>NC_140582.1:237638532-247638532 GCF_964204655.1 Triturus cristatus
ATTTTACTCTTTGTTCCAGGAGCAAATGTGAAGTTATTCCATAGTTATTAACTGTGCCATTGTCTAACTCTAATTTTACTTGTACACTTGACTCTGAGAGTTATGCCACTAGCACCATTTTTCAGTCAACTGTAAATGCTAATGCACATACTTTTGGCCCGTATGAGTCATCCCTTTCTGAAACCTTCTCAGGTATTACACAACAAGGCCATGATAATGGCATATATGGATTTGTCACCTGGAATGTGTGCGGGCTGCAGACCAAGTTATTCTTCCCAGTTTGGTTAGATGTTACCTCTGCCTCCACCATCATTTGTATTCAGGAAACCTGTTGTGTGAAACCAACTTATGTTGAGGGCTTTACCTTTCACTAACTGGGGGTTTACCATCTGAAGCAGGACGCGCCAAAGAGGGGTTACAGATTTTAATATCTAACAAGTTACATGTTACTGTTATAAAGTATTCTGTTGTTGCACCCCACAAGCAGTTTCTGTGGCTCTCAAATAAGGGCGGCCCTGATCTAGCGGTAGTCAATTTTTATAATTATGTATTTGACTCCTCTTGTAGCCAGGTGGTTTATGCAATTGAGGTGGGAATGGATTTCTTTTTGAGGTCCACTAAGTCAAACATTACCCATATATGGGCAGGTGATTTTAATATTCAGACATGTCCTGTTCCTGTGAAACAGATATGTGGACTTTCTGCCTCTGATGGACATGGCATTTCACACTCCCCCGACAATGATTATGAGAACGCATTAAATTAATTAATTTTTAAATATGATCTCCTCTGCGGGATTTTAAACACATAGCTGTTGGGTAGCAGATGCCTTCTTTTATTGGCCAAAATGCCTACACCACTATTGATCATGTCATGCTCTCTAATTCCAACTGCTGTCAGTGACCGTAATCCAATAGTTTTACCTTTTTTCTTTTGGGATATTAACAGTAGAGAATCTGTATGTGTAGTTAATATTGCCCCAGTAAGGCCTAATGGTGTGCGCATTAGGTGGGCAGAAATTGATCCCGGTCGAGTCCTTTGTCAAATAGAATATAAAAGCCGGGGGGCGTGGCTCGGCCAAGCTTATTAATCTGGCATAATCCGCATGCAGACAGCTTTATTTCTGTCACTCACCTACAGATCCTGTAGCAGCAGGTCCCTGGGAGCCGTCTGGTGCCGTTTTGACTCCTAGGCGTCCTGTGTGAGTCGCAGTCTGTGGCCCGCCGGCCTGGCGGGGCCTGCTCCTCGTGGTGGGTCTGGTTTGGCCCTCTGCTGCCTGATATCCTGATTGCCGCCGGAGCGGTCCGTGTCACCCGGAGGGCGCCGAGGGCCCCCACGCTACTAGCTCCGGTGAGTGAGTCTGCTGCTGGGGCTGCTCGCGGCGGGGTAGGGGGTCTGTGTGCTGTACGGCCTGGCCCGGGCCTGCCGCGGCATTTGCTTCACCCTGTTCCCCTGCTGGGCCCTCTCGGGCCGCTGCTGGAGCCCGGGCCTGGTGGCGGGTTTTGCGGACCCCCCACGTTTCCCCGTCGTGGCTCCCCCTGCTTTGCCCCTGCTGCTGGTTGCCTCCGGGTGCATCTGTGTGGGGCGACAGGCGAGGGACTGCGCTCCGGCCGCCTGCTTCCATGACCTGAGGCGCCCTGCCCTAGACGCTTCTTGGCCACCGCTCCGGCTCCCCTGCTGTGCCGCTCCTGTGCCTCGGCGGCGAAAATTACACACGCGGGGCGGATGCCGCCCACCGGACCGGCGCTACTCCAGCATTTGCTGCATCACGGGGGGTGAGGAGAGCCTGGTGTGATGCCCTGAACCTTCACCCTCCCCCTACCACATCTCCCAGAGCGAGACTCCGCACCCACCACATTGTCCTCACTGCAGGTGCTTGGTGCCCCCCCACACGTCCTGGTCTTGGCCTGAATTAGACTACTGTGGCTCCTAAAACCTCCCCCATCACAAAAGGCAGTGCCACGCTGGCCCTGTAGCCTGCCAGATGCCGACAGCCTATATCGTAGGGTGCTCGCTGGTCAGCTTCATCCCATGCCGGGGACTCACTCCTGCGGTGCCACGCTGCTACTGCCTGTGATCCTTGGGCACCGGTGCCTTTCGCTGCTGCCTTCTGATGCCCTTCTGTGCCCACTGCGGGTTGAGCCTGGCCGCTGCCGCCACTCGGCGCTGAGCTCTCTGCTGGCTTTACCACACCAGCTGCCCTGTATGTTAGGTGTTGCTCAGCACGCTGCCCACTGTAACATTGCCCTTCCCGGGCGCAGTTTGGCCTCTTTGCACCGTCCAGACACCTTGGTAGGTGTCTGTTCACCATGGGGAGATCTGACCCTAAACAGCCCAAACTTGCTTTTGACCGGCGTGGATCGACTCGTCGGGAAGGTAAGGGGCCGGACGGGGGTGACTCTGCAGCCAATGTGGAGGCTCCTCCGGCACGTGATGATGACCTGAAGGCGATCATGATGGATGTCAAATCAACGGTCACCGGTATCGCGGCACAACTCGATCAACTCTCTGAACGGCTGGACTCGGTTAAGGCCAGGGTGGACTCTCACAACAATCGCCTTCTTCATGCGGAGTCCCGGATCTCGGACATTGAGGACGCTGCCGTTCAGGATCGACAGAAGATGCTTCAGATGGATAAAATACTGGACCTTATCCGCAATAAGAATGAGGACTTAGAAGCGCACTCCAGCCGGAGTGCCAGAGTCAACCAATATTTCCTGCATGAAAGATTTTGTGGAACAGCTGGTCCGGGAACTTTTTTTGGACATCCTTTCCTCGATCTTTGTTGTCAAACGTGGCCACGCTCTCTAGGTCCCCGCCCTGGTCCGGGTCTCTTCCTTGCTCCATTATTGCGAAAATATTGAACTTCAGAGACTGAGACACGATTCTATGGGCAGCACACGATAGGGGGAAAATCACCCACCAAGGGAACTCGCTCTCCTTCTTCCCGGACTACACTCTGGCAGTTCAGGCCGTGCGCCGTGAATT
The DNA here is from genome assembly GCF_964204655.1 of Triturus cristatus. NCBI lineage: Eukaryota > Metazoa > Chordata > Amphibia > Caudata > Salamandridae > Triturus > Triturus cristatus. The sequence goes on from NC_140582.1 coordinate 237,641,521, forward strand.
CCTCCCAGCAAAATGGATCCTTCGAAAACATGAGGTGACTTACTCATTGGCTTACCCGGCAAAGCTGAGAGTCTGTCAGGGTGCCAAGACACTCATGTTTCCCGACCCGAGGGATGCACTTGCATTTGCTAAGAAGCTTGATAAATCCTCATGCCGGTCGCCCTCCGGCTCCCAGCATGCTACTTTCGACAACCTTAGTGACAATGATTTATTTGCTCTGACTCATTGGTGATCTCTTATTTGTTTGCTGTCTGCTGTCTCAATAGCTTGGCCACCCTGCTTTACTGCAGGGGTGTACGCTGAGCCCTGCCATGCCCTCACGGGATAAGTCCCTTTCTGATTTTTGTTCTCCTCCTTCCTAGTTGTGGGTGCCTTGGGTGGGTCGGGGAGGTATCTCAGCCTGATTGGGGGGTTGGAGTGGGTGTGCGGGTGGCGGGTTTTCAGGATATGTTTTTTAGGTTGCAATTGTGGGGGGATTGGTTGGGCGGGGGGGTTTCTGTAATTCAGTTGACTGCACTTTGTCCGCCTCTACTATGGCAGATTCTGGACTCTAGTTAGCAGAAGGCTCAATGGTACGGGTGGGGTAGGGGAGGGGGGTCTCATGGGTTTGCCCATGTCTTTTGGGGTTTAGGGTGTTGTTTTGTTTTTCTTTACACTTCGTAATCGGACTGCATCACTTTATTGCTATCACGGTCTTTCCTTACAGCAAAATTGTGCATGACTTGCCCCTATGTATGATGGGCACTGATTCTGCTCCCTTTTCTCCCTTTGCTGTTATCTGTGCATTGGTGTTCCCCCTTACACCAGGGTCTCCTCGCGTAGCAGGCTCCACATTAGTCCAAGCACTTGCCAAGGGTGGTCATCCTGCTCTCCCTCTGATTAGAACCTGAATGTTGCAGCGACTTCACTGGCCTTATTCGATGCCTGCCCTCTCGCTCAGCGTCACATTTCCCCTAGTTACAGCACAACATGACTGACACTATCTGTTGGACCTGGAACATCCGTGGTCTTAATGATCACTGAAAAGCCTTGCTCATCCACTCTCACTTGCAGCGGCACAAAGAAGACATTTGTCTCTTGCAGGAGACTCACCTGCTGCCTGAACCCTCCTCCAGACTGCAATCGCGCTTTTGGGGTGAATCTCATTCCTCGTACTATTCTTCTTACGCTAGGGGGGTGTCCGTTCTGATTCGAAGGGGTGTCCCCTTGCATACTATTCAGGTACTCACGGATCCTGACGGTCGATACTTGATTTTACACGGCTCCCTGCTGGTCCAACCCATGACGATAGCCGTTGTGTACGGCCCTAAATCAGACGACCCTGACCTTTTCTCTCATATATGGCACCTTATTTCTTCCATGTCACTCTTTCGGCCGCTCTTGGACCGCTCTGGCCACCATTCTTCCCATCCTCGCATTTCCGCGTTACTTCAGTCCATACTTACGGAAAACTCGCAATACGATGCCTGGCGCCATGTGTGGCCGGATGCCCATGAGGGCACTTGCGTCACTGGTGCTCGGGGTTGCTGGTCTCGCATTGATTTGTGGATCACCTCGCCAGATGTCCTCACTTGGCTCACCTCTGCCACTCATATGACACGCACCTTCTCGGATCATGCGCCGGTTCAGATTTGTCTGCGTCTCCCTCACTCCTCACAACGAGCTTTTACATGGCGGCTCCCGTTGAACGCACTATGCGACACCGTCTTCTGCGACGAGATCCAAACAGCGATCACTAACTATTTTGATGTAAATGTTGGTTCGGTGGATTCCACTTCCACCCTGTGGGAAGGCTTTAAAACTGTTATACGGGGAGAGTGCATCTCCAAACAAGCCGGTGTTCTTCGCTCCATCCGTATCACATTGGACAGGTTGGAAACCAAAATTAAGGCCTTGGATGCCACTCAGGCGGCCCACCACGGGCCCGAGACCCTCGCGGTCCTACGGGAAAAGCACACTGAATTTACTGAAGAGGCCAACAGAGAACTCACCTTCCTGGGCAGGGAGGCCCGAGACCGTCACTTCGGGGAGGGCGATCAGCCTGGAAAGACCTTAGCCAACCTTCTATGACCCCCCGTGACATGTCATATGTTACGGCTCTGCAGGGTGGCAGCCCCACTAGAACCACCTCTCCAGTGGAAATCATGACTCGTTTCACGGACTATTACTCACAACTTTACACCGCCGGTGCCTTCCCCTCGCGTGAGGCCTTTGAGGAATATTTCGAAACCATCCCGCTGGTCTGGTTGGAAGACTACCATCAGAAATTCTTAGGCGAGCCTTTTACCAGCGAGGAGATACTTGTGGCTATAAGCAGTTTACCTAGTGATAAGGCCCCCGGTCTGGATGGTCTTCCAGCTTCTTTCTATAAAACTTTCGCATTGCTGCTGGAACCACATCTGGCTGCCATGTACAACTCTTCCCACAGTCCCTTTGCGAGGCGATGTTAATGCTACTGCTCGAGCCGGACAAACCAGCTGACTGCCGCGATTCCTATCGCCCCCTCTCCCTCATTAATATTGATAACAAAATGTTTGCCAAATTGTTGGCCTCCTGTCTCCTTCTCCTTATGCCCCTCATTGCTCTCCCTGACCAGTCTGGTTTCATCCCCGGACGGGCCACCTCGCATAACCGATCTCCTCGCTGTGGCCGGTCTACTCGACACCACTAAGGCTTTAGATACGCTTGAATGGCCCTTTCTCTTTTTTCTTCTACCACGTCTTGGCTTTAACAACATGTTCATACGGAAGATACCTCTTCTCTACACTCGCCCCTCTGCTCGTCTCCGAATCAACGGTCAGGTATCGGATCCCATTTTGATTGAGCGCGGCACTCGGCAAGGATGTCCACTGTCCCCTATGCTCTTCGCCATTGCGATGGAGCCTCTCGCGGCCAGACTCCGGCAACACCATACCCAGAGGGGAATAGGTTTTTTGACCCGCTCCCTTCTGCTCTCAATGTATGTGGATGATGTTGCATGATACAGATTAACTGGACTAAGTCAGTGCTGTTCCCCTTTACGGATGCCACCAAACCATTCACGCCGGATATTCCCTTCGTTTGGGCCTCTGGCCCCATCCGCTACCTAGGTATCTGGTTGAGTAGGGACTTGGACGACCTCTGGAGGGCCAACTTTGGGCGAGCGGTGGACTGACTGGAGTCTAAAATACCGCATTGGAACCGGCTCCCACTGTCCCTAGCTGGCCGTATACCCATTGCCAAGATGGTGGTCCTCCTGAAATTCCTCTACCTTTTTTTAAATATCCCTATTCTCCTCACTGCCCACTTCTTTCGAAAAATTCGCTTCTTGATCATCTCCCTTGTCTGGGCTGGCAAACAGCCCAGTATTGCATACGATGTCCTTACTCTCCTCATGTCGGTAGGAGGCATGGGAGCTCCTAATTTTAAGCTTTACGACTTAAGTGCCCAGGCTAGCTTTCTACATTTCAGGATTCAGCCTTCCCCTTATCAACCGCACATCGCGGTGGAGGAGGACATCACAGCTCCCTGGCCGCTGACTACTTCCCTGTTTGCTCCCGCCAAGTCGTCTGCGTGCTGAGGTGGATACAGTCGAGACCCTGCGCTGGGCTTGGTCCAGACTGCGCAAACTTTCCAATGCCCCAATATTGTCGGATAACGCCATGCCGATTGTTCGGCATCCTGCTTTTCCCCCTCTCCAACCAACCGGTATGTCTAAACATGCCTCCCGCTTGGGTCTGAAGACGCTGGCAGATCTTTAGCCCAGCGATTCGTCCTACTCTCTCCCCTCCCCTTCTGGTCCATTGGACACTTTACTTGTCTATCAGTTACGAACTATATGTAGGAAGGTAGATCCAACGTACCCACAGCCTCCGCCTTCAATGCAGGCTCTCGACTATATATATACATCCCCATCTCCTCGCAAAATAGTCACCAAATTATATGCCCTCGCGCTCTCGTCCACCTCCATCTCCACGGATCGTGCACGCATGGCTTGGGGAGAAGATTTGAGAATGGATATCGCTCAGGCTGACTGGCTTTATTCTGCAACCAGATGAAGAAACTGTCACCCAACTACCAGCTTTGCCTCATACACTTCAAATATTTACATAGATTATATCGCACTCCTGCTCAGCTCCAAAAACTGGGACTTATACCTAACGATAGTTGCATGTGTTGCGCTGCCCCTGCCACGGATTTTGCTCATCTAGCGTGGCTATGTCCTAGGGTGTCAGATTTCTGGCTGGCGGTTTGTGCCGCCATCTCCGAGATTACCTCCTCACCGGCACGACCCAACCCACTGCTGTGTCTGCTGGGCTTTGTTAAATTTTGCTCGTATTATTCCCGCCGTCTGATTGCGATGCTGCTCGTTCTGGCTAGGCGTAGGGTGGCCATGTGCTGGGGTCACAGACCGGTGCCCCAGTTCACTCACTGGCTTGAAGATGCCACGAGATGCCAGACATTGCTCTCTGAATTCTGGGACTCACTTCCCACGAGATTTCGCCCAATTGACATATGGGGGCCATTAGTGACATACCTTCATTCCCGACCTCATTCGAGCCGTGCTGCCTCCCCTGCGCTCCCCGCCGGCACTCCGCCCGCGTGGGCCGCCGGCACTGGTCAGTAACTGCCTCTCCCTATTCCCCTGCTTCCCCTTCCGATTGTGCTTACTCCCATCCCTACAGTGCAGTCCCCACCCACTTTGCGATGTGTTGATTATGGTGCCAAAGCAGTGCCTCTCAGAATTATATTCTTGCATGACGGTGATATCATTACTTTTATGATATTCGACTAACTACCTGCTGTGTACAACGCTTTGAACTGATGCAAAAGTGTATTATGATTATGTTTACTTTGTTAATAAAGGTTTTTGAAAATCAAAAACAAAATAGTATATAAAAGTCTTGTTGAGTTTGGCTACTGTTTGAGGGAGGTGGTTGAACATTGACAAATGTTGTCTAGTTGTAATCAGATTATCTGAACAATAAATTCACTTCTCACATAACACTGATGATCCACAAAATCTTTCAACAATGGGTGGTTTGACAGATCATCTACCCAGGCTCTGCAAGTTTGAAATCAGCCTTACATTGTTCCCCTACGAACCCTATGGCTATTCAGCTCCTTCGGTAAATTACAATTTGGCCATAGCAAACAAGAAGAAAGTGTTACAAGATAAGGCGTGGTCCAAACTGACTACAGCGGCTAAAATGAAGGATCCTAAGCTCTTTTGGGACAATGTTAATGCCCTGTTTTTAAAACATGATTCAATCCTGCAGCTTACTTCTTTTGTTTCCTGTGAATCATGGGTTTCCCACTTTTTGGTAATTTTTCATTCTAATTCAGTGAGTAGTGGCTCAAACATGTGTGAGGGGGATTTAAGAAGGAGTCCCCTCTCTTTAAACATTACCCTCGAGGAGGTCAACCTTGCTTAACATCAAAGTGCAGCCAGGAAAGCACCAGGGCCAGTGGGGTACCAGTAGATACATTCAAAACAGCTTTAGATTTTAGGGGCCCCATCTTCACTCTGGTGTGTAATGCGGCTGCAGAATGTATGATCCCCCATTGCTGGGCTGTTTCAACAATCATTCCCATTTTCAAGAAGGGTGATACATCAGATCCCAGGTGATATCGCCCCATCTCTCTCCTAGCCTTATCAGTAAAATTAATAAGCAAGATTCCACTCGAGAGATTAGAGGAATGGGCTCAGGATAATTCTATTTTATTAGTAGCACAGATTGGGCCCGATTCACAGAACTAATTTAAGACAAAATCCTAAATTTACTACCATTTTGGTATTCACAGAAGGCACTTACTCATTTTGGTATTCACAGAAGGCACTTACTCATTTCGGTATTCACAGAAGTTAGGAGTCCTAACTTTAGGACTCCTAAATGCCTTCTGCGAATACCGAAAGTCTTAAAATTAGGATTTTTCTCAGTTTAGTAGTAGTATAGTTAGGACTCCTAACTTTAGGACTCCTAAATGCCTTCTGTGAATACCGAAAGTCTTAAAATTAGGATTTTTCTCAGTTTAGTAGTTGTAAAGTTGTTAGGACTCCTAAACTGAGAAAAATCCTAATTTTAAGGCTTTCGATATTCACAGAAGGCATTTAGGAGTCCTAAAGTTAGGAGTCCTAACTATACTACTACTAAACTGAGAAAAATCCTAATTTTAAGACTTTCGGTATTCACAGAAGGCATTTAGGAGTCCTAAAGTTAGGCCTCCTAACTTCTGTGAATACCGAAATGAGTAAGTGCCTTCTGTGAATACCAAAATGAGTAAGTGCCTTCTGTGAATACCAAAATGGTAGTAAGTTTAGGATTTTGTCTTAAGTTAGTTCTGTGAATCGGGCCCTTTGGATTTAGGAATGTCCTAGGGACAGGAGAGCAATGTGTGAATTTGGAATTGCTAATTGGAAAGTATACTAGGGCTAAGCCAGGATCTCTTTATGGTTGTTTCGCAGATTTAAGCAGTGCGTTTGACCTTGTCAACCATTTCATTCTTTGGTCAACCTTGATTTCCCCATGGTGCCCTAGAAGAGATTATCTGCATTTTAGCACGTTTGTATGGGAATATATCTTCAATGGTTTGGTATGGCCCCCAGGGAAAATGCTCCTTCCGGTTTAGGTAAAGGAGGAGAGTTAGACAGGGGGTGTGCATTGATACCTCTTTTATTCACGCTTTTTATTAATTGGTTAACCGTTCAGAATGTGAAGGTTGATGCACCTAATGTCGCTCGTCACCCGCCCCTGTGCTGCTATACGCAGATGACACGGTTTTACTATTTAGGACACCCCCGGCCTGCAGAAGCTGATGAATTCATTTGGGGACTTTATGGATTCAAAGAAGATGGTGGTTAATAAAACAAAAACTTATACCATGGTATGGAGGAAAAATGTAGGTGTTTTTTATTGGGGTTCCCTGATAGCCAGGGTAAATTCTTTCTGTTATTAAGGGATCTTATTCTCAAGTAAAGGGGTCTGGACTCAGCAGGTTCTGAACGCTAGATTAAAGACGAGTAGAACCTATCATGTGATTTTTAGATTTTCCCCCAAATTGAGTAGTTGACCTGTTAAGGAGATGGTAGACATTTATAAGACCAAAGGAATGGCTACTGCTACCTTCGGGGCAGGTTTATGGGGTTATACTCCTAGTAAGCCCCTTCAGACAAAAAGAAAATGAATACCTTAAACGTCTGTTGTGTCTACCTGCCTCGACCTCATCCCTGATTGTTCACAAGGAATTTGATTTGCAATACCTGGAGGCCCTGCTTTTACTGATACCTTCATTACTTTGGTTTCCTATTTGGTGTAAAAGGAAACAAGTCTTATGAAACTGATTATTACAGATTGCCTTACCCTGGATCACATCTCTCACATTCCTTGGCTTACCTACATTAATAAGTCTCTTAGTACTCTGTTTATAATTACTGTATTGCAAGATCCATCGAAAACTTGATCTCTTGACAAGAGTTTTATTAAGGTAACCTTTTTAAACACAGATGTGATAGTAGCATGTATAATGAGGTGAAGAAATCAACTGTTGACTTGCATATGTTACTTAATCCACAGGAAGGCTGTCAGTTTTAGTTGTCCTGTGTGACTATTACCCAGCATCGCTATGTTCTGACTAGATTGTGAGCAGGCACAGTTAATCATTTAGGCGCCTTTCCTGACATAAAGACACACCCGTCAGATATGATACCCTGTCCTTGTGATGTTTGTGCTGTTTACAAGAATCTTAGGAGTTATTATTTTAAACCAATGCTTCTTGCACAAAATATCAGAGGGGCCGATTCACAGAACTAACAAGACACAGTCCTAAACTTACCACTTTTGGTATTCACAGAAGGCATTTAGTAGTAGTAAAGTTAGGATTTTGTATTAAGTTTGACTTAAGACAAACTTAAGACAGACTTAGGACAGACTTAAGACAGACTTAAGACAAACTTAAGACAGACTTCAGACAGACTTAAGACAGACTTAAGACAAACTTAAGACAAACTTAAGACAAAATCCTAACTTAAGTCTGTCTTAAGTCTGTCTTAAGTCTGTCTTAAGTATGTCTTAAGTTTGTCTTAAGTTTGTTTTAAGTCTGTCTTATGTCTGTCTTAAGTTTGTCTCAAGTCAAACTTAAACAAAATCCTAACTTTACTACTACTAAATGCCTTCTGTCAATACCAAAAGTAGTAAGTTTAGGATTTTGTCTTAAGTTAGTTCTGTGAATCGGGCCCAGAGATTATAAAAATGCACTGAGCTATTTGTTTGCACTTGGAGATCCCCTTGTATGTATTAATGTTGCTCTTTTCATAAAGGGGCCAATGCAATCAAGGAAAAGTATTATGTTTTAGGGATGATAGTGGGAGGACACAGGGCTGACTTTTTTATTTGTTTTAGATTATGTAATGACTATTTTATCGTATTGTATGTATTATATGTAGTTTTATGGCTGTTTTACAATAAGGCGAATAAAGTTTAATCAAAATGCCCCTACCTAACTTCAGAGTAACATTAAATTAAAGCCCTGCTCAATTTTTACAAGTGGTATTTACCCAGGGCTGCCAAGAGCAGGCCGAATTCGAAGTAAGACCAGGGTAGCTAAAATTCTGCACATAACGGAGAGACTGGTCTTTAATCTGCAGGGATGTCAAATTCCTCCTACCTGGACCACACCCCTTTATATGGAATTTCCCGTAATCTATAAACAAGTCTAAACTACCTATAAATGTAACAAAGGACTCTATTAAAAAGGCTTGGTCAGTGTATGATAATGCTGGGACGAGCAAGTTAACATTTTTTTGTACGTCACAAGTAGCTGCAGACAAGTGGGTACTTAATTCATTTATATGAATAATAAAAAGCAAAGGTGCCAAAATGCACCCCTGATACACCCCACTATCTAGAGGGAAAATATCTGAGGTTTACCGTGTTCGACCATAACCAACCCTGGCCCCTAGATTCTCATCCAATGTATGCAAGTAATTCACTAGAGAAACTTTGACTCCCATATCCCAGACAGAATCATCCATAGCTTTACTTAATTCCCACAATTAAATGCGGTGGATAAAACCATCAAGATCAGGTACAGTGGACAGCGCCTTGTGATGGTGTACTTACCCACGATGACATGCCAGTTAAGGCACTGCTCCACGGTACCAAGCCCTGGACAAATCCCATCCCATCACAAGGGGAAAGATATTATTAAGATTGGCCCAAGACTGTAAATGACTAAAAAAGACCCTCCCCAGAATCTTTACTGTGCTATCAATAAGAGAGATCGGCCGGTAACTTTTGGGTGACCCAAAGTGCTCAGGAGCTCGGGACTAGGGGTGAGTGGAACTCGCAAAGTTTTACTCTGCTGAATTCGTGGAGTTTTGCGAGTACCAGAATTCATGTTCGTCACACTGCTCACACTGATTTTTAGTGCCGGTAGCTCGTCCTGTGCTGTAAAATCAGTGTGTATGGCACCATGCGGTGAACCAGAGGGTGCTGCTTCTTTCTGCCGCTCAAGTATGTTCTCTACTCGAGCGGCAGCTTTCTCAATGTGAACTGTAGCGACCTGCTGCAATTGCCTGCTTTGAGAAACCTCGCCGGGAGGCGGACCAGCACTCTTTTTCTCTCGCTCGCGCTCGCCAACTTAATGTTGCTGTGCATGAGAAAAGCTCTGCTATGCGGCAGTTAGCAGAGTTTTTGCCAAATGCCATGCTTCAAGTAAAGCATGGACTTGGCAAAACTTTCTGAACTCTGCCGGCAGAGTGCAGTTTACCACCCACCTCTACTCAGGACCCGGCTACATAAAGAGTTGTTAAACCAATTTGTGAGCAAAGGTCCCCACAGTTTGATGTTGCACTTGAAAAGGGTCCATGGGTATTCCATCTAGCCCCAGAGCCTTTCCACTTGAAATCTGCCTGATAGCTTCCTCAACTTCCAAAATGGAAGTCTGAAGGAGGAAGAGTTTCCCAAATCAGCCAGTAACAAATTGCTACAAATCGATTCCTAGGATGCCTGATAGATAGTGGAGAAGTGCTTAACCCACTCCAGTCCAGAAATACTTCAAACTAAAAGCTGGTTGGGTGGGGCATCCCTCTGGTGGAACCTATTAACAGTGTCCCAATATACTTTGCTGTTATTCCTTGTAGCAGCTCGTTCCAACTGTTCCCAGTCCCTTTTGTTCAATTGGTTTTTCATCTCCATAATAGTACGTTAACAAACACTCCTGCCCTCCCTAACCTCCCCAACATCTAGTGGACGCCCTAAGAGACCCTTCCTTAAACTGCGATTATCCACAGAGCAATGCTCATCAAACCATTGTGGAAGATATTGGGCTGACCAAAGAGGTTTCAACAAATGGCTCTTTTTATATAAACTTAAGTATTGGTAGTGGGAAAATATGACTTCTCCAATGTTCCCCGTTAAACATCCTATTCATGCTGTCAAATAGTTTTTGAGAAGGACACCAAACGTAGCCTTTGGGTCCTTTAAGAAACCTGACCAATCTGAGTCCATCTTTTGAATGCTGGGCGATATCAGTACAAACTGCAGGGGATTTATGCTTGCCCATTGGGAAAACCCTTCTATAGATAGTGTGTTGTGATCCTCCCATTGAGTCTCTATAATTGAAGGAAGTTCTTTGGAGCAAATATATAATCAATAATAGACACTTGCCCCCTCCCATAAAAGTAGGTATACTTGGACCTTCACCTCAAACTTTTTTTTATATGGTTTTTCACTTGATTCTTATTGGTGCCAGGAAAGGTTGTATTGACTTTAAATTGCTGTACTCTGAAGACATAGTTAATTCACTTAAGAAAAACAGAAAAAAAACAAAAATGACCGGAAAGAAAAAAGCTTCGGCAAAGTAAAGTTTGTCCAAACAGCCCTGGTGCTGTTCCTTTTAGGTAGATGCTCTTGTGTGATCTGAAAAAATGCAGTCACTCACAGTACAGGGTAGCCAATGGTTGAAGTGCCCCAGTCTAAATGCGTTGCTGGACAGAATCAAAATATGAATAAAAGCTAAACAGACCAATGGATGAGGAGGACTTATTTAAAGCCTCTATATGTATATATATAGCAACACCTCCTTGACCCATCCTAATCTGGACTCAAACCTAATCACAACACTGAGACTGGCCTCATCACCGCCATCTGCGACATCTGTCTCGTCATAGATAAGGACAACCCCCCAGCTCTCATTCTTCTCGACCTCTCTGTGCCCTTCATCACCGTCTCCCACCCAATCCTTATCCAGACCATAAATTAATAACTTCATTCAATAAAAACACTAAGGGCCTCATTACGATGTCAGTCAGAAAGGCTCTGAACGGTATTCGAATATTCCTAACCCGTGTCGGAACCCATGTTTCTGACCAACTCTGAAACATTTCCTACCGACGGATTACAATAGAAGATTCTGACCAGCATTCGGAGACTCTGAGTCGGTCGGAGTCGAATTGTACAGGTCTATGGACTGCGTTTCCGACTTATGTAATAAGATGTCGGATTCAGACAGCCTTTCCGAATCAGTCTGTCCGACACGAAACAGCTGTCAGAAACTGACTTTGGGAGCCCGTAGCAGGTCCCCTTCACCCAGAGGCCTCCCGTTGGGGCCCATGGTGGTACCCATGGAACCCCTCTTTACAACCATGCACAGTGTGGCAGGCACCATGGGGTGCCTGCGACAGGGTGCAAGGTTTTCCAGAACCACCCCTTTCTTCAATGGGATCCTGTGTTGTTAGTTGGAACCGAGGCTCCCATGGAAGTCCGACCGAATGGTGTTCGGGAACATCGTAATGGGTCGATCTGACTTCCCGAACCCGAGTCGGTCGGAACCGATTCCGACAAGGAGTCAGTCAGAATGTTTTCCAACCAACATCGTAATGAGGTCTTAGTAAGATGGTGAGAATGCCCCTTGACCTTACCATAACTCAATGGGAGTTACACCTTGGGGCAGACTTTGTGATAATGACTGGGTGAAAATATCGATGTAAATAGAAAAGATCTCTAGAAACACGAGGCTTAAGTTCACTGAGTTCAGCTATCACCACCAGACATATTTGTCTCCTCTCAAATCAGCTGGATATTCAGAAAGACCCCAAAACCAGCCCTTGCTGTGCAGCAATAGCAGTAGGTTTGTCTTCTTGATCTGGAGTTTGCCCCTAATTGGAGTCTTTTAGGAACAGCTCACACAACATTTAGGAGACATATTAGCTAGGGAATTTCCAAGTGAGCCTGAGGCTTGTCTCCTCAGCCTTTTCCCTAGACCTAAGAATAATGTTAGCAATAGATTTTCTGACCTGGCCTTGGCATTGGCATTGGCAAAATGGTGGACTCCCATGACTTAGAAGTTGAGAAGTGGCCTTGCATATTCTAGGTTGAGAATCTAGGTGGAACACTGGACATGGGCATAGAAGGAAGCCTTGAGGTTGGAGGAGGCAAATGCCACACGTGGACGCGCCATTGCTGGAATACGGGTAAGTGTTATTCAGTCCTTTATGGAATGTAGCAAATCTGTAGCAACATATAACCCTCCTGTATATAATACATAATTACTGGGCCATATTGATGTAGAGTCCCCTACAAGGGAGCATAGCCCTTGCACTCATATGTGTCATCCTAAATTGAATGCCTTAATTACCCATTACTTGGATCCTACCATGAATCCTTTTGTTTGTAGTTCATTTACTTCTATTCTTGTTGTTATATTTTATTTACAACCTCATGTCTTACCGTTAAATAATTATAGTTATTACATTTTACTGATTGCTATGATTTGATTTAATCCTTGTAAAAAATCCACTGCTGTATTGATTGTTCATTATGGAAATAAAAATAATGCAAAAGAGTTTAAAAAAAGACAAAGGTTCTCTGATTTACTATACTGCATATGTATGAAACTTAGCCTTCATTCTGCTATGTTATCTCATTGATTTTCAAACCATAGGCTCACTTTTATGGAAATTGACATTAGTCAGATATTGATGACTGGATAGTGCAAGCTCTATTGCAGAATTAACTTTGGCATCTCGCAAAATATATTCAAAGGGGCAGATCTATATTGGAGATGCGCCACTTTTACGCCGCCGTTGCGTCACTTTTGTGACTCAGCGGCGGTGTAATCCCTGCGCCACGTTGCGCCAAATTTACATCTCCATAGATGCGTCACGATGTAAAGCCCTGCGCCACGTAAAACCTGCGTCAGGTTTCACGTGGGCGTGTCGACAGAGGGGGGGGCGTTCCGTCGCAGGAACGCCCCTGAAAAGTGACTCAGTCAAATCTATAAGATTTGACTGAGTCACTTTCCCAACGCTGATGCGCCAAAACCCTGCGCCTGCTTGAAGCAGGCGTAAGGCTTGACGCACCATGTTAGGGATAGGGTAGGTTGGAAAAGTGCTGGAGTTGCGTCGCGCTTGCGACGCAACTGAAGCACTGCGCCAACCTTACGCCACCGGATGCGTCACGCATCTGTTTATTCCTGCGCCATGTAAATGCGGCGCATCATGTGTGGCGCAAGGGTAAACTTGCGTGACGCATCATTCCTGGCGCATCCTTGCTGATTTGCAGGGATGTGCCAGGAAACATAAATCTGCCCCAAAGTATTTTAGAAGACCGATTATCCATTAAGTGTGATCTCTTTTGAAGGAATATGCATGCTCTTGGACCTTAGTAATCAAACATGAGTTTTTTTGTCAGAGTTTATGTCTGCGAGCAAGCACAAGGAGTCACTTTACTGGTGCCACTGAGCAAAAGTGCTGTGCATGGTCATACAGTAGCATCCGTATCTCATGTTATCCCATCGCTTAGTAAACTTTGCACCGCAGCTCCCCAAATTTTAAGGCTATTGATAGTTCGATAAATTTGCCCAGAATTATTTACTAGCCCAGATGCTCCCTGTCAATTTACATCTGATATTCTCCGTGTGCTATAGTTTTTTTAAAATATATTATCTGTTTGTATTACATCATGAGAATGCCAGATTTTAAATCAAGCAAAAACTCCTTTAATTGGTATCTAACTCTCAAAGTACACACGGGAAACAGAGGGATAATCATGCAGTGTCAGGAAATATAAACATGTAAGGAAATATACATTTTAGAGGTTTTTCTAAATTCATCCTTGAAAAGAGGTTGACAACCGTAAAGTTAAGATGTTAGGGGGCATATTCTCAAGTAGCGAACGCTGAGTTAACGGCACTTTATCGCAGCCAAAGTTGCGATAAATGTATCACCTCATTCACACGCTGGTGTTAACAGCCCATAACACCAGTTTACCCGCAATAGCAGCCGCAAAAAACATCGCCACAGATGACCCCGGCAACCATCGCTAATGAGATGCAGAGTAGGCGTTCCCATGCCAAAAGCCGAAACAACACCACTCCGCAACATTCTCAATGACCAGCCAGATCGGCGAAAAGACCGTGAAACATGCGATAAGGCATGTTAGCAGCAGAAAATGAACACCTGCTCTGACCTGGTGTAAAGTCGGACGGCAGCCTGAACCACAAAAGGGAGCCCAGCCCAGAGTCACACCAGACGAACAACAGATGCCATGGAGCCACTGAACATGCGGGTCAGACACCCAAGAGGGCCCCAACACCCACCGCCACCGCCCCTAGGACCACCCCCCTCGAAATCCACCACCCCCCCGGACCAACACTGAGGTAGCGCGGACAAAGACAGCGACTCTCTGAAAATGCACCAACCTCACAGACCCAACACCAGAGAATGTCATTGCCCACTAAATGCTCAAAGAGACAAACCTCCTCTGCATCCTGACCACCATTACCCACAGGCTGACGGTTCCAACACAGCGGACAACCAACATCCCATCTCAGACAAAGCTGCTGGCCGTGCTGCACATGTTGGCCTCTGGTACCCTCCAACCAACATCCGCCTGAGACGGAGGAGTCACACTGCCAGGCCAATCCAAGTCCCTCACAACGGTCAAGGATGACACCATCAGCTTGGTACCTCACTATCTATACTTCCCACACACTGCGCAGGAACAGCCGGAGACCAAGGAAGGTGTGTACACCACAGCTAGCTTCCCGCACGTGTCAGGGGGCAATTGACTGCACACATGTCCTACTAGTGGCCCCTGGCAACACTGCACACAATTAGCGCTACAGAAAGCGCAAATATCCCACCAATGTGCAGGCAATAGTGGACCACTGGGGAACCTCCGCCAACTCTGCCGCCAACCTCCCAGGCAGTGTGCATGATTCCTACACCTTCCGACAGTCCATCATCAACCTGTGCCACCAGGATGGCACCCACGGAAATGCTCTGCTTGTTGGCCAATACCAAATGCACACACCACACACCTCAACTCCACAATCATGCAACACACAACACAGGGAATGCACACGTCACAAGCTCATATAAAACATGCACAACTCACTGTGGGAACCTGGGCCAGCCATGTATATTAGCCATCAACGGCATGTCACCTCGGCCACACAATAGCAGAATGTCGGAAGAGCTGGGGACCAGGCATGTGCGAAGGAGGCAAGTGACCGATGAATGAGACTCTACACAATGCCAAGTGTGGCGTGGATGTGCTGGCCAGACTGCAGTATGCAGACGACAGACATGCCCATGTCAACACACACCGCTGGAGTTTGAAGTGTAGTGGACAGTGGATGCAACCATGTCACCCCAGCCAGTGGGTAAGTTCACGGAAATGTATCTTGTTACGCCCCCCCTTGTAAGTGTGAGCAGAGTGGGCTGGCCCGGCGTACGCCAGGCCATCGTAGGGGTGTGAATAAAAGGCATGTAACTCTGGGCATGGTCCTCTTCCAGAATGCCCAACCTCTCTGCCAGAGCGGCGCCTCTCACCCCGCCACGAGGTCAACGCCATGAGCAGTGTTGCCAGCGATCCTGTGCGCCTGCTGCACCCCTGGACGCTGGTCTCCGAACCAGTCCTGCCTGCTCCTGCGCACCCAGGCCTCAATGCTCACCTGCCGACACCGGCGTGTGTCGAAGAGGGCCCACAACGTGCCGGTGCAATCTCCAAGCCCGAGGCCTGCGACCTTGGCAACCTCCTCAGACCATCATGGCCTCTGCAACACAGGCCCGCAGTACTCCTTTCTCGTTGACGTACTCCACCGGCATGCAGAGAGGACAAGTAGGTCACACATTTGGAACTGAGTCTCGATTACACCATGGCAGAGCACATTGATTATGGCTGAGTGTATGTCACTATATACCCTTCGATGTGGTGCCACCAGGTCTTAGTAGTACATCACAACCGCAAGATTCTGTGGGCCCACTGCTCTCGGCCTATGCTGCGCTCGAGTAGGTCACAGAATTGGAACTGAACATCGATTATTCAAAGGCAGAGTACATATCATTGGACGCAAAAAGAGGCGTAAGAGGATGACGCGTTGCATTTGGGAGAAAAAAAGGATCATCGTTATGGAGGTGATCGAACACTACCGACAACTGCCCTGGTGTCACTAACTCTGTGCAGCACGAGCCTATGACACGTGGCTGTGGCCCACTGCTGACCGCTGCCTCCGGCCTACACTGCGGTCCAGTAGGTCACAAAATCTTGATTTGGCAATGCCGGAGTTCATATCAGTGTACCGGCATAATTGCAGACTGCATCCCCTCTCAGCCCTGGTGCCACTAAGTCTGTTTCCTGACATTCATGGACACTCTCTAGTCGTACATTGGTGGCATCTGGGTCTACGGACTAGGGGGTAGTTTTCATCCTCATGCAGCTGATACCAAATTGCTGGTGGCAACGAGGCTGTCGCTTTTCACTCCTCCATTTGCTGCTTCCAGATAGCTTCTGCCCTCTGCATCATGCCCTGGAGGACACCTTCCACTGTCCCCCGCAACCCTGAGCCACATTCACCTTCCATATCGATGAGGACCCGCTCAGTCCGCGTGGCCCTACCTCAGTGCATCGCAAGTCACCGTCCCGTGACGGGGTGCCTGTGCCGGCCGCTGTGCATCTGGGGCCACTAACTCTGTGCTGGTCAGGGACCCCTTCTTCTGAGATATTGGATGGCCTCTGAGGCGATGGCCTTGGGGTCATCAATGGCATGTGTCTGTGGCCCTGCGCTGTCCGCTGCCTCCGGCCTCAAATGCGGCCCACCAGGGCTCACACATTAAATTGAGTCCTGACCGGCCCGGATGTCGCATCAGCGCAGGAAGCACACGCCCCCACCACCAGGACCAACTCCAACTGCCAACTGCCAGTGTTAAAACAGTGGTACTGGCAGACTGACAGAGTTGCCTGCACCTGTCGTGGATGACATCTTCTGCCTGATCCCCTGCTCAGCGATCCAGGTGCCACTAATTCAGTGCACCACGAATCATCGTTTATTACTGTTTTGGTTATGTGCTGTGGAGAGCCCATTCAGCAATGTCACCTCAGGCAGTGTGGGAGACCTGGGGTGACGATGAGGAAGATGATGCAGGTGTGACACACCCCCACTGCAGCTGCTTCAGGAATGTCCAGAAGGGACACAATCCTACACATTTTCTTCACATGAGCGCGCTCAGCTCTAGTGCCCCAACCTCAGCGCACTGCAACTCACGGACACTTCTGTTTGCTCATTGTGTGACCTCTGGACTTGCTCCAGCTACCTCCATGATGCTCCGCAGTTGTCCCTGTAATGCTGGTGTTGTCTGTTTCCGTATTCATGGAGTTCAATGTTGTATTGTAATGTTGTAATGTGTGTGGCTTGCACTCACCCCACACACATCCAGCACAGGCGTCACTGTACATGTGACCCTGCCAATAAAGGGTCCGGGCGCACGTGCTCGTAGCCAGTTGCAAAAACTATCTGTGTGTGTCCGTGTTGTCATGATGTGTGCACGAGGGTCCCGGGCACTACAACATTACATTGTGATGTGTACAGCGGACGCAAACCATGTCATCGCAGACAGCGGGTTAGATCTTGGAGATGTAGCTTTGTCGTCAGCCACTCGATACATAAGAGAGGTGTACTGGGCCGTTGTACGGAGGACCAGCGTGGGTGTGTGGATGGTATTTACGGGGCTCTGGGTGTAGTTCAGTACAGGAAATGTGGAAATGCATGTGCCTCTGTCACAGTGTGGGTCTCCTTTGTGGGGTGTAGGTGGTCCCTGATAGGACTTCGACACCCCGTATGTGATGTAGTTTGGCTTCCATGAGCTCTGACCCCACCCACACCTGTTCGGCCACCTCCTTTTGGCATTCTGACACCTGGCATTGGAATGCGATGTGTGCCTCTGTGAAGTGTTGGGAGCCAGCCGTGGTGGCTGGTGCTTTCTGCTGTGTGGTCTGTGCAGGGGCTGGGGTCTCCTCTATGTAGCTTGGCTGCTCTGCTCCTGGGGGTGGGTTACCTGAGATGTCCATGAGCTGTTGTAGGGTGTCGGTGTCGAAGGTGTGGTGGTCGTCTCCGGCATCACTGATGGGTTGTCTGGTCTGACCTGCGGGAGGTGTTTTTTGTCCCTCTTCAATGTGAAGGGGAGATGCATTTTGACATTGTGTTGACATTTATGGCTGCGCATTGTTCTTGTTGACATGCAGACAATGTACATTTTGACTGTTTGGGCGGTGCTGGCAATTTGAGGGGGGGCAGTGGACATTTGGACTACATGACGGATGTGAGGTTGTACCCGTACATATGCATCTCACAGTTCAAAGCTCTGTCAAATGAGATTGGCCTGTTTCTGCGCATGAGCGGACCCAGTTGTATCCCCTGTTCTGCAGTGTCGGTGCTACACTTTGTGCCACATTGTCATGGGATGTGCTGTGATTGCTATGTGTGTTTGATGCAGTGTGCCACAGGGATGAGGGACATGATCCTGGGTCATTGTGGATGTGCAGTGTGCTATACTTAATTGTACATGTGTGCCATTGTGCCCATCTCCTCCCGTCCCCCCAGTCCCTGGTCATTATTCACCCTGTTGTTGTTGTGTCAGGTCCTCTCGAGCTGTGTCCGTACTCCCACCTCCTTGAACTGTCTCCACACTGATGACTGGCCTCCATTTCCTCCAGCTCCTCCTGTGGCGCAGGACTCCCACCTCCTGTTGCCGTTGCTGCCTTCCTGTTGGCAGCGGCTTTGTGCCTGGTTTAGGTTTTCACGTCATGCCAGCGCCTCTTGGCCTCCTTCATTGGCCTCCACGACACTCCGGCTGCATTCAAGGTAGTCGGATTGTGGGACAGTTGCTAGCAGTGTTCTGTCACCTCCGTGACGCTGATCTTGTTTTCCTGCGGACTGCACCCCGTCTTCCTCTCCCTCTTCTCCTTGGCCTTCCCTGACCCTGTTGTTCCTTGCAGGTGGTCTGTGGGGCTTGTGGGGTTCATGTTGGCCTCTGCGCTTGGTCAGGGTGCATCCATGTTGCTACGCACTTTGGATTGTTTCTGGTGTGTTGTTTTTGTAACTTTTATAGTGCATTTTCCCTCCAGACGGGTGGGATTTGCAGGCCTGCCGCTGGTTTTTGCTGCTTTTTGTATCGCGATTGGCCTCATCGCAGCTTTTTTTATGTCCGTGTTTGCATTTTTGCGGCGTGGCGTTGATTTTAACGCAGCCATTTGACGTGTTATCTGGTGACTATTGCATGGTACAGCCGTGTTGTGAATACTTAGTTGACATGGCGTAACTTTCCCGCGATAGACTGCGATGTTGAGAGTTGCGTTCAGTTACTTTTGCGATGGTTATCACACGTTCTTGAGAATATGCCCCCCGGTCTGAAGATTCAGGATGTACCCAATTTGCTAACCTTGGGAGCATTAAAATCATTCCAGGCCAAGGATTTTACAAGTGAGATGAACGTCAGAATGGAAGGCATGGTAACCTGCAATTCGATGGAAGCCTTTTGAATTGATATCAGTTCTTTGAGGAATAAGAACATGTCTTGTCCACTATTACTGGTGGAGAAGTAAATGTGATTTATTACACAAAATAGGAAAATCATCAATGTCTATGAATGAGAGGCATGGGGAGACCTGAAAAGATTTTTCAATTATAATCAAAGCCTCAGATATGGGTGGTAATATTGCATTTATGGATCTGGAAACCTATATGACATATAGTCAACTTTTTAATGACGAGCACTAGAAGTAACTTAGAAGTGGTCCTGTTCAAGAAATAACTGTAGCATTTCATGGAGTACTGTTCAAGTGGCTTGACTGCGGTCTTATTGACGAAGAAGAATTGAGATATCTTAAGAAACAGCATCCCATAATGCAAACCTTATACTTTTTACCTAAAGTGAATTAACCATGTACCTGTCCATCAGGAAAACCTACTGTATGTTTATTTGGATCATTATTGGAAAAATACTTCTAGGTTTATAGATAGTTTACTAGTCCCCTATTTTAGATTTAAGACTTTCTAAAATAATTCTGTAACAGAAAGAGTATAAAATGGTGACACTCGATTTGATGTTTTTTCTCTTTTATTTTTTAGTCTTAATTTGCCAATAGTTACATTAGGTGTCAAAAGGATCCAAGCAGCTGCAGCAATCTGAAAGATCTCGGCTGCTCCCCTAGGGGAGGGATGTATAAACATCCAGAGTCTTTTTTTTTTGTGCTGCCAACCTGGAAATGACCCCTTTAAACAGGTGTTGAACTTTTGGACTAGGGAACCAAAGAAAAGGGGGACACTTCCCTCCCATTCAAGCTACCTGTGTATCATGTTGTTAATCATTGGACCAGTGAAATAAATAAAATGGAAAAATATTTACAAAGACAGCAAAACAGAAAAGTAGAAAGAAGGAAATGAAACAAAACCAATCACATGCATGTTGCTTTTACCCAGTTATTCTGAAGGTCCCAAAACGTCGTTCTCTTGGAATTCACTATAGCTCGATCTAATTTCGCCATTTTATGTATTGATCTCATCCACTCCACTTCTAAAGGGGGATTAGGTAGTATCCATTTAATACACAGTTCTCTACATGCAATGAGAATTAACATAAATACAAGAGCTTTTTGTGCTTTCGTAAAGGCCCTATTTCCCTCATTCTCTAATAACACCCCAAAAATAACCATAGCTAATCTCACATGAACCTCTTGACCCAAGATTCCAGATAGGGACTGGCCCACTTTGTGCCAAAAAAGCTGGATGGAGGGACACAGCCAGAACATGTGGGCTTAGTCTGCATTGATCTCATCACACTTGGGACACCTCTTCACTGCCTGGGTTCCCATTTTCACAAGTTTCCGAGGCGTCCAGTATGCCTTATGGACTGTAAAAAGATGATTCTCTCTAAGTGGAGCAGACTTTAAATCTAGCCATAGATGAGACATAGATACTTGCCATATCCAATCGAAGTCAAAAGCCGGCAGCTCCCTCCGCCAGATTGCAAACGGTGGGACTTGCACTTCCTCAGAAACCTGAATCACCATCCAACACCACTCCAATACCTCCTTCCGTAATAGAGGACGGGAACAAATCTTTGACTCCCAAAATTGATTCCCCTTTCCATCTTTACTCAGCGTTTTTGCCCAACTCATTAGCTGGTAGTATTTAAATTTGGATACTGTCCCTTCCGATATTTCCTGCATACGCTGCCAAGAGATTAATTCAATATCATCCAGGAGTTGGCCGCATCTCAGAATACCGCATTCCTATAGGGGAATAGCTAGGGAGTCTTGAAGAAAAGCTGGTGTACCCAGTGAGTTCAAAATAGGTGCATTGTGACTGAAGTAATGTATTTGTAAAGATGTTCTTATTTGACACCATACCTTACATGCACTCAAAAGAACCTTTAGCCTGACTTTTTGGGAACATTTGGGATGACCAAAATCACAGAGAAAAAGAACCATTTAGGTCTGTGGGGCCGGCTGTTAGGGACCGGAAAAGTGGTGACATCTCTGAAGTGTCTCTCAACAGCTACCTAAAAATCTTCAGATGGAAAGCCCGATAATACTGAAGGAGATCTGTACTGGCTATTTCGCCCTCAACCCTTTTCATTCTGAGTTTTCTCCAAGCAATTCTGGGCCTTTTATCTCCCCAAATAAAGCTCGTAAAGTCCCCTTGACCCTTCTTAAGCCAATCTTTCTTAAATTCCAATGGAATAGCATTAAACAAAAAGGTAAATTTGGAAAGTACTGACATCTTTATCAGGTTGGACCTGCCTCAAAATGACAAAGGAAGGGTGCTTCTTGCCTGTAGTTGTTTCCATACACTAGACAATAAATTATCAAAGTTCACTTTAGCTATGTTTTCCAAGTTGTGCACTATTTGAACACCTAGATATCTCAATCTGTGTCTGGATACCTCAGACGGAAAACAGGTATTCCATTGCATTATCTCTGTTTTCTGTTGGTTTATGGCATAACCTGATACCTTCCCAAAACCCACAAGTGTTTCTCAAATTGCTAGAAGCGACGGAGCTAAGTGACCTGTAAAAATCATCAAATCATCGGCATACAGCCCGACCTTTTTCATCCACCCATTACACACAAAGGGGGAGATACTCCAGCAAGATCTTAATTTAACTGCCAAAGGCTCAATATATAGATTAAAAAGAAGCAGCGATAAGGGGCAACCCTGTCTTGTCCCCCTACCAATGTGTACATTTTTAGATAGATTCCCATTGACTAACGCTCTGGCAGACGGATTCCTATACAAGGCTTTAACAGTTGCCAGAAAGGTCTCTCCTAGGTTAAAACGTTTGATCACCTCATATAAAAAGGGCCGGCTAACCCTGTCAAAAGCGTGGCCGGCATCTAAGGTCATAACCGTCAATGAGCTACCAGATTATTTCGCCAAATCAATTGTGCGATTAGCTCATGAGTCAATTCGTGCAACTGTCTCCCTTTTATAAAGCCTTTCTGGTCAGTGTGGACCAGGGTTCCCACTATTTTATCCAGGCGCTTAGTTAGTATCTAAGAACAAATCTTAAAATAGCTATTGAGCAACGAAATAGGTCTATACGACTCGCATGCCCTTGGATTTTTGTTTGGTTTAACGAGGATGGTTATGGTAGCAGAGTCCCACAAAGATGGAGGATCATGGTTGGAAATAAAAATAGAGTTACAGAGTTGCAATAAATTGGAGCTAACTCTTCTTTTAGAATCACATTTATTTCATTTGGAAGGGCTTCCGGGTCTGCCACTTTCCCTTTCATTAAGCTACTATTGGCTATCTACCTCTTCCATACAAATCGGGCTGTTTAATTTTTCCCTTAAAGCTCCCTGAAGGTGTGGAAGGTCTAAACCTTGAAAAAAGGCCTTGATTTGTTCCTTGCTTGGCGCCACATCCTCCGTATACAAGTCCTGGAAGAACTGTATGAATGCATCTTCGATTTCACAAGCTTCTGAAATTATGTTACCTGAAATCTGGCATTTTAGGTCTTTTATAAAATTCCTGGACTAGTTAGCTTTAATCTTCCAGGCTAACAATTTCCCATATCCATCCCCATATTCATAATGGGATAACCTACTGGCCTCCCATTTCCGCCTTACTATGACTTCCAGAAAATCAGCTAGCTTAGATTTTGCCAGCTGCAGTTCCTGTTTGATTTGACCTGTATTTAGAGAGTTAGGGGCCTGTGTCAGAGTACTTTGAAGAGCTTTTATGGAGACTTCAAGAGTATTAATTTCCTCCCTGACCTATGGAAAGAGCTAAGGCTGGATAGGATGCCTCTAAGGAAAGCCTTATGTGTCCCAAACAGCCTTTAGTGCTGAATTAAGGTTGAAATGGAAAAACTCCTTTGTGGCCGCCCTAAGGTTTTTCACCACCATGTAGTCTAATAACATTGTACAATTTAATGTCCAGCGTCGCAAAGGTGTTTTATCTCTGAACATAATCTCAAGAAAAACTGCAGAATGGTCCGATAAATGTTCAGAGACATGCGTAACTTTCCTAATATTCTTACTCATACTCAAAACTATCAAAAATACATCTATCCTGGAACGATGGCCATGTTTTTTATTGTGGAAAGTTACATTTTCCCCTTCTGTCCCTCCCTTGTGA
This sequence comes from Triturus cristatus, assembly GCF_964204655.1. Taxonomy (NCBI): domain Eukaryota; kingdom Metazoa; phylum Chordata; class Amphibia; order Caudata; family Salamandridae; genus Triturus; species Triturus cristatus. The sequence continues at coordinate 237,665,425 of NC_140582.1, forward strand.
CTCATAGTCCTTCAGATATCTACAAGACCTGTGTCAGCTATCAGCTGCTTCAAAGCCCCTCTCATATTGGGGGTTGACAACGCTGCCCTCCTAGAGGTCGTATCTTGTTCCGGATCCAGACAAATGTTAAAATCACCTCCCATTATAATGGGATCGTTTGTCTCAACTAAATGCGAAACCAGGGTGCGTAACGGTGTGGGGTCATCGAGATTAGGGCCTTAATATCCCACAAAGGCCAACCAAAGGTTATGGATTTTTGCTTTAACTATAACCCACCTACCACATAGGTCTACTACACACTCCACCAGTATGGCTTGGACAGATCTTTTAAAAAGAAGGACAACCCCTTTCACCATACATGACTGTGAAGTATATATGCAATGCTCAATCCACCGCTGACCCCTAGAATCTCTGGCCATTCTTCTTTGGCCAAATGTGATCCATGAATAAAGAAAAAGTCTTTATCCTTAATTCTCAAATACTCTTTCCTCCTTCTTGCAGGAACCCTGAGACCATTGACGTTCCAAGATAGAATCTTTAAAAGCTTAGGCTTATCCAAATTTGGCATGCAATAGACAGTAAATTAAAGGAAAATAAATGCCTAAAAGCCTAGTTCTTCCCATCAGACTAGGAGGCTTCCTTGACCCTAGTCTGAAAATTGCAAATGAGAAATTTTTTTTGTTTTTTCCCACATGTTCCCTCACCCGTGCAAAAGTGATTTATTTACCTTTTCATGTGAATCCCCCATCCTAAAATCCCTGCTCTCCACCCAGAGGAACCCTCCCTATACATTAGAGGTAAACTTATGTTGGATTACCTCATGTGAACTTTCTCGCTATGCTAGGGCGGAAGGATTGAGTTTTATACTTATTGATCCATGATCTATTCAATAAATGTAGTGACTTCACTTGTGTCCTTGAAGTTGTGCATTTTATTATTTCGCATTACCCTAAGCGTGGCAGGGAATCGTATGTTTGGGGTAGCTCCCATCTCCCTCAATTCCTGAATAAATGTACCCAATTTCCATTGCCTGTCCCGTGTGGCACATGAAATATCAGATCTAATATGAAAGGACCAACCATCTTTCTGATGCTGATGCTGATGCTGATGCATCTGACTGATGCTTTGAGGGCTCCTGCTAGGATTTTTTTTTTCTTTTTTTTTAACTTTATAACGCTCAACTCATGCCCAGAGGCGTCTTGGCGCTATAAATGATCTAAGAACAGTAAAATCACTAGTACAGACAGTAAGCATGTTGAATAATTCAGATGGTTTGTGTGAACAGCCAAGTTTTCAAACCTTTCCTGAAATTAATCAAAGAGGGTGCTGTTTTTAAAGTAACGGGTAATGTATTCCACAGCATTGCTGCTGATCTAAAGAGGCTCCTGCCTCCCCAGGTTGCCTTCTTGAAGGGGGTAGTTGCCATGTTCCTGGCTGTTCCTGACTGTAGGGTTCTATTGGGAACATACCATTTTAATCTGTTCCTAAATTGTGTTGGTCCCAGATTGTGTAATGATTTAAAAGCCAGGCATAAGACTTTAAACTTACATCTCTGCCTGACTGGAAGCCAGTGTAATTTCTTTATGGCTTCTGTTGCTGAAACATATTTAGGGATTTTTAGGATAAGGGGTGCCGCCGCATTTTGAACAATCTGATGCCTGAATTGATTGTAAGGCAGAGGCTATTACAGTAATCTAGGCGGGAGAGGACCAAAGCCAGAGCCACTGTTTTCAAGAGTTCCTCTGGTATATATTTCTTAATTGTATTAATTAATCTTATAGCACAGAAGGAGATGGCTGTGACTTTATTGACTTGGGCCTTAAATTTGAGTTTTTTGTCAATAATAATGCCCAGATCCTTAGTTTTAGCGGCGGGTACAGGTAGCACATCGAGTGCAGGTGGCCACCAGTCAGGTTTCCAGAGTGAGGTTTTATTACCAAAGATGATAATCTCTGTTTTAGACGCATTCAACTTCAAACAGTTGTCGTCCATCCAGTCACTCACATTCTTCATACAGATCTTAACGGCCTCACCCGGGTGCTTTTCTCCATTTGTTAAAGACACCACAATCTGTGTGTCATCAGCATAGGAAGCTAGGACAAATCCTTCTTTTTTTATTATCAAGGCTAATGGTGCTACATGTAGATTAAAAAGTGTGGGACTCAGGGCAGAGCCCTGCGGAACTCCACATGGTAAGGAAAACCGTTTAGAGGTTACTGAGCCTATTGCTACATTTAGGGAGTAAGATTTGAAATTCAACAGAATCCTTCTTGGATTATTGTTTCCCGGACGCCTCGTGAAAGGACCCCTGTGCACTCTTTGGATATCCTCCTCTAGGCAACTCTGATCAATTTCCATATTAAATTCTCTCAGGAAGTTTATCACAAAGCATCTTATGTCTCCTCCTTCGAGGCGCTCGTGCACGTTCAAAATAAAAATATCATTTCTTCTGGCGTTATTCTCTAAACATTCCAGCTTATCTCTCAGCTCTTTCTCACTATTCTTCAGGCTCTGAATTTCTCCCTTATTAGTATTTACTTTTTTATAGAGGTCCTCTAAAGAAACCTCCATGGCCCGACTCTTTCCACCAGGTTATTGATATTTACCTCCAAAGCATAAAAAGTGCCTTATTTTAGAAATCGCAAATTTCTCCCTGACCTCTGTTGACAGTCTAGATAGAATTTTCTCCAGTTCAGGGATATCGGTTTGCCTAGAAACCACAGTGGGTAATCCATCCTGAACCTGCAGATGGGTATCTGAGGTCATGAGACGAGGATTAGATTGTTCAGGGGACAAGTCTACTGCCAAAGGACTAAACCTACTCTCTAGACATAAGACTCCCCCCCTACATTAGCAGAGACCGTGCCCTCCATAGCTTCTGGGGGAGCTCTCCGCTAAGCAAGATGGAGCAATGCCTGTGAGGGAGATACCGTTAGGGTGCCTTGGGCTTGGCTTGAACTTTAAAATACGAGCGAAGTGAAGGTGTTACTTTTATGTTCTCTGGTTTCTTTGGTGTGTGCCTAGTGCTTACATTATTCAGTGTTCTTACCTGGGGGAGGGCTTATCACAGGAGCACAGGTAAGTTAAAGTAGAACACAGGATTTTTTGCCGCTTAATACTCTCAGGGGGGCCAGAGGGGCAGCAAGGATCTTTTTCTCCACTGGAGCGCTCTGAGTAGAGTCTTCTCCCCCCAAAATGTCCCTATTCCTCAGTGCGTATCTACTTATTCTGCGCACAAGCCCTTCTCTTGCTTAATCTCATAAATCACAGGAAGTCACCATAATCGTGTAGTCCTCCCCTAGATATAGCGCACTTGCGCTTCCCTTACATGTTATATGGTAATTCTAGTTCCTAACGTCGGTGCAGGCACTTCGGCCCACCTATTAGGGGAACTATGGTAAATTAGGCACTTAGCACAGGGAACCGGGGGCCTCTGTCGAGGTTCCACCCTGCCCCGACGTTCCCTCAAAAGTGCACCTGGTATGTGAAACGGGGTACTGTGGCAAAGACACCACTCAGAGACCCACAGGCGGGGAAGTGGGCATCACCGCCCTTCGCCATTAGTGTGCCCAACAACGGAGCTGCTTGGAAGCAGCTCCCCAACAGATCAAGCGCCACCCACAGCAGCCAGCTCCTTCAGGTAGGAGCCCTCCAGTGGGGTGGGGAGTAAATCTTGGCCCCAAGAGGGGACCTCGCTCAGGGGAGTTAAAACGTCAATCTGAGCCTCTGGGCGGTGGAGCAGGGGCGCGATGGCAGTTGCTTGCAAATGTGCGGTGCAGCTGCAGCGAATACCAGGCACCCCCTAGTACTTCTGTCTGGTCTGGTCCGAACAGGCCCAGCTGATTCTCCCAAGCGAGGTGGTAGGAACGAGTGCAGCCTGGAGCAAAGTCTCCTGTGAACACAGTTACGCCACTGAGAGTTCTCTTCGTCCGCTGGGAAGACGATGACCGCGACCTACCAGGGCCTGCTGCAGGACTCCCTCGGAGCATCATGGATTCCAACGTGCCCCCTTGGTCGATGAGGCTGCAGCATGGGGGCCCTCGAAGCACGATGTTGCTGCCACTGGCAGAGAAGGGTGCTTCAGTGCGGTATTCCCTGCACAGCAGTCTTTGGTTGAGGTCTCCCTGGTAGGGGGCCGCGTTGTAGGCAAACACTGGGCTGTCCCAGGGAATTGGAGATCAGATCTGAAGGCTCTATCTGATACAAGTGCTAGCCACAGATTTTTAGGCACACCATGAACTGGACAATAAAGCACTCAACATGAACTGATTCAGGCAACTTCTCGCTGGAAGCGAAAGTGCATGCACTTTCCTACCAAAGATACCCCACGCGCTCATAGCAAAACAGGTAAGGGCCGCACTACCCAGTCCCTGGAGAACCACAGGGGGGCAGGGAACAATCTTCAGGCCAGCACATTAGGGCTATCGGAAACAAACTGGCTGTCCTTCTCCACAGGCCACAGGTCAGCACAAGCAAGGAAGTTCAATGGAGGTTCCTCCTTGCAGCATCATAGTTCCATCTCGCAAGGTGCAGCATGTAGGACCAGCAGCGTCTGGTTACGAATCCTACACAGTGACTCTAATCATGGAGTTGGTCACAGCCCCTGTACTTATACTCACAAAGTCTTTGTTCTGGGGGCACTTCAAACAACTTTAGAAGTGCTCCACATCCCCATTCAATCCCCATCCATGGATCCAGACACACTGCCGGGGGGGCAGAGACAGCAATGTGAAATGCAGGCACAGCCCTATTCAGGTGCAGATGACAACTCCTCCAACCACTCTAAATGCAGACTAGGCCTATTCAGCCCAACTAGTAGTCACCCAGGAAAGGTAGAACACCACTCAACTCCTCTTGTGACTGTCTACAGTGAATTCACATCCCCAGCTCCTGTCACTTCCAAAACCAGACAGTGAATACACAACCAGGCAGCTGTACCAGCTGCTACCGGACCTGGGTGGTGGGGCGGGTGGGATTTTGGGGGAAGGAGAGGACGACGAAAAAATAAAAAATAAACTTGCCTGTAACGGCTAGCCACCGCCTCTCCTCCGTCCTCTGTCATCTTCCTTCTTTCTGCAGTCCTGGCCGGCAGCAGGAAGCACCTGCCTCCCAAGCTCCCCAGAGCCAATCACAACGCTGCAATGCAGCATTGTGATTTGTCTATGGTTTGAAGCTCAGACGGGGAATGGAAGACTGGGCATTTTCCTCACCAGGCTGTGTAATGCAGCCTGGTGAGGAAGATGTAAAGTGAGCAGGACTGTTTTGCGGGTTGGCCAAGCAGTCCTGCACATTTAGTGAGTGTTAACCACTCCTCCCGATGCTCTGTCCAGCCCTGCGAACCACTGACTGCAATAGGAAAACTAAAATGATAATAAGGATAGTTATTATCATTTTATTTTTCCTTTAGTTCAGTAGGGTTACACTCCTTCATCTTAGTGGAGGAGCCACCGGCACACATAGGCATAAGCACACAGAAATGCCCACTTCTAAAAGTGGCATTTCTAAAATAGTAATACGAATCTGCTTTCACCAATAAGCAGGCTTTTTCACTATTAATCCAAACATACCAAACATGGCCACGCTACCCCTTTCATATCAGAAATTACCAATGAACACACATATCAGGGAATTCCCAATGCAAACCTATGAAAGGAGCAGCCTCAAAGCAGTGAGAAACCAGATAGGCTGTTTGTCACTACCACGACATGCCACACAACAAAGGCACATGTTCTACCTTTTACCTACACAGCACTTTCCATAAGGGCTACCTAGGGCCTAGCTTAGGGGTGACCTATATGTAGTAAAAAGGGAGTTTCAGACGTGGCAAACACATTAAATGCCACATCACTGTGGCAGTAAACTGTGCACGCAGGCCCTGCAGCGGCAGAGACCTGAGACAGGTTTGAAAGGCTACTTCTGTGGGTGGCATAAACAGCACTGCAGGCCCACTAATAGCATTTATTTTACAGGCTCTGGGTGCATAGGATAACACTGTACAAGGGACTTACAAGTAAATTAAATATGCCAAACAGATGTAGAACCAATCTTACCAAGTTTACAGGAGAGAGCACATGCACTGATCAGCAGTGGTAAAATGCCCAGAATGATAAAACCAACAAAAACAGGTCAGATAAAATAAAGGAGTAAGGCAATATGTTTGGGAATAGCCCTGCACAAAGGGCCAGTTCCAACAACTTGCAATTACTGAAACAAGGTTATGTGATGGGCACCTCTTTGACTTCCATCTTTGATAATTTCTTAATCGGGTGGTGGGGGCAGGACAGGGCCTCGTCAGAAGAAATTAAGGAAAGGACGGGACATATAGTATTCTGGGCTAACTCCTCTTAATCTGTACGATTAATTTGAGGAATTATAAGAACTCACCAGTGGCGTAGCTAGGGGGGGGGCGGTCCGATCCAGGCAGCACTATTTTGGGGGCGGCCGCGCGGCTCTAGTGGCCCATTGCGCCGCCTTTATAATTTATTTGGGGACACAGTGTCCCCAAATAAATTATAAAGTCCACCGCGGCCGCAACGGGCCACCAGTGCTGCGCGTGCGGCCCAGTTAAACACAGTGCTGCCAAAATTGCCGCTGCTGCCGCGACGACATCCCGCGTAACCACGTTTGTGTTTGCTTTGCTTGCCTGCTGCCTTGACTGTTGGTGGTCATGGTCCGTCCCAGCCTCCAGGGCCGTCAATCTTGTAGCGCGCGAGCGCTACCATGACGGCCCTGGGCGACATGATTTTTGCCAGCCCTCGTGGTGCGAGAATGTAGCAGTGACGTGTCATGCACTTCACTACTATGCGCTTGAGTCGTGAGGAGTCAATTGTGGCCTGGGGCAGTCAGTGGCAGTGCTGCTCTGAGCGATTTGCTGTCTCTGGAGTCTGGCTGCTGCAGTCAGAACAGCAGAACTTGAAGTGATTAAGTGAACGAAGTTGGAACTTCAAGTTCGAACCAAGCACCCCTGCCTGCCATAGAGTAGAGACCCTGGAGCAAGTGAGGTAAGAGGAGAGCAGCAGGAGCTCAGCCACCTAAACGTTTTCAGAGGGGTGGGTGGCTGAGTGACTCATCATGCATAGCTGCCAAGGTTTCAGATTCTAATGAGTGACATTTTCATAATTTTTTTCAGTGTAATTATGAGTGACATTTCTATGGCAATGAGTGACACTTTCTGGCGAGCAAATTCAAGGAATGAAGCTGAGGGAAACATATAAATATCAGACATTGCACCCATTTGTGCAACAAGACTGTCTGAATCATACTGTGTGTGCTACCCAAGACCGTTCATTAAAGGGCCATCTAGTGAATAAAGTTACAATAGGTATCGATATCCAAGCAGACGTCGCAGTCATCAAATAAACAGCATTCTGGGATGCTTACTTGTGGTGCCCGTTAGTGGTGCAGGAGAGGCCTGTTGCTTTTTCTTCAGATGATGCCCCTTTAAGAGAGAAGAATCTCAGCCAGGCAGCAGCTCAAAGAAAGCGATTTATGATATGATAAAATTATTAAGAGATAATTTTACTGTGGGGGGAAGGCGGTTCCATCCTCAGCTTATTTATCACTGGTAGTTGGGACAGAGCTGGCATCATAGGTTGAAAACTTGAATGAAACACTGGTTTCCATCAAGCCTCTCTCCATTCTCTCTCTCTCTTATCTTTTTCGTCTTCTTCCCTTCTTGTCCATAATCATTTTTACATCTGGTCTTTTTCGGGTCACACATCTGCTTTCTCTCTACTTTCTTTTTCTTGCCTCAGCCTGTTTCCTTTCACCACTTTTTTCTCTTTCCTTTCTCCCTCTTCTCTTCCCCCTCCTTCCTCTTGACTTTCTCTTCTCTTTCCATATCTTTCTTTCTGCCCACTCTCTTTACTATGCCAGTGTCCACCTTTCTCCATCTCTCTGCAACTTATGTAGCAGAATTATAAATTCAGCTGACACAATGCTTTAATGTGCCCGTGAAAAAAAAATGCTTTAAATTTGCAGAAATGCACATCAGCAGGCACATTCCAAACCACTTGCCAGGCAGCTGACTCTATTCTAGTGGTTTTAAGGAGCACAAGACCGAACAGTTATCTGGGGGCCTTAATGGTGATCAATCAGGTCATGATATTGCAGAGTAAGCCGCCTCTTTGAAAACAAAGTCCCGAGTTTCCCAACCAGCTGCCAGTTCCTCTCAGCAATTAATTGTTCAAGCAGCTCTCTGATGGATGTCACATGCGGTTTTTCTGAGTCCCCAGATAGATCATGCAGTCTGTGTGTTCTCTTTTGTACTGCTAGTCGCCGGTGTATTCAACTGTGAAGCCTTGGACCGTGTCATGTATGTGCATGTAACTTGCCTGATCGAGGTAACTCTTAGCGGCGATACTACGTGTCTCTCGGACCTCTTTCAAGTGCTCGCCGTCCTTTTTCCCCAGTTAAACCCCCCCACCCCCCTCCAGGGGTGAAAATCTGAGGGATAGCCTCTGGAACTCACAGTTATCTTTAACGTTAACAGTCACAATTTGACATTTATGCAATAAGTTAGCAGAACAGAAATACATTTTCTGGATATGAAATTTTATGTAATGGATAAAAAACCTACTTTAAGATCAATAAAAAACAAGCATTAAAAATGCAATAGGTCTCACATTTACGAGAGTTTGAGCTATTGGCACTGTAAATGGCAATGCCTTTTATTTATGTTTTGGTTTTCAAAGCATAAATAAAAGACACAGTCATTTACAGTGCCAATAGCTTAACCCCTTGAGTGCCCATGACGAGATGGTCTCGTCATGGGCCGCGGTTGCGCTGTGCCCATGACGAGACTATCTCGTCATGAACCCCGCCCGCTAATTCAACGCCCGGCACAGGGCGGGGAAAGGGCGGGGCACACAAGGGGTTAAACTCGCGTAAATGCGAGACCTATTGCAAATGCTTGTTCTTTCTGTATACACAGGCTAACCTGTCTTTTCCCTAAACATCCTGAATCCTGTTTTCACAAAGTTCCCCAGACAATAAATGCCCTCCTCTCTTGATAGCCTACCGGTAACCTCTCAGATAGAATGCCAGTTCTGCCCACTGCACCTCTTAAATGTCGTCGGCACATCCTGCTAATAGTAATTATAAACGGCCACAAGCAGCAGCAGTATGAAATGTTCATAAGTCGTGCATCACTTTTCTATCGGTGAATGGTGCGCACTAATTAGTTAATCTAAGAGGTATGATTCACTTTCCAGCTGCACCTGCACTTTGCCCTGCACTTTGTGACTCTCCAGTGGCCGGGGGCAGAGGAGCTCTGCTCTGCTCTGCAGGCCTCAGGAATATTCTGCGAGCTCTCGATTTTAAGACTAAACAGGAGTGTGTGGGTCAGCTTCAGCAAGGCCACAAACCTCAAGTAGGGGTGTAGCTAGCGTTGATGCAGGAGGTGCAGTGACACCGGGGCCCGGAGTCGTGAGGGAACTTTACACCCATTGAACTCCTGCAATTGCTGTATTTTACTACCACAGCAGAAGTCATTGTTTACTTTATTTCGGTCATAAACAACCATAACAGGACAGTGCAACGAAAGCAAATCACAAAAAAGACATCTTGTTACATGGAATAAAAAAAATCTATAATACAATAAAATACATTTTATTAAAAATGATCTAGTGAACCAGGATGTCAATGGTTCCCTAAACATCGTCCAATTGCAAAAGAGAAAATCCAGTCTTCCTTGTCTAGTGCAACCGGCCGCGTGTGCAAACATTTCAAGGAAATCAGCAGAGACCAAGCTTTTGTATAAAAACAAATGCTACTTGTTGACGGAATAGTTTCAATGCCAAGACACATTTGATTTACATGGCAAATTCTTAGTTCAAAGTTACGCATTACAGGCATTCAAAGCAACAGGGATCAAATAAACATGCCAACTTATGCTTCATAAAAAATGTCTGTGTAACATATTAAAAGAAATACCATGTATAAAGTATCACAATACCCCAATCATTGTTCAGAGGAAAAGCCAATCAACTATAAAGTTTCTAGCGCATTTAGGCCTATGTGCAAATCATGCAAGGGCGTTAGCATGTGCAAAGTCCAGGCTATTGTAAGAGAACAAGCAAATGTTTGGGGGAATAATCCAAAGCCAGATCACATTTGGCTAACATATTAAATTCATAAATCATGATGGCTAATATCAACGATTTATCATAGAGTAAACATTACAGTGCAAAATGTGTTAAAAATGTGTACACGACAGCAGTTAATGGGGTCATTTTCCTAGCTTGCAGCAGGGCCCGTGGCATCCATCTTACCTATTCACCCCAGGGGACCTGTACAAATAACACAGACAAACAAGCGGCCGTAAGTGAAAGTGATCGCGATCGCGATCAAACATCAAAGCGAAAGTGAAAGTAATCGGTAAAGCGCGGCGCGCGCGCCCGCGCACATGCACTGTAGCTCTATGCTGGCCTGGTAGCACTTTTTGGAGCCCTCTCAATAAGTCTCGCCAGACCAGCGCATGTGCTGGGTCAGTCGAGACCTAATCAGAGATGTACTAGAGTTCTTCATGCTTAGAGTGGCTATCCAAGGGCCCTGAAATGGAGAATATGGTACAGCCAATTATGTAGCGTATACTGGAACTATACCAGAGAAAAAGACATATGCAATCAAAGCAAATGCTGATCTCTTCGGGTAAGGAGGTTACTTGGAACTGGTACTAACAGATGACCTTTAATTGGTGCAATGAAGACAAGAGTAGCTCTGGTAAACTATCAGGAAAGGGTGAGAATAAAAATTAGAAAGAAAAGCAAACTTTCCAGCTCATCACTGAATATCATATTGGGCATATGGTGCTGATAAAAATATTGCCAAATAATTGGAATATGCTGCATGCAACTGAACATATGAAAATTGTTATTGGTAACTCGCACCAAATCACTTACATAAGATCAGAATTAATAGGGGACACAGTCACACAGAGTCACTTTCAAGATAAAAGTTTAAAAAAAAGAGAAGATCAGTTAGTTCACAAACCATATGGGTTCTGGGAATATGGAAAATGAAAGGCTTGTGAACGTGATAAAAACACAGATTATGTGACTAGATATGGCAAAAGAATGAAAATCACAGAATAACTTACATGGTAATCCGAGTTTGTCATCTATGTGTTAAAAGGTTCCTGCAAGAAGAAATATAATGGGAACATAATGAACACGGAGTAAATGAGAATACATCATCATTTAAGAGCAATAAAAAAATGAGGACTTCATGGATGGTGCTGGGTAGTCCAAAATAGCAGACACAACCATGTGAGGCTCTGATCACCTCCAAAACAAACCTTTTAATTCTCTGGTAAATGCAACCTTGAGACTTACCACATTAGACCAGACGCAGGAGGGACAGCCTTTGAGGTTTGAGGAGGGAGAAGGTGCACTGCTGAAACCTGGGACCAGAACCCGGTGAAAGCAGTTTATTGCAGATGTTCCCTGGGATGATGCTGTATTGGTAAAGGTGACCAGCAGAGCTAAAACAAATGCTTGATGCTGGAGCAGCAGCATTCCCTCAGTGTGGTGAAGGTCCAGCTTGAGATGTGGAGTGAGGATTCAGAGACCAGAGTGTGCACTGTGATATCTGAACAGTGGTGTACAGTAATTCACAATGTTGTCATTTCCACACAGATAAGCACAGCGCAAGAAGTTACGATGTGGGTAATTATAGTAAGGTTTTTTGGTAGGTTTCCAACAAGGTAATTTACCATGAAGATAATATTTTTTTAAATAATTGTGACATATATACATGTTATATTTAGGTGAAAATGTCAGTTATAAAATACCATATTAAACCCCCAAAAACACTGAAACTCACCTGATATATTTTGCTGAGCTAACTAGAACTTACACCTACACCATGAACTGCTTATAATATCACATATTACATCATGACATGTGCAATGGCATCATTGATGACATCACCAATGACATCTCAAATGACATAATTAATGACATGACTGATCTTATCACTGCTTTAGGGGTCAGGGGCGGGGATTTTTAAGGATAGTAAGGAGTTTTCAGGTTTATTGGGTTGGTAGTGTAAAGGGATAGTATGGAATTTTTAGGGTGCAGGGTTGGGCAGTGTATGCATATATATACATATATATCCAAACTCCAAGTACGCAACGTACAAGGAGCACTTGAGCGGCAACATGCTCCTAAAGAGCCTTTATGGTATACAGTCCACCAGTACAATGATAACTTTAAGCAGTTCAATGTGCCATGGATGCCTGACGCGTTTCGAAGTGTCCCCACTTCTCTTCAGAGGCTTTGGCAATTGAAGGATCATAGGACACTGCCCTCATCATTTAAAAGCTCCAATGCATGCCCTGAATGGGACGCTCTGCCGTGACTAACAGAGCATTATGGGCCTTGTAGTGTCCTTTATCTCCAAATGGAGCGCGCACTGTTGCTGCTGTGACATTGAATGCCCCCAGATGGGCCTCGGTGTGCCGGTGGACACGCTAAATCCGTTGCTGCCCCATGATATAGACCTACTTGATAATAGACCGCGTGGCCCCCGCATCCTGGGGTGGTGCTCCTTTGCGGCAGGGTATGCCGCGTATTTATCTAAGCTCCAATTACCCAAAGTACAAGGAGCACTCGAGTGGCAACATGCTCCTAAAGAGCCTTTATGGTATACAATCCACCAGTACAACGATAACTTTAAGCAGTTCAATGTGCCATGGATGCCTGACTCGTTTCGAAGTGTCCCCACTTCTCTTCAGAGGCTTTGGGAACTGAAGGCGCATAGGACACCGCCCTCATCATTTAAATGCTCCACTGCATGCCCTGAATGGGACGCTCTGCCGCGACTAGCAGAGCATTATGAGCCTTGTAGTGTCCTTTATCTCCAAATGGAGCGCGCAACGTTGCTGCTGTGATTTTTTTAGTCTATCTGGCTGAGAGTTTGGGGGCTAAGGTGATGGCTTATGCTGACGACACCCAGCTGCTTTTTGCGTGGGAAGATAGTGATGAGTCAGTTGCCTAGGTTCACCACTGTCTTTCATCCAGTTTTAAATGGTTGGTGGCTGCGCAATTAAAATGTAATGAGGAGAAGTCAGATATTCTCCTTTACAGAAAATTCCCGCCGAACTTTTGGGAATCTCTTTGGCCTCCAGAGTTTCCCTTGCCCACCTCTGCTGAGAAGCCGGCCAAGAACTTGGGGTGTGGTTCAACGAGAGCATTTCTTTCTCAAACCATATTAAGAAGTTGGCCGGCAACTGTTTTTGCCTTCTCAAGACCCTGAGGACGTTTTTTCCTCTCATTCCCCAAGCAGCGAGAGAAACGGTCACCTGTGCACTTAATTTGTCCCGGCTTGATTATGCCAATGCTCTTTACATGGGCATCCCGGGACATCTGTTAAAAAAGCTCCAGGTGGTCCAGAATGCGGCAGCCAGACTTCTTCTGGGCATGTCCACCAGGAACAGCGTGCGACATCACCTGTGATCCTTGCATTGGCTGCCTGTGGTGGAATGGGTGAAGTTTAAAGCACTGGTTTTGCCCCACTGAGCTCTGCATGGCCTCAGTCCACCCTACCTACATAAACGGTTCTCTTTTTATGTTCCTGCTAGACAGTTGCGCTCTTCATCCCATCGCCTTGTTCATGTTCCCCGATTCAAATACCAGAGGCTAGGTGGCAGTTCGCTGGCAAGAATGGCCGCTGTTGCCCGGAATGCACTGCCCCTTGCCCTCCGTAACTTGCTGTATTTATGAAAAACCTAAAAACACATCTTTTCGCTTAAACAGACTCTCTCACCAACCTTGCTGCCTGCCGGGACACCTGTGAGTATCCGTGCGCATTACAAATAAAGATAACATAACAAAACATTGAATGCTCCCAGGTGGGCCAACGTACAAGGAGCACTCGAGCGGCAACATGCTCCTAAAGAGCCTTTATGGTATACAGTCCACCAGTACAATGATAACTTTAAGCAGTTCAATGTGCCATGGATGCCTGGCGCATTTCGAAGTGTCCCCACTTCTCTTCAGAGGCTTTGGCAATTGAAGGCGCATAGGACACCGCCATCATCATTTAAGTGCTCCAATGGATGCCCTGAATGGAATGCTCTGCTGCAAATAGATATATAATCTGACAATTGCCACAATACCTGCCAAACTCTTTAATGACGGGCGCCTCTGCCTTGCATTCGCCCTGCACGAAATGATTAGCCAGCAAAGTCCCTTCCACCAGGAGCAAACCATAGCACTCCACCGGGTTAAACTGCTTTTATTCCACTCTGCACAATTAAAAATGCAATTCCTTCACTCGGCATGACACGTTTCGGCTACCAGGCCTTTTTCAAATGCTTCCAGTGACGCTAATCATTATCATACCTGTATTTAAATGGATTACTTCGCCCTCCCTACACAGTGGTGTGAGAAGTTGGCCTAGTATATGCTGTCCACTAGTTATAGTGGGCACCTTGCACCAGTCCAAACAACCCTTTATTGATGATAGGTTAAAGACAACCTTTATTGAAAGCTATCCTAGTGGTAGCTTTGGAGAGCAGCCTTCAGGCTAAGTCATGAAGGAATGTAAACAGCTTGTTTTACCAGTCTATAATCTCTTGAGGGGCTAATTGAAAGGAGACCACACCAGGTATATATATATATATATATATATATATATATATATATATATATATATATATATATATATATATATATATATATATATATATATATATATATATATATATATATATATATATATATATATAATATATGTATTTATTCCTAAACACACCCTACTAGTCTCTTTATGAGGCTAGAGGTAAAAGCACATATGTTACACTTTAATTATTACAGTAAAATAGCACAATACACGTTAGGCCCTAGGGACGGACCAAACCATATCCTAAGAAAGTGGTATAAGAACCACGACTTGGCTAGACACAAGGCCTAGAGCCTGTAGAATCGCTGGAACCCCAAGGAACCACCCAAGGTAGTGACACGGGGGACCCCCAGGGGAGGCTGTGTGCAGTGTGAGAACACAGCCACGAGCTCCTGTTAGCTTCTATGGGGAAAGTCGCGGTTCGATTTTTAAAGTTAAAGGACACTTAGAAATGGACTAGGACCAAACCCTCTTGGACTTAGACAGTTCTAGGGTCAACACCCATGGGAGCACCGGAGTACTCGAGTTACCTTACCCAGGGAAGCCGGGTGCATAGGTGTCAAATGGTGTCGGGTCGCGCCGTCGTTTTCAATGGCAGCTGGCGAAGAAGTGCTGCTGCCGGGAAGATGCGAAGTGTCCGAAGGAATCCAAGCCTGAATGGGAGATGTGAAGAACCTAAAAGCAAATGGGACAGAGTCTGGGTCACTTGCCAGTGACCAGGGGCACGATAGACGAATGCCCACCAATGTCGGGTGTTTCAGTTGCGAAGATGTGAATCTTGACTCTTCAGCCACGAGGACCAGGAGGTGTCAAGGACAACTAGGAGCTGGATTCGAGCTGTCCCACAAAGGATGTCCAGTAGTGCAGCATCGGTGCCCGGATTGGACACAACAAGCCTTGGCAACAGCAACCCACGCAGAAAGGAAAAAGATGCTTCGGTGCGGACCAGCAAGGTGCTGGGGACTCCCCAAGCAATGGAGAGTCAGGGCATATCTGAAGCAACCAGGGAAGCCCAATTAAAGTAAGAGTTGCCTTCACAGGGACCCACCAGTCGACGGACCAGGGATTGCGAAGGTACCTCGAGCGGGAATGCAAAGAGCGTGCTCACGGAACACTTGTGGAGTGTAGGCCCACAATCTTTGGCGCAAAAGATGCTCAGGATCTGGGCTATAACCCAATGCACAGCCTCGAGAGTTGTTGGGAAGCTGATGCACTTGCAAATGTGCACAGTGTCCAGGGGTTCCGGTCCCACAGTACCCACTAGGGCTACGGGTCTCAACTTTGCTGGGGACTCGGTTCGGCCTCTAGGAAGTCTGGAAATCCACCTCTGGTATTGCAAAGTCTTCGGCGTCCGGCGGGAGCTTTGGAGACGCAGACTGGACAGATGCGTCTTTGGTGCCTGCCAAGCAGGGGAGTAACTCCTTTACCCCAAGGGAGATTCTTCAGTCATCTGGTGTTGAACAGATCGTCGAAGTTCCTTGATTCAGTTTCAGAGTTTCGTCCAGGGATATCTAAAGTTCTGGTTACAGAGGTTCCTTCTTTATACCCAAGGAAGGGGTTGGACTAACTCAGGGGACCCACCTATGGGAGGGTTTCGAAAGAGGGGTGACTACACCCATCTCCTTTGTCCAATTTCATGCCAGAGCAGGGGCTGGTAACCCCTGCAACCGGTTTGAGCTAGACTATGCACAGGTACACCAAATGTGCTCCCAGTGCAGGACTTCAAAGCAATCCTGGAGTGCTCCCACCCAGCCCTAATCCACTAAGACCTGTCTGGGAGGTGGTAACACCTCCCTGTGACAGGAAACCTGTTGTCCAGGCCTCCCCTGACAGAGTATCGGCCAGCAGCAGGAGGCCAGACCCATGTATGTGGCTGCAGCATCCATTTTGTGATGCCAGGGCTCTTTTAAGCTGGTACCGGGTATACCGGTGCTGTCATGTCTCTCCCTCTAGAAGGGTGGGATCATACTCCCACACCAGTTACTGGTGTGGGGGTATGATTCAAGGTGTTTGACACCAAACACGACGTGTTTCCATGCAGCCAGTCCAAAGTTAGCATTTACCGTTTGGTTATAAGGCACTTAAGAGTGTGTGGTCAGGCTGCATCACAGACAACCCAGGAGAAGAGATTCCGAAGGCTTCAGAGGGGCTCTGCTCATGCATGGGCACCCTCTCACACAAAACCAAGCACCCTGCCTTCAGGATTGATAAGGCCTGCCATAGGGGTAACTGATAGGTTTATATGTGCAGTGAAAGGTGAGTTATAGTGAACCTATATCTCAGTAAGGGGTGCATGCACCACCTTACCCAGGCTGCAGTAGCAGACCTGTGGTGTCATTTTTGGAGGGCTTCCCAGGGGTGGCATAATACATGCTGCAGCCCCTGGTGGGCCTCTGGGGTACCTATGCCCTGTGTACACAGTATATCATATACTAGGGACTTATAAGGGCCCCTCAGAATCCAATCTGTTGTGTACCTAAGGTACTAGGAATCCATGTTAGAGAGGAAGCAGCTAGGCTGGGGTCCTGAATAGCAGGGCCTCAGCCAGACTAAAGTAAAAAAACAGTGTTACATCAGCAAAAAGTGGGGATAACCATAAGAAGCAGATCCTACTCTCCTACAAGTGGCAATCAAGTAAGGACTGCAAGTTGAATATGGTTCCTTCAGTTCGTAACACAGCCATCATCACATGCATCTGGTTAACCTTTGTCTTATAATGCTGTGCCAGCTCCATGATGACAATCCGTTTTCGTAACCATAAATTCACATAATGGGAAAGTTTATTCCATATCCCCAAAACACTTTGATAGCCTTGTCAGGCTACTGTGTGCTATAAATTGGGAGAAAGTTACATGGTATGATACGCCCCTCTTTTGGCCGCTGTTTGCCCCTTCACAATCATGTACCCGAAGGTGCTGGTCTCAGTGATGGATACCTTTTCCATGTAGTCATGTCCTGATTTTCTATTCAAAGTCACATTCTTTCATTGGGCCGCGGCGGTTCTCGCAGGTTCCATTTCAACAATCCAACAATTGCCACAATACCTGTCGAACTCTTTAATGACGGGTGTCTCTGTAGTGCACGTGGCCTGCATGAAATAATTAAACAGTAAAGACCCTTCCACCAGGAACAAACCGGAGCACTCCAAGGGTTAAAACTGCATTTATTCCACTCAGCACAATTAAAATTGCAATTCATTCACTCAGCATGACGCGTTTCGGCTATGGAGCCTTTTTCAGACGTGGATCTGGTTAACCTTGATTTATAATGACGAGGGTGCCGAGGAAAAAAAGCTCTCAGGGGGCACACTGACGGTGGTGCACTGTCAGTGCACCCCCTGAGAGCAGCCCTCTGGAGGGGGGAATGGGGTACCATGGATCCCCCAGGCATCCGCTTGCAGGTGGGTGCTGTCACTTCCTGCACCCACATGCAAGGGTATCTCTAATCCCCCCTTAAAGTGCAGGTGGATTGCCACCTGCACAGTGAAACACGGAGAGGCTGATTTAAAGCCACTCAGTATTTCACTTGAATGCGCTGCCCCCAGGGCAGCACGAGTTCCCGTTTGCCCTGTGGGCAGCGCATTCCATGTAATAGGTCGCACTTTCACTGTTTGCACCCGGCAAACCTGTTTTAAGGTGCGCCAGGTGCAAACAGGAAAAGTGCGTCCTAATACATAATATGGCCCCAGGTGGTCATTATGGTACTGGGGCCAACAGGCCTATCTGAAAAACCAACATGCAATTTCATGGTAAAATCAATTCAAACGGATAGCTGGTGCTGAGAGAAAAAAGAAATTGTTGAAAAGATAGAAGAAAGTGAGGAAGAAGAAGTAGAGGTTATCATCATGCAAAAAAGCACTGTTGCTCTAAGTGTGAAGTCATCACCAGCAGCAACATTGGCATCGCTCAGGTAAATAGGGTTAAAGCAGCAATCAAGAAGCATCCATGCAGCCGACCAGCAACTTGCAAGGCACTTGAGGTGGTGGTATCCTTACAAAGAAAGCAACTCTCACAACAACTAGCTATAAAATCCTTGTTCAGCAAGTAATCGCCATACAATTGAATCCATGAGCTAGTCCATTTATACAATGGGGGGTTGGCCAAAATATTAGCACTCAATCTCCTCCCTTTTTCTTGCATCTAATTTTCAACTGTTGCTACACCAGTGCTGCCCTAATGAGGCAATGAAGGATAGCACTGTATAATCCATCATTCTCACACCAGACATGTGGACCAGTTCTCAAGACACACCTCATGTGCATCACTTCACACTGGACCAGATTTCGAAACATTTTGCATCAGGGTTGAGTCACTTTTGTGGCTTAGCCCCAATGTAAATGTAAAGTACCGCAATGCCATGCATCGTGCTCCATTGCCTTAATTTGAGTTGGGTAGATGGAATATTGGTGGAACATTGGCACTGTCATGCCTCCACCAGTGTACTTTTAAATAAACCGAGATTTACAAACACACCAAAATGGTACACTTTATGGACAGAGGCGTAAGGAAATGTCTCCATTTCTCATTACAACTTTGCCTTTCCATGTGTGTGCACATACCGAAAGAGGAATATGACTCTAATGATTGTTTTCTATGCTGGAAGCCCCCCTTCCTACACAATAACAATTCTACCCATGATGAAAACATCTGAATCAGTGCTAGGCAGCCATAGGTGCGCCAGCACGTCATGCTTACATTTTCTCTCAAATATTGACATTTTCTTTGTTTACTCTACAGACCTTGACTTCTACAAAGAAGTGGAACCTCCATGGCACTCCTGCTCTGCACTTCACTCCTGTTTCAAGATGGGCAATGGCAGAAGTATATATTTGCACCATTTGTATATAGTACTATTTATCTTAACTCCCATTATATATATTTGTGTTTTCATTTTGGACTCCTGCCTAGATAATTAAAACAACTTGGGAGTTTGTTGCTCAAAAAGTGAGTAGATTCATTTAAATGTCATCTTCTTTCAATGACAGATTGCAACGTTCATGAGCTTGCTGAATGCTGTTTGTTTTTCTCTAATTCGCCCTACCCATCCTATCATCAATACCTCAACCTTCTCCCCCCAAGCTGTGGGATCTATTATGCCGTTATTTACTTCCACAATCAACAGATCTCACACTTGGCTTGGTGGCTGTGATGTAAGCAATGCTAAACTGTTACAGTGTGAGGTTACAAAAATTAGCTAATTTGCCCACAAGATCCGCCTCATACAGGCCAGAAAGGGACATCATAGTGAAGAGAATACCATATAACATTAGAAGGAAAATGAGAGGTAGTGTGCACATTTATCCCACACTTATGTTAAGTAAATAATACTGTGTCAAGTTGTTGACTTGGTTTATGCAGGACTTCGCCTAGGAATTTTCCTGTGATGTCCTTCCGGTTTTGGCCTGTAAGGGGCACCAGCAGTTAGTCCATTTAAAAAAAACTGCATCAGCAACATCACCAAGTCTTGGTAGGTGGCACACAATACCTTTCTGCTCAGCTAAGTAGAAAAACTTGAAGGAGGGAGTGGTTGGGTTCGGTGTTGGATAGAAATTTTAAATATGCATAACATAAACGCATCTCTTGTATTCCATGGGTTATTGTTGTAAGTAGTATTCCTCCTTAGTGGTGAATGATGATAATGACTAGGTGCAGAGGATAAGGCAGTATGCAACTAATTCTACTACCTCTGACTGATGGAAGTGTGGTGGTCTTTGGTGAAAGCAAATCATGAAGGGCAGAGGCAAAAGTAATGCATCATCAGTTTTCCACTACTGATTGTAGGAAGGTGGAGTGGAGGCCTGCATTAGGGTTAACCTGGTAAGGGTGCTCAGGTCAAGTTTTTAACTTGCCTTTATTGGCAATTAAACTGCATCAAAACAATGTTACAATCACATATAGCAACATCAGTGCCGTCCTCCCCTTCCCTCTCCACCCCTCCCCTTAATAACTGTAGTACCGGTTGTCCTAATTTCTCAGCAGGTGCTTTGACGGTTGGTAGGTTGTCCTAATTTCTCAGCATGTGCTTTGACGGTTGGTAGGTGGAGCATCTTCTTTTACAAATGGTATAGTAAGAAGTGCAACTAACAATACAACTAATACCCAAATTGTAACATAACCATAATAATAAAATCCCTTAAGAATGAAAAAATAAATATTTAAAAAAACACGTCCTAAATCTTAATCTACCCCTCACTCTCTTCTTCTTATCCACATCACCGGCAATAGACCCACCCCTCTCCCTAAACTGCCCAAAATCCCGCAAAACGAAGCTATAGTACTCTAATCTTCCCCTTCCCAACTATTTCCACCCACAACTGCCGCAACATGCCCACACCTCTCCATTAATCCCTCAAAAACAAACTAATCTGCACCTTCCCCAACTGTTACGACCCACAGCACCTTCAATAGGCACACACCTCACCCTACTCAATGCCTCGCCAAAACTTTAAGTCTCAGCTTAATGTTTCTCTGCCCATCTATTAGACCTGACATCCTTGGCGTGGTTTCCCCTGACTTTTTTGCTTTCTGACTCCTTTTTTGCTGACTTTGTTTTTGCTGGCTTTCAGACTCTGGGCACTTCACCACTGCTAACCAGGGCTAATGTGCATGCACTCTCTGCATTAAACATGGTAGCGTTAGCTTATCCACAATTGGCATATTTAATTTACTTATAAGTCCCTAGTAAAGTGCACTACATGTGTCCATGGCCTGTAAATAAAATACTACAAGTGGGCCTGCAGCACTGACTGTGCCACCCACTTCAGTAGCCCTTTAAATATGTCTCAGGCCTTTCATTACAGAGCCTGTGTGTGCAGTTTTTTTAACTGCCATGTCGACTTGGCAAGTTAACCCTCTTGCCAGGCCCAAACATTACTTTTTAATACATAAAAGTCACCCCTAAGGTAGGTTCAAAATGTATAAACCCTTTGTTGCCTAAAATATTTGTCTCAGCTGGTCAGTAACCCCTGTACGCTTTACCAACATCATTATGAATTGAAGTGTGGGTTACTATGTTGATCTTGAATGGTGAATATTTGTAATTATTTGTAATTTTTGTTTTTGAAGTTGCTTTAGATTTCTACGTTAGTTAGTCTTTATGTTTATAAAATCAAGAACTGTTGTCCAAATATGTTGTTTGTAAATTCCATAAAATGATTTTTTTTAAATTTGTCTAAAGAATTGACATATTAAATTATGTAGACCAAAACATTCCAGAGTTTGGTCTTAGTCTGTCGAAATAAATAACAGCACTATAAACGGTCAGCTAGATTCTTTGTGTTTTCAGCACTTTTAGAAACTTTCCATTTTCTTACTTTAGCCACTTGTCGCCGTCTGCTTGTCTCTGAATGCACGTCAGGGGAAGGTGACAGCTGGGCTATCTGCATTACTTCCAGACAGCCACTCGCAAAGGGAGCATAAGGTGTGACTGATGGGCCATCCACATCCTGATGGGCAATCCTGGGAAGGATGGGAGGGAGAAGCTGACATTTACACCTTAATAGGCTGATTCCTGTCCCCACACAAAGGGCTGCATACCCCCCGGTAGTGTGTCTGGAGCCAGGACAGGAAGGGCAGGGACACTGTGCACTTCAAAGACCTCTCTCTGAGGCCTCCCCCACTTCAAAGGCACAACTGGGTATAAGCGCTGTATTCCCAACACCACCAATTTAGTACACTTCTGGACCTGGGGATACTCTGCCAGGAAAAAGGACTGTCACTCTGCTGGAATCCTGCTTTACTGTGTTGACCTTCTGCATCTCTACAACCCAGAACCAAAGTGACTTCAATGGTTTGCTGGCTTGTATCCAGGTAGAATTTTCAGGGACATCAAAGACTCCAATCCACTCATCTACAGCACCTGGTCTCTGTGATCTGAGAGTCTTACACTGCCAAGTCCTGGACCCTTCGAAGTGGGTATAAAGTGTGCAACTACCAAAGATCCTTGCATTGCCGTTGTTGCTCGTCTCGGAACCGGCACATTGCCATCAACGTCAACACATCGCCTCAGCTGAAAGGACAAAAGACATCACATCATTGACTGTGCAATGTATTGCCTCCAGTTCCCAATGCATCTTCGACTTGCACGGCTCAGAACCTTTGCATCGCCTACATCCGAAGAGATCAACGATGACACAACGCCTCCTCTGCTCCACGCATCGGGTCTTTGTTGATGACACAACAAGGTACCTTGCAGTGAAACAAGATTGGTCCCTGTATCCGACCCATGCTCCATAACAGTCGGCCTGAACTTCTGGACATGATCCGTGACCAGAAAACCCTGGTTGGCGCTTTATGCTTTTGAGAAATATATTTCAAGATATTCGTGAAAAACGTCATAACTTCAGTTATACTTATTGGATATTAGTCAGTTTGGTCTTGTTTTGTTCATTAAATTAAGCTCTATTAGCCAGATGTGGCATCTTTTTGTGTGGTATTTTCGCTGGTTTACTGTATGAAGTGTTGTACAAGTTATTTATACATTGCCTCTTAAATTAAGCCTGCCTGCTCTGCGCCAAACTACCGGAGGGTGATCACAGGTTAATTTATGGTGTGTATCTGACTTACTCTGAGTAGGCTTGGGGTTTCTGATTGGACAGGGTGCATGCCTCTGCCAACCAGAAACCCAATTTTGACCACCCTCCTCTAAGTCCTCTTCTTCTTTGAGGACTTTACAGAGGAGGACCTCAATGGTTATGGGGTAGTCATTGGGTAATGGACAAGGTCAGAGCGAATACACCTCTTCTTCCTATCTTTATTTAAATGACCAAGGGGAGAGACAGAAACATAGGAAGGGGGATAACTTAAAAAGGATGGGGATCTAGGTTTAGGAAGGATCAAGGAAGGAAACAAATACTTGACAAAACACAACAATTACTGCACATCATTGAGAAAGGACACTTAGATGTGGTTTATCTCATACTAGTAAGCATGGTATGTGCCGATCTCAGAACGTATTTTACTAAATGAGAAGGCCACATAGAAGTCGCCTTCTCAGTGGCAAAGGTATACCTTTCAATCTCTTGACTCAAAATTAACGGTCTTTTGAAGTTTTCAAGTCGGTAATCCCAATAATTTGAATACCAGTGTGGTGTGTTGGATTTCCTCAGGTTTACAAACCTAATAAAAAGGTGGCATAATTATTGTATGATGTCATCAGTGATGCAATCAATGATGCCATAAATGTGTCATAAGTGATGTCATCAATGATTTCATTTAACATGCCATGAGTAACCTGAGATCATAAGCAATGCATGGCGGGGGAGACTTTTTGTGTTTTTTTGATTTCTAAACATTTGTGTTTGTGTTAATTCAACACCGAGCTATAATGTCACTTTAACCGTTGTGTTTTTTCTGTGAAAAAGGGAAGAGTGTTTTTGTTTCACCAGTAAATTTTGGGCCATTTGACACATCTTCAGAAAACTTTCAAAAAAAATGTCATCCACCTCAGCTCCTTCCTGGAAAGTTTCAGAGTGATTCGTCAAGCAGTAGCTGTGAAAAAGAGTCACAGAATGCGTTTTCCCTATGCAATTTCCAGTGGGAATTGTATACAGAAAAATGTCCTGAATAGAGTTGCACCAAATTTGGCAGGAAGATATATCTTTACTCGGAAACATGCTTTTTGTGCTTTGATGTAATCCATTCAGTCTGCTTTGAAAAATTGAGATTCAAAAGTTAGTTATATTTGGATGGTTGGCCCTGCGGGAGTCCCTCGCTACTTCAGTGGTGCTGCAAATTTTAAAAAACAGCAATTTGATTGCTTGACTGGGCTTTTTTTCCCCATAGGCTGGTCTACCAGTACCAAGAAATCTGATTTGATGTTTTCAACTCAACCAGAGATGTTGAGGCAGCCACTATAGGACATGAGACTCAGTCCCTGTGTCCTGTAAATGAAGTAAAAAAGTATGAGGGGTCAGGGTAGGGGCACCCTGAAATCCTGACTCTTTTTGGGAGGTCTAAAGGAATCCCCGCCTGGGGCAAAATATAACCATTTTTTATGCAGCAGGTCCTGCAGAACTCCAACGGGAGCTAACAAGGCCTTGTGTATGTCCTGCCGGACTCTTAACATAGTACAGTACTCCTGTACTATGTCCTGCCGGACGCAGAACATAGTACAGTACTCCTCTGTGGCCCAGTACGAGTACCGCAGGAACGCCAAAAATAATGAGGGTTGGGTGTTAATGGCGGTGCATGACCATGGGGAGGGTTGGCCAAAAGGGGCATTGAATGCCCCTGGAAGGTAGGCCACCCGTGTGGGCTGGCCGCATTACCTGGCTGCAGGCCACGCACTGTAGCCAACCCCTTTCCAAGCACGCCCAAAGGGCGTGTGTAGAGTGGGGTTTGCCACCTGTAGGGATTATGAAACAGTGCCTGAAGCATGGCTGAAGGCCATGAGCTGCAGGGAGTTGGCTGCCCCTAGGGGAGTTGGGCATAGGGCATGTCCACAGGCCAGGGCCAGCGCACAGTCTCTCGCATTGCACAGCCAAAAATCCTGCATGGCAGGGCTTGGCCACCCATTAAGAATTTGGCAAAGTGCCTGGAAACAGGCCAGGTCCTATATCCAGTGCTCTTAAGCACATGGTCAAAAACCCTGCTCTGTTACGGAGTTGGGTGAATATAATAAAAAAATAACAGAAATTAACTGAAAAAAATCAGAAAACCAAGCACTTAGGCAGTGTCACAACAGTATGAGAGCCAAACAGTAAGGATTTTGTAGAGATACAGTTTAATCACACATATAAATGCTTGTGCTCTTCTGTACATTCCACTTTTACAGATTCTTGCATCAAAAACAACCGAGACGTGTTTCGTCACTACATGCATGGAAATTATGACATGAGAATGCACAATTAAAACAATTCATAACATGCAAAAGATAGGAAGTATGAATTAGGAACAAAGAATAAGTGAACATTATATAAATAAGGACAGTCAGAGTAATAATGATTGTTAGAGACAAGCAAACAAATTGAGTAGTACATGTAGATTAGGGTAGAATAAAATATGAAGATCCAGATGGTGAAATTACAGTCAACACCCATGATTCGATATAGAGTGTGAATGGATCCAAACAAAAAAAAGACTGTAACGTAGTTTATCCAAGAATAAGGAGAAATATCACAGTATAAGGTACTCTTATCAGACCAACCTTTAAAGGATGAGGAAGCAGTCCAAATGTATGAGTAACCAGTAACTTATTTCTAGTGGTTCGTAGCAAAATACTGGGGAAAAACTTCCCTCACGAGGTATAGTATCATCCAATATCAGTAGTACAAGAAAGAAAGTATAGCTAAGTAGTCTGACATGGCATGAAAGGTGGTCTGTAAACCTAGCTTTTGACCCCTAGGGTAGATACGTGTTTTTTAATTATGAGTCATAGATTTGTCAAGACTAACCTTCAGATTACTCAATATATTTAGTAAAATATTCTTGCAATAAACACCATGCGTACTTTGTTATACTCTGTTGCATACCCACTGCGAATGGTTTCCCCACAGAAGGTTTTTCCACATCAGGCACAACTGGTAAAAGAAACAACAGGCCTTGAAGTGGCACCACTGCAAGACATATATGTAATATTTATTGTCCATAATGTACAAGACTGTGCAACTGTGTGTGTAGACCAGCTATACCACTTACAAAGCAATTGGCGAGGGTTGAGCAGGCCTCCGACATTGCTAGTAGTGAAATATGGCGAGAGATCAATGATCCAACATCCAACATGTAAGTCCTATAAGATGCATTAATGAGTTAAAGAACATTAGTCAGGGGTGCAGGTAAGACTAAATTTATAGAATTCTACTTCTGTGCAATAGAGATAATGGTCACCTTTGCATGTAGGTAAGTCAGGTATGATTTCATGAGAGGTAAGGTGGTCTGCGCATGGCTAAAACTTAAGGTAAAGTTAAAAGGGGGCTGCCCCTTTGGATAGTAAAGATATGGAGTTTTAGGTACCTGTAAATACATCACCTTGGAATATTCATAAAGAAAAGGCCAATAGAACACCATTGCTAAATGGAAGCATATTTATAGCAAAATCTTACCTAAAAAGCAAATATTAAAGAAGACGTGAAAACGTATCAAGTAAAATGTAAATCCAGTACTTGTATAGCGCACGAATCACCCCCGAAGGGGTATCTAGGCGCTGGGGGCCGTTGGGAAGATTAACCGAGCTATTGCCCAGAGTCGCAGAGTGCTGGGCAGACCCCTGCTGTAGGAGCCAGGGATCGAACCGTGATCCGCAGCATCAGTCGCCCTGGCCACAGCGCCACACCTCTCCCCAACCAGGTCAAGTAAAGGAATGGAGGCCATAATAAGCTCCTACCTGAAAAGTAAGGACCAATAAGGCAAAATTGAGGTGTTTTCATCATACAAAACTTGTAGAAAAGTGACTGCATAGAAACCCAAAACAGGTACGTGTCATATCCATGTTATCGTGTAAAACATTGTAGCGTGCCCTTTGATACTGCTGAACTAGATACTTATATGTAAAAAACAACAGGATTAGCAGATATGTAAATTTGAATAATCTCGGACATTTACTACACTGTAAGTCCTTATGTCCAAGAAAGGCGTATGTATAGTGAATCTGATTATAAAGGAAAAGTAGTCAATTACTGGAAGAAAGTATAAGACTTAAGCCTATAGAGATACAGATTATTTTGAAAGTGATCAGCGATGTAAATTCCTACCTAGCTGGGTCTCCACAAGAGAAGAACGTGTAAGCTTCCTATTTGTACATACGACGTACAAGGAAGTACAAAAAAACAGAAGAGAGACACCTAAAGTTACTGTCTTTTAAACAGTATATGTCGTGGCGGCGAGAATAGATGGGTGTAAATTTGATAGCATAAGTTCCGTATTTTGCTTTGTTAATGTGACATATGTAAAATAACATTACTTTAAGAACCTATAACAAGTATGGAGTGTACAAGTATGCGATACAAGAATTATCACCGTAGTAAATATAAGTCGGCCATGCTGATCCAGTGTGAAAGGAAATTTTGGTGACAGTGCATGCTATAGTTGAAGTATAGTAAGAGGAGATAATTAGTGTAAAGAGTAAACATTTATAAATTAGAATATTGCATGATCATATCATAGAAGTGCAATCCAAAAATATTGAGGGTCATATCGCAAACAGTTTTTGTATGTTACAATAACGTACGACAAAATCTGTTAACATTGCATTGTTTACTTACATTTGTAGATTGATAAATATTACACAGAAATGTGTGTGCATGTGCTGGCTCCTTATTATTGTTACAACAAAGAAAAAAGAGTAATTATACCCCGACCTTGTGCACTATATGTATAAGGTTTTTCTGAGGAAGTCTGTATGTTATCTCATCAAATATATGTTGAATAATGTTTAGCTATGTGTTAGTCCAAGAGTACATGCAGTTATACCAATTACAATAATAGTACATTTTTTACAATTGCAGAGCGATTACACAGTCCCTGCATGTTAAAAGTTGTTAATCTGTAAGAAATACATGAAGTTCCCTGTCCACATTTAGGCCCAAATCAACTGCCCATAATTTAATAATTCATTTGGTTTCCATTTTTCTAAGGATCAGTAACCTATCTACTCCCCTGGGATGTTTCCAGCATGTGCTGAACCATGGAACCTGATGTTGATCACTTCCGAGGTAGAGTGGGCTGAATTGTAATGTATAGCAAACAGATTTTATTTATTTAGAGTTTTTATAGAGCGCAAACTTGACCCGTTAGGGTATCAGAGCGCTTTACAGGATTCCGCAGTAATAGACAACAGACTTGGAGTGGGGGGGGGGGGTGCTGGATACATAGGGGATAAAATGACAAGTAAGTACATTTTACATTTGCAATATATGAGAAACAAGGTCCCAGGGTCCATGGTGGGATGCCCGGAGGTGCCGGGTGAATGGTGTATGGGTACTCCAGGGGGATGCATTAGACGGAAGTGGAGCAAGGTCTCTAGATGATTAGAAGGCAAAATTTAGGCAAGGAATTTGCCCATTAGGAAGGTTTTGGCATCTTTTTTGAAGCGAACCATAGAAGGGATTTAGTAGGAAGTGTTGTTTTTAATGCCTCTTATGTATTCCTAAATGTGTTATTTTAGTGGCTTGATAGTGCTGCCTACATAGATTAGGCCACATTGACAAATCATGCAGTAGATCACAAATTTAGTGTTGCAGTTCATGAATTGTTTGATTGTGTGTTTTCTTTGGGTATTACAATGAAAACTCCTTGTATTGTTAAGAGAAAGAAGGCAGACACTGCATTGTACATTTAAAAAATCCCTTAGGTTTGTCGGGTAGCCATGTTTTGCCAGAACATTAAGTTGTGATTGGCATGTAACTAGGGCACGGCATGTTGTGCAGTGTGTTGCCCCTACTGTGTGTTACTACTGGTTTTTGTGAAGTAAATTTAGAAAGTATAGGGTCTAACCTAAGGAGGTGCCAATGTTTCTTTAGAACCTTAAAAACATCATGGCTCTGTGTGCTGTATATTGTAATAAATGTCAGTCTCTATTCCCGCTGCTTCTTTTTCTTAATATTTCTTAATAGAGAGTGCTGTTCTCTTTTCGTGATCTCATTCCTAGCTAAGGTCAAAGACTTGTCGGGGTAGCCTTTCTGTTTAAAGCAGCTTTCAAGTAAGTTTAGTTTCTGCAGAAAGATGGTGTTATCGCTGCAGTTGTGTCTCAAGAGTGCCATTTCTCCTAATGGGGTCACATCATTCGGTGTTTTGGGATGTACACTAGTTGCTTGCAGAATAGAGTTACAAGCTGTCGCTTTTTTGAATAGTTGTGAGGCTATTTTGTGAGCGTCTGTGTATATTATGACATCAGGAAAATCAATCTCCTTGTCACTTACCCGATGTGTAAAGTGTCAATTATGAGTGTTCCTATTCAAGTACTGGAGAAATGTTTCTAATTCAGTATTGTTACCTGTACGGATAGCAAACATAATTAATGTAATGCCCCCAGTATATAATATGTTGCGTAATGTCTGGTGGGCAAGTGCTCCATACATGTATTTTCTCAAAGTAGCCCATATACAGATTAGCATATGATGGGGAAAATTTTTAACCCATGGCAATGCCCTATGCCCGCTGGTACCAGTCTCTATTGTGTAGAAAGATGTCGTTTTCCAGTACAAGATGTGTTAATTCCAAAAGCATTAGTGTGTGTTCATAGAGTTCAGCATCTCTATTAGAAAGAGAAGATGCTAAGGCAGATATGCCTTTTCCAAGAGGAATGCACGTGTAAAGTGAACTAACATCCAACATTACAAACTTAAACTCTTCAGCGCGTTCAATGTCCTCCAGTTTGTGAAGGAGATCTTTTGTATCTCGAAAATAGGAAGGTAAATTCTTGACCAAAGGTTGTAAAAAAACATCTATATATTCTGAAATGTGTTCAGTAGGCAAGCTTAGCCAGAAAAAGTAGGCCTACCCAGGGAAAAATCACCCCCCTAATGTATCTTTCGTAGTACGTATAAACAAGGGGCTTTTGGTGATGGATTAAACAGGTATTTAAATTCAATATCTTTTAGGAGACATTGTTCATGCCAGTAAATCAACTTAGTCTCAATATTTTGTGTGACATTGTGTAATGGGTTGCCTAAAAGCTTCGTATAAGCTTGACCATCTGTCAATTTTTTTTATATGTCCTTGTGCTAGTTTTCATGATCACAATGTTCCCTCCCTTGTCATCCTCCTTGATAATGTTTTCAGGTGCTTTTGAAAGTCTAGTTAATTCTACCCGTTCGTCTGAGGTTAGATTGTCTCTTAGTCGTCTGTGTTTTTATCCAATTTGTCCTCCAGTGTATAAAGATCGTGTGTCACTGCCCGGTAAAAGAAGTCAATTAGATTATCTGGTTGAAAAGTAGGTAAAAATTTCGAAATTAGGTGTTAATCCACTGTCTATGTTCAGGTTGGGACTTATGTCTAAGTCAGACAACAAATCAAACATAGTAGGAGCAGAACATACACTTTCATCCAACGATAACAGTAAGTGCAGACTTTGTACATCCTTAATAGATCTGTTACAAGCAGATGGTGGTACAATCGAAGTATACAAATGTTTGTCAACAAAAATTAAATTTAATTTAATGCTCTGTATAAACGTGTACAAATCAATGTGTATCTGTGTAAAGTCAGCATTAAAAGTTGGACAAAAACGTAATCCCCTACTAAGTACGTTGTTCTCTGAGTTGGAAAAATTGTAGTTAGACTAATTAACCACCGTTACATTATCAGTTGCTGTTACACGCATAATCGTATGTCCATTAAACCCTTCAGATACTGTGTCGGATCCTACTCTTAGTTCTTCTGACTGCGGGATGTTGATCTGGTAGTCATCCTCGCTTGCATATTTGTTTTATTTTTAGTGTCTGCCCCTTCTTGTCTTTTTATGTTTGCATTTGATTTGTTGAAGTTTTGCCTTGTACCTTTTCTGTAGTGTTCTGTTAGTCCTGGCACATTGGCATGGGTCTCCCTTCAATTTTTCGCTGTTGCCTCATATGTTTTGCTGGTGTTAGTTGCTCAGGGCACTGTGCCACTGCTGTCCAGTGCCACAGTGCAAGTGCTCCCAATCGTAAATTAATGTATAATTTGTGATTTTAGAAAGTAGGCATTTTCTTGTCTAACCATTCAAACCTGCCTCTGCTAGGCTGTGTATTCCTTTGTCTGGAGTTTGAGTGACAGGGCTGGGGAATTCCAGGAGACAGGGTGAGGTGCCCCAGTGGTGAATTGAGAGATCTGCATCTAGATGGGTGGGAGGGGTTGCACCTGGGACCTGAATAGGGCTGTGCCTGCCTTCCACAATGCTGGCTCCACCTCCTGGGGAGCGGCTGATGTCTCTGCCCTGCACAGTGAATGAAGAGAAGGAATCCTGTCAACAAAGTGCTCCAGGGCTGTACTTGCCATCCACAATGCTGGCTCCACCTCCTGTGGGGCATCTAATGTTTCTGCTCTACACTGTGAAAGGAAAGGAGAAGTCTGGTAAACAGAGTGCTCAGGAACTGGTTTGGACTGGGCAAAGGCCCCTCTGCCTTCAGAGGACAAAGGATTTCTGGGTATAAATATTGGGACCCTGATCCCAAGAATTTAGATCACTTTGGGAAAACAAGAAGAACCTCTGCTGAGGGAGGAACCAGAAGAAGCTGAGGAGGAAACTATCCCTGAACCTGGGGGATTGGCTTGCAGTGGTTGCCTTACTACCAAAGAGAGGAGAAAGGAACTTTGTGTGTACTTTTGCTCAACTTGTGAAGGATCTCCAAGGGCTTGGAAAAGAGCTTGCCTCCAGCTGAAGTCTCAGGAACAACAGACTTCACCCCCCAGCTCCCCAGAGTTCTTTGGAAGTGCCTGCTGCTGTTGTTGGGCCTTCTGAGGGACTGCGTGTCGCAAGGAGCTGGAAGTGCGACTCAAGAAGGAGAACAGTACCGCCGTCAGAGATGTTATCGTCGCATCTCGTAAAGTGTGCCGCTGCTGCAGCATCGCATCGAGCGGAAGTGTCTCGCATCATCCAGGAGGTGTCTCGCAACACCGAAGAAGCGTGTCACCATCGCAGCCATCGTAGCTGACGCATTGCACCGCATCAAGAGAAGAGTCTTGCATCGAGGAAGAAGCATGTCGCCATCGCAGCCATCATAGTTGTCACATTGCACCTCATCAAGAAAAAGCGCCTCGCATCCACGGAGAAGCATGCTGCCGTCGGAGCTGCTGTCATGACATCGCGTAAAGGTGTGTCACCGCTGCAACATCGCATCGAGCTGAAGCGTCTCGCAAACTTCGGAGAAGAGTGTCGCTGCCAAGGCCGCTGTCATCGCATCGCGTAAAGGGTGTCGCCGCTGCAGCTGAAGCATCGAGTCAAGTCTTCTCGCAACATCGGAGAAGCGTACCGCGTCTGGAAGATCTTCACGTCTTTATTTCTTTGCACCAAAATCTTCATCGCATCAACATCTTTGCAACACTTTCGTTGCCCTGCGTGTCGCATCTAAAAGGTACATTGACTTAAAGTGTCGCATCTAAGAACTTAAGAAAACTAAGCTAAATACTACCATCTAAAGTAACAGTATTGTGTGTTTTTGTCGTTTAATGGTCTTGTGATAAATCTATATAAAGAATACTTATTTTTGATATAAAACCTGTGTGATGTCCATCTGTAGTGTTGTCACTTGGTTACTGTATGTGTTCACAAATACTTTACACACTGACTCTGAGATAAGCCTGTCTGCTCGTGCCAATCTACCAAGGGGGTGAGCAGGGGTTATTTTAGGAGTGTACCCCCTTACCCTGACTAGAGGAGAGGGTCCCTATTTGTCCCAAGTGCATACCTGTGCCAACTAGAGACCCCCAAGTCTAACATGTTCCAACTGTACTAAAAAAGTGGATGTTATACTTTTGGATGAGCCTGCAGGAGCAGGATTTAGTTCTTGTATATCGCTCCGGTCGCTAGTAATGCTTAATACATCTGATTCACTGGCAGACGTGGAGGTCACTGGTGTTTAATTATTATCAGTAAGTTGCCAAGGTTGAGTTTTGATTTCATCAAACTTGCGAGCGAATGTGAACACTCTGCCAGTTCTATAGTTGTTTTCGTCTCTCCTTAACTTTCTAATTTTTTGTCGTTGATGTACATTTGATGTGAACTCAACACATCCTTAAGGATTTTATAGTTTTTTTTCAGTGGCATCAGACAAATTCAGGCCCGTAATCTCTTCATCAAGTTTCTCAATGTCTTGTAAAAGTGTGACCCTTTTTTATTCTGCATGTCTAATTAGTATGTCCATCATCCCAAAGGAGGAGGACAGAATAGAGTTTTCCCTTTCCCCCAGGAGATCTGTGTCAAGGTCGTCAAAGAACGGGAAGATAGTCACTGGTAAGCCTTGTGTTACCTGTTTAGGATCTATATACCTTTTTAATATGGTCAAGTCCCACCATCTTGATAATTCTTGTTTCTTAAGGCACTCAAGCCTAATGAATATTTGCCTGAGACCTTCTTGGCTGGTGTTGGGTGGATTTTTTTTTTTAACTGGTCATTTGACCTGTGAAAACTTCTTGTAAAACATGTCCCTTTTGTCATCAAAAGAAGCCATCTATCTGTGTCGTACAGTCTAAATATAGTATAGAAATTGCCCAAGATCAAAAGAACTTGAGTGCAGAGTACCACAACCAATATTAGCAAGTTATAGAGGGTAGTAGTGGTTTAATTTCCGCACCTCGTGAAGAACAAAATGTATACTGTGTGTATAATGTAAATGTCAATAGTAATATCGTGGACAGCCATTTTGTTCTTTGCGAGGTGCAAAAATTAAACCACTACTACCCTCTATAACTTGCTAAAACAGTTACTTTATAGTTCAATCTGTTAATAAGATCTTACTATATGTTAAAAAAACTGATAAATTCACAGAAAAAACAAAGGTCGAAATCACATTATAGTTAGGTATGATAATAATATTGTAAATAAACCCGTAGAAATTTACTGAAAACACCAAAGATAAATTGATTTTATAGTTAGGCCTTGTATTAATATAAAAACTATGTTTTAAAACAAAAAAACACTGAAATTCACCAGTTATAGTTTACATAGCAAATTAATTCTTGTACACCATGCCATCCATTGGCTAAACAGAATTACAACACATTTGGCAAAACGTTGCATCTTTACTAAGAAAGCATGCTTTTTGTGATTTGGTGCAAATCCGTTTGAGAAATTTGGAAATTTTATAAAAGAACCCTCTGATTAAGGGTCCTTTTTCTCCCATTGGCTTTTTCGGTATTGCATGACTGGGACCAGTCCTGTCGGAGCAAATGATCTAATTGGCTGGCCATAACCCAGAGAAAAATGATTGCCAGGACAAGGGGACTCAAACCCTGCATTCTGAAGCTATTAAAAGAAAACATATGAGGGGGCAGTATAGGAATAGAGCAACCCCCTGGAACTGGTGAGAGAGACCCATAGGTACCCCCCCAGGGGTGAAAGGTTTTCATTTTCTGTTTCATTTTGTCATGGGTACTGTGATACTCCTGCAGGGCCCAGCGCAAACGTCTGGTGAGGTCTGTTCTTCCTTTCCTTTCTCTTACAATTATAACCTGTATATAATTTGATAATTTGATTTACTCTTTCCAGATCCTTTTATACCCCCTACCAACTGGCTAACATTTTATGTTCACAGTTAAGTGAAAGGATTAATACACAGAAACTAGATTGAAACTCCAGAACCCGCAGTACTCTATCAGAATAGCCTTTTTGCTTTTCCTGGCATTTTTTTACGTTTTCACGTTCTAGATCTCATAATTTCTTAACATGCTGCATTAACTGGGTTAGATACTCTAGTAATGATTAAGTCGGGCTTACTAGAATTTCTTGGTTATTTCCAAGATCATTCTTGGTTTCCTCCCAAAAACATCTCAAATGAGGAGAACGAAAGGTTCCCTAGACTAGGCACATGATAGTACAAAAGAGCCATGGGGAGCATTTAATCCCAACTTCTCCCTTCAAGACCTCCAAGCTTCTTCTGGCTTAGTTTCAAAGTGGCATTATAACATTCCACTAGCCCATTGGGTAAGTGGAAGTACAGATCTGTTAGACCTCCAATTGATCGCAGACCCGGACCATCATTTTAGAAGCAAAGATGGTAACCTAATTCATTAGTATTTCCTTTGGAAACTCTTTATAGGATTAAACCTCAAACATGAGCTTAGCTACCAGATAGCTGTCAGATATCGCGTATCGTAATGACAAGAATGTAATTATGCCCCTTACTGGTAGGCACAAGTGGTATTGCCAGACCCATACCAATATGTTGGAAGGAACCCCTACAATAGATATGTTCTGCATCAATACTTTAGGGACCAGGTGTACGAACTTCTCATTTTGTCAGTCTCTAATTGTGATTTTTTGTGACTTGCAATTACAGACTCACAAAATGAAATGTATCAATGTGCCTCAGCAATTCCCAAATGGGTCACAAGGGACCTGCCTCATCAATATTCATTAGGCATTTAACAATTTGCAACCCATTGGGAATGGGCAATAAAACAGGGATGGTGGCCTGTCTGTGTTTGTTTTAAAATCAAAGCAACTTTTTTTTTTTCAAATACTAGGAAAACGGGATGTGTTAAAAAGAAATAAAGAAAAGGTTTTCTTAGTGCAAGGGCAGGCAGTGGTCCTGGGGCCACTGTCTGCTCTGAAAACATGTTGGTGCCCCCATCATGAAAGGGAAGGGGTCCCTAGGGGACCTCTTACTGTTTGTCAATGATTGGCTTACCACCAACTTGAAGGGTGAACTATGAATGTTTTGCGACCGCATTCCCAGTCACAAAACATTTCTACATACCACTGCAACTCGCTATTAGGAAGAGACGTCCTTAGCATGCCCCTTCCTAATAGTGACTCGCAAATCCTATTTTGCTTGTCGGTAATGGGTTACCAACTAGCAAAATCGGGTTGGTACATGCCAAAAAGCATTTTACAAGTCACAAATGGCCCTATGAGCTGTTTGCAACTAGTAAAATGCTTCGTACATCTGGCCCTCACAGTTTTACACAGACTAGAAAGTTGGCGGTTAGGACATTCTTTACAATATTGCTTTATTTGCAAGAATATCCCTGGCTAATAGAATTGTCCACTAATACTCCTCTCTGTTTTTTTGCCCAAAAGAGCACCCATCATGTGTATGAAATTGGGAAACAATATCTGCTCCCTAAATTTGTAAGACAATATATAATATAAAAATCAATTGTATTACATATTGAGTGTGATGCCTACAGTGATGTGTGACAAAAGATATACAAATTCCCCACCCCATTGCTACTAAAGGGAGAGGTTAGGTCTAAATGTAAAAATACACATTTAACATGCCAATGGGAACAACCTGCCTACTGTTGTGTGGTGCCAGTCCAGGTTTAGTTGCACTGCTAGGAACAGAATTTGCTGTAGTCACAGGTGGTTGATGGGACAACAACACAGGGCCTTACAAAGGTTAAAATAAAATGATAAGTATAAAATAGTGTAGCATTATCAATGTCAAGGTTGAGTTTGACTATAATTATACTCCATTCCTTCATGGTATTTGTCTGTCCGCCACCTTCAAGGAGTCTAATGAATTATAAATTACACCCAGCAGGTAACAATATTTATCCCTCCTCTTGGAAGTCAGTTTACAGAGAAAGAGAGGGGGACAGCACTTCTTGGGTCCAGGAGCACTTATGCAGTCTGCCTATTTCAAATGTCAGTGGTACGAGAGGGCTTTGCCAGACTTCAACACTTGAGCACCGGGTATCATTTCTTTACCGCTCTATGAGGAGCCATGTATATTTCATTAGTTGAGGAGTTCTTCACTCACCGGACTATATCACTCAATCAACACCGGGGGGCCTAAGGGCATCAAAAGAAAACATATTCCAGTAGCAATCTAAAAATAGGACCACAGTGGGATAAGATATGTGCCTTGAAACCAGTAGCAAACAAGAACCATCTGTGATGTTGAGAAATGGTGGATTGTGTTAATATGTTGATATCTTATGTGAGACTAGACCATTTTTGGCTTGCTGGCAACCTAGATTGGAATTTCATCTCATTTTAGGGGCATTTTACCAATAATAGCATTTACAGTCGGTGGGCTGATTGTCTGTATGGCAAACTTTGCTTGTTGTACAGGTCCTACAGGAAATGCTCTGGCAAATGTTGTCAGAAGTACATATTGTCTAACTCACCCGTAAACAGCTATTACTTGATCAAATAGTCATACGTCTTTTGCAACTGGTAAATTTGCTCCATCAAGATATGGTAAGTACACAGCCATTATAGGCCTGGTGGCCCTTTCATTACCTAGGGGTGCTTTTCTAACTTTTGGCACATGCAATAAATGACCGCTGCCCCACTTCTTGGTAAGTCAAAGGGACTTCCAAGTCAAGATAAACTTGATAAACTTGTTTCACAGGTGCTGGGCTGTATATTTGAAAATTCCAAGTGTTGCGATCTAAAGCCTCAAATTCCAACCATGAGTAAAATATTTTAAAGCATTTGCATCAATGTTAAGGATATGTTGTGCAAATAGCTCCTTGTAATTCATACCTGTTGCAAAAGGTGGTTGCGCCATTTTTTACAAACAAATTCTGTAAGCATGAGATCCAAATATCAGAAACCAAAGCACAGTGAGTAACCTTTTATGAACCAAGCTTGATAAACCTACAGTAAATAGGAGACATCTATTTATTCTGTATGTGGTAATATAACCAATATTACAACAGATGTTTCTGTTAAAATGTAATCATTGTTTGTCATGTGTGTCATGAAAAACTATTCAAGGATCAAGATAATCTGAGCCCCATAACTTGCACCAAACTGATAAATTCGCTAGGGTTACACTCCCCTAGAGTTATCCTTGAGTTACAGGGTTTGGATTTCTTGCTCCCTGGCACCAAGGACCTAAACAATGTGCCAACCCGTATCAGAAATCATTTTGGACTGCAACCCATACACAACCCACAAAGTAATGTTGAGCAGGAACTGTTTACTGGTAACAATCAGTCCCATAAGATCAAATCATTTCCAACCATGGAATTCCTAAACCTCTTTCATAAATAAGTAACACACTCAAAACAGCACTAAGAAGCAGGACATGTATTTTAAAATGTTTATTTTAAAATACGAACCTAGTATATAACATATGAATTGTAACCACACATAATCTAAACTGTAAGCAGCAGATCAGGTAATGGATAATGAAAATAACAGAAAGAATTGTTATATGTTTATTGAAACCTATAATCTTAGCACCCTCATGCTGCTACTTCTAGGAGCTATGCTCCATTTTATCTGAATCAGTAAATAATGAGAGTAATTCTTAGTTTCAGAGTTGGCGTGCCCAGCATGCTTGTTTCTAAAACGGCAAGGAGTTATTGTTTCATTCTGAAATAGCAAAGTATATATTTCCTATCACCTTTGTGCACTCTGGAATACAAAGAGCAACCACTGAAGGTCACTCTACTAATTGTCGGTCTTGGCTAGAGCAGGTGCTACAATCTGGTGTGACCTCATCAGCGATATCCCTAGTGAAGCTCTCTTCCTACCAATAGTCTTACACCTGGGTTTCTATAGAATCCAATCAAATGATTGTTGATAAAGCCCTTGGACCTGATACACAAAAATAATCTGAGACAAAATCCTAACTTTACGACTTTCGGTGTTCACAAAAGTCATTTAGGAGTAGTAAGTTAAGATTCCTAACTTTACTACTCCTAAACTGAGACAAAATCCTAACTTTACGACTTTCGGTATTCACAAAAGTCATTTAGGAGTAGTAAGTTAAGATTCCTAACTTTACTACTCCTAAACTGAGACAAAATCCTAACTTTAGGACTTTTAGTATTCACAAAAGGCATTTAGGAGTAGCAAAGTTAAGATTCCTAACTTTACTACTCCTAAATGTCTTTTGTGAATACCGAAAGTCGTAAAGTTAGGATTTTGTCTCAGATTACTTTTGTGAATCTTTTGTTATATATTTAGGGCCAGATTTACTAACATTTTGCCTCATGGTTGCACCACTTTTGTGGCACATCCATGATGGAAAATGCTAGTAGTCACACAAGAGGCAATTTGCGCAGACTAACCCTGGGGGTATTACATGGAGTTTCACTACGCGCACTATGGAAAAATGCCATTCACGGTGATTGCACAGTGCCGGAAGCTTGTCCGCACTGTGCAATCATTGCGAACGGCACCATGCACAGTGCAAGCGGTCCCTCCTTTCCTTTTCTGCTGCTCGAGTAGATTTTTACTCGAGTGGCAGCTTTCTCAACGCGAACGGGCAGTTTATCAACACGAGCTGCCGCGAGCATACGCGACCACTCGCAATGAGAAACTTGACACCCACGCGATGAGAAATCTCGCCGGGATGTTGATTTCCACACTCGCCAACTTGATGTTGACGATCATGAATGAGGAAAAATCTCGCCGGGCGGTTGATTTTCCTCTCTCGGGGTCGCCAACTTGACGCGAGTGGAGCGGAGTTCACTGCCCAGGGTTAGCGCAGACTTGTTTGACTTTGTAAATAAAATGTAATGCAATGAAGCTGCTTGCGGTGCATTGCTTTATATTTCATTCTGGGAGGCGTTCCATGGGAGGAACATGAGCGTTCCCATGCATACAACCATGGATTTCATGCAATCCCAGATTTCAAATGTTTTTAAACCTGCAATTTGTGTGAAATCGCTACGCCTCCTAGAGGATGGCGTAATGAGGAGAGATATATTTTTTTCTCTTTGTTAGTTTCTTATTCTATGTGTGCTGCAATCTGTAGCACACATACAAATAGGAAAATGTCTTAAGAGATTGTTTTTGTGCAGGAAGGTATCCCTTCATGCACAGTGCAAGGGTGCCTGCATTAGAGCTAGGCTGCATGAAGTGTGCCAGTGCAG
Organism: Triturus cristatus; assembly: GCF_964204655.1. Lineage (NCBI taxonomy): Eukaryota > Metazoa > Chordata > Amphibia > Caudata > Salamandridae > Triturus > Triturus cristatus. Next base: position 237,705,462 of record NC_140582.1, read on the forward strand.
GAAAAGGACGGGAATGGGCTGTATGATGTTAAACAGGTTGCATTCCTGCCCTTTCCCTTTCACGCAGCACAGCACAGAAAGGTGTCTTGCTGCGTTGCGCTGCGAGAAAGCATGTTAAATATGCCCCTGCTTTCTGATTAGGAAAATGAAAATGAAGAAAAGGCTCTCAGACATCTTTATTTACATTAACTTAGCAAATTGATAAAAATTCATAGAGGAACTGCACCAGCCTGTTTATCACATTTATCTTATAATACCAAGTTATAACAAACAAAGCTAGAGAGCGGAAGCACACAATGCAAGCATATTTATGCATACATAAACCACGTTTTTATGAAAGAAATTGAAGAGTTTAAACTTTAGAAGTAAAAGATTTTGACCTATAGAAATAGAAGAGCTTAAATATACAATATGAAGGAAATAGAAGAGTCTAGATTCATAGTATTTACAACAGCACTGCACCCTCATCTGCTGCTTTTGTATTTCTGGGGCCTTCTGGCCTGACATCTTAGCCACCAGAGTAGCTGGGGAGCAGTCAGCTGCCCCATGTTCTTCATGAAGCCGTGGCCTCAGCTTATGTGTTGCCACTCAATGCCAGAGATGTTTTAAGCCATGGGCAAAGTGGGCTGTTGCCCAGGGCTCCAGTCTTTCAGCCCACTCCCCCTCCCGATAGAGCCAGCTCTGTTCTGCAGGGAGTATTGGTGGCCTTGAATAGTTCTTAAACATATTGTTTTAAATACCACTGTCCTTTAATTTATTTTAATGTGGGTGATCTGTGAGAGGCAATTACAGACATTTTGTAAAGAAATGTTTTGTTTATGATTCATGCAGCATCCATAAAAAAGTTCTTTTAGATCCAAATAGTACCTCGCATATGAGAAATGGGAGGGTGCCACAGACATTATTTGCAGTAATATTAGTGGCTGCTGCTGTGTTACAATATTGAAAACCGGTCACCATCCCTGAATATTAGATATAAACACATTTAGAATTTGGACCAGTGTCCCTGTGCACTACCAGTGACCTGGCCAAAGACAGCATGAAAGAGCTGAAACTGGATCATAAATTCGGAGCTGTTCCGAACAGGGGCCCCCAAAATACGTTTGGGCCCAGGGCCCCCAAAATCCTTAAGCTGTCCCTGTGTCCACTGTTCTTTGTGGGTGGGAAGCCTAGTTCTGTCAGTTGCAGTCATGAGGACCAGAAATGGCACAGCTGTCCATATTGGCTGCCTCCCACAACACGGCGTATGCGGCCTGCTTCTCTCCTCAGCTCAAATGTAGGCTTTGTAGTACTCAGGTCGGCCTATGCCACGGGCCACTAGTTCAGGCTAGTAGTAGAGAGCAGGATGATCCTCCAGAACGCCCCAGTGCATTTCTCTCAGTGCTCCTTGCTTGATCCTGGTCTCCCAGAAAACCGATGATTCCACTCTGCCTTGTACTTGTCTGTATCCAGCTTGAATAGATTTATCTAAATATTTTGAAAATGCCATGCATCCAATGGAGTGCGGTCAAATTAAAGAATGAACATATCAATCTTGTTGCAATGTCACTTAATTCTACACAGCCTTATAAATCATGTGAATACATATATATTTGAACAATACACTATCAAACTATAATAAAAACAAATATTTTACGTGAATCATGGGCAAAGAACCCCAAACACTATATGCGTTTATAACAAAAGCCAAACTTTCTCCATCCAATCTGTCAATCATGCAGTATATGACAAAAATCAATAGAATTGGTCATCAAGTATCGCACCTCTACAAACTACTCTGCCCAAATTCCACCAAACTTAACGACAAGTCAACTAACTACTGGGTAAAACAAGCCAATACCTCACTCAATGAGCAGGAGCTAGCTCTCCTTTGGGCCTCCCCCTCACGTAACAAAATCTCGCTAATACTTTCACAAACGAAATTCTGCCTACTCCACAAGACCTTCTGGACCCCCGCTCGGTTAGCCTCACTATGTCTCAGAGAAAACGACCTATGCTGGAACTGCGGCAACGAAAAGGGGGATCTAGCACACCTCATCTTCTACTGCCCCAAACTCAAAAAGTTCTGGGAGGAAATCTTTGATTTCATAAAAAAAGGCACTGGGGTGCACACTAATCCCAGATTTCTCCTCCCTCACCACCGCATTCATAACCACAGGACTCCCTGCACAGCAGGACAGGGACCTTTTGGACCTCCTATTGACCGCGGCAGTTAAACTGGTCCTGTCCAACTGGAAGGACACTGCTAGGACATCATACAAATGCTGGTTTAACTGGGTGACAAACCTCAGAGGTGCAGATAGCACTGCCCTGCAAAACTCACCCTGGAGACCAGCTACTAGGGGGGTGTGGAAGTCATTAGACATGTTCCTGGGCTCCTACGAACCCCCGTGAGCCCACTTGGGACCCTCGGGGATGATCGGATTTCACACAGGGATACAACCCCAGACTAGGCTCAGAGCGATAGAAACACTTCTTGTAACCTATCTCTATTCTTTCTCTCCTATCTTCTCTCTTCTCTCTTTTTACTATCCTGTCTCTAATTTTCCAGCAAGTCAACGCACAGGGGCTCAGCTGAACGTGTACATCACAGTACCTGTAATTAATGTAACATCAACTACTTTTAACTTGAACTCCATGACGAAAATGCGAATGTACTTGTTTTGTAAAAATTAATAAAATAATTTTAAATTAAAAAAATTAAAAAATACACTCAAAATAAATGAATATATGAAATGTAAGAATTGCAATTGGAGGTATATAAACAGAAAAAGTTAAGATTACATCAATATTGTATGTGAGCAAGTCCAGAGCGTTAAGACAAGTGCGCCTATTTACACAGCATTGCGCATTCACAAGGGAGAAACTAGAGACCCTTTTTTTAAAAAAAAATGCAAGCCATGAGATAATACACTGCAAGAATTAAGCTGATTCATTTTTTCACATCAGGTGAAAAAATAGAAAATTCTGGGGCGTACTTAGAAGCCCCTTGCTTCATCGGATCGTCCCTTTTTTTAACGCTCCGGTGGCACACAGTGCAGGCCCATATTTATAAGGCGACACAAAGTCACCCTCAATGGCTTTTCATGGCTTTGTAGAGAAGGTGTAATCAATCAATCATCAATCAGGGGTTTATCAAGCGCACTACTCACCCGTGAGGGTCTCAAGGCGCTGGGGGCAGCTCCGGATCAGTCGAAGAGCCAGGTCTTAAGGTCCTTCCTGAGAGTGTGCAGGGTTGGGGAGCGTCTGATGTTCACGGGGAGCTCGTTCCAGGTCTTGGCTGCGATGTAGGAGAAGGCTCTCCCGTCTGTTCTGTTTCTGCGGATGCGGAGGACCTCTGCCAGGGCGAGGTCGGCAGAGCTGAGGTTTCTCTTGGGTACTTGAAAGGATACTCTCTCGTTGAGGTATTTGGTCCGATGTTTAAGGCTAAGCAATGTGAGTCAATTTGTTGCCTTACATTGCGGCAGGGGGCATGCCATGGGTGTTGCTCTGGGTGTTCCCACGCAACATCCATGGATTTTGACACCGTCCCAGATTTACAACATACCATTAAATCTGGGGCAGTGCCAAAAACGTTTTTTTCTCTTTCCACATGTGCTACATTCTGCAGCACACATAGAATGAGGAAAACGCCTCTTGTGACTGTTTTTGTGCAGGAAGGTGCTGCAACCTAGTTCATTGTTATTTTACATGCCATACCGCTTCTGTTTGAACCCAGCCATATGCAAATCAGTCATGACCCTACTCCAGTGGGAACAGTAAAGCCCAAACTGCCAGGCCAGGACCTCCCCGAACCTGAACACAAACAACCCAAGAGCTCTTTTTCAGCCTTATTAGGGCTCATGGGTTGGATATTAGAAACTTCCAGGAGATCCACACCCTTTTCCATACACCAATAAACCCATACCTTTCATGTTACTGCTGCCTAGTGCCCATGTATGTTTGAGCAACAATCTAGCCTCCTGTGACAGACCTTTGTAATGTGTCAATCCCCCTGATATCCTCCAAACAAGAAGGTTTGGGATTTTTTGATCCACCAAAGGATTTCCACCGCCACCTATTCCCAATAGAAGACCTATGCAAGTCTAAATTACGAAAGACTCCTCCACTGCTAACTCCAAGACATTTGTAAACCTCAGTTGAGTAACCCAAAATGGAGTCAGTAAAATTACATAACACTTCTATCTCCACAGCAGAGAAGCGTTCATTAGACCTTTTCCCCAGTTCCGCAGTTCATCTACTCCCAGTAGTAATCCCTCAACTGAGCCATCAGTCTGGATGCACATAGATCTAACCCAAATGGTGCACATATTGCCTGTATTCTCCCAAAGTAATCTGGGCTCAGTTCCAAGCTGATGAGCTTTGTACCTTAAATTCCACTCAACCACATTATTCTAATGACCTGGAAGGTATTTTGCCTAAAGCTTTACCTCATGCTCCAAAAAATAATAATATACTTCCTTAGAACTTCACTTGTCCTTAAAAAATCATTATTGCCAAAAATTCTGCATACATTTGTAGACATCGTATATGCTGATTTTTCTCATCTGAAGTAGGTCCAGGGTCAGCTTTTTTTACTCTGGCAAAATTATACTTTTACGCCACATTGCCCAATTGATCTTCTATTTGGGTACAAATCCGATCATATTAGCACAGGAAAAACATGAAGGAACAGAACAGGAGTGACTGTTCCCATGAATGTGAAACTCATTTCGAGTTAAAATACTGCAAAATGCTGCATTGGCGTTTTGCATGATTTCACATAATTGTTTGGAAAATTTCAGTAATCTCCACAAACGAAAATATGCAAATTTCACACAGACCTACTCTAAGGACCACAATAGCCTTCTTCTGCTATAATTGGGCTACCTACATGTAACAGCTCTAATCTGATACCAGCACAGAATTCAGAAGTTGCTTTGACATTCAAAGACTCCAAATGCATTGGTCAACAAAGTAATACTTTTTTCAATTCCTTAATGAAATTCACTTTGTCTCCATACCTAAGTCCATCTCTCAGATCTCTCTCTTTCCACCTCTTCAAAGCTCTGTCATCTGATGGGCCTGGAAACACTGATGATGAAAATAGTTTTTTTACCCTGACTAATGTCTGATAATTATCTGTCTCCTTATTTAAAACGGTGTGCCCCTCTGTCTTTATCAATGCCATGTTCTTTCTGGGCATGAGTAACACACAATGAACTGTATCCACTTGGAAACCTAGAAACTTTTTCTCCTTGCTGGACGTCCTTTCTGACTTCTGATTCATCAAGATTTTCTCCAAAGTACTCATTACTAACTCTAAATTCTCCTGTAACTCCATAGTATCCCAAGACATTACCTAAATGTCATCTAAATCAATAATTAGTCTGATTCGTCTTTTTCTCTTGAAAATCACTCTGCTGAACAGAGCTCTTTTAAAGCACCATGGTGCCAAAGAAAGACCAAATGCAAAAAGAACAATTGATGGGGTGAATGCAGAACAATGTCTTGCATTCACCCCAGTACAGAGATCTGGGCCAAAATCCAAAATTATTTTGCACCCCATGACATTCCAGTTTGAACCCAGCCATGTGCAAATCAGTCTTGACCCTGTGCCCAATGGGAACAGTCCAGCCCGAACTGCCAGGCCAGGTCCTCCCTGTACTGAAAACAAGCATCCTAGGGCCGGTTTTGGGGTTTCACCCCTTATCAGTAATGATAGCTTGACTTCAGTGGCATGAAGAGCACAGGACCCATTTCTGGGCATACCCGCCCCACTCGGGGTGACAAATGCAAAAAAAACAATTGATGAACAGAATGCAGAAGAATGTCTTACATTCACCCCAGTACAGAGATCTGGGCCTAAATCCATAGTTTTTTGCTCCCCATGCCATTCCAGTTTGAACCCAGCCATATGCAAATCGGTCTTGACGACCCTCTGCCCAATTGGACCAAAAGCATGCTCAGAAACTGATAAAGTTGCTGCTTTCACTGAACTGCAAATACATTTAGCTCTCTGGTGCTATTGGAAATACAGTGGATGCAATTTCACTAAACAATCACCTTCCTGTTAAATATATCTCAGAAGATATATACTTCCCATCTTAAAGTGCAAATAAATTTAAAAATCTGTTCAAGCTTCTCAAAGTTATTGTCCTTCTTTCTTATGACCACATACTTATGTAAACCTAAATTTCTTTCACTTCTATTATTGCACCCTTTACCTGCAGTTGCTTCATCTCCAGCTCCACAAACTCCTCCTGCTCCTTTGTGATATGTAAATGTCTTGGTTGTGTTTCCTGAGCTGGAATCCCCATAAACCTTAAGTAGTACCCTTCCACCATCTCTCACACCCACTCATATGTGGCAATCTTGTTCCAATTGTTTGTAACCACCCACAGTAGACTGTGGGTGAGACACATGTAATGAGACTTACTTACAAGAAAAAATATCAAAAAGGCAATAAAAAAGCCAAAAATCTGCATGTACTAAGTGTGCGGAACCCATTTTGGAACAGCATATATGGAAAAGGAAACAAAAACACCTGACCAGAAAAGGCTGGTCAAAATAGCAGCTACTGTGTTTAATTAAAGCCAACGTATAATATAGACCAACATCCATGATTGAAAGGAAAGTAGGTAATTGTCGGACCCCATTCAGAAGGACGTAGGGTAGACAGGACTCCTGGGCCACAGTGTGGTGAATGGGGTAGTTTTTTTCTGGTCTCCTGAGGTCTACCCTACTATGGCACTGTGAACAGTGTCAAAAATTCAATTAACGTAAGTGACTCTCAGCGTAGCAATGGGAGAACAGTCAAAGGCCTCTGAAGCAGGTAATGTTAGTGGCAAAGGCTCAGAATTCAAACAAACAGCAGACACAGTAACTCATTGTCCAGCCCAGTGCTTAACTTAATAAAAAGATAAGTACTTTATTGTCACAGCAAAACTAAATATTATACACAATGATGAGGAACTGGTTACACGGTTCGCCAATTCCATTTATGAGCTTTAGTCATGCCTCACACCCCCTACAGTGACATTACGCTGCTCCTATGGTGCCCCCAATAACTAAGGTGCCCGGACAGCGAAAAAGGATCATAGGTTAGTCAGAGGAGTGAGCTTACTATTAGTGTGAGTAACGAGTAGGTGAGTTCATTTAGATCTAGAGCAAAAGAGTCCGCCCTGGTAACTATTATATTCCTAATGGCAGACTTATCTTTTATGAGTTAAAGATACAATCTCTGTGGGCCTCGTTTACAAGCTCATTGCGCCGCTGAGGCATCACCTTTTGGCGTTTCAGCACGCGCAATGAAATTTGTTTTATTTATTTACATTACTCTGGTCGGCCGTGAGACGGAGTTTACTACCCCCACCCTGCCCCTCCCCGCCTCGCCCCACCGCCCGGCGGCACTCCCTCCAGGAGCCGCTACTGCCCGGCCATCTTGCGACGGCTAGCCAGACATCCACATTTTAAAGTTCTCTAAACTAGCCATCTTAGACTGCTGGGTTAGAGAAAGAGCAGACCTCCAGTGCCTGGGAGAGCCTGCTTTATCCAATCCTGGCGCTGCTTTCATGCTGTAAAAGCAGCGCCAGGATTGGGTAGTGAAGTCTCTGCATTGAGAGCTTCCCGGAAGACATACGAGGGAGGAGGACATCATGCTGTGGAGGTAAGTGAATTGTTTTTTTGTGTGTCCCCCACCGCTACTACCCCCCCCCCCCCCCCACCTCACCACCCTCGGTACAAGCTGGCCGTTACTGAGTGCAGGATCGAAGAGCGCGGCCTCACTTCTCTCTCAGGTCACTGGAAACATTTAGAAAAGCAGGCTTGGTTAGGGGGTGCTCCTGTTTGGCACTTGAAGCCTCCACAACATGGGCAGCTCATCATTCACTGTGGCGGCTTGAATTCTCACTGGTTGTATCACCTGTCAAGGCAGCAGAACCACAAGTACCCCTCAGGGCACGCGGCCGGGATGCCGGACAGCACTCAGTTTTTTCAGATTTATTATCTTATCACACTTTAAAACAAACACTGTTTACAACACTGGTCTTGAGCATAACGCATTCCATGTTTTTGTATGCTGAACTATATGCACATATGTAGTGTAAAAAGAGATTTCCTTGAATATACAGTGTTAGTAAGATCATTCAGAATTAATATCTTTTCCATGCCACAATAACTGCATACTTCCCATGAATACCTTACTCATATACCTTCAGGGCCATAGCTTGCACAAAATGCACCATTTTTACATGTCAATATTCACATCTTACATGCAGAGTGTGAATTAGACCATACATATACGTTTAGCTTTCCAGCCAATATACTGCAGCTTCATAATTCAACTTTTGCCTGCTCATTCACAGCATAATATTAAAACTTTAACATTCAACAGGGTTATTGCCCATGTGTTCTCTCCTGTTCTTTATAGAAGGTGACTTCATATAATCTAAATCCCAGCTGGACAAAGCGTGAACTTTGGAAATGTGAACCTTTTCCAATTTGTGTAAATAGTAACTTAAACTACAAATTCCCTTGCCACCTGATTAAAAGTATTAAAAGGTTGTCTAATAAATGACACTAATCCTAATTATGAGGAACAGAGACATCATGTTTTACACAGAACACTTTATACACATTCATAGTTTGCACCACCCCTCTACAAACCCTTAGTTCAGGTTCGGGAAATTACACCGTTCTATTACTATGCATAGTTTTGGATCTCGGTGGTTCACTTGTGATCACAGCGTGCTCCTCTCACCTCACAGCCCCACATTTACACAAGGGCTTTGCTACAAAAAGTGAGTCAAAATGGAAGAACCTCGGACCCTCTCATTATTTAACATTAGACACGGTTTGGGTCTGTTTTTAAAAACGAAAGCTCTACCACGAACCCACCTTAATTAAGACATATGAGGCGACCTGGAAAGTAGCTCCTTCCAGTATTCAACTCCATCCCAGTCTTTCCCGCTGCCTGCTTGACGCATCAGTCGGCCCCAGCCTCAATATGAAGTGATGACATCACACAAACATTGCAGGCCGGGCTTGCCCTAGAAAGTTCCACTGAGTACATTTTCACGGACAGACCCCAGTCAAAATGTGAGCACCGTTATTATAACTAATAAAAATATTTTTTCAAATGAATGCACCACTGTGTATGAAATCAATTCAAATCAGAAAACATACTTACTCTAAAGCAAAATTACAACCAGGCGCAGCCCAATTTAATTTCTGCCAAGCAGGTCCCAGAGACAGATAACCTGACTGTCTGCCGTATAAATACGGTGCTCATGTAAAGCGCTCCAATACCTTCGGGTCGAGTTCGCGCTATATAAATATGCAAAAAAAAAAATATATATGCACAGGCACATCCTCATATACCTAGGAACAGACGCCATTGGCCATACAGACACAGACAGGATATTAAAGAACAAGGGAAACCTGAGAGCCAAGAGGGACCGAGGGTAAACAGTATATTACAAGAGACAGTGGTCCCTACCAAAGGAACATACGGTTATAAGACCAGAACTACAATTTAGAGCTATGTTAGTATATATCCAAATGGAAAAAAATGTATTTATTTAAACCAACAAAAATAAAATTAAAGCAAGAACCATATGAATTATAATCCAGTGGGTAAAAGTGGAGGGGTGTGTGACACCCACACCGCGCCTCCAACTCTATGGTGATTAATATGGAGCACAAGTTGTTTTTTGCACTGTGACTGTTGCAAACATGTATCGTCGAATGTCACTATTTGAAGGAAATGCCTGAGGTCTGGAAATCTGGTGATTTCCATACCCCTCCACTTTTACTCACTGGATAATAATTGAATTGGTTCTTGCTTTAATTACTTTTTGTATGTTTAAATAAATATTTTTTTCCATTTGGATATATACTAACACAGCTCTAAATTGTAGTTCTGTGCTTATAACCGTATGTTCCTTTGGTAGGGACCAGTATCTCTTTTAATATGCCTTCCCAGACATCAAATGCCCAGATGCAGCCCGTATGCCGGATCATAACATGACTGAGTCATATGCCCAGGCACTGACATCATACTCCTAGAATCACAGAATCATATGGGAAGCACACTCTCAAAATACTAAATTTCATCCTTTTATGCTCAGACATAGCCTTATACTGACATCACATTCCTTGTATAGTCTTGTGTGCCCAGCTACAACCATCATATGCCAAGGTGTAGCCACTATCAGGAGCTCCTACCAGTTTTTGCAATCCTCACAAAGGAACAGCCCTGTCTTTACACATGTGTGGCTCCCACGCGGCATTGTATGAGTTTTCCGTCATCGCCTAATGGTCTTTTCTCTAGCTCAATAGGTGAGTTTGGACTAGACAAGTCAGCAGCAAGCAATGTAACTGCAGAATTTAAAGCATTACACTCTTTTGGAAGAAGTAAGCAAGAATCCGTGCATTAAAGGATCACTGCTTACCTCTTTTCTGTTTTGGGGTATTTTTGTACTAATATGCTGGAGTTTCCAGGAGAGGGCCGTAGACATCTGAAGTCTTACAGGATTTGACTGGTCATTTTGTCCCACAAGAGAATGAAAGCCACATTCTGGGGCATATCAGCAACACCTGGCGATAATTATCGCTCAACGCTCTTAGCGTGAGGATAATTATCGCCAGGTAACGTGGATTTTTATCGCTGAGATAGCGTGCTATTAGCAACGCTTATCTCCTCAGCGATAAAAATCCTCACGCTAACTGCCTAACGTGAGATTATCGCTGGAAACCCAGCGATAATCTCACGTAGTGTGGCGTTAGCTTGCTGATAGGGACTCACAAACTTAGCCATGATATCCACCTTCCATAGGATATCATGGCTAAGTCAGTCCTGAAGCAGGCGTAAGGAAAGTAGCGATAACAGGGGTTATCTCTACTTTTCCTGCCGCTATGCTTCATAGCGTGGGGCTTGATGATAGGAGAAATGTCGCTAAGCGACATTTCTCCTGTCATGTTACGTCAGGAACGCCAACTTTGCATCTCATTAGAGATGCAAACCTGGGCGTTAGGAATCCCCACGCTAAAGCAAGGTTTCACGCGTTAGTGTGGCCTTGCTAATAAGGCGATAAGATTATAGCCGCTTTTCGGCCAAAAACGGCCGCAAAAGCGGCGATAATTTATTATCGCCAGCTTGTAAATATGCCCCTCTATGACCCAAAACTTCAATGCAATGAGGTACAGAATAGGAGTGAACCCATTATCCTTCAAGTTCTAATGAAGAAGGTTCACCCATATGATCCGCACCAGCCATTGTGTTTAATTGATCCAATAATTTAGAATACTCCATACTTCTCCCAACAAAATTGAGGGTGGTCTCTCATTTTCAGCATAGCTTTCCAAATTAGTGACCCAAATGCAACGACATTTTTTGAAAGGACACACAACTTCTCTTTGCCAGCTAAGATTTGTCTGCTGCCAGTATTGGCTTTCCGTAGCCTTCTGTGTGCTACTTAGCTAGGGAGGTTTAGGAAAGTGCCCTTTTTGTATCATCACCCCCACACTTTTTCTCCAGTAATGATTGTTTTGACTCTGAAAAGTACAAAGAAGCCGACTAACCAGTCCCCAGGGCCAGTGCTCTCTCTTTAAAATATGATGTATGTGAATTGGTAACACTGATCGGCAGGGACTTTAACCCCCTTATAAGTCCCTTGTAAGTGGTGCCAGTGGTACCCAAGGCATAGGAGTTAAAGGTGTCACCAGGGCCTGCCGCATTGATTGCGCCACCCTGAGTGACCCAAGTAAAGAGATGACAGCAGGTCTGCCAATGCAGACTGCAGGTGCAGTGCAAAGTGCTGAAACTCGACTTTGCTCTCACCATGAGTGGCATGGTCACAGCACTATTTTTAATAAGGCAGTCACCCCTAAGGTGGGCCTTCTGAGCGCAGGAGGCAGGGTGCATTATATTAAAGGTGTGGACATATAAGTGCAAGCTTCTATGTCCGTATAGTACCCTCCTTTCATTAGGGGCTACTGAAGTGTTCAGGGAAATCTAGGATAACATGGGCTAGCAGCCGGGCATCCCTGCTTTCTAGCTCCTTTATGGCCCCACTGATAAGTGTCATGTTTTGTATCGAACAACTTGCGTCATCAAACCAGACCTTTTTCTAAAGTTGGATGTAAAGTGACGTGCACCCAGGTGACTACCTTAGAAGTTTCCCACGTGGCTGCCCCAGTCTTTCCTGTGCCCTGGCCGATAGCCTGCAGCTGCTGCTGCCAAGACAGGAATCTGACCCCCTGCCAAGAGGTGTGAACTCTCTCAGGAGGCAGAAACAAATACCTGCCTGGGTTGGAGATGTCACCTTCCTTCCTGGCAGGATGGCTAGTGAAGTGGCACATCAAGCCAGTGAGCTTCAAAACCATCAATACCTCTGATATGCAACCAGGCTTTCTCCCAGAGGAAGATGAAGGCCACATCCCTGCCCCAGGCATATTTGCAACCCAAGCAGGTAGGAAAATTAGGTAGTCAGGAGGCATACACCCCCAAACGACTAGCCATGCCCCTTAGGAGGTATACCTGGTCTGTACAGCCGAAGAAGGGTTCTGCCATTTTTAAAAGTGGTACCATAGAGGCTTCTGGGTAGAAAAAGTGCCACTCTCCACAGGAAGTGGTCACCTCAGGGGTAGATTAGCTGCTGGGGCTAGAAGTCCATTGGCGTCTAGTACCCACACCCCCAACACCCCAGAATCAAGGCTTTAAGGAGGTCCCCTGGCACCAGAACCACAGATCTGATTGACTTACAACAAAGGACAGAGGAGACCCGAGTCTGCGACTTCAGGACCTGCACAAAGCAAAGGCACGATACCCTGCACCTGTGACAACCACCCAGTAATTGCACGACTGCAACCCATCCTGGATCAGAGACTGCAAGCCAAAAGAAGCTCCAGAACTCCTTTAGACAAGAGGCCCATGCAGCCCGCAGGTAAAACAGGCTTCTGCAAACAAAGAATCACTGGCCATCGGGCCCACTGAGGGATAGCCCTAAAGTAAATGGTCTAGTGGATTGTGGTAACATAGTCTTGACCTCCATCAAGTTTCAGATGGCTACTGTTTTCCCCTGGATTCCAGGATGTCGAAACAACTCAAGCCTGGGTTTGCTGTGACCAAGGCTTGTTGGTGGTCAGTTTGGCTATCACTACCTTTACTGAACACTGAGCCTCGGGGGAACTCCACAACACTTTCAACCCAATGCCTCAGTGGCCCTGTAGTCAGATTTTGCAACCCTTTGCTCACAAGCACCGTCCAAGCAGCAAAACCAGCCCCAGCGCCAGCCCCAGTGGCTCCCACATTCAGCACCAGGAACAGCCAGGACAACTCTACACCTGGGCTCTAAGGGACAGGTAAAATTCAACTGACTATCGGACACTGGTTGTGAGACCCGCATCACATTACCACCCAGTGGTTTCCACTGAACTCAACCTGCAAGTGACTGATTGTCACTAGTGCTTTTCCCATTGACCATAATGTTATTGTTTTGCAAGATTGAAATGCACTGATCTATTTTTCCTTTGAAAATCCATAACTGAGGTTACACTCATCCGAGTGTCTTCATTTTGGTGTCTATATTTATATAAAAGATATGCCTTATTTTTATAAATGGGTGGGTGTCGGATTTCTTTGTTTTGAGTCGTGTCAATTAAATATTGTCCAAATTGGTTCTTTGAAATGCTTAGCTCAAGTTCCTCTAGTAAAGCCTGACTGCTCTGTGCCACACTGCCAGGACTGACCTAAGGATTCATTTGTGTGAATTCAAAGGACCTATTTGGGGTAACGTGAAGGTACTGCCTAATGAAGTCTAACCAGCGTCACTACATGATAACCCATTTCCCTACTGGAGGAGATGTAGCTTAAAGGCTAGACCTGCCAATTTTGGAACTGGGGAACCAGGTTCGAGTCTCAGTGTCAGATTAATATCCTGTGATTCTGGCAAGTCACTTATCTCCCCATCCCTTCATAAAAATGAATCTAACTGTTTGTAATGTAATCTGTAGTTTATGTAAAGCGCTCCAATGCCCATGGGCCAAGTTTGCATTGCATAAATATACATAAAAATCAATACTGCTGAATTATTAGAAAAATAAATACATATCTAATGAAATAAGCTATGTGGTAAATGATGCACATATAAAGCACACATGTATTTACATAGCTGTGTCCTCCTGACAACTGCAGCAAGTGTGCATTACACTGGAGATGGTCTGAGCCAAATTCAAAAGGCAAAGGAGATAGGCATTTTTCTCACCTCAAGGGCAATACTGAATGGGGGCAGGCAATGGGTAGCAACTCAAGGAGAAGCCCTGGGTATCCATTAATTTGTAGACATATCTTTTAGATTTTTTACGTAGAATGAAGACCTATCACAAAGCTAAAATTAATTTGTGAGCCCCACAGAGCTTTGGCATAACTCTTCTGATATTACAAAGGTTTTTGGATAATCTCTAGGGATATACTATTTTAATGGAACATTTAGCAGGGGTAGTTGTTTATAGGGTGTTGTGCTGGAAGGAGGTAACATGTGTACAATACAAACAGTAATGCGAGTTGTTCAGTAGCTGCTATGCAAGTTGGTATGGAAATTGTGGTTATTGTCAAATGGAAGAAATTGATTTTCTAGTTGAGAGGGTTGGATCCTTGTCAGGGTTTGAACCTTGAAGGTCACTAAATTAACCTGTGCCTAACCCTCTGCCAGTGTAGCAGTCAGCAGTCAGGCGTAACTTGGAGGCAATGTGTAAAGTATTTATACAGCACAGAAACTGTAATAAAGTGAAAACACAACACAAGAAAAACCCCAAGCCAATTTAAGAAAACAAAGTATATTTTAATAAATAAAATGACTAAAATCCAGTGAAACTGGAGGTCTGAGTCTTAAAGTTTTCAGTGAAAATAGCGCCAAAGGGTACAAAGTACCACTCACAGTTATCTGGTCACGCTAGACCGGGTGAAAGTCACAAGTTTAGGCCGACAGCAATAGAGCGCAGGACAGATACTGGGACTAGGTTAGTCTCCCTAAAAAGTTATCTTCTCATGTCATGTGCAAAGGGTGCAGTTCACATTGGCAAGGGCTGCCAGTCAGTGGCTGCTCGCAGAGGTAACGCTGTGTGGTGGTGAGGCATGGAGGGGCTGGGTGGGGGTGTTATGGAGTCTGACATACGACGGCAAAGGTGAACCTAAATAAATAAATAAATACCTGCTGTCGTATGTCGGACTCCACTACCCCCCATCCAGCCTCTCCCCCGCCCTGCCTCAGTACCTAACAGCTTTACCTCTTACGAGCTGCCACTGCTGTCAGCACAAGCAGCAGCTCAGGCATTGTGGATGGTCATTTCTGTAGCGTGAGGAGCTAGTCATTGCTGGAGCTTTGCATAATGCCTAATTATGGATGATAAGTGTTGAAGCAAAGAGTCAATCCAACCTGCACTTCGTGTTGGAGGTCATCGCGGTAGGTTGATTCTTGGCACAAAGGGGTTACGGCATGGTCGTGAGGAGCCCTAAACTTCTGTAGGTTCACCTTTTCTTGAGGAGGAGTTCTCACTGATGCCAGTCAAGGATCCAGGGCGGGGCCACCTCTTGGGGATCAGGACTCATTCCAGCAGAGGCTAGCAGTAGGGCTCAGGCAGGTTCAGTTGAGGCTGGTCAGCTGGGCAATTGCAGGAAGGCCCCTGGAAGCTTGTTGTTGTGCTTGTAGCTCACACAGGAGGTTAGTTAGCTGACCCTTGGAATCCCTTTGGGTAGCCTGGGTTGAAGACAAGCAGGCCCAATCCTTCTTAAGTCAGCAGGGCAGTCTCACTTCCTCAGACAGCAGGACAGTCCTTTTTCTGAATATTCCACAGATCCAGGAGTATTCTGATGAGAAGTTCTGAAGGGCCCATATCTATACTTGGTGCCAGCCTTTGTATGGGGCGATTCCCTGACCACCTTCTTAAACCGGTTCTGGTCAGTTCTTCCCCTTCCCTTGGCCCTGTCTTCAAACTGTTAATGGTGAGAAAGGCAAGGCCATGCCTGGTGTCAGGTTACTTTGTGTATGGTCCAGGCAGGGCCCTTTGAAGTGTAATCAGGGCAAGGTACAGCTCCTCCCGAGCCATCCTGTCAGGAAGACTCTTTATCCTCAAACCTAGGCTTCCCTTCTCTAACTGTTTGGAAGCAATACACAACCCACAACAGCAGAGCTATTTACAGTCATGTGATCCAGGACACTAGCAATGAGGTACTGTTGATTTGGGCATAAACATGCCAACTTTCTAACAGTGGCTTTTTTCAGAAATGTAGCTTAAAATCTGACTTTACCACTAAAGGAAAATAGGGTAAACCAGTATTAGGCTATGAGGGAGACAGGTCTTACAACAGTGAAAAATGACTTTAGGAGTTTTCACTCTCAGGACATGTAAAACCTAACACTCATATCCTACTTTTAAATGCCATGCACCCTGCCCTAGAGGGTTCTTAAGGCCTACCTTAGGGGTTGCATACGTTTTAAATAGGAAAGTTTGGGCCTGGCAAAAGGTTTGTTTTGCCAGGTCGAAATGTCAGTTTAAAGCTGCATCACAGGCTGCAGTGGCAGGCCAGAGACATATTTAAATAATGGGAGGGGAGAACGAATAGTCAAAGGTGGGCATAACCCACCTTCCCCCAAAATGTTCCTCAACTGAAATTTCAAAACAGCAGATTCACACCCTCAGAATAATTACATGTCAGGACGTGTTGCGATTAGCTTTTTATACTACTTTCTGTTCCAAGTCCATCATCGTTTTGCTGGTATTAGAGTTAAATTTCTCTACTTGGTTTGATTAGATTGTAATGTTGTTTGAGGAAATAGAACAATAAACTGAACTTACACTTGTACTTGTTAGTCATTGCTTTTCACATGATTCCTTTAATTGGTTCAAAAACCAAATGGCAAGGCACAACATCATGGCAGTGTCAGGTGGGGACAGTATGGGATGGGAGAGGATGAGCTCTGACCTTTGACATACAGGGGCTAAGTCACAGACGTCAGCGTAAAAATCTCAGTCTTATTAGCGTAGTCCTTCATTCACCATACTTCTAAGTACTGAAGACTTTAAGGCAGCATCGGACTACAGCATCCCTTAAAGAGTAAAATCAGTTGTAACATGGTGAAATATATGTGGTCACAGTTCAACACTAGCAGGGGGTTCCTATGGGAACAATGCTTTGTGTGACAGAAGACGTTTGCTGCTGAAAGGTTTACATAATTCCTACTGAACCATCAATTATTTGTTTTTCCCTAATGTCAGAGTGGCAGGGGTGAGAAGAATAGCATTGTGGCATAATTGAGAGAGGGCAGGAAAACTTGCACTGATATTTATGGTGAATGAATTCAATCAGCATATTTAAATCAAAATCCCCTCTTGATCTTGCTTTAGTGGACGTCACATCCAGATCACTGCTCTTACTCACACAACCATTTTCAGTTTATAATCCAAAGCATCAGAAAATAAAAATACACACCAATTCATCGTGTCTTAGACTGCTCTGCAGTCCTTCATCAGGCTCTTTCTGGTGCCACTTTGATTGGCTCTGTACATCTACAATGTGTTGAGGAACAAACATTCTAATAGACTTTCTGCAGCAGGGTCCGTGTTACATAAAAGAGCACGTGAGCTCAGACTGCACCGGCTACAGATTCATTGGGTGAGTGTGGTGCTGACTGCTACCATCCGCCATGTTACAAAGAAATGTGCGGTGGACAGTGCAGCAGTAAAACACTGTGCTAATCTGTTTTTCACTGTAGTACTAGGGCTCCATTTTAAATATGGAGGCAGAGTACAGTGATTGACTTCACTTTCCTGGGGGGTGGCCCTGCTGAGTCCCAGGAACACTTGTGGCCCCATCCAAGAGGCACCGTCAGGGACCGCACTATGTTCAACTTTTCACACAGTGTGGGTATAGGAAATGTTTGCCCCTGTACTTGGGTTGCAATCCATCATTGGCACAGAGCCCAAGGCATTTCCTCATTTGCATGGCACCTGGCTCCCATGCAAGGAACACTCCGTTGTCTTTGCGCAAGTGTTAACTGTTCACTCACGATGTTGGTATTATGCAAGGGGTTCCAAAATCATATGTGGCACCTTCTGTAATACAGAACTAATTTAATTTATTTCTGATAAAAAAAGACCATAAAAATAGTATGTATATATGTAATACCGTGAGCACAAAAAATGGTGCAAATGGCCACTGAACGCTGACACACTTGTGTAATACGTACACAGGTACAACAATAGCCTGCTCTTTCTTTAGGTGCATTTCATGGGAATGGAGATGTTACCATTGAAGGTAAGACCCCCGTGGTTTTAGCTTCCTGTTTACAGTGCATAGTGGACACTTGGGCCCAAATTTACTACTCTTTGATGTACAGGGGCATAGCGAACACCCCCGGGCCTCCTCAGCTTGCCAGTAATGTGTGTGTCTGACTTACCTGCTGACTGCCTATGTGCACATGCAGCGACAGGCCTGAAGGGAAACCAAATTACATGCAGGGGCGGCTCCTCCATTATGGCAGAGGAGCGTTGCCCCACTTCTCACAACCAGGAGATAAAAAATAAAATGATAATAACATTATTTATTATCATTATACTTTTCCCTGGCTGAGCAGATGGGCCCGAGTCTAGAGCGGGCAGCGTCATCGCCTATGACGGCAGCAGGCTGATCAAGGAGGAGGAGAGTTGCGCACTGTCATAGTGCGCTCACACATGCCACTTGCTGCGCCTCACTGCATCACTCCCAAGGAGATGAACAATAGTCATTGTGCGAATCCGGTGTGATGGATCCCGGTGCTCAGTGAAGGGAAAAGAGGCCGATCCCTCACCTTGCGGGGCCTTATAAAGCTGCTGCCCCCTTAGGCGGCCCACGATGACGTCTTGGGCGCGACCCCTCCGTTGTGGCGACACCAAAGAAGGACAACTCTCCACCCTTGGCTGCTCCTGCCCATACCGCGACTAAGTGCGCCCCTCTGCTATGTGCCGGGTGCGCCTTCAGTTTACCCGGCTGTCTTAGGTTTGCCAAACCGACATGCGAACTTACATTTTTCCAACCCAGCTGTATTGTTCAGCTGGGTGGGAGAAAAGGCACAGGCTCCCTGTCTTTGAGCGAGTGTCAGTCCAGCCCGCTCAGACCAATCCCGGCACTGCTCTGGGGCATGAGAGCAATGTCTAGATTGTGTGGAGAGCCTGTACAGCGCACAAACGTGGAAGAAGCTGGGCTCCGGCAGCGACAGGTAAAACCTTTTTATAACATATATTATTTCCGACTTCCCCACCCTGTGCTTCCCCATCCCTTGGTTTTGGAAGCAGCTGCTACTGTTACCTTCCAGTTTCTCTTTCATGAAGAGTGTGCAAGGCCTTTATGGAGAGTGGTTGGGTGCTCCCTTTGTGATCGCTTCATCTGCAGAGAACTGCTTATCTGTCCAATGGATATTTTAGAAACAGTCATAAAAATGTTATTAAATACACCATTGGCAAATAAAAGAACAGAGAAAAAAAACTAAAGGTGTTCCATGGTTGGAGCTTTTAAAACTAGACCTTAAAAGGTTTCAAAGGATTAACATACACAAATAAAATAATACTGTTGTGGCAATCACAACATTCAGCATTACATATCTTTTATCATCTAGACACAGTACTTAATTTAAAACAAAAAAAAGCGCTAGTGCCCTCGTCAGGAGGCCACCCCAGATTGCACCACCCATTGCCACTGTAGTCACTGCCAGTGACAGTACTCACAAACCACTAGCTATCACACTGCTGCAAGCGTGACAATTCAGTGCTCGAGGTGCCCAAAAGCTGTAAGAAGGGCTTGGGAGGCAGGTATTAGTTGGTCCTCTCTGTATTACACAAACAGCACCACCATGTAGTAGCTATCATAAGTCCCGATGTTGTCAGTTAAGTGCTGGTGCCCAGCACCAGACACCACTGGCTCAAATTAAGCACTGTCTGGACAGCAATGGTTTAATGCATCAAATAACTAAAGGTGACTTATGTTTCTACGTTTGGTGAACTATAGTAAATGTATTTAAAACTGAATGCAATTTTTCAGTTTAGATTTTGAAAGCAATCTTTTAGGCATTTCTTCCAGGTAAACAATCTACCAGAATATTCATGCAGGAAGACATTTGAGGTCACAAACAGTTTTCTAGCTTTATTTTTTCAGTGACGTTCATCAATGGGTTGATTTTTCATACTTTACTTTTATTCATTAGGGCATCTGCAGGTTATTGTTTCTCAATTCAAACAAGCTCCGAAGAGATTACATGGCTATTTTCACACACTGCAATAGGGTATCTGCTTGCAAGCATTTGCTTCTTACCACTGACGTCACAAATCTTTAAAGCGCTGCTGGCTCACATATCACTTCTGACTCATCTGCCTGTATCATGATGTGCTCGCCTTATCGAATCATCAGATACCAACATCTCTGACTGTGATGTACTCAGCTCATCTATCTGTATGACTGCCCGACCTCAACAAAAGCTAATGGCTAGCAAATAAACAGTTTCAGTGGGAAATACAGAAAACACATAGTTTTAAAAATCATGCATGGCTTGAGGCAGAGACCTGCCACAGTTTCAAACATACATTAAGATTTAGGGCCAACAGTAATGTCAGATATGGGAGATTCAGAGGTCCCGCATCACATTTTGCAGGGTTGACCATCATTGTGCATTAAGTCACTACTAAGGTGTGGTGTTTTTTTTCTCTCTCCCAGCTCTGGCGCACTTTTGAAAGCCATGCACCAATGCACACACCCTTATACCATAGTTCCCTGAAGAATACGTTTTGTACTAGAAGGATTCTCTTCTAGTACAAAACTATGGGGCATATTTACAAGCCCCTATCGCCACAGGAGCATCCATTTTTTTGGACACACCGGTGGCATAGCAGGATTCCCAATATTTGCAAGGTGGAGCAAAGCCACTTAACGTGGCTTAACGGCACCTTGTAAATATGCCCCTTTCTGCCGCAGTCCTCTGCAGCAAAGGGGCATGCAATGGGCGTTACTGTGGGCTTTCCACCACAGCAATCATTGGTTCTGATTCTGCCCCACATTTACAAGGCTGGGGAAGCACCAAAAACTAAGGCCAAGGAATACCTGGTCTATGAATGGCGATACAAGGAGAAATCCTCGTTTTTTGCTCTCTGTGCTCTGCATTCTGAAGCACACTTAGAAAGACCAAATCACCATTATTGTTGGTTTATGTGCAGGAAGGTGTCCCTACCTGCGCATTAACAATCCCCCTGCAGCATAGACACCTTTGCAAAATAGCAGCAGGGCGCCTGCACTGGCAGCTTTTTTAGCACTAGGGGAAACACAGGGGTGTGCTGTACTCTTGTGAATACGGTGCATGCCTGCTTTTTAAAAATGTCACAGTGTGTCGTTGCCAAATTTGGCGTAAAACCGTGCTATGATTTTTTTTTTGTAAATATGCCCCTATGTTTTAAGACTTTTCCTGCTTTGTATGTGTGCTGTGCAATGTCGCACACATGCAAAGTTGGGAAAACAAGGAGAAATGAAAACATCTTTTCCTTGTTCACCTGCCTCAAGGAAGTGTAAGATTTTTGCACAAATCCCTATCAATGCTATCATCTGCCTCAAAACCTATGGTTGGTTGTATGGGAACGCCCATGCACCACCCATGGAGCACCAACTTGACGCAAAGTAACGCAGAGCAGCACATAGCGCAACTTTCTGTTACACTGGATACTAGCCAACACAAATCCTGTTTGCGTTGGATAGAAAATCCCATCATAACACTACGCCGGGTAAGTCCCACACGCCTGACGCAAAGGATTGGTAAATCTGGGCCTTGATCAAAACCCCACACATTCTAAGGCGTCTGCTCCTGTCAGTGTGCACGTCGTTCTTATGTCGTAAAAAACAACATTGCCCCCGCTGATGCTTTTCAATGTCTGACGAGTACTTTATATACTCTGCAATTCCACCAGCCGACCTTCTTGTGCACCAACCTGTGACAGGTGGAATAAATGAGCACCCAGACCCTATCTTTAGAACCCCGGGTGTCTGCGCAGTTTTTCATTAAAATGAATGTTTTCATAAAACACCGTGATGCAGGGCTGTTCAGTCGAGAGTCAGTTTTTCCTTGACCGCTTGTTAATATTTAGACTGAATGTGTGTGTGTCCTATTTTTTTAATGCAATAAATGGAAAGTTCCCGGCGTGAGTAAGTACTCTGAAATGTGGCTCAACGCTACACTCTTGGCTGAGAGCACTGATGCACTGAAACTGAGATTCCGCCCATATTATGAGTTAATGTTTTGAATATCTTAGCTATCCTGGGCAGAGTTAGAACGCGAACACTGATTTTGTTCAGGGTATATAGGTAAAATAAATTAGACTCTGAGAATAGAGTGAATATCTTTTTTTCTTTATACACTGCTGGCAGAACTTTATTTTCCAAAGAGTATGACTGGTCAGTTGAGTTAGCCAGGGGAATGTTATGCCGCATAACAGAAGAGATAACGAGCAAGGTAAACACAACTTTTTTGAAATGTTACATTCTTTTCAGCAGGCTTTTCTTTGTTGACACAGAGAAATATTCACAAAATAATGATCAGTGATGAGCAATGTAGTTCGATTGATAATCACACTGAGTAGCTTCTGTAATGTAATCTATGTGTAATCACCTCTGAAGTTCAAGTTAAAATGTATAAGCTGAGCTGACCTGCCAGCTCCAGGCAGTTGAGCCCTATACAGCAGAAGAGGGCTCTGGTGCATAAACCAGCATCACACATTTACCGGTTATACTGGAGGTTGTTAAAGACCACACACTTGAAGACGAGTAGAATCACAGCTCAGAACTCATCCATGCAGGTGAGGAAAATAGGATCCAGACCAGGGCCGGACTGCCCGTTGCGGGCACAGGGCAATTCCCCGGTGGGCCGCACGGGTGGGGGCCGGTTTTGGGCCCCTGAGGGCCGTTTTTGTTACAGGGCCATTTTTGCAGCTTAGGCCCTGTAACGAAATCGGCTGAAAACCGACCCTGGCAAAGAGCTCGGCGGTGAGGGGGGGGGGGGTTGGGGATAGGGGGGGGAAGGAAGGGCGCCTGATCCAGACACTGGACTGGATTTAGATTTCATCCCTCCGTTTGAACGAGTAAAGAAATATTAAGTTCTGGATTTACTACACAGCTTTCTTGAAGGGCTTTCTTTGTTTTGCATTAAGGTACTTTTTAATTGTATTCACAGTAATTCAACAGTTTTAGCTTACTACGCTCAAAGTTATACCAGCTCAAGCACACTTGAGTGAGGACTTTCAGCTAATTTTGAGTTTAATAATTGTATGAACTCATCATTGAAAATTGGCCAGTGGCCATTGTGTCACCCGGTGTGGCTGCATAGTCATACTGGTGTGTTTAGTTGTTGAATATTTGAGATTTTAAAACCCACTGAAACACGATGTGCAGCATGAGCACCAATATTCTCGGATGGAAGTATATACTGGCTCTGGCCTGCCTATTAGTATCGGCCCATGGTGTCACAAACACATAGGACATCACGCAGTGCCATCTTGGATTGGGACGTGTATATACATATCAAACACCATTTTAGATTTAAACATATCCTAATTTACCAGTGCCATTTTGTATTGGGACATGTGTATAATGTCCAGTGCCATATTGGTTTGGGATGTGATACAAGTGTTGTGCACCAGGCAGAAGGGAGTACTCGCACAATTACAGCCGTTTAAAATCACTGACATTACAACAACTCTACATTTTTAATCATCATATATACCAAGCACACCAATAACACGTGTCACATACTTGTTAATAATATAAGTGAGACTCACAACATTAGTAGGTGGATCAAATTGCAAAATGTAAGTCCCCCCTCCACCGTTTCTTGAACTCCCGGGAGACCCACTTATAAAGTGGGAAGCATGTTTTGCAGCTTTCACTAAATACTTAGGGACTCATTATGATGGCGGGCGGACATCAGTTCACCCGCCATCATAATGGTGATGGGACTGACCGCCAGATGTGCGGCCGTCCCACCAGCCCAACGTGCGGTGGTCCCACCAGCCCAATTAGGAAGCGCCCGCCATACTGGCAGGCGCATCCTGGCCTTTTACCATTGCGGACGGTGCTACTGGCTGCAGCACCCTCCGCAATGGTAAAAGGACATGCACAGCATTTCCCTGCACCACGTGGCAGGCACCACGCGGTGCCTGCCACTTGGTGCAGGGAACTGCAGGGGGGTACCATGGCATCGCCGCCATGGAAAGGCCTTTAAACCACCCACATCCTAATATGGCTGGCAGTGCCTGCTGGGCACTGGTACCATATTAGTGGCCCAGCTCCGCCCGGCCGGCAATCGTAAAGATTGCAGAGCAACGGAAAAGCGGCAGACAGATTTTGTGTCCGCCGCGATACCCACCGCCATCATAATATGGTGGGGAGAATTTCACTTGACGATGGCATAACAATCGCCACCGCCGGCTCGGCGGTGGCGATCGTTACGCCATACTAATGAGCCCCCAAGGTGTTGTGTGTAGATTTATATTCCGTATATAGGTTTCCCGATTTATGCCCTTATATAGGTACAATTCATTTTGCCCTTATTTAGGCATAGAAAACCCAGCCCTTATTTAGGCATTGTCCATGCTAACCAAATACAGGCATGGTCTCCTACATCCATCCATCCACGTCACGAGTTCTTGGAAAACCAGACTCGTAAGCCTTTAGTAAATTTCCCTTGCTTGGATATTGATTTCTCCAAGAACTCATTTAGTATGCATGAACATCTATTCATTAGGGGTTCATTCATGACGTTCCGATGCCCGACTTTTACGTCAATACAGGCATTCCTAAACACCTTCAAGGTATACATATACCTGCACTTGCCCTGGCAACCACGGTTCCGGTACGGTCCAGTTCGTCTGTCTACTTGCGGTTCGCAACGGCAAGTTCGGAAGAAGATCGAGTTCCAGCCTGATGCACTGACCAGACGCTGTCATCCTCCTCGCAGAGAATCCAGCTCCAGTGTTTCTGACTCCCCTTACGGGGTGTTAGATATCGAGTCCCGGAATGAGATTCAAACCTCGCACATTCTAAGGTATGGAGCAAGACTAGAACTTAGAGAAACTTTTGGCAACTCTTGGCAAAACTATAGCTATAGCTAGCTATACTTTAGACAACAGCACCTACGTCTTACCTCGTACTACACTTAGGTTAGGTACTCTGGGGTAGAACAATTTAGAAGCTACAGATGAGTATAACATTTTAGCTAGTGTTATTTATGTATGTATTTTATG
Source organism: Triturus cristatus (assembly GCF_964204655.1). Classification (NCBI taxonomy): domain Eukaryota; kingdom Metazoa; phylum Chordata; class Amphibia; order Caudata; family Salamandridae; genus Triturus; species Triturus cristatus. The sequence continues at coordinate 237,730,749 of NC_140582.1, forward strand.
AATGTATGTCATAGCCACAAACCATGCTATTGCAGTATCATTTTATCTTACTGCTAACTCTGTACATATTGTACTTCGTAGCCTGTCTTACGATTATAGCAGTTCATATCTCTTGCACGAGAAAGAAGAATGTTCAATAAACCCTTTTTATTGAAACGTCCGTCTCTCTATATCTATGCAACTCTGTAGAAACGAAGCATACACGACTGACTGAGTGATACTGTTATCTATTGTTTCCACGGTTCTGAGATTGTTCCGACTCTAAGGGAAACAAAGTTGTCATGTTTATGCGGTTGTCAGAAACTAATCCCTTCTTGTATATTCAAGAAGTTTCTAGTGACCTCTGAGTTAGCTGGCACACACAAGTAATTAAGTTTAATGTACTGGATAGAGACATGCTGACCTCAGTCCTATGTCAAAACTATAGTGTATATTATTCCAATGCGCAGAGCCTATCAGGGATATAGGAACTACACTACAAAGGTACCATTGAGGGGAAAAGGTACTGTTCTGAGCATAAAAGATATTTGTTAGAACACAGTTTATGTTTGAGGGACAGGCTGCATTTGAACATTTGCCTGCATATGAGGTAACAGATGAAGAAACTGAAGTAGATTACTACATAAGTTAGAAAAACTAGTTGGTGCGCAAGCAAACTTAGTAGTTAATATAGGGAGCAGCAGGGGGATGAGTCTGTAGATACATATGTAGCAGCTGTATGCTTTCTAGCTGCAGATTGTGAATTAGAAAATGTTACTTCACAATTGATTAGGGACCAAATAGTGGTCAGATGCAGAGACAGGAAAGTTCAGGAAACACTGCTTACATTTAAATATCCATTTTTGGGAGTAACTATTGATATTGTGAAGATTATAGAAATTTCACAGGCGTCATCCAAAGAGTTAGTAAGAGTATCAGCATAGGGGTAGGAGTGACAAGACAGTCAATCAAGTGGTCTCAAATTGTTTTGGTCAATGGAACAAAGAAGGGAACAAGGATAAAAGCAATTTCTTTAAACAGAGAAATATTTTGTTAAGGTACGGTTATCCCACATACATTCCTGAAGGATGTGCTTGTTCTCCTAAATATGCCAAATGTCACAATTGTGGTAAAAGTGGACATTTTGCTTAAGATTGTCAAGGAGGAAATTCAAGTCACTGATCGGGATGGTTTAAATCCAGGGGAGGGCACATCAAAATATATGGCGCTTGAAATTAGAGAAGATTCAGGTAGATGCATTATCCACTATTCTGAAATAATCGTTGGTAATAAACCACTGAATTTACTGCTAGATTCGGGGGCAAGAATGACCATGATCATAGAGGAGCGGTTTAAGGACACTGAGGTAACAAGATTTTTTTGATTTTTTTATATTTGTACTTGTTTTTTCATCAACACAAAACATGGGGCCACACATATCAAACAATTCAAAATATTAAAAGCATTTGCAAACAGTGTGAATCAGTAACTTCAGCCATTTGCAAATGCAAAATAGCCTTTCATGATGTATGAAAGGCTTTGTAGTCACAATTTTAGGTAATCGCAATTGTTTTGCGATTAGCTAAAAATACAAATGCAGATTGGGAATCACAATGTGCGAACCTGTAAGCACATGTACCAAGCATTTTCTAAATGCAAACTTCATTTAGGAAATACTATTACCATTGACTCCAAATCAATGGTAACCATGTGCAATTTTTGAAAAATGCATTAATCAAAGTGCCATGTGGCACACACATGCCCCCAGGGCGTGTGTGCGCTTTACATGTGTAAATTCTTTTTTTGGGGTGCTTCAGGGGGCCTTAGGCCATTGAGCACCCTTAGTTTTCATTACCTAATTTGCGATTACCAGTTAGGAAATCGTAAATTAGCTAATGCAAACCCATTCGCACTAAAGGGCCTTTAGGCCCATAGGAAGAAATGGAGTAGTTTTACCTAATAGCGATTACCTAATTGTGATATGCGTATCTTTAGGAATCTCTCTTAGGTAATCGCTATTTTCTTACATACCATTTTGCATTCCTAAAATAGAAATGACCTAAAAATCACTATTTAAGGAATGCAAAATGGATTTTAGATACTTGTGGCCCGGGTGCCCAAGGGGCATCTAAAACAGCTCATACATTCGGGTGGCATTGCATTTTTACTATTAACAGAGCAGCATTTTCCAATACAGTTAAAATTGTATAATTGAGCAGTCTTACTGAAGCATTACACATATGGCACACAGACAGGTTGTACAGTAGGGTCTATGAGGTTGCCCATCGGCCATCTCCCTTTCGCCAAAGTCATAGTATGTCCTCCAGGGGCCCGAAATTTTATAAAACTTCAATGGGCATCCTCTAGCCGTACATGTTACTTTTTCTGTCACCATGTATAGGTCCATTCTCATTTTCCACTCCCAAAGGCTGGGCGCCTTCATCACTCCCCAATGTTTGGCCATGTCTTGTTTGGCCACTATTAATCTGAGGTTTTTAAGTAAGATCTGGTTCTCAGGAGATCTAAATCGGTAGCCTGTTGGACATATCTGAGATTTGCATGAATTTCCTCTACCAACACCGCTCCCAGCTATTTCAAAATGGGCAACTAGTATGCTTGTATGCCTGGACGATCGCAGAGTGAATGCAAGAATGATTTCATGTCCGCCTACATATGAGACATTCGGGGGACTCAGGAGATCTATATCAGTAGGTACCCCCAGTACAACATATTTGGGATCTGCAAGGAATTTCTCTCCCAACACAGCTCCCAACTCTTTCAAGATGGCCAAACAGTATGGTTGTATACCTGGACAATCCCAGAGTGAATGCAAGAATGATCCCTTGTCCATACCACATCTTAGACGTTCGGGGTACTCTGCCCATCCGAACCTGTGCAGACACACCCTGTCATAGTACACCCATGGATTTGATTGCCACCTCCCACAGTTGCATCAGGACTGCCTCCCAGTCTGTTTCATCCATCTCACCTATTTCGCCCTCCCACCTCTCCTGTAGATTTTTAAATTAATCTAGAATATTGTTATTGATCATTTTGTAAGTCCAGGAGATATTGTTTCAAAGTAATTTGCCCTGTAGAACTCTTCCCTCAAGAGGTGAATACCCCGAGAGGTTGGATGACTCTAGTTTCTCTGCTTGCCGGTTGGGACAAGGACTGTCCTGATGTATGCCATCATCACACTGTGCAGAGGTGTGTGCTAGTAAAGATCAACAGCCACTTAAGGTGCCAGGATGTGAGGAGTTTGGGGAGTGCGGGGGTAACTTGCAGAGTCCGGCGGACCGGTGCTTGCAACCAGGGGGCCTGGGCTAGCTTCCACTCTGGAGCGTGTGATGTCCGAGGGGTGTTGGGAGCCCTGAGCTGGGAGCTGGGAGCTGAAACTGTCTTTGACTTTCAGATCAGGAGGATGACAGTGCCTGACATCACGGCCTCCATCCCAGGTCACTGGCTCACTCTCCCTGGATCCACGCCACAAAATACTTTGTTGCGTAGAACATTGTGACGGGACCTGAGGGGTTTAACTGTGCATTTTGGACACCTAGTGCTGGCTGTTGGGAGCTACGGCAGCTTGCACCTCGGTTTGAGGAGAAATATTTCTCCAGACTTGGAAGCGTGTTAGGTCACAACGTTTTGTCTATGGGGTAGAAAGCGATCTCGCACTCGTGCAGATGGCGCTGGGCGCCTGGAGGATTTATCCGAATGGACGAAACTAAGTAACTGCGTCTTTCCATTTTAGGTGGTTCCTACAATCTAATCAACGTGGGGCCAGCATGGGCAATGTGTATCATTGGCTGGTGTAATTAAGTGACTGAGGGGCTGGGTCACGAGACGTAGTCAAAGACCTGTGATTTCTTGACTATTCCAACTGCTGAGGGTATGCAATATTGGGGAATGTTTTGTTGGATGAATCGCTCTGATTGGGGCATATATTTTCATGCCGTCCTACTGCTAATGGGAAAGCTAGACAATTGCATATAACTGTAAAGTATATATACAATGTCTATCTCATTTTGATTTTAATGTGTGTATATACAAAGACAAGATTTTGATACATACGATATGTAATCTTTTTGTGGCGTACACAGTGTGTTGAGAGGGTGGTGTTGTGCCAATACTTTACACTTGGGCCCTGAGGAGAAGCCTGACAGCTCTGTGCTAATCTACAAAAGGGTGGGCACAGGTATCGGACACATGTATCGTACTCAGCCTAAAGCTTCGATGTGTCACAGCCAGCTAGAATCCTCTGGATCTAACAAAGCCTCCCAAAGCGAGACAGCTGACTCCATCTAGTCTTTGTTAAAATAGAGTTAATGAGTGACCCTTTTCGTCCCTCAGCTCCCACGCACGTATGGCCCGATTACAATGGCAGAGGGATTGCCACTGCTGGCCCGGTGATGGCGGTCCCTCCACCATCTGCTTGCCCTTTTCCCCCGCCACATCAGGATGGCGGAGGGAAACGTTCCGCAAGTGTGGCGGGCATGAAGACCGCCCGCCACGCTTCCGCCACAGGCAATCGCAACGATTGCATGGAGGTGCGGATATGGCTGTGGTAATGGGGGTGGTGCCTCAAAGGCACCACCAGCCCAATCACGATGCTGGCATCAGACAGCTTTTCCATGGCGGTGGAACCGTCATGGAAAGGCTGGCGGAGGCTGGCTTTGGGGGCCTGTTTCGGGCCCCCCTCGGGTGGGGGGGCACTTTTGAACTGGGGGTACCCATGGTACCCCCTCCATTTCCATGCACAAGGTGGCAGGCACTGCGTGGCATAACATGGTCATTGGACATTGTGGCGGGTGCTCCAGCCAGCCGCAATGTTAAATTGTCAGATGCGACCGCCGCAGTGTCGGTCACATCATTATCAGGGTCGCTGGACCGCCGCATGACAGGCAGGCGATCCCATTACCGCTAGGGTGGCGGGCGGACTGAAGTTCGCCCAACATCCTAATGATCCCCTAAGTCTCCAGTTTGTACCCTGGTGACGTAGTCGATTACCGGAGGTAATCAGGAGAGGAGAATGATCAGAAAGGCACCTAGCCACAGTGGCGGTTCCTTTATATGGGCGTTGGGGCATCGCTCCCCTGATTATTTTGCCCGGTCTACCGGCAGCAGCAGCACTAAGTCCTCAGTAAATAAATTCCGCCCGCGGAACGGCGGCAACTGTCTGTCACTCAGCCGCGGGCATTCCTACCGTGACATCACTCGGGGATGAGCAACTTGGCTTGTGTCATACTGGCATTCCTGAGCCAGTGCAGCAAAAATGCGCATGTCGGGTTGGCCGGGTGCCTTTCCCTTGCCAGCCTGACATGCGCAGTATTGAAGGTCTTGCCACTATCTCTATGTACAAAAATTGAGGAGGGGGTGGGTCGAAGCCGCATCCCCACCGCCGCCTAAGGAGCGGCGAAGTCACCTGTCCCAGGCCAATCCAAGCGCTGCTTCAGGCTTGCTTAGCAGCTGCGCAGCGCTTGGATTAGCTGCTTTCAGTCACTGGGCAGAGTTGGGGGCTCGGGGTATGTCCAGGAGCATGTGGGGCATATTGACCAATCACTGCATGGCTTTATTGTAAGGCCGTGCAGTGATTGGTCATGGCCATGACATCAGCCCTGCTCTCCTCTCTGTGCTCTGGGATGGGTGCTCCCCCTCCCCTCCGTGCGTACGTCGGTACGTCACATCACACGCCAATGCCATCCCATTTGCAAAGAAGTGTGTTAGTGTGAGCGCTGGTCTGGAGAGAGAGTCGAGAGTCAGCCTGGACTGGAGCACTCGGATACCTCGTTGCCCGGGCTGGAAGGCCTCGCTCTGACTGGCTCTGCAGTGGGTAGTATATTTACTTTACTTCAACTTTAACTTTACTTTACTTCACGCGATCCATCGATCGAGCATCAGTTTCAGGCCAGTGCTGCTGAGTGCAAGAAGAGCAGTGCGTGGCACTGCCACCATAATCGCCCTCGTCGCATCGAACCTGGTAGGCTGAGTGACCCACCTGAGGCTGAGTGCAGTTGGACTCGGCAGGCCGACACACTGTCTGCCACCAGTACAAGTCTTGACTGCGACACACACACTCAGCAGTGTAGTGTGTGAGACAGTGTGAGTACCGTACGAGAGTCAGTCTGGGGCTGAACATCAGCCTGCGCAGCGCTGCATATAATTTATTATGCACAATAAATAATGCATATATGATATAAAATTGTTTTGTAGTTGTTGTTGTTGCATGAGCATCATGTGCATGTGACTGACTGACCACTCAGTCAATGAATCTTGTGTCATGACTCACGATGATCATTGATGTGGCTCGTGGCCGTGCCGTGGCGTGGGGATTGGGGAATATTACAGGTAATAATGTAATGGCCATGTATGGCAGAAGTTGAAAATTACTGGTAGGGTAGGCCCTGGCCTGCAGAGCAGGCTGCACACTGCAATTCGTCAACGGTGGGGGGTGCTGAGTGAGCATTGTAGTATCCGGCTGGATACAGTCTAGTGTTCCATTGTGCCTGTAACCCACACTGAACACCCACCCACCACAGGCGTCACCAGTCAGGTGACCCTGACAATAAAAGGGGCCGAGTGCACGTGCTCCTGGCCAGTTTACCGCACCAGTGATCCTGTGTCTGTGTCCATCCCTTATCTGCATGCGGGCCTGAGGGCCCAATCACCACATTGGCGACGAGGGGGCTGTGCCCTGGCGTGCAGCAGCCCAGCAGATGGGAAAAAAAGGGGAGTGAGCTGCCCGTGACGGACCCCCTCCCCTGGAGTAGGCGAGAAATGCCCAATCGCCTGCAGAACACGTGAAGAGCTCCCGGCGTGTGAAGTGCCCGGGGCGACGGCGAGGAGGTCGGGAGCCCACCCCGCACCTCATGTGCCCACAGTGTCTCCACATCCAGTGCAGAGGCGCCAGGTAGCCCGCGGGGCATGTGGAGAGCCCAGGGGCGTAGACGAAGCTCCGGGATCACACCCCGTCTCTGAAGTGTGTGCTGCCGAGCTGTCCGGCGCGAAGAGAGGCCCTGGATGGCGGCGATGCAGCGCGAGCAGTGCCGGACTGTCAGCATGCCAGACACCGCCGCAGACTGCATGGAGTGAGTGGCGACCTGGGCAGAGGGTGAGCCCGCAAACTAAGCTGCAGTGAAGTGAGCCGGCTGCGAGGCGGACGGGGAGTGGAGTAGCTACCCACTCCTCCGCCCCCCCAGCGAGAGAAAGTGCCTGGTGGCAGGGAGAGCGCCGGCCGTCCACAGCGCCAGCCTATGTCCCAGTGCGGCGGACGAAAGAAGCGGCGACTCCTGGTGTGTGGGGCGGCATATCAAAGTGAGTGAATAACTCAAACAATAATAAAGCTCTACCTTTTCATATATAGGTGGATCAAATAAATCTCACTGATATGTCACCCATATTTGGTTGTCAACAGCCACACCATTTAGGAGAGAGCACACAAACAAGTTGAATTTGAGGTTGAAGATAATGTTTTTTATCTTTATTATTTTAGTACAATAATTCTATTAGTGAATCTACAAATAACTCATGTGCTAGGGATAAACGAAAAAACAGATTTTTTGGAATGATATATACAAAAAATCAAGGTGGGCCCCCATAAGGAAATTGAAAGAGTATATATACAATTAAATGGCAATCATTCTCATCAAACAATCCATACATTCATACACAGTCAGCCAGAGACATAAAACATACATTTACTCTTCATTAAAACGTTGGTAAATATATACGGAGGAGCAACCTCCTCACAGTATTGAAGTGCCTGGAAAGAGGCTAATCACAATGAAAGTGATTTACGCTACACCATCTTGGAAAAAATTCAAAGCCACAAGGGCACCAACATCACTAATATCCGTAAAAAACGTGAGGTGTTTTGGATTTTCCTCCTTGATTCTCAAAAAAACAGCCTGAATGAATCCCTACCATGGGAAAACGCTATTTTATAACCCCATTTAACTGTTCTTTTGGCGACTTCACATCTTGCTGACCTGGCATTTACCACCCCCATTGACCCTCATTTTGTTGATTCGTCCAGGTATTCTCATATGGGACACACACTTTTCACATCTTCAGTCAGAGCTTTTGATTGGATTTTATTCAATTATGACCATCGCTTTAATGACTATTAACTTTTGTGACTGATTGTCTCCATCTGGTCAGATTTTACCATCTCATCCTCTGATCCATGTTTCTGAATTACGTTTTTATATTTGTGTGCTCCGAGCTAGACTTTTTGTTGTTTAATTCCGTATTTAATTTCATTCTCTGAACTCTGTTGAATGTTTGCTCAGAAACAGATCTACTGGCAATGTTCCCGGGACCTTGTTTTTCTCCCCCCGTGACTGATGTTGGTATCTAGCCAATCAGAGGACGTTCAGGTCACTTTCTTTCACCTTCTTGACCTAGTTTGAGCTCCAATCGACGTTGTTATTCTTACATCTTTATCACACGCCCATTTACGTCACAGCCTTGTTGTCTCCTCATTGGTGTACGGGCGTATTTAAAAATCTGGCGTTTGACTCGCTGTTCGCGCGGCTATCTGTCACGATAACCACTCACCCGGAACCTCGCCTTTTCTGCCCCACGTCGGCTTGAGACATCAGGAATCTAACCTAAAGGTATAAAAACAGACACGTAGATTTTGTCCTTGTTCCCCTTTGTCCTTGATACTGTGTATTGTAGTTTAATCAACTACATGATTTTAACGTAAAGACTCAGTACGCCCTCACCACTAATCTATTCTACAATCAGGTTTTCTGATTATATTCCTTTTTTTATTCTTTAGTTTAACCTCACCGCTCCGACAATCATCCACACCTCTATTCGAGCGGCTGCTCCCGGGATTTATTGCCCATTCAACTGTTTGTGATACGACAATGTATTCAGTTGCTTCTTGAATACCGTGCTACTAATTACAAGGTATGACTGAATTTTCCGACTATTCATTTGAAACCGCCAGCAATTAGCGAGTCCTCTCAGTTTTGAAATGCCAATATTCTACTTCACTCGTACCATAATCGGCTGTGGAATGGATGTTCTTAGTTACTTATTCCCAGCCCTTATTCTTATCTGTATCATTCTGTTTTTTTACACCCAGCTTTCAAACAATCCACGGAGTTAACCGTCTCCACCCACAGTCTTTGGGGCATTTTCATCAGTCCTGAAGCTTCCCTGATTATAGCCTCTGCCGCACATTTTGAAAGGCAAGCGGGACCGTCATTGATCCTGTTATTTTGTTACATAGTCAGCATAACTTAGGTTAAATAACTCCTAATTCGTTGTTTTGTTTATTCTTTCCGATTTAGGACACTTATTTCAAGTGGATTTACCTATCACCTCCCCTGTGATAGATGCTTTACCCTATACTAGGTTCTGCTGAATTTTGAATTGGGTGAGGCTTTTAACTCATTTTATACATCAAACCATCATGTTTCTTTCCATTATGGGCTGTTGCTCTCTTTATGCTCCTCCGCACTTTTTGCGTTCAGTTTCTTAGATTTCTATCTTTGGTTTCTCCGTGGGCTACCCATCCCATGAGAGATGACCCACAATGTGCAGTTGTTTTGTGTTCACACATCACGATGTTTACCAATTATTGGTTTAGATGTTCAGCATTCAGTTATATTGTCTGAAACCCAACTTGAGCGTCTGCATGCCACACCATTGCGGTCCATAGGTGACCAGTGAATTAATCTTTATCATTTATAGATGTGTTTCATTTCAGCATTGCTGTATGTAATGTATATTATTGACTATCAATCGTGTTATTTCCAAATATGATCTTTTATTGTTATATTTCTTCTTTTTTTATTTTCCATTTTTTCTAATTTTACCTATTTGCAGGCCCCCTGTGATTAGAGAAAACGCCCTGAAGAAGGTGGCACCCTGATGAGTGGGTGATTGCACCGAAACGCGCATCGGCGTGTCCTTTTGTTCGATCTGGCGTATCCCTCTATATGACCCAGTGGTGTCTAACACTTTAGACACTTCAATACTGTGAGGAGGTTGCTCCTCCGTATATTTACCAACGTTTTAATGAAGAGTAAATGTATGTTTTATGTCTCTGGCTGACTGTGTATGAATGTATGGATTGTTTGATGAGAATGATTGCCATTTAATTGTATATATACTCTTTCAATTCCCTTATGGGGGCCCACCTTGATTTTTTGTATATATCATTCCAAAAAATCTGTTTTTTCGTTTATCCCTAGCACATGAGTTATTTGTAGATTCACTAATAGAATTATTGTACTAAAATAATAAAGATAAAAAACATTATCTTCAACCTCAAATTCAACTTGTTTGTGTGCTCTCTCCTAAATGGTGTGGCTGTTGACAACCAAATATGGGTGACATATCAGTGAGATTTATTTGATCCACCTATATATGAAAAGGTAGAGCTTTATTATTGTTTGAGTTATTGACTTTTTTCCCCTACTGCTCTCCCTATATTCTAAATTGGGGTACCCCTGTTCTTAGTGGATGTTGGACCCGGCCTCGTGGCGTGGTCCTTACCCCCGTGGATTGTGTCCGTTCCCCGCCCCGGCCTTCACGGGCCACCCTTCTGAACTGCACCGAGACCCCTCATTCCGAGCCGCACGAGGTCGCATACCCCTCGGGGCTCCGCCATCTTGTTGGCATCCCCGTGACTCTGTGCGCCAGCCGGCGCGACCCCGCTCAACCCGGCCTCGGCCCCAGCGAAGCCCCGACATCGAGGCACCAAGAACTGGCCAGGGGGTGCCACATGAACCATTCACCGCCCCGGCGGAGGACAGTATCGATGAGACCCCCAACTGTCCTCCCATCCCTAGGTGTGATCGCCCGTCAACTCTCTTGGGCCTGGCGCCTCTCCTGCTGGGCGTCTGGCCACCTCCACCCGGCCTCTCCGCCCCCCCCGGGCGCCAGGGTCCGGACATCAAAGGGCTCCAGACCTATATCTGGGGCGACCCCGCCACAGATCGGCAGTTGTATCCCGGAATCGAGAGCCCTGCTGATTGAATCGCGGCCGACCCTACGGAGAAGAACTCTTGTTTGAACTATCACGAGCCCTGCAGACTGCGTCGCGGCTCCTTCTTGTGAACACCTTGAAGCCCCCCGGAACATCGGGGCCCTGCTGATGCTGTCGCGGCCCAACCTCGCTGAAACCTCCCTCGGAGCCCTGCTGACGACGTCGCGGCTCGAGCTGAGCAGAAACCATCTTGAGAGCCCTGCTGACCTGATCGCGGCTCCCCACGAACTGAACGCCAGAGCCCTGCTGACGCCGTCGCGGCTCAACCCCTCCGAGATCCGGAGGTCCTCCAGCTTGAGGATAAGAACTGGGCCCCAGGTACCCTCGTACCGAGCTCCTGCCAAAGACTGTCCCGCTACCCCTACCCTTCCAAAGAGACACTGAGACTTTTGGTGGATCCCTCGATCCCTTCGTGTAAATATTGATCTCGTAACCTTTTAATGCTGATAAAGAATTGCTCGTCTTGAGACAACCTCTTTGAGTCCTGTGTGGTGGTGTTACTGTGCTAGTACGTGATAGGAGAAGGATCTCTCAGGAGGCTTCTCGGCAGCGCTCGGCTACTTCGTGCAGTGTGAGGGCCCCCCCTTGGTGGTCTCGCCGACTCCTCGGGGTCCGCCTTCCAACATTTGGTGGCCAGCGACGGGATCCGAGCCGAACGCAGTACGTACCAGCCAGTACCCACTAGCTACCCATCCAGGCGAACAGTAATCATGAGCAGCCAGGAAAACAACGCGACCATGGAGTTCCAGCCCGAACGGTTGGAGGAATATACGCACAAAGAATTAAAACAGTTCTGCAAGGACAAAGGCATTGCAACCACCGGCCTAGGTACCAAAGAGGAGATGCAGAAAGCTCTGAGGACCTGGCTGAAGGCCGAGGCAGGCCACTCCCAAGAAGAAGGTCCCTTGCCCCTGACTGAGGCCACATCAACCGCACTGACTCCGGCAACCGGAGGAAGAAAGAGCCTAGAAACCGGCCTCTCCGAAGAAGAAATACGAGAGCAGGAGAAGGTCCGTAACCACGAACTAGAGCTCGCACGACTGCGGCTGGACGGCGAACTCCAGCTGGCGGAAAAGAAACTGGCCCTAGAGCAGCTACGGCTTCAAGAGGAGATAGAAGAGAAGAGACGGCACCGAGAGTTGGAGGAAAAGAAACTGACCCTTGAGCACGAGCGAAGTCTCAAAGAGCTCGAAATCTAGGCCAAGAACGGGGGGACCAACACCCCCAGTACTAGAGACACCCTACCGCCTGCCGAGGCCAAGGTACATATCCCGAAAGAGGTCGTCAAGGAGTACTATAAGAATGACGACATCCAACAATGGTTCAAGGCCTACGAGGTGGCCATGACCTCTCATCGGGTGCCCCGAAAGGACTGGGGCGCCGGCCTGTGGGGGCGGTTCCTGAGTGAGGGTCGAGACACACTGCTCCAGCTGCCGGAGGAGGTGATGACCTCCTACGATCACATGAAGGAGGCCCTGCTCACCCGCTACGGGCTAACCGCGGAAATGTACCGCCAGCGGTTCAGAGACTGCAAAAAGATCCCGGGTACCACCTGGGTGGAATATGTGGACTTTTTCAGCCGGGCCCTGGAAGGATGGATCAAGGGTAGCAAAGTCACTACCTACGGGCAGCTGGTCGACCTCATCGTGTGGGAACATCTCTCCAACAATTGCTTCGTGGAACTGAGGCAACACCTCCTCGACAGCAAGATGACCGACCCACGAAAACTCGCCGTCGAGGCCGATCGATGGGTCAACTCCCGGGTCCCCCGGAACTCAATGGGGGAGTACCAGAGGAACCCCACCGGACCCCCCCGCCAACACGGTGGAGGGGGAGGGCCGAACAGGAACCGGGACCCCCCCGCCGGGGCCCCCAGGAGCCCCCCTCGAGGGCCACCGCAGCAACAACTCTCTCCGAGCCTAGCCCGAAGGGGGGCGACCACGGCCAGACCCGGACCACGGCCACCAGTAACATGCTACGGCTGCCAACAAACCGGACACTATGCCAGCGACCCGGTCTGCCCCCTGAACTGAAGAAGCGGGACCGGCGGGCCCCCGCCCCGACAGCTGGCGGCCGCCGCCCTGGGAGAGGGAGAAGAGGAAGAAGAAACCCTCGACCGAGGGACCACCGAATGGGAGCCGGCAGCCATGTCCATGGTCTGCCTGGGTAGCCGAGAGATGGTGCCCCGCACCCCCATCCCAAGCAACACCCAGAAGTACAGGCAGCAGGTCACCGTCAATGGACAACGGGCCGAAGCCCTTTGTGACACCGGCGCCAGTGTCACCGCTGTCCGCTGCCACCTGGTGAACCCAGAACAGATCCTACCCAATGTGCTGTGCCCCGTCCGGACGGCCGACAACAGCGAAAGCCTGTGCCAGATGGCCCTGGTCCCCTTCGAGTGGGGAGGGGTGACCGGCCTGCTAAAGGTGACGGTCCGCAATGACGCACCCGTAGACTGCCTCCTGGGGAACGACTTGGAGAGTTCCCCCTGGGCTCAAGTAGAGCGACGAGAGCACCTCCGAATGCTGGGACTATCCGAATGGGCCTGCGCCATCACCCGGTCCATGACCGCCCGGGCCCCCCGCTCGTCCTCGGCCTCCGGCGCCGCCCAGCCCGAGGGGCTCGCACCAACCCCCGCCGGCGGCGAGGGGGAGGCGGACACCGACCCTGGACCTAGTGAATCCTCCCCCGAGGAGATTGCTTCCCCGTGCGCCCTACCAGAACGGGCACAATGGTGACACGAAGGGGGCCCCACCCGGGAGCAGTTCCAGCAAGAGCAGCAGTCCTGTCCCTCTCTCGAAGGGGTCCGACAACAAGCGTCCGCACAAACCAACGGGGACCAGACCGGCACCCACTGGGTCTACTGGGCCGAGGGCCTGTTGTACAGGGAGCAAAAAGTGGCAGAACTCGGGGCCAGCCGCGTGTTGGTGGTCCCCCTCCGCTTCCGGGAGTTCCTGCTCAACCTGGCACATGACGTGCCCCTCGCCGGACACTTGGGGCAAGACAAAACTTACAGCCGTCTGGTGACCCACCTTTACTGGCCCCGGATGCGGATAGACGTGGAGAACCACTGCCGGTCCTGCCAGACCTACCAAGCCAGCGGGAAGACGGGGGGTCGGGTCAAGGCCCCCCTCCAGCCCTTTCCAGCCATCAGCACCCCGTTCGAACGGGTCGGAATCGATATCGTGGGGCCCCTGGACCCCCAGACCGCCCTGGGCCACCGCTTCATCCTGGTCCTCGGGGACCACGCCACCAGGTACCCGGAGGCGGTCCCGCTAAGAACTATAACGGCTCCCGTGGTAGGCCGGGCCTTGATGGGGATCGTCTCCCGAGTGGGATTTCCCCGCGAAGTGGTGAGCGACAGGGGCACAAACTTTATTTCCAAATACATGCGGTCCCTGTGGCAGCAGTGCGGGGTCCCGTACAAATTCACAACCCCCTATCACCCTCAGGGGAACGGACTGGTTGAGCGGTTCAACAGAACCTTAAAGGGAATGATCCAGGGCCTGGAAGAGCCCCTCAGGCGGAGATGGGATCTCCTGCTGCCGTGCCTCCTGTTTGCCTATCGGGAGGTCCCGCAGAAGTCCCTGGGGTTCAGCCCGTTTGAACTATTGTACAGACATCCGGTCCGCGGACCGCTCAGCCTGGTCAAGGAGGGCTGGGAGACGAAGCTCCAAGGCGCCCCTCCCGACGTCTACCGATACCTCCTGACCCTCCGAAACCAGACCCGCAAGTTCCGAGCCATGGCCGAAGCCAACCTCGAGGCCAGCCAGGAGGACATGAAGCGGTGGTACGAACGGAACTCCTCTACCATCGAATTCGAGCCAGGCCAGAGAGTCTGGGTCATGGCCCCGGTTGAACCCGGCGCCCTCCAGGACAAGTGGACCGGGCTCTTCAAGGTAGTGGAGAAGAAAAGCCCCGTCACCTACCTAGTCGACCTGGAGTCCCCCCGGAACCCCCTCCGGGTTCTACATGCTAACAGGCTCAGACCCCACTTTGCCCGGACCGAACTGAGCCTGCTACTGGCGACCGACGAGGGGGGCGAGGACGACTCCGAGCCCCTGCCCGACCTCTTGCAGTCCAACGTCCATGACGGATCCATCAAAGGTGTCCAACTCGCCTTTTCTACCCCGGATGGGCATTACCACTTTCGGGTGATGCCCTTCGGAATGAATAACGCCCCGGCCACTTTCCAAAGACTTGTAAATAAGGTTTTGGCCGGGCTCGAGGCCTTCAGCGCGGCCTACCTAGATGACATTGCCGTGTACAGCAACCACTGGGCGGAGCACCTTCTTCACCTCAAAGCCGTCCTGGCCGCCCTCCAGCGGGCCGGGCTCACGATCAAGGCCAGCAAATGCCAGATCGGCCACGGATCCGTGACCTACCTGGGCCATCAAGTAGGGAGCGGGCAGGTGGCCCCGCTCCAGCCAAAAATCGATGCCATCCAGGCCTGGGAACCCCCCACTACCCAGACGGCTGTCCGGGCCTTCCTGGGCCTCACCGGATACTACCGGCGGTTCATCCGGGACTATGGGAGCATTGTTGGCCCCCTCACAGAGCTCACGTCCAAGAAGCCGCCCAAGAAGGTGCACTGGACACCCCGCTGCCAAGCAGCCTTCGAAACCCTCAAGACAGCGATGTGTACTGCCCCTGTGCTGCAGGCCCCGGACTACAGTAAGGAGTTTGTGGTGCAGACGGACGCCTCCGAGTATGGGATCGGGCCGTCCTGTCCCAGGCCGATGAAAAGGGGCTCGACCGACCAGTGGCCTTCATCAGCCGACGGCTACTGCCCCGAGAGCAGCGATGGAGCACCATCGAGCGTGAAGCCTTCGCTGTAGTGTGGGCCCTTAAGAAGCTCCGGCCCTATCTCTTCGGTACCCACTTCCGGGTCGAGACCGACCACCGGCCCCTGCGGTGGTTAATGCAAATGCGGGGCGAGAACCCCAAGCTGCTGCGGTGGTCCATCTCGCTGCAAGGGATGGACTTTGATGTTGAACACCGGCCTGGCAATGACCACGCCAACGCCGACGGCCTGTCCCACTTCTTCCGCCTTGACGAGGAGAATCCCCAAGGAGATGGGTGACTCTCCATGCCTTCGGCTGGGGGGGACGCCTGTTGGACCCAGCCTCGTGGCGTGGTCCTTACCCCCGTGGATTGTGCCCGTTCCCCGCCCCGGCCTTCACGGGCCACCCTTCTGAACTGCACCGAGACCCCTCATTCCGAGCCGCACGAGGTCGCATACCCCTCGGGGCTCCGCCATCTTGTTGGCATCCCCGTGACTCTGTGCGCCAGCCGGCGCGACCCTGCTCAACCCGGCCTCGGCCCCAGCGAAGCCCCGACATCGAGGCACCAAGAACTGGCCAGGGGGTGCCACATGAACCATTCACCGCCCCGGCGGAGGACAGTATCGATGAGACCCCCAACTGTCCTCCCATCCCTAGGTGTGATCGCCCGTCAACTCTCTTGGGCCTGGCGCCTCTCCTGCTGGGCGTCTGGCCACCTCCACCCGGCCTCTCCGCCCCCCCCGGGCGCCAGGGTCTGGACATCAAAGGGCTCCAGACCTATATCTGGGGCGACCCCGCCACAGATCGGCAGTTGTATCCCGGAATCGAGAGCCCTGCTGATTGAATCGCGGCCGACCCTACGGAGAAGAACTCTTGTTTGAACTATCACGAGCCCTGCAGACTGTGTCGCGGCTCCTTCTTGTGAACACCTTGAAGCCCCCCGGAACATCGGGGCCCTGCTGACGCTGTCGCGGCCCAACCTCGCTGAAACCTCCCTCGGAGCCCTGCTGACGACGTCGCGGCTCGAGCTGAGCAGAAACCATCTTGAGAGCCCTGCTGACCTGATCGCGGCTCCCCACGAACTGAACGCCAGAGCCCTGCTGACGCCGTCGCGGCTTGACCCCTCCGAGATCCGGAGGTCCTCCAGCTTGAGGATAAGAACTGGGCCCCAGGTACCCTCGTACCGAGCTCCTGCCAAAGACTGTCCCGCTACCCCTACCCTTCCAAAGAGACACTGAGACTTTTGGTGGATCCCTCGATCCCTTCGTGTAAATATTGATCTCGTAACCTTTTAATGCTGATAAAGAATTGCTCGTCTTGAGACAACCTCCTTGAGTCCTGTGTGGTGGTGTTACTGTGCTAGTACGTGATAGGAGAAGGATCTCTCAGGAGGCTTCTCGGCAGCGCTCGGCTACTTCGTGCAGTGTGAGGGCCCCCCCTTGGTGGTCTCGCCGACTCCTCGGGGTCCGCCTTCCAACAGTGGATATTTCTTTCCAGCCTCGCTTGCTGGGGGGTCACGTTTTACGGTTTGATTTATTTCATTCCTTATTCGTTACTGCACATTTTTTCCATCTGGTTCATCTACCTTTATCATTCTGACCTCAGACCTTATCTTAAGAAACGTGTTACTCTTATCCATTTTCTGTTCTGTCTCATTTAGCTCTGAGGATTCACCTTTCCCTCTTTTTTCCGTCTGTTTTTTCCGTCTGTTTTGTTAAATTTTACCTCTTACATCGCATCTATCTTAATAAATCATTTATGGATAGTATCAAAACATTCGGTTTTTCGGATGAGGACTATGCACGCCTTATAGGTTCCAATACTGATTCAGATAGACCTTTCTCTTTGTCTAAAGGCCCTAACGAGGAATGGACGAAACTGTATAACTTAAAGAAAAAAACAAAACGCACTGAAGCACATGCAAATTTCATTCTAGAATACCTCAAAGCGGGAACAATCCCTATCGGCCTCAGAGTCAGAAACATCCCTGGTCTCTTTGTGGAAATCAGGCAATTCCTAGAAAAGTGGGCCCTGATTTCCAACAGGTGCTCACAGGATTGGATGATCCTCATTGTGGAAACAGCAAGAGAAGTTATCCGTTTATTAAACGTCGAAATACTAGAACTTGAGGAGAAACTAAAACTTTCTAGTGGCCTCGAAGAAGGCATAAAGAAATTAGAGGAAATTACATCCGAACTGGAATCATTTAGCGAATATCTTCTCAAAAGAAAAACCGACAAACTCAGGAAGGATATTAGATCATTCTCCCAAGAGCGAGCATATCCATTTTTATCAGAAATTTTTTATACCCAATCAGATGAATATACCCCTGATTCACTACGCAATAACAAACGAGTAGTCACGTTCTCGGATACCACTGACTCAGACAGCGAGGGGTCTCCTCATTATAACCCACGACCTGGCACAGATAATTATCAGGGACAGAACCGTTTTTTAGGCAATCGGAGGGGCGGTTTTCGCCCCAGGTATCAAAACCAATATCCAAACCACTATCGAGGCCAATATCAAAACTCTCATTCGAGAGGCAACTTCCAGGAACCTCAAACAGCTCAGAGGTTCCAGGAACCAGTACAACCACAGAGGTATATCCGTACTCGTCACAACCAATATTGGAGAACTTAACCAAAATTCCAGTCTTCAATCTGTCGTCCCATCCAATGGACAATTTCACTGAAACTCTCCTTACAAAGGGTCTTTCTTTTGTCCCCTCTATGAACCTCAATAAATTCGACCTCATGAAGGACCTACATGTATTCTTCCGCAAAATACGACTAAAAGTCTTCTTTCAAAATTCGATGGACCCTGTTCCCAATAATAACTTATCAGGACTGAAACCACCATCCAATTTTACACCCAACATTGAACAGGTGGGCAAAGAAGTGGAATGCTTTGAGAAGGCGGTCCTTAATAAAACCCAAAACGCCCTCAAATTTACACCATATGCTTCTGACAACATACCCAAAGTAGAAAAATTGGCACTGACCAAATTGAAACAGAACCCTGAAGTAACAATAAAACCTTGTGATAAAGGAGGTGGGATTGTCATTTTCAACACCAATGACTACAAACTAAAGATGGACAATCTATTGAAATCCCCTCAACACTACACCAAGATTCTGAATAATCCTGAACCCAAACTTAAAATGAGAATTCTACGTCTTGTAGAAACTGCCACTGAACGGGGCGAAATCTGCCATCAAGAAGCAGAATACCTTACCCCTACATTCACTAGGTTCCCCATTATTTATGGGGTCCCTAAAACACATAAAAATCAAACTGATCCTCCCTTGAGACCGATTGTCTCCACCATCGGGTCAGCGACAGAACCGTTGTCAAAATACATTGACAAATTCTTACAACCAATGGTGACCAATCTGGAATCTTATGTCAAAGACACTGGACATTTTATATCTAAAATTGAGGGCCTTCAATTTAACCATCAAAAAGAATTCTTAGTGTCAATGGATATCAAATCCTTATACTCGAACATTCCACAGGAAGATGCCCTCACGGTCATCAAAGATATCCTGGAAAACCAGACGACACTACATAACAGCAAATTCCTCATTGAATGCCTTAAAACGGTCCTTGAGGAAAACTACTTTGAATTTGACGGAGACATCTATCATCAAATCAAAGGAGTCAGTATGGGGGCATCATGTGCCCCAAGTGTGGCTTGTCTATACATGGGGCACTTTGAAAAAAAGAACATCTACAATGAAGTGGCCCCATATTATGAGAATAGCCGATACTGGGCACGCTTCATTGACGACATCTTTTTCGTGTGGCAGGGCGAAAGGGACAACTTAGATGAATTCCTATCATGGATCAACCTGGCAGATCCCAACCTGAGATTCACTGCCCAGATTAGCAACATAAGTTTGGAATTCCTGGATGTGGAAGTTAAACACGAAAATGCCCAACTAAAAGTTACACTATTTACCAAACCTACATCTAGAAACACCCTCCTTCACTTTGATAGTTTCCATCCGTCCAGCCAGAAAAACAGCATCCCATTCGGCCAATTTCTACGGTTGCGTAGAAATTGCACTTCAATTCAGGATTACCTTTACCATTCAGAAGCCATGAAACTCAAATTTACTCAAAGGGGATATCCCAAAAAAGTAGTGCGTGATGCCTTCAAAAGAGCTCGCTACTACAATCGGGACACTCTGTTTATCCCCAAGGAGAAAAAACAAACTGAACAACTGATCTGTATTACCAAACACTCGCCATTCAACAACAGAATCCGACACATCGTGAATTCCCAGTGGCACTTACTAAATCTTGACGCTGATACACCCAGAATTCCGAAACCACTATTTGCCTTATAAAACTTGAGGAACCTGTTAGTTAAGGCCAAATATACTAGCCTTAAGACCCCACTTGTACAGAAATCCATTACGGGAAGCAAACCCGTTCGTGGCAACCACAAATGTGGAACATGCCATGCATGTGCGAACGCCATCGTCAGTGAAAGAATCAACTTTCGTCACCGCTCGGTAGAATTAGGTGAAATGACCAATTGCCGCACTTCGAATTGTATTTATGTCATCTTGTGTCCGTGCGAATTACCCTATGTCGGGGAAACTGGGAGGGAATGCAGGATACGTATTGGAGAGCATAAATCCAACATCAGACGGAACAATCTCTCAGCCCCACTCGTTCCCCATTGGAAAGAGGCTAATCACAATGAAAGTGATTTATGCTACACCATCTTGGAAAAAATTCAAAGCCACAAGGGCACCAACATCACTAATATCCGTAAAAAACGTGAGGTGTTTTGGATTTTCCTCCTTGATTCTCAAAAAAACGGCCTGAATGAATCCCTACCATGGGAAAACGCTATTTTATAACCCCATCTAACTGTTCTTTTGGCGACTTCACATCTTGCTGACCTGGCATTTACCACCCCCATTGACCCTCATTTTGTTGATTCGTCCGGGTATTCTCATATGGGACACACACTTTTCACATCTTCAGTCAGAGCTTTTGATTGGATTTTATTCAATTATGACCATCGCTTTAATGACTGTTAACTTTTGTGACTGAGTGTCTCCATCTGGTCAGATTTTACCATCTCATCCTCTGATCCATGTTTCTGAATTACGTTTTTATATTTGTGTGCTCAGAGCTAGATTTTTTGTTTATTTGTTTACACGCTGTTTCATTCCGTATTTAATTTCATTCTCTGAACTCTGTTGAATGTTTGCTCAGAAACAGATCTACCGGCAATGTTCCCGGGACCTTGTTTTTCTCCCCCCGTGACTGATGTTGGTATCTAGCCAATCAGGGGACGTTCAGGTCACTTTCTTTCACCTTCTTGACCTAGTTTGAGCTCCAATCGACGTTGTTATTCTTACATCTTTATCACACGCCCATTTACGTCACAGCCTTGTTGTCTCCTCATTAACGTTGAGTGGATCAAGAGACGTCATTGTGTCATGTGCCAATATTGTAGTTATATATGAAACAACATTATTTTACAAAAACGTACATAAATTACTTTTTATGGTGCATACAGCCTGAATTGACTTCATCCAACGTGTTCTCAGATTTCAGCATTAAATTGAGGCATAACATAGTAAAGTTTTTTTGCCTAGAATCATTTTTGTCGAGCGAGGATGCCGTGATTTGAACCCAGGCTCTCTGGGTACACGCTATGACATTAAGCCTATATGGATGCATTTCTTCAGTGTGCCCCATTTTCCACGGTGGACGATGTTCCTTTTTCAGTAATCTATTAAATCAGTGGAGTGTATAATTTTTGTAAGTGCTTGTTTGGGCTCTGTGTGTCCTCTCCAGACAGCGTGGTCCAGTCACCTCACACAGAAGTGAGCTCTGAATGTTAATTGCTGGGGGCAATTTTAATAGTACCACTTCAGTCAGTCAGTCTGTAATGCAACTAGTGCTCAACTCATGTAAGTAAAGCGCCCTGATACCTTCGGGTGGAGTTCACGCTATTAATTAAAACTGCAAAAAAACAACCCAAGAGCGGTAGGGTAGGGTCAGCCCAGCGTGTGTCTGGCTAGCAGGAGGGAGGAGGGACTTCACAATGGGCATGCAGGGGAGGAGGGAGGTTTCCAAACAGCATGGACCTCGCAGGCAAGGGGTTGGTAACTAAAGTGCAGCGACAGGAAAGCACTGAAGTAAGGCCATATAGGTGTTACTGTTTTCAAAGCTTGACGGGTGCATCATCGAGGGTTCCGGTATTCACGTGCTGTCAAAGAATGGTGGTTTCAAAAAGAAGGATTATCATTTTGTTTTTATGTAGCACACATATCGTTTCTGAGCGCTATATATATATGAGAAGTTGCTTTTTCTGTAGGTTTGTGACAGGAGGACTCCCTTCCCGTCGTAGGTTGAAGTATTGCTCATTTATTATACATTCATTTATTTACATCACTGACTCCTCAACGCATGTGTGGAAGAGGAAGACATGAAATTGTATGTCCAAGGTGACTTCGGATTCGAAAGTCATTTCACTTTCTTAGATGTCTAAGTTGGATGCTAAATAACTTCCATAACATAAGTATGGCAAGCCTTAACCTGCTGCGGACGTAGCAGTGTACAGCCCCCGCTGACATAGTGTAAGTACCATTGAGTTGGGTTACCACCCACCAGTTATTGTAATAAGACTAAGACGCAGGTGGTGCCGATTTAAAGGGGAAGGGTGGAGAGGCTCAGGCAAAGAGGGAAGGTGTAAGGTGGTGGTGGTGGCTGCCGCCTGCCGCTAACTCAGGGCTTTCGTACATCCCGGTGCCTGAAAGAGGCAAGCACTGCACAATTTTTTGAGGACAGGCCAAGTTTAATTTTGATGCTCAGATTTTGACCCAGACTCCCAGAGCAAGAGAGAGAGGAAGAGAAGAAAGGAACATAGAGGAAGGGAAATATAGGAAAACAGTGACAAAGGAAGAAACCAGAGAAGAAAACGAGCCCCAAAGTATGAGATAAGTAGAAAGGATGTGTAGGGTGGTAGAAAAAGAGGTTTGAGGTGACATCATTACTAGGCAGTCATGATGTTCAACGACTCCAGCCTTGGTAGTGTCAGCGTCAGGTGCCTAAGAAAAACCTTGTGTGTCCCTGCACTTTTTGGGCCTCATTTATGAAAAGTGACGCATCACTGCGTGAAAACAGTGATGCGCCACTTTTCACTGCGCCCTCCCTGCGACTCCAGTGATGCATCATATTTACAGTATGACGCATCATGTCGCAAGGAGTCACAGATACGTCAGTATTTCTGACGTATCTGTAGGCGCAAAAGTGACGCATCGCTGGAGTGTGTCACAAAAGTGACGCAAGTCCAGCAATGTGTCCTTTCACATGGGGCAAGCCCCATGTGAAAGGGCCTGCGTCAGTCTTACGCCTGCTGTGAGGCAGGCGCAAGAAATTGACGCATTTGCACACTAGAAGTGGCGCAGTGAAATCTCGTAGATTTCACTGCGTCACTTCTACGACCCTTTGTTGCGTCAAAACGCCCCCCTTGCATACATTATACCTGGCGCAGGTATAATGTGGCGCAGGGGTTTACAAAGTGACGCATCTACCTAGATGCGTCACTTTGTAAATATGGCGCAACATGGCGCATGTTTTCTGCCACTGGTGCGTCACAAAAAGTGACGCACCGGCGGCGCAAAAGTGACGCAGGGGCTCATAAATGAGCCCCTTTGTTTTTTACAACGTAAGCAGTAAAGGTCCAATTCGGAGCGCACTGCACACCAGCAGTAAGCGCCATAAGGAAGTGAAGAAGGCACCCATTTGCTTTGTGTGACTGTTCTAATTGCCTCCTCTGACCGCCAGGGGCAATTGGATCAATTAAAGGACAGCCGCACAAAGCATGAAAGCAAATGTGACCCTTTGCTCCCTTCATAAAAAAAAGGCAGTTCTTCGGTTGCCGAATCGGGTCGCGTTCCTTCTCACTCTATAAACACTAACAAACACATAGGAGAAATGGGAGGGCGTCAGAGACATTATTTGCATTAATATTAGTGAGCTGCTTTTGTGTTGCAATATTGAAAACACACGTCACTATCCATGAATATTTATAGATGTAAACACATTTAGAATTTTGGACAATTGGCTGTGCAGTGAAAGAATGAATGAAAGGGCAGTTGTAAAGCGCATGGCTACCCGGGAGTGTCCCAGCGCTAAGGTCTAACACGGGCGGGGACGGACTAGGGAAACAGCAGAGTCTTGAGTTGTTTGCGGAAGGTCAGGTGATTGGAAATCAAGGTAGGTGGAGTGGCAAGGAATTCCAGCGCTTGGAAGCATTATAGGAGAAAAGCCATCCACCACTTCTGGCCCTTCTTATTCTCGGGACCTCGGCCAGATACAATTCGTCCAACCGAAGTTTTCTATTTGCTTTGTAGAAGAGAATCAGGGCTGCGTTAATGGGAGGGCTTTTCCCTGACAGTGTTTTATGAGCAATACACAAAGTTTTAAATCTGATGCGTTCTTGCACAGGGAGCCAGTGGAGGGATCGTATTGACGGTTCCGCTGATTGCCTATTGGATGACCCCGTCAATAATCTGGCTGCGCTATTCTGAACTAGCTGGAGTTTGGAAATTACTGCGGAAGGGGAGCCCAGGTATAATGCATTCCCATAATCCAGCCTAGAAAGTATAAGGGATTGTATCAATACCTTTTTTGCTGGTGGGGGAAGAAGAGGGAGGATTTTTCGTGCCGTTCCCAAGCAGGCCGAAACAGGTAGCTGCTGTCTTCCTGGCCTGTGTCCTGAAATTCAAGTCCTGGTCCAGCCATATGCCCAGACTCTTAATCTCGGTTTTAGGGTTAGGTGGAGGACCCATGCTCAGAGGCCACATCAGATTGGGGTTGAAATTGCAGGAGTTACCCAACACCATAATCTCAGTTTTCCCACTGTTAAGCTTGAGCTGGGATGCGTCCATCCACTGCGAAATGTCTTCTAGGCAGGTATGGAGACTGTTGGTTTTATGGTCCACCTGGTTGAGAGCAATCACCAATTGCGTATCGTCTGCATAGGTCACTATGCGGACTCCAGAGGGGGCTACAATGGCTGCCAGGGGGGCCATGTACACGTTAAAAAGGGTCGGGCTGAGCGAGGAACCCTGTGGGACCCCGCTTGTTAAGGGGGCTGGTTCAGATAGGACATTCTCATCAAAAACCTGAAAGGTTCTTCCCTCTAAGAAGAATCGCAGCCATTGAAGCACGGTGCCTGTGACTCCTATATTTCTCAAACGGTGAGTTAGGATATTGTAGAGCACTATGTCAAACGCTGCGCTTTGGTCGAGGAGAATGATGGCTGTGGAACCTCCTGAATGAAGAATATTTCTGCTTTCCTCTACTACTGCCAACAGGGCAGTTTCGGTATTCTGATGGGGGCGAAACCCTGTTTGGGAGGAGTGGAGCAGGTCATGGGTTTCGAGAAATCCCAAAAGTATTTGATTGATATACTTTTCTGCCACTTTACTTATTCCTGGAAGAAGAGATATTGGGTGGTAATTTCCCAGTTCTGTTAGATCTAGGTTAGGTTTTTTTAAGTAAAGCCTTGACCATGGCCTTTTTCCAGCTAGAGGGGACTATTCCTGTATCTAATGAAGTATTAATCAAGTTCAGTATGTTAGGAGCTAAGGTGGCCACAGCTTGTTTCAGGATATTAAGTGGCGCTGGGAGACCCTCTCTTGACGGAGGACAGCAAAGTGAGTAGAGTTTCAGGGGACAGAGTGAGTTCGGTGTTACGTGGGTCTGGTTTGATCTGAATTTCCAGATCTTCATTCCTCTGTGGTAGGGATTCGAGGATTAATTGTACCTTGTTGTTAAAAAAGTTTGCTAATTTATTGCACCGTTGGCCAGAGGGGTCAGGGGCAGTGCGGGGGGCGGGTAATTTAAGTAGTTTTTTAATAATGGTGAAGGTTTCTATCGGTGAGTTATGGGCTGATAGGATCTTGTCCTCATGGTAAGATGCTTGGGCTTTTTTAATTTCTGCTTTATACAAACGGATAGCAGCTCTGTTGTTAGACCTGGCACCTTGGCATGAGTCTCCCTTCCACTTTTTGTCGCTGTGCCTCATGTGTTTTGCTGGTGTTAGCTGCTCAGAGCACTGTGCCACTGCCAACCAGTGCCACAGTGCAAGTGCTCCCTATTTTAAAATGTATATGTTGGTTGGATTCCATGATTGGCTTATTTGGTTTACTGTCAGACCCCAGTAAAGTGCACCAGGAGTGCCCAGGGCTTGTAAATACAAATGCTGCTGGTGGGCTTGCAGCACTGGTTGTGCCACCCACAGAAGCGGCCTAGTAAAATGTGTCTAAGGTCTGCCATTGCAGAACCTGCGTGCAGTCTGGTACTGTCATGCTGACTGGGCAAGTGCAGCCACTTCCCAGTCCCTAAACCTTCCCTTAACTTCATATTAGTCACCCCTATGGTAGGCCCAAGGGCAGGGTGCATTGTAAGCATAAGGTAGGACAAGCACTGATGTGTGTGGCATGTCCTAATAGTGAATTACAGCCATTTTCGTTTTTCACTATTGTAAGGCTACCTGTTCTCCAATGGCCAGAATGGGCTGTTAGAATTGTTACATCCTATGATCATAACAGACCCAGGGAACATGGTAGAAATTCGAGTTTAGTATGCCTGAACCCAGAATAATAAAATACATCTTTTAGTAAAGTCTATTTTAATATTCTGTGCTTGCAAATACCACTTTTAGAAAGTTGGTATTTGCTTGCCTAACCATTTCAGCCCACCTCTGCTATGATGTGGATCTGCCTGTCTGGGTTGTGTGAGTGACAGGGCTGGGGAAACCCAGAGGGGCAGAGCTAGGTAGCCCGGTGGTGAATAGAGAGATTGACATCCAGATGGGTGGGAGGAACCAACAGCGGACCCCACCGACCTCAAGAATTACCGCCCCATCTCGCTTCTCCCGTTTCCAGCCAAAGTCATCGAGAAGACCGTCAACAAGCAGATGGCCGCCTTCCTCGAGACGAACGGATCCCTCGACCCCTCACAGTCCGGCTTCCGAGCCAAACACAGCACCGAGACCGCCCTCATCGCCGCCACCGATGACATCCGAGCCCTGATGGACAAGGGAGAAACAGCGGCCCTCATCCTCCTAGACCTCTCCGCGGCATTCGACACGGTCTGCCACCGCACCCTAATACAGCGCCTCAGCAACATCGGAATCCAGGACAAGGCGCTGGAATGGATCATCTCCTTCCTCGACGGAAGAACACAGCGAGTCCGCCTACCACCGTACAAGTCAGAGGCCTCCGAAGTCATCTGCGGCGTCCCCCAAGGATCATCCCTGAGCCCAACCCTCTTCAACGTCTACATGAGCCCCCTCGCGGCCATCGTACGCAAACACCACCTCAGCATCATCTCCTACGCCGACGACACCCAGCTGATCCTCTCCCTGACCAACGACCCCGCCGCCGCCAGAGCCAACCTGCACGAAGGGATGAGAGAGGTAGCCGAGTGGATGACGACCAGCCGCCTGAAACTGAACTCGGACAAGACGGAGGTCCTCATCCTGGGCTCCTCACCCTCCGCCTGGGACGACTCCTGGTGGCCTCCCGCCCTGGGCACCGCACCCAAACCGACAGACCATGCACGCAACCTGGGCTTCATCCTGGACTCCTCCCTCTCCATGACCAGGCAAGTCAACAGCGTCTCCTCGGCGTGCTTCAACATCCTACGCATGCTACGAAAGATCTTCTGGTGGATCCCCACAGAGACCAGGAAGACCGTCACCCAGGCCCTCGTCACCAGCCGACTGGACTACGGCAACGCCCTCTACGCCGGGACCACCGCCAAGCTCCAGAAGAGACTCCAGCGGATCCAAAACACCTCAGCCAGACTCATCCTCGACATCCCACGATCCAGCCACATCTCCGGACATCTGAGAGACCTTCACTGGCTCCCCATCAACAAGAGAATCACCTTCCGCCTCCTCACCCACGCACACAAAGCCCTACACGACCAAGGCCCGAGCTACCTCAACAGCCGAGTCAACTTCTACGCTCCCAAACGCCACCTCCGATCAGCCAACCACGCCCTCGCCGCCGTCCCCCGCATCCAAAGAGCGACTACAGGAGGAAGGTCCTTCTCCTACCTGGCCGCCAAGACCTGGAACTCCCTCCCGTCCGTCCTGCGCCTGACCCAAGACCACCTCTCCTTCAGGAAGAAGCTGAAGACCTGGCTGTTCGAGCAGTAGCGGCACCCCCCCCCCCCCAAGCGCCTTGAGACCCTACGGGTATGTAGCGCGCTTTACAAGTGTCACTGATTGATTGATTGATTGATTGAGGAGTGCACCTGGACTCTGAATAGGGCTGTGCTCTGCCACCACAATGCTGGCTCCACCTCCTGTGGAGCGGCTGATGTCTCTGCCCTGCACCCTGAATAGAAAGGCAGAGTCATGTTAACAAAGTGCTCAATAACTGGTTTGGACTGACCAAAGGCCCCTCTAAACCAGAGGAACAAAGGAATTAGGGGTATAAGTATTGGGACCCTGCTCCCAAGAAATTGGATCCTGCTTGACAAGAAGAACCTCTACCTGAGGAGAAGGAACCGGGAAAGCTGTAAGGAGGAGTACTGTCCCTGACCTGGGGGATTGGCCTGCAGTGGTTGCCTTGCTGCTGAAAGGAGAGGAGAAAGACTACAAAGACTTTATTTCAACTTGTGCTTAAAAGATCTCCAAGGGCTTGTGCTGAGCTTGCCCCCTGAACGAAGTTCCAGGACCAGTGGACTTCACCCCCCAGCTCCCCAGAGTTCTTTGGAAGTGCCTGCTGCTGTTGTTGGGCCTTCTGAGGGACTGCGTGTCGCAAGGAGCTGGAAGCGCAACTCAAGAAGGAGAAGCGCGGCGCAGTCGGAACTGCTGTCGTCGCATCACGTAAAGGGTGTCGCCGCTGCAGCATCGCATCGAGCGGAAGCGTCTCGCATCATCCAAGAAGTGTCTCGCAACGCTGAAGAAGCGTGTCGCCATCGCAGCCATCGTAGCTGACGCATTGCACCGCATCAAGAGAAGAGTCTCGCATCGAGGAAGAAGCGTGTCGCCATCGTAGCTGTCGCATTGCACCGCATCAAGAAAAGCGCCTCGCATCCACGGAGAAGCATGCCGCCGTCGGAGCTGCTGTCGTCGCATCGCATAAAGGGGTGTCGCCGCTGCAACATCGCATCGAGCCGAAGCGTCTTGCAAACGTCGGAGAAGAGTGCCGCTGCCAAGGCCGCTGACGTCGCATCGCGTAAAGGGTGATGCCGCTGCAGCTGACGCATCGAGTCAAGTCTTCTCGCAACATCGGAGAAGCGTAACGCATCTGGAAGATCTTAACGTCTTTATTTCTTTGCACCAAAAACTTAATCGCATCAGCATCATTGCAACACTTTCATTGCCCTGCGTGTCGCAGTTAAAAGGTACATTGACTTAAAGTGTTGCATTTAAGAACTTAAGAGAACTAAGCAAAATTCTACCATCAGGGAATTGCTCTTGGAGCAGTATGGGACATCCTTGTAAAACCGTAGCCCAATGATATAAACGTAAGTTTGGGAGAGCCCATCCGCCTCTGTCAAGGGGAAGGGATAGGTATTTAAGTGCACTTTTAGGTTGAGAATACACCCAAATAAATTGAGAAAAAAGACGATCAAATTTCTGTAAAGCTAGATTAGTAAACTCTAGAGAAATGGCCCTAAAGTAATATAAACTTTTGGGGAAGAACACCATTTTGATGACATTGCAGCGGCCAACCATGGTCAGATGTAGATTGATGAGCCGGTGTAGTGCCTTTTTAGTGTCTGCAGCAAGGGGGGCCAAGATTTCTTTAACTATTAGGTCAGTATCTGCCAGGATATTTACCCCTAGGTATTTTGCCTTGTTCACTACACTGCGATCAGTCCAATTGATCGGCTTATTTATAATAATCTAGGTTTTCCCTTTGTTAAGCGCATACCCTGAAACTATTCCAAAACCTTGTGCCTCGTGTTGTATGGCTTTTATAGCTTTCTTGGGGTCAGGCATGACGAAAGCTGGGTCATTTGCATAAGCCATGATTTTAGTATGCAGTCCATGTTGGCATATAGCTGGGATTTCTGAGTTATTAATGAGTTTTCTGATAAAAGGATCTATATAAATAGCAAAAAGCAGCGGAGAACAGGGGCAACTTGACGGTTCCCCGCGTGATCTCCAATTGCTCTGTCAATTGCCCATTTATTAGTACCCTAGCAGTAGGATTAAGGTATAGTCCTTTGATGGCTTGAATGGCCTTGGGTCCAAAGTTCATCTTCTTCATAACACACCACAGAAAAAGCCAGGAGACCCGATCAAATGCTTTTTGCGCGTCGAGAAGTATTAGCGCCATTGGGTCTCCTGAGATATGTGCCACGTCGAACAGGGTGATGGTTCTCCGAATATGATCGGTGGTGCCCCTTTCAGGAATGAACCTGTGTTGCCATATGGAGACCAGGTGCTCAATTTTAGTGGAAAATCGGGAAGCAAAGATTTTGACAGTCGCCATTATTGAGTGTAATTGACCGGTACAAGCCCATTTCTAAAGGAGGTTTATCTTTTTTAGAAAGATAATTATCTTGGCGGATGCCCAGGAGGCCGGAGGGGTAACCCAATTAAAAATCTCACCCACCAAAGCCGTAAATATCCCACTGATCTGGGTAGAGAAAACTTTATAGAAATCTACTGGGATGTTGTCGGTACCAGTCGCTTTACCATCTGCTAATTTTGCCTGAGCACTGGCTATTTCATCCCAGGAGGGGGGGTCTTCTAACTGCCTATGATCCTCAGTGTCAATAATACATTGTCCAAGTAATTATCTATCTCTTCTTGACTGGTTTCAAGGGAGTCCTGACCTTCTTCTGTATACAAACGAGAATAAAAGTCCCTGAAGGCAGCCCTAATCTTGCTTGGATTATTAGTGATATCCCCTGTTGAGACTTGAATAGAGGGTATTGAATTTGTAGTAAGATTCTTCCTTGTTCTTACAGCTAAATGGTGGCCCACTTGCTCACTGCATTCGTGTATCTTTTCCCTTGCAGCGACCCATTTCGCGGCTGCTTTCTCTGCCAGGATTGAATCAATTTCTGCTCTAACAATAGCTATACCTAATTGTGCGGAATCAATGTCTGCCCCCATCTGAACCGCACCGATAAGTTTTTCCTCTGCTTGACCTAGCTTTTCCTGGAGCTCCTGGATCTGTGCCTTCTCTTGCTTGTTCTTCCTTAAGGAAAACTGTAAGGTTTCCACCGGATACCTGCCTTCAGGGTATCCCAGACAACCATAATTGGGACTGACCCAATATTGGTTTCCAAAAAGTCCGGGATCCAGCTTTTCATGTGATTTTGATACTTCTCATCGAGCAATAGTGCTCTCTCAAAGCTCCATGTCGATACTGGCTTCCGAAACGCTGTACCCTTTAAGCTTAAAATCATTGGGTTGTGATCAGATAACACACGTGGTAAGATATCAATCTTACTTTCATGGAGCAAAGAAGAAGAAATCAAAAAACAATTCAGTCTGGTGAAAGAATTGTGAGGAGCGGACTAAAAGGTATAGCCCGGCTGACTCGGATTGAGGTTGGACCAGACGTCCAAAAGCCCATGCGTATATATTAAGTTCTTTAAGGCTTAAAAGGCCTTGGGTTTCTGGCCTGTATACCTCCACTGACTATTTGTTCCCCAACTGCTAGCTAAGTGGATGTTAAGATCTCCACAGATAATAACTGGGAGAGGCCAATGAGTTAGCTCTTCAGAAACATAGTTGGTTACCCCGGGATCATCAGCAGTACTCCTATAAATTGAGCAGAGAGTAAAGGAGGATTACGTAGTTAGCCAGCATTCTGTTAGAACCCATCTCCCGCGGTGGTCGGATTTGATATGAGAGGGCCGTAGTAAGCGATTGCATTGAGCAAGAATGCCCACCCCTTTATCCGAGCCCACTGCGAGGTCTCCCCAACTAGGCTGAATCCTAATGAGATTAAAAGGTACATTTGTGATCCCTCAATATGAGTTTCCTGCAGACAGATTACGTCTGCTCTCATGAGTCTTAGGCCTTGGGAGACTTTTTGTCATTTCCATACATCATTCAAGCCGCAAATGTTTAGTGAAACAACTCTAAAATTAGTAAAATTGGTCATATTAATACAAAATAATATTTAAAACATGCACAGAAAATTACAGAAATAAGCGTACAATACATGCGATACATGCCTCTCAGAAAAAAACAAGTCTGCCCTATCAGAGAACCTGCTACCTCCATCTGCTTCTGCCATAGGTGTTCTCAAATTTGTAATGCAAAGTGAAAACCAAAATCCAACCCAAAAAAGCCCCATCCCAGCCCAGGCCTCCTTGCCCTTCCCAAGAACCTGCCCCTTCCCTCCCCCTGCCCTCTCCTCCCCCCCCAAAAAGTGAGTAATCTGGTACAACATGAATGATGGTCGTCTGCAATCACACCCTGCCACCCTGCCCCACGAAAAAATGTCGTGCCCTGGTTTAAGCTAGGTAGCACAGACGTATAAGATTATAAAAAACAGTAGCTTAATCCTTTCAAGCGTAATAGATTTAGATCAGCGAGGCTCCCTGGCCCTAGCCCATGATAACTCCGCCATCTCTAACATTCCCCCCCCTCTTGATTTATTTTAGAACAAGCAGAAAGACTAGGCAATGTCAATTAAAGCCTAATAGTATTAGTGATTGCCTAAAATGCCTAAGATTGTCAATTCTTGGTCTTTATTTCGTTAAGGTATTCTTGGGCTTTAATTTTGGAAAAGAACATTCGTGGAGTACCATTCAAGATGACCTTTAGTTTGGCAGGGTTCATTAAAAAGACTTGAGCATCCAGCTGTTGGAAAGGAGTGATTAGTTGGCGAGGCGCCACCGCCGCTCCACCCTGGTGTGGCAAAAATCTGGTTTTTCAAAAAATGTCACCCCCTCAGAGCTCTTCTGGGAGTTCGGTCGAGCTTGATCGTAGACCAGTTGCCGGAGCAAAAAATTTCCAAAAAAACCAAGGAAAGCCCTAGGCTTACCCCCGCTGCTGGGTTGTTGTTTTCTCAGTGTGAGGGGGAAGCAGTGGGCCCGTTAAATCTCGTGATCCCAGTTCCAGTTTGGTTGGTCTGGGAAGGCTCCCTTCAAGAGTTTTACTATGAAGCGCTGAGGGTCTTCCCCCTCGGCCCCCTCAGAAATCACAAGTAAGCGGAGATTGTTCCAGCGTTGCCTATTCTCCTGCTCTTCAAGTTTCCACATGACATCTGTCATGCATGCACTTTGGCAAGAGCTTAGATTGTTCCGCATTGCAACTTCCGATTCCAGGCTTTCCGTGCCGCCTTCAATCATGGCGACCCTTTCCCTGATTTCGGAACAGGTTTTGTTTAATCTTCTAAGTCCACCCTGTAGTTTTTTAGCAGCACCCTTGGCTTGTCTGCTATCTGAACGAACTTCGTGCTGGAACTGTTTAATTGACAGAAGGATGGATGACAGGAAAGGTTCTTCAGGGAAATTTGATATGACATGCAGGTTTTCTGGGTCTAGGGGTTTGTCAGATTCCTCGCCATAAGGAAAAGCAATCTGAGAGTCAGAATAATCCCACTTCAGTTGACTATGCTTCCCCAGACGTTTTCCCTCTCGTTTGCTGTGAGTGATCTTCCTGCGTTGTACCGTGCCAGTGTCTTTGCCGGAGTCACTGCAGTTGAAGTCTGGCTGATTTCCATCGTTTGAGGTATTATCTTCAACCTCTGAGTCTGTACCATCTGACACTGAAAAGAAGTGGTCACCGGCCAGATCAGGAGAAAGGGTGGGCTGAGGCAATGAGACATGATCGTTGTCTTGAAGTGTGATTAAGCTACCATTGTCTTGCTGCTCGGGCCCTTGGCATATTAAGTCAAACCAGGTATTTGGCCCCAATGTTTGAGTGTCTTTAGTCCTGATAGCAGAAGGGGGGGCTGTGGAGGAAATAAGTGCGGGAGTTCCATTCACGCCTTTTATTAAGCTCCCTAAGAGAAAATCTCCAGGTTGTGCTGGCTCTGAGTTTGCTATCGCAGTTGGTGTTTGGGTATCGGGTGGGCCTTGGATAGTCTTTACAGAATCTTTGCGATCCTCCACTCTCTCCCGAATTGTTGTAGTTTTTTCTCCCATTAAATCTGTTGAGCTCACCCCAGGGAAAGAGTTTAGCAATAGAGGGCTGAGAACCACCGCTCTCTTTAGGGACAGCCCCCCCAGATTTCCCCAACACTCTCTTGACATTCACACTATCCTTTTTACCTTTAGGTGCAGTATCCAGGTCGGGAGCCAATACCCCCGTGCCAGAGGAGCCGGCATTGGTGGAAGCTGTCTTGGCTTTTGTGGTTCTGCCTCTATAGGATGACATAATCCTTGGCAAATCTCGTCCGGTTCTCTTTGAAGTTCAAAGAGCCTCAGCCTCAGCGGTAAGTGGAAAGAAAATATAGCGGGTCCGAGCAGCGAAAGATCCATAATTGCCCCCGCAGCTTTTACAAACAGCCACGTGTTGATTTCGGTGCTTAATCTCCAGCAACAGTGTATCCAGCGGCAACCCTTCCGTGGCGGGATCAAAGGCTTGTGAGCTGGCGTGTCGGGGCCAGGTAGCATAGCCGATAGCAGAGCTAGCTTGTTGCGTGGGCGGCGGATGACCGAGTCTTACGCAGACGCCGTCTTGCTCTCACCCGCCGTATAGTTTGATTAGATTGGAATGAGTTTTAAGGAAATCAAACAATAAGCTGAACTTACACTTATACATGTCAGTCATTGCTTTTCACTTGATTGAGAAAAATAATATACATTTTATTAAATAAAATGACACCAAATTGACTTTAATCTAATCAGAATAAACATACTTAGGGAGTTTGTTACGTTTTTAGTGTAAATTAGACACTAAAAGATCAAAACACCAATGCCAGGTATTGGGTCATGCGAGTTAAGTTAAGGGCGAATGAGATGAAGCGTGGGTTGGATACACAAAGATCTCGGTTCACCTCCAGGAGAAATTAAAGTTCAGTTGGGCAAGGCCGCAGGCTGTGTCCAAGTGGAAGCACTCATCACCGAGAAGCATTGCACAAAGCCTCTGTGAATTCGGTGGCAGAGAAAAACTGTGAGCAGGTGAAGGAGGATTTCTAGGCTGAGGAGATTAAGTCATCGTCAATAGGTAGCACAACATCGCCGAGCCTGGTGAAGATTTTTATGTTCGGACATAGACAACTTTTTGGAAATCAAAAACCTTCAGCGGAA
The DNA here is from genome assembly GCF_964204655.1 of Triturus cristatus. NCBI lineage: Eukaryota > Metazoa > Chordata > Amphibia > Caudata > Salamandridae > Triturus > Triturus cristatus. Next base: position 237,765,753 of record NC_140582.1, read on the forward strand.
TGAAGCTGAAAGCCGTAGCCAAAGAGGGCTCCACGAGGCTGGATACAGTCGTTCTGATGTTCTGCTGAACAGTATTTGCTCCTGCAGAGAAGAAGATAGCAGGAGCTACCACGAAGTCAGACTAACTGGAGGGTGAATGAGCTGGCAGGGATATCCCGGTCTTCTATCATTTCTTCTGGCACTTTTTGGTAAAAGTATTTCTAAATCCCAACCTATAGGGTTAGGCATGAGCAGCACCTCTCACACCACTTCCAAGGGTCTAGGACTTGGGGAGCTAGGACTCACTTTAGCAGAGGCCAGGTGACAGATTCAAGGTCTCTGGAGATTTTTATGTCACTGTAGCTCACACAGTAGTCCAGTTAACTAGCCCTTGGAGTCACTCTGGTTGACCTGGCTTCAAGCACCGAGGCAAGCCTCAAGCAGAAGAGCAGTCCTCTGAGGACCAAGGCAGGCACCAAGCAGCAGGGCAGTCTTCTGGTAGCAGCAGGGCAGTCCTGTGGGGAGCAAGGCAGACCACAAGAAGGTCCATCTGATGTCTTCCAGACGTCTAGGAGTGTACAGAAGATGTTCTTTAAGGTTCCAATATTTATACCTGGTGCCAGCCATTGAAGTGGGGAAATCTTCTAGGCTACCCCCACATCTGGTTCTGGAAATGTCTTTCCGTCCCCTGCAAAAGCTCCAAGATGTCTGGGGTGACAAAAGGCTAGTGTCATGTTCCTTTGTGTGTTTACTGAAGGCAACCCTTTAAAGTGTAAGTGGGTCAAGGATTAGCTCGGCCCCCAGCCATCCTGGCAGGAGGTCCCATCCTGCCAACAACTAGTCCTCTTTTGTCTTGCTGTCTGATGGGGAATAGACAAAGACCAACAGCTAAGCTGTTTACAGTCATGTGACCTAGGACTCTGGCAGCAGGCTCAAATGATTAAGACAAGAAAATGCCAGCTTTTTAAAATTAAAAAGAACAAATGATGAACGGAATGCTGAACAATGTCAAACATTCAACCCCAGTACAGAGATCTGGGTCTAAATCCATTGTGTTTTTTGTTCACCATGCTATTCCATTTTGAATTCAGCCATATGCAAATCAGACTTGCCCCTGCTCCCCATGGGAACAGTCCAGCCCTGGACCAGAAACAAGCATCCTGGGACTGGTTTCAGGGTATCACCCATCTTCAGACAGGCCAGCTTGACTCTAGGGTCATGGCGAGCACGGGACCCACATCTGGGCATACCCATCTCACTCAAGATGACAAACACAAAAAGAACAATTGATGGACGGAATGCTGAAAAATGTCAAACATTCACCCCCAGAAAAAAGATCCGAGCCTAAATCCGTTGTTGTTTTAGTCTCCATGCCATTCCAGTTTGGACCCAGCCATATGCAAATTAGGGTTGACCCTGCTCCCCATGGTAACAATCCAATCTGAACTGCCAGGCCAGATTCTCCCTGGACTGGAAACAAGCATCCTGGGACCGGTTTCTGGATTTCACCCCATATCAGCCAGGCTAGCTTGACTCCAGTGTCATGGAGAGCACGGGACCCACAGCACACCAATCTCACTCGAGGTGACAAACGCAAAAAGAACAATTGATTGACAGAATGCTGAACAATGTCAAACATTCACCCCAGTACAGAGGTCTCAGCCTAAATCCATTGTTTTTTTGCTCCCTGTGCCAGTTTAAACCCTTGACTAATTAGGAGTAACCTCGCATTATGTAGGACATCTCCGCACCACTTTCTTTTAACAGTACCAGCCTCGCTTGACCTATTAAAATTTGTATTTGTCTTAAGAGGCCAGGTCCTTTTTAATACACTTACTCACATTCACTTCAGACCCTCCCTTTACATCACACATAGCACTTTATCATCAGTGCTCCCGCGTAGTCACAGGTCGTAGCACGCCCCGTCCCGCAGCGGGGCAGGAAGACCCCTATGAAGAAGCAGGACACCATGGGCAGTTTTGGTGTGTGAGGGGTATTTAAACAAACACAGAGTGTGTCCAACCATAGTGGGACACGCACACATCACCACCTTAGTGATCTGTACCCAGGTTTATATATTTTTCCCCCTTCCTTTAGAGGTGGATCTTTATGTTTGAAAATTGATTCTGTTTGGAGGACGTATCCACCTCCAATGTCCGTGTAGGGTTTTTCCTCTGCACTCCCTAATCTTGTTATTGATAGCCAGTTTAAACCCTGCCATATGCAAAACAGTCAATCACAAACTGTCAGGCCAGGTCCTCCCTGGACTGGAAACAAGCATCCTGGGACTGGTTTCATGGTATCACCACTCTTTAGGGAGACAACCTTGACTCCAGTGGCATTTCAAGCATGAGACCCACATCTGACCATACCTGTTTCACTTGGGGTGACAAATGCAAAAAGAACAATTGATGGACAGAATGCTTAACAATGACAAACATACACCCCCAATAGAGAGATCTGGGCCTAAATCCATCGTTTTTCTGTTCACCATGCCATTCCAGTTTGGACCCAGCCATAAACAAATCAGTCTTGACAATGCTCCCCATGGGAACAGTGCAGCCTGAACTGCCAGGCCAGGTCCTCCCTGGGCTGGAAAGAAGCATCCTGGGACCGGTTTCGAGGTATCAACCCTCATCAGCCAGGCTTTCTTGACACTAGTGGCATGGCGAGCACTGGACCCATATCTGGACATACCCATCGCATTTGGGGTGAAAAATGGAAAAACAACTGAAGAATGTCAAACATTCATCCGCAGTACCGAGATCTGGACCTAAATCCAATAATTTTTTGCTCACCATGCCATTGCAGTTTGGACCCAGCCATTAAAAAAGGGTATTCTTTCAAACTAAGAGGGCCTCATTATGAAAGGGTGCTGAGAATAGAGCCCACTTTAATGTTAATCAGCGTTTTAGGGTTTGTTTTAAACATGGTCCAAGTTACTTCTCTTTTTTCTCAGTTTGGTAAACTCTTGTTGTTCCATTTCTTGGTGGCTTTAGTCTGTGTATTCTATTTTCTGAATCTGATGGTTGCTGGCATGTTTAATGTGGATGATATTTTTTAGTGGACATTTTCAAATAGAGCCTACCTTTCCCTGGGATCAGCGTGGCTTTCTGTACACTACATAAAATATTTTCTCACTCACATTTGAAAAGTGTCTGAATGGAAAATGGCTTTTTTTTCTACAAGGCAATGATGTGAATGGCAGCTACTGAGGGGCTCAACAAGTTTGGGTTCATTGCCTACAGTATGAAGGCCTCATTGGGATTCAAGGATCCCAGTAATCCTTAATTGCTTACTGGCTGGTTTAAGCTCATTACTGTCAGGTTCTAAATAATTCTGTAACTGGCTTTATGTTTACTCTATCCACCCACAAGTTGTCCTCATCAATAACCAGATTTTCTGGGTCATTTACTGAAAGTATAAAGCCTAAGTGTGATACTGACACGTTCAGAGTGGCAACATTGTCTTGAATGTTCAGACTCCTTAGGTGGAGGGCCTGGAAAGCTGTCTGCCTTCCTCTCGGTCTGCTAGCTTGATGTTGTTTTTTGGTTGGGTGGTGGAAGAATTTTATTATTAGTCTTTATGAGGGCATATCTCTCCAAAGTCTTTGTGAGGCCTATTCAAAATGGTAAATATGCATGTGCATGTTTACTCATATTTATATTTACTTTTACACATAAGTGTAACTCTACACTTTTTGCTACTAACCATTTTTGAGTGTAGATTTACACCTAGGCGTGGGATTACATGTCTCTATCTCCTCAGATCAGGGTGCGGAACCTTCAGATTTAGAACTGTAAAGTTATCGCTAGTAACTTTGCACAGTAGGTGGAGATCCCACATCATTGTGGCAGAGATCTACCAATGGGAAAAATAGGGCAAATTAATAAAGTGTTTTTTTAAATAAATTTTTATATAAAGCATAAATTGTAAAATAGTTTTAAATAGTTATTTTGTAACTTAGAGCTCATAAAGTAAAATATTACCGTTCATTAGCCGATCAAATTATATGTGTATTAAATCATTATTTAAATATATTTCTCTAATTTACACATAATACTTTTAAACATTTTTTTTTTAAATCCCATCATCGCTAATATTTTTATTTTTATTTAATGTGTAGTACATTTTGTTAAAAATGATGGGCCGGATTTAGAGTTTAACAGATGGGTTACTCCGTTACTAATTTGACAAATATCCCACCAGCCTTATTACAAGTCCCCTACAATATAATGCACTTGTGGAAAGGACAGGCTTTCCTTCACTCTTGTGAAGGAATAACCCATCGTTCAAACTCTAAATTTGGCACTATGGGATTAATTAAGATGTCGGGTGGATGTTGCGGATTGGGAACCACCCAATCTCAGGTCAGCGGTTCCGACCACAGTATTTGGAAGCGACCGCTATAGGGCAGTCGGAAACATCCATTTTTCAATGGAAGCTTGTGTGGCAGCCAGAAAAGGCCCACAGCACGAGCTTCCATTGAAAGATGTATGTTTTCAAACATTCCTGCACCTTGTGGCAAGCACCAGGCACCATGGTGCCTGCCACAAGGTGCCAAATGCGAATGCAAGGAGGGAAGGGGGCTCTGCTAGGGGCCCACAATGCCACTTTCGGACATTGTTTCCATGTTGGAAAGGCCGACATGGAATGGCTGTCGGAAACCAACACCATGATTAAGGCTCCCTGTTTTCTGTTTTTACTGATTTTTACAGATAAATACAGACAGAAAAAAATAATTTTCTTGGCTGTATTTATTTTTAAATGTGGATAAAAACTGAAATTGGGTTGCTCTTTGAGTAATTCTAAGTACTGTCTTCCATGACTGCCAGGCCAATAGATGTGTGGATTGATAGATAAGAGGGATAAAAAGACAGGAATTTTAATAAAGAGGCTTTAACAGCAGTAGATATGCACAAGGTTGATATTGAAATTTGCACATTTTCATATAAGTTCACTGATTTATCTTCTGCGGATGTTCACAGCACTGAAACCTGACAGACATCCAAGCATGAGAGCATATTTGTCAATTAAATAAATGTGGAAATATACTAATTTCAGCTTACTTTTCCCACCAAACCCAAAATAAATATGGATAAAAACAGATATAATTAGCAAAAAATGAATATGGATAAATACAGACGGAAATGGCAAAAATATAAATACCATAAAACCGGGAGTCCTAATTATAATCCCAACGGCGGGGCTGCTGTCATTAAGAGATTATGAAGTGTTTCCGACACATCGCCAGGCTCCTTGAGCCCTCCGGGAAGCATCAGACGGTCCCTCTGACTGCTGCCTCCGACCACAGCAGCAAATGGTGGTCGGACCGCAACCGACGAGCCGTCAGTTACGGTCTGACCACCATAGTAATCAGGCCCATAGTGTTTAACTACATTAAATGATTTCAATTTTTTTAGAAATGTTTAACTGTGTATTTTTTTAAAGATGTTTATTATTAACATTCAAAATAATAAAATAATCATTTAAGGATAATATGCAGTTTTTTAAAACTTTAATATGTATGTGTGTATATGGAACTACCAGTGATAGTGCCAGTGTAGTTATGGTTCGGTCAGAATTACCATAGGAAATCCATTTATGGTTTTTTTCAATAACTTCTGTGCTGTTTATTGAATCTGCATGAAACTTTACAAAAAAGACAAAGTTGGTTTACTTTTATCTTTCATGGTAAGTTTCATGCAACTGTATGAAGCGGGCCAAGAAAAAGGGTGAGGGGGTCCCAAAAGAGCGTTTCCCATTTTAATTCCAATATGATTCTTTGCTCTTCGATACAGGGAAAGTAGTTGAACGGAATTACAGCAAATTTGGCACGAAGCTAGAACTTTACCCATGGACTGTGCTTTTTCTATTTGGTGTAAATCAGTTGCACACCCTTTGAGAAACTACCATTTAAAGAAAGGCTCTGATTGAACATGAAGGGATTGTTGCTCAGGAAATCTTACAGCTATCTAGGTCCACAGAGTCCAAGGATTTGATTGGCTGCCACAAAACTGAAGAAAAATATTGCAGTAGCCAATACAGGACTAAGGGACTCAGTCCCCAAGTCCTGAATTTTTTTTTAATGGGCACACAAAAGGGCAGGGTAAGCACACCATGACCCCCATACAGATGTAAGGGGTGTTCTAAAGTCCCCTTATATTTCAAATAATAATGAAGTCTGTAGAGCCTTGAAGGATTCTCGAAATACAGAGTAGACTTTCTTATCAGCGATATTAGAGTTGGATGTAAATATAGATAATTGGGACAGCGAGATTAATAACTTTTGAAGAATGTGGAACACGTGGTAGAATTGGTGTGTGATCTCATGGAATTCAATTGAAAATTCATTTTAGATATACAGTTGCATGAGGATCCCTGAAGAAGTGATGGTCCTAATTCCTGAAGCACGTATTGGCATTATTGGTAAAGGATGTTTGTAACAGCACATAAGCTTTTGAAAGATAATACCTGTGAAAGATAATAACCATGTAATGTAAATGCAGTTCAAATAACTTTCATATATTATTAAGACATGACACAATGCAAAATGTGTAATACGTGTTATTAAAATAAAAACGTATAAATGCCTCCATTCTCTGTTTGTAGGCCTGCCCTATACACAGGTTCAGTTGTTTCACTAGCCTCGATAAAAAAAAAGAAAATCACAGAAAATGCGTACAAATATACATACACAAAGGGGTTTAGGGCCAGCCACTTCATCAATTGGGCTGTACGCTGTCATACACACTTTGTTTCCGCAAGCAATGGAATACAGCTCAGGGAAATACGTCAGTGCTTCTTCAGCTATTGCTCTCTGGTGCTATGACACTGTGAGTGATGCCATTTTGCTTGATCTCGTGCACATCTGTGTAAAATGAAGCACACTTTAGTGCCAGGTGTAGTGAGTCATTACTCTGCCAATACATTTTTCTTTCCATATCGTATCCATTTTTAATCATTCATGTGTGATTGAACTATGTAATCAGGTTACACTAATTCAAAGCCGATAGTACATTTTCTTAGCACCAATATGAACCATATTTATCTGTGGTATGGATTAAAACTGAAAAGGATATCTGTACCTGTTTTAAGTATACTTGCTTGCTACATAGTACATGGGGGCAGATCTACAAGGAAGTGCCACTGCGCGGCAACGAAAGCCCTTTGGCTGCGCCACGCTGCGGCACTTCCGAAGCGGCGGAATGCGACATATTTACAATAATATGTCGCATTCCTGTGCTCTCCCCTGTGCTGGCACACAAACTGCAGCCATGCACCGGCGCATGCACCCTTGCACCATGATGCAAGGATGTCTGCGTCGTGGGAAGATTGAGTTTGTGCAGGAAGGGGCACCTTCCTGCACGAAAAAACAATAATTACAGGCATTTTCCTCTTTCAATGTGTGCTGTAGAATGCAGCACGCTTTGAAAGAGGAAATAACGAGGAGAAATTAAAAAATGTCGCCCCTTCCCCGCAAAGTGCTGCATGTGAAGGGGCCATATTTTCAAGGAGAGGAAAAGTCACGCATGGTGGCTTTTCCTCTCCTTGTAAATATAGAGAAGTGAAATGCGCCTCCAGTACGAGTGATGTACTGGTGGCGCAGGGGGGTTGTAAATCTGCCCCCATACTCTAATATTAAAACTATTTGCAATGGATATTTTTTTACATTCAATTTTCTTTTGCAATCATATGGCTGCTACGCTTAGGTGGCACGTTTTCTTTTTTTTCTTTTTGTGGCATATGCTTGCAATAACAAATACAAAAAAGTAACCATCACAACAGCTTGCCAAGGCCAGGTCTATTTGCTTTGCCTTTGCATATTCTATGTCTTTGAGTGATGTACTAATGAATATCGACCTTCAGAATATCGTCATGTGAGAATATAAATGACATACTGTGAGTGCAAATAGTAAGCTGTAGATTTACTATTGTTAACTCCACATTTATGCACCTTCAAGATATATGTACTGTGCAAGTACATATATGAGGAGTTACGTATAGAAAATCTAGGTTTACCTACCTTTCGTTATTTTATTTTCAATAGTCTGTCCTAGATGTTTTGTCCCATTGATGTTCAGGGGTTGATATTCGGGGTGCACAGGGTACAGTAATGTTGGGGAGTAACACTTTTCATTGATAAGAATACTGTAGGACTTGTACATATTTCACCCTATTTCTACTTTATTGAATAGTATGTATTTTTATTATAGGTATTTTGCTGAAACTGTGACCCTTTCTGCATTAAGCTTAAAGTCCCATCAGCCATATATTCTATAATTTCAGTCATGTAAGTGCAAAAATGTTACTTTTTGGAACCTCTTTACAGTGTTTTCTCCTAGTTCTTAGTTTGCATTCCTAATTCCTTACAATTCCCACTGATCAACTACTGGTCATGCTGATAAAACTGATGAAATCAGGGCCCAAGGCTTAGACTGAAGTGAGTTCATTCAAGCAACAATTGTTATGTGATGCTATGCCATGTTATGTTATGTTATGCTATGTCAGAGGTCTTCAAACTTTTTTGCTCAGAGCCCCCCTAAGCAAAATATTTCGAAGTCGGGCCCCCCTCCAAAACATTATGGCAAGGATTGGGGGAGTAGGAGGGAAATGGGTGCGTATAGGGAGTGGGGCTTATGAGATGATTTCAGGAGTACTTTTTCTACAGCTAATAAACCTCACTAAATATGAGACTTCTAAAACAGCAAAAGCATCAAATAAAAACATGTATTATCCCAAACATACTTACCCCCATAATTGGGGTGTTGTGAGCTCCTCCCACTCTTGGACCCTAATGGAACTACACCTGCTGCAATTCTCATAACTGCAGTCTTGAGTAGCAGGTTATCTCCTTTGCATCTTTTACCTCTTCCCCACCTTGGCGGATCATCAGCTCGGCCCTAATGCTAGAAAGAAAAATATTCTGCCATGCCCCTTTTTTAAAGGTAAACTGTCATAATTGTGATGCAGTGGGCCCCTCAAACCCCTGAGCCCCAGTCCTGCTTCATATGCTTCACGAATGATAACCAGCAGTGGCCACTTACACACCTGGCAGCAGTACCAGCTTCACTAATGAATGGCCTTTTTAAAAAGAAATTAAAAAAGAGACCACTTATATGGTCCCCTTCTTTGGGGTATTTCTCTCAAGGAGCTGTCTCTGGCCATTTGTAAACATAAAAATGAGTCCCCATACAGTGCTCTCTATTCTGGGCCTTCTCTTTGACACTATCAATGAATCTCACTCCTTTCCTCTGTCTCCTGAACCAATACTGTGGGGCACCAGCAGTCGAGAGGATTAGGGCTCTGCATCTGAATGCAACCCTGCTGGCCTTCTACCCGCCACCCCATGGGCACAGCTTTCACACAAAAAACTTCTCCAGAATGGTTAATATTGACTTTGAGGTGCCTCTGCCTGAAAGCGAAGGGTGTGGTGGTAGTGCAGAAAGTTGAAAAAGAAACCAGCCATTAATTGAGTCACTTAAAGTCAGGGCCACTGGAATTATGAGTTTCTGCAGCAGTATCATTTTTGCACATAATTATGAGTTTACCGCATTTGCTACATAATCCATAATCTGCAGATTCCAACAACAACAAAAACTTGATTTTAGCTTAAACTGAACAAAAGTTACTTCAAACGAGGCAAAGTGTTCCGGAGCAGTGGAAGGCCCTTTGCAAAGATTGACTGGCAATCTTGTAGTTGCTTACCGCTGTATTTGGGTGAGATGAAATATTTCCCTTGACAGCGTTACCATGAGTTAAAATAGCAAAATAATGAAGTAATGCTAACCACAAAATGTGCTGCATAATTAACCTTTTTTTGTTGCATCATTTAGTCAACCCTGCAGTATAATGTGGTCCTATCCTACTGAATTATTCCAGCGGCTCTGCTTAAAGCTTCATGGCGGCAAAGTTTATTCTTTTTGAGATGTAATGTAGGGGTGTTAGCTGAGATGTGGAATAGTGGAGGCACTTACAAAAATGTCTGCATTAGATACAGTTTTATTACTTATTACTAAAAACTATATTATGTAAGAACTTGTTTTTCCTCAATCACTGCATCATTTTGCTGCAGCAGCAGCCTAGTTTAGACTATTTAAATACTATTTTAAAATAATGGCTTACATATTCAGAATGCTTTCTGCTACAAGCTGAGACCTCATAGCACTATAAACAGGGCCACTGCAATTATGTGGCAGAAGGCCAAATTATGCAACAAGCAGAGGCGAATAATGCTGCATAATCGTGCCTATTTTGTGATAGCATTATTGCATTATTTTGCCATTTTTCGACATGTTATCAGTGTCCTGGCATATATTTCCCCTCATTAGTACTACTTTAACACCAACATATAGCAATAAGCAACAGAAAGGTGACCAGTCAACCTTTAGAAAGGGCTTTCCGCTGAAAGGTAACGTGTTGCTGCTGCTGTTTGAGCTCGAAACTATTTTTTTTTTTAAATCTGCAAATCATGCAGCAGATGATGGATTATGTGGCAAATGCAGGAAATCCATAACTATGCTCAAAATACTAACACACATACACACACATCTACAGTGATGGTAGTTGCAAACTGAGGTTTCATAACCTAAAAGAGTGCATTTATCACCAGTTAGTTTAACTTGCATTTATTTTTCAGTTCTTTTGTTATTGTATTATTTTATACACACTTAAAAGACTGTGATAACACAAAACACTTGCCCTTTTTTTTTTTTTTAGAAACTTCTTTGATCCTGCCAGCACACTCACTGACCCCCGACCCCACCGCACTCTGATAACAGTTGTCACTTTCACTTCAAGGCCTGGGTGTAAATGAAGACGGCCTGGAAATGCAGCAAATAAAGATCGCTGCACTTCCAGGCCATCTTCATTTACATGTACTTTCAGAGGCATTAGCGCCCCCCTGGGAACGCATCCACGCCCCCCCCAGGGGGGCGCGCCCCACAGTTTGAAGACCTCTGTGCTATGTTATGTTATGGAACATTTGTATTGTGCACTATCACCATGGCTCCCCAAGAGCATAGAGCGAGGAGCGCTGCAGATAATCAGCCTAAGGAATTACGGAAAAGATTGCAGAAAAGGCCACATTTTCATACCATGCCTGAATCTGGTCAAAGAAGCCTAAGAGTAAAGATCTTCATAATTTAGGAGCATAATGGGAGAACAGTGGCTGTCTGTTCTGCTCCATCATGCTCTAGTGACCATTATAAGGTGACCAGGGGAAGAGCAAAGCAATCTCCCCCATGCAACGCTTTTTGATGAATAAGAGCGGCTAACCATAAAGGGCCTTGCGTACCATGCATAACACTTTGAATTAAACGCTTTCTTTAATAGGCCACAAATGAAGTTGGTGGAAGATGGATCTGGAACATGCGTACCTTGGACAAAGTAGTAAGTTTAGGATTTTGTCTTAAGTTAATTCTGTGAATCGGGCCCCCTGTGAGTAATCGGGCTACTTAATTCAGAATGACCTGGAGTGTGTTCATCAAAGTAAGTGGCAATTCCAATTACACAACATTGGCATAGCATAGTCTAGGCTAGAGCCTACCAAAGCCTATGCCGCTATATGTCTGATCTCACCAGTAAAGTAGGGTAAAACTTCACTAAGAATGCCTTATCGGTGGCAGCCTTTAACAGTGGGAATGGCCTGATTAGATAGAGTGAGCTGGCAGTCATCTTCACGCCCAGCCTTTCAACTGAGGTGGAAGGTTTTGAGGGGAACCCAATTCCCCAGGCCAATAGGAATCCAGCCAGAGGTCAGGGCAGCCATTAATGATCGTCAGCGGTTCAGCGTTGCAGCAGCTGACAGTAGTTCCTTCCCTAGACACTCCACAGGAGCAAGTACTAGGTGATGTTGATGCAGGGGCAAGAAAATGGGGATCAACAGGGCGAGGTGTAAGAGGGAAGAGAGGTTTGACAAAGCGGAATATGTACATTTGGGGCAGAAACTTCACATCAAATACAATTGTATGAAATAATAAAATACCATAAGTGATACAGGTATTTTGGAGAGGAATTATGGCACAAAATGGGTAGCCCATGAAGGTGAGTCTCCCAGGCTAGCCAAGAATAACTCAATTGGAACACACACGCATCACTGATCACCTCACAGTGTTTCAACATAGAACCTAACCAAAGCTAAAAATAAAAGTGCCATAGGTAAATAAAACAAATGCAATGATAAAGAATCTGTCCGTCTGTAAGGCAACTGGTGCTCGTTTAAAGCGCTCTGATACCGTCGGGCCAAGTTCGCGCTATATAAAACGCCGAAAAAAAAATTAAATAAACAACTTGACAACAAATGAACTCTCAAACAATAAACACAGGCCACTATTTCAAATACCAGTGATTGAAATGTTCCTTCAACACAAAGTAACAGTTACAATAATTCTTTGGAAAACTTTCAAGACACCGGATGCCACACACTGAGTTTACACAAAAGTCTAAAAATGCGTGTTGCTCGAAGATGGGCACAGGGCTCGGCGCGTGAGCATCGAGCCGCCTGCACGATATCATGGGCTCGAGGTTGCGTGGCCGCCAAGTCATTGCCTCCACATGTGCTTCGTGGTATTTAAGACATGATTACAGGCCCCGGGTCTCCCCGGTGGTTTCCAATGAGCGCCCTTCTACTTTTCGAGTTCCCAGCTACTGGATGTGGCTTTTTGCTCCCTTGAAGTTTGACGTCTGCAGCGCGCGCCAGGTCTGATGTTCTCCATTATGGGTGAAATTAAATAAACTAGACGGGCACTGGGGAAGCGTGTTATTGGCCAAACGTTCGGAGCAATGATTTGAGCATTTACAATGGAGAGAGTTCGACGACTATTGTTAATTAGTTCCGTCTGCCAATCATGCAGACAGTTGCTTTGGTGCATATTTATCAAAAAATCACTCAGCGCACCACCTTGCTGCTCTGCGTGAGTTTAACATTATACTTGCCACTCCTGTCTTTACCCTGTGCTGGCACATAATGTTCCGCCTGTAGGCTCCTCGCAGCATGGTGTAACGGTGCAGGATTGTTTTTGTGCCGGAAGTCACACCTTTTTGCACAACGCAAATCCTGTAATGTATTTTCCTCTTTCTAATGCAACACGCATAGAAAAGGAAATAATAAGGAGAAATAAAGATGCTTTTCCTCGTTATGCCTCACCTGGGAATGCGTAGTATTTTCAATGCATTCCTAAGTCTGCCAGTAATGGTAAATCTGGGAATGAGCAATATCCATGGGTGGATGCGTGGCAGCACCCACGCTCCACCCATGGATCGCCCCCCTGATGCAGAGTAACGCAACACAATGATTTGCGCTGTGTTTCGCTACTCCAGATTTATTAAGCCTATCAGGGTCACCTATTGTCCTTCTTCTATTCTTTCTTTCAATTCTCCTTTTTCTTTTTATCTCCCGCATTCATTCTTTTATTCTCCTTAATCAATTATTTTATTATCTTTAATTATTTTCATTTTCTTTCTTCCTTTACTTTCTCTATCTCTCTGGTTAAAAAAACATGTATCAGAGGCCTTGAATAGCTAAAAGAAATTTTTGTTTTTTGTGCGCAACTAAGCACTAAGGGCCAGATGTATCAAGAAATGCTTTTGCGATTCTAAATCAGAGAATTTTACCGATTCGCTCTTTTAGAAACGCAAAATGCAATGTATGCAGGTATTGCAAAATGTTTTGTGATTGCTTAACATCTTTAATTGCAATTCGCTATTAGGGAATGCATTCCCATTCATTCCTATAGTCCTCTGCATTCGCAAATTGTGATTACCAAATTGGTAATCACAATTTGTGAATGCTGTGCATTTTTCAAAGGAATCGCAAATTCAAGTTGATGGTAATTTGCGATTCCTAAATGCAAATTTGCATTTAACAATTGCTTAATGCATTGCATCTAGGGAATCACAAATTTCGATTGCCTAACTGCATTCACAATTTAGGTAATTGCAAAAAATTGTGATTACCCATATTGCAAATGCCAAAAGTTTCATACATTGCAAAAATCATTTTTGCGTTCGCAAACAGGCCGATTTTGTGAATCAGCCTATTTGCGAACCCAAAAAGCCTTGATACATCTAGCCCTAAATGCCCCTGTGCTATTTAAGAAAATGTGCTATTGCTTACAGAAACAATTACCTGCAAAGAATACTGTCACTGATATCAGCATTGGGATCACAAGTACGTAAATATTTAATACTAATGCAGAGAAAGCTAAAAATATGTAGGGTCTCATACCATCTGCAAGATAGATTTATAAATGTATAAAGTCATAATTTTCGCAAGGGTAAATATCAAGCAATCAACATAGCGTGATTACGGGTAGAGAAAAAGGCATAGTTAACTTTTAGTTTACAGAAAAAGCGTTGTTCTAACAAATGCATGGATTTACCGAATATTTCTAATGATTTTCTTCTACTTTGGGTTACTCCAAAATAAAGCTACCTGAAACCTTTAAAGGCTACGGCATTTACTTCCTGTCCAGCTTATTTTCACAAGTAGGAGATGAAGTAATATTCAGTTTTAAGTAAAACCTAAAGGAGAAGAGCAGTCAGTGGCTTGCCAGTCAGTGTTTGCCTGTAGGGAGCACAGAGACTGCTCTTAAACAATGTGGTGGGAACCTCTCCCCCAGGGTGATCAGGTCAGGCCTGCTTCTATTGCAAACTATTTTAAGATCTGTCTGCATTAGGCTCTTCCGTGACCACGGGTTACAGCTGGATTATCAGGACTACTATATGGGAATTCAAATAACAGGACATGGTTGGGGTTCAATTTGCTCTCTTAACTAGAACTAGAGACCCACAGATTAAGGAGAACAATGCTCATCTATTGGCCGTGGGATACCCCAATGTATATTGGGCACTGGCGTTTTGGTTGTGCCTGATGAGCAGTAAGACCGAAGTGCGGCCCATGGGCTACATGGATTCTGCTGTCCTCCTTCTGATGACAATTAGGATCTGTCCCAGTCCCCTGGAGATGGAAAGAAGTCAAAATAATCCATGTGCACACTTTGTCCAAAATCTTGGCTCTTTAGCAAAATGAACCTAAGAATTTAATATCTGACTCCATGGGGTTCGTGGGCCTGGTCTGGGGGTTAAATAGGGGCTGCTGGGATATTAAATTATAAATGACCAGAACAGAGACTGGGGCCGGACTGGGAGCACAAAGCAGCCCTGGCAACTTACATGGACCAGCCCGTGGGGAAGCACTGCCTGGCCCCGGGAGGCCGGAAACTCTTGCTTACCTGCTTTTGATACTAGGGACCAATATTGCAGCACAGCAACCAAACCTGCCCCCAGTATCAAAACCGGCCCCCACCCAGGGGTGGCTCCTCCAAGTGGGCGGAGGAGCGTCGCCCCACTGCTTTCTCGCAGTGCAAGAAGCAGAAACATAAAATGGTATTATAAATACCATTTTATGTTTCTGCTTCTCGCACTGCGAGAAAGCAGATGGGTTTGGTTTGGGGTGGGCGGGTCTGCTCTAGGGCAGGGGAACAGTGGCTTGCCGACTGCTGAGGGCGCTGACTGTTTGGTTGGCCCTCTGGGGCCGACCAAACCAGTTATGCACACTCTGCATTTTCTCCACGTTTGCTGCTTGCAGCCTACATGGAGAAAAAGGACTCCCCATAGACGCCTGGCTGGTCAGCGTCCCGACCAATCATAACGTTGCCATTGCAGCGTTGTGATTGGCTTAGGGGAGGGGAGGGAGGCTGCCTGCTTCCTGTTGAGGCGAGGAGCAGAGACGACGCGGGACCAGGTCAGCAAAGGTAAGTTAACTTTTTATTTATTTTTATGTTAAATTAAACCTCCCCGTGCAACTCCCTTCCCGCATGACCCCCCGGCCCCCCTCCCACGAGTCATGCCGGCCGCGACTGCCACCACCCTTCCAACCTCCGGGGGAAATGCACACTGCCCAGTCCGGCCTTGCCAGAGACCTTCCCACTTACTAAATATTCAATATTCCAGCTGCCCTGAGCTTCTCCCTGAGCATCTTTATTTAGGCCCAAAGAAAGAGCATAGGCTTCAGGGGTACAGAATCCATACGGATACAATGCACACACTGCCACTGTACCACACAGAGCACTTTTAGCTGCATTTCTATGCATAGTATATTGGCAGACATGAATAAATTTTAACCTCTCGCCAGTGCAAAAAGTGTAAAATGTATCCATGCACTTATCAACATTTCAGCCCTCTTCTGTAGTCTTTCTTTTATGGTCTGACTTGACAGCGCAGCTGTCGCCACAAAATTAAGTGAAGAATGCTAGAGTGGGGCTTTGTCTCCGCCCACATGTTGGGAGCAGGAATACAAGTTTGTGTGTGCTTCCACACAAAAAAGTGCTTGCCCTCCATGCAGCTGTGATCATTTTGTTTATTCATCCAGCAGCCTGAGCTTGAACGTTTAGGGGCACACACATGACATTGTAATGCTATTAAAGGGTCAAGAACATTTATGATGTTTTTATCTGGCAGCAGCACAGATGGGAGTTGGACAGTCATTAACCTACATGGAAGTTTAGGTCTGGCTTGAAAGTTCAACTTTCACGTGACCTTTTAACCTTAACCAACATTATTCTACAGTTCTTTGCTTCCACACAAATACATATCCATTCCCATGCTTCACATTACTATTTAACATTCCTTTAAAGCCAAAGCTATTGCAATTGCCAATGCTTATTTGCTATCACGTGAGTCTGCCGCACAGTTAATGCTGTATCCAGGCATACCTTAAAATGAGCTTTCAATCTTTAGGCAACGCCCACCCACATCCTTTTTAAGGTGTACTGTCAGTAGCGGCTCCTGGAGGAAGTGCTGCGGGCGGTGGGGTGGGGCAGGGCGGGGTGGGGGAGGGGCGGGGTGGGGGGTAGTAAGGCCGAACGAAGTTAAGTAACGAAATAAATAAATAAAACGAATTGCATTGTGCATGCTACAATGCCAGACCGGCGATGCATCGCGCAATGTAATTCGTTTTATTTATTTATTCAGTTACTGAACTCGGTTCGGCCTTAATCCGGAGTTTACTACCCCCCACCCTGCCCCTCCCCCACCCAACCGCCCCACACCACTCCCTCCAGGAGCCGCTACTGCGTACTGTCAAACTAGAGAGTGACAATGGCTGTGCTTGCAGTTAACAGCCTAATGGGTTTGCCACCCATGTTGTTTTTGCAGTTTCCATCCTTTAGTTACGTTATCCCCTACAGAAGTGGCTATGTGCTTGAATTCAAATGACCACAAATCCTACTTAACAAACCGTCACTCCACTGGTTGACAGAAACCTCCGTCTCCCAGGGGCGTAGCTTGGGCTATAAGTTTGGGGGGGTGAGCTTCAGATTTTCTGACAATCAAGCTGGTGTATAATGTTTAAATACATTATAAGACAAGCAGGGTGCATGAGAGGGGCCTAAGGGGCAGTGGAAAGGGAGAGGAATGCGGATTGGTAGATGTACTAAGAGAGAAAACACAATATCTTATAAAATAACCAATATTCTGAGGACTTACAAAAAATGAAGCGTGTGTGCGTTTTCTGTCCGTGTGCATGTAGAAATCCTTGGTGAAATCCAACTGACAACTCACAATACGCGACTGAAAGCACCTGTACACAACTATTTTTCAGAAATATATTTATTAAGGGAGAGGGGGGCATAACACCCCAAATACCCCCCTTTAAATCTATGCCCGTGCCGGCTCCTTCTGCAGCACTAATCACTACAGCATTATACCTACTTACAGCAACATGACGACCCTTGCCCTATGCAACTCCAGCCCTTGCCCTATGCAACTCCTGCCCTTGCCCTATGCAACTCCAGCCCTTGCCCTATGCAACTCTGTCCTTGCCCTATGCAACTCCTGCCCTTGCCCTATGCAACTCCAGCCCTTGCCCTATGCAACTCTGCCCTTGCCCTATGCAACTCGTTCCCTTACCCTATGCAAATCTGCCCTTGCCCTATGCAACTCCTGCCCTTGCCCTATGCAACTCCAGCCCTTGCCCTATGCAACTCCTGCCCTTGCCCTATGCCACTCCAGCCCTTGCCCTATGCAGCTCTCCCTACCGAAACGGCAGTTCGACTACCTCGTTTGTGATTTTCCACCCTCGGATTCTTAAACAACTTAAATACTTTTTCCTATGGCCGAGCGTGTGAAACACAATTGTAAGGTTTCTCGTCTGCTCCTACAGCTGTCATCAGAAGACAGACTCAACAACGCGCTGTTTGCACTAGCACATGAAAGCCTGCCGTGAAGTATAATTTGTGGTCACGTTTCCATATGAAAATGCAGTACCTCAGTGCAGAGGGGGCGCCTCAAATAGGGAGACCAGACCTCTGTTGGAATTATTTTAAATTCAACATCCTGTTGCTAGGAAAACAGTAGAGGGATTACTAAATATTTAAAATTCATTCACTTCTATGGTTTTGCAGTCTTTGCTCCCCCAGCCTTTTCAAACAACTCAAAAGCCTTTTGAGCAAATATGCCACGATTTTCTTCAAAACAAATAAAAACTATAACAACATAACGAGCCATATCCATACCGTGTGGTAGATATTCAACACAGAAATTCTCAGAACAGTGTGAAGAAAATGTAATTATGTACACATATGTTTTTTAAAAGGCGACTCGGGGCAAGTCCGTGACGAAACTTAATAACATTTAAATCAATAAAATGTTGCATGCAAGTGGATGCACTTTATGTTTTAGACTCTGAAATCCTCCTGCTGTGGTTTTGCCCGCAGACTCTTGTATTCCACTTTGGGTGTCAATTCAATAGTTCATATGGTAATTCTCCATATTGTAATTTAGGAGCCCTACACGCCATTTTACTCTTTCCCTGTCCGTACTGCTTTATAAACTTTAGAAACTTTGTCAAATATACTAAGGACCAGATGTACTGAGAATGGACTTGGACTTGGACCTACCTCATCAATATTCATGAAGTAGGTCGCAAATTGCGACCCACTATGAATCGGAGCCATCACAGGGATGGTGGCCTGCTTGAGGTCAGCAGACCACGATGTCTGTGATTGCTTTTAAAGAAAGCAATTATTTTAAAGACAACCTGCTGTCCATATAGGAAAATGGGAAGTGTAAAAATATTTTTTCAAAGTTTAAGCGGCATATGTACTGACCTTTTTTGTGGTAAAAAATGTGCTAATTCATACACTTGGCCCGTTTGCGACCCCAAAAATGCAGAAAATCGTTTTTAATGTACAAATCTCAAATTGGGATTCGGTAACTTGCTACTGAAGCACAATTTAGTTTAGCTCTTTGGTATTTGAAAGAGGCATGTTTAGGGCGTCCCTTCCAAATGCCGAATTTTAGCGCTATGTATGAATGTTTTGCGAATTATGGTTGCCAAATATTCTGGAACATATTTATTATAGGTTCTGTGTTGCCCTGTACCATGAAAGGCTTCACAGAGTACCGCAAAACATACAATGATATTTATTAAGCCACACAGGGCCACCCTGTTTGACCCTGCGTGGCTTGGTAAATCTAGTGTAACACAAGGCAGCGCAAGCCGCTTCCTTGCGTTACACTACATGGTGAGAGAATTACATGGGTGGAGCGTGGGTGTTCCCACACATCCTCTCATGTATTCTAAATAATTCCCAGATTTACCAAGAGTGGTAGACCTGGGAATGAGTCAGAATTGTACACCTCCCCACCAGAGGGACAACAGGGAGAAATATCTTCATTTCTCCTCATTGTTTCCACCTTCTACGTGTGCTGCAGTATGCAGAACATGTAGAAAGGAAAATGCCTCTTAGGATTGCTTTTGTGGAGGGAGTTGTCCCTTCCTGCACAAAAACAATCCTGCTTACAACGCAAGCACCCTTGCACCAAGCGACCCTTTCCCCTTTAAGACATTAAAATAAATATTTTGTAAGAGCAGGCAGTGGCCCCACAGGCCACTGCTACTCTTAAAAAATGAAACTGAAAAGTTTAAGGAAAACGGACTGCATTAAAAAAAAGAAATAATGCTTCACCTCAACAGGCCACCATCTCTCTGATGGCTGTGATTCCTAATGGGTTGTAAACTGCAACCTACCTCGTTAGTATTTATGTGGTAGGTCGATTTGCAATCTACTAGGAATCACTATTTGAGACTTGAACTTTTTCGCACATTAGGCATTACGATTTCCTAATTGAGAACTTTTGTACATAAAGCCATAAGTAACATTTTTTAGGAGCTGTCAGTGGTTACTACTACGTGTTTGTGGTCCATAGGACGGGTTATCAATACATATTTGTAGTTGACAAAGTATTTATGGTTTGTGGCCAGCTTTCATTCTCAAAACATTAATACATACCATTTCTATTCTGTATTCGAAAGGGACAATCGAAACACGCTCCTTCCAACTACCAAATCAGTATTTGGCTGCAAACTCAAATTGTGATTCTGTAACATGTTATCGCAATTTGAGTGTCATACATACCAAAAAGCCGCTTTGTGGTCGCAAACGGCACGATTCTGCGGACTTGACCTTTTGCGAATGCAAAAAGGCTTTGTACATCTGCCAATCAGTTCTTTATTTGCAGTCTGGGCGAAGAGAAGGATAAGTCTTGGTGGACTCGCTAGGAATTCAAAATGTGGCCATGATGTCTGAAGCGGATTCATGGAGAGAATGGAGACATCA
The DNA here is from genome assembly GCF_964204655.1 of Triturus cristatus. Classification (NCBI taxonomy): domain Eukaryota; kingdom Metazoa; phylum Chordata; class Amphibia; order Caudata; family Salamandridae; genus Triturus; species Triturus cristatus. The sequence goes on from NC_140582.1 coordinate 237,786,353, forward strand.
GACACAGGCCATGACCAAGTGAGTGAAGTTCTGGGTTAGTGAAACTTGGCGATTCGTCCCTTCCTACCTTCTTTGTGCCCTCATTGCATTTTTCATATTTGGGCCCAAGCCATTTAAGTGAATGCAGTCATATCACCATTAGGCCCCTTGGAGAGTAGTCTTTGTCTAAATGTACTAATGATACCCACCAACACCTCTTCTTACCTCCCCTGAGCCTCAGTGCAGTCTTCATTTGTTAACCAGTCTGCTTCGAGCTGTCGTCTCCACATGCTGTCTCATCATTCGGATTAGGTTGTGTGGTGATACACGTCAAGGACACACTTATCTGCGAAAATAATTGGTACACTTAAATAGACAACTTGCCCCGTGATGGCACCATCAGTTGTGACAGAGAGGGGCACACTGTTGGATTTTTCAATGGCACGCCTTGGATACTAGTTAAGCCTCAGCAAATAAGGTGTGGGCAGAGCACAGTGGTGGACGTCTAGAGGGAGTGAATTGCCTGGTGGCATGCTACTACACATTCCATGAGACTCTAAGTGGGGACATCGCTCCACGTGCTCCCCAAAACTACAGTTACATGGCCCATTGCACCTATATATTCCTCTCAGTGAGTTAAGCACCCACACCATAGAATTGTCTGTAACCTACAAGTCAGTCATGCCTGAACTATACAAGTTCTATGAGAAATGAAAACTTGTATTAGTCTGCCCTGCAGAGTCTGGCTGGTAGGGCATAAAACGTTGCATTTGCTGCCTTATGTCCACCGCGACAAGGGAATCACACAAAATGGAAGCCTTTACCGCAGGGAGCCGTCTCCCACCGAGCCGGACATCAGACACAGTTACCTCCTCGTCTCCTCGCCATGCCTCCTACCCCCACCCTCACTTATTCCCTCCTTTCATTCTTGGCTTGCCTAACCTCCCCTTTTCCTTTCCTCTCTCCCCTGAATCTCTCTCCCCTGCCTGCTTTGTTTTTCCTTGTGCCTATTCTCCACTTATCTCCCTCCCCGTCGCCCTTTGACATTACCCCCTACCCTTCTAACGCCATGAACCAACGGATGTAACCTGTAATTTGATGTACCTTTCAGATGTAACTTGTAATTAATGTACCTTCTGTAACAATGTGTAACGTGGAACCTATGTAACTCTCATGTAAAGCGCTCTGATACCTCCGGGTCTAGCCAGCGCTATATAAAACTCAACAAATAAATAAATAAATAAATAAATACATAAATAAATATGTGAGAGAGAAAAGCTTTGCCCGCTTCAGCCCAATTTGCATGTGTCATGTGATAAGCTGGAGCTGCTGCTTACCTAGCTATACAATCACTCTGAAGGCCAGACGTTTGCACTGATTCTACTGAAGGAGTACCTTCTGTATCAAGAAGGGCTTTTTCAACAGCCCTGACCCCATTCTATTTAAAAGCAAAGGATGCATTGAATGCACTTACCCTATAAATTAGGGACTTGTTCGTAAGATTTCATGAGAGACAACTATAGTTCTGAGGAAGGCACCTGAACTTCTAAGGGTAATATTCGAATATCTGAAATATATATGAAACATGGGAAGCATGGTCCATTGCTTGACCCTCCTGTTTTTAATCTTGTGTCAGGGAAATGTCAGTAAAACCAGTTGAGCTGACCCACAGACACTTTTAATATAGGTATGACACTTTAAAAATGGAAAGTGTCAGCATAGTGGAATGACCTTACTTATAGTATGGACACCATAAATAGGAGAATATATAACAAGTGGCAAGTGACACTCTTGAATGCTTTCAGGTGCTGGATGGGGGACCTATTGATGAAGCGTACCAGACCAGATAGGTGAGAATTCATCATCCTTATTGCGTACAATAACGTTTGACAATTCCACAGGGGTTTTGGCTGCTTATGGTTTAAAGTCTCTTACTTCATTATGCTTATGTCTGTTTACAGACAGAGTACAACAATCATTTAACTCCTCTTACTCCTTCTTTAGCAGTTAGCTACTTCTATTCTGTATGTCCTGTGTGTATGATAGGATTGTATGGTGTTTCTTTTGCTACTGCCACCTGCTTTTAATTGTTCTTTGCGTTATGGAATTAAGATCTGATACTGTCCATGCTGAACCTATGTTTTTTTCCCCCCAGAGTTTTATATAGTGCAAACTTTACCCGAAGCCATCAGAGCACTTCACATGAGCACCAGTTGTATTACAGACAGACAGATTAATTTTATTACGCCCGGAGACATTACGTGATTTGCCCAGAATCGCAGTATGTTGAGCGTCCATGTCAAGATTCGAACGCAGTTCCCCAGGTTCAAGGTCAACTGCTCTTGCCGTTAGGCTACATCCTCTCCTTTGTTATATTGTGCAACTTCATCTAAAACTTTACACTACCCAAAAGATAAAACTATTTGCATTGCCAGTGCTTATTTTAATGGCTGATGTGAAGTGTTTGGTTAAGATTGAGGAAATCAAAAGAACCAAATTAGTGCTAGACTCCTGTACTTACTGAAATAATGGAAGCAGGAAAAGCCCACACTCATTACTTTGTCTCTTTTTAGGTCTCGCGCCTAGCGGTGCAGTGCGCAGACCTGTTGCGCAGCGAGAAACTGTTGTAGGGGTTTGGAAATGGACCTAGGAATCGCACACGCTCGTGGGTGTGCTTTTCCTTTTGGCCCACGCTATTGGCCTTTGCGGGCGTCTTTTTATGAAAGACAGCACGCAATTGGCCAAAGGCGGGCGCATTGCTCCGCCCATGGCCTATTGGTGTCTATTACGCGCATTGCTGACATGTGTTTTCAATTATCGTGCCCAGACACGGGCGCGATAATTGAAAACACATGTCTCGCTGTGGCGCGCGCACACCACTCGTTTGTTTTTTACTAGCGATTGCTTTCGCGATCGCTTTCACTGCCGCTTGTTGGGGCAGGGCCACCGGCAGCTTTAGCCCGGGACTGCTTGAGAAAACAGAGCAGGGAGGCACCCCGTGTGAAGCAGCGCCGGACTCTCACGCAGGCAGCAGGCCAGCCAAACAGCTGCGCTGGTCAGCGCCGTCTCGGGATGAGAGCTGATGGGTCTGGCTGCATTTGCTTAACTTGTGAGCCCGGGCTGTAGTGGCAATGAACAGCTACGATGCGCTGCTAGCCGCCCCTTGCTGCTGTGCCACCGGGACCTCCAGGGCCCCGATCCCATAAAGAGGTGGCATGTGGAACTGGTCGCTCCCATTAATGGGGCTGCTTGGTTTCTAGAGGTCGCCCATGCGACGTGAGTCACTGACTCCTGCGCACATTATGGTGCTTCACTGCCGGCCGCCTAGGTCTGTACTTTTTAATTTTTTGCTTTATGCCACTGCGCGTCGGAAATGGAGATGCTCCCTCCCCGCTTCAAGGCTGCCTCAGCGCTTTCATCGCACTGGATCGCATCCACGAGACCAATGTGCATGTACGGTACCTTAAAGATATTTTTAATAAAGTGCCCCATGATGCGCTTTTACTTTAATGGCTATCACTTTTAATTATGCTCCGCCCCCCCTTCTCCTGCTGCACGGACACCACGTGAAGCAGACGCTATGTTAATTAAAAAAACTCTGCGGGTGCCATTGTTTCCCCTCCCCCATCTACCTCAACTCCAGTGGCAGCCCAACACCCACCTTCACCACTTTCAGGCTCTCACTCTGGCCATGGACGAGGGGGAGGAGGAAATATCTTTGAATCTCCCCGAGCCCGGGAGAGCACGGTCAGCTGCTGTACGGTGGGTGGATTCCTGGAACTCACACACAAGTAGATCTCAGCACTGTCTGCAGTACAGTGGAGCAAGGTATGGAATCCCGTAGACAAACAAGAATACCCATAGCTTGCTTTCTTCACTTTTGAAACTCTGCCGTGGGCGGGACAGCACACCTAACCAGGCGTGCAAAATATTAGTTTGGCTGCGCTTGTTCTTTAAGCAACCACATGCCTTTTTTTTACTTTTTGCACAGTGTGCTCTGACTCCTGCACACATTATGGTACTTCACTGCCGACTGCCTAGGTCTGTATTTTTTAATTATTTGCTTTATGCCACTGCGTTTTTAATGGTGCTTACACATTCCTAATGGCCCATCTGGGAGCCTCTCCTCGCTTCAGCCCCCACTCCAGCTTCGGAGCGCGCATGTACGGCGGACATGACCAGACCAATTGCATTTCCAATGCTTAGGTAACATGTAAGCGTTCTTACCAGAATGTCGGTGTTGACGTGTTACTACAGAGCTGCAGACTGTGATGCATTATATTTTTATGACAAGGAGTAAAACACTTCTTTTGTAGGGAGTAACTTCACTGCTGCCATGGTTTCATTTTCATTTAAAAAGGAAGTAGAGTCTTCTATTGCCACCCACTCTTCGCACACACATCCTCGGGCAGCTGCTGCTTGTGTTTTTTGTTGCTTGCATACTCCTAATGGCCGCTTGGGGTGCCACCGCTCACTTCAGCCACCCCCTCCTTCACCCCCTCATCATCTCCACTCATAGGTTATTCCAAAAGTGTAGTTCATTTTCTGAATTTGATGGTGCTTTGTCACACATTTGGCGCTTTGACGTTTAACACGTTCTACGTGTACTGTAACACTCGCATCTGATTCAGCGTGCTATGGGTATTGTGTTCTGTTTATATTTTATGTTCTAATCCTAATTTCACTTCCTAAATACCGTTTGCAGTGCTGAAATTTACTTCGGGTTTGGTAAGATTTTGCACACATTTACTACCTTATTAGCCCTCATGTAATTCTTGAGCTGCACTAGAGAATTCCAAGCAGCCATTTGCACTTTCATCGGTCACCTGTGCCTTGACTCTTGGCACTGACTGCAGACACGTCACCGTGACTGGAATTGTATAATAAGATGACCAGTTTGTTTAATGTTTGGACTGATGGAGTGCATTTACCGGTATCACACCCACCATAAAACATTTATATATGGTGTATTACAGCACCCTTTTCAGTTCTCAGGTGACTTTCGCATAACACATAAGGGAGGATTAAATCTCTACAGCAGGCCTATTTTTGCAGTTAATGACACCAGTAAATCACATGTTAATTGATGTTCGGCCAAATAGAACACCGGCTTGTTAAAGTAAGGGATACAAATTTCACCCTCCATAATGATTTATGTGCTTTCAGGTGATTTCTTAGTTGCTGGAGTCCTCAAACACGTTTTATTGTTTACAAATTTATATAGCAGATGTCAACCATTTGCATAGTCCGTGTTACTTTCGCAATGTTAACACAGAGGTTTAGAAGCATTGGTGATGTCATAAATAACGATAGCTCTCAATATGTGGGGAGGGACCCCTGTGATTCTTTCGTCCTTCTGTCTAAGTACCTTGACAGCCTTGTACCAAACACCTTTTACAGATACTCATGTTGACGGTCTTGTACCAAAAACCTTTTACTAATATTCAATTTCTTCGTTTTCAACCTTTGGGTCTTCCCGGTGCATGACACTTGCCCATTTTAATTTAAAAAGGAGCCATCAAAGGTGGTGGGATCTCATTAAGTATGTTGTTCCTGCTTACATTTCACATACTTTACTTAATCTTGTTTATTATTCTCATAGCATGGGTGCCAAACGCATTTGCATTGCAATAGATCTCGCTTTCGCGAGAGTTTAAGCTGTTGGCATTGTAAATGACAATGCCTTTTATTTATCTGTTTTAAAAACAACACATACATAAAAGGCATTGTCATTTACAATGCTCATAGCTCAAACTCTCATTAATGCGAGACCTATTGCATTGCAAATGCTTGTTTATCTTGAAGTGTCATTCATTCTAATAATGAAAGTGGAAGTTGTTCTGGGAGGAAATTCTAGGAGGTTGGTGGAATGTCTACGGCCCAATTCACAGAACTAACTTAAGACAAAATCCTAAACTTACTACTTTTGGTATTCACAGAAGGCATTTAGTAGTAGTAAAGTTAGGATTTTGTCTTAAGTTTGTCTTAAGTCTGCCTTAAATCTGTCTTAAGTCTGTCCTAAGTTTGTCTTAAGTCTGTCTTAAGTCTGTCTTAAGACTGTCTTAAGTCTGTCTTAAGCCAAACGTAAGTCAAACTTAAGTCAAACTTAAGACAAAATCCTAACTTTACTACTACTAAATGCCTCCTGTGAATACCAAAAGTAGTAGGACAGACTTAAGATAGACTTAAGACAGACTTAAGACAAACTTAGTACAGACTTAATACAGACTTAAGACAGACTTAAGACAGACTTAAGACAAACTTAAGAAAGACTTAAGACAGACTTAAGACAAACTTAAGACAAATTTAGGGCAGACTTAAGACAGACTTAAGACAAAATCCTAAATTTACTACTACTAAATGCCTTCTGTGAATACATAAAGTAGTAAGTTTAGGATTTTGTCTTAAATTAGTTCTGTGAATCAGGCCCTACTTATGTAAACTAGAAGGAACAAGGAAATCAAGGATTCGGGAAAATTATTGGGCTCATATAGAGGGGTAAGGTCAGCAGGGTAACACGAGGCAGGCAGATTCACTCTTGCACTGTCAGGGCAGCAACCTACCAAGCACTTTACCTCTTACACTCGCATGTGCAGAGTACCAGTCTCTCTGGGGTCAGGGCCATGAGCTGGCTAGGGCTCGGCCAACTGGCTCTCATTCACCCGAACTTGAGATGGGCTTGACCGTCAATCTGTGCTCAATATTTTTTTTCTCCATCCGTCTAGCAGGAGTAGGTGTGGATTATGGACATTTGAAAGTATTTGAAGTTTCTGTTCAAGTTGCTGGCCTTGATTGCTCCTCCATTTCCTTCCTTCTTTGTGGGTGTAGCGATTCGACAGCAGGCAGCATTCCTCCCTTCAAATAAAAAAATGAAACATAAAATAAAATGTTACATGGCTACTGCATATGTCACTAATTCCCATCCTTTCTTCTCATGTTGGTATCCTTTTACTCATTTAACAGCATCTCTGTCTGGAGCATGTTGCCATAGGGACTACTGGACCATGTTTGATTAGCTCTCTTTTTGATGTATGGGCACACAGCATCTCACCTGTCCCTCGACCACGGTGGCTAGGCTAGTTAGTGCTTGTAATAGTTATAATGAGTGCATCTCTCATATACCCTCACTTATCATGCCACCAGGTGCTGCGTTAAAAAACATGATAACCGCACCTAGGTGGTCATCACATACGAAATGAAAACACTTACAATATAGCCTCCAAATAAAAAACAACATCCTCCCAAACACACACTCCATGCAGCTTAGTATACCTGAGTGTAAGCACTTAAGTGCCCCTCCACTTAGAGATAATAGGCGCTATATAAATGCTATAATACAATAGAATCAAATACGAATGTAAGAGTGTACCTTGACAAAATACATGATCAGAGCTCACTTTTCGATTGTATGTGTGAAGTCGTTTAGAAAGAGACAAGATGATATGTAAAATGTTAAAACACCTCCATGTGGTGTATAACATCTTCAAATTCTGGCATTTTAGGCAACAGGAATTTGCATGCTGGGGTTTTGAGCCAATAAAGAAAGTGTTAAAAGTATAACTACAATGCCCAATACAACTTTCTGATGGCTCAAAAACCATGAATGGCTGAAAGTAAATGTCATATTTGTACTTGGCAGACCTGAAATTCAATAAACTATTTACGTCCTGACTTCCTACTCTTTTCTTCTTGTAGGCAATCAAGTGGTAAGCAGCCCAGTGAGTGAGAATGCCAAGATAGCTTTTCAGATGTGAATGCAAGTACTGCTAATAGGCTAAAATGAATACTCCTTGTAGAAACAAACCAGCAGCTAAAAAGACATTGATATTTATGGGTCACACTGAGAGCTTCTATCTTAAATAGCTGAATCTCAATCTGGTTACTCACTGCAATGACGTAGAAAAGTGAGAACACTTCTTCTCCCTACTTTTGCTACGTCATTAAGGAATTCCCGGTTGCGCTGTCAGAGCTCTCTTAAGCCCTATCAGTGCGGTGCTGGCTCTCCGCTCCGGTGTTGAGCAGCAAGCACAGCTTTGGCATTGGAGGGAGAAGAAGAGGGTGGTGGGGATGGGTGGCAGCAGTTCAGGTACTTTTTCTTAATACATTTGGAGCACAGAAGAGAGAGACCACGTTATGTATGCCTTCCATGTTACTCCTCTGCCTTTGTGTAGCACTTCAAAGTAGAAGCAGATGTTATGTGAGCCATATGTGACATAGAAGTATAGATGAGTAAAAAGTGAATAGCGAAGATGATATTCACCTCTGGGTTCTGAGTGACACTATAAACAACTCAAGCTTCTCTCTCCTGGTATATTGGATGGGAAACATCCTTTACTACTCAACCTTTACAACGCAATACTTTTACATCGCGGTTTTCACAACGCAAGTCGTTACAATGACTTGGGCTGGATGGCGTTATACACTAAGGAATAGTATGATATACTATTCCAACACCTTCCATACCGTCCGCACAGACTGGAGTTGGAATAGTAAATCATACTATTCCAAAGTCCAGCGACCCCAGCGCAAGGTAAAAACTACAATGTAACATACCGTGTTGTAATGAAACGCGTTGTATTGTCATATATTCATACTGGTGCCATTCTGAACCCCGTGGTGAAAAACCTTCCCTTTATCAATGCTACCCATTTACAATTTTTATGTTATATAGTGGTCTTATAGAGAGCCTTTATCTTTTTTTTAAGTTTCTAAATCTGGTAACTAACTGCTATGATGCAGCAACAGCTGATAAAAAAACACGTTACCCACTGTTGCTATGTTATAGATGCCTTGCAGGACAGAGTGACATCAGCACATCGCTGCTTGTCTGCTTTCACTGAAAGCAGCTAGCGCAGCTGCATGAAGGGGAAGGAAAGCAGGGAAGGTGCTGGGGGCTGGTCAAGGTTGGCAGGTAAGGTGTTTTTTATTATATTTTTTTAACCTTTGGGACAGGAATACGTAAAAGAGGTCATGTTATGCATGGCTCATCCATTACTCTTCTGCCACTATGCAGCAGATGAAAGCAGGGACAGATGATTTTCGAGGCATAACATAAAATTAAGGATGGATGGATAGAAAGTGAATTACAGGGATGTTTTTCACCTCAGGGTTCCCTCTTGATGTCTATTTGATGTCGTTCAGAACCTCTTGGTGAAATACATCCCTGTAATTCACTGTTACCCATTTTAGAGTCTATATGTTTTATAAGGGGGCTACATAGAGCCACTGGATTCTAAATCTGGTTATTCACTGCTATGTCATAGCAACAGTGGGTAATAAACGTTGCTACCCATTGTTGTTATGTCATAAAGGAATTCCAGGCTGCTCTAACAGAATTTTCTGAGCGCCTGCCAGTGCAGCATGTCTTTCTGCCATCATGGAAGGCAGAGGACACAGCTAGGGGAGCGAAGGATGTGGGATGGCACAGGGGGTGGTATGATGGGTGGTTTGAAGTCTTCAATTTTTTTTACTTTTGGAGCAGGGAGGAGAATGGCTTGACATTACTTCTCTGCCCCTTCGTAGCAGTTGAAAGCAGGGACAGCTGATTTTGGGTCCATACATTAATAAAATTATATATAGGTAAAAAGTGAATAACAGGAATGTTTTTCAGCTCAGGGTTCTGAGGACATCATAGATATTTTAACTCTCATTGTCTGTATGATGTCACTCAGAACCTTTAGGTGAAAAAACATGCCCCATACTCACTGTTGCCCAACTATGATTATATATCTATATCTCTCTCTCTCTCGCTCTCTCTCTCTCTCTCTCTCTCTCTCTATATATATATATATATATATATATATATATATATATGCAAACCAACGGTAACCTACTTGAGCCGCACTCAAGCTGAGATGAAAGGTTACCAGCCTTTAATGAAAGGTATGGACACTGTTCAACATGCCAAACAATTTAAACAGCCTTATGTAGCCTGACGCGTTTCGAGAGGTTTTCTCTTCTTCAGAGGCGAGATAAGGTGCGTGCTTCGGCGAACGCTGACATCCCCTTAATTTATGCATGATGACACGCCCCCATTGGGGCTGCTCCATTGAGACAGTGTGCAAGCATTCTGGGAGTTGCAGTGTTCGTAATCCCTCCATTTGAATATGTGCACTCATTACTGTTCGTGATAATGCAGGCCCAAGGTGAGCCTCGGCAGATGAACGTGCCCTCAATCCTACATGGCAGCTCCACATTGAGGGTGGTGAATCCAATCCTCGTGGCCCCCTGAAATCCTGGGGTGGTGCGTTCTCGGCGGCTAGGCTGCCGCCTATTGATGCAAACCAACGGTAACCTACTTGAGCCGCACTCGAGCTGAGATGAAAGGTTACCAGCCTTTAATGAAAGGTATGGACACTGTTCAACATGCCAAACAATTTAAACAGCCTTATGTAGCCTGACGCGTTTCGAGAGGTTTTCTCTTCTTCAGAGGCGAGATAAGGTGCGTGCTTCGGTGAACGCTGACATCCCCTTAATTTATGCATGATGACACGCCCCCATTGGGGCTGCTCCATTGAGACAGTGTGCAAGCATTCTGGGAGTTGCAGTGTTCGTAATCCCTCCATTTGAATATGTGCACTCATTACTGTTCGTGATAATGCAGGCCCAAGGTGAGCCTCGGCAGATGAACGTGCCCTCAATCCTACATGGCAGCTCCACATTGAGGGTGGTGAATCCAATCCTCGTGGCCCCCTGAAATCCTGGGGTGGTGCGTTCTCGGCGGCTAGGCTGCCGCCTATTGATGCAAACCAACGGTAACCTACTTGAGCCGCACTCGAGCTGAGATGAAAGGTTACCAGCCTTTAATGAAAGGTATGGACACTGTTCAACATGCCAAACAATTTAAACAGCCTTATGTAGCCTGATGCGTTTCGAGAGGTTTTCTCTTCTTCAGAGGCGAGATAAGGTGCGTGCTTCGGCGAACGCTGACATCCCCTTAATTTATGCATGATGACACGCCCCCATTGGGGCTGCTCAATTGAGACAGTGTGCAAGCATTCTGGGAGTTGCAGTGTTCGTAATCCCTCCATTTGAATATGTGCACTCATTACTGTTCGTGATAATGCAGGCCCAAGGTGAGCCTCGGCAGATGAACGTGCCCTCAATCCTACATGGCAGCTCCACATTGAGGGTGGTGAATCCAATCCTCGTGGCCCCCTGAAATCCTGGGGTGGTGCGTTCTCGGCGGCTAGGCTGCCGCCTATTGATGCAAACCAACGGTAACCTACTTGAGCCACACTCGAGCTGAGATGAAAGGTTGCCAGCCTTTAATGAAAGGTATGGACACTGTTCAACATGCCAAACAATTTAAATAGCCTTATGTAGCCTGACACGTTTCGAGAGGTTTTCTCTTCCTCAGAGGCGAGATAAGGTGCGTGCTTCGGCGAACGCTGACATCCCCTTAATTTATGCATGATGACACGCCCCCATTGGGGCTGCTCCATTGAGACAGTGTGCAAGCATTCTGGGAGTTGCAGTGTTCGTAATCCCTCCATTTGAATATGTGCACTCATTACTGTTCGTGATAATGCAGGCCCAAGGTGAGCCTCGGCAGATGAACGTGCCCTCAATCCTACATGGCAGCTCCACATTGAGGGTGGTGAATCCAATCCTCGTGGCCCCCTGAAATCCTGGGGTGGTGCGTTCTCGGCGGCTAGGCTGCCGCCTATTGATGCAAACCAACGGTAACCTACTTGAGCCGCACTCGAGCTGAGATGAAAGGTTACCAGCCTTTAATGAAAGGTATGGACACTGTTCAACATGCCAAACAATTTAAACAGCCTTATGTAGCCTGACGCGTTTCGAGAGGTTTTCTCTTCTTCAGAGGCGAGATAAGGTGCGTGCTTCGGCGAACCCTGACATCCCCTTAATTTATGCATGATGACACGCCCCCATTGGGGCTGCTCCATTGAGACAGTGTGTAAGCATTCTGGGAGTTGCAGTGTTCGTAATCCCTCCATTTGAATATGTGCACTCATTACTGTTCGTGATAATGCAGGCCCAAGGTGAGCCTCGGCAGATGAACGTGCCCTCAATCCTACATGGCAGCTCCACATTGAGGGTGGTGAATCCAATCCTCGTGGCCCCCTGAAACAGTGTCCATACCTTTCATTAAAGGCTGGTAACCTTTCATCTCAGCTCGAGTGCGGCTCAAGTAGGTTACCGTTGGTTTGCATCAATAGGCGGCAGCCTAGCCGCCGAGAACGCACCACCCCAGGATTTCAGGGGGCCACGAGGATTGGATTCACCACCCTCAATGTGGAGCTGCCATGTAGGATTGAGGGCACGTTCATCTGCCGAGGCTCACCTTGGGCCTGCATTATCACGAACAGTAATGAGTGCACATATTCAAATGGAGGGATTACAAACACTGCAACTCCCAGAATGCTTGCACACTGTCTCAATGGAGCAGCCCCAATGGGGGCGTGTCATCATGCATAAATTAAGGGGATGTCAGCGTTCGCCGAAGCACGCACCTTATCTCGCCTCTGAAGAAGAGAAAACCTCTCGAAACGCGTCAGGCTACATAAGGCTGTTTAAATTGTTTGGCATGTTGAACAGTGTCCATACCTTTCATTAAAGGCTGGTAACCTTTCATCTCAGCTCGAGTGCGGCTCAAGTAGGTTACCGTTGGTTTGCATCAATAGGCGGCAGCCTAGCCGCCGAGAACGCACCACCCCAGGATTTCAGGGGGCCACGAGGATTGGATTCACCACCCTCAATGTGGAGCTGCCATGTAGGATTGAGGGCACGTTCATCTGCCGAGGCTCACCTTGGGCCTGCATTATCACGAACAGTAATGAGTGCACATATTCAAATGGAGGGATTACGAACACTGCAACTCCCAGAATGCTTGCACACTGTCTCAATGGAGCAGCCCCAATGGGGGCGTGTCATCATGCATAAATTAAGGGGATGTCAGCGTTCGCCGAAGCACGCACCTTATTTCGCCTCTGAAGAAGAGAAAACCTCTCGAAACGCGTCAGGCTACATAAGGCTGTTTAAATTGTTTGGCATGTTGAACAGTGTCCATACCTTTCATTAAAGGCTGGTAACCTTTCATCTCAGCTCGAGTGCGGCTCAAGTAGGTTACCGTTGGTTTGCATCAATAGGCGGCAGCCTAGCCGCCGAGAACGCACCACCCCAGGATTTCAGGGGGCCACGAGGATTGGATTCACCACCCTCAATGTGGAGCTGCCATGTAGGATTGAGGGCACGTTCATCTGCCGAGGCTCACCTTGGGCCTGCATTATCACGAACAGTAATGAGTGCACATATTCAAATGGAGGGATTACGAACACTGCAACTCCCAGAATGCTTGCACACTGTCTCAATGGATCAGCCCCAATGGGGGCGTGTCATCATGCATAAATTAAGGGGATGTCAGCGTTCGCCGAAGCACGCACCTTATCTCGCCTCTGAAGAAGAGAAAACCTCTCGAAACGCGTCAGGCTACATAAGGCTGTTTAAATTGTTTGGCATGTTGAACAGTGTCCATACCTTTCATTAAAGGCTGGTAACCTTTCATCTCAGCTCGAGTGCGGCTCAAGTAGGTTACCGTTGGTTTGCATATATATATATATATATATATATATATATATATATTCACTAAAAAAAACATAGGTTTCAGGGGCGTTATAGTTAGCTGGACATTTCCCTCGTACAAAACCCTAGAAATTCCCCCGTTATAGTTAGTTCAGCTAACTATAACTAGTGATGTCATCAGTGATGTCATTTGAGATGTCATCATTGATGTTATCAGTGATGTCACCTCATGTCATGAGTGATGTGATATGTGACGTCATCAGCAGTGCATTGCGGGGGTGCGAGTTATAGTTAGCTGAACTAACTATAACGGGGGAATTTCTAGGGTTTTGTACGAGGGAAATGTCCAGCTAACTATAACGCCCCTGAAACCTATGGTTTTTTTTGTGAATTTCTAAGGTTTTTTAAATGCCAATTCCTAACTATAACGCCCCTGAAACCTTTGGTTTTTTCAGTGAATTTCAAAGGTTTTTTAAATGCCAATTCCTAACTTTAACGTGCATGAAACCTATGGTTTTTTCAGTGAATTTCAAATGTTTTTTAAATGCTAATTCCTATCTATAACTTATCTCTGAAGATATCATGTTTAATGATTTTGATTGGATTTCTATATTTTTGAAATTCAGTGTGTCAATTTCATTAATTATCTTTTTGTTAAATACTTTTTTATCACCATTTTTAAACTTATTTTTTCAATTAATTCTTTTAAAAATGAAAAAATGTTATTTGAACTTAATGGGTTTTACAAACATATTTTTTTATATTTTTCAAAATATTTTTTTAACTATATGTTCAAAACTGTATTTTATATATTTTTTTCAATGTTTTTGGATCCGCGCACCCTATGCGCACCGTTCTCGATCCCTACGCGTTAGCATCCACGCATGGTATGCGTTGGGTACGTGTTTAGTGTGCGATCGCAATGCGACAGGTACGCGACTCCCAGCCTATACGCGACACATTCGATGTACGTAACGCGATGTTTACGCGCTTCCGCGATGCGTCATCTGCGTCTATGACGCGGTGGGTGCGCAGATCCCGTGAAATATTTAACATTTAAAAAAACATATTTATGTATTTCATGTGAATATTAATTGAAGACAAACTCTAAACTGGTCTTAAAACTAATATATTTTTAAATCTAAGCCTAGATTTCTTTTTAATTGAATTTCGCGGATGTGTGCTGGGTGCTTGCTGCGTAAGCGCAGGGTGCGCGGATCCCATGTGACCTGCAAAAAAAGAGATTTGATTGGTTTATTACACTTCCTCTTTTAACTATTGAAAGACCCCACCCATTTCAATCATTCTTCTTTGACCTTCTTTAGAGCACCATCTCTTTGGAGAGAAGAAGATTTTTTAGATTAAGTTTACACTTAGCTCTAACTTTTTTCAACCAAAAATGGCTTCAGGGCAGCAGGCATCACCTGCATCACCTGATAGTTCTGAGGATGAATTTTTCCCGGAGGCACCACCCAAAAAACGTTTTTCTTCAGTGGTGTGGAAATTTTTTACTTTTCCCGAGGGGCAGAATACGACCAATGCCACCTTGGTCACATGCAAGATTTGCAAAAGAGTCCTATCGAGAGGGGATCCTAACAAGAAATACTCTTGCGGCACGGCAAGTATGATGAAGCACATGAGGACCCTTCATCCGAACAATCTTGCACGAGAAGAGTGCCGACGGATGAGAAACACTCCTGCTCCTGCGCCATCCACCTCATGGCAGCCGAGCACATCAAGAGTGCATCCATCAGCCCAAACCTTGGACATCCGTCCTCAATTTCAATTTTTAAAAGTGCTCTGCACTAACTGCAATAAGACTTTGTGCTATGGTGAGCAGTCGATTGATCTGATCTGCTGCCGGCAAGAAAGTCACATTTGCTAGTTTTTTTTCTTTTTTTTTATTGTTCACTGAAGTTCATTGTTTGGTTTCTCCTGTTTTTTGTTGTTGTTTTTTTTTGCAGAAAAACCAAAAAAAATTAAAAATTGTTCAGAAAACCCAAAAAAAATTATAAAAGAAGAAAGAAGAAGAAAAAAAGTTCTTGTAAGAACTAACTTTCCTGGTTCGAAAAAAGAGCTACATTTCTTTGTTAGTGTTAGTTTAGATGAATGTATGTGTAGTATGTAATTGACTGAAGTAGCGTATGGTGAATGTTTAAGTGCAGAACTATGAGGAAGTGCTGCAGCATCACACAGTAACCTCTTTAACTGCAGTGTGCTGTAGTACTTCCGAAACACAGGGATGCAACATATGTACATAAATATGTTGCAAATCTATGCTTCTCTCTGCACGGCTGCTTAAACTGCAGCCATGTGGTGACACAGGCACCCTTGCACCATAGTGCAAGGATATCTGTGTCATGTGCTGTTTGTTTTTCTGCAGGAAGACACACCTTCCTGCACAAAAACAATGAGAAAATGCATTTTTCTTCTTCAATGTATGCTCAACACTTCAGCATGCATTGAAGATATAAAAATGTGGAGAAACTAAAACAATTCTCCTTGTTGTGCTTTCCTACACCAATTTTAGAATGGTGCAGCATTCACACACATATCGAGATTTATGATTTCTGATACATCTAGACATGTGTCTTGTTCTCAGATTATTAAGTGCAATCATGCACAACAACACTTATAGAACACCCTTTCCACACAAAGTGGTGTGCATGATGAGGTTATATTTACATGGAGTATAAAAAGTGCAAAGAGTGCCTTTTCCTCTCTTTGTAAATATAAAAGAGTATCTTGCACAATAACTATGTTACAAAAAGTGACATATTTCCGTTTTTAAATTTCCTTGCGAATGATAGAAGGTAAGCACAGAGTTTTGTCTGCAAAGATGTTCAAAGAAGAATGATTGAAATGATTGCGGTCCTTCAACAGCTAAAAAGGTGAAATATTATGAATCCCTCAAATCTCTTTTTTTACTGGTCACATGATATCTGATTATGGTCAGATTTCAAAACTACATAAACAGAGTGTTTTTAGAAACGTGTTTCAACTTTGTAGCTTCTTGCAGGCCTCTTCATTCTGCATATTGAGACTTAGTTAAACTTACCTTCACAGTAATAGGAATAAAAAATGGTATACATTTTTTTCTGTTTTTCATTCAAATATAAATTCATATAATTTGCTTATTTTAAAATTTGCATCTGTGAAAGAAAAGGAAAAAAAATATATAACATGTAATAATACATTTTATAGAACACAGCATAATTTCCACAAAGTAATTTTTATGCCTTTTTTGCTGTTCTCAGAATATATTAAATTTCACTAAAAATAGTGATTTCAATCATACTCATCACTTAACAGCGGGCAAAAAAAACACAATCTCAAAGATTGTTAAAAAAAAAAACAACATGCCATTCTCAAAATACAAATCACAGAAATATAAAATGCACACAGCTAACACATTTTTTTAACTTTAACTTACAAAAACTGTAAATGATGTTGCTATATTGAAACCGGACCTAGGAAGCTTGTTTCCGGTCCAGGGAAGACATGGCTTGGCAGTTCGGGCTGGACTGTTCCCATGAGGCACAGGGTCAGACTGATTTGCATATGGCCATGTCTGAACTGAGTGTCAGAGTGGGCTAAAGAACAGTGATGGATTACACCCAGATCAGTTGACTGGGGGTGAGTGCTTGCAATGTTCAACACTCCGTCCATCATTTCCTTTGGTTTTGCTTTGTTCGCCATAAGTTGGCAGGGTATACTCAGACGTGAGTCCCTTGATCACTTTGCACTGGATTCAAGCAAGCCTGGCTGAAGACGGCTGAAATGCCAGAAACCGGTCCTAGGAAGCTTGTTTCCGGTCCAGGGAAGACATGGCTTGGCAGTTCGGGCTGGACTGTTCCCATGAGGCACAGGGTCAGACTGATTTGCATATGGCCTTGTCTGAACTGGGGTGGCAGAGTGGGCTAAAGAACGGTGATGGATTAAACCCAGATCAGTTGACTGGGGGTGAGTGCTTGCAATGTTCAACACTCCGTCCATCATTTCCTTTGGTTTTGCTTTGTTCACCATAAGTTGGCAGGGTATGCTCAGACGTGAGTCCCTTGCTCACTTTGCCACTGGATTCAAGCAAGCCTGGCTGAAGACGGCTGAAATGCCAGAAACCGGTCCTAGGAAGCTTGTTTCCGGTACAGGGAAGACATGGCTTGGCAGTTCGGGCTGGACTGTTCCCATGAGGCACAGGGTCAGACTGATTTGCATATGGCCATGTCTGAACTGGGGTGGCAGAGTGGGCTAAAGAACGGTGATGGATTAAACCCAGATCAGTTGACTGGGGGTGAGTGCTTGCAATGTTCAACACTCCGTCCATCATTTCCTTTGGTTTTGCTATAAAATATTCACCAAATCTAAAGTTGAATTTTTGGAGAATGCACCACGCCCATAACGTTTTCCTTCAGTGATGTGGAAATTTTCTACTTTTCTCGAGGGGCAAACAAAGACCAATACCACCTTTCTCATGCACAAGATTTTCAAAACAGTTCTGTTACGAGGGAATCCTAACAAAAAATACTCATGCGGCACAGCAAGTATGATGAAGCACCTAAGGACCCTTCATCCAAACAATCTTGCACGAGAAGAGTGCAAACAGATGAGAAACAATCCTGTTCTGTATCTGTAAAAAAGAATCACAAATAAATGTATATTAATAACTTTCAAACTTATACTATTCCATTACTGTACAAACACATTTTATATAAATACTGACTAAGAAACTATGTCCCTGAACCACAAGTGTGATGATGATTAAAACACTACATACATAGTGCATACTACTTTGAAGCAGTTCATGCCCTAAAGCGTACCTCACTAAAACTCTACATGTTAACTGACTAAATGATTACAGTACTATAAGGAGACACACTGGGTGAGTGACAGGGTGTTTGCTAGAAGAGTATGAATACTAACCAGGGAATTGAAGGTGTGAAACACAACTGTGTAGGTGATTAGAGGACTGCATCCATACTGCATAGGCATTTAAAGCAGTCCATGTGCTAAGGCCTGGCTCACTGCATGACTACTTGGGTACTGACTGAATGATTAGAGTACAGCAACGAGAGTGCCTAGGTGAATTTATAAGTGCTAGGCTTTTCGCACAGGGAATGGATTAGTACTTGGTACTGAATGGGTCACTAGAGGATTGCAAAGGCAGTGACAAGATGTTTGCTGGACTGTATGGATACTGACTAGGAAATTGAAAGTGTGAAAGACAAGTGTCTAGGTGGTTAGAAGACTGCATGCATAGTGCATAGGGGTTTCAAGCAGTCCATGTGCTAAGGCCTGGCTCAGTGCATTAATACTTAGGCACTGACCGAATGATTAGAGTACTGCAAAGATAATATCTTGGTGAATTTATAAGTGTTGGAGTTTTCGCACAGTGAATGGATTAGTACATGATGCTGAATGGGTCACTAGAAGACTGCAAAGGGAGTGACAGGATGGTTCCTGGAAGTGTATGGATACTGACTAGGGAATTGAAGGTGTGAAAGACAATTGTGTAGGTGGTTAGAGGACTGCATGCACAGTGGATAGGGGTTTGAAGCAGTCCATATACTAAGGCCTGGGTCACTGGATGAGTACTTGGGTACTGACTGAATGATTAGAGTACTGCAGGGAGAGTGCCTGGGTGAATTTATTAGGGTTTGGCGCAGTGAATGGATTAGTACATGATGTCACTAGAGGAGTGCAACGGGAGTGACAGGGTGTTTGCTGGAAGTGAATGGATACTGACTGGGGAATTGAAGGTGTGAAAGACAAGTGTGTGGGTGGTTAGAGGACTGCATGCATAGTGGATAGGGGTTTGAAGAAATCCATGTGCTAAGACCTGGCTCAGTGCATGAATACTTAGGCAGTGACTGAATCATTAGAGTACTGGAAAGAGAGTGTCTTGGTGAATTTATAAGTGTTTGGGTTTTGGCACAGTGAATAGATTAGTACATGCTGTTGAATGGGTCTCTAGAGGACTGCAAAGGGAGTGACAGGGTGTTTCCTGGAAGTGTATGGATACTGACTAGGGAATTGAAGGTGTAAAAGACAAGTGTATAGTATGTTAGAACACTACATGCATACTGCATAGACATTTGAAGCAATCTATTTGGTACTTAGAAACTTACTAAATAATCAGACTACTTCTAGGACAGTGCTTAGGTAAAACTTTTAAATTTTCAGTTCTGCCACAGTGAACAGAATAGTACATGGTACTGCACCTTAGTGTCAAACCCTGAGTCATTTTATCAATGCATAAGCAAAGACTAGCTTCTAATGCTACTAAACCTTGACAACATGACAGGTTTTAAAAGAGTTATCTGCTAAAAAAATACACGATGTTACCAAATGCTTCTCTCACAGTGGTTCCCAAATGCACACAGACTCACAGTGTGATTCTAGACAACAACCACTATACCTAGGAGTTTACCAAAAATCATTCACTACTGTGGAAGTGGTAAGGGAACTGTACACAATCTTCATATTTCAGGACTGCACTTTTGTGTCAAAGCCTGACTCATTTAATCAAAGCATAAGCAAAGACTGGCTTCTAATGCTACTAAAACTTGACAACATGACCGGTTTTAAAACAGTTATCTGTCAGCAAATACACGATGTTACCAAATGCTTCTCTCACAATCCTTACCCAAATGCACACAGACTCACAGTGTGATTGTCGACAATAAACACTATCCTAGGAGTTTACCAAAACTCATTCACTAGTCTAGAAGAGTTAATGGTACTGAACACAATCTACATATTTAAGTACAGCACATCAGTGTCAAAGCATGACTCATTTAATCAATGCATAAGCAAAGATTGGATTCTAATGCTATTAAAACTTCACAACATGACAGGTTTTAAAAAAGTTATCTGTCAGCAAATACATGATGTCACCAAATGCTTCTCTCACACTGATCCCAAATACAAACTAACTCACACTGTGATTCTAGACAAGCACCACTATCCCTAGGAGTTAACCAAAACTCATTCACTACAGTGCAAGTGGTAAGGGAACTGCACACAATCTACATATTTCAGGACTGCACTTTTCTGTCATAGCCTGACTCATTTAATCAAATCATAAGCCATAACTGTCTTCTAATGCTTCTAAAACTTCACAACATGACAGGTTAAAACAGTTATCTGTCAGCAAATACACGATGTTACCAAATGCTTCTCTCACAGTGGTTCCCAAATGCACACAGACTCACTGTGTGATTCTAGACAAACAACACTATCCCTTGCACTATACCAAACACATTTCTTCATCTAGAATTAGTACTACATTTTAGTATAGAAACATAACATAACTCATTTCACAAATTCATAAACAATGACTGGTTTCTAATTCTACTAAAATATAAAAACAGCCCAGTTATCTGTCTGCAAACACATGAAAAACACAAATGCTTATCACAGAATGGTTTCTACATGCACACACACTGTCAATAAGATTGTAGAGAAAAAAAGTACTCCCTACACTTTAGCAGGAGAAATACATTAGTTTGATTAAAATCAAAATAGTCTACATACATCCCCTCACAATTAAATAACTCATCTTTCAAGTTATTTTGTAGATTAAGAAGTATATCAGTCACTCACCATATTTTCTTTTACAGAATCTCTGCACTGTGCACCTCTCAGCAAAAACAAAGAATGGAAAAGTTTCCCTTTCATTTTCCACACATATACATGTAAACATCAAATCACAATCCTTCGCACACAAACTCAAAAGCAAACACACATTTCTATTGGTTAAACATTTCAACCCTTTCCAACTGAAAGATATTTCAACCATTCCCCCAATCTGCCTTCTGCCTGTTACCATAGAAACAGGTCATGGAACACTGCACTAAGCACACAGGTCAGAAGTTCAGCACACAATGTTCCTACACAAGAGAGGAAGTGTGCTTCACTTTTCAACATATCAGCTAATTATATATAATGTTCCTTACAATCTGTTTTTGTTAACCAACAAGACTCATACCTTTAAAAAATAGAAATATACACCCTACCTTTCAGTGTACAAAGTAGTCATACAACCAATGATTTCTTGTCTTTTTAAAAAAAAAATCCTTGGATCCGCGTACCCAACGCGATAGGATGCACGCACTGTGCGCGCATTACGCCGTTTTTTTTTAAAAGGGGGCCCCAGGGGGTCCTTCTGGAACCCCCTAAGCACCTCTAGAGGGTCAGAGTATTTCCACTCTGCCCCCTTTATATGTTTTACACACTTATTCCCCTTGCTTCTTCAGCCTCGCTTCTACCGAGGCAGAAAATGGCCGCCAACAGTTCCTGGTTTTGAATGTAGAGAGACACTCGACAGCCAATTAGCATTCAGCGTGCAATCGTGAGGGTGCGCGCTCGGTTTGGGGAGGGTGCGCGTACGGTGCGTGTACGGTCCGCGGATCCTCGGCGGCCATAGATATTTATGTACTTTTAACTCTAATTTTCTCAGGAACTACTGAACGGATTCAAACCATTTATGCAAAAGGCACAAGTCTGAACTGAGGACTACCTCTTTGCCAAATTTGGTGTCATTCCGTTCAGCGGTTCGGGCTGTAGCTGCGACAACAGATCCTATGGGAAATTGCATGGGGAAAACGCGTTTTGGGACCCCCCTTTTTTCTCGGCCCCCGCTTGACGAATCACCACAAAACTTTCAGGGTAGGAGTGGAGCGGAGCTGGCCAAAAGTTTGGAAAATTTTGCGAGGATTCATCAACCGGTGCCAGACTTATTGGGAATAGAATGTTGCGGATTTCCTATGGAAAATAGGTCCTAACTATAACTAACTACTGGCGACATATATATTTATATTTACCAGATGAATGAGAGTAACAGCAGCTGGACCTGTCTAATGAGGCAATGAGAAAGGAAAAACAATGTGTTTGCACCTCTCTTCCAGAGCCCATCCTCGGCCTAAAGATTATTGCAGTTTAGGTGGAGCAACACCACCTTGGTGATGTCCTGCAATGAACAGGTGCAGCCCGTGCAGGAGATGTTACATATGCATTTGTTACTTTATTTTGTTTGAACTTTGGCCCATTATGTGTGCAGCCTGATGTTTGTATCAGCCAAGCAACATTATCATCTACATTTATTTTGAATTGCCCTGTTTCTGTTCCTATAGACTTTCCACTGTTCTTTTTGTTTCTTGTTGCATGCTGTATTTTGTACTTGAGAGTTGTACATTTGCATTCAAAGCAAAAAAGTGGTTTGGGTATCTTGAGCTAGGCTTCATTACTACAGACTTCACATCATGACCATGTCATTTTTTGTCTTAATCTCATGAATGGATGTATGGATAGATAGATAGATCCAAGGAAAGACATGTGGATAGACTGATATTTCGTGAACTAATGGTATAAGGATAGACAGAGACAGAGACAGACATAGCTATAGACAGGTGTAGTGTTCCTACTTCTTGGTTTCTGTAGAATGTCATCGCTGTTACTAGGCTACGCTGTCTAGAACGTGGAGTCTGCATCTTGTGAAAGTGATTGTAAGCAGTTTGTCAGTTGGCAACTGCAGGGCCTGATGCTGGATGGGGTTTACTTATTTCCTTGTACTCAATAAATACAACTCTACTTTATCATCTCTACGCTACTGAGTATTACTTCATTACAACAGGCACTGATAAAGAATGGATAAATAAAGACAGAAAGGTGAACAAAGGATGGACAGACAGCAATCTAGATAGATAGGTAGATAGACAGGTGAATTGAGACAGAGTGATAGTTCTCAAGCTCTAACTAAAAAACTAAACTTTACATTAAAGTAATGTATGTAAATATTCATAGATTGCTGCTCGATTCAGTTTGAAAATCTGATACATTTAAAAACAAGTTTCGATTTTGTATCCGATTAGTCATTAATATTTTATCATGACCAATGCTGTCAAGCGAATGTGGCATGCAGAAACCATCAGGTTTACTTGTGTGCCATGAATGTTGGTGAGGCTCAGGTTTAAAATGTCACTTAAGATTAAAATAGTTGCAGGCTGGTTAGGTTTGCTTGATGGTTATGTCAAAGAGGGGGATATTCTTAACTATTTCTATTTTGAAGCGATTTACCTTTTAAAGGTATATGGTTATTGAAATCTTTCAGATCCCATCTTTTTAATATGTTGAGTACTGTTTCAGACAAAATGTTTGCTCCTGCTGTTTTTCAATTATTGATATAGTCGTTTTTCATTTTCGGCTTAACTCGTGCAGATTGTGACTTGAAAGTAAAATGACTAGAATTATACACAAAAAATTTTCAAGCACAATTTTTTCTTGTTCAAATAGGTGTGCACAATGTATGCGAACATGGTGGGCAAGGGAGGAGGGCACAGTGACTGGTTGTAGTGATTACATTTAAAGTTCTATCTAATACATTTGTTCGCAACTAATTACAGCCATGGTGATGACAAGAGGCCAACACATATCTCTTAAGTACTGCCATATTCTTTTAAGAGAAATACAACCTAGTTCAGACAAATCTTACACAATAATTGGCCTTTCACAATTCCACAAGCATATTCCTCTGGCTATAAATACTACTGAAGTGGAAAATGATCTTTTCTTTGAAAGTGGGCCATATGCTTAGGCACCATTACATTCTCTTAGGCAGTGTAGTGAGGCCAATTCTATTTAATAACAAAGTTACTTCCAATAGTAATACTTTAAAGTACTTGAACATTAGTTCACTTGAGGATGCTTGATTTCTGCTACATGATTTATTGACTGACGTATTTACCGTTACATATCCACCATATCGTCTAGTGAGGATTTGCCTATTCTTATAAATGAAACAAAAAAAGTAGATAATTTAGTAACAGGAACATTAATAAATACATCGTATACATTTATGCAGTGTTACATGGACCTGTGAACACATAATCATGAGAACTGTAATAGCTTGTCTTTGGCTGTATATATGCAACGTCTTCCTACTTAAGCAATCTAGCAGTCTTGGGCTTTTGCAGTGGTAAGAAAATCTTAAATGTCAGAGAGTGTCCTCAGCATATATGACATGTTTATCTGACTATGTTTTTGAAACTGTGAATTCTGCAAGCTTTTTAACAATTTGCCATATTTTATATATTAACCTAATCTTGTAGTATTGTTTCAGAAATGCTTTGAGGGATATCTCAGGGTGAGTTTGACTTATTTTGTATGAATATACATTGATTAAGTAGTTATTTATGTCTTTAGCAAATCTTTAATGTATGATAAAATACTGATGTTGTCACTTTCCTTACTGAATTGTACAAGAGAACATTCAGAGTTTTTTAAACACAGAGGGGCATATTTATGAAAAACTGATATAATGTAGTGATGTGTCAGAAAAAGTTGTGCTGCGATATGACACTTTCAGATGACAAAGATGCGTTGCATTTACGGTATGGCGCACCATGTCGTAAGGTCCCAAGGTGCATCAAAAGTTTGACAAGTCCCACAATACAAAGCACTAAACCTGCAGTGAAGTAAGAAAACATCATGCATGGCCCTTGGAAATCAGCACAATCTGTCCTCTTTCACCATGAGGCAAGTATGCTTGTCTTGGGGATACGCAGTCAAAAGTTTAGTGTGAAGTCATGGTCTGTACTGTAGTTGCCAGAGGATTAACTTCTCATCTGAGAGGGGATACAAGTGCTGAGTATGGGAAGGATCACCAAGGAGGTTCATGTGAAGAGTCATGTGTACAGTCACTAGCATTAAACCATATTTCACCCACCTATCCTGATGTGCTGAGTGAGATTCTACAGGTATTGCCTGCCATGTCAAACACCAAACTAACTCTTGTCTTGTACAAAATAATTTTGGGGGTAGGGGTGGATGCAAGGGATGTACACCAAAGGTACATGAGTGTTTTTTGGTAGTATAGATGGTGTGTGAGCTTGGAGGGCCCCTTGTAGTGTGCTGCCATGTAGGTGTGGCTGAGCACCTTGAACTGGCAGTATATCTGAATTTCAAGGAGAGGACGTGTGATGTGTGTGCTGCAAGGTAGCTTGACTGATAGCCACGCACTGCTGTGTGTGATAGTTTCCCACTTGTGTAGCAGTTGTGAAGGGGTGCCATAGTGGGGGGCCTTGGCTTTGCATTTGTCACCCCAAGTGGGATGGGTATGCCCAGACGTGGGCCCCGTGCTCTCCATGCCGCTGGAGTCAAGCTATCCTGGCTGATGAGGGCTGAAAACCCGAAACCCGTCCTAGGATGCTTGTTTCCAATCCAGCAAGGACCTGGCCTGGCAGTTC
Organism: Triturus cristatus; assembly: GCF_964204655.1. Taxonomy (NCBI): domain Eukaryota; kingdom Metazoa; phylum Chordata; class Amphibia; order Caudata; family Salamandridae; genus Triturus; species Triturus cristatus. Next base: position 237,812,119 of record NC_140582.1, read on the forward strand.
GTGCTGGACTGTTCGCATTGGGCGCAGGGTCAAGACTGATTTGCATATGACTGCTGGGTCCAAACTGGAATGGCATGGTGAGCAAAAAACTATGGACTTAGGCCCAGATCTCTGTACTGGGGTGAATGTATGACATTGTTCTGCATTCTGTTCGTCAATTGTTCTTTTTGCATTTGTCACCCCGAGTGGGATGGGTATGTCCAGACGAGGGTCCTGTGCTCTCCATGCCACTGGAGTCAAGCTATCCTGGCTGATGAGGGCTGAAAGCCCAAAACCGGTCCTAGGATGCTTGTTTCCAGTCCAGAAAAGACCTGGCCTGGCAGTTCGGGCTGGACTGTTCCCATTGGGCGCAGTGCCAAGAATGATTTGCATATGGCTGGGTACAAACTGGAATGGCATGGTGAGCAAAAAAACGATGGATTTAGGCTCAGATTTCTATACTAGGGTGAATGTATGACATTGTTCTGCATTCTGTCCATCCATTGTTCTTTTTGCATTTGTGACTCCTGGGGCGGGGCGAGGGCTCAGAGGGAGACTCTCTCGGCCTCTTTCTCATTTCAGCAGGGTGAGCCTCTGCTTTGGCTCGTTTTACAGCCCGTATTGCCAAGGAAGTGGCAGGACGGGGCCGGAATGCGGAGCTACACATTTTGTGTTATACTATACCCATGTGGGGGGCAACTGTTGTCAGAGGCTACCTGGGAGTCAGCACGAGTGGCGGCGAGACCGCCTGAGGCACTGTGATCGGTGCCGGATTGTATTACGGATTACTCTATTTCTCCATAACGGAGTACCTGATTATAGTATTACGCATTTCATTATTCCTGCATAACAAACTACCTGATTAGAGTATGACGCATGGCATTATTTCTGCATAACGAACTACCTGATTGTCGTATGACGCATTGCATTGTGTCTGCATAACAACTACCTGATTAGCGTATTACGCATTGCATTATTCCTGCATACCGAACTACCTGATTAGTGCATTACGCATTGCCTTATTTCTGCATAACAGCCTACCAGGTGGTTGCATTGCGCATTGCATTATTTTTACATTGCAAAGTACCTGATCGTTGTGTTATGCATTGCATTATTTTTACATTGCAAAGTGCCTGATTGTTATGTACGCATTGCATTATTCTTACATTGCAAAAGTACCTGATTCAAGCATTACGATCTGCATAACATGGTTTTAGGATTACAGTTAACTGTTTAGAAGTGCTCATTAATATCGCCAGAACTTACAAGTGCTGGCTGGCCTAACAACCGGCCAGAAGGAATATTACAAATACGCATATGTTGGATTTATATTGTGTGGTCTGGGTCAAACACTTCTCCTCATTGTACTCATGTGTAGGGGAGGAGGAAGGAATGACAAACGAATACCTAGGGCAAAACACTTGTGATACAACGCTAACATTTAGCCTGGCAGATACCATACTAGCCATTAATTTAGTTAAACAAGGCAAAGCCCCAGGTCCAGACAAAATCCCTGGGGACCTCTGGAAACACGAGAATAATCTGTGGGCACCCTATATTAATCTATTTAGTAATGACATTGCAAGAGGTGCCCCAATTCCAGAAACCTGGCAGGGTGCAGAAATTGTGACCATTTTCAAGAAGGGGGACAGATCCAACCCATCAAATTATAGACCTATCAGTTTGATAGATGTCTTGCAAAAAATTTATGCGCGTCAACTTCTCAATAAATTGAATATGTGGATTGAGGATCACTCTATTTTTACCAAATACCAGGCAGGTTTCAGAGCCAAAATTAGTACTGTAGACCAGGTTTTTAGATTCTTATGTTTAACATGGAAATATATTAATATAAGGAAATCCCATCTATACATAGCCTTCGTGGACCTTAAAGCGGCCTTCGATTTGGTTCCCAGGGGGCAGTTATGGAAAAGGTTGAGGGATATGGGTGCCCCTGGGGACATCTGCCATCAATTGATTAGGCTACACGAGGGTAACTATGCAAGAGTAAGGTGGGGGCCAAATGGAGAGCTATCGGAGAGAATAAATATAAAGAGAGGTGTCCGACAAGGTTGTGTTTTGGCACCAACTCTTTTCTCTCTCTACGTAAATGACATCCCTGAAACCCTCTTGGGCTGCGAGCATGACTCTCCCAAGTTGTGTGGTCAAGCCGTTCCGGCATTATTATTTGCGGATGACACGATTTTAATCTCCCAGACACCTAATGGTCTGCAAAATCTTTTGAATAAATTTCGGGACTACTGCTTGGATAAAAACCTTGAAATTAATGCTTCTAAAACGAAAGTTATGGCGATTAATCCCCACAGAGGGTTTAACAAAGTCTTTAATGTAAATAAGGAAAAGATTGAACAAGTGAACAATTTTAAATATTTGGGTATCACCCTTGACACTAAAATGAACTGGAAACCGCAAATAGAAAAATCGAGGTTAACATTAATACAAAATAAAGCCCCTATAATCAGGAAGTTTAAAAGCAGCCCTATTAAAGCAATATCACCTGCTATTGAACTTTTTAAATATAAAGTTCAATCAGCTACCCTATATGGGGCAGAATTATGGGGCCATGTACCACGAGATTCTTTTTCAGTCCAAGAAAACAGTTTTTTCAGGCAACTCTTAGCGATCCCGGGCTGTACCCCTCTTGTCCCGTTATTTTGGGATTTGAATATACGTCACTTGGACGATCAAGCTCATTTACGCCCATTACTGTATTGGGTGCTCCTGTGGTCAACTGATGAGCTTGCAGACTACAGAGACGCACTGAAGGAAATAATCCAAATAAAGAATGCTACTCAGTTGGTTTGGTTAGCGTATATTGAAAACTGGTTCACAAAGCTGGGCTTACGCAACTTTTGGACAGATCCGGATTCACTAATCAATTCCTCTAAAAAATTGTTGAAGGACACATATTGGGACTATATTAATAACTCTGTATTACATAACCCCAAACTTGGACCACTGACCCTTAAATTTTTAAATTTTAAATGTGAAAGCAAATTCGAAAATTATATGGATGAAATTGAACCCCCTTTGGCTAAATCATTGTATTTAAAGTATCGCTATGGTATTTTGCAACTCAGTTCTAGAACATCAAAATGGGCGCCCAATAATAATAATAACAAATCTGACCTGTGCAAATTGTGCAATATGGAGGCAAAGGAGGATGAGACCCATGTTCTTTTTATATGCCCTGCATATATGCGGCCAAGGACAAAATGGATCAAACCTATTTGTCTAAACTTGGGTCTTCGTCGTGTCCAGGACGGGGAAAGAATATTTAAGGGCGACTCATCACAGAGGATAGTATTTAGCCTGAGTCGTTTTTTATTTAGTGTTGCGATAATTAGGAAAAGGAATGGTCAAAAAATGTAATGGTATCTTCACTAAGCCTGGTTCTTAAAAAAATTTTTAAAAAACTTTTTAATTCCTATTTTAAAAGGTTGGTAAACCAACAGTGTGTATAAATTAATATTTGAAAAACTTTTTATATTGTATATTGTATTTATGTATGGATTATTTGTACCCACCAGAAATGCTGCACTTTGTCATAATGATTGTTTTTTATTGTACGGTACTCTTTTATGGTTATTATAACCGAAATAAAGAATTGAATGGAAAATGAATTGTGTGGTATTATCATATATCTTTTTGTATAAAGTTTATACGTGTTTTTATAAAACTTGTCTGGAGTCTATTTGTGGTGTCATCATTGGGTTGCTGTGAGCGTGGTTGCAAATACTTTACACATTTGCCTTGAAGATAAGCCTGGCTGCTCGTGCCAAGCTACCAAGGGGGTGAGCGGGGCTATCTCAGAAGGTGACCTTCCTTTACCTGAAGTGGAACTGCGGGTCCCTATTTGGTCTAAGGTACCTACCTCAGCCAACCAGGGATCCCGGGTCTAACAGTAACTTATCAACTAGAAGCAGAAAGTCACTGCATTGAAGTCATTAGTACCTATGTTGGTGACAGATCTTAGGATGGTGTAACCTGCACATGCATATTTTGATTTCTAATAACTGAAATAGCCATTCAGTCAACCACCCACAGTTTGAAAGACTAAGGGCCTGATTTACAGTTCGGTGGACAGTTTACTCTGTCACAAAAATGACGAATATCCCATCTGCCATATTATAAGTATCATTGGATATAATGCACTTGTAATACAGCAGATGGGGTATCCATCATATTTGTGATGGAGAAACCCTTCTGCCGGACTCCTAATCAGGCTCTATGTGACTACAGAACCTTGACCTGAATCCATAAACTCAGCAAGCCTGAAGCTAGAACCGCCACAAGGCCTTCTTTCTTTCATTAATCATCTCATGTGAGTGTTAAGTTTCATAAAACTGTAATAATGTTTTTACACTTCCATCTATGACAATAGGTTAGGATATGCAAACATCAGAAGCAGCTATTTGCACACAAACTCAAAGTCACCTGAGGAGACACTTGCTTAACCAATACCATAACTAGTAACTATCTCAGAGGACTAAATAGACAACAACTTACACTACCAAAAGGGAGGCAGGCTTCACTGCCCAAAGATATTTCCTCAAAGAGAAAGCCTTAAATTCCATTTACAGGCAGAAACTATTCCCTGACAGGCAGATAACACACATAAAAGGCCTTTCTAGGTCTGGTCAAGAGAGTTGTCTTGACTGCCTCAGGCAACCGACAAAACTCATATATAAAAAATATGTACATGCACACATACTTGGAGGGCAGCTTTCTACCCATTGGTTTTTGTTAAGTGTTATTCACATTGTATTTCCACCCACCACAGCTAACAGCATAGGGCAATGTGTCTGCCCAGTTGGCCATTGATTTTTTTGCATTGTGAGTGACTGCAATTTCCCTGATCGCTTATAATGAACTACACTTCTGTGCCAGAGTTGATGGGCCAATACTTTCCTATGTCAATGTTCTTTCCCATTGTTTATTTTTTTGTCATCTTGTGTTTTTAAAGTATGTCTTCAGTTTAGCATAATTTAAATTGAACAGTCATTTTTCTTTACACCAATAAGATTAAGAATAATATTTTCCTGTGATGTGCATTAAAAAATAAATAAGGTTTCTGTGCCTGATCTAATTCAACGTGCTTGCTGACATAAAAGAAAACCCATCTAAGGTCTTCACTTTGTGGCCGATTCCGATCCGGGTCGGAAGGGCACCGAACGCGATCCGACCGAAAAAACTACGAGCTGTACGCGTGTTTTCTGCCCGACTCGTACAGCTGTACGAGCGAGCAAGTACGATGCGAGCTACGTGAAATTCACCAACCGAGTCGTTCCCGGCACCGAACCGCTCCTTACGTCTCGGTCGGATGTCAACCGTGGCGTGCAATGGATGCGATTTACGACCGAGCCAGTACGATGCACGCGTCGGACAGCCTGTGCAAGCCGGAGTGTCTGGCTCACGAAACGTCTGAGTGGTTGCCTATGAGGGTCCACGTCGGACGTCCTGTCACCCGCAGCCCTACGACTCGGACACAGGGGGAGACCCAAGGGTCCCCCCAACACAGGCATGTACGGTGCGGATGGCACCAACGTGTACCCACTGTAGGGGGCGCCCATGCACGAGATGTACCCATTCAGTCAATGGGAGCCCATGTACGCGTCGTACGACCGGCTCCCATTGGCTTCTATGGGAGTCTGACCGAACCGAGTCCGGCAGCATACGGCCGCATCGTACTTACTCGGTCGGACTGCAAGAATCAGTACCTATGTAGTAATACAAAGCCCAACATTTTAGTACATGGCAATTTCTGTATGCAGTAGTAGTCCACCAGTATCAGATTGCCCCTGAGACATGAGGAGCAACCGCACACATTTTTTGCACGTTCACCATACAAAAAAACAAGTGAATTGTTTGTGTGGAAACCACTTTGATTTGCAGCTTTTCCACACAACCCGTAATCCTAATTGAGTTGGTACCCATGGTTACTGGCTGAATCAGGATTTCCAAATTTCACACAAGGAGGGTTTCCATCTGGGAAAACAACAAATACTTTAGTCTTGATCTAGCTCACTTGGCTGCTGCTTTGGTAAACAGCTTCAGTGAGCAGTCCATAAACATCTCTAGGTGCCACTGTGAGTTGGATGGGAGCTACTTCATGGCGCCAGTTGTAGACATCATGTGGAGGCAAGCTGGGGGTGATAGCTATTTTAAGGACTGATCACCATTAACATTTATCTAATTTCATGCGAGCCTCAGAGATCACTAACATGACTAATGTTTTTTATAACTCCTACAATCTTTGTCAAAACCAACCCTGTGGCCTTTTTCTCACTTTCAAGTAGCTGCACTTTCTTCAGTGAGACTTACAAAGTATCATAGTCCAGAGAGTGCTGGCTGTGTTTTCTGGACGGTTAGGAAGCCCCTAAGAAATAAATATCTCATGCTTTTAAATTCAGATCCCGGCTTTGACGATGACACTCTCTGTGATCTTATACAAGCTGCTCTTGGACCAGCTGTTCTACGGCTATGAGAGCAAAATATTTCCTTTTTAAGAACATCTGCATTTCTGAGTGGCTGCACTTTTTCATGCGCTGATGGTTTAGGTACTTGATGTCTAGGTAGGTTGGAGGAAAGTCTTGCTTCTAAAACTGGAATGATGGTGATATTGCAAGTGGCAACAGCTGACTGATTCAGCATGTTTTTGAAACTGAAAAGAGTCATGTGATTATTTTTTATATTTTATGAGACATAAGAGCCAGAATGGCGTTTGACCTATATTATGTCATGCTGTCAGTGTTGTTAATAAACACTCCCTGCATTGTTTAGGCAATAGCAGGTATATCCCTCTACAGCACATTGAGCAGAAAGATATTTGAATCTCATGCACAGCGGTAGTAACTATCGAAAAAAGGCCTTAAGATCAAAATGTGTCGGTTATGAAAGCAGACCGCTCACTGACAGGTGAAGACGTCAAAGTCATCTCGCAAGATGTAGGAGCACAGCATCAAAATGTATTTAGAAGAGGGACATTATTGCTCAAACACTATACTATATATTTACGCGTTGGCTGTGGCTTATTTAAAAAGAAAAAGAAAAGCAATAAAGAAGGAATCTCAATCATCTCTTCGACACAGACATAATATGAAACAATTTGATTGTATATAATTGGAAAGTGGTGCAACTTTAATATAACTGATATTTTGATATAGCTATTTATGTGGTAAGCCCTTTAGAGACCTCTTGTCCAACATGCAGCCCGAAGGCCACAGTGTAATTTTTCTAGCCTCCATAGTTGCTGCCCACGAGGTAGGAATAATGTTATGGAATATGAGCTCTCATCTTCATGGATATTTGTCACTGTGCCTGTATTGGGGGCAAGAAACGAAAGGGGCTCTTCTCGAACTTAGGACAGCCCTCCCTCCAAGGTAAACAAGGTGGCAGCAGAGGAGTGGTTTACATCACTGAGAAGTCCAGTCAGGGTTAGTGCAGCTGCTCAGGCTAATGTCTTAACTTACTGCATTCAGGGAAGAAGCAGCAGTAGCAAAGTTTCGATCCAGTGTACTTAAAAGTAAACATCTCAAGAAGGCCTTGCCAATCCACCCATGGTGATTTTTATGATTATGTATTGTATGGGCGGTTTGCATTGGTAAAATAAAGAGTGAGAAAATGATAGAGAGGAGGGAGAGAGAAAGATTGAAAGAAAGATAGGGAGGAAGGGGTGGTCGGATGCAGAGAGGAAGAGGAAAACAGCACTGTGTGAGGGCAGAGGAGAAGGGAGAGAGAAAATGACCAAGGATAGAGAGGGTCAAGATACAGAGAGGGATAAACGAGGGAGTGGAAAGGAAGAGAAAAAAGGAAAATATGAAGGCCCGGAGAATGAAAGGAAGCGAGAGAAAGGAAAGAAGGAAAGAAAGAGAGAGGGGGAGATGGAAGGGAAAGAGAGGAGGGGGAAAATGCGAGAGTAGGGAAGAGGGAGAGAAAGAGAAAGTAGAGAAGAGGGAGAGGAAGAGAGACAGAGAGGAAGAGCAGGAGAAAACCCCCAAACTATTCATGCAGCTACATAAGTGTTTTGTAATGTTGTGGTTTGTAGAATCACTAAGTTCTTCTACATTTTCTCTGAATGATCGCGTCCTTCTCATTCTGTCCGGATTTATGGCCAGAATGTTGATACATACGCCGCCTTATCTGAGATTATAGCAGACGATGATATATGTAGTACCTTAAACTGGGCTGTAATGTTTAACCCAAAAAGCTTGCGGGGACTCTCCATTAGCTAAATTAACAGAAGACCCCAAACCCCTCTCCATCTAAACAAATCAAGAGGCAAGCAGCATGTGAAATACAAAAAACAGGCGTCAGTGATGCACGTTTCCTTAAACCCTGTTGCTATACTCACACTTTGTTAGACAAGTGCTATAGAACATCATTCATATCTAGTTTTGAATTGTGATCTCCAATGCTAATTCAGGCGAGGGTAACAGCACACAAATCATTCGACCTGCAGGCGACCCATACAGGCTGTATAAAAATAAGTATTCTTTATATAGACTTAACACAAGACCACAAACGACAAAAATCCACAATACTGTACTCAAAATAGACTTAAAGATGGTAGACGTAACTTAGTTCAAGTTGATGATAATATGAGACGCGTTTCTCACAAAAGTACCTGGATGCGTAACGCAAAACAAACAAAAGGTTCGCAGGGAGGGAGATGCGTTGCTTCCTTGCTTCGGGGGAGGCGATGCTTCGCTCCTCAATGGTTGCGCAGAGTAGGAGATTCATCTTGTTCCTTACCGGAGAGGAGGTGATGCATTGATTCTCGTACTGCGTTCCGGTTGCAATGCGGTAAGATGGTGCCGCGATGCGACAATCCAGTGCGATGCGATAAGATGGCACCCTTGATGCGATGCAACAATATGAAGGCGATGTGTGCATGCCCAGCGGCCGTGTGGCAAACTCTGTAACTTTGGAGACACAGCAGGCCCTAAGACATGCTTCTCCAGTGATGGGACGGCGACCCTTGTGGTGGCAACACGCTTCTCCGGTGATGCGTCGGTAAACAGCTGCGACAAAGGCACGCTTCTCTGGTGATGCGGCGGCGACCTCTGTGGCAATGACACGCTTCTCCAGCGATGCGACGGCAACAGCTGCGACTGCGACAAGCTTCTTCTCGTTGAGTCGCGCTTCCAGTTCCCAGCGACACTCAGGCTTCTGCAGACAGAATTCCCAGCAAGGAAATTCATAGGGGAGCTGGTGGTGAAGTCTTTTGTCCCTGAGACTTCAGCAGGAGGCAAGCACAAGTTCAAGCCCTTGGAGAAATATTCTGCAGGATGATGAAAGTTCTTTAAAAGTCCGTTCTCCTTTCCTTGGCAATGAAGACACCACTGCAGGCCAACCCAGCAACACAGCACACTGGCAGGCGAGCAGTCCAAACTCCTGCAGCTTCCTTGATTCTTCTCCTTGCCAAAGGTTTGTCTTGTTGTTCCAGAAGTGATCTAAAGTCTTGGGGTCTGGGTCCCCATATTTATACTGAAAAATCCTTTGTCCTCTGAAGGCAGAGGGTCCTGTACCTAGTTCAAACCAGTTCTGGGTGTATTCTGCCAGTGTACACCTTCTTCCTTTGTCAGTGTGGGTCAGGGTCCTCAGAAACACCACAGGAGCTGAAGCCAGCATTCTGGAAGACAGGCACAGCCCTATTCAGACCCAGGTGCTACTCCTCCCACCGCTCTACATGCAGATAGGTCTATTCAGCCCTGTGTTGACTCGCCCTGTCTCCTGGAGTCTCCCCAGCCCCTGTCACTCACAAACCAGACATACAACACACAAGCTAGCAGAGGCAGGCTGGATGGTTAGGTAAGAAAATACCTACTTTCTAAAAGTGGTATTTTCATACACAGAATGTTAAAACCAACTTCACTAAAAGATGTATTTTATCATTCTGAGTTCAGGCATTCTAAATTCGTTTTTCTACCATGTTCCCTGGGTCAGTTAGTTTTATAAGATGTTATAATCAAACTGCCCATTTTTGGGCTATGGGGACATGTAGCCTTGCAATAGTGAAAAATGAAAATGGCTTTAATTCACTATTAGGACATGCCACACACATCAGGGCATGTCCTACCTTTTACATACAATGCACCCTGCCCTTGGGTCTACCTTAGGGGTGTCTGATATGTAGAAAAGGGAAGGTTTAGGGACCGGTAAGTGGGTGCACTTACCAAGTAGACATGGCAGTATTAGACTGCACAAAGGCTCTGCAATGACACACTTTACAAGCTGCTTCTGTGGGTGGCACAATCAGTGCTGCAAGCTCACCAGCAGCATTTGATTTACAGGCCCTGGACACTCATGGTGTACAATACTAAGGTCTGACAAGTAAATCAAAAAGGCCAATCATGGAGTCACTATTCAATACATCAATTTAACATAGGGAGCACTTGCACTGTGGCACTGAATAGCAGTGGCACAGGGCCCATAGCTTCTAACCAGCAAAACATATAAAAAACAGAGGAGGCAATCAGTGAAAAATGGAAGGGAGACTCATGCCAATGGTACCAGGTCTAACAGACATCACTTCCTGTGATTTTCTCAGCAGCTCCCTAAAGTGCTTTAAGCTCTGAAGATTAGGTTTGGGAGTTTCTATGCCAATCTGTTTTTGAATTCTAGTGGTAACATTGAGAAGATGGGCTAGCAAAGTTTGGAATTTTGTCTAGGGGTGGAAATAAGTTGTAAGGGAGACTGACCAATAACGTGTTGCATTAATCTCACCTGCTCAAGGTGGGAGCAAAGCACTGTTTTTTACCTGTGAAAGGGAATATGGTGTCAAATTCCGCTAACATTGAGTATTTGTTATCTGGCAGCAGTGGCCATTGTAGAGTTGAAGGATTCTAAGCTCTGGTTAAAATTTACACCAACGTTTTTGGCCGATTGCATTGTAGTCTGAGTGTTGTGGAAACAATATGAGTATTGGAGGATGAGTTTTTAGGATTTAGCAGGAAAGTAAATGATTACAGTATTTCTGGAGTTTATCATTAAGTAACATGTTGCCGTCCAGTGACACATGACTGTGAGCCAGTCCATGACTTTCAATTAAAGACAGACACAACGCAAAGTTTACTGGTGGGATTTATAATCCAACCCAAATTGGGGTTTGCAATTGATTGTAACCCCAAGTAACGCAACGCTGAGCATTGCCTTGCATTACTTTGCATGGAGGGGGCGTTCCATGAGTTGTGAATGGGCATAGCATGCAATCACCCATGAGTTTTGATGGAAATCCTTACCTACAAAGAACTGTAGACAGGGATTAGCACCAGAATCCTACACCTCACTTAGGGCCATATGTAGGAAGCCAAATACCGGTCGGTAATGGCCGATTTTCGGTAAATATCCCGTTACCGACCGGTATTTAGGCATTTGCTATGTAGGGGGCATATTTCAGGATTCGGTAATTTACCGAATCGGTAAAATTACCGAATCGGTAAAATTACCGATTCGGTAAATACCGAATCCTGAAATGAGATGTAGGAAACACTCTAATGAGTGTTGTGTAGGAATTAGAATTCGGTATTTACCACCAAATATAGGTTGGTGATAAATACCGAATACATTGCAAAAAGCAATATTTTGCTGAAATCAGAGTGCCATGTGGCAGACATACATGCCCTTAGGGCATGTATGTCCGCCACATGTGCACACATGCAGGAATCAGGGGTGCAACAGGGTGTCAATGTGACACCCTGCCACCCTTGAATGTGCTCCCCCCATTACCGAATCGGTATTTACCGATTCGGTAATGAGGCATACCTTCCCATTGATTCCTATGGGCCTCCAGGCCTCATTACCAAATCGGTAAATACCGATTCGGTAATTACCGAATTTCTCAGATTCGGTAACATTTACCGAATTATTACCTACATACAATTTACCGATTCTTAAATACCGAATCGGTAAAATTCGGTATTTAAGAATCGGTAAATTGTATGCCACCTACATATGGCCCTTAGGTAGGTATAACAAAGACATTTTTTATAATTTCACCTTTTTTTCCTCTTTGCATGTGTCCTGCTTTCTACAGCACAAATGCAAAGAGGAAAATGCCTTAAAACATACATTTTGTACAGGAAGGGACCTTTTCCTGAACAAACACTATGCTGACCACAACACAGACACACCTGCACTATGGTGAAAGGGTGTCTGCACTGAGTATTGCTGTCAAACGTGCGCCAGTGCAAGCAGAGAGCAGAACTACACAATTTCATTGTAGATAGGGCACAGTTCTGATCTCTACCGTTCACTCAATACATCACAGCAACTTTACAAAGTGCACAGTGTTGTCTAAACTCTTTGCATATCTAATCAGAAGTATTGTATAGATAGACAAATTAACCCCTTCTGTACATTTTTCCCAATGTACTTCTCCAATAATTCCTATTAATTGGCTGTCAAGGCACATGATTTGCCATGTCGAATTGCTTTGCCCTATACAAAAAATACTTTACAATCATGCTAGTGATTTTAAGATGGTTTGCCTGCTTCTTTAATCGAAATATCAGGCGAGTAGAAGTAGTTCTCTGGTGACTGTATTTCAGTTATCCTTACATCTTTCTTTACCATAAGCCAATTCATGAATGCCTAAGGACCAGCCCAGACTTCTTCCTTCGCATAACAGATTTGCAAGAGTTCAATGAGCTCATCACAGGGAACATTCCTTCATTTGTATTTCTGGATAATGCAGGATTAATTTACGTTTCCTAAAATGATACCAGATTTTCTGATCATTAGTCATATCAGCAGTATCCAAATAAAATAAAAAACCCTGGATTAGGACAATGAATAACAGGCTAGATTGTCTGGAGCTCACTTAACCTGGGAGGAAAGCCTATCACAACTGCATTTTAAAACTGCACTAATCCAGGGATTAAAGAATACGTCATTTGAAAATATTTAAGATGTCTAACAACCAAGAGGCATTGTAGACAAGTGGTGTGTGGAATTTAGCCTTCTCTGCAGGGCCGCACCCAAACTTTTTGACTTCACCCCTCCTGTTTTTTGCACCCGCTTTTGTTGGCTTTTAGGACTCTGTGCACCTTACCACTGCTAACCAGTGCTACAGTACTTGTGCTCTCTCCTTTAAATTTGATAAAATTAGCTTACACCCAACTGGCACATTTAATGTACTTATAAGTCCCTTCAAAATGGGTATTAAATGTATCCAGAGCCTGTACATTAAATGCTACTAGTGGGCCTGCAGCATTTATTATGCCTCCCACTTAAGTAGCCTTTTTAAATATGCCTCAGCCCTACCATTGCACCCTGTGTGTGCAGTTTTAAACTGCCATTTGTAAAATAAACCATTTGCCAGGCCCATACCTTCTTTTTTAATAGATAAAAGTCACCCCTAGGGTATGCCCTAAACAGCCCATAGGGCATGGTGCATTGTAATTAAAAGGTTAAACATGTACTTCTAAGTGTACACGTCCTGGTAGTGAAAAACTCCTAAATGTGTTTTTAAATACTACAAGTATTATTACTACCATAGGATAACAATAGCTTACCTTACTACATTTAATTAGTGATACCTTTTGTGCGGGAGCAAGTAGGAATGTCGGGCCCAATTCACAGAACTAACTTAAGACAAAATCCTAAACTTACTACTATTTTGGTATTCACAGAAGGCACTTACTCATTTTGATATTCACAGAAGGCACTTACTCATTTCGGTTTTCACAGAAGTTAGGAGTCCTAACTTTAGGACTCCTAAATGCCTTCTGTGAATACCGAAAGTCTTAAAGTTAGGATTTTTCTCAGTTTAGGAGTAGTAAAGTTAGGACTCCTAAATTTAGGACTCCTAAATGCCTTCTGTGAATACCGAAAGTCTTAAAGTTAGGATTTTTCTCAGTTTAGGAGTAGTAAAGTTAGGACTCCTAACTTTAGGACTCCTAAATGCCTTCTGTGAATACCGAAAGTCTTAAAGTTAGGATTTTTCTCAGTTTAGGAGTAGAGTTAGGACTCCTAACTTTAGGACTCCTAAATGCCTTCTGTGAACACCGAAAGTCTTAAAGTTAAGATTTTTCTCAGTTTAGGAGTCCTAAAGTTGTCCTAACTTTACTACTCCTAAACTGAGAAAAATCCTAACTTTAAGACTTTCGGTATTCACAGAAGGCACTTAGGAGTCTTAAAGTTAGGAGTACTAACTTTACTACTCCTAAACTGAGAAAAATCCTAACTTTAAGACTTTCGGTATTCACAGACGGAATTTAGGAGTCCTAAAGTTAGGACTCCTAACTTCTGTGAATACCGAAATGAGTAAGTGCCTTCTGTGAATACCAAAATAGTAGTAAGTCTTAAGTTAGTTCTGTGAATCGGGCCCGTCATGTTTGGTATCTGAGAAATTGGAATTTAAAACCTTCTTTAATGGTAAATTCGGATTTTAAGTCACAATTCAGAAAATTGCACTTTTAGAAACTTGCCATTTTCATGTCCTAATCAGTTGATCCCGCCAGCCTGTTTCCGTGTCACATGACTAGGATTGGTTGTTAGCTGGCCTTTGCATATTTCTTCCAGACAGTGTAACAATCGGGGGACTAGATGTTAGCAGGATTGGGGGGGCGTTCTCACCTACCACACTTGCACTTCGAAAGCACTAGCTCAGCTCAAACAAAAAGGACTTCACACTAGCCTATTGTGCCCCCAGACAGACTAGGGCCAGGGCAGGGAGGCAGGGAATCACAGCCACATGTGTACGGGGAAATTCCAGAAGCTTCTCCCACTTCAAAGTGTGTACCAGGTATAAAAGGGGACCCTCAGAGCCACTTGTCAGTACACTCCTGGACTTGTGGATTCTACAGAAGAAGGAAGACTGGACCTGCTCTCTTTATCCTAAACTGAGTGACTCCAAGGGTCAGCTGAATAACCTCCTATTCTGAACTACAGGGGCATGACAAGCTCCTGAGGCCTCCTAGCATCTGCCCAGCTGACCTGCTACCTGGACCTGAAACTGGAACTGCATGAGCCCTGCTGGCCATTTCAATAGTGAGTCCCTCATCTCCAAGAGGTGCCTTAAAAGGTCTTGGCTGGCATCAGAGGACACTCCTATGCCTCAAAAAGGAGAAATTCTGAAGTTTGTTGGTCTTCTCAAGTTCGAAAGGGTAACACCAACATCTTACCACCCACCCCGACTGCCAACACGAAGCTCCAGTGAACCTGAGTCTTCAAGCTATAGCTACTGCCAGTGATGACCAGCAGCACAATATCTGTACTTCATGCTACATCATTGACAGCCAGTGGTTACCGCCAAGGAGAATCTCCAGTAACAACCATTGATGATGCCTGACAGGATTTTCGCGCTACAGTGGCAACTGTCCATGACGTCACTGCGCTACAGCCACAACTATCCATGACGATGTCCCCACTTCCCGCGACCTCCTCCATGGTGAACTGGGCTCTTCCCGCTTGACTCTGGATGGTAGCTCTTTTAGCAAGTGGTGCTTTGTGCTTTCAGGCGCTATACTTACTCGAATTCTTTGAATTTGAATTTCTCGGGTTCTACTGATTGGATTTTTGTCATTGTGATGTCAAATAATTTATTACATTTTTCTCTATCTTTCTAAATTAATGTGGGATTCTTTTGTTTTGTGTTTTCACTTTGTTACTGTTTGAGTGCTACATAAATACTTTATACATTGCCTCTAAATTAAGCCTGGCTACTTTCTGCCAAGCTACCAAATGGCTAAGCAGCAGTCAATTTAGTAACTTTTGTGATTCTCCCTGCCAAGGATTGTGGCTGTTGCTTGATTGCTTGAGAAGGGCTCGCCCCGCCTCAACCAACAACCTAATTTCTCACATGGTGCATTTCTATCACTACCAACAATATGACAATTTCACTAAAAAGTTAACTAGCAGGGGTAAGCCTGGGGCGTGGCTGAAGGTGTGGGGCCCCTGGAACGCCTACCGCGGGGGTATTTGCGAGCCGCCATTGTTGCCTCCCGCTTCACCAGCTCTGTCCCCCTAGATGACCCCCTCCCTCAATCCCGGGCACAGTGTTTACCCAGTCCCGGACCTATTCCCCTTCCCCTCCTTCGATTTTAGTGTATGGTTGGGGTCCCCCCATTTGAGGAGCATATGTTGTCACTTTCGCTCTCGGGTTGCCTTGCGGGTGTGGTTTTATGTTGTTGTGTTGTATAAAACGAAACCGTATTGCGGGCTCAGAGTCATGTGGCCCACGTTGTTGATACCTCCTGCTTTAGCGTCTCTGTAATGCCAAGTGCCTTATTGTATATATGTCATTTATTTCTGTCACTTTAGCGGCCGGCCGGAAGGTTGTAGGCCCATACCTGTATATATTTGAGATTGTAATAAACGGTTTAAAAAAAAAAAAAAAAAAAAAAAGTTAACTAGCAGGTATTAGGCCGCACTTGGGCCTATTCAATCTAGGCCACTACTGTCAGGCATGAAAACAAACAGAAAGCAAAGAGGGGCTTAAATTATTTTATTCTTCATAATCCACAGTGTCTGCTGCCCTCGATATCTTTCAGGGGACTCAAAGTGTATTTATTACCTTCGTTTTGAAGAAGTGAAATTCGAACATGCCAAGAAACTCTACAATTTTATTTAATTCTACGGATATGTAGTCGAAAGTAGTTTTACCAGGTTTGTAAATTTATATGTAATTGAGATTTTTGCGTTAATTATTTTTAACTTTATAAAATATATTTTATTCTAAATATATATGATTATGATAATCAATCCTGTGACTAATATCGTCTCAGTTTATGTAATGAATGCCATGGTTTGATCACCTTTTATTATCTAGAATGCATGCAATTTCTGTTTCATGTTGATATGTGTTTATAAAATGATTAATAAAATATGCACTTACTAACTAGTCACATCAAACTGGATTTTTCAAAATAAATTGCATTCCAAAGCTTCGACAAAGGTTGACAAACCCAAGAACAACTCTAGTCCTAGCTCTGTTTTCACAAGCTCTGGGAATGTTTTAATTTTCAGATGATTATGTTTATCTTTGTCATATTGCATTGCCAGAAGATGGATAGCAGTGCCTGGTTCCCAAGTGCAAAATGTTGCTTTACAGGACTAAAGGTAATTCAAGGAACATCAAAGAAAAGATATCCTGGAATTGAACAATAGCGTCTCAAGATGGAACTTTAGTTACTCATAGTCACAGTAATTAAATGCTCCTCATCACTGAAACAATTAATGTCACACTTCATTGTAATATAAAATACAAAAATTTTAACACAAAATGTCCTTTTGCACCATTGTATTGGAATATGCTGCCTTCTGTTTGTGGCAATGGGTAAATTACTTAAAGCGTTGCGCTGTCCAATTACATTATCTCAAACAGATGGAATATGAAACCACCAGCCACTAATAAACCATTATAAAGATTCTGAAGGGCAGTGAGACAGTAAACGTTTTTAATCAAGCATTGGCAAAGCCAATAGGCCTGATGTTGGCTGCCAGCTTTCACAACGACAGAAAGAAGATATAACACAAGAAGGAAAGAAAGAAAAAGAATAAAAGTGAGAAAGCAAGACAAAGAAAGAGAGAAGGAAGGGAAGAAAGAAAGAAAGAAAGAAAGAAAGAGATAAGTTAATACACACCAGTTTCAAATGGACACAATTGGGTATGCTGTGAAATAGCAGCAGTCAGGAATACAAAACCCTCCACAAGCAATTTAAAACACCATTAAGAGAAGATGGGGTCTGATATAAATGGAATGTGCATCAGAAGTGTCCTGCTATCACACTAGGCTCTAAACACACATTTTGAAGTAATTAAAAAGTAAAAAAACACTGGCACAGAAGAGAAATAGCTTCTGTCAAGATGTGCTCCTTGCCGTCAGTCAAAGTGAAGTTAACCAGTAGCTTAAGTAGGCTGACCCATTTCCCCATGCTGTATGCTGTATTGGGTGGTGGCAAAATGTGAATGACAGCAAACCAATCAATGGATGAAGACAGATGGTTGAAATCCCCTTTATGCAAGTATATTATAATATTTTAGTGAAATCAAAAGGTCTTGGCAAGTGCTATACCTAAAAATAATATGACCATAACAATACCCTTGCCGGAGCACACGAAAACATGAGTCCTGGATAGTTAACCCGTAGAACCTTTTTTCTGGTGCGGGTTAGTCCTTCATAGTAGCTCAAATGGACACAAAACATTCTTTACAGAGACCAAGTCTGACCAAACGTAGTTCATGTTCAGTTCTTTTATTATAAGACAGATGGTGCACTGTTCTTGTACATAGATAGTCAATCGTGCAAGTGGATTCGACGTTACTAATGTGGAAATGCCACTTTGGGAAAGGGGGCATTTCTGTACTCATGGCTCTGTGTGTTTGTCGGCCTGTCTCCATCTGGGAGCTGTGGGAACATCTACATCTATGCATTCCTGACCAAAGGCCATAAATTGGGGGCTCGAGGGAAACTGCAGCGTTCTGACTCTGAGGGGGTGGAATTGCCACCTGCATTCCAAAAGGCAGGGTTGTGGGCCCAGTAAATATATTGACAGAGCCTTCCACACACACCCTATATAAATGTTGTCCTGTCTGCATTTCAAAGGAGGCCTTTTGAACTGATCTCATCTTCAAACACCATTGTGGGTATAACTACTGGGGTTCTGCCCTCAGGAGTTGGAGACACTTTTGGAATTGAAGGTATACTATGCTGGTTCGATGCTGGGACATCAACAAGGGGACCATTGGGGCAGGAGGGACTCCAACTGGATTATCCATATATTTGTGGTGCCTGGAACTTGCTGTGCTCCAGGAAGGGGACTACCAATTTGGTGGATTTTGCCTGGATGTTGCTGGCCTACAGCTAATTGCCAAAAGTCATGGCCCAGGGTCTCTCTCCAAGGAATGGTTGGCTGGCCTCCTGTCCACGAGATGCCAGGGACAGAAAGGATCTCCCCATTTCTGCAAGATTGTAAGGACTGCACAGGGTGCGGTGGAAATGGGTGGAAGTGATCGTCCGTTGGGACAAGGACCGCCCTGACGTATGCTGAAATCACACTGTGAAGAGGCATGTGCTCGTAAAATTCAGCAGCCCATCTGAGATACCAAAGTTTTAGAAGTTTGAGGAGTGCCGGGTAAGTTTGCTGAGTCAAAGGGACCTATGCTTGCAACCAGAAACCTGTGCTTGCTTGCACTCCTTAGCGTCTGGTGTCCAAGGGGTGTTGAGGTACTTTTGTTGTGTCTGCAGGACCTGAGCTGGAAGCTTCTGGTGACACTATCTTTTGCCTAGGGGGGGTAGTGATCCAGCACTCGTGAAGGTGCTGCTGGGTGCCTGTAGGCCTAATCTAGTGTACCAAAACGAAGTAACCATTACCTTCCACTTTAGATGGTCCCGACAATATAATCAAAATGTTGCCAGCAGGTGCAACATTTATCATTGGCTTGTGTAGTTTGAGTGGCCGAGGGACTGGGTCATGAGGCATAATCAAAACCTGTGATTTTTTTACTTTTACAACAGTGCGGGAAATGCAATATTGGGAATGTTGTGTTTTATGCTAATGTGTTAGCGGGAAAGTGGAATATCCCTGAACAGTCTGCAGTCTGGAAGAGGTGTGGCGCAGCGGCCAGGGCAACTTACTCAGGAACCCAGGGGCTCACAGTTCGATCCCTGGTGCCGGTGCCAGATCAGCCCAGCACCCTGTGACTCTGGGCAATAGCTTGCTTAATCTTCCAAACAGTCCCCAGCGCCTTGACACCTTCAGGTAATTGTTCATGCTTTACAAATACTGGACATTTACATTTACACATATGTTTCTGTCGCTTTTGAAGGGTAGGGATTGCTTGGAGTGAGAATACCCCGGGGAAGAATGCACATGGGTTTTTAGTTGCTTACGAGGCTGAGGGGATAATGGGGCAGGTGAATACCTATGACTAATACATATATATTCATTTCAATGTGTATGTCGTTTTAATTTCAATGTGTGCGTAATGCAACAACCAGTGTTTTATACTTACAGTGTGGAGTCTTTTTGTAGTGTACTCAGTGTATTGCAAGGATGGTGCTGTGCCAATACTTTACACTTTGACCCTGAGGATAACCCTGACTGCTCTGTGCCAAGCTATTCAAGGGTGAGAACGGGTTATCGGACAAGTGTATTGTACCCTTTGTATCTAGGACGGTGGATTCTGTCTGGCTTGCTTCCCAGCTTGCCAGACACCGCTGGGTCTAACACACCAAAAAGCATTTAGTAATTTGGCAAAAAGATATTAGAATCAGTTTCATGTAAGTCAGCTTAAAAAATACTGTGGCTCAAAATTGTGTAGAAACATGCAGAGATTCTATCTTTTCTGCAATTACCTTTAAAATGACAAAAATTAATGTGATGATAACTATATCCTTTCTGCTGATCACTTTTTTCTTTTTAGAGAAATATATCAAAAGAAATAAAAGCCAATATGCATTTTCCTTGTATAAACCCTAGCTGCAATTATGTTCCATGACCTGCCTTTGACTTCCTTTTCAACATTGTTGCTGGCTTGGGCAACAGGCATTGTGATGTTAAAAGTCAACTGTTACAGTTAAGCAGCTATGCCATTTTTCTATTACAGATGACTACAGAAGTAACAATTCTTTTGTAGTAAGAACAGCTTTATACTTTTTGTAAATTTTTAGACTTTTATACTGGGTTTGTAGACTCCCATGTATGTTAATGTCCTCCTGACCTATTCACACTTCCCAACTCTACAATGCTTACTTATGATTCAATTGCCGTCTACGCTAACATGCTTACTTGCTCATTAAACCTAAAACTCTAAGGGGCATATCATCAAGCCGGCGCAATAAAATTATCGCCGCTTTAGCGTCCGTTTTTGGGCGAAAAGCGGCAATAATTTTATTGCAGTATCAGCAAGGTCATGCTATCGCGTGAATCCTTGCCTTAGCACCCTTTTTCCCAACGCCCAGCTATGCATCTCTAATGAGATGCAAAGTGGGCGTTCCTTCCCAAAATAACTGGAGAAATGTCGCTAACCGACATTTCTCCAATTAACAAGGGAATCGCTAACCTGCTTAGCGATTGGAAAAGAAGCGCTAACCGTGCTTAAAGCAGGTTCCTGTATGCCTGCTTTCAATCTGATTTAGCCATGTAATCCAATGGGAGGTGGATTACATGGCTAAGTCCACCCTACCCTATCGGCAAGGTATCGCTTGTCACAGTGCGATTATCGCTGGATTTCCAGCGATAATCGCACTGTTTTGTAGCTAACGCATGGATTTCTGTCACTTTGGAGATAAGCGTTGCTGATAGTATGCTATCTCCGCGATAGAATCCAGCGATGGCCGGCAATGATTATCCTAGCGCTAAGTGCGCTTAGCGATAGTTATCGCCGGTTGTTGCTGATATGCCCCTAATTTTCTTACTCTTAAGGAAATTCACAGAGCATACACTCATATATACACTACACAGTCAAACTGTGCTGCAATAGAGCTGTTCCAAATAGTTCTCTCTGTCGGTCAGTCTGCTATATGTTATTAAATATAAATGGTTCTTGTTAGAAAATGGGTTTGTTGGATGTCTGGGGTATGAGCCTGGTTAAGCAGCAACCACATTCCTAGTCAGGGTGAGAGGCAGACAAACCCTTAATTAACCTCTGCTCACCCTCTGGTGGCTTGGCACAGAGCAGTCAGTCTTAACTTTAGAGGCTGCGTGTAAAGTATTTGTGCAACACTTCGAACAGTGACCCAGTGAAAACACCACACACAAAAATATTCCACACCAGAAAAATAGCTCTGATTTTAATAAATAAAGCAAGCTCAAAACAATAATAGGCAAATTAGTAGAACTGGAGATATTGAATTTCATAGTTTTGATGAAAAAAAGATCCAGTAAGCAAAGAGTGCTACTGGGGATATCTGGTTGTGTTGGACTGGGACAAAGCCACCAGTTCAGGCCAACCACAATGGAGCCCAGTTAGGCCTGCTGATCAAAGTACCTTAAATCTTAGTTGTGGAGTGTTGCGTGAAGCTGCGTTGAAGATACGTTGCGCAGCCGAGGCAGTAGGTCGGTTCCAAGATGCAGCGAGGCTGCAGTGTGAAGTCCTGATGCATCGGTGTCGAGGATCCTGTTGACGCGGCTTGCAATGCAAAGTTCAGTGTTGAGGATGCAAGGCGCAGCTGAGGCGTTGTATCAGTTCCCCTGAGCGGTAAAGCTGCAATGTGGAGTTTCCTCATCGAGGCTGCCGTCCACGAAGGATGCGAAGAGCTTGCACATTGAAAAGCACTACACAGCAGTGGTTTCGAAGGCAATTCGTCAGTCCAAGATGCTTGAGGTGGTGACAATGTCAGTCTTTTGCAACGGGTGCAATCCACACAGCAGTGGTGATGCATCGGTTCTGCTCAGGGATACGCCGCTGAGCTGAGGACATTCATCAGTTCTGCATAGGATGCATCGCTCAGCAGAAACGATGCATTGGTTCAGCTGGCAAGCACCTTAGGCCCACTTCCAGGTGTCCAAGGCTGGGGTGGCACCACTTGGCAGGGTAGGCTCACAGATTGCGGAATCCATGTGCTGGAGTTGGAAGTCTATGATGTCCCTGAGACTTCAGACCATGAGGCAAGTCAGCTAGCCCTTGGAGTCACTCTGGGTTCTGGGGTCAAGTGATGCAGGTCCAGTCCTACTCACCCAGGCAACAGGGCAGCAGGTAGCAGATCAGCACAACAAAGCAGAAGTCCGGTAGAGTTGCAGTCCTTCAGCAGCACAGCAGCCCTTCTTCCTGGCAGAGTATCCACAGGTCTAGAAGTGAACTGAAGTGGTGGTGTCTGAAGTTCAGCACTTATACCGAGTGGTGCCTTTGAAATGAGAGAGACTTCAAAGGCAGGCCTTTGGAGTGCACAGAGGCCCTGCCCTCCCAGCTCTGGCTCCAGACTCACCATGGGGGCGGTTTGCAGCCCTTTGTGTGGTGACAGGACACAGCCTATTCAGGAGTAAGTGATGCTGGGTCCAGCTCCTCCCATATACAAAGCCCAGCTTTCACCCATCCCAGGCATTTGATCAGAGACAGGCATCAGGCAGCAGCACCAAGTAGCTAAAGTAAATAAATGCCCACTTTCTAAAAGAGTCAATTTAAAATCCGACTTCACCATAAGTTTGGATTTCAAATTGTGATTCCAAAGACAATCAGTTATATCTTCACATTTGGAAATTACTTTTATAAAATGTAATAATGTAATCCCAATGTTATCCTATGGGAGAAATAGGCTTTGCAGTAGTGAAAAGCAACTGTGAGAGTTTTTCACTACCAGGACATGTAAAACTTAAAAATACATGTCCTGCCTTTTAAATACAGTGCACCCTGCCCTCTGTGTCGTCCAGGGCCTACCTTAGCAATGACCTTTCTGTATGGAAAGGGAAGATTTGAGCCAAACAAAAGGTTTATTTTGTCAGGTCGAAATGGCAGGGTCAACTGCACACACAGGCTCTAAAATGGCAGGCCTGAGACATGGTTAAAGGGCTACTTAGGTGAGTGGCACAACAAGTGATGCAGACCCACTAGTATCATTTAATTTACAGACCCTGGGTACAGGGAGTACCACATTACTATGGACTTATAAGTAAATGACATATGCCAATTGGGGATGAACCAATATTACCATGTTTAGGGAAGAGAGTATAAGCACTTTAGCCCTGGTTAGCAGTGTTAAAGTGCTCATAGTCCTTATACCAGCAAAAAAAAGGTCGGAAAAGTGGAGGAGGAAGGCAAATATTTGAGGGAAAGACCACCTTAAGACTGTCAGGTCTAACTGTACATATGTGCAAATAATGATTTTCCACATTGTTAAACCAGGTGGCGGTGAGGATTGTGGCAGGGAAACTATGTGTGCATCGCCACTTATGTACGAGTGCACTTGGTATCTCAGCTGGAAACAAAATCAATGTAGGTTATGTTGAATCCACACCTATAACATTCAATTTTCCACTTAGATAAAAACCTTATGTAACAATTCT
The DNA here is from genome assembly GCF_964204655.1 of Triturus cristatus. Lineage (NCBI taxonomy): Eukaryota > Metazoa > Chordata > Amphibia > Caudata > Salamandridae > Triturus > Triturus cristatus. The sequence goes on from NC_140582.1 coordinate 237,836,067, forward strand.
AGGTCAGGCTTTATTCAGTTTATTACTGAAGATGCATCCAGGACTTTTCCAATATTTCATTTTGTCAGAACAATTAATCACTTCTTTTATATTTACACACGGTTCTAAGCATCTGAATGGCAGACGGAGTACAGGTCCGCCTGCAGGCGAAAGAAAGTAAGACAGTGTCTAATGATATAAATTAACTTTTTTTTACAAGATCAGGCTGACTTTACCTGTCCACTTACTTAGATTCACTAATAATTAGACGCATTTTCCTAATGTTTGCCATTTTAGAAATAGAATTAAACATATAATGCCTCCTTGCATTAGGGTCCAAATTTACATAGAAGTTATATAATTGAGGACAAAACGTAAAATTGTTGCTTTGCATGAAAGAGAGAGGGCAGAACAGCAGCTTTTCTAACGTGAGGGCTTGTACTAGTCTCTTCCTGCGCTGGTGCAGTTTTGACTGTTACAGGCCAAAGCAGTCATCCTTGTGCCATAGAGCAGGGATGCCTGTGCTGTGGGAGGCATAGGTTCCCTTCCAGTACAAAAACTATGACAATGCAGCACACTTGAAATGTGTAAAATAGAAGAGAAATTAAAGCATTTTTGTGCAAATCCTTGTCGACAAATCTTTAAAGATTGGGATTTGCTTTGGACCCCATGGGTGTTTGTATGGAAATGCTCATACACCACCCACGGAATGCCCTGTTGACACAAAGTAATGCAGGGCCGCTCATTGAGCAGCTTTCTGTTACTTTGGGTTACAATCCGACACAAATCATGATTTGGATTGAATTGTAAATTCCTTCACTTTGCTGCTGGTTTGTGTTAAAAAAGTAGTGCCAACAATCGAAAAGTTGTTTGTAAATCTGGGCCCTTATTACAAGTTCGTGTTAAAATAATACCATAAGCCTGATGCAAAGTGTTTGTAAATCTGGTCCTAGATGTGCAGACTTTGAGTCACCAGTCATTTAAGTCCCTCAGCTGGCCCTAAGTGAAGGCCCCTTTAAATAAGAGTATAATAATGGCTGGGAGGCATTTAAATGAGTTATTTGATTACAAGCTCTTCCAAGGACATTTATACACAATGAATCACATGCAGTTACCTCTTCAAGCTAAAGAGAATAATATAGTCAACAAAAAGGAGGTACAGTGAACAAAAATGACTAAGACTAAGTTGCCTTGTTACATTTAATCTGTCATAACTTGGATTGGGAGCAGTTAGAGATATCCTGTTTACACTCAAATTGTAATTTAAAACCCTCCTCAATGGTGAAGTCAGATTTAAAGTCACAATTCTAAAAATTAACACTTTTAGAAATGTTGCATTTTCTTGGCGTAACCATTGGTGTTTTCTACAATTGGCATGGGTCACATGACTGTGAATGGCTCTGCTGTGTATTGCTTCCAGACAGTAACACAAAAGGGACTTAGGTGTAGGCAGGATGCGTGACCCTAGCAGGATGACTGGGAGAAGATACACCCAGCCACACTTGCAGCTCCCTCCTACACACTCAAAGGAATCTGACACTAGGCCTGCCCTGTCTTTCATAATCCCAGAATACTTCTTAAAGCCTTGACACAGGAAAATAAGAACTTCCCAGAACCAGATGTGGGAGTAAGACAGTGCACCCCCATACACAAAGACTTCCTCCAGGTATAAACATTTGACCCCCAGAGGCACTCATCAGAACAATCCTGGGTGTGTGGACATTACAGAAGAAGGACTGCCCTGCTGCCAGAGGACTAACCTTCTACTTGGGGACTGCCTTGCTGTCTGAGAAGGACCTTCTTACCATCATCCCAGGCTAACCTGAGTTACTCCAAGGGTTAGTTGGCTGGCCTATTGTTTGAGTTACAAAGTATATACCAAGCCCCAGAGGCCTCTTTGCAACTGCCCAGCTGACCTGCTGCAATTAGGCTGGCCTGGACCTGCAACTGGACCTGCCTGAGTCCCGCTGGACTCTGCTGGAATGAGTTTCTGATCTACGAGAGGTGCTCCCCAGGACCACTAGCTGGCATCACTCTGTGCTCCTCCCAAGAAGAAAAGGTGAAATCCTGATGTTTGGGCCCTTCCCGCCCTGAGCAGGCCCTTTTGTGCCGAAACTGTGCTACCCTCGATGACTGCCAGTGCAAAACTCCAGCGAACACCTGTTCTTCATGCTACAGTGACCTCCATTGACAACCTGCAACAGAAGCTCTATGCACTACAACAACTATTTCAATGGGACTAACATTGTCTCTGGACCATGGTTGGCCTGAACTTGTGACATACTCCATACTAGCACGGACAGATGATCGTGAGTGGCGCTTTGTGCTACATCACTGGAAATTGAGACTTTATAAAAGAAGAAACCCTCAAAGGAGGGGCATTACAATGCCATTGATTTTTACCTCTTGATCGTAAAGCCATACTTTTTCTTTTCCCCATGCAAGAGGTGGTTTTTGAGAATTTTCTCTTACTTTTGGACTGCCTTACTGATGCTTCAGTCGGTAGCTGATGTACTGAAACCTTCTTTGCCGAACCATTTCCAGTTTTTCAATTTTCTTTATTTCCTTGTTTTTTGCTAATGGTCTCGCCCCTAATGGACTTTAAGACTGAACCTGTTCCCGATCTTAATAGGATTTGACCTGGTAAACAACGGACTATCCCTTCTGCCTTAATGGTGGTGGGACTTTGTAATTCTGTGATATTGATTCTGATAATACCCATCCAATATGGCCTGCCCAAATATTTGGTGATTTTATATGAGCTGTGATATTCTTAAAAAACTGTGAAATTCTCAAAAAACTGCTAATTTCTATGAATTTCTTAGTCTAAGGCTTTAATGATGATCTGAGGGGCTAGACTAGCACATAGAATCCTGTATAGTTTACATTTTATTGGTAGGTATAGTGGTCTTTTTCTTTGGGAGGCGCTGTTGATGATGCAGAGTGCCTTGAGCATTGATCATTTAGCTACCAGTAGCCAGTAAAGTGTTTATAAAATAGGCATTATGTGTTCTATGGGGTAAAAGTGAAGAAGGAGTTCTGCAGCAGCATTATGAACCCTTTATAGTTCACATATGATGAAATGGGGATGGCAAAGGAATAGGCTATTGGCTTTATCAAGCTTGTTGATCTCATGTGTGAGGATAGTTTGTAGTTTATGTTGGTATCCAAGATATGGGAAGGTAATTCACAGTGTTGTAATTGAATAAAAGTTGATCCTTGTGACCTTGTTGACATGTGGTATTGGGTGTAGCTCTAAGTCGATAATTGCTCCTATGGTCTTCACCTCTCCTGATATGGGTGGTGGAGCATCAAGTTCCTTGGGCCAATTGGCGATGGGCTGGTGTTTGTGCCATTGCCCACAGTTTATGATCTCTGTCTTTGTGGTGTTGAGGTTTAGGTGGAGAGGTGTGGCTCACTGGTTAGAGGCGGCAGATCCGTAAGCAGAGAATCGGCCAGGGACCAGGGTTCAATTCCCAACGCGGCAGGGTTGTGGACCAGGGTCAAAACGGACTTGATAATTCTCGCCTCGGTACCTACTCTAACCAGGAACACACTCGGCAACTCTGGGCATTAGCTTGCCTCATCTCCACAACGGCCCCCCACATTCGCTGGGGATGCCTGGTTTCACCTTGGAGATACCCTGGAGGGACCATCTCACAGGGATAGCCAGGACGGGTTCCCCAGCGGTCTACAGCGCCAGGACGCCTCAGGGCAGCAGTGCGCTTTACAAGACACATTTACATTTTACATTACTTATCATCCAAGCATCTGTACTGACTTAGAGAAGTCTTCTGGGCCATCCATTTTAAGGATGATGTGTCTATTATCCACATGGTTGTAGTTTACCTTTGAGGTTTAATGATCCTATTAGGTCTCACAAGGGAGTTCGCTGAATGTTGTATTAAATAGAAAAGGGGAGCTGATGGGGAGCTGATGGAGCAGTAACAGCAGTTAGACATCTCATCAGAATTATGGGATCCATGGGAAAACCGGAGATCTCTTTGCTTTTACCTACACATTTTGGCTGATAAAACCAGCCAAACTCTCTTTCTAAAAGTATGTGGAAAATGATGCACTGTCAGGAGGATTTGGGCCTAGAATTACTGATTCCCCTGGAAATTCCTTATTTCGTAGAGGACACTCAGGATCCAATATGTAATGAGCTGGATTGTTCCCACTCCTGGAGCTACCAATACACCCAGGAGTGGGGAACATCTGGCAGTTTTATAGGGCCACTCATAAATTGAGCAACGTTTGGGTGTGAGGAATGGATATGAAAGTTGATAGGTATAACAGGCGTTTTCTGTATTTGGGGTAGAAGGTAATCCTTTTTAGAACATTTTTGTCTATGCCTAGATGTTGGAAGGTATGCAATGGCCTCTGATGGTGGATCATGCTGAAAGCTGCAGAAGCAGTAGGCAGAAATATCCTTTTAATTCAATGTGCATTTCAGGTGTTCTAGTATAAATAAATAGCTTATTGCAACTTCTGGCTCTGAATCCAGATTGCTAATCTGACTTCAGGTTTTTTTCCTCACTAAGATTGGGGAGTTGACAAAAAAACTGCTCTTTCAAATAAGTTAACCCAAGAATGAACCATTAGATGTATGGCTTGCAGTTATTGGGTCAAATGTACTGAGGCTTTTCTTCTTAAGGAATGCTATCATGTACAAAGTTATCTTTAAAGAATGATGCTGAGGGCTGTATCTGAAGTCGGGGTGTGTAAAAGTAATGTAATTTGCTTTCACTTAAATATGCGAAATTGCAGCAAGTCATGCAAAATCATCCAAAATGTATGCAGAAAGCAAACCATAATACCTTGCTATATTTAAGAGTGAGATGTATCCTTCCATCAATTTTTGGCACAAGGACTCATTTAGCAAAAGCACTGCCAACAACAGCAGTTCGGGTTCTGTCATTCCCACTCGTTCACAGTAAATCTTTACCATGAATGGTGCTTTTGCAGTACATTTTTAATGCAAATTAGCATGATGACGTTATTTGGAGAACTTCACGTGACAAGCATAATGCCAAATTCCTAATATTGCGCAAGCTATGCCACGTAATTTAAATTTCTCTCAGGCCTAATGCGAAGTTTATCCTGGTGGCCTACTTCAGTTGATGATGTTGGATAATTGGTTTAGAGAGATGAAGCTGAAGTTTGCAAGACACAGATGTATCTTTGCGATATTGTGAGTGGTGTCTATCTTTGTGAAGATTCTGTGTGCAGTGTGTTAACCATTTTTTCCTCAAGGTAGATTTCTTGCTCAAAGATTTTTTAGACAAGTTACTTGGAGTGTTTTTTTCGCAGACACCTTGAGATTGTGGAGTGTTAGTGTTTTGGCATTCTGGATTATGGAATTCTGCTACAATCTTGTGCCATTCCATTTATTGACAGTCTGTATTAATTATGCAAGTGAAGTAGTAATTCTTTTTTGTGTTCTGATGGCTGATTTGTAGCGTAGCATTTAGATTTTCTCATTTTCATCCCTTCATTTTCTTCACTTCCTTAGTTGGATGCAGAGTTTCATCTTCAATTTTGTGATCTTTGTCATTGGTCTTTGTGGTCTTTTTCTTGAGGTTAGCCAGAGTTAGGGTATTTAGCTGTATCTGGTTGTCAAGTCCAGTGGAAATCCTGTTATAGAAGGTATCCTTAGTGCAACAATTGTGAAGTTGATTCCAGTCTTTCTGGTTCTCTGCAAGGAATTAATAATTGAGGGTTAATGTACAGTTTCTAATCATATATCTGACTACTGCACCCATCACCATCTTGATGATGGTGGGCCGGACACTGTGTGACGAAATTTGTGAGATTTTCTTGAATCCAAAATATAACTGTGCTTGTGTTTGCAATAGCAAAGTGTTTGTGCCAAAGTAGCTGTGACAAAGAACATTGTTGACAGTGCTTTCCTTGATGAGTTTACTCCATTACTCCTAAGCTACTTCTTACTCCTCATATGCCTTATGCTAAGGCTGCAATTACAAGTGGCACAGAGTGGGGAGTGCTACTTTTTGCACTTGCTGGAATTTTCCTAGTGTGACAAAGAGCACATATTAAAAGTTGAGCACTTAAAATTGAGTAGAAGTTGCAGATGTTGCTACTTTCTTCATCGCAATCTTCATCTCCAAGTATTTGCTGGGTATTTTTCTCCATTCAGTTTGGACAATCATGATGTGCCAAAATTTTTCGAGGGGAAAAATCTCATTATCCCATTATCATTGCAGGCAATTATAGGTGCTATCAACATTGCACAAACATGTGTTTGAGCAGAGTTCTTAAATTAATGGGGGACTCATAATGTAGCCCTAATAGTGGAGCCCACGTCCCTACGTCTGACAACTTCTTTGTTCCCAAAGAACAGACGTTTTTCCCTTAAAGCCCTATAGAAACCAATCTTTAAATTATTTTATTGGCCAATCCATTTTGGTTGCAAAAATCCACAGATACATACTTCCTGTATAATAACAGGATAAACCATGTGTGGTGGGACGACCATCACTGAGTGGATGGGTGGGTGACATACAAGACTTGCTACGAGGAAGATCCTGACCTGAAGTATGAAAATTACTGATATGTTTATAGGTAAGCACCAACTTGTCCTCCTTTCTTGCCACAGTGCTTTATAAGAATGTATTGAATTAATCAGTCCTGCACAAAGCCTCAAGAGTTAAAACTGAAACAAGCATTGCATTTCTCCTGGGCCATGTGACGGTGACTATCAACTCCCTCAAAAAGAGCTGCAGCTGCTGTGGATCAGAAAGTCGAAGCAGCTTGTAAAGTCAATCAAATGAAATTTGCCACCTCTGCCAAGGCATGGCCAAACTGCTGGAATGTTATGTTATTGCTATTTATAGAGAGCTTACTAATAACAGAAAGAACTCATTTTCCATGCCAACATTCATTCCCATGTGAATAACCAGGAGACTGACAAAGAGCAGTTACCCCTCATCATTGGCTCTCTGAGGCCATTTTTACTTGGCACCAAAAAACAATATTTGTAATGAAATATATCCGCTAATTTGTGTAAGCAGCAGAATTTTGACTGAAGGTTGACAAATGCACACTTAGGAGCACAGTGGTCTTGTGATGTGCAGCGTTATACATATGCTACCTGGAACTTATGTGGTTGACATCATGTGTTATAATTCACAAAGCAATCTTGTATCCACTAGCACCTATCTTGTGATGAGCTGATTAATTTGTTATGATTGGAACTTTGTTAAGGAAATGTGGTTTGGCTTCATGTTTTTCCAATATGCAGGAGCATACCATCAACAATATTTCTGCACAGTATAGGGACGCATAAGAGTCATGTGATGCTACCTGGATGTCATGCCCCTGTGTTATTAATTATGCAATTGGCATTGCGTACAAACTGCACAATCAGCGGCCTATTTCCAAAGGCAAATATAAACATGACGAAATCTGTACATGTAATTGTACTCTTACGCTTTGTAGTAATTTTACTTCTTTTGACTATTCATCATTCCGAGTGTAATTTTACTACAAAGAATAGAATTACATGCCTCCAGTACATGAAATAGGCGATGGAGCCAAATTTACAGTTATTACTTTTCTTACATAGCCACTTCCCCAGACCCTCCCACATTTACTACAAAAATGTATACATATGCATGTGGAGAGCTCCACGGTTGGGGCAGGGACATCTGCTTAGAAAAGATAGGAGAAGCGGAGACCTCTCCATGTATGTTTGTGAATACCATTTTGCAGTACTAAACATACTACAAAATGCAGTTTGTAACCAGGGCCCTCAGTGACCGCTGGCTTTTATGTAAATGTGTTACACACTGAATGGTAGGCACAGATAGAGGTAGCTTCAATCGATGGCCACAATCTTGCTTGCGAAAACTGACTATTTCACATAATTCCTCCGTTACGTACTGTGATTTTGCTTGAAAATATTAGCACTCATACCTGACATCTTGGCTCTGAAGAACTCTTTTAGGGAGCTTGCTACACACTTTGAGGGTTAAAGTGCTGCATGACATATGCAAAAAAGAGAAGCAGACAACTCTAGGTAGTTCCCAAGTTTAAGTGGAGAGAAGCTCCTTTGTAGAGCACCCTACAACACTAGCAATAATCAGGACCTGCTCACCTCAAATGTCTGTTTTTCTAGCAAAACTTTTAAGCATAGGATTAGCACAGTGTCATCAGCATCGAGCTAGAAAGGTATAAAGTATTTTGCCGTTTCTACAGCAAAGTCTTTAGGCATAGGATTAGCACAGTGCCATCCACGGTGAGCTGTAAAATGACAAAAACCTTTTACCGCTTCAGGCATAGTATTACAGCTTTGGATTGGTAAAATACCATCCAAGCCAACCTGGAATGAATAAAAAGCAACCCCGACATGTGTTTTGCTATTGTTATAACTCTTCAAAGAGGTTTAGCTAAATATATATACATATATATATATATATATATACACACACACACACACACACACATGTATTACCTACCATATATTACTATATTTTACCTTTATTACCTACTATATATATTACCTACGGGCGGTCGCCAGTAGGTAGTTATAGTTGTGACCTAGTTTCCATAGGAAAAGCTTTTTTGTTTGACGAATCTCCATGAAATTGCTGTCTGTAAGGTTTTGGGGTGATCCGTCAACTGGGTGCCAAGAAAAATGGGGAGTCATCAAATGCGTTTTCCCCATGCAATTGCCTATAAGGACTTTTGACAGGACTGCAGCATGAATCACTGAATGGAATTATTGCAACTTTCACAGAATGCTAGATCTTGGTCCAGAAAGAGTGATTTTTGCAATTGAGTGTAAATCTGTTCAGTAATTTGGAGTTATTAAGTAAAAAGATTTATGTATATCTAGAGACACAGATCCACCCTGATCCTCCATGGAGCCGGGTAGATTCACTGATCCATGTGCCATCAGTAATGCTGTGATTGGCTCTCCGCAACTTGTGAGGAAAGTTGCGGCTGCCTATTATGTTTGTCTGTATTTGGATTTATTTGCAGGGAAAATAAAATTTAAACATGATAGAAGAGGTCAGGGTATCCGTATATCCACCCATATCCTCACGGATTCTGGTTGATTCAGACAGATCTGTGGATCCAGACCCTAATTAAAAAAGCAAGTACACCCCCATTTACAGACCCATGTACCTACTCACACACTCACTCACACACCTACTTCCACACCCACCCAACCACTCACACACGCATACAGCCACTCACACATTCACTCACAGACCCACAAAACCACTCACACACCTACTCACACACCCACAGAGCCACTCACACACCCACTCACAAACCCACACAGCCAGTCTATATGCACTCACATACCCATCACAAACTCACACACCCACTTAAACACCCACACAACCGCTCACACACCCACACACACAACTAGGTTAGAAGAATGTTATAGTTAGGAAATAGCATTAAAAAACAAAGAAATTCACTGAAAAAAACAAAGGTTACAGGGACGTTATAATTAGGATATAATATTGAAGAAACTTTAGAAATTCACTGAAAAAACCCAAAGGTTAAAGGCACGTTATAGTTAGGTCAAATTTGACGAAACTTCACAACATTTTCAAAACTTGTTTGCCAGTCACTTTAGCTGCTGTCTGTAAGGTTTAGCGATGATCCGTCAACTGGGGGCCGAGAAAAATGGGGCGTCCCAAAATACATTTTCCCCATGCAATTTTCCATAGGGATTATAGACACGACTACAGCATGAATCACTGAATGCAATATTAGCAAATTTGGCAGAATGCTAGATCTTGGTCCAAAAAGAGTGCTTTTTGCAATTTAGTGTAAATCTGTTCAGTAATTTTGGAATTATTAAAGAAAAAAGATGTATGCATATCTAGAGATGCAGAACCACCCGATTCTCCATAGATCAGGGTAGATTCGCTGATCTACGCACCAACAGTCATGCCATGATTGGCTCACCGCAACTTGTGAGGAAAGTTGCGGGTGCCATTTTGTTTATCTGTACTCGGTTCCCTGCAGGGAAAATAAAATGTAAACATGAGAGAAGGGGTCATGGTAGAGGTACCATAATCCCATGGGACTGAGGGAGGAGGGGTCTGTGAGGGACTCCTCATGGGCAAGTAATTGTACAAAAACCTTTGTTTTTTGAACATGCGAGGATCTGTGGATCCACCCAGATCCTCACGGATTCTGGTGGATTTAGGTGGATCCGTGGATCCAGGCCCTAATGAAAAAAACACATACCCCTCCTCACAGAACCACACCTACTCACACACTCACTCACACACCAACTTACATACCCACAAAACCACTCACACACCCAAACAGCCAGTCACACATTCACTCACAGACCCACAAAACCACCCACACAGCCACTCACATACCCACAAATCCACTCCCATACCCACTCACAGACCCACACAGCCAGTCACACATGCACTCACACACCCATCACAAACTCTCACACCCACTTAAACACCCACACAACTACTCACACACCCACTCACACAACTAGGTTACAAGGAAGTTCTAGTTCGGAAATAGCATTAAAAACCATAGAAATTATCTGAAAAAAAACAAAGTTTACAGGGACATCATAGTAAGGATATAATATTAAAGAAACCATAGAAATTCACTGAAAAAAAACAAATGTTACAGGCACGTTATAGTTAGGTTTAGATTTTATGCACAAACCATTGAAATTCAGCAGTTATAGTTATCTCAAGCAACTATAACCTGTGTCCTAAATTAACTTTAACTCACACCCTCACCATGCACTGCTAATTACCCCACAGATTACATCACTCATGACAAAGAAAAATATGCATATATAGTTCACTTACCATATTTATACTTACCTGCGTGGTAAAGGCATGGGCGGTAAGGGCATGTGCTGTAAAAAATGTGTGGTACAGGCATGCGTGGTAACTCTCAGCAGATGCACATTTTGGGACAAAGAAAGGAAGGACAATGATTCCTCCTTTGCACTTTTTACCAATTAGACCTTCATGCTAACTTGTTTCTTAATATCCTTTTAAATGGTAGCTCCAGTTGCTGCCCAAATCAGTATTGCAATTTATGCCATAATGTTGCATGTGATATTATTGCATAGGTTTCTGGCAAATAATCCCTCTGGTCAAGCCTGGAAGAATTTGCCTCATAAAAATTATTTTCAATTTATCAGACCTCTAGAGGTCTAATAATAATCCTGTGGTCATGCAACAGCTTAGAATTACAGACTCTCTTGATACCAGCAATAGGAAGTGCAGTATTACCACCCCGCAAGTAATGTGGAAGGTGTAATAGAGGTGTAGATGAGGGCATGTGCATACTTAGTACGGGGTTTCTTTTAACTGATTAACTAACTTTACATTTATTGTACCTGTTGTTTGTAAATGACTATTTAGTATTCGCAGACCAGGTTTTAATTTTGTGCCACTGTTGCACACTGTGAACAGAGCTTCAGCATTCAGAATGGGCTTTGTATATCTTTGCAACTCCTCGCCCATTTTTATTACAAACGGACCTACCTGTGAAAATACTAAATAATTCTCCATGAGAAGAGTTCTGGGAGAGGGAGAAGACTTTATTAGCATAATTATGCATACAAATAATTATGGCACTGCAGAGTAATTACAAAAACGAGTGACACGTAACACACAAGAAAAGACCAATGGGGCCACATTATAAGACACCTAGTAAAAATATAGTGACGATACTGAAACTGGTATTACCAATACCTTGTGATATTATGACCCCATCAATGCCCCAGTTACTTAACAGTAATTTTCATTACTTCGAGTCCTGGTCTTCCTTGATGCAGACCTGAATCCCACCTTCCCACCTTGGGCATGGAGGTTGATTATTTCCATTTTTGTATGTTAGCCTTTCTCCTTGGCGTGGTATTTTACAGAAAGTGCATCATTAGTTTCTCCCTTTTGTGGTGGGTCCGGAGTAATGGGGGCCATCTTGGGGAACTTTCTGCTTTAGATATGGATTTGGCTCTGTCGTAAAGGACAAGGAGAAAGGTATCAGTTATGGAGTCTATCTAAGGAGTCTCTCCACAGTTGAGATGGGTCTTGCAGCATAAAGCCACCATGACAAGAGGAAGAGCTTGTTCTGAGATGCACCCTCTCCGAAGACGAAAAAATGTGGGGCACTATCCTAATTCCAACAACCAGTTATGCACGGGTAGAATTCCCATGATGCACTTCTTGCATGTACTCCACAATGGGCACAGTCAAGAGCGTACTTTTCCATGATGTTCTCCATGTACATCCATTGCAACAATTCGTCCTTGGTTCCCATGCCTTCTCCCGTGTGAAACTGACTTTTTCCCCTATTGCCTCCAAGCCATGTAATTGTAACTTCTTCTCTTCTTGCCTAACTGTTAAAAAAAAGACATTAGTTTGTCTAAGACAATGCTTCTCCACCTGCAATGCAAAACGTGAGAAAGAACAGCTTCCACAGTGCACATGAAATTCATAGCATTATTCCTAAAGAGAGAGTTTGTCAAGGGTTTGCATTTCAGACCTACAGCTTTGGCTAGCATAAGAACGGATCATTTAAGCATTACGAGTTTGCATAACTATTTTATATTTCTACTAACACCTTTACCTAATTATGGAAAGTATCATTATCATAAACATTTAGGGGCAGATTTATGTTGCCTGGCGCATCCCTGCATATCAGCAAGGATGCGCCAGGAACGATGCGTCACGCAAGTTTACCCTTGCGCCACACATGATGCGCCGCATTTATAATGCGGCGCATCATGGCGCAGGAATAAACAGATGCGTGACGCATCCAATGGCGTAAGGTTGGCGCAGTGCTTCAGTTGCGTCGCAAGCGCGACGCAACTCCAGCACTGTTCCAACCAACCCTATCCCTAACATGGTGCGTCAAGCCTTACGCCTGCTTCAAGCAGGCGCAGGGTTTTGGCGCATCAGCGTTGGGAAAGTGACTCAGTCAAATCTTATAGATTTGACTGAGTCACTTTTCAGGGGCGTTCCTGCGACGGAACGCCCCCCCCTATGTCGACACGCCCACGTGAAACCTGACGCAGGTTTTACGTGGCGCAGGGCTTTACATCGTGACGCATCTCCATAGATGCGTCACGATGTAAATATGGCGCAACGTGGCGCAGGGTTTACACCGCCGCTGCGTCACAAAAGTGACGCAACGGCGGCGTAAAAGTGGCGCATCTCCGACATAGATCTGCCCCTTAGTACTTGAGGAGTGTCAAAACTTCACAACATGGTTTTTTCATGTGCCCCTTTCTGCTAGTTACATTTATTGCCTACGTTAACTCCTCATACTGCTTGTCAGTAAACTTAACTATGTCACGTAGATACATTAACACTGTTCACAATTCTAACACCCACATTTACACAAAACAGGATTATAGGCAGGTGCGCTCTACACATGATTATGATGCACCCTACAGATGATTAAAATGCAGTACAAAATTCCACTCCATCACCCTTCTCCAGTCACGTGTGCCACCTACTCTTAGCATCTGTGACCGGAATAGCTGGTGGTATTTATGGGTGTGGGATCTACAGTTGCCCAATACACGTGGGAAAACTTGAAATAGTGCCGAGTGGTATTTCCACACGAAAACGTGCAGCAACATCACTTCACACAAGTCGAAACGGAAAAATATATGCCTTATGTTTTTTAAAGCAATGCTCAAAATGTTGTTGCTGATTACGCATATGCTTTTTCCTCAACCAAAGTGAAATTAGACGTATCTGCACTCATGGGAAAACCCCTGCTTGTTGACTGGAGTTCTGGATGTTTGCTTACTCATTAACTAGAGGCTTGCAGTCAAATATATAAGTATGTTGCTTTAATGAGACATTAATGCCAGTGATCCAGACTGCATTCAAACGGGACATTTTTTAGTGTGAAGGAGTAAGTGGTGGCTGGAAGACCAGGCATCACCTCGCCATTAAGTTTCAGACATTATTTAAAACATAACACAAACATGTGACCTTTCCCAGAAGTGTGTCAATTTTTCCTGAAGGGAAGGGGCTTGCTGTCATCCCAACATCATCATTCATTGCATTTCACAGGAAAAAATGAAACTGTTTGAAGCGAGGGGGAAGGAGCGCGCGCCTCACAGGACAGAAGCCTTCTCAGGAAGGCTGAGCTGTAAAGCAAACAGCACTTTGACCCCCGGGGAGCTGGTGACTCACAAACACAACTTTTACTGTCAGAGGCAACAGTTCAGGGTCCGGATCCACAGCAGCTGCAGGCTCATCCTTTCCAAGCTCTCGCCAGGAAACTGGCTGCTTGTCTTATTTAAAACTGAAGTCACTTTTTTTGGTGCACATAATGCTGTAATTATCTTATTTTTTTCCTAGGCGATATTTTGAATCTTCCAGTTTTATAAAGATGCACCCTGCCTTTTATTGGTCCCTGGGGGGACCTAACGTGGTTGTTAAGTCTGTGAGCGGAAACAGTAAATTGACACTGTGGCGCCTTACAGGAGAAAGGAAAGAGTGCGCCGGGGACATTGTTATGTTGATGCTTTGCATTATTTCAAGAACCATGGAGCTCTTTGGCGTGTTCTTGACCGTGTAGGAAGGCAGTGAAATCCTGGCTGGACTTGCCATTTCAACACTATGGTATTTCCCTAGTCAGTTGCTATGCACTGGCCTGCTTTCATGCCTGGATGGGCTGTCCTTGTTCACAGCCGCAGCTGGGAGCATGCGTTTTAGAGCCATAGCGGGGGCCTATGGTGCATGCAACACTGGCCCGGACACGGGGGCCAGATTTATCATGGTTTGAGTCACCCTTGCGCCACACAAGTGGGCGCAAGGGAGACGCAAAACCTAAGCAAGATTTATCAAGCCATGCAAGGCCACCATGCGCGGCTTGATAAATCTAAAGCAATGCAAGGCAGCGCAAATCGCTGCCTTGCACTACTTTACGCCACAGGAAGGCGGTCCATGGGTACAGCGTGGGTGTTCCCATGCATCCACCCATGGATTTTGGTGCATTGCCGGATTTAAGATTAGTGGTAGACCTCGGAATAAGTCAAAATGCTATGCCTCAACAGATGAGGCATATCGAGGAGAAATATCTTTATTTCTCCTCTTTTTATGTGTGTTGCATTGTGCAGCACAAATAAGAAGAGGACAATGCCTCCCAGGATTCTTTTTGTACGGGATGGTATACCTTCATGCACAAAGGAAATCCTGCCTATAATGCAAGCACTCTTGCACCATGATGCTAGGATGCCTGCTTTGGCGCTAGGCAGACAAAAGTGCGCCAGTGCCAGGAAAGAACAGGAATGTGCTGTATAATGTTAAATACAGTGCATTCCTGACCTTTCACGCAGCGCAGCAAGGTGACGTGCTGAATTGCACTGCATGAAAAAATTATAAATATGGGATTGGATGTCTCGATGGTTGAATAAGAACATCACACTTCTCAAAATCTTTCCCTTTGAAGTGGCACGCTACGTCTGCTTCTAAAGATGGCAGACAAGAAAATAATATTCTGTTTTGACAGTATGCCTATGGTAGCTGCTATTAATATTCAGATTTTCCAATGAAGCTTTTTCTTGAGCTTAATAAAAAACATGATCTCTATGTGCCTGATGCAGAATGTTCTCTTTGTGGCTAAGTATGTGCATGGGGCTGAAAACAGAGGGGCATATTTACAATATTTTGGTGTAGGGCAACGCTGCAAGCCTTCTAAATGCGCAGCCCTATGCAAAAGAACAGGGCAGGAATGCGCTATATCCACAAGATACGGCACATTCCTGTACTTTCTTCCAGTGCCGATGCTCACACTGCAGCCGAGCGCCAACTCAGACAACCGTGCACCATGGTGCAAGGGCATCTGTATTGTTGGCATGATTGTTTTTGTGCAGGAAGGAACACCTTCCTGCACAAAAACAGTCAAAGGAGGCGTTTTCCTTCTTTTATGTGTGCTGCAGAATGCAGCACATGCAGAAAGAGGAAGAAACTAGGAGAAATGTAAACATTTCTTCTTGTTACGCCTGCTTTGGGAAGGCACTAATTTTGGCGCTGGCCCAGATTTACGCTATGTTATAAATCTGGGGCGGTGCCAAAAACGGGTGCTGCATGGGAACACCCACAGCAACACCCATGGAATGGCCCTTCCACACAAAGTAAGGAATTGCCTTCACAAAAGTGACAAGTTCTGCAGTGGCATTGTAAATGTACCCCAGAATTACTGATGGTTTGCCCCATTTCGAGTTTCTCACCAAGCTAGTGAGTAGAACCTGGAGCAATCTGTCATGAACCCAAGCATAGGCCCTTTCCGCACTGCCTACCAAGCCCCCCAAAAGCAGGATGCTCTGAGTAAGGTTGATGTGAGCTCTACAGCTTCCTATTGAGCTTTCTCCTGAAGTGCCTCTTTGGCATCAGGTATGGGTCTACTGGTGCAGCCATGTGTTCATCTGCAGGGCAGCTAAAAGGTTTCAGGCAACGGCAGGGGGACGGTGCAAAATGCAGCTGGTTAACAGCATCACTGTTACGGCGTTGGTGGGCTCAAGTTAGACCAACTTCATTCCAGATTTGAAAAATCTCTGTGATCTAGTACCCTGCCAGTCCCAAATATCCTTGTTTTACACGCGTAGGGTAACAACATGTTCAGAAGGAAGGAAAGAGAGGATCTCTTGTTAGCTTTCATGTCTAAATCAAGGAAGAGGGTAACATGCACCTCTAAATTCTGTCCTGAAATCATACCGTGGTCTGTCAGGTCCAGTGAGGATTCCCACATCATTCCAAACAAGTCCATCAGAAATCAAAAGCACTCTCTAGAAAGTGCTGAAATTCACACCATACAATCCATCAGGCATCGCATTGAAGCGCAAACACGTGGGATCTACATATCACAATACGAAGCCCTTGCTATAGAGAATTATACTAGTTCAGTTCTTTATGTTCTCTCTTCACTCATCTTCATGTTAACACAGACTCTTGTCACAGGGGCGTCTCAAATAAAAGAATATAACTGCTCACAAAGTATCCTTTTGTTGCATCAGTGAGGACTTCCATAAAGCCATGGCGGTCCAAGCAATCATTCACCAGGTTTGTATTCTCAAAAGAAAGCACAGGAATGTGTGTATAAGTGAAGAAAATTGAGAAAAAAATTATGAAGGTTTCAAGCCAAGGCAACGATTCATGTTGATCCTTCAGTCAGTGCTCTATTCAGCCTTTCTATTTCTCTGTTCCTGGTTGTTTCTTACTTCCTTTTTTCTTACTTCTGTCTTGGTATCAAGTTTTTTTTAATACTGAATTCACAGTCTCTCCCCGAATATTCGCATATAATTTCAGGCCTTCTTGAAATCAGGACACAATCTCCTCATGAGTGCCTGGTTTATAAATCTTTGTCAACGTCAATTGATGAAAATAACAATAATAAAATATACCACATGAATATGGGGTATTTACCGCACATGGTAAATACCGCTCTCTGGGGAAATTAGATTTACTATGGGAAGTAAATACACCACCTTATTCCGACAAACTAGCCTACGTTTAATCAGCCTGAATCAAAATATTGTTAGACTTCACTCACTTTCTTTTTCACTCTCTCATAGCGCCTTTTCCTTCTGTGCGACCTAAGGATTCCTCCCACTTTCCTGCTCTTGAATCTGCCCCAGGATATTCCTGTACCACAGCTCAGACTGTGCACCTTCCCTGGTATTATCACCAGGGAACCATCAGCTTTTCAGACCGTCCTCGTCTGAGCTCTCTTCCCCTGGCAGTTCTCAGGAATGTCCCAGTGTTTTGTGGTGACCAGCTTCTTCATCTGCATCATTGCTTCTCTTCACTGGGTTGCCATGGGATCACGCTTCTTGGTTGTGCTCCTTGTCTTGCTCTGGTCTGGCTCTCCCATCTCATGGAGACATTCTGCTCCGACCATGTTTCTGGACACTGCCTTTAACTTCGAGAATACATGTCCTTCCTTTCTATTTACTTTTAAGTCCTTACACCCTCACATTTTCTGTTCCCTCCTGCCTCTCATTCTGTTTTGTCTATCTTTCTTCTCTCTCTTTTCTCTCCTCTGGTTTTGATCATTTAACTTTTCTCTTTCAGGCTGCGGTCATGTACTGAGGTCCTGAGAGCCGCTTTTGGACATTCGGGTAAACAATCCTCATCCTTCCTACCTTCCTTAAGAGTGGTAAATTCAAGAGGTGTCAGAAGAGAGAGATTGTGAATCTAAAGAGTAGTTCGAAACTGTTCATACAAAATCACATTATGGAGTGGTTGTGCATGGAGGGCAACCAACCTTTGGCATATGGTTCACTGACAAGAAGGTAAGAGCATGAGGTAGAGGTAGGCTGTTGACTAGAAAGAAGAGAGAGTGAGAGACAGAAAGAGAGCAAGAAAGAGAGAGAGAGGAAAATAAAATCAGCGTGTGTATATATAACTGATTCCATAGGTGAGAGTCTGTCTCCTGATGAAGTCTATGCGTGCCAGGTGCTTAATAATTTAAGATAGTCTGTCAGAGAGTCACCAGGCCCAAGAGAGTCCCATGGTGAAGGCTGACACCTTGTTCCACTCTGGCAGTTCCTGCACTCAGAACACAATCAGCTGCCTCTTCTTGATCAATAGGTCCCCAAGCAGAAGAGGGGTCTGGTGGTTAACGGAACTGGAGTGGAGTAATGTCATGGCTCGATTGGGAGTCCTCCTCAGGTGTCTAAAGACTATGCCCTTACTCACCTAGGTTAAGTGGATTAGGTTTAACTTAACTAGTAGAGTTTAGGATCCCACCTTATTTTAACTAGAGACCTATTTACATGAAGTCCCTACACTCCCTTCTGGACATGGTCTAACATTTGGGCACATTGTGGATGTGTGGAAGATTCAGTGTACAGATCATTGCTTATTTTAACACTAGGATTTCTACTTCTTGGACAGCTCGGGTAGCGTAAGTGAGCAATAGAGTAACTCAAGGTTCTTCAAAGTCCGTCTTGGAGGGCAGGATCCATGCCAGATTTATAGCACATCAATGCCAGATTTTTTTAGCATATCCCCATTCAGATCAATGTAGTTATCTTAAATATCTGCCATGGATCCGGCCTGACTTTGGAGAACTCTGTAGCAACTGATTATTGCCAGTGCCGAGAAGTGTATGGCATGTGTGCTTTTAAAAGGGAGCACAGGGGCATTTTGTTGCATGAGTGAGTGTATGTGTGAGCAAGAGGTGGAGCTCTACCTTGGGTTTTTTCTTGCATTTTACCTGATTGGAAGAATTACAAGGGTTGGTCTTAGCCAAGATTTATAGGGCAGCCAACTGGGCTGTTACAGATGCTTTTGTGAACCATTAGCATGTAGCATTTGGGGGCATATTATCAAGACAGGCGATAAAATTATCGCCGCTTTAGCGGCAGAAAACTGCCGCTAAAACGGCAATAATGGGCTTGATAATATGCTCTATGGAATTCCTATTGAAGCTCAGGTTAGATGTCCTTCACATCTAACATGGGCTTCAATTGGAATTCCATAGAGCATATTAGCAAGCCCATTATCGCCGTTTTAGCGGCCGTTTTCTGCCGCTAAAGCGGCGATAATTTTATCGCCTGTCTTGATAATATGCCCCTAGGCGCTTTGCTTTTTGCTCTGCTTTTTGATGGTTCTCTCAAACACTCAGTTATTTTGACTTAAATCATGGTTTTGCCATTTCAATTGTGTCTTACATATCCTGTAGATGTGGATGTTGTTCCAATGCTTAGTGTACTCTCTTGAGTGAGGTCAGTGATAAGTAAAGCCAGTGGGGTTTTACTGGTCCGATTAATTTCTGATCATCTTCATTACTCTGAGTCATGATTTCCCTCTCAGACCTTCCACCTGTTCCTTTCTTGCAGTGTTGACAGAAACAAGCAAAATCCACCTGCTGACAAATTTCTCGTGCAGAACAGTTTTGTCACGTGTTTCACAAGATTGTGCAAAATTCTGCATTTTTGCTGTTGTGTGGACATTTCGCTGGTTCGCAACCCACGGCACACTGAACAATGTGTGAAATTTCATGTTGCGAAACATTGTTTTAGCGCTTTTTCTCTGTTTCACTAAACGCAGAAGCCAAGGGCCATATGTATGACCCATACAATTTTTGAGTTGCAAATTGTGCCTTTTTGGGACTTGTAATTTGCGAATCACAAAATGTAATTTACAACAGTGTCTCAGACACTGTTTGCGATTCCTAATAGGGTCGCAGATTTCTTGCCTTATTATTATTCATAAGGCAGGTGCAATTTGTGACCCCATTGGGAATGGCTAGCACTCCCAAGGATGGTGGCCTGCTGGGTTCAGCAGACCACCATGTCTGTGACTGCTTTTTAAATAATGTGTTACAGCAAACAAATCATGGACGGAATGCTGACAATGCAAACATTCTCCCCCAGTCAAAAGATCTGGGTTAAATCCATTGTTCTATTGCCCACTACACCACCCCAGTTTGGACCCAGCCATATGCAAATCAGTCTTGACCTTGTGCCCCATGGGAACAGTCCAGACCGAACTGCCAGGCCAGGTCCTCCCTGGACCGGAAACAAGCATCCTGGGACCGGTTTCAGGGTATGTCACCCTTCTTCAGCCAGGCTAGCTTGAATCCAGTGGCACAGTGAGCAAGAGACCCACATCTGGGCATACCCATCCCACTTAGGGCGAAAAGTGTTACAGCAAACAAATGATGGACTGAATGCTGACAATGCAAACATTCTCCACCAGTCAAAAGATCTGGGTTAAATCCATCATTCTTTTGCCCACTACGCCACCCCAGTTTGGACCCAGCCATATGCAAATGAGTCTTGACCCTGTGCCCCATGGGAACAGTCCAGACAGAACTGCCAGGCCAAGTCCTCTCTGGTCCGGAAACATCCTGGGACCGGTTTCAGGGTATGTCACCCTTCTGCAGCCAGGCTAGCTTGAATCCAGTGGCACACTGAGCAAGGGACCCACGTCCGGGCCTACCCATCCCACTTAGGGCGAAAAGTGTTTAAATAAAGCAGTTTTTTTTTTTGGTGGGAGAGGAGTTGACCTAAAGGCAAGGGCGGTCGACCTCAAATCTGGGAAACCTAGTTCAAGTCTCGGCAAGGACGCGTAACATCCTGTGATTCTGGGCAAATCACTTAATCTCCACGTGCCCAACAAAAATGAATGTGTCCTCATGTAACGCAACTGGTGCTCATGTAAAGTGCTCTGATACCTTTGGGTCAAACTCGCACTATATAAAACTCTGTAGTACAAAAAAAATGCAGCCCGTTTTCCTTAAAGGAAAATGGGCTGCAATTAAAAAAGGAAAATAAAACGTTTTTGTTTAATTTTTTAAGAGTAGGCAGTGGTCTAGACCACTGCCTGCTCTTAAAAAATATTTTCTCATCCATTCACAAAGGGGAAGGGGTCCCTTGGGGACCCCTTCTCGTTTGCGAGTGGCTTACCATCTACTTAAAGTAGGTGGTAAATTGCAAGTATTTTGCGACGGCAATTGAGGTTGCAAAACAATTGTAAATTGAAGTGCGACTTGCTATTAGGAAGGGACGCCCTTGAGCCCCAACCCTTCCTAATAGCACGTCACAAACCCTATTTTGCGAATCGATAATATGTTACAGACTTGCACAATAGGGTTTGTACATGGGGCAGAACTATTTTGCGGTCGTAAATTGGCCGATTTCCCGTTTGCGTCCACAAAACACAGTCGTGTGTCTTGCCCCAAATCTCTCAAACGTGGCACTTTCGCTATTACATGCCACAAAGCGACAAACAATTTAGCTAGGCCTACTCCTCTGGTGCACGCTTTACCATCTGGTAACAACAGCAGGTGTATATGGGGCAAGGAGTGACGTGAAAATAGAAAAAATGGAAATAGCATTGGGGATTACGAAGTGCGATTATCTTTACTTTGAAGATAAGTAATTTGCTTGCTTGGGAGGGTGTGAATAAGAATGTTGACCAGTAGATAGTAAGGCCATTAGCTCTACTATGCATCATACAAGACATCTGTTCTTGAGACCTTTTAGTCCAATGATAGTTACTAAGAAAATTGTAATGTAGACCTTTCCTGTCCTCAGTGACTGAAAATGTTCTTTTGATCTTTTTACATGTGAACACTTAAGACCTTTGAGAATTTTTTTCTCTTTATTTCCTGTATATTGTGAAATATTGAGTTCCTGTAATCTCACTTCCTGCCATTATTTTTTTTTGTGGTTTGAAGCTACAAAAGAATACATGTATTTGTAATGTATAGGTTACACCGCTTCGTATATCTTTGAGCTAATAACAGGTTTTTATTGTTACCCACTCAATGGTGCTCATTTTATGGATATCGTGGATAAGAAAGGTTGAGTGGTCCCAAGAGAATTTGAAACTATGATTGTGAGAATAAATACAGCTCCCTAGAGTGGGTGCTGTAGTACACTGACCTACCAGACCTGGCTGGGGCAGAGGGAGCAAGGGTGGAGAGAAAAAGTTTTTCTCAAAAAAAGCTGCGAGAAAGGCACTTGCTTTTTCACTTATGTTTGATATCAGATTAACTCAAGCAGATCGGTTGTTCTTGGAAAGTTTGTATTAAACCTACATTATTTATTCTTTACACTTTCAACTTTCCAAGTCTGAAGGAATGACTATTTTTTGGAAAAAAACATGTATCTTAACTAGGGCCAATAGAATTTTTTGCGATTCTGCCGCTGTGGCATTTTCTGCACAACTTTGAATTTGCCGCATTCAATGCATAATCCATCATCTGTGTCATAAACTGCAGACTTTAACAAAAAAAATATTTCTAGCCAGGTCTGGTGGCTCAGTGGACTAATGCATCCGTTGTAGGGCCCTGTGTTCGACCTTATGTCATAGGTTCAAATCCTGGCGGGTCCACTCAGCCTTTCATCTGTCTGAGGTCAATAAATTGAGTACCACTGATTTGGGTAACAATGAACATCTGTTATTCAGCACCAAGAGACCTCTGGGTGAATGTGCGCTTTACAAATACACATGTTAAATCGATCAAAAGTTACTGAAAACCATTCTCGGGAAACTTTACATTTTGACTAATGATCTGGGGTCCAGAGCTGGGTAGTAATGGGAAATCTTCCAAGTACGGAATAAATCCACTGATAAAGTTTCATCCACTATGGAGATAGTAAGGCTTCAATTATGAGTGCCTCGGAGAGGGTTGAGGTATTTATCAGACTCAGTAAATACCAACACTGGTAAAGTAGTTAATGGGTCTGATAAAAAAAAAAAACTTCTATTCAGAGTGTAAACTCACAAATTGAGCATAATAGGCAGAATTCATTGCCTATCAAACGGAATTCGACATGTCTCTGTAAGGACTGAGCAATTTACCCCCTGTAAATTTCAGCACATGTGAACTGTTAGGATTGACCTGGAGAAAATGCAAGGGTGCAATGTTTATCACAACCGGTGCTAGCACCATGCAGTAAACTCTATAGGGGTCAGAATTGTAATCTATGCACAAACAGGATCGGGACCCAGCCCAATCTCGAAATCGAAGTATAAGTAGAGGGAATTAAGTAATTATATTGTGTATCCTCCAGAAATTGGAGTTTGATGGTGCATTGGTACTTACACCTTAATCTTTTGCTAAATTCTTTAAAGATTTTTCCCGACATTAGAAAGACAGTTACAACTCGTGAAGTCAATATGACTCCACAATATGGAACAAGAATCGCTAATCATGAGTTAAGGAATTTTATTCTAAGATATTGATCAATTCAGTATATTAAAAAAATGAGAGTAAATTCACAAGATACAGCAGTACAACGTGTAGGCTAAAATGTCGCAATAGATTAAGCCGCAATAAAATGAATTACAGAATGTAGCCAATTGATGATCCATAAATAAACTTCCCTTCTCTGTTCTAAACATAGTTCAACTACTAAATTGTCTAACTAGGATTTCTATTTAGGGAGCATAGACAGTGTCACCATAGCATAGACTTCTGTAGAAGTCTTAGGGACAGAGAAATAAGTGTTTAGCATAAAGTTTCAAACTCCAGGAAAGCCCAACAGAGAGGACTGTTCCCAATCCGAGTCCAGAAAGAACCTGCCTAATTATGAAAATACCAATAAAATTAACAGGAGCTTCAAAAACATCCTATTGTCTTCTTACACCTCCTGGAAGCAACCAAATTGTTAACTGAGAGGAGCATCCACACCCTCACTTAAGTTTCCCATTGCCTCAAACCTGGGACTGCAAATGACAGACTGGAGCATCCCACCGTCCTGGTACGTGATAAACAGAAGGACACCTTTGACCATTATTTCTCCAACTTACTTGCCAGGTTCCTCCCCGAAGGCCTCACTATCAACAGCCTAATACAAATAATAAGGCTTGCTCTAGATAAAGAGGGGCGTGATAAAGCACCTGTGAAAGGAAAATAAAAACAGCATACTGGCAAAGCTAAACACATTTCAATTGACATCTGTGGTCAGGCTAAGTTAACTCAATATTCAACATGAACTTTGACTATACATACACATCAGCTGCAGCTCGCACAGGTAAATGATGTGAAGCCGTGAGGCGGGGCGGGGCGGGAAGGGTGGGGGTAGTGGAATCGGACATACAACGGCAATGTTAAAACTCACAAAATAAAAGCACTTTCCTTGCGCTCACCGCATTGCTGAAGTCTGCGATGCGGTGAGCTCAAGGTAAGTGCTTTTATTTATTTATTTTGTTAGTTTTAACATTGCCGTCGTATGTCCAATTCCACTACTGCCCACCCTACCACGCCGCGCCTCACCGCCCCACACCATTTACCTGTGCGAGCCGTGGCTGATACACATGTATATATTTAAGAATAAATGTGAATAAAAAGAAAACATAATTACTTTGTTCAATTGAACATTTATACACTTATATGTGAATCCCTAGTCTCGATTATATACCACAATTAGATCTAAATGCATCACACACGTTAAGTAAATCAAGTCACACATTGAATATAAATGTCGTATATGAATATATAATAGCAGAATTGTGACATATAAAGCGTGGAGCCTAAATTACGCTTCTCCAAAGTTTCCCCTGACCACTTAACTTTCAATCAAGCTGTTTGTATTACTGTTTTATTACGTTTGGATCAAATGTTCCTGGAACATCATGCAATCATAATGAAAATGTGCACCTATTTTTTAAAGTAATTTGATTTAGAATAGCTGTGCCATGCTCCTATGGTAAGTAATGTTTGATACCTGAGCAATGCTATTTGTATGGTTTTACAATTGCATTATTTACTTGATGATTTGTCTCTTCAATACATGACAAAAGCATATGACTGTAAAGGACTTGACCAAACAATGTTGCCTGAAATTTAAAAATTAAAATAAGATTTTGGGTTAGTGGGTGTTGCAGTTGGGTCCTGTCCAGTTGCTTCACCCAGATTGTTTTCCTTTTTTGATTACCTGGATTTAGACTTTTACATGTGGGTGAGTCTCACAGTAATACATTGGTAAAGGGACTGTGCATGTTTACCACCACTGTCCTCCTTTTAAGATGAGGCTGCTGTGACATAGCATAGAAGTTTTGCTTACCTTAGGCATACAAAGTCCAGTGAGGTCTGAAACTTGGGTGAAACGTGCGCCCAGTTTCACAACACAGGTACCAAGATCCTAAATGTACACTTTATGAGTCGTTCAGGATTTTCATATTTCTCTGGCTCACCTCAGCATCAGAGTCCAAGCCTTTTGTCAACCTGCTGGGCCTAGTTAATTATTATTATTATTAATTTGTGTTCTGTTGCATTTAGCACTGTGGTCTGCGACATTTAGCACTGTTTCTTCACGCAAAATGCAACCTTCAGTCCAATTTTGGTAGCCAGGGTGCATTTCGCGATACAAAAATAGCGTTAACTGTCAGTAATACAATGGGGGAAATCCTACCCTAAAAGCACATTTAGTGAGAGCGAGCAACCGCTCACACTCGTGCTCGTATCCGTGTTCTGATGCATTTAATACGGTTTCCTAGTGCAAAATGCATTCTCGTGTCCATTTTGGATGTGAGGGGCATTTTTGCACTAAGAAATAGCGCTCAATGCAGAATTACTCTTCTTGCATAATTGAAGCATAATCTCACCTAATTTTTAGATAATTCTGCTTGATTACGCTACACTGAATTAGACGAGCTACGTCCACCCCTTGTATTATCCATTTTCTTCATCCTCACAAAATATATGTGTGCTCTTTGTTCTTTTCCAGCAAAACTACACCACTCATTGGATTTAGTTGTAGGTTTAAGCCAGCAGTTAGAGAGAAACGGATTGCAACTTTTCGTAAATGTCCAGACAGTTGTAATTTAGTGTGCCTTCTCCATTTTGGCGGGGGCAAGTTAATCCTGCCATCTGAACCTGTAGATATCTGCTGATACCCATTCTATGATTTCAGAATTATCAATTGCAGGTACAGATGATAACTGCTACCCACCATAGTTTACTTATGTGCCCATAAAGGTCTGTGAACTGAATCCTTAGAGGACATTTGTGCTGGGTTTGTGTCACAAACTGGTGTAAACTGTTGATTTGGGATTTACTTTCCAGTGCAAAACCTTACTTGCACTGGAAAGTAGCTATAAAGTAATGGAGAGGACTGCTAGTGCTGCTCTGCTTTGTGTCAAGGTGGGCTCACATGAGAGATATATGGGCGTTCTCATGCACCCATTCAATGGTAGAGGAGGCTTTGAGTAAAAAACATAATGGGGCAGATTTATGTTACCTGGCGCATCCCTGCAAATCAGCATGGATGCGCCAGGGAAGATGCGTCACGCAAGTTTTCCCTTGCGCCACCGCCGATGCGCCGCATTTACAATGCGGTGCATCGTGGTGCAAGGACAAGCAGATACGTGACGCATCTGCCGGCGTAAGTTTGGCGCAGTGCTGAAGTTGCGCCGCAAGCGCGATGCTACTCCAGCACTGTTCCACCTACCCTATCCCTAACATGGTGCGTCAAGCCTTACGCCTGGTTTTGACACATCAGCGTTGGGAAAGTGACTCAGTGAAATAGATTTCACTGAGTCACTTTTCAGGGGTGTTCCTGCGACGGAACGCCCCCCCTGAGTAGAAACGCCCACATGAAACCTGACGCAGGTTTCATGTGGCGCAGGGCTTTACACCGTGACGCATCTATGGAGATGTAAATGGGGCGCAACATAGCGCAGGGTTTACGCCGCCGCTGCGTCACAAAAGTGACGCAACAGCGGCGTAAAAGAGGCGCAACTCGGATATAAATCTGCCCCAATGTCTCTTGGGGGCAGGAATTAAAAAGAAAAAATGTTTTCATTTCTGCTAACATTTCCAAAATGTAATGCACTGTACAGCACACTTCCTATGTAGGAAACGTTTTAAACTAATTTTAAGCACAGTATTTTATACTGTACAAAACCTATGCTAGATATCATGCTCACACCCTTTAAACACAAGCCAGCCACAAAGAGTGCTGGTGTAGGGAAAGAGAGACAGAAACAGCTTTATACTAGTATATATGGCGCTGGTGTGGGGTCTCCCTTTCATGCAATGCAGTGCAGCAAATTGGGTTGCAGTGCTGTGTGACATGAAATGTTGGTAAATCTACCCATTTGAGTTCCTCTTATTGCACAAGACCTTTTTTTCTTGTACCTTTATCTGTCTTTAACCTCAATCGGCTATATCAGCAAAGATAATAATTGATAATACCTTGTATTTTCATGGCCCCATTAAATTGCTCTCCAAGTGCAAACAACGCTCAGCAGTTTCTGCACCTGAAAGTTTGGTACCTTCTCGAACTGATCTGTGGAACCTTTAGCGTATTGCTATATTTAGTAAATATGCAACCCATTAGATCATTAGAATACATTTGTTCGCTCATTTTGGCCCTTAAAACTGCGTGTACATTACATCAGTTCTAAAACAAGCACGCGGGCTTCCAGTCACTGTTCATTCACACGTTAATGTTTTCTCTGAGACATTACTCATTCGACTCTCACCCACTGCTTCTAGGAAAGTCTCACTTTCAAAGACACACAAGTGACCTACCAGTCACTACAGCCGACCCTGTGAGCTCACTCATAAAGAAGATGATTTTCAGTAAATGCTAATGCACTTGGAATGCATAGCCAGTATCACCACACACTGAAAACAAACACTGATACAACCAATTGTTCTGACATTCATACAGGTAACATTTATGGCCTTCATTCCTTGGGCCCATAGACTCTGTTCAACCAGTGCCAGGCTCTCTGAGGTATTCACTCTCAATCTGTGGATGTTCAGAGTGTTTCATGATATGAGAGGCTGGCCCAGCCCAAACATTATGCCAAAATGAACTGGTGAGGTGACTGTTTAGTAAAGAGGTGGACAAAGAAGAAATGGGTACATTGAAGTAGGACCTATAATAAGGGTTGCTTAATGGCAAAGCAGTAGTGCCTTGTTGAAGCCTTACCTAAGTGTCTCTGTCTTACACACACCCATGCACTACAGGTGCAAAGGGCAGTGCCAGGACACTGTTATGACCAATTACCTCACCCCTGCATTGCTTCTGCTCCTAATTTTCTAACTTTCAACTCATGCCTCCCTTCCATTAATAGGAAGTGGCAAGTGGGCAGAGGAGTGATTCCGCGTCTGTGCAGGTAAGAACGGTGGGGGTGGTGGGGATTTCGACAGACGACGAGGAGGGGAAATTAAATAAATAAATGTGAAGAGAAAGACAGTGATGGAGAAGAGAGAGGGGAATACGAGGCTAGAGTGAGAGGCAGAGAAAATTGTGGAAGATTGAGGTAGCGAGAGAAATTGAGTGAACGAGTAAAAGTAGAGTGGAGTGAGGGTAATGAGTTGTCATGCATTATAAAGCAAATTTAATGCGTACATGAGGCTGTATGAGAGGCTAGCGTTGTTGGCTGCGAGATAAGCGGGCCCTTGCGACAAGTGTGAGGAGCTGGCTTTAGAAGAAAGTGTTCGGAACCAACACCCATGGGCAGTCTAAGGAGGTGGCATGACGGGCAATATGGGGAGCTTGCACTAAAGTGTAGTGTAAGGGTCTGGTACTGAGAACAATGTGAGGAGCTAGCACTGATGAACAGTGTGAGCACTGGGCCCTGATGTGACGTGTGAGCAGCTAAGGTTGGTGGACATTGCATGACGCTCACACAAGTGGTTAGTGTGAGAAAACCACAGCTGCCAGTCATTGACAGAGTAAGCTGCTGGTGCTTGTGGGCATGGTGTGGGGCAGAACTGGTAGGCAGCCTTAAGAGATGGCACAGGAGTTTTGAAGAACAGGCACTTTTGAGCAGTAAAATGAATATTACTTTTTTAAATGTAATTGCAACTAGTATCTGAACTTCATCCTTTTCTGTTTCGTAATACAGAAGTACTACTTTAGTTACTCCAAAATGCCTTTGTGAATGGGCCGCAGAGACCTGAGTATCTTTTCTTAAAATGCAGCACATAAGAACCTGTATAGAAAAGGCACAGACATTTTACAATGGGCGCAAAGAAAAACCAGTAGTTGGGGCTCTCCCAGAAGTTGTTTGGGAATGCTATCTCAGTATTCCTGCTCCTGAAATTACAGATGACACAGGTAATAATAAAATTGGGTTTCTGAGATATGGTGATATTCCAAGTTGTCCCCTGAGGGTGACCTAAGAAAAGGGGACTTATTACAGGAATCAGGATTAAAGTACCAGGGGCCAGAAGTACGATCGTTTTTTGCTGTCGCAAATGGGAAATCATCCCGTTTGCGACCACAAAATAGGTCTGGCCATTGTAAAAACCCTATTTTGTGAGTCAGTAACCTATAACCGACTCGCAAAATAGGGTTTACGACTCGCTATTAGGAAGGGTCGTGCCAAGGACATCCCTTCTTAATAGCGAGACCCAATGGTATGTACCATAGTTTTGCAACCATAATTGTGGTCGCAAAACACTCGCAGTTTACCACCTACTTCAAGTAGGTGGTAAGCCACTCACAAACGGGAAAGGGTCCCCGAAAATGGGAAGAGGTTCCGAGGGGGCCCCTTCCCCTTCCCCTTTGTGCTGGCTTTCAAAATATTTGTAAAGAGCAGGCAGTGGTCCCACGGACCACTGCCTACTCTTAAAAAAAAATGAAGCAGTAATGTGTTATTTTTCTTTTTTTAAATGCATCCAGACATGGTGGTCTGCTGACCCCAGCAGGCCACCATCTCTGGGAGTGCTAGCCATTCCTAATAGGGTCGCAAATTGCACCTGTCTTATGAAAATTAATGAGGTAGGTAATTTGCAACCCCATTAGGAATCACAAACAGTGTTGTACATTCCGACTTTGCGAGACGCAAATTGCGAGTCGCAAAACGACGCAATATGCGACTCGCAAATTGGTAGGTTCATGGTAGAGTCATACATCTGGCCCCATATTCCTTCACCAATTTTCCAATTGTGGACCGTTCTCCACCCTGAAGCTCCACCAGCCTTATGCTCAATCAATCATTCAATCAAATATTTATAGAGCGCATGAGGGTCTTGAGGTGCTGGAGTTGTTTGCCGCTGCGTGGAGTGCCTGGGTAACAGGGAGAATGTTCTATTTCATCTTGTCTTGCAATTCACACTTCTGCTGGAAACTCCATTCTGTGAGGAACAGGAACTCTAGTGCCATCAGAATGAGGGCCTTACTTTCAAGCGTAGAATAATTTACATTCCGGCGTCTAGGTACAAAAGTAGATCAATTCAATAGAAGAATTTACTCAACAATAATTACCTCCCCGATCCCTCCTGTTCTTCGTTTGGATTCGTATTTCGTTTCTAAAGTTGCTTCTCAGTTCCATCGTTCTCAGGAGTTGGTGTTGCCTGCTCTGGACGCCGCTCCTGTGTTGGAAGATGACCTTCCTTGGCCTTTGCTGGCTGTGTGCAGGGCTTTGCGGGTCTACCTTGACCGTACCAGTTCCTTTTGAAAGTCTGAATCTTTGTTTGTCTCCTTTGGAGTGGCTTCACATGGGTGAAGGCTTCTTCCTCTTCTATCGGTCGCTGGCTGAAACAGGTCATTATTCTCTTTCTGGTGTTCCTCCTCCAGCTGGGGTTCAGTGGAGTTCTACCCGGAGAGTGGCTGATTCCTGGGTTGAGGTTCGGGGAGTGTCCTTGTCCAAAATCTGTAGGGCAGCTACTTTGGCTTCCTCTAACACTTTTTTCCGTTACTATAGGATCCAGAATTTGCTGGGTGATGATGCGAATTTTGGTTTGGGGGTTCTGCGAGCTGTGTGCTCCTGACTTCTTTCCTGTTTTCTTCAATAAATCACTTTGGTTACTGTCTTTTTGTTGTCCGGGTGGTTTGTTGTTGATGAATGCCGGAGTTTTGCTCGGGTATTTTCATGAATGGGATGAGGACAGGAGGAACTGGGGAGGTAATGCCCTATTACTTACCAGTAATCTTCATTACTTCTGATCCCGTTGTCCTCGTCCCATTCATTACTTCCCTCCCTCCCTCCCGGTTTTGCCGGCCTTTATCTGAGCTTGGTATTTCAGAAGGTATGCTGGGATTGGTACACCTTTGTACTCCCAGAGGGAGGGGGGGTTGGGCCAGCATTCCTTTGTTTCTTTTTTTCTATCGTGAGATAGTAATATCTCACTATCTCATGAATGGGATGAGGACAACGGGACCAGGAGTAATGAAGATTACCAGTAAGTAATAGGGCAACAACTGCCACACATTCAGAGAAACCTTCTTTCCAAGTGTGACCTGCTTGTGCTATTTCAACCTTGCTGGAGATGAAGGGTTTTAATTAGAGTTGGGTGGTAATGGTGCATCTGGCCGGGAAATTTCCTGCACCATTCTACCACTGTAAGAGATGATATTCCACTTGTGGTTCCTCTTCGGGGTTATATCTTCCTCCAGCATTTTAAGATTTTTTCTGTACTCTAATTAGAACTAGAAGGGGCCGCTCTTCTTGATTTGATGAATCAAAAATGCTATTTTTCCGTAGCAAATTGAGGTGACTGTTTATAGCTTGGTCGAACAGGAGAACCATCTTTGGATTCCCCTACTTCAATTAGAAATGTAAAAACTATCGCCAAATCATCCTCCAACTCTGCTGAGTATCTGTCAAAGGTAGTGTGCAATCCACTGCAGGGCCGCTACTGTTCATGCATCTGGAAGTATGCCCTGTTTAAGCAAATCCTCCTGATAGATATTTTTTATGCTGTGGCAGCTATGCAATACAGTAAATATGGGTCCCAGTAAACAGAGTCCCTTGATCCTTTAATGTTAGCTGACAGTGGACTTGCGATTGATGTGCAATATCATCAGTTTTATGAGACGGGACCACCGAGGAGCGATCTAATTCTTTCGTAATTTACACTTCGGGGAGTTGAGCAGATTCTTTAACTAGTGGCCGCAAGCTGATGAATACGGCCGGCTTCTAAGAAGTATACCGGATTTTTCCCGTCACATGTGGAGTTATCACGCTCTTTTCCTCATGGAGCCCACGCGCCCGACCTCTTTGTGCTTCAGCCCTTTGTGTAGGGCTTTCTCCTGGTGCCCCCATTTCCCCCATCACAGTCCTGAGGAAGACCCCCGCTGTAAGGTTGACAGTAACCTACAGATTTTCTGGGGTCGAAACATCGACATCTTTATGTTAACCAGCCTATTAACAACGGACTATTTATACTGTGTTTCACTACATAGGCTTGGCCAATAATTATTGTAATATTTCATGTGGCAAAATAACAAGTATATTGGATGCCAAATGTGAATTGTTGGATTGCACTAATTACCTTTCCTGTCACTATCACCCCATCCTTCACAAAAATCACGCACTTTACCTTTACTCCACTTCCCCTCTTCTGGGCACTTTGTCAATATAAGCCTGAAAGTTTTTTCATATGATTGCAAAAATGAGGATGTGATTAAATAATATCACTCAGTCATTTAGTGTTGTGATTCCTTTTATGTATTGTAACCATCTATGTAACGTCTTTTGTTTAGAGTATTGTCTACTGGGACCCATCTTTACTGTACTGCTTAATACCCAGGTCCCAGTACCATTGGGTTTACCCTATTTGTAATGTGGCAGCTATGCAGCAAGGGATGCCAGTCCCGGGTAGGGACACAAACAACAGCCCACACGTGTAGGTGGAAACTCTCACTACACTAATGCCATTGCTCACTTTGATTTTTACAAGCACGCTCCTGCATTGAAAATTTGTTTTAGAGGAACAAAATGGCAGGAGGGACAAAAAACATGACGTGCTAGAGCGGAAATCTAGTTGAAATGAAGATGGTTTAACATCTCTAACTCACACCAAAACGGGATAGATCCCCGCTCCAGATTCACAAATGTGAGTTTACTCTCATTTCTCTGCGACAAACCTTTGCCATCGTTTATGAGAAGATTATGAGCTATACATCACAAAATCAACAATCACAATAATACTTTAAAGTTCAGTTAATAGAGGGAGGTTTGATCAGTTTTGAGGGTTTAATTCGCATTAAGAGTTTAGCAAGTTATTCTTTTTTTTCATTTCATTGGTTAAAGTCATTAATCAATTTACAGAATTGATAGTAAAATATTGGTTAGAACAAATCATCAATAAGCAATACAGTGCCTGGAAATCCCGATTCTAGAGAATTGGGTGAAAGTGGGTGTTAGCAAAAACCCATGAAGAGTTCCAGTTTGAGAGTCAAGGGTGAGAGTGAGCATAAAGCTCAAGATCAATTAGGCAAAGCAGTGGAACTTCCCATAAAGCGAGGTTCAGAAAGCAGAATAACCATACAGCAGCAGTAGTGACTGCAATCAACAATAGGCCAGGCTTGGTAGCAAATCAGAATTCAGCCATTAGCATAAAGAGATTAGCATTCAGCTTCAATGCGAGTAAAGCATCAAGGAAGGGGCAATGGCAAAAAGGCATAAGGGAGGGTCTGGGTTATAATGATGTAAACCTACTCTAGGAACACGCATTAATATAAATGGCTGAAAATAATGTTGCAATCCTTCTGGGCATTCTTATTTTAGGGTGTCGACTTTTCTTGAAAACCTCCTCGTTCTTTTCTTTCCCATGTATGTCCTCCTCAACCTTACGAAAGATCACCTTGAAATGTGAAACACACTTTTAAAAAAAAAGTTTATTACATAAATCTCAGTTGACACAGCTGTTTGCCCACAACCCGGAGGCCGGCAGCATGAAACATATATAAACTTTGCCATCAGGACACAGCTCTTATGCCTACAACCCAGCGGGCCGGCAGCAATGTATAGTTCTTGTATCTCACAGTCCATAATGGCAGCCGATGATCTTATTACAGCTTATAACGTAATGTTTATGCTTAATGAATCTTAACTTAACAACAACCTCCCTCCCCCCACCCCACCTGCCTTACCCAAGTTTACTATGGTATCACCCTATATGTTGTGTGATTATTGTGTGATCATCGTGGTCCAGCTGACCCTCCAGTCCCCTCTTTGGCGCTTACCTCCAGTCGCTCTCCGCCTGAGTCCATATATGTGAAATCATAGCCCAAGAGGTGTCAACGAAGACATCTAGATCATAGCAATACCACTAATGTCACGCCGCTCAGTCACCTCGGAGGTCAGACCCCCCCTCAACCAACCAAGCCACAAATGGTTTCCAGATATCAGGAGGCCTGGATCTGCTAGGCATTAATTCCCAATAATGGGATAGCTGGTCCTTACAATAAACCACAGTGTTTACCCATGCAGCTACTGTAGGGGACTGCTGCTTTTTCCAGTGGATTGCCACCTGCCTCTTAGCCAGTAGCAGCAGCATGGCCGTGAGCTTGCGTGAGCTCTTTGGGACCTCGAAGACAAAGCCCAAAAGCGCCGTCAATGGAGTGGCATGTATCTGATTATTAGTAATTGTTCTAATATGCCCAATTACTTCCACCCAGAATCGTTCAATCGGTCCGCAATCCCATGCTAAATATGAAAACGTGGCTTTCGGAGCCCCACATCTCCAACATCTCGTGTCTGGATGAATGGCCATGCGATGCAGCTGAGAAGGCGTGCAATATAGTCTGTGTAGAAAGTTGAAGTGGATTAGCCGCAATCTATAGTTGGGTGAGAGGTTTTCTAATTGTGAGCAACAGTATTGCCACTGTTTGTCTGTGATAACGAGGTTGGAGTCACTCTCCCACTCCGCCTTGGCCGTAGACGCGATAACAGGCGACTCATTTTGCGGTATACTGTAGATGCGCGTAATCAGTTTACGAGGAGAGGGGTTAGACAAAACATTTTCCAGCGCAGGTAGCGCAGGAGGCGCCCGCGGGAAGGACATATCTAGCACGGCATGCAGCCCTAATCTGATAGTACAAGATCATGTCCAATGCCGTGGGCGCTTGTGAGTTACACATCTGTTGTAATGTCAGGAATGTATCATACAGAAATAAATCGCTACCCTTCGCCAGCGCTTGAGCCTTAGCCCGCATTGTGGTTGCTTTATCCGTTAATGGAGTTAATAGCGGTTTGCCCCCTATCAGCATAGAGGGAGCATACAATTCCTCAAGATGAGCCCTCTTTGCAATCCCTCTCCATGCCCACCTTATGGTTTCTACCGTGTGAATTTCAAAGTGGGGTCTCTTATAAGGCTGATAGATCACCGTATTCAGTGGGGTGGGAGCCACTCTATCAATTTCGATCGCCACATGGGGTTGATAGGGCGTCGGGTGCTGCCAAAAGTGCAGATATTGCGCCTGCGCACTCTAGGCGTAGAGTTCGAAATCTGGTGCACCCAATCCACCCTGGGTAAAGGGCAATGACAACAATTTCCAGGAGACTCTGGGCTGCTTACCCGCCCATACCAGGTCAAGAATGTGGGATCTAAGTTTCCTGAAAAAATGAGTTTTTAGCGGCATCGGGATGTTAACAAATAGGTATAGGAGTTTGGGCAGGATCACCATTTTAATGATAGCTTTTCGGCCCATCAATGATAGCGGCAGCTGTTTCCATTTCTTTATTTTACATTCTATCCAATCCACCACTCTCCCGTAATTAGCCAGCCATATTTCTTGCAATGATCTGCTCACCCATATTGCCAAATATTTAACCTCCCCACTAGCCCACTGTATAGGGAATTCCGTATGTTAGTGGTATTATTGGTGAGCGGGAAGAATACGGATTTTGATCAATTTATTTGAATACCAGTGAGCCCACCATAACGGCGAGTTCTCGCATTACCTCTACAAAGTTATTCTTGGGATTCGTTAAATATATTATCATGTCATCAGCATACATTGAGATCAACAGTCCTCTAGACGTGAACCCTATGCTCCTTTGTGTGTGGTGCTGTCGAAGCCAAGCCGCCAAGGGCTCCGTAGCGATGGCGAACAACAATGGCGTTCCCCTTGTTATGGCAAAAGGTTCCGAGATCTGCCCGTTTATTCTGACCCGTGCCATAGGATTTGTGTAAAGCAACTGAATTTGTTTGAGAAATAAAGGGATAAACCCCATACGAGACAACAGGACAAAGAGGAACTTCCACTTCACAGAATCAAACGCCTTCGTGGCGTCCAATAGTGCAGCAACTGCTTGTACATGAGGTGCCAAATAATGGAGAATTCCAAACAGCGTTCTTAAGTTATGGGCAGTTGAGCGGCCTGGTATAAAACCAGATTGGTCCCGCAATGCTATCTGCGGAAGCATCGGTTGCAACCTATTGGCAATGAGTTTGGCATAAATCTTAACATCTAAATTTATCAGGGAGAGTGGGCGGTATGAATCAGGTGCAGCGGGATCATTGTCAGGTTTCAGCAGAGTGACTATAGTGGCTTCACGTAACGTGGGGGGGGAGGATACCTGTCTCCATAGCCTCTAGATACACCTGCAATAGACGGGGGAGAGGAGATCTGCATATTCCTTATAAAAGGCCGCAGTCAGCCCGTCCGCCCCAGGAGCCATTCCCGCCGGCATGCTGCTTATTACCTGCCTAATGTCTTCTACCGTGATGGGAAGCTCCATGTATTGCCTTGCCCTGTCGTTAAACCAGTCCAGGGCCATGATATCCAGATAGTCCACAATGTCAGACTGTGAAGGGTTGGATTTAGAAGCATACAGTGTTTCATAATAGCGGGACATTGTACTTAAGATTTCTGGCGGCGTTCTGGCTATCTCTCCGTCTTCTGTGAGTATTTCAGTAATATACTCCGCCCCCCTAGGTGGTCTAAGTAAGCCTGCTAGCGTTTTCCCAGCTCTTTCCCCCTCTCCATAGCGCCGTGCCTGAGCGTGCTTGTATAAGTATGCCGTTCCCCTCTCTGCTTCTGCTTGAAATTCTGACAATTTAGACCTGATCTGTACCACAGTGGCAGGGGAAGGGGATTGAGTCTGTGTACGTTCCAACGCCCCAAGCTCACGCTCCAGTCTCTGCAATATGGTGCGTTTATCTCTAAGGACTCCTGTTTTAAGTGCTATACAATCCCCCCTTATCACAGCTTTAAATGCTTCCCATAGCGTACCAGGTGACTCCACCGTTCCCTCGTTTAGTGTGAAATAGTCTTCTATTTTCCCTCATAACTCTTCTCGGAAAACTTGGTCCAGCAGTGCCCCTGATGGAAATCTCCAGCTGAACGGAGAGATATACGGACATGGCACTTTAAATGTCAGCTGTGCGGGTATATGATCAGAGAGTGTACACGGGTGGTGCATAGCCGTAGTGACCCAAGTGTGCATGTCTTTAGATACCAGCCAGAAGTCTAGCCTCGACCAGGCATTGCGGTGGTGAGTCACACATGTGCCCTCCCTGAGTGCTGGGTGCAGCACTCTCCAGGAGTCTACTAGGTGAAGGTCGAATATGATATCCTGCAACATTGCGGCCGCTTTCAGGTGATGTTCGCGTGATGTGCCCTGCCTATCAGCTACATCCGAGAGGACGACATTGAAATCCCCACCCCAAATGACTGTTGTGTTATTCAAAGCTTGCACCATTTGCCAGATATGTTGAAAAAAGTCAGGAGCATCCGTATTCGGGCCATATGTGTTAATTATCACCGTGGGCGTATTGTACAGTGTACCTTGTAATAAAATATACCTTCCTTCCCTATCTATTATTGTGTGATGTGTACGCCACTGTAGTCCCTTGTGTATCAATATTGGCACTCCTCGTGAGTAATTAGAGTATCCCCCTTCCACCACCTCTCCCCATCTATTGTTTCTAAGCATGCCCGCCGTCCCCCCCGTCAAGTGAGTTTCTTGCAGTAGACAGATATCTACCCCATGTCTAGAGAGGTAAGAATGGACCAATCTCGATTTCCTGTGATCATTTAAACCTCTAACATTTCATGTGAGTCATATCAAGTGTGACACAGTGAAAACAGATTATACATATGCTTATGACCTTTAGGAGATGCAGGGCCCCCCAAAGCAGCAGTTAAGAGAATCTCAGGCAGATTGCAATCAAGTTTGGCAACACCCCTATATCTAGAGGCGGACAGACCGACATGCGTCAACCACCACGACCACGAAGTGTACATTCATATTCTGGCAGGTACCCAAAAAAGAACTGTCCCTTCTCCCCATCCCCTCCCACACCAACCCCCCAAACAGGTTGTAACCCCCCCCCCCAACTCCCCACAACTGTAAGAAAACACTCCATAAAAGTAAACCTGAGGGAATCATCCCATGGGGAACATGGGTCCGCCGGCAAAACACCCCTCCATTCATGGCAGGGTGGCCGAGCACAGCTCTTACTACCCCAAATCATAGAGCCATTATATATCCTCAATAGTTTCATCATGCACGCTAGGGGCATTTAATTATAAGTATAAAGAAGCTTATAAAATGCCAGAAACAGAGTCTTAGCGCTAAAACGTGGCTAGTGAGCAACAGGGGCGATTACTTCAGGGCCTTCCTAAAAAGTGCATGGTTCGACTGTAGTCGCATGTCCACTGGTAGCTGATTCCATAACTTAGCTGCACAAGTGGCAAAAGAGCAACCGTCACATCTAGCTAATCTGAATCTAGAAGTGCAGATAAGGCCAAGGCTAGCCGAACGCAGTTCACGGGGAGGGCTGTAATGCTTGAACCTGTCTCTTCCATCATTGGCACCCCCACCAAAACGGTCCCGGTGTACCAGACAGAGCGCCTTAAACTCGATTCTCTGCTGAACCGGGAGCCAGTGTAAAGATCGCCTACCCTTAGAGGTAGGATGACCCCTAGGTAGGTTCAGAATGACACGAACCGCTGCATTCTGTAGAGACTGGATCTTACCAACCTGGTATTCATCAATACCCAGGAACATGGCATTACAATAGTCAAGTCTGGACATAAATAGAGCGGCCATCACCGTCTTTTGTAATGTCCGCGGGATGTAGGGAAAGATTTTCCGTTTTTAGCAAAAAGAAACATGAAGAGGTTAAACTATTAACCTGGGCTGACATGTTCAACTTGTCATCAAAGATCACCCCCATTTACATTACAGGAAGACAGTCATGTCAGCCTGGCAAAACCGTGTAGCCAAATGACCCCTCAGCCATCATCAACCCAGCAGCTTAACACCTTTTATATATAAACTTATCTGCACATCCAGTGTAATATGTCGGAACTCTCAGTCATTATCACTCAAGTTATTTGCTGCTTGAGGGTCATCCGACAACGTTTTCTGCTTCTGCTCCTTAGCCATCTGCTTCGCGTATGTCAAAGCGGCCTTAGCATCCGTAAAGAATGTGGGCTTACCAGGACCCTGAATCCGCAATTTGGCGGGATATATCAAAGGGTCCTTGGTTCCGATCTGTTGGAAAATCTTCTTGGCTGGCATGAACTCTCTACGGGCCGCTTGAACTTGTAGCGTGAAGTCTGGGTACATGGCAATGCTATTCACGTTGTATTGTATGGCCCCTTCTCACGCAATCTAATTGTTATCCTCTCACTGCCTCGTGGGATTTATCACTTCCAACAGAGGTCTGACACAGTCATTCACACTTCTTTGGGTATTATGGCAGATGCTTTGCATGGTCCGCACTGTCCCAGCAGCTCCAGCCGGACTCCTGCTGAGTATTTCCCCAAACGTACAGCGTGCTGTCCCTTCTGCTATAGTTCATCTCAAAGAACGCCTGCCTCCAACATGTGTGTCTCTGTCAGTGCGCCCAGGCTGCCCCGATCCACGCCCAGCTGGCTCAATGCATACTAGAGGCCCGTCCACCGCTGCCCGAGTGCTCCAAGCAGTTTCTCACAGTTCGGCCCGGTTCTATCAGCCTTCAGTGCCGCACATCCGCATGTGAGTGGAGAACACCGTACCATGCCCTAGGCGGCATCAGCAGAGTCTATCACCTCAGCGGCCGCCCTTCTACCTGTCTTCGTGGGGCTGTAATCCAGCTGTCTGCCGCAAGCAATCTCTGGACCGCAGCACCAGTTTAGCAATCCATCCGCTCGCCTCTGCACCAGCCGGACGCTGCTCCACTATCCACTGACCAACAGAGCCGCACCATCCACAGCGTTGTCCCTGGAACCCTACTATGTCCCTGCTGTTAGCCAGCAATCTCCCAGGCGTTTTAATGTCAGTCGCAAAGCAAGTGCAGCAGCAATGGAAAGTGGCCCTCCTCAAAATGGCGGCGTTGCCTGAGAGCCTCACCCCCACCGCTAAGCATAGGCGAAAGCAGGAACGGAGCGCAACCGCGCTCGCCTACCAGGTCAGATATGGCACGGTATATTTCCCCAGGCAATGCAGTTGCAACATCTGTTACCGCCGCCCAGCCTCACCTCAGCCTCCGCAGTCAGCAGCGTACTATATGACTCGTCACGTAGCTGCCCTCCCGGGCTCTCGCTCGGCACACACTCCCGATGTCTTTTCAAGATCCTCCGGTTACAGTGAGTGCCGAAATGTGCGGTCGCGGAGATCTCCGGATGCGCCGACGCCGTCTCCTCTCAGCCGGCAACACTGCTTCCGTCTTCACACCCCCAGCCGCCACTCGGTGCATTCCGGGGAAGCAATCACTTGAGGCCCCGGCTCGACATGACGTGGTCGCGGGCAGGCCTCACAGTCCTCCTCGCCGCCGCCCGCTCCGCCTGCACAAACTTTTGCTCCCCGGTGCAGCCGCTGCACATGCAGGTTATAACACAGCAGCAGGCTCTCGATTTAGGCAGTTTTTAGCGGATTAATGGCGGATTAATTAACCTCGGCCGGCGGAGCCGCTCTAACGCGCGGCCATCTCGCAGCACAGCGAAGCCACGCCCCCGTGAAACACACTTTTAAATTTGAAGTCAGTATGAGGCCTTTTGATTCTTAGATCTCCTTTCCAATGGGCATGACCACATTCTAACCTTCTAATAAATTTAAACTAAACAATAGACATAAGTAAAACAAAACATTTTTAGCAATGAACATTATTCAGCACCAAATTTCTTCATTATAAACCTGGAAAGGAAATAGGTAAGATGCTTAACATTTTTTATTCGTGCACTGTATTAAACGTGTGAGAGAACATGAAGTCATTCCATGTGATGATAAAGTGATTCTAGCAAAAACATTTCAAAACGATATTGTAAATCAAACATTTTCTCTAATACACTATGGAGTGATGCTTTTAAAAAAAAAACATGTCAGAATAAGGTCAACTATCAATTAGTTATGCACTTGTCAGCACATTCAGTTTTGCTGCTTCAATAATGAAGCTTGCTTTAACATGGTGAGACCTTGCACCTGTAAGTGTAGCTGGGTACTATAAAATTGCACATTTTAATGTTGTCAGTACAGACTGAGTTGCATGGTAATATTCCATACACCTTTCTTTACTATATTAATTTTACATTTTAATTTAAAAAAAGCCATTTCACATGCCTTACATTTATTTCTGACACAAGTGCTCCTTCAGTAATGGTTGCGACACATTCATCAGAAATTGACCTGCAGTGGTCAACGTACAATAAGGCAGGTGTTCTAACATTGGGTGGGTAAATTCGAGGCCTCAGACACCTCAACTCTCTCTGTGGACCTCTCTGCAGTATCTAAATGACACCTACATTTTTAATGATTTGTCTCTATAGTACAAGGCGAAAGGTTACAAGAATAACAGTTTTATCTTGGCAGGTCATTTTATTTGAAATTAAGTGGTGAAAATTGGGTTTTTGTTTAAAGGGTAAAGTCAAAACTGAGGGTGTTACATCTCTGAATTCTATAATATTACTAATTCTTAGGTATTCTGAAAACATTTGTTATATTGAACACTAAGAGAACTCCTCACATAAAAAGAGAAGAATATCCTATGTGTGCTAAAAAACAATTTAGTGGTATTCTAAGTATTGCTCTATGGTGGGCCAGCACAGCCATGAGCAAGGTGTGTACCTTAGTTACAGCCTCCAGTACACATTTCAAAATGACGGCAATCATCCATGCGTAAACTGCGTACAACGTATTATTTTGTGGAACTAGTTATTCATATTATGTTCAAGATTATCTTACAATATTCCACTTATCCCTTGTTTGTGCCTAATTGCATTTTGGCGGTTGGGTTCCACGCAAAGTGAAGTCATGCTGTTTTGGTTGCTCTGACTTTGGGAGAAAAATTACACCTGTTTGCACTGTAATGCCACCTTTCCACAGATAAAAGGCAGTTGGCACTACATGATGCAAAGCGATCTTGATGCTGTGCTCGCGTCAAATTTCAACGCAAAGTGGGATGCCACTTGGCAGATCCACTTTCTCTATTTTCACTTGAGTAAGTTAACTAACATCAGTTAAGGAAAATTAGAAAAATAATGGCACTATGGTACAAGGGTGCCTGCGTTGGCGCTAGGCAGATAGATTTAGTGCCAGTGCTAGGGGTAATGCAGGAGTGCACCACATTCTTGTAAATACAGTGCATCCCTGCATTTTGAAATTGTTGGAGCACGGCATTAGCAATTTTGGCTAAACACCGCGCTCCAACAGTTTGCTTGTAAATATGCCCCTAAATTGCTCTCCATGTGCAAAAAGTTTCTGAAATGTCAGCACCTCAAGCATTAGTTATTTTACAAATTGGTCACTGTGACCTACATATCTTTAACTGCTATATTTATTAAACACATAACTCTCAAGTGAGCATTGCAATCAAATTGCAACATTATTTTGGCTTGCAAAATAGTAATTACATCAATTCTAAACCGATACGCTATGCGAGCTTCCAGTCACTGGTCATTCCCATGTTAATGTTTTGTCTGAGATATTACTCACTAGACTTTTACCCACTGGTTCTAGGAAAATATCACTTCCATATGTGACCTACCCTTTACTATTGCAACACCATTAAGCCCACTCACAAGACAAATGATTTTCAGTAAATGCAGCCTGCTCTTGGAAAGCACTGCCAGCATCACTACAAATTGAAAACTAACATTGACTAAGCCAACAGTTTTGAAATTTACTATAGTCTCCATATCAGCATCAGGCTCTCAACCTGTGGAGAGTATCCTGATAAAGTAAGGCTGGTCAACTCAAAACTTCCTTTCAAATGCCTTTACTTGAGTGATGAATATTTTGGCAAGGAAGTGGTCATTTCGGTTTTCAATGTGAAGAAGTGCGTAAAATGAAGTTAGACCTTTAATATGAGTCGCTGGAGATTGATAAATTAGAAGGCATATTTATGGGGAATTCACACAGCGCACCGTACCTTACTGCGAAGGGCTGCGTAATGCAAAAAGAACAATTGAGGGACAGAATGCAGAACAATGTCATACATTCACCCCAGTACAGAGATCTGGGCCTAAATCCATCGTTTTTTTGCTCATCATGCCATTCCAGTTTGGACCCTGCCATATGCAAATCAGTCTTGACCCTGCACCCAATGGGAACAGTCCAGCCCGAACTGCCAGGCAAGGTCCTCCCTGGAGTGGAAACAAGCATCCTAGGACCAGTTTCATGGTTTCAGCCCTCATCAGCCAGGATAGCTTGACTCCAGTGGCATAGAGAGCACGGGACTCACTTCGGGGCATACCCGCCACACTCAGGGTGACAAATGGAAAAAGAACAATTGATGGACAGAATGCAGAACAATGTCATACATTCACCCCAGTACAGAGATCTTAGCCTAAATCCATCGTTTTTTTGCTCACCATGCTCTTCCAGTTGGGACCCAGCCATATTCAAATCAGTCTTGACCCTGCATCCAATGGGAACAGTCCAGCCCAAACTGCCAGGCCAGGTCCTCCTTGGACTGGAAACAAGCATCCTAGAACCGGTTTCGGGCTTTCAGCCCTCATCAGCCAGGATAGCTTGGCTCCAGTAGCATAGAGAGCACGGAATCCATGTCTGGGCATACCTGCCCCACTCGGGTGACAAAGGCAAAAAGAACAATTGATGGACAGAATGCAGAACAATGTCATACATTCACCCCAGTACAGAGA
Organism: Triturus cristatus; assembly: GCF_964204655.1. Taxonomy (NCBI): domain Eukaryota; kingdom Metazoa; phylum Chordata; class Amphibia; order Caudata; family Salamandridae; genus Triturus; species Triturus cristatus. Next base: position 237,880,291 of record NC_140582.1, read on the forward strand.
TCTGGGCCTAAATCCATCGTTTTTTTGCTCACAATGCCATTCCAGTTTGGACCCAGCCATATGCAAATCAGTCTTGACCATGCACCCAATGAGAACAGTCCAGCCCGAACTGCCAGGCCAGGTCCTCTCTGGACTGGAAACAAGCATCCTAGGACCGGTTTCGGGCTTTCAGCCCTCATCAGCCAGGATAGCTTGATTCCAGTGGCATAGAGAGCACGGGACCCACATCTGGGCATACCAGCTCCACTCGGGGTGACAAATGCATAAAGAACAATTGATGGACAGAATGCAGAACAATGTCATACATTCACCCCAGTACAGAGATCTGGGCCTAAATCCATCGTTTTTGCCTGGCAGGGAAAGGGCAGGAATGCGCAGTATTTAAAAGAATACGACACATTCCAGCCCTTTCCCTTGCCCTGGTGCTGTTTTGGCTGCTAGCGCCAATGCAGGCACCCTTGCTCCATGGAGCAAGGGGCCCTGCTTTGCATGCAGGATTGTTTTGTGCAGGAAGATACACAAAAACAATCACGATATTCCTCTTTCTATGAGTGCTGCAGAATGCACACACATAGAAAAGGAAGAAACGAGAAAAACTAGAGATATTTCTCCTTGTTATGCGTGCCCTAGGAAGATGTATGATTTGTGCGCATCCCCAGGTTTACAAGCCCTTGTAAATATGGGGATGGGTCAAAATCCATGGGACTTGTGTGGGGACACCCAATTTGTGCTGTGTTGCGTTACTCCAGATTTTTGGAGCCAAGCAGAGCCACACAAAGTGACTTTGCGTGGCTTCAATAATCTGTCGTAATATTTGCTTCGCTGCAATACCAACGGCCTCATAAATAGACCCCTAAGTGCACGTTTAGAAATGTTTGGAAGAACAATATTAGAATAGTGCATGTTAAACCACATCTTGACTGATACATTAGTCAAAAATATTTCACAAATGTTTTTTTATCCTGTTAGGAATTACTAGGACATTTTGTCAAAATATTGTATTTTAAAGCACCTTAAGAGAGTCACATTAGTGAAAGCTGAAAATAAATACATAGCTGTGGTGGGATTTCTTTATTAATTTTTGGCAATAAAAGTAGCAAGAGGTATGTTTTGAGGGATTTGTACTGGTTAACACAGGACAGAATTTCAGTACAACGTTGGGGTATATATAATAATAATTGATGTTTTTATAGCGATGTGATAGAAATACTCATTGAAATGATCAAATTAATCTTTAATTGCTATAAATCCAGTGTCCACAGTTTGTACTTCTTTTTATCACTCACCATGTCATCACTAGAACACTGAGCATAAGTTGATCCAATGATTCAGTATATTTCTATTAGTAAATTTCTCTAAACTGCTCTAAAGTTATATATTTTTTGTTGCTGTTTCTAATTTTCTGGGAGTTTCAAATTTTCTGGGGGCAACATTTGCTCTTTGAATGGATCATTCACCAAATAGTTCTTTATGATTATTTGGAAAGTATCCTCAATGAGCCATTTATTGTATTACATGCAGCAGAGGAAACAATTTATCCAGCAAACTCACCATTGCTCAAAGTGAGTGGGGAGTAGAAGAGGATTACTAGGGCTAGGAGCAAAACTGCTTGGTATGAGACAGTTCATAGGATGTGAAAGTGAAATCTGTTTAAGAACTCATCGTGTCACCAGCATGTAAGCAAAAACTCAACTGTGCCACTGAATCGGTAATAATCTACATTTATTAGTGCAGCAGTATCTTTCCTGAGCAGTACCAACATTTTTCAGGACTGTCATATTTGTTGAGTAATACTAACAATAATAAATAGTGCTGCTGTACTTTGTGTGTAAACAAATAAAACTTCTGAGCATGTCTGTCATACATTGCAACACATCTCAGTTAGACTGATAAAACTTATATGGGACAAGGCCTACATGTCTCCATAAGGCCCAAAAACGTTTTCTACTCTGTTTCAACACTTCTTTGCAGGACTGACATTTTTGCGATTGACAGTACAAATTCTTCTTAACATGGTCTATATTTTTTAGTGGACAACTCCAACAGTTACCTGCAGGTCTAGCATACATTTCTTGTCCATTCTCAGCATCTATCAGGAGCGATGCAATAGTTTTGTACTAATTGCCAAGAGTAAACTGACTAATGTATTTAATGCAGAGATCTGTGCTTTCCCTAATTGTCATGTCTTTGAATACCAGACGATCCACTCACCATAACATCCTTGTGAAGAAGGTAAAATGTTTACAGTTGAGTTTGACAACATTAAACCTCTGTTATCTAACAATATTGTCATGTAACCTTCTGGAGGTGAATATGTGTTTTAGTAATACCACATCTATGCAATATATGTATTGAGAGGAGTGAACTGAGTTCTCTAATGATCCCATGTCAATCATTGCTTTTTAGCTAGGGCTTGGTTTCTGGTATATTGTAGTGTTGCTGATCCCATAGGGAAACTTGGATGTGGTGGGAGGATGCAGGTCAAATAAAGAGGCATCATTTTAAACAATAGCAGGATCCATGCTGCAATCTCATGTCGTGTAGTTCCTAAAAATACATAGGATCTGCGCATTTGTGGGCAACATAAGCTAAGGGATTGGTGTCAAGATTGATTCCAGACAACCCCGAGGATATGTCAGCGTATAGACTAGCTAGCTCACAGTGCCACCATAATCCCCCTAACCTTACCAAGGAGTGAATAGTTTCTGGCAACCATCAAACATGACAACCCTTGATCCTTCAGGGATTGTGGAAACAGCCCAGTATTTGAGGAGGCATCAAAATGACCTATCACAAAACAACCTGGTTTTGCAAGGGGGGGTCACCTGGGTTTTTGGCCCCAGGCTCGGCGGCCATCTTGGGAAACTACCAAACCCACACATTTCTGAAAACTAGACACCAGGGGGAGTTCAGCGAGGTATGGCTTGTGTGGGTCCCCCAACATTTTCCTACCCACAATCCCCTGCAAACATCAAGTTTAGCAGAACAAATCACTTTTTTCACAAATTTCTGTCTGGTAAAGTTCTGGAATCTACGTGGATCAACAAATTTCCTACCACCCAGCATTTCCCCAGGTCTACCGATAAAAATCATACCTTACTCGCGTGGGTGGGTCAAGTACCCGCGACAGGCAAGGGCCCAAAACGTATTGAGGAGACATCCAAATGACATATTACAAAACAACCTAGTTTTGCAAGGGGGGTCACCTGGGTTTTTGGCCCTGGGCTCGGTAGCCATCTTGGTAAACTACAAAGCCCACACATTTCTGAAAGGTAGACCCCTGGGGGAGTCCAGCGAGTTATGACTTATGTGGGTCCCCAAATGTTTTCCTACGCAGAATCCCCTGCAAATCTCAAATTTAGCTGAAAAAAACAAATTTTGCACATATTTTTGGGTGGAATCACTGTGCCAGCACAAATGTCCTATCCCACAGCGTTCCTCTTAGTCTCCCGAGTAAAATGATACCTCACTTGTGTGGGTGGGGCAAGGGCCTGTGACTGGGAAGAGCCCACAACATAGGGATTCACGGTATAGCACCGATAATTCTAAGCACTACATTATTTTAAAAATGAGTTTTTAGCCAATTCTGCATTGGGCACCCACACAAGTGAGGTATCATTTTACTCGGGACACTAAGGAGAATGCTGTGGGGTAGGACATTTGTGCCGGCACGGTGATTCCACTCAAACATATTTGGAAAATGTGGGGTTTTTTCAGCTAAATTTGAGGTTTGCAGGGGATTCTGGGTAGGGAAACGTTGGGGGATCCATGCAAGGTATACCTCATTGGACTCCCCAGGGTGTCTAGTTTTCAGAAATATGTGGGCTTGGTAGGTTTCCCTGGATGGCGGCGAGCCCGGGGCTAAAGAACCAGGTGCCCCCCCCCCCCAAAGCCAGGTAGTTTTGTTAGAGGTAATTTTGCAGTCTCCACAGTACGATTTGGGCCATTTCCTGTTGCAGCCACTATGCCTACCCACACCAGTGAGGTACCATTTTTATCGGGAGACCTAGGGTTGGAAATTTGTGTCAGCCCAGTTATCCTACAACTTCCCCACACAGGAATGTGAGAAAAAAATGATTTTTCCAACAAAATAATAGGTTTGCAGGGGATTCTGGGTAGGGAAATGTTGGGGGACCCACATAAGCTATCCCTTGCTGGACTCCCCCAGGTGTCTAGTTTTCAGACATGTGTGGGTTTGGTATGTTTCCCTAGATGGCCGCAGAGCCTGGGGCCAAAAACCCAGGTGATCGCCCTTGCAAAACCAGGTTGTTTTGTGATAGGTCATTTTGATGTCTCCTCGATACGTTTTGGGCCCTTGCCTGTCGCGGGTACTTAACCCATCAACACAAGTGAGGTACCATTGTTATCGGGAGACCAGGGGAAATGCTGCGGGGAAAGAAATTTGTGGATCCAAGCAGAATCCAGAACTTTACCACACAGACATTTGAGAAAAAAAGTGATTTATTCAGCTAAATTTGAGGTTTGCAGGTGATTCTGCGGGGAAATATTGGGGGACCCACATAAGCCATACCTTTCTGGACTCCCTATTTTTCAGAAATGTGTGGGTTTGGTAGGTTTCCCTAGATAGCCGCCGAGCCAGGGCCAAAAACTCATGTGACCCCCCCTTGCAAAACCAGGTTGTTTTGTGATAGGTAATTTTGATGTCGCCTCAATAGGTTTGGACCCTTGCCTGTCTCGGGTAATTGACCCACTCACACAAATGAGGTACCATTTGTCTTGGAAGACTTTAGGGAATGCGGGGTGGGTGGAATTTTGTGGATCCACACAAATTCCAGAACTTTCACCACATAAATGTGAGGGAAAATTTATTTTTGTTTACAGATTCTGAGGTTTGCAAGGGATTCTGGGCAACAGAACCCTTGTGAGAGCCATACAAGTCACCCGATCCTGGATTCCCCTGGATGTCTAGTTTAAAACAATGTGTAGGTTTGCTAGGTTTCCCTGGGTGCCTGCAGAGCTAGGGTTCAAAATCTACAGCTAGGCACTTTGCAAAAAAAGGGTCAGTTTTCACTGTGAAAATGTGGTGTGCCCACGTTGCTTTTTGGGCAGTTTCCTTTCACGGGCACTATGCCTACCCACACAAGTTTGGTACCATTTTTCTCTGAAGACTTTGGGGAATGCGAGGTGGGTGGAATTTTGTGGATCCACGCAGATTCCAAAACATTCCACCGCAGAAATGTGAGGAAAATGTGTTTTGTTTTGACAAATGTTTAAGTTTGCAAGGGATTCTGGGTAATAGAACGTGGTGGGAGCCAGTCAAGTCCCCCCATCCTAGATTCACCTGGATGTCTAGTTTAAAAAAATGTATAGCTTTGCTAGGTGTGCCTAGGTGCCGGCAGAGCTAGGGTTTAAAATCTACAGCTAGGCACTTTGCATAAAAGGGTCAGTTTTCACTGTAAAAATAAAGTGTGTCCATATTGAGTTTTGAGCCATTTCCTGTCGCGAGCACTAGGCCTACCCACACAAGTGAGGTACAATTTTTATTGGGAGACTTAGGGTAACACAGAATTGTAGAGCAACTGTTATTACCTATTGAATTTCGATGCATTTCTGTCTTCCAAATGAAAGACAATGTGTAAAAAAGAAGTCATTTTGAAAAATGACCTATAATTCTCACGCTAGTATGGGTACTCACAATTTCGGAAATGTGCAAATATCTACTGTTTCTGAACTCTATATTTTGTTCCAAATTCCGAAATGCATAGGTGTCTCTCATACCAATTTTCCATGTATATATTTTCCCAAAATAATTGCTATATACCCGGTACATAATAAAAAACCATTGCAAGATGCTGATCAGTTATTGGCTCTGGGTTCGTCAGGTTCATGGTGACCCTACAAGTCCTATATATCCCCACAACCAGAAAGGTCCAGCGGATGTAACTGTATATTGCTTTTAAACAGCTGTCATAATTAGAAGAAGTTACAGGTGAAAAAGTTGACCCAAATGGCTGTTTCTTTCAACTAATTTTCAATTTTTCCTATATTCAACGGCTAGTTTCTATAAAGAAACCTTAAGGGATCTACACAAATAACCCCTTGCTGAATTCAGAATTGTGTCTATTTTTCTAAAATGTATAGCTTACTAGGATCCATTATTGCTTTCATACCTATTTCTACCATTAACTGGAAGGAGGTTGAAAGCACAAAAAATATCAAAAATAGACTATATCCCGGAAAAATGCCAAAACTGTGTAAAATATTTTGGTTTTCTGACAAAAGTCTGCTTGTCCTTGAAAGCTGGGAAGATGGTGATTTCAGCACCACAACCCCTTTTTGATATCATTTGCAAGGAAAAAAACATCCTCTGTAGCCCTTTTTTCCCATGTAAGATAAAAAAAACAATTAGCTGTATTTTGGCTAATTTTTTGGGTCCCCTCCAGGGGAATCCACAAACCCTGGGTACCTTTAGAATCCCCATGATGTTGGAAGAAAAGGATGCAAATTTGTTGTGGATACCTAAAGTGGTCCAAAACTAAGAGGGGCCTATGCGCAAACTGCCCCAAATAGCCAAAATAAGGCTTAGCACAAGGGGGGGGAAAAGGCCTAGCAGCGAAGGGGTTAATGCGGCACTGTGTACATTTTGTACTACAAATGTGTGTGTGCATGTGTTTAAATTCCTGTAGTATGAATTGTCTGGTTTTATTACAGGTAACAAGGGATTATTCATGGAAGAGGTGCAAATTTCAATCACAGCTTGGTATTCAGTTGATCTAGGATCTCCCAGACTTGTTTCTTTGTGTCATTTTTTATTGGGTACTGCCTCTGTGGTGTAGGAGTAGATTTGAATGGGTGTTCATGGTGAGGTGACTCAGCATCCCACTCTGCATGATTGCGGTACAATGCAGAAGCTAATGCTAATGCCCACACCTGCTCGAATGAATGTTTAAGTGACTCTGGAACGAGGTCAGAGAAGGCTGGTAATATTAGGTTTACCCTTTTAGAGCAGTCCATAATGAACTCAAGCGGCCAATCTTTTTCAGCCAAAAGGATTTTGTATCCATATGTCAGGTTCTCCTAAAAGACACCTTTCACTCTCCGGGGAATATCCCCCTCCATTTTGAGTGTAATCTTGTGCAAACAATGTGGGACACTTACCCTTATATCAGGAGTTTCCACCGTGATGTGTTCATTTAACGCTCCTGTCATCAGAAATTCCATCAGGTTCTGGCGAGCTATTGTTACCTCTGCTGCGCTGTCTAGCATCGTCAGAGGCCATTCCCCGTTCAGTAATAAGAGTCCACAGTAGCCTGGGCATTTCTTATTTTTAGGCCAGCTACCTTCTTCTTTTTAAATTGAGGTTTAATTTTGGGTTTATCTTCTTGTTTGATAATGTAGTCTGACGTGCGATGTGTCTGCCCTTGAGGCTTGACTCGCTCTTCTGATCTGTTTTCTGACCATGCTTCCCCCTCCGAGTTTTTTTAAGAACCCCAAAAGGAACAAGAGGAACGTGTATCAGTATCCTGATACCTGTCAGGTTTTTAAATTTAATCACAGTTTCTAAGATTATATCATTTCTCAGAGGGATCTTGTTGAGGAGACCCACCCCGTGATCGTGATGCATTTTGCTTATTATTTTTTGATTGTTTCTTTTCCCATTTCTTTTTAGAAGACTCTGGTGCTTGCTCTGAGTTATCCTTTTCAGGATTACTCATTATTTGTGGTTTCCCAGGTCTATCTCTCAAGTTATCTCCACCCAATGAAGCATAGGTTTCTTCGATAATCTTAGGTAGTTCCTGCTCCTGTTGTGCAGGAGTGAATTCCCTCAGGCATTGGAGTATAGCCACCATTGCTGCCTCCCCTTTCATGTTACCTAACATAATTGCTGATACCTGGGCAAAATTGGCCATCAGTTTCATCCCCAAGTCCAGGGCCGGCTCTGCCCCGTACTCATTCGGTATTTGTTTCAATACATCTGGATTAACTGCTATTGAGGGGGTACCATGAGTTCTGGTATAAACAGTAGTGAAAACTGTACCCCAAGTGGTACAATCCTCTATCGGGGGAGCTATCCCCATTGACAAGCAAATTGTTAGCTTTCTGTGTTTTTCCTGCAGGGCCATTTGGGGAAATACTGCTTCTAGCTGTGCTATTTTCAGTGCTATCCAGAACTGAATTTGCTCATGTTTAGTAGGCATTCTTCCCATAATCGCGTTCAGCGTTTGTCGGCTGGTATTTGTTGTAGTCATTTGAAGTTGACCTGCTTGAGTAATCCTTGCACGTTGAATTGTACATGTTCGCATTGCAAACTGTGTAAGGTTTCTGTATAGTTTTACTACATCTCTGTAAAATGTACGTAATTCTGTCGCTGGCAATGTATCAATCTTTGGATGTGGTGTGTAAGCAGCTAGGACCGGCCAGGTCACTCCTTCTCTGCTGAGCAGACCGAGTCTCACATTTGTTGTGATGATGGGGAGGGTGCCTTTAAACCAATTAATATGTTCTTGGTAAGTTAAAGGAACTTCTACATCCATGGATTGAAGATATTCTTCATGTGTGTCATCTTCAATGTAAGCATGAAACAAATATGTGTGTGCATCTGCAGGTGGGAATTTAATCCAAGAGTAGAATTCCTCTGTTCTGAATGCCTTGTGTGTCTCAATCATGAAGGTAACATTACCACCCATTTCCTGGAGGCCAAATACCATTAATTTCATAGTAATTGCATGTCTGTAATTTTCTGTAATGTTAAGAACAAAATCCTGATCTTTCTCCCCTGCATTCGTAATGCCATCTCCATTTTCGGACATTGTGACAGGAAGTAGTTTGGAAAAGAGATAATGTTTTGAGTACAATTATGTAGATGATGCGAAATCAATAATTGCAATTATGCAAAGTAGCCTGGTCACCCTAGGATGAAAGATAGCAATGACTTTTGTACAGAGATATATATGTCATGGGCAGGGTATTTTACTAAGAATCCTCATGCATAATAAATTAGGGTAGTTTCAAGAAAACCAATCAACATTTATTCAGCACAAAAGCTAGGTAAAAGGTCAGTGGTAGAACCGTTATACAGAGTAAGGTAGGAAAAGTGAAAGGTCACTTTTGCTACTTAGGCCTAGTTTAGGGAGCATAACACTCAGTCCATACTGTCCTCCTACCTTAAATGAAAAGCACTGGCTGAGTTGAGCACAAACATCCAAATTTCCAGTTTGTTTCTGTCCTAGTGAGCCAGGTTGTGCTGTGAGAATTAATATTTTAATACAATGTGTAATGTCTCTTTTCCTTGTCTTCAGAGAGCACTGAAGTGTAACAGAGTGAGAATATATAAAGGGAGGTTGAAGGTGAGCTAAACTCTGCAAGAACAATTGGGGAGTGAGGCATCCATATACATTTAGTGCCTTGCACAATTGGTCAATTTAGTTTCCATATACACAAGAAAAAATGTTGGGTGATATTTGCAAAGCCCAATATCTGTCATTGCTATTGGCACTTGGTCTTTAGTTATTATTATTATTATTATTATTGAGGGTAGCTTATAAAAGTGCTTGGTTACGCCAAAGCGTGTCCCCGCGCTGCAACTGAAGAACTCTGAGCGAGGTGGAGACCAGTGATCCGTTATCTGGAGAACAGGTGTGTTTTTAGGTTCTTGCGGAAGCTGGATTCGGATGGATCCAGACGGAGATGGAGAGGGAGGGAATTCCAGCTTTTCGCTGCCAGATAGCGGAAGGAGCGTCCGCCCATACGGGCTATTTTGACCCTAGGAACCTTAAGTAGGCCCTCATATGAGGAGCGCAGCTCGCGCGCAGGTGTATACCTTGTCACTAAGTTCTGGAGTGGAATAGGAGATTTCTTAGCCAGGATGCGGTGGCATGTACAGAGGGCTTTGAATTCCACTCTGCTTTTTACTGGCAACCAGTGGAGGGTTTGAGAGCGGCTTTGGTGTCTGATCGTTTAGGGCTGTTGCATTATTGTACGGATTAGATGGAACCACATTATTGCTTGTGCTGATGTCTTTAACCCTTATACATGTGTTTGTGGCTGTCTTCAAGGCTTCAAGGCTGAGGGCCCGATTCACAGAATTAACTTAAGACAAAATCCTAAACTTACTACTTTAGGTATTCACAGAATGCACTTACTACTTTTGGTATTTACAGAATGGATTTACGACTACTAACTTTACGTCCGCACTCGGGCCGGAAATTCCGGCCTGGAGGCGGAGCTTCCGGCCCGGAGGCGGAGTTTCCGGGCCGGAGGCGGGGCTTCCGGCCCGGAGGTGGAGATTATGGGGATGTATGACGTTACAACGCATACTTTTACAACGCATGCACTTACAACGCAATTTTTACATCGCAACATCCACTACAACGCATTCCATTACATCGCATAACACTACACCGCATTTTAAAAAACTACCTTTACAACGCATTCCATTACATCGCATACTACCTTTACACTGCATACCATTACAACGCATACTGTTACATTGCATTTAAGGTAAGTTTTGGATAGTATAGGGGTAAAAATTACTATTCTAACTCCAGGGGGTGCAACAGTAGGGTAAGTGTTGGATAGTGTAGGGGTTAAAAATTACTATTCTAACTCCAATGGTATGCATTGTAATGGTATGCGTTGTAATGCCTGCATTGTAGTGACATGCGATGTAGTGTCATGCGTTGTAATGGTATGCGTTGTAATGGTATGCGTTGTAGTGTCATGTGTTGTAATGGATGTTCCGTTGTAATGCCTGCGTTGTAAGTGTAGTGCGATGTAATAGTTGCGTTGTAAAGGTTGTTTCCCAGATTTTGGCCATGGCTAAATCTCCGCCACTGGCCGGAATCCCCACCTCCGGGCCGGAAGCTCCGCCTCCGGCCCGGAAGCCCCACCTCCGGCCCAGAAACTCCGCCTCCGGGCCGGAAGCTCCGCCTCCAGGCCAGATTTTCTGGCCCGAGTGCGGACGTAAAGTTAGTAGTCGTAAATCCATTCTGTGAATACCAAAAGTAGTAAGTGAATTCTGTGAATACCAAAAGTAGTAAGTGCATTCTGTGAATACCAAAAGTAGTACGTTTAGGATTTTGTCTTAAGTTAATTCTGTGAATCGGGCCCTATGTCTTTGATCGCTGAGAATGGCCTCCAATCCTCTTTGGCAATCTTTACATTGGATGCCAGTAAGGAAAAGAGTAAGGTTCAAAATGTGCTGTCTCACCTATAAAGCTCTGCAAGGTAAAGATCATAAGTACCTTTGTCAGAGACTGAAAAGATATCACCCCACTAGGAATTTGCATTCCAGTGAGAAGGAGTTATTGTCGCCCCCTCGTATTCAACGTTTTAGATGTGGTGGAAGATCTTTCTCTTACTCGGCCCCCACCCTCTGGCATAAACTACCATTCTCAGTTTGAACCTGCCCTGACTACAGCAAATTTAGGAAAGCATTAAAAATGGCACTCTATCAGGATCTCGCATTTGTGTCCAGCCTATTGTATTGACTGTGCGCTGAGATACTCTGGTTGGGGGCGTGTTATCAAATCAAATCATTCAAATTATTCATTCATTAGGGCTAGGTCTTGAATTGGAGTTTGGCATATGGGATACTCCGTCATAAATGTGACAGTTATTCCAACTGCTATATTACAAGTGCTAGAGAATATAATGCCTTCGTGATATAACAGCAAAGTATCCCATCCATGAAACTCGAAATCAGTCACATGTCCCCAATTCGAGTTTCACCGTTTTGACATACTGTTGCCATGAGATGTCAGCTTTGGGTAAAGTCACTGCCTTCATGTACCCTTGTCCCCATGCCCCAGTATGAGATTACTAGTATCAGTACCACACTGTTGTTATCCTAATCACTCTGTTTGCTTCACTGTGTCCCTGTTTTAATGTCTGTGTCCCTGTGTCTGCAATACTGTGCCTGTGTCCTCATGTCAGTGTTTCAGTGTCAGGGTCCCTGTGGCAATTTAACATTGCCAGTGTCTAAATACCACTTTGAGGGTCTCCCACTCAGCCTCATTGTGTCTTAGAATACATGTTTTTGAGACATTGGCCCTATGTTAGTCACTTAATAAGTACCTCAGAGTCAGTAACATCTTTCAATGTCAGTGTTACTATGTCATGGTCTCTTGTCCTTGTCCTTCTTTAGTGTTCAATTGTGAGTGTTCCATTATCAACGTTCTGTGTCAGTGTTCTTGTGTAGGCATTCCATGTCCCTGTATTAGTTCCTAGGTCCCAGTTGTCAGTGTTTAAAGATCTCCATGCCAGTGTCACCATGTCACATTTCATATACTAGGGTCCCAGGGACGGGGCTCAGTGTCTGTGGCTTAGTGCCCCTATCTTTCCAGTGCCAGTGGCCTTGTGAATGTGCCATTTGTGAAAGTTATTGTCACATGTCTAGGAAAACTATTGTACATAGATGTTCATGCTATGAACTCAATTACACTGCCAACAAAAAATTCTTATTTGGCAGAAACATGCACACTCGTGCAGCTACAGACTGCCACAAACAGCGAGCTGAAGTGATTTAGTTCAAGGCAGCAATACATAATATCCAATTTAATCCTTTTGCAACAGAGTTTCGATTGTGTTAAGAGAAATAATTATTTTCTGCTAGAAAAGAAAGTCATATTGGCTGATTGCACTCTTATTAGACATGGTGATAGGCTACAAAAGATTGTAAACAACTAGGTTACTTGATTAATTTTAAGGCCTTACATGGCACAGGTCCAGAATTATTTAGAAACTCGATTATATGGTATACTCCTAACAGGAACCTTAGATCTCTGGGTACCTATACAGTTACACCATCTAGATTTAGGAAACCAGATGAGGCAGTAGTAGCTTTCAGGCAAGAGCCACCAGACTTTGGAATACTCTACCCCTCCCCCCCACATTAGGTCTTCATCCTCTCTGCTGGCTTTTAGAAGGCTTCTCAAAACCTGACGTTTTTATCTTTCACATCATGCTCCTGTACTATGCTTAGCTATTAGCACCAAGAAACCCTCGGGTATACGTAGCGCTATATAAATTAATTTAACATAAAATAAAATAACATAACATTAAATAAAAGCCGGCAGCCCATTGAAAAAACACACACAGATTTAAAAATCAGTTTTTACCAAAAGGGAAAATGCTAGCAGATTTTTTTCTGTGCGTTCTATTTTGTGGAGTTTCCCTCTGCGTAACAGAAAACATACACAGAATTTTTCTTTGCATGACTACTTTTCTCAAAAGTTCCGATTTGTACAGAAACATGGGAAGGTGAAAAACTTTGTGAAGTTGCAAAAGTGTGATGGAATAGGCAAAAGTTGCGAAAACAAACCTTTGAAAACTGGCCACACCATTAATGACAGATACATATTTATTAACAACTGAGGAGGACACAGGTGTGTTTATTTCATAGTAAAAACCAAAGTACTTTTGTTAGTTATTGTAGGAAAATTCCTCTTTTGGTATGGTCACCCCCATTTTTTTCTGAACTGATGCTGCTGCTTTTTAATAACTGCGCACTGGGGCTCTGCAAACCAGGCCCCAGTGTGTGTGCCCAGGCTCCTAAAGCTTGTTTAATTTGACTGCACTCCTGATTGGTATATTTAGCTTACCTATGAGTTTCTAACACATAGTACAAAAGAGTACCCAAGACCTGTATGTTAAATGTTACTAGTGGACTGCAGCACATATTATTCCGGTACTAAACTAAACTGACAATACAAGGCATGTCTCCAGGCCTGCCCCTGCAGCCTTGGTGGGCAGTTTTCAACTGTCAATTCGATCTGGCATAATAATCTTTTTGTCAAATCTAAACCTTCTGTTTTGATAGTTACAAGTCACACCTAAGGTAGGCCCTAAATGCCTATAGAGGGCAGGATGGATGGTATTTAACAATTAGGACAAGTTTATTTTATATTTTACATGTCCTTGCAGTGAAAAACCTCAAAGTCGTTTGTCACTGTGGGAAGGCTTGCTTTCCCCTAGGAACTACTTATAATGCTTAACTTCAGTTTGGGATTCACTAGACAAAAGACACAAGGACTCATTTTAATAGTAATTTAAAATCAAACTTAGTGGTCAAGTCGGATTTTATATTATTATTTCGAAAATGACATGTTTTAGAAAGGTGTCTTTCTCCTGCTTGAGCGAAATGTGCATTTTTGCCATTGCCACCAAGGAGCCGAGTGGCTCGATGATTAGGCGTGAAGTGGCTCCCAGAGCTGAGACTATGACATAGAAAGTTTCTCTTGACAGAATGTTCATTTAGACTGTGCTCAGGAACTTAATTTACTTCAAAGTATATCTATCCTGTTACATGCAGACATAGCTCAGAACTGGGCCTACCCCTTCTATTGTCCTGCTAGCCAGCCAGACACCAATACCAGCAGGAGAGGAGTTGCCCCAGAATCAGTTTTGAAAGACCACAAGAGAGGATTTGCCCATTATCATATGCTTACCCCTGGGTGGGCACAAGGAGCTCTGTACAGGAGAAGAAAGGTTATGCCATCATGGTTTTAGATAGAGAAGGGCACTGTGGGGTAGTTTGTAATAATAAATACATGAAATGTTGTAAAAGCGGGAAGGGTCACCCCTAGAATTTTTCACCGCATTGGTTAGAGAGTGGTCCAGAGTTTGCCCCACCCACATGCTTGCACTGGACATAAAAGCGGCAACCCCAGTACCCTCAAGAGAACACTGCTGGACCCGTGGAAGATAAAAAAGGGCTGCACCTGCTGTTGTGACCTGTGAGGAGAACTGCTAAAGGATGAACTTTCTCCTACTTGTATCCAGGACAAAGAAGTGGGCCCCAATGGTTAGTTGGCAGATCTCCTGTTAGGAAACAGAGACACAAAAGCTACAAGAAGCTCTCTTCAATAGGGGTGAGTCCTGACCCCTAAGTAGTGTCCTCAAGGTCCAGGGACCCTTATATAAGTGTCAGAGTGTACTTCTCCCGCCTAACTGTAAAAGTTGGAACAGAGAAACTTTTTCAAGGATTTTTGCCAAGAGAACTGACAGAAGACAAGGGAAAACGTGCCATATCAATCCTTCAAAAATGCGTTACCACTGGACCAAAGATTCATGTTGCTCCTGCTCTGAGCTTTTCTGCAGCAGCAAATCGGTTACAGTGAATGTCATACAAAAGTTATATGAAACCGTTGAGCCCTGAGCAGATACAGCTTGCAGCCTTTCATTTTGAAGAAGAATTGCCCCAAAAAACTGACTAAGCCCAAACATAGAAATCTTCACTGGGCAAAGGCGTCAAAAGTATTCAACCTTCCTTGGACGCGAATTTTGAATTTCTTCCACTGTGATTTATCCTGTCAAAAGCAAGCGGCTTCACTGAGACTTTGTCTGATGTCTACCCAGCTGTGGTAAACCCATCTTGGCTACAGCCTGCCCCTTGCCCCACTGACGATATTTGTCTTCCATTTCAGATACTAAGTCAGAGGGTAAAACTTCGACACGGGACAAACCTGGTCTCTGTGACTGACCTGTGCTCCATTGTGGTTGGTCTTAATCCCTAACCTTGCCCGGGTCCAGTGTGACCAATTGCCCTTTGTTGGCCCTTTTCACTTTTTAGCACTATTTTTATCAAAAACTTTAAAAATTAATATCTCCAGTTCCCGCTATTGGATTTTCCTACGGCATCATAATCGACCCCTATGTAGTAAATTTAAAGTTCTTTTGAAATGCACAAGGGAGTCAAGAAGCATGTCTAGGAAACTGCAACAGTTGCAGGTTTCTGGGGGCCCTCCAGGAATTCTTTCATAGATTCCATTTACGGCCATACAGAATCATGCTTCTATGTCCAAATGTATATATTGTTTGGGGAAATGCAAACTTGTGCTACAATTGCCCTTTCACAAGTTTTTTTCTCCTCGGTGAAAATTTTGGGGAATCCATTTCACTTCTCCCCCTCTATAGTTTTGGGGCAATTTCCCTACAATCCCTCCCTGGAAACAGATTTTCCAACACCCTTGACAGGAGTAACTCTCTGCTCTATCGTACTGGGACAGAAAACAGGCCCTGGCCCTAAAATAAAAGTGCACCACCAATTTAATGAGTTGAATTAGCTAAAAATGTTGCCCATGTTTCCAAATTGGGGTAGTTATGAAAGGTTGCATGGATCAGAGCTTGCTGCAAGCAATGTTTGTTCTAATAGCAGGGAACCCAACAGTTAACCATATGACCTAGCAAACCAAAAACAGGCCCCCAAACAGGCAAAAAGCTGTCCCACACACAAATCTGCCAGACTAGCTTTTGTGGCACTGCTTGCTGGACCCTGCTCTAATCGTGCTCACTCTCCGCCCTAGGAGAAGGTGTATTCACTATTCACATGAATAGTTACGCATGAGCAAATATTCCTATGAATCTAAACCTTATCTCCGCCAATTACAAACATGGATCCTCTGGAAAACATTTGTGTTTGTAAGTTGAACTTGCAATGAATACTTGGGGGCATATTATCAAGGGCCATTTTGCCGCTTTTTTGGAAGCGGCGAAAATGACATCGCCCTATCTACAAGGGGATGCCACCATGCATTAGCGCATGTTAGCACCCATTTTCCTGACGCCTCGCTTTGATGCAAAGTGGGCATCACTGGGCAATACTCCTTGTAAATTATCACTGATGTGCACATCGCAATATTTACAAGGAGGCCCACGCATTTTTGCAGACGTTAGTTTTTGGCGAAAACCGCGATTTTCGCCAAAAACTAACGTCTGCAAAAATGCTGACTTAGGTATACTTACCATTGGGGGTGGATTATGCTGATACGACCACAGGGTCGTATCAGCAAGGTTATCGCCGTTTTCCATGGAACATCACTGAAAAACCAGCGATGTTCCATGGAAAACACTACTATCGCTGGAAAATTATCGCCATTGCGCTATGCGTTGTTGATACAGCGATAGCATGGCGATAATTGCCAGCGATAGCCGGCGATAAATAATTTCTCGCTAAAAGCGGCCATTGATAATTATCGCTGCCGCTTGATAATATGCCCCCTGGTTTTGTGAATCAGACGCATCATGCTTTAGAGTACAAAAATAGTGCGCCGCTTTTCTGAAGAATTGCACCTTTTTTCAAAGATACAAAACTGAAGAACGTAAATGTCTGGAATCCAGCAATGAGGAAACGTTTAGATAAGATTTAGCAGCTCGTCTGAGGAAAAACTCTCCTAGTAGCCACAGGCGTAACTTGCCCACTTTAGAGATTTGTAACCGTCTGCGAGACTCTTTTTCAATCTGTTCGAGTGATGAAGATAGCACGCTGTGAAATATTTTAAATTTAAAGATATCCAGACAGATAATCATAAACACGTTACGAATTTACTAGTACATCAAACGCACAGGGCAAGAGAAGAAAGGAATTATTTATGTAATGGGACCCGGCGGGGCTCTGAAAAGGATAAAGGAAACAATGATGGAGGAAATGGAAATTCAAAAATAGAAAACAATGCAAAGCGGAAAAAATGTATTTGACATGAAGAATCCTGGCAAACCTCTGTGGACGACAATGCGATTACGCAAATTACATTTTTATTCTCAGGAGAGGAGAACAAAGTAATACTGATAGAGCTATTCAAAAGATATTGTTTGCTATTAATGACTCTTTCGAGTGGCAATAAAACAAGAAAAAAATCCTTTTTAGGTCTGCCTCCAGACAGCTTTTGTAAGATGTTGACCTTATGTCACCATTGAAAAAGAAAAAAAAAGTACAATAAAAGGAGAGAGAGTGAGATTTGCGTCATCCCTCTTGAACCATTGTTTATCAGTGCTCACGATTGCTTAGATAGGTTGTCCATTAAGATAATAACATTTCATAGATGGCTGCATTATCATATTTGTGTTCCCTTCAGGTTTAAATTATGGTGCACAAGTAGTTCTATTGTTGAACTGGAATGTGCTTTAAATTGCATAGTGTTTTGTTTAGGAATGCTTGATGTTTGGATGCTATAACCTGCTATAAAGGCACAGGGGTATTCACCAATCACCCTTGCACATTAATTTAATTTACTTCACTATCTTAAAAATATGTTTTTGAATTTACATCTTTTGACCTAAAATAAAAACGTGCATGCACATAAACTTTATTAAGGGTATGATGAAAATACTGATCCTTTCTCAAAAGCAGCGACTCAGAAATATTTTACTGTGTGTGCCTTTGAAGTTCACTGCTTTCAACGCAAACTTCATCTTCTTATTCCATTTCAGTACCCAGGTGCTCATTTACAAGCCCCTTGCGTCACTGGTGCATCACTATTAATATGAGAAAAAGTGATGTACTGGCCGCGCAAGGGGCTTGTAAATAAGCCCCCCACTTCTTTCAAGGTACAGCTTAACTCTGCTATGCAAACTGTTCAGAAATGGTTCTGTACTCCCAACTCTCATATTGTTGCAGCACAAGATGCTGCTTTATTCTGGGTTCTTCTGTCTATGACAGCTGGGGCCAATACACGCAAGTCGAAAAAATACTAACAAATGCTTCCTCTAACACAAGCCAAACTTATGGGCTTTGCCAATGCTTCTTAAATACTGTGGGGCATATTTTTGAACATTGTGGCTCAGGTGAGCGCAGCAGGTCACCTTGCTGCATTGCCCTGCCTCACAGGCATTCCTGTCCTCTTCACTTGCCCTGGTGCGATTGTGGCAGCCACTCTTGCACTATGTTTTAAGGGCCCTGTGTTGTAGGCAAGATTGTTTTTGTGTAGGAAGGGACAACTTCCTGCACAAAAACAATCCTGAGAGGCGTTTTCCTCTTTCTATGTGT
The DNA here is from genome assembly GCF_964204655.1 of Triturus cristatus. NCBI lineage: Eukaryota > Metazoa > Chordata > Amphibia > Caudata > Salamandridae > Triturus > Triturus cristatus. Next base: position 237,899,015 of record NC_140582.1, read on the forward strand.
CCTGCAGAATGCAGCAATCATAGAAAGAGGAAGAAACAAGGAGAAATAAAGATATTTCTCCTTATTATGCCTCCCCTGGGAAAGGGGATGATTTTGGCACATTCCCAAGTCTACAAGTCCTTGTAAATCTGCGAATGTGCCCCAATCCCTGGGGGTTGCATGGAAACTCCCACTGCAATGCCCATGGAACGCCTAACCAGGGCAGAGTAAGGCAAAGCATCGATTAGTGATGTGTTGCCTTTGTTCAGATTTATGCCACTCAGAGCCATGCAAAGTTGCGCAGTGCAAACATGACGCAAACCTCTCATAAATATGCCCCTGAACCTGCCTTGTTGCTGACTTGGGTCCTTCTAAATCCAGCACAACTTGAACATAGTTGTCCATAGAAAACAATTAAATAGATTCTTGCAGGATTAAACCATTTGTTGCACTTTCTTGAGCATTTATTCACCTCACTGACACGAGTCAGCAGCTTTTGTGGGGATTTGGGCATAATCTAATGGCAGAGTCCTGTCCTAAAGAACATTCTACCCATGTTCAACCCCACTTTTCCTTTGCTCCTAGAAGGCACATGACAAATAACTGGCCTCTTGGACCATTGATAAAATTGTTTTCAGGCAAGTAGGGGGTTGGTTCATCATGTTTCTGAGTTAATTTTTAAACAGAATGTTTTCTAATAGAGGCCTCTGAGTGCAGTGATGTAATCGAATATGTTAAGTGTAACAATTCCAAATGTTAAAACAATACACTGTTTTGAGTTTGAAAGTTTGGACCTTAGTTATGAAAATAGGGGCCAGATGTACGACCATTTGTAGCGGCCGCAATCAGAAATTCTGGCTGCTTGGAACTGCTAAAAAGGGTTGTAGCATGTACAAACCCTATTTTGTGAGTCAGTAAAAATAGGCAAAATAGGGTTTACAAGTCGCTATTAGGAAGGGGCGTGCCAAGGGCGTCCCTTCGTAATAGCAAGTTGCACTGGTATGTACGATTGTTTTGTGACCCCAAATGCGGTCGCAAAACAATTCCAGTTACCACTTACTTCAAGTAGGTGATAAGCCAGTCGCAGATTCCCCTTTGTGAATGTATGCAAAAATGTATTTAACAGCAGGCACTGGTACAATGGACCACTGCCTGCCGTAAAAAAATTCTAAGAAAACTTTTCATGTTTTTATTTTAAATGCATTCCATTTTCCTTTAAAGAAAATGGGCTGTATTTGAAAAAAGAATTGCTTCATTTAAAAAGCATACACAGACATGGTGGTCTGCTGTCCACAGCAGGCTGCCATCCCTGTAATAGTGCTACAACAAACAAATGATGGACGGAATGCTGACAATGCATACATTCTCCCCCAGTCAAGAGATCTGGGTTAAATCCATTGTTCTTTTGCCCACTACACCACCCCAGTTTAGACATGGCCATATGCAAATCAGTCTTGACCCTGTGCCTCATGGGAACAGTCCAGCCCGAACTGCCAAGCCATGTCTTCCCTGGACCGGAATCAAGCATCCTAGGACCGGTTTCTGGCTATCAGCTGTCATCAGCCAGGATAGCTTGACTCCAGTGGCGTAGTGAGCACGGGTCCCACGTCTGGGAATACCCATCCCACTTAGGGCGAAAAGCGCTACAACAAACAAATGATGGACGGAATGCTGACAATGCATACATTCTCCCCCAGTCAAGAGATCTGGGTTAAATCCATCGTTCTTTTGCCCACTACACCACCCCAGTTTAGACATGGCCATATGCAAATCAGTCTTGACCCTGTGCCTCATGGGAACAGTCCAGCCCGAACTGCCAAGCCATGTCTTTCCTGGACCGGAATCAAGCATCCTAGGACCGGTTTCTGGCTATCAGCTGTCATCAGCCAGGATAGCTTGACTCCAGTGGCGTAGTGAGCACGGGTCCCACGTCTGGGAATACCCATCCCACTTAGGGCGAAAAGCGCTACAACAAACAAATGATGGACGGAATGCTGACAATGCATACATTCTCCCCCAGTCAAGAGATCTGGGTTAAATCCATCGTTCTTTTGCCCACTACACCACCCCAGTTTAGACATGGCCATATGCAAATCAGTCTTGACCCTGTGCCTCATGGGAACAGTCCAGCCCGAACTGCCAAGCCATGTCTTCCCTGGACCGGAATCAAGCATCCTAGGACCGGTTTCTGGCTATCAGCTGTCATCAGCCAGGATAGCTTGACTCCAGTGGCGTAGTGAGCACGGGTCCCACGTCTGGGAATACCCATCCCACTTAGGGCGAAAAGCGCTACAACAAACAAATGATGGACGGAATGCTGACAATGCATACATTCTCCCCCAGTCAAGAGATCTGGGTTAAATCCATCGTTCTTTTGCCCACTACACCACCCCAGTTTAGACATGGCCATATGCAAATCAGTCTTGACCCTGTGCCTCATGGGAACAGTCCAGCCCGAACTGCCAAGCCATGTCTTCCCTGGACCGGAATCAAGCATCCTAGGACCGGTTTCTGGCTATCAGCTGTCATCAGCCAGGATAGCTTGACTCCAGTGGCGTAGTGAGCACGGGTCCCACGTCTGGGAATACCCATCCCACTTAGGGCGAAAAGCGCTACAACAAACAAATGATGGACGGAATGCTGACAATGCATACATTCTCCCCCAGTCAAGAGATCTGGGTTAAATCCATCGTTCTTTTGCCCACTACACCACCCCAGTTTAGACATGGCCATATGCAAATCAGTCTTGACCCTGTGCCTCATGGGAACAGTCCAGCCCGAACTGCCAAGCCATGTCTTCCCTGGACCGGAATCAAGCATCCTAGGACCAGTTTCTGGCTATCAGCTGTCATCAGCCAGGATAGCTTGACTCCAGTGGCGTAGTGAGCACGGGTCCCACGTCTGGGAATACCCATCCCACTTAGGGCGAAAAGCGCTACAACAAACAAATGATGGACGGAATGCTGACAATGCATACATTCTCCCCCAGTCAAGAGATCTGGGTTAAATCCATCGTTCTTTTGCCCACTACACCACCCTAGTTTAGACATGGCCATATGCAAATCAGTCTTGACCCTGTGCCTCATGGGAACAGTCCAGCCCGAACTGCCAAGCCATGTCTTCCCTGGACCGGAATCAAGCATCCTAGGACCGGTTTCTGGCTATCAGCTGTCATCAGCCAGGATAGCTTGACTCCAGTGGCGTAGTGAGCACGGGTCCCACGTCTGGGAATACCCATCCCACTTAGGGCGAAAAGCGCTACAATAAACAAATGATGGACGGAATGCTGACAATGCATACATTCTCCCCCAGTCAAGAGATCTGGGTTAAATCCATCATTCTTTTGCCCACTACACCACCCCAGTTTAGACATGGCCATTTGCAAATCAGTCTTGACCCTGTGCCTCATGGGAACAGTCCAGCCCGAACTGCCAAGCCATGTCTTCCCTGGACCGGAATCAAGCATCCTAGGACCGGTTTCTGGCTATCAGCTGTCATCAGCCAGGATAGCTTGACTCCAGTGGCGTAGTGAGCACGGGTCCCACGTCTGGGAATACCCATCCCACTTAGGGCGAAAAGCGCTACAACAAACAAATGATGGACGGAATGCTGACAATGCATACATTCTCCCCCAGTCAAGAGATCTGGGTTAAATCCATCGTTCTTTTGCCCACTACACCACCCCAGTTTAGACATGGCCATATGCAAATCAGTCTTGACCCTGTGCCTCATGGGAACAGTCCAGCCCGAACTGCCAAGCCATGTCTTCCCTGGACCGGAATCAAGCATCCTAGGACCGGTTTCTGGCTATCAGCTGTCATCAGCCAGGATAGCTTGACTCCAGTGGCGTAGTGAGCACGGGTCCCACGTCTGGGAATACCCATCCCACTTAGGGCGAAAAGCGCTACAACAAACAAATGATGGACGGAATGCTGACAATGCATACATTCTCCCCCAGTCAAGAGATCTGGGTTAAATCCATCGTTCTTTTGCCCACTACACCACCCCAGTTTAGACATGGCCATATGCAAATCAGTCTTGACCCTGTGCCTCATGGGAACAGTCCAGCCCGAACTGCCAAGCCATGTCTTCCCTGGACCGGAATCAAGCATCCTAGGACCGGTTTCTGGCTATCAGCTGTCATCAGCCAGGATAGCTTGACTCCAGTGGCGTAGTGAGCACGGGTCCCACGTCTGGGAATACCCATCCCACTTAGGGCGAAAAGCGCTACAACAACCAAATGATGGACGGAATGCTGACAATGCATACATTCTCCCCCAGTCAAGAGATCTGGGTTAAATCCATTGTTCTTTTGCCCACTACACCACCCCAGTTTAGACATGGCCATATGCAAATCAGTCTTGACCCTGTGCCTCATGGGAACAGTCCAGCCCGAACTGCCAAGCCATGTCTTCCCTGGACCGGAATCAAGCATCCTAGGACCGGTTTCTGGCTATCAGCTGTCATCAGCCAGGATAGCTTGACTCCAGTGGCATAGTGAGCACGGGTCCCACGTCTGGGAATACCCATCCCACTTAGGGCAAAAAGCGCTACAACAAACAAATGATAGACGGAATGCTGACAATGCATACATTCTCCCCCAGTCAAGAGATCTGGGTTAAATCCATCGTTCTTTTGCCCACTACACCACCCCAGTTTAGACATGGCCATATGCAAATCAGTCTTGACCCTGTGCCTCATGGGAACAGTCCAGCCCGAACTGCCAAGCCATGTCTTCCCTGGACCGGAATCAAGCATCCTAGGACCGGTTTCTGGCTATCAGCTGTCATCAGCCAGGATAGCTTGACTCCAGTGGCGTAGTGAGCACGGGTCCCACGTCTGGGAATACCCATCCCACTTAGGGCGAAAAGCGCTACAACAAACAAATGATGGACGGAATGCTGACAATGCATACATTCTCCCCCAGTCAAGAGATCTGGGTTAAATCCATCGTTCTTTTGCCCACTACACCACCCCAGTTTAGACATGGCCATATGCAAATCAGTCTTGACCCTGTGCCTCATGGGAACAGTCCAGCCCGAACTGCCAAGCCATGTCTTCCCTGGACCGGAATCAAGCATCCTAGGACCGGTTTCTGGCTATCAGCTGTCATCAGCCAGGATAGCTTGACTCCATTGGCGTAGTGAGCACGGGTCCCACGTCTGGGAACACCCATCCCACTTAGGGCGAAAAGCGCTACAACAAAGAAACCGGTCCTAGGATGCTTGATTCCGGTCCAGGGAAGACATGGCTTGGCAGTTCGGGCTGGACTGTTCCCATGAGGCACAGGGTCAAGACTGATTTGCATATGGCCATGTCTAAACTGGGGTGGTGTAGTGGGCAAAAGAACGATGGATTTAACCCAGATCTCTTGACTGGGGAGAATGTATGCATTGTCAGCATTCCGTCCATCATTTGTTTGTTGTAACACATCCCTGTAATAGTGGCACATTCCCAATGGGTCGCAAATTGCAACCTGCCTCTTGAATGTTGATGAGGCAGGTCATTTGCGACCCTATTTAGAATCACTAAATGGGTCTGAGACACATTAATACATTCTGTTTTGCGAGTTGCAAAAGTCATAATTTACGACCCCCATAAAGGAATGGTTGAACATCTGGCCCTAAGTGTCAGTCAGTCAGCTTTCTACTGATGCTACTGATTCTACTGGAATCTCTAGCTGAATCCTCAGCCCCTGCATTGCTGCTCCAGCAGCCAGAGAGGGACGCTGGCTGGCCCACAGAACATTATGGGACCCATCACTGCCCTTGTCACTACCATTGTTCAATTTATGCTGGTTGCGAGGTTGTAGAATGTTGCATATGGCGGAAAGACATAAGCGCATCCACATTCTAGTCAGAATTATGGAGGCTTGTTTCATAGCATCCACAAGGTAGGTTTTACAGCATGATCTAGGATTACAGTGATTTGTGCCATGAATGGTGCCGCCCCTGCGGCTGAACATCTGCTGCCAATTGTGAGGGACCTCATCAAGGAAAAGTGCATTGGGGAAAGTGCCACACCTGCCCCTCCACCCCACTGATGTTAGTGGCCTCTCTCATGTGTCACAATTCCTAGCGCAGTGGTAAAGGGCCACTGCAGGTAGGGATGAAGATATATACCCTCCTTCTATTGCCACAGTTCTGCACCAAACTCAAGGTTGTAGGTCTAACCAATCCACCAACTTTATTTATTTGGTGACTCAACCACTGTGGTGTTCTAAATTTCCACCACTGTATCACATCAAAGGATATTTATATCATACAGAACAAAGCTCTAATTTTGCCAGGAGTTGGATAATAATCAATAGTTGTGTAGTTTTCCATGTTCAGAATCACTGTGGTAGAGAGTGTTTACTATCAATAACAGTGGTAGACCATCATTTGTAGAAATGTGACCTTTGAGGTTTGTCGGCAAATGTAGCAATTTCAAAAACAGTGTAGTGGCCCTCAACCTGATTTTGCTAAGAGAAATCCATATTCTTATGTTCATTTATAAATCCACAGCAAATGACATGTACACTCTATGAACATACATATTAAAATCACATTCAGACCTACAGGGAATGTTTTACTGATTTCTATCAAGTTCTTTTCACAATGAGCACTGTCAACAACAAGGGAAAAATGGACACAACAAGACATTTTATATTTATAACTGATGTATATTGGCAACAACTGGAATATACATGCAAACTCACTGGGTGAAACTACTTTAATATTGTGTCAAATTTATAAGAACATCTATAAGGAAAGCCATGAAAGTATATAACTGATGCGCTTAGCAGACATTTTGGAAGCATTTAATTACATGTAACTGCTCTGTTTTTAGTACTGTGAAAGAAACGCCTAAGCATCTTTACTTGACCGATGCATCTGGTTATGGTTGTCGTTTACTTCCTAACCAGCCATCATCACATAGCTTCTACTTGCCAGCGAATATGCAGCAAGTGACAGATATGTTTTTTTCGTAGAAATATTTTGAGTGTCCAAGCATCAATACGTAAAAATTGACTTGTATTTGCATGTTGCGAGTGAAGTTACCAGTGGATAAGTTATCTGGTGCTATCAAATTTTGATAGCACCAAATTACAGCAACAGGTTCCAAAAATGATTTTTTCCTTCAATTTAAGGGCATTGTCCCGGCAGTGGACCTCTAAAAAATTATTGTGACAACTCTATCGGTGCTAAAGACTGTATTAGATCTTGTAAAAAAGTCCACAGTACAAAATTATGACTATATCAGACATGATCTGGCAATCACATTAGGGTGCTTCCCTTATCACTATTTCTGCTCACCAATGTAAATACCCACCTGCCATTGTTTACATTATGGTTGTGTGTTTCTTGTGAGGATATCGGAATGTGATTTGCTGTACGAAATTCAAAAAGGTTTAAAGTGCTTATTTTATAGTTTGATTAACAAAGTATGACAAGAAAGGTCAAAATAATTGATGCCAACTGTGTATTCCTGGTGCATCTAAGTTACAAATGAGAAACTTCAATGTTATGTGTGACCAATGCTTGATGATTGATATACCCAACGGCAAGCACTTGTTCCCTATATACCTTATTATAAAAATCCTGTCTTAATTCCTGTACTGTGCTGCCTCCAAACAACCAGTCCCATAGGACTGCTAGTTAATTGTACTATTACTTTGTGCACACCACACAGCACATAATGGTTTTGTATGCAAGGTTTTGCTATTCCTTCTCTTAGCCCCTCAAAAGCCTCCAGTCTGCTGCCGAGTGGGTAAGGGATGGACATTGAGTGTAAACTGTCAATATACAAAAAGCGAGCTTACCTATACTCTGATGCTTGTTGCTTCCTTCATGACCCTTGAGACCGTAGTTAGCACAGAGGTAGAAGAAGTAAAGGAAACATAGTAGCTGCTACTCCAGACCACCCATCTTGATGCCAAGTCTTTAACTTTCTTTGTGAATTGGGCCCTCTGCATCTCAACTTTCCATCAGCATGCCATTCTCTTTTAGAGTTGAGTAATTCTGAGAAGCATCATCCATGTCTATGATTAGAAGATGGCGGCTTTTTTTGGACCATTCTGTCCATTGTGATATTTTGCCATTACCAATTATTTTCTAAGGTTTTCTTTTCTTCAGCTAGGTAATGTAAATGGTGTGTCTTCATTACTAGCATATTTAGAGACTGTTTTGTTTTATGGTATAACTGTACTCTATACTGTTTGGTAAAATACACACCTGGAATAACTTGCTCTAAACAGATCAGATTTTGGCCATGCTGGGCCTAATCAGTGAGGTGCAGCTTGAGTTCTGTGGCACAACAATCATGGGTCTTGCATCTGTGCATTTCCGTTTAGACTTAGGGCATCACATTGAGAACAACAAAAAGAGTAATGGGTGGAATGTCTGTCGGTCTGTGTCATTGAGAAATAAGGGTGATTGATGGTATTTTTTCCATTCTCTCAGCCACTGGTAATTACCTGGGAACACATTCCAGTTTGTCATTTGCTTTTGCTCACATAGCTGCTACAGAGAGTCACCCACCCGATGCTATTCAGGCTTGGTCCTGCTCTAGTTGAAATAGTCCAGACCCAAACGCCATGCTCCCTAGGAATGGGAACAAAGGCAGCCATGAGGCCTTTTGGCCTTGTTGAGCTATATAAGCGAGATGCAGTTAGTGTCCTCCGCACAGCAAGCATCAGTCTCATGGCTAGGCATGCCCAGTGAACTTAGGCCTCACTCTGATCAAAACAGAGTGTTGGATGGAATGCTTGTCAGGCATAGGTTGTTACACTGAGAAAAACAAAAAGGATAATTGTTTTGAATGCTTGCAAAATTCTCAGTCATTGGTAATTGCATGTGTCACACTCCATTCCTTTGTTTTCTGCTCACCTTGCCTCTCCATCAGGTCGATATGCAAATCAGACTTGATATTTTTCCAAAACAATTCCAGCCCAACCAGCCTATTGGTGAATCTGGCACCCTAGCGATTGCTCGCGGCTGAGATGTTTGCAAGCTTTCTACTCATTACCCTTTTTATTTTTTTCAGTCTTAATCACAGACATATTTTCACAAGACCTGTCAGGAAACCATGTGCATAATGTAACCAGGAAAAACTAACTCTGGGATAAGGCTGTTAAAGATGCATAGCAATCACTGTTGTAACTGGTTTCCTAATACTGACTGTTTGACAACCCTGTCTAGGGGCACTTATGGTATCCAGTTAAGCCCTCATTACAAGGTAAGGCTAAACTCCAATCCCTCTGGAAACACAAGAATCGAAATTACAAGTCGATGATAATTATCACACCCTCATGAAACCTGTTAACAGTTATCAGGGGAAAAGGCCTGGAAAAAAGGCACAACATGGGGAATTTGGTGTGAAAAAATGATGCCTTTTTTAATATCGTATACAAATTTTTAGTCGTTTATTTTGGATTTTAAAACATGATGAGACTTGTATTGTTGGTCTGTAATTTCCCACATGATTTTTTATTGCCTAAGAATTTTATTAATGAATTTGTGTGTTTTATTTCATCTATATTCTAAATGTTTTATATTGGGCCCTTTATGGCTCTATTGAACCGAAATAAAGGAATATGATGACGATGAACCAAAAAACCTTAACTATCATACAGAAATGTCATTTTTCTTCTAAACATGTTCATGTTATGGCTGTAATTTATGTTATGACACAGTCTTCTGTTGAAAACTGCATTCGAAAATATTTACCACAGCTTGGGGTTATAATATTTACTACGTTTAGTATACACCACCACCTTATTGCGATAACCTTATAATAAGGGCCTTATAAGCAAGGGGGTTTGCACTGGTTACCATATAGCAAGCCCTGGACTATGCTGTCTTGTGATCTCCAATAACCCAAATGTCTTTAGGATATTACGGCCATCATTGTGAGCAGCCTAGTAGATTGCGATACCGCACATATCGCAATAATGAGTTTTTATGATAAATATAAGTAGTGCAAACCTGCCTAAATATATCAGGATAAAACGGAAGGCATGTAACAGAACATGCAGATTTTGTTGTAGAAAGCACCCAAATCCACATATTATTTCAAAACAAGTTGTAATTTACTAATATTTATCACACCCGGTAAATTCTGACTCATCAGAGTTGGGTTTTATCAGGTGCAATAAATATCACACACTATTTACCGACCCCCTCATAATGAGACCCTAAAAATGTAACTTTTTTAGGATAGAAATAATATTGTGATGAAGTGCAGCATTGCACAAACTTTTTAAGTTTTCAACTTATTACCACTGATTAAAACAAACAAGAAGCATGCTCACCTCTACCCTTGACGTTTTTCATTACTAATAACACTTTAACCCCGTCCACCATGTTATTTCATGGTAATTAGGACCCAGTAAATATTTAGATGTGTGATGACATAGCATGGCATTAAAGCACTTTACAAGGATTCAATCCATGTGTGTTTAAAACAAGAACAAGTGGAGTTTGTTTAGTTGAAACTGACTCAAAAAGCAATTAGAAAAAGCTGCATGGAAGGATGCTGAAACTACACAGCAACCACAAGCAAGTTTGTTTACATGTCCATAAAGAAAGAGAACTAACACAGGTCCACATGGATCAATGTTTTACCAAATCCTGGCTTGACGGCAGTAAACTGAGGAAACCATTTTGATCATTCTCAGTTACTTTTCTCTTACTTGACATCTTTTGACCAAAATGGAGCAACGCCGTGCTCTACAGACATCAAATGTTGAAGCAGTATGAGAACAGCAGAACCCGAAATTAAGTTTAACAACAAACCCTTCAAACTTCCTCGAAATATTCATAAAGTTATGTGGTCTCCTAGTTGGCTGAAAATATAAGAGCCCACGAGCAACATTTTGTACTATGAATATCCTCTCTTGTAGTGTTTATACACATCTGAATATATGGACGGATGAAGTGATTTATATTTCTCTACAGAGGTTTGCTTATATTTCGAGGAACAAATTGAGCTAAAAGTGAGTCAGAGAAAATATTCTCATTTCTGAAACATGGATAAAGTCTTGTTTCATACTTGTATACAGCACATGTTCATACTGTAAACAAACAATTGCAATAGCTTTTTTTTTTAGCATTTATGATTCTAAGCCTACTCTAAACAAAAGTTTGGATTAAATGCGTGAGTGAGGTGTGAAAGATTCTGAGAATTCAGGCAGTGTGAGTGAAAGACTTTCACCATGGTAAAAAATATACTCTATAAAAAAATATATATATGAGATAGGTGTATGGAAATCTATGATTTTTGCAGATTTAGATATGACTGGGATTTTTTTTAAATCATATAAAATTGACAATATACTCAAATCACGAGTGGAAGCCTGCAAGAAGATTTATAAATTATAAAAATATCTGTGTGAATCTGGTTCTTCATGCATTGCTTTTCAGTTTCTATGTGAATTTGCATAGAAATGTATTGCATATGGAAATCATTAAGATCTGGCATGGCACCAGTTCTGGAAGAACGCAATTGCAGACCCAGGGTTGGTTGTCTTTATGGCAGAGCTTTAGACTGCATCAAATAGTGCAGGTATACTATAGGAACCTAAATACTAGGCTAATCTAATATGCTGTCTGGGATCATGACGTATGCAGCCTGCAAGAGAGATGAATCAGTAAGCTAGTCTCCTCCAAATGCATTTACATCTGGAATTTTGGTTCTGTCTAGGTTTAATCAATTTCTATTTTGCTCAAGTTTGTCAAGATGTGCGCTCGCATTTGAAGTGAGGAAGTAAAGTTTTATTTGCAGCCCAGTTCCTGCCATTACCAGACGGAACATTGGAGTAAATATGAGCCAAGCAGCGATAGATATTTCTGATAAAAACGATGTTCCAAAAAGAAAAAAAGATTTGATTATTAAAAAAATATGAAAACTGATTTCAAGCACATTGGACACATTTTAGGTCGATTTACAATGAAGTGATGTGGCACAGAAATGTGACATAGTTCAGGATTTTGTGGAAAAGACGCATTTAAAATCTTACAGTGCTTTTAATGATGTTGTCCAGATGTGGGATGCAGAACTCCAAATCCATTTCTGTTTTCCATTCGTCGGAAATAATGTGGCCTTAGGCATCAATATTTTTTTAAATATATATGTCTATTGTAGAATTGGATGAAGTGTTTTCCTGTGTTGCCGAAGTTATGTATGTAGTCTTCCAGTTCCTTAACAACAAACACTTTGGCTTGTAGTTTGGATTAAATGTCTTTTAAGTGCAAATATTGTACTTCAACAGAGCCATCAAAATCATTCCCAGTTAATGCTGAAGATTGCTACAAATTGCCAGGAGAACATAAAACTCAGGAAGTTGAAACACACTTCCTGCATCTGGGCTACAACACATCAGACACTTTTGCTAATAGCATTTTTGGTAGCCAATTATTAAAAATGCTGGAAGGAAATGGGAATTGCTTTAAAACAGGAAAATAAACAATAAAGAGTTAGAAAGCAAACTTTGAAGAAATGCAGTTATTTGAGAAAGGTCTGTAAAGACAAAGAAATGGGGGAGCTGCTGCAAATTTTGCAGCTCAGCGGACCACCATTTCCAAACCGCAGGGATGCGCCGCAGTGACAACAATACGGTTCACCCCTGTTTTTTCCCTAGTGCTGGTACTTAAAATAGCTAACTAGCGCCAACACAGACACCCTTGTGCCTTAGTGCAAGGGTGCCTGCATTGCAGGGAATGATTTTTTATGTACTGGAAGGTGTCTCTTCCTGCACATAAACAATCAATAATGGCAATTTGTTAGTTCTCTATGTGCTGCATTCTGTGGCACACATAGAAGTAGCAAATCGGTATTATTTAATCATCGTTGATGTGCAGGATGGGACACCTTCCTGCACATAAACAATCATTCCCTGCAACACAGGCACCTTTGCATTATGAATGCAGAATTCAGCACACATAGAAAAAGCAAAAACGAGGAGAAATAAAAGTATTTCTCCTCGTTGTGCCATTCTAAGACCTGCTATTTCATGGTGTTAGCTTTTGGTGCTGCCTCTGATTTACACATCCTTGTAAATCTGGGGCAGCGTCAAAAAGCAATGGGTGTTGCGGTGGAAAGTCACAGCAATATCCATTGTACCCCTTTTACATGCAGAAAACTGCATGAAAAGGTACCATATTTACAAAGTAGCGTTAATTCAGAAAAGGTAGATTACCACCACTTTGTAAATATGGAGCAGGGCATTGCGCCACACGAATGTCAGTTAAAGTGGTGTTCCTGTGGCGCTATCCCCTTTTAAATATGCCCCAACATCTCGCTGATGCTTAAAAAACACGATATCCAGTGCTTCAATTGTGCCAGTAGTTGCACGTGGTGGGCACCAGCAATCATTTTTGGAGATGGGACGTTTTATTCTTCATCAGCCAGAGCAAGATAGAGAGAGGCAGAAAACAGAAAAATGGGTAAAAAAGAAAGGCAAACAGAAAAAAAGGCAGCAATCAGGGAAGACAGAAACATGCAAGAGTGAATTAAGAGACACAGAAAGTGTAGGATGTTGGAAGAAAGATACATGAGGTGGAATCAAGACCAGAAAGCCTTGTAATTGTGCAGCTGTGACTTTTGGGCGTGGCAGTGGTGTGATACAAAGACAAATATTGGACTCATGAAGTTATTCATTTGTTTTTTACGAATTAAGCACCATCAATGGCAGTCTGCCTGTAGATTGGTGAGGCACAGGGGGCAGTTTAAAAAGTCAACCTGAGGGCAAACACGAAACATCAGATAATGGAAGTGCTAATGGGTTACTTAAATACATAAAATGTAGTCGCCTACTGTAGGCAGAAATATATATCCACGTTGTGGAACTAAAAAATGTGTATTCCCACAATGTCTGTGGCGATAGGGCTCTGTATACTCAACAACTTGGCTAATTGCTTGTACTGACAAGAGAGCAATTATTGTACACTGAATATGATTATGATTTATTGGAGAAACCCCTGAAGAAGGGTGAGCTTGGTACCTGAAATGCATTGGGACTCGTGTAATTCACGCCCGGAATGCTTGTTTGACATTTGAGTATTCATGAACTCTTTTTGAAACTTTTTGTGAATAAACAAAAAACTCAAGAATCAAAGGAGCAACAATATTATGGACATTTATTGGGACCACTGGGATTATGTTACCAGTTACTTTCACAGAAAAATATGTATAGGGTTGTTTTCATTTAGATTGAGCCCATTAAATTGTGAGACACTCGGATGAGCACATTGAGTAGTGCACTGTGGGTCCTAGTTCTTCTCTTCACTTTTGAACAGGTGGTTGGGTAGTACCACCTCAGAGAGTGCACACCATCATTTATTTTGTTAGGTATCTACTGAAAATTAAGTTTGACTTAGTATAAATTGAGTGCAATCCGGCTGTTTCTTTGTTCATTTACTTTTAGAAAGTGGGCATTTCTCTGTGCTTATAACTCTCTGTTCGTTGCAGCCTGTCTCCAATACATGTCTGGGCTGGGTTACAGCTACACATTGTGCATTCCCTCTAGAGTGCCACAACACAGGAAAGATAGGTGTGTCTGAGTACCCATCTACATACATCTGCATTCTGATGACCTTGCCTGGGCAGGATGAAAGGGAGAGTCTCACACTTCATTTGAACAGGTCATGTCCTGTCCCTATACAAAGGACTGATTACACCCCACCAATAGTCTGGCAGACAGACTGGGTTGAAAGGGATACTTTCAACATCAAAGGCACATTTGAGTATAGGTTGTGGGTCTCTGAACCCATCAAATCAGACACTTCTGGATCTTGAATTGAACTTCTGTGAGTAGGACTGCTGTGCAGCTTAAAGGACTCATCTTTGGACTGCAGACTTGGTAGGCCTGCTTTTCTCTTGTGTTGCCCTGCTGCCTGCTGCTCTCTGACTCTGCTGAAGGAGAGCTGGACTCTGCCTTCACACCAAGTGATCTACCCCTGTTCCTCTGCCTGACTCACTGGACGTGACCCAGATACTTGCAACATGGATTTCAATGTCTCTCCTGTCTGCCTGTAGTAGAACGGGCACATCGACCCGGTTGGGGGAGTAAAATCGGCACATCGCATCGGAGCCATTGCTTTACCTCTAGAGATTGACACATCGGACAGTGTGTTGCCTCTGCTGCAGCTTTGGGAGATCGACAAATTACCTCGACTGCGTAGCAGAATCTGGTGCAGCACTCAATGCCTCTCAACTTAATCAATCAATCAATCAATCAATCAAGACATTTGTAAAGCGCGCTACTCACCCGGAGGGTCTCAAGGCACCCATCTTCTGAACTGATGCATTGCCCTCACTGCAAGGAGAAAATTGATGCCTCTCTTTGTTTGTGACTAGGAAAGGTGCTTTGTTTACTGGGTCCCGCGTTGGTCCATGACTTGGCAATGAGTGTTTAAATCTGTTGCCCATCCTATCAAATGTGAATCTAGGAATATAAAACAGTAAAGAGGAACAGGAATGAAGAAGTTCGGTACAATATTAAAGAATTAAATGCTTTTGAACGAAGATGGGTCCTATTGGATGAAAAACAGAAGTAGCAGAGGCAAAAATAATTAAAAAGAAAACACTTTTCAATGATAAGTCAATTAAGGGAGAACAAATAAGGAGAGATGTAAGAATTTTTCTATAAGCCTAGTTCATAATGGGCAGCAACATTTTGAATAATCTGGAAATTATTCAATAGGTATTTTTGACAAACCCAGAAAATGTCGTACAGTGAATGAAGTGAGGCAAAATAAGCGGCTGGACCACGTTTTTCTGACAAATGTTTGGTAGATAAGGAAGTATTAGTGTAAGAAATTGAGGCATTCGTTGAGGAGTGTGGAAACACCAAGCAACCACCACAATCCTATTCAGGATGATCAACAAAAAGTCACCAAATTAACCAGTGCTTGGTTGAGATTCTTGGATAACCGTTGCTGCAGCTCGAAGATCTGGTCATCAATAGTGTTTTGCATTGATGGTCATAGCTGGCTGTCATGTGATGTCAACAATGAGCAGGTCTCACTGAGCTTCACATGTGTGATTGTCATGGCCAGGAGAGATTTGTCACAAATGGGCCCATTTTTATCACAAGGAGCCCAGACTTCATGATTTTTTCAAGGGGAAGCTTCTACTGATGCCAGCCATGGGTCAAGGACCTGGGACCCTTTGGGATCAGGGCTAACTGTAGCAGAATCCAGCAGCAGATCTCAGGCAGGTCCAGCTGCAACTTCCTGTGGGTTTCTTCAGTTCCTTTGTGTATATGCTGTAAGCATTCCCTTTGAAAATGTAAGTGGGAATGGTCGCAACCTCTACCCAGTCATCCTGTTAGGATTACACAAACTTTTCACATGTCCCCCTTTGTCTTACTGTCTGGAAGCAATACACGAACCCCAACAGCAAAGGCATTCACAGTCATGTGACCCTAGACACTGACAGAAAGGCGCAGTTGGTTGGGACAAGAGCCAGCCATCTGTCTAAAAGTAAAAATCAGGTGAGTGTACCTACAAGGGAATTTATTTACAAAATATCTTGCTGGTTCAAAGAGCTGTATCTGAGAAGCCCCAACTAGTGACTTCAAAAAACTAAATTAACAGAATCAATCATATTAATTCATAACGAATGTATGAACAAAGAAAAACAGGATGGGTGTATATTTTTTGGGGAAAAATACAAATTTATATAGAACAATTCATTTATAAGTTAGGGAACAAAATGCAAATCACATGAATACAAAAGTGAATGAGATAGATTGTTCATACAGGAACTAATTTATCAAAAACACTCTTATAGTAACCCATTTCGAACATTTTCAGTTAAGGAGAACATCATTGAGACTACAATGAACATTTCCAAAAGAGTTTCTTTATACATGCAAATGGGTATAATTGTTGATGTTTCGTTCTTGTTGTGTGTTCTCATCTATAAGACCATCTTCAGGACGGAATGTTCATATGTGAACTGAAGACCTTGGATCATTAAATGAATGCAATCTGATAGTAATTTCACTGAATTGGAGCAAATAACCTCATCGAGTCTGCACAACTGATAAACAAGCGACGTTCACCGTTATTATTTCACAAGACGAGGTGTAGGACACCCCCTATTGGAAAGTCCTGAGGGTGGTGTCAATGCTGATCATAAAAATGATTTAGTCTCTCTTGTCATTTCGCAATGTCACAATGCCATCACGGATCAGGTCTCGATGACACAGCGAGGCGATACGGCGAAATGACAAGAGAGACTAAATCATTTTTATGATCCGTCAACCACCAGGCACACACCTTTTCACAATAGTGCAAAGATGTGTGTATGTAATGGCTACATGGGTATAGTAAATGAAGGGTAGTCCTCCAGTAGAAAATACTATGCTTCAACCAACTTTAAAACTTTCAGCTATTGGATGTACAGTGCAGCACACATGTAGTTTGTGAAAAGTTAGTTGAAATGAAAACATTTCTCCTTGGTCTTTGGAAGAAGGCCATGTCTTCCATTTGTAGGAGATATGGCTTTACATAAAAAACCATGGATGGTAGTATGGGAACACCAATGTACCACTCTTGGGACATAAAGTAAATACAAACCAGCACAAAGCACATTTGCGTTATTTCTAGAGAAATAATCCAGTGCAAAAAAGTTTTATATTGGAAAGTATATACTTTGCAAAAGACTTTGTGCTTGTTTTAAGAACTTTCCAGGAATTTGCACAAGTGCAAAGTCTTGCAAAATCTATCAGTACTATTTTCCCTTTACTAAGTAGAAGAAGTGATGGGAAGAGTGCCCTCAGAAATGTGGAGGGAATCCATACCAATGTCTATGTACTTTAATAGACAAGTAAACAATTCTGCAACAACCCTAGCCTTTACTTATAAAGCATGACAGGATTTTACACCAGAGGTGATTTCCTCGTTCTATGTGTGCTACAGAATGTAACTTGTTGAGTTGATTTAATGTTTCACCTATGAATTCCGTTCATGTATAACGGAATGAAAGTATTTGCGGAACATAATGAAGCATGTTTTTAATCTTTTCAATCTTTTCTTTATGTCTTTTACTGTCATGTCCTGAGTGACACTCTATATTCTTTAAAAAGACTTGGCAAAAAAATGATGGTCATGTGACCAAGACAAGTCTTTTTTCTCTGCCTATTAAAAATACCGTTGCACTTGTAAACCGGAGTGGCTCGTGACTTTTCACTGGACAGGTGGAATCTTTTGCACTTGGAGATATGGCATACCTGGCTGTTTCTATTTATATATATATATATATATATATATATATATATATATATATCTATATATATATATATATATATATATATATATATATATATATATATATATATGTAAGCAGGTTGTGTCCAGAAGAACGAGGACGCGCACAACAACAGGTAGCTGATACGAGAGCTCTTTATTGACGCGTGCAGCTTGCCAGTGAGTCCGGGTAAATTGCGATGCCTGACGCGTTTCGGGCCAACCTCGGCCCTTGTTCACAGGTAATGACAGAAGCAAGGAAAGCTTCAGAGTCTCCAACACCACAGCATTAATTTCTCTTTTGGCGCCCACGTTGAGCTCTCACAGGTGAGTCGTATTTAAACACTGCATGCTGGGATGTGTAGTTCAAAAGCGTCCCTGGTTTCATGTTAGTTGCGAAGAATTCATTTCAGGGGAAATTCTTCGTGCAAAGCCCTCCAGTGGGCTCCCAGACAGAGCGGGCAAGCTGCTTCCCTGTTGTTGCTGCAGTGGGGTAGTGAAAAGTTCGGTGCCCCTGCAGCTCCATTTATTTTTCATGTGGCGGCAGCGTACCTCACGGCGGGACAGCCGTAATAATGTAAGCAGGTTGTGTCCAGAAGAACGAGGACGCGCACAACAACAGGTAGCTGATACGAGAGCTCTTTATTGACGCGTGCAGCTTGCCAGTGAGTCCGGGTAAATTGCGATGCCTGACGCGTTTCGGGCCAACCTCGGCCCTTGTTCACAGGTAATGACAGAAGCAAGGAAAGCTTCAGAGTCTCCAACACCACAGCATTAATTTCTCTTTTGGCGCCCACGTTGAGCTCTCACAGGTGAGTCGTATTTAAACACTGCATGCTGGGATGTGTAGTTCAAAAGCGTCCCTGGTTTCATGTTAGTTGCGAAGAATTCATTTCAGGGGAAATTCTTCGTGCAAAGCCCTCCAGTGGGCTCCCAGACAGAGCGGGCAAGCTGCTTCCCTGTTGTTGCTGCAGTGGGGTAGTGAAAAGTTCGGTGCCCCTGCAGCGAACTTATATATATATATATATATATATAAGTTATAGTTAGCTGGACATTTCACTCGAAAAAAAACAATGAAATTCCCCCGTTATAGTTAGTTCAGGCAACTATAACTCACGCGACCGCAATCCACTGCTGATGACATCAGATATTACATCACTGTATTTAGACACTTATTTACCCATTTATTCTTCCATTAATCTTTAGCTATACATATATTACAAATATTTATTTTACAGAAAGACACATATGTCATCAGTGATGTAATATCTGACGTCATCAGCAGTGGATTGCGGTCGCGTGAGTTATAGTTGCATAAACTAACTATAACGGGGGAATTTCATTGTTTTTTTTCGAGTGAAATGTCCAGCTAACTATAACATTTGTGAAACCTATGGTTTTTTAAGTGAATTTGCAAGGTTTTTTAAATGCTAATTCCTAACTATAACGTGTGTGAAACCTATGTTTTTTTCAGGGAATTTCAAAGGTTTTTTAAATGCTAATTTATTTATCTTTTTTTTTTTATGGCATTTTCAGCATGTGCGCACCATGTGCGCACTATGTGCGCACCTTTGCAATTTTTCTCACCCTTCGGGGTCCTTCAGGGACCCCCTGACAAAGGCTACGGGGTCAGAAACTCTCTACCCTGCCCCATTTTCACGTTCTTATATGTTTTTTTTAAAGGTTTTATACCGTGCGCAATTTTTTGAAAAAAATGTTTTTTTCACCCTTGGGGGTCCTTCTGTGACCCCCTGACAAAGGCTAGGGGGTCAGGAACTGTCCACCCTGCCCCCTTTTCACGTTCTCCACCTTTGTTTTTCACTCCCTCAGACTGCGAGAGACAAAATGGCGGCCGACACTTCCTGATTTCGACCGATTCGAATGTTTACTGACATCTAACAACCAATCAGAATTTCGCTCGCACACGGCACGGTGCGCGCGTATAGATATTTATATGCTTTTAAATGCTATTTTCTCAGAAAATACTGAACAGATTTACACCAGACCTGCAAAAGGCACTTCCCTGACCTGAGGACTACCTCTCTGCCAAATTTCAAGTAATTCTGTTCAGCCGTTCGGGCTGTACCTTCGACTAAAGGTCCTATGGAAAAATGCATGGCGGAAACGCGTTTAGGGACCCCCCTTTTTTCTCGGCCCCCGCTTGACGAATCACCCCGAGACTTTCAGGGTAGGAGCTCAACGGAGCGCCCCATTCGTTTTGAAAATTTCGCGAGGAATCGTCAACCGGCGCCAAAGTTATTCAAAATAGAATTTTGAGATTTCCTATGGAAACACGGTCCTAACTATAACTATCTACTGGCGACCGCCAGTAGATAATATATATATATACATATATATTACCTACTGGCGGTCACCAGTAGGTAGTTATAGTTAGGACCACGTTTCCATAGGAAATCCTCAACATTCTATTTTGAATAACTTTGGCGCCGGTCGACGAACCCTCGCGAATTTTTCAAAATAGGTGGGGCGCTACGCTCCGCTCCTACCCTTAAAGTCTCGGGGGGATTCGTCAAGTGGGGGCTGAGATAAAAGGGGGGTCCCAAAACGCGTTTTTCCCATGCATTTTTCCATAGGACCTTTAGACAGGGCTACAGCCCGAACGGCTGAACAGAATTACTAGAAATTTGGCAGAGAGGTAGTCCTCAGGTCAAGGAAGTGCCTTTTGTAGGTTTGGTGTAAATCTGTTTAGTAGATTCTGAGAAAATAGCCTTTAAATCAATATATATATCTGAGCCAGCTTACGGTGCGCTTACGGTACGCTTACCGTACGCGTACGGTGGCGTGCGCAAGCGCGATTCTGATTGGCTCTTAGATCTTAGTAAACATTCGAATCGGCCGAAACCAGGAAGCGGCGGCCGCCATTTTCTCTCTCGCACTGAGAGTTAGGTTGTAAAATAAAGCCAAAAAACATGTAAAGGGGCTGTTTAGACAGCTCCCACACACATAGCCATGTTGAGGGAGTCCCCAAAGACCCCCCAAGGCCAAAAATGCAATTTTTATTTTTTCGCTAATTTCGCCGATTACGCTTACCGTACGCGTACGGTAAAAAATTATAAAAAAAAAAAAACTATACACACTCTCCCCACCCCGTGTGCAAATGGTGGCCGCAGGCCACCAATTGTGCATGGCTTATAAGCGGTGTGATAAACTAAAATATTTTAAACAAAAATAATAAAAGAAAAAATTATCCACACTCTCTCCACCCCGTGTGCAAATGGTGCCCGAAGGGCACCATTCGTGCATGGCTTATAAAAATTACGAAAAATTAAAATATTACCTTTCAAAACGAAGTGCATCATATGTCCTCCATGTGCGCACGGTGCGCGAAGCGCATCGTGCGTACATGGCCCATCTAGCGTAACGTGGGCACGCGGTGCGCGTAGCGCACCGCGTGCCCACCGTGCGTGCACGGCACTAACTGCGTAAAGTGGGCGCGCGGTGCGCGAAGCGCACCGCGTGCTTACTGTGCGCGCACGGTGCGCGAAGCGCACCGTGCGCGCACGGAACGAACTGCGTTAAGTGGGCTCGCACGCCACGAATGGCGTAAAGTAACTTAGCATTTAAAAAAACGTACAAATTCACTGAAAAAACCATAGGTTTCACACACGTTATAGTTAGGAATTAGCATTTAAAAAACCTTGCAAATTCACTGAAAAAACCATAGGTTTCACACATGTTATAGTTAGTGGAAATTTTACTGATAAAAAACCAGTGAAATTCCCCCGTTATAGTTAGTGCAGGCAACTATAACTCACGCGACCGCAATCTTCTGCTGATGACATATGTGTCTTTATGAAAAAAAAATATTTGTAATATATGTATAGCTAAAAATGTATGGAAGAAGACATGGGCAAATAAGTGTCTAAATACAGTATTAGCATCAGCAGAGGATTGCGGTCGCATGAGTTATAGTTGCCTGCACTAACTATAACGGGGGAATTTCACTGGTTTTTTATCAGTAAAATTTCCACTAACTATAACATGTGTGAAACCTATGGTTTTTTCAGTGAATATATATATATATATATATATATATATATATATATATATATATATATATATATATATATCCACAAAAGATGCCCTGAGGCAAGGAAGCACACAACTGCTGAGTGCTTAGTCAAAAGCTTTAATTTCCAAAAACCGGCAATTCTGCTCCGAAAGTCTTGTAATCCTTACGCGTTTCAAAGCTCTCTGGCTTCTTCTTCAGAGGATGACGACTGATGAAAAACTGAAGTGCTCGTTTGGCGCCTTTCACGCATGCAGTTGCAGCCCACGTGGGCCCTCCCAGGTGAGTTCAGATTCTCAGCATGCTGGTACCTGTAGTTTCCTACATCGAGCAAAACATTAATCCCAAGTGGGTTTCAGTTCCCCAGTGGGTTTCAGTTCGTATTTCAGTGTCTTTGTTGAAATTAAAAAACCCCAGTGGGCTTCGGAAATGCAGACCGGAGTTGGCTTTCACTGTCTCAGCTGTGCCTGAAGGTTGGAAAGTTCGAACCCTGTTGGGCCCCATGAAAAGGTGGCGCTTCCTTCACGGCCGGGCTGCCGTGCTCACAAATCCACAAAAGATGCCCTGAGGCAAGGAAGCACACAACTGCTGAGTGCTTAGTCAAAAGCTTTAATTTCCAAAAACCGGCAATTCTGCTCCGAAAGTCTTGTAATCCTTACGCGTTTCAAAGCTCTCTGGCTTCTTCTTCAGAGGATGACGACTGATGAAAAACTGAAGTGCTCGTTTGGCGCCTTTCACGCATGCAGTTGCAGCCCACGTGGGCCCTCCCAGGTGAGTTCAGATTCTCAGCATGCTGGTACCTGTAGTTTCCTACATCGAGCAAAACATTAATCCCAAGTGGGTTTCAGTTCCCCAGTGGGTTTCAGTTCGTATTTCAGTGTCTTTGTTGAAATTAAAAAACCCCAGTGGGCTTCGGAAATGCAGACCGGAGTTGGCTTTCACTGTCTCAGCTGTGCCTGAAGGTTGGAAATTTCGAACCCTGTTGGGCCCCATGAAAAGGTGGCGCTTCCTTCACGGCCGGGCTGCCGTGCTCACAAATCCACAAAAGATGCCCTGAGGCAAGGAAGCACACAACTGCTGAGTGCTTAGTCAAAAGCTTTAATTTCCAAAAACCGGCAATTCTGCTCCGAAAGTCTTGTAATCCTTACGCGTTTCAAAGCTCTCTGGCTTCTTCTTCAGAGGATGACGACTGATGAAAAACTGAAGTGCTCGTTTGGCGCCTTTCACGCATGCAGTTGCAGCCCACGTGGGCCCTCCCAGGTGAGTTCAGATTCTCAGCATGCTGGTACCTGTAGTTTCCTACATCGAGCAAAACATTAATCCCAAGTGGGTTTCAGTTCCCCAGTGGGTTTCAGTTCGTATTTCAGTGTCTTTGTTGAAATTAAAAAACCCCAGTGGGCTTCGGAAAAGCAGACCGGAGTTGGCTTTCACTGTCTCAGCTGTGCCTGAAGGTTGGAAAGTTCGAACCCTGTTGGGCCCCATGAAAAGGTGGCGCTTCCTTCACGGCCGGGCTGCCGTGCTCACAAATCCACAAAAGATGCCCTGAGGCAAGGAAGCACACAACTGCTGAGTGCTTAGTCAAAAGCTTTAATTTCCAAAAACCGGCAATTCTGCTCCGAAAGTCTTGTAATCTTTACGCGTTTCAAAGCTCTCTGGCTTCTTCTTCAGAGGATGACGACTGATGAAAAACTGAAGTGCTCGTTTGGCGCCTTTCACGCATGCAGTTGCAGCCCACGTGGGCCCTCCCAGGTGAGTTCAGATTCTCAGCATGCTGGTACCTGTAGTTTCCTACATCGAGCAAAACATTAATCCCAAGTGGGTTTCAGTTCCCCAGTGGGTTTCAGTTCGTATTTCAGTGTCTTTGTTGAAATTAAAAAACCCCAGTGGGCTTCGGAAATGCAGACCGGAGTTGGCTTTCACTGTCTCAGCTGTGCCTGAAGGTTGGAAAGTTCGAACCCTGTTGGGCCCCATGAAAAGGTGGCGCTTCCTTCACGGCCGGGCTGCCGTGCTCACAAATCCACAAAAGATGCCCTGAGGCAAGGAAGCACACAACTGCTGAGTGCTTAGTCATCCTCTGATGAAGGAGCCTCCCGGCTTTGAAACGCGTTAGGAACTTTGCTGTTGGTGTGTAAATGCCGGTTCTGAAAGTAAAAGCTTTTTCAGAAAGCACTCTTCTGCGTGGGCGTCCTTGCTTCAGGGCACATTTGGGATATATATATATATATATATATATATATATATATATATATATATATATATAAGCAAACCACTATCCTGAAGTAATCGTAGTCTCGATCACACCAACCAGGTACGGACCACAACGTGGATGTTTAATTCTTCATTTTATTTTTGCCGATTCAAAAAAAAAATATATTTATATATATATATATATATATATATATATATATATATTCACTGAAAAAACCATAGGTTTCAGGCATGTTATAGTTAGGAATTAGCATTCAAAAAACCTTAGAAATTCACTGAAAAAAACATAGGTTTCAGGGGCGTTATAGTTAGCTGGACTTTTCACTCGTACAAAACCATTGAAATTCCCCCGTTATAGTTAGTTCAGCAAACTATAACTTGCGCGCCCGCAATGCACTGCTGATGATGTCACATATTACATCACTCATGACATGGTCAGTGACATCACTCATGACATCACTGATGACATCTCAAATGACATCACTGATGACATAATCCAGTGAATGTGTGTTTTTCTGAAAATTACATATGTTTTATATATGTAAATCTCAAGGTCGATGGAAGAATAAATGGGTATATAAGTGTCTAAATGGATGATTTGTTTTTGAAAACTTGATTGTATAACTGACTGATTAAGTGTATCTTAGTGAATACATGGCTTAGTGAGTAATGTTTAAATGTGTAAATATCTGTATCAGTCTCTCACTTTGTGTATAAGTGGCTGCATGGGTTGGTGAGTGTAGCTACATGAGTGTCTATATAGGTTATTAGTTGTTTTTTTGAGTATCAGTATGAGTGTCTGAGTGTCTGTATGGTTCGTGGGGGGTATTATGTAGTGCATAGGTGCATGAATGAGTGACTCACTGTTTGTATGTGTTGAAGACAGCATGTGTGCAGGACTGTATGGGTGGATGAGTGTGTGCATGGGTGTGTTAGTGAGTGATAGACTGTCTCAATAGTGTCTTTATGAGTAACTACATATGTTTTAAACTAGTATATGTGACTATTGGTGTATATAAGTGAGTATATGTGAGAGTGAGAGATTGAAAGAGTTCCTGTATGAATAAGTATGTGTTTCTATAAGTGATTGTTTAAAAGACTAAGTATGTGTAAGTTTCTGTAGAACTAAGTGTGGTGGTGTGTGTATAACTGTATATGCAAGTAAATGGATGTTTGATTCTTTATTAGCATGAGTGACTATGTGTGGAAGTAACTCTATGGATGAGTGGCATTGTGTAACAGGATGTATAGGTGTGTGAGTACATATGATGAGTGAGTACATGTATGAGTGACTGTTGGTGAAAGAGTGGATGTGTATGTGGATCTTAGAATTACTGAATAGATTGTTGTAACTGGTATTGGTATGTCCATTGTTTTGAACATTGTAGTTTCTATTTTTGAATGTGTGTATCAAAGGTTATATTAGGGGAAGAGGAGGTCTGCCACTCTATCATAAGGATGATGTCATCAGTGATGTCATTAGTGATGTCATTTGAGATGTCATCAGTGATGTCATGAGTGATGTCACTGACCATGTCATGAGTGATGTAATATGTGACGTCATCAGCAGTGCATTGCGGGCGCGTGAGTTATAGTTAGCTGAACTAACTATAACGGGGGAATTTTAATGGTTTTGTACGAGTGAAAAGTCCAGCTAACTATAACGCCCCTGAAACCTATGTTTTTTGTCAGTGAATTTCTAAGGTTTTTTAAATTCTAATTCCTAACTATAACGTGCCTGAAACCTATGGTTTTTTCAGTGCATTTCAAAGGTTTTTTAAATGCTAATTTCTAACTATGCCTACAGAGATAGGACATGTGATGAAAGAAGAAAAAACGCACAGAAAGAAAAAAAAGAAATGCACAAAGAAGCAACAGAAGTCCTCAAAGACGAAGAAAAGTGCAGGAAGAAGGATAACGTGCAGAAAGAACAAACAGAAGAGCAGAAAGAAGCCTTGTTGCAAAATCATCCTGTACCCTCAACTTTTTCAGACGGATACTGGTGGTAACTGAGTCTGACTAACCAGTCCTAGAGCCAGTGGTATCTTAAAAGACACTGAGAATACAGTGAAAACACCTACATACACTAGGGAACACTATGCGTTGGGGTCCCCCTGTGATCAGCATGACCTCCTCTGTAAGCCCCTAGTATATAATAGGGCAGGGGATTAAAACTAACTCTTAAAACGCTCCACAGGGCCTGTTTGCACACGTCACCTCAGGCCCCGTCCCCTCACTTCCCCACTGTGTAAACACACCCTGTGGCTGTTTTAAGTTGGGAGATTAAGTCCCCTTGAATCCTGAGGGTCCCTAGGGTCCAACTAGTCCACTAGGTACCTCCAGTAAGCGCCACAGAGCTGCATTGCAGAGAGATGTAAAAAGGGGCACGGCCTAGACCACCTCTCTGCAACGCAGCGGAGTGGTTCTTACTGGAAGCACCTGGTGGGCTAGTTGACCCCAGGGTCCCTCAGGATTGAAGGGGAATAATTTCCCCAACTTAAAACGCGCCATAGGGCTTGTTTGCACACGTTAACTGAGGCCCCGTCCCCTCCCTTCACCACTGTGTAAACACGCCCTGTGGCCGTTTTTAGTTGGGAGATTAAGTTAATTTGAATCCTGAGGGTCCCTAGGGTCCAACTAGCCCACTAGGTACCTCCAGTATGCGCCACAGAGCTGCGTTGCAGAGAGGTCTAAAAAGTGGCACGGCCTGGACCACCTCTCTGCAACGCAGCTCAGTGGCACTTACTGGAAGCACCTGGTGGGCTAGTTAGCCCCCAGGGGCCCTCAGGATTGAAGGGGAATTATTTCCCCAACTTAAAACGCGCCATAGGGCGTGTTGCACACGTCACCTCAGGCCCCGTCCCCTTCCTTCCCCACTGTGTAAACATGCCCTGTGGTCGTTTTTTAAGTTGGGAGATTAAGGGCCATATGTAGGTAGGTTGTGTTTTGCGATTCTCTAATTGCAATTTTTAGGGAATCGCAATTAGAGAATAGCAAAACGCTATGTAGGTAGGATTAGCAATTTTGTTTGCGAATCCCACCTATTCCTTATTTGCGATTCTCTAATTGAGAATCGCAAATAAGGAATACCTTGCCATTCATTCCTATGGGCTAAAAGGCCCATAGGAATGAATAGGAAGACATTCTCAATTTGCGATTCTCAATTAGAGAATCGCAAATTGAGCATGCAATTTCAAGGGTGCAAGGGTGTCAACATGACACCCTTTTGCACCCCTGTAATGAGCATGGGTGCACATGTGGCGCACATACATGCCCTAAGGGCATGTATGTGTGCCACATGGTACATTGAATAATGCAAAAAACTGCATTATTGAAAGAAATCGCAAATTACCATCAACCTGAAGTTGGTGGTAATTTGCGATTCCTTAAGCCAAAATAGCACAACTTGGGTGCTTTCTACATTGCATTTAAGGAATCGCTATTTGGGATTCCTTAAATGCATTAGCAAAATAAGGAATCGCAAATTTAGCGATTCCTTATTTTGCATGCAGATTTGCCTTCCTACATCCCACTTAGCAAAATTGCGATCGCAAACGCCGAAATTCGTCGAATTTCGGCGTTTGCGATCGCAATTTTGCTTTCTACATATGGCCCTAAGTCCCCTTGAATCCTGAGGATCCCTAGGGGCAAAATAGCCCACTAGGTATGTCCAGTAAGCGCCATTGCAGAGAGGTGTAAAAAGGGGCACGGCCTGCACCACCTCTCTGCAACGCAGAGCAGTGGCACTTACTGGAAGCAACTGGTGGGCTAGATGGCCCCCAGGGTCCCTCAGGATTGAAAGGGAATTATTTCCCCAACTTAAAACGTGCCACAGGGCGTGTTTGCACACGTCACCTCAGGCCCCGTCCCCTCCCTTCACCACTGTGTAAACGCGCCCTGTGGCCGTTCTAAGTTGAGAGATTAAGTCCCCTTGAATCCTAAGGGTCCCTAGGGTCAAACTAGCCCACAAGGTACCTCCAGTAAGCGCCACAGAGCTGCGTTGCATAGAGGTGTAAAAGGGGGCGTGGCCTCAGAACACCTGTCTGCTACGCAGCTCCCTGGCGCACACTGGAGATACCTGTTGGGCTAGTTGGCCCTCAGGGACCCTCAGTATTGAAGGGGAATTAATTCCCCAACTTACAACTGGCCAGGGGGCGCGTTTGCAGAGTGCTGCAAGGAGGGGGCGTGGCCTCCAGCGCGATGCCGGTCTTTTATTTATTTGATTTTTTTAAGAAGGAGGGCTGTGTGGCCCCCCTTCTTTTTCTAATTTACTGGCCCTGGGGACCCCATCCCCCAGGGCCTGCACCCTAATTTTTTTTGTTGAAAAAAATAAATTTGGCCCCCCTAAGGCCTTAATCGGCCCCGTGGACCCCAACCCCCGGGTCATGGCTTTTTTTTAATTTAAATTCTTTAGGAGGGGGCTGCGTTGCCCCTCTCCTCAGGCCACTTATGGCTCCGGGGACCCCATCCCCCGGGGCCAGCCTTTGTTTTTTATTATTTTAAAAATATATATATTTATAGAAACACCTAGGACATGCTGGACAAACCGTATGTACCTATCACCATGACGATTTGCGTGATATTCATTAAAAGGCGACTATGCATAGAATGAATCCACATGGAATATATTTACACCGCTAGTGAAGCTCTGACGTGTGTGACGCCCTACCGTGCCTAATCCCGGCACCCCCGCCGGTGGGTACTCTCCAAGTAGACACCCTTGTCGTTTATTTATACAAACATGGGTAGCTATTGATGGGCACATTTAATATACACGCACACCAAGCCATTCATAGGGGATTCGACAAAAATTCGACCAAACTAGGCAAGAAACCCCCCTGACGGTTAATAAAAAACACATCCACCTCCGGATGTGTAATACTTTTTATTTTACTCTCTGGAAAGGAGACGAACCTCACTTGAGAGTCACAGCGTGCTCCTGGCTGAGCCCAATGCTGTGTTACACCCACCAGTGCCCGCCGATTGCCTCACACCTCTGTGTTGTATTCCACCAGCTAGTGTGTATGCTTTGACACTCTCTAGCCCATGTGCACTGTAACACCACCCCGTGAATATGTCATGCCACACTTGCCTTCGCACGGGTTATATTGCCCCATCTAACGTGCCTTCCTCGATGTGTATGTTATAATGCACAGCGCTATGCCATACATATTACAATCTGGGATCAATATCTTTGTCACAGTGCATATGCAACGTTACACTCCCCAGCACATATTTTATATTACAACTTTAGAGACCAGTTATGTTACACAACACTGCCCTGTGCATATTACACTCCAAGGCGCATATCGCATAGCACGCGCTAGTGCCTGTGCTATCTCGCGCTCTCCAATGAATCTGTCATTGCGCACAATGTACTGCATATTATATTTCACGCCCCGGTTCATCTTATATCACACTTTTTGGTGCATAGTTTATACCATATACTATATCTAGATTTCATTTTCAATCATGCTCTCAGGACTATGTTCTATATAACACTGCGTCCACCTACCCTTTTCACGGGCATTACATTTTGCGATGGGGTGGAGGGTCAGGGGGTGTTTCTGCCAAGTGAGCCCGGAGTCACAGTCACAAACGTCCTCTTCTTCCTGAATAAAAGTGAGATTATGCTGCATACTTATTCATATTTTAAGTAGTTCGCACAAACACACATTTTAAAAACAATAAAGTTCCTAATACCCACCTTCTCTGAACAGTTAGCTTGCTGCCCCATCCACCTCCTCCCTATCCTCTGTTGTGTGAATCCATGGACTAGCCTCCTCCCTCCTGCCATGCATGGTCTGATATGCTGCCACTGCCCTCCATTTAGCATGATGTACCAGTCTACTCCTCCTGCCCTCCATTGCCCAATTCTATGGCCCATCTTTCACCTCCTGCTTAGCCTCTGTGCTTAGCTTGCTGCCCCTATTCTCCTTCCCCCAGCCCTCCGATGTCTTTGTGCATGCCCCTGCTCCATCCTTTTTGCCCACTATGTTCCATGGACCTGCCACTCCTATCTACTCTGAGTGTTCTGTTGAGCTGCCACTCCACTCCCACCTGCCTAGCATTGTCAGATGACTGTAACCTGTTCCTGCCACCTCCACCCTGCCTGTCTACATGCCATGCCCCTATCCCCTTCCTCCTGTCCTCCATGGTCCATTTTACTGCCACACCTTTCTGCCCTCCCTGATCTGTTGTGCTGCAACTGCTCCTCCTGCCTGCCCCGCGCAGTCTGTTGTGAGGCCCCTTCCCCTGAACTCTCTTGTCTGTGCCCAGGTCCTGACCCTCCCTTCTATCCTCCATGGTCCTTTGTGCATGCCCCTGCACCCTCCTTCTTGCCCATCATAGCCATTGTGCTGCCACTAACCCTCCTGCTTGCCATGCATGGTCTTCTGTGCTGCCATGGACCCTCCCACCTTCCCTGTGTGGTCAGCTAGCTGCCCCTGACCCCCTCCCACCTTCCCTCCATGGTCTGTGTGTATGCCACCATAGTCTCATTGTTGCTCTTCATGGTGTGTCTTGTTTCTAGTGCCCATCCTGCCTGACCTCCATAGTCATCGTTCTGCTCCTGCCCTGCCACCTTGCCCCCAGCCCTCTGTTTCCATGTGCAGACCCCCTATTCCCTCCCTCCTGGCTTGTCTGTTCCATTGTAATGCCCCTGATCCGTCCCTTCTGCCCTTTATGGTCTGTTATGCTGCAGCTTTCTCTCCTGTCTGTCCATTATGGTCAGCTAGCTACCATTGCCTCTTTCCCATCTGTTCTCTGTTGTCCATGTGCATGGTCCTGTCCCCTCCCTATTGCTTTCTATGGATTGTTGTGCTGCACTCCCGTCCCGCATGCGCTGTGTGGTGTATTGTGCTTCTGCAAACCCTGATGCCTGCCCTGTAGGGTCAGTTTGGTGCACCTCTCCATGTCCCTCCTGTCCTCCGTTATCCGAGTCCATGTCCCTACCCCAATTCCTCCTGCCTACCATGATTCAATGTCCCATACTTGTGAACATTTTGAACTTGGTAAGAGGGAGATTTTGAAAAAAAACTGGGGTATTGATTTTCCCCTTTGAGTTACATTGGAAAAGAGGAGATTGTAGACAGGAGACAGATCAAATAAAACCCATTTGAGCTTAAAAACATTGGACGTTTCCTGGCTGAAACGGGTCTGTTGGCATGTATGGTTGTACTACCACTGCCTCCTCCTTCTGCCCACAATGGTCTATTATATTGCCACAGCCTCTCTTGCCAGTCCTGTATTGTTGGTTTGTTGCCCCTGCCCCCTTTCCACTGCTCTCCATAGTCTGTTGTGCTGCCACTGCCCTCCCTGCCTGCCCAGTGTGGTCAAATTGTTGCCTCTGCACTCTCCTACCTGCCTTCAATTTTCAGAGTCCGTGCCCCTGGCCTCTGCCTCTCAACAGTATCCCAATGAACAACTAGATTGCTAACATTCTATATTTATTACAAAAGTGTTGAACGCCTGACGTCATCTTGATGTAATCAAAACTGTAATACCTAGAGTATTTCCTTTAGAAATTACATATATGAGAGGGTCTTATTTGCATCAAAATTATGGTTAGTGCTCTAAAAAACTAAAATGAGGACATATTTTCTGAGTTTTCAAATAGCGACAAAGAACTTTTAAATTATTTGTAATCTTTATGTTTTTTTATCCAGTTGACCACTTGATTAAATGTTGCACCTTGGCGAGAGGATGTGGTGTTACTTCCAGAGCTGCAGACTTTGCAACTGGGGAACCAGGTTGGAGTTTCTGCTTCAGCTCAACATTCTGTGAATGTGGTCAAATCACTTAATCTCCCCATGTCTACAACCAAAATGAATTTGATCTTGTGTGATGTAACCAATGTTCATGTAAAGCATTCCAATACCTGAAAAGTCTGCACTATATAAAACTGCAAATACACAAAAAATAAGTGTTTTGCACACTTCTGTCATTGGGCCACATGTGGGCTACATCTTGGTGATATTTGTGCTGCATTTAGGCTCTTTTGTGTCTGGTGGCCATCTTGGGAGATTTATTTGTTATGAAGTTTCCTAATTTCCTCATTTACTGCAGTCTCCTCAGTAGGAAATGCTTTCAGTTTTTTACTTTGATTCCATCAAGAAGGTATTCAGATATGTCACACATTTACCATAAATTCTGAATGTTAGCACTCTAGTTGCTTATTAGATCACTGTAGTAAAGCTACTGCTCACCAGGGAAGTCTGCTGCTGGTATTCAAAGTGCATGTTTCAGTCTGCGTGTCAGAATTTGTTTATGAAATAGAAGAGGATTTGAGAATTCAAAATGTGCCCTAATTTTTCTTTCTGCAGAACTAATCATAATTTCTATGGCAAAATGAACCCCCTCATTTTGTTCCTTTGTAAATTAAATGTTTTAAGTGTTACCACTTTATTCCAATCAAGATGGCTTCAGGTGTGCCATACTTTTGTCATAAGTTGGACTGTTAGAGCTCTAGTTGTTCTTTAGAACACTCTGGGAAGCTGCAGTAGAACACACAGGAATCAACTGACAGTCTCTGCCCTTGTTGGATGTACATGTTTTACTGAGAATGTCAGACTTCATTCTCACATGACTGAGAAAGATAATGTGAATTTACAGAAAATATGCTCTCAGTTAGCTTATTGATCACCTTCCAAACCTCTGTGGGAAAAGCATGAGAAAATAGTTTTCTCTCAAACATGATTCATGATATCACAGCAGAAGGCTTTTTCACATGGTAAAATCACCTTAGAACACACCACAATTCCTAAAATGAGTATGGTACCATCTACAAATGATTTATAATGTAACTAAAGTCTTAAAACCTTCTATTAACTGCAATGCTTTTTAATGAGGTGCTATCATGTATATTGGTCCCAAGATGGCTGCCAACAATTCTTGGATGAAGTGCTGACAGCCAATCAGATATCACGATGAGATGTGTGGTTAGGCTCCGCCCAGATATATATGTGATTTTACTTTTGATTTTCTCAGGAACTACTGAACAGATTTACACCATTTAAGCAAAAGGCACATGCCTGACCCGAGGACTACCTCTTTGCCAAATTTCAAGTAATTCTGTTCAGCCGTTCGGGCTGTACCTTCGACTAAAGGTCCTATGGGAAAATGCATGGGGAAAACGCGTTTTGAGACCCCCCTTTTTTCTCAGCTCCCGCTTGAGGAATCACCCCGAGACTTTCAGGGTAGGAGCTGAGCGGAGCGCCCTATTAGTTTTGAAAATTTCACGAAGATAAGTCAACCAGCTCAAAAGTTATTCAAAATAGAATTTTCAGATTTCCTATGGGAACTCAGTCCTAACTATAACTATCTACTGGCGACTGCCAGTAGATAATATATATATATATATATATATATATATATATATATCACTTAAAAAACCATAGGTTTCAAACATGTTATAGTTAGCTGGACATTTCCCTCGTAAAAAACCATTGAAATTCCGCCGTTATAGTTAGCGCAGGCAACTATAACTCACGCGACCGCAATCCTCTGCTGATGACGTCAGATATTACATCACTGTATTTAGACACCTATTTACCCATGTCTTCTTCCATTAATCTTTAGTTATACATATATTACAAATATTTATTTTTCAGAATGACACTTATGTAATCAGTGATGTAATATCTGACGTCATCAGCAGAGGATTGCGGTCGCGTGAGTTATAGTTGCCTGCGCTAACTATAACGGGGGAATTTCAATGGTTTTTTACGAGGGAAATGTCCAGCTAACTATAACATGTTTGAAACCTATGGTTTTTTAAGTGAATTTGCAAGGTTTTTTAAATGCTAATTCCTAACTATAACGTGTGTGAAACCTATGTTTTTTTAAGTGAATTTGTACGTTTTTTTAAATGCTAAGTTATGTATTTATTAATATATAATTTTTTCAGGTTTTTCACCGTGCGCGCACCGTGGGCGCTCGGTGCGCTTCGCGTACCGTGCGCGCTCTGTGGGCGCATGGTGCGCCCACGATGAGTTGTGCGTGCCGTGCGCGTACGGTGCGCGCATTCCGCGATGTTTCAAAAAAAATATATTGTTTTTTTTACCCTTGGGGGTCCTTCAGTGACCCCCTGACAAAGGCTGGGGGGTCAGGAACTGTCCATCCTGCCCCCTTTTCACGTTTTCCACCTTTGTTTTTCACTGCCTCAGACTGCGAGAGACAAAATGGCGGCCGACACTTCCTGATTTTGACCGATTCGAATGTTTACTGACATCTAACAACCAATCAGAATTGCGCTCACGCACGGCACCGTGCGCGTACGGTATGCTTACCGTACGCGCACGGTGCACGCTTATTGATATATATGTACATTTAACTGAAATTTTCTCAGGAACTACTGAACAGATTTACACCAGACCTGCAAAAGGCACATCCCTGACCTGAGGACTACCTCTCTGCCAAATTTCAAGTAATTCTGTTCAGCCGTTTGAGCTGTATCTTGGACTAAAGGTCCCTATGGAAAATTGCATGGGAAAAATGCCTTTTGGGACCCCCCTTTTTTCTCAGCCCCCGCTTGACGAATCCCCCCGAGACTTTCAAGGTAGGAGCGGAGCGGAGCGCCCCACCTATTTTGAAAATTTCGCGAGGATTCATCAATCGGCGCAACAGTTATTCCAAATAGATTGTTGCGGATTTCCTATGGAAACACGGTCCTAACTATAACTATCTACTGGCGACCGCCAGTAGATAATATATATATATATCGTCCTTTGGCTAAGACAACTATACCTAGAAGAGGCCAATAGACATTTGGAAGATTTTGCCTGTTATCGAAAAAGGTCAATACAGGCTTTACACAAAGTAAAAGAGACGGTATTCCAACATCTAAATCAGTGGAAACGAATGGGGTTATTAACTAAGAATGAAGTGAATTTCTTAAAGAATGAACACCCCATAACACCAGTCCTTTACTTTCTTACGAAAGTCCACAAGGACACCATACCCATTCCAGGTAGGCCAATCATCTCGGCTAGGAAAAGTTTGTTGGAACCCATGACGAAGTACGTAGCTTATTTCTTGCAGGACTTTGTAGCCATTTTACCTTCTTTCATCAAAGACACCAGTGATTTAATCAGGAAGATAAAAGAAATCAAATGGGATCAAAAATATCTCTTCTTGGTGATGAACATAACATCTCTTTACACCAGTATCCACCACAAGATTGGGATTGCTGCTGTCAAACATTACCTCCATCAAAGATCCATTCATCTATATCAACATAACCAGATGATCATCACTATGATTGAACTTTGTCTCAACAAGAATTATTTCCTTTTCAACAGGGACGAGTACCAACAGTAAGGAGTGTGGCTATGGGGGCATGCTTCTCCCCCAGCTATGCATGTGTTCATGTGGTCCGGTGGGAGGAGCATATCCTCAAGACACTACATAAATCCACTTGTGATACCCATGTTATTCATTGGTGGAGATACATCGATTATGGCTTCATTATATGGAAGGGCACCAAAGAGGAAACAGCAGTATTTGTATCCTCTATTAACAATAATGAGCTTAATCTCAAATTCACAGCTCAAATTAGCAACCAAAGTGTATAATTCCTAGATGTGCAGGTCTATTTAGACATGGGTGAGATTTAAACTAAACTCTACCGTAAAATCACTGCTGGCAATTCAGTTCTCCACGCAAACAGCGCACATCCTAGGCATCTAATACGTAGTATTCCCTACGGGGAATTTTTAAAAATAGGTTGCATTTGTAGCTCTGATACAGATCTCAAGATACGCCAACAAGAAGCTGCTTGACGCTTTATTTCCTGAGGGTGCAAATATACTGTAAAACAGGATGCACTTTCTAAAGCTAATTCGCACACTAGAGAGGTTTATTCAACATCTAGGGCTGGTATTGTTAAAATACCTACCTCGCATAGCTACGCAGCTGAGGAGAATATACATGAAATCAGACTACTTACAACATTCAGTAAGCAAGAGAAACATATAAGACGCATTATCAACTCTCATTGGCCAATCGTCCTCACTGATATCACTATGAACCATCTATCACATCTAGGCGAACACCATCGGTGAGGGACGCATTAGTAAAGAGTAGCCAATCAAACATGGCTATTTAGCAAAACAGGGTTTTTCAAGTGTAGCTCTTGTCAAGCCTGCAAATTTGGTGTCAACACCACAGAATATAGAATAGAGTTCAGTTCGAAATCCAGATCAAGGGTCATTACACATTCCGGACTGACCAAGCAGTCTATATCTTATAATGCATTTGTGGGCTCAAGTATGTAGGTAGTACTAAGCTTCAAGTATTTGAAAGGATCTTACAACACTTGAGGGCAGTGGTAAATTCTGATCCTAATTATCGTGGGGCCCGACATTTCAAGCTAGTACAGCAGAACAATCTCAATGAGCTCAAGTATTTTGTAATTGGGGCTGTCCCTATTTCACGACATGGAGGCAATAGAGAAAAACGTTTAAGGCAATTGGAGTCGCATTTTATCCTTGCAATGGATACTAAAATGCCAAATGGCTTAAATACTAGTGAGGACTTGCATAATTTCCTTTAAATGATAATTGCAGCCAATTGACGTCTTTTACCCTGGTTTTATCATCTCCCACACCAACTTTCAACACTTGGGGTTTTCTTACCAATAGGTATCTACTGTGTCTTTGTACCATTAAATCACAGGGATAATAGGAGATGTGATAACACCATATTTGTCATGTTATTATTATTTTGTTGCCTATCATCAGGTACCTTTGAATCGATTTTTAGGGTAAACTAGGTCTGTTTTCTGCAGCTATTGTGACAGCACTGGCATTTTAACATTGAATATTAGGTTAATGATCATTTTCTGTGCAGTTTCACTTTTTTGCATGCTGTTACATTTTAATGGACAATACCACAGTAATTTTTCTCACAGCACTTTAGGGATTAGGGATTATTTTAGCACTTGTATGTTACAGCTTTGTTCTATTACTTTAGATAGATATCAATTTGCCATTTGATGAATAAAAGCTACCCATTTTGGTTTAATTGAGTAAATGTGTTGATGTGAGCTCAACATTTGCTTCACAATAACTATAGACCTTCTAATATTGTTTCTGTTTCTACATTATAAGCCAACAAGGTGGATTTAATCATCTTTGCACTGTAATGCACTAGCACTTTATTTTTCCATCAATATAATATGATGCATAATTTTGTTACCATGCTCGGTATACCTGTTGTTAGGTCGATGTTTATGACTAAATGATATAGTTGATGCAATATGTTTTATATTATGATGTCATCTGAAATAGGCCATCTGTTTTCATTTGAGCAATAGCACTTTATTACTGAATCAATACATTATGATACATATTTGTGTATTTATGTTTTATACAAACATTGATAGGTCCAGTTCATCATTGCATGACAATGATGATATAACATGTTTTATCCAGTAAATTTATTTTAGTGTTGGTACTATGACAATTCACAATTCACTGTGCCACTGGAATCAAGCTATCCGGGCTGAAGAGGGGTGAAACCCTGAAACCGGGCCTAGGATGCTTGGTTCCAGTCCAGGGAGGACCTGGCTTGGCAGTTCGGGCTGGACTGTTCCCATGAGGCACAGGGTCAAGACTGATTTGCATATGGCTGGGTTCAAACTGGAATGGCATGGTGAGCAAACAAACGATGGATTTAGGCCCAGATCTCTGTATTGGGGTGAATGTATGACATTTTTCTGCATTCTGTCCATCAACTGTTGAGTTTGCATTTGTCACCCCGAGTGGGACGGGTATGCTCAGACGTGAGTCCCGTGCTCTCCATGCCACTGGAATCAAGCTATCCTGGCTGAAGAGGGGTGAAACCCTGAAACCGGTCCTAGGATGCTTGGTTCCAGTCCAGGGAGGACCTGGCTTGGCAGTTCGGGCTGGTCTGTTCCCATGAGGCACAGGGTCAAGACTGATTTGCATATGACTGGGTTCAAACTGGAATGGCATGGTGAGCAAAAAAACAATGGATTTAGGCCCAGATCTCTGTACTGGGGTGAATGTATGACACTGTTCTGCATTCTGTCCATCAACTGTTGAGTTTGCATTTGCCACCCCAAGTGGGCTGGGTATGCTCAGACGTGAGTCCTGTGCTCTCCATGCCACTGGAATCAAGCTATCCTGGCTGAAGAGGGGTGAAACCCTGAAACCAGTCCTAGGATGCTTGGTTCCAGTCCAGGGAGGACCTGGCTTGGCAGTTCAGGCTGGACTGTTCCCATGAGGCACAGGGTCAAGACTGATTTGAATATGGCTGGGTTCAAACTGGAATGGCATGGTGAGCAAAAAAACGATGGATTTAGGCCCAGATCTCTGTACTGGGGTGAATGTATGACATTGTTCTGCATTCTGTCCATCAACTGTTGAGTTTGCATTTGTCACCCGAGTGGGACGGGTATGCTCAGACGTGAGTCCCATGCTCTCCATGCCACTGGAATCAAGCTATCCTGGCTGAAGAGGGGTGAAACCCTGAAACCGGTCCTAGGATGCGTGGTTCTAGTCCAGGGAGGACCTGGCTTGACAGTTCGGGCTGGACTGTTCCCATGAGGCACAGGGTCAAGACTGATTTGCATATGGCTGGGTTCAAACTGGAATGGCATGGTGAGCAAAAAAAGATGGATTTAGGCCCAGATCTCTGTACTGGGGTGAATGTATGACATTGTTCTGCATTCTGTCCATCAACTGTTGAGTTTGCATTTCAATCAAGATAACATACAGATGATTATCATTTAACATTCATTTGGTACATGAAATTTATCTCAATAGTTTTTGTCTATCTCTATGAGCTTTGCTGATTTGTTTCGCGCACTGGTGGTTGTTGTTGCACTATTTAAATGTCAAAATTATTGCGGCGTGATCAAGATTGTGTCTCAGCGGTTGAAAAGCGTCATGGCAGGCACTAGCCTGGAATAGACTCGTGTGCCTTTGATTGACTAAAGCAATTTTTGAATTTGCAACATTTCTGGTGAGTGGTGAGTCAAGATTGTGAATTTTTATATATATATAAATATCAGTTACCAGTTCCAAATAATAATTCAGATCGGACATCCACGCCAGGAAAAGACACCACACCACTCCTTCGGATATTAGCACTTGGGTTTATTCACTTCTGTAACGCGTTTCGGCATCACTTGCCTTGATCACACATCAAGCGTTTATTGCACATTCAATGTTTTTAAAACCATATATATATGTAATGTAATGTAAATAGGTACTTATAGAGCGCACGGCTACTCCACAGAGTGTCCTGGCGCTAAAGACCTTGAGAAAGACATCACCACTATAACAGAAAGGAGCAGAATACAAAACTATTGCTGGAAAAGCCAAGTTTTTAGCTGTTTCCTGAAGGTAAGCAGATCCAGCACCTGCCTGAGAGGCAATGACAGACAGTTCCATAAACGGGAGGCCAGCACTTGAAAGGAGCGACCGCCCAGATGGGAGCGGGAACATTTAGGGATCGTCATCAGAAGCTGTTTGTGGGTAGTTATAGTTAGGACCTTGTTTCTATTCAAAAAGCGTTTTTTCTTTTCCCAATAACTTTGGTGCCGGGTGACGAATCTTCGCGAAAGTTTCAAAACGTAAGTTTCGCTCCGGTCAGCTCCTATCCTGAAAGTTTTGGGGTGATTCGCCAAGTAGGGGCCGAGAAAAAAAGGGTGTCCCAAAATGCATTTTCTCCATGTTATTTCCGATAGGAAACTTAAGACTCGACTACAGCCCGAACTGCTGAACGGAATTACACCAAATTTTGCAAAAAGGTAGCCCTTGGTTCAGAAAGAGACCTCTTTTTTAAATGGTGTTCAGTAGTTGCTGAGAATTTCAAAAAATAAGAGTCAAAAAATCCATTTCCCATAGGAAACTTTATGCAAGGATGCAGCCAAAACTGCCAAATGGATTTACCCCAAATTTGTCAAAAAGGTTCTGCTTGGCTCAGAAAGCGACCTTTTTAAAAATGGTGTAAATCCGTTCAGTAGTTGCTGCGAAAATCAAAAATAAAAGTTTCGATATTTAGAGTCGCGGATGATCCGCGGATCCACGCGGTAGATTCGAGCACCCTCCCGACCACGAGCTTTATTCTAATTGGATGTCAATAATCTAAACCAGGAAGTGTTGGCAGCCATTTTGTGACTCTGTAGAACCGAGTCAGAAGAAAACAGGGAAACAAAGATGACAAAGAAGAAAAGGGGGCAGGGTAGAAACCCCCTGACCCCCTAAGCCTGCTCAGGGGGCCCCTCCAGGACCCCCAGTGCTCAAAAAAGCATTTTTTTTTAAAACAGCGGAATGCATGCTGGGTGTGCGGATCCGGATGACAAATGTTAAAAAAACGAAGCGAGGGCTTCCTCGCTTTGTTACTTTTAACCCCCCGGGTGCGCCAGGTCCCGGGGGGATTTGTAGAATGAAAAGCGGGGCCTGCGGAGGCCCCTGCAGCCCCGGGGACCGCCACCTCCCCGGGGCTATATTTTTTAAATAAAAAAAATAAAAAATTTGTGAGGGGGCTGCAGCCCCCCCATGCCTCGGGGACCACCACCTCCCCGGGGCTTTGGAATTGTTGGGAGGGGGGCTGTGCGGCCCCCCTCCTGGTGCCTGTGATGGCCCTGGGGACCGCCACCCCCCAGGGCAGGCTCTTACAGTGTCCGGGGGGCCTACCCCGGGACACTGTTGTTTGCTATGGTAGGGTGGGAGCATGGTCTCCTGCCCTATCGTAGAAAACTCTGCTTTGGATTTTTTTCCAAAATCCACAGCAGAATTGCTTTTCCACACCGGGAGTGGCATGTTAGCAACTCCCCTTGTGGAAAAGCAATGCTGGCTCTCGCAGGACGCGGGGAGCCAGCGGGACCGTGGGGGCATTGTGGCCCCCCCACAGTCCCCTATAAATTACATATGCCCCGAGGGATGGGGTAGCGACACTAGCACGGCGCTCAGCGCAGCCCCCTGGTGTGCACGTGAGGGGTGCGTGACTCCTAGTGTGGCCCCCTAGTGTGAATGCGAGGGGTGCATGACTCCCAGCACGACCCCCTAGTGTGAACACGAGGCATGTGCAACTCCCAGCGCAGCCCCTTAGTGTGAACACGAGGGGTGCTCGACTCCCAGTGTGGCCCCCTGGTGTGAATGTGAGGGGTGCGCGACTCTCAGAGCGGCCCCCTAGTGTGAACGCATGGGGTGTGTGACTCCCAGCATGAGCCACTGGTGTGAACGCGAGGGGGGCGCGACTCCTAATCGCGCTGGGTGCGCGACTCCTAATACAAAAAAATAAGAATGTTTTCATTAAAAAGATACATTATATGTTAGCAT
Source organism: Triturus cristatus (assembly GCF_964204655.1). Taxonomy (NCBI): domain Eukaryota; kingdom Metazoa; phylum Chordata; class Amphibia; order Caudata; family Salamandridae; genus Triturus; species Triturus cristatus. The sequence goes on from NC_140582.1 coordinate 237,940,780, forward strand.
CTTGGGTGGCTCTAAAAAGAGCCCTTGTGTTTATTGGGAAATTTTTGTATCTACATGTAAGTGCCGATGCAGAGTCTGAAGTTGTTGAGAAAGACTCTGTTTCCCTCATCTGTGAAATGTACACCATCTCTCCTGTATATGCCATCCGTCTTAAAACGCAGATTTTTGTTGTATACGGACCCCATACTATGGTCTCTGAGATAAGCAGACACAGCTTTATTGACATTTTTTCTAGCTTTCTCAATCTGAAGACAAAATTGATTGGACCACTTCCATTTCTGTCTTTGGCATATGTTAGAGTAGACAAAGGCAGTTTGGGGGAAAAGCAACATCAATTCTGCAAAGGTGTCCTTCGTTAGCATTTCCAGACCTACCCCAGTCAATTTGCCTAGCTCATTGCCACCACAGTGCACAATCATGAGGTCAGGGGGTTGGAAGTGCATAAAGGATTTAACCAATGGCATAAATTGGTGCCACTTCAATCCTCTCTATCCAATCCATTTAATATCTACATTTTGTAAAACTAGGTCTTTGTCAATACCTCTGCTTTCAGCATACCTTTTGCACCAGAAAACATAGCTGTTCCCAACAATCCACACTGAAAGCATCTTGATGGGATCTCTGTAGGTAATCAGAAGATGTCTGTACCTGAGGTAGGCAGGAGGTAGAATGAAATCTATCTAAAATGGTGGACAAGATGCTGTTTTTAAGAAATAGAGATTTGAATGGCTGTTTAAGAACACACTACATTCTAATATAGGGTGCATTTTACTTTGTTTAGAAAGCATGTTTCTTATTGGTTATTTTGAAATGTTTGAAAGGTACAGCAGAAAGGATAAAGGCATGCTTTGCAAAGCCAACCACACATGCTGTTGTCGTTTGCAACATTGTGTGGTGAACTTGTGACCTGGCAGCTTAGTTGAATGTTGCATGACCTGTTGCTATGGAAACTGATATTAAGGACAAGGGGTGAAGATGTCAGTTGAAAAGTATTATTCTCTGTGACCAATGAAAAATCGTTTTTCAATTTGAAAAACACTGGGAAGCAATGTCATTTGTGGGTTATGTGTATATGTATGGAAAATTAGAGGGACAGTTTGCCATTACTGGTTTTACATTAGAGAGTGTGCTGATCTACATTCTCTGTAAATCCTGACTGAGTGTAATAGATTTTTCATTCAATAGATTTATTTAAAAGGTGAATTAAATTTTAAAGAGATTCATGTAATATAAATTTGACATTTTTACGAAACATTGCTGTTTAAATTAATTTATTAAATGTACAGATATATATTGGTATACTTTTATTGTACTTTAGGCTTGTTTAAAAAATAGTATGTGCACTAATATATATATATTATTAAGTGTCTTGAAAGGTATGGTTGCATGATGCTTCTTATTTATTATTAATTGGTTTAATATGGATAAAGAATGTGTATGAGCAAAAAAGTTTATATAAGGTGCAGTTTATTAGGTATGCATATTGCTTTTCAGTAAAAAAGCTACAGTTTAATACAATGGCAAAAGTGTAGATAGTTTGGTAAAATGAGTTAGAACTGTGCTGTTTGCTAGATGATCATATAAGGTATGAATGATTACAATTCTGTTGTTAGTTTGTACACTTTGGTGCCGATTCCGATCCTGGAAAAACCGGGTACGAACCGTCGGTCGGAGTGTTTTCTCCGTCCGACTCGTACCCGGTAAAAACAACCTACAAACTTGCTAGTACGATTCGTACGGAAACACCATTTCCGTACGAGTCGGGAAAAAACTCCGACCGACTTTAAAAACACATACCAATGTGATCCGGGACAGCGCCGACGTGACGTCGGGACGCATGCAGGCTGCATTTCACGAACCAGGAAGTACGATTCGTACAAACACCAGCCCGGACGGCAAACTTTTTACGGCACCCAAAAAGTGCCGGAAAAGCGAACAACGGCGCGATGCAAGTGGAATTGGGGGCCCGGTACGTGGCGAACCCCCCCCAGCCCCCGTAAGTACGCGCCGTCCCCTCCAGCCCCCGCATGTATGCGCTGTCCCCCCCAGCCCCCGCATGTACGCGCCGCCCCCCCAGCCCCTGCATATACGTGCCGTCCCCCCCAGCCCCCGCATGTACGCGCTGTCCCCCCCAGCCCCCGCATGTACGCGCCGCCCCCCCAGCCCCCGCATATACGTGCCGTCCCACCCAGCCCCCGCATGTACGCGCTTTCCCCCCTAGCCCCCGCATGTATGCGCTGTCCCCCCCAGCCCCCGCATGTATGCGCGGTCCCCCCCAGCCCCCGCATGTACGCGCGGCCCCCCCCAGCCCCCGCATGTACGCGCCGTCCCCCCCCAGCCCCCGCATGTATGCGCCACCCCCCCGCCCCTGCATGTACGCGCCATCCCCCCCAGCCCCCGCATGTATGCACCGTCCCCCCACCCCACCCGTGTATGTACGCACCGTCCCCCCACCCCACCCGTGTATGTACGCACCATCCCCCCACCCCACCCGTGTATGTATGTGCCGTACCCCCACCCCACCCGTGTATGTACGCGCCGCACCCCCACCCCACCCGTGTATGTATGCGCCATCCCCCACCCCACCCATGTATGTACGCGCCGTACCCCCACTCCACCCGTGTATGTACGCGCCATACCCCCACCCCACCCGTGTATGTTCGTGCCGTACCCCCACCCCCGTAGGTACGGCGTGTACCCCCATCCCCGTAGGTACGGCGCGTACCCCCACCCCCGTAGGTACGGCGCGTACCCCCACCCCCGTAGGTACGGCGCGTACCCCCACCCCCGTAGGTATGGCGCGTACACCCACCCCCATAGGTATGGCGCGTACCCCCACCCCCGTAGGTACGGCGCATACCCCCACCCCCGTAGGTATGGCGCATACCCCCACCCCCGTAGGTACGGCGCGTACCCCCACCCCCGTAGGTACGGCACGTACAACCACCCCTGTAGGTACGGCGTGGACCCCCACCCCCATAGGTACGGCGCGTACAACCCCTAGCGCTACGCGCTGGGGGTACGCGCTGTACCTACGGGGGTGGTTGTACGTGCCGTACCTACGGGGGTGGTGGTACGCGCCGTACCTATGGGGGTGGTTGTACGCACCGTACCTACGGGGGTGGGGGTACACGTTGTACCTACGGGGGTGGGGGTACGCGCCGTACCTACGGGGTGGGGGTATGGCGCGTACATACACGGGTGGGGTGGGGGTACGGCGCATACATACACGGGTGGGGTGGGGGTACGGCGCGTACACGCACGGGCTGGGGGGGACAGCGCGTACATGTGGGGGCTGGGGGGGGACGGCGCGTACATGCGGGGGCTGGGGGGGGTTCGGAGCGCACCGGGCACCTGTTTGGACGTCTCCATGGTTGCTATAGGAGTTCGCTCCGGACGGTGTTTTTTCCAAACGGTTGTAAAATCGGAAGGACGGGACGGATCGTACTTGCGCGGTCGGACTTCATCTTTCCGATTCGTACGGTAAATCGTCCGGGGATGTGTCGGACACTTTTCCCGACCCGAGGACGTGTCGAGGAATTTTCCCAATGCGATTCTTTTGGACTTTTTCCCATACGAATCGTACTTGCCAGTTTGTACGGTACTTGTGCGATTCGTACGGAAAAAAATCCGTATACGATTCGTACGGGGAACATTTTTCCAGGATCGGAATCGGCACCATAGAGTGGTTTTAGAAAATCCTCATAAAAAAGATGTTATTGATTCTTCTTCTTAACCCCTTCGATGCTGCGCAGATTCCGCCGCTGTGCTGACGGAATCTTGCGCGGGCGTGGTCATGACGGAATGGTTCCGTCATGAGCACAGCTCAACCGTGGGTCATGACGGAACCATTCCGTCATGAGCACCGAAGGGGTTAATTAGGTCTGTTGAGAGGTACAGTTAGATGATGTTGCATATTTCTAGATTTTATTGGCAATATGTATTTCAAAAGAAAATCATTACATTTGACTCTTTCTGGTATGTAGCAGTTGTCTCCTTTAAGAGAATAGTATGTCATGAGTCATGTATTTGTTTAGATGACATTTATATAGTTGTAGCTATATTTACTGAATTAATGAGAGGTACCTGATAGATTACAGGAGTGCAAATGTAGTGAATACGTGATTTTATAAGTGCATGAGAAGTGTTGTTGTGGTTTTATAATGTCTGATTTCGTAGTTAGTATGTAGGTAAATGTGCACAATATATACGGTCCCATAACTCCCTGCAGCCTACTGTTTACTCCTGCAAAAACCCAAGTAGTAGCCATGTAGTTCAGTAATCACAGTGTGAGTATCTGTCCACTCCAGACAGAAGCATATCCTTATCTAATCTCTGTGTCAAAACACAAGCACTTATAAACTCACCCTGCTGTCAACTACCAGCACTCTATCTACTCAGTCACTGTGTATGCACTTGTAGAATGACATTGCACTACAGTCAAATGTGCACAATCTATGCAGTTCCCTAACCCCCTGCTGACTACTGATTCAGTCCTGTAATAATCCAGATAGTACTCATGCAGTGCCCCAGTTACACTGTCACTCTCTGTCCACTCTTGAAATCATTCTGAGAGAACCATGTCCTTATCTTATCTCTCTGCCAAACATAAGTACTTATAAACTCACTCTGTTCTCAACTACCAGCACTCTATCTACCCAGTCACTGTCTATGCACTTGTAGAACGAGTCTGACATTAAGAGATATAGCGCTACAGTCAAATGTGCGCAATCTATGCAGTCCCCTAACCCCCTGCTGACTACTGATTCAGTCCTGCAATACTCCAGAAAGTACTCATGCAGTGCCCCAATCACACTGTCACTCTCTGTCCACTTTTGCAATCATCCTGACAGAACCATGCCCTTATGTAATCTCTGTGCCGAAACATACGCACTTCTAAACTCACCCTGCTCTCAAGTACTAGCCAGTCATTGTCCATGCACTTGTAGAATCATTTAGTCAGGCATTAAGAGCACAATCTATGCAGGCCCCTATCCCACTGTAGACTACTGATTCAGTTCTGCTATAATCCTGATAGTACTCATGCACTGCCCCAATCACACTGTCACTCTCTGTCCACTCTTGCAATCATCCTTACAGAACCATGTCCTTATCTAATCTATCTGCCAAAAAAGAAGCATTTATAACCTCACCCTGCTGTCAAATACCAGCACTCTATCTACCCAGTCACTGTATATGCACTTGTAGAATGGCTCAGGCATTAACACATGCAGTGCTACAGTCAAATTTATACAATCTATCCAATCCCCTAACCCCATTCAGAGTAATGATTCACTTCTGCAATTACCGAAGTGATAGCCATGTACAGCGTTATATACAACGTGTCTATTTAGTAATACAATAGTATATTTTATAAATTTATTTTAATAATGTCATATTTAACATTTTTATTTTACAGATATTGTTCATCATCATTAAAACAAACTTACCATGACTAGAATAACACAAAAGAAGAAACAACAAAAAAATGAGTATTATTTGAAGAAAACAGAACAGCAAAAACTAGATCAACTACAACATGTGGGAAAAAAGAAAAAGTCTTCTGGTAAGAGAACAAAAGAATTTGCTAAAAAACTTTCAAAGGCTAAAAACAGTGTGCACAATGTGGAACGTATAAAGAATGCCCCAACAACAAAGAAAAAGAAAAAGAAAAAAGGAGAATTCAATAGAAAAATGCATTCTGAAGAATCAATGTATGGTAAAAGGAGAAAGAATCAGTTTGAAGAAATTAGAAAGAGAATGTTTTACAATAGAGTTGTTTTTAATTTGTTGAAAGATGTGAAGAAATATAAAAGAAGATCAGCATTTTATAAAAAGAAGAAACAGATTGAAACTATTATTGACAAGGGTTTTCAATGAAAAAACGAAATTATTCTTTTAAGTTTTAAACAGAATTCGATCACTTGATAAGCCAATAAATTTTATGAAGGACAAAAGTAAAAAGAAGAATGTTATTAACAGAAGCAACTTTTGTGATTTTTTTTCGGGTGAATGGAAACACAGTTCAAGGTTAGAGCCTTTTTTTAATGAAGAGAGTTATTTTCAAACCAATTAATTGTTGCTTGCAGTTGATACCAGTGGTCGAGCTTATGAGGTTAAAAATGGTTGTCCAATTGAGAAAGAGAAGATGGTTCTCAGAGATGTAGAAGAAGTGGTAGCTGTTGAAGTTCTAGGGAGACGCCCTAAAGCTCCTGTGTATACTTGGGATTGTAGTAGTATTTGTAGTATATGAAAGGAATCTATTGAAATTTTATGCAATTTCCCACGAGACTATAGTAAAAAAAAGTGTTAAACAAAAGATTATGATGTTGCAAGGACTAGATCCTTGCAGAGTAAGAAAATATACTGATTTGCAAGGTCATTCTCTGGCTTGTCTTTCAAGAAAAGTATGTCAAAGTGTTTTTCCTCATTTTAGAATGTTAGCAGTACATCATTCTCAAATGCGGAAGTTTGTGAGAAGATTGTATTATGCTAAAAGTCCAGCACTAATTTTAAAAGACTTAAACAGTGCTCTTTTGCATGGAACAGTATCAGATGTTACAAACGTTTGTGATGAAATAGAGTTTGGTTACTTTGGTCCTGAAGAAGAGAATGGACAAAGTGAGACATTGGTAGAAGTAGATGTTGAAGAAAATGTGGAAAACAGTAGTACAGAGAAGTTTGAAGAACAAATTACAAAGTTTAAGGTAATTTTGTGTGAAAGGCCAAATTACACTTGAATTTGTTGCCGACAAACTCACTATAGAAATAAGACGAGGACTGTTGATCTATATTTAAAAAGTGAAAGAGAAAATAATGATAAATGGAAGGAATTTGTAACTTATTTGTTGGTAGAGGATTGCTTTGATTTGGGTACTGATCAGCGTATTTCTAAATATTGTTATAACAAATTAGACGATAATAAAATGCCTGCTAGAGCTGTTCATAATAACCTAGAGTTAGTAACTATTCCTCCAGGACTGATAGATTTAAACACGTATGAGTCTATTCTGATTCAATGTGTGCACCCATTTCAGGCTATTGTTCGCATGGAGCCTAAAACAGGTAAATTGCCTCCTACAGATTTACAGCGAGGATTAAAAGGTAGAGTTGTATATTTACCTCTAGATTTAAAGCAAAATATTGAAACTATTGGTGTAGAAAATGTAATAAGTGAACCACTAGTTATTCTAGTTAATGGTGTTCCTACTAAGAGTAAGACAATTTGGCAGGAATTAGTTGATGTTAGGAAAATGCAAAAGGCAACGTTATATCTTATAAAAAACAATGATTACTACAAAATGTTTATGTAGAAGAAGAAGAAATAGTTTTATGAGATGATACTGAAACATCAAGTGGTCAAATTGAAAAAGTTGACATGTCCAAAAGTGAAGAAATGTATGAACATTATAGTGTACATCCACTTCATTCAAAAGAAGTGATGGGGAATAGTATTGAATTATTCCAAATGAAGGAAGTGAAGGGGACTCCCACGAGTGTCTGGGACAAAAGTTTGTAAGCTCGTTGTTTTCCCCAGCTGTTCCCAACTGGAAAAGGGTGGCGCTATGACGAACGATCAGTACAGATTACTGCATCAGAATATCGGACAACAAGATTGTATGCAGAAGATCCAATATATATTTCATCTTTTGTTTGAGAGTGACTTGTCTGGACTTTCATATGCAGTCAACCACATCTTAAAATCAGGAGCACATCTTAAAAAATGTTTCTGCAAAGGAATTCATGGATAAAGTACATCAGAGAGACAATCATTTAGAATCTCAATTGATTAATTTAATCAAGCTAGAGGTGCTCCTCATATACATATGCTTTTATGGATCAAGGATGCACCCAAATTTGGAACTGATTCGCATAACACTGTTTTATCTTTTGTTGAAGATTATGTCACATGTGCTATACCAAAAAGAACAGAAGAAAACACCTTAAGGCAACAAGTGTTACGATTCCAAAGTCAGCGATGTGACAAATACTCTCAACAGAAATACAAGTCAAAGGAAAAGTTTTATACCAAATGTTGTTTTGGATTTCCACGTCCAGTACTATCCAAAGGAAGAGTAAACAGTTTCATGTCAGCAGTGAGACATACCATCACCAGAAAATCTCCCAAAAATACGTAGAGGTTGAGAAGAAGTGAAGAATCAAAGTATATCAATGATTATAATCCAGTTATTCTCTCAATGTGGAATGCTAATATGGATATCCAGTATGTTGCGGACAATTCCATTGCTGTTTCTCAGTATGTAACATGAGATATAACAAAATCAGAAAAGACGGAATTGAAAGAAATGTGGGAAGAAATTTTCCACAAGAAGAGTCTTAGTAAGAAATTGTACAGTTTTAGTTTGAAGATGGTATCCCATCGAGAGATTGGAGCGTACGAATGCTCGGATCGGTTGTCGTCTGCAAGTTTATATTCAAAGTCAAGAGGGATCATTTGGGTGAGTCTAGGTCTTGCTGCAACGCGAAATCGAGTACTTAAACCTATACATGAAATCGAATATTTAGCAGTAAATGAACCGGGAAGTACAGATATTGTCAAAACAAACATGTTGGATACATACTATCCGAATAGAAGTCGTCATCTTGAGAACATATGTCTCTATGAAGTGCTGCAATTTTACAGTTTTAAGAAAATACTACAGAAAACATAAATGAAGGAAAATATGCAGTGATTGGTTGTCAGGACCAGCAGACACTTGAGAACGAATCCTATGTTTAGGACCAAAGGCCTGCCCCCCGGTAAACAACACAGCACAGGAGAGCGAATTAAAGTAAAACCAGAATCTAAAATGGCCGCTATAGTTGGAACATGTGAGCCGCAGGTTAGCGCTCTAGTGTTCCAAAGCAATCAGCAAGATCCAGGTGTCAGCCCGGTGGAGAGGCGCACTTCGCCAGAGTTGTGAGAGGAGAAAGTCGACGTTTGTGTGCCGTGCTTTCGTGAGAGAGAAGTCTTGTCAAGTTTCTTAGAAGTCGAGTTCCAGGATTCCAGAAATTTCAGTAAGACTGTTCCATGGCTTAGTACGACATTTGTGAAGAATAGTTTTCCGTGAGAATTGCGTGTGAAGGAATTTCAACACTAAGTTCCCTTCACTTCAAATGGAATAGTAGTTTACTGGAACAGTATGTAACCAACATTCAGAGAGATACTTCCTGAGGAGAATTTTTCAGTAATTAGTCAGCGCGTGAGCTAGGCTCACCGAGTATCCCAGCAGTGAATCAAAGAAAGACACAGGCAGCTAACCTCAAGCAGAGAATCAAGTCAGAGCTTCAAGTCAGAACCTTTTAGCATCAAGGTCCGTGTGTGAAGTACTTATCGAGCGTAGTTAGTATCAAGTGGTACGCTACGAAGTTTCCTTATTTTGAGGAGTGCAGAGTAACGACTACAGACAGAAAGAACACCGTAGTAGAAACTCAGAAAAAACAAGAAGAAGAACACAACAATCCAGAATCCAGTTGAGGCACTGTAAGTAGAGTCTTGGGTAAGAGGGCCACTAGGAGAGGAAATAATTAAGAAATGGGGAGGAGAATTGAAGTAGAGTAGTCAGCTCTAATAGAAGGAGTTTGTCATTACAGAAACATCTCATCAAGACTACACCACCTTCCCCAACAGAAGAGGAGCATTGGTCACTAAAGACAGGGTGGGTATAGAGAGGAAGAATCCTTTTTTGAACATAGATAGTACAGAGTGTAGAGTAGGTTACTTACCTTGTGATTATGTTTTCTACAGTATTCACACTCCTGTCGTCGCAAGCAAGATAGAAAGAGCGACAACATTCAAGAAAGAAAAAGACGTAGTGACTGTCTCTTCTCTGTCCAATTCCCCTTTCCCCCCCTTGGGTTTCTTGGGCCAACTCGTATTTACAGCGTGTGGCCTGGAAAGCTGGGAAGGGGCATTGGGAACAGCAGCATTCTGCTCCCGAGTGATCCTGAGAGCACCGGACTCTGACAGAGTGAAGTGCCCACGTTTTTAGTTCGCTCTTGAGCAGAATGGCTGAAGGATTGGATTTGAAGAAATTAGGAGAAGTCCTTGAAGGAATCCAAAGAGAGTTAATTTCTGTTAGAGAGGAGAATAGGGAACTGAGAAAGGAAACCACAGATTTAAACCTAAAAATGAGTAGCTTAGCCTCTGACCCAAGTTCTAGGTACTCAGGCAATCCAGCAGGAACTTCCAGTGAGTCCCCAATCACTCAGTCTAAAATAACGACACAAGTAATTCATTCCTTGTCACCAGTAATTCCTTTGGCTCCCCCAGAGCGTTTTAGTGGTGATCCACAAAAGGCACAGGTGTTTTTAACCCAATGCACCCTACATTTTATTTGTCGACCGGCTTTATTCCCTGATACGCAGTCTAGAGTGGCCTTCATATTGTCGTACTTAAGTGGAGATGCGGTGTCGTGGTCTATGCCTCTGGTCACCAGAAATGCTCCATTGTTATATGATCTGGATGAATTTAAGAAGGAATTCCTTCGCATTTTCGATAGAAGAAGAGTCTCTCAAGCCACGGACAATGAATTGTTGGAAATAAAACAGGGAAGCAGAGATCTGGTAGCTTACTTGGCTCCATTCAATAAGTTGGTGGTAGAAACTGAATGGCCAGAGAACAAGAGAGCTGCTGTGTTTTACCGAGGCTTAAAGGATGAGTTGAAGGACGCATTAGCACAAGTACCTAATCGACCTACGGAGGTATCAACACTAATCGATTTAGTCTTGGAGATTGACTTCCGACAAGGAGAAAGAAGAGGAGAAAGAAAGCGAGATTATCGTCCTAGTGTGCCTCGTTTTGACCGGGTGAGAACAGAAGGCAGCAAGGAAGGTGACATTGCTCGTGGAGGAGAACCCATGCAAATTGGGACAATTCGAGGTCCGCTTTCTAAAGAAGAGAAAGAAAAAAGGAGGTTGAACAAGCAATGCCTGTACTGTGGTGGAACGGGACATTTTGTTCGAGATTGCCAGAAAAAGCCCAAGCAGAAGCCGTCGGGAAACACCTTGCACCACCAGTAAATGGAGTTGGACTGGTGGTTGCTGATGCTGAAACAGCTCCAGATGCTCACACCCTGGCGAATACCTTGCAGTCTGCAGCTCCGCATTTGACCCTAATGATGACGCTACGATATAGGGAACACATATTAAGACAAGTCACAGTCATGTTAGATTCGGGAGCAACAGGCAATTTCTGTGATCTAAAATTCGCAGAAAAAATTGGGTTAAAGGCAATCAAGAAGGAAAGGAGTGAGGCGGTTCGAGCCGTAGACGGAACTAACCTCTCATCTGGACCAATTGTGAGTCATACAGAAATAGTGGAGTTGGAATCCGAAGAGGGTCATCGAGAAGATCTCCAATTCAATCTGATTGATGCTCCGCAGTTCCAATTAATTTTGGGATTGCCATGGCTCACCGAGCATAACCCTACCATAGATTGGGGAGCTCGTACCGTGAATTTGAACTCCGATTATTGTAAAGAACACTGTTACTTGGAAGGTCATAGAAGTCAAGAAAAGACGCAGGCCCTTCTTTTGAGCGAAGGAGGATCCACGATTTGTGTAATCAATACCACAGAACTACCTGAAGAATATGCAGAGTATTTAGATGTCTTTAGTGAAGTAGAAGCGGAAAGGCTCCCTCCACATCGAGACTTCGATTGCAAAATAGAGTTGGAACCCGGATCCAATCTCCCATGTAGTAGAATCTATGCTCTGACAGAGAGAGAGGATGAGCACCTGAAGGAGTATCTGCATAAATATCTGGAAAACGGATTTATCAGACCATCACAGTCTCCCGTCTCCTCGCCACTTTTTTTTATTCCAAAGAAAAGTGGAGAGTTGAGAACTTGCATTGACTACAGGGCAATAAATAGAATAACTATTAAGAATAGGTATCCCTTGCCATTGATCTCGGTACTATTGGACCAGGTGAAGGAAGCCAAAATCTATACCAAGCTGGATTTGAGGGGGGCCTACCATCTGGTCCGAATTCGGAAAGGAGATGAATGGAAGACGGCATTTAGGACAAAACATGGTCTATTTGAATATCAAGTAATGCCTTATGGCCTATGTAATGCCCCAGCAGCCTTCCAGCATTTCATCAATGATGTCTTGAAGGAGTTCATTGATCAAAATGTATTGGTGTATATTGATGACATACTAATTTACTCGAACAACGTGGAAGAACATGAAGAGCACGTCAAGAAGGTGTTGCAGAAATTGCGAGAGCATAGTCTTTATGTCAAACTGGAAAAGTGTGCCTTTGGTGTAACATCTGTGGAATTTTTGGGTTTTGTGCTCGCCCCCAGTGGAGTCACTATGGATGAAAGCAAGATCAAGGCCGTTCTGGAGTGGGAATCTCCGAAATCTGTGAAGGAAATCCAAAGCTTCATTGGGTTTGCTAATTTTTATAGGAGATTTATTCAAAATTTCTCCCAGAAACTAATTCCAATGACTAGGCTACTAAGAAAAGGCATCAAATTTGAGTGGACTGAGGAAGCGGAGGAGTCTTTTAGACAGTTAAAAAAAGATTTTACATCAGCCCCAATTTTACTGCATCCTGATCCATCTGAGCCGTTTTTTGTAGAAACTGATGCCTCCAATTGGGCTTTAGGAGGAGTGCTATCACAAAGACACAAGTCAACTGGACAACTGCACCCGGTGGCCTATCGCTCTAGGAAGTTAACAGCACCAGAAGTCAATTATACCATCACAGAGAAAGAGCTGCTAGCAATTAAGGATGCCTTCAAGGACTGGAGACATTACTTAATGGGGGCCCGACATGTAGTAACAGTTTACACCGACCATCGAAATTTGAAATTTTTGAAGTCTGCAAGAACCCTAACACCGAGACAGCTGAGATGGTCATTATATTTTGCGGACTATGATTTCCTAATTACTTACCGTCCAGGCGCACAAAATGGTAAGGCAGATGCCTTATCTAGGAGAGGGACAGAAGAAGTTTTGGAGGAGGTTAAGGTCCAGACTATCATCCCTTCAGAAAAGATAATCGGAGCAGTGTTGCGAGAATCTCTGGAAAGGAAGGAGCAGTTCTCCATGTCAGAAGAAGAATTGGAAGAATGGATGAAAGAAGATTCGGGAAGAGAAATTAGAGAAGGTTTACCATATCATCATGGAGCCCTTTATTTGCCGACAGCAGAACTGCAGCAAAAGGCCTTGAAAGGAAGTCACGATGATCTTTTGGCAGGCCATAAGGGAATAACAAAGACTGAAGACCTGGTGAGGCGACGTTTTTGGTGGCCCAGTTTGACAAAGGATGTGCGACAATATGTGGCCACTTGTGAGATTTGTGCTAGAGGGAAGTCGGAAAGGCAAGCCTTGCAGGGGATACTACAGCCTTTGCCTACACCACCACATCCATGGCACACTATAACCTTAGACTTGATAGTAGATTTACCATCCAGCAAGGGTTATGATACGATCTTAGTGTGTGTAGATGCATTTAGTAAAATGGCACATTTTGTACCTTTGAAAGGAGTTCCCTCGGCAGCCACTTTGGCACATGCCTTTAGTCAACACATAGTTCGAGCCCATGGGGTACCCAAGGTTTTGATATCAGACAGGGGGTCCCAATTCTTATCTCATTTTTGGAAGGCCTTTACCAAGAAATTAAGCATTGACTCCAGGTACACGACTAGCTACCACCCAGAGACAGATGGCCAAACAGAGCGCACAAATCAAGAGTTAGAACAGTATCTAAGATTATGTTTATTAGAACGGGAAGGAGATTGGCTAGATTATCTGTGGGCAGCAGAGTTTGCCCACAATAATGCAAAAAATATGTCCACAGGTTACTCACCTTTCTATTTAAATACAGGAAGACATCCCCATCAGTCTGTAGAATTTCAAGAGGTTGATGTCCCAGCAGTGACAAATTTAGTTGAACACATGACAAGAGTGCATTCAATAGCCACAGACAACTTGACCAAGGCAAAGGCGACTTACAAGTTCTATTCTGATAAGAAAAGAAGGAAGGAACCAGATTTACTAGAAGGAGATAAGGTGTGGTTAAACTCAAAGAACCTTAGACTCAAGGGAGTTAGAAAGTTGCAGCCCAGATTTGTAGGTCCATATGAGATTGAGAAAAAATTAAGTGCAGTTAACTATCAGTTGAAGTTGCCCAAAGGATTGCATGTGCACCCAGTGTTTCATGTCTCCCTATTGAAAAAGGTGTCAAGAGATTTACGAGTTAAAATACCTCCCAAACCAATCCAGACAGAAATAGGAGAAGAATTTGAGGTACAGCGAGTCTTAGATTCTAAGATACGAAATGGACAGATCTACTACTTGTTGGATTGGAAAGGTTATGGGCCCGAGGAAAGGGCTTGGGAAGTTTCTTCAAACATTCATGCTCCTAGATTAATTAGGGAATTTCATAAGAGATTTCCTAATAAGCCCAGAGCGGGAGGACATTCATTGAGAGGGGGTACTGTCAGGACCAGCAGACACTTGAGAACGAATCCTATGTTTAGGACCAAAGGCCTGCCCCCCGGTAAACAACACAGCACAGGAGAGCGAATTAAAGTAAAACCAGAATCTAAAATGGCCGCTATAGTTGGAACATGTGAGCCGCAGGTTAGCGCTATAGTGTTCCAAAGCAATCAGCAAGATCCAGGTGTCAGCCCGGTGGAGAGGCGCACTTCACCAGAGTTGTGAGAGGAGAAAGTCGACGTTTGTGTGCCGTGCTTTCGTGAGAGAGAAGTCTTGTCAAGTTTCTTAGAAGTCGAGTTCCAGGATACCAGAAATTTCAGTAAGACTGTTCCATGGCTTAGTGCAACATTTGTGAAGAATAGTTTTCCGTGAGAATTGCGTGTGAAGGAATTTCAACACTAAGTTCCCTTCACTACAAATGGAATAGTAGTTTACTGGAACAGTATGTAACCAACATTCAGAGAGATACTTCCTGAGGAGAATTTTTCAGTAATTAGTCAGCGCGTGAGCTAGGCTCACCGAGTATCCCAGCAGTGAATCAAAGAAAGACACAGGCAGCTAACCTCAAGCAGAGAATCAAGTCAGAGCTTCAAGTCAGAACCTTTTAGCATCAAGGTCTGTGTGTGAAGTACTTATCGAGCGTAGTTAGTATCAAGTTGTACGCTACGAAGTTTCCTTATTTTGAGGAGTGCAGAGTAACGACTACAGACAGAAAGAACACCGTAGTAGAAACTCAGAAAAAACAAGAAGAAGAACACAACAATCCAGAATCCAGTTGAGGCACTGTTAGTAGAGTCTTGGGTAAGAGGGCCACTAGGAGAGGAAAGAATTAAGAAATGGGGAGGAGAATTGAAGTAGAGTAGTCAGCTCTAATAGAAGGAGTTTGTCATTACGGAAACATCACATCAAGACTACATCACCTTCCCCAACAGAAGAGGAGCATTGGTCACTAAAGACAGGGTGGGTATAGAGAGGAAGGATCCTTTTTTGAACATAGATAGTACAGAATGTAGAGTAGGTTACTTACCTTGTGATTATGTTTTCTACAGTATTCACACTCCTGTCGTCGCAAGCAAGATAGAAAGAGCGACAACATTCAAGAAAGAAAAAGACGTAGTGACTGTCTCTTCTCTGTCCAATTCCCCTTTCCCCCCCTTGGGTTTCTTGGGCCAACTCGTATTTACAGCGTGTGGCCTGGAATGCTGGGAAGGGGCATTGGGAACAGCAGCATTCTGCTCCCGAGTGATCCTGAGAGCACCGGACTCTGACATTGGTTCAGAAGGATGTTTGGTGAAACATACTAAATGAAATCGAATTAATCACAGGAAACTGAATTGTGATACTGCTGATAAAAGAGAATTTTACTATTTAGCACTTTTACAACTGTTCAAGCCTTAGTGTATGGAATTGGAATTACTTGGAGATTTTCAGTGCTATGAAGATTCTTTCAAAGCATGTAAAGATAGCATTGAATGCCCAGTTTTTGCAAATTATCTGAAAATGTTGAATGAAGAAATTGATCAAGAAGCTACTATTGCAGCTGAGATTGCTAGAGACAGTTCTCAAGACAGTAAAAGTTCTGGACCTCTGAGTCAAGATCCACTAGGGCAACCAATTCTTGAAAATGAAGCAGCAATTGCCATGAATGAAGTAGAAACAGCAATGCATCAAGCTCAAGAAGATATTATGGACTTAGAGAACTTGGGAGAACAACTAAGGTGCCGATTACGATCCTGGAAAAACCCGGTACGAACCGTCGGTCGGAGCGTTTTCTCCGTTCGACTCGTACCCGGTTGTAAAACTTTACAAACATGGAAGTACGATTCGCACGGAAACACCATTTCCGTATGAAGCGTAAAAAACACCGTCCGACGAAAATATACATACGAATGTGATCCGGGAATGCTCCGACGTGACGTCGGGACGCTGTCAGGCAGCGTTTCACGACCCAGGAAGTACGATTCGAACCGACAGCAGTCCGGACGGCAATATTTTCACGGCACCCAAAAAGTGCCGGAAAAGCGAAGTACGCCGCAAAACGACCAGAATAGGGGGCCTGGTACGCGCCGTACCCCCCCCCAGCCCCTACGCTGGGGGTACGCACCGTACATACACGGGTGGGGGTACGACTCGAACGTACAGGGGTGTGCATACACGGGGGGTTCGACACGTACACTGGTGTACATACACGGGGGGTTCGGCGCGTGCTCACGGGGGCTGGGGGTGGTTTGGCGCGTACTCATGGGGGCTGGGGGGGTGGTTAGGCGCGTACATACGGGGGGGGCGGCGCGTACGCCTCGCACATGTCTCCATGGTTGCTATGGGAGTTCGGTGCGAACGGTGTTTTTTCCATACGGTTGTGACATCGGACGCACGGGATGGATCGTACTTGCGCGGTCGGACTTCACTTTTCACGTTTGTACGGTAAATCGTCCGGGGAAGTGTCGGAACCATTTTCCGACCCGAGGACGTGTGGGGAATTATTCCCAATGCGACTCGTATGGAGTTTTTCCCATGCGAATCGTACTTGGCAGTTTGTACGGCACTTGTACGATTCGTACGGTGAAAAGACCGGATACGAGTCGTACGGGGAATTTTTTTACAGGATCGTAATCGGCACCTAGGTGTGCAGTTGCTAGAGGTCACATTAGCTCTATCTTACTCGTTTTCTACAGGTGGTGACAGATTTTCAATAAGAGAGCTAGTCGAATGCTTGTTCTCCTTTTGACTGGATTGATTTCAGGGACGAAGTCAAAGTCAGAATCGAAAATATCCACAGATCTTTGATCTTTTGTTAGAGTCAATTACAAAGATAGTGACTGGTGCCTACTCAGATGACTGAGACTTCAGTCATTGAGTGTAGCATAGATTATTTCTGTTGTGTGCCTAGGTGGTAAGTGGTTTGTATTTGCTGGGGCACAGTTTCTTGTTTACCATTTATCTCCAAGAACCCACTCTGGCCCGATGGACCTTTTTATTTGCCCAATAGCGTGGAGGGAGGATACGCAATTATCAGAAATATTGTCTGCAATTTGACATAATCAAGGACTCGAGACTTAATCTCTTTGCTCTCGGGCTTTTATTATCAGCATAAACATCTGCAGATAAAGGCACCTCAATACAAGGCACAACAAGTACATAGGCACTAACACAAATGCCACTCTACGAAGAATCCGCATTCGACTAAAAATAAACAAAAGCACTACTTCTAAAAGCATGAGGTAGATAACTACCAAGCTAATGCCGATATTAGGAATCATGAATCCAACTCATCTCTGTCCCTACTCTCTGCTAGATGTCATCCCTACTTAGCATTACCTTGAGACCCCCGAAATCGCTCAAAAAGGTGTCAGAGTGAAACTTCCTAAGAAGTCTTCACTTTGAGAGCTTGATCTAAAACGCTCCTTCTAGCTCCCCATCTACCTCTCCTCTGCTCAACCCTCGGGGCGCTTTCCCTAATACAGAACCCCAAAATCCTAGAACACTCCCTTCGGACCACCTCTTCGACCAGGTCTTCCTTCTGTACTTTTCCATCGTGAGCTGTCCAGCTTCCATCGTCCATCAGCTTGGCCTTGAATCCCAGACACCATCCGCACTAGGAGTTACGATTGGCACATTCCAATGTACTCCTGGTGCAGTTCAGAACACAAAATCTCCTCCTGCTTCCACGGACGGAATGATTCCGCAGTCACACACACATACACACATCACACGCTGGTGGGGCCCATAACACCAACATTCATTCACATCAGACTATCCGTGCCTTACAGAGGAGAGAGAGATATCCAGATCCTGAACTGCAGCTATTCACCTGGGATAGAGGAAAACACATCTATTGACTTACTCTAACAGTTCCTCCATCCGGGAAGGTCGAATAGATCATTTTAGTTGGTTTGGAATTTGATGGAAAACACTTTAACTCTTATATTTAATCAATAAAATATCACAAGAAATAATCACCCGACACAATTCTTCAAATAATGATTTTCTTTATCTACTTAATTTTCAAGTTAAATCCTAACAATGCCATATTATCTTTTGTCATATTTACCTATTCTGGCTATTTGTCGTTTTCTAAGTCAGCACCAGTCCTCAGAATGCTCATCAGTGTTCTAAGGTCCATTCCTCTTCTGTCAGCATGGGGTGTCGCATAGAGTAGCATCGATCAGGGTGCGTCTCAAGCTCTAAGGGTGATGACCTAATTTCCCTCTCTAGACTACTAATATTTATACCAAAATTTACATATAATAGTATCACTTTCTTTATTTCCAGGCCGTTGATTGGCTGAATTTGACCTCATCCGAATACATTAAGAAACATTTTCTCATTTTCTCATACGGATGATGAATAAACTAGGCGCATGGAGGTCAGGAAAGTATCAGTCTATTGTGAATAGGTGGCTTTTGGTTCCCAACTAGCAACATTTGCTTCAAGTTCAGGGACATTGGCATCTCGCCCAGAGTAGTCTTCATGGACTTGGTCCGATAGTTCAAGGTGAGGTCACAATGAAGTCGATGCAGGCGCATTCTCCATTGTTCAGTCATGAAGTCATGTACTTTAGCTTAGGTCTCAATTGGCAGCCATCTTTTGGTAGGCCAGAATAGTCAACTTAAGTAAAGGAAACACAAAATCGTAAATAATACATAGAAATGATTTAAACAGTGTTATTCCCTTAATTATACCCTTATGTGTATGTATTTAACTAGCCATATGCATCATTCAAAGCTGTTAATGCTGGTTTATTTAAGCGCAACTCACATTAACACTGCTTAAGCCAACATATAAATTTAATATGCATACAAACTTAGTTCACTTATTATTTCTAGCCATGCCAATTCATTCCCACGTGTATTCTCTTGGTTAATAAGGTTGGTTAGTTCCATCACATCAATCAATTAATTATTAGAATTAATTATTAATCATTTTAATATAAACTTATATAAATGGATTGGGTATACACATATTATTTATATTATTTTTTTATTTTTCCCGCTCCATCGATCCCCGCTTTGGTGATTTTATCACCACAAAACCCACAAAATTTGAAATGTCTTCTTGCTCGATCAAAATTCTGTTTCCCTTTCATCTTCTCTTTTCGTTTTGTCATACATGCTCTCCTCCAATTCTATTTCATTGATATCTTTATCTGGTTTCTTTTCTTTCTTTTTATAAATTTCTTTTTTAGCCTTCTTTTTATTTCTTCTATATCTACAACACATACATCCTAATCTAAGTATCAATAATGCGAAAATCACTCAGGTTAATGGAAATAATATTTTCCCAATTATAGTACTACCTAATTTACCTAAGAAAGCTTTAATGGCAGCCATCTTATTACTAATTCTAGTCCAGATACTTTCAACCTCCAGTGGTTTTATTTCATCATGCAATTCTGTAATATTCTTAATATATACTTTTAGATCTTTGCTTTCATCAGGAATGTAAGTGCAACAATGTTGAAGTTTCAGCATTCCACAGACTCCACCCTCTTTTGCCAATAAAATATCAAGGGCAAGTTGATTTTGCATAATCATAGCGCGCATGGCAACCATCTCAGTGTTGACCAAGAGGAAACCTCCAGCGGTGCTTGTTGACAAACGATCCACTATGGTTGACAATTTCCGAATATTATTTGCATTCCAAGATTTTCCCACTGCTGGTATCAAGGCTCCAAAAATATCACCTACAATTTCGAACCAAGTTTCTCTTCTGCTACGCATTAGTAGGTTATTTGGTCCACTATTTTCTACTCTATCCATGTGAAAGATCTTTGGAAAGACCAGGCCAACATAACATGTGCCATACCAATGGTCGGGCAACCTGTAATAAGTCTTGTTCCCACAAATATAATACAGTCCAGGGAAAACTGGATCTTCTCCACCTCTAAATCCCCATCCGGATGCAATGAAATATGTATCATGACACTCACTTGTCCCTATATAGATATAATCATATTGGGATCTTTCCCTCATGATGCATAATTTGCCTTTCTGGGGTGAGTCTATGGCTATTGTCGGTTTAACTCCACCCGGTGTCTCCTTTTTCCCATCTATTTCCCAAATGTTTTCCCCTTCCTTATGTCCCTCTGCATTCTTGTGTATTTTCAATCTCCTCTCTTCAACCATATCCAAAAATGTTTTCTCTTCTATTTTCAAACGGCAAGTTAAATTGTTCTTAAAAATATATTCTAGTGTTAGTCCTTTTGTTTCTATAAATATTTCTCCTAATACATTAGCTTCTTTAGCTGGATTTAACTCTTTATTCATGGGCAATCGTCCAAGAATATTATCTATATTAGACAAATTATACTCTAATTTTCGTACTTGATAAAATATACTAGTTAAAACGCTACATGTTATTCCATAAGTTGCTGGGAGGTGATGATAAGTCACCCCTTCTGAAACAGATGCAGGTAATTGCATACATACGTAGCAATCCCTTACGTCCATTGTTTTCACATATTCATATAGTAATTTTGAAAACACATTACTAGAAAAATCAGTTATTGACCTATCTTGATGTACATGCACTGTGCTTGTTCTAACCGGTATTACTTTTTGTGATTTTTTCACTATATTAGTCATATTCTCAGTATATCCTGCTAGTGTATCCAAAGTTACTTTGAAAGAGATCAAAAGAGCGAGTACGCTCAACAGAAGCATTAATAGTCCTGTACAACACCAGCATGTCTTGCACCATCTTTTCATGAAGGTACATCTATTCTTGTTATTATCTATGTTAGCCATTTTGTTAGAAATAACCGTGTCTTTTGACTTAGCCTCTTCCACTCCACCTCTTGTAGCTTTCCTACAAGATCTAAGATCTTATCAGGTGATCCAAATACTTCAATTTCTTTTTCAACCCTTTGTATTTCTACAAGGACCAATTTTAAATTTACTCAGCTTGGCCTCTCGTCGTTTTTCACTTCTTTCTCGTCATCCACATACAGGATTTCCTGATCTTCCGCTTCTTCTCTGATGTCGGATAAGATAACTCTCAGGATTTCCCCTGTTTCCTCTTCTTTTATTAACCTCAGTAAAGTCTGCTCTGGATTTCCTTGACTATCTGCCTCTTCTCTTTGTTCAGACAGTGCCGCGTACGTCCATTCACTTGACTTATACTTCTGGTTTGGTTTTCTTGACCGTTTGTTTGCTTCAGACACTTCGGTTTCTCCCTCCTTTTCTGGATGCTGACTGGTTACTTCATAAACCTGTTCAGCTTCTGAGGGTTTGACTCGTGTCAATCGATATCTCAGTTTCTTAATTTTGTTTGGCCAAAGATCTCCTTTAGCATTTCTTCTTGTTTTGCCGTTTTTACTGTTTCTTTCCTCAATCCAAGATCTTTCTTAGAACTCGACCTTCTGGGATTTCTGTTTGACTGTCTTCAGATTCTGTCTCGTTTGATTTTTCTTTTTCAGAAGTCCCCTTTTCCACCTCTTGGGTTGGCCCTACTTCTGTCCCTCCTCGGGTCTCCGGCACGCAATTTTCCTGTTCACTACTTGTCCCTTCACCTAGCTGGGTGTTGCAGTTCCCTACACCTCCTCGGGGTTTTTCCGCAATCTGTCCCTCTCTTTCTGTGACTGTCCCTTCTTCTTCTTCCAATATTTTCTCAGGTGGAACTTCTTCTACACTCTCATTTGGTGGAAATGTTACTTCTGACTGGACATTCTTTTCTTTCCTTTTCTTCTTTCTGTGTTCACCATTGATATTCTGCTCATCTCCAGAATCTGAACCATCAGATATCTGCAATCTTTTCCTCAGAATTTCTTCTCTGGGGGTCTGAACTAGTCTTGGCTCATTTTCCCCCCTTTCGGGATTTTCTTTTGTGTTTATATTCTCATTACTTGACTCATCCCTTGATTCTGATTCATCAAAGTATTCTTTTCCAATGCCGTCTGCTGGATTTGGAACTCTCAGAGTGTGACTTGCATGTATCCAGTTTTTCAGTCCAGCACACTTCACAGCAGTTGTTGTGGTCAAGATGACCTGTCTTGGCCTTCCCCACCTTGGAACCAGGCAATTTCTTCTTCTGTGGACTTTTATCCTCACCCAGTCCCCTGGGCTCAAATCATGTGCTGGTTTCTTTTCAAGTGTGGTGACATCCGCTCCAACCAGGTGAAACACAGAATGAACTGCGTCAGCCAGGCCTTTACAGTAATCCAAAATCATGTCATCAGTTATAGTCATCAGCTTGTTGACTGGCACAAACACGTGTCTCATGGCACGTCCCATGATGATCTTGTGTGGACTCAAACCAGTGGTTCTCTCTGGAGTAGACCTAATGGTCATCAAAACCAGAGGCAAGACATCAGGCCATTTCAAACCTGTGGCTAAACACATTTTCCCTATTCTGTTTTTGATAGTACCATTCATTTGCTCGACCACACCAGAAGCCTCTGGTCGGTAGGCACAATGCAGTTTCTGTTGTACACCCAATGCTTCACAGATTAATCTCATGATCTTATTGTAGAAATGTCCTCCTCTGTCTGATTCTATGGTTACTGGGAACCCGTACCTTGGGATGAATTCCCTCAACAATAGCTTGACCACTGTGATTCCGTCATTTCTTCTGGTTGGATATGCTTCCACCCACCTAGAAAACAGACAAACTACCACCAATACATACCTCAATTTGTTAAAAGGGGGCATTTCAATGAAATCCACTTGCATTCTGGTGAAAGGTCCTCCCTCCCGACCTATGGTGCCTAGACAGTTTTCCTTCCAGGGTTGTACTGCTGACATGTCAGGCATCTCTGACAGAGACTTTCTGCTATCAACCTGAATTTTGGATTGTACCAGGTCTGCTTAAAAGCCCTTATCATGGCATCCCTTCCCAGATGTCCTTGGCCATGATACATCCGTGCCATGGTTGACATCATGCTATCAGGCATTACTGGTCTTCCATCCAGATAGACCCACACATGATCTTTTTCCCTGGGTGCACAACCTGCTTTTACCCACTGCCTCATTTCCTCATCAACTGCTTCATCCTGCAACTGCCTCACTTCATCCCATGTTCCCACAATGTTAGTAAACATTATGGAGCAAGAAGATTTTTCCTTTTCTTTTGACCGATTAATTGAGTATTTGTTTCGGGCACAATACTGAGCCATGTCATTTGCAAAACGGTTTCTGGTAGTGATATAATCACTACCTTGTCCATGAGCAGCACATTTTACCACAGCCAGTTCTTTGGGCATTTGTATTGCCTCAAGCAATTTTCCAACCACTTCTGCATTCCTTATAGGAGTTCCACTTGAGGTCAGGAAACCTCTTTGCAGCCATAATTGGCCGAAGTCGTGGACAACTCCGAAGCCATACTGACTATCAGTCATCACAGTCACTCTCGCATTTCTCCCAATTTTGCATGCCTTGGTTAATGCCACTATTTCTGCTACTTGAGCGAATTTAACTCCTTTCAAGGGTGATGCTTCTATAACTGCTGAAACTGTGCATACTGCATAGGCTGTGCTCAACACTCCTCCATCCGTTCTTAAGCAGGATCCATCCACAAAAAACACATGATCACTTTCTGGCAGTGGCAGATCTCTTATATCAGGTCGAGGTTTTGTGCAATAGTCAAGCACATCCAGACAATCATGATCAACCTCTTCTCTTATTTCCACTCTCTCTGCATCAGGTAAAAGTGTAGCTGGATTCACATTCACACATCTTTCCAGACTCACATTGTTTGCACCTAGAATGACCTTCTCATACTTAGTCAGCCGACTATGTGACATGAACTGTGTTCGGCTCCTTGTTAAAAGGATCGCCACACTATGGGGTACAAATACTCTTACTGGATACCCCATCACGATTCCCTCACTCTGCTCTAGGCTTCGGCACGTAGCCGCTACTGCTTTCAGACATCCTGGCAGACCTATCACCACTGGATCTAACATTGACGAAAAATATGCCACTGGTCTCCTTTGCCTTCCATGTTTCTGTATTAACACTGAGAGTGCACATCCATTTCGCTCACTACAGTATAGCTCAAACTCTTTTTCATAGTCTGGCATACCCAATGCAGGGGCTTCACAAAGGCTGTTCTTCAACTGTTTAAATGCTGCCAATTCTTCTTTGTTCAATTCAATGGGGTCTTTTACCTCACTTTTTGTCAATTTCACCAATGGTTTGGCAATCAGGGAAAAATTACTTATCCACTGACAACAGTAACCAACCATTCCTAGGAACATTCTCACCTCTCTTTGGGTCATTAGAGCTCTCATTCCTCTAATGATTCTGATTCTGTCTATGGTTACTTTTCTCAGGCCTTTTTCGATATTATGACCCAAGTATGTCACTTCCTTCTTATAGTATTGCAATTTTGTTGGAGATACCTTCAATCCTCCATCCGCCAAATGATTTAACAAAGCTATGGTGTCTGTTTCACAGGCCTCACGTGTCTTTGACGCTTCCAATAAGTCGTCAATATACAGGACTAAAACTGAACTCTCAGGCATGGTCAGGCTTTCCAGGGATTTCTTGAGCAATTGATTGAAAATGGAGGGGCTCTCTGTGTACCCCTGTGGGATTCGGCACCATGCCAAAATACGGTTTCCAAACCGAAATGCAAAAAGCGGCTGGCTGTCATGATGCAATGGAATGGAAAAGAAAGTATGACACAAATCAATTACTGTGTACCATTCTGCATCGTGTGGAATCTGGTACAAAATTACTGAGTGATTTGGAACAATTTGACAACATGAGACGACAATCTTGTTAATCTTTCTCAAATCTTGCACAATCCTGAATTTCCCACTTGGCTTTTTCAGTCCCATGATAGGCGAATTACATGGACTGCTCATTATCTCCCTCAACACTCCTTGTTGAATCATTTTCTCAATCAAAGGGGTTACTCCTGCTATTATTTCTAGTGTCAGTCTGTATTGTGGAATATTCGGGTAAACTGCTCCTTCTTTTACAGCTATTCTCACTGGGTCTACATTTCTCATCAGGCCTACATCTTCTCCAGTGAAATCCCAGACTGCTGCTTTCACTGTCCGTTTTAATTCTGGGGGTAATTCATCTGGATTAAATACTGCATAGGTTACAGCAACCTCACACTCTCGGTTAGCTATGGTCATTTTGTACAGAACATCTTCATCTGGTGTTTCAAAGGCTATTCCATCTGGTGTACAGAATATGGTGCAATTCATCTTGCACAACAAATCCCTTCCTAATAGATTCACAGGACTGGTGTCACACACCACAAATCGATGCATGTCTGAAAATTTCCCTATTCTGACCTTTACTGGTTCAGTAAGATATGTTCTAATTTGGGTGTTTGATAAACCAACTACTTGGATTGTTTCATCCGAAAGAGGAAGATTCTTCACATCTGCTGATCTGACAGTGGATCGTGTAGCTCCAGTGTCTACTAGAAAAGTAATGTTTTCGTCATTAACTTTCCTATCTACAAATGGTCCGGTCTGATCTATTTCTAGAGATGCGCCAAGTACGCACTCTGCTTCCTCTTTTCGGCACCTTCAATAAAACTCCTCTGGCTCACTTTCATCATTTTGCAGCCAATATTGTGATACAGCGCTCGCGCGGGTCGGTTTGTTTACCTGTTCTTCATTGTAGAATCCCGCTTCCTTGCTATATCTCTGGGCGTTTCTGTTTTGCGGTAGTGGCGGTTTTGGCACTTGATTATGTGGATTAACATCCTTCTGCTGTTGCGGCGGTGGGCCACTCTCCTCACACTGCACCTGTGGATTCAATGATGGATTTTCATTATTAGTACCTGGTGGATATTTACACTCGGATTTCCAGTGCCCTAATCTTCCGCAATTGTGACAGGGGAACTTCTTTTTTGCTTCTTCTAAATTACCCTTTCCCTTTCCTGGGCCAAATCTTGATTTAATACCTGGATTATTAGCTTGTTCCACCAGCTGAGCTTCCTGTCTCTCTGCAACTTTCACTTGAGCCCACATTGCCTTTTCATTTAATTTCCACTGCTTTGCCTCAATCTCATCACTGAAGTATTTAGCATGTCTCAAAATCTCATCTATTTTCTTGCTCTGCCAATCTACGGTGTGCTGCTTGATCATGTCCCCAATCTCGGGATGCAGACCATACACAAATCTGTACACAAAATGACTCAGGTCTTTTTCTCCCAGACTGTCATCCCCACTAAACTGTTTGAAAGCCAAAATTAGCCTCTCATAGTATGCGTGGACTGACTCCTTCGCTTCCTGATGTGTTCGATCTATTTTAACCCAGTCCGTTTCTTTTGGAGGCACTTTGTTTTTCAAGAATGCCATGACCTGTTCGTACTTCTTCATAACCTCGGGGTCTGGGGCTCCTGTTTTGGGATCTCTCGGGTATTCTTTGGTGGGCCAATCTATGACTATCTTACATTCTGCCCACAAGTCTGCTGGCACTATTATATCAAACAGACTATTCAGATCAATCCACAGTACTTTTGACAATTTCACAAATCTATCTACCTGTCTGTACCACTCAACCGGTTTTTCCCGTAACCGAGGGAAGTCATTTGTAAATGACAAAATATCCTGTCTGGTCCAGGGGACATGTACAGATCCCCCTCCTGGAATCTCTCTCATAGGGAACTCCATCGCTACCTTCTCCCTTTCTCTCACAGGAAACGCTGAAAATGTTCTGTCTGAGGTGTCATCCTGCTTCTTATACCACCTGCTTTTCCATTTGTCCACGTCTCCCCATTTCCTTAATACCGCAATTATGTCCCTAATCTGCCCTATCCGCCCTGCAGCATTCAGATTCTCTATATCCTTTTCTGTGAAATCCACTCGGTATGGCTTCTGTAAAGCCTTTACCTTGTCCATGTCAATTCCCATTCCACTTGCTATCTCTGCTAATCTGTCATGTAAATTCTTCGCTCTCCAAGTGACACTTTTATAGAGGAACAGCAGTTCCTCATCCTGATAATTTTTCAGCTTTTCTGTGGGGATTGTCCCTACAATCAATTCTTCTAACTCCATCCTTAATTTTGCCACATCAATGGTATGAGATTCTTTCTCTTTATCCTGCAAACCCTTCAGCCAGTCATTCAATTCTTTGGTAGTTATGCTCACTGGTTTTTCTACCTTCCCTGGTTCTGTCAGTCTCTAAAGTTCTAATATTGGTCCTCCTGCAAATCTGTCTCTTTCTATCAAATCAGGATTGTAAAATGGGTTATTTGACATATTCAATCCACCTTCTCTCATGGTATGTCTCCACGGATTTTCCCTTGCTTTTATTTGGGGTTGTTCCGCTGGTCTACTACTCAAATACGGAACTGTTAGACCACACTCACTTTCTTTCTGCCTCTCAAAAATTGGCATGACAGGACCTATGGTCACAGGGACTGTTACTGCTTCCAGATTTTTCGTCAATTCTCTTATTTTCTCTGTCAGCTCTAATGTAGTTTCTGCTAGTTCCCTGGAATTTTTACTCTCTACCCTATTTTCTTTTCCCCGCTCTTTTAGAGAGTTTCTTCTCTTTACCTCCGGGGTCATATCCTCTGTCTTAATGATTCTCAGAGTCTCCCTTACTGGTGTATCTGCGGTTGGCGTCTCTGGTTCCTGCCTGTACGGAGGTGGGCTTTTGAAGAACATATCATCTAGGACATCTTCATCTGTCTCGTTGGCCCCATACCTCCGGGTATCTACATGTTTTCTCTTTTCTAGGCATTTCCTTCCCTCACTTTCTCCTTCCGTTCTAACGGGAAACAGTCCTTCTGTCATACTAGTGTCTCGCCACCTTCTCATTCGTTCACAATGAGTTTCGCGATCATTTGGACGTCCAAACATGTACCGGTACCTACTGCCATTTCTCTGTTTCTCTCGCTCATGCATCTCATCTTCCCACTCAGTCAATGCCTCAAACTGCATAGGCCTATGTCGCGGATCTAAGCTCATCATCCTCTCCCGTAAGTTTCTCAATATTGCCAAATTAAAGGACCCATCCTCTGGAAACGCTAGAACTCCGTCTTCCTTTGTATATTTTGCCCAATTGTCTAACCAGATGCAAGTATGGTACCCATATTTCGCAACCATGAAGGATGCAGGGGTTTTAGCTGGGGGAAGTAACTGTCCTTCCCTAGTCACGATCTTTTTGTCTTTCACAAACCAATTCCTCATTTAACCAAATAAAGATTTTTTCTTCTTTTCAGGTGAATGATAATACATTTTTCTTTCTTTCGAGAACCCTTTAGTCTTTCCTGCAACAATACGATCTTTAGTCCAATAGCAACGCGACTCTTACTCGCACACCAATCCTAACGTCTCTACGTCACTGTCACAATCTCCAATCCTTGCACGACTCACACTAACGCACCAATGCTGGGGCGTCTACGTCGCTGCCACAATCTCCAATCCATGCGCGACTCACACTAACGCACCAATCCTGGAGCATTTACATCACTGACTAGCTGTCCAATCCCAGCACGGTCCTTACTGACGTCAACAGTCGCTGCAGCTGCTCCTGCTCCTGACTTCTGTCTCCAGTCTACCCCTCCTTTACAAACTACTCGGTAGACTTTTGTTTCAATTGTACAATACTTGTTAGTTACAACGTACAAACATCTCCATTGTCTGCTCCGCTAACCACAGAATAGCAAAATACCTTTCCCACAAGAATTCTGCTTCCCGAGAGCAGCGCTTACCTCTGCCCTACTACAGAATCATTACGTCCGTTAGTAAAGTAGCACATCCCTCTACTTCGCCCTTCTATCAAACATCAATTAACTGTTTTCTCCGGAATTAAAACACATAGGTGGAAACGCAATGCTCCTGAGAAATAAAACCAGAGTTCCACAATCAATCTGAATGCTATTTCATTCACGCACTTTCACACAAGGAAAATACCGTTCATTCACACAGAATCCTGCCTTCCCGAGAACAGCGAACAGTCTGTCCTACTACAGAATTATAACATACGTTAACAAAGCAGCGCTTACCTCTACTTTGTCCTTCTTACAAGCTCAGAGAACACCTGCTACCTTTTCAGTGATAAGCGTTATTGGCATACCAATTGGTTTCCTGATACCTAAGACCAAAATTTCACAGGTAACCCATTTGCTATCATACGTACTTCTCGCACACACAAAAAATGTCTCTAAGGGCAACACACGACGATATCACCGAATCGAACCCAGACAATGCGACGCACAACTTCAATTTCCACGCGTTTTTCCCGTGTACCTACGGGCAACCACAATCCCGTTTTTCCTTAAAACAGCGCTTACCTCTGCCCTACTACGGAACTGTCACCAACTTCTTAAATCCCAGAAGTCGTACAGACGACATAGAACTCAATACGACTTCAACATATAGTGTTAATACATACATCAATACTAATCAATAATCGATAAGCTATATATACATGCCAAATCATCAAACCAAAACAATATAAACCATCATACTGCTACCAAGTAAACTGGTGCAGTTCAGAACACAAAATCTCCTCCTGCTTCCACGGACGGAATGATTCCGCAGTCACACACACATACACACATCACACGCTGGTGGAGCCCATAACACCAACATTCATTCACATCAGACTATCCGTGCCTTACAGAGGAGAGAGAGATATCCAGATCCTGAACTACAGCTATTCACCTCGGATAGAGCAAAACACATCTATTGACTTACTCTAACAGTTCCTCCATCCGGGGAGGTCGAATAGATCATTTTAGTTTGTTTGGAATTTGATGGAAAACACTTTAACTCTTATATTTAATCAATAAAATATCACAAGAAATAATCACCCGACACAATTCTTCAAATAATGATTTTCTTTATCTACTTAATTTTCAAGTTAAATCCTAACAATGCCATATTATCTTTTGTCATATTTACCTATTCTGGCTATTTGTCGTTTTCTAAGTCAGCACCAGTCCTCAGAATGCTCATCAGTATTGTAACGTCCCGTCCTCTTCTGTCAGCATGGGGTGTCGCACAGAGTAGCATCGATCAGGGTGCATCTCAAGCTCTAAGGGTGATGACCTAATTTCCCTCTCTAGACTACTAATATTTCTGCCAAAATTTACATATAATAGTATCACTTTCTTTATTTCCAGGCCGTTGATTGGCTGAATTCGACCTCATCCGAATACATTAAGAAACATTTTCTAATTTTCTCATACGGATGATGAATAAACTAGGCGCATGGGAAAGGATGTTCCCAGGTCAGGAAAGTATCAGTCTATTGTGAATAGGTGGCTTTTGGTTCCCAACTAGCAACATTTGCTTCAAGTTCAGGGACATTGGCATCTCGCCCAGAGTAGTCTTCATGGACTTGGTCCGATAGTTCAAGGTGAGGTCACAATGAAGTCGATGCAGGCGCATTCTCCATTGTTCAGTCATGAAGTCATGTACTTTAGCGTAGGTCTCAATTGACAGCCATCTTTTAGTAGGCCAGAATAGTCAACTTAAGTAAAGGAAACACAAAATCGTAATTAATACATAGAAATGATTTAAACAGTGTTATTCCC
Source organism: Triturus cristatus (assembly GCF_964204655.1). Classification (NCBI taxonomy): domain Eukaryota; kingdom Metazoa; phylum Chordata; class Amphibia; order Caudata; family Salamandridae; genus Triturus; species Triturus cristatus. Next base: position 237,971,691 of record NC_140582.1, read on the forward strand.
TTTCTAATACCCTTATGTGTATGTATTTAACTAGCCATATGCATCCTTCAAAGCTGTTAATGCTGGTTTATTTAATCGCAAATCACATTAACACTGCTTAAGCCAACGTATAAATTTAATATGCATACAAACTTAGTTCACTTATTATTTTTAGCCATGCCAATGCATTCCCACGTGTATTCTCTTGGTTAATAAGGCTGGTTAGTTTCATCACATCAATCAATTAATTATTAGAATTAATTATTAATCATTTTAATATAAACTTATATAAATGGATTGGGTATACTAACATTTTTTATTTTTCCCGCTCCATCACTCCCATGTCTGGCTTTAACTACATAATTCAACTCTTGAACAAAGAAATTCTCTACTAACGAAGCAACTGTCCTTGCACCTGCGGTGAGATCATGGAATGTAGAAATACTTTGCATCTTTTAACTTTACAATTTACTGCAGCCTAAAACCTCTACTAGAATAAATCCTTGCGGCCTACCGCACTCAGCTAACATAAGAAAATAGCAGACCTTTCTCCTCAACAATATATGTGAATTCTGGCCTCTACCCGGTCAAACACTCTAATAAATCACCTTCTAGGCATTAGTACTTTTACTTTCATATACATAAATTGAGCAACTTATATAAGTATTTTACCATGTTACACGTTTAACCTAATACATTGCGTTACATGAAAAGCTAATCATTGTGCATTTCTACTAGGTACATTCATAATACATTACACGTTTCTAATGCTTCTATATTAAATCGATATAGCTTATACATTTCCTAATACATTTCACACAACCCCTGAGTATACGTTGATTATATGCGGGTGCCAACTAACAGTGAATATGGCGCACCCCTTCAATTTTCCAACCTTTAAGCGCTACATCATATTGCATTCTTCTCTGTTGTTGTCTGGGACTGGAGTGTTGATGTGAGTCCCCGTGATTGGATTGGGTGCTCATGATGATCGGAAAGACTGAAGCATTGTATACCGATGTTCCATTTCAAGCAATTTGTCACACTTACACTTTACAAGGTACAGCACAAACAAGGTACTACACACTTAGCCAATAGCAATCTGCAGTTTTAAAGCAAAGGGGTAAAATCATGAGAAATAGTGCTGCACCCAAAGATGAAAGCATCATGTCCAGATCATGTAAAATTGCCACTGTAGTGTTCTGTGATGCATAAGTCATTTCAAAGTTCAACATATTAAACTGTTGACAATTACTTAATATTTGCTCACGTTCTTAAGGGATTGACTGAGATGTGGGTGCAGTTTGTGGCACCAGTAACATTTGGAAAGGAAGCAAAGCAAAACAACAGATGTTGATGTTCTCTACTCCTCCAGTTTCGATAAAGTTAAAAAAAAACTTTTACAGATGGCATAACTAAATGTTCTAAAAATTTCCATTGATTTTCAAAATGGTGGTGGTGAAAAGACTGCTGGAAAATCTGTTGTTTCTAGCATTAGCTGCATAAAAAGCGTAAAGCAAACGGTAATCATTTAGTCGCATTCTACTGTAGCTCAGATGGTGTAATCTGACCTTCTTCGAAGTTTTCAGCAATGCTAGTTATCATTCCATATTCAGCCGATGCAACCTCAGCACATTTTGATCTGGTGTAAAAACAAACCGATTGTCTCCCTAAAAATCGGAGGCATGTCTTTATGAGTGATGTTCTTGATTTTTTATCTTCTTGAATCTGATTTTCTCTTGACTCCTTTATAGTACTAGCACTAGTAACAGCTTTCCCACCTTACCTTCTTTCTTTACTGCAGCTGCAACAACAATGGAACACCTAAAAAAAGCTGAGAAATGTCTATATGTTTTCAATATACAGAAAAAAGAAATAGAAATGACGAAGAACATCAAAGACTTCTATGATTATTGTTGGGGCTCAACCCTGACTCGAAGCTTTGAACCTTTGGAGGTATTCTTCAGTGACTGACGTCTGTTTTTCCATCTGACCTTGCTCTGCAGAGTAAGGTCATTTTCCTTCTGACCTTCCTCTGCAGAGTAAGGTCATTTTCCTTCTGACCTTGCTCTGCAGAGTAAGGTCATTATCCGTCCTGCCTTTCGCTTTGTTGTTTTCTTTCTGTGAAAACATAAGGCAAGAGGGTTTTGCCTGGCATTAAGACTTGCATTGCTTACATCGCATTACTCAACGACTTAAATTTCTGAAAATGAAAAGCAAGGTGGTATTCTAACATATATATTTTTAAGAATCATAACGAAGTACTAACACTTTAATGTATTCAGCATCATATTACAATAATTGAATAACAAAAACTTTTAATGCATATAATTGAAAATGAACCCTGTAAACCGTTTTATAACAAAACCTTCGAAACTGCTAAATAACATCTGTACAAAATTCGAACTTTTGGGCGACGTACAAATGCACATGAAATGTGCATATATTTACCTTAAAAAAAAGCACAAAAGCAGCTGGTGTAACAGGCCCAGTCATGCTTCCCAGTAGAGCCCACATGCCCGTGAAGGATGATGGGAACTATCCTATCTCGTGGCTACTTTCCCTCGCCCACGGTTCAAGGGCGATGCTGGGAATGACACTAGGGCGGCGGAATCAGGAATAAACGATCCTCATAAAATGCATGAAATGTGTTGAGGCAAGAGTGGGCGACATATTTAGTTAAGGAGGAGCAAGATCACCGTCAAACCATGCCGTCCATTGTAGATGAAACGTGGCAGCGCCATGCCATATTTCGGCATAGGCACACAAGATAAATTTACACGTAATACATTTAATTGATATTTTTTAGGTCGAGCATTCGAGTCCTCTTGTATATACTTTAGTATATACTTTATTATATATACTTTAGTATATACTTATATGTGTATGTACTTTGTGGGCTCTGGAGATCAGCCCTAGGACTTGTCTGCTTCCGCTTTGGGACTTTTTTTCTGTTCAACCGCCTCTATTTAACTGTCTTGATAGAAAACGACCAGCAGAGGTCAGTAAAATACCAGAATTGCTTTCTGCTGAGGGACTTTCTTTTTTTAATATTTCTGGCAACTGCCTCTATTTAACTTTCTTGATAGAAAACGACCAGCAGAGGTCAGTACAATACCAGAATCACTTTAGCATTCTATAGATTCCAGTCCATAGACATTGTCCTCCACGAGCACCCGCAGACAACAATAAATATTTTTTTTAACCTTGTATTTTCAGTGATATGACCACCGAAGGCCCTGTTTTTATATTAAAAACAGAGCTTTGGACTATACCATTTCCCGCTGAAAGGCAATATTTCTCTCCATGTGTTCCCATACCTGGCATGTCATGCAGTTTGGTGCTTACTTTTCCTCCATGTTAAAGAACAGTAGAGGTTTAGGGACCCAGGCTAATGTGCTGCATAGTTAAATACATATAAGGTCCCAAAGGCAAGACTGATTGCATTGCAAATGCTTGTTTACATTGTGATTGACCTGTCTAGAAAAAATGGCACGGATCTGATTCTTCTTGACCTACATTGAACTCCTGCGTCTTAGGTGTACGAATTCCCAATCTGGACAAGTAGTGTAATAACATGGAAATAAACCATCAGGATCGGTTTTGATGCTGGTGTCAGTGGCCCAGCAGTGGATGGAATATTGGGAATATTTACCCAGAAGACAGTGTGATTGTGCATCTAGAGCCCTTCTGCTATGATCCGATCTGTGAGCACCTGCCACTGTGCCACCTTCGCCAAGTCTCTGAGGTGCCCGCGCTCCAGACTGAGCCTGTTTACAGCACCTACTTTCATGAAATTTACATAAATAACTCACTTCCAGCTCAGAGAAATTCCTCTTTTGCTTCAGCTGCTTCTCAGTGGTATATATTGTGGCCTGGACTCACTAACCTTTCATGCAACACAACGCAGCAAGACAACTAGCATCTCAGTTGATTAAAAGGGAGAGAACACAAATGCGCCATAACTACTAAGATATTGTGCACTTCTCTCTCATAGCGCTGGGGCACTTCAGACAGCCCAGCACCAATGCAAGCACCACTGGGCCATGGTGCAAGGGGTGCCTGCATTACGGGTGGGATAGTTATTGTGCACCAAGGGATAACTTCTTTCACAAAAAACAATCCTTGGAGCAGTATTCCTCTTCCATCTGTAATGCAGAGCACATGGAAAGAGGAAGTAACAAGGAGAAATTAAGATATTGTTCCTCGTTGCACCTCTCCTGGGTAGGTGCACCATTTTGGCTAAAACCCAGGATTACTGCCGTTAGTAAATCTGGGTTTGCATAAAATACATTGGGGGGTGCATGGGAACTCCCACGCTGCATCAATGTAACACATACCCAATGCAGATTAATGTATGCAATATAGACATGGCGATTTGGGGAAAAACCATAGCACAAATATCATCTGCATCTCTGCTCCTCACTGAACACCATCATAATACAGCTCTATCTCTTTTCTGCCATCTTTGCCATTCAGGCACATACATGCACTAAGCAAGATGTGCAAGTCTTTCTCCGGATGCGCAAAAATCCGCACAATGCTCCCGGCAGCTAGGTAACAAACACATCACCAGTAACAAACAAACAGCACACCTTCTAATGTGTCCACAGTAAAAGGGAATTCAATTGCAAACTATGGGCCTGATTCACAAAGGTAAATTTACACTTTTGTGTAAGTTTAATATTTGTTTGCTATTCACAAACTCCGGTTTAATAGTAGATTTATGACTGTGGAGACTGTATTTGGAGTTGAGAACTTTCCCCTTAAAAAGATAGACCTGTCCTGTCTTTTAAAAGATAATAAGATTACCGAAGCATGCTTTTTCTGGCGAAGACTGCTGACTTAAAAAATGAACTAACTCTAAAACACACCTCTTCGCTGTGAAGTAATTGCAGATGCTGGCAGGCTGCTCTGCATTGCGAAAAAATAAAAGAATTTTAGATAAGGAAATAAAAACCTTTTAGCATAAGCAATATAAATTGACAAAAAACATAAAAAGTAGAAGGGATTGAGTGGACTCCCCAACACACGGACAAGTAGGTGATGGCAAGACATGCTGAAACCCAGAAGAAAAACAAAGGAGGTAGAAATTTGTGGCAGCCCAAAACCTGAATCAGAGCGACCTCTGCCTTCTGCCTAATGCCAAACTCTGATAAAAAGCCATGCCTCTATCTGTTCTTATAGTAAGAAACTCGACAGAATACTTCAGTTCTGATTTTCCCTCATATGGTGGGCACTCTCCTAAAATGGGGCCTTCACAAGTTTCTTATTGTGGGTACAGATTAGAAAAGGGTTATCAAAGAAGAAGGGATGGTCTACGCTTTTAGGGTTCCCATGACAAAGGCCTACCAGGGGATATTAAAAGCCTTGTCAAGACTCAAACAGTCCTTGATGATGGTATGATTGAGAGTAGTCTCCGGGTTGGTCCAAGTTGCATCCTCCGGGTTGGTTCATATTGAGAGCCATAGTGTGAGGGAGCCCATTTAATCCAATCTTCTAAATACCTAAAGCCCAGTTCCTCATATGGTAAGTGGACAGGTTGGATAATATACTGTTTTCCTTTGTTTGTAAGTTACCAAAGTTGGCAAATCCCTATACCCAGGGACCATAGCCCGCGATTCAGGCGAATTGTCTTTTATAGATCCCTGAGTTAGGGATAAAACTGCTGTGCCCTGGAGGGCTCCATATTCTCAATAGTGAGTCGAAAGATCTAGAGAACTTAAGCCGCGTGTTAAGTATATGGGAGGACCATCGCCCGGAGAAATCGAAGCAAGTCACTAAATAGGAAAATTGCTTAACAGCTGTAAAACATCGAGATTCATGCACAATAGGAGGAACCCTCTGGCTTTTGCGGCAACAGACCATGATGTGGGACTGGATAAATGTAGTTGTCAGATCTAAACTGGACGTGAGTTCCACAAAGCATTAACTAGCGAGCCAAAAGCATTAGGTGTATGCGCAAACAGCACAGCATGGTCTGCGTAGAACAATGCAAGCAATGGCATAATAATAATCATAGTATTATTGCTCATAGGGACGTCAAACAAAGCAGTAACCAAAGATGGAGTCAGGTTTTTAACATATAAGGTAATTAAAAGTGGGGCAAACATACAGCCCTGACACAGGCAAATATGTAGCTAATACTCAGGTACAGATATACAAATTTTACATGCAACATACTAACCAAATTTTCTTTGCTGTTTGGTGCAATGGGGAGAGAATAGCGCAAAGCCAGTGCAAAGCCATATACACCATGATAGGCCTGGTGCTGCTGTCCCCCCCTGTATTGGCACTCTCATTAGGTGCCTTGTACTATGCACAGCCACACTCAGGCGTGCAACACCCATTGGGCTCAAAGGGCTTCAGCCCCCCGTCGTGTGTGTCAGCCTGGCTGAGACAGCTTCCCGGGCACACACACAGCAGCACCAGAGTAGTTCACAGGTCTTTAAAAGACCATTTACTTGTTAACGAGGCTTTGTTGTGTTTTCACTCCTTCTTAGAACCCCTGCAGCTCCACTTTGCCCCTCCCGAAATTTGGATCTAGTTGCGCCTCTGGCCACACTCCATAGCAGAGAGGTGAGTGTGCTCTCTAGCATCGAATTTGCACTGGAAGCATACCCTTCCAAAACAAATTCCTACGCCGCAACACATTTCAGAAGGATCCCACTCACTGAATGAGTGCTGTGCACTCCAGCACAAATGCAATGTGCTTCAAGGAGGCATTCGATTTTTTATGCAAAGCCTGGCCTGGCTATTTTACTGTATAGAGTATGAATGAAAACCTATTGCTGTTTCCACTGATCCACACATATAATTCTCCTGTAATGCCTCTATGACGCAAAGTGACGCAAAGCGGATCCAAGCACTTTTCTGCACTGAGAAAAGGGCACCCTTCCAGCACAAAAGTAACTGGAACGTAAATACCAACTTTTAACCTTGAATCACTTCGGTATAGTATAGGCTATAGTAAACCTAGGACTCATTCTCATCCTGTTTCTAAGAGCTTCCAAGGGGCATATTATCAAGAAACGGCGTTAAAACTATCGCCACTTTAGCGGCAGAAAACTGCCGCTAAAGCGGTGATAATGGACATGATAATATGCCGTTGAGAATTCCAATAGAAGTCCATGTTCTGGTGTCAACATGGGCTTCTATTGGAATTCTCTGCGGCATATTATCAAGCCCATTATCGCCGCTTTAGCGGCAGTTTTCTGCCGCTATAGCGGCGATAATTTTAACGCAGTGCTTGATAAAAATGCCCCCAAAATTCGGCAAAGAGGAGAAATTAGGCACATAGAGAGTTGCCCAGATTTTCCCTTGAGTAGTCTGAGCAGCAAACTGCTCATCTGTAGCACATTTTAATGTGGGTGGAGTAACTCACTTTTGAGTGCTAAGGCACCTGATCCTCATTAGGACCAGGGCCCAGATATACTAAAGTTGGTGCAGAACAGCACTTATTGCAAATCACCACATCTGGATTGTGTGAAGGGTAAAAAATGTGTGCAGCGCCTTATTTACAAAGCACTGCATGCCGTTGATGTCATTGGTGAAGCTCTTGAAAAATATATTGAAAGGGACTTGGTGCAAAGCGATGCACAGGCATTTCGTGGTGCGACCGCCTTAATATTTTTTTCTCAAAAATTGCTTGCTTGAAGAAGCTGCTAGATATTGCTGTTTTTGCTGTTGCATTAAGGCTGGCGCCAAAAAAATTGTACATCTGGGCCTTACTATCCACCTAGTCATAATGCTCTCTGATCTTTAGCATCATTATATCAAAAAGTCGTGGCTGTTTTGTTTACGTGATGACAATACTGACTACTACCATTCGTTTATTGATTCTGTGAATATTTTGCAAAAGATATTTGGATACCGTGGATTAATGTATGTGCGCATTTTTAATCTAAAGAATAGTGCTTCATTCACCCTCTGTATTTTATTGTTGGCCTTGGTTGCAGGCACTTAATAGAGACCAGTGATTGGCTGGCAACGATGCATAGCAATTCAGGCTCTACTCACGCATACTAGCATGTTTTCACTGGCAGAAGCATAGCAAGGGTGCCCTGTGCCCTAATGCAAGCAAGAACACTGGGACCCTTCCTTTGATTTTATACTAAGAAAACAGCCACTAATCGGGGTACTATGTGCCCTTACACCCATTGACCCACATACCACTGCACCTGCTCCACTATTTATAGCCACACCCCATTCACAGTGGTTGAAGTTATTTCTGGTGGTGGCTACATTTAGGCACAGCCATTTGTAATGCATTCGGTCTCGCCTTTGGGACCTCATATGTATTTAGCTATGCATCACATTAGCATGGGTGCTGAAACATCTACTGTTCTTTAACATGGAGGGAAAGTAATCACCAAACTGCGTGACACGCCAGGTATGGGTACACATGGAGAGAAATATTGCCTTTCAGCGGGAAATGGTATAGTCCAAAGCTCTGTTTTTAATATAAAATAAGGGTCTTCGGTGGTCATATCACTGAAAATACAAGTTTTGAAAAAAATATGATTGTCTACGGGTGCTCTTGGAAGACAATTTCTATGGACTGGAAACTAGAGAATGCTAAAGTGATTCTAGTATTTTACTGACCTCTGCTGGTCGTTTTCTATCAAAAAAGTTAAATAGAGGCAGTTGCCAGAAAAATAAAAAAAACAGAACGCCCCTAAGCAGAAAACATTTCTCGTATTTTACTGAACTCTGCTGGTCGTTCTCTATCAAGACAGTTAAATAGAGGCAGTTGAACAGAAAAAAAGTCCCTAAGCGGAAGCAGACAAGTCCTAGGGCTGATCTCCAGAGCCCACAAAGTACATACACATATCAGTATATACTAAAAAATATACAAGAGATCTCGAATGCTCGACCTGAAAAGTCATCATTATTGCTGGAAGCCTTCTGACCTCGAAGTGCATTTTTTTGTGTGGCTTTTCATCATGCACATAAGCAGTTTTGAAAAAGTGACTGCATACATCTGGAAACACTGCACACATTCTGGTGCCAAACTGGCAAACCATTTTCTCTTAGCACAAAGCATATTTCCGATAAGATAGTGTGAGTGGGCTGAGAGCCAGCTGCAAATAACTACTGGCCACAAGTTAAAATACTTGAAGTCAGCCTCCAATCCTTCCGAGGCTAATTGCAAAAACTCACATTCCATTATATCTTCTAACAGGAACAGTTATCAATTAAGGGGCCTAATCACAAAAACCTCCATGAGTATGGGAAGTTGTACTTTTTACGTTCTCTTACATTATTTGTGAATTTTCTCTGAAACGTTGAACTTCTGATTCATTCACGTCCCAAGACAGCATCTTTTTTCTATTTACACAAACTGTCTATGAATATTCCCTGAATATTATCTCTTTTCCCATTTTAGATGTTTTGGGACCTATTCACAAAGCCACGTAATCTATGTAAAAGAGTACTAGAGGAGTATTGCTTTATGTACTCAAAAATTCCGTTTTGAATGGGCCTCTAAGCACATATTTGCAACTCAATTTTATTAGTTCCGGTTTTATTCATATTAGGTAAGTGATGTGGTCTAGTGGTTGAGCTGCCATTTTAGAACATGGGTACCTTGGCTCTAATCTTTGCTTCATCACTTGTGTGATTCTTTCCAAATCTCTTAATCCCCTACATCTAAAAATTGGAAATCTGTGAAATATTACATTAATACAAATATGTATGTGAAGTGTGATAAAATGTAAAGCCACCCACACACATTAATGTACAGCGCTCGATCACCCTGGCTAGATTTGCAGCATATAAATATTAACACATACATTTTAATTCGAAATCGTATTGAAAACATTTTTTTGTCTTCTAGACTGAGAATTTTCAATAGGCAAATGAAACAAAAAATTCTAATGAATTCCCCCATGAGGCATGACCTAAACGGGAAAAGCTATGTGAGTTGTATGCCAGAAAAAGGAGCTAATAAAAATTTATCTTTAAGAATATCGACGAAAGAATATCAGCTATCATCATTACAACTATGTAAAAATGTAAATATTATGGGGCAGATTTACAAGAAAGTGACGCATCTGCACAGATGCGTCAATTTCCCTGCGCCACCCTTAGAAACCCTTCTGCCACCATAGATGGCGCAAGGATTGACAGATGCGTCAGAAATTCTGACGCATCTGTCGGCGGAAAAGTCACGCATGGCTGGAGTCATGTCGCAAGCACGACGCAACTACAGCAATGCGTGTTGAGGCCTATTTCCACTACACTGCATCACTACTTACGCCTGCTTCAAGCAGGCGTAAGGTTTTGACGCAGTGGCATCTTAAAAGTGGCGCAGTGAAATCTTGTAGATTTCACTGAGTCACTTTTACGAGGCCTTTCTGCGTGGCGACGCCCACCCTGCATACATTATACCTGATGCAGGTATAATGTGAGGCAGGGCTTTACAACGTGACGCATCTCCCTAGATGCGTCACGTTGTAAATAGGCCGCATTGTTTGCGCCGCTGTTGCATCAAAAAATTGACGCAATTGCAGCGCAAAAGTCACACAAGAGGCTTGTAAATCTGCCCCTATATGTTTCTATTCTCATACATTCAAATTAATAAAACAAAGTATTGGTATCTGTCCAACTAATGTGCAATAATAAAAGAAGGCAATATAGAAATTGATACAGTGTAAGGGTTTTGTTAGCAATTGAGATAAAAATCAACTCTAGGCATCCCGGCAGACAGAAAGTGAGAAAGGACTGCCACACATGTTATGTTATGTGAATTTGTGAAGAGGGGCTAATCACCTGTGAGGGTATCCAGGTGCTGAGTAGAGCAGGCCTGAGGGGGAAGAGGAGATCATGAAAGTTTTGTCTGGAAGACTCATGTCTTGAGGTTCCTTCGGAAGCCCATGAGGTTGGGGAAGGTTCTGAGGTGTTTTGGGAGGTTGGTCCAGATCTTTGCTGTAGTATGAGAGGGAGCGTCCTCCACATCTGGTCTTCTTGATGGGAGGGAGATGTGATCTTGCCTGAGACACAGATCGAAGATGTCTGGTGAATTGGTAGAATTTGAGTGGGTGGTTGAGTTAAGCTGGACTAGTGTGGAGAGCTTTGCACGCATGGGTGAGTAGCTGGCACTTACATCTTTCATGGACTGACAGCCAGTGGAGAATGTTGAGGTGTGGAGAGATGTGTTTTTTTCATGGGATGTTCAGGATGAGTCTGGGGGCTGTCTTCTGGGTGGTTTAGGGTGGCGTAGTCCAATGTAGAGGCCATTTCCATAATCAAGGCTATGTGTGACGTTCGGCTGGTGTTCAGTGGGATCCACTTGAAAATCTTGCGTAGCATTCACAGGATGGGGAAGCATGACGAATAGACGGTGTTGATCTGTCTGCTCATGGAGAAATTGGTGTCCAGGATGATCCCGGTTTTTTGGCATGGTCCTCAGGGATGAGTGGAGGGGCATGTTAAGAGGGCCACCAAGAGGCGTCCCAGGGGGAGTGTTTGTTGCCGAAGATAAGGACTTCGGTTTTGTCTGAGTTGAGCTGGAGGCAGTTGTTTTTTAACTAGCCAGCGACATTGCTCATGCAGGTGGAATAGTTTGCGCCGGAGGTGCTGGCTGAGTCAGTAATGGAGAATATGAGCTGTCTGTCGTTATTGTAGGATTCTATGTTGATTCCGTGGGCTCTGATGATGTCCACGAGAGGCATCATATAGACATTGAAGAGTGTTGGGCTAAGCAACGATCCTTCAGGAACTCTGCAGATGAGTTTCTTGGGTTCTTAGGTGTGGAGGGAAGTTTAACTCATTGAGTTCTGTCCATGAGTAAGGAGGATATCTACTTATGGGATGGTCAACAAATATGGTATGGTAAACAAATACCCACATGCTGAAGCTTTCTAACGAGTGACTTGTGGGAGACCATATTAAAAGCTGCGGAGAGGTCGAGGAGGATGCTTCTGATGTCATCAGTGGCTGCAATGAGGGCTGTCTCTATGCTATGGTTGCTGCAAAAGTCTGATTGAAAGCTGTCTAGGAGTTGATGAGGTTCTAGGTGGGATGCCAATTGGGCATTGATGGCTTTCTCATGACTTTAAGAGGAAAAGGTAGGAGCAAGATGGGTCTGTTGCTGCTAAGGGTGTTGGAGTCTGATGTTGGTTTCTTCAATAAGGCATTGAGTTCTGCATTTTTCCGGAAAGACAAGAAGATGGCAGTGGTTATGGAGGTGTTGATGATAGTGGTGGGCATTGGGAAGATGATGGTTCTTCCAAGATTGTATATGAAGTGGGGGGCATGGATCTGAGGGGGATAAAGAGTAGATGGTGTTTATCAGGGCAGTGGTTTCTTCATCTGAATGGGGCTTCCAGTTGCTTAGCTGCTGTTTGGTGATGAAGGAGGTGTCCGCTGGTGAGGGGAGTTCATATCAGTATGCTGTGGGTCAAATCTGTTGTAGGACTTGGCAATATTCTGTTTGAAGAAGTTTGAGAGGTCATTGCAGAGTGCATTGGATGGAATGATGTGGTTGTTGGCAGCTGCGGGTTTGGAGAACTCCTTGAGGATGGTGAAGAGTTCTTTGCTGTTGTTGGAGCTGGCTTCGAGACTGAGAGTTATGGCCTTTTTCTTTGTGTTTCATAATTGTTGATGATAGATCTTGCGGTGGCGATTTTGTCATGGCACTTGGACTCTCTGAGGTCGTTTATGTACCAGCTGGGTCATTTGCTTCTCTGCACAGCCTCCACCATGCTGGCTGCCCCTAGCAACAATACTCCAGCTGGCTATCCAGTCACTCCTTCGCCTCCAGAAAAATAGCCTTCTAGCGAAACTAAAACCAAAACCTACTCATTGTTTAATCGCAATCCAGTGCAAAAGGTATATCACAAAGAGGACAGTGTCATGGGTGGCAAGACTCAAACTTTGTTTTACTAGCATGCAGCTGTGGTACCGGCACTTCCAGCATATGCATCTGAATTATCAACTGGGAAGCAACATACATTCTGCGAACTCTGCCACTGCTACTGCTGGGCCTATTATGCCTGCCACATGGAGTGACAACTCCATACCTCCTCTGCCTTGTTCAACAGTGGAACTGGTAACTGACCCATAAGCTTCACTTGAACCCACCCATCAGCCTCTGAGCTTTATCGTCTTTGCACAGAATATCCTTGCACAGACCATCAAAGGTCCATTGTCGGGACCACCCATCCTCTCTCTTCCTTAAGGACCACAATAACTCAGCAGAGCAATCGGGCAAACAATACAGAGACACTAGAGGTGGCAACGCAGAAGGTGACATGTAGTCCCAACTTTCCAACAAACAAGCTTGAGTTCATCCTGCACTACCTTTCTAGGGGCAAACATGGCATTCTGAACAGGAGCACAATTCTGAAACTGTGTGGGGCAACTGCAAGTACCAGACATATCAACTCTAAACACCTGGAGTCTATTGAGTTCAGGGTAAATCCAGCCCAAAGTGGGAGAGACATTAAATTCACTACATGGTCCTCTGCGGACTTGTCTGACCTTATTTGGCAGCTTAAGGACACATTTTCCATGTGGGCAATCAAGCTGTCAACTGTGCTACCACCTCACTACCCCAGCCCACTATTACAAAAGCCCAGTACCTGACAACGATATTTTGAAAGGAGCTATCGGCTCTGATTTCTGCAAGTACTTACCGGCTTCTTTGACACCATCATTGAGAATACAGTGAGTCAATTTCGATCGGTTACTTGTCAATTCTAGCAGGCCATAAGTAACTCCACAAGAATGCACAGTCCACTTGCTACCTTTTCTATTCTCCCTCTATATCAACCATTTAGAGGGGACATGCCCCAGACCGGAAAGTGCCCAATACTAGCCCTATTGAACGCTGATGACGCTGTCATCATGGGCTGTACACCTGTAGCATTGCAGCATCTTTTGGATGGCTTTACATCCTTTATGGTGGGGCTTGACTTGAAGATCAACGCCATTGAATCCTTTGTAATGTCCTGTTGTTACAGGATTTGCCCGAGACCTGTTTTCAAGCTCCAGGCCATCCCTGTTAAACATTTGACTAACTTTAACTACCTTGGTGTAACCTGTAGGGGGTCCTGGCAATCACAGATAGGAAATAGAAATAATCATTTGGCAAAGAGTATCAATGCATGTTGGAAAATATCCCTCTCTAAAGGGTCACCCCAAACTGTTTGCCTTCCTCCTCCTCCTCTTTTTCTGGCCTTGTTTTTTTGGCTTTAGAACTGTGAGCACGCTACCACTGCTAACCAGTTCTGAAATACATGTGCTCTCTCCTCTAAACATGGTAAAGTTACTTATAAGTACCTTGTAAAGTGGTATACCATATACCCGGGGCCTGTAAATCAAATGCTACTAGTGGGCCTGCAGTACTGATTGTCACAACCACACAAATAGCCTTTTAATCCTGTCTCAGGCCTGCCACTGCAGAGCCTGTGTGTGCAGTTTAGTGCCAAATCAACGTGGCATTTAAAACCCTTTGCCGAGCCTTAAACTCCCCTTCTATTACATATAAGTCACCACTAAGGTAGGCCCTAACTAGCCAATAGGGCAGGGCGCTGTGTAAGTAAAAGACAGGGCATGTACTTTCAGGTTTTGCATGTCCTGGTAGAGGAAAACTCCTAAATTAATTTTTCATTACTGTGAGGCCTAATTCTCTCATATTTTAACACTGGGAATTCCTGAATACACTTTTAAGATGTAATTCATGATTAGAAAGGAGTAGCTGTGTTATGTTGTTGTATTACTTTATTTCAGCAACCAGTGCCATAAAAATGTACAAGAATATACAAGACACATAAATTAATCAAAGTAATAAAAACATCTAAAAAAAATGTAATCGAACAAATTCATATATATATATACATATTCTTTTTTTTTAGGCTCAAAATCGTAATTGCAATGCCAGTTTTAAAGATGCTTAGGAACAACACAAATCCCTTAATCACAGGGGTCCAAAGAGAGATTTTAAAATGCAGTATGGACAAGTTGCCAACATAATCGTATTTTTCTATTATAATGATCTACAATAGTCCCATGTAGCATCACTCATGGCATTCTCCGATTCACTCAGAATGTAGTGATAGTAAATGTAGGAAAGTAGGATCTGCTTTTATGGCTTTTTGCCTGGTGCTAAGCTGTTTTTGACCAGTCTGACTGGCATCCTGCTAATCAGGACCCCAATCTCTCTGCTTTCTCCCCTAAATTCTTATGTTCAGTACTTAGGTACATCCCAGATTGGATGCTGAGATACCCTGAGCAGTCCCTAGTATATGTTACTAAGGTACATAGGGCATAGGTACCCCAGAGGTCCCCCATGGGCTAGAGAATGTATTATGCCACCCATGGGAGACCTTTCAAACTGTAACTACAAGCATGCCATTGCAGCCTGTGTAAGCTGGTGCTAGCACCACTTAAAAAAGATATAGGTTTCCTATATCTAGGATCACTGCACTTAAAACCTATAAGTCACCCCTATAGCAGGCCTTTGCAATCCTTAGGGTAGGGTGTTTGGTTCTAAGTGTGAGGGTGCCCCTGCATTAACAGGACACCCCTACAGCCTATGGAGTTCATTCTCCCGGGTTGTAAGTGAAGCAGCCATATACCGCATAGAGGAGCGCCACATAAATACACGATGACCATCTCAAAAACGGCTGCATCGAATCTTATCATGTTTGGTATCAAACATGTTGGAATCATACCTCCACACCGTAAACCGTATGGGGGTATGATTCCAAGCACTGGAAGAGCCCTCCATTAGACTCTCAGTGCTCCTGGTACAAGTCTTCTAGACCCGGACAGCACAACTTGGCTGCTGCCAACCAGAGGCACAATTCTGGCCTCCTGCTGCTGAGCCAAGCTCGAGCGGGGAAGGCAGAACAATAGGTATCCAGTCACAGGGAGGTGTGACCACCTTCCAGACAGGATTTAGTGTATTGGGGCTGGGTGGGTGCGCTTGCCAGCGCCACTCAGTCTGCATGAAGGGCACATTTGGTGCCTCCTTGCATAGTCCAGTTCATACCAGCTCTGGGAGCCGTTGGCACCCACTCTGGCACGAAACTGGACAAAGGACAAGGAAGTATCCTCCCCCCTGTCCAAATCCTACCCTGGGAGGGTCCCCTGAATCGTCCCAACCTTTTCCTTAGGGTATTTAAGGGCTTACCTGGGTGTTGTGCCCTAGATTCATCGTGGGACATGATTCAATATAAACACCACTTCAACTTCTACCGTCTGGGCACTCTGGACTTTGCTGGACTTGTTTGGGCTCAACTTTGTCTCCCTTACAGTCTGCTGCATCTTCTGTGTCTGTGCACCATACAGGAACCTTCCAAGGCCTGTGGGCATCCAAGACACCTGAAGGAATCTCCCTTGGACTGATGGAGTCACTTACCTGCATCTGCATGCACCGCAACTAAGCTGACAGGTCGGCTGATACTGAGCTCCCACAGACTCTGAAAGGCTCAGCAGCACAGGTGGTGGTTCTCCACATTTCTCAAGGCGTTCCCTGCCCTCTCACCAAGTTTGAGGCCAGTATCCCTCTTAGGAGCCGCAGGAACTGAACCGCTGTGTACTACGTCTACTTGCCATTGCAAAGGCTTGTTGGCTTCCTTCCACCAAGATCTTTGGGCTACAAGTAGCCCCAACCTCAAGCATCTCCAGTGACCAGAATCTTTGTCCACACTTCATTGTTTGCACCGTGGCCTGCATCTTTTGGTGAGCTTCTCGAGGTCCTCTTGCGACTCCAGTACCTCCCACCTGTGGTTCCTGTCGAGGGTCGCCTTTGATTCTTTTGGGCTCCCCTGATTGCTTGGGCCTGCCCTGACTCCCTTGCTTGTGGTGAGTCCCCTGGACTTTGCTGGTCTCTGCATTGCACCTTCTTCGACTTCTACGTTGTTTGCAGTTGCCAAGGCTCGTTGGTGCTCCCGACAGACACCGACCCCTCAGCACTCGACATCCGACGTGGGACAGGTCATGTACAGCTCCTGGTCTTCCTCAGCGTTGCCTGGTCCTCACAGCTGCAGGGTCAAGGTCACTCTCAACTCTTCAGCAACTCCTGAAATCGATGGGCATTCATGTTCCAGGTCTCCATGTCACTCATGAGTGACATAGACTCTGCCCCCTCTACCTGCAGGAACTCTTCAACTAGAATCCACCTTCGGATTCCACCGGAAATTTCTCCTTCTCCAGCAGTGGCATTTTCCTGAAGTACTCTATTGAGTTTGACTGAAGTTTCTGACACCACTTCACACCTATGCACCCGGCTTCCCTGGTGTGGGTAACATGGGTACTAGGGTATCTATGGGTGGGGTGGCTCTCCAACTGTCTGTCTTCCACGGGGTTTCTTCAGGGTCCATTGGGAAGGGTCCTTAATCTTTAAAATTTCAACCTCGACTTACACGTTGATTTGTACGGAGAACGCGATAGTGTGCCCACACTGCACCCAATCTCCATGGGGTTCCTAGTTACACACCTTGGGTGGTTCCTTGGGTCCCTGACACTTCTATGTCCAATGGACATTGTCTTGACACGAGTCGTGGTTCTTATACCACTTTCTTAGTATATGGTTTGGTCCCCCCCCCTGGGGTCCACTGTGTATTCTGTGCTATATACGTGATTTCTACGCAAAGTATTGTGTTTATTGTGCATCTGTATGTCTTAGTGAGTGTTATATATTAAATACATATTTTTATAAATACATTGTGTGGTTCTTTTTCAATAATTCTATACCTCTAAGATTGCATTCTTGTACAAGCTGCTTTACACTCCTTCTGTACTAAGCCTTAAGGCTGCTCTCCACAGCTACCACCTCCTAAATCACCATAAGAGTTGTCTGAACTGGTACATAAGTGTACATCAAATACCAGGCCAGCCTCTCACAGTAAACACAGCTGTGTAATGTTTTAAATCTTTTGAATGGGAATGATAAATCCTCTTTACTGGTAAAGTTGCATTTAACATTGCCATTTTAGAAATACAACTTTTAGAAACTGGGCATTTCTCTGCTCTTACTGCTCTGTGTGCCTACAGCCTGTCTCTAATACATGTCTGGGTGGATGACAACTCCACTTTGTGCATTCCCTCCAAACAGCCACAAACACAGGAAGGTTAGATGTGTCTGAATACTCATCTGCATTCTGATGGCTCTTCCTGGACAGGGAGGGAGGGGGGAGCTTACACTTATATCTGAATAGGCAGTGTCCTGCTCCCACACGAAAGGCTGATTACCCCCTCCTGATTGTCTGGAGTCAGGGCTGGGAAGAAAGGACCTCTGTGCACTCCAAAGACCCTTTTTTTGAAGTCACCCTCACTTCAAAGGCACAACTGGGTATAAGTACTGGGTTTCTGACTCTACCAAGGCAGACACTTCTGGACCCACAACTGGACTCTCACAGAAAAACTGCTGTGCTGCTTGAAAGGACTGCCACTCTGCTTGACTGCCGACCTGGAAAGACTGTTTTTCTCTTTTGCTACCATGCTGCCTGCAGCTCTCTGACCCTGCTGAGGGAGAGCTGAACTGGACTCTCACAGAAAAACTGCTGTGCTGCTTGAAAGGACTGCCACTCTGCTTGACTGCCGACCTGGAAAGACTGTTTTTCTCTTTTGCTACCATGCTGCCTGCAGCTCTTTGACCCTGCTGAGGGAGAGCTGAACTCCGCCTTTCAACCCAAAGTGTTCCCCAAGGGTTTGTTGACTCGCCTCCTGTTGTGGAAACTCAGGGAAACCAAGGTTTCTACCCCTGCTCTTGTGCCTGGTTCACTGGAAGTGGACTCAGATACTTCAGGAAAACTGATGCATCCACTGAATCCTTGAAGCAAAGTCAACACTTTGTCCTTGTGGCAGGAGCAGAACCCGCACTTCGGAACCAACACATCGCCTGCAGAACCTGATACACTCAACTGTGCATTACCGCCGTAGAAGTGTGTAATAGATCAACATATCTTTCGACTACATGGAGAAAACCAGCGCATCACACTCAGAACCAATGACTCTCAGCTGCAGCGCCTTTCACCTGCCAACGCATTGCCCTACTGCGTGGATAAAATCGACGCACCTCGCTGTTGAGACCAGGTTAAGGTACTTGGTTCAACGGGACCAATGTGGGTCCTGTAGCTGTCTAGCGCTCTATTGTGGTCGGCCTGAACTTTCAACTTTGCCCCAGTCTAGTGCAACCAGATAACCCCCTTTGGCACTTATTGCTTCCAAGCACTACACTTCTTTGTAATCTTTAAACATACATAACTTTGTTCTACTTATTGGATTTTTGTTGTTTTGCTCTAGATTTACTAATTTAGAGGCCGATTCACAGAACTATTCTGAGATAAAATTCTAAAGTTACTACTTTTGGTATTCACAGAAGGCATTTAGTAGTAGTAAAGTTAGGACTCCTAGGGGGTCCAACTAGCCCACCAGGTACCTCCAGTAAGCGCCACAGAGCTGTGTTGCAAAGAGGTGTAAAAAGGGGCATGGCCTCGGACCACCTCTCTGAAAGGCAGCCCTGTGGTGCATACTAGAGGTACCTGGTGGGCTAGTTTGCCCCCAGGGACCCCCAGTATTGAAAGGGAATTAATTCCCCAACTTTAAATGCGCCACAGGGCTTGTGTTGCTGGGAGAGGGCGGGGCCTGCGGAATGATGCCGGTCTTATAAAAAAAATTTTTTTTTAGAAGGGGGCTGAGCCCAAGGCCTGACCCCTTTAAAAAAAAAATAGATATATCTAAACGGGAAGGGGACCGCGTGGGCCCCCCTCCCGTGGCCAATTCTGGCCCAGGGACTCCATCCCCCAGGGCATGGCCACATATATTTATTTTTATAAGGAGGGGGGCTGTGTGGCCCCCCTCCTGAGGCCTCTATTGGCCCCAGGGACCCCATCCCCCGGGCCAGCCTTTATTTATTTAATTTTTGGGGGTAGGGGGGCTGCTTGGCCCCCCTCCCAGGCAACTCCTGGCCCTGGGACCCCATCCCCTGGGGCCTGGCCTGTCCCTTGGGGACCTTGGGGGCGCCCCAATTCCCCCACGGTCCCGCCGGCTCCCCGCCTCCTGCGGGAGCTGGCATTGCTTTTCCACATGGCAAGCTGCTGACATGCAGCTCCCCTTGTGGAAAAGCAATCTGCTTTGGATTTTGGAAGCGAGAGCAGGAAACCTGCTCTCACTTCAAAAATCCAACGCAGAGTTTGCTATGACAGGGTGGGAGCATGCCCTCCCGCATATTATAAACATAGCCCTGGGGAGGTGGACCTCCCCGGGGCTGCAGGGCCCCCGTGGGCCCCCGCTAATATTTTTTGGCACCACCCGGGGGCCTCAATTAAATGAAGCGCGGGAGCCCACGCTTCATTTTCTAAATAAAAATTGGCGGGATTCGCAACCCCAGTGCGACTTTTGCCAAATTAAAAAAAATATATATTCTTTTTTTGGATCTG
Organism: Triturus cristatus; assembly: GCF_964204655.1. Lineage (NCBI taxonomy): Eukaryota > Metazoa > Chordata > Amphibia > Caudata > Salamandridae > Triturus > Triturus cristatus. The sequence continues at coordinate 237,992,063 of NC_140582.1, forward strand.
GGGGTCCTTGTGGGACCCCCTGAGCAGGCCTAGGAGGTCACGGTGTTTCTACCCTGCCCCCTTTTCTTGTTTTTCAACTTTGTTTTACTGTTGTCTTGTGACTCGGAGTCACAAGATGGCTGCCAACACTTCCTGATTTGGAATGTTGGCAGCCAATCACAGTGAAGCTCGTGGTCGGGAGATGTCGCAAATCCACCCTTGATATCGAAACTTTTATTTTTGAATCTCTCAGCAACTACTGAACCGATTTACATCATTTAAAAAAAAGAGGACACTTTCTGAACCAAGCACTACCTTTTGGCCAAATTTGCTGTAATTCCGTTCAGCAGTTCGGGCTGTAGCCTTGGCTAAAGTTTCCTATGGGAAATTGATTTTACGACCTCTATTTTTTGAATTTCTCAGGAACTACTGAACAGATTTACACCATTTAACAAAAAGGGCTCTTTCTGAACCAAGGGCTACCCTTTTGCCAAATTTGGTGTAATTCCGTTCAGTAGTTCGGGCTGTAGCCGTGTCTAAAGTTTCCTATGGAAAATAACATGGAGAAAACACGTTTTGGGACCTCTCTTTTTTCTCAGCCCCTGCTTGGCGAATCACCCCAAAACGTTCAAAACAGGAGCTGACCGGAGCGGGCCACTGGTTTTGAAAATTTTGCGAGGATTCGTCAACCGGCGCCAAAGTTATTGGGAAAAGAAAAAACGCTTTTCCTATGGAAAATAGGTCCTAATTATAACTACCTACTGGCGACCGCCAGTAGGTAATATATATATATATATATATTCAATGAAAAAAACAAAGGTTTCACACATGTTATAGTTAGCTGGACATTTCACTCGTAAAAAACCAATGAAATTCCCCCGTTATAGTTAGTTCAGCTAACTATAACTCGCGCGCCCGCAATGCACTACTGATGACGTCACATATTACATCACTCATGACATGGTCACTGACATCACTCATGACATCACTGATGACATCTCAAATGACATCACTGATGACATCACTGATGACATCTTCCTTGTGAAAGAGTGGCAGACCTCCTCTTCCCCTAATATATCCTTTGATACACACATTCAAAAATAGAGACTAAAATTTTTAAAACAATGGACATACCAATACAAGTTACAAGAACCTCTTAAGTAATTCTAAGAACCACATACACATCCACTCATTCACCAACAGTCCTATACAGTCACTCATACATGCACTCACTCATCATATGTACTCATACACCTATACATCCTGTTACACAATGCCACTCATCCATAGAGTTACTCACACATACTCACTCATGCTAATAAAGAAACAAACATACATTTATTAGCTTATACAGTTATACACACACCACCACACTTACTTCTACGGAAAATTACACATACTTAGTCTTATAAACAATCACTTATAGAAACACATACTTATTCATACAGGAACTCTTTCAATCTCTCACTCTCACATATACTCACTTATATACACCAATAGTCACATATACTAGTTTAATAGATATGTAGTTACTCATAAAGACACTATTGAGACAGTCATTCACTCACTAACACACCCATACACACACTCATCCACCTATACAGTCCTGCACACATGCTGTCTTCAACACATACAAAGAGTGAATCACTCATTCATGCACCTATGCACTACATAATACCCCCCACCGAACCATACAGACACTCAGACTGATACTCAAAAAAACAACTAATAACCTATATAGACACCCAAGAAGCTACTCACCAACCCATGCAGCCACTTATACACAAAGTGAGAGACTGATACAGATATTTTCAAATTTAAACATTACTCAGTAAGCCATGTATTCAGTATGATACACTTAATCAGTCAGATACACAATAAATTTTTCAAAAACAAAGCATCCATTTAGACACTTATATACCCTTTTTTTCTTTCATTGACCTTGAGATATACATATATTAAACATATTTAATTTTCAGAAATACACACATTCACTGGATGATGTCATCAGTGATGTCATCAGTGATGTCATTTGAGATGTCATGTGTGATGTCAGTGACCATGTCATGAGTTATGTAATATGTGACGTCATCAGTAGTGCATTGCGGGCGCGCGAGTTATAGTTAGCTGAACTAACTATAACGGGGGAATTTCATTGGTTTTTTACGAGTGAAATGTCCAGCTAACTATAACATGTGTGAAACCTTTGGTTTTTTCATTGAATTTGCAAGGTTTTTTAAATGCTAATTCCTAACTATAACGTGTGTGAAACCCATGTTTTTTTCAGTGAATTTGCAAGGTTTTTTAAATGCTAATTCCTAACTATAACGTGTGTGAAACCCATGGTTTTTTCAGTGAATTTGCAAGGTCTTTTAAATGCTAATTCTTTTTTTTTTTTTCAATTTTTTTAACATATTTTTATTTTAATTTTCTATCCTTTTTTTAAAAACTATGGTTAAATTTTAAAAATTCTACAATATATTTTTTTTTTACCATTTTTTTAAACTAAACAGGTAAGATTTATTAGTATAACATAGTGTTTTTTTTCCCCCCTTTTTTTTTTTTTTTAATTATTTTTTTAACGTGCGCGTACGGTAAGCGCACGTTTTGCTTTCATTACGTTAGATTTCTACGCTGTTTGCGTTCGTTTACGCAATTTGCGTAGACGTACGTCACGCGCGTGCAGCGCGTAATGCGTATGCTGCACGCGCATGTTACGCGGAAGTGAAAGGGCGTGCCTGTTTTGCGCATGCTCGCGTGCGCATGTCTTTTTTACGCACATGCGTACTTTTACCGTAAGCGCTCCGTAAGCGTAACGTACGCGCACGGTGGGTCATGTGATCATGAAACACAACTTTTGATTGGTTTAAACTACTTTCAGTTCTAGAACTCTCCTACACCACACCCATTCCCCTCATTTCTGCTTGTGATCCCTTAGGAGAAGGAGCTGAGTTGTCTTTGTGATACGATGGCAGAACAGCAGAACTCTTCTGAGAGTGAGGCTAGCAGCACTACCTTGAGGCAGAGAAGGAGGAAACAAAAGAGCTCTTTCATATGGGAGTATTTTTCTTTTCCAGAGGACAAAAAAAAGGTAAATGCACCCTTAGTGACTTGTAAGCTTTGTGGCCGTGTACTTTCAAGAGGGAATCCCAACAAGAAGTATTCCTTCGGGAATCACACCATGTTGAGACACCTTCAAGATGTACACGGTAGGACACATGCTCGACATACTGAAGGTAACCCTTCAGTAAGTCAACCAAGCACATCCACAGCAGCTCAGCCTGGTCCATCATCTGCAGGGCCGAGTCCATCTTCGGTAGGTCAGCTGAGCCCTTCATCTGTGGGGGGAGCATCTCCTTTTTCTCATCCTCTGGAAACCAACCATCGGTTTGCGAGGGTTTTAATTCGGTGCGCCACTTGTCATGATCAAATTTGTCATAGGGAGACCAGTGTTGCCCTAGTGAACAATTTAATAGATCAGCACATTTGTCGTACCGACTAATATTCCCATTCTTTCTTTCCTCTGTCCCTGCATGAACACAACGGCTCTTTTAAGAGCCAACCTTACCTTTTAACTTTTTTTTATATATTTTTTAAAACTTTTCTTTATTTTTTTTTTTACCGTACGCGTATTTTTTTTTTTTTTTTTTAAAAACACTAAAAATCAATTATCACATTACAAGGTTCTTGAGAGACTACAATGATAAACTGAAAATGTGATTGTGAAGAAGTGGAAAAAAGGGACCATGAAATTTTTGACTTACCATACCCACTCAAAAAATTATTTATTAATTAAAATTTAATTTTAATTGCTTTAAAAATGGTTCAAGTTTTTGAAAATGTTCTATCTCAATCTGAAAAAAAAAGAAAAAAGTATTAATATTTAATAAAACATTTTATAATACAGTACACATATTTACATATTTTCCCCAAAAAATGTTTGCCTTTTTTTTGCTGTTTTCAGAATATATTGCATTTCACTATAAATTGTAAAAGCAATTGCATTCATCATTTAACAGCGGGCAAAAAAAAAATAACAATCTCAAAGATTGTTTTAAAAAAGCCCAGAATCTCTTTTAACTTAAACATAACATTATAGAAATGCATAATATTCATAAAAAATATCATCTAATATCAATACTTATTTCTTTAAAATACCGTCTGACATTTTTGTTTCAGAAGTATAATCCCAAAAATATTATATATCAAATAACTCCACAATACATGTGGTTCCATTTCCTTTAGGCCACATAGTAATTTTAAAATTCTTTTTTGATTAAATTTCCAATGTTAATCCAATAAAATTCCAAAGTTTAAATTGTACAGATCTCACCGATTCTCTGTAACATTTTGGTTTCCGAAAGATTAATTAATAATTAAATAGGTCCACAATACAATTGTTTACCTTTCCTCATGGCCAAATAGTAATTTTAAAAATCTTTTTTGAATAAATTTCCAATGGCAATCCAATAACATTCCAAAATTTAAATTGTGCAGATGTTACCGATTTTGTCTAAATTTTTGGTTTTCCAAAGTTTCATTAAAAATTTAAAAAGTCCACATTGCAATTGGTTACCTTTCCATTAGGCCAAATGATAATTTGTAAAATCATTTTTTTTGAAAATTCCAATGGTAATCCAATAAAATGGTAAAATTGTTTTGTACAGATCTTGCCAAGTCTCTCTAAAATTTTGGTTTCAGGAAGATTAGATAGGAATTTGCTAAATCAAAAGGCAAACGTTGCTTGAAAATCAATTTTGAATCATTACACAGTGTCCAGCCTTTTTCACATTTAAGATAAACTGTGTAATGTCCAGAAGTAACAGTAGGTCCTTCATGGAAAATTATTGCAACTGTTACAAAAGTTTTTCCTGAAATTGATAATTGCTGTCCTGTAAACTTCTTTATTAAAGTATCTAATTTTGACCCATCAGCTTTACATCGTTGCATCATTAAAATTACATATTGTCCGTATTCCTTTAAAATTAACGTTGAAAACATTTCAGATTTACACTCACTGCATTCCATGCTATGATTAGCATCTTTAACTAATTTAGCAAAAGTGACTGTTTTACTTTCTGGCAATGTTAAATAAATAAACCGTTCAGAATCAACATTAGAGCCACATGTATTATAACAGTTTTCACAACTATGTTCCCATTTATAAGAGAGACCAAACAAATTTTCAATGGGAACCCCTTCTTCTTCCAGTACCTGAAGAAAAAACATCAAGAATTCCTGTGCGTCTTGCTGTACATTTTGAGAAAACTGTGTTCGTCCTGAACATACATCTAAAAGTTTTCTAATTTCAGTAGCACTTTCTATTTGAGTTTTATCATTACTCAGCTTTTGAAAAAGGAGACTCAACTCAGAACAGAATCTTTTTCCCTGATTTACTATTATCTGCTCTTGCACACTTTCCAGATAAAATGCAACATTCAGCACTACATTAGCGTAGCAGTTGACACCAGAGCTATTTTCAAAATGACATCCTACAACCTCTTCTTCATTTTCCTTTTTCTTTTTGCTTGCAATTACATCACTTCTCTTTTTTTTCCTCCTCTATACATCTTCATTACAGATATTCTCATTTCTCCTTTTACGAGAAACTACACGTTTCTCCAATACAGGATACTGACCTAAATGAGGAGCATAGGTTCTTCTTAATCTATTATACTCCTTTACACAATTTGTATCAGCACTAACTTTTGAGTCATCAAAGTCTATCATGAATAAACCAGATAATGTTTTCACTCGTGACAAAGCTACATAAGCCATACCTTCTTTGAACACAGTTGAACCAATGTTCACAAAAGCACAATCTACAGTCAATCCTTGAGACTTGTGAATAGTTACAGCATATGCTAGAGAAAACGGAAACTGCTTCCTACGTACATATAAGTCTTTCACAAGCATGAAACGAACTGAACAACGACAAATATCTTTAACTTCTTCTATCTGATCAAATTTTATTTTTAAACATTCAATTCCATCTTTTTTCTGATAATTAATAAAACCCACAACTCTTCCCATAGCTCCATTAACTAAACCTTTTTCAACATCCAAATTCCTCCTTAAAAATACTCTACAGTTCATGCAAACATATAGATTTTTTTCTAATCCAGCTGTTTTGGAAATGTTCTTCTCTAGTGAATCCAATTTATTTTTCAGTGTGCCTGTTAATGTGATAGTAATTCTTCCATCCTCAATTTTGTCCACTGCTTCCAATTTCCTGATATCTTCCTTTTCCAATTTTAAAAGCTCCTCATTGAATATTGAGCATTCACGTAGAGTTGGCATTAAGCAGATGACACTTTTCTTTTCTGCAATGTTCTTGTATATCTTCTCTGCAACTATTTCTTCCTTTGGAAATAAATTATGTAGCAGCCGACTCTGTAATGCTTTTTTGCCAACTTCTGTGAGTAGTCCAATCCTGATATCTTTCAAAATACTTCCATATTCTTCATCGTTTGCTTGCCTCATATTAGTAGTAAGTTCCTTGTACTCAAAGAAGGACCAAATATTTGCATTACCGATGCTTCCCAATGACTTCTTTGTGTCTTCATGTGTCACAGTATTAAACACTGGTTGTCCTTTAACTGGAGTAAGCTGTAGAAGATCCCCAAAAACTATGACATGTTTTCCACCAAATAACATGTCATAGTCTGTCCTTAGAATTTGCTGCATTCTTAAATGCACAAAGGCAAGCATTAAGTTTGATACCATGCTCACCTCATCAATAATGAGAACTTGCATCTTCTTCAATACTCTTGAAACTTCCAAGCATGCTTCTCCAGTTAGCTTGTTGTATTGTATTTTGTTCTCATGCTCCACTGGTAACATTAGCAAACAATGTAAGGTAATTCCTTTTATGTTATATGCTGCTAACCCAGTTGGAGCAGTAACCACACAAGACAAAGTAGAATCCGTTTTTTGCTGTAGGTAGCTTCTGATGACTTTTATTAGGAAACTTTTTCCAGTTCCAGCTTGTCCGCTTACATACATCCTGATTGGATGAAATGATGTGCATGAGCACTCTTTTTTTTCATGTAGAAATCCGTGATCAATTTTGTTTCTGATCTCTTCATAAATTTGTTGCTGCTCTTCGTTCAGTTGTCTTTCCAAATTTTGTAAGTCTATAAATTCTTCTTGAGCTTGATTCATAGCCGTTTCCACTTCATTCATGGCTATTGATGCTTCATTTTCAATGATTGGTTGTCCTAGGGGATCTTGACTGAGTGTTCCTGAACTTTGGCTGTCCTGAGAACTGTCTCTAGCTACTTCTGCTGCAATTGTAGTTTCCTGTTCAATTTCTTCATTTAACATTTGCAGATAAGTTGTGAATGTATTGCATTGTATGCTGTCTTTGCAAGCATTAAATGAATCTTCATAGCTTTGAAATTCTCCCAGTAGTTCATCCTCTGAACGCCATGGTTTAAACAGCTGTAAAAGAGCCAAGTAGTAAAATTCCTTTTTGTCAGTAGTGTCGCAACTCAGCTTACGGTGATTTATCAAACTTCCTTTTGTTTGCTTCACCAAACATCCTTCCTCACCAATGACTTTATATTTTCCATTTTTGATGTCTTCTGCGGCTTTCCGTGAATAAATGTAGTTCTGCAGCACTTCATAGAGACACATGTTCTCCAGATGTTGACTTCTCTTGGGATAATATGTGTCCAACATGTTTGATTTCAAAATATCTGTACTTTCTGGGTCATTCTCGGCCAAATATTCAATTTCTCCAACAGATTTCAGTACCCGATTTCTCATTGCTGCAAGGCCTAAACTTGCCCAAATTATTCTTCTTGATTTCGAGTAGAGACTTGCAGATGATAACCTATCTGAACATTCGTAGGATCCAATTTCTCGATGCAATAACATCTTTAAACTGAAACTGTACAGCTTCTTACTGACAGTCTTCTCGTGAGAAATCTCTTCCCACATTTCTTTCAATTCAGTTTTTTCAGATTTAGTAATGTAAGACGTTACATATCGAGCAACAGCAATGGAATTGTCAGCTACATACTGTATATCCATGTTAGCATTCCACATGGATAAAATGACTGGGTTGTAGTCATTTATATTTTTTGATTCTTCTTTTCTTTTTAGGTTGTAGGTATTCTTAGGTGATTTTCTTGTGATAGTATGTCTCACAGATGACATAAAACTGTTTACTCTTCCATTTGAAAGAACAGGCATAGGAAATCCAAATCGACATTTAGTATAGTATTTATCTTTGCTCTTGTATTTCCGTCGACAGTATTTTCCACACCGATGACTTTGGAAACGTAAAACTTGCTCCTTTAACTTTTTCTCTTCTGTGCTTTTTGGTATAGCACATGTTGCATATTCTTCAATGTAAGATAACACTGCTTCATCAGTATCTGTTCCAAACTTTGGGGCATCCTTGATCCACAACAGCATATGAATATGAGGAGCACCTCTTGCCTGGTACTCTTTTCTCCAAAAGAAATCCACTACTTCTCCTAGAGGTGGATTTTTTTTATTGCAGATGAAGGACATCATAGCCTCAAATCTATGATTGAAATATCTGCAAACATTAACAGGATCCAATGAGCACAGTTCTCCTGCTGTCTTGTATTCGATGTTTTTAATGTTTGAATTTGCCTCTCGTAGAAAATCCAGTAAATCATCCCAAGCGTACTCAGCACAGCTTAGGGTAAGGAACCATGTTGGTGTTCCTAAATTTCGCAACATGCATTTTAATTCACCATGGCGTCGGTACCAATATTCATTTGTCCCACGCTGACAAGCCATCAGATTGATCAGTTGTGTTTCCAAATGATCATCTCGGTGCTGCACTTTCTCCATCAAATCCTTAGCAGACACATTTTGTAAATGTACTCCACGTTTTAAAATGTGATTTACTGCATAAGATAGTGCAGACAAGTCGCTTTCAAATAAAAGATGGAACAAATAAGGAATACTTTGTCGAAATCTGGGATCTTCAGCATATAGTCTTGTAGTCCGATACTCAGAAGCTGGAATCTGTTCTGGACGTTCATCGTATCGTCCTCCTTTTCCTTTAGGAAACAGCTGGGGAAAACATCGAGCTTCCAAACTCTCCTCCCATACACTCACGGGAGTTCCTTTTGCTTTCTTCATCTGAAACAGATCAATATTGTCTCCCATAACTTCTTTTGAATGAAGAGGATGTATGCTAAAATGTTCATAAATTTCTTCTTCCTTTGACTTGTCCACTTTTTCAATTTGTCCAGTTGGTGTTTCTGTGTCTTCTTGTAAATCTTCTTCTTCTTCTTCTATATAAATTGATTCATACCATTTGTTATTCCTTTTCAAATACAAATTTGCTCTTTGTACTTTCCGTACATCTACCAGCTCCTACCAAATCTTCTTATTCTTTGTAGGTACACCATTAACCAGAATAACTAATGGTTCAGTTTCCAAAATATCTGCATCAATTGTTTCCATATTTTTTTTCAAATCCGAGGGCAAATACACCACTCTACCTTTTAAACCTCTCAGTAAATCTGAAGGAGGTAATTTACCAGTTTTGGGCTCCATACGTACTATGGTCTGGAACGGATGAACACATTGAATAAGTATAGACTCATATGTATTTAATTCAGAAAGTTCAGCAGGAATAGCATCCTATTCTAAATTATTATGTACAGCTCTGGTCGGCATTCTATTTTCCTCTAACTTGTTGTAACAGTATTTACAAATACGCTGATCTTCACCCAATTCAAAACAATTTTCTAGAAATATATATGTGGCAAAATCTTTCCACTTATAATTATCTTCATTTTCACTCTTTCTGTAGAGATCAACATTCCTAGTTTGTTTTCTATAATGAGTTCTGCGGCAACAAATACAAGTAATATTTGGTCTTTCATTAGAGATTTTTTCAAATTTTGTTATGTGATCATTAAATGTCTTACTTACAGAGGGTTCTACATTCTCTTCCACTTCTTCCTCATTTACTGTGTCCTTTTCTGCACTGTTTTATTCAGGACCAAAGTAACAAAACTGAATTTCATCAACAACCTTCTCTACATCTAATACCGATCCACGGAACAGAGCCCTATTCAATTCATCTAACTTTATTGCTGGACTTTTAGCAAAATACAACCGTCTCACAAACTTTCTCATTTCAGTATGATGAACAGCCAGCATCCTAAAATGATGGAAAACACTATTACACACTTTCTAGATAGACACGCCAGAGAATGACCCTGCAAACCAGTATTCTCTCTCTCTCTGCATGGATCTAGACTTTGAAGCACCTTAATCTTCTGTTTTACACTTTTTTTACTATATTCTCTTAGAAACTCACGAAATTTATCAATAGATTCCTGACGCACAGTGCAAATACTACTACAATTCCAAGTGTACACTGGGGCTTTAGGACGTCTCCCCATAGCCTCATCCGCCATCACTTGTACCTCATCTCTTGGAACCATTATCTCCTTCTCCATTATGCAACCATTTTTCACTTCATAAGCACGACCTCTGGTGTCAACTGCATGCAGCAAACTATTACTTTGAAAATAACTCTCTTCATTAAAAAAAGGTTCACTACTTGAACTATGCCTCCATTTTCCTAAAAACACTTTACAAAAGTTTGTTCTGTTCACTACTCTTTTCCTTTTGCTTTGTGATTTCAGTACATTAACCATTTTATCTAATGTACGCATCCTATTCAAAATTAAAATTAATAGTTTCCTTTTTAATTCTAATGCCTTTGCTGCAATGGCTTCAATTTCTTTTTTTCTCTTGTAATATTTTGCCTTTTGCTTATATTTCTTCACATCCTTTATCAAATTGGACATAACTCTTCTCTGAAACATTTTTCTACGTATCTCTTTAAACGCTGTTTTTCTGTTTAAGTTAATATTTATTGTTGCAGAAGGTATATTTGCATTAACTAAATTCTCAATTTTTTCCTGTTTTTTTCTATTGAAAACATTCTTTCCAGTACAGACATTTTGTCCATTTTTCCTTTTTTTGAAGATGTTCTTTAAAAAATCTTTTGTCTGCTTACCAGAAGATTTGTTCTTTTTCCCAACATGAGCATCTCCAACTAACTTAGGTCCTCCAGTTGTCTTCAAATATAGGTTTTTTTGTGGTCTTTCTTTAGTCTGGATTTTGTAGGCATCTTAAATTTTGTTCACTGCTCTTCAGCAATACCTGAAAAAAACTAAAAAAAAAATCCTTTATTTTATTTAAATATATTACTAAATTTTTTATGATCTTTTCAAATCTTAAAATACTATGTACCCCTTTCCTACAAGTGAAAATCACAATAACACCATCACAAATTAAATATCTAAAAACAATTCCTGTGTGCACACAGAGTCATGGTTTGAAATTAGGCAGAAAACGAAATTTCTTTGCCAATTGCAAAGCATACTTTCTACTACTTTTTTGGCAAGTGATAAGTACTTTTACAGTCTGACACATTATGAATCCACTTTTCAGATTCTGAAAACAGCACATGTCCAAACAGCTTTTTCAGACCAGCAACATGTGTAACCTGGGTGACTGACTACACTCCAGCAAGGGCAACCAGCCTTAGTGATGCTGAATGTATTTGCATTACTGATTAAAACCTCAAACCCCACTCGGTTGTGAATACTGGGCATGTTTCCACAGGATAAACAGCTGGTGTGCGCTAAGAGTCTGCTTCTGCACAAAAAAATGGCTCCCCCTTTACATCTAATGCAAATGTAAATTCACCAAAGCAATACGCAATAAATCTCTGCCTGTAATTCCTCTTTGTACACAGAGTCATGTTTACATATTAGTCAGAATTCGCAATTTCTTTGCCAATTTGAAAGCACACTTACTACTCTTTTTTTTGGCAAGTGATAAACACTTTTACAGTCTGACACATTATGAATCCACTTTTTAGATTCTTAAAAAAGCACATGTCCAAACAACATTTTCAGACCAGCAACATGTGTAACCTGGGTGACTGACTACACTCCAGCAAGGGCAACCAGCCTTAGTGATGCTGAATGTATTTGCATTACTGACTGCAACCTCAAACCCCACTCGGTTGTGAATACTGTGCTTGATTCCACAGGATAAGCAGCTGGTTGTGTGCTAAGAGTCTGCTTCTGCATAAAAAAATAACACCCCCTTTCCATCTAATGCAAATGTAAAATCACCAGAGCAATACCAAACAGCTTTCTCTGACCAGCAACATGTGTAACCTGGGTGACTGACTACACTCCAGCAAGGGCAACCAGCGTTAGTGATGCTGAATATATTTGCATTACTAAGTGCAACCTCAAACCCCACTCGGATGTGAATACTGTGCATGATTCCACAGGATAAGCAGCTGGGTGTGTGCTAAGAGTCTGCTTCTGCATAAAAAAATAGCTCCCCCTTTCCATCTATTGCAAATGTAAAATCACCAGAGCAATACCAAACACCTTTCTGAGACCAGCAACATGTGTAACCTGGGTGACTGACTACACTCCAGCAAGGGCAACCAGCCTTACTGATGCTGAATGTATTTGCATTACTGACTGAAACCTCAAACCCCACTCGGTTGTCATTACTATGCATGATTCCACAGGATAAGCAGCTGGCTGTGTGCTAAGAGTCTGCTTCTGCACAAAAAAATGGCTCCCCCTTTACATCTAATGCAAATGTAAATTCACCAAAGCAATACGCAATAAATCTCTGCCTGTAATTCCTATTTGCACACAGAGTCATGTTTTCATATTAGTCACAAAACGAAATTTCTTTGCCAATTTGAAAGCACACTTACTACTCTTTTTTTGGCAAGTGATAAGTACTTTTACAGACTGACACATTTTGAATCCACTTTTCAGATTCTTAAAAAAGCACATGTTCAAACTGCTTTTTCAGACCAGCACCATGTGTAACCTGGGTGACTGACTACACTCCAGCAAGGGCAACCAGCCTTAGTGATGCTGAATGTATTTGCATTACTGACTGAAACCTCAAACCCCACTCGTTTCTGAATACTGTGCATGATTCCACAGGATAAGCAGCTGGGTGTGTGCTAAGAGTCTGCTTCTGCTCAAAAAAATGGCTCCCCCTTTACATCTAATGCAAATGTAAATTCACCAAAGCAATACGCAATAAATCTATGCCTGTAATTCCTCTTTGCGCACAGAGTCATGGTTAGATATTAGGCAGAAAACGAAATTTCTTTGCCAATTTGAAAGCACACTTACTACTCTTTTTTTTGGCAAGTGATAAGTACTTTTACAGACTGACACATTTTGAATCCACTTTTCAGATTCTGATAAAAGCACATGTCCAAACTGCTTTTTCAGACCAGCACCATGTGTAACCTGGGTGACTGACTACACTCCAGCAAGGGCAACCAGCCTTAGTGATGCTGAATGTATTTGCATTACTGACTGAAACCTCAAACCCCACTCGGTTGTGAATACTGTGCATGATTCCACAGGATAAGCATCTGGGTGTGTGCTAAGAGTCTGCTTCTGCACAAAAAAATGGCTCCCCCTTTCCATCTAATGCAATTGTAAAATCACCAGAGCAATACGCAATAAATCTCTGCCTGTAATTCCTATTTACACACAGAGTCATGTTTTCACATTAGTCACAAAACGAAATTTCTTTGCCAATTTGAAAGCACACTTACTACTCTTTTTTTTGGCAAGTGATAAGTACTTTTACAGACTGACACATTATGAATCCACTTTTCAGATTCTGATAAAAGCACATGTCCAAACTGCTTTTTAAGACCAGCACCATGTGTAACCTGGGTGACTGACTACACTCCAGCAAGGGCAACCAGCCTTAGTGATGCTGAATGTATTTGCATTACTGACTGAAACCTCAAACCCCACTCGGTTGTGAATACTATGCACGATTCCACAGGATAAGCAGCTGGCTGTGTGCTAAGAGTCTGCTTCTGCATACAAAAAAATGGCTCCCCCTTTACATCTAATGCAAATGTAAAATCACCAGAGCAATACGCAATAAATTTCTGCCTGTAATTCCTATTTGCACACAGAGTCATGTTTTCATATTAGTCACAAAACGAAATTTCTTTGCCAATTTGAAAGCACACTTACTACTCTTTTTTTTGGCAAGTGATAAACACTTTTACAGACTGACACATTTTGAATCCACTTTTCAGATTCTGAAAACAGCACATGTCCAAACTGCTTTTTGAAACCAGCACCATGTGTAACCTGGGTGACTGACTACACTGCAGCAAGGGCAACCAGCCTTAGTGATGCTGAATGTATTTGCATTACTAACTGAAACCTCAAACCCCACTCGGTTGTGAATACTATCCATGATTCCACAGGATAACCAGCTGGCTGTGTGCTAAGAGTCTGCTTCTGCATAAAAAAATACCTCCCCCTTTCCATCTAATGCAAATGTAAAATCACCAGAGCAATACCAAACAGCTTTCTGAGACCAGCAACATGTGTAACCTGGGTGACTCACTACACTCCAGCCAGGGCAACCAGCCTCACTCATGCTGAATGTATTTGCATTACTTAGTTCAACCTCAAACCCTTAAAGTATTCCTTATTTTTACCAGTACACCTTAATTTTTCGTGAAAACATAGTCCATATTATTTTACATGTTCCTCACATTTAAATTTCTCCCAAAACAGAAAATAATAAACACAACTTCAACAAAAGGAATTCCAATTCTATTATTCATTTCTTAATTTACCATATACATCCCCTCTCAAACTCTAAACTCGCCTTTAAAATTAGTTAATTGTAAAAGAAATGTGGCACTCAAACAGCAGATTATCAGAGCCAGGATCTCTGTTCTGTACACCTCTCTCCTCTCAGCAGAACCAGATAATGGCAAACTTTCCCTCTCTTTTTCCACACATATACATGTTAATTTCAAATCTCAGTGCTTCCCCCTTTTTTTCAAATGTAATCACACATTTCTATTGGTTGAAAACCAACCCTTTTCCAAAAGTACCCTTCCCCCAACTTGACTTCTGCCTAGTACCCTTCCCCCAACTTGACTTCTGCCTGCTACCATAGCAACAGCTCATGGAACACTGCTGTGTGGAGTTAGGTCAGAAGTTCGCCACACAATGGTTCATTTCCAAAGAGCAGGAGTGCTTGACTTTTCAAACCTAACAGCAAATCCATAGTACTGTTCTTTGGTAACACATTTTTCTGTACCAATACAAAACATGCTTCTATAAATTTACACATACAGCCTAGTTTTTATTCTAGAATGGTATGAAACAGCCAATCAGTTCTTTTTTTTATAAAAAAAATATGTATGCCTCCATTTCCAAACTGTCTTTCATTTCTTTTTACCATTCTACTGAATTACACCTCCTGAGTGCATCCAGTTCTCCTTTGAAGATATTCACAGTGTGGATTGTAGGGCACAGCTATGTCTTCTGGAGTGAAAAGTATGCAGAGAAAACAGATATGGTGAGAGACCTTGCTTTGCCAAATGTAGACATTAAATGGATTGGTCAGAGAGGGTTAAAGTGGCACCGATTGATGCCATTGGTGAAATCCTTCATGCAAATCCAACACCCTGACCTCATAATAGTGCACTGTGGTGGCAATGACCTAGGCACTTTGACTGGGGTAGGTCTGGAAATGCTTATGAAGGAGACCTTTGCACAACTGTTTTCACTTTTCCCTAAAACTGGCTTTGTGTTTTCTAACATATGCCAAAGGCAAAAATGGAACTGGTCCAATCATTTTTGTCCACAGATTGACAAAGCAAGAAAGCACGTCAACAAATCTGTTTCTGCTTTCCTCCGTGACTATGGTATGGGTTCCATTTACCACAACAACTTGCGTTACGACATGCAAGACATTTATAGAGGAGATGGTGTACACTTCACTGATGAAGGGAACAGAGTCTTCCTCTTGAACCTTAGACTCTGCATCGGTACTTACTTGTAGGTACCAATAAAAAATCACTTCATAAACACAAAGGCTCTTTTTAGAGCCCCCTAATATCTAAACACTTAAATCTGCATTTCATTTCATTTTTTTTTTTTTTTTACCGTACGCGTACGGTGAGCTTACCGTACGCGTAACCCGCGATTTTTTTTAAAATCAATAAATGTTTTCTTTGTACTTTTCTGTCCTTCTTTGACCCCCTTACAAATGTTAGGGGGTCTGTAACTCTCTTCCTTGCCCCCTTTTCAAGTTATCACCCTTTTTTTTCTGAGTGAAATACACAAAATGGCGGCCGCCGCTTCCTGGTTTCGACCGATTCGAATGTTTACTAAGATCTAAGAGCCAATCAGAATCGCGCTCGCGCACGTCACCGTACGCGTACGGTAAGCGCACCGTAAGCGCACCGTAAGCTGGCTCAGATATATATATTGATTTAAAGGCTATTTTCTCAGAATCTACTGAACAGATTTACACCAAACCTACAAAAGGCACTTCCTTGACCTGAGGACTACCTCTCTGCCAAGTTTCAAGTAATTCTGTTCAGCCGTTCGGGCTGTAGCTGTGTCTAAAGGTCCTATGGAAAAATGCATGGGGAAAACGCGTTTTGGGACCCCCCTTTTATCTCAGCCCCCGCTTGACGAATCCCCCCGAGACTTTCAGGGTAGGAGCGGAGCGTAGCACCCCACTTATTTTGAACATTTCGCGAGGATTCGTCGACCGGCGCCAAAGTTATTCCAAATAGAATGTTGCGGATTTCCTATGGAAACAGGGTCCTAACTATAACTACCTACTGGCGACCGCCAGTAGGTAATATAAATGGGCTATCCTGTCGGATGTGGCATATTGTGCTGCAGCGGTCCTAAGTATGGCGGAGCCATGAGAGAGTGGTATTGTACCTTTAAATGTGAGCTGGGGGAGAGTCAGCTCTTCAACTGGAGTGGCGGCTGTAACACCGAAATGGACCCCAGGTGAAAACAACTCATTGATGAATCGGCACTGAAGAAAGCTGATGGAAGCTGAAATGCATCTGCATAGAGGTTCACTTCCTTTTGGACTCTGCTTTTCACCTTCGTAGAGAATAAATCCTTTGTGAGACGTACCCTGGCTGTGTCGGACTCTTTCTTATTGAGAGGGCATTGGACTTTATATCTATATATATATATTATCTACTGGCGGTCGCCAGTAGATAGTTATAGTTAGGACCGAGTTCCCATAGGAAATCTGAAAATTCTATTTTGAATAACTTTGGCGCCGGTTGACTTATCTTCGTGAAATTTTCAAAACTAATGGGGCGCTCTGCTCAGCTCCTACCCTGAAAGTCTCGGGGTGATTCGTCAAGCGGGGGCTGAGAAAAAAGGGGGTCCCAAAACGCGTTTTCCCCATGCATTTTCCCATAGGACCTTTAGTCGAAGGTACAGCCCGAACGGCTGAACGGAATTACACCAAATTTGGCAAAAAGTTAGCCCTTGGTTCACACTTTTGCTTAAATGGTGTAAATCCGTTCAGTAGTTCCTGAGAAAATCAAAAGTAAAATCACATATATATCTGGGCGGAGCCTAACCGGACATCTCATTGTGAGATCTGATTGGCTGTCAGCACTTCATCCAAGAAGTGTTGGCAGCCATCTTGGGACCAATATACATGATAGCACCTCATTAAAAAGCATTGCGGTTAATAGAAGGTTTTAAGACTTTAGTTACATTATAAATCATTTGTTGATGGTACCATACCCATTTTAGGAATTGTGGTGTGTTCTAAGTGATTTTACCATGTGAAAAAGCCTTCTGCTGTGATATCATGAATCATGTTTGCAAGAAAACTATTTTCTCATGCTTTTCCCACACAGGTTTGGAAGGTGATCTATAAGCTAAACTGAGAGCATATTTTCTGTAAATTCACATTATCTTTCTCAGTCATGTGAGAATGAAGTCTGACATTCTCAGTAAAACATGTACATCCAACAAGGGCAGAGACTGTCAGTTGATTCCTTTGTGTTCTACTGCAGCTTCCCAGAGTGTTCTAAAGAACAACTAGAGCGCTAACAGTCCTACTTATGACAAACGTATGGCACACCTGAAGCCATCTTGGTTGGAATAAAGTGGTAACTCTTAAAACATTTAATTTAAAAAGGAACAAAATGAGGGGGTTCATTTTGCCATAGAAAGTAGAATTAGTGCTGCAGAAAGAAAATTTAGTGCACATTTTGAGTGACTTCTCAAATCCTCTTCTATTTCATTACAAAATTCTGACATGCAGACTGAAACATGCACTTTCAATACCAGCAGCAGACTTTCCTGGTGAGCAGTAGCTTTACTACAGTGATCTAATAAGCAACTAGAGTGGTAACATTCTGAATTTATGGCAAATGTGTAGGCCTGGGCTAAATTTCCGTTCCGCTCGCGGAAATTGCGATAATTTGACATTTTCGCGTTCCGCGGAGAGCGAGAAAATGTCAAAATTTCCGCATTCCGCAGCTTAGCGATAATTTGTTTCTTGCTCGCGCTGTAAAATAATACATTCTCGCGCGCGCGATCGCCTTACCTGAATCCCCGCGTTCGCCGACAAGTTTTCCCGATCTGGTCGCGTTCTCCACGAGA
This sequence comes from Triturus cristatus, assembly GCF_964204655.1. NCBI lineage: Eukaryota > Metazoa > Chordata > Amphibia > Caudata > Salamandridae > Triturus > Triturus cristatus. Next base: position 238,010,542 of record NC_140582.1, read on the forward strand.
TGTTGGATTGTTGGTAGCCATTTGCGCTGTCTCGCGACAGTTCGCGCCCGCAGTAACGTCATGCGTCGCGCGATCACGTCTTTCTTCTCGCGATCATGAACCGCGAAAAGAGTGAAAACAAGATGGCCGCGCCCGCGAGCAACCACATGGGTAAGTTGGCAAGCCGCGAGCATGCAGAAAATACCGTGAACGGGCGGGAAAAAAACTTTCCACATCTTCGCGATATTTCCGCGTGTTTGCGGAAATTTGTAACATTTTCATGATAATTTGCGAAAGTTGCTTTCGCAAATTCCGCCCACCCCTACAAATGTGTGACACATCTGAATGCCTTCTTGATGGAATCAAAGTAAAAAACTGAAAGTATTTCCTACTGAGGAGACTGTAGTAAATGAGGAAATTAGGAAACATCATAACAGATAAGTCTCCCAAAATGGCCACCAAAGACAAAAGAGCCCAAATGTAGCCCAAATATCACCCACATGTAGCCCAAGTATAGCCCAATGACAGAATGTCCCAGAGTGTTCTAACGAACAACTAGAGCGCTAACAGTCTACTTATGATAAAAGTATGGCACACCTGAAGCCATCTTGATTGGAATAAAGTGGTAACACTTAAAACTTTTAATTTACAAAGGAACAAAATGAGGGGGTTCATTATGCCATAGAAATTGTGATTAGTGCTGCAGAAAGAAAAATTAGGGCACATTTTGACTTCTCAAATCCTCTTCTATTTCATAAACAAATTCTGACATGCAGACTGAAACATTCACTTTGAATACCAGCAGCAGACTTCCCTGGTGAGCAGAAGCTTTACTACAGTGATCTAATGAGCAACTAGAGTGCTAACATTCAGAATTTATGGCAAATGTGTGACACATCTGAATGCCTTCTTGATGGAACCAAAGTAAAAAACTCAAAGTATTTCCTACTGAGGAAACTGCAGTAAATGAGGAAATTAGGAAACTTTATAACAAATAAATCTCCCAAGATGGCCACCAGAGACAAAAGAGCCCAAATGTATCCCAAATATCACCCAGATGTAGCCCAAGTATAGCCCAATGACAGAATGTCCCAGAGTGTTCTAACGAACAACTAGAGCGCTAACAGTCTTACTTATGACAAAAGTATGGCACACCTGAAGCCATCTTGATTGGAATAAAGTGGTAACACTTACAACATTTAATTTACAAAGGAACAAAATGAGGGGGATCATTTTGCTATAGAAATTATGATTAGTTCTGCAGAAAGAAAAATTAGGGCACATTTTGACTTCTCAAATCTTCTTCTATTTCATAAAAAAATTCTGACATGCAGACTGAAAAATGCACTTTGAATACCAGCAGCAGACTTCCGTGGTGAGCAGTAGCTTTACGACAGTGATCTAATGAGCAACTAGAGTGCTAACATTCAGAATTTATGGCAAATGTGTGTTAATCATCTGAATGCCTTCTTGATGGAACCAAAGTAAAAACCTCAAAGTATTTCCTACTGAGGAAACTGCAGTAAATGAGGAAATTAGGAAACTTCATAACAAATAAATCTCCCAAGATGGCCACCAGAGACAAAAGAGCCCAAATGTAGCCCAAATATCACCCAGATGTAGCCCAAGTATAGCCCAATGACAGAATGTCCCAGAGTGTTCTAACGAACAACTAGAGCGCTAACAGTCATACTTATGATAAAAGTATGGCACACCTGAAGCCATCGGGATTGGAATAAAGTGGTAACACTTACAACATTTAATTACAAAGGAACAAAATTAGGGGGTTCATTTTGCCATAGAAATTATGATTAGTGCTGCAGAAAGAAAAAATAAGGCACATTTCAACTTCTCAAATCCTCTTCTATTTCATAAACAAATTCTGACATGCAGACTGAAACATGCACTTTGAATACCAGCAGCAGACTTCCGTGGTGAGCAGTAGCTTTATGACAGTGATCTAATGAGCAACTAGAGTGCTAACATTCAGAATTTATGGCAAATGTGTGACACATCTGAATGCCTTCTTGATGGAACCAAAGTAAAAAACTCGAAGTATTTCCTACTGAGGAAACTGCAGTAAATGAGGAAATTAGGAAACTTCATAACAAATAAATCTCCCAAGATGGCCACCAGAGACAAAAGAGCCCAAATGTAGCCCAAATATCACCCAGATGTAGCCCAAGTATAGCCCAATGACAGAATGTCCCAGAGTGTTCTAACGAACAACTAGAGCGCTAACAGTCTTACTTATGACAAAAGTATGGCACACCTGAAGCCATCTTGATTGGAATAAAGTGGTAACACTTACAACATTTAATTTACAAAGGAACAAAATGAGGGGGTTCATTTTGCCATAGAAATTATGATTAGTTCTGCAGAAAGAAAAATTAGGGCACATATTGACTTCTCAATTCTTCTTCTATTTCATAAAAAAATTCTGACATGCAGACTGAAACATGCACTTTGAATACCAGCAGCAGACTTCCCTGGTGAGCAGTAGCTTTACTACAGTGATCTAATGAGCAACTAGAGTGCTAACATTCAGAATTTATGGCAAATGTGTGACACATCTGAATGCCTTCTTGATGGAACCAAAGTAAAAAACTCAAAGTATTTCCTACTGAGGAAACTGCAGTAAATGAGGAAATTAGGAAACTTCATAACAAATAAGTCTCCCAAAATGGCCACCAGAGACAAAAGAGCCCAAATGTAGCCCAAATATCACCCAGATGTAGCCCAAGTATAGCCCAATGACAGAATGTCCCAGAGTGTTCTAACGAACAACTAGAGCGCTAACAGTCTTACTTATGATAAAAGTATGGCACACCTGAAGCCATCTTGATTGGAATAAAGTGGTAACACTTAAAACATTTAATTTACAAAGGAACAAAATGAGGGGGTTCATTTTGCCATAGAAATTATGATTAGTGCTGCAGAAAGAAAAATTAGGGCACATTTTAACTTCTCAAATCCTCTTCTATTTCATAAACAAATTCTGACATGCAGACTGAAACATGCACTTTGAATACCAGCAGCAGACTTCCCTCGTGAGCAGTAGCTTTACTACAGTGATCTAATGAGCAACTAGAGTGCTAACATTCAGAATTTATGGCAAATGTGTGACACATCTGAATGCCTTTTTGATGGAACCAAAGTAAAAAACTCAAAGTATTTCCTACTGGGGAAACTGCAGTAAATGAGGAAATTAGAAAACTTCATAACAAATAAATCTCCCAAGATGGCCACCAGAGACAAAAGAGCCCAAATGTAGCCCAAATATCACCCATTGTAGCCCAAGTATAGCCCAATGACAGAATGTCCCAGAGTGTTCTAACGAATAACTAGAACACTAACAGTCTTACTTATGACAAAAGTATGGCACACCTGAAGCCATCTTGATTGGAATAAAGTGGTAACACTTACAACATTTAATTTACAAAGGAACAAAATGAGGGGGATCATTTTGCCATAGAAATTATGATTAGTTCTGCAGAAAGAAAAATTAGGGCACATTTTGACTTCTCAAATCTTATTCTATTTCATAAAAAAATTCTGACATGCAGACTGAAACATGCACTTTGAATACCAGCAGCAGACTTCCGTGGTGAGCAGTAGCTTTACTACAGTGATCTAATGAGCAACTAGAGTGCTAACATTCAGAATTTATGGCAAATATGTGATACATCTGAATGCCTTCTTGATGGAACCAAAGTAAAAAACTCAAAGTATTTCCTACTGAGGAAACTGCAGTAAATGAGGAAATTAGGAAACTTTATAAGAAATAAATCTCCCAAGATGGCCACCAGAGACAAAAGAGCCCAAATGTATCCCAAATATCACCCAGATGTAGCCCAAGTATAGCCCAATGACAGAATGTCCCAGAGTGTTCTAACGAACAACTAGAGCGCTAACAGTCTTACTTATGACAAAAGTATGGCACACCTGAAGCCATCTTGATTGGAATAAAGTGGTAACACTTACAACATTTAATTTACAAAGGAACAAAAGGAGGGGGATCATTTTGCCATAGAAATTATGATTAGTTCTGCAGAAAGAAAAATTAGGGCACATTTTGACTTCTCAAATCTTCTTCTATTTCATAAAAGAATTCTGACATGCAGACTGAAAAATGCACTTTGAATACCAGCAGCAGACTTCCGTGGTGAGCAGTAGCTTTACGACAGTGATCTAATGAGCAACTAGAGTGCTAACATTCAGAATTTATGGCAAATGTGTGACACATCTAAATGCCTTCTTGATGGAACCAAAGTAAAAACCTCAAAGTATTTCCTACTGAGGAAACTGCAGTAAATGAGGAAATTAGGAAACTTCATAACAAATAAATCTCCCAAGATGGCCACCAGAGACAAAAGAGCCCAAATGTAGCCCAAATATCACCCAGATGTAGCCCAAGTATAGCCCAATGACAGAATGTCCCAGAGTGTTCTAACGAACAACTAGAGCGCTAACAGTCATACTTATGATAAAAGTATGGCACACCTGAAGCCATCTTGATTGGAATAAAGTGGTAACACTTACAACATTTAATTACAAAGGAACAAAATTAGGGGGTTCATTTTGCCATAGAAATTATGATTAGTGCTGCAGAAAGAAAAAATAAGGCACATTTCAACTTCTCAAATCCTCTTCTATTTCATAAACAAATTCTGACATGCAGACTGAAACATGCACTTTGAATACCAGCAGCAGACTTCCCTGGTGAGCAGTAGCTTTACTACAGTGATCTAATGAGCAACTAGAGTGCTAACATTCAGAATTTATGGCAAATGTGTGACACATCTGAATGCCTTCTTGATGGAACCAAAGTAAAAAACTCAAAGTATTTCCTACTGAGGAAACTTCAGTAAATGAGGAAATTAGGAAACTTCATAACAAATAAATCTCCCAAGATGGCCACTAGAGACAAAAGAGCCCAAATGTAGCCCAAATATCACCCAGATGTAGCCCAAGTATAGCCCAATGACAGAATGTCCCAGAGTGTTCTAACGAACAACTAGAGCGCTAACAGTCTTACTTATGACAAAAGTATGGCACACCTGAAGCCATCTTGATTGGAATAAAGTGGTAACACTTACAACATTTAATTTACAAAGGAACAAAATGAGGGGTTCATTTTACCATAGAAATTATGATTAGTTCTGCAGAAAGAAAAATTAGGGCACATTTTGACTTCTCAATTCTTCTTCTATTTCATAAAAAAATTCTGACATGCAGACGGAAACATGCACTTTGAATACCAGCAGCAGACTTCCGTGGTGAGCAGTAGCTTTATGACAGTGATCTAATGAGCAACTAGAGTGCTAACATTCAGAATTTATGGCAAATGTGTGACACATCTGAATGCCTTCTTGATGGAACCAAAGTAAAAAACTCGAAGTATTTCCTACTGAGGAAACTGCAGTAAATGAGGAAATTAGGAAACTTCATAACAAATAAATCTCCCAAGATGGCCACCAGAGACAAAAGAGCCCAAATGTAGCCCAAATATCACCCAGATGTAGCCCAAGTATAGCCCAATGACAGAATGTCCCAGAGTGTTCTAACGAACAACTAGAGCGCTAACAGTCTTACTTATGACAAAAGTATGGCACACCTGAAGCCATCTTGATTGGAATAAAGTGGTAACACTTACAACATTTAATTTACAAAGGAACAAAATGAGGGGGTTCATTTTGCCATAGAAATTATGATTAGTTCTGCAGAAAGAAAAATTAGGGCACATATTGACTTCTCAATTCTTCTTCTATTTCATAAAAAAATTCTGACATGCAGACTGAAACATGCACTTTGAATACCAGCAGCAGACTTCCCTGGTGAGCAGTAGCTTTACTACAGTGATCTAATGAGCAACTAGAGTGCTAACATTCAGAATTTATGGCAAATGTGTGACACATCTGAATGCCTTCTTGATGGAACCAAAGTAAAAAACTCAAAGTATTTCCTACTGAGGAAACTGCAGTAAATGAGGAAATTAGGAAACTTCATAACAAATAAGTCTCCCAAAATGGCCACCAGAGACAAAAGAGCCCAAATGTAGCCCAAATATCACCCAGATGTAGCCCAAGTATAGCCCAATGACAGAATGTCCCAGAGTGTTCTAACGAACAACTAGAGCGCTAACAGTCTTACTTATGATAAAAGTATGGCACACCTGAAGCCATCTTGATTGGAATAAAGTGGTAACACTTAAAACATTTAATTTACAAAGGAACAAAATGAGGGGGTTCATTTTGCCATAGAAATTATGATTAGTGCTGCAGAAAGAAAAATTAGGGCACATTTTAACTTCTCAAATCCTCTTCTATTTCATAAACAAATTCTGACATGCAGACTGAAACATGCACTTTGAATACCAGCAGCAGACTTCCCTCGTGAGCAGTAGCTTTACTACAGTGATCTAATGAGCAACTAGAGTGCTAACATTCAGAATTTATGGCAAATGTGTGACACATCTGAATGCCTTCTTGATGGAACCAAAGTAAAAAACTCAAAGTATTTCCTACTGAGGAAACTGCAGTAAATGAGGAAATTAGGAAACTTCATAACAAATAAGTCTCCCAAAATGGCCACCAGAGACAAAAGAGCCCAAATGTAGCCCAAATATCACCCAGAAGTAGCCCAAGTATAGCCCAATGACAGAATGTCCCAGAGTGTTCTAACGAACAACTAGAGCGCTAACAGTCTTACTTATGATAAAAGTATGGCACACCTGAAGCCATCTTGATTGGAATAAAGTGGTAACACTTAAAACATTTAATTTACAAAGGAACAAAATGAGGGGGTTCATTTTGCCATAGAAATTATGATTAGTGCTGCAGAAAGAAAAATTAGGGCACATTTTAACTTCTCAAATCCTCTTCTATTTCATAAACAAATTCTGACATGCAGACTGAAACATGCACTTTGAATACCAGCAGCAGACTTCCCTCGTGAGCAGTAGCTTTACTACAGTGATCTAATGAGCAACTAGAGTGCTAACATTCAGAATTTATGGCAAATGTGTGACACATCTGAATGCCTTCTTGATGGAACCAAAGTAAAAAACTCAAAGTATTTCCTACTGAGGAAACTGCAGTAAATGAGGAAATTAGAAAACTTCATAACAAATAAATCTCCCAAGATGGCCACCAGAGACAAAAGAGCCCAAATGTAGCCCAAATATCACCCATTGTAGCCCAAGTATAGCCCAATGACAGAATGTCCCAGAGTGTTCTAACGAATAACTAGAACACTAACAGTCTTACTTATGACAAAAGTATGGCACACCTGAAGCCATCTTGATTGGAATAAAGTGGTAACACTTACAACATTTAATTTACAAAGGAACAAAATGAGGGGGATCATTTTGCCATAGAAATTATGATTAGTTCTGCAGAAAGAAAAATTAGGGCACATTTTGACTTCTCAAATCTTCTTCTATTTCATAAAAAAATTCTGACATGCAGACTGAAACATGCACTTTGAATACCAGCAGCAGACTTCCGTGGTGAGCAGTAGCTTTACGACAGTGATCTAATGAGCAACTAGAGTGCTAACATCCAGAATTTATGGCAAATGTGTGACACATCTGAATGCCTTCTTGATGGAACCAAAGTAAAAAACTCAAAGTATTTCCTACTGAGGAAACTGCAGTAAATGAGGAAATTAGGAAACTTCATAACAAATAAGTCTCCCAAAATGGCCACCAGAGACAAAAGAGCCCAAATGTAGCCCAAATATCACCCAGATGTAGCCCAAGTATAGCCCAATGATAGAATGTCCCAGAGTGTTCTAACGAACAACTAGAGCGCTAACAGTCTTACTTATGACAAAAGTATGGCACACCTGAAGCCATCTTGATTGGAATAAAGTGGTAACACTTACAACATTTAATTTACAAAGGAACAAAATGAGGGGGATCATTTTGCTATAGAAATTATGATTAGTTCTGCAGAAAGAAAAATTAGGGCACATTTTGACTTCTCAAATCTTCTTCTATTTCATAAAAAAATTCTGACATGCAGACTGAAAAATGCACTTTGAATACCAGCAGCAGACTTCCGTGGTGAGCAGTAGCTTTACGACAGTGATCTAATGAGCAACTAGAGTGCTAACATTCAGAATTTATGGCAAATGTGTGACACATCTGAATGCCTTCTTGATGGAACCAAAGTAAAAACCTCAAAGTATTTCCTACTGAGGAAACTGCAGTAAATGAGGAAATTAGGAAACTTCATAACAAATAAATCTCCCAAGATGGCCACCAGAGACAAAAGAGCCCAAATGTAGCCCAAATATCACCCAGATGTAGCCCAAGTATAGCCCAATGACAGAATGTCCCAGAGTGTTCTAACGAACAATTAGAGCGCTAACAGTCATACTTATGATAAAAGTATGGCACACCTGAAGCCATCGGGATTGGAATAAAGTGGTAACACTTACAACATTTAATTACAAAGGAACAAAATTAGGGGGTTCATTTTGCCATAGAAATTATGATTAGTGCTGCAGAAAGAAAAAATAAGGCACATTTCAACTTCTCAAATCCTCTTCTATTTCATAAACAAATTCTGACATGCAGACTGAAACATGCACTTTGAATACCAGCAGCAGACTTCCCTGGTGAGCAGTAGCTTTACTACAGTGATCTAATGAGCAACTAGAGTGCTAACATTCAGAATTTATGGCAAATGTGTGACACATCTGAATGCCTTCTTGATGGAACCAAAGTAAAAAACTCAAAGTATTTCCTACTGAGGAAACTTCAGTAAATGAGGAAATTAGGAAACTTCATAACAAATAAATCTCCCAAGATGGCCACTAGAGACAAAAGAGCCCAAATGTAGCCCAAATATCACCCAGATGTAGCCCAAGTATAGCCCAATGACAGAATGTCCCAGAGTGTTCTAACGAACAACTAGAGCGCTAACAGTCTTACTTATGACAAAAGTATGGCACACCTGAAGCCATCTTGATTGGAATAAAGTGGTAACACTTACAACATTTAATTTACAAAGGAACAAAATGAGGGGTTCATTTTACCATAGAAATTATGATTAGTTCTGCAGAAAGAAAAATTAGGGCACATTTTGACTTCTCAATTCTTCTTCTATTTCATAAAAAAATTCTGACATGCAGACGGAAACATGCACTTTGAATACCAGCAGCAGACTTCCGTGGTGAGCAGTAGCTTTATGACAGTGATCTAATGAGCAACTAGAGTGCTAACATTCAGAATTTATGGCAAATGTGTGACACATCTGAATGCCTTCTTGATGGAACCAAAGTAAAAAACTCGAAGTATTTCCTACTGAGGAAACTGCAGTAAATGAGGAAATTAGGAAACTTCATAACAAATAAATCTCCCAAGATGGCCACCAGAGACAAAAGAGCCCAAATGTAGCCCAAATATCACCCAGATGTAGCCCAAGTATAGCCCAATGACAGAATGTCCCAGAGTGTTCTAACGAACAACTAGAGCGCTAACAGTCTTACTTATGACAAAAGTATGGCACACCTGAAGCCATCTTGATTGGAATAAAGTGGTAACACTTACAACATTTAATTTACAAAGGAACAAAATGAGGGGGTTCATTTTGCCATAGAAATTATGATTAGTTCTGCAGAAAGAAAAATTAGGGCACATATTGACTTCTCAATTCTTCTTCTATTTCATAAAAAAATTCTGACATGCAGACTGAAACATGCACTTTGAATACCAGCAGCAGACTTCCCTGGTGAGCAGTAGCTTTACTACAGTGATCTAATGAGCAACTAGAGTGCTAACATTCAGAATTTATGGCAAATGTGTGACACATCTGAATGCCTTCTTGATGGAACCAAAGTAAAAAACTCAAAGTATTTCCTACTGAGGAAACTGCAGTAAATGAGGAAATTAGGAAACTTCATAACAAATAAGTCTCCCAAAATGGCCACCAGAGACAAAAGAGCCCAAATGTAGCCCAAATATCACCCAGATGTAGCCCAAGTATAGCCCAATGACAGAATGTCCCAGAGTGTTCTAACGAACAACTAGAGCGCTAACAGTCTTACTTATGATAAAAGTATGGCACACCTGAAGCCATCTTGATTGGAATAAAGTGGTAACACTTAAAACATTTAATTTACAAAGGAACAAAATGAGGGGGTTCATTTTGCCATAGAAATTATGATTAGTGCTGCAGAAAGAAAAATTAGGGCACATTTTAACTTCTCAAATCCTCTTCTATTTCATAAACAAATTCTGACATGCAGACTGAAACATGCACTTTGAATACCAGCAGCAGACTTCCCTCGTGAGCAGTAGCTTTACTACAGTGATCTAATGAGCAACTAGAGTGCTAACATTCAGAATTTATGGCAAATGTGTGACACATCTGAATGCCTTCTTGATGGAACCAAAGTAAAAAACTCAAAGTATTTCCTACTGAGGAAACTGCAGTAAATGAGGAAATTAGGAAACTTCATAACAAATAAGTCTCCCAAAATGGCCACCAGAGACAAAAGAGCCCAAATGTAGCCCAAATATCACCCAGATGTAGCCCAAGTATAGCCCAATGACAGAATGTCCCAGAGTGTTCTAACGAACAACTAGAGCGCTAACAGTCTTACTTATGATAAAAGTATGGCACACCTGAAGCCATCTTGATTGGAATAAAGTGGTAACACTTAAAACATTTAATTTACAAAGGAATAAAATGAGGGGGTTCATTTTGCCATAGAAATTATGATTAGTGCTGCAGAAAGAAAAATTAGGGCACATTTTAACTTCTCAAATCCTCTTCTATTTCATAAACAAATTCTGACATGCAGACTGAAACATGCACTTTGAATACCAGCAGCAGACTTCCCTCGTGAGCAGTAGCTTTACTACAGTGATCTAATGAGCAACTAGAGTGCTAACATTCAGAATTTATGGCAAATGTGTGACACATCTGAATGCCTTCTTGATGGAACCAAAGTAAAAAACTCAAAGTATTTCCTACTGAGGAAACTGCAGTAAATGAGGAAATTAGAAAACTTCATAACAAATAAATCTCCCAAGATGGCCACCAGAGACAAAAGAGCCCAAATGTAGCCCAAATATCACCCATTGTAGCCCAAGTATAGCCCAATGACAGAATGTCCCAGAGTGTTCTAACGAATAACTAGAACACTAACAGTCTTACTTATGACAAAAGTATGGCACACCTGAAGCCATCTTGATTGGAATAAAGTGGTAACACTTACAACATTTAATTTACAAAGGAACAAAATGAGGGGGATCATTTTGCCATAGAAATTATGATTAGTTCTGCAGAAAGAAAAATTAGGGCACATTTTGACTTCTCAAATCTTCTTCTATTTCATAAAAAAATTCTGACATGCAGACTGAAACATGCACTTTGAATACCAGCAGCAGACTTCCGTGGTGAGCAGTAGCTTTACGACAGTGATCTAATGAGCAACTAGAGTGCTAACATCCAGAATTTATGGCAAATGTGTGACACATCTGAATGCCTTCTTGATGGAACCAAAGTAAAAAACTCAAAGTATTTCCTACTGAGGAAACTGCAGTAAATGAGGAAATTAGGAAACTTCATAACAAATAAGTCTCCCAAAATGGCCACCAGAGACAAAAGAGCCCAAATGTAGCCCAAATATCACCCAGATGTAGCCCAAGTATAGCCCAATGATAGAATGTCCCAGAGTGTTCTAACGAACAACTAGAGCGCTAACAGTCTTACTTATGACAAAAGTATGGCACACCTGAAGCCATCTTGATTGGAATAAAGTGGTAACACTTACAACATTTAATTTACAAAGGAACAAAATGAGGGGGTTCATTTTGCCATAGAAATTATGATTAGTTCTGCAGAAAGAAAAATTAGGGCACATTTTGACTTCTCAATTCTTCTTCTATTTCATAAAAAAATTCTGACATGCAGACGGAAACATGCACTTTGATTACCAGCAGCAGACTTCCGTGGTGAGCAGTAGCTTTATGACAGTGATCTAATGAGCAACTAGAGTGCTAACATTCAGAATTTATGGCAAATGTGTGACACATCTGAATGCCTTCTTGATGGAACCAAAGTAAAAAACTCAAAGTATTTCCTACTGAGGAAACTGCAGTAAATGAGGAAATTAGGAAACTTCATAACAAATAAATCTCCCAAGATGGCCACCAGAGACAAAAGAGCCCAAATGTAGCCCAAATATCACCCATTGTAGCCCAAGTATAGCCCAATGACAGAATGTCCCAGAGTGTTCTAACGAATAACTAGAACACTAACAGTCTTACTTATGACAAAAGTATGGCACACCTGAAGCCATCTTGATTGGAATAAAGTGGTAACACTTACAACATTTAATTTACAAAGGAACAAAATGAGGGGGATCATTTTGCCATAGAAATTATGATTAGTTCTGCAGAAAGAAAAATTAGGGCACATTTTGACTTCTCAAATCTTATTCTATTTCATAAAAAAATTCTGACATGCAGACTGAAACATGCACTTTGAATACCAGCAGCAGACTTCCGTGGTGAGCAGTAGCTTTACTACAGTGATCTAATGAGCAACTAGAGTGCTAACATTCAGAATTTATGGCAAATATGTGATACATCTGAATGCCTTCTTGATGGAACCAAAGTAAAAAACTCAAAGTATTTCCTACTGAGGAAACTGCAGTAAATGAGGAAATTAGGAAACTTTATAACAAATAAATCTCCCAAGATGGCCACCAGAGACAAAAGAGCCCAAATGTATCCCAAATATCACCCAGATGTAGCCCAAGTATAGCCCAATGACAGAATGTCCCAGAGTGTTCTAACGAACAACTAGAGCGCTAACAGTCTTACTTATGACAAAAGTATGGCACACCTGAAGCCATCTTGATTGGAATAAAGTGGTAACACTTACAACATTTAATTTACAAAGGAACAAAATGAGGGGGATCATTTTGCCATAGAAATTATGATTAGTTCTGCAGAAAGAAAAATTAGGGCACATTTTGACTTCTCAAATCTTCTTCTATTTCATAAAAGAATTCTGACATGCAGACTGAAAAATGCACTTTGAATACCAGCAGCAGACTTCCGTGGTGAGCAGTAGCTTTACGACAGTGATCTAATGAGCAACTAGAGTGCTAACATTCAGAATTTATGGCAAATGTGTGACACATCTAAATGCCTTCTTGATGGAACCAAAGTAAAAACCTCAAAGTATTTCCTACTGAGGAAACTGCAGTAAATGAGGAAATTAGGAAACTTCATAACAAATAAATCTCCCAAGATGGCCACCAGAGACAAAAGAGCCCAAATGTAGCCCAAATATCACCCAGATGTAGCCCAAGTATAGCCCAATGACAGAATGTCCCAGAGTGTTCTAACGAACAACTAGAGCGCTAACAGTCATACTTATGATAAAAGTATGGCACACCTGAAGCCATCTTGATTGGAATAAAGTGGTAACACTTACAACATTTAATTACAAAGGAACAAAATTAGGGGGTTCATTTTGCCATAGAAATTATGATTAGTGCTGCAGAAAGAAAAAATAAGGCACATTTCAACTTCTCAAATCCTCTTCTATTTCATAAACAAATTCTGACATGCAGACTGAAACATGCACTTTGAATACCAGCAGCAGACTTCCCTGGTGAGCAGTAGCTTTACTACAGTGATCTAATGAGCAACTAGAGTGCTAACATTCAGAATTTATGGCAAATGTGTGACACATCTGAATGCCTTCTTGATGGAACCAAAGTAAAAAACTCAAAGTATTTCCTACTGAGGAAACTTCAGTAAATGAGGAAATTAGGAAACTTCATAACAAATAAATCTCCCAAGATGGCCACTAGAGACAAAAGAGCCCAAATGTAGCCCAAATATCACCCAGATATAGCCCAAGTATAGCCCAATGACAGAATGTCCCAGAGTGTTCTAACGAACAACTAGAGCGCTAACTGTCTTACTTATGACAAAAGTATGGCACACCTGAAGCCATCTTGATTGGAATAAAGTGGTATCACTTACAACATTTAATTTACAAAGGAACAAAATGAGGGGGTTCATTTTACCATAGAAATTATGATTAGTTCTGCAGAAAGAAAAATTAGGGCACATTTTGACTTCTCAATTCTTCTTCTATTTCATAAAAAAATTCTGACATGCAGACGGAAACATGCACTTTGAATACCAGCAGCAGACTTCCGTGGTGAGCAGTAGCTTTATGACAGTGATCTAATGAGCAACTAGAGTGCTAACATTCAGAATTTATGGCAAATGTGTGACACATCTGAATGCCTTCTTGATGGAACCAAAGTAAAAAACTCAAAGTATTTCCTACTGAGGAAACTGCAGTAAATGAGGAAATTAGGAAACTTCATAACAAATAAATCTCCCAAGATGGCCACCAGAGACAAAAGAGCCCAAATGTAGCCCAAATATCACCCAGATGTAGCCCAAGTATAGCCCAATGACAGAATGTCCCAGAGTGTTCTAACGAACAACTAGAGCGCTAACAGTCTTACTTATGACAAAAGTATGGCACACCTGAAGCCATCTTGATTGGAATAAAGTGGTAACACTTACAACATTTAATTTACAAAGGAACAAAATGAGGGGGTTCATTTTGCCATAGAAATTATGATTAGTTCTGCAGAAAGAAAAATTAGGGCACATATTGACTTCTCAATTCTTCTTCTATTTCATAAAAAAATTCTGACATGCAGACTGAAACATGCACTTTGAATACCAGCAGCAGACTTCCCTGGTGAGCAGTAGCTTTACTACAGTGATCTAATGAGCAACTAGAGTGCTAACATTCAGAATTTATGGCAAATGTGTGACACATCTGAATGCCTTCTTGATGGAACCAAAGTAAAAAACTCAAAGTATTTCCTACTGAGGAAACTGCAGTAAATGAGGAAATTAGGAAACTTCATAACAAATAAGTCTCCCAAAATGGCCACCAGAGACAAAAGAGCCCAAATGTAGCCCAAATATCACCCAGATGTAGCCCAAGTATAGCCCAATGACAGAATGTCCCAGAGTGTTCTAACGAACAACTAGAGCGCTAACAGTCTTACTTATGATAAAAGTATGGCACACCTGAAGCCATCTTGATTGGAATAAAGTGGTAACACTTAAAACATTTAATTTACAAAGGAACAAAATGAGGGGGTTCATTTTGCCATAGAAATTATGATTAGTGCTGCAGAAAGAAAAATTAGGGCACATTTTAACTTCTCAAATCCTCTTCTATTTCATAAACAAATTCTGACATGCAGACTGAAACATGCACTTTGAATACCAGCAGCAGACTTCCCTCGTGAGCAGTAGCTTTACTACAGTGATCTAATGAGCAACTAGAGTGCTAACATTCAGAATTTATGGCAAATGTGTGACACATCTGAATGCCTTCTTGATGGAACCAAAGTAAAAAACTCAAAGTATTTCCTACTGAGGAAACTGCAGTAAATGAGGAAATTAGGAAACTTCATAACAAATAAGTCTCCCAAAATGGCCACCAGAGACAAAAGAGCCCAAATGTAGCCCAAATATCACCCAGATGTAGCCCAAGTATAGCCCAATGACAGAATGTCCCAGAGTGTTCTAACGAACAACTAGAGCGCTAACAGTCTTACTTATGATAAAAGTATGGCACACCTGAAGCCATCTTGATTGGAATAAAGTGGTAACACTTAAAACATTTAATTTACAAAGGAACAAAATGAGGGGGTTCATTTTGCCATAGAAATTATGATTAGTGCTGCAGAAAGAAAAATTAGGGCACATTTTAACTTCTCAAATCCTCTTCTATTTCATAAACAAATTCTGACATGCAGACTGAAACATGCACTTTGAATACCAGCAGCAGACTTCCCTCGTGAGCAGTAGCTTTACTACAGTGATCTAATGAGCAACTAGAGTGCTAACATTCAGAATTTATGGCAAATGTGTGACACATCTGAATGCCTTCTTGATGGAACCAAAGTAAAAAACTCAAAGTATTTCCTACTGAGGAAACTGCAGTAAATGAGGAAATTAGAAAACTTCATAACAAATAAATCTCCCAAGATGGCCACCAGAGACAAAAGAGCCCAAATGTAGCCCAAATATCACCCATTGTAGCCCAAGTATAGCCCAATGACAGAATGTCCCAGAGTGTTCTAACGAATAACTAGAACACTAACAGTCTTACTTATGACAAAAGTATGGCACACCTGAAGCCATCTTGATTGGAATAAAGTGGTAACACTTACAACATTTAATTTACAAAGGAACAAAATGAGGGGGATCATTTTGCCATAGAAATTATGATTAGTTCTGCAGAAAGAAAAATTAGGGCACATTTTGACTTCTCAAATCTTCTTCTATTTCATAAAAAAATTCTGACATGCAGACTGAAACATGCACTTTGAATACCAGCAGCAGACTTCCGTGGTGAGCAGTAGCTTTACGACAGTGATCTAATGAGCAACTAGAGTGCTAACATTCAGAATTTATGGCAAATATGTGACACATCTGAATGCCTTCTTGGTGGAACCAAAGTAAAAAACTCAAAGTATTTCCTACTGAGGAAACTGCAGTAAATGAGGAAATTAGGAAACTTCATAACAAATAAATCTCCCAAGATGGCCACCAGAGATAAAAGAGCCCAAATGTAGCCCAAATATCACCCAGATGTAGCCCAAGTATAGCCCAATGATAGAATGTCCCAGAGTGTTCTAACGAACAACTAGAGCGCTAACAGTCTTACTTATGACAAAAGTATGGCACACCTGAAGCCATCTTGATTGGAATAAAGTGGTAACACTTACAACATTTAATTTACAAAGGAACAAAATGAGGGGGTTCATTTTGCCATAGAAATTATGATTAGTTCTGCAGAAAGAAAAATTAGGGCACATTTTGACTTCTCAAATCTTTTTCTATTTCATAAAAAAATTCTGTCATGCAGACTGAAACATGCACTTTGAATACCAGCAGCAGACTTCCCTGGTGAGCAGTAGCTTTACTACAGTGATCTAATGAGCAACTAGAGTGCTAACATCCAGAATTTATGGCAAATGTGTGACACATCTGAATGCCTTCTTGATGGAACCAAAGTAAAAAACTCAAAGTATTTCCTACTGAGGAAACTGCAGTAAATGAGGAAATTAGGAAACTTCATAACAAATAAGTCTCCCAAAATGGCCACCAGAGACAAAAGAGCCCAAATGTAGCCCAAATATCACCCAGATGTAGCCCAAGTATAGCCCAATGACAGAATGTCCCAGAGTGTTCTAACGAACAACTAGAGCGCTAACAGTCTTACTTATGACAAAAGTATGGCACACCTGAAGCCATCTTGATTGGAATAAAGTGGTAACACTTACAACATTTAATTTACAAAGGAACAAAATGAGGGGGTTCATTTTGCCATAGAAATTATGATTAGTTCTGCAGAAAGAAAAATTAGGGCACATTTTGACTTCTCAATTCTTCTTCTATTTCATAAAAAATTCTGACATGCAGACGGAAACATGCACTTTGAATACCAGCAGCAGACTTCCGTGGTGAGCAGTAGCTTTATGACAGTGATCTAATGAGCAACTAGAGTGCTAACATTCAGAATTTATGGCAAATGTGTGACACATCTGAATGCCTTCTTGATGGAACCAAAGTAAAAAACTCAAAGTATTTCCTACTGAGGAAACTGCAGTAAATGAGGAAATTAGGAAACTTCATAACAAATAAATCTCCCAAGATGGCCACCAGAGACAAAAGAGCCCAAATGTAGCCCAAATATCACCCAGATGTAGCCCAAGTATAGCCCAATGACAGAATGTCCCAGAGTGTTCTAACAAACAACTAGAGCGCTAACAGTCTTACTTATGACAAAAGTATGGCACACCTGAAGCCATCTTGATTGGAATAAAGTGGTAACACTTACAACATTTAATTTACAAAGGAACAAAATGAGGGGGTTCATTTTGCCATAGAAATTATGATTAGTTCTGCAGAAAGAAAAATTAGGGCACATATTGACTTCTCAAATCTTCTTCTATTTCATAAAAAAATTCTGACATGCAGACTGAAACATGCACTTTGAATACCAGCAGCAGACTTCCCTGGTGAGCAGTAGCTTTACTACAGTGATCTAATGAGCAACTAGAGTGCTAACATTCAGAATTTATGGCAAATGTGTGACATATCTGAATGCCTTCTTGATGGAACCAAAGTAAAAAACTCAAAGTATTTCCTACTGAGGAAACTGCAGTAAATGAGGAAATTAGGAAACTTCATAACAAATAAGTCTCCCAAAATGGCCACCAGAGACAAAAGAGCCCAAATGTAGCCCAAATATCACCCAGATGTAGCCCAAGTATAGCCCAATGACAGAATGTCCCAGAGTGTTCTAACGAACAACTAGAGCGCTAACAGTCTTACTTATGATAAAAGTATGGCACACCTGAAGCCATCTTGATTGGAATAAAGTGGTAACACTTAAAACATTTAATTTACAAAGGAACAAAATGAGGGGGTTCATTTTGCCATAGAAATTATGATTAGTGCTGCAGAAAGAAAAATTAGGGCACATTTTAACTTCTCAAATCCTCTTCTATTTCATAAACAAATTCTGACATGCAGACTGAAACATGCACTTTGAATACCAGCAGCAGACTTCCCTGGTGAGCAGTAGCTTTACTACAGTGATCTAATGAGCAACTAGAGTGCTAACATTCAGAATTTATGGCAAATGTGTGACACATCTGAATGCCTTCTTGATGGAACCAAAGTAAAAAACTCAAAGTATTTCCTACTGAGGAAACTGCAGTAAATGAGGAAATTAGAAAACTTTATAACAAATAAATCTCCAAAGATGGCCACCAGAGACAAAAGAGCCCAAATGTAGCCCAAATATCACCCAGATGTAGCCCAAGTATAGCCCAATGACAGAATGTCCCAGAGTGTTCTAACGAATAACTAGAGCGCTAACAGTCTTACTTATGACAAAAGTATGGCACACCTGAAGCCATCTTGATTGGAATAAAGTGGTAACACTTACAACATTTAATTTACAAAGGAGCAAAATGAGGGGGATCATTTTGCCATAGAAATTATGATTAGTTCTGCAGAAAGAAAAATTAGGGCACATTTTGACTTCTCAAATCTTCTTCTATTTCATAAAAAAATTCTGACATGCAGACTGAAACATGCACTTTGAATACCAGCAGCAGACTTCCGTGGTGAGCAGTAGCTTTACGACAGTGATCTAATGAGCAACTAGAGTGCTAACATTCAGAATTTATGGCAAATATGTGACACATCTGAATGCCTTCTTGATGGAACCGAAGTAAAAAACTCAAAGTATTTCCTACTGAGGAAACTGCAGTAAATGAGGAAATTAGGAAACTTCATAACAAATAAATCTCCCAAGATGGCCACCAGAGACAAAAGAACCCAAATGTAGCCCAAATATCACCCAGATGTAGCCCAAGTATAGCCCAATGACAGAATGTCCCAGAGTGTTCTAACGAACAACTAGAGCGCTAACAGTCTTACTTATGATAAAAGTATGGCACACCTGAAGCCATCTTGATTGGAATAAAGTGGTAACACTTACAAAATTTAATTACAAAGGAACAAAATTAGGGGGTTCATTTTGCCATAGAAATTATGATTAGTTCTGCAGAAAGAAAAATTAGGGCACATTTTGACTTCTCAAATCTTCTTCTATTTCATAAAAAAATTCTGACATGCAGACTGAAACATGCACTTTGAATACCAGCAGCAGACTTCCCTGGTGAGCAGTAGCTTTACTACAGTGATCTAATGAGCAACTAGAGTGCTAACATTCAGAATTTATGGCAAATGTGTGACACATCTGAATGCCTTCTTGGTGGAACCAAAGTAAAAAACTCAAAGTATTTCCTACTGAGGAAACTGCAGTAAATGAGGAAATTAGGAAACTTCATAACAAATAAATCTCCCAAGATGGCCACCAGAGACAAAAGAGCCCAAATGTAGCCCAAATATCACCCAGATGTAGCCCAAGTATAGCCCAATGACAGAATGTCCCAGAGTGTTCTAACGAACAACTAGAGCGCTAACAGTCTTTCTTATGACAAAAGTATGGCACACCTGAAGCCATCTTGATTGGAATAAAGTGGTAACACTTACAACATTTAATTTACAAAGGAACAAAATGAGGGGGTTCATTTTGCCATAGAAATTATGATTAGTTCTGCAGAAAGAAAAATTAGGGCACATTTTGACTTCTCAAATCTTTTTCTATTTCATAAAAAAATTCTGTCATGCAGACTGAAACATGCACTTTGAATACCAGCAGCAGACTTCCCTGGTGAGCAGTAGCTTTACTACAGTGATCTAATGAGCAACTAGAGTGCTAACATCCAGAATTTATGGCAAATGTGTGACACATCTGAATGCCTTCTTGATGGAACCAAAGTAAAAAACTCAAAGTATTTCCTACTGAGGAAACTGCAGTAAATGAGGAAATTAGGAAACTTCATAACAAATAAGTCTCCCAAAATGGCCACCAGAGACAAAAGAGCCCAAATGTAGCCCAAATATCACCCAGATGTAGCCCAAGTATAGCCCAATGACAGAATGTCCCAGAGTGTTCTAACGAACAACTAGAGCGCTAACAGTCTGACTTATGATAAAAGTATGGCACACCTGAAGCCATCTTGATTGGAATAAAGTGGTAACACTTAAAACATTTAATTTACAAAGGAACAAAATGAGGGGGTTCATTTTGCCATAGAAATTATGATTAGTGCTGCAGAAAGAAAAATTAGGGCACATTTTAACTTCTCAAATCCTCTTCTATTTTATAAACAAATTCTGACATGCAGACTGAAACATGCACTTTGAATACCAGCAGCAGACTTCCCTGGTGAGCACTAGCTTTACTACAGTGATCTAATGAGCAACTAGAGTGCTAACATTCAGAATTTATGGCAAATGTGTGACACATCTGAATGCCTTCTTGATGGAACCAAAGTAAAAAACTCAAAGTATTTCCTACTGAGGAAACTGCAGTAAATGAGGAAATTAGGAAACTTCATAACAAATAAGTCTCCCAAAATGGCCACCAGAGACAAAAGAGCCCAAATGTAGCCCAAATATCACCCAGATGTAGCCCAAGTATAGCCCAATGACAGAATGTCCCAGAGTGTTCTAATGAACAACTAGAGCGCTAACAGTCTTACTTATGATAAAAGTATGGCACACCTGAAGCCATCTTGATTGGAATAAAGTGGTAACACTTACAAAATTTAATTACAAAGGAACAAAATTAGGGGGTTCATTTTGCCATAGAAATTATGATTAGTTCTGCAGAAAGAAAAATTAGGGCACATTTTGACTTCTCAAATCTTCTTCTATTTCATAAAAAAATTATGACATGCAGACTGAAACATGCACTTTGATTACCAGCAGCAGACTTCCCTGGTGAGCAGTAGCTTTACTACAGTGATCTAATTAGCAACTAGAGTGCTAACATTCAGAATTTATGGCAAATGTGTGACACATCTGAATGCCTTCTTGGTGGAACCAAAGTAAAAAACTCAAAGTATTTCCTACTGAGGAAACTGCAGTAAATGAGGAAATTAGGAAACTTCATAACAAATAAATCTCCCAAGATGGCCACCAGAGATAAAAGAGCCCAAATGTAGCCCAAATATCACCCAGATGTAGCCCAAGTATAGCCCAATGACAGAATGTCCCAGAGTGTTCTAACGAACAACTAGAGCGCTAACAGTCTTACTTATGACAAAAGTATGGCACACCTGAAGCCATCTTGATTGGAATAAAGTGGTAACACTTACAACATTTAATTTACAAAGGAACAAAATGAGGGGGTTCATTTTGCCATAGAAATTATGATTAGTTCTGCAGAAAGAAAAATTAGGGCAAATTTTGACTTCTCAAATCTTTTTCTATTTCATAAAAAAATTCTGTCATGCAGACTGAAACATGCACTTTGAATACCAGCAGCAGACTTCCCTGGTGAGCAGTAGCTTTACTACAGTGATCTAATGAGCAACTAGAGTGCTAACATCCAGAATTTATGGAAAATGTGTGACACATCTGAATGCCTTCTTGATGGAACCAAAGTAAAAAACTCAAAGTATTTCCTACTGAGGAAACTGCAGTAAATGAGGAAATTAGGAAACTTCATAACAAATAAGTCTCCCAAAATGGCCACCAGAGACAAAAGAGCCCAAATGTAGCCCAAATATCACCCAGATGTAGCCCAAGTATAGCCCAATGACAGAATGTCCCAGAGTGTTCTAACGAACAACTAGAGCGCTAACAGTCTTACTTATGACAAAAGTATGGCACACCTGAAGCCATCTTGATTGGAATAAAGTGGTAACACTTACAACATTTAATTTACAAAGGAACCAAATGAGGGGGATCATTTTGCCATAGAAATTATGATTAGTTCTGCAGAAAGAAAAATTAGGGCACATTTTGACTTCTCAAATCTTCTTCTATTTTATAAACAAATTCTGACATGCAGACTGAAACATGCACTTTGAATACCAGCAGCAGACTTCCCTGGTGAGCACTAGCTTTACTACAGTGATCTAATGAGCAACTAGAGTGCTAACATTCAGAATTTATGGCAAATGTGTGACACATCTGAATGCCTTCTTGATGGAACCAAAGTAAAAAACTCAAAGTATTTCCTACTGAGGAAACTGCAGTAAATGAGGAAATTAGGAAACTTCATAACAAATAAGTCTCCCAAAATGGCCACCAGAGACAAAAGAGCCCAAATGTAGCCCAAATATCACCCAGATGTAGCCCAAGTATAGCCCAATGACAGAATGTCCCAGAGTGTTCTAACGAACAACTAGAGCGCTAACAGTCTTACTTATGATAAAAGTATGGCACACCTGAAGCCATCTTGATTGGAATAAAGTGGTAACACTTACAAAATTTAATTACAAAGGAACAAAATTAGGGGGTTCATTTTGCCATAGAAATTATGATTAGTTCTGCAGAAAGAAAAATTAGGGCACATTTTGACTTCTCAAATCTTCTTCTATTTCATAAAAAAATTCTGACATGCAGACTGAAACATGCACTTTGATTACCAGCAGCAGACTTCCCTGGTGAGAAGTAGCTTTACTACAGTGATCTAATTAGCAACTAGAGTGCTAACATTCAGAATTTATGGCAAATGTGTGACACATCTGAATGCCTTCTTGGTGGAACCAAAGTAAAAAACTCAAAGTATTTCCTACTGAGGAAACTGCAGTAAATGAGGAAATTAGGAAACTTCATAACAAATAAATCTCCCAAGATGGCCACCAGAGATAAAAGAGCCCAAATGTAGCCCAAATATCACCCAGATGTAGCCCAAGTATAGCCCAATGACAGAATGTCCCAGAGTGTTCTAACGAACAACTAGAGCGCTAACAGTCTTACTTATGACAAAAGTATGGCACACCTGAAGCCATCTTGATTGGAATAAAGTGGTAACACTTACAACATTTAATTTACAAAGGAACAAAATGAGGGGGTTCATTTTTCCATAGAAATTATGATTAGTTCTGCAGAAAGAAAAATTAGGGCACATTTTGACTTCTCAAATCTTTTTCTATTTCATAAAACAATTCTGTCATGCAGACTGAAACATGCACTTTGAATACCAGCAGCAGACTTCCCTGGTGAGCAGTAGCTTTACTACAGTGATCTAATGAGCAACTAGAGTGCTAACATCCAGAATTTATGGCAAATGTGTGACACATCTGAATGCCTTCTTGATGGAACCAAAGTAAAAAACTCAAAGTATTTCCTACTGAGGAAACTGCAGTAAATGAGGAAATTAGGAAACTTCATAACAAATAAGTCTCCCAAAATGGCCACCAGAGACAAAAGAGCCCAAATGTAGCCCAAATATCACCCAGATGTAGCCCAAGTATAGCCCAATGACAGAATGTCCCAGAGTGTTCTAACGAACAACTAGAGCGCTAACAGTCTTACTTATGACAAAAGTATGGCACACCTGAAGCCATCTTGATTGGAATAAAGTGGTAACACTTACAACATTTAATTTACAAAGGAACAAAATGAGGGGGTTCATTTTACCAGAGAAATTATGATTAGTTCTGCAGAAAGAAAAATTAAGGCACATTTTGACTTCTCAATTCTTCTTCTATTTCATAAAAAAATTCTGACATGCAGACGGAAACATGCAGTTTGAATACCAGCAGCAGACTTCCGTGGTGAGCAGTAGCTTTATGACAGTGATCTAATGAGCAACTAGAGTGCTAACATTCAGAATTTATGGCAAATGTGTGACACATCTGAATGCCTTCTTGATGGAACCAAAGTAAAAAACTCAAAGTATTTCCTACTGAGGAAACTGCAGTAAATGAGGAAATTAGGAAACTTCATAACAAATAAATCTCCCAAGATGGCCACCAGAGACAAAAGAGCCCAAATGTAGCCCAAATATCACCCAGATGTAGCCCAAGTATAGCCCAATGACAGAATGTCCCAGAGTGTTCTAACGAACAACTAGAGCGCTAACAGTCTTACTTATGACAAAAGTATGGCACACCTGAAGCCATCTTGATTGGAATAAAGTGGTAACACTTACAACATTTAATTTACAAAGGAACAAAATGAGGGGGTTCATTTTGCCATAGAAATTATGATTAGTTCTGCAGAAAGAAAAATTAGGGCACATATTGACTTCTCAATTCTTCTTCTATTTCATAAAAAAATTCTGACATGCAGACTGAAACATGCACTTTGAATACCAGCAGCAGACTTCCCTGGTGAGCAGTAGCTTTACTACAGTGATCTAATGAGCAACTAGAGTGCTAACATTCAGAATTTATGGCAAATGTGTGACACATCTGAATGCCTTCTTGATGGAACCAAAGTAAAAAACTCAAAGTATTTCCTACTGAGGAAACTGCAGTAAATGAGGAAATTAGGAAACTTCATTACAAATAAGTCTCCCAAAATGGCCACCAGAGACAAAAGAGCCCAAATGTAGCCCAAATATCACCCAGATGTAGCCCAAGTATAGCCCAATGACAGAATGTCCCAGAGTGTTCTAACGAACAACTAGAGCGCTAACAGTCTTACTTATGATAAAAGTATGGCACACCTGAAGCCATCTTGATTGGAATAAAGTGGTAACACTTAAAACATTTAATTTACAAAGGAACAAAATGAGGGGGTTCATTTTGCCATAGAAATTATGATTAGTGCTGCAGAAAGAAAAATTAGGGCACATTTTAACTTCTCAAATCCTCTTCTATTTCATAAACAAATTCTGACATGCAGACTGAAACATGCACTTTGAATACCAGCAGCAGACTTCCCTCGTGAGCAGTAGCTTTACTACAGTGATCTAATGAGCAACTAGAGTGCTAACATTCAGAATTTATGGCAAATGTGTGACACATCTGAATGCCTTCTTGATGGAAACAAAGTAAAAAACTCAAAGTATTTCCTACTGAGGAAACTGCAGTAAATGAGGAAATTAGAAAACTTCATAACAAATAAATCTCCCAAGATGGCCACCAGAGACAAAAGAGCCCATATGTAGCCCAAATATCACCCATTGTAGCCCAAGTATAGCCCAATGACAGAATGTCCCAGAGTGTTCTAACGAATAACTAGAACACTAACAGTCTTACTTATGACAAAAGTATGGCACACCTGAAGCCATCTTGATTGGAATAAAGTGGTAACACTTACAACATTTAATTTACAAAGGAACAAAATGAGGGGGATCATTTTGCCATAGAAATTATGATTAGTTCTGCAGAAAGAAAAATTAGGGCACATTTTGAATTCTCAAATCTTCTTCTATTTCATAAAAAAATTCTGACATGCAGACTGAAACATGCACTTTGAATACCAGCAGCAGACTTCCGTGGTGAGCAGTAGCTTTACGACAGTGATCTAATGAGCAACTAGAGTGCTAACATTCAGAATTTATGGCAAATATGTGACACATCTGAATGCCTTCTTGATGGAACCAAAGTAAAAAACTCAAAGTATTTCCTACTGAGGAAACTGCAGTAAATGAGGAAATTAGGAAACTTCATAACAAATAAATCTCCCAAGATGGCCACCAGAGACAAAAGAGCCCAAAGGTAGCCCAAATATCACCCAGATGTAGCCCAAGTATAGCCCAATGACAGAATGTCCCAGAGTGTTCTAACGAACAACTAGAGCGCTAACAGTCTGACTTATGATAAAAGTATGGCACACCTGAAGCCATCTTGATTGGAATAAAGTGGTAACACTTAAAACATTTAATTTACAAAGGAACAAAATGAGGGGGTTCATTTTGCCATAGAAATTATGATTAGTGCTGCAGAAAGAAAAATTAGGGCACATTTTAACTTCTCAAATCCTCTTCTATTTTATAAACAAATTCTGACATGCAGACTGAAACATGCACTTTGAATACCAGCAGCAGACTTCCCTGGTGAGCAGTAGCTTTACTACAGTGATCTAATGAGCAACTAGAGTGCTAACATTCAGAATTTATGGCAAATGTGTGACACATCTGAATGCCTTCTTGGTGGAACCAAAGTAAAAAACTCAAAGTATTTCCTACTGAGGAAACTGCAGTAAATGAGGAAATTAGGAAACTTCATAACAAATAAATCTCCCAAGATGGCCACCAGAGATAAAAGAGCCCAAATGTAGCCCAAATATCACCCAGATGTAGCCCAAGTATAGCCCAATGATAGAATGTCCCAGAGTGTTCTAACGAACAACTAGAGCGCTAACAGTCTTACTTATTACAAAAGTATGGCACACCTGAAGCCATCTTGATTGGAATAAAGTGGTAACACTTACAACATTTAATTTACAAAGGAACAAAATGAGGGGGTTCATTTTGCCATAGAAATTATGATTAGTTCTGCAGAAAGAAAAATTAGGGCACATTTTGACTTCTCAAATCTTTTTCTATTTCATAAAAAAATTCTGTCATGCAGACTGAAACATGCACTTTGAATACCAGCAGCAGACTTCCCTGGTGAGCAGTAGCTTTACTACAGTGATCTAATGAGCAACTAGAGTGCTAACATCCAGAATTTATGGCAAATGTGTGA
This sequence comes from Triturus cristatus, assembly GCF_964204655.1. NCBI lineage: Eukaryota > Metazoa > Chordata > Amphibia > Caudata > Salamandridae > Triturus > Triturus cristatus. The sequence goes on from NC_140582.1 coordinate 238,037,626, forward strand.
CACATCTGAATGCCTTCTTGATGGAACCAAAGTAAAAAACTCAAAGTATTTCCTACTGAGGAAACTGCAGTAAATGAGGAAATTAGGAAACTTCATAACAAATAAGTCTCCCAAAATGGCCACCAGAGACAAAAGAGCCCAAATGTAGCCCAAATATCACCCAGATGTAGCCCAAGTATAGCCCAATGACAGAATGTCCCAGAGTGTTCTAACGAACAACTAGAGCGCTAACAGTCTTACTTATGACAAAAGTATGGCACACCTGAAGCCATCTTGATTGGAATAAAGTGGTAACACTTACAACATTTAATTTACAAAGGAACAAAATGAGGGGGTTCATTTTGCCATAGAAATTATGATTAGTTCTGCAGAAAGAAAAATTAGGGCACATTTTGACTTCTCAATTCTTCTTCTATTTCATAAAAAAATTCTGACATGCAGACGGAAACATGCACTTTGAATACCAGCAGCAGACTTCCGTGGTGAGCAGTAGCTTTATGACAGTGATCTAATGAGCAACTAGAGTGCTAACATTCAGAATTTATGGCAAATGTGTGACACATCTGAATGCCTTCTTGATGGAACCAAAGTAAAAAACTCAAAGTATTTCCTACTGAGGAAACTGCAGTAAATGAGGAAATTAGGAAACTTCATAACAAATAAATCTCCCAAGATGGCCACCAGAGACAAAAGAGCCCAAATGTAGCCCAAATATCACCCAGATGTAGCCCAAGTATAGCCCAATGACAGAATGTCCCAGAGTGTTCTAACGAACAACTAGAGCGCTAACAGTCTGACTTATGATAAAAGTATGGCACACCTGAAGCCATCTTGATTGGAATAAAGTGGTAACACTTAAAACATTTAATTTACAAAGGAACAAACTGAGGGGGTTCATTTTGCCATAGAAATTATGATTAGTGCTGCAGAAAGAAAAATTAGGGCACATTTTAACTTCTCAAATCCTCTTCTATTTTATAAACAAATTCTGACATGCAGACTGAAACATGCACTTTGAATACCAGCAGCAGACTTCCCTGGTGAGCAGTAGCTTTACTACAGTGATCTAATGAGCAACTAGAGTGCTAACATTCAGAATTTATGGCAAATGTGTGACACATCTGAATGCCTTCTTGGTGGAACCAAAGTAAAAAACTCAAAGTATTTCCTACTGAGGAAACTGCAGTAAATGAGGAAATTAGGAAACTTCATAACAAATAAATCTCCCAAGATGGCCACCAGAGATAAAAGAGTCCAAATGTAGCCCAAATATCACCCAGATGTAGCCCAAGTATAGCCCAATGATAGAATGTCCCAGAGTGTTCTAACGAACAACTAGAGCGCTAACAGTCTTACTTATTACAAAAGTATGGCACACCTGAAGCCATCTTGATTGGAATAAAGTGGTAACACTTACAACATTTAATTTACAAAGGAACAAAATGAGGGGGTTCATTTTGCCATAGAAATTATGATTAGTTCTGCAGAAAGAAAAATTAGGGCACATTTTGACTTCTCAAATCTTTTTCTATTTCATAAAAAAATTCTGTCATGCAGACTGAAACATGCACTTTGAATACCAGCAGCAGACTTCCCTGGTGAGCAGTAGCTTTACTACAGTGATCTAATGAGCAACTAGAGTGCTAACATCCAGAATTTATGGCAAATGTGTGACACATCTGAATGCCTTCTTGATGGAACCAAAGTAAAAAACTCAAAGTATTTCCTACTGAGGAAACTGCAGTAAATGAGGAAATTAGGAAACTTCATAACAAATAAGTCTCCCAAAATGGCCACCAGAGACAAAAGAGCCCAAATGTAGCCCAAATATCACCCAGATGTAGCCCAAGTATAGCCCAATGACAGAATGTCCCAGAGTGTTCTAAAGAACAACTAGAGCGCTAACAGTCTTACTTATGACAAAAGTATGGCACACCTGAAGCCATCTTGATTGGAATAAAGTGGTAACACTTACAACATTTAATTTACAAAGGAACAAAATGAGGGGGTTCATTTTGCCATAGAAATTATGATTAGTTCTGCAGAAAGAAAAATTAGGGCACATTTTGACTTCTCAATTCTTCTTCTATTTCATAAAAAAATTCTGACATGCAGACGGAAACATGCACTTTGAATACCAGCAGCAGACTTCCGTGGTGAGCAGTAGCTTTATGACAGTGATCTAATGAGCAACTAGAGTGCTAACATTCAGAATTTATGGCAAATGTGTGACACATCTGAATGCCTTCTTGATGGAACCAAAGTAAAAAACTCAAAGTATTTCCTACTGAGGAAACTGCAGTAAATGAGGACATTAGGAAACTTCATAACAAATAAATCTCCCAAGATGGCCACCAGAGACAAAAGAGCCCAAATCTAGCCCAAATATCACCCAGATGTAGCCCAAGTATAGCCCAATGACAGAATGTCCCAGAGTGTTCTAACAAACAACTAGAGCGCTAACAGTCTTACTTATGACAAAAGTATGGCACACCTGAAGCCATCTTGATTGGAATAAAGTGGTAACACTTACAACATTTAATTTACAAAGGAACAAAATGAGGGGGTTCATTTTGCCATAGAAATTATGATTAGTTCTGCAGAAAGAAAAATTAGGGCACATATTGACTTCTCAATTCTTCTTCTATTTCATAAAAAAATTCTGACATGCAGACTGAAACATGCACTTTGAATACCAGCAGCAGACTTCCCTGGTGAGCAGTAGCTTTACTACAGTGATCTAATGAGCAACTAGAGTGCTAACATTCAGAATTTATGGCAAATGTGTGACATATCTGAATGCCTTCTTGATGGAACCAAAGTAAAAAACTCAAAGTATTTCCTACTGAGGAAACTGCAGTAAATGAGGAAATTAGGAAACTTCATAACAAATAAGTCTCCCAAAATGGCCACCAGAGACAAAAGAGCCCAAATGTAGCCCAAATATCACCCAGATGTAGCCCAAGTATAGCCCAATGACAGAATGTCCCAGAGTGTTCTAACGAACAACTAGAGCGCTAACAGTCTTACTTATGATAAAAGTATGGCACACCTGAAGCCATCTTGATTGGAATAAAGTGGTAACACTTAAAACATTTAATTTACAAAGGAACAAAATGAGGGGGTTCATTTTGCCATAGAAATTATGATTAGTGCTGCAGAAAGAAAAATTAGGGCACATTTTAACTTCTCAAATCCTCTTCTATTTCATAAACAAATTCTGACATGCAGACTGAAACATGCACTTTGAATACCAGCAGCAGACTTCCCTGGTGAGCAGTAGCTTTACTACAGTGATCTAATGAGCAACTAGAGTGCTAACATTCAGAATTTATGGCAAATGTGTGACACATCTGAATGCCTTCTTGATGGAACCAAAGTAAAAAACTCAAAGTATTTCCTACTGAGGAAACTGCAGTAAATGAGGAAATTAGAAAACTTCATAACAAATAAATCTCCCAAGATGGCCACCAGAGACAAAAGAGCCCAAATATGGCCCAAATATCACCCAGATGTAGCCCAAGTATAGCCCATTGACAGAATGTCCCAGAGTGTTCTAACGAATAACTAGAGCGCTAACAGTCTTACTTATGACAAAAGTATGGCACACCTGAAGCCATCTTGATTGGAATAAAGTGGTAACACTTACAACATTTAATTTACAAAGGAACAAAATGAGGGGGATCATTTTGCCATAGAAATTATGATTAGTTCTGCAGAAAGAAAAATTAGGGCACATTTTGACTTCTCAAATCTTCTTCTATTTCATAAAAAAATTCTGACATGCAGACTGAAACATGCACTTTGAATACCAGCAGCAGACTTCCGTGGTGAGCAGTAGCTTTACGACAGTGATCTAATGAGCAACTAGAGTGCTAACATTCAGAATTTATGGCAAATATGTGACACATCTGAATGCCTTCTTGATGGAACCGAAGTAAAAAACTCAAAGTATTTCCTACTGAGGAAACTGCAGTAAATGAGGAAATTAGGAAACTTCATAACAAATAAATCTCCCAAGATGGCCACCAGAGACAAAAGAGCCCAAATGTAGCCCAAATATCACCCAGATGTAGCCCAAGTATAGCCCAATGACAGAATGTCCCAGAGTGTTCTAACGAACAACTAGAGCGCTAACAGTCTTACTTATGATAAAAGTATGGCACACCTGAAGCCATCTTGATTGGAATAAAGTGGTAACACTTACAAAATTTAATTACAAAGGAACAAAATTAGGGTGTTCATTTTGCCATAGAAATTATGATTAGTTCTGCAGAAAGAAAAATTAGGGCACATTTTGACTTCTCAAATCTTCTTCTATTTCATAAAAAAATTCTGACATGCAGACTGAAACATGCACTTTGAATACCAGCAGCAGACTTCCCTGGTGAGCAGTAGCTTTACTACAGTGATCTAATGAGCAACTAGAGTGCTAACATTCAGAATTTATGGCAAATGTGTGACACATCTGAATGCCTTCTTGGTGGAACCAAAGTAAAAAACTTGAAGTATTTCCTACTGAGGAAACTGCAGTAAATGAGGAAATTAGGAAACTTCATAACAAATAAATCTCCCAAGATGGCCACCAGAGACAAAAGAGCCCAAATGTAGCCCAAATATCACCCAGATGTAGCCCAAGTATAGCCCAATGACAGAATGTCCCAGAGTGTTCTAACGAACAACTAGAGCGCTAACAGTCTGACTTATGATAAAAGTATGGCACACCTGAAGCCATCTTGATTGGAATAAAGTGGTAACACTTAAAACATTTAATTTACAAAGGAACAAAATGAGGGGGTTCATTTTGCCATAGAAATTATGATTAGTGCTGCAGAAAGAAAAATTAGGGCACATTTTAACTTCTCAAATCCTCTTCTATTTTATAAACAAATTCTGACATGCAGACTGAAACATGCACTTTGAATACCAGCAGCAGACTTCCCTGGTGAGCACTAGCTTTACTACAGTGATCTAATGAGCAACTAGAGTGCTAACATTCAGAATTTATGGCAAATGTGTGACATATCTGAATGCCTTCTTGATGGAACCAAAGTAAAAAACTCAAAGTATTTCCTACTGAGGAAACTGCAGTAAATGAGGAAATTAGGAAACTTCATAACAAATAAGTCTCCCAAAATGGCCACCAGAGACAAAAGAGCCCAAATGTAGCCCAAATATCACCCAGATGTAGCCCAAGTATAGCCCAATGACAGAATGTCCCAGAGTGTTCTAACGAACAACTAGAGCGCTAACAGTCTTACTTATGATAAAAGTATGGCACACCTGAAGCCATCTTGATTGGAATAAAGTGGTAACACTTACAAAATTTAATTACAAAGGAACAAAATTAGGGGGTTCATTTTGCCATTGAAATTATGATTAGTTCTGCAGAAAGAAAAATTAGGGCACATTTTGACTTCTCAAATCTTCTTCTATTTCATAAAAAAATTCTGACATGCAGACTGAAACATGCACTTTGATTACCAGCAGCAGACTTCCCTGGTGAGCAGTAGCTTTACTACAGTGATCTAATTAGCAACTAGAGTGCTAACATTCAGAATTTATGGCAAATGTGTGACACATCTGAATGCCTTCTTGGTGGAACCAAAGTAAAAAACTCAAAGTATTTCCTACTGAGGAAACTGCAGTAAATGAGGAAATTAGGAAACTTCATAACAAATAAATCTCCCAAGATGGCCACCAGAGATAAAAGAGCCCAAATGTAGCCCAAATATCACCCAGATGTAGCCCAAGTATAGCCCAATGACAGAATGTCCCAGAGTGTTCTAACGAACAACTAGAGCGCTAACAGTCTTACTTATGACAAAAGTATGGCACACCTGAAGCCATCTTGATTGGAATAAAGTGGTAACACTTACAACATTTAATTTACAAAGGAACACAATGAGGGGGTTCATTTTGCCATAGAAATTATGATTAGTTCTGCAGAAAGAAAAATTAGGGCACATTTTGACTTCTCAAATCTTTTTCTATTTCATAAAAAAATTCTGTCATGCAGACTGAAACATGCACTTTGAATACCAGCAGCAGACTTCCCTGGTGAGCAGTAGCTTTACTACAGTGATCTAATGAGCAACTAGAGTGCTAACATCCAGAATTTATGGCAAATGTGTGACACATCTGAATGCCTTCTTGATGGAACCAAAGTAAAAAACTCAAAGTATTTCCTACTGAGGAAACTGCAGTAAATGAGGAAATTAGGAAACTTCATAACAAATAAGTCTCCCAAAATGGCCACCAGAGACAAAAGAGCCCAAATGTAGCCCAAATATCACCCAGATGTAGCCCAAGTATAGCCCAATGACAGAATGTCCCAGAGTGTTCTAACGAACAACTAGAGTGCTAACAGTCTTACTTATGACAAAAGTATGGCACACCTGAAGCCATCTTGATTGGAATAAAGTGGTAACACTTACAACATTTAATTTACAAAGGAACCAAATGAGGGGGATCATTTTGCCATAGAAATTATGATTAGTTCTGCAGAAAGAAAAATTAGGGCACATTTTGACTTCTCAAATCTTCTTCTATTTCATAAAAAAATTCTGACATGCAGACTGAAACATGCACTTTGAATACCAGCAGCAGACTTCCGTGGTGAGCAGTAGCTTTACGACAGTGATCTAATGAGCAACTCGAGTGCTAACATTCAGAATTTATGGCAAATATGTGACACATCTGAATGCCTTCTTGATGGAACCAAAGTAAAAAACTCAAAGTATTTCCTACTGAGGAAACTGCAGTAAATGAGGAAATTAGGAAACTTCATAACAAATAAATCTCCCAAGATGGCCACCAGAGACAAAAGAGCCCAAATGTAGCCCAAATATCACCCAGATGTAGCCCAAGTATAGCCCAATGACAGAATGTCCCAGAGTGTTCTAACGAACAACTAGAGCGCTAACAGTCTTACTTATGATAAAAGTATGGCACACCTGAAGCCATCTTGATTGGAATAAAGTAGTAACACTTACAAAATTTAATTACAAAGGAACAAAATGAGGGGGTTCATTTTGCCATAGAAATTATGATTAGTTCTGCAGAAAGAAAAATTAGGGCACATTTTGACTTCTCAAATCTTTTTCTATTTCATAAAAAAATTCTGACATGCAGACTGAAACATGCACTTTGAATACCAGCAGCAGACTTCCCTGGTGAGCAGTAGCTTTACTACAGTGATCTAATGAGCAACTAGAGTGCTAACATCCAGAATTTATGGCAAATGTGTGACACATCTGAATGCCTTCTTGATGGAACCAAAGTAAAAAACTCAACGTATTTCCTACTGAGGAAACTGCAGTAAATGAGGAAATTAGGAAACTTCATAACAAATAAGTCTCCCAAAATGGCCACCAGAGACAAAAGAGCCCAAATGTAGCCCAAATATCACCCAGATGTAGCCCAAGTATAGCCCAATGACAGAATGTCCCAGAGTGTTCTAACGAACAACTAGAGCGCTAACAGTCTGACTTATGATAAAAGTATGGCACACCTGAAGCCATCTTGATTGGAATAAAGTGGTAACACTTAAAACATTTAATTTACAAAGGAACAAAATGAGGGGGTTCATTTTGCCATAGAAATTATGATTAGTGCTGCAGAAAGAAAAATTAGGGCACATTTTAACTTCTCAAATCCTCTTCTATTTTATAAACAAATTCTGACATGCAGACTGAAACATGCACTTTGAATACCAGCAGCAGACTTCCCTGGTGAGCACTAGCTTTACTACAGTGATCTAATGAGCAACTAGAGTGCTAACATTCAGAATTTATGGCAAATGTGTGACACATCTGAATGCCTTCTTGGTGGAACCAAAGTAAAAAACTCAAAGTATTTCCTACTGAGGAAACTGCAGTAAATGAGGAAATTAGGAAACTTCATAACAAATAAGTCTCCCAAAATGGCCACCAGAGACAAAAGAGCCCAAATGTAGCCCAAATATCACCCAGATGTAGCCCAAGTATAGCCCAATGACAGAATGTCCCAGAGTGTTCTAACGAACAACTAGAGCGCTAACAGTCTTACTTATGACAAAAGTATGGCACACCTGAAGCCATCTTGATTGGAATAAAGTGGTAACACTTACAACATTTAATTTACAAAGGAACAAAATGAGGGGGTTCATTTTGCCATAGAAATTATGATTAGTTCTGCAGAAAGAAAAATTAGGGCACATTTTGACTTCTCAAATCTTTTTCTATTTCATAAAAAAATTCTGTCATGCAGACTGAAACATGCACTTTGAATACCAGCAGCAGACTTCCCTGGTGAGCAGTAGCTTTACTACAGTGATCTAATGAGCAACTAGAGTGCTAACATCCAGAATTTATGGCAAATGTGTGACACATCTGAATGCCTTGAGGTTCCGTGTGGGACGGAACAACACTTTTGAGTGGTGACGAATATGGATGAGTTGGGTATCTACGAACCGCAAATGACGAGTATAGTGGGTGTACGCAGTTTCGCTATGCAACCACGTATGGTTCGTCTTATTTTTGGGTTTGTTCATCTGAACCCTCGGGTTCCATTTTAGATACGGCATCCATTTTGTTTCTTGCCCTCAAGTAGCCAGCGAACGGACTTTGTCCGCTTCGTGACCCTGGGACTCCCAAGCTTACACGAGGGACACGTGTTCCTTTGAGTGTGACTTTTACGACGAGGGAAATGACACGGCGAAGGCAGATGGCCCTGCTCGAGGCTCATCTTGCCGTGCCGGTCTATTGTTTCAGCCATGCATACATTAGACACGAGGTCTCTGATCCCGTTATCAAGTTTCCTTTATTACTCCTAACACTCTTCTCTAATCTGTTGTGCATCCTTGTCCTTTCTTTGCATCTGTTTTCGTCCCTTCTCCTAATGTGTTTACGGTCAGGATGGAATGTGTTTTATTGCAGAGAAGATATGTTTTTACAGTTGGGAACTGGCAATACTGTTGTAATTATGTTCCGGCCTCCTGAAACATGAACGCGACTCTTTGAAGTTTATTGTGGGAGCTGAGTTGTAATCTTTGTTCACCATACTGTGCTATGGGAAAAACGTGTATAAAAGGAGCGATCCACTTTTGCAATTTGAAGCAGTCTCCGAGAACCTACACGTTGTGTACTTCTTGTGACTTCTGTATCCCTGCAGTAAATAAACGCTGATCTCTGACGTCGCTGGAAGTGTCCCGTGTCTCTGTGTTTCGTACGCCAGAACAGGTAACCCACGAAGGTTTCAGGTGTTGTTCCCTGGCACCGCTGGGTCTTAGAATAACCCAGTCCTTCAGTTGGCGCCCAATGTGGGGCGACATCAACGGTACCGGTCCAAAGCCCGACGATCGTGAGGAACTTCGTGTGAAATCCCTGAGGGAAGGTGCACCCCGCTTCATCGATCCAGTTGTCGAAATAAGTGGCCCGACGTCTTTTCCCGCGAAGATCCCCGCCTCCTGATGGCTGCGACGGACTGATGCCCTGACTGTCGACCTGTTTTGGCGCCTGGCGTAGTCCTTTGTACGGCGAGACGATAGACGGGCCTTCCTGGTGACGCCATTGTTCTCTCAGTTAAGTATTTGTGGGTCGCTCCCAGTGTTCCTTTGTTGTTTGCATGGTACCATAGCATTTGTGGTTCTTAGTTGTTGGGTTTTATTTGACGATTGCAATTGCCAAAAACCGAGGGTCTTGCATTTTTTTTGCGAGGATATCATAAATTCGATAGCCCTTGAAGTTTGTAAACTCGGTTAGTGTGCACGATGCCTGGCCGTAGTACTTTGTTTGGGTTTCTCAAATTTTGCAGAATGGATTCCCGGCTGGAGGATTCATGTCCGATACCTCCGGTCGGAACTCCAATTTACGAGCTCTATAGTCGCCATGGTGTGGGTCCTATCGTGTATAATGAATATTGGGTCCGCTACACTAAAAATGATGGTGTTCTTAGTTGGCCATCTCATGGTAGTTTCGAAACTGCCGTTTTAGATAATTTGGAAGCTAAACTGTTTAAAAAGAAGGCTAGGCCGGCAATGTTTGATTCCTTCCGGTTATGGCGGAAAGAGGCCAAGCAGAAAGAAATCAAACAGAGTAAGAAAAATAAAAGAGAAGGCGTTATTACGGTGATGCGAAATGCTGAACAGTATCAGCGAGACAAAGATGAGAAAGAGCAGGAAGTTAGTGCTCGACTTCATCATATGGCGGTGGATAAATGTTATCCGGTGCTGCCGTCTAATGTCGATAAGACGGGAGAAGAAGCGATAGAGGATTCGCTATTGTCTTATCTGTTGAAATCACCACCTCCCTATGCTCCCGATGCTGTGGGTCCTGTGATTCTACCTCTTCCTCAACCTGCTGTTTTGGCGGCTGCTGGTCAGCCCGCCGTTCCTCCTGCTCTCCCGAATCCCCTTGTGCCGCAGATCGTTCATCCTCTTTTACCGGCTTCTCTTCCTACTGCGCCTTTCCAAGTCCCTCCTCAGTCTGTCGTTCCCGCTACTCCTGGTGCCGCGTCTACTTCTACTGCCTCCACCCCTACTGTTGCTGCGCCTGCATCTTCTTCCTCTTCTCCTTCTGTTCGTAGTCGTCTCCTGACTGCTGTTGCTACTCTTTATTCTCCGCTTTTTGGGCCAATACTCGGCTCGACTCTTTCAGATGTCGCTCAGAGGCGCAGCCAGCTTCCTGATGGTAGGGAACGTGAATCGCTGGTAAAAATGGCACGTAAATGGATTCGTAATCCTGTTAAATACACTTCACGTGTAGTGTTTGAAACATTTTCTCAGTTTAATGCGCCCACTCAACGATTCGTGTTTGAGGAATTGTGTAAATCGTTGAAGGAGGAGTGGGATCATGATGTGGTAGATAATGTACCGTCTGAGGTTTCTGAGCTCCAGCATCAGTTCACAACTCGTGTGATCGTAGGTGACAAGGTTCGAGAAGCTCTAGAACGCTTGTTATCATTTCGATGTACAGTGCAACCTCGAGCATTGTTTAAGGAAGAGACTGCAGAGTGGATGGCAAAACCTGGTCAATATCCTATGCGGGAAGTTCCCCCAGTATGGATGCCAGGTAATCCTAATGCTAACCCTGCTGTCCCAGGCCATTTTCAGAGAGTGTGGATACACCTCCCTTGGAAACGATCGGAGGTCTTACAGGTGAAGCAAACTTTGCCTGATCCCCGTAAAAATCCTGCAGGTTATTATAAGGAGCTGTCCCAATTGGTGGATGCTACTGTTATGAACCTTGCTGATATTGACATGTTGTTTGGCAATGTAGTGCCTCAGCCGATTTGGGCGAAAATTCGTCACGAGAATCACGCGGCCGAGTTAGGCGGTGACTGGGCTGCCCTTACGGCGGCAGACGCTCAGCAAGTCGGTGGGGCTAAGCCTGAACAGCTTATTGTGGATTTGCCCCAGAGGATAATTACCCTTATGAAAACGCTTATGCCAGCGATGCGCGTCAATTGGGACAAGTTGTCCGCGTGCAAGCAAAAGAGGGATGAAAGCGTTTCCGATTTCTTTACGAGATTCGAGGAAGCATTTGTTGATCATAGTGGCCAGGACATGGGTTCAGAGGGTGGTCAGCGGCTGTTTGTTGATAAGTTTGTATCGAACTTGTTGCCCGAACTTAGCAATAAGTTGAAAAATTCTGAGAGTTCGTGGGCTGTTTCTACCACTGCTCAAATATTGGCTACGGCCCAATATTACGAAAATAGGGAAAAGGAGGAAAGTGAGCGTGCAGATAAGAAAACGAAGGATCTTAAAACTAAGGTCTTATTGCAGCAAGCGTATCCTCCGCGCTCGAATTTCAGTGATTTGCAACAGCCAAATCGATCGCAATTACAGTTTTCCAGATCGCAGACACGAAATGACTCTCCCGCACCTCGTTTTGTGTTGGGATATAATCAATGTGCATATTGTCGAGGGGAGGGCCATTTAAAGTTTAATTGTCCGGTTCTCCGTGATAGGAACAATGGTGTGTCAGCTCGAGGAGGTCGTGGTGGTCCTCAACAAGCTTCACGTGGTAGAGGTCGTGGAGTTACTCAGAATCAGGCAGAGCGTTTTGCCACTTCCTCAGACTCGCAGAATTGTTTCGATCGACGCGAACCATCATCCGGTAGATCTGCACAGTATCATGTGGATGACTGTTACGTTGAGCGTGATGTTGATACGGACGGTATCTACTAGGACAGCCATAGACAAAGGAAGGGAGAAGTATCAGTTCCGGTTGATCAGAGAGGGCCTTATGTTGCAGTAGCCACATTGGGCGTCGTTGAGCCTTTTCTGTTGGACACTGGTGCAGCAAAAAGTTCCATTATGCATTCGAAACTCCCTGGCGCGCCTTTGTCTGGCTTAACGAATGTTTCTGTTGGATTCTCTGGCGCCCCTGTTAGCAATCCAGTTTCTAGCCCCTTGCCCCTTACGATTGGGTCTCATGAGTTAGAAGCTCCTTTGATTTTGACTACTGGTTGTGGTGAGAATCTTTTGGGCTTGGATTTGTTGAAGAGGTTACATGCGACTTTGTACTGCTCTCCTACGGGCGTGGAGCTTACATTGGGTGAGAATGTGATTTCCCCTATGTATCTATCGATCAATAAGCTCCCACCGGAATTGAGTTCTCTTCCGGTTTCTTTGTGGGCGACAGGTCCTAATGATGTGGGCCTGCTGGATATACCACCTTATGTTGTCCAATTGAAAGTTGATGCGCGCTTACCACGCATACCCCAGTATCGTATTTCCCTTGATGGTGAACGGGCACTATTAGCGATCATTTATGATCTGATCGATAAAGATGTTATCGAGGAGACACGAGGTAACGTGTGTAATAGTCCCGTGTTGCCTATTCTGAAACGAACTGATCCGTCCAAGCCTCCCGTGTACCGTCTAGTTATTGACTTACGGGAAGTAAATAAAATTGTTGTCCCGCAGTTTCCTGTGGTTCCAGACATTACATCTTTACTGACTCTGATTCCAGCCTCTGCATCATGGTTCTCGGTAATCGATCTGAAGAATGCGTTCTTCAGCATTCCGATTGCTGATGAAAGTCGTGATTTGTTCGGATTTTCATTAGGCGGTCGTAGTTTCCGGTTCAAACGCGCACCTCAAGGCTACTGTGAGAGCCCATCGATCTACAGCCAAGCTCTTAAGAGTCAACTAGATGCATTTGTGCTGCCGACTGGTGCGGCTTTGATTCAGTACGTCGACGATCTGTTGGTAGCTGCAGACACTGAACAAGTTTGCAAGACTGCTACTGTGTCACTGTTACAGCATCTCTGTGACTTACACCACAAAGTGTCACCTTCTAAATTACAATATTGTTGTCAAGAAGTTACCTACTTAGGTCACTTATTGTCAAAGGCGGGAAGAAGGTTGACCCCTGAAAGAACCGCAGCAATTGCTCGAATGACTGTGCCGATGACTCAGAGAGATGTGCGTGCCTTTTTAGGTATCACGTCATATTGTAGACAGTGGATTCCAAATTTTTCACTGTTAGCGAAGCCATTGATAGCTCTCACGTGCAAGGACGTTTCGACTCCTTTGCCATGGACGGAGGAATGTCAGAAATGTTTTTCTGAACTACGTGATGCATTGTGTTCGGCTCCCGTGTTAGGTACTCCTGATTACAGCAAGCCATTCACATTATACGTTCACGAGAGGGAAGGTTGTGCGTTGAGTGTTTTAACGCAACAATTTGGTGGCAAGCAGCGCCCGTGTGCATATTTTTCTTCGACCTTAGACCCGGTACCTAGAGCGTTGCCAAGTTGCTTGAGGGCGACAGCGGCAGCAGCGGCGTCTATTCGTCAGTCCGCAGGTCTTGTTATGGATAATATGCTCATGGTGATGGTTCCGCATGCAGTTGATACTCTTTTGAATCGAACAAAGACTCAACATCTGACGAGTGCAAGGTTGTCTGGGTACGAGCTGACCCTTTTGGCAAGTCACATACAGATCAAACGTTGTAATGTACTGAATCCGGCGACATTGTTGCCGATTAATATGGAATCAGATGATGTGCCGCCACATGATTGTTATTTACGAACTGAGGAAGAAACAAAAGGTCGTGTGGACCTGAAAAACACTCCCTTGACAGATCCCGATGGTACTTTGTATGTGGATGGCTCGTGCTCTAAGTTACCGAATGGCGATGTGACGACTGCATATGCTGTAGTGACGTTGAGCACGGTTGTGGAAACTGCGAGATTGAATCAGAATTCAGCACAAGCGGCAGAGTTGATTGCATTGACAAGAGCGTGTGTTTTGTCTAAAGGGAAGCGAGTGAATGTGTTTACCGACAGTCAGTACGCATTCGGTGTTGCGCATAATTTTGGAAGACTGTGGAGAGAAAGAGGATTTATGACATCGCATGGTACGAAGATTCAGCATGGGCAGCTCGTGAATGACCTTTTGGATGCACTTACATTGCCTAAACAAGTGGCGATCGTTAAACGTAGTGCACATCGGAAAGTGACGGATGATGTTGGTCGTGGTAATGCGTTTGCGGATGAGATTGCTAAGGAAACGGCTAAGGATCTTGCGACCCGAATGTATGTCACGAGTTCAGTGAGGTGGCCGACGGAGACTGGTATGTGTGAAAATACTGTCGAGAGGGTGAGAGCAGTTCAGAACGAAGCTACTAAAGCTGAAAAGATCAAGTGGAAAGAAGGTACGGGAAAGTTGGACATGCATGGATGTTGGGTTGACCTGACGGAATGTCAGAGGTGGATGTTACCAGATGCGTACGTATTAGCTGTTGTGACGATGGCTCATGGGTTGTCACATATCAGTGCGAAAGGAATATGTAGGTTCTTGTCCCCTGTATGGAGGAATGAGGGTATTGCTAAATGTGCCGAGAGAGTGGTTAAGAATTGTATGGTGTGTTTGATGCACAATCCTGGCAAGGGCACCCCCACTCCACCTGGTCATTTTGCTCCTCCTGTTTGTCCCTTTGAGGTTATCCAGCTGGACTTTATCCATATGGAGAGATGCAATAACCTGAAGTATGTTTTGGTTGTGGTTTGTGCGTTCTCCAGATGGATTGAGGCCTATCCTCTTAAGGATAACACTGCCCTGTCCACAGCAAAAATCCTGCTGAAGGAATACTTTCCTCGGTACGGAATGCCACGGATCGTGTGGTCGGATAATGGAAGCGAGTTTGTGGGAAGTGTAATGCAGAGTGTGTGTAAGGGCCTGGGAATTCGTCAAAAATTCCATAGTGCTAATCATCCTCAGGCAGCGGGTTTGGTTGAAGGGTACAATGGTACCCTAAAACTAAAACTCGCCAAGATTCAAGCTACGACTGGTCTATCATGGCCTGATGCCTTGCCACTGGCTCTCCTATCAACCAGAGCGACCGTACACTCTCGAGTAGGGCTTAGCCCATATGAGATTGTGTTCGGCCGCCCTGCGAATATTTGGGGAGTCCTGAGGCCAAGGGCTTTTGATAGTCTTGAGTATCCAATGTTAATTGATTACCTGCATGATTTGACCACTAAACTACGGTTGATCCATCAACAGGTCTTTGAAGCTCTACCGGCGCAGACAGAGGGTCCTGGACACCAGCTCCGGCCAGGCGACTGGGTCGTTACCCGAAATTTCGGTCGGAAACGTAACTTGGAGCCAAGATTTATAGGACCCTTTCAAGTCCTATTGACAACGAGGACTGCGGTTCGACTGGAGGGCCGGAAGAATTGGGTACACGCCAGCCACACGAAAAAGGTACCGATCCCCTTACCAACAGACGGTTGGGTGAGAACTGGGATTTCGGCAACAGAAACTGAGACTCCTTTGCACTTTGTGCCGTTTAGCGACGCTCAACCTGTGGGGGATGATTTGTCACTGTCAAACCCACATGTGGAGTCATCGGTAGCAGAGAACCCAAGGTCTGACTCGTTGTCCACTTCATCGAACACTGTTGCGCCAGCTGAACAATTGTTTGTAGAGCAAACTCGACCTGGAAGAAGTCGATACTTTCTTCG
Organism: Triturus cristatus; assembly: GCF_964204655.1. Classification (NCBI taxonomy): domain Eukaryota; kingdom Metazoa; phylum Chordata; class Amphibia; order Caudata; family Salamandridae; genus Triturus; species Triturus cristatus. The sequence continues at coordinate 238,053,583 of NC_140582.1, forward strand.
TTCAAGGACTAATAAAAATTAGTTGTATATTTGCTTTTTGATGCTATGAACATTATGGACAATTATATCCTTTCTTTTTCTGTCCCACTGCTATGAGATTTGTAATAAGAAACCCTACCATCCGGGTTACCGTAGGGCCGTGCGGGTACTCCTTTCTGTTTAGCAGGTTTCTGACGCTAGGTCGGTTACTTTTGTCGATTCCTGGGAACTCCTGGGGATTGATAATCGCTACTCAGAACGAAGTGCGTCAAGGACGGTTTGTAGAGGATGGCATTCTCTAAGCTGTTGGAAGTAGAAAGGATGTCGGCGCAGAGATCAGAGTTAAGGAGAGTTGTACGAACAAAATGTTTTCTGTTTCAGGTGTTCCTACTGTTCCTGACCGTATCTATGTTATTGGTGGGTGGAGTGTATTCTGGAGTACAGTTGTTATTACCTTCTGCTTCACCTACCTTTTCTCCTAAGCTAAGCTCCCTCACCACTGTTTCCCCACATTCTTTTCATCCTCTGCCTCAACATGAACAGGTTAGGCGTGCGGAATTTATGAATAACTCCTTCGTTCAGCTGCTACATCAGCATCAGTTGGTAATGAATACTACCAATTGTTGGGTGTGTGGGTTAATGCCACATACCATGGATAGGGGTATTCCATATTTGGTCCTTCCTTACAGCTCCCAGGGTTCAGCTCGAGCATTCCAAACTATGTTCTGTAGTGCACTAGATTCCTACCCCAGTCGAGAGCCACGTTCTGTCAATTTTGGTCCTGGGCCGTATCACAAGCCTTTGGCGATAGCGATAGCGGATTTAGATAGAGATGTTTTTGATGCATCGCTTATCCCAAATGAAGAGGTGCAGGCTTATAAGGATCTGAGCGAGGCTGAGTATAGTACGTCAGTGGGTGATAGACAGCTTAAGAGCTCGTCCCCAATATGGATTGTATCACACCTTGGTAATTTCTGCTTGAAAGGTTTGGGTCGAAATCCGAGAGCACAACTTGGGAACAGTGCTTGCACTGACACGTATGTTCTACCGATGCTCTCTTCCCCTGTTTTTCTGACCGCTAAGGGCACTTATTTTGTATGTTATGAACGCGCATATACATGGTTACCCCGTGATTTTTCGGGTACCTGTTATATTGCGAACCTTTTACCACCGACTTTCACGGTCGCCTCAGATTATCACAAAACTAGAGTCGTGAGAGGCGTTATTAGCAAAGAGGATACTGCCGGTCAAGAAGCAGGAGACTTCTTTAAGGGTTTCTTGCCGTTTTGGGGACCTATGGTTAATAGTAGGAACCTAAGACAGTTGACCCGTGTAGTTGAGTCGACTGCTAATATTACTGCAAGTGCCCTTGGTAATTTAACAGCTGAACTTCAGGCGGATAGACTCATGACGTTGCAGAACCGTATGGTTCTAGATGTTGTTCTTGCAGATAGAGGAGGTGTGTGTAAAGTTATCCATTCGAGTTGTTGCATTTTTATTCCTGACAATGCTCCAACTGTCTACCAAGCCATCTCGAAGTTGCACAAGATTTCCTAGTCCATACACGTGGACGAAGGTAATTGGACGCTTCTAGGATGGTTTTGGGGCCTGATGTCAACTTGGGGTTGGAAGATTCTGATGATCGTAGGGGTTGTTGTAACGTTTCTGTTCACGTGTTGTCTTTGTGTACAGTGTGGTCCTGCCTTATGTGGCCTATGTGCTACAACGTGTATAAGACGGCCATCTGTTACCAAGGAGACGTTGATGAATAGAATGATGTTCCAGCAGCAACTGAACGATCTGATGAATATTGAAATAGATTCCGATCTTGACTAGTGCTTGCCTACATGAGGGCAAAAGGAGCGTCTGAGGTTCCGTGTGGGACGGAACGACACTTTTGAGTGGTGACGAATATGGATGAGTTGGGTATCTACGAACCGCAAATGACGAGTATAGTGGGTGTACGCAGTTTCGCTATGCAACCACGTATGGTTCGTCTTATTTTTGGGTTTGTTCATCTGAACCCTCGGGTTCCATTTTAGATACGGCATCCATTTTGTTTCTTGCCCTCAAGTAGCCAGCGAACGGACTTTGTCCGCTTCGTGACCCTGGGACTCCCAAGCTTACACGAGGGACACGTGTTCCTTTGAGTGTGACTTTTACGACGAGGGAAATGACACGGCGAAGGCAGATGGCCCCGCTCGAGGCTCATCTTGCCGTGCCGGTCTATTGTTTCAGCCATGCATACATTAGACACGAGGTCTCTGATCCCGTTATCAAGTTTCCTTTATTACTCCTAACACTCTTCTCTAATCTGTTGTGCATCCTTGTCCTTTCTTTGCATCTGTTTTCGTCCCTTCTCCTAATGTGTTTACGGTCAGGATGGAATGTGTTTTATTGCAGAGAAGATATGTTTTTACAGTTGGGAACTGGCAATACTGTTGTAATTATGTTCCGGCCTCCTGAAACATGAACGCGACTCTTTGAAGTTTATTGTGGGAGCTGAGTTGTAATCTTTGTTCACCATACTGTGCTATGGGAAAAACGTGTATAAAAGGAGCGATCCCCTTTTGCAATTTGAAGCAGTCTCCGAGAACCTACACGTTGTGTACTTCTTGTGACTTCTGTATCCCTGCAGTAAATAAACGCTGATCTCTGACGTCACTGGAAGTGTCCCGTGTCTCTGTGTTTCGTACGCCAGAACAGGTAACCCACGAAGGTTTCAGGTGTTGTTCCCTGGCACCGCTGGGTCTTAGAATAACCCAGTCCTTCAGCCTTCTTGATGGAACCAAAGTAAAAAACTCAAAGTATTTCCTACTGAGGAAACTGCAGTAAATGAGGAAATTAGGAAACTTCATAACAAATAAGTCTCCCAAAATGGCCACCAGAGACAAAAGAGCCCAAATGTAGCCCAAATATCACCCAGATGTAGCCCAAGTATAGCCCAATGACAGAATGTCCCAGAGTGTTCTAACGAACAACTAGAGCGCTAACAGTCTTACTTATGATAAAAGTATGGCACACCTGAAGCCATCTTGATTGGAATAAAGTGGTAACACTTAAAACATTTAATTTACAAAGGAACAAAATGAGGGGGTTCATTTTGCCATAGAAATTATGATTAGTGCTGCAGAAAGAAAAATTAGGGCACATTTTAACTTCTGAAATCCTCTTCTATTTCATAAACAAATTCTGACATGCAGACTGAAACATGCACTTTGAATACCAGCATCAGACTTCCCTGGTGAGCACTAGCTTTACTACAGTGATCTAATGAGCAACTAGAGTGCTAACATTCAGAATTTAAGGCAAATGTGTGACACATCTGAATGCCTTCTTGATGGAACCAAAGTAAAAAACTCAAAGTATTTCCTACTGAGGAAACTGCAGTAAATGAGGAAATTAGGAAACTTCATAACAAATAAATCTCCCAAGATGGCCACCCGAGACAAAAGAGCCAAAATGTAGCCCAAATATCACCCAGATGTAGCCCAAGTATAGCCCAATGACAGAATGTCCCAGAGTGTTCTAACGAACAACTAGAGCGCTAACAGTCTTACTTATGACAAAAGTATGGCACACCTGAAGCCATCTTGATTGGAATAAAGTGGTAACACTTACAACATTTAATTTACAAAGGAACAAAATGAGGGGGTTCATTTTGCCATAGAAATTATGATTATTTCTGCAGAAAGAAAAATTAGGGCACATTTTGACTTCTCAAATCTTCTTCTATTTCATAAAAAAATTCTGACATGCAGACTGAAACATGCACTTTGAATACCAGCAGCAGACTTCCCTGGTGAGCAGTAGCTTTACTACAGTGATCTAATGAGCAACTAGAGTGCTAACATTCAGAATTTATGGCAAATGTGTGACACATCTGAATGCCTTCTTGATGGAACCAAAGTAAAAAACTCAAAGTATTTCCTACTGAGGAAACTGCAGTAAATGAGGAAATTAGGAAACTTCATAACAAATAAGTCTCCCAAAATGGCCACCAGAGACAAAAGAGCCCAAATGTAGCCCAAATATCACCCAGATGTAGCCCAAGTATAGCCCAATGACAGAATGTCCCAGAGTGTTCTAACGAACAACTAGAGCGCTAACAGTCTTACATATGATAAAAGTATGGCACACCTGAAGCCATCTTGATTGGAATAAAGTGGTAACACTTAAAACATTTAATTTACAAAGGAACAAAATGAGGGGGTTCATTTTGCCATAGAAATTATGATTAGTGCTGCAGAAAGAAAAATTAGGGCACATTTTAACTTCTCAAATCCTCTTCTATTTCATAAACAAATTCTGACATGCAGACTGAAACATGCACTTTGAATACCAGAAGCAGACTTCCCTGGTGAGCAGTAGCTTTACTACAGTGATCTAATGAGCAACTAGAGTGCTAACATTCAGAATTTATGGCAAATGTGTGACACATCTGAATGCCTTCTTGATGGAACCAAAGTAAAAAACTCAAAGTATTTCCTACTGAGGAAACTGCAGTAAATGAGGAAATTAGGAAACTTCATAACAAATAAATCTCCCAAGATGGCCACCAGAGACAAAAGAGCCCAAATGTAGCCCAAATATCACCCAGATGTAGCCCAAGTATAGCCCAATGACAGAATGTCCCAGAGTGTTCTAACGAACAACTAGAGTGCTAACAGTCTTACTTATGACAAAAGTATGGCACACCTGAAGCCATCTTGATTGGAATAAAGTGGTAACACTTACAACATTTAATTTACAAAGGAACAAAATGAGGGGGTTCATTTTGCCATAGAAATTATGATTAGTTCTGCAGAAAGAAAAATTAGGGCACATTTTGACTTCTCAAATCTTCTTCTATTTCATAAAAAAATTCTGACATGCAAACTGAAACATGCACTTTGAATACCAGCAGCAGACTTCCCTGGTGAGCAGTAGCTTTACTACAGTGATCTAATGAGAAACTAGAGTGCTAACATTCAGAATTTATGGCAAATGTGTGACACATCTGAATGCCTTCTTGGTGGAACCAAAGTAAAAAACTCAAAGTATTTCCTACTGAGGAAACTGCAGTAAATGAGGAAATTAGGAAACTTCATAACAAATAAATCTCCCAAGATGGCCACCAGAGATAAAAGAGCCCAAATGTAGCCCAAATATCACCCAGATGTAGCCCAAGTATAGCCCAATGACAGAATGTCCCAGAGTGTTCTAACGAACAACTAGAGCGCTAACAGTCTTACTTATGACAAAAGTATGGCACACCTGAAGCCATCTTGATTGGAATAAAGTGGTAACACTTACAACATTTAATTTACAAAGGAACAAAATGAGGGGGTTCATTTTGCCATAGAAATTATGATTAGTTCTGCAGAAAGAAAAATTAGGGCACATTTTGACTTCTCAAATCTTCTTCTATTTCATAAATAAATTCTGACATGCAGACTGAAACATGCACTTTGAATACCAGCAGCAGACTTCCCTGGTGAGCAGTACTTTTACTACAGTGATCTAATGAGCAACTAGAGTGCTAACATTCAGAATTTATGGCAAATGTGTGAAACATCTGAATGCCTTCTTAATGGAACCAAAATAAAAAAACTGAAAGTATTTCCACTGAGGAGACTGCAGTAAATGAGGAAATTAGGAAACTTCATAACAATAAATCTCCCAAGATGGCCACCAGAGACAAAAGAGCCCAAATGTAGCCCAAATATCACCCAGATGTAGCCCAAGTATAGCCCAATGACAGAAGTGTGCAAAACACTTATTTGTTGTGTATTTGCAGTTTTATATAGTGCAGACTTGTCAGGAATTGGAGTGCTTTACATGAGCATTGGTTACATCACACAAGATCAAATTCATTTTGGTTGTAGACATGGGGAGATTAAGTGATTTGACCAGAATCACAGAATGTTGAGCTGAAGCAGAAACTCCAACCTGGTTCCCCAGTTGCAAAGTCTGCAGCTCTGGAAGTAACACCACATCCTCTCCCCTAGGTGCAACATTTAATCAAGTGGACAACTGGATAAAAAAACATAAAGATTACAAATAATTTAAAAGTTCTTTGTCGCTATTTGAAAACTCAGAAAATATGTCCTCATTTTAGTTTTTTAGAGCACTAACCATAATTTTGTATTACAGTTTTGATTACATCAAGATGACGTCAGGCGTTCCACACTTTTGTAATAAATATAGAATGTTAGGAATCTAGTTGTTCATTGGGATACTGTTGAGAGGCAGAGGCCAGGGACACGGACTCTGAAAATTGAAGGCAGGTAGGAGAGTGCAGATGCAACAATTTGACCACACTGGGCAGGCAGGAAGGGCAGTGGCAGCACAACAGACTATGGAGGGCAGTGGAAAGGGGGGCAGGGGCAACAAACCGACAATACAGGACTGTCAAGATAGGCTGTGGCAATATAATAGACCATTGTGGGCAGAAGGAAGAGGCAGTGGTAGTACAACCATACATGCCAACAGACCCGTTTCAGCCAGGAAACGTCCAATGTTTTTAAGCTCAAATGGGCTTTATTTGATCTGTCTCCTATCTACAATCTCCTCTTTTTCAATGTAACTCAAAGGGGAAAATCAATACCCCAGTTTTTTTTCAAAATCTCCCTCTTACCAAGTTCAAAATGTTCGCAAGCATGGTACATTGGATCATGGTAGGCAGGAGTAATTGGGGTAGGGACATGGACTCGGATAACAGAGGACAGGAGGGACATGGAGAGGTGCACCAAATTGACCCTACAGGGCAGGCATCAGGGTTTGCAGCAGCAAAATACACCACACAGTGCATGCAGGACGGGAGTGCAGCACAACAATCCATATAAAGCAATAGGGAGGGGACAGGACCATACACATGGACAACAGAGAACAGAGGGGAAAGAGGCAATTGTAGCTAGCTGACCATAATGGACAGACAGGAGTGAAAGCTGCAGCATAACAGACCATAAAGGGCAGGATGAATGGATCAGGGGCATTACAATGGAACAGACAAGCCAGGAGGGAGGGAATAGGGGTCTGCACATGGAAAAAGAGGGCTGGGGCAAGGGGGCAGGGCAGGAGCAGCAAGATGACCATGGAGGTGAGGCAGGATGGGCACTAGAAACAAGACGCACCATGGAGAGCAACAATTAGACTTTGATGGCATACACACAGACCATGGAGGGAAGGTGGGAGGGGGTCAGGGGCAGCTAGCTTACCACACAGGGAAGGTGGGAGGGGCCATGGCAGCACAGAAGACCATGCATGGCAAGCGGGAGGGTTAGTGGCAGCACAATGGCTATGATGGGCAAGAAAGAGGGTGCAGGGGCATGCACAAAGGACCATGGAGGATAGAAGGGAGGGTCAGGACCTGGGCACAGACAAGAGAGTTCAGTGGAAGGGGCCTCACAACAGACCGCGCGGGGCAGGCAGGAGGAGCAGTTGCAGCACATAGACCAGGGAGGGCAGAAGGGTGTGGCAGTAAAATGGACCATGGAGGAAAGGAGGAAGGGGATAGGGGCATGGCATGTGGACAGGCAGTGTGGAGGTGGCAGGGACAGGTTACAGACATCTGACAATGCTAGGCAGGTGGGAGGGGAGTGGCAGCTCAACAGAACACTCAGAGTAGATAGGAGTGGAAGGTCCATGGAGCATGGTGGGCAAAAAGGATGGAGCAGGGGCATGCACAAAGACATCGGAGGGCAGGGGGAAGGAGAATAGGGGCAGCAAGCTAAGCACAGAGGCTAAGCAGGAGGTCAATGATGGGCCATAGAATTGGGCAATGGAGGGCAGGAGAAGTGGACTGGTACATCATGCTAAATGGAGGGCAGTGGCAGCACATCAGACCATGCATGGCAGGAGGGAGGAGGCTAGTCCATGGATTCAGACAACAGAGGATAGGGAGGAGGTGGATGGGGCAGCAAGCTAACTGTTCAGAGAAGGTGGGTATTAGGAACGTTATCGTTTTTAAAATGTGTGTCTGTGCGAACTACTTAAAATATAAACAAGTATGCAGCATAATCTCACTTTTATAGTTTTATTCAGGAAGAAGAGGACGTTTGTGACTGTGACTCCGGATTCACTTGGCAGAAACACCCCCTGACCCTCCACCCCCCATCGCAAAATGTAATGCCCGTGTAAAGGGTAGATGGACGCAGTGTTATATAGAACATAGTCCTGAGAGCACGAATGAAAATGAAAACTAGATATAGTATATGGTATAAACTATGCACCAAAAAGTGTGATATAAGATGAACCGGGGCGTGAAATATAATAGTCAATACATTGTGCACAATGACAGATTCATTGGAGAGCGCGAGATAGCACAGGCACTAGCGCGTGCTATGCGATATGCGCCTTGGAGTGTAATATGCACAGGGTAGTGTTGTGTAACCTAACTAGTCTCTAAAGTTGTAATATAAAATATGTGCTGGGGAGTGTAACGTTGCATATGCAGTGTGACAAAGATATGGATCCCAGATTGTAATATGTATGGCATAGCACTGTGCGTTATAACATAGGCATCGAAGAAGGCACGTTAGATGGGGCAATATAACCCGTGCAAAGGCAAGCGTGGCATGACATATTCACGGGGTGGTGTTACAGTGTACATGGGCTAGAGAGTGTCATAGCATACGCACTAGCTGGTGGAATACAACACAGAGGTGTGAGGCTCTCGGCGGGCACTGGTGGGTGTAACACAGCATTGGGCTCAGCCAGAAGCACGCTGTGACTCTCAAGTGAGGTTCGTCTCCTTTCCAGAGAGTAAAATAACAAGTATTACACATCCGGCGGTGGATGTGTGTTTTATTAACCGTGAGGGGGGTTTCTTGCATAGTTTGGTCGAATTTTTGTCGAATCCACTTTGAATGGCTTGGTGTGCGTGTGTATTAAATGTGCCCGTCAATAGCTACCCATGTTTGTATAAATAAACGACAAGGGTGTCTACTTGGAGAGTACCCACCGGCGGGGGCGCCGGGATTAGGCACGGTAGGGCGTCAGACACGTCAGAGCTTCACTAGCGGTGTAAATACATTCCATGTGGATTCATTCTATGCATAGTCGCCTTTTAATGAATATCACGCAAATCGTCATGGTGATAGGTACATACGGTTTGTCCAGCATGTCCTAGGTTTTTCTATAAATATATTTATAAAAAAAATAATAAAAAACAAAGGCCGGCCATAAGTGGCCAGAGGAGGGGGGCAACGCAGCCCCCTCCTAAAGAATAAAAAAAAAAAAGGCCATGACACGGGGTTGGGGTCCCCGGGGACGATTAAGGCCTTGGGAGGGCCAAATTTATTTTTTTCAACAAAAAAAATTAGGGTGCAGGCCCTGGGGGATGGGGTCCCCAGGGCCAGTAAATTAGAAAAAGTAGCGGGGCCACACAGCCCTCCTTCTTAAAAAAATAAAATAAATAGTGCAGCACTCTGCAAACGCGCCCCCTGGCCAGTTGTAAGTTGGGGAATTAATTCCCCTTCAATACTGGGGGTCCTTGAGGGCCAACTAGCCCAACAGGTATCTCCAGTATAAGCCAGGGAGCTGCGTTGCAAACAGGTGTTCTGAGGCCACGCCCCTTTTTACACCTCTATGCAACGCAGCTCTGTGGCGCTTACTGGAGGTACCTAGTGGGCTAGTTTGACCCTAGGGACCCTAAGGATTCAAGGGGACTCAATCTCTCAACTTAGAACGGCAACAGGGCGCGTTTACACAGTGTGCAAACACGCCCTGTGGCGCGTTTTAAGTTGGGGAAATAATTCCCTTTCAATCCTGAGGGACCCTGGGGGCCAACTAGCCCACCAGGTGCTTCCAGTAAGCACCACTGCTCTGTGTTGCAGAGAGGTGGTGCAGGCCGTGCCCCTTTTTACACCTCTCTGCAATGGCGCTTACTGGACGTACCTAGTGGGCTATTTTGCCCCTAGGGATCATCAGGATCCAAGGGGACTTAATCTCCCAAATTAAAAAACGACCACAGGGCGTGTTTGCACAGTGGGGAAGGGAGGGGACGGGACCTGAGGTGACGTGTGCAAACACGCCCTATGGCGCGTTTTAAGTTGGGGAAATAATTCCCCTTCAATCCTGAGGGCCCCTGGGGGCTAACTAGCCAACCAGGTGCTTCCAGTAAGCACCACTGAGCTGCGTTGCAGAGAGGTGGTCCAGGCCATGCCACTTTTTACACCTCTCTGCAACGCAGCTCTGTGGTGCTTACTGAAGGTACCTAGTGGTCTAGTTGGACCCTAGGGACCCTCAGGATTCAAGGAGACTTAATCTCCCAACTTAAAACGGCCACAGGGCGTGTTTACACAGTGGGGAAGTGAGGGTTCAGGGCCTGAGGTGACGTGTGCAAACACGCCCTGTGGCGCGTTTTAAGAGGTAGTTTTAATCCCCTGCCCTATTATATACTAGGGGCTTACAGAGGAGGTCATGCTGATCACAGGGGGACCCCAACGCATAGTGTTCCCTAGTGTATGTAGGTGTTTTCACTGTATTCTGAGTGTCTTTTAACATAGCACTGGCTCTAGGACTGGTTAGTCAGACTCAGTTACCACCAGTATCCGTCTGAAAAAGTTGAGGGTACAGGATGATTTTGCAACAAGGCTTCTTTCTGCTCTTCTGTTTGTTCTTTCTGCACGTTATCCTTCTTCCTGCACTTTTCTTCGTCTTTGAGGACTTCTGTTGCTTCTTTCTGCATTTCTTTTTTTTATTTCTGTGCGTTTTTTCTTCTTTCTTCACATGTCCTATCTCTGTAGGCATAGTTAGAAATTAGCATTTAAAAAACCTTTGAAATTCACTGAAAAAACCATAGGTTTCAGGCACGTTATAGTTAGGAATTAGCATTTAAAAAACCTTAGATATTCACTGAAAAAACCATAGGTTTCAGGGGCGTTATAGTTAGCTGGAATTTTCACTCGTACAAAACCATTGAAATTCCCCCGTTATAGTTAGTTCAGCTAACTATAACTCGCGCGCACGCAATGCACTGCTAATGACGTCACATATTACATCACTCATGACATGGTCAGTGACATCACTCATGACATCACTGATGACATCTCAAATGACATCACTGATGACATCACTGATGACATCATCAAGTGAATGTGTGTTTTTCTGAAAATTACATATGTTTTATATATGTATATCTCAAGGTCGATGGAAGAATAAATGGGTATATAAGTGTCTAAATGGATGATTTTTTTGTGAAAAATTGATTGTATAACTGACTGATTAAGTGTATCTTAGTGAATACATGGCTTAGTGAGTAATGTTTAAATATGTAAATATCTGAATCAGTATCTCACTTTGTGTATAAGTGGCTGCATGGGTTGGTGAGTAGCTACATGGGTGTCTATATAGGTTATTAGTTGGTTTTTTGAGTATCAGTCTGAGTGTCTGCATGGTTCGGTGGGGGGTATTACGTAGTACATAGTTGCATGAATGAGTGACTCACTGTTTGTATGTTTTGAAGACAGCATGTGTGCAGGACTGTATGGGTGGATGAGTGTGCGCATGGGTGTGTTAGTGAGTGAATGACTGTCTCAATAGTGTCTTTATGAGTAACTACATATGTTTTAAACTAGTATATGTGACTATTGGTGTATATAAGTGAGTATATGTGAGAGTGTGAGATTGGAAGAGTTCCTGTATGAATAAGTATGTGTTTCTATAAGTGATTGTTTAAAAGACTAAGTATGTGTAAGTTTCTGTAGAAGTAAGTGTGGTGGTGTGTGTATAACTGTATATGCAAGTAAATGGATGTTTGATTCTTTATTAGCATGAGTGACTATGTGTGTGAGTAACTCTATGGATGAGTGGCGTTGTGTAACAGGATGTACAGGTGTATGAGTACATATGATGAGTGAGTACATGTATGAGTGACTGTATAGGACTGTTGGTGAATGAGTGGATGTGTATGTGGATCTTAGAATTACTGAATAGGTTGTTGTAACTGATATTGGTATGTCCATTGTTTTGAAAAGTTTAGTTTCTATTTTTGAATGTGTGTATCAAAGGTTATATTAGGGGAGAGGAGGTCTGCCACTCTATCACAAGGATGATGTCATCAGTGATGTCATTTGAGATGTCATCAGGGATGTCATGAGTGATGTCACTGACCATGTCATGAATGATGTAATATGTGACGTCATCAGCAGTGCATTGCGTGCGCGCGAGTTATAGTTAGCTGAACTAACTATTACGGGGGAATTTCAATGGTTTAGTACGAGTGAAAAGTCCAGCTAACTATAACTTTAAAAGCTAATTCCTAACTATAACGTGCCTGAAACCTATAGTTTTTTCAGTGAATATATATATATATATATATATATATATATATATATATATATATATATATATATATATATATATATATATATAAAACAGAAACGAAGTTCCGTTCGTACGCTCAGATCAGGAAAAGTTCACCAAATCCCAAGGGTCATTCAAAAGGGGTTTATTGTTTTCATAAACCCAACGTGACGCGTTTCACCCGTTTGGGGCTTGTTCACACACCGACTGACGATTGGTGAACGCGCGCTACAAGCTTTGTATGTGAGACTTTGACCATGAACGTGGGACCGATAGAGAGTCACTGTCTGCCACGAGTGTAAGCTCATTGTACACTGCCTTGCCTTACATATCTCTGTTCCGAGACATCCATCGGAGAGAAGAGAACTAGTGGCAATACGATATGGACTAACAAAGACATACACCTGGATAGTACTTTAAAGCGGTACATAACTCATTTAAAGGTGCCACAGGTTTCAGCTTCTCGCGCAATCTGTAACACATGCATTCAGTAGCAACGGATTGGTTATGTGAGCATCCAAAGAATAAAATTGGATACAGTATCTCATGAACAAATTAAAGGAAAGCACAAAACAAACTGAAATTAAACCATCATAAAAGAGGCATCATAAGAGGCACTTTACAAAGTTGTGTGGCAAGGGGAACCGTGTATAAAGACAGGGGGATCAGGTATCACCAAACCCAAGGAACTGTTTCTGGGATCACTCTGACTCCAGCACTATGGAGGACGAGGATGAACGCAGGGTAGCAGCACAGACATTGTTTGCAAGAGCACCTGGAGTAGGACGCAGTCTAGCAACCGCCACTACACATACTGAATCTACTATTCTGGATAAACTTAAGAAATACGAGAAGGTACATAAACCAGAGATGGCAAGGTGGTGGGAAGCGACATCACTCCAAGATTACTTGGACAAAGAGATGGTGCCTCGTGGTCTGAGGATATATATCACTCCATCCTATGATTCACCAGATCCACATATGCTAGAGGACTGGTCTGCGAATTCCGCCAATAGCTCCAAAAATATGTTGAAAATCCTAGTGAAATACACCTGGTCAGCTAGGGACAATCTGGCACATGCATCAACAAAGACTTTTGCGATTCCTTAATTGTGATTTTTAAGGAATCGCAATTAAGGAATTGCAAAAGCCTATGCATGTAGGAATCGCTATAAAAATAGCGATTCCTACACATTCCTTATTTCCAACTTGCAAATTGCGAGTCGCAATTAAGGAATGCCGTCCCATTCATTCCTATGGGCCTCCAGGCCCATAGGAATGAATTGGAGATTGCATGAGCAATTTGCGAGTACCAGTAGGTACTCGCAAATTGCTCATGCAATTTCAAGGGTGCAAGGGTGTCAAAATGACACCCTATTGCACCCCTGAAATTGATCTGTGCACATATGTTGCACACACACATGCTCTAAGGGCATGTGTGTGCGCAACATGAAACTTTGAAAAATGAACAAAAGTGCATTTTTCAAAGTTTTTGCAAATTACCATGAAGTTCAACTTCATGGTAATTTGCTCCCCCTATTAGCGAAATCGCAATTTTTTTTACTTTGATGCATTGCATTTAAGGAATCTCAATTTGGGATTCCTTAAATGCAATCGCAATTTAAGGAATCGCAATTTAGAGATTCCTTAAATTGCGATTTTTGCATTTGGGATGATGCATCCCAAATGCAAAAATACCGGTCGCAAAGGGGCAGATTCTGAGAATCTTCCTGTTTGCGACCGGTTTTTGCTTTGATGCATGTGGGCCTAAATCAAGAAGGAAATTGGATGCATTAAAGAAGAACTAAACTCACATCCAGAACAAGAACTGATATTGAAGTTCTTGGAGGAAATGAAGAAACGACTTAGAATGGTTGAAGAAGATATAAAAGCAAGGAAACAATGTAAACTCCACTGAGATTGCGGTGATTATGAGAGAGGTAGGATCCTAACTCATAGTAGGAAGTATGACCATCTATATGAGAAAGACAAAAACAAGGAGCCGATTAAATCAACATTACCAACAGAGCAAGAAGAGGAAGTCGAAGATTCAAGTGACACCAATGCTGAAGGTTCAGAGCAAACATCAACATCTCAAGGTTCAATGTCGGAGGGAGATATCATTAACCGTCCAAAGACTTTTTTAGACGAGTACCGGCTCATGAGACGGAGACGGCAAATACCGAAAACAACACCCCAGGAGTACCAGAGGGAGGATACCCCAATACGGAGAGGAAGGGGAAGAGCAAAGGGAATAAGAGGAAGAGGCAGAAGAGGGTCCAACAGAGGAGAAAGAAAAGAGAACGGCTCGGAGCAAGTGGAAAGAAAATCGAACACCCTCCAAGACAAATCAATAATGGATGACAGCATGGTAAATCAGACTATCATCAATCTTTCCACTAAACACATTAGCAACAAAGACAAAAGGACTCTCTGTCTAGGACTCTCTTTCTGCCCAGCTACCCCCATGAATTACGTGAATGATAAAATTGATATCTTTAAATTTTGTAGAAAATTGAAACTAAGCAAATGGCATAAATTGAAACCGTCAAGGAATAAAGGTAGCATTCACGTAGCAAGACCAGGGCCTAATGAGGAGTTAACAATAGGCGACATTGACACATTAGTGGCATTACATGATTTGCAAAATGACACCGAAGGTCCTAGTACTAGTAGTGAGGCCCGTCATATCTTAGATGAAATGGAAATTAGGTATGACATGGCTGCCTGCTCGGGCTTTAAACCCAAGTCAACTTTCTTACCAACCATGAGTCATGATAACATAGATACCTTTCAGGAACAGGTGGGAAAGGAGCTTTTAGAGTTTAGACAGAAAAATTGGGCCACAAAAATGAAAAATTTCAAGCATAACTTAACTCTCTCAGAAAAATAAACAAGAACTAGCCAATGACGACAGCATAGTGATTCGAAGTGCGGATAAAGGGGGTAATATTGTTATTCTGTCTAGAGTGACGTATGAAGCTGAAGCAACACGGCAATTGAGTGACATCAACGCATATACAAAATCAAACAGGACAGAATACAATAACAGCATCACAATTATCTGGGAAAGATTATGTGAGTGGAAAGACAAGGGCCTAATAGAATGGGAGGAATATTGTTATCTTAAAAAAGATTATCCCATCCTCCCTGTTATATACCTACTCCCCAAAATACACAAGGATAGAGACAATCCCCCTGGCAGACCCATCATTTCGTCCAGGGGATGTGTTTTGGAGAATTTGTCAAACTATGCTGATCATTTCTTGAGAGAACATGTGGTTACCTTGCCCTCATACATCAAAGATACGAAAGACTTCTCAGGGGAAAATCCATGATCTTGAATGGGAATCAGACCTCCTATTAATGACAATGGATGTGAATTCCCTCTATACAATCATTAATCACGATCAAGGTATAGAGGCTTGTGAGAGATTCCTTAAACGCAGACACTTAAGACACTGGGATCACACACAAATGATACTAGACATTGTCAGTTATTGTCTGACTAACAACTTTTTCATGTTCAATGACGAGATTTTTAAACAATCCCTGGGTACTGCAATGGGAACCAGCTTTGCAAATCTCTTTATGGGAGCATGGGAAGAGGACATCAGAAAGGAAGAAAATCTACAGAATGAGCTTGCCAAGGTTAAACTCTGGTTACGATACATCGACGACCTGTTTGTTGTCTGGAAAGGCAGCAAACAGGAAGCACACACTTTTATTACCAAACTCAACCAAAATACCAAAAACTTAACCCTTACGTGCACCATTAGTGAACAAAGGGTAGAGTATCTTGACACATGCGTGGAGATTGAACAGAACAAGGTGACTACTACCCTGTTCCAAAAAACAACGGCAGGAAACACCTTATTGCATGTCTTAAGTAGCCACCCTAACACACTAAAATGGAGCATCCACTACAGGGAATTGCTGAGAGCTAAAAGAAATTGCAGCACTGAGGTAGGCTTTCTAAGGGAACAATCAATCATGCTACAAAGATTCAAGGATAGAGGATATCCCAGTTGGGTCCTTAAAAAAGCCATGGAAAGGGTGCAAACAGTAAATAGAGATACCATATTAGAGAATGTATACAATACAGATGTTACTGATGAATCAGATATCTCAGACACCCGCATGATACTGACTTTTAACGGACACTCAGATCAAATACGTAAGACAGTTTCCCATAGCTGGAACTTACTTAGAGGGGACCCTCTACCTACACGACCAAAGATAAGTTACAGGAGTGGCGTAATTTCAAAGATCTTCTAGTTCACAGTGATCTGCCCAGTAAGAACGACGAAAGGAGCATAGACTTACAGGGATTCTTTCCATGTGGCCACTGCAAGGCCTGTGGAAATAGCTGTATGCAGAAGGAATTCTGGAATAGTAGTACAAACAGTATGGTCAGTATTACACAATTTCTCACATGCAGCAGTACTAATGTCATTTATGTACTAGAGTGTCCCTGCAAACTCAAATATGTAGGGAGTACAACTCACATTGCGAAGAAAAGAGTCATCGAACATATGAGGGCAATCACCAATAGAGATCAACAGTATCCCATTGCCCGCCATTTTGAGAACGAACACTTCTCAGATTATACCAAATTGTCTTACTATGTTATAGAACAAGTAATGCCTAACAGAAGGGGTGGTAATAGAACTCTTAGGCTGAGACAACGAGAGTCAAGACATATTGTAGGGATGGGGACCCGCCATCCGAATCGGCACAATATGGACGAGGAGATGGCCATACATTTACAGAATGAATAATAGCATGAATAGGAATCATTCTTGGGTTGAATCTACTTTAATGTGTCATTAATCAATTTCAATGTGGAACGAATTAATTGGTTTTAATCCATTATGTAAATTGCTGCTATTGCTTAGACTCTTTACTGCTCTCATGCATATATATTTCTCACAATTTTCATTTTTTGTACAGAATTTTTGTACAGATTTTTTTAGTCATATTTTGCAAGCCTAATTGGTTATAACCACTGTTAACATTACAGTTGAGTTATGTATATATGTTTTTCAGCAACTGTGGTTGTTTAGTAACAATTGATGTACATATGTGCCCATTTTATATCACCTTTTTTATATTACCCTGCTTATGGATTCAAATTTAAATTTACATTTACATCGTAAAGGAAAGGAAGGGACCATGTCTCGAGCTCGCGACAAGTGAGCCCTACCCTTTTCTTCAACTGCATCCCAGAGTACAGATAAGATCTCACTCAATTTTAATTTAGTTATGTGATATTATTTGAACACATGTTTTGGAGTGTGGTGAAAGGGGAGAACCATGGCAACAGGCTTATACAGGAGAGAAACATGTCTGTATTCAAAGACGGAAGGAGGATGACCCAAGCGTGAACTAGTACCACATACACGAGATCACCCACTAATCAGGGCTTAATAATTGTAATTGTATTTCGTGTTAGACCGAAAATCATGCCAACAGCCTCAGTGTTATTGTGAGAAAGGGAAGACAAATAACATACATGACCAACCCACTAAAGAGGGTTTCGGATATGCACTGTTTTGCCTGACTGATAGAACGTCGATAGTCTTAGCACTTTTATAAGAATGGGGAGACAGTCAATACACATTACTTATACTGACATCACAGCAAGAGGCTGGATCCAACTAGCATATCCCCGTTATAATAGACTCCATAGGCATGGAGACACTACATACACAGCGCGATTTGCAATGATCCAACATGGACTTTCACGGTCAGACACTGCAGCACTGGCGCAAACCGGCACGTAAGGGTTAAATACATCAGGTTCTCCTCTTGCTCTATGGATGCAAATACGGATAACTTTACCACTGCATTTCATTTATACAACAAGAACTATGAGGAGGAAAAAAGCATTAAGAGAATTTTGTGAATGTTGTGAATCCTGTGTAACGTTACTCGTACATCACTGCAATGCTTACTTAAATGTACCTTACTTAAATGTACCATTCTCGCTTGATACGGAATTCCCAGTCCTCTGTCTATGTTGTGTATACCGGAAATGTATGTAAGCCCTTACCATTGAACATCACGGTGTGTGAACAAGCCCTAAACAGGTGAAACGCGTCACATCGGGTTTATGAAAATAATAAACCCCTTTTGAATGACCCTTGGGATTTGGTGAACTTTTTCCTGATCTGAGCATACAAACGGAACTCTGTTTCTTTTTTGGATATTAAACTACCGGTATACTCCACCGGCATCGTGCCACCCCTCAATGGGCTACGATCTCCAATGGGAGTGCTTTTCTGTGGATATATATATATATATATGTATGCATATATGAGAGCGTAACACATGGCAGGGGTTGCTGGTATTCATTTCAGGTTGGCTTGGATGGTATTTTACCAATATAAAGATGTAATACTGTGCCTGGAGTGGTAAAAGGCTTTTACCATTTTACAGATCGGCATGGATAGCACTGTGCTAATCCTATGCTTAAATACTTTGCTGTAGAAATGGCAAAAGACTTTGTCCCTTTCTACCTCAGCATGGATGGCACTGTCATAATCCTACGCTTAAAGATTTTGATAGAAAAGCAGACATTTGAGGTGAGCAAATTTAGAGTGTCGCTGGTGTTGTGAGTGCTCTATACTGGAGCTGCTTTCCACCTAAACTTGAGAACTACCCAGAGTTCTCTGCTTCTTCTTTATTTTTATGCATATATATATATATATATATTCACTGAAAAAACCATAGGTTTCACACATGTTATAGTTAGCTGGACATTTTACTGATAAAAAACCAATGAAATTCCCCCGTTATAGTTACTGTAGGCAACTATAACTCACGCGACCGCAATCCTCTGCTGATGCTAATACTGTATTTAGACACTTATTTGCCCATGTCTTCTTCCATTAAATTTTAGCTATACATATATTACAAATATTTTTTTTTCATAAAGACACATATGTCATCAGCAGAGGATTACGGTCGCGTGAGTTATAGTTGCCTACAGTAACTATAACGGGGGAATTTCATTGGTTTTTTATCAGTAAAATGTCCAGCTAACTATAACATGTGTGAAACCTATGGTTTTTTCAGTGAATTTGCAAGGTTTTTTAAATGCTAATTCCTAACTATAACGTGTGTGAAACCTATGGTTTTTTCTCTGAATTTGTACGGTTTTTTAAATGCTAAGTTACTTTACGCCATTTATGGCGTGCGCGCCCACTTAACGCAGTTCGTTCCGTGCGCGCACGGTGCGCTTCGCGCACCGTGCGCGCACAGTGAGCACGCGGTGCGCTTCGCGCACCGCGTGCCCACGTTACGCTACATGGGCCATGAACGCACGATGCGCTTCGCGCACCGTGCGCACATGGTGGAAATATGATGAGCATCGCTGTGATATTTAAAATATGTGTTATTTTTATCTCTAATAAGCCATGCACAAAATGTGCCCTTCGGGCACCTTTTGCACACGGGGTGGGGAGAGTGTGGATATTGTTTTTTTTTATTTTTATTTTTTACCGTACGCGTACGGTAAGCGTAATCGGCGAAATTTTCGAAAAAATTAAAATTGCCTTTTTTCCCTTGGGGGGTCGTTGGGGACTCCATGGACATGGCTAGGTGCTTGGGAGCTGTCTAAACAGCCCCTTTACATGTTTTGGGGCTTTGTTTTTCCACCCCCTGTCAGAGTGCGAGAGAGAAAATGGCGGCCGCCGCTTCCTGGTTTCGACCGATTCGAATGTTTACTAAGATCTAAGGGCCAATCAGAATCGCGCTCGCGCACGTCACCGTACGCGTATGGTAAGCGCACCGTAAGCACACCGTAAGCTGGCTCAGATATATATATTGATTTAAAGGCTATTTTCTCAGAATCTACTGAACAGATTTACACCAAACCTACAAAAGGCACTTCCTTGACTTGAGGACTACCTCTCTGCCAAATTTCAAGTAATTCTGTTCAGCCGTTCGGGCTGTAGCTGTGTCTAAAGGTCCTATGGAAAAATGCATGGGAAAAACGCGTTTTGGGACCCCCCTTTTATCTCAGCCCCCGCTTGACGAATCCCCCCGAGACTTTCAGGGTAGGAGCGGAGCGTAGCGCCCCACCTATTTTGAAAAATTCGCGAGGATTCGTCAACCGGCGCCAAAGTTATTCAAAATAGAATGTTGCGGATTTCCTATGGAAACTTGGTCCTAACTATAACTACCTACTGGCGACCGCCAGTAGGTAATATATATATATATATATATATATATATATATATATATATATATATATATATATATATGGTTTCCAAAGTCCTTCAGAATGCCCAATGATGCAAGCAGCAGGAACAGACCACTCCGTGGCTACAAAGTAAAGTGCTTTTATTTTTCTCTCACAACAGCATGACGCGTTTCGACCGGAGAACCGGTCTTGATCACATGACATGTACAAGGGTCATAGAGTTTAAATAACAAAGAGTGCCGCCAAAACTGCCAACCACGAAATAGAAATAGAAAACATACTATTAGCTTAAAATCATTACAGGTCAAGAGAGTTGTATTGTGAAAGAGTTATAATCCATGCTTTCAAAATAAACCAAACAGGCTAGAAAATTACATATTATATAAAAATATGTTAATACAATAATTAATATATAGAATTAATATATTGAACCCCTGTAATCAGTAAAAGCGGGAGAATATAAAAAATAATATTTATATGAATAACATTTTTTTTTAAAAATTTCACGCTATCTTAGATACTGAAAAAAATAATAATCAGCGGATAAAAGAATCTTGGGCAAGTGCCCCTAGACTGTCGGTAAAACAATGGTTGCATGGGAAACAGCTCAGACCTGAAAACCTGATTCAGTTGACAGTTGAACGCATAGCAGCAAATTCATATAAAGAGTAGTGAGCAAAATAGTGCAGATGCCACAAACAAGTAAAAGTCAAAATAACAAAATTACCAATAATAACCTAAGCTACACAATGTGAAAATAATTAGTGCATCATAATGCAGGGGTAGTCCAATGAACAGAATTAGGATAAATGAATTCATCAAATTATACATTCACTAATACAAAATATTACAGAATAAATTCTATTAAATGAATTAAATAATAAATAATCCTAATAAGAGACAAAAAAGACTGGACAAATACCTGCAATATATCTCAAGCAAAAAGGTGTGGCAAAAAAGGTGGGGTACCATAAAAACCATTTAACAACCACCAGCTACAAGATCAACCCAATCATAAGCACCCCATCAGTATCAATAGTAAAACCGGTAAAATCAGAGGATAAAACCAGTTAAAAACGACACACATGGAGTATAAAATGATATATATATATATAAAATTAAAGTTTGCGTTTTAATTTATGTTTATTTTAATATTTTAAATGATATATATTTTAAAATTGATATTTAATACAACTATATTATTGAAAATGATTTTTTTATATATTTTTGTAACTATCTTTTTTTAAGTACACTGAGTCGATATTTGGTTATTCCTTTTTTTTCCCTTGATATCTTGATATCTTTTTTCCATCTATATTTTTGTGGTCAATATTCTGTCAGAGAACCATCACTTTTAATTGACAGTGTAGCAGTGGGGGGATATTCTTTGGTAGGTGGGGCCATCTTCAGTAAGGGGTGAGGAGGAGGAGGGGTCCAGAGAGAGTTTGATGTTTATAATTTTTACTGAGAAGAATTTGGAGAACTCTTCGCAGTGCTTAGCAGAGTCATCAGTGTGATGTCGTGGGAAAGAGGAGGTTCACTGTTTGATGATGTTGAAAAGGTCTTTAGGCCTGTTTCTGGAGAGGTCAAGGTGGGCTCCGAAGAAGAAGGATTTCTCACTGTAGATGTATTTTTTTTATTTTAGGCGTTTAGCTTGGAGGAGAGCGAGATGGATCAGCGAGGATTTGTTGTTTCTAGGTTCTTTCAAACAGCCAAAGTTGTCGTCTTTCCAAATTAAAGTCATTGTTTAACCAGGATCTGGAGGGGACACTTCTTGATTTAATGAGTTTTAGTGAGGTAACATTGTTTAGAAATCCTGCTATTTTTGTGTTATAGTAGAAGGTGAGGTCATCAGAGGAAGTAAGATTCAGTGGAGGCAGAATTCGGGAACTGATTGGGGAGACTAACTCTCATTGAGTGATTTGGTATATATTTCTCGTATAGTGCTTAAGACAATTAGTTTGGGTGTGGTGCTTAGGTTGGATGGCAAAAAGGTTGAGTAGAATTTGATGGTGGTCAGTCCAGCCAGTGGGTAGGATGGATTGGAGGAATATGGTATTGTGGTTGGAAATGATTGCATCAAGAGCTGATCCTTTATTGTCGGTTTGTTGATTACAGTTTTGAGTGAGACCGTTTGATTCAAGGAGGGTGGAGAGGGTTTGTACTGTTGAAGCTTCTGTATCATTCAGGTGCAGGTTTAGGTCTCCTAGTATAATGTCTGTGGTAGACACTATTTGTTCATGGCATCCCGTGGGAGCGGTTAGAGGTCCAGAAATGCAGGATATGACCCCTGAAGAAGGGTCTACCTACAACCCGAAATGCATTGGATTTATTGCTAAACCATGGATTTTGATTCTTTGAAAGTATCACGTTGTGATGTGCATGATGGTTAATGCATCCCAGGAATAAAACAACGTCATATTGAAGAAATATTGTGATAAGACTGCTCTTTACGTTAAAGGATTAATACCTTGCGTTATACTTAACAGTGCTCCCATCGGCACGAAGGTGCTTCCCTTCCTGCACTCTCATTCAATAATGTCTGTGGTGTCTTTCAGGGAGTTTTGTGTTATTTCTCTTGTTAAGTCCTCAAAAAATGTGGGTTTTTCACCTGGTGGTTGGTAGTTGATGTGGAATTTGATAGGCTAGAAGCCTTATGAAGGAAAGATCAACTCCTAGATATTCGAAGATAGAGTATTCAGCTGGGTTGAAGAGTTTTAGGCAAAGACCGTTTTTGTGTATGATGACTAATCCACCACCAGTGCGGTCCGTACGGTTGCAGTGAATCATTGAGAAGTCAGGTGGGGTGAGGAGATCGATGATGGGGGTTTTAGTGGTCATTAAGCCAGGTTTCAGTCAGAAACCAGGTGCCAATTATATGTAGAAAGATAGTTTCCTCTATTTCTCTGGTATGCTTGGCTGCTGACTGGGAGTTTAATGGCATGCAGTTCAATGAGGTTGTTACTCTCGGTTCAGATTGGTTAAGCTGGATGACAGTTAGTTGGGCAAATGGCCTGGGTGTGAGATTAGTAGAAGGGATCCTACTATTGCCAAGGTTAACCGGAATCTTGTGGTGGCTGGGTTGAATTGTGAGCATTTGTGTTGCTCATTATTTCCACATCCAGCTGTAACATTCCATTGGTGGTTCATCTAGGTTTGAGGTGGTAATGTGTAAAGGGAATAGTTGACCAGTGGGTAGAGTGGGTGGAGTCAGAGTGCATGTTTGTGGCAAGAACAGTGCTTGCTATAGTTGTGTCATTAGGAAATGAGTTGGTGCATGTTGGTATGTCCTATTGCAGTGAAGTGATTTCTGAGGGGTCTGTTTGAATTTGCTCTGTTTTATCATTCTATGCTATTGTTTTTGGTATTTTACTTTTGTGGCCTATATTAATCAAGAGCGGCCCGTGCAGGTAAGAGTGGTGGGGTAGTGGGGCCGGCTGGGGGGATTTCGACGGACAATGACTAGGGAAAATTAAATAAATAATTAATTTTCCCTCGTCATCGTCCCCCGAAATCCTCCCACATCAGGCTCCACCGCTCTTACCTGCACAGGCTGCTGCTGATATTATTATGACCAAATAAAGTTGATTTGACTTTGACTCTGCAGGATCCACAGCATGTTAGCATTTACTTGACTGCTGTCCATACACTTAGAGAAACCATATCACTATATTTTCAGATTCCATGTCTCAATTACATGTTCCTGTGAGAAAGTTGCAGCGTAAAATGTTTTAATTTTCATAACTTCTTCTTGGCTGCATTTCTATTGCTCAAGAGATTGCCTACTGATCCATGACAAAGGAGGAACATCTTTCAGTTCATTCCATGAAACTTATTCAGCAATGTGCATAACTCACTTCCTTTTTCAGGCCTCGAGAACTTGTATACATGCACTGGGAAAGGTAATTGGTTTGATGTTGGCTGCCAGCTTTTTGTTTTCTCACTGTTTGTTTTCTTTTCTCATGGTCTTTGTAAAACTTTTTTTTTGAGGAGCTGTCGAGCCCTCACCAGTATAAATAAAAATAAACAATGGCTAAAAGAAAATTACTTTTTCACCTCACAAATCACACTTTTTCATAGTAGTCCCTGGTACTGACGGGAACTGTAATGTGTGGATGTGCTTTTTGTGTAAGAGCAGAATTCCATTATCCACAGTGAAGTTAACCAGTGGCTAAAGTGGGATGCCCCATTGCCCCATGCTGTATGCTTTAGTGGGTGGAACTAAAATGACATAATAATAGACCAATGATAACAAGGGGTGGCTGAAAGGGCCTATAAGTACATAAGTAATTTTAATAAAATCGAAAAGGCTTGTCTAAAACCAAACCTAAAATGAAGCTGACACTGCATGCCCTGCTGTCTCCTCCCTGGTCTTGGAAGGCCTTCAAATATGGACACTGTCCTTTGTATTCTACTTCTACTACACACTACCATGCTGTAGCAAGTACACAAATATCAAATGTACACAGCATATTTTAATTTTTGTTTTTCAAATATATGCTGATCATGCATATGCGAAGTTTCAAATGTTTTTCTTGGTGCAACTTTGTAGGTTGTTTTTCAAAGTTTGCAATCTGGGGGGACTTCACGAAATTTGCGATATTTTCGGGAAAAAACTACATGCCTCCACTAAAACGACTGTAGAAGAAAATCCAAGCGAATCACCAACTTTTAGAGGGAGGATATTCGGGCAAACCTTTTAATTCAAAACATTTTCTGACAACGTGGATCTTCTGTGTACAAACTTCTCATGCAAGTAAGCACAGTTAGGTGCGTTTGCTGAATTATTTACCATCAAGGGTGAAGTTTGAAACTTTATCAATCTCTGATATCGATATGCTCAAACAATAAACAAAATACGCAAAAATAAATGTGCCTCATACAAGCACTTTCACTCATTAATACTTCACCAACCATCAAAATATCAGACCTTTTGGCTTTGTCAACGTGTTGTGTTTTCTCTTGACTCTGAGCTACAGCTTGGAATACCTATTCTGCAAAATCTCAAATTAAGGCTGCACATTAATGGCACATAGTGGTGATCGCCATGTGAACTCTTGTAACATTGAGGCGTCAACTGCCCTGCAATAACCAGTTCGTTTCCCACACGGGCAATAATTCTCTGCGTGCATTCAATTCCATGTTCTTGTTTTCGTTTGAGAGCCGGGGAATTCTATGTGCAAACGTGGATTGACAATCTGCGCTGGGGATAAATGTTTCATTCTTTCTGTACCTTGGCTCGAGTTCTCTTTGGCTCTTGCTTTATTATATTTTTCATCTCTGTTGTGTCCTGCTCTTCAAATATATGTTTAGCAAAGTAAACAGTATTAAAATGTGTTATGTTGACGCTGAGGATTATATCACATAGTGCTTTCAATTGTCTTTCTTTCAGTTCTATTTGCCATGTCATTTTCTGAGGGGCTTAGAGTCTCCAGTCAGCTGTTGTTGAGTATCTGTGTGTGTCTTTGTGTGAGCATGTATAACCCACGCTGTGAGGACCGGCTTGGTCCTCACAGTGTTGGATAACCTTGTCAGAACCAGACAAACACTATCTTGCGGGGCTAGGGACCAGTCGTCTGTATCTCTAACATTGCGGCGGGTGCTGCTGGTTGCAGCACCTGTCGCAATGTTAAAGTGCCATGCCGTGCATTTCCCTGCACTACGTGGCAGGCACCACGCGGTGCCCGCCACTTAGTGCAGAAACATGTAGGGGGTAGTGCATCCCCCTGACCCAGGGGAGCCCGCAATGGGCCCCAAAATACAATCCCCGCCAGCCTGTGAATGGGGGTTCCACCGCCATACACCAGCTGGTGGGGATGCAGCATTGTAATTTAGCGCACGGTGCCTGCTAGGCACTGCCACCAGTTTACGGATGCTGACCACTTCGCCAGGCAATCGGATCGATTGCCTGTGGTGGATCCGTAGTGGGTGGACTTTGCGCCTGCCACAGTTGCGGTCGGATTCCCCCGCCATACTAATTTGGTGGAGGGTAAATCGCGGTCCGATGGCGGAAGGCCCGGCATCGCACGGCTGGCAGTGGCGAGCCTTTCGCCATCATAATGACCCTCTTTGTGTGGCCAGTGCATTGTGAGGACCAGTCACAGTTGTGTGTTTAGGTTTTTTCGAGTGAGCAAAAACTAAAAGCGCAGTTAGATTTGCATCGGCCGCTTTACAACCTACCCTACTATCATAGCTTGCGTGGGGTTAGAATAATAATTACACACTTCATTGCGGTCAATGGCCAGTCCTCATAATGATGGGTATGTTACGTTTTGTGTGTGTGAGAGAGATTGGACCCACAGTATCTTCTCATAGAGCTAGACATGTTTGACTGAACCAGGCAAACACCATCTGGGTGAGGACTAAGGGGTATATTCACAAGAACGTGTGATAACTACCGCAAGAGAAGCGTAACGCAACTTTCAATATCGCAGCCCATCGTGGAAAAATAACCCAGTGTCAACATGGAATTCAGCGTCAAAATCAACGCCATGCTGCAAAAATACGAAACGCGAATACGAAAAATCATGCGATGAGAACAATCGTGGTACACAAATCAGTGAAGACCACCACAGGCCTGCAAATCCCATGCGTCTGGTGGGAAAAAGCAACATAAAAGCAAGGGAAAAAAAGCCAAAAAACAATTCAAACTGCGTAGCAACATGGATGCACCCGGACCGGGTGCAGTGGACAAGCCGAACACCACAATCCCCACGGAGGACCAGCCAGGAACCCCACGTTTGTGGAAGGGCAAGGACAAGAGGAGGACGGGGTTCAGTCCGCAGGAAGACCGGATCCTCGTCACCCAAACCAAAATATGGCAGGCCATTGTTACCAACGTCAATGCAGTCGGAGTGTCCAGGAGGTCACTGGAGGAGGTCAAGAGGTGCTGGCATGATCTGAAAAGGCAGACCAAACATAAGCTCACCACCAACAGGAAGGCAGCAACGGCGACTGGAGGTGGGCCTCCTGCAACACAGGAGGAGCTGGATGAGCTGGTGCAAATGGTGGCCACAGTCAGCAGTGAGGAGATGGTGGCAGCATTGGGGGGCTTGGACATAGCATGATACGACATGACCCCACAGCATCAGGGTGAGTAATGACCAGGGACGGGGGGGACGGGGGACATGGGCACAATGGCACACATGCATAAGTATGCGTAGCACACTGCACACCCACAATGACCGTGGAACATGTCCCTGATTGCCTTGGCACACTGCAGCACACATAGAAACGCCAAGTAGGTCCCCACCCACAATGTGCAAAAAGGGGCCCCACCTATCACCAATATCACGACCGACCCATGCACATGTGCCGAACCCAGCAAAGCAGCGGCTCTGTGACCCACACTGACTATGCAAGTAACACTGCATGTCCGATAGCATGGCAGCAGCCCAAAAGAATGACATGGCCCACGAATCGACATGGAGGCAGCCCAGTGCGGATCACATCCGTAAAGGAGCAGGTCACACCCTGACATGTCCACGTGCACCCACACCCATGCCTTACTATACACGCAGCAAATGAACGATGCACCAGGCCACAAAATCTGTCCGAGAGCACAAATGACCCAAGTCAAAAGCAAATCAGGCCCCCAAAAGCACACAATTCAAAGGCACTCAGCCTCAAAGGGAGAATGCCACACAGAGCTGCAGGGGCAACTCCCCCACAATGCAGCACACACACATAGCAATCACAGGACATCAGCAACAACGGCAATGTGGTACAATGTGCAACACCAGCACCACAGGACAGAGCTCACAACAGGTTCCGCTCGTGCATTGCCTGGCACAGTGTGATGATAATGAACGGGTACCTCCACACATCCGTCATGTATTTGGAAAACACACTGACTGCATTCGAATAGTCAGCTCCCCCAAAACAGTCATAATGTACATTGGCATGCAGTCTGAATGTAAACATATGCAAATCAACAACATACATGTGAAACTCTGCTAACCTGCGTCTCCCCTTAACATTGCAGAGGGACAATCAACACTTACTGCAGAGCAGAACACAAACCTCATCATAGATGTTGTGGAGTACAACCTGCACATATGTCAAGATACCCTCCAATGGATACTGGACAGCCTCTGCACCCCACCCCCAGGAGCAGGGCAGGCCAGCTGCCTCGAGGTGACCCCACCACCTGCACAGACCATACAGCAGGAAACACACACCACCACGGCTGTCTCCCAGGACCCCCCCGACCAATACATCGAACACATACAACGTGTGTGGTCTTTCCAGGTGGAGTTGGCTGAACAGCTGTGTGTAGGTTTCGAGCTCATGACAGCCAAACTCGATGCAATACGTGGGTGTCTGAGTCCCATCATGGACCACAAATAGTATCTATTGGATACCCACTGTCCACACCATGCTTCGCCACAGACCTTGGCTGACCTCGCTGGTGCCATGTATCGTACACAAGAACTGTGTGGGCAAACAGGCACCAGCCATGATAGCACAGAGTTGGGACAGATGCGGAGGTCAATGGAGACCATGGAGCGGATGCAGGCTGGAAGGATGTCTGACACGGATGGGCACCAGCGAGTAGTAGCTGGGGACTTCAATGCCCTGCAGTACTTCATCTTGCCATTGCTGCCACTGAGCCATTCACAGATGACTGCAGCGGGAACATCGATACACACAGCTCAGACCCCTGGTGTGTCCGTGGCACACAGTGATGCAGCCATCACCCTGCCACACACACCGGACACACTGGACACAGAACCCGTATCAGGGGAGTAAGAAGGGGATGTGAACTATTGTGTGAGGAAGGAGGCAGTAGCAGCCATCACCGCCGTATAGCGCCTTATAACGTCCCTGAAACCTATGGTTTTTTCAGTGAATTTCTAAGGTTTTTTTAAATGCTAATTCCTAACTATAACGTCCCTGAAACCTATGGTTTTTTCAGTGAATATATATATATATATATATATATATATATATATATATATATATATATATATATATATATATATATATATATATATATTCACTGAAAAAAACATAGGTTTCAGGGGTGTTATAGTTAGCTGGACATTTTCCTCGTATAAAACCCTAGAAATTCCCCCGTTATAGTTAGTTCAGCTAACTATAACTCGTGCCCCCGCAATGCACTGCTGATGACATCACATATTACATCACTCATGACATGGTCAGTGACATCACTGATGACATCACTGATGACATATGAAATGACATCTGAAATGACATCACTGATTACGTCATCCAGTGAGTGTGTGTTTCTGTAAATTTTAAATATGTTTAATATATATATAGGGAAAAACCTATGGAAGAATGAGTGTGTGTATAAGTGTGTGAATGGATGATTTAGTAGGTGTGTGACTGACTCTATAAGTGAGTCATTAAATGTATCTTACTGCAGACTAGTGACTAAACTGTGTGAATGTCTGTATCTGTCTGTCTGTTGGTGTATAAGCGGCTGCATGGTTTTGTGTCTAGCTATATGAGTGTCTCTATGGGTTATTGATTGGTTGTCTGAGTATCTGTATGGGTGCCTGAGTGTTTGTGTGGGTAGGGTGTGTGTGACTCTGTGCATACATGTGTGAGTGGGTGATTCTATGGGTGCATGCTTTTAAGAGTGCATCTGTGATAGACTGTATGGGTGAGTGTATATATGGGTGTGTTAGGGATTGAATGTATATCTCAGTGGTACATGTGTGACTAACTACATATGTGAAAGGCAGTATATATGTGTGTAAGAGTATATAAGTGGGTATATGTGAGAGTGTGTGATTGTGAGAATGGCTGTATGGATGAGTGTGTGCTTGTATCAATGATTGTATTAGAGCGTAAGAATGTGGTACTATTTTTATGAGTAAATGAACTTGTGTGTGTACAACTGCATAGGTGAGTAAATGGGAGTGTGATTAATTATTTGCATGACTGACTCGGTGTGAGAGTACCTCTATGGGTGATTGGTGGTGTGTGAGTGTCTATGTAGGTGTCTAAATGCATATGATAGTCCTGTACTGAGTGACTGTAAGTATGAGTGATTGTACAGGTTAGTGAGCGGATGTGTGTGTAGAACTAAGAGTCAATGAGTGGGTATGCAGTTATTGGTATTGGAGTATCCATGGTTTTGAGAATGGACGTCTGAAATTTTGATTGAGTATATCAAAGGGTGTGAGAAGATGCACTAATTTATCACATGGATGACGTCATCAGTGATGTCATCAGTGATGTCATTTCAGATGTCATCAGTGATGTCATCAGTGATGTCACTGACCATGTCATGAGTGATGTAATATGTGACTTCATCAGCAGTGCATTGCGGGGGCGCCAGATATAGTTAGCTAAACTAACTATAACAGGGAATTTCTAGGGTTTTGTACAAGGGAAATGTCCAGCTAACTATAACCCCCCTGAAACCTATGGTTTTTTCAGTGAATTTCTAAGGTTTTTTAAATGCCAATTCCTAACTATAACGCCCCTGAAACCTTTGGTTTTTTCAGTGAATTACAAAGGTTTTTTAAATGCCAATTCCAAACTTTAACTTGACTGAAACCTATGGTTGTTAAGTGAATTTCAAAGGTTTTTTAAATGCTTATCTCTACAGATATCATGTTTAATAATTTTCATTGGATTTCTATATTTCTCAATTTCAGTGTGTCAATTTCATTAATTATGTTTTTTTTTTAATTCTTTTTTAACACTATTTTTTTAACCTATTTTTTCATTTAAATCTTTTCAAAATGAAAAAATATTATTTGTTTTTATTGGGTTTTTCAAACATATTTATATATATTTTGAATTTTTTTTTAAAATATATTTTCAAAACTTTATTTTATATATTGTTTTCCATGTTTTTTGGATCCGCGCACCCTATGCGCACCGTTCTCGATCCCTACACGAAAGCATCCGCGCATGGTATGCGTTGGGTACGTGTTTGATGCGCGATTCCAATGCGACCGGTATGCGACTCCAAGCCTATACGCGATACGTACGATGTATGTAATGCGACGTTTACGCGCTTCCGCGATGCGTCATGTGCGTCTATGACGCAGTAGGTGCGCGGATCCCGCAAAATATTTTACATTTAAAAAAACATATATACATATTTCATGTAAATATTTGTTTGTGTTTCAATTTTTTATTGAAATTTACAAAAGAATACAAATAGTATAATAACTGTTTGCATTATCATACAATAAATATATAAGAAAATTGTTATATATAAGCATATAATAAAACGTTCTGAATAATTAATCATATTATATAATTTCAAAAATACAGAAACAGATCCATGCAAAAACAAATATTTGACTTTATATTGAGGCCATAAAAGATGGAATTACGGGAAGGGGGAGGAGAGAGAAAGGGAAGGTAAAGAAGGGAACACAAAAGAAAACGATAAATGAAAATGTACACAAATATAAGACATAATGCTATATAAAGCTATATAAATATGTTCCTGAGAAAAGAAGATACTCTAGAAAACCAATAAGAATAGAGAAAAGATGAATATAAGGGATAATAATTTCACTTGATGTATAAATATATATATTAAAAGATACAGAATTATATGTAAGTGTTCTGGTGAGTAGCTATTAAAAACAACAACAAATAATAGGTAGACACAATATGTATTAAGATTTATTAACCACCAATAATGAATGATGAATGAAAATGAAAAGGGATAAGAATTAAATTACTGCGTAGATGGGTCATTAATATTAGCATCAGTATTTAAAGCTAGAAAAGGTGACCATACTCGAAGAAAGAGATCAGATTGATCCTGTATGTTGTATATAATACGTTCGTAGGAAGCTGTTTGAATCATGGCCACCATCCATATTTCTTGTGATGGTGGTTGAGGTGACTTCCATTGCCGTAGTATACAAATTTTGGCTGTAGCTAAGGCTGTGTGTAAGAGTCGGGCTTGTGGTTTAGAGAGTGATTGTGATTGACGTGTATCATGCAGAAGAATGGTAGCATGCGAAAGTGGAGTTTGTAGAGGCATCGTGGAATGTAAGGTTTTACCTATATAATTCCAAAAGGGTTGGATCACTGGACATCCGCAAATGATATGAGAAATGTTACAAGACGTACTATCACATCTCCAGCAGTTTGAATGGGGAAGCAAGCCAGCTTTATGCAGTTTTGTTGGTGACCAGTGCCAATCATGTAAGATCTTGAATAAGCAAAATTTCAATCGTGCTTCACGTGCACCCTTGTTGAGATTGTTAAGAATGTCAGACCATTCATTATCAGTATAAGAGACTGATAATAAGGTTTGCCATTTAGTACGTAAAGTTTGCGATAAGGGTTGAGAAAAAAGATGCGAAGTGAGAGTTTGGTAAAAGCCAGATATAGCTCCTTTCATCTTACCCCAAGTGTGGAGATATGTTGCAATTGGTGAGTCAGGCAAGAGCCATGGTGGAGGTCCTAGACTCCTCCGTAAGGATTGTCGTAACTGGTTGTATTTTGAGACTTGTATATCAGGCAAATGGAATTCTTCCTGCAGTTGGGCAAATGATTTAATATCTCCGTTTGAAAAAAGTTGATCTAAGGTGGAAACACCTGCTGTTTCCCAAATAGGCCAAGATATTGATTGTCTATTAATACGAATTGCAGAATTATTCCATAATGGGGCTTTTCTATGAAGACGAGGATGTGAGCCTAGTAAGCGGTGTGCCCTTTGCCAAGCAGTACGCATAGCCGACAAAATAGGATTAGTGGTGGAGTCTCGGGGACAAAATTCCGAGCCGTATAAAACAGAAAGACCTGCGTTTGTTAATGAAAGGTGGCATTCAAGATGTACCCACTGTGGTGTATCCGATGAATGTGAAGGCATATATGACATTTGAGAAAGCTGTAATGCCAAAGCATAATGCTCCACTGAGGGTAGACCTATTCCTCCATAGGAGCGATGAGCCTTTAGTTTTGAAGCTGAGACACGGGGTTTGGCAGAGTTCCATATAAAGGATTTTATCTTAGGATCAATTGAACGTAGCGTGGTTAAAGGGATTTGAATAGGAAGCATCCCGAGGACATAAAGAAAACGGGAAAGAGTAACCATTTTCACGGCTTGAACCCTTCCCCACATTGAGAGACCCAGTGCCTTCCATTTTTCAAAATCACGTTGCATTTGAGCGAGGAGGGGATTGAGATTATCCGTAACCATACTCTCCAGGCCTTTGTTCACTAGTATGCCCAAATACTTGAGATGAGAAGATTTCCATAGAAAAGGAAAACCTTGAATGGCCGCTATTGTGGTCCCATTCGTGATGGGCAGTGCTTCGCTTTTGTTCCAATTAATTTTGTACCCAGAAATGGAGGAGAAGTCATCTATTATTTTTAACACAGATGGTAAAGAGATGGAGAGATCTGTGAGTGTAAGGAGAATATCATCTGCATAGAGATACATTTTGGATTCTCCTGTCGGAAGAGAAATGCCCTTAATATAAGTACATTATCTTAAGGAGGCAGCCAACGGTTCCATGGCTAGAAGAAAGAGTTACGGGGAGAGGGGGCAGCCCTGACGAGTACCTCGATTTTTCATGTGAATATTAATTAAAGACAAACTCTAAACGAGTCTTAAAAGTAATATATTTTTACATCTAATCCTATATTTCTTTTTAATTCAATTTCGCGGATACGCGCTGGGTGCGTGCTGCCTATGCGCAGGGTGCGCGGATCCCATGTGACCTGCAAAAAAAGAGATTTGATTGGTTCATTACACTTCCTGTTCTAGCTATTGAAAGACCTCACCCAATTCAATCATTCTTCTTTGACCTTCTTTGGAGGAGCATCTCTTTGCAGAGAAGAATATTCTTTAGACTAAGTTTACACTTAGCTCTAACTTTTTTCAACTAAAAATGGCTTCAGGGCAGCAGGCATCACCTGCATCTCCTCATACATCTGAGGATGAATTTTTGGAGGAGACACCACGCACACCACGTTTTTCTTCAGTGGTGTGGACATTTTTTACTTTTCCCGAGGGGCAAACGAAGACCAATGCCACCTTGGTCACATGCAAGATTTGTAAAAGAGTCCTGTCTCGAGGCGATCCTAACAAGAAATACTCATGCGGGATGGCTAGTATGATGAAGCACCTAAGGACCCTTCATCCTAACAATCTTGCACAAGAAGAATGCCGACGGATGAGAGACACTCCTGCTCCTGTGCCTTCCACCTCATCGCAGCCGAGCACTTCAAGAGTGCATCCGTCAGCCCAAAACTTGGACATCCATCCTCAATTTCAATTTTTAAAAGTGCTCTGCACTAAGTGCAATGCGACTTTGTGCTACGGTGAGCAGTCGATCGATCTGATCTGCCGCCGGCAAGAAAGTCACTATTGCTATTTTTTTTTTTGTTTTGTTTTTTGTTCCCTGAAGTTCATTGTTTGGTTCCTCACGGTTTTTTGTTTTTTTTCCAGAAAAACCAAAAAAATCACAAAATTGTTGGAAAATCCCCCAAAAAAATATAAAAGAAGAAAGAAGAAAAAAAAAAGTTCTTGTAAGAACTAACTTTCCTGGTTTAAAAAAAGAGCTAAATTTCTTTGTTAGTGTGTGAAAGTTTAGATGAATGTATGTGTAGTACGTAATTGACTGAATGAATGTATTAGTAGCGTATGGTGAATGTATAAGTGCAGAACAATGAGGAAGGGCTGCAGCATCACACAGTAACCTCTTTAACTGCAGTGTGCTGTAGTACTTCCGAAGCACAGGGATTCAACATATGTACATAAATATGTTGCAAATCTATGCTTCTCTCTGCACGGCTGCTTAAACTGCAGCCATGTGGTGACACAGGCACCCTTGCACCATAGTGCAAGGATATCTGTATCATGTGCTGTTTGTTTTTCTGCAGGAAGACACACCTTCCTGCACAAAAACAATGAGAAAATGCATTTTTCTCCTTCAATGTATGCTGAACATTTTAGCATGCATTGAAGATGTAAAAATGTGGAGAAATGAAAATAATTCTCCTTGTTGTGCTTTCCTTTACCAATTTTAGAATGGTGCAGCATTCATACACATATTGAGATTTATGATAAATCTAGAGATGTGTCTTGTTCGCTGAGTATTCAGTGCAATCGTGCACAACAACACTTATAGGACACCCTTTCAATGCAAAGTGGTGTGTATGATGACGTTGTATTTACATGGAGTAGAAAAAGTGCACAGAGTGCCTTTTCCTCTCTTTGTAAATATGAAAGACTGTCTTGCGCAATAACTATGTTACAAAAACTGACATATTTCCGTTTTTAAAATTGCTTGCGAATGATAGAAGGTAAGCACAGAGTTTTGTCTGCAAAGATGTTCAAAGAAGAATGATTCAAAGGATTGCGGTCCTTCAATAGGTACAATGGGAAATATTATGAACCCCTCAAATCTCTTTTTTTGCAGGTCACATGATATCTGATTATGGTCAGATTTTAAAACTACATAGGTATAAACAAAGTGTTTTTAGAAACGTGTTTCAACTTTGTAGCTTCTTGCAGACCTCCTCAGTCTGCATATTGAGACTTAGTTAAACTTACCTTCACAGTAATAGGAATAAAAAATGGTATACATTTTTTCCAGATTTTCATTGCAATCTAAATTGATATAAATTGCTTATTTTAAAATTTGGATCTGTGAAAGAAAAGAAAAAAAAAATTATAACATGTAATAATACATTTTTTACAACACAGCATCATTTCCACAAAGTAATTTGTTTGCCTTTTTTGCTGTTCTCAGAATATATTGAATTTCTCTAGAAATAGTGATTTCAATCGTACTCATCACTTGACAGCAGGCAAAAAAAAAACAATCAGAAAGATTGTTAAAAAAAAACAACATGCTATTCTCAGTAAAATACCAGAAAATACAAATCACACATATATGAAATGCTTACGGCTTACACAATTTTATAACTTTAACTTATAAAAACTGTAAATGTTGCCGCTTTAGAATATTCACTGAATCAATGACCACCAAAAAGACCATAATTCAAAAATATACCTTTCCTTGAGGCCAAATGGTATTTTTGCACTCCTTCTTTATGTAAATTGTCCAATGGTAGTCCTATTAAATTATAATAATAAATTCCTGAGAGAATGAATTATCTTCCTAAAACTTTGACTTTAAAAATATTAGGTAGGAATTTTGTAATTCCCTAGGCAAACGTTGTTTACAAACCAACTGAGAATCATTTCAAAGAGTCCAGCCTTTGTCACATTTTAGATAGGCAGTGTAATGTCCAGATGTGGTGGAAGGACCATCATGGAAAATTATAGCAATTGCTACAAAAGTCCTTCCTGATATTGATAGTTGTGCTGCTACAAATTGCTTTATTAAAGTATCCAATTTTCTTCCGTCAGCTGTACAACGTTGCATCATTAAAATTTTGTATTTTCCATATTTTGTTAAGACTAATGTGGATAACATTTCTGATTTACATTGGCTACACTCCATGTTTTGATTTGCAACTTTAACTAATTTATTGAAAGACACTGATTTACAGTCTGGTAATATTAAATACAGAAATCTATCAGTGTCTACATTGGTGCTATATGTATACATGCAATTTTCACAATCATGTTCCCATTTGTAAGAAATGCCAAAAATATTTTCTATTTCTACACCTTCATTTTAAAAAATGGTAAGCATATACATTAAAAATTCCTGAGCATCTTGTTGGATATTTTGTGAAAATTGTGTAGAACCAGAACACACATCCAAAACACTACGAACATCTGAAACAGATTGTATTTTACTTGTATCTGTTGTCAATTTTTCATAAACAGAATGCAACAGAGAACAAAATCTTTTTTCCCGATTCTGCATAATTTGTTCTCGCAAACCTTCCAGATAAAAAACAACATTGACCACTACATTAGCATAGCAGTTGACACCTGAACTATTTTCAAACTGATAACCAACAATCTCTTCAACAGTGTCCAATTTCTTTTTACCTGCAATCACAACTTTATCTTGTTCTTTTCCCTTCTTGACATCTTCAGTACAGATATTCTCAAACCTTCTTTTTCGACCAACCACACACTTTTCAAATACAGGATATTGACCTAAATTGGGAGCATACACCCTTCTTAAACTATTATACTCTTTTACACAGTTTGCATCTGCAATAACCTTCGTCTCATCAAAATCAGTCAAAAACAAACCAGATAATGTTCAGACTCGTGACAAAGCAACATATGCCATACCCTCTTTAAATACGGTAGATCCAATGTTCACCAATGCACTGTCTACACTTAATCCTTGAGATTTATGAATAGTCACTGCGTATGCAAGAGAAAATGGAAATTGTTTCCTACGGACATATAAATCTTTAACAAGCAAAAAACGAACTGAACAACGACCAATTTCTTTAACTTCATCAATCTGATCAAATTTTATTTTTAAAAATTCCATTCCTTCTTTTTTCTGATAATTCACAAAATCCACCACTTTACCCATTGCACCATTAACTAAACCTTTCTCTACATCCAAATTATGCCTTAAAATTACCCGACAGTTTACACACGCATATAGTGTCTTTTCTAAACCAGCAGTTTTAGATATTTTTTTTTCTAAACAATCCAGTTTTGATCTCAACTTTCCCGTCAAATTAATAGTGATTCCTTCATGCTGTATTTTATTGATGGCTTCCATTTTTACAATTTCTTCATTTTCCAGTTTCAATAGTTCTTCGTTGAATATGGAACACTCGCGCAGTGTTGGCATTAAGCAAATCACTGATTTATTTTTAGCAATTTCTACGTACACTTTTGCAGGAGCTGCATTTTCATTTGGAAAGACATTGCAAAGTAATCGACTCTCCAAAGCTTGTTTGCCTTGTTTTTAAAGAATTCCAATTGTTATATCTTGAAGAATATTTCCATAATCAGCATCATTTGCCTGTTTCATATTTGTTGTCAGTCCTTTGTATTCAAAATGAGTCCAAATGTTCACATTACCAACACTGCCAAGAGACTTTCTGCTGTCTTCATGGGCTAGTGTTTTAAATACCGGTTGTCCTTTTACCGGAGTCAGTTGCAGTAGATCTCCAAAAACTATGACGTGTTTTCCTCCAAATAACACGTCATACTCTGTTTTAAGAATTTGCTGCATTCTTAAATGCACAAAGGCAAGCATCAAGTTTGAGACCATGCTCACCTCATCAATAATGAGAAGTTTCATTTTCTTCAGGACTCTTGAAACTTCACAACAAGCTTCTCCGGATAGCTTGTGGTATTCCAATTTGTTCTCATGCTCTACTGGCAGCATTAGTAAACGATGTAAAGTAATTCCTTTAATGTTATGTGCTGCCAACCCAGTTGGAGCAGTGACAACACAAGACAAATGCAAACAGTTGTTTTCTGCAGATAACTTGTAATTACTTTAATTAAGAAACTTTTTCCTGTTCCAGCATGACCACTCACATACATTCGGATAGGTTGAAATGATGTACATGAGCACCTCTCTTTTCATGGTCAATCTGCTCTATCACTTGCTGATATATTTGTTTCTGTTCAACATTTAGTTGTTCTTCCAAGTTTCCTATCTGTATTGCATGTTCTTGAGCTTGATACATTGCTGTTTCCACCTCATTCATTGCAATCGCTGCTTCATTTTCAACAATTGGTTGTCCTAGTGGATCTTGACTCAGTGCAGCAGAACTTTGACTGTCTTGAGAACTGTCTCTAGCAATCTCAGCTGCAATTGTAGCTTCTTGATCAATTTCATCATTCAACATTTTGACATAATTTGCGAAAGCACTGCATTGTATGCTTTCTTTAGAAGCATTAAATTAATCTTCATAGCTGGGAAAATCTCCAAGTAATTCCAGTTCTGAACGCCATGGTTTGAACATTTGCAAAAGGGCTAAATAGTAAAATTCCCTTTTGTCAGCAGTGTCGCAACTCAGTTTCCTGTGATTAATTAAATTTCCTTTCCTTTGTTTCGCCAGACATCCTTCAGAACGAATCACTGCATATTTTCCATTGTTGATGTTCTCTGTAGTATTCCGTTTAAAAGTGTAGTTTTGCAGCACTTCATAGAGACACATGTTCTCAAGATGATGACTTCTATTTGGGTAGTATGTGTCCAACATATTCGTTTTCAAAATATCTGTACTTTCTGGTTCATTTTCTGCTAAATATTCAATTTCTTGAACAGATTTCAGTACCCGATTTCGCATTCCTGAAAGACCTAGACTCACCCAAATGATTCTTCTACTTTTGGAATATAGACTTGCAGATTATAACCGATCTGAACATTCATATGCTCCAATTTCACGATGCGATAACATCTTCAAACTGAAACTGTATAATTTCTTACTTAGAGTCTTCTCGTGAGAAATCTCTTCCCACATTTTTTTCAATTCAGTCTTTTCTGATTTAGTAATGGAAGACGTTACATATCGAGCAACAGCAAAGGAATTGTCCGCAACATACTGAATATCCATGTTAGCGTTCCACATGGATAAAATAACTGGATTGTAGTCATTTATGTATTTCGATTCTTCGCTTCTTCTTAAGTTGCAGGTGTTTTTCAGAGACTTTCTTGTGATGGTGTGTCGCATAGCTGACATAAAACTGTTCACTCTTCCTTTGGATAATACAGGACGTGGAAATCCAAAACGACATTTGGTATAGAAATTATCCTTTGACTTGTACTTTCGTCTACAGTATTTTCCACACCTGTGGCTTTGAA
Organism: Triturus cristatus; assembly: GCF_964204655.1. NCBI lineage: Eukaryota > Metazoa > Chordata > Amphibia > Caudata > Salamandridae > Triturus > Triturus cristatus. Next base: position 238,093,732 of record NC_140582.1, read on the forward strand.
ATCGTAAGACTTGTTGTTTTAAGTTTTTATCTTCTCTGCTATTGGGAAGAGCACATGTAGCATAATCTTCAATGAAAGACAAAACAGTTTCATCTGAATCTGTTCCAAATTTGGGGGCGTCCTTGATCCATAACAATATATGTATATGAGGAGCACCTCTTGCTTGATACTCCTTTCTCCAAAAGAAATCCACTTCTCCAAGAGGGGGATTCTTTTTATTGCAGATGAAAGACATCATAGCTTCAAATCTATGATTGAAATAGTGCTAAAGTGTAGGGAGTACTTTTTTTGTCTACAATCTTATTGACAGTGTGTGTGCATGTAGAAACCATTCTGTGATAAGCATTTGTGTTTTTCATGTGTTTGCAGAAAGATAACTGTGCTGTTTTTATATTTTGGTACAATTAGAAAGGATGCGCGCACCCTGCGCGCATTTCGCTGTTTTAAAAAAAAAAAGATTTTTAAGCAGATCTAGAGGGTCAGAGTATTTCCACTCTGCCCCCTTTATATGTTTTACACACTTATTCCCCTTGCTTCTTCAGCCTCGCTTCTACCGAGGCAGAAAATGGCCGCCACCAGTTCCTGGTTTCGAATGTAGACAGCCAATTAGCATTCAGCGCGTGATCGTCAGGGTGCACGCTCGGTTCGGGGAGGGTTCGCTTACGGTGCCAGCACCATCGTGGGGTCAGCACGGACTTGCAGGGCAGAGATGGGCTTCACTCCGCGGCTGGGCAACAGCCGTTCATATCCAACACGGTGCCAATCAATAAAGAGAACTTAACCATCTGTCTGAGGCTTTACTCCCTTGGGGCTTACCTGTTATGTTGGATATGAACAGCTGACAGGCAGGGAGACAGGCAAGCTTGGCGCCATTTACAGGGTGGTGCTGTTCTGATGTTCTATTTGGCTTCTGAGAAAGCAGGGCAGCCTGTTGACAGGACTGTGCATCAACCCACTTGGGCATGAATTGTGTTTTAAATTTCAAGAGAAGAAAAGCAAGCCCACTCGGGATTTTATTCAGCGCACTACAATCACCTGAAGGCCGTGGTGACGGCCACGCCCACTGTGGCAGGTGATTTAAAAGAACGTTGTGCGCGAGAAACTTTGCTTTCACTCTTCAACTAGCGTCACTGAAGAAGGGATTAAGGAATCCTGAAACGCGTCTGGCGTAGGATTTACATCGATGCCTGTATCCTGTGAGTTCGCCTGCTTACACGGTGCCAATCAATAAACTTAACCATCTTTCTGAAGCTTCACTCCTTTGGGGCTTACCTGTTATGTTAGATATATATATATATATATATATATATATATAATGTAATTATTTTAAAATACCCACTAAAACCCATGTATTTCTATTTGAGTCCCAAAAACTAAACTTCCCCAACATTTTTAAATTACCCTTACCACCTCAATACCCATAACCACTAACCACTAAAATCTAAAATTACCTTTGGCACCCCAAAACCACCCTTTACCCTAAAGTTACCCTGCGCACCCCAAAACCCAAACCCACCCGATCCCTAAAAAACCCCTACACCCCAAAACCCTAACCCACCCTGACCCCTAAAAATACCCCAAAACCTAAACGCACCGCAACCCCAAAAATACCCCAGCATCCCAAAACTTAAATGCACCCTGAACCCTAAAAATACCGCTGCACCCCAAAACCCAAACCCACCCGATCCCTAAAAATACCCCTGCACCCCAAAACCCTAACCCACCCTGACCCCTAAAAATACCCATGCACCCCAAAACCCAAACAAACCCACAACCCTAAAAATACCCCCTACACCCTTACCCCTAAAGATACCCCAGTACCCCAAAACCTAAATGCACCCTGAACCCTAAAAATACCCCCTATACCCCAAAACCCTACCCACCCTGACCCCTAAAAATACCCCAACACCCCAAAACCTAATTGCACCACGAACCCTAAAAATACCCCCTGCACCTCAAAAACCTAACCCACCCTGAACCCCGAAAAATACCCCAGCACCCCAAAACCCTAAACACTAAAAATACCCCAGTGCCCCACAACCTAAACCCACCCTAAACCCTAAAAATACCCCCACACCACAAAACCCTAACCCACCCTTACCCCTAAAAAGAAAACAGTACCCCAAAACCTAAACACACCCTGAACACTAAACAAACCCTCTGCACCTCAAAACCCTAATCCACCCAGACCCCTAAAAATACCCCAGCACCCCAAAACCCTAAACAATAAAAATACCCCAGTACCCCAAAACCTAAAAACACCCTAAACGCTAAAAAAAACCCAGCACCCAAAAACCCAAACATACACATAAACCTAAAATTACCCCTGAACCCCTAAAACATATACCCCTACACCCCAAACCCAAAACTCTATATTTACCTTATACTTGAATTTAAAAAACATATGCTTTTACCATTCATGCATTTACAAAGAATTTTGTTGTAAAAGCATGCGTGGTAAAAACATATAAAATGTAATGCCATGCGTTGCAATGGCATTGCGGAGTAATGGTAATTACGCTGTCATGGTATGCAGGGTGATGGTATGCGGGGTGAAAAAAATAGTTGTAATGGTTGTTTACCTTTTTAATATAAACTTAAAAGGGACTTACGTCCCACCTCCTCTCTTTCCTGTCTTCTCATTGGTTCCTGTGTGTGACACTTACCATTCCTCCATTTCTATTGGCTGTAGAATATTTTCTTGCGTTTACCAATGCTTGTTCCTCCTCTGCCGAAATACTGTTAACATCCTGGAGAGATTAAGTGATTTGTATAGAATCACAGGAGATTAAGGGCCAGATGTATGACCCACCAATTTTCGACTCGCAAATTGCGTCGCATTTGCAACTCGCAATTTTGCAACTCGCAAATTGGGATGCATAACAGTGTCTCAGACACTGTTAGCGGTTCCTAATGGGGTCGCAAATTGCATGCCTCATGAATATTAATGAGGCTGTCACAATTTGCGACCCCATTAGGAATGGCTAGCACTCCCAGGGATGGTAGCCTGCTGAGATCAGAAGACCACCATGTCTGGGACTGATTTTAAATAAGTCTTAAAAGATAACTTTTCAGTTTCATGTTTTTTAAGGGTGGGCAGTGGTCGCTGGGACCTTAAAAATATGTTCCCACAGAAAGGCCCTTACTGTTTGCGAATGGTTTACCACCTACTTGAAGTAGGGGGTAAACTGCGAGTGTTTTGCGGCCGCAAATGCGGTTGCAAAACAATTGCACATGGCATGGTGACTCGCTATTAGGAAGGGATGCCCCTTCCTAATAGCGGGAGTTGCAAATGCTATTTTGCGAGTCAGTGACTCGCAAACTAGCATTTGTATATGCCATTACCCTTTTTTGAGGTCGCAAACAGGCGGATCTCCCATTTGCAGCCGCAAAAAAGGGTGGTACATCTGTCCCTAAGTGATTTGCATAGAGTCACAGGATGCTGCTCAGCGCCTGGAACCGAGATCCCCAGCTCTTGAGTCAGCAGCTCTGCCTGCTGTGCCACATCCTCTCCACTCCTGTGTTATCTGTCAGGGAGCTCTTCCCTCTCTTGGACGATGATTGAGGAAAACAGCTTTGTATTCATTACATTACATACAGGGAAGCCCATTGCATGTATCATCTGAAATAGAAAGGTACAGAAACTACACTGGGAGCGTTCAGTCCTCGTCCTTCACGTCTCACTCCATTATTCACAATCACAAGCCCTTTTATGGGTGTGGGCTAAAGATTCACACACTGCATTCTTTTGTGATAACCTTTGTACATAAAGTCATGCTTGTGGATTTTAATGACTCTTTCTTGCACTGCACCGTGTAACATAACGTGTTAATAATGCTGTACAGGGGTATATGATTAACAGTTGCCATGACAAAAGTCACCACAAAATAAACACATTCTGTTAAATTCGACTCATGCTACTGCTGGCATTATTATTTTATTTGGATCTATATTAATTTAAAAGCTGTTGCCAAGTGCGATGCATACAAGACAAACATATGCACGTGTGTTATGCTTTTAAATACTATCTACCCCCATATATTTTGACAAGTATAATTAGGTAGGATGACTACTTATCACTCACGGATGAAGTAGGCCACATGTGGACAAAAAATAATATTCACTCCTACTTAGTTAAACATCCATGGTCTTGTCAAACAGCATCGCCCAAAAATGTGTGTATGCAAACGCATTTTAACAAAACAAACAAGTGACCAAGACCACCAAATTCATTTTGAGAGTCGGTTTGTGACAAAAATGAACCCATATGCAATTCACAAAACATAACCCTGCACATTGGTAAATAAGTGGAGTTTTGGCTCTGACTCGTGCATTGTTTTTGTGAATAGGACATAAAATGTAGAGCTTTGCTGCTTATAAGAGAAAAACAAAGCAAACGTAATAATCTCTGGGGCATATTCACAAGGAGCTATTGCCGAATTAACGGCACTTCATCGCAGTCAAAGTCGTGATAAATGTACCTCCCCATTCACAAGCTAGTACTAACAGCCCACAGCACCAGTTTACCCGCGATTGCAGCCGCAAAAAACATCGTCACAGAGGCCCCCCGCAACTATCGCTAATGAGATGCAGAGTGGGCGTTCCCGTGCCAAAAGCCGCAACAACATCACACCTCAACATTCTCAACTACCAGACAGATCTGCGATCAAAACACAAAACAGGCGATAAGGTGCGTTAGCACCAGGAAATCTACACCTGCTCTGACCTGGTGTAAAGTCAGACGGCAGCCTGGACCACAAAAGGAAGACCAGCCCAGGGCCACATTGGAAGGGCAACAGATGCCATGCGGCCCAGCCCCCAAGAGGGCCACAACACCCTCCGACACCACACCCAGGCCAGCAACAACCCCCCCCCCCAGGACCACCCCCAACCCCGGACTAAGAAACTGCACATCAACACCAGGAGTCCCAACACAAACATTTTCCCTGATGTCGCACAAGCAGGAAAATCAACAGACATACGTGGCCAGGAAATGGAGACTCAGTCAAACAGCAATGCAATCACCAACACAAAACACCATACAAACAAGAGCCGAGACAACCCTTAGGATGAGTACTAGTGGCTCCTCACTGGACAATATGTAGCACACGGCCTGGAAGACCAAATCCAAGAGAAGAAGGTGTGCCATGCGCCCAAGAAAGGAAAGACAGGGGGAGAGCGAGGGAGAAAGATGGAGTGAGATTGCACAAGCAGAGCAAGGCCCCTTGGGCACCTGGCTCCACATGCCAACGTGTGTGTGTGTATCGCCATCCGTACACCATGAGCCCAAGGCCATATCCCAATCTCAGCGCCAAAGCCACATCACATTCTGAAAACGCGAGTAGTAGTCAGACAAACTTCGGGGATGAAAGCTCCATTGTTCCAATGCAGAAGGCGAGAGGACACCTGCACCCCTGACCTTGGTCCAGAACGCGCCTGGAACACCCTGAGAGAGATGCCATGGCAGACGGGGACGACTCCCACACCACGCATTCCGCAAATTAACTATCCTACTCATCCACACCCCACACACAGAAGCCGCTGCCTGTGGTAACCTTGCATGGGATGCCCTTGACACTCACGGAAATAGCAACCCACTCTCCCCAACATTGCACACACATTCGAATCATTGCTCAGAGCTGTGGATTATCCGCCACACAACTGTCGCAGTTCAGAAGAGTGCCAGTTCCACTATACGCACCAACGCAATGGCAGGCCATACCGGCCACATGTACAATCCCCGTCACGTGGAACAGTACTGTGCACGTTTGCTGCATTTACTGGGCGCAGTGACACCGGCAGTGCTGCAGATCAATTTCCGGCTCAGCTTCCGCATTGTCTACTTCACATGCGTCCAGCCCTGGTTCCACTGCCGAACATGCACATTCGAGTGTCCCATGGATGTCTACCTATCCAACATAACTGTTGATGAATTGGACTATGACTTGTGTCTGCGCCCCCTGTTGGATCATGAACAGGAGTATAACCGAGACAGCTGTGCATGGAATGCCCTGACATACTGTGTATGTATTGGTAGTTGTGCATGGGAGATTGCACAATTCCTCGTGTGCAGTGACCACATCGAGGCACTCCCCTATTGGGCTGTGTTGCGGATTGGTGAAACGGCGTAGGCTGAGCACACCTGCCCGGACCACTTAATGGATTGGCTCACCCTGGGGTTCCTTGAACACGACAATGACGTACTATTGGAACACATTGCACATGCACATGCAGCCACATTTCGATTGTCACCCACAGTACATGTCCCAACAACTTGTTGCATCGTGGGGATTGCTCACACATCCCACCACAACAGAGGATACTTCAGCCTACGTCCGGGCTCTGGATGCATGTGCGTGAAACAACACACGTGTACACACACCTGTGCAAGGTGATGCAGGTCCATGCCCTGTGCAACACAGCGTCGTTTGGCAACATTGCCAATTTGGACACACTGCTGGGGGAGAGCACACACATAGCAATATAGCATGACATGTGAGCCTGTCGGACCCTCACACCTAGTCACTGTCAGCAGAGCAGACAATCGGCGCACTCCAGAGGCAGAGCACTATGCAGATCCCATGGGCAGTGGGTCGTGCCCTCTCACACGGGGCAATGGGCAGACGCCAAACAACACATGACTCATCCAGCAAGGCAAGGTGAGCTGAGAGTGTTGCCATCCGTGATGAATGTTGCCCATTTTAGCCTCAACATTTACTGAACTTCGACATGTACCCATGCTGCGTGTAAGTGTCTTAAGCATGTCCCTGCCTGTTGTGGCCGTTGCCTCGTCCGTACTGACACGCACATGCCAATAAAGTCTATTCAACTCCACTGGTGTCTAACTGTGAGGTGTCTTGTTTGGATTGTCCACTCGTGCGCCACAATGGGCATTGTCCCTACACAGAGATGGAACTGACTGACTCATGTGCAATGGGGGGGTTTCCCTTTGGCAAGCTCCACCTCTGTGAGCCAGAAATTGCTATTGGATAGGTACTGGACGCCATGTGCACTTACGTGACTTCAGCAATGTGAGTATGGTGTCCAACCTCTGACCATGTGGAGCAATGTCCTATATCACAACAGAATGTGTCCACACAGATGTGTGTGAGTAGGTATGCAATGTGAACTTCTGGTGTCACATGTGCTGTAGGACACCACTCCTGGCCTGCTATATAACGTCCCTGAAACCTATGGTTTTTTCAGTGAATTTCTAAGGTTTTTTTAAATGCTAATTCCTAACTATAACGTCCCTGAAACCCATGTTTTTTCAGTGAATTTCTAAGGATTTTTAAATGCTGATTTCTAACTATAGCATGCCTGAAACCTATGGTTTTTTCAGTGAATTACGAAGGTTTTTTAAATGCTAATTTCTAAGTAAAACGTCTCTGAAACCTATGTTTTTTTCAGTAAATTTCAAAGGTTTTTTAAATATTGAACTACTATTGTGTATTTGTCATTAATACAATTTTTTCTAACTTTTCAACTACATAAATTAAACTGCAAAAGTACTATGTAACGTAATACATTTCACAAATTACAATGAGTTTTTAAATAATACAAAACAATTTAACATTCAGATAACAATGAGTCTCCCTTTTTTGCTGTCATCAGCTACTACTTAACTTCACTATTCACAGTGATGCCAGTGTAGTTTCATCATAAACAGCAGGGAAATAAAACCAATCAACTAGATTGTTAAAAAAACCAAAACCCTAATTCTCTCAAATATAATGCAAAATCAACACAAATAACACATCCAATAGTACTTCAAATGTTCAAAGCTTACCTTTACTTCGCAGATTGTCTCCAAATGTACCCAATACGCCAAATAATGTATCAAAAATTTTGCTTTGAAAGCATCTAGTATGAATTCCTTAAAGATCTTACGTAGTTTCTCTGCGCAATGTTTCCAATACACCACATAATGTATCAAAAATTTTGCTTTGAAAGCTTCCAGTATGAATTCCTTAAAGATCTTACGTAGTTTCTCTGCACAATTTTCCCAATACACCAGATAATGTATCAAAAATTTCGCTGTGAAAGCATCGAGTATGAATTCCTTAAAGATCTTACGTAGTTTCTTGGCACATTTTCCCAATACGCCAGATAATGTATCAAAACTTTCGCTTTGAAAGCATCCAGTATGAATTCCTTCAAGATCCATAAACCTTCCCATTAAAGCCGAATAGTGTATCTAAAATGTTTGTTTCAGAAAAATTAAGTATGAGTTGGGTAATTCATAAGGCAATCTCGGTTTCATTTCCAAGTGTGTATCATTACAGTGACTCCAACCATTATTACACTTTAAATAAACTGTACAATGTCCACTTGTAGTAGTACTTCCAGTATGGAAAACAATAGCAACTGTTGCAAAAGTTCTTCCAGAAATAGATACTTGATTAGCAACAAAATGTTTAATTTTGGTTTTCACTTTTCTTCCATTTGGTCGACAGCGTTGAAACATTATAATCAAATATTTTCCATATCTTTTTAGGCATAATGCAGATAGAATTCTTGATTTACAACGAGAACATATCATCTCATGATCAGCTTCTTTTACTAATTTGGAAAATGGTACAAATTTGCAGTCAGGTATTGTTAAATATAAAAATCGTTCTCTGTCAACTATAGTGCTTGAAGTTAACGAACACTCTTCACATTTATACTCCCATTTGTAACTGAGTCCAAATAAACTCTCAATCTGAATTCCTTCATCTTCTAGTACTCCAAGCATAACCATCAGAAATTCTTGTGCATCTTGCTGTATATTAGCACTGAACGTTAAAGATCCAGTACATGTATCCAACAGTTGGCGAATACCAGAAGCAGAATGAATCTTACTTCTATCAGTTCTCAATTCTTGAAATAAAGTGTAGAGTGCAGAATATAAAGTTTTTTCCTGACTTTCCATAATTTCACCACAAACATCTTCAAGATAAAATATAACATTTAAAATGACATTACCATAGCAGTTGACACCAGAAGCATTTTCTAATTGGTATCCAACAACATCATCACTTGTTTGTATTTTCTGCTTCTTTACATCTTTTCTTTTCTGTTGATTTTCTTTCTGCTTTTCAACCATAGTTAACTCCTCAACATATTTGCGTTTTGAACACACAACACGTTTCCCATAAATAGGATATTCACCTAAATGGGGAGCATAAAGCCTTCTCAAACGATTATATTCTCTTAAACAATTAACATCAGCACTAACCTTGTTCTCATCAAAATCAATTAAAGACAAACCAGACAACGTCCTAACTCGACATAATGCAACATATACCATTCCCTCTTTCAGCACAGTTTTTCCAACATTTACCTAAGCATTATCTATACTTAAACCTTGTGATTTGTGAATAGTTATTTCATATGCTAAACAGAAGGGAAACTGTTTTCTATGGACTTACAAGTCTTTTACAAGCAAAAAACGTGCGGCAGAACGTGCAATCTGTCTTACCTCTGCAATCTGATCAAATTTAACTTTCAAAAATTCAATTCCATTTCTATTTTGATATTTCACAAAATCAACAACTTTCCCCATTGCTCCATTCACTAAACCTTCTTCTACATTCAGATTACGCTTCAAAATTACCCGACAGTTTAAACATACATCTAAATTTTTTTCTAAGCAAGCAGTTTTTGATACAGACTTTTCCAAAGAATCCAATTTAGTCTGTAGTTTTTCTGAAAGAACAACTGTTATTCCTTGATGCTCTATTTTATCAATAGCTTCAATGTGAACTATTGCTTGATTTTCCAATTTCATAAGCTCTCTATTAAATGTATAACACTCTTCCACTGAAGGCATTAAGCAAACTATAGACTTTTTTTCTTTCATTTTCTTGTACATTACTTCTGCTGGTGTGTTTTCAGTTGTAAACAAGTTCTTTAGTAGACGACTTTGAAAAGCTTGTTTACCATGTTTGCTTAGAACGCCAATTCTTACATCTTTTAGAATATTTCCATAATTTTCATCTCTTGCTTGTTGCATATTCTGAGTGAGTTCTTTATATTCAACATGTAACCACAGATTCACATTTCCAATACTTCCCAAAGATTTCTTAGTGTCTTTATGTAGAAGAGTTTTAAACACTGGTTCTCCTTTTACAGGGGTTAGTTGTACCAGATCTCCAAATTCAATTAAGTGTTTTCCCCCAAAGAGAACGTTGTAATCTGTTTTTAATACCTGTTGCATTCTTAAATGTACAAAAGCAAGCATTAAGTTTGAGACCATGCTCACCTCATCAATAATTAAAAGTTTCATTTTCTTCAGCACTCTTGGCACTTCATAAGAAGCTTCTCCAGACAACTTCTGATATTGTAATTTATTATCATGCTCCACTGGTAACATCAATAATCTATGCAAAGTAACTCCTTTAACATTGTGTGCAGCTAATCCAGTTGGAGCTGTTACCACACAACGTAAATGTGAACCAGTAGTTTTTTTAAGATAACCGGTCAAACCTTTAATTGAAAAACTTTCACCTGTCCCAGCCTGACCACTGATGTACATCAGAAGAGGTTTAAAAGAAAAACACAGACATTCTTTTTTTTTCATGGAACAAACCATGTTCTATCCGTTCTCTCACTTGCACATATATTTCTTTCTGTTCAACATTTACTTGTTCTTCTAACTTTTCCAATGTTATATTCTCCTCGTGTGCTTGTTGCATTGCAATTTCGACTTCATGCATAGCAATCACTGCTTCATTTTCCAGCATTGGTTGTCCAAGAGGATCTTGACTACATGGACCACTACTTTGACTATCTTGAAAACTTTCATGAGCTATTTCAGCTATAATAGTCTTTTCCTGTTCAACTTCATCATTCAACATTTTAAATATGTAGGGATAATTGAACATCGAATGCTATCTTTACAAGCATTAAAAGAATCTTTGTAGCAGTCAAACTCTCCAAGTAATTCACTTTCGCTACGCCATGGTTTAAACAGCTGCAGAAGTGCTTAATAGTAAAATTCTCGCTTATCTGGAGTTTCACAACTAAGTTTCTTGTGGTTTATAAGATTACCCTTTGCATGTTTTACTAAACAACCATGACATCCAAGTACTGCAAACTTTCCTTCATTTAAATTCTCTTTAACATTTCTTTTGAAGCTGTAATGTTGAAGTACTTCATACAGACATAGCTGTTCCAGATGTTGACTCCTTTTCCGATAGTATGTGTCCAAAATATTAGTTTTAAGAATGTCTGTACTATCTGGCTCATTTGCTGCTAATTGTTCAATTTCTTCCAATGATTTCAACATTCTGTTTCGTTTGCAGGCAAGACCTAAACTTACCCAAGTGATTCCTCGTGACTTTGAATATAAACTTGAAGAACACAAGCGGTCTGAACATTCATACGATCCAATTTCTCAGTGGGAAAGCATTTTCAAACTAAAGCTGTACAATTTTTTGCTAAGACTATTCTCTTGTGCAATTTCTTCCCACATTTGTTTCATCTCTGTTTTTTCAGATTTTGTTATGTACGATGTAACATAACGTGCAACAGCAATTGAGTTATCCGCAACATACTGGATGTCCATGTTTGCGTTCCACATTTTTAAAATGACTGGATTGTAGTCATTGACATACTTTGACACTTCTGTTCTTTTTAAGTTGTAGGTATTCTTTGGAGATTTCCGAGTTATTATGTCCCTCACAGAAGAAAAAAAAAAATTTACTCTTCCTTTACAAATGACTGGACAGGGAAAACCAAACCGACATTTGGTGTAAAAATGTCCTTTAGGTTTGTATTTTATTCTGCAGTACTTTCCACAACGGTGACTTTGGAAACGTAAAACTTGCTGTCTCAAGCTTCTATCTCCTCCTTCTCTTGGAATCTCACATGTCACATACTGTTCGATGAAAGACAATACTGTTTCATCAGAATCAGTTCCCGATTTAGGTGCATCTTTGACCCATAGTAGCATATGTATATGAGGTACACCTCTTGCTTGGTACTCCTTTCTCCAAAAGAAATCGGTAACTTCTCCAAGAGGTGGATTCTTTTTATTACAGATAAAAGACATTATACCTTGAAACTTATGATTAAAATATCTGCACACATTTACAGGATTCAATGAACACAGTTCACCAGGAGTCTTTATTTCAACATTTTTTATATTAGAATTCGCTTCTCTTAAAAACTGAAGCAAATCTTCCCATGCATACTCTGCACAGCTAAGTGTGACAAACCATGTTGGTGTACCTAAGTTCCGTAACATACACTTATGTTCTCCATGACGACGATATCAATACGCATTTGTTCCACGTTGACATGCCAGCAAATTGATTAACTGTGCTTCTAAATTTTCATCTGTTTCTTGAACTTTCTCCACAAATTCTTTCACAGAAAGAAGTGATTCATGAACTCCAGTTTTAAGTATATGATTCAGTGCATACGAGAGAGAAGGCAGATCACTTTAAAAAAAAGGTGAAATATGTATGGAATGCACTGTCGAAATCTAGGATCTTCAGAATATAATCTTGTTGACCAATATTCTGAAGCTGGAATCCATACAGGTTGGTCATCATATCGTCCACCTTCTCCAGTAGGAAACAACTGTGGAAAACAACTAGCTTCCAAGCTTTTCTCCCATACACTCATTGGAGTTCCCTGTGCTTTTTTCATTTGAAATAACTCGATGGTACTTCCTATCACTTCTTTTGAATGCAAAGGACATATTGTATAATGTTCATAAATCTCTTCAGTCCTTGACTTGTCCACTTTCTCTATTTGACCACTTGAAATGTCAAAATCATCTTCAAAACATATTACCTGTTCATCCACATTTACATTTTTGTAATAAATATTGTTCTCTATAAGATATAAGGTAGCCTTTTCAACTTTATTAACATCCACAAATTCTTGCCATATTTTCAGACTCTTGAGGGCACACCATTTACTAAAATACCTACTGCCTCATCTTCCTCTTTCTCCCCAGCAATAGTTTCAATGTTTTTCTTAAAATCCAAAGGTAATTACACCACTCTTCCTTTCAGCCCTCTTTGCAAGTCTGTTGGTGGCAGTTTACCTGTTTTAGGCTCCATCCGAATTATAGTTTGAAGAGGATGAACAGATTGAATTAGAACCGACTCATATGTATTCAATTTGGCCAGCTCCTGCGGAATAGCTACTAACTCCAACTTATTATGCATTGCTCTGGCAAGCATTTTGTTCTCTTCTAATTTGTTGTAACAATAATTACATATACGTTGATCACTACCTAACTCAAATCGACCCTCAACAAACAAGTAAGTTGCAAATTCTTCCCACTTACCATTGTTCTCCTTTTCACTTTTCAAATACAAATCAACATTCCTACTTTGACTGTTATAATGAGTACGTTGACAACAAACACAAACATAGTTTGGTATTTCAGAGCACACTACATTAAACTTTCCAATTTCTTCTTCAAACTGATCAGTGCTAATCACTTTCTCATCTCCTCCAACATCTGTAATTGTCAAACGTTCACTTTCTATGAACTGCTCTTCTGAACCAAAATATCGCATTTCAATATCATCACACTTTTTTTGAACATCTGATAAAGAATCATATAAAAGATTTCCATTCAGTTCACTTAAACGTAATGCACAACTTTTTACATAGTACAGCTTCTTTATAAAGTTCCGCATTTCTGAATGGTGTACTGCTAACATCCTCAAATGATGAAAAACACTTTTACAAACTTTTCTTGAAAGACAAGCCAGAGAATGCCCATACTTCTCAGTATATTTTCTTACATTACATGGATCTAGTCCTTGTAACAACTTAATCTACTGTTTTATACTTTTCTGAGTATATTCTCGTAGCAAATTTCTCATTATATCAATGGATTCCTGTCGAATACTACAAATGCTACTACAACTCCACTGATACACAGGAGCTCGTGGACGTTTCCCTTGCACTTCTTCAGCTATTAACTCTTCTGTACTTTTACCAACCATTTCCTCCTTTAGAAGAGGAACACCATCCTGAACTTCGTAGCAACGACCTCCAGTATCAACTGCAAATGCTAAACTATTTTAGTGGAAGTAACTTTCCTCATTAAAAAAGGCTCAGTACTAGAAGTATGTCTCCAATGTCCTCTAAAGATTTTACAAAAGTTGGTTCTGTTCACAAGTCTTTTTTTCTACTTTTGCCTTTCAATACTTTCACTATTTTATCCAATACTTTCAATCTCTTTAAAATCAAAATGAACAACTTCTGTTTCAAATTGAAAGCAGTATCCACTATACTTTCAATACGCTGCTTCTCTTTGAATTGGAACATTCTTCTTTTATATTTGCAGCATGTTTTCAATAAATTCTGAATCACTCTAGATCGAAAAAGTCTCTGACGAATTTCTTAAAATTGTTTTTGTCTCCGAGTACCAGATACTATTTCTTTATCATCTTTCCTTTTCCTCGTATTTGAAATTGAACTCTGCTTCACCTTACTTGAAAAATTCTTCTTTTTCCTTTGTGTGATGGTTTTCTCATTAAATGTTCGTAATATTTTTCTCAAAAATTGTCTTTTGCTTTCACTCAAACGAACAGTTTATCTACTACTCAAATGTTTTTCTACTTCAAGATCTTTCCTTTTCGTAAAATATATATTTTCTTCTCATTTCTTTTTTTTCACTTCTTCTAGGCATTTCCAAATTTCAATCCAAACAAAATAATTTTCAGAAAAACAAAAAATAGATTCAATTATTGTTCACATTTCTTCACTATGTTAAAAGAATAACATACAATTGCAAAACTTCCACTAACAACTTCCAGACCCAGTGCTGCAACGTGATGGAGCACAACAGATGAACACTAGGATGACAAGTACTGCCATTGAACATACAGCAAGTATTTATTTAATTATTTACATACTCCTTTACAATTTATATATGACTGCACTACCTCATACTTTTCATCTATCCGCCACACCCCACCACCCCACACCACTTTCTCTGCAACCCACCGCACACAACTGTATAAATAGTATTTTCAAAAATGTTAATCTATCTACTGAGAATGATATTATCAACCAAACAGCACACATAAAAATGTCCATTATTACCTAACAATTTTATCAACAACTTCGCAAACATAACACTGCACCCAGGGCTTTAACTGGAGGAGGTGTCTGTGGGGATGTGACCACCAGCACTTTATTTTTGGGAGCCTCGAAACGGGTCTTTATAGGGCTCTATTTTCCGACCTCACACACGTAATCCGTTTTTTTTCTTTATTGCAATGCACTGACACTGTGAGAGCATGTACATTGCTCACTGCTTAGAAGTGCTGACATCATGCCAAGTGACTCGCATTGTAGGAGAAGGGAAATCCTTTAAAGAGAGCCATTTTCTCTCAGTATTTCCCTTCTCTTTTTGCAACGCACCAGCAACATCTTCGTGGGGTGATTAGCAGACAGACCACCAGGCACGCAACGCCCATTGCCCCGCACTCTATGATACAGCTTCCTGGGCGCACACAAAGAGCCGCACCTGAGTACTTCACCGGTCTTCAAAAGATCATTTTTTTGTAAAGGAGACTGTTCTTTTTCACCCCTTTTTACAACCCCTACATGCCCACTCTGCCTATTGCTGAAAGAATTAGGCTCCCCCGACATTTCCCTCTGGTTGCGCCTCTGCAAACAACCACAACAAGGCAACTCCAGCACGAACCTGCTCTCACCTTACACACGGTCTTGTTTTAGTGCTACGAAAACACAAACTTTGCCTGCCTCACTAAGTTCTCACACCCCCTCTTTAATATGAATATAAAAGCTTTCCAATTACATTTATATTCCTATACTGTACTTCACATGGAAATATAGAACTCAAGGTTCTCACCACCCCAAATTAGCTCTCTGGTATACTTTCTCAAATATAAGAAGTACAGGTATTCAGTATCTGTCAGTCACGGCCACTTTAAAACAGTGTACCTATAAACAACTTGACAAAACGTTATGTTTCTAAATCAACGTATTACACTTAAAAGCTCCTTAACATTTCTTTCACTAGATGTACCTTTGTTTAAAACACCACCAGAGAAGGGTGATGAAGTATGCTCCACAAAGAGTAACTCAAAGCTTTGTTATTCTTTATTAAAAAATCTGCCTGTCAATGCTTTTCGCAAGCCTTTTCAATGCCTTAAGAGGGTAGCTGGATGAGTATATTACGTCGTATTTAAGATCGGGGGCGGACGATGCACGGAAATAAGAACGTATAGTTGAATAAAGGGCGAGTGAATGCATGGCCAGATGCATCAATGGATAGATACATAGATCAATGTATGGATGGATGGAAGGATGAATGAATGCAAAGACCAGTATTTACTATAGACGGGTGGGCTGATAAATGCTTAGGACTGATTCTGGGACAGATATATCTATGCATACATAGGCGTGCATGAATGACACAGTGCTTACTATAGGCGACTGTGCTCATAGATGCTTAAGATAAGCGGACGAACAGATTTATGTATATATATAAGTAGGAATATATCTATCAATTATCAGATGTTTGAATGGCGCAGTGCTTAGGATGCATGGATACTGTGCTTTAATTGGGCCCCGTCTGGGGACCGGCACTTATTTTCAGGCAACCTCCAAACGACTCTCTACCAGGCTCTATATTCGACCCTCTCAAAGATAGTCAATTTTTTTTTTATTACACTGCAGTAGCAGCATGCACATCGATGTACGCATGCTTATTTTGCTCTCTACTGAGAACTGGAGACATCACGCTAGGTTACCCACGTTGTGGAAGAAAGGGAAATCCTTTAAACAATGTTTTTTTCCGAACCTACGATAATTGGAGAGGATTTTCTAAAGCACACAATGATACTTATCTTGATTTAGACCACGCCCCAACTTGCATAGCACACACCCTTTTAACAGCTTTGCCCTCCCCCCCCCCCCCCCTTTTAGAGCACCCCCACTTTTTTTTCTCCCACTTAGAACCCTAACTACACCATGGTAACAAACAAACAAACAGTGTAACCTTCCATTAAAATCTACAATGGCACCAAGTTTCATAATTTTCCATCAACGCTATCAGCCTTCTACCACAGTTCCAGAGTGTCTATCAGCACAAAGATGTCTTATCCACAGAAATGTTGTGTAATTTCTGTACCTGTATGCTGGAACACTCATCACCAAAACGTATTAAAACATGGGAATTTGCCAGAAAAACATATACCATACCATAAAGCGATTGATAAATGGGCACACAGCCACTGCACCACCCTCTTCCCCATCCTTCCTTAACTTCACAAAATTAAAGAAAGAGCCACACCAAACCTAGTAAATACACTATACCAATACAAGAACTTAATTTCAACAACTGTCTACTGGAACGCTCATGAGCAAAGCGTATTAAAACATACAAATTTGCGGGTAAAACATATACCATGACATAGGGCACTTTATAAGTGCTCCCAGTGGTACTACATCACCTTCAGTAGCTCGACATCTGCTCGTTACTAAATTCTGTATTTTAATCAGAAACAGACCCACCGCCCCCACACCCAGCCCCGCTCTTCCTTAACTATGCAAAATCAAACAGAAACCCTCACCATTCCTAGTAGTGCCATAATACCCATACACAGGCTTAATTTTAACAGGTGTGTGCCGGAACACTTATCAACAAAAGTATTCAAACATGCAAATCCGCGGGAAAAACAATACCATTGCACGGTTAATAAATAGGCCCACTCACACTACATTACCTTTACTAACTACACATGCCCACGTTATAAATGTCCGTCTTATAATCAACAACATATGCTCATCTCCAACCCCCACCCATACCCATGCTTAACCTTACGAAATCAAACAACGAGCCCCTGCACTCCCGTTACCGCCACTATAGCCATAGATAGACTTAATGTCAACAGGTGTCTGGCGGAACGCTCATCAGCAAAAGCTATTAAAACTTACAATTTTACAACTCAAACATACACCATACCATAAGACGGTTTATAAATAGTGACAGTACCACTACACCACCTCAACACCCACCCTTGCTTAACTTTACGCAATAAAAGAAAGAGCCCCAGCAAACGTAGAAGCGCCACTTTAGCCAAACAGAGGCTTAATTTCAACAGATGTCTCCTGAAACGCACACCAGCAAAACATATTAAAACATGCAAATTTGCGACTAAAACATAGCCCATGCCATAGGGCGCTTTAAAAGTGCTCCCAGTGGTACTAGATCACCTTTAGTAGCTCAACATCTGCATGTTACTATATTCTGTGTTTCAATCAGCAACATAACCACCTCCCCCACACCCACCCCCACCCTTGCTTAACCGTACAAAATCAAACAGAACCCCCCACCATTCCCAGTAGCGCCACTATACCCATATACGACGTTAATTTTAACAGGTGTCTGCCGGAACACTCATCAGCAAAAAGTATTCAAACATGCAAATTGGCGGGTAAAACATAAACCATCCCATAGCATGGTTTATAAATGGGCCCAGTCGAACTACACCACCTTTACTAGCTAGACATCTATATGTTACGAAAGTTGTTTAAACACTGTGTAGAGTGTATAGCAGGGCATTGGGAGTGTAAACATAGTTCTAATTTCCAAACTTTTGATATACAGTCCCTTTACTGTATCTATATTAAAGATATTAAATGGAATGAATAAATTGACGAGTGTCTCCAAAGGGATAGTGAAGCTCACCATCAGTAAAACACGAACCACTTCAACACCTACATATATCCGCCACAGCGACGCAGTCTGACAAATAGTATCACTTATAATCACATGTAGTTCTCTAATGTCAACAAACTCATACAGAAAATATACCGCACATTTACATTTTTTTTTATCTCTCACACATTTATAGAACATCTCTTCTAAAGAAGCACTCCCCAACTACTTCTATTCCATAAGAACAGACAATAATTAGTACGTTTACTACGATATATTTTAGTATATCTACCTTTTTATTATTCACTAGTCAGAAACTACAAAAACTATTCACTATACCCAAATGCAAACCAGAAACCATATTCATATTTATCTCAACTTAGGATCACATGGTTCAAACTATGCGTACATATGAAAGGAATGTATCACTTTTCCTATATCCATCTCCTTTCCATGTAATCTCCAAACACTGTACACTGCCCCACTGTACAACAACCTACCCTGACTTACACTCAAACCTACCTCTCAGTGTCAAACATAAGACCACAACCTGCCCACATAACATTTCGGCATTTCGTTTTATCGCTTTTAACTTAATAACACATACATCTCCTACCACCAACCCCCCACCCCACTATTTCCACAAAAAGTATCAGTTGCAAATGTGCAACTATTTCTTCATCTCCCCAAATACATTACAAACTCAAATGAACGATGTACCTCATTTTCAAAACACTACAGTCCTATAAAGATGACAAACTACACTTCTTCTCTGTGAAAAATTCCTAAACATATATAAAATACTTATATAACAACAGCTCAAATGTTATGCATATTTCATAACCAATATCGAACACCAAACTTTACTAACACTATATTACTTTGAAATACAAAATACTTTCAAAATTAAAAACATCACCTCAAATATTTAATCAACACTATAAAACACATAACACACCTTGTTCATTTCTAACTCACCTTTGTAGTTGTTATCCAGATTTCAAATGACACACGCATACAATTCTCTCTTTCTCACACAGTACATGTAAAGATCCGACTTCATCAAGAATGAAACCAGGAATGGCACAATTTCTCTGTCGCTCCACACATAAATACATGTAAAGAACAAATCAGAATACTTCATTCCTTCAACAACATTCCAAAACTTACCTCCATTGGTTAATTTTGAATTTTCCTTCCGAAAAGCTACTTATTATTCCGCGCCGCATACAGGTCACAAGTTCAACCTATTTTATCACCACACTTTGTGGAACCTTCTACGACAACTACAGGTTAAAAGTTCATCTTTTTTTTTAACCTAACGACATACTTTTGCAACATCTTATCGAACATTCAACGGCACGTGCACGTTAAAAGTTCACAATAGGGGTCAGTAGTTCATCAGCTTTATTCCCAACTCTAGCAGCACATCACCTTACACCCCCAGCGCCATCAGACCCATAGGAGTCAGTGCTTTCCACTTTCCAAATACCAAATTCATTTCATACACACAAATTTACCTTTGCACTCCCTATATAACACCCCCTAAGCACCATACACAAGTTACAATGTTCGAAACAAAAGTTCCTCCAAGTAGCTATAACTACATGCTGACACTACTTGCACAGATGTGGCACAGCGGCCAGAGCACATGACTTCACAGAATATGACACACAGTTTGGACTCACGCTTTCATCCCCGAGTCCGGCAGCAGCTCAGCTTAGCAGCATGAGACTCTACACACTACCTCACATATTTTCCGCACCCCAAACTTTCAGACCAGTACGGGTCAGTAGTTTGTCCTAGTAGTTATAAACACATGCTGACACTACTTCCACAGCTGTACTGCAGTGGCCACGCACATTACTTCAGAGCATAAGACACACAATTTAGACTCACGCTGTAATCCCTGAGTCCCGCACTACCTCACCTTAGCAGCATCACACTCTAGGCAATACCTCACTTAATTTTCGTAGCCTAGCACTTTCACACCAGTAGGTATGATTAGTTCACTTCGCAACCCCTCTGTAGCACACCCTAAACACCCCACAAAGGTTACAGTGCTCCTACCCTCCTCTTTCCCACATTTTTTGCCATTTTCCCCCCTTACTCGCTTCAACAGAATCAGAAAATGGAGACCAACACTTCCTAATTGCAAACGCTCGCAACGCTCGCAGCGCTCGCAGCCAATCAGCAGCAAGCTTGTGCTCGTAACGCCTCAGCCAATCAGATGGCAGAATTCCCAAATATCAATATCTGTAAATTTCGATATTTCTCAAAAACTACTGAACGGATTTACACCAAATAAACAAAAGCCGGCTTTCTAGACCAAGACCCTTCTCCCTGCTAAATTTGGTGTAATTCCGTTCACCCGTTTGACCTGTAGACTTGTCTAAAGTTTCCTATGGAAATTAACATTGAAAGAACATGTTTTGGGACCGCCCTTTTTTCTTGGCCCCCCCTTGACGAATCACCCCCAATCTTTCAACATAGGAGCTGGTCTCAACAAGAATTAGTTTTGAAAATTTCACTAAGATTCATCAATCGTCGCCAAAGTTATTGCGAATAGAATGTTACCATTTCCCTATAGTAACTAGGTCCTAACTATAACTACCTACTCGCCAGTAGGTAATATATATATATATATATAAATATAGAGAGAGAGAGATCTAGATATATATATGATAATTATATAAATAAATAATTTATAAATATATAAAATATATATATATAGAGGTAAAGCGCTTTTACACAGTTTATGCCTTCACCACACATGCCTTTGCGTTGTAATGGCATGTGTGGTAAAGTCATATGTGGAGTGAAAGTTTGTGGGGTGACGGTATCGCGTAGTAATTGCACTTGCATTGTAAAAAATGCAGGGTGATGGTATGCAGGATAATGTCTTGAGGGATAACGATACATATTCTATTAATATTAAAAAAGGTTGTCTGAATGGGGGTAGATTAATCCCCTATACATATGTTTGCATCCAAAAGACCTTCTCCATCTAGGCCCTGAGCCAAACCTGACCAATCGCTAAATGTGGCTACCTCTCACTCACTGCTTGCCAATCCGCTTATCAAATGAAAGCCCATACACAGATAATGAGTATCTACTTATATTTAGGAGTAAATGTACTAAGAAGGTTACTCATTACACCATCTTCATGGGGAGAAAGAGACGCCACCCACAACTCACGCAGCTAGCTCTCTGGGGACACATTGGCCATTGGCTTAGTCAGTGTCCATCTGCTTAGCTGTGCATCAACCTTCCCCTGAAAATGTGCAGGGAATGTGCAAGTTTTGGTGGCAGTCCTAAAGTTCCTGTTTACGAGGTCCTCCAGCATTTCCAGATTGGAATTTCGCCCCTCATATGCGTCCACCCTCTGTTGTAAGTACAAACTTACAAGAGAAGATGGGCGCTCAACATTCTTAGATGTTAAGCTCTTTGATGGTTTCACAAACCAGCTGTAGGATAAGGGTCTGGAGGCTGGTGTAGCCATCCGGGGCATCACAAAGGTCTATCCCGTACCCATCACCTTTGATAAGAAATAACTAGTTTGAACTAATTATGCTTGTAGTACAGGTAGCTTCATCCTTAGGGACTGGGAAAGTA
This sequence comes from Triturus cristatus, assembly GCF_964204655.1. Classification (NCBI taxonomy): domain Eukaryota; kingdom Metazoa; phylum Chordata; class Amphibia; order Caudata; family Salamandridae; genus Triturus; species Triturus cristatus. Next base: position 238,115,999 of record NC_140582.1, read on the forward strand.
GTTTGTGAGAATACAAATATTGAGAAGGGAGGCAGGTTTTAAAACAAGAAGATTTATGGTTATGGTTAGGGGAAAAATAAGAGAGAGGAGTAGGCTTTAGGTGAAGGTTGCGGTTAGGGTGAGAGTGAGGGGGAGGGTTTAGGGTTAAGTCTATGGTTATGATTATTGATATGGTAGGCAAATAATATGAAAGTGCTAGGGATAGTGTTAAGAGGAGTGTTATAAATCCAGTATTTGTAAAGCGCGAACAGTTATCAGAAGGTATCCCCGGGCTGGGGACCGTCAGGAATATTAAGCAAGCTAGTGCCCAGAGTCACATAGTGCTGGGCTGACCTGCCGCCGGTGCCAGGGATCGAACCGTGAGCCCCAGATTCCAGTGTCAGTCGCACTGGCCACGGCGCCACACCTCTTCCCGTTATGGCTAGGTTAAGGTGAGGGCTAGGATTAGGTTTATACATAGGGTTTAGGAGAGGTTTGCAAGAGGTTCAAACAGAGTTAATGTATCGTTCAGCTTGTTGAGATGATGAAAGGAGGTTAAGGGCATGGTTAGGTTAAGCTGAGGGTGAGGGTTAGGGCTAGGGTGAGCAATATATTTAGACTTAGGTTTATGGTTAGGAATATGGCAATGGTAGGGGTAGAATAAGAGAGAGAGTTAGGGATAGGATTTTGGGTAACATTAAGGTAAGGTTATGATGTGTGTTATGGTTAGCTTTATGTTTATTGTTAGGATGATGGTTAGAAGAAGAACAGACAGGGTGAGGGATAGGGATAGGGCTAGGATGAGGGTTACAGTTAGGTTAGGGTTGAGGAGGAGGGTTAATGTTAGGGTACGATTTATAGCTAGGAACAAGCATGGTTAGGAATATAGATATGATTAGGAGAAGAATAAGAGGGATGGTCAGGGGTGAGGTTTAGATATGGGTGAAGTTTAGGGTGAAGGTTAGGGTTAAGTTTATGGTTAAAGTTTAGAAGAGGTTTGGAAAAGATGCAGACAGATTTAGGGTTATTGTTCGGCTCGTAAAGAGGATGGTGAGTATACGGGTTACGATTAGGATGAGGATGAGAGTTACAGTTATTTTAGGACAACCAGTATGGTTGAAATTAGGTTTATGGTTAGGATTATGTTTATGATTTGTGGTAGAATAAGAGAGAGGGCTAGGGGTAGGGTGAAGATGAAGGTGAAGGTTATGGTTAGGTTAGGGTGCAGTTTATAGTTAGGGTTAAGGCTATGGTTACGATAATGGGTAGGGCAAGAATAAGAGTTAGGATTAGAAATAGGGTTAAAGTGAGGGTTATGGTTAGGTCAGGGTGAGAAGGAGTGTTAGGGTTAGGATTATGGTTAGGATTTGGTGGTGTTGTAGAATAGGAGCAAGGGTTAGGGTTAAGGTGAGGGTTACGGTTAGGTTAGGTAAGAGTTAGATGCAGTATTAGGTTGAGGGTTAGATTTATGGTAAGGATTATGGCTATAGTTATGGTTATTGTTATCAGAAGAAAATGAGGGAGGGTTAGTGGGAGGGCTGAGATGGGGGTTACAGTTAAGGTAAGTTTAGGGTGAATGAAAGGATTAGGGTTTCTTTTATGGTTAGGATTAGTGATTTAGAGTGAGACTTGGCAATAGGTATAGACAGAGTTAAGGTTACTGTTCAACTCCTAGCGAAGCTGAAGGTGAGGAGGATAGAGTGTACATTTTGGTTAGAGTCAGAGTGAGCCTAATGGTTAGGGTTGTCAAAAAAAGAATCAAATATAGAGACAACCCAAATGTTTTGAACCATTATCCATTTCGAGGTTAGTGATTATTTTCAAACTATTTCCATTCAAATCATTTAACTCAACCGACAAATTTTGATTTACTCACACAAAATCATAAATTGCATGTAAAAGAAAGGATATAGCATAACTGAATAGGACTAGTGTACATACATTACCTTATAGACTCAAGTCCAATTACTTATCATCAATACCAGATGCCCAGATGTATCTGATGCAATGTTCCCTATTTACTCCCCTCTCCCCAGCATGCTGACCACTACCTGGTTTCTCCCAACATAAGAGCTTGGTAAGGTAAAGAATGTAATACGTGCATTTTTTACAAGCACTGAGTAAAGCACTCTCTACTTCAATGGAACAGCAGCTTTCAGGGATTTGCATTTCCAATTATGTTTACTGAATAATTTAGGATTTTACTGGGATCACACGTAGTCGAAGGGGCCTACTCTACTTCTCCATTTCCACCTCTCAAACAATGACCTGTTTCAGATTGTGTGAAATAAAGTTGAGTGCCCAGTAGTCATCCCTCATAACTTGAGGCTTGGGCGTACAGAAGTGTAAGGGGTTCCATTTTGTTCTTGGGAAAACTGCAATACTGCTATCTGGAGTAGGAGAGCTGTGCAGTAGGTCTCTCAAAGGGCCAACAATTGAGGGAGGAGAATGGCCTGCTACGTGAGACAATTCTTAGGGTCAGCTAGTTTTTCAAGCTGGTTTACAAGACAAGTGAAAGCCCTTCTGCTGTTTTGCATAATAGCAGGACTGCCTTTTGATGCACATGTGCAAAGCATGTCTGTCAGGGTAAGACTGTTACCTGGGAACAATTAAGGCCAAGTGGGAGACAATTGTGATGAGGCTGAGGAGAGTAATAGGGACACATTTTGTTTCTGGTACATTGTTTTGTATATTGTACGCAGCGATATGGGAAATATGCGGCACTGGAGGGTCAAATTATGCATAAGGTTTAACTGAAAATGATGACAAGGAAAGACAAGTTTCGCTGCTGGGAAAGGTAAATTATTCTATATACTCAGTGCATTAAAGATAAATCACGGGGCACACACTTGACCAGTGCCATATAGGTATTTTCAACACACAGTGATACAAAAGGGATCTCACTGCCAGACAAATAAATAGTTTTCTTGAAAATAAAAATATATACATTTAGCAGATCCTGTGGAAAATCTTACCTGACGACAGGGAATGATTTTGTCATAAATAGAAGCGTAGATATACAATGTTACTAAGCCCCTTTTTATTACCCGCAAAGTAAAAGAGTTTGGGTAACACAAATTCAGTGTTGCACTAAGCAGTAGACAAGCCCATGCATATACACTTCTTGCAAAATAATGTGCCCCACTTATTCTGCAATTTTCAATTATATTTTAAGCCTTGTCTTCTGTTCAGAAGGGTCTAAGAATCTTTTCCCATTAAGAAATAGACCCGCAGAACAGTGAAGAACATTTTAAATGTATTAAGTACGCAGGTCTCTAGGAGAAACTTTAGAATTCAAGCCATAGGACACTAAAAAGAGAAGCAACACATTTAGGAGTCTGCAACGCCCTGAGCGTGCGCCCTCTCGAAAGAACTGATGCTTTGAGAACAGTGTGTGATATAAACATGATTTGCATCAATAGTGAGAGGCAATCATGATAAAGAAGGGATTGTTCTTTCCACCCTTTTTAAATAACTTTAAAGTATGTAAAGTGTTTATGCCCTACTGCTGGCAAATGGTCTTCCAACACTGTCAGCTGGGGATGTTTACTCTATTTGGCAATGGTGTCACCTCTTTACATGGTTAAAGGAAAGAATCACAGCTGAAAGATCACCAGATAATGTTTGAAAAGTTACAGACATGGAATTGCGCCCTGAGTGCAGTGATTTTAATGATCTTTGATCTGTTTGAGTTAAAAATCATTTTTGTTGAAACATGCAAAGAATAACTCAGATGAAGTTTATGTAACAAGTACCAAAAATTAATATTTTGATGAAAAAGCCATTGTTCAGAATCCCATTATTCTGGTGGGTCTAATTGTGTGCAAGAAGATGCTATAGCTCTCTCGGTCAAATTTATCAAAGAGTTGTGTTGCCCTTGCATCACGCGACATAACTCTTAAGTTATATTTATGAAGCCATGCAAGGCCCCCTTGCATGACCCTGAGTGGCTTGATAACTCTAGAGTAACGCAAATCACTTTGTTGCATTACTCAGCCCTGAGAAGGCGTTCCATGGGTGGGACGTGGGTGTTCCCCCATCCACGTATAGATTTTGGCGTATTCCCAGATTTACCATTACTGGTAGACCTGAGAATGCATCAAAATGCTACGTTTCCCCTGGGGAGGTGTAACGAGGTGAAATATGTTTATTTCTCCTTGCAGAATGCAGCACACATAGAAAGAGGAAAATGCCTCAAGGGATTGTTTTTGTGCAGGAAGATGTCCCTTCATGTAAAAAAAATAATCCTGCTTACAACACAGGCCTCATTGCACCATGCTGAAAACGTGTCTGCATTGGTGCTTGGCAGCACATTGTGCAGTAGCGCAGGGAAAAGACAGGAATGTGCTGTACAATGTTGAATAGGGCGCATTACTGCCCTTCCCCTGTCTAGCAGCGCGGAAAAGTGACTTGCTGCACTGTGAATATTCTATAAATATGCCCCTAAATGTTTGCCCTGATTGCTTTTCAGTTGGATTTTATTGCAGATGGTTTTGAGACCTCCCAAAAGAAAGCTACTCAACTATAGTATTACTGTATTTTATTTGGTTTGAGCATATCTGACCTGTCTCACCAAGCAGGCATTGACTGCCTGCCTACATGCATGAAGGAAGCCATGCTGATAGGTGTCAGTGGTGCCTTCAGTGGTTTAGTTATGCTATCAGAAATGCTTTTTTCCATGGATATTCACTTAACGCCACAAAGAGGCGAATATAGACAAACCACATTTGAAGTATGCTGCTCTCTCTGCCAATCTATCGGCTTGAGAGTGCAGAAGGGAAACATCCGTGTCAACCAGCAAGGTACACATGAAGTGCATCAATGTCTAAATATGGTAAACTCATAGTTCAAACTCTTTTTCATTGTTTTGGGCCGCAATCCATTTGCATCCTGCTGTCATGTGACAGAGCAACTACTGGACTACTGTACACATAAAGAGTGTGTGTGTGTGTGTGTGTGTGTGTGTGTGTGTGTAAGAGATATAGTGATAGAGAAAGAGAGAGAGAGAGAGCAGAGAGAAGGACAACTGGAGAGACAGATAATAAGAAAGAGACCTAGGAAATAGGATGATAAGATGGAGAGACAGAAAGGAAGAGGGAGAGAGAGAGAGGGCGAGAGAAGTAGAGACAGAGGGATTGACAGAGAGAGAGAGAGAGAGAGAGAGAGAGAGAGGGAGTAGGAGGGTAAGGAAGAGAGGAGAGGCAGAGGGAAGAGAAAGAAGCAACATAAAAGATGGTCACTGGGTAGGTGGTTTTATCACATTATCTACAAGGAGCACACTGTACCAGAAGTGGAATCAAGACCATGTGTCCCTTTCACATGGCCATGAATAGATCTAACCATGAAACTCATAAAAGAAAAGACCTCTTTAACACTTGGAATCACTGGAGGATAGGGCACCCAAGGCCCCTCCAGGTCAGCTCATGCTCTCTGTTTCCACTGGTATGATTCAGATTCATTTAATTGATGGCAAGCTATCGATCCTTCCTTGGTCTAATACATACAGGCATGGTTGCAGGGTATATCTTGCTGCACCAACTACCAGTGTTTGTTCAAAGTAGATCACAATAAATTCAATAATGCTAACAAACAATGCCCACCTCTCGAAACCAGCCACCCACTATGGTTTCAAATACAACGCGAGAACACAAGAGATGAGAGAGGCATTATTGTAAAAGCAAACATTCATAGGGTTTTAATCCCACAGAGGATAAAGGACAGCGATGACAGAAATAATCGTTCTTTCACTAGGTGATGTTGTAGATCCTTTTGTTCATTATTTCATAAACAACAGCCAACGCGTTTCACCCTTGCGGGCTTCTTCAGGGCTGTAAATAACAATACAAACATAATTTTAAAAAACACACTATTTAATAAATATTATTAAATATTATTTACATGGATATATATCAATATATACCTAGACCAATTTTTTCTTTGGTGTACAAAACCAAAATCATGGTCCTCTGTGGGATTAAAACCCTATGAATGTTTGCTTTTACAATAATGCCTCTCTCATCTCTTGTGTTTTCAGATCCTTCCTTGGTGTCTGCATCCCCTAACCTCGCCCTCAAATGAACTCCGAAATATTAGTGCTTTACGATTAACTGTCCAGTGCTTATGCCACTTCCACCTTTCTCAACAACATTATCTGTTTCACTCTACCATTCATGCATCTCTTGCTAGACCTGGTATTTCCCCTTCAATCATGGTTGGCATACTACAAACCCATTCTTTTGTACCTGATACACAGGGTCCATTTCACATTTACTCACACCCTGCTCATTCCACCAGCGGTTTGCGTGCCCTGATAATATTATTGATCCCACTCCAGCACATGCTGAGTGATTCACCCGACATACAGTCCAAGCTACTTCTTGTTCGACTTACCTGGCCCGTGAGAGCCTACACTCATAGTCCAAAAATGCCATGGCAAGAAAGCTCTGTGCATCACTTCCCTGGCTTCAATGACCCACTTTTGACTCACTTTTGATGCAAGATCCACAAAGTGAAGGGGAGATCAAGAAGTGTAGTGAAGTCAGTGGGCCCGATTCACAGAACTAACTTAAGACAAAATCCTAAACTTACTACCATTTTGGTATTCACAGAAGGCACTTACTCATTTTGGTATTCACAGAAGGCACTTACTCATTTCGGTATTCACAGAAGTTAGGAGTCCTAACTTTAGGACTCCTAAATGCCTTCTGTGAATACTGAAAGTCTTAAAATTAGGATTTTTCTCAGTTTAGTAGTAGTATAGTTAGGACTCCTAACTTTAGGACTCCTAAATGCCTTCTGTGAATACCGAAAGTCTTAAAATTAGGATTTTTCTCAATTTAGTAGTAGTAAAGTTAGGAGTCCTAACTTTAGGACTCCTAAATGCCTTCTGTGAATACCGAAAGCCTTAAAATTAGGATTTTTTTCAGTTTAGTAGTAGTAAAGTTAGGAGTCCTAACTTTAGGACTCCTAAACTGAGAAAAATCCTAATTTGAAGACTTTCGGTATTCACAGAAGGCATTTAGGAGTCCTAAAGTTAGGACTCCTAACTTCTGTGAATACCGAAGTAAGTAAGTGTCTTCGGTGAATACCAAAATGAGTAAGTGCCTTCTGTGAATACGAAAATGGTAGTAAGTTTAGGATTTTGTCTTAAGTTAGTTCTGTGAATCGGGCCCAGTGGGTCTACCACTGTCGCAAAAATAAATAGTGAAAGATGACAATTTTCTGCTCGGGAAAGTAAAAAAATAATTAATTTGTAACTAAAATGCAAATATTGCACATCGTAACCTCTCCTGGAGTCATTTTTCTTTTTCAAGCATTAACGGCAGTTGATGAAATACAATGCAGGCTTACTTGAGCATATGCTACCAAGAAAGTCACAATAAGGGGAGAGGATGTATCCTTACGGCTAGAGCGGCTGACCTCGAAGCTGACGAACCGGGTTCGAGTTTCAACAACGACTCGCAACATCCTGTGATTCTGGGCAAATCACTTAATCTCCCTGGCCCATCAAAAATGAATGTGTCCTTCTGTAAGGCAACTGGTGCTCATGTAAAGCGCTCTGATGCCTGATATCTTCCGGTCTAGTTCACCCTATCTATAACTCTAAAAAAAATGTACAAATAAGGGAAATGGAAGGTGATTTTTATTGATGAATCTGGAAGACGTTAAACCACAAATGATAAGAGACAACATGTTGATCAACATCTTCATCTGTGAAGAATCACTTTCTATTAAAATTCCCTGGGTGTCACAAAGCCTTCCCCAGTCTGGAACGGAGTGTGCTTCACCTTCTTACCAGAATAAATTAGGGGCATATTAACAACGGCCAGCGATAATTATCGCTGCCCGTGCTTAGCGATAATTATATTATCGCAGGCTATCTCTGGTATTTATTGCCCTGGTAGTGCATTATTAACAACGCGTTACTCCCGGGCGATACAAATTCCAGAGATAGCGAGGTCATCGCCCTTTTGCATGGAACATCGCTGGTTTTCCAGCGATGTTCCCTGCAAAAGGGCGATAACCTTACTGATACGACCTACAGGGTCGTATCAGCATAATCCACCCCCTATGTTAGGGATGGCTAAGTCAGGATTTTAGCAGACGTTAGGTTTTGGCGAAAACTGCCATTTTCACCAAAACTTAATGTGTGCTAAAATCATGTGGGCTGCCTTGTAAATATCGCGATTTGAACATCAGCGATATTTGCAAGGTGGTTCATCTTGGGTACGCCCAGTAACGCCCACTTTGCATCTCATTGGAGATGCAAAGTGAGGCGTTGGGAAAAAGGGTGCTAACATGCGATTATGCATGTTAGCACCCTCTTGTAAATAGGGCGCTGGTTTTATCTCCGCTTTTTTGGCTTTGTAAGCCAAAAAAGCGGAGATAAACCCCTTGTAAATATGCCCCTAAGTGTTTTATGGAAGGAAATTATATGCAAAATGTTTGTGAATGTCCCTAAACTTTTGAGGGTGCTCGCTTCATTTAGCACTGCTATGCTGCCCATTCAGACTGCCCCCTTTCCAGCCACAACTCAACCCTAAATTTAAAACCAATGGAATATCACCTTTACAGAGAGATTACAGAATCGAGGATTGGCATTTACTATAACAAATTGTTTTTCTATGCAGACCTAAGTCAAACGTTAGTGTACAAACAATTCTGGGGCATATCAGCAAGGGCCAGCGATAATTATCGCTAAGCGCACTTAGCGCGAGGATAATTATCGCCGGCCAACTCTGAATTTTATTACGGAGATAGCGTGCTATCAGCAACGCTTATCTCCAAAGCGATAAAATTCAGAGCGCAAGCTGCCAACTGTGCGATTATCGCTGGTAATGCAGTGATAACCGCACAACTTTAGGCGATAGCATGCTGATAGGGCTACACATACTTAGCCATGATATCCACCTTCCATAGGAAATCATGGCTAAGTCAGTTTCAAACAGGCATAAGGAAAGTAGCGATAACAGAGGTTATCGCTACATTTCTTGTTGCTATGCTTCTTAGCGTGGGGCTTGATAAAAGGAGAAATGTCGCTAAGTGACATTTCTCCTGTTATTCTTGTGAGGAACGCCCACTTTGCATTTCATTAGAGATGCACAGCTGGGCGTTAAGGGAAAGGGCGAAGAAGCATGGATTCACGCAATAGCGTGTCCTTGCTAATAGGGCGTTAAAATTATCGCCGCTTTTCATCCGAAAAGAGACGCAAAAGCGGCGATAATTTTTTATCGCCTCGTTGATAATATGCCTGTTTTCTATGCAGACCTGAGCCAAATGTTAATGCAAACAATTTTGCAAATCAAACCCACAAAGTGCAGTGTTGAATCATTTTTAAAGCATTTGTCTTCACAGTGAGTCTTTTTAGGTCCATTAAGTCATGCTGGGTTGCCAGTTCACAGTTTCTTTAATAATAGCGTCACTTGAAAGCATTAGACTATCGAAAAATGGACAAATTACAAAATATTTTTTTTCGTTTGCAATTTTCCCTATAGAAAACACTGTATCTCACACTGATTTAGCAAAAACAATATGTTGAAATATCATGCACTAAGAACATTGGAGTTATTTTAATGTGTGTGGCTAGTGCCAAAAACACAGTGAGATACTTTACTGGTACATCCTTTTTCCTAAGCTTTTGATCATTTTATTTGAAAATAAGACCATCGTGTGCATGAACTGAGATATGTTTGACTAAAGCTCATAATCCCAGGGTCTTACATGGCATGAGGCAGGATATCCCATCAATTATAACTTGGCACTGCCGAGTACCGAATCCTAGAGCTGCCGAATGCATCGCTAGCTCCTTCTCTCTCTCTGTTCCGCTCATAAAATCACCCACATGCTGGACTGAGTTATGATGCCACGTGAGGAAGGAAAGATTTTTCGTCCCTCGAAGGATATTTTAGAGTGCCGTCTGCACCGCTCGCCGGGCTTTACTCCAAAGGCCTTGCGATGCTTTCCTCCTTGTTCCAAACGGGGTCTGTATTCTGAATATTCTTTAAGACCGGGTTTTTCCCAAGAGGAGCATTTACGTTCTCTTCTGGGCGCCTACCCTTGTAAGAGCCAGTAATGCATGAGTACGTTATGGAAAGAGAGAACAATAGAGAGATGGAAAGAAGATGAGTGAGAGAGGGAGACAGAGAGAGAGAAGAAGAAGAAGAAGACGAGAGATACAGACTGAGATGTATAGACAGGGACAAAGAGACAGACTGAGTGGGAAGAAAGAGAGAGAAGAGGAAAGGGAGAGAATGACAGAGGCAGAGAGGACAAGAGGGGGTGAGAAATATAGAGATAAAGAGCGAGGGACAGTGAGGGAAAGAGACAGGTAAACATAGAGAAAGGCAGATAAATAGTAAAAATATAAGTATATGTAGAGGAAATGGAAGTGGGGATGGTAGACAAAAAGAAAGAAAATAATTCACAGAGTAGGAAGTAAGAAAGAGATAAGTGCAAGAGAGCAGCGAATCGAATGAGAAAGTCAGAAGAGAACAACCGAAATAAACAGTAAAAGAGAAAGAGGGTGAAACAGTAAAGAGGAGAGAAGCAAAAGAGACAGAGAGAGTGGGTGACAGAAAGAAAGAGAGGGGAAGAGTTTTTTTACCTGTTTGATGAGGGGGGTGCAGCAAGTGTATTTTGTCCACATCCGTTAATTAACAAGCAATGGCAAAGCCAGTAGGTCTGTGAGAGCGATGTCAGTAGTAGCAAAGTGCTGCTCTGATGGGTGCAGGAGAGCTCTATTAGTGCAACAGGGCTAATATGCCAGGAGGGTAAGATGGTTTCCTCTATTGTGTGTCTGGCTGTGAGCCTTGATGGTGTGTTTTCCTTAAACAAGCTGACCAGAAATAGGGGGCATTAATGACCAAGGTATCCCATATAATAACTTTCAAGTATGTTTGCTCAGTGACTGTTGGGAGGCTACCCACCCACCAATGCACGCATGTTGCACTGCCCCCACATCACTGAGACCCACTAAGCATCTGTTATTTCCCACAAGTGTAATGTTATGTTATGATACGCTATGTTATGCTGTGAGCAATAAGTTCACCTCTGTAACACTTGACCCTCAGCTTAGCACTGCAAGCAGTCCAATACATACTTAAGGGAGCGGGTGTGGGTCAGAAACTCAGAAATCCACAAAGCACACAGTAACAGTTAACTAATCAACTTAACACTAAATATAAATTTACAAATGTACATGGTGGAAACTAGACCTCGCTAGCCCTTTCTGAACAAGAAATCTGTGTAAGGAGCTGTTTTGAACAATGTAATTAGCAATCCTATCCTACTGCATCTACCACACAGTTCACAATGTAAAATCCCTTCCAACTGTGTTTGTCAGTGTTAACCATGAAGGAGCCAGGACTGTACATTCTAGATCTGCTCTAGAACCTCAAGTCGATGGTACTTTTCCTCAGCATGAGAGCGTGGAGCGGAGAGAAATCATTAACAATGTCAATCAATTGAATTTCAGTTCTCTAGACCCATAATAACCACAATCTAATAGATAAGGTTAGTTGATTTATTACAAAGCCAAGAATAACTGGACATACAGGCACATCAAGGTGAGGATGTAGAAATACATTGGAACCAACATGAAGCCAAATCTGCGGATAAGGTTGAGGCGGTGCAACATGCACAAGACAATTAATTCAAGAATTAGAACGGAAAATATCAAGAAACAGGAGGCTAAGTTCCCCTGCATTGAGGGTTGATGAAAATAAAGCATTAATCTAACCCTACTCTAGCACTAACCTGGCATCCCTATTTAACCATTCTTCGGGCTGGGATAAGTTAGGGTGTCAGCATGTGGAGTCTTCCTTAGAAGTCTCTCCAATTTAATGGGTCGGGTAGCATGAAGCTACTGAGACAGAGCTCCTTCTAAGATGCTCTCTCTCCAAAGGCAGAGAAGAAGTGGGCTCTTTCCCTACTTGCAATACTCCAATATCACAGGTGTCTTTCCATGATTCCTTTTGGGTCGCACCATCCAATCAGGCCAAATTCTCATGGGTATGTTTCCACAGGATGGTGATGCTCCTGAACAGTAACAAGATGACCTTGATTCCCAGGCCTTCTTCCGTGAGAAAATACAACAGTTCTCCTTACCAACATTAACTTCCAATGTATCATCTTCTCTCCTTACCTAACTCCTGAAACAAGGACATTATCTAACTAACAAGGAATACATCATGTAAAACTCCAGCCTATATTAATATTCTGTTAATGTTCCTATTGTATGAACCATTCCAAACTCAGGTGAAAATTCCCAAACACTTCCATTAATAGAAGCTTATTGCACAGTGTAGGCGCACAAGATGGTCACAATTGTTAGTGGAATATTTACAAGAAATGACGCATCGGTGTGTTGTGGCAGCGATGCATCAAACATAGTTACGATGTGTAGAAATCTGTTATGATGCCATGGATGCACCATAGTAACAACACAGGGCACCATGGTGTAAGGACCCAAGGTGTGTCTGAAATTCTGACGCATCTGTGTGAACTTTGCCTTAACGTATCAATCCCAAATGTGGCGCTTCACTGCAGTTAGCCTTACAACTGACGCAACTTCAGCGATGCACCAAAATCAAGAGGCGCTGCGCCCAGACCAATGTGAGAGACTGAAAAATGGTGGGATTGTACCATTTACAATCTCACATTAGTACTGGATGTAGTGTATGCACTATGGCTATGTCTATGTATCACTTTACCGGTTGCATAGTCTACTTCTTTGTATGTGGAGACCTGAGTATATGTAATATGGTGAGTGATAGTGTAAGGTGAGTGAATACAAGTATATGGTGTAATGTAATATGGAAATACATGTATTACCTGCCTTATGTGTGTTCTTACCTGTTGTCCTTTGGAGGACGCATACCTGGACATGGGGACTCCCTTCTCCCATGCAGAAGTGACAGTCCTGGCCTGCTGCTTGCAAACAATACACAATGTCACATAGCCTCGCTGTAGAGGATGATGGCATCATTGGTGCCATGGTCCCAGGTTGTTTAAGGGGTCCTACAGCATGATTGGCACATTTGTAGACCAACCACAAACAGTGGGATGTGATTAACAGACATCCTCCAGGGTGTGAAGTGACACCAATTCCTGTTTGAAAGCCACTGCGTCAGTCTCTACACCTGGGTTCACAAGGCGTAGGAATTCTGACGTATTACAGGCTTTGCGACATGCATCTGACAGATCTGTCAAATGGGGAAAATCTAGTAAATCTCACTGCGTCAGTTTCAGGTGAGTTTTTCCGATGGAGCGCCCACTCTGGATACATTAATTTCTCTGTGACGCAGATGGATTCCGGACAGTTTTTTTTTACTCAGGCCCCAAAAAGCTGACGCATTTCTCCAAATGTGTTGCTTTGTAAATATGGAGCAAACAGAGCAATGCCGCTGCACAAAGAAATGACGCAATAGCAGCATAAGCTCCTTGTAAATATCCCCGTGATTGTGCCTTGCTGACCATGTTTCTCCACCGTTCACCTACATCCTAATTTCCTTCAAAAGTGGTAACACTAGGAGAAGGGCTATTGGTTGATCATTTAAGGTGGTGAAAACCTGTAAGTTTCTTGGTACTGACAAAACTTTATAATGATTTTCAAATCTAATTATGGTGTACAATCACGCAGTCGTAAATGAATTTATGGCTGCTAGGTTACCCTTCGTGAATGCCTAGTAGCACTAGCTGGCTTATTTACAACATTTTGGCCTAGGGCAGCACCACAAGCCTTCCTGCCGAGCTGCCCAGAATCAAAAGAAAAGGGCAGGAATGTGCCATATCTATGAGCATCGGCACATTCCTGTCCTCTTCTACTGCACTGGTGCACAAATGGCTGCCATGCCCCAATGCAAACACCCTTGCACCATGGTGCAAGGGTGTCTGCATTGAAATCAGATTGTTTTTGTGGGGGAAGGGACACATTCCCACACAGAAACAACCCTTGCGCCCACCCTGGGAGGCATAAGCTTTTGACTTATTCCCAGGTTAACAGATTCTTGTAAATCTGGGAATGCGTCAGAACTCATGGCTGTTGTGTTGGAACTCTCACCGCAACTCCCATGGTATGCCTCACTGATGCAGTGTAAGGCAATGCAGCGACTTTCACTGCATTGCCTTACACCATATCTACAAGGCCATGAAAAGCTACGGAAAGTGGCTTTGCGTGGCCTTGTAGATATAGGCCTGCAAAATGTGCCGCCGGTTCGTATAAAAAGTGACGCACCAGTGGCGCAGGAGGGTTATAAATAGGCCCCTAAATTCTGCCATTTTCACTCCTTAACCTGATTTACTATTGCAAATGACTTTGTGACTAGGCCCCCGTGAACTGCACAAGTCACCAGGCATACCAAGTGGGGGCATTCACGAAAATCCTATTCTCTAAATACCTTCTCAAGTTGTATTATTCATAGATTTTAGCATATTTATGAGTTCCATGATTGGGGCTCCTAATGAGCTGCTAGGAAAATGATTTCAGTACTCCTGGGCATTAATGAAATTCGCTCCTCGAATGAAACTGTAGGCAGACATTCAACATACTTCTCTCTAACTAGCCTGTTTTGCTCCTGGCTGTGAGTCACCAGCCACAGATCTGCGCACATTTCTCAACAGAAAAAATCCTCAAAAGCAACTGGAAAAAAGTCACTTTCACTTTGGCCCTTTCTATACTTCTTTTCTCTTTCGAGAAGCTCCAGAGCTCATAAGGTGCGTGTGGCTGAGGAGGGAAAAAAGCGCGCACAGCTGTTCACTGTCATTTAGTAAACCAAAAATGGCGGGCAGACGCTTTGTGATTAGCAATGGCTTGTAATTTGCGTGTGCTGCAGTCAGCTCAATGACGGTATTTTGGGACAAACAGCCGTTCTATTCTACATATAGCCTGGAATGTGTGGCTTTTCTGTAACTCTCCATTCTATGGTTTGAGGGGAAGTTAAAGAAGAGAGCGAAATAAAGTGAAACAGAGAGAAAAAAACCTACACTGCTAAAACCCCCACAATGTGGCACCATGAGAGCTGCCCATATTGAATTCTTGAAACTATGTATAAATAATTCGGAAACCTACACTGCTAAAACCTCCACAATGTGGCACCATGAGAGCTGCCCATATTGAATTCTTGAAACTATGTATAAATAATTCGGTCTCCTTCGAGGAAAGAAAAACACGGTTAAAAATGACAGGTGAAATGTTTTATTTCAGATTTTATTTTTAATGAAGGCTTTAAATTAAATAATTTTCATTATTATGAATATTACAATAACTGGTATATCTTAGCAAGTACTTTGTCAGCCCCAGACTGTATGTAGCCCATAATATGGCAGAGCCTTACTACAGATTAATGCAAAATGCACCCCAGGGCAAACATTGCGCAAACATGTTTGGCACCCTTTTTCTTGCATGCCAATGGCAAATTAATTAGCTGTCAGTGCACTTCTCATTAAAAAATATTCCCCTGGGGCAAAAGTGGAGCAAAGTGATCTTGAATTACTCTTGCCAGTCACCCGATTATTGACGCGTCCAGGAGCAAATCAACGGTTCATTTGCTGTTTTGCCCTAATAGGAGGGGGGCATCTCATGCACATGAGAGAATGCATTTGCCCCGAGCCAAGATTCCACTGCCATTAAGGGTGCAGGACTATAGAAAGGCACTGTGCACTGAACAAGCAGCGGTGCACAGATGTGACCGTTTGGGAGGGCGCAAAGGATTCTAGGAGCCCACGTTTTTGTATCCCCTGCAAAACTGGAGCTGCCACATACTGCAGCCTCTTCTAGGGGGGATACCTGCTCAAACTCCTGTCAGTTTTTTTTATTTCTTTTGCAGATTTTATATAGCGCGAACTCGACCCGAAGTATTGGAGCGCTTTACATGAGCACCGGTTATATTACACATTCAGGCACTAAGTGATTTGCCCAGAATCACAGGATTTGGACGCGACCCCGAGGCTCGGACCCTGGTTTCCAGCATCCAAAGTCGGCAGTCTAGCCGACGGACCACATTCTCTATCTGTCAGTCCCTCTGTCTGTCTGTCTTCAGCGCTGCTCTGTGCCCAGTGCAGATGCTTGCTTGCAGGTGTGAGATCCTAGTAACATGGTGCACAGTATCGATCTGAGCCAGGTTTATCCTATCAGAATGCATTTAGGGGCATATTCACAAGCCCCTATCGCCACGGGAACGTCACTTTTTTACGTTCCTGTGGCGATAGGCCAGCGGCTTAACACTGCCTTGAGAATAGGGCCCCTTTTACGCTAAACTTAGCGTGAAAGGGGGCGTGCAGTGGCCGTACCACCGCAACACCCATTGAGTTTGACGCTACCGCCCATTTAAAGGGCGCCGATAATAGGAGGTAGTGCCAAACTTAAGATCTAAGAAAAATCAGGTCTTAAGGTGGCTAAACGAGGAGAAATCCTTTATTTCTCCTCGTTTTTGTTTTTCCCATGTGTGCTGCATGTAGCAGCACACATGGAAAAAGCAAACAGGCATTTACGGTTTGTTAATGCACAGGAAGTGACAGGGAATTGCATATTTACAAAAAAAATGCTGGAGGGCAGTGTTATGTCAAATTTGGCAACGCCGCACTCTGGCATTTTTTAAACGCAGGGATGCACCGTATTTACAAAAATACAGCGCACCACTGTGTTTCCACCAGCGCTAAAAAGCTGCCTAGTGCCAGTGCACGCTCCCTTGCGCCATTTTGCAAGGGGGCCTGAGCTGCGGGGGTGATTGCTTACCACATAAAAAATCAATCGCAATTTGCTCTTTCTCTGTGTGAGAATGCAGCACACAGAGAAAGAGCAAAAAATGAGGAGAAATTAATAATTTCTTCTTGTATTGCCATCCTAAAACCAGGTATAACCTGGCCTTAGTTTTTGGCCTGGTAAATCTGAGGTAGCATCAAAATGCAATGGGTGTTGGAGTGGACTGCCCACAGCAACACCCATTGCCCACCCCTTTGCTGTAGCGGACTGCGGCGGAAAGGGGCATCTTTACAAGGTAGCGCTAAGCCAGGTTAAGTGGCTTAGCGCCACCATGTAAATGTGTGGAATGCTGCAACGACAGGGGAACGTCAGAAAAAGTGATGCTCCGTTGCCGTTAGGGGCTTGTAAACATGTCCCCCCCCCATTTCTTGGCCCTTCAGCATCTGTCCTTCTGCTCCTGACTATTTTGCCTCATTTGTTTATCCTTTCTCATAAAGAAAGATGAAAGCATTTTTGCAGGAGAGGGACAGCTTCTTGACTGAGAGAACTTCACTCTTTTAACCATTGGCTTGGGGAACCATACTTGGCTTCTCTGACCTCTGTGCTTAGCTTAAGTTTCCCTTACAACAAATGTATTCACAATGACATTTCTCGCTCTGTGAGAATCTCTCTCTGATCATGCACGGTGCGTGAGAGAGAAACCTGGCACTGGCTTTGCCTCAAATGTGATCTTATCCCTGACATTTGAGGAGCAGAACACACTGAGGTTGCTTCTTTAATTATTATGCAAGTAGCAAAAATGGATGTGGCTTAACGGATAGAGTGGCTGACGTTGAAGCAGGGGAGCCAGGTTCGACTCTGGCAGAAAGCTCAAACAACCTGTGATTCTGAGCAAATCTCTTAATCTCCCCTTGCCTAATTATTATTATTTATTTTTAAATGAATATGTCCATCTGTAATGTAACTGGTGCTCATGTAAAGCACTCTGATACATTTGGGTCGAGTTTGCGCAATATAAAAGTGAAAAAAAACAAAAAAACATATCCAATGAAAAAGTAGCAAGTCATGTTGGCCACATTCTCCATTTCAGATTAAGACAAATGGTGAAAAATGGATTTCCTCCATTTCTGCACTGGAGCCATTGAATAACTCCTTTCTTTCTACTGTTTCCCCCACCCTCTTCTCGTTACTTTCATAGTGTTGACCCTCAAGCTTTTCGAAATTACTTATCTTGTGAATGTAATCAACACACTTTGATTCAAGGAGTGGAACACACCACCAATACTTCTGATGCAATGACTGTCTCTGCAGTGGTTATAGTAATGTTAAGCACATTCCTCTAAATTCGTACGGCAGTGCAGATAGACCCCCATGTTTTTGTATGTTTTGCTGGAACGATCAGAGAAGATATTCAATTAAATCTTTATGATTAAAGTGGCAGGGGGCGATTATAAGAATGCCATCTGCCCTGATGTGAATCCCCATATTTGCACCTTTGGTGTACATTGCAAGGATCCGAACTCCATTGAAAAGTTAGGCCCACTTTTTTTACTGCAACTATCAAATGGATTGAGCCTTCCTTCATATATAATGCACAGTGAAAAATCAAGTATGGTCAGAAAGGCTGTCCAGGAAACCCACAGAGGGTTTCTGATGACATTGCTTTGGAGCTCACTGCTCACATTCAACTTTGCAATCAGACAAACACGAACAATACTGAAACCCCTGACTATATGTACCATCGGGACTCTCTCTGTAGTGAAGTTTGAGTTGTTCTAAAAACTCCCAAGTTTGAGAGTAGTGTACAGTGGCGTAGCTAGACTAGTTGCCGCCCATGGCGGTCCCGCTGCGGCCGCCTTGGAACCGTATGTAAGAGCGGGGGTTGCCACTTGCTACGCCCCTGGTAGTTTACCTTTGCTCGCATGGTAAGATCGCTAAGCTCTGACTGTGTGCATACTTATCTTGGATCCACTTGCCGACATTCAGACTGTTTCACTACTATCTGTTGCTGGGGAGGGAGACTAATTCCTGGTAGGTTTGGCAGGAGGAGTGGCATCTGACAACTGCGGCTTCGTCCCAGCCACTCTGTGAAGGCCATCCTCTCTCTTTACCTTTACGCAGACCCTGGTTTGATTCCAGCAATCCGGGTTGGGGCCCCACCCAGGGGAGTGGCATACAACAAGTACTCACCTCAGTTCCCCGCTGAGTATTCGGGCCGTCCGTCTCCCCAGTCGTCAGCTGTCTCTTCTGGCCCACTATGCAGCAGGTCCCCAACAGCACCTGTCGGACGGTCATCAGTGTCCTCCTCTCACAGTGCCACATGAGGACGGTAGTCAGGAGGGGTCTGTCTCTACGGTACAGGGAAGACCGGTCAGCATCATCCTGAGCAGCCTCCCACCTCTAGCGCTGTTCAGGTGAAATGACCATCGGCCCACTCCGCACAGGCACAGCACACTGGGGTGTGCCAACAGGGCCGCAAACCCCTTGTTGTTGCCCAGGGACAGCAGCAAGCAGCTCTCCTCATTATTAGGGATCTCCAAACTTGTAGTTATGCCTCGATGCTGACATTTGAGGCAGTATTATGCCGGATTCGCACCCCGGATGGCAGGCGCCACACTTCAGTGCTGCCATCTTGCTCGCCGGCTCTCTAGCGCCCTCCCCCCATTGGTTCTATGGAAAATATCTTGTCGGAGGCCATAGCTGTGGACTGTTTTTTATGAAGTTTTCACATAGTCTGTTGGTCTGATAACCTTTTTGGTTAGAACATTTGCACTGTTAGGGTTTCTTATTTAGGGTCCCGTAATAGAGTGTGTATATAGCCAACACTTTGTCCATATTTAGAATTTTATGACTGCACCTCTGATTGTTGCCTTGTAGGAGAGCTTATTCTCAATATGGGAGGCCTGAGCTGACTATCCTGACAAGCCAACAGCAAAGGCAATAAGACCCATTGATCCACTGGGAAAAGTTATAACAAATGCAAGAGGACTGATGTGTTTTTTTATAAAAAAGTTACAAGAACGACAGAAAGCCTTACATTTGTATAATTTAAAGCACATGGTAATGCCAACAGGCCTCTTTGGACATTGTTCTGTTCGAGTGTTATTCACATTATGACTCTGTCTGTGATTGGATACAGCATGGCACAGTCGGTCATCCCATTTAAGCCACTGACTCTATTGCCTGATCTGGGGTTGCTTGTGTTTCCTTCCAAAGGGGGCCTCGCCTGGAAGTTCGAGATGGACTGTTCCCATGAGGGGAGGATGCTTACTGATTGCATAAGGCAGGTCTTTGTCTAGAGTGGCTTCGTTGGTGAAAAGCAATGGGTTGGAATTCTATCCAGAGTGATTGCTGGTGGCCTATACTATTTGAAAGCATTCCTACTATCATGTTTTGTTTGTTTGAAACAATGCACCCTAATAGGCAAAGGATATGCCAAGACATGGTTTCCTTGCTCATTGTTCCACAGGGTTCATGCTATACTTTACTGAAGAGGTGTCTAAAGGCAGAAACCGGCATGGAGTTGCTTGATTATTTTTCCTTCTGTAGGGAATCTTGCTTGACAGTTTGAAAAGGACTTCCCCCTGAGGATCAGGCGCAGCACTGATTTGTATAAGGTAGGACTTTAGCTATAGTGTCAGAGTGGTGAAAAATGATGGCTCAGAACGATATTCAAAGGGATTACCAGTGGTTTAGACTTTTTGCAAGTATTTATTCCATCACCTTTTTTGTGTTTGAAACTTGGCATATTATAATAACCGTTCCTTAACATAACGGTGCAGCAGCAATGAGCTCATCTACATTTTATCCTGGTGTTTCTTTGAGTTGTTGTGCCCATAGGGTCAAAAAATCAGAAGCAGACTCATGAATGCATTTTCTTTGGGGGGCACACGTACTCCAAATATTGCACTGAATGAGCCAATATATATTGAATCGTTTTTTATAAATGATCATGTTCTGAAGATCTAGCGATGATCACATACCAGTCAGAGCCCTGAAGAAGTCCTTGTAGGACGAAGCGTCGGCTACTATGGCTACTGTCTATTGGCGTACTTTTAAAGAAGATTACGAATAAAGAATATTTGGAAAAAGATTTCTTCTCGATATGCATTAATTATATGCTGGGTGCTATGCTGTCAAGGACACTGCTGCTGTGAATTGGAATGCAAATTGATGCCGACTTTAAATGGATTTACACCTAACATAATTACCATTTTTGAGTGCTGAACCATTATCAATCAATCTGTTTGGAAGTCTTCTTCCATTGGAAGTAGAGAGGGGCTGTACTTCGGGTTCATTGCTCCATTACAAACATTTATAGCCTTGCCAATACTTTTGTTGGCAAGTGCAGTATCTTATTGCCTCGACCCCTCTTTGCTCGTTTCTTGTGTGAAATTCTTATTTACATCTGGGTAGGCATGGGCAAAATTTTAATTACGCTGGAGTAATCAGAGTAATTTAGGTAATTTTGTATTACTCCTGTGCTGGTAAATTGCGAAACTTAACATGTTTATGCCCATTCCCATCATTTTGGGCAAAGATGCCTGCACAAGACCACAGAAACTGTGCATGAGCGGCAGCTGACGTTCCTGTTCTTTTGCATCTAGCGCTATTTTGTTGGTGCAAAATGCATCCTCGGGTCCATTTTGGATGCAAGGGTGCATTTTGCACTAAGAAAAGAGCAGTAAAAGCAGGGTTACGCTCCTCATATAATTCCTAATAATATCGCCTATAATTTGCTATCATTTTGCATAACTGTGCAACAGCAAATTACAAAAGTTAGGTACGTTCCTACATCTGGGTGGCTCATTGTATTGTACCTGCTAGTGTGTTACTATCACCACAAGATATACTTTGGTAGCTATTTATCCCTTTTCTCTTTGTTTTAGAGCAACTCTTCTTTCTTTTGTGTTTGGGCTAAATTTGGGCTTCACTTTATGGTTTAACTCTATTTTATTGAGAAATGTTGTTAAATATGCATGCACCCACCTAAAACCAATGGCTGGTGGGGTGCTTTGAATTAGACATTTGTAGGTTCAAGCGGAAAATAGCAATACCCCCCTAAACTTCAACTTCCCCCCCACTCCAGTGTATTATTGTAGACAAGAAGTTTAGTCCTTTGACAGTGGACTGCAATAGATGGGTTACAAATTATAGGCTCGGGCTGAGACCAAGCCACATAGCCAGGAAGTGCCCCATGTGCCTACGCGAATCATGTTAAGTGGAGTACTCAAAGGTATTTTGGGCTAGTAAGCTTCCGGAACTCCTCCAAGAGGAATTGAATACAGGAGGCCCCCATTTCTTCAAGGACAGCCTCCCTCCCTTCCTAGGTTGCAGACTATTTCTCTATCCACAAGAGTTCCCAAAGACGTGTAAGCCAGACCTTATATGTCTGTGTTGCGTCGGTTCCTCGGTGAGCAGTGACAATGTGTTTGCCTGCACAAAGCGACAGTGTGTTCACCCTATCCATGCAGTGTGTAAGGGGTATGCTGCATGGTTGGGCAGGCTCATAAAAATACAGGCAGGAAATTGTGGTAGTTCTGTGTGGAACATATCACTTATGCTAGTGAGGACTGTTGCCCAGTATCGCTGTGGTTTTGGGCAGTGATAAAATAGATTAACCAAGGTCCCCCGCTGCCCATACCCACCTCTAACAGTCCAGCGAATTTGTTGGGGACCAGGCCTGCTGTTGGGCAGGTGTGTAATACCAAGAGTTATCTTGGTTAACACTTCTCTGCCTTGCTGATCATCACGGAGGTATGCATGCGAAGATATATATCTGTCCAGTCCTTGTCCATTAATTTTTGGTCCAGTTCCCCCTCTCAATATTTCCAAACAGAGGAGCGCGGTGCACGGGATGGGATACCCAGTATTTTGTAGAGGTTGGATACCAGATGCTTATTATTAACTTTGCTAATAACCCACTTCTCAAAGGGAGTCAACATTCACCTGACCTGCTTGAAGTATGGGTCAACCAGTGTCTTAGCTGTAGAAAGTGCAAATGTCAGTTTCAGGAATGCCGTAGCCCTCCTAAATATGCTCAAAGGATTAAAGGCTGTCCCTATTAAAAAAATATTGAACCCGCTCGCAGTTGACATGTTGCCATGGGATATAGACTGGACCCACTAGTCCCGGCGAGATGTCCGGGATGCCCATGATGGATATCATGAGGGATGGGCAAGTTGTTAAGCCTTTCGAGATTGCCACCCTCTCCCTTGATTCCATTATTCTTCTGAGCAACTGAGCATATATAGATCCCTCTGGGTCTGGGGCACCTACTAAGCCAGGGCACTCTCTAGATAGGAATGCTTGCAACCAACTGGTCCATAACGCACTAGTGCTTCTCTGATGTGGGTCTATGCCATTCTATGATGTAACGCAGTTGTGCTGCAGTGTAATATCGGAACAAATGCGGGAATTCCAGCCCACCCTCTCTCCGAGAAATATATGTCTATTTGGAGTGGTAGGGTTTGCATTATATAAAGTATTTTGAGTGATAATGTAATTTTAATGATGGCAAAGCGACCCTTCCATGACAGTCCCTTCATCTGCCAACTCTGCAGATCATCTCACGTGATCTTGATAATATTGTTATAATTGTGGGAAGTTTTCAGATCCGCTTTGGGGCCAATTTAAATTCCCAGGTACTGTATCAACATTGGGTTCGAGTTCAAAGGGAATGCCTTTTGCAAGTCCTACCTCTCCTCACATGAAGTGTTGAGACTGAGAGCCTGGGACTTGGACACATGTACTTTAAAACCAGTGACCCTGCCGAAGTGCTCAAGTTCATGAAATCGCGGAGGAAGGGATGGACATGAATTCATTAAGGACCATAATATCACCAGGATACAGAGCAAATGTTTGCTCTGTATTAACATACTTTTTTCTAGAAATGTGTGGGTTGGGGTATATTTGTTCAGCCAATGGTTCTATATGGATGGCAAAGAGCAGGTGAGACAACAGACACCCTTGCCTAGTTCTCCTACCACTCACTTTGGGAATCTGACAGCGCGCCATTGGCTATAATCCATGCCATAGGGTTCCCAAACTCACTGAAAGGTCAATGAACCTATTCAAATACCTATTCGGCATCCATGGATAGCAAGACCACAGAATTCTGAGATCGAGTGAGCTTGTCAATACATGAAGGATTTATGTAGTATTGTCTCCACACCGTAACTTCCACTTGGTCTGGGTCTATCAGTCCCTGCATGTAAAGTAGGCCTGGGCGGAGTTCCGCTATGCGAAGTGGCAAAAAAACTCAGCGAGCTACGCGGAGTTCCGCAAGTGGGTGGATTTACTTGCAGCGCCCGTTCACATTACGTTTTCAGTCAAACATAAAGCTACTTGCATTCTGGCACCGGAAATCTGATTTGACCGCCATCACGTGGTTCGCATGGGCGTGGCCATCTTGTTTTCAGTCTGTTTATTGTGCTGAAGCCTTCATTTTCAATCCTTTCTAAATCTGCCAAATCCTTCCCTTCTAAAACGTATTTTACCCGCATTTTTATGTATTATTTTACCATTTGTCTATGTATGTGTTTTTTATCTTTTTTCAAATTGTTTTTGTGTTTGTATGTGCGCTTTGTACTTTCGAAAATGTTCACTTCTTTTTTTGACATCCTTCCTTTTTTTCTCTCTTTCTTCCTCAGTGCCATGTCAGAGCACAGCCCAAACTAGCAAGGCTGAAAGGAGCCACCTTCCTTGCGGAAGGGGTAACAAAGGGGGTGGTAATGGACGGAGCATCAGAACCAATCAAACACTCACACCCAGTCAACAGATCTGGGTTTGATCCATCACCGTTCTTTAGCCCACTCTGCCACCCCAGTTCAGACATGGCCATATGCAAATCAGTCTGACCCTGTGCCTCATGGGAACAGTCCAGCCCGAACTGCCAAGCCATGCCTTCCCTGGACCGGAAACAAGCTTCCTAGGACCGGTTTCTGGCATTTCAGCCGTCTTCAGCCAGGCTTGCTTGAATCCAGTGGCAAAGTGAGCAAGGGACTCACGTCTGAGCATACCCTGCCAACTTATGGCGAACAAAGCGGTAAAAAAGGGGGTGGTGATGGACGGAGCATTAGAACCAATCAAACACACACACCCAGTCAACAGATCTGGGTTTGATCCATCACCGTTCTTTAGCCCACTCTGCCACCCCAGTTCAGACATGGCCATATGCAAATCAGTCTGACCCTGTGCCTCATGGGAACGGTCCAGCCCGAACTGCCAAGCCATGCCTTCCCTGGACCGGAAACAAGCTTCCTAGGACCGGTTTCTGGCATTTCAGCCGTCTTCAGCCAGGCTTGCTTGAATCCAGTGGCAAAGTGAGCAAGGGACTCACGTCTGAGCATACCCTGCCAACTTATGGCGAACAAAGCGGTAAAAAAGGGGGTGGTGATGGACGGAGCATCAGAACCAATCAAACACTCACACCCAGTCAACAGATCTGGGTTTGATCCATCACTGTTCTTTAGCCCACTCTGCCACCCCAGTTCAGACATGGCCATATGCAAATCAGTCTGACCCTGTGCCTCATGGGAACGGTCCAGCCCGAACTGCCAAGCCATGCCTTCCCTGGACAGGAAACAAGCTTCCTAGGACCGGTTTCTGGCATTTCAGCCGTCTTCAGCCAGGCTTGCTTGAATCCAGTGGCAAAGTGAGCAAGGGACTCACGTCTGAGCATACCCTGCCAACTTATGGCGAACAAAGCGGAAAAAAAGGGGGTGGTGATGGACGGAGCATCAGAACCAATCAAACACTCACACCCAGTCAACAGATCTGGGTTTGATCCATCACCGTTCTTTAGCCCACTCTGCCACCCCAGTTCAGACATGGCCATATGCAAATCAGTCTGACCCTGTGCCTCATGGGAACAGTCCAGCCCGAACTGCCAAGCCATGCCTTCCCTGGACTGGAAACAAGCTTCCTAGGACAGGTTTCTGGCATTTCAGCCGTCTTCAGCCAGGCTTGCTTGAATCCAGTGGCAAAGTGAGCAAGGGACTCACGTCTGAGCATACCCTGCCAACTTATGGCGAACAAAGCGGTAAAAAAGGGGGTGGTGATGGACGGAGCATCAGAACCAATCAAGCACTCACACCCAGTCAACAGATCTGGGTTTGATCCATCCCCGTTCTTTAGCCCACTCTGCCACCCCAGTTCAGACATGGCCATATGCAAATCAGTCTGACCCTGTGCCTCATGGGAACAGTCCAGCCCGAACTGCCAAGCCATGCCTTCCCTGGACCGGAAACAAGCTTCCTAGGACCGGTTTATGGCATTTCAGCCGTCTTCAGCCAGGCTTGCTTGAATCCAGTGGCAAAGTGAGCAAGGGACTCACGTCTGAGCATACCCTGCCAACTTATGGTGAACAAAGCGGTAAAAAAGGGGGTGGTGATGGATGGAGCATTAGAACCAATCAAACACACACACCCAGTCAACAGATCTGGGTTTGATCCATCACCGTTCTTTAGCCCACTCTGCCACCCCAGTTCAGACATGCCCATATGCAAATCAGTCTGACCCTGTGCCTCATGGGAACGGTCCAGCCCGAACTGCCAAGCCATGCCTTCCCTGGACCGGAAACAAGCTTCCTAGGA
Source organism: Triturus cristatus (assembly GCF_964204655.1). Lineage (NCBI taxonomy): Eukaryota > Metazoa > Chordata > Amphibia > Caudata > Salamandridae > Triturus > Triturus cristatus. Next base: position 238,142,273 of record NC_140582.1, read on the forward strand.
CCGGTTTCTGGCATTTCAGCCGTCTTCAGCCAGGCTTGCTTGAATCCAGTGGCAAAGTGAGCAAGGGACTCACGTCTGAGCATACCCTGCCAACTTATGGCGAACAAAGCGGTAAAAAAGGGGGTGGTGATGGACGGAGCATCAGAACCAATCAAACACTCACACCCAGTCAACAGATCTGGGTTTGATCCATCACCGTTCTTTAGCCCACTCTGCCACCCCAGTTCAGACATGGCCATATGCAAATCAGTCTGACCCTGTGCCTCATGGGAACGGTCCAGCCCGAACTGCCAAGCCATGCCTTCTCTGGACCGGAAACAAGCTTCCTAGGACAGGTTTCTGGCATTTCAGCCGTCTTCAGCCAGGCTTGCTTGAATCCAGTGGCAAAGTGAGCAAGGGACTCACGTCTGAGCATACCCTGCCAACTTATGGCGAACAAAGCGGTAAAAAAGGGGGTGGTGATGGACGGAGCATCAGAACCAATCAAACACTCACACCCAGTCAACAGATCTGGGTTTGATCCATCACCGTTCTTTAGCCCACTCTGCCACCCCAGTTCAGACATGGCCATATGCAAATCAGTCTGACCCTGTGCCTCATGGGAACAGTCCAGCCCGAACTGCCAAGCCATGCCTTCCCTGGACCGGAAACAAGCTTCCTAGGACCGGTTTCTGGCATTTCAGCCGTCTTCAGCCAGGCTTGCTTGAATCCAGTGGCAAAGTGAGCAAGGGACTCACGTCTGAGCATACCCTGCCAACTTATGGTGAACAAAGCGGTAAAAAAGGGGGTGGTGATGGACGGAGCATTAGAACCAATCAAACACACACACCCAGTCAACAGATCTGGGTTTGATCCATCACCGTTCTTTAGCCCACTCTGCCACCCCAGTTCAGACATGGCCATATGCAAATCAGTCTGACCCTGTGCCTCATGGGAACGGTCCAGCCCGAACTGCCAAGCCATGCCTTCCCTGGACCGGAAACAAGCTTCCTAGGACCGGTTTCTGGCATTTCAGCCGTCTTCAGCCAGGCTTGCTTGAATCCAGTGGCAAAGTGAGCAAGGGACTCACGTCTGAGCATACCCTGCCAACTTATGGCGAACAAAGCGGTAAAAAAGGGGGTGGTGATGGACGGAGCATCAGAACCAATCAAACACTCACACCCAGTCAACAGATCTGGGTTTGATCCATCACCGTTCTTTAGCCCACTCTGCCACCCCAGTTCAGACATGGCCATATGCAAATCAGTCTGACCCTGTGCCTCATGGGAACGGTCCAGCCCGAACTGCCAAGCCATGCCTTCCCTGGACCGGAAACAAGCTTCCTAGGACCGGTTTCTGGCATTTCAGCCGTCTTCAGCCAGGCTTGCTTGAATCCAGTGGCAAAGTGAGCAAGGGACTCACGTCTGAGCATACCCTGCCAACTTATGGCGAACAAAGCGGAAAAAAAGGGGGTGGTGATGGACGGAGCATCAGAACCAATCAAACACTCACACCCAGTCAACAGATCTGGGTTTGATCCATCACCGTTCTTTAGCCCACTCTGCCACCCCAGTTCAGACATGGCCATATGCAAATCAGTCTGACCCTGTGCCTCATGGGAACAGTCCAGCCCGAACTGCCAAGCCATGCCTTCCCTGGACTGGAAACAAGCTTCCTAGGACAGGTTTCTGGCATTTCAGCCGTCTTCAGCCAGGCTTGCTTGAATCCAGTGGCAAAGTGAGCAAGGGACTCACGTCTGAGCATACCCTGCCAACTTATGGCGAACAAAGCGGTAAAAAAGGGGGTGGTGATGGACGGAGCATCAGAACCAATCAAACACTCACACCCAGTCAACAGATCTGGGTTTGATCCATCACTGTTCTTTAGCCCACTCTGCCACCCCAGTTCAGACATGGCCATATGCAAATCAGTCTGACCCTGTGCCTCATGGGAACAGTCCAGCCCGAACTGCCAAGCCATGCCTTCCCTGGACCGGAAAAAAGTTTCCTAGGACCTGTTTCTGGCATTTCAGCCGTCTTCAGCCAGGCTTGCTTGAATCCAGTGGCAAAGTGGGCAAGGGACTCACGTCTGAGCATACCCTGCCAACTTATGGCAAACAAAGCGGTAAAAAAGGGGGTGGTGATGTACGGAGCATCAGAACCAATCAAACACTCACACCCAGTCAACAGATCTGGGTTTGATCCATCACCGTTCTTTAGCCCACTCTGCCACCCCAGTTCAGACATGGCCATATGCAAATCAGTCTGACCCTGTGCCTCATGGGAACAGTCCAGCCCGAACTGCCAAGCCATGCCTTCCCTGGACCGGAAACAAGCTTCCTAGGACCGTAATAATAATAATAATAATAATAATCTTTATTTAGATATAACACATATCTTTAAAAGAGTTTACAAGATTCACAGTTAAAAAGAAACCAACTGTTTTAAAATACAATACACTGTTATGTGTTACACTGGCTATAAAAATACAACATAAGTATTAAAACAAGGCAGTGTTCTGTGGAATAGGATTAGATGTATTGATCTATCACTTTGCAGAGCATGATAAACGATTCATTTCTTCTTCTCTAAAATTTTTGTTAACAAATCCTGTTTTGCGTAAAGTTACGATATACTTGTTGAATAAAAGTTATTAAACCCAGGTTTAAGTCTTTGTTTTCAGGGTTCAAAGCCACAATAATGGCTTGCCTGCATGTCCGAACACCCATCCTATTCCACTCTACTTTAAGTTTACACCTGCGTTGCGAGTTAAAAGCTGGGCAGAGACAAACTACATGTAGCAGGGTTTCGGCCGTCTTGCCGCACCCTCTGCAGATAACATTTTCCGCCATATGTCGCCAGGGGGGCAGATCTTGCAAAAAGCGCCAGTCACCCATCCTGATTGCCATAAAGCTGCGTTTTAAGTACAGTGAATATGTGCAAGACAGATAAGATGCAGGGGCTAGCCGTCTGTAAGAATTTACAAGAGCCCAAGCATGACTGCGTTTGGTGAAGAGGGCCTTATCCTTTATGAGAGAACTCATTTTCACACATTTTTTGATGGCAGTTTTGAATGCTGCCCGGCTGGGGTTGAGGACCCATAGCTCGCTCGCCGACATTTGACAAATGTAATCCTTGAAAAGACAACCAAACGTACCGCCAGGGTTTTTCTGGGTAATTTCCAACCAGACCAAAGATTCTAGTGTGCCTAAGTCTGCTTGTCGCAGTTTGTGGCAGAGATTCAGATATGTACCAATGTTAGAAGCATCATAATTCAATATCCCCAGCTCAAGTCTTACCTGAGCTGGAGATGCGGAGTTTGGCAAGTGGAGTACCTTTTTATAGATTTTGCTTGTATGTTGGTTTAAGGCAGTATTCAGCTTGCCCCTGAATATCTCTATACCATATGATAGAGAAGGGCCGATTTTTGCTCTCAGAACTTCTAAGAGTGGTAAAAGAGTTGGGCCAGAGATATTTTTCGAGACTTTAACTAGTGATACAGCAAGGGTTATGGCTTTGACTGTGAGCTCGTTACGATGTTTAGTAAGGTTACCTCTAGAGTCCAAATGGACACCTAGGTACTTGTACGAGTGACCTACAACGAGGCTTGTGTTATTATATGACCAACTTCCAACAATGCGCCGTTTCCGACCAAATGGGACTACTTGTGTTTTCTTTAAATTAACCTCTAGTTGGTTCATGGACGTGTAGGTGTACAGTTTATCAAGAAGCCTTTGCAGCCCGACCCTAGTGAGGCTAAAAAGAACCAGGTCGTCGGCATATAAGAGGTTGCTTAAAGCCATTCCTCCTACCTTTGGGGCGTGACTATTAGTATCGTCCAATGAGGTTGACAAATCCGCTATAAACAGATTGAAAAGCATGGGGGCCAGCACGCATCCCTGCTTCACACCTCTTGATGTCGAAATTTTCCGGGAGAGATGCGTGCCGGACCCCAACTTCACCCTAACCCAAGTTCTGGAGTAGAGTTGTACAATTGCCTCCAAAAGTTTGTCAGGGATCCCCCATTTCATCAGCTTTTCCCATAGAGCGGCCCTCGGAACCCTATCAAACGCTGCTTTGAAGTCAACAAAGCAACAAAACACCGATCTGGATGTAGAGAGTGCTTTATCGACGATAGTTGACAATGCTAATAGATTGGTCATTGTCCCGGAATTTGCAATGAAACCTGTTTGGTTAATTGGTATCAATTTGTGTGCCTTTGCCCATGCCCTCAACTCCTCCAGCAGGAGACCCGCATAATGTTTCGCCTCAATGTCCAGGAATGCAATAAGTCTATAATTTTTGGGGGAGGCACGGGAACCAGATTTATAGATAGGTTTAATTATTGCACCCCGCCATGAGTCTGGGATTGTTGCAGTTCTCAGAGCAAAGTTAAAGAGATTTGACAATGGGCCTGACCAGAGGGCCACGTCAGATTTAAACAAGTTCTGTGGGAGGCCATTTGGACCCGGAGCTCCATCTGATCTAGCTTTTGACACAGCCGTGGCGACCCTTTCTTGTGACATCTGGAGATCGTCGTTATCGGTGTATGAGCACTCTATAAGATTGTTCTGCTTGTTGTTATGATCTGATACTTTCTCACTTACGGGATTCTCTCCTGTTGCTCCCAAGCATTCCGAGTGACTAAAATGGTCAGTAAGGAAGGTGACCCAGTCTGTTTCTTGGATGTTAGCAGATTCCAGGCTCAGTCTGCTTGAATTTGACTGATTGATTAGGGCCCAGAATTTTCGTGAGTTTCGGCTCGTACTCTCACACACTAACTTACACCAAAATTGGTTATCATGTGTCCGTTTATCTTTAGTGGTTGCCAACCTGAATGACTTTTGGACTACTTGGTACCGTTTTAAGCATTCGCTGTTCCCTGGAGTTTTTACCAGCAGTCGTAAGGCATTGTTTCTAGCTTTCTTAAGTTGCTTCGACTGGTGTGAAAGCGTGAACTGGCGCGGGAGAGATCTACTTGAGGGTTGGTGTTTTTTTGGAAAAAGGTTAAACAGGTGAGCACAGAGCATCGTCCATGTCACTATCGGGGAAGCTTCCTGGTCAAATCCACCTCTTATCAGCTCCATGCTTACTTGAAGGATCTGCGGACTAATGTCATCGCTCCATCTGAGGTGTTTGAGGTTTTCGGAGTATATTCCCCTACTGGTTGAAGGTGCAGGTTTATGCTTCACCGGGTTTGTTTTGAAAGCTATGACCTGAGGCCGATGATCACTTTCTGTTCGTGGGTGAATGCAAAAGCTGACCAAGCATTGGAGCAGAGCTGAATTACAGATGGAATAGTCCAGATAGGAACGTTTGTTTCCATTTGTCCAAGTCCAATTGGGGGGGCGTATCACTCTCCGATCTTCCATTTATGACCAAGTAGCCTGCGCTATAAAAACGCATCGCACAGAGGTGTCCCAGAGCACTGTAGGCTTGATTCGCCGGTTTAGTTTGTGCCTCTGCCTCATTCAAGGAGAATAGAAAGGGCCCCTCAATTTCTGTTAGTTGCCCCTGAAATAGATTGGTATTGAAATCCCCAGTAACAATACAGTCCGAGTGTGGGTGCTCCACGGCTAAGTCACTCATAATTTCCGTTAGTCGTACCAGATGTGATTTTTTTGTGCGTGTATTTGGGTTGATATACACGTTTAGAAGAATGAGTGAGCGTTGTTCCCGCCAAGAATTGATTTTAACCCCAAGCAGCCAGTCTTCATCCAATTTTAATTGTGTTATTGGGCCTTTTAGGTTAATTGATATATATATTGACATGCCACCTTTTGAGTGACCATACCTGCTGTCCCTCAGTGCTGGTTTCCTTAGATCGATATAACCAGTGACAGGGTGGCCTTGTGAAGCCCAAGTTTCCTGCAGAGCTATTACAGCATGCTTACAAATAAAAGAATAAGTTTCTGGGTTCCTAATTTTCTGTTGAAGACCGCTGATGTTCCAGGAGCAAATTAAGAAGATGGAATCTACTTGTGGGATGTGCCCCTTTGCCGATGGGAATGCTTGAGTGCTTGTGTTTTCCGAAGGTGTAAGAGTTTGACCAATAGGCTCTGTACCTTGAGGTCATTCTGTTCTTTTTGATGATAAGATAGCTGGGAGCCAACTCCAGCCTTGATGAGAGTCATCGTTAGAGACCACATTTGAAGTCGGGTTGTCACATGCTTCAGATCCTGACGCATTTTTTAGAATCGAGAAAGGTCTGGGGCGGGGCTCGAATTGTAGGGTTCCAGCTCTTTTGGGTGGCGTTTGCTGGTTTAATAAAGCTGGGGGGTACCCTGGGGTGGAATATGGATAAACTCGAATGCCCCAATCCCGCAGGATAGCCTTGTGGTCCAGAAATACCCTTGCCCAATAGGCCGACTTGAATGCTACCAGTGTTACCTCAGATGGTTGTGTGCCTCTTGGGGGAAGGAATACGATGGAATCTATGTCGTCCGTAACCAAGCCTGCAAACCCCGGAGTACCATCCACTAATTTAATTATATTAGATCTGTTGAGAATGTCTTGCCTACCTTTTGATTTATAGTCTGGGGCTAGTATAATATGAGAAAGATTAGAGTCGCATTTGTCCTTTTTACTGCATAAGCTTTGAGTTAACTTGTTGATGTTATTAAGGGTCAGGCCTGCGTCGAGATCCTGCTCCTGTAGAGGCTGGTGTTGATGGTCCTTCCTCAAGGACTGTCTATTAGTAGGCAAAAGTGGATTGTGATTGTAAATTGTTTTTGTTAGGTTTGAACTAGTCATGGCATGGTCTGACCGGGGTAAAATTGAAGCAGGTACTGGTTTAGGGTTAGTTGCGGTCTCTGTAAGTTCTGACAGGCTTAGATCATTACTGTTCGCCCTTGGCTTTTCTTTAGCTATACTAAAATCTTCTGTTGTTATTCCCACAGATGTGGGCTCTGATGCGCTTAGATCGTTAAATTTCACTCTTGGCTTTTCTTTAGCAGTACTGAAGTCGTCAATCGCTATTCCCATGGCTGACTTAGTTGAATCATGGTTACTGCTCAAAGTCCGTTGAATGACGGTTTCAGATAGATCCCCTTTTTGATCAATTATGTTTGGGTTTGCTAAGGGTGATGGTATGTCACGTTCACTAAGAACTTTTTTGTTAGAAGCTATTGCGAAAAGAGGAAAAAAGTTTGTCATGGCTGCTGTTGTTTTAGACCTTGTTTTATTTCTGTTTTTACGCTGGCGTTTGCGCTCTCTCTTACTACAGGGTGGTAAAGGAACTGGCTGAACTTCCGAAATCAAGGCTATCTGGGCTGCTGAGCTAGCCCCTGACTCAAGCTCAATGTGGGCTGCGCAGTTTGTGCGCCCACTTGGAGGCCAAGCTTTTTTGGTCGTTGCTTCTGTCAGGTCGAGACCCGTTGTTCCGTTTTGGAGTCGGTCAAGTATTGGCTGCTCGTTTAGTTGTTTTGGGAGGGGAACTATTTCCTCCTTCAGCTGGGTGCCTTGTTTTGTTATAATCCGAGGGTTAGCTTGTTTTTGAGACGTGTTTGGCAGTGTTTGCGATTGTGGGAAAAGAGTTGTTGGTGTGTTGCCTCCCTTCAGCAACTTAACTTCGTCTATGACCTTTGATAAAAAGGCTGGAAGCGACGAAAGTGAGTCTATGATTGGGGAACAGCAACAGACCACCTGGACAAGCTTTGCAGAAGATTGCGCTCCTATTATTAAGTTGTTCAGCTTGTCCAATTTGTTGTCAATACCTGCTGTGAACAGTGCTAGGGTGTTCAAAAGGTCTATCTGCACGTCCAATTTATCAGAATGATAATTTAATGCATTAACTGTTTGTTGGAAAGTTTGGAGAAGTTGGGGCCAGATACCAATTGCTGTAGGGTCCTCTGGCTTGGATTTTACATTTGAAGAATGTTTAGGAGAATTCTGAGTATTTTTAAAGAAAAATGAGAAGTCCGCTAAAAACTGGTCATCTGGAGCTGTTTTTTTAGGCGATTGTGGTGAAGGTGTCATTGATACTGTTTTTGGTGTAAATGCGATATGCTGAAGACTTGATGTATCGAGATGGTCCTTAGGTGTGCTTATGGATTGATGCAATTCAGCTGGTCGTGGATTTTTGTTGCTGTGGAGGATGTTTTGCACGTGAATTTGAGGAAAAACTAGGTGGCTATGAAAAGCCATTGTGGATTCCTTTAATACGACTAGGTCTTGACATGACTGTGGTGCTGATGATTCTATATTCTGAGCTTGGTCTGAAAAGGTGCTTGAGTTTTGTGTTTGGCTCAGCGGAAGAATATGCAACAAAGGTGCTTCCTGCTTGCTCGTATCCGTTAGTGAGGCAGAATAACCTGATTGCGATTGTAGAAAGTCATCGTGTTGAAGATTTTGTTTTAAGGTTATCCCCTCTGGCTGGGTTGGGGTTGCATCTTTTTGTGTGGATCCAAAAATAAAGACTTCCGAAAGTTGAGCCGAGATTTTACTGGACGTATTCTTCTGCAGCTGTTGTGAAGATGGAGGTTGTAAAGAGAGCGTAATTATTTCGGCCATTTGGTCCGATGCTCCAAATTTGGTTTCCTCCAGCGGTTGCGAATTTGAGGGAGCTTTCGCCGTAGATGGAATTTTTTTAAAATAGTCAAGCAGCTTCAAGGTTTTCGAAGTGTTTGGTGTGTCCTTACCCTTGCCGTTGATGCCAAGACTGTTATTGACGTTACCATTTGGCTTCTGTTTTGCCACCTTTATTGTGTCATTACAAGCCATTGGGGGCCCATAGCTACCTTGGTCGGGCTCCTCGTCTGACGACATCTGTTTTGGTTTCCTCCTTTTGGGAGCCACTGCAGGTTTTCTAATTTTCCCAGATCTCATGGCTTGTAAAGTTAAATACTTATTAAAGGTCGGCTGGAACAAGTGCTCTTGCCAGGGAACCACCGGGGATCCACCGGAGCCGCTCCTCCAGGACGTTGGAGCGTCGGAGACTGAAAGTCCGGTGATTCCAGCAGTGCAGTTTCCGACAGCCAGGTAATATGGATTCTGTAAATATTGTCCTGTATTTATGTTATGAGCTGTGCTATCTTGCGAATTTGATCTGCCAAAACTATTGACAGATGTCGTTTTTTCGGGGTTTTTTCGGTAAAATCTATGCCAGCTTTTATTGGCACCTTTGTCACCTTTGGTACCTTTGTCGTGGCACCCCCCCGCTCATTTATGTAGCCCTGCCCCAGCCCCTAACCAGCCTGCGGCCACCCGCCTGCCTGCCGTACCACACAGGCAAGAGACCGGGAGTCCAAGCCAGACCTCACCTCACCTCTGTGTTATCCCCCTTAAGGGGGGGCGCACTGGTAATGAGACTGGGAAGAGGGCTCTCCGGTCAATGGCCGCAATGAGACAGTGAGACAGTGAAGCGTCGGGCGTCAGGCGGCTTCGCAGGGGAAGGGGAGAGCAGGGGGAGCAGCCCCAGAGCTGGACAGAGCTGCCCTGTGCCCCGTGCCCCTACACGCCCACAGCCAGGCCGGTAAGGAGGGACAGAAGGAGAGAATGGACGGGCCGAAGGCACTGAGGAGAGCGAAGAGCAGAGAGCAGGGAGCTATAGAGCAAAGGGCAGAGGGGGAGTGGAGGAGAACAGGACTAGGGGAGCAGGCGCCAGGAATACAGGGAGGACTAGGCAATATCTAGGCAAGCAGTATTATGCGGTATTATGCAGTATTGAGCGTCAAGCGTCAAAACGTCAGGCAACGCTGTAAGAGCGTGCGGCTCAGGGGGAGGGGGGGGTCAAGGCTTGGGCCCATGGCTTTCGCCTCGCCGGCTGACCTGTCAAAAGCCCCCCAACACGCCCCACCTTCAATAGAGAGGGCCCTCAAGCCTCCTCTCCCATCATCCCGTTTTTTGCCGACTTACCAGCTCCTCAGACGTGCCGCTATTGCTGCTGCTGCCCACGACCCACGACCCTCGAAGATTCCTGTTGCCTGTGCCTGCACCTCCTGAGCCAGAAGGAGGAACCGGCTCACTCGCTCTCTCACTCCCGCTCCCGCTTACACGCAGCACGGTAGCGCTGCTCAGCTCTGCTCAATCAACCAATCGGCCGGCGTCCAGCTCCTGCTCCTGCTCCGCCAACTCCCTCAACCACGCCTCGGCTGACGCACGGCAACACGGCAGCTCCTCTGTTAGTGGGGCGCGGCCAGAAACTAGGACCGGTTTCTGGCATTTCAGCCGTCTTCAGCCAGGCTTGCTTGAATCCAGTGGCAAAGTGAGCAAGGGACTCACATCTGAGCATACCCTGCCAACTTATGGCGAACAAAGTGGTAAAAACGGGGGTGGTGATGGACGGAGCATCAGAACCAATCAAACACTCACACCCAGTCAACAGATCTGGGTTTGATCCATCACCGTTCTTTAGCCCACTCTGCCACCCCAGTTCAGACATGGCCATATGCAAATCAGTCTGACCCTGTGCCTCATGGGAACAGTCCAGCCCGAACTGCCAAGCCATGCCTTCCCTGGACCGGAAACAAGCTTCCTAGGACCGGTTTCTGGCATTTCAGCCGTCTTCAGCCAGGCTTGCTTGAATCCAGTGGCAAAGTGAGCAAGGGACTCACGTCTGAGCATACCCTGCCAACTTATGGCGAACAAAGCGGTAAAAAAGGGGGTGGTGATGGACGGAGCATCAGAACCAATCAAACACTCACACCCAGTCAACAGATCTGGGTTTGATCCATCACCGTTCTTTAGCCCACTCTGCCACCCAAGTTCAGACATGGCCATATGGCCTTGCGGAAGGCGGCACTACAAAGGGGTGCAGCCCCATGCCCAATTTTCAGAGGTGGAGGTGGCAGCACTAGTATTTTATGTCCAGCGCCACCTTCCTTCCACCCTGGAAGCAGGTAGCAGGCCTGGTTGTGGTTATGGGCTCCGTGAGCTTGGGCAATGGTGGGAGACGGTTCGCTGAGCTGCGCGCTGTTGCTCTGGGGTCCGGCGCACCCTATAGCAGCTGACCCAACTGCAGTCCGATGTCCTGGGCCAAGAACAGGACTTGCTGGGACTGCTGTAAGGATTGAGGTTGCGGGGCTCTGTGATTAATTATTATTAATATTATTACTTGTGTTCTATGCTAGTATTTTTTGCCTAAATAGCAAGCATGCTGCTCACATGTAGATAAGTTAGGTTTGCAGATATTATGTGATCGTTATTTTACTTGTTGGTGCAGGCTTGAGCTGATTATTTAAGAAGTAAGGCAGAGATTCAAGTCCCTTGTCCTGTCATTAAGATAGTGGGAGTTAGTATTATTGAGCGCGTTCTCTCACTTCTTAGAGCCTTTATTTCTTGACGCTCATACGGTGTCAAGCAATTCCACAGTGATGTGTATGCAGGTGTCCGTCTATGCCCTGAAAAATGCAGACTTAGTGAATTAGTCTGTCAAAGGGGAATGAGAGATTGCGAATGAGATGAGAAGCAAACATCATTAAGTGCAATTTATTAGTAATTCCAAAATCTAGTTTAGTAAATTTGGAATAGCGTTAGGTAGGTTCAGGAAATTTGGAATAGGCTGGTCCGCGATACTACTAGTCGATCTGATTTAGAAACATTTAATGTTATTGCGCTTGCCTTTCATGGCAAATAATATTTTTGGAGAGATTATTTATTTGCCACCAATCTTTTTTTATTTTCTTGTCTATATCTTACATCAGCATCCAGGGGCAAGAAGAGGGCTGATGAGGCGGATAAGGGAGATAGAGGTGCCTCCCAAAGTTCCACGGCTGATGGCTCTGCTGGCCCCAGTAAGTTCTCCTGTTGTTAACATTAATATTTATTCCCCTAACTTTTACCACTCCTTATTTTGAATTATTTCGGTCCGTCTCCTAATTGTTTTCCAAAACCTCTTTAATCAATCTGTTTGTAACTTCTTGTTATCCCTGCATTATCCTATTTACTTATTTTCTATGATTCAAGTTTCTGTACTTTACTTTAAACTGTCTATGAGCTGGTCTGTTTGAGGTAAAAAATTATCGACCAATCTCATGCTTGCCAATAGCAGCCACATTTTTTGAAAAATCGGTGAACAGGGAGTTAACTCAGTATCTTGACTCCAATAACTTGTTAGACCCCAGTCAGAATGGCTTTCGATCATGCCATTCTACAGAGTTGGCTTTGAGAATGGCTACAGAGGAGATTCGCAGACAGGTGGATGGGGGGCAAGCCGTCTTTATCCTGCTAGACCTATCAGCAGCATTTGACACCATCAATCACACGGTGTCAGTGCGGCAGCTGAAGGCTGTAGGGATTGGGGGACGGCCCTGGCCCTCCTCACCTCCGTTCTAGCTTGTACGGATCAGAGCATACTCTGGGACAATCTGCAATCTGACACTTTCTATCTCCCGTGCTGGGTGCTGCAGGGGTCAGCCTTATCACCCACGCTATTTAACATCTATGTCACTCCCCTGGCCAAAATCATTAGAGAGCATGGTTTCACTTTGGTCTCATATGCGGATGACTCTCAGACTAATATATCCATGTCTAAACATCCGGAGGCTACTGCCATCAGCTTCTATACCTGTCTGACCAAAATTATGAGCTGAATGAGTCAAAACGTTCTTAAAATCAACACTGAGAAAATGGAGGTTATGGAGTTTGGTAAGGGCCTTACCCTGTGGAACCAAACATGGTGGCCAACAGAGGGGGGTGAGTGTCCCTGTCTGACAACTAAGGCCAGGAATCTTGGAGTGATCTATGACAACCCACTAAATTTTGCAGGCCAGATAAATCACCTAATGTCCTCCTGTTTCTTTTTACTGAAGATCTTACGTAAGATTTTCACCTTTATTCCTCAGGAACTCAGGAAAACTGTGGTAGCAGCTCTTATCCTCTCAAAAATAGAATACTGCAACGTGCTCTGTCTGGGCATTGACAAGGCCCAGATGACTAATTTGCAGTCCCTACAAAATGCAGCAGCTCGAATTCTATTAAACATCCCTAAAGGCCATTCTAACTCTGCTGGTATAAGAGCAATACATTGGCTCCCTATCCAGCAGCGAGTGGGATTCAAGGCCCTCTGTCTGTTACCCAAGGTACTGTACGATGGAGGTGCTGGTGACATTCAAAAATTGTTCTTATGGTATTCGCCCAAGAGAAACCTTAGATCCACAATAAGCGGGACAAATCTCCCACATTTGCAGAGCAAGATCTGGAGGCAGGAGTTTGTCCCACTGTGCAGCTACACTGTGGAACAAGATGCCAATTGCTATGAGGCTGCAGCCAAACAGGCAGCATTTTAGGAAATCGCTTAAATCCTGGTAGTTCCCTCCCAACTAACTGGCAGGAACAAATAGAGCAGCCCCTCACATTTCCCAGCGCCAAGACGCCTTGGCAATCGAGCACTTTATAAACCTATTTTATTATTATTATTATTATTATTATTATTATTATTATTATTATTATTATTATTATTATTATTATTATTTAAAGCTTCCTTTCTTCTGCTTTGTCAGTCAGATATCCCTCTCTTCTATATATCTTGTGGGCTGCCTAGTGGTGGTATTGTAAGACTCAGAGAACCCATTGGTCACGTACTACAACTCTGCCATGAAGATTGCATGCCCAAGTAAGGTATTCTATGCTTGTTTGTTGAGATGAGAAGGCTTTCTTTTACTTGCACAATCAGTAGAACAAGAGAGTGGCCATGGTCATGCTGGACACCCCAATGTTGTGTGTGTATTATTTATTACAGTATACCAGCAGTTGATGATGACGTGCACCATGGCTGGAAGGGAGTATGAGGAGGGCGGCCCCATTGCATTTGCCAACCAAGACCATATGTGCAGTTGTCCACCCTTTTGTTTCTTTTCAAAAACTCAAATTCACCAATAGCTCTGCCAATCAACCACACAAAGTTATTGTTTGTCTTGACTACCTGGCTTTTCAAAAATTGCCACCAACAGAATACCCAACCTGATATTTTTGATAGAAGATTCTCTAACTGAATTGTAGTGATGTATTGTGTTTGTATTTTGCTATAAAAAAATTAATAGGGGGAGGCGTACCTGGCATCTAAAAAATGTGTATTGTTTTTCTAACCGCACCGACCACTAGTGGAAGAGGCTAGCACTTATGGCACCAGCCAAGCAGACGCAGCAGTGGTCCAAGGGGTTGAGCCAGCAGCAGTGGCAGGCGGTGGTAAGTCAGATGCTTATTGCCAATAAATAATGTACTCACTGAAAGGGTATACTGTTGACTTGTGAACAGCCCTCTTTAGCAGATACAGCAGGAGGATGAATAAAAGGGTATACAGATGAAAGTATGCCTGTCTGGGTGGGTGGAAGGGTATGGGTGAAAGGATGCCTGCCTAGGTGGGTGAAAAAAATCCTCAGGTGGGTTTGATGGGTGAAAGGATGCATGGGTGGGTATATATATATTGGTGAAAGGTTTGTTGAGACTGAGAGCCAGTTTTGGATAGATGGATGGATATTTGAATGGATGGTTTTCAATGTTGAAGACTGGATGAGAGAACGTAAAACCAAACGGTGAGTAGCAAAGCCAAGGGTGAAGAATAATAATGCTAGAAGAACAATGCAATGATGAATGGATAAATGCTTGAAATGAAGAAGAAACAACGGACTATCGAGCTCCTCCGGAGTGGCATTCTTGTCACCTACTTTACTTGCTTGGAATAGTTTTATCAAGGCTTTGATTCAAAGAGTAGAAGTGGTATTTCTGACTACTCCCTTCACTCACAGTAGTTATCAAGCACAACATATGTTGTGTATCCTACCAACACATCATCAATAATCCCCCTCCCTTCCTACCAATCCTTCCCATGGCATTTCGCCAGTGACACCCATGGTGACCTAACAGCTGCATGGTTTTACTCGGTTGGCATTTACAAAGTTCCTGGCAATGTGAAAACAAAGTGTGCTTACCTTCCCTCCTCAGTTACTTCTTGGAACATAACTCCTTTCCTAATTTGTGTCCCAGCTTTCTGAAAAATTTGAAAAAAACATTCTTTACATGCACAACATTCTTCCTGCCAAGTAATTAATTTTATTATGGCTTCCATAACGGATTACGCCTGTTCAAATTTTTCCCTTTCAACATTTGCCAACCAGTGACTCACTACTAGCTAAAGCTTAGGCATATGATGATGATGATTAGTAAAACGTCTACCACGGTTCGATCCCCGGCTCTGGCGGCAATTTAGCCCAGTACCATGTGACTCTGGGCAATAGCTTGCTTAATCTTCCCGACGGCCCACAGCGCTTTACAAAATGTGGATTATTATTATTATTATATTATTATTACCTACCCGGCCTAATCCCTCTTACTTACCCGCAGTAGAGTAACTGCCTAGCAAATCTATTTGATGGGAAAAAGTCATTTCAAAGTGTGGTGATGGAGGGTGAGGCCAGGGAGTAAAGTGATAATAAGAGTAAGTGCCTTGACGTTGGCATATGGGATCTGTGGCAAACATGCCAAATACAATATCCTATTCCTTGATACTTTCCCTGCACTGTAGTACATCCCTCCTCCCACCGTCTGCTTATGGCAGATGGGAAGATTTCTGCATGACTGATTTTATAGCACCTAACATGACATATGCCATTCATAGTATTCATTTGACTTATAGTCAGGCTAAAATTGAAAGACATTTTGTTCAGAGGGGATCATGGCCATAGGAATAAGATAATGGTCTATTACAGCTGTCCCACCCGCAGACAGTAGCAAAGTAATACGAGTATGACTAGGGCGCCAGCTGAGCTAGCATGCCTCCATTAATTTACCACAACGAGAGAGTGAAGAATACTTGTGTACTCCATATTGCATAATTTCTGAAACTCTAATCACATCAAAATCGAATACCCGAGGATACAAGCTAATGTACAGCTACTGTGCCACTACATTATGTCTTTTGCTAAGAGAGTAGTTTACAATTTGTATTTTTTCTTTCATGATAAAACTAATCCTGCTGGTGTTAACAGGCAGGAGATAGCAGCCCAGACGCGGCAGAGGAAACTGATGGCCATCAAGGCACAATACTAACAGCTGGTGGCCGAGCAAGAAGAGGAGGCGGCAGCAGCTGCAGATGCCCTTGGCCCCAGCCAGACCCAAGAGCCTCCAGTCTACTGGCGTTGCAGTCTGATAGCAGCCGCCCGCTGCCCTTCCATCACTGCTGCCCCCCCTATTTCCACGCATTTGAGTGCCATATCATGCAGAGGCTGGCGTGCATGGAAGCCAGGCAAGAACTAATGGATAGGTACCTGAAAAAGCTTGTAGCCTGTGGTTAGTGCCCTCTTCTGCCCCTTTTTAATCTTTTTTTGTTAGGTGGGACTTGTTGTCGGGAGAGGTGGGAATGTGGGAGTTGGGACATTTGGATTTTTTTATGGACACTTTTATTTTGGGACTTACTTTAGTTTGGGCTTTGGACACAAATTTCTTTTGAGACATATGTTGAGGATGGGGAGATTTGCTTGGGGAGATGGGTGGGCCACTTGTGGGATTCGTTTTTATTGTTAGCCAAATAAATATTTCAGAATTTTACATTATGATTTAAATAATTTTGGGGGTGTTTTACTTCAGTGCTGCCTTTGTCGTAGCCTGTTTTTAAGATCTGCTGATAGTGCACAACAAATTGGTTATGCAGTACCCCTATCCTACTACTCTCCTCCTAGTCTCTGCAGGTCTGCAACTATATTGACCCCTAAGGAGTGGGGGAGTGATTTTCCGTTTTCTATATTGAAGTACAACAATGCTCTACAGTTCTCTTACCTGAATAGATAAAGCAAGGGGTGCATGGGTTCCCAAGGTACCATGGAGGTCGTAGTAGTAGCATGCAAGCACAGTAACAGAGAAGGCATCAGAAGCGAGGTCCTACTCCTGCATAGGTGAACTCAAACTGTAGAATAAGGACTATTCTTTAGAGGGAACTAACTAAATTGAAGTAAAAACTAAGTTAATGGGTTATATATCATTATATGAAAGCTTTACAAACAATTGAGACAGTCACCAGACTAGACTACTAATTCACAAGAAGAGAGACAATATAAGAAAATATAAGCAATGCTAAATTGAATTATTCAGAACAAATGTAAGCTAGTAAAAGTTACCAAATGAAGTGGACTTAAACTCTGAAATGGACATGGGTAAGCTGTGATGCAACACAGTGCCTGAATAATGATGCTGGCAATGATGTTCTTCTGAAAATATCGAGCACTGTTTTTATGCGTGGGTCAGTAAATGTCACTAGTGTGGGCTATACTTAGAGCTGAAGATACTGCACTGAGTTGGAGTTACACCACATACGACCCACCAAGTGTGTGATCAATTAATGGTGTAACTGATTAAGTCACATCTCAATAAATCACACAGCTTGCAGGGAAAGGGTTAGATGTTTGAAGAATAGATAAGAAGGGGAAATTGGGAAAAGGTTTGACAAATTAAAATGGACAACGTTCTTGTGGGCAATGAGCAGCGAACCATCATAAATCTGTTATGGGTAAAAAGGAAACAAATGAGTACAGGTAACGTAAATGCAATGCAAACCAAACTGTCTGTCTGCCCCCAGAGAGACCAAAGTTACAAAGATAGCAAATATATATCAAATTATGTAAGAGTCAAGCGAACAACACACACAGTTCAAATGATTATCAAAAGAAAAATGATACTGTATTGCCAAATTGGAAGTTGCATCTGCTTTCCTCTTGGAATGTCCATCAATCTTGGGTGCTTGGTGGATGTGGTCCTTTAAGGTAAGCAGGAGTGTTTTGTTGTATTTCCAGTTTGGTGCAGGATAAGTGGGCCTGCGGAATCTAAACAAAAAGTATATTGTAAAATCAAGAAGAAAGAAATAAGTTAAACTTCATAAGGAGTGCACAGAGAAAATGCTGAGGCAGTGCAATAGAGAAGAGGAGTCCTTTTTGCACTCATTCATTTCACGACCGATATGTGAACAATTAGGTGAGAGCAATTTTACAACAACCAAAAATCATACAAAAGTGGCAGCGTGTAACTATCGGTATCAGTCTGATGAAACTCAAAACTGTCATGATCATCAATTCATCATCATAAATCATAACAATAATATGTAGCCTAACAGCACTTGCATAATGTGATGATCATTTATGACCACATTCCTGTGTCCAGTTACCTAAAACAATAGGTGCTCCACCCAGTCACCACTTAGCTTCAAATTTGAGCCATACCACACTAAGCACACAAACCTAGCAACATTGCATTTTCCAAATCAAGTCAAAGTTCAATGCACCGGTGTCACCACTCACCACTCACAATAAGAGAAACAGTGAGTAGTTTTTTGTGTAGACTAGATTTGTGTTTGTGTTATCTAAAGAGACTGGTCAGGTCTGACTCTTTGAGGAGTATAAAGCAGAAAATAAAGCAGTGTGGATGGGACCCTGTGAGCAAATCTCTCCAACCCTCAAAGTGGAAGGAAAATATCACCTTCTGAAAAAAAGAAATTGTCCGTCAGTAGGCCACCAATATTGTAAATCATCACATACACAGATTTAAGCGTATTAGTTATTGATGAACAAACTCCCAGTGCCACTGCATGCCACCACATGAATCATCTCAACACACTCACAAACAACAATCACTCAGCATGCAATGTATGCCATTTACCTGTTCTTCTAATTCAGGCATGGTCACCGTGGTACATTGCCAATCCATTGTTCACGAAACAGACATTGGCCAGTCTTGTAACAAATCAAATAATATGGGGCAGTCCGGCTAGGGTAATATACTAGGAAAGGAATAAGGATAGATAGTCACGACCAGGGACCGTGGCAGGCTCAAATTTGTATCTGAACTGGCCTTGATGGAAATGGGTTGGAGGGGGGCTTCTTCACTGCACAATGGTACAACTCCAATCCGGCAATAAAATGTGTCTAAGATGGTCAGGGTGATTTAGTCAGTCAGACACAAACAAATAAAATAAAAAAATAGTGTTCCCCTAGCAATATATATTTTTTGGGGGGGTATCAAAGCAGATCAGTGATAGAGAGAGAAAGTTCTAAGGTTGTTGGCCCAGGCCTAGTAGTCAGGGAAGTGGAGCTCATCCTCAAACTCAGGTGGTTCACCCAGAAGCAGGTAAGCTAAGACACTACCTCCATGACCTGAGTCTCCCTCATCTTCCTCTTGTCATACACCAGGTATGGAGTAATCCAGTGGTATAAAGTGCTGATTCATTTTGATCATGGCTAACCTCTCCACGTTTTGAGGCAAGAGACTGGTCCTTCTAACTGTGACAATGGCACCAGCAGCACTGAAAACACGCTCAGCGGAGACACTGGTTACCAGGCAAGCCAGATAATTTATTGCCAGACTGCTGGGCTCTACCATAGTGTGCACTAAGGTTACCCAGACTAAACTTTACTCTGCAAATGGAGCATATGGCAATGTTCACCCCCTTCTTGCTAATCGTGAAGAAGTCCCAAACTTAGGAGGTCAACTTTCTGATCCTGGTGGAACTGCCAATGTTGGATGAACTGGAGGAAGGTGGGCATTTTGATGTTTGCCTCTCTGCCGTACCTAATTCTACTGAGGTTGCCATGGATGTAGGTAACTCCTGGGACTTTGCAAATATGGCAGCTGGCAGCAAGGGGTGTCAAGGCTTCAGCCAGGCTGACATTGTTTATTCTCTTGTGAAAGCCATGTCTTCTCATGGACGAATAACAGACAGCAACATTTGCACCGTGTATGTTCAGTCCTTGTACTTAATGTTCAAGGTGTTGTGGTAAGGTACTTAGAATGTGGAATTGTAAGCAATGTGGTTTCAGAGACACTGATCCTGTACTGTCCCGCAAGCAAATATGTGTCGAAAGTCATTGTGTAGAAAATAAGGCAACTTAAGAAATATGTGCATGTAAAATGGCGGTGTTTCTCGCTGGCCTAATCCAGCCACATGACAATCGCCTTTCCTCGCAACCAGGAGGTGACGGGCAGCAGCTGCAGTCACCGGTGTAAGGTGAGAGGGGAAAGGTCCCAGTATAGGCAGACACTGACCCCCTCAAGTGTCACCGCATCCATCTCACGTGCCGACTCCAAGATGGTGTCTTTCTGACTATGAAGTTGGACACAGGTTAGGATATCCGATGGCTTGCCTCCTGGGTACCCCATGCAGCCCACCCAGTGTATTCTGTCCTGTTGTATGTCCTTCTCCACAAGGCCCAAGATAATGCTGTGAGAAAGACATTTAACAAAAAGTTCCAAGGCCCCATGGCCTATCTCCTGTGATATTCATCTAAGACGGATATTGGATCTATGGAATCTTTTCTCCAAAACTTTTAGATGGCTCTGGACGTCTATATTCCGATCCCGCAGAACTAGAATTTATTTTCTGAAGGAGCCCAGTTCCTACTCTCCTGCGTCTCCTGAATCTTCATCGGTTGAGACTCATTGGCCTAGATCAGCTAGGCCACTTCCAATCTCTTTGAGGTCCTTGTTAACGTCTGCCCGGAGGTAAACAATGTCCTGGTGGAGTTTCCTGTGAAGGTCTTCCATAAGGGCACCGCAGATGCTGCCCTGTAGTGAGGGCAGACAGCTACCGGCCTCCTCCATATCAGTGTCCTGTTGAACATCCTGTTTCTTGGACTCAGCTTTAGTGAGAAGGTCATTAATTCTGGTGACTTTCTTTTGATATTCAGGAGGCCCTACTGGTGGTGCACACTATAAGACTTCACCCCTGTCAATACTGTGTCAAAAGCACCAGGCCCCATATAACCACCACCAGTGACTCCTCGGCTGCTCTGTTCTCTGCCAATGGTGTGGTTTGATATGCAACTGTACACCCCTCGGTATGACAGTGCTTCACTGTGGGGCATGTTGCATGCAGTCTGGATGCACTGTTAATGGAGGGCCTTGTGGATGGGTCATGGGGAATTACAGCCACTCGCATTCAGGGGCGAGGTCCACCAAACTCACTGAAGGGGACCTGGTCACCCCCTCACCTCTGAAAGTCATCTCCACCCAGAATGCCAGTCAGCAATGTGTCCCCCAGGCCCCACAGACCTGGCTAGTACATTATTTGCTGAGGGGGTAGAAAGGGCACTGCTGGCTGTCGATACAGCTCCCTTCAAACTTCTCTGGACAATGCTGAGCCTGCCTGCATGGCCCATCTCCCTCCTCGGAAGGTGCAAAGACAGGCCTCCTTAGAGTAAGGGGGTCACAATACAACAGTGCTCTTCCATCAGTGGGCGTGCCTAAGATCTGAAGCAATACTGGGTGGGGCCAGGTCTCACAGGGCTGCTTGCTCCAGGCCGTTTCTCTCCTCTGTTGCTGTTGGTGTGGTTCCCTTATGGCCCCCAATCACAGGGGTGGAGCGAGTACTGCCTGGGTGCCTGGCAGATCCCCAGCCTTCCACCAGTACTACTGGAGCCGCTACCTCTCCTCTGGCATTGTGCTTTGGGACACATTGCTCCTTACTCCACCAGGCCATATTGGAATAGGTATCTAGACTCCCTCGGCAAAGTCTCTCCTGAAGAGGTTGAGCACACCAGTGGTGTAACAAAAGCCCCCGCACACCCTTTGGTGTAGGGGCCTGAGCACCAGGGGACACTGGCAGTAAAAGTGGTAGGTGGTGGGCAGGGAGAGAGAGCCCCCTCTGTGCACTTTGCTGGGGGGGGGGCTCTAGTTTTATTAAGCCACTGGAGCACACTAACTAGTTCCAGCCATCTCTGCTCCTCCGAGAGGTGAGCTTCAACTTTGGTGGGGGGTTGGCTGAGAGCAATTCTTCATGGTATCAGGAGCAGAGCAACGAAAACATGCTCCTACATTGGTGTCACCTTGGCCACGTTCCCTGGGATTTATGTTTAAAACAATTGACTGTTTCCAGATCTAGTCCTACTTATTAAGACAAACTTTCTTCCTGTCTACCAATGGCACATTTCAACCAGGGCATATCGATTGAGGTTGTGCTGCTTTGGTGATATCACAGCTTTCCAGATCTTCCTGAGCTGTTCCAGACTTGGCTTAATTCTTCAGGTTAACATGTGATACTCACCATTAGCAAAGTCAGTGCAAAGCTGAAAACTGGCAAAAGAACATTGCAAATAGCATCCTCACCATTAAATGGTGGGAAGTACTGCATTGACAGCGCACATTGTGCTTTGTAGTGGAACTCCAGTAACATTACACTGGGTTATGTCACTCAAGCATACTATGCTAGAAAGAGAAGAAACACATACTTAAACATTTCACAAGTATCTTAAAGGCCAAATGAGCATGTCAGACTTTCCATCTAAACAAGGTTATGCTACAAAGACTCATACCTCCTGAAGAGTATTTGAGAATCAATACAAAACAATAAATGTGTGAATGAACTAAGAAGTGTACGGTATGTCTATATGTATGTTATGTTGTCTTCTGACAGTGATGTTCTGATCCTTCTCAACTACTTAGATGAACACATGACAATAGGGGATTAATCCTATTTGGCCAATGTTTAAAGAATTATGATTTTATATCATACTTTAATAAATACTAATTGTCCAAGCTCCACTGCCCAGTGAGCCTCCACCACCTCTCTCTCCTGCGGTGTTAAAGCAAATGTGTTTTTACTCTCCCTGCACCTAATCATGTGAACCAGTGTGATGTGTTGCATGCTGCCTCTATGCATACGTATTGCTTGTGGTTATGATGTGAACATATATTGGTGATACATGGAATAGAATGGCTATAACTGGTATACAATTATGCAATATCGGAAACAGGAATGTAATACCTTGAATGAGCTAAACAATTCCAATACCAGGTACTTAGCTGTCAATAATTGCCATATAAAGGTGACCAGTGACATAAGATGGTGATACTTGACATATGATTCCCTGGTAATGATGGTGATCCCTGCCATAGAATGATAGTCCCTCACATATAATGCCAGTGACTATGATGGAAAATACACTTTAATACGACAGCAGTGCTTGGCATGTTCTGGTATTTCCGGACACATGCTAGTAATGCCTGGCATATTATGGTCAACCATGGCATGTGACTGCGACCTTGGTATGCAATGATAACCCTAGGCATATGATGGCTATCTCCAATATAATTGCAGTCTCTGGCATACAGCGCTAACATCATGATCAATTGTACACAACAGTGATTCCAGGCATGTGGTTTCAGCTTCTGGTCTATGATGATGATCCCTGGGATATGATACACTCCCTGGCACATTATAACAGCCCTGGCAGTGTGTCTCATATGAATTCAGCACCTGGCACAGGAATAGCATGTGAATACAAACATATGATGGCATGTATACTTTCAATACAATGGCAATACGTGCCCTATAACATAACATGTGCATTTGTAAAGCGCACGTTCACCCAAGGGTATCTTGGCACTGAATAACAGTTGTTTATTGTTACCCATCTCAGTAGTACTCATTTTATTAACCTTAAAAGGATGACAGGCTGAGTGGACCCGCCGGGATTTGAACCTGTGACCATAAGGTCAAACACAGGCCCCTACAGTGGCTGCATTAGTCCACTAAGCCACCAGACCCAGCATATGATGATAGTTGCTGGTGTCCCATGGGAATTTCAAGAATACACTGTATTAAACACTGGAAAATTATCACAACTTCTGACATATGATGATTGCAATTACCAATTTAAAGGCATCTGAAATTTGGCATGTGAAGCAGAATCTCCCTGTATGAAGTTGTTCATTGTAAATTACAATGGTCCGGAAGAATTAAAGACCAGAAATGAGGGCATAACTGTGAATGCTGCATGTAAGGCTGGGTGTAGACATATAAAGATGTTCCTGGGATATGATGGCTCTAAATAGGCATACAAGATGATACATGAGCACATGACCACACAAACTGGGTCTATTAATACTGGACCTTGGCTCCTAAGATGACACATTGGCCCGGAGGCTGAATGTGGCCTGCGGGTGCTGGGTCTTCCACATGAGTTTCAGAAATTGGCATATTATGCTGTCCATGTGAATGCTGGCCAGTGCCTGTTCATTTGAGGATTTATTGTATAGACTCCCGACTTTGAAAACATGGAAGGACCTATAATAGCCAAAAACTGACTCGCTCAGCTGTGTCCATTGTGGCCTGAAATGACTATTGAAGAGTCCGATAGTAACACACCATTAAATTCCCTTTTTTTTAAATTCATGAAACACATTTAACTTGCCCATTGACAAATGCTATGGAACATAACCCCGTAATAAGAAGTATAATCACAGCAGGAATACTCCTATTGTGAGAAATCTTGCAGTTCCCAAGGAACTATGAGAAAATGATGTTAACAGGTTTGACCCAGACCTGACAGTGATCACGAAACATTAATTCTTGTACTTAGGATTCTCTCTTTGGTATGTTTGAGCCCTTGATACTGGCCCTGTCTTCACTGATTGCTCAGATGGTGAGAATAAATAGATCATAGGAATTCTCAAGGAATTATTGACCTCTCTAGATTTTAGTTTTACAAAAGAAGCAAAGGTTTTCCATCTAATGCTTATATCTCATGTATGATATTACTCAAAATGTAGGGCAGCTTAGTATCTAGTTACTATTGCAATTAATAGGAGTTAGAGAATAGATGCAACAGCTAAATATAAGAAGACCTTAAACATTAGCAAGGTCAACAAAGTATGAGAAGAGTATTAGAAGCTGCCAAATCCAAAGACACTAACCCTTTTTGGCATATTGTATCAAATAAAGTGTTCAGATAACTACGAAGCCAGAAATCAGTGTACATGTCAACGAGTGGGTTCATCATTTCACTGAGATTTATTCAATCTCAGTATCTGACAACCATAACCTTTAAACCATTTGGAAGCTATGAGAGGTTCATATCAAGGATAATTTATAACCAATGAAGTCTACTGTCAATTATACCATTAACCCCATCCAAGAGGAAAAACCAGGAAAAGCATCAGGTCTGGATACATTTCCATGCAACTTGTATCATGCTAAACCATTAATTTGGGAACCATATATCAATACATTATTTAACACCATTGCAGCTGAATCCTAGAAGGGTGCAGAAATAAGTCCCATTTACAAAAAGGACAGTCAATTGGCCTTATTGAAAGTATTCAACAATATTCATTAAACACAATTTAAACAAACTGAATTTATAGCTTGAGGATACCCAGATATTAACCGATTATCATGCTGACCTATGAACTAAAGCCAGCACTGTTGATCAGGTTTTTTGTTTTAAGATTTTAGAATGAATGGCAGAGGACTTAAACCAGGAGCATATAAATCACCTTTGTAGACCTGTGAGCAGCACTTGATTTGGTTTCACAATCCAAATTATTATAGAGGGTGTTGTATGATCAAGACATTCCTATGAATTTGCTAATCATTATAATGTGAATTTATTCCAACACTTATGCAAAAGTTAGATGTGGTCCTAATGGCAAGCTAACAGAGAAAATGTTGATTGCAAGAAGGGTATAACAGGGGTGCTTTTCTGGCACCCACAGTTTTCTCTCTCTTTATTAATGAGTGCATTGTTTACCTTATATCATGAAAACTATTCACTGCAACTTGCTGGTCATAAACCTTTACGCTGCAGTTCCCCAATGGGGCTCTCCTAATTTTGAAGAAACCAATGGTCTTCAGGGTTTACTGGGCAGATTGAGGTCCTTTTGCTCTGCGCATGACCTTGAAATGAACTGATCCATCTATAACAAAATTTACAACCTTTAATCCCCAAAATCTCTTGGATAAATATTGATGGAATCAATCTGGAAAAAGTTTCAGAATTTGACTATCTATGTTTCAGAATATCAGATACAACAGAGCCATCTCTACAGATTAACTTGGGTTTAAAGTCAATTTGTTTCAAATCACAGAACTTCAGCAGCCCTTACGTTTTTAAAACGTTCAATTACACACCCAATATCACTTGCTTTAGATATGTATAGGACCCAAGCTTCAAGCACTGCTTTATATGGTTGGGGCTCTTGGATAATACTAAGCTTGATTTCCTGACAAAAAGTTTTAAAAGACTTTTTAAATCTCTGCTGAAAGTATCCCAGAGTGCTCCAACCATACCCTTGTGGAAGATCATGCTTTAAAAACCACCAGCCTGACTGCAAACCTGAAATCACTTTAATACCAGTCACACATTTGGTTAATGCAGGAGCTGGACCTATATTTGTATGTAATGTAAGGTGGATTTGTAGAGTGCTGCTTGTTACACATGAGTGTTTCCAGGCCCTAAGTAGGTAAGTGTAGGCATGTGGTGAGCCTGGGCCTGAGCACAGGCAGTATCGATGGTCCCACAAGGAGACGAATTGAAAAGCTAGGTCTTCTGTTTATTGCAGAATTCAAATGAGGACGAGGCCATGATGTTTTGAGGGAGGTAGATCTGGGATTTATCGGCATGGTAGGAGAATGATCGACCTCCAATTCTGCTTCTGTGAATATGGGGTGTGTGTGAGTGAGAGTGATGCTGAGCTGAGTTGTCTGATAGGTTCGTGGAAGTGAAGCCAATGATTAAGGTATGCGGGTCCCATGTTGTGTACTGACTTGAATGCATGTGTGAGAAGTTTGAACTGGCAGCAATTCTAGATGGTGAGTAAGTGGACTTCTCTGAGGAGTGTTGGAAGTTCCATGTGGAGGTTGAGGTCATGTCTGGGCTGGCATTATGGATTGCGTGGAGTGCTTTGCCGTAGTCCAATCTATTTGTGATTAGGACTTGCATGATGGGACATATGTTGTCTAGTGGGAGCCACTTGTAGATTTTACGTAACATGCGGAGAGTGTGGAAGCATGATGACAATGTTGGCCTGTGACTTCATGGTGAGCTTGGTGTCCAGGACGAGGTGTGCAAACTTATATCAGAATCCTTTGGACTCATTATTTTCTATCAGAGCAATGACAAAGGGTCTAATGCCACGGCCACTAAACAATATTTGATGGTTTTACATTGATGAAGTCATATAAAATCTCCCTAATAGCAACAAGTGAAATTCTGCGCCTTTTTTTTCCAAAACTTGTGATTAGTGATCTGATTTGTTTAAAAAATCTGTTAGGGTTGTCAAACCCCTGAGATTGTACGCTGAAGGTAATTTCAAAAGGATGGTCATTTTCACAGGATCAATGTATCCTACACTAAAACACCAGGAGATCTACAATCCTAGTAAGTGCTGCCTGAATTCCTATAATCTTGTCTAATCTGGATTCTGATTTTATCAGCATGGATTCCCTTACCAGATCAATTAACTCAATTTTCACCTGATTAGACTTACATCCAGATTGCACTCTTTCTCTTCTGCAATTTAACAACCCAATTACTAGCTCTGTGAATTACTATTTTGTATGTTTTCTATACAACAGATAATGTTTAAAAAAATATTACAATATTATGACATCATACTAAATATATTCATATAGTGGTCACAGATTGGTGATAGCAAGGCTGAACATACGGATTAGATTGCCATTGACTACAAAATAGGAAATTGATCATTTGAAATTCAGATGGCTAGTACAAACTAGTGTTTATTTTCAACAGTCTTACCTTCCTCCCACCAACCTTAGGGCCTAAGCACACCTATCACAAAGATGCTTCATCGAAGCCCCAATTCCATCCAGACGAAGTATATTTTGAATGGGCCAAAATCTACACGTTACTGTGTTTATATGAATGCAGTTTATTTAAAATAACAAGCCACAAAAGTTGAAGTAAGCAGGTTGGAAGTAATTAACAGCAATCAGCACGTGATACAATTTAGATGTCTGTTGCTTTGTGAGAAGTTAATGTTAATAGATTGCGTTGATTTTGATAACCGCTGAACATTTTGTTGTATTGGACTGCTCTTGACTCATGCATGGTGTTGCAAGGGCAATTCAATACTTAGATATACCATGGAACTCAACTCCACCTTGAGGCTCTGCATTGTTTGATAAATCTGGAGTAATGCAAGGCAGAGTAGGTCAATGCCTTTAGTTACGCTGCTCTGGGAAGGCATTCCATGGGTGAAGCGTGGGCGTTCCCACACATCCTCAGATGGATTTTGGTGTATTCCCAGATTTACCAATACTGGTATACCTAAGAATGGGTTGAAATTCTACGCCTTCTCAGGGGAAGCGCAACACGGAGAAATATATTTATTTCTTCTAGTTGCTTCCTTTTTCTAAGTGTGTTGCATTCTACAACACACTTAGAAAGAGAAAAAAGCCTCAGAGGATTCTTTTTGTGCAGGAAGGTGTCTCTTCCAGGACAAAAACAATCCTGCCTGCAACACAGGCAACCTCGAACCATGGCGCAAGGGTGCCAGCATTGGCGCTAGGCAGCAGATTGTGCGACAGGCCAGGCAGAGGGCAGGAATGCAGCATGTCTTTTTATTTTCCTCCCCTCTCCTTCTCCAACCAAACCCAGGGTGTGCAGGGTTTATAGAAGTGCTCATGAATGCCTACTAACTCACAAGTTTTTCGGTGTTCACAAATTACGCAGTAGTCAAAACACTAGCAATGATTTTGTGCATATCTGGGGCTGTATAATATATACGGAGCACTTTCCCAGTTTGCAGCACAGAGCACCTTTTAAAAGCAGAGCCAGGCACAAACAGGAAAAGTGTCCTCTACTATGCAGAATGCGCTGCCCCAGGCCAGCCGCAACTTTGTAGTGAAATACGGAGCGGATACTTTTAAGCCGCTCCTTGTTTCTCCCCCCAGAAGGCTGCCTTTAGGAGGCACCCTCATAGTGCACCACATTTTTGTGGTGCACTTTCAGTGTGTCTTCCAAAGGCATGTTTGCCTCTACGCTCATGGCAGTAATATGGTGCAGGAGCAGAGGCAAAGTGATTCCCTCATTTGCATGGGGTCACACCCCCATGCAAATGAAGGAACGCTCTCTCATGATAGATTTGGCACTAGATGTGTGCCAGGGCTATCAGTAATACAGAAGGGTATGCACAAGCGTCTGCGGCCCCTTCTGTAATACCATTGAACCCGGGGGGGTCTGCACAAAGCGGGCAAACACGCCTGTCGCACCCCTGGGGCACAAAGTATGATACGGGCCATGGAGGCTGTCGGTGGAGCCATTTTCAGGTATACATATATGTATATGACCGAAAATGGCCTTGTGAAGCATGCCCCATCATTTTTTTGGCTTGGAAGAGAGGAAATATTGCAATTATTGTAACATTACAACATTGTTCCCATTCCTAGGTTTAGAATTCAGAATGGGTTGTAATACTGCCTCCTCAAGACTGCACATGCCGATTTTGCTAATAACCAGATATTCAAGGTCATCAGGTACTTAAGTCTATGTAAAATTCAAAGAATCATATCACAATGGGGGTTCATGCTTTGCAGTACATGGTGTGAGAGCGGGAAAAGCCCATACATATCCATGTCATTATTGTTGTGTTGGTCACCCACATCACCAATGTTTACATATGTGACAGGCATTAAATAACGCACTGACTTATTTGTCCCGTATGTAGATAACAGGTCAATTTGGGTGCAAGTGAGTCTCGAAGGGATGACAGGCGGTCAGATGGGGTTGGGCAGACTGACTGAGGGATGTAAGTCAGAGCAATGTTAGATTGATGGCTAAAGGGGGACAGAGGCAGCCAGGCAGTGTGGCCCTGGGCCATGGAGAAAATGAGAGGTGTTGGGTGAAAAAAGAGTCAAGGCACAGACCTGCAGGAAGGGCATTGTTGCTAGGCAGCGGGCAAGGTCAAGCTGGAGAAGGGTTGGTAGACAAGGGGGTGACAAGCGAAATAGGTGCATAGGGAAGAACCGGGGGGAGAGCTTGGTGAAGGGTACACCTTGCATGTTGAACTTGGGGCAGAAAAACTGGAGGAGGGCTCAAGGGTTCCTCTGTCAGCGGAGAGGGTGACGCGTGTCAGGTGGCAAAAGTGAGACATTCAATTGGCAGGGGAATGAGGGATAGGACCCGAATCATCCATGTGTTCCCCACTTGGAAAATACTCTTATTCTTGAAGTCCACAAAACCC
The DNA here is from genome assembly GCF_964204655.1 of Triturus cristatus. Lineage (NCBI taxonomy): Eukaryota > Metazoa > Chordata > Amphibia > Caudata > Salamandridae > Triturus > Triturus cristatus. The sequence goes on from NC_140582.1 coordinate 238,172,152, forward strand.
CGCAATACATGGCAACCGTAATATTGATGGTTAGCATTACATCTGCAGAGCTGTTTATGTTTTTTGATAGAAAAATGCATTTAGAGAGAACTTGACCATAATCCTTTCAGTCTAAATATTAATGCCACTATTTTAAACATTTAAACATTTCAGTTATGTATCTCGTAAAATATCATTCATATTGTTGTCTGTCCCTGAATGTAACTGTAAACAGTGAATCTGTATCCCACACTAATTACAAAAAAGTGCCATAATGTAAACATGCTCTCATCAAAGTAAACACTTTCTGCCTCCAAGAGAGCACTCATCATGCTTTTGCAGAATGCATTGTCCAAGCTGAGTAAAGTGCACCCGTCTCACATGAGTTTTACAACATGGCCCACATGTCCCATTCTCTAACATGGAGGCTGGCTCAACCCAGGCCTCAGTGAGCAGAAGCATCTTTGTGGGCAGTTTTCTGACTAGGACTTGGCATTAATTACTCATTTCAGAGATGACTCACAGCTGCCTTTGGATATCTCATAATGGAACATGCACCTGTGGCAGCTGTCCTCTGTCAGTGACGTAGACCAATCTTTGACCAATTATCAACCTCACACTTTTATCCAAACATTTTTCAGTAGTCATAGTTACCCATGGTCCATCTCTCTTGGTGACAAGGCTTGCATTCGCTCTTAGTGGGTACAGTTTTAGGGCTCGATATGGGCTTGAGATGTCACTCACAGCACTCCAGGAAGACATTTTTCAGCTGGCGGACGAGGGTCATGACCTTTTTAGGTCCCTATGGATTAGTTTGCCGCTGATGAGACCAAGGAGCCCATCAAGTCCTTCTAGAAAATAGGTCTCAGTCACACAAGTGACACGTGTCTAAGACGTATCTGTGTGGCAGAAAGATGTCCTTTAGAGTTTCTGCTACATTCACTGTTGCAAATTTCTTTCACCAACCTTGTAAATCACTAGTAGGGTCCCACATGTCTAAGCTTTTTACATATTTATATGGCACCCTCTTTTTCCATATTCGAACAATCCGAGTTTGTTCACAGTCTGGGTGACACTTAAGAGGTCTAGCTGGTGAATTATGCCTTAATGCATACCAAAGGCCAGTAGACATTTTTAAAAGAATCCAAAATCTATAATGCCTGTTGTTGATGATTGTTACCATGCAGGACTGGATTAAGGAGAACTGCTTTTTTTTCTGCACTTGGTAGCTCCTTTAAATAACCTCCATTTGAGCCTAACTCACCATATTCCAATAACCATCCCATGATGGGCAGATAGCAGCTTTTGCGCTTATTAAGAATATTATTAAAATAACGCTCGCATTGATGCTTTGTAAATAAGTCATGTTGAGAATGTTTTCATAAAATAAAAGCTCAGAGGCCTCCTCTCCCTGGATTGAAAATATGACTGTGATGAAAGAAGCCGTAAAAATTAGGGGGCATATGTACAAGCCCCTATCGTCACTTTTTGTGATGTTCCCGTTGCGATAGGGTACTTGCCTAAAGTACAAGGCAGAGTTAAGCCACTTAACGAGGCTTAACACTGCCTTGTACATAAGGCACCCTTTCACGCTATGCATGCAGTGGGTGTTGCGGTGCGCATTCCACCCACGCTGCCCCCTATGTACAAGGGTGGCGTACATAGGACGCAGCACCAAAATGAAGACCAGGAAAACCCTGGTCTTAGGTTGGCGAAACGATGAGAAATGAATTGGAGCAAATATACAAAACCCTGTCGCCACGGGAATGTCACTTTTTGTCCCGTCCCTTATGTACAAGGCAGCGTTAAGCCACTTAACGTGGCTTAATGCTGCCTTGTACATAAGGCATCCTTTCACGCTATGTTTACCGTGAAGGGGCGCACAGTGGGTGTTGTGGTGGGTGTTCCACCGCAAAACACATTGTATTTGACGTTGTCCCCTATATACAAGGGTGGCGTACATAGGAGGCAGCTCCAAAATTAAGACCAGGAAAATCCTGGTCTTAAGTTGGTGAAATGAAGAGAAATTCATTATTTCTCCTCGTTTTTGCTTTTTCCATGTGTGCTGCCTTGTGCAGCACACATGGAAAAAGCAAAATGCCATGGTTTGTTTATGTACACGACAGGAAGATACCCCTTCCTGTACATAAACAAACCTTTTGAAAAATGCCATTTTGTTACTTTCATATGTGCTGCATGAAGCAGCACACATGAAAGTTACAAAATGGCCTTTTAGGATTGTTTATGTGCAGGAAGGAACACCTTCCTCATATGACCAATCCTCCCCTGCACGCAGACACCCTTGCACTCTGGTGCAAGAGTGCGTGCGTTGGTGCTAAGTTGTTAAACTTAGTGCCATCGCAGGGGGAAACGCAAGGATGCACAACATTCTTGTAAATATGGTGAAGTCTTGGGTTTCCGAAGTGGCGGAGCGTTTCGTTAAGCCCAGGATGCTAACAACATGCTCCACCACTTCATTGTACATATCCCCCATTATTTCTCCTCGTTTTTGCTTTTTCCATGTGTGCTGGTGCAGCACACCTCCAAAACGCAAAATGCCATTGTTTGTTTATGTACAGGAAGGTGTCCCTTCCTGTACATAAACAAACCTTTTTAAAAAATTCCATTTTGTAACTTTCATATGTGCTGCATGAAGCAGCACATGTGAAATTTACAAAATGGCATTTTAGGATTGTTTATGTGCAGGAAGGGGGACCTTCCTACACATAACCAATCCTCCCCTGCACGCATACACCCTTGCAGTCTGGTGCAAGTGTGCCTGCGTTGGCGCTAAGTTGTTAAACTTAGCGCCATCGCAGGGGAAAACGCAAGGCTGCACCACAATCTTTCTAAATATGGTGCAGCCTTGCATTTCTGAAGTGGCGGAGCGTGTCGTTAAGCCCAGGAGGCTAACAACACGCTCCGCCACTTCATTGTACATATCCCTCTTGGTTTGGCAATAGGTGTGCTGACTATGGGACATTGATGACCTCCGTGAAAGGATACATTCATCTGGCCCAAAATGCTGATGGTGCAGTCTAAAATTGCAAGTTTGCTTTCAAATGTCACAAGTGCAGTGGTGCAGTCTAAGGGTGGCATGCCTGCTTTTAAATGTCACAAGTGCAGTGCTGTGGTCTAATATTGCATAATTGTTTTCAGATGTCAGAAGTGCAGTGCTGCGGTCTGATATTGCATGCTTGCTTTCAAATGTCACACGTGCAGTCTAAGGGTGGCAAGCTTGCTTTTAAATGTCACAAGTGAAGAGCTGTGGACTAATATTGCATGATTGTTTTCAGATGTAACAAATGCAGCGGTGCGGTCTGATATTGCATGCTTGATTTCAAACGTCACAAGTGTAGTGGTGTAGTCTAAGATTGCATGCTCACTTTCAAATGTCACAAGTGCAACCATGCAGTCCAATATTGCATGCTTGCTTTCAAATGTTACAACTGCAATGGTGCAGTCTAAGTTCAGCATACTTGTTTTCAAATATCACAACGTACAGCGGTGCAGGCTAAGGATGGCATGCTTGCTTTCAAATCTCACAGGTACTGCGCTGCAGTCTAATATTGCATGATTGTTTTCAAATGTCACAAGTGCAGCGTGGTGGTCTAATATTGCATACTTGCTTTTAAATCTAACAAGTGCAACAATGCAGTCTTAGGACAGCATACTTGCTTTCATGTTTCACAAGTGCAGCGGTGCAGTCTCAGATGCCATACTTGCTTCCAAATGTCACAAATGAAGCTCTGCGGTCTAATATTGTATGATTGTTTTCAAACTTCACAAGTGCTGTGCTGCGGTCTAAAATTACATGCTTGCTTTCAAATGTCACAAATGCGGTGGTGCAGTCTAAGGATGGCATTCATGCTATCAAATGTCACAAAGGCAGCAGTGCAGTCTAATATTGCAAGCTTGCTTCTAAATGTCACAAGTGCAGTGGAGCAGTCTAAGGATGGCATGCATGCTTTCAAATGTCGCAGGTGCAGCAGTGCAGTCTAATATTGCAAGCTTGCTTTTAAATGTCACAAGTGCAGTGGAGCAGTCTTAGGATGGCATGCATGCTTTGAAATGGTACAAGTTCAGCAGTTCAATCTAGTATTGCATGCTTGCTTTCAAATGTTACAAGTGCAGTGTAGCAGTCTAAGGATGGCATGCATGCTTTCAAATGTCACAAGTGCAGTGGAGCAGTCTAAGGATGGCATGCAAGCTTTCAAATGTCACAAGTGCAGTGGAGCAGTCTACGGATGGCATGTATGCTTTTAAATGTCACAAGTGCAGTGGAGCAGTCTAAGGATGGTATGCATGCTTTCAAATGTCACAAGTGCAGTGTAGCAGTCTAAGGATGGCATGCATGCTTTCAAATGTCACAAGTGCAGTGGAGCAGTCTAAGGATGGCATGCAAGCTTTCAAATGTCACAAGTGCAGTGGAGCAGTCTAAGGATGGCATGCAAGCTTTCAAATGTCACAAGTGCAGTGGAGCAGTCTACGGATGGCATGCATGCTTTCAAATGTCACAAGTGCAGTGGAGCAGTCTAAGATTGGCATGCAAGCTTTCAAATGTCACAAGTGCAGTGGAGCAGTCTACGGATGGCATGCATGCTTTCAAATGTCACAAGTGCAGTGGAGCAGTCTAAGGATGGCATGCATGCTTTCAAATGTCGCAGGTGCAGCAGTGCAGTCTAATATTGCAAGTTTGCTTTTAAATGTCACAAGTGCAGTGGAGCAGTCTTAGGATGGCATGCATGCTTTGAAATGGTACAAGTTCAGCAGTGCAATCTAGTATTGCATGCTTGCTTTCAAATGTCACAAGTGCAGCCGTGCAGTCTAAAATTGCAGACTTAAATTGCAAAAGTGTGGCGGTGGTGGTCTATCTTCCGCAGCACCCGTTTATGTCCCCAATATGTGTTTATCGTGAATAGTAATAAGGATTCGGGATGTTAGAGCCGACATTTCCCTGTCTCTCAAGAAAGTAGTAGGCATGTGTATTGTAGAGCACAGAAAACAGCACACTACCCACTTCTCAAAACCGGTCTGTAAATGTCTTTAGTGCATCTCATCCAAGGATCGATATATAACGACTTCCACAATGTCTAGTTTGAACAATGGGGAACTTTGTTATAAAAAATGTGTTTATGCTTCCAAAAGTATCACAGTAGTACACACATTGCTAACATTCAATCATATGATATGTCAGTATTAGTAAATAAATAAATCGTGAAAAGCAAGGCTTCGGGACATTTAAATCCCATAAATAGAGCCTTACGAAATTGGCTCCCTTATCAAAACAATCCTTGGTTCTGAATAAAGTTCAAAGTTCTCTTCAGATAACTTAAGAAATCAACAACTAGGTTAGCACTGAAGACAAGATAAGTTCCACCAGCATTTTCTAAGCAATGTCCATTATTGGATTCAGATGAAGACACATAGTAATTGTTGCAAAAACAGTGTGGAGTATCCAGTGATGTTTTTTAGGTAACGAGTTAAAGGATTCTGAATTGACCAGGAAAATAAGGAAAGGCGAAAACAGCCGAAAAGGGAACTTTTTCAAGGCTTCAATGCAAATGTAAAATCTGTAAAATCACTGACACATGCAAGTCACAATGGGGCATATTTTCAAGAAACGGTGTTATAATTATTGCCGCTTTAGCGGCAGAAAACTGCTGCTAAAGCCGCGATAATGGGCTTGATAATATGCTCTAGAGAATTCCAATAGAAGCCCATTGTTAGATCTGGGGGTCTCTAGTTGGCAGGGTAGGTACCTCTGTCCAAGTAGGGACCCTTGCTTCTAGTCAGGGAAAGGGGGATACACTGTTAAGATAACCCCTGCTCCCCCTCTAGGTAGCTTGGCCTGAGCAGTCTAGGCTATCAAAGGCAATGTGTAAAGTATTTGTACCAACACTCACAGTAACACAGTGAAAACACCACAGATTTACTCCACACCAGTTTTAGAAAAATAAGGTATCTTTACTAAAAATTTCACAAGACCAAATACTACAGAAAAAAACCAACATACAACTAAAAAGGTTACTTTAAATATAGTTCAAGAGTTTGCAGAAAGTACTCCAGGATGTAAAAATCAGTGTCCTGCACAATGCGACTCTCAATGCACAAAATGCGACACTCTCGTGCCCAATAGTACCTGTAGTTGCGTTAAGGTTCCCAAAAGCTATAACAAGGAAGATGGCAAAGGCGATGCGATACTCCTGAGATCTTGGGGAGGCTTTTCAGCAGCCCTGCTTCACGCAGCAGAGGTGGATGCGCCGGCTCCGATCTGTAGGGGAGGATGCGATGACTTTGGCTTTCGTTGCGTAGGTTTCTGAGGGGGAAGCTTCACGCACAGGTACGATGTGGCGCGATGCACGTCGCAGCGCTGACTTTTAGCACTGCAACCCTCGATGCGTTGCGGTGCGTGGCGCGGCGTTGACTTCTGGCGCCGCAACCCTCAATGCGTCACGGGACGGGACTCTGTGTCGACACACGCAGCGACTGGATACTTTCACGCACCGGCAGTGGTGCGGCCCGCAAACTGGTTCTGCGACGACCCTCGCAGCGTCAGGAATCTTCACGCACCGGAACGATGCTCGACGCACTCGGCGATGCGGGAACTCCGGGTGCTGCGATGACGCCGCGATTAAATTCTACTCGCACTCTCGTTCTTGCGACTCGCAATCGGATGATGTGTTGGGTACCAGTTACTCTTTTTCACGCTTCTGCTTTCCAGCTCCCAAAACACAGCAAAACGACCTCCTGAGGCCCCAAGACTAGGCAAGCACTCCAAGGCAGGTCAGAACTCCCTCAGCAGAGTTCCAGGGGAGCTGGTGGTGAAGTCCTTTTGTTCCTGGGACTTCTTAACAGGGAGCCAGCTCTTCTCAGGCCCTTGGAGATCAGAATCAAAAGAAGGGGACACAGCAAAGTCCTTCCCCTCTCCTTGGCAGCAAAGCAAAACAGCAAGCAGGCAGTCTTCTCCTCTTCAGTTCTTTTCAGCTTTCTCCTTGGCAGAGGTTCCTTCCTAGTTCCAAAGTGATCTAAAGTTTAGGTGTCTGGGGTCCTCTTCTTATACCCCTCCAAGTCTTTGTCTCTCTTTGTTTCAGTGGGGGGATTCCCCTGCTCAAACCGGTTCCTGGGTGTGCTCTGCCCTGGAGCACCTGGTTCCTTTCAGAGTGAGGGGCAGGGTCGTTAGACGCTCAGCAGGAGGTGGAGCCTTCTTTGTGCTGGCAGAGGCAGAGTCCTCAGCCTGGCCAGCAGGGGGTGGAGCCGGCATTGTGCTGGCAGAGGCAGCCCTACTCAAACCCAGGGGCTACTCCTCCCACCCATTTAGAGCAGATCTCCCTATTCACCCTGCTGCTGACTCATCCAGACTCCTGGAGCCACCTAGCCCATCACATGACACCAGTCAGCCAATCTGCACACAGGCACACAGGAAGGTTAAACAGGAGAATAGCTACTTTCTAAAAAGTGCTATTCTCACACAGTGAATTTAAAAACCATCTTGCTAAAAAGATGTATAATTAAATTCTGAACACAAAAATACTAAACTTGGATTTTCTATCTTGCCTTTAGGGGAAGATAGGCATGTAAACAGCCTCCCCCATTCTGTCCTATGGGCAAGATAGCCCCTCAGCAGTGAAAAACGAAAATGGCTGTAATTCACTACCAGGGCATGTTACACACCTCAGTACATGCCCTACCTTTCAGATACACTGTACCCAGCCCAGGGGGGTACCTAGGGCCACCATAGGGATGCCTGACATGTACAGAAAGGGAAGGATAAGGCCTGGTCAGTGGTTGCACTGGCCAGGTCGACATGGCAGTCCTGGACTGCACATAGGCACTGCAAGCAGGCCTAAGACATCATTTTAGGGCTACTCCTGTGGGTGGCACAATCAGTGCTGCAGCCCACTAGTAGCATTTGAATCACCAGCCCTGGCACACTCAGTGCACTTTACTAGGGGCTAACAGGTGAAACAAATATACCAATCATGGATAACCAATCAATATAACAATTTATACAGAGAGCATATGCACTTTAGCACTGATCAGCAGTGGTAAAGTGCCCAGAGTCCTATTGCCAACAACCACAGGTCAGAAAAAATAAAGGAGGAAGAAGCAAAAAGTTTGGGGATCACCCTGAAAAAAGGGCCATTTCCAACACCCATGTTCTGGTGTCAACATGGGCTTCTATTGAAATTCTCCAGGGCATATTATCAAGCCCATTATCGCTGCTTTAGCAGCAGTTTTCTGTCGCTAAAGCGGTGATAATTGTAACGCCTTGCTTGATAATATGCCCCATAGTCCTCTGTGTAGCTTTGCTCTAGGCCATATGTTGTGTGTCCAAACATTCCACCTGGATGTACAACTCTGGCAAAGAAGAGAATGCAGTGTTGCTGATAGGTATAAAATCACAGGCCCTTATTCTGAGTCTGGCGGTCTCCCGACCACCCTATTACGACGTGCGTGGTTGGCCTGCCCTGGGACCGTTGTAACTGTTGCAACCGCCACTGAACCGCCATTCCCTGGCAGTTGCAAGGTGGTCCTGATGCTGTACTATGTTTGTGGAGCCACTGCTGCCCCGCCAAGCATATTACAAGTTTCCAGACCGCCACACTTTTCATGCCAGTTTGGCTGCCATGAAATGTGTGATGGTGAGGAAGCAAAGGGGGCCCTCTGCGTGCTTCTGCGTCATGGGGTGCACGTAGAGGGGCATATGGTGTGCCCCCCATCTGCCTGCACCACAAAGTTCCTGCACAGAACAAAATACACAACATTGTGCATTTCGGTCCGTGCAGAAACATGTTTTCGCGTTTCCATTGCTGTGCCTATTTTAAAGGCACCGCCGTTTGAATGCCAAAGAACTGCCAGTCATTGACTAAAAAGTTGTTATCTGGCAGGCGGTCTGTTTTAGCTTTGGTGGTGTGGGAGTGAGGCTGCAGCATGGCGGCCCCGCTCCCACACTGCAAAAGTCATATTAAGGCTCACATTCTTTTGTGCTTCTTCTGTAATACATGAAAAGCAAATACAAAATGTCATTTATCAAGGTTTCCTGAGAAGTGGAGGTGAAATAGATGGCGTAATTCCCTCACTTTATATTGTGTATTACGCTTCTGTGAGAGATTAGAACAACTGCTGGCCTAATGTAATGTAAACTGTATGGTTGAATTACATAGCTGCAGTTCCTCCTTAACAAAACACAAGGGGGTAGATGTACTGCAAGTTACACAGTGCTGCATTTCATGAAAAGAAAAGTGGACCGCATTGCATAACTTTTTTTTAACATTGGCAGCACTATATTTACTATGCTTTGCACAACAACACACAGCTATGAGTAGCTGAGCAACATGGCAGGAAGATTCTAACAGCCAGGAGATCACCCCAGGAGGAGTTGCTCAGGAGCCTACCAGAAAAAGAAAGTTACATTTTCCCCAGGAGTAGAATTTTGATTTCTGAGGCGACAAAACAGGACAACTACCTCAAAACTCAGACTAGCTAAGAAGACTGCTTTATGGAGAACAATTATTGGCAAAGTCAATGCAAGTAGCAGCAACATGCAGGCCTGTGAAGCAGTGCAGGAAAAGGTGGCATGACAACAAGGAACAGGACTAAGGCAAAAGCTGATGAAGAACTTGAAGGCAGCAGTGGCATCTGGCAAAGGTCCAGATATCTAGGAAGAGTTCACACTCATGGAGGTGCATGTGACATCAGTTATTGGTCCTGAGAAGGTTGGTGGAATTGAGCGCACTGACATTGTTGACCTTGAGGACAACAAGGCCCAGATTTACTAAATTATCACACAGTACAGTGCAGCAGCTCCTAATGCCCCCTCTTCCTAGCACAGGTGCAGGAATGTGCTGACATGTGCCACGCACACACCTTTGCACCATACTGTAAGGGTGTCTGCGTAATACTAGCATAAGTTTTGTACTGGAAGGATGGATGCTTCCAGTGAAAAAGACAGTGCTTAGATTAACTTTCAAACTTTTCCCACATTGTATGTGTGCTGTACAGGGCATCAAATATGCAACGTCGGAAACAAAAGGAGAAATTAAAGCATTTCTCTGTGATATCGCCTGGTTGAAGTGGACTTATTTTTATATTTTTCATTGTCTGTCTACTTTTTTTAAGCAAATAGGGTTTTTCATCAGAAACCTTGGCTGGTTGCATGGGAACACCCATGCACCACCCATGGAACTCCCCGTGGCATTAAGTAATGCAAAGTAGCACTGCTTGCACTACTTCCAAGTGATTTTCCAGTGTAAAACAAATTTTGCGCTGGAAAGTAAATAAGTAGAAACGTTTTTGCGTCGATTTGCGGCACTTTTGTGAAGCAAACACGGCACTAAATCTTGGTAAATATACCCCTATGTGGCAGAATTGTCAAGGCTTTGTGCTTGTGCAAAGTCATAAATAGTGACACTCATTAGCGGAGTCATGACATAGTTTCTTCCTATTGCAAAACTGTTTACGCGCTTGAACGTTTTATAAGATTAGCGGAAGTAGTGCTTTGTGCTTCTTTTAGTTATTTTGAGTCAAGAGGGTGTCACATGTGTGTTCCCATGCTAACAAAACTGGATTCTGTCACAAAGCCATAACTGCAGACAAAATACTATGCCCCATTCATGGCAAGTGCACAGATTGTTGACTTTCCTTATTATAAGCATACTTTATATTATGAAAGTTGCCACCAATGGAACTGTCTGTACTAGGGGACGGGGGGTTGGCGGGGGGGGTCAGATTGGGGGACCGAACATGGCGATTTTATAGTAAAGACCGAGCCTGCTGCTGTTGTTATGCTGGGGCATTTGTTGTTCTGCCTCTTTCTTCTTATTGTTTAAATGAACTGTTTAGAGGACTGCACTAGGGAAAAACGGGTGTATTATGAGTGGCTCCCCTGGGGCACACCCCCGGTGGTATGAAAGCTAAGAGGGATGGTGAGATAATGGTGCTGGTTCAGAGACCCATAATGTTTGTCTTTCATAGCAAACGGGTGCGGCACTTGATACTGTTAGTTACGGTGCTCATGATTGAAGATGTATTATTAGACTTGTTGACTCATTGCCCGTCAGGTAACTCAAATGTACTATGTGCTATGTTTATATTAACAAAATGCCAATAAACAGATTTCATAATAATAAGCATACTTTATATTATAAACGTTTAATACATTGCATGTTAGCTGCACTGTGTAGCATACATACAAAGTTGGAAAAGTATTACACTAGGTCTGAGCAGAAAGCTTTTTCCTTGAAAAGTACTATCCTGCTCAAAACATAACTTAGATATCAGGCACACAAACTTTTCTATCTCTCTCTCTCTCTCTCTCTCTCTCTCTCTCTCTCTCCATCTCTCAGAACACAGCGCTGGAACTTTGGCTGCTGTGCTGTGTTAAGAGAAAAATTAATTAAAATTGCCCCTTACTTTAGGCCTGCTGCAACTCATGACTTTATAACATAATTATTAATTAAAAGAAATAAAAAGACAACACATTGTTTATATTTTTATTTACTATATTACCATATGGAACATTATATTTTATGTTTCATATTTATTTACTTTATATACAGTAGGTTTTTATAGCCTGTTATCTCGTAGATCTTCGAATGTAACACAAAAGATGATTAAGAGCTGAGCCAGGGGAATGGCTTGGCTTTAAAGGTGCATGCTTGAGCTAAGCCCACTAATGTATTTTCATGCTCTGACAGGCAGAGGGATTGGCAGGCATATGGAGCAGTTAGATTGTTAATGTAAACAGTCACAGTTAGTCATATGTCACACTACAATCTTTTTCACAATCCGAGCTGCAACTCACATCATCCCTTTGCACATTTTCCCTGGGAGTCTCTCATCCCCCTACTCTTTCTTTACTTATCCATTTATTTACGCAAACATTCTGATCCTTTTTCATTAATGTGTTCCTCACCAGGGTGTTACCTGTGTTCCCCTTTTTGTGTCAGGTTATTTATATCCATTCTTCATTTTTCGGCCACCGTGGCAGCACCGCTTGCACGTTGTTGCACTGTGTACCATGCCCTGTTTGAGGCCCCTTTCTCTGTCTTTCCGCTGACCTTTTCATGGCGGAGTCTCTCCAAAGGGGATGATGGATGGAGTGTTGAACATTGCAAGCACTCACCCCCAGTCAACTGACCTGGGTTTAATCCATCATCATTCTTCAGCTCACTCCGCCACCCCAGGTAAAACATGGCCATATGCAAATCAGTCTGACCCTGTGCCTCATGGGAACAGTCCAGCCCGAACTGCCAAGCCATGTCTTCCCTGGACTGGAAACAAGCATCCTGGGACTGGTTTCTGGCTAATCATCCATCATCAGCCAGGCTAGCTTGAATCCAGTAAATGCAAAATGGTCGCACACTGCTGACCTACCTGCGTGTTACCCCAAAGAACTGTGGTCCCTGTAGTCAGCGTCGGCGAGTACACCTATGCTCGTGTCGTGAGTGCAAGTGTGAATAGCGTTAGCCATCCCTGGACACGTGTTTCGAGGTTGTTGCCTCTCGTCAGCAGGGAGTAGGAAAGAGTGCAGGGTTGCTGTGTAGGCTGCTAAAATCATTATCAGGTATGTACCTCTCGTAGCAACGCAGGTGCGTAACCTGAGCCCGTCGACTCCCCGGCTCAAAGAGCCACTAAATAACTAAATGCAAAATGGTCGCACACTGCTGACCTACCTGCGTGTTACACCAAAGAACTGGGGTCCCTGTAGTCAGCGTCGGCGAGTACACCTATGCTCGTGTCGTGAGTGCAAGTGTGAATAGCGTTAGCCATCCCTGGACACGTGTTTCGAGGTTGTTGCCTCTCGTCAGCAGGGAGTAGGAAAGAGTGCAGGGTTGCTGTGTAGGCTGCTAAAATCATTATCAGGTATGTACCTCTCGTAGCAACGCAGGTGCGTAACTTGAGCCCGTCGACTCCCCGGCTCAAAGAGCCACTAAATAACTAAATGCAAAATGGTCGCACACTGCTGACCTACCTGCGTGTTACCCCAAAGAACTGTGGTCCCTGTAGTCAGCGTCGGCGAGTACACCTATGCTCGTGTCGTGAGTGCAAGTGTGAATAGCGTTAGCCATCCCTGGACACGTGTTTCGAGGTTGTTGCCTCTCGTCAGCAGGGAGTAGGAAAGAGTGCAGGGTTGCTGTGTAGGCTGCTAAAATCATTATCAGGTATGTACCTCTCGTAGCAACGCAGGTGCGTAACCTGCGCCCGTCGACTCCCCGGCTCAAAGAGCCACTAAATAACTAAATGCAAAATGGTCGCACACTGCTGACCTACCTGCGTGTTACCCCAAAGAACTGTGGTCCCTGTAGTCAGCGTCGCCGAGTACACCTATGCTCGTGTCGTGAGTGCAAGTGTGAATAGCGTTAGCCATCCCTGGACACGTGTTTCGAGGTTGTTGCCTCTCGTCAGCAGGGAGTAGGAAAGAGTGCAGGGTTGCTGTGTAGGCTGCTAAAATCATTATCAGGTATGTACCTCTCGTAGCAACGCAGGTGCGTAACCTGAGCCCGTCGACTCCCCGGCTCAAAGAGCCACTAAATAACTAAATGCAGAATGGTCGCACACTGCTGACCTACCTGCGTGTTACCCCAAAGAACTGTGGTCCCTGTAGTCAGCGTCGGCGAGTACACCTATGCTCGTGTCGTGAGTGCAAGTGTGAATAGCGTTAGCCATCCCTGGACACGTGTTTCGAGGTTGTTGCCTCTCGTCAGCAGTGAGTAGGAAAGAGTGCAGGGTTGCTGTGTAGGCTGCTAAAATCATTATCAGGTATGTACCTCTCGTAGCAACGCAGGTGCGTAACCTGAGCCCGTCGACTCCCCGGCTCAAAGAGCCACTAAATAACTAAATGCAAAATGGTCGCACACTGCTGACCTACCTGCGTGTTACCCCAAAGAACTGTGGTCCCTGTAGTCAGCGTCGGCGAGTACACCTATGCTCGTGTCGTGAGTGCAAGTGTGAATAGCGTTAGCCATCCCTGGACACGTGTTTCGAGGTTGTTGCCTCTCGTCAGCAGGGAGTAGGAAAGAGTGCAGGGTTGCTGTGTAGGCTGCTAAAATCATTATCAGGTATGTACCTCTCGTAGCAACGCAGGTGCGTAACCTGAGCCCGTCGACTCCCCGGCTCAAAGAGCCACTAAATAACTAAATGCAAAATGGTCACACACTGCTGACCTACCTGCGTGTTACCCCAAAGAACTGTGGTCCCTGTAGTCAGCGTCGGCGAGTACACCTATGCTCGTGTCGTGAGTGCAAGTGTGAATAGCGTTAGCCATCCCTGGACACGTGTTTCGAGGTTGTTGCCTCTCGTCAGCAGGGAGTAGGAAAGAGTGCAGGGTTGCTGTGTAGGCTGCTAAAATCATTATCAGGTATGTACCTCTCGTAGCAACGCAGGTGCGTAACCTGAGCCCGTCGACTCCCCGGCTCAAAGAGCCACTAAATAACTAAATGCAAAATGGTCGCACACTGCTGACCTACCTGCGTGTTACCCCAAAGAACTGTGGTCCCTGTAGTCAGCGTCGGCGAGTACACCTATGCTCGTGTCGTGAGTGCAAGTGTGAATAGCGTTAGCCATCCCTGGACACGTGTTTCGAGGTTGTTGCCTCTCGTCAGCAGGGAGTAGGAAAGAGTGCAGGGTTGCTGTGTAGGCTGCTAAAATCATTATCAGGTATGTACCTCTCGTAGCAACGCAGGTGCGTAACCTGAGCCCATCGACTCCCCGGCTCAAAGAGCCACTAAATAACTAAATGCAAAATGGTCGCACACTGCTGACCTACCTGCGTGTTACCCCAAAGAACTGTGGTCCCTGTAGTCAGCGTCGGCGAGTACACCTATGCTCGTGTCGTGAGTGCAAGTGTGAATAGCGTTAGCCATCCCTGGACACGTGTTTCGAGGTTGTTGCCTCTCGTCAGCAGGGAGTAGGAAAGAGTGCAGGGTTGCTGTGTAGGCTGCTAAAATCATTATCAGGTATGTAGCTCTCGTAGCAACGCAGGTGCGTAACCTGAGCCCGTCGACTCCCCGGCTCAAAGAGCCACTAAATAACTAAATGCAAAATGGTCGCACACTGCTGACCTACCTGCGTCTTACCCCAAAGAACTGTGGTCCCTGTAGTCAGCGTCGGCGAGTACACCTATGCTCGTGTCGTGAGTGCAAGTGTGAATAGCGTTAGGCAATTACCTCGAAACACGTGTCCAGGGATGGCATTTTAAACTTTTTACACGTGGCATAGGTATACCCGCCGCTGTCACTACATTCTCCACAATCCTATGGGGCTATTTGCTAGTATGACGAGCGGTGTGCGACCCACTTCGCATTTTAGCTTGAATCCAGTGGCAAAGTGAGCAAGGGACCCACGTCTGGGCATACCGTGCCAACTTAGGGCGAACAAAGCAAAACCAAAGGGGATGATGGACGGAGTGTTGAACATTGCAAGCACTCACCCCCAGTAAACTGATCTGCGTTTAATCCATCATCATTCTTTAGCTCACTCCGCCACCCCAGATCAGACATGGCCATATGCAAATCAGTCTGACCCTATGCCTCATGGGAACAGTCCAGCCTGAACTGCCAAGCCATGTCGTCCCTGGACCGGAAACAAGCATCCTGGGACTGGTTTCTGGCTAATCAGCCGTCATCAGCCAGGCTAGCTTGAATCGAGTGGCAAAGTGAGCAAGGGACCCAAGTCTGGGTATACCCTGCCAACTTAAGGTGAACAAAACAAAACCAAAGGGGATGATAAATGGAGTATTGAACATTGTAAGCACTCACCCCCAGTCAACTGATCTGGGTTTAATCCATCATCATTCTTTAGCTCACTCCGCCACCCCAGGTCAGACATGGCCATATGCATATCAGTCTGACCCTGTGCCTCATGGGAACAGTCCAGTCCGAACTGCCAAGCCATGTCTTCCCTGGACCGGAAAAAAGCATCCTGGGACCGGTTTCTGGCTAATCAGCCATCATCAGCCAGACTAGCTTGAATCCAGTGGCAACGTGAGCAATTGACACCACTAGGGTACACCTGCTTTTGCTAAGACATCAAGCCTTCTAAGGTCTAGTGGGGCCTTGTAAGGTCTAGCATGGGAATATGCTCCCTCAGTAGAGTGGTCTGGTGGACTGGTCATGAAGGCTGAACCCAGTTCCCCAGTTCCAAATTCGACAGCTCTGGCCATAGTGCCACATCCTCTCCCCCACTGAGCACCATACTGCCCCACAAATAGAAACTCTCACTGCCTTCAGCTACAACCTAATTGTGCACTCTATAAACAGTTGGATGTGGCTCAATTCAAATTATGCACTTGATAAGAGTAATATGCTGCCTAAAAAAAAAAAGTAAAAGCAAACACTCATAGGGAATGCAACATTAAGTAAAGCATGTGAAATGTAAGCAGAAACAACATGGTTACCTTAACGATCTCTCACTCACTATTCAGAAATCATCGAGTGGTTTTACCTGAAAAGTTAAGGACATGACTACAGGGCCCTGAAGGGAACCGTTTCAAAGTCCATTGCTTCTATCCTTAATAAACGTAAGCAGTATGGTTTAAAAAGACCACATCCATAAACAGAGCCATGGTACGCATTTTGTTTTCCAATCCACCCATCAACCAAGTATTGCAGTACCTCCAGGAATGGTGCACTTCCCCACCTGTGGACAACAATGCTGTTCAAAAAAAGACGAGAAAACAAAAGTAGCGCTTCACTGCAAAGTCTGTAAAGTGAGGCTGATGTGTTTGGATGTGAATAAAACCAATCTGGCCACTTTGCAACCACTCTGTCTTGCTTTATTTAGTTATGCATTTATTGTTAATATTTAAAACCTTCTATTTCTCTCCATCCCGCTGCACTTTGGAATAGAAAAATGTCAGAAAAAGGGCATTTCCCGCAAGAGTGTTTTTCTTTTTTGGATCCATTTCACAGGGAAGCAACTAAATGAAAGAAGGATAGAGTTTGTGAACCGTTTCTTCAAGTTACGGTTTTCAGTAAGTGAGGAGCAAGAGGGAAAGAGAGGGAATAATAGAAGAGGGGGGGACAGCTGCCAGCACAAAAAAGAAGAGGACATTGCCCGAGTCCTATTCCTTCTCTGCCCGTCCCCGAACGTCCACGAAAGCAAGCCGAGCCTTATCTGAATGCCCTTGTCCGCCCCCAAAATAGTGCCGCCTGGGGCGGACCGCCCCACCGCCCCCCCCAGCTACGCCACTGGGGCGGTTGACAGTAGATCGTTATATTTAGGACCTAGGGTCACATGTACAAAAGGTTTTAGCAGTTGCAAACGGAGACTCGGGCCATTTGCGTCTATTAAATAGCCTTTTGACATGCACTAACCCTAGTTTGCAAGCCAATAACCTTTTACTGACTCGCAAAATAGATTTTGCAAGTCGTTATTAGGAAGGGGCATTTCATGGGCGTCCTTTCCTAATAGCAAGTCGCAGGGGGATTGTTAGAAATGGGATTTTTGGTAGGCAAGCGTGTGGGCCAAAGCCAGGCAAAAACCACCACTCTAGTCAGGATAAGGGAGTTACACTTCTAAAATAACCCCTGCTCACCCTCTTGGTAGCTTGGCACGAGCAGCCAGGCTTATCTTAGAGGCAGTGTGTAAAGCATTTGCACATATTCAACAGTAATATTGTGTACGCACCACAAAAGGACACCACACCAGTTTAGAAAAATATCCAATATTTTTATATAATTAAGACAAGACCAAAAACGATAAAAATCCACAATACAATACTTAAAAGTTCACAGTTCCCCAAAATACGTTGATTAAAAAGAGTTCCTTGTGTGGATAGCTCAGTTCGGGCTACCACGGCGTTGTGAACAACAAATCCAACAGTTCTGGCTGGTCGAGGGGTCGCGGGCCAGCTACGGTGTTGGGAAGACCCGCAAAACAGTGCCTGTGAGAAATGCAGGGCGTTGAGGCCCTTGAAGTCACTCGCGTTGCAGGTCGAGCTCCTCTCTGGTGGAATCAGGAGCGCTGGCAGGTGTCATGTGCTGCGGTGCGAAGTGCAGCGGTGTGGCCTGCGGTGCCCCCAGGTCTCGGTGCGTCGGTAAGAGCAGGTTCACGGTTCGAGATGAAGGCGGTGCTCACCACAGAGCTAGCAGGCCACGGTGAAAGCAGCGGCGTTGTCATTGCAGAAGCGCTGTCGGCTGACAAACTGGAGTCAATGGTGGAAGTAAGCCAAGGCTGAGGGGCAGGATGAGGGCGGTGCGTCGTGTGACTTATGAGCGGTGCACTCGAACCACTGTGCAAGCAGCGGCGTCGATTTTGGCGGGAAGTGGCGGTATCAGGCAGGCCAAGGCGTCCTCGTGAAGCAAGGCGGTGCGGAGTGCGGTGCCCACAGGTCACGGTGCGAGCAGCGGCTCGATGGTGGCATCAACGGGTGTCGTCAGTAAGACCAGGGTCACTGTGTGGCATGGCGGCGGTGCTCTCTGCAGCGCCAAAGCATCGGCGTGAAGCGAGGCTGTGCGGACTGTGGTGCCCACAGTTCGCAGTGCAAGCAGCGGCTCGGTGGTGGCATCAACAGGCATCGTCAGTGAGACCAAGGTTGTGGTGTGCCATTGCGGCGGTGCCCTCTGCGGTGCTAAAGCTTTGGCGTGAAGCAAGGCGGTGCGGAGTGCGGTGCCCACAGGTCGCGGTGCAAGCAGCGGCTCGGTGGCGGCATCAAAAGGCATCATCAGTGAGACCAGGATGAGGTGCGGCATTATGGCGGTGCCCTCTGCGGTGCCATCAGGACACGGAGTCGGCAGTGGTGTCGTAGACGTCATGGAGTTGGTGTTGTTTGGGTGGCAGCACAAAACACACAGTCCCCAGTGCTGCGGGTAGAAGAACTTGAAGTCTTTGCTGTTCCTGAGACTTCGTGAACGGGGGCGAGCTCTTCCTCAAGCCCTTGGAGAGACTCACAAATTAGGTTGCAGAAAGTCCAATCCAAGCCTTTCACTGCCCAAGGCAGAAGCAGCCACTGCAGGTCAGCCCAGAAAAGCACACAGCAAAGCAGTCGTTCCTTCTTGCAGCTTCTCCAGCTCTTCTTATTGGCGGTCTTCTTGATCCAGATGAGTTCTAAAGTTCAGGGGTCTGGGCCCCAGTATTTGTGCACAAAAATCCTTTGATCTTCCAGGCAGAGGGTGTCTGTGCCCGGCCAGAACCAGTTTGGCCTTCTCTGGTGTAGATTCCTGGCAGGAGGTGGAGACGGCTTTGTCAGAGGCAGACCAGGCCCTTTGAGGTACAGGGAAATCTCCTCCCTCTTCCACATCGCAGCCCAGGTTTATTTAGCCCTTTCCTGACCTACCTAGATTATCGGGAGCCACCCTGCTTCCTAGCCATCTGTCGTCCAAAACCCAGACAGGCAATCTACATTCCAGATTCCAGCAGAGGTACATGGGATGACCGAGCAAAATAATACTCACGTTCTAAAAGTGGCCTTTATGAACTCTGAATGAAAAGGACACCCTCACTAAAGGTTGCATCTTTAGACGCTGAGTTCAGGCATACCAATCTTCATTCACTTTTACCTTTTTCAGGCTACGTACGTGGGTGGCACAATCCGTGCTGCAGGCCCACGAGTAGCGGTTGACTCACAAGCCCCGGCAACCACAGTGCCCTTTACTGGGGACTGACAAGTAAATCAAAAATCCGATCATAACACAATTTACCACTGGAGCACCCACACTTTACCACTGATCAGCAGTGCGAAAAAGTGCACGGAAACGTGACACCAGCAAAAAAACGGAGTCAAAACCGGGGGTGCAGGAAGCAAAAACTCAGGGGAAACACGCCAAAAGATGCCAAGTCGAACAGGGATATATTAATGTTTTGTGACAGAAATGCGGTTGCAAAACATTTGCAGTTTACCGCCTACTTCAAGTAGGTGGTAAGCCAGTTGCAAATGGAAAGGGGTCCCCTTGTAGCCCTTCCTCTTTGTGATTGGTTGAAAAAATGTTTTTTACAAAGCTGGCAGTGGTCCTGCAGACCACTGCCTACTCTTAAAAAATGAAACTGAAATGTTTCATTTTGAAATGCATCCCATTTTCCTGGAAAATGGGCTGATTTAAAAAAAAAAAGTTGATTTATTTAGAATTAAATCAATTTTTTATTGGCAGAGTACTTAATGAGTAGCGATACACAGCAAGCTGCCTACAATCCAAATGGGCCGGCTGCGCAAGAGTACACAATAGAAAAAGATACAGACAGCAATGTGGATGTAAAGTACGAAAGGGGAATACACAGCAAGCCGCCTACAACCCATTGAGGGCCGGCCGCGTCATGAGGGGAAGCAGGGGAGATAAACCATGGTCTGAATGTATCAGAAACAGGTAAAATCATAAAAGCATATATCACGTCTCCACAGAGCACACCCTTCGAAGATGAGCTGCTAAATTGTCTAACTTGCCACTTTTCAAAAACAAAAAACAACAAATGCTGCCACAAATAGGCAAACAAAAATCAAAAACCACCCTCATCCCCCACCTCCCCCATCCGAACGAGCCAGAATCCAGGGATAGTATACATAGGGATAAAAGCAAGTCTATGAGGAGAATATTGTGTTGCCGCTGACTTCCTACAGCTCCTGGGATTCCGGGATCAATCTTAAAATGCGAATATATTTGGGGCAAATCAATTCCCAAAAACACTGGAAAGGATAGATATAAAGGGGGCCTGTTGGGTTCTCTATCATTCTCTCGATGCGTTTTACCACGCGCCGGGAGAATGAAGTGAATCTTGGGGAAAAGGGATTCGGGAGAGGGGTGGCAACGTTCTTCTGTGATTGTGGGGAGAAGTCACACCTTACCTGTGTTACTCTGACAGAATAAACGTTATTCTAATTTACCTGAAGTCTCCTGCTTCCTTACACTGGCAAGTCAGCTGGACTTCCATGCGTGCAGAGATATTGGCATTGCAGCTATGCAGTATCTTCTTTGTACAAGGTGCTGTTTCATTCCTTCGTCTTCCGGCTGATTCCAAAAACAAGGGGGCAGATTTACAAGAAAGTGACGCATCTCCAGAGATGCGTCACTTTCCCTGCGCCAACATGCCAAATCCTTGCGTCACCATGGATGCACCGTATTTACAATACGGCGCATCATGACACAAGGATTGACAGATTCTGACGCATCTGTTGACGGAAAAGTCACGCATTGCTGGAGTCATGTCGCAAGCACGACGCAACTCCAGCAATGCTCAGGGACACCCTATGCCTAACATGCTGCGTCACTCCTTATGACTGCTTCAAGCAGGCGCAGGGTTTTGACGCAGCATGGACGTAAAAGTGACTTAGTGAAATCTTGTAGATTTCACTGCGTCACTTTTACAGGGCTTCCTGCGACGGAATGCCCACCCTGCATACATTAAACCTGACGCAGGTTTAATGTGTCACAGAGCTTCACAACGTGACGCATCTCCCTAGATGCGTCTCGTTGTAAATGGGCCGCAACTGTTACGCTGCCGCTGCGTCACAAAAGTGACGCAACGACGGTGCAAAAGTGACGCAAGGGGCTTGTAAATCTGCTCCAAGGCGTTTTGTTCCAGACGCCTCCAAGGTACTGTTTTCCTTTACCGGCGACTTTTCTGGCAATTTCGCTCTATATTCTTTCGGGGCAGGAGCCGCAACGTCTTCCAGTGTGGTTCATGGTGACCCGCACACCACACCTCCCCACGTCATTGCGTCATCACGGCTACGCCCCCTACGTGACGGCCATCTTTAAATCAGGCATTATCTCTAAGCCTGCGTCGTTTTGCTTTGATTCAGCTATTTTGAAGTCAGGCAATCTCTTCATTTGTGCCGATCTTGGTGATCTGCCACCGTTTTTCATTTGGAACATCTACTTTCCGCTTGAGCTGGTCTTGGTGATCTGCACACCATTTATCTTAATTCATTCATATTTGAGGTGTTCATCTTGGTGATTTATACACCGTTCATGTAAAAAAAACTTTTTTTTCTTTTCTCCAATATCGCAGGTGTTTATACCAGTAATCTGCACATCAAACTCAAACTGAATTTTTACGATGCACATATTTATTTTTAATTATTTTTGTGTTTTTGATGTGCATACAATTTTACTAATTTTCCACATAGCATTATTCCTCTTCATTTGCCATGTTCCAAGCCATTACTCCACCTGCGATTTTTCTACCCAATCCAGCTTCTCCGGAAATAGATTGGGAACATTGGAAGGAAGGATTTGAAGCTTATCAGGAAGCTCTTGATGGAGATTCCTTCACTTGTAAAAAGGAATATGCCATTCTCAGACATTGCTTAGGTACTGAGGGCGGCAACATTTTAAAACACATTCCTAAAGATATTGTCATCGTTGGCGATGGTGAAGGTGACAATGTAGTACACAAATATGCTACTGCCATCAAGGCCTTAAACAATAGTTTCAAAGCTTGTAAAAATGTAACATTGGAAAGACACAAGTTTTACAAGAGAGTCAAATTGCAAGGTGTATCTGCCTCAACCTACATTGGCGCTTTGCATATCCTTACTGCTTCTTGCGAATAGAAAGCATTTGAAGAGGAAATGATTAAAGACCAGCTAGTCGAAAAGACTAACAACAAAAAGGTTCAAGAGGCACTTCTATCTAAGCCTGATCTGACTCTACAAAAGGCATTAGACATTGCTACAAGGATTGAAAGCACTTTTTCGTCATGGGGCAAATGTCTTTAACCGACAGCAAAAGTCAGAACGTGTGTGCAAATAAATCAAAATATAAGAGATCTAATGACTTAAGGGAAAAATCTGAAAAAAACCAGTAATACTACAACAGGGAAAATTCTGGTGTGTTACAAATGCGGCAGTACCAATCACCTTGCTCATGCCAAATCGTGCCCAGCCATTGACAAAATATGTGCCAAATGCTCCAAGAAAGGGCACTTTGCCATGGTTTGCAGGTCCAAAAGAAACGGACCATTTAAGAAGGTGCACAATGTTGAATCTTTAACGGAGGAAACCTTTTCATCCAGCAAAGAGAATGAAATCTTCACTATTGTGGACATGGATTGTTCCAATGGAATTTTGGGTGTCAATTCTCCAGGGCTGAAGAGACCTCCATGTACTATTATTGTGAATAGTGTTAATGTCCAAATGTTGGCCAATTCTGGGTCTCACTTTCACTTTCACTCTAATAAGTGAATTGCTCTGGAGAGAATCTTTTCCAAAGCAAATTTTGCATCAGTCTTGTGTACATCCCATTGGTTATTGTGGGAAAATCATTGATGTTGTCGGTGAATTCAATGCTGATTTTGAATTCAAGGACAGCAAATCTAAGGGCATCATATACATAGCAAGGGATGGGGCATGTCTCCTCGGATGGGGAGACCAAGGTAATCTTGGTATCATCCTTGATCCTAACAATATTCAACAAGTGATGTTGAAGAAAGATTTCTTCCAAGTACAAGCTGTCCAAGCAAGCTCATGGGAATTGTTGTGTCAGAAGTGTTTAATAAACAGTTGGGTCTCTTCAAGGGTTTCAAGCACATGATTAAATTAACAAATGGAGCTCAGCCTGTGGTGCACAAGGTCAGGAGGGTGCCCCTATCATTGCAATCAGACTTAAAGAAAGAATTAAAGAATTAGACAGATTGTACTCAAGTGATGTAATTGAACCTATTGAGTCTTCTGATTGGGTGTCCCCTGTGGTTCTTGCCAAAAAAGCTAATGGTAATCTGCGCATGTGTGTAGATTTATGTGATCTGAATAAGAACATGTGGATAGATCAGAATTCTCTTCCCAACATTATGGAAATTACATCCACTCTCAAAGGAGCCAAGTTGTTCAGTTTGTTAGATATGTCATCTGCGTATCATCAAATTGAATTACACACTGAATCAAAGCATCTAACTGCATTCATCACTCCTGAGGGCCTTTTCCAATCTAAACGCATGCCCTTTGGTCTGGCATCTGTGTCTGCCATCTTTCAGAGAGTGGTTGAAAGTATGTTTAAAGGTATGCCTGGGGTAATGGCCTTTCAAGATGATTTTTTAGCGTACGGTGAGGATCAAAGTTAACACAATGATAGGTTGTGCCAAGTGTTGTCTTTGTTAAAACAAAAATGAGTTACCCTTGGTATTGAAAAATGTAAACTTAATACCACTACTGTGAACTACTTGGGGTACATGTTATCTTCTGATGGAGTGCAACCTAAATACAGCCTGGTTAAAGCCATTGAAGATTTCAGAAGTTCCTAACGACAAGGATCAGTTAACATCATTTATGGGCCTCATTAAGTTTTATTCACATTTTATTCCCAATTGTGCATCTAAAACTTACAACATTAGATGTCTTCTCAAGAAAAACGTCTTTTTTTATTGGAATGATGCATGCACTAAGGAATTTAATCAAACATGAAGTAGCTCATGCCATTCCCCTTAAAGCGTTTGATACTAATGATAACACCATAATCATGACTGATGCCAGCCAAAAAGGTTTAGGTGCCGTCCTTTTGCAGCATAGGGATGGCAAAGATGAGGTAATTGCATTTGCCTCGAGGAGTTTGCATGCAGCTGAGCATTCTTACTCTGTGATTGAGCGCGAAGCTCTTGCATGTTGGTGGGGCATTACTCATTTCAAACATTACCTGTATGGTTGAAACTTTGTGGTACGTGTTGACCATACACCCCTTGTTGACCTGTTCACCACAAAAGGTGGAGGGAAAGCTACACCTAGAATTGTGAGATGGCAATTTAGACTCATTTAACACAACTTTAGCGTTGAGTATGTACCAGGCAAAATAAATCTCCTTGCTGATTGTCTTGTTTACCTTCACTCAGCAATAAGATTGTGGAAGTGAAGGATGCTCGTAATGATCTTTAATTGGTGTGTTATATTATTGGTTCAATCTGAGGATGTCATTTCAGAGAGAGAGTGGAGAGAAGCTTCTGAGTGTAAACAGGAAATTAAGGAAATTTTGAAGATATTAAGCCAAAGATGGTCACACAACATAAATGAACACAATTGTGTCAACAAGTACAAGCATGTTTTCGATGAGTTGTCTGTGGTGAACGGTCTGCTGTATAGATCTTCACTGTTGCTCCTGATGCCATGAGGAACAAAGTCCTTATTTTAGCTCATGAGGGCCACATAGGTATGCGTGCCAAGAAAAGTGGAGTTTGAGAAAAATGTTGGTGGCTGGCCTTGGACAAACAGTTGAAACATTTTGTTAGGGATTGTATGGAATGTGCCATCAGTGACAAGTTCCAAGTAGCTACTCCCTCTCCTATTGAAGCCATTGTGGCTCCTGACAAACCTTGGTTTAAGGCTGCCATTGACATAATTGACCATTTTGATTTGCCTGCCAACCTACCTGAGTATGGTATTGTTCTCATGGATTTTCATAGTCGTTGGCCAAAAATTAAGTGGGTAAGAACTTCTGATTCTACATCTGTTATCAAGTTTCTCCAATCACTTTTTGCAAGAGAGGGCGTTCCTGAGGAACTTCTCAGTGACAATGGCCTCCAGTTTGTTTCAGTTCAGTTTCAAGATTTTCTATGTTCTTTTGGCATCAAACATGTTAACACTTCTCTTTACCATCCGAGAAGCAATGGCCTTATAGTAAGTTTTAACAGGATTATTAAACAGAATATGCAGTTGGCGAAAGCAAGTGGTCTGAATTGTAAATCAGAAGTTGAAAAACTTTTATGGGCTGTTCGCACTCTTGTCAATTCTGACACTGGTTTTTCTCGGTTGAGTACCTACCTATAAACTCCTGAGAAGATGGATGGGTGACAAGGGGTTCATTTTGCCGAAGGATAAGATTGAGGATATTGGCAAAAACCTTATTGAGGCACAAAATAGGTATGATCAAACACAGGTCGAATCAGGCCCCAAACATTTGAATGTATGTGTGAGGGACATGGTGAGAGTGAAGTGTTCTAGGATTTTATCCAAAGGGGAGTCCACATTTCCTGTTCTTAAGAAGGTTGTAAAAATGAATAAAGGCGCTGTCAAATTGGATGATGGTAGGTGGTGGAACAAGGGGAAGATTGCTGTGTCTAAAACAGGTTTACATGTTCAACCCAATAATTTTGTTCAAGCGGAAGTTAATAATGACACTAATTCTACTTCCCATTCCCCGTCTTCCAAGACTATCAAATTGCCTTCCAAATTTCAGGATTATATCCTGCAATGACTTTTATGCTTCTGTTTTTGGAATTTTTTGCCTTTGCTCTATGTTTTTGTTTGTTCTCTGTTTTCAAGTTTTGGTTTTCATCTCATTGTTTAAAGGGGAAAGATGTGTTGGGTTCTCAATCATTCTCTTGATGCGTTTTACCACGTGCCTGGAGAATGAGAAGAATCTTGGGGAGACTGGATTCGGGAGCGGGACGACAATGGTCTTCTGTGGTTGTGGGGAGAAGTCGCACCTTACCTGTGTTCCGCTGACAGAATAAACTTTAATATAATTTACCCGAAGTCTCCTGCTTCCTTACAGGGCCCAAATCATAGAGTACTCTGACTTATTTCCCAATGTTGCCATCAATAGTCTTTCCATGCCCAATAAAGCCCATGGTTGATGGAGCCACTGCTGGTGGTTGGGGATTCTGTCCGAGTTCCAGGAAGACAATAGAACTTGGTGGGCAGCATTAAGAGATAGGGCCATCTGCCTTCCTTTGATTGAGCGTAGTGGGAATGTTAGTGTGTTAGGCAGACCAAGCAATGTATATGCAGGGAATCTAGTATTGGTATTGTCAAAGGCCCTATAAACCTCATCCCGAATCTGTTCTCAGTACCTAGTGAGTTTTGGGCAATGCCATAGCAAATGGAGGAAAGTTCCAGGGGTGCCACAGCCGTACCAGCACAGGTCATCACACAGGGGAATCCATGTCTGCATACAGGAGGTCATATAATACGAGTAGGAAATGATTTTATATGATGTCTCAGTATGTCTCATGGAGTGTGAAAACCTATATAGTACATAACTTGAAAACATGTACTAAATGATAATGTCATAGCAACATGGTGGTGATACTCAAAAACCGACTAATAATGGGTGAGCTATTTAGTCCATAGCAAAAACAATCCGTATCCGTAAGTACAAACCGAAAAGATTCATGAAATCATAACATAAACATAAAGTTTCTATGATTCTAATAATTGTGGAGAGAGCTTAAACAAGGTTGTGCTAGAGTGGGGGAAACTCGTCAAAAAACAAAGCTAATCCTCTTTGTGAAAGTCAAACCCACGTGAAACTAGTCGTAGTGTGATGTGGCGGGTTCGATTCACTATATTTAAGACTATACGGTGTGCGTCTCCAAATGTGCTCGCGTGAATAAAGATTATGTGCCAAATATCGGTTAAGAGAAATTGTGAAAGTAGCACTGAGAGTCATCCGGTCATAGCTACCTATTCTTGGCTTGGTAAAATTATTCTGGAAAAAATAAACATATCTATTTTAGTTATCAAAAAAGAAAGATTTTTGAGATACCAAGTCGATATTATAAACATGGGCTGTAATTGTTATAGTAAAAACACCTACTTATTAGGTGGTGATAATTCCAAACCACCTAAGGTTTCTGCAGTAGTGACATCACTTTCCTCATGAGTTAGTGTTTCTTGAACAGGTTCATTAAATTTTTTCAGTACTGTGAAAAATACGTTAAACGGGTTAGTTTCCCATGACCTTAAACTGTAAACTATTTATGCTGTTAGTAGTACGGGGTAGACGTGCTAAAGGGGCACAAAGCTGAACTTGGTTGGAAAATCTCTATATTCCGCTAAGAACCGGATTAACCGGATGTTAATAGAATCCGACGTGTGTCTATGGTACAAAATTATATCTATCACGTCTCACGTATGTGTGATTTTCATGATACGTCGTGCGTTTTTAAGTGCAGGCTCGTATCAAGTAAAAAAGTCCCTTGCTGTAAGTCTGTTATTATTAACATCATCATCCTATTGCAGAAATGGCGTGATTTATAAAATATAGTCGGGTGTGACCACATGTCAACATGTAGGTGCGGAAAACAACCAAGCCGAAATCTCTATCTGTCACCATTCTGAAATTATCCTGTGTATATGCCAGAAAGCGTAAACTAACAGAGGATGCTAATCTGTCCTGTTAATTCAGCGTGAAACGATTTATAAAATACACCGAAGTAAAACCTAAATCCAAGAAATAGTAAACTAATTTTTCAACTGTCCTATCTATTGTCTGGGTAACTCTAACGTACTCGTAACAGCTCGTAAGGTACTTGAGCAACGCTTACCTTATATAACTGAAAGCGGAGCCGAAGTGATGCCCGTCTTTGGTTTCCCGGTTCGAAGTGTTTGCATGCGAGTGGTTTCCCTTGTGGTTATATTTCCGGTTTGGAGACGTGAAACGTAATCACGTGATTAGTTCAGTCATGTGCCTCTTCCCATGCCGTGATTAGAAAAAGGACTAGAGCGAATTAACGAATGCGGCGGCCATTTTAAAACTCGTTTCTAGTGTCATAGTGTTGGTGGTAATATCTATTATAATGGTCTCTCCAACTATTAGATTCAGCACAGAGTCTTTAGAGTAATATAGTAAAAAGAAAATAGACAGTGCGAACTGTAGACATGTTGTAAAACATCAGTGCCATAGGTGTCCATTCAGTTATTAGACATAATGTGTTTATACAACTGTGAGTTAAACGGAAAGTTGCAAATTCGAAAAACAATCTAAACTTGTAGTATTGACATAAGAATAAAGACAGATTTGTCATCTGTATCACATTTAGCATTAGAATTTCTTATTGAGCAAACACATGTGTTGTGGTATTATGTGTTGCGTAATCCCATAGACCATTATATATTCGATCCTGGCAAAACGGAACTCTTGAGTCAGTCTGTAGTTGCGGTAACTAGAATTCAGATATTAGGGGTCTCATCTTCCTAGAAAGTAGTGTAATTCATGGTCAATGTTAAGACCTTGTTCCACACTACGCATTTTTAAAATCCATTGTGCCTCTCTTTGCCTCAGTGTAAGTTCTCTGTTCCCTCCTCTAGGACTACTTGGGACATGTTCTATTCCATAGAATTTAAATGAGCGGTTAACTGTTTGAGCAGGGCAGATGGACATGTGCGCCGCTAATGGGTATCTCATGTCTCCCTGTTTAATTGCCCTGGTGTGTTCCCCTATGCGATCCCGCAGAGGTCTGATTGTGCTACCAATGTAGTATTTATCACATTTGCATTGTATTATATATACTACAAATTTAGTTAGGCAATTGATGTTGGAGTTTATTTTGTATTTCTTTCCTCCTGGTCCCAAGAATTCAGTCTTACGGTCATCCGCCCATTTGCACGAGCTGCAATGACCGCATGTGTAGAAGCCACATGAATATTGGCTAAACCAATTGGTTGTGGTGGTTGCTTTTGGGTAGCTTGGACTCAGTAGGTTCCTCAACGAGACCCCCCTCCTGTACGTTATGTTGGGTTTGTCTGTAATGAAATCCCTGAGAGTATTGTCTGCCTTTAGTAAGTGCCACAGCCTTGAAAAAGTCGCGGGACCACATTCCCTTGTTGCGACGAAACACGTGTTGGCTGGCTGTTGTGTACCATACTGAAGACACCTAATGAATAAAGAACCACCCATATGAGAAGACTAACTTATTTCTTCTGCTAACTGAATTGTACTATAAATGTGAAAACACGAAATAATTTCTACTTTCTGATAAAAGGGCGTGTGCTAAGGATTGATTGCATAATTGTTTAGAGCAAAGGCTCTTAATTCTGGGAAGTCAGGCGGTACTTCCCACCTTATAGCACCGTCACACTACTCAGCAAGAAAAACAGATAACGTATGCGAAGTTTCCCTGTGGCGCCTTTACCTAAACCCAAAACCCCAGTGACAGCATTTTAGCTTATACATCTAGGTGGCAGCCGGGAAAGCATCATGACTACTTTTGCGAGTGATAAGGGGAAGAGAGATAAAGAGGCTGATGATCTGTTCAACAACCTGACTAATCAGGGGTCTAATGACACACCACAAACTAGTGGTCAATCCTCCAAAAAAGAGGGTATGAAAGAAAAATTCTTGAGACTTGAGAAAATGAGACTGAATGAAATGTCCAGGTGGTGGGACGCAGCTACCCTAAGACAATATTTAAAAGTGAAAAGGGTACCTAGGGGACTAAGATCCCAAATAATACCTACCTATGAAGATTTGGAAGCAGATTTATTGGCAGATTGGGAGAAGGAACTAAATAATAACTCAAACAGATTGATGGAGATTCTAATAGAAAACTGTGATAGGAAGGTTGCTAAATTGCAGAAAGACATTGAAGCGTTAGAAACGGAAATAAAAGACCTCAATCTACCAGAGGTAATGACCAAAAATTACGTAATTCTAAATGAAATCATAGAACGACATGTTGCAGATATCAAACAGCGGAAAATGAGAAAAATTAAAAGAGATGAACGGGACTACGCTAGCGGTAGAATTTTTACTTTTGCTAAAAAGTATGATCACCTGATTCCCAAAACAATACCCACCAAAACGGGGGAGGGCAAATCAGCTCACTCCAGTACCACCTCATTAGATACAGATCTGACTAGTGATAGTGATCTAGAAAGAGCAGAAGCCACAGGTAATGTCTCCAACGAAACCAGTTTTTTATTAGAGGTCAGACGCATAAAAAAAGGCAACAGAGAAAATCGCAGACCAACTCAGGGAGAAAAACAAGGAGGGGAAAGCGAGGGGGCAAGAGAAACGGAACAGCCCGGGGTGAGGACCAGATCATGGAATGTGAGAAAATGAATGATTTATCTGTTATGAATTTGTCAGATATAGAGCTTACCAATGAAATGTTGTCCGTATTATCCAAAGGGATGAGCTTTTGCCCTAGCAGCATTGGAGACATATGTGCAACCAAAATTGATTTGTTTAAGTTTATGAGACGTATCAAATTGAAGAAGCATTTCGAATTGAACAAAGTGGCAAATAAAGACATGCAGCAAAATCTTGGTCTATTATTACCCAATGAACAATCAATACAGGACTTACTAGATACCAGATTGTTACTGTCTCTTACTGATTGTGAAGAAGAAGTGATTTCAACTGATATGATAATGAGAGACTTAAACATCGACCCAGATTACAGTATCACTAGCAAGTTAAAAGAAAAATCAAAATGGACACCTACACTCACAGCAGGCAACAACAAAGATCTTTTTTAAAAATTGGTCACGGCTGAACTAGACAAACACGACATTAAAAACACAGCTTCTCGCATGAAGAAAGATAATCTTACACAAAAAGAAAGACTAGCACTCAGAACACTTAGTAACAACAAAGACTTAACAATAAGGGAGGCTGACAAAGGAGGGAATATGGTGGTCATGCGTAGCATAGACTATGAACAAGAAATACTGACCCAATTGAATGACCATGAATGCTATGATACTATAGTAGGCAATCCAATTTGGATGCTAACCAAATACATAAACACACAACTAAAAAGATGGCAAGAACAGGGACAGCTTGATGACAATGAATTCACATATCTGAAAGTTGACCGACCAAGATATCCTTGCATTTACACTGTACCGAAAGTACATAAAAATCTTCCTTTCCCACCTGGAAGACCCATAATATCAGGCATAGGTGGTCCGACAGAAAGGATATCTGAATACGTAGACATTTTTCTGAAGCCTTTAGTAACCAACTTAGCTTCGTATATAAGGGACACAAAGCATATCTTGAGCACTTTAGCTGATCTAAACTGGGAAGAAAACATGACTATGGTCACACTTGATGTAACCGCTCTGTATACCAGTATAAAAAGAGACATTGGCATAAGGGCAGTCAAGAGGATGTTGAATAGAAGGGCTGCCAGCTCTTGGAACCATACAGAAATGCTAATTGAAATGATAGAACTAATATTGGACAACAATGTATTTCTTTTCAAACAGCAATGGTTTAGACAAACACAGGGTGTAGCAATGGGCTCCAGATTTTCTCCCTCGTATGCCAACCTGTTCATGGGTTGGTTCGAGGAGACGAGAATCTGGGGCTCATTGGGTGCCAAATACAACGACTCTATTCTATTTTGGGGTCGTTACATTGACGACTGTATTATGATCTGGACAGGAACGAATTCTAAACTCTTAAGTTTTTTTGAATTTCTTAACAACAATGAATGCAACATAAAATTCACCATGGAACACAGCAAAACGCACATATCATTTCTGGATGTGGAACTGTATATACACAACAACAAAATTGAAAGTAGACTGTACCGCAAGGCAACAGCTTGCAATTCCCTTTTGCATGCAAGTAGTGCACATCCCTTTCACCAAATACGCTCTATCCCATTTGGAGAACTGACTAGAACCAGACGTAATTGCAGTAGGGATGATGAATTTCAGACTCAGAAGAAAGGAATACTAACTAGATTTAAAAGGAGGGGTTACAATAAGTCTTTACTGAAGAAAGCAGAAGAGAGAATAGAAAAAATAACCCAACTTGAAACACTGAGGGACAAACCCAAACAAAAAGATAACGATCAAAAAATCAGACTGATTACCGGTTACAACAATTGGTCGGTAGTTTTAAAAAGGAGCCTTAATAGACATTGGCACTTACTAAAGGCAGACAATACTCTCAGGGATTTCATTACAGACAAACCCAACATAACGTACAGGAGGGGGGTCTCGTTGAGGAACCTACTGAGTCCAAGCTACCCAAAAGCAACCACCACAACCAATTGGTTTAGCCAATATTCATGTGGCTTCTACACATGCGGTCATTGCAGCTCGTGCAAATGGGCGGATGACCGTAAGACTGAATTCTTGGGACCAGGAGGAAAGAAATACAAAATAAACTCCAACATCAATTGCCTAACTAAATTTGTAGTATATATAATACAATGCAAATGTGATAAATACTACATTGGTAGCACAATCAGACCTCTGCGGGATCGCATAGGGGAACACACCAGGGCAATTAAACAGGGAGACATGAGATACCCATTAGCGGCGCACATGTCCATCTGCCCTGCTCAAACAGTTAACCGCTCATTTAAATTCTATGGAATAGAACATGTCCCAAGTAGTCCTAGAGGAGGGAACAGAGAACTTACACTGAGGCAAAGAGAGGCACAATGGATTTTAAAAATGCGTAGTGTGGAACAAGGTCTTAACATTGACCATGAATTACACTACTTTCTAGGAAGATGAGACCCCTAATATCTGAATTCTAGTTACCGCAACTACAGACTGACTCAAGAGTTCCGTTTTGCCAGGATCGAATATATAATGGTCTATGGGATTACGCAACACATAATACCACAACACATGTGTTTGCTCAATAAGAAATTCTAATGCTAAATGTGATACAGATGACAAATCTGTCTTTATTCTTATGTCAATACTACAAGTTTAGATTGTTTTTCGAATTTGCAACTTTCCGTTTAACTCACAGTTGTATAAACACATTATGTCTAATAACTGAATGGACACCTATGGCACTGATGTTTTACAACATGTCTACAGTTCGCACTGTCTATTTTCTTTTTACTATATTACTCTAAAGACTCTGTGCTGAATCTAATAGTTGGAGAGACCATTATAATAGATATTACCACCAACACTATGACACTAGAAACGAGTTTTAAAATGGCCGCCGCATTCGTTAATTCGCTCTAGTCCTTTTTCTAATCACGGCATGGGAAGAGGCACATGACTGAACTAATCACGTGATTACGTTTCACGTCTCCAAACCGGAAATATAACCACAAGGGAAACCACTCGCATGCAAACACTTCGAACCGGGAAACCAAAGACGGGCATCACTTCGGCTCCGCTTTCAGTTATATAAGGTAAGCGTTGCTCAAGTACCTTACGAGCTGTTACGAGTACGTTAGAGTTACCCAGACAATAGATAGGACAGTTGAAAAATTAGTTTCCTATTTCTTGGATTTAGGTTTTACTTCGGTGTATTTTATAAATCGTTTCACGCTGAATTAACAGGACAGATTAGCATCCTCTGTTAGTTTACGCTTTCTGGCATATACACAGGATAATTTCAGAATGGTGACAGATAGAGATTTCGGCTTGGTTGTTTTCCGCACCTACATGTTGACATGTGGTCACACCCGACTATATTTTATAAATCACGCCATTTCTGCAATAGGATGATGATGTTAATAATAACAGACTTACAGCAAGGGACTTTTTTACTTGATACGAGCCTGCACTTAAAAACGCACGACGTATCATGAAAATCACACATACGTGAGACGTGATAGATATAATTTTGTACCATAGACACACGTCGGATTCTATTAACATCCGGTTAATCCGGTTCTTAGCGGAATATAGAGATTTTCCAACCAAGTTCAGCTTTGTGCCCCTTTAGCACGTCTACCCCGTACTACTAACAGCATAAATAGTTTACAGTTTAAGGTCATGGGAAACTAACCCGTTTAACGTATTTTTCACAGTACTGAAAAAATTTAATGAACCTGTTCAAGAAACACTAACTCATGAGGAAAGTGATGTCACTACTGCAGAAACCTTAGGTGGTTTGGAATTATCACCACCTAATAAGTAGGTGTTTTTACTATAACAATTACAGCCCATGTTTATAATATCGACTTGGTATCTCAAAAATCTTTCTTTTTTGATAACTAAAATAGATATGTTTATTTTTTCCAGAATAATTTTACCAAGCCAAGAATAGGTAGCTATGACCGGATGACTCTCAGTGCTACTTTCACAATTTCTCTTAACCGATATTTGGCACATAATCTTTATTCACGCGAGCACATTTGGAGACGCACACCGTATAGTCTTAAATATAGTGAATCGAACCCGCCACATCACACTACGACTAGTTTCACGTGGGTTTGACTTTCACAAAGAGGATTAGCTTTGTTTTTTGACGAGTTTCCCCCACTCTAGCACGACCTTGTTTAAGCTCTCTCCACAATTATTAGAATCATAGAAACTTTATGTTTATGTTATGATTGTTTTTGCTATGGACTAAATAGCTCACCCATTATTAGTCGGTTTTTGAGTATCACCACCATGTTGCTATGACATTATCATTTAGTACATGTTTTCAAGTTATGTACTATATAGGTTTTCAATTTCTTTTGTAACACAGCCTTGAAAAAGTCGCGGGACCACATTCCCTTGTTGCGACGAAACACGTGTTGGCTGGCTGTTGTGTACCATACTGAAGACACCTAATGAATAAAGAACCACCCATATGAGAAGACTAACTTATTTCTTCTGCTAACTGAATTGTACTATAAATGTGAAAACACGAAATAATTTCTACTTTCTGATAAAAGGGCGTGTGCTAAGGATTGATTGCATAATTGTTTAGAGCAAAGGCTCTTAATTCTGGGAAGTCAGGCGGTACTTCCCACCTTATAGCACCGTCACACTACTCAGCAAGAAAAACAGATAACGTATGCGAAGTTTCCCTGTGGCGCCTTTACCTAAACCCAAAACCCCAGTGACAGCATTTTGTCTCATGGAGTGTGCTGTATGGTGGTTCTATAAAAAATATCGTTCCATTCTTTGTCTGACAGTGTTTGACCCAACTCCTATTCCCATCTCCTCTGGCCAGGGAACATGCCCTTGGATGGGGTCGTAGATAAATATGAGTAGATTTCGGAGATAAGTTTCCCGTCCTCTTTTTTTAAGGAACAGACATTTTTCAAACAGGGACATAGGTCTGCCAACATGAGGACAAGTAGACGCGCCAGACAGCCAGTGCAACATTTGCGAGCGGAGGAAGCGGTCTAGTTCAAGCAGGCCATAGTCTACCATGAGTTGATTGAACAGGATCAGACCGTTGTGATCGAAAAGTTATCCCACCCATTTACATCCACCCACCGCCCATCGTTTATCTGCCCCTTTAGTCATGCCAGGGGAAAATGCTGGATTCAAGAACAAGGGGATATTGGGTGAGGGGAATGTGGTGAGACCGGAGGAGGCAGCCACATTATCTTAAACCTGGAATTTCTGTCGTGTCACGTGGGAAGAGTATAGCCCCTAAGCCCTGTGGGCTCTAGGTAAACATAATTCCCTCCAGATGTGTCGGCCCGCAACCATCTGGTCTGTGAAGACCAAGTGTTTTTTAGTAAGCGTACGATTCCATTCCACTGAATAACGGAGCATTGACGCCTGATAGCAACGCATCATATTGGGTATTGCGAGACCACCCTCCCGTTTCGGGCATTGCAAAAGTTGCTTTTGCAGCCTGGGATTCACAGACCCCCATATAAAGCAATCGACATCCCACTGCAGCCCAATCAGTAGACCTCAAGGTGGCTGTAGAGGGAGAGTCTGGAAGACCTATAAGGCTCTGGGAAGGATATTCATCTTTATGACGGCCAGTGTGCCAAACGATGAAAACGGGAGCCGCTGTCAATGTGTCAGGTCTTTGTGTATAAGTGCAAGAAGCCTGGTATAATTGGCTTCCACTGTCTTCACCAAACTCCTATTGAGCACAAAGCTAATATAAGAACGTTCCTCCAGGGCCCAAACAGTCATACAGCGCACATAAGGAACTTTCCGTGCGTGGGGAGGAGGTCAAATTCAATATTTGTGATTTTTGCATTCTGACCCTGAATCCTGAGATCTGCCCAAAGGTAGGGAGATCAGCCATAATAACCGATGGAGAGGTCATAGGGTGAGTAATTGAGAAGATAACATCATCAGCATAAAGACTGATAAGGTGCTGCTCTGCCCCAAAATGGATGTCCCTGGTGTTGGAGTTGTCACAGAGTCTTTGAGCAAAGGGCTGCATATAAAGGGCAAAAAGAAGTGGTGAGAGAGGGCAGCCCTGTCATGTACCCCGTCCGATGGGAAAACCACTAGAAGAGACCCCGTTCACCCTCACCAACGTGCAAGGAGAGCTGTAAATGCTTGCAACCCAGTTGCGATAGCAGGAGCCCACTCTAAACTGCTCCAGAGTGTTAAACAGGTAAGGCCAGTGCACCCTGTTAAAGACCTTCTCTGCATCCACCCCAACAGCAAGGCCTCTTCATGGGAACGGTGTACTTTATCGATCAGATGGCAAAGGTATTTGGTATTATCTCCACACTGTCGGCCAGGTATAAACTCTGCCTGGTGTGGGTCTACAAGATCGGGCATCAGGGGGTTAAGGCATTGAGCTACTGTGCTAGCAAACAGTTTTGCATCAAGATTCAGCAATGAAATTGGTCGGTATGAGCTGCAGAGTTTGGGGTCTTTGTCAGGTTTGGAATCAATGCAGTGATTGTGATCAAGGCTTGGAGCATTGTGTCAGTAAGAGTGCCTGAGTTGGCAAAGGAATTAAATAAGCGTGTGAGTATGGAGCTAGTTCTGGGCAGAAGGTCTTGTAGAAAGCAGCGCTGAACCCATTTGGGCCAGGTGCCTTCAAAGGCTTCAGGTGAGCAATCGCCGAAATCATCTCCTCGGTGCGTACAGGTTCGTCAAGGGCAGCAGCTTCGGCTCCGGATTGAAAGTGATCGCGGCGGCACTCAGATAGGTGGTTGGATCCGACGAGATCGATGAGTCGGCTATATAGAGCTCCGAATAAAAGTCCCGGAAAGCGTCCGCAATGCTGATGTCTGCCGAGACGTCCACTCCACGGGCATCCTGGACCACCTTCACCGTTTGTGCATGTTGCTTACTGCGCAGGCAGTGCGTAAGCAGACATCCCTCTTTGTTTGTGCATACAAAATATTTGTGTTTTAGGCAGACAACAGCATGTTCCTCCCTATCGATGTCAAAGCTTAGAACATGGTGTTGTCCCCCTTCAAGTTGTCTCCTTATCTGAGGGGCACCGGACCATTTATGAATAGCCACCAGTTCCCTCACCCACAGTTCGAGTTCCTCTCTTCTCCTTCCTTACTTTATTCTCATCGGCAGCCTTAGCGATAAGGGCACCCCGGACCACTAGTTTAAGAGCCTCCCAGGCAGAGGACAGAGCAGTGGAGCCATCGTCGCTAAGTGCTAAATAGTCCTGTATCGACTTCCGGAGCGCAGTCACTGTTGCTGGGGACAACAGCATAGAATCACGGAGATGCCAGGGAGGAACTGCAGTGCGAACAGTAGAAGTGTGTATAGTCAAAGTAATGTGTGCATGATACGACGGCGAACGGGTCACAATAGTGGATGCTCGGACACGACCCCCAGGCGGTGGGGGAGACCAGGAAGTGGTCCAGTCTGGCATAGGTTTTATGGGCCACGGAATAGAAGGTAAAGTCCTGTTTCCTCGGATGTAAGGCATGCCATGGATCTCTTATCCCACACCCACTCACTCACTCATACAGCCACTCACATACCCACTCACCCACACAGCCACTCACACAGATGTGCACTCATCCATTCAGCCACTCACACATCCACTTACACCCATACTACCACTCACACACCAACTCAGTCACCCAAACAACCACTCATACATCAACTGACATTCCCACCTACTCATACAGCAACTTATACAGCCAGTAGACCACCTATAGACATACTGACACATCCATTCAATCACCCATACAGCCACTCTCACACCCATTCACCTGTACAGCCACTCACTCCCTCATACAGCTACTTATACACCAACTCATTCACCCACACAGGCACTTACACTTACACACCCACTCACTCGGTTATACAGTTACTCACACAGCCACTCACACACTCATACAGCTTCTGACACAGCCACTCACTTACCCATACAACCACTGACACACCCACTCACCCATACAGACACTCACACATGTCTAACACACCTATAGAATCACTAAAACTTCCAGTTAAACAAAAATATATATAGACATAGACCAAGAGGTGTTTCCTTTCACATATAAACATAAAACATAAGTTATCCTTTCTTTCAACCAGATAAGGTGGTTCTAAACACTTGTTTTGGGTGTTTATTTTACATTTTTAAAATGCAAATAGTAGAAATGGAACTAAAATCAACATGCACAGAATGTGTGCAACAATTAAAAAAATAACATTTGTGGCATTTACTTGCTTCAATTATTGCAGTAAATGACTGCTCTCCAACAGTTAAAATGTGTTGCCTTTTCTGCAAAAAGTACCCATATCTGCCAATTCTAGTACTATTTATGGGATAACTTGCACTCCTTGCAGCGACAGGACATCACCAGCAACTGGCTCTACCACACCAGATCTTGACCTGGAAGGAGCATCTCGCTCTTTTTCTGCTCTAGAGAGATGTCCTGCAAGTGAATTGTTTGCAGGTGCTTTAATATGCTGGTGCTGCGATGGCTATATTTCTTGCTGTGCCCCTTGATAAGTTTTGATGCACAGTTTGCACTGCACCTCCTTCTCCACTACTTGTTTTTCTCCCCAGCAAGGGAACTGCCATATGATGGACTGATTTTATTTTGGCACCTGTTCTTCCTCCTCTGATGAGCTCTGTTGTTTTTATTGTTGTGGTTCACTGGAACTTGCAGATACTATTATATAATTCCAAAAATTGCACCCCAGAAAAAAACACACGTACACCTGCAATGAAAGGTGTCAAAGAAGACAGCTACACCCAAAAGTGCAAAAACGTGGAAGGGCACTTCCTCTAGACAAGCATGAAAGCAATTTTAACCCATCTAATCCCTTTATTCACGTGTCACATGGGATCCGCGATGACATTGCAATGTCACTGCAAATACGGAAATATGTATTTTTTGAGTTTTTAAAAAACCTTGGGCCTGCACTCGATTTAGTACCATCCTCAACTTTTCACATGAAGCCAGTCATTAGTCCTGTACACATAAACCTGCTCATTGGATGATTGCTGTGCCCAATGGAGACACAGGGTCTGCAGCAGTTGGCATTGCAGGGGAAATAGCAACCAAATCATCATGATGCATCCGAAGAATGGACTATGGCACATGCTTCTCAAGCACACAATTTTACTCACTGTTACTGCTATGCTAAAGACTATAATACGGATCCAAACACTATGTTTAATTGAAATAATTCCAATAATGTCAACCACATCAGAAATTCTTCCTTTCTTAAACTGCTGCCTAGATGAGATGAGATAGTACCCACCTAAAGAATATGTCAAGAGGAAATTCACATCCTTTGATGTAACTATACACATTTTGCTATGAAAATAACAAACAACTAGTGTGTCCAATATTATGTCCATTATAATTACAACATGCCATCAGATGGATTGTAGCCTATCGAAT
The DNA here is from genome assembly GCF_964204655.1 of Triturus cristatus. Classification (NCBI taxonomy): domain Eukaryota; kingdom Metazoa; phylum Chordata; class Amphibia; order Caudata; family Salamandridae; genus Triturus; species Triturus cristatus. The sequence continues at coordinate 238,212,244 of NC_140582.1, forward strand.
CACTGAGCCCATTTCTACATGAATTCATGTTTCAAAGGAATATAGCAGCACATTCACTGCATCAGAGAATACTTATTCTACATTATTGTGACAGAGAAAATTAAATGGGAATAGCATAAGAAAACTGCTCATTTAAAGCACCCCCGATGGCTGGTTCTGCCCAACAAGGGCACAAATATGTTAATGTGATATATGCAATACCGCCAACAGATGAAATATCGACAAAAAATAGTTTTCGTGACATGGCCCAAGTTTTTAATATGAAGAACGTCAATGCATGGTATTCCTTTTGCAAAAGATTAGGACCAATGACAGGAAGAACATAACATTTCTGTTGCTGTGCCTTATAGCATAAGATATCGCTTATGAGCAATAAATCTGTGAACATTTATCTAAGAAACCCTGCTGCAATTCTCAAATGACGGCTTTTGGAGACAGTTCCTTTGAAGCTGAACCTTCACAGTGGAAAGTTAGACCATGCTTCCATATTTCCAGAAGGTTTTATCAATTGTTTCCAACATTCAGTGCAGATAGTTGAGTCAAAACTTACAGTTTCCATTCAATATTGTAAGCATCTGTTGAATATAAAATTAAATACAAAGTGACAATAAAATTCAATATCCATCATGGGCAGAGAGCGGATTTGACTTATTTCCATGCTTTAATCTAAAAAATAACACTATAAAATAGGCTGGTCATTATTTATTTTCTGTAGCAGCAGGCATTAGGGTTGAGGAGTGCTGTCAAAGTCTCTCTCTCTGACTCTAAACCATGAAGCTGCTCTCAAGGTACAGGCGGTACAAGCGCCTAACATTGGCCCAGGCACCAGTTCTTATTAGTGCTGGTGGTAGGCAGCAGCGCCCTTATTTTTTCATCATCAGACTTTGACCCAGAGTGAGAGGAAAAAGCAGAAAAGAGAGAATTAAGGAGGAAAACAAAGCAGAAAGCAAAATCTAGGAAAACAGCAACAAAGGGAGAAAGCAGAGATTAAAAAGTGCCTGTAGAGAGTTAGATAGAGAAAATAAATTTAGGGTGATGGAAGAGTTAGGTGCGAGGTGGAATCAAGACTGGGCAACCTTGTTGTTTGGCAACCTTGACATTCACCAGTGTGACAGCAAGCTCCAAATAAAACCGTTTGGGCCCCTAAACTTATCATCATTATTATTATATATTTATTTTTTTACAAATTAAGCACTGCGTCACCCCTGCTATGCAGGGTGATCCACACCTATCAGAGAGCTTTGGATATATTTACGGAAGTCTGCCTAAGCTACATTGTAGCAGCCTCTCACCCCATTACAGAGAAATGCAGCATGGAGGTGACCTTAACAGGTATACCTGAAAGCACATTACTTTTGCCAGACAAAGCATGATCCTGTGATGGGTCTTCCATGCTAGTGTTTCTGTAGCTACCACCAACTGAAACCAGCAGGACACGCAACGTAGTTGGGCCACGCTCCCTGACATCATTATGTTTCCTAAACATTCTTGGTACAGTTCTCAAACGCAATGTTTACTTGCTCAGCCTCATTTGTTGCATTGACATCCACCGCCACCCTTGCCTGAGGCTGACTTAACGGGGTCACTTTGAGCCAGCGTGGGCGCCTTTGCTCATGAGGTGCTAACAAATACATTGTTGTGATCCATGGAGCCACTTAATTGCCTTCATGTTTGGACCTGTCTGCTAGGATGACTGTACTTTGCATGGCCATGAGAGACTAACCTGCATCACAGGTCTTGCTCCTATTTTGTCAATAATTCTAGGAAATATGATTTGGAAGAAAACAAGAGGCGTTTTTATCATTGAAACTGCAGGAACACAAATGTCTCAAGGAAGAGGAGGTATGCAATTTCTACAGCATATGTGCCCTTGTTTATGGAAGTGAGGCCACCCCATGTCTTAAATAAACAAGCATTGGCAAAGGCAATTGGTCTCACTTTATGAGCAATAAGAAGAAACATTGAGACGATGATCGAGGTAGCAATGTGGGCTGGAGCACAAAAAACACAGTGCTTGGGAAAGAGGAAGGGGTGGAAAGACGTCACACCCAGTTTGAGGGGGGGGGGGGCACAGAGCATGTAAAGACTACTGGGCCCTAATCATGGTTGTAGAGGTAGTTTGCCAATGGTGCCCTGGAGTCTGTTCTGCTATGGCTCTGCAAATTGGGCACTTTCCAGACTTGACTCTCAGACTATCGAGGGAGAGAAGCCACAGGTTTTTCAAGAAGGTGATGTGGGGGGGGGGGGGGGGCAAGAGCTCAGTCCTCGATAATCAACCAACATATTACTAATTTAGGGGCTGACTACGATGGCGGACATACTTCAGTCCGTCCACCATTGTCTCAAATTTGGGACCACCCGCCTACAAGGCGGCAGCCCCATCGTAGGAATTACAATGCGACCGCCACCGAGGTATCCGTACTGTCTATGTGCTGTGGCGGGTGTCTCCCAGGTCCCGTGTCTGGGGGCCAAGGGGTAAGGAGGGCCAGCTTTGGGCTCCCAAAATCCCTTTCCGCCTGCCTGTTCTTTTCGGGATCAACGTGATGAACAGGCAGGCAGAAAGGGAAATCGTAATCCCTTTGGCAGTGCCTCATAGGTACTGCCATCATTGTAGGGACTACGAGCCCCTCTGCCGCAAAGGTTGGCTCAAGGAGCCCATCGGATGTGTGGCGTTCAGTCTTTATGACTGCCATACATCCACCCGCCATCATAATTTGGCAGGCGGTAAAGATGGTTCAGATGGTGGTGAGACTGCCACCGAAAGCCTGTTTCTGGTGGTCTCGCTGCCATCGTGATCACGCCCTTAATGTCCAGCCCACTGCTTAATGTCCAACCCAGTGTTTATATTTTAGTAAAAGCAAGTACTTAAATCACCACACAACAGAATTGAATGCTACACAATTAGAATATAGTAAACAAATACAGGGTTATATCCCTGGTTACATTCTTCAGAAGGCGATACACCCTCCTGCTCCAGTATCTTTTCCACACGCAGGTAATCCTAAGAAGTACGGTAGCCAATATCTGGTGGCAGAGGTTTGAATTAGGCACATGTGGAGATTACATCACTGTTACCTGGTGGGGCTTAGACGTGCAACTCAGTCACTCGTTTTTAAACCTGGTTTTGTTTGGGCAGAAAGTCTCGAATCCTGGTGCTTCACTTTCTTGCAGCATATTTCTGTCTTTTTCGTCTGGTCGCAAGAGGAACCTTGAGACGCCTGCATGCCAAGGCTCGCATGTGGCATAGCAAGGCAGATAAAGCCTTCACCTTCCATCTACGCTGAAGCCTCCCTTTGGTGCTGACATCGCTGTGCTGAGTGCAACACAGTAGGTCCAGATATCACAGCACAGCCTGATTAGGTTCACAGGTGTGATTTACTGGGATTGCCTCACAGGACAATAGGGCTCAAAGTAACAACATGCACTTGCAGTCTCCCAGACAAACCGGGCTCACATAGACTGTGCAGTTGAGGTCTTCCAGGACAATAAATCTCATTTAGGCAAAGTGCAGGGTTACAGCAGCAACATGCTGACACAGCCTCCCAGGCAGATCAAGCTTATACATCTGCAATGCATAATCTGGGTTTTTGGCAGCACTAGTTCACAGCTGCAGTGGCTGACAGTGGCCATGCTCACAACTGAATTTGGTGCAGTCTTTGAGGCAGTTTTCAGGTGGGCAACCTTTCTTCACATTCTAATACCATCCACTTTCTCTGGAGCTCAATACACAGGGAAGACACTGGGTTTCTACTAATTGACATTCCTTCCTTCTGCTGGGCAAGGCACACTCCGGTCCTCTAACAGGTTTCTAGGCACTAGACAGACCTAACCTCCTCCAGCAAGGAGTGAATACTTCCGGTGATGGCCCTTCACTTCTAGCAGACTGACTGACAGGCAGACGCCAGTTCTGGTTACACAGCAGCACTTTGAGAACTCTGTAGGACTCTCCCTTCTTTGTTTAAGGATAACTTGAAACCTGAGCAAAGTGTGGCATTTTAGATCCCACTGTTATTCACATTTTCCAGGCTTAGGGTATGGCTCCACTGTCCCAAACCTCAGAACCAGTTTGGGAAGTTCTCTTTTCAAGCTTCCTGCTCAGGCTGCTCTTCCGATACAGGTTATGTGTAAAGTGATGCTTTACACTTCAGGTAGCAGTGGGCTGTCTCCAACCAGGAACACCCAACATATGGCCCCACAAAAGTGTGATGTTTCTGCACTTGTTCTCATTAGCCTTTCCCCAAAAATAATCAAGGGCAAAGAACTCGTCAGACCTGACCTAGAAATCTCCTCACCTTGAACAACAGAAAGTGCAGTCCCACCCTTCACCTCTACCATCTACCAAATGGCAGTGCTCCTGAAGAACTATTCAGCACCCACTTTCCGGCAAAGCCTTCATGGAATTGCTTAAGGCAGCATTGACTCCATTCTCTTAACTTCCAGCCTCCAGCCACTTAAATGCAGGCAATTCACTTTCCCAGTAGGAGGAAGCAGTCCTCATAATCCATATTGTGTTGTTTTAAACCAGGGACATCCTACATGGATCCCGTTGGTTTCATTACACAGACTCACACACATGCCTAGAGTCCCAATAACACTTATGGTGATATACATACTCCACTTTCACAAGCACTTGACATACAAACAGGATGTCAGTACAAGGTTCTAGGTTACACATAACAGTGTAACTTTACCAAGGAGGGGTCAGTAGGCCACACATTCACTGACATAGATAAATGTCTGGTCACACTTTAATGCAAGATATGCTACTACTGCTACTTTATGTTCCACACCCAAGACAGAGATATTAATTCTGTGTCCATCTTGAGGACATACTTGGAGTGTCCTGCCAGTTCATACAACTGTATCTGATCCTCAAATTGTCAAGGACATGGCAAGGCCTATGTGCACATGCTAGATTGTTGTGTCTTAAGAGCCAAATGCACTTGCAGTCGGGCACTCAGGGCAGGAACACTTGCCTGTTGACTATGCAAGGGACTCTCTATCCCAACAGAAGGAGCAGCAGGAGACAGGAAGGAGACTGGAAGGTGAGTGAGGTGTGTCCAGGAGCTGAAAAGACAGAAAATTGTCTTCTGATCTATCTATCTATCTATCTATCTATCTATCTATCTATCTATCTATCTATCTATCTATCTATCTATCTATCTATCTATCTATCTATCTATCTATCTATCTATCTATCTAGATACTTCTATACATACATACACACACATATATGCATATATATTTGTTTTTCACAATCCCACCAAGGTCGCCAAACTCACCTGGGGTCCATCCGTAGCTGGGTGTAGGACATGTTTTTGTTCCACAACAATTACAAAAATAGTTCGGAGCACTGACAGGGTAATTCTAAAGAATGTATTACTGCAGCTGCGTTTCGACGTAATGCCTTTCTCTGTGGGGTAAAATCATTGCAAAACATGCACAGTGTTTGGTTCATTTTAAAAACATATCTGTTGTTCTGATTGGTGGAGCTGTAACCAATAGGCGGATGGCAAAGTTCTTTCTTGGTTTTCTATGGCCCCTAGGCATGAGCAGTGCTGCGTCGATATTAATGTTGCTTATAATTGAGATACTGGCATCAATGCCCAATAAGAACATCTCTCCCTGATGAACAGTGGGATTCTGTAACAGTCACCACATAGGGATCTCAGCCTATCGACAATCCTCTCACACCATTATTCTCCAAATAGGCAGCCACTTTCCTTTGTTCATTCATTCTGTGCTCATACCTCTCACCTGCCACTGGTTGTGGTTCACAGAATTTCTGCATATATATTTTTTATATATTACCCAGTACTTATAGGTAGGAAAACACTTATTTTCTTAAACATAGAAAAAGTGATTGTTGGTTTCTTAATAAGTATGATGCAGTTTGATAAATCTTCACAAAACTTTCCCAAAAAATACTCTTCCACTTCAGCTCCAAACTTGAAAGTTTTGGGCTGATCCATCAAGCCGAGAAAAGGGAGGGGCATAAAACGTGTTTTCCTCCATAAATGTTTCCATATGAACTTTTGACACAGCGAGATCTCAAATGGCTGAACACATTTACACCAGATTTGGCAGAAATCTAAATCTTGGTCCATGAAAGACAGCTTTTTGGGATTTGATGTACATCCATTCATTTGTTTTTGAGCAATTAATGCTCAAAAACGTGGGATATTCCACACCACGGAGGATCGACGGGCCAGCAGATCTCATGGTGAGAACTGATTGGCTGCCACCACATCAACAAGGATGTGGCGGCAGCCATTTTAGGTCTTGGGACTCAGTCCCGAGTCCTAAGAAAGAGGTTTAAAAAAGTCATAAGGGTAGGGAAACCCTGACCCCCTAGGCATGTTGGTGTGGTCCTAGAGGGACGCCGACTGGGGCCAAAAAGGTTCTATTTATTTTTTGCCACATATTTGCAGAGGGCCCATGAATCTGCGACAAACTTTTTTTTTTAAAAGCATGGGCTTCCATGCTTTTAATAAATAACCCATGGGGGTAGGCCTGGAGGACACTGCAAAAGATTACTTTAGTGGAGGGGGCATGTGGCCCCACTCCTCGGCCTTGAGTGGTCTCGGAGACCCCATGCCCCGGGGCTGTCATTGAAAATGAGGGGAAGTGGCGTGCGCGCCCCCCTCCCTGAGATTTGATGAACCCTGGGAGCCACTTTCCATGGGGCGGAATACCAGTAATACGGGATTGTGGTACAGCCAGTGTTGGTTGACTGATTGTGAGGGGTTGTACAAAGGGTGTGTCTGCAGGACAGGCACTGAAGCCAAGCCCACATTGTGAATGTTGAAAGGCTGTGTGAGGTGTGCCATGGCGCTGGCTACCTGCGGGGGGTTAGCCACAGGTCCTGACTGCAGGCTTTGTAGCCAATTCCCGATGTGAATGGCTGAAGGTTGCCTTTTAACATTTTCTCTGATTGTGTTATACACAGTTTTTGCTTGTGTTAATGATACTGCCTTAAAAATCATTGATAAGTGAATTGTTGGGAATCTTCACTTTGCACAAAAAATCTGTACTTTGAAAATATGAGCCAGAACAAGTCCACTTTTATTTAAAAATCAATTGCTGCTAGAAATAAACCACTGCTGCTAGACTGTTGCATTGTTGCTAGATCGCGCTTTTGCACATTTTGGCTAAAGAGAGGCTTCACTGGCTGGGCAGCCATTTTTACCCTTTGCCAGAAGCACTCCCACTAGACACCATCTTGGTATGCATTCTAATTTACTTTGCATACTGTATGTCCCACCGTATTTAATAGGAGATGGGCTGCGTAAAAAGCAGTGGAAAGTAAGCAACATCACGTTGCCTTTAAAGATTTTATCTGATTGTGTTGTATGCTGTTTTTACTTGTGTTAATGATACTGCCTAAAAATCTTTGATAAGTATTTGCTGGAAATCTGGGTCTTTGCACTAAAAATCTGCCTTTTGAAACTACGAGTCAAAACAAGTCCCCTTTTATTTAAAAATCAGTTGCTAATAGGAATTACCCATTGCTGCTAGACTGTTGCAATATTGCTTGATCACGCTTTTGCACATTTTGGCTGAAGAGAGGTCTACTGATGGGGTGGACCTTTTTTTTACCCCTCACCAGAAGCACTTCCACTGGGCGCCAGCTGTGCAAAGCGCCCGCCACTATGTCAGTTCTCCCCCACAGCACATAGCTCTCCAGGACCTTAGCACTCAGGTAAAGTGGAGAAATTACACAAGGGAAGAGCTTCTTGACCTGAGGCAGATTTTTGCTCATCTACAGGGCCACAATCAAGGTGGGTGCGCTAACAATGAGGTCACCGCTGCAGAACCTACAACAGGGATAGACCCAATATATAAAGAGAAGGGAGCCTTCCATTGAGGGCTTCTTAACCCATATCGCTTTGTAAACATGCCATTACATTTAAATTTCTACTGGAGGACACAGGGACGGATATTTTATTCATTATGGAAGCATGGGCATTCACCAGATGCAAATTCGGAATTTGCAGATGCTTGCCCTGAGGGATATGTCATCCTACAGGTACCAGAAAGGGAAAGAAAGTTTGGGAGGCGGGATCGTTGCGATCTTCAGGCATACTATGAAGGCAACGCTGCTCCCGATCACTCCCACGCCAAACTCTGAATTAGTGGCCCTAAATCAAATATGTACATGTAGTGTAACAAGTAAATAATTAGCCCACTTGGGCAGGAATGCTATGCCTAATATTATACTATATAGTTTGAATTATTTATGTAAAAAATTAGAAAGATTTGTGTTTATTGATTTTTGCTAAATAATTGAAAAAATACCGATGAATGATAGTATTTCGTTTTATGTTCTTTACCATATTGAATTGAACATGTTACACAAAAAAATTATAGAATTCTTGATGCACTATCTATGTAAAATATTTGAATAGTTTATATTTCATTTTATTAATGAAGTCAATGTTAATGGAAATTTGCAGATAAACAGGAGTATTTGTGTATGTTTATTATGACTTTGACAAAAATATTGAATCCAAAATGGTGGCTCCCTCATGTGAGCAAGGCCGAAGTTCGGCCGAAACACGTAATGGCGGCATTACAATAAATATTGTTTTGAAAAAGACCTTGGAGTGCTGGTACATGTTTTTTGATAAACTGAGACCAGATCCTTGTGGTATTAAACGTGCAGCCGATCCCGTCTGGCCAGCAAACCCCCCCTTCCGGTCAGGTGCAGCTCAACGGACGGTGTTTTATTGATCAGTTAAAGAAATGTATATATATATATATCCAGATATTCCGCTTCCAATGCGCAGTCCTATTCAAAAACAGACGGATACGGACCACAATTCGGTGCTTAATTTTATTTCGTGCAGACAGTCGCCATGATGCATTTCAGCCCTTCCCACGGGCAATGATCACATGACACAGTGGAATCCCATACATTGGTTTAAGTAGTTTGAACATGACGACGTTAGCATTGGACACAAAGGCATACAAGCATGATAGAAATAGAAAACATATATGCTCATTCAACTACGAGTCTGTTTTTTCCTTTTTTCAGTCCCACTTTACATTTCTAAAAAAGGGAATGTGCAAAATGTTGCAATAGAGCCTCTGTTAGAAGCCAACAATGTTTGCAAACTAAATAAATGAATCACAAACAATTTTTTGGTTCAATCTAAAACCATGCATGAAAATACACATAAAACGTCGTCCACAATTAAGCCAATGTAAAAAAAAAAGATAAATACAGTGCAAATTGGTGCAAGATAGTGTAAAAAATTGAATTTAAAAGTATATTAAATATATTTTTTTATATTTTTTTTATATTTTTCTGAGCAGCATGTATACCAATACGAAACTCATTCTGGTATAATCAGAACCAGTATGTCTGTATAAATACATCAAGACATTGTTGACCAAGAAAAGAAGGAAGGGGGGGAGGGGAAGGGGGGGTTATTTGGAAGAGAAAGGGAAGACGGGGGGAGGGACAGATAGGAAGGGGGCCTGAAAGGCAGAGGGGAAGGGGAGGAGGGGTGGGGGGGAGAGAAGAGGGCGGAAACGTGAATACAATTGAATATCTAATCAAACACTGGAGCCCCAGCGATGTGTATTCAATGTTCATTACGATTCACGAATCCTACTTAAGTGCAAATGCAATGCATGTTAGCAAAAAGTGGTAGTCTAACGCCATTAAAATTGGAACTCCATAAGATACCGGTATAAATACCTGGGAGCTAAATATGGGATACATGGTATGACATAAGTATAAATAATGATCATCACATATCAGGCTGGAGATAAAATATCCCTCTATTGGCCATGGATAAACAAAGAAACCTACACATATATACCACCAAATAGATACACAATAGATATTTAAATAAGTAGATATATTACAATCTAAAATGTATTAAATAAATTAAATATTCTTATGTGTAAAAGGTCATATATAAAATTGTTTAAAATGGTTGCCAAAATACTCACAAATAATCATTAAATATAAATATAAAAATCCCCAAATCAGAGGATAACCCATAAATAACTTTCCAAACGATATAAAACATTCCTGATTAAGATCTTATGATAAAAAAACTGTCAAAATCTGGCATATTTTTTGTTAGAGACATGTAAACAGATCCTCAGTAACATTGAGACCACATGGTTGTTTTGTATTTAATTCTAGAATATATCTGGTCTCAAGTTGACGCAGTTTTTCTTCCCTATTGCCCCCTCTTCTACTAGCAGGAACAGAATCGATCACAAAATATCCTAAATCTCGGCTTCTAGAATCATGCTTAGACTTAAAATGCCTTGCCACTGGGTAAGTATTGTCTTGGTTATTTATTGCCCTAAGATGATGCAGTATTCTTTTGTGTACATGGAGCTTTGTGCTCCCTACATAAAGTAGATTGCATGGGCATGACAATACATAGATGGCATATTCTGTTTTAAATGTCAGAAGTCTGTTGATCTTATGGTCTTTTTGATCAAACGGGGTGAAGTATGACGTTTTATTCTCACCATGCTGACATGCTTTACATGATTTACAATTAAAGAAGCCTGTATGCGTTTGTAACCAATTCGCAGATTCTATCACTTCAGGACTAGTTCTAACGAGTTCATCTCGCATAGAACGTCCTCTGCTGTAGGTTATAGAGGGCCATTTGGGCTGTCTGGGGCCTATTGTGGGATCACTCAAAATCAAAGGCCAGTTCCTCTTTATAATGGTTTCAACCTTTTTGTGCTGTTGGCTATATTGGACAATGAATCTAAATTCCTTTCTGATTTCCTCCCTATTGGCATCAGCACTAGTGTCAGTCATATTGTCTACTACACCTAGTAACTCCAACCTGTTTCTGCGCATGGATTTGACAATGGCATTATCAATGATGTTATCCAAGTATCCCCTTTCCTTAAATCTCTGTTTACTTTCTTTTTGGGCTATCAGGAGATCACACTCCTTAATGTGGATCCATCTGAGCCTCAACATCTCACCATAGGGGATACTATTTACCAGGTGTTTGACATGCGAGCTGCTAGCGTGGAGTGTGGAGTTTCCAGCCGTTGATTTGCGATGGAGCTTGGTTTCTAATTTGTTATTCTCAACAAATACCTCCGTGTCCAAAAAGCTCACTGAAGTAGTACTTATATTGGCAGTGAAGTGCATGTTTAGGTTATTTACATTATTCGCCTTCACGAACTCTTGAGCTGTATCCAAACTACCATCCCAAACAATGAACAGGTCGTCGATAAACCGTAACCATGACTTGACATTAGTAGTCATAGCCTTTTTGTGTTCTGTCATGAGGACCAGCTGCTCCCACTAGCCCATGTGTAAACATGCATAGCTTGGGGAGAAGCTGGCCCCCATCGCAACACCTCTTAACTGCCTGTAAAGAAGGCTATGAAACATAAAAATGCTGTTATTCAAGCAGAAATCAACCATTTCAAGTAACATCTTTTTGTGGTTCACCATATTACCCATAGATTTTTCCAAAAAGAAATCAAGTGCTCTCAACCCATCTGCATGTTGAATACTCGTGTACAGTGAGCTGACATCAAGAGCGATCAATGAAAAGCTTGGTTCCCATACAAGATTCTTAATTTTACGTAGAAAGTCACTCGTGTCACTCACATAAGATGGAAGGGCTTTCACTAGACTCTGAAGGAAAAAATCCACATATTGGGATGTATGTTCAAGGCACCCATTTCTCGCTGAGATAATGGGTCTCCCTGGTGGATTTTCCGAGTCTTCGTATCTTGGGTAAAAAATAAATGGTTGGTACCACAAGGAAATTATTCTTTAGAAACTTGAATTCCTGTCCAGTAAGCAGACCATCTGATTTCCAAGTTGACAGTTTTTTATGGAAGATTGTATACATCGCTGTTAAATCAGTTCCATTGCATCTCGTGTAGAACGCTCTATCATTTAGCTGGTTGTAGGCTTCTTTGGTGTATTTGTCTTTAGTGCATTAAAACGATATTTCCACCCTTGTCTGAGGCTCGGATTATGATTTTGTTATTTTTCTTCATTTAGATATTAAAGTGATATAATCCGCTTTTTCTTTATTATACTTTGGTTTGCCTCTGTGTGTCTATATATTGAGGTCCTTCAGTTGTTCTGTTACCTGATCATGGAACAGATCAATCGAGTCCTTTAACATAATCGGGTTAAAGTTGAGTTAGGTTTAAATTGGGTTAGAGTATGTCTGATTGTTACCGGCATTACATTGGATTCAATAATAGTTTCATTCTGTTCTTCATGAGGTATGACAGATCTATCTCTAGATTGTTGTTGGTCCCATAATTCCTGCATCTCATTCAAGAAAGATTCCTCGATTCTTGAGGCTTCACTAGTATCAATGCCTTCCAAGTTATCTATTGAGGCTGGAACATTTTTGTTTGTTTTTGGGTTCAAAAGATGACATTTTTGTAACTTTAGTTTACGAGCACTCTTAAATACATCTAATCTTGTTTTTACATAGTTGAAGTTGTTGGCAGGGCAGTAGGACAAACCCAGATTCAATGTTGCAATTTCATTATCTCTTAATACTATATCGGACAGGTTACAATGGTTTTGTTATGCGCTGAAAGCGTATTTCCTTTCCTTTCCTGCATCCTCCTCTTTTCTTGCGATTTGTGTTCATTGCGGTTTGCCTTCTGCCGTTGTCCTCGCTTCCAGTTCTTGTTTGGCCATAGTTTGTTTTCTGTATGCGAGGGCAGAGAGTTTGTTGTCTGTCTTCGCATAAAAAAGATAATTCCTCATCAAGGGTGCGCTTGGCATGCCTTGCAGGGACGCCACTTCCCGCTCCGAGTCACTATCAGGGACCGAGCTCAAATCCGATTGTGAAGTGCCTGAAGAAATTTCATCTGTCCTGCCTACTTTAGTTTTGACAGTTCCAGTTTTTCTGTTGTCTTTATTAGATCTAAACGCCTTGTATTTTTGAGAGAAAGTAAAGATCTGTCCCACCTCATAATCTGTTTTATCACGAAAAAATTTATACGTTTTACGTTCCTTTATTTTATCCTCCTCCTTCTTTAGTCTTGATAACATTTCCTGGCGCAATTTAGATTTTTCTTCAGGTTGGTCTACTGCATCGATATCCTCATTGATTTTCGCAATTTCCTCCAGAAGAGCAGTGCGATCAATATGCGCATATTTAATTAAAATTTGCATCAGGCGTTTCGATGATTCCAGATTATATTCTGCCCACTCACGCATCATGAGTATTATTTGCATGTAGTTAAATACATCCCAGGGGCCTTCTTGGGAGCTATCTCCCAACCTTCCTTCACCAGACTAAGAGGTCCCCTCACAGGGGTGCCTGTGCAGAAGCTCAAGGGGGCTAAAGCCAACTCCTTTCCGAGGTACTTCCCTGCAAGCAAGGAGAAGCCATGGCAAGAGGACATCCCACTTACATCTTATGGAGTCTGACAAACCCCAATTGTGCCTTTCAGGATTTGGTTGACCCTCTTAACTCACCGATTACTTTGGGGGTGGCAAGGTGTTGTGAATTTGTAATTCACCCCACACTAACCCCACATAGCAGTAATGTACTTGGACATGAAATTGGTACCCTGGTCAGATACCACCTCCTTGGGGAAACCCATGTGGGGAAAAAATCCTGAGCAGTGCCCAGCCCACTGCGGGTGCCTTAACTATCTTCAGGGGATGGCCTCTGGGTACCAGGTAGCATGGTCCACCAAGACCAGGATGAACCTGATGCCAATGGCTGTCTTCGGATCCAGAGGCCCCACAGTGTTGATGCACACCCGCTCAAAAGGGGTGCTCATGACAGGGAAATGCTGGAGCAGAGCCTTACTCTACTCTTGCAACTTGCCTGGTAAGTCTGTCAAATCCTAAAGTAAATGTCAGAACTCTTGCAAATTTCGGGCCAAAAGAAGTGGGTGACAAGCCTTTCAAAAGTCTGCCTTAAATGTCCTGTCAAAGGCAGATCATGAGCCAACCCCAGTAGGAAGGCTCTGAAGAACAGGGATACCACCAGCACACAGGCTAGCCCAGGCTCCGCAAGCTTAGGCTCACTATACAGGAGTCCATTCTCCAAGGAAATCCAGTGTGATCCAGACTAAATGCCAGCTGTCTGGTCTGCAGCCTTCCGCCGCAGATACTCAAGAGATGAGCATTGCTTCTGCTCCCTGTAGAATTCCTCCCTGGTGGGACTTATTTCTTGCTGCCAATGGATCAGCTCAGGCAAGTTTCCCAGTTTGGCCACTTGCTCCCCAGTAGGTTCCAGGGCATCCCCCTCAGGGTCAGCCTCCTCCCAGACCATGGGAGCTCCTGGGGTGGGTTTCTCGTGCCCCCTGCCCATGCTCTTTTTGGCAGGGACCTGGGTCACTCTTCTAGGCTCCAGGTCCTGATCACCCCTACTGGCTGCTATAGACCAAGTGCCCACTTATTCAACCCTACCATCAAGCATGACCAGCATTCCACCTCACCCCAAAGGGAATCCTCCAGGCCATTACCCAGCAGACAATCAACAGGCATGGATGGGCTCCCTGCTACCCTAAGGGAATCTGTGAAACCCCCCCGACTCAAAGGGAACCTGCACTACCTTGTAATGGCACTCAGAGTTGTCCATTGCAACTACTTGGTGGCACACATTGGGGACTACCTGCTCTTCAGACAGCAGGTGACACCTTACGGTAGTCACACTGGCTCCTGTGTCTCTGAGCCCCCACACTCTGTCCATTGATGGTGACCCACTACCTGTACGTTTTAGTGTTTACAGGCATGAGGGTCCTCTGGACCATCTCACTGTCCCCTAGTGAGACAAGGGTCATCTCAGCTGGCTTCCACCCTTCTCCTGGGACCAACTCCTACCCAAGCACTACACTGGCCATCCCCTGTGACTGCCCACGAGTGAGTGGCGGTGCCGGCTTGTGGCATTTGTGGTCCCTGTTCATGTGACCCTCCTGATCACCTGCATAACACCGTTGGCGACCTCTCTCGGCAGGTTTCCCTGTAGGGATCCATAGCTTCCTTTCTCATGGGGGATTGGAATCCTTACAGTAGGAACTAGATTGGGGCCCTATAGAGAACTCCCTCTGTTTACCCTTGCCCCCCCACTCTTCTGCTAGAGGCCCTGTCCACCCTTGGCAGAGTCTCCCACATACCCCATATGGACCGCGGTGCTCATCCAGCCGTCCACCTCCTGGGCAAGCTTTCTGGGGTCAGTCAGCTTGCTCTCAATCAGATGCTGGCACAGCTCTGGCAAGCAAAGACTATACAAGTGCTCCCATGCAATCAGATTATATAGCCCCTGATAGTTTGTTACTTGGCTGCCCTTTATCCATCCACCCAATGATCTACAAAAATGGTTGCCAAAGTGTCCCTCTCCTCTACATTAAAGTGCTACCACATGCCTGCCCCCCAATGTATATCAGGGACCTGGTTCATGTGGAAATCTGCATCATATGCTAAAAACCAACCATGTATGTCATCCTCCCTTTTGTAATCTTTTACCAAATCCATGGGAATGTACACCCTCTACTCAGACTGCACTGGACGTACGCTGCCATCATTTCAGTTGGACTCCTCCTGCGTGACCTTGATGTCCAGTTCCTTAAAACTCCACTCATGAGCACAAAGCAATTTTTTTTCGTCCAGAGCAAGGGACTTCTCCTCCTCTTTCCTCTTTCATTTTTCACAGGGTGATTAAGATCCTTGCCGATCTGCTTCAGTTGAGACATTGAGTAGGACTTCAACCTCCCAATCTCAAACACAACCTCTTCATCTTCAAATGGTTCACTAAGCTGAGACATGACTTGTGGATAACTTCAAGTGTTGTCACAAAAACATGAAAAATCATAAAGCATTATGTGGTTGCGTAATGGTCTGCACTACGCTGTAGTGTACACCAATCACTGTATGTCAAGGTACAAACACAAGACCTGTCCTATAATGGGTGGTCTCTAGTTGCCAGTGGTATGTACCCCGTCCAAGTAGAAACCCTTCCTTCTAGTCAGGGCAAGGGAGTTACACATCCAATATAACCCCTGCTCACCCCTTGGTATCTTGCAATGAGCAGTCAGGCTTATTTCAGAGGCACTGTGTAAAGCATTGGTACAAAACACACACAGTAACACAGTGAAAGCACTACAAATGGACACCACACCAGTTTAGAAAAATAAACAATATTTATCTAAATCAAACAAGACCAAAACGTCAACATTCCAAATTACAGAACTCAAAAAATCACTTTTTACTCTATGGATGGGGTGATTTTAGCCAAAGTACCTTTGATGCATCAAAAGCCACAAGAAAAAACAGTGGCAGAGGAGAGAAGAGTCAGAAAACACAGTGAAGCATCAGTTCTTGAGTCCCTGGGGAAGCGATGTGTCATTTCTGCTGCACGCAGGAGAAGTGTTGCGTCGGTTCCCGACTGCAAGAAGTGAGGCATCAAAATCGGAAGGCAGTACGGTTCTGTGGGTGATGCGGTGGAAAACTTGCTGCACAGGTGTGATGCATGGAAATCCAGGTGCGCTGGAGTCGATGCTGCAGTGGCGAAACAGGCACTGCATCGATTCTTCCAGCTGCACACGGGTAATGCATTGATCTTTTAAGCCGCACAGCTGAGCCTGTGCCAAAGTGAGAGCAGGGTTCTTGTACTTCAGAGACTTAGTGCTCTGGACTCTGGCTGCGGTGGTTTCTTCAGCCACTGACAGGCGCTGCGTCAATTTCTTCGGCTGCATGGCAGCGGTGCATAGAAACTAAGTCTGCATGGTGGTGCTGCATCGGAAAACCAAAGCTGAAAAGGTGATGCATCGAATTTTGAGTCTTTTGCAGCAGGAACCATCTCCAAGGGCCCGGAGCTGGAATTGGGGCCACTTGGTAGGTCAGAACTTCCAGCAGTGATGTTCAGGTATGCTTCAGGTGAGGTCTTTGATGACCCTGATACTTCCTAACAGGAGGCAAGCACACACCAGTCCTTGGCTTTGAGAATCTTCTCAAGCAGGCTACATGCAGAAAAGTCCATTCTTTGTACTCTCCAAAACAGAAGTAGCGTCTGCAGGCCAACCCAACAAAAGCAACACAGCAAAGGGGCCACACTCCTCCTGACAGCACTCATGCTCTTCCTCTTAGCAACTCTCCTCTTGTTCCAGAGGTGTTAAAACAATCTGGGGTTTTAGGTCAAATACATATACCCCTTTTAGCCTTTGAAGTAAGCATACTTCAAAAGATAGTCTTTTTAGGGCACAAGTTCTGCCTTGCCCTGTTTTGGCTCCAAACACACTACAGGGAGACTGAAACAACATTGTGAAAGGCTGGGCACACGTCAGGAAGGTCCATCAGCCTGAGCCTGGTGATGAGCCATCAGGCTATGCAGTGCACACCTCAGCTCCCTTTGTGTGACTTTCTAGAGTAAATACACAAACAACCCAGCTGTCAGCCTAAACCAGACATTGATTCCACAGGCAGGCAGAGGCACAGGATGGTAAAGCATGAAAATGTCCACATTTTAAATAATTGCAGTGAGCAGGCAGAGCCCCACGCTGCACGCTGGAGCTGCATGCAGCAAACTAACGGCTGCACGAACTCCGTACAAAAAAACTGACACGCGTTTCCGATTCTGAACTCTTAATGCTTCTCTACAAGAATGCATTTAACGAGAAGATTCCCATAAAACGTTCCTCTGTTTATTCACTGAAAGCCGGACGGTCAGCCACACGAGCGACACAGTTCTAATACTCATACGAAGACACTCAAAAATATACAGTTAACAGAGTTCTTCCAGTCCCAGCCCTGAAGAGAATCCCAGAAATTGAAGTGGGATTTGAAATGCGATGGCACGCTTTACTATTGGGGAAAAGAGTTTCTCAAAAAATAGGATTAGCAACAAAGGGGATTATTGTTTCTAAATGTATAAACCCTTTGTTGCCTAAAATATTTGTCCCTGCTGGTCAGTAACCCCTGTACGCTTTACCGACATGATTATGAAATGAAGTGTGGATTACTAAATTGATCTTGACTGGTGAATAGTTGCAATTATTTGTAATTTTTTGTTTGAAGTTCCTTTAGATTTCTGTGTTAGTTTGTTTTCATGTTTATGAAATCAAGAAGTGTTGTCCAAATCTGTTGTTTGTAAATTCGACAAAATAATTATTTTTGAAATTTGTCTAAAGAATTGACATATTAAATTATGTAGACCAAGACATTTCAGAGTTTGGTCTTAGTCTTTTGAAATAAATAACAGCACTATAAACGGTCAGCTAGATTCTTTGTGTTTTCAGCATTTGCCGACCCATTAGAGCTGGGTGTAATAGGTCCAACCCCTCTTTATTGCCACATTTTTGAAGTGGCATTTTCAAACACAAAATTTAAAAAGCACTTTCACTAAAAGATGTATTTTTAAATCCCGAGCTCAGGGAGCCCAAACTCTAAATCTCCATCTTTTCCCAGTTGAAGGTTTTACTTGTAAGATGTTACAAGGTTGCTCCAATGATAACCTATGGGAGAAATAGCCCTTGAAATAGTGAAAAACAAAATTGCCATTATTTCACTATCAGTACATGCAAAAAACACCGGTCCATGTCCTAATTTTCACATACACTGCCCCCGACCCATGGGGAACTTGGTAAGGTACCTTAGGGGTGCCTTACATGTATAAAAAGGGAAGGTTTGGGCCTGGCAAGTGAGTGCACTTGCCAGGTTGACATGACAGTTTGAAAGTGCACTCTCAGACACTGCAATGGCAGTTCACAGGGCTACTCAGGTGGGTAGCACAATCAGGGCTGCAGGCCCACCAGTAGCATTTAATCTACAAGCCCCGGGCACATACAGTGCACTTTACAAGCCACTTACCAATAAATCAAATATGCCAATCATGGATAAAAACCATAATTACACTATACACACATAGCACTTGCACTTTAGCACTGATCGGCTGTTGTAAAGTGCCCAGTGTACAGAAACCAGCAAATAGTTACAACCTAGATTCCATAAGAATTTTTTTTTTTTGATTTGCTAATAACTTTGGCATAGTTTGACGAATCTTCGCGAAATTCTCCCAAAAAAAGTCTATTCAGGTCAGCAGATATCCTGAAAGTTTGGGGGTGATTCGTCAATCGGGGGCTGAGAAAAAAGGGGTTCCCAAAACGTGTTTTCTCCATGTTAATTTCCATAGGAAATTTTGCGACGAGCTATTGCCCGAGCTGCTGAACGGAATTACCCCACATTTGGCAGAAAGGTAGAGCTTGGTTCAGAAAGTGACCTTTTTTTTAAATGGTGTTAATCCGTTCAGTAGTTTTTGAGAAATTCAAAAAGATAAGAGTCAAAAAATCAAGTTCCCATTGGAAACTTTGTGCAAGGCTACAGCCAAAACTACTGAATGGAATTACTCCAAACTTCGCAGAAAGGTAGTGCTTCGGTCAGAAAGCCACCTTTTTAAAAATGGTGTACATCCGTTTAGTAGTTGCTGAGAAATTAGAAAAATAATAGTTTTGATATCTGGGCGGAGCCTAAGTCGCGTGCGTGAGCTTCACTGTGATTGGCTGCTAGTGGTCCAAACCAGGAAGTGTTGGCAGCCATCTTGTGGCTCGGTAGAAGCGAGTCACCCGAAAATGGAGAAAGGAAGGTATAAAACAAGAGAAGGGGGCAGGGTAGAAAAATCCTGACCCCCTAGGCCTGCTCAAGGGGTCCCAGAAGGTCCCCCCAGGGCCCAAAAAATAATTAAAAAAAAAATAGAAAATCGGCCAAAATTTGCACTGGGGTCGTGGGTTCTCGCGTTTTATTGTAATGAGGCCCTTGGGTGGGCTAGGTTCCGGGAGTATTTCTTAAAAAATAAAAGCAGGGGTTGCGGGGGTGCGCTGGGGTCCGCGCAGCCCCGGGGCTTCACTCACGTTGGGAGGGGGGTTGCGCGGCCCCCCTTCTGGAGCCTTCTATGTGCTTGTAACTTTGGCATCGTCTGACAAATCTTTATGAAATTATCCAAAAAGTTTCTCTTTTTGTGATTAGCTCTTATATTGAAAGTTTGGGGATGAATGGTGTAGGAGGGGCTGAGAAAAAAGAGGGTCCTAAAACGTGTTTTCTCCATTGCAATTTCCATACGTAACATTAAAGAAGACTACAGGTGAAACTGCTGAACGGAATTACGCCAAATTTGGCAGGGAGAAAGGTGATGGTCCAGAAAGCACGCTTTTGTTTAAATGGTGTAAATCCGTTCAGTAGTTTTTGAGAAATATCAAATTTTACAGACATCAATATTTGAGAATTCTGACATGTGATTGGCTGAGGGGTTACAAGCACCAGCTTGCGGCTTATTGGTTGTGAATGGTTGAAACCAGTGTTGGGAGCCATTTTGTGATTTACTCCGTGAACTCGCATCTCCCTGTAAAAAAACCATCGGGTTCGTAGTTTTACCTCTGCGAGGCAACACTGGCATCTGTGTCTGTGTGAGATATGCCTTACACACTGCCTCTCTTTATATCACCAGGTTGCAGCTATGCCTTTAGAAGTCCGTCCGTCAGCTCGGAGCTCTGTGAGCCAGTCTGTTGGTACAATCCCCTACACTACCCAAAGACTACCCAAACACCACTGCACTGTCGCAAACTCTAAAACACTACCCCCTGCGCGATCCCCTACACTACCCAAACACTACTGCACTACCATAAACCCTAAATCTACCCCCAGCACGACCCCCTACCCAAACACCACTGCACCACCCTAAACCCTAAAATACTACCCCCAGCACAATCCCCTACACTACCCAACCACCACTGCATTGTCGTAATACCTAAAACACTACCCCTAGCAGGACCCCCTACACTACACAAACACCACTGCAGTACCCTAAATCCTAAAACACTATCCCCAGCACGACCCCCTACACTACACAAACACCACTAGACTACCCTAAACCCTAAATCACTACTCCCAACATGACCCCCTACACTACACAAACACCACAGCACTACCTTAAACCCTAAAACACTACATCCAGCACGACCCCCTACAATACCCAAACACCACTGTTCTACCTTAAACCCTAAAAGAGTACTCCAGCATGACCCCCTACAGTACAAAAAAGACCACTGCAGTACTGTAAACACTAAAACACTACTCCGAGGATGACCCCCTACACTACACAAACACCACTGCACTACCCTAAACCCCAAAACAGTACTCCCAGCATGACCCCTTACACTACCCAAACACCACTGCATTTTTGTAAACTCTAAAACACTACCTCCAGCACGATTCTTACACTACCCAAACACCACTGCACTACCTTAAACCCTAAAACGCTACCCCCAGCACGGACCCCCTACAGTACACAAACACCACTGTACTACCCTAAAGCATAAAACAGTACCAGTCCGTTGGTTTGCAGGTCTGCGTCTGCGAGCCGGTGTGTCTCTAGCTGTACATGTGCGAGCCAGTCCGTTAGGTGATAGGTGTTCTCTGCTAGCAGGGCCGTTGGCCTGTTGGTGTCCCTTTGCGAGTTAGATCTGAGCTCTCCCTCTGCAAGCCAGCACGCTGGTGTACGTTTGCCTGCCGATGGCCCGTAGCTCTCTCTGTGCGAGCCGAGCCGATGGGCTGCAGCTCTCCCTCTGCGAGCCTGCCCGACAGCCCGCAGGTCTCCCTGTGCTAGCCGGATCGCAGCTGGCACTCTGCGAACCGATATTGGGAATATAAGACGGCTCTAAAAAGAGCCCTTGTATTTATTAGTTGAAGCTAAATATAAGTACCGATGCACAGCTTCAGGTTATTCAGAAAAACTCAATTTCCCTGATCTGTGAAGTGTACTTCATTACTTCTGTAGATATCAGCCATATCAAAACATATGTTGTTGTTGTAGATCAATCCCATTCTATGGTCTCTGAGGTATGCAGACACAGCTTTGTTGACATTCTTCCTAGATTTTTCAATCTGAGGACAACATTGGTTTGACCATTTCAACTTCTGTCTTTGGCATATATTGGAATAGGCAAAACCAACATCAATTGTCGAAAGGTGTCTTTCATTAACATTTCCAAACCTACACCAGTCAATGTGCCTAGGTCGTTTCCACCACAGTGCACAATCATGAGGTCAGGTTGTTGGAGATGCAAACAGGTGTTAACCAAAGGCAACAATTGGTGCCACTTCAATCCTCTCTGTCCAAACAATTTAATGTCCACATTTTGTAAACCTAGGTCTAAGTCAATACATCTCTGTTCTGCATACCTCTTGCACCAGAAAACATAGCTATGTCCTACGATCCACACTAGCATTTTGAAGGTATGGCAGGGAAGTATGGATAGATGTCTGTAGCTCATGCAGTCCGTTCGTAAAATAAGAGATTTGTTTAAAGGTGGGGAACTACTTTTTTTCTCATTCAAAACAATAACTGATTGGGAGATGAAAAGCATTGTTTTTTAAAAGTGGGGTGCACATTCGTTTTGTGGAAAAGCATCTTTGTGATTGGTTACGAAAAAGCAGTTTAAACGTGGAATACATATCATAGGATAAAATTTGGTCAACTCAACCACACCTGCTACTTGCATTTGGAAGGCACTGTTTGAACTTAAAACAATCGTGAACCTTTAACCTGCATGTGCCGTTAAATGTTTGAGAAAATGTTGCAAAAAATATTGTTAGGTTTAAAAAAAAATTATGAACTTTTAACCTGCACGTGTTCTAGAAAGTGTGTTGATAGAATACGTTGCACTTATTACTTCTATGTGTCCTTGAATATTAAAAAAACTGTTCATATGGAAAATTCAAAAATAACCAATAGAGAGAAGTTTTGCAATCTAAAAGAATCAAGGAACTATTCTAATTTGTTCTTTGCATGTATTTATGTGTGGAGTAACAAAATTACAGACACAATAGCACCAGGAAGAGGAACAAGCTGGGAGTGGGGGGACGAGGGGTGATGGGCTCAATGACACACATGCACAATTAAGTACAACACAACTACAGACAAACCATGGCCAAAATGAAACACACCAACAAGGAGCACAAGTCACACAACCCGCCAACATCACACACCTGAATTAGTACAGAAGTGAAAACCACACTGCCTGAAAGGGAGAAGGGGGAACAAAACCTCACATGAAGGGACTTCTCACACACAGTGCAACACACACACATTGGAAGCAGAGCACACCAACATCCAACACAATGTTATACAAACACAAACATTCGCACAATCGACCACAAGACTCAAATGCACTCGCCTGTGGCAGATAAACGTCCAAAAGCGTCAGTATGAAACAGGAACATGAGAACGCATAAGTACAAGCCCACAGTCCGGATGGGGTAGCAATTCACATATGGCAGGCAGCCAGAGAGTCCATGGCACACACATTGACATACAAATGAAGACACAACACATTTGGAGACAAGTGAAAATGTGGAAACTTTATTTTAAAAAAAGTGCGTGTCAGTATGGCCAAGAGTAGTGCCACAATATGCAGACAAATGCAGCAGCATGCCTGAATAAGAAACCTAGGAAAACGTCCATGTTCACCTCGGGGTAGTGCATCACCAACACACATCAGTGTCAAGCAGCTTGGTTGTCCGCACCTCGGACATGAGTCGACACCAATGCAGCCATGTCCAGTGTCGTCTTGGGACATGTGAGCAGATGCACAACGTGCAATGATGCGGCGGGACAAGTGCAATGTGGCACATCGAGTTGTGGTTGCAGGTACCTTGTCACTCGTCCATGAACGCGAGTGCAGCTGCGTAAGCCACTATCTCTAATGAGTGATGGTTGGCCACAATATTTCACATGTCGACGTAATCCATCAGCTGACCAGGAGAGATGTGCTGACTCCAGCCACTGTACCCAATGTGCACCAAAGCAGAATCGGGAAGTGGGTCAATTTGCTCACTGCATACTACGACACGTGCAATCTCCCAGGCCCAGTTCCCAACATGCATGCCAAACATCCATGCATGCCATAAACGGGCATCACCATGACAATCCTGGTCGTGGGCCAACAGGGGGCACACACACCCATCGTAATCCATGTCAGCTACCCACATGTTAGAGAGGCACATGTCCATGCACCACTCAGATAGGCACGTGCGACATTGCAATACAGGTTGAACGCTGGTGACTTCCGCAATGCAGAAGCTCAGCCGGTAAGTGATCCGCAGCACTGCCAAAGGCAGTGCACCCAGGACATGCAGCAGACATGCAAGGTATAGGTGGACGTGAATGAAGTCAACCATGGGTTCGGGATGCCCTGCCATTGCGTCAGTGGCTCTGTTTGTAGCTGCACTGGCTTGCCGTGTGCCAGTCTTGTGGATGAAATGGCACAGCTTGGTGCAATGAGCCGGGTCTGTGTGCAATGGGTGCCGGGCAGGGTTGTGGTGGGAGTTCGTGTGAAGGCCATTTCACGCACTCTAACTACGACGAAGGACTTTTGGGTGTGGGATGTGTACTCGTTGTTCATAAATTGGGCAGTGCGTAGTGTGGGAGACGGATTTAAATATTATCGTATCTCTTCAGGGGGGGCTGGCCACTTGCAAGTTCCTTCTTGGAGCAGCAGATGTGTTAGCGCAAGAGAGCTCAGACAAAGAACCTTTCATCCCTACAGTAACTTCCCCAGCTGCATTCATACAGGATGTATACAAAGGCCGGTCGTGGGTGTTGTGGGACGTCTGCGACCCTGGTCATCATGGATGAGATGCCCAGCACGTGGCACATGGGCGGGTTCACTGTGTGTTACGTTGCCAAACAGCTGCTCCTCCCTCCCACGAGCCCGCCACAGTTTTGAGCGCTGCGCTGTTGTATCCCTTGCACTCCTACAGCACACCATTGTAATGCCTATTTGCGCATGTCCTGCGGCATTCCAATCACACCGTGACACTGCCGTTTGAAGGTGGTGCATGCCACTTTACAAAATCAACTGCTGCGGCCATTGGGGCGGCTACACCAGAACACAGAGACACACTCACCGTACTTCTTGCACATGGACATGTCTGAGACACCCCGTTCCCCTTGCTGGATAGGCACACACCTGCACTGACCTGTGTACGCTGGACCAGCACACGCCACTTGTGCATGCAGGAAGATGTGTGCATAGCTGCATGTCCAGGCCCACTGCTAATCCTGAGATGACATGGTAACGTCCGCTGAAGACAGCACACTGTGATGTTGTAGGGCCCATGCCCACCATGCTAACAGAATGTCCACACGGACACACTTGCTCAGATGCGGGTTCGGGGGGCGTTGGCGGTCCTGGGGTTGTTGCGATGAATGTTGTGGCCCTTATGGGTATCCGTGTATCATGCTCATTGACTCTATGGCACCTGTGGGTTTTCCGGTGTGGCTCTTGGCTGTGTTCCCTTTCATGCTGCAGGTAGTCGTCCTGCTTAACACCAGCAGAAAGCAGGTGTAAAATCCTTGGTGCTGACGCGGCTTATGGAATTTGTTTCGCATCGTAGTTTTTGCCTTTCGTTGTGAAAGTTGTGATGTGGTTTTTTCGTGTACAGAAAAATAAACAAACTGGGCAGTGTATCCCATCAAGATCCAGCTCCTGATCCACTATTCCCAATCAATATAAATCCAATGATATTTCTTCATTGATTTTGTGTGTACACTGTAAATGCACCCACTACCACAGTGCAATTCAATACAGGATTTTAGTATTTAGAATAAATTGCAAAGGTGCACCTCGTGTATTTTTGCACGGGAACTCCTACTCTGCATCTCATTATCAGCACTTTAATGCAACTAAAGTTGAGATAAATCTAACACACTATTCAGAAGCTGGTGCAAACTGCAGACATCACCAGTATTCCCGCAAAAACTGCCCCAAAATTTAACACCATGGTGGACACCACCAAATAACAGCAATAAGAATGAGAAAGAGTCACACAGCACTTAAGTAACAACCAAAAGCTTTACTGACGTTTTTTTTTTGGCAAACTTTATTTTTCCGTTTACGTATATATAGAGGATAAACTAAATTTAACAAACAAAACACAAAACAACAAGGCAGAAGACTCCTGTCGGGTCCATCAATGTCGACGACACAGCCTGGAAAATAAAGCACAAAATAAGGACGTGTGTAATGCACATATCAAAGGAGTGAGATGCAGAGAAAAAGAGAAGAAAAAAAAATCTAGAGCGAAAAAGAGAGGAAAGGAGAGAAATGGAGTGAGAAAGGGAGAAGGGAGAGAGTGAGAGAGATAGAAGGAAAGGAAGGAAGAGAGTGAGAGAGAGAGTGAAGAGAGGGAAGTGAGAGAGAGAGAGAGAGAGAGAGAGATAGAGAGAGAGAGAGACACTGCTCCCCCTGCACATCCATGACCAAATAATTACCTGCTGCCACCGGAGTGTCTACCAGTGGGCACTCCAAGTGCCCGTGACAGCTCCAGTGCCCGGTCCCGCCACCATGGCTTAGTGCACATTATGTGGACCCGCTCCGCGGCCCAGCAGATCACACACATGTCGCTGAGTCCTGAGTCATCAATGGCGGAGACCATATCAGCTTTTGGTGCCGCTAACCCTGTGCAACGCAAATCAGCGCCACGTGGTGGTAGGCCTCTGATGGCTATACAACTTAGGGTGCGACTAACCCTGTGCAACTCAAGTCCGCGCTACATAGTGGCAAGCCCCTGATGGCCACATCAGCTTCGGGTGGCACTAACCCTGTGCAACTCAAGTCCGCGCCATCCATAAAAAAGGGGAGTCTCATTTAAGAGGACAGAATCCCATCACCCACCAAGGTGGCATGCTTCATCATATGGGATAAGGTTTTTTAAATGCTAATTTCTAACTATAACATGCCTTAAACCTATGTTTTTTTTCAGTGAATTTTTATATTTCCACCTAAACTTGAGAACTACCCAGAGTTCTCTGCTTCTTTTTTGCATATTTATTCGTCACTCTATGCCTGAAAGGGTATTTCTTTGACTTATACTGGGTGCTCCCTTGTGTCTGGACAAAGCTATACCTCTCTGACGAGCTCTAATTAGAGCGAAACACTGTGTCAGGGGTTGCTTTTACTCATTTCAGGTTGGCTTGATTGGTATTTTACCAATTCAAAGCTGTAATACTGTGCCTGGAGTGGTAATTGGCTTTTGTCATTTTACAGCTCGGCAAGGACAGCACTGTGCTAGTCCTATGCTTAAAGACTTTGCTGTACAAATGGCAAAAGACTTTGTCCTTTTCTATCTCGGCGTGGATGGCACTGTGCTAATCCTATGCTTAAAGATTTTGATAGAAAAACAGACATTTGAGGTGAGCAGATCTAGAGTGTCGCTGGTGTTGAGAGTGCTCCATACAGGAGCTGCTTTCCACCTAAACTTGAGAACTACCCAGAGTTCTCTGCTTCTTTTTTGCATATTTTATTCGTCACTCTATGCCTGAAAGGGTATTTCTTTGACTTATACTGGGTGCTCCCTTGTGTCTGGACAAAGCTATACCTCTCTGAAGAGCTCTAATTAGAGCGAAACACTGTGTCAGGGGTTGCTTTTACTCATTTCAGGTTGGCTTGATTGGTATTTTACCAATTCAAAGCTGTAATACTGTGCCTGGAGTGGCAATTGGCTTTTGTCATTTTACAGCTTGGCAAGGACAGCACTGTGCTAGTCCTATGCTTAAAGACTTTGCTGTACAAATGGCAAAAGACTTTGTCCTTTTCTATCTGGATGGCACTGTGCTAATCCTATGCTTAAAGATTTTGATAGAAAAACAGACATTTGAGGTGAGCAGATCTAGAGTGTCGCTGGTGTTGAGAGTGTTCCATACAGGAGCTGCTTTCCACCTAAACTTGAGAACTACCCAGAGTTCTCTGCTTCTTTTTTGCATATTTTATTCGTCACTCTATGCCTGAAAGGGTATTTCTTTGACTTATACTGGGTGCTCCCTTGTGTCTGGACAAAGCTATACCTCTCTGAAGAGCTCTAATTAGAGCGAAACACTGTGTCAGGGGTTGCTTTTACTCATTTCAGGTTGGCTTGATTGGTATTTTACCAATTCAAAGCTGTAATACTGTGCCTGGAGTGGTAATTGGCTTTTGTCATTTTACAGCTCGGCAAGGACAGCACTGTGCTAGTCCTATGCTTAAAGACTTTGCTGTTCAAAAGGCAAAAGACTTTGTCCTTTTCTATCTCGGCGTGGATGGCACTGTGCTAATCCTATGCTTAAAGATTTTGATAGAAAAACAGACATTTGAGGTGAACAGATCTAGAGTGTCGCTGATGTTGAGAGTGTTCCATACAGGAGCTGCTTTCCACCTAAACTTGAGAACTACCCAGAGTTCTCTGCTTCTTTTTTGCATATTTTATTCGTCACTCTATGCCTGAAAGGGTATTTCTTTGACTTATACTGGGTGCTCCCTTGTGTCTGGACAAAGCTATACCTCTCTGAAGAGCTCTAATTAGAGCGAAACACTGTGTCAGGGGTTGCTTTTACTCATTTCAGGTTGGTTTGATTGGTATTCAAAGCTGTAATACTGTGCCTGGAGTGGCAATTGGCTTTTGTCATTTTACAGCTCGGCAAGGACAGCACTGTGCTAGTCCTATGCTTAAAGACTTTGCTGTACAAATGGCAAAAGACTTTGTCCTTTTCTATCTGGATGGCACTGTGCTAATCCTATGCTTAAAGATTTTGATAGAAAAACAGACATTTGAGGTGAGCAGATCTAGAGTGTCGCTGGTGTTGAGAGTGTTCCATACAGGAGCTGCTTTCCACCTAAACTTGAGAACTACCCAGAGTTCTCTGCTTCTTTTTTGCATATTTTATTCGTCACTCTATGCCTGAAAGGGTATTTCTTTGATATATATATATATATATATATGTATATATATATATATATATATATATATATATGGGAAATGATTTTCCTGTATTATACCTCCAGGGAGTTTTTCACCAGATTATCAGAGGTTCACAGAAAGGCAGCACATCAACAGGCGAATCCACGTCATTACTGAGGTTTGCTCAATTTCATTTTATTTTCTTCTTTTTCTTAAGAGTACAAAGCAAAGTGCATCGTGCATCAGGTGCAAAAAAGGAACGACCTACGCGTTTCGGCCAAGGGCCTTCGTCCGGGTCAGGTGATATCCAGTGAAGGGTGTTTAAATAGGGGTTGGTCAGACCCGCCCCCAGTTAACAACACACCCAAATTTTTTTGTGTGTAAGAAAGTAAAGGTGCAAAATAACAGAATAGTGATAAACATATTTGTGCAAACAAAACGTTCTTAAGGTGTGACATAAATGCAAACAAATGTATGTAAACAAGTAAAGTACTTAGTTGGCATTGCATAACATGTCAAATATGTATAAGTATGTATACTTTTTTCATTACAATGTAAAGTACGACAAGAATGAAAAAAGAAAAATGAGACATATAACCATGTGAAGTACTTCATTCCCATTGCATTGTATGTCAAATTTATAAATGTTTTGTATTGCAACGTAAAATCAGGAGAGGGTTAAAAATTAGAAGAGGACGGGGAAGGGAAGGGGGGGGAAGGCAAGAGAAGAAAAAGCAGCACATGATTTTGCAAAAATTTACAGGATTGCAAGTATTATATATGTGTAGATATGTAGACTAAGGATATTTGTAAGATCGATCGTAATGGGGAAGTGGGCGTGCCCTCAATACCATCAGGTATGGCTTTTAAAACCTGATGTATTCATTTGATGGTTCAACCAGATATGGGGTTTTGACAAAGGTTATGATGGATGTAACATATTAAATCTGGGAGACACAATAGTTGTTATTAGGAGTATATGTATATATATATAGTAATGTTCCACAGCATATTATATTGCATATTTGTATTATGAATTTTATCTGGGTGGCGTTTGGGTAAAGTACCAGTGCCTGAAAGTAGAACATTTGATGATGTCTCCTTAATAAAAGATTCATAGGATCAAGACCTCATTTTAGAAAATAGCCATATACTGATAAAGGAGGGTGCCACAGGTTAACAAAAAAATCCTAAGTGTACTACACAGAATTTAGTATTAATGGTAATGATTGTGCTCATATTTTGACTTCTCAAAAGATTTGTACAGATATGGAATGATGTTAAAAAGGTGATTGAGTTTACAAACATGTAGAGCTGTTAGTTTCTTGATAGTATCATGATGAGATTAAATGTCTATAAGTTCAAAAAAGGTTCATCATAGAAAGTTGTGTAGTTCAGCATCTCCATTGAGACCCCATGGTTGTTCAGTTCCTTTGAGTATAATCCACTTGGATTCTGCTTGTCTTAGGAGACGATCACAATCTCCTCCTCTGATATTTTGGGGGATGTGTTCGACTCCGTAGTACTTCAATTTATCAAAATTACCATTATGAACATTCCATATGTGTTTTGAGATAGCATAGGAGAAATCTTTGTTCTTGGTAGCTCTCAGATGTTGTAGAATTCTCAGTTTTAGTTTGTTGACAGTGCTACCGATGTATTCTTTTCCACACTCACATTTCAGAACATAGACCACATGTGTAGTTTCGCAGGTGATTCTCTCTTTGATGATCTTGTACTCGCCGGTCAGGATACTGATTTTCTGTGTGTTCATGCCATGGCGGCAAGCTTTGCATTTTGAACATCTGAAAAAGCCCTTTGCAGTTAGCCATGGTGTTTTACTACCACCTTTTTCGCACCTTTGGTGGTGGCTATGAACTAGAATGTCATTCAAAGAGGCGGCTTTCTATATATATAAATATATATTCACTGAAAAAAATAGGTTTCAGACACGTTATAGTTAGAAATTAGCATTTAAAAACCTTGAAATTCACTGAAAGAAACATAGGTTTTATGGAAAGTTATAGTTAGTTGAACATTTCACTCGTACAAAACCAGAGAAATTCCCCCGTTATAGTTAGTTCAGCTAACTACAACTCACGCCCCCGCAATGCACTGCTGATGACATCACATATTAAATCACTCATGACATGGTCAGTGATATCACTTGGAGAATGTCTGCATTGTCAGCATTCCGTCCATCATTTGTTTGTTGTAACGCTTTTCGCCCTAAGTGGGATGGGTATTCCCAGACGTGGGACCTGTGCTCACTACGCCACTGGAGTCAAGCTATCCTGGCTGATGACGGCTGATAGCCAGAAACCGGTCCTAGGATGCTTGATTCCGGTCCAGGGAAGACATGGCTTGGCAGTTCGGGCTGGACTGTTCCCATGAGGCACAGGGTCAAGACTGATTTGCATATGGCCATGTCTAAACTGGGGTGGTGTAGTGGGCAAAAGAACGATGGATTTAACCCAGATCTCTTGACTGGGGGAGAATGTCTGCATTGTCAGCATTCCGTCCATCATTTGTTTTTTGTAACGCTTTTCGCCCTAAGTGGGATGGGTATTCCCAGACGTGGGACCCGTGCTCACTACACCACTGGAGTCAAACTATCCTGGCTGATGACAGCTGATAGCCAGAAACCGGTCCTAGGATGCTTGATTCCGGTCCAGGGAAGACATGGCTTGGCAGTTCGGGCTGGACTGTTCCCATGAGGCACAGGGTCAAGACTGATTTGCATATGGCCATGTCTAAACTGGGGTGGTGTAGTGGGCAAAAGAACGATGGATTTAACCCAGATCTCTTGACTGGGGGAGAATGTCTGCATTGTCAGCATTCCATCCATCATTTGTTTGTTGTAACGCAGTGATATCACTCATGACATCACTGATGACATCATCCAGTGACTGTGTATTTGTGTAAAGTTTAAATATGTTTATTATATATAGGGAAATGCATATTGAGTGGGTGTATAAGTGTCTGAATGGATGATTTAGTAGCTGCATGACTGACTCTATAAGTGAGTGATTAAACGTATCTTACTGAATGCATGGGTTAGTGACTAAACTGTGTGAATGTCTGTATCCGTCTGTCTGTTGGTGTGTAAGCGGCTACATGGTTTTGTGAATAGCTACATGAGTGTCTATATGGGTTAATGATTGGTTGTCTCAGTATCTGTATGGGTGCCTGAGTGTTTATGTGGGTGGGGTGTGTGTGACTCTGTGCATAGATGTGTGAGTGGGTGATTCAGTGGGTGCATGGTTTCAAGAGTGCATCTGTGATGGACTGTAAGGGGGGTGAGTGTGTGTATAGGTGTGTTAGTGAGTTAATGTATATCTCAGTGGTACATGTGTGAGTAACTACATATGTGAAAGGCAGTATATATGTGTGTTGGAGTATTTAAATGGCTATAAGTGAGAGTGTGTGATTGTGAGAGTGGCTGTATGGATGAGTGTGTGCTTGTATCAGTGATTGTATAAGAGCGTAAGAATGTGCTAGTATTTGTACGAGTGATTGAGCTGGTGTGTGTATAACTGTATAGGTGAGTAAATGGCAGTGTGATTAATTATTTGCATGACTGACTAGGTGTGTGAGTACCTCTATGGATGAGTGGTGGTGTGTGAGTTGTGTGAGTGTTTATATAGGTGTATGAGTACATATGATAGTCCTGTACTGAGTGACCATAAGTATGAGTGACTGTACGGGTGAGTGAGTGGATGTGTGTTGAAACCTAAGAATCAGTGAGTGTGTATGTAGTTATTGGTGTTGGAGTGTCTATGGTTTTGAGAATGGCAGTCTATAATTTAGAGTGGGTGTATCAAAGGTTATATTAGGGTGTGAGAAGACGCATCAAATTATCACATGGATGATGTCATCAGTGATGTCATTTGAGATGTCATCAGTGATGTCATGAGTGATTTAATATGTGACGTCATCAGCAGTGCATTGCGGGGGCGCGAGTTATAGTTAGCTGAACTAACTATAATGGGGGAATTTCTCTGGTTTTGTACGAGTGAAATGTCCAACTAACTATAACTTTCCCTAAAACCTATGTTTTTTCAGTGAATTTCAAAGGTTTTTTAAATGCTAATTTCTAACTATAACGTGCCTGAAACCTATGTTTTTTTCTGTGAATTTCAAAGGTTTTTTAAATGCTAATTTCTAACTATAACGTGCCTCAAACCTATAGTTTTTTCAGTGAATTTCTAAGGTTTTTCAAATGCTAGTTTCTAACTATGCCTACAGAGGTAGGACATGTGAAGAAAGAAGAAAAAACGCACAGAAAGAAGCAAAAGAAATGCAGAAAGAAGCAACAGAAGTCCACAAAGACGAAGGAAAGTGCAGGAAGAAGCAAGACATTTGCAGAAAAAACCAACAGAGGAGCAGAAAGAGGCCTTGTTCCAAAATCATCCTGTGCCCACAACTTTTTCAGACGGGTACTGGTGGTAACTGACTCTGACTAACCAGGCCTAGAGCCAGTGCTATGCTAAAAGACACTTAGAATACAGTGAAAACACCTACATACACTAGGGAACAGTATGCGTTGGGGTACCTCTGTGATTAGCATGACCTCCTCTGTAAGGCTCTAGTACATAATAGGGTAGAGGGATTAAAACTACCTCTTAAAACGCGCTACGGGTGCGCCACTGAGCTGCATTGCAGAGAGGTGGTCGAGGCCGTGCCACTTTTTACACCTCTCTGCAACGCAGCTCTGTGGCACTTACTGGAGGTACCAAGTGGGCTAGTTGGACCCTAGGGACCCTCAGGATTCAAATGAACTTAATCTCCCAACTAAAAACGGACACAGGGCGTGTTTACACAGTGGTGAAGGGAGGGGACGGGGCCTGAGTTAACGTGTTGCAAAAACGCCCTGTGGCCTGTTTTAAGAGGTAGTTTTAATCCCCCTGCCCTATTATATACTAGGGGCTTACAGAGGAGGTCATGCTAATCACAGGGGGACCCCAACGCATAATGTTCCCTAGTGTATGTAGGTGTTTTCACTGTATTCTAAGTGTCTTTTAACATAGCACTGGCTCTAGGACTGGTTAGTCAGACTCAGTTACCACCAGTATCCGTCTGAAAAAGTTGAGGGTACAGGATGATTTTGCAACAAGGCTTCTTTCTGCTCTTCTTTTTGTTCTTTCTGCACGTTATCCTTCTTCCTGCACTTTTCTT
Source organism: Triturus cristatus (assembly GCF_964204655.1). Taxonomy (NCBI): domain Eukaryota; kingdom Metazoa; phylum Chordata; class Amphibia; order Caudata; family Salamandridae; genus Triturus; species Triturus cristatus. The sequence goes on from NC_140582.1 coordinate 238,246,121, forward strand.
CGTCTTTGAGGACTTCTGTTGCTTCTTTCTGGACTTCTTTTTTTTCTTTCTGTGCATTTTTTCTTCTTTCTTCACATGTCCTATCTCTGTAGGCATAGTTAGAAATTAGCATTTAAAAAACCTTTGAAATTCACAGAAAAAACCATAGGTTTCAGGCACGTTATAGTTAGGAATTAGCATTTAAAAAAACCTCAGAAATTCACTGAAAAAAACATAGGTTTCAGGGGTGTTATAGTTAGCTGGACTTTTCACTTGTACAAAACCATTGAAATTCCCCCGTTATAGTTAGTTCAGCTAACTATAACTCGCGCGCCCGCAATGCACTGCTGATGACGTCACATATTACACCACTCATGACATGGTCAGTGACATCACTCATGACATCACTGATGACATCTCAAATGATAACACCCCTGAAACCTATGGTTTTTTCAGTGAATATACATATATATACACACACATATATATATGTATTTATATATTTTATAATAGTTGAATTTTAGATTTCATATCATATTTATATGGACGGTATATTTTATACTTGTTAATATGTATTTATGATTCTATTGGGGATCGACTATAAACTAATAGATATATGCAACCAATGATAAAGAACTGGTTACCAAAGGTCAGGCTGAGATCGATATTCGAATCAAAAAACATAAGGACACAATAAAAATTCGCAAAGCATATACATTCGCTCGTGACCTTAATGACTATGCAATAGGACGAATTTTTACGTTCTCAAAAAAGTTCGACAACTATAAGCGACAAGCACTTGTCAGTCAAACACCAGTGGTTGAGCCGAGAGATTCTGGTGCAAACCCATTAGTAACTATGAACTCAGATAGTGACTCCCTAACTTCCAACAGTGACTCGGATGAAAATGGACAGACTGTGCCTAACAATATGTCAATGAATATCAATAAAATATCACCAGCTGAAGAATTAAATGTTATCAGAGAGGATCGGAGACAAACCTTGCGACCGAGAAATCCTCATCCGCAGCAAGGGCACCAAGAACATACCTCAATTGCAGCAGGAGAGAGAGGCGGGTCAAATGTCGCAAGAGGTTCCAACAGAGGAAACAGGGGAAAGAAATGGAGGAATCCAAACACATTCCAAACCAAACAGTAATTAATCTGACCAACGAAAAACTGACTAACGCAGAAATTCAAATTCTGAGTTTGGGACTTTCATACTGTCCAATCAACACATTCTCTTACAATCAAACGAGAATAGACTTGTTCAGATTTATCAGAAAAATAAAACGTAAGAAATTCTTCCAACTTAACAAATCCTCTTCCTCGACTAACGTTCTGTCAGTTGAAAACACCATCGCAGAGACTCTACAAGTAAACGATGTTCCGTTGCTTCAAACGTTTCTTCATCTCTCTGAAATTGAATCAGAAACTGATCAAGGTGTGTCCACCCAAGTGGAATTACAAAATATGGGCATCAACATTAACCAACCTGCTCCTAGCCCTTTTGACCTTCATCCACCTTTCAACCTCTTATGCAAAGAGATGCTGTTGATATTTTTAGTGAGAGAATAACTGAAGAGTTAAAACAACTGAACCGTCACGTCAACTCCACAATAAAAACTAACAATTTCAAAAATGCTCAATATTATACTCTAATGAACAAACAGAGAAAATATGACATCATAATTAACAAGTCTGATAAAGGCGGCAACGTTGTGCTTTGGCATAAAGATCAATACCTTGCAGAAGCCAATCGACATCTGGGTGATACATCGTGCTACAAAAAATCAACGAGACAAGAGATGCATTTGGTCCAAGAAAGAGTAACACAATGTTTAATGCAGTGGAAAAGACAAGGCCTACAAACTAAAGATGAACTGTACTTTTTAAAAGTGGAATTCCCAGTAACACCCATTCTATATTTTTTGCCTAAGGTGCATAAAAAACCAGATCCTATTCCTGGTAGGCCAATAATATCGCACAAAGGAGTCTATTGGAAAAGGTTTCCAAATATGTGGATTATTTTCTTCAACCATTTGTCTCAGCATTACCATCTTTTGTCAAAGACACTCCTGACTTTTTAAACAAAATCAAGAATGTAATTTGGCAGCCTGACTACTTACTAGTTGTAATTGACATAGAATCGCTATACACCAGTATTAATCACTCAGATGGTTTGGCAGCAGCTAAATACTTTCTATCAGAAAGGGACATTGGCATGAGAGAACATAACACAATGCTGCTAAAGATGATTGAACTATGTCTCTATAACAACTTCTTTCTCTTTGGCACTGAGGTATATCAGCAGTTGAGAGGCGTGGCTATGGGGGCATGCTTCTCCCCCAGCTACTCATGTTTACATGTGGGCTGGTGGGAGGAGCATATCCTCAGGGCCAACTACTAAACCGAATGGGCAAACAATGTGATATACTTCTGGCGCTATATTGATGACATCTGTATGATTTGGAAGGGCAGTAGACAGATGGCCAATGAATTTGTTGATTTTATCAATACTAATGATCTTAATTTGAAATTCACCACAAATATTGATGATGCCAATGTTGAATTCCTTGATGTGTTTCTGTATGTTAGTGGGGGCAAGCTGCATACCAAATTACATTGGAAGGTTACCGCAGGGAATTACATTCTACATGCCGACAGTGCCCATCCCTACCACACAATTCGCAGTATACCATACGGCAAAATCCTTCGAATTCGCCGTACCTGTAGTGAGGAACTAGAATGCAAGACATGTCAACAAGAAGCCTTTGTTCGTTTTCTTGAGCGAGGTTACTCTAGAGAAATTTTGAATTCAGCTTTAACAAAAGCCAATTTGTCGCCTAGGGAAGACCTTTTGATTGTCAAAAAAGAACAAGTGATGCCCCTTGTTCAACACAATTCTGAGACAGATATAATGAATGTGAGATTCATTACCACTTTTAGTCAGCAAGAGAAAAAGATACGCAGCATGATATATTAACAGTGGCCTATTGTGTTAACCGATATAACACTTAAATCGATTTTGCCAGAATTACCGGCAATTACATTTAGAAGGGCTCCCTCTATGAGGGATGCCCTTGTTAAATCAAGCCCAAAAAACACCCCAAAAACAACTTGGTTGACTAAAAAGGGCTTTTTTAAGTTTAATTCTTGTTGCGGGTGCACATTCGCTACCAATAGCACTGACTACATCACGGCATTTAACAGTAAAATAATTCCTATTAGGGATTATTTAACATGCCGTACTGAATTTGCGATCTCCAAACTACGCTACACTTGTGGTCTTGATTATATTGGGAGTACAAAACTCCCTGTACATAAGTACATTTTACAGTATGTGAGGGCGATTGTCAACTCGGACCCCAATTATCGGGTGGTGAGGCATTTTAAATTGGTCCATAATAACAAACTCAAGGATCTTCAACACACTGTTCTAGGGGCCGTTCCCATTTCTGGGAGAGGTGGTAACCGTGAAAAAACTCTCCGTCAATTGGAGACCCATTTCATTTTGTTCCTAGACACCAAAATGCCGAATGGCCTCAATAACAGCGAGGACCTGTATAATTTTCTATAGCATGCTTTAAGTGTCTCACTACTTGAGAGCTGCTCTATTGACTACTGACTCAGAACTGATTTTAATAAGTGTGACGTAAAAAACTTTCTATTCATCATGAATATGTCTAATGAGTGCACCTCTAGGTATGTCTGTTCAGGCTTCAACAGACATTGCCAGCTGCTTCCTTTAAGTAATACATCATGTTTTAAAAAGTTTTTGCACTATTTTTTTATACACTCATAAGCACTAGATCACTTTACAGGCTTTTGAGGTATTTATGCAGAATGATAGACCTGAGAGCTCTCTCTTAGACCCTTTTCCTTTGCTGCTATGTATTCTGAGCTATTCTTCATATTTTTGATCAAATAGCTATTTTGCACACTATTTCAAAACCTGAATTCATTATTTTGATGCTATTAAACTTTTGTGACATTTTGCACAATTTTATCTAAAAAGTTAATGTGCACATTTTGCGTCATCTTGCACATTATCGACTGAGTAGCTAACTCTCATTGCCAATTAAGATAATATCAACTTTAGGTGGAATATTCAAATAGTACCACATTTCAACTCTGTAGTTGACAAGTCTTCTTCTGAGTATTATTAATGGCACTTGCCCTTCTTTTCATTGGTGTGTATTGGATGTCGAGTATTTTAATAGCTGTTTTGCACTTGAATTTGAGCCATTTTTATCCTCATTGTTATAATTGGTGATTTTTGTCATCATGACTAATGTAATTATGTGTACTGTATATTATCATAGGACCCACGCATATTTGTATGGGTAAGTGTTCTCTTTATTGATTTTGATGACGCACTAAACAATGTTTGCTTTATGTGTACAATAAGGGATTTATACTGAGTATTACCATCATGAACACACGATTTTTGGACAATATGCATTTTGTTACTAAGAAAAGTTTCAGTGCTTGCTATATTGATTAAGTGACATCATATGATTTTAGTGAATATTTTACATTTTCATTATAGCTTTACAATGAATGTCTAAACTGTTGGTAGTTTATCTGCATTTTACCATATTTTAAGTCTGTTTTCTATGATTATGCACAAATTAGTCACTTTTCTATAGGAATTAGTGCATTTTTCGTAATTTAGCACTTGCCGTCCCTAAGCGCGTCATGTGATCAAGCTCGCGGACGCAAGCGAAACGCGTCTATGGCGGGCACTATGTCCGATTATTTTCTTGGATACTACAATGCCGAATAAATATAATAATAATAAATCTTCTTTATTCGGCTTTACACATTGGAAAACCATAAAAGGAACATTTTGATCATACAAATTCATATAAAACAAAAATCATCTTACAAAAATAAAATTCGTACAAACACAAAATCATATATATTAAAAACAAGGAATCATATAATTTAATTGCATCGTTTGAGACTAGATCCAGCGTAAATTTTACAGATTTTTCCTATGCTTCAGAATGCTTTTTAAAAAGTTATGTACATGATAACAAACCAGTTCAGATTCTAAGAGTTGGAGACGTAGCATTGCAGGGCGACATTGTCTAAGTCCCCATCGCCTTAGTAAGGGTAGTAGCGAAATTTTCCGATGTGGATGATGGAATTTACAAAACAAAATTGTATGCAAATTAGACTGTGCTGATTCCTCATCACAGGGACAAGTAGTGAGAATTAAATCCCACCTATTTCTCTCAGGAAAAGCTACTAGTCTATAAAAAAAGTCTAGTCTGAATCTTGTCAGTAACATTCTATCGTACATACTAATCTGTAATGTTAAATAAGGCTGGATAGAATTAGTGGACTGAATCATGTTGGCATGAAGGACCGAGGGTTTTGTCGACTCAGAGGTCAACCTCAGGGACTCTAAATGACTCAGAGCCAGTTGTTTCAACGCTCTCTTTGGTATGTCAATAATTTCTCTGGGTTCAAGGTAATATTTCTCCAGACCAAGATCCTTAAAGAAATTTCTAACATACCAAAGCCATTTTATTTTTAAAGATTGATCAAGAGTCATTGAGTCCACCACGATTGCCTGGGTTAGGGCATTTTTATCAGAGGTCCAAATGCGCCTCCAAAGCAATATTGGTTGGATCCTTATCAAATCCACTAGGTAGGGGATTCCGAGTTCCAAGTGGGAAGCGTAAATTGATGTACTAGTCGGTGTTGTTAAAAGGAATCTGAGGAAGGTGTTTTCTGCCACCTGAAGGGCACTAATGTCTACATGTCCCCAGACTCCCGCCCCATACAGCGAAATCGCCTGACACTTGGCGGTATAGATTTTTAATAGCTCCAGTGGGGCCCTTCTCCCCAGTCTCTGGGAAAAGCTCATCAGGGACATTATGGCTCTTTTAAAAAGATGGCACCTGGCCTCTACTGCTGACCTCCAATTTAGCCTTTCGTCCATCATAATGCCCAGGTAGGAATACTGGGCAGTTACCTCAGGTTTTTGGTCTTTAAGGTAGGTATTCTTTACTCGATTTTTCCCAGGGCCTGCTATCATGACAAATGTTTTTTTAACATTCACATGTAAGTCCAGTCCACCCATAAAATCAACGTACCTATTCAGGGACTTCTGTAATTCACGCGGCGTGCGTGCCAAGATGACCGCATCATCTGCGTAGAGCAGAGCGGGAATCAGGCGCTGTTTTACCCGTGGGAGATCCTGGGCCCCCCTCAACATCTCTTCCTCCAAGCCGTTCGTATACAAAGAAAAGAGGAAGGGGGCCAGGACGCATCCCTGCCTGACTCCACGCTCTACTCCAAAAGACGCTGTCAACTCCCCCTTCATGCCAAAATGCACCCTTGCTGATGCTTTAGAATAGAGCTCTCTCAAGAAATCTAAAAGTGGGGGTCCACACCCATTTGTGTCAGAACCGTCCAAAGTTTTGCGTGTGAAACGCAGTCAAAAGCAGCGGACAGGTCTATATAGACCATATAGACCGTGTCCTTCTTTGCTTGGATATATTTACCCACTATCAAACTAAGATTGAGGGCCTGCTCCACCGTTCCAAACCCCTCCCGAAATCCAAATTGGAGATCGGAAATGATGTCTCCTTCCTCAGCCCACTGCCGGAGTCTTTCGAGCACGACCCTGCCAACGACCTTGCCCAGGGAGTCCAGCAGTGAGATAGGGCGGTAGCATTTCACGTCCTGACGATCCCCCTTTTTAAAGATTGGAACCATGATAGATTTGGTCCAAGATTTTAGCAGACCCGTTTTTGCGGCTGCAGTGCACACTCTAGTAAGAATGGGGGCCCAGAGATCCAGATTGTATTTAAAAAGATCCACTGGGACCCTATCTGGGCCTGGGGCTTTCCCGTTTTTACTTAATTCCAGGGCCACTAAAACCTCGGAGATATCAAAGTGCAGAGATATTGGGTATTCAACTGTTGGATGTGAAATTTCTGTCCCTACTGATGTTGCTGTGTTTTTGAAGATTTTAGAAAAGTGGGACACCCAGATATCTTCTTCTATGGCCACTTCTATCTTGGGACTATTATCATCTATTAGGTAGGGGGATTTAACAGTTCGCCAAAAAGCCACACTATTTTTAGAGACCGCACTAGTGTGTAAATCGTCCCATAATTTCTGTTTTAGTTCTTTTATTCTTTCTTTACGTGCCCTACCATATTGCTGTCTAAGAAGTTGAATCTGCTCCGAGTCTCTGACTGTTTTACTCAGAGCCACCTTTAACTTAGTTAGGGCCGTGGTGCAGCTATGATTAAACCACCCTTTAGTAGTTGAATTCTCTCTCTTTGTATTTACTGTAAGAAGTCCCTTAATTTTATCCAATATCTGGGTAAAATTATTTAGGACTTCTTCATCCGATTCTAATAGATCCAGGCATTTAGTTATGTTTGAATATGCCTCTATTACCAGTTTTTCGGTAATGTCTGCTGGATTTATCTTCCCCCACTTTAGTGTGTATCCATTTTGCCTACCTAACTCGAAATTATTCTGGGCAAGAGTTTTCGCTATAACTACGGTTAGGGGTTGAGAATTAGTTACATGAAGCTCCATCCTCAAGTCAGAATGATCGCTTAAAGTATTAGTCAGGACCTCAAAGGACCTAGCTCGGGCAACAATCCCGATGACAGGAAGATGTAATCAACTGTCGTTTTGTATCCCCTACCCACATATGTTGGTTGCAGGAAGTTTGAGCCTGGACTTGGCTCATTAGCTATTGTGAGTTCCAAGTCTAATAAGATATTATTCATAGCAATCCCCACCTTGGTATGGATAAAATGCATGAGTGGAGCATCATGTTCATCCACTATCCCACATTGATTTTTTCCAACATGTGGGCATGGATGCAGATTCAAATCACCTCCCCATAGAAGGTGAACAACCCCTTTTCCTGCCTTTAGCTTATGGATTAGTTTCTCCTTGATGTTAGAGAGAAGGGTCAGGAATTGGTCCTCCTCCAGGTTATTGTAGAGATTAAGCAACAGAATGGACTCTTTTTTTTTAAAAGCAAGGGAAAATAATTGAAAATTTGGATCAGAAACAACTACAGATACTTTTAGGTGGTTTACTGTATTTGCAATATAGGTAATCAGCCCCCCCTTGGGTCTGCCTACACCACTACCCAGAGCTGAAGTAAAGTATGTTTTATAGCCCTGGAGATGTAGCTCCGTCATGGACCATGTCTCCTGGAGGCAGATAATTTTACCCGACTCCAAGAAATTCACTGCAGTCCCATCCTCAATTTTGGGACGGAGACCCGCAACATTCCAAAAGAGGATAGGTAAGGACTGCAGTTCTGTGGTGATCACTGGAGCTTCATCTACTAGACGAGTTGTTTTTGCTTTGGGCGTTAAATGGGGTGTCTTGGGATTAATAGGTTCAGTCGCCATTAGTGGTCAATCGACCAATTCAAGGGCACTAAACCTATTCGTCATCGGGATACTGGACCAGGGGTCCCTATTGGGCAGCTCTCTAAAGGCCGTCCTTTGAGTGTGGGGACCCCAATTATCCCGTCCTCCTCCCCAGTGACGTAGCCCCACTGTATGCCAGGAACTATCATCCTCATGATATCGAGGGCCCACTATTTGCCTTGGGTTGCCATATTCGCTATGACGTAGAGCTGCTACTTCCCAGGGGCTATCATAATCATCAGAAGTGCCATTACGGTACCTTGAAGGATAAAAAAAGGAAAGTCGCTTAGTTCCTATGTCTCCATTTACATTCGGGAACTCCAAGGAGCAAATGTAGTCTACCACGCGGGGATCTTCAAATGTAATCAGAATGCAGTCTCCCGGTATTGTTTTCCTACTGTTTCCCACCCAGGGGTCCTACGTACCATCAGAATCCTACATGTCCAGGTTGCTGGAATAGGGCGATTGATATTTAGCCAGTATAGGGCCTTGTTTTTCAATGACCATGTAGGTTCTGTGTTATAATCCTCTAACTCGGGCACGCCTGTCATTACAATTACAAAGGACTTGCTTCCGGTGGCATATCGACAGCAAATCTAGCTTCAGAAGGTCCCCTAGTGTCACCTCTGTTAAATACTGGCGCCGAAGTTTTTGAGGCAGGTCTTTTAGAAGCCAGAGTTTTAGGTGCCAATTTTTTTGGTGCCGATGTTTTAGGGGCCGGTGTTTTTACTGTCGGGGCATTTCCCTGAGATAGGATTACAGTAGCATTCGTGGGAGATTCCACTCCTCTATTGATATTTAATATTTCAGGAGGTGGTGGTTTAGATGTTATTTCTAAAGGTATAGGAACAGATACTTTCTTTTGTGTGAATGATGGCTTAAGAGGGGGCTGCTTAGTCCCCCCCCTTTTTTGGTCCCCCTGCACTTGCTTGGATTTTGTAAGATTTACGAGATTCGATAGCTGGTGCTCTATCTGTGTTAGTCTTACTTCAACTGGAGCAATGAAAGATTTCAAAAGATCTGCGATATTATGTCACAATTGTGAGTTATTGTTATCCGTTAGTACCTTGCTAAATGGTGAATAGGTAGAGAGTTCCACACTAATGGGGTCTGGAATATCATGTGTGGACTGGTTTGTAATCACAGAATCTACTATCTGTTCTGCTCTAGCGGGTGCTTTCTCTTTCCTACTAACCATGTCACTACTCTCGTGGGGAAGTGGATTTTTCAAATCGTTCTTTCGTTTCCTTGTGGCACCCTCCCTCCTCCCTCTTGTTTGCCTTATTTCATCCGGTGTCATTTGGGGTATCATCTCTGGTGACCATTCTAGGTCTGAACTTATCTGAAAATCTGAAAGCTGGGAAGCCGATAAGTCCACGTTGTTTGGTAGGCTACGCCTACCTTCACAGAGCATCCTGCGGCCGGAATGATTAGATATTTCCGGGGTTCTTGCGTCCCTTAAGTTACCTATGGAGGATCTTTTAGCCAGCGCTAAATCCAAAGACACCCTACCTTCTATCAAGCTAATACTTTGGTCTATAATGTATTTGCCTTGATAATAAAGTCGTCCATAGGGCCTAAAAGCTTACCCCCACCCCCCAACACTTTGGTTTTGTTTCCTCTAGTTACAACCATAATTCCTATAAACTAAACTAATACAGGGAGGTAACGTCTTATGTAAACAGATCGGCATTAATACTGAGTCTATGGGAACAGTACGTATAATTTTAGGCTAACAATCCGAAACAATAAACGTTAGGGAGATGGCCCGGTCCGGTCTCATCCGACCTCGAACGGCCTCAAACAGCCTGCCCTTTGCCTGGGCTTCGCCACGGGGGCTCCCGCGCGCTCCCGCGCAGCGGGGAACTGTATTCCTGAAGTAGGGAGATGCTTGGGCAAGGGGGCGTGGCGACCAGGGAGAGCAGCCAAGGTGAAGCTAGTTGGGCTCGCAGCGACTCCTGGACAATGGAGTCCCCGCTGCTCGCAGCCCTGGTCCAAATGCACTCACCCCAGGTGACAGTCAGCCCCTTCTGTAACTCCCGCGATGATCTGCCGCGCTGCGGGACCCGCGCAGCGGGTCCGGCGAGTTGCTGGTCGAAGGAACGCTGAAAGAAAACAAAGGGCAGTTCGGCGTCAATCCCAGGAGCAGTTAGTGTCCCGCTAATGGAGGGTAGATAGTCCACTTTTACTTCCGTGGGCGAGGGGGCGTGGCGACCAGGGAGAGCAGCCCAGGTGAAGCTAGTTGGGCTCGCAGCGACTCCTGGACAATGGAGTCCCCGCTGCTCGCAGCCCTGGTCCAAATGCACTCACCCCAGGTGACAGTCAGCCCCTTCTGTAACTCCCGCGACGATCTGCCGCGCTGCGGGACCCGTGCAGCTGGTCCGGCGAGTTGCTGGTCGAAGGACCGCTGAAAGAAAACAAAGGGCAGTCCGGCGTCAATCCCAGGAGCAGTTAGTGCCCCCGAATAAATATACACCTGCATTGGATTTCTTCCTGGCCCTGATTTATTGATTGCGGATATTTGCTAAAGAGGTCCTCGCCAGACTATCCTCGCTTTGAAATTTTATGCGGCGGGGCTGGAACAGTTTCTTGATATATATATATATATTATCCACAACTTGCTCAGATTTGAGGCCGCAACTCACCCGCAGGCGGCTCACAAAGCCCTTGTATGGCTCATTGCAGTTTCCCATCACAGTGTTTATTCCTTTGGCCTGACGCGCGTTTCGAAGCCTATCCGCTTCTCATCAGAGGCCTCACGCAAGAAATCAGAGTTCGTTTATGCCGCATTTTCCCAGCATGCTTTTCCACGACCACCATTGGTCTCCTCTTTGAATAGAGTTCAATTTCACCAATGCCTGCTGGGATATGTAGTTTTGGGCCATTTCACTCCCCTCAGTGGGTTCCGTTCTTGCATGACATTTCAGGATTCATTTAAAGCCCTCCATTGGGCTCCCGGATGAGATTGTGCAATGTCAATAATGCTCCCTGCTGGTGCCGATCAAAGAGGAACGATACCTCTCTGTTGGTTCCTGTAACACTTTCGGGCAGCGCGATCCCTCCACGGCCGAAGCCGCCGCGATAATTCATTATCCACAACTTGCTCAGATTTGAGGCCGCAACTCACCCGCAGGCGGCTCACAAAGCCCTTGTATGGCTCATTGCAGTTTCCCATCACAGTGTTTATTCCTTTGGCCTGACGCGCGTTTCGAAGCCTATCCGCTTCTCATCAGAGGCCTCACGCAAGAAATCAGAGTTCGTTTATGCCGCATTTTCCCAGCATGCTTTTCCACGACCACCATTGGTCTCCTCTTTGAATAGAGTTCAATTTCACCAATGCCTGCTGGGATATGTAGTTTTGGGCCATTTCACTCCCCTCAGTGGGTTCCGTTCTTGCATGACATTTCAGGATTCATTTAAAGCCCTCCATTGGGCTCCCGGATGAGATTGTGCAATGTCAATAATGCTCCCTGCTGGTGCCGATCAAAGAGGAACGATACCTCTCTGTTGGTTCCTGTAACACTTTCAGGCAGCGCGATCCCTCCACGGCCGAAGCCGCCGCAATAATTCATTATCCACAACTTGCTCAGATTTGAGGCCGCAACTCACCCGCAGGCGGCTCACAAAGCCCTTGTATGGCTCATTGCAGTTTCCCATCACAGTGTTTATTCCTTTGGCCTGACGCGCGTTTCGAAGCCTATCCGCTTCTCATCAGAGGCCTCACGCAAGAAATCAGAGTTCGTTTATGCCGCATTTTCCCAGCATGCTTTTCCACGACCACCATTGGTCTCCTCTTTGAATAGAGTTCAATTTCACCAATGCCTGCTGGGATATGTAGTTTTGGGCCATTTCACTCCCCTCAGTGGGTTCCGTTCTTGCATGACATTTCAGGATTCATTTAAAGCCCTCCATTGGGCTCCCGGATGAGATTGTGCAATGTCAATAATGCTCCCTGCTGGTGCCGATCAAAGAGGAACGATACCTCTCTGTTGGTTCCTGTAACACTTTCAGGCAGCGCGATCCCTCCACGGCCGAAGCCGCCACGATAATTCATTATCCACAACTTGCTCAGATTTGAGGCCGCAACTCACCCGCAGGCGGCTCACAAAGCCCTTGTATGGCTCATTGCAGTTTCCCATCACAGTGTTTATTCCTTTGGCCTGACACGCGTTTCGAAGCCTATCCGCTTCTCATCAGAGGCCTCACGCAAGAAATCAGAGTTCGTTTATGCCGCATTTTCCCAGCATGCTTTTCCACGACCACCATTGGTCTCCTCTTTGAATAGAGTTCAATTTCACCAATGCCTGCTGGGATATGTAGTTTTGGGCCATTTCACTCCCCTCAGTGGGTTCCGTTCTTGCATGACATTTCAGGATTCATTTAAAGCCCTCCATCGGGCTCCCGGATGAGATTGTGCAATGTCAATAATGCTCCCTGCTGGTGCCGATCAAAGAGGAACGATACCTCTCTGTTGGTTCCTGTAACACTTTCAGGCAGCGCGATCCCTCCACGGCCGAAGCCGCCGCGATAATTCATTATCCACAACTTGCTCAGTTTTGAGGCCGCAACTCACCCGCAGGCGGCTCACAAAGCCCTTGTATGGCTCATTGCAGTTTCCCATCACAGTGTTTATTCCTTTGGCCTGACGCGCGTTTCGAAGCCTATCCGCTTCTCATCAGAGGCCTCACGCAAGAAATCAGAGTTCGTTTATGCCGCATTTTCCCAGCATGCTTTTCCACGACCACCATTGGTCTCCTCTTTGAATAGAGTTCAATTTCACCAATGCCTGCTGGGATATGTAGTTTTGGGCCATTTCACTCCCCTCAGTGGGTTCCGTTCTTGCATGACATTTCAGGATTCTATTCAAAGAGGAGACCAATGGTGGTCGTGGAAAAGCATGCTGGGAAAATGCGGCATAAACGAACTCTGATTTCTTGCGTGAGGCCTCTGATGAGAAGCGGATAGGCTTCGAAACGCGCGTCAGGCCAAAGGAATAAACACTGTGATGGGAAACTGCAATGAGCCATACAAGGGCTTTGTGAGCCGCCTGCGGGTGAGTTGCGGCCTCAAATCTGAGCAAGTTGTGGATAATGAATTATCGCGGCGGCTTCGGCCGTGGAGGGATCGCGCTGCCTGAAAGTGTTACAGGAACCAACAGAGAGGTATCGTTCCTCTTTGATCGGCACCAGCAGGGAGCATTATTGACATTGCACAATCTCATCCGGGAGCCCAATGGAGGGCTTTAAATGAATCCTGAAATGTCATGCAAGAACACAACCCACTGAGGGGAGTGAAATGGCCCAAAACTACATATCCCAGCAGGCATTGGTGAAATTGAACTCTATTCAAAGAGGAGACCAATGGTGGTCGTGGAAAAGCATGCTGGGAAAATGCGGCATAAACGAACTCTGATTTCTTGCGTGAGGCCTCTGATGAGAAGTGGATAGGCTTCGAAACGCGCGTCAGGCCAAAGGAATAAACACTGTGATGGGAAACTGCAATGAGGCATACAAGGGCTTTGTGAGCCGCCTGCGGGTGAGTTGCGGCCTCAAATCTGAGCAAGTTGTGGATAATGAATTATCGCGGCGGCTTCGGCCGTGGAGGGATCGCGCTGCCTGAAAGTGTTACAGGAACCAACAGAGAGGTATCGTTCCTCTTTGATCGGCACCAGCAGGGAGCATTATTGACATTGCACAATCTCATCCGGGAGCCCAATGGAGGGCTTTAAATGAATCCTGAAATGTCATGCAAGAACGGAACCCACTGAGGGGAGTGAAATGGCCCAAAACTACATATCCCAGCGGGCATTGGTGAAATTGAACTCTATTCAAAGAGGAGACCAATGGTGGTCGTGGAAAAGCATGCTGGGAAAATGCGGCATAAACGAACTCTGATTTCTTGCGTGAGGCCTCTGATGAGAAGCGGATAGGCTTCGAAACGCGCGTCAGGCCAAAGGAATAAACACTGTGATGGGAAACTGCAATGAGCCATACAAGGGCTTTGTGAGCCGCCTGCGGGTGAGTTGCAGCCTCAAATCTGAGCAAGTTGTGGATAATGAATTATCGCGGCGGCTTCGGCCGTGGAGGGATCGCGCTGCCTGAAAGTGTTACAGGAACCAACAGAGAGGTATCGTTCCTCTTTGATCGGCACCAGCAGGGAGCATTATTGACATTGCACAATCTCATCCGGGAGCCCAATGGAGGGCTTTAAATGAATCCTGAAATGTCATGCAAGAACACAACCCACTGAGGGGAGTGAAATGGCCCAAAACTACATATCCCAGCAGGCATTGGTAAAATTGAACTCTATTCAAAGAGGAGACCAATGGTGGTCGTGGAAAAGCATGCTGGGAAAATACGGCATAAACGAACTCTGATTTCTTGCGTGAGGCCTCTGATGAGAAGCGGATAGGCTTCGAAACGCGCGTCAGGCCAAAGGAATAAACACTGTGATGGGAAACTGCAATGAGCCATACAAGGGCTTTGTGAGCCGCCTGCGGGTGAGTTGCGGCCTCAAATCTGAGCAAGTTGTGGATAATGAATTATCGCGGCGGCTTCGGCCGTGGAGGGATCGCGCTGCCTGAAAGTGTTACAGGAACCAACAGAGAGGTATCGTTCCTCTTTGATCGGCACCAGCAGGGAGCATTTTTGACATTGCACAATCTCATCCGGGAGCCCAATGGAGGGCTTTAAATGAATCCTGAAATGTCATGCAAGAACGGAACCCACTGAGGGGAGTGAAATGGCCCAAAACTACATATCCCAGCGGGCATTGGTGAAATTGAACTCTATTCAAAGAGGAGACCAATGGTGGTCGTGGAAAAGCATGCTGGGAAAATGCGGCATAAACGAACTCTGATTTCTTGCGTGAGGCCTCTGATGAGAAGCGGATAGGCTTCGAAACGCGCGTCAGGCCAAAGGAATAAACACTGTGATGGGAAACTGCAATGAGCCATACAAGGGCTTTGTGAGCCGCCTGCGGGTGAGTTGCGGCCTCAAATCTGAGCAAGTTGTGGATAATGAATTATCGCGGCGGCTTCGGCCGTGGAGGGATCGCGCTGCCTGAAAGTGTTACAGGAACCAACAGAGAGGTATCGTTCCTCTTTGATCGGCACCAGCAGGGAGCATTATTGACATTGCACAATCTCATCCGGGAGCCCAATGGAGGGCTTTAAATGAATCCTGAAATGTCATGCAAGAACGGAACCCACTGAGGGGAGTGAAATGGCCCAAAACTACATATCCCAGCAGGCATTGGTGAAATTGAACTCTATTCAAAGAGGAGACCAATGGTGGTCGTGGAAAAGCATGCTGGGAAAATGCGGCATAAACGAACTCTGATTTCTTGCGTGAGGCCTCTGATGAGAAGCGGATAGGCTTCGAAACGCGCGTCAGGCCAAAGGAATAAACACTGTGATGGGAAACTGCAATGAGCCATACAAGGGCTTTGTGAGCCGCCTGCGGGTGAGTTGCGGCCTCAAATCTGAGCAAGTTGTGGATAATGAATTATCGCGGCGGCTTCGGCCGTGGAGGGATCGCGCTGCCTGAAAGTGTTACAGGAACCAACAGAGAGGTATCGTTCCTCTTTGATCGGCACCAGCAGGGAGCATTATTGACATTGCACAATCTCATCCGGGAGCCCAATGGAGGGCTTTAAATGAATCCTGAAATGTCATGCAAGAACGGAACCCACTGAGGGGAGTGAAATTGCCCAAAACTACATATCCCAGCAGGCATTGGTGAAATTGAACTCTATTCAAAGAGGAGACCAATGGTGGTCGTGGGAAAGCATGCTGGGAAAATGCGGCATAAACAAACTCTGATTTCTTGCGTGAGGCCTCTGATGAGAAGCGGCTAGGCTTCGAAACGCGCGTCAGGCCAAAGGAATAAACACTGTGATGGGAAACTGCAATGAGCCATACAAGGGCTTTGTGAGCCGCCTGCGGGTGAGTTGCGGCGTCAAATCTGAGCAAGTTGTGGATAATGAATTATCGCATGCGGCTTCGGCCGTGGAGTGATCGCGCTGCCTGAAAGTGTTACAGGAACCAACAGAGAGGTATCGTTCCTCTTTGATCGGCACCAGCAGGGAGCATTATTGACATTGCACAATCTCATCCGGGAGCCCAATGGAGGGCTTTAAATGAATCCTGAAATGTCATGCAAGAACGGAACCCACTGAGGGGAGTGAAATGGCCCAAAACTACATATCCCAGCAGGCATTGGTGAAATTGAACTCTATTCAAAGAGGAGACCAATGGTGGTCGTGGAAAAGCATGCTGGGAAAATGCGGCATGAACGAACTCTGGTTTCTTGCGTGAGGCCTCTGATGAGAAGCGGATAGGCTTCGAAACGCGCGTCAGGCCAAAGGAATAAACACTGTGATGGGAAACCGCAATGAGCCATACAAGGGCTTTGTGAGCCGCCTGCGGGTGAGTTGCGGCCTCAGATCTGAGCAAGTTGTGTATAATATATATATATATATATATATATATAAAAAAAATACCATTTCAGGCATAGAGTGACGATTAAATTATGCAAAAAAGAAGTAGAGAACCCTGGGTAGTTCTCAAGTTTAGGTGGAAAGCAGCTCCTGTATAGAGCACTCTCAACACCAGCGACACTCTAGATCTTCTCACCTCAAATGTCTGCTTTTCTATCAAAGTCTTTAAGCATAGGATTAGCACAGTGCTATCCACGCCGAGATAGAAATGGACAAAGTCTTTTGCCATTTCTACAGCAACGTTTTTAAGCATAGGACTAGCACAGTGCTGACCTTGCCGAGCTGTAAAATGACAAAAGCCATTTACCACTCCAGGCACAGTATTACAGCTTTGAATTGGTAAAATACCAACCAAGCCAACCTGAAATGAGTAAAAGCAACCCCTGGCACAGTGTTTCGCTCTAATTAGAGCTCTTCAGAGAAGTATAGCTTTATCCAGACACAAGGGAGCACCCATTATAAGTCAAAAAAACACCCTTTCAGGCATAGAGTGACGAATAAATTATGCAAAAAAGAAGTAGAGAACTCTGGGTAGTTCTCAATTTTAGGTGGAAAGCAGCTCCTGTATAGAGCACTCTCAACACCAGCGACACTCTAGATCTGCTCACCTCAAATGTCTGCTTTTCTATCAAAGTCTTTAAGCATACGATTAGCACAGTGCTATCCACGCCGAGATAGAAATGGACAAAGTCTTTTGCCATTTCTACAGCAAAGTTTTTAAGCATAGGACTAGCACAGTGCTGACCTTGCCGAGCTGTAAAATGACAAAAGCCATTTACCACTCCAGGCACAGTATTACAGCTTTGAATTGGTAAAATACCAACCAAGCCAACCTGAAATGAATAAAAGCAACCCCTGACACAGTGTTTCGCTCTAATTAGAGATCTTCAGAGAGGTATAGCTTTGTCCAGACACAAGGGAGCACCCAGTATAAGTCAAATAAATACCCTTTCAGGCATAGAGTGACAAATAAATTATGCAAAAAAGAAGTAGAGAACTCTGGGTAGTTCTCAAGTTTAGGTGGAAAGCAGCTCCTTTATAGAGCACTCTCAACACCAGCAACATTCTAGATCTGCTCACCTCAAATGTCTGCTTTTCTATCAAAGTCTTTAAGCATAGGATTAGCACAGTGCTATCCACGCCGAGATAGAAATGGACAAAGTCTTTTGCCATTTCTACAGCAAAGTTTTTAAGCATTGGACTAGCACAGTGCTGACCTTGCCGAGCTGTAAAATGACAAAAGCCATTTACCACTCCAGGCACAGTATTACAGCTTTAAATTGGTAAAATACCAACCAAGCCAACCTGAAATGAGTAAAAGCAACCCCTGACACAGTGTTTCGCTCTAATTAGAGCTCTTCAGAGAGGTATAGCTTTGTCCAGACACAAGGGAGCACCCAGTATAAGTAAAAAAAATCCCTTTTCAGGCATAGAGTGACGAATAAATTATGCAAAAAAGAAGTAGAGAACTCTGGGTAGTTCTCAAGTTTAGGTGGAAAGCAGCTCCTGTATAGAGCACTCTCAACACCAGCAACACTCTAGATCTGCTCACCTCAAATGTCTGCTTTTCTATCAAAGTCTTTAAGCATAGGATTAGCACAGTGCTATCCACGCCGTAAGAGGTGGCAACCAGGAGTTGTCACTTCGAAAATTGGAGTCCCGATACAGTATTGATCTGGAGAGTCTGGCACCTAAGGGACTAAACTTAATTGAAGAATTGGCAATTCATTTGCATAATTAACTGTTGAAAATATATTGGTCTGCATTGGAGTCTGTCTTTTGATTTTATATTTATTTTATTTCAGATGGGGGCATTTCCTGTTGCAAATTGTTGGAATATTTGTAGCTTAATGAAGAAATAATTGATCTATGGGCATTATCATTAACTGTGGACACCCATCACGATAATTTGGATATTGATATTGAATGTATTGCACTAAATGTAAGCCCACTTGGGCTTAATGATATGTGGAGAATGGCATAGGTAATTAAACCAACAAGGCACTGACCACGAGATATATAAGTATTTTGTTGAAATCATATTATTAATATAACTATATAACAAGAGTAGTGTCTGTACTATTATGAGGATGCCAACTGCCGTACCAACTAATGTGCCAGAGGCACTATATGTAGAAACATTGGCGGGGATGTGTAATTTATCATATTATCATCCCGGAGGAATACATAGGGCTTTAGGAAGCTACTATGGTATTACGGAGTATTTTACACACATTCTGCAATGCGGGCACGATTTTGTCCACCTTTAATGAATTGAATGTAAAATGAATGAAATATTGAGTAATGCATTGTTGGAGAAATTTAACCTGTCCATGGTAAGCTACAATATTTTTTGTATATACGAAGTATATGTGTGATTAGATAATATTTAAGGAGTATATTGAACATTTCAAAATGGCCGCACAATTGGCGTTGATATGTTGTGTATTTGCAGCTATAGTCCCTCTTTTAATTTTGTCACGTAGAGGTAAATTTAAACATGGTGATTGGTGTACGACACGAGCGTGATCAAGCCGTAATGGCGAAACGCGTAGTTTTTCTACTTGCCGAATAAACTATCTGCAAGCAACCTGGGTGTTCGAGTGTTTCCTGCTTGCAAAGGGGAACTGTGGAGCGTATATTTACATATATATGTATTTATATATTTTTTTATAGTTGAATTTTATGGACGGTATATTTTATACTTGTTAATATGTATTTATGAGTCTATTGGGGATCGACTATAAACTAATAAACTAATAGATGTATATGAATTAGTGAAGAAAATATGGAGTCCTAAGCACTGCTGCACTTTTAGTTTCACTTTTGCACTTCAGTACTTGCCAACAGATGGGACCGGGAGTATTTTACAGAAATATCTCATCTGGGGCATAAATATACAAGAAAGTATGATTACAGTAGTATTTACTACTAGTGGTTGATTTAGTATCTGAAGGCTGGAACCAGGTAATTAAATTTTTTTATTTTTAACACATTGTATAGGTTTTGGGTCAGCACTATATTCATTTAAGGTTCACAATTGGATTGGAATTGTGTCAGGATAATCTAATGGCATTTAAGCCAGCATGATCAATGTATTTATATATTTATTATGACTATTATCATGATTACATGATTACAGTAGTATTTACTACTAGTGGTTGATTAAGTATCTTAAGGCTGGAATGAGATATTTAAATTTTTTAGTTTTTTACACTTTGTATAGGTTTTGGGTCAGCACTATATTAATTTAATGTTCACAATTGGATTGGAATGTTGTCAGGCTAATCTAATGGCATTTAAGCCAATATGATCAATGTATTTATATATTTATTATGACTATTATCCAATATTGATTTGTGTTGTCCACTTCACATTCAAAGATTTTTCTATACACAGAAAAATATGATGACAGTAATATAACATTTATGTGTATATCATGTGGGACACTTCAATTGGAAACAAGTATGTTTTCCATATTCATTGTGATGTTACTTGCACTAGCACTTTAAATATCGGGGTAAATGTCTAAACTGTGTAATGTGATCAAGGGCGGGTTCACCCGAAACGCATCATGGCAGACTGGCAATAAAATGACATAGCACGATTTTTGGGTCTACGCTCATTTTTTCCTGGAGGTTATGTTGGAGCAATGAACGAGTTGTTGCATATATATATATATATATATATATAATGACAACTTTATTAGTTACCTTGTTTTACACGATCTTCCACGTGATCAAGGCTTCCGAGCTGAAACGCGTTGTGGATTAAACAACCCTCTACCGCATTTCCGTGTCTGTGGTTTGTCTCCTGAGAGCGCACTTGGATTGCTATTCATTTTGGGACTAAAATTACCGGCACGCTCCGCCGGAGTGTGCGCCACCTCCCCCTGGGTCGATGCAGTCAGAAGGAGCAATTCTGAGCCTGTATATATATATATATATATATATATATATATATATATATATATATATATATATATATATATGTATATGAACAAGGCTTGGATGCCTGGCTCAAAATGCCGCTGCTCCAAACCGAAGGGCGCGTCGTCCGTACGGATCAACCAGGCAAGATCCGTTATAAATCCTCAATATTCCTGAACACCAAAGTGAAAAGATGACGACACCGTGTCTTGCTGAAATACCAATTATTTAATTGTCAGCTGCCGACAATTAAATAATTGGTATATCAGCAAGACACGACGTCGTCATCTTTTCACTTTGGTGTTCAGGAATATTGAGGATATATATATATATATATATATATATATATATTACCTACTGGCGGTCGCCAGTAGGTAGTTATAGTTAGGACCCTGTTTCCATAGGAAATCCGCAACATTCTATTTGGAATAACTTTGGCGCCGGTCGACGAATCCTCGCGAAATTTTCAAAATAGGTGGGGCGCTACGCTCCGCTCCTACCCTGAAAGTCTCGGGGGGATTCGTCAAGCAGGGGCCGAGAAAAAAGGGGGGTCCCAAAATGCGTTTTCTCCATGCATTTTTCCATAGGACCTTTAGACACAGCTACAGCCCGAACGGCTGAACAGAATTACTTGAAATTTGGCAGAGAGGTAGCCATAAGGTCAAGGAAGTGCCTTTTGCAGGTCTGGTGTAAATCTGTTCAGTATTTCCTGAGAAAATAGCATTTAAAAGCATATATATATGTGGGCGGAGCCTAACCACACATCTCATCCTGAGATCTGATTGGCTGTCAGCACTTCATCCAAGAAGTGTTGGCAGCCATCTTGGGACCAATATACATGATAGCACCTCATTAAAAAGCATTGCAGTTAATAGAAGGTTTTAAGACTTTAGTTACATTATAAATCATTTGTTGATGGTACCATACTCATTTTAGGAATTGTGGTATGTTCTAAGGTGATTTCACCATGTGAAAAAGCCTTCTGCTGGGATATCATGATTGAGAGAAAAATATTTTCTCATGCTTTTACCACAGAGGTTTGGAAGGTGATCTATAAGCTAAACTGAGAGCTTATTTTCTGTAAATTCACATTATCTTTCTCAGTCATGTGAGAATGAAGTCTGACATTGTCAGTAAAACATGTACATCCAACAAGGGCAGAGACTGTCAGTTGATTCCTTTGTGTTCTACTGCAGCTTCCCAGAGTGTTCCAAAGAACTACTAGAGCGCTAACAGTCCTACTTATGATAAACGTATGGCACACCTGAAGCCATCTTGCTTGGATTAAAGTGGTAACTCTTAAAACATTTAATTTAAAAAGGAACAAAATGAGGGGGTTCATTTTTCCATAAAAAGTATGATTAGTGCTGCAGAAAGAAAAATTAGGGCACATTTTGAGTGACTTCTCAAATCCTCTTCTATTTCATTAAAAAATTCTGACATGCAGACTGAAACATGCACTTTCAATACCAGCAGCAGTTTTCCCTGGTGAGCAGTAGCTTTACTACAGTGATCTAATGAGCAAAAAGAGTGCTAACATTCTGAATTTATGGCAAATGTGTGACACATCTGAATGCCTTCTTGATGGAATCAAAGTAAAAAACTGAAAGTATTTCCTACTGAGGAGACTGCAGTAAATGAGGAAATTAGGAAACTTCATAACAAATAAGTCTCCCAAGATGGCCACCAGAGACAAAAGAGCCCAAATGTAGCCCAAATATCACCCAGATGTAGCCCAAGTATAGCCCAATGACAGAATGTCCCAGAATGTTCTTAAAAACAACTAGAGCGCTTACTGTCTTCATTATGACAAAAGTAAGGCACACCTGAAGCCATCTTGATTGGAATAAACTGGTAACACTTAAAACATTTAATTTAAAAAGGAACACAATGAGGAGGTTCATTTTGCCATAGAAATTATGATTAATGCTGAAGAAAGAAAATGAGGGCACATTTTGAGTGACTTCTCAAATCCTCTTCTATTTCATTAAAAAATTCTGACATGCAGACTGAAACATGCTTTTAATACCAGGAGCAGACTTCCATGGTGCAGTAGTTTTACTACAGTGATCTAATGAGCAACTAGAGTGCTAACATTCAGAATTTATGGCAAATGTGTGACATATCTGAATACCTTCATGATGGAATCAAAGTAAAAAACTGAAAGCATTTCCTACTGAGGAGACTGCAGTACATGAGGAAATTAGGAAACTTCATAACAAATAAATCTCCCAAGATGGCCACCGGAGACAAAAGAGCCCAAATGTAGCCCAAAATCACCCAGATGTAGCCCAAATATAGCCCAATGACAGAAGTGTGCAAAACACTTATTATTTTGTGTTTTTGCAGTGTTATATAGTGCAGACTTGTCAGGTATTGGAGTGCTTTACATGAGCATTGGTTACATCACACAAGAACAAATTCATTTTGGTTGTAGACATGGGGAGACTAAGTGATTTGACCAGAATCACAGAATGTCGAGCTGAAGCAGAAACTTCAACCTGGTTCCCCAGTTGCAAAGTCTGCAGTTCTGGAAGTAACACCGCATCCTCTCCCCTAAGTGCAACATTTAATCAAGTGGTCAACTGGATAAAAAAACATAAAGATAACAAATAATTTAAAAGTGCTTTGTCGCTATTTGAAAACTCAGAAAATATGTCCTTATTTTAGTCTTTTAGAGCACTAACCATAATTTTGATGCCAATAAGACCCTCTCATATATGTAATTTCTAAAGGAAATGCTCTAGGTATTACAGTTTTGATTACATCAAGATGATGTCAGGCGTTCCACACTTTTGTAATAAATATAGAATGTTAGCAATCTAGTTGTTCATTAGGATACTGTTGAGAGGCAGAGGCCAGGGGCACGGACTCTGAAAATTGAAGGCAGGTAGGAGGGTGCAAAGGCAACAATTTAACCACACTGAGCAGGCAGGAAGGGCCGTGGAAGCACAACAGACTATGGAGGGCAGTGGAAAGGGGGGCAGGGGCAACAAACCAACAATACAGGACTTGCAAGAGAGGCTGTTGGAGGGAAGATCTATTACGGGTCAAGGAAGCTAGGGGCGGTCCCCAGATCCCCGGGAGCCACCACAGAACTGAGCAGGAGAGTGAGTCAGGGACAAAAGGGGCACCTTAATTTGAGCCGGGGTGCCTAGGAACGCTTGCTCCAAAAATGAAGAAAACAGACATATGAGACATGGAATTGGAGGCAGAATACAATGGCAGTTTAATGAGAAGATGCAACTTCAAAGAAACCGCAGAATAGAGACATAAAGTACAAAATACAGAATCCAGATAATCATACAGCTGTCATAATATTCTCTGTATCTCAATTAATGTACTGACAGAGAGAGAGAGAAAACACATCTATAAATGCATCATGAGAAACAAGTTACACCAAGGAAAATGTTACCTAGGAACACTCACGTTTACTCTTAGAGCAAGCATTCCTGCAATTACAATACAAAATCTTTTAAATGCAAAAGTAAAGAGAACAATGGTTAAACATAACATGACATTTCACATAGGTAAAATAGAATAAGATACTTCAAGCAAAGCAGAGCAAGACATTTTAAGCAAAGGAAGACAAGAGCTCCCAGCTCTTGGGGAAAACCTGCACTGCCTGTTAACCTACATACAGACGGCGAGGTAGTCCGTCGATATCTGTGGGTGCTCCCTTTTTATATCATTTTGTGGGCTCCTTTGCACGCTACATCTACCTACGTATGCTACCCAAAAGCTTTGTCTGCAGATTTTACCAGACATTTCGTCATTTACCCACTTAATGCTGACAATGGACTGGGTGAAAAGGTCAGTCTCTCAGGCCAATCGCTTATCGTAAGTTCCATAGAGCAAGCAGAAAATAATGGGTATTGTACGGGAATTCAATATATTCACGTATAAAATCTCCTCAGTTCTCCTAACTTGACGCTCTGCGGTTGCCACTTCCTTAAAAGCGGGAAACCTGCCCAGGAAGCAAGTACCAGTCCAGGATGCAGCCTACTGTATGTCGACAGCTTCAGGGGGATGTTGAACTTTGATACCGAGCACGGAGCACTCGGGTAGGGTGGGGGCTACTAGTTTGGATCAGAAGGCCTCGCAGACCTGCCTTCAGACTGCTATACACTAAAATTGCAGAGCTATGGTCAATTTAACAAAGAGGCCTACATATTGAACAGAAGGGCCTACACAGGGGTTTTATGCTGGCTGAGTGGTAAGGATGTCTCAGGATAAATATATAGCAACACAGGACCCGCTGGTCAATTTAATACGGCCTACAAATGCAGCTGGCAGGGCAAGGACAAGGGTCTCATACTTCAGGTGTGGACAGAACGGGCCAGGGGGCCCCTGTGATACAAAATCTACCCTCCTTCAAGGCTGTGGCAATGTAATAGACCATTGTGGGCAGAAGGAAGAGGCAATGGTAGTACAACCATACATGCCAACAGACCCGATTCAGCCAGGAAACGTCCAATGTTTTTAAGCTCAAATGGGCTTTATTTGATCTGTCTCCTGTCTACAATATCCTCTTTTTCAATGTAACTCAAAGGGGAAAATCAATACCCCAGTTTTTTTTCAAAATCTCCCTCTTACCAAGTTCAAAATGTTCGCAAGTATGGTACATTGGATCATGGAAGGAAATGGGATAGGGTCATGGACTTGGATAACAGAGGACAGGAGGGACATGGAGAGGTGCACCAAACTGACCCTGCAGGGCAGGCATCAGGGTTTGCAGCAGCACAATACACCACACAGGGCATGCAGGACGGGAGTGCAGCACAACAATCCATAGAAAGCAAGAGGGAGGGGACAGGACCATGCACATGGACAACAGAGAACAGAGGGGCAAGAGGCAATGGTAGCTAGCTGACCATAATGGACAGACAGGAGAGAAAGCTGCAGTATAACAGACCATAAAGGGCAGGAGGGACGGATCAGGGGCATTACAATGGAACAGACAAGCCAGGAGGGAGGGAGTAGGGCTGGGGGCAAGGGGGCAGGGCAGGAGCAGCAAGATAGCCATGGAGGTCAGGCAGGATGGGCACTAGAAGCAAGACACACCATGAAGAGCAACAGTGAGACTGTGATGGCATACACACAGACCATGGAGGGAAGGTGGGAGGGGGTCAGGGGCAGCTAACTGACCACACAGGGAAGGTGGGAGGGGCCATGGCAGCACAGAAGACCATGCATGGCAAGTGGGAGGGTTAGTGGCAGCACAATGGCTATGATGGGCAAGAAGGAGGGTGGAGGGGCATGCACAAAGGACGATGGAGGATAGAAGGAAGGGTCAGGACCTGTGCACAGACAAGAAAGTTCAGGGGAAGGGACCTCACAACAGACCACACGGGGCAGGCAGGAGGAGCAGTTGCAGCACAACAGACCAGGGAGGGCAGAAGGGTGTGGCAGTACAATGGACCATGTAGGACAGGAGGAAGAGGATAGGGGCATGGCATGTGGACAGGCAGGGTGGAGGTGGCAGGGACAGGTTACAGTCATCTGACAATGCTAGGCAGGTGGGAGGGGAGTGGCAGCTCAACAGAACACTCAGAGTAGATAGGAGTGGCAGGTCCATGGGACATGGTGGGCAAAAAGGATGGAGCAGGGGCATGCACAAAGACATCGGAGGGCAGGGGGAAGGAGAATAGGGGCAGCAAGCTAAGCACAGAGTTTAAGCAGGAGGTCAATGATGGGGCATAGAATTGGGCAATGGAGGGCAGGAGGAGTGGACTGGTACATCATACTAAATTGAGGGCAGTGGTAGCACATCAGACCATGCATGGCAGGAGGGAGGAGGCTAGTCCATGGATTCACACAACAGAGGATAGGGAGGAAGGGGATGGGGCAGCAAGCTAACTGTTCAGAGAAGGCGGGTATTAGGAACTTTATTGTTTTTAAAACATTGTGTCTGTGCGAACTACTTAAAATATGAACAAGTATGCAGCATAATCTCACTTTTATTCAGGAAGAAGAGGACGTTTGTGACTGTGACTCCGGGCTCACTTGGCAGAAACACCCCCTGACCCTCCACCCCCTATCGCAAAATGTAATGCCCATGAAAAGGGTAGGTGAACACAGTGTTATATAGAACATAGTCCTGAGAGCACGATTGAAAATGAAAACTAGATATAGTGTATGGTATAAACTATGCACCAAAAAGTGTGATATAAGATGAACCGGGCGTGAAAAATAATATGCAATACATTGTGCGCAATGACAGATTCATTGGAGAGCGCGAGATAGCACAGGCACTAGCGCGTGCTATGCGATATGCGCCTTGGAGTGTAATATGCACAGGGCAGTGTTGTGTAACCTAACTAGTCTCTAAAGTTGTAATATAAAATATGTGCTGGGGAGTGTAACGTTGCATATGCACTGTGACAAAGATATGGATCCCAGATTGTAATATGTATGGCATAGCACTGTGCGTTATAACATAGGCATCGAGAAAGGCACGTTAGATGGGGCAATATAACCCGTGCGAAGACAAGTGTGGCATGACATATTCACGGGGTGGTGTTACAGTGCACATGGGCTAGAGAGTGTCATAGCATATGCACTAGCTAGTGGAATACAACACAGAGGTGTGTGGCACTCGGCAGGCAATGGTGGGTGTAACACAGCATTGGGCTCTGTCAGGAGCACGCTGTGACTCTCAAGTGATGTTCGTCCCCTTTCCAGAGAGTAAAATAAAAAGTATTACACATCCGGCAGTGGATGTGTGTTTTATTAACCGTGAGGGGGGTTTCTTGCATAGTTTGGGTCGAATTTTTGTCGAATCCCCTTTGAATGGCTTGATGTGCATGTGTATTAAATGTGCCCGTCAATAGCTACCCATGTTTGTATAAATAAACGACAAGGGTGTCTACCAGGATTAGGCACGGTAGGGCATCAGACATGTCAGAGCTTCACTAGTGGTGTAAATACATTCCACGTGGATTCATTGCATGCATAGTCGCCTTTTAATGAATATCACGCAAATCGTCATGGTGATAGGTACGTACGGTTTGTCCAGCATGTCCTAGGTGTGTCTATAAATATATATTTTTTAAAAATAATAAAAAACAGTGGCCGGCCCTGGGGATTGGGGTTAAAAAAATATAATTAGGAGACTGGCCCTGGGGGATGGGGTCATCAGGGCCAATAAATTAGAATAAGAAGGGGAACCAAACAGCCCCCCTTCTTAAAAAACTAAAATAAATAAAAGACTGGCATCATGCCGGAGGCCATGCCCCCTCCGTGCAGCACTCTGCAAACGCGCCCCCAACAGGCATCTCCAGTATGCGCCAGGGAGCTGCGCTGCAGCCAGGTGTTCTGAGGCCAAGCCCCTTTTTACACCTCTCTGCAACGCAGCTCTGTGGTGCTTACTGGAGGTACCTAGTGGTCTAGTTTGACCCTAGGGACCCTTAGGATTCAGGGGGACTTAATCTCTCAACTTAGAACAGCCACAGGGCGCGTTTACACAAAGGTGAAGGGAGGGGACGGGGCCTGAGGTGACGTGTGCAAACACGCACTATGGCACGTTTTAAATTGGGGATATAATTTCCCTTCAATACTGAGGGCCCCTGGGGGCTAACTAGCCCACCAAGTGCTTCCAGTAAGCGCCACTGAGCTGCATTGCAGAGAGGTGGTCCAGGCCGTGCCACTTTTTACACCTCTCTGCAACGCAGCTCTGTGGCACTTACTGGAGGTACCTAGTGGGCTAGTTGGACCCTAGGGACCCTCAGGATTCAAATGAACTTAATCTCCCAACTAAAAATGGACACAGGGCGTGTTTACACAGTGGTGAAGGGAGGGGACGGGGCCTGAGTTAACGTGTGCAAAAACGCCCTGTGGCCTGTTTTAAGAGGTAGTTTTAATCCCCATGCCCTATTATACACTAGGGGCTTACAGAGGAGGTCATGCTAATCACAGGGGGACCCCAACGCATAATGTTCCCTAGTGTATGTAGGTGTTTTCACTGTATTCTAAGTGTCTTTTAACATAGCACTGGCTCTAGGACTGGTTAGTCAGACTCAGTTACCACCAGTATCCGTCTGAAAAAGTTGAGGGTACAGGATGATTTTGCAACAAGGCTTCTTTCTGCTCTTCTTTTTGTTCTTTCTGCACGTTATCCTTCTTCCTGCACTTATCTTCGTATTTGAGGACTTCTGTTGCTTCTTTCTGCACTTCTTTTGTTTCTTTCTGTGCATTTTTTCTTCTTTCTTCACATGTCCTATCTCTGTAGGCATAGTTAGAAATTAGCATTTAAAAAACCTTTGAAATTCACAGAAAAAACCATAGGTTTCAGGCACGTTATAGTTAGGAATTAGCATTTAAAAAACCTCAGAAATTCACTGAAAAAACCATAGGTTTCAGGGGTGTCATAGTTAGCTGGACTTTTCACTTGTACAAAACCATTGAAATTCCCCCGTTATAGTTAGTTCAGCTAACTATAACTCGCGCGCCCGCAATGCACTGCTGATGACGTCACATATTACATCACTCATGACATGGTCAGTGACATCACTCATGACATCTCAAATGACATCACTGATGACATCACTGATGACATCATCCTTGTGATAGAGTGGCAGACCTCCTCTCACCCTAATATAACCTTTGATACACACATTCAAAAATAGAGACTAAAATTTTCAAAACAATGGACATACCAATACCAGTTACAACAACCTCTTCAGTAATTCTAAGATCCACATACACATCCACTCATTCACCAACAGTCCTATACAGTCACTCATACATGTACTCACTCATCATATGTACTCATACACCTATACATCCTGTTACACAATGCCACTCATCCATAGAGTTACTCACACACATAGTCACTCATGCTAATAAAGAATCAAACATACATTTACTTGCATATACAGTTATACACACACCACCATACTTACTTCTACGGAAACTTACACATACTTAGTCTTTTAAACAATCACTTATAGAAACACATACTTATTCATACAGGAACTCTTTCAATCTCTCACTCTCACATATACTCACATATATACACCAATAGTCACATATACTAGTTTAAAACATATGTAGTTACTCATAAAGACACTATTGAGACAGTCATTCACTCACTAACACACCCATACACACACTCATCCACCCATACAGTCCTGCACACATGCTGTGTTCAACACATACAAACAGTGAGTCACTCATTCATGCACCTATGCACTACGTAATACCCCCCACCGAACCATGCAGACACTCAGACTGATACTCAAAAAACCAACTAATAACCTATATAGACACCCATGTAGCTACTCACCAACCCATGCAGCCACTTATACACAAAGTGAGAGACTGATACAGATATTTACATATTTAAACATTACTCACTAAGCCATGTATTCACTATGATACACTTAATCAGTCAGTTACACAATCAATTTTTCAAAAACAAATC
Source organism: Triturus cristatus (assembly GCF_964204655.1). NCBI lineage: Eukaryota > Metazoa > Chordata > Amphibia > Caudata > Salamandridae > Triturus > Triturus cristatus. Next base: position 238,276,380 of record NC_140582.1, read on the forward strand.
ATCCATTTAGACACTTATATACCCATTTATTCTTCCATCGACCTTGAGATATACATATATAAAACATATTTAATTTTCAGAAAAACACACATTCACTGGATGATGTCATCAGTGATGTCATTTGAGATGTCATCAGTGATGTCATGAGTGATGTCACTGACCATGTCATGAGTGATGTAATATGTGACGTCATCAGCAGTGCATTGCGGGCGCGCGAGTTATAGTTAGCTGAACTAACTATAACGGGGGAATTTCAATGGTTTTGTACAAGTGAAAAGTCCAGCTAACTATGACACCCCTGAAACCTATGGTTTTTTCAGTGAATATATATATATATATATATTTATATATATATATATATGTATATATATATATATATATATATATATATTATCTACTGGCGGTCACCAGTAGATAGTTATAGTTAGGACCGTGTTTCCATAGGAAATCTCAAAATTCTATTTTTTTTTTTTTTTTTTTTAAACCGTTTATTACATGTTAAAAAAGGGTTACAAGTATGGGCCTACAACCATCCGGCCGGCCGCTAGAGTGGCAGAAGCATATGACATACCTACAGTAAGAGTCTCTTGGCGGTGCAGATCGGTAAATCAGGAGATATCAATAGCGCAGGCCCCATAACTCCAAGCCCACAATACGGTTTCCTTTTTTTCCAAAACAGAACAACACAAAAAACCACACCCGCAAGGCAACCCGCCATCCAAAGTGACGGCACGTGCTCCTTAAGTGGGGGATCCCAACCAGCAGCCAAACTCTGAAGAGGGGAATGGGAATAGATCAGGGACAGGGGAACCACATGCCCGCGGCTGGGGGAGGGGGTCGGCTAAGGGGACGGAGCTGGTGAGGCGGCCGGTAGCAGTGGCGGCTCACAAATACCCCCGCGATAGGCGTTCCAGGGGCCCCAGATTTTCACCCACGCCCCAGGCTTACCCCTCGCAACATACACCACCTTTTCACGAAACATACACCAATCCATGTGTTCTTTCCAGGCCGACACCGTCAAAATTCTATTTTGAATAACTTTGGCGCCGGTTGACGAATCTTCGCGAAATTTTCAAAACTAATGGGGCGCTCCGCTCAGCTCCTGCCCTGAAAGTCTCGGGGGGATTCATCAAGCGGGGGCCGAGAAAAAAGGGGGGTCCCAAAACCCGTTTTCCCCATGCATTTTCCCATAGGACCTTTAGTCGAAGGTACAGCCCGAACGGCTGAACAGAATTACTTGAAATTTGGCAGAGAGGTAGTCCTCAGGTCAGGGATGTGCCTTTTGCATATATGGAGTCAATCTGTTCAGTAGTTCCTGAGAAAATTGCAGTTAAAGCACATAAATATCTATAGCCGCGCACCGTGCGCGCACCGTGCGCGCACCGTGCGCGCACCCTAACGTGCGCGAGCGTAATTCTGATTGGTGGTTACATGTCAGTCAACGTTCGAATCGGTCGAAATCAGGAAGTGTCGGCCGCCATTTTGTTTGTTTTCAGTGCGAGAGTGAAAAAGGAAGGTGGCGAACGTGAAAAGGGGGCAGGGTAGAGAGTTCCTGACCCCCTAGCCTTTGTCAGGGGGTCCCTGAAGGACCTCGAAGGCAGAAAAAAACATTGTAATTTTTTTTTTTTTAAATCGCGGGGGTGCGCGCACCGTGCTCGCATGGTGAAAAACCATAAAAAAAATAATTTTAATACGTAGTTTATGGTAAAATAAATATATAAAAAAAAAATAATACATACATAACTTAGCATTTAAAAAACCGTACAAATTCACTGAAAAAACCATAGGTTTCACACACGTTATAGTTAGGAATTAGCATTTAAAAAACCTTGCAAATTCACTTAAAAAACCATAGGTTTCACACATGTTATAGTTAGGTGGATATTTCACTCGTAAAATACCAATGAAATTCCCCTGTTATAGTTAGTTCAGATAACTATAACTCGCGCCAGGCCATATTTTAGACTTATTTGTGAACCCAATACTGAATTAATAGAGCTTTCCATCTCATCTTGCATTTGGTATTAGCATTAATTGATTCAGTTTTCTCTTGCAACACAGGAAGGGCCCAATCTTTACAATTGCCGAATCAGAGTGACCTGACAATGGCGCAAACTTGATCCAGTATTAATGGTAAAAACATTTTCAGATTCACCTTATGAAACTTCTCAGTCAGTTGAAGATGTGGGCTCAGCCTTTTCAAATTGGCTTACAGGTGCACTTTTTGAACAGGCGCCTCTGTCTAAGTCACAAAGTAGAAAGAGACTTAAACGTGTTCCCAGGTTCCCTCATGAGCTTGCAGTGGCCACAACCAAGCGGCGTCCCTTAGAAAGACTCTGGCTCAGAATCTACTCAGATGCGGTAGTGGGCCAGTTACACAAAAGTCATGCATGGCTATAAACTAACAATTTCTGACACTGAAACATATTTTTACACTAACAAGATTCAGAATAATTCAATCTCCTGAAAGAGGTATTCAAAATGGTCAACTAACTCTCCTTCACTGAAAGTCACCACTTCTCAATATTTATGCTATCAGTTGAACTCCTTTCTAGAAGAACGTAAGGATATAAAAGATGTGATTAACAAGGAGGTGTATAAACCCACACGCACTAATATGATTTCTGATGGTGCAATAATTGATATTTTTCCCTCAGTTGATTTAGATATTCTCTCCAGAAAACTACTATTAAAAACTCTCCACTTGATCCCTGTCCCCCCCATCCTCTACTAACTGTAAACAATTGTGTCTGGTGATTTATTACCAGCTCCTGATCTTACTGAATGTCTCTATGTCTCAGGGAGGGCCCTTCAGTAATTAAAAAAGGCAATGGTGATGCCTCAGTTGAAAGAAGCTAGAGCAGATCCATTATTCTTAAAGGACTATAGATTCATTATGTTGTCACCATTCTGTGCCAATGTTTTGGAATCAAACATAACTAAAAAGAAAGTAAATATAAATTAGTTTAAATAAATGGAACCTTTCTATTGTGTAAAGCGTAAAATAAAATCTACCCTGAAAAATACATATGTACTTTTCAAACCTTTAACACTAACAAATGTAAGAAGCACCTGGAACATAATCTTCCTACAAGAACAAAAACCTCAACAATCATCTCTACAAAATACAACTGTATCAAATCCTTATGTATACATAAAAAAAGTTAATGCATGTTTAAATGTGTATGTTATATAAACATATTATTTAAATTAAATAATTATTGTATATTTAAAAAGCTAAGAAAACATGAAACATATTGACAAGCAGTGCAAAAACACGCTGTAAATGCCAAAAGTATTATTCCAATACATGTTATGGGAGGACTACAACAAAAAATGAAATTAATAAAAATATTAGAGAGCATAATCACCACCGAACATTATGGAAATTGTAGTCAGAAATGTATTACAATACCTCATGGAAGCTAGCACAAGTTTACACGAGCCTACAGGAACAATTAAAAAATATATAATACAAAATGTTCCTTATTATATTATATGCCAACTCCTGGATATCCCAAATTTAAAAAGACTTATACCTGGTACAAGAAAGCAACAAGAGAAACGCCTGCTGCTCCACAATAATTCCAAGATATAGATGTCTCCTAAATCTTAACTCGAAAATACAGCAACAAACCTTTCCCTTTATATGCCAATACCAAAAATGAGAGGAGAATATTTATTTTTGCAAACAAAAAACGAGCTATGAAGATTAAAGCCTGCTTTAGATCTTGGTGGACGGGTTAATTCGTCACAACGGTGATAGATATCCCGTCAGCCAAGATCTAAATTAGTCCCTAAGACAGAGCAACAAGTGGATGATGGTCGATACGTTTAAATCGTGTACTCCACTATTTACATAAACCTTCTCAATACATGGAGAATACCAAAACACAATCATACCGTTAGCCTATGCACTTTTACCGAACAAACAAAGTACAACATACCGCAAACTGCTAACTGAAATAAAATGTCAAATTAATAAAAAGTATCCCTGAAAAATAAATGTTGGCTTTGAGCAAGCAATGATTTATACCATTTTAAAAACATCCCCACATACATCTATACAATGGTGTTACACAACAAATAAAAAAACAGTCTAATAAAATTAAAAAAAAATATTTTAGTAAACAATGCAAAATCCAACTATTTGCTATCAAACAAGGCCTACCACAAATCAACTCCATAACAAGAACACCACTCTAAACGATCCAAATTTGCAAATAAAATGTAAAAACTCTGTACTACATATACATATTTCAATAATGCTTTCATTTTTAAAAATTATTACAACAGGTTTTACTAATCGTACAAAAATATATATTTACCTTTTATCAAACTCCAATGAGACTGAAAAGTAAAAAATACTATAATAAATGTAAAGAAACAAATATATAAATAAATAATAATAAAAAAATAATAGCTAAATACATAAATTATACCTTTTAAAATCACAACACCTAATGCAAAGAAGCAAAAAATAAATAGAATTCATAACACATTATAAAACAATATAATAACACAAAGAAACAAATAAAGCTTTCCCAACTATAAAATAAAATGTTACTTAGTTTGTGTATCTGAAGTCTAGAAACTCGAAGTAATCCACAAAAATAAAAAGCCACAGTAATAGAAAACAAGCATTGGCAGGCAGGTGCAATGTTTTTTTTAAATTTTTGTTTATTGTAAGCATATGCCACAAAAATAAAACATGCAGTCACCTAAAAATGGCTGCCTAATGCTTACAATAAAAAAAGTAAAATTAGACATTCAGTGATGTGGCTGTTTTGAAGGAGTAATTTTATTGTATTAATTAAATAATTATAATAATAACCCCAATAACAATTATTTTTGTAGTTGTTGTTTTTGGTATTAATGCTATTATAATTATCATTATTATTGTTATTATTATTTGCAAAGTAGGCAAGAATAAATCACCACTTGAGTAATCACCCAAATTATAGACTGCAATAAAGTTACGATGTCCCTTATACACATAAGAATGGCATTTTTAAAAGGAGATGGAAAATAAATTCGAATTTAACTGGGCACCCTAAGTGCAGGCAAAGTAAATAGTGGCTATTTAAAGTTTATTTAAAAAATAACTAAAATAAAACACTCTTTGAACCACATGTGTGAGAGAAACAGACTATTTTACAGTGCATGTAAGCAATGTGCACAGGCTTTGTGCAGTCACTCAAAGCGAGGGGAGTCACTGGGCAAAGCAGGCTGACCCAGTGTCTCATGCTGTGTGCTGTGGTGGGCTGAAGCAAAATATGTATGACAGTGTAAGAGACTTATGCATGAAGCCGGCTGAACAAAAGTCGCTCTGTAAATTATGTTATGAATAATCGGTGAAAAAAATATTCTAGCGTGACAGCTAATGCGTGCTGAAAAGGCCAGACCTAATGTAGTACAATAACACAAGTCATTTACAGCAACTGTACTAAAGCTCATTCCTACATTGATTTCTAGAATGAGTCAAAGTTATTACCATAGTGCAGCAAAAATGATATGAGAAAAGAACTGATTGTCTCACAATACATGTTGGAAATACTTTTTCCAGGGAGACATCTCATCTAATAGTTGTGATTTAACCTATTTTGCAAATGTAAACTGTTGCATTTTGCGTAAATACACAGAAAACGCGTATTTGCAAAGACAATAACCCTGGCCTCGCAAGCTGGTGCAATTGTTTTTTTCAATGCAATGCTATGTTGCTAAAACAAAAACAAAAAATGCAAAACAATATATTGCCAAAACATTGTGGCCATATGCATGCACTAATAACTTTACATTTATTAAATAATTAACCACTGCATACAGTTCTGAGACAACAGTACAAGTGCTTTCAAATAGACTTGTGTACTTATAACATCTCTGTAGTTGTAATGCACATCACAGGAAAATATGATTCTTACTGATACAGTGCAAGACAACCAGTGATTGAGTGATCAAACTGGACTGACCCATTGCACTATGTAGCATGCAGTGGTAGGTGGCAGCAACATGTGAATGCCAGCTGAACAGAACACTGGATTTTATTAGGCTGAGCCACATCGCCTTTGAATATGTGTGTGTGTGTGTCTGCATGTGTGTGTTTGTATGTGTGTGTGTGTGTGTGTGTGTGTGTATAGAAGGGAGAGAGTGCAAGACATAAGGTGTGTCCTCAATGTTCATTGCTGTATTTCATTAAATGCAACCAAGCTGAAAGAGTCAAATAACCTTATTACTGTCCATATTAAGAAGAAGAATAGACTTGCAACCTAAGAGTTACAGGTAGAACTCGTTAAAAGACATGCATATTGATGCTGCATGACTAATCATGAGCAGTAATACTACCATGTATTACCAAATCATATTTTTGTAGTTATAATTGCTTCAGTGAGTCTTAATGCATGCAGAGTATTATTTTGTTAGCAAAGGGGTTGAAGAGACGCGGATAGTAAAATAGGAATTAACTTTAGAAAGTCTACTTGCTTCCCTTAAGCTGGATAGAATCTTGAGTGCTGGTTGGGCAGTAGAATACAGAAATTAGGGACCAGTGGGGCTCTCGTCTTTGGGCCGTGGTGTCACTGCACCTGCTGCCCTATTGATAGCTACGCCCGAGCCTTTGCTTTTGGTAAAAAAATATGTATACGTACTTAACGCAAGGCTTTGAGCAATTGTCATCCCAGTGAGGCAATCCATTTTAAGAAACTGTAACAAAAAAGTATGTTTCCAAATACATTTGGTTACTTTGCCTTAGAAACCCTTCATTGCCTATTTAAATGACTAAAGTAGCTGAAGTAACTCTTACCTATGGCAGACCGCTGCTTCTGAGGTGGTTCCTGAAGCAGGTAACAAAGACATTGAAGATTTACACAAGTTGTTAATATCAGCTACATTTACTACCAGGATTGGATGACTAACAGTGCAGATGTTAAACATAAAGACACAACCGACACACAGATGTACCGGGGGCGTTGCAGTCCCAGCCGCTCAAGCACATCAGGACTGGCAACAAAGTCACTCCTTTTTAGGCAGCCATACACGAGTGATCAGGCAGTACAGTACGTCAACGAGAAAGGACTAAAGCGGGCCTGAGTCGTGGAGGCCGTGATGGTCTGAGAGGCTGCCAAGGTCGCTGCCCTCGGGCTTGGAGCTTGCGCAGGCACGTAGTGCACCCCCCTTGACACACGCCAGTGTCAGAAGGTGATCAGTGTGGCCTGGCTGTGTAGGGGTGGGGCTGACGGGGTCGGGGGTCCAGTGGGCTGGGGTATGGCAGGCGCACAGGATCACAGGCAACTCCACTCCACGCCAGCATCGGCCTCGTGGCATGGTGAGAGGTGCCGCCCTGGCAGAGACGTTGGGCTTTCTGGAAGAGGACCACGCCCAGGGCTACATGCTTTTTATTCACACCCCTACTCTGGCCTGGTGTACGCCGGGCCATCCCACTCCGCTCACGCTTATGGGGGGAGCTTAACAGGGTACATTTCCGCGAACTCACCCGCTGGCTGGGGTGACATGGTTGCGTCCACTGTCCACTACACTCCATGCACCAGCGGTGTATGTCGCATTGGATATGGGTGTGTTCGGCATACTGCAGTCTGTCCAGCACATCTCCACCACTCTTGGCATTGTGTACTTTCCCAATCATGGTTCTCCTGCATCCTTCACACATGCCTGGTTGTCACCTCTCCCCACATCGGGCCAGTGTGTTGCTGAGGTGCCATGCCATTGATGCCTCATGTTCATGACTTGCCCAAGTTACCATTGTGAGCAGCCGCGGCCCGTGGAGGGAGTTCCGTGGGGTGGTAAGGCGGGGCGGGGGAGGGGTCGCATGCGAATTTCGTAGCGCGCGCTGCATCGCAAAATGCGATGCAGCGCGCGCTACGAAATTCGTTTTATTTATTTAATTGTTTACTTACCTGAAATTATCCATATTCCTGTTTTTAGAAGTCCCCACCCTGCCCCTCCCCCGCCCCGCCTTACCGCCCCACGGAACTCCCTCCACGGTCCACGGCTGATTGTGAGTTGTCCTGTCATGTCAGGTGTGTGGGCATGTTGTTTTGCATGTTGGTTGTGATTTTGTGACCTGTTCATTGCCAGAGTTTTGAGTTGCATGATTGTGGAGTTGAGGTGAGTGGGGTGTTCATTTGGAACTTGCCAAGGGGCTGTGCCTTTCCCTTGGTGCCATCCTGGGAACGCTGGTTGCTGATGGACAGTCGGAGGATAAAGGAACCATGCACACTGGCTGGGTATTTGGAGGTGACATTGGTGGAAGTTTCACGGTGTTGGGTTGTTGCCTGCACATTGATGTGAGACGTGTGCTTTCTGTTACGGTGATTGTGTGCTGTGTCACCAGGGGGCACAGGTATGACATGTGTGCTGTGGATTGACCCCAACACATGCGTGCATCCAGCTATGTCGTATGGTCCTTGCTTGGTCTCCAGGGGATCCTGCGCATTGTGTTGGACGTATGGGGACTGGTGTACCAGGCTGATGGTGATGTCCAGGACAGGTGTGAGGGACTTGGATGTGGCTGGCTGTGTGACTACTCTGACTCTGGCGGCTAGTGTTTGAGGGTACCAAGGGCCAACAGGTGCAGCACAGCCAGCAGCTTTGTGTGGGGTGGTACGTTGGTTGGCCGCTGTGTTAGTGCAGTCGGCCTGTTGGGCGTTGTTGGTCAGGATGCGTAGGATAGTTGTCTTTTTGAGCCTGTAGTGGGCAATGACATTGTCAGGTGTTGGGTCTGTGAGGCTGGTGTGTTTCCTGGGGGTCCGCTGTCTTTGACTGCGCTGCCTCAGTGGTGGTCCGGGGGGCTGTTCCGGGTGGGGGTTGGGGTCCTGGGGTGCTGGCGGTGGGTGTTTGGCTCTCTTGGGTGTCCGGGCCACATGACCAGTGGCTCCATGGCATCTGTTGCCCTTCCGATGTGGCTGTGGGCTGTGCTCCCTTTTGTGGTGCAGGCTGTGGTCTGACTTTGCACCTGGTCAGAGAAGGTGTTATTTTCCTGCTGCTAACGCGCCTTATCGCCTGTTTTGTGTTCTTATCGCAGTTCTGGCCAGTCGTTGTGAATGTTGTGGAGTGGTGTTGCGCGGCTTTTGGCACGGGAACGCCTACTCTGCATCTCATTAGCGATAGTTGCGGGGGTCATCTGTAGCGATGTTTTTTGCAACTGCTATCGCAGGTAAACTGGTGCTGTGGACTGTTAACACCAGCTTGTGATTTGGGAGATAAGTTTATTGCAACTTTGGCTGCAATAAAGTGCCGTTAACTTGGGAATAGATCCTTGTGAATATCCCCCTGAGATTCTAAAATATACTAAATGGATCATCTGTATCTGAGATTCTATCCATTTGTAAATGTGGCGTTTAAAATTAGGGTATGGTGAATGGATCAACAATTTACCTCTCTATCATCTGACCTCAAGGGTTAATTGTGAACTCCAATATCTCGTTTCTATCAGAACTACATCAGGTCTCAAAATGAAGCTTCTACATGAGATGATGAGATGCCTTTGGCTATTTGTCCCATTACTTGTATGACTATAGCTCTAATAAGTCATCACCCTAGAACTCTTACACCTTACAAAAACATTTTTTTTAAATGTTGCTCTGCTAATATTATGGAAATGGCAGAAAACTCTCAACACAGCTGCCAGGTAGGCTGCCAGAAAGCTTTTCCACGTATCAGCGGGGGTTCATATCACACCAGGTGTCATATCGCTACTCTGGCTGCTAGACAGAGCACCTCTCAGACAATTTACGCAATTCATCCAGAATGTCATGGGTTTGACCTCTTTTCCTCAAACAGAAACTGCACCATTATCGCCAAACAAGACCTTTCCATTCCACGTTGGCCACCCTTTGAATGTCTCACTCTACAAAAAGTCGCTACTGGCAGAAGCTCTTTTTCTGTCCAGATGGTCAAGCACTGGAACTCAATGCCTGCAGGAAAAAGAATAAAATACCAGTCAGTGGGAGTTCAGGACAGCACCAGGAAACAGGCTTTAATCTGCTGTATAAGGTTTCTCAATTAATGTGAAAATTATCTGAACAAATGACACCAAACTGCACTCAATGTACTTATTTATTTCCAAGTTTCTTAAAAGTTTAGAAAGCAGGGGAGCTGAAATATGTGTCTCTCAGCGCCATGCTACACACTTGCCCTCTGAGCGCAACTGACTGAGTACTAAATTGAAAGGACTGAGGGTTCCAAACTGACAGTCTTTCAGTACTGTGATGTCTCCAGGACAGGTACAATGTCACGCCTGCAATGAGGACAGCACATTGTTTGCAATATAATATCAGGTGCTAGCTTGTCCGAGGCTTACTTTACATGGCTGCACACAGAACAGACCAGAACGTGTGCTACATTACTGCAATTAGGCTTCTGCGTCATTGCATATGTCTCTACTCAATTCTTTTTGGTGCATATTTGTGCCAGTCGCAGCCGCGGCCAGGGCGGTTAAGAGCGGTGGGGCGGGCGGCCGAGTGAGAGAGGATTTCAACAGACGACAATGAGGGATAATTAATTATTTATTTAATTTTCCCTTGTGGTCGTCTATCAAATCCCCCCACCCCAGCCCCACCGCCCCACCGTCTTACCTGCACGGACCGCGGCTGGCCACCCGCTCTGTCCCCTGACAGATGTCTCTTGTCAGCCTCTATATTTTGACGCTAGTCTCTGCACCTTCACACACCTTGGTTCAGCCCCCACTTTGTCTGTTTGGGCCCCTAGAGTACCCGTAGTGGCATTCTTTCCATATTCACTCTCTAAGAGGTGATACATGCGCTCCCACTGGGTGAATATGAGACTTGGACTGGGTGAGCATTCTTTAAAACACTACCTGCTTCTCAGCTGTAGTAGTATATTTTAAGGTGTGTGAAAAAAATAATGAAATTATATGTTTGTTTATATTTGGCTAGTAGATATTAAATTTGCATTGAACATAGGGCCAGAATTATCAAGGGTTTGCATTGCCCTTGCGTCATGCAAGGTGATGCTGTGATTACTTACCGGTAATCCTCATTACTCCTAGTCCTACTCGTCTGCAACCCATTCATAACAAAGGAGGTATATTCCACTGACAGGAAACAAAACAGGAAACGCTTTTGAGCACCACCCACCCTCCTGCCAGGGGCAATAAGAACATAACCAGCAAAAAGCACTTCCTGACATACCAAGCACAATGGCCTGAACCAGGGAGGGTGGGTAGAAAGTATGACTGGGACGAGGACAAATAGGAATAGGAGTAATGAGGATTACCGATAAGAAATCAGAGCATTACCTCCATGTCCCTCATCCTCGACCCAGTCATAACAAAGGAGGCATACCAAAGCAACAACACATGAAGGACTTTGGCACCCCAGCAGGAACAAAACAGACTGCACACAGATGTGAAGTGCACCAAAGTGAAATGTTTAATAACACACAAGAATCAAGTGGGAGCCACAGGACCCACAGCACGCAAAACACCACAACCAAAATTCATACGGTCATCCAAGGCACAATTCAATCAGTAATGTTTGACAAAAGTAGAATCCGAAGCCTCAAGTCCCAGCCCAACAAATCTCAACCAGATGCACACCATAAAAATCAGCCCAAGAAGCAGAGACCCAACTAGTAGATCAGCCTGAACCCCAGAAAGACATGGCAAACCAGATCCCTTATTAACCAAGGAAATGACAGATTTGATCCAATGACCCAACATAAGCCGGGAAGCAGCCTTCCCATGACCAGTCTGCCCAAACATCACAAACAGGGATTCAGAAGAGTGGAATGCCGCCGACTGGTCCACATACACAGTCAAAGCATGCTTAACATCACAAGTATGCAATAATCGATCAACAGGAGAAGAAGGAGAAGGATAGAAATCAGGAAGTATCAATTCCTGAGAAGAATGAAATTTGGAACGGATCTTAGGGAAAAAAACAGGATCCAAACAGAGGACCACAGCGTCATCCATAAACCGCAAAAATGGGGGGAGAACAACGCAACGCAGTAAGTGCACCCAACCTTCGAGCAGAGGCAACCAGAAATGCCACCTTAAGGGACAGGAACTTGAAGTCAACAGACTCCAGAGGTTCAAAAAGAGAGGACTGCAGAGCACGCAGGACCAGAGAAAGATCCCACTGTGGCACAGAAGAACAAACAGCAGGAGAGGAAAGAGAGAAACTCCAGAACAACCGAGACACCAACAACCCATCAGAAGAAGGTAGGGAGACCAGGTCCCGTAAAGCCCTGACGGCAGCCTATTGCCCCTCCAGTGAAGACAAAGCATAACCTTTCTGGAATCCATCCAGAAAAAATTGCGGAACATCAGCGACAGGGCAAGAGGTAAAAGACAGACCACACTCAGGACACCAAGAGGTGAAAGAAGCCTAATGCTTGGAATGAGAAGACAAAGTCGACTTCCTCTGAGAGGCCTGAATCACAGAAATAATGTGGTCAGGCAAACCTCTGACCCCTAGAGACAACCGTTCAACCTCCAGACCTCCTAGGCGAGAGGGACCAGGAGAGAGAGAGAGGCCGACTGCAAAGGAGACAAGCAGCAAGGCAAAATCCATGTAGGGCCCACTGCCAGACTCAGCAACAATGGGAACCAAGACCTCCGAGGCCAGTGAGGTAAACCACCACCACCTGAGCACCCAACCTCTGAACTTTCAGCAGAAATGCAGGGATGAGAGGAAAAGGAGGGGGCACTGGAGAGACAAGGCATCCACCCCCCAAGCACCCTGCTCCGGAGTCCGAGAACAAAAGAAGGAAAGCAGAGCATTGTTCCTGGAAGTGAACAAATCCAGCACAGGAGTCCCGAACTTCTGGCAGAGCAACCGGTAAATCCTGGGAGCCAGGCACAAAGTCAGAGAGGATGGAAACCTGCGACTCAGGGTATTCGCCATAACATTGTCCAGGGCCCTGATGTGCTGAGCAGAGATGGCCAGGAGATGAAGTTCCTCCCAACCCACAATGGCACAGGCCACCAGGTTCAAGGAGGGACTGCGAGTACTGCCCTGGTGATTGATGTAGGCTACAGTCACGGTGATGTCGGACTGAGCCAGAACATTGCATTCCATGAGATGTTCTTGAAATGAACCGGAGAGCATGCTCCACAGTTGACAACTCCTTCCAGTTGGAGGACTGACAAGACTCTGAGCCTCTCCAACAAGCCTGCAGGGTCCACTATCCGAGAGTAGCACCCCAACCCGAGGCGCTGGCATCCGTCCTCATCACCTGCGGTGGAGGAGGGTGCAGCCATATTCCCTTGGAGAGATTTGCCGAAACCAACCACCACTGAAGATCGGACTCATTCTCCGAACACACAGGAATGGGGATGGAGAAGTCCTGAACAGGGAAAAACACCCACCGGTGCAGATGCCACAGCAATGGCCGTAAATGGAGCCTGGCCCATGCAACCGTAAACACAGTTGCTGCCATGTTACTCTGCAATACCATCCACTGAAGCAGTGGCGCTGAAGGCCGAGACAACAGTCTCCCCAACAGAGATTGGAGACGGAGAATCCTGGAAGGGCCCAGGAACGCCTTGCCCAGAACAGTATCAAAGTCTGCACCAATGAAGGTCCTCCGGGTGGCAGGAAGAAGATGGCATTTCGGGAAGTTTAGAAGAGAAAACCATGGCTTTCTAGCATATGAATGGTCACAGAAAGATGCTGAGACATCGCAAAGGCAGAAGGGGCCTGGAGAAGCCAATCATCTAGGTAGGGCAACACAGACACTCCTAGGAGGTGAAGACAGCCCACCAGAGGGGCCACCACCTTGGTGAAGACTCGGGGAGATAACCGAAGGTCAAATGGAAGGACAAAGAACTGCTAACGCTTGCCGTTCAGGTAAAACCTCAGAAACTGTTGACATTCCAGCAACAGTGGTACATGAAGGTGTTCATCCTGAAGATCCACGGTAGATAACACTCACCCAGTCTGAATCAACGGAATCAAGCCCTGGAGGGTCTCCATCTTGAAAGGAGTTTTCCAGACAAGCTTGTTCAAAGGGCAGAGTTGATCACAATCCGAAAGCCCCTGTGACCTTCGGAACCAGAAAGATGACAGAATAAGTCCCCTGACCCCACACGGATCTCGGGTCAGGAACAATCGCTCTCTTCAGAAACAGAAACTGCACACGTCCAACAGAGCCTGGCGACGAGACACATCCTTGGGAATGGAAGTCCGGACACGACCTGATGCAGGTGGAGGGGAAATGAAATCAATCTGGTAACCCCATTCCAGGACATCCAGGACCCACTGGTCGGACGTTGAGAGAAGCCAAGCTGGCAAAAAAAGGCGTAATCTCCCACCAACCCCTGGCAGTACCCCAGACGGAACACACCGGGAATCGGCATAGTCAAGAACGCTGATTACCAGGTCCCGCCTCAGGAGGGAGTTTCTTCTGAAACCTCTGTCAGAATCCTTTCCCAGTGTTCTTCTGGTTGCGGATTGGAGTCTTTTGCAGACAAGAAGGCTGATGGAAAGACTTTGCATTGGAATAGAAATATTCCTTTCGATGAGACTGTTGCCGGAAGGACAAGAAATGTTTCTGCTCCTTAAACACCTTGTGCAGCTTCTACTCAAGGACTTTCCCAAAAAGAATTTGGCCTGCTTCACAGGAGGGCAGGAATCCACACTGCCCCCTGGAGAGGACGGAGAAGACACAGGAGATACATGTCTGCGCTTCTGACGATGTTTCCCCATGATGACCAACAGCTACTGGCAACAGGTACCAAGAGAGCAAGTATTCCCTCCCTTTTATGTAAAGAAACACACAGAAGCAGCCTACAGCCGTTCCAGCAGCAAACCAGCCATCCAACAGCTGACCCGAAGCAGGAAAGGAATGAGTGGGCATGGCCTAGCACCTAGTGAAATTCCAAAAATTTCCAGCCATCGTAGGCAAAAGAAGGGGAGAAGCAAGTGCAGTGTGTCTAAGAAGCAGCACCATCTAGAATCTCCTTTCGAGGATGAGCCACTGAGGGGTGAGATCTGCCATGGGCCCTGGACAGCCTGCACCCAGCGAGACTGTCGGATCTGATCCTGAAAGCCGAAAGACAACACAGACCCCAGCAAACCCCGAACACCTCCCCACTTCCCACAAGACGAGAATCAACAGGGGAGGGTGGAGGACGGCCCCGCCCCACCAAGGGAAGCAGTATACTCTACACCAACCCCATACGAGCAGATCGGCAGCAACACGGCTCTCGCAGACGCAAAGCGCAGTGGGAGCCAAACATGTCACCATGCAGAAATGAAGGCAACGATTTCCTCCACGCCCAACCACTGCGGCGTGACAGGGGAACAGGGCAAAGCCCTCACCACTGCATGCCCAGCAATAAACAGCAGGAGGGAGATCACCCATACAGCACCGCACAGCGGTTGGACACCAGAGGTCCCGGGTGTGAAAATCTTTCAACAAAAGAAGAGGGACTGAAGACCACTGGGGATCCGATAAGCCCAGCAAGTCAGGCACCCAGAGGTATTTACGGAGTCCAGGAGGCCAAGCGTCCTAACACCAGCTGCTCCCTCAAAGGTCCAACAGCACCCCTAGAGCCCAGCAAAGGAGGAAACTGAAGCGCGTCCAGCAACAAAGTGCCCAGCAAATACCTAGTGTCTCCCGTCATGTCCACTGACAGAAAACAAAACAGGGAGTGCTTTTTGCTTGCTATGTTCTTATAGCCCCTGGCAGGAGGGTGGGTGGAGCTTAAAAGTGTTTCCTGTTAGTGGAATATGCCTCCTTTGTTATGACTGGGTCGAGGATGTGGGACATGGAGGTAATGTGAGGGCAACGCAAGCTCTCAAGTGAGAGGTACTATGGCAGGCAGAGGCATCTTACGTGGCTCTGCATGGCTCAGCAAATGTCGAGCAATGTAAGGCAGTGCAAGTCACTGCTGTGCATTACTCTGCCCTGGAAGGTGTTGAATGGGTGGAGCATGGGCGTTCTCACCCATCCACCTATAGTTTTTGGCACATTCCCAGATTTATTAACTCTAGTAAACCTGGGAATGTATCAAAATGCTACACCATCGCAGTGGGGGGGGGCATAATGTGCCATATCCTAGTAAATATGGTGCATTCCTGCTTTTTACATTTGATGCAGCTCAGCATATTGGTGCATTGTCCTGCGTCAAATATTTATACATTTGGCCCATAGTCTCTAAAAGAACACTGCATAACTCTATACAGTCCCTAATGCCAGTTTATGATTATCAGCTGCCTTTAGCCTAGGCTACTGAGTCTCTTTGTCACTAACCTCCAAAATCTCAATGTACAGCTAACAATACAGTTATTTTTTCCAGGGAAGCAACGTGCTGCAGAAAGGCCTGCATGACTGAGCACTAAAGATTAGTAACAGATATGAACTATGCAGGTATAATACTGCTAATTATAACCAACAAATCAGCTGATAAGCGATTACAAGCACTTTGTTCCTCACCCAATGCTGAGAGATGCGATCTCAGACCTACCTGCCACTGTGCCTCCGTTGGCCGGCCCTATCTTTCTCATTTCTTCCAGATGATTTGAATACCTACCCTCAGTCTGTAGTTCAGCTAGATATAGAGTACCTGTGGATTATTTTTAAAAAATCTCCAAAATCTACGTTTTCACAGAAAAGTCTGTGTAGACCTGTGATAAGCTTTAATCCACATGTGGAACAAGCAAAAGTGATTCACACACCTGCATAAATTAGTGAGATTACACTTTCCCATGATTCATATATGGTTCATCATCGAATTTACAACATGCAGACCCAAGGAATAATCATGGCTGGTGAGATATATAATTCCACTATCCAAATGAATACCAGCCACACACCTCCCTTAGCATTTTGTATAGTCTGCTGTATGAAATCTAAATAACAGAAGCTAATCACTTGTGTGGCGACTACAGGTTTTCATGGAAGTGAATAAATAACGAATTAATGTTTAATGCACATTGGAACTCTTTGAACTGACCAGACACGTGACCACTGACACAGTAAGACTCGAACCCTTAATTTTCAGAGTGAGAATGTAAGACCTTAACCATTTGGCCACAAACAACTCATAACTGTGCTTGATCAAAACATGACTATAGGATAGGATAGATATGTTTATATAGTGCTCGATTGCCATGGCGTCTTGGTGCTGGTGTATGAAGAAAGGGAGTATGACCTGTGGTTATGGATAAGACTATGTGGTAGTAAACAGCCATGTTTTCAGGTCTTTCCTAAAAAGCTGCCGATTAGGTTGAAATTTCATAGCTATAGGCATTTTGTTCTAAAGCTTTGCAGCACAGTGCGATATAGTTTTACCACCCCATCTTGCTCGTCTGATCTTAGTAGTTGTAATAAGATCCAAGTTGGCAGATCTAAGGGCAAGCGAGGGAGTGTAAGGTGGAAACATTCTTTGGATAGTCTCCGCACCTCCACCATGAAGTGCTTTGTGCACCAGGCATAAGGCCTTGAATTCCACCCGCTGTTGGATAGGAAGCCAGTGCAGTGACTTGATTCCTGCCGAGGTAGATTGTCCTTTAGGAATGTTTAGAAGTAGTCTTGCTGCAGCATTCTGTACAGACTGCAGTTTTCTCAACTGGAACTTGTCAATCCCCAAGAAAAGGGCGTTGCAATAGTCCAGTTTAGACAGGAAGAGTGCCACCACGACCGTCTTTTGCAGTTCTTGTGAACTGAACGGGAAGATTTTTCTCAAGGTTTTTAATAAGAAGAAACAGGATGAAGTAAGACTATTTACCTGGGCAGAGAAATTTAATTGGGCATCAAAAATCACCCCAAGATTCCTGACCTTGGGGACAGGACACAGGCCTTCTCCAGCCTCCACCGGCCACCAAAAGTCGTTCCACAGGGGCCGGCCAGGGCCAAACTCAATCACCTCCGTTTTATCAGTGTTAATTTTCAGGAAGCTGTGGTCCATCCATGTCATGATCTCAGTAAGACATGCATGAAACCTGGCAGCTGTGGCCTCAGGCTGGTTGTAGACGGAGATAACGAGCTGAGAATCATCAGCATATGAGACCATGGCGAAACCATGCCTCCTGATAAGTCTGGCCAATGGAGTGACATAGATGTTAAACATAGTAGGAGAGAGGGCCGATCCCTGTGGTACACCACATGGCAGATGGAAACTATCCTATTGTAGACCATCCAAATGCAACCTTTGCTCTATTGCCTCTAAAAAGGAGGCGAGGAGGGCCAGGGCAGTACCAGCGACCCCTACATCCCTCAGCCGCTGCACCAACACTGTGTGATTCACGGTGTCAAATGCAGCCGATAGATCCAGGAGTACGAGGACCGCCCTGCCCCCCCGTCCACCACCCTACGAATCTCTTCTGTTGCAGTTATCAGAGCTGAGTAGAGTGGTAAGATCGAAAACCGTGCTGTGTGGAATCCAGTAGATTGTTAATGTCAAGGTAGTTCGTTAACACCTTATTTACTGACTTCTCCAGTATTTTTGCTACTATCGGCAAACCGGCAATAGGGCGATAGTTCTTTGGTTCGGTGGGGTCCAGGGCCGGCTTTTTGAGAATTTGCCTAATGGATACTTTTTTCCAAATAGCTGGGTAAATGCCCAATTCCAGAACTTGGTTAACAAAGGGGGTTAACTTTTCACAGATCTTCCCAGCGGCAAGGTGCATAATGGCTGGAGGGCAAGGATCTATCGGTGACCCAGATTTTTTACTGAGGAGAAGTTTTAATACCTCGTCATTCGTGATTGTCGGAAAACAGGATAATCTGCAGTGGGTTGATGAAACCTCACCGGGCTGTTGACACTGCTTATCTTGGGTCTCCCGACCACTCAAAAGGTCACTGTAGATTACGTGCACCTTGTTCTGAAAATATATGGCCAATTTATTACACATGGCTTGATCTGGTTTTAAAATGTTATCCTGCTGCTGATTGGCCAGCAGTTTGACAGATTTAAAAAGTTCCTTTGTGGAATTGCCAGCATTTTCTATCTTGGTTGTAAAGAATAGCTTTTTGGCAGCAATAATTGCTTCCTTATACTGTAGGATAGCTAGATTATAGATTATTTTCTTTTTGTTACTATAATCTTTTCTCCAAAGACGCTCTGTTCTCCTGCAATACATTTTTAGGGACTTGAGTTTCGGACTGTACCAAGGTGATGAATTCTTAGATCTTTTTACTGTCGCCAATTTTTCAGGGCCACCTGCTCGGCGGCTGCCAGTAGCCAACCATTAAACCTGGGAGGCTGCTTCATTATTATCCTTAGCTAGCGGGGAAGGGAGGTGGCCAAGGGCCCGCTCTAGGTCATTGCCTAGAACTTTGTTCTAAAGTCGCATTTTTTTTCTTGGATGGCTTACTTTGGGTACAGTGATTGTGCTGCAGGATCTTGATGTTAAAATGGACCGCCTTATGGTCAGTCCATGGAAGAGTAGATGTTTTAATCAAGTTAATATCAGAGGTATTAGTAAAAAATCATCCAAAGTGTGGCCCGCAACATGGGTGGGTTTGATTACTAATTGGTTTAGGCTGAATGCTGCAATATTATCCAGCAGTCTAGCAGTCTAGCAGTCTAGCAGTGTTCAAATTATATATTAGTTCTAGATGATAGTTAAAATCACTCAGGATTGTGAGAGATTGGGAGTCTGTATAGGACTCCAAGAGCCTCAAAAGAGCTTGGGAAAAAGCCGCTCTGGGCCCTGGTGGACGGTGTATGAGTATCCCTTGAAAGGTTGAAAGGTTATTAAGTTTTATGGAAAAATGCATCGCCTCTGCTGGTAGAACTGAGATTGCTTCCACCCGCACCTTTAGGTGATCAAGGTAGATAATAGCTATGTCCCCACCTTTTCCTTTCTCCCTATCTTGCGAACTGACAGCATAACCCTTAGGTAGCACGATGTTCCAGTCTGGGCTGGATGTATTGTCCATCCAGGTTTCTGTCAGGAAAACTATATCTGGATTGGCTAGCTGGATCAGGTCTTCCAGCTGATATTTATGTTTTACCACCGAGCAGGCGTTCAGTAGAAAACACAGTACACATTGCTCAGGTATTGCCTTAAGCACCTTCACGCGCCCAGCTGTAGAGGTATTATTGTCCAACCCCACACTACATTGTCCTTGGGGGCCTCACACTTTCCTTCTCCCGGTCTTCTTACTGTGTGGTCATGGTGATTATCGAGGCCTTGATTAAGTCGGAAAGGGCACTTATGGCATAGGAACTCACATCCGTTCATATTTAGCAGGGATATGTCATGCGTCCTGCATATGCCTCTTTCCAGGTCTAATAGTTGGTTCTTATTATATATTTGGGGCTTTAAATGACCAGGGGTTCTGGCCCTGGGCGCGCTCCGGGCGCAGACGGGCTTACCTTCGGCGCACCACCGGCGCGCCCGCTGCATGCGCCCACTGCGCGATCGCTCCAGCGCCATTTAAATAATGTAGGGAAGGGAGAATCTGGCAGGAAACTAGAACGTCAACCCCAGTGCTGTGCGGGCCAGTTTAACATCCGGGTTTCACCGGGGTCGAACAGGAAGCAGTAACCAAGATACCAGCAACCGATTAAACAATTATAAGCGTAAGTTTTAATAATGTATCATTCGTAAAAACTAGGGGTGGGCGGAATTTGCGAAATTCACTTTTGCAAATTATCGCAAACATTTTAAAAATCTCCGCAAACACGCGGAAATATCGCAAAGATGCGGAAGTTTTTTTCCCGCCCGTTCGCGGTATTTTCTGCGTGGTAGCGGCTCGCCAACTTACCCATGCGGTTGCTCGCGGGCGCGGCCATCTTGTTTTCACTTGTCTCGCGGTGCATGATCGCGAGAAGAAAGACGTGATTGCGCGACGCATGACGTTACTGCGGGCGAGACAGCGCAAATGGCTACCAACAATCCAACATCTCGTGGAGAACGCGACCGGATCGGGAAAACTTGTCGGCGAACGCGGGGATTCAGGTAAGGCGATCGCGCGCACGCGAGAATGTATTATTTTACAGCGCGAGCAAGAAACAAATTATCGCTAAGCTGCGGAATGCGGAAATTTTGACATTTTCGCACTTTCCGCAGAACGCGAAAAGGCACAATTCTCTACTGCATCACTTTCAACCCAAAGAGAAACTCAATGTGCTAATAAAGGTGAGGATTTAATCCCTCGCAGTTAAGGTAATATCCATATTTTTATGTTATAAGGAGTTTTGATTGACAAGAAAATTCAAAATGCTTAACCAATGTTTCCTAATCTTAGCCAACTCAAAAATTCAGTCAACGATAAGCAGGCATGTGATTACTAGTACAAATTAGCTCAATGATTGAACGATTATCTACACATGAGAGGGCAACTTACATTTGAGTTAAAATAGTTCAGTCAAGCAACAGTTTGACAAATTTTTGCTACCAAGCACGCATCTAATCTATGTCTAGGTGGCAAAAATGCCTAATCCTTAGACTCTGTGTTCACTTTGAAATATACTGCATGTGCACTTATCAACTGAGACAATATGAGACAATATGTGATGGACGGGTGCAAATGTTGATGTGAGTCATCACACGTGTGCATGGAATTAGTCTTGTAGCAAAACATATTTTATCTCAGAAGACGTGCTCTCATGACATGTTCCCGTATGTGCATTAGCTCGCTAGAGACAGAGTGAGCCCCTCAGTGTCTCTCATCAATGGGTATACAATGAAGTCAGACATAAATAAGAAAGTCTGCCTCAAGTACACAAATCCTCAAAAGAGAGAGCTAGCAACTGAGCATCATTCTTTGCTCAGTTACTAGTCGTGCTCACATTTTTTCTACACAGCAGCTTAGATGTGAATTTCGGCCACTTCAACTCGAGGCTAAAACCAGTTACATGTCTTTTATCTCAAAAGAAACCCTTACAAACTAATTTAGAGGACAGTTGTAGCTCTTTCAAAACTAACACGACTTCCGTCCACCCTTCTCTCCTATCCTCCCCCTTATTAGATGGGCTGAAGTAGGTTGTAGGAGTGCCACCGATTGGGCCAAACATGGTGGTGAATAATAGAATTTGCTCCAATGAAGGTGTCACTGAACACAGACAAGGCCCTAAATTATTGCACAGCTTTCCAGCTCAGGCGTGAGGCTCTGCTCACAGCTGTAGATGCTGATGAAGAGCTGCAGGCTGAGTTCAGAGAGTAGCTGTAGTAACTCAAAACCCTGGGATCATTGCTTGCCTCATGGTTTTTGGGTATTCTAGAACACATATAGCCCAAAAATGCAGCAGGTGTGGCTCTGGTATTTTTTACCACTATGTTCTTCCGCAACCCGTCCATTGGACACTGTCCCAGAGTAGCAAACAACATCCAATGTTTCCTTTTCATTTTCTTCCAAGACTATGCATTATGATTCAAGGCGATGGTACTGCCAGCGCTATCGTGTTTGACACCTCACTATTGCCTTTTCAATGAATTAGCAACTTAGGGAAATGGGTGGGAAGTAATTGAAGTTATAATATGTTTTATATTTATTGTTTATAATATTTAATTGATTAATATGTATGTATTGTTATTGGTGGACATATCAAGTACTTTTTAAAAATAATGTATTGATTTTTTAAGTGTTTTTAATAAGAATGTTAGTCAAATGTATTTTTATTGTGTTGCATTTTACAGTTAGTTTCATTAGCTTAATTAATTTGTTACAAAATAAAATTGTTGTAATTATTACTTTGCAACACTTTCACCACTGTTGCTTAGACTGGAGTGAGAATACTAGATCTAATCACTCCAGAGTCCAACACTGTCAGTACTGTTGCTCACAGTGGAGTGGGTGTGGTAAATCTAACCCCTGTGGAGTCCAACCCTTTCCCTACTGTTGCTTAGACTAGAGTAAATGTAACCCCTCCAGAGTTAACATTTTGGTGCCGATTCCGATCCTGTAAAACCCGGGTACGAATGGTCGTACGGAGTGTATTCTCCGTACGACTCGTACCCGGGAAATCCACCTTACAAACCAGCAAGTACGATTCGTACAGAAATACCATTTCCGTACGAATCGTAAAAAACACCGTACGGATAAAAAATACCTACCATTCTGATCCTGGACAGCGCGTACACGACGTCCGCACGGAGTCAGGCAGCGTTTTACGGACCAGCAAGTACGATTCGTACCTACAGCACTCCGCACGGGAATTTTTTTACGGGAGCCAAAAAGTGCTGGAAAAGCGAAGTACGCTGCGATGCACGGCGAAAAGGGGGCCCGGTACATGACGTACATGCCATCAACCACATCGTACGTGTCATCATGTACGGTGCGTACCCCAACATTGCATATGTACGGTGCGTACATACGTGCTGTTGGGGTATGCACCGTATATAGGCCAACAGTGTGTATGTACGGTGCGTATGTCCGCACTGTACCCCAGCCATACCCACACACCCGTGTATGTCCGCACCGTACACCCACATCCACGTATGTCCGCACCATACCCCCACACCCACATATGTCCGCACCGTACCCCAGGCGTACCCCAATCCTCACTTATGTACGGTCCGTACATACGCGAGAATTGGGGTATGCCTGGGGTACGGTGCAGACATACGCGGTTGGGGGGGTACGGTGCGGACATACGTGGGTGGGGGAGGCTGGGGGGGCCGTACAACTCATACCCCGGGCACAAGTGTACCCGGGGTAGGGGTCGGACAAAGTTCGCTCTGTACGGGACGTTTTCCATACGCTTGTGTATTCGGAACGCCGGTACGGATCATACTTGCGCGCTCAGACTTCAGTTTTACGATTTGTATGTAAAACTGTCTGGGTACGTCTCGTAGACGTTTCCCAAAGTGATTCGTATGTATTTTTCACGTACGAATCGTACTTCGCCGTTTGTACGGGACTTGTACGATTCGTACGTAAAAAAATACGGATACGAATCGTACGGTAATTTTTTTTAACGGATCGGAATAGGCACCTTAATGTTGGTTTATTGTGATTGGAGTGGGATTTGTAAATTAAGTCCTTGCAAGGTTCTTACTATGTTTGTTATCAGTGTTTATAGTAATTACTTTTGTATTGGTATTTAATATGTTATGCTGTTATCATGCTAATAATTTTGTTTTCATTAGGTTTTTTTCATGACTATACTACTTTAATTATTTATTATATTTTGTAAACTATTTTGCTGTTGACATTTTTGTTATTTATTTAAATTGTAAATATGTTGATAATACTTTTTACTGTACATTAAGATATATGTTTATATATATATATATTCAATGAAAAAACCAAAGGTTTCACACATGTTATAGTTAGCTGGACATTTCACTCGTAAAAAAACATTGAAATTCCCCCGTTATAGTTAGTTCAGCTAACTATAACTCACGCGCCCGCAATGCACTGCTGATGACGTCACATATTACATCACTCATGACATGGTCAGTGACATCACTCATGACATCACTGATGACATCTCAAATGACATCACTGATGACATCACTGATGACATCATCCTTGTGATAGAGTGGCAGACCTCCTCTCACCCTAATATAACCTTTGATACACACATTCAAAAATAGAGATTACAATTTTCAAAACAATGAACATACCAAAACCAGTTACAACAACCTCTTCAGTAATTCTTAGATCCACATACACATCCACTCATTCACCAACAGTCCTATACAGTCACTCATACATGTATTCACTCATCATATGTACTCATACACCTATACATCCTGTTACACAATGCCACTCATTCATAGAGTTACTCACACACATAGTCACTCATGCTAATAAAGAATCAAACATACATTTACTTGCATATACAGTTATACACACACCACCACACTTACTTCTACGGAAACTTACACATACTTAGTCTTTTAAACAATCACTTATAGAAACACATACTTATTCATACAGGAACTCTTCCAATCTCTCACTCTCACATATACTCGCTTATATACACCAATTGTCACATATACTAGTTTAAAACATATGTAGTTACTCATAGAGACACTATTGAGACAGTCATTCACTCACTAACACACCCATGCACACACTCATTCACCCATAGAGTCCTGCACACATGCTGTCTTCAACACATACAAAGAGTGAGTCATTCATTCATGCACCTATGCACTACGTAATACCCGCCACCGAACCATACAGACATCAGACACTGATACTCAAAAAACCAACTAATAACCTATATAGACACCCATGTAGCTACTCACCAACCCATGCAGCCACTTATACACAAAGTGAGAGACTGATACAGATATTTACATATTTAAACATTACTCACTAAGCCATGTATTCACTAAGATACACTTAATCAGTCAGTTATACAATCAATTTTTCAAAAACAATTCATCCATTTAGACACTTATATACCCATTTATTCTTCCATCGACCTTGAGATATACATATATAAAACATATGTAATTTTCTGAAAAACACACATTCTCTGAATGATGTCATCAGTGATGTCATCAGTGATGTCATTTGAGATGTCATCAGTGATGTCATGAGTGATGTCACTGACCATGTCATGAGTGATGTAATATGTGACGTCATCAGCAGTGCATTGCGGGCGCGCGAGTTATAGTTAGCTGAACTAACTATAACGGGGGAATTTCAATGGTTTTTTACGAGTGAAATGTCCAGCTAACTATAACATGTGTGAAACCTTTGGTTTTTTCATTGAATTTCTAAGGTTTTTTAAATGCTAATTCCTAACTATAACGTGTGTGAAACCCATGGTTTTTTCAGTGAATTTGCAAGGTTTTTTAAATGCTAATTCCTAACTATAACGTGTGTGAAACCCATGGTTTTTTCAGTGAATTTGCAAGGTTTTTTAAATGCTAATTTTTTTTTTTTCTTCTATTTTTTTTTACATATTTTTATTTTAATTTTCTATCCTTTTTAAAAGACTATGATTACATTTTTAAAATTCTATAATATGTTTTTTTAATATATTTTATAAAATAAACATGTAAAATTTATTAGCAATACATTTTTTCCTTTTTTTTTAATTTATTTTTTAGTACGCGTACCGTAAGCTTACGGTAAGCGTACGGTTTACGCTACGTCCGTAATTTATCTACGCTGTTTGCGTATATTTACGCAATTTGTGTAGCCGCGCGTACTCTGCGCGGGACGTGTACGTGTGTACGCTACACGCGCACGTTACGCGGAAGTGTCGGGGAGTGACTGTTAAACGCATGCGCGCAAGCGCGTGTCTTTTTTACGCGCATGCGTACTTTTGCCGTAAGCGTACCGTAAGCATACCGTAAGCGTACGGTAGGTCATGTGATCATGAAACACAACTTTTGATTGGTTGAAACTACTTTCAGTTCTAGAACTCTCCTACACCACACCCATTCCCCTCATTTCTGCTTGTGATCCCTTAGGAGAAGGAGCTGGGTTGTCTTTGTGATACGATGGCAGAACAGCAGAGCCCTTCTGAGAGTGAGGCTAGCACTAGCAGCACTACCTTGAGGCAGAGAGCGAGGAAACAAAAGACCTCTTATGTATGGGATTATTTTACTTTTCCTGAAGGCCAGCAAAAGGTAAATGCACCCTTAGTAACTTGTAAGCTGTGTCAGCGTGTACTTTCAAGAGGTAATCCTGACAGGAAGTATTCCTTTGGCAATCATACCATGATGAGGCACCTCAAGGATGTACACAAAAGGACACATGCTCGACTTACTGGAGGTAACCCTTCAGTAAGTCAACCAAGCACATCCACAGCAGCTCAGCCTGGACCATCATCTGCAGGGCTGAGTCCTTCTTCTGCAGGTCAGGTGAGCCCTTCATCTGTGGGGGGAGCATCTCCTTTTGCTGGCCCTCTGGAAATTAACCCTCGATTTTTGAGGGTTGATATTCGATGCGCCTCTTGTCATGATCTAATTTGTCATAGGGAGACCAGTGTTTCCCTAGTGAACCTCAAAATAGATCAGCACACTTGTCGCAGAGACTAATTTTCCCAATCTTTCTTTCCTCTGTCCCTGCATGAACACAACGGCTCTTTTAAGAGCCAACCTTATCTTTCATCTTTTTTTTATATATGTTTTTAAAAACTTTTTTTTTTTTTTTTACCGTACGCGTACGGTGCGCGTATTTTTTTTTTTTTTTTTTAAAAACCCCAAAAAATCAATTATCACATTACAAGGTCTTTGAGAGACTACAATTATTATTATTGACTTACCATACCCACTCAAAAAAATATTTATTCATTTGTTTTTTAAAAAAATTGCTTTAAAAATGGTTCTAGTTTTCGAAAATTTTCTATATCAATCTGAAAAAAAAGAAAAAAGTATTAATATTTTTAAAACATTTTATAATACAGTACACATATTTACATATTTATCAAAAAATATTTTTGCCTTATTTTTGCTGTTTTCAGAATATATTGCATTTCACTATAAATTGTGAAAGCAATTGCATTCATCATTTTACAGCGGGCAAAAAAAAATAACAATCTCAAAGATTGTATTAAAAAAGCCCAGAATCTCTTTTTACTTAAACTTAACATTATAGAAATGCATAATATTCTAAAAAAATATCATCTAATATCAATACTTATTTCTTTAAAATACCGTCTGATATGTTTGTTTCAGAAGTATAATCACAATATTATATCTCAAATAACTCCACATTACATCTGGTTCCATTTCCTTTAGGCCAAATAGTAATTTTAAAATTCTTTTTTGATTAAATTTCCAATGGTAATCCAATAAAATTCTAAAGTTTTATTTGTACAGATCTCACCGATTCTCTGTAACATATTGGTTCCCTAAATATTTATTAATAATTTATTAAGTCCACAATAGAATTGTTTACCTTTCCACATGGCCAAATAGTAATTTAAAAAATCTTTTTTGAAAAAATTTCCAATGGCACTCCAATAACATTCCCATTCTACTGAAATACACCTCCTGAGTGCATCCAGTTCTCCTTTGAAGATGTTCACAGTGTGGATTGTAGGGCACAGCTATGTCTTCTGGAGTGAAAAGTATGCAGAGAAAACAGGTATGGTGAGAAACCTTGCTTTGCCAAATGTAGACTTTAAATGGATTGGTCAGAGAGGGTTAAAGTGGCACCAATTGATGCCATTGGTGAAATCCTTCATGCAAATCCAACACCCTGACCTCATAATAGTGCACTGTGGTGGCAATGACCTAGGCACTTTGACTGGGGTAGGTCTGGAAATGCTTATGAAGGACACCTTTGCACAACTGTTTTCACTTTTCCCTAAAACTGCCTTTGTGTTTTCTAACATATGCCAAAGGCAAAAATGGAACTGGTCCAATCATTTCTGTCCGCAGATTGACAAAGCAAGAAAGCACGTCAACAAATCTGTTTCTGCTTTCCTCCGTGACTATGGTATGGGTTCCATTTACCACAACAACTTGCGTTACGACATGCAAGACATTTATAGAGGAGATGGTGTGCACTTCAATGATGAAGGGAACAGAGTCTTCCTCTTGAACCTTAGACTCTGCATCGGTACTTACTTGTAGGTACCACTAAAAAATCACTTCATAAACACAACGGCTCTTTTTAGAGCCCCCTAATAACTAAACACTTAAATCTGAATTTCATTTCTTTTATTTATTTTTTTGTTACCGTACGCTTACCGTACGCGTACCCCATGATTTTTTTTAAAATCAATAAATGTTTTCTTTGTACTTTTCTGTCCTTCTTTGACCCCCTCACAAATGTAAGGGGTTCTGTAACTCTCCTCCTTGCCCCCTTTTCTTGTTATCACTCTTTTTTTTCTGAGTGAAACACACGAAATGGTGGCCGCCGCTTCCTGGTTTCGACCGATTCGAATGTTTACTAAGATCTAAGAGCCAATCAGAATCGCGCTCGCGCACGCCACCGTACGCGTACCGTAAGCGTACCGTAAGCGTACCGTAAGCTGGCTCAGATATATATATTGATTTAAAAGCTATTTTCTCAGAATCTACTGAACAGATTTACACCAAACCTACAAAAGGCACTTCCTTGACCTGAGGACTACCTCTCTGCCAAATTTATAGTAATTCTGTTCAGCCGTTCGGGCTGTAGCCCTGTCTAAAGGTCCTATGGAAAAATGCATGGGAAAAACGCGTTTTGGGACCCCCCTTTTATCTCAGCCCCCGCTTGACGAATCCCCCCGAGACTTTCAGGGTAGGAGCGTAGCGTAGCGCTCCACCTATTTTGAGAAATTCGCGAGGATTCGTCGACCGGCGCCAAAGTTATTCAAAATAGAATGTTGCGGATTTCCTATGGAAACAGGGTCCTAACTATAACTGCCTACTGGCGACCGCCAGTAGGTAGTTATAGTAATACGTATATATATATATAATAAATAGCACTAAATAAAACACTTTTAAACAATATTTATATTAAAACGGTTGCAGTTAAGTGCATTCTAAATTAAAAAATGTAAACACTGTACAGAAATATTTATCTAATTTTAAATGT
Source organism: Triturus cristatus (assembly GCF_964204655.1). Lineage (NCBI taxonomy): Eukaryota > Metazoa > Chordata > Amphibia > Caudata > Salamandridae > Triturus > Triturus cristatus. Next base: position 238,305,756 of record NC_140582.1, read on the forward strand.
TAATAGCAACATTTGAAAAGAGTTTTAGAACTTTAAATTAAATATAAAAAATAAATCCAAGAACTGTAACACACATACACTTATATATATGTATGTGTATGTGTTAAAGTTCTTGGGTTTATTTTTTATATTTAGTTTAAAATGTTAAAACTATTTTCATATGTTGATATTAACATATATATATCAAAAGCAGATACAGACATGGTGGTCAGCTGACCCCAGCAGGCCATCATCCCTGTGAGTGGTGGCCGTTCACAATGGGTTGCAAATTGCTACCTGTTTCATGAGTATTGATGAGGCAGGTTATTTGCGACCCCATTGGGAATCGCTAAATGTGTGGTACATTCCATTTTGTGAGTTGCAAATTGCAAATTGTAAAAACTTGCAATTTGCGACTCGTAAACCGAATGGTCTTACGTCTGGCCCTAAAATGTTACGTTATATAAATTAAATAGTTTTAATCAATTATTTCAGAATATATATACTGCATGCTCTTAAAAAATATTTTCGCTGCCCAACAAAGATGGAAAAGGGTCTCCTGGGGACCCCTTCCCGCTTGCGCATGGCTTACCACCTACCTGAAGTAGGTGGTAACTGTGATTGTTTTGCGACCGCATTTGTGGTCGTAAAGCAATTGTACATACTAGTGTGACTCGCTCTTAGGAAGGGGCACACCCCTTTCTATTAGCGACTCGCAAACCCTATTTTGTGAATCGGTAATAGGTTACCGACTGGCAAAATAGGGATTGTACATACCACAACCCTTTTTAGCGTGTACAAATGGCCCAATTTTCCATTTGCGACTGCTAAAATGGTTCGTACATCTGGCCCTACGTTCAATAATATTTTAAATATAGTATTTTAATTAAGAAACAATAGTCTTTTCTTTTACTATAATCCCTTCAATAATAATATTCTTAGCACAGTATTTTTGTTCTAAGTATAGTATGATGATATTAAGGTACATTTTATGTCAACACTATATTTATGTGCCTCGATATTTTTGTGCAAGATATTTTGTCATATAATGCTATTGCAAAACTGATATAGCCCTTACTATCCCTCTGTGGGGTGCTAAAGCACTTGCGTACGTGAGTAGCATGCTATGTAGTATAGGGTGTTTGGTTGGAACTAGTTGTTGTCGTTGTTTTGATTCTTGTGGGGTGGAGGCCTTACATGCAAATTCATTGTTAAACTTCAATGAGTCAAAATGGTGCAGCCTGTTTTATTCTTGATCTAAAACTAAATCAATATAATTGTTAATCAGGAAAAACATTAAAACATGCCATTTACACCATCACCATTCAAAGTCATCATTATTCATTAGATAGTAACAGTAAAACAAACCTATAGCAATTGAAACATCCGAATTTAGGGGATTATTATGATGGCCGAAGGACTGCCACCGCCGGGCCGGCGGTGGCGGTCCTTCCGCCATCCCTGAGCATTTTACCCACCACCAAATTAGGATGGCGGTGGGTAATGCGGCAGACGCAAAGTCTGTCCGCTGCTTCTCCGCCGGAAGCAATTACACCGATTGCCTGGCGGACAGAAAAGGGCCACTAATATGGGGGTGGTGCCTAGCAGGCACCGTCCGCCATATTAGGATGTGTCCTGGAAGAGGCCTTTCCATGTCGGCGATACCGCCATGGAAAGGCAGGCGGGGATTGGGTTTGGGGGCCCGTTGCGGGGCCCCTCTGTGTGGAGGGAGGGGTATGTGCACTGAGGGGGAACCCATGGTACCCCCCTACATTTCCATGCACAAGGTGGCAAGCACCACGTGGTGCCTGCCACGTTGTGCATGGAAATGCACATTGTGACATTTTGGCATTGCAAATGGTGTTGCAGCCAGCAGCACTGTCCGCAATGATCAGGGCCCTGGATGAGCCCGTCATAGTGACGGGCACATCCTAACGCACTCAGCAGGACCACTGCCTTACCGGCGGCCAGTCACAGAACCGTAACGATGGCGCATCGTAATGAGCCCCTTAACCATGTTTAAAATTTAAAAATTAAAACTTTGAGTGTCCATATTGATTTGGTATCATAAATTAGGGAAACAAAATGCTCGATTTCTGATGTTTATTTGGGTTAGTTCGACAAGCCGTATTAACGCATCTGGTTCCTATTTATATGTTAATCATGGCTGAACTTACAGCTGTGTCTGCTGGTCGACAATTAAATTCAAAGCATTATGAATGCGACTAAAGCTCTGAAAAACTGTGGAGCGAACTATTTAGCAACACCAATGCCACATATATAACCCCGCCAGGCACCCAATGTCTGCATTCTAAAAAAAAAAAAGATGTCCTTGCAGCCAGTGAGATACTACGATTTTTGGGGGAGAATTCTCAAGGCTCGAGGCTTTTTCTGCATATAATTCCCTCCGTTGGATCCTATCTCAGGTTTGCTCTTTCCAACATTTGAATGGTTGTTCAGCTAGCACTTGTCGCCGTAGCCACAATCTCTGGCAGAGCTTGGAAGCCACCAATAGAAGCCATGTTTCAGCGCTATACAAAATAATAAAAAACATCAATTAACTAGGCACTTGCTGTGGTTCGCTGTTGCAATCAAGCTGTCTAGGAGGAATTATACATTATGACCTTCATATTCTATAGTGTGATGAAATGCAAATAACAAACTGACAGCGGCTGTTTTTTCATGCCCCTAATGATAACTCCCTGCCACAAAATAACACACGGAAGATTCAATTAAATGTTGATACGCTGGCACTCCTCCCTGAGAAGGATGTCCGCACCCAACATGAAGAGGCATTTGAATAACCAGGTCAGTACAAACACATCTAGGTTTATTTTTGTAAACGCCACACCAGGAGGTACAGAATTTTAACGAGGCGTCTGAGTTTTTTTAGCTTCTGTGTGCTGCAGAGGAAGTTTCTTTGTATCCAATTCACAAAAAGTTTTGTGCATCTAAATTCACGATATATGCGCAAGGGAGGCACCAGCACACGCAAAAACAGATCCCAGTAATGTAAGACTGCAGATGGGAATTCAGAGTGTGGAAAATCTGCAATCATGGCATCTTTTTTAGAGGTGCAGGAATAAGTGACTACACATGGGTTTTGCTGGGGGAGTGGGTGGCTGTTGGCAGAGAGGAACACTCATAAACACGTAGCGTTCATTTTTTCTGTATCCGCAAACTTTGCCAATGGTTCTTCACAGCCAATTTGTGCATTTTCACCGAGTGCCAAGGCGGTTGCTGTAAGTGCACGGTACGTACAAATTGGGTTTGAAAACCAACAAAACATGCTCATGTTTACTGTGGTTGTTGGAAAAGGGATTTTCCAATTCGAAAGTCTTTTCCTATTAATGAAAAAAATAGCTAATGCTCATGTCTGCACCCTTACTCCTGGTGAATTAAGTAAGCCCGGGCGTAGTGCTCCGCTCCGCCCATGGAGTGTACGTAGCGCTGCCTGCTTCGCGGTTTACGAAGTAGGCGTAGCAGGCAGCGCTACGCACATGCCGCGGCGAAGCAGAGCTGCCAGCCACCCGCCGCCGGCCCGCCCCCATTTTAAAATAATTTAAAGAATTTAAAAGTAAATAAAATGCCTTACCTGCGGTGCGGCGTCCCGGGGCTCCCTCTTCCTGCTTGATGGCAACTTCTTCTCACAAATGCGCATGCGCGGACGCCCGCGCATGCGCATTTCATCGTGAGAAATGTGAGCGGTGGCGCTGTGCTCGTGACGGAGCGGTTCCGTCACGTCTCCTCCCACTGCGCTAATCGCCCGCACAGGCGGGGAATTAGCGCCGCGTGGGCGGAGCGGCGGCCAACGGCCGCAGCATGACGGAACCACTCCGTCATGAGCACAGCGCAACTGTGGCTCATGACGGAGTGGTTCCGTCATGAGCGGGGAAGGGGTTAAAAAAATGTAATCAAGTCTAGAATTCAAAGAGCTTATGATAGACTCACGTAAGCATGCAACAAAGCAGCGGATGCTGAGTGTTCTGTCATGGAACATGAACTGGATGGGGAGTAAGATAAAGCAAGGCGTGGCTTTGGGTTCTCTTAGAATATACTGTCCAGATGTGGTGGCCATTTTGGTTAACAAATCAGTCTCCTTCCAGCTTGGGGAGACCTGGGTAGACACACAAGGATGTTATGTAGTGGTATCTGGGAGCTGGGCAGTGAACAGATTAACCTGGTCTTGGTCTGTCTTTCCCTTAGACTACAGGCGGCAGCACTAGCCGAGGTCGGGGCATTGCTGCTTCGCCTTCTGAGGGGGATGCTGATGTTGGTGGGGGATTTCAATATACCCACTCGGCAGAACTGGCTGGATCAGTGGAGAGAGATGGGGAGGCACCAGTAAACTGGAAAAGTTCCTGACTGACATGGAACTGGTGGAAATTTGGAACATGCTCCACCCCCAGGGTAGGCCGAACTCCTTATCCTCAGAGCACTTTGCAAATTTTCCAGCATAGATCTCTGTATTACCCAAAATCATTCCAGTGGGAGATTTGAGAATGCCAAATACATGGCCAGAGGGATATTGGACCACTCCCTCCTATGGGTGGAGCTTTTGGGCCGGGCGTGAAGGCTGATTACTCCTGGAGGTTGAACCCCTGGATCCCGAAGGACGGAAAGGTGTCTGAGAAACTAAAGTAGGAGACTGACCTGTTCTTCGCAGTTTATAGGAAGATGGTCCAGTCCCATCTGGCCTAGTGGAAAGCCTACAGAACTGTGATCAGGGAGTGGGCGATATCCCTTGCTACGGCCAAGAAACGTCCCACATGGCGGCAGCCGTACAGGCTGAGGCGGACATTAATTATCTAGAATGGCTATTGGTGGAAACTCAGGATGATCTGATTATACATGCTCTCTGTGTTAGACAATGGAACTATTAGGCACTGACAAAGGATGAGGCAAGGTCAAGTTACATGGCTAGACAGAAGTGTCCCTATAACATCAGGGATAAAGCAGGTAAATTAATAGAATGGCTGGTGAAACGAGACCAGAGTCTCAACTGGGTAGCATCCTTGCATTGGGCTAGTGGGGATAGGGTCACAGATAATCTCGATAAATTAGAAACCTATGCAGACTAATAAGAGGCCCTCTACTAGCCACAGTTGAGCAGGGAAGAGGAGGAGACACAGGACTTTCTATGGGTCATCAGAATCCCGCAGCTGTCACAGGAGGACTCCGGGACATTTGACTCGGTTCTAACTGAGGGGGACATTTGCAAGGCCAGAATATCTATACAATCGGGCCAAACGGCCAATCCCAATGCGTTGCCGGCAGAGTTTTAGAAGAGCCTGGCCAGCAACCTGGTGCCCCACCTCCACAATCTTTTTAAGTGGACAAGGGGATCCTTCCCCGGACCTACACATGGCTACTATTAGAGTTATCCCTAAAAAAGGTCAGGATACACAAGACTGCAGCTCCTATTGGCAGATAGTGTTACTAAATATGGAGGTTAAACTTAGAGCAAATATTTTGACCTTCCACCTCTGACGGGTTACTCCCACACTGATGCACCCAGATCAAACAAGCTTTATACCTGGTTGGAGCCCCGTCTGAACCTCAGAGGTCTGTAAGGCTGTCTGGAATACACTAAGGCCATTGCAGAAGTTAAGGAGGTGTTGTCCTTAGATGCAACAAAGGCATTTGATACCTTAGAATTGCCCTATCTGACAGCAGTCCTGACTCGTATGGGCATCTAACCTGTTTTTCTGTCTTGGGTGGACTTGCTGTACAATTTCCTGCTGGGCACAGTCTGAGTGAATGGGGCCATGTCTCAGCCCTTCCCACTTGGGAGAGGGACAAGACATGGATGCCCACTGTACTCCATGATTTTTGCCCTGGCGCTGGAGCCTCTAGCATGCTGGATTCTGCAAGATGCTGTGGTGCGTGGACTTCGGCGTTATGGGGCCTGGAAGGACCGTATATCATTGTATGAAGACGATGTCCTGGTAACCTTGGCAGACCCGGAGCTCACTCTGATTGCCTTCTATAGGTATTGGAACTATTCGAAGGGTACTTGGATATCCTCATTAATTGGGGTAAATCCATTTTCTACCCTACCTCGAGCAATCACCGGATTCTTACAGATCCCGATGGGTTTAAATACCTAGGCATCTACGTCCCTACGGACAGGGAAGAATTTTTCTGGAGAAATCTGTACACCATTTTAGGGAGATTCCAACAAGACGTTCAGCATTGGTGCAGGCTCTCACTGTTGCACCTAAAAATGATCTCCCGTCCAAAATTCCCATCCTCCAGAGCACGCCATACTAGATCCCTGCAGAATTTTTCAGGCATGTGGAAGCAGAGATGTGTGCACTACTATGAGATGGGATACCTGTTTGAATCGCTCTGGGAAAGCTAACCAGGAGGGTGAATGAGGGGGGAATTGCCCTACCAGACCTACAATCATACTACTGGGCTTCACACCTGGTGGTTGTTGATGAATGTTCCTTCGTCCCACTGGACTAACCATCCTTGAGGGTTAACGACATGCAATGGGAACTAGAGGATACCCAGTAGCACTCTATAGACGGGGTGGCAGGACTACGATTCTGCAAGCTACACAGGTGGCCCTGCGGGCTTGGGACAGGAAACTAAGGCGTCTAAAATGGAATGAGATCCTTACTAGGGTAACCCCTCTATGGGGAAGCGATCTCCTTTGTGAGGTGGATGAACTAGTGGGCTTCAGGAAATGGGAAATCATTGGCATCAGTAAGCTGGGAGATGAATCGGGCGAGACTGGGCCTAAAACCCTGGCAGATCTCCAGGAGGAACTTAAGTTGACGAGTTCAGAGGCATTCAAATACATGCATTGACACCATGCCTTAGCAGCTCATGTCACGAGGGAGACACCCCTAGTGGGCACCCTCCTCCCCCAAGAAAACAGAGTAATGTCGGAACTCATTCCTGGGAAAGCAATATCTCTCTACCAAAAGATTATCCCTTACACTCCAGACCCCATGATAGATGTTCTGAGGAAATGGGAGGCGGACATGGGCCCTTTTGGGGAAGATGAATGGGAGGGAGCGCTGGCTGCATCCAGGGAGGCGGAAATATGCGCAAGGTTCAGAATGCTTCTGCTAAAAATCCTGCACAGATCATACTTAACAAGGACCTTGCTGGTTAGGATTGGCTGTGCAGAGACAGATCACTGCCTGCACAGGTGTGACTTAAGGGGTACTTTTGTGCGTACATTCTGAGCTTGCCCAGTGATACGCCCCTTTTGGCTTGTGGTGGAACAGTGCCTTACAGATGAAGTGGGCATACAGATCCCTCTACCTGAGAAACTGGCAATTCTGGACGTTTGGGAGAAGTGAGGCTGCCTATATGTGCAAAGATATTCTGTAGGGTGGGTCTCATGGTGAAATGTGTTTTGAGGATCAGTCTCACCACATCGGCAAGATTTCATACAGTGGGCAAGGGATAGGGACTGCTGTTCATTAACATGGAAACACATTTACCATAGTACAGGGTGCCCAGAAAAGTGGGAGTAGATCTGGCAGCCGCGGAATAACAGGAGAGATGTGCTTTGACTGTACAAAGAACACACAAACAAATTGCGTGAAATTTTTTCCTTAGTTCATAGTCTTGCCACTTCTGACCGCACTTGCATATCCCTGGTTCCTTCCCAATCTTTATGTTCTTCACTCAATGATTACTTTATTGATAAGATCCTTACTATTAAGGCCAACATTCCTCCTGCGCCCCAACCTGAATTTTCTGCCTCTTCCTTTTCACCCTCTTCTTCTTTTAATTACTTTCAGCCCATTTCCTCTCAGCTCTTTTTGGATCTGCTTGCCAAAGTTACGTCCGGTTCTCCTGCGGACTGCGCTCCTGCTCGCATCCTTAGAACTCTTTTTTCTAGTTGCCCTGCTCCCCCTCTTGCTCTTCTTAATGCTTCTCTTACTTTGGCTACTGTCCCCTCTTCATTCAAATCTGCTATCATTCTTCCCATTCTTAAAAAACCTAGTCTTGACCCCTCCTCGTTATCTAATTTCAGGCCTATTTCTCTGCTTCCCTATCTCGGGAAGATCCTTGAAAGCTACGTCACTACTTGCTTATCCACCTATCTCGAGGAGAATCGTCTTTTGGCCTCCCACCAGGCGGGTTTTCGCCCTGGCCACTCTACAGAGGGTGTGGTGTTGGCAGTCATGGATGAACTTAAGGGGAAAGCTGATAGCAGTCTCCCCCAGGCCCTGGTTCTCCTCGACCTGTCCGCTGCGTTTGACATGGTAGATCATGCCATTCTTCTCGACCGTGTCAGCGCAGTGGGCATTCAGGGAGCTGCCCTTTCTTGGATCGCGTCCTTCCTCTCAGGCAGGACGCAAGCGGTTCATCTTTCCGGATTTTCCGCTCCCCCTCGCTCAGTCACCTGTGGGGTGCCGCAGGGCTCTTCTCTCTCCCCTCTTCTTTTCAATCTTTATATCCGCCCTCTTGTCTCTTCTCTTCTCGAGCTGGGGGTTTCTGTGTATAACTACGCTGATGACCTCCAGCTTGTTTTCGATCTCTCTTCCCCTTCTCTTTCCCTTCCCAAATTTTGCTCTACCCTAGTTTTTATTTCGCAGTGGATGAGCTCCAATCATTTGAAGCTCAATCCGGATAAAACGGAGCTTGTCCTCACCGGTGGTCCTTCCAACCCTTGGTCCCCTGTTCATTGGCCTCTCTCTTTTGGTCCTCCCCCGGTACCCGTCTCTTCTGTCCGGACTTTGGGCATCAAGATCAGCCAAGACCTGTCTATGCACTCACAAATTAGTTCTGTTGTTTCTTCGTGTTTCCTTTCCCTTCGTATTATTCGCAAGATCTCTCTTTTTTTTCGACTGATGCTCTCAAAACTATAGTCATCGCTTTAATCATCTCCCGCCTTGACTATGGGAATGGCCTGTATGCTGGCATCCCGGCCTATGAAGCCCGCCGTCTTCAGGCCATCCAAAATCAGGCGGCCCGACTCATTCTTCACTTACCTAAATGCTCTCACATCACTCCTGCCCTTAGGTCTCTCCACTGGCTCCCAGTACATTTCAGATCTTCTTTTAAACTTGCTTGTTTGGCCTTCCTGGCCCACCATCGTTCTGCCCCTCTGTTCATTAACTCCCTCATCACCTCTCATGCCCCCGCTCGCACTCTTCGCTCCTCATCTTTGTCTCTGCTTCACATTCCCCGCTTTCGTAAAACTCGTACCGGGGGCACTCGCTTCTCGGTTCTGGCCCCTCGGCTTTGGAACAGCCTTCCTCTTGCTATCCGTTCCATCCCCATTTACCGTCACTTTCGCAAGGCCCTTAAAACTTTTCTTTTTTCCCAGGCTTTTCCCGGCTAGTCCTCTTGGGTTTTCCCTGTGAGCGTGTTTGAGCCCCCAGCGCCAGGAAGCCGCTTTGGCCGCAGTGCGCTTTACTAAATTCCTTTTTTCATTTCATTTCTTCATTTCATTTCAAAGGGAATGTAACATACAATGATAGTTGGAAAGACAGGGAATTTGGGGGAAGTAAGTCCACAAGCAAGGTCATATGGGAGTCGTCAGGGGGAGATCTTGAATTTTGCAAAGTATGCAGAGATTGTGTGCAAGCAGTGTTGTTGACTATGTTTTCTGCAAATAAAAAAAAAAGATTTTTGAAAAAAAGTCTGTAATTCAAAGACATGGGCTTTAGAAGTTACATGGAAATTGGTTATGTGGTTACATTTCTGCCATTGATATAATATTTTGTAAAATCAGTTACATCTGAAGTATACTGGATACAAACATGGAATCACTGTGGGTGTGTACGGTAGTTAGTTATACAACTTCTCACGCCAATGGGGTGTTAACTTTTACAGCTTTTGAGTAATTCACACATATGCGCTGTGTCTGAGTACCATGTAAAATCTAAAGTTGAGCACAAATAATATTTGCACCTAAACTAGGATTAGAAATTGAACAAAATCTGTGGTATTTCCTAGATGAATTTGCAAGTTATTTCCCAATCTGACCATTAAAATCGAGTGCAAAGATTACAGTAGACGAGCAAGGCAATGATATTTTGTGTCTCTGGGAGCTTTTTGTGCCCACAAGACGTAATGCAAGTCTAAAATTAGTCTATTACAATATTTCTCAGCGTGACCCAGGGCTTTCGGGGCCAAGTCACAAGATTGTCTGAGCAGAAGGGTAACTGAAGTGAACAAAAAATGTTAATTGGATACACAATAATTACCGAATCAAGCTAATGGAATTTTCTAACGATAAATTCAATTTTCATTTAAGAAAAATGCTAAATGTGGTGGAGTTTCCACAGTGCTAAATGTAGGTGTGAGTGCATGATACGGGTGGGGGGGCGTGAAGGATGTCTGGGAGAAGTAGACATACTAAATGCTTGGAACACCCAATATGCTTTAGCATGAAAATGTACCCTCCGAGAACGCGCTTAAATCCTGAGGTTTTACTTCACTGGAAAATATGCATTAAGTGGAGAAAAAGAAAAATATTAATTGCGATAATGTTACATCTGTGGGTAATGTAGATTTAAATGTAGGAGGAAATCCTTGATGCATACATTTCAACACGGTTTTCTTTAGTAAACTAAATTCACATTAACACATGTGGCCCAGCTGGTTCATTAGCAAGAGATACGTGAATTTAAATAGGCATAGCTCAAATAACACATTAACCTAAATTAACCTTAAAAAAGCAAATGCTTTTATACTAATCAACTCAATGTTATATAGAAAGTACTTTGTAATCAGATTAAAATAATTGCTGCAACTGTACATTTTTTTTCTAGAAAAACCTATGAACCTAAAGAAAAGCCTATTATATCTTCTGTGTAAAATGTGCAAAGCGAGCAAATGAACTGAGAGGGTGTGTACTCTCCAGACTGGGGATATTTTTTGTCTTCCTTAGTGGGTGCCATTTCTGGGTAACGTGTCCATCTAGTGCAAGGCAGGAGCTTATGCATAGTATTTAGGGCCTGACTTCGAGTTTGCTGGTATTTGGGAATTCTGCAGCTTGTACAGGAAATAAATGCTGAGCAATGGGGTAAATCCACAGCCTGAATTTGCACCATCATAGGGATACAATGGAGTGGAAAATTAAACGGGGGGATTCCACTAAATGTAAGTTTTATTTGTTAAGCAGCGCAAACTTGGCATGTGGTTTTGTATCTTAAATGTATCAGTTACAGCGGGTGACCCCTGAAAGTGGTGGTGCGTAATTCTTGCCACTGGTTCACCCCATTTTTTTCCAGATTTGCCTTGAGTGCCCCCTACATTATAAGAATTCTCCCCAATGTTCCGAGGCCAGTATTTTGTCAGGAGAACCCCCTTGTGCCCCTAATGCCAAGAATTACATTTTACATCTGTCAGTAACAGAATTTTGCCATCGATAATGCCCATATACCATGGGTGATCTATGTCAAAAATTATCTCCAGTATGTCACCGCCAGCATTTTCTTACGGTTTACTTCTCCCAACCGGATCTTCCACCCCCAGTATCATGGTTCCTAGGAATTACCTCGAGTATGCTAGCTCCACATTTTGCCATAAGTGTCCACCGTATGCCAGGAATTACTTTCAGTATGCCAGGGCCTGCATTTTGCCACAGATTCGGAAAAAAGTACCACCAATATGCCATCAACAGCAAGTTACCCTAGATACCCCCACGAGCCAAGAATTATTCTGAGTATGGCATGGCCAGCACTAGATTCACAAACATAAAACATGCTGACTAACACTCCTATTCACACCCTCTCACTTACTCTCCTTCTTTCTCACTCCCTTTTTCCTTCATCCTCTCTACCTTTCACTCATTCTAACTCACTCAAACTTTCCCCTACTCATTGTGACTTATACTTACTCTCACAGACCATCACTCGCACACAAACAAACCCACATAATCACACTCACTGGTTCTCACTCTCACTCACACAATGCATTTACACACACACTCTTTTACACCCACCAACCCTCACTCACAGCTGCTAGTCTTCAGAGGGCTCTGATTTGAGCTCCTGGTGTACAGGCGCTCTGGGTGAATGAATGGTGTTCAGTAGGCTTCTCTGGCCTATGAGCAATGATGCAACTACTCCTGCTACACCTCTGATAGTTACACCCCTGACTCACTCACACCCCTCTCACAATCTACCACTTCATTACTGATTCTATCTCACTCAGACTCCTACACTCACTCCCTCACAATCGTCACTTTTACTTATTCATACTCATTCTTACACTCACTCATTGATTCTCACTCACCGTCACTCTCTATGACACTTTCAAATACGCCAAGCCTAACACAAACACCATCACTCAATCTCATTTACTGTCTCTCACAAACACACATATGCTCATACATGCACAGACAAACAAAAATGTTTTTTTGCTTACTTACCTTATTTGCTTTACTAGCAATTCTGAGGCTCAATGGCATTGCATGACAGGAATCCATTGTTGGATGTCAGAGCCAGCAAAGCATTATTTCCAGCAAGAAACCAGGCAGAGCAGCAAGGCCAGGATTACACAGGGCAAGACCCACCTTGGCCCCCTCCCAGCTATTTGATTGAACTAACAGCACAGACCTATCAGAAGTGCTTGGCATACTGCCCCTGCTGCTTAGTGTGACTCCTCACTGGCCTCACAGATGCACTTATTTTTAAACAGCGCTCTGTATATGGATCATGCCTCAGCCCTCTCCCTCTCCTGTCACTAGGAGCCTGGTGAGGCCGAGAGGGCTGACCTGCACACTGAAAGCTTTTATGAAGGCAGGAGTATTAAAGAGAACTGCTTCATTTAACAATTAGCAGTGTGGGCAACGGTCTGGACTAGTGTGGTGCCTCGAAGGTAACAGGGCTGTGCCATGAAGCCCTGGTGAAGCAATCCCCACTGTAATTATATTTCTGGTAAGGGTAACAAGAACTCAATAAATGTTGCATTTTCACAGTCAGGCATCCATTGACTGAAACTGTATTTTAAATTTTGTACCTCACAAGTCTACAAACTGAATGTGAGAGCTTAATTTCTGTGTAAATCAGAAGACCAACACCCTGGTTACTGTCTTCAAGTATACAAGTTGATTTCTGATTATGAATAAAGTATTTTACTGATATTGTTTTTGTTAGCCTTAGGAATTTACCTCTGATAATCAGTGCTAAAGTGTGTGTGCTTTCTCCATTAAACATGGTGAAATCGGCTTACACCGAATTGGCATATTAAATTTACTAGTAAGTCCATAGTAAAGTGGTACTACATGTACCCAAGGCATGAAAATTAAATGCTACTAGTGGTCCGGCACCACCCAATGTGCCTCCCACTTGAGTAGCCATTTAAACATGTCTCAGACGTGCCATTGCAGCCTGTGTGTGCAGTTTAAAGTGCCATTTTGACCTGGCAAAATAAATATTTTGCTAAGCCTAAGCCTTCCTTTTCAATACATTTAAGTCACCCCTAGGGTAGGCCCTATATAGCCCAGCAGGCAAGGTCCAGTGTATTTAAAAGTTGGACATGTACTTTAAAGTTTTACATGTCCTGGTAGTGAAAAACCCTTTAAAAGTGTTTCTCACTGCTGCAAGGCCAACCTCTCCCATAGGATAACATTGGGTTACATAACCTTTAATAAGCGATATCCTTCAATTGGGAGTGGATCAGAAGGTCGAGTTCAGTGTCTACAGAACTGCAATTAAAACTCTCTTTAATGGTAAAGTTGGATATTGAGTCACACTCTGAGACTGCCACTTTTAGAAAGTTGCCATTTTCTTGTACCAACCATTTGGTTCCTGCAGCCTGTATCCTTGGTCAAATAAGTAGATGTAGCTGGAAGTTGGTCTTTGTGTATTGCACCCAGACAGCGAGACACAGGAAAATAGGTGTAGGCAGGATGGGCCATCTCTGTCTTGATGGCTGTTACCTACCACACTTGCACATCACAAAGGCTCTACCTGAGCACACTCTTAAAGGGTTTAACACTAGTCTTTTTGAACCCAAGCAAGCTGGGTTCAGGGCAGGGAGGCAGCAAATTCCAAACACCTCTGGGATTAAAATCCTCCAGAACCTTCTCCGACTTCAAAGTGGGCACCAGGTATAAATAATGGACCCTTAGTCCCATGTCTTCAATTCACCTCTGGACATGTGGAAGACTCAAAAGGACAGCTGTGCTGCTCTTCAGAAAGGACTGCTACTCTGTTGCCCTGCATTTTAATCCCAGGTCCACTAGAGTGACTCCAAAGGCTAGTTGACTGGCCTCTACTAGACCTGCATCCTGATCCCAGGACTACCAGACAGACTTCGAGGGCTAGTTGGTTGGCCTCCTGATCAGAGCCTTAGGGACAGAAAAGGTTCCAGCCATCTTGCACCAAGCACCTGTGGTGCCATCTCCGGCCTGGACCCTTGGAAGTAGGCCTGAAGGTGCTCAGCCATTACAGCTGTGGTCTTGTGAGAAGAACTGACTCCGTGTGATGCTGCTCCTTTGCTCCATTTCAGAACCTCACATTGAAGCCCACAGACTCCTCAGTGTCATGGCTGCGCAAAGCATCCTCGACATAGGCCTTCGCATTACATACCCCATGTCGACGACATCCTCAATGATGATGCAGGACTTCACATCACAGCCTTGATCCAGCGTCGCACCAGCAACAGATACTCCAATACCATATACTCATCTGGGCCCATAAACACACATACACACACAGGCTAGTGAAACCGCTGGAGTCAAAGTTTATGTTGTTTCGTACTTTAAGATTAGTTGTTTTTCACTCCTAAGTCTTTTCACTGATCAAAAATGTCTTTCCTATGGTTGATGGACCATTAGTTGAACGAGTTGATGGTGGCATGACATTAATAATTTTTGTTATTACCAATTAAATAACCACAGACTCAGAAATGTTTTAAAACTTTATCTAAATTAATTTGCATGTGACCCACCTCAAAGTACAGTACAATCACCATCACTCATAGAAGAGAAGATTAAATTAATCAATCATTAAACACATACTTTACACTTGCCATGACTTATGCTCAGAAAGGAGAGGAGAGAGAGAAAAGAACATCTTCACATTCACAGAAATAACAGTTACCTAGGATGGTGTGAAAATCAACCTCCTGGCCAAAAGGCTGGTAAAGGTCCCCCGGGAAATATCAGGTGACAAGGACTTCAGGACAAGATTCAGGACTGGATAGATGACCTCTCTAACACCGCTGCTCGCGTAGCACCCCTCTCTGACACTCTCTTCCTCCTCGAGATTCTTCCCTGATCTTCTTCTAAATCAATTAATTAAAGATAGATGGTTCTGCATTCAATTCTTCATCAGCATCTCTCGTAGCTCTGACAGCATCCCGAGCTCTGCAGCATTCAGCAAATCTCCGTCTGACTAACTAACTAAGACTACCTCAATTATACCTTTCAATATTCATGTACCACCCATTAATGTTTCAATATCGTAAACATACTAACTCTGATTGGACAGACAAGGGGGGGAATATCATCACACCATGCTTATACCTCATCTTAGTCTATCATTCCATTGTTCACAGATCCCACCCCTTAATTTTTATTCCAAAAGCTTTATTCCCACCCGTTTTCACATCTTATTAGAAACAAATGTTTATTTTGTCATAAATATCCATTCATCCAAAGGTCTTCAGCACTTGTTCCCAGGGTATGTAACGTTTGTGTCCTTGGATCGCATTCAAGAATATAGTCACTCTTCTGGCTCATTTTTCAACAGGCATGCGTTGAGGTCATGTGACTAGCAGACTCTGAACTCATACAAGAGGCCCAAATGTGCACTAATAAGAAAGTCAGAAAGACAAATATTATTTTCAAGAATAAATGGTTTCACTGTATACCACCCATCTCTACTCTAATCTAATCCCATTTACTTATTAATGCTTTCCCCACATTAGCATTAGTAAAATAGCTTGGTTTAATTTCAGCAAAGCAGATGCTGTACATGTGAGCTTTCCATCCACCATTTTAGTGTTTACTGCTCATGCGCAAGAATTTCCCTCCAAGCGACAGCTCGTCATACTGCGTAGATGCAACTGACGCATGCGCAATAAAGATTTCCCATTAGCAGCCATTTTAGAACTTCGCTCGAGTTACTTACATTAGTAAACACATAGGCTAGCTTCTCTAGCCCTTATTTTGATGTAATGCGTATTAGTTGCACACAGTATATAATTAGTACAATGTTAAAGAGTTAAACAAGAGGTTTGCTTCCGAGCAAGTCTATTTACTGCGAGTCCTTGCTCCATCAGCCTCACAGGTTCCTTGAAACGTCCAGTCTGCAATGCATCTTTGATGCAGGACTTTGCTTTGCAAGCCCTTCGTCAATGCCATCCTTAACAACAATTCACGTTTCTACATATCAGCCCCGCAGCTCCCCCAGAACTGCCTCTGCGCAATACATCCGTGACACGGGGTCTTGCGATGCTCTGCAAACCAGGATTTAAGATACTTTGTTCAGCGGACCTAACTGGATCCCTATATCCAGCCTGCGCTACATCGTGGTCGGCCTGAACTTGTGACTGGTGTCCCGGTCTAGCTCGAACAGATAACCACAGTTGGTACTTCTATTTCTAGGCACTACTTGCATATCTCCAGTTCTACTGATTGAATATTTGTCAGTTTGGCCTCCAATAATTTATTAGATTTTACCCTATTTTCCTAAATTTTTCTGGGATTTTTTATGTGTTGTGCTTTCACTTTATTACTGTTTGAAATGCTGCAATAAATACTGTACACATTGCCTCTAGGCTAAGCCTGACAGCTTGTGCCAAGCTACCAGAGGGTTAAGCATAGGTTAATATGGTGTTGGCTTGTGACTTCGCCGTGACAGAAATTGTGGTTGCTGCTTGAGTAGGGGTTCAACCCCTTAACCAGTAACACATTTCCAACAGTTAGTATATTGCAAGTTATCACTGCTGAGTGGGTTTAAAGGGACTCAGGCTGGTATACAGGCCTATCAAGCGGTAAGTGTGGTCATATGGGATCAGTGATCAGAAATCAAATTGTTTTCAGTCCTCCAGAGATGATAATTTTATTTGCTAAATATTTAATGCATATTCAGTCTTGGGGCCCATGCAATTTTTATATATGATGTTTAGAATGTTTAGCAAACTTCCAGAGGTGGCTGTTTGAGACATCTTAGTACAGGTGTCATGTGTGAATATTCCTTTGTGCCAGAGTTTGCCTTACAAAAGCACGTAGCAGTACCTATAGGGAAGTTAACTGAATGACTGAGAGAGCCATGTGGATGAACTTGCCATGCTCAACTTGGAAAATGGCAAGTGAATGTACAGCATACTTGAAGTCCTCCTTTAGGATGAAAATGTTGCTGATCCTGAGTAGTTTTAACTGATAGCATTCATTTTTCATCATTGTGTTTATGTGTGCGTTCATATTTAGTTTTACATCCAGTGTCATTTCTATTATTTTATATCATTGATACACTCGGATAAAATATGTGTTGTTTGTAGGGTGTCTAGACATTTCTTGGC
Organism: Triturus cristatus; assembly: GCF_964204655.1. Taxonomy (NCBI): domain Eukaryota; kingdom Metazoa; phylum Chordata; class Amphibia; order Caudata; family Salamandridae; genus Triturus; species Triturus cristatus. The sequence continues at coordinate 238,323,192 of NC_140582.1, forward strand.
TAAAATCTATAGGGTCTGAGGTGATGAGTAGGAAACTCCAGGTTCTGCCAATCTAGTTTCTGAGTCTTATGAATCAATTACATTTCATTTGTGTCTGGACATTCAAGGTCATACTGACGATTGATGATAACTAAAGAGTTCATAGGGTTGTTGACCGGCATGGGAGTAAAGAACCCCCAAACTGATAGTGAGAAAGGAAGGGAAAGAGTGTTCTACATTTTAACCATATGATACTGTTTTACTAAGTATGAATTCAGTCATTCTCTAAACTTAGCTCTTAGACTCAACATAGGCATTAGCTTTCCCAATGGATGTTGTAGTGAACATTATCAAAGTCTGCAGTCAGATCTAACAGGATGTGTAGACAAACACAAACTGTGTCCCTGATCAGTAGTGCATTGCCCACTGCTTTTAGCTTTGTAGTTAAACTGAATTGATGTCAGTAAAGTAGGCAATGTTTGTTAATGTGCTGTTTTAGTTGTTCCTCAACACATTTTGATGTGAGTTTTGCTATAAAAGGGAACTTGGGCCAGCATGGTACATTTGGTTTGTAAGAGGGGGGGATCTAGGGAGTAACTTGAGGGTTTAATGGTGCCTACTATTTTCCTAAGAATGGTATGTTCAATATAAGATCAAGTAATTGATCAAGGGGTAACTTCCAAATTTTAACAACTAATGTATAATAGGAATGAATGCGACACCTAATGATGGCTTTATTGCAATTCAGGCATGATTGCATTACATGTATCCAGTTTCCGGTCAGGTTAGTAGTCACTATACCAGACTACAGTAACAGTATTCTATCTGAATCCATTTGAGGCAAAACGTGGACTTGACAGTATGGTAAAAATCAAAATAATAGTTTATACTCTGATAAAAATAACATGTATTGCAATATCAAAGCTTCAGAAAGTGCAGTTGGCCAAATAATCAATCTTCAAGTGAGGTTTGCCTTTATGCGAGTCCCTAGTACCCCATATCACACAGGATGAAGCACTCTATATCACCTTGGCAGCACAACACATCCTTGGCGCAGGACCTTGCAATGCTCTGCAACCAGGATTTAAGTTTCTCTTGCTCAGTGGGCCTAACTGGGTCCCTGTAGCTGGCCCATGATCCATTGTGGTCGGCCTGAACTTTATATGTTGTTCCGGTGTGATCAAATAACCACAGTTGGTGCTTTGTGCTTTTTGGTGTTATTTTCATGTAATGTTTTAAGTTGCATATCTCCGGTTCTACTGATTGGATTTTTGTCATACTGGTCTTGCTTTAAGTATTAATACGTACTCTATGTTTCTAATATGGTGTGGGATCATTTTTGTGTTGTGTTTGTTACTGTTTGAAGTGTTGAACAAATACTTTACATTTTTTCCTCCAAAGAAGCATAATACTTTGTGCCAAGCTGCTAGAGGGTTGAGCAGAAGTTAAATTAGGGTTTGCTTGTGACTTCACAATTATTGTGGTTTCTGTTTCAGTAGGGTTTCACTCTCATCAACCAGTAATCCAAGTTCTTATAGTCTGGTACATTGTGACCAGATTTTACAGATAGAGGAAGCTTCTGCCATTGCATGCCACAAAATACCTTGAGTTTAGATTCTTTGTTGCACAGAAAACCAGCAGAGAGACATCAGTGTATTGCCTATGTGGTTCTGCTTCTTCAGGCTAGAGTACAGTCTGGTTGCCTATTTCTGGATCTTTGGTAGTTAATGCATTTGTATTTTTTAGGCCAGTATTGAAGCAGTTCATTAGCCCAGCCTGGTAACTACTAATAGTCTTGTGAGTGTCCAAATTGCACATAATTTGCTTTTATGTAGATTTACACAAAAATTATGTAAAATGCAAAATAGGCATTTAGCACTGTTCTTTAGCGTACTATGGAACCTCACTTTCATTTGGATGCAAAGATGCATTTGACATTAAAGAAATAGCGCATAAACATAAGTACTGTGATCAAAGCCACTCATGTTCTGGTTGTTTGCATTGCTCGGTTGCTCCTGCAATAATATGTTGGTATGGGAGCAATGTGGCATAAGGGGGGAATTTTGCATAGCAAGCCTAATGTGAAATTAATGATGTTACGCTAGATTACGTTGGTGTAACAAACATTTGGCCCATGCATACTTCTGAGTTTGGTGAAGTTATTGGACTGGAGGAGCAGGTAGACTTTCCTTTGCTGTTGACCACATTCTTAATTTGAGAGACTTTATTAAACATGATAATTACAATTCTGACTTTTCTGATGGAGTTAGTTGGTGGCCAAGTAAGTTCCGGGCTTGTGTTGAGCTTGGCCCTCACAACTAGAATCTCAGTTTTGTCCCCGTTCAGACAGAAGAAGCTTTTTTTCATCCATGAGAAAATGTGTTTCACACATGCCCAGGTTGCTGTTGGCATCTGATTTCTTTCCATATTTGAGATGGATGTGGGTGTCATTGGAATATAGCTGGATTTGGAGCTGATAGATATTGATGAACTCGGTGAGTGGCACATATAAACAGTGAGGAGTATGGAAACTGAAGAACCCATGCTGTACCCTCACACATTAATAGTCTCCTGATAGACTCAGCTGAATTGATCCTAACATAGTGGCATCTGTTGGACAGGAATGAATCAATCCAAGTCTGTGTTAGGTGGCGAAAAAGGGACTTGTGACCTATGGTGAACCTTTAGATATTGTAAAAGGGTCTTGTGAGCTATGGTGTCATAGGCAGTGGATAAGTCAAATACGTTTAAAGCTGCATGTTGATTATCATCTTAGCCTAAAATGAGATCTTCTTGGACATCCGTTAACCACAGTCTCTGTCCCTCTACCTGGTCTGAACCCTGATTGTCAGTCATGCAGGAGCATGTTGTTTTCAGGTTCTTTTGCAGTTGCTTAATGACTTCCTTTTCAAAGGTTTTGTTATGAATGATAGATTCGGGTCGGTAATTGACTAAAATCATGGAGTCTACTGAGGGCCTCTTGAGCAGCAGTGATCACTGCATGTTTCAGTTGGCCTGCTACCAAGCCATGTGCCATTGACGCTTTAATTAATTGTGTAACTTCTGGGACCAAAAGGGCTAAAAAAATGCTTGCTCCAATAAGCTAAGAAAGTAAAAGCCAACCTCATGGATGCTTCAATCTTATCTGCTACCTGTAGCACTTGGTGTAAGTTCATTGATTAAAAACTGCTGAATTTCACCAGTAAGCTGGGTAAAGAAAAGAGAAGAAGGGGAATTCAAAAATCTCCAAGAATCCATAAATACATCATTAAGAACAGTGGTTCTTAATGATGTATTTAAGATTCTTGGGGTTTTTTTATTCTAAAAAGAACAATATGTTTTGAGATAGGTATGGTGAGGGAGGGGGTGTTATTTAGGCTTTCGCCTTGGAGACTTTATTGAAAATCTTGACAAACAAGTTGGTAAGATTTGGAGCTGTAGATATAAATTGAGCTCAATCTGTTTTCTTGTCTGTTAGAAATGGGTTTTCTGGTTGGCTAGGGCTTGTGCCTAAGCCAGGCAGAAACCACCACTCTAGTCAGGGCACGGGAGTTACATGCTGAAGATAACCCCTGCTCACCCCCTTGGTAGCTTGGCACGAGCAGTCAGGCTTATCCCAGAGGCAATATATAAAGCGTTTGCGCAACACACACACACAGCAGCAACACACTAGGCACACCACAAAAGAAACTCCACACAAGGTTATATATAGAAATAGCCTTTATATTATCCAAAACACATTAGAATAGTAATCACACAATATACACTGTGCCAACTGGAACTAGGTAATATTTACAGGGGATTATATACACATGACAGGGCCAATTGGGCCACTGTCAGAACCATCACAAAGCACAAATGGTAAATGTAGAACACAACCAGTAACTGCTGGCAAAACACTGTACTCAGCATTATATCCTACAACATAAATCATATTATGCACTCAGCATCACATTAGGCGTAAAACACCATATGCGCCAACCTCCTAAGCATAAACACATTTGGCAATAATATCCACACCAGCATAAACACATTATGCAATAATTTCATAAGCAGAAATCACCTTAGAGGCATAAATCAGGGTGCGTAAATCACATTTATCATAGGCACCACATAAAACACATTTGGGCCTGGCGCCCTATCAAACAAACACTGACCTCCTGGCTAACTGGCCTTCTCAGAGGGCTCAAATGGCCTATGTCCCACATTTCAGGGCAGCTGCCACTGCAGCAGAATTAAAAGTGTGCAATTGGTCTGCCACCACTGTGCCTCCTGGGACCCCACTGGGACTCCTAGGAATGAACTGCCCAGAAACGTTGCAGCTGCCACTAATTGTGGTGCAGCTGTGCAGAGACTGTGGGCACTGGCACTCACTGTGTCCTCTGGGCCCCCACTGGGGCTTCACCAACAAATATGCCAATCGTTGCAGCTGTCCGTTCTGGTACGGCGCAGCTGGGGGTAATAAATCAGTACTGGCACTAACGTGCCATGGGTCCCCCACTGGGACTCTTTAAACAAATGAGCTCCCAACGTTGCAGTTGCCTGCTACGGCAGTGCAACTGAGAAAATCACTGTAGGCACTGGCACCTGCTGTGCCTTTGGGGCACCACTCCGGGGCTCCTAACAACAATTGCCCCCCAACGTTGGAGCGGCTCGCTCTCCCGTGGGTCCGCTCGGGAAAACAGGCACCAGCCAGGTGCCTCGGTCTCGCTCCCCAGTCAGCCCCACTCACCGGGCCCTCCTGGGTCTCCTCCGGTCTCCAGGCACCTCCAGACCTCACACTTCACCCGCTCGGGGCAGCCTGAGGAGCCCACGAGGCTCCCCCTTCACTCTGCCTTCACCCGGTCCCTCTCTGGGGTCATGGGAGTTCGGAGGGGAGCCCGCGAGGCTCCAGACGGTTCCTGCGGCGGGCAGGACTTCCTTTCCCTGCTCAGCCGGCCTCAGAGGCCCCGCCCACAGTCAGGCAAGGCCGCCTGACTTCCTGGTCGGGCCTGGCTGCTCCTATTCACGGTGGCAATGCGGGGTGGGCACCCGCTTGAATACAATCACATAAGCGGGGTGGGCACCCGCCAACACTACCAAAATGCGGGTCTTCAATATTCATAAAGCGGGGTAGGCTTCCGCTCGGCGTGCAAAAATGCGGGGTGGACTTCCGCTGAAGAAAGTGGCAAATGCGGGGGAATACCCACGTCGGGATACGCTCTAAAAGGACTGCAGCTCCGTGCTGTGAAGCCCACGTTCTCCTCTTTTTCAGGAAGAAGCTATAGTCCCCAAAAGTCCTTCGAGGGTAAGGGGGGCAAAGCTGGGTCCAGGCAGGCCAGCACACAGGGCCCTCCAGCAGGGAGGCAGTCCCTCGTGGCGGTTCCGCCTGATGCCCAGCAGCAGCAAGCCCCCCAAGCACAGGAACAACACAACCTTCATGGGGTCACAGCCCCTATTTTTATAGTACATTTTCCTTTGTCTGCAGTACAGGGCTGTGGGGGAACCAGATGCAACTGGTTCAGGGGGGAATTGGAGCACTTTGTTTATGCGGCTCCTCTTCCCCTTTGTCAGGAGGGGCCGTCAATGGTGGATGTGGGAGCCGTCCAGTGTCCCGGGTAGAAAAGGCGGGTACGCCATAGTAGCAGAGAGTCTTGAGTTAGACAAAAGTGTAGGAGTGACACTGGTGCTGTCTTGCTGTCCGCATCCGGACAGCAAGACGGCACCATTGTCACATCCACCCACATCCACCATTGACGGCTACCTCCATTTCCAGTTGGGCCAAACCGATACGTCCATTACACGCATCCCGTTTCACGTACCTACATTAGGTCTTCATTGCCCAGGGATCACACCGCCCGCCTCACATCCTACTCAGACCCTTCTAGATCACCGAGCCGGGTTGGAATTATCACCAGCCTCATGAATTTTCCATTCACTCCGCAGCTCTGCACAGCCATGAAGAAGTCACAGCATAACTCTCTCAAGTGACGAAACACGTGTTGTTGCATTATTAAAAACATTTAATCATCATACTGGTGTGGACAACAGATACTGTTAGAATACGAGAAGTTTTAATCCAGAGTTTTATCCCAATTACGTGTGCCCAGGACAGTGTTTCTCATTATTGTTGTGGGTTTCTGGACTCGCATATTTACGGGGGTTTCAGAGTGTTTTTTTCCCCCGACCTGGCAGCACCGTGCATACACTGAGCATAGCAAACACACGCATACTAGCTTGAGCGCCAATCTTCCTGTCGTTACTACAAACCTCACACCAATTTAGGACTTTATCAGAGAGCACATTACACCTCACCAAACAGACCTGCAACTCCTGTCAGAGAACTGTGAGTCCCCAAGATCCATGCGGGAGCAGAACCACCGGCCTATGTTTATTTTTTTGCAGTCTGTGTCTTATAGACCTGATTTTATAAGGGAATTAATAGGACTACAGATCACTGAAAAACATGGACTGTGTGCGCAACTCACGAATGGACCTATGATAGCACAGATCTCTGGACAAGGGAAAATTGAGCCTAAGACATTTATACAACTGATAAACACGGCGCAGCTTACCTAATCACTGGCAGAGTGCTCCTTGTTCTGTTGATGTCAGGCGATCTTTGGCTCCTGCAAGCAGACTACTTTTCGACTTCTACTATTACAGGGAACCCACGACTAATGCAGGGAAAGTTACCCCTCAGTTGCCGCTGCCAATTTGCCAGCCATGCCAAATCAGGTGTTGAGTAATATTTGGTAGGTATCCTAGTCCCACTGTTCACTATCTTTGGGACTCTGCCCCCTTGGTCTTCTGTAGGCCCGCCCACTGAAGGAGAGGTCAAGTCGGTCCTGCAGCAAGAAGAACAGACAGAAGCAGCAGATGCACAGGGTTGGGATGCCCGAACCTCCAAGATGGCTCCCGGCATCGCCACATCGCATCCTCCTCCCAAGTGCTTTTAAATATAACCCAAGTCCTGCAGCAGTACACAACCATTATTTTTTAACACATACAGGGGCATATTTACAAAGAAGTGAAGAATCGCAACTCTAGCCTTCTTGGCTTAACGCTGCACTGTGTCACTTCTGAAATGAAGGGCTGCACCGTATTTCCAACAAAAAACTGCTTTATTTAAAAGTGATCACAGACATGGGGGTCTGCTGACCTCAGTAGGCCACCATCCGTGTGATGGCTGTGATGCCTAGTGGGTCGCAATTTGCAGCCAACCTCATTATTGCTCATGAGGTAGGTCAAATTGCAACCCACTAGAACTGGACAATTGGCAAACTGACCTAGTACTTGGGTCAGTTTGCAAATTACCACTAATGTCTCAAAAATACTGATTACAAATTGCAACAAGTATTTTGTGAGCAGTTGTGAGTCCATCTGACCCCTTAAGTTGTATTATGTGCTGAAATTGAAAGTTAATTTGACCTTGATTAGGCCTTTCCTGCAGTGTATTTCACGGTAAGTCAATTGGACTCTGTGACCCTGCTGACTATTGATATTGGAAACTAGTCAAAGCGGAAATCTTCTTTTTACAACTGCAGAGACTCCGCACTCATGGCGGAGACACCGCACATAAAAAGATAAGGCCTGCCCTATCTTTTTTGCACAGAAATTGTCCACCCTGAATGCGGAGTCTCTGCAGTAGTAAAATTACTATTAGTAAAATTAAGCTCATACTTTGTGAATACACCCCAAAAATAGAAAATTATACAAAAGTGTAGGTTTATCCTATGTGAATCAGGCCCTCAGTGTGGCTGTGTGAATATATATTTCTTCTTGTGCTTAAATTAGGTTTTGTTAGGTGTTCTAACGATGTTGGGGTCCCTGGCCTTCTAATAGTTGAGTGATATGCATCAATCCTCTGCCCTCTGAAAATTGTGCCATAAAAGGAGTGAAATGTGAACTGTTTTATATAAAGGAAAGTATCCATTAAATTAAAATAAAAAACATGCATGTGATGCTTGTAAAGACTCCCCTAGTTCTTCTGGGGTGTTAACATAGCCTGCCAGAAACCCTCCGCCCAGAGATTTGCATATATGAGAGATTGGAACATTGACTTTCATTAGCTTAAACATCTCCTGCCACCAGAGCATTATAAGTACAGTTCTTGAAGGGGAATCCTTATAATCTAAATGTGAGTTTTAAATATTAAGTAGAGAAAAATTCGTCATCGCATGGTGCAATCTTTGCAGTAGCTTAATCTCATTTTATATTGGAGTATGATACATGGGATGAAGTACCCTCTGCTGAATGTCATTAGAATATTGCTAGTCACTGAAGAGCGTCATGACCATATAGAAGAATGAGGCTGAATTACAATGGCATTATAATGCATGGGAGTAAAATGTTTTATTCCTTATAATACAAAGGTACCACAAACTTCATAAATCCTTGGGTTCTTGCTCCTTCATATGAAAGAAATAGTAATGATGCAGTCATAACAAATAAAAGTGGAATGTGTAATATGAAATTGAACACACAAAAAACAGTTATTAAATTGTTGTAAAAAATATAGTTAATTTCATTCAGATTTACAAAAAGAGTTGTAGCTCAGAATGAGTAGTAACATGCAGAGAAAATATTTTTCCTGTAATAAACTGTGCAAAAAGTAAGCATATTTGCCACATTTCTGTGGATTGCCGTTTAATTTATTAAAACGGATCTGAAGAAGGAAAAGCCATTTCTCCTTTTCTTTGTTTAATCTACAACTTCAATCATGTTATGTGACCCGTGCCACTGGTTCTGATGGTAGGCACCATGGCTCAACTCAACTGCAGTGAGTTATTACAGTTGAACAACTATGTCATTTTTTTCTTACAGGTGACTAGAGATAGCACAGCTTACCTGTAATAACAAATGTACAGACAGGCTTTTAATAGGGATTTTGGCTTCATTGTACCTAATGTAAGAACTTTGCTTATTAGCTGAGATGGGTGAGAGACTCACTCAAGTCATAACCACAAATGTCAATAAAGAAACCTGTGTTTAACTCTCTGGTACCTTGGCACAAATCAGTCAGGAGGGCAATGTGTAAATTATTTATGCATCACTCAAACATGAAAGAAGGGACAACACAAACGACGAAAAATACTAAAACAATTTAGAAGAATAGAGTATATTTTAATATATAAAATGACTCCAAAATGAGAAAAATCCAATAAGACCAACAGAAGATATGATTTTTTTAAACGTTTTCGGAAAGAGTAGTGCCAAGAAGCACAAATCACCAATCACAATGATCTGGCCACATTGGGCTAGATTAAAGTCGAAAGTTAAGGCTGGCTACGATGGAGCACAGGTCAGATTCAGGGACCACTTTCGACAGTTTACCTTCTAACGTAGTCCAGTATCATGCTAGAAGTACTCATTGATGCGGTTGTGAGCAGTCGGGCTGCAGGGTGGATCTGGAGAGAGGCTTGCTGACGACAGATTGCTGAAGTTCTGGACCGCAGTCGGAATCTCACATTGGTGGTAAAGTTATAGTCAGTGCCAAAAGCTGGCCAACTCTGGGAACTTCATGATGCCAGGAAATGTGGGGCAGTTAAAGCCTAAGCGAAGAGCTGTGGGCAGCATTTGGGGAGGATTTGAGGTTGGAGAAGTGCACTTTAACACCAACCAAGGATCCAGGATGTGGGAACAGCTCTTGGGGGCTAAGATTCACTCCAACAGACAGCTGCATGGTTCAGTTAGGTCCAGTCGATACTGGTCAGCAGAGACCAGTCTAGCCTTGGAGTAACTACAATGGCCCGGGGTTCAAGGCAAGCAGATCCAGTCTTTGTTCTTCAGACAGCAGAGAATCTCCAACTGGTCCAGGAGTGTTATGTTGAGCGGCTCTGAATATGCCACTTTTATATCCAGTGCCAGCCTGAGTGTGGGGTCAATCCCCTGCCTTCTCCCATACTAGTTCTGACTAGTTCTTCCCTCTTCCCTGGGTTTGGCTCCAAACTGGCTCGGGGGACAAAGGCAAGTGCAGGTCTGGTATCAGATTCCTTTGTGTGTGCTGTGTCTGTGCTACAAGGAGTTTTCTTTCAAGTGCAATTAGAGCAGGGCACAACCCCCCCCCAGCCATCCTACCAGGAATACCCACTCCTGCTACACCCAGGTCCCTTTGTCCCCTGTCTGGAAAAAATATACATCACACCCCAGGAGAGCCAATAACAGTCATGTGATGCTGGACACTGTCAGAAAGGCACATTTGGTTTAGGCAGAAAAATGCCTCTATGGCCACATTTATCAATGACTTGTGTCATCCTTGAGCCATGCAATGGGGCACAAGAGCAACACAACTCTTAGGTTTGATTTATCAAGCCACGCAAGACCACTTTGCGTGGCCTTGCGTGACTTGATATATCTAGAGTAAATCAATGCAGTGTAAATTGCTGCATTTCATTACTCTGCCCCAGTGAGGCATTCCATGGGAGGAGCGTGGGTGTTCCCATGCATTCGCCCATGGATTTTGGTGCAAACCCAGATGTGCCATTACTGGTAGACCTGGTAATGTGTCAAAATGCTACGCCTCCTCAGGTGAGGTACAATGAGCAGAAATATCTTCATTTCTCTTCATTACTTCCTCTTTCTATGTGTGCTCCATTGTGAGCACTGTGTCATTGCAGTTTAGGCACCTGTAGCACGTTGTACCTTATCGTACTGCATATGGATTGATGTGATATAATTGTGGTGGAAACTAAGAATATTGTTGTGGTCTGGTGCAATTTAAATGAAATACAATCTTGTCACCAATTTAATTGTGGACTGATGTACATATGAGGTGTCCCCAAGGCTTTAAGTGGGCCGGGTCTCACCCGTGCTGAGCACCAGCAGTTTTTTAAAGGAGGCCTCGAAACGGGGTGCTGTTTTGTTGCCTGGCGCAGGCGGTCCTATTTTTTCTGGACTGCAGTGACAGCAGGCACATCATGTGCTCACACTGCTCACTTCTCACTAGTGGAGCAGTTACGACATGACGTCGTGCCAGGTGATCATTCTAGGGGAGGGGAAATCCTTTCTCTCTGGATTTCCCTTCTCTCTTTGAAACTCAGGAGCAGCAGCATTGGCTGGTGTCACCAGGGCTTTAAGTGGAAGCTTTTTCAATATTATATACAAGCCATAGTTGTTGCTTATTTATCTTACGCAACTAACAACCATTGACAAAGCCTATAGTCCTGAATTTTTGTAGGTATGATGTTACTTGGTGTATTATATTTCTGGATGCAATGACAGAAACAGCAAAATACAAGTCGGCGGTACACTATGCTAAGCTCAGTTTCTTAGCTTACATGTTTTAAGCCACGCCCTTAATTACATTGGCCACGCCCCTTTGAGAGACCCCCCAGTTTTTTCATCCCACTTAAAGCCCTGGGTGTCCCTATTCAAATGAGTCCCACGTGACCTTTTGTTTGCATAATATACTTTGACCCCTGTCTCACAGGCAGATATTGGTGTCCTTTTAAGATATATATTTTTTAAAGTGGCATTTTCAGATTAGTAATTTAAAATCTGGCTTAACTATAAAGAGGACTTTAAATTACAGTTCAAATGAGTGGAAGAATTTCTTTAGCTGTTCTCAAACTGGTTATCACTTTTTAAATCTAAAATTACCCAGTGTTAGTCTATGGGAGAGCTAGGCTTTTCACAGTGAAGAACGACTTTGGAGGTTTTTCATTGCCAGGAAATGTATTTAAGTACACATGTCCTACTTTTTGAATACCATGCACCCTTCCTTTTGAGTTGTTACCGACTATCTTAGGCACGACTAATAAGTATTAAAAAGGGAAGTTTAGGCCTGGTAAAAGGTTTACTTTGCAAAATCAAAATGGCAGTTTTAGAAAACAGGCTGCAATGACAAGCCTGGGTGATATTTTACATAGCTACTTTATAGTGGGTGACACAATGAATGTTGCAACCCACTAGTAGCATTTAATTTATAAGTCATGGGTACAGATAGTCCCATACACTAGGGACATATAAGTAAATTAAATATTTCAGTCAATTGTATACCAATGTTACCATGTTTGGAAAGGAGAGTACAGCTGTTTTACCACTGGTTATCAGGGTTAAAGTGCACAGAGAGTTAAAGCCATCAAGAAAACTGGTTCAGGCTCAAAATGCAAAAATCTGGGGTAACCCTGCAGAGAGGACCATTTGTAACACCTAACTTTCCATTGTACTTATGGATGAATCCAACAAGTCACCCTGTCTCTACATTTGCCACAGTTCCTCTCAAAAGTAGGAAGTGATTTACAAGGTTTAAGGTATGTAATGCAAGTCAGAGAAAAAATGATGGTTATGCTTCTTTATATTTGAAGGGAAAATACCTTAACGTAAGTAAGGCAGTCACTACCTTGATCAGGCTGCTGTATTTATAATGGCCTGAGCAACTGTCAGTCTACTTCTGTTATCTGGCTATCCAGCATAACGGCTGGGATAGACCTTTATACCATGTATATCATTTATCCAGACTGGAACCAAATGGGCATGTATTGGGGTTCATAACAATCGAGAGAACTTATTCAGAAATTACAGCTTGAGGGCCTTATTTATGAGCCCTTGCGACTAAGTTTTGGCGGAGTTCGCAGAGTTCCGCTACACAGAACTCAGCAAAGTGCAAACAAATCTCCACCGCGCTACGTGGAGCTCTGCAAGCAGCAGAGTGCATTAGATAAATGCCGTTCGCTGTGATTTTCAGTGCCAGCTGCTTGTCCGCACTGTGCAATCATCGCAAACGGCACCATGCACAGTGCAAGTGGCCGCTGCTTCCTTTCTGCCACTCGAGTAGATTTTTACTCGAGCATCAGCTTTCTCAACATGAACTGACGGTTTCTCAACGCAAGCGGTTGCAAGCATACGCAACCACTCGCAATGAGAAATCTGACCGCCCACATTGAGAAATCTCGCTGGGATGTTGATTTTCCTTGCTTCCGCTCGCCAACTTGAAGTTGACAATCGCGAACAGGGAAACATCACGCCGGGAGGTGGATTTTTCTTGCTTGCGCTCACCAACTTGATGGTTGCGAGCGAGGAATAAACTACCGCTCCACGGAGCAGAGTTTATTGGAACCCCGCGAGCTCCGCATAACGCAGAGTGTGGAAAACTCCGCAAACACCACGAGCCGAGCGGAGTTCACCACCCAGACCTACTTGCGACACATTTTCTCCACCGTTGCTTCACTTTTTAGTGATGCTGCGGTGGCGTAAAAAATGCACCACGTTGCACCATATTTAAAAAATATGACGCAAAGTGACGCATCTGGGCAGATGCATCACTTCGTAAACGCCAGCTCTACATTATATCTGTGTCAGGTATAATGTATGCAGGGTGAGTATTCCCCCGCAGGAAAGGGTCATAGGAGTGGCGCAGTGAAATCTAGGAGTTTTCACTGCACCACTTTTAGGACGCCAATTCATCAAAACATAAGGGTGATGCAGGCGCTTTCACATGTGAAAGGACACATTGCTGGAGTTGCGTCTGTTTTCAGACACACCCCAGCAATGCGCCACTTTTGCGCCTACAGTTACGTCAGTAATACTGATGTATCTGTAACTCCTTGCGAAATGATGGCCATACTGTAAATACGGTGCATCCATGGTGTCGCATGGAGGGCGCACTGAAAAGTGTAGCATCGCTGCTTTATCACAGCGATGTGACACTTATCATAATTAAGGCCCTGAGGGCTTCATCTATGAAAACTGTCACATCGCTGCGTGAAAACAGCGATGCAACAGTTTTTACTGCGCCCTTCTTGCAACACCATGGAGGCTCCATGTTTAGTGTATGGTGCTCCATGTTGCAAGGAGTTACAAATAGGTCAGTATTACTGACGTATCTGTAGGCACAAAAGTGACGCATTGCTGAGGTGTGTCTGAAAACAGACACAACTCCAGCAATGTGTCCTTTCACATGGGGCAAGTCCCATGTGAAAGGGCCTGCGTCAGTCTTACGCCTCTTGTGAGGCAGGCATAAGACTTTGACGCAGCAGTGGCCTAGAAGGGGCACAGTCAAATTTGATAGATTTCACTGCACCATTTCTACGAGGCTTTTTGCAGGGGAACACCCACCCTGCAAACATTATACCAGACGCAGGTATAATGAAGCACAGGGCTTTACAAAGTGACGCATCTGCTTAGATGCGTCACTTTGTAAATATGGCATAACATGGCGCATTTTGTACGCCGCCCATGCATCACAAAATGTGATGCAACAGCAGAGTAAAAGTATTGCAAGGCATCATAAATAAGGCCCTGAGTTTCGAGAACTGGAGGTAAAAATGCCACAGCAGGCAGAATTATTTGCAAACATCGATTCATCTCAGCCAATTCTTTATTCTGTAAATGCCAATGATAATTTTGGAAATGAAGACAAATGAATTGCCATATTCCTAGTCAACCTCTATCTGATCACAAGAATGGATTTCCACATATTTTTTCAATGTATAAGCATATCATGAACATGTTTGGGCCTTATTCATGAGAAGTGTTGCATTGCTGCGACAACGCAGCGATGCAACACTTTTCAGGGCGCTCTCCTTGTGACACCATGGATGCTCCGTTATTGCGGTACGGAGCATCAAGTCGCAAGGAGTTACAGATACGTCAGTATTACTGATGTATCTGTAGCCGCAAAATAGGCATATTGCTAGGGTGTGTCTGAAAACCGATGCAAGTCCAGCAATGTGTCCTTTCACATGGGCCAAGTCCCAGGTGAAAGGGCCTGTGTCACCCTTAGGCCTGCCATGAGGCAGGCGTAACATTTTGACACATTGGCATCCTAGAAGTGGCGCAGTGAAATCTCATAGATTTCACTGCGCCACGTCTACGAACCTTTCCTGTGGGGGAACTCCCACCCTACATACAATTTACCTGACACAGGTATAATGTAGCGCAGGGGTTTACGAAGTGACGCATCTACCTAGATGCGTCACTTCGTAAATATGGTGCAATGTGGAGCATTATTTACGCCGCCACATCGTCACTAAAAGTGATACAACAGTGGCGTTATTGTGTCACAAGGGCTCATAAATAAGGCCCTTTGTATTCATCTAGCTTACAAAGCAGAACTTTCTTTTATTTCGATGAATTTAAGACATGTTGCCTTGGATTGCTCTCCTTAACAGACAGCCAAGATCCAATGCTGAATTATTGCGCAGACTTTATTGGGAAAGTCTGAAGCATTCTTTAAATATAACTTAGATCAACATACTCGCACAAAGTTGATGGCTGGTATTCTAACTCTATAAGATGACATTGTCCACGCTGCTCATTTCAGGAAATTGCTAGCAGATTTTCACAGTCCATTTGCTTTGTAAATTAAAATATTTTGCAGTGTCTTATTGTGACTGCTAATTGTGGTTGTAATTGATAAATGGTTTTATTAAGCACAAGAAACACATTCATTTGTAGCTGGAGGTTTAAGGAATGCTTGACAGGACTTCAGCTAGCCAAGTTTGTTGGAATAGGGTAACCTTGTTGAAATTGGAAAATGTGCAATTTACATTTGAATGATCCGAATTCGCTATTTCTCTCAAACTTAAAGGGATAATATTCCAAAGCCTAGAAGCACAGACTGAAAAGGAGGGTACACTCTATTAAGCACGCTTGAAGCGGGAGACATCCAACTTCAATTTGCAGGCTGAGCCAAAACATCTTTTTAAACTGTTACATTTTATTGCAATATTTAAAGAAGCTATTGGTATTTTTCTACACATTTTCGTTTACAATGCACAGAAACGTATGCTGAATGTTTCGGCAACTCGGATCCACTGTAGGAAACACCATGCAGGGGTAACAGGGGTTTTCCACCTTCGGTGGAGTAGAGTAAAAAATTCTGCATTAATTTGTCCGACAAGTTCTTGATGCCACTCCGAGAAGGCCTTTTACTAAAAACCAAATTCAGCACAACTGCTATCAGGAAAGTTTGCACTTTTTGAATGAAATTCAGATACCTCGGAATTTTCCCAGCAGGCATAGGTGATAAAAGCCAGGACTCAATGCCCATGGAGGTTTTTCTTTCATTTACATCAGACTCCAAAGTTTTTTCCCCCACTTATTATGACACGACATCACATCTCCTGGTACCGTACTGTCAGGATTGCTTCCACCACTAAGACGTTTAATTAGCTAGGGTATATGATGAACTAATTCATAGAAATCTGGCAATTAAAAGAGATAGATCCCAAGCATAGACATGTTGTTGGCGATAATATGAACTATTTTATGATGAACTATGAATCATTAAACATATCTGTAATATGAGATCCTGCATATTTTGAAAAGCTTTGTCATGGGGCACGGACAGGTATATTAGTGTGGAGCTGACAGTGCTGCGAGGCTCAAGATAGATGTATCATTCTCAGGGCTATCTGATTGTGGACTCCCCTGCAGGACAGGGTCATTTCAAGGATATTGGGTGCCCTGAATTAAAAGTATTTTGGGTGCCCCTGTTTGGATCATATTTGAATTTATCATGCAATTTCAGCTCTTTCATACCCTCTTAGGCCAGTTCACTGGCAATGCACAGAAAAGGGTGCTGGGCGCAAGCAAAAACTGTGGACCTATGTTTCAACAATTTAGACTTATTAAATGCTACAAATTACCTACCTCCAAGATTCAATTCCACTTTTGATTTTTTCTCTAAGGAAGAAGGAGTATAATTTACTTGAAAACATTGAATTTACAAGACCTACAACCAGAGTTTGTTAAACATAGGAGACTTGAAGTAGGAGAGGGATTTGAACATCAGTAAAGTTAAAAAGAAGGATTTTTTAAATGTAATTCCTTTAAGAAAAAAATAGCTGTATTGCAGTCTTTTCAGAATCCTTTCATGCTAACTGTAAGCATTTTCAAACATTTGAATGCTCTACAAAGTTCTAGGTAGAGTGATACTCCATCAGCACAGATATTACAAGACCTGACTTTAGTAAACTGAGGTTTGTTCCTTTAATACAAATTAGACATGCTTTCAATAAGAAAGCATTTTCTCAGGTTGCATATATCTTACCCACAGGCTCAGGCATCATGTGGGAAAGCTCTAAACCCTAAGTTTTTACATGCTTTACAGGCTGGGGTATCAACTGCACAAGTTGCAGAGATCTTCTAAGTCAATGAGCTATCATTCTTGTTGCACAGTTTGAAAAAGTTCAGATTTCAGGCAGGTCTAATACACATATTACACAGATCTCACAGACTCCAGTTTTAGACAGCAATTCTATCACTTCGAGAAATGACCACAATGCCACCCCTCTAATTACACAGATCTTACAGACTCAGTCCTGTCACAGTTTGGCTACTCTCACTTTACATGGACTTTACATGTTCAAGCATCTGAAAGCAAAGCTATCTCTCAGTTTACCCATAATGTGCAGGCTCAGGCCTCTGACAGCAAATCTATAACTCATGTTAAAGGAATATTACTGTCTCAAATGTCAGGTCCATAACCTGTAACTTAGGTTACATAAAAATACCAGCTACGTTCTCAAACAAAAGTACATCCATTAAGATCTCACAGGCTCAGGCTTCTTGCAGCTAAGGTAAACGTCGGCAGGGTACACATGTCTTACAGTTACAGTCTCAAAGTGAGAAAGAACTATCCGGCACAGATATCGTATGCTCAGGTAACAGACTGGGCATCAAAACATCTGGAAAACTATATTTTAAATACTAATGTGAGAAAATACGTAACCAGTGGGTAGATGAAGGCTCTCGTTTGTATGTAGTGCACTGAAGACTGGATCATAGCAAACTATTATGGGTGTCAAACTTCAAAGCCGACGAAAAAATTCAAAATACAGCTGATCCATTTCCCTAACCCAAAAATAAGTGAAAGACCCGCAAAATAGGTGGCTAATATGTTTCAAATAGCTTTAAGCGGTATACACATCTGGCACGTTTAAGCACTGTCAGAATGCTGAACACTAAACCTTCACAAAAGGGGCACACAAAGCCAGCAGCAGGGCAAGCGTCGCCGAGAAAAAGAACAGTCACAGTAGAGACAACAGTAGAGCTTACATGCTTTGGACAGTAGAGCAAAAGACACTCAAAACAAGAAAAGGCAACAGTGTGAGCTTCCTTCAGGAATCTATAAAAGTGCTCTTAAAATGAAAGATTCACTTGTTATGCACTGAGAATCACAAAGCCTTCTTTCCATTAGGGAATTTTTTATTTTGTTAAAGAACTCACTTCGCCAGAGTATGAATAGCCTAACCCTCAACCAACACATGACAGAATGCAGCTAGTTATTCTTGGCCGCTACAGATCCTTGCCCAAGAAAAGTAAATACATCCATCAGCCCTATATAGTTAGCATCAACACAAAATCTCTGTCAATCATTATTCCCTCTTTTGATATCATAGTTTATGTCTATGATGATGATACTCAAATAGTGGCCAGGTCACCTTGATGAAGCTCAGAAGAATGTTTAGAATTGTTGAAAACTCTATCAGTCTGAATGAAGGACAATGAGCTCCGGTTCAACCTTGGCAAAACTGAGGCCTTAATCCAAGACAACAGTCATGATATATGGTCTAAATCCTTGTGGCCTGAGAACATGAAACAGGAGCTAATAGTAGTGGACTTGGAATTTATCTTTGATGCAGAACTCAAAATGGACACTCATTTGACCAAAGTTACTGCCTCTTTCTTTATGATATTAAAGACTCTATCATTTTAGCACTGCTTCCTGCAAATTGACAGACCACCGTAGCTTTATGTCTGGACTATGGAAATTCTTTTTATGTTGGCTTGCCTTGATCTCTAGACTAAAATTGTTCAAAATGCACTGCTCAACTTGTTTTTGTTCTTAGTAGGAAAGTCACGTTCTGCCATCCCGTCAGCTGCCCTGGTCACCAGTTCGAAAACGAATCTAGTGTAAGTGACTGTGCGCCGCTCACAAGGCTTTCTATGATCAAGAACCTATTTATTTATAGAACAAATCTGAAAACAATTTTCTTTCTAAGGTGCCTTAGATCTCAATCTTCCTCTCTTTTTTAAAGTTCCTAAAACCCATAAAGCTTGAGTAGGAGGCAACCAAGAGGCAATCGAATCAAATATGACAATTATGTAAACAATATTCAAAAGATCAATGCTATTGCAGAAAAAAAAAATATATGTATTTATGGGTGGGGTATTTTCTAGCCAAATGTTTTGATCCAATCAATTCCTGGATGATGCAATATAAAACTATTCTCATATATCCCCAAATCTGAGTTTTTACTTCTATCCCAGGAAAGAAACTTGAAAATGACCTGAATTACCCCAATAAAGACATTAGTGATTTTACCTACAGCTGTTAAAAAGGCAAAATCATTCTATTTCGCAGTGGACAACCAACTCCAATAAGACAACCACATAAAAATCCTGTCAAGGGAGAACAATACCAGCTGAAGACGGTATAGAAAGTGAAATCACTTTGAATAACTTCTATCTGTGGTGAATCATCTGAACTCAGTGGCCAATATCTACTAGATGAGGTTGCTGAAAAAGATTATTTCCTTTATTCCTGACCAAGTCGTAGGCTCAGGGTGTTGTTATAATCAAAAAGAGCTCTTCTGTCACACAAAGATTTTTTTTCTTTCCACTCTGATGTCTGTTAGGAAAACGGTGAGTTTTCCTTAAATAACCTTCACCTACCAGGGTTTACCCTTGATGGCATGCTTCATCATTGGGTTCTTCCCATTCCGCTGCAGAACAGGCATGCTACAACCTACGAGTTAAGTGGGAGCACTTATTGTTGGTTAAAAATGCATTCAGATGAAGTTTAAGGTGGGAGTGGGAGAGGGAGAGAAAAAATGAAAAATACCTGGCTAGTAGGAGAAGATTCTTTACCTGTACCTCTACCCAGTAACATTAAAATGTTGGGAAAATGGAAGAGCTTAGAGGGGACAATGTACCTCAGTTCCACTGGTTGACATGTTTCTATCCCTACCGCAAGGCTATTCCTCAGGACGAAGATTGAATGCTCACTGATACCACTCTGATAACTTCTCTTACTTAGGAGAAACAAAACTGTGAGAAAAGACAAATAAATACAGACAGAACCAAA
The DNA here is from genome assembly GCF_964204655.1 of Triturus cristatus. NCBI lineage: Eukaryota > Metazoa > Chordata > Amphibia > Caudata > Salamandridae > Triturus > Triturus cristatus. The sequence goes on from NC_140582.1 coordinate 238,343,185, forward strand.
TGGTGTTTGTATCAGGATAGTCTGTTCCACGTAACTCATAGGTTTTAGCACGCCTGTTCCTTGGCGGAACGGGAAGAACTCAAAGATGAAGCTCTGGTGGGTGAGGGCTATTGAAGGAAAACTCACCATTTTCCTAAAACACATCAAAGTGGAAAGAAAAAAAAACCCTTGTATGACAGAAGGGCTCTCTTTGATTATAACATATCTACCAGGAGGACAAGCCTCTTTGTTCTGTTTCATCTACCTCCCCAAAGTCTCAGGGTGTCGGCAGCTATTCTGTCCATATTTAACCACTCCAATGTCTCCTACTTGGGGTACCTATTAAAGCTGTTTAGAGGCTAAAGGTAATCCAAAATATGGTTGCGAGATTGTTGTGCAATCACAAGTCTGATTCATACCGACAATGCATTGCCTTCCAAGGCAGAAGCTGTTAGAATGTATGGTAAGTTGCCTGCTAAATCATCCCATTTGCTGACTTTTTAAACTTTATTTTAGTTCATTTTTCCTTGCAAATCAATAGTACATCAGCAATTCACATTGATCTAAAGTTACATAGCATCAATATCTAAATATATGTTTACAGAACTCACAACAGACCATTCCACCCTGTGGGATGGAGAGACCTAAACAGATGTTCATCCCTACCGTCTATGTGTTCACTTGTTCATGATTCTACCCAATGACCCATCACTGTCCAAAGTATTGGTATTGTCTTCTCTGCTACTACCATATAGCTGCAATAGTCTCCCCATACATCCTCTGTGCCCAGCTTTAGTTGTGTCAACTGCTGCAGAAATTTGTCTGTCTCTCTCTCTCTCATTCGCTCTCTCTCGCTCCACATTGCCATATTCAGCAGCCAGGAGTCATGCTAGGCACCCCTGTCACATCCATTGTAGCAAAATATATTGCTTAGCTTTGGTACTTTACTGAATAACACCAACACAGGCTATGAGGTAAGTGGTGCAACACCATGGCCTCTAAATCTCAAATGCCTCTCCCCAAGAATTTCTCTATCAAAGGACAGATTCACAAAGGGTGGCCAATCTCATGGTTCCCACCATTGTCATCAATGCCAGATCACCTTTTGGAGAAGTGAAAGTTGACCCATAACAGATCGCAGATTTTAGCAGGTTTTCTGGGACATCCCCTTGAATGATAGATTGGTTCTACCAAAAAGGAATATTGGCCCATTCCTCTCAACCACTATCCCACTGGTGGTGGAATAAGTGAATGCCAGTGCTTGCCAATGTCTCTTTTGCTAAGAGGAAGAGACACTTCTGGGGCAGTCCAGATCCCCTATTAAACCAAGGAGTACCAGTTTAATGGAGGGATTAGGAGGATGATCAATATTTCAGTTAAGATGTAGGAAATGATTGGACAGAAGTCCTCATTGACCGAGCATCCTGCCCCTGTGAGTATGAAATCTAAAATCAAAGTAGTACAAGATGATCAGATATTCAGCAAACCCTTGATTGTTTGTTCACAGCTTTCAGCCCATAAAAAACCACTGAACAGCTCACCCACAAACTGTTCTCATTTGACCTTTACTGCTATAGGAAATCTTAAAGTGTGTCTTTGCTGGATCATATATATGATAGTAATAAGCTTTTGACACTCGACAGATCCAAGTAGGAACTGACGTTTTGGGGTAGTCTCTGGTTCCGTCAAGCATTCTTCCCATCATCCCTTCATCATTTTGGCAGCTTTACATACCTGACTGTAATACTGACGGACAGGACCAGGTCAAGTTTCGTAAAGTACTTGAATTCCATACTTTCTGTTAACTTTGGTTTTTCTTACGTCTTCTTTCATGTCTTCCACTCATTTAGCTTCCCTGCTTAAGGTGTCTTGTGGTGTATTTGGACTTTCAAGTACTGTCAATCACTCACTGCGAGTCATACCCTAAATCATAATTAGCCTCATTAAAATCTTTTTGTCATAAAGCTTCACATCAAGGAGTTATCACTAACCACAAAAATCACAACACCCGTTGTTTTAAATGTTCTTTGGTGGCTTCCACTTCTACAAGCTGCTAATTTGAAGTTGCCTGTACAAAGAGGTCCAGCTCTATGTGTGAAAAAAATGAAAGCTCTCGGTGAAGCACACTCGTCCTGAAGTAAGATAGGAAAGTATCTAGAATTTCAAAGCAAATCTTTATGAACTATAGGAACCCAGAAGCCGGCCTTCTCTGAACCCCCCTCAACCTCAAACCTCTCAGTTAGGAAAGTCACCTACTATAAAGATCTTCAAGTGTGATCTCAAATCATTCTTCCTTAAGAAAAAAAGAAATATTCCGGATAACGCTATTACTATTACTCAGTATCAAAGAAGCATTATTCGACTTAGCAAGTCATAAAAGCATTACAAATAAAAAGATAACACATCAGAATTACAAAAGGTAAAATCTGGATTAAAACATTTGTACAAAGAGCAATCAAAGCCATCATTATATTACACATAATATGATAAGACAGAGTTAAAAACAATAATAAAAGCAACAAGTGCATAACAGTCTCAAGCACCTTGGCAGGCGTAATAGACCCCACAAGACCTGGGGTACACACTCATACACCTACACAATAGTGGGAGATTTCAACCGTGATCATTGTCCAGCCCTGATTTGTTTGGAGCGTATGTGCCACATCCACCACAAGAATTTAGCAACTGGGAGTGTGTACCTGGGAGATGGATCAGTGCAAAGGATTCGCAGGGCTATTTTGTGTGATCTTGTACCCAGGTTCTTACAGAGCTTAGCCAGCCAAGCATTATCCTACATTATTAGGTAGGACAGACAAAAAGCACATGCGTGTATGATTCTACGTGTTTGGCACATGTATAACATTTGTTGTACCCGTTGGGAGACCATTTGGATGTAAAACACTTCAAAGGCAAAGATCGTGATCTAAATTGAAAGTAAAGTTTTTTCCATCCATGTTTATTTTTATAGTATCCTATAATGACTCGGGCATGGTTTAACGTGCTCCGAGAGGGATATCGGGTCAATGCGCCTAAACTCATCTTGTGCAACCATTTCCCAGTAAGTTTCTTTAAGGCTGCTTTTTGTTGGGAACAGTTCAGTGGAAGGGGAGTCCCACAGGTGTGATAGGCCCATTTTTTTGAACAAACTTCTCAGATCGCGCAGCCAGCTAATTTTATGAAAGCGTTCCAAGTTTATGACGTCCCTTAAACCCTCTATGTACACTGCCAGTTCCTGCGTGCACCATATTCTGCCCCAGAATAGAATTGGCTGTAACCTGGCTAGGTCAATCAGGGCTTTCCTACCTAGATAAATCCTTAGAGGGAGAGTGGGTGTACTCTGCGGCATACTAGTGATTGGGCGGAGAAAACCATTCTCAGCTGTTGTTAACTGGGTCAAGTTTTCTAGGCCCCACAGATCAGCCCTGTAAAGGACTGAGCTTACCACTTTGGTGTTGTAAATGTGGAGTACTGGGCTTAGGGGCTTTGTCAAAGAGGTTTTAAATTATTTTCTAAGAATTCCAGCTAACTTCCGATGCTTTAGTGCTATGACTTTGATATGTGGCTTCCACCTCATCTTCTTCTGCAGCTTGATACCCAGATAGACGAAAGCATCAACCTGCTCCAAAGGTAACCCATTCATCATCATGTTCCCTCTAAACGATCTGTGCTGATTGAATTCCATGAACTTTGTATTAGCGGTATTAATTTTGAGACCCCTCTGGAGACAGAACTCTTCAAAGCACTGGAGGGCACGCTGCAATCCGCCCGGTGTTTTGGAGATTATTGGCGTGTCGTCTGCCAACATTAAAATGGGGATTTTTCTTCCAGCTAAAACAGGAGCACCAATGTGGGTGGCATCAAGGAAGTTTGCAACTCCATTTATAAAAAGAGAAAACAATGTGTGAGCCAACACGCATCCTTGGTGAACACCCTTTCGCACAGGAAAAGGATTGTCTTGTTTCCAGTCGGCCCCAATGTATTTGTGCATGATTATCCTCATGGAGACCGACAATCAGGGAGAGTAAATCAAGTGGCATCCCATCTCCTTCAAGACCTCCTGCAGTTTATTTCTTGAGACCAAGTCAAAGGCGGATTCTAAGTCGACAAAGGCAGCATTCTTGTTGCCTTTGCCGAGAGTGATTGTCCGCCAGTATATCAGAACAAAATGAAAGACCTGGTCGATGGTGCTTATATGGGCCCTGAAGCCTGCCTGGAGAGGGGTGAGGATGGAATGGACCTCGATCCAAGCATGGACCTTGGCCAAAACAAGCCTAGCCACCACTTTCGGTATGGAATCTATAAGGCTTATCGGCCTATAGTTACCAGGAAGAGATTTGTCACCTTTTTTGTATATGGGAATTATGTCGGCCCCCTGCCAGGTAGAATAGGTGCACCTTGGGCTATGGCGTTAGCAAGTAGTAATATGTGGTTGGACCATTTTTGTCTATCTTGCAAGAAAATGTCAGCAGGTATACAATCTAGCCCTGGGGGTCTACCACCTGTTAGGCGGCAGAGAGCACCACTGACATCTTCCTCATCGAATACCCTGCCAGCAGGGAAGGGGTAGATCGGAAATGGTAATTTATCATCTGCTTCATCTTCAGAGTATTGAGTGGCAAAATGGCTAACCCATATGTCAGGGTCAACTGGATTTTCCGGTGGCTGTGCTATTCCGCCCCTACCCTATTTGACCACATTCCAAAACCACTTGGCGTTATTGCTATCGCAAGCGCATTTTAATTCCTGCCATTTGCTCTCATCCCAAGATTTTTTGGTGCAGTGGATAATATTCTTGTAGGTAGCCCTAGCAGTATGCACTCTAGCCAAGGCACCCGCCTTAATTGCTTTCCCAAGGGCTTTGCGGGCACACCTGCATTCGTGGTTGTACCAGTGATGGTTGGGCGGGATAACTTTTGCCTTGGGCTTACAATGTTTTTAACAATTACTATTCAGGTCCCACCTTACTGAACCTATTGTTTCTAGCCTTGTTAATAGCCCTTCGGTGCATTTTTGTATTGTCAAAGTTTGACATGTAACATTGTTTTGTTTTTCTACTCTCCTCAAACTGAAACCTTTGCTTTCTCGAATTTTCAACCTCGAAATGCTTACCCTCTTCTGATTGTCCTGTGAAGCAATCTAAACTCTTTTTAACTAACCTGCACAAATTTAATTTGTCAGCTGATTGCATGACTGATGCACATGCCGTGTTAAACTGACCCCCTGTGTTCATATCCTACCTTTTAATTGACTGATCATGGTACTCTTGATGCTGAAATGTACACTCTTGTGCTGTAATCTGCATCATATAAATTGACACTTGGGCCCATATTTATCATGGTTTTACGTTTCCCTTGCACCACTCAATTGGATCCAAGGGTGATGGAAAACCTACAATGACATTTAGCAAACCATGCAAGGCTACCTTGCATGGCCCTGCTTGACTTGGTAAATGTGGAGTAACACAGGGCAGCGCAAGTTGCTGCCTTGCATTACTCTGTCCCAGGGAGGCATTCTATTGGTGGTGAGTGGGTGTTCCCATGCATCCTCCCATGGATTTTGGTGCATTCCCAGATTTACCATTAGTGGTAGATCTGGTAATGCTTCACAATGCTACGCCTTCTGAGGGGGAGGCGTAGCGAAGGGAAATATGCTTATTTCTTCTTAGAATTTCCTATTTCTACAGAATGCTTCATTCTGCAGCACTCTTTCAAAGAGGAAGGAGCCACAAAGGAATATTTATGTGCTGGAAGATGTCCTTTCTGCACGAGATTATACTGCCTACAATGCAGGCACCCTTACACCATTGTGCAAAAGTGCTGGCCTTGACGCTAGGCAGCAGTTTGTGCACCAGCTCAGTGAGAGAGCAGGAGTGCACCATATAATTTTAAATACGGTGCATTCCTGCCCTCTCACTTACATGCAAGGTGGCTTGCTGAGTGCATTGCGTGAATATTTGATAAATATCCCCAGATTTATAAAATCTGTATATTTGCTAATAAGTTTCCAATTTTTCCTGCAGAAATCTGAAATATGTAATCATTTATATCCAGTGATTTGAACTGCTTATGCTTGTAATCCATACATTACTCACTCAAGACTCACAACTAATCGTTTGCTGTGCACTGGTGTAAGCAATCTGTCTATGTACATATAGAGGCCACTGTTGGGCCTGACCCTTTTTACAAGCTCACCCACAGATTTTTGGATTCTGTTGCTGAATCTGTTATTCTTGGCATTAGGACTCTGTGTACTTTTCCCCTGCTAACCGTTGGTAATGGGATTGTGCTCTCTCCGTAAAATATGGTAAATAGGCATGTACCAGATTGGTACATTTAATTTACACATAATTCCCAATTATATGGTACTTGTTGTAATCAGGGCCCGTACTCAAGTGCTACCAGTGGTCAGTAGCAACCATTATGCCACCCACTAAAGTAGCCTTCTAAAACATGTCTCACGCCAGCCACTGCAGTGAGAAGAGCAGAATTAAAATGCCATTTTGACCGGGAAAAAGAAATCTTTCGCTGGGCCCATACCTTCTTTTATAATACTTATAAGTCACCCCACTGTAGTCCCTAGAGGCTCGTAGGGCAGGGTGCATTGTCCTTAAAATGTAGGACAGGTGTACTTAAGTTTTACATGTACTGGCAGTAAAAAACTCCTAAAGTCGTTTTTCACTTCTTGTTAGGCCTATGTTTCCCAATGACTAGCACTGGGTTACCTTACTACAATTAATGTGATACCTCCAGATTGGAAGCAGATAAAGATATGCAGTTATGAATTCTAAGTTTAAATTCTCTTTAATGGTGAAGTCGTATTTTAAATTACAATTCCAAAATTGCCACTTTGAGAAAGTTGACATTTTCGTACCCCAAGCAACTAGGCCTTTCTCTCAATGTCCTGGGTCAAATGACAGTGAATGGATCTGCTGTTGGGATTAGTGTATTACTTCCATACAATGAGAGAAAGAGGAGGCTTAGATGTAGACAAGATGGGACATCCTGGCAGGATGACTGGGGGAGGAGTTGTCCCCAGCCCTGATTACTCTTTAAAGGGCTTTGCCTCCTGCACACACAAAGGAACCTGACACCAGGCCTGCCCTGCCTTTTATTACCCCGGTCAGTTTAGAGCCCTGACCAGTGAACAAGATTGAACTTTCCAGAACCAGTGTTGAGGGTAAGACAGGGAATCCCCCCACACAAAGTCTGAAACTAGGTAGAAATATTGGTCCTCCAGAGCACTCACTAGAGTACTCCTGGACCTGTGGAAGATTCAGAAGAAGGGCTTCCTGACTGCCCTGCTGCCCTACTGCTTGAAGGAATGCCTTGCTGTCTGAAGAAGGAAGACTGGACCTCCTTGCCTTGCTCCCAGGCTACCCAGAGTGACTTTGTGGGTCAGTTGGCTAACTTCATGTATGAGCTACAGGGAGATAACAAACTTCAGAGGCCGCCTTCAACTGCCCAGCTGCAACTGGACCTGCCTGATCCTGTCTGAGCCCTGCTCCTGGCCTCTGCTGGAGTGAGTCTAGATCCCCCAGAGGTGCCTTCCCCTTGACCCTTGGCTGGCATCAGTGGAAGCTCCAAGGAGAAAAGGTGAAAATCCTGAAATTTGGGCTCCTACCGATCGCAAAAAGGCGTGTTCATTCCAAGACTCTACCACCCGCGACAACTGGCAACATAAAGCTCTAATGAGACCTGCTCTTCATGCCGGCAGCAACTGTCTGAGCCCACCAACAACTCGAGACCTGCACTTCGCTGTACAGCCCGCGACAACCCCCAACACGAAGCTCCAGCAATGACTTGATCTTCACGTTACAGCTACGAATATCACAACGCTCAACCTAATCTTTGCACAGACAATCTCCTCCTCACGGTCTCCTCCAAAGTAACTAACCTAGTCCTTGCATCCGACCCGCACTTCATCACGGTCAGCCTGAACTTCTGACTTTCCCCCAGTCTAGCCCGACCAGATGACTGCAGGTAGCGCATTGTGATTTTAGGTGCTATTTTCCCTAAATACTTTTGAATATCTCCATTCTACTGATTGGGTTTTTGTCATTCTGCTGTCGTTTTATTTGTTAAAATGTACTTTATTTTTCTAAATGGGTTCGGGATTTTTCTTGTGTTCTGCTCTCACTTTATTACTGTTTGTGTGCTGCATAAATACTTTACATATTGATTCTAAGCTAAGCCTAATTGCTTTTGTGCCGAGCTATCAAAGAGATAAGGACAGGCTCATTTACTGTCTTTTTGTGGTTCACCCCGACAAGGAGTGCGATTGTCGCCAGAGTGGGGCTTCCACAACCCTGAAAGAGTAACCCAATTTTTTGCAGCCACAAGTGCGCGTGGACTGGATTGTGATAACGTAACTAGTGTTCCCAGTAAATACCAATCCTCGAGAGTGTGGTGTTTACCGTGTGCAGTATAAACAACTAGTTATGGATTTGCCTCCTTAAAATGAGTAATCACATTATGCATTAGTGCTTTCTGCATTCTACATCTCTCAGTATTTATCATGCATTTTCCACAGTAAAGCTTGGTATGGTTGACATTCTAAATTATAACTGGGAAACATTGCAGGGGATGCGATATTGACTACACATCTTGAAATTTTGATTCATGCACACATTAATGTTTGTGCAGGGATCAGAATTTTATGGCCCTCGCAAGATCGAACCATAGAAATCACGTTATGTATAGCTGCATGGTATGTAAGCAGAACAAAGGAAATACAAATCAGGTAATATTTTTTAACAGGATGGGATAATGTTAATGAAATTTTTAAAAGTCAAATAAATGTCATAAAGTCCTACTTTAGCCATCTCAGCCTTTTGCGGATTGGTTCCTGCTTTAAGTCAGACGTCTGGTCCAGCCTATTAGCTCAAAGAGGATGGTGAAACCTGGACAAACGCTGCAAGCCAAACAGCTGGAACCAGCGACCACATTCTTTACGAAAAATGTCTCCATTATAACTCCTCAATAAAGTTAGTAAGTAAACACAGGCATTTGCACAGATGGACTGAGCACATGACCTACAGATCCAAGGGGAAATGAAGTTCCATGTGTAAACAAGAACAGAACACTCTCTGCCCCCTTTTTGCATGATTTACCAGACATGATGCCTTTAAGTAATGTTTATGACCCTTGACTTGTTTCTTATTCATTGTGGATGAGCGTTTCCAGGATTCTGAATGTTTTTTATAGTATGTGTTTAATTGATTGCATGCTCTTTTGTTTTGTCTGAATAAAAAAGATAGCAGGAAATATGACAAATATAACCTATGCACCAGTGCAAATACAATTTGCACTCATTCCGTTGCAGGCTAAACTTTTGCCCTATGGCAAAAAACCGAATACACTTAGTTTCCATTACTATTGTTATGTTTGCCAAAGGAAAAAATGGAGGAAATTCTGAAATGCAAAATGTTACAAAGTTTGGGACAGAATCAGTTTGTTGAATTTCGGTTGGCCCATTTGTTGACACCTATTCTTGTTCCTGGACCAGTATTTCATTGATAAAATACTCTTTTACCTATCCAAGGTAGCAAGAAAATAAAGACAGGGAAAGAGAGAAAAAAGGAAAGAAAGAAAGAAAAGAAAGGATATTCCAATGTATTGCTTTTCAGATACTTTCATATTTGTTCTTGTCATTTTAAAATCACTTTTTTATTTTATAAGCAAATAAAGAGGCAAAACATTAAAATAACATAAGGGCTTTGTGTACTCCTCCAACTATGTAAGAGACTTAAATGAAGAATAATTAGATATACCAAAACAAGTGAAATGATGACCCTAGAGGTGGTGCCGCTTGTAAAGAGAACAAAAGGAACATAAGCATTTGATTAAAAGTAGATTCAAGCAAATGCCCCATGTAATGTATGTTGTCTCTTCTTGATTTTCATCATTAGCAAACGTTAGATTGCTCCCGGAAAAAAAAAACTGTTTTTTCAAGTCTGGCCCAAGCAGTTGAAGCCTGTGCTACTTTTGGGTCTCCAATGCATAGCAACGCAATTATGGGCAGTACAATAACTAAATCTAGATAGTTGTTTGTCAGTTAACTTTTTCATTACCAGACAATAGCCTCTGCTATCAGATTGTCAATGAAAGCTGCAGAACCCACCCAAACATTTAATATATATATTCAGTAAACTGATGGGTTAGAGGATTATTCATCTGCGGGAGCTTCAAACTCAGATCCCCAGTTTCTTTAGATCCCCAGTTTCTTTAGATCACTGAGAATTTCATTTATATATATGTTCACTGAAAAAAAACCAAAGCAGTTAGATACACATGTCATTTAAAACTAGGGGTGGCCCGAATTTGATACAGCGGTATTACATTAAAATTCCGTGAGATTTTGTGGAATTCCACGGCGGGGCAGAGTGAGCATTTGGCACTATTTTCTTCATGCAAAATGCACAGATGCATCCAAAAATTGGTGTAAGGGTGCATATTGTGCTAAGAAATAGAGCTGCCAAATGCACATACAGTGTATACCCCTCAGTGTCTTTTTATACTCAGTAGTGATTACTGAGGAGTATGTAAGGGTGCAGAGGGGTATTACTGTAAGTACATTTGGTATTTGGCGCTGCTGTGCATACCCCTCCACGCCCTTACATACTCTGCAGTGACAGCACATGGGTTTGCACTGGGGGGATAGGGTGCCTGTGGTGGGGGAGTTGGGTGCCAGTAAGTGGCTGGGTGCAGGGCCGGCTTGCAGGCCAGGCCCTTCGCCCAACCTCATGCTATAAACTGCCAAAGGCTGTGCGCTGTGGGGGGTAGAGCACTGATGGGGAGTCAGGTGCAGGGTGTGGCTGCGGGCCCAGTTTTGTGACCAGCCTCAAGCTGCACACAGCGAGCAACATCTTACTTTACATTACAAAAAACATAGGAATTCACTGTAAAAGACAAAGCTTAAAGTTGCATTATAGTTATTAATTATAATAATATGCTACTTTACATTAAAAAGACCTTAGAAAATCACTGAAAAAACAAACATTAAAGGGGCATTATAGCAAGGTGAAAATGTCAGTTAAAACATACGGGGGCATATTCTCAAGGACTCATCGCCAAGCTAGCGGCACTTTATCGCAGCCAAAGTGGCGATAGATTTATCGCCCTATTCACAAGCTGGTGCTAACAGCCGATTTCGCCAGTCTTCCTGCAACAGCAGCAGAAAAAAACATCGCCACGGGTGACACCGGCAACTAACGCTAATGAGATGCAACATAGGCATTCCCGTGCAAAAAGCCGCAACAACACCACTTCGCAACATTCTCAACGACCAGCCAGATCGGCGATAACATCACAAAACATGCGATAAGGGTCGTTAGCAGCAGGGAATTCACACCTGCTGTTTCCTGGCATTAAGTCGGACGATAACCTGCACTAGAAATAGGAGCCCAGCCCACAGCCACACCATAAGAACAACAGATGCCATGGAGCTACTGATCATGCAGCTCGGAGCCCCAAGAGGGTCACAACACCCACCGCCACCACCCTCAGGCCCACCACCCCCGTACCCCCCTGCCCCCCCCTCCCCAGACTACCACAGAGGCAGCGCAGACAAAGACAGCGGACCTTCAGAAAATGCACCAGCCACACAGACTTAACACCAGCGGATGTCATTGCCCACTACAGGCTCAAAAGGACAACCATCCTCCACATCCTCACCCACATTGCCCACAGGCTGATGGTACCAACACAGCGGACAACCAACATCCCTCCGCAGACAAAGCTGCTGGCTGCGCTGCATCTGTTGGCCTCTGGAACCTTTCAACCGACAACTGCCAGAGTTGGAGAAGTCTTACAGCCAGCCCTATGCAAGTTCCTCACAACTGTCTTGGATGCCATCATCAGCTTGGTACACCAGCATCTTTACTTCCCACACGCTGCACAGGAAAAGCTGGAGACCAAGGAAGGGAACAACGCCATAGCTGGCTTCCCGCACGTGTTGGGGCAATCGACTGCACACATGTACTTCTCATGCCCCTTGCCGCCACTGCACACAATTACCTCAACAGGAAGCACACGCATTCCATCAATGTGTAGGCAATAGTGGACCACCGGGGACTCTTCACCAATGTCGTCGCCAACTACCCAGGTAGTGTGCATGATTCCTTCATCTTCCAGCAGTCTATCATCAACCAGCGCTTTGAGGCTGGCATCTATGCAAATGCAATGCTTGTCGGTAAGTACCAACTGAACACACCACACACCTCAACTCCACTAACATACAACTCACAACTCTGGGAATGCACATGTTACAAAATCATATACAACATGACAAACAACATGCCCACATACCAGACACGAAAACACAACTTACTGTGGTAACCTGGGCTAGCCATGTACACAAGCCTTCAACGGCATGGCAGCTCAGCCACACAATAGCAAAATGTGGGGAGAGGTGGGAACCAGGCATGTGCGAAGGAGGCAAGTGACCCATGAATGAGAATGTACACAATGCCAAGTGTGGCCTGGATGTGCTGGACAGACTTGTGTATGCAGACCACAGACATTTCCATGTCGACATACACTGCTGGTGTTTGGAGTGTAGTGGACATTGGACGCAACCAAGTTACCTCAGCCAGTGTGGAAGGTCACGGAAATGTAGCTTGTTACATCCACCCCTGTAAGCGTGAGCAGAGTGGGATGGCCCGGTGTAAGCCAGGCTAACATAGGAGTGTGAATAAAAAGCTCGTTGCTCTGGGCGTGGTTCTCTTCCAGAATGGCCAATGTGTCTGCCAGGGTGGCGCCTCTCAGCCCCGCCACGAGGCCGACGCCGTGAGCGGTGGTGCCTGCAATCCTGTGCGCCTGCTGCACCCCAGGCTGCTGGTCCAGAGACCCGTCTTGGCCACCCCTGCACTCCCAGGCCTCACTGCTCACCTGCCAACACTGGCGTGTGTCAAAGAGGGCCCACCACATGCCGGTGCAAGCTCCAAGCCCGCAGCCTGCGACCTTGGCAGCCTCCTCAGACCATCGCTGGCCTCCGCAACACAGGCCCCCAGCACTCCTTTCTCGTTGACGTACTCCACCGCTGCCTTCGGCCTACTCTGCGGTCTAGTAGGTCACACATTTGGAACTGAGTCTTGATTTTTCAATGGCCCAGTTCATATCATTATACGCAAGGAGAGGAGTAAGAGGAAGATGTAGTTCAGTCCGGAGGAAAAAAGGATCATCGTTATGGAGGTGATCGAACACTGCCAACAACTGCTCTGGTGCCACTGACTGTGCATAGCAATCCAACGACACGTGGCTGTGGGACCCTGCTGACCGCTGCCTCCGGCCTACACTGCGGTCAAGTAGGTCACACATTTGGAACTGAGACTTGATTTCTTTATGGCAGAGTTCATACCATTGTACAGGCCTCATCACAGACTGCATCCTCTTTCAGCTCTGGTGCCACTAACTCTGTACCCCGAAATTAATGGACCCTCTCTGGTTGAACTTTGGTGGCATCTGAGTATATGGCCTGGGGCTTGTCTTCATCATCATGTAGATGATACTGACTTGGTGTTAAAAATTAGTCTGTAGCGTTCATCTCCTCCATATTGCCTGTTTCTGCTTGGTTCTGCCCTCTGCATCATGCCCTGGAAGAACAACTTCCCCTGTCCTCCGATACACTCCCCGACATTCACCTTCGACATCGACGAAGACCCGCTCAGCTCTCGTGGCCCTACCTCAGTGCATCGCACGGTGTGCCTGTGCCGACTGCAGTGCATCCGGGGCCACTAACTCTGTGCAACTCAAGTCATGGACCCTGTCTGATTGAATATTGGATGGCCTCTGAGTTGATGGCCTGGGGGTCATCAACGCCATGTGTCTGTGGCCCTGCGCTGACCGCTGCCTCAACTGCGGTCCACCAGGGCTCACACATCAAATCGAGTCCTGATCTGACTGGATGATGCATCACTGCTGGCTGCACATGCCACCACCGCCAGGACCACCTCCAACCAACAACTGCCAGAGTCGAAAGAGTCTTACAGCCAGACTATCAGAGTTGCTCACACTTGTCTTGGATGCCATCATCAGCTTGATACCCTGCTCAGCTCTTCAGGTGCCAGTAACTCAGTACACCACCACTCATGGACCCTTTCTGATTGAGTTTTGTGCTGTGGACAACTCACGCAACAATGTTACCTCAGGCAGTGTCCTAGACAATTTCTTCACATGAGCATGCTCAGCTCTGGTGCCGCTACCTCAGTGCACTGCAAGTCACGGACCCTTCTGATTGAATATTGGGTGACCTCTGTACTTGCTCCGGCTACCACCATGATGCTTCACAGTTGTTTGAATTATGTTGGTGTTTTCTGTTTCCGCTTTGATAGTGTATCACTGTTCAAGTTCTTGTCAGCACCATCCACTCCCTGAGGGCTGGCTCACACTCACCCCTCACCCATCCAGCAAAGGCGTCACTGGTCAGGTGACCCTGGTAATAAAAAGTGGCCGGGCACACGTGCCCGTAGCCAATTCAACTAACTATCAAAGTGTGTCTGTGTGCGCATTACGTATGCATGATGACCCTGGGCCCTACCACATTACATGGTGCTGTGTACAGCGGATGCAACCATATCACCTCAGGCAGTGGGTAAGACCTTGAACATGTAGCCTTGTCGCCCCACCTTTCATACTTAAGAGGAGTGGACTGGGCCGGCGTACATAAGTCCGGCGTAAGGGTGTGAATGATTATCCGGGGGCTCTGGGCGTGGTTCAGTACTGGATATGTGCAAATGCGTGTGTCTCTGTCGCAGTGTGGGTGTCCATTGGGGAGTGTAAGTGGTCCCTGATGGGAATTAGACACCCATGTATGTGATCTAGTTTGGCTGCCATGAGGTCAAACCCCACCCGCACCTGTTCAGCCACCTCCTTCTGGCAGTCTAACACCTGCCATGGAATGCGATGTGTGCTTCGGTGAGGTGCTGGGAGCCAGCCGCGGTGGTGGGTGCTTCATGCTGTGTGGTGTGTGCAGGGGGTGGGGTCTCCTCGATGCAGCAGGGCTGCCCTGCTCCAGGAGGTGGGTTGGCTAGGATGTCCATGAGCTGTTGCAGGGTGTCGAAGGTGTGGAGGTCCTCTTCATCATCACTGATGAGTTGTTTGGTCTGCTCTGCAGGAGTTGTTGATTGTCTCTCTGCAATGTGAAGGGGAGATGCATTTTAACATTGTGTTGACATGTATGTTGACGCATTGTTCAAGTTTACATACAGACTGCATGATAATGTACATTGTGACTGTTTGGGAGGAGCTGACTATTTGATGTGGGGCAATGGACATTTGAACTACGTCACAAATGTGAGGTTGTACACGTACATTTTCATCTCACAGTTTCCTGCTATGCCAGATGTGATTGGCCAGTTTCTACACATAAGCGGAACCAGTTGTGTCCTCTGTTCTGTAGTGAAAGTGTTGCACTTTGTACCACATTGTCGTCAATGTTGATGTGCTGTTATTGCTAAGTGTGTGTGCTGCATTGTGGGAGAGTCGCCCTTGCAGCTGTGAATTCTCTGCCCCTTATCCCTTTGAAACACACAAGATGATGGACGGAATGTTGCACATTGGCAAAACATTCACCCCCAGTCACAGATCTGGGTTTAATCCATCGTTATTTTGCTCACCACGCCACCCCAGTTCAGACATGGCCATATGCAAATCAGTCTTGAGCCTGTGCCTCATGGGAACAGTCCAGCCCGAACTGTCAAGCCATGTCTTCCCTGGACCGGAATCAAGCATCCTAGGACCGGTTTCGGGGTTTCACCCCTCTTCAGCCAGGATAGCTTGATTAGAGTGGCGTAGTGAGCACAGGACCCACGTCTGGGCATACCCTTCCCACATAGGGTGAACAGCAAAACACACAAGAAGGTTGCACATTGGCAAAACATTCACCCCCAGTCACAGATCTTTGAGGCGGTGTGCCTTTGACTTCTGTGCTTCTACAGTGCTGAGATGTTGCAGACTTGGCTAATTTTGGCTCTTGTTCGTATTTTGGACTCTTGTGCATGGTTTATCCGCAGATGGGTTGTTGACGTCAGGGGTTGTTTGTGCACATGGATGTGTCAGAGTGTGACCTGCTGCTTTTTGGATGTGTTCCACACTCAGCCACCTCAGTGTTGTGGCATGCACCATGTCATGATAATTGGACTGCAGTCATGCTATTCGTCATGAAGTGTCATTTGCATTGTCAGTGTGGCTCACAGACACACAGCTTTGCTGGTTTTTACACGTGTGCATAGGTTGGTTGTGAGATTGGTGCTGTGTGGGGAGCTACCCCTTTGTGCCCATAGTGGACTGGGTCCTACTTACTGTTTGTATGTGTGCTGCAGTGTACCAAGGGGATCAGGGACATGATCCAGAGTCGTTGTCGGTGTGCAGTGTGCTCTACTCACTTGTGCATGTGTGCCATTTTGCCCATCTCCCCCCATCCCCCCAGTCTCTGGTCGGTACTCACCCTGTTGATGTTGTGTCAGGTCATGTTGAGCAGTGTCTGGATCCCCAACTCCTGGCACCGTATCCCGACTGATGACTGTGGCCACCATTTTCTCCATGTCATCCAGCTCCTGGTGTGCCGCTGGACCCCCACCTCCAATCTGCATTGCTGCTTTCATGTTGGCATCGAGTTTCTTCTTGGTTTTGCCCTTCACATCATTGCAGTGCCTCTTGACCTCTTCCATTGTCCTCCTCAATGCTGCAACTCCATTCACATGGTCCAAGATGGTCTGCTGGAGGTGACGAACAATTGTTGGTGGTGTTCTATCACCTCCGTATAGATGATCCTGTATTCATGCAGACTGAACGGCATCTTCCTCTTCCTCTTCTCCTTGGCCTTCCCCGACCCTGAAGTTCCTTGCTGGTCGTCTGTGGGGCTTGTGCGGTTCGCGTTGTCCTCTGCACCTGGTCCGGGTGCATCCATGGTGCTATGTAGTTTATTTATTTTTATTTATTTTTTGTTCTGCTTTTATAGTGCATTTTCCCGCATGACGCGTGGGAATTGCAGGCCTGTCGCTGGTTATCGCTGATGTTTGATTCGCGATTTTGGGCATTGCAACTTTTTTCACGTTCGTGTTTCGCATTTTTTCGGCATCATGTTAATTTTAACATGGTCGTGAGACTATCGCATGGTGCCACCGGATTGAAAATACAACGTTAACACTGTGTTATTTTCCGCGATAGACCGCGATAGACTGCAATGTGCAAAGTTGCGTTAAGCTAATTTTGCGATAATTATCACACGTTCTTGTGAATATCCTCCACAGTTTTCAACCAACTAACCCTCTGAGATTCGCCAGTGATAGGTATAACAAGTAACTATAACTTGTGCCCTAAAGTAACTATAACTCGCACCCTGGACAACACATTGCTAATTACCTCACATATTACAGCACTCATGACATCTACGACTTGACATTTTCTATGAAATCATTGATAACATCACTGCAACTCTGAAATGACCTCATTGATTATAACACTATGCATGGCGGGGGTACGAGTTATAGTAACTTGAGATAACTAGAACTGGTGAATTTCAGTGTTTTTTAGTTTAAAGCAGCATGTTTTAACTGACATTTTCACCTAACTATAACAACTCTCTAACTGTTGTTTTTATTTCAGTGAATTGCTAAGGTATTTTTAATGTAATGTAAGATATAATTTCAATTCCTAACTACAACATTACTTTAACCTTTTGTTTTTTACATTGAATTTTAAGTTTTTTTTCAATGTAAAGTAATATTTTGTTATGATTCAGAAAGCAAACCCCCCTGCCATGCATGTCCTTCTGCCATGCCATGTACCATGCTGGGTTGGCCTGCATCCAACCATCGCGGACAGCCAGCCCCCCCATTGAGCACTGATGAAGGCTGTGGGTGGCACAGTATTGATTACTAGGGCCTGGCCTCAGGACAGGTCCTTTATGCCACCCCGTGGGGAGCCAAAGCACAACATGGTTGGCCATAGGGCCTGGCCTGCAACCAACCCTCGTGGTTAGCCAACTGGCCTGTGCATAGCCTTTCTCCCTGCGTGGGGTTGGCTGGAGGCCTGGCCTGCAGCCGGGCCCTGCATCTATCCCCCATGTGCAGCCAAAGCCCAGTCCACAGCTCTCGACTGTAAATGGCATGGAGTTGACTGCAGGGCCTGGCATACCCTCCACCACGCACTGCATGTTTTAATGTATTGTTTTATCCCCGTGGGTATACCACGAGAGAAGCACCGGCAGAACTCCTTATCAATACAGTATCCTTACCAATGTATACTTACCTTGAGAATATTATGATTTTTTACATTTTGACCACTATATTTTTGAACGCTAATAGTTTTGTACTCTGGCATACAGGTTTGTATATCTGGCCCATGGTATTCACCATTCATGTTTTCTTTCACTCTGCATCTAAGCACCAGTTCTAAATATTCAGATATTGTTTTAAAAATAAAAATGTGTATTCTGTTTAGTGCAGTGCATTGCTTTTTTTTGTATCATTACCTTAAATGTTTATATGATGTTACTGCTGCTTACTGTTGAATCTCAAAAAAAATATTGATATCTCTTGATCTAAAATATAAATTCACAAAGATTTTTCTATGAGTACGTGTAATTTGGTGTGACATATCCTAACACTACTCCTGCTTTTTTAACTGAATTGCTGTAGAAAGCCTCGAGTACTCCTAGAAATCAGGAGTAAGCCAAGAGTATTACAAAAATAAGTCACACTTACTAAGATAGCAGAGTTTCTGTGAATTAGGCTATAAGTAATTTGCTTCCTGCGAGGCTTCTCTTTTTAAAGTAGATGTACGACTTCATTTCCACTATCCCTTCTACAAATTAAGAAAATATTCAGGGGCATATGTACAATGAGTTAACGCCGCGTTAGCCACACTTTTCTGCCGCTGCGATATTTTTATCGCCCTATTAATAAGCTGTTGCTAACAGCCGTTAGCGACAGCTTTCTGGCGATACCTGCTGCTTTCAGCATAGCCACCCATTTTAGCGATAACTATCGCTAATGACATGCAAGGTAGGTGTTCAAGTGCAAAAACGCACGCTAACCCCACTTTGCGATATTTACAACGATCGCTCGGACCCGCGATACATTAAAAAAACAGACGCTAAAGCCCTTTAGCGGCTGGGACTTAAGACGAGAAAAAAGCTGGTCTTAAAAATGGAGATAACCCTTGGGGCCTCATTTTAGCAGGTTTTGTTGTTGGATCGCGCTGCAAGCAATGTTGCTGTGCTGCCCTGCGACAAAACTACAGGGCAGGACTGTGCACCATCAATAAGATAGTGCGCATTCCTGGGCCTCACTCATGAAAAGTGTTGAAGGGGCTGCGACAAGACAGCGCTGCAACACTTTTCACTACCCTCTTCTTGCGACAACACGGATGCGCTGTATTTACTGGACAGTGCTCCATGACGCAGGTAATGACAGATACATCTGGAATCCTGATGTATCTGTCTGCGCTAACGTCACCCATTGCTCCAGTCGCATCACAACCATGACGCAAGTCCAGCAATGCATGGGGCCAGGCAATCCCTATGGCACTGTGTCAACCTTACACCTGCTGGCATGCAGGCATAATGTACTGACGCAGTGCCATTATTGAGGGGTGCCCGGGTGTCAGCGCAGTTGGATATCCATCGGTGGTGGTTGCGCGCTGCGGTGTCAACGTCTGTAAGCATTGGAGTGGTGGAGCTGAGGGAGTGGATGAGACGTACTTCAGTGGCCTTGATCCAGCTGCAAGGGGGTCGATGATGGCGGTTGTGTACGGTGGGCATGGTGAAGCCATGATGTATACAATGATGGTTGGTCCAGAAGAGTCCGGTGGTGTGGCTGTAGTTGAAGGTCCTAATGGCGGAGGAGACGTGCTCGACCATGTGTCCTGCTAAGTGCCTTGCTGCGGTGACTAGCTGCTTGAGTCTGATGTTGGGGCACTACCCCAGGAGGGGGTAGTGTTCTGGTCACTGGGGTTGTCCAGGTGGAAATAGAGTGCGCCGAGTAGGTTGTCGTCAGAGGATGGGAGAGCCTGGTGTGCAATGAGGTCTACAATGGTATCGGAGAATGGGTGTCCATGGCCCGGGGGGCCTGCAGATAAGAGTGCCGCAGAGGATGGGGTTGGGGTTTGTCCAGATCTGGAAGTTGAGGTGTTCCATGGTCACCGTTGGGTCATTAGAGTGCTTGGTCAGTCAGAGTGTGCTTCTGTAGGTGATGGCAATGCCTACTCCTGGACGGTCGGGGTGGTACTTGTGGGTGATTTAGTAGCCGTCAGTGATGGCAATGTCCTGTCTGGAGCAGATGTTGGTTCTGGCAGGCGATGTGGCGTACAGGGTTGATGGCGAGGTGGGTGCTGGCGCCATAGTGGTGAAGTGTCTGAGAGCAAGGGTCCTCGGTGCTGAACGCAGTCCAGGGGCAGACGGACGCCGGCGGGCTTGCCTATGGTTTGCCTTTGGCATGGGAGATGTCTATTACAACGCAGGCATTACATCGTAATGCCATTAGAGCGCAAATCCAACAACGCATGTGACTTCACATCGCATTCCATTACAAAGCATTGTGAGGTCAGTAATGGGGTATCCAGTGTCGGAGATTAAATGTGGGGTGTATTATGGTGTAAAATTTGAATTTTGGGGTGTGCATTTGGGTCAAATATGAAATTTGGGGTGTGCATTTGGCTCAAATATGAAATTTGGGCGGTGTTTTTGGGGCGCAAAGATGAATTTTAGGGTTCACGGTTTGCTTTGGGGTGCAATGGTTAGTCTTAGGGTTGCATCCACGGAAGTGGGAATAGTAATGTTTACATCCCCGCAATCCAACACCTTCCCTACTGTTGCAATATGCTTAGTATTAGTATGCATTGCAATGGAATGCCATATATTGGTATGGGTTGTAACTCCATACACACCTTTGGCACACCAGTGGTATGCCCGCTGCGCATGACCGCCCAGCGGCCGCCATTGAGAAGTGCTGCGGAGGGGGCTGGACAGCTGGGAGGTATTACATGCTTCAAAGAACACTGGATGGGGCGTGGACGTGGGTGTGTGTGTGTGAGCGGGCGTTGTAAATATTTTAATAAGGGAAGTCTTACCTCGATGTCGGGTCCCATGTCTTTGTTGCTCCTGCTCTCCTGTGTCTGCTTCCGGGAACAGGAAGTAGGCAGCTAGGCTCCATCCCCTGAGCCAATCACAATGCTGCGATGCGGCGGTGGGATTGGTAATTGGCAACGGGACAATGCATGCAGCCAGGGGCTGGAGGGGTGGGCATGTTCTCCAAGCAGGCTGTAATGCAGCCTGCATTACGGACAGGCAAGTGCGCATGACTGCGTTGGGCGGCCTGAGTGGGCCGACCAAACAGTCACTGCGCACTTGAGTGGGCATGCCAATCCACCCATGCCCTGCTCCATGCTTGGAGCAGTCCTACCCACCCTCCCACCCACAAAGGAAACATAGCACGATTACATAAGTAAGTTATCTTCATGTGATGATTGTTCCTCTAATGCACTGCTTCAAAGCTGTGGGGCGACGCTCTTCCGCCAAAGCGGATGAGCCGGCACTGGGGGTGCGTCATCTATGTGTGCTAGGCCTGTGGGACTCGACCCACAGGCGTCCTGCGCTACGCGTCCCACCTTCTCCTTACCTGGACATTGACACCGTGGCGCAATCCGCTGCACTACCTCCAAATCTGTGACTCAGCCAGCAGGATCCTCAGCCAGGTGTGATTTCACGAGCCTGGGTACAGCAGTCTTCGCCAAGTCCGCTGGTGAACTTCCCGATACAGTTGATGCAGCAGAGCCCCCTTAGGTGTAAAGTTGCAACGTCCCCACCACACAAGTTTGGGCAGCTCAGGGGCCTCACCCTCCACATCGTCTGGCCAGCCCAATATCATCCGGCCTGTGATGCAGAGAGACTCGCACCCACCGTTGGTAATCCCCTTTGTGCACCCCGGTGTAGTGATGGGTTGTAGTATGTGATGCAGACCTCTCTACGTTGGGGCGCAGGAGTGCCTCTACTATTAACAGCTCCAAGGTGCGCAAGGCGGTCTTCTCACACAGGTCAGCAACGTGTCTCCATGCGACCTGCCAGACTTCACCACCAGGTACGGGCGATCATCGCGCCTCAATGTCTTCTGCCAAGGCTTATCGACTCCACAGCTCCTCCCCATCCCACTCAAGGCTCCAGCCCCAGGTCCAGAGCGGCATCCAGGCGCCAGACGCAGGTCCAGCGAGACATCAAGACTCCAGACGCAGGTCCAGCGAGGCATCCTGGCTCTCATCCTGGTCATCTTGGATGTTGGGTGGCTTGCAGGGGTTGTTGTTGTGTGCTGCAGTTGGCTCTGGCTGCTCCATTCTGCATTTTATTGATTTTTATGCCTATTTTCTATTGGCGGTTGACTGATTGGCTATTTTTTGCATTAGAGACAAAAAAAAACTCACGGTGGGCTGACTAACGTGAGTTTTTTTGCTGCTAATGGGCCTAACCGTAGTGTTCGCCCGCTAACGCTGTAATCCCTTTCGCCATTGCGCTAATGTTAGTGGCAGTTTTTACCGCGATCCCTGATACTATTGCCATGTAGTGACGGCTTGTTAATACGCCGCTAACATGGTGATAGATTTCAGCGGTAAGCAGCGATAAAAATACTGCCGCTAACTCGCGTTAGCGATGGTTATTGCCAGTGCTTGTACATATGCCCCTCAGTGTTGTTTACTCTGATTCATTCACAATAATTTGTTGCGATGAACTTCGAGTGCCTCATTGACTAGTCACATCCTCTTATAATACTTTGATTCAAAATTCAATGGTATTTCGTTTCTGTGACACCCAACATTACTACTCAGATGCATTTAATAAGCATTTTTGAGCTTGTCCGTCGTCTTTTGCAGAGCTACTTTGTAATGGAACAAAATCTATTTGCTCCATTCTCTGTTATGCAGAAAGAAATTACAAAATGTTCTCTGTATTGCAGCAGGGCAAAGTTTAAGTACAGTAGCCTAACGGAGAAAGAGCAATGCATGTGTATTACTCGAGCATATTTTCTGTTTTTCTACCTGAAATATTTCATAAGTTACAACATACAATCGTTTCATTTAGGTTCGATGTGGTTTGCAAACCAGTGTTATGGAAATCTGAAATATTGCTGGCTATGATGTGGTAAAAACTTCACTTTTAAAAAATAAGCATCTGTGAGAAATGGAAATTGAATTCTTCAGGGATTTCTTTACCCAAAGTCTATCTAAGAAACGAAAATACAATCATGTCAAATAATAGACGAAAAGCTATTAATCTCTGGTTGCTTAGTGCTCTTTGAAAACAATCTTAGCTCCAACATGTCTCGAGATAATTTTCTATTAAAATCAACATTCAAACGAAAATAAGTATTACCAGCTGGTCTTGCTAGAGAGCAGAAATATTTACAAGATAAAAAGAAAAACGTTAAAATCTTTCCAAAAAGTGTGTTCAAATCGTTCATCTGTGGCAGTGTGATGACTTTGCCCTTCATCACAAGAGAAAGTGTGTGGCACAACTGGTTAATATAGTTTGCGAATTGACACACAGTGAGATATCACATCTGGGGAAAAATGTAGTGATATCTTTACCAGAAGTAAAAACCTAATGAAACCTGACATACCTGTACAAAAAGTGTGATTATTTGCCTTGGAGTGATCGGGCTTCGTTTTTTCCAACTTGAAAAAGAACTACGGCAATAAGAGCCAATCAATGAGAGGTCGTTCTCGGAGCTTTCTAATGTAAAACAGAGGTGGACAGAGGAACACAGGGAAACAGAGACGGTTTAAGGCATGGGCAAAGTGGGCAACTGCTCAGGGCCCCACCTTCCAGGGTGCCACGGGAAATTTAATTTGATTTCTCTCTCTAACTCACCTGTCTATTTCTAGGTCTGAGCTTCTCTTCTTCCCTCTGCCCACCTCTTTCTCCGTCTCTCTTTGCATGGTGTCACCTTAAGGATTTTTGGGGTCCTTAAGGATTTTTGGGGTCCTTAGAAAGGCATATTTCAACAGTTTTTGTTCGAAACTAGTTTCTGAAGCTTTGTTTATTACACACAGGAGCCCCAAAACATTTCTGGCATGGGGCCCCAAAAACCCTTAAGACAACAGTGGGCTTGCACACATGGGTGTTTGGTGTGGACCTCCCCACATACACACACTATTTGCATGCAACATTGGGCGCCTTCAAATTCACTCCAATATTGACATGTTGTGAGTGTGTGTGCGTGATTAACTTTTTTGCGTGTTTGGTCCTGCCAAAGTGTTGCTTTTGCCAGACCTGCGAGAAAGACATCGTCTGGACCTGCGCTCTCACAGCAGGCAGGCCCAGACGACAGGTTCCCGAACGATCATTCAGAGAGTCTGCCAATGAGAAGAAGAGCCTGTGCTGATCTATGGCGTTTTGGGTACTTTTTGGACAACACTGCGACTATCCCTAGCACAGGGTGCGCCTTCGGCATATTTGGGGCTATCTCTATTATAATGGGAGCCCTGGCACTATAGCACCCATGGTCTAGTGGTGACAATCCTTGACGTGAGTGAAATTTTTGACATAATTGTTTCTATTTCTGGAAAAGGGGGCCCTAATATATTTGTACCCCATTTGCATATTATGGTTGTACTCAACCTAATTTTGGGCATGCGTGGTCAAATGGGAGAAGAGTTGGCTTAATGGCCAGAGCTGCCGACTTTAGAACTGGTGAACCAGGTATGAATCCCGGCCTCAGCTCAACATCCCATGATTCTGGAGGAATCACTAAATCCCCCTGTGCCTAAAAACACGTGTGTAATGTAATCTGCTGCCCATGTTAAGCTCTCTGGTGCTCCTTGGTCAAGTTGCAAAAACAACAAAAAATCTTGAAATGATTCCAGTTATCCCTGACATAATGGCCGCGATAATCACTCCTATGTGAT
The DNA here is from genome assembly GCF_964204655.1 of Triturus cristatus. Taxonomy (NCBI): domain Eukaryota; kingdom Metazoa; phylum Chordata; class Amphibia; order Caudata; family Salamandridae; genus Triturus; species Triturus cristatus. Next base: position 238,368,057 of record NC_140582.1, read on the forward strand.
GTATTTACTGGTTTGCCTTACCTTTGAAAATAAGAAATGGCTTTGACTGTCTATAAATAGAAGTAGAATCTGAGAGGATTGATGAAAAAGATATGACGATTTATCCTTGGAGAAAATGGTTGCTTCTCTGAAATATACCTAAACTTGACATTTCATTGGCATTTCATGCCAAATTTGGGAGGCTTATTGCACATATATTATTTGCGACAAGTAAAAGAAATCTGCTATGACTCTTATCCTTTGACTCATCTATTGTCATTCATTATCTACGTTGATAACACTTTTGATCCTAATATCCTTATTGCTGTCTCAGGTCTGTGTATGTAAGATTGGTGTAATCCTCCCACTTCCAGATGAATTATGCTTTGCCAGAAGGCATGGACTAAGTAACAGTGAATATTGCATTAGGCGTCCTGTTGCAGAAAAATAATTGAGTGAAATCGAATGATCAGTATACCTGCCATAGGGGTTTATTTTGCAACTGGTGTCCCTCATTTATGAAAGAGTTATATACTATGGTGAATATTAAGCTGGTGCCATTAAATGTGCTAGGGATTGGTGCTAACAATATTGTTTCCAGGAAGTAAAATCATATTTTTGGCACTTGATGCAGCCATCATTTTTGCTTGAATGTTTTTACCGGCTTTGCCATAAACAGCAGTCATTCTGTTTTTAACTTTCAGCATTGCATCAGCATCCACCAACCTGGTTTCATTAATGAGATAGAAGGTGAACACCATCCCTGCCTCACCTCAACCCATCACATCCTACCGTAGAAGCAGATTAGTGCATTCCGTATTTCCGTAGTGAGTCCTCTTCTTCAGGGCTACTCCTCTAGATCACTTCTGGGCATATTATCAAGGGCCGGCAATCAATATCGCAAAGCGCGCATAGCGCTTGCATATTTATCGCCGACTATCTCTGGAATTTATCGCCCGGTTAGCGCGTTATCAACAATGCGCATCGCCGAGGTGATAAAAATTCCAGAGATGGTGGGGAAATCACCGTTTTCCACCATGGAAAATGCCAATACCCTAGATGATAGGGCCTGTGGTCTTAGCCACACAATCCACCCCCCATGTTAGGTATGCCTTAGTCAGGAATTTAACAGACGTTAAATTCTTGCATTAAGGCATACCTAACATGATTTTATATATCGCTACCCCTCGTTGTCAATATGACGAAGCTGGGTTAGCGATATTTTCCCAAGGGAGTCTTGTCAGGCACGCCTCCTTTGCATCTCATTAGCGATGCGATGGGAGGCATGCTGACAAGAGGCGCTATTGAAAGGAAACACGCGCTTGTTGATAATGCAATAATATTATCGCCGCTTTTCGCCCGAAAACGGGCTCTAAAGCAGCGATAATATTATCGCCACCCCTTGTTGATATGCCCCTTCCTTTGCTCAAAAAGTATGGAAAGACCGTAGCCTCGTCCCTAAATGTTTTAATGCGTCTGTTGGTTCTATTTTGCTTAGTAACCCAGCCTCTTGATTGAATATATCATTTAAGCTCTCTTAATCAATTCACCTTTGTGGGAGTAAGGGCATCACTCCAGTGATGGGCAATTATTATGCTTTGCACTTATCAATCAATCAAAATTTATAAAGCACAGCTAATCACCTGATATTGTATCCATATCAGCCTGATGGCAATAAGTGTATTGAATCTTCACCATTCCACATCCTCTAGTATTCCCAAAAAGGCTTACTTGTTCATCCGCTCTAAACCTTATCCACCGATTACGTCTACCTTTTTGATCAGGAGGTCACCTTGTTGAACATACTGTGATAGAGTTTTTAAGAAAGGTCAAATTTCCACTACCAGAAGCGATTTCCTTCAAAGGTTGTAGGCATGCTAAGGATAAGCTATCTCAAACACTATTGAATGTTTACAAAGAGTCACTAGGGTCACAACCAACTTCTTTTTGAAATCGGGGAAAACGTGGCATACAATATTTGTATTAAAGCCTAATAAATTTCGAGGCTGTTTTTAAGTTAAAGATCGGCTTTCTCGATACATTTTGATGCTAAAATGTTCACCAAGCTGCAGGCTGGTACAATGAGTAGGGTAGATTTGGATAGTATTGACAGGATTTTATATTCTGCTTACTAGTATGGAGTGCATGTGATAACTAACCCTGGGCATAGTTCGCGAAGTAGCGCTACGCGTAGCTACGCAAAGTGCACTTCGCACTACGCGAGCTATGCGTAGCACTTTGCGAACTGAGTAGTACCCTGTTCCGCACTGTGCAAGATGCCGTTTTCAATGATTGCACAGTGCGGACAAGTATCCGGTACTGTGCAATCATTGAAAACGGCATCTTGCACAGTGTGAGCTGTAGTTTTCTGCCGCTCAAGTAGATTTTTACTCGAGCGGCAGCTTTCTCAACGCGGACTGGTAGTTTCTCATCGCGAGCGGTCGCGAGCATACGCGACCACTTGCAATGAGAAACCTGACCTCCCCGCGTTGAGAATCTCGCCGGGAGGTTTATTTTCCACGCTTGCGATCGCCAACTTGATGTTGCTGATCGCGAACGAGGAAAAAGTCTCGCCGGGATGTCATTTTGTTTGCTCGCGGTCGCCAACTTGACGTTGAGGACCGCGAGCAAGCAAAAAATGACTGCTGCACTACGCAACGCTACGCGTGTTTGCACTGTGCTACGTGCAATTCGCGTAGTGCAAAGTAGCGCAAACTTCGCAAACTACGCGAGCGTAGTGTAGTCCTTTGCCCAGGCTTAGTGATAACTACTTCTTGTAGTTCTCATTGTCGTATGTAACATTACCTATACACTGATTTACACAAGTGTGATACAAAATATCTGTATAATGTGTGTGATGTAAAGTGTGCTGACTCCCTACTCTGGCATGAGTAGTGCTATAAAACAAATGAAATGCATGTGAGAGGGGCTAAGTAGAGATTATGGATAGTGTTGGAGGGTGTTAGTAAGAGAATCTGTGGAAAAGGAGATAGTCTGGGTGGGGGTGTCAAAAAAGATTATCGCACTGGGCGCCATCAGCTCTAAAGCCGGTTCTGACCATATTTGTAACAAGCCTCCCAAATTTGGCATGCAATGGCAACGAAATATCACGTTTACATATATTTTCAGAAAAGCAACCATTTTGATTCCAAGACAAGCAGCCATGTCGGTTTCATCAATCACTCGCAGATTCTCTTTCAATGTGTGGGCAGATTCTGGCTCTGATTCAATGGAGGAGGTGGTCATCCGGGTGCCGACAAAGATTATCTGGCCGAGCGCCACCAGCACGACAGTCGGCCCTGTAGTTCAGATGCTCTGTAGATGACCAAAGCGCTCTGACCACTACACTGCTTACTGACAGTTTCACTGTCGAGTTAAAGCAGCATGCAGGTGATCTTTCATCAAAATAATCAGGGATGTAGCTACTGTCTGTGCAGCAGGTGCAGTGGCACCATGTCTGGAGCCTTGAGGAGCTCATTATACTCTGATAATTGCTGTAGTTTACTATCCCAATAGCAGTGAAAGGTGCAATTTGATTGCTTGCAACAGGGACTATGGCATTCTTGCTAAGCTACTGAAAGCAATGCTGATTTTAGAAATACATGACATCATAAGAATTGATGAGTGTTCAGTGCTTCAAATGAGCAAGGATGAATAAGTAACCCAGCAATACCTGTCATTTGTAGGGTACAAGAAAACCCGGGAGTCGTCCCCTAAATTAGTATTGCTATGCATGAGACCACCCTGTTCAGTATAGTTCAGTTCATGCTTATTTGTTTGATATATTGCCGACAAGGTAAAACAAACATTACAGCCATCACACACAATTAAAATGTCATGACAATTTTAAAAATAAATTGCAATGCTATGCATCTAAAAAAAGATGTGGACACAAATTTCAAAATTACCAAAATAATTTGATTTCAGAGCTCCTAAATTTTGCTAAAAGTTTAAATAAAAAAGAAAACTGACCCATTGCATTCTTGAAATCTCACTCGCCAAGTTGCTGCAACAGCTTGAGAGGTATGTATCTAAGAAAATGTTGCCTTATACTGCCAGTTTTCGATAACTGTTAATTTCGATTAGTTTTTAGTGGTTAAGGAATTTGTTAATTTTACATGTATGGCTGTTCTTTACTACACATTATATAATTACTACAATAAAGCGAAAAACAGGGGAAAAATACAAATCGGACTGTTGCTAACATTTATGCCAGGCATCACAGAAATGATTTATGCTTTGAACTGCTGCCGTCCGTTATGCTTGGGAGTATCACCATCGTGAGATGCAGCCATCGACAAAGCTACTAATTTTACCAAGATTAATCCCTGTAACAACATCCTTGTTTTTTGCTAAGGGATGCTACAAACAATTATGAAAGACAGCATTTATTGCAAGGGGTGGAGATCAACTTTCTACCTATTAGTACTGACAGCATTACTTCTGGTTACTGCTACCTGCTGATATTTCTGGCAATGAGAACAACCAACTTCTCGTTAGAGTCCTCCTGCTTCAACACCCTCCGCATGCTCCACAAGATCTACAGGTGGATCCCCACCGAAACAAGAAGAACGGTCACCCAGGCCCTCGTCCGCAGTAGGCTGGACTATGGAAACGCCCTCTACGCAGGAGCCTCGGCCAAACTCCGGAAATGACTACAACGCATACAGAACCCCTCTGCCCGCCTGATCCTCGACATACCGCGCCACAGCCACATCACACCGCACCTGAGAGAAGTGAACTGGCTTCCTGACAAAAAGAGGATCACCTTCAAGCTCCTCACCCATGCATACAAGGCACTCCACAACACTGGACCGGCATACCTCAACAAACGACTCACCTTCTACACCCCTAACCGACAGCTTCCCTCCGCCCACCTCGCCCTCACCACCGTCCCCCGCATCTGAAGAGCGACCACCGGCAGCAGATCATTCTCCCACCTCGCCGCCAAGACCTGGAACACCCTCCCCATTCTCCTACGGCAGACCCAGGACCAACTAACCTTAAGGAGGCTTCTCAAGACCTGGCTATTCGAGCAGTAGCAGCACCCCTACCCCCGAGCGCCTTGAGATCCTCACGGGTGAGTAGTGGGCTTTATAAATGTACTGATTGATTGATTGAGAGTGCAGTCAACAGGCCAGCCAAAGGGGCAAACGTATTATTGTTTCAAGCAACGCAGCACAGCAACAAATTGCTGTGCTGCATTAAGTCAAATGGAGAGAACAGGGCAGCAGGGTACCACTGAGATGTGGCGCTGCTGCTCTCTTCCCAAGCTCTGGCGGTCAAGTAGGCTGCCTTGTGCCACCCAGACACCTTTGCGCTAAAGTGATGTCTAGCATAGGTCTCGTGCTGGAAGGGAAACCTTCCAATACAATATAAGATGCTTAGACGTACTTTAAAACTTTCCCAACTTTGTATATGTGCTGTACAGTAAAGTTCACAAGCAAGGAGATGTATTTTTTGGCACAAAGAGCCGTCTTCGAAGATTAGTAGGTAGGGCTTTTTGTGAATATCATGGGTGGTAGAATGGGAACATCCAGGCAGTAACCATGAGACGCTGCCTTGATGCAGAGTAACTCAGAGCAGCACAAGGGGAACCCTTTGCATTACTTTTAAGCAACTTTCTAGTGTACAAAGTGCTGGTTATTCTGGCCTAAAGATTGGAACAAATATTTTTGCAAGGGACTACAACCATTTCTTCTGGCCCACAACGCTCACAAACTTTCTATTAGTGGTTGCTGTCATCATTTTTCCAAGTAAGTCAGCCACTACTTCTTCATGGAGTGTCTGAGGTGCGCTTTCACTGCCATGCATTCACCTACCTGTCTTAAATACTATGCAGTTTCTCCAGGGTGCATAGTTACCAGGAACAATATCGGGCAATCTTATTTTTTTTTATCTAGCACTTATCTCGTAATACCGCACCAAGACCTACAAAATAATCTATAACCTTTGACCTCGACTGGCCAAATGTTACATGATGCTATTGGCTCTGTTGCGGTCTCACATTCGGTGGACATTTTCGTGAATGTATCCAATTATGAGGCATATTATCAAGACAGGTGATAAAATTATCGCCGCTTTAGCGGCAGAAAACTGCCGCTAAAACGGTGATAATGGGCTTGATAATATGCTCTATGGAATTCCAATTGAAGCCCATGTTAGATGTCCTTCACATCTAACATGGGGGCATATTGTCAAGCACGGCGTTAAAATTATCGCTGCTTTAGCGGCAAAAAACTGCAGCTAAAGCTGCGATAATGGGCTTGATAATAAGCCGCAGAGAATTCCCATAGAAGCCCATGTTCTGGTGTGAACCTGGGCTTCTAAGGGAATTCTCCAGGGGATATTATCAAGCCCATTATCGCTGCTTTAGCTGCAGTTTTCTGCCGCTAAAGCGGCGATAATTTTAACGCCGTTTCTTGATAATATGCCCCATGGGCTTCAATTGGAATTCCATAGAGCATATTATCAAGCCCATTATCGCCGTTCTAGCGGCAGTTTTCTGCCGCTAAAGCGGCGATAATTTTATCGCCTGTCTTGATAATATGCCCCTATATTTTTCACAACTGTTCACTATGCTAAACATCTCTGCACATTGTAAAACAATCTTTTATATGTCGTAAAGTGCTTTAATGTCGTTTAGAACGAACTATCCTTTGTTCAAAGAAATCAATATATTTAGCTTTTGAAAAGCGTTTATTTGTCGTGTGAAAATTGCCAAATTGCTCATTCTGAACTTGCGTGAGTTAAAAAAAAAGTTCCTCTATTGAATTCTATTGAAAAGCACACGAGCACGCGACCCGAAGGAACACGCTGGTCTATAAAAATGTAATCAGACGGAAAACGTGAAAAATGTGCAGAAGAAATTCATATGTCAGCTGGAAGAGGGAAGCGTGCAAACATGAAAAAAATCTAATGAACTTCTCAGCCGAGCAAAGAAACACATGATTGTGCAAAGGGTTCGTGATGAACTTAGTACTTAGAAATGTAACTGGGGAATTACATGCGGTCAGACCACATTTTTTCAATGCAAGATAGGAAAATAAAACAGCAGAAACACAACTTTCCACTGTCAAAGGCAATAAAAGTCTAACCGAGCGATGTGTACTTCAACTGCCATTGTGTTTAACAAGGGAGAAAAACCTGTACCTGACAAGCAACTAAGAACTTCGAGAAGAAATTTGAACAATTTGTAAGGTGTGAAATAAGCAATGAGTAGAAAACAGGAAGACAGCTAGACAAAGATCAACGCAATAATAAAAAAAAATAAACAGTTGAAGGTTTAGAAAATGGATCATTAAGAATGTGCAAAAGGCCATTGTGCTTTTGTGTGCAGGGAAAGCTAGATCACTACAGGGCTGTACTAAATGACCAGACACAGAGGGTTGTGTAACGGCGTTCCTCTTTTTGACCCCATGTTCTGGGCTCAACCTTCACCCTCAAGTTTGCATTTCAGATGAGACATCGGATCAATACTTAGCATTATCAAGAATTACAAAAACTTGCCAAATAAAGAGTGCCTGAAACTGATCAATGGTTCTGCCCTTTTTAGGTCTCGCCTGACCCAGCGCATGCGCTGGTCTGGGGAGACTTTTTGAGAGGGCTCCAAAAAGTGCTACCAGGCCAGCCTAGAGCTACAGTGCATGTGCGCGGCCGCGCACGCCACGCTTGACGCGAGTACTTTCACTTTCGCGGCGGCACGGCCGGTTTTATGTTTGATCGCGATCACTTTCGCGGCAGCACAGCCGCTTGGCATAGCCAATAGGTCTCGCTTTTGGGACCTTATAAGTATTTAGTTATGCAACTGTTGCATGGCTGCTCTGTCTTCGAATAGGCCAAAAAATAAAGTTCAAGCATTGGCAATGTCTATAGGTCTGGCTTTAAAAGAATGTTGTATGGTAAATGGCATGGGAATAATATGTATTTGTGTAGAAGCAAAGAACTGTACAACAATACTGGGGTAGGTTAAAAAAGTGAACGTTGCAATGTCAAGCCAGATCTAAACATCCAGGTAGGTTAATGACTGCCCTCCTCCCATCTGTGCTCCTGCCACAGAAAAACAACATAAATTCTCTAGTTATTTAAGACACTTTAATAGCATTACATTGTCATAGGCCTGTTCTATATTTTTATGTGCAGTGTTCTCCACCCTGACTGTGGAGCCTCCATAGCCATAAAGTTACCAATAAATTATAGTTGTTCAATATACACAAATCTGTATGTTTACCTTTGTGAATCAGGACCCAAGTAAATTTTGTAGGATACAGAAGTCTCTGTTCTAACTTCAAACTTCATTTCTAAATTTTCCTGATCTCTACACCCATATACAGGTTGATCTTCTTTGGCCAAGTAGACCTTAACTAAAATCTTTGGGGCAGATTTACAAGCCCCCTACGCCACCATTACGTCACTTTTTGTGACGTACGGGTGGCGTATTTTACTGCTCCATATTTTCAAGGACAGGAAAAGCCACCCTGTGTGGCTTTTCCTTTCCTTGTAAATATGGTCCCTTTACACGCAGCACTTTGCGTGAAAGGGGCGTTCCATGGGTGTTGCTGTGGGTGTTCCCACCCAACACCCATGGAACAAGACACATTTCCAGATTTACGAGGAATCATAAATCTGGAAATGCGTGTGAATGCTACGCCGCCCCAGGGGAGGTGTAGGGAGGCGCAACGAGGAGAAATGTTCTAATTTCTCCTCGTTTTTTTCTCTTTCAATGTGTGTTGCATTCTACAGCACGCATTGAAAGAGGAAAATGCCTGTAGTGATTGTTTTTGTGCAGGAAGGTGCCCCTTCCTGCACAAAAACAATCTCTCCATGACACAGTCATCCTTACACCATGGTGCAAGGGTGCCTGAGCCGGCGCATGGCAGCTGTTTGTGCACCAGCGCAGGGGAGAGCACATGAATGCAACATATTATTGTAAATATGTCGTATTCCAGTGCTTTGGAAGTGCCGCAGCATGGCGCAGCAAAAGGGCTTGCATTGCTGAGCTGCAGCACTTCCTCGTAAATCTGTCACTTCCTATTTTTTAATTCAACAGAAGATAGTTTGTAATCAAAAATAGAATGAATCACTTGTACCTGTTGTCCAGGGTTATATGGTTTCTCAACTGTTCTTTAAAAAACCCTCATTCACGTTTAGGTGGTTCGTGTGGCGGTATATCTTGATTCTCCGCCTAAATAACGTGATAGCATCATCATTGGGTTTTGTTTATGCTTCCTCCATCCGGAGGAAAGTACTGGATATTTGCAGTAGTGATCAGAGATAAAAAATTAAAAATATAATAAAGTAAAGTGCTCGTGTTCAGTGAAAGAGTATGTTTTAAAAGAAGGGGGGAGATATTTCCTCATGCTACCTAGACTGTATTTTGTATTTATGTCTGGTGCATGGGAAAAGAATAAAATAGGAGGAAGTTGTGCAGAGCGGGCGTGTGATGTGTCCACTGCACAATCAGTCCAAGAAGTGGGTCGACATGTTTCAGCTCCTTATTCGCCCCGTAGGGTCGGGGGGGGCTTTCATCAGGACCTTAGGGGTGTTGGATGGTGATAAGTGGGGGTATTGCCCACTATAGGAGTGAGAGTGGAGGTCAAATATCAATTCGTTGAGCTCCTAAATGAAGGTTATTATTACCTGTGGGGGAGAAAGATGTAAAAAAAGGGGATATAACAATGTCCTAACAAAGTTAATTAAAAACCAATGATGGAATATGCTGAGTTAAAGCATGAAATAGCAAATCTTTTTGATACATTAAAAATGCAAGTGGTGCTTGAACACGCCGCTAGTCATCACATCGGGACATAAGCAAGTATAAAAATGGCAGATCTTTTCATTGATATCTGTATACGTATATTGGTATAATCGTTTTACAAGCCCCCTACGCCACCAGTACGTCACTTTTTGTGACGTACTGGTGGCGTATTTTACTGCTCCATATTTTCAAGGACAGGAAAAGCCACCCTGTGTGGCTTTTCCTTTCCTTGTAAATATGGACCCTTTACACGCAGCACTTTGCGTGAAAGGGGCGTTCCATCGGTGTTGCTGTGGGTGATCCCACCCAACACTCATGGAACAAGACACATTTCCAGATTTACGAGGAATCATAAATCTGGAAATGCGTGTGAATGCTACGCCGCCCCAGGGGAGGTGTAGGGAGGCGCAACGAGGAGAAATGTTCTCATTTCTCCTCGTTTTTTCCTCTTTCAATGTGTGTTGCATTCTACAGCACGCATTGAAAGAGGAAAATGCCTGTAGTGATTGTTTTTGTGCAGGAAGGTGCCCCTTCCTGCACAAAAACAATCTCTCCATGACACAGTCATCCTTACACCATGGTGCAAGGGTGCCTGAGCCGGCACATAGCAGCTGTTTGTGCACCAGCGCAGGGGAGAGCACATGAATGCGTCATATTATTGTAAATATGTCGTATTCCAGTGCTTTGGAAGTGCCGCAGCATGGCGCAGCAAAAGGGCTTGCATTGCTGCGCTGCAGCACTTCCTCGTAAATCTGTCCCTTCCTATTTTTGAATTCAACAGAAGATAACCATAAATGTTTATAGTTCTTTCCAATATAAAAATGTCTCCACAAAAGACTTCTCTACATGCTTACCCACACCTTTATCATAAAGCAATATATCAAAAATAAGGAGAGCCAAAATCAGCTAACTCACCAACAACCTTGTCACTAAAAGTTATTTCACATTCAGTTGGCTCCTCATCAACGCCTACAAGTCGCTTAGTTTCATCCATTTCCTTCTGGCATTCTCTGATGCTCAACACCATATTATCATTATGAGAGATAGTGTAATAATGCGTCCACTGCACTTTGTGAAATCGCAGGCTACCACGATAGCACATATTAGCAATCTAATTGTTGTTATTAGGAATGAGGAAACAAAGGGGATGCAGGAAATGCACAGCCTCTATAAGAAAGCCTCTTAATAAGACATCACCCCACTGACTCTCTGCCCTATTGTTCAATTCAGTAGAACATTCAGTCAGATAACGCACCACCGAGTCTGACATAAATAGGGAGTTATGAAAGGGCAATGCATACCTGCAATTTGCACAGTAATGTGGGCATATAACATGGAATACATGTAAATAAAATGCATCACATCGTTTCTCCTAACTGATCAATAAAACTGAAATTTATACAAAGAGCTTTCAAGAAGATTGCCTCACTCTAGTTAATTGCTTCACTATGACATGAGCAGACTTATACACAAGAATATAATTATATATATTGCTCACCCTCTGCTTCAATATCTTCACAATTGAAATCATGTTGTATTGGAGATACAATGTTGTAATTCACATACCCATTTTTATTGACAATATTAAAATGTAACAAAGAACATTGTTCAATTTCCAGTAAACTCTAATTAATACCCTTGCACTAATTAATATTTTTACACTTAGCCACCCCTTTCACATTCCAAATCCTAAAGTACTTGATTGCAACACTGAAATGATTCACTTATGTAACTTATGTACTTTCATAATCCTTGGAACATGACTTCTTTCGCCCACTCCTTACTCACCACCCCATTCTGTATCCTTTCCTTGGAATGCATAGTTTCTTATCCTCCATCACTTTCTTTCTTTAAAAGCATGTACAAACTTTAAACATCTGTGTCATACTCTTCAACAGATTGGAAGGATCTTCACCAGTGAGGAAATGTTCATTAAAACTATTCTCTCACAGAATTGGACACATTAATAATATCATTTGTGACAGTACCCTCAACACTATTTTGAACCACTCTACCTGACCAGACCTTTGAGGCTTATATAAAGTGGAAGTTACATGCTTGACCCCATAAGCCCAAAACAACTCTTTCATTTGACTTGACACCAACCGAACTCTATTATCCTAAAAAAGATTTTCAGGGGAGCCTACCCCTAAAATAATCTTCCCTGGAAAATGACACCACCATAGAGTAGTAAACATCTCTAAAAACATAACTTCCTCCCATTTGGAGTGGAAGTCCACCATGAGCAGTGTGAATTCTAAAAAATATAGAAACAACAAAATAGGATGCAAAATAACAAAAGCCACTTTAAGCCAAGCATGTTGGGCCACCTTGATGCTGTCATCAGAGCCAATTCTAGCTCCAACATCCAGTCACCATTGGCGTACTTTGCCGCCCACCTACATACAACTGAAGGTTCATACATGCCCCGGAAAACACACGTATGAGTGACCTTTTCATTGTGGACCCCATGCTCTACAGGAGCACGCCCTAATGTTTTTATATGGCTGCCCTCTGATGGTATACACTTTTCAAATCTTGTTATCAAATCCATTCAACACCAAGTTTATGAAACACTGGACATATAATCCTATGTTACTTGGTGACATTTAATTTGCAGGCTGCCCACTCAGCACATACTTCTTCTTTAGCACCACATTTTGCCAGTTTGTCACAAATCTTCTGTTGTTAACACAAATACATTTTTACCACATCACACACAGTTGCAGCAATATCTTATTCTTCCCCCTCACAACAGTTCAGACTACCTGGAGTATCATACGCAGGCAAGGATAGACAGCTTGTGCCAAGGTTTCTTTTTGCCAAGCATATACTTCACTATCAAACAGTATTCATGCAACTTTGATCTGAACCTACTGATGCATGCTATCGACTCTTACAAATTAACAGCTTATGATCAGTTCTGATTTCGACCTCACTTTCCCACACCTCATGATGGAAATTTCTACCACCCTAACACAAGCTAGCAAAGTCTTTTTTATGACTCTGTATCAGTTACCAAGCGTAAAGCAATCACCGCATAGCACTCTTAAGAACTTGATGTTTGAGATACAATCCTCAAAATCCAGCAAAATATTAAAGTTTCTCATTAAAATCCAGTGATGGAGCACACCATGTAGCATCCATCAATTCCATTTAAGTAGAAATCAGTCAGTCAGTCAGTCAAAAAGTCTTTATTCGGTTTAGTGCAAACCATAAAAGCATACTACAATAAATACATATTAAAAACAGAGATTTCATTAATAACACAATACCAACATTTAAAAAGGGTACAGTTCATTTCTTCAGAGTACGAATTACCACAGTTAAAAAACTTGCAATATTAAAGGTTTCCCAAACATTATTTAAAAGCTGTAGATACAAAAAAGCAGGTCTCACTTGGACAAAGCCTTTATCTTTTAAAATTGGGATTAAGAAACGTTTCCTGATGTCAATAAAGTGCTCACAAAAGAAAAAGAGGTGTATAATGTCCTGGGGGGAGAAATTATCACAGGAACAAGGGCTAGGGTCTAACACCCTTTTGCAATCTGTCTTAGCTCCGATCAAAGAGTATAGTTGATTCAACCTAAATCTGGTTAAGAGAAAGCGATGATTTGGGTTTGTTACATATCCCAGATAGGGTTCCATGAGAGGTGTTGTTTTACAGAGCTGGTGGCTCCTAACGGAACCCTTAACCAGCTCCTTCTCTTCCCTTGCCAAAGAGGATATGCAACTATAACTTTCTTTGCACCAGTTGATGTCACCTTTTACCAAATTCTCGGGGGAAAGGTACAGCTCTGGTCTCCCGAGATTGTTGGCCATGGTCCGAATATATTTCAACCATGGTATATGCGGGCCATAATCGAGCGAGAGACAATCTCTCAAAATAGTGTGGTTGAGTTGTAAATCCGGGTTGAGCCAGATGTTAATCCATTTCAGGATCGGGGCCAGGGCAATGCTGTCTTCAAGGTAACCAATTCCTAGTTCCTGGTGGACGATATAATTAGCCGTGCAAACTGGTACTGAGAGGAGATTTTTTAAAAATCTGTCCTCGACAGTCTGGATGCTTTTAGCATTTTTAATGCCCCAAACCTCAGCTCCGTACAAGGCTATGGATAGACACTTAGCCTTGTAGACTTGGATAAGAGCCTTCAGTGGTCTGGCTCCCAGTTTTCTGGCAAAACCCAGCACTCCTACTGTAGCTCTTGAAAACACAATCTTTTTTGCCTGTATCTGGGTTACCCAGGAGTCTCGATCATCAAAGAGGACGCCCAGATAAGGAAAAGAAGAGACTCTCGATAATTGATGGCCCCCACAAGAAAAAGTTTTGGATTTGGCAGATTTAGGGCCAATGACCATGACATGAGATTTTACAAAATTTACTGATAAGTCCAAATCCTTCATAAAATCAGCGAAAGAATTTAACAGAAGCTGAAGGCCCACTCCCGTTCTGGCAATTAGGGCAGCATCGTCAGCATATAAAAGGGCAGGGACTGAATATTTCCCCGCATGGGGGATATCTTTACATGAGGCGACAAGGGTAGTGTCCAAATCATTTATATATAAGGTAAAAAGGAGAGGTGCCAAAATGCACCCCTGCCTTACCCCATAGGATATGGGTATATCTTTGGTACAGTTTCCCTTTTGGTCATAACGAACTGTGGCTATTAACTCTCTATGTAGGTCCGCTAAAAAATAAACAATCTCTTTATCAACACCAAGATCTAGGAGCATGGGCCATAGTTTTGATCTATTGACACGGTCAAAGGCCGAAGACAGGTCCATAAAGGCAACCAATAAGGTTCCTTTTTTGGCCACCGTGTATTTACCAATTAAGAGTTGTAAGTTTAAACATTGGTCTATGGTACCCATCCCTTTCCTGAATCCATACTGGACCATAGAGAGTTTTCCAGATTCCTCTAGCCAACCATTTAGTTGGGCAAAAACAACTCTCCCCAGGACTTTCACTGTGGAGTCTATAAGAGAAATTGGTCGATAGCAGCTCGGGTCGCCTCTATCCCCCTTTTTAAAAATAGGGACGATCACCGATTTTGCCCATGATGATGGGAGGCCCTTTTGACATGCATTTATAAAAACATTAAAAAGGATTTTAGACCAGAGGTTAATATCTGATTTAAAAAGGTCGGCCGGGACTCCATCCGGTCCCGGGGCCTTATTACCTGTCATTTGTAAAATGGCATTTGTCACCTCTATTTCTGTGAAGGTCAACGTGTAATTATCAGAATTAAATGGGGGCCCCACCCTTAAACCATCTCCATCATAAACCTGTTTAAAATGAGCATACCAGGCATCCTCTTGGATGCCACATTCAAGCTCAGTATTGCTTTTACCATTAAAAAAAGGTTTATTTATAATAGACCAAAATTTCGCACTATTATTAATGACATCAGTGGACAGTAAATCATTCCATGCATTTTCCCTGATTTAAATTTTACGTTTCTTCTGAGCCAATCTATAGGCCTTCCTACAGATGGCAATTTCCGCTCTGTCCGGTGGAACCGCTTTAAGAGCTGACATAAGCTTCCGTTGGGAGAGTGAGCAGCTGTGATCAAACCATTTCTCCCCGACTTTGGGATTATCCTTACATACTTTTTTAAGATCACTGTTCACCTGACAGCAGATTTTTTGATAAGCTGTCAGCACTGCATCACTACAGATCCCATCTTGTGAACACAGAAGTAATTCCTCCCCGACCGTGTCCCACAGATTTTTGGTGAAATCTTCTGGGACCAACTGACACCATTTCAGGCGTCGCATTTGGTCTGTCGGCCTTATGTCCAGTAAACTGACAGTCGGTTTATCCACTATTCCTTTTTTAAGATCATCAATAAGAGTTAACTGGACAGGATTGTGGTCGCTAAAAGTAGACCAATTAACCTTATAATGACTTACATTTCCAACTAAATTTGATGTAACAAAAATGTAGTCAATGGTGGAACCTATTCCGCTTCCTTTAAAAGTCGGGGTGTCATTTATATCATTTGCAGGATAAACTAAATGATTCTCAACTAGAAGCTCGTTTAAAAGAATCCCCTGTGGTGTATGTTCAAAGTGGGAGTTACCTTGATCTTGAGGACCTAAACTGTCCCATATAAAACAATCTTTAAAACATAGATGAACATTAAAATCGCCAAGCACAATAACCGAATACGGATTTTTACAAAGTTCATTATACATTTGTAAAAAATCAGATAGACTGCGTAAGTGTTCACTAGGCATATTCTGAATAAACGAATTATAAAAATTTACTATACGCCAGATCCCATTTACTTTGGATTTAATTTCAACTGCTAAACAGTAAGGTGAACCCGTTTCTACTTTGCTGTATTTGCCATCAATAGTTAATGCAATAAGGGTCAAAAGACCGCCTTTAGCCCTTCCCCTATTTGAGGCAACCGCTGGTGACCAAAAGGCACAAAAACCATCAAGTAGAAAAGTGTTTTCAGTGTCCCAAGTTTCTTGCAGGCCAATAATTTCATGACCTAATAGAGTGTCCCTCCAGATAGGATCATGCACTTTGTCAACAGCTTCGACATTTCACCCCCGCACCCATCGGTTGTACCTTCGCGCCCCGCCGCCACCCTCCAGACATGGACCGAGGTGACCCCCGAAGACACGTCACGCATGATGAACACCATCCACTCCGGATCTCCGACCGACCCGTGCCCCCATCATGTCTTCAACAAGGCAGCCTCTACCATCGCACCCCACCTCCGAGACATCATCAACACCTCCTTCAACACAGCAACCTTCCCGGAGAGCTGGAAGCACGCCGAACTCAGCGCTCTGCTGAAGAAACCAACAGCGGACCCGACCGACCTCAAGAACTACCGCCCCATCTCGCTCCTTCCTTTCCCGGCCAAAGTCATCGAGAAGGTCGTCAACAAGCAACTGGCAGCCTTCCTCGAGACGAACGGATCCCTCGACCCATCACAGTCCGGATTCAGAGCCAACCACAGCACCGAGACAGCCCTCATCGCAGCCACCGACGACATCCGAGCCCTGCTCGACAACGGCGAAACAGCGGCACTCATCCTCCTAGACCTCTCCGCAGCATTTGACACTGTCTGCCACCGCACACTAGTCCAACGCCTCAACGACACCGGCATCCAAGGGAAGGCTCTGGAATGGATCATCTCATACCTCTCCGGCAGAACACAGAGAGTACGCCTCCCTCCGTTCCGCTCCGAGGCCACCGAAGTCATCTGCGGCGTCCCGCAAGGATCGTCGCTCAGCCCTACTCTCTTCAACATCTACATGAAACCCCTCGCTGCCATCGCACGCCAACACAACCTCAACATCATTTCCTACGCCGATGACACCCAGCTGATTCTCTCCCTCTCCAGAGACCCCGACACCGCCAAAGCCAGCCTGCACGAAGGGATGACAGACGTCGCTGAATGGATGAACATCAGCCGCCTGAAACTGAACACGGACAAGACAGAAGTCCTCATTCTGGGACCATCACCCTCCGCATGGGACGACTCCTGGTGGCCCCCGGCACTAGGCACCGCACCTGAACCGACGGACCACGCACGCAACTTGGGCGTCATACTGGATTCCTCCCTATCGATGACCAGACAAGTCAACGCCGTCTCCTCAGCTTGCTTCCACAACCTCCGCTTGCTCCGAAAGATCTTCCGATGGATCCCGACCGAGACCAGGAAGACGGTCACCCACGCTCTCGTCACCAGCAGACTAGACTACGGAAACACCCTCTACGCCGGTACTACAGCCAAGCTTCAGAAAAGACTTCAGCGTATCCAGAACGCCTCCGCCCGACTCATCCTGGACGTCCCCCGACGCAGCCACATCTCGTGCCACCTGAGAGACCTGCACTGGCTCCCTGTCAACAAGAGGATCACGTTCAGACTCCTCACCCACGCACACAAGTCCCTCCACGACCTAGGCCCAGGGTACCTCAACAGCCGCCTCACCTTCTACACGCCCACCCGCCGGCTACGTTCCGCTAACCTCGCCCTCGCCGTCGTCCCTCGCATCCAGAGAGCCACCGCTGGAGGAAGGTCATTCTCCTACCTGGCAGCTAAGACTTGGAACTCCCTACCCGTCCACCTGCGGATGACCCAGGACCACCTGGCCTTCAGGAAACAGCTCAAGACCTGGCTGTTCGAGCAGTAGCAGACCCCCTTCCCCAAGCGCCTTGAGACCCTTACGGGTGAGTAGTGCGCGATATAAGTTCCATGATTGATTGATTGATTGATTGATTGTTGTTTAATCCAGCTATGTTCCAGCTAAGGACGCTTGAGCCAAGGGGCAATTCTGGGATACTGACAGTTGCATCCACTCTTTCATCATTGACAGCCCCCAATGCAGGCATAACATTTTGTGTGTCCTCTCCACATATGGTTGATGCAGAACCACCTGGTACCATGAACTCACCCTCCACAGCGGGCAAGTTCTCCATACTAAGTCTTATAGTGCCCCCATGATGCAGTCAATCATTAGAGTCTAAGTTACTCAGGGCCTGAAAGCGATTTGAAATGGCAAGTCCCTGAGGAAACTGGCTTTCAGGATGACTTGCTCTGGGCTCCCATAGAACACTGTGGGGTAGTATTTTCTGTTCTTTATAAAAATGGCCCAATGAATGGAGGGTGATACCCTCACCTGTATAGGGAAGCAAGGTGGCTTTTGATAGGATGTTGTGCACTATATGGGGATTACTAAAATTTATTAATACACAATCCCCCTTTATAGTCTTGCGTGATCGCCCAACCCAGGAAACTCTTCTCGTGGTTAAAATCAAATGGGATAAATGTACTGGAAAGCCAAAATTCCTATTTAGCCACGATACTGATTTATTTTTAAGAGATTCATGGGTTTCAGAGGAGAAATTCTGGGCAACATCCTTCAAAGGAGGAACATTTTTTAAGACAATGACAAAAGGGGCACAATCAGGGGGGAGATCTGGTTTTGCACCTCCC
This sequence comes from Triturus cristatus, assembly GCF_964204655.1. Lineage (NCBI taxonomy): Eukaryota > Metazoa > Chordata > Amphibia > Caudata > Salamandridae > Triturus > Triturus cristatus. Next base: position 238,386,756 of record NC_140582.1, read on the forward strand.
AGGTGTGTACTTAATGTTGCATCATTTTTGCTTGGGCAACTGCCAGAGGGAAAGGTAATCTTCTCATTTACTGATGGAACAGTCACCGGTGGGGCTGTGCTGTTTAGAGTATTCTTTGAATGCTTCGTGATATCAACAGAGACTGGTAGGTCCTCCGCGGCTTTGGTCGGATTCTCAGAAGAAATGGTCTTATTTGCCAAGAGATTACGTAGACCTTCAATCTCGACAGATAGTTCACCAATTTTGGTAACTAAGGGTTCAACAATTTTCAAGATTTTAGTCTCTACGAGGCCTAACAGGGATTCAAGTTGATCAGAATCTAACTTAGCCATAGGATGATTAGTAGTGGCTGTATCCTTAGTGGCCTGAATGGTTGGCACAGAGCCCGTCTTCTTAAAATTGCTACGAGTGGGACCCTGTTTAAGATGAGTCCGTTTGCGGGATCTTAACATTCTCTGGGATGGCCGTTCCGGAGAGTCTTCTACAGTCTCAATTACGTCAGTTGTTACGTCTCTATTAACTTCAAATAGATCCTGATCCCTAGGAGTGTGATCAACCAAAGGTGTTACATCATTCTTTTCATTTTCACAGTTTGTGACATGGGGTGAAGTAGAAAGTACGATGTCTATATCATTCAACAAAGGACCTGCAGGCAAAGAATTTGAACCATGACCTAGTGATTTACGTCTATCACTATTGATTTTGGTGACAACTTTAACTAGGTAGTTATCCAACGTTGAGATAGGCGCTGATTTACCTCCTGCTATCACTTTGGCCATGTTTTATTTTGCCCCTGAGAGGGCCTAAAACTTCAATTAAACTTTCACAAGAGCGGCGACGCCAACATGTGTCAATATACCTAGTGAATCTTATTAGCCACTCAGTTAAAAACAATCCAAAGTCTTACGATTTAGTGGAGGGGCCCGTCCCGGCCTCAATCGGTCCTCTGAGGGCCACAGAGGGCCCGCCCTTTGCCCGGGCTTAGCCCAGCGTCCGCCCGCGCGCGTCCCGCGACGCGGAGGGAGCACCAGTGTTTTAAGCGCCTCCGGGCGCGTTCTTCGTCGTCAGGGGCCGCTGGGGCACCTGGGAGCGGTAGTTTTCCCCGCTCTGTGGCCGCGCGGTGAAGCGGCGATGAGAGGAGCCCACGCAGACAGCAATGAGACTCCAGGTGAGGTTGAGGGGACACCAGCAACACCTCACGGTCCCCTCGTTCAGATAACCGGCTTCCCCACTCCACCGAGGGAGCACCAGTGTTTTAAGCGCCTCCGGGCGCGTTCTTCGTCGTCAGGGGCCGCTGGGGCACCTGGGAGCGGTAGTTTTCCCCGCTCTGTGGCCGCGCGGTGAAGCGGCGATGAGAGGAGCCCAGGCAGACAGCAACGAGACTCCAGGTGAGGTTGAGGGGACACCAGCAACACCTCACGGTCCCCTCGTTCAGATAACCGGCTTCCCCACTCCACCGAGGGAGCACCAGTGTTTTAAGCGCCTCCGGGCGCGTTCTTCGTCGTCAGGGGCCGCTGGGGCACCTGGGAGCGGTAGTTTTCCCCGCTCTGTGGCCGCGCGGTGAAGCGGCGATGAGAGGAGCCCAGGCAGACAGCAACGAGACTCCAGGTGAGGTTGAGGGGACACCAGCAACACCTCACGGTCCCCTCGTTCAGATAACCGGCTTCCCCACTCCACCGAGGGAGCACCAGTGTTTTAAGCGCCTCCGGGCGCGTTCTTCGTCGTCAGGGGCCGCTGGGGCACCTGGGAGCGGTAGTTTTCCCCGCTCTGTGGCCGTGCGGTGAAGCGGCGATGAGAGGAGCCCAGGCAGACAGCAACGAGACTCCAGGTGAGGTTGAGGGGACACCAGCAACCCCTCACGGTCCCCTCGTTCAGATAACCGGCTTCCCCACTCCACCAAGGGAGCACCAGTGTTTTAAGCGCCTCCAGGCGCGTTCTTCGTCGTCAGGGGCCGCTGGGGCACCTGGGAGCGGTAGTTTTCCCCGCTCTGTGGCCGCGCGGTGAAGCGGCGATGAGAGGAGCCCAGGCAGACAGCAACGAGACTCCAGGTGAGGTTGAGGGGACACCAGCAACACCTCACGGTCCCCTCGTTCAGATAACCGGCTTCTCAGGTGTTATGTACTCCAAATCAAACACCTGCTTTTCAAAAGGTTTGCACTTATCCCTCTTCAAATTTTAACCTTTATTTTGCAACCGTGCCAAACTTCATTAAGACATCCCAAGTGATAATCCTCATCCTTAGAGAACACAACAATATCATGTTGAAAACATTTGACTTTTGATTCCATTACCATGAGCAGATGGTATGTAACTCTTTGGGATAGAGTTATGTATAATCAGATACATAACAGATTCCACCAAGGCATTATTCTACATGGTAGCAGAATGCAATATTACTGACATTAATGATCTGAGGACAGATGTGTATCTAGGATGAGTTGTAGCTTATAGATATTTCAGAACAAGTGTGTTCCAATAAATGTATGCTAATCAGACTGATCTCTAGAGTTGATGGAGGTCTTACTTCTATATCCAGTACCAGATATGGCAGTCTCTGCTGTCAGCAGCAAGGTGTGTATTTACTCAATAGGTTTCCAATGCATTTCTATTAGCAGAATTAATTAAAAATATATTTGCTGTTGATCAATATTCAGTGATTTGAAATTCGATTGTGCTAGGCAGTTGGCCGAATAGGAGACCTTGGCAGTAGATGTACTAAAGTTTTTCACTGGTGCATGTTTAGCTCTACTTTATGCAAAACATAGAATGTTGCTACTGTTATAAAAGTCTGCGAGTGCAGATAAAATTTGGTGTTTAGTTCTTATTGAATTGAAATAAATATGAGGGCCATATTTGTGGCTTATTACATATTAAATATGATGTTATTGAGAGAAGATGAGATTAAGGCCAGCATTGCATTGTGTGTTGGTGGCACACTTAGGGCCTCATTACGATGTTGGTCGGAAAGCATTCTGACCGACTCCTTGTCAGATTCAGTTCTGACCAGCTCGGATTTCGCGAGTCCGACAGACCGATTACAATGTTTCCGAATACCGTTCCGTGTCGCACTCCCATTGACTTCAATGGGAGCATGCGTTCTGACCGACAACGGATGCCCCATTAAAAAAAAGGTGTGATTGCGAAAAACCTTGCACCCTGTCTCAGGCAACACATGGTGCCACACTGTGCATGGTTGTAAAGATGGGTCCCATGGGTACCCCCACGGGCCTCCAACTGGAGACCTCAGGGTGAAGGGGGACCTGCTACGGGCCCCCAAAGTTCTGTGTCAGACAGACCGATTCAGTAAGGCTGTCCGAATCCATGTAGGTAAAGGACCAAAAGCAAGCTTTCAATTAGACAACAGGTATAAACTTTCCAGGCATATGTTAAACATACAGGTGTAACCACATTGTGTATAATTATAAACAACCAACTAGGGCAACATGTTTTTTCTTGATGTATAAATTTCTTTTTTTAATCAAGAAAAATGTATATAAAAAAAATTCCCACTTTTTTAATCTTTGGCAGTTATTTGCTGGGGGTCGCATAATTTATACTTACGAGAGTCGCGACTGCTGTTTAACGGCTGCTCTAGGGCAGGAATGACAATATTTTCCTGATTGTTTTAATCACATAAAAGGTTTTTGACGCCCCTGAATTTACCTGGTGACTAAAGGTAAGACTGTCATCCATTATCACACCCAGGTTTCCCACCTTTTTTGCGGGAGAGGGCAGAGAACCCATCGAATCTGGCCACCAATTCGGAGTCCAGAAGTTAATATTGTTGCCAAACAATATGACCTCGGTTTTACAACTGTTGAGTTTTAGGCAGTTCTCTGCCATCCAACTCCCCACTGATATCATACAGTCTTGAAATCGATTGTCTAATTATGCCTCCTTACCGGGTAACATCCGCATACGAGTTGAGGCCGAATCCGAACGCCCTCATAATAGGAGCTAGGAAAGAAACGTACACATTACAAAGCGAGGGGCTGAGGGAGGACCCCTGTGAAACCCCACAGGGCAATGCAAAAAGTTTTGACTGATGATATCCAAGTGCAACAATTTGTCTTCTGTCTGATAAAAAGGATCTTAAAAGGTCCCAGGCTTTCCCATGGATCCGGCATGTCTTTAGACGGTCCATCATGATGTCATGATGGACCATATCAAAGGCAGTGGACAGATCCAATAAAACCAGAGCTACCCTGCCACCCTGATCCACAGCTCCCCTAATCTCATCGGTGGCCTTGATGAGAGCCGACTCTGTACTATGGCCTTCTCTAAAGTCATATTGGGAAGGATCCAAAGCTTGTGTCTCTGCTAGGAAGGCACTTAGTTGTGTATTCATGTTTTTTTCTATCAGTTTCGCTGGGAGCGGGAGCCTAGAAATGGGGCGAAAATGATTTGGATCCTTGGGATCCAGGCTGTTTTTTTTTAAAAGGGGCAAGATGGAGGCCAGTTTCCAACATGTAGTGAACTGCCCAGTTACAAACATGCCATTAAAAATTGGTGATAGCAACTACGCAATCAGAACCGGGGCCAACTTGGCCACTGCAACCGGACCTGGGTCTTAAGGAGACCCTGAGTTTGCTGCCATGAGGAGCTCTCGAATGTCTTCAAGGGACATTGGTGATAAATTCCCAAAAATGGCAGTTGGAACTCTTGTTGGCTTTGGTTCCTCCCTAGTTGCATTGATTCCACCAGTGCTTGACCCCCTAAAAGCCCGAAAGATGGACTCTACTTTGGTCAGGAAGAACTTGGCGATATCTTCGCAAAGTTCCTGACTTGGTTGAACTCTGGCTGGACTTGGGGAAGCCAGACTGGAGACAGTTCTAAACAACTCTTTTGCTGAATTCTTCACTAAATCAATGCGGGTTGCAAAATACTTTTGTTTAGCAGAAAAAATTAGTTGTTTGTAGTTTTGAAGGCTGAGCTTATATAATGTTTTCTCAGTTTCTCTAAGGCCCTTCCTCAAATTCTGCTCCAGCCGTTTACACACGAGTTTCTGGTTTCTCAAATCCTCCGTGAGCCATGGAGCAGAGGGTTGTGATCTTTTGGAGCGGAGAGTCTTAACTGGAACTATTGTCTCACAGGCTTGTTCCAGCCATTTCACATAAACCATAGAAGCTTCATCCACTCCCACTGGCAGTTGACCTGCCGTGGCTGTCAGAAGATCCTGCAAGACTGTCCCTTCAATTTTGGTCCATGCTCTTGTTGTTATAGGGCCTTTTGGGCACTGCCCACTCACGTGCTGCACCATCAATGTCAACTCGAATCGGACGGCAGAATGATCCGACTAAACAAGTGGCAGTAGCCCCAATAAACTTGAGACATGGGAGGTTAGAAAAAATACCATCTAAGATATATCCTGCTGCATGAGTGGGACCAGTTACCAGCTGCCTCAAGTCAGCGCCATTCATCATATCATTCAGAAATATAGTGTCCGGGTCAGTAAGTGTCTCTAAATTAAAAATTAAAATCTCCCATAATTGTATAGGCGTCAGTGCATAAGCCTTCTTCCAGTACATTATCAAGTGAGGCTATGAAGGAGTTTCTGGCTCCTGGTGGCCTGTACAGTAAACTTCCTTTAAAAGTATGATGGAGAGATGGACTGAAATTGAAAAGTAAGGCTTCACATGCTTCCATTGGGATGGACTGAAAAGCTGACTCCTGGTGGCCTGTACAGTAAACTTCCTTTAAAAGTATGATGGTGAGATAGACTGAAATTGAAATTGAAAAATAAGGCTTCACATGCTTCCGCTGGGATGGACTGAAAAGCTGCCTTGATCAAACCATGGTGGATCACAGCCAATCCTCCACCTTTCTTATGAGGCCTGTCTAAAGTGTACCATAAAACCCCAGAAGGGTAGCTTTCACTATATCTGGGCCAGAGGAATTATCCATCCATGACTCTGTGATGAAGGCAATTTTTACCTCCTCTTCTTCTATCAGCCTTGTGCACTCCAGTCTATGCTTGAACAAGGACCTAGCAATAAGCATTATGCATTTAAATACTTGATCAACGCATCCAACTGGCCCTGAACTCTTATCGACCATTGAGCAAATGGGATGCACTATGATTTTGGGGAGGGACATTCTACAGTTGGAGCATGCGTCTGGAATGGGAACCGGCATTCAATGAAAGGCAAATACAATCCCTGCCCTGCCCTCCCCATTTAGATCCAGCAGTGTTATTCTTCCATAACAATGGGTAGGGGGTTTACCTGGCCCAAAACTGCCAGAGGTCCTTACGCTGTGCGCGAGCCAAGCACGGACGGGCGCAGACAGGCTTGCCTTTGGCGCGCCTACGGCACGCTCGCACCAGCCTCGTTCTTTAATGTATAGGTTAGGGAAAGCCTAGTCCGCTGATCGAAGTCCTCCCCAAGATGGCGGCCCTCCGTGAGTCTGAGCCGAATCAGCCCTCCGAACTGGCTCCTGTTAGCAGCAATTGAATGTGAGTAAGTAGTTTTCAATTTAAAATCAATTAAAAAAGGCTATTTTTAAAATACAGAACTCTGTGCAACTCAGCGTCTCAATGAGCAATGTGCAAATAGCAAAGTGAAAAGTGCAAGCAAGACGACAAAAGTCTCCGCGTTCTCCTTGCTCAAGCCTCAGGAGATTTAACGTTGCGCGCTCGCGCCAGCCTCATTTTTTAATGTTTAGGTCAGGGAAAGCCTAGTCAGCTGACCGAAGTCCTCCCCAAGATGGCGACCCTCCGTGAGTCTGAGCCGAATCAGCCCTCCGAACTGGCCCCTGTAAGCAGCAACTGCGTGTGAGTAAGTAGTTTTCAATTGAAAAAATCAATTAAAAAAGGCTATTTTTAAAATACAGAACTCTGTGCAACTCAGCGTCTCAATGAGCAATGTGCAAATACCAAAGTGCAAAGTGCAAGCAAGACAACAAATGCCTCCGTGTTCTCCCGGCTCAAGCCTCAGGAGATCTAAAAGGTGAAACAAGACTAGAAGCAAAATAGATAGCCGACATCTAAGAAAGACAGGAATTGTAAGAAAGACCTGTCCTATAACATGACCAAATATAATCAAACCCACCGATTACACTACAACTTGTGAGTACAGTATATTTGATATGCTAACATTTAAAGAAACTTTAGGAAAGTCTCCGGTATAGATAAACCTCTCTTTAACACTTTTTCTAGACTTGACTGCCAGAGACTTCCATTTATCAGGCTATTATACCTTATCATCCAAACCCTCAAACTGTTAAACTATACTCTCTTATAAGCTGTTTAATAAAACATGCAGATCTTACTTTGATATTCTTTTTCCCAGCTCAGTGCATACTAAAAGAAGTCAAAACAGCTGCAGAAATAAAACATTGAAGGCAAATCTAGAAGCCTTAACATCAATCCACTTCCTCTGTGCTAATAAAGGGTGGTGTCAATACCACCCGTCTAATCTTCATTCACAGTCGCCAGTCACAAGTGAACTTGTATCTCAGCAACTATACTGCATTCTACCTCCAAAAATACAGGGTCTGGTTTTACGGTACTAAGGATGGTAACCACAGACCAGAAAACCAAGTTGAATCATAAACTTTAAAAATAATATTACAGTATAACTACAAAAACCTGGTGGCTTTTTCAACCAGTTTGTGTGCAATGTCTCTATCACCTAGCTTTCATTGACATTTCAAACCACTCAACCAGCATGTTTTTATCCATGCAAGACCCCATTCACCTTGTCACTGAGTCAATGCATCCTACTTTTTCTACTCACCCTTAATACCCACTTGGTAAATTTTGAATCACTTTGCACACAGGTCTCCTACTTCATAAGAGTCAGTCTGCCAAGTAACTGCCCTCCACCCACATCAAACCTGTAAGATCACATTATGGTTTATTCTCCCTTCTCTGTGAGATCTAAATCTGCTGTTGCATATCCCACCACCTCTACCCAGTTCCTGCCTAGCATATAGTTTTATACTGCATGCTGTGAGACTCATGACAGAATTGTTTAAAATACTACTTTTTTGCATTGATATTGGATTTTTTAATACAATATCAGATATATTCTAAAATTGTTTGTCTTTCATTATTTGTGCTTAAATGTTCTTTCCACAGAGACTGTGCATTTATAAATTATATTTCTAATGCATATTAGAGATAGTCATAGATTATTTTCAGACCATCAGGTTCTTCTTCTATTATTCTGGGTGGCTGCAGCCAAGCTACTGGTTTGTATGATTCTGGTTAGATTGAATTTCTTTAGAAGTTTCGGTCTTACTGTTGTTATTCTCCATCTTAATAGCATGGTCCTGAGGGTGGGGTACTTCAACTTTATCACTAATTTCAGAGTTGGCTAGCAATTATGGGTCCTCATTGCGTGGCCGACAGAAGACACTGTAATTCCTCACCCCTCAATGCAGTGAGCAAGATCCATCAGAGCACCAAAGCCTCTAAGGGTGTGTCTCAAAATTAACTTAACTGATAAAGATATCGGAAATACATTTCTAGATTGTGGACCCAGACAAGACTGCTGCAACAAAACTTAGTAACACTTCGAATGGTTTAGCCCATAAACATAAGGATGTAGGGTGCCTGAGAAAAAAAAATCCCCGTCCAGCTAAAAAGTAAAAAATTCTATGATTTGGCCGAAGGATTGATGGAGTACCAACGGAGTTTAGACGACTTATGGCAGCAAAAGAGAGTGAGTATTAATAGGGATGTACATTGCAATTGCTTTGACTTCGCTTGAGATGTTATTGAAATGGCTGTGTGATGTTATGCGAAGTTGAAAAAGTTGTGTGAGTGTGGCTTTTAATGCATACAATTTGAAGGTGAAGTGGTTATCGGATCCATTGTGGCCTAAGATCTAAGGGTGGGCGTAGTTCGCGAAGTAGCACTTCGCGAAGCTACGCAAAGTGAAGTTCGCACTACGCGAGCTACGCGTAGCACTTCGCGAACTGCGAAGTAACATGTTCGCACTGTGCAAGATGTTGTTTTCAATGATTGCACAGTGCGGACAAGCAACCGGCACTGTGCAATCATTGAAAATGGCATCTTGCACAGTGCGAGCTGTAGTTTTCTGCTGCTCGAGTAGATTTTTACTCGAGCTGCAGCTTTCTCAACGCGAACTGGTAGTTTCTCATCGCGAGCGGTCGCGAGCATACGCGACCCCTCGCAATGAGAAACCTGACCTCCTCGCGTTGGGAATCTCGCCGGGAGGTTTATTTTCCATGCTCGCGATCGCGAACAAGGAAAAAGTCTCGCCAGGATGTCATTTTGCTTGCTCGCGGTCGCCAACTTGACGTTGAGGACCGCGAGCAAGCAAAAAATGACCGCAGCACTACGCAACACTACGCTACGCGTGTTCGCACTGTGCTACGTGCAGTTCGCGTAGTGCGAAGTAGCGCGAACTTCGCAAACTACGCGAGCGTAGCGTAGTGCTTCGCCCAGGTCTACTAAGATCCCGGGATACGCACCTACGTGGCGGTCTCAATGTAGAAGACACTGAATGAAGCTGTCTGCTGTGTTGTGGTGTTTGCTGTGAGACATAGACAAATACTATTTTATAGATAGGGAATTTTCTTTGTGTGATAGTGATAAGTGATTGGTACAGTTGGTCTCGGGTGCACAGGGAGTAATGGTATCAAATGGGGTGAAGTTGCGCTGGTCGAGATTTCATTTGGAGTGACAATTTAGAATATAGAAGAATAATTTAGTTACCTTGTGGGAGTGGAAATAGAGTTTCCATTTAGTGAAGCAGACAGGCTTAATTGTTGAATTGCTTTCATATTGATGTGTATTTTTGTAGAAAAACGTACAGAAGAAAGAACTTTTTTGAATTGCTTGCATATGCTTGCATAAACATCCCGATGAAAATAGATCGTGGGCCCAGATAAGACTGCTGCAACAAAACTTAATCCCAAACAATGTAGAGCTACCTAGGGCTGGAGGATTTAGTACCAAAATCTTACCCCAAGTGACAACAGATACACACAATGTGAAATTACTAGAGACCTATAGAACTCACCTACACACAATCCCCCTTGAAACCGCTTTACAGAATAGCCAGAATGACGGAGACCCAGACAGCGACTTCTGCACCTGGTCAGACCTTGTGGTAAGGCTGTGTGTGGAACAAATATACAAAGTTAGAGAAATACAGCGTGAGGAGAACATCAAACAATGGTAGAGACTAAGCAACAATATCATATTAGCTACCTTGTACAAAAGCCGTCACAGGAGATAACAACATGTATGTCACATGCAATCCCAGGACATGTAAAATATACATGCTGTACTGCCTCTACTAACATCAGGCTCTGTCCAGAACACATATGCATTATTTTAGTTGTGGCCTAACAAAAATGCATTATCTGCACCACAGCTGTGTGTTTTGAAGGTTTTTTCTTTTCTCCTATACACTACAGCTACTCCGGTTCCCAAACCAAGCCCCAATCTAGTAAATGCTAGCATCTATTTCCTAGCCAATTTCCAAAAAGTCATCCATGGTTTGTTTTTGTGTGACCTGGACCTTCCAGGGCAGCTGTGAATGGACTATTCCTTTTAGAGCATGACCAAGACTAATTTGCACATGGCTGGCCTTTGTCTAGAGTGGCAAAGTGGGTGAAAAATGATGGTATTGAATACAGCCCCTAGTTCTACCCCGTGACTGAGATTAATTCAATAATTTCTTCCATCAGTTAGTTGTGTTGTATTAATTGACCTAGTGTGATGGGTTTGTCTGGTTGTGTAGCCCATACTTAACTGTGATGGAGGACTCAAGCTGTACCTCAGTGAAGAGATCTACATAGGCTAAAACCAGTCTGGAGGTTGTGTCACTCCCATCTGGATGGGGCCTCGCCTAGCAGTTTGAACTTGACTGTTTCTATTGGTGTAGGACCAAAACCGATTTCCATATGCTTCATTTCCATCTAGAGTGGCATGGTGAGTAAAAAACAAAGGCCTGGGTTGTGGCCCGAATGAAAGCCAGTGTGTGAGATTCATTCAAGCAGCCCTTCCATCACTTTCTTTGTTGCAATAGATGCCGTAAACGCAGCGGGTATGGTGAGACATGGGTGTTGTCCTCACTGTGCCACTGGGCTCAAGCTATACTTCTCTGCTAAGGCCTTAGCAAGCCAAAACTGGTCTGACGCTACTAATGTTCTAATATATTAAAGCAGACTGGTAGTTCGGCTAAAACGGTGAGTAGATGAATAATGAGGGTCTGGAATGTGACCCAGGGGGAACATCGTGTTGTTTTTTGTTGTAGTATACAACTCCACACACGCCAGATTTATTTAATCACCTATACATTGCATAAGAACAGTAAACATGCCCACTCCATCAATGTGCAGGCAATGCTTCTGCTTCATTAATATAGTTGCAAGATTCAAAGGGGGTACACATGCTTCTTCCATTTGTAAGCTCTTTGCCATCAATCTACACTTTGAAAACTAGGTGTTTGTTCAATGCATAATAGTAGATATTTATGACACACATGGGCAGTAGAACCCCTGAGCACATGCATTTGCACCTGCAACATGGATAGCATGGACTCATTTGCCCCAAATCCAAAAATAAGGGTCACTGCTTGGAGTGACCTTGTGCTTTATCTAATAGTTGTAACTCAAAGAAGTGTCTGCCATATTGGATCTGATTCATAACCAATGCCTTATTTACTCATGCAGGCATACACCTACATTTTGAGTGCATTTCTGAGTGTTTTGGATTTAAAAAAGAATGAAACATGTACTTCTAGTTGCCCCTGAAGGGCTCAGTTATTCCAGATTACTGTAAATTTTTTGCATACGATGAGAGATGCTGAAATGCATCTGTACTTTTAAATTCCTTTTTTCTTTTTCACTGGGAATATATTTTACCTGCCTTCCTCCACACCCTTGCTTATTTTGGAATCGTTCCCTCTGAAACAGATTTTCACGTCTGCTTGAATTGAGTACGGGAGACATCCATTACAACGCGGTCTTTACACCGCGATACGTTTACAACGTGGCCATTGCAACGCATGTCGTTACGACCACTTGTGCTGGATGGCGCTATAGACTGAGGAATAGTATTATTTACTATTCAACACCTACCCTACTGTTACGTAGGCTGGAGTTGGAATAGTGTACTGCTCGATTTTTCCGGTCTTATTGTGTTGAAGGGTGATTTAGGTGACTTCAGTCTCTTTCCATTCAAGTCTAAGGGTTAGAGTAGTGTATAGAGCCTATTTATTAGGCACTTCGACATGATCCTGTGTTCTTCCCCATAGATTAGGGTTTGCACATATATCCTAGAGGATAGATCCATTAGTATTAGGGGTAATCTGTTCTATAGTGAGGGTATTTCATGGAGTCGTGCTGAATCCAGGCCTGGTAGGCCTTAAACGGGAGAGACTCCATCTTTCTTTCCTCTCCGGCAGCGTGGAAAGTTTCTAGGTCGAGGGTGATGTTTTAGTTACGAGGTGTTATTCGCTTGGAGAGAACCGGTTCAGGCCGGCCCTTATCGAAGGATTGTATTTTTCTTCATGCCGAAGACACTACATCAGGCCGGCCGGCTGGGAACGTGTCCTTGGTACGGGGAGGTACAAGAATTTGGTGGGCGGCAGGTTACGGGCTGGAATTTTCCATGAGAAAATGCACCTCTATATTAGTGAAAGTCTGAGGCAGATACTGGCACTTGCTTCTTGTCCATGGGCGGCACCTGGCCGTTAGTAGTAAAGCTGCTACTCATTCCAGGGAAGACAGATGACAAACTTGGAGGTGGAGAAAAACCGAGAGATAGATATTCTAAAGAGAAGAGAGTAGCCGATGAGGAAGAGGTCCCAGTGACTCGGAGAGGGAGACGGGAGTAAACCCGTGCTTGCGGAGGTGTGACTTCCAGGCGAAGCCGAGGCGCAGACGAGAAGGGAACCTAGATGACCATTGAGTGCAGGCTACATACGACCAAGGTAATGTCAACCCCTTACTATTAGAGTGTACAACTTAATCTTTCACTTTTCTTTGCAGGTCATGTGATATGTATTATGTTCCGTGAGTGTGCATGTAATAACTAAATAAAGTATTCAGTTTGTAGTAAAGCAATATGTGCTAGGTGTTCTTGTGTAAGAGGGTAACCTATTCTTCTAGTCAGCTGTGACTTAACATGGAATCCTGATCAGGTAGGTGGTAACTGAATAAGGGAGAAAGGAGCCCTTCGAACTGGGGAACAAGTTGTGCTCAACTAGCTGTCTTTGTGTGATCTGATATATAGTAACACTGATGTTGTGGTAATTATAGGATGAACTCGTGCTAAGGCTGCCGTCTGGGCAGGAAGTCCTGGGTCCGTTTGGGACCGCGAGGCTGTGACTGCCGTCTGGGCAGGAAGTCTGTGGCTGCCGTCTGGGCAGGAAGTCCTGGGTCCGTTTGGGACCGCGAGGCTGTGGCTGCCGTCTGGGCAGGAAGTCCTGGGTCCGTTTGGGACCGCGAGGCTGTGGCTGCCGTCTGGGCAGGAAGTCCTGGATCCGTTTGGGACCGCGAGGCTGTGGCTGCCGTCTGGGCAGGAAGTCCTGGGTCCATTTGGGACCGCGAGGCAGTGGCTGCCGTCTGGGCAGGAAGTCCTGGGTCCATTTGGGACCGCGAGGCTGTGACTGCCGTCTGGGCAGGAAGTCTGTGGCTGCCGTCTGGGCAGGAAGTCCTGGGTCCATTTGGGACCGCGAGGCTGTGACTGCCGTCTGGGCAGGAAGTCCTGGGTCCATTTGGGACCGCGAGGCTGTGATTTGTAGGTCTTGGTATATATATATAGTAGGAATTCCCTGTCCTTAGGTGGTACATATATGTGGTTATTTAGGTGTGAACAGGCCCTAGGGAGGGGGTAACGTTCTGGTTTGGGTTAGAGAGGCTCTGCTGAGCGGGTTCTATCTGATCCGAAAACCCAAGCAGAACATTTGGCGTCACGAACCGTTTACGAAACCTGTGTGCGTTGTGTTTGTCTTGTGTTTGCTTTCGGCGCGTGCGTGGTTTTGTTTGCATTTTATTTTTGTATATTTGTGTGTATAATTTTTATTTTTCTTCCTTCTTTTCTTTTTCTTCTTTTCTTCTTTTTCCTTTTTCACGATGTTTTCTAGAAGGTCTAAATCTACTTTTAAGTTGCCCATTGATATTCCCGGATGGGATTCAACGCCTTATGAAGCCTTGGCCCGTGAGTGGGCTGATTCCACTGGTTTGAGTGAGAATTGGAATTCTTCTTTGGAGCTGGCAGAGCCGGCTGATGTGATTGCTTGTTTGCAGAAGGCACCCGTATCGAAGGGTGAGGAGATTCCCATTTTGGGGCGCAGAGGTTGGATTCTTTTGTCTGCATACAGGATTCTGCATGAGAGATTGTTGAAGTTACAGATCTCTCTTAAAGATGTGGAAGCGCACTTTGTTGAGATTCAGAATTCTCATACTTTGTTGCGGTGTCAAAATAAGTTGCTTGCTGATAAACTTGAGACTTACCAAACTATTGCCGAACGGGCGGCTGTGCGAATTGCTCGTTATAAATACAAGAATCGGCGTGGTCGGGTTTCGACGCGAAAGGTGCGTCTGGTCGTGGCGACAGCCGGGCTGGATTGGAATCCTGATGAATGGGATGGTAATATCTGGAACTCGACTGATTCTTGTTCCTCGGGTGAGGAGTCTGCCAAGCGCGAGTCTTCTCGCTCCCGCCATGATTGTAAATCTGCTTCTCGCACCTTTGATGGTGCACCCCGTGATTACGCTCGTTCTTCGAGTGGGATCAATGCCTCTTCCACTGATTGTCCCTCTACGAGTACTGATCGGGCTCCTTGTGATGCTCGTCCCGCGGTTTCTGCGCATCCAGTTTTCCGTCGGAAGTTGCAGCAGTCTCCCAATGCTCCGCAGGGTATTTCTTTGGACTGTTTAGAAGACTTTACTCAGCAGGAAATTAGTGATATTTTGCAGCGATTTCGGCAGCGAGCTGGTGAGTCCTTGCTCACATGGATGGTGCGCCTTTATGAACTGGGCGCTGCTGGTATTATGTTGGATACTGGCGATTGTTTAAAGTTCTGTTCCTTGAGTTTGGATTCTACTGTGCAGGAACATTTTCGTAACTATTCTGGTGTTGGTCAGATTTCTTTACTCCAATTGGCGACTGAGGGTTGTAATCTAAAATATCCTACTGAATCTGACTGGCCTGTGAATGACAAGCCGTGGTATACTTTGCGTGATGCTGCTCAACGTCTCAAAGAGGAGGTGATGAAAACGGCAATTTTTCTGGGTACTGCTGACAGGTTGCTTGATGGTTCATTGACATCTTCTGTGCGGAACCGTATCATTCGATCTTCCCCTGTTGCCTATAAGCAGGTCATGATGACTTTATTGATTAATCAGACTGGTAACGTATTATCTACGGTTTTGGAATCGGTGCGCCAACTCGGTGAGTTGGGTGAGTGGTTTAAACCTGAACGTCAGTCCCGGCCTGACACTCGTACTCCTGGTGAAAATAAACTTACTAGACGTGATATTTTTTCTGGTCTTCTGGCTGATGGTGTGCGGAGGGAGGACATTGATGGTGAGACTACTACTCGTTTGTGGGAGTTGTTTCGCAAACGTGGCTTGGATCGAAAGGAGGGTGCCCGGCGTGTTCGGACCACTGAGTGTGATCGTGGTGGTTCTGACGGTAGCGGTGATGACGACCGCCGTGGGCGCTCTGTTCGTCGTGATGATCGACGTTCTGCACATGATGTGTCCCCCCGTCGAGAGAGAGACAGGGAGAGAGAGGGGGAAAGAGAAAGGGGGAGAACTGACTATGTTTACAGCAGACGTAGAGATGATAGGGATCAATCCCCTGAGTTGAGGAGGAGAGAGGATCGTCACAGTTTGGTCGATCGTAACCCGCAGTACAATGCAGAAGATACGAATCCGTTCCGTACTGGGAATGGATATGAACAGGAGGTACCGATACCTAAGAAACGTGAGAGTCTTTATCCTGATCTATCCTGGTACACAGAATGCAGTAAGAATGACTAGGAAATAGGTCAAGCTCCGGTACACAGATGGGCTCACAGAGATAATAGACCCTATGTAGATATTGATATTTATTGGAGACATCGTAATATCCAAAGGGCCCGAGCATTGGTAGATACAGGAGCGGAGGCCACTCTTATTCATGGAAAATCAAAGAAGTTTACAGGTCAGCCTTTTACTATTACCGGATTAGGTGGAAAAGAAACCCCTGCAGTTCAAACTTTGCTTGAAATGAGAATAGGTAGAATTCCTAGAAAAGAGTATTCTGTACTAGTAGTGCCACTTCTAGAATTCATAATTGGGATTGATATTTTGAGAGGAATGACTTTGCATCTAGATGACGGATGTTACCAATTTGGAACAACGCATTATATATCGTCCAGACCTATACGGGTTGGTCGTTTAAGAATGCCCCCCATACAAGTTCCCCATGCGACAAAAGTGGTTTGTCAGAAGCAGTATCGTATTCCAGGTGGTCATGAGGAGATTAGTACCACTATTCAGGAGTTAGTGGATGCAGGAGTCATAACCCCAGTTACTTCTGCTTGGAATAATCCTGTTTGGCCGGTGCGTAAGAGTGATAACTCTTGGCGCATGACCGTTGATTATCGAGAATTGAACAAGCACACACCCTCTTTGACTGTTGCAGTACCGGATGTTATTACACTTATTGAGAGAATCCAAAAGCATCCAGGTACATGGTACGCGTCCATTGATATTGCTAATGCTTTCTTTTCAATTCCGATTGCCCCAGAGTGTCAGGAACAATTCAGTTTTACGTGGAACGGGCATCAGATGACGTTTAGAAGTCTTCCCCAGGGCTATGTGCATAGTCCTACGATATGTCACCGGCTGGTGGCAGAGCATTTGGCTGAGGTACCGGTTCATCCCCAAATTCAGATATGTCATTATATTGATGATGTTTTGATCCAAGGCGAAACACAAGAGGAAGTTCAGACCCAATTAGACAGAGTCATTGAGTGCCTGCGTGAGAAAGGTTGGGAAATCAACCCAGATAAATTGCAAGGTCCGTCCCAGGCTGTAAAATTTTTGGGTATTAATTGGCATGAAGGGCACCGTGAAGTGATCCCTCAGGTTAAACAGAAGATTCTTGATTTTGCAGTTCCTAGAAATAGGAAAGAAGCCCAGAGCTTCATTGGTCTGTTTGGCTTTTGGCGCCAGCATATTCCTCATTTGAGTCAAATATTGGCCCCCTTGTACCGGGTCACGCGTAAAAAGAATGCATTTGAATGGGATAAACCACAGCAAGATGCGTTTAGTCTGGCAAAAGAGGCAATTCAACATGCTCTGGATTTATGGCCTGTACGTGATGGTGACGTGGATTTGAATGTGTCTGTACAGGGCCTTTATGCAAATTGGAGTTTGTGGCAGAAACAAGGCAGGAGTAAAGTACCGTTAGGTTTTTGGACCAAAAAGTTACCTGATGCTGGTGAGCGTTACACACCCTTTGAGAAACAGTTACTTGCTTGTTATTGGGCTCTGGTGGATACCGAGCAATTGACTTTGGAACATGATATAGTTCTGCGTCCGGAAATTCCTATCATGCAGTGGGTTCTGAGTTCGCCGAAAACTCACCGAATTGGACACGCTCAAGAGGCGAGTGTGATTAAATGGAAATGGTACATACAAGACAGGGCACGTGTGGGCCCGAAAGGAGTTGCTTCTTTACATGAGCAGGTGGCGCGAGCGCCATCGACTGAGACTGAGAGTGAATGTTCCGTACCTTTAGCACAGGAGTCTCCTGTCAAGTGGGGTAAGCCTTTTGATGATTTGTCCGCAGCGGAAAGAAACCATGTTTGGTTCACTGATGGTTCAGCGAGGTTTATAGGGATGACACGGCACTGGAAGGCGGTGTCCTATAATCCGATCACACAGAAATTATTGAGCACAACTGGTGAAGGTAAAAGCAGCCAATTTGCCGAGCTTTACGCTGTTTACCAAGTTTTGAAACAAGAGTTACCTGGTACATGTCATATTTTCACTGATTCTTGGTCCACTGCCAATGGACTGGCTGTTTGGTTGCCAACTTGGCATTCCCATAATTGGAAGTTACATTCCAAAGAATTATGGGGAAAAGAGTTATGGCAAGAAATTTGGGAGATGCTCCCACAGAGTACTGTTACAATCTTCCATGTGGACGCTCACACCCCGATAGATTCTCTTGACAAATTTTTTCATAACATTGCAGATGAGAAGTCTAAAATTGCTGAGGCAGTGGTGGACAGGCAAGATTCTGATATTGCGGGATTGGCGAAATGGGCACACCAGAAGGCAGGACATTTTGGAGAGAAGGCCACTAGCAGGTGGGCTGCTGATCGAGGAATTTACATTCCCTTAGATTTAATCAAAAATGTTATTTTACACTGCCCCGTTTGTCAGCATATCAGACGGCGTAAGGTGCCCCAAATTGTTAAAGGTCATTTACATCGCGGCAAATTGCCCGCTCAAATTTGGCAGATCGATTACATTGGTCCACTTCCCATGAGTAGGAATTGTCAATATGTTTGCACTATTGTTGATACATACAGTGGCCTGCTGGTAGCCCTTCCCTGTAAGCAAGCTACCCAATTGAATACCATTAAAACATTAGAATTAATTATGATGTACTATGGTGTGCCATTCCAAATTCAATCTGATAATGCATCCCATTTTCGTGGAAGATTGGTACAGGAGTTCTGTGCGGAAAACAATATTGAATGGATATTCCATATCCCCTACTACCCACAGGCCTCGGGCCTGGTGGAGAGATTGAATGGTCTGCTAAAGGACCAGTTGCGTAAGTTAACGGATGACAAGTATAAAAATTGGCGAGACTTTTTGCCCCAAGCACTATTGATTTTGAACAATCGTCCTTTTTTAAATGCTGAATCTCCACTCATGCGTTTGTTTCCCCCGAATGCTGAGGCTATGCCTAATGAAATCAGAGAAACCGTGATGTATTGGGAAATTACTCCCGGAGCTTTGGCTCCATGTAGAGCGACCCCAGGGTCGGCAGGTTTAGACTTGCATGCTATGGATGACATTGTTATAAAAAGTAGAGATCGAGTCATCATAGAGACAGGTGTTGGTGTTCAGATACCACCTGGAAATTTCGGATTTATCGCCCCTAGATCGGGGCTGGCTGTAAAAGGCATTCAGGTGCTTGGAGGAATTATCGACAGTGATTATCAGGGAGAGATTAAGGTGCTCCTGCTGTATAGCAGTGAGATTGACTTACTGATACATCGCACTGACCGAGTGGCTCAATTACTGATAATGCCTGTTTTCAGTGGTGTATTAATGAAAGGCACTGCTCCAACGTTGCTAACTGTACGTGGCCAGAAAGGTTTTGGCTCCACGGATAATCCTGGGGCCAGAGTTTGGGTGCAGTCGACTAAGAATCCCCCTGAACAAGCAGAGGTAATTGCCACCGGTCAGGATAATACCATTTTGGTTATGAGACCAGGGAAAGATAGCTGGGAAGCGGTCCCGGCTGATAAATGTTATTTACGAGAATTATTAATGTCTGTATTTGGTTCTCTTTCAGATCATTCTTTGGATTGTTGCTGCAGGATGTGTCGGAGCCGGACTGTTTTCGGACTGGTACGACGAGAAAGGAGGGATCCTATCAACCCGGGATGAACTGGGAACCCGAGTGTTGCGTTCCTTCGCTGCATGGGATTCATCATCGAACTTTTGGACCGCACTTGCCAAGAGGGTGACTGACGCCCCTCACTTCTGTTTGACACCGATGAGATCTGTCCATGACATTCTGGCGACCTGCCTGGTTGCTGTCCCCGCCTCATTGGAAACTTTGACTGATATTTTTAATGTCTCGAAGGCCCGTCCCAATATTCTCCTGGGTGATTTTGCTACCCATGTTGCCCCCTATGTATTGAATTGCCGAACGAGCAAACCCCCATCCAGTCCCAAATACTTACTTATAATATCACACAAGGTGATTTGTGCTTCTTTCTTACGTGTAATCCTAGTGCGATCTCTGAATGTCTACGCCTCAAACTAAAAGGCGCCACTTCATTTACCGCTCACGAACGGACTTTGTGCTTTCAAAGGACACCGACCACATGTGTTTCAGTTCAGAACAATATGACTTGTAATAGTTTGGTAGTTACCCCCAGTCACTATCGCACGATGTTACTACCTGCCGGATGGCTTTTCTCATGTGGTAATACTTCCTGGCCATTTGTCCCTGCAAACATTTCCGGAGGCCCTTGTGCCATTACGAGACTCAGTTTGTTGATGTTTGCATCGCACCCGAATGCCAACTCTCGTGTGCTTCGAGATACTGTAATGTTACAGGAGGATTGTGACCCATCTTTGCATTTATATTCCAAGTCTGAATACCTTAGCTTAGCTGTTTCAATTATTGGTGTTCCTGCTTTGGCGGTTTATAATGCCAAATCTATTGGGAAAATGGCCTGCTGGATGGTGAAATCTATTAATCATACTTCTACAATTTTGTCTGACATGCTATTAGACGCCCAGGGTGAACGTAGGGCCATTTTGCAAAATAGAGCAGCCATTGATTATCTTTTGCTTAAACATGGACATGATTGTTCGGACTTCGAAGGTCTCTGTTGTTTTAACTTGTCTGACCATACACAGTCCATTCGTGCTCACATCGACAAGTTGCGTGACTTAACAGAAGAAGTTAGAAAACACATTGACCAGGGGTGGTTTGACTGGCTCTTTAATTGGTTACCTGATATACACGCGCTACGCCAAATATTAGGTGGTATTTTGATTGCTGTTGCTGTTTTGATTTCTATCTGTTGCTTTATTCAGTGTATTCCTTCATTATTTCAATTCTGCACACTTGGTACTAGACATAGATCAGTTAGCTTTGTTTCATATTATTCTTCCACAGATGTTAACTCCATTTAATGAATGTATAATAGACTGAAGTCAAGGGTGAAATGTACTGCTCGATTTTTCCGGTCTTATTGTGTTGAAGGGTGATTTAGGTGACTTCAGTCTCTTTCCATTTAAGTCTAAGGGTTAGAGTAGTGTATAGAGCCTATTTATTAGGCACTTCGACATGATCCTGTGTTCTTCCCCATAGATTAGGGTTTGCACATATATCCTAGAGGATAGATCCGTTAGTATTAGGGGTAATCTGTTCTATAGTGAGGGTATTTCATGGAGTCGTGCTGAATCCAGGCCTGGTAGGCCTTAAACGGGAGAGACTCCATCTTTCTTT
The DNA here is from genome assembly GCF_964204655.1 of Triturus cristatus. NCBI lineage: Eukaryota > Metazoa > Chordata > Amphibia > Caudata > Salamandridae > Triturus > Triturus cristatus. Next base: position 238,407,946 of record NC_140582.1, read on the forward strand.
CCTCTCCGGCAGCTTGGAAAGTTTCTAGGTCGAGGGTGATGTTTTAGTTACGAGGTGTTATTCGCTTGGAGAGAACCGGTTCAGGCCGGCCCTTATCGAAGGATTGTATTTTTCTTCATGCCGAAGACACTACATCAGGCCGGCCGGCTGGGAACGTGTCCTTGGTACGGGGAGGTACAAGAATTTGGTGGGCGGCAGGTTACGGGCTGGAATTTTCCATGAGAAAATGCACCTCTATATTAGTGAAAGTCTGAGGCAGATACTGGCACTTGCTTCTTGTCCATGGGCGGCACCTGGCCGTTAGTAGTAAAGCTGCTACTCATTCCAGGGAAGACAGATGACAAACTTGGAGGTGGAGAAAAACCGAGAGATAGATATTCTAAAGAGAAGAGAGTAGCCGATGAGGAAGAGGTCCCAGTGACTCGGAGAGGGAGACGGGAGTAAACCCGTGCTTGCGGAGGTGTGACTTCCAGGCGAAGCCGAGGCGCAGACGAGAAGGGAACCTAGATGACCATTGAGTGCAGGCTACATACGACCAAGGTGATGTCAACCCCTTACTATTAGAGTGTACAACTTAATCTTTCACTTTTCTTTGCAGGTCATGTGATATGTATTATGTTCCGTGAGTGTGCATGTAATAACTAAATAAAGTATTCAGTTTGTAGTAAAGCAATATGTGCTACGTGTTCTTGTGTAAGAGGGTAACCTATTCTTCTAGTCAGCTGTGACTTAACATGGAATCCTGATCAGGTAGGTGGTAACTGAATAAGGGAGAAAGGAGCCCTTCGAACTGGGGAACAAGTTGTGCTCAACTAGCTGTCTTTGTGTGATCTGATATATAGTAACACTGATGTTGTGGTAATTATAGGATGAACTCGTGCTAAGGCTGCCGTCTGGGCAGGAAGTCCTGGGTCCGTTTGGGACCGCGAGGCTGTGACTGCCGTCTGGGCAGGAAGTCTGTGGCTGCCGTCTGGGCAGGAAGTCCTGGGTCCGTTTGGGACCGCGAGGCTGTGGCTGTCGTCTGGGCAGGAAGTCCTGGGTCCGTTTGGGACCGCGAGGCTGTGGCTGCCGTCTGGGCAGGAAGTCCTGGGTCCATTTGGGACCGCGAGGCTGTGGCTGCCGTCTGGGCAGGAAGTCCTGGGTCCATTTGGGACCGCGAGGCTGTGGCTGCCGTCTGGGCAGGAAGTCCTGGGTCCATTTGGGACCGCGAGGCTGTGACTGCCGTCTGGGCAGGAAGTCTGTGGCTGCCGTCTGGGCAGGAAGTCCTGGGTCCATTTGGGACCGCGAGGCTGTGACTGCCGTCTGGGCAGGAAGTCTGTGGCTGCCGTCTGGGCAGGAAGTCCTGGGTCCATTTGGGACCGCGAGGCTGTGATTTGTAGGTCTTGGTATATATATATAGTAGGAATTCCCTGTCCTTAGGTGGTACATATATGTGGTTATTTAGGTGTGAACAGGCCCTAGGGAGGGGGTAACGTTCTGGTTTGGGTTAGAGAGGCTCTGCTTAGCGGGTTCTATCTGATCCGAAAACCCAAGCAGAACAAATAGTAAATCATACTATTCCTAAGTCCAGCACCTCTAGCACAAGTTGTTGTAATGGCTTGCGTTGTAATGACTCCGTTGTAAACGTATCCCGGTGTAAAGACTGCGTTGTAACATCACACATTCTAAGCACATCCCAAAACTTTTTCAGAGCAGTAATCTAGTGAATACTAACAAACGAACTTGTTTGTGCGTCTTTAACATTACCATTGTCCCCGGTGTGGGAGGTCCACCAATTTCCATGGACCAAATGCTGCAGCCCAATGCTTGCACATGTGGACATTGCACATGGCTGAGGCGGAAGCCCACCCCAGCATAACAGAAGGTAACAAGAGCACAGCAGCCCACTAGGGACTGACTCCACACATGCAAGGCTTGAACGAGGGCCTGAATACAGAACATGTTGCCCAAAATGCCCTAAATTAACAACCAACAAGAGTCACTAGAACTTGAAAACAAATGCATGGTAACCAGGAGCACAGAGGAGGGGGAGGTATGCAAGTTCTCCGTCAGGCCAGGCGGCAGACCTCATCATATGTGGGCCTACAAAGCAACCGCTGTATGAGGGGGACAAAAACTGCCATGCTACACAGCAGAACACCACTGCTGCATTCCATATGAAGACCACCTCTTACGCCCAACAGTGACCATATGCAGCACCCACCTGGGGTTGTAGGAAGCAGAATCACAGCCTGCAGGAACACAGCATCACAGGAGTGCAGGGGTAATGAGCAGTCTGCTAAAGCTGGACCACTCAGCAGAGAATGCACACACCCTGGCTGCCAGAAAAAGCACGGCGCTGGCCAGCAGCTGCAGTGGCGCATAGGCATGACACATAGACATAGGAAAGTAGTCATCTGACTTTTGCCAGACAGAAAATAGCATGACAGCCCGGGCTGAGAAACATAGGCAAGGAGATAAGGTGCCAGCCTCAGTGCATGAGAAATGCAAGCACATTTTCCATGGCAATGTATACTGATGAAAACATCACTACACATTGTGTAATTAGGAATTTCCTATTGCCAAATGTTTTAAAAATAACACTAAGAAAATTGTAAATTGCAGTAAAATATATAAAAAACTGAGGAGCACAAATAACCAACACAGGTTGTCTTTTTTTGTGTGAAAAAAACCCACAAAAAGAACAGGAAACAGAAGGAGGAAAACAGCAGTATGCCGACCTAGATTTGCATATATGACAAACTGCCCTTTTTTCGTTTTAGGTCTGTTTTTGTACCCTTAGTTTGTGTACTGTCTACAACTCTCTGAAAACAAACTAAATTATTATTTGGCAGGGAGGCGATTCACAGTGACTCATGTCTAACTGGTTTTGGAATGTTCCAATTAAAATGAAAAATATATTATGAGGCAAAACATGTTTCAAGTTTCAAAAATGATTTCTTATTCTCTCTCGTCCCTCTTCCCTTATCTTCCCACCAAATGACACCAAAACACAATAAAACTCACTTTACAGGGGGGTATGTTTTGTCTGGACCAGGTTGTAAAATCGTTTGAAAGAAAGTGTGGAGTTTGATAAATGCATAAACTTAGTTTCATGATAATGCTGTAATGTAACACAATGCCTCAGTATTTTCTTGGTGGTGTGAATCCTATTTCACAGGGATATTGCTCTCCATTTTCAAGGTTGTGAGCATTGTTTTAAAAAAAGAGAATTGTTGTCCAAGATGATCCCAAATGACTTGCTTAACCAACGTAAGCACCGGAAACATACCGTCAGAAATCAGCTCCGGTTAAATGGGCATTTGGGCAAAGAAAATTTAGGAGCTAAAACTTGGCTGCAATACTCGCATCTATTGCACTGATTGCACAGCCTGATTTTGAGGGAATAGGGCATGTGAGAGTTCCCTAGATTCTGAAAAGTAAATTGTTGCAGCAGGTATTTTGTTCTGTGGATAACTTTGGTATGATTATGCAATCAGTATGCTCAAAAAACCATAAAGTGATAAATGACAGGTTACTTATTAAGACATTGAATTAGAGAGAGGCCCTCGACATATGGATACCACTTCCTGTAGCCCACAGAAACAGGAAGGGGTGGAACCTACCATTTCAGAAATATTAGGAATTACAAAGGCAACTAGAGTTTGTTGACTGCCCTGAAGACTGCTGTGAAAATAACCAAATGTAGCACAATTCCAGGTTCAATGTGAACAAGGCTGTTTAGGCATAACAGCCAGAGCTGCCAGCTTTGGAGCAGGGAAACCTGGTTTGACTCTCGGAATTGGTTCAACATCCTGTGATTCTGCCCAAATCTCTTAATCTCACCGATCCTATTCAAAATGAATAGGTCCTTGTGTAACATAACTGGTGCTCATGTAAAGCGCTCCAATACCTTGGGGTCGAGTTCGCACTATATGAATCTGCTAAAAAACGGTGTCATGGAGTTGTCAGACGCAAAATATACTTCCTTGACAGAGAGTGAGCACAATCTATCCACTAAGTCAAGTAAAGATTTTATATATATACTATATATATATATATATATATATATATATATATATATATATATATATATATATATATATATATATATATATATATATATATATATATATATATATATATTATCTACTATAGTTATAGTTACAACCTCGTTTCCATAGGAAATCTCAAAATTCTATTTTGAATAACTTTGGCGCCGGTTGACGAATCCTCGCGAATTTTTCAAAACTAATGGGGCGCTCCGCTCAGCTCCTACCCTGAAAGTCTCGGGGTGATTCATCAAGTGGGGGCCGAGAAAAAAGGGGGGTCCCAAAACGCGTTTTCCCCATGCCTTTTTCCATAGGACCTTTAGACACAGCTACAGCCCGAACGGCTGAATAGAATTACTTGAAATTTGGCAGAGAGGTAGCCATAAGGTCAAGGAAGTGCCTTTTGCAGGTCTGGTGTAAATCTGTTCAGTATTTCCTGAGAAAATAGCATTTAAAAGCATCAAAATATCTATACGTGCGCACCGTGCGCGCACTGTGCGCGCACCCTGCCGTGCGCGATCGCAATTCTGATTGGTTCTTAGATGTCGGTAAACATTCGAATCGGTCGAAACCAGGAAGTGTCGGCCGCCATTTTGTCTCTCGCAGTCTGAGGGGGTGAAAAACAAAGGTGGAGAACGTGAAAACGGGAGCAGAGTGGACAGTTCCTGACCCCCTAGCCTTGGTCAGGGGGTCACAGAAGGACCCCCAAGGGAGAAAAAAACAATTTTTTTTTTAAAAAAAAATCGCGAGGTGCACGCACCCTGCACGCACTGCGAACCGTGGGCGCTCGGTGCGCGAAGTGCACCGAGTGCCCACAGAGCGCGCACGGTGCGCGCACGGTGTAAAACCTGAAAAATAAATAAATAAATAAATACATAACTTAGCATTTAAAAAACCGTACAAATTCACTGAAAAAAACATAGGTTTCACACACGTTATAGTTACGAATTAGCATTTAAAAAACCTTGCAAATTCACTTAAAAAACCATAGGTTTCACACATGTTATAGTTAGCTGGACATTTCACTCGTAAAAAACCAATTCCCCCGTTATATAGTTACTGCGGGCAACTATAACTCACGCGACCGCAATCCTCTGCTGATGACGTCAGATATTACATCACTGATGACATATGTGCCTTTCTGAAAAATAAATACTTGTAATATATGTATAGCTAAAGATTAATGGAAGAAGACATGGGTAAATAAGTGTCTAAATACAGTGATGTAATATCTGACGTCATCAGCAGAGGATTGCGGTCGCGTGAGTTATAGTTGCCTGCAGTAACTATAACGGGGGAATTTCATTGTTTTTTTACGAGTGAAATGTCCAGCTAACTATAACATGTGTGAAACCTATGTTTTTTTAAGTGAATTTGCAGGGTTTTTTAAATGCTAATTCGTAACTATAACGTGTGTGAAACCTATGGTTTTTTCAGTGAATATATATATATAATTCACGAAACGGAGTTCCAGTCGTGCGCTCAGATCTTCAAAAGAATTCACCACAATCCAAGGGTCATTCAAAAGGGGTTTACTCATAAACCCTAGCGCACAACTGGAACTCCGTTTCGTGAATTATAGAATACACCGGTTTACACCACCGGCGTCGTGCCATCACCCAACGGGCTACGATCTCCAGAGGAGTTCTCTTTGTTTGGATATATATATATATATATATTTATATATATATATATTATCTACTGGCGGTCGCCAGTAGATAGTTATAGTTAGGACCGAGTTTCCATAGGAAATCTCAAAATTCTATTTTGAATAACTTTGGCGCCGATTGACAAATCCTCGCGAAATTTTCAAAACTAATGGGGCGCTCCGCTCCGCTCCTACCCTGAAAGTCTCGGGGTGATTCGTCAAGCGGCGGGCGAGAAAAATGGGGGTCCCAAAACGCGTTTTCCCCATGGATTTTTCCATAGGGACTTTAGTCGCAGCTACAGCCCGAACGGCTGAACAGAATTACGTGAAATTTGGCAGAGAGGTAGCCATAAGGTCCATGAAGTGCCTTTTGCAGGTTTGGTGTAAATCTGTTCAGTATTTCCAGAGAAAATAGCATTTAAATCAATATATATATCTGTATGCGCGCAGCGTGCGAGCTGGGTGCGCGCACCTTGCCGTGCGCGAGCGCAATTCTGATTGGTTGTTAGATCTTAGTAAACATTCGAATTGGTCGAAACCAGGAAGTGTCGGCCGCCATTTTGTCTCTCGCACTCTGAGGGGGTGAAAAACAAATGTGGAGAACGTGAAAAGGGGGCAGGGTGGACAGTTCCTGACCCCCTAGCCGTGGTCAGGGGGTCCCAGAAGGACCCCCAAGGGCCAACATTTTTTTTATTTTTTTTTCGAAAAATCGCCGAGTGCGCGCAACCTGTGCGCACCACCCAAACGGAATAAATTCTGCGAAGTTCGTGCAGCGTGCGCGCACTCCGCGATTTATCGGAAAAAAAAAATGTATTTGGCCCTTGGGCACGAAGCGCTCCGTGCGCGCACGAACTGCGTAAAGTGGGCGCGCGGTGCGCGATGCGCACCGTGTGCCCACCGCGAGCGCGCCGTGAAAAAATTTTGTTTAAAAAAATATATTAATAAATACATAACTTAGCATTTAAAAAACATACAAATTCACTGAAAAAACCATAGGTTTCCCACACGTTATAGTTAGGAATTAGCATTTAAAAAACCTTGCAAATTCACTGAAAAAACCATAGGTTTCAGACATGTTATAGTTAGCTGGGCATTTCCCTCGTAAAAAACCAATGAAATTCCCCCATTATAGTTAGTGCAGGCAACTATAACTCATGCGACCGCAATCCTCTGCTGATGACGTCAGATATTACATCACTGATGACATATGTGTCTTTCTGAAAAAAAAAAAAATGTAATATATGTATAGATAAAGATGAATGGAAGAAGACATGGGTAAATAAGTGTCTAAATACAGTGATGTAATATCTGACGTCATCAGCAGAGGATTGCAGTCGCATGAGTTATAGTTGCCTGCACTAACTATAACGGGGGAATTTCATTGGTTTTTTACGAGGGAAATACCCAGCTAACTATAACATGTGTGAAACCTATGGTTTTTTCAGTGAATATATATATATATATATATATATATATATATATATATATATATATATATATATATATATATATTCATTGAAAAAAACATAGGTTTCAGGCACGTTGTAGTTAGGAATTTGAGATGTCATCAGTGATGTCATGAGTGATGTCACTGACCATGTCATGAGTGATGTAATATGTGATGTCATCAGCAGTGCATTGCGGGCGCGCGAGTTATAGTTAGCTGAACTAACTATAACGGGGGAATTTCAATGGTTTTGTACGAGTGAAAAGTCCAGTTAACTATAACGCCCCTGAAACCTATGGTTTTTTCAGTGAATTTCTAAGGTTTTTTAATGCTAATTCCGAACTATAACGTGCCTGAAACCAATGGTTTTTTCAGTGAATTTCAAAGGTTTTTTAAATGCTAGTTTCTAACTATGCCTACAGAGATAGGACATGTGAAGAAAGAAGAAAAAACGCACAGAGAGAAAAAAAAGAAATGCAGAAAGAAGCAACAGAAGTCCTCAAAGACGAAGAAAAGTGCAGGAAGAAGGATAACGTGCAGAAAGAACAAACAGAAGAGCAGAAAGAAGCCTTGTTGCAAAATCATCTTGTACCCTCAACTTTTTCAGACGGATACTGGTGGTAACTGAGTCTGACTAACCAGTCCTAGAGCCAGTGCTATGTTAAAAGACACTCAGAATACAGTGAAAACACCTACATACACTAGGGAACACTATGCGTTGGGGTCCCCCTGTGATCAGCATGACCTCCTCTGTTAGCCAATAGTATATAATAGGGCAGGGGATTAAAACTACCTCTTAAAACGTGCCACAGGGCGTGTTTGCACACATCACCTCAGGCCCCGCCCCCTCACTTCCCCACTGTGTAAACACGCCCTGTGGCCATTTTAAGTTGGGAGATTAAGTCCCCTTGAATCCTGAGGGTCCTTAGGGTCAAACTAGACCACTAGGTACCTCCAGTAAGCGCCACAGAGTTGCGTTGCAGAGAGATGTAAAAAGGGGCACGGCCTCGACCACCTCTCTGCAACGCAGCGCAGTGGCGCTTACTGGAAGCACTGGTGGGCTAGTTGGCCCCCAGGGTCCCTCAGGATTGAAGGGGAAATATTTCCCCAACTTAAAACGTGCCACAGGGCTTGTTTGCACACGTTAACTCAGGCCCCGCCCCCTCCCTTCACCACTGTGTAAACACGCCCTGTGGCCGTTTTTAGTTGGGAGATTAAGTTCATTTGAATCCTGAGGGTCCCTAGGGTCCAACTAGCCCACTAGGTACCTCCAGTAAGCGCCACAGAGCTGCGTTGCAGAGAGGTGTAAAAAGTGGCACGGCCTGCACCACCTCTCTGCAACGCAGAGCAGTGACGCTTACTGGAAGCACCTGGAGGGCTAGTTGGCCCCCAGGGTCCCTCAGGATTGAAAGGGAATTATTTCCCCAACTTAAAACGCGCCACAGGACGTGTTTTCACACGTCACCTCAGGCCCCGTCCCCTCCCTTCACCACTGTGTAAATGCGCCCTGTGGCCATTCTAAGTTGAGAGATTAAGTCCCCTTGAATCCTAAGGGCCCCAAGGGTCAAACTAGCCCACTAGGTACCTCCAGTAAGCGCCACAGAGCTGCGTTGCATAGAGGTGTAAAAAGGGGCGTGGCCTCAGAACACCTGTCTGCAACGCAGCTCCCTGGCGCATACTGGAGATACCTGTTGGGCTAGTTGGCCCTCAGGGACCCTATTGAGTATTGAAGGGGAATTAATTCCCCAACTTACAACTGGCCAGGGGGTGCGTTTGCAGAGTGCTGCAAGGAAGGGGCATGGCCTCCAGTGCGATGCCGGTCTTTTATTTATTTTATATTTTTAAGAAGGAGGGCTGTGTGGCCCCCCTTCTTTTTCTAATTTACTGGCCCTGGGGACACCATCCCCCAGGGCCTGCACCCTAATTTTTTTGTTGGAAAAATTAATTTGGCCCTCCCATGGCCTTTTTGTTTTTTTAAAATTCTTTAGGAGGGGGCTGCGTTGCCCCCCTCCTCAGGCCATTTATGGCCCCGGCGACCCCATCCCCCAGGGCCGGTCTTTATTTTTTATTATTTTAAAAAAATATATATTTATAGAAACACCTAGGACATGCTGGACAAACCGTATGTACCTATCACCATGACGATTTGCGTGATATTCATTAAAAGGTGACTATGCATAGAATGAATCCACATGGAATGTATTTACACCGCTAGTGAACCTCTGACGTGTCTGACGCCCTACCGTGCCTAATCCCGGCACCCCCGCCGGTGTGTACTCTCCAAGTAGACACCCTTGTCGTTTATTTATACAAACATGGGTAGCTATTGACGGGCACATTTAATATACACGCACACCAAGCCATTCAAAGGGGATTCGACAAAAATTCGACCAAACTATGCAAGAAACCCCCCTCACGGTTAATATAACACACATCCACCGCCGGATGTGTAATACTTTTTATTTTACTCTCTGGAAAGGAGACGAACCTCACTTGAGAGTCACAGCGTGCGCCGGGCTGAGCCCAATGCTGTATTACACCCACCAGTGCCCGCCGAGTGCCTCACACCTCTGTGTTGTATTCCACCAGCTAGTGTGTATGCTATGACACTCTCTAGCCCATGTGCACTGTAACACCACCCCGTGAATATGTCATGCCACACTTGCCTTCGCACAGGTTATATTGCCCCATCCAACGTGCCTTCCTCGATGCCTATTTTATAACACACAGCGCTAAGCCATACATATTACAATCTAGGATCCATATCTTTGTCACAGTGCATATGCAATGTTACACTCCCCAGCACATATTTTATATTACAACTTTAGAGACTAGTTGGGTTACCCAACACTGCCCTGTGCATATTACACTCCAAGGCGCATTTCGCATAGCACGCGCTAGTGCCTGTGCTATCTCGCGCTCTCCAATGAATCTGTTATTGCACACAATGTATTGCATATTATATTTCACCCCCGGTTCATCTTATATCACACTTTTTGGTGCATAGTGTATACCATATACTATATCTAGTTTTCATTTTCATTCGTGCTCTCAGGACTATGTTCTATACAACACTGCGTCCACCTACCCTTTTCACGGGCATTACATTTTGCGATGGGGGGTGGAGGGTCAGGGGGTGTTTCTACCAAGTGAGCCCGGAGTCACAGTCACAAACGTCCTCTTCTTCCTGAATAAAAGTGAGATTATGCTGCATACTTGTTCATATTTTAAGTAGTTCGCACAGACACACATTTTAAAAACAATAAAGTTCCTAATACCCACCTTCTCTGAACAGTTAGCTTTCTGCCCCATCCACCTCCTCCCTATCCTCTGTTGTCTGAATCCATGGACTAGCCTCCTCCCTCCTGCCATGCATGGTCTGATGTGCTGCCACTGCCCTCCATTTAGCATGATGTACCAGTCCACTCCTCCTGCCCTCCATTGCCCAATTCTATGGCCCATCATTGACCTCCTGCTTAGCCTCTGTGCTTAGCTTGCTGCCCCTATTCTCCTTCCCCCTGCCCTCCGATGTCTTTGTGCATGCCCCTGCTCCATACTTTTTGCCCACCATGTTCCATGGACCTGCCACTCCTATCTACTCTGAGTGTTCTGTTGAGCTGTCACTCCCCTCCCGCCTGCCTAGCATTGTCAGATGACTGTAACCTGTCCCTGCCACCTCCACCCTGCCTGTCCACATGCCATGCCCCTATCCCCTTCCTACTGTCCTCCATGGTCCATTTTACTACCACACCCTTCTGCTCTCCCTGGTCTGTTGTGCTGCAACTGCTCCTCCTGCCTGCCTCACGTGGTCTGTTGTAAGGCCCCTTCCCCTGAACTCTCTTGTCTGTTCCCAGGTCCTGACCCTATCTTTTTTGTTCAAAATATTTTATTGAAATTTTATAATGAACAGCAACAACATAAACATACAAAAAAGAGTAATAATAAACTAAAATATCTAATACAATGCGTATAAAAACATTATCGAATTCATTTCAATAGAAAAGAAAATAGTCATATTCTTATAAACTTAAAAGGAGGGGGGAAGGGAAACATATACTACCAAATTATTGTGTAAGCAATAAATAGAGCTACTATGACATAGTAAATAATATAAAAATCGTAAAAAGCATTACAATACATAAATATACCCCTAAGATGCAAAATAGATATCAACAGGAATCCAAAAAGAATGATAGGAAATAGGATTATGATTAACCCCAGACAAAGATAATTGAGCACCTCTTCTTGTAAAGATAACCCAAGACCACCAAGCATGAACTGATAACTTAGAAACATCTTTCCAACAAAAGGTAATAGATTTTAACGCAGCAGAAATCAAAAAATCAAAAAGCCTACATTCAAGATTACTTAGAGATTGTGATAATGTAACTGATTTGCAAATTAACATTTTATAAGATAAGTCTTCCTGGATATTTAACAACTTCTTAATAACATCCCAAACTTCTTTCCAGAATTTTGCAATTAAAGGACAATCAAAAAGCATATGTCGTAACGAACCAGGATGTAATTTACAATGCCAACAAGTGTCAGCCTGAAGGAGTTTAGCCTGGAATAAACGTAATGGAGTCCATAAAGTATTAAATAAAATATAGGAATTGGTTTGATAAAGTGAGACAGGTAACCAACCAGAAATATTTCTAATCCATATAATTTCCCATGAATCATTAGACAATGTAAGTGAAAGTTCATTATTCCAGAAGGTTGCAATCATCGTTATGTTACTTCCTAGAGTGTTAGATAATTTGTTATATAAAATGGAAACACCATTAGCTTTCAACGATATAGTTTGAATATACACGGATAGGTCAGCTGTAACACTAGTCGGAATAGCTTGTGGAAAGGAATCTAAAATTTAATTAATTAAATATCCATATTTAATAAGATCAGATTGAGTTAAACCAAACCTTGTTTGTAGATCCTCAAACGGTAGAAAGGTATTGTTGGAATAAATGTCTCCAAGATAAAAAATACCCGCTTTAATCCATGAAAACCAAAATCTAATGTTCCTATTTAATTTAATGATATTGCTATACCATAATGATAATTCAACAGTGTTATACATGGGATATAGAAAAATGGAATCTAGATCATTAAAAACCATTTTAGTGGATTTGAGAATGATAGATTTATGAAAAAATGAGGAGTTGTTAGACATAGTTACCAGAGTTGGTAATGGGAACGGCTTTACAATAGATTTTTCAATTTGGAGCCAAGAAGGTGGATTATGTAAAGGAGAATGAATAAACCATATGGCACTTTGTTTTAAAATAAAAGCTTTGTGATAAAGAAAAAAATCTGGGATACCAAATCCAGCATTACATTTAGACATTTTAAATTTTTTATAACTAATGCGAGGTGATTTGTTATTCCAAAGAAATTTGGAGAGAAGTTTATCAATATCTTTATAAAATTTTAATGGGAACTGAGTAGGAATCATGGAAAGAGTATAGAAATTTTTTGGAGCAATATTCATTTTAATAGATTCCAGTCTACCCCACCAGGAAAGATGTAATGATGCCCATTTAGACGTTTTATCTTTAATATAATCTAAAACAAAATTAGAGTTTAAAGTCATTGTAGATTTTATGGATGAGGAAAATAAAATACCAAGATATTTTAATTTAGTCTTTTGCCAAACAATTTCATTCATAGGTATCATATCAGGAGTACAATACATGTTTAAAGGGAAAAATTCAGTTTTATTAGTGTTTAATTTGTAACCAGACACCATAGAATATTTTGTTATAATCTCTAATAAAGAAGGAAATGAGGATAAGGGGTCATTAATAAACAAAAGTACATCATCAGCATACGCTAAAGTTTTAATAATAATCTCATTAATAATAATTCCTTTAATGTTATCACATTTTCTTATAGCTGTAAGGAAGGGTTCAATGCCAATTAAAAACAATAGCGGGGAAAGGGGACATCCTTGTCTAGTACCTCTAAATAGGGAAAATTGATTTGAAACTTGGCCATTAATAAAAAGACGAGCAGTAGGAGCACAATATAGAGCTGAAATCATACGAATAAAATTATCACCAAAGTTAAATGATGATAAAGCATGAAATAAAAATTGCCAATGCAATTTATCAAAGGCTTTTTCAGCATCCAGAGCCATAATTCCTGCAGGAGTAGTTAACGTATGACCCTGTTCAATGACATGTAATAAAGTTCTCGTATTATTTGCAGAGTGTCTATTTTTCATAAAACCAGATTGATCCGAATGTATAATAGAATCTAGTACAGGGGATAATCGTGTGGCTAATATTTTGGCAAATAATTTACAATCCTGATTAATTAAAGAGATAGGGCGTTAATTAGATACAAGGGTGGGGTCTTTATCAGGTTTGGGAAGAACGATAATTAAAGCTTCAGTAAAGGATCCTGAAGTAATTCCCGTAGAGCCAAATGTTGTAAAAAGTTGAAATAATAAGGGTAAAAGATGGGATTGAAACTCTTTATAAAACTCCGCCGGGATACCATCAGGACCCGGAGATTTGTTTTTTTTAAGAGATTTTATAGCGACTAAAATTTCATCCTTAGTAATTGGAGAGTCAAGCCCCATTTTATCTGATGGAGAAATTTTAGGTAGACCACATGAAGATAAAAAAGAATCAACTAAAGAGTCATTATGAAAATCAGGTTTATCATATAACTTGGAGTAAAAATCCAAAAATTCATTCACAATATCTTTATGAGATATAGCATTTTTACCATTGGATCCGTGAATAGAAGTGATTTGAGTTTTATCTTTTTTGATACGCAAGTAATTCGCTAACAATCTTCCAGATCTGTTTGCATTAAAACTAAATTTAGCTTTGGCCTTAGAAATCTGAACGCCAGCTCTTTTACTAAGAATTGTATTAAATTCATATCGAAGCTTTTGCAACTTACTTCTATATTGAGGGTCATTAGACGAAATAAAAAGTCGTTCATTTTCCGCTATTTGCTTTTCTAGCTTTTTAATACTGGCATTAAAAATCTTATTTTCGTGAGCCATAATAGAAATAGTAACCCCTCTAATATAAGCTTTAAAAGCATCCCATCTATTAACCAATGAGGTAGTACCTTCAGGATTAAATTGAAAAAAATCATGAATGGCAGAGAGGAGCTTTGGTTTATTAAGTTCATTGAGAGCTATACCAGAATTCATTCTCCATCTAGGCTGGTTAGTAAAGGTGGAATTTAAATTTAAAATACAAGAAACCATAGCATGGTCAGAGACGTCAATGTTGCCAATCCTAGGGTTACTAACACAGTTGATCAGCTGCTTCGAAACTAATATGTAATCGATCCTAGAATGAGAATTATGTGGGTTAGAAAAAAAAGTAAAACATTTTTCTGTAGGGAAGTGTAAACGCCAAATATCAACTAACTTTGTGGTTTGAAGAAATAATCTAAAAGCAAAATAAACCTTAGGGGGGTGCAATTTAGTACTAGATAATCTATCTAATAAAGGATCAGATATGACAGTAAAATCACCTGCAACAATTAAAGGTACATTACCAATTTTTACAACCTCCGTTGAAAGAGTAGACCAAAAAACAGGGTCATCTGCAGTAGGGCCATAAACATTTAATAAAAATAAGATAGAATCATGAACTTTAACCTTAACAATTAAATATCTGCCATCCGTATCTGTAATTTTGCTCAAAACTTGGCAATGCGCTTTTTTCGCACATAATATAGCTACACCATTTTTCTTGCCATTAGCAGGAGAAGAAACAATATTGTCAACCCATTTTTTCTTCATATAGTTTAAAATTTTATCATCTATATGAGTTTCTTGTATAAAACAAAAATCAGCTTTGCAACTACCCAAATAATCCAAAATTTTTGTACGTTTCACAGGATGGCGTAAACCTTTAACATTCAATGACACTACTTTAATATTAGCCATGACAAAATAAATAGGAGAGAAGGATTAGAAAGAAGAAGGTCAGAAAAAGACACAAATGTGAAGAAGAAAGTAGCTCCAGAACACACAAAAGGGAATGGAAGAAATAAAATATAGCAAAAAAGACATAAATATGAACATTGGGACGCACACACGCTTTACAAGCATGGCCAGAACCGCTGGAGCCCAAAATATTATGAGTTATATAACTCTGTCAAAGAAGATCATACAGGAAAAAATCAAGTGGTAGGACCCTGAGTGTCCATAGTTTGCTGTATTTGTAGATCCAGAAATTGTCGCAGATCTTTGGGACGCTGAAAGGATTTTGAAAAATTATCTTTCCAAATGCGCATAGTTGAAGGGTCAAAAAGGCCATATTGGTATACAAGGCTTCTCAATCGAGGGCGAAGATCAGTAAATCCCTTACGCGTTGCAACAGTTTCCTTGGCAAAATCTTGATGAATAAAGATTTTGTGACCATTGACCAACAATGAAGGAATTTCTCCAGCTGCTTTTCTGATCATAACCAAATGATGATGACGGAGAACTTTAAATATCATTTGTCTAGGCTTGGTATGTTGAGGATTGCGACGTGAAGGAATTCTGTGAGCCTTATCAATTTCAAATTTTTCTGGAAATTTGACGTTTAAAAGACCAGGAATTAAGTTCTCTAAGTATAGTCGACAGTTAGAACCCTCAACCTCTTCTGGTAAATTAAATATGCGAAGGTTGTATTGTCTATTGCGATTTTCCATGTCCAAAAGTTGTGAGCACAGAGGAGATATTTTCGCCACAAGTGGAGTAAAAACGTCGACTTTAACTTTATTGTCCTGTATTTTAATTGAGTTGTCTGAGATTTTCATCGACATACTCGCCATTTCCTTTCGTACATTTTTTATTTCAGTCGCAATAGTTTCTGTATTCGCACGAAGAGCCTGAATTTCCTCCAAAATTAAAGAAAGCGAAGGTTCAGATGACTCCACCACTTTTGATTTTATTGGGGGCGGTGAAATCTGCTGTTTTCTTTTATTGTTGAGGGGATTTTTATTATCCATTTTTGAGAAAAATAATGAAATTTGAATAAAAATGAAGAAATTATGAGTAAAAAGAGCGAAAAGATGCAAAGCAATCCTCAAAAATACTGGTGCAGCAGCTAAACTGGGCTAGGGGAGTGGCTAGGCCCAAGCCAGGCCCTTTCCTGAAGTATGCTCCGCCCCCCTGACAGACTAACCAGGCAGTACCTCAATGCAGAGCTCGGAGCAGGAACCAGGGAGCCAGAAACACGACTTCCCACGATCAAAAAGGCCCGAAAACGCTTCACAATGCTGGTAAGCCTATAGTGTTAGCAGCGACCTCCTTTTAAGCAAAATTCTGACAGAGAATCGTCGTTTTAAATGAAAAAACGGGCGAAAACGCGGAGGAGCTCACCGGGTGGCGGCCATCTTGAATCGCGCGCTCGCGCGTCTACCCCTGACCCTATCTTTTATCCTCCATGGTCCTTTGTGCATGCCCCTGCACCCTCCTTCTTGCCCATCATAGCCATTGTGCTGCCACTAACCCTCCCGCTTGCCATGCATGGTCCTCTGTGCTGCCATAGCCCCTATACTACCATGACCCCCTCCCACCTTCCCTCCATGGTCTGTGTGTATACCACCATAGTCTCATTGTTGCTCTCCATGGTGTGTCTTGTTTCTAGTGCCCATCCTGCCTGACCTCCATGGTCATATTGCTGCTCCTGCCCTGCCCCCTTGCCCCCAGCCCTCTGTTTCCATGTGCAGACCACTATTCCCTCCCTCCTGGCTTGTCTGTTCCATTGTAATGCCCCTGATGCGTCCCTCCTGCCCTTTATGGTCTGTTATGCTGCAGCTTTCTCTCCTGTCTGTCCATTATGGTCAGCTAGCTACCATTGCCTCTTTCCCATCTGTTTTCTGTTGTCCATGTGCATGGTCCTGTCCCCTCCCTATTGCTTTCTATGAATTGTTGTCCTGCACTCCCGTCCCGCATGTGCTGTGTCGTGTATTGTGCTGCTGCAAACCCTGATGCCTGCCCTGTAGGGTCAGTTTGGTGCACCTCTCCATGTCCCTCCTGTCCTCTGTTATCGGAGTCCATGTCCCTACCCCAATTCCTCCTGCCTACCATGATCCAATGTACCATACTTGCGAACATTTTGAACTTTGTAAGAGGGAGATTTTGAAAAAAAACTGGGGTATTGATTTTCCCCTTTGAGTTACATTGAAAAAGAGGAGATTGTAGACAGGAGACAGATCAAATAAAGCCCATTTGAGCTTAAAAACATTGGACGTTTCCTGGCTGAAACGGGTCTGTTGGCATGTATGATTGTACTACCACTGCCTCTTCCTTCTGCCCACAATGGTCTATTATATTGCCACAGCCTCTCTTGCCAGTCCTGTATTGTTGTTTGTTGCCCCTGCCCCCCTTTCCACTGCCCTCCATAGTTTGTTGTGCTGCCACTGCCCTTCCTGCCTGCCCAGTGTGGTCAAATTGTTGCCTCTGCACTCTCCTACCTGCCTTCAATTTTCAGAGTCCGTGCCCCTGGTCTCTGCCTCTCAAAAGTATACCAATGAAAAACTAGATTGCTAACATTCTATATTTATTACAAAAGTGTGGAACGCCTGACGTCATCTTGATGTAATCAAAACTATAAAACCTAGAGTATTTCCTTTAGAAATTACATATATGAGAGGGTCTTCTTTGCATCAAAATCATGGTTAGTGCTCTAAAAAACTAAAATGAGGACATATTTTCTGAGGTTTCAAATAGCGACAAAGAACTTTTAAATTATTTCTAATCTTTATGTTTTATTATCCAGTTGACCACTTGATTAAATGTTGCACCTAGGGGAGAGGATGTGATGTTACTTCCAGAGCTGCAGACTTTGCAACTGGGGCACCAGGTTGGAGTTTCTGCTTCAGCTCAACATTCTGTGATTCTGGTCAAATCACTTAATCTCCCCATGTCTACAACCAAAATGAATTTGATCTTGTGTGATATAGCCAATGCTCATGTAAAGCACTCCAATACCTGATAAGTCTGCACT
The DNA here is from genome assembly GCF_964204655.1 of Triturus cristatus. NCBI lineage: Eukaryota > Metazoa > Chordata > Amphibia > Caudata > Salamandridae > Triturus > Triturus cristatus. Next base: position 238,426,051 of record NC_140582.1, read on the forward strand.
ATATAAAACTGCAAATACACAAAAAATAAGTGTTTTGCACACTTCTGTCATTGGGCTACATGTGGGCTACATCTGGGTGATATTTGTGCTGCATTTGGGCTCTTTTGTCTCTGGTGGCCATCTTGGGAGATTTATTTGTTATGAAGTTTCCTAATTTCCTCATTTACTGCAGTCTCCTCTGTAGGAAATGCTTTCAGTTTTTTACTTTGATTCCATCAAGAAGGTATTCAGATATGTCACACATTTGCCATAAATTCTGAATGTTAGCACTCTAGTTGCTCATTAGATCACTGTAGTAAAGCTACTGCTCACCACGGGAGTCTGCTGCTGGTATTAAAAGTGCATGTTTCAGTCTGCATATCAGAATTTTTTAATGAAATAGAAGAGGATTTGAGAAGTCACTCAAAATGTGCACTAATTTTTCTTCCTTCAGCACTAATCATAATTTCTATGGCAAAATGAACCCCCTCATTGTGTTCCTTTTTAAATTAAATGTTTTAAGTGTTACCAGTTTATTCCAATCAAGATGGCTTCAGGTGTGCCATACTTTTGTCATAAGTAAGACAGTAAACGCTCTAGTTGTTCTTAAGAACACTCTGTGACATTCTGTCATTGGGCTATACTTGGGCTACATCTGGGTGATATTTGGGCTACATTTGGGCTCTTTTGTCTCTGGTGGCCATCTTGGGAGATTTATTTGTTATGAAGTTTCCTAATTTCCTCATTTACTGCAGTCTCCTCAATAGGAAATACTTTCAGTTTTTTATTTTGGTTCCATCAAAAAGGCATTCAGATGTGTCACACATTTGCCATAAATTCGGAATGTTAGCACTCTAGTTGCTCATTAGATCACTGTAGTAAAACTACTGCTCACCAGGGAAGTCTGCTGCTGGTATTCAAAGTGCATGTTTCAGTCTGCATGTCAGAATTTGTTTATGAAATAGAAGAGGATTTGAGAAGTCAAAATGTGCCCTAATTTTTCTTTCTGCAGAACTAATCATAATTTCTATGGGAAAATGAACCCCCTCATTTTGTTCCTTTGTAAATTAAATGTTTTAAGTGTTACCACTTTATTCCAATCAAGATGACTTCAGGTGTGCCATACTTTTGTCATAAGTAAGACTGTTAGCGCTCTAGTTGTTCGTTAGAACACTCTGGGACAATCTGTCATTGGGCTATACTTGAGCTACATCTGGGTGATATTTGGGCTACATTTGGGCTCTTTTGTCTCTGGTGGCCATCTTGGGAGATTTATTTGTTATGAAGTTTCCTAATTTCCTCATTTACTGCAGTCTCCTCAGTAGGAAATACTTTCAGTTTTTTACTTTGGTTCCATCAAGAAGGCATTCAGATGTGTCACACATTTGCCATAAATTATGAATGTTAGCACGCTAGTTGCTCATTAGATCACTGTAGTAAAGCTACTGCTCACCAGGGAAGTCTGCTGCTGGTATTGAAAGTGCATGTTTCAGTCTGCATGTCAGAATTTTTTTATGAATTAGAAGAGGATTTGAGAAGTCACTCAAAATGTGCCCTCATTTTTCTTTCTGCAGCACTTATCATACTTTCTATGGCAAAATGAACCCCCTCATTTTGTTCTTATTTAAATTAAATGTTTTAAGAGTTACCACTTTATTCCAACCAAGATGACTTCAGGTGTGCCATACGTTTGTCATAAGTAGGACTGTTAGCGCTCTAGTTGTTCTTTAGAACACTCTGGGAAGCTGCAGTAGAACGCCAAGTCTCTGCCCTTGTTGGATGTACATGTTTTACTGAGAATGTCAGACTTCATTCTCACATGACTGAGAAAGATAATGTGAATTTCCAGAAAATATGCTCTCAGTTTAGCTTATAGATCACCTTCCAAACCTCTGTGGGAAAAGCAGGAGAAAATAGTTTTCTCTCAAACATGATTCATGATATCACAGCAGAAGGCTTTTTCACATGGTAGAATCACCTTAGAACACACCACAATTCCTAAAATGAGTACGGTACCATCAACAAATGATTTATAATGTAACTAAAGTCTTAAAACCTTTTATTAACTGCAATGCTTTTTAATGAGGTGCTATCATGTATATTGGTCCCAAGATGGCTGCCAACACTTCTTGGATGAAGTGCTGACAGCCAATCAGATCTCACGATGAGATGTGTGGTTATGCTCCGCCCAGATATATATGTGATTTTACTTTTGATTTTCTCAGGAACAACTGAACGGATTTACACCATTTGAGCAAAAGGCACGAGTCTGAACTGAGGACTACCTCTTTGCCAAATTTGGTGTAATTCCGTTCAGCACTTCGGGCTGTAGCTGCGTCAACAGGTCCTATGGGAAAATGCTTGGGGAAAACGCGTTTTGGGACCCCCCTTTTTTCTCAGCCCCCGCTTGACGAATCACCGTGAAATTTTCAGGATAGGAGCGGACCGGAGCTGGCCAAAAGTTTGGAAAATTTTGCGAAGCTTTATCAATCGACGCCAACATTATTCCAAATAGAATGTTGCAGTTTTCCTATGGAAAATAGGTCCTAACTATAACTACCTACTGGCGACTGCCAGTAGGTTATATATATATATATATATATATATATATATATATATATATATATATATATATATATATATAGATATAGATATAGATATAGATATAGATATATATATTCACGCTCCAGAACACCAACTCGTTGCACTCGCAAGCGGGTGCTGCTCAATGTGGGGGTGCACCCACATAACATATAAAGCTCCAACTTTCCTCCAACACCCGGGAAATCCCGAAGGAAGACAGCACTCGTGGGGGCAGGTTCCAAAGGTTTATTCACTGGAACGCTGGCACTAAAACAGACGTGTTTTGGCAACAGCCTTCATCTATGTATACCGGAAACGCCGGTCTCCCTGTCATTTAACTGCCATCATCCCATTATCGACACTAACAAAGGACCATGAAGGCCGTTGCCAAAACGCGTCTGTTTTAGTGCCAGCGTTTCAGTGAATAAACTTTTGGAACCTGCCCCCACGAGTGCTGTCTTCCTTCGGGATTTCCTGTGTGTCATCAGTGATGTCATCAGTGATGTCACTGACCATGTCATGAGTGAGGTAATATGTGATGTCATCAGCAGTGCATTGCGGGGGCGCGAGTTATAGTTAGCTGAACTAACTATAACGGGGGAATTTCTAGGGTTTTGTACAAGGGAAATGTCCAGCTAACTATAACGCCCCTGAAACCTGTGGTTTTTTTCAGTGAATTTCTAAGGTTTTTTAAATGCCAATTCCTAACTATAACATGCATGAAACCTATGGTTTTTTCAGTGAATTTCAAAGGTTTTTTAAATGCTTATTCCTATCTATAATTTATGTCTAAAGCTATGATGTTTAATGATTTTCATTGGATTTCTAAATTTTTCTATTTCAGCGTGTCAATTCCTTTAATTATGTTTTTTTAAAATACTTTTTTTCACCATCCTTTAAACTTATTTTTTCAATTAATTCTTTTAAAAATTAAAAAATATTATTTTTTTAATTGTTTTTTCAAAAACAAATGTTGTTTTAAAAATATTTTTTTATGTTTTTTAAAATAGTATTTAAACTATATTTTCAAAACGTTTTTTTCCCATTTTTTGGGGGATCCGCGCACCCTATGCGCACCATTCTCGATCCCTACGTGAAAGCATCTGCGCACCCAACGCGACAGGAACCACGCACCCAATGCGAGAGAAATCGTGCACCGTGCATCGAGACTCCCGCCCTCTCATAGCAAACAACAGTGTCCTGGGGGTGGGTACCCCAGGACACCCTGGGGGGTGGTGGTCCCCAGGGCCCTCGAGGGGTCCAGAAGGGGGGCCACACAGCCCCCCTCCCCCTATTAATTTATAAACATTTTGCCCCCGGGATTTGGCCCAATTATTAATGAAGCGCGGAAGCCCGCACTTCGGGTTTTTTTCTTTTTTAGCCGGATCCGCGCACCCTGTGAGCATTTCGCCGTTTAAAAAAAAAAAAGGGGGGCCCCAGGGGGTCCTTCTGGGACCCCCTAAGCAACACTAGAGGGTCAGAGTATTTCTACCCTGCCCCCTTTACATCTTTCACACACTTATTTCCCTTACTTATCAGCCTCGCTTCTACCGAGGCACAAAATGGCTGCCAACAGTTCCTGGTTTCGAATGTAGACAGACACTTGACAGCCAATTAGCATTCAGCGCGTGATCGGGAGGGTGCACGCTCGGTTCGCAGAGGGTGCGCTTAGGGTGCGCATAGGGTGCGCGGATCCTCCGAGGCCATAGATATATCTATCTTTTTTTACTCTAATTTTCTCAGAAACTACTGAACGGATCTACACCATTTATGCAAAAGGCACGAGTCTGAACTGAGGACTACCTCTTTGCCAAATTTGGTGTAATTCCGTTCAGCAGTTCGGGTTGTAGCTGCGTCAACAGGTCCTATAGGAAATTGCAAGGGGAAAACGCGTTTTGGGACCCCCCTTTTTTCTCAGCCCCCGCTTGACGAATCACCACGAAACTTTCAGGATAGGAGCGGACCGGAGCTGGCCAACAGTTTGGAAAATTTCATAAAGATTCGTCAACCAGCGCCAGACTTATTGGGAATAGAATGTTGCGGATTTCCTATGGAAAATAGGTCCTAACTATAACAGCCTACTATACATATACATATAACCACCCAGGGACAACTGCCAATGGCTAATTACCTATTGGCGGTCGTCAGTAGGTAGCTATAGTTAGGACCTATTTTCCATAGGAAAATCGTTTTTTGTTTTGCTGACAAATCATCGCCAAATTTTCAAAACTAAAACGTAACTTAGCTCAGCTGCTGTCCAGAAAGTTTCCGGATGATTTGTTAAGCGAGGGCAGAGAAAAAGGGGAGGGGTCCTGAAACATGTTTTCCCCATGCAATTTCCCATAGGGATTTTTGGCACAACTAAAGTCTGAATCAATGAACGGAATTACAACAAATTTGGCAGAAAGCAAGATCTTGTTTCAGAAAGAGTGCTTTTTTGTCATTTGTTTTAATGTGTTCAGTAGATTTTGAGATATTGAAAACAAAAGAAACAGAGATATCTAGCAGTATACTTCAACAAGGAAGCGTTGGCAGCTATTTGGGAACTTGGACTCAGCTGAGTCCCAAACAAAAATGTTTCAAAAAAGAGAAGTGGCAGGGTAGGATTACCCTGACCCCTAGGCCTGGTGGCCGGGTCCTCCAGGGACTCTGCCAGGGCCAAAAAGCATTTTTTTTTAATTGTCACAAAAATCACAACAGATTCGTGAATTTGCATGAAAATTAAAAACCAAAACAAGTGGTGCCTCTCGCGCTTGTTTGTATTTCAGCCCCTGAGTGGGCCAGATCCCAGGAGCATATTTAATAAATATTATGGGGAGGGAAGGGCACATGGCCCCCCTCCCCAAAGCCAATATCGGCCCAGGGAACCGCCTCCTCCCCAGGGCCAGGCCAATATACTAAAATGGAGGAGAGGAGCTGCACAGCCCCCACCCCAGGCTGTTTACAGCCCCAGGGAGGGTAAGTGCACAGATGCCCCTCCAGGGCCCTTTATGTCCCTGAGGACAACCACCTCCTCGGACTTGGCCAAAATGTAAAAGGGAGGGAGCCGCACTGTGGCAGGCCCTGTAATAATAAAGGAGGGGCCTGTGTGCCTCCCCTCCTGAAACCATTATTGGTTCTAGGGACCTCAACCCCCAGAGCCGGCTCCCTGTGTCGCAGGGTGCCCACCCCTGGGACTCTCTCTTGGTGGAAACTAAGACAGCTCTCGCCAAGAGAGAGTCAACAGGAAGTCCGCTCCCAGCAGGCTGGAGCAGGAAAACTGCTCCCGCTCATTGGGAACTGACTTTTTATCTGTTTTCCTGTTTACTTGACAGCTGGCAAGAAAGCAGGTAAAAAAGTTGCTCCCACACACAGTAAGTAGTATTTTTGGCTGCTCCCTGCATGTGGGAGCAATGCTGCCTACCATTGGTGTCCCCAGTTCCGTGTGGTCTTCCCTATTAATTCTTTGCCCCCAAGCATGTTTCCTACAAATTACATGTTCTTGATACAGAGGAATACAAGGACATCTCCACCTAAAAATGAAGCACTTTCTTCATTCGGTTCAGGGGAAGTACCCATGTTTGGTGGAGATTAACTTCTTTGCAATCTCATTGTCTTCCCTTGATGAGGATTCATGTCATCACAGATTTGTGGATCAAGAAACTCAAGGAACAATCACACTGCCAAAATGACATGCATATTAGGTCACTGGAGACATTATCTTGTGATCCTTTACAAAACTGTTTATTAAATACGAGCTAGACATTTAACTACAAGGTAGCACATACTAATTAAGCAGTAGAAAGTGATCCAGTTGGGTCGACATTTTCGATAAAACTGTGGCCTCTTCTTGGAAAAAATGAGGTACCATCATGGCTCTGATGCTCATTTCACAGAAATTAAACCTCAACTGGAAGCACTTAGAAATATAAACAAGGCAGGTGCCCTAGTTGTTCTGTAAAGCACAAATTATCCCAACTTCTTACGCTTGGTGAAGACAAAGGAAGTGTGTTTCCTCTCGTATTCTAAGTGGAAAAGCATAATGAAATCCTTAATGAAGGTGAATGAATTGTTGATCTACTGGAGCACAATCTGATGTGTAGTGACTGTGACAAGTGGTTTCTTTCTTGTCTTAAGAGCAGAGTCCATTGTTCTCCCTTTTCATTACCCTAAGTATGCAAATGCTGAAAATCATCTGCAAGGCCCGCCTGTTCGGTTCCGTCCCGTTTTCCTTTGTAGTATGCAAAGATCTTCCTGCCTTTTCTCACGTTAATGAACAGCTTACCAAATGGCCCCTCAGCGCATTTCCTGCTGATTTTTGTGACCGGTTCTTTATGCCAAGGAATATGAAGACATCTCCACAAAACAAAGAAGCACTTACTTCATAGAGTTAAGAGAAGTACCCTTGTTTTGTGGAGATTTACCTGTTTGTAGTCTCGCTCTCTCCACTATTGGATCACTGATTTCTAGATAAATCCACACAAGGAAAAATCACATTTTTGAAATGCACACGAGGTCAGAAGAGACATTTCCTAGTGGTCCCTTATGCAGATGTAGTATAGCATATGCAAAACACATTTATCCACTGAGGTAGCACTTAGTAATGAACTGCTAGAAAATACTCCAGTAGATACTTTGTGCATAAACGGGCAGGTGAGGTTCTGTTGTGGTCCAATCAAAAGATAACTATTGACATACCAACACATTGACACATAGACACCCACTCACACACCCATTCTGCCACTCTCACATCTACTCACACACCCACAAAACCACTCACAAACTCACAGATCGATACAGCTGCGTGTACACCCACTCACACACCCATCATTCTGCCACTCTCATATCCATTCACACACCCACAAATCCACTCACAGACCCATACAGCCACTCACACCCCCATAAAACCACTCACAAGCCCACTTATAGACCCATAAAGCCACTCACACACCCACTCACCCTTACAGCCACTCACACACACAAAACCACTCATGCACCAACTTGCAGACCCATACAGCCACTCACACACCTACTCACCAAATCATACAGCCACTCAGAAACCCACTCACACTGCTACACTGCCACTCACAAACCCACTCACCCACCCACACAGATACTCACACACCCACTCACAGGCCCATACAGCCACTCACACACTCATTCACAAATCCACTTATACAACCTCAAAACTACTCACACACACCCACACATACACCCATACCAACACTCACACACCCACTCACACACCCATACAGCCACTCACACAGCCAGTCACAGACCCACAAAACCACTCACATACCCACTTGCAGACATATACAGCCACTCACACACTCACTCTCAAAGGTTACAGGTTACAGTTAGGACATAAAATTGAAAAATCTTTGAAATTCACTAACAAACTCAAAGGTTACAGGGTCTTTATAGTTAGGAAATAGTATTAAAAAACTTAGAAATTCACCTGAAAAAAACAAAGGTTACAGGGACGTTATAGTTAGGCTCTGATTCACACGTGCAAAAGCATAGATTTTCAGCAGTTATAGTTACCTGAGCTAACTAGAACTTATGCGCCCCACAATGAACTGCTGTGACCTCACATATTACATCACTCATGACATGGTCAGTGACATCACTGATGACATCACTATTGCTAAAAGGCTAGGCCTTGGCGACGGGGCCTCTAGGGGCAAAATCGGCATGGGGAGGGGCCACGCAGTGCCCCTCCCCCATTGCAAAAAGGCAGGGAACCGGGGGATGGGGTCTCCAGGGCCCAAATCGGCCTGGAGAGGGGGACTATGCGTCCCCCCTCCCCTAATAATTTTTTTTTTTAAAGTCAGCCTGGGGAAAGTCATCGGAGGCCCACCCGCTTTCTCAACCTTTCTGCAAAAGGGCCTCCTGGGGGGGTGAAGTCCCCATTGATGCTGAGGTCCAGTAAGTCCCACACAGCAGGATTGCTGAGAGCACGCATGAGGCCCTGCCCCTTTCTCCACTACTCTGCAAACATGTCTCCTGGTGACTACTGGTTAGGGGGAGGAAGTCTCCTTGGATGCTGAGTGTCCTTGGGGTTCACAAACCCCTCCTGTTAACTCCAATAGGTCCCACACAGCGGGATCACTGCAAGTTCATCCAAGGCCACACCCCCTTCCTCCACCACTCTGAAAATACACCTCCTGAAGCACTACTGCTTGGGGAATGAAGTCCCCTTGCATCCTGAGGGTCCATTGTGGCCAAGAACCCCTCCTGTTACCTCCAGTAAATCCAACACAGAGGGATTGCTAAGAGATCATCGGAGTCAGTGCCCCCTTTCTCCACCACTTTGCAAACGTGCCTCTTGTCACACTACTTGTTGGGGGATGAGGTCCCTTTGGATGCTGACGGTCCTTGGGTGTCAAGAACCCCTTCTGTTACAGCCAGTATGTCCCACTAAGCGGGATTGCTGAGAGCTCATCCAAGGCCCCGTTCCTTTCTCCACCACTCTGCAAACATGCCTCCTGGCGCACTGCTTGTTGTATGAATGTGGTCCTCGGGCCAAAATCTGCCAAGGGAGGAGGGCTGCATGACCACCTCCTCTTTTAATCATTGGCCAGGCCCTGTGGATAGGGTCCCCAGGGCCAATATCAGCTTTGGGAGGGGGCTACATGCCTCCCTCCCCCCAAAAAATGTGCTGGGCCCTGGGGGATGAGGACCCCAGGGCAAAATCTGCCAAGGAGAAGGGCTGCATGCCATCCTCCTATTTACAAAAGGTGCTGGGCCCCTTGGGTTGGGGTCCCCAGGGCTATAATCAGCCCAGGAGGGGGGTTGCATCCCCCTCCCCCATAACTACAATAGTGGTTCCCAGGGGATGTGGAACCAGGGCAAAACATTGGGCCGGGGAGGAGGGCCACATACCGCCCATAAACAAAATACACCAGGCCCTGTGGTGCCCGGGGCCAAAATCAGCCCAGGAAGGGGGACACATGTCCCCTCCTCTAAAAAATATGCCTGGCCCTGGGGGATGGGGTAACCAGGGGCCGGAATTGGAACAGGTAGGAGGGTTGCATGGGTTGGCTGCATACGCTGGGTTAGTCTTAGGGCCCAGCAGCTTTTGTAAATGGGTGGCGGGCATGCAGCTACCTTAGGGAATGGGTTATATTTACTTGAGATAACATTATAACAGCTGAATTTCAATGGTTTTGTTTAAAACTATAACATCCCTGTAACCTTTGTTAAAAAGGGAATTTATATATATATATATATGTATTATCTACTGGCGGTCGCCAGTAGATAGTTATAGTTAGGGCCTATTTTCCATAGGAAATCCGCAATATTCTATTTGGAATAACTTTGGCGCCGATTGACGAATCTTCGCGAAATTTTCAAAACTTTTGCCCAGCTCTGGTCCGCTCCTATCCTGAAAGTCTCGGGATGATTCATGGAGCGGGGGCAGAGAAAAAAGGGGGTCCCAAAACGTGTTTTCCCCATGCATTTTCCCAGAGGTCCTTTAGCCACAGCTACACCCCAAACTGCTGAACGGAATTACACCAAATTTGGCAAAGAGGCAGTCCTTAGTTCAGACTCGTGCCTTTTGCTTAAATGGTGTAAATCCGTTCAGCAGTTCCTGAGACAATGACATTTAAAAGTACTTATATATCTATGGCCTCGGAGGGTCCGCGTACCCTAAGCGCAGCCTAAGCGCAGCCTAAGCGCACCCTGCCATGCACGAGCTGTATTCTAATTGGCTGTCAACACTCCAAATCAGGAAGTGTTGGTAGCCATCGTGTGCCTCGGTAAAACCGAGGCACAAGATATCAGCAAAAGAAACGCAAAAAACGCAAAAAGGGGGCAGGGTAGAAACACCCTGACACCCTAGGCCTGCTCAGGGGGTCCCACAAGGACCACCAGGGCCTAAAAAAGCATATTTTTAAAATAAAAAATCGGCGAGATTCGCGCACCCAGCGCAAATTTTGGATGAAAATAAAAAGAAAATGAAGCGCGGGCTCCCGTGCTTCTTTGGCAATTGGCCCCCGGGGGGCCAAATCCCGGGGGCAATAGTTATGTAAAGGGGGCCCAGAGGGGCCCTCCAGCCCCGGGGACCGCCACCCATGGGGTTTTATTTAATAATGTGTGGGGGCTCTCAGGCCCCCCCCAGCCCCAGGGACCGCCACCGCTCGGGGCTTCAAGTTCTTTGTTGGGAGGGCTCTCAGACCACCACCCCGGGGCTTTATTTTTTTAAACTATACCCTGTGGGGGGACTCAAGCCCCCCACACACCCCAGGGACCGCCACCTTCCCGGGGCTCTAAATATGTAAATTGGGGGTCCGTGACGGACCCCCCAGCCCTGGGGACCACCACCTCCTGGGGCTTTGAAACAGGTGGGAGGAGGGCGGCTCGGCCCCCCTCCTGGAGCCCTTGATGGCCCTGGGGACCGCCATCCCCCAGGGCCGGCTCCTGCAGTGTCCCGGGGTGCCCACCCCCGGGACACTGCCGTTTGCAATGACAGGGCGGGAGCCTTGCGGCTCCCACCCTGTCATTGCAAACTGCTTTGCTATTTGGAAGAGAGAGCAGGAAACCTGCTCTCTCTTCCAAATAGCAAAGCAGATTGCTTTTCCACATGGGGAGCAGCTTGTTAGCTGCTTCCCATGTGGAAAAGCAATGCCGGCTCCCGCAGGATGCGGGGAGCCGGCTGGGACTGTGGGGGGAATGGGGACTCCCACGGTCCCCAACGGAGTAGGCCAGCCCCGGGGGATGGGGTCCCCGGGGCTATTAGTGGCCCAGGAGGTGGGCCACCCGGCCCCCCTCCCCAAAATGATTTTTTTTGTTTTTAAATAAAAAAGGGCCGGCCCCGGGGGATGGGGTCCCCGGGGCCATAAGTGACCATAGGAGGGGGGCAGGAAGCCCCCCTTCTTAAAAAAAATTATTTAAAAAAACGGGATTACGGACGGAGGCCATGCCCCCTCATTGCACCACTCTGCAAACGCACCCCCCGGCGCATTTGCAGAGGGGGAACAAATTCCCCTTGAATACTGGGGGTCCCTGGGGGCCAACTAGCCCACCAGGTACCTCCAGTATGCACCAGGGATCTGCGTTACAGAGAGGTGTTCAGAGGCCACAACCCTTTTTACACCTCTCTGCAACGCAGCTCTGTGGCGCTTACTGGAGGTAGCTGGTGGGCTAGTTGCACCCCAGGGACCCTCAGTATTCAAGGGGAGTTAATCCCCAACTTAAAACGCGCCACGGGGCGCGTTTGCACAGTGGTGAAGTGAGGGGGCGGGGCCTGAGTTCACATGTGTGCAAACACGCCCTGTGGCGCGGTTTAAGTTGGGGAATTAATTCCTTGTCAATACTGAGGGTCCCTGGGGGCCAACTAGCACACCAGATACCTCCAGTAAGTATCACGGAGCTGCGTTGCAGAGTGTTGTAAAAATGGGCATGGCCTCTAAACACATCTCTGCAACGCAGCCTCCTGGCGCATACTGGAGGTACCTGGTGGGCTTGTTGGCCCCCAGGGACCCACAGGATTGAGGAGGAATTAATTCTCTAACTTAAAACACGCCACAGGGTGTGTTTGCAGACATATCACCTCAGGCCACGCCCCCTTCCTTCACCACTGTGCAAATGCGCCCCTGTGGCTCGTTTTAAGTTGGGGAATTAATTATCTTTCAATACTGAGGGTCCCAGAGGGCCAAATAGCCCAACAGGTTTCTCCAGTATGTGCCAGGGAGCTGAGTTGCAGACAGGTGTTCAGAGGCCACGCCCCTTTTTACACCTCTCTGCAAAGCAGCTCTGCGGCACTTACTGGAGGTACCTAGTGGGCTAGTTTGACCCTAGGGACCCTTAGGATTGAAGGGGACTTAATCTCTCAACTTAGAATGGTGACAGGGCGCGTTTACACAGTGGTGAAGGGAGGGGACGGGGCCTGACGTGATGTGTGCAAACACTCCCTGTGGCGCGTTTTAAGTTGGGAAACAAATTCCACTTCAAACCTGAGGGACCATGGGGGCCAAGTAGCCCACCAGGTGCTTCCAGGAAGCGTTGCAGAGAGGTGGTGCAGGCCGTGCCCCTTTTTACATCTCTCTGCTACGCAGCCCTGTGGCGCTTACTGGATGTACTACGAATTCCGATTTACTCACCTGTTATCAGGAGAGACCTCAGTGCTGCATCTTTGAGCCCAGTACTGATCCTAAAAAGTAATTCCAACCATACTTACCAGTAACTTGAATTTCCTTCCATAGGCTAACATTGACTGGGTTCACTTGGAAAATTGTTCTAAGTGTGGAGTTTTGGAACTTTTAAATATTCACCTAAAATCATACGAACAACGAATTCCGATTTACTCACCTGTTATCAGGAGAGAACCCAGTGCTGCATCTTTTAGCCCAGCACTGATCCTGAAAAGTAATTCTAACCGTACTTACCAATAACTTGTATTTCCTTCCATAGGAATCCATTGTCTGGTTTTCACAAACTAAAAATATTCCTAAAAAATCGCCTGTATGACTTAAACGCATTCTTTCAACTGTTTACATGAGATACAGCAGTGCTGGATCCAGGATCCACCACTGAGTAAGAAAAAGTAACGATAACACTACTTACCTGCTAAGTGAATTTCCTCCAATAGGATAACATTGATGATTCTATGTGAAAAAGTCTCTAAGTGTCAACTTTTAAAATACAATAATATTCCTTAAAAATCACTAGTGTAACCAAAACGCTTTTACTCTACTGTTTACAGGAGATGTCCCAGGACTGAATCTAGGATCCAGTCCTGTGGTTAGATAAGTAATCCATAAAGTGACTAATTCCACTTAACTAGAAATTTACATTGAGCTCAATGTTGCATTGTGTCTGCAATTGTGTTGCGCATTGCAACAACTGTAACTACTGTACTTAAAAGTCTATTGCCTATTTGCATTTGTATTTAAACTAAAGTAATTCATTCTGAGAAAGTATATTTTGTAATGTAATGTATAATGTAATTATAATGTAATTTAAATTAAAAAAATCTAAAAATAAATAGTTTAAAAAAATGTAGTAAATCAGTATAAAAAAATAAATATAACATTTAAAAATTGTCATTTACAAAACCTTTGAAATTCACTGAAAAAAACATAGGTTTCAGACATGTTATAGTTAGCAATTAGCATTTCAAAAACCTTTGAAATTCACTGAAAAAACCATAGGTTTCAAACATGTTATAGTTAGGAATTAGCATTTAAAAAACCTTAGAAATTCACTGAAAAAACCATGGGTTTCAGGGGTGTTATAATTAGCAGGACATTTCACTCGTACAAAACCATTGAAATTCCTCCGTTATAGTTAGTTCTACTAACTATAACTCGCGCGCTCGCAATCCACTGCTGATGATGTCACATATTACATCATTCATGACATGGTCAGTGACATCACTGATGACATCTCAAATTGCATCACTGATGACATCACTGATGACATCATCCATGTGAAATTCTGAAAAACCTCCTCATACACTAATATAACCTTTCAACACTCATTATAAAATATGGAGTAGCATATTTGAAACCATTGACACACCAATACAAGTTTCTAAAAACCCACTCAGTGATTCCTACATCTACACACACATCTAAACACTTACCTATAGATTCACTCATGCTAACAAAGATCAATAGAACATTATTAAATATACTTATACACCTACATCGACATTACACACCAGCACACATCCTATTCACTTATGCAGTCATCCTACTCACTTATACAAACAATTGATCATACTTACATTTACTAAGCTACACACTTATGCAAACACCACTTCATTTATTCATATAGATAGTAACTTATACTTAGTGTGTTATAAAATCACTATTACAAGTATACAGTTTTCAATACAGTCACTCATACAATCACTGAGTGTTAAGTATACTTATTTATAAACAACAACTGTCACATACACTGCCTTTTATATTTCTACTTTGTTAGACATGTATCATTGAGAAATATATTTGCTCTTCACCACACCCATAAAGAGATTCACTCACCCAAACAAGTGTTTCCATGTGCAGTCTTAACTCATATACCTACTAAATCAACTATTTATACACCTTTGGACAGTCAAACACCTCCCATCCAACCACACACACATTCACTATCCTATACAAACACTCACTTAAATAATTAATACTAATATAGACTTTACATAGCTAGTAACCAACTTATGTAGTAGTTTACACAACAAGAGATAAAGTGAAAGAGATATTCACACAGTTTAATCACTATCCCATATATTTAGTGAGACACTTTAAATTAGTCACTTACACAGTCAATCACAGTGCTACTAAATCCTCCATCCAGATACTTATACATCCAGTCAGTCTTCAATACAGATTGCGAAATATATAATATATGTTTAAATATCGAACCAAACCACATTCACTAGATGATGTCATCAGTGATGTCATCAGTGATGTCATTTGAGATGTCATCAGTGATGTCACTGACCATGTCATGAGTTATGTAATATGTGACGTCATCAGCAGTGGATTGCGGGCGCGCGAGTTTTAGTTAGTAGAACTAACTATAACGGAGGAATTTCAATGGTTTTGTACGAGTGAGATGTCCTGCTAACTATAACACCCCTGAAACCTATGTTTTTTTCAGTGAATATATATATATTTACATCCCAAATAACAACAGTTCTTATGAGGGGTATTTGACTCCCAGTCGCCATTATTTTCGATGGGAGTGTGTTGCAGTTCCTGTGACTAGGGTTGTATTTTAAGTACTTTCCTTTTTTATTTTCAATGGGAGTTTGCTTGACTTTCTCCAAGGCTGGGCTATGAAACATTTACTACTCTTTTGTTACTTTTAGGACTGTTGTAACTTGAGAAGTATAGTTTGTGATCAGCACTAGGTTTACTCTTTTGTGAATTACTTTTTATACTAGCTGGGGACTCCCTATACCTTTCTTTACTTTACCCTAAACCCTCCCATTCGGAAGTAAGTATTCCCCATTTTCCAGCCACTCCCACTTGTGCCTCCCACATTTACACCTATATTGTAGGCTTATGAGTGCCAAGTTCTCTTCCACTTTGGCACAGATCTTTGCATAGAAAACATAGAAGTGGCAGGGATGAAGGCCTCAGCATGTAGATTTGTCAATAGCATTTTGTAGTACGGAGGCAAGATGGCGGCTGTGGTGTGGGCTGTGTGAACAGCTCTGTCCTCCGGCTCCGCGTATTTCGGAGAGAAAGTATGCTGACTGAGGATTGAATCTTCGCGCGACATTGTGCCTCTTTCTTCTGAACAGTGTTGTTATTAAATGCCGTTTACGAGGAACCTACCGTATTTCAGTGGTTTTTGGCTGAATTTGGAACCAGCTTGGACGATTCAAGGCTGCGGGTCCCGCCGGTGCGTGTACTCCGTCTCGGAGATTACTGTCTGCTCGGCTTAGCCTCCGTGACGTTGCCTCCAGTTTGGTAACGGATGTTGCTCGATGTGCTCCGATCCCGTGAGCGCTTCTTTCTGTGGCGTTTCCGTGGATTTACAGCGGGATTCCAGTGTTTGGTTGTCCGCGGGAGTGGTGGGTCTCGAGGAGGCGGGAGGATGTCGCAGAGAGCTCAGAAAGCCCAAATGAAGATTCAGACTCGCAGTGTGAAGGTAAAGCTGCCAGTGGAGGGGAAACTGCCCCAGGTAAAAAATACTGTAACCGAATCCATTGTTTCACCAGAACATGAACTTGCTGATGGAGCGGGTAATGGCTTGGGTGTTGAGACATGTAAAAAAATACCTGTACCTCAAAGTACTCTAAAACAGGGTGTTTTCCCGCTCCATAGTTTTTTTGATAAAAAGACGTCAAAACACACTGATACTGTATCTTCAACCTCTATTCTCACGGCGGCTGATTCGGCTGAAGCTCCAGATGGTAACATTGTTGCTGTAACAGATGGGATACTTGAGGCTACAGATACAACAGCAACAACTGCTGACTCTCGGGCTCGGGACCCGCAAAGGATTATGGTAGACGGAGTCCAAAATGATTCGTTACAGGATATAGTGGCTGGTGAACCTTCTGTTGCTACAGATGCTAATCACTCGGAAGAAACTTTAAAGGTTCAAGAGGGTACGGAAAATTTCTATTCCATGTCAGATCACTCGTCTGATGATAGTTTAAATGACAGTAGGGACTGGGCGGAGTACATTGCACAAAACAGTCTTTCGGGTGAAGATGAAGATGGCGGTCATTCACATTTAATTTCACCCAACGACAGTGCTGCCACAGTAAAAAGACGTAAAAAGAGGGGCTCTCATAGTCGTGCTTCGAATAAATCTATGTCTAAAACCGACGAGAATACTTTGCTAGGTATTCCTGTCGAAAATAATCTAGAAGCACAGGATGGGGCTATAAGTGCTGCTAATATCTCAGACGGAAATAACCTGGTGGAAACCCCCACTGAAATTACGCTGACCACTATTTATGATACTATGAAGGCTCATCGGGCGGAAAGTAAAATAGAAAACCTTCGTACTCAGGCCACCTGTATTAAACTCAAAAATACCGTCCGCCGTGCAATTAAACGCTCCTCTGAAACAGCTGATAGAGTGACTGAAGCTGAGGCACGCATTTTGGCTTTGGAAGAAGAATCTAAATCTCAGAAGCAAGAACTCGAGACTGTTAAAGGCCTTAGGGATGATCTTTCCTTTAAATTATTGGATCTTGAAAATCAGGATCGTAGAAATAACCTACGATTTCTTGGAATTCCGGAAAAGAAAGAAGGAACCGATGTTAGACAATTCGTGATCGGACTTTTAAACAAGGCTTTTCCTGATGTAAAAGCTTGGGACTGGTCAAAAGAAGTCCAAAGGGCTCATCGTTTTCCTTTCTCCATTAGAAAACCACGTCAGGGTGAGATAGAATATCCTCGTGCAATTCTGGTTAGCTTCAATAATTTTTTGGCGAGGGAGGAAATTTCAGTCAGTCAGTCATAAGCTTTTATTCGATATGCAAGATATCTTGTAAGCACATTAAAAGATACAATTATTACAATAAACACAAAAAAAAACAAAAGCTACAAGAAGCCAGTATGAAATTCATAAAAAGATAAAAGGACATAAAGTGCCCGTTAATAAATTAGCTAAAAAGGAATTAAACAGCTACTGACAATCTCTTACAACGAATAAGCCAAGACCACTTTAAAAATTTTGCAATTCCACACACTAAAGGGGGGGAAGTGTCCGTGGTTAGGATACGCAAGGCTTCTAGGTGGCTACGTGTACCCATATTTTGGCAGAGGGGTTTCAACCAGGATCTCCTAGGCCTTGCATAATCCGGGCATACAAATAAGACATGCACAATGGTCTCTGCCTTGCTTGGGCAACACACACAGTTTGGAGAAATACGGGCCGCTGGTGACCAGGTCGATACCACTGCACCTAGGGGGAGGGATCCAACTCTAAATTTAAAATAAAGGGCTCGGTCAAAGGGGAGAGTGATCAAGTCCAGATAGGGTTCAAAAGCCACAATGTCTTTAATTTGCAAAAAGGCGACAGTGGACTTGCAGTGGTTAGAGTTTGTAATTAGACGCTCCGCACACCAATTCCAATAAAGCGCCTTGACAACTTCTTTTGGAGGGGCTGAACGTGATGACCAACAGCCTCCTAGACCAATCTTCTCCAAAAGCTTTTTGGTTTCTCTTAGCCACTTTATCTTGGCCCAACCCCCCAAGCTCATTATTTCCCCCAGGGCATCAGCATAGGACTTTAGTTCTTCACCCCTCCAGATTCGTGTCCATAGCAAGAGCGGGCGAAGCTGGGCCTGGTCTTTAATGTTTTTACAGCCCATGTCCAACCGAACTGGTACAGATGGTGTGCTCAGGGGCAGGGAGATAAGAGATTTCAATAGCTTGCTCTCCGCTGTCTCTAGGGCGTTCAAACAACAGTGGCCCCACAGTTCTGCCCCATACAAGGCTGATGACACTACTTTAGCCTTGTAGATATCAATTACTGGGGTAAGTGATCTCCTTGGAGAGGCCCTGAACTCCCTCATGAGGGCACCTCCCACTCTCCTGTGACTGAGGACCATTTTATCAATATGATTAGCCCAGGACATCCTATCCGTAATCCGAATACCGAGGTAATCGAATTCGGCTACTTTCTCTAGGGGGATCGAGTTGAGTGTGGGTGGACGGCCCAGTTTCTTAGGAGGATTTAGGACTAGATATTTTGTTTTGTCCACATTTATTGTTAATCCTCTAGCAGCACAGAACTCCTGAAATCGGGTTAGTAATTTCTGGAGGCCTTGGGGGTCTTCGAAATCAGGAGCGTGTCGTCCGCAAAAAGCAGGGTGGGGATACGGACTCCTCCGAGACATGGGGCGTCGGCTGGTTCTTGTTGTAGATGTTTTACCACCCCGTTCACGTATAGTGAAAATAGGGTGGGTGCCAAGACACAGCCCTGTCTTACGCCCCTGGACACTGGAATCTTCTCAGTGAGTTCTCCGTTTTTACCCCATCGGACCTGAGCAAAGGTATGGGCGTGAAGGCTAATGAGAAGGGACAAGATGTAAGGGGGTAAACCCAACTCATAAAGTACCCTCCAAAGGTCTTCCCGGGGTACTAGGTCAAAGGCAGTCTTCAGGTCTATAAAGGCCAAATAAAGACTACCCTTGCCCAGTTCCACCACCTTCCACCCCAATAATACCAACCTAAATACCTGCTCTATTGTCCCCATTCCAACCCGAAAACCTGCCTGGAAGTCTGATAAGATTTTGTTCTCCTCCACCCAGTGGAGAATCCTTCCAAGGATAGCTTTACCAGCTATCTTTTGGGTGGAGTCAATCAGACTTATAGGTCGGTAGTTCCCCGGTGCTTCCCTGCACCCTTTTTTATAAATCGGGACCACCACCGCCCCTTTCCACGATTCTGGCACTGCCCCTCCCATCATGATATCATTAAGTAGAGCTGCTATGACCTGTGCCCATTCCGCTGGATATGCCCTCATAAGATCCCCCGGGAGGCCATCTGTGCCCGCTGCCTTGCGAGGGGCTACCCACCCTATAACCCCCTCAATCTCTAACGGAGTGAAGAGATCATAGGCATGAGGTTCAATTATTCGAGTGAGGTCTGTCCCCACATTACGATCCCCATCTGGAGGGAGGTATAGGGACCCAAAATGCTTTACCCAACTTTGAGGCGGGATATTACAGGGTCTCACAAGTGCATCGGGGTTTTTCCGTCCACTTATAAGATGCCAGAAAGCCCTTGAGTCCCTAATTTTACTGGCCTGGAGCAGGTCTTCCCAGTATTTGTCTTCCCACTCCCTCCTGGCAAGTTTAAGGGACTTATTGTAGGCCTTCCTTGCTTCCTGTATCGCAGTACGGGACTTGACTTTGATCGCCTCAACTAGCTTAGCCTTGTAAACCCTACATGTTTGGGTATACCAACCATCAACTGGTTTTTTAGAGTGTTTGTTACCCAACTTATTATGGTGTAATGTAAAGACGTTAGTTAAGGCTTCTACCAGAGAGACGAAGAGCCCACTCACTCTACCCACCCCTTCTAAGGAGATTCCAAGGTTTGATACCATGTGGTTTAGGTGAAATTGTATTTCTTCTACCTTTCCCTCTGACAAAACCAGTTTGGCCCATTTTATTCGTCTACCACAAGGGGAGACTTCAGAGTCATCCGTTGGTGCTACTACCCAATTTATATTATCCTTACTTGGGTGTCGCCACCACTGGACCATACTTAAAGAAAGCAAGTTGTGGTCACTTTCAGTCGAGGGTACCACCTGCATGTCCCTTACATAAGGCCATAGATATACGTCCACTAAAAGATAATCTAACCTAGAGGTATGCCCTGGCCTATTGTACGTGTGGGCGCACAACCTATCCGAGGGTGTCCTCCCATTTGCTGCCCTTAGGTTGAATTCAAGGCTCAGGGAGTATAACTGGAGCGCCACTTCTGACCACCTTCTAATCGGTGGGATTTCCAGAGCCGGAATCCCCCACCTGGTATCCTCCTCTTCTTGGTCGAGGGAAACGTCCAAGCCCAAGGGCTCGAACGTGCAGTTCATATCACCGGCAACCAATGTACGAGACTTATATGAGGTATTGTTTAACAAAGTCTCGAGGAGAGATATTACAGGAGACTTTCTCCCGCCCACGGTTCCCCGGGCATAAACATTGTAAACATTTAAAACAACTCTTCCCCTTTGATCTATTAGGGTGATGTTTTGTATGTCAGGGGAACCTGTGGGGAACTCCATGATTCTACAATCTAGAGAAGCCGCGACCCAAATAAGGAGGCCACCCGCAGGACGCCCCCTCCCTGAATCCGAAACCTGCGCAGGGGAAGAATAGGAAGAAAAGCCCACCCTATGGACCGGCACACAACTCCATGTCTCTTGGAAAAGGCACAGGGAGTGCTCGTCGACCGAAGCAATAAAATCCGGTAGAGCCAGTTTTCTTGCGATCCCTGCGATGTTCCAGCTGAAAACCTTAAGGGCTAGGTCCGTCACAGCTGGAGTGTCGCAGGGCGCCGAAATGCCCCTGCCTGTAGGCCTCCTCGGAGGAAAATGAGGGGAGCGGGGGTCATACAAGGTGGGTATAGAGTCGCCTGTCCCACTTGTAGGATTTCTTTTGCTAAGTGATAATACTTCCGCTGAATCTGCTCTATACCCAATTTCCAGTCAAATAGGTCCTGCTGGCCACAAATGTTTCTCCCTAGCAACCCCTGAAACCCCAGCCCAATTCTGGCCAAGAGCAGGGGGACTTAAGCTTCCTCCAGTAGAATCAACAATTTGCCTGGGGTAAAAGTAGGAAAGATCTACCACTTTAACCCCCGGAACCCCCATACTTATAATAGGGGTGCAAATCGATGGTACCACTCTTGGATCTTGAAAATTTATGATTATACAATCCCCCTCCTGGGTTTTTTTCCCCTGCCCTACCCAGTCCACTCTGCGGACACTTAGGATAATGCCATCCACACCCAGCGGGATTGGCTTGTTTGCCTTCAGCCAGTGGATACACTTATTCTTAAGTGATTGATGATTTTCCAACTGGCCGTCCTTTAGAGGGGGCACATTGACCATGACTGCAGCAAAAGGTTGACAGTCTGGTGGGAGGTTTACTGGGGGGATCCGTCGTACTGGGTTACTGGAGGCCAGTGAAGGGGTAGATATAGTGGTAGGATGGGCAACAGGCCTAGGGGCTTTCTCTAGGGCTAACCTGTTAGAATTGCTACATGCCCCGGGTTTTTGGGGAGCTTCCATTTTGCCACTAGCTTCCTGTGACTGCTTTTGTTGGAGAGACTTAGGCTTATTTTTATCAGGCTCTATGTGAGTTAGTGAACCCTTTTGCTGTGGTCCTGCTTTGGGACCAGGGGGAGATAAGAGAGCTGGAATTAATGGACTATTAGAAGCACCCTTGTTAAGACATAATGGGTGCTTAGGGTCTCTCTGAGGTAGAGGCTCATTCCCATTTGCACCCAAGTCCTTAATTTCAGTCACTCTAATTATTTGTTTCACTATTGTTTTAAGTGAATGAAAGCCGTCAAGGGTTGATTGCTCAAGTTTATCTATCCTTTCCCCAAGGCCTTTAACTTGTGTTAGCAACGGATTCAAGAGGCTGTAGACCTTCTCAAAAATATTTTCAGCCGTTGCTAAGTCAAGAAGCTTTAAAGGCTTCACAGTATTTACATCTGGGTATAACTCCTCAGCAGGATTCAAAACGTCCCCGGTTATGTCAGATTCATTCACTATAGCCTTACCCCTTGTGGGTCTCATACCTACTCCAAAAGGCTTTCTTAAGCTTTGGTAAAGAGCGGCCTGTCTGACTGGGCAACCCTTTTTGCGTTTACGAGCCTTTTTGCTTAGGGGCCTATTCTCCTGTCTAATGATTGGAGTTTGGGAGTTTATGGGAGACCTAACTATCTCCCCTTCTGGTAGAGCTAAGGGCGAAGTGAGTGGTGTTGAGGGCTCCGGATCAACGATAACTTCACTTGGTGGATTAATGGATGCTGAAGTGGACTGCTTACCAAGGCCATCAGCCTCCACAGTAACCATGGGAAAAAGAGCAGCCAAATTTTCTAGCCTATCTATATTTTGTTCTATGCCAACCAACTGGGGGGGGTCTATGGGGACACTTGGCACACTAGGAGAAGAAGCGGCTTGCACCTGGGCACTGGACGGTATAAATGATGATGATTGAGCGTCGAACCCCAGGGATGAACGTCTTGAGGGGAGATAAACCTCAGATAAACGCCGCTCAGACATGGCAATCTCCTTTTCAATCACCGCCGCCACCCTGGTGATAAAACGATCCATAGTCCCTATAATGGGGCTTGCCGTAATGGGCCCCTTTGCGCCTTCGTTCCTTAACAACTTTCCAGAGCGAGTAGACATAGTAGTCCAGGTACAAAGCAGGGGTATGTACTCACAGTTACTGAAGAGGGATAGGACGTGGCCCAGCCCAGCCTCCTTCGGCCTCTGACGGCCACAGACGGCCCGCCCTTTGTCCGGGCTTCGTCCGGCGCGTCCCGCGTAGCGGATGGCGCCTCCTCCTTTATGGGACGTGGCAGGGCTAGGTCGGGTGGGCGGGGAGAGAGCACAGGTGTTAGCGAGCACGGGCTCCTGGGACACGGAGTCCCTCGTCGTGCCTCAAGCCCTCCTCGACTCCTTACAGCGCAACAGCAGTAACAGGCAGCCCCTCTTAGGTAACAGCAAGGGAAGACACCACCTCAGCAGCAGGTAAGCCTCCAAGCGATGCGGGACCCGCGCCAGCGGGTTCCGCGAGGTCTTAAATGCAGTCCAGGTCGGGTGGGCGGGGAGAGAGCACAGGTGTTAGCGAGCACGGGCTCCTGGGACACGGAGTCCCTCGTCGTGCCTCAAGCCCTCCTCGACTCCTTACAGCGCAACAGCGGTAACAGGCAGCCCCTCTTAGGTAACAGCAAGGGAAGACACCACCTCAGCAGCAGGTAAGCCTCCAAGCGATGCGGGACCCGCGCCAGCGGGTTCCGCGAGGTCTTAAATGCAGTCCAGGTCGGGTGGGCGGGGAGAGAGCACAGGTGTTAGCGAGCACGGGCTCCTGGGACACGGAGTCCCTCGTCGTGCCTCAAGCCCTCCTCGACTCCTTACAGCGCAACAGCGGTAACAGGCAGCCCCTCTTAGGTAACAGCAAGGGAAGACACCACCTCAGCAGCAGGTAAGCCTCCAAGCGATGAGGAAATTTCAACCCTAGCTAGACCGGGAAAAAAAGCAACTGCTAAAGGATGTACATTTTTTGTCAGGCCGGATTTCTGTCAGGCAACGGTGACCCAGCGGTGGCATCTTAGACAGTTAATTCCAGATTTTCAGAAAAAAGGAGCCACCGTTTACCAGAATCCGGCTAAATAAAAAATTCTGTGGAAAGGGCAAACCAAATTCTTTTTTTCTGAGATTAAGGCCAAGGAATTTTTGCATACACTCTAAATTTAGGCTGTTGTTAGGCATAACTTCATATTATTTTGCCATCATTTAAGATTCAATCTCTTAAGAAATTAGTACTATATACCCCTTTTATTTATTCTCTATTTTTTTTTTCTATTGTATAGCAGCATGCGGAGTTCGGTGAGCGCAGCGCTCCATCTCGCAGGAACTGAGAGTTCCTGAGTCTCATGTGTTGGGGAGGGGGGTGGGTCGAAGGTCCGTGACCTGGGGGTGGGGGGGGTGCTGGTGGTGGGTTTTGGGGTGTAAAGCAGTAAGAATTGTTGACCTAGGCACTATAAATTTGAAAGGACTGATTTTCATAATATATTTGAGCTATAGTAGTATTATAATGCTGAGAAATTTATTGTCTATTGTGTTTATTAGGATTGTAAGATGGGGAGAAAAATAAAAATATGCTCGTTAAATTTTAATGGTTTGAATGATCTTAGGAAGGTAGGGATCCTGCGACATTTGATTCAGCTGTTGAAAATCGATATTTTATGTCTTCAAGAGACACATATTTCTTGGTCCAAGAGGGGCTTATTGAAAAAGATGGGTCTTGAGCTTTTAGTTTGTTCTAAACAAATGGGAGTTACCAGAGGAGTAGCTGTTCTTATAAAGCAGGGGATTGGGAAATGTGGTAAAACGCTAGGCGATAAATGGGGTAGATGGGGAATTGTGCAAATCATTATCGATGGAGCTGAATTTACAGTTTGTTCTTTATATGGTCCAAATTTAGACGACAAAGAAATGTTTAACCTCATTAACTCTGAATTAGCTAATTGGAATCAGTCTCTAATTATATGTGGAGATTTTAATATTAATATTGCAGCGAATTGTAATATAAGGGATACCTGGAATTATCAAGGTCGGAAGACTCAAGCCTATAGAGCTCTTAGGAATTTAATTTTGGGGAATGGACTGATCGATGTTTGGAATAAGCTTAGACCTACAGACCCAGGTTTCACTTATTTCTCTGCGCCTCATCAAAAATTTGTTCGTCTAGATTATTTTTTTATATCACCTAAATCTATTGAAGGTTTAAGTATAGATGTGGTACCACAAATTATTTCTGACCATAACCCTATTGTATTGGAATTCTCACTTCCCTCTACCGAGTATTATAACAAAAGGCAATGGTCGTTCCAAAGGAACTTATTGTTGGACCAGGATTATTTATCTTATAGGGATGGGATTATTAAAGAATTTTTTTCTAACAATAATGAGTCTGCATTGATACAAATAGTCTGGGATGCTTTTAAATCGACTATTAGAGGTGAGACCTTGAGCTTTTCGCAATATCGCTTTAAAAAAAGACAAGCTGAATTTAGGGCTGCTTTGGACAAAATAACTCAGGCAGAAACAAAACTAGCTTCTTGTATTGGAAATGGTTTTGGTGTACAGGAAGCTCAAAAAGCTGTATCTTTGGAGCGCTCGGTTGTTTACTCCTTTTTGGCAGAACATGTAGCTGCGAAGTATAAACTGTTTAAAAAAGAATGTTATGAATTAAGCGAACAAACGGGCAGAATTCTAGCTCAAAGGTTGAAACAGAAAGCAGCTATTACTGAAGTTTTCAAAATAATTGATCAAAGCGGTGTTGCTCAAGAGTCTACGTCTGGTATATTAATGGCATTTCGGGATTTTTATCAATCCCTATATAATAAATCGAATGATGGTACTAGTGTAAGGAGCGATGTGTCTAACTATCTCTCAAACTTGGATAGCTCTTCTTCCCTCACTGAAGTACATAGTACAATATTATCTGCTCCAATTACTTGGGAGGAGACAGAAGAAGCTATACTTGGCTTAGCTTCCGGTAAAGCGATGGGTCCGGACAACATTCCTTTAGAATTTTATCGCACGTTTCGCAATGTATTGAAATCAGAGCTATTAAAAATCTTTCAAGAAGCTTTTTTCGGTCGATCCCCCCCCCCTCATGGTCATTAGCAACTATAGTTGTATTTAAAAAAAAAGGTAAAGATGCTGTGGATTTAGGGTCTTATAGACCAATTTCTTTATTAAACGCTGACAGTAAGATTTTTTCCAAAATTTTAGCAAATCGATTAAAAGACTGTATGCCTAATTTAGTAGCAAAATTTCAACATGGTTTTATTAAAAAAAGAGACACGACGGATCATATAAGAAGAATTATTACTCCTCTTGACTGGGCGCAGGCTTCGGGATCCCCGGTCGGTGTTGCCCTACTGGACGCAGAAAAGGCGTTTGATAGGGTAGATTGGGGATTCCTTTGGTCTGTCCTGGCCTGGAAGAGATTCCCAGTTGAATTTATAACAGCTTTGAAAGCTTTATATACTGACCCTAATAGCTTCTGACACCTCTACTATATTATCAATAACGAGGGGGACTAGGCAGGGGTGTCCCTGTTCCCCACTGCTTTTTGCGTTATACATAGAACCATATCTTCAAAAAATTATGCAAGATGACAACATCCCCCCTGTTATGATTCATCAAATAGGCTATAAAATTCTGGCCTATGCCGATGATGTGGCGATTGTGACTTCCGATATTAATCAGGCATTCCCTAAAATTATAGAAACAGCTGCTGAATTTGGTTTATATTCTGGTTACAAACTAAATATTTTAAAAACACAGATAATTCATTCTGCCGCTGGCTCGCCAACTGGCTTGACATTATCTAAGACGGCCTTGTATTTAGGCGTGATATTGTCAGCGAAAGTAGAAAACATTGTGGGGCTTAATCTCGACCCATTGCTCGTCTCTACGAATAGGTCCCTCGAGAGGTTAGATAATATACATCTCTCTCTTTATGGCCGTACTAATGTTGTTAAGATGCTTTTTTCCCCAAATTTCTTTATCTTTTTCGGACTATACCCTTACTTTTTCCATCTAATTTTTTTATTAAATTAGATAGGATAATTTCAAGATTTCTATGGGGATATAAAAGAGCGAGGAGGTCTCTCACTTGGTGTACTCTGCCTCCGCTCAGAGGTGGCTGGGGAATCCCGAATTTCCGTCTATATTATCTGGCGGTATCACTCAGACTGATGAGTTTCTTAATTTTTCAAGGGATAGTCCTGGATGATTTTTTATATCCATCAATATATACAATGATTCTTGGTAACCAAGCACAAAGATGCTTAGTACGTTTTTCAGAACCAAGTTACTATAAGAAGACAAGATTTAAAGTTATGGAAACGGCCTATCAGATATGGAAAATGTGTAAACGAAGATTTCGTTTGGATAGCAACTTTAATTTTTATACGCCTTTATTTGACAATCCTATGTTGCCATCAATATTTTCAGATCATACTATGCAGCGCTGGCAAAGTCTTGATATTTGTCAGCTAGGGGATCTTTTTCCAAATGAGCAATTCGCAACATTTGCTTATCTTCAACAACAATATAATCTACCTAAGGCAGATTTTTTTAAATACCTTCAAGTACGCAGCTTTCTAAATTCTAAATATTTAGTGAATCTTAATAAAATTAAGAAACATGAGGTATTAGAATGTTGTTGGAAACAAAATAGATTTGGGGTGATTTACCAGGCCATGATTAATGGTTTAGAAGATAATCTTGAACTATACAATGCAAAATGGCAAAAAGAAATGGGTATCGAAAATATTAATATATTGGATGCTTTAGTTCTGTCTGGTCAAGTATTATGTAATGGATCTTTAAAAAGTCAATGTTTCATGAGTATTTTTGACTTATACTATACCCCTGCCAAGCTATTAAAATGGAAAGGGAATATAGGAGATAAGTGTAATCGTTGTGGATGTTTAGGCGCAAACTCTACTCATATGTTTTTCTTGTGTCCTAAATTATTTCAATTTATTTTTGAAATTCAAAAGTTCTTAAATCAAATTATGAATGTTCCTCTAATACTTTCTGTTGATCTTGTAATACTTGGCATTCAATCAAATCCAGTTCGGTTGTATACACGTGCAGAAGAAGGATTTCTATTTATATCGATGTCTATTTTTAGATATTGTATCACTTCTCATTGGCTTGATGCTGATCCTCCATTATTCTTTCAATGGCAAACTAAATTGTTAAATATTTACCAATTAGAGAAAGCTGTTTATTGTTTAAAGGGGAAGAAAAAGAAAAATTTTGGCTTAAAAATTTGGGCTCCAATTCATAACTGGATACAATGTTAACAATACAATTGGTTTAAATTCGTCTAAAGTTATTAATTATTTAAAAATGTCGCTCAGCTGTTTAATTATGTCTTGTGTAATTGATTGGATATATAGTGCTCGGTCAACTATTTGTTTGCTGTTGTGAAAAGCAATAAAAATATTTTATTTTAAAAAAAAAGTATACAGTTTTCGATACAGTCACTCATACAATCACTGAGTGTTAAGTATACTTATTTATAAACAACAACTGTCACATACACTGCCTTTTATATTTCTACTTTGTTAGACATGTATCATTGAGAAATATATTTGCTCTTCACCACACCCATAAAGAGATTCACTCACCCAAACAAGTGTTTCCATGTGCAGTCTTAACTCATATACCTACTAAATCAACTATTTATACACCTTTGGACAGTCAAACACCTCCCATCCAACCACACACACATTCACTATCCTATACAAACACTCACTTAAATAATTAATACTAATATAGACTTTACATAGCTAGTAACCAACTTATGTAGTAGTTTACACAACAAGAGATAAAGTGAAACAGATATTCACACAGTTTAATCACTATCCCATATATTTAGTGAGCCACTTTAAATTAGTCACTTACACAGTCAATCACAGTGCTACTAAATCCTCCATCCAGATACTTATACAACAAGTCAGTTTTCAATACAGATTGCGAAATATATAATATATGTTTAAATATCGAACCAAACCACATTCACTAGATGATGTCATCAGTGATGTCATCAGTGATGTCATTTGAGATGTCATCAGTGATGTCATCAGTGATGTCACTGACCATGTCATGAATTATGTAATATGTGACGTCATCAGCAGTGGATTACGGGCACGCGAGTTTTAGTTAGTAGAACTAACTATAACGGAGGAATTTCAATGGTTTTGTACGAGTGAGATGTCCTGCTAACTATAAAACCCCTGAAACCTATGTTTTTTTCAGTGAATATATATATATTTACATCCCAAATAACAACAGTTCTTATGAGGGGTATTTGACTCCCAGTCGCCATTATTTTCGATGGGAGTGTGTTGCAGTTCCTGTGACTAGGGTTGTATTTTAAGTACTTTCCTTTTTTATTTTCAATGGGAGTTTGCTTGACTTTCTCCAAGGCTGGGCTATGAAACATTTACTACTCTTTTGTTACTTTTAGGACTGTTGTAACTTGAGAAGTATAGTTTGTGATCAGCACTAGGTTTACTCTTTTGTGAATTACTTTTTATACTAGCTGGGGACTCCCTATACCTTTCTTTACTTTACCCTAAACCCTCCCATTCGGAAGTAAGTATTCCCCATTTTCCAGCCACTCCCACTTGTGCCTCCCACATTTACACCTATATTGTAGGCTTATGAGTGCCAAGTTCTCTTCCACTTTGGCACAGATCTTTGCATAGAAAACATAGAAGTGGCAGGGATGAAGGCCTCAGCATGTAGATTTGTCAATAGCATTTTGTAGTACATGACTAATACTACTGTAGAACTACTTCACATACCAAGGAATGTAGTTTGTGAATCAGGCCCAATTAATCTAAATGGAAGCAGGGCCAAACTGGGAACCAAAACCAGCCCTGGCAAAGTGCTCGGTCGGCCCCCCTGGGGGTTAAGGGTGCCCGGCCG
Organism: Triturus cristatus; assembly: GCF_964204655.1. NCBI lineage: Eukaryota > Metazoa > Chordata > Amphibia > Caudata > Salamandridae > Triturus > Triturus cristatus. Next base: position 238,455,787 of record NC_140582.1, read on the forward strand.
AGCTGTTTTCCAGGGCTGACTTCAGCCGATTTTGTTACAGAGGCCGATATTGCAACTATGCTGCAAAAGCGGTCCTGTAACAAAAATGGCCCCCCATGGGGCACAAAACCAGCCTTTACCCTGGTGGCCCACCGGGGAACTGCCCTTTTTCCCCTCTGGCCAGTTCGGCCCTGAATGGAACTGAAAATCTGTCATGAATCCGGTTCTCATAAGGTGTGGCTGAAATGGCATAATTTTTGCTAAATTTGTTCATAATACAAAATATACCTGGTTGTCGGCATGAAAATTATTATGCATGAGGCATGCATAAAGGGGCAACCTGAGATACCTGCTCAATATATGGGGTAGTCGTCTGCATGAAAATTATACACAAATTAGGCCCTCTGGTTCAAAAATCATGCAAGATACTTTCTCAATAACTTAGGTGGTCGCATGTGTGACAACTACTTGAACCAGTCTCCCATGTGTCAACATTGTGAAACACGTAAAAAAAAAAATGGAAACTAGGTAAAACATCATTGGGATTTATTGGGAGATTAAGCTTCTGTTAAAAGAAAAAAATATCCCTGGATGTTAGAAATGGGGGCTTCTATTTAACAGTGGTATGCTCCCTCTCCAAGTAAGGATCTTTCCTTCTAGTCAGGATAAGGGAGTTACACACCCAGCTAACCCCTGGTCACCTCCTTGGTAGCTTGGCACAAAAATCCAACATACACTACTCAAAAATATGACTTTTTAAAGGTTTAAGCACTTATGTCCCATAGAAAACTATGGATGCTGTGATTTTACACAAAGCACCTTCGGATGCGTCAAAATTCACAAGGCAAAAGAGCCGCAGAGGAGGTAAACATCTAAAAACGCAGCGTTGGTATCTGAGTTTTTTTTTTATTATTATTTTTTTATGCATCTTTTATATAGCGCGAACTCGACCCGAAGGTATTGGAGCGCTGTACATGAGCACCGTATTTACATTACATATTCAGGCACGGGGAGATTAAGTGATTTGCCCAGAATCACAGGATGTGGACGCGACCTCGAGGCTGCAGGGGGAAGTGATGCATCAAAATCCAAGATGGTTCTAGTTTGCGGGTGATACGTCTGAAAAACTTGCCGCACAGGTGCGATGCTTGGAAATCTGGATGCGGTGGAGGTCGATGGGGTGGCGGCAAACAAACGCTGCATCGATTTCTTCAGCTGCAGTCCCACGATGTGTTGATTCTTTCAGCTGCACAGCAGGGCCTACGTCGGAGTCAGTTCAGGTGTCTCGGACTTCGGAGACATGGAGCGCTGAACTCGGGCTGCATCGGTTTTCTCGGCCATTGACAGATGTTGCGTTGATTTCTTCAGCCGCACGGTGGAGGTGCATTGAATTTTCACCTGCACGGCGGTGCTGCATTGGAAAACGAGGCTCTAAAAGGGTGATGCACTGATTTTGATGGTTTCAATCAGGTCTTTGCAGGAGGAACCTCCAAGGGCCTAGAACTGGAATTGGCACCCCGAGACAGGTCAGAACTCCCAGCAGTGGAGTTCAGGGATGCTGCATATGAAGTCTTCATGGCCCTGAGACTTCCAACAGGAGGCAAGCACACACAAGCGCTTGGAGACACTTCAGAAGCAGGATACAAAGCAAAGTCCAGTCCTCATCCTCTCCAAAGTAGAAGTAGCAACTGAAGGCCAACCCAGCAAAGCAACACACAGCAAATGGGCAGTACTCCTCCTCACAGCTCTTCAGCTCTTCTCCTTGGAAGAGGTTCCTCTTGATCCAGAAGTGTTCTAAAAGTCTAGGGCTTTACTTATACCCCTTTTGGCCTTTGGAATCTTTGTAGTTTACAAGTTCCTGCCTTGCCTGGCCTTTGCTCCAGACACAAACCAGAGCGGTGGAAATAGCATTGTGAGAGGACAACAATAGCTCTTTTCAGGTGCAAGTGACAGCTCCTCTCACCGCTCTAGCTCAGTAACGCCTATCAGCCTGGTGATGGGCCATCAGGATATGCAGGGCACACCTCAGCTCCCTTTGTGTGACTCTCTAGAGTGAATGCACAAACAGGCCCCTGTCTGTCTAAACTAGACATTGGTTCCACAGACAGACAGAGGCACAGGATGGTTAAACAAGAACATGGTCACTTTCTAAAAGTGGCATTTCCACACACTCAATTTAAAAACCACCTTTACTAAAAGATTTGTTTTTTTAATTCTGAGCTCAGAGAGTCCAAACTCCAAATCCCTAGCTGTTCTCAATAGACAGTTAAACTTTTAAATTGTTACAAGGCAGCTCCAATGATAACCTACAAGAGGGCTAGTGCTTGCAATAATGAAAAACGAAAGTGTCAGTATTAAACTATCAAGCCATGTAAAACAGACCAGTACATGTCATACCTTTCACATACACTGCACCCTGCCCATGGGGGTACCTTGGGCCTACTTGAGGGATGTCTTATAACTAGTAAAAGGGAAGGTTAGGGCCTGGCAAGTGGGTGCACTTGCCAGGTCGACAGGGCTGTTTAAAACTGCACCCACAGACACTGCAATGGCTGGCCTGAGACAAGTTTATAGGGCTACTCATGTGGGTGGCACACCAAGTGCTGCAGGTCCACTAGTAGCATATGATTTACAGGCCCTGGCCACACACAGTGCACTCTACTAGGGACTTACCAGTAAATCAAATATGCCAATCATGGATAACCAATCAGAATCACAATTTACGCAGACAGCATATGCATTTTAGCACTGAATAGCAGGTGTAAGGTGCCCAGAGTACTAAAGCCAACGCAAAGGGGGTCAGAAAAATAGGAGGCAAAAGGAAAAAAGCTTGAGGATAAACCTGCAAAATGGGCCAAGTCCAACACTGGCTACTTCTGGTGCAGCAAGATTGGACAACCAAGAAGGGAATGCTGCTCATATTTTTCAAGATAAAAATCCCCAACGCTTAGTGGCAACAAGTGTATCCGCCTTCTTTTTGCACTTAAAAAATGATGGCGAATCTAACTTCTCAGCAATGAAATACTTATGCCTCACTGTAATTGGTTTGCATATTTTAGAGCTGGCTTCAGTTACAGGATGCTCACAGGCGATTGAAATATTTTGTTCTAGAAAAACATGAAGCATGGGTAATATAATATTGTGCTTTGTGCAGTTTGATTTCCAAAGAATGGAAGCACTTGGCGTTTGCTTCCTGTGATGAGCGAAATGGAATGTCAACTTACATTTTTTACAGTTTGATTTCCAAGGATGTTAAGCATCCGTGTTTGTTTTTCTGTAATGAGTAAAATGGGATATCTTCTTACATTTTATAATGTAAATGAAAACTTGGTGGCCTAACGAAGGCCCCTTTAGGAAGGCCCGCATCATCTTCGGTGTAGTTCCTAGGGAGGGCCCAGGAGCCCCACTGCAGGCTGCTTTGCGAGGGGTTGATCCAGTTACGCTGGCAAATGGCGGCTGCATTTCTTGAGCTTTCACAAAGTCAGCCGAAGTTGAGGGCAGCTTTCTAAATTGCCGTGATAAGAGTACTATATGTACGCTAAGTGTAGTATATGTACAATATCAAACGCTTTGTGAAAATTATGAAAACGTAATTAATTATTGTTTCATTTTTAAGGCACTTTTTATTCAACGGACACATACATGACACAATAAAAAAGACAGATGATATGACAGAAGTATTACACATTTAATAGGTTTTGGCAAGTTTAACTCTTTCTCCAAAACCCACGGATTCGCAAAGACGAATCTGTCCCAGGCTTGCAAGAAAGGGTAAGAGGTGCTGTAGTTCGTGTAGGTGAGAAGACCTAGATCTGGAACAGCTTCCGTCTGCAGGAGATGGAATCCTGTTTTATTCAGTCCTTAATATCTAAAAGAACGTGTGTTGGTGCCCAAAGACCTGCTCAGAAGCCCATGCTCAAGGCTAGCGTTAATAAATGTTGGCGTGCCGAATACCAAGGCTGCGTAGTCTTGAATCCCCATGCCTCTTTAATCCATTACAAGGCACTCCCTTCCCCTTTATCTCACTATTGGGGCATATTATCAAGCACGGCGTTAAAATTATCGATAATGGGCTTGATAATATGCCCTTGAGAATTCCCATAGAAGTCCCTATTGTTTGCTACCTGCTCGTGATGCTTTGCAAATGTTTTTTGTGTTGATTGATATGTACTCATTTGCGCATTATATGCACATCAGGTACTCACATATAAAGTGTGATGTTCGCGTTACAGTTGTCCATAGTCAGAGTATGCCTCAGTTCAAATGACTCATGCACATATTTAAAATGTATTTCTCACTGTTCTCTCGTTCTTTCTCTTGTTACAGGAGCTGAGCTACAGTAGCTTGAAATTGGTGCATATGTTCTATTTTCTGTGAGAACTGAAGAGCTTCACTGCTTTCTCCATTTGAGACAGCATCTGTCTTTCTCTTTCCTATTTCTGTGTTTTTACCTTTCTTGCTCTCTAAAAATTTCCGATGGGGAGCCTTAAGTGCCAGTCCCCAAAAAGGAGTGCTGGTATGCCCCACTGGGAACCAGTGGCTCACATTAAGCACCGCAGGGCATTTTTACAAGCCTCTTTCGTCACCGGAGCGTCACTTTTTTTTACGCTCTGATGGCATAGCACCATTTTTTATATTTACAAGTTGGCTCTAAGCCACTTAGCGTGGCTTAACATCAACTTGCAAATATGCCCCTCTCTGCCACAGTCCTTTGCGGCAAAGGGGCATGCAACGGGTGTTGCTGAGGGCGTTCCACCCCAGAACCCATTGGCCTTTGATGCTGCCCCAGATGTCCAAAGAGGCAGAAATCTGTGACCGCACAAAATACTAACGCCATGCAAGAGCAGGCGTTAGAATGGTGCACGAGGAGAACTGCTTTTATTTCTTCTTGTTTTTGCATTTTCTATGGGTGCTGTATTGTGCAGCACACATAGAAAGAGCAATAAGCCATTAATGATTGTTTATGTCTGGAAAGGTGTTCCTTCTTCAGCACATATGTAAGTGACAAATAGCCACTATGGATTGTTTATGTGCAGGAAGGGACACCTTCCTGCACATAAACAATCACTCTCTACAATGCAGGCACCCTTGTACTATTGTGCCTGCTTTGGCACAAGGCATCTCATTTTAGCGCTAGGGAAAAATGCTGGGGGGAACCGGATTGTAGTAAATAGGTTGCATCTCTGTGTTTTGAAAATGTCAGAGCGCAGCATTGACAAATTTGTCTTTGCTCCACCTTTGACATTTTCTAGTAAATATGCCCCTGGGTTTTATCCCTTTGTTAGATAGTTTTGCAGTGGAGTTCTTTTTTGCTGTTTACTATCCAAGTGAAAATCTTCTTCCATCTGAACAGCAAAAACATACTTGGTTTTCCTTTGACAATGTTTGAGGAGATGTTTTTGGATAATGGATTCACCTCTAGAATGTGCCATTAATGTGAAACCTGAAAGAGGAGCAAACTCTTATGCAGATGGAAATGGGAGGAAGTGGCGGGAGGAATCTGGAACCACTGCTTAATTTGGGCTGGTGGGTTTCGGTGCCGACACTGACACTTTATTGTCAACACTGGCACTTATGACAGTCTGCCATATGGTGGCGCTGTTTGTCTTATATAGAGATGAACACAACAACATTTATTTAATTGGTCAATATACAATATATATGACCAATTCATGCCGCCCACATCATTACTATAGCTTTGGGGGCCTGGAATAGTATAAATTGTCACAATTGCAGGAGTGTAATGTTTAGTAGTTGTATTGGTACTGCCTTTGACAGCCTGGATGGAGCAGTAGGAGGTGCAAGCTGCAGTGGCCTCCTGACGAGGGCCCTGGCACTTATTTGTTTACAAATTAAACAAGGTCATGGACAAAACGAGGATATTCAAAAGACGGAAAAAAAAGAAATCCGTTTCTAGCCAATGCAAGAAGGAAGCAAGAAAGTATACTTTGACTGCCACCACTAGATCGTGCTAAACTACAAAAACTCTGAAAATAATTTTATTTAGCATATAGAAACATGACTCTGTTTTTTTTAAGCCTGTGGGGAAATGTGTGTGAATGTTTCAGAATTTTAAAAAACCTTTATTGTGGCAAAATTCTCCTGTTAAATGTGCATTTTTGTTGCATTCACTTCAAAAGAAAAACAGTTTTGCATCATGATTTTTTTCCTCAAATTCTTTGCAACCTTCAGGAACTTTACGAGCATACAAAGCTTTGAACACCTTCTAAAAGTTTTCAGAAGAAATCATCTGCACGTTTGAGTACAGTAGTGGCCAAGGGCTGCAAAGTATATCCATTTGTTTTGGCAATAGTGCTGCATTCGGTTTTAATCTTAAAAGTTGACTGATTCTCCAAAATGGAGGAAGACTGCACCCACAAGGCACTTGGGGGCATATCCAAAAGCCAAAAAAGGAGAGATAAAACTAGCGCCCTATCAACAACAGGGTGCTAACATGCAAATTTGCATGTTAGCACCCTTTTACTCTACGCTTCCCCTTGCATCTCTAATGAGATGCAAAGGGGGCGTTCCAGAGTAAAATAATAGGAGAAATGTCGCTAAGCGACATGTCTCCTATTATCAAGAATGTCGCTAACCCTGTTAGAGACAAAAAAAGCAGCGCTAACCGCTGTTAACGCTGCTTTTTTACGTCTGGTATTTTTCTGACTTAGCCATGATATCCTATGGAATAAGGATATCATGGCTAAGTTTGCCTGTCCCTATCAACAAGGTAACGTGAGATTATCGCTGGGTTTCCAGCGATAATCTCACGTTAGCCTGTTAGCGTGAGGATTTTTATCGCTATTGAGATAAGCGTTGCTAATAGCATGCTATCTCAGCGATAAAAATTCACGCTAGCCGGCGATAATTATCCTAGCGCTAAGTACGCTTATAGATAATTATCGCCGGTTGTTGTTGATATGCCCCTTGGCTGGTTAAGCTCTGCCACCAGCTGTCTCTAAGATGGATCCTTATCAGAGTCTTGCAGAAGTGATGAAGTGAGAGTTGAGGTAGTGTTACCTTGTGGGGGCAAAGCGTTACCTTGGCTTGAGGAAACATATTTTTTCTGTCTTTCAGATTTATTTACACAGGTCCATGCATATCCAATTTCTACTCTCCAGCTGTGCAGAGCTCAAAATAGATTAGGAAGGACGCAATACCTGCTGCGAGCAGACCAGGGAAATGCCCTGTTGGTAGTTTCATTTCTGCAACACCTAACTTGGTCTGGGCTTCTCCTTTTGGTCCAGAAGTTGCTGGCTCACTGGATGCTCTGATTCTTCAGGTCCAATATTTTGAAAATGTGTTCACTGTCACCGAAGAAACTCCAGCACCCATAAGATCTAACCTCTTCAGTCATTCTTCAACTTACTTTTAAACAAGAGTTTTAACTTGTTTGTACAGGGATCAAAAGTACAAATTGTGTGATGATTATTACATCCTTGAACTTTTTCCCTTATAGATTCTCGAAGATCAAACCAGTCAAAATTGTTAGGGGGAAAAAGGCTTATAAAAAAAATACATCAATTTGGTAGGTAAATACCGATTCTCTATGTTATGCCTCACTTGCAAGTTAGAAACGTAGATGAGGAGGTAGGTACCACAAGTGGTGAAAATATCACAACAGGGTAATGTTATTTACCACATGCACTTTATACCTCACCATATACTACCTAGCTTGTAATGAGAGCCTTGAAGAACAAAATTCAGGAAATTGATAAAGTCAAGACCAGTACCTCTTCCTCAATATTAACCTGAAATGCTCTTAAGTCTTCATTAGGGGCCTCACACACTCTGTCTTGGCCAGCGGACAAAAGGCTTCTCAGAAAAAAGACATTTACTCTAACTTGTCCCTATAGCATACTTGCTCACTGTGGGCCCCTTCACAAAGGTAAACTTAGATGTTTGGTCTAAACTTAAACCAAGTGTCTAAGTTTACGACTTCGGGTACTATCTTTATGTCTGCACTTGGGGTGGAGTGTGGACATATAGATAGTACTCATAAATGCCCTTTGTGATCGTAAAATTGGATGTTTGGTCTACGTTTAGATCAAACATCTGAGTTTACCTTTGTGAATTGGGCCATGTATATTCTGTTGGGAAAACTAGATCACACCTTTGTCATTTCCACTTAACGAAAGGCTAAGGTCAACTTAATACAATGTTTAATTCAAGAATATTGAAGGGAGTCTAAACACTTTTTCCTTTCAGCTGGGCAAAATCTCAGGCCAGGTCCTGCCCTTATATAGCCTGCTCCTGTTAAAGTCAGGGACAGGTTGTAGCAATTCATGTGAAAGATGATGAGGTGACATGAGACATCTCTAGCATTATCACTGTAGTCAATCAGTTTTATGAGGACCTATCATCCAAAGACAAGAATAACTTTCAAACCTATGCAATGGTTTCGTACCTCTATACAATCTGTTATTCCAACCCCAATGAGGAAGAGGAACATAAACCTGAGAGGCCAGCTAGACTAACTTCACTTAAGGAGATTTTTTTTGCTGTTTCATAAAGCACAAACTCAACCTGGAGGTGTTAGAGTGCTTTACACGAGCACCAGTTATATTACCAAAGAACACATTCATTATTGTATTTTAGGCACAGGAAGTGTTAGAAATGGGGTTTCTGGTTGTCAGAGCATAAAGCCTGTACAAGCAGGAACCACCACTCTAGCCAGGGTAAGCTAGATACACACTAAAAGATAATTGTGCTCACCCTTTAGTTGCTTGGCACAGAGCAGTCAGGGGTATCTAAGGAGGCAATGTGCAACGTATTTGCGCAACATACACACACAGTAACAATATGAAAATAGACAATAATGTAATGAGTAAAACAAGAACAAACTTTAAAAAAATCCAATAAGTTAAACTGGAGTCAAGACTTTTTTAAAGATTAAATCAAATCTAGTGCTTAGAGTCAAATAGCACTTAGGGGTTACTTAAGGTCATGCTGGACGGGGGTGAATTCAAAGTTTAAGGTGACAGCGATGGAGAGCAGGCTGGCTACAGGACTCACGCAGGTCTGACTGAAAAGGTACCTTGGTTGGAGCAAATGTCAACGTCAAAGACTCAATACGTCGGTACCAATAAGAGCAGGCGAAGAAGGCTTCATCTACAAACCCCTTTACGATGCAGGTACAGGGTCATCATTGAGCTGCTCTGTCTGTCATTGTTGAGCCATGTAGTTCATTTTGGCGATTTTGTCAATCAGCTTCTGTGTTGGCATCGAAGGACAATGCTTTGGTTCTGATCGAAGCAAAGTCATCACTGCACAGCAGAAATCACCTTTCAAGGAAGCAGGATTGGATTGGCACTACTTGGCAGGGCAGGACTCACAGATGGCAGAGTCCAGGTGCTGTTGCACAGTTGAAGGATGTCTTTGATGGCCCTGAGACTTCAGAACAGGGGGCAAGCCAGCAAGCCCTTGGAGTCACTCTGGGTTCAAGGTTCAAGTAAGATGAGTCCAGAATTTCTCCTCAGCAGGCAGAATGGTAGCGCAGCAAAGCATAAAAGCAGTTCTTCCAGAGCATCAGTCAAGCAGAGTGGCAATCCTTGTAGCACAGCAGTCTTTAACCATGGCAGAGTTTTTCACAGGTCCTGTAGTGTACTGTCTTGGTAGATTCAGAGCCCTTGTGCTTATTCCCAGTTCAAAGCAGTCCCTTGAAGTGCACAGGTTCCCCTATTATCCCAGTCCTGTCTCCAGGCTATCAATAGGCGGTAATCAGCCCTTTGTGTGGGAAACAGAAACTGCCTATATAGGTGTAAGTGCCAGCTCCCCTTCTTACTTTCTGCTCGTGAAGAGCTATCAAAATGCAAATGAATGCAAATGAGTTCTCAGTCACACCCACCTTTCTGCTTTTTGTGTCTGTCTAGAGGGAATGCACAAAGTGTAGCTGTCACCCACCCCAGACGTGAATTGGAGATAGGCTGCCAGGCACACAGAGCAGTAAGAGCATAGAAATGCTCACTTTTTAAAATTGTAATTTCTAAAATAGTAACGTTCAATCTAACTCTACAATTAAAGAGCATTTATCATTACCATTCCAATGGTATAAAACATGATGCATCTACTCCTATCTGGTCAGAAATTACAGCTTAAATGTGTATTAAGGAATTCCCAATGCTAGCATATGAGAGGAATAGGCCTCACAGTAGTGATAAACAAATTTGGTTATGTTTCACTACCAGGACATGTAAACTTTAAAAGTATATGTTATACCTTTTGGTTACCCAGCACCCTGCCCTTAAGGGTACCTAGGGCCATCCTTAGTGATCTGCTATGTCAAATAAAAGGGAAGTTTAAGGCTTGGCAAGTGGTTTTAAATTCCAAGTCGAAGTGGCAGTAAACTGGTCACCCAGGCCTTGCAATGGCAGACCTCTGATAGATTTTAAAGGCTACTTGTGTGGGTGGCACAACCAGTGCTGCAGGCCCACTGAGTTTAGTGTGGATCGTGATGTGGATCAGGGTGCTGGTGGTATGCGGCGGTGCTAAATCAGCATGTGTATGAGCACACAGTCCTTGTTTTCCTTAACCAGCTGGATGTTTGGACTTTCTGAATTTGTGATTAGATCACTATAAATTCTTCAGTAGCCCTGGAAATTCAGGACTCCATTTTCGGCCAGTCTTCATTCCTTGAATTTTCTGACTTGGAAGCACTTGAGATGGAGGTTGGTGCTTGCTGCACCTTCTCAAATTGGATGATCTACTTTTGATGATACAGATTTTTAATGAATACCTGTGGACGCTCGTATATTTCATGTTCTGTCCTGATGATGACCCTTTAATTCACCTTGGATCGAAACGCCGTTGACACTAATATGTGGCTCTAAAAGAAGAGGATACATATTTTTTGTTGTGTGTTTCTGTTATATTTTGAACCATGTTTTCGTAGTCTCCCTCAGCCATGTTGTTTTTGTTTTCACATGTCATTGTTTATATTTGTAACACTCTGTGTAACCGTGTGAGCACCATCATTACCTTGTGTATGATCTTTTTGATAATAAACTTTACAAATCCAAAGTAATTATCTGTGCATGGGTTTTGGGTGTTATACTTGCTGGTTAACACCTTTCTATTTCTTTACTTTCCTCTTTTTCTTCTCTTTGTTTCGACTTTAAAGCTTCAGCAATTTGTCTTTTATGTATGTCTCAGACTTTCTTTCTCTTAATGTTGTACTTGAACCACTGTTTGGATTCCAGCAGGCCCACTAGTAGCATTTAGATTACATTCCCTGGGTATATGGTATATCACTTTACAACGGACTTATAAGTAAACCAAATATGCCAGTGTTACCATGTTTAGGGGAGAAGCATATGCACTTTAGAACTGCTTAGCAGTGGTAAAGAGTTCAGAGTCCTAAGGCCGACAAAAATATACAGCAAAAAGAGGAGGTAAGCAGGCAAGAAGGTTGGGGGAAAGATCACCCTAAGGATAACAGGTCTAACAGGGAGATTACGGGATTTGCCCAGAATCTCACAGGATGTTGAAGCAACACCGAGACTTGAATTTGGTTCCCCAGTTCCAAAGTCGGCAGCTGATAGGCAATCTATATAATCTTAAAGCTGTTGATCTTGATGCTTTTCCATCTAAGTTTTAGAAGGATATAAAGGGAACTCTTATCCATTACAATTTAAAAGCGTTAGAAGATGTAACAACTATCGGCCTCACCGGACAATGTGGCCTAAGGCCAACATTGTTAATTTACATAAAAAACATGGCTACCATGGATTGCAAATTGTAAGCCAATATCCCTATTTATTACAGATCTAAAAATCAATTCTAAGATCATCTCACTACACGTCAAGGACACAATCCAATGTTTAACTTCCCCTTGTTAATATTGATGTATATGGAAGGTCTTACATTGGTTTTACTCAGAAATTAATCCGTTGGGTCCAAGCTATGTATTTAAATCCTTATGTAGTGAGAAAAAAAGGTTCCACTTTGAAAATTTAGACGGGGACTCAACAGTGAAGCATGCTATCCCACACTTTGTGCCCACATCGTATGGACCACCTTCTGGCACACAGCAAAAAGCGGGCCATGCTCATGTCTAACCCTGACAAAGCCATCCAGAATATTTTTGTTATGGCCTGTGAATTTGGGATGCATTCTGTTAAAAACTGTTATTTTTTTAAGTATTAGATTATGTTTTTGAGGCAATTAAATTAATTATAAAACAGGATAGTGCTGACCTTGAATAAATCTCTTGAGCTATGTATCTGGAGAGATGTAAGAGACTTATGGTTTCAATTATAATTAAGGCCCTCATTATGATGTCGGGCACCGTTACATTGAGAGAACAACCTGACCATAGGTCAGTGGTTCCGCACACCTAACTAGGATGTGACCGCACATTGTGCGGTTGCAAATCTCAATTTTTCAAAGGGAGCTTGTGCGGTGGGCCAAAACCACCCGTACCACAAGCTCCCATTAAAGAATGGAAGCTTTTGCACATCCCTGCACTATGTGGCACACACAGGGGCACATTGGTGCCCCCAGGGCGACAACCGGAGGGCCAGTGGGGAAGGGCACCCTGCTAGGAGCCCCCAAAGGCACTTTCTGACAGCAGTTCCTTGTCAGAAAGGCAGACATGGAAATGCTGCTGGAAAGTGCCATCAAAATTCCGACGGTGGAAAGGCTGTCCTTTGGGGGATTATGAGGCCCTTTGGACTGGCCAGCGGCCTACTTGAGCCCGTCAAAACCCAGTTGGATTAACTGGCCGGTTTAAACTCTGATCACCGTGTTTGTAATACGGCAGTCAGAGTTTAAACTTTCGATGTTAGTCAGAAAGCCTCTGTCCTGAGGTCAGAGGCTTCCCGACCAACATCCAAATCAGGCCCTTAGTGTTTTCAAATGGTGCTACACTTAATAAAAATGGTAACATCTCCTATTTTTACAAGTAGGGAGAATCAATCAGATTCATCTGATGCTTCTCCCAAAGAATGTGCCTGTTTACGGTGTTTACCACAATATACCCCTGTCACATTGTTACTTAGGTTAAAGCAGTCAATGTCAAACTTTAGGTAGTTGGGTGGAACCGGAAAGGTCTATTGATTCTTACACTTCTCTTTCACCTAGGAGTATTGGCATTGCTGGCTTTCCAGCCATACTATTGGACTTCAAAGTGCAAACATCATGTGCTCCTGAGTAACAGAAACTTACAAGAGGAATATTTTCTGACTTCATTTTCAAACAAAGGGTAAAGGATACCCTGTTCAAATATATTAACTGCAGCATTTTGAAAAGGTCAAGTTCAGAGTTTTAAACAATTCCTTCTACATTTAGATGAGCATATTGAGATGTTGTGGGGTATCAAGATGACTTAAATAATTGGCTCTCTGAGAGCACATCTAGCTGGCCCAAATATTTAACGGCAGGCACTACAGAGTGACAGCCCATTTTTAGTACCTGACTGGCCCTAGGGTATATATTGAATACAAGGTCCATTGATAAAGCGTTCTTTTTTTTTTTTATTTAACATTTTTATTAGATTGAAAGCACAGAGCCATTCTGGCAATATCGTGTTACATATCAAGCATGATAAACAACAATACACTAAATCAATAGGCACATAGTACATAGTCCAAGTACATGGGAGATTAGAGTTCAGTCCGATTGCGCATTGCCATGTCTTCCGTTGGGGACATACAGATATTTGCCCTAAAGATATTCCATCCTCCCCACTTCTTATCCCACTTCTTGGGGCAACCTCGTAGTTTGTAGACCTCCTTCTCTGCTATCATGCAGCGATCCATCTCCGCTACCCACCCAATCGTGGACGGTCTTTTATCAGAACCCCAGAGCATAGCTATGGCCCTCTTCACCAATAAGTACCCCAATGCCACCCATTGTTGCTCAGTTTCCGTTAAATCCGTTGGGTCCCATATATTCAATATTCCTAACTTTGGCGACAATTGGATCTGTTTGCCCAAGGTGTCCTTCATTCTCCGGGTTGCATTTTCCCATATAGGGCGAACCTTAGGATAATTCCACAATATGTGATAAAAAGTGCCCTCTTGTCCACACTGTCTAAGGCACCACAGGTCCGTCCGACTACCTATCTTGGCTAGGAGTACCCCTGAAAGATAGGCCCTGTGTAGGATTTTTAATTGGATAAGGTGAAAGCGATGGTTAATCGCGGCTTCCCTGGGGGACATTAATGCGGTTTGCCAGTCATCGTGGTCCAGTGGCCCCACATCTCCTTGCCACTGTTCCCAGAGGGTCTGGAAGGAATCTGGCATGTTGTTGCAGAGCTTGCGGTATGTGTATGAGATTGCCTTAGTCAGGATTGGTTCAACAAACTATCGGTCTTCCAGAGGGGACGAGTCTGGTAATGAGGATAGGTCTGGAATATTGGTGAGGAGGGCATGTCTGATTTGTAAATATCTAAAAATTTCACTCGGTGCAAGTGCGTGTTTGGTTTGAAGCTCTTTAAAAGTGAGGAGTTTGCCCTTGCCTAATAAGTCTCCGATAGTAGTTATACCAATAGTGTCCCACTTGTCAAATACCTTGTGATGGCAAAGCAGACCCAGTCGTTGAGAGGACCAAAGTGGTGTGGCCTTAGTAAACTTGTTTGCCCACCCCAGGCGTCTAGTGGCCTGATGCCAGATATTTACTGTTTGCGACATAGGTCCCAGGTATCGGCCTTTTCGGGTCTTACTGTAGAGAGTGCCTATGTATCCCTCTCGTCCAGTTTGATAATGTTCTAGGTGGAATCCCGGGTTGGAGGGGGATCCATGTATCCAGTGGTTTGTGGCTACTAGTTGCGTAGCCAATAATACAGGCGCAAGTCCGGGAGGGCTATTCCTCCATTGTACCATCCTTTGGTTAATTTCTAGAGGGCTATACGGGGTGCTTCCCCATCCCATAGCAAAGCACAGACCTCACCTTCAACAGCCGTAAAATAGGTATCGGTAATTGGGAATGGGCAGTTCTGGAGCACATATAAAAATCGAGGGAGTGCAAGCATTTAAAACAGGGCAGCCCGTCCCAAGAGCGACAAAGGCAGTGCCCTCCAATGCTCAATATCATTTTGTAGCCGTCGGAGGGGGCCCAGGAGGTTTTTGTTGTAAAATATCTTGGGGCAGGTTCTAATATATATCCTCAAGTATTTGAATCCCTCGGTGGCAACTCCAATCGTGTATCCCCAGGGTAGTACAGGTGGTTGGCCATGCAGGATGTAGAGTATTGACTTGGACCAATTGATTGTATATCCCGAATATTTACCAAAATTAGTGATGACGTGATGCAGACTATTAAGTGACGTCCGTGGGGATGCCAAATAGATCAAGATATCGTTGGCATATAGCGAGATTTTGTCCTCTGTGTCCTCGCCCTACCACATGCCGCGAATCGAGGAATCTCGTCTTACCCATTGTGCTAGGGGTTCGAGCATTATTGCAAATAATAAGGGAGATAAGGGGCAACCCTGCCTGGTCCCCCTCCGCAAGGCGAATGTTCGTGAGGTATGATTATTGACCCGAACCTGTCCCAACAATGCAGTGTATAGCAATGTCACCCATTTTTTTAAATCGAGGTCCGAAACCGAACCTCGCCAAGACTTCAAACAAATAGGGCCATTCTATCGAATCAAACGCCATGGCGGCATCTAGTGACAGTATAGCCGCGTCTTCCAATAAGAATGGTTGCCTCCTGAGTACTTTGCGGACTCGGCGGATATTTAGAGCGGTGTTATAAACCCAGATTGGTCCTCATGGACTAGCGAGGGGAGGACTGCGGTTAGGTGGGACGGCAGGAGTTTGGCTAACACCTTGGCTTCCGAGCGGATCAGTGATATGGGCCTATAGGAGCTACAAGTTGCCGCCGGTTTGTCGGGTTTACGTATGACAACAATGGAGGTCAATCTCTGATCCAAGGGAAGAGCGCCTTGTTCCAGACTCTCCTAGTACATACTTTTAAGGTGGGGGACACTTTGATGGACATCCCTTTGAGAAATTCAATCAGGACCCCGTTTGGTCCCATCGCTTTCCCTGAATTAATAGCAAATATGGCTTTAAATATTTCCTCTGTGGTAATCTCGTCATCAAGGGCCTCTCTGTCACTATCTGATAGTGTGGGCAGATTCATTTCACCGAGGAGTTGACGTGAGTCCTCAGGGGAGGCTACAGACCTGGACGTATATATCTCCTCCAGGTGATCAGCGAATGTGTCAGCTATCTCCTGAGGGTCTGTTATCCTTTTACCGTCATCCAAAAGGAGCTCAGGGACCCATCAAGCCGCCTGGTCTCGATGTTCAAGCCAAGCCAGCATTTTCCCAGCTCTCTCACCAATTTCATACACTCTATGGCGGGTACGGAGGAGGCGTGCCTGAATTTTTTCACGCACTAGAGCGTTGTATTCTAGTTTTTTGTTTCGGAGGGAGTGGGCCGTAGTGTCTGAGGCGGATGTGTTATGTTCCGTTTCTAATTGAAGCAGGGCACTTTCTAGTTGTGTCGGCTGCATGTTCTGAATTCGGAGATATCCGCACTTCAGTGCTAGTGTGTGGCCCTTGATGACTGCTTTATACGCCTCCCAGATAGTGATTGCTGAATCAACTGACCAGAGGTTCTCCTGGAAGTAGTGGTCCAAGTGTTCCTAGGCTCTCTCTGATGTCAGGGATCGCAAGGAGCCAGGGGTTAATAACGATAGGGCCTCGGGCACTGTCCCTGTGGAAGGTTAGGTCTACTGTGAGAGGGGAATGATCCGAGCTACCCCTCGGGAGTCCCTGGGGATGTCAAAAGTGGCTTATGTCTGCAAGGGAGGTAAGGAAGTAATCAATGTGGGACATACTTTTGTGAGCATTAGAATAATGCGTAAAATAATCAGTAGTAGGGTTTAGAGTGTGCCAGATGTCTGTAAGACCCATTGCTTGGGTAAATTCGGTCATGTGGGTGTTACGTCTGGGAGTTGGTGTTTGGGGATGTCTGTCGAGTTTGTCGTCCATTATCTTATTAAAATCCCCTACCAGCAACAGTGTACCCGGGGGAAGGTCTACGAGAATTTTACCTAGGTCCTGCAATGCCGACCTGCCCAGGGAGGGTGGAAGATATGCCGATATTGCATTTAGTGACTTGCCCTCCCACATCACCTCCAGAACTGCAAATCTGCCCTGCGGGTCAGTCCAAACACGGGTGGGTGTAATTGCAAGGTTTTTGCGTGCGAGGATCCCTGTTCCCCTGGAACCGGATGTGAACCCTGCATGGGCCAAAAGTGTGTATCCCCATCTATTCAGAGCCTTACAACTGTTCCCCACCAGATGCGTTTCCTGTAGTCATATCGGATCCGGTGAATGCCTCTTAAGATATTGTAAAACCACCCCTCTTTTAATCTTATTCCCCAGGCCATTGACGCTCCATGTCATCACGACAACTTAGTTTGTATTGTGTCCGTCATGGTGGGTAGTAGTGTAGATCAAAGAGGAGATGTAACACAGGAGTAACTAGAGCGCCTATCACCAGTGATGTGGGAGACCAAGATAATGAGATCATGTTGGGTGGCTTCTCCCCCCTCCTCTCTCCACGTGTGTGGACCATGTTTGCCGTTCAGTGCTGGAACTTAGTAGAATTGAGTGTATGCCAACACTCTGTGTAAACATAACTATAACAGAAAGAACCCCAACTACCCCCCACCCCCTCCCCTTATTTCCCTCCCTGCCCCCCTGCCAGTGGAACCCCAACTTTCCACACCCCAACAAGGCAGAGCGCCTGTCGCCCACCCCTTCATAGGTAGGGTGCCTGGTTAACCAACTCTACCCCCCGCTCACGTAACATTGAGTATTCATGACATATTAGAGCTTGCATTATCTGTTACCTGAGGCCAAAGGTCCGTGAGGGAAGTGTGGCCGCAGAGATGCGTTATACTGTTCCTGAGGGAGTCCGTATGCACAAGTCGCCTATGTGGTCCAGGTCTGGTGGTGTTGCTGTAGGAGACAAATCAAGTCCAACTGTGTGGTCAGCGCGTGCCATCAGAGTCTTCCTCTGAGCGACGTCCCTGGGACACTGAGGGATTTCGCTGGCTGGCGCCGGGTCCTTTCTTCTGAAGTTCTGGCTGTTTTCCCACTCGACACCAGCCTTCCAGCCAATCCCATGTTTCCTCTGGAGATTGAAAGAACCACGTTTTCCCTTCGGATTCTACGCGAAGTTTAGCAGGGAACATCATGGAATATTTGATTTCCTTGTCGCGTAGGGCTTTCGTGACCGCTATAAAGCTGCGTCTCTGCGCCTGTACCTTAACAATAAAGTCAGGGAAGAAGGTGATAGTTGCGTTGTCCAGATGTACCAGTGGTCCCGCCCTCGCCGTCTGTAGGATAACATCTCTGTCTCGAAAGTTAAATACTCTTGCTGCCCAGGCTTCGGGCGCCCCCCAGGGACCCTGTGGGCCCTTTCAATGGAAAAGTAGCTGGAGAGGCATATGGGTTGGAGTTTATTGAGTACTAGGGCTTCCATAAAGAGGTCCACGGCCTGACCCTCTGCCCGCTCAGGAACTCCTAGAGTTCGTATGTTGTTCCGCCTCCCCCTCCCTTCGTAATCGTCCAGTAGCACCTCCATTCATTTCTGGTTACTGTGCAACTGGGTCATTTGTTGCTGTAGGGTAGAGGTGTCAGACACAAGGGCTTTCGTGGTGATTTCTACATCTTTGACCCTCGAGTCCATTTTTTTCAGGTCTGCCCTTAGCAGAGTCACCTCTATGTTCACTGAATCTATTTGAGTCTCCAGGGAGGTCCGAACGCCCGCTATAGCTACCATGACATCTTCGAGGGTAAGACTCTTGGCCGGAGGCTGAGACTGTGACGACTTATCCTCCACTGATGTTGCATCTGGGTCCCCTCCCTGCCTGGACCAGGCGAATTTCGCAAACTGTTTCTGCGTTTGGGGCTTGAGACCTTTATTGGTGGCCATCTTGAATGCGCAGACGAGTGAGGGGGACAAAGATTTGAGGGGGCTCACCTGTAGTGGCCGCCGCCTGCGCGGAGGAGGAGAGTCATCCTCTGCCGGTCTGTCGGTGTTCCGGGCGAGCCTGCTGAGGTTGAAAATTGTTCACATAGTCCTCCGTATTAGGATGTTGTCGCCCCCCGCACTGGGCAGTAGGAAAGTAGCCTGCGAGTAGCCACAAGTGGCAGTTTGTGCTACACTCTGAGAACAGGGCGATTTGCCGTTTACTTGTGTAGAAGAGGGCCTCTGTAGGTCTTCGGTTGCTGTGTGGAAGGGTTCAACAGACAGCGGCACAGGTGGTCTATCTGCAAAGGGCGCAGGCCACCGAGGCTCACCCCCTGTGCGGTCGATTAATGCAGCCGGAGTCACGGATCTGTAATGGGGAACCAAACAGGCCGACCGCTGCGGTGTGCGTCCCCTCTATTGATATATGCTTGGGGGGGACTCGGTGCGCCTGTCTATAGGCCGCGAGGCCGGGGTCTCAATTTGCGGGGGATCACTAGCAGTCTGCGCGCTCACTCCGTCGGCGCCTCCCTGCAAGTTTCCCCATATAGGGCAGATGGCCCAATGCAGCAGTACTTGGTGTTGTTGCCCCCCTCGGGCTTCAGCCAATCTTGCAGTTCACACTCCTGGGGGGGGAGCTCACCGCCACCTCTCGAGCAGGCCCAAAAACCGGGGCCTCGATTTCTGCCTGGCTATGGACTTCTCCCCAGGACTTGGCAGGCTATTGGTGCGGCCACCCAGACCGTCTATTCTCCCCCAGTGCGACCGCCGTCCCCCTCACCTGCGGCAATCTCTGGCTCACTCTCTCGACAGGATCCAGTGGCGAGGGCCACAAAGCCCGGGGCCTCTCCCTGCGTTCCAGCCGATTCTATCTCCGCGGTGCTGAGGTCACCAGTGCGAGTGGGTCGACTCCCCAATCAGCTGCTCACCAGGCCCTCTTCTCCTCCGATTGCGTCCGGAGGTCTCTCGCTTGTGCCACAGTTCTCTGCAGCAGCTGCTGCTAGTGCCAGGGCCCCTTGTCAGGAAGTACTGCCGTCGTTCGCATCTGCGATCCCTCAAGCCGCCATTTTGTGGATACTGGCGGCCCGAGTCCACGCTGCGTTGTAGCCTCTCTGAGGCTCTAGCCCGGGAATGGAGCTGCGCACTTGTGCAGGAATGGAGTAGAAGGAGATTCCTGACCTTGGAGGGGAAACACCGTCGTAGCGTACCCGGATTATTGCGGTTTTTCTGGGCGAGGGTTATGAAGCCGCCTCAGAGAGCGACCATTCCCGGCGGTCGCTAGCCACACACACCCCCCCCCCCCCCGATAAAGCTTTCTGCAGTACCTTCTATTAGTCTCTATTTTTCTCAGCATACCGGACTAAGGCCTTTTTTTACTAATTTAACCTATATCAACCTAGATTAAAGCAAAATCATCTCTACCATATTTAGTATTGATTTTTTAAGGTCATATTAAATGATCTTCGAGCTTGGGTCTCAAAGAAAATAATTGACTAGGTCCTCTGTTACAGATTAAAATAGTACACTTCATTTTATCATGCTGCATATAATCCAGGTATGCGTACCATTTCTAGCATTATATAATCCTCCTCAATTTCTTTTAACACTCCCAATATTGCCCACTGCTTGGAGAATTAAGCAGGGAATTTCCCTAGAATCAGATCTCTGAAATTGATCAGGCGTGTACATTTGTCAAAAAGTCCAATTTAGATTATTGGAGCCAGTATACCCAAACGTAAGGGCTGGAATTATCATTGTAGTACATTGTCCTTGCATCAAGCTTGGTGTCACCAGTGCAATGCAATACTTAAGTCAAATTTACCAAGCAACACAAGGCTACGTTGCATGGCCTTGCGTTGCTTGGTAAATCTGGAGTAAGGCAAAGCAGTGTAAGTCGCTGCTTTGTGCTACTCTGCCCTGGGAAGGTGTTAAATGGGTGGAGCCTGGGTGTTTTCCACCTATGTATTTTGGCGCATTTCCTGGATTTAACAAAGATAAAACAAAAGCGTCAAAGTGCTATGCATTCCCACAGGAGGAACAACAAAGAAAAATATCTTTATTTCTCCTCGTTGTTTCCTCTTTCTAAATATGCTGCATTTCGCAGCACACTTAGAAAGGGTAAAAAGTCTCTAAGGATTTTCTTGTGCAGGAAGATGTCTCTCCGACTGAAGGAGCTGCAGAGAGCCTCCTGTCACTTTGGGAGCAAAAGTGAGTGACTCGGCACCTGCTGAGTGTATCTGCCTGGGCCCTATGCAACCAACTCACCTGAAATCAGCTTCAGATGCTGCAAGGGCCTGCAGACAGGGTGCTTTAAGGTGCCAGTGCAGATGAGACTGATTTTGGACCTGTTGGCCCCAGGGAGAACTTGTTGCTAAGTTAGTGCGGCAGCGCTGGAACACTATTGATTTTAAGTTAGAGTCTAAGGCTCTGATTACGAGCTAAGGCGTTATTTATTGAGGCTGTTAAATAACGATACCATAGGAAACTTTATTTATTGGGTGTGATAAATAACACCTATTAAGAATAAGGGGAATATAATGCAGATTTTGGTGTTTAACGCACCAAAGCCACATGATACGGTAATTACCATCTGTTTTCCCCAGTTAAATTTCGTGCAGCTTTGACCTGCCAAAATGTAATGAAGATACAGTTATTTAACGCATTAGATAATTATAGGATGCCTTAAATACCATTATACTCATAAGTGCAACCCATGCTTAATCAGTAGTTTGCACATAGGTCGGAAAATTATGAGTAACTTGTAATTGGACCCTAAGTGGACTACTGCAACTCAAACTACTATTATCTGGATGTCACCAATAGTGAATGGGAAATAACCATTATCACTAACACAAGGAGGGAGTGGTACAAGGAATCGCCACAGCAACACTTGTGCCCTGACCTAAGAGGGACTATGTAATTGTTTGTAAATGTCATTATTTTCCTTTGTGTGGATAGCAGTAGAAAAAAACTAATAGCCTTTTTCTATAAAAGTAATTATTTGGATGTGTTTCATTTGCTGTGTATTTTATTTTGTTTAGTATTTTGTTGTGTGTTTCTTTTTTTGCATTTGACAGTCTTCCATAACGCTGTGACCAATACGGGTGCTTTGACGAAGTGCTTATGGCCCTGATGAATTTGCCTAAATTATTGCGGCAAAGAAAGATGTTGGCATTTGAAAAGGTATGCATCAATGGCAACCTATTCATTTTAGTTTGATAAAAACACTCAGTAAATAATAAAGGATTGCTTTGTGAGTGTTTTCTCAATTTTAATATCACACTTGGTTACATCGAGGGATATGACCTATTTCACTTCACTGCACTTGATTTTTATAATTTTTAGTTTGGACACTTTTTCGTTTTCTTTTTAGCAAAATGACCGCCAATGATGATAAAAGTGGGCACAACTGGTGAGTACCAACCAGCTATGCCATTGATGGTGCGCACGTGAGGGGTCATTTTGTCTTTTCACTTTTTGTCTTTCCACATTTTTTGTATTATTTCTCAGTTTGTGATTGCGGGGTTTACATCAGGCTAGTTTGAAGAAACCCTGTTATTGGAGGACTGCCTTCTGTAAAAATTGTTTTGTTTTTTAAAAAAGAAAGGCGACTACACGGAGTATGACTACTATAAAATTATATATAAAATAGAGTAGTACAACTGGGCAAATGGCAGTAATTCACACACGTTGATGAAAGTTGGAAGGTTAATAGAAAGCGCCTTAGAAACCTGGGGGCAGATTTATGTTTCCTGGCTCATCCCTGCAAATCAGCAGGGATGCGCCAGGAAAGATGCGTCACGCAAGTTTACCCGTGTGCCACAGCAGATGCGCCGCATTTACAATGCAGCACATCGTGGCACAAGGATAAACAGATGCGTGATGCATCTGATGGCGTATGGGCGGCGCCTTGCTGGAGTCGTGTCACAAGCACGACGCAACTCCAGCAATGTTTAGGGGCTGCCCATACCTTACATGCTGTGTCATGCCTTACGCCTGCTTCAAGCAGGCGCAAGGTTTTGACGCAGCAGCGTCGGAAAAGTGACAGAGTGAAATCTTGTAGATTTCACTGCGTCACTTTTCCGAGGCTTTTTCCGCTGGAACGCCCACCCTGCATACATTAAACCGGACGCAGGTTTAATGTGGTGCAGGGCTTTACACCGTGAGGCATCTCCATAGATTCGTCACGATGTAAATAGGGCGCAACGTGGCGCAGGGTTTATGCCGCCGCTGCGTCTCAAAAGTGACGCAACGGCGGCGTAAAAGTGCCGCAAGTCTAACATAAATCTGCCCCCTGGTTTGGTTGTGTTGATGTTTGATGAGTGGAGGGCGACCAGGCTTTCTTTTCCCTCTGTTGCTCCTTTGTGAATACATGCTTCAAATCTACCCAAAGCAATATTGTATTCTTCCAGACCTGGGGTCAGATGTACAAAGCATTTTACTACTCGCAAAGAGCCCTTTGGGCATGTACCAACCACATTTTGAAAGTCAGTAACCTATTACCAACTCACAAAAAAGGGTTTGCGAGTTGCTATTAGGAAGGGGTGTGTTAAGGGCATCCCTTCCTAATAGCGAGTCGCACTGGTATGTAGGAATGATTTGCGACTGGTAATGCTTTCGCAAAACATTTGCAGTTACCACCAACTTCAAGTTGATAGTAACCCATTTACAAACAGGAAGGGGTCACCAAGGGAACCCTTACCCTTTGTGAATGTAGGCGCAACATTTTTTAGGAGCAGACAGTGATCTCATGGACCACTGTCTGCTCTTAAAAAAGGAAAAGGTAGCTTTTCATTTTTATTTTTTAAATGCAGCCCATATTCTTTTAAGGAAAATGGGCTGCATTACAATAACAACAAAAATCTTTATTTACAATGCAATCTCAGACATGTTGGTCTGCTGACCCCAGCAGGCCACCATCCCTATGATTGTAGCCATTCTCAATGGGTTACAGCTTGTGACCTGCCCAATGAATATTGATGACGCAGGTCCATTTGCGATCTACTGTGAATTGCTAACAGTGTCAAACAAACTATTGTACATCACAGTTTGCAATTTACTAAAAACAAATCGCAAAAATGTGCTTTTAGGACAGCACAAACACACGATTTTGTATATCTGGCCCCTGGTGCTTTCATGAGATATGGTATGACAGTAGCCTTGGTGCACAAACACTAGTTGACACCATATTACAAGGTAAGCCACATAAACTGACTTTTTCTTGGTGGATGGGGTGTGCTGCAGCTGCAAATCTATATTTTCCCTGGAGCGTCAAATTTGCTTGCTCCAGTAAGGAAGATAGCGTGCAATAAGCCCAACCTAGGATACATGATCAATTCCAAGAATGGACACACACTGTTTCCACTGGCTAATCCCACATGGAGTAAAGGTCTTTTACATTAAAGAAGTGTGTTATGTTAACAAAACTTTGGAATTAAATCTGGAAAATATTTATAATTCAATGACATGCTTATAAACAAGTTACCCTGGTTATGTCTCTTGCATGTTTCTCGGTGATGTCAAAACACAGATGGACTACTTCCAAACGTGCTAGAAGAAAGGCTGAATCAAGTAATTTTGGTTAAAAAAAAGCGTGGTACATGTTTTGACAACTAATATTTTTTTGTTGTTGTTCATATGAACCACCACAGCAGTGCTGTAATTGTGGCACTGTCAGCAGGGGGCGCCAACAGCCCTGTGTAGTTTACTATAGAAACGGTCCTGCTCTGCAGTTGCTAAGCATCTGTCATCAATATAATGTGCAGAGGAAGGCTGATAAGAAATTCTGCACCTTATTTTTATTTGTTTTTTAGGCTCGTGAATAACGGTTTGGATTTGTGTTCAAAAGCTATGTGAGCCTCAACATACAGGCTGGAATGATGTGGCATATTCAGAACATCTACTACTTTTCAAAAGTGGATGGGTTTGCCAAAGTATGACATTTTATGTGTGTAATTCATAAGGAGAAATCAACAAACTCCAACAGATAAATCAACAAACTAAAGCTGAATCAGAATGCAGCTGTGCATTTGATTGGTGGCCTTAAGTACTTTCAGCATGTTTCACAAACCCGTTGCAAACTCCACTGGCTACCAGTCCAGTAGCACATCCACTTACATACGTTGTGGTGTCCAGCTCTTTTATCGAAGCGGGACTCATTTGCTACCAGAGAATTCAGATACCATGACACCCCTCCCTTCTATCAATGCTAAAGTAATAAAGGAATGGATGAGTTAGTTCTTATGGTAAGTTAATGGCACCACAAACATAACAGAAGGACTATCTTATGCAATCACAGCTTAGATTTTAGGAGGTACGATACAAACTTGAAAGAGGTGGCACATTCTGTACACCTACTGCTTTTCAGTTGTGACTGTACTCTGCAGTCTATTAGAATCATTCAATGAGAGGTTAGCCGCTGCGAACCAACCTTTGAGGTCAGTGGGGGCTGTGGACTTTGGGCCTCATGTGTGGGTTTTGTGCCTTAGGGCAGTGCAGCAGGCCTTGCTGCTGTGCTGCCCAAAGGCAAAAAAAAGGTAGGAATGCGCCGTATCTATCAGAACTGGCTCATTCCTGTCCTTTTCCCCTGTGCTGGCGCACAATGGGCTGCCATGTGCCAACGCAGGCACCCTTGCGCCACGGTGCAAGGGTGCCTGCATAGTGGGGGTGATTATTTTTGTGCTGGAAGGGAAACCTTCCTGCAAAAAAACAATTACAAGATGCTTTTTCCGCTTTCTATGTGTGCTGCAGCACACATAGAAAGAGGAAAACAAGGAGAAATAAAGATGTTTCTCTTCGCTGTGCCTCCCTTAAGCCTCTTTGGCACTGCCTCAGACTTACGATTTCTTGTAAATCTGGGGAAATATCAAAAAGCCATAGATGTTGCTGGGAACGCCCCCAGCAACACCCATGGAACACCGCTTTCACGCAGTTTTCTGTGTGAAAGGGGCACATATTTATAAGGCCATGAAAAGCCACATAAGGTGGCTTTACGTGACCTTATAAATATGGCAGTGGCACAATGCACTACCAGAACGTCAAAAAAGTGACATTCCTGCAGCGCAAAAGTGCCGGTAGGGTACCCTGGCTTTGGTCCACCCAGCCTATTTAGAGTTCCCCTCCTTCCTGGCTGGGATCTTTAATGCCTTAACTGCATCGGCGGTGGGATAGTTAAATTAATGTATGTGGTGATGTGTTCTTTGCGCTCATGTCACCAAAAAGTTTTATTTTTCAGAATCAAACCAGTGAATCAGTGTCTCTTTCTGCAAAGCAAGAAACTATTGGCTGGGATGCGCAGAATTTTCCTCACTACGCATGGGACCACTGAATCCTCTCCCTGGCCATGGTATCCATGAATTGCAAATTGGTGCTAGGCTGGGAAATCTGGTGACGGTCGTCCCACACTAAGCAGAGCTTCTACAATCCAGTGGAACAGTGGGGGACAGGCCACCAGGTCAAAGGTTTGCATTTGGAAATCCAGCAGTTCACCCATCTTTAAATGATGCGGGGGGACTACAAGTTTGCTGGTGCATCTTTTTATAAATAACACATTTAAAAACTCAGGGGCAGATTTACAAAAAAACTGACGCATCATGGCGCAAGGATTGACAGATGTGTCAGAAATTCTGACAAGTCTGTTGACCCAAAAGTGACGCATTGTTGGGTTTGCTCATGAAAGTGACACAACTCCAACTATGCGCCACAAGAGAGAGGTGAGTCCCATTGAAAAAGCCTTGCATCACTCCTACACCTGGTCTGAGCAGGCATGGGGATTTTGATGCAATGAAGGCGTAGAGTGACGTAGTGAAATGTAGATTTCACTGCGTCAGTTATACATGGCTTTTTGCGTGGGAACGCACACCCTGCATACATTATACCTGAAGCAGGTATAATGTGACCCAGGGCTTTCCAATGTGACTCATCTCCCTAGATGAGTCACGTTGTAAATGGGCCGCAATGTGGCGCATTGTTTATGCCGCAGCTGCGTCACAAAAAGCGGCGTGGCAGCAGCGCAAAAGTGTTGCAAAG
Organism: Triturus cristatus; assembly: GCF_964204655.1. Classification (NCBI taxonomy): domain Eukaryota; kingdom Metazoa; phylum Chordata; class Amphibia; order Caudata; family Salamandridae; genus Triturus; species Triturus cristatus. The sequence continues at coordinate 238,482,729 of NC_140582.1, forward strand.
GGCTTGTAAATCTGCCCCCAAGGGCCTGATTACGAGTTGGTTTGTGTCTTTGAATTTATGTATAAACAGGGGTTTGTTTACACACGAGTCAGAATTACAAGTTGGTAGGTATTTTATGTACCCCATAAACATCGGATACGTTGAGTGCCTCGACTTTCATTGAATTTCGACAGCTCAAACATGGCGAAATTTAAAGGGGGAAAGCATACAGTATTTACCTTATCATGTAGCTTTTGTTATGTTAAACCACAAAATCTGCATGTTATTCCACACAATCTCCTAATAGATGCTATTTATCCAACCAATAAATAACGCACCCCGAATCAGATCATTTTTTTATCACGTGCGACAAATAGCACTTATACTCGTAATCAAGGCCAAAGTGGTGCACATGCAGCTACTTTTCAAAAGTGTTCCATGCAACTGATAGTTAGCCACAATGTAGCAGCTACAAATTATGCACCTTTTCTAAAACAATACGAAATGGGGACAAATCACCACTTCTACATGATTTAACACAGAGTAATATTAGTGACAGATAGGAAAACGTATGCAAACCAGGTCCATCCTTTTAGCAGCTGCATGTTTCTTTCTGCTTGTGTACAATATCTGAGTACACACAGACTGTGTTTATATGCAAATAGACACGTCATGCTTAAAGAAGGTGACATTCAACATTTAGATCTTCTAGGAATGTTGCTGTAGGCCTGGCTTTATCCACGCAACAAAAGACGTATGTATGGATTTCGTGTCCATTACCTCAAAGCTGGAGTGGCTAAAAAAAGAAAAAGTAATTTACACTTGTTCAAAACTACCTAATAACACTATAGCAACTGTGGATTTGATGTCATACTGCCTGAGGTGATGTGACTGGTTCCCATCGTTCCACTGGGCAACCACAACAACAAGGCATCCATTTGTTGCTAAACTGCCTAGGCCTCATTGCATACATATTTTTTTTGATTTACACGTGTTCACCAGGCATTGATGTGAAGAATGTCAGCGATGCACCAAGGTGGAGCCTACCTATTTTGGCTTAGAACTGTTGGCACCGGCAAGGAGAAGTTCTGTGGAAGTCATTCTTAGAATGGAATCTCCTTATGCAATCTTCAGAAATATTTATAGGAACTGGTTGCCTAAATAAAACTAGAGCCATCTAGAAAAATGAATAACACTATGGCAATGTGGCATTCCTTTGCTAAGGCATCCATTTTAGGCCGAGCATAGTATGTTGTAATTGACATACCTAAATCCAGAAACTTACATGCAGGAGTAGTATCACTGGAGGCAGCAAAATCCTTTGGCAGGTCATGGGTAAATATGGGAGTTTCCAAGTGGTGGGATCATCTGTTCCAAAAATGGGTGTGGCATGGGGAAAAAGAAAGAGAGGTAATGCAAGGGAATGAAAATACAATGACACCACTAATGAGTATGTCTGAAGGAATCCACATTCACAAAAGGACACAACACCTACCAACCAAGTAAACCTCTGCCTTCCCAGCCTTGAAATAAGTCACACACCACACATAGGCCGCTCACTGGAATTGCAAAAAAATCAGAGAAAGCGTAATTAAGCCAGTGAAATGTGCACTAAGGAGAAATGCACAGAAATTAGAGCTAAACAATAAGATTGTGGGACACCAAATAACTCAAACCAGTGTGACAACAGCACAAAACCCCCCAAGTGTATAGCATAAAGATGCTACACAAAATTAAACAAGTACGAAAACTGCAGGTCAAAGTCCTTACCAAAAAAAATAGCTGAAACACGGGGTGACAACAAAACACATGCCCATGCCAAGTATAAACGAATCTAAGGGGCATATTATCAAGACAGGCGATAAAATTATCGCCGCTTTAGCGCCAGAAAACTGCCGCTAAAACGGCGATAATGGGCTTGATAATATGCTCTTGCGAATTCCAATTGAAGCTCAGGTTAGATGTGAAGGACATCTAACATGGGCTGCAATTGGAATTCCATAGAGCATATTTTCAAGCCCATTATCGCCGTTTTAGCGGCATTTTTCTGGCGCTAAAGCGGCGATAATTTTATCGCCTGTCTTGATAATATGCCCCAAAGTGTTGCATAGTCACACAGCTAAACAGTACATAGATAGAAAGGATGAGAGCACGCCAGGCATTTGTGTTTTTATATTAGGTTGAGGAGGCAGGTTTTATCAACATTAGGCTTTTTACGCTTTTGACGTGAGCACAGGGCACATTCCAGCTTCATCATTTCATGTCTTCTGACAATGCTGCTATAAATTGCTTTCAAAGTGGCCTTGATTTATCTGACTGCTGCTATATTACAGCATACAAGATTGTTTCCATTTGAAATTGTTCTATGTAATTATATCTATCTATTCCATACGATACACAAACCAAAAACTTCTATATCATACAGTGGCGGCTCAGCTTACGGCGTGCTGCGGGGCGTGGGAGGGTCAGGGTGGGGGGGGGGGGGGTAGAAAACTCGGTCAGTCGACGGAATGAAGGAATGTAATAATTACTTTCCTCCGTTCCGTTGAATGTCCGTGTTTGCTACCCCTCCGTCTCGCAGCACGCCCTAAGCGAGCCGCCACTGTATAGGATGTGAATTCATAAGCGGACAATTCTGTAGAATTATTTATCCTGGACTCAGTTTCATCAATGGTTCTTTTAATAAATTTGCTTTCTTGTAACACTTATTTAAACACTGGTGGGTTGTTATTTAGGTTTTAGCATCCAATATATTATACTGTGACTGGAAAAAACGGGAAAAGTATGGTGCTTCAGTGTCTGAAAATGAAATTACAGGTCTCTTCATGCAGCGGTAAGAAAGCTAATTTATCATAGAATCACTGATACTTTTGAAACTGGTGAGATAATTAATTAAGAGTGTAATTATGTATATCTTCATGTTCCAGGTAGACAGTCATTAACTGGACTCAGTGATACATTTGCTTGTTGCTGAGATAGCTCAGTGGGTTGATTCTGAGTAAGCTCTCCCGTTCTGTAAGATAACATTTGTCGTTCTGGTTCTGTGTGTTCTATGAATGGCCAGCACTCTTTGTGTCATAATATATCTGTGAACTAAATTGTCTGTACGGAAATCCCCACCTGCAATAACAATAGTGCACCAACTCCATCTGAAGAAGTTGTGGAGAACACAGCCTTTTGAAGGACAACAGTCATTCAAACAATAGTTCCCACCAACTCTGTATATAAGTTCATATGAGTACTTTATCTATCTTTGCTACCCTAACTCTGTTTGTCTGTGTTCCTTTCTTTCTGTTTGTCTATGTTCCTTTCTCTCTTTATTTATTTCTTTCTTTCCTTCCTTCCTTCTTTCTTTCTTTCTTTCTTTCTTTCTTTCTTTCTTTCTTTCTTTCTTTCTTTCTTTCTTTCTTTCTCGCCTTCTTTTTTCTTTTCTTCTGTGTTTGATCCCTCTTTCTTCTCTTACTTTCTTTTTTCAATCCGGTTTTGTTTGACCTTTCTTTCTTTCATTTTTATGTCTTTCTTTCTTTCTTTCTTTCTTTCTTTCTTTCTTTCTTTCTTTCTTTCTTTCTTTCTTTCTTTCTTTCTTTCATTCTTTCTTTTCGCCTTGTGAAGTGCTATACACACAAAGCTCTGACCTGACAGGGCTGGTGGCAGAGAGGTCTTCCTGGATCCAATAAAGCCCCTGGTCTCCTTTCCTTAATACCAGAGCACCCCATATCTCGTTCCCTTAATACCAGAGCACTTACATCATACTCCACAACTTTCGATAGGTGGTTGATAACCCCCTTTGCTCTCTTGTTTTTACCATCCTCAGTTCCTGTGCCCATCCAGGTATGAGCACTCACTACAGCAACAATGAACCTTTATTACCTCCAGTCTGTACCACCTTTATCTCACCTTCACCCACCACTCCTCGGTGCAAGCCTCCAGATGTTTTAAAAGAGCAAAGCTCTCATCTCTGCCATGCTTCTGAGAGCTCCCACTCTGACCATTAATGAGCCCTCACCAAATTTAGTACTCGTAGACTCTGGCAAACTTCTTAGATTTTATAGATGTTTGTATTATATTTAAGCAAATGGTTGTGTTAAATGTTTACCAAAATGCTAAAAATTATAATTTTGAGTTGAAATTGGATCATTTGAAGACTGATTTATTGTAGTGGAAATATAAATACCAAAATGCCCTTTGGATTCTGGGGTGAATTAGATGTTACATTCAACCTTCAAGAGATTTAAGATCTTACTTAATATCTGATGTTAGCATATGCCATCCCTCTGGGGGGAATTTCTTCCAATGAAGCCACTGGCTAATGTTCAAAAGATGCAGTCTTTTTTCTAGATCTCAATTTTGTTCCGCACTGATGGATCTGTGGGTAAAACCTTCAAAATTGTGAGCTCAGGTCACTATTGATTGCATATTTGTTTTCCCAGAGCTCTTACTCTTATGTAAAAATTATCTGCTAAGTGTTTTTTCTGATAATGGTGACCTTTTGATTTCACTTTAATTGAGGTGCTAAACAAATTATACATTTCTGAGTTGCCAGTGGACTAACCTAAACATATACTGAAACCTTCCTAAATTTGTGCTTTGCAGAGCATGATTGAGACGGAAATATTCACTGAGGTGAATGTCCTGTGATGGGATGAACATTTAATATTAAGTATGGCAGAATGTTTTCAAATGCATCTTAAGATTGATTTTACTGAGTGTTCCAAGGGTATGTATGTCAAAGGGATTTCTCCCTGGTTTGGCAAGAATCTGAAGCTCTAAAAGAGTTACATTTTAAGCCTCTCTAGTATTAAGAACTGAAAATTATGTAAATATAAGTTTATATGAGTAGATAAAATGGTGCTACTTTCAGATAATTAAAGGAAAAAAGGTAGGCTTCCACTATAAATATTGGGGAGAGTTTAAACATCATCTAGTTCGAGGACACTTGCTGGTTTTGGCATAAAGCAAATATGTATTGTTGTTTAAAATGGAACATTCCAGAATCATTGTTGTCAGACCGTTTTTTATTTTTCAATGGGACTTTAAAACTCCATAGGTACTCAACATCTAATTCAGTTGATGTGGTGCTCCTGGAGTCGATAACAGTAGAAGCTATGGTTAAACAATTAACTCTATAAACCTCTAGTACAGCTAACCCCAATGGCATACCTGCTTGTGTTTATGGGAGGAATTCTGAATGGTGGGAATTACAGTTGGGCCCCAACTACAGGTGGATTTTGCATAATGATCTGATCCTACACTCTTGGAAAGGAGACATAATTAAACACTTGCTTAAAAAAGGCAAAGAAGTGATCTGAAGTTATTAATTCATCTCCATAATAGATATGACCTAGAAAATCTTTACCAGATTTGTTTTGGTGAGATGAAATGACTGGTCCACTACTATAGGGTAGATTATTTTAGAGCAGGTGGGTTTCTAAAATAGGCAATCAATTAAGGGTTATTGTTTTGTATTATAGTATTATAGACCCTCGGTCTAGGTCCACTCTCTCCCTGCAGCTCCGCTGTGCCGTCTCTTGATTACAGACCACGACCTCCTCCTTGGGAGGTTCAAGGCTGCTGCCCGCTCTTGGGCCTGCTGCCCGCTCCAACTGGGACAGGCTGCCTGCAACCACCGTAACCTTTCTCAGACGGTTTTTTATTACTTTTTTCCCTGTTGTACCACTGTTATTGTGCCCACCTGTGTATTGCTCTAATTCCACCACTGTTTTTATTTTCTTGTGCCTGCCTGTTCCTTTTGCCTTTTGCTGCTGCTGCCCCTGTGGCCCCTCCCCCCCGGAATACCCCCCTCCACGACATAATGCGGCCGCTGCGCGGTCGTGCTGCCAGCGCGCCGTAGGCATGCCAAAGGCAATCCTGTCTGCGCCCATCCCCAACCCAACTGTGGCCAGCGCCAGGAACCCTGGACCTCCCACTACCCATCGCTATGACACCACTACCCTCCTCCCACTCAACCCTGGAAGACTTAGAGAATGCCAACAGGCCTCGCCAAACACGACCCACAGCAAGTTCTCCTGCCTCCACTACCGCCAGACCTTCACCGCCACCCCGGCCTCCGACACCGCCGACGCCAGCACCGGCGACACCCTAAAATGCATCCTCCTCAAAGTACGCTCCGTACACAAACACACCATGGAAATCTGGAACCTACTTGACTCTCTCTCGCCTGACATTGCCTTCTTCACAGAGACCTGGACATACGCATCCTCCGCCCCCAACATCAGCACCACTATCCCAGACGGATACAAGATCCAGAAGAAAGACTGCCCCAACCACCCAGGAGGGGGCCTTGCCATCGCCCACAAGAGCACTCTCCGCCTCACCACCTCCAGCGAAACCTTCCCCTCTGCTGAACACCTGCACTTCCAGATCCAGACCACCCCCAAAGCCACACTCCGAGGAACCCTCGTCTACAAACATCCCCGACCCCCGAAAACCCTTCGCCACCACCATCACCGACTTCATCGCACCCCACGCCATCGCTTTAACAAACTACATACTCATCGGAGACCTGAACTTCCACCTTGACAACCCCAGCGACCCCAACTCCACTATCCTTCATGACAACCTCGCCAGCATCGGACTTAAACAACTCGTCAACACACCAATCCACAGAGCAGGACACACCCTCGCCCCATCTTCGCGGCAGAAAACACAGTCCAATTCAGCCACACAATGCAGCCGCCATGGACCGACCACCATTGCGTACACTTTGCCATTAACAAACCCAAGGCACCCAAACCAGCCCCATGCACACCACGAAGGAACTGGAGCAAGGTTACTGACGAGCAACTTAAATCCACCCTCACCCGAAACAACCACACCTGGGCACCCGACACAAACGACGCAGCCAGAGAACTCCACACCTGGATCTCCAACTGCGCAGATGAGCTTGCACCGCTATGCAACCCCAACAGACAACGCCCCAGGAAAGCCGCCTGGTTCACCACCGCTCTCCAAGAAGCCAGACGCATCTGCAGACACCTGAAGAAGAACTGGAGAAACAACAAGACAACAGAAAACCACACTACCTACAAGGACGCCATAGCTGACTACCACAACGAGATCAGAGCCACCAAGAGGAACTACATCCACAACAAAATCCTTGCCAACTCCACCAACTCCAAGGAACTTTTCAGTGTCATTCAAGATTTCACAAACCCACGCAGCGAAGCTACAGATATCACCCCATCCCAGGACCTCTGCAACAAGCTTGGAACCTATTTCCACCTCAAGATCAAAAACCTCTACGACAACTTCCTTGACCATTCACCAGGTGCCACAGACGGACGGCCCCCCAGGAACACCAGCCAGCCCACAATCTCCAACTGGACACCGATTACGGCCGAAAACACTGCCTCGACCATGAAAAGCATCCACTCGGGGGCCCCCACCGACCCCTGCCCCCCTCACATCTACCACAGAGCCACAGCAGCCATCGCACCTGAACTACAATGCATCATCAACGCCACATTCAAAACAGGCACCTACCCAGACAACTGGAAGCTCGCAGAAGTCAGACCCCTGCTCAAGAAGCCCACAGCTTATTCCACCGACCTCAGGAACTATCGGCCCATCTCGCTACTCCCCTTCGCAGCCAAAGTTGCAAAGAAAACAGTCAACAGGAAACTGATATGATTCATTGAAGAGAATGCCGTCCTCGACCCGTCCCTATCCGGATTCTGAAGCAACCACAGCACAGAGACCACCCTACCCGCCGCCACAGGTGACATCCGCACTCTCCTGGACCAAGGCCACTCCGCAGCCCTCATCCTACTCGACCTATCAGTGGCCTTCGACACCGTCTCCCACCGCACACTATTAGCCAGATTACAGGATGCAGATGTACAAGGAACAGCCCTGAACTGGATCCGATCATTCCTCACCGGAAGAAGCCAAAGGATCAGACTCCCACCCTTCCTCTCCGACCCCATGAAAATCACCTGCGGAGTCCCACAGGGTTCTTCACTGAGCCCCACCCTCTTCAGCATCTACATGGCCCCCCTCGCAGCCATTGTCCGACAGCACGGCCTCACATCGTATGCTACACTGACGACACCCAGCTCATCCTCTTCCTCACCAAAGACCCCACCACTGCCAAACTCAACTTCCAGAAAGGAATGCAAGACGTCGCAATCTGGATGACCAACAGCTGTCTGAAGTTCAACACCGAGAAGACAGAAGTCCTCATCCTCGGTACCACCCCTTCTGCATGGGACAGCACCTGGTGGCCGACCACCCTTGGAAGCCCACCTACTCCCTCAGACCACGCCAAGAACCTCGGCATCGTACTCGACTCATCACTAACCATGAACCAACAGGTCAACGACATCACCTCCAGCTGCTTCATCACCCTCCGCATCCTACACAAGACCTTCAAGTGGATCCCCCCTGAGTCAAGGAAGACAGTCACCCACACACTCATCACCAGCAGACTGGACTATGGAAACGCACTCTACGCTGGCATCAACAAGTCCCTACTCCGCAAACTCCAGACAATACACTGCCGCCAGACTCCTCCTCGGCATCCCCCGACACGAACACATCTGCCAACACCTACGAAGCCTTCACTGGCTCCCCGTGGAGAAAAGAGTAAATTTCAAAATCCTCACTCAAGCCTACAAATGCCTACACAACTACGGACCCAAATTCCTCAACGACTGAATCAACTTCCACATACCCATAAGAAACCTCTGATCTTCCAACCTCGCACTGGCCGAAACCCTGTCCGTCCACAGAGCCAGAGCAGACAGAAGATCCTTCTCTCACATTGCAGCCAAGACCTGAAATGAGCTACCGGCAGACATCAGACGCGCCCCCTCCCTGAACACCTTCAGGAAGACCCTCAAGACCTGGCTCTTCCGCTAAACAGATCTCTGGACCCCCCTCTCAGCACCTTGAGACCCTCACGGGTGAGTAGCGTGCTTACAATTCCCTGATTGATTGATTGATTGACTTGACACAGAGATTCAATATGGCTAAAAGATCTCTATTTTGCTTTTTGGTATATTTTAAACCATCACTCAGCTAGAGTGCTCACAACTATTGTCTAAACTTGAATGTTGTGATATTCTCCTGTGGTTATTATCATTTATATGTCTGATCATTCAGACAGTTGGGATAGGGCTGAAATTTCAGAAAAAAGGAAATAAATTAGCTGATAAAATCTCAACAGAAAGTGGCCTAAATCATGAATGTGTGTTAGCCCCTACATTGCTTATTTACTTTTGTTTTGTTTTGGTGATGTTGCTTTTTATAATCTGCCAGCAATCTAATCCATATAAGAGTGTGGACAAAACACTGCAGTGGTAAAGCCTCAGCTTGGTGTCAGTTTTGCTCTTCAACCTAGTCATCAAATGGGTGATGTGAAGCACAACCGAAGACCAAGCCAAAAGCAACAGATGCATCTTATTCTCTACATTGGAGGACCTTGACTATATAGATAATCTAGCCTTGCTCTCTAACACACCAGCATATACAGGAAAATATTTCTCACCTCAACATCCATGCATAGCAAGTGGGCCAGAGGATCAACATGAGGAAATGAGAAGTTATGCCACTCAACAGCCTAAACCCTTTACCAATGAAGGCGAATGGAGAGGCCCTAGCCATGACTGATTTCACGTACCTAGGCAGAACTATCAGACATGATGGAGATGCAGGCACTGACATCAAGAGCAAACTGAACAAGACCAGGAATACCTTCAGGATGCTGAACAATGTGTGGAGGTCATCTCTGTGCACCGCCAGCACCAAGCTGACATTATTATGTCTATTTTTAGCTGATCTATTGACTGTGTTGACAACATGCCTTTTTTTCCTCTTCGGTTTTATGGGCTCTCTCTTATTTGCTTATGATCTTGTTTTGTGAGACCACAGCTTGGAAAATTGAGGGAGAGCTCAAAAGTGGCATAATGCTGTTTGCTCCACTTGTATTTTGCTTCAGCAAAGTGCACTCCAAAAAACACATAGGCCCTGATTACAAATCAGTTGGAATTTTCCTCCCCCTGCATAAACCTGTTTGTGATGGGGTTGGAGTTTTTAGTGGAGTGGTATTTACTGCATCCGGTAATTACCGGACTCATTAAATATCTCACACTTAGTTAAATTTCGACAGGTCAAGCCTGCATGAATTTATCAGCAGAAAAGTGTACGGTATTTACCAGGAAGCACCAAAATGTGCATATTATTCTTTAAAAACCCGTGGAAGGTGGTATTTATTGCACTCTATAAAAACTAAACACACAGTTTTGTCATTTATCAGGTGCAATAAATTCCATCTTTATTCCAACAAACTGGGAATCAGGGCCTAAATTTACAGTGCAGCATGGTTGGTACCTCATCTTCCTCCTCGTACACCGTCTGACCCCATCCTACAAAGCCTAAACTGGTTACCAATAAGGAAACGAACACGTTTCAGTCTCATTTGCCTAACATACAAATCTTTACGTGGAAACTGGCCACAGTACTTACAAAGAAAACCTGGGGGCAGATTTACAAGCCCCCTGCGCCACCACTATGTCACTTTTCGTGACGTACTGGTGGCGCAGGGGGCTCCTCCATATTTACAAAGAGAGGAAAAGCCACCCTGTGTGACTTTTCCTCTCCTCGTAAATATGGCCCCTTCACATGTAGCACTGTGCGTGTAAGGGGCGTTCCATGGGTGTTGCTGTGGGTGTTCCCACGCAACACTCATGGAACAAGACACATCTCCAGATTTACGAGAAATCGTAAATCTGGAGATGCGTGTGAATGCTACGCCACCCTAGAGGTGGCGTAGCGATGCGCAATGAGGAGAAATGTTTTCATTTCTCCTAGTTTTTTCCTCTTTCAATGTGTGCTGCATTCTACAGAACGCATTGAAAGAGGAAAAAGCCTCTTGTGATTGTTTTGTGCAGGAAGGTGTCCCTTCCTGCACAAAAACGCAGGCATCTCCCCACAACGCAGGCATCCTTGCACCATGGTGCAAGGGTGCCTCGGACACGGGCAATGGCTAAGCGGATTTCAGCTCCTTGGTACAATCTCGATTTAAAAAACTTAAAGAAAACTTGTAGAGCCAAAGAACGACTCTGGAGGAAGGAATATTCAGAGCTCGATAAAATACGCTATAGAGAGGCACTAACAGTATATAAAGATGCCATATTTGAGGCAAGATCCAGATACTTTGCCGAGAAAATTATGGCCGCAAAAAATATTTCCGGCGAATTATTTAAGACAGTTATTAAATTGGCCACTTTTGGTAATGCTAAGTCAGTAAAGACAACTAAACAATTTTGTGACAAACTAGCCAATTTCTTTTATGAAAAAGTGGTCAAAGTCTATGAGGAATTCTCCACTGTCGGGAATGATATTAGTCAAGCTGAGATCACGATGGATGAATCGGACACGAAAGCTACGTTAACAAACTTCCCCTCCCTTACACAGGATAGAGTTGAGAAAGCCATTCTGGAAATCAAATCAGGCTCTTCCCTGGATCCATGCCCTGTTATGGTTCTTCATATGGTTCCCCATATAATAGCAAAAACTCTGACACCCCTATTGAATAATATTCTCACATCTGGGTACTTTCCAGCAGAATGGAAAAATTCCTTGATCAGACCCATTTTAAAAAAAACTACTCTTGATCCCCTCGAAGTGCCTAACTATCGTCCCATTACTAGTCTACAATTCCCGTCCAAAGTTCTTGAAAAGGTGCTAAATGAGGAACTTCGGTCCTTCATAGAACTTAACAATAAATTAGATATAGCACAACATGGTTTCAGGCCACAGCATAGTACTGAATCTGCACTAATTGCAGCCACTGAAAGTATACGATGTCAACTAGACCAGGGCAGAAAGGCTATACTAGTAATGCTTGATCTATCCGCCGCGTTTGATACGGTGGATCATCATATACTCATTCAGCGTTAAGCCGATATAGGGATAAAGGATAAAGCCGCAGATGTCCTCCACTCCTACCTGAATAGTAGGAAACAAGCTGTGGTGCTAGATGAGTACACATCCTCTCACTTTGTAATGCCATGTGGGTGCCCCAGGGATCGGCACTTTCACCTACTCTATTCAATATATACGTCTCCCCTCTGGCTAAACGTATTCGCTCCTTTGGTTTCAAGGCCATTTGTTACGCAGATGACACACAAATTATCATTTCTCTAGCCACAAATCCAGAGTCCGTGGCAGACCGTTTTATGCTCTGCATGAGTCAGATCATTTGCTGGATGAAAAATAATTGTTTAAAATTGAAAACCGGGAAGACAGAAGTTGTTATGTTCGGAGGAGACATGTCTCTCTGGAAGCCAAATTGGTGGCCCGACATAGCAGGACCATGTCCACAGCCGGTAAAGAAGGTAAAAAACCTTGGAGTTCTCATCGACGACCATCTCTCTTTAACAGACCAGGTAAATAGTATAACCTCCTCTTGTTTTTATACTCTGAAAATTCTTAGGAAAATTCTTCCATTTATTCCTATGCCTTTGAGGAAAATGGTTGTAACAGCACTGATCTTGCCAAAAACTGATTATTGCAACTCACTGTATATTGGAGCAAAAAAAAATGTGCTCCAAAAACTCCAGACCCTGCAGAATGCGGCGGCCCGGCTGCTCTTGGATCTAGCTAAATTCAGTCCCATCAGCCAAATCATTCGAGAACAGCTACATTGGTTACCCATGTCCGCGAGAATCCAATTTAAGTCAATGTGTGTGCTACATGAGAGTTTGCATAATATGGGACCCTCACAGATAGGTCAATACTGCAAACGGTATACCCCAATGAGAAGTCTACGCTCGGCGACAGCCCACCTGCTTGTGGTTCCAAAAGTAAAGACGGTGAAGTGGGGTGGCAGAAGTTTTCGACACTTGGCCCCTAAGCTTTGGAATACTATGCCTTTACATCTTAGGATGCAAAGTGACCTGTTACAGTTCAGAAAGGGGCTAAAAACTTGGCTATTTACCTGTATCCCCAAAATATCGTAAGTTCCTTCTGTCCTAACGTACTGGCAGCAAGCGCTAAGACGCCAAGGCAAACACGCGCACTACAAAAACCAATTTTCATTTCATTTAATTTAATTTCTTCCTTAGCTGTTGATTATCCACTATCAGATGCATGTCAACAGAGCAGGATAAATGGGAATTATCGATGTTTTAGACGTTACCAGATTTAAGTGTACCTCTTCTCATGCAAAGTTTTTCTGAGAATTGCGAAATGATTTTCAGCACATTGAAAGATAATTTTCACTCCGAATACAGACAACGAGCATGGGAAATGTATACAGCCTTTTCTCTTCATGTTTATTATCTGCCACTGTGTAACATCGACTCCTCATCGGGTGGCCATGTAAAGGGAGCTGATATTGTGTGACAGCCAGCGGCACCACGTGATTTGGGGGGCCGAGAAATAGTTCCCGGATTCTTGAAAAACAGCATTTCTTCACCCATGAATTCCTCACTCTGGGACTAGAACTCGCAATGGACTTAATATCATGGGAAGAGACCGCCGGAATTGTTAATTGTAGCCAAGGTATCTCCAAACGGGATTTATAACCAACTCTTGGACAGTTTATAATGCATTTTTTTAACCAAGTGTGGTTTCACGAATTAGTTTTGAAAAGTAGACCTCTGAAGAACCAATCTTTCATCTCAATGTTTCTTTTAAATTGCCGTCTTTGTTGTTACGCAGTTATTATTGCTAGTTTACACACGGTTGTTTCCGGTGGAGGTATTATAGCGGGCATAATACATGATTAACATTATGTGTACAGCCACAGTGGGTGGTCTGGAAGCTTTGACAACTAAAGCTCTAGCACTGGAATTAACACACAAAATATGTAAAAAAAAAAAAGAAAAAGAAAAAAGCCACCTTTTTACGGGTTCCTAGTGTGAACGTATTTGCTCTAGTTGCTAAAGGCAAATTGTAAAATGCAGTCTGGAAGCCTGTCTTTTTCGCTTGTCGGTGGAAGTCTGCGTTAGGAAATCGCTCCCCTCCTTTTCCTCACGCCGTACAGTAAAGTTGTTTTAATCATACAATGAGGCGGCACCCTTTCATGTTCCCCCTGCGCTCCCTTGAAACATGCGGTTCAACAGTTGCAGCGCGCGCTTGGGACTGGCTGCAGGCGCTCCAGCCCGCCGAATGCTTTAGCTCGAACCGCAGTAAACGTTGTGCCCACACACGAGGGGAAACTAATCTCGGTTGTGCCTTGATTTTGGCAGTAACTGTTGTTTTTAGTTGTGATTAAAATAAACTGGTCCCTGCCCTGCGGGTCTTTCACATCTGGGCTATTAAAAAATAAATGGAATAACACAAAATGTAATTAAGGATATGTGCCCATCCTTGCAATGTATGGCGGGAGTACTTTGATTTGCTGAGGGCGGGTGCAGTGGCGTAGTAAGGGTGGCAGTCCACCCCGAGCGGCACGAGTTTTGGGGGCGCGGCCGCAGAATTTCTGGAGCGACCCCCCCCCCCCCCCCCACTTACATTCGGCCGCCGCAGGTAGCAAACGAAGGGGCCGCCAGGGAGGGGCCTAAGGCCTAGTTACGCCGCTAGCGGGGCCACCGGGAATGCATACTTCAATGCTATTCTTATTCTATTGTAAGACTGCAACTTTATCCCAGAGAAAAATACCACGGCATCTGTGTAAGTTTTAAGGTATTGTGAGGTCCATGGATGGTACTTGAATAAAGGTTTATGTAAAATCCACCACAATTTTTGACAATAAGTAATTTCTTCTCCTATTTTACCTACGACTCAGCTAGAAATTGTCAAGACAGTTTCAAAATACTTTTCACATGTTTTTGTCTTGTTAAGGGGAAAATACAGATTTTGAAATTATTTCCATTTTTTTGTTTTGGCATGAAAATGCCGCCCAGGCCAGCAAATACTGGTCAGGTAGCAATCGTAGATGTGGTTAGAATTAATTCAAGAATTACATATAAGCACTTTGGTTTTGTCAGTCAATTGTCCTGATTTGCCCCGGAAGGCACACCCCTGAGTCCTGTACTTTACTGCCAGGGCCGGACTGGCCGTAGCGGGCACCGGGCAATCCCCCGGTGGGCCGCTCGGGTGGGGGCTGGTTTTGGGCCCCTTGGGGCCGTTTTTGTTACAGGGCCGTTTTTGCAGCATAGCTGCAAAAGCGGCCCTGTAATAAAATCGTCCGAAAACCGTCCCTGGCAAAGAGCTCAGCGGCACCCCCAATCCCCCTGGGGGGCCGGCCGGGCACTTTGCCAGGGCCGGTTTTGGTTCCCAGTCCGGCCCTGCTTACTGCCATAGAAAAACAGCATACACTTCGCTGATAACCAGGGCCGGACTGGGAACCAAAACCGGCCCTGGCAAAGTGCTCGGCCGCCTCCCCCCCCCCCCCCCCCCCCGGGGCATTGGGGGTGCCACCGAGCTCTTTGCCAGGGCCGGTTTTCGGCCGATTTTGTTATACAGGGCCGATTTTGCAGCTATGCTGCAAAACGGCCCTGTAACAAAAACGGCCCTCAGAGGCCCAAAACCGGCCCCACCTGTGCGGCGCACCGGGGAATTGCCCGGTGCCCACTATGGCCAGTCCGGCCCTGCTGATAACGCCCAATTAGGCTGAAACATGTCTGGCACTCTTAAAGCATCCAAAGTTGCTGCACTGCGCTGTGTGAGAAGGAGAGAACAGCTAAGGGCCACAATTCCAAAGATGTGGCACCCTCCTTCTCTCTTCCTGGCGCAGGCACACACTAAGGCTGCCTAGCACCAATCCCACACCTTTGCACCATACTGCAAGAGTGTCTGTGTCATTTCTAGCATTGGCTTTATTCTGGAAATGTACACTTCCAGTACAAGTTACTATGCTTAAACTAACTTTAAAAGTTTTTCCACTTCGGATGTGTGCTGTACAGTGCAGCACACATTCAAAGTCAGAAAAGTTTGGAGAAATAAAAGCCTTTTTCCTTTTCATTTTTGCCTGAAAGAGGCATTATTTTTTTATGTAAAGCCCTGTCTACTATTTTGAGTAGATAGGGTTTTGTGTAAAAAACCATGAGTGGTTGTATGGGATTGCCCATCTACCAGGGGCGGCTCCACCGCTAAGGCGTAGGAGCGTCGCCCCACTGCTTTAAGAGCAGTGCAGAGGAAAAAAAAAATGATAATAATGAAACGTTATTATAATTTTATTTTTCCATCCCTAGGTGCGGGAAGGGGCGGGGCTTGGCAGAGCAGGGGCCAGGGGAGGAGTGGTGAGCTCACTCAAAGTGCACATGAATGCTTGACCGGTCGTTTTGGGCCGACCAAACATTCATGCGCACTTTGCATGTTCACCACAAGGATGCATTAAACACAACCTGCTGGGAAACATGCACAGGCTCCCTGTCTGAGTGCTGAACCACGACGCTCAGACCAATGACAATGCTGTAATGAAGCATTGTGACTGGCTTTAGGGACCGTAGGGGAACCAATCCCAAAGCTGCATTGCAATGTTGTCATTGGCATACGGAGCCTGGGAGCCCGGGTGCTTCCTGCGATGAGGAGAGGCGACGGAGAGACGGTGGCTGGCGACTCGACCAGTAGGTAAGTTTTCTTAATTATTTAGTTCATTTTTAATTTTATTCTCCTCACCCCTCCACCACCACCATTCCCAACCAGCCGCCACTGCCATCTACCTCCCATGGGACGTTCACCTGATGCAAAGCATGGGATAGTAGTGCAAAATAATACTTTGTGTTACTTTCAGGCGAATTTCCAGAGCAAAACATGTTTTGTGCTAGAAAGTATGTGCATAATAAACATTTTGTGCTGGTTTGATTCACTTTTGTAATGCAAAATGTTATTAAATCTACCCCTACATTTTCTGATAAAGAGAAACTGGCCTGACTTCTATATGGTTGATCCTTGTCTGTAAAGGCACTGTGAGCAACAAAACAACAAAACAATAGAATGGAATGCGCCAAACAGGAATTACCAGTGGTTAAGATAAGTTTACAAATATCATCTATCACTTTGCTTTGACTACTGAAATTAACTACATAGCATGTATGTAATTAATGGGACTCAGCCTGGTGGCAGTCGGAGGTAGGACCAGCACCTACATTCAGAGACAACGTAAGAAATCTAGGGATCATCCTAGATGACAAACTCAACATGACACCCCAAATCAACACAGCATGCAGCTATTCCTTACACATCCTACGCATGCTGCGGAAAATCTTCAAATGCTTGCCTCAGAACACCAGACAGACTGTCACAAAAGCAAACATCACGAGCAGGCTGGACTACAGAAACATTTTCTATTCTGAAATTTCCAAACAACTCCTAAGCAGACTCCAGACCATCCAGAATACCACTGCAAGACTTGGCCTCCCATGCCACATCACACCACACCTCACGAAGCTTCACTGGCTCCCCATTCACCAGCGCCGCCAATTCCAACTTCTCACATACACACACACAAAGCCCTATACAACACCGAATCATAATACCTGAACAGCTGCATACACTTTCACCAACCCATCAGACACCTACACACTGCCTCATTCTTACTTGCACACATTCCTCACATCTGCAAAAGCAAAACTGGAGGTCGCTCATTCTTCTATATCGCACCCAAGACAAGGAACGACCTCCCTTAACACAGCAGAGCCTCCTAGTCACTTTTTGAGTTTGGCAAGAAGCTGAAGACCTAGCTCTTTGTATAAGCACCTTGGGGACCACAAACCTACACGCCTGTCCAAGCGCCTGAATACCCTCTCAGTTGATTAGTGCGCTGTAGAAATCAATATAATATAACAGCGTCACGATTGGATGCGAAGGAGGAGTTATTGAAATATTTAAGATAACTATTGGCAGTTAGAAACATACATTAGTGGAAATTGATATAGTTTTAGGTTTCATTTGTTTTATATCTCAAATGACGCAGGAACTGCTCCAGTGTAACAGCCCAGAAATTGATTGTTCTATACGCTTAGACCAGAGCCCATAGCTAACCGTGCATTCTTGAAAAATCAGAGCATTAGGAAAATAATTAATTGGTTAATCTGATATTTTTTTGGGGGGGGAAGGAAATTACTAAAAGACACACAATTCTGGCTGAAGAGGGGTGAAACCCCGAAAACGGTCCTAGGAGGCTTGTTTCCAGTCCAGGGAGGACCTGGCTTGGCAGTTCGGGCTGGACTGTTCCCATGAGGCACAGGGTAAAGACTGATTTGCTTATGGCTGGGTTCAAACTGGAATGGCATGGTGAGCAAAAAAACGATCGATATAGGCCCAGATCTCTGTACTGGGGTGAATGTATGACATTGTTCTGCATTCTGTCCATCAACTGTTGTTTTTGAAGGAAATTACTAGCCTTATCTCTGTGCTAAAGAAAGTTAGTGATGCTATTTGAGAATTGATGTTATGTTTTTGAACCTCTTTTGCATACCCATAAACGTGTTTGTGGGCATTCTCAATCTCCACTCAGCTCCAGTCACACCAGAACAATAGTTTAAGTAATGCTAGGGCACCTGGATTCTAACTGGTTGCAGTTTATGAGATCCTTCCTTCATATGCATCATACCTGTGATGAGCAGCTATGTTACAAGGTTTTACCAACCTGTCTGACCAAAGGTGGGTCATCAAGCCTTTGTAAAAACAATTGATGGCGCACCTGCTTGGCCTTCCTGCTTTGTAATGCTGGAGGCTCAATGTGGGGCCGCAATGGCCCCAATAGGTCAGGTGTGCCTGTGAGCTTTAAGTGTGTATGAAAATGTTGCTGTGGAGTGGCTATGTCCACTCTGGCAACGTTCCTGGGAAATTCTTTGGGATGGCTTCCATCTTGGCTGTGAATAGAGGCCGACTATAGGACCTGCACAGCCATTAAATGTTCACTCCTGGCTTCACTGTGAGAGTGCATTTATTGTGACTGTGTATGAGGGCTTATGTATCTGTGCGCCACCTACAGAATGCTAAGCTACCATTTATTTATTAAGAAACATATTTGCGGATGTCACAAAAACTGAAATGTCATACAGGTCTATAGTACTAAAATATTGTAATCCACTAAAGCTACAACGATATGTAGACACTCAGAAACTAGCACGTGCCTGCCTGACTCAGGTGTGTAAAGTCTGTGAACAACAGTGGCTGGTAGGACCAACGCATATCAATGATGTGGGTCCTTAAGGCTCCTGGCGTATTACCCCCTTGTCTTAAGCAATTCAGGCCTATGAAAAGAAAGGGACAAAGAAGAAAATGGGTAGGCACAAAGAAACAACAGGCAGAGGGTAACGGAGGGTGATATTAGGGTAAGCAATAGTTTCAAAATTATTCATAAGCAAAGTGATTACAACGCGTCTGACCTTCCTGGCTGTAGCGTTGTCAAACAGGAATACTTTTGGTGCTTGGATGGCAATCTAACTAGTACCGGCCTGCAAGATGGAGACCGGGCCTCCCGTTTGTATCACTTCCGGGTCACCTAGCAGTACGTAGTGTCTCCCGGTGTGTTAGGGATGAATATTTGATTTGCACAGGATGAAAGAGGGAGAGAGGCATGTTTAGGGAAAGAAAGGAGTACAGGTGGAATGAGAAGATGAGTCAGGATAGCAGGATAGTGGACAGAGAGAAGACTGAGGAGTTCTGTCAGATGAAGGATAGAGTGGAGTGCAGCGAGATGGGAGGAAAGAGCAGTGTTGGAGTAGAACAGCAAGGTTGAGGGCCAAGCAGAATAGGACTCTGAAGGTAAGGTAAAGATGAGAAGAGTAAAGCGCCATAAAACAAGCAGAGGCAGCCAGAGACAAGCATTGGAGCCAGTGCTTAATTTGCAAAAAAACAATTGCCAGAACCTTCGTCAGGAGGCCACTGCAGCTTGCATTGCCTCTGCCGGTGCTGCCAAAGACAGTACCAACACTACTACTAACCTTCAAAGTCCTACAAGTGTGGCAGTTCCAGTGGTGGCTAGTAATTTTAGGAGGGAGAGAGCGGAAGGGACACACACACACATACACACTCACTTACACCCAGGAATTCACACATGTGGGCACACACACATATCCAATCACAACACTCATTACCAAATATTGAAACATGCACGCACAAACCAAACATTAATAAAACAAAAAATCACACTTCTCTGTAGCTCTGCCTCCGGTGTCCCAGGAGGGTTGGGACTGATGTCATTCCTCATTGGCTGACCTAGGGTCAGTCAATGAAGGCAGGTAGCAGTCCCAACCTCGTCACAGAATGGGATGGGGTCGGTGAGACTGCTGACCCCACCCCACTCTGTGACAAAGTGTTACTGATTGACGCTTGGCAACTGGGTGCTGCGGGGCTTAAAACTGAAGCGCCCAAGTCCAACGCAATGAGTGACGCTACCCCTCGTTACCGAGCTGGAGGGCCTCATGGACATTTGCTGAGCTGAGGAGGTCACGCCCAAAAGAGAATTGACATCTTCGGACCAAAAAAGTTCAGCTCAGGCAGCCAGGAGCCTACGCATTTAGTGCGTGTCTAGCACCTGGCTGCCTGACCTGAAAATGAAGAGTGTCTATCAGGCAGGCCTTTGCTCACCCTGACAGACACTGTTCTTGAGGAACAAAAGGTGAGGGGGCTTGGCCCCTCAGCACCAGTTCAGACTATTCCAGGCCCCCAAAGCTATAAGAATGGCTTGGGCAGCAGGCATTAGTCACTGTTAAAGTATGCTGAATTAATACACTTTGCCACTTTACATTGCCATTACCAGGATGGCAAAAACGGCCAGGTTGTTTTCTATTGCCCCTGCAAATAAGAATATATAAAATGCAGGCGCGGGGAGTTGTACTGTACGGTGCAGAATTATAGGGACATTATAATCTCTGTTCCCTGAGTGTTAAAGAGAACAATGTCTTCAGAGCCATTACTGGGTTAGGAAAGGGAACACCCATGCTCCCTTCAACATTAGATCTTGGGATTAACTTTGTTGCAGAGCTGGTGGCCCTAAAAACACTTGTGTATTGGGTACGCATTTGGACCAACAGTGACCTCCAAGATTATAGAACGGGCCTCGTTGACATCCTGAGCCTTCAAGCTTCTGTTTCAAAGATCAAGTGGCTAGATTGTCTGAAAAGAGCATGGACCGATTTGGGCCAGCTGGAGTTTTGGGAAGACCACTCGTCCATCCAGACCAATGCACCAAAAATGGTCAAACATAGGTATTGGGTGAGGATATCCACCCAAAACCAGCAATCAAGACACAAAGGGGGACTCACGAGGCATTTCCTTATTCACAAACCTGTGTCCAAAGCAGAGGAATTCCTTGATTACATTCACCCAGTGCGAGCTCACACTCTGTTCATGATGTTTTGATATGGAGTCCTCCCAATTGTGTTATTTACTGCACGATGGGATTCCTCTAATGAAGGCTCAAGGAGTTGTAATTTCTGCATTTCTACTGACGAAACTGAAGAACATTTACTCTTTTTCCGCCTCAATTATGCAAACCCTAGTCGTAGGTGGCTTGTCCCTCTGTGTAGGAACTTATTAATTACAGACCGATTAAACACTCTAAGACTTTGCAAGTGTGACTCCTCCTGCGTGGTTTTGGTGGCCGTCTCTCAATTCATATTTTCGGCATGGACAATCAGACAAAAACTGCTACCACAACTGTAGTCAACTGAGATATGGAGGTCGATTTAATGCCATGTAGTATTGTTTTGAACTATTTTAGCAATGTTTACAGTGTTATTAACAGCAAATCAAACTACTAATTTTTATTAACTGCCATTTTATGGTACTTTGTTAGGTCTGTATTGTACTGTTCTTTCTGATGAATTTATATGATAGAATAGTGATTTTATTAATTTTATATGTGTTGACGACGAAAATGTATTTATCGAACTGTCAATAAACTTGAAACTTGAAAACACTACAATTGTTGTGCTCATTTCTAAATTAGACAAACATTGCCACCATGTGGCATACTGGCATGTGTGCCGGTGTTGACAACGAAGTGCTGGTACCAAACATCGGGAAAACACTGGTTCAAATTAAGCATTGTTTGGAGCAGAAGACGCTTTACTAGATAGAAGAACATTAATGCAGATATTCAAGTTTGGCATATTAGAGAACCACTGACTACAGTGAAAGAGGCACTGAGTCCTCATTTACCATGGTCTCAAGCAGGAAGCAGGATCTAAGGCAAGCATTGTGGATTTGAAGTGACACACATCTTTCATATTAATTCCAAAAGGGTTAGTAGATGTAATCATCTGCACCAAGGGATGGAGGAGAACTTTTGCTGAGGGATGCCCTATCGGGCACCCAGGCATAAGGAGAAGGCCTGTTCAGGCTGCAAGCAAGTACCTTAGAATGGGATTCAGGTGTTGGTAGCCATAGCTGATTCCCTTTTTACCAATGGAATCACTGATGCCAGTCTTTGCTTATATGTAGAGGGATGAAGACAACACTTAGACCAGGTCATCAGGATACAAGACTACTTCTGGAAAAACTTACACCAGGATGCGATTTTCAACTGCTTTCCCAAACCACCTTATATCCTTAATTGGAGAACAAATTGAAAGTCTGTAGACCCTCAGCAATTGAGTCCTCTCCATTCTTGATGCACTGCAAATATATTGAGCAATGTAGTCCTTGATAATCTATGACACTGGAAAGAGCTAACAATACTGTTGGATACTTATGGATAAGACAAATGTAAAAGAACAGCCTATGAACATATTTGTTTGGGGTTATTTACATCGTTTCTCATGTGGACAGATCTCCATTTCCTGGTTCTATTTTTTACATTAGATTTTGAAAGATATCTTTAGGGCTGGGGATGAAAAGAGTATAGTAAATGGAGTCATCAAGAAAGGAAATGTCTAAACTTTTTGCCTGCTAATTTATTTACAGTCTCTTGAAAAAAATCGCCTAGGATCTTTCAAGGGTTTCTTAGAGGGATTTTCATATCTAGCTTAGCCCAATATTGTGTGATTTTTCCACTAGTGTGTACATTCATTTTCATTGGAGCCTGTGACTCAAAAATGTTCCTTGGTATGGGGAAAACCAGAGGCAGCCTCCTCGGAAGACCCACGCCCCACCCATGGGATGTCTCCCTTGGGCAGAGTAACACAAGGCAGTGATTTGCACTGCCTTACGTTACTCTAGACATCAAGCCATAAAGGGCCACACAAGGAAGCCTTGCATGGCTTGATAAATCTCACTTACATTTTGCGTCAGCCTTGCACTCCCTTGTGTGGTGCAAAGACGATGCAAACTCTTGGTAAATCTGTCCCAGTGTCTCGAGTCATACATATCAAGGTCAGATATCCATCTACATGTGAGCGAACACAAATTACTAAGGCAATTCTGCAGGAGGGAACTAAGAGATACACTTACCACAGATTGGGACTTACTGGTGTAAGCAGATGGTATGCTGTACCTAGGCCCCGGTGCACTGTGAACCCAACACAGATCAAGATCAAAACTCAATGAAAGGGTAAGGAGGCAGATAACAAATCACATCCAAAGAGAGTACAGAGAAACTGAGGTAAACTGTCAGTGGAAAACAACAAAGGTGAAGAAACAAGTTAAACTGGGTGTAAACCAGGCCTGGGCAGTGCTGGCGGAGTTTCACTCTGTGGAATTCCGCGGAGTTCCCAAAAAACTCTGCACAAGTCCACGGAGCTCAGTGAGCAAGCAGAGTATTCTATGTTAGATGATAGATCATGATGATGCCACTCCATTAACAAATGCAACATGCCTGCGTTCAAATCTAAAACAAATTGCAGCATAAACATGATGAGGACTAAAGGAGCCTAGGCAATAATACTTTCTCAACACAATCAACACGTCCGCAACCCCGCTTCTGATGGGCCTGTGCGTGAGTTCCTGAGAGACAATCGCACACAACACAGAAGATTCAAACACCGAATAATAGTACCTGCTGCACTGCCTGCCTTTCATCTGCTCCTCTCAACGATATCAGGAGGACCAGAGGCTACCTAAATGGCACTTTGACCTACCTATGTAAAGGGGACTGCTGCTGCTGGGTGCACTGTGGCTCCTCTGCCGCTCGCAGAAGCCAAGCACAGGGACAGAGTAAACTTCTGGCGACAATAGCCACCCGGACTGATCACGCGTCAGAATTCAGGAACAAGCCACTTCCTGTGCCTCAGAGTAGGCTCAGACTACTCAAATGTGAAGCGTTTGTCAAAATCCTCCTGCTTGCTTGATTTTAAAAGCTGACAAATGCCACAGCTGTTGTCATATTTTTGCAGTGATAAAAGTGATGCGTGAGTTGTATTTGGTATGTTATTATTTAGCTTAAACGGGGGATACCCTGCAATGCAAACTGTTGGGTGGGTAGAAGATTTGGGTCTGAAGGGTTATCAGGCTTTTCACCCTGTCAGGGCTCAAACAGCGGGAACCCCGATGTAATCTGGGTGGGGTGGGGTACATTTGGCTGATCCCAAGATGTCTTCAGCATGCCTGCCTTTTGTTCCCCATTACACACCTCTGTGTAGCTTGTAATTAGTAGGAAGCTGCCGTGCAGCCTGTGAGTACCAGCCCGAGTAATGGCACCCAACCCCAGTCAGCCCAGCCAGGCTTTATAGCCCTGCATTGTCCTGGGCCAATGCAGTGAGCACTAAAAGGCAGCAAGTCTCTTACGCCTTCATTGCCTGTCCTTTCTGCAGCTATTACCATTTTATGCAACAATGTCAACTGTTCATTCTGGGCATTGCCAACTCTCCTGGGAATATCCTCTAGCTCAATCTCGGTGCCCTGTGGGGTTGGCTTTCCCCCAGAAGACTCGTACAACCAAGCCAACCATCTTTACTTATGAAGCTTTAACTGCTTTTAGGAGGCTGGTGGAATTTCCAGTTTGACAGTAGTGGAAGGTTTCTATTGGCTCCGACCACTGGTGAATGTTTTTTAATCATCAGTTCAAGTGTAATGCATTCAATGACAGTTGATTCCTAGTTCATTGCGTAACTTAAGGATTGATGCTCAATTTGGTGTTTTATTTGACATGTAGAAATTCCCTTTTTACCTCCAATAGTTGTATATTGTATTATATTCCAAAACGCCCTTTTCACTACTGGATTCAGAAAAAACACTAGTAACTCGTCAACTAGAAATTCCTCAATTGATGGTGAAAGTGCCGGGCCCATACGTTCTGGACCTGTTCTAGAATCACAATCTGATGGTTCTTTTTGGCAGCATGTAAGCGTAGAGGGAACAAGGTTGTTAATAATGCCAATCAATTCAACAAGGAATTTCTCTGGACACATAGTAACCACAGACAACTACATAAGCTTTGTTAATTTATTACAAAGCCAAAAATAACTGGACATAAAGACCCCTCAAAACAAGAATGTAGTATAGAGCCATTAAGACAGAGCTCGTTCTAAGATGGTCTCTTGCTGAAGCAGATGGAGAAGTGGCACTTTCCCTATTTTCAACATCGCATTATTGCACGTATCTCTCCCAAAAGTCCTTACCCATCTGTTACCAGTGCCTAAAGACCAAACAAATGGTACGGTACGCTAAACGTGTATTGTAATCGTTATCACTATTGAAGTGAAACATATCAATTGAGACACCAGACACAACAGAAGGCATGATGGAACACATTGCTAACTAGGTGTTCACCGTGGCATCCACTTCACAGTTTGCACATGTTTAGTTTGTCATCTTTGTGTCCCAAGCCATCTGAGCAGTCTTGCTCAGTACATAAGTCCCTTTTTCTTTCAATGGTAAGGTTCGCCTTGGCTGCTTTGTGTATTGCACCACAGTTTATACCACTGAGTGCGGATTTTGCCCGCAGCCAGGGATGTCGCGCCTCATTTAAAGTTCTAACTATAGAGTTGTTTAATTTTGGCTTCAATCACGCTCCTCTTGCTCTGATGTGCTCTGGGCAGATAAACAAAAACATGTTACTGTTTCTGATGTTAATGTTTCACAGTAGCAGTCACAGTCAACGGAAGGAGTCTTCCCCATGACCCGGACACGGTTTCTTAAATACATTTTCCGTTATTTGGGACTTGTCTTTTGAACGTAGCCCGCAGTTATCTTCAAATAAATGGATCTCGTAGCAATTTGCCAAAACGAACCTTTTCCCTCTTAAGCCTTTACATTAATCGGGGCCGTGTTGGCTAAAGAATTTGCTATAGAATTTTTGATCTGTGCATTGCCCCCAATTTCCCATTTACTCTGATCTTTACTCTGTAAAAACATGGATATTTGGAGCTGCGCAGGGCTTTTCAACACGAACTTTTAAAGTTCACTTGGTTTATCCCAGACACTGAAAAAAGATATCCTCGGTTCCTAGAATTCTTTTTCTTTCGTTAAATATTTTTGATTGAAATTTCATAAATCAATAACAATATATGTGGCAAGTGCAATACAACAATGATGACCATTAGATAATATTACAATTGCTGAAGGAGTTAAAACAAAGAGAAACGTATGAAGTACAACGCACATATAAAAGAAACAGAGAAAGATTCTCTGAAAGGAAGCATATTGAATTGGGATTAAATTCAGAATAACCGTAAAGACATTGGAATTTCTGATCAGCAGGCAATGTGATTTCTCCTGTTAAGGAGACGGATGACAATCTTTCATACTTAGCAATTTTAACAAGGGTGACAGATATTTTTCCAGCATACATGAGAAGCCCACCCCTTCATGAATCCCTGGTTGAAAATTCTACAACAAATGGTGTTTCACTATTGCCCTCCGGCGCTGGGATAACTCCCAGTTTTGAGTTTTGAGTTTGACCAATCGTGGATAACCTCTATCATCTCCGCAATGGTGTGGAATTAACTATGGTGGGAATGGTGGCAACTCAACAGTTGCATCTAGAGTGAGCGGTCTGTCATCTGGCTGATTTACCTATGTGAGGGGCTGCTTTGGAAAGGGTAGCAGACTCTCAAACAGCTGAAATTATGGTGATCTTAACATTCTGGCACCAACCATGTACTCCTGTTTCGCGGCACATTTCTACTGCCCATTATCGCTGGTGGAAATGTTGACTTCAGATCTGGGCATTGCTTAATTTACCATCATCACCCTAATCTACATTGTTTCCTATGTTACTAAATGCCACACGGCTCGGATTTAGGCTCCAGAGTATGTGCATAATGCAGCTTTTGCTTGGAAGGATGCTAAAGTAATTCATATATTTGTGCCTAAACATATGATTAAATTGAGATAAACCTCTTGTCTGGGCAGATTAATCCTCCATGGGGCCTTCGGGTGCAAAATGAATGTATTGGTAGGGATCCTTCTGCTCAAGTAGCATAAGGTACTCACTTTAACTGAATTCTACTTATGCTGAATTTGCTCTCCATCCCTCAGTTTAGATCTTCATTCCAAATGTATGTCTCTTGTTTTATACAGATTCCTACTTACTCTTCACTGTAAAATCGTGAAACCTGCATAATGACTGGCTGAGGGCATTGTAGTACCAGCCTCTGCATTTCCAACATTCCTGTGACTGTCCTTATACAAGCATGCATTAATACCTTCATCTATAATTCCGAATCTTGCTACATTTGGTGGTTAATACCATGGGAATGTGCATCATACTGCAGAGAAACTAGTAGGTTATTTAACATGTTGTAATCAAATGAGGAGAAGTTTTGATTCTGGAGTGACCGACACCAGCACAACTTATCCCTAGTGAAAACCTAACATATTACTCAATGATTGCACCGTAAGTACACATCTATATTTTGTTTCACCAAATTAATTACTGTTTTCAAGATATTACTTGTTGGAAAGTTATCCAGTATATGTCATACTTCCTTTGTTCCAGTAATTCATGTTAAATTATGTATATATCTATTTATGATATTAGTTAAGTCCAACATTCACCACAAGGTGGCCTCACAGCAGTCAACCAAGAACCAAGGGAGGAGGGAGAACAGCAATAGTTGACATTGTCTGCTCCTTAGGTGAAGTTAGGAGGTCTGAGGCGTTTTTTGCTCAAAATAACTAGGGGTGATTCAATATTTTTGAGTGTTTTACACCAAATGTAGGATCACTGGTTCTTTGATTTGCTAAAGTGTTGGATGGAAAGCAAGCGGTCAGAGGAAGAGCAGAGGATCCTGATTGGATGGTCATGTGTACATTTTTCAACTACGAACAGCAGAATTTGGCGATGGTAGGCCGGCTGTGGAGTGTATGAAGATTTTAATTAAAAATGTTTGGCCCTTCCAAATTCTTCTTTTCTGCTCCTGTAATATGCATAATATCCACGTTTGTGTTACTAAAATTATACGAAATATCAGAAATGACGCTAGTTACAATTTTCCAGACATTTTGCATAATTTTGGAAAAATAAACAACTTGGTACACTCTTACTCAAAGCCAGTGCAAATCTCTTTTTATCTCCAACTTTGTCACTTTTTTAACTGTTCAACTGATTTAGGATTAAAGGCTGATATCGTTGACATAATCTAGTGTAGGTGAACTCAGGTCATAAGTACTGTGAGTTTATGTCAAAAGAACAGATATTGTAGGATTGCTTCCTGGTGCAGGTAGAATAGGTACTTGATGCCGAGGTGAAAGATGCTATTTCTAACAATGGAGTTGATTTAAGGAATAAGGCTGAGTTTGATCGTTAGACAGGTGTGAAGGTTTCTAGTGCTAGATGAGAGAGATTAGCAGACTGCCTGCTGTTTGACAAGATTATGAATTTAGATGGAACCAGTAATAGGTAAGTGTTAGACCTTATATCCTTGTTGTGGTATCCCCCCAAAAGTTTGGCCTTCGCTTCCTTACATTGCTGAACCTGCTCTTGTGGGCATTGGGACTCTGCAATTTACCCTTGCTAACCCATGCTAAAGTGTGCTTACTCCCTAAAACATGGTTAAATTGACCTACACCTAATTGGCATAATTAATTTGCTTATAAAGCCCTAGTAAATGGTACTAGATGTCTGAAGTGGCCTGTAAATGAAATGCTACTAGGGACTGAAGCACTCATTGTGCCACCCTCTAACGTAGCCTTTTGAAAACACTTCCAATGTGGAGGTGGGCGGAACATGCAGAGTTGTACTCCAAGGAATTCCACGGAGTCATAACAAAAACTCCGCTTGATTCCACGGAGTTCCGCCCACCATGCACAGTTCCTGTATTAAAGGTGAACTGATGTGTGTTTATGGTGTGTGGAACTTGTTAGCAATGACAATGTTGCTCGTTGTGATGGTTCATCCATCACAGGACATAAAGGAGGCGACAGCCACTGAACAGGTGTGAAACATGTGAAAAGCACCGGGACGTATAGCCCAGAAACCACAAAATAACAATATCCAAGTCGGAAAGGCCTGCAAAGGCAATTATTGCGTGCAAAAATATTTCCAGACGAATGTAGGAAGGTGGAATCTGACTGCATAGTTACCCCCACTTTTTTCCTGGTGTTTTGCTGGTTTTTGACTAGTCTGACTGGGATCCTGCTAATCAGGACCCCAGTTTATCTGCTTTCTCCCTAAATTGGTTGTGCATGTACTTTAGGTACACTCCAGATTGGATACTGGGGAACCCTTATCAGTCCCTAGTATATGGTACACCGTGTACCCAGGGCATAGGTACCCTAGAGGCCTCCCAGGGGCTGAAGCATGTATTGTGCCACCCCTGAGAGGCCATTCAAAATGACACCACAGGTCTGCTACTGTAGACTGTGTAAGGTGGTGCATGCACCCGTTACTTAGATATAGGTTACCTATATCTATCCTAAATCACTGCACATATAAACCTATCAGTCACCCCTATGGCAGGCCTTATCAATCCTGAAGGCAGGGTGCTGGGTTTTATGTGAGAGGGTGCCCCTGCATGAGCAGAGCCCCTCTGCAGCCTTCGGATCCTATTTTCTGGGGTTGTCTGTGATGCAGCCAACCATATATATTTAAGTGCATTATAACCTCGCGGTAAATGCTAACTTTAAAACGGCTGCTTAGAAACATGTTGTGTTTGGTGTCAAACACCTTGGAATCAAACCTCTGAGAGTGCCTGAAAGTTTGCACTGGGGGCGCATTTGGTGTCCCTGTGCATAGTCCAGCTCAAACCAGTTGCAGGAGCCATTTGCTCCTGCTCTGGCACAAAACTGGACAAAGGACATGGGTGTAACCACCCCTCTGTCCTGATCCTCCCATAGGTGGGACCTCAGAGTTGTCCAACCCCTTCCTTCGGTATAAAGTAGTAACCCTGACTACAGGACTTTAGATTTTACCTGAACTAAACTCTGCAAGCAGAAACCAAGTACTTCGACGATCTACACTTCGCTGGACGACAGAAGAATCTCCCTTGGAGTAAAGGAGTTACTCCCCTGCTGAAGCAGGCACCTTAACGCATCTGACCAGTTTGCATCGCCCAAGGTCCTGAGGATTTCTGCAAACCAGGAGGGGGGTTCCCGAGCGTCCCTGAGGTTGATCTGACCTCTTAGCAATTCTGAGATCAGTATCCCTTGTGGGGGCCATGCAACCCAAACCCCTGTGTACCGTGTACTTTTGCAGCAGCATATGCTTTTTGGCAATCCCTGAGGCTGTGCTTTGGGCTACATGTAGTCCTGACCCTGAGCACTATTTCCACTGATGATTTCTGGCCTACAATCCACAAATGTTCCGTGGGTTGGTATTTTGTGATTCAGCTAGAGGTCCCTTCGCGATCCCTGGTCCGTTGGCCTGTGGGTCTCTGTGAAGGTAACTTTGACTTTCCTTGGGCTTCCCTAGTTACTGCAGACATGCCCTGACTCTTCATTGCTTGGAGAGTCCCTAGGACCTTGCTGGTCCTCACAGTAACATGTTTCCTCTGCCTGTGTGGGTTGCATTTGCCAAGGCTTGTTGGTCTTTGATCCGGACACTGACACCCCAGCACTCGACATCCTTTGTGGGACAGCTCACCTTCAGACTTTTGTTGTTGTCGACATCTCCTGGTCCCCGTGGCTGCAGAGCCAAGCATCCAATCTTCTCACCTAAAGCACCCGACATGGTGGGCATTCGTCTACCGAGCCCCTGGTCACCCTGAAGTGACCCAGACTCTGTCCCCTCTGCTTTCAGGTTCCTCTCACCCTGGATCCAGGCTTGGATTCCACTGGACACTTTTCATCTTCCCGGCAGCAGCACTTCTTCGCATCACGCCATTGAAAACGACGAGGGTTTCCCACATTACTTGGCCCCTATGCACGCGGCTCCTCTGGGATAGGTAACACGGGTACCTCAGTACTCACAAGGGTGCTGGCCTTAGAACCTTCTATGTTCCAAAGGGTTTGATTGAAGTCCTCTCAGAAGTGTCCTTAAACTGTAATTTTCCAACCGCGACTTTCCCATGGAGTTATACGGAGCTCGCGTCTGTGTTCTCACACTGCACCTATCCTCCGTGGGTCCCCTGTGTCACTACTTTGGGTGGTTCTCTGGGGTCCCAGCAATTCTACATGCTCTAGGCACTGTGTCTAGTGAAGTCGTTGTTGTTATATCATTTTTTAGTATATGGTTCAGTCTCCCCCTCGAGCCCGCTGTGTATTGTGCTATTTACTATTGTTCAATTGATTCAGTATTGTGTATCTTGTGCTCTAATCTCCTAAAGTGGTTAGTAGAGAGTGTTTAGTAATAAATACATATATTTTATATATCTCTTGTGTGGTTCTCCTTTCATTTGGTCATTCAGGAGGTTCTGATCTGGTACAACAAGCTGCTTTACATTCCTTCGAGACTCAGCCTGAAGGCTGCTCTCCACAGCTATCACTAGGATAGCTTTCGATAAAGGTTGTCTTTAATGTAATCATCAATAAGGGTTGTTTGGACAGGTACAAGGTGCCCACTTTAATTAGTGGACAGCATATACAAGGCCAACTTCTCACACCGAAATATACTCGTATTCTACAATCTGTGCTCTGAATACTTGTGAGCTTGCATCCAAACAGTACTTGACTAGTAGTAGCGGTTCCTGAAGTGACACCTATAAAATGGCTTGCTCTATTTCATCAGGAAGATAATGAGCATTATGTCCTTGGCCAAAACCATCTTGCACCATGCTGTGGTTAAAACACCTAGGCTCGGTGCAGGGATTGGCCGCACCCTACTGTCCCAGTTTAATGATTAAGCATACTGTTTCCATAAGTCTTGAGTATTTGATGTTTGTATGCAGTTTCCCCACCCATGTTTTTAACCCTAACCGGAGTAGCGCACTAGTGCTGGCACCAAAACAAAAGCCTTCAATCAAGTATTCTCTGAGGCACTCTGCAATTTGTGACTGAAAAAAGAGTGACTGACTGTAGTATTACGCACTTAACACTGCTAGGCATTATATAAAATCAATTCTAGCACATATTAGCTGCAGTTTAAATACATTAAGGGGCCATGCTCCTCTGTAAAGCAACTAAATATAAAAAAAAGCATCATGACTCACATCTCTCAGTACCCCTCCACTCAATCGCTGTTCAACTACCCAGAATGTCCTCCATTGCCTATTCGGACGGCTGCTTCCATGCCTCATCCCAGCCAGCCCTCACCTTAATGCCCCTTTGGCCCTCTGCACCTCACATACCTCCATCCTATGCCTCACATCTTCCCCAGTCCACAACATCTCTATGCCGCCGTCTCCTCTGTTCTACAACTGCAGCGTGACGGGAAGTGGAGACAGAGTGGCAGATAGAGAGTCGCACTCCCCTCACACCAAAGAGTGGACAGTGGCTAGAGTGGGCACAGCCTCAAGGGAACTCTGCACTGCAGTCTGCACGTATAATAGGGTGGGTGGTAAACTCCACCATGGGGTGGGTGCAGAGTTTTTACCAAACTCCGTGCTCCAAGCGGAGCACAGAATGGCGAAACTCTGTGAACTCTGCCATTTGACCCAGGCCAAATAAACCTCTTGCCGAAACCTTCCTTTTTAATACTTATAAGTCGCCTCTAAGGTAGGCCATAAAAGCTTATAGGGCAGGGTGAATGGTATTTAAAAAGCAGAACATGTGGATTTACCTTTTATATGTCCTAGCAGTGAAAAACTCCTAAAGTTGTTTTTCCACTGTTGAAGGCTATCTCAACATAGACTAACAGTGGTGTATTTTATCACATCTAAGAAGTGCTAATTTCAAATTTGGAACAGAGAGTGAAATTATGTTTACACTCAAAGAAAGAAGCTTTCAAAATGCCACTTTTAGAAATTTGACATTTTCCTAACCAAACCAACTGTGCCTTTATGTCAGCATCCTAGGTCACATTACTGTGAATGCCTCTGCTGTGTAATGCTTTCAGTTAGTGAGACAAATAAAGTCTAAGTGCGAGGGGAGAGGATCTTCCTGACAGGATGGCTGAGGAGAAGCCGTACCCTGCCATGATTGCACATCAAAGGGTCCTTCCTGCAGCACCAACAAATTACCTGAAACCAGGCATGCCCTTGCCTTTGCCTCTCTAAGCTGTTTGGAGCCAGGACCAAGGGAAGGGAAAGAATTTACCAGAACAAGTTTTGGGGGTGAGGTTAGGGAATTCTCCCACACAGATGCTGGTACCAGGTATAGAAACAGGGCTTTCATAACCTCTCATCATAACACTTCTGGACCTATCAAAGATTCAGAAGAAGAATTGCCCTGCTGTCTGAGGAAGGGGGACTTCCATGCTGACTGAAGAAGGATTGAACCTGTTTGCCTTGTAGCCACGCAACCCAGAGTGATTCCCAGGGTCAGTTGGCTGGCCTCCTGTGTGAGCTACAAGGAAGCAACACACTTCCAGAGGGTTCCCTGCAACTGCCAGCTGACCAGCACCAACCGGGCCTGCCTGGACCTACCTGTGCCCTGCTGTTCACCTCTGCTGGAGTGAGTCCTGATCCCCAAGAGGTGCCTCCCATGTCCTGGACTCTTGGCTGGCATCAGTAAGAACTCCTCCAGAAGAAAAAGTGAAGTTACAGATGTTTTGTGCTTCTTCAGACCGCAAAGTGACCTCTTCACTTTAAAAACAGACTGTCAATGTGAAGCTCCAGTAGGACCTGCTCTTCACAATGATAGTGACCGTCCATGATGACCAACAACATGAAACTTGCACTTTGCAGCGGTTGCCCGTGGCAATCAACCAACGTGAAGCTCCACCGACGACCGGCTCTTGACACTCTGCAATGCAGCCCCCTGGTGCATACTGGAGGTTCCTCGTGGGCTTGTTGGCCCCCAGGGACCCCAGTATTCAAGGGGAATTTGTTCCCCATCCAGAGTGCTGAAAGGAGGGGGCGTGACCTCCGGCACGATGCCGGTATTTCTTTTTTTTTATTTAAGAAGGGGGGCTGCGTAGCCCCCCTTCTTTTTCTCATTTTTTGGCCCTGGGGACCCCATCCCCAGGGCCTTCCCCCTAAATTTGTTTTTTAAAAATTAAAAAATTGGGAAGGGGCCGCGTGACCCCCTCCGAGGCCTTAATCAGCCCCCATCAGGACCCCATCCCCCGGGGCATGGCCTTTTTTTATATTTTTTTGGAGGGGGGCTGCGTTGATATTTTCTTGGAGGGGGGCTGCGTTGCCCCCCTCCTCCGGCCACTTAAGTCCCCGGGGACACCATCCCCTGGGGCCAGCCTTTCTAATTTCGTTTTTTTTATAAAAATGTTTTATTTTTGGGTAGGGGGGCTGCGTGGCCCCCCTCCCGGGCCACTAATAGCCCCGGGGACCCCATCCCCCGGGGCTGGCCCTCTCCGTTGGAGGCCGTGGGGGGGTCCCCAATTCCCCCATGGTCCCGCCGGCTCCCCGCATCCTGCGGGAGCCGGCATTGCTTTTCCACATGGGGAGCTGCTAACATGCAGCTCCCCGTGTGGGAAAGCAATTTGGTTTGAATTTTGAAAGAGAGAGCAGGTTTCCTGCTCTCTCTTTTAAAATTCAAACCAAGTTTGCTATGGCAGGGCGGGAGCCGTGAGGCTCCCGCCCATCCATAGCAAACAGCAGTGTCCCGGGGGTGGGCACCCCGGGACACTGTGGGAGCCGGCCCTGGGGGGTGGCAGTCCCCAGGGCCATCATTGGCTCCAGGGTGGGCCGCGCAGCCCCCTCCCACCAATTTCCAAAGCCGTGGGGGGTGGTGGTCCCCGGGGCTGGAGAGTCCGTCACAGACCCCCAATTTACATATTTAGAGCCCCGGGGAGGTGGCGGTCCCCGGGGCATGTGGGGGGGCTTGAGCCCCCACACAGGGTATTTTTTGTTTTAAAAAAAGCCCCGGGGGGTGGTGGTTCCCGGGGCTGCCGGGGGGCAGAGTGCCACCCCGCAATGTAAATTAAGTCGAGCCCCAGGGGGTGGCGGTCCCCCCAACATTAACCTATTAAGCTCCGGGGGGTGGCGGTCCCCGGGGCAGTGTGGGGGGATTGGGCCCCCCCACAGTTTATTTTGAACATCCCCCCGGGCTAATTAGCATCGAAGCGCGGGAGCCCGCGCTTTGTTTTTTTTTTATCGGCAGGATCTGCGCACCCAGCGCGAATTTTGCCGATTTAAAAAAATAAAAATTCTTTGGGCCTTGGGGGTCCTAGTGGGACCCCCTGAGCAGGCCTAGGGGGTCAGGGTGTTTCTACCCTGTCCCCTTTTTGCGTTCTGCGCATTTTTTCTTGTGCTACCAAGGCACAAGATGGCTGCCAACACTTCCTGGTTTGGAGTGTTGACAGCCAATTAGCATACAGCTCGTGCTCGGCAGGGTGCGCGGATCCAGAGCGGCCATAGATATATATCTGATTTTGATTTTCTCAGGAACTACTGAACTGATTTACACCATTTAAGCAAAAGGCATGACTCTGAGCCAAGGTCTACCTTTCTGACAAATTTGGTGTAATTCCGTTCAGCAGTTCGGGCTGTAGCTGCGACTAACGGTCCCTATGGAAAATTGCATGGGGAAAACACGTTTTGGGACCCCCCTCTTTTCTCGGCCCCCGCTTGACGAATCACCCCGAGACTTTCAGGATAGGAGCGGACCGGAGTGGGCCACGAGTTTTGATAATTTCGCGAAGATTCGTCAACCGGCGCCAAATTTATTTCAAATAATATGTTGCGGATTTCCTATGGATTATAGGTCCTAAATATAACTACCTTTTGGCAACCGCCAGTAGGTAATATATATATATATTTTTAAAATTTACCCCTATCCTGCCTTTACCGCTACCTAGCCCTAAATCCTTAAATTGTCCACACCTCCCTTTACCAGTATTCACCCCTAAACTTAATATTTAATTAAATTTTTTTCAGGGGGAAGCCTTAAACCATCCCTTTTTTAATGTATGCCTAACCTTCCTTTACCTCTACCCACTCCTAAATCCTAAAATTACCCTTACCCACTATTTACCACTGTCCACCCCATAACATTAAAAATAGCCTTGCTGTTATTTGTTATAATACATATCTATTGCCCATTAGTAACAGTTAAGACCATGTTTCCATAGGAAAAGCTGGTTTTTGGTTTGCTTATAACTTTGGCACTATTTGACGAATCTTCACAAAACCTTACAAAGATAAGTCTCATTCAGCCTAGCTCCTTCCTTGAAAGTTTTGAGGTGATCTGTCAAGCAGTCCCCAAGAAAAAGGGGGCGTTTTCCCAATTCATTTTTCCATAGGAAAATTCAACACAGCTTCAGCCATAATATCTGAATAGAATTACACTAAATTTGTCAGAAAGCTAAATCTTTGTCCAGAAAGCATGCTTTGTGTGATTTGGTGTGAATCCATTCAGTAGATTTTGAGAACTTAAGGAAAAAAAATATATAGATATTATAAGTCGTGGATCATTTGTGGATCCAATCAATCAAATTTACTCAGCTCTAGGGAGCCATAAAAGTCATATCATAAAATACACAGTGCAAAGGGGTTCATACACCATAACACTTTCAGATATAGTCCATTGAATAGTGTGATATCAGCAAGATACCCAAAAGTTTCAAAATTTAGATTGTAGTCTCAGGGAACGTAAGATGTAATTTAAAACAGCAATAACTGTATTATTTCACAGGCACTGTAAGTGAGAAAAGCTGCTATGTGTGATCTAGAATCTAGAGCACGCAATATGGGGCGCAAGAACTGCCTTCGCTGGTGTAGGTAAAATGTGCAAAATAATGTAAAGTGCAAAGTGCAAAGTGCTTTGTTCAGCTGGGATCTCTCAATGACAAAGAGGTAAGGATGAAAACCAAGTACCATGGATAAGCCACAAAAAATGTGTATGGTTTGTATTCGAAACCTTGGGAGTAGGAACGTCTGTCTTTCATCTACAATAAACTGTAAAAAAACAGTACTGGATGTACTAGTGGAGCCCGAACGTTGACTCCACACTCTTTCCTGCTATCACCCTGCCATGCTTTTTGCACACATTAATAAAATAGATTTCTTTTTTATGTGTGCTGGGAAGATGTTAGATAAAAGAGCGGGGCTTTGATAAAGAGCTGGGATGCCCAGACTTTCAAAGCTGTTTTTAAATGGTATGAGCCAAGGGATGTCTAAGCAATTGCTCAGATTCATGCAATCTAATAGCACTGCTCTACATAATCGGGCAATGGGTTTTTCCAAATACGCTGCCACAGTAAGAGGGTTGTAATTTGATGTAATCCTCCAGGTAGCTTAGCCCTACCTCATTGTGGCAAAATGATGTTGAAGTGGAGGGTGGAATAGCCAGTAGTCTTCTTAGAAACGTATTCTGTACAGTCTGGAGGGATTTACAGTTTAAGTGTCCCCAGATCCCTGCCCCATTTGTTGCAACCGATTGACATTTACTTTTAAAAATAAATAAATAGAAGCTCACTTGTGGGTCTGTGTCTCAGCCTTTTAGAAAATCTAAAAACTGAAATCCATCAATTGCCCTTTGATTTGTAAAACTCTGACATTAAGTAAAAACCTCCAATTAAAATCAGTACCAATAGGGACACCCTGGTAAGTGAAGTGGAAGGTTTTTCCACTTCTTCTCCACCAAGCAGAAACTTTCTGGACCTCAACATTTTTTGCCACATTTCATTATGAATGACTTAGTTAGGTTGTCCATAAAATTATTAAAATCATCTAATAAAGATTGTAGACCATTAGCTGTTTGAGCATTTAGGACAGTATCATCTGCATAGAGCAGGACAGGAATTTTCTCGTGAAGTGATTTTGGGGATATCTTTTCCAGCCTTTACTAGGTGGTCAACAAGGGCATTTATTTAAATTAAAAAGAGGAATGGGGCCAGGACACAGCCCTGTCTAACCCCAATTACTGCCGGGAAATCTTCTGTGAGATCCCCGTACATAGTGTAACGCACCCAAGCTGTGATATGTGCATGGAGCCTATGCAGCAAAGAGATTATTGCACTATCTATACCTAAGTCAGACATTATTTACCATACTCTGGGGCAACCCACTGTGTCAAAAGCACATATTAGGTCCATAAAGGCAAGGTGGGCAGATCTTTTTTTGCCTTTGTATATTTTTGAATTATATATGGGACACATTAAAAGTCTGCTCCATTGTTCCCAAGTCTGGCCAAAACCCAAACTCTAGGTGTGAAAGCCCCTGAGTCTCTGCAACCCAGCTTTCTAATTTGCCCAATATGACCCTTCCTAGAATTTTTACAGTGCTATCCGGAAGTGAAATTGGTTGATAGCAGTGTGACTGGCTTTTATCTCTCTTTTTAAAAATGTGACTAATGGTGCTGGAGGCTGGAGTAATATCAGAGACCTCCATAGATCTGCTTAATTCCCTATTAGAGCTTAGATCACTAATGGGTATAGGTATAGCATCTAAAAATTGTGTCAGTATCTGTGCCTTTGGACCAAAGATTTTTGAAAAGTGATTCACCCAGGAATCACTGGGGATGACATACTAAATTTTTGGGAGGGGCTCACCTAAAAGGGTCTGAGAGTTTACTACCTACCAGAAGGCTCAGGGATCTTTCAGCTCACTAGCAGCTCTTAGTTCCTCCCAGGCCTTCTCTCTTATTTCTACTTTCCTTTTTGAGACGGCCTCTTTGTAGATTATTCTGGCAATTGCTACTCCTATTGTGTCCTGTGGACATTTGCCGAGGGTGCTCTTTAGGAGTTTATGAGCTTTAGAGCAGGTACTGTTGAACCACCTTGGGCTAATATGGGATTTTCCAGCTTTTTTGGTCAATTTATCTGCCATATACTTTGTAAGAGAGGTAAAAGCCTGTATTACCTCCATTGGACTTGAGTCCTCTACCAGACCTGACCAATCTCCTTTTGTTTGTGTATAAATAGATCATTGTGAAAGGCCTCCTTATCAATCTGTCCCCATGTGATGTGTAAACCTTTATTTTTATTGAATTCTAATAGATGCTGTGGGGTTTTCTGGGTATCGCTACATAGAAGTTAGTTTATATTCAATATTAGTGGGTTATGAACACTCATGCATGAGGGCATTGTTTTACAGTCAGTCAATACTGATAACTGCCATTTGGGGATTAGTATATGGTCTATAACGGAGTTAGACCCTGACCCAATATATGTAGGAATCTGGGCAGGGGTCCCCGCACTATAGTTTTGTGCAAATACCAGATTGTTAGCAGGGGACACTCTATTTAGTGCATCCCCTTAAACGGTATATCTGAAGTGCATAAGGTGTTCCCAAAAATGGTCATAGATTCCACATGTTACGGAGGAGCCCTTACCACACATTTCTTTGTTAAATTCTCCAACCCACAAAATGAATAACTCTGGTAGAGATCCAGGGCAGTCTCTATATCCTTCAGCGTGTTGTTTCTCTTGGGGGACTGAACATTGACCCTAGGGCGTTTGGATTTCCTAACTGGCTCCTGCCTCTTTCTTTTCCCAGCCGTGTTTTAATTAGTTGACGGTATATGACCACCGTGGTTTCTGGCTGCAAGGGGGCAGGTGATGTTGAGGCCGGGGGGAAAGGAAGATTTCTAATGTAGGTAGTGTCTGAACTTGCCCTTTTTGATGATTAGCTTTTGTGGGTGTAGGTGTAGATAGATTATGCAGATTCTCATCTATGTATGTTTGTGGATCCATTGTGTAGGATCCATTGATCCTGCTGTGCTCTTCTTGATTGACCACAACTATTAGCAATGCATCCATGTCTTCGCAGGTCCAAACACGGGATCCCATTGATTGGCCGCAACCTGTGGAAATATGTTGCGACTGCCATTTTAGGACACGGGTCCCCGAGCCCTGGAATAATTTTAAGAAAAAGGGATGTAAGGAGGCAGGGACTCCCTGGGCATGTGGGGGTGGGGGGGGTGACACAGGAGCCCCCCCAGCATTCGAAAAGAAAAAATATGTATTTCCGGTTCCGTGGATCTGACGTGATGGATTCACAGATCTGGAAGAGGGTTGGATAATCAGGGAGGTCGCCTGCGAGGGGTTCAGTAAAAGTACTGGCTGCAGGATAGGCCCTGCGCCTAACCCCATGCTTTGCATGACCAAAGACCAATACGAGAGGGAGGGTGTATCCATGGAATTGTGCACTGGGCCTGGCTGCATGCCAGGCCCTGCAGCCAACCCCACTCCACGCACTGTCAAAGGCCATACAAAGTAGGAGGAAGCCCGTGGGGAGTTGAATGCAGACCCTTAATGCAGGCTATGGTCAGCCTCCAAACCCACACTGCGCACAGGCATTAAAAGCCAAGACAGAGAAGGCACGTCTTCTATTCCAGCGCCTTTGATGTCTTGAGAATCTGAGTAAAGCTTGTCTATCAGATCTCATGGTTCAAGCATACACATATGGGTGGAGTTTGTTTTTCAAGAACCAAAGCACTTTCCTTTTCACAGAAAGATGAATAAGGTACATCAGCTTAAAGAGCAGCAGAGACAATACTGGGGGACAGTGATGACAAAAATGTATATGATTTACCAACATATGATTTGAAATTTCTAATTCTTTATTTCGGTTCATAAAAAAAACATAAAGGCCCACAAAATACAAACAAACATGAATAAAATACATAGGACCAAATGCATATATGTATGTTTAAAAACAATACAAATTGATAAAAGTACTAAAAACAGGTTACAACCCTGTCAAAGTAATATATAAAAATGTTTACAATATCCCTAGAATCCTTTCTTAGACATGAATTTTCTTAGACCTCAAATAATATATTGCTGTTAAAAATTTGGCATTTGAAAAGACAACCGGGCCACTAGTATTTCTAGTACATACTCTCAACGCTGTGATACCGTCCTTGAAACCCATCAATTTGCACAGTGGTCTAATCCAACGAACACGTTGCTTTGGGTAGGCAGTGCAAAAGAATAAAACGTATTCAATAGACTCTGCAACCTCACATCCCAAAGGGCACATATTAGATCTATCTGATCCTTTCTTCCAAAGGCAAGTAAAAGAAGCTATTGGTAATGTACCCAATCTAAACTTGACAAAGAGTGCCCTTACAGAGGGTTTGGTGACCATGTCTAAATACATATCGAACTCAAAGCCACATTTAAATTAAATAAAAGCATCGGTCAGGCTACCCGAAGTAGTCTTGAAAATGTTCTCTCCCAGCAGGTAATTCAAATAGGCCAATTTGAATTTCTCAGAAGCATTGCGTGGTAGATCTAATGGGTTTGACCAGAAGCCCCCTAGACCTAGCTTTTATCACCAAGATTTTATATGAGCGCATCAAGGGATCATTCCCTCAACGCAGGCACCCTTGCAATATGGTGTAATAATTCCTGCGCTGACGCTAGGCAGCTGAGTTTAGTGCCAGCGCTAGAGAAAACGCAGGGATGTGCCGTACCATTGTAAATACGGCACACCTCTGCATTTTCAGAATGGCGGAGTGTGGCATTAGCATTTTTTGCCAAATGCCATGCTTCACCATTCACTTGTAAATATGCCCCTTCTTTTCTTCTGTGCTATAAAGACCTAACGGAGCATAGGAAGTACTTTTTGCTGAGTTAACGTTCATGCAGGCTTGAGTAAGGGTGGCTTATTTCTTTCCCTCTTTCTGAATTCCCTATCCTCTCATCAAACCAGGCAGTGCAGCTTCCTCATCTTCCAGAGTAGATCAGAGCTGCATGGTTTCTTTAGAGGCCTTGATCTGTTTCTGGCCTTGAGGGAGGCGGCAACCAGCTTGATGCCTGTCTCTAGCTAATATTTCTCTGGGCTGCATCAGTACTTCAGTTTAAGTATGAAAGGGGCCGGGCCCATAAGTTCTAGATCTGTTCTAAAAGTCACAATCCGATGGTTCTTTTTCGTGACATGAAAGTGTAAAGGGGAGAAAAGTCATAAGAAAACAATCAATTAGCCAACAACTCCCTTAGATACATATTAACTCATGGACAGCTACTTAAGGTTAGTTAATGTATTACAAAGTCAAGAATAACTGAACATAAAGACACCTCAACACAAGAGTTTATAAGTACAGAG
This sequence comes from Triturus cristatus, assembly GCF_964204655.1. Classification (NCBI taxonomy): domain Eukaryota; kingdom Metazoa; phylum Chordata; class Amphibia; order Caudata; family Salamandridae; genus Triturus; species Triturus cristatus. The sequence goes on from NC_140582.1 coordinate 238,524,938, forward strand.
AAATCAGCATAAAACCTAATCTGTGCAGCCAGTTTAGATAAGTAATACAATTAAGTCAAGAAGTAATATACAGAAAATCAGGATGCATGAGTCGATATTCCCCTGCATCCAGGATTGGTGAGTGAGAAGAATTAAATCTGGCCCTACTAACACTAAGGTGACATCCCTAACTAAGCATTCTCAAAAGGAAGGATAAAAAGGAGTCAGCACGTGGAGTCTCCCTAAGAATTCTTCATGATCAATGGGTCGAGTAGCATAAAGCTACTCAAGAAAGAGCTCGTTCTAGGATGCTCTCTCTCTGAAGGCAAGAAAGAAGTGGCGCACTATCCCTAACTTCAACAAAAAGGTATCCGTAGGTGGCATTCACAGAGTGCAGGGCAAGTTATGCCATCTGCTCCTGGAACAATCCTGAAGATGATTTTCCACGGGATAAGAATGCACTTTCCTTGATACAAGTTGTCCTTGGTTCCCAGGTCTTTTCCTGTGTGAAGCATAACAACATTCCTTTATCGACTCAAGGCGCATGATTGTAACTTCTTCTCTCCTGGCCTAACTAGTAAAAGAAAGACATTATTTTAGCTAACGAGAGTGCTTCTTTCACCTGCAACACAAATCGTGAGAAAGATAAATTTCCACAGCACACATGACATTTGAACTGGTAATTCTAAAGCGAGTTTTCAGGAACTTGCAGTTCAGGCCTACAAAAATTCAGCTAAAATAAGAAAGCACCATATAAGCCTTTACGAATACACATAATCCTGAAGCAATTTAAACTAATGCATTTTCCTATGTATGAAATGACATAATTAATGATCACATCTGGTGCATGTATATTTGTCAGTTGCACAACACGAGTTATTCATGTTTATGTTTCTGCTGGTTACATTCACTTCTTCGTTGATTCTCCCTGTTACTTTTCAATGGCCTAAAATACGTCACAATTCCATGTTAATATATTTCACAATTCTAACACGTCACATTAATACAGCATATGATTATATGCGGGTGCGCTCTACGTGTGATTATAATGCACCCCCACAAATGAGATAAGGTCTCCACTCTATCAAGTACAACTACTGGATTTAAGGGTCCAGCATATATCTTATTCCGTGGGAATGTGCAGAAAAATTAATTCTAAAACAAAATCCTCCTCCTTTGCACAAAGCACATCATCTTCTCTGGCTTTTCCAATATCTTTCCAGATATTTACGATAGAGTTGATGGTCGTAGCAACAGGCACAATGAATGCCTTTAAACTCCATGATTCTGAGCAGAACAAAATGAGAAGGAAGACGAGATCAATTGCTGTGGCAGGTAGAAGGTTACTAACATTGAAGCAAATGTACTTTTGCCCCAACACATAACATAACTACAAGTTCTTGGATTCGCAGGTCTCGGTGCAAGGGTCTAAATCGTACAAGGCACAAGGAAGAACAAAGATAGCCTGAAAGGAAACCAATATTTTGTGCATGCACTGACAGTGTCCACCAAAGAACACCTTTCATATTGCACACCCTTTCACAGTCACACAACGCTTGTGTATCATGCTATGCACACAGCACATTGCACACAAGTCACTGGACGGTGCAGTTAAGGACCTCAATTATGGACTACTACACAAGTTTTCTAGAAGATGATTTAGTGGAATTCTTTGCAATAAGAATAATGAGGCAAAGGCAATTTTGTCATGGAGTTCTCAAAAAGTGAATCCTCCAATGGATAATTTACAACTTCCTCAACAAATGGACAGATTTTTCTTTCCTTCCTGCTCAACTTTAAATCAGGCCAATGGTAATTCACAAAGGGCCTTTGCACATCATCAAAGGGTAATTGCATACTATTTGTTCTGCAGTTTTGTTTGCTTTTCACAATACAGTGTGATACTAACCAAAATTCCACTTTAGCGCTGCATTTCTCAGTCTCTGGGGCATATTTACAAGGGGATAGGGCCACCAGAACATCACTTTTAGTGATGTTCTAGTGGCGCTATGCCCTTCTCCACATTTACAAAGCTATGTTGAGTCTCTTATTGTGGCTTAACACCGCCTTGTAAATGTGGCCCCTTTACACACGTGCAATGGGTGTTGCTGTGGGGTTCCACCGCAACACTGATTGCTTTTTTACGCCGCCCCAGATTTACAAGGATCTGTAAATTTGAGACAGCACCAAAAACTAACACAATGCAAGAGCAGGAGTTAGAATGGCGAAATGAGGAGAAACACATTTATTTCTCCTCGTTTCTGCTTTTGCTATATGTGCTGCGTTCTGCAGTACACATAGAAAGAGCAAAACGCCTTTAATGATTGTTTATGTGTAGCAAGGTGTCCCTTCCTGGAGTTAAACAATCATTAAATAATGACAATTTGCTACTTTTTCTGTGCTGTTTTCGGCAGCACATATAGAAGTAACACATCTCCATTATGGATTGTTTATGTGCAGGAAGAGACACATTCCTACACATAAACAATCATCCCTGCAACGCAGGCACCCATGCACTATGGTGCAATTGGTCATTTTTCCCAAGCACCTTAGTGTTGTGATGCTGAGCATTGCATAATAGAGACCCAACCTTGGTTACAAAATATGTATTGTTTGATTCTTAGCTAACAGCATTACGTAATTTGTATGTCAATGTTATCTTTCAGCAAATTAGTGTAAGTAGAAACTACATTAGCAGATTGCATAACACTACACTCTTTATGGGGAATTCAGAGTGTCCTGGGTTTTCATATAACAACTCCTTGGTCTTGGCCTGTTGTAAGAGAGGATGCTAAGCAAAATAGCTCGGAATAATTGTCACTAAGTCAAATATTTGTGGCACAAAATTCCCTTCAAATGTTTTTATTTGGTGAAACATAACATGTTTAGGCGCCAACAAAATATTGTTTGCAAGTGTGATATAAAGAGAGCATCATAACCACCAAAAAGGCTAGATTATTCTGGGATACATCAATTATTATGTTGAAGAAATAAAACAAAAGTGTAAGTCATCTAAAAGAAATTTAGTTTGTATTTGTAGAACCTGGAAACCAACTTGATGGAAGAGTTCTATGTTTTCACTGGATCAAACAGCAAAGAACAACTGAACTGACTCGTAAATTATAAGTGCCAATAAAAAAAGATGTGTCTCAACAATATCAAGTACAGAATATCGATTTTCACTTTATTATTAGGGTAAGCATATCTGAGTAAGAACAGATTTACTTTTCAGAAAAGTAGATCTGCACTTACTTATATATGCTTACTTTAGTGATGAACTTGATTAACAAGGTTTTTGTGAAATTTAAATTACACTGATGTAAATCGGGCAACTTTAGGAATTAAGCAAATCCAGGTAAGAAGCGTGTTTGATTTGTTATGCAAAATCCCCAATGTTATGTGATTACATCCCTTCGCGTAATTATGCGCCATTCGTGGTAAAATCCGCAGGCACAGGAACAACAGAACACTAACGACTGCTGTTAACAAAGATTTTTTTTTTTTTACACTATTTGTTGGCATGAAAGGTGCCCTTGCATCGCATTGAGGTGAGACCGTATTTCACTGTAAAATGTAGCCCTAAATGACAGATTTGCATTTTACGTAATTATGCATAATTTCATGTAATTTTGCCCAATTTTATGTAATAACATGAAAACAAATTACGCAAATGTTACCCCCCCCCCCCCTTGAAGATATATGTATATTGAGTTTAACGTTGTAGAACACCTGAAAACCAGGGAAATATAGCACTTATGTTAGATCTAGTAATAAATGATATGGAGCAAGTTCTTTAACTCAATATTAATATGCACTCGATCTGGATTTAGGAGCCTACATGAGCTCTAGCGATTTGTAAATTAGCAGGCATTGCTTATGCAAATGTTGGTAACTTTTTTAACACTTTACAAACTTCTTAAAATAATATGTGTCAAAACCCTTCCTCTAAACGTAAGATTTTTGTGAGAAACCCTCCACAAAAACCTTCTTTTAGAGGGGGAATTCAATTTCTCTGTAAAACATTTTATATGGCACACATTGCTAGGCAAACCTGGCAGATAGCATATGTCACAGCTTCACAAAGCTCAAAATTCGTTATCTTTGAACAACGGTCACAGAAATTTAATTTCACATACTCCTACTGGGTTTAGTGTTGAACAATCTTCTTGCCTGTCTTGTATTGGGGGAAACTAGAGTTTGCCATATTACTTGAATGTTTCGATTTTGCTAGTGAAAATGATTTTCTGGGCTATTTACACTATTACTTGACATTGCATTGGTGTCATTCATTTGCACAATTGTAGTGCCTGTGGCCATGTGATTTGGCATTCATTCTAGAACTATTCTACATAACTAACTGTACAATGTGCTGTGAGGCAATTTGAAGACTACTTCTTTCACGAGCACTATCATATTTTTAATTTTAGGTAATAGTATTTTTATTACTTGTTCCTCAAAATTACATCCTCAGCCATCATTTCTTCTCTTTGACCTATATTATATTGTGGAGTGGAAGGCTTTCTTTTGCATGTAATTTCTAAGGAGCTTTTTGAGAAAGACTTGGGAAATGAAAGAACATGCCGCAGCGTTTATTAAACATCCAAGTGCATTTCTGTAAGAAAATGCCTATTTTTGCATGATCACCCCTATTTTTTTGGATGGTGTTTGGACTCTGTACACTGTGACCCTGCTAACCAGGCCACAGTGCCTGTGCTGTGACTCCTAAAAGATTATCAAATTGGTTAAAATCCCTGATTAGAAGTTTCAACTTACCTAAAAGTCCCTAGTATATAGTAACCTGTGTGCACAGGGCCTGTAAGTTAAATAGTACTAGTGGACTTTAGCTCTCATTCTGCAACCACTAGAGTGACCATGTAAAGTATTACTCTAGGCTTGCCACAGCAGCCTAGCTGAGCAATTTTAAAACTGCCATTTTACCCTGTCCAAATCACCCTTTTGCTAGGCCTAAACCTTCCTTTTAAATATTAGTAAGTCACCACTAAAGTAGAACTTACCAGCTGTAATGCAGGGAGTACGGTGTGTAAAAACAGGACATATATATGTAATGTTTGGACATGTGCTTACAGTGAAAAAGTCCCCAAACCCGTTTTTCACAGTAGTAAGGCTGTCTGGGCCACAGAAAACACTGTTACTTTATTGCACTCAATAAAGCTAACCCCCGATTCGCATTAGCTAAAAATACTTCAAACACTCATTTTACCAGCTGAACATGCAACGGTCAAATTTTGTCTAACAATTTCAGAAATAATTACGTTAGACAGTTGCTATTTTTGGACTAATGCCTCTAGTAGCCTTTTCATTACTAATTCCCAACTGTCACCTTCCTGCCTGTTGGCCTTTTGCAAGGAAGTGTGAAGTGCTCCCCAGAAAGGGGACAAAAGGGCATTGGGCGGGAGGAGGTGTTACCTCCTCCTGACCAAATGGCCTGTGTATGTGACTACCAACTGCACTAGATTCAAAGGAACTTCTCCTGTCACAGGCAGATGTAACTCACAACCAGGCCTGCCCTTTCCATTGACCATGTACTCAGGATGGCACCAATCCTAGTGGGAGATAAACCTGTTTCAGAACTGGTGTGCCAGCCCCTTCAGTGGCAGAGCAAGGATACCACAGTCCCTAAAGTCGGCCAGGAAACTTACCCTTTTCCTTTTTAAAGTAAGTAGTGGAATATAGCCTCAATTGAGGCACAGTTGGTCCCTCTCATCTTAGGCCCTTGGTCGCACTGTGCCCGCATCATCATTTACATGTACGCCCCTAGGACCCTGGTGTAGTGAATCCCTGGCATTACTTCAGTTGCTGGAGAGCATGACCTCTATTGACACACAATTCTAAACCACTATTGCTAAAATTAAGCACTTTGTTCTCATTAATAGAAAAGAGATAAATCCAATATTCATCAGATTTAAATTGCTACATTATTTTTCTGCAGTAGCTAATTTACAAAAGTTAAGAAATACCATCTGTACAACACATGGATACCTCACTACAGTAATGATACATCTCAATATTTGTAAAGCAGCCAGTGGCAGGACATTAGCATCATAATTAACATTAAAATTTAATACCACTTCCTAAGAGGTGGTATCAAGATGAGATACTATATATAGAGAGTGATAAAGCCCTAACACACGCACAGAGCATCGTGAACTTTACAGCAAAACATTCACTAGCACTGTCTGAATTACCAATACTACTGATACTTCTTAGTTGTATCAGGGCAGGGCATTTGAGCACTTTTTCCCCTTTGTTCTGTGGGCCTGAAGCTGTACACTGAAAGGGGATGGGCCCATAAGTTCTAGACCTGTTCTAGAGTAACAATATGATGGTTCTTTTTCACAGCTTGAAAGTGTAAAGGTGAGAAAAGTAGTTAGGACACAATCAATGAGCCAATAATTCTCTTGAATACATAATAACCCACGGACAACTACTTAAGGTTAGTTAGATTTATTACAAAGCAAAAATAACTGAACATAAAGACCTCAACACCAGAGCATAGAAGTACAGAGGAATCAGCATAAAGACAAATCTGTGCATTAAGTTCAGATGGTGCAGCATAAACAATACAATTAATTCAAGAAGTAAGATACAGAAAATCAGGAAGCATTAGTCCAAATTTCCCTGCATCGAGGGTTGGTGAGCCAAAAGCATTAATTCTATTCCTTCTCTAACATTACGCTAACATCCCATAATAAACATTTTTCAGGAGGAAGGATAAAAGGTGTTAGTACGTAGAGTCTTCCTAAGAAGTGCCCCATGATCAATGGGTCAAGTAGCGTAAAGCTACCAAAGACAGAGCTCGTTCTAGGATGCTCTCTCTCTGAAGGCAACGAAGAAGTGGTGCACTATTAATAACTTCAACAAGTTATCCGTAGATGGCATTCCCAGGAGTGCAAGTCATGCCTTCTGCTCTGGGTGCAATACTAAAGGTGATTTTCCACGGTACAACGGTGCATTTTCCTTGATACAATTTGTCCTTGGTTCCTAAAGGTGATTTTCCACGGGACAACGGTGCATCTTCCTTGATTTGTCCTTAGTTCATAGGTCTTCTCCTGTGTGAAGCACAATTACCTTCCTTTAACGGCTCAAACCACACGATTGTAACTTCTTCTCTCCTGAACTAACTAGTAAAACAAAAGCATTATTCTATCTAGTAAGAGCCTTCTTTCACCTGCAACACAAAACATGAGAAAGAACAACTTCCAGAGCATACTTGAAATTTAAAGTGTTAATTCCAAAGAGAGAATCTCAGGCACTCGCATTTCAGTCTTATGAAATTCAGCTAACTTAAGAAAGCATCATCTAAGCTTTACAAATTCACATGACGTTAAGGCACTTTCAACTAATGCATTTACCTATGTATGACATGATTAATAACCACATTTAATACATGTATAATTGTCAGTTGCACAACACGGGTTCTTCATAATAATGATTTCTGCTAGTTACATTCATTTTCTACGTTTAATTGATTCTTCATGACACTTTTCAATGGCCTAAAATACATCGTGTTTCCATGTTAATGCATTTCACAATTCTAACACTTCACGGTAATACAACTAATGATTACATGCAGGAGCGCTCTAAGTACGATTGTGATGCACCCCTACAAATGAAATAAGATCTCCGTGTTATCAACACCATGGGTTTGTGTGCACAGCTTCATACCCTTAAAATTACAAGGGAAGACGACTATGTTTCTCTGATGGGCCAGAGGTCCACATTTGATTGATTAGACACGCAGAGCTTCTATCCCTGATCGCTAATGCTATGTTACAAAGTTTAATCAGATAGGACCTGAAATCATAGTCCACTGCTTTCTAGCAAGTGATATTTGTAGTTGCCCAAACCGATGATAAACTGTATGTCTTGCTTACAGGTTCAATGTATTGCAAGTCCTGTAATACAGACAATAACTTTGGCAGTTGAAGGTGCATAGTGATTGACTGTGCTGTGAATCCCTATATGTGTGGGCAGGGTCAGTCATGTGGAAGAGGCAATCTAAACAAAGCATGGGAAACGCAGCCAGAGCACCACAGTAGAATCAGTATTAAAACAGTCTTAAATGGTGTTTGCATGTGTCCACTCCTGGTGAAAGGGTCAAATACTGATGTAATGGTACGAATTTGAGGTATTTTCTGGGCATCCATGGCATGATGGTACTCACCCACTCAGGAACACGGCATGTTGAAGCTTCATGAAAATGACAGATGGATGTTTGAGCTACAAACGTACAAAAAGCTAGTATTTCAAACTGAAATCAATGTTTTCAAACTAAAATTACACGCTTTTGTTTTGAGTAATTGAGTTGATTTTACTTAACCCCTTCCCTGCTCATGACGGAACCACTCCGTCATGAGCCACGGGCACCGTGTGATCATGACGAAGTGGTTCCGTCATGCTGCGGCCGTTGGCGGCCGCTCCGCCCATGCGGCACTGATTCCCCGCCTGTGCGGGCGAACAATGCAAGTGGGCGGAGTTGTGACGGAACCACTCCGTCATGAGCACAGCTCGCCCGTGACTCATGATGGAGTGGTTCCGTCACGAGCATTGCGGCGCCGCGCTGACCCCAAACCCCCCCCCCAGCGCCGCGGCGGAATTCGTGCCGCGGCGAAGGGGTTAAATGAAAAGATTGCATTTGACAGCAAAAACATTTGATTTTGGTAAACTGATAAAATTACTGCATTTTCCAAATTTTATTGCGGATGTATGAAGGGTGTTAACTACTTCTGTCATAAAGCCCATACTTGTGTGACTGGTGTAACCTATCTGGTTTCTGAACCGGATCAAAAGCAGCACTATATGAGGCTGTACAATCTGCCAAATTCTGCTGTTCATAGTTCGGGATTGTGAGTCTTGTGTACATTTGTTCTTTCTTCTGCCCCTTCCAAAGGCAATCTAAGGGCCCGATTCACAGAACTAACTTAAGACAAAATCCTAAACTTACTACCATTTTGGTATTCACAGAAGGCACTTGCTCATTTTGGTATTCACGGAAGGCACTTAATCATTTCGGTATTCACAGAAGTTAGGAGTCCTAACTTTAGGACTCGTAAATGCCTTCTGTGAATACCGAAAGTCTTAAAGTTAGGATTTTTCTCAGTTTAGAAGTAGTAACGTTAGGACTCCTAACTTTAGGATTCCTAAATGCCTTCTGTGAATACCGAAAGTCTTAAAGTTAGGATTTTTCTCAGTTTAGGAGTAGTAAAGTTAGGACTCCTAACTTTAGGACTCCTAAACTGAGAAAAATCCTAACTTTAAGACTTTCGGTATTCACAGAAGGCATTTAGGAGTCCTAAAGTTAGGACTCCTAACTTCTGTGAATACCGAAATGAGTAAGTGCCTTCTGTGAATACCAAAATGATTAAGTGCCTTCTGTGAATACAAAAATGGTAGTAAGTTTAGGATTTTGTCTTAAGTTAGTTCTGTGAATCGGGCCCTAAGTCTTGTAATATTACTAGAATTTTCTCTGTCACGGGTAGGATTGCAAGAAATTGCAAATATTGAAAGGCATTGAAATATAGACATTACCTTGTTTTTTTCCTGAGGAAAATTGCAAACTTTTGCCCCAATGTTCTCAAACGTTTCTCGTGACGGATGAATGCCTGACACCCCTGAAAAAGGATCAGACATGCTTGGCTTACTAAGAAAGTATTGAATGTCAATTTAGAAACTGTTGTTTTTTTCTTAAATGTATGTAAAAAAGTAATTTAAAATTGTAAATGATGTGTCCTATTTGCTTCAGGTAAAAGTCAAGCTTGGTTGCTTCCTTTTGTGCAGTTAGAGAGGAATTTTTACAAACCATCAGTTTCATAGCTCACAAGCCAGTTCTGCTCTATTAGCCTTTAGAGGAGAAGAAGCAATAGAGATTCTAAGTTGAGGAAGAAGAGAGCAGAAAGTTTTGTTTCATATACAAGGTGAGAGCTATTGAACTAGAAGACTCATTTGATCTTGACCATGTATTATCTAGATTGGCATATCAAAGTTACCACAGTTCTACTTGTAGGCAGCTACCAAAATATCAACATTCGAACATCAATGCCACAAATTCAGAAGCTTTTAACAACCATCCACTTGCATGTAAAATTGTCCACCAATGCACACTGACAAGGGTCTATTCCCTATTGCAACCTTATTCTTAGTACACGCTCCACAAAACCAGGGTTCTTACTTACACGCCCCATGTGCCACTGGTACGTAACTTTTTCCCATATTAAAAGTGAGGAGCGTGTAAATAAGCCCCTAGATTTACAGGAGCTCAGATAGGCAGCAATCTGCTCCTCCTTCAAAAATGACCTGAAAGCCCATCTTTTACTTAAACATCTAAAATACACTGGAATGCTCCGTTCTTGCATCCATCAAGTGTGATCTGAATTGCTCACCTATTATTACAATTGTCCATCCTTTGACCAGAACCGACTTAGGTCTGGTACCTCTGTATATTGATGCAACACTTTAATGCGCCTGAATACCCAATTCTGCATTATGACTAAAGTTCCCAGTTTTCCTTTTTTACTGATTTTTACAGATAAATACAGACGGAAGAGAGTTTCTATGCATTTAATAACAGCAGAAAAATACAGATTATTATTATTATGGAATTTTGTAGAGCGCATGGTTACGCACCCCGGCGTGTCCCCGCGCTGAGAGGAGAGAAAGAGGCGAGTCAAGCAAGAAGTCATATCAGTGCGGTGCGGAACAGGTGAGTTTTTAGTGCTTTACGAAATCTGGTCTCTGAGGATTCGAGGCGCAGCTCTATCGGGAGTAGATTCCACTTTTTTGCCGCCAGAAATCTGAAAGATCTCCCTCCCATTCTAGCTTTTCGAACTTTGGGGATGGCGACCAGTCCAGTGCCCGAGGATCTGAGCGACCGCTCTGGTCTGTAGGGAGTAATGAGATTACAGAAGATAATCAGGCTTCTTTTGGGAGGAAATCGCTGCTGTCATTCCATTATTACAAGGCAAATATCTATACAGATTGATAGCAGAGGGAGTTTAAAAAAGGACGATATTTCCTTTAACAACTCTATATCTCAACATGTGTGTGGTATAATGCTAATATTTGGGGGGTGTACTGTTTTATTATATTAGGCTTTAAAACGTGCTAAATCCCGACAGGCATCGAAATATGAGTCCACGTTTATCAGTTAAATAAATGTTGAAACATACAATTTAAAATAATATTTTTTCACAAAACAGAAAATAAACATGGATAAATAATAATAAGATGACCAAAAACTATGTCTACAGAGGGAAATGTTAATAAAAATAAATGCAATAAAACTGGGAGTCTTAATTATGACTTGACAGGCATGGTTTGACTTGTTGTATCTATCCCAAAAATTGCTTTCTAAGAACATCTTTTTTTTGTTTATCGTTTTTATTTTTTACTGGTCTTTTTACTTTTTGTCTATATGTAATCATCTCTTTATACTGCTCTGACATCCTTTGGGACTGACTAAGCACTACAAAAAACATCAAGTTAAATTGAAGAAATAAATAAATATTCTCCTCGATTTTGAGCCTGGTCATGACCAATTCTACATCAGGTGTGGATTAAGTATACAAACTGTCGTCACCTTGTAATACATTTATTTTGCATAAAATAGATTGTATTCAAATGAATTTGGTGCTGCTCTCTGCCATGGAGCATGTGTACAATAAGCAAAAGATGGCATATTCTATATATGTGTTAGTTCTGGAATAAAGGAGTAAGACACGTACCACAAGAATAAGTCCCAGAAAAACCTTTGTAAATTTGTGTTTTTGTCACTGCTTCAGTAAATCAGTAGACTTAGGTTGAGTGACCAGTCGGCCTGCCATCAGTACGTATCTCCAGTTGGGAGATATAGTTCTTTATTTATTTGTACAGTTTTATATACCACGGGCTTAATCCTGTTGGATATCTTAGCGCTCTATGAGAGATGTGATCATGGCACAGGAAAAACACATATATCAATTCACATGAAAACAGTTTAAGAATAATTGAACACATTTATATTGAAACTTAAAATATGACAGTAATAAACTGTGTTAATTCATATGTATAATGCATATTTCACAATCATGTTTATAAGAGTGTGCAAGTCAGAACCATATATACCATTCCATTGTTGCATGCTTAGATGTATGTGCATATTATTATATATATAATATATATGTTGGTGGGTAGCAATGGAGCACCGCCGCCATGCTCCCGGGCTCACTGTGCCACTGGAATCAGGCTATCCTGGCTGACGAGGGGTGAAACCCCGAAATCGGTCCTAGGATGCTTGTTTCCGGTCCAGGGAGGACCTGGCTTGGCAGCTTGGGCTGGACTGTTCCAATGAGGCACAGGGACAAGACCGATTTGCATATGGCCAGGTCTAAACTGGGGTGGCATGGTGAGCAAAAGAATGATGGATTTAACCCAGATCTCTTGACTGGGGGGTGAATGTTTTGATTTGTTCTGCATTCCATCCATCAATTGTGTGTCTTTTGCTGCCTCGCCCTAAGTGCGCCAGGTATGCCCAGACGTGGGTCCCGGGCTCACTGTGCCACTGGAGTCAAGCTATCCTGGCTGATGAGGGGTGAAACCGCGAAACCGGTCCTAGGATGCTTGTTTCCAGTCCAGGGAGGACCTGGCTTGGCAGTTCGGGCTGGACTGTTCCCATAAGGCACAGGATCAAGACTGATTTGCATATGGCCAGTTCTAAACTGTGAGTGGCATGGTGAGCAAAAGAATGATGGAATTAACCCAGATCAATTGACTGGGGGTGAATGTTTTGATTTGTTCTGCATTCCGTCGATCAATTGTGTGCCTTTTGCTTTCTTGCCCTAAGTGCGCCGGGTATGCCGAGACGTGGGTCCCGGGCTCACTGTGCCACTGGAATCAAGCTATCCTGCATGATGAGGTGTGGAACCCCGAAACCAGTCCTAGGATGCTTGTTTCTGGTCCAGGGAGGACCTGGCAAGGCAGTTCGGGCTGGACTGTTCCCATGAGGCACAGGGTCAAGACTGATGTGCATTTGGCCAGGTCTAAACTGGGGTGGCATGGTGAGCAAACAAATGATGGATTTAACCCAGATCTCTTGACTGGGGGTGAATGTTTTGATTTGTTCTACATTCTGTTGATCAATTGTGTGTCTTATGCTCAATGGAAGGGCACTTACACTGCGAGTGGGTGGAACTCATGGAGTTGTACTCTGTGGAATTCTCAGAGTCACAAAAAAACCCTGCTTGCTTCTGCAGAGTTCCGCCCAGTCTGCAACGTTTTACATGTTTATGGTTTACAGCACTTGTTTGCAATGATAACATTACATGTTTTGATAATTCCTCCATCACAGGTCAAAAAGGAGGTGATGGCCACTGAACAGGTGTGAAATGTGTGGAAGTATAGACCAATAACTCAGGAACCAAAGGATAGCACTTTCCAAGTTGGAAAGGCCTGCAAAGGAAATTATTGCAAGCAACGATATTTCCACCCGGAATATACTTGTATTCTACACGCCGTGCTCTGAATACTTGTGAGCATGTATCCAAACAGTACTTGACTAGTAGCAGTGCTTCCTGACGACACAGCTATAAAATGGCTCACTTTGTTTCAACAGGAAGATATTTAATGTTACGTCCTTGGCCAAAACCATCTTACACCATGTAGTGGTTTAAACACCTGGGCTAGGTGTAGGGATCGGTGAAACACTACTACTCTCTTTAAGTGATTAAGCGTACTGTTTCCATAAATACTAAGTATGTGATGTTTGTATGCATTTTCACCACCCACATTTTAATCCTAACAGCAGTAGTGCACTAGTGCTTGCACCGAAACAAAAGCCCTCCATCAAGTAACCTCTAAAGCGCTTTTCAAATTCAAGTCCAGAGTGACTGACTGTAGAAATATGCACTGAACACTACCGGGCATTATAACAAATCTATACCAGAGCTTTTTTTGAGCTGCATTTGAAATACACCAAGGGGCCAATTTCCTCTGGGAAGCAATTAAATGTAAAAAAAGCCTCACAACAATTCAGAATGTCCCCCGTTGCTTCATTGGATGGCTGCTTCCATGCCATAACCCCAGTCCAGCCCAGCCCTCACCTCAACCACCTTTGACCCTCTGCACCTCACATACCGCCTGCCTATGCCTCACATCCTCCACAATCCACAACGTCTCGATGCCCCTCATCTCTTCTGTCCTGAAACTGCTGCATGACAGTAATTGGCTGGCGCAGTGGAGATAGAGCGCCAGATAGAGCATTGCACTCCCCTCACACCAAGGAGTGGAGAGCGACTAGAGAGGGCATGGCCACAAGAGAACTCTGAACTGCAGTCTGCACATATAATAGGGTGGGCGGCAAACTTTGCCACGTTGCAGGTGTTGAAGTTTTTACCAAACTCCATGCTCCAAGCAGAGCGCAGAATAGCAAAATTCCTTGAACTCAGCTGGCAGAGCGGAGTTCACCACCCACCCTTAATATACATATCTGAAATACACAACTGTACGATAAAGTTAAATATTTTATAATATTCTCCAGAAAAAGACAAAGAGGGGTAATTTACAGAATGATCTTGAAAACTGAAATAATCAGTTTTGGTCCTAATTTACAAAACCAATTGTAGAGTCACACCTGTAGGAGTATTTCTATGCATGGGTGCAGATGTACGGCTTTTGCTAAATTACAAGACTTCCCAGAAGTACACCTGCACAATTGTAGGGATCTCAACTTTTCAATCTTATTCCTGGGATGTGTAACTTTTTTAAATTGGTATTTCCCAAAGCATAATTCTTGAAGCCTTGCAAAATCAGAGATTTGTCGGTATTCAGAAACACTTTTCCTTGCTATTACTAAACTCTATGTAAATCATTTAGGATTTGAGAAATGTGGTTTCATCAGACTTAAACCAGTAAATGCATGATTTTGGGAAGGCTGCGGTTCCCGACCTCATTTAGCGGTGAGGGAATAGGTTGGTTTCTAACAGTGAAGCCTCAGCTGGCTTTGCTGCCCGAAAATGTTAGCTATTTCTAAGTATATGGGGCTTTGCCCTATTCTGGGAAATGTGGGTAGGGGCACTTGGTATTACACTAAAAGAGAGATGAACCTCATTCACTATGGATTACTCAATTAGTTTTAGTCAGTAACATGTGGACTTCTTTCATTATGTCATGATTCATTACTTTAATCAAAGAATGTTTTAAGTTTCAAATGTGCAGACTAAGGTTTTTGCGGCCACAGAGAAAACTCTTTTTTACATGTGACATTGATATATACAAGACATACAGTAATACAGTGTCCAAATTTACCATCTCATAATTCCACTAGACTGCCAATGCGTTTCATTTTCAAAAGGGACTATCATTTTGTGAGAGCTCCCTCTGGGCTTGGACAGTCTGTTTTTTACAAAGGTAGTGTATATCCAAAAGGAATTAAAAAATAAAACATTAGGGTCAGGTTAAGCTTTGTGTGATGTGTTTTCCATTAAATATGCAAAGCCGTCTAGAAGTCCTTTAGTTGTGGAACCTCACCCTTTACCTATTATACTTTGTGCTTCACTCTCAAAGTTTCACCTGCTACTGATTACAAAATAAACATTGGTAGCTGAAAATAGAGAAAAATATAATGGCAGTCTGTTCTTTCAAACCTATATGTGTTACTAGCACACATCCAGTTTTTTTATATGCATTTTTTGGTCTTACAATCAGTGGCTCAAGATTGCCCGAAACCCATGCCATTATTTCTTAGGCTATTTTGTGGTCATTTCTTTCTATCACACATTAAGGGGGATCAAGACTGGGACAGTAATTACTGGGAGATAAAT
Organism: Triturus cristatus; assembly: GCF_964204655.1. NCBI lineage: Eukaryota > Metazoa > Chordata > Amphibia > Caudata > Salamandridae > Triturus > Triturus cristatus. Next base: position 238,540,729 of record NC_140582.1, read on the forward strand.
CTGCACCCAGAATTCCTAGAACCATACAGTATCTCACTATGTGATAAACACCTGGAGATGGGGAATAGCTTGCAGGCACAGACATCCTGCCCCTATTTACTCATGTTGTCCACCATCTTCAAGTCATTTTACACTTGCTTTCAGCAGTTGAAACTTGGTCTCCGTTTACCTACACCAGATATTTCTGTGTGGTATTTTCCACAGAGGTACTATTGCACCTGACTACAGCCAGACCCCTACCTTATTAAATTCAGTATTCTGTGACATTCAACAAGCACTTCAATTGGGGACAGCAGGATAGCTGCTGCCGCTTTGCCAGAGAAGGTTCCTCTTCAGGGGCTCCAGTACATAGCCCTGCCACCTGTGAGCCCAAGGAGCCACAGCTAAATTAAATTATTACATGTGTGCTAGTTTAATTTAGGAGTTTTCATGCAAACACAACATTCATGTTTACATGAACTCTGCAGTGTACAGGTCAGCCCTCTCGGCCTCTCCACCAGGCTACTGATGACAGGAGGAGGAAGAGGATGGGGTTGAAGGGTTCTGAGCGACGATCCAGCTACAGAGTGTTGTTTACAAACGCAACACTCTGTAGGTAGATGCCTGGATTGCACATGTTTGAGGGGCGTAGTTCAACTCACACAAACACAATGCATTTTTTTGAACAGACATACTGCGGATCCCTCAGGCACCCCAGTATATCTGAGCTGTCCGGGCACTCATCAGTGCATCCCTGATGCTTATGAGGAGCCACACAGAGCAGCCGGGGCAGGGGCCCCAGCACTTTCCCAGCTTTTGATGGGACTGTGCTTCCAATCCTATCAAGAAGCTAGGAAAGGACTTGAGGTGGGTCTTCCTCTGAAACCGGGCCCTGTTGCTTTGTCTGGCTCTTTGTTAGGAATCATGGCTTGTTGATTACTATGACCAGCACCTGATTCTTGCTCTGCTGCTGCCATAGAGCCTCTAAGTTGCCATGAAAGGAAGAAAGGTAAGAAAGAAATCTGTATTGTTACTCTGTATATGTGAGTGAAAGTATGTTTGTGAACAATTGAGAGAGAATGAGACTAAGTGAGAGTGTGAGCCAGAATCAATAAGTGCGCATGAGTAAGGAAAAGTGAGTGAGTGAGTAAAGCAGTGTGAATGAGTCAGAATGACTGAATAAGGGGGAGAGTGTGAGTGACTCAGTGGTGTCTCTGTCAACAGTGCAAGAGGTGCAGTTTCACCAGGGCAGAGAGGCCCTGGTTCAACTGCAGCTACAGCACTACTAAAGCAGAACACCTGTACCCCAGGAGTTCATGAATGTAATGTTTCATTTGTGTGAGAGGGCATACAAGGCAAATTATGAAAACAATGTGGTGACCTCTTGGCAAGTATTATTTCCCACCACTTTCGTGGAGCACTAGCCACCACTGTGTGCTGCCCTTTTGCAACCCATACACTGCCTTGCTTCCCTTGGTGTCAGGGGTCATAAAAGCAGGGACACCAACAAAACGTTAACAGGCAGCCTATTTATCTCCAATATTGTTTACTCATTTCACTACTTTTCTTTCCCTTTCTGTGAGGAAACAGGCTTTTTCCAGGTTGACCTCCACTTCCTGCCCCCATTTTGACTACTAGGCACTGGTGTAAAGACTCTTTAATGTCCTGAGACCTGCTGATTAGGACTCAGTGCATGTGCTCTGACCAGTCAAAAACTAAATGTTTAATTGACTTATCCCCAATTGGCACAACTTGACTTACTTGTAAGTCCCTAGTATATAGTACCAGGGGTACCTGGGGCCTGTACGTTAAAGTGTCTCTTGTGGACTGTAGCACTAGTTGTGCCACCACAAGTGAGACAAGGCAAAAGCATGACTACCAGACGGCCATTGCAGGCCGGCTGAGCAGTATTAGATTGCTAACTCGACTTTGCCCTTTCTAGCAATGGCAAAGCCCAATCCTTCCTTTGTAAGTCATCCCAAAAGACAAGCCTACTGAGCCCTAAGGAAGGGTGCATTATTTTAAAAGGATAGACTTGTACTTCATGGTTTTAAGGTTCTAACAATTAAAAAACAATTTTTTTTTTCCTGTTGAAAGGCTAGGTGAGAGCCTAGTTACGGGTTTACGTTTCAACCCCGCTAACTTGTGAATGGGACTACTAAAGTTTATACTCCAAGGAATCAAATGAATCAGTGCATTAAATCTGATTTAGAGGTTAAATAGAGTTTGATGTCATTGGTGGGCAAAGTGCAACATTAGTAAGTCGTCACTTTGCTGCCCAAGGTTTTCCAGTACCTATTACGTTTACACACAAAGGACATTCCTTAAAACAGCCTATTGGCCCCATGGGGAGAAGTGTAAAGGCTCCCAGGAGAACCTGCAAAAGGCCTGTTGGGGAGGTCATAAGGGAGGCACTTGGGGGCAGATTTATGTTTGACTTGCGCCTCATTTACGCCGCCGTTGCGTCACCTTTGTGACGCAGCAGCGGCGCAAATCCTGCGCCATGGTGCGGGGTATTTATAACATGACGCATCTGGGAGATGCGTCACGTTGTAAAGCCCTGCGCCACATGTAGGCGTTCCAGGGCAGGTGGGGGCGTTCCGGCGCAGGAACGCCTCCTAAAAGTGGCTGAGTGAAATCTACAAGATTTCACTCAGTCACTTTTGAGCCCATGCTGCGTCAACACCCTGCGCCTGCTTGAAGCAGGCGTAAGGATTGACGCAGCATTGTGCAGATAGGGCACCCCCGAGCCTTGCTGGAGCTGCGTCGCGCTTGCGACGCAACTCCAGCAATGCGCCACTTTTACGGCACAGATGCGTCACGCATCTGTGCCGTTTTTGCCCCATGGTGTGCCGCATTATAAATGCGGCACATCCACGATGGCGGAGCCGGGGCGCAAAATAACTGGCGCATCCCTGCTGATATGCAGGGATGCGTCAGTTATTATAAATATGCCCTTTAGTGCCCCAAGTGCAGATCTCACCTGCACTGGAGAAGAGGACCGAAGAAGAACTGCCCTGCTGACCTTGGACATGGCAAAGACTGCACCTAAGTTGGACTGCACCGCTGCTCATTAGGCTAGCAAAGAGAGGAAGGTGCCTGTGGTGTCCTGCTAATGAAGAAGTTGTCCCCGAACCCAGACAGAAGCAGACACTCCAAGAGTCATTTGGCTGACTTCCTGTTCCAGCAACTTTGTTAATCACTCTGACCTACTCTATGCTGGAGTTGGTCACCCAAAGTAACTGGAAGTGACTGTATTCAACTTTGAAAATGGTTTTCTTGAAAAAGATTATGTCAAATTTGTTGAATTTGCCAATGCTTGATCGTGGTTGAGTGAAAAGTTGTGCTTTACTGTTTCTTTACGTATTTATATGTCCGGAACCCTCCAGCCGATCTTGTTCATTTGGGGTCTACAAATTTGTAAAATAAAGTCTTATTTTATAAATTGGTGTCGGATTTCTTGAGAATTGTGTTTCCTTCTTGTCCAATTGTTTTTTTTGCTGTTTAAATACTTTGCACTATTCCCTTGTTGAAGCCTGACTGCTTAAAACCACAGCTTCCCAGGGTTGAGCTAAAGATTGATAAACGAGCATGACAGGACCTAAGTCAGGTCTGAGAGTTTATTACACAGTGAGGTCTCACGGCCACACATATAATAAACCACATTTCCTTACACTTTATGCCCCTTTGCAGGAAACATTAGGAGACTATTTAGGGACTAGACATGAGGTGGGGTTAGGCTGAGACCGCTTACGGGGTCAGAGGGTGCTTGATGTCACTTCTGCTACCTATGACATTTTGGTAAATTTGGTAAATTAGAATCGATACCCTCATATACAGATTATTACATTTTGAGGTGCAAGCTCAAACAGTGGGAACAAGACATCGCTCATTTCCACTTTTTATTTCAGCAGATCTCCTCAGCTTCTACTTTTTGGGAGGTCTCTCTGTTGGCAATCTCTGAACACCTTTCGCTCCATAAAAAAATTGAAATTTAGTTTTTGCATTAATGCTTTACATGTTGAGTCCGTCAGCAAGGCCGTGTTTTATGAGATGTTGAAACAATACAGAACATTGCTTTAATCGTGTTTGAAAAGATTAATATTTCCTGTTAAGTGAAGCCAATATTTCCCAACAAGAAACAGACTGCAAATGACCTTAGAGGCCTCCATGAGAAGTAAAACAAAAAGAAGTTCTGACTGTTTTGAAAGTACGGTATTTTCTTTCCCAGAATACTGTTTTTCCATCTCTGGTTATGTCTGTTTACAATGAACACCCATTGTAAGTTATTGTAAATGAATGCTACGTGGGATAGCGTTTTTGCTGCTTTTCAAAATCAGAATAAAAGCAACATAATGTAAAAAGCCATAAACACCTGAGCAATAACTCGCAGCCACCATCAATCTGACCTTGACACTAATAATTACATGAACATTATTGTTCATATTTTTCTTTTGTTTTGGACATTTGTAACCTTACCCATTTCTAACAAATGATAAAGTTTTAGCTACCTTTTAGATTACTTTCAATTTGAGATATTTAGTTACTCGGCCAGGGGTCATGAATTTTCTTACCGACAACAGTTTTCTACTAAGTCTTAGTAAACTTAGTTCATGCGGGAGGCCCACCCATCTTCATTCCATCAATTTCCATATCCGAATCCATTAGCAATAATTTTTAAAGTATTTGAACTCCCTTCTTGTTACCAGGATAAGAAAGTACATCCTTCATGAAGACATACTGACCCAACCCGTTTTTCCCACAGTTTTTTTTTTATTACAACATTTTATTCATTGGGGCGTTAAACAAAGAACAGACACAACATATAGCAGGTTGATTACCAATAAACGGTACCCACACCACTGGGAGGGTGTGCGGCTTGCAGGACTGTGACAAAGAATAGTCTATCTCAGGGTAATGAAGACAACCACACAGTAATCCAGATATTGCCATATAACCCCTCTTGCTCAACACAGTCCTTAACATTCTGCTGTGGCTGCTCAGCGAAACGTGACAGTGGAATGGATACACATTTGCACTCCATCCAGGAGACCGCCATCCCTTCACTTTGAACCTGAGCCATATCATACACTACAGAAATGAAAGGGTGAAGGTTCATGTCCCAAATTCCCCGAACCAAAATGGGCGATCAAAGATTTAAACTTACAGAACTCCGCCCTTCTAGTGAGATAACCCTGTACTGTCCTATCAATACCAAGGGATCAAGTCACGCTCCTTGGCATCAGGAACAGTAGACCTCAATCTTAGCTAGACAATGTCATTGTCAAGGTAGAATCGTAACACAGATTGAACTGAAAAGTAGAACTGACACCCAAATGTTCCAGAAGAACCTGAAGATAAAGCTTCATCCTTCATCGTTGTTAGACCTGTCAGCTTTAGGGTGGTCCTCCTCCAAACTTTTTGCCTCACTTCTCCATTTTTGCTCATCTTGTTTTTGTTGGCCTTAGGACTCTGTGCACGTTACCACTGCTAACCAGTGCTAAAGTGTGTGTGCTCACTACATAAAACATGGTAGCATTGGTTTGCATCCAATTGGCACATTTAATGTACTATTAAGTCCCTAATAAAGTGGTTCTATGTGTACCCAGGGCCAGTGAATAAAATGCTACTAGTGGGCCTGCTAAAATATCCAAAAAGTGATGAATGGGATGCTTGAATTAATCTCACCCACTGGCAGTTACTTGGGCTGCATTCCAGTTCATCATTATTTTGCACACCATGCCACTTCCGTTTGGACCCAGGTATATTTAAATCAGTCTTCACCCTGCTCCAGTTGGAACAGTATCCTGAAGCAAAATGCCAACAATGATTCCTTAGTTTAGCACATCCCTCTCAATTCAAGCTTATTGCTGTAAATCCTACAATGGTGCCCTAACACTATAACACACCTGCTGTCATGATGTGTAGATCCCATCCCGAGAAACTCCCAAGGCCAGTTCTAAACAAAGATTACAAAATAGTGGAGCACTTAGCATATATAAACCTCTTCAACACATGTGTTTAGGTCCATTTGGTATGTGCATTAGTAGTCATGGTATAAACAACACTCATTATGCTTGTATGCTGTAGGGACAAACAACTTCAAACATTCAAGTAGGCGATATGTTCATTTTTATTTCAATTCTGTATCACAAACAATAGCACAATATGTCTTCAATCTAAACATAGCTGTTTATCAGTCGCTTGATTGAAAATACAATGGGTTAGGAAGAATTTGTAGCTATATTGTTGTTGTTTCTAGATGGATGAATCAGCCGATACGTGTTTCACCCCTGTACATCCTCAAGGCTATGTTCAGGTAGATTACCTTCAGCCAGTCAAGAATGGTAACTCATGCTTGTTCAAAGAGCAGAAATAAGAAATCCAGATTCAAAGAAGGTTGGAACCAATACTCATTTACGCAGTCTTCACTGTTGTCGGACGCAGGACAGTTTATGCAGCATGCCGGGGGTTTCTATGGATGCACCAAGGACTTACCACAGTTCCTTTCAACACTAGGGATTACTCATAGACACCCTCGGCACATTTCTTACGGATTTGGCAGCAGTACTAATTATCTGCTGACATGCTTTAGATGGCACAGCCAGTAACATTTCAGTTATATCATTCTGCGTGAATGAGTATTGGTTACAGCTTTCTCTAAACTTGATCTTTAGACCTTGATAGTAGCCTGAGAAAAAAAGGGGTTAGCAACAAATTTGAAACTTAAGATACAGTGTGATCATTAGGACCACATAAATAAAGTCTGAGTCAATAACTTGAAGTTAGCAGGTTTATTACAAACTCAAAGTCAGGAGAATATTAAATCAATCTCAAGAGCATACTATAAAAGTACAGGATTATAAAAGGTAGACCAAAGCAACATACAATATTGGTCCTCAACAGAGCATATCATAATTTTGGTTGCAGCACTGCAAAAACTAAGGAAAAGGATTTGATGACTAGACTAATGATTTCAATCCTTCTCCCTATATATTGGAACATCTACTAAACCCTACACTAAACTAAGGATAGGGGAAGGCCTATTGCATCTAGTAAACAAGAAAGGTGTCAGCATCAGAACCTCTGTAGAAGTTCTATTGGTAAGGAGTCATGTATAGCATGAACCCACACAATTTAGAATGAAAAAAGAGGTCTGTACCTTTCCAAGTCTGAAGAGAATCTGACCAAACCCAAGATGGGTTCACTAATCATAATGCACAAAGAACATTCGAGAAATATGACTTTATACACGTTGTAGTACTTTTCCAGTTCCCAAGAAAGAACTTGGTGCTTTCAATGCTGCTCCCATATTCCAGTCTCCACTTTCAAGGCAACCCTCCCTTCGTCTGATAGTACTAAATAGTAACCTTCCCTTTGTTCTTCATTAAAATTATTTGACCTTGCCAGTTCTTCCTCACCTCACTAGCTCTGAAATACAATGGGCATTTTACTAATGAATGCCTTTGGTCTTCACCTGCAGAAGAGAAAAACATGCAGAAAAAACACTTTGAAGTTAGTATTAAATGTATCGACTGTAAGCTTAAGGCCCACAATCACGCTAACTTAAATGTTTTCTTTAAATGCATATTAATTCTACAAACTACAAATAATCCACTAAATAATACTGTAGTCATATATGTTGCACAAAAAATTAATACATGTATTATTAACAAAAAATGACAACTGGTCACAATTTATAAAGAAAATATTGAACACATATATGATTCATTCTCACTAATCCCTAGGAAATGCACTGCATTAAATGTATTTTCGCACACCACCTTACAATCAAAACCTATAGAACATTGATATCAGCAATCCAAGTGTATCTGAAAAAGGAAAAGCATCAATATGCACACACACATATATGTCAAAAACACAAAATAAATGGCACTTCTATGCCTTTAGTGCACCATATCTCTTTAGAATTATTGCATCACATGAGTACATAAGGCCAAAGGTAAACATATATATATTGCCTAGCCAAATGTAAAAGTATGGAGCCAAAGTTATGCTACTTCCCCCTCTGATGGAATTCAAGCCATCATAGATTACAATTAGATCATTATCAGATTAGACCAATCAAAACCTAGTCGTCTTGAGCATCTTTCGTCTGGACTCCTCTAAACGCTTCATATCATCATCATATCTCCTCTGAAATCCTTCAAACCACACAGCCGCTCTATTTCTCTTCACTCCCTGTCTAGCTTGTGTACACTGATATCCCTTAAAGATCAGTTATAGGAAGATTGCACAAAGGGTGATTATCAATAGAGTTTTTAAATTGGTGCCCCAACCTCCAACTTCCAAAGCTTCCAAATCATCTACCAATTGAAGCAAACCCATTTCCAATAGCTTCTTAAGCACCTGTTGCTTCCAATTCTTTCAAATCCTTTGTCAATCCGGACATATCTGAATATATTTCTCCAGGTCCTTACTTTCGTCTGGAATATAAGTACAGCTTTGCATAACTTAAAACATCTGACAGACTCGCCCTCTTGTGAGCAAAAGGTCTAACGCAAGGCATTTCTGTACAACCATAGACCTTATCGCAATCATCTCAGCATTTACTAGTTAAAAGAAATTTGTGGTACTAGTGGGCAATCCACTATGGCAGACAGCTTTCTAATTTTCAGGTCATTCAGCTTCACCTCTCCAGATGGGATTATAGTGCCAAAATATTTCCCACTACTTCTGCTGCATTAACACCTCATTTAGGGGGTCATTATGATAACGGGTGGATCGCCACCGCCTGGCCGACGGTGGTGATCCGCCCGCCATCACAACATGATTTACCCCCCGCTATATTATCATGGTGGAAGGTACCGCAGCAGACGGAAAGTCTGTCCGCCGCTTTTCCGCCGGTCGTTACGATTGCCGGCCGGTTGGAGCTGGGGCATAACATGGTGGCGATGCCTCCAGGCACCGCTATCCATATTATGTTGCTGGGTTGACAAGGCCTTTGCCATGGAAAGGCTGGCGGGAATTGCTTTGGGGCCCGTTTCGGTCCCCCAGGGGGTGGGGGACTGCACTTGGGGGGTACCTATGGTACCCCTCTTTATTGTCATGCACAAGGTGGCAGGCACCACGCGGTGCCTGCCACATTGTGCATGGCAATGCACAGCATGCCTCTTTGGCATTGGGGCGGGTGCTGCTTACAGCAGCACCTGCCGCAATGTAAAAGATGCAGAATGCGACCGCCAGGGTGGTGGGTGCATTCTAATTGGCAGTGCAGGACCGCCGCAACGCTGGCGGCCGGTCCCAGCAACGCCAGGGTGGCAGGCGGACTGAAGTCCGCACGCCATCCTAATGGGCCCCTAAGTTCTGGATTTCCCTTCCCATAAAGGATCATTAAAATGTTCCACATGATAAAGCTTCAGGAAAGTTATGCCAAGATAACAGGTACTATGCCATCCATGTGGCAATTAGAACTGTGCTTTTTTGTCCACAAATAAGATAGACTACAGGAATCACAGCATCCTGTCTCTCCAGGAAACAAGTTTTTCAGTCTCGCTTCAAAAGGATGCTTACACTTGCTCTCCCATAGCAACAACTGATCGACATAACTCTGATCAACATGATTACACAACTTTCCTTTGTGTTTTCAATTTAAAACTAAAGAGGGTACATTTTCTTTTTCCTGATGTTCAATTTCTTCTCTACTCCACTTGTTCTTTTATGATTTTTATCAGTTTCAGTTTGGGATTTTAGGTCTCTCCATCTATCCACCATCAAATAAAAAAAATGAGCTTCCACATCTGACATCAAATGAGTCAAATGATCTCTATATGCATACGTAGTGGCTAGTGACGTAAGGAATACAAAATATTTTCCTGCAAACTCTGAATCTTTAAAATAAAGATTCTTATTTAAGTGTTAGATAAGGGGAACATGTGGGAGAACTACATAATAATTCGAAAAACAATATTAAAAATGACCTAATTAATAGGAGACAACAGGAAATAGCACATGTCAGAGGGAGATGATGGTATTTCCCTCTGAAGCAGAAGTGAGTAACTGAGTACAAACACAACACCTTCTATCATTCATTGTATCTATGTACTCATAAAGCAATCCAAAATAAAGATTCAAGGTGTAATCACCTCTTGATACATCTGTGTGTCATATCTTAACCTCCCACAACTGCATGTTACTATCAGTTACTGAGCTATCTGTAGCTGAATATAGCCCTATAAGCACTTTCATTAATACTACAACTAAAGCCATTAGTGTGCCTATTGTGATGTATCTATGCCTACTAGTATTAAGATGTGTTTCCGTTACTTTATTGGAATCTACACCTTGAATGGAACATAGCAGCTGCAGAGACATCTCTGTCGATTTCCACCTGTGCAACAGCAAAAACAATTTCCAAATGATATGGAACAATATTTATACAGGAATCTGCATGAATCTTCCTTTGTGTTCTTCTAAAAGACAACCTTAGGCTCCTTCGGTTCCCTTGAGCCTTGGTACTCTTCGATCTTCCCCACAAAGTGCATGAAATGTCATTAATAATAAACGCTTCTAATTCACATACTATCAGTCCCAATATGAAATGCTTCAGTTCATCAACTAGCACAGGAAACTCATTTGCATCCCAAAAAGGGAAATTCAGCCACATCTAAGATGCGCAGACACATTCATCAACTTTTTTGCGAGCGCAAACGGTGCGATTCGCAAAAATCTGCCTTTTGCGCCCGCAAAAGGGCTTTTACAATGCTTCAAGGTGTAAGGCAGTCGCAATTTAAGGAATCACAATCTATTGCGATTTCTTAAATTGCAATTGCATTTAAGGAATCGCAATTTGCGATTCCTTAAATGCAATGCAAGAACCACTTTTAAATAGCGATTTCGCTATTTGGGGGCCGCAAATTACCGAGCACCTAAACTGGTCGGTAATTAGCAAAAACGTTGAAAAATGCACTAAAGTGCATTATTCAAAGTTTCATGTTGCGCACACACATGCCCTTGGGGAATGTGTGTGCGCAACATGGCTGCACATCACAATTTCAGGGGTGCAACAGGGTGTCCTTTCTCAGGAAAGGGTAGCAAAGTGGCAGGATTCAAAACAGAACACCTCTTTAGGGACATATTCTTGGTCACTAGGGGCCTCATGTACGTAGCCGAATACCGGTCGGTAACGGCCGATTTTCGGTAATTTTACCGTTACCGACCGGTATTTAGGCTTGTGACATGTAGGGGGCTCATTTCTGTATTCGGTAATTTACCGAATCGGTAAAATTACCGAATCGGTAATTTTACCGATTCGGTAAATTCCGAATACAGAAATGAGATGTAGGGGGAGTGTGTGGGTGTTGTTTGGAGTCGGTATTTACCACCAACTAATAGTTGGTGGTAAATAAAGTATGGATGTGTAAACGCTTGTTATAGCGCTTAGAAGTGTGCAATGTGGCAGACATACATGCCCTTAGGGCATGTATGTGTGCCACATGTGCACACATGTCCGAATCAGGGGTGCAACAGGGTGTCAATGTGACACCCTGCCACCCTTGCATGTGCTCCCCCATTACCGAATCGGTATTTACCGATTCGGTAATGAGGCATACCTTCCCATCAATGGGAAGGTATGCCTCATTACCGAATCGGTAAATACCGATACGGTAATTACCGACTCACTCCGATTCGGTAACATTTACCGAATTATTACCTACATACACTTTACCGATTCTTAAATACCGAATCGGTATGATTCGGTATTTTAGAATCGGTAAAGTGTATGCCACCTACATGAGGCCCTAGATGATTTGCTCATACCTGGTAAGGCGACTGTTTGTGAGGTGCTGTGTCCTCGTTCTAGTTAGCAAAATTTTGACAGAATGAGGAACATATACAGTCAAGGGAAGACCCATTACCATACTTTCGCACCTTTCAATGCTGACACCTGTCCCTGCCACTGCTTTAAGGCAGCCAGGCAGCACTGCAGTCACTGGATCTAATATGTCTGAGAAGTAAGCAACTGGTATTTGAGCTCCCCATGGTCCTGTGTCAACACTGAAAGAGTGCAGCTCTCTCTTTCACTGCAGAAAAGCAAAAACATTTTCTTAAAATCAGTCATTCCTAGTGCTGGGGTGTTGCAGAGGCTTTCCCTCAACTCTGGGAAAGCAACCAGACAGTCATAGTGAAGTACTGGGTATTTTAGACCCAGCGGTGCAGGGGCACACACCCTATGACTTCTGGGTTCACCCTGTTCCGGACCTACAGAAACACAGAGTCTTCTGGGTGAAGTCAAAGATTCGTTTATTGGCTGCAGACCAATGACAGGTATCCTAGAAGTACAACAGCGTGTATGTTCTCAGGGGACTGCTGAAAATCATAGGAACGGACTTCTCCTTAAGTACAAAATATCATGCTCCAGGCACACATTCCTTGGTTTACGATATGGTCATATAAAGGTATACATTACAAACGAAAAAGCAGAGTCATGATGACCATCCCACATTCCAGTTCGGCCAGCCCACAATGATTTACACAGTAAGGTTCAGATCCCATGTTTGATGTAAAGAGACCCCCCAATAAACATGAGCATCTCTTGTTTTGGGAAACAAGTCATAAAGCAGGAACAAGCAGGTGTAGAAGAGATTAGCCGGGGGATTGTATAGAATGAAAGGGCTTTATGACGGGTCAAACCCTGATGCTAATCACAGGTGGACGGAGGAAGGGGAGCTCGTGAGACCGGTTTGACCCGGGGGCAGCAGAGCCAGCTGCCCAGGTCACAGAGAAGTCAGAGGGAAAGCCCATGTACTGTGAGGCCCGTATTAACTCCATCATAGCCTATGTGAGGGCAATGACAAGATGGCCACTGCTTCCAAAATGGAACCCGCGTAGTGAAGCTGAATAACGTGTACACAGTGCATTCATAGCTAGAACGATATATAAAGCACTCGTACATGCCGCATTTACCATTTGCGGTTTGCTAATACCAAGATAGACAGGGGTAGGGCCCTGTCCCCTACGCGGTCCCGAATATTAAAGTACGACAGACCCTCCTTTTGCCCTTACATAGGCAATCACTATACTCATCTTAATCCGAGTCTAGGTCAATGTTCACGAAGTCATGGAGATGTTGCTGTAGCATCATCCTATTACTTAGCTCGTCCCTCGATACAGGTTTCCTTACACATAAGGTAGTACAGAGACCACATATCGCGGGAGCACACTGTATACACAGACAGAACAGGAAAAGGATGGCTAAGATCATTCCAATGACCATCAGAACTTTCCAACCCCAGGCAGATATCAATTCCCAGAACCACCCCACCAGTGACCAATCTCCCTTATCCACGTGTATGGCTTCAGATATTTTATGGAGTTTGGAGATGGCTTGATACACTGTTGGAGCATTATCTGGTATGAAAATGCAGCAACTGGATTGGATGACCTTGCATACCCCACCGCGGTCTGCAAGAATAACGTCTAGAACCATGCGGTTCTGCAGAGTCATAAGGCGATCCGCTTGTAGCTCAGCTGTCAGATTACTAAGGGCACCAGCCGTTACATTGACAGTGGATTCAACCACCCGAGTCAGCTGTCTCAGGTTCCTACTATTGACCATAGGTCCCCAAAACGGCAGGAAACCCAAGAAGAAGTCTCCTGCTTCTTGACTGGCAGTGTCCTCCTTACTAATCACATCTCTCACAACTCTGGTCTTGTGATAGTCAGAGGCGGCAGTAAATGTCGGCGGTAGCAAGTTCGCAATATAACATGTGCCCGAGAAATCAGGGGGCAGCCATGTATATGCTCGTCATGACAGATGAAATATGTGCCCTTAGCAGCTAGAAACGCAGGGGAAAACTGCGACGGGAAGGTGTACGTTTCAGTACAGTCACTTCTTCCCAGTTGAGCTCTAGGATTCTGACCATTACCCTGTAAGCAGAACCGACCCATGTGGGGTACGACCCAGATTGGAGATGAGATTTTTCGCTGTCTTTCACCCAGACTAATACTATACCCCGTTGCGTTCCATCCTACATAAGGTCTCAACTCTTCTTTGGGAATAGATGAGTATGCATTAATATCCCTACTCATATCGGCAACTCCTTTCATCAAAGCCTTATTATTGGTGATAGGTCTGATGGAACGCGGTTGGCGAGGGGAATATGTATCTAGAGCATAGAGAAACATGGTTTGGAATGCCCATGACGATCCATTGTAACTATACGGCAGCACCAGGTAGGGAATACCCTTGTTAATGGTATGGGGCATTAACCCACACACCCAGCAATTGGTCGTATTCATTACTAGTTGGTGCTGGTGCAAGAGCTGGATAAACGAGTTATTTACGAACTCTGATCGTCTGGTCTGTTCGTGCTCAGGCAAAGGGTGAAAAGAGTGAGAGGAGGCAGTAGAAAGAGATATAGGCTGTTGAGTGGGTGCAATGGGCTTTTGAGCGGAGAAGAACACAAATCCTACAATAAACATTATTATACTACACAGTGTAAAAAGGCACAGAAAGACAAAACATTTACTTTTTACAATTCTGCACATCCTTGCGTTAAAGTTCATTTCCTCAATCGGTCTCTCCATCTTAAAAAACTCCATCCTCTACTCGGGCCGCTCGCGGTGGATGAGTTTCTTCTGCTAAGGGCCACGCCTGTCAGTCCAGGGAAACGCCCTAGACTAACCAGAACCGTCGACCTAGCGTCTTCGGCCTGTACCCCAAAGTCTTGGCACCGCGACCCTGCGGCAGAACCCGGATGGTGGTTCGAAAAACAAAAATCAAGAAAGTCCTTCAGATGGGAGAGCAAAAATGTCAAAAGGGAAATAATGAGGAAATCTTTATTTGTCCATGGGCCTAGGTCTCAAATTATAGCGGAGACGGCCAGGTGCTGTTTGGTCTTGAAACAAAAGTTCAGGCTCAGTGGTGTCCAGTCGATTTGATGGTGGCACAGCTTTCTGCAGAATATTGTCACTCTCTTGGTCTGAAACTGTGCCTCTTAGGCGTGCGTCACTGAATGGTACAAAGCGAGGTACAATGTCTGTCTCTGAGTCGGCGATACCCTCCTTGACCCACTGGTCATATGGCAGAGGCAAGGGGACTACTTTGCAGTGAGTACCATGAATCCAGTGTTTCTTCCCTTTCACTCGCACTGCTGATCTTGTTGAAAGAAGAACAAGATGAGGGCCGATCCAGCGAGGCTCGTCGTTGCTCTTGCGCTGGAAATTTCGGACTAGCACCCACGTACCAGGGTTGATAGGGTGTCCAGGAGGTTCAGAGGCTTGGGGAAGAGTATCATGTACCTGTTGGTGCAAAACACGTAGTTTAACAGTCAAATCATACAGGTAATCGAGCAGTACTGGATGTTCTATTTCGCTAAATTTCGCCGGTCTGGGCACGCCCCATACATTAGCCGGGCGGCCAAAGACGACCTCGTAAGGGCTAAGTCCCACTCGTGAGTGTATGGTCATTCTGGTGGACAGGAGTGCTAAAGGCAGAGCGTCAGGCCATTTAAGACCGGTGCTCGCCTGAATTTTGGCCAGCTTGAGCTTTAAGGCTCCATTGTAGCGTTCTACTATTCCAGCTGATTGGGGGTGATTTGCAGCGTGGAACTTCTGCTTTATCCCTAGCCCTTCACATACATTCTTCATCACTTTACCCACAAACTCACTTCCGTTATCACACCACACCATTCTTGGCATCCCAAACCTAGGAAAAAATTCCTTCACAAGGGCTTTGGCTGTGGATAGGGCAGTGTTATCTTTCAGAGGATAAGCCTCTATCCATTTTGAGAAAGCACAAACAACCACCAGTACATATTTCAGGTTGTTGCATCTTTCCATGTGAATAAAGTCCAGCTGCAAAACTTCAAATGGACATGATGGGGGTGCAAAGTGACCAGCCGGAGTTGGGGTTCCACTACCAGGGTTGTACTTCAAGCATACTATGCAATTCTTGACCACATTCTCTGCACACTTGGGAATCCCAGCATTCTGCCATACTGGAGCCAACAACTTGCATATACCTTTCGTACTGATATGTGCCATTCCATGTGCCATAGTAACCACTGGAAGCACATATGCATCAGGCAACAACCATCGCCTATGTTCTGTCAGATCAACCCAACAACCATTCTCATCCAACTTACCCATACTTTCTCTCCACTTGCTTAACTCTTCCTCTGTGGCTTCAGCTTGAAGCGACTTCACACTCTCTATTGTGTTCTCACACATTCCAACATCGTTAACCCATCTTTCGGGACCTGCAACATACATTCTAGTCTTCACATTCTGTGCTGTTTCTTTCGCGGTCTCATCAGCAAACGCATTCCCACGTCCAACATCATCTGTGACTTTCCTGTGCGCACTGCATTTCATGATCGCAACTTGCAACGGTAGGGTCAGTGACTCAAGGAGATCATTCACTAACTTGCCATTCTGAATTTTAGCTCCATGCGACGTCAGGAACCCACGCTCCTTCCACAAACGCCCAAAATTATGAGCCACGCCAAAGGCGTACTGGCTATCTGTGTATATGTTCACTCTCATTCCTTCAGACAACACACATGCTCTCGTGAGGGCGATTAATTCTGCTGCTTGGGCCGAATTATGTGGCACTCGTGCAGTTTCCACGACTGTGTGTAAAGTCGTGATAGCATATGCAGCAGTCGTGTCACCATTAGGGAGTTTGAAACATGAACCATCTACCCATAAAGTGCCATCACACTCAGTCAGGGGAGTATCTTTCAGATCTACTCTCCCTTTCGTCTCTTCTTCTGTTCTGAACAGACAGTCATGTTGCTCAATCTCATCTGAGTCTGCTGGAATTGGCAACAATGTAGCTGGATTCAGCGTATTGCATCTTTTTATGTGTATGTGATTAGCTAACAGTGTAAGTTCGTAGCCCGATAATCGTGCACTGGTCAAGTGTTGTGTCTTGGTTCTATTTAATAATGTGTCTACAGCGTGTGGAACCATGACAATCAATGTGTTGTCCATTACCAAACCAGCCGATTGTCGGATAGACATCGCTGCAGCAGCTGTCGCTCTCAGACAGCTTGGCAATGCCCTTGCTACAGGGTCCAAGGTAGATGGAAAATATGCGCATGGGCGCGGTCTGTCGCCAAAAGGCTGTGTTAACACTGACAACGCACATCCATCTTTCTCGTGAACATACAATGTAAAAGGCTTACTGTAGTCAGGGGTACCCAACACAGGTGCTGAACATAATGCATTACGCAATTCCACAAAACTTTTCTGGCACTCTTCAGACCATGGGATAGGATTCGGTGTGTCTTTGCATGTTAAGGCTAACAAAGGTTTTGCCAATAAAGAAAAACTAGGGATCCAATGCCTACAGTATGAAGTGATGCCCAAGAAAGCACGCACTTCTCTCTGTGTTTTTGGCACACTCAACTGTGCAATAGCTTGAATTCTTTCTGGGGTCAGTTTCCTTCCCTCCTTCGATAAGAGATGACCTAAGTAGGTCACTTCTTGTCGACAATATTGCAGCTTAGAGAGAGACACTTTGTGATGGAAAGCAGATAAATGGCGCAACAATGACAATGTGGCTTCTTTACAGACGTTTTCAGTATCCGCGGCGATTAGTAAATCGTCCACGTATTGAATCAGGATAGCGCCACTAGGTAAAACAAGTGCATCAAGCTGCGCTTTCAGAGCCTGACTGTATATTGATGGACTCTCACAGTAGCCCTGGGGAGCGCGTTTGAAGCGGAAGCTTCGGCCTCCCAGAGTAAAACCAAAAATATCTCTGCTCTCTTCTGCAATTGGGATGCTAAAGAAAGCATTCTTTAAATCGATCACTGAAAACCATGCAGCAGAGGCTGGAATCATCGTTAACAAGGCAGTTATATCAGGAACAACCGGAAACTGTGGCACAACAATCTTATTAACCTCTCTGAGATCGATCACAAATCTGTAAACAGGTGGCTGTGAAGGGTCCGTTCGTTTTAAGACAGGTAAAATCGGACTGTTGCAAACGTTGCCTCTTGTCTCTTCAATCACACCCTTATTAATCAAGTCGCTGACAATGTCTAACAATGCTTTCTGCCCTTCATTAGAGATCTTGTACTGGGGAATACGTGGCAGTCTGACATTAGCCTTTAGAGTCACCACATATGGCGGTATCTCCAAGAGGACCACATCATTGGGACCAGTAGCCCAAAGGGCATCCGGAAGGGATGACAATTCAGGTGGCATCGTGTTTTTAGACAAGTACATTGGGGAAATCACTTTCTTGCCTAATGTGAGTTGTACTCCTGAAGGAGAACAATACAGTGTAGCGTGCAATCTTTTCAACAAATCTAATCCTAGCAAATTCTCACCACAACCTGTTGTCAGGATCAGAGGTGCTTTCAGCTCGCAAGGTCCAACAGAAAGTGACATAGGACTGGAAATCGGGTTCCTAACCGGGGCGCCAGAAAAACCTACTGAAACATTTATATCGCCAGACAAAGGTGCGCCAGGGAGTTTTGAATGCATGATTGAACTCTTTGCAGCACCAGTGTCTAACAGAAAAGGCTCCGTTACATTTGCTGTAGTCACCTCAACATACGGTCCACTCTGATCCACTGGCACTGAAACAACTCCCTCTCTTTGTCTATGGCTTTCCTAGTAATCATTATTCTCTGCATCACCGTCCTCTGCATAATAATCATTATTATAATACTGAGCCGTATCACTAGTCACGTTAGCTTGCTGATCAAAGCTATTGATGGTACTTTGAGGCGGCAGAGGACGCGCGTTCTGGGGAACACTTCCACGCCCTCTGCCTCTAGGAGCTTGCTGACCACCCCTACCTCTTGCTCCATACGCATTACCGTTCCGCTGCATTAATTTAGGGCAACTATATTTATAATGACCTTCCTCTTTGCAGTATGAACATTGGTTGGGACCTACAGGGACACGTGGTTGATAATACCCATTCATTTGCTGATTGTTCTGAAACTGTTGGGGTTGGTGATAGACACCTTGGGGTTGTCTATAATTATTAGCACCTCCACGTGGCGGATAGGCCTGCTGCAAAAGGACCTTTGTCTTTAGTTCCTTCGTTTTCTTTTCCGTTCTATCTTTCTCGTCTTTATCTCTGTTTTCATAATACTGTGCAGTAGCCAGTATTTGCGCTGAAGAAGAAACAGCCCAAGAACTTTCTGAATCTTTTAACTTTTTACACAGGTCAGGAAGTAAATTCTGCACAAACTTATCCACAAACAGCCGTTGGCCACCCTCAGTACTCATATCTTGCCCACTGTGATCAATAAACGTTTCTTCAAACCTAGTAAAGAAGTCTGACACTGTCTCATCTTTCTTCTGCTTGCATGCGGATAACTTGTCCCAATTTACGCGCATCGCAGGCATTATTGTCTTCATATACGTGATGATTCTACCAGGCAATTCAGCTACTAAAGGTTCTGGTTTCGCACCACCAGTTTGTCTAGCGTCAGCAGCAACAATGTTAGTCCATGTATCCCCTAGTTCTGCATTGTGATCTTCATTACGAATTGATCCCCATAGAGGCTGTGGAACAACATTGCCAAACAACATGTCTATATCGGCCAGATTCATAATGCATGACCCTGCCGTCTGTGACAACTCTTTATAATAACCTGCTGGGTTTTTACGGGGATCAGGCAAGGACTGCTTAAGCGCTAACACCTCAGAGCGCTTCCATGGAACATGCACCCAAACACGCTGGAAATGCGCTGCCACAGCGGGGTTACCACCGACAGCTGCAACCGCTTCCTTCCATACCGGGGGAACTTCTCTCATAGGGTATTGTCGCGCTTTTGCCTTTTTCCCCACAAGGACCTCTTGTTCAAACAATGACTGTTGGCAATCGTCATTCCTTAAGGACAATACAACCGCAACTGCTTTATCTACTTCGCGGTCCACAATTATACCATTTCCAAAATCGAACCTCACTCTACACAATTCCTGCGGGTTTGGATTTCTACCACTATCCTCCAATTCTTCACAGAGAATTTCGCACATTTTCTCAAACACATATCTCTGTTTAGGGGCATCCCATTGATGGAAAATGTTGACAACTGATTCCACATCATACAGTGAAGGAAAAACGATCCATCTACGCGCCATGTGATCTATTACCTTTTTCTCATCGGGGTTAGGCAATTGGCTGCGCAACTGCTTACGCTGTACACCAGGAGGTGCACCAGATGACCCAAAGAGAGGAGACATTAATGTAGTAACCACATTAGCTAAGCGCTGTCGCGCTGAAGGAGAAGCTGAGGCGAGAACAGGGGGAAAAACAGAGGGAAGAAAAGAGGATGTAGAGACAGGTACTGGAGTGGTGGAAGGAAGAGTATTAGGGGAGGCAGTTACTGAACTAGGCAAAGTCGCAAGAAGTGCGGGGCAGTTGGAAGCACAACTGGAGGTGCTTGAGAGGGCTGCGCTACAGGGATAGGAACTGGCTGCAAAGCAACTGGCGGTTGCGGCAAGGCTTGCAGTACATGCACTGGAGGCGGCATATTTACAAGCTGGGGAGGTGCCGTGGCAGTTTGAGCATACGGGGGTGGCGAACTCAACAAATGTGACATCAGGGGATCTTTCTCCTTTTCTTCTGACTCATTCTGCTTAGAATGTGGCAAAGCTGGGTAACATTTGTCAATCCCTAACTTACGCTGCCTGTGCAATTGCTCATTCATTTGCTCCTCTTCATTGTCTTTAAATTGTACAGCTGCTTGCATTACTGACATACCTCTCTCTCTCTTATTCTTTTTCGCTAACTTAATTTCCTTCTGTTTGGCTTCCTTTCGCCATAAGTGGAAAGAGTCAAACATCGCCGGCCGGGCTTTCTTCTTAAACAATTTAATTTCTAAATTATCTAAAATATCAGTATCAAAACTACCATTTTGGGGCCATTTTAAAACACCATCTTTCCTGGTGTAGTGGATCCACACTTCGTTATATGCAATGGGGCCTACGCCATGTTTCACATAGAGCTCATAAGTTGGAGTTCCAACCGGAGGAACCGGACATGATTCCTCTAGCTGGAAATCTTTTCCACAACCCAAACAGAATAATCTACCAAATAGTCCAGAACCAGGCATCTTTGCTCACTAGTCTAGATCCAAACGTCAAAGGATTATCGATTACGATATTCTCGTGAATACACGAGTCCTCTGGTTTTGGCGTTTGCAAACTCCAAAGTACCAATTCAAATGATCCCGAAGGATACCAAAACAAATGGGAGACGCTCCACTTATACTTAACTGAATATTGCTGATCGATGGCGTCACCAGAAGACTCTCTCGATTGTTTCGCTCTCTCAAAACTCGTCAAGGGTCCAAAACAGGTCGATTAATCAGGGCAGCAGTCCTTCGTAGCCGTCGGGACGCGGAGAACCTCGCAGAAAAGACTTTCGGACCACGTCGACATGCAGGGGTCGATGAAGTGGCGGCCTTCCTCCGGAATTTCCACACGAAGCTCCTCACGAACCTCTGGCTTGGACTGGTACCGCTGAAATTGCCCCACGTTGGGCGCCAAACTGAAGTACTGGGTATTTTAGACCCAGCGGTGCAGGGGCACACACCCTATGACTTCTGGGTTCACTCTGTTCCGGACCTACAGAAACACAGAGTCTTCTGGGTGAAGTCAAAGATTCGTTTATTGGCTGCAGACCAATGACAGGTATCCTAGAAGTACAACAGCGTGTATGTTCTCAGGAGACTGCTGAAAATCATAGGAACGGACTTCTCCTTAAGTACAAAATATCATGCTCCAGGCACACATTCCTTGGTTTACGATATGGTCATATAAAGGTATACATTACAAACGAAAAAGCAGAGTCATGATGACCATCCCACATTCCAGTTCGGCCAGCCCACAATGATTTACACAGTAAGGTTCAGATCCCACGTTTGATGTAAAGAGACCCCCCAATAAACATGAGCATCTCTTGTTTTGGGAAACAAGTCATAAAGCAGGAACAAGCAGGTGTAGAAGAGATTAGCCGGGGGATTGTATAGAATGAAAGGGCTTTATGACGGGTCAAACCCTGATGCTAATCACAGGTGGACGGAGGAAGGGGAGCTCGTGAGACCGGTTTGACCCGGGGGCAGCAGAGCCAGCTGCCCAGGTCACAGAGAAGTCAGAGGGAAAGCCCATGTACTGTGTGGCCCGTATTAACTCCATCATAGCCTATGTGAGGGCAATGACAAGATGGCCACTGCTTCCAAAATGGAACCCGCGTAGTGAAGCTGAATAACGTGTACACAGTGCATTCATAGCTAGAACGATATATAAAGCACTCGTACATGCCGCATTTACCATTTGCGGTTCGCTAATACCAAGATAGACAGGGGTAGGGCCCTGTCCCCTACGCGGTCCCGAATATTAAAGTACGACAATAGTCCCAAAACACCGGATCCAACACATCCTTGGGTATCAGTCTTGGTAAAAGCTTGGCCACTAGGGAAAAGTTGGGTATCCACTGATGACAGTAGCTCCCCATTACCAAAAACATCCTGACTTCTTTATGTGTTGTTGGTGGATCCATTTGCATGATTGCCGAAATTGTCCCTTGAGACACCCTTCTCACACCTTTTGTTGACATGATGACCAAGAGATAGGACTTCTCTCAAACAGTACTGCAACTTATTCAGGGTCACCTTATATTAATTCTTAGCCAAGTGGTTTAACAATGCAATTTTGCCAGTTGTGCATGCTTCATGAGTATTTGATGCAACCAGCAGGTCGCCAATATACTGGACCAGGACAGAATTACAGGGCATAACCAAAGACTCAAAATTCTTCTTAAGGATCTAATTAAAAATGGATGAGCTCTCTGTATACCCTTGTGGGGCTTGGCACCATTCCAAAACACAGTTCCCAATCCTAAATGCAAAGGGGAACTGACTGTCCTCATGCAAGGGTATGAAGATTAATGCCTAACACAAATCAGTAACAGTAAACCACTCAGACTCACATGGAATTTGAAACAATATTACAGCAGGATTCAGTACCACAGGGTAACACAACATTATTGATTTTGCAAAGGTCCTGCACTATGTGGTACTTACCGCTAGGCTTCTGCAGGCCCATAATAGGTGAGTTACATGGACTCACTGTAACCTCCTTCAGTATACATTGTTGAATCATTGTCTCGATCACTGGGGTTATTCCAGCAATCGTTTCAGGGATCAAAATGTACTGCGGTCTTCTGGCATATTCCACAATCAGCTTAATCTGAATACAGACAAGATCAACTCCTTTAATGAGTTCAATGTCCTTTCCTGAAAAATCTCAAACATCTGGTCTCACTAAATCTCTGAGATCTAAAGGCAAGTCTTCTGCCGTCATCATCGATACGTTCCAATAATTTAATTTTAATTTGCCAACTTGATGGCAATGTCCTCATCATGAGTTTGCAGTTCAATTCCATTTGGGGTACAGTATATGGTGCAGTTCAGTTTGCACAACAAATTGCATCTTAACAAATTCACTGGACTCAAACCACAAATTGATGATTATCCTCAAATCTTCCTTTCTTTCCAGGAACATCCTCAGTAATGGGGTTTTTCATTTGTTTATTAGCAACTCCAACAAAGTGAGTAGTTCTTACCGAGAGGGGTAGGTTTGGAACTTCCACTTATATCACTATAGAACAGATAGCACCAGTATCAAATAAAAATGTTACGTCACAGCCATTTACCTCAGCATCTTTAAATGGGCCACTCTGGTCTACCTCCAAGACTGCACCAAGAATGCAATCTTCCTCCCCCCTTAGGCACCATCAGGTAGACTGATCGATGCTGAACTGTTCACTTGTCTCAAACATGGGAATTTGTTAGTAAGGATGACTATTCTGGATAGCATTCTGACTCAAATTCGGGACCTAGTTTGAAGAAAATCTGGTATCATAGTAGCTTGCTGTGGCATCAGAGATTGGGGAACCTGCATCACTGGTACTTGTGGTACATTGAAATTCTGAGATCTAGGTCTGGGTAGTTCTGTTGCTGCATGGAATTATTTCTCTGAAGTTGTACAAACCCTGAATTTTGACTCTGATTTACGGGATTAAGACAACATTCTCACTTCCAATGCCTATTGCATTAGTGGGATGGATTAGACGTCTTCAATGTAGCCACATCAATTCCAGTACTCAAATCAATAGGGACACCCTGACCTCTACCTTGTGACTGAAATCTACCTCCATCCTACGTCACCAGATCTCCCTGTTGATATACTCCTTGCATTGGAGGGGTATTCCCTGCACACCATGGATTACTTTCTTAGCAGCCTTCATTTGTACCACCATCAATTTCTCCTTTAATTTTTTCTGCCTCATTTCAATCTCATCGCTGCAATATTTAGCATATCTCAAAATGTTGTTAACTGACTTATTCTGACAAAAGATCAAATGCTGTTGAATCTTTATACTAATATCAGGCCTCAATCCTGTCACAAACCTGGACACAAAATGTCCCATAACTTTAGACTCCAACGTTTCTATTCCGCTATACTGTTTGAATGCCTGTAACAATCTTTCATAGAATGCATGAATCATCTCTTTCAGTTTCTGGGTCGTCTGATTGATCTTGACCCAGTCAATATCTTGGGGTGGCACCTTAGACTTCAAACAAGTCATGACCTGATCATTCTTCCTCATTGCTGTAGCTGAAGGATTATTAATCACAGGGGCCATATGTAGGTAAACGTTTTTTGCGATTCTCAAATTGCGATTTTTAGGGAATCGCAATTAGAGAATCGCAAGACGAAATGTAGGTAGGATTTGCAAAATTTTTAATACCTTCCCATTCATTCCTATGGGCTAAAAGGCCCATAGGAATGAATGGGAAGCCATTCTCAATTTGTGATTCCCAAATAGAGAATCGCAAATTGAGAATGCTATTTCAAGGTTGCAAGGGTGTCAATAGGATACCCTTTTGCACCCCTGAAATAAGCATGTGTGCATATGTGGGGCACATACATGTGCTAAGCGCATGTATGTGCACCACATGGCACTTTGAAAAAAGCAAAAAAGTGCATTTTTCAAAGACAACGCAAATTACCACCAACCTGAAGTTGGTGGTAATTTGCGATTCCTTTAGCCAAAATCGCACAACTTGGGTGCTTCCTACATTGCATTTAAGGAATCGCAATTAGGGATTCCTTAAATGCATTCGCAAAATAGGGAATCGCAAATTTTGCAATTCCTTATTTTGCGAGTGGGTTTTTGTCTACTACATAGCACACTGCCCAAATTGCGATCCCAAATGCTGAAATTCTGCGAATTTCAGCGTTTGTGATCGCAATTTGGCTTTCTACATATGGCCCAGGATCTCTTATTGGCTTTCTCTCGGGCCACTCTATGGCTATTTAGCATGCCATCCACAAATCACTTGGGACCACAATATCAAACAAGGTATTCAAATCAGTCCACAAAACCTTCAAAATTTTCACAAACTGCTCAACTTCATAGACTTCTCTCTTAATTTTTTTGTAAATGACCAAAGATCACTCCTACTCCACAGGACATATATATCACCTCCACTAGCTACCTCCCACAAAGGGAAGTCGGTAACTCCCATCTCCCTCCCTTTGGGAGGTGGCAGCTCTCCCATCGTTCTCATGGGAGTCGTTCTCTTTGACCATTTACCTTCCCACTTCTCTAAATCACTCAACATTCGGATACTGTGAATTAATTCACAAATTTGCATCTTCATCCTTGGTATTTTCATATATTCTATGTCCTGGTCACTAAAAGCCAGTCAGTGGCTTTTCGGTAAAGCTTTTGACAGAATGAGGAACATTAAAAGGTTTTGTCTACTCCAAATCTACCTCATATTTCTGAGCTAATTCAGATAATTTATCATGGGCTTTTCTTGCCTCTTGCTCTCCTAGTAACATCCTTACTCATGAGCAAAAGTTCACTATGCTGATATGTTTCTATCTGATCCAATGCAAGACAACCACTTATCTCAGGGAGAGGTGTGACCCAGCGCCCAGAGTGGTTGACTCTGGAGCGTGGGGTCAGTGGTTCTATCCCTAGCTCCGGCAGCAGCTCCGCTCATCATCATGTGACTCTAGGCAATAGCTCACTCAATTTTCCCAATGAGCCCAAGGGCTTTGAAATCTTAAGGGGTGACATGTTTATGCTTTGCAAATATGGATTATTATTATCATCCAATTCCGAGTTTAATTTTCCCAGAACTTTCACATTAGTATTAAATGTCTCGACTGTAAGCTTAAGGCCCACATTCCTGCTAACTTAACAGCTTTCTTTTAATGTATTCTACGACCCACAAATAATCCAATAAATTATAGTGTGCTCTTTTATATGGCACAAGAAAATAATACATGTGTTAGTAACCAAAAACGAAAACTGGTCCCAAAGCATTGAAAACATATGTGATTCATTCTAATTCCTGGTGAATGCCCTGCATTAAATGCATTTTAGTGGACCATCTTACAATCGAAACCTATAGAAGATTTTTATCAGCAATCCAGATGTCTCTGAAAAAGGAAAAACCTTAATATGCCCACACATATATGTCAAAAAGACACAATAAAGGCGCCTTCTATACCTTAAGTGCACCATACCTCATTAGTGTTATTGCATCACACTAGTACATAAGGGCAAAGGTAAGTATGAATATATGGCCTAGCCAAATGTAAAAGGATGGAGCCACAATTACGCTACACCACTCTATAGCCACAGACTTGATCGAGAAAAAAGTATACCATGCTTCTGCTCCACCAACAACCTGCGCGATTTCTTGATTTCCATCTTATTCTACAGGCCCATGAGGGCAAGGCGATGCTAGGTGGACTGAGTTGAAGCACCTGATGAGGTTGTTGAAGTCCCTGCCACATGGCAATACTAAGAAGGAGCATAAGTAGCAGACCATATGATTCCTTACCATAGTGGTATCTGTATTTTTCATAGGTGTGGGTGGAAAATTCTGCTCCGCCAGCACAGTTCACAGAGTTTTGCCCACTCCGGATTCCGCTTGGAATATGACGTTCCGGCAAAACTCTGCCAACTGCAGTGTAGAGTTTTTTCCTACACACAGCTTGTCAACGTTAAATTGGCAAGCACAAGTGAGAATTTGCATCCCCTAGTGCTATTTTTGGGTGCTAGAACTTCTCCCGGTGAGATTTCTCAATGCGGGTTGTCATGGCAGGTTGCGACCATGAGCGTTGAGAAAGCTGCCACTCAAGTAGAAAATCTATTTGAGCAACAGAAAGAAGCTGCACACTCTGGAGTGCCGCTTGGTGCCATTTGCGATGATTTTACATCCCAGATCATGCTCCCAGCACTAAAAATCAGCACGAGTAGTGTGACATGCAGAGTTCCATCCGCTCGTGGAACTCTGCAGAATTTTGCTGAGTTTTTATGTAAAACTCCGCAAGTTCCGCTTACCCCTAATTGTGTGCCACTAGTTTCTGTGAGTGAGCTGGTTGACGTGAAATATGCAGGTGGTGGATCTTTCCTGCTCTCTCATGAGGTTTGATTAGGAGAATGTAATGAAAAGGTCAGGATTGCAAATAAATGATTAGTGATTGATTTAAGTTGATAATAGTACGTTAGTGCTGGTTGCTACTGTAAAGAACCAAAGCCTAAAGAATGTGATGATATGACTTATTACTCAATCACAGGGCATTTCAGGGTTGGAGCAAAAAGTAGAAGGAGAATAATAATTATATTTAATCTTTGGTAGATGAAAGTAAAGGATTCCGCTTGTCGTCCTGTAAAACAGGTTTGTTGGATATTGAAGTTTGATGATATGACACAAGTCATACCCCCATCTTAAAGCATCAATAGTTTTTCTGCTCCCTTGGTGGGAGTTGGAGAATTACACCAAACTGCCCCCCCAGTGGGTGGGCATATTGCCACTATAAGCCAGTGATAGACTTTTAACCCCATAACTGCCCGTGTCTCCATTTTGAGTAACAGAGACAAGCATGTAGCAGAGCGAAAGCATGCAGCATGCAATGCAACACAGATCAGGCAGGACGATTGGAGAAAAACCACAGCAGTTAGAGATCCAGACAAGTGACAGAACAGAGGAAAGGCTGCTGCAGCAGCTGCTAAAAGAAAACAGCAGTGATTGCATTGCTGGTTAACGGGGGTAGCGCAGTGCGGGCAGTACAGGCCACCTAAACAGCATATGCGCACTTGGGGAAGGTGGATCCCCGCAGCACTCCATCCTAGCACCTCTAACACTTTAATGCTTATCCCACCACCTGACTCTCATTCTGCATGTCGGTTGAGCACCAATACTTCAGCTCCTAGCTCCTGACTCTGGCATTCAAGCAGTGGCGCCAAGCCCCCTCTAGCCTGCGTACTGCCTCATCTTTATAGAAACCTCTGAAGAGCTCCACACCACTGGTACCCCTTGGGCACAATCAGAGGGAGAGTGGCAATACAAGGTTAGGCATGGCAGCGTGGGGGTGGTGCTTGCACCTCTCTGAGGATAGAGCTAGAGGGGTGCAGAAGTGGCCGGGCTAGGTTCTGGTGTGGCTTGCCTCTCTCCATGTGCTCCCCGACTCCTGCCTATAATACAGTTTCCTACTTACAATTCCACTTACAAACTTAAGTGGCAGCTGACTTAAGAGCTGAGCTGTGCAGATTTGAGAATACTCCCTGGCCTGGCACTTGATTGGCTCTGTACTGGTGGCTGTTGCTGTGGTCATTGCCCATCACATACCAGCACAGCTGTTTTCCAGCTGTGTTTAAGGAGGACCAAGAAGGTTGTACAGGGTCAGAAAAAACAGTGCAGTCCAGTAAGGCTTACACACTCCTGCTGCTGGGTGATACAGGCTGAAAGGTATAGTCATTACAGACAGTGGCAGGGTCAAGTGTCTCAGGGTAGCTAAGGGCAAGAGCATCCACTGTTGACAGGGGCCCTGTGGATGGTAGACTGCGGACTCCTGTTGTACTACATGCATTACATGAATTTAAATAATCTACGGCTAGCAAAATCAGGTAACAATGAGGTCGGGCAAGGTCTGTGTGCCACTCCAGCTAACTGAGAGCAAAAGTAAACACTAGGGGGCATATTATCAAGAAACAGCGTTAAAATTATCGCCGCTTTAGCCCTTGTGAATTCCCATAGAAGCCCATGTTCTGGTGTGAACCTGGGCTTCTATGGGAATTCTCTGCGGCATATTATCAAGCCCATTATCGCCGCTTTAGCGGCAGTTTTCTGCCGCTAAAGCGACGATAATTTTAACGCCGTGCTTGATAATATGCCCCTAGGTACTCTCAGGCCAAAAAAGGGCAATAGGAAACATTACAGAAGTTGCCCTCCACTGATCTTACCCTCCTTTGACCTGGATGAAAGTGGACTGAATCATCTTATGAAGTTTAGCTTCCTAAAGGATCCATCTGTAATAATTTTTTTGAGCAACTAGCGCTATTGCATGTCAACAACCACATCTAAATTCAATTATAATAAAGGATGAAAAAAGATCAAACTCAGCAAGGTCTTCCTTCCATGTAAGAGATTTCAAGAATGAGAAAACGAGAAAAACATTTCATGGGTCATCATGGGCCACATACAAATTAACAGCAGACAAGCTACCTAAGCTCTAACACCGAAGACACTACAGCTTCAGGCAGCGGAGGGCTCGCCAAGCCCAGAAGAAAATCTTAGAATGCTTGCAGCCCTGCCTGCCCAGAGTAGCACTTAATGCCACTTTGAGAAGGAGTCGTCCTGCTTGGGCCAACAAATGGCAACGAGGAACCAGCAAAGCAATATATTCTAACGGACAGCAGCCCCAGGGCTATCCGTAACACAGAACGTATAGGAGCACCAGCCTCAGTTGCAGCTGTCTACGACATAACCATATCAGAAGAGGAAGCCCTAAATGAGCTAGACGCCTTTGCACTTACTGTACAAGACTTTGAGTTAGAGATAGTCACCGGAATGCCTCAGAAGAGAAAGAACAGATTACGATGTCCCCGTAGGGCTATGCAAGCCCTCAGAGGTACAAGAACCAGCAATAGACGGCCAAGATGACGCATCTGCAATGGCAGACTCATTAAACAGAACTTGGAACATACTTTAAAAAACTTTTTAAAAGACTGTCGATGCCTTAAATGATCAATTAAAGAAACTTGACCTATAGGTGGCTTTGCTTAATATTCTAGCAGTATACGTTACAGGCATTGGCCAATCTTAACAGCCTCATTATATGGGCTCAGCAGGAGTCAGTGCCTAAGCTTACAAGCCCTCTACCCCGGCAGATCCTGGTACCAAAACAGAGAGCCTGTTTACCAGTAATTGATAAATTAAGCTCACTACCCGCAATGTTGCGCACAGTCTTAACAGCGATAAAGTGCCAACTAAGAGGCAACAAACAAAAGAAAGGCTAAATTAGCCATTCAATCAGAGGAAGAGAGTCAATCAGAGCTTTCCATTAGACCAGCTATAAAGATCCCAAGTGCTCTCCCAAGTCAACTGTTAGATCCAGGGAAGATGGGTTTACACATCTCATCTGCTGCTTATATTTCCGAAGTGCAGGAATAAAGAGATCATAATGAGACTCTGATAGAAAAAAAACAATATAGCCTGAACCCAGCAGAAAAGGTCGCAGGTCAACCAACAACGAACAAAGTTGTCACAAAAAGGAAGCTACAGGCTCACAATAACGAGCATTGGCATAGCCAATAGGTCTCGCCTTTGGGACCTTATAAGTGTTTAGCCATGCAACAGTTGATGTTGTTGCACCAAGGATATTGTGCTGCATAACTAAACACTTATAGGGTCCCAAAGGCGAGACCTATTGGCTATGCCAATGCTTGTTGAGTTTGTGTGTGTTTTATTGTGGATGGGTGAGTGACTGTATCCAAGAGTGAACCAATGGAAGACTGAATGGATGCCCGAGTACAATGATGAGTGGCAAGTGCACATGCATGAATTGCAACTAAACAGATGTTGCTGCTACCCAACTCAATCCCACTCTTTTCTAACGACCCAAAATGGACTAAAATGCTGCTCAACCTATTGTAATTCTGAGATGTGACAAGTAGGTTCTATCTAGCATGATGGCCATGGGCAGAGGGCATGGAATGACACCTGCTTTCTGATTCATGCCCCAAATGCTCTGCGCTCATGTATGACAGATACAATTCTGCTCAACTCACTGGGAGTCCAACATGTGACAAGTGACTTCTACCTTTGCAGGCCTATTAACCTACTGAGTTTTCTTTCTGGTATGATAGCAATGGGGTGGAGGGGATTAGGTGCGAGCTGTAGCCTGGTGCATGCCTTAAATGCAACGGGACTATAAATAAACAGAGCTAGTTCTCAGTTCATGGTGAGGCAAGATATCGAATGAACACCTTTCTGGTGAGATCATCCTATTACAACTTTCAGAGTAATCCTGTGCGCTCCACACGGTGCATTTATAAGAATATTAAAACTCAAGGCTCCTTTATGCAAGCTGTTTTTGTAGTGCCTTCCGATGGACCAAAATACAGTGTGTTGTGAAATAGATCATTAGCAATAAAAACCCTGTAATAGAAATTATACAAAAAGTGCTAGCAAATAGTGGCATTGATGTCATTAGTGCAGCACAGATTCTTGTGCATAGAGGTATTAAGTGTCTACTGCACCCCAATTATGCATGTTTTTTACTACATAAACAAAAGTGGGGAGCATTTTCCTTAACTGCATTATAATCCATGGAACTCTTACTATGCTGTTCTGTTGAAAACACCGTTGAGATATTACTTATTTTATGTTTATGAGATTGTGTTGAAATGGCTGTACACTTTTGTGTCATATGCAGTGTATAAGATACTGCCTTAACAGAAGCAACATTAAACACAATCCACAAAGAGCCAAAGTAAGACAGTCATACATGCACTTACATGTTGATGGGTGCATGGGTGTCAATGCATTCGATTAGATGGATGAATGGATGCAACTTCATACAAAGATCAATGGATTGGCTGGACAGATGGATGGGAGACCTAGCTAGATGCATGGATGTATGGGAATTATGTTAATGGATGAATACAGGCACAGGTGTCGGTGAAAGAATGGCTGAATGGATGAG
Organism: Triturus cristatus; assembly: GCF_964204655.1. Taxonomy (NCBI): domain Eukaryota; kingdom Metazoa; phylum Chordata; class Amphibia; order Caudata; family Salamandridae; genus Triturus; species Triturus cristatus. Next base: position 238,572,721 of record NC_140582.1, read on the forward strand.
TGGCGGATATATGGGGATGGATGGATGGATGAATGCATGGGTGTGGGTGGATAGACAACTGCATGGGAGAGGGAGTACTGTATGTAGGGTCTTTGCTTAACCATGAGGTTGTCAACTCTTTCCCAAGGAGACTCTCTGAGAGAAATGATTGGTCTTGGTTGCCAGCAATATTACACTGAACATGTCAATACTGACCCCTAACAACAAAAGAATGCAGCAATAACAACCTACTTAAAATATGTTCATGGAACATTGGTGGTCTTGCTCCAAATAATCTTAGCCCAGGACGTTTCAAGTTACTGGGAATCCTTTCAAATAATGATGTTTCAAGACACATGGTCAATGCAACCAATATTAATACCTGGATGCATGGTATTTGATAAGCCTGCAGTGAAGGCCTCAATTTTTGGACATCCAATCGGGGGGGCTACCCATTTATGTTTCTGCATCAATAAAGGGGCCACTCGAAGTAATCCTCATTGAACATCCAGGCCTGCTGATTCGGGAAATAACTAAGTGGATCTCCGGGACCAAGACCTTGCTCATCCTAATCAATGCCTACATGCATCCTAAAGCAAAAACAAAGGTAGAAGCAATCAAAATTATTTTTTAAACAATTGTAGCGCTAATAAATAGAAGCCCACAATCTCAAATAATTTAAAGTTTAACTTAATTCAGGCTTCGGATCCGGACGAAGACATCACTGTTCAAACAGCATTTGGAACATTCCAGCAATCACTGTGAAATCAATGATTATCAAGCAGAGATCCAAAATAGGGTCCTCACTGGCAGAGGAGTTGGAACAGCTAAGCTTAAGATCACTGAATGGCAGACCCCCATGGGATGCACCTCAGCGTACAGCCACTGCTCTTCTAACAATCAATCAGTATTGGACTTCACTTTCATGGCAATATCTCTAATTTCAGCGGTTGTGTCCTTCCGTATAGAAACCAGGCCGTACAGTGACCACTTTCCTCAATCAATAACTCTGGCTATTCTCTACCAAATTATGAGGAAGCTAAAGATAACTTTGGATCAACCATACATGTAATTACAAAAGAATTAGGTGGTCTGCTAATTCAGTAGATGCCATTGAACTATCAGCCAAACAGATCTTAGAAACACTTGAGTCTACCCAACCTGACCACAAAAACATTATGGGCAGCTGTTTCTTCTATTTTAAATGATGAGTATGCAAAAAGCACCCCTGTTAAAGTCTGCTCTGAGTCAATACTGCTCTGCCCCATTGGATCAAGGCACTGCTCTAAATCAGTGTGGCTGGCAAAGAGGAAGCTTAACCAAGCACTAAGAGTCAGTCCTATAAAAAGGCTTTGTGGAAAACTCTGTGGCAAGACTCCAGATCACAACAGGATCTGTATTGAGACCTATAAAAAAGGTAACTCCAATATTTGGTGGTACATGGTTAAGAGTGCTAGTAGTCATGTGAAGCCACTCTGCATATCCTACATAAGGGAAACAGACTGGATCAAACATTTAACAAACTATTTTAAAGGCAGGCATCAGTAGAAAGAGGGGTGCAACAAGTCACCCAGTAATGACTGTAGAAACAACTTAGAACAATAACTACAAAACAGACTTCTGTAGCATACGTCTAGCCCAACAAGAAGGTTCACCTGTCCCAAATGGAATTACCCAAGCCCTATATAAGAATAAACCAGAGTTTTGGGCAGAGAAACTGAATATACTGTGTACTGCAAGGCAGTGTTCAATGCAGTAGAAAAGGATGTCCTCTAAACCAAACTCAATACGTTTTGCACTGTATCTGCGATTAAAAGCAAGTCACCTGCTTTATACAGAGGCTTAGATCAGACCAAAACTGGGTGTTGGGGACAGAATATCGAGAAAAACAATGCAGGGCTTAAAACAGAGCTGTGTCCAGGCACCATATTTGTTTAACCTGTTTGTTGCTGACCTTTCACAAGCATTGGACCATAAGCTCTACCAGATTGAGCAATTTTTGTATTTCCAATCTAATCTTTGCAGATGGCGTAGTCTTAGTCAGTCAAACTAAGATTGGCATACAGAGGCTTATTAATGCACTAACACAGCACACTGCAGAAAATAGGAGGGAGATAAACCGCATATAGACAAAGACACTGTCAATGAATAGGAAAAATCTACCCTACACAACTGATACTGAAAGGATCACCCCATGGAAAATGTCATGAAATATAAATATCTCAGTGTCATGATAGATGCTAAAGAAATGTTTGGGTAACAAAAATTACTAACCACAAGGAAAGGGGTGGCACTAATGTCAGCCTTAAGTGTTCTCTTTAATTACTTAGGAGGACCTCCAAAGTTATTACCAACCCTAGCAGTAGGCTCTTTGTGACAGAGACGCAATAGTCATTGAGCGAGTCATTCTAAGAACTAATAGACACCTATTCTCTCTCACAAAACATATATCACCTGCACAGATACGCCTAGAGTTTGGAATCCCAAAACAAGTATTCTCAATATATGTAGCTTACGTGAAGAACTGTCACAGACTGAAATCAGCCCGCAGGTTTACGGTCTGCTATAAACAAGAACTCTTTAAAACCAGAGAAAAAATACCTGGAGAAAGGTATAAATAGACACAATCTATGGGAGCTCGAAGGCGACTTATTCTATCAGTCCACTTTTAAAAAACAGTAATCTCCCTAGTTAAGAAGATCTCTCTCCTTGAAGTCAAAGCCACATTAACCTAGAGGTCTCATGCTTGGTTGTTTATCGGTAACTACGCGATGCTGAAACCGCAAACATTTTGGTGAAACTTATGTTCTTTCTGTAAAAAGATTTGGTGTATCATTATTGACTCCCCCACCGCGGGTGAGGTCAAAGGCTCCGGCTGAGTGCCGTTTGTAGCTGCATTTTGAGGTTTTTAGGAAAAACAGAAAGAAAGTGCTCCCCAAAAACGTGGCTGCTTTTATTTCTGCTAAAACTGACGTCAACGAAAGGGTTGTTGTGCTAAAAACACCAGTTGGGTGAACTCGATACCTTGGGGAGTCCAGGGCATGGTGAATTGTGTGGCTCTTACCAGTTTTTCTTAACCAGAAGCCCTTGGCAAACATCAAACGTTGACTAAAAAGGCCCATTTACCTTGCATTTCGGTGAGGAAAATGTAAGAATCTGTGTTGAGACACTAATTTCCTACCACCCAGCATTCCTGCAATCCTCAGAATATTACCAGTACTTCACTTGTGTGGTAGGCGTAGTCCCCACTACAGGAAAGGTCCCAAATTGCAACATAGACACATCACATTTTTCCACTGAAAATGGACCCTTCTTTTGCAATGTGGGTAGCTGTGCGTTTTGGGCTCTAGCTTAACTAGCGCCTAGGGACACCTAGGAAACCTGATTTATATTTTAAACTAGACACAAGGGGAGTCCAGGGGTGGATGACTTGCTTGGTTCTCATTAGGTAATTTTACCAAGAAACCCTTGCAAACCTCATACTTTGGCTAAAACATACATATTTTCCTTAATTTTCTTTGACAGAATGATCTGGAATCTGCAGGTGGCCACAAATTCCCTACCACTCTGAGGTTCCACACATCTCCTGATAAGAACGGCACCTACTTGTTTGGGTGGTCCAAGAGACCGCAAAACAAAAGACCCTAAAGCCCTGCATGGGGAGGTCAGCAAAAGGGGTAGTTGAGGGTATTAGGGGCTGTTCTTGGCAACCAGCCATTGAAACCTACCAACCATACACATTTGTGAAAAATAAAAACCCACAGCATTCCAGGCTAGTATGCCTTTCATGAATCCCACAAGGTTTCCCTGCTCAAAATGGCCTGCGAACTTCAAAATTTGCCTACAATCACACATTTTCATTACATTTCTGTAATGGATACTTCCACACTAGACTTTCATACAGCCAGCCACAGGCCCAATCTAATACATCAGTGCACTCACATCAACATACCACCCCCATTTAATTTAAGGGCCCATCATATTCACACACCACACAATGGAATCCTAAACCTAACCAACTCTCACCCAGTCATCAACTAATTTGCACACAAACACACCACAAGCAAATCTGTACACACATCTATCCAGACATGTTAACAGTTGGTGCCTCAAAAAACCCTCATCAACATTCTGAGTGCCCCTAGTGTACCTTTAGTTATGGCTGCCACGAGAGCCACATGTGGCACAGGAGGATGTGTCTTTCATGCACCTTTAGCACGCTCACTGTCCTTAATCCAACTCCTTCAAGTTTGTGGATGTGAGTTGGTGTGTCTGAGGATGCATCGAGGCCTCGATTCATTCATCAAACTGAGTGAGTAATTCTTCCTTGGAAAATAAGACAAACATGCTGGGGAAGGCTGACTAAGTTCCCTAAAGAGCACTTAAAAATTACTAAAGACTTAGCTTTTGCAACACAGGGTATCCATCACCGAGTGACCTATGTTCCACCGCCGTATGTGAAGTTTGGTGACTGTAATGAGCTTGTCATGTGGCAAACAGAACGTCTACCTTGTTCTGACAGCGAATACTGGTGTCACATGACCCATAAGCAAGTCAAAGATTTTCTCAACTAGAGGAAACAATTTGAAAGGTTGATTGTCTAATGAAGTAGTGGCCCATAGAAGGTATGTATCCATGCACATTCATTGAAAGGTATATATTAGGGCACCTCCATGTCAGTCAATTTCCCAATACTTCACTTTTGTAAAGTACATTGTAAAGCAAGTTGGAAAACATAGGGCTGACTGAGCTGGGTACTTCCTTATTTAGCATTGACTCTACAGTGACAACGTGGTTGACTCTTTCTCACTGTTGCAGGAATGCAGTTGAGAAAGTGCCAATCTTGCAAAGTTGCCATGTCCTCCAGTGAAGTTGAAGTGGAGACTACTACTTCTTCAGCAGTTAGACTTTCAATAACGATCAACTGAAAGTCAAGGAAACACATCAGTCTTCCTGTGGTGGTCATATGGTAAATAACATATGCTTTATAAGTTGCCAACTGGATCAGTTGGTCAAACAGCTTCTTATACCATGTGCGAGTTTTGGCTGAAGCAGCTGCTCATTCTTTTTTTTTTTTTTTTTTTTTAAACCTTTATTACAGAATGCAAAAGATATACAAAGATGGGCCTACAACCTTCAGGCCGGCCGCTAGCAAGCAGTGGGAGCATAAAACACAGTTATGAAACACAAGCGGCAAGTGATAAAGGTCCCAGAAGTCGAAGGAAGCGTTGGCGGCCAAACCGTCCGGACCCCCCAAATGGCGGTTCCATTTTTTATGAGAAACTACAAACAAATCCACAAGGCAGCAAAAGTCAAAGGAGCATTATGAGCTCCCCTGGGGAGGACCCTACCGATCCACAGGAATAGGGGGGGGGGGGGACGGGCCGGGACAGAAACAAAGTGAACACGATACACAGAACCAAGGTAACAAGCAGACTAGGGAGACTGGGCCACTGCCAAATCAGGCGTCAGCGGCGGGGTACAAATCCCGCCACGATAGGAGTTCCAGGGGCCCCACACTTTCACCCATTTCCCAGGCTTACCTCTCGCCACATACACTACCTTCTCCCGAAACATACACCAATCCATGTTGTCCTTCCACACCGAGACCGTTGGTGACCTCTGGGAGCCCCACAATTGTGCTATGTCACGCTTGGCCACCATATATCCCAGTGTCACCCACCACGTCTGCGGCACCGTGTAATCAGTCGGCTCCCACACATTTAGCAGACATCTCCTAGCCTCGGGAAACAGCGTCACATGCGTGACCGCTTGCAACACCGAATGTACACCACGCCAGAAGCGCGCCACCTCCGGGCATTCCCACAAAGTATGGAAGAAGGTCCCCGACAAACCACACCCACGCTTACACATCCCATCCACGGCATATCCCATACGCATCAGACCCGGCCCCGTAACGTAGACCCTGTGGAGTATTTTGAGCTGGACGAAACGAAGGCGGGCCGGTATGGCCACCTCTTTCGGGGAGGCCACCGCAGATACCCAGTCCTCGTCATCCAACTCCAATCCATCGGCAACCCATTTCTCACGAAGGCCAGTCAGCAGTCCCGAGCGATCGTTGATGAGCTTTTTATAAATCAATGAGATAGTGCCATCCGGTACATGCCCATCTAGCACTCTATCTTCCAGAGGGGAGCACTCCGGGATGGTCGCCACATCCGGGAATACAGAACACAGCGCGTGACGAACCTGTACATACCGGAAGTACTCCCTGTCCTGCAACTGGAATTCCGTCTGCAGCACATCGAACGTTTTGAATCCCCCCCTTGTCCAGAGATCGCCCACCCTGCTGATGCCTATCGTGTCCCACTTCTCAAAGCCTTTCGAGGTCCACAAGCAGCCCAATCGCTCAGATGCATACAGTGGCGTCGCCCGGGTGAACCGATCCTTCCACCCCATCGCCAAGTTTGCCGCGTGCCACACTCATACCGCGACCCGCGTAGGACCCGTCAGACATGCGTCGAGCGATCTAGAGTAGAGCGCACGATTATAGTCGCCACCCGGCAGCAACAATTTGTCCATTTCAAAAGCCGGGTTAAGGGCGGGCCCGTAAAGGCCGTGGTTTATCGCAGCCAGCTGGGAGGACCAGTAGTACCGTTTGATATCTGGGAGGGCAACCCCCCCGTCATACCACGGGAGCGTCAGCTTCGCGAGGGCGATACGCGGCCTCCCATCCCAAAACAGGTGGCGCTGCAGACCCTCCACCTCCCGAAAGTAGCGCACCGGGACGACGTCCATCGTGTTTTGTAGAGCGTATAAGAAACGTGGCAACGACATCATCTTAAACAGTGCCGCACGGCCGAGCGGCGAGAGCGGCAAGCGCCTCCAACGCGCCACATCCTCCTTCAGGCGCTGGAGGGGGGGGAGTAAGTTCTGTTTATATCGGGCCGCAGCGTCCAGGGAAATAAAGATACCCAGGTACTTAAATCCCTGCGGAGCAACCTGGATAGGACAACCCCGCGGAAGGATAGGAGCCTCCCCCGAGAGGACATACACACAGGATTTAGCCCAGTTGATGACTAAGCCGGAGTTGCGGCCAAATGAACACAATACATCCACTAACACAATCAGTGATTCACGCGGGGAAGCAAGGTACAAAATAATATTGTCCGCGTAAAGGGAGACGCGATCCTCATACTCGGGGGTCCATCGGAGACCACGAATCGAAGGGAGCCACTGCAGCCACTCCTCCAGGGGCTCCAAGGCAAGCGCAAAGAGGAGCGGCGACAGCGGGCAGCCCTGCCGCGTGCCCCTGCCCAATTCAAAAGGAGCCGATACTCTACCATTCACCACCACCTGCGCCAGCGGTCCGGAATACAACAATTTCACCCAGCCAATGAATCCCGGGCCAAACCCAAACTTAGCCAGCGTCGCCCAAATATATGGCCACTCAAGCGTGTCGAACGCCATAGTGGCGTCCAAGGACGCCAAAATGGCTGGCTCTCGTATGAATGGGACACTCGCGAGCACCCCATGCAGACGCCGCAGGTTGAGCGCGGTGTTGCGATGAGGGATAAAGCCGGACTGGTCCTGCTGAATCAGATCGCACACCACGCTAACCAGCCGATTAGCCAGCACCTTGGCGAGAATTTTCGGCTCCGCATTCAACAGCGAAATGGGCCTGTAAGACGTGACCCAATCCCGCGGCCTCCCCTCCTTATGAATAACCACAATAGTGGCAAGACGCTGGTCCAGCGGGAGGGAACCCGCCAACCGGGCTGCGAGGAACATATCACGGAGATGCGGAGCCAGTGTATCCGGTCGTAATTTGTACAATTCGATGGGAAGGCCATTAGGACCCATGGCCTTGCCAGAGGCGACCGAACGTATGGCGAGGGCAATCTCCTCAGATGTCGGAGCCGCGTCCAACAACAATTTATCCTCCTCCGAAAGGGAAGGCAGCGCAATGTCTTTAAGCAGGTCGTGGGAATCCTCTTCCGAGCGGGAAGATACCGGGGAATACACCCCACGGAAATACTCAGCGAAACAATCAACAATTTCCTCTGGCTCAGTGACACACACACACCATCCAGTCTCTCGATCGACGGGACCACTCGACTCGCTCTCTCCTTTTTATCCAGCCACGCAATCAGTTTACCAGCCTTATCACCCACATCATACAGACGCCCCTGTTGCTTTCTACTCAGGCCCCTGGCTGCCTCCGTGACTAGGGCCTTGTAGTCTGCCTGTTTGAGGCTGAGAGCATGCAGTTTATCGTCCGTGACCCCACACTCCAGATCACCCTCCAACTCAGTTATCTCAGATTCGATACGGGTCACCTCCTCCCGCTCGCGCCTCCGGGAATGGGAAATGAGGGATAGGGCCTCCCCCCGAAGTACCGTCTTGAACGCCTCCCACAAAGAAACAGCAGACGACACAGACCCCACATTGTCTTCAAAATATCGCTCAAGAGATTTAACCAAATCTGCGCGAATTGTGGGGTCACGCAGGTACCAGGGGTTGATCGGGACCACCCTCCCCTCCCCCCTCGGGACAATGTCGAAGTGCAACAGGAGAGGGGAGTGGTCTGAAATACCCCGAGCCAGATGTCGCACCTCCCCAACCCTCCCCGCCTGTGCTGGTGGCATCAGAACATAGTCAAGCCTCGAAAGACTGCCATGAGCCCCGGAATGAAAGGTGTATTGTATCTGCGTAGGGTGTTTCAGCCGCCAACAATCCACCAGCCCCAGGGTATCCAAGAGGCCAGATAACCAAGCTTGGGCGCGGGGGAGATCCCTGGGTGGGTGACGATCCTCAGTTCCGGAAATTACAGCGTTAAAATCCCCCCCAACCACTAGAATCCCCTCCGGCAGGCCAAGAAGAAGGCGCCCCAAATCAGCTAAAGTAGTCGTCTGCAACCCTGGCGGGACATAAACAGAAACCAAAACAATCACTTTACCCTCCAGTCTACCCACCAGAGCCGTATACCGTCCCCTATCATCATGGAGCACCTCATCAACCTCCAACGGGAGCGAGGTTTTAACCATAATGCCCACACCCCTCGAACCAGATGTGAAGCCCGAGTGAGCTACAAGGCGATAGCCCCGTCTATTAATGGCACGAAAGGAATTTCCAATGAGGTGTGTTTCCTGCAGAAATACTATATCGGGTGAAATCCGTTTTAAGAACTGCAGGACCACCCCCCGTTTTATCCTGTCCCCCAGTCCATTAACATTCCAGGACAAAAGCCTCAGTCCCCTACCCCCCATCATAGCCAAAACCGATCAGACTCCCCCCAGAGAGCACTTTAGAGATAGCACAACAATACTTCTGCCTTGTGGTACAAATAAACAATACCCAACCCCAACCCAACATCCCAAACAAAACTCCCCCCTCCCTGCACCCCTGCATGAGCCCAGACAGCCCCCCCAACTTGCAGTGTGCCTGTCGCCCCTATGTAAACTAAACTACAAAGACCCCCTAGAGAAGGAAAGAGAACCCCCTCGAGACACAGCACAACCTCCAATGGAGGGGGAACAAGACACAACAGTCAAGAGACCCTAAGCTTGGCCGAAAGGTGGCATCATCAGGAATGAGCCCCAGTGTCAATACCTCATACCCGGTCCGGTGGGCACTCTCCTCCCGCTGCCCCCATCCCATCCCGATCATGTCCCCCAGACAAAGTGTCCAACCAGTCCCCGGCCGTCTCAGGACGGTAAACAAAGTGAGTGCGACCATCAGCCTCCACACGCAGCCTGGCCGGGAAAAGCATTGCGTATTTTAAGTTCATGTCTCGAAGCCGCCGCTTGACGCCCATGAAACTCAGTCTCTGCTTCTGGACCGCCTGCGTGAAATCAGGATAAAAATTCACCTCCATGTTCTCCAGCTTAAGCGGCCCTCGCAGTCTGGAAGCTTGTAAAATCGCATCCCTGTCCCGAAAGTTGAAGATACGGGCAATAAGAGGCCGCGGGGGAGCTCCGACCTTCGGTCTGCCGCCAGGAACTCTATGGGCCCTCTCCACCGCAAAGAATTTACTCAGTCCTCGAGGCTGGAGATGGGTAGAAATCAGGTCCTCCACAAAGAGATCCGCCGCCGAATCCTCCAGTCCCTCAGGCACTCCGATAATGCGAACATTATTCCTCCGGGCCCTGCTCTCGGAGTCCTCCAGGTGCCGATCCATGAGCGCACTTGCCTGCCGGAGCCGGCGCACCTCCGTCTGGAGGGCCGCTACCTCCGTCGTGAGGCCCGACGCGGTATGGGCCAAACAGTCAACCCGGTCATTTGTCTTAGATAGATCTGCTCTAACAAGGTTGACATCGATGAGGACATCATCGAGTTTGTGCGCCAAGGTGTCGAATTGTTGGCCCACCGAGGTCTTCATCTCAGCAATGGCGCCCATGACGTCCTGCAAAGTCAGATCCGTAGGCAAATCCGGGGCATCCGGGGGGCACTCGGAAGACTTATGCGACCCGCCGGGAGACCCCTTCGGGAGGGTGTAGCGATCCATAATGTTGACTTGAAGTGCGGTGCCACGCCGGGTCGATTTGGCCTTCAGCCGATCTCCATCCTGCTTCCTGGCCATCGTCGTGTATCTCGCACCCTCACTAGTCACGCATTGGAGAGCAAGCAATCGAGGCCAAGAACCCCGGAGGTCACCTCAGGAAGGCGGAGCAGGTCCCCGCAGGCAGGGTCCCCCAGAGAGGCCACCACCACACAAAGAAGCGCCGTAATCCCACTCGCGATGACGGCAAGGGGACTCAAAAGCGAAAGTGAAAGTGTGGGGTACGCGACTCGCCAGGCTCGTCCCGCCGTTGTTATTCACTTCTCCACTGGATCACCCCCAAACTCAAATCCGGGGTCAGGAGAGAAGTAGGCCTCAAACTTCAGTCGATGCTCATCCCGGCACCCGGGGTCCGATTCAAAAACGGAAAACGGGTACCACCTCGGCTCAGGTTCACCGACACAGTCCCCTCAACCAATTCAGGATGAAGACAGGATAAACGTAGGAGGTTGCGGATGTCCTCGGGAGCCTCGCACCTACGCGGCCATCTTGGTTGCGCGCTAGGCTCCTCAGCTGCTCATTCTTATCCAGTCCGCCCATGTATTGCTGTAATAAAGTAAACATGTGGGTTTGTGAACTTCAGCTTCCTGACCCCAAATCGTGACTGGGGAAGTGCTCTCTTCATGGATTGCGGTAAGCACATACACATCTCCCAGGGAATGCTTTGCAGCCACATTAACCTATACCACGTGCCACAGTGGCAGCTTTCTTCAGCTTGCTGAGCAGCTCCACTCCCCTCTAGAAGTTATCCACATAGAGTTTATAACCTTTATGAAGGAGTGGTTGGACGAACTCCCATACAATCTTTGCTGTGACTCCTAGTTTGGAAGGGCAACTTTACAATCGGAGACTTTACTTTTAACCAGAAGAGCTCCCACACATCATGTAGATTTTTATGCCATTAAGAGTTCTTTTGCTTGGTACGTACTGTCTGAACAGCAGCCACCCTTTGTAAAGGATCAAGGACTGTTCAATGGGTATATTCTTTCCTGGAGTGTGAATCTCAGGAAACCTGGCAGAAAGATGTTCCATGAAAAGCCACATTTTGAACTACCTTCGTGGTCTGGATAATCCTGGGACAATGCAGCAGAATTATCATTGAAATACAGCATATGGTGCAATAGCAAAAATCGATCTCTGCTCATGACAAGTGCAAAGCTGCATGTTAACCAAACCGTGTGAGCAGACCATTCCAGTATGCTTGGTTTGTGCACTACCCCTGTTTTGAGAGTAAGGCTCAGAAATTTCTTCAACTCCCCCAAGCGAAGTGGGAGTGCATCATTGTGCCTTAGAATAAGGCCTAAGAGTGCCTCCATGCGCCCTCCGAAGCCCTCAAATTTGTATGGTGCATAATTTCCTCAAGGAACAAAGTCAATAGGCAAAATTTGGGGGCTGCCAAGAGAGCTCTTAGCCTGTGCTTGCCACCGCACATGCCTACTCTATGGGCTGGTCTACCCTGCTACCGTCTCTCCACTGCACAGATTATGCTTGTGAACAGACATCACAATTTCCGTGACCATGTTCCTCATCATCACTGCCAGTGGAGTGATTGAATTGAACGCCACAGACTGAAAAATCGCAACTAGATTCTGCCCCATTTTCTATTGCTATGGTACATCCCACACCTCATAAAAAGTGAGTGTCTCAGTATCTGATCCTGCGTCAGAGCTGTCCTCCACAGCACAAGTTATTACCTGGGCTACAGTCATCCATCGAAATGCCAACTCTGCTGACTGTCTAAAAGCGTACTTCAAAAACACTGCCGTAAGTAGAAGACAGAAGTACTATTCTAAATCAGTCGGTGGGTGTGTGCAACTGTGAAATGTGTGTGACAAAGTGTAATAGCACTTATCAGTCAGTGGGTGTTTGCATCTTTGAGATGTATGAGACAATAAATAGGCATTAAAGTACCTATCTTATTGATGCTTCTGCAGCTTCTTTAAAGACACTCAAAAAGACAGAAGAAACTATGTATTACTTCACCTAGCCACTTACTCAATACCACAATGTACTTTAAAATATTTTGGTGAAACTTATGTTCTTTATGTAAAAAGATTTGGTGTATCATTATTGACTCCCCCACCGCGGGTGAGGTCAAAGGCTCCGGCTGAGTGCCGTTTGTAGCTGCATTTTGAGGTTTTTAGGAAAAAAAAAAGAAAGTGCTCCCCAAAAATGTGGCTGCTTTTATTTCTCCTAAAACTGACGTCAACGAAAGGGTTGTTGTGCTAAAGACACCAGTTGGGTGAACTCGATACCTTGGGGAGTCCAGGGTATGGTGAATTGTGTGGCTCTTACCAGTTTTTCTTACCCAGAAGCCCTTGGCAAAAATCATACGTTGACTAAAAAGGCACATTTACCTTGCATTTCGGTGAGGAAAATGTAAGAATCTGTGTTGAGACACCAATTTCCTACCACCCAGCATTCCTGCAATCCTCTGAATATTACCAGTACTTCACTTGTGTGGTAGGCCTAGTCCCCACTACAGGAAAGGTCCCAAATTGCAACATAGACACATCACATTTTTCCACTGAAAATGGACCCTTCTTTTGCAATGTGGGTAGCGGTGCGTTTTGGGCCCTGGCTTAACTAGCGCCTAGGGACACCTAGGAAACCTGATTTATATTTTAAACTACACACCAGGGGAGTCCAGGGGTGCATGACTTGCTTGGTTCTCATTAGGTAATTTTACCAAGAAACCCTTGCAAACCTCATACTTTGGCTAAAACATACATATTTTCCTCAATTTTCTGTGACAGAATGATCTGGAATCTGCAGGTGGCCACAAATTCCCTACCACTCTGAGGTTCCACACATCTCCTGATAAGAACGGCACCTACTTGTGTGGGTGGGCCAAGAGACCGCAAAACAAAAGACCCTAAAACCCTGCATGGAGAGGTCAGCAAAAGGGGTAGTTGAGGGTATTAGGGGCTGTTCTTGGCAACCAGCCATTGAAACCTACCAACTATACACATTTGTGAAAAATAAAAACCCACAGCATTCCTGGCTAGTTGCCTTTCATGTATCCCACAAGGTTTCCCTGCTCAAAATGGCCTGCGAACTTCAAAATTTGCCTACAATCACACATTTTCATTACATTTCTGTAATGGATACTTCCACACTAGACTTTCATACAGCCAGCCACAGGCCCAATCTAATACATCAGTGCACTCACATCAACATACCACCTTCATTTAATTTAAGGGCCCATCATATTCATACACCACACAATGGAATCCTAAACCTAACCACCTCTCACCCAGTCATCAACTAATTTGCACACAAACAAACCACAAGCAAATCTGTACACACATCTATCCAGACATGTTAACAGTTGGTGCCTCAAAAAACCCTCATCAACATTCTGAGTGCCCCTAGTGTACCTATAGTTATGGCTCCCACGAGAGCCACATGTGGCACAGGAGGATGTGTCTTTCATGTCCGGATGTATAACGTTACAACGCATGCTGTTACAATGCATGCTGTTACAATGAAAGTTTTACAACGCGAGTGCATTGACAACGCAGGACATTACAACGCAAGTCTCTACATCGACTTGCACTAGATGGCGTGCTAACATTAAAAAAGTGGAATTTACTATTCCAACTCCAGTCCACGTAACAGTAGGGAAGGTGTTGGGATAGTAAACTACACTATTTTTAATGTTAGCACGCCATCTAGTGCAAGTCGATGTAAAGACTTGCGTTGTAATGTCCTGCGTTGTCAATGCACTCGCGTTGTAACAGTTTCGTTGTAATGGTAGTGCGTTGTAAAAGTTGCGTTGTAAAGGTTGTTCCCCTTCATGCACCTTTAGCACACTTACTGTCCTTAATCCAACTCCTTCAAGTTTGTGGATGTGAGTTGGTGTGTCTGAGGATGCATCGAGGCCTCGATTCATTCATCAAACTGAGTGAGTAATTCTTCCTTGGAAAATAAGACAAACATGCTGGGGAAGGCTGACTAAGTTCCCTAAAGAGCACTTAAAAATTACTAAAGACTTAGCTTGTGCAACACAGGGTATCCATCACCGAGTGACCTATGTTCCACCGCCGTATGTGAAGTTTGGTGACTGTAATGAGCTTGTCATGTGGCAAACAGAACGTCTACCTTGTTCTGACAGCGAATACTGGTGTCACATGACCCATAAGCAAGTCAAAGATTTTCTCAACTAGAGGAAACAATTTGAAAGGTTGGTTGTCTAATGAAGTAGTGGCCCATAGAAGGTATGTATCCATGCACATTCATTGAAAGGTATATATTAGGGCACCTCCATGTCAGTCAATTTCCCAATACTTCACTTTTGTAAAGTACATTGTAAAGCAAGTTGGAAAACATAGGGCTGACTGAGCTGGGTACTTCCTTATTTAGCATTGACTCTACAGTGACGACGTGGTTGACTCTTTCTCACTGTTGCAGGAATTCAGTTGAGAAAGTGCCAATCTTGCAAACTTGCCATGTCCTCCAGTGAAGTTGAAGTGGAGACTACTACTTCTTCAGCAGTTAGACTGTCAATAACGATCAACTGAAAGTCAAGGAAACACATCAGTCTTCCTGTGGTGGTCATATGGTAAATAACATATGCTTTATAAGTTGCCAACTGGATCAGTTGGTCAAACAGCTTCTTATACAATGTGCGAGTTTTCATTCTTATCCAGTCCGCCCATGTATTGCTGTAATAAAGTAAACATGTGGGTTTGTGAACTTCAGCTTCCTGACCCCAAATCGTGACTGGGGAAGTGCTCTCTTCATGGATTGCGGTAAGCACATACACATCTCCCAGGGAATGATTTGCAGCCACATAAACCTGTACCACGTGCCACAGTCGCAGCTTTCTTCAGCTTGCTGAGCAGCTCCACTCCCCTCTAGAAGTTATCCACATAGAGTTTATAACCTTTATGAAGGAGTGGTTGGACGAACTCCCATACAATCTTTGCTGTGACTCCTAGTTTGGAAGGGCAACTTTACAATCGGAGACTTTACTTTTAACCAGAAGAGCTCCTACACATCATGTAGATTTTTATGCCATTAAGAGTTCTTTTGCTTGGTACGTACTGTCTGAACAGCAGCCACCCTTTGTAAAGGATCAAGGACTGTTCAATGGGTATATTCTTTCCTGGAGTGTGAATCTCAGGAAACCTGGCAGAAAGATGTTCCATGAAAAGCCACATTTTGAACTACCTTCGTGGTCTGGATAATCCTGGGACAATGCAGCAGAATTATCATTGAAATACAGCATATAGTGCAATAGCAAAAATTGATCTCTGCTCATGACAAGTGCAAAGCTGCATGTTAACCAAACCGTGTGAGCAGACCATGCCAGTATGCTTGGTTTGTGCACTACCCCTGTTTTGAGAGTAAGGGTCAGAAATTTCTTCAACTCCCCCAAGCGAAGTGGGAGTGCATCATTGTGCCTTAGAATAAGGCCTAAGAGTGCCTCCATGCGCCGTCCGAAGCCCTCAAATTTGTATGGTGCATAATTTCCTCAAGGAACAAAGTCAATAGGCAAAATTTGGGGGCTGCCAAGAGAGCGCTTAGCCTGTGCTTGCCACCGCACATGCCTACTCTATGGGCTGGTCTACCCTGCTACCGTCTCTCCACTGCACAGATTATGCTTGTGAACAGACATCACAATTTCCGTGACCATGTTCCTCATCATCACTGCCAGTGGAGTGATTGAATTGAACGCCACAGACTGAAAAATCGCAACTAGATTCTGCCCCATTTTCTATTGCTATGGTGCATCCCACACCCCATAAAAAGTGAGTGTCTCAGTATCTGATCCTGCTTCAGAGCTGTCCTCCACAGCACAAGTTAGGACCTGGGCTACAGTCATCCATCGAAATGCCAACTCTGCTGACTGTCTAAAAGCGTACTTCAAAAACACTGCCGTAAGTAGAAGACAGAAGTACTATTCTAAATCAGTCGGTGGGTGTGTGTAACTGTGAAATGTTTGTGACAAAGTGTAAAAGCACTTATCAGTCAGTGGGTGTTTGCATCTTTGAGATGTATGAGACAATAAATAGGCATTAAAGTACCTATCCTATTGATGCTTCTGCAGCTTCTTTAAAGACACTCAAAAAGACAGAAGAAACTAAGTATTACTTCACCTAGCCACATACTCAATACCACAATATACTTTAAAATATTTTGGTGAAATTTATGTTCTTTATGTAAAACGATTTGGTGTATCATTATTGACTCCCCCACCGCGGGTGAGGTCAAAGGCTCCGGCTGAGTGCCGTTTGTAGCTGCATTTTGAGGTTTTTAGGAGAAAAAAAAAGAAAGTGCTCCCCAAAAATGTGGCTCCTTTTATTTCTCCTAAAACTGACGTCAACGAAAGGGTTGTTGTGCTAAAGACACCAGTTGGGTGAACACGATACATTGGGGAGTCCAGGGTATGGTGAATTGTGTGGCTCTTACCAGTTTTTCTTACCCAGAAGCCCTTGGCAAAAGTCAAACGTTGACTAAAAAGGCACATTTACCTTGCATTTCGGTGAGGAAAATGTAAGAATCTGTGTTGAGACACCAATTTCCGACCATCCAGCATTCCTGCAATCCTCCGAATATTACCAGTACTTCACTTGTGTGGTAGGCCTAGTCACCACTACAGGAAAGGTCCCAAATTGCAACATAGACACATCACATTTTTCCACTGAAAATGGACCCTTCTTTTGCAATGTGGGTAGCTGTGCGTTTTGGGCCCTAGCTTAACTAGCACCTAGGGACACCTAGGAAACCTGATTTATATTTTAAACTAGACACCAGGGGAGTCCAGGGGTGCATGACTTGCTTGGTTCTCATTAGGTAATTTTACCAATAAACCCTTGCAAACCTCATACTTTGGCTAAAACATACATATTTTCCTCAATTTTCTGTGACAGAATGATCTGGAATCTGCAGGTGGCCACAAATTCCCTACCACTCTGAGGTTCCACACATCTTCTGATAAGAACGGCACCTACTTGTGTGGGTGGGCCAAGAGACCGCAAAACAAAAGACCCTAAAGCCCTGCATGGAGAGGTCAGCAAAAGGGGTAGTTGAGGGTATTAGGGGCTGTTCTTGGCAACCAGCCATTGAAACCTACCAACCATACACATTTGTGAAAAATAAAAACCCACGGCATTCCAGGCTAGTATGCATTTCATGTATCCCACAAGGTTTCCCTGCTCAAAATGGCCTGCGAACTTCAAAATTTGCCTAAAATCACACATTTTCATTACATTTCTGTAATGGATACTTCCACACTAGACTTTCAAACAGCCAGCCACAGGCCCAATCTAATACATCAGTGCACTCACATCAACATACCGCCCCCATTTAATTTAAGGGCCCATCATATTCATACACCACACAATGGAATCCTAAACCAAACCACCTCTCACCCAGTCATCAACTAATTTGCACACAAACACACCACAAGCAAAACTGTACACACATCTATCCAGACATGTTAACAGTTGGTGCCTCAAAAAACCCTCATCAACATTCTGAGTGCCCCTAGTGTACCTTTAGTTATGGCTCCCACGAGAGCCACATGTGGCACAGGAGGATGTGTCTTTCATGCACCTTTAGCACACTCACTGTCTTTAATCCAACTCCTTCAAGTTTGTGGATGTGAGTTGGTGTGTCTGAGGATGCATCGAGGCCTCGATTCATTCATCAAACTGAGTGAGTAATTCTTCCTTGGAAAATAAGACAAACATGCTGGGGAAGGCTGACTAAGTTCCCTAAAGAGCACTTAAAAATTTTAAAGACTTAGCTTTTGCAACACAGGGTATCCATTACCGAGTGACCTATGTTCCACCGCCGTATATGAAGTTTGGTGACTTTAATGAGCATGTCATGTGGCAAACAGAACGTCTACCTTGTTCTGACAGCGAATACTGGTGTCACATGACCCATAAGCAAGTCAAAGATTTTCTCAACTAGAGGAAACAATTTGAAAGGTTGATTGTCTAATGAAGTAGTGGCCCATAGAAGGTTTGTATCCATGCACATTCATTGAAAGGTATATATTAGGGCACCTCCATGTCAGTCAATTTCCCAATACTTCACTTTTGTAAAGTACATTGTAAAGCAAGTTGGAAAACATAGGGCTGACTGAGCTGGGTACTTCCTTATTTAGCATTGACTCAACAGCGACGACGTGGTTGACTCTTTCTCACTGTTGCAGGAATGCAGTTGAGAAAGTGCCAATCTTGCAAACTTGCCATGTCCTCCAGTGAAGTTGAAGTGGAGACTACTACTTCTTCAGCAGTAAGTCTGTCAATAACGATCAACTGAAAGTCAAGGAAACACATCAGTCTTCCTGTGGTGGTCATATGGTAAATAACATATGCTTTATAAGTTGCCAACTGGATCAGTTGGTCAAACAGCTTCTTATACCATGTGCGAGTTTTGGCTGAAGCAGCTGCTCATTCTTATCCAGTCCGCCCATGTATTGCTGTAATAAAGTAAACATGTGGGTTTGTGAACTTCAGCTTCCTGACCCCAAATCGTGACTGGGGAAGTGCTCTCTTCATGGATTGCGGTAAGCACATACACATCTCCCAGGGAATGCTTTGCAGCCACATTAACCTGTACCACGTGCCACAGTGGCAGCTTTCTTCAGCTTGCTGAGCAGCTCCACTCCCCTCTAGAAGTTATCCACATAGAGTTTATAACCTTTATGAAGGAGTGGTTGGACGAACTCCCATACAATCTTTGCTGTGACTCCTAGTTTGGAAGGGCAACCTTACAATCGGAGACTTTACTTTTAACCAGAAGAGCTCCCACACATCATGTAGATTTTTATGCCATTAAGAATTATTTTGCTTGGTACGTACTGTCTGAACAGCAGCCACCCTTTGTAAAGGATCAAGGACTGTTCAATGGGTATATTCTTTCCTTGAGTGTGAATCTCAGGAAACCTGGCAGAAAGATGTTCCATGAAAAGCCACATTTTGAACTACCTCTCGTGGTCTGGATCATCCTGGGATAATGCAGCAGAATTTTCATTGAAATACAGCATATGGTGCAATAGCAAAAATTGATCTCTGCTCATGACAAGTGCAAAGCTGCATGTTAACCAAACCGTGTGAGCAGACCATGCCAGTATGCTTGGTTTGTACACTACCCCTGTTTTGAGAGTAAGGCTCAGAAATTTCTTCAACTCCCCCAAGTGAAGTGGGAGTGCATCATTGTGCCTTAGAATAAGGCCTAAGAGTGCCTCCATGTGCCCTCCGAAGCCCTCAAATTTGTATGGTGCATAATTTCCTGAAGGAACAAAGTCAATAGACAAAATTTGGGGGCTGCCAAGAGAGCGCTTAGCCTATGCTTGCCACCGCACATGCCTACTCTACGGGCTAGTCTACCCTGCTACCGTCTCTCCACTGCACAGATTATGCTTGTGAACAGACATCACAATTTCCGTGACCATGTTCCTCATCATCACTGCCAGTCGAGTGATTGAATTGAACGCCACAGACTGAAAAATCGCAACTAGATTCTGCCCCATTTTCTTTTGCTATGGTGCATCCCATACCCCATAAAAAGTGAGTGTCTCAGTATCTGATCCTGCTTCAGAGCTGTCCTCCACAGCACAAGTTAGGACCTGGGCTACAGTCATCCATCGAAATGCCAACTCTGCTGACTGTCTAAAAGCGTACTTCAAAAACACTGCCGTAAGTAGAAGACAGAAGTACTATTCTAAATCAGTCGGTGGGTGTGTGCAACTGTGAAATGTGTGTGACAAAGTGTAAAAGCACTTATCAGTCAGTGGGTGTTTGCATCTTTGACATGTATGAGACAATAAATAGGCATTAAAGTACCTATCTTATTGATGCTTCTGCAGCTTCTTTAAAGACACTCAAAAAGACAGAAGAAACTAAGTATTACTTCACCTAGCCACATACTCAATACCACAATATACTTCAAAGTTCAAGTGGTGAGTCAACTCCAGCCACTGTTCATTTATCATGGCACTGACATGCATATGAAACAGTTTTAGGTGGTAGACGGGGTCAAACTCTAAGCTCTTGCATGCCAATAAGTGTCCCCCACTAGCAAATCAGATAGCTAAACAACCATTTGTAAAGGGAAAAGCTTGGCAGTTATCGTCAGACCTATTTGCCATTGCTTGTTTTGTCATGGCTTATGCAAAACTTTACTGCTGGGGGTGCGGTTAAAAATAATTTCCTGAAGGCAACAATCTACAGCTCACATTCACAGGGTAACCCCTGAAAGTTGGAGCGCAGGCATGCTCCTTGTGAAAATTCTACCATAGTGAAGTTACTTAATGGCTAAAGTAGCCAGACCAAGTACCTCATGCGGCACTGGGTGGAAGAATAATGTGAATGATACAGCAGACAAATGGTTGAAGGGGGCTGTCTAGAAACCCAATACTACATTTTTTTAAATGGGTTTGTCCTTTTGGGGCAACATCGCCCCCCCCAGGGGAAAATACACATATCTAAATAAAAATATGTGGGTCCAAAAGGGGTTAATCTGTATGCTAGGAGGGTCAACTCCCTAACAAATATTTTTTTAATAAGTGTTTTCCACTTGGGGGCATAATCACACCCCCTCCCCCAGGAGAAACACACCTTTCAAAAAAACATTTTATGTCCAAAGGGTGGTGAACCTTCTTCCAAGAGGGATGACTCCCCGACAAATTAATTTAATTATTTTCAACATTTTATTTCGCATGGGGGCACGTTTGCTCACCCAAGGGGAAACATTTCATTTTTTTTTAAATGTTGCTCTCAGGAAAGCAGAAAAATCCATGGTGTCTAGTGGCTTTCTGCTCATGGATCGTGGCAAACCTCGATCCATGAGCAGGAAACTCTTTTAGGAAGGCATCGCTGGAAATGGAAGACTATTCCCTTTGCAACAATACCTCCCTCATGCTGAGGGAGGCATCCTGTCTGCCAAAAACCTCACTGGACAGTGGACAGAGCACTTGCCTGCTTACTCCTCCGCTGTCCTATGGTGGTCTGTGCCATCAATTCGCCTCATGGTACCATGTCATCACAGATGGGCAATGGAGTGTGGGTTGAAGTGGAATCGATTCCGCTTCATCCCCACCCATTGTGAATAAAGAGGCAACCGGTGCAAGCACTGAAGGTTTCCTTTAAACCCTCGCCAGCATCTGGCAATGCCCGCCTCACGCACTGGGGAGGGTGTGCAAGTGTTGGCGATTTGCTGAAGACCACACCAAAGAGGTAAGAAAACAAATGGTGTGGTGCGATGGACTGGGGGCAAAGGGCATTCCAAACCCCATAAAAAGAGAGAGGAAATATGGATTCTTTGGACATACTTTTGGTATATGAACTGCCTGATAGTGTATTAGCCCCGATTCTTCTTACCCATTTGGCAGAGGTGGGAGATGCAGTACAGTCGAGCCCCAGCCCCCATTCTGTTTTTCACTTTTTTCTCTGATTGTGTGGTGAGCTTTATGACCCACCTAGGGTGCGAGTACTGGTGGTAAACACTCCAGACTACCCACTCAGGTTGGCTTAAAGTCCCCCAGACTACCAGCAAAAAAAGTGAGAAAAGGAATGGGACTGGTTACTGACCATCTTGGTTCCAGATAGTCCTTGTGTCTAGTTTACTATGTCTGAATATTTGAACACAAGCAGGGCACCATTTTTATCAGAAGTGTGTGAACGATGGGGTATTGGAATTGTGTGGGTCCCTGTAGATTTCAACTCTCTCCCTCACTGGAATGTGAGAAAAATTAATGATTTTAAACAGCATTTAATGTTTGCGGGGCATTCTGGGCAAGAAAATGTAGTGGATTGCACGCAAGTCACACTGCATCGTTTTATCAAGAGAAGCGTGTGAACACAGAATAGCGGAACATTTGTTATTATCGACTACATTCCTTTCCATTTTGGCATCCAAATGTAAGCCAGTGTAAAGAAAGAACGCATTTTGCAAAATGCTCTCTAAATCACATGATAGCATGGGTAATCACAAATTCAGAGTTTTACAAATAACCATTGTTACTATGCTCATTTTCTTGGGCACATTTAAAAAATGCATAGCTTTCCTTTATAGCCATTTTTCATTCATTAGACTTTACCATATGAATGATACATAGTCGAAACAGACTCAGGAATCATGTTAAGCTGCAGCTCAGTTGTTGGCTCTGGGTATTGTGTGTTTTTGGACAAACCAACAAACACTATATATCTGTGCCACCAGAAAAGTTTGATGGACATACCAGTACATTACTTTTGAAAACATTGTCACCTATTTCTAATTTTTACTTTTGGGCTAAGCATTATTTGTTCTATTTCCAAATGCAAATTTTTCTACCCAAGTTTCTGAAAAAAAAGCAAACAGAAAGCAGAACAACCCTCAGATAAAAAAAAAATATTGAAATGCAATAGCACTGTGTACACAATATGTATTGGGCACTAAGCAGACACACACATAGAATGTACTGTTCCATTGCAATGAGATGTGCACTGATTAAAAACTGAGAACAGATGCTTGGCATGGATCTTGAGCTGGGTGGTTTACCACTAAGAGCTCAAGCTCATACCTTAGGAATGTAATACAACAATAATGTTTACCCAGGCAATTTGATTTGTTTTTATGTCTCTTGTTTGTCAATCAATCAATATATCAGTCACTTTTTGATTGGAAGTCCCTAATACATATGAAAAAAAATGGAATCGACTTTAAACATTTGAGATTTGGAAAACTGTGGTATATCGAGAGAGGTGGGGTCTTTCAGGGCTGGATGCACTGAAAGATCCTTAGAACATCTAAACTTGAAATCAGATTTAAGTAGCAGAATACAAATTACTTACTTGGTCATGTAAGATGTGCTGCTGAAGTGTAGTAATGGCTAGGAGTCCTGTGCTTACAAAAAAAGTATTGGAATATGTCATCCCTGTCTCTTCCTAACAGCCCATAAAACCCATGAGCCCGGATGTACAAAGACATTAAGACATTTTTGTGTCACAGCTTTTCCCTTTCCCTCAAAACCCTTGATACATCAGGCCCTTATCAATTATGTGGGTCCAATTTACAAGTGCAAATGGTTTGCTGTACAAGTGTAATGTATCCACAAAAAGGGACCTTCAACTCTTAAATCTTAGGCTGGGATCGCTTCAAACTTTTCTCAAATTTCTTCCCATCCTGGAAGTGTGTCAGACAAATACTCCAACCAAAAGCAGGAGTGGAAACCTGTGCTGGACAAAAGGGAAAGGAAATATAACCAAAATTGTTAGGGGTTATGGGGAAGGGCATTGTCCGTGGATATTTGCTTTTTCACCAGACATATTTGTTGGTGCATAAGTGTCATACAGGATACAATATTTACATGATGCATCCCTGAAAACTGTGACTGGTGCAAGCTACAAGGTGTGATCAGAATTCTCAGAAGGAGTAACTCAAACCCATCTAAGGTCTCAAACCTCTAGCTGTAGATGTACAATTGTTTTTGTAAATCGGGATCACCTTTTCCTAGAAAATAAGTTTGGAAACTTGTGCTGTATAAGTAATCGCTTGACATCATTTTTAAAGAAACATTTCAAGGGCTAAAACGCTGCACCAAGCATTGGCTGTCACTATAATAGGGGTGGGTGAAAAATGTGGTGTTCCGGCAAAACTCTGCCAACTCCCATATGGCAGAGTTTTTCCTTGTGTGTGGCTCGCCAACGTTAAGCTGGTGAGCCCGAATTGCGTCACCTGGCGCGATTTTCAAGTGCTAGAATCCCTAGCAGGGAGGTTTCTCAACGAGGGCGGTCACTACCATTCATGTTGAGAAAGCTGCTGCTCGAGTAGAAAATCTACTCGAGCAGCAGAAAGAAGCAGCTCCCTCTGGTCTCTGCAGCATGGTGCTGTTCGTGCTGAATTTACAGCACGGAACAAACACCCGGTGCTAAAAATCAGCGGAACATGCCAATATTCCACCGCTCATGGAACGCTACGGAATCTCGTTAGGTTTTTAGGTAACTCCGTGGAGTGAAACTCCGTAAGTTCCACCCACCCCTACTCTATAACTCCCTACAGACAGGGTTGGATTCCGTCTCTGTGGTTGCAACTGGATGCAGCTACAGTTAAATCTTTGCAGGGCTGATTCCAGCCCAGTCTGAAAGAATCAAAGGTAAAAAACACATTAGAGAATAATACAAACGACCAAACCTAAGGAGCCAGACCAACCTGCAGTCTTTCAACAATGCTCTCTATGTGCTTCTTGAAGGACACACTCTCTGGCTACCAAATAAGGTATGCAGTCACTCGCTCCAGACATGATAGGACCGTGTCTATACTGCTATGGCATCCTGGATGCCACATAATCATCGACCTTAAAAACACAGTCAAGTGCTTTGAAGTGGGTGTACAGCATTGAGATAGCACTTTACAAACAATCAAACTAAATAAAGCCTGTCGCCATATTCCTATAATCAAATATGCCAAATACTTGAGATATATAGAACACAGGTGCCGAACAGCACACTCCAATCATCTGTCACAAAATACTAAAAACATTTAAAATGAAAAATGCTTGTGAAAATGGATCCTGATGAAAAAGTGGACAAGATTCCTGTATTCTCGTAAGTGTAAAATAATTAATTACTGAACAAAAAGAAAAACGCTTGAAGCAAATTTAGATAACAGATACCAAGGGGCAGATTTATGTTTGACTTGCGCCTCATTTACGCCGCCGTTGCGTCACTTTTGTGACACAGCAGCGGCGCAAATCCTGCGCCATGGTGCGGGGTATTTACAACGTGACGCATCTGGGAGATGCATCACGTTGTAAAGCCCTGCGCCACATGTAGGCGTTCCAGGGCAGGTGGGGGCGTTCCGGCGCAGGAACGCCTCCTAAAAGTGGCTGAGTGAAATCTACAAGATTTCACTCAGTCACTTTTGAGCCCATGCTGCGTCAAAACCCTGTGCCTGCTTGAAGCAGGCGTAAGGATTGACGCAGCATTGTGCAGATAGGGCCCCCCAGAGCATTGCTGGAGCTGCGTCGTGCTTGCGACGCAACTCCAGCAGTGCGCCACTTTTACGGCACAGATGCGTGACGCATCTGTGCCGTTTTTGCCCCATGGTGCGCCGCATTATAAATGCGGCGCTTCCATGGTGGCGGAGCTGGGGCGCAAAATAACTGGCGCTTCCCTGCTGATATGCAAGGATGCGTCAGTTATTATAAATATGCCCCAAGGTGTCTACTGTAAGGAATTTAGAAATCACTCAGCAGTAATGCAAACTCCCACTTGGTTGCAAAGCAGTAGCTAATCCACTTCACTTTTATCCACGCTTATAAAAACTAAGGGGCATATTTACAAAAAATGCATAGTGCAGTGTTACGCAAAAATTGGTAATGCATGCTCTGACATTTTTAAAAAGCAGGGATGTGCTGTATTTAAAAAATGCACTCTTGTGTTTCCCCTACTTCAGGTTGGCTGAAAGTCCCCCAGACTACCAGCAAAAAAAGTGAGAAAAGGAATGGGACTGGTTACTGACCATCTTGGTTCCAGATAGTCCTTGTGTCTAGTTTACTATGCCTGAATATTTGAACACAAGCAGGGCACTGTTTTTTTTCAGAAGTGTGTGAACGATACTTTATTAAAATATACTTTCTTTTTTCTAAATTGGGATGGGATTTTTCTTGTGTTGTTATTAATGTTAAATCTGTCTGCTTTTGTGCCAAGCTACCAGAGGGATAAACACAGGGGGCCCGATTCACAGAACTAACTTAAGACAAAATCCTAAACTTACTACCATTTTGGTATTCACAGAAGGCACTTACTCATTTTGGTATTCACAGAAGGCACTTACTCATTTCGGTATTCACAGAAGTTAGGAGTCCTAACTTTAGGACTCCTAAATGCCTTCTGTGAATACCGAAAGTCTTAAAATTTGGATTTTTCGCAGTTTAGTAGTAGTATAGTTAGGACTCCTAACTTTAGGACTCCTAAATGCCTTCTGTGAATACCGAAAGTCTTAAAATTAGGATTTTTCTCAATTTAGTAGTCCTTAATTTAGATTTAGGACTACTAAATTGAGAAAAATCCTAATTTTAAGACTTTCGGTATTCACAGAAGGCATTTAGGAGTCCTAAAGTTAGGAGTCCTAACTATACTACTACTAAACTGAGAAAAATCCTAATTTTAAGGCTTTCGGTAGTCACAGAAGGCATTTAGGAGTCCTAAAGTTAGGAGTCCTAAATTTAGGACTACTAAATTGAGAAAAATCCTAATTTTAAGAATTTCGGTATTCACAGAAGGCATTTAGGAGTCCTAAAGTTAGGAGTCCTAACTATACTACTACTAAACTGAGAAAAATCCTAATTTTAATACTTTCGGTATTCACAGAAGGCATTTAGGAGTCCTAAAGTTAGGACTCCTAACTTCTGTGAATACCGAAATGAGTAAGTGCCTTCTGTGAATACCAAAATGAGTAAGTGCCTTCTGTGAATACCAAAATGGTAGTGAGTTTAGGATTTTGTCTTAAGTTAGTTCTGTGAATCGGGCCCCGGTAATTTAGAGAGGTTTTGTAGTTCATCTGACAAGGATTGTGGTTGATGCTGGGTAGGGTTTTACCCCCCTAAATCAACAACCCAATTTCTTACATCCATTATATATTTAAAACCAATATTTGAGTAATGCACTTATGTGCCAAATGGCACTTGCTGCTATTGTAGCTACTACAAAGCTACAGTAAAAACATTTAATCTTTCATGTTATGAAATGTTTACTGTATGTTATCAATGGCCTGTAATGTGATTTTCATCTAATGTGTCTAATGGTTAGAGTATCTGTCCTGTAAACTCAAGGGTTTATCTTTGTGAAATATGCCCAACATGAGGATTAACTCTGCTGTATACAGGTTGAGACTAAGAACAATTTCTCTATTCTTTTCCTTCTAGGTGTATTCTCAGTCATCATATACAACTGAGAATTTGGTTTGGAGGATCAGGAAGAACAAAAGAAAGGAAGAGGAAGATGGCAGTGAAGAAACATTATATATACACCTTACACAATCAATTCCAGGAGAGCATGTCAAATTTCATAACCAAATTATTTAAATTGGCTGTAAATATATATGATATTTTAACATTTAAAAAAAAAATTCTTGTGGGTGAATTCCCTAAAGAGACGGTGGGCATGCTCACTTCTTTGAGGTGGCTAATTCACTTTCAAAGTCCCTAAGCCACCACTAGAGGACAAAGAAACACCTTTGAGAGCTCATGACTGTTACAAGGTTCTCTTGTGTGGGCCTTATTCAGGGCATACATTTTTACTATGCGCTAGAGTGAAACAGACACTTCAAATGAACATTCTACTAGGGCTACAGTGTAAAGCTTGCTTTAGACAGAGCTTTAGAAATAAATGCCTATTTATGCTGCATTGCCACGCTCTCACATTGCCACGGTTAATACATGGGAATACTATTTAACCCTTTCCGTGCTCATGACGGAACCACTCCGTCATGAGCCACGGGTGCCGTGTGCTCATGACGGAGTGGTTCCGTCATGCTGCGGCCGTTGGCGGCCGCTCCGCCCACGCGGCGCTAATTCCCCGCCTGTGCGGGCGATTAGCGCAGTGGGCGGAGACGTGACGGAACCACTCCGTCATGAGCACAGCTCACCCGTGACGGAGTGGTTCCGTCACGAGCACAGCGCCACTGCAACTGCCCCCAAATCCCCCCAGCGCCGCGGCGGAATTCCTGCCGCGGCGAAGGGGTTAAGAGACATTCCATTTGGAAAATACACGGGGAAAAAAGAGTCCTCATGCTTGTTCTGATTATATTTCAGAAAAATGATATAGAGGTCTATTATTACAGTCTCTGTGCTCCAGGCCCACAGGGTTAAAGTGGATCCAAATGTGTAATGTTTTGGTGTTGAGTAAAATGTCTACCAAGAAACTAGAAAGCAGTTTTGTGGAATTCAATGTCACACAATGCATCAACTCTAAAATCCATCACTTGCTAAGACTTGTGCTACACCCTTAAAATTGAAGTATCTTTAAAACAAGGTGAAGTTGGCCATCTCAACTTCACCAGCAGAGAAAGCAGTAGGGTTATACCTGATCCCAGGTGAATTTTATATGGGTTTTGTAACCTGTATCCAAACCTACATGCTAGAAGTATATTTACAGACACAAAGGAGGTTGATATACCTGAATCATGGGCGTCCACAAATATAATAGTGTTTCCTAAAAAGGGCAAACCAATGCCAGAATTAGGGTCCTATTGACCAATGACTTTGTTCAATAGTGATGCCAAAATGTATGCAAAAATACTGACTACGAGATGAGCGGGAGTATTAAAGAAAATAGTCTCCCAGGTACAACACGGGTTTATCCCTGGTTGGGGTACAACCGATCACATTCGATGGGTTTATAACCCTATTTGATGAGGCCAAGATATCAGGAGACCCTAAGGCACTAATACTTTTGTATGCAGAGAAAGCGTTCAATGGGGTCTCCTGATCTTATCTTTGGAAAAAAGGGATTGGGGCCAGGATATATAGCAGCGGTTAAAATGCTATACCGACATCCATCAGCTAGGATTTCACTGATGGGTAGCAATTCTGGGGTGGTCTCGATTCAACTGTGTACGAGACAAGGCGGTCCATGTTCTCCTTTAATGTTTGATTTTGTGGCAGATACAGGTATATATGCGTTCAAAGCCATTCAAAGAAAATTTTATTTGGGGCATGGAGATTTTTTTAAATATTTTCAGATAAGGGACTTCTTAGAGAAGAAAGGGGCAGGAGTTAAGTGGGTTCTCCAGGGTCGATTTAGTAGATTTAATTATTGAGCACAAAGCTGCAGTTGGTTTATTATATAGGATGCTGAACAGCAGGATGGTTGATGACATAGATAAACACACAAGACGGTGGTATGAGTCATTGCAAGGGGAAAATGGGGAAAGTGAAGATTCACTAGGTTTCGCGCATACAATTTTAATGTCTGCCAATCTGAAACCCCAGCATTTTAAAACATAGTTTAATCTCTATATCACTCCTGGGCAGATTGCTAAATGGGGAGGGGTATCAAGCACGCACTTTCCTCGGTGCCAGGGCTACGGGGTGCATATTATACATATTTTTGCTACCTGCCCTAGCCCGGATGGATTAAAAAGAGATATTAGTAGAATCCTTGAGACAAAGTTGGGTTTGCAGATAACAATTACTCCCCAATTCATTGTATTGGGGGTTTGAAAGAGAGATGTACCCCCATGCACAAGCTTTCATATTTCTTGCAATGGTAGTATTAAGGCTTTGCTTGGCCACTGTGTGGCTCGAGCCTGTC
Organism: Triturus cristatus; assembly: GCF_964204655.1. Taxonomy (NCBI): domain Eukaryota; kingdom Metazoa; phylum Chordata; class Amphibia; order Caudata; family Salamandridae; genus Triturus; species Triturus cristatus. Next base: position 238,602,481 of record NC_140582.1, read on the forward strand.
CCTCCTACGTGTCATCAATGGATGGCTCGACTTCTATTCATTTATCATCATCATCATTAAGCTTTATTTTGACTGTTCAAGTCATAAAAGCTACATAAAACTTACATAGTAAAACACAGTTAAAAATACAAAAGAAGAAGAATTCAAACAAGGCAACCCACAATAGACAAGCAAAAACTTATATATCAAAATTGTGATTTGACAGCAAATTACCTGCATGACTAAAACATGTTAGACCAATGTGATCAAAATTGCATAGAGTGCTCAGTTCAACTACCCACAACAGTTAAAATAGAAAGCACACCCCTATAGCAACCAGCAAATGCATACCTTATCTGTTCGAATGCAGCCAGTGAGAGGTGTACATCATAAAACCTTCCGTTCATTTAAAAATGAGATTCAATAATTAAAAACGAGTGTGGAATATAAAAACTAGTGAAAGATGGTAAAAGCATCTAGCAGAGGATGTCGCGGAGTTGACCTTAAGGTCCACCCCTAGCAATCAGATTATGCAAATAATCTACAATAAAGTGCTTGTGCTACGTCTAAAATAAGTGGGGGTAACCTAAGTTTAGTCACTGGGACCAAAAAGGCAACTCAAACTACGGGTCAACCTAGCCATTACTAAGATGATCTCATAAGTGCCTTCCTTCTAATGCCCCACGTGGCTTAGGAACTTAGCCATAGCACAGGTAAAAAGGAGCTTGGCATCCAACTTCAGTATGCGAAGTGCATCATTTATCATATAGAAATGGCAGTGTATGCTCGAAAAGGTAGAGTGGCAAAGAAAAAAGGTCTCCAAGTTTGGGCACCATTGAAGAAATGGATTAAGGCAATGTCAGAGGAGGGAAGGAATAGTGGAAGTGACGGCAATGAGTAGCAGGGTTAATAGAGTTGGGGCGCAATATCTAAGACATCTAGGGAATGTGATTTAACTATGGTGGTACTGTATTAGTGGCGATGGATATGAATTTGGTGTCACCGTGATTTGTTATGTTTTTATGCCAACCTTTATAAATTTACTGTACATTTTTACTGGTAACCAATTGATAATTGCGTAATAATGAATTTCTTTGCTTGGAATGGGAGGAGGGGTGGGGGCTCAGGGGTTGCATTCGTAAAGTAAAGTCAGTAAAGATTGTTACAAAAAATCAAAACAAGGAAGCTGAACACTATTTCTGGACCAAGATGGCCACTTACTAGCCTATTCAGACTACAACACCAACCGGTGAAATGGCAGAGGTAGACAATGTATTCTGGGCTTGTTGAAACAACTCTCTGATTTTGAATTCAAGGAACTTGTCAAGACAATTGGGCCAGCTGACTCTCCATGTAAACACGTTTCTGCAAAACCTTCAAGGACATCCTTCTCTCTACATCTACTGTCTCTTCTTCATGAACTATACTTAACATATTGCTTGTAAATAACCTTCTACTCCATCCAGTAGACCACCAACATTATCCCATTCATCAAGGAAACAAACCTTAAATGAACAGATGCAGCCGGCTACCAACTGTTCACCAAATGCTCATACTTAGGAAAACAGATTGAAAGAATTGCCTTTACTCAGAGCTCCAGCGTCAAAGGAAATTCACCCTTCTCTCTAACCACAAAGTAGACATCCCCATGCAGAGCACTGAGTTCACCCTGTTATCCATCTGGCAATTTAGTATAGTTACTGTAGAAAGAAATAGACTGGCTTCTCAAGCGCTGTGATTGAGTTACTATTTCTACTTTGTTTGGGTTCAGCAGCCCGTCTTTCAATGTTTCAGGAATGCACCTTTTTTTTAACAAACGGGGTCGTTTCTTAGGCCACACAAATCATGTAAGATGTAAAATATATTAGCAATAATCATGACGTCGTGAGTGTACTGCTCTGCCATTGCATAGAAGTTTCGCTCTTGATGTGGCAGTGTTGTCGCTCATGGTAGTGAGATCCAGCAGTGATTCTGGTTGCTTTCAGGCTGTGAGCTCCTGCTGCAAGGCGCTAGACAGAACCCTGCTGACTCTCCAGCCTCATCCGTGCCACCAGCACCGCCAGAAGTACCGGCTGCCAGGGGACTCCAGCCCCTATAGTGTTAAGCGCCAGGAGGCGCCTACCTGAAAACACGTGCCAGGAGGTGCTTAAAAGTCGTTGCGGTCTCCCGCTGCTCGAGAACCCGTTCTTGCAGCCTCATCTGTGCCACCAGCACCACCAGCAGTACCGGTAGCCAGCGGACTCCAGCCACCATAGTGCTAAGTGCCAGGAGGCGCCCATGTGAGAACACGCGCCAGGAGGCGCTTAAAAGTCGTTGCGTGCTCCAGCAGCGTGGGACGTTCACGGGCATGCCTGTGCCACGCCAGGGCAAAGTCCAGGCCAAGGGTGGGCCAACTTGCGCCCATCCGCGTCAGGACAAGGCTGGGCTGGGCCATCCCCCTTGGTTTTGCAAGAACTTATGCTGGTCCTGGGACAATTCGTCTTGACAAGACATTAACCTTGAGTTCTGAGTTAGCTTCCAAATCCGTACTTCTGGCTTTTCCCCCCTTTTGATATATCATCTAGCTTATTATTTTATATTGGCTTATATATAAAAAAGTACTTGTTGAGTTATCTACAGACTACGATTGCTTTCTAATCTTATTGTACTGGGATTGACTCGCTTTTGGCAGAATGGGGAAAAGGAAGTCTACCACTAGTGAGGGAACTGTGAAAACCGATGGTCCTCGTTCAAAATGTAGTAGAACAAAAGTTACCCATAGATCAACAGCTAACAACTGTGTGCTAGACCGCATCGATGATCTTCTGGAGAAGTGCCATGGTATTTTAGCTCCAGATACTAATTCACCCCCCGTAGCTAATCCACACTCTCCAGTTGTGATTCTCCTTTCCATGAGCATAAAACATAAGCCCGCTGCACGAATTCCCTATATTTTCACCAAACGTGCTACTAGGAGCACAAAGAACAAGTCTCCCATTCCCAGTAAGGCAAGGAGGTCTGTATAGAACCTAGATGATGACTAACCAGGAGTCCATGGCTCTTCTTTAACTGATGATAGAAGTCTGACAGCTGTGGTGAGTGGTGATATTGGTAAAAATGATAGCTCAAATATCTCGTCCAGCATCCCTCTGACTAATAGGTTCTCACCATTACTAGATCTAGTTGATATCAATATAGAGAGGGGGATTAAGATAGAGATGGAGACACACCCGCTCAGTCCAGGTCCTGTATGTGAGGAGCAAGAGGTGTGTGAACATAATAATCATAAAAACGAGACCAAGCTAGGAGAGTCTTCATTGGGGAGGGACACGATTAGGATTATCAATGACCTAAGAGCGGAAGTTAATTCACTCAAGTCATTAGACTCAGACCTTGCAGACAAGGTCAAACAACTCCTGGGTAAGGATTTACCTAAAGCTTATGCTCCAGCTCATTCCAGGGGTCCTGTAACATTCCCTCTTTTCAATCAGACAAATGCTGCTTCTTGAAATCCCATGTCTAACATCAGTCTATTCCTACATGCCCCCCTACCAAAGCGCTGTTCACAAATATTCAGGAGTCAGGGGGTAGAAAAGTGGAATATATTGACTATAGTGAAGTCTGCTTTCTACAGGAAACTTGGGCCCTGGAAACCCCACACAAGCTTGGGTATAAAACATACAGTATAAATGCCATCCCCTCACTAAGAGGCAGACCGTCGGACGGGCTAGTTATATGGGTCAAGATCACCCTCACTGTTGATATAACCCAGCTGGACTTTGTATCCCAGGATATAATTGGGATATAGATCACTACAAGGGGCAAAACTGAAATGCATATAGTAAATATCTACAATAGGCCAAGCCCATCGAGTAAGGAATCCCCTGTACTAGAGTTACTAGATGAGTACTTAAGTACAATAGATCCGAGTGCTATAGTAATTGTGGGAGGAGATTTTAATTGTAAGTATGAACCAGTAGTGGGTTTTGAAAATATTTTTGAAGAGGAGGATATTGCAAACAATATTCTTCCACTGGATAGCAGTCCTGTAGTACCCTGTACAGCATTAGTATCACAACTTATGGGACTAGTCGTAGGACATGGACTTAAGGCCTGTAATGGACGAATACCGTCCGATAGACCAAGTGCCGCTACTTTTAGCAGGGGGATTTACAAGAGCATTATCGATTTCATACTGGTTTCTATTAACTTTTGGTCTAATGTTCACGACTTAAAGGTCGAAATCAGAGATGAAAGAGATGACAGTGACCACTATCCTTTGTGTCTTACACTAGCAGGCACTCCCTTCTATCCTACTATTTGGAAAGAGAATGATAATACTCCATTTCCAATTGAACCTATAGTTACCAATAATCGTAGAGCTTTGAAATGGCCTTCTATAGTAGGTAAAGTCGAGGTTATGACAAATATTTATAACACCTTCTCAGATGTCATCTCCCCGTACATTGACCTGCCTGTTGCAGAGATCCCAATACTACAGATCCACCATTCAATGGTGGATAAACTAAAACAAATTTTGAGTAGGATGCCCAGGATGAAAGGGGGGGAGGGGACAGCTACTAAGAATCCAGTAAACCAATGGTACAATAGTGAGTGCCGTAAAGCCAAGTGTGAGCTTATTACGGCAGCTAAAACTAATGATGTAATGACACTAAGAGACAAAAGGCTAAAACATAAAAGATTATTAACACAAACCAAAAAAGATTGGGAAGATAGTGTCTGGACGGAAATGATAATTGCAGCAAAAAGGAAAGATCATACAAGCTTCTGGAGTTTGATAGCTAAAGGAAACAAAAAGGAAAAGAAGTACCAAAGATCTTTTTTTAGACCCAGTGTTCTAACCTGTTGTGTTGTGTGCATCTTCCTTATTACTATTCTGTCCCTTGCTGCTCAGCCATGTGTGATGTCACTTAGAATGTTGGGTGTGAGGGACTGGAGGAGTTGGCAGTTGGAAGAGATGGGCTGAGCAGCAGGGAGGCTGCTCCTGGTGGGGCTCTACAAGAGTTCTACCTGGGCTCTTATATATGGACTTAACAGAGGCTTTACCTGAGATCTTACCATCATATTTGATCCTGTAACCTGCCTAATGAATGTACAACCTGTTCTACGTTACCTGGCTACCTGACTGATGCCTCATTATTACACTGGCGACGAGGTACTTGGGTCGACAATTTTTCCAAACGTTAAACATCCAGCAACGTAATGCAACAAACCGTGCAATAACAACACCCTTCTTTAGCTTAGAGGATGCACTAGCAGCAATTGACTTAATAAAGCCCGGGAAAGCCCCAGGTCCTGATAAATTACCAGGCCACCTGCTAAAGCACGATAAAGTTTTATGGGTCCATAGGTTAGCTGTCTTTGTAATGCTGTGGCAGCAGGTGCCCCAATACCTGAGTCTTGGAAAGTGAGAAGTGCCCTTACTCCTACCTAGCAGAAACAGCCTGGAAACATGTATCCTACTCCGGCAGTGCAGAGATGCGAATTTTGAGCAGCATAAACCTTTCAATTGTCGGTGGTGCGCCCCCATGCCCCCCCCCCCCCCCACCAAGTGAAAATGAGAGGAGCTGGCCCACCACCAGGACAAGGGGAGCACGGCCCTCCCACTGAAACCAACATTGCGGTTACATTTCTATTTAACATGATTTTTCCAAACACTTTGTAATAGGAAGCAAAAAAATAAATTGAACAATAACTTCCCTGGATCGATTTTTGTGCGTTTTCAAGTGCAGTCTCATTCAGGCCCAGCCCGACCATAAACATAGCGATATAAAAAGACATGTCTACACATGTGTATGCTGAATTGTAACAAACGTCCGAAGGCTGCTAGTGTATACATTTTAAATTATGGGTTACATGGGAATATTACACTTTCAAAGTGCCCTATATCGCAATGCACATGGGCAGTTATTATCTCCATAAACATCTTTTGAAGATGCCCTGCCCCTCATCAGTTATGCATGATTTTTGGTCCTGTTGAGGCAAGATATTGTTACGTGTGTGCTGGCGCTGCTCCGTTTACAGCACTTCTGTCGCGCGGCAGAGCAAGCAGCGAAACTCCGAAGGGTGCAATCAGAGAGTGTTATTCATTAGCAGGCGCTGGCACATCACGACCTGGGATCTCACTTCATTTGCAATTATCATGATTGCATTTCCCAATCCGGGCTCTAGTTTGCCGAGTACAGTAGTATCTATAAACAACTCCCCAAGCTTGCCAAACGACTGAGCACAGAGGGTTATGAAATGCATTTCTAATTAAAATCTGTCTGACTATCTTAAGTGCCATCAGGGACTGCAATTAAGTGAGTCATAACCGCCAGCTCCATTTCACCTCATTGAATACAGAAAGCAACATTGAATCTGTAGGGCACTGGTACATTTTATGCAATCACTTATCCACCCAGTTCCTATTTCCTGTCAAAGAAAGCTGAAATATTCCAGAGTGCTCCACAAGGGAGGAGGGGAGACAGCTGTGCCTGTCCACGTGTGCCTGCTGTCTAACTTTTAACTGTCCCTGCCCCTGCATGGAGTTGGAACTGAATATGTAGAATGAAGAGCTGTATCTGGCAGGGGGGTTGTGAAGGTGTCAAATTTTAAAGAAGCATCTACACAACCCCCATGCAGATGACATGTGACACACGCGTGTCTGGTAACTTCATGTCACCAACAAATATATTTTAGTCGGTGTTTTCTTTTTGCGTGATACTGTTATCTACAACTCCCAGAATTCATCACCAGACTAACGGCTGTAAAATGTTGCCCCATGTCAAATGGAGTAACCTGGCAACCTTATGCACGTGTCTGGAGCATGCTATGCAGGCACACTTAAATGTGGAAGTGACCAGATTCAAAATGTCAAAGTAGGCATGGCATGAATGGGGCCAGAGGCAATAGTGTAAGAAACTGGCTCTATATATACTGCACCAAAGTGAGATTCAGTGTGTATAGAGTCCAAGGGTCTCCAGAGGTTGGCAGAGGTTAAAGTTAGATAGACCCTTACTCTCTAAAGTGGCAGCTTGGTTGAGCAGTAAGGCAGTATCAGAGGACAGTGTTAAGCATTTGATGTACACACTCAGTCAGCAAATTAATTCTCACCCTCAAGGACTGAACTCTAGGCCAATTGTTTTTGTATAAAAAGATATACTGTTTTATTTCTAGAACCAAGCAAGCCTGGTACAGGTAAGCATAAAAATACTTTTCAGATATGAGATGCTGTTGTTGAATACTTTCAGAATACAGTAGGGCTTTGTACCAATTCGAGTTTACAGGGGTTGCAATGCAATTCACAAACTTAGTAGACTAAGTACACAGGAATCAATAGGCTTTTTCAGTAAAAATGCAGTTAATTACTTTTCAGATTACTTTTACTAACACAGTGCTGGATCCTCGATTCAGCACTTGGGCATTTCCTGAAAACAGTTGAGTAAATACGTTTTAGTTAGAGGTACTATTTTTAAAGAATATTATTGCATTTCAAAAGTTGACACAAAAGCCTTTTCGCATAGAATCACCAATGTTTACCTATGGGAGGAAATTCACTTTGCAGGTAGGGTACTTTAATGTTACTTTTCTTACTAAGTGCTGGATACCTAGATTCAGCACTGGGACATTTCCTGAAAACAGTTGAGAAAATGCGTTTCGGGTATTTGTGTGATTTTTAAGGAATATTCTTAGTTTTCAAAAGTCGACACAAAATCTTTTTGGGAGAAAAAGTGTCAATGTTATCCTATGAGGAAAAGAAGGTTATCGGTAATCGGTCTTTTGAGTTAGGGTTCTGGGGTTAGACTCAGGGGTCTCCCAGGGTCAGTGATGCACTGTTGTTGCACCCCCAGTGGCACTAGGGCGGCCGGGTGCAGAGTGTTGAGGCCCAATGTTATCCTATGGAGAATAGGGGGCCTCCGGTTGGTGGCTACTGGCAAGCAGGCCACGGAGCTGTGGGAGCAAAGCTCCTAGAGTTTAGCTCAGGGCAAGTTGGGGACCAAGTCAGAGGCACTAAGGAGGCCAGGTGCAGGGTGCTGTTTTGAGGTCGGGTGCCCTGTTGATTTCAATGGAGATTCTCCGGGACAAAGAAACACTGCAGGCTCGGGGATGAGGATCTTCCAGGAGTGACCACCACTTCGAGGGGTAAGTTGGGATGTAGAGAGTTGGTTAGGCACCGCTGGGTTAGGCACACAAGGCCGTGGGCCGTTGTGTGCAGGGGTGCCTTGGGACGTCGGATTTTTCTTACCTGCTTTGGTCGCAGTAGGGGGGGTCTTCTGGATTGAGGCTGCAGGCGTCATCAGGAGGCTCGAGGCAGGTCAGGGATCACCGGATCTCGGGTCAGGATTGCCGCGGGGACCTCCTCGTGGTATTTGTCCACTCGAGCTCTGGCCAGATTCAGCGGGTGCAGAATGTGTGGGATTCACGGTTCCTGACTGGCACCAGAAGCTGCAGTTCAAACACGTCCGGTGTTCACGGGAGAAGCAGCTTGGAAAGTGAAGGCAGGCAGGTCCTCCGGGGTTTTTGAGGTTGCTGGCTGCTGGACACGCCGGGATTTCACAGGAGCAGGTTCGAGGGGAGACATGCCTGTAGGGCTGGGGCTAAGTCAGTGGGCGTCGTCCTCTTGTTAGCTCTGCACGGCTTTTCGTCCTTCTTCTTCTCTTCTTTTCTTGTGGTTGCTGGATCTGAGGAAGGAAACTTCAGGGTGCCCCTAAATACTAAATTTAGGGGCGTTACCGGTAGGTAAAGGGCAGGGACCAATGAGTCCCTTCCCTGGGGTAGGTACACCCCCTATTCTGCCACTCTCCAGTGGGAGGGGGCAGGAGCCTGTCTCAGGTTGGCTGGGTCCCCCATCCTCAAGATGGCAGAGACTCGAGGTTGTGCTTCATCTCGCCTCCCCCGCCTTAGGGGTGGAGTTGGCAGAGGTGGGCACACCTCTCTTCCTCACTTGTTTTTCCTGCCAATTCTCCCGCCTAAAGTGGGGGATAGAACCAGTGGGGACCAGTTGTTGAAGGCAGCAAATGGTCTGGAGAGGCTCACAAAGGCGGCATGCCTTTGAAGCTTCTCCTTCGTGAACCCTGCCCATCCTGGAGGAGGAGTCTTGGCACCTCGTCCCAGGATGTGCATTGTTTCCTCACCCCTGAGAGCAGCAAGCTCTCGACCCAGGGTTCCAGAAACATGTCTGGTGGTGGCAGCCTGCGCAGTCACTCAGTCAGGTCAATCGGAGTTGTTGACTTTCAGGGGGCATCTCTAAGATTCCCTCTGTTATGCATTTTACATTAAATTCCACACTGGCATCAATGTGGGTTTAATGTGCTGAGAAGTTTGATACCAAACTTCTCAGTCTTCAGTGTAGCCATCATGGTGCTGGGGAGTTCGTAATGACAAACTCCCAGCACCATATACTCTTAAAGGCAACACTGCACTTACAGGGCCCAGAAATGGACATGGGCACTGTAGGGGTACAGGGCTCATGCACCCGTACCCTCACCACTGGCATAGGGCACCCATAGGGGTGACTGATGTATGCCAGGGCAGTGGTTTGGGGGCATGGTACACAAGGATGTTGCCATGTCGACTCTTTGTTTTGTTCTGCACCAAGACACTCAGCCTGCAAAGGCAGTGTGTGTGTGTCAGGGCACTGGGCCTTTAAGGCTGGCACAATAAGTGCTGCTGCCCTTAGAGGCCTTCCCTGGTCACAGTGTCCTGGGTACCTGTGGTACCATTTACCAGGGGCTGACCTGTGGCCAGAGAGGCCAGTTGAGTTTAGGCTTCATTGCAGTTTTAGGGAAGGAACACAGGCCCTGGGTACGTGATTGGCAGGAGCCCAGGGCACACTCAGTCAAAGAACATCAGCAATTCAGCAAAAAGTGGGGGTATACCATGGAAGAAATAGGGCACTTTCTCACAAATAGTCTGTCAAGATGTTTATAACAGTCGGAGCTTTTTTAAGATAGTTTTAGCTTTTCCTGGCTCTTTTTTTTATTTTACAGAGTTTTATATAGCGCGAACTTGACCCGAATTGGGTATCAGAGCACCTTACATAGCACCAGTTGCATTACATGAGAAAATTGTCACTTTGAAAGTACAGGAAATAAAGAGTAGACGCTGCATAGTGAGAAAGCAAGCCTTCCCACTACAAAGGAGGAATGAGGTGGTTTCGCACCAGAACATATGGGTAAAAATGGCAATATTTGTGCATTTTACAACACATTTGTCATTATATATTCAATTGTATTAGCTTTTAAAGCAAAGTAAATGATGGCCTGACAGAAAACCAGAATGTCCAGTCATACTCACAGACATTCTTGCAGAAAACACAAATAAGATGTCAATCAGAACAGTCAAGTAGCTGAGAACTGAATGAAAAACCATTTTGAGGGATGTCAGCATCCTCCACCCCACTAAGCACCATGGCAGGGCAGGCTTTAGCACTGGTGGCACCCAGTGCAACAATATCTTTTGGGCGCGCCCTCACTAATGACCTCATTCTCCACAGATTCCTTCAGTATCACTCTCCCATAGTGCCCCTCATCTCTTCTTTGCCCCTCTGTTACAATTATTTCATTTGTTTTATAGTGCCTGTGTAAGAAATTGGATTACTGGTAGAGGCAACCACTATTCTTCTCAGATTGAAGTCACAAGCTAACCCTAAATTAACCTGTGCTCAACCCTCGGGTAGCTTGGCCTAACTCAGGGGCAATGTGTAAAATATTTGTGGAACAATTCAAACAGTAATACCATGAAAGCACACGCAAAAGGATCTAACAACAGCTTAGAAAAAGTGATAAAATAAGTAAAACAAGACTAAAACACCAAAAATCCAATTAATAAAACTAGTGATATTCAGTTTTAAAGATTTTAGCAAAAATAGATCCGAATGGCATAGAGCTCAAACTGTGGGTATCTGGTCGCACTGGATCAGAACAAATTTACAAGTTCAGGCCGACCACAATGGAGCACTGGCCGGCTACAGGGACCCAGTTAGGCCTGCTGAACAGAGTACCTGAAATCCTGGTTTGCAGAGAATTGTGAGGATGCGCGTTAAAGAGGCATTGCACAGTCGAAACAATGGATAAGTTCCAAGATGCGTGGGGCAAGGTCCTGCTGTGTTATCATCGAAGATTCTGTCAACAAGGCCCTCCAGTGCACAGTCCAGAGTCAAGGATGCGTCGCGCAGTTAGGGTGATGTGCCAATTCCAAGGAGCTGCGAGGCTGAGATGCGAAGCCTGGCGTCATTGTCGAGGCTCCCATCGACAAGGGATGTGAGGTTCTGCACCGTGGATGTGTCATGAAGTGGTAGTTCTGAAGCGGTGATGGCCTGCAAAGCCAATGTGGGTCTTTGCAGCGGTTCTGATCTATGCAGCAGCTGCAGCGATGCGTCTGCCCTGCTCGGGGTTGCACCTCGCAGCAGAGGAGATGCATTGGTTCCACTGGGTCCACAGAGGCTGGCAGAGCACTTTAGGTCCACTTCTAAGGGTCCAGGACTGGGGGGTACCACTTGGCAGGGTAGACAGAAAGAAGGCAGAGTACAGGTGCAGATGCAAGGATGTTGGAGCCTTCTGTTTCTGGGGCTCAAGACAGGAGGTCAGTCACTAGCCCTTGGAGTCACTCTGGTGTTCTGAGTTCAAGAAATGCAAGGTCAGTCTTTCTTACCCATGCAAGAAGGCAGCAGGCAGCAGGTGAGCACAGCAAGGCAACAGTCCAGCGGGGCAGCAATCCAGGAGAGTGGTAGTTCCTCAGCAGCACAGCAGTCCTTCTTCCTGGTAAAGTATCCACAGGTCCAGAAGTGTACTGAAGTGGTGGTGTCTGAGATCTACTATTTATACCCAGTTGTGCCTTTGAAGTGAGGGAAACACTTCTAGAGGTTTCCCTTCGAGACCCCAGGCATCCTGCCTTCCCTGTCCTGTCTCCAGACTAACTACAGGGGGTATGCAGCCCTTTTTGTGGAGGTAGGACATAGCCTATTTAGGTGTAAGTGGGGCTGTGCCCAGCTCCTCCCTCCAATGCTACCAGTGCTGGCCTATTCAGTCACACCTACACTCCCTAATGTATGGGACTGTCTGGAAGGAATACACAAAGCTCAATTGCCAGCTACACCCACTCATGTGACCCAGGTACAGGCTACAGGCACTAAATGGCTAAAGCAGGAAAATGCCAACTTTCTAAAAGTGCTACAGCAACAAATGATGTATGGAATATTGAGTAAATCAAATTCACACCCAATCAAGAGATCTGGGTTAAATCCGTTCTTCTTTTGCTCACTGCACCACCCAAGTTTAGGACCCAGCCACATGCAAATCAGTCTTTTCTTCATGGGAACAGTCCAGCCCGAACTGCCAAGCCGGGTCCTTCCTGGACCGGAAACAAGTATCCTGAGACAGGTTTCAGGGTAACAACCCTCATCAGCCTGGCATGCTTGCAACCAGTGGTACAGCGATCAAGGGACCCACGCCTGGCCATACCCATTCCACTTAGGGTGAAAGGTGCCGCAGCAACAAATGATGGACAAAACGTTGAATTATTCAAACTTTTACCCCAGTCAGGAGAATCAGTCTTCTCCCTGTCCCCACACCCAAACACTACCCTGCACGACACCCCGACACTCCCCTAAACCCTAAAACACTACCCCCAGCACAACCCTGCCCCTACCCCCAGTCCGTTCCCTACACGGAAACACTACCCTGCACAACCCCCCGACACTACCCTAAACCCTAAAACACTACCCTACACTACACAAACACCACATCACTACCATAAAACCTAAAACACTCCCCCCTGCACGACCCTGTCCCCACCCCCAGTCCGGTCCCCACACTGTAATACTACCCTGCACGACCCCCAACACTACCCTAAACCCTAAAACACTACCCTACACTACACTAACACCACAACACTACCTTAAACCCTAAAACACTACCCCCGGCACGACACTGCCCCTACCCCCAGTTCTGTCCCTACTCCCAAACACTACCCTTCACGACTCCAACACAACCCTAAACCCAAATACACTAATCTACACTACACAAACACAACTACACTACCATAAAACCTAAAAACCTACCCCCTGCACGACACTCCCTCTAGGACAAAGCCCCCGGCTTACCTCACCTGACGTCCTCCTCGTAGGTGAGGAACCATATGCTGGACTTCCTGGTGCCCGTGGCCCCCTCACTCCATGACAACGAGGGCTGCTCTCCAATTGAAAAGAAACACAACAGCAAAAATGCCTGTACTGATCCTTATTTAATGGAAAAAATCATCAAAAGGACAGCAACCAAATTACTGTCAACCTCCTCGAAATTTATTCGAAAATCAATTTTTTTTTTTTTTGAAATTCATTTTGTAATCAACATATATCATATTATTCAACAATTTCGAACATTATACCACAAGACTAAAAAAAATTGACCAGACAAAAACACTAAATGACTTTGGGTCAATACACCAATGATAAACGACATCAAGGACAATTTACTCACATACAAGACAAAAAACACAAAACATATATCTGAGTGATCTTTTCTGTACGAAACATTTTTGAATAAGGTTTATCAATCAAGGAAAACCAAACAAACAGTGTGAAATTATAGACAGTAAGAATTTCTGCACTGTACCAATTAATGGACATTGTTTAACAAATCATTTAACCAGGCAGAAAAACGTTTCCACATTAAACACACTTGTTTGACAAAAAAGAGACAACATAAAAGGTCGACGCGTTTCGAACCCTGTGAGTAGTTGACTGGGGGTTCTCTTCAGGACCACTCACTAAAAAGACTATAATAAATAAACATGCTTTAGAGACATGTTCTTCTATGTGTAAGTTATTAAATACACTGAACTTTTGCCCAACCCTGAGAAAATATTACCAGGCGTCTAGCTTACCTAATTGGCGAAATCGGCCAATTTCACACTTAAATTCAAATCAGTTGCTGGCTTAAAAAAGACTTTCTGAAACAACATAAAAGGACAACAAACAACGTGTAAGGAAATTTTCAGCCATGTCATGAAACTTACAATATAAAGCAAACTCTCCACTACTTACTTAGTGTGGGTAGAGTATGTAGGACTTCATAATGGCTTAAGGAGGCATGGTATGACCTAAAATGCAGTGAAGGCAGAATGAGCAACAGTAGAGTGCAGCGGGAGCCAAGCGACTATTTGTTTGATGGTTTTACATTCGCACATACCTTGTGTCAATTTCCTCAGGATTAACGGTCTCGTAGCTGTATCAATTCTCTAAAAGAAACGATAGGTAATATTTCAGTAACGGTTGCTAAGTGAGTTTAGCACTTAAATAATCTATCTCTATCATGTTACTACGATAAAGTCAGGGTCGCCAAAATTGAATTGCGATGTGTGCGCGATTACCTTTTACTTGGAATTGGTTTTCTAAATCTCTTTCGTGCGTCCAGGCTAGATTGCGGTCGAGTTGAACTCCGTGTTTTTCCGCTTGAGCTGTTTTTGGGCTTCCGGGGGTGTCTTACCGCAGTGTGAATGGCTGGTTAGTCCCCATGTGACTAAGTTATCTCCCGCAACGTGTATGGCTGAATGGCCATGGGCATTCCGTTGTTAGATGGGAAATGTAGTTTGTAGCGTGTTTGTCAAATTGCATTAAACTTTATTAAAACGTCAACTACCAAGTTTTTTGTTTACATTGCATATCAATTAGCAAACAAGATGTCTTAATTCTGCTTTGAACTACGGGATAGACCGGGCGTCTCTATGTTCAAAAGTGCCCAATTGTCTCGACACAATTTGTGTAAACGGCTTTGATCCATTTCATATAGACACGATGTTAAATGGTAGAGAAAATTGATGGTGACTTGCTCTCATGTCAATGAGCTTATCTAGGGTTCATCCGTCTAGAATAGTACATGGATAGGCACTATCCACATATTCAACTTCAAGAATTGTTCAGTCAGCAGTTGATCGTAGAAAACAATACTGATTGGGTTGCCCAGACACTGATCAAGCACCTCCATGAAATGAATTGATAAACCTGTATATCTACATCTGAGCTCAAAGTTTGTAGATTTCAGAAAGTTTGTTGAGGTCATCTACAGCCGTGTTGAATTTGACAATGAGTAGAGCTACTCGATGAATTAATCTTTGTTCTAGGTCTCCTCCCCAGGGATCTTGTTCCACCTTCGATATTACTGTCCACATTAGATCTTTTTCTTGGTGAATGTGACTTCGCCAATGGTTGACCAATGGGGCTGTCTGAACGTTTTTCTTGATACGCGATTTATGTTGAGTGATTCTGTGGCGTACCTCTTGATTTGTCTTTCCAATATATAATTTGGGGCAAGGGCATAAAATGCCATAAACTACATTTTTCGTCTTGCAGTTTGTATACCTTTCATGTTTCCAATTTATATTTTTACGAGAGAAGAGCATACCTTCAATCGTTTTGTTACAACAGATGCGAGTCGCACATTTATGATGACCTAAAATTGGAGGTAATCCCATTTGTTCTCGTATGGTGTTTTTTGGTGCAGTCCTTGGTAATGCAGCTCGTACAATTTGGTTGGAGATGCTCCTTTCTTTGTTCATTGCAAACAATGGATGACATTTTTAAGATGGGTCAAGATTTTCAATCAGGTGCCAATTTTGTATAACTTTCTTCAACTGATTAGAATTTGGACAAAAAGTTGTTACGCATACAATTTTGTCTATTTGAGGCATATCTTTTTTCTGTAGTAAGGTCTCTCGTGGTATCCACCATGCTCTTTTCAAGGCTCTTTTCAACAATTTTTCGGGATAACCTCCATCCATCAATCTTTCAAGTTTTTTGGCATGGCACATATATTCATCTTTGTAAAAACAATTACACTTGATCTTCATAAATTGTCCAAAGGCAAGATTTTCTCGTAGGCTCCGCGGATGATTGCTCGTAAAGTGTAAAGCTTTATTCCTATCAGTAGCCTTCTTATAAAGCGTAGTTACTAGCTTGTTTTCAGAGGGATAGATCTCTACATCCAGAAATGCCATCCTTTCCATCGCATAGTTTAAGCTGAATTTTATATCAGCAGACCTTGTGTTGAGCCATTCATGAAATTGGAGCGGCTGATGGTCATTGCCAGTCCAAACCAAGAATATATCGTCAATGTTACGAACGTACAATATATCGTCAATGTTACGAACGTACTTAGAAATAAATTCTAAGAAGGGATTGCTGTTATAGATTAACTTCTCTTCAAATTTGGCCATGTATAATACTGCTAGCTCTGGGGCGAAGGGACACCCCATTGCAACTCCTTTAGTTTGGAAATAAAAATCATTTCCAAATTTGAAATAATTTTTGCGTAACGCAAAACTTGCCAAACGTGTAATGAACTCTGTGGGAACTCTTTCGGGTTTGCTTCTTCCATTTAGAAAGATTTCAATGACAGCTAGACCATCTTCTTGTGGTATCTGAGTACACAATGAGACCACATCTAGGGTGACCAAAATGTGGTTACCTGTTTCAAAAAACATTGATTCAACTTTATTGATAAAATCTGTAGTGTCCCGGCGATAGGACGGAACTTCTATTAGAAATGGTTTTAGAAACTAATCAACGTATTTGGAAACTGGTTCTAGTAGAGAATCGCACCCAGATACTATCGGTCTGCCGGGAGGTTTTGTTTTGTTTTTATGAATTTTTGGGAGGACTTAAAGGACTGGAATCCTTGGATGTTTGTGAAGTAGATATTCAAATTCCTTCTTTCCCAAAATTCTTTGATCATATCCTTCTTGCAGAATATTTGTAAGTTCTCCTTGGAGTTCAATTGTCGGATCTTTGTTTATTTTGCTATAGTACTCTTGGTCGCTCAATTGTCTACTTCAGCAGTATAATCCAGGGTGCTCAAGATCACAATTGAGCCACCCTTATCCGCCTGTTTTATAACAATTGACATGTCATTTTTGAGGTCCATAATTGCATCCTTTTAGATTTCAAAATGTTATGTTTCACAAACCTTTTGGTTTTTTCCATATGTGTAATGGCTGAAAGTATTGTTTTTTCAAAGGTTAACACCTCTTTAGGTATTCTGTTAGCCGGTGGGAAAAACGTAGACTTTTTCTTAAGACCTGTAGTTTCCTTACTTGCTGGTGTCAAATTTTCAGAGAAAAAGGTTCTCAACCATATCATTCTACAAAAATCTATAACCTCAGACTTCATTTTGACAAAATCTGTGTTTTTTGTGGGGACGAACGATAAACCTTTCTTTAATACACTTTCTTCGGCCTCAGTGAGGCGGCGATCCGATAAGTTAAAAATTGGTGAGAACCCTAGTTTTTGTAGTTTTGTCTCCTGGTTGACATCTCCCAGAGTTGATTGATGTATCTGCTTCTTCCTTGTGGTTTCTGTTGGCCTCTGCCTAAAAAAGGAAGCCCTTGCTGTTGTTGGTTGTTGCCCCTATGGTTTGAATTAAATCGCCCTTCAATATTGTCTGTTTCGCCACCTGATGACGATGAGGTGTCGGAAAAAGAAATATATTTATTTCTTGATCGTCCTTTATAATGCGGTAAAAATCTACGTGCTTCCAGACAAGCGTAGAAATCTGTTTGCAGGTACGGATAGGAATTTTCAAGGGAGAAATTTTTCATATCCTTCTCAAATGTGATACTTTTTTTGATTTATAGTGTAATCTTTGATTTCCAAAATCTCTTTTTCAACCTTGGCCAATAAACTTTTTGCATCTGTGATTGATTTTCATTAATTTCTTGCTCTAGGACTGCACACTCTTCTAGTTGTTGTTTGGAAATCCTTTGAGCTGTTTCAACTGTTAGGACCATCAAATCTCTACTGCATTTGTTTTCTATATAGCTATACCCTTTCTTATAAAGGGGATCTTCTGTGAAAATCACAGGGATGTTCCGAATCTGGAGTCCTCCAGGAATCATGCCCACCTTCAAATGCTCTAATAGAAAATGGCTATGTAAATCTGTCCTGCTCTGTTTTTTCTTTAATCTAGTTAATTTGTGTGATTCATTTTGAGTCTCAGCAGTTGCGCTTAAAGAAACTGATGCAAACAGGGGGGAGCATCAATTAGTCTTTGGATATGGTCTTCGCTGTAGGCAAACGTGTCTTGTTCCGACATAGTCAAAGTGAAAACAATTAATGAAAATGAAAAAACAACAAATAACACTCTAAAACAAACAAACTTCCACAAAGGAGAGCCTATCTACCCTCAATTTTTCTATATAGCACGTATGTGATTCTGTCAAGATCACATTGGCTATCAATTCCCAAAAACTTTTAGGAAACACTCTATTCTAAAAGTCGGAAAAACCTCGCGTTTGGTTGCTGTCCTTTTAAAGATTTTTTCCATTAAATAAGGATCAGTACAGGCATTTTTGTTCTTGTGTTGCTTAGAGGCTCAGCCTTGCTGATTGGAGCCAAACCCAGTGTTGTTAGACTGCAATTGAAAAGGGCAAGCGCGCCTGTGGCATGCGTTGTGCGCACTGAGGAAACACTGCTGTTCTGTGACAGAGAGCTTTCTGGGCACGAGACACTGCGCAACTACAAGGCACAGACTTAAATCCTTGCAAACCAGACCCAGCCTTTCATCCTTTCGATGACGATAAATCAAGGACTATTGGGCTGTTCATTAGCAACATCTTACAGTAGTTAGATACGCAAATTATTCTCTAGGAGGTGCTATATAAAAATGTTGTCATTATGGCAATACACAACGCTAACTGAAAGTGGATTTCAGATTTCCTGAAGGCTGCTGAGATATTGTGAGCTACCCAGAGATGAAAGCAGCCATTACAGCCTTCCTTAACCCTCTGTAACCAATAACCTTGCATCATCCTACATTACATTGGATTCTGAATGGTACCCATTACTTCCCTGTGTGGCGGCCATGTTCGCCCACGTAAGGGAAATAACTTGCGTCGCTTCCTGGGAGGAGTTCTGCCTGAGCCGCCTTCTCTGAAAAGCAAGTCGCGTACTTCTTGCCCCGCTGAAAGAACCCAGCAACCAGCAGTGAGTGACTGCAGTGTGCCATTGTTTAGCCATTAAAACGCATGCATTGTTACAACACATGCGATGTAACAACTTGCATAGTAAAGGCTACGCGTTGTTACATCGCATGCGTTGTAACGCTTGCAAAGTAATGGTATGCGGAGCAAAGCCTCCATAGTAATAGGTGATTACCGCCCTCATCAGCCTGACTAGCTTGAATCCAGTGGTACAGCGATCAAGGGACCCACGTCTGGCCGTACCCATTCCACTTAGGGTGAAAAGTGCTGCAGCAACAAATGATGGACAGAACGTTTAATTAATCAAACATTTACCCTCGTCAAGAGATAGGGGCTAAATCCATTGTTCTTTTGCTCACTATGCCACCCCAGTTTTGGATCCAGCCATATGTAAATCAGTCTTCTCCCTGTTCTTCATGGGACCAGTCCAGCTCGAACTGCCAAGCAGGAGCCTCACTGGAACGAAAACAAGCATCCTCGGACCAGTTTCGAAGTTTCACCCCTTATCAGCCAGGCAAACTTGAATCCAGTAGCACAGCGGGCAAGGGATTCACGTCTGGGCATACCCATATCACTTTGGGCAGAAAGTTTTACAACAACAAATAATGGATGGAATGTTTAGTAAATCAAACATTCACGCCCAGTCAAGAGATCTGGGTTAAATAAATTGTTCTTTTTCTCACTACGTCACCCCAATTTTTGACCCAGCTATATGCAAATCAGTCTTGACCCTGTTCCTCATGGGAACAGTCCTGCCAGAACTGCCAAGCCGGTTCCTCCCTGGACCGGAAACTAGCATTCTAGGACAGGTTTCGGGGTAACACCCCTCATCAGCGAGGCTAGCTTGAATCCAGTGGCACAGCGATCAAGGGACCCATGTCTGGACATACCCATTCCACTTAGGGCGAAAAGTGCTGCGTCAACAAAGGATGGACGGAACCTTGAATGAATCAAACATTTACCCCCAGTCAATAGATCTGGGTTAAATCCATTGCTCTTTTGCTCACTACGCCACCCCAGTTTTGGACCCAGCCATATGCAAATCAGTCTTCACTCTGTTCCTCATGGGAACAGTCCAGCCCGAGCTGCCAAGCAGGATACTGACTGGAGCGGAAACAAGCATCTTGGGACCGGTTTTGGGGGGACCTCATCAACCAGGGACCCAGACATATACAAATCCATTCAACTTGTTTAACCTTCATTGCCTACGTGTTCTTGGGTCTATCTCAGCCCCTCGAGCAAGTAGGCAGACAGGAGAGGTATCATTGGAAGGGGGAGAATCTCTCCTTTCTAATGGTACCCTTCTAGTGGATCCCTGCTATGGGATAGCCTCAGGAGGGCCACCCCAAAACAGGGATACACCCCTAGACACCAGGGAGGGGGGCGCAGCCCCTTGGCCGAAAAGCCCACTAGACACTAGGGATTGTTTATATTATAAAAGAGTGATGGGCTGCCCACAATGGGCAAGACCATGCCCCCACACACAATTATAAAACCATAAGTCTTTCTGCTCCCCCTGGAGGGGAAGATGGGTGTATTAGTCCCCAATCGGACCCCTGGGGGACCAGAAAGCCCACTAGGCACCATGATTTTTTTGTTTTGAATATGTAAGGGTGGTGGTTGTCCAAAATGGGCATGCCCCACCCCCCAAACAAAAAAGGGACAGTCTGTCTGCCCACCCTGGGGAGACGATAGGGTTTACTACCCTGGATCTGCACGGGGGGCATAAATCCCAATAGACACCACAGGGGCTCCCCATAATGGATGATGTCAATGCCCCCCCCCCCCCCAAAAAAAAGCTAGCCACAGTCATTCGGCCCCCTCTGGGGTTTCAGAAAGCCCACTAGGCACCAGAGATATGTTTATGGGCATGTCAGGGGGCGGCTTCAGTGTTATTTTTAGACACATCTGCCCCAGGCAGAAAATCACTAGACACTAGCGAAAGTTTCTGTGTGTGTGTGTGAACTGGAGTTCAGCTGACGGTCTAGGTGTACTGGTGTTTGGCTGGCTATGTGTGAACCTGCATTTTTCTGACAGTGTGTGTGGGCTTGAGATTAGTTGGCAGTGTGTATGGACTAGCGGCTGGCTGGCAGTGTGCGTGGACAGTCACGTGGCTAACGGTCTGCATGGATGACACATGTTTCCCATTCTTCCCAAAAACCACAAAGTTTGCTGTATTCTGCTTAATTTCTCAGTGCCCTCCAGGGACTTCACAAACCCTGGGTACCTTTAGAATCCTCAGCATGCTGGAGGAAAAGGACACACATTTGGCGTGGATACCTTATGTGGACAAAAAGTTATGGGGGTCTATGCACAAACTACCTCAAATAGTCAAAAAGGAGCATGGCACAGTGGTGGGAGGCCTGGCAGCTAAAGGGTTAAAGGGTTACTTAAGTGGGTAGCACAATAAGTGCTGCAGGTCCACTGGTGGCATTTAGTTTACAGGCCCTGGGTACATGTAATACCACTTTACTAGGGACTTACAAGTAAACTAAATGTGCCAATTGGGGATAAGCCAATGTTACCATGCTTTAAGGAGTGTGCACATGCACTTTAGCACTGGTTAGCAGTGGTAATATAAGTAGTGTCCTAAGGTCAGCAAAACGAGATCAGCAACTAAATGGAGGAGGCAGGCAACAAATATGGGGAAGACAACCCTAAGGTTGACAGGTCTAACAGCCTCTCATACCAGTGTAGGGTAAACCATTTTTTGAAGAAAAAAAATAGTTTACAATTAAACACAAACAAAACCACCATAGCAACACTCTGTATTTTGCAAGATACATCACCAATCTTTATTTTCATATCTGGTATGGACCACCCCCCTCCCCATATCTTACTACCATACCCAAAGCATCTATAAGCCACAACGATTGTCACTAACAGGATGCTACTCTTGTCCTGGGGGGCCATACATAAGTCTCGGGAATGTGCCCCACTGCTTAATATTTTCTCCCACTTGCATGGACATCCTCTACTTTCATAGACCTGGCATTCTGCAGCCCTGCACCAGTCCATGTCCCCCCTGGCACACTCATCTGTAAGAGCCCTGCCCTTCTTGTGTAAGAGTATTCTCGTGTAATAGGACCTGTGAAGTATACAGAGTTAGATCAGCCTGAATAGGGCTCTAACTGATACTTCTCTGGGTGATCAGAGTGCTTTTTTCCATTACTCCTCTTCCAGCTCTCTAACGTCTGCCTCCCAGGCCTCTTTTAGCTTCAGCAAGGGATTAGGGCTATCCAGTGACAAGGCGTCCTCCAGCGGTTGGCCCTTCTCTTTATGTACCCCCAATGCATGGTTCAACTGATGATGGAGCCATAGCATAATCTGATTGCAAGACTGGTGCAACTGAAAGGGACGGGAACGAATCCTGTTTACTCTCTCTTGAGCTAGCTGGTCACTGTAAAGAAGTTTTTATATAGTTAGGGCCAAAGTCTGTATTCTCCAGTACAGCCCATAGGTATACCCAACCTATCAAGTTGAAGGCGTTATCTGCATATCACTGGTTTCAACCCTTCCTCATTGATCTCAATACAGGTAAATGGCTGTCTGAAGTTCAAACAAGTCCCTCTGTGTGGCATAAATTCTGACTGATTGGGGTTTATTAGCTTAACTATAGTTCTCCTCAGGTGGGTGGCAGAGACTTTGGTCAGGACTTTCCCCTCTACGTTAAAAGGGGATATTGGCCTGTAGGAGGCACAAAGTCTATGTGGCTTCCCTTCCTTCTGGATTATGAAGATAGTAGTTCTTCTCTGGTCCTTCATGAGAATGCCCCCATGCCTCGCTTCCTGAAACATGTTGCATAGGTGAGGGGCTAGTTTGCGTGACAATTTTCTATACAATTCTGACAGCAGGCCATTCGGACCCTGTGCTTTCCCTATCTGGATGTTGCTGATTGACATACTGATCTCTTCCTCACTAATGTTTGCCTCCATGTCCTCTCTTGCCTTCTCAGTGAACTCCTGTACAGCGATATACCCCAGGAGTTCATTAATATCTGCACAGCACTATGAGATGTGTGAACTATATAAGGAGCAGCAATATCAAGCAAATTCATCTGCAATTTCCCTATCGCCTCTAACTACCTCACCCTCCTCAGTCTGAAGTTCATGCACCCATCTTCTCTCTTGTTCTCAGCTGCCCAGCCATGCCAGCAGTCACCCAGCCTTATCACCTACTTTGTAGTCTCTCCTTTGGGAGGCAAGGGCGATGCTGTGTGACTTATTTTCTACTAGGGCCCTGAATTCCTGTTGTTTGAGTCGTTGTTTGTCATGCTGCTCCAGCGCAGGGGGTGTTCCCCCACTAGCCTCCATTGCCAGTATTTCCTCCTCCAGCTCATCAGCCCACTCTCCTTTTCTCTGCTTCTCCCCCGCTATTAGCTACATTGCTTGGGTCTGATGGACCATGCCAAAGTTTTCTTGGAAGTAAATCTTAGTGCCTTTCTTGAAGCCATTCATGATACCCCCGTTTTTAAGATACCAAGGGTCTATCTTCTGGCTTATACCCCTAACTGACCCCTAGGCAGGAACCCTGAATTTCCATCCAAAGAGATGCGTGATCTGAAATCCCACATTGCATAATTCTTGGGTCACAGAAGTGCGCCAATGATGCATGTGTGGCGAGGAGGTAATCAATGCGTGTTGAGAGGCAATGTGCTCCCAAGTAGTATGTGGATTGCTTTTTCCCCAAATAGAGAGTTCGCCAAATATCTCTCAGCCCCATGGCCTCCAAGAAGGCCAACAGCTCCACCTGTCAGACCCTCCCTCTCCCAGGGGACCTTGGTCTATCTCATCTTAGTGTTGGGACTTTCAGTGTGGGCAGAATGTATATGGCTCACAGATTAACAGTCAACTCATTCGAACTGCAGATTGCACCACATACCTCCCTTGGTCATCCACCCAAGTGCGGTGTACAGTAAAAGGAGTGGATTTTCAAAGTAGGAACCCCACTCCCATGGAATTCAGGGTAAGGCCCCCATGAGCACTCATTTGATACCCTTTTCTATTTAGCATCTTTATCTCAGTCCCTTTCAGATGGGGCTCCTGCATCATTTTGGACTGTGTCTTCTCAGGTATTGCATCACAATCCCTCTTTTGATTTTTCTCCATAAGCCGTTAACTCTCCTGGACATGAAAGTTAGCATATCCCCCTATCTACCTAAGGGAGTATGTGTTGGTGAAGCATTTACCCTCTAGTCCATGTATGTTTAGAGATCACTGACCCCTCACATGCCTGTGTCAGGTCCAATGTTGCGATATAACAGCATGCCATTAACATAAAAACTAAAACGTGTCCCTCCCAATTACCTCCCATCCTTCTGCAGCACAAGCTTCAAACTGCCTGTTGTCCTCAATTCGCAGGGTGCCTGTTGCCCAAGCAATAACAGTAACAACATTTCCCAAATGTTAAGTGAAACTCCTGCCCTCAATACAAAGTTTACCTCACAATAGTCCCCCTAAGTAGCATTGTCCAGAGTGACTTACCATACGAGATATCCTCAAAGTATTGTCCAACGACAGATAGTTCCCCTGACTTGTCTAGTGTCCTCAGATATCACCCTAGGAAAATAGGGGGAGAACCATGGCCCATTCCAGAACCATCTCTCTCTCGTCAGATGCCTAATTTTTGGAACAGTCTGACTCACCCCGTGCCGGTCATTAAGTACTGCAAACCTGCCGTGGTCCAGGGATCCCTCTGTCTCATAGTCTTTGCTCCGGAGGGTCCACCGGTGCCCACTTCTGGACCAGTCTGGGAGGGCTCCTTCTGACAAGAACTGACTTACCGCCTTTCCACCGGTCTCCAACCCTCAGGCCAACCAGAGGCCTCTTCTAGGGTGGTAAAAATCAAGGATTTGTCACCAGGAAGCACACTAAGGTGCGCCGGTGACAGCATCATGTATTTCACCTCTCGGTCAGGCAGCCTATGCTTCACCTCCCCAAAAATTCTTCTCTGCGTTTTGACATTGAGGGTAAAGTCAGGGAATATCTGTACTACTGCTTTTTCAAATTGGAGTTTTTCCCTGGTGAGAGCAGCCTGTAATATGTTGTCCCTGAGGTTGAAAATACGAACAATGATCATTCTTGGCGGTGCTCCTGGTCTCGGAGGCAGAACAGGTGCTCTGTGGGCCTGCTTCACAGGGACAAAGTTTGACAGTCTCTTAGGCTTCAGTATCTGTAGGGTAAACTACTCTGCAAAGAGGTCAACACTTGGCCCCTTCGCCCTCTCAGGGACCCCAACGATCTGGAAACTGTTGCATCTGGAATGTCCTTCACTGTCCCCCAGTTTCACCTGGATTGCCGAACTCTCTTTTTGCACTTGGTCAACCTTGATTTTATGTGATGCCAACTCATCTTTAAGTTGGTCTATGGTCCCCCTGGACTTGGCTGCACCGTTGGTGGGGGGGAGGAAATCCGGCACCCAGCCTCTCCCCAGAGCAAGGCCTTAGCACCTGCTGGGGATACTCATCGCCATCAGACAGGTACAAACGAGGGAGGCCCCCCCAGCAGTCTCCTGCTGTCAGTGTTCCTCTTCCGGTGCTGCTCCTCTGTACACCCCCTCTGCAATGTGTAGCACCAAGGAAAATTACTGGATCTCACCACAGTCTGCGGGCTGGTCACAGTATGGATGCTGCAGTCCCGGCCTCTCTCTCAGCCATTATTGCCTGGACCATTGGGTCCTAATGTACGTGCAGTCCAGGCTGTGAGAACAGCAGACCAACCGGGCCTCTTCCTGAAATGGGCCACTGCATGGGGCTCCCACCACACGGACTGCAGTCTCTTTAACTGGCCTACCCTCTCAGTCCAGGGGCTCCAGCAAACTACCGAAGAGCTGCCACACCCCATATCTGGCCACACGATAACCTCCCCTGTGCCAAGCTCCGTGGACCGACTCGTCTGCTGATATGGAAAGGGGTCACAGCATCACCCCTCCAGGGGAGTCCTCCATCATCTGTTATCAATCCCGACCTGGGGAAGTCCAGGCAGGCCACATCAGTGGACCAGCAGTCATTGGTGCGGCCATGACATCAAGTGTCATTGCTGTTGTTCTCGGGCTGCTAATGCCTGTCAATGGGGGGAGAGGCAACGTCAATCCCCCATATTGCCACAACACCGTAGCCTCGTCACTTGAGATCCACGGGAAACCACTAATGTGTCACCAATTTATTTAAGGCACCGTCACGCCACCTCGCTGGGCTCCAGCCACTCAGCCAGTGTTCACAGGCTGATAAATCTGCCATTGAAGGGGAGTAGAAGAAGGGGCCCGCTGTGACTGCTCACACTTGGCGGCAGCCCAACTCTTTTCACTATCCCAGGTTTCCAGTGGGAGGAGGGAGGAAAGCCGCTCACCCACCGCCATCCCTGCTCAGGCTTTTGGCCCCTCGCTGCTCCGCTTGGAAGCAATGTCGTCACCGGAAGGCTAGGTCCCGCAGCTGAGCCTCCTATTGTTAGGTGAGAGGGCTGCACCTCCCTGCACTGCTCAGCCATGGCCTTGCAGATGTCTCACTGCGCCCACCGTCGCGCCCCCAAGAGCCACAGAAGATGGTGGCTATGCACCTCTTTCCTCCCAGAAGAGGAAGAGAGAGGTTTATGTACATAGGGAAAATTCATTGGCATATACATATCACCTCTTCGAGAGAATGCACAATAACCCAGGATACTTGTGTCACTTTTGTAACATTTATGTTATCATAAAATATTCAGCATTTATTTCTTTCTTGAAAGGAAGATTGACGACAGGATAGGAGATTTGTTTATCCTCCCTAAATTAACGTAGACATGTTTGCCTGCATTATACAAAATATTCTACTATTGTTTGAATCATTGATTTTTGGCAGTGTGTGACTACAGGACAATGTACCCACTTTATCCCTGGGTATGGACTACGATCAATGAAACTCGGGTGAGGAGGGAGTTTATTTGAGCCCCAGACATTTTTATAGCTTTGCTTGCTTCTTGATCGCTGGCACATTTGGTAATTTTGGTTTGTATCTCATCACACGAGGTGTTGTGTCTGGATACATGTTGGGGTTAGATCTGTGTGTTTTGCAAAAACTATTGACAAATGTTACGGGGGTGATTCCAGCTGAGGGGTGTAGATCATAATTATGATTCTGTTTTATTTTATGTTTGTAGGTATGCCATTTAAATTGTGCCTACTAAGGGCAATTATAGCCACAGACACTCTCCCTAACATATAGTGACTAACTAGGAGGGAGTCTTACGAATTTTAAGGGACCCTAATCCTGAGGAAGGCCTTTGACCCTGTAGGGCAATGTAAGAGTTTGAAACATGTCTTTATGAGCAGAGAGGGTAATGAAGTCATAGGTTCTCGCATATACCCATTTAGAATGAGTTTTTAATCCTGCCAAGAGGGACACATAATAACGAAATAGGCGTGTGCCCCCTTCGTCACTTTTAATTTTATTTGTTGTCTGCACTTGGGATCACTAGTTTGAAATAATTTTCTTCATAATCCTTTTGCAAAAATAATAGCGCTCCATCCTGAGCGTTGGATGAGCCAGGGTGTGCCAGAGGCCATTTGATGAAGCATGCCACTATCTAGTGAGTGAGGGCAATCTTTAATACCCATAGGGTTTTCCCAAATGGACTCGAGGTTTGTTGATTAGTTTGGATAGTTATGGCCAGGAACTAATGTTGGCTAGTCTTTCGTCTTCCCCCTTTTCAGGGTGTCCTCCCTTTCATATGTTTAGTTTAATTTAATTTTATGTTTGTGTCCTTCTCGTTGTGTGAGTAATATAACTCCAAAACAATACCACATTGCTGCAAACATTAAGGATATGTTGAGGCTTTTAAAACTAAGACTAGATCATCACTTAAAAGACTGTTTTGAAAGACAGGCAAAGAGGCTGAGTTTTGTTTTGTATCTGCAGCTCTGTCAACAAATATCTAGACTGTTGCCAGTGTCGTTTTTTTCTGGAGGGAAGAGAGGGGAGAATGGGGGGAAGGTTGTTCTGCGATGTTTTTGGAACACCGACACATTCATGAGTTTCAAGCATACTGAAGGGATTTGCTCTTGCTGCACGTTAGGGACTTGATTACAAGGGTTGTGCCATCACCGGTGCAGACAACGCTCACATAAATGGCCATTATCCAGCATACGGAACTTAGCGAGTGGTCCGTTCGTACCCTATTACAAGATACGAATCTCTGAATGATGAGAAACATGCAAATCTCATTTTTTCCCTTATTCTGAGGTGGACAAGAAGTCATTATGGTCTAGTTTGACTGTGCAGTTGTCACCAGACATTTATGTGAGAATTACCAGGAGAAGGGATTTGGCTCTGCACACATGTTGGGAGCCGGGTGTATATGTTTTGATGAGGCAGAAGTTGTGTGCTTCCCTTTGCTATAGGCCCTGCCTTCTTTTAGTAGCCCCCCATCTTCTGCTAGTTAGCGCTGGGACTACCCTTTGCTGGGGCAGCTGTGCGCTATACAAAACCTGTAACATAACAACATAACATAACGTGTAGTGAAGCCCCCGCAATGCCAGCTTAAGCGGGGGTGCCTAGGACAGATTACATTGTTTTTATGTTGCTTCTTAACTTTCATCTCTGGCTTGCAGGTCATTGCAAGGCAGAAGGAAAGACCTATAAATTAAAGTAGAATCGCTGTGGGATGCGGAAGGGGGGAAAATCATGACAAAATGGAAGAGAAATGTTTTAAATAGAAAAGAAGAAATAAGTTAGAGGTTGTTACAATGAAATAATTCAAAGGAATGAAAGAAAAATAATACAAAGAAGAAAAGATAAAAGGAAGAAAAATGGAATATAGACAAAAAAGAAGAAATGAAAGAAGGGGAGAAGGGCAGAAGGACAGGAAGGGAAGAAGATTGTGAGGGGAAGAAAAGAGTGACATTTGGAAAAAGGGATGGCAGTAAGAATAAAAAAATAAAAACAGGAAGAGAGAAAGAAAGGAAAGCTAAAAATAGAATGAAATATTGGAAAGAAGAATTGAGAGATTGGAGGAAGGTCGGTGGAAGGAAAGAAAATAGAGAATTAGCATATAAAAGGAATTCAAGAAGAAAGAGGGATAAGAGAAGGGGCAAAGGAAGTTGAGGAGATGATAGAAAGGAAGGGACAAGAATGTGAGAATGGGACTATGGAAAGGAAAGATGGAAAGCAGGATGAAAAATTAAACATGAATATAAAGAAGGACTCAGAGCTCAAAAGACACCTGAAAGAAGAATGGTTAGAACAAAAGAAAAACAGAAAAACGGAATGAGAGGCAAATGAAAATGGAGGAAATAAATAAATAGAAAGTAAGAAAGGAGGATGGAGAGTAAAAGGAAATAATAAATCAAAGAAAGAAAAAAGTAAATGCTGGTAATTGTGCAGTTTTTGGCCACATTATTTTCAAATCATGCTGTAAAATGCTGAACCTTTTTCCTCTTAGCAACAATGCCCACTATCTCCTTAACAGAAAGGGTCGGGATGGCTCACTTTGCTAGGACATTTAGTTCTATGTTGCTAAAGTGGGGAGTATTTTATTTTTCTGGCTACTCCCTTGTCCATCCAGTTGTAGTCATTTTATTTATTTATCCCGCTGTCTGAGTTGAATTTTCAGTGGAACACACTCCATTGTTTACTATTAAAGTGGGTTAGATAACTACATAGTTTATGGCCTTTTTCCCTGACAGCAGCACTGATAGGAGGAGGGCATTCATAAACATTAATAGATTTTTAAGTCTGGCTTTCATTATCCTGAACTATTGGCATTGCCAATGTTTGTTTTGCACTTTTTGACCACCCAATTGACAGCTGAGGCCATATCGTGCACTTGTGCAGAACTGTTCGCCTATTTAAAGGGACCATTAGGTGAATGATATCATGATAGATCTTAAAACCATAGCAGCCCTGCATAAAGCCCTGGAACAGCGCATTTTGCCACTGGACTGGCGACATGCTGAAATTGTTGTCTTCCTTAAGCCTGGTCGTCCTACAGAAGACCCAGGCTCTTATCGACCCATTTCGTTGTTGAATTTTGAACCCAAGCTCCTGGGAAAAGTTCTGGCAGACCGCCTTCGCACCTGTATTCAAGACCTCGTACACCCGGACCAGTCCGGCTTTATGCCACAGCGCTCCACCAGACATAATAACAGGCGAGTCCACAATCCCATTGCGTGCCTCTTGTTTGTGTCGCCCAGCGGCGGTTTTACTGGGCAATATAGACAAGGCATTCAACTCGCTGAGTTGGACTTACCTTTTTAAACTACTGGCAGCCGTCAATCTGGGTCCATGGTTTATAGCGTACGCGAGGCTGCTGTACACGGACCTTACTGTCTCAGTTCATACGGCCGGTTTTTGCTCGGCCCCCTTTCCCATTTGCAGGGGTACGCGTTAGGGATGCCCCTGGTCCCCGCATTTATTTGCCCTGGCGATAGAACCTCTGGCTGCGTGGTTACTCCAAGACTCCCTAATTAGAGGAATGGATTGGTCACAGGAGCACTCCGATGGAATCGCGATCTACGCGGACGATGCTCTGGTCTTCGTGTCAGACCTGTGGTTCTGTGGGCCACGTGTCCTCCAAATCCTCCGCATCTTTGGCGAGACCTCTGGTGTCTTTGCTAATCTGTCCAAATCTACGCTCTTTCCAATTCATGGGAATCAAAGGAGCCAGACCTGGGCTTCGGAGCTGATTATTGCAGAAGCGGGCTTTAAGTACTTAGGGGTCTATATTTCACGGAGCCCCACTGTCGCCTGGACACACAACATTGCTCCATTACTCCCGGCCGTTCACAACGAAACACCGATTTGCTCCCAACTGCCCCTATCGTTGTACGGTAGGTCTGCCATTTTTAAGATGGTGTCCTTACTTCTTTTACTCTATAAGCTTCAGAATCATCCACACCCTATTCCTCAATCGTGGTTTACCCAGCCTAACGCACTTTTGAATAGATTCCTCTGGCAGAGGGGCACGATTCGCGTGGCGCTCTCCTTGTGTACACAGTCCAAATACTGTGGGGGTATCACAGCTGCGGACATTCGCACGTACTACTCCGCCTCGCACCTCCTGGTGATTAACGAGTGGTGGTATGGATCCCAGGTGGACCCGGCCTACCCCGTGGAACAGATTGCCATGGCGGGCACCCCTTTGCTTCATCTTCTATATAGTAATGCATCACTGGACGCGCTCCCCCAGCTTGTCAGATAGTCATTCACACATGGCGATGGGTTGTCCGGTCCACGGGTTGGTGGGGCAGGCTGACGGGTGCCACTTCCCTCTGGCAAGGTACCCATTTGGGGCCGGTTGTGATGCCCGAGGGATTCGGCAAGTGGGATCTTATTGGTATCTCCACGCTTGGGGGTGTTATTCACGGGACCACTCTTAAATCCTTTCAGCGGCTGCAATCGGATTTCGATCTTCACAAACCGCAGTTCCATCACTATCTGCAGCTCCCTCATGCCCTGACCCCCCTGATTCGGCAGCTGGAGTCTTTACCTGAGTTCCACCTGCTGGTGAGCCGTTTATTATTGGGGAAATTGGGGTGCACAAAATTCAGCAAATTTACCAGACTCTCATCACACATACTAAGACCACTATCCACAAAACCCGGGAGGCATGGGCCGCTGATCTGCTGGCCCTTATCGCTAATGACTGGGCCGAGGCTCTGGCTAGTCCTCGGTATGCAGCCGTGTCTACCAGATACAGACTAATTCAGTTCAATTACCTTCATAGGGTGTATTACACTCGCTATAGGCTTTGGAAAATGGGAGCAATCCAATCTCCGATCTGTCTTTGCTGCCATACGGATGACGGTTCGTTCTTACACACGGTGTGGGGTTGCATGGTGATGTAGTCATTTTGGTCCACCGTGCTGTCTTGCCTGGGCCGTGTCCTGGCGTGGGATGTCCCATTAGACCCCAGACTGGCGATCTTACACAGCACAGAGGACATTGGGGGGAACAGTTATAAGAGACATCTTTTATTCTTGAGCCTCACCTTAGCTAAGCGTGACATAGCACAGCATTGAAAGGACCCCTCCCCACCCAGCATCACCAACAGGAAAACGGCACTGGACAGATGCATGTCTGCAGCGGTTGTAGTGTTTCAAGCAAGGGGGTGCCCACAGAAGCACTGAAGGATCTGGTCTCGGTGGGCCGACTACAGAGGTATAGATTTGCCCCCATTGTCGCAGTCTGCCGCTCGTGATCCCATTGAACAATTAGTGGTGAACAACTTACCTGTTTAATGTATTGATGCTAATGAAACGTGGCTGGGAATTTCCTTGGCATTTACATGTAATGATTTTTAAGTATGTATGGTGTGCTTTGGGGGCCATGGGGGGGTTCATGGTTCCGTGGTCTGATGTTTTGCAGGCTATTTGGGGTTTGTATAATGTACCCAGAGATATCATTTTATGCCTTTCTTTCGTATCGTTCTTTGTTGGGCTTCGCCCATCTGGTACGCTGAAAAATGTAATAAAATCTGTTGTTAAAAAAAAATAAAATAGCAGGTGTCGTCAAGCAGAGCAACATTCTACAATGGATATATGGGAGTTGTTAGTTATGCAGAACTGGGTAAAGAGACGTGTTTTTTCTTCTCTTCACTGGATGATCCCTTGAAGACACCACCATATCCAAAGTCAAAACACTAAACTTGGAAATTACCTGAGTTGGCACAGGAGCTGAAGATAATACATCCCAGAAACATGGCTAGTTTTGGAATTTGCACAGAGACTGATAGCTATCTTTTAGTTTTCGGAGTATGACATGCACTTTTACAGAGACATGAACCCTAAACAGGGGTGTAGTTTAATCAGGGAAATACGGGGGGTGTGAATCTCCAATTTCCCGATACAATAGTAGTAAGCTGCATGGTGGATGGGTGAGATGACCAAGGGTTGAGAATGACTGTTCCCATGAGGAGCAGGTTCAATGCTGATTTGCATTACTGTCATAGTAGATCTGATTTTGGGCCACCAGGCACAACTACCAAGCCAAGAATGCTTTTGGGGTGTGTAGCACTCCAAACACCCCCCTGAAGCAATGCCCCTGCCCTTACCGCCTATGCCTGTAGTTCTCCCTGGGAACTCATAGCTCTGTGATGTGCAACACAACGGTCCGGAGTCCCTGCCCTGGGATCGCTTAGATTAAATGTGTTTTCACTGCATGCACTCTTCTCCATCTCTGCTACAAGAAGCCAATAGAGGTGGGCACCCCTACAAATTAATAGACCATGCTAAGCCAAGGGTCTCGCTGTGGCTCTAAGTGTCCATACACTAGCTAGCCATGAAAACATTTGGTATGTATATCGTGTAACAAGCATAATGTAAAAATATGATACAGTCTCTTCAAAATTATGAAAAAAACGTGTATTTCTTTAAACTGTGGTAGCATTTTATTTCAGTACATCAGATTATATCACTTCAAAGAAAGAAATTTATTAAAAGTGATAGTTTTTAAACATGAACTTCACCGACAATGTCATTAATCAACAGAGGCAAGTCAGTAGTGACATAAACCCTAAACATGGCCAATATTTTTTATTATAGATGGAGCAACATTATTGACTAATACATCAAAAATAAGATGCACTTGTACACTGCACATCCTGAACTCAAGTATTTAAAAGTGGTCTCATATTTGAGAATAAAGAAATGGAGGCGCTCTGAATAAAATGTTTGACTAGGATCACACAGTTTCAACAAGCAGGGAGCCTGTATTGATTCCAGGTTATCTGGTTTCACATTTTGTAATCGAGCCACCAGATGTATATCTTTGTTGCTCACTCTCACCTGTTTTACTTCAAAGGTCATTGTTTTGGCTATTATTCTTGGAACAGGAAAAGATAATCCAACACAGACATAGCAAATCCGATCCAGGGTTCCCAGACCAAACTACCAATCCAAGAATACATTTATTTTGAAGGTGTCGAACCCCAAACACCTCTCCTAAAGCTATGCCAGTCACCTTCCATGACATTATAGCAGGCACCCCATACTACTATCTTTTCTGTGTGACAAGGGCCACCCTGTCCTGAATCCTGCATGAGCATTGGGCCGCATTACTCCAAATCTTCTACTTGCTTACCTACCTTTTCCACCTATTTATGGCGAGGCGGAGGATTTGTGGCTGATATATGGGTGACCTTTCTGCAAGGAGATTGTGGACCCTGGTGCTCATTGATGGAATGTTGAACTTGTAAGCATTTTTGTTTGCACAGCTGAGGTCTTTTATGTCCCTTGAGGGTGGTGTTTGGGATTATTTGTATTTGTTCTCTTAAGAGGGAGCTGCTATCAAGGAACTAAAGTCTAATAAAAGCTTCTCTCCATCTCCACCCTAGTGTGGACACCTAGGACAGGGTTTGACATGCACAATATACAGAGAGACTTTGGCACATATGCAAGTTTGTGGACCTACAAGCAAAAACCTCTTTTCCAATGGAACAATAACAAAAAATATGGCCTCCCAGATGCTCAGTGTAAGGCAGATGTACCCTCTCCCCGATGAGCCGGCTAGTGGGTCACTGATGCTACTTTGACCCAACAGCCTTTTGTTCCCTTTGGAAAACTACATTCCCCCTCTCCATACCAGAAGCCCTTTTTGCATCGTCTTTGTCGTCCATTGCACTCCCTGCATTACATGCACTCGCTGATTAGTACATCACTGTATTCCAATCCCTCCCAAACCCAAATGGAAGCCTCAGGATCCCACCCAGCAGCCCTCTGCACGATAGTTCTGTGTTCCCTCCTATTTGCTTGATTTTTATGAAGCCACTTAGATGTTAAATTGATTTGGGGCAATCAGGTGTTAGCAAATCTAATACATATGGCTTTGGCAAGCTGGTGTGGATATTTTTTTTTATTGTTATTGCTTGAACATTTTTCGAAGAAAAGCATATTCATCCCATATGATTTTAATACAACTTTACAGGCGCTTTCTAGCAGACAGTTGTGCAGATACAGAAGCCCTTTTTAGTTTTGATGGTCAACACAGGAAAACATGGTACTGAAGAAAAAGTACTATTAACTCGGAATTACTGAGACCTGATTACGTAGTTTAAACACACAAGGGCAACTAAACAAGCATTTGCAATGCAATCGGTCTCACCTTTGGGATCTTATATGTATTTAGCTATGCAGCACATTAACCTGGGTGATGAAACATCTACTGTTCTTTAACATGGAGGGATAGTTAGCACCAAACTGCATGACAGGCCATGTATGGGGAACACATGGAGAGAATTGTTGCCTTTCAGCGGGAAATGGTATAGTCCAAAGGTCTGTTTTAATATAAAATCAGGGCCTGTGGTGGTCATATCACTGAAAATACAAGATTTGAAAAAAATATTGGGGCATATTCTCAAGAACGTGTGATAACTACCGCAAAATTAGCTTAACGCAACTCTTCACATCGCAGTCCATCGTTCTTGGTGTGGCCGTATCAACGCCGTTAGTTATATAATGGCCGTGTGGCAGGGCCGCAGGTCAGCCAAACCGTAAACAGGCACAGGAAGAGAGGGGGTCCAGCAATGATCACTATTGCAATGGCCTGCAGGGGTGAGGCGACCTAAGTGTCTCACAGGATGGGTTATCAGCCTGTTCGAAGCAGGGTCAGTGAGACCTCATTTGGTATGGTGGAGGCTTTGTATATCTGTTTCCAAAGGAGGGAAGTTCAGAGGTATGTATTCCCTCGCTGATTTCAGAGGGTATAGCAAACAAAGAAGTGGGCACCTCGCAAGTTCAGGCAGAGTCCAGAGTGGGGGGAGCCCTGTATAGGTCAAACCACCCAACACGCAGGGCCCCCGATCAGTAATCAAGGCTCACTGGAGGTCAAGGAGTCAGTGCTGGAGCAGAGGAAGAAAGCGAGAGGCCCAATCAGGTGTCCAACGACCTACGACAGTATTTGGGGCTTACAGACTGGGCTTGTTTGTTGCCTCCTGACATAGTATCGCATACCCCAGGTGGGGGAGGCAGGGTGCAGGAGCGAAGCACGGAGCTCTAGGAGACCACGCGCTCAAACCAACAAGCTGGTCCCCAATAACCAGGGTGAGGCTCCGGGCTGGTGGGCTGTAATGGAGGGAGTAGGCAGGAGGGAAGAAAGCCCTGCTGCTCTGGTCCCACAGCTGATCCCCCTTACCTCCTCCATCGCTGCAGACTGTCAGATTCCTGCAGGGAGCAGAGTCACTGCTGGTCGCTGGGTGGCTCAGACCCGATCAGGGCCCAAGGCAGATGTGGGGTTCAGGAACTGGGCAAGGCTGGCATGGCCCCATCCCTCCAGGCCGCCGTGGAGGCCAAGCCCACCAGCCTCTGATCCACGCTGCGGGCAGTTAGGAGGACCTCAGCCACAGTCCCTCGCCGAGGTGGGTGGTCGTGTCAGCCCGTCCAGGCCCCGGAAGTTGAAAAGTCAAAGAGCAGGCCGCCCCAGTACCAACAGGAGTCCTGCGCCTGGGAAGGCCCCGTCGAGCCCTCTGATCATCGTTGGGGCAGGGGACACGGGATGCAGGGTCCGAGCCCAGGGTGACAGCTCAGTCAAGGGTGTAGACTGGACTCAGGACGGGCTGGTATCAGCCCCAGCAGGAAGGGAGAGGCAGCTCTGGTGCCATGTCCCCGGGCCGAAGAGTCAAGATGGCTGCTTCAAGCATCGCAGCGGGCCTACAGCCGGGATCTCAGTCTCGGCCGGCAGGTCGTCCCAGCAATCGTGAAGATACCCGGCACTGTCCGCCTCACCCTGGAAGGTAGGTGTTCATGGGCCGGAGCGGGTACTGTGAAGGCGGCGGATGCTTGTAGATAGGCCGCAGCAGAGCGGTGGCGTGAAGACCCACGTCTCACTCCATTTGTGGCTTAGCCAGGCCCCCCTCACCCTAATTTTAACACAAGACTTTGTTTTCATAAGATACCAAGCATCTCTGAGGTGCATAGCCTTGGAGGCTTGAGAGCAATAATCACCTATTTAAGGTCTAAATGCACCAATGAACGGTTGTGTGACAGAGGCACACATGAATAAACCACGTGTGCCTCTAAAACACTGCCCGTACAACGAGTGCATCTAAACAGCACGCAATTTCGTGGTAAAGGCATGACTGGTAAAGGGATATGTGTGGTAAAGATCACACTCCAGCACTCCCGCCCTGAGCAATAAAAACAACCCTGACCACAACTGAGCACTAAAAACAAGCCCAACCCCCTGAACCCTAAAAACAACCACTCCATAAGCCCTAAAAACAATGCCATACCCCCTGAGCCCCAAAAACAATCCAGCCCCCCGAGCCCTAAAAACAGCCAGAACTCCCACTTGAGCCCTAAAAAATACCTGACCCTCCGAGCCCTAAAAAGAACTCCAACTCCCTTGAGCCCTAAAAAGAACCAGACCCCAGAACTCTAAAAACAACCCCTACCCCCGAGCCCTGAAAATAATCCTCACCCCAGAGCCCTAAACACTATCCCCACTCCTAAAAACTGCCTTCCCACCCCCTCAAAACCCAGCCCCAGCCCCACTTACCAGACTACGTCCCCGGGTTCCCTCTCCCAATCATTCCTCTTCCTGTGACCGCCCATCGTGCATCTAGACTGCGCACTGCCTTAACCATGCATTTGCGTGGTTAAGGCATATGTGTGGTTAAGGCAAGCGTGGTTCCGCTTGCGGGGAAATGGCACGCTTGGCTCAGCCCGCATTGTAAAGGCCATTTCCCCAAATTAACATTGAAAGGTGGGCAGAGTGCTGCATTTACCATCTCCTTGAAAGGCTGTGAGTGCCCATTTTTAGGTATTTATTATTTTAGTTGACATAGAAATCCTCTTTCTGAAGCGGGAAAAAGGGAGCATGTGCAGGACATGTAGCAGGCCCGTGAATATGGGAATTATGCTGAAGCCTAGAATCCTATAATTCCATTGGCCAGATTTGCAGTGTTGAAAAGTGCTAACAGTCCTTATTAACACAGAAAACATGTGATTTCACAAATCTTTGAACTCACTCGAAGCCAGTTTTTTTCAATGAAGAGCTGAAAGTTTTAGCTTTTAACCACCCATATGAATACCACAACCTTTTCAGTTGTTCTTCGTATTTGCAGCGATTATGTACAAAGTGGAGTGAATTGGAAAAACCTTTATAAAAACCAGGGGCCTCATTTATGAAAAGTGACGCATCACTGCGTGAAAACAGTGATGCGCCACTTTTCACTGCGCCCTCCCTGCGACTCCAGTGATGCGTCATATTTACAGTATGACGCATCATGTCGCAAGGAGTCACAGATACGTCAGTATTTCTGACGTATCTGTAGGCGCAAAAGTGACGCATCGCTGGAATGTGTCACAAAAGTGACGCAACACCAGCAATGTGTCCTTTCACATGGGGCAAGCCCCATGTGAAAGGGTCTGCGTCAGTCTTACGCCTGCCTTGAGGCAGGCGCAAGAAATTGACGCATTTGCACCCTAGAAGTGGCGCAGTGAAATCTCGTAGATTTCACTGCGTCACTTCTACGACCCTTTGTTGCGTCAAAACGCCCCCCTTGCATACATTATACCTGGCGCAGGTATAATGTGGCGCAGGGGTTTACAAAGTGACGCATCTACCTAGATGCGTCACTTTGTAAATATGGCGCAACATGGCACATGTTTTACGCCACTGGTGCGTCACAAAAAGTGGCGCACCGGCGGCGCAAAAGTGACGCAGGGGCTCATAAATGAGCCCCCAGAACTCTAGTACTCATAGATTTCTTGCGGTATTTGAGATAGATATCCACGTTTTCAGAGGTTCCCAATAAAACTATAAAGGAAATCTACAAAACCTATAGATTTCAATTGTGTCTTACTGCTTTACTAATACTCAAAAGTGGAAAACCGTCTCAGTTGGCATAGTAAATATTTACTGTTGCATTTTTTTCTCTTTTTATGAGCACAGGGGAATATTTCGTCCAGTGGAGAAATTACTCCTTCCGCGCCCCTACAAGTAGGGTAGAATTCTCATAATTATCCCACCCATGAAGCACTCTTGTCTTTTGTGAATGGTTGCTTGAGGCTTCGAAGGTGGGGATATGTAATCGAAAATGTTGTGAATTTTTACTTACGGGTATCTGTGAGACTTCATATTGTTGCATACCTGTGACATCCCTTTTCCCCAATTGTTCTTCCCCATAAGCACTAAGGGGCTTATTTGCGCCGCCGCATGTCACTTTTTTCCCATATTAAAATTGACGCACCGGCGGCGAAAGGGGCTTGTAAATAAACCCTTTAGTCACACGGACAAGTGTAGCAAGTTTGAAAGTGGACTTTATTCCAAGCGATGAAAGCCCACGATGCAACACGTCCCGCCAGTTTGTATCCCAACAGCTCAATAACTGGAATCCAAAAATGTCCGTTCGTGCAGCAGGTGCGCCCAGTCAAATAACAACAATGCATGCGTATCCACACGTGCACAAAATGCAAAGAAAACATTGAATAATGCACTTTATCACATCACCTTTCCCCCTTCTAAAATAAAAAACAAAATGACCAACAAGGATAAAACAAAACTTACAAAATGACAGCTCTAAAGTAAGTTACAGAGTGCATCAAGATAAAAAAAATCTGCATAACACAGTAGAAAAATCCAATTATGAAAGTACAAAATCATTGAACCTCTGGGGAACCATTCTGGTGTGGGCACCCACAAAACTCAAACCCAACCGGTGTCTAGGCAAAACGAAACCGTCAGAAGAATCCTCATCAGCACACGTGATTTCCTTCTGCACTGATGTCAGAAGCAGGCCGAGCACGTATGGGCTGTAACCATTGCCCCTAGTCGGCATTTTGAACAGAATCTTTCCTCTTGCACATTATACTGACTTCTTCAGGCGTAAGTTTCACTAACTGCCTCTTGCTCCACCAGCCTTTTCCCATAACAAGTTCAGCGCCTTTACTGACCTTGTCCACTTGTACAGGTGCAGAGAATTTTACCTCACCTTTCTTACTTCTGATGGGGTTTTTAATCATAACCCAATTGCCTACCTCTAGATCTACTACTATTTGACAATGCTTTTTATTTTTATTTTGCTTCAAGCTTGCTTGTTGAACAACCACCCCCGAGGCTATGTCATCTCTGTTTAGGCAGACACTCCCATCACTGTGAGTTCTTACACTCAACCACGATGGAAACAATGGTATGTGCACATCCCTGCCCCTCAGCAATGAAAATGGTTTAATTCCTGTGGAACAATGTGGAGAGGTACTATAAGCCAAGACTTTTTGGATAACAAAGATGTATGCATCCAACCATGAAGCCAAGGCAGTCTGCATGCACTCCCTCTTTAATGACTCCGTTGCCCCGCAAATCCATACCACTAGAGGAAGGCGAATACAAAGCTCCTTTGAGTTGTTTGATATCCATGCTGGACAAAAATCGCCTCAAGCGGTCAGACATGAAGGGGCCGATTACGATGGTGGCTGGACCGCCACCGATAGGCTGTCGGTGGCGGTTCGCCTGACATCCAGATTATGATGCCTGCATTCAGAGCGCTGTGGTCCGGGGAAAGACCAACACCTCCGACAGGATCGGCGATCCCGTTGGGGCCGCAGTCGCACTAGTAATCCCTGAATGGTGATGATGCCTGTGCAGGTACTGCCATCGGGATTACGATGTCCATTTCCCCCTGCCTTTCCATGGCAGTCCAACCGCCATGAAAGGACTTTGGGGGCCTCAATCAGGGCCCCCTGCATCTCCTGGGCCTCTGCTATGGGGCCCAGGGGGCACATGTGGTGCACCCCCCACACATCCATGCACCCTTTGCCAGGCACCACATGGTGCCTGGCACATGATGCAGGGATGTTTGTAAATATGCCTTTTGCCACTGGGGCTTGTGCTGCAGCCCTTTCCCAGGCCGCAGCACAAGCCTTGATGGAAAAAGGCATGTTTCTGACCGACTACACAGCAGTCGGATCATAATTCGGCGGATGGGACCACCGACTACCTGTCGGCCGGTTCCGATCCCACAATGACGGCGCTTGGTACTTGTCCGACCGCCATCGTAATGAGGCCCAAAGTGTGTCACCACAATTTTATGTGCACCCTCCAGAACAAAATATGTTCCAAAAATGTGATAATGTTTCAGTGTCTGGTCACTCCACGAATTCATGATAAATCCATTTTGAAAAGTAATCCATGAGAAGTATGGTAAATATCATGTTGCCTGGCAATAAGGAATAAGGACCTGAAAAATCTAGACCCACTTTTTCCCAAGCACTCTCTGGAAAAAGTGTTGAGTGCATACTCCTCCAGTGCTTGTCAGATAGAAGACACTCTGAACATTTGTCAGTCATAAGCTTGATTGTCTAAAGCAGGCCACCAGTAGTGCTGCTTGATCTTCATGCATGACTTGGCGGACTTTAAGTGACCTA
This sequence comes from Triturus cristatus, assembly GCF_964204655.1. Lineage (NCBI taxonomy): Eukaryota > Metazoa > Chordata > Amphibia > Caudata > Salamandridae > Triturus > Triturus cristatus. The sequence goes on from NC_140582.1 coordinate 238,643,743, forward strand.
AATGCGCCTGTGATAATATGACATTACACATTTTTAAAGGTGGAACAAAACGATCTCCTCTGAGTATAATTCTGCTGACCACAGATTACTCTCCTCCTACTTGAGGAAAGTGTAGCATGTTTGAAAGTGGACTTTATTCCAAGAGATGAAGGCCCACGATGCGACACGTCCTGCCAGTTTAGTACCCAACAGCTCAATAACTGCTGTCTGGAATCCCCACTGTCCATTCTTGCAGCGCATGTGTCCAGTCAAATAACAATAATGCATTCATATGCATGTGTGCAAAGAATGCAAAGAAAACATTGAACAATGCACTTTATCACAATAAGTCCCCTGATTATGTGGTAGTTTCTGCTAGCAGAAGCTGATACATGTTTGAAATAATTAGAAATTCCTTATTATGTGAATAAGAGAGGAAGAGAGAGAGAAAGAAACACAGCAGGGAAGGAGGACAAAGAGAAAGATTAAAAATAGTGACAAGGAGCAAAATTAGAGATTAAAAAGCACATGTCAAAATGAAATAAAGAGGCTGGGAGAGTGGGGTGGTGGAAGAACGAGGCACACGGTGAAATAAAGACAGGGGTGAAGTTTATTCATTGAGATTAGGGGTGTGTGAATATCAAATTGCCCAACTACAAAAGCAATAGGCCACAGGGTGAATGAGTGAGATGACTAAGGTTGGGAATAGACTGTTCACATGAGTGGCAAGGTCAGAGTTGATTTGCATTAGGTGGACCTCTGGGGCTGATGTAGAGTTTAGCGGATTTGGTAATCCATTGCTGCGGTGACACTATCCTGTTTGCCAAACTCAAGGTCCGCCCACCTGATTTTTGAGTCAGGTGGAACGTGAATTTTACACAAATGGAGTAAAACGTACTTAGTGAGTGTAAAGCATCCTTCTACAGTCCGACGGAAGAATGTATGACGTTATTCCGCCGCCTTTTATCCCGCAGGGAATCACAACGAGGTCGTTACAACGACCGCGTTGTGATTCCGCATACCATTACTCCGCAAGTCGTAACAACGACTTGCGGAGGGGGATGCTGGATGTTGGAATAGTATAATTTACTATTCCAACTCCAGTCTGTGCAGACACTAGGGAAGGTGTTGGATTTTAACTCCAACACCCCCCCCCTCCGCAAGTCGTTGTTCCGACTTGCGGAGAAATGGTATGCAGAATCACAACGCGGTCGTTGTAACGACCGCGTTGTGATTCCCTGCGTTTAAAAAAAGGTTTCGGGGTAAACGTTGTTTACCCCAACAGAGCAATGGGCCATTGTAGGTAAACCCTTCACACTATTTAAAGTGGAGGGTCGATAACTTTTTCTAAACTTTCCGTTACCACTAGGTATATCCTGGTGGTGGGAGACATAAATTAAAAAAGAAAAATGACACCCACGCCAAGGGAGATTCCCAACAGTGATGGGATCATTACATTTTGATTTGTCAGAAACAAACATCTGCTTTCATTTGTTTAAAAAAAACAAAAAAACTTTAGAAAAGTTTGCCAGACGGCCATCATGTTTGACGGAGCTGTTTGTAAAACATTTCCAACACTGACCGGAACCACCATGACGGCAGTTCCTACCAATGTATAGAGATGTCCATAGGGTGGGAAGACATCTCAAAATTTTGCGGGCCGTGCAATGGCAATGTGGCTGACGTAAAGTCCTCCACCTCCTTGTGTGCCTTTACTCCATCCACCAAATACTAAATCAGGCCCTCTGTCTATTGTGGCACAGTGCTCCAAAAACAAGGATTTGGAATGCTACACTGAGCGATTGCTAGTTGTTAGGCTATTTGCAAGCATTCATCCCATCACCTTTTGGGTGTTTGATTACCAGGGTATGCTGCTGCAGCTTTCCAACCCTATTATTGCCAATGTTTGTGAATTCTAAAGAGTAGTAATTTTTGCATCCATTCAAGAAATGCTTATATGGGTTGAGATGTACGATTTATTTTGTAAACCGGTCACTATATACATTTAACTTCTTGATCCAAAATATGAACATAATAAAACCTCTTAATGAAATCAGGACAATGAGAAAAATCAACACATACATGATGGATCGACTCTGGACCCCCAGACCCAACTGCGAAGCCAAGAATGTGAATATTTTGGGATGTCACATCCCAACCCCCCTCCCCAAAGTTGCTCCCCTGAATAAACCTCAGGAATGCTTGGTGTTCAGCAGCCTCAACACTCGTCATCGCCTCCTCGGCTTTCAGAAAAAACTTGGGGCCCCAGCACTTATTATTTTGCATATAAGCGCTGGGTCCTTAAGTATGCATTCCCTAAGGGGCATATTATCAAGACAGGCGATGCAATTATCGCGGCTTTAGCGGCAGAAAACTGCCTCTAAAGCGGCGATGATGGGTTTGATAATATGCTCTGTGGAATTCCAATTGAAGCTCAGGTTAGATGTGAAGAACATCTAATATGGGCTTCAATTGGAATTCCATAGAGCATATTATCAAGCCCATTATCGCCGTAGAGGTGATAATTGTATCGCCTGTCTTGATAATATGCCCCTCTATCCTCCCCTCACTTCCTGTCTGCATTATAGAGGACCAAGAGCGGCACACTTTCTGGCTTTTCTGTCTCACGGTAACAACAGATGGTTCCTTCCCAACTCTTTCAGCTATTTTCCTTTCTCTGCATGCTTTTGATAATTATGGATTTGAAACATAGCTTTTGCCATCTTAATCTTCTGTTTATGAGAGACGGTAATATTTCATAAAAAGAGGCAGATTTTGAAAATGTATTGTGGCCATCCAGATGTATGGTCCACTTCTAGGGTGGTCACTCACACCAAAAGTTTTATGTCTAACATTCTCATATGTCTCTGTTGGAGTGTGAAAACAGTTGCAAACCACAGCATGAGAAAGCCATGTGCAAACTGTTAGACTCTTGACTGGATGAAGCTGCTCTTCCCACTGGGTTTGTCTGGCATTGACCCATTTCTGGAGTGTCAATTAGCAGTCTTTTCCAAACAGGTTTTAAAAAAAATCTCTGCACTGATATATTAGGATTTGTTTAGTGTTGTGTTGTTTTTCCTGGAGAGAGAGCTCCACATTCCATGCTATTTAAACAAGGGAGGCCCCTAGAATTAATATTCACTTTGCAGCTAATACATCCAGCCAAGGTTTGCAGCTGCTGAAAGGACAGTGTGTAGCGTAAAATGCATGCAACGACCATGAGCCTAACTCCGGTTCAGTAAAGATTATGCACTGGAGCTCACAGGCCTCACAAAAGGAATTTAAAAAAACAAGAAATTAATGGCAAAATGGTCAGACTCGTTTTTATCAATGTTCTGGCATCAATAAAGTAAATTAATTTGTTATATGTTTAAATAGTGAGGAAATCTCATGTGTGCAAGTAGAAAAAATGGGGGGCAGATTTATCAACAGTTTGAGCTGGTGCAAGTAGAAGTGGTGCAAAGTGCTGATCAACTATTTATTTTCCAGCATAAAACTGTTTTTACGTTTGAAAGTATCCTGTATTGTAACTTAAATTGTGTTTGATTTCCTTTTCGTGACTTTACGTCAAGGTGCGTCCTGTTTGGGTACATGAGTGTTACAGTGCTCAAACCCATGGTTTTTGACCCAAAACCCTGTCTACTAACAATGGTAGACTGAGCTTAACACCAAACACACACCACCTCTTTGAGGCAAACACTGACAAGGAGAGATGTTTTCGAGTCTCTCAACCTCTTCCAAAATTTCATGTGGGTTGCATTGTACTGCACACATACAAAGTGGGAAAACGTTTTGCGCATGTCTAGCTCAGGCCCTGATTACAAGTAGATTGTTATATTCCAGCCCGCATGTAAATAGGGGTAAGAATTACAAGTTGGTAGGTATGGAATACATCTAATAGTTATCGGATGCGTTAAATACCTCAACGTTGTTAAATTTCAGCAGGTCAACCCTGCCGAAGTGTAATGGGGGAAAGCATGCAGTAGTTACTCTATCATGCGGATTTTGGTGCATTAAACACCAAAACCCGCAGACTAAGGAGATGCAGTGATTTGCGCTGCATCGCCTTACTCATGATTTATGAGGCCACTCAAATCCACGCAGTGTGGCTTTGCGTGGCTTCATAAATCAAAATGAGAGCCCGGCGCCAAGCTTGTATCAGTTTACATGGTGCAAAAGTGACACAGGGCTCTCATAAATAAGCCCCCAATTATTAAGAAGGCTGGTCTTCAAACATTCCACCAGATTTGAAATGATTACCTCGATCATTTGGACCTTATCGGTAACATTTTTTTTGTTGCTTTTTTTTGCAGAGTTTTATATAGCGCGAACTTGACCCGAATCCAAATCAGGTATCAGAGCGCTTTACATAGCAACAGTTACATTACATGAGGACACACATTCATTTTTTGTTAGGCACGGGGAGATTAAGTGATTTGCCCAGAATCACAGGATGTTCAGCGTCATTACCAAGACTCAAACCCAGTTCCCCAGGTCCGAGGTCGAGCGCCCTAGCCGTTAGGCCAACTCCTCTCCCCAACATTGAGCATGAAACACACTACTGCAAATGATTTTGTGCCAAGCATTTTGTATATGGATTACTGATGGTGGCAATTATGCATGCAACCCATAGTTGGCAGAACAGCAGCTTCTACTCCACTTACAGAGGGCAGTACAGGGGCATGTGATGTAGTCTTGGTAGCGCAAGACTTACCCCATTCATGTGCTAAATTAAAAAAAAGAGACTAGGGGCCACATGCATCAAAGTAAGTAATTGTGATTCCTAAATTGCGATTGTTAAGAAATCTCAATTTAGGAATCGCAATTACTTATGCATGTAGGAATCGCCCAAAAATGGGCGATTCCTACACATTCCTTAATTGCAACTGGTAAATTGTGAATCGCAATTAAGGAATAGCTTCTCATTCAGTCCTATGGGCCTAAAGGCCCATAAGAATGAATGGGAAGTGCATGCACAATTTGCGAGTACCAAATAGGTACTCGCAAATTGCGCATGCAATTTGAAGGGTGCCAAAAGGACACCCTGATGCACCCCTGAAATTGCCATGTGACCACACGTTGCACACACACAAGCCCCAAGGGCAAGTGTGTGTGTAACATGGAACTTTATTTTTCAAAGATTTCGCAAATTACCATCAAGTTTAAATGGATGGCAATTTGCGACCCCTAATTGCAAAATCATAATTTAAATTTGCATCATACATGCATTTAGGGAATCGCAATTTGCAATTCCCTAAATGCATTAGCAATTTAAATAAACACAATTTTTTGAGATTACTTAAATTGCGAATTTGCATTTGGGTTGATGCATCCCAAATGCAAAAATACCGGTATTTAGAATGATGCATGTGCACCTAGGTGCCTTATGGCCCAAATATTAAAAACATTCTTTCATGTAACATTTATTTCATTAACCATTAGAGAGAAATTCATAAAGCAGTTTGGCCTTATGCATAAGCCTGCATTAACTCTTTACATGAATTCATCACAGGAATCCTGCTAAATGTAAATGGAATTATTATGGCAAATTTCTCTACCACAACTGTGGAGAAATACATACTAGCAACTATCACAATAGGGCAAGGAAATAAGAGGAGCAAGGTATAGTTAATCTTGTAACTTTGTGATAGCCCTCAACTTTACAAATTCTGATATGACCCTTTCCTACTCTAGGAATGCTCAGAGACTTACTACAGCAAAGGGCTTGAGTAAATCCCATTCAGAATGGGAAGGGGAATGGCGTGCACTAAAATTTAAAAGGGATGTAGAGGAAAGTGTTTGTCCATGGGGAAAACATTGTTGTCTGTAGACAAAAAAAAAGAGAAAATAATAAAATATGAATGTATGAATGAGGCTTCATTTGCCCAGTGCCTCAGGTTTTACGCTCTTCGTAATTAGAAGCCCGGGGAATATGTCACATGACATTTTGAGTGGGATGCTTAGAGACCTACTCCTGGTGCAACTTTCAATTAGTGTTCATGAAGTCCAAAATCTTTGATTCAGCACCCATGAAGAGGAGAACTTTTATGTTTGCAGACTAACTACATTGTTTGTATATTGCCCCAATGATATTGACAATGCTTTGCTGCTGATTCTTTGTGTACAACTGCATCAGCATTGTCATATCTCTAAGTGGAAGTTGTATTTAGCTATTGCGATTGGGCAATTATGCTTTAGCAAAGTAAGCTCTTTATCACTACCATGGGGTGACATTTTATATTCAGTAAAAGTGATTTGTGAGAACTAACAACATTATCATTCCTTTGTTGATTACTGAGTGGCCAAAGCATTCCATACCCTGGTAAATGAAAAATGGTTCATCTTGGCCCATATCCACATGCCGCTTGATGGGTAAACCTCAAAGCTGCTGTCAGTTATCCGAGGGTGACACGGGCAAAAATAAGAGCTTTCCTCCTGCCTTCCATCCAATCGCTCCCTGACTTGAACATGCATTGTAGTGTTGTGTGCAGCTGTCTCTTTCAACTGATGAATTATGGTCTATACAGGACACTGATTACAATGCAGTTCTACCAAGACCATAAATATTAATGAACCGCATCTGTGGTGAATTCATGCAGTGCAGGGTACATTAGGAGAGCTCTACAAAATACAAACCAATGCACTGAATCTATTTTTAAGTTTCGCCTTCACAGTGCTTGCGCCGTGCTTGTGAAATCACTTGTAGTACAAAAAAAAATCTTAAACGAGGTTTAGAATCCGCCCAATACTTACCTTTACTTACAATTGGTTGGCTCCGATGTTACACTAGATTCCTTGCTTCCTATTGATCACATCTCTCTTCGCATTCAGCTTCCTCCTGAGTCTCTTCGTCTGTGTCCCTGCTGTGGAGCATGGAACAAGTACAGGTTCTTGCCTGTGTCCTTTCACTGAACGGGGGCTTGAAGCGGTACTTTTTTATTTTTACACTAGCATCATCAGTACTTCAGACCAGCGCTACTCTAGGCCACCAACATCCCGCCTGCTTGTGCTCGATTTTTTTTATCTAGTTAGCGTCCAACTCAGAATAATGTGAGCTCTATCAGTTGTTCAGAAGAGCACTACTCTAGGTGATAGACATCTCGCCTCTCTTTTCCTCCCATGTAATTAAAATGGAGCTTTGTAGAGTTTGCACTTGAAGGCCACACTGCGGCAGGAGCCTGCCCTATAAATCACGTAGTGTGTAATCCTTCAGCGTTGCTGACGTCAGTCCCTCTATGCGATCCTTAGCATGAACTCTATTATCATACTCATCACCACCACACTTGAGAGCCTGTGCCTCAGCATTGTAGAAGCAGCCATCAGCTCGCACATTGAGGGGTTTATTGCATTTCCTGGCCTCTTGAGGTTTTATTAGCAGGACAAAGTTTAATTGCTTTGATGTGGTGGATTTAATGCAGAAACCCTCAGCGTAGAGTCCCACAAGGCCGCCTGGTCCGCTTCACGTTGTGTCTGCTTTGTGTTGTTTTTCCAAATCTCTGAGCAGGAACACACTGTTGCTGGCAGTTTAGGAGATAAGGAACTCACTGGTGAATAGAGGAAACTGTTAACCTCTTGTTCATATAGATTTACAGCTAGCAGTAGCATACAGCTGAATGATTTCAGCCTTGCTCAAACTTCTGGATTACTCTATAACTGTCGAACCTCCATCAAGCCCATAGGATAGTCTCTATAAATGGGTAAAAGGGGACCGAAACATTGACAAAAAATGAGCTCCAAAGTGCAGTACTGAATTGGGATGATGGAAGATACTGAAACCTCATTTTGAAAATGTTAAAGGGCTGGACTCCCAGGACACTCTATTCCTTGGCTCTTGTGCATAGGTTTGGTGTTCATATCTTTTAGAGGGAAGTTATGATGTGGCTTGTTTACTCCACCCCAAAGGGGATATAGACAGGGTATTTGTAAAAATAGTTTATCCCATAAACAAATTAAAGTACAGAATAATCCTTTTTTTCTTCTCCTAGGCAGCGCGCATGCACTGTCTGCAAGATCTGCTGTAATCACTGTACGGAGTTTAACCCCGCCTGCTGCTTGCCATTGGTTCACTCCTGCGTTGCTCTTCTTTCCTGGCTCCTTATTGGTTGATGCTACCGATACATCATTTCCATTTTATGCCAAGGAGCACTGGCCACTACAGTTTTCTTATGTTATAGGTGGTTATTTGTTCCTTTAGGGACTACTTGTTTTATTACCTGCTAGTGATTCACCACAGCGCCCACTTCACGGGCACCACATGCATAACCTTTTTGTACTCTGACGCCACACTTCATGTTATAGCATGGCTCCTGTTTTCATGTTTATTTTGTTATCACCATGGCAGCCGCTTTATGTGCCGCCATGAGCATAACTTTATAAAGACGGGAGCCGAGCTTTACGTTTCGCGTGCAAAAACAACAGTTGATGGACAGAATGCAGAACAATGTCATACATTCACCCCAGTACAGAGATCTGGGCCTAAATCAATCGTTTTTTTGCTTACCATGCCATTCCAGTTTCAACCCAGCTATATGCAAGTCAGTCTTGACCCTGTGCCTCATGGGAACAGTCCAGCCCGAACTGCCAAGCCAGGTCCTCCCTGGACTGGAAACAAGCATCCTAGGACCGGTTTCGGGGTTTCACCCCTCTTCAGCCAGGATAGCTTGATTCCAGTGGCATGGAGAGCACGGGACCCACTCGGTGTGACAAATGCAAAAGCAACAGTTGATGGACAGAATGCAGAACAATGTCATACATTCGCTCCAGTACAGAGATCTGGGCCTAAATCCATTGTTTCTTTGCTCACCATGCCATTCAGCACATCTCCTGCTCTCATATTTGAAACACAGGCCCATGCTTTATGTTTCAGCATGGTACCCGCTTTTATGTTTATCATCCCAATATTTGCAAGTCTTGTTTATATTTTGGAGCTTTACAATGTCAGTATACAACACAACCAAAGTGTATCTGATTACAAGTCTGTATGTTCATGACTTGCTTCTTTGCTGCGAACGCTATCGCTATTGCAGTTAATGTTCAGAATTCGCCTCCATTGAGATCGCGCCACCTCTGGGTCGAGGCCCCCTTTCCCAAACCAAGATGGTGACCGGAAGTTAGTGGCAAGAAGTCGTTTGCACCAGGGGGCTGCGGTGCATTCCAGGAGAGGGGAAGTGTGGGAGGGGAAGGCGCAATACAGCGTGTTCCTGGAAGTAGTGGGGTGCGCAGGATGGGGGCATGCACTTCGCCATCCCAGAGACCAAGACCTGCAGAGGGGTGGGTGGTGCCACCTACGTGGTGAGTGGTTGCGTCTCTGAGGGTACCATGTGCCTCTCACCCCTCTTTTACTCTGTTCCCATGCTCACTATACCATTTGTGCCCTTCTCACCCGACCCATCTCTGGCCTACCCGCTCGCTGTCCCTCTCACCCCATGGATTATGCTGCATCTCTCATGCCTGTCACCCCTCTTCTTACTCAGTCCCTGATCCTGCCTGTCCATTTGCATCCTCCTCTCTGTACCCCACCCTTCTACAGATCCTGTGTCCCTATCTGCCCCGGTGACTGTACTCTTGCCCTCCACATGCCTCCAACCCCCGGTACCCACCCAAGGGCTCTCTTTTATCTGCTTGTGTTTATATGCAAGGGACTCCATTTGCCATGGTTGCATCTCTTCTACTGCCTGTGCCACACCTTCCCTTCAAATACTGTTGCCCCAATATCTCTATAGACCCCGCTGCGGGTATCACCTGTGCACTTAATGCCGCCCTGACCTTTGCACCATCTCTTCACACCACTGTTACAAGTATATCACTCTCCTGCCTGCAGGATCTTCCTACTCACCACCTCGCACCACCCTGCTGTGTCCCTTACCCTCCATCTGGCCTGCTGCACTTTTCTCCTGCCCTGACACTCTGATCTGCACCACTTTCCCCTTTGCTTTTCTTCCTGGATTGCTGCCATCTCCTGCGTGTCCAATCCCCACAAACCTAATTGCTTTGTGTCCTCCTATTTGTCTAACACCTCTACGGTCCTACTGCTTGTACCACACTCACTCGTGTCTATACAGCCCTCCTTTCCCATATCACCCTGCTTCTGTGTCCCTTTGCATCTATCATCTCTCTATACTGTTAACCTTCCTGCCTATACCAACACCCCTCCAGCTTCACTACCTGTACATGGCCAGCTACCTGTAGCACCGCTGGTCCCTTGCTCTCATCCATTTTATTTTTAATGTATGTGTGTTGTAAAAAGGTTCCATACATTTGCTACATAAACTGTTATCTTGTCTTCAAATCTTGACTAAGGAAAAAACATCACAAGTTACAGGGTTTGAAACAGTAAACGTCTGTGAGCTCTGTTGGTAATTGGATTAGACACAGAAAGTTATTTTTGTCTCTGGCACCATGCTATTTCAAAATCATCCTGGCTTCCTTTCTCTCGAATGTATTTTCAAGATTACAATCTATTCTTCTAACATGTTCAATGACACTCCGTTTTAGGCCCATCTTAGAGTGGTTGTTGTTTAGGAAGTGGGTCACCATGGGAGCAGTCTTGTATTTGCATCAGATTTTAAATTTGTGATGACTGAATGTCTTCTTGATTGGGTTTTTCTTGCAAGGAGCCACCTTAGAATTTGTCTAAAAATGATGGCAAACATGCTAGTCCCACTGCGTAAGCCCACCCATTATGTGACAGTAGGACAAATAAAGCACCAGTTGGCATGCTGATGGCAGGCCCTGTTTTTCTGCACATCATTGACTTGGATTTGAAGCTCTACTCGGTCCTTCACCATTGAAATGCCTGTGTTTTTGACAGCAACTATGTCAAATGCCTCCTAAAGTTTTAGGGTTTATGTTGGAAAGTGCCCTTTCTGCAGGTTCACCTCCAAACCTTTTGCCTTCCTCCTCCCATTTTTGAAGAATTTGTTGTTGATGGCTTTAGGAATCTGAACACTTTACCACCACTAACCAGTTCTAAAGTGCATGTGCTGTTAACTTAAAACATGGCAACATTGGCTTACACCCATTTGGCATATTTAATTTACTTGTAAGGCCCTAGTAAAGTGCATTACATGTGTCTAAGGCCTGTACATTAAATACTACCAGTGGCTCTGCAGCACTGATTGTGCCACCCACTTAGGTAGCCATTCAAACATCTCAGGTCTGCCACTGCAGACACTGTGTGTGCAGTTTTAAACTGCCATTTCGACCTGGCAAGTTCACCTACCTACCAGGCCCCAACCTTCCTTTTTAGGTTGAGCCTAGGCAGTGCATGCGCTGTCTCTCGACATGCTGTATTCACTCAGGCGGCTTACAGCCCGCCTTCAGCTTCTGATTAGCTTTTGTCAGTGTCATTTAAAAAACGTTGCTCCACAAAACAAAATGCCATTCCTCAAAATTACACTCTATAGCACACGATCCCACTCCACATAATTCCATAACACTCAATACCACATAATTACTATCCACATAGTTCCACAACACACCATGCCACATAATTCCATTATGATGGGCGAACAACTGAAAGCTTGAGCCAGTTGGCCTGGCTCTAGCTATAGTAGAGGTTTTCTTGTACCCTTGAGCCCAAAACGAGCTGAACTTTTGTGCAGTTTCTGCCTGTAACAGAGGTTCTAGTCTCATGCACCAAGAATTAAAAGACAGAGCATTAACTGTTGAAGTAAAACAGGAGAGAGAAATAGATATCTGTATAGTGGCTCAATTGCCCAGGTAAAACCTGAAAATCTGTGCTCAATCCTGGCTTCCTCGCTTGACCAAACTGTGTGATGCTATGCGAATATTTAAATTCACAGATCCTTATTGAAGAGCAAGTTGCTTCTGCTTGCGCTTTTGTGTTTTTTTGGTGAAGCGACTTCCACTCCTACCTTCCGTTTTGAGCCAAATCTCTCCCTGACAACAGTGAGGAGTGCTCGGACCTGCTCCCCGAATGCTCTCGACAAACACCTGACTGGAAAGTCAAATGCCAGTAAGGAATTTTCTCTGAGTTAAGTGATTCTTTGTCCTTGGGGCACTAACTTGCTGTAAATATCCCACTCTCATCTCACATTTCTCAAACCTGATCATTTTAGGCATCCTAATGAAGGTGCTGCAGAACAGGGAAAGCACTGGTGCAAAACAACCACTGCATTTGAACGGTGTGGCCTATTCAGGCTCTGAATCCACAAGCATTGGGAAAAACAAATTGGTTTTGCCTACCCGGGATCTATTGGCTTTGTAAATAGTTTTAGATATGTTACACAGCAGCCACTGCGCTGGTGTGCAACCCGGCTTAAAGGAAAGAAAATAGCGCTATGACGCCGTCAACGGTGGCTAGGTCATAGCACTATTTCTTTTTTACTTTAAGCCATTGTGTACAGCAGCCCACACTGCTGTTAAACATGTCTAAAAAGAATTGTGGAAGCCATTAGTTTTCGCAGAGGTGAAACCTATTGGCTTTGGCAGGGCGTGGTAGTGAAAACAGCTTACTGGAGTGCTTCGCTTAAACTGCGACCCATTTCCACGTATGTTTTTAGTGCCTACAAGTTAATGCTATTAAGAAAGATAACACAGCCCCAAACGTGAATTAAAAAGGATTCTTGGCCACAAGAGAGTGACACAAGGTGACGTCTATTGGCTTTTCCAATGCTTGTTTGTGAAAGGGTGTCACAGCATACTATTGTGCTTAGCTCAAACTGCGACCGATTTTCAAATGTGTTTTTAGTGCCTACAAGTTAATTGCTAATAAGAATGATAACACTGCCCCAAACGTGAATTAAATAGGAATCTTTGCCACGAGAGCGTGACAAGAGAGGAAGAAACAGGTACAGCGAGTTTTGAGGCAGGGGGTGCGCTGTTGGGGGTTGCAGTGCAGGAGCCATAATGACAAAACCCTGCAACCAGCGGGACCGCACAGCTCTAATCCTGCTGTCTGCCACTGGTCTAGCAGCATAATAGCAGTAAGCCGCTGTGACATGTTTATGTCTGCAGGAGACCCGCCTCCAGGCTGTGATGCCGTTCAGCAAGGTACATCCATTAAAGCCGCATAATCATCTTTTTTTGAAGCGGCAGAAAGTACAGAGGTGATTGTTTCATGCTCTGTGCATGGGTCTGAAATTGAAGGGATGGTGGGGATTGAAGGCCTGCAGTGTTCAAGTGGAGTGCTCCAAGGGGCCCAGACATAATTAAGCCCCTGTACTTTAACTGTTGGGGCATTAGCAGGCGCAATTTAACACAGGCAGCGCTAAGGAGAGCTATTGGTCATACTGTAGAGAAGTGGCCTTCAAAGTTTGAAATGCTCGCCCCCACCAGTGGAAATAAAATCACTGGGGCCCCCCTTCAAAATTTTACGCAATTATTCTATTAAACCGGCAATGTTTAAATATGTCTAGATTTATTTAAACATTGCAGTTAAGTTCTGTTACCATTTTAAAAATGCAATCAAATACATGATTGCCAAAAATACTATTATATTCAGGTCGGCCTTGCTAATGTGTAAAAATGTTCACTGCGTGATTGTTAGATTAGATATGGGGGTGGGGTTTTTGAAGAGTATTTAAAGTCCCTTTCCTTTTGACACCTTCTCCCAGCTAGGATATAAATAACAAATGATGTGAGTGATGGCCCACTCACATGACTTACCGCTGCTCATTTGTTTCTGCTTAAAACAAAGCACTGTTCTCAGCATATTGCTTCTTTTGGCCAGAGCCTGGTGCCCCCCTTTGCCCCCACATGGGATCACTTGAGGGCCCCCTAGGGGGGCCAGCCCCCCAGTTTGAAGACCCCTGCTGTAGAGGTTTTGGGGCCTGTTGTACTAAGCCTATGTCGCAAACCAGTTTGTGTACTTTTAAAACAGCCAGACCCATAGCTATCATTTTTGATGCCGCGCAGCAAGCCACCATGCTGCCCTGCGCGGAAGGACAGGAATACTCTGTATTTAACATTATACTGCACGTTCCTGTCCCTTCCTTGCCTCGCTTGGGAGGCATAGCATTTTGATGCATTCCCAGGTCTACCACTAATGGTCAATCTGGGAATATGCCAAAATCCATGAGTGGGTGCATGGGAACACCTGTGCTTCACCCATGGAACGCATTGCTGAGGCCAAGTAATGCGAAGCAGCGATTTGCATTGGTTTGCGTTTCTCCAGATTCAGCGAGCCATGCAAGGCCACGCAAGGTCGCTTTGCGTGGTTTGATAACTCTCACTTCGGTTTTGTGTCGACCTTGCGCACCTTTGAGTGGCGCAAGGGTGACGCAAAAACTTGATAAATCTGGCCCGTGTTCCTTAAAAGGTCAGGAGCTTCTTTAAATTAAGTATCAAATGTTAGGAATGACTTGGAGTAGCATGCAGTGTCCACTGGACCACTGTCTGCTCCACCTAAAGCCGCCAGCCAGCTTTCATAAAGTGCATTGTGTACCACCACAATCAAGTGTCAGGAACCTTTGAGTGGTTGGCACCTGCAATTTCACTTGCAAGCCATTGATGTACACTATTGAGAAACACCCTTCTTATTCATGAGTAAGAAAGGGACACAAAACCTATTTTTCCTGCCAGAAAGACTCTTTCTTCCTACAAAATGGCTTTTGCGCATTGCGACCTGTGCTTTTTGAGTCTCTTAGCCCATGATTTTGCAACTCACAAGGCTTTCAACGACGAATGCAAGTTGTGCACTAGCCCCTTATTCCACTTATGTGCGCATAAACTTGTTTAGCATCTGTCTGTATTCCCAAAAAGAATGTAAGTGAGGCTAGTGCAAATTTGTTTTCTTGCCTAGAACCGAGGTCACAAGCAGGCAGAAGCTCAATTTGAATTTTGCTTTTGAGGGCATAGGAGAAAACTCAATAGTGTGTCTAAGGTTGTCAACAAAGTCTCGTTTTTCCAATTTAAGGTAGAAAATGTAGATATTATCATTTTAAACTAATAGGCAAATCTCACTGCAGTTGCAGAGAACCTCAATTATATACTTAACACCTCTTAGGACCTTGAACATAGATATGTATAAATTGTCAAGAAGCGGAGATATGGAGCTCAGGATAGTAAATATATACTTACCTATTTGTATTTACCTTCACAATGTTGTGTATTGTGATATTCTGAATTTGATATTTTGGCAGTGCATCATTAAAAAGTGAGATTTAGGAATATTGACAAATTTCAGGATGGCAGTTATAATTTTATGGTCTCCTGCCTAGTACTTTCAGTCTTTTAATATTTCACTTTTGCTACAAAGTAAATGTATGAATGGACTGGGGGGCCTAGTGTACCTCGGTGAGTTTAGAGCACGTATCAGGAGCCCCGCAAGCTAGGGGGCATTCATGCATGCCACACCACATCTGGTGCCATTCATGTCCACCATACTTACATGTTGTGGCCCGTAGACGACATATTGTCCAAGCACTTCAAATTCTGGATCCTTCCATTGCTACTCGACACAGCAGCACCCACTTCTATATTTATGCTTTCTGTAGCCTTGTGCAGAGGCAGCATGAACTTGCATTGTCTAAAGTGGGCCTCTCGATTTTAGAAGAGAGGTAAGGAAAGGTGATAGAAGTGTTTTGAGAAAGATTGTGCATGGAGACTGAGGCCCATATTTATAAAGGCTTTGGGTTGTCCTTGCAGCATGCAGGGTGATCCAAGGATAATGTAAAGGCTTCAGTAATTCTTACAAAGCCACACAAGGCCTGAGTTCTACGGCATTACGTGGCTTTGCAAAGAAATGCAATGCAAGGCATCTGCTTGTGCTGTGTTACTTAACGTTTCAACTTGGGAGGATTTCCATGGGTGGAGCATGGGCATACCCATGCGTTCACCCTAGGACTTTGGTGCATTCACAAATTTACAAAGAATGTAAATCTAGGAATGTGCCAGAATGCTACACCTCTTTAGTCAGGACTAATGAGGAGAAATATCTTTACTTGTTACTTCCTCTTTCCACATGTGCTGCATTCTGCTGCACACTTAGAAACAGGAAAATGCTTCTCAGGCTTGATTTTGTGCAGGAAGGTGGTCCGCAGTGGTAAGTGTGATGTTAGTCATGGGAGCATGGGTGTATTGTATTGTATTGTATTGTATGGTATATTTGTAGAGCGCACTGTGACCAGACTGGTATCTAGGTGCTAGGGTCACTAAAGTCCTGATAGGGGGTGGGGAAGGGTAGCTGTCATCAGATCATTAATATTTTGGGAAAAGCCAGGTCTGTCCGATGGGTAACCAATGAAGGTCTCGGAGGGCACTGGAGGTGGAGGATCTCCATGATCTGTTAAGAGTCAGTTTGGCTGCAGCAACCTAAACTCAGTGCAGTTTCATAATCAGATAGTTAGGGGCTCCCGGGAGGAGGGCATTACAGTAATCCAGTCTGCTAAGAACTACACACCTGGCAATTAGAGAATTTGCTTGGACAGATAGATTTGGAAAACCCTTTCCAAGACTCAGAAGGAGGGCAAAGCAAACCCCTGCTACCCCATTGACATTCAAGAGAAAGATGATCATCTAGAATAACTCTGAGGTTCCGAACCTTCTCCGAACAACTGAGCAGAGTCTCTGTGGGGAGAGGCCAAAGGTTAGAGGGCAGTAGTACCTGAACCTTACTTGGTGAGCAGCAGAGGAGCTCTGTTTTACTTCCAATTAGGTTCAGCGAATTTG
The DNA here is from genome assembly GCF_964204655.1 of Triturus cristatus. Classification (NCBI taxonomy): domain Eukaryota; kingdom Metazoa; phylum Chordata; class Amphibia; order Caudata; family Salamandridae; genus Triturus; species Triturus cristatus. Next base: position 238,660,354 of record NC_140582.1, read on the forward strand.
CACTTTTCTTGAAAGCACCCCCCCAAAAAAAACGTGTGTCTATTCATGTACATATTTGCTTGATGCTGAATATCCTGAAATAATATGTAAAGAAACAAACGGAAGCGGTATGTTTGTTTCTAGGATGTTTAACCTGAATACAAACCCCTAATATTTCAGGAGGGTTGAGGGGAAGGAGTTTCTCTCACTGAAACACATTTTCATATGAGGTGAGGGCTGACATTACAGTCTGGGGTGGAGATGGGATTTTAAGGTGTGCTATGTGACACAGTAAAAAGTGCATGTGGTTGGTCGAGCAGGACCCAGTTATTGGGCATCACTTTGGGTATGTTTTTTTTCCGGGTGAGCTGGCAGTAATAATACATTGGTGGAGGGAGACTCAGAACCGGGCTTAGGATGGATGCAAGCCATGTCACCTGAGTTTCCCCTTGTGTATTTTTAATCAACAGCTAACCATACTTGTTAAATACCTATCTACATTTTTTTCAAATTGCTAGCCCGGAATTTTTGCAGCTTCACACAATGCTACTTATAATGTGTCAAAGGCAGCTCAAAGATGCTTGAGTGAAAAATGATGGATGATGCTGGCAGGTACCAACATAATAGTTGTTCCTCAAAATTAGGAGTATCCAGCATGGGTCCTAAATCTATCCCAAATTATCTGGGTGTTCTCATATCTTCATTTTCCAGGTAATGAGTCTGAAGGGAATGAGGTTTACAAGGTGGGAGGTTAGCCTGAAATTCTGACATGGAATCAGCACCACCTCGACCGACATTGGATACACCTGTTCTAAGCCTGGACCTCCTTGGCTAACTTTACCTTTAAAATGATTATTTTGAGATTTTGTTAAGGGAGGCTAGAATCCTAGTGTGAACAACAGAATGAATGATTAGAATACATTGATGAACATGGAAGATCAAAGAGCACTTAGTGATCTTTTTTTTTTAAATTGAGGAAACTTGCAAAATTATGGCCAATTTTTACCGCTTTTAAGATTGTTAAAATTGCTGCAAATGGGATAAAACAGACAGCATGCTGAAGTCTGCATGGAGATTTTGATCAAAGTTGTTTCGCTGTATTGCTAGTAAAAACAAGCATTGGCAAAGTCAATACATGTAGTGTTGACTGTCAGAATTTTGACTTTATCAATGCTTGTATTGTTTTGTCATGGCTTTTGGGAACATTATTGTTGTGGAAACTGTTGGACCCTCAACAATTTAAAAATAATTTAAGGAAAGAAAAGCTAATCTTTTGGTACCAAAAAGTACACTTTGCATTGAATTTCCTTTCACTGACTTCAACTTCTTTGATAGTGGATGTTCTCCTTGTAAAAGGGCATAATGCAGTCACTCACAGTGTAGTTAGCCAATAGGCCAACTTGGCTGACCCACTGTGTTCTAGTGGGAGGACCAAAAATGTGAATAACATTAACAGATCAATAAAGGAAAAGGGCTGGCTAGCTGAAAGACTCTATAAGTAAATATATTATAAATATGATATTAGTCAAATCCAAAGATCGTGCCTAAAACCAAATTAAAAGATTACTGCTATGAGATATCAATGACTATTAACTCTGACAAAGATTCAAAATGGTTTTTAGCATGCTGTGTGCAAAATACATGGTTAACATTTAGCTTAATTAGGCAAGATGCAAGCAGTTGTAACCTATTAGGTCAAATACTGGATTTAGTGTTGTGTAGTTTCCACTAATCAGTAGGAACTGCATGTTTGCAAACAACATAAACTGTCCATGCACCACTACAGGGTATGTCGTCCATTGGACCAGCTAGCTTGCAGTGCCACCATAAGCCCCTCTAAACAGGGAGTGAACAGTTCTGGCAGCTACTGAACAAGACAACTGTGTTCCCTCAGGAACCATGGGGAGAGACCTAAAACCTTTCGCTCTGACACTCGTGCTCTCTTTCGCTCAGAGAATTATGCAAAGAATACACCTAGGGATGTTTTTCAATTTTTATTTATTATAGAAAATATGTGCTGCTATGATCAACAGACAGAAGAAGACAAACGTTATAATAAGTTTCAAGACGGTGAATAAAACAAAGAGGTTCTACCATCTTGCTGAGATAACTTATATATGCAGTCATATGTAGTAATGTAACAGTCTAGCGTACTCCTACGATGCAAACCCAAACCTACGTATCTCAGGTGTAAATGTATGGTCTGCCAAGAAACCCCTTCTGGCTGATCTCACCTCTTTAGCTGGTGGGTAAGAGTGTAGGACCCTGCCTTGGTCACGAGATGTCAGTCAGCTGGTGGGAGAAAGCTTCAGCATACAGGGACACCTCAAAGTCAACAGAAGTGTCTCCTCAGATTATACTTGGGAAACAAAAGCTTATACATAGAAGGCATCCTTGTCTTATTGTGATCAGGCTGCCATTGTTTGTATTCCACAGATAGCTGTGTCACCATATGGATGTAATAGCAAACACATCTGTATAACACATGTGAGGGCCTTGTACACAATGCCCAGGCAGTGTAATAGTGTTCTCACGAAGATCTCTGTGCCATGAATGCAAATGTGTGTCAAAAGTCGATGTGACAAAGTGAAGCCAACTTTAGGACGGAACCATGTACATGCAAAATGGCACTGTTTCCTACCAGGCCGAACTCGGACATATGACATTAGGAGCACAATTTAAAAACTATGTCTTTGCAAACAATCGAAGTGAATGATGAAGCATAAATGCATAACTTTAGCAACATTTGCTTTGTTATCCAATTGTATGAAGATAACCTGGCTCTGTGAGTCAATCACGGGATCTTGACATCTATGTGCCATCCGCAGGTCACAATTTTTAAACACAGCAAGACTAGCTCGGCCTTTCATCTTTACGAAGAAGGTACATTGCAGTGGGTAACAGAAACACCCAATTTTTAAAGAATACGGAGATTGCAAATGCTGCTGAACTAATCAATATATAAAAATACAAATGATTATGGTTTAAAAAGTACTGAGTTCTGTCAAATGAGCAACGAGTTTATACTGTTCTTATCACAAAACGGTTCACTCAACAGATCAAAGATAGGTCACTGGTGTAAGCAATTCCTACCAATTCCAATAGGAAAATCATATATAGGAGGCTTTGGTGTTCTATCTCAAATTGTTGGCCATTCGCCTTCATTTCAATAAAATGCCCATTTATACCACTCGCTTCAGTCAGTTTCGACTTAGAATCAATGATACAAAAGGCATTACATCAACCTATAAAATTAGACACATTATCTGAGGCTTGCCACTGTTGCAGCAAGTGGAGCATGTGAGCAATCTGTGCTTATTGTGGTAGGCTAGCTCAGTGGACTAGCACATTAATTGTAGAGATCAGTGTGTAACCTCATTGTAACGGGGTCAGGGAATGTTAGGTAATAATTAACCGCTGTTTTCAGCGCCTTGATACCAGACAAGTGGTGTAAATGCACTTAAATTGTAGCAATTAAATTTATTACTATTTACAGCTGTCTTGACTGATATGTACTTCTCTTTACTCGTCATATGAAAACAGAACAGTGCACTCAGGTGCTTCACACGGTAATTGCAGCGTTATTCATTATCTTTGTAGGTGGTTTGTCTACTTTAAGCTCAGGCCCGGGGTGAAGATTTAAGTGTGGGCTTTGTACGACTATTTGGTTAGAAGTAAATGAGAGTATGAAAAAGAAACAAAACCTTTTGAACTGTAAGACAGTTTTGCCTGACAAGGACTTGACTCGTCCTACGAGTGTCTCTCCACTTTTTATTGAAAGTGGATTAAAAACAATTACCTCTGAAGTCTTTAAGTGGCCCTAGGTCAAGCCTGAACCAACTTGGAGTACGTGTTGCTTAGCACTGCCACAGTAAAGACAAGAAAAACAACTTGGTTTAAGGCGGTTATTTCAACCTTTTGCAGCCTGTCACTCTGCCATTGTAGGATGTCTCAATTATTTCTCAGTTGTGCATTTTCTTACAAAAAATACCCTATCATCTTTAACTGTTTGTTGCCTGCACTGTGATGTTGCTTTCTCCACCATTGGAGAATTCTGGAATACACGATTTAGCACGAGCTCCACAAATCAGAGGCTTTTTCAATACCACCCAGAAGTAAATCAGACCCAAAGCCTGTTATTCCACTGAGTTCATACGAGGGTGTGTCTGTGTAGCAGCTAACACCATTACGGTCACATAACACTGCACGTCTATCCGCTATTCTGGTTCTAGAATGTTCCCTGATGAATGCAAAGATCACATTGATCCCATTTTCTTTTGGTAGAGCATCATAATTCAATAAAATGCATTCACAAGTGACAGACACATTGTTATCTAGTTTAAAAGGAGCATGACACCAGAATATTCTTCTCAGATTGATTATCTGACAACATGGAGATCTAAATATCGTTTACAAAAATGCTGCCCTGCTGAAGTTAATAACACAATCTCTACAGCAAATGGGGCAATAGTTTGGTAATTATTATGTAGGACACAATACTTATGCCAAACAATAGTTCTGCATAATGTGTTCTGACATACAACCTTAAAGTCAAAATCAATACTAAGACACAAACCAGCTATGATATCATCTCACTTTTGCCAAGCAGGTTTGAATTGCAGAGTTCCTGAATGCGTAATTCCTAAGTGTTAGGTTTATGAGGAAAGGAAAAGATGATTTAAGGTGACAACAACAACAAAAAAAGGTTTCAAAAATATTTTTGAGACTGGGGAGAGGTTTCCATTTCCCAGCTCCTGGAGTGTAAACAATCCATGTTAATGAACAAGGATAAACCTACTTCACATTAGTCAACCTAGTTATGGTAAATGCACATGCAACACTAGCTGGTGGATATTTTTCAGAAGATGTCTGAATAAGACTATGCAATAGGTGGACACGTTTATAGAGCAGCGCAGGTAAGGCTCCACCCTTCTACATCACAAATATGCAATGAAATACTCATAACTGACTTTACTTTCACTGTGAGCCTTAACTTCACTAACATGTGTGAAACATTTTAATGAATTAATGGATTGCAACAATTGTAGGGATTTAAGATTTATACACATATATACTAATTCTCATTTGAAACGTAATCATGTATTCTTTTATTCATGTTTTACATTTATTCTTCAAGTTCCACATGTGCATGTATCATCATGTATTCGAGTTCATATTAAATGCTCAACAAATTCAAATTGACCATAGGACTCAATTGAAATGCATTTTGCATTGGCAGCATGTTCTTTCTTTCTTTGCAGGTAAATTATCATGATTCTCACTAGTTAGCGAAAGGCTTATTGCTTGCATTAGACTGCTGATAGTGAGGCCTGAAGAGAAGAACTTGGCAGTGAACGTGGAGAATTATTAGTCGAAAGGAGCCTTCTGTTCATCATGTACCAGGATGGAGAAATGTTCAAGGTTGAGAACTACAGTTCAATTTTTGAAGCGTTGGGAAACTCAAGGGATGTTGCAGATGCTCTCTCGAGTAATGATTTGGTTGGGTGGTGTGAAAGAGATGAGAATGTTTCTGAATATCCTTTCACATTAATTGTTGTTCACACAGTTAGAGAAGAGAGTTTCATTTAGACTTCGAGAGATACAGACCTCTCTACGTGCCTAGCTCTTGCACGTGTGAAGCTTTATGCCAAACACATTTCTTTTTCTCAAGACTTCAACTGACACCTTCTATGCTCCCAAAATAGAAGCCCTAGATAGATATCCTGGTACCAAATTCATGTTTAGAAGAGAGAAGGGAAGTTTCTTTATGTAACACTTGTTTGCTTTAATTTGTTTTTTTATTGGTGTGGCATCACAATTTTGTATCTCATTCTATTGTGGCTTGACATACTGAGATATTTCAGCTTATCTGCGGTACTGCTGTACCTACTGAACTTAGTCTGTGTTTGCTTATATACTGGATTGATTGGTAATTCAAAGTAAAACCCTTTAGCCATATTTGATGATTCTTGGTCCTTACTGTGCAGGCACATTTGCGTTACAAGTTAGAAATGTATTGTTGATGTCTTCTACCTTACAGTGCTTCACGTCAACCAACAAAGGTCCATACGACCAATGGAGAAAAAGCTTTGACAACATTTTAAGAGTGATTGAGGTTTAAGTACCAGCGTGCTGTCAGATGGTAGCAATATCAGAAGGTTGGTTACTGAAGCAAAAGACAGTTAGAATACCCCTTTAGAATATCTAAACTTGCCCAAACCCAGTCCTAGCCCTTAAAAGCCATGTCTCAGTTCAGAGGTTCAGCAGAGTTCCAGCGGTTCAGAAAAGAGTTGTAACAGTGGAGGAGTGAGTATCAATGCGGTCGCACAATGTAATTGTGTATGTCAAGCTTGCGGTATTTTGTGAAGATGGTGCAATGCAATGCAATCTAATGATGCTTTAGTTGTTGTATAAATGTGAATGCGCTTAAAGCTAAGCAGTTGAAGTTGTCCCGGGATAAGTGTTAATACACTGTGTTGAAATTTGACTGCTCAGTTTTGTGGTGTTAGTTGTGAGGTACCATAGGCTGCACAATTGAGATAGGGACATATAACTTTGAGTGAGAGTAAGTTGTGATTGGTGTGGTGGATCCTGTTGCGCAAAGGAGAAACTGAATTAGTCCAGGCGATTTTCTGCTGGTTGAGGCTTCATATGTGTCTGAGTAGGTCAGAAAGTGTCACCCCGGACCATTTCTTGTGTGATTGAATACTTTTAATTCTTTAGTGGAGAAGACAATATGATGAAATTGCTCAGTGTTTTGTTTCTTATACTCGTCTGGTGTTGAGAAAAGGGTGTGTTCATAAAAATTGTAAAGGAGGGTGAACCGCTGAGAGGAATGAGAAGTATGTCATAAAGTGCCACGCGGAGACTGTATGGCTAGCATTAGTGACGCACTGTTATTGGTTGATTACATCTTAGATTGCCTCTCTGAGATTGGTGGTTGACGCCGAACGAGAATTGTGGCTTAAGGAATTATTTCCTGGTCTGAAACAAAAATTCTGTTTGTGATTATTGATATTAATGTTGAAAAAGGAAATGGCTATCAGTGAAGTTATCAGGCATACCACCAGACTCAGAAATGCCATAAAGAGCACAAAAATGGCTTTCCCAGATAGAAGGGGCAATGTTGGGGACGAGTGCGGGGATATGCCCACTAAGTCCAGATGCAACTATCGACCAGAATAATTTGGAATTTTTGTTGCTAAGTGCAGATCCCAAATTCTCCCATTTGGCAGCCTCCCATTCCTTTTTTGCATCGCGAATTGCCTTTTTATACACAGCACGGTGAACCTTAATGGCCTCCCTGTTATTAATTTTTAAAGCTCTAAAAAGGGCCTTTTTGGCATTCCGACAAGAGGCATTGTACCACTGAAAAGTCGTGATCCGTGGCTGATTTGCCCTTCTCTCAGGGTAGAGAATATCTTTAAGTACTGTGACCAATTGGTTATGTATTTCAGATGCCCTGCCTAGGTGGCCAAATTTCCCCATCTCTTCAATGAATGGAATGATAGTCTCATATAATGCGGCAAGTTTGCTAACGGACATCTGAAGGTCTGGCCATTTGGCCCTACGCCTACAGTTTGTAATAATTAAAGGCACAGTGACACAGTGATCATCCGGGGTTTGGCATTTCAGCCCAAAACTCCCCATCTTGAGTGAGAGTACCTGGGCGTTATGGTCACTGTCAAATCTTTCAATGACCCTGAACTCATACAGCCTATCCCAATGCCTGGCCTCTATAAAAATATAATCGATTATTGAAGACTGGTTTAATCGGTTAAATGAGTCTATCAGGCTCCACCCTCCCATTGCATGCTCGTAATGAGGTTGTTAGCGCAAATGACTGCAGTTGCAAAACTAAAGGGGTCCATGCCTTGACCCGAGTAGTCAATGGCTCAGGAATGGCCCACAGTGAATCAACATCATCCAGGTCGCCCAAATTCGTATCCATGAGTGGCTCGAAATGACAATTAAAATCGCCTCCCAGTATTAACAGAGTAGAGGGGTCCATTGACTGGATGAGGGTCAACAAAGTTTCAATGACCTCTGACTCAAGGCCCCGCCTAACTGGCCTTGAGTATACATTAATCAGGGCAATGTTTGGCCCTTTTGGTATAGTCAGCAATACGCACTGAACATCCAGTGAATTGGTTGGAATTTGCAATGCCTTGGCTCCTAAGTGCGTGCCAACCCGTATAGACAATCCCCCCAGGGGTCTGCCCTTCTCGCCCTTACTTGCCAAGATATCGTACGTAGCAAATCCCTGGGCTATGCTTCCTTTTAATGCCCAAGTTTCCTGCAACATACAGATGTCGTGTAGGGCCATAAAAGAGCCCCACTCAGGAATGGGCAGTTTACTCTTAAGACCCGCCACATTCCAAGAGAGAATTGTAACATGGGCAGTCGGCAAATCTCGCCTAGTTAAGTCATAGTCCAAGGAACCAAGGAAATCATTAATCACAAAAGGACTAATTTCTGTGACCGGCTCAAACTCACAATTCAATAAATGTCGGTCAATAGGAATAGGGGCAATTACGGGGTGAATAGTTTGTTCTGGTAACAGAATTTGCACGGGAGGGGTTGGCTTGGCATTCACAGCCTGGTTCTCGATGGTAAATGGCATGTCATTAGGAGACCCCCCCTGTCAATCACAATCATCAAAGCCTGAAAGGGCATCAAATCTATTTGTGACTTCCAGCGGGGTGAATGGTAACCGATAATCTGTCCTCCTAGTTCCATTTCTATAGCTCCTAGAAGGTACAGTATCCCATCCAGATGCATTTTCAATAGCCATAGGGTTAGGTGCGTACTTCATATACCGGTTGTTAAAAGGTATGGGTGGTACAGGCAGTTTTGTCTGCGGTCGAGCTATAACCCCGGGGTACATCATAGGGGTCGCTAGAGATCTTGGCTAAAAATATGTTAGTTCACAAGGCACAATAGAAATGCCAGTTTTCCCTGAAGTACAATTTAAGATATAATTAACGGCTCTAGGATCTCTAAAGTTAATAACAATTAGATCCCCCTCAATATCTTTCGCTCTATGTCCCAACCAAGGGAGTCGTCGGACATACAGGATCTCACCATTAATGTTGAAGGGAAGAGGTCTGTTTTGGCTAAGCCAGTGTATAGTTTTATTTTTTAGCTGAAAGAACCCTTCCCTCCTACCCTTTTCTAATGCCGGGACTCCCGTGAGCACTACCACATAAGGGACCGCTTCAGGGGGTAATTCAACTTGGCGTCTCTTGTGATCCTCTGTCCTAACTGGGCTAGTGCTTCCCCTCTCATCTTGCATATTTCCTATAAGAGATTGTTTGCCTCCCTTAGGGGCTTCACCAGGCTCATGCTGTACTGGTTGTTGAACTAATTTGGGGGATATAGCCCTATGTTGTCTACTGGTAATGGACTTACTAATTTTGTTTATACCCTTATGGGTAACAGGGGTAGGAGGTATCACTGGGGCTGCATTGGGGGGCACTAGATTTACAAGGTCCTTGAGTACCCCCGCATTATTACTAATGGCCAGTTCTAAATTCTCCAACCGCTGCTCCATCTTTTTTAACCTCTCTATTATAGGTAGTATGAATGACCTTATTAATCGTTGGATACTCTCAAGAGGGGCAGCGGGCAGTACTTCCTTAGGCGGACAGTGTAGAGGGGTAACTGGGCCAGATGAAAGAAATGCAGCCAATGCGTGGACTTTTGAGATTGAAGCTATTTCCGTGGGAACCGCTGGGGTTGAAATAGTTGTTACACTGGACTTTGACGTAGGTACAATAGTTACAGTAGCCCTTGACGTTTTACCAAAATCAGAATGGTTAATCTTGCTTCTTTGTGGGTCACCTACCCTCTTTCTTCTTTTAATTGGAGGTGGCCCATGAGCTTTAGGCGTAGCTACTTTCCCAACCTTCTTTTTAATGATCTTAACCGCTGGTAAAAGGGGTTCGGCAATCATATCAATTCCTATGATAGAATTGCTGGAGAGAGATATATTATTATTTGTGTACGAACTGTTGAAAATATCAGGTCGAGGGGGCGTGTCTCGTAAGAGTATGGGAGTGCTATCCGTGGATAAGGAATCCTGAGTTCCAGTGAGGGAGCTTGCATCAGAAGGAATAATTTGGTTCAAGAATTCCAGAGAGGATCTATTTTTCATATATTCAATAGAGCGACGCCGCTCAGCCCTACGCTCAGCCAGTACACTCTCTCTTTCAATATCTGAAGCAACCCTAGTGAAGTAATCATCTAATGTTCCCTTGTTAATACCCCCTACATTTACAGGTAGATGTTTGTCCGAAATCGCGGCCATAACAATGAACGAACAGGATAAATACCCAGGTAGTCCTTATCAATGTATCAATGTATTAGAGTATGGGCCCGGTCCGGTCTCTTCGTGCCTCTGAGGGCCACAGAGGGCCCGCCCTTTGCCCGTGCTTCGCCCGCGCGCGTCCCGCGTGGCGCGTGCCTAGGCAGGACTATGTAGGAGGAGGAGGGGGCGGGAAGAGGACCCAGCTGCGGCCAATGCTTACAGCTAAGCCTGCTGGTCGTCGCAGTCCCGCCGGGTAGCTGCCGCGATGTAGAGGCTTTAGCAGCTCCAGTCCTTCCACTCCTCACGGTCCTCAAAGGATCACAGGGTCCTGGAAAAACAGCAAACAGTTGCAGCAAGGAAAGCGGCTGCGAGCGGCACCCCAAATGGCTATCAAAGATTTGACATGGGGAGATGTGAGGGTCTCTGTTCGAGAAGGAGAAGAGGCACCGTAAGATGGCACAGCAGGCCATGATATGGCCATAAATGTCGGGCTCCACTCGTGCATTTGGCTGAGTCAATGGCATAAGATCACCAAAAAAGAAGGTGCTTTGATGTTTCCATGCTATGGCACATTTAATTTAAGACCTATTGAAAATCTGAGAAGAGTATTGTACAAGATGAAGCCGCCTCCTAGACTCACAGAGTGGGCACGATTCACAAAGGTGAGCTTAAACCAAAAATCTAAGGTTAGATATAATGTCTAACTTTACTAGTAGTAAAGCTAGACTTTTGGTCTAAGTTTGGACCAAAAGTCTAACTTAGACCTAAAAGTGTCTAACAGCAGAGACTGGTGACGATTTTTACTGATAGTCAGGATGATTTTGTAAGGTTCATGACTTCAGACAATTAAGTCACAGAGGGGAATCATGACATCATCAGGACCCCCCCATCTAGAATGGAGAACGTCATGATATTGTTTGAGGCATTACAACTGCCTACCAAAATTCCTGTTGTAAAGTGTTTGGGCCATAGAAGCAGAGAGGACTATGTAACAGTTGGCAAGGGATACACTGATGAGGTTGTGCAATATTGTGCTCATGGGTCCCGAATATTTAATGGAGAGTATCTAAATGAATCAGAAGGTGAGATTAATTACAATCTTTTGCTAATAACAGCTGACACTTGGGAGGAAGTGAAAAGTTTGCAGGAAGAAGTTCCCAAGGCAGACCAGCAGGGTTGGGTCATATCAGGATGTGTTAAAAGAGAAGATGAGATTTGTGTTTATGCAGATGGAAGACTTGTATTTCTAGATGGCTTGCTGTTAGAAACGTGGATTCTGGTTGTCAGGGTATACACCCTGTACAAATAGGAGGCACTACTCTAGTCAAGGTAAGCAGAATACACACTAAAAGATAATCCATGCTCACCCTTGGGTAGCTTGGCACAGAGCAGTCAGGATTATCTAAAGATGCAATGTGTAAAGTATTTGTGCAACACACACATGATAACACATTAAAAACACTACACAAATGCTCCACACAGGTTTAGAATGATAGACAATAATTTCCTGAGTAAAACAAAACCAAAATGACAAAAAAATCCAATAAGTAGAAACAGATTAAAGATTAAATCAAATTATAGTGGTTCGAGTCATAAAATGTCAACCGCGGACATATGGTTGTGTTAAATCGGGGTAAATCCGAAGTTCAGGCTGACTGCAATAGAGGGCATGCTGGCAGCAGGACTCACTCACTTTCCACTGAAAACGTACCTTGAATGGAGGAAGCATCAGCATCGAAGGCTCAATGCAAGATTAGAGGAAGCGTGGCATCATCGTCATTTCAGTGAATAGAGGCGACCTGTGTGCTCGATGAAGGCTACGTCAACGAACCCCTTTATGATGCAGGCGTCATCGAGCCACACAGTCAGTCATTATCAAGCTTCACAGCCCGTTGAAGCGATGTGGTCTAGCAGCAGCCACATCGGTGTCGAAGGGTGCTGCGTTGATTCCAATTAGCGCAAAGTCATCGATGCGTCAGTTTTGATGGATGATCACAGCAGAAATAACCTTTCAAGGGCCTGTATTGGGACCACTTGGAAGGACACAACTCACATATGGCAGAGTCCAGGTGCTGTTGCAGGGTTGAAGGAAGTCTTTCATTGCCCTGGACTTCAGAACAGGGGACAAGTTAGCAAGCCGTTGGAGTAACTCTGGGTTTAAGTGAGATGGGTCCAGTCCTTGTCCTTAGCAGGGCAGAGATCAGCAGACAACAGGGCAGCACCGCAAAGCAGAAACACAGTTCTTCCAGAGCAACAGTCAAGTAGAGTGACACTCCTTGTAGAACAGCAGTCTTTACTCATGGCAGAGTTCTTCACAGGTCCAGTAGTGTATTGTCTTGGCAGGGTCAGAGCCCCAGTACTTATACCCAGTTGTGCCTTTGAAGTGTGGGTGACTTCAAAGGAGGGTCTTTGAAGTGCACACAGGCCATTTCCTCCCATGCCTGGCTCCAGACTATCAGTAGGGGGTAATCAGCCCTTTGTGTGGGACACAAGACACTGTCTATTCAGGTGTGTAAGCTACCCCCTCTCTTCCTGCCCAGGAAGAGCTTTCAAAATGCAAATTAATGCAGTTGCGTTCTCTGTCACATCTATCCTACCTATGTTTGCGGATGTCTACAGAGAATGTACAAAGTGTAGCTGTCACCCACCCCAGATGTGTATTGGAGATAGGCTGCAGGCACACTGAGTAGTAAGAGCAAAGAAATGTCCAATTTCTAAAAGTGGCATTTCTAAAACAGTCATGTTAAATCAGACTCTACCAGTAGAGTGGATTTATCATTACCATTACAAAGATATGAAACATGATGCAGTGACTCCTTTCCATCAGAAGTTACAGTTTAAAAAGGTATTAATGAATACCCAATGTTAACCTATGCGAAGAGTACACCTCAACGTAGTGAAAAATTAATTTGACTACCTGTCACTACCTGGACATGCAAAACTTAAAAGTATATGTCCTACCTTCTACTTACACAGCACCCTGCCCTATGAGATATCTCAGTCCTACCTTAGGGATGACTTATGGGTAATACATGGGGAGTTCAAGGCTTGGCAAGTAGTTTTAAAAGACAAGTCAAAGTGGCAGTAAACTGCACACACAGGCCATGCAATGGCAGGTCTAAGACAGGTTTGAAAGGCTACTTGTGTGGGTGGCACAATCAGAGCTGCAGGCCAACTAGGAGTATTTCATTTACAGACCCTGGGTCTGTAAATGAAGGCAAATTAAATATGCCAAACAGCTATAAACCAATTATACCACATTTAGAGAAGTAAGCACATGCACTCTAGCACTGGTGAGCAGTTGTAAAGTGCTCAGAGTCTTGAAGTCAATAAAAAAGTAGGTCAGTTAAAAAGGAGAAGGAAGGCAAAAGGTTTGGGGTGACCCTTCAGAGAGGGTAATTTTCCAACACTTGCTGTCCCCAATGGCTAGACCCTTCCACAGTCCTGCACATGTTGGGAGGGTTTCCATGGCTAGGTTGCTACAGCAGAATTGGTTTAACCCCAATTCAGAATGAGCCATTAATGTGTCACAGATGTGTTGTGTGTCAGCAGATTAACGTGGGGAAAAGAACCAAAGTGACATTAAGCCATATAGGAAGATCAGGAAGTGTGACGTAGGTGACACCAACAGATGAATTTAAAGAGGAGATTTATTATAAGCTAAGCACAGATACAAGATAACGACCTCAGTCAACTTGTCAGCTCAATTACTGTTCTCCTCTGACAGAATCCCTGGTCATACCTGTTCTCCATTCTACCCTTGATATCATAAGGATGCCATCTACATACCACCCATGGCAACAGATAAATGCCATCACCTGGATACCACACATCTTCTCCCCAACAAAACAAAAATGAGGCAACTATTTACAAAGCAGAGTACTAAAATGCTGCAAACATTATGCTTATATTACATGGGGCCATATGTAGGTAATTTCTATTTACCATTTCCTAAATACCGAATTTTACCGATTCGGTATTTAAGAATCGGTAAATAGAATGTAGGTATAAAATCGGTAAATTTTACCGATTCGGTAATATTCGTTATTACCGATTCGGTATTTACCGAATCGGTAATAAGGCATACCTTCCCATTCATTCCTATGGGCCTGGAGGCCCATAGGAATGAATGGGAAGCCATTCACTATTACCGATTCGGTAAATACCGAATCGGTAATAGGGGGAGCATATTCAAGGGTGGCAGGGTGTCACAGTGACACCCTGTTGCACCCCTGAATCGTGCATGTGTGCACATGTGGCGCACATACATGCCCTAAGGGCATGTATGTCTGCCACATGGCACTTTTAAAAAAGCACAAATTTGCTTTTGAAAAGGTATTCGGTATTTACCATCAACTTGTAGTTTGTGGTAACTAACAAAGCCTTAAACCAAAAATGCACTCACTTGAGTGCTCCCTACATAGGATTTAAGTATTCGGTAATTTACCGATTCGGTATTTTACCGATTTCTTAAAATACCGATTCGGTAAAATACCGAATCCTTAAAACCTGCCTCCTACATTAGAAAGGGCTAAATACCGGTCGGTAACGGGAAAATTACCGATTTTCGGCCGTTACCGACCGGTATTTAGCTATCTACATATGGCCCATAGTCCCTTAGGTACCCAGGTCTTAAAACAGTGCAGTGACTCTGCCCACACAGGAGCTGAGGAGCACTATAATTATCTTGCTGGCACATTGCAGAAGAACAGGTTTTCTTGATCAAACCATTAGGGTGCAAACACCTTGCCACCTTATTCAGGTTCCAGATCCTGTTGTCTTCTGTTTTAATCGTATTTTTATTCAACTTTACCAATCTCATTATTTTACTGAATTTGGAATAACCTGATTTTGCCATAGGAAGCTTGATTTAAACTCAATCACCTACATTCAGCAGTGTTTCATTTACATTCTACTGATTATCAATCTTATGCTTTCTTTTCAACATCTTGTTTCTCCTAATATCTGCAACATCTTCCCCCAAAATCTGCTGACCTGTCAGTCCCCTCTTCTTACTAACCCAACTTGGCCAAACTGAGCAATTGGGTTCCTGTTGTGGAGTGAAGCGTTAGCCAATATATCTTCACCTTTTACTTTACTTCTCTCATCCAGCTCCTGCCACAAACAACAGCTATCAGGACAGTCTCCTTCAAAACTTTGTTAAACCTCTCTATCATTCCGTTTGCTTTGGGATGATAAAGAGCTGATTTCTTATGGGTTATATCCTTGTATAGTAAAAACAATTCTCCATTTGTTTAGAGGAAAATTGAACAACTTTTTCAGGTAACAAGGAAAAAGGATAGCCCTCTATCTCAAAAAGTTCTTCCAGAAACATAATAATATCCTTTGTTTTTACAGAATTCACTACTTTCACCTCTGCCCTCCTAGAACATAAATCTATGCAACTCAAAATGTAACGATCCACACTCGATATTTAAGAGATCCTATAGTATATAACGCAATATCTTTTCAAGGATTTACAGGCAACATACGTAAAACCAAAGGTGGTGTGCAATCCTGCAGCACTTTATCACTGCTCAGACACTCACAGCAATATCATACCCTCTGTTCCACCATTAGATCAATGCCCGGCCACCAGCAACCCTCACGTGTTCTTTCCTTCGTTTTTAGGATTCCAGTGTGACTCACATGGGCCTTCTCAATTATCCGTTCTCTCAAACTTCTAGGAGGTAGGAGTCTACTACCTCTTAACAAAAAATCCTACTTAACACTCAACTCATATTTAATACACCAAAATGGTTTATCTCCATCCTCACAATAATTTTTCAAGTACCAACATCCCTTTATAATGTGCATCACCTCTTGTAATACAGAGTCAGTTTGCATCTCTTCCAACCACTCTTTCTTCTGTATAATCCCATTTGAGATTTCACATAGTTTGCAGTCATCCTCCCACAGCGTAGCTTTCCATTCATCATCTTCAGGTGACAGCTTCCTTTCATTGTTGCAACATAATCTAGAAAAATAATCCGCAATCAAGTTGTAAACTCCAGGAACGTCAAAACGTCAAGACATCAAAGTGAAAAGTAAAAATCTTGAAGTGCACATGCCAATTTGCAAATTCTGGTAGAAACATAGGGCCCGATTCACAGAACAAACTTAAGACAAAATCCTAAACTTAGTACCATTTTGGTATTCACAGAATGCACTTTCTACTTCTGGTATTCACAGAATGAACTTACTACTTTTGCGATTCACAGAATAAACGTACTACTTTTGCTATTCACAGAATGGATTTACGACTACTAACTTTACGTTCGCACTCGGGCCGGAAATTCTGGCCCGGAGGCGGAGCTTCTGGCCCGGAGGCGGGGCTTCCGGGCCGGAGGCAGAGCTTCCGGGCCAGAGGTGGGGATTCCGGCCAGTGGTGGAGATTTAGCCATGGCCAAAATCTCCACCTCTGGGCCGGAAGCTCCACCTCCGGGCCGGAAGCTCCGCCTCCGGGCTGGAATTTCCGGCCCGAGTGCGGACGTAAGGTTAGTAGTCGTAAATCCATTCTGTGAATAGCAAAAGTAGTAAGTTTATTCTGTGAATCGCAAAAGTAGTACGTGCATTCTGTGAATACCAAAATGGTACTAAGTTTAGGATTTTGTCTTAAGTTTGTTCTGTGAATCGGGCCCATAGTCTATCCCTTTAATCATCCCTTTAATCATGAAGATCTCACTCAAGAGCTTCTGATCAGTTTTCAAGTGACTTCCTCATACACATTTTCTCAGTTTCTTCACAGCTCAATATATAGCCAGAGCCTCCCTTTCAATTACAGAGTATCTCAACTCTGTCCCCTTAAGTGCTCTGGAAATAAACAATGTTAATCTTTCCAGACCATTCTTTTCTTGCAACAGTAACCCACCAAGACTTTTGGAACTAGTATCTGTCATAAAAATTGTCCTTTGGCCTGGCTCAAAACTACTTAAGCAAACACAATAGGAAGGGTGTGCGAAGCACTGAAACTCCATCCATCATCTCCTTGTGTTTGCTTTTTTCCCTGTAAGTTGGCAGGGTATGCCCAGACGTTTGTCCCTTACTCACTTTGCCACTGGATTCAAGCTAGCCTGGCTAATGACGGGTGTTACCCCAAAACCGGTCCCAGGATGCTTGTTTCCGGTCCAAGGAAGTCCTGGCTTGGCAGTTCAGGCTGGACTGTTCCCGTGAGGAACAGGGACAAGACTGATTTTCTAATGGCTGTCTCTGAACTGGGGAGGCGAATTGAGCTAAAGAATGATGATGGATTCAACCCAGATCTGTGACTTGGGGTGAGTGTCTGAAAAGTTTCAGTGCTCCATCCATCAGCTTTGTTTGCCCTAAGTTGGCAGGGTATGCCCAGACGTGGGTCCCTTGCTCACTTTGCCACTGGATTCAAACTAGCCTGGCTATTGAGGGGTGTTACCCTGAAACCGGTTCCAGGATGCTTGATTCCAGTCCAAGGTTGGCAGTTCCAGTCCTGGCTTGGCAGTTTGGGCTTTAGTGTTCTAGTGTTCTAATAAGCAACAGGGTCAAGACTGATTTGTATATGGCTGGGTCTGAACCGGGGTGGTGAAGTGAGCTAAAGAACGATGAGGGATTCAACCCAGATCTAATAGTGACTGGGGGTGTGTCTGAAATGTTTCAGCGCTCCGTCCATCATCTCATTGTGTTTGCTTTGTTTGCCCTAAGTTGGCGGGGTATGCCCAGACGTGGGTCCCTTGTTTACTTTGCCACTGGATTCAAGCTAGACTGGCTGAGGAGAGTTGTTACCTTGAAAGCGGTCCCAGGATGCTTGTTTTGGGTTCTGGGTGGACCTGGCTTGGCAGTTCAGGCTGGACTGTTCCGATGAGGAACAGGGTCAAAAATGATTTGCATATGGCTTGGTCTGGACTGTTGTGGCGAAGTGAGCTAAAGAACAATGATGGATTCAACCCAGATCTGTGACTGTGGTGAGTGTCTGAAAAGTTTTAGCACTGCATCCATCATCTCCTTTTGTTTGTTTAAAACTACTTAAACAAGTTGCCTCTTGCAAGCAAGATTTTGGAATCACATATTCTTCTTCACACTTCTTGTACCACACAAACTCCTTTATTTTTTTCAACAAATACCTCATGTTTAAATTTTTCCCAGGTAGAGATATGTGGGGCGGAACTCCACTCCACTTCGGACGCACAGCGATCAAATGGGCACGTCAAAAATGCCACCAATTCATCCAATCTTCTCTTAAAGTTTTATTTATATTAGTCCACTTTTATTGAATCGTAACTACTTTTCATCAACTCAAACGTCAGACACTATGTTTTACATTTAATCCTTAAATGCTTGTAGACATGCCAATATAGGCCTTGATCTGCAGCATGGATGATACATAGGTCCTCCTTAACAAGCGTGTTTCATTTACCCAATGCATTTCGGGCCTGGTCTGGCCCTTCGTCAGGGGTTTTCTACAAATTAAAACAAATCGATTAACTACTGTTTAACATCTCTAATTTGTCACGTTTCTTACTTTACAAAAGGTAAAAAATGCATTGTTCATGACAAAGATTCACCCCGTAATCAACATGATACCCACAAAATTACGTAAATACCTAATCTTGCTGTTGCAACTACCGTTTTATCATGAGACCCCTTAAGCAAATATCCCACTAATGGGTAAGCCACCCCATCTAACCCAGGTATTACATCTACGTGAACTGTTTAACACGAATCCATACCTTCAAGATTCCGTTAACCACTTTCGACCATGTTACAAGACGTTGTGAACGCCTCACGATGTTGTGCTATTTAAAACACCTGCGTCCAAACCCCACCCATGTTTGTCCATCCAATAGGCACATTAGATTTTTTTAAACTGCTTCCATGTGTTTACAAAACTACAGGGACCATGATACACTGTTATTGTTGCGCGATTTCTTCAACTAGCAAGCATAACCAATATTCAAGATATTTTCGTACATGTCACATTTCATATAACTAATCTCCAATGGTGTTAACCTCTGTCCAAAATATTTATTTATCAATGAAATTCTACCCTTAGTCTAATCCCATATTCAACGTGAATTAGACTGTGTATTATGACTGTGCAAATTGATGACATTACACCAAATAGACAAAATGTAAATCAGAAGTTCCTCGTAGCTTCAAAGCGTAGTCAATAAACATAACTTAAAGGAAAGATGTTTTGACGATCCAGCGTTCCTTTATTTTGAGATCTTTCATCCATGGGTGCAACTCGTCGACGAGCAGTTCCATAATAAATACCATAGAAAATGACAGAGTGCACACCTTGTGTTCACAAGTTTTTTCATAATTGATTGCTTTAAATTGTTGTATGTGTACAGGCCCGAAATCGTGGACTGCCCGGCCACGTGGGAAACAGGTAGAGATATGTGGGGCGGAACCCTCCTTAACAAGCGTGTTCACATGTTTTTTCATAATTGATTGCTTTAAATTGTTGAATGCGCGCAACAATAACAGTGTATCATGGTCCCTGTAGTTTTGTAAACACATGGAAGCAGTTTAAAAAAATCTAATGTGCCTATTGGATGGACAAAAATGGGTGGGGTTTGGACGCAGGTGTTTTAAATAGCACAACATCGTGAGGCGTTCACAACGTCGTGTAACATGATCGAAAGTGGTTAACGAAATCTTGAAGGTATGGATTCGTGTTAAACAGTTCACGTAGATGTAATACCTGGGTTAGATGGGGTGGCTTACCCATTAGTGGGATATTTGCTTAAGGGGTCTCATGATAAAACGGTAGTTGCAAGAGCAAGATTAGGTATTTACGTAATTTTGTGGGTATCATGTTGAATACGGGGTGAATCTTTGTCATGAACAATGCATTTTTTACCTTTTGTAAAGTAAGAAACGTGACAAATTAGAGATGTTAAACAGTTTTTAATCGATTTGTTTCAATTTGTAGACAACCCCTGACGAAGGGCCAGACCAGGCCCGAAATGCATTGGGTAAATGAAACACGCTTGTTAAGGAGGACCTATGTATCATTCCATGCTGCAGATCAAGGCCTGTATTGGCATGTCTACAAGCATTTAAGGATTAAATGTAAAACATAGTGTCTGACGTTTGACTGGATGAAAAGGAGTTACGATTCATTAAAAGTGGACTAATCTAAATAAAACTTTATGGGAAGATTGGATGAATTGGTGGCATTTTTGACGTGCCCATTTGATCGCTGTGCGTCCGAAGTGGGGTGGAGTTCCGCCCCACATATCTCTACCTGTTTCCCACGTGGCCGGGCAGTCCACGATTTCGGGCCTGCACACATACAACAATTTAAAGCAATCAATTATGGAAAAACTTGTGAACACGAGGTGTGCAATCTGTCATTTTCTATGGTATTTAATATGGAACTGCTCGTCGACGAGTTGCACCCATGGATGAAAGATCTCAAAATAAAGGAACGCTGGATCGTCAAAACATCTTTCCTTTAAGTTATGTTTATTGACTACGCTTTGAAGCTACGAGGAACTTCTGATTTACATTTTGTCTATTTGGTGTAATGTCATCAATTTGCACAGTCATAATACACAGTCTAATTCACGTTGAATATGGGATTAGACTAAGGGTAGAATTTCATTGATAAATAAATATTTTGGACAGAGGTTAACACCATTGGAGATTAGTTATATGAAATGTGACATGTACGAAAATATCTTGAATATTGGTTATGCTTGCTAGTTGAAGAAATCGCTCAACAATAACAGTCTATCATGGTCCCTGTAGTTTTGTAAACACATGGAAGCAGTTTAAAAAAATCTAATGTGCCTATTGGATGGACAAAAATGGGTGGGGTTTGGACGCAGGTGTTTTAAATAGCACAACATCGTGAGGCGTTCACAACGTCGTGTAACATGATCGAAAGTGGTTAACGAAATCTTGAAGGTATGGATTCGTGTTAAACAGTTCACGTAGATGTAATACCTGGGTTAGATGGGGTGGCTTACCCATTAGTGGGATATTTGCTTAAGGGGTCTCATGATAAAACGGTAGTTGCAAGAGCAAGATTAGGTATTTACGTAATTTTGTGGGTATCATGTTGAATACGGGGTGAATCTTTGTCATGAACAATGCATTTTTTACCTTTTGTAAAGTAAGAAATGTGACAAATTAGAGATGTTAAACAGTTTTTAATCGATTTGTTTCAATTTGTAGACAACCCCTGACGAAGGGCCAGACCAGGCCCGAAATGCATTGGGTAAATGAAACACGCTTGTTAAGGAGGACCTATGTATCATTCCATGCTGCAGATCAAGGCCTGTATTGGCATGTCTACAAGCATTTAAGGATTAAATGTAAAACATAGTGTCTGACGTTTGACTGGATGAAAAGGAGTTACGATTCATTAAAAGTGGACTAATCTAAATAAAACTTTATGGGAAGATTGGATGAATTGGTGGCATTTTTGACGTGCCCATTTGATCGCTGTGCGTCCGAAGTGGGGTGGAGTTCCGCCCCACATATCTCTACCTGTTTCCCACGTGGCCGGGCAGTCCACGATTTCGGGCCTGCACACATACAACAATTTAAAGCAATCAATTATGAAAAAACTTGTGAACACGAGGTGTGCACTCTGTCATTTTCTATGGTATTTAATATGGAACTGCTCGTCGACGAGTTGCACCCATGGATGAAAGATCTCAAAATAAAGGAACGCTGGATCGTCAAAACATCTTTCCTTTAAGTTATGTTTATTGACTACGCTTTGAAGCTACGAGGAACTTCTGATTTACATTTTGTCTATTTGGTGTAATGTCATCAATTTGCACAGTCATAATACACAGTCTAATTCACGTTGAATATGGGATTAGACTAAGGGTAGAATTTCATTGATAAATAAATATTTTGGACAGAGGTTAACACCATTGGAGATTAGTTATATGAAATGTGACATGTACGAAAATATCTTGAATATTGGTTATGCTTGCTAGTTGAAGAAATCGCGCAACAATAACAGTCTATCATGGTCCCTGTAGTTTTGTAAACACATGGAAGCAGTTTAAAAAAATCTAATGTGCCTATTGGATGGACAAAAATGGGTGGGGTTTGGACGCAGGTGTTTTAAATAGCACAACATCGTGAGGCGTTCACAACGTCTTGTAACATGATCGAAAGTGGTTAACTAAATAAATCTTGAAGTTATGGATTTGTGCTAAACAGTTCACGTAGATGTAATACCTGGGTTAGATGGGGTGGCTTACCCATTAGTGGGATATTTGCTTAAGGGGTCTCATGATAAAACGGTAGTTGCAAGAGCAAGATTAGGTATTTACGTAATTTTGTGGGTATCATGTTGATTACGGGGTGAATCTTTGTAATGAACAATGCATTTTTTACCTTTTGTAAAGTAAGAAACGTGACAAATTAGAGATGTTAAACAGTGGTTAATCGATTTGTTTTAATTTGTAGACAACCCCTGACGAAGGGCCAGACCAGGCCCGAAATGCATTGGGTAAATGAAACACGCTTGTTAAGGAGGACCTATGTATCATTCCATGCTGCAGATCAAGGCCTGTATTGGCATGTCTACAAGCATTTAAGGATTAAATGTAAAACATAGTGTCTGACGTTTGACTGGATGAAAAGGAGTTACGATTCATTAAAAGTGGACTAATATAAATAAAACTTTATGAGAAGATTGGATGAATTGGTGGCATTTTTGACGTGCCCATTTGATCACTCTGCGTCCGAAGTGGGGTGGAGTTCCGCCCCACATATCTCTACCTGTTTCCCACGTGGCCGGGCAGTCCACGATTTCGGGCCTGCACGCATACAACAATTTAAAGCAATCAATTATGAAAAAACTTGTGAACACGAGGCGTGCACTCTGTCATTTTCTATGGTACATCTTTCCAAGCACAATTCACCACAAATTTGCTATAGTATTTTGTCATGTCCAAACATTTCATAAGTTCTTCTTTATTTGAGGAATTGGGCATGTTTTTGATGGCATCTATCAAATCTTGTTAGGGTTTTATGCCTTTCTTTGAGACTAAATGACCTGAATACTCAATTTCAGGTACGTTGAATTTACGCTTCATCTAGCTTCAAAACAACCCACTAGAGATAATCCTTTGCAGCACAGCTTGAAGCCTCTCATCATGTTCTTCAGAAGTGTTACCATACACCAGTATGTAATCCCTTTAGCACACTCTCCATTGTTCTCTGGAAAACTGATGCCGCACATATTAATCCAAAGGGTATTTTTACATATTTGAATGTACCAAATGGAGTGATAAACAATGTAAAATCCTGTGATTATGGATGCAACTTCATTTGATGGTACGCTGAACACAACACCTCGTTGATGTTAGGAAGTGGTTAATAATGTACCATGACATTCTTATTGAATTCCCTAAGATCTACACATAATAACGCTTCACCACTCGCTTTATGCCAATGCTGCCCAATTTACACAAAATCCAAGTTTCTCTCAAGAATCTCTTTTGGCATTCAATAACACCCCACACAAGGGGGGGTGCTAGAGGGCGCCAAGCAAGATGGCCGCACTTGCGTGAGGATCTTGCTGTTCGGGTGCCAATCCTTTCAACATTCTTGCCATCCTGGCAACATAACATCCCAGAAGCAGCCCTAAACTCGCTGCAGGGCAGCAGATAGTGCCCACAAAAAATAATTTCCTACCTGGCAATCCCTGCTACTTGATGCCTTCGCGACCGCGCTTCCCGTGATGGCGGTGGAGAGAGCACTCTGAGCTGAGCGCGGTGGCGCTGGTGTGATTTGCCTGAGCTGGAGACTTGCTGTGGCATCGCCGCCGAGAGTGTTGGAGCGAGGGGTCTGCGAAGAGGCTTCCCCCTTGTTGCTGGACCTTGGCCGGACCCCCTGGGCTGACTCCCCGCGGTTCCGCGAGCGGCTACGGAGAGGTGCGCCCGGTGGTTGGGCGGGACCAGCTGCAGTTCCAAGAGGTGTCGCCAGCGGCGGAGTGGGGATGGCGCCCTTCCTCAGCCCGGGGTAAGTGCCACTGCGTGAGACATCTGGTGCTGCGGAGTTGACATCGGAGGGCTGGGCCTTCCCCGTGGCCCCTGTGAGCGGCAGCCGGCCTGGTTACCTGGAGCTCCCCCGCGGCATGGCTTGTCACCGAGAGCCGACGCGGCAGCGAGGTGGACTGTCGCTGTGGGGTGCCCAGGCCTCGCTGGTGGCCCTAGATCGCGCTGAGCCTGTGGACTGAGCCAATTGGGAGCATTGGCAGATTACTCCCTGGGGAACTCTTGCTTCTCCTGCTCCCACCACGGCACCTGCCGCTGAAGACGCTGGGGGGGTCGCCGGAGATTGTGGGGCCACGTGGTGCGGGCTCCGGGACCCCCAGAGGTGGCTGCTTTCCCTCCGGATGTGCTGCTGTTGCTCTGTTGCGGTCAGCCACACTGCCCTCAGCCTGACCATCGCGCCTAAAAGAGGGTAGTGGGGTGAGGCCCGGCGTGACCCACCTATTGACGGCTGCACGCCCCCCAGACCCCAGCTGTCCCCTGCGCTTTGGATCCAGGGATTGCGCGTGAGGAAGCTGAATGGACTAGCTCGCAATAACATCATTGTCTACCTTGCTGCCACCTGACAGGGCCTGCGACTCCAGCGGCCGTTTTCGCATGGGGCACTACCAGCCCGGCTTGGCGGAGGCTAGAGTGCACATGTAGTGGACAATCCATTGTCCTACAGTGGAGAGGCCCCATAACTTCACCTACACACAGGGGCGGACGTGATATAGGAGAGTACCTGATCTCCCGAAGACCCTCGCGCGCTGCTTACATTTGAGACCCGGAAAACTCCCCGTTCGCAGTCGGAGCCAGATGAAGATCATGCTGAGGCTCCATCCCTATCAACTACGGACCTGAAGGAGCTGCTGCTTGTAATGCAATTGAACCTGAGGTCCATAGAGTCCAAAATGGACTTCATGTCTGCCAGAATGGACGGCCTAACACATAGGGTGGACAAGCACGACGACCGCTTAACTAAAGCAGAGAGACGAATATCAGACTTGCAGGACACGTGCACTGTTACTACTAGCCACATAACCGAGATGGACAAAGTATTGAAAGTGATAGCCGCTAAAAATGAGGAGTTGGAGTCGCGCTTGCGGAGTCGACAGCCACTGGGAAAATTGAGGCTTCCGTGGAACGGTTGCTGATAGCACTATTTGGCAGAGAGGAATTTTCATCGGTCCTTGTGGTGGAGAGAGCACATCGCTCGCTGGCAAGCCGTCCTCCCCTTGGGACTCCACCATGCCCCATTATAGCCAAATTGTTGAACTATCGCGACAGAGACACGGCGCTCCGGCTATCCAGAGAGAAAGGACGCCTCCAACATGAAGGAATGGAAATCTCTCTCTATCCAGATTTTACCATGGCCATGCAAGAACAGAGACGTAAATTTCTTCAAGTCAAAAAGAAACTACAACAGCTCTACATTCCATATGCCATGCTGTTCCCGGCCCGCCGGAAGGTAACATCCCAAGGAAGACAACATTTCTTCACTAACCCACAACACGTCCAGGACTTCATCAAGACGTTACCCAAACAACCTGCAGGCCGTCTGTCTCCAGCGTGCCAGGAGGAGGAAAATAGAGGCGCATCCGACATTGAGTAACACCATCCTACGTAATCGTTGGCACCAGCACTAAGGACACCACATTTGCTCATTGGTTCTGCGGCACCCTCGAACTCACGTGGGCCGGAGACGGTGCCCCTATGACCCCCATCCAAATATAATGGATTCATCATCGAGCGCCACTGGCCTTTTGCCTAGCAGGAAGCACCCATAGAATAGTATATCATGATCCTAGTTGAGAGAGTCGATGCCATACTCCTGAGAAGGTGGTACTCACACCTCCCTCTTTGATAGGCTGCAAGACTACTCACGGAAGGCGCGGGGTGTACGATTTGGATAAGAAATCCTCAGTTCAATAACAAATGTTTATGCCCTGAGACTGGCCCCAGGAGCTTGCGCCGCCTCATATATTTTATCCTCCCTTAATGGTCAGACACGAACTAATCCGTGGGATGCACCAATCGACTTGCCAAGATGGACCTATGATACTACACCCAAACACCCTCGCCACCGTGAGAAGCACCTGGTCACCCTCTGGCCGCCGCCCACCAGGTGAACCCTAAAACTTGAACTTAAAAACATGGTTGGAAAATTATCTTCCCGTCCCCCGTTGAGACTAGGGCTTGCGGGACTGTCAGGGAGGGGGGAGGTATATGGCACAGCAGGTTGGGGTTGCTGTTGTGGGAGGAGGGAGGGATTGGGGTTTGGTTTTCACTTCATCTTTTGGTATTGCACTGTTATAAATACACCTGGTGATGAGTTCCCATGCAATCATACACACTATGGTCTACAGAATTCCCTTTCTTACATGCGTGATGGAGTCCCGTCCCAGAACACTCCAGTATAACTTTTTGACATGGAATGTGCGAGGCCTAGGTAATCCCCGTAAACGCTGTCATATCCTTGCATATCTTGATCGCCACAATGTCCACTGTGCGATGCTGCAGGAAACACACCTACCCCCTCACTTTCGCTACCCGCTGGGCAAGCCATAGAGGCTTCTCTTGTTACTCCTCAGACGCCCGGGGCACCGCTGTCCTGGTGAAACATACACTCCCATTGGCTCCTATGCAGACCGGCAAAGGCCGATACAACATCTTGTAGGGGAGGCTATCCGCACAATCCATTACAATGGTATCTAGTTATGGACTAAACACGGATGAACAGGAGTTCTTCGGGTGTTGTGGGGGAAGATACAAGATGTGGGCACCACACACTTAATATGGGGAGGAGATTTTAACGTTACAATCAACCCAAATCTGAACAGGTCGCACCAGCAACCTCACCATTACACAGCAGTGCAACTAGCCCTTAAAAACATAGTTGAGGGACACGACCTCATAGACCCTTGGAGAACTCATCACCCATTGACTCGTCAGGGATATTGCTACTCCTCTGCCCACGCTTCCTGGTCGCGTATAGACTATTGGCTTGTCGATAGGGGACTGGCAATTTGGACATCGCACACATCTTATCTCCCCCGCACATACTCAGACCACTCTCCGTATTGTTGACTCTCACCCCACCACAGGAGGAGCCTCCATATCTTTAATGGCGCCTCAACCCACAGTCGCTACTTGACCCTGTTTTTAAAGATGAACTCGACCAAGAGATATCAGATTTCTTCCTCCGTAATAATGGCTCTGTCCCCCAATACTCTACAATTTGGGAGGCTTTTAAAGTGACCATTCGAGGCATCTGTCTAGCGAAGAGTGGGGGTGTATTAAAAGATATTTGTAACCCGCTCCACAAATTAGAATTAGACATAAAAAGAAACAAGTTGGCTATCCAAACCACACTTTCTCCAAAACTACAAGCACACTTACGCACTACCAAGATACTGCTGAGCGTGAATGCAAATTTAGGGGAAAATATCAGAAGGCTCGCCTTTACGGTGAGGGAGAGAGACCGGGATGGGTGTTGGCCTCCTCTATCCGACCTCCACGCTTCACCAACACTGTTTTAGAAATTGATGATGAGGACTGTCTAACACATAGGAACTACTCAGACATACTCGCAGCGTTTAAACGGTTTTATAAAGCATTGTACTCTACTCACCGTCAGGCCCCGTTAGACTTCGATTCATTTTTCGAGGACACTGCCATAGCCTGTTTGGGTAATGGCCAGAGAGAGTTCCTCCTAGCGCTCCATGAGGACGAGGAGATGATCTCCGCTATTATGCAATTACAATCTGGCAAAGCTCCGGGGCCAGACGGGCTGCCGGCTGAGTTCTATAAAATATATTGTCACTTAATCATCCCTATATTGAGGCATGTTTTCGAGGAGGCCCGAGAAACCGGCATTTTACCCCAAACAATGCGTGAGGCGCTTATCATTTCCCTGCCTAAACCAGGTAAACCGCCCACGCAACTAGATTCGTATAGGCCCCTATCTCTTATTAATGTAGATGCTAAAGTCCTTGCTAAACTAATCGCCAACCGTATTAGCCCACTCATGCCGGTGCTGGTCCTTCTGGATCAATCGGGTTTTGTCCCGACTTGGAGGACAGCCCACAACCTACGAACTCTGTTTGCACTGCTCCATGATATAGACCGTGGAGGGGGGCGCTAGGTGGCGCCGGACCAAGATGTCCGCACTTGCATGAGGCTCTGGCCGCCCGACCCACTGATCCAACAATTATGTGCTGAAGTACCCCTCGCCCGTAATCAGAAACACGGGGATATGCGCCCGACAAGAAGCGGCGGACTCGCTGAAAGTTTGGGGCCACTCTGACCAACGGCTCCGAAGATATCCGGCTTGCTGTGCGGCCGGGGGAGACGCGCTCGCTACTGCTGGAGGCGAGCGGCGGCTGCCGCACCTACGCTGGGACCGGTGCGGCCACGCGGCGCAGGGCCCGAGAATGAGCCGAGTGCGGCGCGACCCCCTTGACGACATCGCCCGAAGGTGAGGGCCGGCAGGAGCCGATCGCGGCCTGCGCTAAGTTGCTGGGACCCCTCCCTGACGTGGGGGCAGCCGCGGCCCTCCGGTACGGTGCGGAGCAGGGAAGCAGGCGGCTGTTGGTGTGGAGGCCCGGACCGGCACCCGGACACTGCGGGACGCGGAGCCGCTCCGCTTGCGGCTTGCCCTGGCACGGCGGTGAGAGAAGCACGGCTGGAGAGCTGCGGGGCGGAGGACTGCCCTGCTGCCTTGCGGCGTGGGCTGAGGATCACCGTGTAGCGGCCGGGCCCGATCTTGGGGGCCGAAGAGGGTCCTGCAGGGCGGCCGCGAGAGGGCTTCCAGCTGGGCTAAGTCCGCCAGACCAGAACCACAGAGGATTGCAGGCAGAGAAAGGCCCTTGACCCCCCTCCCGGGAGTGGGGACCGCAGTGGACCCAGGCGGGGCTTCATCTTCCCAAACATAAAAACGCACAGCAGACTGAGAAAACGGTGTTGGCGATTTGCGCGGAGGAGTGGGCTGAGAGCGCTGCGGCCTGAACGTTGGGGGCCTGAAGAGGCACGACACCGCGGTGTGGCCTGTTGAGAAGCCTTGCGGCGTTGACGGCCGCGGGGAGAACGCCATGGGGAAGGCAGAGGCGCGCCAATCCAAGCTGCCGTTCGAGGATAAAAAGTCAGCTACGCGCTCCGCCACGGAGGATTCGAGTGCACCTGCTGTAGCGCCGCAGACCCCGTTGGCAGCTTCCCCCAATGAGGAACTGAAGGTCATGCTCATGGCAATGCAGCAGAGCTTAAACGTCCTCTCCGGGAAAATGGACACCATGAATACTCGCCTTGACTTCCTGGTGCTGAAAGTCGATAAACACGAGGAGCAGCTTAAGGAGGCCGAGAAGAGGATCTCCGACACAGAAGACACCACCTCGGCCATGGCCAAGCAAATGTCGCAAATGGACAAGCTGCTCAAGGTGATAGCAGCCAAGAACGAGGATTTGGAGGCGCGCAGCCGGAGGAATAACATCCGCCTGATAGGTATACCGGAGACCACAGCCACGGGGCGAATGGAGGACTATGTGGAGCGCTTGCTAACCTCCTCGCTTGGGGCGGATTCCTTCTCAGCACACTTGACAGTCAAACGAGCGCACAGATCGCTGGGCCCACGACCTCCGGCTGGCGCGCCACCGAGACCCATAGTGGCAAGACTGCTCAACTACCGAGATCGCGATGCCGCTTTGCGGAGAGCGCGGGACATACCGAACTTGCAGTATGAGGGGAACTCGTTCTCCATATACCCGGACTTTACACTGGCCGTCCAGGAAGCAAGGAAGAAATACGTCCAGGTGAAGCAGAAACTGCGTACGGCTAACGTTGAATATGCCCTCCTCTATCCAGCCAAGCTGAGGATTCGCCATCGAGACCGCACGATCATCTGCGTCAACCCGCAACAGGCGGAGGAGTTCCTCAAATCGTTGCGAAGGACCCCCGGGCACAAGACGGCGATGGCAGGAGATCTGGCTCCCAGTCGCCGAGAGACACAGCATAGCGTGGAGCGGTGTGGAATGGACGGTCCGCAGTAGGACTTACTGCGACACGGTAACACATCGTTGCAGCGCGGACTGCAGAGACGACTGGGTTATGCCTGGCAGAGGGGGCGAGTCCCGACCGACTTGGCCGCGGCGGCCAGGCGCAGGAGGCCGTGCAAGAGGAACTGGTGATGTTGCTGCTGAGACTCTACGCAGTTGCGGACAGATGAGTACCTGGGTGTGGGAAGTACTGCTTTGATAACTTAATGGCGTGGGAATATCCTGTGCTGGGGAATCGGCTCTGATCCGCCCTATATGGGCCTTATAGAAGTGCTTGAATAGAACGGGTACGAAGGGGACTACCGACACGGGGTTGGGCGCCCTCCACCCTGACCCTCCTTCACCTCAGATCCGCTGAGGAGGGTACAGGGAATCCCGCTGCTTGGCGTGAAGCGAGGGTTTCAGAGGCACGCCAGCGCCCCACAGCGGGTGGTCCCCATTGTTTAAAGACAGACAGCCTTAACCAACTTGTTTGCTTGTTTTCTTATGCCTTTTGTTCTGTATAGCCTGATGCTATTGTTTAGACATGGGCCTGTACTATTGTTGGGGTACACGGTGGGAGGACAACGCGATGCCGGTGCATTTGGGGCGCTGATGTGGGTGGGAGGGGTGGGGGGAACAGTTGTGGGAGATCATTATGACCTAGAGAGAGCAGGTTCCCATCTGACCAGACCGCAATGCGCTTTGAGGGCATTGCAACACTCTTGGGTGCTAGGGGACACCGCACTACGCGCCATACCACGAGAGGGAAATGCGGGGGATACCAGACACGCACGCATGAACACGTTTATCACTGTGAGTCACACATGGAGGGGGCATGACCACACACAATAAAGTTGCTATCCTGGAATGTGCGGGGGTTGCGGGACCCTAGGAAGAAAAGGCAGATTCTCTCTTACCTCGACAGACACGATATCAGCATAGTGGCGCTGCAGGAGACACACACTGACCCTAGATGTGACCCGACCTTCGGCAGCAGGTGGGCTTCCAGCAGGGTGTTTTCGGCATACTCTACATATGCTCGGGGCATGGTCATCCTGATCAAAAGGGGTACCCCCTTCCGCTGTGGAGGAACGCGGAGCGATGGAGAGGGCAGATTCTGCATGATGTGGGGCACTCTAGGAAGGCACTCGATTGTCATCCTTAGCTACTATGGCCCCAACACTGACAACCCTGACACACTGACTGCACTTTGGGGACAGATCCTGGACATGGGGGCCACTCACGTGCTCTGGGCCGGGGAATTCAATACTGTCTGCGATCCTACTAAAGACAGGTCTTCTCACCTGCCCCATCACTATACACGCAGCCAGGGGGCATTGAGGGGTTTGTTAGAGGATGGCGGGCTGGTAGACATCTGGAGACACTGACACTTAGAGAGGCGGGAGGGCACCTTCCAATCTTCGATCCATGAGTCCCGGTCGAGACTAGATTACTGGCTTGGGTCCCGGGGGATCTGCCCGTGGGTGCGAGGCGCGGAGCACTTGGCTCGCACGCTGTCTGACCATGCCCCGGTGTGCCTCTCCATGGCTGTCCCCAGCTTGCGTGCTGACTCCATGGGATGGAGGCTAGTCCCTGAGGCGCTGCTGGATGAAGTATTTAAGACTGAGCTTGGGGAGGCCATAACAGAATCGTTTGAGCGGAATAGAGGTACGGTTGAGCGGGTGGGGACGATGTCGGAGGCGTTCAAGGTGACCATGCGAGGGGTGTGCATCTCCAAGAGTTTCGGGGTGTTGAGGGACATCCGTCGGCGCCTTCGATGGCTTGAGGAGGAGCTTAAGGAGCTAGAGGGGAGTGTCTGGCAGACAGAGACCGGGGAAAGGAGGGCCAAATTGAGAGAAGTGCTGACCGAGTACACAGTAACGGCGGACAGGGAGATGAAATTCTGAGGGAAATACACCCAGGCGTGACGCTATGGGGAGTGGGGTAGGCCTGGGAAGGCATTAGCTCAGGACATCAGATTGCTCCGGTACGCTAATTATATCCTTGAAGTTGAGGATGCGGGAGGTCAATGTCACAAAGACAGTGCCCGGATACTACAGACCTTTACTGATTTTTACGCTGAGCTGTACAGGTCCAAGGGGGTCAATGCAGAGGACCTTCCATGTTTTTTTGGGTACATTACACTTGGGTACCTGGGAGACAGGCAGAGGGAGTTCCTATGTGAGCCTTTCTCAAATGACGAACTCCGGGAGGCGGTCTTTCAGCTGCAGTCGGGAAAGGCGCCGGGGTCGGACGGGCTCCCGAGTGACTTTTATAAACTTTTCATAGACCAGCTCGCCCCCGTTCTGCAGGAGGTATACGCAGAGGCACTTGAGGTGCAGTCTCTGCCTCCCACAATGAGAGAAGCCCTCATCATTTCCATTCTGAAGCTGGGAAAGCCGGCTGACAGGTGTGACTCCTACCGACCCTTGTCCCTCATCAATGTGGATAGTAAACTCCTCACTAAACTGTTGGCCAAACGACTGAACCTTCTCATGGACAAGTTAATCCTGCCAGACCAGGCGGGGTTCATCCCCGGAAGGTCCACGTCGCACAACCTCCGCACCCTCTTCTCAATTATTCAGCAGGTAGATCCGCAGATCCCATTGGCGGCTATATTTTTGGATGCCACTAAGGCGTTCGACTCGGTGGAGTGGGAGTATTTGCACGCGGTGCTCCGCTGCATGGGATTCCCGGTGGGTTTTTCTGCTTGGATCCAGCTGCTCTACACTGCCCCGGTGGCCTGCGTGCACATTAATGGTCAAATGTCCAGGGCTATACCACTGTCTCGAGGTACTAGACAGGGGTGCCCGCTATCGCCACTGTTATTTGCTCTGGCGATGGAGCCGCTGGCGGCTAGGGTGTGCCAGTACCATCAGGAGAAGGCCTTGAGATGTCTGCAGCGCCCCATCCTGATCTCGCTGTACGCGGACGATGTCACCTTGTATGTCAAGGACCCGAAGCACAACCTCAACCCGCTCCTACGGGAGTTTGTGAGGTTTGGGGGACTCTCGGGAATACAGATCAATTGGTCGAAATCGCAGATACTCCCCCTCACACCGGCTGCTGCCCCCTTTGGTGTTGACTACCCATTGGAATGGTGCGACACCTCGGTCCGATACTTGGGCGTGACCGTTACCCTTGATAGGGAGGAATTGATTCGCGACAATTATGGGCGCGCCATCGACACGCTGCGCGATACGATAACGAGATGGATAGCAATGCCACTGTCCATTGCTGACAGGATTTCCCTAGTCAAGATGGTAGTGCTACCTAAGTTCTTGTATTTCTTTTTAAACATCCCCTACCATCCAGGGCGATACGTCTTCGCTACCTTGCGGACAGAGCTTCTGCGACTTGTCTGGGGGGGGCAAGCAGCCGAGAATAAAATGGGAGACGCTGACCAGGCCGTTCGCCATGGGGGGGCTTGAGCTGCCCAACTTCGAGCTATACTACATGTGCGCGCAGGCGCACTATGCGCACTATTGGTTTAGAGGCCCAAAATACACTGCTCATCTGGCCACGGAGCATTGGCTGGCAGACCCCATTCCGATAGAGGGCGCGGTTCTGCGGCAGGCATCGCAGCGAGACAAGGCTCCCACGAAGGTGGACTGCACGGTGCGCGCATGGCAATGGATTGCAAGACAAATGCAGGCTCCCATGATCTACTTCCCCCGCTTGCCGCTTGTGTATCATCCCCAACTGACCCTCTTGCAGGAGGGCGTTTTCCAAAACTTCAAACGACAGCGAGGAATACACACGTGGCGGGATCTCTATCAACACGGGAAATTCGGTATGCTGCAGCAGCTGTGCGACGACCCCCCGCCAACTGTTATGGAAACATTCCTCTATGCTCGCCTGCTAGCGGGAATACGGGCTTGCACCCCAGAATACCCGCAGGAGCCGCAGGTGCTTCCCCAGATGCACACGCTGCTGAGAGCAGGGACTGCGTCCCACTTGGTGGCGGTCCTTTATAGGTCCCTCTATGGGGAAATAAGCTCGTCGCAGAGCGACGCCCGAGATAAATGGTCGTGTGAATTGGGGCAGGAGATCTCAGATCGGGAGTGACTCTATTGCTGCACGCAGACAGAGAGAGTGTGTGCTAGTAGCAGACTGCGCATAACGCACTACAAATACTTGCAGCGCTACTACTACACTCCTGCACGCCTGCATCGGTATGGCCTGAGAGGGGATGCCAGATACGATAGATGCCGGGCCGATGGGGCTGATGTGCTACATTTGGCCTGGGGCTGTCCGGCCCTTCAGGACTATTGGGGACATATATTTGAAGCGGTCGGGAAAATGCTAGATACTTCGCTGCTGCCGACTCCGCTGATGGGTATATTAGGTTATACGGAACTGCTTCCGGTGGCACATTGGAGATTCGCTTCCATCTGTTTTCTTCTGGCTAAATGGAAGGTGGCCTGCAGGTGGGGTAGGGGGAGGGCACCTAAGTTCAAGGACTGGCTAGAAACAATGATTTTTTAGCAGGATCAGCTAGCCCTGTATTCTGACCTCCTCCCGATGGCTTCCCGACCTCGAGACATATGGGGCCCGCTGAAGAGTTACTTGTTGCGCACCACTTTGGTGCCTGACGCGGCTCCCCCCCCTCCCCACACAGTTAGGGAATGCAAGCGCCTGGGGACCCCATGGGGCACGGGCTATGGGCGGGTGAGCCGGCGGCTAACTTTGTTCCCCTGTGGGGGTCTGACGCCGGTGGGAGCCCGCTGGAAATGGTGATGTCTGGGGAGGGTGGCATAACTCGCTGGATGCCGCGGTGTGCCTGTGGCTGAGGCGGGGGTGAACGACTGTGCGATCTGAAAATTCTCCATGTTGCTCTCCTTCTGGTGTTAGATGCTAGTGTTTTCAGTTTATTGTTTCTTTCTGATGGTGGGGGACTGCGCTCCCTCACTCCCCGTGCTGGTGGGCCCTTTATTTGGTTCCCGACGCGGCCGGCCCTCTTGGGTTGTTGGCACCACGCTGTGTACAATGATGTTTTTATTTCTTTTCATATTGTAGCACGCTGCCGGCCACGAATGGTTGTGGGCATCAAGCTGTGTATGGACTCTGCATGCTCAATAAAGGTCTTAAAAAAAAAAAAAAAAAATGATATAGACCGTGGAGAAGACGCGGCTGCCATATTCCTCGATGCCACCAAGGCATTTGACTCCTTGGAGTGGGACTATCTTTCCATTGTCCTGGTGTGTATGGGATTTCCCTCCCCATTCCTGGCCTGGATGAATTTATTATATACAGGACTTCGAACCACCGTGATGGTCAATGGTATGCGGTCTTCCTCCTTCCCACTGGCCAGGGGTACCAGACAGGGATGTCCACTTTCCCCTCTTTTATTTGTACTGGCCATTGAACTCCTCGCTGCAAAAATCCGGCAACACTACCAAGATCACGCTATCATTTATCCAGAAAGGCAGATACTCATCTCTCTATATGCTGATGACCTCACTCTATACCTGCGTCATCCGGAAATAAGCCTGAATCCCATATTGCGCTTATTTATTCTATTTGGGAAGTTATCAGGAGTCAACATTAATTGGAGTAAATCCCAGATATATCCTCTCACTGACTCCACCATTGAATTCAGACCAGATTTTCCCCTTAAATGGTGTGACGACACCCTCACCTATCTGGGGATAATTATCTCTCGCAACCGCGAGGAACTCATGAGAGTCAACTATGGGCGTGCGTTAGACTCCATCACTAATAAAATTACGGGTTGGATTGCGATGCCCCTGTCACTGGCTGGTAGAGCAGCCATAATCAAAATGGTTATATTACCCAAACTTCTATACTTATTTGTAAATATCCCCTATGCCCCCAGCCTTCACTTTTTCTCTGCTATTAGGGCTCAACTCATATGACTTATATGGGGAGGGAAGCAAGCCAGGCGAAAATGGGATGTACTCACGTGTCCCTTCTGTGCGGGCAGTTTCTCGGTACCAGATGTTGAATTGTACTTTACCTGTGCACAGGCACACTATGCCGCATACTGCATGAAACCCTGGCGATAGAAGATGGCTACATGACCCCCACCTCAAGTACCGCCTATCTTAGTGTCCCCAAGGTCCCACGACAACTTGCGTCTACTATCGTCCAGTACACTTTCAGTGCATGGCATGACCCTGCCAAGGCAACTCAATGCACACTAATGTATTCCCCGCTCCTGCCTCTCCCCGGATGACAGGATATCCCGATTACGCAGGAGGGCGGCTGCCGCCGGGTCTTCCACAAACTCTCCATTCACACCTGGGGACACCTTTACACAGGTGGGAAATTTAGTACTAGCGAAGAATTCTTTAAAGATGTGAACCCCACCCTTTTAGAACGCTTCTATTACATTAGACTCCGTCAGGATGTGAAAACCGTCACACCCACATTCCCTCTTGAACCCCCGGTCATGCCCCCACTGCATATATTACTGCAACAAGATGCTCCCGCTCATGTGCTCTCGCTATTGTACCGCACTGTACAAGCCAATAGTGAATATGATCCCCCATTGACCCGAAACAGGTGGGAAGAGGAACTGGGACACCCCCTCACTGAGGAACAATGGACGTACTGCTGCAAACAGACCGGAGATATTTCCGCCAGCAGTAGGTTTAGAATCATACATTACAAATATGTTCAGCGCTTATATTATACACCAGCGCAGATGTTCTATCTGAAGATTTGAGATAGCGAATATTGTGACCGCTGCGGCAGGGAAGGGGCCGACTTTAAACACTTAGCCTGGGATTGTCCGCCTATACAGCGCTATTGGGCAGAGGAACTCGCCGCACTGGACCTTATGACAGGCCTACATATTCCTAAAGATCCCCTAACTGCCCTGTTAGGATACACTACACTCCTTGCATGCCAAAATGCGCAAATACACCTCCCTGGCGCTGCTTCTTGCTAAAAGTAGAATCGCCTGTAAATGGGGCAGAGGAAGAGCGCTGAAATTTTAGGATTGGCTCCAAGATGTTATTTATTGCCAAGAGCAACTACATATATATGCAGATCTTCAACCCCCCTAATCACGTCCAAAAGACATCTGGGGCCCCTTGCAAACATATTTATTGGAATACACCACTGATACTGATGCGGAGGCCTCACGATGACCAACCAACACCCCCTGATAGAGCATCTCACCCGAGACCGCACATACCGCACATTGGAGGACAAGGGACAACACGTGACACTACCTCAGACCTTATTGATTGGAATACCTCGTCACCTTAGATACACCCTTTTGGATCACAGTGCATTAGTGGAACTTTCCACTGTTTATGGTCCTGTTGACTGTTAATGTTTGATGCTATTTGCTTACAATGATACCACTGCCTTTCCAGCTCAATACTCCAACCAACGCGGCCGGCCCGGAAGGGTTGTAGGTGGATTGCTGTGCATCCCATTACCCCTTTTTGAAACGCTATCTGCACATTTGAAATGTCGCATTGCCGGCCAAATTGCGGTTGTAGGCAGTATGCTGAGATGTATACTTCTTTTTGGTCCACAATAAAGGTTTTAAAAAAAAAAATGATAATAATAATAATAATAATACCCCGCACAAGTGTAAAGACACTATCAATGTGGATAAATGGAGTGGTCCCATTGGCTGTAGAATTTGTAACATAATTCTTGAACCTACTCAAGCTACTCTGACGAGAAATAGTTTCAAAACGACCTATTTACAAGGAGGGCTTATCCATGCCCGATCATTATGTAAACATGCCCAACACATTAATAATCTTATCCTCAATGACAAATTAGACTGCCTCTTCATTACAGAAACCTGGCTTAAATCTTGGTGCAATCCAGACATTGTGTGCGCCCTCCCCCTGACTACCTTATTCATAGAAAGAACAGACCTGAACAACGGGGAGGAGGCCTGGCTATCATGTATCGCAAAACTCTGAACTGTTCAGTATTCGAAATATCTGACCTCAGAGGAGCAGAGAGTATTGGCTTTTGTTTCCAACTAGATGACTCCTTTTCCTTCTCAGGAGCCTTGGTCTATCGCCCACCAGGCCCTAACAATATCTTTTTAGAAAGTATAGGTAACATTGTGAGTGCACTTGCTCTTAGATTTGCCAACTTCACATTTTTAGGAGACTTCAATTTTCACTTAGATGTCCAAAGTGATCTTGGGACAATTCAGTTCCGAGAAACTATGGCTACTCTTGGCCTAAAGCAACACATACTGACTTCTACCCATGATGCAGGTGACACATTGGATGATATTTGCTCTAAACTTACGACACTATTTGTTAAGGATCCAGTCAGCCTTACCTGGTCTGATCACAAGCTTATACACCTTGAAATTAGGCGTGAGCATATGACAAAACACACAGGCCATGTATGCACCAAACAAACCTCAAAGCCTAGATGGAAGGACATGGCAACCCATCCTGATCTCAATCTCGTATCCTCAACAAGCAAGCCTATATTATCAGGGGACCCAACTGAAGACAACAAACAATTTACACTATGGTTACCCACCCTGAAGAATCACTTTACTTCCTCCAGACTGAAAAGAACCGTTTGCTAAAGAAGCCCTCGGCCCATTGGTATACCCAAGAGCTAAATGAAATGCACATCCACTGCAGAAAATTGGAACATAGATGGCGACTTAAATATTATCAGACAGATCGTGCCAATTTCAAGGCCGACCTTAAAAACTATCATCAAGACATAAAAAAGACTAAAAAAATCA
The DNA here is from genome assembly GCF_964204655.1 of Triturus cristatus. Lineage (NCBI taxonomy): Eukaryota > Metazoa > Chordata > Amphibia > Caudata > Salamandridae > Triturus > Triturus cristatus. The sequence goes on from NC_140582.1 coordinate 238,699,372, forward strand.
TATTTTACTGAAATGCTTGAACAGGCTAATTCTAAACAAAAAACTATTTTTAAAATTGTGAGCTTTTTAAACCACACAATCTCTCTGTGACTGCATAGCAGATTTCTTTGAGGAAATGGTCCAGCTGCTGCAAAAAGATTTCCTCCCTCCTCCTATGCCCCCTACACATACCGAGATCATCCTCGTTCAAATATTTCGAAACCTCAGTCTAGATCAAACCTGTCAAGCAATTCTGGCTGTTAATTCTGGGCCACCTTTTGACCCTTGCCCCCCTCTTGTCTTACATGCCCTGATAGATACTGTCAACCCAGTCATCCATAACATAATAAATACTTCCTTATCTACAGGGGAGGTTCCCAATGAGTGGAAGCTTGCGGCAGTTAAACCTCTGCAAATGAAACAGCTTGCCTATCCTACCACCCTCACGACCCCCCGTCCTATTTCTCTCCGTCCCTGCTTAAGTAAGGTCATGGATAAATGTATCAATTTACAACTTATTTCCTACCTGGATGGAGTAAATATCCTTCACCCAAATCAATCGGGTTTCAGGCCCCAGCATTCTACGGAATCAGCCATTCTGTACACAGCTGAATCCCTTGAAGCCACCCTTGACCAGGAAAAGAGTGCTGTGTTAGTTCTATTGGACTTATCAGCGGCTTTCGATACGGTCTGGCACAACATTCTCCTTGACCGCCTCGAAACCTATGGCATCTCCCACCTTGCCCTTGGGCAATATCAGTCAGCAGAAAAGCCTCTGCTCTCTGGGGTCCCAGACGGCTCTATCCATAGTCCAGTACTTTTTAATGCCTATATGGCCCCACTGATCAGGCTAATATCCTCTTTTAACATTGAGACCATCTCATACACGGACGATACACAGCTGGTGGAAAACCTATGCCAATGTCTCGATGCGGTCTTTCATTGGATGAAGACCAACCATATGAGATGCAATTCAGAAAAACTGAAATTATGCCATTAGGGAAGGGGAATAATTTCTGCCCCTGTCGAAGGTAGCCAGCTGACACTCCCCCCACCTGAACACAGTAACAGCAGCCAGAAACCTGGGGATCAGATTTGACTCAGCCCTCCCCTTCCACCAACAAGCTCTGTCCGTGGCGGGCACCTGCTTTCACCTAATCAAATCATTAAAAAAAATTCAATTTACTGACCTTTTCGACGAGGCAGATGGTTGCAACAGCTTTAATTTAAACTAGAATTGACTATTGCAACAGTCTCTATGCAGGAACCAATAAATCTGTCCTTCATAAACTTCAGATGGTTCAACATGCTGCAGCAAGACTAGTATTAAAATGGCCTAGGAAATCATCTGCCTCAGCTGCTCTAAAAACTCTGCACTGGTTACCCGTCCACAAAAGAATTTTGTTTAAAATTCTTATAATCACTTTCAGATGCTTTCACTCCATGGCCCCCAGTATCTTTGTTCCAGGTTCACTCACTATGTACCCTGCCAGACTCGTAGATTTTCCAATTCAAATCTACTAAAACCCCCAACTTTCAGATGTGTCTCAAAAGGGGGCAAATCCATTGCAGTGTTAGGCACAAAGGCATGGAACCAAATTCCTAGCAGCCTTAGTCTCATTCAATCAGAATCCCTCTTTAGGAAGACCCTGAAAACATGAATTTTCACTGCCCCAGATGCACTATGTAGAGCACTCGTTTAACCCTATTTATTCAGTCCTCTATTATCTTTCTGCCCACAACCTAATCTACTATAGCTCTATGATCCTCCTCAGAGTGTCAGTTGCACTTTATAAATACTCTCTAACATAACATAACATCTCAATTGGTGCTCACCATTCAGATGCTTCTATTTCTTTAATAATACCATTTTCCTTTAGTTTATTCAACTTCTTGGCCATATCCTCTTTCACCATTAATGGCACATTCCTGACTTTGCAAACTTTAGGTACCGAGTTCAGTTTGAGTTTTATTACATGTACATCATTTTTTAAACATTAAATATTTTTTCAAAAACTCTAGGAAACACCCTCACATACTTTCACCGGTAGAGACACAACCAGTCTTTCCAGAAACTCCACTCAAATCATCAACAATCTCATTTAACCTTACAGAAGTAGTTTAATTGAGATCCAAATGCACCTTCTAATCCCTTTGTTGAAACTGACTTGTGACAAATACTGCTGTTAAGTGTGGGTGTCTCTCCTACTGGATCCATGCTGCCCATACTCGCAGAGTGGAGAGACCCCTTGATAATGTGAAAGTGCCTTTCCAAAAGTGCAAATAGCAACTGAAAGGTTGAGCGAAGAGGTTGAACGAGCTATAGAAAATCAGCAAGATACCAAAACAGTACATCCTCGGCCTGAGGGGGGGGGGGGGGGTCTTAATGTGTTGACATCTGGGGTTGAGAAAGGGGAGTCTTGGCCTGTGATGCTGGTCAAGCCAGATTCAGGCCCTGACAAAGAACCTAGTGCTGTGCTCATTTGAGTGAAGCTGGAGACGGCTGGCCAAGAAAGCAAGAGGGAGAGAGACTAAGGGGCTAATTAAGAGTTTGCCGGTCTGATGGGCCACCAAACCCATGGTGGCGGTGCGGCTACTGTCGAACCGGGGGTCCGACCGCCGTATTACAAGTTTGGCGGTCGGGCCACCATAGGACCACTTCTACTGCCAGGGATCCATGATCCCTCGGTGGTCTTGCAGTGGTCTGAGGCTGCAATATGTTGGTGGTGCTGCAGCAGCACCGCCAAGCATATTACGAGTTTCCTCACCACCTCTGTTTTCATATTGGTGAGCCGTCCATGAAAAGTGTGGTGGTGAGGAAACTAAGGGGGCTCTACAGGGCCCCCTGTTGCCTCAGGACCTGGTTGTACATGCATGGGGGCACATGTTGTGACCCCTGTCAGTATGCACCCCCTGTTCCTGCATGACATGTGCAAGAACGTGCTTTGGTGCTCCCATTGCTGTGCCTGTCTAAGGCTCATATATGAACCTTTGAAAGGCACTGCTGTGGAACCACCAAAGTACTGCTCTCCAGGCCACAAATGAAATTGTAATCTGGCAGGAGGTGTGCAGACGAGTTTGGGAATGTGGAAGTGGGGCTCTGGCATAGCGCCCCACTGTCACACTGTCAAATCATAATCAGGCCCAAAGTCTGAGTGCAGAACGTGTATCATATACTATTCCAGAGGATACTGATGATTCTGGTCTGAGTGACAGTGAAGATGAACGATCTACACTCGGGAGATCAACAAGAGCGAGAGTATCCTGTCAGAGGTACACTACTCATCCCCTGAATGGACATACTTTGTGGCAAATGACAGCGAGAGGGGGTCTTATGATTTGGAGGAAAGCAATGAGATTCCAACTGAACCTCTGTGAATTTGAGTACATTGTTGAACTATGGTTTATATCTGCGCTGCCATTGAATGGACAGACCCGAGTTGTCTCTGGCATGATCTCTAAGCAAAATTTTGATTGATTCTTTCATTAGAGACAATTAAATAAGCATTGTTTAAAATTATTAAGTTAAGAAGATTTCCTAGGCCTGTGGCTGTGGAAGGCACACAGGGGTGTCATTTATAAGAAGGTAGAGTAGGCTTAGGGAAGACTCACAAAGACTTTGCAAATAATTTCATTATATGATTCATGAACTTTGTTTTGCCATTTGCACAAGTGTAAAAGTACGGAAGAAATACGTTTATTGCTAATTTCTACACAACTGTCTGATTTTAGTGAATTCATTGAAACTTGTAATACTAGTAGACATAGGATTATACTAGCAGGTATATAAATAGCTATGGTTATAAGATTTATTGTTTTGCTTTCAGGGTTATATTTACCTAAACTTCCCAATTTAGTTGAACTTAGATCGATGACGACCCCTGGAGCCTCAATTTCTACTGAGAGTAGTTTGCATACATTTGATTCCAAGACATTACATGTAGATTTGTCCATAGGAGACTTCTTCTCAAATGCATACTTTGAGTTGCTTTATGACTATATTGACACTATGGATGCTAAGGACTGCTACCTCTGTAGGCAGGTACCTGCTTCAGCTGCAGAGGTGATTACCTATCATCATATTCCTCTTACATATGGTATTAAATGTAGCCTTTTAATGAGTCTTTTATATGAAAAAGGTCATTTTCAGTGTTATTTCTCGAATTATAATTTAGTGCTTTCTGAAATTCCCATGTTTAAACATTTCAATCATTACCCTAATGCCAAAGAGATGGATACAGGTGATTGTTTCTTTAAGCCCCATAGCAACGCTAGTTTCTGCTTCTGCTCATAGACACCACTTGACTTGTTCCTCAGCTGATGTTGAAAATACATTTCTAGATTCCGTAAAAGACAGAAGGGCAATGGATGCTAGATGGAGAACAGGGAGGATCAAAAGTATTGAAATAAGTGTACTAAAGAAGAATTGGAACATCAAGAATCAGGAATTATGCCTGCACTAACATTGGATTTAAAACACAAGGGAAAATTGTATGTTCTTAGAGTTAAATCATTAGTTCATGCAATATTTATCGGAAAGAGTGATTGTAGTCACATTTTTTAATATAGGGTAAATTGGCCATTTTTCCTGGGATGTCAGGATCCTTCTATTCCTGGAGGTTATTATTTTTGTGGGGAACACATATATTTGACCATGTCCCGAGTGTAGTATGGCACATGTTATTTAGCAATAGTCTTCCTGAGGTTTTAGCATGTATATCATCTGGATAAGCCAGTGTGGGGACCCCAGGTTAGAACCAAACAAAGTAGCAGTGGTTCTAAAATAGTTAGACAGATATATGTTCCTTCTATAGGAGTAATTTTGAATGATCTCAAAACTAGAAAGCTGTCCACTATAGTTGTTAAGTTAGCTACTAGTACCAGAGACTCATTGATGGCCATGGATTCAGAAATGGTAGCTATATGATCTATGGTAATGCAGAATCGCCTTGCGTTAGACATCCTTCTCATGAAGTAGGGCAGAGTCAGCAAGATGATGAAGGTTAATCAAACCTGCACCTGTATACCTGACAAGAGTGAGGAGGTGAAGAGATACATTATGAATATCACAGATTAAGGGGGAGATTTAAAATAGCTGAATGCTCCAGGTACTTGGGTAGCAATTGGAAATGGATTTGCTGCAGTAGGTATGTGGTTTTGAAATCTTGCTCGTGGGATATTGGGTTTCTTTTTGAGACCCTTTTGATAATTGACCTTTGTGCAATTTGTTTGTTTGCAATCTTTCAAGGGGTTTAAGTGTATAGGCTTGAAGAGGAAAGAGCAAGAAAGATGGGGAATAAGAAGGAGGAGAAAGGATGTGGAATTAGAGGAGAGTCAGTGTAGATTTTACGATAAAACAAAATATTTGGAAAACTCTAGATGGACAATGTTGAAAACATCTGGGTTTTGAGCTGGTCTCATCCGATAAGATTCATATGGTGAGTGTGATGGCTAACATCGCCATCAGAGGGGGGATTGGAGTAGAGCAATTTAGGCTCCACCATTATACATCACAAATATGCAATTACATGCTCATAACTGACATTATATTCACGGTGTGCCTCAACTTTATTAACATGTGTGAAGCATTTAAATGTGTTAATGGACTGAAACCATTGTAATGATTAGAGATTTATACACTAATGCTCAGCTGAAACTTGCAATCATGTATTCTTCTATTCACGTCTTACATTTATTCTTAAAGTTTCACATGTATCATCATGTATTTAAGTTCATATTAAATGCTCAACTAATTTAGACTATAGGCCTCAATTGAAATGCATTTGCCTTGTCAGTATGTTCTTTCTTTCTTTGCAGGTGAATTATCATGATTCTTGTTAGAAAGAGAAAGGCTTATTGTTTGTGTTAGACTGCTGAATAGAACCAGGAGTGAACATGGAGAATTATTGGTTGAAAGAGGCCTTCTATTTATCATGTACCAGGACGTAGAGATGTTCAAGGTTGAGAACCACAGTCCAAGTTTTCATGTGATGGGAAACTCAAGGGATGTTGCAGATGCTCTCTCAAGTAATGATGTGGTTGATTCCTGGTGCTGTGAAGGAGATAAGGATGTTTTTTAATCTAGAAAAGAGAAGAGCAGCCAGGTCTTCGATGACTGCACTACCTGGGAAGTCACGTAGTCTGATAAGATTGCCCACCTCAAATGATTAGCTGCCCCTTAATCACAAATATAAGCATATATACAGGTTGGATGAGAGGCAATGTACATAGATTGCAATTTAATTGACTTGACACAGAAGAATGGGGTCATCCGCCGAAAGTCTTGTAGTACGCAGTTTTATTTCATTAGCAACAGCCAACGCATTTCGCCCAAACAAGGGCTTCTTCAGGGCGATGAAGATGTATTGATGATCCTATCGTCAGTTGCGCGTATGTCGAAAAGCATGTAAATGAGCCTTTGAAAAAGGGTACGTGTGAGCCAATATTTGAGATCGTCAGGACTCAGTAGCAATGTGTAATAGAATCTTTCCTCGATATATGGTTTATTGCCGTGCCGTGTCTGGGATACGTCCTGACTTCAGTACGTATGGCAGAGAACTCTGCCATACTTACCGAAGTCAGAACGGTTCACACGTACCCTTTTTCAAAGGCTCATTTACATGCTTTTTAATTTACGCGCAACTGACGGTAGGATCATCATATATCCCAATGGGATATAGGTGCAGGGGATCTAGCAGAGATACGGAGTCCCACACATCTGATGACTCCGACCAGGAGTCCATGAGATCGAGGGTTTGGCATTCCTCAGGAGGGGTTGCAAAGAAACCTGAAAAAGATCAGGACAAACCCTCCGATGATAGAGTCAACATAAAGACCTGTTTAACCCTGAGGACATTAAGCATTATCACTCCTTGAAGTGGGAACCTTCTCCTATGTTAGAATTTTACCTCAAGCAACAGCTCAGGTAGTCACTCAACAAAGAGGTGCATAGCCACTTAAGGACGGAATGTCCCAGGCCAGCAATTTAGGGTTCAAAGTGGCCATGACCCAAGAGAGTGATGCACCATGTTTGCTTGCCTTGGGAAACTGATCGAGAAGTCTGAGAGAGGGATTGATCGCTCCTGGTGGGCTTGTCAGGACAAGCTTTCAGACTTAGCTGGCCCTTTACCAAGATCATGGACCTAGCTGAGGCGGCCAAAGAGTCAGGAGAGCCTGCAGACCCGGAGTTTCGAGCAGGATGGGTCCAATGGTCCATTGCCATGTTTGGCAATGCAAACGGTGCCATTTCTGTAGAAAAGAGGCACTCTATACTCCTGAGATTGGACCCCAACCTGGGGCAATTTGCAAAAACGGAAGCAGGGACTAAGGCGAAGGGTAACCTCTTCGGAGAAGCCTTTGTCATGGATTTGTCAACATTTTTCCAAGTCTTCACAGTGCTGGTTAAGGCCCTGTCTCTCCTGTAAAAGTCAACTCCCCTAAAGTTTTCAGATGGGCTGGACGTGGCAGGGGATGCTCGTCCAGCCATCCATTCACAGTTAGTCTCCCGGGAGCACAGGGCAATAGAAAAACAGACTGGTCAGACCAGATAGGCTATACCCTGTTTTTACCTTTCCGGAACAAATACCAGTGTGGATGTGCAGGCAGAAGTTCCAGTAGAGGACACAAAAGCGGACAAGGTGGGAGTTCGATTTTCTTCCCCAAGAAACTTGGTGCAGAACACCTATATGCCTTGCATAATGGCTGCAGATTTCTTCAGGTGTTTGGGTTCTCCAGACAGCACAGGCTTTTCATAGAGTTTTGGGGTTCCCCCTCCTAGCCCAGGAGACTGAAGGCAAGCTATTGTCTCCTTAATAGATCAGAAATCCAGGGTTTGACAAAGAGGACATAGAGGAATCATGTCTACATCCAAGGGTTTCCTCAGCAACCTGTTCATAGTCAACAAGAAAGCCAAGGGTGTGAGACCAGTAATTAAATCTACAAGAATTCAATTCATGGCTGGTCTACAGACACTTTAAGATGAAGGGTATCGACCATTTAAGAAATATTCTCAGCAAAGACAACTGGATGATCTATTTGGATCTGTAGGTTGCCTACCTGTCTATACCAATGTTTCCACCACATCTTCGTTTACTCCAGTTCATATGGAAAGATCAGGTCTGGGAGTTCAAGGTCCAGCCTTTCAGCCTGTCATTAGCATCACTGTGCTTTTCCAAGATGCTGAAGCATACAATGCTCTGGCTGCACTCTTAAGGCTGTTGCATAATAATTTACCGGGACAACAGCATCATGATGTCAGAGAACCCTCAGGTACACTGTCATCACACTCAATTGGCAGTGTCACTTCTGGAAGACCGGGGATTTCTCCTAAACACAGAAATCAGACTTGATACACAAACAATGGTTGGGGTTCCTGGGTTTCAAGATATATGCCATCATTGCCACATTAGAACTTCTGAGTAGCAAGATATTTGTCATAAAAAGGGTTTTATGCAAACTTCTATCCCAACAGACTGTATCCCTATTAGCAATTGGCAAGATGGTGGGCCTACCTTCCGCATCTCATCTTTCTGTGGCCACTGCACTACTGGATTTTACGGCGCCTAAATATCACACACCATCTAAAAGGGGCATCCTACTCAAAGGGGGTCCCCCTCACCCAGGAAACCAGGATGGAGATGTCGTGGTGGCTGGACCACATGGAGGAGTGGAACAGCTGTGCCGCCTTCAGGTCAACACTGGACATGATCATAGAATCTGACGCCAGCCGCTTGGGCTCAGGGACGTGTTGCGGAAGTGCTTTCAAAGGAAGTCAGTGGTCTCAAGAGGAGCTGTCCATGCACATCAATTGCTTAGAGATCCTAGCAGATTTTTTTGCCATCAGGTGTTTAGCGGGGGGCAGAGTCTGATGCACAATACTACTGAGGAAGGCCAACATGTCAGTGGTCCAGTAAGTCAAGAAAGTGCATGGGTGGCATCAGATCAAGACTGTTGATGTAGATCGCCAGGGACTTCTGAAACTACTGCCTGTGATAATAAATACAGGTAATGGCCATCCACCTTCCTGGCCAATCCAACACATCAGTGGGCTGGAATTCCCTGGTTCTGAAGGACCACACCAATTGGCAACTCCACCCACAGGTTTTTTAACAGTTGTGCCTCAAATGGGGTGTCCCGGTCATGGATTTGTTTGCATCTAGACTGTACACACAATTGCCATTATTCTTCAGCTAGAGGATGGACCCAGCAGCAGCGCAAGTGGACGCCTTTCTTCAGGATTGGAGATAAGGTATCAACTATGCTTTTCACCTATTCATATTGATAGGTAGAGTGGCAAATTATGTCAGGGATCATCAGGCGGAGATTTTTCTGGTCACTTCGATCTGTAAATTTGGAGACGTGGTTCCCATTACTTCTGGAACTGGCTTCCAACCTGCAAGTACAGATTCAGGCACAGCCTCAGATTCTTAAAGGGGCATGGGAGAGAACGCCACCCCATGATCATAGACAACCTCCTTTACCTAATTGCATGGCGAATTTCAGGCAATGCTGGTGTTTGCTAGGCCTCTCATAAGAGGCTTCCATTTTTTTTGCAGCTGTCCTGGGCATTGGGCACTCACAAACTCTACCACTCAGCCCTGGCTACATGGTGTGCTTGGTTTATGGAGAGAGAAGTGGATCCCATCAGGACCTTCATTGTCCTGGCGGTGAATTTCGTAGCCCAACTAGCATCAACAGGCAAAGCATGCTCTACCGTCAACTCTTCAGTTCAGTGATCTCAGCTAGGTGTGCCCTTTTAGTGTGCAACCCGGTCAACTTTCCTCCCCTAATTTGTATACTGTTGAGAGGCATCAGGTTAGCGCTTTCCCCCTACTCCTAGATACTCCAGGACTTGGGATTTCAACCTAGTGCTGCAACTTCTCAGCAACTGGCCTGATAATTCTGATCTTTCGCGTAAGCAGCTGCTTGCAAAACTTACTATATTATTGTGTCTGGTTTCATATAAAAGTGTGTCAGATGTGAGTCCATATGCTGTGGCAATGCCCTGTCCTAGAAGAATACTGGAGTAATGTGACAACCACACTGACAACTTGCACATCTTACCCTGTCCCAACTAGATGGGAGGTGCATATACTGCACCTATTTAGCAGGAATAAAAAACATAGGGCTCCCAACCATTTTCTGGATCTAGGTTTAATAGTAGCAAAACGCTTGCTTACCAAGCAATTGAAATCCCCTCTGGCACCTCACACATTAGCATGGCACCGGTCCCTACTTAACTGGGTGAGGGTGGAGGGAGTGGTTCTGCGCCGGGAAGACCTGCTTGGTATCCATATGTTCCCCGTTGTGTCTCAATTGGAAACTATGGTGTCGAAGTTACAGGACATAGTTACTAATACTGGGGAACACCGGGTTGATATCCAGGACTGGCACCCAGTGCTCACCCTTCTTAGGTACAGGGGTAGAGTAGCACTGACTTCCAGAGATGTATGGCCCCCTTCATAATTTTGCTGTCACTGAGCCCGGATAGGGCTGGCACACTCTGCTATTCCAGACACGGCAGCAGGTCTCATGTGACTCCCTTACCCTACCTTGGATTAAGTTGTCCTCATTTTGAGGTACCCTATGTCGACAGTTTGGCCTAAGATGCACCATGTCTGAAATGCCTACAAGTTGTCCAGTGGTCAGACTCTTGGGCATTACTATGCACTATACACAGACGCTGTCACGAGTCTTCTCTCAGCACCCTGTAGAACAACTCATCTGTCTTTGAATAGTCTGGTGCTGGATATCATAGCATTTGCAAGCAACTATACATGGTACCTATGCATTGTTCTTGTTGTATGCTTAAAATGTGAAAAATGATAATAATAAAAAGATTTAAACAAAAAATAAAATAAAAGGGTGTCAGATGTGAGGGTCTTGAGACCTCTCGGGATGGTCTTTTTCCTCAGACGGTGTTCTTTTACCATTGTTAGGCTCACAATGCCAATTACACACACAGTGCACTACCCTGCCTTCCCAGCTAACTCTAAACGCTATGGGGTATATTCACAAGAACGTGTGATAAACATCACAAAAAAATGTTAACGCAACTTTATACATCGCCGCCTATTGTCGGGAAAATAACCCTGTGTCAACGTGGATTCACAATAAGGCAGTACCATGTGATAGTCTGCAGACACCGCAGACAATGTCTGCGATACAACCACCTCGATGGAGATAAAAACACAAACCACAACACAAAAAAACCTGTGATGGCCCAAAGCGCGCTAAGAAAACAGTGACAACCAGCGTGAGGGCAGCAATACAGGTAATGCAGGAAAAAGCACAAGAACGCAATACAGAAAATGCCACCGAAAAAAAGACATCAACTGCGGAGTACCACCGATTCCCCCCGACCGACTGCAGAGAACAACATGTTCCCCACAACCTCCAAGCACCGTGGAAGAACAGAACCAACAGGCACACCGCATGAAAGAGACCAGTGGCAGACAAATCAGAGCCGCTGGAACGACTCAGCTACCGTGCAGCATACGCACATAAGCATAAGTGCACCTCGACATTGAAAACATCCCGGTACAAACAGCAACACCTCCACAACACAACACAGGACACAACTGGTTCCGCAAATGTGCACAACATGGCAAATCACATCTGAAACCGCAGGAAAATGAAACATGGCAATTTAAGTTCAACCTGTAACCTGCAAATATGTTTTAATCACAAATGCTGTGCAATTGGACATCTTGTATTGTCCCATGATTGCCATGGACGGCCACAATGTGACGTGCTTATGAGAAGTAAGTGTCAATGATGGTGTTCCTATGGGCCATTCCTGCCGCAGCTGCAGTGCGATGTGGGCCACCTGCCTCATCGTCACCATCATCGTCCGGTACCTCTGGAACTGGGATCCATGGGGCATTGGTGCGAACACAGATGTTGTGCAACACAGAACATGCAATGATCATCTTGCACACGAAGTCCGGGCTGTACAGGAGCTTTCCACCTGTGCCGTCCAGGCACCTAAAACGTGACTTCAACATGCCAAATGTGCATTCAACGATGCCCCTGGTGCGTATGTGGGCCACATTGTACTGCCTCTGGGCAGGTGTGTCCGGGTCTCGGAGGGATGTCATCATCCAAGGGCAGAGTGCATATCCTTGATCACCTGTGACAGTGCAGGGAGAAAAGAGGCAATACTTGGTTCGGCAGGATGTGATGGCAGGCCCACTAATCCAGTGACGCCTGTGCTGGCTGTGTGTGGGGTGAGTGTAAGCCAGCCCTCAGAGAGTAGCTGGTGCTGGCAACAACTCCAACATTCATCAGGCACTCAGAAATGCAATGTCAGAACAACAAGGGGGAATGACTCGAGTCGCACAGGGCTGGTGGCCCTGGATGCACAGCGGCTGACAAGGGCCCACCACCACGGTACGCTGACCTGTGGGAGACTGGGGTATGGTCATGAGGGCAGAGCAGGGCCTCGCATGTGTCATAGGTTCCTTCCGCAGAGTGTCACGGGGGAACATGGGTGGTCTACCCCCAGGGCATGATGCAGAGGGCACATGCCAGCTGTGTCTGGCAACATGGTGGATATGAATGCCACAGACCCATGCCAGACAGCAAGTCCGTACCTGGCCTTTGCTGATGACAACCCCCAGGCCACAGGCTCAGACACCAACGATGTTCCGCCGGAGGATGACGGCCACTCATGGCGCACAGGGTCAGTGGCACCACATGTTGCCGGCTTGCGTTGAACAGGATCAGTGGCACCACGTGTCGCCGGCTAGCGGTGAACAGGGTCAGTGGCACAACGTGTCGCCGGCTTGCGTTGAACAAGGTTAGTGGCACCACGTGTCGCCGGCTTGCGTTGAACAGGGTTAGTGGCACCACGTGTCGCAGGCCTGCGATATGTAATTATGCCTCACTGATCGAAAGGAGTCTGGTGCTGTGGCCGCTGCCTCGGACTTGGGGTCACTGCTATTCAGGACTCAGGACACAGTTCCACATGTGAGACCTACTGGGCCGAAGAGGACGCCGGTGGAGTATGTTAATAAGAAAAGAGTGATGTGGGCCAGCATTGGGGGGGCCAGCGATGCTCTGCGGAGGCTGCAGAGTTTGCGGGACTGGGGCTTGGAGCTTGTACTGGCACGTGGTGGGCCCTCTTTGATACACAATGGTGTCGGCTGGTGAGGTGAGCATTGCGTCCCTGGTGCACTGGGGCGGGCATGCCTGGTCTGTGCATCAGCGTCCTGGGGTGCAGCAGGTGCACAGGGTGGCAGGCCCCACTGCTCACGGCGTCGGCCACGTGGCAAGCCACGAGGCGCCGCACGTCAGTGACGTTGGCCCTCCCGGGAGTGAACCACGCTCTGCGCAACGGGCTTTTTGACCAAACCCTTGTGCAGCCCTGGTGTACTCAGGGCCAACCCACTACACTCACACACACAGGGGGGGACGCAGCGTGCGACACTTCCGCTATCTGACCCACAGCCTGGGGTGACATGGTTGCGTCCACTGCTCACTACTCTCCAGTCATCAGCAGTTGTGGTCTGCATGGACATGTCTGTGGTTTGCATACCCATGTCTGTCCTGCACATCCACGCCTCACTTGTTGTGTACATTCCGATTCACAGGTCACTTGAATCCCATGCACATGGCTGCATTCCACATCTCCACATGTTCAGCTGTTGTGTGGGGCCATGATATGTCTGTATTGTGTGCAGGGGTAGCCCAGGATGACCATGGAGTGGTGTTGTCGTGTCTGGTAGGTGGTCGTGTTTGACATGTTGTATGTGGTTTGTTCACGTGTGCATTCCCACAGTTGTGCATTGTGTGTTGGTGGATTTGGGGTGTGTGATGTGTTGATTTGGCACTTACCAATGAGCAGTCCAGTTCCATATGTGCCATCATGGAAGCACTGGTTGATGATGGACTGTCGGAAGATGAAGGAATCATGCACACTGCCTGGGTAGTTGGCGACGACATTGGTGAAGAGTCCCCGGTGGTCCACTATTGCCTGCACATTGATGGAATGCGTGTGCTTTCTGTTGCGGTAGTGGTGTGCAGTATCCGCAGGGGGCACAAGTGGGACTTGTGTGCAGCCGATTGCCCCCAACACGGCCGGGAATCCGGCTATGGCATAGAAGCCTTGCTTTGTCTCCAGCTGTTCCTGTGCAGTGTTGGGGAAGTGAAGGTACTGGGTATGAAGCTGAGGATGGCATCCAGGACAGGTGTGATGAACTTTGATAGGGCTTGCTGTGAGACACCTCCGACTCTGGAAGTTGTTGGTTGGAAGGTACCAGAGGCCAACAGGTGCAGCACAGCCAGCAGCTTTGTCTGCGGAGGGATGTTGGTTCTCCGCTGTGTTGGGACCGTCAGCCTGCGAGCGACGTGGGTCAAGATGCAGAGGATGGTTGTCCTTTTGAGCCTGTAGTGGGCAATGACTTCCTCGGGGTTAGGTCTGTGAGTGGTGCGTTTTCGGTAGGTCTGCGGCCTTACTCTGCACTGCCTCCGGGGGGGACGAGTCTGGGTCCTGGGGGTGGTGGCAGTCCTGGGGGTGGTGGCGTTGGGTGTTGTGGCCCTGATTGGTCTCCGAGCAGCATGATGAGTAGCTCCCTGGCGTTGTTTGGCCTTCGGGTGTGGCTGTGTGCGGGGCTCTGTTGCCTACTGCGGTTAATCATCTGTCTTTACACCTGCTAGAGGCAGGTATTAAACACCTGCGGCTACCGCGGCTTATCGCGTGTTTTTGACTTGCATCACTGATCTGACAGTTCGTTGTGAAAGTGGTGTTGTGTTTTTTTCGTGTGTTTTTAACGGGAATGCCTACCCTGCATCTCATTAGGGTTAGTTGGTGGTGTCCACCGTGGAGATAAACTTTGGAGCAGTTATCGCAGGAATACTGGCAATGTCTGCAGTTTGCAACAGCTTCGGAATGGGGTGTTAGATCTATTTCCACTTTTAATGCGTTAGGGTGGAGATAAATTGGATATAAGTCCTTGTGAATATGCCCCTATGTAGTTAGGAGTCTGAGAGAATATGAAGATATGTTCAGGACACTCAGACTGGGGGGAGGTCAATCAACTTCTCATTTCTATTACTAAACCTCATAAAGCAGTCTCCTCTCCTGTCCTAGCTAGATTGGTGAAATGGGTGATGCAGGAAGCAGGAATCAACACCTCCTTAGTTGGCTCCCACTCCACCAGGAGTGCGATATCCTGCGCAGCCATGTTCCTGGGGGAATAGACTGGAAGACATCTTTTTGGTAGCCGATTGGTCAGTAGATTCCACCTTCAAGATGTTTTACCTCAAACCAATTTCAGGAATGGCCACATTGGTGGTAAATACGCTTTAAACCAGCCTAGTCTGAGCCTCCAATCCTGTCATAAAATGAAACATTTCCTAGCAAACATAAAGGAAAGTTTTAATTCTATTAAGGACAGGGAGTCGACGATTTTCCCGCCCAGAAACGGGTATTTTTCCTCCCTCCCTTCATGAAGATGGTGATATGTATGCTATGACTTTAACAGAATGGTACAGTTTACATCTTGTATTGTGGGTTAATATCCAGTATAGAAAAGTGTTTTAAAATGACATTCAAATTTGTTGTTTCAGTTGTAAACTGTAGTCTGCATTATAAGTGCTAATACCTCTATGAAGACAGACACCTGCTGACCACTTTGTTTGCTTTAAAACTCCAGAAGAAAAGAGCGGTAACTAAAGGATAGACAGTTAATTTAATAAAAGCTGATTACCTGTCATCGCTGCATCATCGCGCAAAGAAAGAGGAAGAAGGACTATGAAAGGAGTTTTATATGGTTAATAGAGACGTGATTGGAGGTTATAAGTCACATGTTTTTCTGTACTTTTGTTTCATATGCCTACTGGGTAATGTAGTTCATGTTCATTGGCTGCTGTGCGTGACAGTAAAGAAATTTTTAAGCACTATCCTCTCTTTTATGTCCTTAATAGAATTGAAACTTTCTTTACGTTTGCTATGAATTTTTTCATTAACCACTGTGTTGCATACAATCTCAGTACACTGGCTGACAATAGACAAAGCAACCACCATTATTACTTTTGTCAGAGAAACTAAGCAACATTTCTCCAATTATCAATGGGCACGCTAACCTGCAGAGCGACAAGCAAAGTAGCGATAACCTCTGTTATCGCTACTTTCCTTACGCCTGCTTCAAAACTGACTTAGCCATGATATCCTATGTAAGGTGGATATCATGGCTAAGTATGCCTTGCCCTATCAGCAAGCTTTCGCCAAACCTTGTGCGATTATCGCTGTATTTCCAGCGATAATCGCACAATTGGCAGCTAGAGCTCTGAATTTTATCGCTTTGGAGATAAGCGTTGCTGATAGCACGCTATCTCCGCAATAAAATTCAGAGTTGACCGGCGATAATTATACTCGCACTAAGAGCGCTGAGCGATAATTATCGCATGGCCTTGATGATATGCCCCTAAGTACTGCTTACACTATCAATCAATGACTCCCTTACCTGCACTCTGAAAAGAGAATTATGTTCCTAGGTATACATCAATTTAAAAGGTTCATGAACTAATAGCTTTGTTCAAAATTTCTTTTCAGCCTTCTACTTTTCCAAGTTAATCTTTTCAGAGTCCCAATTGAAAACAAGAGTTCGAAAGGAGGAATTAATAAAGGGAGCAATCAGCGATACTAGTGGATAAAGTATGTTACAGAAAGTCAGCCAGAGAGTGTAGTGTGACAAAGAGCATGAGAAAGAAAGAGACAGAGAGAGAGAAATAAAGAAAATTATCAAGGGAAGGTGGGGAAAAAGATGAGGAGGGAGACAGAGTAACAGGGAACAAGGTGAAAGAGAGGGTGAGAAAGTAGCGACTAGGAGAAGGTGAAGGAGGGAAAGAGGAGAGAGCGAATGACAAGAAACGGAGGACAAAAGAGACAGGATAGGCAGTGGAAGGCAGCAAGACAGAGAGAGAGACAGAAAACAAGAGAATGAGATACAGGGAGGATGGGAGGCATAAAATTGTATCATGTCAATAACTAATCCACTTTAATAAAAAACATCTGTGACTAAACTATTTCTGCATCTAAGTGTCGAATATTTCCCAAACCTTTGGTCAATACTAATACTGATTTTCAGAATTACGATTTACAGCTTTTCATGAAGATCATTCTACTTGCACATCCTCCAAAGGACACCTTCTTGGTGGGCATTTCCCTATATGTAAATATAAGTTAGAGAACCAAAAAGGGTCTTAAAAGTGTGTTGCAAATGGGTTTCAGGGAAGTGGCCATGAAAATCCTTCGTCACCCAAAATATTGTCATCATTGAGATTAGATTTCCTTGGTTTTATCTTCTGGAAGTGCATGAAAATATACTCCTTTAATAGAACAGTGCACATGCTTCCTAGCAGGCTAGTAGTGCACCTAGAACTGGCATTGGCACCCTGTTTAGTTTTAATGTAAATTGCAGGAAAATATGTTTACTATTGGTGCAAATAAATTGTACTGTTGGTTTTGAATTACTGAAGTCATAATTTAAACACACAAAGGGGGCTACAACAATACAAAATGATACAGAACGGAAATAAAATAGCATTGGCAAAATAAACGAATGGTCCACTAGTGCTGGCACTAAAGCGACCTTCTTGCAGGTGGATGTGTACTTGTGATTTGTCCAAATGCTGTCAGTCACAGTGCAAGGGAGTCAATGCCTGAAGTGGCAGATCGACTGCAGCAAGCTGTGTGATGCTGCAGACTGTAGCAAATTATGAATGACAGTTGCCCAGACCAATAGTTGAACAGGCCTGACACAAAGCTTCTCTATGGATGAATGTTAGGAAGTCTTTTTGATTTGTGATAATTTTGTTTACATGAGTCTGCGATAAATCTAAAGCTGTTTCTAGGCCATGCCTAAAAGGCATTGAATGCAATGCAGGCTCAGAGTCATTGCCACTCATTCAAGGTTCCGTTTATCACTTTTAGTTTTCTCAGAGATGTAAAAGTTTGGCATCTTCAAATTCATGTCTAGATTTAGGGCTTCTAAAACACCGTTATTTGGTCGGAGAAAACCATGTCAAGAGTGCGCAGTACAAACAACAAAAAGAAAAAGAACAGGAAGCGTTATTTATTATTGCAGTTATTAATTTGATATCCATCTTTGTCATAGGAATACCTAAGCCAGTGGCTGCCAACCTCGATTGCTTCGATAGAACAATAATGGTTCACAGTTCGAAAAAGAACAGCATTTGTATTCGATACATGTCTTAAGGTATGAGTTCTGGTATATGTCATGAAACAAATGTTATACAATCGTGTAAACAACCTGAAAAATTGCAATCACCGCAAAATAGAAATTTGGAAAGTACAGGTCCAGACCCTACATTGCTGCTGTCACGAGCAATGCATGCGATAACGCTCTCCTCCTGGCCCCTTTATACCCAACTGACAGGCCCCCTCTCTCTCCAGAGGCACCGTCAAGATGGAGTGCATGCGCGAGCTTAGGCAGCCAGCGCCCTTTGACCCAGAAGTGATTCCCATGCACTTCTACCAGGTGAAGTCAGGACTCTCGACAGCTTGCCAAATGTGTTAGCAGACCATGTTCTGAAATTGTAAAAAAATATATTGGGAAATATGAAAGGCACGCAGAAAGAACCAGGCAGGAGGGAAATGCTGTAAATTGAATATCTGTCTCAGGGTAATGTTACCAGATGACTCCATGGTACCAGCCACCGAAGTGCACTTGTTTCAGTTAACAACCTAACGCATACTGTGAGTTGAAGTGAAGACACCTGGAAACAATGCTTTGCAAAAGAGATGCCATGGCTGCAGCACGCATCTTTGGCGAAATGTAGTCACCGTGTAACTTTAATTAAAGTTTCCATTACTTCCAAACTGCCTTACAGGTGCTTGTTGCAATAATTTCGTCCTTGTGTACTGTTGTGGAGTATCTGTCGCCTTTGGTGATAGCTTTCTTAGCGGACAGCTGTGAACTCATGGTTCTAGAGTGATGACAGCTGGGAACTCATGGTACTAGAGTGATGGTGTATTTTGAGGATGGAGTTACAATGGCCTACTCCCAGTTCATACAATATCCCATCTCGAACCTTGTTGGGAGAATCTTGTGTGTTAGCAGGGTGCTTTCCAGGGGTGTCTTCAACCCGCCTTTTATGAATTATCTATGCGCATGCGGAGGGGGCTGGTGGATGGATTCTAATGGTGTCACCCTGGTGACAATTGTTTCTAAAGTGTGCATGTAACAAAAACGGTTTGGAGTTGTTCTTTCCAGACCGCTCTCCAGACACATCTTTATGTAGTGATGCCCCTTACAGTAGGGTAGTCTCCAGCCTGGAGCACTCACAACAGACGCACAAAAGTTGTGAGGCATCTGCACTTCTGTCATCAGCTCAACTTGCTCTGTGATCATGGAAGGAAAAAGGTTCTGCTAAAAGGCCTCCTCACTTTGCGCAATAGTATCTGCAGTACCACCGTTACCCCATACAATCTACCAAATGGTAGTTCTTCGGGAACTCTAATCAACACGCCCTTGCTAACAAATTCTTCATTGAATTTTAGGGGCTTATTTATGGGAGACTTACACCGCCGGAGTGTCACTTTTTTTGATGGTCTGGTGGCACAAGCCTCTCAAACGTATCTATGAGGTGATGCAAAGCCACTCTGTGTGGCTTTTCATGGCCTCTTAGATATGGAGTAAGACAAAGCAGCGCAAGTCGCGGCCTTGCCTTATTCTGCATCAAGGAGATGTTCCATGGGCATTGTGGTGGGTTTTCCCAAAAAGCACTCATGGATTTTGACGCTTGCCCAGATTTCCTTGATCACATAAACCTGGGGCAGTGCCAAAACCTTTCGTCTCCCCAGAGCTTCAGTATACTTACAACTGCATTCTTCAGCACACATACGAATAGGAAAACGCCTCTTGGGATTGTTTTTGTGCAGCAAGGTAGCACAAAAACAGTAATGCTTGCAATGGAGGCACCCCTGCACCATGGTGCACAGGAGCCTACTTTGGCGCTAGGCAGCAAATTGTGCGCCAGCACAGGGGGAAAGGACATGAAGGCACCGTATTTCATGAATATGATGCATTGCTGCCCTTTCAATTGGTGTAGGGCAGCACAGCTTAGCAAGAAGACTTGCAGGGCTGCCCTACACGCCAGCTCCTCATAAATTAGGACCTTAGTGTATGGATTGCCAGATTCCAGCCATGGGAATGCAGGCAGTACACTTCCCATGACTGGGGAAAGTTTTCCCCTCCCTCCATCTTGTGCCAGAGGTGTCCAATATGGATCCCACTTTGCAAATAATACTGTGAGACAAACCTGAGGGTACATCTGCTCCAGTATTTTGAGAATCTCTTTTCATGTTTTGCATCCAGTGAATTCTTCATGTTTCAAATGCATGAGCAAATGTGCTATCCTTTATGAAGCTGTGGTCTAGCTGTAGCCTAGCACAGGAGAGTGTTCACCCAATTACAGTGCCTATAAAAAGTACCAGATACAGCACAATCTTCACAGGCAATTGAAGTTGCTTCTGTTGCTTCTGTCTATACTCTTGTATCCTCAAATTGCATGCTGTCTCAAAATACGTCAGCTGTATTCCTAACCCACGGCATGAAAAACTGATCTTTACTTACAATTCCGATTATTGCCTTATCTTTCTCCTTTCAAATAACCCCCTACTTTGTTTCTAACCTCTCTGCATGCCTTTTCTGCATGAGCACAACCTTTGCTAAGTCACTTGTATGCTTGCATTATTTGCTATTAATATTCTTCTGAAATTACCCATGACTCATTTCAAAGATCACGTCGCCTTTTTATAAAGTAATACCACTGTAGCCTAACAAAATCTAACCCCTTAAACTTATCTATAAACACCACCAAACGTCTGCATTAATGCATCTACTGTCACTAATTCTAACTACTCTTGATTTAATTTACCACAAAGAAACTAGTGTATATACATGGATGACCACACAAGACTATTCCCAATAACCATCAGTAACCAATAACACTGGACTAACCACAAACCTTGGGCTCCGGAGCAGCGTGCTGCCCTGCGTTAAGCACTTCAAAGCCTCATCAGGGGTAGTAAGTTCTATATAAACACAGTTACAATACAATAGTGCTGTTAGACCTGTCAGCTTTAGGATGGTCTTCCCTCAAACTTTTTACCTTGCTTATCCATCTTTTTTTATCTCATTTTTGGTGATCTTAGGACTAGGCTTGGGTGGAACTCATGGAGTTCCCCAAAAACTATGAGAGATTCCGCAGAACTCTGCGAACGAGTTGTAGAATGCTCGGCCGCCCTTTTGTGCTGCTTTTTCAGTGAAAAATCATTGTGGATAGCACCACAGGGTCCGCATGGGCGTGGCCATTTTGTTTTACCCCTACAATTCTCCCCCATCTCACTCACCCACCCCTCATTTTCTTTTATTTTATTAGTGTGTGTCTTTGTGTTTGTGCACTTCACATTTTTTTCCATTTTCTTTTCTTTTTCTGTGACTTTTTGCACTTTTTTGTTTGTTTTCCCTTTCTACTTTCTTAGTTCCTCCTTTTAGCTTCTTTCTCTTCTCTTCCGTACTTCTTTTCCTATTCTTTTCCATTCCTAATAACACCATGTTAGAGGAGCAGTACCAGAGTGGAAGTGGTGATGCCAGTGCAGGTGCTAGCCGCATACCTTGCGGTCGCCAATGCAGCCAAGAGGTGCAGCCTCACCTAATTTTTTCAGACACACTTATTTTTTATACGCAGCACCACTGTTATGTCGTGATGTATTATTTATCTCGTGCTTTACTTGTGTTCCTCGTGACATGGTCCATGAGAGAGGGGAGATTCTAGAGTGTGGGGAAGTTGGATTGATGTCGAGGAGAGAGCGGAGGAGTTACTCTGCTGATGCCGTGTTACCTGGAATAAACACTTTAAATGATTTCCTGTCTCCGACCCTGACTTTACAATTGGCGACGAGTTGTACAGGAAGAACCCACGTGTCAAGTTCCTACTGAATTGCTGATTTACAAGCGTTCAATTTCGTTCCTGTTCTGCGTGTGGTTTCCGGTCATCGTAAAGAATCTATCTACTTTTACTGAAGACAGAAGATACCACAGGTCGTATCCTCTTTTGAAAAAAAGGGAACTTATACTTACAATTTCTCTCCTTTTAACATATTGTTGTTTGAAAAACTACCGTTCCTCCACGAGTGCCCTTGACTGTCGCGTCTCGCTCTTCGGAGTGTCAGCAGAGTTCGCCTTCCCCTTCAGTCACGTCCTTGCTGTGACGTTTAAGTTCACGTTGCGTGAACCCAGCGTGCCACCATTTTGGATTTTCTTAAAGGAGCCACCGTATTTTTATAAAATCACCACCGCAATACTCTTTCACGGTGATGCGCTCACCTTAATATAAGCGCATCAAATATTTCCATTCGTTCCACTGTGTACTACTGTTTCAGCGGTGCACATTCGACGCTTACGGTGATGTGCACACCTCGTGACATGGTCCACGAGAGAGGGGAGATTCTAGAGTGTGGGGAAGTTGGATTGATGTCGAGGAGAGAGCGGAGGCGTTACTCTGCTGATGCCGTGTTACCTGGAATAAACACTTTAAATGATTTCCTGTCTCCGACCCTGACTTTACAACCACCTCCCCTCCATGCTGGCAGCAGGCGGCAGGCCTGGGAAGGGGTATGCCCTGCTGGAGCGTTGGCTGCTGTGGGAGAGTGCCCCAGTGCGTGCGCCTGAGTACTGGAGTCCAGTGCACCGCGCAGCAGCTGACGCACCGCTGGGCCGACGTACTTGATCGGAAACAGTTCTAGCTCGATCCACTGGGTAACGAGGTTGCGGGGTCGATGAGAATTTTTTCCCCAGATAGCATGCTGCTCACACTTCGAGGTAAGTTAAGTTTACATTATGAATATTATATGATCCAGCTTGAACTATCCAGGTGCTTGGCGCTACCTAATCATACTCATTGCCGCTCGCTTGGGATGATTTTTTAGGAAGTCATGCAGAATCCTCTGTCCTATCACTGACATAGTGGTAGTATTAATAGCAGTGAGTTAGCATGCTCTGTGTCTTTCTTTATGCAGCTCATACAGGCCCAATATCCCAGTGCTATGTAGTATGCATCTGTGCATCGAAAAAGGAGACGGAGTTGGCCTATCAAAGGTGGTTGAGAGCAAAGTTTATTCGTTGCAATGCCTTAGTAGCTCCAAATGTAGTTTAGGTTTAGGAAATTAGGCATAGGGTTTAGGTAAATCAGAATAGGTCAACTCAATTCTAGTACTATTACAATCTGATTTAGTAAGGTACAATGTTCCAGCATTTTTTAATTTTTTTATTTATTTAAAATGTTTTATATAGCACAAACTAGACCCTGGAAGGGTATCAGAACGCTTAAAAAAATTACATCAAATAGATAGCTCGATACACTAGGTACAAAAATGAGAGTAGATAGTAGGGAAGCATACTTGATGTCAAACATTAGTAGTGGGACTGGGGGTACTTAAGAGTGTGTAGGTCATTTGTCTTTAAAATCCGGTGTAAGTCCTGTTTGGAGAGCTAAGTCAAGTGTTGGGGTCGGGTAGGGATTTGTTCATTAAAAGCAGTTTGATTTCATTTTTGAAGGAAGTGCTAGAAGGGTTCATTCTGATTTTCGGGGGCAGTTCATTCCAGATGCTAGTCCAGAGAAAGTATAGTTGTATGTTTTCTTTTTCCAAACTTTTTGCGGTTTCAATAGTCAGGTGCTTGTGCTTCTCGAAGTTCTGCCACCGCCTGATAGTTCCAGTTTATCAGCTAGATACCTTGGTGTGTTGAAGTGCAATGCTTTGTGCATCATACAGGCAATTTTTAGCTGTGATCTTGCCTCAAAAGGGAGCTAGTTCAGTTAGATCAGGGGTGATGTGGTTGTTCTTTTTGGAGCCGGTGACAAGTCTTGTGGCCACGTTGAGAGTGGGCCTGGGCGCAAATTCTGTTCCGCTCGCGGAAATTGCGATAATTTGACATTTTCGCGTTCCGCGGAGAGCACGAAAATGTCAGAATTTCCGCAATCCGCATCTTACCGGAAATTTTTTTCTTGCTCGCGCTTTAAAAAAATACATTCTTGCTTGCTCGCAATCACCTTACCTGAATCCCCGCGTTCGCCGACAAGTTTTCCCGATCCGGTCGCATTCTCCACGAGATGTTGGATTATTGGTGGCCATTTGCGCTGTCTCGCGACAGTTCGCGCCCACATTAACGTCATTTGTCGCGCGATCACGTCATTCGTTGCGCGATCACGTCTTTCTTCTCGCGATCATGCACGGCGAGAATATGAGATGATTGAGATCTCGAAAACGTCATTCTCCACCGCGAGCGAGAGCTTGAGGACGCGGGCACGTCATATCGAACGCGAGCGGGCGGGACAAGTGAAAACAAGATGGCCGCGCCCGTGAGCAACCGCATGGGTAAGTTGGCGAGCCGCGATCACGCAGAAAATACCGCGAAAGGGCGGGAAAAAACTTCTGCGTCTTCGCGATATTTCCGCGTGTTTGCGGGGAGATTTTTAACATTTTCGCGATAGTTTGCAAAACTGAATTTCGCAAATTTCGCCCACCCCTAGTTGAGAGAGGCTCTTAGTGGAGCTAGTCTGGATCTTCAGCAGGCCACATAAGGTTGTATTCCCATAGTCTATTCTGGGTATCACTAGAGCCTGCTCTGCTGATTTGAGGTCGTCAGCGAGAAGGAAGGCTTTTAGTCTTCTAATAGTTTTCATATGATAGTTTGCTCCTCTGGTGGCTATACTGATGTGTTCCTGCATGTTGAGATTTTTGTCGATTGTTATTCCAAGAGATCTTGTGGAATCTATGATGTGGGGTTTACAATTGAAGGCTGTTAAGTGTTTCATCCAGTCTTCAATGTTGACGTGACCTTGCAGAGGGGTAATTAGGAGGAATTCAGTTTTGAGCGCATTAAATTTGAAGTCGTTTCTGGTCAGCCAGTTGTGGGTTTTTTGCAGAGTTGTATTGAGTAAATGGATATCATCCGGTGATGATACTTTTAGGTACAGTTGTGTATCATCCACATGTATGTGGTAGTGAACATTGGTGAGTTTCAGAATTTCGGTTATGGGCTCCATGAATGGACAGAAGAGGGTAGGTTATAGTGAGGAACCTTGAGGGACTCCTAGGGGGACCGCCGTGGTGGTGGATAGCGATTAGTTGATCTTGATTCTTTGCGTTCAGCTGTCTAAGAAATAGGCGAACCATTTTAAAACATCCCCAGATAACCCCATACTGTGTTTAAGTAAGTCCAGGAGACTGTCATGTTTGACTGTATCGAAGGCTGAGGATAGATCTAGGAGGATTAGGAGGCAGGATTCATTTTGGTCTAGTATTCTGAGTGCGTCGTCAGCAATGTGTGTCATGGCTTTTTCCGTGCTATGGTCCTGACAGAAGCCTGATTGGAGCTGGTCAATGAGGTGAAACAGAGCTATGCGGCTGCATTGTTAGGAATGGACGCATTTCTCTAGTAGTTTTGCTAGGGTAGGAATAGTAGATATCGGACGGTAATTATCTGGGATTGTGTGGTCAGCTGTGGGTTTTTTTCAGAATGGGGGTTACCTGACCTGTTTTTAGGCAGCTCGGAAGGGTTCCTGGCAGTAGGGAGGCATTCACTAACTTTGTCCAGAGGGGTATTAGAGAAGTTTTGATCTCACTGAAGATTCTGGCTGGAAGAGGGTCGCAGAAGTAATTTGATGGTTTAAGTGATGTTAAGATCTTGAAAATGTCATTTTCGTCAAGAGTTTTGAAAGTGTTCCAAGATTCTTTGTTTTTGAGGGTAAGCTCGAGTTGTTTAGGGGCTTGTACAGACGGGGGCCAGTGAGGGTAGGTGGAGGTATTTTTTTGAGGTATTCATTTGCTTTTTGAAGTTAATTCTCCATCTTTTTATATTTTTCAAGGAAGTGGGAGGCAAATATGTTGCAGTTTGGTTGTGAGTTAGGTCCTAATGTGGAGGCGTTGGCTTGTTGAGCGGATTGTTGCTTGATTATTTTGAACAGTTTCCTTGGGCAAGTTCTGGCCTTGTTTAGCTGAACTTTGTAGAAATTTGAGAATCTGATGTGTTCGTTGTAGGTGCTTCTCCGTGATCTCAGTTGCTTAAGGTGCTCTAGCGATGGTGAAGATCTCCATTCCCGTTCAGCTAGTCTCAGGTTGCGTCTTTGGTCATGGAGGCTCCCATTGAACCATGGTTTGGAGTCTTTAGAGGACGTTCTTTTTAGCTGAAAGGGCGCAACTGCGTCAAGAATGCTAGTCATCGAGTTGTTGTCATGGTTTGTGAGGTCATGGACCTCTGTCATGTCTACTGGGGGCAATAGTATGTTGTTTCTGAGGCATGTTAAATCGTTGAGGTTAATATCACAGGTGTTCCTCTTCCATTATTTGGGTTTCTAAAGTTGGGGTTTATGTGTCTTAGTTGGTTCAGTTTTAAGGAAGGTGATGTAGTGGTGATCTGTCCAATTGATTCAAGTTTGATGGAGTTTGATCTAGCAATGACGAGCTCCAATGAGGCACCAAGGTTGTGCGTCGGGCTGTCGCAGATTTGGACCAGGTTGAGGTCGGTAAGGAAGGATTTTAGGCTATTAACTGTGGGGTCGTTGTGGTCATTCCAGTCGATTGTTATTCCTTGAGATCTTGCGGAATCTATGATGTGGGGTTTACAATTGAAGGCTGTTAAGTGTTTCATCTGGTCTTCAATGTTGACATGACCTCGCGCAGGGGTAATTAGGAGGAATTCAGTTTTGAGCGCATTAAATTTGAGGTGTTTCTGGTCAGCCAGTTGTGGGTTTTTTGCAGAGTTGTATTGAGTGAATGGAAATCATCCGGTGATGATACTTTTAGGTATAGCTGTGTATCATGCACATATATGTGTTAGTGAACATTGGTGAGTTTCAGAATTTCGGATAAGGGCTCCATGAATGGATTGAAGAGGGTAGGTAATAGCGAGGAACCTTGAGGGACTCCTAGGGTGACCGCCGTGGTGGTGGATAGCGATTGGTTGATCTTGATTCTTTGCATTCGGATGTCTAAGAAAGAGGCAAACCATTTTAGAAAATCCCCAGATAACCCCATTCGGTGTTTAAGTAAGTCCAGGAGACTGTCATGTTTGACTGTATCAAAGGCTGAGGATGGGTCTAGGAGGATTAGGAGTCAGGATTCATTTTGGTCTTCACCTTGGAAAAGAAGTTACAAGGCCAGATTCCACAAGCTTAAAAAAATGCGTCTGCGGCCCTGCGGTCCTGCGTATCAGACGCATTAAATATACTCTGTATCAGTTCTCCAAAATGAAGTGGGAGGTTCGTGTTCAGCAGGGACTAAATTTCACTAGATGTTCTAGCCATCTGCAATTCGAAGGTCTCTCAAGCCGAAGTGAGAGCCACTTCTTATTTGAACAATTGCGCTTTGAATCTGCTTAATTTGTTGAAATCTGTTTTCTAAGTTGGAATTGAAGGCCATATGGAACTATTTACAATCCCATGTGGGGGTGGAAAAAGCACATTGCTACAACAAGAAATCATTACTATATACGGGATGCCTGCCCGTAAATTACAGCAGTCGTTGTTGTTCAAAATAAGATAAGTGCCATTAGTAAGCAATGTTAGAGCGGGAATTATAGCTGGAACTGGTGTTCCTTTTAAAAAACAAGCCAGATTAGATGCCGACACATTACAAGAGCTGTGCAATTTGACTTGTTTGAAAACTAGGGAGTGCCCTACGGAGGAATCACAGACCTCCCCTGTTAGGAAAACGTCTGTATCCTCCCGTTGACATCTGTAAGTGTAATGGAAGAGACCATAACTCATATAGGAAAGCACTACCCAAGGGTTCAAAGTGGCCAAGAGGGAAATGTTTCATACAAGATTTAAATGAAAACAGTGAGAAAGGCAGAGAAATAACACCATAAATTAACCATGAAGCCGATCGGTTTCCGCTGCAGAAAACTGCAAGTGTTCTAATTGATCAATGTGTAATAGTGTGTATATAGCATCTTTCATGAATATGAATCTTTGTTTCCCAGTTAGATTAAATGGCAAAAACAAAGCAGAAGCCTTCAAATAATCCCATGGTACTTTTCCTATCTTAAGTGTCTGTAATGTCCATGCAAATTGCATTACAGATCGTAATTGATTTTGACCATGATATAACACAGAAACATCACTTTGAACAATATCAATGACAGACGAAACAATATTATCTAAAGTATAAATGCGAGAAGACAGTGTATTTATGCTATTGTCGACTACTCCAAGAACTTTCTCCGAATTAGCTTTATCTATTTGGCGTAGACAGAATGCTGCCTCCATTTGAGATCATTTCCATATTTCATTAGATGCAGCATAAACAAACCTTTTTGATCTGGGGGCTTTAGGACCCAAAAGAAAATCAGCCAAGTAAATGTCATTACACAAATGTGACAGGTGTTTTTTCACTGACAACAGAGTGGAATGTTCTAACCACTGTTGACACCATTTACCCACTGAATATGTGGTGACCGTGTGTGAATGCGGGTATCTAGGATCAGGTCGAGCTTGTTTAAAACTGGTTGTTGCATTATAGAAACGCAGTTGACAAGCATTAAAATTGGATTGCCACAACAACCATCCTGACGGGTCAACATCAGAGATGTTGACCCTGTCATTTTGAAACAGAGCTTGTAGGACAGTTATTGTACAATTGGTGTGTTTACACCAATTATCATATCAGCCAATGATGGAATGGAAGGACTATTCTAATTTTTGGAAGTAACCAGGCCAAAACAAGTAGTTTGGTGCACCGTATCATTTAAAAACAATATTTGATTCGGAATCAGACATGCACAGTGTAAAGCCTTGGTGCCTTGGACCTGCCAAATCTTAGATCCCCAAGTTGATTTTAGATCAATGGTATTTCTCCAGTGATCATAACTCTTTAAGGCCAATTCAGTTCTAAAAGAGTTTGAATAGATTAACTTTGTGTGTGTCAAAATAAATTTCAATTGAGACGTTAATCTTAATGTAAAGAAATAGGACCCAGGATTGGACGTGTTATAATCAGTGAAATAAGTAAATTTATCTTCAAGTGTTTTTGAACAGCCCTTTTCGGGAGTTAGACAATGTTCCCACTGCGTGTAATTAAAAGTGGGTCTTAACGTGTTTGTTTTATGTACAAAATGGTGGCCATAATGTTGATAACAGAATAAATCAGCATAATTGGCAGTACTTAAATACAAATCTTCAGCATCAAAGGCAGCATAATCTTTCAAATCATAAAACAATGAATGCACAGCCTGTATATCCCAATCATCAGAATGTATTTCCTGTTTTACCACATCACCTAAGGAAACGAGAAAAACGTATGGTATCTTGAGGACCTCTGTCGGACCATGGATTTCAAATGCTACTTTATCACAAACAATTCCATCTACAGCTGGGACAGCCGGATTGTTCACCAGGGCTTGATCCCGTTTCATGATATGGGATGATGCATGGGGAGTCAGAATACCATTGACCAATTTCGCAGCAGAGCATTCTGGCAAATAATGACCATTGATGAGTAAGAAGAACACTGTCACAAATCCAATTGACATAAAAAGAAAAAGCAGGTTAAGCATCAACCTGATGTAGGTCCAGGGTGGGACCAGGTAAGTCTTTTTGAACCAA
Source organism: Triturus cristatus (assembly GCF_964204655.1). Classification (NCBI taxonomy): domain Eukaryota; kingdom Metazoa; phylum Chordata; class Amphibia; order Caudata; family Salamandridae; genus Triturus; species Triturus cristatus. Next base: position 238,728,982 of record NC_140582.1, read on the forward strand.
GAGAAAAAAATACTTGCCTTGACGGTGGAGGTGCCACAGAAGAGGACAAAGAGGAGTCATAAGAGAAAATTGCACAGTCCTCAAAATAACGGCTTGCACCCACATTCAATAAAGGTGGCAGCGCAGCATCTGTATGTTGCAAAGGACCATTCGGTACTTCAATATGGAACTCATCAGCAGAATAAATATACTCAACGTCCATGTTGGAAGGCACTGTGGATGAGGGTGCAGCAGGCCAAAGAGTAGCCGGACTGTCCATCTCATCACCAACGACCTGGGGATTAGTTGAAGATGTAGACTTGACCAGATTCAAAGGAATAGCGTTGCTTGAAACATTCGGAGTCACACTATTCAGAATCGGCCAGATGGTGTAGCCTGACATTGTCAATTGAAATGTTTCTGTTGTCTTTTCGACCAGGCAAAGGTTGCAGTATGACTATATGAGTACCCTTCAATCCAAGAACTGGGACCGGTGACGATAAGAGGGACAAAATTATTTTTTGTTCTCCAGCTTTTCCCGTACCAGATCGCCAATCTTAGGAAGCCAGCCTGCGACAGGAATCAGCATCGCTGAGTCAGTGGAAGAGGGTAGATGTTCAGTAGCATAGTCGTCACAGGTCTTTTGAAGGGCCTGTAACATAGCAGAATGATTATCTACGTCAAAGGTTGTGGCAGCCGCCTCAACATCTAGACAATCAAGGTCTGGCACAAACATTTTAATGCCAAAGAGCATTTCGTATGGGGTCCGCCCACCCAGAGATCTTCGTGGGAGATTATTAAGTGCACGTTGAACCCCATACATATGGGCTAGCCAGTTCCTGCCAGTAACTAAGACTCTAGCTATCAAAGATTGCTTTAAGTCACGGTTCATTTGCGCCACTATTGAATTGCCCTCAGGCCTGTATGGAGATAAAAACTGCACCAGCACCCCCAAAGACTTCATCACATACTTGTACGTCTTAGAGGCGAATGCTGGACCTTGGTCAGAATGGAAGGTGCCACAGGCAAAAGTCCCAACAAAGACACGTAAAACTCTAATGACATTTCAGGCGTCAGCACTGCATTGTGGCCAAACCCAGAGGAATCTAGTGCACAAATCAACTGCAACAAAAATATATTTATATGCAGTATCAGAAGTCAAAGGACTGCAGTGATCAAGATATATACAGCTAAATGGCTGATTTGATATACATAAGTGTGTCTGTGGTGGAAGTGACATATAAACCACGTTTATATAAACCACGCGGTTGCTGTGGAACAGACACAGTCGCAGACACTCTAGCAGGTACAGAAGCCATGCCTTTTTGTGCCGCTGTGATCAAAGGAAGTCTGCGATCCATGTTGGGAATCAGCCAATCCCCAACTGATGGAATCTTAGTGTAAGGAACTTGTTTGGGAGATAAATGATAAGAATATTTAGAAAGGAAGCCCTGCGGGTAAGCAGTTCCATCCTTCGTAGCAGCTATAGCTGTCAGAATTACATTATTCATCTTAGTCATGGACCTTGTAACTGCTGCAACGGAACACGTGGATACTGAAGATTTGGCTGCCTCATCAGCCAGAGAATTACCAGCAGCATGTGCTCCCACACGCTGATGGCCAAGAGTATGGATAACCTGTGTGAGCGGCAGACGCTTTTTAAGCTCTGCCACTCGAACCCAGAGCATTTTATGCTTTATCGCGCAACCTTTAGAGTCTTGATGATCATTTTGAGACTAAAAGAATAAGTTGTAATTAAAAAACTGGACACAGTAGTAAGAATCTCACACAAGCAGAGTATTCACATTAGGATCAGCAAACTCGAGAGCTAGAATAAGTGCACGCAGTTCAGCCATTTGCGCCGTACAGTCTCCAAGTGCCTGTGTATGCAGTATGAAAGACTTAAATTCACCATTTACTAGTTAACCAGCAACAATAGCACAAGCCGCGGAATAAGCATGTTTGGGCCCGATGGCCGGTTGCGCCGATCTATTGGTGTTTATGTTACATTTGTACTCATCCAAAGGAAGCAAAGACAACGGAGGAGGATGAACATGTTCATATTGTAAAAACTCCTGTGTCCCGAGAGCGGGGTCATAGATAAACGTGACATCAGCCAATGTCAAAGAAGTAGCCCATTGTATCCAACGGGGATGCAAAGCTTTGAGTTTGGTGCACTCGCCTTCGTCACCGCTTCCAATGCAGGGACAGGCGAAACCATTAGAATGCATCTTTCCTGCACCACCGAGCGTTCTTTCAGAATCGCCATTTGGACCGCAGTCAAAAAATGTAAACATTAGAGAAGCGCATTTCTGCTGCTGTGTACACATGTGATTTGTATGCAATAGGTACTGTGTCACCTTCGCTGAATGTTAAGTACGTGAAACCTACTGTCCCAGGTACAAAACATATGACCAAGTTTGTAGAATTATCACGCGTCAACGAGAAGTTTGTCTCTGGCACGTCAGACTGCAAAGATCGTAGAATAGAGGTATGTTCTGGTAACCAAGTGGCAGAAGTCAAAGTAGGTTGTATCAACGCATTAAGCGGTTTGATACGCTGGGCATATTCAGGAATGTATGTTCTCCCGAAATTAAAAAATCCCAGCAAAGACTGAAGCTTTTTCAGTGTAGAAGGAGGTTGCAATTGTCCACATTTCTCCAGAAAGTGGGAGGCCAACCCCTTACCTTCATTGTTGAGCTCAAAGCCCAAAGAGAGTACCGCTAAACATGCAATATGCATTTTTGCAAAATTAAATTTGTATCCATAGTCGGCGAACGATAATATAATTCTGTTGACTCGGACTAGATGCAGAATCAGCTCGTTGTCTGTCAGATAAATATTGTCATCGTACGAGAATGCATTCAGGTCTATGCTGTGCAATAAAGACATAACACGTGCAGCAAAAACCCCGGGGTTGTTCTTATACCCCATAGGCAAATGCATACAATTTTTCTGATTCCTTATGGCGGCAAATGCTGTCAAGTCACAGCTCTCCGAATCCAAGTTGTGACTGTAGAAACCATTAGTTATATCCAGTGTCGTCTTATATTTTTTACAACAATGCTGTTCACATGTGCAAAGCTGTGAGTGTTCTGTACCGCAAATGTACGACAATGACTATTCAAATTTCGATAATCTAATAGAATGCGATATGAACCGTCTGGTTTTGATACCAGAAAAAGAGGATTATTCATCGGTGATACACAGGATTCAATTACTCCTTGATATTCCAATTGAGTCAGAATGCCACAGACAGGAGCCTTAGCCTCCCGCCAGATTGGATATTGCTGTTGTGGCATTGACCATAATGGAATCTCATTTGCTGGTGATTCTCTACCCCAGCCCACTTGATTATGGTACACAGCCGTAGCAAGGGCCAAAGCCCACTCAACTGCAAAAGCCTTTGCATGCTCCTCAGGGACGTATGGTGAAAAACTCAGAAGTATCACATCTTCCCCCCTAGAAGCGGCCAAAAAAATAGTGGGGGCCAATCTGCCTCTGCCAACAAAATGTCATAAGAGAAAGTCAGATTTTCCCACCAAAAAACGTCATTGTATGCTGTATATATCACCCTCAATTTGAAAGACTACTTCATATAGTCTATCTGGGGGAGCAACTTGAGTATCTGCTGTTTGTACTGTAATAAATGTATTAGTTGCTTTCGCCTCCAGACAAGGACGCAGTGCCTCCCGTGCTAAGGTAACCTCCGCCGCGCTGTTGAGCAGAGTCACCACCCATGTCCAATCTAGAAGTCGTGTTCTCACCGTCTGAGGCATACTTCGCTGTTAAAGCGGCAACCTTTTTCTTCTGATATGGGGGTCCAAATCAAGGCAGATCCTCTTGTTTGGCTTTAATGTCAAACTGTCGAGGTTGATCCCGTCCCTGCTGTGTGGTCTGACCTTTGCCACGATCCTGGCATTCTCCACCACCGATTTGAGAGTCCGATTTGTCCTGTAAAGAACGAGGAGAGCGCTAATCAGGGACTTGAAATCTATCTGGAGTCTTTATTTTCGCACTGTCGCGCAAGTCATGAGTACGCTCAGAAGACTCAGGTGTCAGTGAACCAGCACATGAACCTTGCTTCTGCTGTTTCTGCCACTGTTTTTTATTTCTTTGTCAGTCTAGGCCTTTTGTTGATTTTGAGTTTGCGGTTGAGAAAAAGGCTTGATTCCCAGACTATTGCGCCCTAAGGTTTTATAAGCTTTAGCAATAATCTTCAGCAATTCACATTATTTATCTGCGTCTGCAACAGCCTCCAAGCATTGTGCCACTTGCAAGCTTACTGCATCACCCTTAACATTTGAAAGGATTATATCGCAAACAATGTCGAACACACCCACCAGTCTCATCCCTAACTCCAGAGCTGCTTCAGTCCCATGTTCATCTTGAACATACTTAATCACAGAAGGGAAAACGGTCATTGAGGGGGTGCCGAAACACATCGAATATACTGCTGCAAACACTCTACCCCAAGTGTTACAATCAGCCAATTCGGGAACTAGGCTTTTAGGTAAACTAATGGTCAAGATCCTGTGTTTCTCCATGGGAGTTGTATTAGGGAAAACAGCTTTGAGTTGTCCAAACATTTCAGCAAACCAATAAGGAAGTTCATTCTTATTTTGCGGATGCTTGCCCATCACAGAAATATTCATTAATGGACTGATGGTTACACCACCAGGTGCCGGGGATTGCTCATCAACGCCAGGTGGTCCCACTTGGAAGTTGCGTGACATGAACTGAATAACAGCTCTATGTATACGTATTAATGAAGTATGTAATACGTGTAGCTCTGTGATTGTAGCAGTGAGATAATTTGGGTGTGGGGAATACCCAGCCAAAACAGGCCACGTTGCCCCATCTATCGATAAGGGGCCTAAACGGACCAGTGTGATAGGTGAGGAAGGACACCATTAAACCATATTTGATGCTGCCAAGCCGTTAGCAGAACTTCTAGAGACCTATAAGGACGATAATTCTGAGTAAGGGCCGTAGTAGTATATTCGTGGAGCAAATTATCTGTCCCATCGACCTCTGGAAAGGTGACCCAAGAATAGAACACCTCAAAGCGGAAAGCTGCATTCGCCTCAACTACAAAAATAAGCGCAATTCCAGCATCAGGGACTCCATATTGAGTCAAATAAGCCCTGAGCGGTGCATGGTTATGCGGCGCAATGACAACTGCCATGATCAACAATAGATAATAAAAACCTATTTGTGGCAGCGCAACACTGGGTTAAAATGAAAGAGAAAGAGCTTTTAAAATTCAAGTTCGAAAAACCTATAAGATATAAAAATATAGGAGGCTACACCGTCACAACTGTCTCTGGAAACAGAAGTGAGGTGATCGTGGACAAGCACTACTCAGGCGTCTCTCAGATAAGTACCAGACCAAACGTTGGTAGTGCCATGTTGCAGGGATTCTGCACATACACAGAACTATGCGCAGGAAAACAGGACCTCGTGTGTAGGGGTTGTACCTTCCTACTACCTTAGTGCCCAAAATCCCAAAACCGACTAGCTATAGTGTCTCATTGTTCTCTTACATAATCACAAAGCTACAAATGATTAGACAACCCAGAACACAACTCTCCTGACTATCTCAGGAATCACGGTAGCAAGACGTACCCTTTCGCTCACTCACTCGTACTTGTCCACAATAAGAATAGATTGAGTCACTGTTATAGTTCAAAATGTTTATTTTAACTATCGTGCTCTATAATGCAGTATACGAGCCATTACCAGCAGAAAAACACATAAACCTAAAACGGTGGGCATTGTAGCAAGTCCATAGACTATAAAAGGGAAAATGATCGTATACAGACAGTGGACAAAGGACTATAAGGCCTAATCACCCTCCCCTTGGATAGAAGAAGTTTTATTATATAATGGAAGATCTCTGGGCTTTGCCAGCAGACGCCATACCTTAGTGCCTAGATGGAAGTTTTACATCATCGGAACAGCATGGCTCTTCTCCATGGAAAGGTCCCTCTCCAAGTGTCTCAATGAACAACATACACCCCTGTAATATCACAGCACAAGTTTCCAGCAGTACAGCTGTGTTAGCATGTTTTGTCTAGGTGCTAGGGGCTGAACAGAACAGAATAACAAGGGGCATTGTTTATCGACCTTGTACTCCGTGTTCAGACTGATCTCCAGGAACAGGCAGAGAATGCGGAAAGCAGACAGCTCTCATGTGAAAGGCACAAACAGAGGCGTGCATAATAAAGTCATGTAGTAACGTGCGCAAAAGCAGCAACATGGAAGCAGAGCTCACGCTAACTTAGCAATGTCAAAAATTACCCCCAATGGCCATACTACACCAGCGATTTCGTAGAGTCTATGATATGGGGTATGCAGTTGAGAGCAGAGAGATTTTTCAAATATTTCTCCAAGATGAGGGTTTGCTTGGTCGGTGAGATAAGGAGGGATTCAATTTCGAGGGTTTTCAGTTTGAGGTGGTTGAAGGTTAACCAATTTTGGATCTTGTGCAGGGTTCCGTTCAGTGTCTTGATATCATCAGGAGTAGAGATTTTGCTGTACAACTTTGTGTCATCCGCATACATGTGATATTGGATTTTAGATGCTTTGAGGATTTCAGTAAGAGGTTCAATGAATAGGCTGAAAAGTGTGGGAGAGAGAGAGGACCCTTGGGGCACCCCCAGAGTGCAGGGACTGGAATTGGATAGTGTTTTATTGGACTTGACTCTCTGAGTTCTGTTTTTGAGAAAATAGGTAAACCATTTTAGTACTGAGCCTGAGAGCCCCATCCTAAGTTCCAGAAGACTCAGTAGATTGTCATGTTTGACAGTGTCAAAGGGGAACGAGAGGTCTAGTAGGATCAATAGGCAGGATTCGTTCTGGGCAAGCATTGTGAGAGCATCGTCCACTATATGAGTGATGGCTGTTTTGGTGTTTCATGAACACATTTCTCAAGGAGTTTTGCCAGAGTAGGGATGTTTGTGATTGGTCGGAAATTATTCAAATCTTCAGGGTCAGCTGTAGGTTTTTTGAGAATAGGCAGAACCAGACACAAATTCAGGTAGTCAGGGATCTCACCTTGAAGAAGGGAGGCATTGATAATCTTGGTCCAAAGTGGGACTAGTAACCTTATCATTTCCTTAAAGAAATTAGGGGGAAGGGGATCATTGAAGTGACTTGAAGGTTTCAGGGTAGAAAGAATGTTGAAGATGTAAGTGTTGTTGAAGGGTGAGAATTGACTCCAAAAGGCATTGTTTTTAGGGGAGAGACATGGAACAATAAGAGGCTGCGAGGTAAGGAGGAGTCTAGAGAGAGTAATAGATCGATCAGGGCAGACCTTAGTTCAGATTTAATCTTGCTAAATTTTCAAAGAAAGAAGGCAGCAAAGTCCTCGCAGTTTGGCTGGGGGCAGGAGATGAGTGGTGGTTGGTTGGGAGTGTTATTGGATTGTAGCTTAATCAGATCAAAAAGCATTTAGGGGCAATTTTTGGCTTTTTCCAGTTGACTTCTGAAGAAGGTCGCTTTTGCCGTTCTGATGTGTTTGTTGTAGATACTCCTTCTCAGTCTTAAAATCATAAGGAGATCAATAGATGGAGAGGATCTCCAAGAGTGTTCTGCTAGTCTCAGGTTGCGTCTGTCTGAGTTTAAGCTGTCCTTGAACCATGGTTTGGAGTCTTTGTTGGACTTTCTTTCCAGTTGAAGTGGGGCAATTGCTTTCAGGGCTGTCAATATGGAGTTGTTGTAGTGATCAGTGAGTTCGTGGACGTCTGACATGCACGCAGGAGGAGGTAGGGAAAGATTGCAACGAGATATGAGCTCACTTACATTTGCATTTTGAGGCATTCTTTTCCAGTGTTTTTGTTTCAGTGGTTGAAATATTTTGGTGTTCCATCGTTCTAGGATTCAGAAGATGATATGGTGATGATCTGACCAGTCACAAGGGACAATAGATTCCAGTTGAATGGAGTTGGGATTGGAGATGATTAAATCGAGGGCCGTGCCTAAGTTGTGGATTGGGCTGTCACAGAATTGAGTCAGGTTGAGGTCAGCTAGGAAGTTTTTGAGACTATTCACCACCTGATCATTCGGGACATTCCAGTGTAGATTGAAGTCACCCAGGAAGATCTGGGGCAGTGGAGATCCAAGTTGGACGAGATGGTTTCCATAGTTTGTTCGACCAGAGGGAGGTTGTCTCTAGAAGGATACTAAAAGACGTGCAGGTTGCATAAGTGTCGATGTTTGCTGATGATTTCTATGCACAGATATTGACAGGATGAGAAAATTGCAGAGGGGGACTGCTTTGCTGAGAGACTGTTATGGTAAATATAGGCAATGCCTCCACCAGTTCTCTTAACTCAATCGAGTCTGATAGTGTTGTAGCTAGAAGGGACTAGGATGTCAAGGACAGGACCTGAGAAGTCGTTAAGCCAAGTTTCGGTGAGGATAAGGAGGTCGACTTCCTGATCTAGGATGAGGTCAGCGAGGTCTGTGAGCATTTCAGGTGTGAATTTTAGTGTGAATTTTAGTCTGTGAGAGTAGGCTGTGTAATGGGAACTTGCATAAGGTTTGCAATGTTTAAGGCATTGGAGTTGTGTCTGGGAGTTCTATGCAGGTTAGGTGAAATAGTTTGGATAGGTTCTGAAATGACTTGCTTGTGATTAGTAGCTCCAGGAGGGTTCAGTGGGGAAGTTTGCGTGATTCTGGCAGAAACTGAGTAGACAGATTGAGAGGAGTTGTAGTCTCTGAGGAGGGAGAAAATGTACGGTTCAGATAGGCGGTTCTTGGATCTGATGGGTCTGATGGGGCGTTAGGGTAGGGAGTGGTACTCCAGTTCTGGACGGGCAATTTCTACCTAGGGTCGCTAGTTAACACAGAGGAAGGAGTTGGTGTTTTAGGGTGTTGGTTGGTCACTTGCAGGATCTCCTATGAAGTCTTGTCGGACACTAGGTCATGGGCCAATTACGAGGGGATGTTGATGAGTTTTAGAAGCTCTCGGTTTATTTCCTTGAGTCTAGTGGTCTCATTATTATTCATCTGCCTCTGTGGAGTCAGGGTAAAATTGAAAGGCATTTGGAGAAGAGCAGGGCCATTGGAATTAAAGTAAGATAATTGTCCATTACAGCTGCCCCAGCTGCAGTCTGCAGATAGTAGCAAAGTACCCTACACACCAGCATGCACATTTAGCACAAGAATGAGTGGTTAATGCCTTACTCATTAATGAGGGGTAATTTATTTACTTTTTTACCCACAAAGTGTCTGTTTAGATTTTTACTAGGATATCCTTTAAAAAAAAAAATATCAATTTGTTTTTTTAAGCTGCTGGTATTCCGGCTTAGTTCCTTGCAGCCTGTCAGTGCTTTTTTTGGAGGCATGTGTGGGTAAAAATGGTCCTGTAACTCCAAATCACATAAAAAATTCCCATAACACTAGGGGACCAGCAATGTACTGTTACTGTGCCCCTATATAATTTAAATGGGTGTTTGCACAGATCATTGTCTACAATTTCTCTTTTTGCATTCTTGTTATAGCTACTCCTGCTGGTCCACCTCCACCAGCTACTCGGCAGGAGATAGGTGCCCGGCTGGGAGGCAGAGACTGGAGGCCATTTAGACCGAATACCGTCAGCTGGTGGCTATGGAGGAGGGGAAGGCTGAGACTGCCACTGCCACTGCCACAGGCCCCAGTTCCTCCAGCCAGCCGCCAACACCTCCATCTTAGCCACAACATGACCAGCACTGCCGGCAGCTGGGATCCACCCAAACCACAACTGCTGCCCCTCCCTCCCTCCTACCCAGACCGCGTGCTGTGCGAGCTGGCATTGTTTCACCAGGAGGTGGCAAACCTACACCAAGAAGTGGGAAGACTCCGGACCCTCATCAATGATGCCCTCTTCTGAAGCCCTTTTTTATTTTATACTTTGGCAAGAGGGACTTTTGTTGTGGGTGAGTGGGTGGGAATTGGGAAGGGAACAGGACTTTGGGCTAGTTTTCTTTGGACATTGGTTAGGGATGGGCTGATTTGTTTGGTGAGAGGGGAGGGTCTGCTGCGGGTGGAGAGGTGGGTTTTATTTATATTGTTGTTAATAAGAAAAAGTAAAGGAAAACGTATTCGGATACTTTATGACTGAAATAGTTTTTTTGTGTTTTACTTTAACTTTTCACTGCTGGTTTTTCACACAAAGTGTATAGCAGTTAGGTATATTTAGTTATATTCTTCTCCTACTACCCTCTGTAACTATATTGACCAGTAGGGGGTATGCTGCCATTGCCTATATTGCATAACACCTCCTAAAGAAACAACAACTTATTTGCAGTAGAAGTTAGCTACTTACTAACTAAACTAGCTAACTTCACTCCATAGTTGTCTTATCTCAATACATGAAGCGATGGCTGTTACCTCTCTCAAACTTCCAAAACCTTACGGCAGAGTTTCCCAAGGTTCCTTCTTAATGGTGGCAGCAGTACTAGCAGGCTAGTGAGCTAACAGGGAAGGCATCACAAGTGAGGTCCCACTCCCACATAGGTGAGCTCCAACCGTAGTAATAATCAAACGGATTATCCATCATAGGCAACTAGATTGAAAGAAAACACAGAGTTTGTGGGTGATATTTATATCATAACTTTACAAAGGCTGAGACCTGACTATCACCATGACAAAACAAAGAAGACCTGATAAAATAACAAACAATAACCAGAGTAAGTTCTTCTGAGCTATGGGAAGATAGTATTTAATAAAAACTAAACTTACAAAATCCACAAGTCAGGAGAAGGGGACTCAGAGTCAGGAGTGGACAATGTTAAGCATTTATGCAACACAAGGTCTGAATCATGATGTTGACGAATGATGATATAGATCTAAATTATGGATCCCTTTTAGGCATGGGTAGGTAAGTGGGGCTGGTGTGAACTTGGTGTTGCTTTCACCACATCCGCCTCTTCAAATATGTGATCCGGTGAACGGGCAAAATATCGAATTTTAAATATCCTTATGGCAAAATATCGAGTGGACATAATATCGACTGTCAAAAATATAGTGGTGCAGAATATCCAAATACAGGTAAGAAATATCCTTTGTCATAATATCGAAGTTAGTAATATCGACAGTCATAATATAGATGTTAAAAATATCGATTTTTTTAGTGTTTTAAGTGTTAGTATATGTGTTAAAAGTATGTATTATTTTTGTAATGTATGTTTGAATTATTTTAAAGTAATGAAGTTTATGTTAATTAATTTTTGTGTAATTTAATTCCGTAGCAGGTTGTGCGTTTATAGGGGAATAGGGTGGGAAGTAATTTAATTGTAATTAATTAATTAATTATTTGATTAATTAATAATTTAGTATTGAAGAATTAATAACTCACAGTCAGGACTGGAGAAAACCTCTTCCTCCCATCGCAGTACCAACCACCTGTCTGTACAGGACACCGTTGAACAGAAAAATATTATTTGCAAGACAGTATTCTATCATATCAAGAATCATCCTGCTGTGATCCCTGAACCGTATTGGCCTGATTTTAAGAAAATGCTCGCACGCTTCAATTCCCTGACGGTGATCTATGATGGTATACAATGATTGTACGTCTAAGGTGATGAGGAGAGAATCTTGATCCCACTTGATGTCCTGGATTTTTTAAAGAAAATCTTTGGTATCCCTGATATAGCTGGGTAAACCGGTAACCCAGTCCCTGAGAAAATGGTCAATATATTTGGAAACATGTTCCGACACACTCCCCCTAGAAGAGACTTGATATGATAGAATACTGTCTTGTGAATAATATTTTTCTGTTCAACGGTGTCCTGTACAGACAGGTGGCCGGTACTGCGATGGGTTCTTGCTTCGCTCCCAGCTTTGCGAATCTCTTCATGGGACGCTGGGAGGAAGAGGTTTTCTCCAGTCCTGACTGTGCAGGACATCTTGAACATGTCACCACTTGGATGCGATACATGGATGACTTGTTCATCGTTTGGAAGGGCGTTGAAGAGCAAGCTATCCAATTCATTGATAGATTGAACATCAACAATAACAACATTGTTCTCACAAGCCATATTAGCAATACCCATGCTGAATACCTGGATGTCAGACTTGAGATCAAGAATAAACAAATTCAGACCACCCTCTTCAGGAAAACCACAGCAGGCAACAGTGTCTTAAATGCCCTCAAAAGTCATCCTGAGACACTCAAATGGAGTATTCCCTACGGAGAACTGCTGAGGGCTAAAAGAAACTGTAACACCGAAGTTGCCTATCAAACAGAGAGCAGGGAGAAGCTAGCCCATTTCAAAATTAGAGGGTATCCAAATTGGATGTTAGGCAGAGCCAAAGAGAGGGCTGATGTGATACCTAGATCTCTCACCATAACTGACAAACCAGCTGATTCTCTGGAAGAGAGTGAGGATAACATCAGAATGATTATGACATTCAACACAGATTCCAATAACATTCTCAAAATATTTGCAAAAAATTGGGATATTCTGAAGTGTGACAACACTATTGGTGAAATTATTCCCAACAGACCCACAATTACATACCGTAAAGGAAGGAGTATCAGAGACATGTTAGTACACAGCGATGTCACTATATACCCTACCAGACAAGAGCATGGGCTGAAGGGATTTTTTCCTTGTGGCCACTGCAAGGACTGTAAGAACAGCACTTTTCTTAACAGGGCCAATTACAATGGGGTCAACAAGGAAATCAGCCAGTTTTTGACATGTAGTACCACCTTCATCACTTATGTGATTGAGTGCCCTTGTAAACTTTGGTATATTGGCAGTACCACCCTCATTGCCAAAAAACGTGTACTTGAGCACTATCGAGCAATCGCACATAATGACGACAAATATCCGTTGGCTCGCCACTTCAAAGACAAACCCTATTCCAATCCAGCTCTTTTAAGATTTTTTATTCTGGAACAAATTACTAAGGACCCTAGAGGTGGCAATAGTGTGTTGAAATTGAGACAACGGGAGTCAAAATATATAGTTGACTTTCAGACTAAAGACCCGGGAGGTCTTAATCAGGATGAGGAATTAACAATACATTTTAGAGAGTGCTAACATCGCATAACTCCTCATCCCATGTAATTATGTGACAGTATATCTTAGAATTCTTGACTCTTCTTCCGTCCATCATGTAGATCTGTGCTTATGTAAAGTATTTTACTGTTTTGTTTTTAGATTTGTTTCTCATATCTCTTCATCTTTTTTATCTACAGGAAGAAAGGAAGGTGCCCAGACACAGGCACACACCTCTCATGGGCTACCTACCCTTCCTTCCCTTCATCACTTTTGACCACCTTGACTGACGGGCATTTCTGAGCTTGCATGGCATGACATAATTGGACTGTGGTATGATTCGATCGTTAGATTTTTGTTAAGGGCACTTGCCATAACATTTATCCCCTTTTTTAATTTTCAGCAAGAACGTTATTATTGGATCTTTCACATGATTATAGATATATTTTATAATGTGTTTTTGGGACTAGCTATTTGCCTTACCCTTTTTTGTCTCAGTTCATAACGAGTTTTCTCACTGAGTTAATCTTTGACAGCTGTCATGTGACCGTTTATTTTTGGAAAGGCATGCTTTATCATGAGCACAACTACCATTTGTATTAATATGCACTATGCAGAATTGTATGTTTATTTAGATTTTGCAAATTATGAGTCCTTTGCCGCTTATTATCAGTTATGCAGCGGTTAATCCATATCATTTCTTGCTGTATACAGTATTTCATTTATACCACTGTGTGGCAGCTCAACATTCCAAGATGTCTGCCGTTTGTTCAAAACTGACTGCTTTTCTGTTTGGCTGAATTCACTTTCGTTACATCGCTGAGACATTGTCAGCAGCAGCCTATGTAACGACATACTTGGGAATATATCTAACAAATGTTTTAACAGAAATGTTTATATTTTATGTTCACTTAGTCATGTAGTATGGGGAAACATGATTATTTGGCTTTCTTGAATGGATTATAATTATGACCAGTACTATACAACAACTATACAATTACTACGATGTACAACATTGTATAGGTCAATGCAAGGGTTGACATGACAATCAAAGATGTCTGCTGCTCATCAATTAATGATGCATCTTTTTGCTTTGTATGTCCGTTGTTTATGTTACTCACCCAATGCTTTATCAGTCATGCTTGTTTGTACTGTTATTCACGTGAACAAGGCTTCTCAGCCGAAACGCGTAGTGAATAAACACCCTTGAACTTTGGAACTCACGTGGAGTCCGTATTTCTGAGAGCGCACGTTAGTGAAATTTTTGTGTGGATTGATTTACCGGTGTGCTCCGCCGGAGTGTGCGCCACCTCCCTCGGGTCCACAGCAGCTAGAAGGAGCAGCTTTTTGGAATATATATATATATATATATATCTAATTATATTTTAAATTATGTTTTTTACATTTTATAATTAAAAATATTAATTATTTTGTAATATTAAGTTAATATATAATAAAAAATAAACATGCATGTTTGTTTTTTTACATTAGATTTATAATTTATTAATTTTAACGTTTTTTTAATTATTTTTAAGTATGTTTTATTTAATTATATTTATTATGTAATTAATTTTATATTGCTTTTAAGACATTTAAAAAAGTAGATATTTTAGCAAACTATATTATTAACAACGATATTTAGGATTCGATATTTTTGTACTTACCTATTTGTAGATAGGAATTCGATATTCTGTCACTCGATATTTTCTCATCGATATTCTAGTAGATCGATATTCTGTCAGTGATCCATGTGATCCATATATGTTGTAAATTAAGTTACACCTCAATAAATCACACAGCCTAAGGGAAGATGATTAGGGGTTGGATGAATGGATGAGAAAGGGAATTTGGGAAATGTGTGACAAAGGCAAACAAAACACAAGTATGTTCATTAGGTTGATGAGCAGCACATCATCATCAAATCTGTTCTGGAAGGAAATGAAGGAATGACACAATTCAGTTAAATGAATTGCAAACAGTCCTTCAGCCCCAGAGACCCAGGTTATATCTGAATCTTCTTTTATCTAAGTTTGAAAAATATAATTATAGAGGAGTGAACCGACACAGTTCTAAATATTCTGATTGTTAAAAGAAAAATTATACTGTATATAAATGCCAAATTGGGCGGTGTATCTGCATTCTTCTCACAATGTCCAATTTGGGAACCTAGATGAACCGGTCCGGTAAAGTAGGCAGAAGAGTTATGGAGCTTTCACCTGTCGTGCAGGAGAAGAGAAGGCATGTGAATTGTAACACAGAAACGATATTATAGAGTCAAGGTGAAGGACAGAAGGTAAGCTTCATGAGGAGTGTACCAAGGCTCAGAGGCAGAGCAAAAGCATAAGCTGCTACAATCATTCATTTTATGGCTCGTGCTATCAACTGAAAAGTGAGAACAAATTGCAACCAATTGCGGAAAAGTAGTTGCATTTACCGGGCTGGTCGATCTCACAACTATCATCATAACATTTAGTCTAGTGCGTGCATCATGTGATGGTGATGTGTCATCACAAGTCTGTCTCCAGTTACAACAGTCCCCCAACCACAACCACATAAGAGGAGTTTCACATTTGAGCCAGCATACACACTCAGCATCATTTCCCAAATCAACGCTCCTCTTTCCAGTCCAGAGAGTTGAGGAGACCACAGAGTCTTCATGTTGGTTTTTCTTTGAAGTCAATGATTTCCTTCTTCTGGTTGTTGAGATAGTCTGGTCCGGAGTCCTTCCATCCTCCTCCTGACTCTAAGTAACAAATCAGTCCAACTCCGTCACGACCCGAATGAGCGAGCTAGACCTGTAGTGCACTGCTGTTGATAAACAAGAAGAGAAATAGAATTTATGTTGATTTGTGTTTGTTAACTAAAGTGACAGGTCTGGTTTCTGAAGAACTAGAAATAAGTGTTGCCCCTGCAAGTAAATCTCATTAAGAGTGAAAGGGCCGTTCACCTTCCGGAAAAATGATCACCCATCAGTGCAGGTCATTGAAATCAAGTTTACAAATTAGTTGAACATCCTCCCACACTGTCTGCCACCACATGAATCCTCAATCACCACTCACAATCACTCAATAATATATCACTTATTGGTGCAATGGTAACCTGTTCCAATCCAAGCACAGTTGTACACGATTGTATCTCCTCTTTGATGCAAGCAACACATTGGCAGTCTTGTAAATCAAAGGATCTTTACTGAGGCAGCCTTGCCAGGGGATGAAAAAAGAAGAAGGATAGGCATGGGATGGAGGTAGGCATTGTCTCCAATTTCCTTTGATATAATGGGAAGGCTTCTTCACTGCACACTGGTCCAACACCTATCCAGCCATACATGTGCATAAAAATGGTGGGGCCGCATAAGTCAGACACAAACAAAATATATAATGTTCCTCTAGCTATATCCATTTTGCTTTTTTTGGCAAAGCAGTTCGAAGATAAATGATGAAAAGGTTCTATGGTGGCCTACTCTATCAGGGAAGTAGAGTTCGTCCTAAAACTCAGGTGGTTCACCCAGAAGTTGGTCAGCTAACACACTTGAGTCTGACCAATCACCCTCATCCTCCTCCTCCTCCTACTGTGGTATTTCCAGAACAGTGTAATTGTGTGGTATTAAGTGTTGGTTCATCTTGATCATGGTCAATCTCTCCATGTTTTGGGGCAAGAGTCTGTTCCTTCTCACTGTGACAACTGCGCCAGCTGCACTGAACACACGCTCAGCAGACAAAATGGCTACCGTCAAGCCAAATACTTTATTGACAGCCTACTGAGTGCTGGCTACTGAAGCATCTTCCCATACCAATACACCAATGGTTTTTGATCCACTTAGACCTCTCTTAAGTCATCCAAATAGTCCTAGACCATCTTCTGAATGGTCATTGGTGTTGCCACTTACTCGACCTCTTTTGCCTTATCCTCTGCACTGGCCGTAAGCCCTGTCGTTTGAAACCAAGCCAATGCAGAGGTTGGGGACCAATTCTTCTGTTCCTGTTTTTGCTGTTGCCAGTGCTCATGTTGCTAGTGTTGGCTACTGCGAGACAACAGCATTGCCTCTATGGAAGTTAAAGGCTGCAGATCAGAACTTCTACCCGAGAGTGGGACTCTAATTTTCAGCCGTTCTTCTCTTCTTTCAGGTCTCTGGCTTGCTCAAAAATCCATGTCTTGTATTATGAAACAACCACTTCTGCAAAAGGAATGAACGTGGCCAGTATTTTTTTATACCGTGAATCGAGTATTGTGCACAGATGTACTCTTTCGGATGACACAATGTCTCTTTGCAGCCTTGTATTAACAGCCAAGCAAAGGATTACGCTCTCACCCAAGCCATGCACTGCTGCATTTTCATTCACACCTGCAAACATTTGAGACAACTTTTTTAACTGGACCTGTAGCAGATGCAACAACGGGATAGCTTGGCCAATTGTACTGTCCTCCTTGTTGACTTCCTGTATGAAAGCCTCAAAAGGAAGTAGCATCTGTGTCAGGCATTTGACTATGCCCCATTTATCCATCTTCATGATCATGCTTTTCCCAGTTGCATCCCCTCCTCTTTGAATGACAATGTCATTGATTCGTTGGCACTGCTCAAACAGACATAATGTGTCCAATTCCATTGTGTTGGAACATCCTGTATTAGGGCTTTAACTGGTACTAACTTTAGCACACTGAATGATCCTCGACTGCTTCTGGGGTTTAAAAGAATGACTGAAATGAGTGCAGATTCTTCTGCAGGTCGTCAGTATGTTGCTGACTAGGTCTTCTTTTTTGAGAAAGAACACCTAGTCAGCTCTGTCCTGCAAAGCTTGTCCAAACAATTGTAGATTTTTATTGGAAGACCCGGGGAAACACTGGGTGGTTGGAAATTTGTGCCGGCCTGATGATCCCACAACTTTTCCACACAGAAATGTGAGGAAAATGTAATTTTTTCAGGCTAAATTTGAGGTTTGCAAAGGATTCTGGGTAAGAAAATGTTGGGGGAATCCACACCAGCCACACCGCCAGCAAGTGACAATCCATGCTCACCGCCAGCCTAGTGCCAGTCCATGCACTCTGCCAGTCAAGCACCATCCACGTACAGCGCCAGTTAAGCACCATCCACACACACACCAACTATTGCCCCATCCGACCCCTGAGGGTGTACAGAAGGACCAGATTTATACCAAACTAAGTGGGGGGTAGCAAAGCCCTTGCCTAAGAGGCTGCTCCCTCCACCCCGGTTTCTATTAGTGGATCTCTGGTTAGGGACTGCCGACCTGCGGGGATCCCCAAGCAGGAACCCACTAGGGAAAGAGCGATTCTCCCCTTTCCAATGATACCTCTCCCCGGTGAATATGTGATGCTACAATGTATGTCATTACATCTAATGCCGTTGCAATGCAAAACTTTACCCAAACATTCTGTCGGGGGAGTGCTGGAAGTTGGAATAGATTAATTTTCTATTCCAACTCCAGTGTGTGCAACAGTAGGGAAGGTATTGGAGTTAAATCCAACACCTTCTACCAAGTGGTGCACACCTTTTGCGTTGCAACGGCATGTGATGTAATGGCATGCGTTGTAACGGTTGCATTGAAAAGGCTGTTTCCCCTCCGCGGTGCATTCGGTGCTCGGGGGCTGAGATAGCACAGCAAGCACTGAAGCAGTGAAGGTAAAATGAGGCGATCAGTTCATTTCACTTTCACTTTCAATGTGATCATGTCAGCGCACCATGCGTGCAATCATCATTACATTGAAGAAAATAAATGCCCCGGGTGGCTGGGGAAGCTCTTCCCCAAGTCCCAAAACTGAAAATCAAAAAAGGAAATCCCTCTGCAGTAAACAGCAGAGGGATTTCCTCATTGTGTGCAGAGGACGGAACGGTTCCGACCTCAGCACAAGAGCACTGGGGCTGAGGACGGGACTGCTCTGTCCTCAGCACTGAAGAGGGTTAAGTGGTAGTAAATAGTTTGAAGTGTTCAGGAATGGGTAGCATTAAGGGCTGGCAAAAGGCTTTTAGGCTTCAAGGAAGGATTACTTTAACGGGTGGTATGTAGTTTCTATGGTTCAGAGGGGGGACCATTAAAGGGTAGTATACGATTTTTAAGGTTCAAGATAGGGTGGTGTTAAGGGCAATAAGGGTTTTTAGGGTTCAGTGATGTGTACCATGAAGGGGTAGTAATGGGTGTTTAGTGTTCAAGAGAGGCAGTGTTTTTAGTGTTAGGTATTGGTTGATTTCAAAGGGTTCAGGAGAAGGCAGCATGGAAAAGTTTGTAAGATTCAAGGAAGGGTATTGTTAAGTGCCAATAGGGCTCAGAGAAGGGTAGTGTTAAGCCATAGCAAGTAGTTTTTAGGGGTCAGAGAAGGTGGCATAAAGGGGTAGTTGAGGGTTCTGAGGTTCAGGCATGGGTAGTGTTATGGGTTAGTAAGAAGTTTTTAAAGTTCAGGAAATGGAAGCAGTAAGGGATAGTAATGCTTTTTGGGATTCAGGGATGAGTAGTATTAAAGAGTAAAAAGCTTTTTTAGGGGTCAGGGAACAATAGCATTAAGGATCATAAAGGTTTTTTAGGGTTCAGGGATTGTAAGCATTAAGGGGTAATGTGGGTCTTTATGATTCAGGGATGGGTAGCATAAATGGGTATTATGAGTTTGTATGGTTCAGAAAAGGGTAGTGTTAAAGGGTAGTAAGTGTTTTTACAGTTTAGGGAAGTCTTATTTCAGGGAAGAGAAGCATAAAGGGGTAGCAAGGAGTTTATAGGGGTTCAGGGAAGGGTATCACTAAGGAGTAGTAAAGGGTTCTGAAGTTCAGGGATGGGGAGTGTTTAGGGGTAATAACAAGTTTTAAAATTCAGGAAAGGGTAGCATTAAGTAGTAAGGGTTTTTTTATGCTTCGGGGGGGGTAGTATTAAGGAGCAGTAAGAGTCTGTATGGTTCAGGGATGGGTAACTTTAAGGGGTAATAGGGTTTTGTCAGGTTCAGGGAAGGGTAATAGTAATAGTAAGGGGTAGCAAGGGTTTTTTAGAGTTCAGTGATTCGTAGTGTTAAGGGTTAGTATGGTTCTATAGCGTTTCGAAAGGGTAGCTGCAAGCAGTAGTGAGGAGTGTTTAGGGTTCAAGAAGGCAGTGGAAACGTTTTTTTAGAGCTCAATGAAGATTAGCATTAAGGAGTGGGAAGGAGTTTGAATGTTTCAGGAATGCGTAGCATTGAGGAATAATTTGTGGTTTTAGGGTTCAGGCAAGGGTAGCATTATGTCAGGCTCTCACATGGATCTTTTAAAAGGAGTGAAATGAACCACAACATAAGTTCCCAACTTTCCGTAGGCCAAAAAGACCCAACACAGTTGAAGTCAAAGCTGACCCCCAGGGAAGAGAGGACAAAAGAGCCTGGTAGTGTAACTGCGTTGTTATTCTGGTCATCTGACTTTCCTCACGCCTTTCTTTCTTATGACCCATCCTCTGTGTGCCTAGAGTGTGTCAGAAGTTCAACTTGCACAATAGCTGAATCTTTGATACTTCCGGTTTAGGCTTGGAAGATGGATAATCTCTAAAGAAAAACTTTCAGATAACTCAATAATAACCATATATCCACTTCATATATGTATCAATATATATTTATGAGGCATTCGCTAGAAGATATTCAACCAACGTACTTAATTTCCAAACTGAGATTATAACATAAACATAATGCGTAGAATAACAACTAAAATGCTTCAGTTGATTGTCATTAATGTCTGCTTGTTCCTTTAAATCAGAATATGTACATTTCACTCAGTGAATGCCTTTTGAACTTTTAGGTTCACAACAACAAGCCTTCAGAATGCTGAAAACGAAAGAAAATCATATAAGTAATGTAAAGAGTTATTTAGCAGATATGCTCGTTACAATATGGTGCACAGTTGCTGTCTTAAAGTGTGATGTGCTTTCGTATTTCACATGCAGGTAACTGAGGTGGAATCCTCTCGAAGAAAGCTGAGGACGTTCAGAATCCCGACGCGGGCCAATGCCAAAAACGTACAAGTGTGACAACAGGAGTCCAGGAACTTGAAGATGCTGATACAAGAAATCAGGTGAGTGTCCAAACAGGAATGGTTAACGAAGAGCAACTTCCTATAGTGCAGCGTTCAGTCTTATAGGTTACGCAATCCACCACTTAATGGGACCTCACTCTCACGGTCAGGGTAGTAACAAGGTTTGGGGTTCAGGGAAGGTAAGGGTAAAGGGGTAACAGAGAAAGGGCAAACAGCAGACCAAGGTCAAGCACAGCCAGTCCACATATACAAACAATTAGAAAGTGGTGCAATCACGTCCCACACCCGCCGTCCAGAGGTGTCAGTAGTAGCCAAGTTTTCAAGAGGAAATGGAAGGTGCACTCGTCGTGAAGTCAAAACACGCAAGTAGGAATCTGTTCCAAAATTGCTTCTTTTTATTCAATCGATCTTTTAAAACTGGCACACAGCCAACACGTTTCGTTCCCGATTTTTGCCTGAGGGAACTTCGTCAGGGCTCCTATATAATCAGCTGGTCGGTGACAATGAGAGGTATATATATTAAAAATGGACCTCATAGGGCAGAATAGGCCTCAATAGCAGTATATAGTGGAATCTCACGCCTCAGAGTTGTAGGCTTACAAATATCCTATGTAATATGATTGAATGAAGAAAGAGTCCAATCATCACTATTTCGTCAAGGGACTTTATGGATGTAAAGTCATGCTGTAAGGACTAGTAAACCGGTGTCTTCTCGTACAGCGGCGTAGAAACGAACAATGCATTGTCTTTCTTCATTCGATAATATGGAGGGGTTGCTGGAAGGGGTTTTAGGGATCAGGGATGAGGAACAACAAGGGGCAGCAACAGGTTTCTAGGTACTGGGAAGAGTATCATTTAATGGGTTTAAGAGTTTTTAGGGTTCCGGGATGGGTAGCATTAAGTGGTGGTAAGAGGTTGTTAGGGTTCAGGGAAGGGTAGCTTTAATGGGTAGCATTTAGCCCCAGCACAGGTATGCAAGGTGGACGGATGGGCGGATCAGATCTCAAAATCCTTAGTGGGGCTAGATGATTCTGGGTGCCCAATCCCCTGCATACTGGTTTCCGCAATTTATCCCGAGTAATCCTGTTAGCTGGACATGCAAACATTACATGAGTGACTGTCTCAATCATATCCAAACAACAGGGGCAACAGTTAGATACAGGGTTAGAGCTGTACCACCTGCTTATAAACACATTGAGAGGAAAAATACCCAACCTGGACTGTCTGTACAATTATTTTTGTTTGGGACCAGAATGGTATCAGGTAGTCCTCAAATACACACCTAGATTTGAAATCCAAAAACGTATACGTCAAACCACCATACGTTATCAATTTGTACACAAGATGCCTAGCCCACTCCCAAATTGGCCTTTCTCCAAGGATTTGGGGGGAAAGGTATCTGTGGACCTATAATCCCAGATCTCTGGCAATCCAATATGAACTAGCAAAGATTTTGCATTCCAGAGCCATGCAGGTTTTTTAGATTTGTCAAGGATACCAACCTCTTCAAAGTGCCAGGGCATAGGAGGATGATTCATGCGTAGCCCTAATGCGCCTCTTATACAAGAGAGGATGCAGTTTAGCCTTATCTCAAATTGATCACGTACCCGTATCCAACTTCAAGGGAAGTAACAGAGTACTAGGGGAACATGCACCATATTCCTTAAGAACTTATGTTTTATACTTGCAAGTTCATCACATTTCTCTAGACCACATAGTTCCACCCGATTGGGTGCGCCTCCCAATGCTTTCAGATCATAAATTTGGAGGGCTGGGGCAACAAGTTTGCTGGTTGAGGACTGATGTTCTTTAAGGAGCACCCCAACTGTTTGTCTAAGTTTGAGGGACATCTTGGTTACGTGAGGTTTCCAAGACATCCTTTCCAAAAGCGTGACGCCCAAATATTGGAAGGCATCAACCCTCTTAAGGGAAACCGTGCCCAAGGTAGGCCTTCCCCTATATGCTTTATGGGGCTTGATTGCCCTATATTTGGTTTCTGATGTATTTATCAAAAGGTCGCGCATGACACAGAAAGCTTCAAACTGATTCAATAACAATTGCAAGTCACACAGGGTTTTTGACACTTAAAGGGTGTCATCGGCAAATAGGAGCAAAGAAATGTTCTCATTATTTAACGATGGGGCATCTGCAGGTTTTGTAGCAAGAAAGTGGACAACATCATTCAAATAAAGAGAAAAAATTATAAGATATATTAAATATATAAATACATTTAATATACAAAAATATTAAATATATTATTTGTGATGTAATAAAAAAAAATAAAAAAAAATAATTAAAATTAATAATAAATTAACATTTGTGAGCCGAGGACCTTAAAAAAGAATTAGGAAGAAATGATGGGGAATATTTACTAGGAAACTGTAAGAGTGTGGCATTAAGCCAAGAAGGCTAACGGCACTCTCCGGCAGTTTCCAAACACAGGGATGCGTCTTATTCACAAGAATACATACACCCCTGCCTTTCCCTTAGAACTGGTGCTAAATGTAGCTGCCTAGCGCCAACACAGGCACTCTTGAACCATTGTGCAAGGGTGCCTGGGTGCAGAAAAAGATTCTTTATGTGAAGGAAGGTGCCCGTTCCAGCACACAAACATTCCAGAATAGCGATTTTGAACTTCTATGTGTGCTGCGTTGTGCAGCACACATAGAAGTTGCAAATCGTCATTTTATAAATGATTGTTTATGTGCAGGAAGGTGTTTCTTCCTGCACATAAACAATCATTCATGGCATTTTGTTGTTACTATGTGTGCTGCACAATACAGTACACATAGAAACAGCAAAAAGTGAGGATAAATTAAGCATTTCTCTTCATTTCCCCATGTTAAGACCATGTTTTTTTTGGTCTTAATTTTGGCACTGCCTCCTATTTACATTGCCCTTGTAAATAAGGGGCAGCGTCAAAATCTATGGGTGTTGCAGTGGAGCGCCCACAGCAACACCCATTGCCCACCCCTTTCACACTAAGTATAGCGTAAAAGGGTGCCTTATGTACAAGGTGACGTTAAGTGGCTTAACTTCACCTTGTAAATAAGGCAAAGCCCCTATCGGCATGTAAATATGCCTCGATGTTCCTTCAAGGAGTGTTGTTTTGGGGATTCCTGAATTTCATGATGGAAATTGAAGGGGGAATGGCTGGTACTGCAATATAGGAACACATTTCTACTGACTGCCCTCCTCCCTTAAATATCTAAATATCTAGAAGATGTAAAGCATTGCTGTGGCATGTGTTTGGCCTAAATCTCAAGCTGCGTTGTAACACCATAGCTAGACTAGATGGAGAGCTCTAGCTCAACCAATTTGATGAACAAATGATTACAGCTCTTGGAGGTAAGCACTTTTTCTGTGGAAGCACATAACCTCTGCCCAAACAAAATATGCACTCCTGCCCACCAACATGTGGGTGAAGCCAAAGCCCTTCTCTGTAAGGGAGGGCGTAGTGGGCATAGTGGGGCTACGTGAAGCAGCACGTAGTGTGCCTGAATCTACGCACACTACATGCTTCGCGTAGCCCCACTACGCGCCACCCGCCTCCCGCCCGCCCTCCTTTTAAATCAAACCCCCGCATTTACAATAAATACTAAATTAAAGAAACTTACCTGAAACGCGGCGTCTCCGGGGCTCCCTCTTCCATTTCAAACTTCTTCTGACAAATGCGCATGCGCGGAAGCCCGCGCATGCGCATTTCTTGCGAGAAATGCGCGTGCACGGGCGTCCGCGCATGCGCATTTGTCAGAAGAAGTTTGAAATGGAAGAGGGAGCCCCGGAGACGCCGCGTTTCAGGTAAGTTTCTTTAATTTAGTATTTATTGTAAATGCGGGGTTTGATTTAAAAGGAGGGCGGGCGGGAGGCGGGTGGCAGCGGCAGGCAGCTACGCTTCGCCCTGGGTGTGCGTAGCGCCAGCCTGCTTCGCCTACTTCGAAAACTGCGAAGCAGGCAGCGCTACGTACACTACGTGGGCGAAGCGTTGTGTCTCGCCCAGGGTTACTTCTCTGTAGTACTCCAGAAAGCCAATTTTAAGGTTAATCACATACGGTCTAGTTACTGCTGCGCTGCCAAGCGAGACCTAAAAAGAACTGCAGAAACAACTGATTGCACAACTGTGGGAACAGTTGCTATGAAAAATGTCACAATAACAAAATACCCTAAGGGGCTATGGCAGACGACATGGGGTTTCATAAAGGAATTACTTTGATGATGTACAAGAGTGATTGTTGGGCAAAAGGGTGAAATTATGTGATCACTTATGCCGATGCATTTGCGAACATCAAAGCGGCCGTGCGGCCGCGAAAGTGATCTGACCTAACATGACAGGAGAAATTTCGCTTTCTCCTATCATCAAGCCCCACGCTATGAAGCATAGCGTCAGGAAAAGTAGCGATACCCCCTGTTATCGCTACTTTCCTTACGCCTGCTTCAGGACTGACTTAGCCATGATATCCTATGGAGGGTGGATATCATGGCTAAGTTTGTGAGTCTCTATCAGCAACTTAACGCCACATTGCGTGAGATTATCGCTGGGTTTCCAGCGATAATCTCACGTTAGGCAGTTAGCGTGAGGATTTTTATCGCTGAGGAGATAAGCGTTGCTAATAGCATGCTATCTCAGCGATAAAAATCCACGTTACCCGGCGATAATTATCCTCACGCTAAGAGCGCTGAGAGATAATTATCGCCGGGTGTTGCTGATATGCCCCTATGTGCCTTTGGGTTAAATGCACATTTTCTATTTGTACACCCGTAAATTGCACACGCCGCATTATTTTCCATGTCTAAGGCTTTTAAAAAGTTGGAAGGGGCTTGCTGGCAAATAAAGTGAAATTCTGATTCTCATCCTGGAATGCGATTCATGGTGTGAAATTCCGAATTGCAAAGAAGATTATTGGCAGGTTTTACCTGCTGAAAACATGTCAGCAAATTACAAGAAATATACAATTTGTGTCCCTGAAACTAAATCAGCCTCCTGGTTGTAGCTAGGGCCTGAAGGTGTTGATAAAGCATCAGAATACAAGCACTTAGCTCAGATGATCACTTTGTAGCGCCTACACTAGTGTGGCACTATAAAAAAACTCAGGGGCATATTATCAAGACAGGCAATACAACTGTCGCTAAAACGGCGATAATGGGCTTGATAATATGCTCTATGGAATCCCAATTGAAGACCATGTTAGATGTCCTTCACATCTAACATGGGCTTCAATTGGAATACCATAGAGCAAATTATCAAGCCCATTATCGCCGTTTTAGCGACAGTTTTCTGCCGCTAAAGCGGCGATAATTCTATCGCCTGTCTTGATAATATGCCCCTCAATTTGTTTAATCAGTTCCTATACTCAGCCGGCCTTACTTCTTCTCAGCAGGAGCCAATGTGTGCATGTATTTTGCTGTTTTTCCAAAGCAGAATGACAATTGTGTTTTTTGATAAATGTTATTATGCACGTGCCAATGACACTTTAGCCTCAGTAATTTTGGCACCGTTTTTTTAGATTAAAAGGTTGCGTATTTTGAGGCTATCCATGGCTCGAAACGTGAACTCAAGTAACATCAGATGTGGGAGTAGCCAAGCCGTGTGTGAGTGAAACGAGGACAGCTGGGAGGGCTGCCAGCTTCTGTGATTGCATAGTTGGACTCAGGACGCTCCAGCATTTACCCTCCCCGTGTGTGTTACACACTCCTGGTCCGCTCCTCGCCACACGGCCCGCTGTAAAGGAAAGCTAATGGTACAATAAATCCTCACGGCTGAAAGAAATACAGTTCACGCTGCTTATCTGTGCTGTTTCGTGAGCAGGCCATTCTGTGCCGGTGACGCAGCCCTGACTGACGAGACTCCTCGTGCCAAAGTAATTCAGCCAGCAGGGCCTCAAAAAATGCGGGCACAAAACAGCACGAAAACAAATGGCATTCAAAAAACGGGGAAGGTAGTGTCAGATAAGCAGATTGCAACACTTGCTAGCAGTCGGATGCCCTCATTACGAGTGGTCCGGGTTCCTGTGCTAAAAGGGTTTGCACGTGACATGATAATTTCAGACGTACTTATTGTTCGGAATTTATCAGGAGCAATAATCATCACCTATTTTGAGTTTTTCCCACTGTGGGGATCTAACATACAGGGTTTGGTGCTCACCATACCAATTTCCACATGTCCTGGAATTTTGGTGCTTACCATGCCAAAATCCAATTGTCGGGGTGTTTTCCAGGTATTTTCCCCAGTTAACCGTCGTCAGGTTTGGCCTGCTGAAATGTAACAGGGGAGCGCAGATTTTGTCGCACCCGGACCCATCCTTTGTAACAGGTGCAGAGTCTCTATTTGCACCATGGTGCACCTCCAGACATGATTGCCAAGACCAAATGGCTCTGTGTGCCTCAGTGCAATCAGTTCACTGCCCCCAGGCTGGGAGAAGCAGCTGCTCCGTCTTTCACTGTGCTGGCTTGCACCTCAACGGGGGGGGGGGGGGGGGGGGGGGGGGGGGGGGGGAGGGATCCCTTTACAGATGGGTGAAGTGAGTGACTGAACCCACCTGCAGAGGGTTACATCTGGACAGGGCCTCTGGAACTACCTTTCCCTCCTCCGGATGGCTGCCCTTAGGGCTGCCCTGACTGTGCACCACCTATTTGTGAGTCACAGTCAATGCACCTCCTGACAGCCTCTTTGCCTCTGTGTCTGTATTCATAATAAGGCGCAGGTGCTGAGGCAAAATATTTCCCTCGTTTGCAGGGGGCCACTCTCCCATGCAAATGATGGAACGTCCTCTTAAAATACTGCCTGAGCTCTATGTGTGCCGGTGCTATCAATATTACAGAAGGGGCCAATGAAGCGTCTGAGACCCCTCTGTAATATTATAGTGCCCTGGAGTTACAAAAAATGTGCTCACACGCTCAATGCGCCCACGGGCCACTATGTGTAATGTGGCCCCTGAAATTTATCAGGAGCAATATAGTCTACAAATCTCATAATTCCAAAATGTGCAGTAACAGGATTAACCTCACATAATAAAACAATATTGACAACTCATAATGAGGGCCCAAATGTTTTTGTTTTTGTGGTGAGCATACATTTTGATGTTTAAATTCTGGGCATAAAAATTGTTTTATAAATTAAGGAAAAACTCACAAGTTAATCAAAGATACTCTCTGCTCACTCACTCACCCATTAAACACACAAAAGGTGATGGAAGGAATGAAATGTTTGCAATAAGTCTAAGATTGGCATTCGCTCGGTTGGCATTCCCACCCATCACTGTTTTGCCCAACTCAGTTTGGACCCAGCCATAAGCAAATCAGTATGGAACAGTATAGCCTGAACTGCCAGGTCAGGTCCTCCGTGAACCAGAAAACAATCAACCCAAGACCGGTGTTGCACTGATTGGTGTCAGTCGTATGTAGCTTGGTTCCAATGGCACAGTGAACACAAGACCCACATATAGGCACACCCATGGACAGTTAGGGCATTACATCAAAGACACAAAGGGCAATGGGAGGAATGCTCACTGTGTGATAGGACTCAAATAGCATCCTACTGAAGTGCTCCAAGTTGGGGAAAATTGATCTGGGCAGCTCGTGGTACCTTCTGGAGGGAGTTTTCCTTGGCAGTTTTGGCAAACTGTTCCCATATTGTGCAGGGTCATATATGCATAAGGTGGGCTTTTGTCTAGAGTGGCATGGTGGGCAAAGACGATGGACTGAGATGAGGCCCCAAGCAATGTCCAGTGGCTGAGATTAATAAAAAAATTCCTTCACCTTGTTGTTGCAGTTGATGCCCTAAGTGTGGCGTGTATGCCCAGAAGTGAGTCATGTTCTCACTATGTCATAGGACATAAGCTGCACCCTACTGACAAGACAAGCCCCAATTTGGGCAAAAACAGTCTTGTGTTGCTTGTGAACCCTTCTTGAGGGGGCCTTGCTTGGCTGTTTGGAATGGACTTTGGCCATGAAGAGCATGGTGAGTACTGATTTGCCTAATTGGAAACTTTGCCTAGAGTGGTATGGTGGGTGAAAAATACTGGACTGGAATACGGCCCTTACCAATTGCCAGTGACTGAGATTAATTCAAGCATTCCATCCATCACCTTGATGTTGTTGTTCTGCTTCCCTTCTCCATCACCCTCCACCCCTCCTAATTGCCTGCCAGGATACATTTCTGTCCTACATTTTGTTATCTTTCAATGCCACTTTGGATTGGATAAATCACTCAGGCCAAATTGAGGAGAGAGGCAATCATGATGTGAGGTGTGACTGAGGGCATTATGCTCTGTTCCCAAAGTCACACATTAGACACACCTTTTTGAGAAGCATCTGTGATGTAATCCAAGTATGTTATTACCCTGCAATGGATGTACTAATGTAAAATAGAACACAACTCTAATTTTGCAAAATTTGCTGAACTAACACTAATGAGGCAGACTACCCTTTGCAAATCTGACGGAATGGCTGTGACTTCAGTGAAAGAGACCTTCAAGGGACAGCAGATGTCCATCGCCGTCACGTTTGCAAAATACTTTGTTTTAGACTCTTTCATTTAAAGGACAGGATCTGTAATAAAATAAATTACCATGATGCAAGGGACAAGACACTTTTAGAAGTACAGTAAAGTAAAGCGTTGATGGATGCTTCTGTGGTGGGAGGGACCACCAGCACCACGGGTGGTCATGAACAATTTGATTGGTATCAGCAAACCAATATAGTGTCCATTGGTAGGAAATCACATTGGGGATGTTTGGTGCGCTAAATAAATAGGTGAATTGGGGTCCTCTTGCCTGATGAATTTGCCACACGATTCCTTGGCATTGAAATGTGTCTGTTGTCTTTAACTAAGTGGTCTAAGCATGTAATTTTGATTTAAATCAAGTGTCAGGATCTGAATAAATAAAGCTTTAAGATAGTCCTTTTTAGTTTGATGATCATTAGATCCAGTGAGTGGAAAGTAAGACTCCAATAAAAAGGACATTACATAACATGTTGTAGGTATAGATGTAGCTAATCACACTTGGTGTTCCAAAAAACATTGAAATATTGTGGTACACATTGTATCCCCCCTCAACGAATGAGTTTGAAAGTGCACCCTTGTCAAAAATAGACATAATAAATGCACGCTTTGGTAAATTAAATAATCTTGTTGCATTCCTGACACATAAAGAGGTGTATTTAAACTCTGCAGCAGAAACATTTGCCCTGCTACCAGCCTGGTCTGCATATAAAATTTACAGACTCACTTCCATACACATTTTGCTGATTTATTGAACACCATCGTCCATGCATCAAGCACAGCAGGCATGTGTCATGTGTTTCCTGCGTGGCCTATTGTGGTTTTCTCTATGTTAGCCTGGTTGTGCACGTTGTAGGCTGCATTTTCATTTGCACGCATTACTATATAAACATACTTGCTTTGTGCCGCACTGTACTTTGACACGGAACCTGCATATGACTGTGCGTTCTGTTCTTTTCCTGGGATTTAGTCTGAGTGCCATAGACAGGATCAAACAACAATGACCCATGTTATTCTCTCTGGTCAGGCATTAGCACCTAGACATAAGACGAGAACGCAGCTGCTGTTTATGAACACACATGTCCTTTCATATTTCTGAGCACAAGAGACTAAGAAAACACACACGGAGTGAGAGTTCAGAGACAATGAGCCAGATGTATCAAAGGGTTTTACCCATTCTGTGTCTATGGGAAAATGTGTTCGTACATATGGCCCAATATCAATATGAAAGCTGGGATGTAGAACGTCCATCTGTGTATGCTAGGGTCCGGGGTCCACCACTAATCCCAGAGATCTTTGATACACAATCATTTGGATTCAGTAGGAAATGGGGTTTTAGGTTACTCTGTCTTATAAAGTGACAGGGCTTTTTCTTTTATAGTGTTCAATAGCCAGGCTAACGGTGTTACTGTTTTCTAATTGTGCAGGAATACATTTTTAACTTCCTCCGTGTCTTTTATTTATCTTATTGTGGATGAGTACGAGTGAGAGAGCGTAAGGGTGTGTCCTATTACCGCGATCCCTGAGATGGTCGAGAGTGTTGTGTTCTGGGGTGCCAATTCCCTTGTTTCTCTGGTAAGGTTAGGAGGGCAAGTGAGGCACTATATCTAGGCAGACGTGGGCTCATATGTACTAAGGTTGTTTGGTGACTCAGTCTCTACATGCCGATGTTCTATGGTCCTAAGCATAGTTTGATTTCTGAGCAGTATCCCTGCAATACATGGCCCATGTTTTTAAAGTTGTTGGATCTGGATATTGACTGCATTTAGACTTTTTTTGGATTGATATCCTTCCTTCTTCAGTTCATTGTATTCAAACCTGTTTGGTCAAATTTCAACTGCACTTCTGATAGTAAGTTGTGCAATTCTTGAGTGGATGCCAAAGTGGATGACTTATTTACTTACTGCACAATATGTTGACTGGCATGTATGGCAAGAATGAAGAACCTCCAGTTTCTTGACGGTGTGATTCAGAATCTTGATTTCTGTTTCCACAGTTTGCCTTGAAGTGTTCTTTGGCCTGTCTCTTTTCCATTTACCTACTGGGGTCCAGAGGAGAACTGTTCTTGTGATGGAGTTTTGCTCTCTTCTGATTGTGTGTTCTACTATCGTCATCATTTTCTCATAATGAGGGTGTCTAAGCTCTCTTGCTTGCATCCGGGGAGTAGTACCTAGTTGGAGATTTTTTGCATCCATAAAATGTGCAAGATTATTTTCAGGTTACTGGTGTGGAAGGCAGTGAGTTTTGATGATGTCACTTTTCATCATTCTCCAGCATTCTCATTCATACAAGAGTGTGGACAGAACACAGCTTTGTTAAAGCCTCAGCTTGATGTTGGTGCTGTATGGAGATGATCTCCACACATTGTTCAGCATCTGGAGGGCATCTGGAGGGCATTTCTTTTTTTTGTTAAGTCTGCTCTTGATGTCGCTACCTGCCCCTCCACCACATCTGATAGTACTGCCTACGTAGGTGAACTCTTCGGTTATGGATAGGATCTTTCCATACAACTTGATTGCTGGGATGTTAAGTGACATAACTTCAGATTTTTTCTTATTGTTCTTCAGGCCCACTTGCTGTGCATAGATGTTGAGGCAATATGTCATTTGCTGTGTATGCTGGCATGTGTGAGAGAGCAAGGCTACATTATCCACATAGTCAAGGTCCTCCAGTGTAGAGAATAAGGTTCATCTGATGCCTCTGGCTTGGTCTTCTGTTGTGGGTCACATCACCCAGTCGATGACTAGGCGGAAGAACAACGCTGCCGTCAGGCATCACCATCTCACACCGGTTTTGACTTTGAAGGTACACTCACTATCTTCCACCTTGGTAACATTTTCATAGGGATTTCTTGATGAGCAAAACTATCTGCTGCAGTATACCATAGGCTATCAGTATATGCCAAAGACTATCACAGTGGATACTGTCAAAGGCTTTCTTAAAATCAATGAAGTTGATGTTGACTGGATCCGCTCCTTCCTCCCGGCAGAACGCAGAGGGTCAGACTCTCCCCTTTCCTCTCGGACCCTACACCAACCACCTGTGGAGTCCCCCAGGAGTCATCCCTCAGCCCTACGCTCTTCAACGTCTACATGGCTCTGCTCGCCCCCATCGTCAGAACCTACGGACTCAACATTGTGTCATACGCAGACGACACCCAACTCATCCTCTCCCTATCCAACAAACCCAACACCGCCAGACACAATTTTCGAGAAGGCATGGAAGCCGTTGCCAAATGGATGAAAAACAGCTGCCTTCAACTAAACACCAACAAAACAGAAGTACTCATCATGGGTCAACACCCCGATACCTGGAACGACACCTGGTGGCCCCCCACCCTTGGAAGCCCGCCCACCCCCACGGACAATGCACACAACTTGGGAATCCTCCTGGACTCCGAACTCAAAATGGACCGCTACATCAACACCGTCTCGTCCTCCTGCTTCCACACCCTTCGCCTCCTACGCAGGACCTTCAAATGGATCATCCTCGAACACAGAAAGACTGTCACTCACGCCCTGGTCACCAGCAGACTCGACTATGGCAACGCACTCTACGCTGGAATAAACAAAAACCTCACAAGCAAGCTACAGAACATCCAGAACGCCGCCGCAAGACTGGCCCTCAACCTGCCAAGACACTGCCACATCTCCCAGCACCTGCACACACTCCACTGACTCCCCATCAAAGCTAGAGTCACCTTCAAGATGCTCACCTACTCTCACAAGGCCCTCCACGACACCGGACCAGCATACCTTAACAGCCGACTCAAATTCCACGCACCCCAAAGGACCCTACGATCAGCCCAGCTCTCCTACGCCTTGGTGCCCCGCACCAGAAAGACCAGATCAGGCGTGCGCTCCTTTTCCTTCTCCTTCCTCGCAGCCAGAGCCTGGAACGCCCTCCCTCTCCACCTCAGACAGACAACATCTCTCCCCATCTTCACAAGAAACCTCAAAACCTGGCTCTTCGACAGACCCCCTCCTTGATGGACTGGAACCTGCGAAACCACCCTCCCGAGCGCCCTGAGACTCTCACGGGTGAGTAGTAGCGCTTAACAAACGTGTGATTGATTGATTGATTGATGTATAGTTGTCTATGCCACCCAGTGCACTGCTCTATGATGTTGGATAGACTAAAGATCTGATCAACACACCCTCTGCCCTTGTGGAACCCAGCCTGTTCTTAACTTAATGCTTGTCCAGGGCATCAAAAAGTCGCTGTGTAATGTTTATGCTAGGATTTACTAGGGATTGACAGAAGGCTGATTCCATGCCAGTTGTTACATTTGGATAATGCTCCCTCCTTTGGAACCTTGACAATGGTGCCTTGATTTCATTCATCTTGGACCAGTTTTATCACAGTGTTGCATCACCCTGGTGCCACGCAAAGAGCCACAAGTGCAACGCAACACTAAAGTTAGATTTATCAAGCAACGCAAGGTCACTGGAGTGGTTTGATAAATTTAGAGTAACTCAACGCACCACAAATCTTACATTACGCTGCCCCAGGGAGACGTTCCATGGGCGGAGCATGGGTGATCCCACGCATCCACCCATGGATTTTGGCACATTCCCAGATTTACCATTACTAGTAGACCTGAGAATGCATCAAAATGCTATGCCTCCCGAGGTGAGGCACAACGAGGAGAAATATATTTATTTCTCCTCATCTTTTCCTCTTTCTATGTGTGCTACATTCTGCATCACACATAGAAAGAGGAGCATGCATCAGAGCATTGGTTTCATGCAGGAAGGTGTTCCTTCCCGCACAAAAACAATCTTGTTTGCAACACAGGCATCCTTGCACCATGGTGCAAGGGTGCCTGCGTTGGCACTAGGCAGCACATTGTGTGCCAGCACAAGGAAAGGGCAGGAATCTGCCATATATTGTTAAACACAACACATTCCTTCCCCTTTCCTTTCACACATCTCAGCACAGAAAGGTGGTTTGCAGTGCTGCCTGCCTGAACGTTTGATGAATATGCCCCCTGGTACTTTCTTTCCTTCCCAGATTAATGTAAACAGTGGTTCGAGGATCTTGGCTGTTGTTTCAAGGGTTGCCTTGAACATTTCTAAATTCAGGTTGTCTTAACCAGGAGCTTTTCCATTCTTCAGAGAGCAGATGGCAGTAGTGCTTTATTCTTTCTATGATGGAGTGGTGTTCACATCCATATCTGTCTGTTGTATGTTGCACAAGATTTACGATTGTCTTCATGATATTGATGACCATCCCCCATTCTCCTCTACTGGCTACCTCCTCTGCTTTGCTGGTAGATTATTCATGTACACTCACTTGTATGCTCTGGTCATTCATTTGACTGCTCTGTTTGCTTCTATGTATAATTCTTTGTTTCTCCCGCAGCCTCTCAGATTAGGCCTCAATGCATTTTATTTTTGCTGCTCTCCTGCCTTCAATAGCTTGCCATGTGTCCTGCCATTTCCATTCTTTCCTATTCCTTGTCTTGGTCCCCAGTCATGTGTCACTGCTCTACACATATATTGAAGAGAACTGTTCCCATTTCATGTTGACTATTTCTGCAGCTGGCTCATAATGATCTTCCATGTCGGCCAGGAGTTGGAACCTTTTCCTGATTTGTAAGATAAAAACCTTCTCATTCTTGGGGTCCTGTACTTTTTCTGCATCGCAATGCTGTCATCCTGATGTCATACGTTTTGTTTTTCTGAGCATCAGTTTCACAACAGCGGTCACTCAGGTGGCCAATCTGGTTTCTGTTACTGCCATTGGGTGGACAGTTTGTGAATATCACAGTCCCTCTTCTGAACAGATCATTTGTGACCCAAAACTCCAACACTCTTTCTGCATAGTTGCTTATTGTTCCACAACCTGCTTTCCCATAGTTCATTCATGGTTTGTGTTGGTATTTCCCACTTTAGTTAGCATTGATGTTGTGGTTCAGCACGGCTTAAAGCTCAGCTTGCGTCTGATCATAAAATATGTCCTTGACTGTTTCCTCTATACGTCATTTAGAGCATAGCACTGGATAATGGTAGTGATGTGTCTGCAATTTAACCTGGCTGTCATTGGTCTGTTGTTGACTACATTCCACTCAGGTAGGTTTTTTTCTGTCCCCTTGCTCAGGATGATGGCCACTCCTTTGTGATTTTGGGTGTTGTCCCAAACCTAGTCCAATACCATCCCTCCTCTGGTGGTTTTCATTCTGCCAGGTCCTTTTCACCTGCTTTTACTGACCCCAGGATGTGTTGGTTGTAGCGCTTCATCACAAATGTTACTTGAGCCAGCTTTCCTGTGTCATACATAGTCAGTGCGTTCCAGAATCTGAGTCTGGTCTTGTACGTGACACTCAGAACATCCATCATCCTTTTAGTTGTGTGAATGCTGCTTTAACTATTATCAATCATGCATGTCTCATGCAGAAACACTGAAAGTCCTTTGTGCCCAAAAGACTTAGTGGTCTTGCTTCTATTTCCGTAACAAACACTTTTTATTGGACAAGGTTTTTAGTGCCCAAACGCCAACTGGAAGACCACTTCAAAGTGGCAATTCTTTGAGGCGGAACAAGGATGAAAATGAATTCTATTTGAATGAACAACAATGTTGGGAACCAATGACCTTCTACTTTGGGGGAGATCTGTTAAACAGGTTAAGTGAGAACTGGATGTTGTTATTTCACACATTTCATGCTTCCTAAGTGAGACCAGCTTTCTGGTGCATGCTCTGTTTTGAAACACTTTATCTGGACATTCCACTGAAACTACTGGCAATAATATTCCTTGACATTTGGGGAAACGTTTGACCAATCAAAGTGCATTAAGCATATTGCACTGCAATGCAGTTGCCCATCGTTGAAGAATCTATGTATAGTAATCCACCAATGC
This sequence comes from Triturus cristatus, assembly GCF_964204655.1. NCBI lineage: Eukaryota > Metazoa > Chordata > Amphibia > Caudata > Salamandridae > Triturus > Triturus cristatus. Next base: position 238,765,309 of record NC_140582.1, read on the forward strand.
CACCATCTAGGTAATTATCACGCAAGCCAACCCTGGTAAGCACCAAACCGCCAATAGTGTCTGTGATTTTGGATTCAATTGGTGCCATTTTTCAGAATGCTTCAGCTCCTTCGATATTGCCAATGTCACCATTTTAACCTGAGAGAGGCTTAGGGCACCCTCACCATCATCTACATTTGACAAAAAATTATGATTTTGCACTGAAGTCTGAAAATGTTTGGTCTTTTCAATTAAATTATAAAAATAATCATCATCGTTCTCATCTGAGTACTGCAAGTTTGAAAAATATTCATATGTTTTCGTATCAAAGTCAAATAATTGAAACTGCTATTTTTGTTTATATAATTAATTATGTGCTTCTTAATCCCCTGTGCGTTAGTCTTTTGACTCTTTATAACCAGCCTCGTTAATTGAAAATGAACTAAAATAATACAGCATGTTTCTTTTGTAGATTTATTATGGCACATAAACACATATTCATAGCATGGATTTCATTATCATTCCAGGGATGATATATATATATATATATATATATATATATATTCACTGAAAAAAACCAAAGGTTTCAGGGGCGTTATAGTTAGGAATTGGCATTTAAAAAACCTTAGTGATGTCATTTGAGATGTCATCAGTGATGTCATCAGTGATGTCACTGACCATGTCATGAGTGATGTAATATGTGACGTCATCAGCAGTGCATTGCGGGGGCACGAGTTATAGTTAGCTGAACTAACTATAACAGGGGAATTTCTAGGGTTTTGTACGAGGGAAATGTCCAGCTAACTATAACGCCCCTGAAGCCTATGGTTTTTTCAGTGAATTTCTAAGGTTTGTTAAATGCCAATTCCTAACTATAACGCCCCTGAAACCTTTGTTTTTTTCAGTGAATTTCAAAGGTTTTTTAAATGTCAATTCCTAACTATAACGTGCATGAAACCTATGGTTTTTTCAGTGAATTTCAAAGGTTTTTTAAATGCTAATTCCTATCTATAACTTATCTCTAAAGATATCATGTTTAATGATTTTGATTGGATTTCTAAATTTTTCAAATTCAGTGTGTCAATTTCATTAATTATGTTTATTTTTAAATACTTTTTTATCACCATTTTTTAAACTTATTTTTTCAATTAATTCTTTAAAAATTACAAAATATTATTTGAATTTAATGGGTTTTTCCAACATATTTTTTTATATTTTTCAAAATATTAATCACTACGCGATAGCCTCTGCGCATGGTATGCGTTGGGTACGTTTTTAGTGTGTGATCGCAATGCGACCGGAAAGCGACTCCCAGCCTATACGCGACACATTCGATGTACGTAATGCGACGTTAACGCGCTTCTGCGATGCGTTATCTGCATCTGTGACGCAGTAGGTGTGCGGATACCGCGAAATATTTAACATTTAAAAAAACATATATGTATTTCATGTGAATATTAATTGAAGACAAACTCTGAACTAGTCTTAAAAGTAATATATTTGTACATCTAATCCTATATTTCTTTTTAATTCAATTTCGCGGATGCGCGCTGGGTGCGTGCTGCGTATGCGCACGGTGCGCGGATCCCATGTGACCTGCAAAAAAAGAGATAAGATTGGTTCATTACACTTTCTAACTATTGAAAGACCCCACCCAATTCAATCATTCTTCTTTGACCTTCTTTGGAGGAGCATCTCTTTGAAGAGAAGAAGATTTTTTTAAACTAAGTTTACACTTAGCTTTAACTTTTTTCTACCAAAAATGGCTTCAGGGCAGCAGGCATCACCTGCATCTCCTCATACATCTGAGGATGAATTTTTGGAGGAGACACCACACACACCACGTTTTTCTTCAGTGGTGTGGAAATTGTTTACTTTTCCTGAGGGGCAAACAAAGACCAATGCCACCTTGGTCACGTGCAAGATATGCAAAAGAGTGCTTTCGCGAGGGGATCCTAACAAAAAATACTCGTGCGGCACGGCGAGTATGATGAAGCACCTAAGGACCCTTCATCCGAACAATCTTGCATGAGAAGAGTGCAAACGGATGAGAAACACTCCTGCTCCTGCGCCTTCCACCTCATCGCAGCCGAGCACTTCAAGAGTGCATCCATCAGCCAAAAACTTAGACATCCGTCCTCAATTTCAATATGTAAAAGTGCTCTGCACTAAGTGCAATGCGACTTTGTGTTACGGTGAGCAGTCGATCGATCTGATCTGCCGCCGGCAAGAAAGTCACATTTGCTAGTTTTTTTTTTTTTTTTTTGTTCCCTGAAGTTCATTGTTTGGTTCCTCCTGTTTTGTTTTTTGTTGTTTTTTTTGCAGAAAAAACAAAAAAAATTAAAAATTGTTCAGAAAACCCCCAAAAAATATAAAAGAAGAAAAAAGAAAGTTTGAATGTATGTGTAGTACGTAATTGAGTGAATGAATGCATTAGTATCGTATGGTGAATGTATAAGTGCAGAACTATGAGGAAGTGCTGCAGCATCACACAGTAACCTCTTTAACTACAGTGTGCTATAGTACTTCCGAAGCACAGGGATGCAACATATGTACATAAATATGTTGCAAATCTATGCTTCTCTCTGCACGACTGCTTAATTGCAGCCATGTGGTGACACAGGCACCCTTGCACCATAGTGCAATGATATCTGTGTCATGTGCTGTTTGTTTTTGTGCAGGAAGACACAACTTCCTGCACAAAAACAATCAGTAAAGGCATTTTTCTCCTTACATGTATGCTGAGCATTTTAGCATGCATTGAAGATGTAAAAATGTGGAGAAATGAAAACAATTCTCCTTGTTGTGCTGTCCTACACCAATTTTAGAATGGTGCAGCATTCACCCACAAATCGAGTTTTATGATTTCTGACAAATCTAGACATGTGTCTTGTTCTATGAGTATTCAGTGCAATCATGCACAACAACACTTATAGAACATCCTTTCAACGCAAACTGGTGTGCATAATGAGGTTGTATTTACATGGAGTATAAAAAGTGCACAGAGTGCCTTTTCCTCTCTTTGTAAATATGAAAGAGTGTCTTGCGCAATAACTATGTTACAAAAAGTGACATATTTCCAGTTTAAAAATTCCTTGCGAATGATAGAAGGTAAGCACAGAGTTTTGTTTGCAAAGATGTTCAAAGAAGAATGATTGAAATAATTGCGGTCCTTCAATAGCTACAATGGGAAATATTATGAACCCCTCAAATCTCAATCTCTTTTTTGCAGGTCACATGATATCTGATTATGGTCAAATTTCAAAACTACATAGGTATGAACAGAGTGTTTTTAGAAACATGTTTCAACTTTGTAGCTTCTTGCAGACCTCCTCATATTGAGACTTAGTTAAACTTACCTTCACAGTAATAGCAATAAAAAATGGTATACATTTTTTTCAGATTTTCATTGCAATCTAAATTCATATACATTGCTTATTTTTAAATTTGGATCTGTGAAAGAAAAGAAAAAAAAAATTATAACATGTAATAATACATTTTTTACAACACAGCATAATTTCCACAAAGTAATTTGTTTGCCTTTTTTGCTGTTCTCAGAATATATTAAATTTCACTAAAAATAGTGATTTCAATCGTACTCATCACTTAACAGCGGGCAAAAAAAAAAACAATCAAAAAGATTGTTAAAAAAAAAACAACATGCTATTCTCAACAAAATACCACAAGATACAAATCACAGATATATAAAATGCTTACAGCTAACAAAATGTTATAAGTTTAACTTACAAAAACTGTAAATGTTGTCGCTTTAAAATATTCACCGATCTAAGGATGAATTTTTGGAGGACGCACCATGCCCACAACGTTTTCCTTCAGTAGTGTGGAAATTTTTAACTTTTCCCGAGGGACAAACAAAGATCAATGCCACCTTGGTCACGTGCAAGATTTGCAAAAGAGTTCTGTTGCAAGGGGATCCTAACAAGAAATACTCGTACGGCACGGCAATTATGATGAAACACCGAAGGACCCTTCATCCAAACAATCTTGCACAAGAAGAGTGCAAACAGATGAGTAACACTCCTGTTCTGTATCTGTAAAAAAGAATCACAAATAAATGTATATTAATAACTTTCAAATTTATACTATTCCATTACTGTACAAACACATTTTATATAAAAACTGACTAATAAACTATAGCCCTGAACCACAAGTGTGACGATGGTTAAAACACTACATGCATAGTGCATACTACTTTGAAGCAGTTCATGCCCTAAAGCCTACCTCACTAAAAGACTACATGCTAACTGACTGAATGATTACAGTACTATAAGGAGACACACTGGGTGAGTGACAGGGTGTTTGCTAGAAGTGTATGAATACTGACTGGGGAATTGAAGGTGTGAAAGACAACTGTGTAGGTGGTTAGAGGCCTGCATGCATAGTGAATAGGCATTTGAAGCAGTCTATGTGCTAAGGCCTGGTTCACTGCATGAGTACTTGGGAACTGACGGAATGATTAGAGTACAGCAAGGAGAGTGCCTAGGTGAATTTATAAGTGGTTGGCTTTTGACACAGTGAATGGATTAGTACTTGGTACTGAATGGGTCACTAGAGGAGTGCAAAGGGAGTGACAGGATGTTTGCTGGACTGTATGGATACTGACTAGGGAATTGAAGATGTGAAAGACAAGTGTATAGTATGTTAGAAGACTGCATGCATACTGCACAGACATTTGAAGCAGTCTATGTGGTAATGTATGGTTCACAACATGAGTACTTGGAAACTGACTAAATCATCAGACTACTGCTAGGACAGTGCCTGGGTAAAACATTTACATTTTCAGTTCTGGCACAGTGAAGAGAATAGTACATGGTACTGCACTTTAGTGTCAAACCCTGACTCATTTTATCAATGCATAAGCAAAGAATAGCTTCTAAAGCTACTAAAACTTGACAACATGACCGATTTTAAAACAGTTATCTGTCAGCAAATACACCATGTTACCAAATACTTCTATCACAATCCTTACCCAAATGTACACAGACTCACAGTGTGATTTTAGACAAGCAACACTATCCCTAGCAGTTTACCAAAACTCATTCACTAGTCTAGAAGAGGTAAGGGTACTACACTCAATCTACATATTTAAGTACAGCACATTAGTTTCAAAGCATGACTCATTTAATCAACGCATAAGCAAAGACTGGCTTCTAATGCTACTAAAACTTGCCAACATGACAGGTTTTAAAAGAGTTATCTGCCAGAAAATACACGATGTTGCCAAATGCTTCTCTCACAGTGATTCCCAAATGCACACAGACTGACAGTGCGATTCTAGACAACAACCACTATACCTAGGAGTTTACCAAAAATCATTCACTACTGTGGAAGTGATAAGGGAACTGCACACAATCTACATATTTCAGGACTGCACTATTGTGTCAAAGCCTGACAAATTTAATCAAAGCATAAGCAAAAACTGGCTTCTAATGCTACTAAACCTTGACAACAAGACAGGTTTTAAAACAATTATCTGTCAGCAAATACACGATGTTACCACATACTTCTCTCACAATGGTTTCCAAATGCACTCAGACTCACAGTGTGATTCTAGACAAACAACACTATCCCAAGCAGCTTACCAAAACTCATTCACTACTGTGCAAGGGGTAAGGAGACTACACACAATCTACATATTAAAGTACAGCACATTAGTGTCAAAGCATGACTTATTTTATCAATGCATAAGCAAAGACTGGCTTCTAATGCTACTAAAACTTGACAACATGACAGGTTTTAAAAGAGTTATCTGCCAGAAAATACACGATGTTGCCAAATGCTTCTCTCACAGTGGTTCCCAAATGCACACAGACTCACAGTGTGATTCTAGACAACAACCACTATACCTAGGAGTTTACCAAAAATCATTCACTACTGTGGAAGTGATAAGGGAACTGCACACAATCTACATATTTCAGGACTGCACTATTGTGTCAAAGCCTGACTCATTTAATCAAAGCATAAGCAAAAACTGGCTTCTAATGCTACTAAAACTTGACAACAAGACAGGTTTTAAAACAGTTATCTGTCAGCCAATACACGATGTTACCAAATGCTTCTCTCACAGTGGTTCCCAAATGCACACATACTCACTGTGTGATTCTAGACAAACAACACTATCCCTTGCACTATACCAAAACACATTTCTTCATCTAGAAGGAGTACTACATTTTAATATAGAAACATAACTCATTTCACAAATTCATAAACAATGACTGGTTTCTAATTCTACCAAAATATAAAAACAGCACAGTTATCTGTCTGCAAACACATGAAAAACACAAATGCTTATCACAGAATGGTTTCTACATGCACACACACTGTCAATAAGATTGTAGAGAAAAAAGTACTCCTTACAGAATCTCTGCACTGTGCACCTCTCAGCAAAAACAAAGAATGGAAAAGTTTCCCTTTCATTTTCCACACATATACATGTAAACATCAAATCACAATCCTTCACAAATAAATTCAAAAGCAAACACACATTTCTATTGGTTAAACATTTCAACCCTTTCCAAATTAAATACATTTCAACCCTTCCCCCAATCTGCCCTCTGCCTGTTACCATAGAAACAGGTCATGGAACACTGCACTGAGCACACAGGTCACAAGTTCAGCACACAATGTTGCTAAACAAGACAGCAAGTGTGCTTGACTTTTCAACATATAATGTTCCTTACAGTCAGTTTTTGTTAACCAAAGAGAATCATGCCTTTAAAAAACAGAAATATACACCATACCTTTCAGTGTAGAAAGTTGTCATACAACCAATGATTTCTTGTCTTTTTTCAATTTTTTTTTCCTTGGATCCGCGCACCCAACACGAGAGGATCCGTGCACCAAACGCGATTGGATGCGCGCACCGTGCACGCATTCCGCCGTTTAAAAAAAAAAAGGGGGGCCTCAGGGGGTCCTTATGGATATTAATCTGCGGCTCCTGTGCAGCACGGATTTGTGGATATTTGGAAGGGGAGATACGACCTGAGGCCCACTGGAGGGCTATTGAACTTTATTAACATTGACAGAAAACAACGTAGGCAAATAACATGACCGTACCGAAACGGAAGAATTGGGACTGCCACACCCAGCATGCCGCTTACTGGTGAGCGAATGCCTTGATGGAAAATAAGGTGACAGTCCATTTCATGTTTGCCATACTGCCGCCCTATGACTAAGGTGCTTGGAGCACCGAAACGCGTCAGGGAAGGGTACATTTTGGGTTGTATGATGCCGCCTTCCTTAATAAAAAGGTTTTGCCAAACCCATTTCCGTGGAGTGCTGCTTCAAAAGCTCGGAGCTTTCTGTTCGGATATATATATATATATATATATATATATATATATATATATAGTACATAATTATAGTTAGGACCTATTTTCCATAGGAAATCCGCAACATTCTATTGGGAATATCTTTGGCGCCCGTTGATGAATCTTCGTGAAATTTTTCAAACTTTTGGCCAGCTCTGCTCCGCTCCCACCCTGAAAGTTTTTCGGCGATCCGTCAAGCGGGGGCCGAGAAAAAAGGAGGGTCCCAAAACACGTTTTCCCCATGCAATTTCCCATTGGATCTGTTGTTGCAGCTACAGCCCAAACCGCTGAATGGAATGACACCAAATTTGGCAAGGAGGTAGTCCTCAGTTCGGACTCGTGGCTTTTGCATATATGGTGTGAATCTGTTCAGTAGTTCCTGAGAAAATTAGAGTTAAAAAGATAGATATATCTGTGGCTGGGGAGGATCCGCGGACCCTACCCGCACCGTAAGCGCACCCTCCCTGAACTGAGCGTGCACCTTCCCGATCGCGCGCTGAATGCTAATTGGCTATCAAGTGTCCCTCTACATTCGAAACCAGGAACTGTTGGCGGCCATTTTCTGCCTCGGTAGAAGCGAGGCAGAAGATGGAAGGGGAATAAGTGTATAAAACAAATAAAGGGGGCAGAGTGGAAATACTCTGACCCTCTAGAGGTGCTTAGGGGGTCCCAGAAGGACCCCCTGGGGCCACCTTTAAAAAAAAAAACACGGGGAAATGCACGCACGGTGTGCGCAACCTTTCGCGTTGGATGCACGGATTCTCTCGCGGTGGGTGCGCGGAAACACAGCAGCGTTTTTTGAAAAACGACAAGAAATCATTGGTTGTATGACAACTTTCTACACTGAAAGGTAGGGTCTATAATTCGGTTTTTTAAAGGTAAGATTGGTATTGGTTAACAAAAACAGATTGTAAGGAACGTTATATATGATAAGCTGATATGTTGAAAAGTCAAACACACTTCCTGTCTTGTGTAGGAACATTGTGTGCTGAACTTGTGACCTGTGAGCTCAGTGCAGTGTTCCATGACCTGTTTCTATGGTACCAGGCAGAAGGGAGATTGGGGGAAGGGTTGAAATGTATTTCAGTTGGAAAGGGTTGAAATGTTTAACCAATAGAAATGTGTGTTTGCTTTTGAGTTTATGTGCGAAGGATTGTGATTTGATGTTTACATGTATATGTGTGGAAAATGAAAGGGAAACTTTTTCATTCTTTGCTTTTGCCGAGCGTTGCACAGTACAGAGATTCTGTAAAAGAAAATATGGTGAGTGATTGATATACTTCTTAATCCACAAAAGGACTTGAAAGATGAGTTATTTAATTGTGAGGGGATGTATGTAGACTATTTTGATTTTAATGTATTTTTCCTGCTAAAGTGTAGGGAGTACTTTTTTTTCTCTACAATGTGTGTGCATGTAGAAACCATTCTGTGATAAGCATTTGTGTTTTTCATGTGTTTGTAAAAAGATAACTGTGCAGTTTTTATATTTTGGCAGAATTAGAAACCAGTCATTGTTTATGAATTTGTGAAATGAGTTATGTTATGTTTCGATACTAAAATGTAGTACTACTTCTAGATGAAGAAATGTGTTTTGGTATAGTGCAAGGGATAGTGTTGTTTGTCTAGAATCACACAGTGAGTCTGTGTGCATTTGGGAACCACTGTGAGAGACGCATTTGGTAACATCGTGTATTTGCTGACAGATAACTGTTTTAACTTGTCATGTTGTGATGTTTTAGTAGCATTAGAAGACAGTTATTGCTTATGATTTGATTAAATGAGTCAAGCTTTGACAGAAAAGTGCAGTCCTGAAATATGTAGATTTTGTGCAGTTCCCTTACCAGTTGCACTGTAGTGAATGAGTTTTGGTAAACTCCTAGGGATAGTGGTGCATGTCTAGAATCACAGTGTGAGTTAGTGTGTATTTGGGATCAGTGTGAGAGAAGCATTTGGTGATATCATGTATTTGCTTACAGATAACTTTTTTAAAACCTGTCATGTTGTGAAGTTTTAGTAGCATTAGAATCCAGTCTTTGCTTATGCGTTGATTAAATGAGTCATGCTTTGACACTGATGTGCGATACTTAAATATGTAGATTGTGTTCAGCACCATTAACTCTTCCAGACTAGTGAATGAGTTTTGGTAAACTCCAAGGATAGTGTTGATTGTCTAAAATCACACTTTGAGTCTGTGTGTATTTGGGTAAGGATTGTGAGAGAAGTATTTGGTAACATCGTGCATTTGCTGACAGATAACTGTTTTAAAACCTGTCATGTTGTGAAGTTTTAGTAGGATTAGAATCCAGTCTTTGCTTATGCGTTTATTAAATGAGTCATGCTTTGACACTGATGTGGTGTACTTAAATATGTAGATTGTGTGCAGTACCATTAACTCTTCCAGAGTAGTGAATGAGTTTTGGTAAACTCCTAGGATAGTGTTGCTTGTCTAAAATCACACTGTGAGTCTGTGTGCATTTGGGTAAGGATTGTGAGAGAAGCATTTGGTAACATCGTGTATTTGCTGACATATACCTGTTTTAAAACCGGTCATGTTGTGAAGTTTTAGTAGCATTAGAAGCCAGTCTTTGCTTATGCTTTGATTATATGAGTCAGGCTTTGACATAAAAGTGCAGTCCTGAAATATGAAGATTGTGTGCAGTTCGCTTACCACTTCCACAGTAGTGAATGATTTTTGGTAAACTCCTAGGTATAGTGGTTGTTGTCTAGAATCACACTGTGTGTCTGTGTGCATTTGAGAACCACTGTGAGAGAAGCATTTGGTAAGATCGTGTATTTGCTGAGAGATAACTAATTTAGAACTTCTCATGTTGTCAAGTTTTAGTAGCATTAGAAGCTAGTCTTTGCTTATGCATTGATAAAATGAGTCAGGGTTTGACACTAAGGTGCAGTACCATGTACTATTCTGTTCACTGTGGCAGAACTGAAAATTTAAAAGTTTTACCTAAGCACTGTCCTAGAAGTAGTCTGATTATTTAGTCAGTTTCTAAGTAGCAAATAGACTGCTTCAAATGTCTATGCAGTATGCATGTAGTGTTCTAACATACTATACACTTGTCTTTTACACCTTCAATTCCCTAGTCAGTCTCAATATACATCCAGGAAACATCCTGTCACTTCCTCTGCAGTCCTCTAGAGACCCATTCAACAGCATGTACTAATCCATTCACTGTGCCAAAACCCAAACACTTATAAATTCACCAAGACACTCTCTTTCCAGTACTCTAATGATTCAGTCACTGCCTAAGTATTCATGCACTGAGCCAGGTCTTAGCACATGGACTTCTTCAAACCCCTATCCACTATGCATGCAGTTCTCTAAGCACCTACACATTTGTCTTTTACACCTTCAATTCCCCAGTCAGTATCCGTTCACTTCCAGCAAACACCCTGTCACTCCATTTGCACTCCTCTAGTGACCCATTCAGCATTATGTACTAATCCATTCACTGCGCCAAACCCTAATAAATTCACCCAGGCACTCTCCTTGCAGTACTCTAATCATTCAGTCAGTACCCAAGTACTCATCCAGTGACCCAGGCCTTAGTATATGGACTGCTTCAGACCCTTGTCCACTATGCATGCAGTCTTCTAACCACCTAGACACTTGTCTTTCACACTTTCAATTTCCTAGTCAGTATCCATACAGTCCAGCACTTGTGACTGCCTTTGCACTCCTCTAGTGACCCATTCAGTACCAAGTACTAATCCATTCCCTGTGCGAAAAGCCTAGCACTTATAAATTCACCTAGGCACTCTCATTGCTGTACTCTAATCATTCAGTCAGTACCCAAGTAGTGATGCAGTGAGCCAGGCCTTAGCACATGGACTGCTTTAAATGCCTATGCAGTATGGATGCAGTCCTCTAATCACCTACACAGTTGTGTTTCACACCTTCAATTCCCTAGTTAGTATTCATACTCTTCTAGCAAACACCCTGTCACTCACCCAGTGTGTCTCCTTATAGTACTGTAATCGTTTAGTCAGTTAGCATGTAGTCTTTTAGTAAGGTAGGCTTTAGGGCATGAACTGCTTCAAAGTAGTCTGCACTTTTCATGTAGTGTTTTAACGATCGTCACACTTGTGGTTCAGGGCTATAGTTTCTTAGTCAGTTTTTATATAAAATGTGTTTGTACAGTAATGGAATAGTATAAATTTGAAAGTTATTAATATACATTTATTTGTGATTCTTTTTTACAGATACAGAACAGGAGTGTTTCTCATCTGTTTGCACTCTTCTCGTGCAAGATTGTTTGGATGAAGGGTCCTTAGGTGTTTCATCATACTTGCTGTGCCACATGAGTATTTTTTGTTAGGATCCCCTCGTAACAGAACTCTTTGGCAAATCTTGCGAATGAAGAAGGTGGCATTGGTCTTTGTTTGCCCCTTGGAAAAAGTTAAAAATTTCTTCAACACTGAAGAAAAACGTTGTGGGCGTGGTGCCTTCTGCAAAAAAAATTCCTCATATTCGGTAAATATTTTAAAGCGGCAACATTTACTGTTTTTGTAAATTAAACTTATAAAATTTTGTTAGCTGTATGCATTTTATATATCTGTGATTTGTTTCTTGTGGTATTTTGTTGAGAATACCATGTTGTTTTTTTTTAACAATCTTTCTGATTTTCCAGGTCTGTCGTCGACATCTGTGGTTCCCACAGGAGTGTTCCGCATTGTTGCTTTGTATTATTGTTGTTACATTTTGTTTATTAGTTTATTGTTTATATTTATGTTAATAAAAAAATAAAGTTTGAAAATAGTTTATCGTTTATATATTTATTATTATACAAAATAAAGTTTGAAAAAAAAATTAATAATGTTTTTGGTTGTTCTCTTAACTGCTGTGTGACTCTTTCTTGTTCTTATTACTGTTATTTGATGGAGTCCACCATGGTGTTACATTTTGGGGCACTTATCGCTGGAATACTGGTGATATCTGCAGTTTGCACCAACTTCTGAATAGTTTGTTAGATTTATCTCAACTTTACTTCCGATAAAGTGCTGTTAATGAAATGGAGAGTAGCCGTTCCTGTGCAAAAAGACACGAGGTGCACCTTTACGATTTATTCTAAATACTAAAATCCTGTATTGTATTGCACTACAGTGTACACTCAAAATCTATTAAGAAATCTCATTGTATTTATATTGATTGGGAATAGTGCGTCAGGTGCTGGATCTTGACGAGATACACTGCTCAGTTCGTATATTGTTGTGCACACGAAAAACATCACATCACCACTTTCACACCAATTGCCATGCGAAACAAATTCCGGCGATAAGACACGTTAGCACCGGGGATTTTACAGCTGCTTTCTGCTGGTGTTAAGCAGGACAACTACCTGCACCATGAAAGGGAACACAGCCAAGAGCCACACCAGAACACCCACAGGTGCCATAGAGTCAATGAGCATGATACAGGGATACCCATGAGGGCCAGAAGACTCATCTCAACAACTCCAGGCCCGCCAAAGCATGATATGCACGAGCCCTGCAACATCACAGTGTGCTGTCACCTCAGCGTTGGCAGTGAGCCTGGATGTGTAGCTACGTATGCATCCTCCTGCATGCACAACTGGCGTGTGCTGGTCTGTCGTTCACAGGTCATTGCAGGGGTGTGCCTATCCGGCAAGGGGAACGGGGTGTCTTGGACATGACCGTGTACAGGAAGTGCGGTAAGTGTGTCTCTGTGTTCTGGTGTGGCCTGTTTCAAGAGCCGCAGCAGTCGATGTTGTAAAGTGGCATGCACCACCTCCAAACGGCACTGTGATGTTGTAGTTGGAATGTAGCAGGACATGCGCAAATAGACATTACAATGGCGTGCCGTACGAGTGCACGAGATACAACAGCTCACCGTACAAAAGTGTGGGGGCTCGTGGGAGGGAGGAGCAGCCGTTTGGCAACATAACACACAGTGAACTCGACCATGTGCCACATGCTGGGCATCTCATCCATGATGACCACGGTTGCAGACATCCCACAACACCAACGACTGGCCTTTGTACACATCCTGTATGTATGCAGTGTGGTTTTCACTTCTATGCTCGTTCAGTGGTGTGATGCTGGCAGGTTGTGTGACTTGTGCTCCTTGTTGGTGTGTTTCATTTGGCCATTGTTAGTCTATATGTGTGTTGTACTTAATTGTGCATGTTTGCCATTCTGCCCATCTCCCCCCCTCCCCCCACTCCCTGCTTCTTCCTCTTCCTAGTGCTGTTGTGTCTATAATTTTGTTGCTGCACACATAAATACATGTAAAGAATAAATTAGAATAGTTCCTTGATTCTTTTAGGTTTCAAAACTTCTCTATTGGTTTCTTTTTAATTTTCCATATGAACCGTTTTTTTAATATTCAACAACACATAGAAGTCAGAAGTGCAACGTATTCTATCAACAAACTTTCTAGAACATTTTACAATATGTGCAGGTTAAAAGCTCATAATTTTTTAAAAACTTTACGATATTTTTTTGTAACATTTTCTTGAACATTTAACGACACGTGCAGGTTAAAAGTTGACGATTGTTTTAAGTTCAAACAGTGCCTTCCAAATGCAAATAGCAGGTGTGGTTGAGCTGAGCAAATTTTATCCTATGATATGTACTCCATGTTGAAACTGCTTTTTCTTAACCAATCACAAAGATGCTTTTCCACAAAACTAATGTGCACCCTACTTTTAAAAAAGAATGCTTTTCATGATATCTTCAGAGATAAGTTATAGATAGGAATTAGCATTTAAAAAACCTTTGAAATTCACTGAAAAAACCATAGGTTTCATGCACGTTATAGTTGGGAATTGGCATTTAAAAAACCTTTGAAATTCACTGAAAAAACCAAAGGTTTCAGGGGCGTTATAGTTAGGAATTGGCAATTAAAAAAACTTAGAAATTCACTGAAAAAAACATAGGTTTCAGGGGTGTCATAGTTAGCTGGACATTTTCCTCGTACAAAACCCTGTTATAGTTAGTTCAGCTAACTATAACTCGCGGCCCCGCAATGCACTGCGGATTACGTCACATATTACATCACTCATGACATGGTCAGTGACATCACTGATGACATCACTGATGACATCTCAAATGACATCACTGATGACATCACTGATGACGTCATCCATGTGATAAATTAGTGCATCTTCTCACACCCTAATATAACCTTTGATACACCGACTAACAATTTCAGACGGCCATTTTGACAACCATAGATACTCCAATACCAATAACTACTCACCCATTCATTGACTTTTAGGTCTACTTACATCTCCACTCACTCACCTGTACAGTCACTCATGCTTACAGTCACTCTGTGCATTTATACACCTATATAGACACTCACACACCGCCAATCATCCATTGAGGTACTGACACATCTAATCAGTCATGCAAATAATGAATCACAGTAAAATTTACTCACCTAGACACTTAAAAACACTCAAGTTCACTTACTCATAAAAATACTAACACATTCTGTGTCTTCCTGCAGAAAAACAAACAGCACATGACACAGATTTCCTTGCACTATGGCGCATACAGCCACTCCTAAAATCACACACTCTCCCATATAGATAGTTATATACTCTTACACACATATACACTGTGTTTCTCATATGTAGTTACTGACTCATGTACAACTGAGATATACATTCAATCACTAACACACCCATACATACACTCACCCAACCATACTGGCCATCACAAATGCACTCTTAAAAACATGCACCCACTGAATCACCCACTCACACATCTAGTCACAGAGTCACACACACCCTACCCACACAAACACTCAGGCACCCATACAGATACTCAGACAACCAATCAATAACCCATATAGACACTCATATAGCTATTCACAAAACCATGCAGCCACTTATACACCAACACACAGACACATACAGACATTCACACAGTTTAGTCACTAGTCTGCAGTAAGATACATTTAATGACTCACTTATGGACTCAGTTACGCACCTAGAAAATCATCCATTCACACACTTGTACACCCACTTATTTTTCAACAGGCCTTTCCCTATACATATTAAACATAATAAAACTGTTCAGAAACACATACTCAAGGGATGATGTCATCAGTGATGTCATCAGTGATGTCATTTGAGATGTCATCAGTGATGTCACTGACCATGTCATGAGTGATGTAATATGTGACGTCATCAGCAGTGCATTGCGGCGGCGCGAGTTATAGTTAGCTGAACTAACTATAACAGGGGAATTTCTAGGGTTTTGTACGAGGGAAATGTCCAGCTAACTATAACACCCCTGAAACCTATGGTTTTTTCAGTGAATTTCTAAGGTTTTTTAAATGCCAAATCCTAACTATAACGCCTCTGAAACCTTTGGTTTTTTCAGTGAATTTCAAAGGTTTTTTAAATGCCACTTCCTAACTATAACGTGCATGAAACATATGGTTTTATCAGTGAATATATATATATATATATATATTACCTACTGGCGGTCGCCAGTAGGTAGATATAGTTAGGACCCTGTTTCCATAGGAAATCCGCAACATTCTATTTGGAATAACTTTGGCGCCGGTCGACGAATCCTCGCGAAATTTTCAAAATAGGTGGGGCGCTACGCTCCGCTCCTACCTTGAAAGTCTCGGGGGGATTCGTCAAGCAGGGGCCGAGAAAAAAGGGGGGTCCCAAAACGCGTTTTCCCCATGCATTTTTCCATAGGACCTTTAGACACAGCTACAGCCCGAACGGCTGAACAGAATTACTTGAAATTTGGCAGAGAGGTAGCCATAAGGTCAAGGAAGTGCCTTTTGCAGGTCTGGTGTAAATCTGTTCAGTATTTCCTGAGAAAATAGCATTTAAAAGCATATATATATGTGGGCGGAGCCTAACCACACATCTCATCCTGAGATCTGATTGGCTGTCAGCACTTCATCCAAGAAGTGTTGGCAGCCATCTTGGGACCAATATACATGATAGCACCTCATTAAAAAGCATTGCAGTTAATAGAAGGTTTTAAGACTTTAGTTACATTATAAATCATTTGTTGATGGTACCATACTCATTTTAGGAATTGTGGTATGTTCTAAGGTGATTTCACCATGTGAAAAAGCCTTCTGCTGGGATATCATGATTGAGAGAAAAATATTTTCTCATGCTTTTACCACAGAGGTTTGGAAGGTGATCTATAGGCTAAACTGAGAGCTTATTTTCTGTAAATTCACATTATCTTTCTCAGTCATGTGAGAATGAAGTCTGACATTCTCAGTAAAACATGTACATCCAACAAGGGCAGAGACTGTCAGTTGATTCCTTTGTGTTCTACTGCAGCTTCCCAGAGTGTTCCAAAGAACTACTAGAGCGCTAACAGTCCTACTTATGATAAACGTATGGCACACCTTAAGCCATCTTGCTTGGATTAAAGTGGTAACTCTTAAAACATTTAATTTAAAAAGGAACAAAATGAGGGGGTTCATTTTTCCATAAAAAGTATGATTAGTGCTGCAGAAAGAAAAATTAGGGCACATTTTGAGTGACTTCTCAAATCCTCTTCTATTTCATTAAAAAATTCTGACATGCAGACTGAAACATGCACTTTCAATACCAGCAGCAGTTTTCCCTGGTGAGCAGTAGCTTTACTACAGTGATCTAATGAGCAAAAAGAGTGCTAACATTCTGAATTTATGGCAAATGTGTGACACATCTGAATGCCTTCTTGATGGAATCAAAGTAAAAAACTGAAAGTATTTCCTACTGAGGAGACTGCAGTAAATGAGGAAATTAGGAAACTTCATAACAAATAAGTCTCCCAAGATGGCCACCAGAGACAAAAGAGCCCAAATGTAGCCCAAATATCACCCAGATGTAGCCCAAGTATAGCCCAATGACAGAATGTCCCAGAATGTTCTTAAAAACAACTAGAGCGCTTACTGTCTTCATTATGACAAAAGTAAGGCACACCTGAAGCCATCTTGATTGGAATAAACTGGTAACACTTAAAACATTTAATTTAAAAAGGAACACAATGAGGAGGTTCATTTTGCCATAGAAATTATGATTAATGCTGAAGAAAGAAAATGAGGGCACATTTTGAGTGACTTCTCAAATCCTCTTCTATTTCATTAAAAAATTCTGACATGCAGACTGAAACATGCACTTTTAATACCAGGAGCAGACTTCCATGGTGCAGTAGTTTTACTACAGTGATCTAATGAGCAACTAGAGTGCTAACATTCAGAATTTATGGCAAATGTGTGACATATCTGAATACCTTCATGATGGAATCAAAGTAAAAAACTGAAAGCATTTCCTACTGAGGAGACTGCAGTACATGAGGAAATTAGGAAACTTCATAACAAATAAATCTCCCAAGATGGCCACCGGAGACAAAAGAGCCCAAATGTAGCCCAAAATCACCCAGATGTAGCCCAAATATAGCCCAATGACAGAAGTGTGCAAAACACTTATTATTTTGTGTTTTTGCAGTGTTATATAGTGCAGACTTGTCAGGTATTGGAGTGCTTTACATGAGCATTGGTTACATCACACAAGAACAAATTCATTTTGGTTGTAGACATGGGGAGACTAAGTGATTTGACCAGAATCACAGAATGTCGAGCTGAAGCAGAAACTTCAACCTGGTTCCCCAGTTGCAAAGTCTGCAGTTCTGGAAGTAACACCACATCCTCTCCCCTAAGTGCAACATTTAATCAAGTGGTCAACTGGATAAAAAAACATAAAGATAACAAATAATTTAAAAGTGCTTTGTCGCTATTTGAAAACTCAGAAAATATGTCCTTATTTTAGTCTTTTAGAGCACTAACCATAATTTTGATGCCAATAAGACCCTCTCATATATGTAATTTCTAAAGGAAATGCTCTAGGTATTACAGTTTTGATTACATCAAGATGATGTCAGGCGTTCCACACTTTTGTAATAAATATAGAATGTTAGCAATCTAGTTGTTCATTAGGATACTGTTGAGAGGCAGAGGCCAGGGGCACGGACTCTGAAAATTGAAGGCAGGTAGGAGGGTGCAAAGGCAACAATTTAACCACACTGAGCAGGCAGGAAGGGCCGTGGAAGCACAACAGACTATGGAGGGCAGTGGAAAGGGGGGCAGGGGCAACAAACCAACAATACAGGACTTGCAAGAGAGGCTGTTGGAGGGAAGATCTATTACGGGTCAAGGAAGCTAGGGGCGGTCCCCAGATCCCCGGGAGCCACCACAGAACTGAGCAGGAGAGTGAGTCAGGGACAAAAGGGGCACCTTAATTTGAGCCGGGGTGCCTAGGAACGCTTGCTCCAAAAATGAAGAAAACAGACATATGAGACATGGAATTGGAGGCAGAATACAATGGCAGTTTAATGAGAAGATGCAACTTCAAAGAAACCGCAGAATAGAGACATAAAGTACAAAATACAGAATCCAGATAATCATACAGCTGTCATAATATTCTCTGTATCTCAATTAATGTACTGACAGAGAGAGAGAGAAAACACATCTATAAATGCATCATGAGAAACAAGTTACACCAAGGAAAATGTTACCTAGGAACACTCACGTTTACTCTTAGAGCAAGCATTCCTGCAATTACAATACAAAATCTTTTAAATGCAAAAGTAAAGAGAACAATGGTTAAACATAACATGACATTTCATATAGGTAAAATAGAATAAGATACTTCAAGCAAAGCAGAGCAAGACATTTTAAGCAAAGGAAGACAAGAGCTCCCAGCTCTTGGGGAAAACCTGCACTGCCTGTCAACCTACATACAGACGGCGAGGTAGTCCGTCGATATCTGTGGGTGCTCCCTTTTTATATCATTTTGTGGGCTCCTTTGCACGCTACATCTACCTACGTATGCTACCCAAAAGCTTCGTCTGCAGATTTTACCAGACATTTCGTCATTTACCCACTTAATGCTGACAATGGACTGGGTGAAAAGGTCAGTCTCTCAGGCCAATCGCTTATCGTAAGTTCCATAGAGCAAGCAGAAAATAATGGGTATTGTACGGGAATTCAATATATTCATGTATAAAATCTCCTCAGTTCTCCTAACTTGACGCTCTGCGGTTGCCACTTCCTTAAAAGCGGGAAACCTGCCCAGGAAGCAAGTACCAGTCCAGGATGCAGCCTACTGTATGTCGACAGCTTCAGGGGGATGTTGAACTTTGATACCGAGCACGGAGCACTCGGGTAGGGTGGGGGCTACTAGTTTGGATCAGAAGGCCTCGCAGACCTGCCTTCAGACTGCTATACACTAAAATTGCAGAGCTATGGTCAATTTAACAAAGAGGCCTACATATTGAACAGAAGGGCCTACACAGGGGTTTTATGCTGGCTGAGTGGTAAGGATGTCTCAGGATAATTATATAGCAACACAGGACCCGCTGGTCAATTTAATACGGCCTACAAATGCAGCTGGCAGGGCAAGGACAAGGGTCTCATACTTCAGGTGTGGACAGAACGGGCCAGGGGCCCCCTGTGATACAAAATCTACCCTCCTTCAAGGCTGTGGCAATGTAATAGACCATTGTGGGCAGAAGGAAGAGGCAATGGTAGTACAACCATACATGCCAACAGACCCGATTCAGCCAGGAAACGTCCAATGTTTTTAAGCTCAAATGGGCTTTATTTGATCTGTCTCCTGTCTACAATATCCTCTTTTTCAATGTAACTCAAAGGGGAAAATCAATACCCCAGTTTTTTTTCAAAATCTCCCTCTTACCAAGTTCAAAATGTTCGCAAGTATGGTACATTGGATCATGGAAGGAAATGGGATAGGGACATGGACTTGGATAACAGAGGACAGGAGGGACATGGAGAGGTGCACCAAACTGACCCTGCAGGGCAGGCATCAGGGTTTGCAGCAGCACAATACACCACACACGGCATGCAGGACGGGAGTGCAGCACAACAATCCATAGAAAGCAAGAGGGAGGGGACAGGACCATGCACATGGACAACAGAGAACAGAGGGGCAAGAGGCAATGGTAGCTAGCTGACCATAATGGACAGACAGGAGAGAAAGCTGCAGTATAACAGACCATAAAGGGCAGGAGGGACGGATCAGGGGCATTACAATGGAACAGACAAGCCAGGAGGGAGGGAGTAGGGCTGGGGGCAAGGGGGCAGGGCAGGAGCAGCAAGATAGCCATGGAGGTCAGGCAGGATGGGCACTAGAAGCAAGACACACCATGAAGAGCAACAGTGAGACTGTGATGGCATACACACAGACCATGGAGGGAAGGTGGGAGGGGGTCAGGGGCAGCTACCTGACCACACAGGGAAGGTGGGAGGGGCCATGGCAGCACAGAAGACCATGCATGGCAAGTGGGAGGGTTAGTGGCAGCACAATGGCTATGATGGGCAAGAAGGAGGGTGGAGGGGCATGCACAAAGGACGATGGAGGATAGAAGGAAGGGTCAGGACCTGTGCACAGACAAGAAAGTTCAGGGGAAGGGACCTCACAACAGACCACACGGGGCAGGCAGGAGGAGCAGTTGCAGCACAACAGACCAGGGAGGGCAGAAGGGTGTGGCAGTACAATGGACCATGTAGGACAGGAGGAAGAGGATAGGGGCATGGCATGTGGACAGGCAGGGTGGAGGTGGCAGGGACAGGTTACAGTCATCTGACAATGCTAGGCAGGTGGGAGGGGAGTGGCAGCTCAACAGAACACTCAGAGTAGATAGGAGTGGCAGGTCCATGGGACATGGTGGGCAAAAAGGATGGAGCAGGGGCATGCACAAAGACATCGGAGGGCAGGGGGAAGGAGAATAGGGGCAGCAAGCTAAGCACAGAGTTTAAGCAGGAGGTCAATGATGGGGCATAGAATTGGGCAATGGAGGGCAGGAGGAGTGGACTGGTACATCATACTAAATTGAGGGCAGTGGCAGCACATCAGACCATGCATGGCAGGAGGGAGGAGGCTAGTCCATGGATTCACACAACAGAGGATAGGGAGGAAGGGGATGGGGCAGCAAGCTAACTGTTCAGAGAAGGCGGGTATTAGGAACTTTATTGTTTTTAAAACATTGTGTCTGTGCGAACTACTTAAAATATGAACAAGTATGCAGCATAATCTCACTTTTATTCAGGAAGAAGAGGACGTTTGTGACTGTGACTCCGGGCTCACTTGGCAGAAACACCCCCTGACCCTCCACCCCCTATCGCAAAATGTAATGCCCGTGAAAAGGGTAGGTGAACACAGTGTTATATAGAACATAGTCCTGAGAGCACGATTGAAAATGAAAACTAGATATAGTGTATGGTATAAACTATGCACCAAAAAGTGTGATATAAGATGAACCGGGCGTGAAATATAATATGCAATACATTGTGCGCAATGACAGATTCATGGGAGAGCGCGAGATAGCACAGGCACTAGCGCGTGCTATGCGATATGCGCCTTGGAGTGTAATATGCACAGGGCAGTGTTGTGTAACCTAACTAGTCTCTAAAGTTGTAATATAAAATATGTGCTGGGGAGTGTAACGTTGCATATGCACTGTGACAAAGATATGGATCCCAGATTGTAATATGTATGGCATAGCACTGTGCGTTATAACATAGGCATCGAGAAAGGCACGTTAGATGGGGCAATATAACCCGTGCGAAGACAAGTGTGGCATGACATATTCACGGGGTGGTGTTACAGTGCACATGGGCTAGAGAGTGTCATAGCATATGCACTAGCTAGTGGAATACAACACAGAGGTGTGTGGCACTCGGCAGGCAATGGTGGGTGTAACACAGCATTGGGCTCTGTCAGGAGCATGCTGTGACTCTCAAGTGATGTTCGTCCCCTTTCCAGAGAGTAAAATAAAAAGTATTACACATCCGGCAGTGGATGTGTGTTTTATTAACCGTGAGGGGGGTTTCTTGCATAGTTTTGGTCGAATTTTTGTCGAATCCCCTTTGAATGGCTTGGAGTGCATGTGTATTAAATGTGCCCGTCAATAGCTACCCATGTTTGTATAAATAAACGACAAGGGTGTCTACCAGGATTAGGCACGGTAGGGCATCAGACATGTCAGAGCTTCACTAGTGGTGTAAATACATTCCACGTGGATTCATTGCATGCATAGTCGCCTTTTAATGAATATCACGCAAATCGTCATGGTGATAGGTACGTACGGTTTGTCCAGCATGTCCTAGGTGTGTCTATAAATATATATTTTTTTAAAATAATAAAAAACAGTGGCCGGCCCTGGGGATTGGGGTCAAAAAAATATAATTAGGAGACTGGCCCTGGGGGATGGGGTCATCAGGGCCAATAAATTAGAATAAGAAGGGGAACCAAACAGCCCCCCTTCTTAAAAAACTAAAATAAATAAAAGACTGGCATCGTGCCGGAGGCCATGCCCCCTCCGTGCAGCACTCTGCAAACGCGCCCCCAACAGGCATCTCCAGTATGCGCCAGGGAGCTGCGCTGCAGCCAGGTGTTCTGAGGCCAAGCCCCTTTTTACACCTCTCTGCAACGCAGCTCTGTGGCGCTTACTGGAGGTACCTAGTGGTCTAGTTTGACCCTAGGGACCCTTAGGATTCAGGGGGACTTAATCTCTCAACTTAGAACAGCCACAGGGCGCGTTTACACAGTGGTGAAGGGAGGGGACGGGGCCTGAGGTGACGTGTGCAAACACGCACTATGGCACGTTTTAAATTGGGGATATAATTTCCCTTCAATACTGAGGGCCCCTGGGGGCTAACTAGCCCACCAAGTGCTTCCAGTAAGCGCCACTGAGCTGCATTGCAGAGAGGTGGTCCAGGCCGTGCCACTTTTTACACCTCTCTGCAACGCAGCTCTGTGGCACTTACTGGAGGTACCTAGTGGGCTAGTTGGACCCTAGGGACCCTCAGGATTCAAATGAACTTAATCTCCCAACTAAAAATGGACACAGGGCGTGTTTACACAGTGGTGAAGGGAGGGGACGAGGCCTGAGTTAACGTGTGCAAAAACGCCCTGTGGCCTGTTTTAAGAGGTAGTTTTAATCCCCATGCCCTATTATACACTAGGGGCTTACAGAGGAGGTCATGCTAATCACAGGGGGACCCCAACGCATAATGTTCCCTAGTGTATGTAGGTGTTTTCACTGTATTCTAAGTGTCTTTTAACATAGCACTGGCTCTAGGACTGGTTAGTCAGACTCAGTTACCACCAGTATCCGTCTGAAAAAGTTGAGGGTACAGGATGATTTTGCAACAAGGCTTCTTTCTGCTCTTCTTTTTGTTCTTTCTGCACGTTATCCTTCTTCCTGCACTTATCTTCGTATTTGAGGACTTCTGTTGCTTCTTTCTGCACTTCTTTTGTTTCTTTCTGTGCATTTTTTCTTCTTTCTTCACATGTCCTATCTCTGTAGGCATAGTTAGAAATTAGCATTTAAAAAACCTTTGAAATTCACAGAAAAAAACATAGGTTTCAGGCACGTTATAGTTAGGAATTAGCATTTAAAAAACCTCAGAAATTCACTGAATAAACCATAGGTTTCAGGGGTGTTATAGTTAGCTGGACTTTTCACTTGTACAAAACCATTGAAATTCCCCCGTTATAGTTAGTTCAGCTAACTATAACTCGCGCGCCCGCAATGCACTGCTGATGACGTCACATATTACATCACTCATGACATGGTCAGTGACATCACTCATGACATCACTGATGACATCTCAAATGACATCACTGATGACATCACTGATGACATCATCCTTGTGATAGAGTGGCAGACCTCCTCTTCCCCTAATATAACCTTTGATACACACATTCAAAAATAGAAATTAAAATTTTAAAAACAATGGACATACCAATACCAGTTACAACAACCTATACAGTAATTCTAAGATCCACATACACATCCACTCATTCACCAACAGTCCTATACAGTCACTCAAACATGTACTCACTCATCATATGTACTCATACACCTATACATCCTGTTACACAATGCCACTCATCCATAGAGGTACTCACACACATAGTCACTCATGCTAATAAAGAATCAAACATACATTTACTTGCATATACAGTTATACACACACCACCACACTTACTTCTACGGAAACTTACACATACTTAGTCTTTTAAACAATCACTTATAGAAACACATACTTATTCATATAGGAACTCTTTCAATCTCTCACTGTCACATATACTCGCTTATATACACCAATAGTCACATATACTAGTTTAAAACATATGTAGTTACTCATAAAGACACTATTGAGACAGTCATTCACTCACTAACACACCCATACACTCACTCATCCACCCATAGAGTCCTGCACACATGCTGTCTTCAACACATACAAAGAGTGAGTCATTCATTCATGCACCTATGCACTACGTAATACCCCCACCGAACCATGCAGACACTCAGACTGATACTCATAAAACCAACTAATAACCTATATAAACACCCATGTAGCTACTCACCAACCCATGCAGCCACTTATACACAAAGTGAGAGACTGATACAGATATTTACATATTTAAACATTACTCACTAAGCCATGTATTCACTATGAAACACTTAATCAGTCAGTTACACAATCAATTTTTCAAAAACAAATCATCCATTTAGACACTTATATACCCATTTATTCTTCCATCGACCTTGAGATATACATATATAAAACATATTTAATTTTCAGAAACACACACATTCACTGGATGATGTCATCAGTGATGTCATCAGTGATGTCATTTGAGATGTCATGAGTGATGTCATGAGTGATGTCACTGACCATGTCATGAGTGATGTAATATGTGACGTCATCAGCAGTGCATTGCGGGCGCGCGAGTTATAGTTAGCTGAACTAACTATAACGGGGGAATTTCAGTGGTTTTGTACAAGTGAAAAGTCCAGCTAACTATAACACCCCTGAAACCTATGGTTTTTTCAGTGAATTTCTGAGGTTTTTTAAATGCTAATTCCTAACTATAACGTGCCTGAAACCTATGGTTTTTTCTGTGAATATATATATATATATTCACTGAAAAAACCATAGGTTTCACACATGTTATAGTTAGCGGAAATTTTACTGATAAAAAACCAATGAAATTCCCCCGTTATAGTTAGTGCAGGCAACTATAACTCACGCGACCGCAATCCTCTGGGTTTTTATTTATTTTTTACAGGAATTTGGCATCATTGCACCACAGTATGTCCAGCATCCTGCCATTCCATTGGGACAGCATATCCCCCTTGCAGCACCTACCAGGATTACAGATGTATTCTGGGACCCGTAGTTCCGATGAACTTCGATCTGGTGAGCAAGCATTCAGGGAAAGGGGGCGGAGCGGGTTCCCACCTATGGGGAAGCAGCTGGACTTACTTATTCAAGTGTGGCAAATGGCTCCTGAAGATTAAGGCATCTGACGAAGGCCGATTGTGGCCGAAATGCATTATGCCGCCTCAACTCCATTAAAGCGTTTCCTACTCGTCCCCTGCGTGGCCTCCGCTCTTTCCTTGGGAGGAGGTTTTTTTGGATGTCATTCACGCTTGTCAGCGGCGTGATACGGAGGGCCCTGCTTCAACAAGTGGCCACGGACTTTGCTGGCTGCTGCTTCGGCAGTTTCTGTTCGTTGGTTCGAGGGATCGAATGTTCCGCGGCCCGCCACTACAATCCAGGACACCAGAAGACAGCGAAACGTAGGGCTGGATGCATTCACACTCTTGCCTATGCCTTCTGTGGTACCTGGAGCGAGGGGCAGAAGCGGAGTTTGGGGACTCTAGGAGACGCTGGGATTTTATTTTTTACAGGAATTTGGCATCATTGCACCACAGTATGTCCAGCATCCTGCCATTCCATTGGGACAGCATATCCCCCTTGCAGCACCTACCAGGATTACAGATGTATTCTGGGACCCGTAGTTCCGATGAACTTCGATCTGGTGAGCAAGCATTCAGGGAAAGGGGGCGGAGCGGGTTCCCACCTATGGGGAAGCAGCTGGACTTACTTATTCAAGTGTGGCAAATGGCTCCTGAAGATTAAGGCATCTGACGAAGGCCGATTGTGGCCGAAATGCATTATGCCGCCTCAACTCCATTAAAGCGTTTCCTACTCGTCCCTCGCGTGGCCTCCGCTCTTTCCTTGGGAGGAGGTTTTTTTGGATATATATATATATATATATATATATATATTCACTGAAAAAACCATAGGTTTCACACATGTTATAGTTAGCCGTACATTTTACTGATAAAAAACCAATGAAATTCCCCCGTTATAGTTACTGTAGGCAACTATAACTCACGCACCGTGCGCGCACAGAGAGCACGCGGTGCGCTTCGCGCACCGCGCGCCCACTTTACGCAGTTAGTGCCATGCACGCATGGTGGTCACGCGGTGCGCGCAGCGCACCGCGTGCCCACATTATGCGGGATGGGCCATGTACGCACGATGCGCTTCACGCACCGTGCGCACATGGGGGACATATTATGCGCATCGTTGTGAAATGTTTTGTTTATTATTTTTGTTTAGTTGTTAAGCCATGCACAAATGGTGCACCATTTGAACATGGGGTGGGGAGAGTGTGGATCATTTTTTTTTTTTAAACACATTTTTACCGTACGCGTACGGTAAGCGTAATCGGCGATTTTTCGAAAAAAAAATAAAAAAAATTTTGGGGCCTTGGGGGTTGTTTGGGGGCCCGTATATCAATATACTGCCCCTTTACACATTTTTGGGCTTCATTTATGCTGCCCCACTCAGAGTGCGAGAGAGAAAATGGCGGCCGCCGCTTCCTGGTATCGGCCGATTCGAATGTTTACTAAGATCTAAGAGCCAATCAGAATCGCGCTCGCGCACGTCACCGTACGCGTACGGTAAGCGCACCGTAAGCGCACCGTAAGCTGGCTCAGATATATATATTGATTTAAAGGCTATTTTCTCAGAATCTACTGAACAGATTTACACCAAACCTACAAAAGGCACTTCCTTGACCTGAGGACTACCTCTCTGCCAAATTTCAAGTAATTCTGTTCAGCCGTTCGGGCTGTAGCTGTGTCTAAAGGTCCTATGGAAAAATGCATGGGAAAAACGTGTTTTGGGACCCCCCTTTTATCTCAGCCCCCGCTTGACGAATCCCCCCGAGACTTTCAGGGTAGGAGCGGAGCGTAGCGCCCCACCTATTTTGAAAAATTCGCGAGGATTCGTCGACCGGCGCAAAAGTTATTCAAAATAGAATGTTGCGGATTTCCTATGGAAACGTGGTCCTAACTATAACTACCTACTGGCGACCGCCAGTAGGTAATATATATATGTATATATATATATATATATATATATATATATACATATATACATATATATATATATATATTCATATATCGCGAAGCACTCCTTCAAAGTCGCACCTTCTCACTGGTAGCGTACTGAATAGCGCACAGACCACAGGATTCATAAAAATACCACTTCGTTTATTTGATCTTCTCACAAACACATCGTTAGGACCAAGTTTCCTTAGGAAGAGCCTTTTTTGCTTTGCTTATAACTTTGGCGTCGTTTGATGAATCTTCATGAAATTTTCCAAACTAATTCTTTGTTCATATCAGATCCTATGGTGAAAGTGTGGGGTGATTGGTCAAGGGGGGTCAGAGAAAAAAGGGGGGTCCCAAAACGTGTTTTCTCCATGTTAATTTCCATAGGAAACTTTAGATAAGGTTACAGGTCGAACGGGTAAACGGAATTACCCCAAATTTGGCAGGGAGAAGGGTCTTGGTCTAGAAAAGCACGCTTTTGTTTATTTGGTGTGAATCCATTCAGTAGTTTTTGAGAAATATCGAAATTTACAGATATTGATATTTGGGAATTGTGCCATCTGATTGGCTGAGGCGTTACGAGCACGAGCTTGCTGCTTATTGGTTGGGAGCGCTGCGAGCGGTTGCAACTAGGAAGTGTTGGCCGCCATTTTGTGATAAGATTGAAGCGAGTAAGGGGGAAAAAGGGCGAAAAGAGTAGGAAACAGGAGGATAGGAGCACTGTAACCTCTGTGGGGGAGTGCGAAGCAAAGTAGTCACACCTACCGGTCTGAAAGTGCGGTGTTGCTCAGAGTGACATAGAGATGAGATGCTGCTACAATCGGGTATGAAACCTAAAGCCTAAAGGAGGTCATTGCTGTAAAGTGATGTGCTGGGGTGTTTGTAGGATACCTGTGGAAGTAGTGTTAGTAGGCGTTTATACCATACAGGGAGTGGGAAGTGAACTACTGAGCTCTACCGTGCGTTTATACTATACCGGAAGTGGTAAGCGAAGTACTACGCCTACCGGTGTGAAGACTCGGGGATTAAACCGTGAGCTCATTGCTGTAAAGTGATGTGCTCTGTGTACTATTTCAATGTAAGTCATAGTACAATGTTAGTATGTAATGATACTATAATGTAAGTATGTAATGTTAGAATGTAAAGCTGTCATGAGGGGAATCTTGGGGAGTCAGTGATGTCATCAGTGATGTCACTGACCATGTCATGAGTGATGTAATATGTGACATCATCAGCAGTGCATTGCGGGTGCGCGAGTTATAGTTAGCTCAACTAACTATAACAGGCAAATTTCTCTGGTTTTATATGAGTCAAATGTCCAACTAACTATAACGTCCCCGAAACCTATGTTTTTTTTTAGTGAATTTCAAAGGTTTTTTAAATGCGAATTCCTAACAATAACGTCTGTAAAACCTATGGTTTTTTCAGTGAATATATATATATATATATATATATATATATATATATATATATATATATATATATATATATATATATATATATATATATATATATATATATATGATCAAGTCCCCAAGCAGGGATGAAACGCGTAATGGCTGCTGTGTTGTGGATGTAACCCAAAGGACAATAAAAACCATCGGTATTTAAAGGATTGTGGTCCGTGCTCTTTTTCCGTGGCTGGTGGCAGAATCGCAGAGTGGAAGAGTGCTTGAGGATATATACATATATATATATGGAATTCCAATCCTGGCAGACGAAGAACAGACAGGCACAGACTCCGTGAAATAATGGCAAAAAGATGTAGTTTAATCCAACAACAGCAATATATATATGTATATATGTATTTTATGTATCTGACTTTGGATTATATTTTTTCGTTTGCTTTTGTGTATGTTTCAAATATGAATGCACAATTGTTAATGGCTTTATACATTGCAAGTTGGTAATTGAGCTTGCTTGAAATGTTTCTTGTTTATTTCTGCAGCAATTGCATTCATTTTCCATGTATTGTTTTTAGAATATGGCTTCATAGAAAATGATATCTTGATTCCTCAGTTATTGTTTGCAAACAAAAACCAATGATTCACAGAATAAAAGTAGGTGAACGTTTTAGGGGCTTTGTTCTTAACTGTTTTTTTAAAGATGTTCAGCAATGTCCAGACAGAGTAGATGAACTGCAACAAATCAATTTCAGATAGAGATGAACTTTCATCCAAAGACACAAGGACTGAGGTCGCCATTAACACGTTTCCTTGTTGGAAGATATGGGGAGGGTACATTGCATCCTCCACTCATCTTTTCTATCAACTCTGGGGCATGGCTGCTGAGACGAAAAGACAAGCACAGTAGCTTCTGTTTCTTTCCGGAATATTGCTACCACTGTTCTCTAAAAGTATGCAGGTGTGAATTTGAGTGGGCCCATTTTTGGTGCTAATGTTCAGCTTTGTTCGTCTAGGGAAAGGACGGGTTTGCGATAGTGATGTAAAGAAGCTTTATAACACAGTGCTAATACTACAATATTTTCTATTATTCTCTTTCCTGAGAAGTGTCATGGCCACTCTTTTATTTATTTTTATAATAGTTACTGTTCAAATTGTGTGAACTAGGATTTGGATTTTAATAAATCATGAAAGTATATTCCTGGGCGCTAGGTGGCGCACATCCAAGATGGCTGCACACCTGTGAGGCTCTGGTGGCTCGGCGCATAAAATCCTAAATTTCTCCTACACTACCAATGTGAAATGATGCTGGGAGCAATGGCCCTGCTTGCGGGTGGTGGAGTGCACCCACGGAACAAATTCTAAGCCTCAACGTGCATGGGCAACGCGATTAGAGCCCGTGAGTAAAGACAGGGGACTGAGGCACTGTGGCTCCGGTTCCCTAGAGCGGCGTGCTGAGCTGCTGGTAGCCCGGGGATTACACGTGGCGTCCAGGCCCCCCCGGGAGGTGCCGACTGCCAAGGCCGCATCTGACACGCATTGCTGAGAAAACCGGGCAGCAATGTACGCTGCAATGTTCCCCTGTTACACAGCTTAATGGTGAACGAAGTGAAGACAAAAAGACCGGTGCATACCACTGCGGGAACCAAGCTGTGGCCAGGGACTCCCGGTGCCATTTTCATCTAAGTAACCTGCGGTGCGCCCCACGATTGGCCGAAAGAGTCAGAGGTCCTCCTGACATAAAAGAGAGCACTGCTGGGACCACAAACTGCTTCGCCGACAGATTGCCTGGCTCCTGGGTGAAATCGGTGAGTGCCGTTCTTCGGGGGGGCAGCGGCCGGTGGCGGTGCGGCACGCCTGCTTCTGTGGAGCCGGACGGTATGATCCTGCGTAGTGGACTGTATTAAGACCATGGTCCGAGTGTGCCTGTTATTGAAGCTGCTCTGTGAGACAGCGGAGGATCACACTAACTGAAATTAATTTGTGGATCCGAAGCAGTGGAAAGATGTGATTGTGAGGCACTGGCGGCGAGCCACTGGGGGAGCGGCAGAATAACTGGCAGCTCATAACGAAGTGGCACCCTCCTATGTGACGTCTTTCCGCAGTGTGCCTGGAAGACGACGGGAAGGCCTCGGCTCATGTCGGGGGGGTGACCCTGATGTCAGAGCTACTGACACGGTGCATGCAGCAGCGAGTGCTATATTTTGCAAATTGGGTGACGGATGGAGCACCCCCCTTGCCTGAACTGATTATTGCTGTGTGTGCCAACCAGTGGGTATGATCTAAGGGTCATGTGGGAGGTACCCTTCTTTGGTAAAGGGATGGGTATATGGACTCAAAAAAACATAAATTCCCTTCTCCTGTTGATGTGTTTAGGAAGAGATTATCTCCTCCTGGGCCTCTCTTTTCTCAACGTGAGAAAAAGGGACTAAGTGTGCGATAGAGTCTTATGCAGGTTACCAAATTTACAATAAAGTAATTCAATGCTTTGTATTACACAGTCAAACGAAACAACTACACAGATGCAAAGGAATAAGATGTTTACCTATTTTATTAACCAGTACATTCTTCATTATTCATCCATATTAGTTAAAAACACTTTTCTATGTTATTTATTAAAAAAACAAAGATATTTTGAAAAAAGACTGTCAACGCGGCGTTTCGGTGTTCTAAAATATCGTCACCTTCTTCAGGACAACAATTTCCAATTATAAAAACATCTAGACAGAAATATTAACATTGAATTATTGTAAAGAAAGAATTGGTATTCTTATGTTTATATTCCTTTGCTCGTTTTCAGAAAATACATGCAACAATCTAACAAACTTTTCTTTTGACATTGTATATTCATACAACCATCTATTTATCCCTACTTAATCTTAAGAACGGCTCCTTAATTCATTTGGGGTCTCACCCCTTTCATTAGACCAAAGTTGTTCTACCACAATTGTATAATTTACTTTACATTAAAACATCTCTATACCATGATGAAGAACATCATCAACACTGTTTGATATATATTTACAAATAATCATTCTAATATTTGGTAACCTGTGGACATTATCATGTCGATTTTTCTTTTAACTATTATTTCTATCCCTGAAAGACTGTATGTTTTGTTGCATACCTGAATTTGGTACTCTTTTGAAGCCTCAATCAATCGGCAAAAGATATTATTGCAATGCTTCAGTACTTTCGGATAAAAAATAGAATGGTGCTACAAAGAGAAAGAGGGGCTGGTAACTTAGTCATCTCTAAATGTTTTTATGACTTATATTAATAAAACTTAATCATCAGGCTTATTAATTGTCGTGTAGAGGAAAAAATACCTTTTAGTTGCCTGTTATTCATAAGTTTCTCTGTATCCTCACTCAGTATTTTCACCATGTATGGCTATCTTCTAATGTTAATGGATTCTGTTTAACTGACAGAGAGAATTTACAAATAATAGGAAAATTAAGATCTATTCTCACCATACAATTTTATTGCATCTCTAAGTTATTCATTTAACATTTAATATCAAGGGTAAATAGATCTGGGTACCTTGTTGCGTAGAGTGCGTTTTATATATCGCTATCTCAATTTACTTCAAACTTCTTGTTTCTAACATCATTCAAGGAAGTCTGTTATCTGCCGACGATGGATTTAACCCAGATCTCTTGACTGGGGGAGAATGTCTGCATTGTCAGCATTCAGTCCATCATTTGTTGTAACGCTTTTCGCCCTAAGTGGGATTGGGATGGGTATGCCCAGACGTGGGTCCCGTGCTCACTACGCCACTGGAGTCAAGCTATCCTGGCTGATGACGGCTGATAGCCAGAAACCGGTCCTAGGATGCTTGATTCTGGTCCAGGGAAGACATGGCTTGGCAGTACGGGCTGGACTGTTCCCATGAGGCACAGGGTCAAGACTGACTTGCATATAGCCATGTCTGAACTGGGGTGGCGTAGTGGGCAAAAGAACGATGGATTTAACCCAGATCTCTTGACTGGGGGAGAATGTCTGCATTGTCAGCATTCCGTCCATCATTTGTTTGTTGTAACGCTTTTCGCCCTAAGTGGGATGGGTATGCCCAGACGTGGGTCCCGTGCTCACTACGCCACTGGAGTCAAGCTATCCTGGCTGATGACGGCTGATAGCCAGAAACCGGTCCTAGGATGCTTGATTCTGGTCCAGGGAAGGCATGGCTTGGCATTTCGGGCTGGACTGTTCCCATGAGGCACAGGGTCAAGACTGATTTGCATATGGCCATGTCTGAACTGGGGTGGCGTAGTGGGCAAAAGAACGATGGATTTAACCCAGATCTCTTGACTGGGGGAGAATGTCTGCATTGTCAGCATTCCGTCCATCATTTGTTTGTTGTAACGCTTTTCGCCCTAAGTGGGATGGGTATGCCCAGACGTGGGTCCCGTGCTCACTACGCCACTGGAGTCAAGCTATCCTGGCTGATGACGGCTGATAGCCAGAAACCGGTCCTAGGATGCTTGATTCTGGTCCAGGGAGGACATGGCTTGGCAGTTCGGGCTGGACTGTTCCCATGAGGCACAGGGTCAAGACTGATTTGCATATGGCCATGTCTGAACTGGGGTGGCGTAGTGGGCAAAAGAACGATGGATTTAACCCAGATCTCTTGACTGGGGGAGAATGTCTGCATTGTCAGCATTCCGTCCATCATTTGTTTGTTGTAACGCTTTTCACCCTAAGTGGGATGGGTATGCCCAGACGTGGGTCCCGTGCTCACTACGCCACTGGAGTCAAGCTATCCTGTCTATGACGGCTGATAGCCAGAAACCGGTCCTAGGATGCTTGATTCTGGTCCACGGGAGACATGGCTTGGCAGTTCGGGCTGGACTGTTCCCATGAGGCACAGGGTCAAGACTGATTTGCATATGGCCATGTCTGAACTGGGGTGGCGTAGTGGGCAAAAGAACGATGGATTTAACCCAGATCTCTTGACTGGGGGAGAATGTCTGCATTGTCAGCATTCCGTCCATCATTTGTTTGTTGTAACGCTTTTCGCCCTAAGTGGGGTGGGTATGCCCAGACGTGGGTCCCGTGCTCACTACGCCACTGGAGTCAAGCTATCCTGGCTGATGACGGCTGATAGCCAGAAACCGGTCCTAGGATGCTTGATTCTGGTCCAGGGAAGGCATGGCTTGGCAGTTCGGGCTGGACTGTTCCCATGAGGCACAGGGTCAAGACTGATTTGCATATGGCCATGTCTGAACTGGGGTGGCGTAGTGGGCAAAAGAACGATGGATTTAACCCAGATCTCTTGACTGGGGGAGAATGTCTGCATTGTCAGCATTCCGTCCATCATTTGTTTGTTGTAACGCTTTTCGCCCTAAGTGGGATGGGTATGCCCAGACGTGGGTCCCGTGCTCACTACGCCACTGGAGTCAAGCTATCCTGGCTGATGACGGCTGATAGCCAGAAACCGGTCCTAGGATGCTTGATTCTGGTCCAGGGAAGGCATGGCTTGGCAGTTCGGGCTGGACTGTTCCCATGAGGCACAGGGTCAAGACTGATTTGCATATGGCCATGTCTGAACTGGGGTGGCGTAGTGGGCAAAAGAACGATGGATTTAACCCAGATCTCTTGACTGGGGGAGAATGTCTGCATTGTCAGCATTCCGTCCATCATTTGTTTGTTGTAACGCTTTTCGCCCTAAGTGGGATGGGTATGCCCAGACGTGGGTCCCGTGCTCACTACGCCACTGGAGTCAAGCTATCCTGGCTGATGACGGCTGATAGCCAGAAACCGGTCCTAGGATGCTTGATTCTGGTCCAGGGAAGACATGGCTTGGCAGTTCGGGCTGGACTGTTCCCATGAGGCACAGGGTCAAGACTGATTTGCATATGGCCATGTCTGAACTGGGGTGGCGTAGTGGGCAAAAGAACGATGGATTTAACCCAGATCTCTTGACTGGGGGAGAATGTCTGCATTGTCAGCATTCCGTCCATCATTTGTTTGTTGTAACGCTTTTCACCCTAAGTGGGATGGGTATGCCCAGACGTGGGTCCCGTGCTCACTACGCCACTGGAGTCAAGCTATCCTGTCTATGACGGCTGATAGCCAGAAACCGGTCCTAGGATGCTTGATTCTGGTCCAGGGAAGACATGGCTTGGCAGTTCGGGCTGGACTGTTCCCATGAGGCACAGGGTCAAGACTGATTTGCATATGGCCATGTCTGAACTGGGGTGGCGTAGTGGGCAAAAGAACGATGGATTTAACCCAGATCTCTTGACTGGGGGAGAATGTCTGCATTGTCAGCATTCCGTCCATCATTTGTTTGTTGTAACGCTTTTCGCCCTAAGTGGGGTGGGTATGCCCAGACGTGGGTCCCGTGCTCACTACGCCACTGGAGTCAAGCTATCCTGGCTGATGACGGCTGGTAGCCAGAAACCGGTCCTAGGATGCTTGATTCTGGTCCAGGGAAGACATGGCTTGGCAGTTCGGGCTGGACTGTTCCCATGAGGCACAGGGTCAAGACTGATTTGCATATGGCCATGTCTGAACTGGGGTGGCGTAGTGGGCAAAAGAATGATGGATTTAACCCAGATCTTTTGACTGGGGGAGAATGTCTGCATTGTCTGCATTCCGTCCATCATTTGTTTGTTGTAACGCTTTTCGCCCTAAGTGGGATGGGTATGCCCAGACGTGGGTCCCGTGCTCACTATGCCACTGGAGTCAAGTTATCCTGGATGATGACGGCTAATAGCCAGAAACCGGTCCTAGGATGCTTGATTCTGGTCCAGGAAAGACATGGCGTGGCAGTTCGGGCTGGACTGTTCCCATGAGGCACAGGGTCAAGACTGATTTGCATATGGCCATGTCTGAACTGGGGTGGCGTAGTGGGCAAAAGAGCGATGGATTTAACCCAGATCTCTTGACTGGGGAGAATGTCTGCATTGTCAGCATTCCGTCCATCATTTGTTTGTTGTAACAAATTAGACAGAGCATCAGTTATTAGCGACAAGAAGGGGGACAAGAAGAGGCGTGAGTCACCTTCAGGCAGAGTCAATGGTGCAAAGACACAGGAAATATCCACCACGATGGGGAAGCCTGATGGCCGGCAGCCCGGCTCACGTTCGAAAACAAAAAAACCTCTACCAGATCCACCTCGGCGGATTCCGGATCCACTAGTATGGATCAATCTCATAATGCCCGCAGACCTCGGAAGATGATGTAAAAACTCTGCTCCTTGCCATGAAACACAGTCTCAATGATCTGTCTGGAAAAATGGACACCATGAATAATAGACTGGACTTCCTAGTGCAAAAGGTGGACAAGCACGAGGGCCAAATTAAAGAATCGGAGCAGAGAATATCGGACAATGAGGATGCAA
The DNA here is from genome assembly GCF_964204655.1 of Triturus cristatus. Classification (NCBI taxonomy): domain Eukaryota; kingdom Metazoa; phylum Chordata; class Amphibia; order Caudata; family Salamandridae; genus Triturus; species Triturus cristatus. Next base: position 238,801,608 of record NC_140582.1, read on the forward strand.
CATCTCAGATGCAAAAGCAAGTATCGCAAATGGACAAACCTTTAAAGATAATATCAGCCAAGAATGAGGATTTGGAGTCCAGGAGCCGCCGCAACAATGTTCGCATTATTGGAATACCAGAGAGCACCAACACGGGGCGTATGGAGGACTTTGTAGAGCGACTGCTGACTACCACCTTCGGAGCAGACTCCTTCTCAACACACATTGTGGTGGAAAGGGTCCTCGTCCTCCCCCGGGCAGCGCTCCGCGACCCATAATCGTCCGGCTATTGAACTATCGGGATCGCGATGTGGCCCTCAGGAAAGCCTTTGAACAAAATAACTTGTGCTTCGCAGGGAATCACTACACTATATATCCGGATTTTACAATGGCGGTGCAGGAGGCAAGACGGAAATTTCTGCCAGTGAAGCTCAAGCTACGTAAGGCCCAGATTGAATAAGCCCTAATGTACCCTGCAAAACTCCGGATCTCACATAACGGCAAGCAAATCGTCTGCGCTACCCCACAACAAGCTGAGGACTTCCTAAAAACTACACAGCGCCGAACGCCGCGGCGGAGCCCTCTATCCCGCTCACCCTCTCCAACATCGGACTAATCTATCTGTGAATTGCAGCGCTTATCGGGTGAAGGAGGAGGTCTGCAGTGCATGGAGTGGGAAGAGACGTGGGATGATCCCGCTTGACTGCTGTGCTCTGGCCGCCCCGCTCCTCTGAGATGCGGTCATTGACATTGACTCTCCCTCCCCCAGCCTGCATTACTGCACTGCACTGACGGCGAGGAAAAAACAAACAGCTAAGTGCCCTGCTGGGCTTACTGGTTTGTTTCTTGTCCAGTATACAAGAGTACGTGAGGACTGTTGCAGATACAGTCCAGTTATGCCACTTCACACCAGGTAGTGTTAGAGTACTTACACTTAGCGCTGAACCCATTCCCGAACTGCTCCTTCTTTTCCCCCTACATCAGGAACTGCAGGTGATACCCTGCAGTGGAGCTGGATTGAGGGAAGGGTAGTTGTTGCTCACTGGCACTCCCCTACAAGGGAGATCCCCATTAGTGGTTCCTTTTTGTTCCCTTGGTTCAGTCTCTCCGCATAGGGAGGCCACGAGGTCATTGACTGACTCGTAGAATATAATTTTGGTTCGTGGGAGGTTGGGTGGGCAATATTGTGCCAGCACGTTTGGGGTGCTGATGTGGGAGGGGTTCGGTTGGGAAACGGATGCTCAGCGAAATGTTGTATTGCAAGGGACCAAGGGGGAGGGAAGGGCAGGGAGGGGGTTATTACGTCCTTTTGCAATTGTTTGAACTGTCTATATTCTGTGGGCAAGTTGTACTGACAATGCACACAATCAGCAGTAGCACCATACTACGTCACTTATTGTCACTGAAGGTCATTAGTACTGTCAACACGCACTGAATCTGCACGAATAAAGATGTTAACATGGAATGTGAGAGGCCTAGGAGACCCCCGCAAGTGACGTCAAATATTGTCGTATTTCGATAGACATAAGATCCAGATAGCGATACTACAAGAAACACACCTAGATCCCCGTCGCGAATCGTGCTTTGGCAGCAGGTGGGCCACTGCGCGGGTTTTCTCGTCCTATTCCACATATTCATGTGGCACACTCATATTGATCAAAAGAGACACACCCTTTATAAAGGGAGGTTCTTACAGCGACCCCTTGGGGCGCAGCTGTTTACTTTGGGTACATTGGGCACCGAATAGATTACCCTCACCTGTTGCTATGGGCCAAAAATGGATACTCCGGACTTTTTCACCACCTTATGGGGCCAGATAGTAAAGGTAGGCTCCACACACGTCATATGGGGTGGGGATTTTAAAGTTGCATTATGTCCTGCACAGGATAGGTCTAACCCCCTACCACAGCATTACAATAGCGCACACGCCACTCTCTCCCAATTATTTCTAGATCATGGGTTGTTAGATAGTTGGCGATATGCTCACCTGACAGCCAGGGACGGTACCTTCTATACGGCAGGGCACCAAAACTGGTCGCGATTGGATTATTGGATCTGTTCTAGAGGGATCAGGGCATGGATACACTCGGTCGAGCATATGGCTCGTACGCACTCAGATCATGCCCCGGTGTGCCTGATAATCGAGCCTCCCAGCTTGATCAAGATGCCCGATGCTGGAGACTAGTGCCGGAGGCATTATTAGATGTGGTGTTCTAGGCAGAGGTAGGCGAGGAGATAGCTGACTTCTTTAACAGAAATAAGGGTTCGGTTAAATATGCATACACAGTGTGGGAAGCGTTTAAAGTTTAAAGTTACTATACGAGGCACATGCATGTCTAAAAGTTTTGGGGTGTTACGGGATGTGCGGCGCACACTACGTAGTTTAGACATTAAGAGCCTGTAACAAAGGATGTGAGAGGAGACATCAGGAGAAAAAAGAGCTCTCCTGCGGGACAAAATGACTGAATATGCGGAAACGGCTGAACGGGAAGCCAAATTTAAGGGAAAATATTTCAAAGCCCGGCGATATGGCGAGGGGGCAAGGCTGGGAAAGGCGCTGGCATCGGAGATAAGACCTATCTGTTTCTCTAATTATGTGCTGGAACTTATAGGAGATGATGGAAGGAGGCATAGAGATAGCAGAGATATTCTGCTCACCTTCACTGACTTTTATACCACCCTCTATGATTCGCGCCACACTGCCCCCCCAGACCTATCACATTACCTTGAAGATATAGCGCTGGGATGGTTGGGTGAGGGTCAGCGGGAGTTTCTGGATGCCCCTTTTGAAGATGATGAGCTTCGCGAGGCCATAATGCAGTTGTCGTCGGGGAAAGCTCCTGGCCCCAACGGTATCCCAATAGAATTTTACAAACTGTACATTGACCAACTCCTTTCGGTTTTAAAAGAAGTGTTTTCAGAGGCTCAGGAACTCCAGATTCTTTCTGCGTCGATGAGGGAAGCACTCATTATCTCGCTCCTACAGCCCAACAAGCCTGCTGACTGATGCGAATCATACCGAACCCTCTCGCTCATAAATACAGATGCCAAGATACTTGCTAAACTCATTGCTAACCGGCTCACGCTTCTTATGGAGAAACTGGTCCTCCCAGACCAGGCTGGTTTTATCCCTGGCAGGGCCACTGCTCATAATTTGCGGACATTATTCTCTACACTGTAAAATGTGGACCCCAAGCTGGCTCTAGTGGCGGTCTTTCTAGACGCCACGAAAGCCTTTGAATCGGTGGAATGGAACTATCTCTTCACCATACTTCAATGCATGGGGAACCCCAACAGTTTTATGAGTTAAAATAGGCTCCTACACACAGCGCCGACGGCCAAGGTCCAAATAAATGAACTATTCTCAGCCCCGATTGCACTCTCGAGGGGCACTCGCCAGGGGTGCCCGCTATCCCCTTTATTATTCGTGCTCGCAATGGAGCCCTTGCTGCCAAAATCAGACAGCATCATGCGGCAGTCGGACTACGCTGCCTCCTGCGCCCTCTCCTCATATTGTTATATGCAGAAGACGTAACACTCTATGTCAAGAACCCGAGTCAAAACTTAAACCTACTGCTCAGGGAATTTGGAGGGGTATCGGGGATCCATATAAACTGGGCCAAATCTCAGATATTTCCGCTGACTGCAGCAGCCATGCCCTTTGATGTAGATTACCCCATAGCGTGGTGCGCTGACGAGGTGCGATACTTAGGAATAAGGTTTACGAAAGAACGGGAGGAATTGATGAGGCTGAACTATGGGCGCACAATGGAACATATTACTGGATGTGTAACCCGCTGGATTGCTCTCCCGCTGACCATGGCGGGACGTATCTCCCTTATAAAAATGGTAATCTTACCTAAATGTTTATATTTATTCTTAAAAATCCCATACGATCCAGCCAGACATTTCTTCTCCAGCCTCCGAACTGAACTGATCAGGCTGGTATGGGGAGGCAAGCAGCCTAGGTTAAAATGTGACACAATGATGCGGCCGTACGCGCTGGGGGGATTTGACATTCCCAATTTCGAATTGTATTATCTATGCGCACAGGCACATTTTGCCCATTTTTGGTTTAATCCACCTCGATACACACCTCATGTGGCGGTTGAGCATTGGCTCGCACACCCCATCCTGTTAGAAGGGGTCATACTCTCACCATTCAAGGCCCGAGATCCAAGTCCCACCTCTGTGGTATGCACGCTCAGAGCTTGGCACGCTATAGCTACTAGGACACAAACACCATGCATATATTCACCACTGCTTCCACTGGTGTATCACCCACAGATGCCCTTGCTGCAGGAAGGGATTTTCAGGAAAATAGCCCGGTGCAGAAATATCCGAAATTGGGGAGATTTATATCTAAATGGTACATTCTGCACCTTACACCAGCTCTTTCAGGACCCCCAGCCACCACAATGGAAACATTTCTATACACTCGCTTAAGGCATGGAGTGAGAGAATGGACGCCGGCTTATCTGGCGGAGCCCGGGCTGCTCGCTCCACTGCATAGTGTTTTACGCGCACCCACAGCTTCACATCAAGTGTCTGCACTATACCGCGCCATGTATACAGATGCTATATATCCCACATGTCAGGAACGAGACAAAGGGTCCTCTGACCTGGAATATTTTCTTACTGATGCGCAGTGGACTTTTTTCTGCAAACAAACTGAACAACTTATCTCAAATAGTCGCCTACGCATCACTCATTATAAATATCTGCAACGTAGCTACTACACCCCACTACAATTATGCAAATTTTGTCTGAGGGACACAAGTAGATGTGCCAGGTGCAGTGCGGACTCCGCTGGCTTCCACCACCTAGCCTGGTCTTGTCCGGGGGTACATGAGTACTGGGAAATGGTTTTCACTGCATTAAGCCACACGCTCTCTGTGCCACTTCCGCAGTCTCCCTTGCTGGCTCTGCTGGGCTATACAGAACAAATTCCAGCAAAACACTGCCGGTTTGTGTCCTTTGGACTCCTGTTGGTGAAACATAGGATGGCATGTAGATGGGGTCGGGGACGGGCTCCCAAATTCAATGACTGGATCGGGGATATGATTTTATGGCAGGATCAGACCCAACTATATGCTGAACTACTCCCGACAACTTCTCGACCTCGAGACATATGGGGCCCACTTCGCACATACTTGCTGGAACACCCGGACACTGGTGAACGGAATGGAACTGTATAATTCATGCAACATTACCCCCCCTGATCTCCCCCCCTCCCCTATGGGCTTGATCCCCCCCCTCCTGGGGCCTCTATATCAGTAATGTAGATCTAGATATGTTCCACATAATGTTTGTTCCATGGCCTGTATCCACGGAATGAGAACTGGTGTCCTGTCTACTGCATAGCGGGAATCTGCTGAATCTATAAGTGTAATTGATTGCGACTTGATCCTATGTAACTAGCTGATTGTTTCCTAAAATCTCCATTTCAGATATGTATATATTGCTCCAATGAAATGTAAATAAAGTTTAAAAAAAAAAAAATGAAAGTATATTCCTAGCTTTTTAGTGTTCTTGATTGTGCCTATCCAATATGAAAGAGTGCTTAAGTGCCACCAACTTTCCTGGTGAAATCTCACAGAACTGATCATTTCCTAAAATGCACATCACTCAAGTAGCGCCCTGGTGGCTGCCGAGTGGTTCCAGTTCAACGGGTCCTTTGTTTCATGTTGCTATAGGGACCAAGGAGCAGATTTATGAGCCTCGTTGCATCGCTTTTGAACCACGCAACGTGCTTTAAGAGTGGCTCAACACGAAAAAGAGATTTATGAAGCCACGCAAGGCCACCTTGTGTGGCTGTGGGTGGCTTCATAATTCTTGAGTAAAGCAATGCAGCTCAAATCACTGCGTTGCCCTACTCTGCGCCAATAAGGCTTTTTCATGGGTGTTGCTTGGGTTTCCCCACTCAAATCCCACGGTTTGTGATGTATTCCCAGATTTACCAGAACTAGTAAACATGGCAATGCGCCAAAAAGATATACCTCATCAGGAGAGGCGTAATTAAGAGAAATATCTTTGTTTTCTCTTCGTTATTCCTGCATGATACATAAAAAGAGGATTTTGGCACTCAGGATTGTTTTTGTTCAGGTAGGTGTCCATTTTTGCACAAAAACAATCCTGTCTGCAACGCAGGCACCCTTGCACCATGGTGCAAGGGTGCCTGTGTCGGTGCTAGGAAGTCAAAATAGCGCCATTGCAGGGACAAGGACAGGAATGCTTTGCATTCTTTTGAATACAGCACATTCCTTCCCTTTTCCTGTAACACAGTGCAGCACAGCAAGGTGACTTGCTGTGCTGCTCCGTGTTGCTTTACTTTGACATGAATATGGCCCTATGGGTCATATTTATGGCTTAGTCAGCAGTGCAGCGCAGCAAGTCACCTTGTTGTGCTGCACTGCACGACAGGAAAAGGGAAGGTGTGCGCCGCATTTAAGTCAATACGGTGCATTCCTGCCTTTTCCCTTGCACTGGTACACTATTTTGTTTTTTATAACTCTTTTTATTGAAACTTTTCCATGATTAGCAAGACACATCAATTTCTTAAATGGTACAAATATGATCAACAGGCACCACACGTTTCTCAAGCAGGTACAGTAACTGCATCTTTCTCGTCGACTCAATACAGTATTGCTATGGACACAGCCTTGGACTACCACTAAGATCTTCTCCCCTCCCATCTTGGGATGACTGTACATTAGGACCTCTCTCCTTCAAGAGCGTTGCTACGGTACTTGCCCCCTCTTGTGTTTCTTGAAGTTCAAGCCCATAGTGCTGAAGCCAGGGGCGCCAAATCTTGTAGAATTTCTGCGGGCACCCTCTCATTTTGTAAGTCACTTGCTTCGCACCCAGCGCTGGTACACTTTAGGCTGCCTAGTGCCAATGCAGGCACTCTTGCACCATTGTGCAAGGGTGCCAGCTTTGTAAGGAGGATTGTTTTTGTGCTGGAAGGGGGTACATTCCTGCACAGTAACAATCCCCTGAGGCCTTTTCCTCTTTCTATGTGTGCTGCAGGATGCAGCACACATAGAAAGAGAATAAATGAGGAGAAATAAACATATTTCTCCTCTTTATGCCTGACCCGGGAGGCGTAGGTTTTTGATGCATTCCCAGGTCTACCACTACTGGTAAATCTGGGAATGCATCAAAATCCATGGATGTTGCGCAGGAACACCCATGCAATGCCCATGGAAATGCCTCCCTGGCACAGAGTAATGCAATGCAATTATTTGTGCTACGTAACATAATTTGAGATTTATGAAGCTACTCTGGGCCATGCAAGGTGGCCTTATGTAGCTTCATTAATCTCCTGCAAGAGTGATGTAAAGGGGCTGGTAAATATACCCCTAAGTATGTAATGCCAGAGGGTTTAAAGAATCCATTTCCGGTCTGTGTTCTGGAGATGAATCCAGAAAACATATCACTATCACTAAGGCCTCATTACAAGTGGTCCAGAAAATAGACTAGAATTTCCTTGTCCTTGGAATTACCTATACCTGGGGTACTGGTAAAGCTGATGTGATGAAAATCTATCTCATTACAAGTTGGACCCTGACAGTCTACCGAGAAATGAGCGATTACCTGGTGGATCAGTAATTTCATGTCTGACTCCCATGGTAATTCCTTATTTTCCTCATACTTTCAAATTGAGATTTCAGCTCTTTTTTTATCTGAAATCTCCATTTGAAAGTACAGACATCTGCGGTGTTCCGGCAGATCTCATAATTCAGGTGAGACCAGTAGCTGCTGTCATGTCCCCATCAGAATTAAGGGACCACTTTTGTTGAAGGCGTAAGAGAGAGAGAGTGAGTGTAGGAGTGTGTGTTTGTGTGTGTGTGCAGGGGGTGCATGTGTGCATGTATTGAAGGCTAGAGAAAATACGTATCATCCTGTCCATCACAACCACCCACAAAACCAAGACCAGGACTCTAGACTGGAGGATGCTTTTGTGAGTGAAGAACAGGAATTTAATGAGGGCTGGCATTTACCCATCTGTGCCATGCCCTTTTCAAAAGGGCTTTGAAGACAGAGGGGCCGATTCCGATCCGGGTCAGAAAGCTCTCCGACCGAGCCGGATCCGGAGTGTTTTCCGACCTGCAGTCTGACCGAGAGAGTACAATGCGGCCGTATGCTGCCGGACTCGGTTTGGTCGGACTCCCATAGAAGTCAATGGGAGCCGGTCGTACGACTCGTACATGGGCTCCCATTGACCGAATGGGTACGTCTCGCACAAGGGCACCCCCTACAGTGGGTACGTGTCAGTGCCATCCGCACTGTGTATGCCTATGTTGGGGAGACACTTGGGTCTCCCCCTGTGTCCGAGTCGTAGGGCTGCGGGTGACAGGGGGTCCGACGCGGACACCCAAATGCAACTTCCCGGTCGTTTTGCGAGCCGGACACTCCGGCTTGCACTGGCTGTCCGAAGCGTGCATCGTACTGGCGCGGTCGTAAATCGCATCCATTGCACGCCACGGTTAGCTTAAGGCCGAGACGTACGAAGCGGTTTGGACCCAGAAACAACTTGGTCGGTGAATTTCACGTAGCTCCCATCGTACTTGCTCGCTCGTACAGCTGTACGAGTCGGGCGGAAAACACGCGTATATGGCTCGTAGTTTTTCTGGCCAGATCGCGTTTGGTGCCCTTCCGACCCGGATCGGAATCGGCCCCTAAATGTCCCATTACCTCAATTTATTAGTGTCATGTTAAAGCCATATATACCGTGCACCTTGCCAACACAGTCACAAACATATATTCTAGTTTGTTCCCACATCCCAGTTTTTTCAGTTTTCCTCGAGGTATGTGCTGATGGTAAAAACCCCACCCATCATCTAGCCAAATAGCCAATTGTTCACAACAAGGTTAGGGTGAGACCATGAATGCACTTTTTCTCCATTGTTTGTAGGACTGAAGTTACATTATAACTGTCAGGATACACGTTCTGCAACTAGTAGCCATGTCTTGAGTTTTCACCACCGTGCCTAGTGGGTTAGTTTTCTCCAATCAGTATTTAGAGGCTTTGTCACACACATAGTTTTAGAATTGACTGTGCGTCACACACAACCCAGACGTGGGAAGGGCAGCATTTATCGGCAGGCATAAGATCAGGACAAAGGCAATCTAACTCGCTAAAAAATGCTACATTCTGAGGCAACTCTAAAATGTGTACCAAAGAAATATACAGCATTACACGTTAAAGTGCCTAGCAGTGTGTTATGGAAACGTTGACATTATTGTTAGTACACAATGCCATGGGCAGTGCGCATTGCGTGCATTGCAAATCCACCTGTCTTTCCAGATGTTCATGCTTTCCATAAACCAGCTGGAAATGTAATTACACCCATCATCTGGAAAGATGAAAATGCAAACACATTCATAAACATAGAAAAAAGATTCTCAAGCAGTAATGTGATAAGGCTCGCACCCCACAAACATGTCTTTTAAAAGTCGTCTGTTAACAATTTCCAACACATTGTTCTGTACTTCAGATTGGACTCTAAATATGTAATTTCAATTGTTGTGTGAGCCAACTTGGCTCTGTAGTACATGATGCAAATCTGTAGGGGGTGGCCCTTGAAATCAAGAAAACGCATACTTCGTATCTGATCATGTTTTTCCTGTCAGTTCTGATGACTGAGCTGGTGTCAAAACGCAGAAACTTTCCAGAAAAAAATCTCATCTGCAGACGAGGTACCTACACATTTTTATCGGCGAGGCTCAAGGTCAGCACGGACATCAGGAACACGAGGAGAAGGCAACGTTATTTTATGTGTGTTTTATATTGCTTGTCAGATAGCAGAAATGTACCTAGATTCTCCCAGTTTACCCTATAAACGTTTAATGCAAATTTCTGCATTCTCTTTTATCTGCGAGAAATAGTCCATCAGAAATAATCTTAACTCCTACCAGTGAACTTGGTGACACCATTACAAAGTTTAGTGAAATTCAATATCAGAATCATATGCCACTGTAAATATTATATGGGAATAAGTGCCCCTGCAGTACGTTATAAGGATATTGCAAGTCACAGAGGAGTTGCATGACTAGGTAAAGTAACAAGGCCAAATGCTGACTTCCCTTATAAGGTTCTGGAACTCTGAGGTGACTTGCATATTGTTATCATGTATGGCAGGGGGCACTTTATCCTTTATAATACATCCTCAAACCATCACCTTTCCCACAAACCGCTCAAATCCTTGGTGCACAGCTCTTTCATAAGAAAGAGAGAGCATGTTAGAAAACATGAAGAATAAAAATTGAATCACCAATGGACAATTAAACGCATCAAACAAGCTGTTAGATATTTGTTGCAAAAAACATATTAAGATCAATTTAAAACAAGTCTTTTTTTAAATAAAAAGAGCAGTAGAAACCTGTAAAAAGATGCTATATTTTCTGTAATTACTTAAGGAGCACAACAAATAAACACGTTGTCATAACTTTCGCCTTTCTGCTAGCCACTGCAGAACTAGTAAAACAGAGCAGAAGAAAGAAAAGTAGGGGCATATCATCAAGCCCATTTTCGCCGCTTTAGTGGCCGATTTTGGCCGAAAAGCGGCAAAATAATTATCTCACTATTTTCAAGGACACGCTAACGTGTGTTTCCTTCATGCAGTCGCTGTTTTTTCACCATTTTGCATGTCAGCGATTATTATCACTAATGACATGCAAAACGGGCGTTCCCCATAAGGTCTGCTTCATTTACGTGACAAACAGAACTTCCCACTATTAACAATGCAGCCCCAGCGATGTAAAAAAACGCGCTAACCACGGTTATCGCATGAAGTTACCGTCTGCTTTTGCTTTTATTTAGCTATGCCGATAATGGGAGGTGGATCGCCATGTCACAACCACACTCCCCTATCAGCAAGCATCTCCATTATCATCGCTGGTTTTCAGGTGATGTTTCTGTTTCTCGCCGTCTATCGCTGGAATTACATCGCCTGTTTGCAAAGCGTTGATAATACGCCGCTAACACGGCGATGTAATTCTGCGATAGACGGCGATAAACAGAAAAGAGCTAAGTGCTCTTAGCGATGTTTATCGCCCTTCCTTGCGTTCCCTTCTTAATAGCGAGCGCAACCCCATGTAAGTTTGTTTTGCATCCGCAATTGGAGGTGCAAAGCACTCACAAATTACCACCCTCTTCAAGAGGGTGGTAATGCACTCGCAAAAGGGAAGGGGTCCCCAGGGGACCTCTTCCCCTTTGCAAATGCAGGGGAAAATATGTTTTAATGGCAGGCAGTGATCCCAGGGACCACTGCCTGCCCTTAAAAAAGGAAACGAAAACGGTTCATTTTTTTTTTTTTAAATACCTCCTTTAAGGAAAACGGGCTGCATTGCCCCAAAAAACTGCTTTATTTAAAAGCAGTCCCAGACATGGTGGTCTGCTGAGCCCAGCAGGTCACCATCCCTCGGAGGGCCTGTCATTCCCAATGGGGTCGCAAATTGCAAGAGGCTCATTTATATTCATGAGCCTCTCAAATTGTAACCCTAGTGGGAATCACTAACAGTGTGAAAAACACTGTTGTACATTGCAAATAGCGCCTCACAAATTGCGAGTCGCAAAAATCTCGCAATTTGCGTGGCGCTATTTCCACGGTCATACATCTGGTCCACAGTGAATTGTCTAGAATAGTAAAGAAAGGAGAGATATAGGGTTGTACTGCAGCATTAGTACATTGTCAGCAAAAATAGGATCTCACAAAACATGATTAATAAACTATTTAAGGGTGACACACAGAAAGCCTATTCTATGACTAACTTTTAGTCATTTGACAATGACGGTAAAAATTCGAAGGCACAAATAGCTAATTTTGAAATTCTTTCATTTTCAGAATTTATGCCCCTGTGGTTTTCTTTTGTTGTTGTGTTTTTGGTCTAATACTGTATTGCTGTATAAAGTGTCCACTGTATATCTTCTTGGAAGTAGGTTTTGCCTATAATGTAAGAAAGATATTTTAAAACAAGAGGGGGCATATCATCAAGCCCATTTTCGCTGCTTTAGCGGCCGATTTCGGCTGAAAAGCTTCGAAATAATTATCACACTATTTTCAAGGACACGCTAACGTGTTTCCTTGATGCAGTCGCCGTTTTTTCACCATTTTGCAGGGATTTTTGCGACTCCCAAAATATGGTTTGTGCATTACCCATGCTGATTTTGCATGCGCAAACGGTTTCGCAAACCTGTTTGCACATGCAAAAATAGTTGTACATCTGGTCCTATGTCGTTATTTGGCATAGGAAATCAATTTTCAATGTTACTGTCCTTCTTTTCAATTAACTACATTTCAAAATGTATGCCAGCTTCACTGTTACATTGAATAATTTAGAACCATTAGGTTTCTATCAGCTATTACTAGATTATAGCTGATATTAGCCAGTTTGGTTTATATAAGGACCACAACACCATATTTTCTCATTCAGTATGCGTTTTTTGTTGCAGGTGCAACAAAATCTGCAAATGTTTACATTCATTCAAACTGAATAGATTAGTAAAATATTTAGACCTTTAAGCAACAACAAAAGTAACCCTTTAGGAAATGTTTGCACCTATCTCAGCTTTCAAATAAATGGTGAGGAGAAACTGACTGATGGTCAGTAGCACGGCATTAAGCCATGTTTTTTCAACGTTTTAAGGATTGTATACGGAGAGAACTTAATTTAACTGAACTGTTTTAAAATTTAATTTGAATTGATGCTTGGTATTTTAATACTCACTGCACTGCTTCCCCAAAGACTTTGGGCTAGCCAACCTGAACCCACGTCGAGCAGCTGAACGGTTGGTCAGGGTGGGGCAGGAGAGGGAAAACCATAGAGAGGACCAGACCTCGCGTAGCTTGAAGGTACAGATCAGCTCTTTAGTTGTTTCCCGGGAACGCCTAATTATGGTGCCTGCAGCACGGACGCGCTGAGGAGAAACTGACAGAGGGTCAATAGCACAGCGTTAAGCCAAGTGTTTTTAACGTTTTAAGGATTGTACGTGGAGACACCTTAATTGCACTGAACTGTTTTAAAATTGAATTTGAATTGATGCTTTGCATTTTAATATTCACAGCACTGCGTCCCTTAAGACTTGGGGGTAGCCGACCTGAATACACGCTGAGCAGCTGAACAGTTGGACTGGGTGGGGCAGGAAAGGGAATACCAAAGAGAGGACCTGCCCTTGTGTAGCTAGAGGGTTCAGGTCAGTGCTCTAGTTGTTTTCCCGAAAAACGCCTACTTATGGCGCCCGTAGCGCGGACACGCACCGAACGCACAGCTGGCGTGCCGAAGGCAAGTCCATCTGCACCCATCCGCGGCCGGACACGGCCAAGGGCCAGGAACCTTGTCCATTTGATGCGAGGACCCCCGTCACATTAAATCCAATGCAAAGGAGCTATTATTATGGAGACTTATAGTTGATCCCCATTGTGCTAATGTTTTTACATCACTTAGCTTAATTGGCAAGAAGATTGTCTGTCCCTACTGTCAGACCACGGTAAGCATAGGGAACACAGACAAAAATGTACCAGCTGATAGGCCTACAAAGAAGGGACAGTGGAAAATGGGATTTATTAATAGTCGATCTCTTCCTGCAGACAAAACATAAATTAGGCTACTAATAGAGGATGAGGAGCTTGACATACTATTCGTTACAGAGACATGGCTAAAAGCTTGCTCCACACCTGACCTAGTTCTAGCACTCCCTCCAGGATACACGGTTAGAAGGCAAGATAGGGTGGAAAAGATAGGAGGGGGAGACGGCAGTCATATACAAAGACATATTCTGTTGTATGACAACACCCTTGACCATTACCAATTGTGATACTACACAATTCAGTATTAAACTATCCCCCAATTTGACCTTCTCAGGCACACTCCTCTACAGGCCCCCTGGTTCCTGTAATACCTTCCTAGAGGATCTCCCTAAAATATTAGCAATTACTATAGCCAGTAAAGCATCCACGACCATAATTAGGGGATTTTAACCTGCACTAAGATGAACTTGGTAACACTTCCACAAATAGACTCACGCAAGATATGGAAGCTATGCAACTTAGACAACTTGTAAGTTCAGTCACGCATGAAAAGGGCACTTACTAGATTCAATCTTCTCCAATGAACCCAAATTAAAAGTAGGAACCCCCTTGCCAGTTCCATGGTCAGATCATTATTTTATACCATTCACTTTAGAAAACCCCCATTCCACACACAGGAAGTATTTTCTTTACAGCTGGTAATAAGTGGCTAAGAATCATAACAGTTGGCATGGTTAGCAGGTTCTGAGTCTGACAGATAATCCAGAGGAAGCAGATAAGATCTGGGCCGATTGGGTCAACCGAGTAGCAGAACAGTGGTCCCAGAAAGTCAGGCCAAGAATTCACCCTGCGAGGAAAAAAGCTGCTTGGTTTAATACAAACCTAATCTCGTTGAAATAAACATGTAAAAAAATTGAAAGACAATGGAGGAAAAATCATGATCCCACCATCAAAAGTCATTATAAATTGGCCATTAGACAATACCACAATGAGATCGTACAAGCCCAAGCCAAGTACTTTGAGGACAAAATTAACACAGCCCACAACTCCTCCAGGGAACTATTTAAGGTTGTGTGATCGTTAACCTCCACTGATCAGGGGATGGCACATCAACATTCCTCTAAAGAGAAATGCGACAGGCTTGCAAGCTTTTTTAAAAACAAGGTGGAAAAGATATATAATTCCTTGCAGGGAAACACTGACTCAAACAACACTGCTGATTAATTAGGCAGCAATGCTACTCTGGGAATGGTAGCAGGGCCAAGTTCAGATAATTTCACAGGGCTATGTGAGGAAGCCATGACCTTGATCCTGCAGAATATTAAAACCGGTTCCCCTCAAGACCCGATACCGCCACATATCTTACTGCAGGGCGGTAAAGCCACTCTGACTACAACAGCTGAACCGCTCTCTCTCTCTCTCACCTAAGGGACAATTCCCAAAACCTGGAAACATGCCATAGTTCGACCACTGCTGAAGAAACGTCACCTAGATCCCTCAGATCCGGGAAATTATCAAACTATCTCACTTCTACACCTGTTAGGTAAAATAGCAGAAAAACATGTCACCCAGACCTTGTCCCAGTTTTTGGAAGAAAATTAGGCGTTGCACCTCACACAAATGGGTTTCAGACAACAACATAGTACAGAGTCTGCCCTATTGGTGGTCACGGAGGAACTGAAGGGAATCCTAGAACAGGGGTTTGTAGCTGCAATCTTGCTTCTTGATCTTAGTGCAGCCTTTGACACGAATGATCACATCACTGTGATCCTCAGGTTAAAGGAGGTGGGCATTACAGACACTGCACTAAAATGGCTGTCCTCATTCCTAGAAGATCGATCCTTCCAGATAACAGAAGGCGAGCACCTCTCAGATATCCTGCAAATATTGTGCAGAGTCCCACAGGGATCCGCGCTGAGTCCCACCTTATGAAATTTATACATGCAACCTTTGGCAAAGATAGTACAGGAATTTGGGATATCTTTTGTATCTTATGTACGTAGATGATACCCAGTTGGTACTATCAGTGACAGAGGGCCCACAATCCAACCACACCAACCTGGCCACATGCATGGTAAAAGTAGCAGAATGGATGAACAGGTGCAGCCTAAAACTGAATGGAGAAAAACAGAACTTATGTTCCTGGGAAACATCATGTGCTGGCCTCCAGAACTAGGCAACCTCCTTGTCCCCAAAACTTCAGTTAAAAATCTGGGAATCTGGTTAGACCACTGTCTTGCCATGGAGACACCGACCAAAAAACTGGCAGCCACATGTTCTGGAATACTCCGCATGATCCATAAGATCTTACCCCTTATCCCTGATCAAACCCAGAGAATTGTAACTCCCTCTGTCTAGGCTTCCCCAAATATGTAATGAACAGACTACAGCTGGTTCAGAATTCTGCAGCCAGGGTACTACTAAGCATCCCCAGACAAATCTCAGCGAAAGCCGCACTGAAAATACTGCACTGACTCCCAATCCAGGCCAGGATCAAATTCAAATCACTTTGTATTGCCCACAATGCCTTGAACGACAAAGGTCCTGCCCTAATAAGAAAGCTTGTAGCGCCTTATGTTCCAGGTAGATCTCTAAGATCCTCAACAGATCGGAGAGGACAAGAATAAAAGAATAAAGAGATCAAGATGAGGAGGAAGATCTTTTTCACACCTGGCCCCAATTCTGTGGAATTCCCTACCTAAAGAAATTTGAGTGCTAAGAGATAACCTGGGATTTAGGAAAAAACTAAAAACATGGCTCTTTCCCGGATAACTGCCCTGACTGCATCTTCTCCTCAGTGCTGGGAAGCCTTCAGGCAGCCATGCTTTTTATAAATCCATAAACATAAACATAAGCCAGGACATCTGGCTCGATAGTGATAGTTACACTGTCACGAGAACTCATGCCTGTTGGTAACTGCAAATCTGCTGTTAAAACCTTTTAAGGCATACATGAACAAACACTTTTTAATTGTGATGAGGAATGTGAACCAGGCCCTTTCTGGCGTTTCATCCCAGATTTTTGCCTTCCATTTAAGTCTCTTTGCACTTTCCTCCTGCTAATCAGTGGTAAAGTCTTTGTGTACTCCCTTGAAAACATGGTAAAATTATCTTACACCTGATTGGCACTTTTAATTTACTTGTAAGTCGCTAGTATATTGTACTATCTGGGCTTAGGGCCTATAACTTTTTGTGCCACCTACTAAAGTATCTTGTAAAACGTGTCTCAGGCCTGCCACTGCAACCTGCAGGGGAGTTTCAAACTGAAGTTTCTAAATGGCAAAATAAACCTTTTGCCAGTCCTAAACCTTCCTTTTTAATACTGATATCTCCCATCTAAGGCAGGCCCTAACCACTCCCAGGACAGGGTACATAGTATTTAAAAATTAGGATATGTGTATTAAAAAGTAGGATATGTGTATTTAAGTTTCACAAGTTCAGACAGTGAAAAATGTCTAAAGTTGTTTTTCACTGTTGTAAGGCTATCTTTCCCATAGATTAACACTGGGTTACCTCATTACACTTAATAAGTGATAACTTCAGTTCAAGAACAGATGAAGAAATGGTCCTTAATTGAACTGTAATTTAAAATCCTCTTGAATGGTAATGTCAGATTTTAAGCTACTATTCTAAAAATGCCACTTTTAGAAAGTGAAGAAAATAAACTAAGACTGATCTGTCCTAGACGTAGTCTGCACTACCTGTGAGGCCACTCTAATCAGAGTGTTTAACAATGTTATCACAATAAACACGTAATATAAACAAAAATTGCAACCACTGAACCTATTCATACAAATTTTAAAGATCAAAAGTCACAGTGGAGTCATACACTCAGCATTTGAATACAACGCTTTTGAATAAAAGAAGCAATGAACTACGTTGGACTGTGAACTCATTGTTTTCACTTATGGACTTTTGATCTTTAAAATTTGTATGAATAGGTTCAGTGGTTGCAATTTTTGTTTATATTACGTGTTTATTGTGATAACATTGTTAAACACTCTGATTAGAGTGGCCTCACAGGTAGTGCAGACAACGTCTAGGACAGATCAGTCTTAGTTTATTTTCACACCCACACAAAAAAGTCATTATTGTTGGTTTACATTGATTACTTTGTATTTAGCAACGAGTGCACCACAGTTGTTGACACATCACTTTTAGAAAGTTGGCATGGTTCTGCCTTAACTGTCTGTGAATGAGCCTTTCTGCCACTGTCCAGAGTCACATGACTGTAACTGGTTCTTCTGTGGTGTTTTCTGTATTCCTTTCAGACACTGGACAAAAGAGCCTTGGAATTGGGGCAGGGGGTTTCTCTCCTGAACAGGAAATCTTTGGGGGTTGTACTCAGCCTTCCTGAGCTTCAAAGGGTAGCCGCAGGGCTTGCCTACCCCTTCCTAACTTCTAAGGGCTGACAACCCTGCCACCGACAAAGATAGCACATACCTCGGTCTGCCTGCCATTTGTTGCCCTAGACAGTTTGGACCCAAACACATGAAAGGGAAAGTTGAACAAAGCTGGCATCCCCCACCCACATGTTGGCAGAGGGGATAAAAGTGGGCCAATCAGGACCTCTCATAAGAACACTCCTGGAACTATGGGAGATTCAGAAGAAAGACTACCCTGCTGTCTGAAGAAGGAAGATTGGACCTGCTTGCCTTGAACCCAAGCTTCCGAAAAGTTACTCCATGGGTCAGTTGACTGACCTCCTATTTGAGCTACAGGAACACAACAAGCTTCCAGAGACCTGCCTTGCATCTGCACCAGCTGATCAGCAGCAACTGGACTTGCCCTATCCTGGCTGATGACCTCTGCTGGAGTGAGTACTGATCCCAAACAAGCGCCACTCCAGGTTCTGGGCCCTTGGTTGACAATAGAGTGAACTCTTCTTGCCTCAGAATCACTAGTGCTAAGTTTTAGGTGAAGATACAGAAGTTTTTTGGCTCTAAGTGATGTCCGCAATGCACCCCAATACGATTCTTCAGCAACTCCAAGATCCAGCACCAAAGGTGACTGTCCATATTCACCCCCAATATGAAGCTACAGCAATGACCAACTCTTCATGCCATCACCATTGACCACTCACGACACCGACCTGCTACTCACACTACCAATGGTCTCCTCTCATCAACCTCAATGCGAAGCTTTGCTGCAGCTCTCTGCATGGACATGGATTCAGAGAAGATCAGATCATCAGCAGGATGAACTTGGTCCCTGTATCCGACCTGTACTCCATCCCAGTCGGCCTGAACTTATGACTTTGATCTGTCCAGTGCAAGCAAATAACCATAATTAAAGCTTTGTGCTTTTTCATGCTTTCTTTTTAAAAATTATTTTTATTGAGTTTTCAGCATATTTAAGATCACAAATACACTACATGCCATCCCCCACTCCTTCCTTGCTCAACCTCCTGTTTCGTTCCAGAATCATTTGAAGTATGCCCCGTTTATGTCCACCATGACCACTCCGGTGCTCCATAGAGAAGACTATGCCCCGGACAACTGCGCTTTTTTCCCTGGGAACGTCCCATGGGTGGCCAGCTTGGGGTAGTTTGTGATGTGCTTTCCACTGTCCCCAGATTCTGTTAAGATTCTGTGCTTTTCACTGCTTTTTCACCTAGAGAGCAATAATCCATCCCCTTAGCCTCTTTGATTTGGGGGGCCCTAGCTGGATTCCCAATGCTATGTCTGCTATGTCTCACTCAGCCAATACAGAGCAGATCCCAGCCAAAAGACGTTGTCTTCTGTTCCCATCCCATCCTGGGAATACTCCCATGATTGTCAGTTTGGGTTTATTTTCTTTCAAAAATCCATACGCCTTTTCTAGGTAGCGGTAAAACCAAATTTAAATCCCCCTGAATCACCCAGCACTCCCATACGACATACATGAAGGAACCTCTCACCAGCCTTTCACGGGTAAATTAAATCCTGTGAAAGTATTTAACCTGGACTAATCTAAGATGGGCCGATATTACCAATTGTAAGGCCCCATTTTTGCCTCAATCTATTCCTCATTATCCAAGGACCCCAGGTCCCGCAATTCAATCAGCGAGTCTGGGGCACATACCACTAGAGTTCTATATAAGCTGAATATGCCCTTTTACCAATAGCCAACATTGTGAGTTGGATTTCGAATGAGTTATACTCTGGGAGTGCCATTAAGTGAGCCTTGTACCTATCTATTGCATGTTGGAGATGTAGATAAAGGAATAACTGGGATCTGTGTAAATCATATTCAGCTGTAAGTTGGTCATGGGACATCATAAAGTGTGTCTGCTGAACATCTCCCAATTTAGAGATCCCCAACTTATCCAAGCTCTCGAAACCCCGAAGTCCTACCATTTGCGATAGCCACGTGCCCATCCACAATGGCGTCTCCATAGTGGGCATCCTCCACCATTGTATCCACTGCAGTGCCTCTTACCAGCTAATCACAGTAATTGCTTTAATGGCCGGGACAGCCGGCAGGAGGAGCTCTCCAGACAGCCAAGACCATGGTGCCTTCCCAGTAAAGCAAGTCCGCTTTAGCCTAGTACCTGGGTCCCCCGGTCTCCAAAGATCCAATCATTAACAATTACCTGCTGGGCTGCCCAGTAGTACAGTCTGACGTCTACTGCCCCATGGCCACCGTCATAAGGGGATTTTATACACTTCTTAAGGGAGATTCTCAGGGCCAATCCTCCCCTCACATAGCTATTGATGCTTGCCTGTATGGTTGTTGTTAGACCTGTCATCCCTTAGGTTGTTCTCCTCCCAAATGTTTTGCCTGCCTACTTACTCTTTTTACTGTATCTTTGTTTTGGCCGTAGGCCTCTGAGCACCTTACCACTGCTAACCAGTGCTAACATACATGTACTTCTCCCCTAAACATGGTGATATTGGTGTATACATGATAAGCATATTTAGTTTATATATACGTCCCTTGCAAAGTGGCAGACCATATACTCAGGGCCAGAAATCTAAATGCTACTAGTGGACCTGCACCACTGGTTGTGCCACCCACACAAGTAGCCATTTAAGCCTCTCTCAGGACTGCCATTGCAAGGCCTGTGTGAGCAGTTTACTGACTTTGACTTGGCATTTAAAACCACTTGCCAAGCCTTAAACTCCCCTTTTATTACACATAAGCCACCCCTAAGGTAGGCCCTAGGTAGCACTAAGGGCAGAGTGCTGTGTATATAAAAGGTAGGACATGTACCTTTAAGTTTTACATGTCCTGATAGTGAAAAACAGCTAAATTAATTTCTCATTACGGTGAGGCCTTCTCTTCTCATAGGCTAGTATTGGGAATTCATTTACACACTTTTAAGCTGCAATCCCTGATTAGAAAGGAATCAGCTGCATATGTTTCATATCTTTGGACTAGTAATGAGAAATCTTCGTTAGTGGTAAAGATGGATTTAACATTACTGTTTTGGAAATCCCACTTTTAGAAAGTAGCCTTTTCTCTGCCTCCAGCCTGTCTCCGAAACAAGTCTGGGGTGGGTGAGAGCTGTACTTTGTGTATTCCCTCTGATAGCACTTCCTGGGCAGGAAGAGAAGGGTGAGCTGACACTTACACCTGAATAGGCAGTGTCCTGTTTCCCACACAAAGTACTGATTACCCCCACCGATAGCCTGGCAGACAGGGCTGGGCTGAAAGGGGACCTGTGCATATCAAGGTTCTGCTTTGAAGACACCCCCACTTCAAAGGCTAAATAAGTAGAAGTACTGGGCCTCTGACCTTAACAAGACAGTGCACTACAGGACCTGTGAAAAACTCTGCCAGGAATAAACCCTGTTGTGCTCCAAGGATTGTCACTCTGCTTGACTGATACTCCAGAAGAACTTTTCTGCTCTGCTGTGCTGTCCTACTGCCTACTGATCTCAGCCCTGGCGAGGACAAGGACTGGACCCATCTTACTTGAACCCAGAGTGACACCCTGGGCTTGCTGGCTTGACCCCTGTTCTGAAGTCTCAGGGCTATCAAAGACTTCCTTCAACTATGCAACAGAACCTGGACTAAGCCATCTGTGAGTTGTGCGCTGCCAACTGATCTTTGCTCTCCAGAACCATCAAAATAAAAGAAGTGATCACTTTGCGGCGATCGGAACAACACATTGCCCTTCGATGCTGATGTAGGAGCTGATTGATGACATTGCTTCGACAGACAGCATGGCTCGACATCAATGGACAACTCGACAAGACAATGATGCAGTGCCGGCTTCGCAAAGGGGTTGATGCTGACATAGTATCTGACTAAGAGGCTCGGCACCGACGGAGCTAACTGACTGTGTGGATTGGAACCGACGCATGCTCCATCCAAAGTACTTTTTCAGTGGGCCCTGTATGGGTCCTGTATTTGGCCTGCCCTCCATCATTGTTGGTCTGAACTTTAGATTTACCCCGGTCCAGCGTGACCTCAAGTAACCTCTAAGTGCTATTTGACTCTAAGCCCTGATTTAATCTTTAGAAATGCATAACTGTGGTCCTGCCTATTCGATCTTTGTAATTTTAGTCTTGTTTTCTTCATAAAATTATTCTCTATTTTTCCAAACCTGGGCGGAGTATTTTTGTGGTGTTTTCATTGTATTACTGTGTGCGCATGTGCTGCACAAATACTTTACACATTGCCTTTTTAGATAAGCCTGACTTCTTTGTGTCAAGCTGCCAGAGGTGGGCTTAGGTTACCTTTTAGTGTGTATCTAGTTTGCCCCGACCAAGACTGTGACCCCTACTTAGACAGGGTTCATACCTCTGCCAACTAGTGACCTAATTTCTAACAGTTGTAAACCAGTAAGTAGGTATTTTGTGGGTGGTAGTTTTTTTCAAAACATACAACAGCTGTGGCATGGCCACCATTTAGAATAGGCTCATGTTCAGAGGGAGGGAGCTCCATTTCACCATATGTCACTTAATTTTGCATGTCAACAGAGGGATATTCCTGTCCCAGCAGTCCTTGGGGTCTCTTGATATATACATGTCCAAGTATTTAAATGCTCTGGTTGTAAACTGGATCTCCTGAGAGCCCAGAGGCAACTCTGAATAAGTGCCAACCACCTGGATTATGGCCAATTTCCCCCAGTTCATCCTCAGGTTGGATGCCTCTCCATAGATTTCTAGAATGCAAATCAGACATGGGATTGATTGGTTCCGGTGCTGCATATAGAGGAGGACATCATCCACATGCAAAGATAGGCGGTCCTCTAATTCTCTACCCCACCTCAAGTCCCACACTTGCATATCCCTCCAGATATTCGGTAAGTAGTTCAATCACAAAAGCAAATAGGAGATGGGATAGCGAGCATCCCTGTCTGGTGCCTCTGTCTATCCAGAACTGCTGTGAATAAATGCTGTTTGCAATGAACCTAGCCCATGACTCCATGTACAACAGCTTCACATATTGAGGGAATCTTCAGCCAAAGATCAACTTTTCCAGGATAGCGTGAAGGAAAGGCCATTCAACTGAGTCGAAGGCCTTCTCAAAGAACAATGTCATCAGTACCGTTTAATCAGATACAGAATGCATTTGGCCCAAGGCCATATTTAACCTCCTAAGACAATGTTGGGTGCTCCTGGCTGGCATGAAGCCATTTTCATCAACAATGCGCTAGAGATCTCACCTGTTTAAATAGCCTGGGGGCTAAGACCTAAGCAACTATTTTGACTTAAATATTAATTAGGGAGATCAGTCTGTAGTATACGAAGTCTATAGGTGGCCTATTTGGTTTTGGGAGGACTGCCAGCGAGGCACCCCAAATATCATAAAGAAGTGTTGCAGCTGTCCCCGCTGCTTAAACCACTGTGAGGACGTGCAGGAATAGTGGGTGCCAACCTTTTAAAGAATTCCATAGGGTATCCATTTAATTTAAACTAAGTGCCTTCCCAGATTGCATCTACTGCAGGGCAGCAAATAAATTCTCGGACGGGGGACATCCAAGTTTGCCTTCCCACTGCTGGAGAGCCGCAGTATGATGATATATGGTCTTCAGCTATGGAGTTTTATTTTCTCATAATAATGCACAAATGCTTCTGTGATTGCCTTTGCATCATGGGTTACCTCTTAATCAGGCCGTCGCACTGTTGGGACTAACCAGTCTCCCAGAGAGGTAGTTGCAAACCTGTGTAACAATTTCCCACCTTGTCCCTAAATTTGTATTCTCTGTGGTGAGAATCAGACACTGCTGCCCTGGCTCACGATATTAGTTTCTGCTTAAGAGCCTCTCTATTCACCTCTAAACAACTAAGTGAATCATCTTCTTCTATTTGGATGGGTTAGACGATACTCCAGTTTCCCAGTCTGCCTTTCCTTCTTCTTTCCTTTCTCCTCCCAGAAGTGTTTTCTATTATGTTGTCCTAAAAGACTGCCTTCATCGCCTCCCACAATGTGGTTAGGGAGACTTCTGAGATGGAATTTTCTTTAAAGTAAAGTTCTATCCTGTTCTTGATGTGATCTTGAAACTTAACATCCTTCAGCCACCCAGCATGAACGCTCCAGTGCATGTTAGACCTAACCATGCCCAGCCCCATCGACAATTCAATTGGTGAGTAGTCCAACAATGCCTGTGCGTGAATTGTAACTATCAATGCCTTCTGGAGTCCGGCAGCTGGGAGGTAGAAGTAGTCCAGTCTCTAAGGGGATCTATGAGAGTGGGAATAATATGTAAACTCATACCCCAAAGGGTTCTTTGCTCTCCACAGATTTCTAAGCCCTAAGAATTCTGTTTATGGTGTGAGGGTCAAATGCCACTGCTCACCAGACCCTCCCTTTCACATTAAGTTGCAGGAGCATTACTTTGTTGATATCGCCCCCCCATGATAAGGTGCCCGTCTGGAGCCGAGGTGATAACCGCCATCAGATCTGTCATCATGGTCACCTGCATAGTCAGGGGAACATACACAGTCACCACAGTCCATGGGATGCCATAAAGTAAGCCCATAACCACCAAATATCCACCCAAGGTGTCCAGGATAGCATCCCTAACGACCGGGAGAAGCTTTGTGTAACAGGATGACAACGCTTCTGTAGCAACTAGAGGACCCAGCATGGTATACCTGGTTAAAGCCATAGCATGCCAAAAAGGTGCACCTATTTCCATGCAAATGCCAGGTTGGGAACCCGTCGAAGGATTGCAGTTTGTTTTATTTTATCCAGCAACTCAATGATATTCCAGGACAAGACCTTATAGAGGGTGATGTTGCTGTCAGAGGTCATGGCGATTCATTTAGTGCCTTTGGTTGGGATCATGGAAATGTGTTCTGTGTGAGGTGTAATATGGCAACTAAAATAAACTCAAAAGTACCCAACTTTCCCCCATCCAACACTTCTAAAGTGGAAGCATCTGTCAACCCAAGACCCCCAATAGAAACTGCAAACAATACAACGAAAAACCATATACAAATAAAATAATCACTATAGTCAATGTAGCTTGGAGTGTTTCGCCCCACCCCAGCCCCTCTCTCCAGAATTAATGTGTCTCTAAGGTAACTACGACTGAGAATAAACTTGTGGCTCTTCATGCTGCTTACTAAAAAACGTCACTTCAGTCCCTAGTAGGGTCATACGAGCTCTCTGAAGAGGATGCCCCAGGTCTCCCCATGTTGGGATCAAAGTTGGGCTCCTCTGTGTCTGCTACATTTTATCCAGCTTTTGTTCCTGCTAGAGCGGGATGGTAGACCCCCTTTAGTCTCCTAAGATGCCATCTGCTCCCTTGCTGATTAGGAAAGTTGTTTTTTACTGCTGCCCAGTCCCAGGCCTCCTTCAGTCTCTCAAAGAAAATGGTTCTTCCCAGATATATTACTTTCGGTTTGGGAGGGTACATCAGCATAAATTGAATGTCCATAACCATGAGTTTCCTCTTTACAGCTAAGAAGGATTTAAGAATGACCTGTACAACCTTGCAGTTAGCGCAATGGATGTTTGGAACTCAGGTGCCTGCCACGTGACTCCCTGTCCATGAAGTTCAGTAGCCTGATGATAATGGCTATAGGCAGCACTCCCAGAGGGGGCCTCAGGGCCAGTACTCTGTGTGCCCTTTTCAGAACGAAGGAGGGGCACAGCTTCCAATCCGGTATCCAGGTTCACCACCAGTGTGTGAGGAATTTCGAGGTTTTGGCCTTCTGCGCCCTCCAACAGGCCCACCAGCCAGAAGTTGTTTCTAGGTGACCGGCCTTCAACATCATCCACAAGGTGTTCCAAGATTGGTAACAAGTCTCTCATCCACTTCATCTCCTTGCTTGTGGTGCCCACCACATATTCAAGTGCTGACATTTGCCCCTTTGCCTCTGTGCTGTGATCTAATAGGTTACATAAGTCCTGGCAGCATGGGGGCGTCTTCACCCCCACTCCACCAATCTTCTCATTTAAATCTTTGAGGGAATCCTTAATGGTCTAGAGTATGGTGGTCAGTGAAACTATGTCCTCCTGCATCTGGATAGGAAGGTAGAGGGGGTGGTGATGGATGCCACATCCCTTATCCCACGGGTTCCATCTGGGCCTCTGGCCTCATGTTTGTCAATCCTTATCCAGCCTGAGACCGCTTTCTCTTTCACCATCTCAACGGGGCTACAAAGTTCCTTGGAGATTGACTAGATCACTGCCAATCATCCCAGGGAGAGCAGAAGCAATATAAGGTTTAGAAAACAAGAGGGGGAAGGCAAAAAGTCTGGGGATGACCCTGCAAACAGAACCAAGTCCATCACGACGCCCCCTCCAGCCAAAAGCCAGGGTAAACTAATTAATAACTTGATGGGCTTCCCTGCTTAGGTGATAAATGATGGACGAAGGCCCTGTTACGCAGTGGTACTCGTAAGTTCTATGCCCTTCTGAACTCAGTTTCATCCCTCTGTCTGAGCTCTCCAAAGCCACTGATCCTGATCCATGGAGAACCCTTCTCCTCGTCTGTTGAACCCATCTGTGAAGTGCCTTACCTTAAGTTGCTCACATGTGCATCCCAGTAGGCAAACAGTAATAAAATGCCCAAGAAAGTGATGTGGCACATTCTGCCCCTTGGATCAGACCTCTGTTTTGAGTCCAAGGAAAATTCTGCCTATAAGGACAACAACCAAAGTGTGTAAGACCCTTTTCTATTGTTCATCATTGCTAGCAACCCCTGATCTACTGGTCCTCCCACTATGGACTTTTTCCACCTGCTGCTCTTCCATCCAGGCCTCTGTACTCTACTTTTGTGAGTGGTACTCCCAGCAAACTGAACTGTCAGGGCACCATGGGTGGACATCCCTTCTAGCTCTCCTGACATCATTGAGCTCTTTTTATAGGGGATGGGATGGTCCATTGGGGGCAGTCTCTTGGTACAGACCAGGTTCCCTTGATTGTTCCGAAACTGGGAGCAATCCAAGCACTGAGGTTGAAAATGGGGCACCCTGGGTCATAACCTCCCCCCTGTCTTTAGAAGGGACAAGGAAACCATTTCCCCTCACACTATGCTGGGAGCAGTCAGTGTCACTATCCACATCCCCCTTACTCTGACAGGGGGAACCTCACCACCCTCCGTAGGATCACTCCACAATGCCTTCCTAGACACTCTGGTACTAACTCAGAGGTCTGCCTCCTATGCAAGCTCACTAAATTCAGTAAGCTTGCAGTCAACCAGGAGTTGGTGTAGTTCTGGAAAACATTGACTCAACATGCAGTCTCTGGCAATCGAATTGTACAGCCCATCATAGATGTTTACCTCACTACCCTTATCTCAACTGTTCAGTGCCTTACATAAGTATCACAAAATCCCCCCTGGACTGCCCCTGAACCTCAACCTGTAAACTTTTGGGGCGAGACCATATTTCTTGACAAAGGTCTTTTTAATAGGTGGATACCTCATCCATCCCCTCTTCCCTAGGGCTTAGAGGACGTCAATCCCTTAATTAGCTATATGCCTCCAGAGGCTAGCTCCTCAATCTTCCTCAGGGATCCTATGCATCTGTGGAGCTACTTCATATTCTCAAACCACCTGTCTTGTGTAAGCACAGCAACACATCCGGTTCACTGGTATTCACAACCACACCATTACGGCGTCCTACCGCTTGCTGCCATTCTCTAGATATTCGGACCTGCATCATCTTGAGAGACCTACTCCCTATCAGCGTCCTCTAGTCATGTAGCAAAAAGGCAGATTTTGTATGATTGTATCCCTGTATTTTCTTAACTGGAGTGATGATGGATTAAACCCAGATCAGTTGACTGGGGGTGAGTGCTTGCAATGTTCAACACTCCGTCCATCATCTCCTTGTGTTTGCTGTGTCCAGACACATATACATTACTATTTCAGACAGTGGGCCTTTGGACCCTATATGATATTTTCGTACCTAGTGAACATACTTCCACCCCCTTCCTGCCTGCATTCTCAGTCTACTCACCCTAGATATGATTGTGAAGGCTTCCAGATGAAGGAATTTTGCCGAAACGTGCATAGTAAATACATCTTAAAGCCTGCTATAAACTGATGTGGCACACTGTAATCAATTGTTGATTACAACTTAAGACTTCACAGTTTTTAGTCACAAATAATATCAGGATCCTTGGAGAACATGTTTAATTGACTGTATCTATATCAACGTACTCTACTGTATGCTTACAATATGTAACTCGGTTTGAACCACTACAGAAGTTGATTTCTGAACAGTTGTATGGACAAGTTGTATGATAATATGTCAGCTTTTTTATCAATTGTACATTTAATAAATATTTGTGATACTTTGAATATAAAATATATCAGCTCTTGTCCATGTCCTTGTTTGCACTAAGTTCATCATTTAAGATTAATGTGTAGACATATGCCCGTCATTTATATGTAACAGTTCTTGCTTAAGATATCTTTTCTAGCTATAATGCTTTTTCCCTGCTCTTGGCAAGACATCCTTATGCAGGGGGGCCCCTTTTTTCTAATTAACAAACCACCTGTCTATATCATCCCCCATACCAACAAATTCAAGCACCATGTCTCTGGGTATGTGGATCCTTCTATCACCACTTGATGCTGTATTTTCGATGCCACCATCCCTGTTGGACTCTGACAGTTGTTTTGCCTTCAAGTCTAGCTCCTATAGACTCAGTTCCTGAGTCAACAACATTTTTCTCTCCTCTGAGACTTGTGCTGCCTCATCCTTTCCCTCCGCCAATAAGACTTTTTCAGCCTCATTTTTTCTCTCCTCTGCAGCCAGTCTGGCTAGCTGCAGGTTGAGGTCCCTCTCAACATGTCCTTCAACTCTTCAGGAGACAGGGTGTAGGAGGATATGCTTCTTCCAGCAGGGGATCCAGCAGACCCAACCTCCATGGGGCATCCTCTCCCCACTGGAGCAACTGATACGCCATTTCCCCTCCCTTCTCAGGGACATCACCCTCTTGGACCTCGGGGGGTATCCCATGCCAGTGTTTCACCTCAAAAATTATACAGGGCATTCCACAGGTCCTTCTTAGTGGACTCCTTCTTCACGGTCACCCCTTCTCTTTGCAGAACTCCGTTGACTCCCTCATATTGTAGTATGAAAGGCAACTGAGATTCATTTCATTCTGGACGGTATCACAGGTGCAACAACAAAGAGAAGCATCCCAAGTATATGAAAGTAAGGCAGGAATACAATTTAAAAAAATTACCATTTGAGAGAAAAAGGAGAACTTAAAAAGGCTAGTATTGGTCTCAGATCATTTATCTGAGATTTTCAGTGGAACAAAAATTCTGTATGGCACAGCACAAACACAAGTCCTAATCCCACTGATTATCACCAATGTGAGAAAAGGAGTTGCTAGTAGAGGGGTAGTGAAATCCTACACAAGAAGCAATCACTATCCTTGTCAGGGCAAGGCACAAGAAAACCACATATTATGATGTGGTCAACCCTCTGGTAGCTTGGTACAGAGCAGTCAGACTTAACTTAGAGGCAATGTGGAAAGTATTCATGCAGCACTTCAAACAGTAATAATGTGAGAACACAATGCAAGAAAAATCCCTCACCAATTTAGGAAAATAAAGTAAACTTTAATAAATAAATCAAGACTAAAATGACAATACTCCAATTAGTAGAGCAGGAGCTTTGCAATTTTTTAGCTTAAGTGAAAATAGAGCCAAAAAGCCCAGAGGGCCACTAACGGCTATCTGGTCGTGTGAGACCGGGAGAAAGTGCCTCGATACCTCCGGCGAGGGAGCTGTGTGCTTTATAAGCCATTGATTGATTGGAGGTCATAAGTTTAGGTCAACCGCGATGGAGCTTGGGTTGGATACAAGGACCAGATTAGTCCCACTGAAAAGTTACCTTCTCAGTTCATGGCAAAGGGTCCTGTTTGTGGTTGAGAGGCCGGTAGGAGCAGAGAAGTGTCGCAGACGGTTGTTGATGTAGTGCGAAGAGCAGGCCAGGTGTCGTGGACAGATGCTGCTGTAGTATGAAGATCCTGTTGTCATCTCGAACAGTGAGGCGATACTTCACGATGATTCTCCCCGTGAACAGTTGATGCTGTAGCTCAAAGGGTCAGGCTGATGGGACATTGCATTGGGAGGCTATGCTAGTGACACAGTTTTGGTGCCAATGGTCCCATTCCCAGTATCAAAAAGCCCAAAAACTTAAATTAAAGCCTCTTTGAGGCCGCATCAAGTGTCCTAGACCTCAGTGCAACACTTGGGGGTCAGGGACTTCCTCCAGATGGATCTGGGTGCTGGTTTAGGTCATGGGTACACTCAAACAATTTTCCAAGGGCAGCAAAGTTTGGTCTGTGATGTGACCAAGGTCTGCATCGATGCCAGCAGGGTGGCGATCCGGGGAGGGGCGGTAAGACGGATATAGGGGAAGTGAAGCATATACATCTAGTGATTGAATTGCACAATTTGAAACCAGAAGACCAGTGATTAATCCCAGCTTCCCGACTTTACCAAATTATGTGATCCTAGGCAATTGTTTTATTTATTAATATCACATATAACAGGACCTCGAAATACATGAATTAAGAATGTGCGCTGTACAAAACCGTCTTCATGGTGCAAAGGTGCCTGCGTTGCATGCAGTAGTTGCATGCAGTAGTGCTTTAGTGCAGGAACAGGCACCTTCCATCAAAAAACAATCCTTAGAGGCATATTCCTCTATCTATGTGTGCTGCGCAACGCTGCACACATGGAAAGGGGAAGTAACAAGGAGAAATAAAGATATTTCTCCTTGTTACGCTTCTCCTTGGGAGGCATATCTTTTTGGCACATTTCCAGGTGTGGTAAATCTGGAAATGCATCAAAACCATGTGAGTTGCATGGGAACACCAACTCCCATGGAATGCCTTCCCATGGCAATGTAACACAACGCAAACATATGCGCTGCGTTGCATTATTCCCGATTTTTTAAGTCATTCAAAGCAACACGAAGTGGATTTGCGTTGCTTCTCAAATCTGACTTATGGATTGCGTCGCTCTTTGTACCAGATTTGATAGACTTAGCACACACATTTTCTTTGGTAGCAGCTTAATGTAGTCAGAATCGATTTTGCACCTCTTATTTGTGATTAAAAGAACTCAAAACACATACCTGTTGTTAACAGCTATGACACGGTAATCACATGCTTGTGAAATCACTCGCAGTATTACAAAAGCTCACACCCATGAGGCAAAACAACACCGGCAAAACTCAAATACCAGGCCTGAATATACAACCTGTTCAACAGCTCTGGCACAATTTCGCCTTGTCTGCATTTTACCGCTTGGAACAGGACCAGTACTGCATAAACGCCCCTGAAAGGCAGCTGCCTTGTATGTCTTAACAGGAGGCCAGAGAAGGGTGCCTGATTGCAGTCAATGGTCTCAAAAGGTCCTGGGGCATATTATCAAGCACGGCGTTGCGATTATCGCCGCTTTAGCGGCAGAAAACAGCTTCTAAAGCGGTGATAATGGGCTTGATAATATGCCGCAGAGATTTCCAATAGAAGCCCATGTTGACACCAGAACATGGGCTTCTATGGAATTCTCAAGGGCGATAATTTTAATGCCGTTTCTTGATAATATGCCCCCCTGTTTTTTAGGATAGTTGGAGAGGGCAAACAACAAGTTGTCATTTTGTTTGGAGCTCTGAAAATCCTCGTAATATAGCCGACAGTGGAAAGGATCGCCCTTGCATAATTTGTTTATATCTCTATGCACCGCTCATCAGCTCTTTGCAA
Organism: Triturus cristatus; assembly: GCF_964204655.1. Lineage (NCBI taxonomy): Eukaryota > Metazoa > Chordata > Amphibia > Caudata > Salamandridae > Triturus > Triturus cristatus. The sequence goes on from NC_140582.1 coordinate 238,833,238, forward strand.
ATGCAAAACAGGGTTGAGCTAGACAATGCAACGGCTACTATGGAAATGCATTGAAAACGTGTGGTGATTGGGTTCAGAGCGTATGCAGATGGGCATTTTCTAAATATTCCAAAAAAGTCTGCGAGACTCTGGAGACCAAGGGCAGAAAAATACTTGGCAGGTTACTTCTTTGTCTTAAAATCCTCTTTATGATTTCACACAAAGACCAAACCCAAGCAGAAGCTCGCGCCAGAAGTCTTTCCTCTAATTTGATTGCGGCATTATTATGTCACATGCTAATGACTGTTGAAGGCATTTGGGACTTGTAAATGCCACAGGGAGTATTCAGCCAGTCTGTGGAATTATTTCAACACACGAAGAGCTATTGATGACAGATTTTTGAGCATTTATTTGCAGAGACACGAAGACCTGTAGAATTCCTCATAGTATTCATTAGCATATGTAGCTGCGACAGAAAAGGTATGTATCATCGCTATTTTTAGCGATAGAGAAGACACTCATATGGCAGCCATTACCGTAAAATGGCACCTTCCTGCAAAAAAGCACTATGCAGACGAACAAATGAAGAAAGTTAGACAAATGGAAATGCCATATATTTTTTTAGCTTAAACTATGTGTTTGACAGAATGATTATGCTTCAAAGGGCTACCAGACGAATTAAACACTAGTCCTAAAAAAATTATATGTTTTGTTTACCGTCCCCAGACAGTGATACTAATTGCACACTGCTTAAGAGAAATGGGAAAATTGCAGTGCTGGATTTGACATGACCCCTAGTTTGCTGGTCAGGAGTAGAAAAAACATTTAACGTGTGGTTGACTGCACATGCTTGTGTACCACTCTGTCCATAAGTAAATTTATTAAGTTACTTTGATGCCTTTTTAGGTTTTGCCTTCACAGCTCTTGCACTGAGCTTGTGAAGTCTTCTGTATTTAAAAAAAAAATCTTAAAAGGAACTTACAGCCCATGCTTACTTTCCATTTGTTCGTATGCTTGTCACTCTGTTTTTCTTGCTTGCTGTTGATTGCAGTATAATTTTTCCTGCTGTGTTGCTCTTTGTGTGTGGAGCTTGGACCAAGTACTCCCTCTGAACGTTTCCTCATCCTTTTATGGCACTACTTTTTACTTAGTGATTAAGCATGTTTGGTGACTGCACCAACCGAAGATATTGGAGCGCTTTACATTAGCGCCAGTTCCTTTCCACAAGAACACATTCCTTTTTGCAGGCACAGGGCGATTAAGTGAATTGCCCAGAATTAAGCATGTGTAGCCAACGCTGATACTCAAACCCGGTTTCCCAACTCCATAGACGGCAGCACTGGCCCTTATGCTACATCCTCTCCCAAGAGGAAGCCACATCGTCTCCCTAGACTCAGTTCCACATTTTGTGATTATGGTCAAATCACTCAAATTTTAACGTGGCAGCCAGCATTTGACGTTCATTGCTCATCCACCTCCCTCCCATTATTGCTTACCCCACTAAACTCCATTGCACTGATCCCCTTCTCTCCTGACTCTGCATTTCACATTTTTTTAGTACAGTTTTCTATAGCGCCAGCATCACCAAAAGGCATTGTATGGCTTTACATTAGCACCAGTTACTTTTTTTTGTGTGCAGTTTTATATAGCACCAACCCCACCCAAAGGTATTGGAGCATTTACATTAAAGCCAGTTTCTTTTCACAAGGACAAAATAAACTTAGACAAATCAATCAATCTCCCCGAGGCAGCCCACATTTGCTGTTGGGTGTCCGTCAATCTCCCGCCTGACGCTGCTTGTTCAGTCAGACCTCCCGTTGCTCAGATTCCCTCTCCCCCCAGATCTCCTTAACCCCCCCAACTCTGCTTTTCACATTAGTTTTTTCGTTCAGGTCTATGTAGTGTCAACACCACCCGAAGGTATTGGAGCAATTTACATTAGCACTAGTTACTTTTTTATGTGCAGTTTTATGTACCGCCAACACCACCCAAAGGTATTGGAGCGCTTTACATTAGCACCAGTTACTTTACACAAGGACACATTCATTTTTGTAGGCACAGCAAGATTAGGTGATTTGCCCAAAATCAGGGATGTTAAGCCGACGTCAAAACTCAAAACCTGTTTACCAGCTCCATAGTCGGCAGCTATGCCCTTTATGCTACATCCTCTCCCAAAAGAATGCCATGTCATCTCCCTAGTCTCAACCTCAGTTCTAAGGGTGGGTGGAGCAGGCCTAGTGACTCTACGCAAAGTTCCACAGAGTTGGAAAACAACTCCATGGAACTTCGCTCCGCTCCCCTGCACACCCTCCCAAATTTATTATAATGTTTAAAAAAAGGCACTTATCTTCCGTGGCTGCCTTCTCCTCGCCATGGCCGCTCTCCTTACTCGTCCTCGCCGTTCTTCTTCTTAGATAAACCCTACATTGGACGTCTTTCGCGTGCGTGTCTAGCAGCACAACTGCCGTTCAGCATGGCTGAAAGTCACTGAAAAAAGCGCTATGATGCGGCCAGCGCAGGCCACGTCATAGCACTTTTTGTGTCAGAAGAGACAGGACAATAAAGTCAACATGGGCATGAAGATACTCGGCGTCGGCTCAACATCCTGGGATTCTGGGTTTTCAGTGACTTTCAGTCATGCTGAACAGCAGATGTGCTGCAAAACAACATGACTAAAAGACATTCACATTGCAAGGCCAATAGTTTGGGCATTGCAAGAACTATTGGCTTTGCCAATGTTTCTCATTAAAACAAGTCAGTATACTCTAACAAAATCTTTGGATTATGTAAATAGTTTTCTAGGCAGTTCCACTTTAAATGGAACTTCATCAACAAAATTATACATCTCTCAAAGATGTTTATTAATGACTGACACATTTCACCTTATTCATTTAATGTCTTTGGGTTGTGATTGTTATTTGTTGAGAGTAGCTCAAGGGAATGAAACAAATAGTAAAATACCACCATACAAAAGTGAGTGAAAACTAGCATTGGCAAAGCCAATAGGTTTTGCCTATTGTCTGGGTCATGGCACTTTTTTTTACGTCAAATAAAAAGCTCAAATGCTCTGCAATATGTAAACAAAACTTTGACAAAATCAATAGAATTCGCGAAGGTGAAACCTAGTGTGAACACTTGAATTTTAATTGCAGTTTATATAGCATCAACACCAACTAACAGTATTGGAGCGTTTCACATGAGCACCAGTTACTTTGCACAAGGACCCATTTATTTTGTTGGCACAGGGAGATTTAGTGATTTGCCCAGAATCGCAGTATGTTGAGCCAACTCCGAGACTCGAAAGGATTCCCAGCACCATAGTCAGCAGCTCTGGCACTTACGCCACATTCTCTCCCCTACATCTTGTTTTAAACTCTGCTCTGTAACATGGCGAAAAAACATTAACAAAACCAATGGATTGTGCATAGGCGAGACCTATTGGCTTTGCCAAAGCTTGTTTAAATTTTAGGAAGAGGAGCTATTCGTGCAGAGAGGTTGGTTAAGAAACATAGGGGCTCATTTATGGGAAAGTCACACAGTGCAGAGCATCAAGTCTCCTTGCTGCGTTGCGTGACAGGGGAAGGGCTGAAATGGGCCGTATTTAAGGTAATACAATGCATTGCTGTCCTTTCCCTTATGCTGGCGCCCTTTTGGCAGCCTAGCACCAATGCAGGCACCCTTGTACTATGGTGTTGCATGTAGGATTTTTTTTGTGCAGGAAGGGGAATCTTCTTGCACAAAAAATATCCTGTGAGGCATATTCTTGTTTCTATGTGTGCAGAATAGAGATATTTCTTCCCATTCCGTTTCCCCTGGAAAAGTGAAAGTTTTTGGTGCATCCCCAGGTTTACAAGTTCTTGTAAATCTCTGAGTGAGTCAAAATCCAATGGAGTTGTGTGGGTACACCCCTGCAACGCCTTCCCAAGGCAGAGTTATGCAACACAGCGATTTGCGCTGCATTAAGTTACTCCATATTTTTAAGCCACTCAGTGCCACACAAAGCGGCTTTGCGTGGCTTCAAAAATCTGACTTAGAGGTTTGCATCACGCATGTACCACATTGTGTGTTGTACACCTAACACAACCCTCTAATAAATAAGCCCCATGCTTTCACATGCAATACATACAGGGGTATATTTAGGGGAACTGACATAACACTGCATTTTGACAGTGTTGCATCACAAAAAGTAGCACTGCGTTGTGTTCCTTATGTGCAACTTGGCTGCACCGTATTTATGGTATTGCGCACCATATCGCAAGCCCTGAAGGTGCGTCGGAAATTCCGACACATCGGAGAGCAAAATGACGCAAAGTGTCTTAACTAGGCCTGGGGGGTAAATTCCGTTCCGCTCGTAGAATTTGCGGAATTTGGGTAATTTTGCATTCCTGCGGAGAAAGCAGAATTGCCAAAAATCCTGCAATCCACAGCTTCGTGGAATTTTTTGATTGTTCGCGCTTTCAAAATGCGTGTTTGCAAGATATTTCCCCCCGAGCATGCAAACAGCGTTCGCGAATAGGAAAAAAGCATTGCGAACGGACGGAACAAGCAATTCCGCGTGTTCGCGGAACTCTGCGTGCTCGTGGAGATTTTTCACCGTTTTGCAGAGTTTTGCGTAGCGCGACTACGCAAATTCCGCCCACCCCTAGTCTTAACACAACTCTGACCTACATGACGCAAAGCTGATTTGCATATTGTAAAGTGCAACAAACCAGCTGTCAGGTTGCTTAGAAAGCAATGAATTTGCAGTGAAAAAATGAGGCACTGGAATGCTCTGCAATTCAGGACCATGAAGACTCATAAATAGAGGCCAGCAACACCAACCTCAGCCAAGATGATCAGACAGCAGCCCAGGGGAATAAGAAGAGGAAGACCAATTTCAGTGAGGAGGCGAATCAGTTGTTAATAGCTGAGGTGGCAAAGAATGCACACCTTCTCTTTATCACCTCCAAATTGCCATTAGGAAAGAAGCAAGCCATTTGGCAGTCCATAGTGGATAAGATCAACAGTGTAGGCCAAACAAAAGCACAGTGCAGGAGTACAAGAAGCACTGGCATGATTATAAGCTCAGCACCAAAGAGAAACTGGCAAACTATCTGAGGGCAGCAATGAGGACTGGAGGACCCAATGTCCAGGAGGAGTTGGACCCATTGGAGGAGCAGGTGGAGTCACTCATCCCAACAGAGTTGGTGGCAGATGTGGAAGAACAGGAAAGTGCTGCAGTCGAGGACCAGGAGGAACTACAGGGTAAGTGAAAACAAGTAAAACAATGGAATATATGGTTAAAATTATCAAGCAGTGCAACAGCATACTTTGCTGCAGTGTACTGTGCTGTGTGCAAGGGAAAGGGTAGGAATGTCTCACAAGTTAACTCATACATCACATAATTGTCATTTACTTGGTCATTCAGCCCAGTCCAGCCCTACCAAGTTCCACAGGTCCATGCGTGATGTGCTGGCCCAGTCCAAATTGTCCTTTGAGTCCTGGGACTTGTAGTGTAATGTAGATCATGATTGACCAGGACTACAAGTACCTGAATACCAAGCAAAAACCCAAGACTGGAGTAGCACATCATGCATGGACCTAGGAAACTTGGTAGATATGTCAGTAACAATGCAGGTCCCCTTGCACCATGAAGCAAGTGTGGTTGTACAGGTGCCAGGCAGTCAACAGTGGATTGGAATGGAATGCGGGGTGCCAGAGGGTAAACTTCTCACCCGAGGGGGATCCAGGTGCACAGTATGTGAAACCTTTCCAAGTAGGATCATGTGAAGAGCCAGATGTACTGTCACAAGCACTAAACCATATTGCATGCAGCTGTCCTGATTTGCTTGGTGAATTGTTTCAGGTGTTGGCTGCCATGTGAGAGACCACCTACCTCCTGTCTTGCTCGAATAGATATTGCGGTTGGGAGTGAAATCAAGTGATGCACAGCAGAGGTCCATGATTGTTTTTTGGAAGAATAGATGGTTTGTGAGATGGTTGGGACCCTAGTAGTGTAATACTTTGTAGGTGTGCATGAGCGTCTTGAACTAACAGTGTGTGTCTGAATGGGGCACCATTGTATCTTAAGGAGGTGAGGTGTGATATATATGTCGCAAGGTAGGCTGACTAATTGTCTGGCACTGCTGAGTTTGATACTTTGCCACTTGTATAGCAGCTGTGCAGATATGTTGTGGAAGAGAGCATTGGAGTACTACAGTCAACATGTGGGTGTGAGTGATGGTCTCACAGGTGTCAGGAGGGAGCCATAAGAAGAAAATATTCATCATGGTTATCCCGGATAATGGGCAGGTTTCTGGGATGGTTGGAGGAAGAGGTGTGTGGGCCTGGTTGTGTGGCTAACCAAGGTAGGTACATGTTAAAGAATATCCTCACTACTGTTTTGAGAGGTTCTGGAACAGCATTACTCTCACATACGGTAGGCATGGTGGTAAATTGCCTAATGAAACAAATGTTAGGGCTGTTGGTATCTCCTGAAAGACAATGTATGACCTGGGTGTTTTCAATTTGTGAGGTTAAGTGCAGACCGTGGGTCATAATGATGATTGTAGGTAGTGCTGCATTACACATCTGAAGGTACATAAGGCAACACACATTGCTGCCTTGACGTACTCAGTGCCAGGTAGCCAATACATAAGTGGAGGGTGTTTGGCTACCTCCTGCAAGACATAACTGTAGCAAACTTCACTAATTTACCCTCAATAAAATACAGAGAATTCTGACATATAGCTTCTGGTAAACAGTTGTTGCAATACCATGATGACATTAACATAATCAAAAGTTAGTACACACATTCTCCCAGGTCTGCTTTCATCACCACACAATTTATATAAGGCAATGCACCCCAGGAGTGTATGTATGCATGCTGGAGTACTCATATGTGCAAGATCTTTGTGATTAATGATGCACGGAACCTTTCACTGTGAAGACAAGGGTGAATACGTTGGTACTAGCCAGTATAAGTTACCCCACCACTAGGTGAGTAGTTTAATAGGTTTAATGCTGTTGACACAGTGCATCCCTGCATGTGAACGTTTACACAGTGCAGGAACATTACTTCATATCTTACATCGTATGAATGCCTCTGTTACAGAACAAGCATGGTAAACATTTATTGTACTCTTACTCTCTCTGTTACTCTAACTGTACTGGGCCTTTTGCGATTAGACAATTTGGAGCATTTCCATTTACCACAGAGGCAATGATCCTCTGATGAATCTTTCTCCGCTGAAAAAGGGGTGAAAATTAGGGTGGCCAAAACATCACATTAGCTGTTCAATAAGGGCCATTCATTGACAGCTAATTCACAAATTTGAGATTAGATTTAGGTACACAACTCTTAAGACCATATTATCAAAATAAAGAATTACAACAGGAAGGCCCAACCTCCTGGTGAAGTTAAGTCAGACTAGAATTATGCCGACCAAAAGCTCTGCAACAGCAACACAGAACAAAAGAGGTAATACTTGATGTTCTGACAGAGCTTGCTGATTCTCCCTACAGCACATTTAAGTCATCAGTAAGATAGCAGTTTAAATGGAAGAACCAACAAGACTCAATAATAGACTCAGGCAAATATTAGATTAATTTGGTTATGTATTAAAGATTCAAAATCCATAGCAATAAGCAATCTTTTCAGAATTTCAGTTAAGAGTAGCGGCGCTTGTATTAAAGTGCCACAAATGTAGGCAAGGCTTTAATGGATGTTATTATAAAAATCAGTTTACAGAATTACAGAGTCAAACTACCATTAAAGACAGAAGAATAGTTAATTCGTCAAACAGCTTTAATCCTATGAAGAAGTGGAAAGGCTTTAGATTTAAATTCCATTAAGGGCAAATCCATTAGCATAGAACAAAAGAAATAAACAAACATTTAATTAAAATGGTTCAGCAAAGAGGGTCTATCAGCTATCGACCATAGCATCAGCGAAGCAGTCCAAAAGTAAGAGGATAGTTCTTAGTAATCATCAATAATCAATCAGCATAACATTTGGGTCGCAGAGTAGGGGAAATCAGAATGGCGGTGCCCCTCCTTTGGGGTTTATCTTTTATAAAGTCTCTAACAAAGTCCCAGTGATGTAGAATCACAGCACTGTCAAAAGACTGTCATATGCTCAGATTTACATAAAGTCACCTAGGAGACTTGCACAGTAACATGCTTTCCCGTTCTAGTCCTGAGAAACAAAAGATTTGAAAATCCACATAGGCCTAACATTTGCAAGTTTTCAAATTTTTTATTTGGGTACAGGCTGAAGGATATAGCATACATTAATCCATGTATTTATTTTAACAATCAATAAATTTAAAAAAAAGAAAGCAAACAAGAAAAAAAAAAAGAAAAGAGAATAAAAAGCAATCCGAAACAGAGGGGAAAAGATCTCACTATTCCATTAACGTACCCCAATTCTTTTTATATTTCAACAGGGAGCGTGTCCCCCTAAGATTAGCTAATGCTAGCTCCATCGAGTGAATCTCGGTTACCAGCGCCCACCAATCCCACACAGTTGGTGGGTCAGGGCGGATCCAGGCTCTGGCCAGAGTTAGTTTAGCACAGGACATAAGAATTGAGGCCAGAGCAGGCTGAGGGAGAGAAACGGGATATATATCTAATAGGACCGAAGCAGCAGAAAATGGAGGCAACTGAATATGTTTAATTTCAAGAACCTTCTGAATATCCCTCCAGTAATCTACAAAAGTGGGGCAGGAAAACAGCATATGATCCAAGTCTACTGCGTGGGCAGAACATTTAGGGCATTTTGTACGGTCATTTAAAGAATTATAAGAGGACCACCTGGAAATTAGTTTGGGAGTGTAATATAGCATACAGCTCGTTCTGAGTTGTTGTAACCTTAAGCTTGAGGATCGTACATTTTCATTAATATCTGAAAAAGATCGTTCTATATCCTTTAATGTAATATTAGAGCCTAATAACCTGCTCCATTTGTCAGCTAGTTTGGAGCAGTCGTTTGATTTGAAATTAACTTAAAGGCTGTAGGTGTTACTAATTACAGATTTAGTTTCTGTGGAATATAAGTGGTTCCATATATCGCTATCAGAGTTTTCCACGAGATGTTTTTTATTGATCAGATAGTCATGCATCTGTCGATGTTTATATCGCATAGTTTCAGGGAGACCATAGAGCCGTTTTAAGGCGTTAAAATCTAGAAACCCTTGCGTGCCGTATAGGTCCCCTAATGTTCTGATGCCCAGCCTAGCCCAGCTGTTGTCGATTTGTTCGTAGAAGATTGCTGGAAGCCCAGGGTTACCCCATAGAGGTAATTTTGAGTGAAATAAACTGGTTTTACAGTAGGTTAGTATGTTGTCCCAAATTTTTTTTAAGTCTCTTGCGGTCTTAAATTTGACTCTTTTAAAATAGTTGGGGTCATTAGCTCGTAGTAGAAACATATTTGAATCTTGTTTTAGCATAAAGGAATGAAAAAAAAGAACCCCTCCTCTGTTTAGTAGAGAGCGTATGCGTAAAACAAATGTGGACCAAAAATATAACTTGAAATCAGGAAAATTAAGTCCACCGGTGTTCGTGCTATTTTTTAAAAGATTCACCGACCTTCTAGGTTTTTTGTAACCCCAGATGAAACTGCTGAATACCCCATCGAGTCTTTTAAAGAAGGCGTTGTTTAGGATTAGTGGAATAGAACGAAATAAGTATACAAATTTAGGCAGAACCTTCATTTTAATTAAATTAATTCTGCCGATTATATTCAGAGGAAGCCTATGCCATTTTTTAAGTGTAAGTATAGTAGATTTAATTAGTTCATTGTAGTTTATATTATTAATATCTTGGAGTTTAGCCGTTAATTTGACTCCTAAGTAAGTTACATTTTTACGTATCTCAGGGACCGCGACAGCTGGTATGTAGTTAGCTATGATTTGAGTCTTTTGGATATTGAGCTTGTATCCGGAAACTATCCCAAATTTCCCGGCCTCAAAAGCGATGCCACGCAGTGCCTCCACTATGTCTTGTGAGTAGACCGCGATGTCGTCGGCATATGCTGTTATTTTTAGCTCTTGTGTACCTGATCTAAAGGGTCGGATTTGAGTTTGAAGTTGAAGGGCGGACAAAAATGGTTCAAGCGTGAGAGCAAAAAGGAGGGGGGAGAGGGGGCATCCCTGACGGGTTCCGCGTGAGATTGAAAAGTCTGTAGAGGTCAGACCCCCGTAACAGGTACAAGCCGTAGGGTTATTGTACAGAGCCTGTATACCTCTTAAGAATTGCCCCCCAAACCCCATTTTGGAAAGGACACACCAAAGATAGTCCCATCCCACACGGTCAAAAGCCTTCTCGGCATCCAGTAAGATCATACCGAGTGGGGTGGATTCTGTTTCTGCTACATCGAAAGCTGTAATAGCCGTGTTCACGTGTGTGGTTGTGTCCCTCCCGATTATGAACCCGTGTTGTTGGGGATTAATTATTTGGGGCAGAATAGGTGATATTCTTAAAGCCAAAATTTTTGCGAATATTTTGGCGTCGGTATTAATTAGGGATATAGGTCGGTATGACCCTCTCTCCTCCTTTGGTTTGTCTTTTTTTAGAAAGAAAATTATTTTTGCTTTATTCCATGACTTTGGGGCTTTGCCATTGTGCCCGACATATTGCATTACCTTCAACAGATGGGGGGCCAGTTCATCCAAACATGCCTTGTACAGTTTCAGAGGTATTGTATCTTCCCCCGCCGACTTCCCTGTCGGTAGTAGATCTATTGCTTGGCATAGTTCTGCCCTGGTGATGACATCCGAGAGTGATTCGATTCTTGAATCAGTCGGCAAATTTATTGAATATTTGTCCAGATAGTCCCGTATTATTTCTAAATTTGGTGTGCTTTCTGGAGTATATAGAGTTCTATAGTAGTCTGCGAATTGTTCCACTATATCCGTCGGTTGACTATACATTTTGTTGCCGTTACCCCGAATGTTGGTAATCAATGTTCGAGCTCTATCCTCCGCAGCTTTATAGGCCAGGATTTTGCCGATTTTATCCCCACCTTCATATTGTGTTATTTTAAATTTATGGATATATGCGCTGCTCTTTTGAATAAATTTAGCTTTGGCTTTGTTTTTGAGTGAGGTAAGTTTAAGACCTATTTCTGTAAATGTTGGTGACTTTGATCGTAGTGCAGAAACCAACAATTCTTCTTGGGTCTTTATTTCGGAAACTATCTGGACGCTGTTTTTTTTACGTTCGGAGTTTTGTCTAATCAAATATGCTTGAGTGAATCCCCTCATACTAGCCTTGCAGGTGTCCCAAACCGTGATACATATGGCTGTGTTGATATTGATTTTCAAGAATTCCGTCAGATGTAATTTAAGCTGAGTCAAATATTGCTCGTCTGTGACTAAATACCTAGGGAAGGAGAACGGTCTGGGCACGGGCCTCCTATGTGGTATCGCAATGACCAGGATTATAGCATTATGGTCTGATGAGATTCGGGGGCATATCTCCATAGCGCTATGTTTTAATAGGTTATCACTGGCCAATGCCATGTCCAATCTTGAACAAGATTTGTGGGGTGCGGAATAGTATGTGTATCCAGGTAGGTTTGGATTTAAATACCGCCAAGCATCTTTGATATTGTGGATGCGGCATATTTCAAGAATAGAGGACCTAGTTTTATGCATCCTTTTAAAGCTACCGAGGTTGGTTGTGTCTATTTTATAGTTCATGATGCAGTTGAAATCACCCATAATAATGAGTTCTCCCTCCCAATCCAAAAGTTTAGTGCTCAGCTGATCAAAAATTATCGGTTCATCTGTATTGGAACCATAAACAACACATAGTACAAATTTATAGTTCTCATAGCTAAACTGAGCGGCTGCCCATCTGCCATTTTTGCAAGAAAAGGTCTGCAGTATATCGATTTTAAATCGTTTGTCCTTTAAGATCGCAACCCCTCTTATGGGATGATCAAGTGTGGAACACACCACAGTATCATAGCCAAGTTGGTTAAGTATTTTTTTGTCCTTCCCAACAATGTGTGTTTCTGAAAGAAGGGCGATATGGGGATTATGCAGTTTTAGTTCTGCTGAGATCAGTAACCTTTTATTTCTGCTATTAAGCCCGGCTACATTCCAGGCCAAGAGCTTTATCTCATGCATTTGTAAGTAGTTGAGAACTTAACCGTATTACCGAATAACTTGCACACTCCCATTTGCTTATAACTGTGAATTGAAATATTAAAACCAATATGTGTAAAATGAAACTTGATCAGCCTGTAAGCATTTTTTTAATGATTTTAACCCTCCCCAAAACCCCCCGCCCTCCCCTCCCCCATCCACCCAGGTTCCGCCCCCGAACCGGGGAAGAACCACCCTGGAGTTAAAGCTGCCGCTGAAATGGGCAGCGCATGTAGCGGGTCCAACAGAGGGGCTCCCCCCAGCTCCACCCTCCCGAGAGTGATAAGTCGGCATCTATAAGTTATATATCAACGCTAAGTCTTATCTGTGCCTGTACTGAAGCTAGAGATATATGCTTCTGCTTCCTTGATATCATTGAAGTAATGGGTGCGGCCGTTCTTGATAACCTTAAGGCAAGCCGGCTCCTGCAAGTATACCTGGCCACCGCTAGATTTGATGGGATCAATCAATTTGCGAAACTGCCAGCGTTTATTCATTGTTTCTTTGCTAAGATCTGATCGAACAAAGAAAGAAAGCTCGTCTAAAGTTATTGGGGCGTTAGGTCTTGCTCTCTGCCATACTGCTTGGCGAAGTAGAAAGTTTCCAAAACAGATTATGAAAGGGCGTGGGTACTGATTATCCCTCTTTCTCATAGTCAGAGGGAGACGGTGCGCCCGTTGAATTTGAGTGTCCCAGTCCCAGTCTGCTAGGTCCGGAAAAGCTTTCTGCAGTAATCCAACAAGATAGGCCCTTGGGTCGGCTCCCTCACGACCCTCTGGTATCCCGAAGAGTCTCAGATTGGAGCGTCTTTGCCGATTCTCCAAATCTTCTATCTTTGAGGACAGTATCTGCAGTTGAGTATCATGCTTCGCGACAGTAGTGGTTATGTTTGTATTTGATTCTTCGATCGCTACGACTCGTTCTTGGAGACCAGCAATATCTTGAGATATCCCCCCCAATTTAGCTGCAAGTTCTTCCAGCGAATTTCGCATTTTGTTGTTGTCTTCCCTCAGTTGGATATAATGTTCTTTAGCTTCGGCTCTTTGATCGTTCAGTAGCCGGAGAATAGTATCTACTGAGGAAGAGTCAGACAGCGCCTGGCCCTGTCCCTTTTTGGGGACATATACGGGGTCCGTTTGAGATAAATAAAGAGTACTTGTAACTGAGATAGGATCCTTGATAGGAGGGGGGAGAATATGGCTTATTGGTGCAGGGGTTGTAGTAGCAGTAGGCGGCAAGAGAGTATCTGTACCCGTTAAGGGATTGGCTACGTATACTTGGGACAGTGGCGGTTCTTGTATGATGGAGCCATCTGGTGAAAGATTAAGCGAGACGTCATTTCCTGCTATTGATGTAGCAGGATTATCTGGGGAGAACAGAGTTTCTGTTGTAATAATAGGTCCGATCGTGCTTGCCCCTGACAGTCTTTGCGTCATGTTTTTTACTATGCTTTTGGCTTCCATCCACTTTCTTAATGGGCTTTTGTCCCCGCGTGTCTTCTTTAAGTTCTGAGTAGTGTTTGTAAGTGGTTGATTTAATATAGTGGTTTTAGATCCTTTTTTAGCCCGAAGCTTACTTTTAAATTTTCGGCCTCTTGCTGCTCGAGGTTTTGTCTTAAGATCCGTATCCGTATCAGTATAATGGCCATCCATTAGATTCTTGCCACCCTCAACTTCTGAATTGGTCTCATCTTCTGCTCCGTACGCAATATCCAGGCTCGCAGAAGAACCCAGCGCCGTGTCATCAGTGGGTTCAATGACAAGTGCATCTGCCCCGGGTGTCCCTGTGTCTTGCGGGCTGTCAATGAGCTCGATAGTGAATGGTGCGTCCGAGTGGACGGGGGAAACCCCCCCCAGAGAGAATGGTGTCGGGGCTAAGTTTGGATCAGCGTCGGGGGAGGAGATTTCTAGACCATCTGTTATGGCGACCTCTGTGTGCGAGGGGGTAGTACATGTAAAATCTTCTATCTCCAGTTGTAGTTTTGCCCCGTGTGGGTTGCTAGTTTTAGCCCCCTCCCCGCTATTCGTGGCGACATACTGGGTTGTAGTCTCTAAATTTCGTGGAGAGCTGTTTATCTTGCCTCCTGGCTGTACACCCCCGGCCCCGACCCCTCTTACCGGAGATTTCGTTATTTTTGTAATGGTTAGGCTTCCGTCCGGCCCTTTTCGGACTGATTCAGCTTGCAGGGCCGGCGGTCGCAGTATTGGTTTGCTTGCACTCCCTTTTGCCTGTAAGAACTCCGTATCAGCCTTTCTTGTCTCCAGAGGAGGGCGCCTGTTACTCTTTGACGCAGGTTCCTCGGTGCTGATTGAGCCGTGAAAGAGCTCAGCTGTTGATGTTCCATTCGTTCCGTTCGCTCCGCTTGCTGCCATGAGTCTTGTCGGCTGCTTGTTGTGCCGCATCACTCTCTGTGAGTTCTTCTTCGGGGACATCCTCAGCTGCCAGGTGAGAGAAATGGTTATAGAGGCAGTGTAAGTGCCGTTACTTGGCCGATCGCCTCCCGGGTATTTTGACAGTCCTCTCGAGGTTTGTTGATAGAGCCGAGTAACCCTCGGGGAGTTTTGCATTAGCGGCGGCAATCGCCGGCTTCTTCCGCCTCAGCCACCAATGCTGTGTCTTGCGTTAATGTATCCCGCTGCGAATCTGGTTAGGTTCTTCGAAGGGTCGTTAAGCCCACAAAAAAACGCCGACCATTAATAACATCGTTATGCCTTTTTCGCCGGGGAGGGTAGAACGGGGGGGAGAATCCTCCGGACGAGCCGCTCAGCTCAGAGCCTCACTCCGCCATCTTGCTCCGCCTACTCAGGCCTAACATTTGCAAAAAAGAAATACAATGTATCAGTCTATAGAGGCAGCTGAAATCCTGTTTCCACAGGAAATATTCACTGTGTACACTGAAGAAACATTTAGAAATTTTGAAAGTTACACATGTTCTGAAAAAATAAAGCAACACTTCACTTGTTGTAAGAGGTCAATTGTATTAGATTAGGGGAAAGGTCAGGATCAGAGCATTAGAGAAAAAGCATTTTCTGAAAATTCTTTAAATTGACATTACACATTTCAAATGAAAGGAACTCTAAATAAATATCAAATATAATGTAATAAATCATATCAAATAGGGAATATGTAGAATTTCACCAGTTATTATTACATGGAAATAGCTAATGTTAGACATTCCCTAATACCACAATTTTTCTCAATATTCATATAAGTGTATAGGGCCATATGTATCAAGCCTTTTCCCCGTTTGCAACCTGGCAGATTCTCAGAAACTGCCCGTTTGCGAATGGGAAAAGCCTTTTGGGATGTATCATCCCAAAAGGCCATCGCAAAATAGAGAATTGCAAAATTTGAGATTATCTATTTTGCAAATGCAATTAAGGAATTGCAAATTGCAATTCCTTAAATGCAATTCTGGAAGCACCAAACATTTTCTATTTGGCCTTAAGGAATTGCCAATCACCACCACCTTCAAGTAGGTCCGTATCCATGTTGGTGGAGTGCTCAAAGTGGAAGTTAAAGTCCCCAACTATGGTAAAACTTGAATATTCTATACAGGATTCCATAAAAGTCTGAATTCTATTTTACACTTGTCTCAGTTTCATGTGTCACTGTACCTAACATGTGCAAAGTGTATTTTCAGCTTTTTGTGTCTTTAATCAGTGAATGCGTAATGCATTATGGTTTTCTAAATCTGGCTACATCTCCTCCCAAAAATAGGACATAGGATAAATGGGGGCATGGGTTTGGCATTTTAGTGCAAGTCTATGTGCAGACTAGTGCATCTGGGCAGCTGGCCACACCATGCCAATGAGATTGTGCCCATGCATTGAGGCCTACTTTTGCTCCATAGGTTTTACAGCACTGACGGTGTTATCCAAAATATTCACATTGAACTTTGATAGGAAACTTGACTTCCAGTTACGACCTGCCAAGCCATATGACCATAACCGTGCCATGTGGGCATCTACGTTCACAATGTGCATCAGTCAGGCAGTCTGGTAATGATTTGTACAACACCATGATTAAACAGGTATCAGGCCATCATCCTTACAGCCTCCAGGGCATCAGTGTAATTTTTTCTCTGTCACTCCATTTCCCTTAAGAATGATATGGACTACTCTGAGGGAGTGTTACAAGAGCCATACCTCTGGTTAAGTTAAGTAAATGATACCACAAAAATACGAATGATAATGTACTTACACCTTTACTGAAACACATACTGAGATGTAATTTGTCCTCTGTCATGACTCAAAGGCATGATTAAGAAAACATTGACCCTATCACAACAACTTTTTTAGCATCTATCATAGGAGTAATGGTTTGTGTCTGCTGACACGGTCTTACATGATTTAACATTTTGACCTTTGACTTGACATAGAGCTACAGGGACAGGTAGAGATCAGCAAACATTTTAAGTGTTGATCAGCTTGACTCTCTAACCACACCTCCAGTTATTCACTCAGAATTTAGGTAGCAGGATAGGTTAAACGGATGCAGCATGTATGAGCATAGTATGTTGCAAGAATAAGTAATATATGTGGCATTTTAACAAACACTTTCTCAAAATCCGATTTCATGATACCATCATGTTTACACTTGGTAACACTGTCTGGGTAATGCGCTCCACCTCAAGAGCACCAGTTTCATACTCAAATATGGACATAGGCAACCAAACCGTGTCCAGACAAGATTAGCTTAGCTCATTCCACTTTGCTGCTACATCTGTTCAAGCATTGTTTGTAATGTTTGTGCCATGTGTTGTACGTCAAATTTTGAATGTGTTGAACATCAGCAGAATTAGTGCAAGATGATGGTACATGTGCCAAATGCATCAAAGCAGTAGATAGACGAACATCAACAGAGCTGCTAAAGAACCATGTTTCCTGTGGGCCTGCATGCATTGCCCCATCATACACATTGCCATAAGTCCTAACATTACTCTATTTACAAGTTCAGTTGTGTTTGCACACTGATTGTAATTTGGTTGCAGGTGATTGATACATCCCCCTGCACATCACAATGTTACAACTATCATGTATCACGTACAAACCTTACAGAGCTACACCAGGTACTCATTATACTTACTGTTAGTATTGGGAGCCCGGAAGGTGTCAACTTCTCCCTTGGTGTATGGGACAGGCCCACTTACAAGACAATGATTTGACAATTGCATTGTAATAGTGCAGCTACATACTGTCTAAATACATCAACAGTATTATGACATACCAGTGATTTGGAATATTTAACAAGCTTGACACACATGTGTATACCTTGTATGAATATGGGATGCAGCTCGTTACCTTGCATGGCAGAGATGGCTGGATGTTGAGGGTCAGAGATATCTAACATCACATACCTGAAGCATGCCTCAGGCATATGATGTTTTGTGTACTGCTGGGCAGCATCATCTCAGGCCCCCTTGCAACATGAAACAAGGGTAAACCATTGGCCCTAGGCAGGCCAAAGTAGTACTTTGATGGAAAAGAACAGGTATATACCATATATAACATTATAAGGGCCATATCAGGCTATTCATGACACTGGTGCACAGAGTGCTGCCTAGTGGCCATGCATGCTACCTTGCAACATGGTGGAAGTTTGCATGCCTTGGAAGAAGGTTGATAATTTTTTGTCCTGAAAGGGCCACCTTCCTGAACAAATACAATTGCCTGTGGCATTTTCATCTGTCTAAGTGGGCTGAACAATAAAGCTCACATAAAAAGGTTAACATTATAGGAGATTGACATTAAATACCTCCTTACCCATCACATGTGCAGGTTTTATCAATGTTTGGATCATGACCTGCTCAAGCATGCATGTGAATTCAGGTAATGTGTCCAGATACATGCATGTTCAATTTAAACAACCACCTGCAACCCATTATACAGCCCACTGGAGCAGGGTATAGCAATTACGTAGCATTATACTGGATTTTTGTAACCACCACATTAAATGATCTGCTTCTTACATGCTTACACTTTTGTTTAAATGTGATAGTAACATAACAACATACAAATGGTACATACATAAATCTCTACGAGGCCTCCAATCTCCAATCCAAGGTGGTCTACAAGATCTGCTTCTCGTGCCACGACATCAGCCTAGTGATGGTTGAGCTGGTAGTCTGTGTCCTCAACCCCAAACACCTTGCACATGTGCCAGCACTATTTTCTGTCCTTGGCGGGGTATCCCTGGCTGATCTAACCCCCTATGCCAGCATGTTGGGTAGGTAATGTACCAGGAGCCATTGCAGGCCCCCAAACTCTCCCTCAGTGAAATTCTTGCCCTACCCTTTCCCGTCATGCCCTAAACACCACTATACCCAATAAACCCCAAACAAACACCACTCAACCTAATCCCTACCCCTAATATATGAGACGCCTAAATAGACAAACACCCAACAAACAATGACAATACAGATACAATTTACTACAAAAAAACACAAAAGGCACACAGTTCACACAAGACAGAGACAGAATAGACACCGACAAGACCAAAATTGCACCAAAACACCAGCCACTCTCCTAAACACCTCCAACGCCCAGCAAAAACTAGCATACTGTAAGAGAAAGTGGATGTAGCTTTTGCACTTCCTATTATGCTGCCTGTCACACCCATTGTGTCATTTCCTGAATATATCCCGCCAGTTTTCGACATTTGCGTCATTTTTTATGATGCAGCTCTACTCTAATGGCCAATGCGTGATGGCTGCACGATGCAGTGGCACTTCTGCAGTCAGTTCCACAAGGTGGGGTTGATGCACAGCTTCCTATCGGAGCAACTGGTGCAGAGCGTCGTGCAACAGGGGCGAAGTGAGGGTTCTGACCCACGCAACTGGGCTAATGTGTAGGCCTGGGCGAAAATGTCGTTCCGTTCGCGGAAATTGCGATAATTTGACATTTTTGCGTTCTGCGGAGAGCGCGAAAATGTCAAAATTTCCACTTTCCGCAGCTTGGCCATAATTTGTTTCTTGCTCGCGCTGTAAAATAATACATTCTCGCGCGCGCGCGATCGCCTTACCTGAATCCCTGCGTTCTCCACAAGTTTTCTTGATCCGGTCACGTTCTCCATGAAATGTTGGATTGTTTTTAGCCATTTGCGCTGTCTCGCGACAGTTCGCGCCCGCAGTGACGTCATGCGTCGCGCGATCACGTCTTTCTTCTCGCGATCATGCACCGCGAGACAACTCAAAACAAGATGGCCGCGCCCGCGAGCAACCACATGGGTAAGTTGGCGACCCGCAACCATGCAGAAAATCTCGCATACATGCGGAAAAAAAATTCTGCATCTTCGCGATATTTCCGCTTGTTTGCGATAATTTTAAACATTTTTGCGATAATTTGCGAAAGTGGATTTCGCAAATTCCGCCCACCCCTACTAATGTGTGGGATCTACTATAGAGCACTGTGTAATGCTGGATCATACACCTTGGGCCCACTCATATTTGTCCAGGACTGGGGTGGCACCACTTGGCAGGCCTGTGTGACAGAGGTCAGTGTCCAGGTGGTGAATCTAGGAGTTCTGATGTCTTTTATGTGTTTGTAACTTCATGACAGGTGGGCCGGCAGATTGGCCGTGAAGTTAGTCTTATTACCCAGCCATGGAAACAGCAGGCAACATGGCCAAACATGACAAAGTAAAAAGGCCCTATTCAAGACGAAAATTGTCTAGAAAAGAGTATACTTATACACAGGTGAATAGCTTTGTATGGATCATGTGCTATGTAAATTACCAAATCTAGAGCATAATCATAGATTGCTGACTTCACAGAATGATCAAAATTGAAAACAGTTTTTTTAGGTTGAAGGAATGCAAACACCAAATTTTTCAATGTAAATAAGAGGATTTTATTTAAGAAAAAGTACAAGTCTAAAGATACAATATACACAAGATTAAAAACATTTTGCTTCTCATGTAGCTTTTGACATGGACACTTCACAGTTTTACCATTTCTGTATGCTTGAGGTGATGTGATGGTTGGAAAAACATCCCAATTGTCTTACTTCTCTGAGTAATGCCACACAGTGCAAGGCCATTTGTTCATAGGGCTGTATTACAGGCCTATGAGCCTCATCACATTGTTGTATAAAGCATGGAAAATGTGTATTTTGTCAACTGTGGGCAGATATGGTATGTATGACGATCTGCCCAGGAAATGGGTCACACGTGTGGTGTTTTGAGGATCCCCCATGTATGCATGTATGCCTTCATTACAAATGACATTTCAATATCTACACCTGGCAATGGGCCTTTGCCCATTACATCTGTCACTCATGATCTGTTATGGTATCTGCAACAACATTTGCTCCTGCAAAGTGCTGCCATTCTGTATGCTAATGTATTGATGAGACACACAACAATTAGGGGTTTCCCCTAAGTACAGACACTTTGGGAGATTTGTGTTCCAAAAATCACTGAGTACCATATGAAATCCACTTTGCTGCTGCAGAACACAGCTAGACTGCTAGCTGTGTTGCACTGCACTGCACTGCTTAAGTGCATGAGGGCAGGAGTAGACCATTAATATGTAAATATGTGGCAATCCTGCCCTGTTCTTTCATGCAATACACTGCATAACACTGGCCTGCTGCGTTGAGGTTTTTTTGTTTTAGTTATGGCCCTATGTCTATCAACAGCTCAGACTACATGATTGTTTAATGCTAAGGCCTACATCAAGTTGGGAAGATGTGAGTGACTTGATATTTACATTGAAATTCACATAGTGCCAAAACAATGGATGAGTTTTGAATGTATTTATATGTTGATCATTTGACACAATTTCTGTCTATTTTATCCTTAGATGATATAGGTTAGCTAACGAAATTAGCCACAATCTGGTCCCATCTCCGCCAACCGGCCAATGTGTGATGGAGGCCTCCTTTGTGGTCTTTATCCTCTTTCATTTCCTCCATATGTGTTGGCTCATAGTCCCACGGGAAACATGTTTTCACACAGATGTTGTGCAATATGACAGAGCTGAAGTTTATTTTGCAGACCATAGGGAGTGAGTACAACAGTCTTCCCCCGGACATATCCAGACATCTAAACCTGGACTTTAGGACTCCAAAAGTCCTCTCCACAACAATCCTCTTCTTGCTGTGTACTGTGTTGTACCTTTTTTCTGCCTCTATTGGGGGATGGGTGAATGGGATCATGACCCATGGCTGCAACCCATATCCTTGGTCAACTGAAAGTCCAGAAATACAACAGTAAATGATTCTGCACATCGTTACAGAGGCATAATCGTCCATGTGTGTTATGCTTGCTGACAAACTCAGACACATTTCTTGCAATTTGCATCAATATGCGTTAGATACTGTTGACCATTGGTTTACACATGCACCTTCATGTTCAATGTGTAATTACAAATGTTGATCATGCCCTGATACTTAGGACACATCTACATGCTGACTTTTATGTTTAAGCAGTAGATTGCTATGATAGGTTTTTTGGAATTTTCTTGAGCTCTCTGTGTTATTTGCACTCACTATCTGTGCAAAATTACAAACTTCTGATCTATTTATCTGGCATATGTTCATCCCTAGGTAGGTTATGACAGTGCCAACATGTTTGAAATTCAAACATACAATTGTCCTTTTGACACCTTTGATGTTGTTGCTTGCCTACATAACATTAGCACCTTCTTGGATTTCTTCATTTAATTTAGTGTGCCTATTTTGTTAGTACATGTAATGCATTTTCAACATGTGACATGGATCTTAATATATTTTGTGGTCAACCAATAGATAATGCTTTTTGGAGGGCAAAGTGCAATGGTGATCTTAGATTGATACATAGATATGGCAATGTAGGCCATCTTTTATATTGGCCGAACTGTTGTAGATACAAGTAACTTTCTTTGACAGACCTAGAAACAACACTTTAGGATTTCACATTTGTGCATGTGACTTTGGCTTGTAGGTGATTCAGTACTTAGATGCATTATTATGACATCATTGATGAGGCAAGA
The DNA here is from genome assembly GCF_964204655.1 of Triturus cristatus. Lineage (NCBI taxonomy): Eukaryota > Metazoa > Chordata > Amphibia > Caudata > Salamandridae > Triturus > Triturus cristatus. The sequence continues at coordinate 238,855,321 of NC_140582.1, forward strand.
GAGTGTTGATATTGGGATTCTGAGTACACTTTATACCTTCTCTTGGTTGCAAATTATCATATGGTGTGTGACATATTTGACTGTACATTAATTGACTTTCTGAGTGCTACATTGATAGGCTCAGATGCAGATTATGTTGGAAACTTGTGGCACAATACTGGTCATCTATCACATTGGTGAAGTAAGTCAATGTGGGTTGATATGTATGTTTGGACCAAAACTGTAAGAATGGCTGAGCCATATGTATACTTTATACTGTTGGTATCACATACCAGAACTTGACATTTACACATGACTTGGGCCTACACTTTCATTACATGCTGTATATGGTATTTGCAACTAATTCTTCCTGTATTGCTTCAGATACTTTGGTCAACATACCAGTTTACTGGCATGTGTGACACATTTACTTTAGAACACAAGATTTGTTAATAAACCATTATTTAAGTGGAATTTTATCGAATACCAAGATTAGGTACACCAATGAACATACACTCATCTCACACTTAGCTAATATGTACCCTTTATATTCATATTAACTTTACTTTACTACCACTTGATTTGAGTACTGATTCATAGACCACTCCAGAGTATGTGGTTCTGTCCTTTCACACAGTGTGAGATGACACAATACTTCTCACAGTTGTTATTTTGCTACTAACATTGCATGATAAGTGAGGGAATAACACAATGGAACATCATTGTCTGCATGTTGGAGTGAGTCTTTCCCACTATGTGCACATGACGCATGCTCCATAGACAAACACCGTGATGGCTATTATGTCATACATTACTCCTTGTAACTGAACATGATGTATAGTTCGGCTTTCCTTACCAATGAGGAGGCCATTCCCATATGTGCCATTCTGGAAAAAAACTCATTTATTATACTATGGCAAAAGATGTAGGCATTGTGTGCACTCCCTGAGTATTTGGCCAGCACACTGATGAAAATCTCCCGGTGATTCACTATGGCCTGAAAATTGATTGAATATGTGTGCTTCCGGTTTTTGAAGAGGTGAAATGTTGCAGAGGGGTCACCAGTTGCACATGTTTACAATCAATTTCACCGAGGAAATGTGGGAATCCAGCAATGGCGTAAAATATTTGGTTGGTTTCCAGTTGTTGTTGAGTTTTAGGGAACAGGAGGTACTGGGGTGTGAGCTTGACGATGGCATCCAAGACTGAGGGGACTAACGCCTTAAATTATTCCTGTGAAATTCCTGCCAATCTGGCTGTTGGCCTCTGGAAGGGACCCGATGCCAGCATGTGTAGCACAGCCTTGCTGTTGGTGGCTGGAGACTTGGTCTAATGTTATGTAGCATTTGAATGAGGGACTCCCTCCTGATCCTGTAGAATTTTATGACATCATCCTCCCTGAGGTTAAGGAGGGCTATGCGCTGCCAGAACACACGCTCCCTCCTCCTTCTCTGCCTACCTGGTGGTGAAGGTCTTCTAGCGACTCCTAGTTGCAGGATGACAACCTCCATGGTGTTGTTGAGGTTCCCAAAATGTTTTGTTGGGGTTGCTCTTTTTGTACCTCTGCCTCTACATGATTTCCTATGCCTGGATTGCCAATGCACAGCAATTCTGGCACATTTCAGGCTTTGCGATGTGCTTCACAATGATGTGTGATGCATTGGCAAAACCATAACTATACCTGAATTATGTTTATGACGAATTTTGAAAAGAGAACGCCTACATTGCATATATTATATATTGGCACAGCTTCTGCCCCACAGAAGCCTTATAAAATGATGCATTTGAGCAATTGCGTCGTTTCGTACGTATTACTTTCTTGCGTCACTGCTGCGTCACAACTCTTAATGCAGCACTGGTACAAGCCTCTCGTAAATATGCCCCACAGATCACTTATATTAGGAAGTTCTTGGTTTCTTTTACATGTTCAGAGAAAATGTTAGATCCTATTGACAATGGAGGTCTTTGAAAAGCTGGAAACATACTTGCATCACTAGGGCCTCACTCTGGTGACCTGGAAATCCTGATTCACCGGGTAGGGTTATAAACAGAATTCAGATTGGGAGAGTATCAGATCTTGACATTTTGGCTTCTGGAATCAGCCTAAATATTTGGGTGGAATACCAGACAAAATCAAGCTGCAATCATTGTGGATATGCCGGTATCCACCTATTTTTCCCCCTATCCTAAAATCTGAACTAATTTTGGCCTTTGGCATCACCAATACCCCAGAATTAAGGATACTCTGAAAGGTAACGCCTATGTTTTGAGTAAATTCCTGACTTCATAGGAACTCACAAAGATTTAGAGCAGTACTCTTAGGCAGTGCTTCAAAATGGGCAGGGACTGTCCGGTACTGAATACCTGCACTTCCTTAATTTGAAAGGGAGAGTGCCTGTACGTTTCAGCTCTGCTGCAGTGCAATTAATGGGCGAGGACCAGCACCAACCAGAAACAAACATGTACTGTGGATAGTGAGTAACAGCACTTCTTTATTTCCATTCAAGCACTGCTCCTAGGTAGCTGCAAATGTTGCTTTAGCCGAGGAGTACTCACACATCTATCACGCATGCCAAAGGTGTAACACAGGCCCCTGCAAACCCTCGGTACAGTGGGTCCTACCCTCAAGTGTCTACCAGCCATTCAGGGGACCCCCATTGCGCCAAAGTCCAATGAGTATCTGTGAGGTATACAAGAAACAGAGGCCCCTTAGAACAATTTGCAGGGTGGGGGGCCATCATTTTGAGTTAAGTCACTGATGTATATTAAAATGCGACGTACAGGACATCTACGTTGTTTTTCCTTGCTGCACTGGGAAAATATGTTGTGTTACACCAATGATGCAAATGAAAGTGCAGTGCTAAAGTACTGGACTTTGAAGTTGTTTTTATTTCTGCCCTGGGGAAATATTCGTCCCCCAGAAGAGAAGCCATGCATTTGCTCAAATTGAAATTTTACCATACGAGCACACTTTCCATGTGAATAAAACCCATTTTCAAGGGTAAAATGCCACCATTTCTAATTCCATGAATCAAGAAATGCATGTTGCCCTCATAAAGACTCATAAAGACGTACTTGTGAACCTATGTTTTACTTAAACAATTTCTATCAATCTATTAGCAGCAGGTTTATATGGAGACTCCCGAGGAAGCTCAGGCGGGCAAAATGCGCGCCATCTGTTGTGCATATTTAAAGGAATAAAGATTGATTTTGGGTATCTACGGCTACGTTCATGAAATTGGGACTTTTTTTGATAACTATCTTGGAACGTGACCAGAGAATTTATGGTGGCAGTGCCTAATGCATGTAGGATAAAAGTAACAGTCATCAGGTGTGCTCTGGTGTCTTTGTTTTGAAGGGATTTCTGGACTGCTCTGTTAAGTCCAGAAGTTTGATACTTAAGGTGGATGAGTATCTGGCACCAAGGGAGCACCCAAAATTAAGTAAAAGTATATCTATGTACACTCAAGAAAGGACAACAACCTAGGAGACATGATGATGTGTAGATCTTTTTGAAGAATATCCACCTTGGCCTGTCTTTTACGAAAATATATTTTGTGCCTGTTGGTGCATTTATGACACCTGAGACCATGAATATTAAGGGTTGCTGCAAGACTATTCAGGAGTTACAGCTGCTACCCTCAATTGCCCTGTAGTGACAGCTGTGACCTCATAAAATGACAAGGTAACACATAAAGAATTTGTATCCAATAAGACCATGAAGTCAAATTCGGTCAGCGTGCGATTGCAAGTCATCCAATCCCAGATTTACTAAGATTTTGCACCAGGTTTGAGTCACTTTTTAGGCGCGACTCTGACGCAACATTTATTTTGGGATGTGCAATCAGTTAGGTTCAGTTCATTTTTATTCGGTTGTAAACAAACCATAAAAGGACATATATAAAATACATCTCATATTTAAAATCCCCTCAAATATAGTGGAAAAACATAACCTTGTGCTGAATTATACCATGTCCTATACATAATGGTACTAGTTGTCCGTGCGCAAGTATTGTTGTTGTTGTATAAATCTTTATTCGATCATACAACATAATCATTAATGATAAAAAGTTCATAGTGCATAAGTTTACAATACAAAAATCGTCATAGTGACAATGGTAGAATACAAAAAATTCGAACACACTTGAGCATGGTGCAACCCAAGGTGCGACCCACAGACTTACAATAAAATGTTATAAATTCATAATCTTATTCCAGTGTAATGCACCCTTCGGAAAAGAGGAAACAGCTATTAATACTGCATGATCAGGTCATAACTGCAAATATAAAAAATGCTCGCTGAGACTCACAGAAGCACCAGGACTTTGAAAGTGATATTAAATACTTAAGACATAAAAACTCATAAAATGTACAAAATAGTACCAAAAGTTCCAGGGTCTGTTGGAAGAAGCCTTCACAGGGGCTTACCTCTGTGGAAATATGGATTTTCCCGATCAGTTATGTCCCCTATCTTGGACCCCAACGGTTCTATGTGCATGTCACAAGTACATGTATGTTCCCTCCAGTTCCAGTTATGAAGACGCAAATACATGTGCGTCCACCGTCAACATGCCCTCTGTCAGATCCGCCATGACTAGGCCGGATATTCCATTCCTAAATATGAAAGGCCACCGGCTTTATATGGTTCACTTATGCCATTTTACAGTCCAGGCAAGTAGGCCCTGATTCTGTCATCAAACTCCTCTTGCTTTCTGCCTCTGAAAACTCCAGTTCGAGCCTGCATCTGTGACCATGAACTTTGTCTCATTCTCTGCGCGGCTCACGAAGCCTGACATCAGCCTATTCTCTGCCAAGAACTGTATTTCGCCTTCGAGTTATCTGCTTCCCCCTCAGCCGATGCATTCCTGTCTAGTAGTTTAAGTAAACATCCTTCCAGCTACCGAGCAAAAGGCTCGACTTCTCTGCCCTCATGCAAGTAATTCATAGCCCTGTTACCATGGAATATTCCTACCCCCTCGCTTTCAGTGTAGACACTTAGACACTTGTACACGCACGCACAGTCAGTATAGAATAGATTCTGTCCGAGAGTCCTTCTTTTGTGGATAACATAGTTCTTTAAACATAGGATGTTAGATATGATTTGGGATTAGGTTGACTTGACCTCCCAGACTTTTTGTCTCCACATGTAGAGCTAAAATGTCAAGTCCCCTTCACCCCCTAGTTACACGTCAATCACACGTCATACTGCTGCGCACGCATCTATGCCAAGTATTATCTTATAGATCCACCTATATGTGACATCGTAACCAATTATGTTCCTTTTTACTCCTTATTACACCCATTTTTTGGTTACGCAGATAGATCGTCATTTTCCTTATCAATTGTTACGCCTATTGCATTCGCTTCATTGTAATGTATGTACTATAAAGGTTACTTCTTGTCAATAAAGTATGTACTTCACTTCCTGAACCTCCGTGGTGATGGAACTTGGAGCAACCGATTATAATCGATCATTGGAATAAAGCCCATTCCGAACCTCTAATACCACGGATTCTGCCTCTCATTTTACTGAGCTATTTAATTATGTTTCTGTATCAAATTAAGTCCAGGTAAAAGAAAATTATTTACCACATGAATGGCGCCCGAATAGGGACACTTTCTCATCTCACGCGCCGGCGGTGCGTTGCAGGCCCGGTCTCCTGCCACAGCTGGACGGACAATAACGCGTACCAGCAGGATTTCCTGTATCTCCCTCCGGTCAAGCGGGGGCGACTGAGACTGCGATCAACACCCAGACGAGGCGGTGAGAAGTGCGAAGTATCCCGACCAGAGCCTAGCTGAGAGAGCAAGATCCGAGGTATACAGAGACCCACCAGTTCGAAGTCAAGCCCAGTGTCCGGCGAGTCGAGTCGAGTCCAGTCCGGTTCAAGTTCAAGTTACCGAGGCCTTCCGTTTCCGAAGCTACCCGGTGAGTACCATTGCTGGGGAGGCATTTCTGACGTGCACATAGGTTGTGCCGGTCAAGACGGGTTTGGGTACACAAATCCGGTCTGCACTGTTTTAGCAGTGTATCTGTACTGTTTAGCAGTATATCAAGTATTCCGAAGTATCTAGTTATTGTCAAGAATTAAGCTTGGTGATTAGTTATGCAGACGATCATCATTGTTGGTTATTTTAAAGGTTAAAAATGTTTTAATGTTTAATGTTTAATGTGTTAAACGTCCTGCATATTGTGGTATGAATGGTTGTTCATTACTGTGCTTTTGTATTAAGTGTGTTCAAGATTAAGTATTCGGATCAGTTGTCAATATGCCGCTCTTTTCGAAATTAAGACAGATCACTACTAGAAAAGGGGTTCTCGAAGAAGCCGTCCCTATTCCTCCTAGGGACACTCCAGGGCACTTCATGTATCACAAACATGGCTTAGACGCTATATTATTTCTTGATTTATGGGTAGACTACACCAAGGGATTACCAGAAAGTCAGAGGTGGCCCGCAGCGGGAACCTGGGATGCAGAGTGCATCATGAAAGTCGAGGAAGAGTTATGGAAAAGGAAAGTCAGACAGTCACAGAAAGACGCCGTTGAGTTATGGCGTAAAGAATCTCATAGACGCACAGAAAAAGCACGTAGACAGGAAGAAAAGAATAAAGAAAGTTCAAATAAAGTTCGAGAAAATCTATTAATTGAGGAAGGTATCCGAGTGAAATCAGAACAAGTAGACAGACAAAGAAACGCCCTTATGAATGGTATGTATCCCCTTCTGGCCGAAGGATTACCTAAGGCTACTCCAGAAATACCGAAAGACTTGCCACCCCCATTGTTCCCAATAAAGGTACATCCTAAGGGGCATCCTAGAACCGCAGAAGATGTTTTTCTTTCCTCATATTTAGATGACGCAGCTCCCGAATATGCTAATTCCGCCCCGCATAGACCGCATACCAGGGAGGTCCAACGCCAAGATCCAGCATCCGTATCCCTACAGCAACAAATCGAGTCACAAGTTCTGGCAAGCACATCTGTTTCTGCATCCGCTCCTACAGCTACTTCTATAGCTGTGTCCACACCTGTAGTTGCTGTGTCACGTTCGACGAATCCTTTCACACCCGACACCCCAGATGGGGCCACGGGAGGTGCTACCAATATCTTTTCTACGCCACCCAGAATAAATAAACTTACTTTTCAAGAGTCAGCACATTCACGTACACCCAAACTCATAAGTGCCCGTACGCTGAAGGAACTTCTTATAGATTGCAGATATGACCCTGTGCCCGGTAAAGAGGACGAAATGACCCTGGCATCATTGCGTATCAGACGAGCCGCAGTGTATTTAGGAAAGTTACCAGGAATGACTGCGCATCTAGATAAAATATATCATTTTGTCCAAACAGGGCGAGATCCAGAATGTATTAACAGAGCTATGGAATACCAGAAAGTAGAGATACAGGGGGAACTGTTACGTTTCCTCATAAACTGTATGATCAGAAATCAAGACCGACCGGGGGTAGACCCGGAAGCAATGCAAATTCTTACAAGATGGAGCCAGAATATATCAGAAGGGAGACATGATAAACAAAATTGTATAATAGCCATGTGCCGAAAGATCCGTAAAGAAATAGAGCGCCTACACGAAGAGAGATTAGAGGTAGACGAGTTCGAACAAAGCGAGGAAGAAGGGTCAGGACTGCCCACAGGACAGTCAGACACCATAGCCTATGTAGGTTGAGGAAGATCTTGTAATAATAATAGACGTCTTACTGACCCAATACGTCCGATATGTCCAGATAATAACAGGAATTTCCAAATACCTATAATTAATATAAGGTCTAACGAGCATTCGTTCCAAACCGCCGACAAACTACTCCGAGAACGAAGGGGTTATCATTTTCTCGATTCTATGGATGAACAAGATTTAGCCAGGGCAGCTGTCCATTGGGTGGACAGTCCCGGAAAATATAGTGATGATACAGTAGTACGCACATTTTTGAATCTTACCCCAGATGAACAGAGGTTAGCTGGGATTTATATGATTCAACAACTCATTATACTATATCGAAGTCAGCATTCGGACCCTGGTCCCTTACCTGACATACTGACTGAATTGCTTATGAATAAATGGAGAGGTGCAGGTACTAAATTAATTAAAGAAATTCTAGAATCAAGAAATCAGTATATTCTTTTTGTATGCGCAGAGCATGTCTCATTGCCCGTCAAGGAGAGAACCACGTATCACATGGATAGACAGAATCCCTTACGAGAAGTGCACCCAATAAAAGGCGAGGACAACGAGTTCAAGCGCGTATTTGTATATACGCCCATATCGAAAATAGAATTGTTACAAATGAAGAAAGTGGTACCCAGTCATGACAAAGATCCAGCGGGTTTTCACCGAGAAATTAAAGACATGTTACTCATGGGAGAGTATACCTATCCCGACATTATGACAATATTAAAGGTATTGATGCCTGCTGGTATTTATGAGAAACTCAAGGAAAAAGAGTGGGAGGTAGGAGACCAAAAGATAGAATGGTCAGTGTTAGAAGCGGAAGAAAAGGCCCGAACTGCAGGAGCAGGACTTGGGGATAAAACTAAAGCACTGCCAGGTTTATTAGTACAGGTACTGCCACGTTTATTAACTACGAAAAAGGAAGATTGGGGTACAATTTCAGCCTGTAAACAGAAGCAAGATGAAGACACTAGTGATTACTATGCCCGATTTGAAAAATGTTTTGGTATAAATAGTGGCATAAAAGCAAGTAGCGAATCATACCCACATCTGTTTGTAACAAAATTAGTAGAAAATGCCCTGCCACCAGTAAAGAATAGAGTATTAAAATTCGAGAGTACCTGGCAAGGTAACACTCCATCACAAATGTTACAAATGTTACAGTACCATCATAATAGAATTAGAGAGGAACAAGAACATGAACACAGACGCATGAAAGACACGAAAATGAAAATGTTAGTTTCCCAGACAGTTCCAGCTGAAGGACATAAAAAGGGTATGACACATTCCGATTCAGCAGGACCTGTAAAAGGGACATGCAATTATTGTAAAAAGCCAGGTCATTATGTACACGATTGTCCAGTTTTAAAACATAATATCGCCATAGGTAAAACACAAGAAAGACCACGGCCATTTAGACAAGAGCAGAATGAACAAGGAGCTTTGCAGCATGCCCAGGCCATGCCAGCCGCACAACAGCCAATACAGTTTGTGCCAGCTGCACCACCGTTGCCTGTTGCTGCCACACAGACAACAACACGACAAATGTATCAGACCGCACAGTATGAATATCCTGAGTATCAGCGTTACGCATGAACTAGCCTAGAGAGGGAAGTTGATTTACCCCTTATCGAGATTCCTGTAGATCAAGAAGGACCTTATGTACATAGTGAATTATTAGGCCAAGATAGGAAATTTTTACTCGATACAGGGGCAAGTCGAACAACTATAAAACGTAGTGAAGTTCCAGGGGCACCCCTCTCAGGCTCACAGAATATTTCCCTTGGTTTTTCAGGAAAACCTATTGTTAATGAAGTGTCACAACCTCTGCCACTTACGATAGGACCTCTGACCCGAACTACAGATTTATTGCTTACTAAATCATGTCCAGAAAACTTGCTAGGAATAAAAACATTGAAAGCTCTAGGAGCCATAATATGTTGTTCTCCGGAAGGAGTAAGGTTGTTTTTACGTGATTTTAAAGGTCACTATGTGTCTAGAGACATGGATCCCCGACTGCAGACTTTACCTACACGTCTATGGGCACAAGGCCCTACTGATGTTGGTTGCATGAATATTACACCATATAGAGTCACATTAAAGGCAGGAGTGGTGCTACCACGAATGCGACAATACAAGTTACCACCAGATGCTGTAGTGGCTTTACTACAAATCATTGACGAGCTTATTGCCCAAGGAGTAGTTGTAGAAACAGACTCCAATGTATGTAATTCACCGATAATTCCGATTCTTAAACGAACAGATCCTAAGGCCCCGCCAGTATATCGATTGGTTATTGATCTGCGCGAATTAAACAAGTGCATTGTGCCACAATTCCCTGTGGTCCCAGATATCTCGTCATTACTGACAGCCATTGATTCCGAAGCAACATTCTTTACTGTAATTGATCTCAAAAATGCCTTTTTCAGCGTCCCAATAGATCCGGAAAGCCAATATTTGTTCGGATTTAGTTTAAATGGACGTAGCTTTAAATTCTCACGCGCACCTCAAGGATTTACAGAAAGCCCCAGCATCTATAGCCAAGCACTGAAACGAGAACTTGACAGTATCCACATGCCAGTTAACACTGCCCTGCTTCAATACGTCGATGATCTGCTGATCACCGCAAGAAGCGAACCGGAATGTGAAAAAGCATCACTGACAGTTTTACAATTTCTAGCCGAAAAGGGGCACAAGGTGTCCCCTTCTAAGCTGCAATTCTGTGTCCAGCGAGTTGTTTATCTTGGACACTCGCTGTCCAAGGAGGGAAGGCAGCTTACACCCGACCGCATTCAGTTAATAGCTAACATGCCAATACCCAAGACACAAAAGGAGGTACGGGCTTTCATAGGCCTCACTTCATATTGTAGGCAGTGGATCCCTCAGTATGCATTTCTAGCAAAACCACTCATTCAGTTGACAACACAGGAGGCAGCCACATCGACTGTTCTCCCTTGGACTCAAGAACATACACAAGCTTTTGAAAGCCTAAAGAAAGCTTTATGTCAAGCACCTGTTTTAGCAACACCATGTTACAGAAAACAGTTTACACTTTTTGTTACAGAACGCGAAGGTACTGCCTTGTCAGTACTCACACAGGAACAAGCAGGAGCACACAAACCATGTGCTTATTTTTCTAGTACATTAGATCCAGTAGCTCAGGCTTTGCCTGCATGCCTGAAATCAGTAGCAGCGACAGCTTTAGCAATCAGACAAAGCGATGCCATAGTGTTAGGACATCCATTGACAGTTCAAGTACCACACACAGTAGAGGTCCTTGTAAATAGAACGCAAACACAACACTTGACTATAGCGCGACTTACAGGGTATGAACTTACATTGTTTCAGCCACATATAGAAATCAGACGCTGTAACACATTGAATCCTGCCACACTTTTGCCAGTAACCGGAACAGACCCACTAGCTCATGACTGTATTGAAGTTATTACTATAACGACAAAACCCAGACAAGACTTGACTGATGTCCCATTGTCAGATCCAGACCTGACGTTGTATGTAGATGGTTCATGTATGAGAACAAATACAGGAGAGTTAGTGGCTGCTTACGCAGTCACCACAGATACTGAAGTCATTGAAACAAATCGTATAAATACTTTGTCAGCTCAAGCCGCAGAGCTCATCGCTCTGACACAAGCCTGTATTCAAGCCACAAATTAAAAAGTCAACATATACACTGATTCACGTTATGCATTCGGAGTTGTACATGACTTCGGCGTGCTGTGGCGAGAGAGAGGTTATTTAACTTCCCACGGTGCCCACATTCAGCACGGACCCCTCATTCATGCCTTATTAGATGCAATACATCTACCCACTGCAATATCAATTATGAAATGTAAGGCTCATACGAAGGTTACTGATATCATTTCCCAAGGCAATGATCTAGCCGACAGAACAGCTAAACAGACTGCTCAAACTCAAACCCCCGACATGACAAAGACAATAGTCCCGACACAGACACATTGTATGACAGTTAAAGATCCTACCCTTGACGTAATTGACATACAGACACATGCTACACCAGACGAAATAAAGAAATGGACTGAATTAGGAGGGATCCAAACGGACCAAGGATGGATGATGAAGGAAAAGTCTGTATGGTTCCTTCCTGATTCAATGGTCCAAGTTATAATTAACACTATACATAGTCCAGCACATCTAGGAGAAAAAGCTATGCTAGACAGCATTCAACACATTTGGTTCAATAAACATTTACGAGCAGCAGCCAAACAAAAGGTCCGTACCTGTATGATCTGTTGCCAGTACAACCCAGGAAAAAGCGTTCCCGTAGAACAGGGTGGATTTCATCCTCCTGACCACCCTTTTGAAGTCCTCCAGATGGATTATATCCAGATGGAACGATGTCGAGGATTCAAATATGTTCTCGTAGTTGTCTGCGCTCTGTCCCGTTGGACGGAGGCATACCCGGTTTCAGATTACACTGCCCCGACTACTGCCAAACAGTTGGTTCGAGAATTCTTCCCACGATACGGTTTACCACGTGTTGTCTACTCAGATAACGGCCAGCCGTTCTCATCCGAATTAATGAAACATGTTTCACTTCTGCTAGGATATCAGTGGAAATTCCACTGTGTTCGACACCCCGAGGCAGCAGGTCTCGTAGAAAGACATAATCAGATACTGAAAATCAGACTGTCCAAAATATGCAGAGAGAAAGGTGTCGACTGGATAGTAGCATTACCAGTTGCACTCTTTTACATGAGAATGGTAGCACACTCTCGAACAGGGCTATCCCCGTATGAGGTGATCTTCGACAGACCACCAAATATGTGGGGGACGCCCATACCACGCAAAATAACTGATATTGACTGTAATATGCTGACAGATTACTTGGCTTCCTTGATGTCTGCACTACAATCTTGTCGTTCACAGGTTGCTGCAGCATTTCCCGACAACACTGAGGTGAAACCCCATGACATAGTTCCGGGTGATTTCGTGTTTGTGAAAAATTTCGACCGAAAGACTCAGCTGGAGCCCAGGTGGAAGACACCCAAGTTGGTTCTGCTGACCACAAGAACAGCCGTGAAGATCGAGGGCCGCAAGGGCTGGATTCATTCAAGTCATATCAAGAAATTTCATGGACAATCCTCGGATATAGACATTGTGCCCTGCACTCCCTCACAGACTGATTCAAAACTTCCTTTGGTTAAAAAAAACTGAAACCGAACTCTATAAAGTTAAATTGAGGCCTAGAACGTCAGACGATTTGATTGTTTAAGTCCTCTCCTAGGTGAAGCGGTTGAATCTGTCTCTGACATGTATCCTCTAGACCTGAATCATGGACAGTCGCGAAAAATGATGAAACGACAGGCGTATTGTAAATCACTGCGTAGCCATTGCATAGTGACATTAATAATCTTGTTTTTCTTGAGTCTTTTAATAATTACTGCAAGCATATTGTTGCACATATATTACCCTATTTCTAGACATGTTTATAATGTTACTGCTGAACATTCTTTTAGTGACTTACCTCCGCATGAATTGTCTTATAGACTTGCGCTGCGCAATAACACTTTCATTAGTATGTTACATCATTCCCATCAGACTAGTAATGCCACTAATTGTTGGGTGTGTGGCCGACTCCCTCCCTATCAGAATTATGAAGGAGTCCTGCCTTTCTTTCCACATCCGTTTACACATAATGGATCCTGTGGAGCATGGTTTAGTTTAATCAATTCCATAGACTCAGACACAGCAGTTTACCAAGATCATTGGGTATGGGGAAATCTGAACCTGGTTTTACTCAAGGTCTGCTACCCTGACAAGGAGGGTCGCCCCAAGAGAACAGGAACTGATCTAGAAAATGAAGTATATGGATTAGGTAATTTTACACCTAATCTCATGATTCTAAATGTCGTATCCGAAGTTGAACTAGTCTTGCCCACCATGTCAGTATTCCCAGCGAAGGGTGAATTATGTGTAAGAAAGGTTGGTTCCATACATATGGGCCATAGTAAATGCACTACTATAGTAGAATTCAGTGATCGAGGCAAATCTTCATTTAGAGCTTATCGCCACTCCTACTTTATATGTGGTCAGACTGCATATATGCGTCTACCTCTAGACTGGGATGGTACCTGCTACATTGCATTCCTTTTGCCACCTGTTTTCCTAGCTCCTCCTGATTATTACAGAAATATTCATTTAGTACACAACAGGGAGCGGAGAGATCTCCCAATTGTCGATTACACTGAAACAGCATGGGAAAAATACACAGATTTCAATAAAGGCATCTTTCCTTATATAGGTACTGTTACTAATAGTAAACTGATACGTAGATTAACTAGAACCCTTGAAGCAGTAGTGAATGAGACTATTTCCGCCTTAGGCAATTTAACGGAAGAGCAGTCTGCTATGCGGATTGTTGTGCTTCAAAATCGTCTTGTTCTTGACGTCATCCTGGCTGATAGGGGCGGAGCTTGTAGGGTCATCGGATCAAGCTGCTGCGTATTCATACCAGAAAATTCGCCATCTGTATATAAAGCCATCACTCGCCTTCATAAGATTGTAAACCAGATACACCAGAACCCAGGCACTTAGACTTGGTCCAGTTGGTTTTGGAGTGTGATATCGGCCTGGGGATGGAGAGTTTTATCCTTCCTAGGTATTGGCCTTCTCATACTATTCAGTTGCTGTCTATGTCTGCAATGTGGACCAGCGATTTGTGGTCTGTGTACCACATCGTGTATTCCACCACCAAGATTTCGTTCGTCCCGGAAGAAGAAAGAAGAACAAATGATGTTATATTAACAGATCAATGGATTGATGAAGATTGATATCTCTTAACGGGCAAGTAGGGGACAAGGAGGGAATGTGGAAATATGGATTTTCCCGATCAGTTATGTCCCCTATCTTGGACCCCAACGGTTCTATGTGCATGTCACAAGTACATGTATGTTCCCTCCAGTTCCAGTTATGAAGACGCAAATACATGTGCGTCCACCGTCAACATGCCCTCTGTCAGATCCGCCATGACTAGGCCGGATATTCCATTCCTAAATATGAAAGGCCACCGGCTTTATATGGTTCACTTATGCCATTTTACAGTCCAGGCAAGTAGGCCCTGATTCTGTCATCAAACTCCTCTTGCTTTCTGCCTCTGAAAACTCCAGTTCGAGCCTGCATCTGTGACCATGAACTTTGTCTCATTCTCTGCGCGGCTCACGAAGCCTGACATCAGCCTATTCTCTGCCAAGAACTGTATTTCGCCTTCGAGTTATCTGCTTCCCCCTCAGCCGATGCATTCCTGTCTAGTAGTTTAAGTAAACATCCTTCCAGCTACCGAGCAAAAGGCTCGACTTCTCTGCCCTCATGCAAGTAATTCATAGCCCTGTTACCATGGAATATTCCTACCCCCTCGCTTTCAGTGTAGACACTTAGACACTTGTACACGCACGCACAGTCAGTATAGAATAGATTCTGTCCGAGAGTCCTTCTTTTGTGGATAACATAGTTCTTTAAACATAGGATGTTAGATATGATTTGGGATTAGGTTGACTTGACCTCCCAGACTTTTTGTCTCCACATGTAGAGCTAAAATGTCAAGTCCCCTTCACCCCCTAGTTGCACGTCAATCACACGTCATACTGCTGCGCACGCATCTATGCCAAGTATTATCTTATAGATCCACCTATATGTGACATCGTAACCAATTATGTTCCTTTTTACTCCTTATTACACCCATTTTTTGGTTACGCAGATAGATCGTCATTTTCCTTATCAATTGTTACGCCTATTGCATTCGCTTCATTGTAATGTATGTACTATAAAGGTTACTTCTTGTCAATAAAGTATGTACTTCACTTCCTGAACCTCCGTGGTGATGGAACTTGGAGCAACCGATTATAATCGATCATTGGAATAAAGCCCATTCCGAACCTCTAATACCACGGATTCTGCCTCTCATTTTACTGAGCTATTTAATTATGTTTCTGTATCAAATTAAGTCCAGGTAAAAGAAAATTATTTACCACACCTCAAGCATTTTTTAATCAAACTGACCAGGCAGAGTAACAATACAGAATATTTGTCCATATTATAACAAGAACATGGTGCAATATATGCTTCCTCTTGTCTTGCCAAAGGGGAAAGCCGATGGCACTTTCACCATAGTAATTTGTTAGGTCATCATCATGACACATAAGATATTGAGAGCAACCACAACAATGAATTTTTAGCATGTACTTATACTAATATCAATCAAAGTATTGATTCTCATTCTCGTGTAAAGTCTGACCAGCAAGGGCTTACACCGTGTGGTAGTTTGAGGTGAATTGATTTCTCCAGGGCTTAAAATTGTGAGTTGGCCCGATACTAAGTCGCATTGAATGATTTTATATTTCTCTGAGCCAGTGAAACATTGTATACACAAGGTGGTATGGAGACTTTGGTTCCCTAAAACAATGGAATAACAATGGTCGTGATTTTTCCGACCTTGTGAATGAGAATCAGTGCTTGGATTAATATTGGTATTAGTATATGCTACAAATTAATTTTTGTGGTTGCTTTCAATATCTTATATGTCCTGATGATGTCCTAACAAATTACTAAGGTTGAAACGTCTTCTATGTACCGGACCATGCTCTTGTTATTATACAGACAAATATTTGAATTGTTATTCTTATGTCATTGTGTGTTTTATGTTTACACTGTTATTTTTTTGTATGTGTTTGCTTAGTGAAACTTTGTGAGAACAAATTTTTCGTTCGTTTATGTATTTGATTTTGCATTGTATTATTTACCTTGTTTCACAAAGAATAATCCAAAGAACAAAAAACTTTCTACTTTGAAAGAGCTTTTTGCTCGGGTCAATTTTTTTGATTAAAGTGCACACATTTTGGTTTGATTGAGTTGTGGATATTATTTGCTTTATAATTTTATCCCCGAACCATTGTGGTTTTTGTATTCCTGAGGGAGAAGCCATGTCATTTTCTTCAAACTCAGAGAAGAGTGTTTCAGATATTGGCAGTCCAATTACAAAGCTTCTGCCTCCCCAATGAGCCCTTCTGAAATTGAGAATGACAACATTGTTGGACAAGGAAGAAGGCAATGGCCTAGATGAAGTGTACCATGGAAAATTACATTTGAGGTTGTTGGGGCCAGAGTAATGGAATACTTTAAAAGTAATGCACAGAGCTTTGAAATCAATGTGCTTCCTTACAGGCAGCTAGTGAAACTGAGTTAGGGCCTGTGAGGCTGACTGATGTCTAGAGAGCTCTAGCAGATGACGAGCTGCAGCATTCTCCAGGATCTGCAGTTTGTTTAAAAGTCTTTGCTGCAGATGTTTATAAAGACCATTACAATAATCCAATTTGTATAACTCAAGAGCAGTGACAACAGTCTTCTGCAACTCCTGGGGGATAAAAGGGAGCACTTCCATGTAGGAGCCACTACATCCCATTTATGGTTGTTGTTTTCTACCTAACCAGTGGATGGAGGGGTTGGGGCATTTTCTTGCTACATGATGGGCTCGCTGTAATTGATGGGTACTCCCATGACAAGGTGTTACTTAGCACCCTTGTCCAACTTCTGCTCTATACTTTCATTAATGTAATCCTTCTTCAGCCACCAATCAGCATTGACTTTATCTTCTGTTTATCCAGTGGCATAATAAAAGTATGCCCACCCCTGCAGAGTTGTTGAGGGGCATCTGAGGATCCTATAACTCACAGAAATATTTAGGTGTGAGGCTGAATGGGGGTCACCTGAAGCGTGGGCTTGCCAGGAAAGACAACTTCAATGGAAATTTCTTCCTGTTGATCTTTGTGCAAGAAATCAACTTGCATGCTGTCTTTAGAAAGACAATAAATTAACCATTCTCTTTTAGTTCTTGTATTCTCTGGGATGCTTCTCCATGCTTGGAAATCGTTTTCTGTGTCAATATTTTTAGTGCATAACAATATTGATATTTTTTCATGTGTTTTATTGATTTGAGACTTTAAAAGGTAGTCACTGTTTACTAGAAATAGAGAGCAATTGTGGTCATATTCTATGCAATCCATTGCTGTACTCAGCTAAAGCAATCAAGCAGCGAACATTTTGATTGGCAAACTAAACAAAAAACTTAACCATCATGGTTCATGATAGGCAAATGCCCGTATCTTATTGCAGAAACATAAGCACTACATCATATGAGAATGTTTATCAACCCAGCCCAGTGTTGGAGAACACCACTGTGCAGCAGGAAATGCTAGAATTGCTGTGAGGATTCATCTAAACCAATACATCTGAATTGATCCCAGGTCCTGGGGATATGCAATCAGACTTTGAGGATAGCTTTAGAGGTTTTAAGTTATGATCACATAGACCTACTGCTCTCTCAGTTGTACAATTGGGTTGTCTTAGAGTAATCTTCTTTGTTTGCGCCTATTTGTACAACTCCAGTCGCCACATGGGGACTCTTGGGGCATGGGGAGATTTTCAGCAAATGCTGATTGCTTTGTTAGCACTTACCAAAGCTAGGTCAGCAAAATGTCTCGTATTTTTTCCAGCTTTGGGTCGTAGCAAGAGGCACAGCAAATTTTACTGCTGGAAATGTCCACTCTAGGACAAGTTCTTCTACCGTCCTCCAAGAGATGTTTGACTTGGGGGCATGACTATGCAATATGATATAAAACAATATGAATAACTGGGAACTACTGAAAACATGTTGTGCAGTTTCAGTGGCGTAAGATATGTCTGATGTACATAGTTAAACTGAACATGTTTCAGACAGGCATTTTAAAAAAAAATGTGTGGTGTAACTGTCATCCATTTCATTTCATTTCAGACAGTTCCCCAGTACATATGAATACTGATAATATAGAAGATGACAAACAGTGGTCTCTCCTCCGGCACCCTACTGTCATGGTGTAGGCAATTTCACTGGAGGATTCAGCAATTCTTCCAGAAACTGAATGATTTTCAATTACCTTTTTACCTCAAAGCAGATATAGTGCAAAGCTTTCCTCTAGTGAAAATATGGACATGCCCAGAGCTCTTCCAATTTGCTTCAAATATCTCATTAGGGTACACTAGTGTTATACAAAAGCAAACGATTTCATAAATGTACACCCTAAATATTCAATTCACAAATATTTCCACTAGAGTAAATCTAGTAATGAATGGCTGTTTTTTTCTGAAGTGGTGCAAACTAATTTCACTGTTACCACTCACATTTAGCAGATAAAGGAAGAAAGACAGAAGATACATTGATTTTCAGAAGATTAACCAATTCCGGGCAAATTTCTGCATCTTTGTCACAAGACTATGAATGTTTTATGGTGGATATTTATGGGACACCTCAAAAATGCAGCCATTTCTCAATGTGATTTATCTCCAGCATTGTTAAGTTGCTAGTACAAATCTGAGATCAACAAACATTTATGAGTCTGGCACTAGCAATGCTTACTGAGAAGTAGTTTTTTATTTTAAATTTGAAGACTTTGGGGCTCATTACGATGTCCGCCGGCTATCGTTGCGGTGCCGGGACCGTCCGCCAGACGTGCGGCGGTCTCACCACACATTTTAGTATTCGCCCGCCATACTGGCAGGCGCATCCTGGGCTTTTAACATTGTGTACGGTCCCACGGTGCCTGCCACTTGGTGCATGGAAATGCAGGGGGGTAGCCCCTACACAGAGGGGGCCCGCAACGGGCTCCTGAAACCAGCCTCTGCCTGTCTTTTTGTGGCGGGATTACCCCCGCAAAAAGACAGGCGTAAAGGGATTCCGTAATCCCAATGCTGCCCTGTGTCCTGGTTCTGCAAGGCAGGTGGAAAAGGACCGCCTTGCGGAACCGTGGCAGACGGACTTTCCGTCCGGTGCGGACACATTGGGATTCCCACCGCCATCCTAATTTGACGGTGGGAATTTCCTGGGTGATGGCGGAAGGAACGCCACTGCCGGGCTGGCGGGGGCAGTATTTTTGCCATCATAATGAGCCCCTGTGTTTCTTGCAAGAATGTGTGACGATTTACTTGCTATGGTAAAGAAACCACTCCAATGCGTTTTAAAAAAAAACAAACATATGTTCCTAGAAACACGTTTCAATTTTGGGCAGACTACTGAGGTTTAGAAGACTGGCTTGATGCCACAATATAATATCATAACTGCTCTACAGAATTCATCATTAAATATTGTATGTTCAAGAAATTGCTAGACCGACGAGAAGCTCTGGTATTCTAATTAAGTAGTTATGTTCTCAACAGAATACAGCTGCTCGCCACAATGCGAGCGCACGTGGAAAATAACGTTGCTTTACAAAGAAAAGCTGTGCCTCCCGTGTGTTTGTTCGTTTTATTAATTATATAGACACACAATTATATTTTATTCAATCTGATTTACTTGTCTTTGCGAACAGCAGCAGAGATTATAAAGAGACTACTTACTGCAAGAACATTTTCAAAATTACTGAGCATTATAACAAGCATGCACACCCATTAGTTCATGAATGTACATTTTTTATTTTGTCTGGAACTGTTTCTACAGATTATGCATTTACCACAAGATACTATATAGTCTTAAGGAAGTTAAAGGTGAAACAAACTGCCTGGGAATTAACATTAGTAATGTGTTTTTACACAGCGATTTATGTCTCAATTGTGCAATTTTGAATTTAAAGTTAATAGTTTGAGTGTTACCCAATTTTGGGCCTCACATTTGGAGATAATATCATTATGACAATAACTAACTATAATGTCACTTTAACCTTTCCTTTTTTTTCAATGAATTTCTTGTTTGTTTTTTTACATAAAATAATATCTTAATACCACACCTACCAATAATGTCACTTTAACCTTTGTTTTTTCAGTGAGTTTCTGTTTTTTTTTAACATAAAGTAGTATCTTATTACCACACCCAATGCCCGCAGACAGACAACCCCTGTGACTGGCCAAGCGCTCCTGGACCCCATGCCACATTCTTCCCTTTTATAAAAAATGTTGTTCAGTCCCATGGGATTCCCACTGGACCACATGGGTGGTCCACGTTGGGTGGTGTGGGACTGTGCTGGGCTGACTGTGCTGGGTCCTACGGGAGCTACCAAAATTTCCCACAAGCATACCTCGGGACCAGAGGGCCCAAAAAAAAGTAAAAATATTTTGGTCTCAGGAGTGTCCCTGTGGGACCGCTCCCCATAACTACTTCCTTTTTTTTTAAGTTTCAGGACACGAGGACTGAATCCCTGTGTCCTGTATTGGAAGCCACTACATTTTCTTTTAGGGGTGACCAACCAATGAGATCGCTCGTTCCGGTGGGGCTGATCAGGCCGACAGGGAGAAAAAAGCCATTGCGATCAAAGTACTTTATTTCTTTTTTTTTGTGGTATTGAAGGACTTACACAAGTCCCACAGGATCAGCCATCCAGATATTTCTATTTTATTAACCTCTTCAGTGCCCATGACGAGATAGTCTCGTCATGAAGCACGGTCGCGCTGTGCCCATGACGAGACTATCTCGTCATGAACCCCACCCACTAATGTAACGCCCGGCACAGGAGGGGGAAAGGGCGTGGCACAGAATGGGTTAACTTTAATTTCACCTAAATGGCTTAACAGATTTACACCAGGTCACAAAAAGCACTCTTTCTGATAATGATCTTGCTTTATGCCAAATTTGGTGTAAATCTGTTCAGCTGTTTTTTCTGTATTGCTGTTAAAAAGACCCTATGAAACTTGCATGAGGAAAACATTTTATTAAGACACGCCCACATCTTTCTCGACTCTCTGCACAGCTTGACATACCCACCTGAAACATTCCAGAAAGAAGCTGAGGTGGATAAACATTTTTGGGGAAATATTTTGTGAAAATTCGTCATTTGGTGCTAAAGTTATTAGCAAAAAAAAAATCTTCCTATGGAAAGCCTGAGATAACTATAACTACACAGAGGCGACTGCCACTGTGCAAGGAGAAGAAATCGTAATTTAATAATAACCCCATTAGCACCCACATATAAATATATAGTAGAGGTACATAAACAATATTGTTGTGATCTGGGATGGCAGTGAAAAAATACAGAAGACCTCTCAAGTGTATATAAACTTTAGGCTCAGAGACATCCGAATGGTACTTAACTGCAGGTCAGGTTTATTCAGCTACTTACCGTCACAGTAGCATGATTGTCAATATTCTGGATACAATATTGTGGCAGGATGATATTTATTCACTCAATATTGTGATGTCAGGAATCCCCTCCCACACATGGATTCCCTCCCACGATGCCACTTCCGTGAACCTGGTGTGCTTGGAGGAGAGCGGACTACAACTCCCAGAATGCCCTCCGGCAACAATTGCCTTTTGCCACTCAAGAGTTCTGGTTACATAACACCAAGGGAAACGCCTAGTTTTCATGTTATGCAACTCAAGAGTTCTGGTTGCATAACACCAAGGGGAACGCCTAGTTTTCATGTTATGCAACTCAAGAGTTCTGGTTACATAACACCAAGGGTAACGCCTAGTTTTCCTGTTATGCAACTCAAGAGTCATGGTTATACAACGCCGAGAGTACTACTTAAGGAGAAGATCACTGGGACTCGGCGTCGGATATTCTGATCTTTGCCGGAGTACCTGGTTGAGGTACACAGACCCGTTGGTGAGTTGAGCGGCGGAAGGAACATTCTACGGAGCGGAGGAGAGGTGCTGGCGTGTGCTTCCTGCCCGTGTCCTGTCCCGTTCTGAGAGCCGTATTCAACGTCATTGGGCACAAGTCCCGTTGGTAGAGCCGAAGCTCCCAACGGCCTGACAATTTGGAGAAAACGAGGTTGGTGCGAGCCGAAGCTCCCAACCCTCGTTCCTTCGGTAAACACACGCTTAGAGCTAAGACGCTATCCAGGAGGTGTTTCCGCGTCTTAGCCATCGACACTCGTAGGAGAACTGGGATAGGTAGAGCGGCTGCTCCCATCCATTCTCTGCGCAACCTTGGGTATCATCACTTAAACCCGGATACAAGGGACGCACACTAGGAGGTGTTCCCAGCGTCTTTGTGTTGTGGCAGTACTCTGGGGGATACTGGTAGAGCGGCTGTTCCCAGGTGGTAGAGAGCCCGGCCGGGTGACTCCCACGTGCCCCCCCGTAGATTCCACAACCTTGGAACTACCCTTCACAGCGGTCGAGTGGCATTGTCGGCCACTGCTTAGCACTGTGCCCTCCGTTGGAGCATACCGGGTCCGGTGTGCATGCGGAGGACGGTTAGACGAGCTGTGAATGGGTATCGTACTTTAACTGGTGATTCCAGTACCGGTATTCTTTGTTGTCTGTAGTTGTTTATCTGTTTATTAAATCATCCTTAAACCTCCATTTCTCTGGTCCGTCGTCTGTTTGTCCCAACCCCGAGAAAGCCAGGACGTTACATGTGACAATCAACCGTCAGATACATCATTGAAAAGGACAAATTGAAAAAAACTTTAAAGTTACAGTGGGTGGAAACAAACCCAAGAAGAGTGACATGGGCAGATTGTGCCCTTATAAAGAAACAAAGATTCCTTAAGTAATAAATATTGAAAATGGGTTAAAAAAGTAACAGAACTCCAAAATATCAGTTGACCGATTAAAAGCCAGTGCAGTGACTATTTCTAAGCTGAACAGCATGCAAAAATGCTTTCAGTAACAAAGGGCAACAATAGATATACCGAATCTGACCGTAATATGTGATAACTCTTAAGCATGAAGTCTGGATTCTAAATGAAAAACAAAGATAATGGACACCGACAATGCATAATTATATTTGCCCAAAAACAAATATAACTTGTAAAAAATTCAATATGTTTGAAGAGATATTAAGATTGTAGTTCTTAATACTTAATTGTTTCAAAAGAAACAAGTGAAAAATAAAAAATAAATTAAAATAAAATGCCCACATTTAAATAAATTAACTGGTGGGCACACAAAACAATTACCCTGCAATTGGCACCTAAGAAAGAACAGTACATGGGGAATTAGTTGAGGTATGCATTATATAGAGAATATATATACTACTATTGCACTGTGTTTTTTTCCGCACGATATTGCCTTCTTACTACTTGAGGATGTGAATCAGCCTTCTCTTAGCTATGCACATGGATCATTAACTGAAGAGCATTAACCAGTGCTATGTTCAGTCATACTCTTTTGTTTCCTATGAAAAGTGGGCTTTGTACAGAGTGCCATACAGAATAAGACACATAGGTAGAAATATAGATAGATAGATAGATAGATAGATAGATAGATAGATAGATAGATAGATAGATAGATAGATAGATAGATAGATAGATAGATAGATAGATAGATAGATAGATAGATAGATAGATAGATAGATAGATAGATAGATAGATAGATAGATAGATAGATAGATAGACAGATAGATAATAGATAGATTTATTTCAGTTAATTAAAATCATTACTTTATACAGCATAAAACAGTGAATTAAAAACAACCATAAAAATTGACTGTAATACAATTAATGTACTACATTATCCAGGGACTCATGATAAACTTAACTTTAGCATAAAAGGTGAAAACCGGGCTGGGGTTATTCCAAATGTCATATACTAGTTAAATTGTACTGTTGAACCATCCACCTCAGAGCTTCTGGTTTCCCTACAGTCGTACAGAATATTGGTGTAAACCTGCCCATATAAAGTTCTCATACAGAATAAACAATCATGAAGGGCTAGCACTGTTAACCATAAAACTGTGTGATATTCGTATGCCCAAATGTCTCTGTACAAAAATACGCTGTTCAGTGTGGAGAGAAGATCGTGCTCTGTTGTGGATGAAAAGTCCCAACCGCTTTTCCTTGCATGGGCAGCAGTATCACATCAAATACCCTTTATCCTAACGTGGTTATTAATTCTAACCAAGTGTTAAATTACCCCTTCCATAATACCAGATGCAAAGTGCAGATGTGACAGATGAAAATTCACTAGATAGTGCAAAGATGAAATTACTCAATCACAACAAGGGTACGGTAGCTCCACAAGGAGAAAAGATAGACTGTTTCCCACATTTTGAGTATACAAGTCAAAGTCCAAAGTATGGACATCAAATAATTCCAATTCAATTCAATTCAATTCAAATAGCTTTATTGCGGTTGAATTTACCATAAAAGCACATAGCAAAAAAACAAAACGAGAAAACAGACAATCCGATTCATGGATGCAGTTACACAACATTACATTATTTAAAAAGAATCGATCCATAAAAAATATAAATAATTCCATGATTTAAAAAGATATCATAACAATACAATCCTAAAAAAACTAAAATATTTCTTGCTCTCTTGAATTCGATTTGGCTAGTCTTGAGTTAAAATGACATTATTGATCAAATTCCTTCGAACAATCCACATTAAATGTAGGAATTTGGCAACTGTACAGACAATTAGTGGATTAGTGTCTGTTTTTAGTATCCTAAGAAAGGCCAAATAATGTTTTATGCCCAGGTTCTTACACAACTGTATTATCCAAGGCCTCCTGATAAAAGCATAAGCAGGACAAAATAAGATGACATGGACCAGGGTTTCATCCTCAGTAGTGCAGCCCGGGCAGGGTCGTACAGCTCCCCCCTTCCACCTATCGGATACAGAGAAAAATGGCAGTGTACCATATCTAAACTGTAGATACAGTTTCTTGGCTAGTGTTGGTTGGATTAAATCAATCGCAGACTCAAAGCTATAAACGGATTTTACATCCAGAAAATTGTCAGTTAAGCTTGAGGATTTTACTGAGCGAATATGGTTACTTAGGTTATTTTCCCTGACCACACTATTCAGAAACTTCTTTGGATTAGCTGTGCAGAAGACTTCAGGATTAAACCAGAGTTCCTCAAAGCCATTCGATATAAGTGACTGTTTTACAAAGGCTAGCCAGGGAATCCTTCCTGAACCAATAGAAGCCATGACAATTTGGAGTTCCTCCCTATAGCTCACCAACTCAGGTGTACTCCAGAGACGCTTCCAATAGAGTAGCGGTCGAATGGCAATAGCGTCTGCAATTGGACGGACATTGAGATCAAGTCTTAGTGGGAGTAGAGGAGTGCTTTTAGGGAGGTCCAATAATTGTCTAAGAAAGTTATTTTCAGTTATAGATAGGGTACTTATTGGTGTATGACCCCAAAGTTCAGCCCCGTAGAGAGAGGAGGCCCTAGCTTTCACTTTGAAAATTTCGAGCGGTGCACTAACTATTTTTAGTGTACAACTCTTCTGTACTTTGAGAATGCCCCCTGCTACTTGCGTTAGTCTTAAATTAGACTTTGCCACTTGAGGACCCCAACACATTTTATCATTTAAGGTCACACCCAGATATTCAAATGTTGAAACCCTTTCAAGAGGTCTACCACCCATAGTTGGGTGGGGGCAGTTAACAGTTTTTGCATTAAAGGCCATGTACTTAGTCTTGTCTATGTTAATCACCAGGTTTCTTTTTAAGCAGAAATTGGAAAATTGGTCTAACACGCGCTGCATCCCCATTGGAGATTTTGAAAGCAGAAGCGTGTCGTCCGCAAACATTAAGGCGGGAAATTTACGGGCGCCTATTTTGGGGGAGTCTATATCTTTTATGGCCATGAGGTCTTCTATAAGCCCGTTGAGAAAGAGAGAAGATAGGGTTGGAGCAAGGACACAGCCCTGCCTAACACCTTTCTCAATCGGAAAGGCTCCGGTTAACTGTACTTGTTTGCCGAAGCATACTTTTGCAAAAGTACCAGCGTGTAAGATTTTAAGTTGGTGGCATAAATAGGGTGGAACCCCCATTGATAGTAGAATGGACCATAATTGTTTTCTATCCACCATGTCGAAAGCAGATTTTAAGTCGACAAAAGTAAGATAGAGACTACCCCTTTCCAATGCCACATGCTTCCAATATATCACTTGTAGCCGGAATGGTTGATCAATTGTTGAGGTTTTCGCCCTAAATCCCGCCTGAAGTGGCGTCAGAATGTTATTGTCACTAGACCAGCTCTCCAAACGTTGTAACAGTACCCTGGCGTAAATTTTTTGTGTGACATCGATAAGGCTAATCGGCCTATAATTTGAGGGTAGGAGCGGAGAGCCCTTCTTATATATTGGGATAATCTCCGCCCCAAGCCAGGAACTAGGCAAAGGTTACCCCTCCAGGATTGCGTTGAATAAAACCAAAAGGTATGGGGCCCAGACTGATGGTTCTTCTCTAAATAGATCACCTGGGATACGATCGAGCCCCGGAGCTTTATTGGGCTGGATCCTGAGTATTGCCATCTTTACTTCGGCCAATGAAATTTTTTGCGCAGGCAGAATGGGGATCACAGGCAGGGACTCTGCGGAGCCACCTGAATACAGGAGGGAGAGAGAGAGTAGAGATCTTTGAAGTGGGAGGACCAGGCTTCCTCTGATATATTGGGGATGATTGCAGATCCACCTTCTGGATTCCCAGTATGGACAAGATTCCAAAAAGACCTCGCATCCTTTGCTGCGAGGGCAGTTGAAATAGCGGCCCAGCGATCAGCCTCCCATTCAGATTTAGCATTTTTTATCAATTTCTTATAGGCTTGTCTAGCCTGGATGATGTGTTGACTATTTCCTTTGTTTAGAGCCAGTAGTAATGCTAATTTGGCATCTCTACAACCTCTGTTAAACCAGGGATTACCACCGAAACATGGCTTGGTTTTAATAGGACCTACTTTATAAAAGGTGTCCGTTAACAAAGAGACCATCTCACCATGGATAGCAGTAAATACAGTCATATCCATAGCATTAGGGTCACTGATAACGTGGTTGGTTTTTTCAAGTAGGGGAACTACGTTTCTATATAAATTTGGCATTACATCTGCAGAGGATTTTGCAGCTGCCCATCGAATTCTTCTCCCACCTTGTACTAGCCTTAGATCGGTTCTGGGAGAACTGATTTTAACACTCTCCCCACAAGTTAGTTGGAGATTCAACTCAGTTATCAAGGGGTTGTGATCACTTTCTGAGCGCCGACAAATAATTCCAGTCGGAAAATGAAGGAAGACCAATCTTATGGAAGAGGAAGCCTCACACACATATTTGTGTCATGCTTCATCGGCAACATCTCCCCACCCTGTTAGGCAAATACCACCAGGGCTGACTCAACCTCCTGACATACCCTGACAGGAGGGAGTTCTTAGATCAAAAAAACTACTGGACAAAGATGGGGTCCAGATTAATTAAAAATACCTTGAGGTTTCTGGTATTTCACCTTTAATAATAGGGGCCCCAGGTATACCTAAAAAAAGCATCAGACAGTATGTTTGAGGACAATGGCTCAAATCCTCTCTTTTAAGACATGTTTCTGCCCTAGTGTGTAGCCTTAACATATCTGGGTCATTCTTCAGGGCTGATGATCCCTAACTTTATCTGGTGGACTACTCGCTGGAGACATAAACTAACAGACAAATACGCCTGGTGAGTTCTACGTGGGTGCTGAAAGGAATATTAACCTATAAAAGTAAAAAATACAAGAAAGGACTTACAATTTAGGACTTCCCTTCAGTAGTACAGAATAAATTCATAATCATGTTGTGGGCATTCAGGTGACACTTCACAGCATGCTTCTATAAAATAACACTCTCAATAGTTGATGCAGGCACATGCAGCTACGAAGCACTTGGACAACAACATTTAGTTAATTCTTCTATAACAATATAGGTCATTATTATAGACATAAAACTATCCCTTACCCTAGATTGTAGGGGGTACTGGCATCCTGATCTGGGAGGGAAGCGATGTCCTTTATAGTCACACACTAATGCACAACATAGGAGGGTAAACAGATATTCTCAGGTGCAATAGACACATAGCTACCACTTTTTGAGGGTTTTTGTTTTCAGGCTACTAGTTATTTACCCTATCGCATTTTTTGGGGAAAAACAAAGAGAAATCATTTTATTAAAGATAGCAGGATACATGATGGAAAGAGTACACACCCTTCTATCGTATGATCTCTCTTCAATAACTCACCTACTGGTGAGAGAAAATATACACACGAGCTCCAGACTAGCTTAGGCTCAAAATAGTCTACCTTTTATAAAGTTCCTGCCATACTTCAATGTACTTTTTAAGGCATTCATTCAGTGGGTTTCTGAAACTAACAGCTTTCCTTGCTTATGGAAGAAATTGCCTATTTTTGCCTAAATCTCTATTCATTTGGATTAGGGATTTCCTTTATTGAACACACTTGCTGTAGGTTCTCAATTTAATTTTTCATTCTTACTAATGCAGTATTTTATCTTGTTTTGAAATACCCACTAATGGATTATTTGAATCTCTAATGATGATGACGAAATATTAATACTTACTGACCAAATACATTGATTTAAATTATAATGTTAATTAAGCTCTTTAACTCACACCAACTTTCTTTATTGATTATTGTGGAGCCCCACATGACCTTCACTGTTGTTTTCTCCTTCTCAGTTTTTGCCGATGAACAAAGGTCAATACGACCAATGGCAGGGGTTATTAAATGAATACTCTCGAAGGCTCGGATACAAGAATCCCTGCTCTGGAATCATGATGCACGCACAGCGCATGGAATCAATCTCAAAATCAGTGATCGTTTTCTATGCTGCTGGAGCACCATGGTATCGCTTCTGGCCTGCTATTGTTAGATCTCTTTTTAGTCAGTGGATAACTTAATCTGGATTTCTGATTGTTAGATTTGGCATATTTTGGCATGTTTCCCCAGAGTTCTTGCTTTCTGACCTCCCGGTTTTGACTCTGTCTTTGCTGGCATAGTGTGTCTGCGCACTTTTCTCACTGCTGATCAGTGGTAAAGTGCAAGTGCTCCTGTGGTAAATTGTGTTATGGATTGGTGTTTCCATGATTGGATATTTGATTTACTTGTTAGTTCCTAGTAAAGTGCACTGAGTGTGCCAGGGCCTGTGAATCAAATGCAACTAGTGGGCCTTCAGCACTGATTGTGCCACCCACTTGAGTAGCCCTAAAAAGGTAACTCAGACCCGCCCTTGCGTAGTCTGCACGCGGTTTGTAACTGCCATGTCGACTTGGCCAGTGCACCCACTTGCCAGTCCCTCACCTTCCCTTTTCTTACATGTCAGCCACCCCTAAGGTAGGCCCAAGGTCCCCTGTGGGCCAGGTGCAATGTATGTGAAAAGTAGGACATGCCCTGGTGTGTGTTTCATGTCCTGATAACAAATTACCACCAATTTCGTTTTTCGACATTGCAATGTTACCTGTTCCCCATAGGACAGAATGGGGAGTTTGTTTATAACATCTTATGAACATAACTGGCCCGGGGAATTAGGTAGGAAAATAAAGTTTAGTATACCTGAACTCAGAATCTAAAGATGCATCTTTTCGTGAAGGTAATTTTTACATTCTGTGTTTGAAAATAGCACTTATAGAAAGTAGGTATTTTCTTGCTCAGTCATCCCGTGTGCCTCATTTGGAATGTGGATTGCCTGTCTGGATTTTGGATGTCAGAAGGCTGGGGAGCATGAGTGGCTCCAGATAGTCTAGGTGGGTTAGGAGAGGGCTGAATAGGCCTGGGCTGCAATTGGGGAAGGGGGAGGAGATTTCCTTGCACCTCAAAGGGCCTGGTCTGCCTCTGCCTCTGCCTCTGACCATGCCTTCTCCACCTCCTGCCAGGAAGTCACACCAGAGAAGGCAGAACTGGTTCTGGTTGGGCACAGACTCTCTCTGCCTAAGAGAACAAAGGATTTGGGGATATAAATATTGGGGCCCAGACCCCTGAACTTTAGAACTCTTTTGGACCAAGAAGACTGCCAAGAAGAAGAACTGGAGAAGCTGTGAGGAGGAACTACCACTTTGCTATGTGCTTTGCTGTGTTGGCCTGCAGTGGCTGCTTCTGTCTTGGGCAGTGAAAGGACTGGACTGAACTTTCTGCAATCTACTTTTGTGAGTTTCTCCAAGGGCTTGAGGTAGAACTTGCCCCCTGCTCAAGAAGTCTAACGAACAGCAAAAATGTTAAGTTCTTCTGGCTTCAGCACTGTGGACTGTGTGTTTTTTGCTGCAACAGAAGAAGAAGCAACCCGTCGATGTCGACGCCGCCGCTGCCGACTCCGTGTCCTGAAGGCACTGCAGGGGGCACGCCTTGGTATCCCCGACGATGCCGCTTTATGCTGAAATCTACTCAGCTGCTTGCACTGTGGTTCAAGGACACCGCTAGTAAAGTTACGCGATGCACTGCCCTCATCTCGCACCACAGCCTTAGCCTACCGATGCCGGCGGCATTGACTCCCATTTGTCAGCCGACAACAGCACTTCAGCAACGACGATGCTGCTGCTTGCACCGCGACCTGCCAGCACCACGATGAGCACCGCATTCACTGCACCGTGACCCTGGTCTCACGACGATGCCATCTGATGCTGCCACGCAGCTGCTGCTCGCACCGCGACCTGAGGGTACCACACGCTGCACCTCTGCACTTCGCACCACAGCACCCTATGCCGACCGACGCCAGCGCTCCTGACTTCAACAGAGAGGAGTTCGATCAGCAACGCGTGTAACTTCGAGGGCCCCGACTACTCCTGCACCGACCTCCGGAACCGACGCCTGCAGACGCCGTGCTTGCCGAACCTCAACGAGAGGTCGCCGACACCCTGCATTTCTAAAAGGTACTGTTTGTGGGCCTTCCTAACACCGTAGCTGGCCCGTGACGCCGCGGTCAGCAAGAACTGTATGGTTTTGTTTGTTCATGATGCCAAGATAGCCCCAGATGGAGCTATCGACATCAAGGAAGATTTCTAAGTACTGTATTGTGGATCTTGTATCGTTTTTGGTCTTGTCTTAAGTATATAAAAATATTGGATATTTTTCTAAACTGCCTCTAAGATAAGCCTGACTGCTCGTGTCAAACTACCAAGGGGGTGAGCAGGGGTTATTTTAGGAGTGTAACTCCCTCTATCCTGCCTAGTGTGGTGGTTTATGCCTGGCTTTGGCACATACCCTGGTCTATCAAAAATCCCATTTCTAATACTGTTCATATGCAAAACCTTAAATTAGATCTGCTCTTTTTTGGCTCACTCCTCACCTACTGTTGAGAATTCACTGTGAAGTTCTTTTTCTTCTTCAAACTGTCAAGTTCCACTGGACTTACCGTTGTTCCCACTCTGGAGTCACACATCTATGTGCCTCATTCCAGGAATTCATTCATAGGGGTTGTCCACCTGTAATTATGCTTATGACCCCCATTTGTTGCTGCCTGTTTTTCCATCTCAAGAGTTGGATAAAGCATGCTAAATAGTAGCTTACAAGTCAAGCATGCGAGCAAGACCTCTGACCTTCCTGGTCAGTGTCACTGCTCTCCCCCATGCAGCTCCATTGGTAAGGGTCTGTCCTTGAGCATGAGCTCCTCACCAGGTAGGTGTTCGAGGCCCTCCTCCACCTGCAGGCTCCTGCCTGCGCCTCATCACTGGTGGTCTAGTGGATGAGCACCTTGCTCTTTTGCTATTCCACTCTGTTCTGTGTCCTCTGTCTTCTCTTTTTCCCTTTTCTCTTCTGCCTCTCTTTATCTTTTGCCATTTTGCCACTTTCTCTCTTTTTCTCTTTTACCTCTTTGCCACTCTCCCTCTCTTTCTCTATTGCCTCTTTTGGCTCTTTTGCCACCTTTTCACTTTCTCTTTTTTGCCTTTTGCCACCTTGACACTTTATCTTTGTTGCCTTTTGCCACTTTGCTACTTGTTTTGCATTTTCTCTCAGCCTCTTTTCCCTGGGTTAGACCCCTCTTCCTGTACTTCCTGCCGCTGCTGCCCCCAGAGCCCCACCCCCGAGTGTGTTGCTCCCGCTTCCCAGCTGATCGCCCTACCCGACCCCTACTTAATGGCTGCCGCTACCCTACCGTGACCAGCGCCAGGAGCCCTGGTCACCCCATCCCCTGCCGGTATGACCCCAGCACCCTCCATGCTTTCAACCTCAGACGCAACAACAACTGCCAGCTCTCGATGCCGAGGAACACCCAAGGCCCGATCTCCTGCCACCACTGCTGTTGCACCTTCACCCACCTCTGGACCGCAGCAGTAGCCCCCAGCCCACTGGACGCCAGCGCACACAAACCACTAAACTGCATCCTCCTCAATGTATGCTACCTGCACAGAGATGCCATAGAAATCTGGGTCCTCCTCAGCACTCACACACCCGACATCGTCTTCCTCACAGAGACCTGGACCATTGCCAGCTCCACACCAGACATCACAAGCACCATTCCCGACGGCTGTAAGATCCTGAGGAAGGACCGCCCCACCCGCCCAGGAGGGGGCCTTGCTATCATTCACAAAAGCTCCCTTCGCATGACAACCACGACTCGAACTATGCCTCACTCCCAATGGAACACATTCACTTCTAGATCCAGACCACCCCTAAAACGACACTCCGCAGAGCCCTCGTCTACCGACCGCCTGGTACCTGTGCTCCGTTCACCAATGTAATCACCCACCTCATCGCACCCCACTCCCTCGCAGACTATACACTACTCGGAGATCTAAACTTCCACCAGGACAACCACAAGGAACCCAACACCACTGATCTCCTAGAAAACCTTACCAACATTGACTGAAGCAGCTTGTCTCCACACCCATTCACACAGTAGGACACACACTTGACCGCGTCTTCACTGGAGGAAACAGCATCTTCCTCAGCCACACCATATGAACTCTTCTGGACTAACCACCCCTGCATCCACTTCTCCTTCAGAAAACCCACTGCACACAACCACGCACGCCTCCTCCCACGCAGAAACTAGAATAAAGTCTACAAAGAACACCTCACCTCTGCCCTCACCTGCACTTCACCACCATCTGCGACAGATGCAAACACCGCGGCAAGCAACCTCCACCAATGGATCGCCAACTGTGCCAACATACTCCCTCCCTTCAAAAGACCACAGGACGACACAACAAGAAAGCAAACTGTGTCACCACGGCACTCCTAGAATACAAGCGCTCATGCAGATGACTGGAAAAGACATGGAGAAACAGAAAAGCTCTAGAAATCTCACACCGCCTACAAAACACCCACAACAGCTCACCAGAAATTCATCAAATCCACAAAGAAGAAATTCCTCCAAGACAGAAACTTCCCCAATGCCCACAACTCCAAGGAACTCTTCTCCATCATACAGAACTTTGCCAAACCCAACAGTGAGACAACAGACGTCCCCCCTCCCAAGACCTCTGCAACAGACTCAGCTCCTTCTTCCACCTCAAGATCAAGACGCTCTGCGATAACTTCGACGAGCAGGACCTCTGCATCACCTCAAGCCCCACCCCCAGTAATTCCACCCAACAGACTCTACTCACTTGGACTCCACTCACAACAGAAGATACCCTAAAGACCATGAAGAGCATCCACTCCGGAGCACCTTCAGACCCCTGCCTGCCACACATCTTTCACAGGGCCACCACAGCCATCTCATCCGAGCTACGTTAAACCATCAACTGCTCCCTTGAGACCGCCACATTCCCCGATAACTGGAAGGGCGCTGAAGTCAACCCCCTCCTGAAGAAACCCTCTGCAGACCTGACGGATCTCAAGAACTTCAGGCCCATCTCGCCACTTCCTTTTGCAGCCAAGGTCATCAAAATGGCCGGCAACACACAGCTAGCACACTTCATTGAAGCCAACAACATCCTAGACAACTCCCAATCCGGATTCCGCAGCAACCACAGAACCAAGACCGCTCTTCTCGCCACCACAGATCACATCCATGCCCTCCTTGACCTAGGCCAAATGGCAGCCCTCATCCTCTTGGACCTATCAGCAGCTTTCGACACCATCTACCAATGCACACTAACAACCAGACCCCACGACACCTGCATCCAATGTAAAGCCCTAGACTGGATTTGCTCATTCCTCACTGGCAGAACACAGAGAATAAGACTCCCGCCCTTCCTCTCAGAACCAACAGAGACCAGGTGCAGAGTTACCCAAGGATCCTCCCTCAGCCACACCCTCTTCAATGTCTACATTGCCCCCCTCGCAACCATTGTCAAAAACCATGGGCTCAATATTGTTTCCTACTCCGATGACATCCAACTCATCCTCTACCTCACCAAGGAACCTGACGTCACCAGGCATAACTTCCAAGAAGGGTTGACAGCCGTTGCAACCTGGATAAAGAACAGCTGCCTGAAACTCAACTCAGAGAAAACAGAGGTCCTCATCCTCGGCTCCACCCCCTTTGCATGGGATGACACCTAGTGGCCCTCTGCCCTCGGAAACATACCCACCCCGACAGACCATGCACGCAACCTCGGTATCATACTGGACTCATTGCACACTATGAATGGCCAGATCAATGCCGTCTCCTTCGCATGCTTAAACACCCTCCGCATACGACGCAAAACATTCAAATGAATACCCCCGACTCCAGGAAAATGGTCACTCACGCCCTCATTAACAGGAGACTCGACTATGGCAACATCTTCTAAGCCAGAATCAACAAAAAACTCCTCAGCAAACTCCAGACAGTCCAGAACTCCGTGGCCAGACATTTCCTCGATATCCCACGACACAACCACATCACCCAACACCTCCGCGACCTCCACTGGCTCCCCTTCGAAAGAAGAATAACTTTCACGCTGCTCACATATGCCTACAAGGCCCTCCACAACATGGGACCACAATACCTCAACAACTGCCTCTCCTTCCATACCCCCAAGAGAAACCTCTGCTCAGGGACCTCGCCCTAGCCACCGTCCCACGCTTCTACAAGAACAGAGCTAGTGAATGGTCCTTCTCCTACCTCGCAGCCAAGACCTGGAATGACCTCCCCCTTCACCTCTGGTGAAGTCCGACACTTCATCAATTCAGGAAGGACCTCAAGACCTGGCTCTTCAAATGATCCTATAGGAGCTGCTCAGCCCCCAAGGCTAGCACCTTGAGAGCCTAAATGGTGAGTAGTGTGCTTTACAAACCCTGATTGATTGATTGATTGTTTAATTTATTAATCACCAGCTAGACAGATTTGAAGGTGCTAAAACTGAATCGTTCAAGAGGAATAGGGACAGCTGCTACTATAGGGACAGCATGCCAGCCTATGGTTATCAGTTGCCCATAAAAACACCAAGCCTCCGGCCTGACTCTAGGCCTGGGCCTACTTTGAACAAACTGAGTACTAAATATGCCTTTCTTGACTCAGCTACAGATTTAATGAGGACCATATTTTCTACTTACAGATCCCCGCGAAAACTAGGATCACAAATGGCATATTTCCACGTAGGAACTATTATGACAACTCCAACACAAAGGCCCTCATTATGAGAGCATCGTAATTCCTGATGGGATCAATAAGCATTTTGCTGCATCTGGAATTAGGAGGTCCAGAAGGTACTGAGGACTATTCATGATTCCTGCAGAGATTTTGGCTGCTGAAATATAGATGGGATACTATAGGGAATAATGAGGAATTGGTAATTCCAAGTCTGATTCCTCTGAAAATTCAGCATTCTTCAAGGGTTTACCCACTAGAGCAACTTTACCCCCAGTATCATTAGCTCTGAGAGTGCAGAATTAACATTGTGCACTGGAGCACTTGTGAAGAGGTCCAGAGGGGGAGGCAGGAGGTGAAAAAGCGCCCTCAGCAGTGTGCTGTGACCTCATCAAATATGCCCATATTTTACCCATGTTGACAAAATATGAAGCTCAGGACTCCATGTTGTCTTTATTGTCCCTCTGCTAGACTCTATTAAACACTATGCTTTCATTGAAGAGGGAGCAACAAGAGGCTTTGTGCTTCACCCTGCTCACACCGATACACTTTGTGCATATGACCTGAAAGTCCTGTGCCTTTCAGGTCTGGTAGAGCTCATGGAAGGAGTGCAGGCTGATGCTTTAAGAGTGTATTGTATTACATAGCACCTCTTACCTTGTTATGTGGTGCTGAGGTACATTATGGGATAGGTAGCATGTTACATTATGAGGGAGTGGGTGGTTGGCAGTGTGTTGTATATGTTTTGATCATGTGTGAGAAGCGTTTTGTGTCATTTGTGAGTAACAGTAGAGGTGGTCCTACCTTGACTTGGCCTACAGTGATGGGCAATGTTTGGGGGAGGAGGGGTGAGAGACAGATATGAAAAAGGAGGGTGAAAGGATAAAGAGGCTGGTGAAAGAGTGAGGGATCTACCTGGATGGACTGCCTTATACGTAGTCCACTCTGGAGGTGTGGGCAGGGGGGTGGGGCTATAAATGGAGCTTTGAACCATAGAGGCAGCTCCACTGCACCAACCTTGCCAAAGAAACACCAGGGTGCTGTCTGTGTGTGTGTATACACTAAAAAATAGGGCAATCAGGGAAGGCCTACTGATCCATAGAGGAACGTGTTCAAGGCACCAATGCTGGCAAATAAGTAGAATCATTCCAAATGGAAAAGAATGGGAATAGGTGACATGAGCAGCAGCTGTGTACTTTTTAAAGGCAAGAATGCTGCCTACTGCTGTACAAATATTCCTCCTGAGGAAGGAAAGAGGCAGAAGAGCAATCAGGGTTGGCAGCCTGAGCAGACATGACACGACCTTTAAAGGACCACATTTTATCTATCAGGCTACTGGGTAAAAGGAAGCCAAGTTTGCGAGAAGGATTTATCTCCCTAAATCCTTCTTATGCGACTGAAGGCTCCCAAAGGAGGACAACCACTAGTTCGCAAACCACTAGTCGGGTAATGGCTCAAACCCTAGCCACTGTGGCACTATGCACATGCGAGGGTGGGAGACACTTGGTAGGCTGCTGACGTTACAGCACAACATCAAAGCGGGATGCCCCGTGTTACCCTTCTGTCATCACCCTTCCATGCAAGCCCAGTACTTTTCCTTAAATATCAGAAACCCTTGTTCTTTCTAATTTACCTGAGGACCCCAGGAGTGGCCCATGCAGGTAAGAGCGGTGAGGCAGTAGGGCCGGGTTGTGGGGAGGGGGATTTTGACAAACGATGAAGAGGGAAAATTCATTATTTATTTAATTGTCCCTCGTGGTCGTCTGTCTAATCCCTCTCAACCTGGCCTCACCGCTCTTACCTGCACAGGCCGCTCCTGGATGAGCCATTCTCTTGTCCTTTTAGAATTTCCTCGTTCAACTTCCACTCTCATTATTAGAAGGGAATGAAATTTTAGTATTAAGGAAAGGAAACTGTGGTGAAAATAGACTTAAGCTGCCTCCCTTCCTCGTCTAGCAAAGCAGCTTGGAAAAGACTAGGGGGCATATTCTCAAGGAGCTATCGCCAAGTTATCGGCACTTTATCACAGCCAAAGTCACGATAAAATGACCGCCCCATTCACAAGCTGGTGCAAACAGCCGATAACGCCAGTTTTCCGGCGATAACATCCTCAAAAATCATCGCCATGGATGACCCCGGAAACTATCGCTAATGAGATGCAGAGTAGGCGTTCCCGAGCAAAAAGCCACTCCACAACATTCTCAACGGCCAGACAGATCTGTGATAAGAACACAAAACATGCGATAAGGCGCGTTAGTAGCAGGAAACTAACACCTGCTCTGACGTGGTGCAAAGTCGGATGACAACCGGCAGCAGCTAAGGGAGCACAGCCCATAGCCAAACATGAAGAGCAACAGATGCCTCCGAGCATATGAACATGCAGCCCGGAGCACCAAGAGGGCAACAACACACACCGCAACCCCCCCCCCCCCAGACCGGACCCGACTACCCCCCTCCCTTCCGACAAAGAGAATGCACATCAACTCCATGAAATCATGATCCAAACAAAACACCTGAAGTCGCACAACCACAACACCTAACATACAGGTGTGGCCATAAAAATGGAAACACACATCCACATCATATAACCAAAAAACCCATTTATTACAGACGAAACAAAAAAAACAATCATGAAGAGGCATGGCGGGTCTTCTCTGGGCATTCCGTAAGTCACAACCTTCAAGACAGAAAGACAGATAAGTAGGTGTGACATGCACCCATCAAAGGACAGAGAGAGAGAGCAACGGAGAGAGAGAGGGTATGAGGGGGAGAGAGGGATAGAGAAAGAGAGAGGAAGAGAGAAAGAGAAAGAGAGTGGGGGCGAGGGAGAGAGAAAAAGAGCGGGATAGAGGAGAGAGAGAAAAAGAGAGGAAGAGAGAAAGAGAGAGGTAGAGAGGGAGAGAGAAAGAGAGAGGGAGAGAGAGTGCCTACACTGTGGACCCAGGCCCCACTGCTCACCTGCAGCCACCGGTGTGTCTCCAACCACGTGCTAGTACACACTGCAGTCCCCTAGGTTACTCATCTGAAACAGTTGCCAGAAACAGGAATGGCAGAGTTCATACAGTAGCACACGCCATCATCGCATGCCCGCCCCTGCGCACACAGGCTGCTGCATCCCAGCCCCTCCCGCCGCCCAGCGGAGACTGCCCGCACCCGCGCGACCAGGCCTCACTGCTCACCTTCTGCCACCGGCGTGCCTCCAAGAGGGCCCACCACGTGTCGGTGGGAGCACCATGCCCGTGTCCTGTGACCATGGCACACTCCACATCATGCAGCCAAGCACCATGGGCCACCAGGTCACACACCTGATTCTGGGTCTTGATTTCGCAATCGCAGAGAACACATCAGTGCACAGGGCATCATCGCAGGCTGCGCACCCGCTCAGCCCAATAGGTGCCACTAACTCTGTGAACTGCGAGGCAACGCCGCGTGGCGGGAGGCCCGGACTGCCTGCTGGCTTAGGCCTACAAGGTGGTCCAGCAGGGCTCACACCAATGCCACCATTCCGGACAACCCGGACGGCGCATCATCGCAGGCTGCACACCCGCTCAGCACTGAAGGTGCCCCTATCTCAGTGCACCGAAAGACACTGTCCCTTGGCGGTGTGCCTGCCACAGTGCATTTGGTGCCACCAAGTCTGTGCACAGCTAGCCATGGACCCTTTATGATTGAGTCCCATGGTGCAGACGCCATCATGTCACCACCGGCACTGGGCAATGTGACGTGGCAGGGCCCTAGGCCCTCATGCATAACAGATACCCACACGGAGACACCCATTTGGAGAGTGGAAATGGCGTCCAGCACGTGTCAGGTCCTTTTTATTGGCAGGGTCACATGTCCTATGACTCCGGTGCAGAATGGGTGTGGTGTGGGTGTGAACCAGCTGTGAGGGAGTGGCTGTGGCATGTGGACAACTAGACCTGTGAGCAGCAGATCCCTACAGGGAAGACCTGGGACATGTAGCGTTGTCCCCCCACTGTGAGCGTGAGCGGAGTGGGCTGGCCTGGCGTATGCCAGTCCAGCATAAGGGTGTGAACAATAACCCCGGGGCTGTGGGCGTGCTTCTGTTCTGACCTGGTCAAGGAAGTAACAAATGCGTGTTTCCCCATTCTAGTGTCAGTGCCACCCGGCACACAATCTGCAATGTGTCACACTGTGACCCAAGTCCTACAACATAAGCAACATGGACCTAAGGTGAAATAATTGACCCTACATGCATCCATACCTCCACACTTGCAAGATCATAGGCATGGCACTCCGTTATGGAAATTAATGTTTAATGCACATCCAATGGAGTGTTGTAGCTGGAGCAGTGCAGGACCAGGCAAACCCCACCTTGCAGCGTTGGCCCGTGGAGGGCCAGCCAGAGTCCTTCAGGGAATGACATGTACATCAGTAGTGGAGGAGTTCAGTCCGCAGTCTGATATCTGTGTCATTGGTGACAAAACAGAATATGGTAGTCCATGTCGAGGTCCAACGTGAGTGTCGCAGAGTGCATCGGGAGATACTGGAAGGAGATGATGCTGAGGGCAGAACCAAGCAGAAACAAGCCATATGGCGGACATGAATGCTACCGCTTCCTTCTGACCACGGGGGCAAATTCGTCCGCATCTTTGTCCTCTGCTGTTTCATGTGCCTCGCATGTGGGTGGTGGTGTTCTGTCTCCAGCACTGTGTGGCAGTGACACCGTAGGGGCCGGAGGTGGAATGTCCGCCACACTGTGTGGCACTGACACATCAGGGGCCGGAGATGTGGATGGAGTGGTAGCAGCAGCATGCATCAGCGCCAGGCCTTGTGGCAGCAACGCCATGAGGATGGTCTTTATGGCATTGAGGGACCCAGCTAACTCTCTCTGGTGTGCAGCCGTGTCAGCCGCTGTTTCTGCACGCTTATGCTCCCTGTCCTCCATGAGCCTCCACATGAGTCCCAACTCCCGGGAGAGCTCGCTGGAGCCACTATGACTGGCCAGTTGCTCTTGTCTCTGAGTCAGGACCCTGGCATGTCAGCCATGGTTCGTTGGACAGCATAGAGCGGACTGTTGGTGTCTGTTAGGGACTCTGAGTGGTCCCTGATGGGACTTAGACACCCACGTATGGCGTCTAGTTTGGCTGCCATGCGGTCGAACCCCACCTGCACCTGTTCAGCCACGTATGGCATCTAGTTTGGCTGCCATGCGTTCGAACCCCACCTGCACCTGTTCAGCCAGCTTCTCCTGGCACCTCAACACACGAAGTTGAAAGGCCATGTATTCGTTGTGGGGGTCCTGGGAGGCAGCCGTGGTGGTGGGTGCTGCCTGCTGTGCGTACTGTGCAGGGGGTGTGTTCTCCTCTTAGCAGCTGGGCTGCCCTGCTCCTGGAAGTGGGCTGTGAAGGCTGTCCACGAGCTGTTGGATGGCGTCGGAGTCAAAGGTCTGGTTGTCCTCTTTGTCATCAGAGAAGAGAGGTTGGGACTGCTCTGCAGGAGGTGGCGAATGTCCCTCTGCAATGTGAAGGGGAGATGCAGTTTAACATTGTGTTCACATGTATGTTGACACACTGTACATGTTTACCTGCAGACTGAATGACAGTGTACATTGTTACTGTTTGTGTGGAGCTGCCTATGTGATGTGGGACAGTGGACATTTCAACAACTTCATGGATGTGTGTTTGTACTTGTACATTGTCAACTCACATTTCCCTGCGATGCCATATGTGATTGGCCAGTTACTGCACACAAGCGGGACCAATTGTGCCCTTGTTCTGTTGTGGACGTGTTGCGGATTGTGCCACATCATTGTCAATGTTGAAGTGCTCTGCATGTGATGTGTGTGCTGCTTTTTGGGGAGTCGCCCCTGCAGCTCTGATTTGGCTGCCCCTGATCCCTTACATGCGTTGTGCCTCTGACTTCTGTGCTTCTACAGTTCTGGGATGTTGCATTCTTGGGTGCATTGGTATCTTGGTGGGAGTTTTGGGTCTGGTGCATGGTTTGTCTGAAGATGTGCTATGCTTACTTGTGCATGTGTGCCATTGTGCCCATCTCCCCCCTTCCCCCCAGTCCCTGGTCGTTACTCACCCTGTTGCTGTTGTGTCCGGTCCTGTTGAGCAGTGTCCAGGCCCCCAACTCCTGCCACTGTCTCCCCACTGGTGACTGTGGACACCATTTCCTACATCTCGTCCAGCTCCTCCTGTGGCGCTAGACTCCCATCTCCAGTCTGCATTGCTGCCTTCCGGTTGTTCGCAAGCTTCTGTTTGGTTTTGCGCTTGACATCATTCCAGCGCCTCTTGACCTCTTCCATTGTCCTCTTCAGCACTCCGAGTTGACGAACAGTAGCTGATGGTGTTCTATCACCTCCATTATCAGGATCCTGTTTTCCTGCGGACTGAACCTTTTCTTTCTACTCTTCTTCTCCTTGCCCTTCCCTGACCCCGAGGTCCCAGGCTGGTCCTACGGGGTGCTTGTGGGGTTCTGGTCGTCTTCTGCACTTACTCCAGCTGACTCCATTGTGCTTCTCTGTTGTTTGGCTTTTGTATGTGTTTTTTTCACTTTTTGTAGAGCATTCTCCCACATGTCGTGTGAGGAATGCAGGCCTGTGGCTGGTTTTCACTGATTTTTGTATCGCGACTGGCGTCATCGCCGCTTTTTTCGCGTTGGTGTTTAGCATTTTTGCGGCGTCACGTTGAATTTAACACGTTGGTTTGACGCGTTGTCGTGGGACTATCGCATTGTGCAGCCGGCTTCGGAATACCACGTTGAAACAGAGTTATTTTACCACGATGGACTGCGATGTGAAGATTTGCGTTATGCTACTTTTGCTGTAGTTTTCACACGTTCTTGGGAATATCCCCTTAGGCAGTTCTACTTTTGTTTAATATCAGCCCAGCTCTTCTCCGATCTTGTGCAAACCTGTACATAGTAAGACTTCTTGTGGGTAATTAAAAAGCCTAACGTAACGGTAAGCCCAACTGTCATTGGTTATGGATTTACAATGAGGTAAAAGATGAAAAATAAATAAAAAGTTTGATCGGCGCAGAGTTATATTCTCAGCTGACAAAACCCCCATAAAAAGTCCCAGAAAGACATCACTTTGAAAAACCACACACTCAGACCACCAAACAAGAGCGCAATCATGAGTTACAATATCATGTAATATTGGAAACAAGCTCAAGTTTCAGCATAAAGTGATTTTATAATCATAAAAATGATTAAAGTAGAGCTAGTAAAAGACATGAAAGAGTGCCAGAATATTACTCCGAGAGATTGCGTTTCATTATTTTTAATTCGTTTAATAGCCTGATACATTCCTCTGCTGAAATAACTTGTCTCGGCCCAGTACATAAAAAACATTGCTATTATGCTGGAGAGAAAGAAATAGTTGTAAACTTCAATCCTGAAGCAAATGTTATAGCTTCCAAAACATATTTATCTTTGCTACTGCTTTTGGAAGTGCATCCTACAATACCATTATTTGCATTACTGCCAATTAAACGCTTTAACTCTGATAGCTTTTAAAAGGAATTTTGTCCCTTTTAGGGTATATTAAGAAGTGAATTCCAATTTCCTTTGGGAAATTGAATTATGTCTAATCCTGCCCACTTTAAAGGTTTAGTCCATTTCTCCTTCCAATTCAGTATTGTCTGTTTAGACCCTTGAAAAAATATGAAGAACTGAAGCCAACTTTTAATATGCATTTGCACACACAAAGCAGCTCTAAGCGTTACAATGGAATATCAGTTGATACCACAAAAGCCTTTACCCCACATGCCTTTACTACTTTACCCCTTACTAACCCGTACCATTATTGTCTCTAAATATCCCCTATAACCCTTACTACCCCAAACCATTACCTATCCTGAACCCAAAAAAAACATTAAACCTGTATAACCTTACCTATCCCTGAGACATAAAACCCCTTGAAACCCATGACAACCCCTTAAACGCGCGCAACTCTGAACCCTATAAGCTCCGTACTACCCCATAGTCTTATCTAAGCCTGAGTCATAGGAAACTCTAAAACCCATTACTATTTCATGTCTACCCCTGAACCCTAGCAATCACTACTACCCACATGCTTATCCATACCTGAACCCTAAAACCTCTTAAAACAGAGGACTTACTCATCCTGAACCCTAAAAAACCTTTATTAACCAGAACCTT
The DNA here is from genome assembly GCF_964204655.1 of Triturus cristatus. NCBI lineage: Eukaryota > Metazoa > Chordata > Amphibia > Caudata > Salamandridae > Triturus > Triturus cristatus. The sequence goes on from NC_140582.1 coordinate 238,899,294, forward strand.
AACTTATCACTGAACCTCAAAAAACCCTTCAAACCCTTACTATCCCATAGCCTAACACATCGCTGAAACCGAAAAGCCCAATACTAGTCCATACCCTAACCCTCCTCTAAACCCTAAAAACTGATTACCACCCTGGACCCTTACCCAACATATAAGACTTTATGGGGCAGATTTACAAGCCCCTTGCGACACATTTATGCCGCCGTTTCGTCACTTCTGTGACGCAGCGGAAGCGTAAATCATGCGCCATGTTGCACCGTATTTACAACGTGACGCATCTAGGCGTCACTTTTACGGCCATGCTGCGTCAAAACCCTGCGCCTGCTTGAAGCAGGCATAAGGATTGACGCAGCATGTTAGCCATAGGGCACCCCCGAGCCATGCTGGAGTCGTGTTACGCTTGCGACGTGACTCCAGCAATGCTCCGCATTTCCGGCGGGGGATGAGACACGCATCTGCCCATCCATGCGCTATGGCGCGCCGCATTGTAAATGCGGCACATCAGTGGTGGCGCATGGGTGATTTTGCGGGTTGCAAGTGTTCTGGCGCATCCCTGCTGATTTGCAGAGATGCGCCAGACCTTGTAAATCTGCCCCTGCATTTTGTTTTTGTGACACATGCTTTACGTCATTCTAAAAAAAACCTTACCTGTGTGGTAAAGTATCACCTGGTAAAATACCATTAAAATAGCCTTTGTGGTATTTACCTTGATTGTAAAGGTCTGCGGGGTAAAAACTATGCAGTACAGGCTATTTACCATGCAGTGTGGTGCTGTGCTTTGCTAAGTGGTGCAATGCAGAATTAAGCAACATTCCAGCATAAAATGCATTATGTGCAGAGAAGTTATTGTGGCTTAAATGCCAAATGGTTTTGTGTCATGTTGCACCAAGCTCTGATAATGCAATGAGTGCAAAACAATACAGTTACGGAGCAAACACTCCCATGATTCCTTGCGGAGTCATATGTATTTAACCAAGGTGACATGACATTGCTTGTTATCTTAGCACCACATAAACCATCAGAAATAATGGGCAAGTGGAATAACGAGTGATATTCTCATGTGTAACTGGTAATTTCTGGAAAACTAAACATTTTACGTGCCTTTCACTTGCTCGGTTGTCATAGCATACACATTTGTACTGCAGGTATCTCTTCAGTACTAATTAGATGTAGGACACTACTTGCGATCCTTTATACTTGTAACACTAAGCATATCTCTAAATCAGCATATTTTGAGCCTTGCTGACTACATAATCGGTGCACAACTCCATGTGAATACTGTGCTTTCATTATTCACCAAATGCAGGAATTAAATTTTTCACGCCGCACCATTTTTAATAAATCTGAGCCTAAATTGAGATATAATTTCCTAAATGCACCTCTGCAGTATTCCTTCTGATTTTTCATTCTAACATAATTTTATAAGAAATTGGACTACTGGTTGAGGGAGAGCAACCACAATCTTTGTTGGGGTGAAGTCACAAGCAAAGCCCAAATTAACCTGGGGTCACCCCTCTGGTAGGCTTGCACAGAGCAGTCAGGCTCAACGGAAAGACAATGTGCAAAGTATTTAGACAATACTTCGAAAAAATAATAAAATGAAAACACTACACAAAAAGGATGCCAAACCAAATTAGAAAAATAGAATGGATTTTAATAAATAGAACAAGACACAAATGAAATCAGCAGATCCTGAGATCTGTAATTTTTAAGATTTAAGTGAGAACAGGGCCAAAAAGCACAGAGTGCCATTTGTGGTTGTCTGGTCGCACAGACCATAACAAAGTCACAAGTTCAGGCTCACGGCAATGGACCGTGGGCCGGCTACATGGACTCACTTAGACCCTTTGTGCGGAGGCAGGAAACAGCCTATTCAATTGTAAGTAGGGCTCCACCCTCCCACCCTGCTAGTGATGGTCCATCAAGGCACACCTAAGCTCTTTATTGTGTGTGGCTGTCTAGGAGGAATACACAAAGCCAAAATGTCAGCTACAGTGACCCAGAGACATACTGCAGGCACTGAATGGCTAAGGCAGGAAAATGCCTACTTTCTAAAACTTGCATTTTCAAAATTGTAATTTACAATCCAACTTCACCGTTAGAGAGGATTTTTATTACAATAACAAACACCAAACTCCTGCTCCCATTTGGAAATTACATTGGTAATTCCAATGTTTTCCTATGGCAGAGGCAGTCCTTGCAATACTGCAAAACAAATGTATGAGTTTTCACTTCCCGGACATGGAAAACTTGAAATTACATGTCCTACTTTTTAAATACATTGCACCCTGCCTATGGGCTGTCCAGGGCCTGCCCTATGCATGACATATGTATTAAAAAGGAAAGGTTAAAGCCTGGCAAAAGGTTTATTTTAACCAGGTCAAAATGGCACTTTAAAACTGCACACAAAGGCTGCAATGGCAGGCCTTAGACATGTTTAAAGGACTCATTAAGTGGGTGGAACAATCTGTTATGCAGGCCCACTATTAGCATTCAATCTACAGGTCCTGGGCACATGTAGTGCCACTTTAATAGGGACTTATAAGTAAATTGATATATGCCAAATGGGGATAAGCCAACGTTGCCATGTTTTAAGGAGTGAGCACATGCACTTTAGCACCGCTTAGCAGTTGTGAAGTGCACAGAGTCCTAAGGCCAGCAAAATTAGATTAGCAAAAATGGAGGAGGGAGGCAAAGAGTTTTGGGGAGGCCACCCTAAGGCTGACAGGTCTAACAATATGGGTCTTAGAGGATTGAAGACCTCTTAGTTTACTATTCCCATTGACTCAACATTTTCATGCTCCCACAGACATAGCAAGAGATGCTATGGTTAGATTGTTGAGACAGAATTGGTGTAAGACATGTCAGCAAATAAATGACGAGAGAAGGACACCAGTTACTATGAGTCACAGAGGCATATCAGGACCCCCCTTTAATAGAATGCAGTTGGACTTCATTGGGATGCTTTCTTTTAACCAGCTGAGATATGTCCTGGTCATAGTGTGCCTTTTCTCTCGATGGGTGGAAGCCTACCTAACATGGAGGAATGACAGTCTCTCTATAGCCAAAATGCTTTTACGAGAACTCATACAAAGGTTTGGGTTTTCAGTTTCTCTGGAGTCAGACCAAGGGACTCATTTTAATAATGAGATCCTTAGAATTTGGTGTGTGGCACTACAAGTGGCAAAGCGATTACATTGTTCATATACAACAGAACCTTCGGGGGATTGTCGAACCGATCAATGGGACACTGAAGTCTTGTTTAACCAAAGTATGTGCATCTACTTCTTTAAAATGGCCAGATGCCTTGCCTTTGGTCTCTGAAGTACTCCTGACTGAAGAGCAGGGTTGTTGCCACATGAAATACTCATGGGACGTGCTATGAGACTGATAACACATATCAACGTGGGGGGAGGTCTAAGGGAAGTTTAAGCAAAACAATAGACCAGCAGGTTGTGTTTCCCCTAACAACAATTATCAAAACACTAATACAACCTGGGTCTGTGATTGAGCAAAGAATTAACACAAAATGGTCTAGGTGAACCCCATTCTCAACGTGACGACTCTATAGGAGAGCACTCCCTTCAACAGGACCCATCAATCACTTAAGGTGGTTAATTGTTATTATCATCTGGGTCTGTGTACTCCAACCAGCAGGACCAGTTCATGAAGCAGTGATCCGGTCACTAGCATAGAAGGAGCAACCAAGGAGGATTGTCACCTGATCTCTCACGAGTATTGTCTTGGATGAGGTACTACCCATAGATCAAAGGTGGGAGATCCTAAAAGTCAGCAGTAAAATTATAATAGTGAGATTTAAAAATGGCTAAGGGTGCTCAAAATTTCTTTAATAGTAGAGGACCCCTGTCACGTTTAAAAAGCAAGATGGCAATATGGCATAAATTAGATTGACATTATGCTATTGTCCATAGCAAGTACGGTCAACATGTTTCTGCCCTCAATCGATCAAATGTATCTGGGCTTTCGTCAGGACCTACATTACTGCTGTGGTTTTTTATGTGAAAAAACGTGTAAATAAAATATACAAAAGTGGGGTGTGCAGATAAATTATTCCTACCGCACCGGTCAGGTTTAGAGGCAATCAAAACCGGATACCAGTGGAAAATTAGGAAGAAACAAAGACCCAATGTGTAAAACAAGCACAATTAAAGGTCAAACATTCTCAATGACCTAAGATAGCATTCACTAATGCTGTATGGCATTCAATACTGTTCATTTTGAATTGCACTTACTCATAAACAGTGGGTACTGCCCTCACCTCAACCTGGTCTCGACTCAGGGAAAGGGGCCCGCTCTAAAAGGACAAATTAGTAGGAGAAAGAGAAAACAGGTAATACCCGAAAAAAACTCTCCTCTTTGAAAGCATGGTTTAAAACCTGAGAACTGCACCAACATATCCCAGAATGCAAAGGCAGGTATGGTTTTATGTAAAAAGGTATTACGGAATCGTTAGTATTGCAAAAGCTGTGCCACATGTGCCAAGACATTTATGTGTTCACTATCATACTGGGTAAATCTTAAGCTGTGCCAGTAGACGTGAAGCATGGAGGCAGACACAGATTGTAAAAGCAAATCGCAAAACTCTAAAAAGAGTTATCAAAGTTAAGCCACATATACCAACTAGACTGGTATGCAAAGGAGGGAGAAGACAAAGTCACTGAGAACTCCCTCAGACAGCGTGTACACAATCAACAGGACTGATACACAACGAGCCTGATCAAACCAGAGTAAGGCACCCACCCTGTCAGAAAATATAGGGCTGAAAACCAGAACACTCACCTGTCCGTCGGTACCCCGGGGCGGTCTTTGAGTTAAGACCGGAGGTGCCGGCGGACCCGGCGGCGAAGTCTATTTATCCCTGCTAGGCCAAAGTGAATGCAGGTGAGGCGGGCCGATTTAGTTGTCCATAGCAATGCCTGTGATCAAGTAGCGCGCATGCGCGGCGAAGAGACGCTTGTAATCGAGTGATGCGCATGCGCGGCGGAGAGATCACTAACTCATTCTCTCACGCCGGCACCGCGCGTGTAGAGGATCTGACCACTGCTCTATGTAGTACCTATTATAGAACAGAACTGTTCCCATATAGAGTAACCACAACAGTAATAGCGCTCAGAGAGTATGTGTTGATATTTGAGAAGTCGATAAATGTGCAACCTTAATCATAAGGGTGTCTACAAAAAGACTACACTCTGTCCAGGACAGGTCATTGATATGTATACAACCAAGAAGGACATACAGGGGAAATGTTTATCTCAGGTGTAACGATGTTGCATTATAGTAGCTAACTTTTCATAATACCCCCTATATAGCAAGCACATCAATATTAGCCAAAAAAAAGGGGGGGTAAATTTTATAACAACAGCCATGGAATTTCATCATTCAGGCCTTCAGTGTCTGAATGAAGTCTGTGCACCCATCTCTGCTCTCTGAGTAGAAGGAACTTCTGGATGTCAGTAATATGAGGTGGAATGTGTGGTTGTTCTAGAACCACCCACTGAAGCTCGTTCTCTTTGTGTCCCACCGATATAAAGTGATTAGTGAGCTTGGTAGCACTCTTTTTACACCGGATGGTGCTCTTGTGCTCCGATATTCTCACCTTAACCTTTCGTGATGTCATGCCCACGTAGTTTTTGTTGCAGGGGCATTTTATTAGGTAGATCACTCGTTCGCTATTGCAGTTCGTATGGGTTTTGAGGGACCAAGGTCTATTCGTCCCTATCTCTACCTCAGTGGTATGTCGAGTCTGGGGGCATACTGCACAATTCCCGCAAGGGAAGTGACCTACAACTGGTGGTAACCCCCAAAGTGTAGTAGTTTCTTGGTTTCTCAGCACCCTGGGGCGTGTATGCACTAGTCGGTCTTTCAAATTAGAGCTCCTTTTAAAGGCAAAAAGGGGAGGGGGTAAAGGACTACCCTCTATTTTGAGAAACCTCCAGTTCTTCAGGATGCTCTTCTTGAGTGCATTGGAATAGTTGCAAAAAGTGTTGACGCAGGTGATTCTTTTGTCCTCTTCAATGGGATTCTGTGTCCTTTTCTCGAGCAGAGCTTCTCTATGGTTGTTTCTGGCTCTCTTCATAGATGTTTTTATGATTTTCATAGGATACTGTCTCTCCTGTAATTGTGTAGATAGAAGAGAAGCATGTTCACGATATTTGGACACCTCAGAACAATTCCGACGGATACGAAGGAATTGTCCAAATGGGAGGTTCTCCCTTAGAGCCCTAGGATGATAGCTCTGGAAATGTAAGAGGGAGTTCCGTGCCATTGGCTTCCTGTAAAGTTCAGTACTGAGGTTGCCATTCTTCGGTCCAATCCGTAAATCCAAAAAGGATATGCTTTCCTTTGAAAACTCGCAGGTAAATTTAAGAAACCTGTTCTGGTTGTTCAACCAGGTGTGGAACTCCTTGATGGTCTCGATGGACCCCCTCCAGATGACAAAGATGTCATCAATATACCGTTTCCAGGTCAAAATGTGACCTAGAAACGGATTCGTGTCGGAGAGGATCTCAGTCTGTTCAATCTGGTGGACGTACAGATTCGCTAAGGATGGTGCGAAAATGCTCCCCATGGTTTGATCAGGCTCGTTGTGTATCAGTCCTGTTGATTGTGTACACGCTGTCTGAGGGAGTTCTCAGTGAATTTGTCTTCTCCCTCCTTTGCATACCAGTCTAGTTGGTATATGTGGCTTAACTTTGATAACTCTTTTTAGAGTTTTGCGATTTGCTTTTACAATCTGTGTCTGCCTCCATGCTTCACGTCTACTGGCACAGCTTAAGATTTACCCAGTATGATAGTGAACACATAAATGTCTTGGCACATGTGGCACAGCTTTTGCAATACTAACGATTCCGTAATACCTTTTTACATAAAACCATACCTGCCTTTGCATTCTGGGATATGTTGGTGCAGTTCTCAGGTTTTAAACCATGCTTTTAAAGAGGAGAGTTTTTTTCGGGTATTACCTGTTTTCTCTTTCTCCTACTAATTTGTCCTTTTAGAGCGGGGCCCCTTTCCCTGAGTCGAGACCAGGTTGAGGTGAGGGCAGTACCCACTGTTTATGGGTAAGTGCAATTCAAAATGAACAGTATTGAATGCCATACAGCATTAGTGAATGCTATCTTAGGTCATTGAGAATGTTTGACCTTTAATTGAGCTTGTTTTACACATTGGGTCTTTGTTTCTTACTAATTTTCCACAGGTATCCGGTTTTGATTGCCTCTAAACCTGACCGGTGCGGTAGGAATAATTTATCTGCACACCCCACTTTTGTATATTTTATTTACACGTTTTTTCACATAAAAAACCACAGCAGTAATGTAGGTCCTGACGAAAGCCCAGATACATTTGATCGATTGAGGGCAGAAACATGTTGACCGTACTTGCTATGGACAATAGCATAATGTCAATTTAATTTATGCCATATTGCCATCTTGCTTTTTAAACGTGACAGGGGTCCTCTACTATTAAAGAAATTTTGAGCACCCTTAGCCATTTTTAAATCTCACTATTATAATTTTACTGCTGACTTTTAGGATCTCCCACCTTTGATCTATGGGTAGTACCTCATCCAAGACAATACTCGTGAGAGATCAGGTGACAATCCTCCTTGGTTGCTCCTTCTATGCTAGTGACCGGATCACTGCTTCATGAACTGGTCCTGCTGGTTGGAGTACACAGACCCAGATGATAATAACAATTAACCACCTTAAGTGATTGATGGGTCCTGTTGAAGGCAGTGCTCTCCTATAGAGTCGTCACGTTGAGAATGGGGTTCACCTAGACCATTTTGTGTTAATTCTTTGCTCAATCACAGACCCAGGTTGTATTAGTGTTTTGACGTGCTATGAGACTGCCTGCCGCACTTGCAAATGTGCTTGTACCGATCTCAGATTACATGATTCTCGACTATTGCAAAGGATTGGCTGATGCAGTATGTGAGAAGTTGGCCTGGTATATGCTGTTCACTAGTTATAGTGGGCACCCTGTACCAGTCCAAACAACCCCTTATTGGTTATAGGTTAAAGACAACCTTCATTGAAAGCTATCCTAGTGGTAGCTATGGAGAGCAGCCTTCAGGCTAAGTCTTGAAGGAATGTAAAGCAGCTTGTTTTACCAGTCTACAATCTCTTGAGTGCCTAAATGAAAGAAAACCACACCAGGTATATATATATATATAAAATATATGTTTTTATTTCTAAACCCACCCTCCTAGACTCTTTATGAAGCTCGAGTTCGAAACACATAAGTTACACTTCAAATAGGACAGTAATAAGTACAAATATACGCCAGGCCCTAGGGGCGAGCTAAACCATATACTAAAATAGTGGTATAAGAACCACAACTTAACTGGACACAAGGCCTAGAGCCCTTAGAATCGTGGGCACCCCAAGGAACCACCCAAGGTAGTGGCACAGAGGACCCACTGGGGCCCTGTGCAGTGCGTGAACACAGCCGTGAGCTCCCGTTAGCTTCTATGGGGAAAGTCGCGGTTAGATTTTTAAAGATTAGGGACACTTAGAATTGAGTCAGGACCAAACCCTTTGGGACTTAGGAAGTTCTAGGGTCAACACCCACAGGAGCACCGGAGTTCTCGTATTACCTCACCCAGGGAAGCCGGGTGCATACGTGTCAAATGGTGTCGGGTCGCGACGTCGATTTCAATCGGAGCTGGCGAAGAAGTGCTGCTGCCGGGAAGATGTGAAGGAGTCCGAAGAGATCCAAGCCTGGATCGAAGATGAGAAGAACCTGAAAGTAGAGGGGACAGAGTCTGGGTCACTAGCAGATGCCCACCGATGTCCGGTGATTTCAGGTGAAAAAGTGAAGCTTGGCTCTTCAGCCACGAGGACAAGGAGGCGTCAAGGACAACCAGTAGATGGATTCGAGCTGTCCCACAAAGGATGTAGAGTGCTGCAACGTCGATGTCCAGATTGGACACAACAAGCCTTGGCAACAGCAACCCACACAGAAACAAGTGCAGACCGGCAAGTTCTGTGGGACTCACCACTTGTTAGGGAGTCAGGGCACGTCTGGAGCAACCAGGGAAGCTCAAGGAAATTCAAAGTTACCCCCTCAGGGACCCACCAGACCAGGGATCGCAAAGGGACCGCAAGATGAAACACAAAATGGCGGCCCACGGGTAACTCGGGGTGACTCGGCCAACAATCTTCGGCGGATTCTGTGCTCGAGGTGGGGGCTACAAGTCAGCCCAAGCAATACTTCAGGAGACGTCGAGAAGTCAATGCACTTGCACGGTGACCAGGAGTTCCGGTTCCACGCTACTCACGAGGGCTGCGGGTCTCAGCTTTGCTGGGGACTCGGGTCGGCCTCTGAGATGTCTAGAAATCCTCTTCCTGGGCTGCAAATACTTTGTAGTCCGGCAGGAGCTTTGGAGATGCAGACCGGAAAAATGCTTAGTTGGTGCCTGCCAAGCAGGGGAGTCACTCCTTGACCCCAAGGGAGATTTATTCAGTCCTCTATTCTTGAGTAGAGCATCGAAATTCCAGGATTCAGCTTCAGAGTTTTGACCAGGGATATCTAAAGTTCTGGTTACAGAGGTTCCTTACTTATACCTAAGGAAGGGGTTGGATTAGCTCCGGGGGCCCACCTATGGGAGGGTTTGGAAAGAGGGGTGGCTACACCCATTTCCTTTGTCCAGTTTCACGCCAGAGCAGGGGCTGGAAGCCCCTGAACTGGTTTGAGCTGGACTATGCACAGGGACACCAAATGTGCCCCCAGTGCAGGACTTCAAAGCACTCAGAGAGTGCTCCCACCCAGCCCCAATACACATAAGCCTGTGTGGGAGGTGGTTACACCTCCCTGTGACAGGAAACCTATTGTCCAAACCTCCCCTGCTGGAGTTTCGGTCAGCAGCAGGAGGCCAGACCTGTGCCTGTGGCTGCAGCATCCATTTTGTGATGCCAGGACTCTGTTAAGTTTCAACCGGGAATAAAAGTACTGTCATGCCTCTCCCTCTAGAAGGGTGGGTCATACTCCCACACCAGTTACTGGTGTGGGGGTATAATTCCAAGGTGTTTGACACTAAACACAACATGTTTCCGTGCAGCCAGTCCAAAGTTAGCATTTACTGCTTGGTTATAATGCACTTAAGAGTATATGGTCAGGCTGCACCACTGACAAACACCGGAGAAGAGATTCCGAAGGCTGCAGAGGGGCTCAGCTCATGCCTGGGCACCCTCTCACATATAACCAAGCACTCTTCCTTCAGGATTGTTAAGGCCTACCGTAGGAGCGACTGATAGGTTTGTATGTGCAGTGATAGGTGAGGTATAGTGAACCTATACCTCAGTAAGGGGTGCATGCACCACCTTACCCAGGCTGCAGTAGCAGACCTGTGGTGTCATTTTGGGTGGCTTTCCAGGGGTGGCATAATACATGCTTCAGCCCCTGGTAGGCCTCTGGGGTACCTATGCCCTGGGTACATAGTGTACCAAATACTAGGGACTCACAAGGGTACCTCAGGATCCAATCTGTTGTGTACCTAAAGTACATGCAATCAATTTAGAGAGGAAGCAGCTAGGCTGGGGTCCTGAATAGCAGGGTCCCAGGCAGAATAAAGTCGAAAAACAGTGAAACACCAGCAAGAAGTGTGGGTAAACATGTGAAGCAGATCCTACTCTCCTACACGGAACACTCTGTCTCTCACCAGGATGGAGATGCTATTGCCGTTCTACATCAAGATTAATGCCATGAACTTAGTCCTGGTGAGTGGGTCCTTATGAAGAAACACGTGTTTGAAGATGAGATGGAAAAGATCCTACCAGGTGATCCTGATCAACAACACTGCCATAAAGTGTGAAGGACTGCCTAACTGATTACATGCCTCTCGCACCCAGAGGGTGAGATGATCACTCGAAGATGTGGTGACACCTGAAGCAAGTCTGCAACTTCTAGTGCCTACCTGTCCGGAAGGGCCTGAGGGGGTTGTCGTGCTCCAGAGTTCCCCTGCTATCCAAGTCCCAGAAGTCTTGCAGAGTGAGGTAGTGGTGTCCGAGGAGGAAAAGGAGGAGATGAGATCAGAGTGGGGAAGTGCCACACACCAACCACAGGTGCAGATGAGCGACCCAGGGAAGGAACGAGTGAGATACGTGGGAGAAGAGGGAGAAGAGTGGCCAAGGAGCAGAGAGAGACAGAGTTCGAGTGGGCTAGTTGAACGCATACCACAAACCATTTTCAAAGAAACATAGCAAAGTGGTGTGAGTGAAGCTGAAAGAGAACAACAGACACCAAGAAGATGAAAGAGAGCAAGAGTACCTAGTCATAGATATCAGCGACTCAGTGGACTTATTACACAGAGTGTGTGTCCAGTTTGACAATCTATGACCCGAATGAACTCAGAGAAGAACCACTTGAGCCCCCATGATATGTCACACTAATAAATGCAATTGATTCCTGAATTTGAATAAGGAGTCAATTGATGAAATATGACTGGACTGACTTCAAACAAAATGTTACCATTATTGTTTAAAAAGAAAAATATACAACAAAGACAATAGTAATAAAGAATGAAAGAATTAAGAAGATTACCTTGGGCCAAGGTTGAAGTAGAGGAGTATGGTTGTCATTTTAGAAGAAGATGGAGTAAGGCTAGGGATCTTTCAAGTACTGACACAATTATCGAGTGGGAAATATCGTGACACAGAAAGAGCGTGAGCAAGAATATCGTGGACAAGAATATTGATTTTATGGTAAGTAATATCGATGTTAAAAATATTGTTAATAATATCGATTTTTGATTATTTTTGTGTATTTTGCTATATATGTTAATTGTATATGTTTTAAAATGACTGTTTAAATATAATTAGATTTATAATATGGTTTGCAAAATTAATATTCGTTTTAAAATGTCATGTAATAGTTTTTTGTTATTTTTAGTACCGTAGCAGGTTGTGGGGTTTATAGGGGAATAGGGATGGAAGTAAATTAATTAAAAAATGATTTATATTTTTTTACTTAATATGAATTATTTAATTGATAAACATTTATGCTAATTGTATTGTTAATATTTCTTTTAGTAAAGTTTTAGGTGCGGGTTGGGGTTTTTGTTGGGCTGTAGGGTGGGAAGAAAAATTAATTATAATTAATTTATAATTATTTTCTAATTATTAATAATTATTTAAATGATAATTAATTATGTAAATTGTATATATTTGAGGTGTGGGTTCTGTGTTTTGTAGAGGTATAGGGTGGAAAATTATTTTTTTGTAATTAAATATGAATAATTTAAAAATAATGTATAGTTATTTAATTGATAATTATGTTAATTAATTAAATATTATTTTTTAATTTACATTTAACGTACAGGTTGTGGGTTTTGTATGGTTTAGGGTGGGGAGGAAATATTATAAATATTAACAAATGATCTATTACTATAAATAATATTTTGTGATTGATAATTATTTATGTAATTTGTGTAATATATATTCTTGTTTGGAGGTATTTTGTGTTTTTTGTATGGGTAAAGGATATGTAGGAAATGTTATTTAGTACATATTTTTAATATTTATTACTTTTTTAATGGTAATTAATTATGTAAATATGAAATTTTGTTTAGATTTAAGGCCTCATTACGATGTCGGTCGGAAAGTATTCCGACTCACTCCTTGTCGGAAGAGGTTCAGACCTACTCGCGTTCGACGAGTCTGACCGACCTATTACGATGTTTCCTAACACTGTCCGGAAAGACTCCCATAGACTTCAATGGCAGCCTGTGTTCCGATCGACAACACAGGCTCCCATTGAAAAAAGGGGTTGTTGCGTAAAACCTTGCACCCTGTCGCAGGCCACTGTGGATGATTTTAAAGGTGGGTCCCATGGGTACTCCCACGGGCTGCAAACGGAGGCATCAGGGTGAAGGGGGGACTGTTACAGGCCCCCAAAGTCAGTTTCCATCAGCCGGTCCATGTCGGACAGACCGCTTCAGAAAGGCTGACATCGTAAACGCGGTCCGTAGAGATATACGATTCGCCTCTGACCGACTCGGAGTCTCTGAGTGCCGGTCGGAACCGATTCGGTCTGACCAAACAGTTACCTTTCCATAGTAATCGGTCGGCCGGAAACCTAGGTTCCGACATGGTTTAGGACATTCCGACTGCCGTTCGGAGCCTTTCCAACCGACATCGTAATGAGGCCCAATATGTGTGAGTTGTATTTATAGGAGTAAAGGGTGGGAAGTTAATTAAATATAAATAATGTATTCTTAGTTAATTAGTATTATTAATTGTGTAATTGATAATTAATTATATACATTCTTCAATTAATTTATTTTAATTTATATCTTAGGTGTGGGTCTTTGTTTTGTATGGATAAAGAGTGGAAAAGTAATTAAATTAAATTGGTTTATTAGTAGTTCATTAGTATTAATACTGTAATAGATAATTAATTATGTAAAATGTGTAAATAATATACATTTAAATATACATTTTAGATGTGTGGTGTGTAGCTTGTACAGTTATAGGCTAGAATGTTATGTCAGTAATACCAAAATTATCAAGAGTAAAAAAAAATTCATTGTAATTTATTAATGTATGTGTTAATAGTGTTATGATTTTTAATTGTAAATAATATTGTGTTTATTGGTTGTTCTTATTTTGGTAATAGATTTTGGTATTTTGATAAAAATTATATTTGTAATAATTTATAATAAAACTAGAGTCGGAATAGTAAATTGCACCCCTCCGCAATCCAATACTTTCCTCACTGTTGCACTGACTGGAGTTGCAATGGTAAATGTTACCCCTCCTCAATCCAACACCTTCCCAACTGTTGCACTGACTGAAGTGGGAATAGTACATGTTTCCCCTCCGTAATCCAATACTTTCCCTACTGTTGCACTGACTGAAGTGGTAATAGTAAAGTTGTCCCCTCCGTAATCCTGAACTTTCCCTACTCTTGCACTTATTGGAGTGTAATTAGTACATTTTACCCCTCTGACGTTCAACACTTTACCTACAGTTGCATTGATTGTAGTGGGACTTGTTAATTTTACACCTCCTGAGTTTGAAACGTTGTCTACTATTTATAAGCTGTAGTTGGTATAGTATATGTATTAATTTTAAAATGTTGTAGTTTTAATTTATATTGTTAAAACTTATATTAATACATTTTTGGCTATTTAAATTATAATATTTGTAATTAATAATGTTTTTAGTATTTTATTTATTTTTAATAAATTCAATTGTTTTATTTAATTTGGGTTTTTCATTTGTAATTAAAATTGTGTAAAAATATATATATTTTATGTTATTGGATATATGTATTTATATTTATTTGTATGCTCTTAAAAAATGTTATTAAAAAATAATATAAATTAAAATATTAATGTAATTATATTTTTAAATTAGATATACGTAAATAGAAATATGTATATTAATATATATGTTGGTTTTAATTTTTTTAAATAATGAAAATTGTAAACATTTTCATAACAATCTATTTCATTTTCATTAAATTAGTATTAATATTTAGGGGCCGATTCTAATTCCGTCTGCAAAATGTGCCGACCGACACCGACCCAGAACGGAGACCAACCGACACGGACCGTGCAGTACGATGAAACGCGTGTGAATTACAACCGACACGTACGGAATACAAGCCGTACGACCGGGCCGGAGGGAAAACAGTGATTCGCTCGGAAAACCGACGTGATTTGCACCGACAGACACGTACCAGGAATGAACTCGACCGACACGTACCCCTGATGTCCGATCCGCGCAGTACGATGCAATGCATGTAAACCCAGACCGACTCGCACGGAGCCCAAGCCGCATGACCGACACGCACAGAAAACAGGGACCTCAAGCAATAGAGATCTCCGCGACTGACGCTTATGAAACACAGGAGAAAGTCAGTGTGAACGAGCCGGAGAAGCCTGCACGAGCCAACGTCCGTCTCGGTCAGATGAACGTCTCCTTCATGCCTAGAAAACCCAAAGGAAAAAATACAAGTAAAGGACCAAACAAGCAATGACAAAGCTAATAAATATCCCAAAAGAAACTTGGAACAAAGACACACCCACAACTGCACCTATATAAAGGACATCAATCACTACCATGATCCTTTGCAAATAGAAGACAACAGCCAGCAGAAAACACCATCACACAGCAACCAAAGACACACTCACAACTCAACCATCACACAACTTTCACACCATTAGCACCTCACCAAAAGCACCCACACATACAACTAGCAAAACCCACACTAACCGACCCTCACTTGCACCCTCACACACACATCACACACCACCACCACCCATCACCATGCCCCCAAAGAAGAATCCAAAGTTCACAGATAGTGAGTTAGAAGTGCTGGTAGACGAGATCATCAGAGTAGAGCCACATTTGTTTGGTACATTGGTCCAAAGGACCCCCATGTCACAGAAAACAAAGATGTGGGCGAGGATTGTGGACAAGGTGAACGCACAAGCACCAACATTGCGCACAAAGGACGATATCCAGAACAGGTGGTATGACGTGTGCAGGAGGGTCAAGAAACTCATCGAGAAAGATCACGCCTTGGGTCAGCGCACTGGCGGTGGCCCTCCTGCCAAACCAGTATACTTCAGGTCCTGGGAGGAGAAGGTGCGGGACATCCTACCACCAGAGAGCGTCCATGGTCTATCAGACATACCAGAGCCTGGTGAGTACACAACCAACATACTCACTATTGTGTGGCAAGGGGACAGTGAAACCATGCACCGCTAGCAAAGCCAAAGTAACCAATAGATAATCATCCCAAGATGTGTATGCTAGTCAGACAAACACAATACCTACCATCACATAGTGACTTGTAACTGTGTCATGACATGTACAAACCTACAAACAAATAGAGCAAGGCAGTGTCACAAAGCCAAATAAACACTGTCAGACAGTTTGCCATCACAAACACACTACCTCACAGTGCAGCTGACTGACAGGAAGGAATAGAGGGTATGCAGGTGAAGTGAGTGTATCCAAAAGCATGATGGGGTTTGTAGTCACAGATAATGCTCCCCCTCAAAATTGGCCCACCAAGTCCTCTCTGAACCATGCCCACATCACAGGGAGTGGAAAATGAATGACAAGATGGCTGACTCTGGGTCCTGCTGTGGGGAGCACAAGGCCCTTGTAGGGGTTGTGCGCCAATCAGAAGCAGAACACCACTGACTGACATCCTGAAAGCCAACTTGCACGCCCTCCAATGGAAGCATGTTTCATGGTGGGATGTCTGGCCGGGTGGGAAGGAGGACTGACAGCTCTGACCATACTTACCAGCATGTGGAGAAACACATACCCCTCAACACAAACTCCACACAACTTACCGGGTAGAATGCATTGACTCACACCGTAGTGAAATATCACCCAAAGATACACCGTACTGGGTGCTGCTGTGTGAAGCACAGGGGCTCTCTTTGGACTTGTATCCAAACAAACCCCAGGAATTCACAGTCAGCCATCTTGCCATTGCTGTCACACCCCCTTACAGGGAAGCAGAGTCAAAAGGAAGGAAGTATGGACATGCTGGGAAGGGGGGTGTAGCCAAGAGCATGATGGGAGTTGCAGTCACAGACATTCCCCACCCACCCACATGGCCCATCAACGCTGATGTCACAGATGCCAGACCAGCGTGCCTGGCTTGTCGGTGTGTACCTACTGTTTACCATTGTATGTGATTGGCAATGTTGTATTTCACCCTCTTTCCAAACTCTGCTAATTGTTCAATTGTTTGTGTGTAGGTGACTCTGGATACCCCAACATGCAGTGGTTGCTGACACCCCTCAGGAACCCTGTGACACCAGCCAAGATGCGCTACAATGAGGCACATGGTCGGAGCAGGAGGGTGATTGAGTGGACATTTGGTCTCCTGAAAAGCCGCTTCCGCTGCCTGGATAAGATCGGAGGGGCCCTCCCATATGAGCCTGCAAAGGTGTGCAAAATTATCCTTGTATGCTGCATGCTACACAACATGGCAGTGCGGAAGAAGTTGCCTCTCATCCATGATGACGATGATCTACCTCCGCCACCTGTGGAATATCCAGGCCTGGGCCACGATGCCACTGATGATGATGATGAGGGTGACGTCCACACACAGCTCATCAACAACTTCTTCACCTGAATGTGAGTTTACAGGGTTGTTAGTCAATGTATGGACTGAACCTGAAATGTGTTGTGGCTGCTCTGTTGCTGTTTGAGTGTGTCTGTGTGCCACTTGACTGGATGTGTGCAGTGATGTGTCCTTTCAGGTGGTCTGTACTCCACAATAGTGTCGAACTGCTAACTTGTTTCTGTGTAGGTTTATTTTGACATGTTTTGTGCATGTCTATTGCATTTCTCTCCTGTTCTGCTGTGCTTTTGACTGTGTATTGTGTCTGTCCTTCCCAGGGTACTTTGCCTGCTGTTTGGTCAATACGGATTCCCAACACCCAGAATCCAACACCAGTGTGGAAGTTGTCAATTCCCATCAAGTGATGTGCCACACACCCCTGGACTTCAATTCTCCAACACTTTGTGTGTCCACTGTAACGTACAATTACCTTGCAACTATTGTGGAATAAACATGTTGATGATGTGTAATGAACCTGTGCTACGCTTTGTTAGGTGCGTTGTCTGTCTTCCCACATCTGACTGACATTTGCTTACCTCACCTGTGGGCTTGTTACCACTGACTATGGATAGTTGTTGTGTCTGTGCATACCAATATATTTCAGGTCAACATCATTGTGTGGGATAAGTTACATGGACATGGTGAGTATCTGTTGTGGTGCCATAGTGGTGTGTCTCTCTCACATGTGTCACATCACCATGACTCACATAACGGTGATCACATTGTTGTAGTATTTGGCTTGCACTGTGTTGTTTAGCAGATCAACATCTCCATGGCACATGACAAGTTGGAATCACAACAGAGGCAAGTATGGTGTACTGGTGAGTTTATTTACAAACATGCGTGAGGATAGTGCACAGGATAGTGGATGCTGTGCCAAGGGTTTTGAATCCAAAGCTCAAAGTAGAGTTGGAAGTGTTGGTAGCTGAAATGTCCAGAGTAAAGTCCACAGTCATCTGCTACATTGGACCAACATGAACCGTCTATGTCATGTAGGTGAGTTTTGTCAGATATGACAAGGTGAACGGGTTGCGCACAAAGAACATTGTCCAGAACAGGTTTAGAGGCCCTGGGGGATGTGCAGGGACATCTGCGTCTCACTTGTCCTTCTTCGGACGACCCCTCTTCTTCTTCAGGGGGGATCCTCAGGTGCAGGCGTTTGGAGTGCTGGGGACTCTCTGCCAGAGTCATCCTCCCTCCCTGTGGCACTGGCAGATGGTGTGGCAACAGATGTTGTGGCCACACAGGGAGGTGTGGACATGTTTGTGCTGATCTGGCGGAGGCATAGGAGTATGTCCCGATGCACCACAGTAAGTGCATCCCATTTTGCCTCCATGCGAGCATGGTGGGCAGCCTGCTCCTATTGAATGTCCTTGAGGATCCCCATTACCTGGCCAAATCCTCCGGTGCTATCCTTGTACGCATCTATGATGCGTGCCAGTTGGGGGTCATCATGCAGTCCAGACCCTTCTGCAAGGCGCGCCCTCTGCCTACCACCCCTCCCAGCACCCCTATCCACACGGGCAGGACCTGCGGCGGCACGCACAGGTGACACTGGGCCCCCTTGGGTGTTGTTGCCGGTGGTGTTGTCCGTAGCTTCCTGGGGGTCCTGTGTCCCTGTGCTGTCAGTGTTCTGTGGCCTTGGTCTGTCCGTGTTCGCGGGGGTGCCCTCTCCGTTTCCAGATGCTAGAGGTGTGGGTACAGGGGGTGCAGATGTTGGTACTGCTGGTGCTGCATGATGACTCACACCGGAGGTGCACGGTTGTTCGTCGTCATCCGAAGAGGACAGAGACGGATCCACACCAGAGAGCTGAGGGTCCACCAGAGTCTGGGACAGGGACTCCTCTTCATTTGGTGCTGTGCCCCAGCACCACCTGTGTTTGGAAGAGACACACAATGTAAGTTATGTTTCTACAGGCATCAATGGTTCACGTACATGACATTTTCTACTGTACGTCTGGATGCGTGCCTGTACACTGCTTTGTCCAAGGTTGTCACGGACAGAGATTGATATTGTTGTGGCACATTGCCGATCCAAAATGAAACATTTCAATGTGCATGTCGAAGTGTGTGCATGCCCAGCTCATGTATAGATTTGTCTGTACATGACCATTACTACTCAAGGGCCATCACGTTGCTGACACAGGTGTTTCATCCCTGTACACATTTGAGCTTTAACAAGGACAAACGTGCAATTCAACTGATGATATCTTGTAAGATTGGGGCATGTGTGGTAGCAGATTTTGCTGGTCTTTGTGTGCCACATTGGTGTTTTGGTATGGCATGGTCACAGTCCAGTATGCCTGTGATCTCTTTGGAGAAAGTGTCTTTTTAACAGTGTTCCTAATTCTCATCTCATTTCATACAAGTGATGATGTCACCATTGTTAATGAGTCTGGTGCTGAGTTTTGTGCGTGCATAGGTGATTTGACTTGTCAATGTTCTCCATGGTGACATGGATTGGACAAGGTAGCACTCAGGCTTTTCAATGCTCATGACAGTGAGGGCCGGTGGTGTGTGTGTTGCAGTTTGGCTGCTGTGAGTAGCATGTCTCCTCCAATGCAGTCCAGGTTAGACCTTGTGTCTACAGTGTCTATGTCAATGAGTGGTGTGTTGTGTGAAGGATGCATATGTTGCAGCACGATGTAGGAGTGGAATGCAGATCACAACAGCACCGAGTGTGAATGCGAACATGCTATGTTGTCAGCTATATTGGTGTGTCCATTCCATTCACTGTCAGATCTTCCCTGTCAATGATGTATATGTGAGTTCCTGTGTGTTTTGTGCAATGTACTATATATGGATCTCCACACTTGTCACGAGTCGTACATTTCCATGGATTGGCCAGATTCATAGAATGCAACCGTGTTGGACCTATCACTTGGGACACATGGCCCACATTCTGCCTCTGCAGCACAGATATAAGGATGGCTGGCCCCCAGGGAGCCCACTTGCCTGCACTACATGCTACTGAACCACATCCCTGCTACCACTGCTGCTGTCTCTGCATCGTCTGGCACCTGCTATGGCACGTACTCTGGAGAGGACCCCAGCCTTCACTGAGGAGGAGAACCAGGCCCTGCTGGACGGGCTCCTTCCACAGTACAGCAAGCTGTATGGGAAACAAGGGAAGCAGGTGAGTGTGCAGTCCACTGCCTTCCTAATTATGCATGTTGTCTGACTAGCAGTACTAGCAGTGTGTACACCAGTGGCAATCACCTTGGGCCCGATTCACAGAATTAACTTAAGACAAAATCCTAAACTTACTACTTTTGGTATTCACAGAATGCACTTACTACTTTTGGTATTCACAGAATGCACTTACTACTTTTGGTATTCACAGAATGGATTCACGACTACTAAATTTACGTCTGCACTCGGGCCGGAAATTCCGGTCCGGAGGCGGAGCTTCCGGACCGGGGCGGAGCTTCCAGCCCAGAGGCGGAGCTTCCGGGCCAGAGGCGGAGCTTCCAGCCCGGAGGTGGGGATTCCGGCCGGTGGCAGAGATTTAGCCATGGCCGAAATCTCCACCTCCGGGCCGGAAGCTCCGCCCCTGGGCCAGAAGCTCCGCCTCCCGGCCGGAATTTCCGGCCCAAGTGCGGACGTAAAGTTAGCAGTCGTAAATCCATTCTGTGAATACCAAAAGTAGTAAGTGCATTCTGTGAATACCAAAAGTAGTAAGTGCATTCTGTGAATACCAAAAGTAGTAAGTTTAGGATTTTGTCTTAAGTTAATTCTGTGAATTGGGCCCGAGTACTTTCATCCCCCAAAGTGTGTAGGTACATCTAATGAACAAGTGTTCTGCAGCTAAAGTGCATTTGTGCAAGCTTCAACTTCCCAGGTATTGTTAACATGTCAGACATGCAGGGCATTTGTCCTTTTCCATGGGTGCACTACCTGTGTAACTCATTTTCCTTTGTGATGACGACATGTATATCCAACTGTGTGCAGCACAAATATGGGCCATGTGTGTTAATGGACTTTTAACTTTGTCATCCTCACAGGTTGATGCCCACCAGAAGCAGGAGAAATGGCTGACCATCGCCCGGGCAGTGCGATCGGTGGGGGTCTACAAGCGCCGGATCCGCATCTGCCAGAAGAGGTGGCAGGACCTTCGGGGCTGGACCCGGAGGATCGCAAGGGTCCAGCTGAAGCTGTCGCCTCCTCGCAGGAGGGGCATACACCGGACCCTGACCCCCTACATGCTCAGGATCCTGGCGGTGGCCTTCCTGGACCTGGATGGGCAGCTGAAGGCCAGACAGCAGCAAGGAGGGGGTAAGTCCATGCCTAATTTGTGTACTATGTCTGACATGCAAATTGCAGTCTTTTGGCCTGGTCACACTTCCACATTACGTAGGTCTTGTAGTCCAATACTCATGTCCCTCAATTGTGTGATGCACCCTCCTCATCTGATGCACAGGTGTGGACCCTACAGTCTGTTGCTTGTGTCACCAGAGCACTGTGTCCCTGCAGTCAGCTATGCTTCAGGTTCCGGACAGCATCTGTTACCGTGACTCTGTTGTGTATTTTCATGGGTGGGCCAATTGTTTACACAATGCCTGAGATCTGACATGTGATCTGTGTGTGCCCTTGATATGTGTTACAATTGCTGGTCTGACTCGACACATGTGGCTGGGGTATTTCAAACAAACACATGCAGCAGGAGACTCCAATTTGTGTGCCTCAGGAGTATGTATATCAAGTGTGTCACGCTTGATAGCCACCTGACTACAGGCCAGGGCTAAATACTGTTTCATGTAGACCTGGGCAGTCCTGCCTACTCAAGGGCATTTAGAAACACTCTGTAATCCCACTACTGTGTATCAATTTACAGGTTGTGCTTAGTGACATGTGCCTTCAGGTGTCTGCCTCTGTGTCATTGTGGTGTGGCTTCCTTTTCCGTACAACTGTGGTGTTCATGAGTTTGAGGGTCAGCAGGACATCTGAGATATGACTATGAGAGACAATACCTGTGTGACATATCGGTGTGTGATCACTTGACAGTGCACAATGGTGTATGCAACTGTGCACTTCAGGCAGCTGTGTTACATGCACAGCAGACTGTGATGTGCTAATGTACAGGGAGTTGTGTTCGCAGAGACCCATATGTCTGTTTTGTATGATGTGGGGTCTTCTGGGTCCAGGATATGTTGTTTGCAGGGGATGGGCAAGTGCACTTGTCAGCTGCAGCGTTTGCTTTACCCATGAGCTATGATTGTGACACAGTACATACTGTTGTTGTCTGGATGCAAGATCCACCTCCGCTGAGGGCCACAGCAGCTCAGAGGATGACTCCCTTGTGGAGGCGGGTGTCAGCAGCCACCAAACCCCAGCTAGTGAGGCTGTCCCCGCCACCGCCACCACCACCACCACCACCCTAACCACGCTGCCATCAGCTCATATCCCAGAGGTCCGTGGAGGCTCCCGTGTTCGTGAGCATGTCTCCTTTGTGCCAGGCACTGCGCCCCCTGCCCCTGTGTCCCCTGCTGCCCTGAGGGAGGAGTCTGTGGACTTGCTTCGACAGATCCATGTAGGGCAGACATCAATGCTGAGTGTCCTCCATGCACACACCAGTCTGTTGACACAACTGGTGTCGTTCATGGAGTGCATTTCATCGGGCATGTCTGCCCTACAGAGGACCAATCAGTCCGTGGCCTCCTCCCTGATGGCAGCAGTGTCCCTCCTCCAACAGTCACGCACCCTCCCTACCCCTGCACCACTCACGATTCCTACCACCCTACGTATCCCAAGCACACACACACCAGCATATTCTCACAAACCCACAGACACGGGCAGCACACAAACACCCAAACCAAGGGCTAGACGTGCATACAAGCAAGCGCAGGGGACTGATAGCACACTCACAGGGGATGGTTTGCAGACACACACACAGTCATCCACAACCACTCCGCAGTCCTCCGATACCTCTCCCTCCCAGCTCCCTTCCCTTGTCTCACCTGCAACCCCATCTCCACAGAAGCTCTTCCTCTGTGACCTTGGCCTCTTCCCCACCGACCCAGCAGATCCAGCTTACGAAGGGAAGAGGAATTCCCCAAACATACCCTCCGTCAGGTGCAGTCAGACTGAGGCCCCCACCTGCAAGTCCCCCCGGAGCTGGAAGAGCAAGACCCCACCCCCGCCCGCAGCTCCACAACGAAGTCTCCGTCCTCCATCCCCCAGGCCACCACTCCACAGGTTCCCCCGCCGCACCCTGCCCCAGGTTCCCCCACCCACAGATACACCATCCCCAAAATGCTGAGGCCCTCCCCCTATCACTTGCTCTTCCACCCCCACCACCCCCAGTCAGACAGTTTGTGCCACTGATGTGGGGACCGTGTCACCCCCCTTTGTCCTGGCGACCTCACCTGAACCCCAGGCACAGCAGTGGAGTCCACGACCACCCTGTCTGACTTGGGGGACTGCAGTGGGGACCCAGTCCACTCCATCTGACCAGACCACTGCAGTTGTGCCGGCACCCACCCCATCTGACTTGTGCCCCACAGTTGTGACTGCACCCACTACTTCAGTCAGCTCCACTGCAGTTGCCAGTGACTCTCCTGCATCCACCACCCCTTCACTGCCTCCTTCTGCTGCGCCCTGATCCTGTCCCTGTGGTGCCTGGCCTGCCCCCATGTATGCCCCTCCGAGGGGATATCCCCTGTCCTTACCAGTGCACGCAAGCAACGTGTGACAGTTGTCACTCAAGTTAACTTTTTGTCATTTGGATATGGACTGGCCATTGGCCTTTGTTTTGAAAGGACTTTGCATTTTAAAATTGCTGAATAAAGCATTTTTCTTTATCATTGTGAATTTTATTTAGCTGTACATTATGTTGATGATGTTTAGCATGACCATGCAGGTGTAATGCTGTATTTACAATGTTGAATACTGAGGTGTTGATGTGAGGTACTCCATGTGGTCCATGAGATATGTATCCTATTCTGGTCGTTATCCATATCATCCTTTGCAACTAACTGGGTGTGTCATGATTAACAATTTGTGAACATCTCTGTAAACATTTCATTTGCATGGTCACATCTGTGGCTTGCACACATGCACATATGATGTGCTTCCCATTGTCCAATTTGTCTATTTCCCTGACTGTGGGTGCATCTCCACTGGACATGTAAGTGTGGGCATCATTGGTGTGGGAGGAACTGGGTCCTCTGTGCAACTTGCTGGACATATGTATTGAGTATGTGCAGATGACTTAAGGGACACTCCTGTACACAGGCTGCTGTGACCAGAGCCTTCATTGTGTGGTATCTGATGGCTGACTGACCAAGTGTTCTGCTGACATGACTGAGACCTGCTGGGACTATGTTTGGCACAGCTGAGCTTCCACAGGAGTTGAGTTCCCTCAAGTAAGTGTGTTGTTCCGTGACATTGCCTGGGCCCATGGTATGTGTTGTGTGAGCATGTGTGTGTGTGTCCACATCCCTTTTCATGCACAGGCAGTGTTCTCTTGATATGTTTCTGTTGTTGATGCTTGCGGTGTTTTACTGTGTTCATCTCACAACTTTGCCATGGGCTTCCAGATGTGGGGGTGCATGACACACTACTGTTAATTGGTGTTTCATCATTGGGATTTGTCAGTTCTGAGTGGTGATGATGTGGTCAGATGCAGATGGGACACAGTCAGGGGTCCCCAAGGCACTTGTTTGTTCTCAATATCATGTAGTTGTACCTAAGGGTGGGCGTAGTGGGGCTACGTGAAGCAGCGCGTAGTGTGCCCAAATCTACGCACACTCGCACACTCCGCGTAGCCCCACTATTCGCCGCCCGCCTCCCGCCCACCCTCCTTTTAAATAATACCCTGCATGTTAAATAATTAAAAGTAAAGAGACTTACCTGAAGCGGGGCGTCTCCGGGGCTCCCTCTTCCTCGTTTCCAACTTCTTGTGACAAATGCGCATGCGCGGACGCCCGCGCATGCGCAGGAGTGATGGGCAACATAAGCCCAATGAGTGGGGGTGGTAGTGGTGCTGGCCATGCAACCCCTATGGTGGCCTATTACTGGTGGCCAGGATATGGATTCCCTGTGTGTGTGTGATATTTTGTGGGTACGTGTCATATGTTTGTGTGGTGGGTGTCTGACTTACCGTCTGCGCCGTCCGTGTCGGTTCCTGATCCGGTCATAGATGTACAGTACTGGTATGACCTGCCCGATGGGATTCATGATGTGTTCGTCTCATACACGCTGCTTGTTGCCCCGTCTCGTACCCGTTGCAAGCTGGTCCGTCTCATAGCCGTGGATTGGGTTCTGGCGTGAATTGTACCTGATATGCTTCTTTCACGGATGCTGTGACGTGCTGTACGTGGCGACCCGTCCGACGCGTATGATTTGCGCATCGTACTTGTCCGGCCGGAAACTGCTATGGATACTGCTTCCGGGCGACACAGTTCGGCGTGCGGAGGTACGGCTCGGACAGAGAATTAAGCTTGAATCACGGCCTACGTGTTGGTCGGATTTTTGTCAGTTGTGCGCATCGTACTTCATCGCCCGGACGGACGAGTCGGTCGCAAGGTAAGGCTACGAACAGCTCTCGGAGAGCTGTCCGACCCGGATCGGAATCGATTCATTTATTTAAATGTGTATATATTAAAAAAATTATATTTTAGATAACTATATCAGTGAAAACTATATTTTTCTATATTTTCGTCATTTTAATTATAAGTATAGAAAGTCGATATTTTTAAATTCAATATTTTTGACTCGATATTTTTGCATGTAGATGTTTTTTGACTCGATATTTGACTCTATTTTATTTTCATCATATTAGTATTAATATTTAATGTAATTAATGTTTATTATTTAAATGTATATACATTTAAAAATTATATTTTAGATAACTATATCAGTGAAAACTATATTTTTCTATATTTTTGTAATTTTAATTATAAGTATAGGAAGTCGATATTTTTAAATTCAATATTTTTGACTCAATATTTTTCTTTGTAGATGTTTTCTGACTCAATATTTTGTCAGTGAACCCTTGTATATAAGCTAAATGAAATAACCGCAACTAACAACAATGAATTTTGCTCAATTTGCACAAGTAGAACCAATTGCAGAATATTATAAATCCGATTGCTGCTATATTCTACTCAAGGTCTGACTGTAGACAAATGTGTTCCTTACAAAGAATAGATGTAGAGTAGTGACTGCTGTGACATTAACATTTGTTGTGCTAGTATTAATAACTCTTTTAGCTGGTATGAGTATTTCTCCTGACAAAGGAACCGGTAGATCTATCCATACACCTAGATTATCTGCACATTCAGTAGATCACATAAAAATCATAGTGTTATATATAGATGCATCAGAAGGAGATTTCGCCTCAAATTTTGATTCTTGATTACTGCAAGAATACACACACTCCCCAGATGTTAATGATTGGCACATTTGCGCACACTTTCCTGCTTCAGCTGCTGATGATGTAACCTATCATCACATTTTACTTTCATATGTACTCACTTGTAGTATATTGCCTAATTAATTTTTATGTAAAACCATTTCGAGTATTCTTTTTCCAATTATGAATTTATTGTTTACGAAGTATCTTTTCATAATAGAATGAACCCCCATCCAAAAGCTAAAGAGATGAAGACAGCCTGGTATTTCTTTAGGTCTCCGAGTATAGTCAACACTGTTAAGGCATATACATACAATATGACATTTTTCATGAGTACATTAGAAAGCCTTTCATTCAGAATTTAGCAGAAAGAATAGCTCACATATTTCATAATACAACAGAAAGGGAAGCTGTTTTAAAGAATTTGTGGAAAAAGGAGGAAAATGAGTACAAAAGAAATGTGTGTATCCTAAACTGAAATTAGACAATCGAATGGAAAATAATGCCTTTACAAATGAACATACACTAGAACTCGGAGCATGGGATTAAGTGGATGTGAGGACATGTATGGAATTTTTGGGGAGCCAGTTCGGATTCTTATTGGAGAAGATCTTATTATTCCTGGAGTATATTTTGTACACTTATTTTCAACTACCTGCTAACTGGGAGGGTACTTTTTAACTTTAGTGTTCCTGAAATGTATCATGTAAATAGTTTAGAGGCTTTTGAGAAAGATCCACCTTATAGATCTAGCACTAAAGATGACTCACATTTAGTGGGAGATATTTGTGGTGCCATTATTCCTGGAGTAGGAGTAGTCTTAAATGCTGAGAAGATTAGAAAGCTTTCGAGCAGGTAGTACATTTAGTGCTTTGTAAAACTCTAAGGGTAAGATTAGCTCCGGGCGAAGCTGGCGGAGCGGGACTATGCGGAGGTCCACGGAGTTGGGAACAAACTCCATGGAACCCCGCTCTGCTCCACTACCCGCCTCCATCCCGCCTATTAAAAAATTAATAATACTTTATTAAAACCGAAAAAATAAACATTTACCTGTAATGCGGGCGTCCCTGGTCGGCCCTCCTCCTCTTCCTCGCCGTCTCCTACTTGGTTAATAGGCGGGGTGGATTCGGGGGTTGGCCAACTCCGCTTTGCTGCGGAGTAGGAATTTGCCTTATACTCCGCGTTGTACGTGGAGTAGGCAAATCTGCTCACACTCCGCTGTTGGAGCGGAGTTGTGGCCCGGGGTTAGGTAAGATGAGAGACTCAGCAGAATGAAAAGGTGTTCCTGGGGATTGATTTGTGTTTGATGTGATGACTATTTTAGCCATCATTGGGGGTTGATTGGGAGAGCGAAAAGTTTTTATTTGCATAATTAACGCATAATACGTTCAATGTGATTTACACCGCAAAATACCTTGAGCACATTAATCATATTATTTGAAGTAGTGATTGATGTTTTTGTTGAATAATAATAGTGTGTTTTCCTCAGACTAGTTAGGATAGATGCTTGCTGACTTCAAACTTAGAAGACCATTCTAACCTCTACTGATCTCCACAAACTGAGTGCAAAGACTTTATCCCTAATCATTCTTAGTCAAAGAACTTTATTTGGTTTTCTGAAACTGACACCTTACCTCTTTTGCCTAAACTAAATGCCCTTTTTCCTGATTGATACCAGCTAATTTAGATTAGGGATTTCCTTTATTTAACATACTTTTTGAATAGGCTGTATCCTTTTTATAATTTTTGTTAATGCTCTATTTTTCCTTATTATAAAAAATAGACTCTTTGACCAAGTGAACTTGTAACTGATGATGCTTGAATTTTAACTCTGAATAGATTAATGTATTTGCTTTAATCAAAATCTGTTAATAAATTCTTTTTTTTTTTTTTGTATTTTTATTTTATTAGAAACCGTTAGCACACAATAAAAGACATACAAGGGCCTACAACCACCAGGGCCGGCCGCTATAGAGCCCGAGGGCCCGCAGTTGAACGCCATACATTCAAATGAACCAGCGGCAAAGTACCCGGCAGTCCGTAAGCACCTATAACAGACCATGGCCATAGGCCAGGAGCGGTTTAAGACAACGGTTTCATTTTTTATTAAACATAACACACACTCAAGGCAATGAGAGTCCGAGATAGCAGCGTGCTCTTCCCAGGATGGGGAAGAACATACAGTGTCCAAAACGATTCTGGTCCAGAAGCGGTGAAGGGGGGCAATGGGAAAACAAAGCATGGAACACACATTACACACTCCCGCAGAATGCACAGCTAGGGGGTCAAAGCAATATCGACCTCTAATGGCAAAGGCGGGGCGCAGATACGGCCTCGATATAAATTCCACGGACCCCATACCCTACTCCATTTCCCTGGCTTACCTCTCGCCACATACACCGTCTTTTCCCTAAACATACACCAGTCCATATTCTCCTTCCATACATCAACCGTGGGCGGCCTCGGGGAGCCCCATAGCTGTGCAATGTTACGCTTAGCCACCATATACCCCAAGGTCACCCACTGCGTCTGTGCCGCATTGCAATCATTCGGTTCCCAGACATTCAACAAACACCTCCTAGCCTCTGGCAACAGGGCCACATGCGTGACCCCCTCCAGTACAGTATGGAGACCGTTTCAGAATCGCACAATCTCTGGACATTCCCACAATATATGAAGGAACGTGCCCGGCAGGCCACATCCACGCTTACACAATCCATCCATCGAATAACCCATACGCAGCAAACCGGGCCCTGTGACATACACTCTATGGAGGATCTTCAGCTGTACAAACCGGAGGCGGGCCGGGATCGCCACCTCCTTCGGGGAGGCCACCGCCGACACCCAGTCCTCATCATCCAGCTCTAAGCCATCGCCTGTCCATGCCTCTCTCAGACTGAGCAGCAAGTCCGCGCGATCGTTGATGAGTTTCTTGTAAATCAAAGAAATAGTGCTGTCGGGCACATAGCCATCCAACACTCTATCCTCCAGTGGAGAATACTCGGGGATGGCAGCAGCGTCCGGAAAAACCGAACACAGCGCATGGTGGACTTGAGCATATCGGAAATACTCTTTATCGTTCAATTTATATTCCTTTTTAAGCATTTCAAACGTTTTGAAAGCTCCCTTCACCCAAAGATCACCCACCTTACATATACCAATCATGTCCCATTTCTCAAAGCCTTTCGATCTCCACAAACAGCCCAACCGCCCAGAGGCATACAGCGGCGTCGCCCGAGTCAAGCGATCCCTCCACCCCATCGCAGCATTCGCTGCGTGCCACACACGCACCGCCACCCGCGTGGGTCCCGTCAGCCGCGTGTCCGGGGTCACCAAGTACAGCGCCCTATTATAATCCCCACCTGGAAGCAGGAATTTATCCATCTCGAACGCCGGGTTTAAGGCAGGACCATATATCCCGTGGTTCACAGCCGCCAACTGAGACGCCCAATAGTATCGTTTGATATCAGGGAGTGCAACCCCCCCATCGTACCAAGGAAGCATTAACTTGGCGAGAGCAATCCGCGGCCGCCCGTCCCAAAACAGTTGACGCTGAAGACCCTCAACCTCCCGGAAATAGCGGGCCGGTACGACATCCAGAGTATTTTGCAAGGCGTACAAAAAGCGAGGCAGCGACATCATTTTGAACAATGCCGCCCGTCCAAGCGGTGAAAGTGGAAGTCGTCGCCATCTTGCGATGTCGGCCTTCAGACGCTGGAGGGGAGGGAGAAGGTTTCGCTCATAGCGGACCGCGGGATCCAGTGAGATAAAGATTCCCAAATATTTGAACCCCAGGGTAGCAACCTGAACAGGGCAGTCTTGCGGCAGGAGGGGGGCTTCCCCGGAGAGGACGTAGACGCACGATTTGGCCCAGTTGATAACCAGGCCGGAGTTGCGGCCAAAGGAAGTCAACACGTCCACCAATACCATTAGTGACTGTCGGGGGGAAGTGAGATATAGAAGGATGTCGTCCGCGTAAAGGGAGACACGGTCTTCGAATTCCGGCGTCCATCTAATGCCTCGCAACGACGGCTCCCAACGCAGCCAGGCGGCGAGAGGCTCCAAAGAAAGCGCAAAGAGAAGGGGTGATAGCGGACATCCCTGTCGCGTACCCCTCCCCAGTGTGAAGGGAGCCGACACCCTACCATTCACCACCACCTGAGCCAGTGGGTTAGCGTATAACAATTTTACCCAACCAATAAACTCAGGGCCGAATCCAAATTTCGCCAAAACGGCCCAAATATATGGCCACTCCAAAGTGTCGAACGCCATAGTAGCATCTAGAGATGCCAAGGTGGCCGGCTCCCGTATAAACTCGGCTCTAGCCAGCACACCGTGTAACCGCCTCAAATTTAGGGCGGTATTCCGATGGGGTATAAAACCGGACTGATCCTGATGAATCAAGTCGCCCGCGACCCGAACCAGTCGGTTAGCCAACACCTTAGCCAGAATTTTGGGTTCTGCGTTCAACAGCGAAATGGGCCTATAGGAGGCGCAGCGGTCTCGCGGCTTCCCATCTTTGTGTATCACCACTATGGTGGCGAGGCGTTGGTCAGGGGGAAGGAAGCCCGCCGCACGTGCCGCCGAAAACATGTCACGAAGATACGGCGCTATCTTATCAGGACGTAACTTATATAGTTCAATGGGAAGACCATTAGGACCACCCGCCTTACCAGACGCGATCGAGAGAATGGCCAAAGCAATCTCATCCGACGACAACTTCGCCTCCATCAATGTTGCATCCGCCTCCGATAAGGTTGGCAGTGCGATGTCTCGAAGCAACAGATGAGAATCCTCCTCCGAACGCACGGAAACCGGAGAGTATACCCCGCGGAAGTGATCCGCGAAGCAGTCAACAATCTCAACAGGGTCAGTCACACGAACTCCATCCATTCTCTCCACAACGGGCACCACTCTGCTCGCTCTCTCCTTCTTATCCAACCAAGCAATCAACTTCCCGGCCTTATCCCCCACGTCATACAGACGCCCTTGCTGTTCTCTATACATCCCTTTAGCAGCTTCCGTGACTAGCGCTCTATAATCTGACTGTTTGAGGCTGAGAACATGCAATTTCTCATCAGTAACTCCACGCTCCAAGTCCTCCTCCATTTCAGCTATTTCAGTCTCCAGGCGAACCACCTCAGCTCTCTCGCACCTCTTAGTATGGGAGATAAGAGACAAGGCCTGCCCCCTGACCACCACCTTATAAGCCTCCCATAGGGAGACGGCCGACGACACCGACCCCACATTATCAGTGAAGTAGTGATCAGTGGACTTGACCAACTCAGCGCGGATCTTAGGGTTACGAAGATACCAGGGGCCAATAGGTGCCACTCTTCCCTCTGTGCCAGGGTAAACCCTCAGTTGCAACCATATAGGGGAATGGTCAGAAATACCTCTGGCTACGTGACGCACCTCCCCAATCATCCCCGCTTGGGTCGCCGGCATGAGCATATAGTCGAGTCTCGAGAGACTCCCATGGGCCCCCGAGTGAAAGGTATACTGCGCTTGTCACGGGTGCATCATTCTCCAGCAATCTACCAGTCCCAAAGTGTCCAAAAAACTCCCCAACCAGGCCTGAGCCCTAGGGAGATCCCTGGGGGGGTGACGGTCCTCCAATCCAGAGACCACGGCATTAAAGTCACCACCCAGCACCAAAACCCTCCCAGGAAGCCCCAGAACCAAACGCCCCAAGTCAGCAAATGTAGTCGTCTGCAACCCCGGGGGCACATACACAGCCACCAGTGAGATGGTTCTACCCTCCCATCTTCCCACCAGTGCCACATATCGCCCCCTATCATCGTGAAGCACCTCGTCCACTGCCAGTGGGAGGGAGGTCCTAACTAAGATGCCCACTCCCCTAGAGCCAGAAGTGAAGCCAGAGTGAGCGGCCAGGCGATAGCCCCTCCTATTTAGGGCCTGGAAGGAGTTCCCAACCAAATGTGTCTCCTGCAGGAAAACGATGTCGGGCGAGAGCCGCTTCAAGAACTGTAACACCACCCCGCGCTTGATCCTGTCCCCCAGCCCATTCACATTCCACGAAAGGATTCGCAATCCCCTATCCCCCATCCCACTCCCGCACATGAATCCCACATCCCGGAGAGCACAACCCAGAGAAATCAGCAAACAACTTCACATTGCCCTGCGAAACAAAAAAACAACAACCATCCCCAACAACCCCCCTCCCCCACAGACCCAAAACCACAACTCCCCCCTCCCTGCACCCCTGCTTGAGCCCGAACAGCCCCCCCAACTTGCAGTGTGCCTGTTGCCCTAACATTTACCACAAAAGAACCCCAGAAGGAGGAAAGGACCCCAAAAAGCTCCCCGCAACCCCCAGACATTTGAAGGGCATGATGTGCCGGATTAGAGTGTAATTGAGCCAAGGTGCAATGAATAGTCAATCTAGTCCATCACCAGGAACCAAGTTCTAGTCCTGCTCCACCACATCCCGTCCGCTCTCCTCCGCCCGATCGTCTCGATCCTGTCCCCGCGGTAGGGCATCCAACCAGTCACCAACCGCCTCCGGTCGGTCAAAAAAGTGGGAACGACCCTGGAACTCAACCCGCAACCTCGCAGGGAATAACATCGCGTATTTCAGCTCCATGTCCCTCAGGCGCCGCTTGACACCCAAAAATCCCAGCCGCTGTTTCTGGACCGCTTGCGTGAAGTCCGGATAAAAGCTGACATTGGAGTTCTCAAACTTCAGCGGCCCAGCCACCCGCGACGCCTGAAGGATAGCATCTCTATCCCGAAAGTTAAAAAGTCGAGCGATTATAGGCCGCGGGGGAGCACCCACTTTGGGCGCACCACCCGGAATCCTGTGGGCCCGCTCCACTGCAAAGAACTTGCTCAATCCCTTGGGCGCGAGACGGTTGATCACCAGATCCTCCACAAAAAGATCAGCAGCAGATTCCTCCGATCTTTCCGGCACTCCGATGATACGGACATTGTTCCGTCTAGCCCTGCTTTCCGAATCCTCAAGTCGACGATCAGCCTGGTCACTGGGTAGCCGCAACCGACGGACCTCCGTCTGCAGGGCGGCCATGTCCACAGTTAGGCTCGATGCCGCATGTGACAAGGAGTCGACCCGCTCATTGGTTTTGGACAGATCTGCCCTGACCAAATTCACATCGATCAGTACCGCGACCAACTTATGTGCCAGGGTATCAAATCGCTGACCCACAGCAGCCTTCATCTCCTCAATGGCGCCCATAACGTCCTGCAGGGTAAACTCCGACGCCGGGCTCGCAAAGCTCTTTAGACCGCTCAGGCGATTTATGCAGGCCAGCGGGGGATCCCTTTAGCTGCGCGTAACGGTCTATGTTGTTGGCCTGAGCATAGGATCCCCTCCGGGTTGACTTAGATTTCGACTTGTCCCCTTCGAGTCTCGCCGCCATCGTCCGGAGGCCACCAAGGTTGGCACCCTTCAGCGCCAGGGACAGGGACCCGTTGGCTAAGTTAAGCGGACACTGCGATCGCAGGCAGGACGTCCGTGGATAGTCCGAAGATCGGGCCAGACACTCCGTTGTCCGCGCTCCTCTGAAACACCAGGGTCCCTCAGCCAATCTCAAACAGCAGACTTGAAAACGAAAGTGAAAGTGCGGGGTACGGGGCAGGTCAAGCCCTGCATGCCGCTGTTGTTCACTTCGTACCCGGGCACCTCACCAACTCGAGACCGGGACCTAGGCACCAGCAGGCCGCAAACTTCGGAGGGCAACCATTCGGGTTCCCGGCGTCCGATCAGAATTCGGAAAACGGGTGGCACCTCAGCGCGAATGCATCAGCAAAAGCCCGTCAAATTTACCAGGATTTAGTCAGGATAGACGTGGGAGGTTGCGGAGGCCCTCGAGAGCCTTAAGCCTATGCGGCCATCTTGGTTGCGCGCTAGGCTCCTCCTCAATAAATTCTTTTTAAATGCATTTTGGTTTTGCTTGCCATTTCCGGTGGAGCCCAATTGTTTCACTGTTCATAGAAATGTATTTTAAATGCAAGCTCCTAAGTTCCTCTTCACATCGACTAACAAAGATCCATACAACCAGTGGTGGGGTTTGTATGATGATTGTATCCGTAGATAAAGATTCTGCAACGTCCGTTCCATCAAGACCATAATGTAATCAGTGACACATGCCATTTCATTAGTAAGATGTAATATTGTGTGTGAACAATTATACTACCAAGAATGGATTATGGTTGTTTCAAAGCATTCCATCAGAGAGATCATTCTCTAAGTTGGTGAACACCTATAAACTTAGGCCCAAATTATAATACCATGTGGACTTGAGTCTGCCCGACACTGTTTCAGTGTGCAAACCAGACGAGTGTAGGTCAGCGGTTCCGAGCACCATATTATGATGCGACCACACATGGTATGGTCACAAACTTCCATTTCTCTATGGGAGCTTGTGCTGCGGTCGGTTTCCCAAACTGGAAAGTCTGTTACAAACTGACTTCATAATCCTTACAGCAGGAAACACCGTATGTGAGGGATTATGTGGAGGTTTCCGACTGGCCGATGGGCTCCTTGAACCCCGTCAGAAACCAGCCAGAATGACTGGCCGGTTTAAAATCTGACCACCTACATTAGCAGTTAACAATTAGGCAGTCAGTCTTTAAATTATAGATGTCGGTTGGAAAGCCTCCGACCTGTTGTCCGATGCATTCCGATCGACATCCTAATAAGCCCCTTAGTGTGTTTTCCAAAACTATTTTCAGGCACATTCCCCCCATGTATTTTGTATGAAAGTTACTCCTGTGAAGCACAGGAATAACTATCTTTGTAAATTAGATTATAGGGGGAGCCCCTATCTAAGGGTCCCATTATGATGACGGATAGAAAAGCCCTCTGACCGCCATGAAATCGTGAAAAATCCCCCGCATGACCCGTGGCATTTCTGTCGGTCAAATTACGATGCAATGTACGCAAAATGACACCGCGGCAGACGGATGTCACAAAACACCGTCCACCACGGTCGGAAAAGCTGCAAATCCGACTGCAGCAGACAGGGAAATCTGCACAACGGCTCGAAAATGCCACTCCTGGCGCGGCGTGACCGCGTGGCCAATTACGATGAGAATGCGGAGCTGGCGGACCTCGCACTGCCATCAGACCACCTCGCACACACAAAGGCTAAATGAATGGTGGGCGGAACCAACCCCACAATAACGCTGAAGTGTGCCTGTACTCCCTGCCACCCTCAATCACAACACACACGCCTCAATGACACACCCCAACTTGCTCCTGGTAGGGAAAGCCATGCGCAGCATGGAAGAGACATCTGGAGGTCATCACCCATGTGGACACACCCACATACCACAGATGAAAACCAACCCCTACCTGGACCAGCAGTCTTTGCACACCACAAGCTGAGACAGAGAGACAGGACACCATTGACTCACAGTGCATAACATCACACCCACCTATCTCCACACAACATCACTTACACCCACACACCTCACACACTACACATATCTCCACCATTACCTTGCACCCTGCACCCCTCATGAATTTGCACCATGCCCCCCCAAAAAATGCCCAACATCACCGACTCAGAGTTGAAAGTGATGGTAGACGAGACAATCAGGACAGAACCACATTTGTCCGGGGACCTGGTCCAACACACCCCACTTGCACACAAGAATCAGATGAGGGCAAGGATCCACATCAAAGTCAATGCCGTAGGGACCACCCTACGCACTGTGCATGACATCAGGAAGCGGTGGGGTGACCCCACAGGCCGGGACAAGCATCCAGCCCAGAGGAACCATGCGCTAGCCCAGAGCACTGGTGGCGGACGCTCCTATTCCACCACCAACCTTCACTGAATGGGAGGAGAGGGTGCCTGCCATAATGTATCCAGAGAGTCTCACAGGAATCGGGGGGACTGGAGGTTGGTAAGTCCCAACAAAATTATCACATCACACCACAATACACCGTTGTGCACAACAAGTGAGCTCCAATCGCCCGCCCACATCAAACTCATGTTGAATGCACGCTTACAATATGAATGAATCACAAGGACAGCATTTCCTTAATCATTTCAACCTCACAGGTAGGTGGTCAGCTCATGCACCCTGGCCTCCCTCCCAAACAGCATGGCTCACCCTCTCCACCCCACAGCCATGTGGCAGCCAACTCCGTCGACAGTGCCTCCCAATAAGTAGCTAGCCATTTCACTGGGGAGGGGGATGTCGAGCCCTGACAGCAACACCACAACTCCCACATGGCCATCTGTCTCCCCTCACAAACAGCATGGAGTCAAATGACCCCCACATCCTGCACTTCGTAGCCAACTCTGGAAACCTCCATAAGTTTCCAGGCCGTACACATACAGAGAAATTCATCCCAAGGCCACATGACTCACAGTGTCATTAATGAAGGAACATGCAACGGAAAAGTAAAATACAAGAATGCGACCACAAAAAGACAATGTGCAAGTCCCATTGCCTCAAAGCAGAAAAACTCGGGTCAACACGACACATGCATGGAAACGCTGTCAAACATCACAAAACCACAGGAGGCAAGCACAAAAAGCACAACAAAAGCATGAAGTGGCGGCAGAGTAGCCAGATGCACATAGAAAAGACAGAAATGTCCAAGCATCAACTGAATTGGAGTTAAACCAGATTGGTCGCACACTGCTACACCTACCAGGCGTGTTCCCCCAATGAAAATGGTCCCTGAAGGTCAGCGTCGGCGGATACACCTATGCTCGAGTGTGAATGCAAGTATGCGTGGCGTGTGCCATCCCTGGACACGTGTTTCGAGGTAGTTGCCTCTCGTCAGCAGGGAGTAGGAAAATGTGTGGGGTTGCTGTGTAAGCTGCTAAAATCGTTATCAGGTCTAGTACCTCTCGTAGCGCGCAGGTGCGTAACCATGAGTCCGTCGACTCCACCGGCTCAAGGGAGCCTGAATATAAAGTTAAACCAGATTGGTCGCACACTGCTACACCTACCAGGCGTGTTCCCCCAATGAAAATGGTCCCTGAAGGTCAGCGTCGGCGGATACACCTATGCTCGAGTGTGAATGCAAGTATGCGTGGCGTGTGCCATCCCTGGACACGTGTTTCGAGGTAGTTGCCTCTCGTCAGCAGGGAGTAGGAAAATGTGTGGGGTTGCTGTGTAAGCTGCTAAAATCGTTATCAGGTCTAGTACCTCTCGTAGCGCGCAGGTGCGTAACCATGAGTCCGTCGACTCCACCGGCTCAAGGGAGCCTGAATATAAAGTTAAACCAGATTGGTCGCACACTGCTACACCTACCAGGCGTGTTCCCCCAATGAAAATGGTCCCTGAAGGTCAGCGTCGGCGGATACACCTATGCTCGAGTGTGAATGCAAGTATGCGTGGCGTGTGCCATCCCTGGACACGTGTTTCGAGGTAGTTGCCTCTCGTCAGCAGGGAGTAGGAAAATGTGTGGGGTTGCTGTGTAAGCTGCTAAAATCGTTATCAGGTCTAGTACCTCTCGTAGCGCGCAGGTGCGTAACCATGAGTCCGTCGACTCCACCGGCTCAAGGGAGCCTGAATATAAAGTTAAACCAGATTGGTCGCACACTGCTACACCTACCAGGCGTGTTCCCCCAATGAAAATGGTCCCTGAAGGTCAGCGTCGGCGGATACACCTATGCTCGAGTGTGAATGCAAGTATGCGTGGCGTGTGCCATCCCTGGACACGTGTTTCGAGGTAGTTGCCTCTCGTCAGCAGGGATTAGGAAAATGTGTGGGGTTGCTGTGTAAGCTGCTAAAATCGTTATCAGGTCTAGTACCTCTCGTAGCGCGCAGGTGCGTAACCATGAGTCCGTCGACTCCACCGGCTCAAGGGAGCCTGAATATAAAGTTAAACCAGATTGGTCGCACACTGCTACACCTACCAGGCGTGTTCCCCCAATGAAAATGGTCCCTGAAGGTCAGCGTCGGCGGATACACCTATGCTCGAGTGTGAATGCAAGTATGCGTGGCGTGTGCCATCCCTGGACACGTGTTTCGAGGTAGTTGCCTCTCGTCAGCAGGGAGTAGGAAAATGTGTGGGGTTGCTGTGTAAGCTGCTAAAATCGTTATCAGGTCTAGTACCTCTCGTAGCGCGCAGGTGCGTAACCATGAGTCCGTCGACTCCACCGGCTCAAGGGAGCCTGAATATAAAGTTAAACCAGATTGGTCGCACACTGCTACACCTACCAGGCGTGTTCCCCCAATGAAAATGGTCCCTGAAGGTCAGCGTCGGCGGATACACCTATGCTCGAGTGTGAATGCAAGTATGCGTGGCGTGTGCCATCCCTGGACACGTGTTTCGAGGTAGTTGCCTCTCGTCAGCAGGGAGTAGGAAAATGTGTGGGGTTGCTGTGTAAGCTGCTAAAATCGTTATCAGGTCTAGTACCTCTCGTAGCGCGCAGGTGCGTAACCATGAGTCCGTCGACTCCACCGGCTCAAGGGAGCCTGAATATAAAGTTAAACCAGATTGGTCGCACACTGCTACACCTACCAGGCGTGTTCCCCCAATGAAAATGGTCCCTGAAGGTCAGCGTCGGCGGATACACCTATGCTCGAGTGTGAATGCAAGTATGCGTGGCGTGTGCCATCCCTGGACACGTGTTTCGAGGTAGTTGCCTCTCGTCAGCAGGGAGTAGGAAAATGTGTGGGGTTGCTGTGTAAGCTGCTAAAATCGTTATCAGGTCTAGTACCTCTCGTAGCGCGCAGGTGCGTAACCATGAGTCCGTCGACTCCACCGGCTCAAGGGAGCCTGAATATAAAGTTAAACCAGATTGGTCGCACACTGCTACACCTACCAGGCGTGTTCCCCCAATGAAAATGGTCCCTGAAGGTCAGCGTCGGCGGATACACCTATGCTCGAGTGTGAATGCAAGTATGCGTGGCGTGTGCCATCCCTGGACACGTGTTTCGAGGTAGTTGCCTCTCGTCAGCAGGGAGTAGGAAAATGTGTGGGGTTGCTGTGTAAACTGCTAAAATCGTTATCAGGTCTAGTACCTCTCGTAGCGCGCAGGTGCGTAACCATGAGTCCGTCGACTCCACCGGCTCAAGGGAGCCTGAATATAAAGTTAAACCAGATTGGTCGCACACTGCTACACCTACCAGGCGTGTTCCCCCAATGAAAATGGTCCCTGAAGGTCAGCGTCGGCGGATACACCTATGCTCGAGTGTGAATGCAAGTATGCGTGGCGTGTGCCATCCCTGGACACGTGTTTCGAGGTAGTTGCCTCTCGTCAGCAGGGAGTAAGAAAATGTGTGGGGTTGCTGTGTAAGCTGCTAAAATCGTTATCAGGTCTAGTACCTCTCGTAGCGCGCAGGTGCGTAACCATGAGTCCGTCGACTCCACCGGCTCAAGGGAGCCTGAATATAAAGTTAAACCAGATTGGTCGCACACTGCTACACCTACCAGGCGTGTTCCCCCAATGAAAATGGTCCCTGAAGGTCAGCGTCGGCGGATACACCTATGCTCGAGTGTGAATGCAAGTATGCGTGGCGTGTGCCATCCCTGGACACGTGTTTCGAGGTAGTTGCCTCTCGTCAGCAGGGAGTAGGAAAATGTGTGGGGTTGCTGTGTAAGCTGCTAAAATCGTTATCAGGTCTAGTACCTCTCGTAGCGCGCAGGTGCGTAACCATGAGTCCGTCGACTCCACCGGCTCAAGGGAGCCTGAATATAAAGTTAAACCAGATTGGTCGCACACTGCTACACCTACCAGGCGTGTTCCCCCAATGAAAATGGTCCCTGAAGGTCAGCGTCGGCGGATACACCTATGCTCGAGTGTGAATGCAAGTATGCGTGGCGTGTGCCATCCCTGGACACGTGTTTCGAGGTAGTTGCCTCTCGTCAGCAGGGAGTAGGAAAATGTGTGGGGTTGCTGTGTAAGCTGCTAAAATCGTTATCAGGTCTAGTACCTCTCGTAGCGCGCAGGTGCGTAACCATGAGTCCGTCGACTCCACCGGCTCAAGGGAGCCTGAATATAAAGTTAAACCAGATTGGTCGCACACTGCTACACCTACCAGGCGTGTTCCCCCAATGAAAATGGTCCCTGAAGGTCAGCGTCGGCGGATACACCTATGCTCGAGTGTGAATGCAAGTATGCGTGGCGTGTGCCATCCCTGGACACGTGTTTCGAGGTAGTTGCCTCTCGTCAGCAGGGAGTAGGAAAATGTGTGGGGTTGCTGTGTAAGCTGCTAAAATCGTTATCAGGTCTAGTACCTCTCGTAGCGCGCAGGTGCGTAACCATGAGTCCGTCGACTCCACCGTCTCAAGGGAGCCTGAATATAAAGTTAAACCAGATTGGTCGCACACTGCTACACCTACCAGGCGTGTTCCCCCAATGAAAATGGTCCCTGAAGGTCAGCGTCGGCGGATACACCTATGCTCGAGTGTGAATGCAAGTATGCGTGGCGTGTGCCATCCCTGGACACGTGTTTCGAGGTAGTTGCCTCTCGTCAGCAGGGAGTAGGAAAATGTGTGGGGTTGCTGTGTAAGCTGCTAAAATCGTTATCAGGTCTAGTACCTCTCGTAGCGCGCAGGTGCGTAACCATGAGTCCGTCGACTCCACCGGCTCAAGGGAGCCACGCATACTTGCATTCACACTCGAGCATAGGTGTATCCGCCGACGCTGACCTTCAGGGACCATTTTCATTGGGGGAACACGCCTGGTAGGTGTAGCAGTGTGCGACCAATCTGGTTTAACTTTATATTCAGGCTCCCTTGAGCCGGTGGAGTCGACGGACTCATGGTTACGCACCTGCGCGCTACGAGAGGTACTAGACCTGATAACGATTTTAGCAGCTTACACAGCAACCCCACACATTTTCCTACTCCCTGCTGACGAGAGGCAACTACCTCGAAACACGTGTCCAGGGATGGCACACGCCACGCATACTTGCATTCACACTCGAGCATAGGTGTATCCGCCGACGCTGACCTTCAGGGACCATTTTCATTGGGGGAACACGCCTGGTAGGTGTAGCAGTGTGCGACCAATCTGGTTTAAATCAACTGAATTGGATGAGCAACAAGTCAGTACCAGAAGACATATCCTTAGAAATTCCACATCGGCACATATGAAATTGGTCCCTTAGCCATGTTACATCTCTAACGAGCAACGTAGCTACCCAGGGCTTTAAGTGGGATGAAAGAACTGGGGGGTCCCTCAAAGGAGCCTGGCCAATATAATTAAGGGCATGGCCCAGAGACCTCAGACATTAATCTGGTCTTGGCATATTGGGCTACCCCACTAGCATTTTCCGGTCACTGCCATTGCACCCAGATATCTGAGACAACAAGGAAGATGATACCTACTACAACTCTGCGCTACTGGCATTGGCAATGTTTGTCAGGTGCATAAGATAAGGAAGCTGCAAATATGGCTTGCATCTAACGCTGGAAACTCTTCCACTTAAAAACCTGATGACACCACAAGGATGTTGCTGCTCATGACTCTCCAAAGGAGTGATTTCCCGAGACAAAATGAATCCACAAAGGATTTTACTTCCCCACAACGCTCACCTGGCATGACGTCATGCCTTAACTACTCCACCAGTGAGAAGTGAGGAGTGTGACCATGCGCACATCAAGGTGCCTGATGGCTATGCATTCCAGCAGGAAGAATGGACCGCCTGTGGCAGGGCTCAAACCAGAGCACGAAAGAGACCCGTATTGAGGCCCACTTAGAAAAAGGGACGGTGCACAGCACCGGCGAGAGCCTGCCCACTGAAAGACCTATATGTACAACAACATCATGTGCTACTGATGACATACTGACATGAATGCCTAGTAAAGCCAACGCAAAAGTCAGGTTAACTCAATTCAAACGTGGCAAACATGAACATCTAAATTGTGCTTGGGCAGAACATTCTGAAAAAAGTGACCTAACTCCAAAAGGTGACTTGATAGCAACAGCAGGCGACCGTGCCATGGACGAGCCCAGCCAGCCCCGCCCTCCGCAAGGCTAAGCCTCGGATGCATAGACCCTGGTATTTTCAGGTGATGAGGACCTATATGGCCCCTCCTGCGTGCACAGGCTAGGCATTACATATACAGTAACAGTTGCACAACGTGTCCTTTCTGTGCCAATGTTCTGCTAACTTCGCCATAAGTGATTGCGGATAGTCAATCGTGGCCTCACATTCCTACAGTGAAAGCACACTACCATGCAAGCAAGTACAATGGGCCTCTATTTAGACAAGTATTCGCTCCCACACCAGCTCGAAGACCTTCGGATACCAGGTGTCTTGCCAGTGCTGAACACGTCTCGCACAATATTTTCGCGGTGAACTGAGACACACTATATTGATAGCCTCTGATACTGAAGGCCATTGCACACTTTTTATCAGACTTGTGGGCTCTGGCCTTGTCCCTTCCTTCCATGCTATTCCGGGAGTACCACTG
Source organism: Triturus cristatus (assembly GCF_964204655.1). Taxonomy (NCBI): domain Eukaryota; kingdom Metazoa; phylum Chordata; class Amphibia; order Caudata; family Salamandridae; genus Triturus; species Triturus cristatus. Next base: position 238,942,145 of record NC_140582.1, read on the forward strand.
GGTGCCCGTCCTCCAATTACCACATTGCATTTCGCGCTTTCTAATCATAAGTTTGGCTGTACGGATGAGTGCTGATTCTGAGATTGCTTACACGCCATGTCTGACCGTCCAGTGGGCCAGGCCGAGCCCGGTCAGTAGCAATTGTTCCGTGACCATATGCAGCTTCTCTTTGGATGTGTCCCACTGGCTGTGCTGGGCATCAGTTATAGGCTAACGTTCCGCCATGCATATTTCACCTGCGTGCAACCCATCTTTTCATGCAGAAGATGTCTGTCGAGTCGGCCATGGATGTCTGCCTTTAAAACACATCCCTTGCTGACCTGGATCATGAGCTGTGGGTGACTCCTTTGTTGGTCAACGTGCAGGACTGCTTTGGTGAGACACGTTTATGGAAGGCCATTCAATGTGTTAGACAGTCTGACAGCTGCGCCTGTGAGTTTGCACAATGGCTCCTGTGCAATGCCTACATCGAACCTCTCACAGGTTGCGATGGGATGCACCTTGCAACCTCATGGTGCGATGAGCACATCTGTTCCTTCATACTGCTGGATTGGATGGCAGTCCTCTTTGCTGAAGATGAACTAGATCGTCTCTTGGAACTGATTGCCTTCGAAGCTGCCTGTGCCTTTTGGATTCGTAACTACTTCACAGCAGCAGGAACTGTTGGTGACAAATTCAATCATCGTTTCCCTTTCTTCACGCCTCCTGACAAGAATTGGCAACCAGCTCTCTGACTTTGGCCCTGTCTTCATTGGCTTGGACTGTGCTGTGCTCTGAGGTCTATTTGGCTTGGTACCACAGAGCAGAGCAAGTGGAGGCTGTCATCTGACCGTCATGGACATTGTCGTCTGGCATATGCCTGGCTTCCATTGTGCAGCTGTAGCGCATGAAGATTACATGGCGTTGTTGTTCTGCAAGTACCCAGGGCTCGAGTCGGGGGTACACGCAGGTACACGGCATCCCCCCTCTTTGCACGGGGTGGACGCCGTCCCCCCTACCAGGACATTGGTCAGCACATAGATATGCTTAACTTGTCCTGGTGTACTCTCCAGATACCAGGAAACATTCAGCAGCACCTGCACGTTGACTGCTGTCCATTCCCAGCAGCAACGTGCATGTAGCGAATGAGCCTTTTCTCACCTCCAGCCGGGCCAAGGTAAAGGGGCCATCTGGTCTGCTCTTGTTTGTACATGCTGACTGGGCTCCACCTTGGACCTTACTTTTAAATGTAGATGCCACTGAGAGAAGCATATGCACACAGCTTGCCGTCTCTTCACAGGTACTTAAGGGAGGCATGCTTTTGCCTTTGTTCAGTCCGTGTATATCAATGCGGACACTGTTAGACTGTCAGATGGGTTAGTATGTCCCAGTATTTGCACAAATTATGTTAGTCGCACTATTTTACTTCTTTCATAACGCTACATCGTGATGTTGTGAGGTCATTTGCATTTTGTCTTACTTGGTCAGTCTGCCCACTTCATTTTTTAGAACTTGTGCCCTGCAAGTCCCTTAGTACATGTCTGTCACATGAGAGGTGTCCGCAGAGCTTGTTCTCTGCTCGGTTCTGGAGTACTGTCTGGACATTCTGTCCTTGGTCAGAGTACCTTGTCACCTTTCATTCAGTTAAGTTCAGGCCATATCACACAGACTCAACAAAGTCTCATAGATGCAGGAGGACATGAGAATTATGAGAAATGTGTCACTGAAGAGAAATTGCTGAAATATTCCAATTTCTTCAGGGTGATGTTTACAATGACTGTTTGTTATATTAGTATTTCCAGAGAAGCCATAATTGAACCAGTTCATTCGTGCAGCCATACTGCATACAAAATATAATGAAAAGGCCTCTCAGGGCCTCATTTTAGTTGACACATTGAACCAGATGTAGCTGGTAACCGGATTCGCCAGCACCAACAAAATTACGAAATCCTGGGCAACAAGGTAGTTCTGGTGTTTTTCACCGCATACCTTGCCTGCTCCGGATAGAAATGAAAAAAAAACTATAGCAATCAGTGTAGAAACGCCGATTCCCACAAATCATTCCCCAACAATGTTTTAACCAAAGGTAATTCCCAAATTTCCCCCTTTCCTCCCTTCTGAAATTAGTTTCCTGCTGCATTGGGAGTTCAGCAGCAGGGGGGAGGGCGCCGGGAATAATATAATGCCAAATTGAGACCCGCTTGTAATGGGCCCCTCTATGTTATATAGCAATAGATGTATTTTGATTTTGTTTAGAAATCACTTATGTTTACCTTCTGTTTCAAAAAAATCATTTGAGTGCATAGGGGGTGAAAGTGGATGGACCACAGGACTGCAGTTTCAGGTAAACTGTGCAGCAGATCCGCACCGTAGGAACAGGGTTAAAGAAGGTTTAGCTAAAACCAACAAAGTAATCATTAGAAGTTAATTGCAGAGTTAGAGTTAATTGCATTACAAAATACATATGAAAACTTGATCTGGAAGTTACATTAATTGTAGGCATGGTAATATAACACAGAGATATTCTTTTATAGCAGAGAGAGATGCATAAATCCTGTCTTGTGATATTCTAATATGTCATATCAATTGAGGAGCCTAGATGTGTACAAAAGATGTATTTCAAACACACACATTACATTTTTGAAATAGGTTATTAATGTGAAAAGACAGTCAACAATGTGAATTTGTCTTGCTTTGTTTCGTAGTTATTGCTTTCTGGTATGTATGGTTCGTTAAATAAATTACAGTCCACTGCATATGTAATACAATTAACCAATTTTCTTTTCGAAAACTGAAAATAAGTTATCATGTACATTTATTTAGGCGAGAAATGTCAGAATTAGCACATTGCTTGTGATTTTTCTCGACTGTGCCTCGAAAAAATATGCAAAGCATGCCTGTTAATCTGAGACCTTTGGTAAACACACAGACCGGGTGGCCCAAGAGAAGTAATGTCCAAACTGCACAACCGCAGACCAGCTCATCTGGGCGCTCCATACATAATATTTACAATCTGTAGAGTCATTAAGCAAACATCACTGGCTGGCATATCTGCAGAAAAGGTCAGATTAGGTCACAGACCAGTCTGGGAGCTTTGGCAATACACCGGGCATTTGGCATTCCTTCGGATGATGTTAGAATAGAACGCAAGGTCACGTGTTATCTAGGCTATATGGGGGTACCGAGGTCCTCATTTATGAGGACTTTCTGTAATGCATCATATTTATGAAATACGATGCATTCCAGTACTTTCCTCCTGCACTAGCGCACAATTTGTTCCCTCCGTTACAGGCAGGATTGTTTTTGTGCAGGAAGGGCCATCTTCCTGCACAAAAACAATCCCAAGAGGCGTGTTCCTCTTTCCATGTGTACTGCAGAGTGCAGCACACATGGAAAGAGAAACAAGCATTGGCATAGCCAATAGGTCTCGCTTTTGGGACCTTCTAAGTATTTAGTTATGCAGCACAATATCCTTGGTGCAACCACATTAACTGCTGCGTGGCTAAACACTTATAAGGTCCCAAAGGCGAGACCTATTGGCTATGCCAATGCTTGGTGTGGTTGTGTGTGTGTGTGTGTGTGTGGTTGTGTGTGTGTGGTTGTGTGTGTGTGGTTGTGTGTGGCTGTGTGGTTGTGTGTGGTTGTGTGTGTGTGTGGTTGTGTGTGTGTGGTTGTGTGTGTGGTTGTGTGTGTGTGGTTGTGTGTGTGGTTGTGTGTGTGTGTTTGTGTGTGTGTGTGGTTGTGTGTGTGTGGTTGTGTGTGTGTGGTTGTGTGTGGTTGTATTGAAGAACCAGAACCTTTTGGGCCTGGCGGCGCAGGGTACGCCTTAATCTCCTGGGTTCTCCTGCTCAGCTACACAGAGACACAGGACACTCTGTTAGGCGTTAGAAGATCAGATTTATTAGCTGCAGCTAGTACAGTTATCCCAGAAGTACACAAGGTAGGTTCTCAGGAGACTGCCACTTTACTCTGTGGCGCACAAACTTTTATACCCTATAGGAAACATACACATTAACCAAATACACATCCAGAATATACAAGAAAGAGCCAATAAGAAACATTGAAAAACAGGACAGAACCAATAGGAGAGATTTGAAAACAAATTGTCAGATGACTCGAAGAAACCTCTCCTCCAACTATGTTTGTCACCCCTCCCTCAAACTAATTCATTAATGGATTCGTAACTAACTTGCAGGTGGCGAGATATGTTTGTGTGTGTTGGAGGACAGTTGTGAAACGAGAGAATGCTAGCAGAGGACAGTGAAGGCCAGACGATAAGATAAAGTCAGAAAAGAATAGTGTGAACCAACAGATAGTTGAGACGGGGATTAGAAAAACCAGACAGGGATTAGTGTACTCGGCCAGTCCTAACACCAGCTTGGCAAATAGAGGCAGAAGGCGTATTTTGACACGAGGCTGCAGAAAAAGCAGAATAGACTTTGTTCACCATGCTGCCTGAGTGATGGCAACACAAGATGGCGGCGGAGCACAAAATGGCGGGTCGATTCGATTACGATCGGAAATCAAAGTTCCTCAGACCCTCCTTTTGCCAGAACTCAGGCAAGATAGACTCATGTTAATCTGAGCCAATGTCGATAGCCATGAGGTCATCGAGTTGTTGCTGTAACATCATTCTTATGTTTTCTGTTCTTGGTGATTTGGGTTTAGGGATGCACATAGTAGCACAAAGGTCACAGATGGTGGGACCACAGTGCATACAAAGGCAACAAGAGAAAATAATGGTCAACACTATTCCAAGGAATGTCAATGCGTTCCAACCCCATTTGGACAGTAGTCCCCAAAACCACTCCGTAAAAGACCAATCTCCTTCGTCCTGGTGAATCGACTCAGAGATTATATGCAACTTGGAGATAGCTTGGTATACTGTCGGAGCGTCATTAGGTATGAAAATACAGCAACTTGACCCGATCAGTTTGCACACTCCACCGCGATCCGCAAGAACAAAATCTAGGGCAACTCGATTTTGTAAGATCATAAGACGGTCCACCTGTAGTTCTGCCGTGATATTATTTAAGGCTCCCACAGTGATGTCTATTGTAGTTTCTACGACACGAACCAGTTGCCTTATATTTCTGCTGTTAGCCATTGGACCCCAGAAGGGAAGAAATCCTTTGAGGAAATCTCCTCCCTCTTGTCCTGCCGTGTCTTTCGAATCAATAATCCCTCTGCCATATCTGTTTCGATGATAGTTTGCAGAAGCAGTGTATGTAGGGGGAAGAAGGAAAGCTATATAGCAGGTACCAGAAAAACCCGTTGGTAACCATGTGTAAGCTCTATTGTGGCAGATAAAATACGTGCCCTGAGATGGCACTAGAGGAGGCGAGTTCTGAGAGGAATAAACGTATGTGTGGGAACAGTTATTTCTTTGTATGGTGTCAGAAGAGCGATCATTTACTTGCAGACAGAAATTTCCCTGATGAGGAATAGTCCAAATTGGTGGAGATTTTCTTTGTTTGATCCTATCACTTAAGCTAGTGACATAATGGGTGACGTTCCAGTATGTATACGCTTTCCTTTCGTCAACGGAAATCTTACTATTTTCCATGATTTTAGCCATAGCTACCATTCCCTTTATCAATGAGCTATGACTAAAATCTGGACCACCAATATATGAACTAATGGATCGTTTGAACTTGCTTTGGTAGGCATTGGAGAAGATGACAAAATAAGCCCAAGCAGAACCCTCATAAGAAAACGGGAGAACTAAATATGGCATTCCTTTCTCTGTGGTATGTGGCATAAGTCCGCACACCCAGCAGTCAGTTGTATTGACAACTAACTGGTGTTGATGCAATAACTGGATAAAGGAATTGTTATAATATTCAGTTCTTCTAATGAGTTCATGTTGAGGAAGGGTATGAAAGAGATGTGGAGAGACAGTAGAAGAAGACGAAGAGGAAGAAGGAGAGACAAATTTCCGCTGCAGAGCATAAATAATCCAACTTATAACCACCAAAAGGATACACAATAATATAATGATACATAAAGTTATACTGAAACGACTGTACATTAATTTACAGGATTCTTTCTTCATTTCATCCTTTCTCTCTCTTTTGCTTTGTGTAGTTTCCATCTTTTTAATGGATGCTCATGGCAATCTTCCTCGATCACTCAATTATGATTATCTGCCGTCCTATGACACTGCAAGTCCTGCAGGCCTATTGCCACTACTCAGGTCACAATCAAGACTCCTACCGTGACCCTGCAACCGGGACAGAATGCTACACAGGAGAGAGAAAAATCTTAAAAGTTCTTTGGTCTAGGTCTCAGATTATAGTGTTCTCTATCAGGAATGGTTAGGTTTTGGAACAATGTTCGTGGATTTGTCGTATTCAAGCGACGACGTGGTGTTATTGCTTCCTGCAGAATGTCGACGTCCTCTTTCTCAGACACTGTCCCATTCAGGCGTGCATCGCTAAAAGGTACAAATCGTGGAACCTTTTCACTTTCAGAGTCACCAATGCCCCTACGCACCCATTGATCGTAAGGTAAAGGCAAAGGCACTTTCTTACAATGCACGCAGTGAATCCAGTTTTTCTTTCCTTCGACTTTAACTGCTGGTCTCGTGGTCAAAAGCACCAAACGAGGCTCCTTCCACCTGAGCTCCAAATTTCTCGTCCTTTGGAAACTCTTGGTGCAGACCCAGTCACCTGGTCGGATGGAATGACCTGGGTCTGTGGAGGCCTCTGGTAAAGCACTCTGAACCTGTTGATGGAGAACACGCAATTTAGTCGTAAGATCATGAAAGTAGTCAATCAACATTGGACATGGCAAGTCTGAGTATTTCCTAGGGCAAGGGACTCCCCATACATTAGCTGGACGCCCAAAGACCACTTCGTAAAGGGCTAAGTCCCAAACGAGTGTGCACAGCAGTTCGGGTGGACAGGGGAGCCAGGGGCAAAGCATCGGGCCAATTAAGTCCTGTACTAGCTTGGACTTTTGCCAGTTTTAACTTCAAGGTTCCGTTATAACATTCCACTAGACCTGCTGACTGTGGATGATTTGCCGCATGGAACTTTTGCTTGATACCAAGACCTGCACAAACTTTTTGCATAACTTGGCCAACAAATTCGCTCCCATTGTCACTCCAGACAATGCGCGGTAAACCAAACCTGGGGAAAAATTATTTCAATAAGATTTTGGCTGTGGATAAGGCTGTGGTGTCTTTTAGAGGGTATGCTTCTATCCATCTTGAAAAGGCGCATACTACCACCAGAACGTATTTGAGATTATTGCATCGTTCCATGTGTATGTAATCGATCTGCAACACCTCAAATGGATATGTCGGAGAAGCAAAGTGACCCACTGGAGTTGGGGTTCCCTTTCCTGGATTGTACATTAAACAAACAATACAATGTTTCACTACATTGTCTGCGCATTTTGGGATTCCTTTGTTTTGCCACACTGGAGCCAAAAGCTTGCATATTCCTTTTGCACTTAAGTGGGCTGGACCATGTGCCATAGTAACCACTGGTAGTACATAGGCATCCGGTAACAGCCAACGTTGGTGTTCAGATAATTCCACCCAACAACCCATCTCATCTAACATTCCCGTACTTTCTTCCCACCTCCTTAATTCCTTCTCTGTAGCCTCTTTCTGAATCGATTTTACACTTTCTACTGTATTCTCATACATTCCCCTTTCTCTGACCCAATTCGCAGGACCCGCCACATACATTCGACTTGGAGCGTATCTCGCTGTCTTTTTCGCTACTTCGTCTGCGAATGCATTTCCTCGGCCAACATCATCTGTAATCTTTTTGTGCGCACTACACTTCACAATTGCTATTTGGGTGGGCAAGGCAAGTGACTCAAGATGATCAGTCACTAACTGACCATGTTGTATTTTGGTGCCATGTGAAGTGAGGAATCCCCTTTCCTTCCAGAGACGCCCAAAGTTAAACGCTACACCAAAGGCATATTGGCTGTCGGTGTACACGTTCACTTTTTTCCTTTTTGACAATATACATGCTCTCGTTAAAGCTATCAGTTCTGCTGCTTGAGCTGAGTTGTGTCTGATGCGTGCTGCTTCCACAACTGTATGTAAAGTAGTTACAGCATAGGCTGAAACTGTATCTCCATTAGGCATTTTAAAACAAGAACCATCTACCCATAGAGTTCCGTCCGGATTCTCTAGCGGCGTATCTTTCAAATCAATTCTTCCTTTTGTCTCTTCCTCGGTACGAAAGAAACAATCATGTTGTTTCTCAACATCTTTCTCATCTGGAAGGGGCAACAGAGTAGCCGGATTTAGGGTATTACATCGTTTGATGTGTAAGTGACTAGCAAAAAGCGTTAGCTCGTATCCAGTTAGACGAGCACTCGTAAGATGCTGCGTTTTCGTTCTGTTTAGCAAAGTATCTACTGCATGTGGCACCATGACAATGAGAGTATTATCCAACCCCTCTCCAGCAGACTGTCAAATAGAAATTGCTGCTGCTGCTGTCGCTTTGAGACAACTAGGCAATGCTTTAGCTACAGGATCTAACGTAGCTGAAAAATAGGCACATGGCCGCTGTTTGTCTCCAAATTGCTGTGTTAAAACTGACAACGCACAACCTTCTCTCTCATGAACATAGAGCGTAAAAGGCTTACTGTAATCAGGAGTACCTAGTACAGGAGCAGAACACAGAGCAGTACGTAAGTCAGTAAAACTCCTTTGACACTCATCAGTCCAAGGAAGGGGCTGAGGCTTATCTTTCAAAGTAAGTGCCAACAAAGGCTTGGCCAACAGAGAGAAGTTAGGGATCCACTGTCTACAGTAAGAAGTAATACCCAGAAAGGCACGTACCTCCCTTTGTGTGGATGGCACAGACATTTGCGTAATCGCCTGAATTCGTTCTGGGGTTAATCGTCGTCCTTCCTTTGATAGGAGATGACCCAAATAGGTAACCTCTCGACGGACATATTGTAATTTGGAAGGTGAAACCTTCTGATTCAGATTAAACAAGTGGCGTAACAATGCAACAGTGACATTTTTACAAATATCTTCTGAATCAGCGGCGATCAACAAGTCATCCATGTATTGCATAAGAGCAGCACCAGATGGCAAATAAAAAGTATCAAGATTACGTTTTAAAGCTTGGCTGTAAATGGAAGGACTTTCACAATAGCCCTGAGGTGCGCGCTTAAACCGGAAGCGAGAAGCCAAAAATGTCCCTACTCTCTTCTGCAATGGGAATACTAAAGAAGGCATTCTTTAGATCGATAACAGAAAACCAAGTCGCTGTGGAAGGTATCATCGTCAACAGAGCAGTGATATCTGAGACAACAGGAAATTGTGGTACAACAATTTTGTTTACCTCCCGAAGATCAATTACGAAACGATATACAGGTGGCTGAGAAGGATCAGTGCGTTTAAGAACAGGAAGAATAGGACTATTGCATGTGTTACCTCTCGTTTCCTCAACCACATCCTTCTGAATTAAATCATGAATGATTTCTAAAAGCGCTTTTTCACCTTCAGTGGAAATTCTATACTGCGGAATACGAGGCAATTCAACATTAGGTTTGAGAGTGACAACATAAGGTGGAATCTCAAGACAGCCCACATCGTTCGGACCCGTGGCCCAAAGCGTTGTTGGAAGAGAAAGCAATTCAGGTGGAAACTGATCTTTGGACAAATACATTGGAGAAATCAGGTTCTGTCCTAGAGTAAGATGTACACCAGAAGGAGAACAATATATCGTAGCATGCATTCTTTTCAATAAGTCTAGACCCAACAGATTCTCACCACAACTATTCGTCAACAGAAGTGGAGCCTCCAAATCATAAGGGCCAATTGAAATAGGCACAGGGCAAGAAACCGGATTACGAACAGGAGCGCCAGCAAATCCTACAGATACGTTCGTTAAGCCAGACAAAGGTGCCCCAGGGAGTTTAGAATGAATGATAGAACTTCTCATCGCCCAAGTGTCAAAAAGAAATGGCTCTGAAACACCCATTGTAGTGACGTTAACATAAGGACCACTCTGATCTACTGGAATCGACACAACTCCCTTACTTTGTCCATGGCTGTCCTAGTTAGCATGAAGACTTTCATTTCCGTTTTCAATATAGTGGTCTTCATTATAGTACTGTGTAGATCTAACATTTTGCTGATCAAAGTAATTCACGGAATTAGGAGGAGGAGGAGAACGCTGTTCTTGGGTCAACATACCCCGACCTCTACCTCTGTTTGCTGACTGGAGGCCAGCACGACCTCGTGGAACAGACAATGCTCCATTGCGCTGTAATAAAACCGGACAACTATTTTTAAAATGACCTTCTTCTCTACAATAGGCACATTGATTAGGTCCTAACAAAGGTCGCAGAATGTATGGCTCAGGTTTTTTATACAACCTCTGAAACTGCGGAGGCTGTTGAAATTGAGGCTGAGCATAGCGAGGAGGATAAGCTTGTTGCAAGAGAACCTTCGTTTTTAATTCTTTCGTCTTTTTCTCTTGCTTTTCTTTTTCCTCTTTATCTCTGTTTTCGTAATATTGTGCAGTAGCCAATATCTGGGCAGAAGAAGAAACAGCCCATGAACTTTCTGAATCTTTCAATTTGTGTGACAGCTCGGGAAGCAAATTAAATACAAATGTGTCCACAAATAATCGCTGCCCACCCTCTGTAGCCATATCTTGACCACTGTGATCAATAAATGTCTTCTCGAAACGAGTGAAGAAATCAGAGACACTTTCATCTTTCTTTTGTTTGCATGCCGCTAGTTTATCCCAATTAACTCTCAATGCCGGCATCATCGTTTTCATTAATGTAATAATCCTACCAGGGAGTTCTGAAATCAAAGCGTCAGGCTTTGCACCACCCACTTGGTCTCTATCTGTGGCAGTTATAACATCCCAAGTAGCACCTAATTCCTGTGCGTGATTTTCCTTACGAATCTTAGCCCATATTGTCTGTGGGACTACATTTCCCATTAACATATCGATATCAGCTAGGTTCATGATGCAAGCATCAACTGTCTGTGTTAATTCTTTATAATAACCCGCAGGGTTTTTACGAGGATCCGGTAGAGTCTGTTTAAGGGCCAAAACTTCAGATCTCTTCCAAGGGACATGTACCCATATACGCTGAAAATGAGCGGGAATAACTGGATTAGCACCTACTGCTGCAACCTCTTCCTTCCATACTGGAGGAACCTCTCTCATGGGATAATTTTTCAGTGTCAGTTAAACCGATGGATCAGAATCAAGGAAAGTCTGAGAGGACAATAAGTTTCTAAAGGAAATAAGTGTCCTTACAGCATTTTCAACCTTAGAACCCACAATAAGTCCTCTATCAAAGTCAGCCTGAACATCTAACAAACCTTGTGGAACCGAATTTAAATTCACATCCATTCTTTAATGAGAGTATCGCACATTACATCGAAAACATATCTTTGCGTGGGTGCATTCCATTGTGAGATGGTAGGCATAATATCAAGTACACTGTATTGGGGACCCTTTTTGATCCATCTATGTGCAAGAGATTCCAACCTCTCTCGTTCTTCCAAATCTGGGAACTGACTACGAGATTGTCTTCGAGCAAAAGCCAGGGATACATTTAAAGCTTCAAAGGAAGGAGATAGGATACCAGTGACAGTATCCGTGAGTCGCTTACGCATAGACGGAGAATTGGACATGAGAATTGGAGACAAGGTATTAGGCGAACTGACAGGAGGAGAACCGATAATTGCAGGAGGTGCAGAAGGCAAAGGAGATCGAAGATCAGGAGATGAGGGTAAAGAAGTCGAAGTTAATGGTAAGACTGGCAGAGACGATAATACTGGAGGAGGCAAATGTGGAAGAGCCGCAACGGGCGGAGGTACCGCTGGCGGCTGAACAGGCAATTGGGGTGCATTGGCACTTTGGGCATAGGGCGGAGGCAATCTCAATAAATGGGACATTAGGGGATCTTCTAAATCTTTCTTATTTTCGGAAGGGGAAACAGGCAACACCGGATAGCATTTATCTATTGCCATACGATGCTGTCTCTCTGAAATTTCTATCGCATTATCAATTTCATCGTCTTTGAATTGTTGGGCAGCCTGTATAATTGTCATACCCTGTGCTTTTCTATCTCATTTTGCTTGCTTAATTTCTTTCTGTTTGGCTTCCTTACGCCAAAGGCGGAAAGAGTCAAACATTGCCGGCCGGGCTTTTCTTTTGAATAGAACTGCTTCTAAATTATCTAACACATCAGAATCAAAACTACCATTTTCTATGCCATTTTAGAACACCATCTTTCTTTGTGTATCGGGTCCACGTCTCGTTAAAGGCAATGGGGCCAATACCATGTTTTGAATAGAGCTCATATGTGGGAGTTCTAACCGAAGGAATCGGACAAGAGTCCTCAAGCCGGGAATCCCTATTACAACCAAAGCAACAAAAGTTTCCAAACTTAGTCAGACCAGGCATCTCGTGATTTCACCGGACTGTTCACAAACTTCAAGGGGTAAAGCTCAGTTTACGCAGCACAAATGCACTTACCCTCGGCTTCGGCTATTGCAATAGTCGAATCTAAGGACCAGGGGTACTAAGGAACAAAGGACAAAAATTGTGGGCTCGACCCACGAAAATACTTAACTAAGGACGTCTTCTCACACCAACAGAGGCCCGTCTATCGTCTCGCCTTACCATACATCACCAAAGGAAGGGCCAAGGCAGGGCGGCAGTCAGGGCAGCGGTCGTCAGTAGCCGTCAGGAAGGAGTAACCGTGCAGCAAAAGACCTTTGGACCACTTTCGACATACAGGGGTCGCTTAATGTGGCTCGTGAATCCTCCGGAATTTTCTTGCGGGGTTCCTCACGACCTTCAGGCAGAACCGGTACCACTGAAGTCGCCCCACGTTGGGCACCAGTTGAAGAACCAGAACCTTTTGGGCCTGGCGGCGCAGGGTACGCCTTAATCTCCTGGGTTCTCCTGCTCAGCTACACAGAGACACGGGACACTCTGTTAGGCGTTAGAAGATCAGATTTATTTGCTGCAGCTAGTACAGTTATCCCAGAAGTACACAAGGTAGGTTTTTAGGAGACTTCCACTTTACTCCGTGGCGCACAAACTTTTATACCCTATAGGAAACATATACATTAACCAAATACACACCCAGAATATACAAGAAAGAGCCAATAAGAAACATTGAAAAACAGGACAGAACCAATAGGAGAGATTTGAAAACAAATTGTCAGATGACTCGAAGAAATCTCTCCTCCAACTATGTTTGTCACCCCTCCCTCAAACTAATTCATTAACGGATTCGTAACTAACTTGCAGGTGGTGAGATACGTTTGTGTGTGTTGGAGGACAGTTGTGAAACGAGAGAATGCTAGCAGAGAACAGTGAAGGCCAGACGATAAGATAAAGTCAGAAAAGAATAGTGTGAACCAACAGATAGTTGAGACGGGGATTAGAAAAACCAGACAGGGATTAGTGTACTCGGCCAGTCCTAACACCAGCTTGGCAAATAGAGGCAGAAGGCGTATTTTGACACGAGGCTGCAGAAAAAGCAGAATAGACTTTGTTCACCGTGCTGCCTGAGTGATGGCAACACAAGATGGCGGCGGAGCACAAAATGGCGGGTCGATTCGATTACGATCGGAAATCGAAGTTCCTCAGTATGTGTGGTTGTGTGTGTGGTTGTGTGTGTGGTTGTGTGTGTGTGTGGTTGTGTGTGTGGTTGTGTGTGGTTGTGTGTGTGTGTGGTTGTGTGTGTGTGGTTGTGTGGTTGTGTGTGTGTGTGGTTGTGTGTGGTTATGTGTGTGTTTGTGGTGGTGTGTGGTGTTGTGGTTGTGTGTGTGGTTGTGTATGTGTGGTTGTGGTTGTGTGTGTGTGTGGTTGTGTGTGTGTGTGGTTGTGGTTGTGTGTGTGTGTGTGGTTGTAGTTGGGTGTGGTTGTGGCTGTGTGTGTGTGGTTGTGGGTGTGGTTGTGTGTGGTTGTATGTGTGGTTGTGTGTGTGTGGTTGTGGTTGTGTGTGTGGTTGTGTGTGTGTGTGTGGTTGTGTGTGTTTGTTTGTGTGTGTGGTTGTGTGTGGTTGTGTGTGTGGTTGTGTGTGTGGTTGTGGTTGTGTGTGTGGTAGTATGTGTGGTTGTGTGTGTGGTTGGGGTTGTGTGTGTGGTTGTGGGTGTGGTTGTGTGGTTGTACTTGTGTGTGTGGTGGTGTGTGGTTGTGTGTGTGGTTGTGTGTGTGGTTGTTGTGTGTGTGTGGTTGTGGGTGTGGTTGTGTTTGTGTGTGGGTGTGTAGTTGTATGTGTGTGTGTGGTTGTGGTTGTGTGTGTGGGTGTGTGTGTGGGTGTGTGTGTGGTTGTGTGGTTGTGTGTGTGGTTGTGCATGTGATTGTGGTTGTGTGTGTGGTTGTGGTTGTGTGTATGGTTGTGTGTGTGACAGCAATACTAAAAGCATCTCAAAATAAAGGAACACAAACATTGAGTTTGTGGAAAGAGAAAGCACGTTGTAAGTCAAAACGGGCGCAGCAAAGCATTAACAGAACAACAAAACAAACAAGATCACTTAGCGAAGACTGAGTGCTGATAATGGATACACACAGCCCATCATCTTAAGAGTTCGATTTCAGCCAATGTGTACTCAAACCTGCCCCCTCCTTGTGAGTTGCACCCCATATTTCATGAGTTGTAACTGCTGCACCCACCATAGCGCTGTGAGATCTAAAACGCTACATAGGTCTAATCGATTAAGCAGTCGCCAACATGCTGTGCTTTTAAAGAGAATGTGCCAAAAGTTTCCAGCTTCCTCATCATGTCCTCATGAAAGCGCCAACGAAAGGACTCCCTGAATGGTGCAACAGACATGAAGCAGCCGCTGCAATCAGAAATAAACACTGTGAACATTGTCCAGTTTCACAGTAACATTTCCTTAATGTTCTTTAAGTCACAAAACAGTAATACTAAAAGCATCTCAAAATAAAGGAACACAAACATCGAGTTTGTGGAAAGAGAAAGCACATTGTAAGTCAAACGGGCGCAGCAAAGCATTAACACAACATGTTCTTTGATGTTTGATGTTCTTTCAACGAGAACATCAAAGGGGCGCGGCGAAAGTGAAAGGGATTGGGGGTGCTTAATGAGCATGACGTGGTTTGCCCGCGCACATGTACTGTAGCCCTAGGCTGGCCACGGTAGCATTTTTTTGAGCCCTCACAGAAAGTCTCGCCAGACCAGCGCATGCGCTGGGTCAGGCGAGACCTAAAAATGGAGGAGAAAAAAAGATATTTTTCCCCGTTGGGCCTGCTCTGGAGAGGCGTAAGGTTTGGCGCTGTCCTAGGTTTATGTGATTAAGTAAATCTGGGGCAGCATCAAAATCCATGGGTGCTGCATGGGAAAACCCACTGCAACTCCCATGGAATGTCTCCTTGATGCAGAGTAAGGCAAGGAAGCAACTTGCACTGCTTTGTCTTACTCCATATCTATGAGGCCATGGAAAGCCATGCAGAGTGGCCTTTTGTCGCCTCATAGATATAATTAATAGGCTTACACCGCCAGAGTGTAAAAAAAAAGTGATGCTCCAGCGGCGTAAGCCTCTCATACATATGCCACTCTGTCTTCCTGGGGAGATCTAAGGACCCTTGTCTGACTGAAATGTGGGCTACATTCTGCTGACAGTTTGAGGAGTGATGCACATACGTTTGAAAAACTGGCCACCAATTTGCACATTCACCCCTGGATTCCAAAGAAAGCCAGGTTGCTTTTCAGGTCTAGGTTAGCACCACAGCTGTCTGCAAAAACATTTAGTCCCAAATATGCAATAGTTTGTGTCAGCTGTCTTCAGTAACTGGCTGATATGTGAGTCCCCTTCATCCAGTGCAATGTGTCTTTGTCAACCACATTGTAGATTAGCCCAGATAGGTAGTCATCACTCACCTATGCTATTGGCTGTTCATTTCAAAGTCAATTAATTCACATATTTTATACAGAAAGCAACCATATTTATTGGACTTGAGTGAAAACCTGGCACTAACATGGCCATCACATTATGGATTTGTCTGTCATGTTGGATGGCTAGCTTTAGGTTACATATCCCAATGTAAAAACAAACCCTTCCACCTCCAGCCATTCCAAGGTGTTTAAGGGCACTTTCTAACTAACAGTGTCTGAAAATACCTATAAATATTAGGGTTTCTTCACCGGACCCTTCCTGACCAAAAAGGAGATCAATCAATCAATCAGTCACTTGTATAGCGCTGCTAATCACCCTGGGGGAATTCAGGTTCTGTTGAGCTGAGTCGGTTGAAGAGCCAGGTCTTGAGCTCTTTCCTGAAGGTGGTCAGATACGGGGTGAAGTGAAGGTGTAAATGGAGAGAGTTCGAGGATCTGGCAGCGTGGTAGGAGAAGGATTGTCCTCTGATGCAGGTGAGGCGGATTCGCGGTGTATGTGCGGATGCAAGGTGAGAGGAGCAGAGGTTTCTCATGGGTTGGTGGATGGTGAACATGGAAAGCAACCGGCGGTTTCATCAACTATGAAGGCACTCTGTTAACATGCCCAAAAAGGTATGTAAAGGAGTGTCAGCTTTGACTGCAGACAACCCTTTGTGCACCACTTGCTTAGTTTGACTTATATTAATACATGCCACCCTCCACGCTTCTTTTCATAAAGACAACCACAGTGTAACATCAGAAGAAAGGCATTTGGACTTTTCATAAAATCCAGCAAGCAACATGAATGGAATGTGTAGTTTTAGAGAAATGTAAAGCAGTCTGTGAGACTTTCACTTGATGCCCTCACACACCCTGAACAATGTCATGCCTCATCATGGGGCGGTGCTCCTTGTCAGGCCGGCGCTGCAATGCCCTACGGGTCCCCCAAAGCGTCACTTTGTCGGAGATCTTTTTTCTGAACAAGCCGTAAGGTGTGTGCGGTTCTGTGTGCAGTGTAACGTGAGAGGTGAAAACAAAAAATGGCTAGAGGGTATCTTAGGTAGACTAATTTATTGAGAAGGATCCCCCTGTCATAGTTTAAAAGACCAAAAAGGTTGTGTGCTGCTCGAGGCTAGTTATCACCCTCAGTAGCTAGACGAGTGCAGTATTTATTTAAAAAGGGGATGGGGTCAACATGTTTGCGCTTTAGTGTGGTCTCAGGAGGGGATCCTTCGCGTTTCTTTAGTACCATAGAGGAGTGATTGAGGTGATGGGAAAGAGAGGTTATGCGGTGACCTTATTGAATCAAGCTGACGAGAGGTCGGGTAGGCGCAAGAATCTGTGCCCTCTGATGAAACTATTGTGACAGCAAGCACACTCGCTATGACTTCCGGAGCACTCTGCCTATAATGAATAGATAGGACCACTATTTGTGTCCACCGGTTGACACTACTTGATTCAATAAGGCCAAGGCATAACCTCTCTTTCCCATCACATCTCTAGAGACAAGTCACGTACATATCAGGGTGGTGTGGCCTTTGAAGCTCACCACCCTGATGTGTTGTTACCTTCTCTTTTTAGGGAGGACGGAGGTGTGGCTTCCTTCAAGCCCCAGCCTTTTGTCCCTGTCCTCTGGGAGTGATAGCACATCCCAGCAGGAGGTCAGACTTCTGTCTTGGCGGCAACCGGCTTGGAAAGCCCGTCAAAGTACAGGGAGACTGAGGCAACTTTGGGGCAACCTCTAAGGATGCCACCAGGGTACATACCAGCTCAACCTCGACACGAGAATCATGTCAGGGGTGAAAATGCACGGTGTTTGATACAAAACACAACTGAATTCAGTGGTACCATAATGGTGCTGGCTAACTCAGGGGTTTAATGGAAAGATCATTGTAGGGACGTGTATGCTTTCACATACATGTCCACACCATTAATATAATGCACCCTGCCTCCTGGGCTATAGGGGGGCCTAGCTTAGGGGTGGCTTACTTTGTTGCGGGGATTCTGTTTGGAAATGTGCCTTGCCTGCCTTCCTAACCTTCCCAGAGTAACAGGTAAATAGGCAGACCAGAACACAACTTTCCAGTCCCCCAGGTAACTGTGGAAACAGATCATCACCTTTAATTTTCTCACTCATGCATATCCATAATAAAAAAAAAAGACACAAGGAAAGTTTGCAATATTTATTGAAACTATCGTGCTCTATTATGAAGCAACTGTGCTGCAATTAAAAAAGATATATAGCTAAGCAAAGTAATCAGCATTATGAGCAAACTACATAAAATGGAAAGCCTTACCATGGCAAATTGTATATCTGCCTAAGCATATCCTCACTTTATGAGCACAGTAATATATCAGAGATCTCTGGGATTAGAACTGGCCCACATACCTAGCATTTTTAGTTAGGTGGTCTGCATCTCAGGTTGCACAAAGCTAGCATGTCCATCTTAGGATCGTTCCCCCCTGAAAGAATCCTCCACTCTTTTGCTAGGCCCAAACCTTCCTTTCTAATGCATATAAGTCTCTGCTAGGGAAGAAAGTAGACAGCTCAGATGACAGGATCCACTATATTTAAAAGCTGGATATGTAGTTTCAATTTTTACATGTTCTGGTAGGACAAACTCTTAAATTTGTTTTTCACTACTTCAAGGCCTACCTCTCCCATAGGATACCATTGGAGTTACCCTATTACATGTAAAAAGATGCAATTTCCAAATGGGAACAGGTACTCAGTTCATGTTTGGCATCTTTGGAATTGTAACAAACAATATTCTCCTATGGTAAAGTCAGATTTTAGATTACAATTTTGAAAATGTCAATTTTATAAAGTTGGCATTTTCCTGCCTTAGCCATTTATTGCCTGCAGCCTGTCTCTGGGTCACATGACTGGATGAAGCTGACAATTGGGCTTTGTGTAGTCCTCCAAGACTGCTACACACAATAGAGAGATTAGGTTTGCCTGGATGTGCCATCACTGGCCGGATGGTTGGGTAGAGCTGGTCACCGCCCTACATACAAATTGAATAGACTGTGTCCTACCTTCACACAAAGGGCTGCATACCCCTGTAGTAAATCTGTAGCCATGGCAGGAGAGGCAGGAAGGCTGTGCTTTTCAAAAAGAAACCTCTAGAATCTTCCACTTCAAAGGAGGCAGCTGTTATGAATATTGGACCACAGTCACCAACTCTTCGGTACACTTTTTGAACTGTGGAAGACTTTGCCAAGAAGAAGGACTGCTGTGCTGCTGGAAGGACAGTCACTACGCTGAACAGCTGGCGTGAAGAACTGCTGCCTGCTGTGCTGACCTGCTGCCTTCTTGCCTGGGTGAGAAGGACTGCACATGCAACCTGTACTCAGTACCAGCAGAGTGATTCCAAAGACTAGTCTCTTGCAACCCTCACCTGGGCTCTACAACTGTGACTCCTACCTTGCAAAGTGATGCCACCCAAGCCCTAGACACTTGGAAGTGGGCCTGAAGTTGCTCTGCTAGCCCATCTGTGGATCTAGCAGAACTGATGCATCACCTCTGCTGCATGGATTTTCCCAGTGCCAGGACTCAGCGGTGCTGTCCCGCAGCTCCTCAAAACCAATGCATTGCTTGGCCTGTGCAATGTATCCTCGGCACCGGACTTCACATTGTAAACCTTGCTCTGACGGCAGCCTCTGCGATGACGTAGGATCTCACACTGCAGCCTCTCAGCACCTCGGAACCGACGCATCGCTTCAGCTGCATAATGCATCTTCGAGGCTGGGCCTTGCATTGCAAGCATCTCTTGTCCACAGGATCCTCAACACAACGACACAAAAACGGGTATAGCAGCCTTGCAGCTCCTTGAACCAATGCACCACCTCGGCTGTGTGACACATCCTCAATGCTGGACCTTGCAATGCTCCACAACCAGGATTTAAGATACTCCTGTTCAGCAGGCCTAACTGGATCCCTTTAGGTGGCCCATGGTCCTTCATGGTCGGCCTGAACTTGTGACTTCATCCAGGTCCGGCGCAACAAGATATCCACAATTGAAGCTTCTTGCATTTTGGAGCTATTTTCACTGAAATCTTAAAACCTGGATATCTCCGGTTCTACTGATTTTTGTTGTTTTGGTCTTGTTTCATTTGTTGAAAATTGCCCTATGTGTCTGATCTGGTATGGGATCCTCTTTGTGGTGTGTTTTTCACTGTGTTACTGTTTGAAGTGCTGCATAAATTCTTTACACGCTGCCTCTGAGGTAAGCTTGAATGCTCTGTATCAAGGTACCCGAGGGTTGAGCACAGGTTAATTATAGGTTTACTAGCACGCCTCTTTAAATACTTAAAACAATTGTAGCTTTTATTGCTTCGAATGTAGTTTAACACTGCCCATTCAACTGCATGGCCTACATGGCCCAGAGAGGGAATACATATTCAACACACAGTCACCCGCAAAGGACTTCATCTAACTTTTGTTTTTTCTCTGTTTCACCTAGAATGCAATGGGAACATTGAGAGCTTCAACAAAGTGTTGCAAGAGACTTTACAGTCCTCAAGAATGACCATTAAATCATGGTGGGGGAAATTCATGATAAAGTAAGAGTGAGTTGGCTAACACCTCATTCTACTATGGGTATAACACCATTTGAGGTCTTCAGGGGAAAGAAGCCAAATAGTTGGGTAAATAAGAGCAGATGGGGTGGTGAGAGTGGCAACCTCAATGAGGCAGAGTGGAAGAGTAGAGTGGAAGAAAAAATAGGAAAAAGGAAGGAAGAGTTTGACAACTGTAAGAAAGTGAAGGTGACATGCTAAGGTTGGAGACTGGGTAAGAGTTAGGCTTCCAGGTTCTGGAGTTTCAAAATTAGCAAGCCAATAAAGCTAATCACATTGTTTACTAATGCGGTCAAGACAGATGACCATAAATATAGAATTTGAACAAAGTTGTAAAATTCAACATGGTGGAGTTGGAAGCAAACAAGGAAGTGAGCTTGGAATGCAGGGTAGAGGAAACCATGAAGGTCCGAGAAGAAGCACAAGAACGATCATCAAATCATCTTACTTATAGGATTTAGTCAAATGATATTAATATGTATTTTTTAATATTCTTTTGTAATGAAGAAATTAATGTTATGTTTTGTTAAGAGAGGAAGGTGGGTGGTATCTAGTGATGTAGTAAAGAACCTTATGCATGCCTGGCCTGTTGCTGGATGAACTAGGGGTTCTAAGAATGTTTAGGATCAAAGAGTGGGAGTTGGTGATCTAGTTCAGCGAAGGCAAGGCGCCGAGATGTTGGGGTGATTGTGAAGAACTTGAAGAAAAATGAAGGATTAAGAAGGTACCTTGTTGTGTGGTGTCACACTGTCACAGGTCACTTGAAGCTTAAGGCTAAAACTTAGGACAGTTTATATGGGATTTCTCTCAGTGCAAGTCTTTGAAACTAATTGCATGACAAAAAACTTATTATTTTAAGTAAAAACGCCCCTAATGAGCAGGTGGCTAGATCTTCTCCCACAGAAAAAGTGGAAGCTGTCCTTGAGGAGAAGAGATAACTCATGAATGCAATACTGAGCTATTCTCCTAAAATCCTGCTTCCAATTGGCAGGTTTAAAAGCGAGATTACGCAAAGGATGATTCAAACCAATCTGTAACAACATCCATATCTGCTAATAAAATATCAATTCACACTTTGTCATATATGTGTAAAAGAACAATACAGTAGTACATAAGAATACATTATTAAAATGCACGGGAATGCATGCTTGAGTTTTTCACAATTATCTGGAGCTTCAAGTTTAATTGCAAGTAAGAGCAAAGATGTGTTTAAATCTTGCCAGGTGTATGGATGATTCACTAGACTAGCAAGATTTTTCCTGCCTCTTTTTCCACTGCTAGCATTACTATTACTGTTCAATCTTCAAGCACCCCCTGCTTCCATTCGTTGAAGAGCAGAAGGAACTTTTAACCCGTTGAGCCATTTATGTCAATTTATGGTTATTTTTCCTTGCTTTAGGGTTAGCAAGTGACTGTCTGATTCAAGGTGTGAGGTAAGGGTACAAAGAAGGGAAGGGTCAGAAAGTCTGCATGTCCTCTTCATGGAGAAGATATGAGAAATCAAAGGAGCAGAAGATGTCACAAGGGAGGGTGAGTGTTTGGGGATTACTGGCAAGAGAATGAATGGGACGTACTTTTGGTACCAGTCAGCATTGACATAGCTTGTTAATAGGTCAGAATTAAACCAATCTAAACAAGTGCTTATGATGCCAAAGGTGGCAATGGGTTTTTACAGAGTATGATGGTCAATTTTATTGCATGTGGAGGGGTACAGGAGAATAAAGATAGGGAACATGATTGTGGTATGCAGATATTACTCACCTTTATGTGTAGAAATGATTTCAATTAACTGTAGAGCCATTAAAATCCCAACAAGGTTGGGAGTTAGGCAGATTGTGTGGTTAGCCAGGTGGATCCACCAAATAGTTGTGGTGAGTTTTGAGGGCAGTGTTGAATATGACTTGAGGTGAAGCTCCCTGCTAGCCATGGGAGAACACATTCCAACATGGGGGTCCCCCTTTTGTAAATGAGGGAGAGGAAGCAGAATGGGATACAGACACCTCCGAGAAATGATGGTAGGTAAATGCCAAAAAGTGGGAAGTGGTATAGCATGTGGAAAAAGATATAGGAGGCTTTGAAACAAGGTAGACATGTTTGGGGAGGTTGAGCAAATTTCTTTTAGCAAAGCTATTTATTTTACCTACTAGTGAGTAGGGCTATAGCAGGAATGTGTCTATGAGACTGTAACATTATTCCTGCTTACTCACTAGCAAACTGGTATTGCTGATTGTGGCTGCATGAAAAGGAAGAAGGGGAATTTTGTGATAATTATTACTTGTGGTCAGCTGTATGTCGGACGGAACAACCCATGCCTCTACCACACATGCTGTTACTCAGCAGTCTTTACAACAAATGCATGTTTACCATGCATTCCTTTACCACGCATATCGGTACAACAACATGCCTTTGGGAAAGCGCTGGACTTTGGAGCAGCATGATTTACTATTCCAACTCCAGTCTGCGCAACAGTAGCTAAAGCGTTGGAATTTAAAGTCCAATGCCACTTTCCCTAAGGCATGTTGTTTTAATGCCGTGAGTGGTAAAGGAATGCATGGTAAAGATGCATATGTTGTAGCAGCCGCAGCAACTGGAGCACGTGGTTCAGCCATCTTGGTATAGGCTGTTTCCATTTGTGGCCTAACAGAATTAGAAACTAAAGTTTTAAGCTGCAAATAGAGTTAAATGACAATTAAGAGTGCATTGACACAGAAAGGGATGAGAGTGCCAGACTAACAAGAGGCAGGGTGGCAACAGCAAGGAAAGAAATGTGAGTTGGTGAGCTCCATTTTGATGCATTCAACATGACCTGTCAAATGCCAATTTGCTATCAGGTATTCTTAGCTGCAATTTAGGAGGTGGGATGACACAGAAGGAAACTATAGAAATATGGAATGGGGTCTGCTTAGTCATAATATAAGAAATAAAATAAAGAGATCATTTTACTGTGGGTAGTAGACTATAGAAGAAATGCAGGCACCTCAGTAAGCATTGGGTGACCCTCTACTAGCCTGAGTAAGGACAAGTAATGTGATAAGCAACAGGAGAAAGTAAAATAATTGCTTGAGACATAAAACGGTCCACAATGAACCTGTAGTGTCAAACGATGCAAAAGCTATTAACAGGACTGGATGGCTCTTTGTATCAAATGCTGCAGAAGGTCCAGATACATGTGATAATAGAAGAGCTGATTTGCGTGACCAGAAGTGATCAGGTTTCATGTATTTGTAAAGGATGATTAACTTATTGACAGGTTTAAATGGCTGACAACAAGGGTTTAGGTGGATGGCAAACAAAGAAATAGTGAGTTAAGTGGTTCAATACGAGTTTTTCGAGCATAATGAAAAAGAAAGAGAAAGTGGGAGAAGAAAGAATGGTCGTTAGAGGTAGAGGAGAGGTCAGCTGATTATTGTCAAGAAAAGGTACAGCAACAATTGAGATAATGACAGGAGATGAGCAAGTGATTGAAGAAGAAATCAATGAAAGATAAGGCCCTGGAGGCATTGTTTTGGATTTAATTCATAAGTGGTGATAGAATTAGAGGAAATAAATGGTAATCACTGATATCACAATAGATATAAATTCTCCTAAGTCTGTTGAAGTAAATGAGTCAAATCTGGTGACAGATCGTGGGGAAGGAGTGAGGGTATTGGAGTCTGGGCAATAAGGAGTGAGAGTTAAGTGTGCTCCTTATGAGTATGGGCTTATATTTACGAAGGACATGCATCGTCCTTGTGTCACACAATTCGACGCAAGGAAATGAAAGTCCTGAAGTGATAGTTACTAAGGGGCAGATGTATCATCACTGCAGTTTGCGAGTCCTTAACAGCGAATTTTACCGGTTCGCTATTAAGGACTTGCAAAATGCAATGTATGTAGGTTTCGCAATAATAATTGCGATTCCTACATATTTCTTAATTGCGAATCCCAAATTGTGATTATTAAGGACACCCTGTTGCACCCCTGAAATATGCATGTGTGCATAAGTGGCGCGCATACATGCCCTAAGGGCATATATGTGCGCCAACTGGCACTTTGAAAAATGCAAAAAAGTGCATTTCTCAAGGAAATCTCAAATTACCACCAACTTGAAGTTGGTGGTAATTTGCGATTTCTTAAGGCAAAATCACACAACCTGGGTGCTTCCAGAATTGCATTTAAGGAATCGCAATTTGAGATTCCTTAAATGCATTCGCAAAATAGGGAATCCCAAATTTTGTGATTCCCCATTTTGCGATGGCCTTTTGAGATGATACGTCCCAAAAGGCTTTTTCAAGTTCGCCAACGGGCCTATTCTGAGAATCGGCCTGTTTGCGAACGGGAAAAAGGCTTGATACATCTGGCCCTAAGCCACACAAGAGGTGATTTGCGCAACCTTGCGTGACTTTTTAAAGAAATATAACGCAATGTAGCAGCTTGCATTGCTAAAACTGCTAAACTACTTGAGTATTGGATGCCCCATATTATCAGCCCTGCAGGAGTCTTTCAGTCATATTAAAAATGATCTTTGGTCTGGTGGACATTTTTGACAAGGGTGCTCAGGCAGAGGTGGGGGGAGTACTTTCAGCAGAAATGTAATGCAGAGCAGCCCATCAGGTTGACCATCCTCAGGAATATTTCTGTTTTACAAAAGCAAATACTGTAACGTCTGGTTTTTGTAAGGCACAAGAAATGTCTGTTGTTTACATGCTAGTCTTAAAACAATAGGCAACAAAAGGCCTTTCCTAAATATTGAGGGTGTGTTCAAGTCTATGAAGGCTCATTTAGAACTTGGCAGCAGTCTGCCAAGCTCCACCATGGCTGGTCTGGCAGCATGGCAGAGTACTGTCCGCCCTATTTAGAGATCCATTTTTGTCTAGTTTTGATCTCTGTGCTGTGATGGGGATCCCTGCTGAGGCAGCTTCACTCAAAGCCCTGCACATTTGTCAACTTCCTCCCATTTTTAAAGTGTCCTGAAAACAAAGTCCCAAAGAATAGCCTCAACATACAATGAGTTTTTCGATGTGCTTTGGCGCCATTATGCAATTTTCTCGCTTGTCTCAATGCAATGAGTTTCAGCACTATATACTTTAATATTGATGTGGCATATCCGTATTCAACAACAATAGCGCATAAAGAAAACGTCCAGTTCCAGGGTGTATGTTTCTTAGTGAAATTTTCTTTATTTTTCACAAGTAGATTTTCTTTACATTCCACATATCATAGCCTCATAGCCAATGCGTTTTGTCTCTAAAGAGACTTCTTCAGGGCTTAAACGTATGGCATACAACGTGTTCCTTAAAAGATCGTAAGATTCAGATCCAATGGGCATGGGATATCTATAGATCACACAGTTCTCGGCAGCGGCATGATAACCGACCGCATGTATAATCAGCATCCAATTTTATTAACTTACCCTATGAAGAGATGATTCACATTTACATTGACATAGTGCTCATTGTTTACATGCATAGTTCATCGGTCACATACTCTTTCTTGTTATGTTATGTTGTGTTATGTTATGTCGTGTCATGTCATGCTATGTTATGTTATATTCTGTTATGTTATGTAGGTTTATACAGCACGCTATTGCCTGAGAGGGAATCCTAGCACTGGGCAGGTATGAGTGTTGCCAAACCTCGAGCCTAGTGGGGCTACTCAAAAAGCCAGGTCATCAGTTTCTTGTGGGATTCACGAAGTGAGGAGGAGGTTCTTATGTTGAGAAGCAGGTCATTACAAGCTTTAAGAGCAATATAGAAGAAGGCTGGACTACTGGATCTGGTTTTGTATGTGTGTGAGATGTGTGCAAGTAGGATTCTGGATAAGTGGAGGTGTCTGGAAGGTGTGGGAGAGCAGATGAAATTGTTGGGGTATGCTGGGCCAGTGTTATGTAGTTCCTTGAAAGTGTGGGTGAAGAGTTTGAATTGTGCTTGTTTGTGTATGGGAAGCCAGTGGAGCACTTTCAGGTGTGGTGTAAAGTGAATGCAGCGTGGGAGGTTGAGAGTGAGTCTGACCATAGAGTTGTTATCAATTTTCTGGTCCTCTTCTGGTATGGACTGGGCCCGCATACAATGGAACTGAGTTGATTACTCTGCTTGCCGGCCATCTAATATCACTTGAATAAACGAATGAGAGATTTTGAAAGCACACAGCTACTCTGAAGAGTGTTCTGATGTTAGACCTACAAAAGGCATACTCAGGGTCCAACCTACGAGATGGGAGGAAAAAGGTGGGATTTGAGAGCTTTTCTTAATATTGATTCTTGAGAAATGGGCCAAAGTGAAAATGGAAGTTGATTCTATGCTTTGCTGGCAAGTACCGAAAATGTACGTCCACCATTCCTGACCAACAAAATCTAGGTACCTCAACAAGCAGCATGCAGCAGAGCAAAGAGTTCCAGAGGTGCTGCAGAGTACCATCTTAGTAATCAACTAGGTAATCATTTATGTGTATGTGTCCTGTGTCATACTCTCAACTATCCTCTCATAGAGGAACATTTATATCACAGTGTTGGAATCGTAAGACACTTTCAGATCTTCTAATGTCATCATTGCTTCTTATGTATATAATACGCTAAATCTTTGCTCCTTCCACATGTCTCTTTCACATTCTTTGGGTATTCAGCGGGTAGGCCCTAAATTCTCAAACACAGTCATCTATTCTTGAGGGCTGCATTACTGTGGGGGATGCCACTGTGTTTACTACTGTTACCTATACTGGTGTTCAGTAGTTAATTTTTGTCCTTGGTGGATAGAGTTAACATGTTTCTACCCCACATTCATCACTTTTCGGGGGCGTGGCTAAGGCAGCAATGGAATGTTTGTGAGAAGGGACAGCTCCTGCTTGCAATTTCTGATAACGGACCCTTTTACTTGATGTTTTCACAAATTTCCCTGTAAGTTTTCTACCCAAAATACCTCCTCTCTCACCATTTTGAGGATTTATGAACTTAACCTGAAGCCTATAATTTAGTTGAATTTAAACACAACAGAAGGATACTTGTAGGGAATTGACTATGGCCTCTAATATAATTTTTGGGGAGGTTTCAACTTAATGTAATATAGCACTTCTCACTATTGTCTCCTCTTTAGCCTCTTCTCTGGTAGTATTAGGGAAGAATTACAATTTATAATAAGGTATTAAACTTGTCATTCAGCTCAAAATAAACCTGTAGTGCGACGCCTGTCAGGGAAAGGTTGGTGTTGATCTCTGGTCATAACGGGAGTTAACGGGAGTATCTACTCATCATTTACCAATCGTTGCAAGTGCTTCTGTTCTTTCCTCAATCAGTGTGCCATTGAGTTACTGTGCTTTGCTGTATGAACAGACTAAGAGTAACTCAATGTCACTCTAAAGCATTACCCGACTTCTCTAAACGACCTGTTGCTTCATCATCCTCTTTGTCAACACAAACTGACATGGAAGACGCAAATGCGTTGACCTCTCAAAGTTACTCCTCATTACATCCTCAGGAGGCATGACTCCATCGCATGCAACAGGAAAAGCTTCAACTAAAATATTGAAAAAAGACCCTCCTTCTCCTGCAAAATCTATCACTTCAGTTTCCATGGATCTTTTTTTGAAGGAGGTTAGGGCAGTACGCCCATGCAAAGAGAAGACAATACAAAACTCCAAAGTCTATATTAGAAGTGGTCTAGATTGGAAGAGAGGATCGTGATAGCTGAGCAGCACATTTTGGATCTCACCAACTCAGTTCATACAGTCCCACATCTTGAATCTCAGATCTCCTTGAATCAAAAGCAGGTTGCAGATTTAGAAAACAGGAATCACTGGAACAATTTACACATTTTTGGTTTGCCAGAAGGAATGGAGGGTCCTTATCCAGTCACAGAT
This sequence comes from Triturus cristatus, assembly GCF_964204655.1. Taxonomy (NCBI): domain Eukaryota; kingdom Metazoa; phylum Chordata; class Amphibia; order Caudata; family Salamandridae; genus Triturus; species Triturus cristatus. The sequence continues at coordinate 238,970,402 of NC_140582.1, forward strand.
TATGGACCTTCCTTCCTAAACTACTTCTAATGCCAGAGTCATCTCCTTTGAACATTCAATGTGACCACAGACCGTACATACCGTATTACTTCAGCATATCAAACAATTATAAAATTCTTACTACACTTCTAAATCCAAAGAGTTCTCCAAGATCTCAATAATGCCAAACTTCAGTATAACAAATTCTCCACTGGTGTAGCCTCTTCCTTTCTTCTTAAATCCAGCGCCGATAACAATGGTGGCCAAAACAAATCTGGCAAATTATTAGCCAATTTTCTCAAGATTAAAAAGAACAGAAACAAAATTGACTCTATTACGTATAAATACTCTAATCTATTATTAAAAAGATGAAGAAATCCTGGAACAATTTGTACAATTCTACAAACAACTATACATCCCTGAACACACCCAGCGGATTCCAATATTAATCAATACCTATTTAACTCTTACAAGGATTTTGACAAAACTATAGATTTCACTGTATTTAAAACAGATACTACCCAGTCTGGTCTTCATATTGTTTTATCTTTCCTTAAATCAGACAAAGAACCATGGCCTGATAGCTTTACTGCTGAATTTTCACACTGTTTTTGCAAGCTACTCCTCTCTAAACTATCTCTTCGTATCAATGCCTTCCTTCAATTAGGCAAATCTTCTGGTTCTTTCTTGGATGCCCACATTTGTCTCATTCTAGAGGAAGGCAAAAATGTACATCAATGTAAAAATTACCAATTCTCTTGTCAACATTGAATATAAAATATTTTTCAGCACTTTAGCTCTCCATCTGGAATCACTTTTGCCTAATTTGCTCAGAAAAGAACATCTGGATTTGTCATGGGACGTTATATAACTGACACTACATGTGGTTTATTTTGTGATGTCCTCCCTCAATCTCAGTAATCACTTCACCCTTTTGCAGCCATTACCATTGACGCACAGAAGGCATTTGGTCGTGGTAATTGGTCTAGCATTTTCCATACTTTAAAATGGTTTGGTTATGGACCTAAAATCATTTCGCTTATTTCCCTTCTATATTCCTCCCCCGAAGTGGCCATATATGCAAATGAACATATTTCTTCCTATTCCCCTTTGGGTAGGGGTGTTTGCCAAGGCTGACCTTTTCACTATTTCTCTATAGCATTGTACTTGAAGCTTTCCTCTCTAGAATTAGAACTAATCCTATAATACAGAGTTTCTCATGGAAAACTGAACAACAGCCGCAGCCCATTCAGGTAAGAGTGGGGGGCCAGGTGGGGGGGGGGGGGGATATCGACAGACAATGATGAGGGAAAATTAAATAAATAATTAATTTTCCATCAACATTGTCTGTTGAACCCCCCCCCCCCTCCCTCACCGCTGTTACCTGCACGGGCCGTGGCTGCTCAACAAATTAAGAGAGCAGTATATGCTGACGATATTCTTTAATTCCTATCCGAACTTTATACTTCACTTCCTGCTTTCCTTCAAGAAGTCTCCTCTTATTCTCTCACCTCCAGCTATAAAAAGTCATGACAAATGTGAAATCTTACCCTTAAATCAATATGCGTTCAGACATCATTTTTCAGCAACTGACTAATCTTGTAATACTTCCGTACTTAAATACTTAGGGTTATGGTTCTCACATTTGCTCCAAACCTCTGTTTCTCTGAGTCTAGAGGAGTGTAAACTTAAAATGACTACCCTGGTCAACTGCTGGCATCCTTTGAATCTTTCCTGGTGGGGTTGTTTAGACACCATTGAAATGATGATAGTAGCTATTGTTCTTAAAAATCTCAAACTCTATACTCTGCTATTTAAAAAAATCTTTGTTATCTATTAAAACCTGTGGAGCTTTATGACCCTATTGATGTCCGCTCTTTCCTCAACTCCCCCATTTGGTACAATTCCTCCATATTGCACAAGAAGCGATCAATTTACTGGAAAACTTGGAGGAAATATGAAGTAATCTAGGTCAAACAACTCTTCAACAACTCTTCAATAATGACTCTTCTCACTTTTTCTCAGGCCAATCTCTTTTTCGTTTTCCCTAATTTTTTCAGCATGCCTTTCTCCTTTTGTAAACCATAATATTAGATGCTCTAACTAAGTTTACCTAGATCCCTTTACAACCTTCCACACCTTCTTCTATGTTAGACAATCTTTTACACAATAACCCTAAAGCTTCAGCCATCTATCGTGCCTTATGCCAACCTTCCACTGATAGATCTTAATCAGATACTGATGTGGCGTGGGAGAATGATATGGGAACAGATTGAACTGTTTCTTTTTGGAGACAAATTTGGACAAAAATAAGATCTTCCTCCTGAGCTGCCAACAACACTCAAACACTATTCTACATTTAAAATAGGCTTCTCTTTTCTCCAGGTTCTTTGCATCTCATCTACCCAGATCACCCAGATACTTGTTGATCATGTCACTTAAAGCATGCAGACCTCAAACACATGCTTTTCAATTGTACATTTGTTCATTCTTTCTGGATGCAAGTTTGGAATCAGATCAACTCCATTTCTGACACCTCTGTACCTTTCTCATTCACTAACATTTTCCTAGATAGTTTATCTACCGATTGGGAACATGTATGATCTCAAACAAAAATAATTTACCTTTTAATAGCAGTTGCATTTCAACAACTCACCAAAAATTGGAAGGATTTTTTTAAACTGGCTTTCCAAGCCTGGTTGTATGTGATTTGTTACAACCACAGACTTGATACAACATATAATCACCCTATTTCACTTGTCATTAAGCATTCTATTTTATGGAGTCCCCTCACACATTCTGTAGCTAGGCATGCTAAATCTTCACTCTATCCTCACCCCATTAGGAGTGAAGTTTCTAAACCCCCTTGATGTTCACTTCTTGCTTTCGCAGCTAATATATCAACAATTGTAATCTCACAATGTTCCACTTATTAATAAACATGTATTTTACTATTGTCATATCTCGACTTAAATTGGATCTTGTATATTTTTTTCATGCCATTGTATATTCATTCCTTCTACCTCATTCTCCTCCCTCTCATTTACAACCTCTGTATTAACGTTAATGCTTTAGTCTATCTGTATTTACTTGAAACTAATAAAGTTCTTCTATACTAAAAAATCACTTCTTGGAGTGTTTACTTCTCCTGCCTTGTAAGTGCACTTGTTTTACTTTGATGTCACTTGACAAGAGATGTGCTCTACAAAAGCTTACTTCTATGCTTTTTCTCTACATTTGTCCACTTTGACACTTCTGGCGGATGGTTTACCAATATATTTTAAATTTAAAAAGATTGTACTCCATCATAGCTGCTATAATACTCATTTGGGATTGCGACCATTTAAATGCAACAACTTAGATATGGTAGTAGTAATGCAGTTGTAAATGTCTAAATAAAAGACAATTCCCATCGCTTAGCTAATATCCTCTGTATAGTATCCCCTTTTCTTTTTGTGAACCTGCGGAGACCCTCATAGAACAAACCCTATCTAGGTCCCAGAACCAAGAAATCGAGGGCCTCATTAAGATGTCGGTCGGAGTTGCCTTCGACCGACACCGTTGCGAATTGGGAACTAACTGACCTCAGGTCGACTGTTCCGACCGCATTATTTGGATGCGACCGCACGTGGTGCAGTCGCAAACTTCTATTTATTAATTGGAGCTTGTGCTGGAGGCTGAAACCTCCCGCAGCACAAGCTCCCATTGAAAAATTTACGTTTTTAAACATCCCTGCACCGTGTGGCAGGCACCTCATGATGCCTGTCACACGATGCAGGTAGTGCCCCCCAGATGCGGAAGAAACAACGAACATGAGTAAACCCGTTTTCCCAGCAGAGACCGGGCAATGGTTTTTAACACAACAACAATGTCTCAACTGGATATCATTTAAAATAGCAAGTTTAAACGCAATGATAAAGATCACAAAGGGAAGGGGAAAGAAGGAAGGGAGACCACAAGAAGATTAGAAAAAGGGTATATATTGTAGTTAACAGCACTGATGATCATGCGCTGATTTATGCCTGCGTATATTTCACCTGTATTGGATTCCCTGCACTTACCTGTATTACGCCCAGCATACGTTAAACTATGACCATTGTCCTGATGATGGCCTGAAATAACATCAGGCTTAAACGCCGTTGACAATCCTCAGCAAAGAACTTTGGCTTTTCTGTGGTCATCTAAAATTTGTTCATACCAGACTGTATATAATCATTTTCCTTGACCACACGGTCAATTGTTTTTCGCCGTTCACGCTGTTTTCACGCATTGTGTCACTGCGCCGCTCACTCACTAGCACGCCCAGTGCTCACTTGTGTGTCATTTGGTCATTTGTACTTTTATTGTACCGTAGTGCTGTGAACTACCTACAATATATACCCTTTTTCTAATTTTCTTGTGGTCTCCCTTCCTTCTTTCCCCTTCCCTTTGTGATCTATATCATTGCGTTTAAACCCCAGATGCGGAAGGCCAGAGGGGAACGGGGCCATGCAATAGGCGTCCAGTGTCGCTTTCCAACTGCCTTTCTATGTTGGAAAGGCCGACATGTAAAGGATATCGGAAACCGACATCTTAATTCTGATGGCGGAAACATCTTTCTTAAGAGACTATGAGGCCTTTCCAACTGACTGACGGGCTCCATGAGCCTGTCAGTTTGTATCTGTTGGACCCTCCAACTATGGCCTCCGACCGCACGCATCGTAATGCGTCGGTCAGACAGCAGCAGTAGATACTTTTTGGACTGCATCCGGCAAGCCGTTGGTTGCTGTCCAAACTGCATCATAATCATGCCCTGAATTTTGGGGGATTTTTACAAATATGATCTCAAAATATGGGTCCATCTGATTTAGAGATAATCAGCCATATCATTGAGGCAGGATTGATATTATCTTCTTGGAAGTTAAGTGAGATATTTTCCAAGTGTAAAAATGGCTGATGGTCAGAGCCAATAAATTTATTCTGGTGAAGTCTCTTGCAAAACATTTTGACAACATTTTGTTAGTCCTTATTCACAGCTTGGCTTAAAAGTTAAGAATTTTGAATTTTCTCAGGAATGAACTCTACAGAGTAGGTCTGCATAAATGTTCAATAACTGATCTCTTCATATTCACAGGTTTAACCAGGGAAATTGTAGAGACCCACAAATATTTGTGAGCCAATTTGTGGTCATGAATGCAGTCACAGAATCCATAGAATTCACAACCTCTGCCCAAATTCCAACACTTCTTATGCGCTTAGAGAGAGGCGAGATCCGAGCATGACACAGTCTCTTTTTTCAGTTGTTTTGATGTCCTTTATGAGATGATGGAACCATCAAAGTATCACACATTTTTCTTGTTTCCAGGCCAGACAAGTTAGGGTGGTTTACCACCACCACATTGCCCCTGCTACATTGCCTGACGATTACATCGCCTTCACTACATCTTGAGGCATTGTATTACTTTAGGTCAGTTAACTAAGTGTAAGAGATATTAGTTGAAAACATAGGGCAAGAGAAAATATTATAAAATAATTAAAAAGTATGTTTTGGTGTGGTTTCTCTCTGAAATAGTAATGTAACATACAGCCATACAACCAGCAGGTAAGGCCTCTGTAAGGCAGTGTGCCGTTTGTAATGCAGTGCTGTAGAGGACAGGCTTCCAGAAGACAATATAGCTTTTCACACCAAAAAAAATACTGCCTTTGCTTTATATTGTATTACATAACCTCCAGGGAGCATTTACTTTGCCTAATATGATAATTTAAAAATATGACTCTCTTCCAGATAACGCTGTAACATTGCAGTGCTTCCTGGATGGCTTTGTATGCAGAGTACTGCAAGATAAGTGTACCGTAAAAGAAAATTGTAAAAAGCTGTATTGTGCTCCCATGTCCTGCATGAACATTAAATAAAAGAGGTCCTGCCCTGCAGATACCTTCCTACACTATTTGGGCAAGAAAGCATTACAAGTTGCAACACCCCTCTGTGGAAATGGACTTCTCCACCGGGCAGTTAAACAATTTTGTATTGCTGTGGTGGGCTGAGCAAGCCAAGAACTTAAAATCACCTGATAATGCTGGTGAATGGGATTCAAGTGATAACTTCACCGGATCTGATAGAGAAAAACTTCCAAACCATGATCTATATTGAGGCTCAGATTTACAAACACTTTTTCTGGGGTTTGGATTACTTTTTTAGTGCAAACCTGATGCAAAGAGTTGTGATGGGTCTTTCAATCCAATGCAAACTGCGATTTGTGTGGGATTGTAACCCACAGTAATGTAAAGAAAGCTGTGCAATATGCTGCTGTGTGTTAGCATTCATTAAGGGGGTGTCCCATGATTTTTGATGCAAATCACTATGCACCAAAATTCTGTGCCTCCTCTAGGCAGGCGTAAAAAGGAGAAATGTATTAATTTCTCTTTGTTTTCCTCACTTTCCATGTGTGCTGCATTGTACAGCACACATACAATGTTTGAAATGTCATAAATTATAGTTTTTGTGCAAGAAGGAGTCCCTTCCAGCACAAAACCTATGCTTCCCACAACATAGCCTCCCTTTCACTATGGCGCAAGGATGTCTGTGTTGACGAATGGCCGCCAAACGAGTGCCGGCACTGGGAGAGACAAGGACCACACCACACCGTAGTACATATGGTACTGCGCTGTTCTCTGTTTACCACAAAAGAGCTGCTCCTAGTGTGATAACCTAAACGAGTTACAAGAACGTCGTAAGTGTGGGCATCTCACAAAAAGTTACGGACTGGTCTCACACACCACCTGGTGTCATGCTTCATCATTGACCAGTCCTCGCCCTCCAAAACCTTCGTTTGATGGAGGGTGGGCATACACGTGACGACAAGGATGCACTTCTAAGTGACTAAGTGGGGGCCCGTGTATATGTGAGTGAGGTTAAAAATCATTATAGTAGTCAGCGGCGTTTTTAATGTGAAATGAAAACTATATGATATTAAAATGAAAAAGTGACGGTAATTGGGGTGGTTAGTGTCCCCTACCGTCTAGTGAATGGTCGACATGTTTCTGCCTAAGCGGCCCGATTGGGTCCATGGCATTCATCAGGACCTAGAAATGAGAAAAGGGGCTCCGTTCTTACAAAATATTGGTAAGATGTTACCACTGTGTGAGTATGGCGTTGGTCACACTTCACTGCTTAATAGCTGCTTCCAAAGGTAAAGCCTAAAATGAAAATATGGGAAATAGTGGTTAATGTAACCCGCTGGGTCATTTGTACCTGTAGGGAAAAAAAGAAGAAAGAAAGACAATGCATGCATTGATTTCTAAGCGTGAAAAAATGGTGTGTACGTGACTTTTTGGCACTCTGATTGTGTACACTTTTGTGAAACTTTGAAGATGGTGGCAGGCGGCGCTGCTACCAGTCTTACCCTAGTTAAATGGACAACTTGTCCCATGGGGGAAGGGGCGGAGGGAATCCACAGTTTTTGTCTCCTCTGTAAAAGAAAACATAGAAAAACCACACTCTTCATAAAAGCATTCATGTTTTGAGAGAAATCTCCCAAAGCGAACAAGGTAGTGATCCATTCAATCCTCATTGGGTCAATGGGCATACACACATGTAAACATAATCACACACTCCCTGGTCTTTCAGTTCAGGCACACTCTTACTATGACATGTGATGGATGCGTCCCGAATCCTATACGTCCGCTCCCGGTCCTCCCGAATGTAGAAATGGCAGGGAGCGGGCGTCGTCTATATAGGTGGATCGCGGTGCTTAATTGAGGTAATTAGCGAAAAGCGTTGACAGGTGCACGTTTCCCGGTGTCCCGGAGCATCACCGCCTGGAGTAAAGATGTCGGTTGTAGGCGTGTGTAGTTATTGGAGATACGGGCCTTATTCGTGGAAAGGCGAGTGGGCGTTTGCAGCGGAGGGTCGGTGTCGACAAGCCCAAATAAGCGAGGGTGTGCCAGGGGGAGGTTTCATTGGTTGCGAAGTGTGTGGCCTCCTATTGCCTGGTCTCATTGGTTGCAGCGAGGCAGGGGGAGGACCCAAATGATGGGATGCTGTGCGTTGACATAGGAACCGGGGCTGTTGTTGGTGCCTTCTGGAGCGTGTGTCGTGATAGCATTATGAAGCGAGCTTTGCGTACGTAGCTTGCCCTGATTCGTAGGGGGAGGTGTCATTGCGCTGTTCTCTCCCATTGCAGAACAGCAACTTACTTGCTGCCCTGCATTGTGTGACTTCTCTTTAAATCTGAGCCTTAGTGGATAATCACCAATGAAGACTCCAATGTAAACGTAAACTATATTCCTCAAACAAGCGGTTAACTGCGAATCAGGAAAGTTATGGCCTTCACTGAAAAAGTAATGGATCCAGCCTTGACTATTTATGAAGAGAATTACAGCAGAGCATCCAGGTACAAATTAGGAGGCAATGAAGGGATTTTAAAAACAAAAAACGGACTAGACAAGGGTGTGTGTTGGCATGTGCCCTGCTTGGCTTGATCATAAATAACCTCAGCACATATTTGTCATTGCTTGGCACTGACATGCTTCTAGTGGGAGCCAAGTACGTACCTGTTCTTCACTTTGGCAAAAACAAAAATGTCTTTACATCTGTCCCTCCAGGGTTTTCATGAGCATTGTTCATGTTCACATACATTTTGTGCTGATTGATGTGGCTAGGCAGAAACCCGAAATGTGGGAAGTTATTTTCGTCTGAAGTCCACCACGCAGGGCAATAATTGCAATCTAGAAGAAGTTCAAATACATTGTTATTTAAGTAAACATTTCAATATTTCGCTGTGCTTTATTATGAGCATCCCAAGGAAATGTATACTGGAAATGTGAGTGCATGCAATTTAATATACAGAATTGCATTGTTGTTTGGTGGAGCGGTCCCCTGAGCCAGTGACTACTGAGAGTGGATGCTATATCTAGCCCACTTACTTAAAAGCAATATTTAGCTACTAAAAGCAATCTCCTGAATCCAGTTATGATGTGGTAGTATATCCAATCTGTGGAGAAAGCCTGAAACAACTTATTATGTAAGTGAGTTTGCAGACTTGTAATCCATGTCTTGAATACTCTCCGTAAGGCCTTACTAGGACCTCTGCATTGATACGAATGTATGGCTTCTGAAAATGTTAAAGAGGCTAGAGCTTATAGACTATAAAGCTTCTTATGTAATGGATTGGCAAGACTCATGCACCCAAAGTATGAAGAATATGTATGTGTGCTTTCATTTCAGTAGACTTGGCATAAGAAACAGGCACCCATTGGCATTCTTTGCTACCAGAGAGGACAATGTTTTCATCAATGTACGAATTGAAAAATATATATTGTTAATTTGTTCGCACATTGCAGAGAATAATGCCTGTATTACAACCTAATTGTGTTTGGTGCCATGTCAGAAAGTCATCCTTTTCGCCCTGATCACCCCCATTTTCTGACTGATACTGGTGGTAACTGACTCTGATTGTGATGAGTTCTGCTAGCCAGGACCAGTGCCAGTGCTCTGATTACAAATGTATATGGTAATTATGTGGCAATTATAATTGGCACCGACAACCTGCCTGTATGTCCCTAGTATATGGTAGGGCATGTAGGATTCAAAGCCCAGCAGCTTTGAGGGACTTACATGTGCACTACTGTGTAGCCAGTTGTAATTTTAAACGTCAGTCCTGCTTTGCAAGCTGCTTTTAAACTGAAATCACATGGAAATTCGACTTTAGATTTAAGGGTACTTCCAAAGTGTCAAACTACCTTATTTATCCATATAAGTAACGCCAAAGGTCGACCCTAGGTGGCCCTCAGGGTATGCAGAAATGTAAAAATAAGCAAGGACATTTTAAAAGATGTTTTATGTGCCCTGGTGAGGGAAAAACTACCAGTTTCATTTTTCCCTCATTGTAGCACTTTTAGTTGCAAAGGCTAACATGGGAATACTGTAATGCAGTGTAACTAAGTATTTCAAGGACATTCATGACTGGTAAAGATATATTTAACAACTTGCTACTGCTGAATTTATCATACCTAGTACAGAAAGGAAGTTATAGAACTTTCTTTTCTTTGAGCCATACTCCAGCTTTCTAGCAACCTCTCTTGATTGGCCAGCCTTAACAGGCTTACCAAACTGCTTTGATGAGGTGATAAGTGGCCTGCATTGAGGCAGAGGTTAACTGATGGGGGAAGATCTGTAGCTGCAGAGAACAGGCCAGGATGGGGGCTGGGTAAATCAAACTTGGCTTCAAAGAGAGCAGGACAGTAAGGAATACCAGCCAGGCCTACCCCCTCTTCCTGTACCCCCCAGCCAGATGGCAGCCCCAGGATTAGAATTTGCAGGAGGGCTAGAAAGGGAGTGTTAAGAGAAATGAGCCACATTAGTGGGTTGGTTTAGCCATCTCTTACTGCCAAGGAGAGAAAATCTCCATCTTGAATTTTGTGCAATGCTTTGTGGGATAAAAAAATGCCCCACTATGTCATGCTTTTGGGTGGCATCCTGTATCCCATTTGTCAGGGGTGACCCCCTGCTTGTCGTCCCAGAACATTGAATAAATATGTGAGAGCTGCATAGTAACTCAGCTCTACTGCCTGAAACTACAAGGAGTTACATTTGGAACCCTAGTCTGCACCCTAAAGGATTGCACTTTGAAGGGCTGCATCTGCTGCACACTTGGAACTACATCCCTGAGGACTTTGCCTTGCCTCAAAAAGGATTAAGGAGTGGACTCCCTGAAAGCAACAGGGTAACAGAGCTTCCCTGCGCCATCTCCCCCAAGAAGTCCCTAGCCTGCAGTGTGCCCAGTAGACTAATAAGGATTTGGCCAGGTGCATTGTGGGAAGGGTGGTCTCAACTTTCGAGGAGCAACTCAGAGACCCTCAAACCTTGGATTTGTGTTGTAGATGCTTTGAACCCTCAGGAGGAACTTCAGGAAGAAGTTCCAGAAGTTTGGAGAAGTTTGGAGCATTTTTTGGAAAAAGCTCCATAAGATGACCGACCCAACATCTAGAGTCAAGCTGACTACCTCGCACTGCAACCCGGCGTGGATTTCAGGTTCGTTCTGCTGAAAGCTCCAGAGCTCAAGACTTCTAGGAGTTGACTGGGGCTCCTGCTGAACCAAGCTGACGAAGCCACTGCAAATCTGGCCTGCGCGAGACGCCAGTTCAACATCTGGAGTATATCCCCTCAAAAGTTTCTAAGTGTGAAGGTAAAATTTTGACCGAGGCCTCCCGCCTAGTGTATCCGACCAGGGCCCATCGCGGTCGGCCTCAAACTTTGACTTTGCACTGATCAAGTGCGACAAGATGTCCCAAGTTGGCACTATAGGTTTTTAAGTATGGGAAAGTGTTTATTCTTCAGAAATTCATTTCTCTGGTTTGTCGTTTTCGTGTCATTTAAATCATAAAATATTTCTTATTTTCATTAAATTGGTTGTGGATTTTTATTGTGTGTTGTGCCTTGCTTATTTAATGCATTGGTGTTTTTAAATGCTTCGCACACCTGTATCCTAAGGTAAGCCTGTCTGCTAGTTGCTGACTACCAAGGGTTGAGCTGCAGAATAATTTATTGAAATGTTGACTGGACCTTATATGGCATTGGTGCCCTTATTGCTAGTGGTAGGTGCATACTTACTAAACCTGGGCGTAGTGGGGCTACGTGGAGCAGCGCGTAGTGTGCCCAAATCTACGCACACTCGCGCGCTCCGCGTAGCCCCACTACGCGCCGCCCACCTCCCGCCCACCCCCCTTTTAAAATAATATCATGCATGATAAAAGAAATGCGCATGCGCGGGCATCCGCGCATGCGCATTTGTCACAAGAAGTTGGAAACGAGGAAGAGGGAGCACCAGAGACGCCGCGCTGCAGGTAAGTCTTTACATTTAATTATTTTATCATGCATGATATTATTTTAAAAGGAGGGCGGGCGGGAGGCGGGTAGCGGGTGGCAGGCAGCTACACTTCGCCCTGGCGTGTGCATAGCGCTGCCTGCTTCGCCTACTTCGAAAACTACGAAGCAGGCAGCGCTACGTACACAACGCGTCCGCGCATGCACATTTGTGAAAAGAAGTTGTCAACTAGGAAGAGGGAGCCCCGGAGACGCCGCGCTGCAGGTAAGGCATTATATTTAATGGTTTTATCATAGTTTACATAATTTTAAAAGGAGGGAGGGCGGGAGACGGGCGGCGCGTAGTGGGGCTACGCGGAGCACGTGAGTGTGCATAGATTTGGGCACACTACGCGCTGCTCCACGTAGCCCCACTACGCCCACTACGCCCAGGCTTGGTACAGACACTCAGCCAATGGTGGGAGGGAGGCTCCCACACAGAGAACTCAGAGAACTCAGAGGTGTACCTCAGAGAGAAAGAGCTGGGACCTCAACTTGTTTATATAGCAGTAGAGAGGAGAAGCTGGAACTAACTAAACAGAAGTGGGCAAGGGAAGAAAAAAAAAAGAAATGGTGGCAGTGAAGTAGAAGAAAAGAGGGACACGTCCATGAGTAGGTAGTTTGAATCCAGGCTTTCCAAGGGGATAGTTCCCCCGTATGTCCAGGGGAATGACATTGACAAATAGCTGACTGCATTTGAAAAAGCCCTTAGGATGAGAAGGGTCCACTCCAAGTACTGAGGCTCACTTCTGTGGGAGCTGATCCCAGTAGTTGGGAGGGACAGACCCCTGACCCTAGAGGGGGCAGAGGCAGAATCCTTCCCAGACATGAGGAAATGCTAGTCAGAAAATTTTGTGTGACCCCAGAGCAATACAGAGTGATGTTTAGGGGCACCCAGGAGGTAAATACCCAGTCATGGGTGGACTTTGTGGACACTTCAGTTAAGGGGCTTGAGGGCTGGATTCAGGTAACCAAGTGAGTACTTAGGAGGGGCTGTGCAATTTATTGATTAAAGAGCACATCCTGACATTATATACAAGAGAAGTTACAACAGCACTTAGTGGACTCTAAGATGTCTCGTCCCAGGGAACTGGGGGAGACAGCTGATGAGTGGGTGAGAACCTGGGTTTCTAATCAACGCCAGGGGGGTGATCAGAAGAAAGAAGGACAGGTTCCCCTCAGGGGAAATCCCAGGGGTTAGAAGGTCAAAAACAGAATGTGTCCTCACAAGACCCACGAAATCCTGTGCACGGAGGGGGGCCCTGAACCACTCCATCTTGAAGGGGAGGAGGTATCAAGGACATTTCTCGGACTTTGCAAAAGCAGGAAAGTTCTTTGATCTCTCAAATGTGGTGAGGTGATTTTACTGTTATCGGCCAGGACACAAAAGAGGCGATGCTGACTGCACCAAGAAGTCCCCATTGGTGGGCAATGCACAGGTCTTGTCAATATGGGTGTGGGGGTGGATGTTGTTCCTGAGATGGGGAAAGGGTTTGCAGGGGAAATTTTTGTTTCCCTCAGTGAGGTGGGAACTGCAGCCCTAGCACCCCTGCCTCCCAGCATGGAGAGGTATAGGCAGGGGCCTAAAATCTATGGAACTGAGGTTGATGCTCTGAGAGATACAGAAGCTGGTATGACCATTGTCACAGATAAACTGGTTTCCCCAGTGCAGATCATAACTGGTGTGTATTACCAGGTGCCAAATGCAGATAACAGAGCCAAACTCCATCCCATGGAAATGGTGGGCCCGATTCACAGAACTAACTTAAGACAAAATCCTAAACTTACTACCATTTTGGTATTCACAGAAGGCACTTACTCATTTTGGTATTCACAGAAGACACTTACTCACTTCGGTATTCACAGAAGTTAGGAGTCCTAACTTTAGGACTCCTAAATGTCTTCTGTGAATACCGAAAGTCTTAAAATTAGGATTTTTCTCAGTTTAGGAGTCCTAAGGTTAGGACTCCTAACTTTACAACTACTAAACTGAGAAAAAACCTAATTTTAAGGCTTTCGGTATTCACAGAAGGCATTTAGGAGTCCTAAAGTTAGGAATCCTAAATTTAGGACTACTAAATTGAGAAAAATCCTAATTTTAAGACTTTCGGTATTCACAGAAGGCATTTAGGAGTCCTAAAGTTAGGAGTCCTAACTATACTACTACTAAACTGAAAAAATCCTAATTTTAAGACTTTCGGTATTCACAGAAGGCATTTAGGAGTCCTAAACTTAGGAGTCCTAAATTTAGGACTACTAAATTGAGAAAAATCCTAATTTTAAGACTTTCGGTATTCACAGAAGGCATTTAGGAGTTCTAAAGTTAGGAGTCCTAACTATACTACTACTAAACTGAGAAAAATCCTCATTTTAAGACTTTCGGTATTCACAGAAGGCATTTAGGAGTCCTAAACTTAGGAGTCCTAAACTTAGGACTACTAAATTGAGAAAAATCCTAATTTTAAGACTTTCGGTATTCACAGAAGGCATTTAGGAGTCCTAAAGTTAGGAGTCCTAACTATACTACTACTAAACTGAGAAAAATCCTAATTTTAAGACTTTCGGTATTCACAGAAGGCATTTAGGAGTCCTAAAGTTAGGACTCCTAACTTCTGTGAATACCGAAATGAGTAAGTGCCTTCTGTGAATACCAAAATGAGTAAGTGCCTTCTGTGAATACCAAAATGGTAGTAAGTTTAGGATTTTGTCTTAAGTTAGTTCTGTGAATCGGGCCCGGTGAGTTTGGAATGGGGGTGTGACAGGCCCTAAGCAGGTTGTTGTGTCCTTTGCACTCCCAGTCGATTGCCTACTGGGAAATGATCTTTAAGCATCTGACCGGTCAGGGGTGGGGAGAATTGTCCATGCAAGTATGCTAGATCTCCCTTACTGGGTATATGCTTTGACCAGATCACAGACTGCCCAGAAAGGAAATGCTGGGCACTTGAACCCTGGAACAATGGGCCAAGCATCTAATGACAAGAGAAAGGGCACCCTGCCTGGTGAGCAAGCCCAAAGAACTCTAGATGTGCAGGAGGAATCTAATCCTGAGGGGTAGGATCTGACCTCTGAGGTAGGGATTTAACTCCTGCAAGATCTGTCCGACTTGGCAGAGTTGCAAGGAGCTAGCGAACCCTCTAGAGAGGAGATGTGTCATGGACAGAGAGAGTGTCCCACTCTTGAATGCCTGAGGCAGACTGCTTCCAGGCAAGAGAAGGATAACGTCAGTGACTGCCATAAAGTCTACTGGGAGGAAGGAGTTCTCTAAACTGAGGCTTGAGACCTCAAATAAGGGGTACCAGGAGCTTGGTGGTCCCCCAGACGTACAGATAATTCCTCTTGACTTTAAGCCATGGCATCCCCTTGGCAGGTCATTCGAGGCAGAGTAAGACATAGAAAAGGTTAGTTAATCATTTCTATTGGCTCAGTATGACTGTCAAAGTGAAGGAGTTTTGCAACTCCTGTGCACCCTGTCAGGCCAGTGGCAAGACAGGGTGCAAGGCAAAGGCTCTCTTCATATCACTGTCAGTGGTTGGGACTCCCTTTGAGGGGGTGGGTGAACATTGTTGGTTCCCTAGACTCACCCACAGCTTCAGGGAACAGATATATCTTGTTGGTAGTGAACCATGCCAAAAGATATCCTGAGGCTATACCTCTCTTAACAGTAACTGCTCCTTCTGTGACTAGGGCCCTATTTAGTATATTCATCAGAGTGGGTTTCCCAAAGAAGGTGATTTCGGATAGATGCACGAATTTCATGTCTGCATATCTGAAAGCAATGTGGGATGAATGTGGTGTTACCTAAAAGTTCACCACCTCATATCATCCTCAGACTAATGGTCTGGTGGAGAGGTTCAATAAGACCCTGAATGGCATGATCATGAGTTTGGGTGATAAACTCAGGAGGAGATGGGCTGTTCTCCTCCCATCCCTACTGTTTGCCTATGGGAGGTCCCATAGAAAGGGGTTGGCTTTAGCCACTTTGAGTTGTTGTTTGGGCACTCTGTAGGAGGGGCGTTGTGCCTGGTGAGAGAGCCTTGGGAAAAGCCTCTCAAAGAAGTCAAGGACAATGTGCTGGACTATGTGCGAGGCCTGAGATTTCACATGGCAGAGTACACTTACAATGCAACTAGAAAAATAGAGGCCAGCCAGGAGCTCATGAAGCACTGGTATGACCAAATGGCTATCATGCCTGAGTACACTTCAGGACAATTGGTCTGTGGCTCCTAGGGCCCTCCAGGACAAGTGGACTGGGCCCTATCCAATACTAGAAAAGAAGGATGAGGTTACCTACCTGGTAGACCTTAACACCCCCATAAACCCTCACCGGTTCCTGTATGTCAATAGGTTGAAATCCCACCAAAACAGGGCTGATGGTCACAGATGAGGGAGGAGAGGAGGAGACCAGCCCCCTCCCCAACAATGTGCAAGATGGGTCAGTAGAGGGAGTTTTACTCTCTCTCAAATTGACAGACCAACAGGACAGACACTGCAAGCAGGTACAAGAGCAGTTTGCTGGTCTCTTCTCTCTGACCACAGGTGTCACCAGCTGGTGTATGCACGACATTGACACTGATGACAGCTTACCTGTCAAGAACAAGTTGTGCAGGTTGTCTGACCAGGTCAGAGCCAGCATCAAGGCGGAAGTAGCTCAGATGTGGAATTGGGGGCCAGTCTAATGGTGCTGATACCCAGACCTAACCCCCAGGGGAGAAATAAGGAGTTGAAGTTCTGTGTGGACTACGGAGGACTGAACTGAGTCACTAAGACTGACGTTCACACTGTACCTAGAGCTGATGAGCTCATTGCTAGGTTAGGGGCTCCTAAGTACCTGAGTACATTTGATTTGAACTCAGGCAACTGGCAGATTGCCCTCAGTGAAGGATCCATGGAGAGGACAGTATTCTCCACACCAGAGGGACTTTACCAATTGAAAGTAATGTCATTTGGCTTAAAGAATGTACCTGCCACCTTCCAAAGGTTGGTGAACAGTGTCCTGTCTGGGCTGGAGCAGTTCAGTGCAGCTTATCTGGATGATATACCTGTGTACAGTTCCACCTGAGAGGATCACATAAGTCACCCGAAGGAAGTACTTCAGGCCCTGTAGCAGGCAAGCCTAACTATTAGGGCCAGTAAGTGCCAAATAGGGCAGAGTTCAGTTGTGTACCTGATTCACTTGTAGGTGGAGGCCATGTACAACCTCTCCAAGCCAAATCCACACCATTTTGGATTGGACAGCTCCAACAACCCAGACCCAGAAAAGGGACTTCCTTGATCTGACTGGGTATTATAGACTATTTCTTCATAACTATGGGATCATTGCTCCACTAAAATAAGTCACTTCTAAAAAGTGGCCATAGAAAGTCATGTGGACCCCAGAGTGTCAGAAGGCTTTTGACACTCTGAAAGAGGTTATGTGTTAAGCACCAGTTTTTCTGGCCCCTAACTGCACAAAGGAATTTGTGGTTCAGACAGATGCTTCAAAACAAGGGAATGGGGCAGTGTTGGCACAAGTAAATGAGGAGGGCCGTTATCAGCCACTTTCCTTCATTAGCAGGTGACGTCTCCCTAGAGAACAAAGATGTAGTGCCAATGGGAGGGAAGCCTTTGTGGTGGTCTGGTCCTTGAAAAAGCTGAGACCATACCTGTTTGGTATTCACTTCCATGTTCACACTGACCACAGACCTCTCAGATGGCTCTTGCAGATGAAGGGGGAGGATCCAACGTTATTGAGGTGCTACATTTTTCTACAGCTGATAGACTTCACAGTGGAACACAGACTAGGGACTAGCAATGCCAATGCGGATGAACTTTCCAGGTTTTTCCAATTATCTAATGAGGACTACAAGGGATATAAGTTAGTTACCCATCACCTTTAGTTTAGGGGGAGGCATGTGAGAAAGTCATCCTTTTTGTCCTGATCACCCCCATTTTCTGACTGATATTGGTGGTAACTGCCTCCGCCCTGGGCTCTGCTATCCTAGCCCAGGGCATGTGCTCTAATTAAAAATGCATATGGTACCTAGGTGTAATTATAATTGGCACTGACAATCTACCTGTAAGTCCCTAGTATATGGTAGGGCATGTAGGTTTAGAGGCCCAGCAGCTTTGAGACACTTACGTGTACACTGCTGTGTTACCTGCTGTCATCTTAAAAGTCAGCCCTGCTTTGCAAGCTGCTTTTAAACTGAAATTACATGCAATTTCAACTTTGAGTTGAATGGTACTTCCAAAGTGTTAAACTACCTTAGTTGGGGATCTACCCTATGGTGCCCCTAGGGTAGGGTGCCATGTAAAAATAAGCAGGGACATTTAAAATATGTTTTATATGCCCTGGTGAGGAAAAAACTACTCATTTCATTGTTCTCCAATTGTAGCACTTTTAGCTATATAAGCTAACATGAGACAATTGTAATGCAGTGTAACTATGGACTGGAGTGAGCTAAAATAATATTTCAGGGACTTGAAAGATTGGTAATGATAAATCCAACAACTTACCACTGTTGAATTTATCATAACTAATACAGAAAGGCACTTATAGAATTTTATTTTCTTTGATCCAAAATCCAGCCTCATAGCAGCCTGTCATGATTGGCCAGCCATAACAGGCTCAGCCAAACTGCTTTGATGCAGTGATAAGTGGCCTGTATACTGTATAGAGACAGAGGTTATCTGATGGGGGAGCTCTGCAGCTGCAGAGAACAGGACAGGATGGGGCTGGGTAAATTAAACTGGGCTTCAAAGAGGGCAGTACAGTAAGAAATGCCAGCCAGGCCTACCCCCTCTTCCTTGAACCCCCAGCCAGGGACAAAACGTCCATCTTGAATTTTAAAGTGCAGTGCTTTGTGTGACAAGAAAATGCCACACTTTGGAGTAAGCTGTCATGCTTTTGGGTGGCACCATGTACCCCACTAGTTAGGGGTGCCCCACCTGCTTGTAGCCCCAGAACATTGAATACATATGTCAGAGCTGTATAGCAACTCAGATCTGAAACTACAAGGAGAGGAAGGACTTCCCTGCTGGAACCCTGGTATGCACCATAAACGTTTGCACTCTGAAGGACTGCTCCTGCCGCACACTTGGAACAACAACCCTGAAGACTTTGGCTTGCTTCAAAAATGATTAAGGAATGGACTTCCTGAAAGCAACAGGTTAACAGAGCTTCCGTGCACCATCTTCCGCTAGAAGTCCGCAACCTAGAGTGCGTCCAGGGGACTTTTAAGGATTTGGCCAGGTGCATTGTCCCAACTTCCGAGGAGCAACTCAGAGACTCTGGAGATTTAGATCTGTATTGTGGACAATTTGAACCCTCAAGAGAAACTTCAGGAAGAAGTTCCAGAAGTTTGGAGCAACTTTTGGAAAAAGCTCTATAAGGTGACAGACCCGACGTAGATAATCAAGCCGACTACCTTGCACTGTGACCCGGCCTGCATTTCACGTTTGTCCTACTGAATGCTCCGAAGCTCGAGTCTTCCAGGAGTTGACCGGGGTGTCGCACTGAGACAAGCCGACAAAGCTTCTGCGAATCTGGCCTGCAGGAGTGGTCCGCTTGATGTCGGGAGAAAATCCTCCAGAAAAGATTCTATGTGTGAAGGCAACATTTTGACCAAGACCTCTTGCTTAGTGTATCTGACCAGGGCTCTATCGTGGCTGGCTTCAAATTTTGACTTTGTCCCAGTCAAGCGTGAACAGATGTCCCAGGTTGGAGCTATAGGTTTCTAAGCACTAGAGAGTGTTTATTTTTTAGAAATTCTTATTTCCAGTTCCCTATGTTGGATTTTTGTCGTTTTGATGTCATTTTAATTATAAAAATATTTACCATTTTTTTAATAGGTTGTGGATTTGTATTGTTTGTTGTGTCTCACTTATTTAATGTAATGGTGTTTTTAAATGCTTCACATACCTGTCTCCCAAGTTAAGCCTGTCTGCTCTTTGCCAGCTACCAAGGATTGAAAGCAAACACAAGGTGATGATGGATGCAGTGCTGAAACTTTTCAGACACTCACCCCATTCACAGATCTGAGTTGAATCCATCATCGTTCTTTAGCTCACTTCACCACAGCTATATGCAAATCAGTCTTGACTCTGTGCCTCATGGGAACAGTCCTGCCCAAACTGCCAAGACAGGTCTTCCCTGAACTGCAAACAAGCATCCTGGGACCGGTTTTGGGGTAAAACTCCTCATCAGCAGGTTAGCTTGAATCCAGTGGCAAAGTAAGCAAGGGACCCACGTCTGGGCATACCCTGACAACTTAGGGCGAACAAAGCAAACACAAGGTGATGATGGATGTAGTGCTGAAACTTTTAAGACACTCACCTCCAGTCACAGATCTGAGTGGAATTCATCATTGCTCTTTAGCTCACTTTGCCACCTCAGTTCAGACCCAGATATATGCAAATGAGTCTTGAACCTGTGCCTCATGGGAACAGTCCAGCCTGAACTGCCAGGCCATGTCTTCAATTGTGTGTCTTTTGCTTCCTCACCCTAAGTGCGCCGGATATTCCCAGAGGTGGGTCCCGGGCTCACTGTGCCACTGGATTCAAGCTATCCTGGCTGATGAGGGGTGAAACCCAGAAACCGGTCCTAGTAGGATGCTTGTTTCCGGTCCAGGAAGGACCTGGCTTGGCAGTTCTGGCTGGACTGTTCACATGAGGCACAGGGTCAAGACTGATTTGCATGTGACCAGGTCTAAATTGGGATAGCATGGTGAGCAAAAGAATGACGGATCTAACCCAGATCTCTTGACTGGGGGTGAGTGTTTTGATTTGTTCTACATTCCGTCCATCAATTGTGTGTCTTTTGCTGCCTCGCCCTAAGTGTGCCGGGTATGCCCAGACATGGGTCCTGGGCTCACTGTACCACTGGATTCAAGCTAGCTTGGCTGATGAGGGGTGACACCCCGAAACCGGTCCAAGATGGCCAGGACCTGACTTGGCAGTTTGGGCTGGACTGTTCCAATGAGGCACAGGGTCAAGACTGAATTGCATATGGCCTGGTCTAAACTGGGGTGGCATGGTGAGCAAAAGAATGATCAGTTTAAACCAGATCTCTTGACTGGGGTGAATGCTTTGATTTGTTCTGCATTCCGTCCATCAATTGTGTGTCATTAGCTACCAAGGGTTGAGCAAGTTAATAATTTATTGAGACCTTGTCTGGACCATATATTCCACCTTCCAACATGTCAAATCTATGATATTGCTCTGACGAAAAGCAGGGGACCCAGTGGCACAATATACTGTAGACTTGGGATGCTAACTTGAATGCTACTAGTGCTCATTGTGGGTGATGGCCTACATTTCACCATTTAAAATCTGATGCTAATAGTGTGGACAAAGTACGCACATACCAAGGTAAGGCCCCACAGAGCTAGAGAAAACACACTTTATTTCCATGTTTTTCTCCCATTCTAATGTCCGAGCGTTATGCAGTTAAGGTAATTGTGTACCACGAAAAATACCACAACACAAAGTTTCTGTACTTATTGGGTATCCAATTACCCCGTGGACTGTGGGCCACCCACAACTAGTCTCCAACTGTCTTTTTAAGCACGTTCTTATTGTGCTTAATCATTATGAATAATTTGACTTAGTAAGGGGTAATACAAACCTGGCACAACAGGCCAGTGATCAGGAATAGCAGTTGCTTCGCTGGAGCCATTGTATATTGCTGAGATATGGTGAGGGCCACTGAAAATATGAGGCACAATGGGTCAAATTATGCGGCTAGACTGGCTAAATTATGCAGCAAGAAAATTCTAATTATGTGGCTTAATGGGGCAATTTTTTTTAAATGATTGCATTGTTATTTTGTCATTTGTACACATCCTAACACTATATGGGCAAAGGTTTCACCTAATTATTACCAGCTTGAAACCCAAATACAGCAATAAGCAACGGAAGGATGAATAGTCAACCTTTGTGAAGGGTCTTCCATTGCGCGGCCACCCGTGTCACCCCATTTTTGGTAACTTTTGACCTAGAGACAATAGGGCATATTCTCAAGGACTTATCGCCGAGTTAGCGGCATTTTATCTCAGCCAAAGTGGTGATAAATGTATCGCCCTATTCACAAGCTGGTGCTAACAGCCGATATCACCAGTTTTCCTGCGATAGCAGCCGCAAAAAAGATCGCCACAGATGACACCGGCAAATAACACTAATGATATGCAGAGTAGGCGTTCCTGTGCAAAAAGCCGCAACAACACCACTTCGCAACATTCTCAACGACCAGCCAGATCGGCGATGAGATCCCAAAACATGCGATAAGGCGCATTAGCAACAGGGATTTAACACCTGCTCATACCTGGTGTTAAGTCGGACAACAATCTGCACCATAAAAGGGAGCCCAGCCCAGAGCCACACCTCAAGAACAACAGATGCCATGGAGCTACTGATCAGGCAGCTCGGAGTTCCAAGAGGGCCACAACACCCACCCCCACCACCCCCAGGACCCCACCCACACCTGTTCAGCCAGCTCCTTCTTGCAGTCTAACACACGGCGTTGAAATGCCATGTGTCTTTCCGTGAGGTGGTGGAAGCCAGCCGTGGTGGTGGGTGCTTCCTGCTGTGTGGTCTGTGCAGGGGGTGGGATCACCTCGATGCAGCTGGGCTGCCCTGCTCCTGGGAGTGGGTGTATGGAGGCTGTACACGAGCCGCTGGAGGGTGTCGGAGCAAATGGCCAGAGGGTCCTCTTCATCATCACTTAAGAGATGTCTGGTCTGCTCTGCAGGAGGTGTTGATTGTCCCTCTGCAATGTAAAGGGGAGATACAGGTTAACAGTGTGTTCCATGTATGTTGACGCATTGTACATGTTTACATACAGACTGCTCTACATTGTACATTGTGACGTTTCGGAGGAGCTGGGTATTTGATGGGAGACAGTGGACATTTCGACTACATGACAGATGTGAGGTTGTACTCATACATTATCACCTCACAGTTTTCTGCTATGCCAGATGTGATTGGCCAGTTTCTACGCAAAAGCAGCATCAGTTGTGTCCTCTGTTCTGTAGTGAAAGTGTAGCACTTTGTACCACATTGTCGTCAATGTTGATGTGCTGTGATTGCTATGTGTGTGCTGTATTGTGGGAGACTCTTGTGCATTGTTTGTCTGCAGATGTGTCAGAGTGTGACCTGCTCCTATGAGGATGTGATCCACACTGGGCCACCTCAATGTCGTGCCGTGCACCATGTCATGTATTTTGACTGCAGCCATGCTATTGGTCATGCAGTGTCACTTGCATTGTCAGTGTGGCTCACAGAGCCGCGGCTTTGCTGGATTCAGCACAAGTAGGTTGTGAGATTGGTGATAGGGAGGGGTACCCCTTTGTGCACATAGTGGATGGGGGCCTACTTGGTGTTTCTATGTGTGCTGCAGTGTGCCAAGGGTATCAGGGACATGTTCCACAATTATTTTGGGTGTGCAGTGCGCTACACATAATTGTGCATGTGTGCCATTGTGCCCATCTCTCCCCGTCCCACCAGTCCCTGGTCGTTACACACCCTGTTGCTGTTGAGTCAGGTCATATCGAGCTGTGTCGGACTCCCAACTCCTTGCACCATCTCCACACTGATGACTGTGGCCATCATTTCCTCCAGGTCATCCAGCTCCTCCTGTAGTGCAGGACTCCCACCGCCAGTAGCCGTTGCTGCCTTCCTGTTGGCAGCGAGTTTCTGCTTGGTTTGGCTTTTCACATCATGCCAGTGCCTCTTGACCTCCTCCATTGACCTCATCGACACTCCCACTGCATTCACGTTGTTCACGATGGACTTCCATATTTCTGTTTGTGTTGCCAGTGACACAGTGGAGGTGACAAACAGTTGTTGGTAGTGTTCTATCACCTCTGTGACGATGATCTGGTTTTCCTGCGGACTGAACCCCGTCTTCCTCTTCCTCTTCTCCTTGCCCTTCCCCGAGCACGGGGTTCCTGGCTGGTCCTCCATGGGGCTTGTGGGGCTCGAGTTGTCCTCTGCACTCGGTCCGGGTTGATTCATGGTGCTAAGCAGTTTATTTTGATTTTGGTGTGTTTTTGTTTGCTGCTTCTATAGTGCATTTTCCCGCATGACGTGTGGGAATTGCAGGCCTGTCGCTGGTTATCGCTAACTTTTGTATCACGATTTGGGGCATCGCAACTTTTTTTGCGTTCGTGTTCCGTATTTTTTCGGCGTCGCGTTTATTTTAACGCAGTCATTTGGCGCGTTATCGTGAGACTATCGCATGGTGCTGCCGGGTTGAGAATACAACGTTAACACTGTTATTTTGTCACGATAGACTGCGATGTGCAAAGTTGCATTAAGCTAATTTTGCGATAATTATCACACATTCTTGAGAATATCCCCCAATATTTTTTTGGTTAAATTCTGGATATTAGGCAGTAGCTGATGGATTCTGTGGCAAATGCGGCTAATCAGTAAGGATGCGGAAAAAATAATTGCGTAATTCCAATGGCCCTAGCTATGGTCTAACAGCCAGCACTACTGAATTGGGAGCTGGGAGACCAAGCTAGAGTCCCAGCTCATGCTTAGACAAGTCACTTACTGTGCCTCAAAACAACGGATATGACCCCGACATTGCGTAATGTAAAATGGTGCCTTTGTGAAGCGCTATATTGCCCTTGTGCAAAATT
The DNA here is from genome assembly GCF_964204655.1 of Triturus cristatus. NCBI lineage: Eukaryota > Metazoa > Chordata > Amphibia > Caudata > Salamandridae > Triturus > Triturus cristatus. The sequence goes on from NC_140582.1 coordinate 238,994,846, forward strand.
CGTTCTATAGCAAAACTGAGCAGAAAATTAAAAATAAATGATTATTTTAATTCATATGAAGTAAGTTCGCTTCATGAATCATAGTACGATTGTGTTTGCTTTGCTGAACAACCAATAAACATGACTGGTGACAGTCTGCTTATGTGCATTATGTTTGCAGTCTTTGGCTCAAGCCAACTTTTACTTTGTGTGTAGAAAGTGTAATGGTATTTGATGATTTTTAGTTTTTATTGGTTTAGTTGTTCATGATATTGCTTTGAGGCAGGGTATAGACTTAGATCCCTTCATGTTTTACAGAGCTTTGGGTACTGGTTTTCATGCATGCAGCGGTGGTGCCCAATAGTGACTTAATTTGTTTTATGACATTTTTCACTGGTGTTACAAGCTCTGTGGCTGAGTTTTAAATTTCCCAAGGGGAGAAAATGGAAAGACCATCTTACTCTCACCCATGCTGGCTCTCCCTTACTCTATAACTGTGGGACAATTATTAGTTTTACTACTCCTGCTTATAAAAGTATAAAAAGTGAAATGAAATGTGTCGGCGTCTGTCATATAAGATCTTTCGCAGAAAACAATACAGTTACAGCTTTAACGCCCAGCGCTTGGGTGATGATTTACATGATTTGCTAGATTATGCAGGGTTGGAATTGGAAAACATTTATCAGTGTTTAATTTGTAATTACATGAGTGCTGGAGCCCAAAGCTTTGCTCAGAAACTCGCACCAGGTGCTGTTAAATGCCACCTCACCTACACACTAATGCTGCGTAGCCTTGAATCGACCTCATGGCTCTTACATCCAGTGCTTTTGAGCCTGTGGTTGACGTTGGGGGACACTGGCACTCATTTTTGGGGACCGCCACTTAATTTTCCTCCTCAAACATTTACCGAGAGCAAAAGAGGGAATAACACAAACGGGAAAGAAGGGGAAAGAGAAAGATGGCAAAACTGACACAAAGGAATAAAGCAAGAGCCTGTAAGAGTGATATGAAGGGACAGGCAATGGACTAATGAGGCTGAAGTGAATTCAAGACTATGTAGCCTTGGTATTTGGTGCACTAACATTTAATTGCCATCACATCGCGGCTGCTACAACGCATGCCGTTACGTCGCCATTCAGCCAATTGCACCAGCCACGGGCTTCTGAACAGGTTTTGGGCACTGGCACTATTTTATAAATTAAGCACTGCTTCCATCCATTATCCCACAGTCCCTTCTTCTACACTTGTTAGGTTTCCTGCTTTCTGCCTTTGTGATGGTTTATCCATCTTTCTTTTCCTAATTCTTTCACATTTGAGTGTTGTTCCCCCCTCTCTTGCTCATGGTCAATGTCTGATGAGGGAAATACGTGTCAGTCCCCAAAAAGAAGTGCTGGTGGGCCCCACTGGTAGCCCAATCAAGCACTTCATTTATTCTGGGAATCTATGTATTGGAGGTCAGGGTGTGGCAGTGGAAAGGGGGAGAAGTCCTGGTAACCAAATCAAGAACTGCATTTACTCTGGGAATCTATGTATTGGAGGTCAGGGTGTGGCAGTGGAAAGGGGGGGGGGGAGTCCTCTGAGGCAGAGTCATGAAAAACAGTCCCTGACAGTCAATTTATAAACATTTTTTTTAACTCTTCCACAAAGAAAATGGCAACAAGGAGAAATGCGACAGTGATTCTGTTGTGGCTTATCTAATTGATGACACAGAGGTTGCATTTTAAAGCTTACAGTGTTAAGGCACCAGCTGCAGAGATTTTTGTGTGCCAATACATTTTGAGGGAATAATAATACTGTAAGATAACTCTGGTCATTTATGCACTTTTTGGAGAGATCTGTGTTTTGTCTAGTCACAGTTTTGACTCATAAAGTACTGGGCTAATGTCCCTGCTGCAAAGCAAATCATATAACTAGCAGATGACAAATTTTATTTTATGTGGTTATGTCAGTTGGTTACTGCTTTTGACACAGATCCTGTTGCTGCTTGCAGTATTAAACTGCAATCCTTCTACTTAATACAGTACAGTGGGCTATGAAACAGCATCAAGGAGCTGTATGCGAACTACAAGGCATGGGCTTAGAACCATATTGTGTTTTTTCACAATCTGTCATGATTCTACGGTTGCTAAAAAGAGTTCCCTTGAGTAGTAATAAAGTCTTCTTAGTACGGTCAACTTTAACCACTGTGTTAAGTTTTAAACTCAGATGTTGTGTTTCTTCCAACTTTCCGCTCTTAACATATAATGCTTACCAGTAAGGAAGATATTTGACCCATACACCTTGTAACTCTCATTGTCTTCTGTAACATTTCCTGCACCTTGATGTACACAGTTGTATAATATATTGTTTCTGTATAATGTGTGCATGTGACGTGAAGTGCTCTGGTAGTACATTGAGGCAAGTAGAGCTAGGAAAAAAAAAATATATAGACTGTGCTATTCAAATAATTATTTGGGTAATTATTCGTGCGGACAGATGCATGTGATATTCTTATACTGCAAGCATATTTCTCAATACATGGGCTGAGCTAAATCAAACACTTGCTTCTAACCATAGATCCTCTTAAGTACTTGAAGTGATAGCAATCTGTGTGCCTTTGTTTCCATCCTTTGCATTGATATCTGGGTGATAGACTCTAGATAGCTCCCATCCAGGATGGCACTCAAACAAAAAGAAGACTGATTTCCCTTTAAAAAAGGGAAGGTTTTGCGCTTAGCTGGAGGTGAAAATAACACAGTCCCACTCACCGTTAGCTCCAAATGGAAGGCAGACAATGTGCAGGCACTGCTGAATGTGTGTATTGATCAATTCAGAACGTTCCACTGGGACCAGCCTGGATGCTTGATCTGGCTCAATAATAGCTGCTAGATCCATGATCCGGTGGGTTCCTCCTCATTTCCTGCACAGCCTAAAAGTAAAAATAACAAACAAGAGTGCCTAGTTAATCTCTAAATCATTACTCATGGAATAGATTGAGTATCCATCATAATCCATGTCACACATCCACTCTGGCTCAACAGGAGCGTGCCACATTTTAAATGAGCAACTGAGTCTGAGACATGCAAAGCTGAGACCAAGAATAGGACAATATTTTGGGGCTCTTTTAAAGTGTAGAAGGTGTACCACTAGATAAGCCACAACTCATGCGTCCAACATCCTGGCAGAGGGCAATCCTCCATATTAAGAAGCCCCCACCAGCTTGGTAGCAATCACCATGCGTTTGTACATGTGCCCGTATGGCTGATGCAATGAACGCAGAGATAATTGATAATCAAGCACAAGAGCTAAATTTACTATGAGTTTGCATCTGGATTGTGTCGGGGTTTTGTGGTGCAGCCCTGATGCAAAATAATGCAGTGCAGTGCATAACACTGCCTTGCCTTTCTTTGCATCAGATAGGCATTACATGGATGGAGCATGGGCAATTACATGCTTCTACTCATGTATTTTGATGCAAATCTAGAATTACAAAAACTTTCAAACCTGGGTTTGCTCCAAATCTGTGGAACTACTCCACAGATGTGTAATGAATCCTGCTCCTCCCGGATAAAAAGTTGTGGATGATTCTAGTGATGATAGGGGGTCACTGCCAGAAAGAGAAAGTCAAACAATCTAATTTCTCTATCCATAAGTTCATGTGCTGAGAGCTGGTCTAGATCTAAATATCACCCACATCAGGGCTTCAGGTGTTCATCGTACTTGCGCTTGGATCTACCTTTGTGTGTGACTGCATTCGATCCTCTGTGGACAGGAAATAGAGCAGCAGTTGGGCACAGGCAGCCCCTCACTGGTGCATGCCAATGTGGAGGATTAAAGATGTTGTTGATGGCAATGGCCCATGGCCTCCTGACCTGCCAAAAACTAGAGGGAATATCTGAAGGAGATCTCCCAGTGGCTTGCACAACAGGAAGGTTCCTAAATGCAGGTGGCAACCATGAGAGCTGTGGAACAAGTGAAGACAGATGCAGTTGGCAAGAGAATGTACTTTCCCTGCAGTAAAGAAAACATGCCTATTGAATCCCATAGACTACTCCTGGAAGGAATCCCACCAATTTTGTTTATAATAGGCAATTTGCAATTGATGTTTGCTGAAAAACAGCACTGCTAAAAGGATTAGAGCTAAACAGTACAACATTCATAAACAGCAACCAAAACAATTGCAGCAATCCAAGCAGTTCATGAAACCTGCCCATTATCTTTCTCACTACAGTAAGATAACATTAACACCAACCACTTCTTGTATCACTAGCAATGTGGCTTCAGGTAACGCAGCAGTACATACAATAAACAATGCCTTCCAGACCACTGATAAAGCTGCCCAATGCCTGATTAGGACTGTGCTTCATGTGATGGTCAATCGTGTCCTTTTATGTTGCGAACAGACTGTCAGAAATCAAACTTTGAGATCAAAGGCATCACAAAGTACACATTTCTGTACAAAGACAACATTTACAAGGAATGCACAAAATACTCTTGTGTGAACCATGTTTACTCTGGCAAATAAAGCTACTGTTGGAACTTTCAACTGCTTTCGCCCTCATACACATTTACTGGCAACATACTTAATTGGTTCACTGGTACTTTACTGGTTCTGCTCCTCCTTATATAGCTGACATCAGTTAATTCACATAGGTACCTAGATGTCACCAAGCATTGAGCTAAACCTCAAGGAACAGGTCACCAAGAAATTAAGACAGCATGCTACCACCTCTCGCTACAATAGAAAGTGAATTTGGCTCTTCCAGAAAGCCCCTGCAGAATTGCTGGTCAAGTCCTCATATTCATACATCAGGATGATGACAAATTCTTGTTCCACATCCTCACAGACCCCACACTGACCTGCTTGAGATGCATCCTATATTCCACAATACACATTATCAAGATCCTCAAGAGATATCATAACATCACCCTTAGCCTGATGTAACTCAATTGGCTCACCTTTCTGCTACTGCCATCTTCAAAATGAGCTGCATTAACTACAAAGTTATCATATCCAGCAACCTTGCCTAGGTTGAGAAGCCACACACCTCTCTATGGCTGTCGTCACATGCACAAACAGGACACCATCAGACCAGAGAAGAAGAAGTGATAAAAGTAAAAAACAGGGCAGCAGGCCTTTTCCATCAGCACACCCAGAATTGAGAACAACACCCCTTTACTCATTAAGGCTGCCCCATCCTGCTTCAATTTAGTTCAGAGATTAATTCACACTTTTTTCAAGAGCACTGCACAATGGTGGGTTTATAGTTCCCCTATACTCTCATATCCCAGAACCCATCCAATCACTTGTTGACTGTATCTGAGCCTTAGAACGTTTACAGTGCACATATAAACATTCATACATGAAGAGGGAAGGAAATTGGTGGTTTGAGGCGCAGAGGAAGAGTAGAAATCGAATAAACTTGACCAGAGAAATAACAAAGATTTATTTTTTCCCTGCCTCTTATTAGAGGAGATTGTGTATATTTTTGCCAACAGAAGTGCAATTAGCGAAAATATTCAAGTTTACCCAGACAGTGGCAAAAAGAAGACTTTACACACTATGGGCCCGATTCACAGAACAAACTTAAGACTAAATCCTAAACTTAGTACCATTCTGGTATTCACAGAATGCACCTAGTACTTCTGGTATTCACAGAATGAACTTACTACTTTTGCTATTCACAGAATGAACTTAGTACTTTTGCTATTCACAGAATGGATTTACGACTCCTAAACTTACGTCCGCACTCGGGCCGGAAATTCCGGCCCGGAGGCGGAGCTTCCGGGCCAGAGGCGGAGCTTCCGGGCCGGAGGCGGAGCTTCCGGGCCGGAGGCGGAGCTTCCGGCCCAGAGGTGGAGATTTCAGCCATAGCTAAATCGGCCGGAATCCCCACCTCCGGGCCGGAAGCTCCGCCTCCGGGCCGGAATTTCCGGCCCGAGTGCGGACGTAAGTTTAGGAGTCGTAAATCCATTCTGTGAATAGCAAAAGTACTAAGTTCATTCTGTGAATAGCAAAAGTAGTAAGTTCATTCTGTGAATACCAGAAGTACTAAGTGCATTCTGTGAATACCAGAATGGTACTAAGTTTAGGATTTAGTCTTAAGTTTGTTCTGTGAATCGGGCCCAATATGTCGCTGGATGTGCAAATGGGAAAGTAACTTCACTGTCTACCCGGGTGCTAGCTAAAAAGCAGAGATGTAATACCCTTTGGCCAGAGGTTGTGCAAATAACAAAGAAACATTACAATTTACCTCGTTGTTAGCTAAACAGCAAGAAGTCATGGAAATAGCAAAGAAACCTCACTATTTACCTGCCAAGAAGGCAAATAGTAGAGATTATGTATAATTTGACCAAAGACCGTGTGAATTACAGAGAAACGTCACTAATTTTCCAGGCTGCTCGCTTAATAGAAGAAACTACAAGTATTTTGTAAGAAGGCTAAGCAAATAGTAAAAATCATAATTAGTTACACAGCTGCGGGCTAAATGCCAAATATTGTGTACTATTTGGCTAGGTGGCCCGTTGGGGCTGTTGGGCTCCTGGGGACATAGAAGGGGTTACCATGGCTATTAATGTCTCGGGAGCCACAAGGACCCCTCCCGTTTGATTATTTGGCTGGGCCCCAGTGGATGAGTTCCGGGTCCGATGGCATCCTGGGGCAGAGAGCAGCTCAGATAGGAAGGCCTTTTTGCCGGTGTAACATGGTGATAGAGGGACAGCCTCCCCGGGATTGATTTCACGATTATTGAGTCAGCCATGACCTGAGGCTATCGAAAGGAATGTTCTTATATACAAAACATACCTCTATCTGAACTTACATGACTATGAACCTCAGAATGACGATAAAGAAAGAATAACAAGGTAGAGGAGATGAGAACAAGAAGAAATCAAAATACAACATGAAAGACAACAGTTGAGCCCTGAACGCGTTGGCTACTAGGAAGAAAGGATACAAGAATAAAGGAACATATAAAATACAAAAATCGGATGAACTTGTTTTTTATATTTGAGTGCGGATCAAATTCTTTATGCTATTGTTTATAGTGGAAGATTCTTTCACTTGGTTGGGAAGCAAAGGGGTCTTGCTTTTCTGATCCTCGCACCATAGAACCGATAATGTTCCCGACCCGAGATAAGGATAAGTGCTGTATTATAATCTTAGACCTCTTTTGTAAATCTAAGGCCTTGTGCCCCCTTTACATATGTGACCAGACCCCAGGGGATGGGGTTTCTGATGCCGCAGTTGGCCTGGGGAAGGGTTTGCGTGCCCTCCTCCACCATAACTACACAGCCAGGCCCCAGGAGGTGGAATCCCTGTGCCAAAATCAGCATGGGGACAGGGGCCATGCTCCTCCCCCTCCCCCTCCTCCAACATATAAATACTAGTTTCCCCCCAAGACCTGGCCAGTTTTAAAACAAACAAGCGTTGTAGACTATGCTTGTTTTTTGTTTGCTTTTTTTGCTGCAAATTCACTGAATAATTTTAACATTCTTGGCCTATGCAGGGACCCTCTAGGACCCCACCATCAGGCCTAGGATATTCCTACCAGGATATTCCTACCAGGATATTCCTACCATGCCCGCCTGTATCTTTTTTGCATTTTTCAATGCTGCCACCACTTCCTGGTTGAGGTGGTGACAACCAATCAGATCTCAGATCCATGGAGCCTCCGTGTCCCTAGCTATAAAAAGTTTTAGATCATTAATTGCTCAAAAACTACTGGACGGATTTACACCAAAACACAAAAATCACTCTTTCTGGACCTAGATCTACCTTTCTGCCAAATTTGTGTAAATCTGTTTAGCAGTTTAGGCTGCAGCTGTGTCTAAAGTTCTTAAGGGAAAATGAATAGAGAATATGCCTTTTAGGAACACCCATTTTTTCAGCCCACGCTTGATGGATCACCCTGAAAACTTCCATGTGCAGTTTCAGCAAGAAAGAGCACTTTTTTGAACAATTTCATGGAGATTTGTCAAATGACACCAAAGTTATTAGCAATACAAAAATGCATTTTCTATGGCAACATGATCCTATTTATAACTACCCAGTGGTGATCACCACTGAGTAATATATATCACTGGAAAAACCAAAGGTTACAGGGTCGTTATAGTTAGGCTCAGATAATACACGCACAAGGTGGCACTTTTGAGAAGAAGGGTATAGGTATAAGCATGAGCATAAATGTGCAAGTTGATAGGCATACACATGGGTGCTTTTTTGTGGCGGTGTACAAATAGTAGATCTGGGATCTATGAATGGTTCTGTTTATAGTCATGCTATCATCTTATGTACGTATTGCCTACTTTGCCTGTGGGTTGAATTCTTTGTATTTCTTAAATCTTTTATGGGACCCGTTAGACAAAGTTCTGTCTGCAAAGCACCCAGGCCCAGATTTACAAAGAGTGTGTGTTGGGCTGGCATTTCTTTTTTAATGCAATCTGACACAAAGTCTTCTGCTGGGATTTCCAATGATCTGTGTTGGTTTTGTAAGCTAAAAGTAAGTAACACAGCATTATACACTTCCTTGTCGTTTTGCTTTGCAACAAGAGGGCATTCCATGGGTGGTGCATAGGCATGCCCACTCAACCACACATGGGTTTTGATGCAAATATCTATATTCAAAGGATTGCAGACAGGAATTTGCATCAACATCCTGTGCCTCCCTAAGGCAGGCATAACGAGTAGAAATACCCTTGTTATGCTGACTCATTTTTAACTCTTTGATTGTGTACTGCATAAAGAGGAAAATGCCTTCAAGTATAGTTTTGGGGAGGAAATGACCCCTTCCTGCACAAAATAATATGCTGAGTACTACGCAGACACTGTTTAACTATGGCACAGGGGTTCCTATGTTGGAGCATGTTGGAAATGGCACTTTCTAGTTGACTGAGGCGTGCCCTAACCAGGCAGAACCTACTACTCCCAGTAGGGGTGGATGATTACAGTCACTGTATAACCTGTGCTCACCCTTGGGAAGCTTGACACTGAGCAGTCAGGCTTATCACAGAGGCAATATATAAAGCATTGGCACAGCACTCTCACACAATAACCACACTGAGTGTCACAAAAGAGATTTCACAAGTGGTGTATGTAAAAAACATTTGTATTCAACACACACATTTATTAACACAACATGAACATCATGTATTTTGTATTTTAGAAACAAACTTAAGCAAGAACAAAATAAAAAATCAGGTGTAGGCGTACAACAATGCAACTAACTGATGATCAATAAAACTGCATTAGTTCATGTAATAATTGAAAAACATCTGTTATTGTTGTACCTCAAAATATATTTTTAATTTTTTTATAAATTATTTAGAATACAATATGCAAAGATGTTGGAAAATAATCACCATGATATATTATTTACATATACAGTGTCCTTGACAATGATCATTTATTACAGTAAATCATAAAAACATTTAAAGTTATTACTGTTCAGTATACAAATAATGAATACATATGACTAGGAATAGAAAGAACTGCGTTCATGGAAACATAATTTGTTATTGATTTATCTTGTGGTTGGAATGTATGTATTTCTGGGAATAAATCACTAGCAGTACTAGGCCCATCCGTGTTCACATGACAGCAGTAGTATGTACACTTTTTTGGAAAGATCATACTTTAACTCCCAGCACCCTTAAGCAGTGCAAAACATTGTCAGAACTAGGCCCACCCTGGCAAATATTTTAATTCAATACCACACAGTTATAGGGTGCAGCCCAGAACACAACAATATCAAAAATGTGTTCACTCAGATGATTACAACACTTTTGAGCAGCCCTGTGGGCCGAGGCCACACAGGTAAAACCAATGTCAAATGTAGTATGCTTTAAGCAAGGAATCAATGTGTAAAGTAACATTGCCATGTGGTGTAATTAATAACAGGTGGTCCTTGTGCAGTCACTCCCACATACTCACTCAGCACCAATACGTGGAGCCAGAGCTATCAGGCAGGTCCATATGGAGTGCACTCACACACACACACACAGCGCCGTAATGTGATGCCACTGATATCCAGAAGGTCAGTTGATATTACAAATGCAGACCCTTTGGCCCATGCCCTCCTCCACCATTCCGCTAACCCTGACTACCCTATGCCCACGGGTTGGAGATAAACCACCCTTCCTCTGATAGTAGGCCGATTGCGGCTGAAGTAAAACTTAATCAGGGTCCCAGGGAAGAAGGTGGGAGTAGGTAGCATTGCTTATTAAGAAGCAGTCGACAATGGAGCATGGCCACCGCTCAGGAAGTTCACAAGCGGGATGTGGAGCTGAGCGGACTGAGAGCAATAGTCATTTAATCAAAAGATTCCACAATGTGCCTTCAGGCACCAGCATAGTCTGCGAAGCACGGGCAAGTCACAAAATCTCTTGACCTGATTCTGATCACTCTATAAAGCGTTCCTAAGACCAGACAATTATTCTCCCCATCCAGGCCTGATCTGGGCAATGCTACCAGGCAACACAAAATCATGTGGGTGGGTGAGGAGAGCGCAGTTGATCTGCAGCACAAAAGAAACAATTGATGAATGAATGATGAACCTGGGGAGCCTCTCGGAAGAAAGAGGCACCCCATCAGGCACACCTCAATCAAAGTAGCACAACAGAACATAAATACACTCTTCCGCACCACCCTGGAAATGAGGCGCAACATCGGGTGCGGGATGATCCAAATCACACCAGACAATACCGGTCACACACAACGAAGAGTTACAAATTTCGTACCTCCCTGGAAATAAGGCACAACGCCTCGTGTGCATTGATATGGGTCACACCAGACAATTCGGTCACACACAATGCAGAGTTGCAAATTCCATACCTCCCTGGAAATAAGTCACAATGCCTGGTGCGCAATGATACAGGTCGCACCAGACAATTCCAGTCACACACACAGGCACAAGTTCCACAGTGCTGCATACAGGTATAATGAGTACCTACTACGGTAAACCCTCCCTATGAGGGTCGCAACCTGTGAATAGGACACCACATGCAATGAACATGCAGTTGCCGTGTCGCACAAGGAAGATGTGGCACTATCGGCGAAGTGGGCCATACTGGATCCAGCAACTGGTGAATCCGCTCACCACCAACAAGACGCTTTTTGTGTGTCAAGGCCCCTACGATGCAAGAGCCACGCTCCTTAGATACTGCCAATACTTTTAAGAGCTCAGCACATGGCAATCCGGAATTTAGGCATTGTACTTACTTCCGTACTAAGACCGCACCACCAGTTGGGATCCAGCAGATGATGTGGGCACTTAAGAGGGCACTGCTCTCTGGTGTCACAAGTAGACGGTGTGGGTCCCTCGTGGGCAGTCTTTGATTTCCCTGAGACCTCCACAAGAAAACAGCGGGCAAGCCAGAAAGCCCTTGGAGAGCACACTTCAGGGTGCCACACAGCAGCAGGTAGTCAGCCCAGGCCAGCCACTATTCAGGAAGGGTACTTGGTCCCTTCCATTGGCAGTAATCCTCCTTTTGCACAACAGATTCCTCCAGCAGTGTGATCTAATCAGTTCCATAATGTCCAGTCCCACATCCCCACAAGTGTTTCTCTACCCTGCTGAAGTATGGCACTAGTTTTTATACTGTAGTGTGCCTTTGAAGTTTGGGGTGGTTCGGAGGGTTTCCCTTTGAACCATAGATGTCTCCCCTCAATTTCAGAACTGTCTGCCATGAGGCTGTGGAATGCAGATCTTAATCTTTAGTGGGGCCATGATCTGGTCTCCCAGAGGCCAAGTGTCAAAACCTCTTCGTTTAATCTATCCAAGCAGGCCCTCAAATGGCAGAGGTCTATCGTTCCAATTGCATGCCCAATGTTTATAGTTGTCTCTGAAGAATGCACAGATATGCTTCCCCAGCCTGCAGTGTGGGTTTGAGTCAAACTAAAAGGCACACAAAGAGTTTTAGGGCAGAGAAATGCCCACTTTCTAGAGCAGAGACAGCGCAAGTTTGAAATGGACTCTATGCAGTTTTCAACCACACAGACGATATTTTAAAGAACAGTGATTGATTTACGAACAGCTGACTTATTGAGGGATACATTATTTTATTTTTTCACACCAATTTTTTTAATGTTGCTCTCTTATTTATTTAATGTTGCTCTTTTCTGAAGCAATGAAAAAGTTTGTTTATTCGTTGGGAGCCCACAACTCTGTTTATTTCATGTTTACACATAATGCAGTTTGCTTGGGCTTTTTTGTTTTCAGTGGGTATGGGCACAGGGGAGAGATAGCAAGGGTTCGTTAGGTTTTGTAATGGACAGAAAAATCGGGGGTGTGGGGGCAGAATAAGGGTTTCACGATGTTAATCAGGTTTTGCTTTATTACGTGTTGATCGAGTTTAGTTGCATCATGGAGTAATTTTGTTGAGTGCATTGTGGGAGTTGAAGTTTCTGGGCGCAGTATGGACTACTGATGTACAGGTGAGGGGCGTTGAGTCGCGGGGGTGTCAGGAGTGAGAATGATTGGTTACATGGAGGAGCAATGTTTTCAATAAAATGGGAACATATGGCAGCATGAAAGTATTAATATTGACACTAATGAGAGAGGTGAACGAGGAGGTTAGGCTGTCGACATCGGCTTTTTCACGGTAATTAATCTTGATGGACGTGGGGGAAGAAGGGATGATGTTTGGTTGGAGGTTGGGGTCTGAGTTTAGAGGTGTAGTATTTTCATGGTGAATTGTATTTTTGGGGTTCTTCTTTTATGTTGTAGTTGGGTTCCTCTGAATGAGCGCACAATTGCATGAAGTGGGTTTACACAATAGGAGTGGTATAATTAACTTTTCACGATTGTCTAGGGTGGTTTTGCGAGCAGGGGGGTTGAGGATAAACACAGGAGTGTTATTTAGTTAGCAATTAGTTCAGGGAAGGGTTAGTGGGATGGTGAGGTTAGAATAAAATTCACAGGATTAGTATTTAGTTAGGTATCAGTTCAGGTCAGCCGTGAATAGTCGGTTCAGCCGTTTATTGTTTTATTGCAGTGACCCCTGACGAAGAGTCATAGTAGATTTGAAATGCATTGGGAAATGAAGGGATGAGCCTATTCTAATGTACATTCCACTGTTTGGATTACGTGTTGCTGCAAAAAGCCTGGATGGGCACGCAGTATTCATTTGGAGTTTTGAAAATAAAATTCAAAAAAGTGGCATGACGCTGTCTCTGCAGTGATTCATTAAGATTGCAAGAAGAAGTGGATACATTTGGGTTTCTAATGATAAACATGGATTATAAAGAATATATTGATTAATGAGGGAAAAGTTCCCTACTACGCTGTGCGACACAAGAGCGCGAGATGAGTGCTCTGACCTATACTTGCACTTTCTAGAAGTGGCATTTCTAAGCTATTAATGACAGATTCACCTTTACCACAGGAGATGGATTAACATTGTGAATCCAATTATAGGAAACATGATGAGGCTGCTCCAATATAAGCCACTATTGCAGCTGTAAGATCAACCATTCTCCCATGTTAACCTATGAGAAGAGCAAGCGTCATCTGTAGTAAAAACACACATGGGTATTCTTCACTTCTGGATAACATAACACACATGTGTACCTACCCTGCCTTTCACCTAACACTCCCTTCACCCCTAAGACTTAAAAACATTCATACATGCAAGTGCGCACACACAGGACTGCAATGGTAGGCTTGAAAGACGTTTAAAACATCAGGTAAGCACGACTTCCTAACATATGTACGAAATGGCGCGCACACTTCCACACTGCATTTACTATAGGAAAGTGCCCGGAGGCTACTAATAGAGAATCAGCAAAACCCCAGGTGGTGTCCCATGGGAAGAGCCGAGCTCCTAGGAAGGGAAAACCCACATGGGGGCTCTTCACTACCTGGGCTCCCTATTGGCCAAAGAGAGCATGATGGGCACCTGATAACTGGTACTCTAAAGACTGTTGCCATGCCTTAGCCCTGTCCCTGTCCCTGACAGGGAATGTTGTTTGCTTCATGAACTGGCCCTGAGACACATGCTAATAAAGCCATATGCTGGACTACACTGGAACACAATTGCACTCTGAACTCATTCCCAGTTAATATGATGATTGTTGCACTTTTACCGCCCTGGTGTTATGATCATTGCATAGTGAACTCTAAGGTGTTCCCTTTTTGCTGGGTGACGTGACAAATGTCCTCGCTGCTGGATAGTTCTAATTCTCCGCTCTCGTATTATGCCCTGGTTCTCCTGACTAATTCGAATACCACAGTCACCTGAGTGCTACCAGCACTTGGTGGCTACAAGAGTTCTTTATATCTGCTTCCTGGATATTCTAGGATTTTAAAACTCCAGTCTTGATTTCATTGCTCTCCGTTGCCAAATATTGAAAATCAAAAGATCCTCCCAATTCCATTTGTGGAAGACGTTGCCAGGATGCAGAGTATGGCTGCCCCTGTCATACCTTCTGAAGGGGCCCAGAAAGACACCATAGAGTCATTGTTGAGAGATTTAACATCAATTGAAATGACAATAACATTGGTCAGGGGTGACAAGGTGATGACGGCTACAGAGGTGAAGTCTATACAAGCTGACCTTTCTTCATTCCAAGTCTAACTGGATTCTACAGATTTGAGACTTTTGGTTGTAGAGGAACAAGGTGACAGCTGTCTTGAATTCTGGGCCTAGGGCAGGAACTAGGAAATCTGTGAAGAAAGGCAATGGACTTGAAGACAGGAGTTTTTGGAACAACATGAACCTCTCAGGGTTCCTGAAGGCCTCGAAGCAGATGTTATGCATTCCTTCCTATTGCACTTCATGTCGAAGCTCATGTAGATCACGTCTTTGATACCCCACTAGAAATCCAAAGGGCATATTGGCTCCACGCTAAGACCCATCATAGCCTTCTGTGTCATCAACAGTTGAGATAGTTGTTCACTGTTGCCAAAAAATAGAATAGGTAGCTTTTGTACCAGAACCATACAATCTGTGTTGAAGCTGACTTCTCACGCAAGGCCAATACTAAAAAGATGTGCCTTGATCTCCAACCAACACTTTGTAAATGGGGAATTAGATATGGACTTCTGCAACCTGCCACAATGTTCATTACTTTTGATGGATAAACACGAATTTCCTGGAATCAGAAGATCTGGAAGTGTTTCTGAAAAGCTTGACTCTTCAGCCATGGACATCACAGCTGGAGACAGGGATGGAACCGCAATGAGTTAGAGGGCCCTACCATGGCAGCAGAAACCATGGTATCCCAAAGGAAATGCTGGAATCAGTAGCGAGAAGCTGGGTGGACAGAAAAAGGGAAACAGATTCAAGGAGGGGTAAAGAGAATCCAATGTCTCCATTGAAATCAAGTGGTTCAGCAAAAGAATGGACTATGGCACATTTACTTCCCTCCCTCTAATCCCTGGATTGATACTTGACATTGGGAAGGGTTGCTATTAAAAATTTGGAACGGGTAATGACGATGAGGCCTATCAGGAATCCCCCCCCCCCTCGCCCCAATTAGATGGCATTGGACAGCAACTGCCTTAAATTCATCTGTAAGTACATGCATTCACTGCACAAAAAGACATCATTGCTGCCAAGACTGCTTTGTATGTATTCATTGCTGCTCTTTTTTACTTGCTGTCGCAAATATCTGCCTACCTACGGTTCTGCTACTTTGATGAGCTGTACTGCCTCATGGTCCTTGTTTGCTCCTATCTATATGTTAAGACATCAGTGTTTGGCTCGGTTATCTTTATTCGTGCTACAGTAGATGTTCGGTGGCAGGACCTTGGGAGTGACACTCTCCTATAGAAAGTAGGAACTTTATAAATGTTAGTTATTACTATCTTCAGACAGTTTTTACATGGAGGATGAGATTTTTGCTCCCTTGTCTCCCAAATAGCTCTTGTACTTTCTCTTGGGAACTGTGCACCCAGCGAGAATAATTACCTACTTTTCTTTTGCCACTGCACCATCTATTGTCTTTGAGTTCCTAATATTCACACCCTTATTCTCCCCCTCCCTTCCTTCTCCTTCTCTCCTTCTCCCTCCTTCCTATTTGGGAACGTGTTGATGTTGTCTTTTGTGCTAAGGCGGATTGAGGGGGTCTAAAGTGTTCGCTCAGTGTCCTTTCCCCACAGTTTATCACCACCACTGAGTCATTGTGGACTGAAAAAATCTGGAAAACTTTAAACGGAACTGAGGGTTCACCAGATTACATGTAATTTTCTACACTGAGTGTGCACAGATGTTTGCATATCTGCAAGTGTGTATGAAATTGTGCAAATTTCTTTTGAACTGGTTTGTTTGTGAACATATTTTTCTTCTTGTGATGTTCTGCCGGCCTTTGTGTGTGTATATATTATCTACATGTGTACTTTTTTTAGGGCTGCATGTACCCTACCAACATCAACATTTGGCATTATCAATGCTTGTTTAATTTGTGTTCTATTTTTTCACACACAATTGTTCAGTGGGTGACAAAGAGTAAGTGTGTGTGTGTGTGTGTGTGTGAGAGAGAGAGAGAGAGAGAGAGAGAGAGAGAGAGAGAGTGTGAAGTATCATTTTAAATATTTTGGGGGCCCTGGGCAATACACACTTGAGGGGCCCTGTTCAGAACAACTTTGTGTTTGATTTTCCAACTTCTTCTCATTTAAGACGCTTGATGTTAAACAATATTGAATAATAAGTTATAGCGTGAGATGGAGAAACAGACAAATAGGAGCTAGAGAAAGAGTTACATTTCTCGGGGTTCTTTGGAGGATGGTGGGGGACAGGGCCGGACTGGGAACCAAAACCGGCCCTGGCAAAGTGCTCGGCCAGCCCCCCGGGTCTTGGGGGTGCCGTCGAGCTCTTTGCCAGGGCCGGTTTTCGACCATTTTTGTTACAGGGCCGATTTTGCAGCTATGCTGCAAAAATGGCCCTGTAACAAAAACGGCCCCCAAGGGCCCAAAACCGGCCCCCACACGTGCGGCGCCCGCTACGGCCAGTCCGGGCCTGGTGGGGGACCCGGACAATGGCCCACTGTGCCAATGCCGTACAACGTTTGTGTGTCTGAGAGAGAAAGGCAGAAAGAGAGAGATACTCAGATTTTTATCTTGCTATTAAATACACCCCCCATGAGGGATATGATTTGCAGTAGCTGCTGTGTTCTGGGATTTTTTCTAATTAATTTTCACGAATTCACAGAACTAAATACAACAAATCATTTGGGCAATCAGTAGTTCAGTTCATTCAACTCTAACCAGTCACCTACTCAGAACCCACCCCCACCACATTTTCCTATGTCTGTAATTGGCAACTCATTCAATGTATACAGTAGGTCATCAATCTTATCCTATACCCTTAACTCAATTAGCCCAGAACATTCAGGGTGGGTGAGAGTCTGGTGTATCTGTGATGACCTGCAACATTTCCCCCCACTCCACTATACCATCTGCATGTGATCTAGTTGTGATCTCTTATGCCACTGCCCAGTCCAACAATTTTCTTTTTCAGCTGTCATAAGTAGGTGGCGATTGCTTTTGTAGTTAACTACTATCCTCCATTTCACCAACCCTGCACACAGTGATAGGAATGTTCTTTTCATTTTATTCATTTTCCATCTGGTATATACTCAACAAGCAACGTTTCATAGTGTTATTCAATCAAATTTCCCACAACTGTTCTGCCTGAAGGTACTACTCTATCCCCAAACTGTGATATGTGTAGGCATGTCCATACCATATGGTAAAGTCAACCCTTTCTTTTTCTCTCTACATTTGCCACTCAGGTATTGATACCTGTATATAGTTTTGCTAATTTCAAATGTGGAAGTCATATTCTATGCATATTATGAAATTGTGCCAACTTTGTGGATAAGTTTCTGACTTGCTGGCACGCCCTCACCCGTTCCACTTCTGTGTTTTGTTCCGGGCTCAACTCACCCTCTCTCTGCCTTACATGCCCACTTCCACCTTTCTGTCTAACATCAATGCTTTATACACATTAAGTTCTAAGCTTTCTTCCCCCAGGGATGTTTAACAGCGTTTGTAGTATCTGTAGTTCTCCAGGGTCTATGGGAAGGATGCCCACATATCCTTTGCAACTTTCACTAATTTAACGTATTGTAGGTATTGTCCTCTGCCTATTCCAAAATACTCTTGTGTTTCTTGGAATGGAGCACTGTTCTGGGAATTTTGAAGCACATGTCCACAAATGGATGGGAGTGGTGGTTATGGGCGAGATTTCGGTTTGTCCTGGGGCAGAATAGCAGTGCAGACATTGTTTTGCCATAAATCGTTTCTGTTTATTTGTGTGCACCTGTTCGCTGAATTTTGACCTTTATATGTTGTAGCTTTTGGTAGTTTTTTTCTAACTGGATGTGGTAACATTGATGCACTGGTGCCTATTAACAGTGCTGTGTGTATGGGTGTGCTGTGCAGCAACCCATTCCGAGGGAAGTGTTCGCTGGTATGCCATGAATCAGTGCATGAGAGAGAGAGAGAGAGAGAGAGTGAGAGAGAGAGAGAGAGAGAGAGAGAGAGAGAGAGAAAACTTTGTTTATTTAGACCATAGTCTTTGAACAATACACAAAACACAATTGGGATCCAAATAGTGGTGACAATATGAATTCTATAACAAATAAGTAACTAAATTACCATACATTTAAGAAAAGGATAACACCCTCAAACAATCATAGTTCATTCAGCACAGTTTACAAAGACATCTAAATCCATAAAATTCTGGTGGAGAACACTAAAAATATTTAACATCAATGCCCCTCCTTTAATTTCTTCCTTACAAAGGGGCATATGCATCAACAATGCCATTTGCGATTCCTTATTAGCGAAAAATAAGGAATCGCTAATAAGGAATAGCAAAAGGCTATGCATGTAGGTGGTGGTATAAGCTTTATTCGATATAAAAAATATCATAAAAGCAATACATTTCCAAGTATACACATTATTTACATAAATAAAATAGGTTAAAAAGTCATTAAATCATCCTCTGGAAAGCTTATATAATACAAATTCCACAATTAGTTAAAAATTCATGGTTCGATTGTTAAAAGAAAAAAGACTGAATCTAAAATATGTAGACTAAAATCCAATATATGAGAGGGACAGGTGTTCGCCATCAGCGTCTACAGGCTTCCTGGCTAATAACTTGCTTCTAATTAGCCAGGCGGATCCCAAGAATTTAGCTACCCCACATATCAGAGTGAGGGAGGAGGTATCAGTGCAGAGGAT
The DNA here is from genome assembly GCF_964204655.1 of Triturus cristatus. Taxonomy (NCBI): domain Eukaryota; kingdom Metazoa; phylum Chordata; class Amphibia; order Caudata; family Salamandridae; genus Triturus; species Triturus cristatus. The sequence continues at coordinate 239,013,994 of NC_140582.1, forward strand.
GCGGAGAGCGTTACGATGGCACATTGGGCCCAATAGTTTGCAGACCGGTTTTAGCCACCTCATCCTGGGGAGCCTATACGCCGGACAGGCAAACAAGAGGTGAGCCGGCGTCTCGTTATGGTAGGCACAACCCGGACAGGGTAAAGATGGCATAGTTGGCCCTTTCCAACGCGAAACAAAGCTGTTGGTCGGCAAGGTCCCGAACCTTAGCTTCATATATAGTACCCTGTGGCTGGGGGTCTGAATAAAATCCAGATAAGTTTCTAGTGAGCGAGTGTGTTTGTGTTGGAAGAATCCCTCCGTCAGTTTCCCCAATCTGGGATTTTGGATAACCAGCTTCTGGACCCATTCCCAGTACAATTTTTTGATAACCTGTTTTGTGGGTGGTGATTGGGTGCGCCAGACCTCCTTTAGACCAATAGAAATTAGAAGTTTTCGAAGGTCAGTTAGCCATATTATCTTGCTCCCAGAGTCCGCTGCAACTAGTTCGTCAAAAGCTGCAGCGTAATGGGAGAGTTCTGGAGTCCTTTTTATGCGGGCCCAGAACAAAAGGGGGCGCAAGCGTACTATATCCTGGAGTGAGTGTCTCCCTAGATCAAAAAATAGGGGCTTCAAGGGCGTCGAGGAAGGTAGGGAAAGCATGTCTCTCATAAACTTATTTTCCGTCAAGACAAGATCACTCACATTCTGAAAGCCCCAGAGCTCGGAGCCATACAAGGCTGAGGACAATGCTTTGCCGGCGTAGACCACAAGGACAGGGGCCACAGGCCTACACCCAGTAAGACGCTGCTCTCTCAAAATAACACCAGACGTCCTCTTGTGATTTAAGAGCATCTTAGCAAGGTGTGGGCCCCATTTCATGTCTTTTGCAAGAGAGATTCCCAAGTATTCAAAACCCTCCACGTTATCCAACGTTACCCCATCTAGGGTGAAGTGGTTTTTAAAACGATTGGACGGGTTGATGCACATGGTCTTAGTTTTGGTGGTATTAACTATCAGACCATGTGAATCACAGAAAGAGGCAAAGTTGTTCAAAAGTTTCTGGAGTCCCCCCGGGGATTTTGAAATCAAGAGAGTATCGTCTGCGAACAGGAGAGTCGGGATCTTCTCCCCGGCCAGTGATGGTGCATCGGCCGGGTCCTGGCTTAAAAAGTCAACCACCCCGTTGATGTAAAGAGAAAACAGGGTGGGTGCCAGCACACATCCCTGTCGAACTCCCCTGTTCACGGCGATTCTCTCAGTCAATTGCCCCTGGGACCCCCATCTAACCTTGGCGTAATTGCCTTGGTGTAGACGCTGGATCATGTCTAGGACCAAAGGGGGAGCACCAAGTTGTTGTAGGGTAAGCCAAAGTTTCCCCCGGGGAACTAAATCGAAAGCGGTCTTCAGATCTATGAAGGCAAGGTACAAGCTGCCCCTGCCCAGAAGTACTATCTTCCAATAAATCATGAAAAGTCTGAAGACTTGGTCGATTGTTCCCATCTTGGTCCTAAAACCTGCTTGAAAGTGGGAAAGAATGTTGTTGTCTTCCATCCAATTGCCTAACCTAGCTAGTAAGACCCTGCCAACAACTTTCTGAATAACGTCAATTAGACTGATTGGCCGGTAGTTGGCAGGGTCTTCCCTATTCCCCTTTTTAAAAATGGGGACCACCTCGGCGCCCTTCCAAGAATCAGGTACTGGTGCACCTCTGGCTATCAAATTCAGAATCAGAAGGATAAGGGCTGCCCAAGGCTCAGCGAAGTGTAAAAGCAAGTCTCCAGGGAGGCCATCGGGACCTGCCGCCTTGCCAGGGGCTATGCTTTTGATTGCTGTCGTTACCTCGCTTAAGGCAAAGAGATCCCGGTGGTGACTGGGGGCTCTGGTAGGGGATGAATGAGCCATATCAAGGGAAGAGGGAGCATTAACGTCCTCTGTGTATAGTTTAGAAAAATGGAGCAGCCATTGGTTGGCGGTGATATGATTGGCCAGTGGGGGATTAATGGTGCTAGCCCTCTTGTTAATTAAATCCCAGAAGCCTTTCGAGTCTTTCTCAGATGAAGCATGTTTTAGTTTAGCCCAGTGATCCTCCTCCCAGCTTTTCTTTGCCTCCCTTTGTGCCTTGGCATACTCCTTCCTAGCTCTAATGACTGCGGCGGAGTCTTTTTTCTTAACTTCCAGAATGAGTGCCGCCCTTTTTTCCTTACAAGTAACAGAATACCAGGGGTTCGAAGCCTTGGCCTGTAGGCCTCCAGTGATGACCTTGCCTCTAGTTGTAAAGAAGGCGCTCAGATTCAAAATAAAATCTTGATAGATTTTATGGAAATTAGATAGGGACAAAGCGGAATTGGCATAAGATGTAAAATTGCTAATCTCTACTTCTAGATTGCCCTTTATGCTTGCCAATTTGTGTTCCTTAATCACAACTTTCTGCCATTTGAGGCGTCTACAACAATTACTAGGGACCACTTCTCTAGTAGACAGGAACGCTCGGCTAGTTGCGTCGGCACCAGGTACTTGCCAGACATTATTTAATTTTAAGCATAAGGGGTTGTGATCACTATCTGTGGAGGGTTTAACTTCCATGTCTAGCAGATCACACCATAGCCTGACATCTAAGAGAATATAATCTATCCTAGATGGAGAACAAATCCTATTAAAGGTGAATGCCCCATGGAGGTCTGAAATGGATCTTCCATTTACGGCTCTAAGGTTGAACTCTTGGACGAGGGCGTTTAATTGGATAACCCTCTGGGACCACTTTCTGATCGGAGGGAGATTGAGGGTCGGGATACTCCATTTGGCATCTAATTCAGCGGTACCCAAAAAATCCTCCGCACCAAGCGGTTCGAAAGTGCAATTTAAATCACCCCCTATAAGAATGTACGAAGACGGGGAGATGCCGGAAAGAATGCTTTCCAGCGTTGATATAGTAGCGGATCCCAGGGTGCCCTTGGTTCCCCTAGCATAGATGTTAAAAAGATCCAATGAGGGTTTATTGTGTGCTCCACCTACTGTTAAGTGCAAGATGTCATGAGAGATGCAATTGTGAGAGGAAATTGACCAATTCAGTGAAGCACTAACCCATATATGCAGGCCTCCAGAGGGACGTCCCTTTCTTGATCTGACTGCCGGGCAGAAATAGGTGGTATAACCTGACTTGTGTAGGGGTTTCAAGCTCCAAGTTTCCTGGAATAGGCAAATTTCATATTTTTCAACCTGGGCATTCCATTCGGGGATGGCTAGTTTCTTTTCCAGGCCCGCTATATTCCAAGACATAATATGGAGTGTGGAAGTATTTGGAGCATGGGGTGTCGAATTAGAAAGAGTGTCCACAGTCTCGAATTCGTCTTGGGGAATGAGGATATTTGAGATTCTAGGACCGGGGCTGAGTAATGTTGGCAGTCAGTCCACCTTGTTCAAGCCAGATTCCCCCCCTATTTCCCCCGATGGCATGTGGGGTGTAACTCCTATTGGGGGCCATAATGGTGATCGTCTAATTTGAATGGATGAAAAATCGGGAGAAGAAGAGCGAAATTCAAGAGCCACTAAATTCTCCGCCAGATTTTCGTCCACAAGTTCCAACTCTAAGCAGTCAAACGGGGAATTATGGGTCGATAGCCTTTTTACCCTGATTATATCCTCCCTAATGATAGATCTATGCATGTAGGAATCGCTATTCAAATAGCGATTCCTTAGCTTTCCTTAATTGCTACTAGCAAATTGCGAGTAACAATTAAGGAATGCCATCCCATGCCTCCAGGCCCATAGGAATGAAATGGAGATTGCATGAGCAAATAGCGAGTACCAGTAGGTTCTCGCAAATTGCTCATGCAATTTCAAGGGTGCAAGGGTGTCAAAATGACACCCTATTGCACCCCTGAAATTGATATGTGCACATATGTTGCACACACACATGCTCTAAGGGCATGTGTGTGCACAACATGAAACTTTGAAAAATGCACAAAAGTGCATTTTTCAAACTTTTAGCAAATTACCATGCAGTTCATCTTCATGGTAATTTGCTCCCCCTATTAGCGAATTCGCTAATTTTTTAACTTTCATGCATTGCATTTAAGGAATACCAAATTGAGATTCCTTAAATTAAGGAATCTCAATTTGGGATTCCTTAAATGCTATCGCTATTTAAGGAATCGCTATTTAAGGATTCCTTAAATAGCGATTTTTGCTTTTGGGTTGATGCATTGGGATTGGGTATTTTTAACTCAATACCGGGAGCTATTAGCGAATCGGTATTTTACCGACTGGATTTTGGCTTGATGCATGAGGCTGAAAGTCTTTTGTTGCTTTCAGAAATTTTCCCAATGCAATTGCAATGTCTAGAGATGGCATATCCGTAAGTAGACAAACTGCTTGGGCATGTGAGCTTAACTTGTTTTTAAAAAATATTGGACGTTAAAACAATTTCCGTATGGCTAAAACCAATGTGCAATCAATCAATATGTGCAAAATGTCATTTCTTATACCTAGCTCACATTTACAAATACCATCTGTTCAAATCAATGCTGCCTTTATTTTTTCTTACGTCTTCCAAGGATTAATGCCAACTCAGACCCTTAAAATTTCATGTCTTAACCCTTTATTGGGCAGGATATCCAAATACGGGAACCAAGCTTCATTTGCCCATGAGCTTTTTAGCCACTGGACCGTTTTTTTCACACTCCTATATTCTAGGTCCTGCGATCTTGAGTATAACTGCCCTTGGTCTCCAAGCATTCTCTTTGTAAAATCTACTTCCAGGGATTGCTGCGAAAGTTTCACCTTAAGGCGCACTGCTATTTTCTGGAGGTTTCTTCTTACGTCCTTTGCCCAGCTAAGGCTACTTGTTTGAATCTCCTCTCTGCACCATTGTGAGACCTTCTGCACACTACCTGGGTACTGGTGTTTTCAGAATCTTACCAAGGACATTTGGATCTGCACGCTCCATGCTATTAACCCTAGCTCCATTCTGATTGCTTGGATCATTGTGCAGCTTGGTAATGACAATAGCATTTTTAAAGTCTTTCCTTCTTCACGATCCCACCCGCATTTACCACTCAGGTAAAGAACTTCTGCCCCGTACAGTAATTGCGGTGGGATCATTGCTTCAAATGCCTTTAACATAGGTCTATGTGACATATCACCATATTCTTTATTACATTTTTTCAGCCCACAGACTGACGAGAAAGCTTTTGCTATTTGGACCTCCAGGTGAGTGCTCCATTTTAGCGCACTATCAAACGAGAGGCCTAAGTCCAGTTTGTCGTGGCCTAAAAACCAATTAAAATTCTTGTGTCTCTTCCCAAAGCATAAAACCTTTGTTTTTTCCATATTTACAGTTAAAAACTTTCTATCACAATAGTTTTTAAAAGCATTTAATTTCCTTTGGAGTCCTATTTCTGTTTGATCAAGAATAACAAGATCATCTGCATATAGGCGGCAGGGCACTTTGTTTCTGCTCATTCTAGGGTTTGTGCTTCTTTCTACTTCTAATACTGCAGGGAGATCTGCTAAAAAAATTGTAAATGACAAGGGTGCCAAAACGCACCCCTGTCTGAGGCATGAGAGAATCAGTGCATGAGAGAATTTACTTTACTTCTGAAATGTTTGTGTGTACTTTTTAACACTCAGGGGTTTATCTACAAGCAAAGTGACGGAGTGTGACGTCAGCCTTCTTGGCTTAATGCCCGCTCTGCCACTTCTGAAACTTAGGGCTGCACCGTATTTACAATAATACGTTGTATTCCTGCATTGCCCCTGCACTGGCGCTAATTACAGATGCCTATGCAGGAACCCTTGCACCATAGTGCAAGGGTGCCTGCGATGTGGGAATGATTGTTTATGCTCAGGAAGGTGTCCCTTCATGCACATAAACAATCTCAAATGTCGATTTGTAACTTCTATGTATGCTGCTTTGTGAAGCACACATAGAAGTTGCAACTTGTCATTTTTAAAATGATTGATTATGTGCAGGAGGAGACCCCTTTTTGCACATGAACAATCATGCATGGCGGTTTGCTGTTTCTATGTGTGCTGCACTAAGCAGCACACATAGAAACAGCAAAAATTAAGAGAAATAAAGTATTTATCCTTGTTTCGCCATGTTAAGACCATGTTATTTTTGGGTCCTAATTTTGGTGCTGCCCCATATTTACACCACCCTTGTAAATATGGGGCATCGTCAAATTCAATGGGTATTGCTGCGGAATACCCCCTTAACACCCATTGCCCACCCTTTTCACGCTAAGTATAGCATAAAAAAGTTCCTTATTTCCAAGGCAGCGTTAAGCCACGTTAAGTGGCTTAACGCTGCCTTGTAAAAAGGCGAAGTCCGTATCGCCACAGGAATGGGATAAAAAAGTTACGTTCCTGTGGCAATTGGGGTTTGTAAACATACCCCTTAATCTGGCCAACTTTTTGCTTCATTGTCACATATTACCTTTTATATCTGGAAATGTACAATTGCTTAATGTCTTCCTGAAAAACCTGGTCAATGTGAAGCTTTCAAAGCTTTTTGAAACAAACGAACACATCACAAACAAAGTGGTCCTGTTCACTGCAGTGAGAACGTGTGGTTGAACACAACCACCGCTTCTGTAGCAAGAATGATTGGTGTGTTCCTTGATGGGCCCGCTTGCTCCAAGATTGATGCCAAGACTTTTTAATTTTATCTCAAAGTCTACAGCATTATTACTCGGGCTTGCAACACTGAGAGTGGGGCTCAGTCGAGACGACAATAATTCCAGTTAATTATTGGCCCACAGATTCAGTCTCAGGCACGCATCTTGTCCTTGTCAAGTTATTTTGAGTGCAGGATCTATGTTTTGAGCACCACCATCTCTCACACCCCTCTTAGCCCCTTTGTTTACTACCCGGAACACTGCAACCATGAGCCACTGCAGCCTCAACTTTTCCCAAGAAATGTTCCTGTCTTCGGGGAGTGGACCATTGTGTTGTATGATGAGACAGAAATTGACTTACTCACGAATAACATTATACCACACAGGCACCTAGATGTCCGATTATTTGTCGGGGAGGCTGTGGACTTGCAGACCTTGAGGCTTATGACATATTTTCAGCTTTTAAAAAGGAAAAGCACTACTTTAGTGGAAGATTCTCTGACCTCCTTCTTCCCCCTATTGTCCCTGGTGAAACACTTTGTTCCCTCCTTCAAGCAAGCAGTTGGTCTCAATAGTCCACACCCTGCGACTTTCCACAAGCATTGCTTATGCACAGTCTCATCCATTCCGCGTAACTATTTACCTTCTTACCTTTGGTACTGGATATTCTGCTTTTTGTGGGATGATTATTTCATCAGGCTGCTATCACTGCTTTCTTTTTCTTCTTTGAGCCTACTGTGGGCAGCGCTCGTCTCTGCTTGGGTTCCACAGACCTACCTTTTGTTTATGTCTGCGGGATCTTGTGGGAACCTGTGATGTTTCTGATGACTGTAGCTGAGAACTTCTTTTATTTGTCATCTCCTTCTCTCATCCCTTCCATGTACTCTGGGTGTTAGACCTGGCGGCCTTAGGGTGGTTTTTGCCCAAATGCTTGCCTGCCTGCCTCTCTCCATTAATATGATGTTGTTTTTACTGACTTTAGGACTCTGTGCACTTTACTACTGCTAACCAGTGCTCTCTCCCCTAAACACGGTAATATTGGCCCACCCGTAAGTGGCATATTTAATTTACTATTAAGTCTCTAGTAAAGTGCACTACATGTGCCTATGGCCTGTAAATTAAATGCTACTAGTGGGCCTGCAGGACACATTGTGGCACACACTTAAGTATCCCTCTAATCATGACCCAGGCCTGCCATTGCAGAGCCTGTATGTGCAGTTACACTGCCACTTTGACCTGGCATGATAAACCTCTTGCCAGGACTAAACCTTCCCTTTTTATACATATAAGTCAATCTAAGGTAGACTCTGGACAACACTGAGGGCAGGGTGCAATGTATTTAAAAGGTAGGACATGTACTTGTAAGTTTTGAATGCCCTGGTAGTGAAAAACGTTTTTCACTACTGCAAGGCCTAGCTCTCCGATAGGATAACATTGGGATTACTTTTTATAAGTGTTATTTCCAGTTGGTACGAAATAAGACCCCAAATCTGGTGTCTCTGGAATCCTAATTTAAAATCCTAATTTATGACGAAGTCAGATTTTAAATGAGTGCTCATAAAATGTCACTTTTAGGAAGCAGAATCTTTCTTACTTTTGCCATTTGGGGCTTGCTGCTTGTCTCTGATCAGTCTGGGATGGGTGACAGCTGGGCTTTGTGTATTTCCCCTAGACAGCCACACCCAATGGGAGCTTAGGTGTGACTTGATGGGCCATTCTGGGAGGAAGGGAGGGAGGGGCTGAGCACAGCCTCACACTTATACCTGAATAGACTGTGTCCTGTCCCCACACAAAGGGTTGCATGCCCCCCAGCCCCCCTGTAGTGAGTCCAGAGCCAGGGAACAAAGGGAGGACCTCAGTGCACTTCAAAGACATGTCTTTGAAGTCTCCTCTGCTTCACAGGTGCAACTGGGTATAAGCACAGGAGCTCTGACACCACCACTTCAGTACACTTCTGGACCTGTGAAGACTCTGCCAAGAAGAAGTACTGCTCTGCTGCTGAAGGACTGCCACTCTGCCGGACTGCTGCTTTGCTGGACTCCTGCTGCGCTACCCTGCTGCCTATTGTTCCCGTACCTATGGGGAGACCTGAACCTGCATAACTTGAATGCAGAGGGACTCCAAGTGCTTGCTGCCTTGCCTCATGATCTGACGTCTCAGGAACATAAAAGACTTCCAACAATCCTGCTCTTACCCCTGGGCTCTGCAATTTGTGAGTCTGCTATATGAATTGGTGCCACTCATGTTCTGCACCCTTGGAAGTGGGACTAAGGTGTTTGCTGTAGCAGAACCGATGCATTCTCTGCTGCCAGAGCAGAATCTATGCATTGCTGCTGTTGCAGCAACAGGACCGGTGCATTGCCCTCGGAACCAGCGCACCACCTTTGGAAATGCCACTTCGGAACCAACGCATCGTTGCCACTGCATGGAGAAGATTCACCTTTCACTACTACTGCTTGGAGAAACCGGGCACATCATCTTCAGAACCGATGTATCTCAGAACTAGTACATCACCTTCAGAACCAATGCATAGCCACCGTTGTGTGGAGAAGATCAATGCATCCCCCCTACTGCATGGGGAAAATCCACGCATCACCTCTGTTGCAGGATCCACAATGACGCATCGCTCGGCTGCACCCGGCACTTCGTCGACACAACCAGGATTAAGGTACTTTTGTTCAGCGGGCCTCACTGGATCCCTGTATCTGGCCCACACTCCATCGTGGTTGGCCTGGACTTTTGATTTTGCCCCGGTCCGGCATGATCAGATATGCCGAATAACCGCTTATTGATTTAAGTGCTATTTTTAAGTTTATTCTTTAAAAATTCATCTCTCAAGTACTACTTATTCGATTTTTGTCATTTTGGTCTTGTTTTATTTATCAAATTAAGTTCTGTTTTTCGAACCTGGTGTGGAATATTTTTGTGTGGTGTTTTCACGGTTTTACTGTCTGAAGTGTTGCACAAATACTTTACACATTGCCTCTTAAGTTAAGCCTGGTTGCTCTGTGCCAAGCTACCAGAGGGTGAGCACAGGTTAATTGTGGTTCCTGATTGGAAAGGGTTCATACCTCTGCCAACCAGAAACCCAATTTCTAACACAGGATCAGCAACAGAACAGAATGTGGGAGAATACTACTGACCACTGATGCTGCTTCAGCTGCTGAATCCACTCAAACATTAATTTCTCACACCATAAATTTCTTCTTAGTTCTCTACCAGGGGATCAACCATCTCCAGTTGCCTCAAGCAACCTACTAGATCTAGATTACCTGCGATTGTCACACCAAGTCAATTTAGGCTGTAAACTTGGCAGGGGCTGTGGAAGCAGTGATGGGCTTCCTACCCCACAAAGCCAGCACACCAGACAGAAGGAGAGAATACAGTGGCTAAGGATGTCGGACTTTGCTTATCCAGTAGGCTTTAGGACCAGGCCTAAAACATAGTAAGAGCAGTATTTCTCTCTTTTAACCATATTCACACACCATTGAAGGCATATGGGTCACCAATACTTCACGCCAAATGGAGCTTAGGCTCAATCCTGCTTGCCAATGCTGATGCACTACTGGGCTACCATCTTTCCAAAGCCACAACAGAAACTTTTTTGGTGCCACACAACGCTGGCGCAGTGACTGCCTACCTTGGCCCCAATTTTTATTTGTGGGGAAAGTTCAGATCCTTGCACAAACAGGAGTTTGCACAGGGACTGAAATTCTGAGCAGTGTGATCATTTTTGCACGCTTTCATCTTTATCCTGACAGATTTGTCCGCCAAAAAAACAGAACATTTTGCAGGGCAAACAGAAAAAAGTGAAACATGTGGAATTTGGTGCAGGAAAAGTTGATTATGATGATTCTGTTACATTCCTGCCCAGAAAACTTGGAACAGAGTGTATTTACTATACTGGGGAAATACTGCATGTGTGAGTTATAGTTACCGGGTTTGGTAAATACCACCGTCTATCAGACAGATATTGCAATCAGGTTCCTTTGGAACTCAAAACAAATTCCTTTAAGCTGTTGCCAATTTCATTATGTAACCGGCTACAAGGACTGGGTGAATTGTATCTGCGTCGTATTGGGACATAGTCAGGAAGCATCTACTCAAAAAAATGAGGGTAATATTTATGAGCGGCTACCGTCATGTTTGCACCACGCAAAATGCAGTAGCGGCTCCTGGAGGGAGTGCTGCCGGGTGCTGATGCAGGGTGGGGGGCAGTAAACTCCGAATTATGGCCGAACGGAGGTAAGTATACAAATAAATAAATTAAATTAATTTTGTTGCGCACGCTGCATCACCAAATGCGATGCAGCGCGCGCAATGAAATTAGTTTTATTAATTTATTTGTATACTTACCTCTGTTCGGCCATAATTCGGAGTTTACTACCCCCCGCCCAGGAGCTGCTAAGTGGTACATGCCTGCTGCAAGGTTTTGAGCCAGATTTATGAAACCACGCAAAGTCACCCTGCATGGCTTTGAGTGGCCTCATAAATCTTGAGTAAGACAATGCAGCACATATCACTGAGTCGCCCTACTATGCGCATTCCCATAGGCATTGCTGTGGATGTTCCCATGCAACTCTCATGGTTTTTGATGCATTCCCAGATTTACAAGAATATGTAAACCTGGGAATGTGTCAAAATCTTAAGCCTGCCGAGGTGAGGTGTAATGAGGAGAAATATCTCCTTTTTTTCAATCAATCGGGGGGGATTTGTTAAGTGTGACTTATCACCTGTCAGGGTCTCCAGGCGCTGTGGAGGGTCGTTTGTTTGCTTTTTCTACTTTCTATGTGTGCATTTTGCAGCACACATAGAAAGAGAAAAACACTTCTCAGGATTGTTTTTGTGCAGGAAGGAGCCCCAGCCTGCAAGCAAAAGTGTCCTGCAGACAACACAGGCACCCTTGCATCATGGTGCAAGAGTGCCTGCATTGGCGCTAGGCTGCCAAAACGATGCCAGCACAGGGGGGTAGGACAAGAATGCACAGTATTGGATAAATACGGTGCATTACTGCAGTTTCACTTTGGCATATAAACAGCGCAGCAAAGTGACTTACTGCACTGCCCTACGCCAAATCCCCATAAATGAGAGCCTAAATTCCCCGCATTTGCCCACCTGAAATTAACTATTCGACTGGGCTGAAATCAATTGACACATTTAGAAAATGAACCAATCTGATTCTTCACCCTGGGAGTTAATCGGAAGTGAAATGGCTCACGTGCTGCCAAACATGCAGTAGAAACCATTGAGAACTAGTACAGAGGAATAACCCACTCAGGTTTTTTGGAGCCTTGAAGAATGCTTTTCTCTTTCATGTCTCAAGCCTACCTGCTGTATGTCTGTAATACGTCAACCAAGGACAACATTGTCGACCCAATGTTAATATTTTTAATTGTGTGCATTAGAAAGAGATTCACAAAAAAACAGGAAATTAGCCACTGTATTATTCACAAAATAATTCTGTGGCTCTCGAGCTAGAGGTGTGGGAGGTGCTGCAGCATCGCCACCAAATCGGAACAAGTTTAGCTGGAGAATAAACAATAAAGAGGCCCTTCAGAGGTTTGTCTTCTGGCAGCATTTTTGCATTTCAAAATAAATAATGACCCCTAGGCCTTAAGTGAGAGGACGTTGTTGGACAGCACCCCATTTAAAAACTCATTCCAGTACCATTGCAAAATATTGGCATCCAATTGGACACTGTGGGACAGCCTACCTAAAATTTTAGGTCGAGCCTAGCGGCGGGATGCATGCGCTGCTCGCTCTGCGAGACTGCTGTAGAAGAGTATGGTAGAGAAACCGCGCCCACTCTCATCCCATATTTTTCATTGGCTTGTGTCATTGTCTTTTGTAAATGCTGCGTTCTGATTCGTTAATAGGCTTGTTAGTCCCTCCTTATTACGGCCTTGTCTTTATTTGTACTCTTCCATGGCGATTGGCCCCTTTACTTCGGTTGTTACACGGGACCTGTTATTTAGTCTGTAAGCACTATTTACTTTATTGAGTTTCTCTACTGCAGGCCGGACATGCGCTGCTTTAGCTGAAACCGCTTGTGTTTTTTAAGCCTACGGCCGCCCCCTAACACAGGCGCCTGCTTTCAATCACTTTAACCCAGCATTATCTCATGTCTGTTTCAACTCAAGTAAAATGGATTTAGAAATGATTAGCAAAATAAGTCATGTGAATTCCATGAAGCACATAATCCTGTGCTAATGGGCTGAAGCTGACAACAGCACATCTGTGTTGCATGTCATCTGTACTAAATCCACTTGATGGGTTGTTTTCAAAATCCTGTTTTATTAACAACAATACCACCACCAATACCTCCACCACCAATACCACCACTACCAATACCACCAATACCACCACCATCAATACCTCCACCAATACCACCACCACCAATACCACCAATTCCTCCACCACCAATACCACCATCAATGCCACCACCACCGCCAATACCACCACCACCAATACCAACACCAATACCACTACCACCACTACCACCACCACCACCACCAATACCACCACCACCTCCAATACCACCACCACCAATACCACAACCAATATCAACACCCCCACCAATTCCAACACCACCAATACCACCACCACCAATACCACCACCACCAATACCACCACCACCACCAATACCACCACCAATACCACTGTCTCCAATACCACCGTCATCAATACCACCACCAATACCACCACCACCAATACCACCAACACCAATACCACCACCACCACCACTAAAACCACCACCAATACAACCACCACTAATACCACCACCTCAATATCACCACCACCACCAATACCACCACCACCAATACCACCACCACCAATGCCACCACCAATAACACCACCACCACCACCAATACCACTGCCACCATCACCAATACCAATACCATCACCACCAATACCACCACCACCAATACCACCACCAATACCATCATCGCCACCAATACCATTACCACCACCACCAGTACCTCTCCACCACCAATAACACCACCACCACCAATACCCCACCACCAATACCACCACCAATATCATCACCAATACCACCACCAATACCAACACCACCTCCAATACCAATACCACTACCAATACAAATACCACCACCAATACCAATACAACCACCACCAATACCAATACCGCCACCACCACCACCAATACTACCACCACCACCAAAATCAGCAACACCAATACCACCACTACCACCAATAACACCACCAACGCCACCGCCAATATCACCACCACCAGTACCACCACCACCAATACTACCACCAATACCCCACCACCAATACCACCAATGCCACCCATACCACAACCAATACCACCACCACCAATGCCACCACCACCAATGCCACCACCATCAATACCTCCACCAATACCACCACCACCAATACCGCCACCACCAATACCACCATCAAGACCACCACCACCGCCAATACCACCATCAATACCACTACCAACACCACTACTATTAACACCACCACCAATACCACTAGCACCACCACCAATACCACCACCAATACCAACACCAGCACAAATACCACCACCACCAATACCAACACCACCACCAATACCAAAACCACCACCAATACCAATACCACCACCTCCAATACCAATACAACCACCACCAATACCAATACCACCACCATCAATACCACCACCAATACCAGTACCACTACCACCAATACCACCACCAATACCAATACCACCACCACCACCACCAATACCAATACTGCCACCAGCAATACCACCATGACCAATACCAACAATGCCACCACCACCACCAATACCACCACCACCAATACCAGCACTACCAATACCACCACCACCAATACCACCACCAATACCCCCACCACCACCACCAATACCACCACCAATACCCCCCAGCAATACCACCACCACCAATATCAATACCACCACCAATACCAGTACCTCCATTACCAGTACCACCACCACCAATACCAACAACACCACCAGTACCAACACCATCACCAATATCACCACCAATACCAATATCACCACCACCAATACCAATACAACCACCACCAATACCACCACCACCAATACCACCACCACCAATACCACCACCAATACCACCACTAATACCAATACCACCACCACCAATAGCAATACTGCCACCACTAATATGACCATCACCACCACCAATACCACCAATGCCACCACCAATACCATCACCAATACCAGCACCACCAATACCAATGCCACCACCACCACCCCAATACCACCACCACCAATACCACCACCACCAATACCAATACCACCACTTCTTGCTCACTAGTAATAGCAGGGGCACTGTACAAGCCCGGAGCTGTAACCAATACCAGTACCACCACCACCACCAATACCAACACCACCACCAGTACCAACACCACCACCAACACCAATACCACCACCAATACCAATACCACCACCACCAATACTAATACAACCACCACCAATACCACCACCACCAATACCACCACCACCAATACCAATACCACCACCATCAATACCACCACCAATACCAGTACCACTACCACCAATACCACCACCAATACCAATACCACCACCACCAATACCAATACTGCCACCAGCAATACCACCATGACCAATACCAACAATGCCACCACCACCACCAATACCACCACCACCAATACCAGCACTACCAATACCACCACCACCAATACCACCACCAATACCCCCACCACCACCACCAATACCACCACCAATACCCCCCAGCAATACCACCACCACCAATATCAATACCACCACCAATACCAGTACCTCCATTACCAGTACCACCACCACCAATACCAACAACACCACCAGTACCAACACCATCACCAATATCACCACCAATACCAATATCACCACCACCAATACCAATACAACCACCACCAATACCACCACCACCAATACCACCACCACCAATACCACCACCAATACCACCACTAATACCAATACCACCACCACCAATAGCAATACTGCCACCACTAATATGACCATCACCACCACCAATACCACCAATGCCACCACCAATACCATCACCAATACCAGCACCACCAATACCAATGCCACCACCACCACCCCAATACCACCACCACCAATACCACCACCACCAATACCAATACCACCACTTCTTGCTCACTAGTAATAGCAGGGGCACTGTACAAGCCCGGAGCTGTAACCAATACCAGTACCACCACCACCACCAATACCAACACCACCACCAGTACCAACACCACCACCAACACCAATACCACCACCAATACCAATACCACCACCACCAATACTAATACAACCACCACCAATACCACCACCACCAATACCACCACCACCAATACCAGTACCACCACCACCAATACCACCACCACCAATACCAATACTGCCACGACCAATACGACCATCACCACCAATACCACCACCACCAATACAACCAATGCAACCACCACCACCAATCCCACCAAAAATACCACCACCAATAACAGCAACACCAATACGACCACCACCAATACAAATACCACCACCACCAATACCAATACCACCACCTCTTGCTCACTAGTAATAGCAGGGGCACTGTACGAAGCTGGAGCTGTAGCCAAGGCCATCTCTCTCTCCCTCCATGCCTCCCATAAAGCACAACCTGCCCTTTACCAGGAGGGGAAGCCATGGCACTACTACAGTGGGGTGTTTTTTATTAGGCCAAAGATAGTAATGACATTACGCAATGCCACACTGCACGCTCAAATCACAGCGAGGGCAGGAAATAGCCCCCCTCACTCGCCGCGACAGTGTAATCACAGAACGAAACGTGTTGTAGTGCTTTGTTAGTGTTTATAGCTCCGATCATATGTAACTCTCACTTCACACTTTGTGTCTGTGTAATATACAACACTTACACATCTTCTTCACTGCACTATTTATCACTACTTTCTCTTCCTCTGATATTTACAATCTAACAAGAGGTCGAAAGGGCCTTTACTGCAATGCAATAGGTCTCGCATTTGCCAGAGTGTAAGCTATTAGTATTGTAAATGACAATGCCTTTGATTTATGTTTTAAAATCCAAAACATGAATAATAGGCATTGCCATTTACAATGCCAATAGCTCAAACTCACATGAATGCGAGACCTATTGCATTGCAAATGCTTGTTGCTCTTGGTAGCGCCACACAGGCCATCACATGCTATCAGCTACCATATGTATAGCTTAAGATAAAATATGCACATATCAGTTTGGCGGTTGACTTTTCAGTTTGTGTTTCACTCCCACGTGCTTACAATTTATGAGGGAATACAAAGAAAGATAAAAGCAGGTTGACAGATGGGATTATAATTCTGCGAGTATATTTACCGAGCCTCAGCGCACTCTGACTGTGCCTGCTCTCAGCGTGGCTAGAAAAACCATTTTAATAGGTAACTAGAGGTGAAATGCTCGCCTAGAACATACAATCTGTGCTCAATATGGCAAAATAAATAGCCGTTCCAAAGAAATGTCAGCCCATCACTGGAGGGTGTAGTACATGAAATAATAAATGTATCTATTTTGATAAAGGCGGTTGCTGAAAGATAACTTTGGCTTTTTAAATCGAGTGCAACTCTGCCCCACAAATTGTTCGAAAATGTAAACCTGCTGCCAAAAATGTGTCAGGGCACGAATTTGAGCTTGTCTTGGAGACTAGTACAGCACAAACTCAGTGTTTTAGAATATATGTTTAAGGGAGTGAATTTTCTTTTTTTAAATATATTTTTGGGACATTTCACAAAATATAATTTATTTCAGCATATTCTTTGAAATTGTTCTTAATGTTTCACTAAACAAGCAATGCGTTTGTGAAAAATAACAAAGGAACGTAGGAAAACAACATTCTTAAAGCCATGTGCAACATATTTTTTATGAAAATAAGTATACAATGGAAATGAGTTATAAACTCATGAACATCGATTTGCCAACATGCCAGGGGTAGCGAAATTGACCTTTTGATCTCATTGACATCACAGGAAGTGACATCATTTGACTTTTGACAATAATTCCAGAGAAGTGATGCAATTCTCATATCACAACACTGGGAACACAGAAACTTAGGGGCATCAGCCGCGGTCTGTACAGGTAACAGCGGTGGGGTGGTGGGGCCGCTTGAGGGATGATGCAGAGAAAAAATAAATTATTTATTTAATTTTCCCTCTGCATCGTCCCTCGAAATCCACACCGTGCGGCCCTACCGCTGTTACCTGCACGGACTGCGGCTGAGGGGCATATTTACCAATGAGTTGCATTGGTCGTCGTGCGCTACACAAGGGGGCGCAAGGGCAAGGCAACTTCTAAGTTAGATTTATAAAGCCACCCAAGGCCACCTTGTGTGTCCCCGGGTGGCTTAATAAATCTAAAGTAACGCAATGCAGCACAAATCACGGTGTTGCATTTCTTTGCCCTAGGGTGGCATTCCATGTGGGGAGTGGGGGTGTTCTCACGAATCCACCCATGGATTTTGGTGCATTGCCAGATTTACCATTACTGGTAGACCTGGGAATGCGTCAAAATGCTATGCCTGGTGAGGCGTAATGAGGAGAAATATCTTCATTTCTTCCAGTTTTTTCCTCTCTCTATATGTGCTGCTTTTTGCAGCACACAATGAAAGAGGAAAATGCCTCCGAGAATTGTTTTTCTGCAGTATGGTGTACCTTCCTGCACAAAACAATTCTGCTTACAACACAAGCACCCTTGTACCATGGTGCAAGGGTGCCTGCATTGGCACAAAGCAGCACATTGTGCACCAGCGCACAGAAAGGACAGGAATGTGCCATATAATGATACATTTGGTGCATTTCTGCCCTTTCACGCAGCGTAGCACAGGAAGGTGGCTTGCTGCGCTGCATAAAATGATAAATATGCCCCCATGTATACTTCAGAACGCATTTTATATATGCTTATAATAACACTTGCAAATTCATTTATATACCTACTTAAAGTGATCTCAAAGCCTTTGCATTATCGCATTTTATCACACATTTTAAACATATCACCATTTTGTATTACTGTGTTGTACATTGCATAATTAGTCTGATTGTCCAAGTAAGCATAGCCACATTTTGAATTTCAAATTTAGTGAAGTAAGCTTTCTACTATGCTATGCTTTATCTAATTCTCAAGATCTTCTCTCATTCTTCCCGCAAGAAGAGATAGACATCTTCTGAGTGTCCATCCAGTTTCGGTTTATTCACATGTTCTTTTCTCCACTTATTGATTTTTTTTATAAAAGTAGAGGAAAATGAATGGAATTTAGCAGTATGTGCACTCTCTATTTAGAATACGAAGCGCTGGTCTGTTGATATTGTGAAGTGCATTATGTATGTATTGTTAAAAACCCGAGTTAGGTCCATGTAGCGAAGCAGCTTGTTTCTTACATTGTCCTCATAAATAAAATTTTCAGCTGTGACCTTTTGCACACATTTGCATGCACGGCAATGTTGGATTGGTTTCTGTGAAACAAAACTTGTTTTTACATGTAGCTTCGCAAAACATTAACACAACTCCCTGAACATCATGTACAAGGTCTTGTTTCGCACTACGTACAAATGTCATCACTATCTTTATCCACGGGGCGACAGGGCTATCTATATATCCATAACATGACTAATCAACATGATTAATCTATGCGCACATCGCAAGGCTGCCTTCTATTATCAAAGATGAGCACCCCGATAGATTAGAAGAGGAGGTATTTCTGCTGACACCGAGGGTCATTGTATGCTGAGAAATCACCAGACAGCGGTCTGACATCTCGTGAGGGGTGTCCAGTGCGTGACCAAGATGGGGTCCTTCACTATATCCCATCAGGTGATGGGGTTCGATCGTCCCTTGGGTGGATTCTTGGCTATACACCTACACACACTCTAGGTACACTTAGAGTGGGGTTCACATAGTAGGAGTATGCTAGATTG
The DNA here is from genome assembly GCF_964204655.1 of Triturus cristatus. NCBI lineage: Eukaryota > Metazoa > Chordata > Amphibia > Caudata > Salamandridae > Triturus > Triturus cristatus. The sequence continues at coordinate 239,033,541 of NC_140582.1, forward strand.
CTGCCTTGTTGTCTATTCCTGCATATACACATTGTTTAGCACCATGGGAGAACTATATCTACTATTTACGCTTTTGGTGCTTGTAATCACGTTTATCTGCTTCGGTCTACTAATCATTGTAGCAGACGTATTTTATGCAAGAATAACGTTGGTTCAATAAATATTATTGAAAACGTCCCACTGTGTATTCTCTGTGTATCTCTCTGAGAATAAGTAAGCATGAGTGACTCAGCGAAAGGTTCTGTATTGTTTACATGATCCCTGAGTGATCAGGGTTGTCATGTTCAGTGGTTGCTTTTAACTATTCGCACCCTGGTAAATTAGGTGGTCTTACGGTGGCACTGTGAGCTAGTTGGTCTATAGAACAACATATCCTGCGGGGGTGTCCAGAATCAGTCTTGACACCATGCCATTAGTATATGTTGTCCAAACAATGCGCAGGTCCTACGGACTGGTAGGAACTACACAACAGTATTAGACTTCCATGAAACTCCCCTAGTGTCTCTTTGCTTGCACATACCTGAGGGAAAAAAGTTATTGATAAATCAGGAGACGCACTAAAAAGAAGACTGGAAAAAACAATAATGGTCAAATTCGTCTATGGGAGAAGTGTGGTGCAGTGGTCAGAGCGGCTGACTGTGGCGTACGGGGATAATGGTTCAATTCCCAGCAGCAGCTCAGCTCAGAATCATGTGACTTTGGACAATAGCTCACTTAATCTCCCCGACAGCCCCCAGTGCCTTGAAACCTTAAGAGGTGATATGTTAGCACTTTACAAATAAGGATTAATTAATTCAAATGGCTCAGATATTGAATATGAACTATGTTAATGACTTTTTATCAGTGATTATTTTGTGATAAAGATATTATGCCAACACATAATTTTTCATGCCTTCAAAATAACGAAATAACAAAACATTGAAAACATGTTTTTTCAATTTATTAATTTGATTATGTATTCTAAAAAGTGTGCATGGCACTGCTGAATGTCTTTATTTTATATAGCTGAAAGTGTAATGGCCCAGTGGGAGCTACAGATAGTAAATTAGTGTCTTTACCCTTTTGCTCTTAGCATTGCTTTTGCCACTTCTGTGACCATGGGTAGTAAGAGAAGTGCCAAGGGTCACAAAGGGAAGCCTTTGGCGAATCCTAAATAATGTCCATGAATTAACTCTGTTTAACAGTGTGCAGTACAGGACTATGACGGATGAGAATTGTAAAATAACAATATAGGGACCACCTCACAGCCCTTTTGTGTACTTCTGTCATGCTCATATGCACAAAACCCACATTTCCCATTCTTTCACTTGGAAATTAGCATCAGTTATTCACTGTGTACTAGGGATAGTGCTTTTCTTCACTGTTAGAAACTGGGGGGCAGATTTATATCAGACTTGCGCAACTTCTACGCCGCCGTTGCGTCACTTTTGTGACGCAGCGGCGGCGTAAACCCTGCGCCATGTTGCGCCTCATTTACATCGTGACGCATCTATGGAGATGCGTCACGGTGTAAAGCCCTGCGCCACATGAAACCTGCGTCAGGTTTCATGTGGGTATTTCTACTCAGGGGGGTGCGTTCCGTCGCAGGAACGCCCCTGAAAAGTGACTCAGTGAAATCTATAAGATTTCACTGAGTCACTTTCCCAACGCTGATGCGTCAAAACCCTGTGCCTGCTTGAAGCAGGGGTAAGGCTTGACGTACCATGTTAGGGATAGGGTAGGTTGGAACAGTGCTGGAGTTGCGTCGCGCTTGCGACACAACTTCAGCAGTGCGCCAACCTTACGCCGGCAGATGCGTCACGTATCTGCTTGTCCTTGCGCCACGATGCACCGCATTGTAAATGCGTCGCATCTGCGGTGGCGCAAGGGCAAACTTGCGTGACGCATCTTCCCTGGCGCATCCATGCTGATTTGCAGGGATGCGCCAGGGAACATAAATCTGCCTCTCTGTTTCTGGTTGGCACCCAGCCCAAGCAGTAACTACGATCCTAGTCTGGGAAAGTCGCAAACACACCCTAAATAAAACTGGGCTCTTGTAGCTTGGCACAGAGCAGTCAGGCTTAACTTAAAAGGCAATGTGTAAAGTATTTGTGCAGCATTTAAAGCAGTAAAACAGTGAAACATCGCTCAAAAAGATACCACACCTGTTTAGAAAAATAGAGCTGAAATTATTAACCAAAACAAGACCAAAACGTCAAAACCGTAATAAGCAGAGCCGGAGTTATGCATTTTTAAATAATAAACTGAAAGTTGTGCTTAAAAGCATGAAGCTCCATCTCGGGTTATCTGGTCATGCTTGACCGATAGAAATTCAAATGTTCAGGCTGACCGCAATAGAACACGGTTCAGATACAGTGACCAGCCTTGGCCCGCTGCAAAGTAGCTTGTCTGCTTAGACGTCAAGGACAATGCAAGAAGGGGATGTGTAGCCAATGGTCCTTAGGATGGAGGCGAAGAGATGTGTCAGCTCTGAGTCGCTCAAAGTCAAAGATGTGATGGAAATGGAGGTGATAAACCACACAGTTTGTGAAGGGATGTCCTTGATCCTCGCAGCAGTGGTGAAGTGCCATCGTCAAAGGAGGTTTGCTGGTTCCAAGGGGCACAACAGCATTGAAGCATGGTTTTTGGTTGAAGCAGCACTTTATACCCACTTCCAAGGGTCCAGGACTGAGTTGGAACCACTTGTCAGGTCAAGACGCACACATGACAGGGTCCAGGTGCAGTAGCTTTGAGCTGAAAGTCTTTGATGGACCTGAGACTTCAGAACAAGAGGCAAGCCAGCAAGCCCTTGGAGTCACTCAGTCACTCAGTCAGGCCAGAGGGTCAGCAGGCAGGCAGCAGGTCGAATTTGGGAGTTTTTCACTACCAGGACATGTAAACCTTAAATGTACATGTCCTACTTAATACCACAGCAACCTACCCTTAGGGCTGCTTAGGGCCTTCCTTAGGGGTGTGTTATATGTAATAAAAGTCGAGTTTAAGGCTTGGCAAAAGCTTTTAAATGCCAAGTCGACATGGCAGTGTACACTGCACACACAGGTTCTGCAGTGGGAGTCCTGAGACATTTTTAAAGGGCTACTTAACTGGGTGACATAATCAGTGCTGCAGGCTCATTAGTAGCAATTACTTTACATGCACCAGGCACATGTAGTGCACTTTACTGTGCTTTACTAGGGACTTATTAGTATGCCATATGTGGATAAGTCAATCAAACCATTTTTAGGGGATACAGCACAAGCACTTTAGCACAGTAGTAAAGTGCACAGAGTCTTAAAGCCCAAAAGAACCAAATTCAGTAAAAAGGGGAGGAGGAAAGCAAAACGTTTGAGGGGTGAACCTGCTGAAAGGCCATTTCCAAAATTAACCTCATGGAGACACCATCCCATTAACAACTCCTGAGAGTCCTGCAGGTGAACAGATTTACTATAGGCCAAAGTGTAGGCTGGGAGTCTGGTTGGAGTTGTCATTGAAAATGTGGTGATGGGGGGCAGAGCTAGGAGCTGACCAAGATGGCCACTCACTGCTAGAGCTCTGTCATGTTGCTAGCTCTTCCCCCACCATCCCTGTGGCCTGGTGTGTCTGCCTGTTTTGGCCGCCTATGTTCTGAGCAGAGGAGCCGTGATGGCGGCCTGCTGACGTGATTTGTGGGACTGGAATGGGCATGGCTTCCTGACCAGATCGTTTATTGACTTGCATTGTGGTGGAGACCCTCTGCACCTCACCTGGTGTCCAGTGAGAGTGGCACCATGGAGATGGTGGATTCCTTCCTGGGTGGTGCTTCTAGAATATGACAGTATTTTTACCTGTCCACATAATGAGTCGTCGGCCAACCCTGTGGCAATCATTGTCTCCCACTATTGTGCCCCCCACCCCCTGTGGCCCTGACCCATCGTCAGCAGCATGGGGCAGCTGCTTTGTTGGTGGGAAGAGTTGGAGGCCTTCCTGCCTGGTAGTGAGTGAACCATGATATCTTGAAACACATTGGTAGTCCCGGGCAGTGGTGTGGGACCTGATTGACGCCACTCCTTCAGTGATTGATGCTGATGCGTTTCTCTTACTTAGCCCAGGATTTTTGCCTATGCACCTGGGCTTGGGATTCACCCCGACTGCGACAGCAGGGTTATGTACCGATGGGGCCGTGATGGCAGTGCACTGCAAAAGGGAGGGGTATTGGAACCTATTCTCCACATGCACGCTGCTTTGACCTGCCTCTCGTCTTTCAAAGCACAACAGCCATTTGGCCACCCTATCGCTGCAGATCAGCCATCCTTTAAAATAGCAGCCATCATCTGGGTTCATTGGCAGAGCTCTCTGAAGAGTCCTGTGCAGTGACAGCAGTGAGCCCTCAATTGGGTCTCCTCTTTCGGTTGCACTCCCCACAACATCCTGTCGACCTGGCATCACCTTAGTGTGCTGTGCATCTATTTCGAACCTCTGAACGTTGGGGAGCCCTCTGTCTCCCTTGTATGATGGGAACATTTCCATACTTGTTAGCACACCTTGTCAAGATGATCACAACGTGACCTGTCAACTGGGTGGGCACCCCAATGGGTGTGGACAGCACCGTTGCCACACATTTGAAAACCTACGGCCCGTCTGCTATTGTTTTCTGAGGAGGTTGGTTGTTCTGGACTGCTCATGAAGATCACAATGCAATAATCGGACCACAACATGGAAATGCTACACAAATAAATGTCAGCCACTGGGACTGCACTCGCAGTTGTCATGAGACACCAAGAAAACTGACTTTAAGAATGAGGTTAAATCAATCCGGCAGGAAGTCTCCACCATTCACACATGCCTGGATACAGTGGATCAAACTCTGGATGCTGCGGAAACACAATATGAGTATCTCCTGGACTGGGGTAGGGACAGTTTCTTCGGTGTAAGGTGACTGATTTTGAGGACATGGCCTGAAGGGCTAATTTCTGAAACTATGGGATCCCAGAAGGCGCAGAAAAAGACAATAAGCTTTGCTATCTGGTGTCCATGCTCTTGCCTCCCCTTAACTTGAAACTGACAGGATCCTTGCAGGTGTGGCCAGCACAGATAAGAGTGGTGGGGCATTGGTGGGGCGGTGAGGGAAGTTGACAGATGAAGGGATAGGTAAATTAAATGAAACCATAACCTTGCTCTCACTGCATCGCTAAGTCGGCAATGCGGTGAGCGCAAGGTAAGTGTTTTTTTAATTTAATCAATTTTGTGCCGCCCCCACACCACTCTTACCTGTGCCGGCCACGCCTGGATCCTGGAATTCCAGCAAGTTCATAGACTCCGGTTGTTCCAAGTCTCCCAGTTGAATACACCCAGACTGGCCATAGCGTGAGCGCTGCGCCATAAACAAACGTGAGCTACAATGCTTGCTGCATGGTGAGTAACAGAAGCATTACTCTTTGAAGGGCACCATATCTTTTTTTTGCTGATTATTCTGCAGTCATCAATGCAAAATTGCTTCTGCTCTCGGCTGAAACAGAGCGACCTCAAGAATAGTTTCTTGGCCGTGTCCAAATGTTGGCATCCATCGATGGTAGGATGAAGGACCGTTGACATGTTCTTGATGCCTTGGATGACCCCACCATGGCAATTTTGACCCCAAGTGCAGCGGCCCTTGGTTCTCTGTGAGACATCTTCCTATCAGGGAAATCCCACGAGAATCAGCCCGGGCATGAGAGACTTGAAAGTACTGCCAGATGAAAGTCTGATTGGGTGGGTCTCTATCAGATAGTGGAAGCTTCAGATCAGGAACGGTACATAGATAAGATGAGGTCCCCTTTGAGGCTGGTGCAGAAGATAAAGTGGGTGGACCTAAGGTGCACTAGCTTCATCCTTCGTTTGGTATTTCTGCTTCAAACTTCTACACCTCCCCCCACCTTCTGGTCTTCGTAATGCAGGTCACTCCATACCTGGACCGCACTAGTGCATGCATTCCCCCCTAGAGTCATCATGCCTGCAAGTCTTCTCAGCTTCAAATAGAATCTAATCTCCACTTCCCTGGTCACTAAGTTAAATAAATATTGGGATTATATCTAGTCCTGTCAGTACTTTTTATTATATAGGCATAACCTTGGTGGAGGAAATTAGGTTATTGGCTGAGGGAGGTGAAACCCTATTAAAGAAGAAACCACAGTTCCTGTTTGGGTGAAGTCACAAGAAACACCCAAAAATGGGACTCTTACCTCTATGAATGTGAATGGTCTATCCCATAACATAAAGCTGAAAAAGATTCTGCCTTACCTTCATACAAAACAGACAGATATGCCCCTCTTGCAAGAGACCCACTTTTCGCCAGAGGAATCCCAGAACCGTAAGCATGAATGGGTGGGTACAAACTTTAGCAGTTGCAGGATTGCTTCTGGTTTTTGTCTGACTTCCTCTTCGAAAGGCTGTATGAAGAAATGTGGGGTGCCATACCTTTTCGAAGGAGACTCCTCTGTAAAGTGCTGTTTGAACAAAATATCAACCAAAAGATATTGTGTGGACAAAATATAATGTCAAGGTTATCTAGGACAAAAACTTTATGAAGGTAAGTTTCTATGGGAGGGTTTTACTATACTTATCCACATTTATGTACTTGACTATACATATATCTTCCAGGTGCACAAAGATGGAGTTCAGAATAGTGAGTCTTTACTTACCTATTTGCACTCACCTTCTTGATATTTTGGCTCTTGGTATTTTTGACACACTATTGTCCACACAATATTTTCCACAACAATATTGTAGGTGTATTCCATTTGAGTGTGTGCTGCCAAATGCGGCACACTTGCAAAGAGGAAGTAACGAGGAGAAATAAAGATTTTTTTGTTATATATGCCTCATGGTGCAAACCCACATTTACAAGCTTTAGTAAATCTGGGTTTGAATTAAAATACATGGGTGGTGGGACAGTAACAGCCATGCTCCACCCATGTTATGCCTCCCCGACACAAGGTGACACAAGGCAGTGCTATGTACGACTTTGTGTTACTTTTCTTTTCACTTTGCAAGGCCGTGCACACCAGGATTTGTGTGGCAGTGTAGATCCCAAAATATATTTTGATCTGGGACTGTGCCAAAAAAGTGATGCCAACACAGAATTTGAGTAAATACGTCCCTTAGTGTATGCAGCTAACATCTGGCAGGCCAATTTTCTTTTAGTTCCATTTAGAGAAAAAACACTGAGGGACTTATTATGAGTACGGCGGTCCATGCTTCTGCTGGGGATTCAGGATCCTGCGGCGGTACCGAAGTGATCAGGAGCAACAATATGCTGGCAGTCCCCGTGCAGCACCGCTGAGCATATTATGAGTTAGCTTTCCACCGCCCCTTTCATGGCAGTGAGCATGTCCAGAAAAAGGTGACAGTGAGGCAAGTATGGGGCCCTTAAAGGGCACGCTGCCGCTCATGGGCCTGGGGGTGCATGCAGGGGGCACATGTTGTGCCCCCTGGATTTGCACCCCCAGTTCCTGCACGGTGTGGCACACCATGCAGGAACATGCAGTTGGTGCTCTTGCGGCGGCGCTCTGCATGTTAGGCTCTCCCATGAGCCTGCCCACCATGGATTACAACCATAATCAGCGGGAGGGCGCACCACAGCCATGGCAGTCTTAAGCAGACGGCGCAGTGGCGCTGCTGCTAGAGGAGCACCAAAATCGCAATAAGGCCCTAACCGTGGGTCAAAAAACATGTTTTTCCCAATTTGGCTCCCACTGGAAATTTTGCTTACAGCTTCAGTAAAAATGGCAAACTTTGTGTTATGTATCTTAGTGTATACCCTAGGAGTACAGCTTAAGATCCACTAATCGTATAGCACAATGACTAAGATCAATGCACTAAGTATGAGGAAGATGGGCCTGCACTGCACTCTGCTCATGTTAAGATATTAGTATAGGACTCTGTACAGCCAAGTTTGCCATAGGGTGCTGATCGACTCTATTTTGCCTGTAGAACTAAGAGAGATACATATCCCTTTTGCATTAAAAAGTGAGAAATGTATTTTTGGTCAGCATTCACCACTCATGACAACTATTTATATAATGCTGCTCTCACTAAGTGGCAAGGGCCAGAATATTTCATTTATGCTGCAATTATTAGAAATCTTAGCCTACAGATATTTGTGGGCTGCCCAATGACTGTTCTTCACTAGTGTGCAAATACACATGTTGTTGTGTAAAAGCATGTTATAGATTCTACTGTGAAGCAATGTAATATAAGGCATTTTTTGGAACATGAAAACCTGTTCATGGAATTAAGAGCACTATGGGTATGGATTATCCTGTAATTAAAAAACAAAACACTACGATGGGTAGAGGGTCTCAGGGAAAAAGTTTAAAGACCTGCGTGGATGAATTCCCCAGCACATTTACATAACAAACAGAAAATCCGCGGGTCTATAGAGCTCAATACAGGGATCTAGAGCACAAACAGTACAAGTTTACAACTCCTACTTGAACATAGGGAAAGTCCTTTTGAAAGGACGGAATCCCATCACCCACCGAGGTGGCATGTTTCATCATCTGGGATCTCCTCTTGGCTGCAAAACCTAGTACAACCAAGGACAACAATCCCCTCACTGTGAGGGAGGAGCACAGGTATGTTTTATTGATCAATTGATTAGATCTCCTAAAATCCATTTAATGCGAAGCGTAAGAACGTAAAGGGTGATGGTTGCAGTGCAAAGAGTCGTGATGTGATAGGTGATATAAAATTGGCTACCAAGAGAAAAAATAATGTATTGGTTAACTTTTTTCGACTGCGCTGATCTAAACAACAGGTCTACATGTTTCAGCCATGGTGATCAATATCTAATCGTGGCCTTCCCCAGGACCTAGATCTAGTCAGATCTAGATTGGGCTTCATCACACATGGTGTAACCAGCATGCATTTAAGGCAAGGGGAACATCAAACTGTAATGAATGGTTAATTGAGGATGACCTGTCAGCAGTGAAGACTTCTAGATGTTGAATAAGCCACAATGACACAAACTCCTCGTTTTTAAGTGGCCTAATAAGCAACCAATTATAATGTTTGGAGAAGTTAGGAAAATTATATTCAGGTACGCAAGGCAGATTTCAAATTGTGAGGAAACCATTTTGGCCTGGGGAAAAGAATGTTCAATTGAAGACAACTGTTTCAGAAGGTAATTGATTTAGCAGTCACCAGAATGATTTCTTGGATGGATATTAGTTGTGTCTGAAAGAAGGATGATGTTCCTCTGAGTCTGCTGGAGGAAGGGGAAAGCTTGTTAGCGTATCTAGATACATTTTCAGATGTAGGTATTTTATCCTGGCAGTACTAATGTTTGTGTTCCTTGCTGGGTTGAAGGCAAATCCTGAGATGGTCTTTGTAGGTCAAAGGTTATGGTTCAATGAATTTCCTTTGCAGTCTTCATCACCTTTGTTTGAGGCTCTCAATGGTTGGGGACAACCAGAGCTCACCACAATTTTTCCCTCACATTCTTTATTTGGAGTGAATCACTGAAAAAAACTGCCACAGAGGAAGCAAGGTGGTCGACTGTAGAGATAACAGTTGCCATACTTTGAAATGCCATTGGCCGATTAAAGGAAGGAGATGTATTTTGGTGCACTCTTTTGCAAAAAAAGGAAGAGTAGTATTCCTCAAGCAGTAAGTGGTAAAGCAATTTAACAAAAAATATTGCATGAAGGTATGACCAACCTAGAGGTTAGCCCTCAGTGTTAGTAATATCTGCCTTTGTACTATATTAATGAGCATGTGGAGGGAGAAGTGCATTAGATGTGGAACCTAAAGCAGTGAGGAATTGTTGAACAATCTGTTAGCAGTTTGTTAACCAGACAAACAATGGGGGCGTCAATTAATACATTGAAGAACCATGGCTTCAATCAATCAATCAGGTGTTTGTTAAGCGCGACTACTCACCCGTAAGGGTCTCAAGGCACTGGGAGGTTGGGGGGGGTCACAGGATCCAGTCCATCAAGGAGGAGGTGTGCCGAAGAGCCAGGTTTTGAGGTTTCTTGTGAAGATGGGGAGCGATGTTGTCTGTCTGAGGTGGAGAGGGAGGTCGCTCCAGGCTCTGGCCGCGAGGAAGGAGAAGGAGCGGCCTCCCGATCCGATCTTTCTGGTGCGGGGGACCAAGGCGTAGGAAAGCTGGGCTGATCGTAGGGTCCTTTGGGGTGTGTGGAATTTGAGTCGGCTGTTCAGGTATGCTGGTCCGGTGTCGTGCAGAGCCTTGTGAGCATGGGTTAGCATCTTGAAAGTGACTCTAGCTTCGATGGGGAGCCAGTGGTGTGTGAGCAGGTGCTGGGACATGTGGCAGTGTCTTGACATGTTGAGAACCAGTCTTGCGGCGGCGTTTTGGATGTTCTGTAGCTTGCGGGTGAGGTTTTTGTTTATTCTGGCATAGAGTGCGTTGCCGTAGTCAAGCCTGCTGGTGACCAGGGTGTGAGTGACGGTCTCTCTGTGTTCGAGGGGGATCCATTTGAAGGTCTTACGTAGGAGGCGGAGGGTGTGGGAGCAGGAGGACGAGACGGAGTTGATCTGGCGGTCCATTTTGAGCTCTGAGTCCAGGATGATTCCCAGGATGCGTGCGTCGTCCGTGGGGGTGGGCGAGCTTCCGAGGGCGGGGGGCCGCCAAGTGTCGTTCCAGGCATCGGGGTTTGGGCCCATGATGAGTACTTCCGTTTTGTTGGTGTTTAGTTGTAGGCAGCTGTTTTTACATCCATTTGGCGACGGCTTCCATGCCTTCTTGAAAGTTGTGTCTGGCAGTGTTGGGTTCGTTGGATAGGGTGAGGATGAGTTGGGTGTCGTTTACGTATGACACAATGTTGAGTCCATAGGTTCTAACAATGGGGGCGAGCGGAGCCATGTAGACGTTGAAGAGCGTAGGGCTGAGGGAGGACCCTTGGTGACTCCGCAGGTGGTAAGTGTAGGGTCCGAGAGGAAAGGAAGGAGCCTGACCCGCTGCTTTCTGCCAGAGAGGAAGGAGCGGATCCAGACGAGGGACTTGTCTCGGATCCCTGCGTCGTGGAGTCTGCGCATTAGGGTGCGGTGAGAGACTGTGTCGAATGCCGCCGAGAGGTCGAGGAGGATGAGGGCTGCTGTTTCTCCTTTGTCTAGTAAGGTGCGGATGTCGTCTGTTGCAGCGAGGAGGGCGGTTTCCGTTCTCTGTTTTTTTCTGAAGCCGCGATGGGAGGAGTCAAGGATGTTGTGCTCTTCGATGAATGTGGCGAGTTGGCTGTTGATGGCTTTCTCGATGACTTTAGCTGCTAACGGGAGCAGGGAGATGGATCTATAGTTTTTGAGGTTGGTGGGGTCCGCCGAGGGTTTCTTCAGGAGGGGGTTGACCTCAGCATGTTTCCAGTCGTCGGGAACGAGGCGGTTGCCAGGGAGCGGTTGATGGTATGGCAGAGCATGGGTGCGATGGTGTCGGCGGCTCTGTTAAAATGTGGTGGGGGCAGGGGTCCGAGGGGGCCCCGGAGTGGATTGACTTCATCGTCTTCAGTGTGTCTTCGGTGGTGAGGGCTGTCTAGTTGTCGATCGCTGGCTTCAGGGTGTCGGGGGTGGTTGGTGAGGGTTCAGTGTGTTGGTTGTCTTCGTCGAAGTTGTCGTAGATGTCCTTGATTTTGTGGTGGAAAAAGGTGCTGAGTTTGTCGCAGAGGTCTTGTGAGGGAGGGATGTCGGTGGACTCGCTGGTGGGTTGGGCGAACTCCTTGATGATGTTGAAGAGTTCTTTGCTGTTGTGTGCATGAGTGTAGATTCTGTCTTCAATTGCTTTTTTCCTTGTTTTTCTGATGAGTTGGTGGTGGTCGTTGGTGGCAGCTCTAGAGTTTTTGTGGGCTTCTGTGGATTTGGTGTTCCTCAAGGCCTTTCGAGGCAGCGGCAAGTGCGTCTGGACTCTCGAAGTTCGGTGGTAAATCTTCTAGCTTTCGTGGCGTGGGCGTTGTTGTTTTTCTTGAGGGGGCTACGGTGTTGGAGCTGTCAGAGATCCATCTGTGCAGGGTTCGAGCTGCAGTGTTGGGGTCATCATTTTCCGCAATGGTTGGGGTGGAGTTCCTGAGTGATGAGGTTAGCTGGTCGTCGGTGATTCTGGTCCAGTTTCTTTGTGGGAGCAGGTGCTGGTGTCTGTGGATGGTGGGTGTTCTGAAGGTGAAGTGGACGCATCGATGGTCAGTCCATGGGAGTTCGGTGGTGTGGCTGAAGGTGATGGAGTTTGCTATTGTGAAGAGGGGGTCGAGGGTGTGTCCTGCTGACTGCATGGGTTCGGTCGTGATCAGGCATAGTCCAATGTTGTGGAGGTTGTCCAGGAGGGATGTGGTGCTGGAGTCCAGTTGGTTGTCGAGGTGGAAGTTGAGGTCTCCCAATAGGGTGTAGTTGGTGGACGCGATGGCATGGGGGAGATGATGTCTGTGATGGAGTTGGCGAAAAGTCCGCGGGGTCCAGGGGGCCGGTAGATGAGGGTTCCTCAGAGGGTGGAGGTAGGGCTGGCCAGTATCTTGAAGTGAAGGTGTTCCATCAGGTCTGTGGGCTCGTCGGGGAGTGTGTCCAGGCGGAGGGTGGATTTGTGGACGATGGTGATTCCTCCTTCCGGGCGGGTGAGGCTGTCCTTCCTGGAGATCTTGTACCCTTGGGGAATGGCGATGGCGATGTCCGGTCCTGAGGTGGTGCTGGTCCAGGTTTCAGTAAAGAATGCTACATCTGGGGTGGTGCTGTTGAGGAGGTTCCAGATTTCTGTGGCATGTTTGTAGAGGGATCGGACGTTGAGAAGGATGCATTGCAGGGTCTTCGGTTCGGTTGTGTTCTTGCGGGCGGTTTGTGCTGAGTCTGTGGTCTTGGCGGTGCTGCAGGTGTGCCGGCAGCGGTGACAGCTGAAGGGTCCGTGGGTGTCGGCTGGTGATGCTAGCTTGCGGTTGTTGTTGCACCTGGGTTGAGAGCATGGAGTGCCACTGGGTCGTAGCGTTGGCGGTGCAGAGATCCAGGGTTCCTGGTGCTGGTCGCAGTCGGGTCGTGGACGGGCGCTGATGGGCTTGCCTTTGGCAGTGGCCGCCATTAAGTAGGGGTCCTGGAGGGCTGGACAGCTGGGAGGCAGGAGTGGGGAGGGGAGCTGGATTGGGCTGGTCGCACTGGTCATTCTGGGGTAAAGGGCGGCGGGGGCAGCAGCGGCTGGAAAAACGGTCTGAAAAAGGCAAAAGGAAAAAGGCAAAAAGAAAGAGAAAAGTGCAAATAAGGCAGCAAAAGTGCAAGAAAGAGTGGAGGAAAGACAAAGAGGACACAGAAGGAGAGTGAAAGGGGAGATTGAAATGATGGTAAAAAACTAGTGAAAAACGGAGGAAAGACACAGAAGGAGAGTGAAAGGGGGAGCTTGAAAATCAGGGGAATATGACAGAAAACGAATTAAAGACCCAGAAGGAGAGTGAAGGGTGGAGATAGAAGTGAGGGGAAAAAACGAGTGAAAAAGGAGAGAAATAGTGGAGCGAGAGAATGGAGACAGAGGTCCACTCGACCACCAGGGATGAGGCGCAGGTGAAACCTGCAGGTGGAGGAGGGCCTCAAACACCAACACTCGAGAGTGCAGGTGTTTGGGGGAAGGCCTCACTTAATGGTGGAGCTGTGCGGGAGGGAGAGCAATTTCACTGACAATGAGTCAGTGGTCTTGCTCGCCTGTCCCCGCAGCGGCCGCCATTAAGTAGGGGTCGGGGAGGGCTGGACAGCTGGGAGGCGGAAGCGGGGAGGGGAGCTGGATTGGGGCGGTCGCACTGGTCGTGCTGGGGGGGAGGGGCCGCGGGGGCAGCAGCAGCGGGGAAAAATGGGCTAAAAAAGGCAAAAGGAAAAAGGCAAAAAGTGAGAGAAAAGTGCAAATAAGGCAGTAAAAAGTGCAAGAAAGAGTGGAGGAAAGACACAGAGGACACAGAAGGAGAGTGAAAGGGGGAGATTGAAATGAGGGTAAAGAACTAGTGAAAAACGGAGGAAAGACACAGAAGGAGAGTAAAAGGGGGAGCTTGAAATTAGGGGAATATGACAGAAAACAAAGGAAAGACCGAGAAGGAGAGTGAAGGGCGGAGATAGAAGTGAGGGAAAAAAACGAGTGAAAAAGGAGAGAAGAAGTGGAGCGAGAGAATGGAGACAGAGGTCCACTGGACCACCAGGGATGAGGCGCAGGTGAAACCTGCAGGTGGAGGAGGGCCTCGAACACCAACACTCGAGAGTGCAGGTGCTCGGGGGAAGGCCACCCTTAATGGTGGAGCTTTGAGGGAGGGAGAGCAATTTCACTGACAATGAGTCAGTGGTCTTGCTCGCCTGTCCCCGCAGCGGCCGCCATTAAGTAGGGGTCGGGGAGAGCTGGACAGCTGGGAGGCGGGATCGGGGAGGGGAGCTGGATTGGCCCGGTCACACTGGTCGTGCTGGGGGGAGGAGCCGGGGGGGCAGCAGCAGCGGGGAAAAACAGGCTGAAAAAGGCAAAAGGAAAAAGGCAAAAAGAGAGAGAAAAGTGCAAATAAGGCAGCAAAAGTGCAAGAAAGAGTGGAGGAAAGACACAGAGGACACAGAATGAAAGTGAAAGGGGGAGATTGAGATGAGGGTAAAAAACTAGTGAAAAACGGAGGAAAGACACAGAAGGAGAGTGAAGGGGGGAGCTTGAAATGAGGGGAAAATGACAGAAAACGGATGAAAGACCCAGAAGGAGAGTGAAGAGGGGAGATAGAAGTGAGGGGAAAAAAACGAGTGAAAAAGGAGAGAAAAAGCAGAGCGAGAGAATGGAGACAGAGGTCCACTGGACCACCAGGGATGAGGCGCAGGTGAAACCTGCGGGTGGAGGAGGGCCTCGAACACCAACACTCGAGAGTGCAGGGGCTCGGGGGAAGGCCTCACTTAATGGTGGAGCTGCGAGGAAGGGAGAGCAATTTCACTGACAATGAGTCAGTGATCTTGGCTTGAAGACCAACAAGAAAGGTGTAACAAATTAGGTTAAAAATGGTCTAGATAACACCCATAGATAAAGGTACTTTTTACAAAATCTTAGGAAGGTCATGGACAATGACTAAAAGCTGGCAAGGGAAGGGGATCTCATTAACTTTGAATGCAGTGTGTTGTTGATACATAATTGCAACAGTCCAGTGTTTGGTTGGACCACACAATAAAAAAAGGTATATGAGAATGAGTGAGGGTAAATCCATCTCTTTAGTCTCTGAGAGTTATGTTTTGATAATGAGGAGTGCACGTGACAGACCAGATCCATAGTGTGCTATCCATGGTAAACCGTCTGTCTCACATTTCCAAACCCATGTGTGAGTGCGATGACAATGATGGAAACCTTGCAGCGGTCTTATTCACAACTGACAATATGGATCAGATACTACAGACCTGACAAGTTAATTGGCATGTCTTAGGGTACAGGGCATTATATCTACTCCTTCCTCTAGGAAGCGTAGGAAACTACGATTTTACAGCCCAACAGCAAAATTAATCCTTCCCATCCATGCCCGATCATGAGCAGATTGCAATTTACCCAAGGTGCAAGGGAAAATAAACGACCCATGACTTTCAAAACCCATAGGTGCATATTTTCAAGCGGCAGCAATAATTATCGTTGGCCGCTCTTAGTGAGAAATTATTTATCGCCGGCTATCGCTGGCAATTATCGCCATGCTATCGCTGTATCAACAACGCATAGCGCAATGGCGATAATTTTCCAGCGATAGCGGTGTTTTCCATGGACATCGCTGATTTTTCAGCGATGTTCCATGGAAAACGGCGATAACCTTGCTGATACGACCCTGTGGTCGTATCAGCATAATCCACCCCCAATGGTAAGTATACGTAAGTCAGCTTTTTTGCAGACGTTAGTTTTGGGCGAAAACCGCGGTTTTCGCCAAAAACCAACGTTTGCAAAAATGCGTGGGCCTCCTTGTAAATATCGCGATGTGCCCATCAGCGATAATTTACAAGGAGTACTGCCCAGTGACGCCAACTTTGCATCTCATTAGAGATGCAAAGCAAGGCGTCGGGAAAACGGGTGCTAACATGCGCTAATGCATGTTAGCATCCCCTTGTAAATAGGGCGATGTCATTTTCGCCGCTTTTTTGGCTTTCAAAACCAAAAAAGCGGCGAAATGGCCCTTAATAATATTTCCCTAAGTCACTGTACTGGTGCCAGACCGGAGGTTAGGAGGCACACCAAAATCTAACACGCAGGCCAACTCATCCCCAAGCCAAACAGGCCTAGCAAACAACATGTAGGCTCTACACACCTACAAGCCTCCAGTACTGGCCTGTCACAGTAGAGATGCTGCAAATGAAACCAATCTGTAATGAAGTCCAAAGCATCTGGGGACTTGTGTTTGACTGCTTTCTAATATAAGAGTGTAGGTGCACATTATAATACATTGACGGACCCATACTCAGTGCAATTGACAATGGGCACATCACAAAAGAAAATAACCCATGTACAAACAGATTCCAGGCAACCTGGGCAGGCGCTTATGTTCCTCCTTTATTGTCTTGACCTAAGAAGGCCGCTACAGGTTCTGTGCCCTTAGGTTCTTCTGCTGCAGGCCTCAGTATAACCAATCACAGGCAACGTTCTAAAGAAGTATATATTGAGGAGCAATCTATTGTCAGTCTTGTGATAGAATGCTGCTTGCAAGATCTGCTATTACAGTCCCTGTGTAAAAAGAAGGGAAGCATTACAAAAATGCAACTGCACGCTGAGATTATGCAAATGATTTTCAGAAAGAGAAGGCACGCTTTGTTAATCTCGAAAGTCCAAACGTGTGTCGACGTTTTCGTAGAAACAAATTGCAGTGATAATATATTTAAGGTCAAGATGCTGCTAAATCATCAATGTGTGATGTAAATATTTATGAACAAATTGTTATGATAAGTAAACAATTGACTGAGTTTAGTGCAGTGTTGGAATATTACAGTTTTATAACTAAGTAAGTGTTTGCAATATTGGAATTTTGGAGGATGCTAGTTTTCTCAGTGGCACGCCTCTATTGCATAAGGGGGGCACTTGGAGGATGTGATTTGGGGCCATATGTAGGTAGAATCACAGTTTCAGAATCGCAAATTCCGATGTAGGTATTTTTTCGCAAATATTTTGCAATTCCCAAAAATTCGCAGAATAATTTAGCGATTATCCAAATTGCGATTCCTTAATTGCGAGAACGCAATTAAGGAATCGCAAATCTGGGAATCTGCAATTCAGGTACAGAATGATAACATCACACCCAGGAAGTGTGACTGCCCATGCTGCACCTGATTGCCAGCAGCTGTGTTAGAGCCAGTAGCTGTGTGAGAGCCTGTGTGGAGAGGAGAACAGTTGTGCTCAGCTACTGAAAGCAAGCCAAATGGAGTCCCAGGGGCCAGAGAAGCAGCAGGAGGAACCACCAAGGAAAAGGAAACAGAAACTCAGCGAAAG
Source organism: Triturus cristatus (assembly GCF_964204655.1). Taxonomy (NCBI): domain Eukaryota; kingdom Metazoa; phylum Chordata; class Amphibia; order Caudata; family Salamandridae; genus Triturus; species Triturus cristatus. Next base: position 239,050,912 of record NC_140582.1, read on the forward strand.
GGAGCTGGAGGTCCTCAACCAGGAAGTTGTCAGCAGCCATAATCTCCTGTTTGGCAAAAGTTCCCTACGTGTGCCAGAGGACAGAAAACGCAAAATATGGAGTGACATCCAGGAAAAAGTTAATTCCATTGGCGTCACACACCGCACAGTCGAAGACCTCAGAAAAAGGTGGTACGATATGCGGCAAAGGTCAAAGGAGAGGGTGGCTACAAGACTGGCAGAGGCCAAAAAAACGGTGGTGGCCCATCCACAGCAACAGAACCAACGCCCCTGGAGGAGCTGGTGGAGGGCACACTGCAGCCTGAGAGTGTGAGTGGAGTGGCTGACCTGGACAGCTCCGAACACACAGACACCAGACAAGGTAAGATGCATGCCAAAACCCCCTGATACATACCCAACCCTCTCACACACCCCAAAAGGCAACCTGAGTGCAACTCCAGTACATGTCTACATGCACTGATAACTGGGCCAGTGAGACACAGCCAGGTGGAATAGGGAGGATTCCATCATGCAAATAGGGAAACAGACAGATAGTACCCATGTGAATTTTATTGTGTAAACTATAATGCATTACAAATGCGAGACAGGACACAGAACTAATGTGTGCCATTCAATTCACAGCACCACCACCAACACAGGAAATCGTGCCTCAATGTGAGGAAACTGTTGAAATGGAGGGCGAGGCAGGGCAGAGCAGGAGGAGCAGGGCGAAGCCAGAACTTCAGACTCTGCACCATGCAGGCGCCGCAACATTGTGTCACCACTGCCACTGTTGGAGGCACAGGCACCAGACTTAGCAGCAGAGCAACAGCCAGTGCACAGGCAGCGTGCAGGACAGCAGCCAACACAGTCCCCTGAACACTCCAGAGTAGGGAGAGGGATGAGACGCAGGGCACGCCCGTCCACCACACTGCTCCTGCCGAAGAGGACATGGTGTTCTCGGGCCTTGAGGGCAGCATGCTCAAACAACAGCACCTGCAAGTGAAGGGGATACGGTCAATACAGCAGCAACTGGCAGCACACAACCACAACATGACCGAGTTGCGGGCAAGAGTAATGGCCATGACTGGTGCTTTGGAGGGACTGTGCAGGGAGATTATGAGGGGCAGGGCAGCCCGGCGCAGGGAGAGACATCGCCTCCACACACGGCTGGACTTGTACACTAGGGCAGTCAACCGTCAGTCAACCGCCACATCCTTGCTGGCCAGAAGATGTGTGAGCATGCAGCGTGAGATGTTCCACTGCTGCCAGGACGTTGGCAATGTCCTGGTGCAGGTAACACATGCAGTGGACCAGATGCACGCAGCTGCCTCGGGTGGCATAGGCACACTTAGTGCAATGGACACAGAGGAACAATCCAGCAGGAGCAGCATCACTCCCCCAATTCCACTGGACAGACACAGAAGTGCACGCCAGGGCAGAGTGGATGATGACTCCAGGGAGGGCACTGCGCAGACACAGCGAGGGGCAACAGGGTGTGCACGTAGGAGATGAAGGGACACCAGGGACTAATGGCCATGTATGACGCAACACAGTCCATACTGACTCAGTGGCTGATGGCACTTGTTGCACTGTGGCACAAACATGTGCAAGCACGAACTATAAAGTCACGATGTAAGATAGATGTATTCCTGCAACTAAGGAAATAAACATCACTGTCAAAACACCCTTCAGTGGCATCGTGTCCTCATTACTCACTTAGAAGTAGTTCTGTGTGGTCTCATCTCGTCTCATGCGCCCGGCAGCCGCACCGGCCCCACCTGCTGGTCCGCGATGTGGAGCTGGTCCCTCCTCATCTGATGATTCTGAGTCTGTCAGATCCACTGGGGTTCCTTTTTTGGTAGCGATGTTGTGTAGCATTGCACAGGCAACCACAATTTTGCAACATGTCTCAGGGCTGTACTGTAGCGCACCTCCACTCTTATGGAGGCATCAGAAACGGCTCTTTAGGATTCTAAAGGTCCTCTCAATGGCACAGCGTGTAGCTCTGTGTGCGCTGTTGTACCTCCTCTAACCTTCAGTTGCTGGATTCAGGTACGGTGTGAGGATGTAGTCTCGTACAGCATACGCACTGTCACCTGCAGGGTATAAGCAGATTCATGTTCAATACTGTCCTGCCACTGCATCACTCTACTGGTTCTGTGTCTGTATGGCATGCATTTACCTAGCAGGTAGCCCTCTCCAAATTTGCCATTTGTGAGTCTGCGATGTAATGCACTGTGGCGAAACATGAATGAGTCGTGTGTGCTTCCTGGGTATTTGCCCACAATATCAGTGATTATATGTTGGGCATTGCACACTACCTGGATGTTCAGAGAATGATATGACTTTCTGTTCCGAAAAACATACTCATTCGGTGATGGGGGTGAGATTATGACATGGGTCCCATCTACGCAGCCAACGACATGGGGGAATTGGGCAATTTGGTAAAATTCCTGCTTGGTCTGATCTAGTGCCTGTTGTGTGCTTGGAAATTGTATGTGGTGATGCAGCCTCTGTACCATTGCATCAAGGAAAGCATGGAGTAAGCGCAAAAGTGCACTTTGCGAGATACCTCCTGCTGTGGCAATGACCCCCTGAAAACTCCCTGATGCCAGGAGGTGCAGTGAGCACAGGACCTGAACATTGGTGGGAATGGAGTGTGCCCTGCCTGTGGGGTGTTCAAGTATGGGTGTCAGCTCCCCTATTAAATCCAGGATGCTGTGTGGGTGCAGCCTGTAGTTGACATGGATCTCCTCCTCGGTCAGTTGGAAGAGGGTGATGCATGCTCTGTAGATCCTTTCCTGGCATCTCCTTCTCTGTGTGGCATCCCTGATTCGCAGCCTCCTGGCTGTCACGTACAGATACCAAACCCCAAGCCCAACCAGTCCTTCCTTCCAGTTCTCAACAGACCAGAAATGCATTGTCTGCCACTTTCTTGAAGCCTTGCTGTTGGCACAGAGGGTTACCAAAGGGCCTAACTGCTGGTGGCCCTACCAAGCTCAAACAAGAAAGACATCATCGGAAAAACAACCAAGGTTCATCTTATTCAGAATGGAGCACATGAACCAGCAGAAAAGGATTTTCATTATGCAATATGAAACAGAAAAGAGATACAAAGTGATCAGAAATCTAAGATAAAGATCGGCATAAATCAACACAGGGTGACTGATTTACTAAGTAAGTGTAATGAACATTAAAGTCACAGAGGGTGATTAGCTTTGGTAGAATTATCTGGTAGATTAATTCTCCACAGGCTGTAGATTGTGGAAAAAAGTGCACACTACTTATCCTTGGTCTACCATTGTTTTAATTTATTCTCTGCACTATGGTGTCCCTTTCTGGCATAGATATGGGTGGGGGGTGCAAGCAATACTTTCTAACTTTCACTGTAGCAGTTTAACATTGCTTTCACCATAACTGTACTGCCAAGTGTGATGTTTGTTGATGGTGGAAATAGAAAACACCACAATATATCTCCCAATTTGGGGAATGAGATTAGGTTATTGCTGATTGAATGGGTGGGGGGGTAATAAGATAAAACGTTAAAGAGAATCTTAGCATTCAGCAAGTCTGTGAGGGCAGCACATCTGTCATGAAATGAAGATGACAGTAAAGTTAACATGCTCAGAGCCTCATTTACAGTTTAGCGGACAGGTACTCCATCAGCAATGTGATGGACTCCAGTTTGCCTTATCACAAGGCATTAAGATTTTTAGTTCCTAACAGACTTTCAAGGCTAGGCTGAGGTTCAACATGGCAACGCTACACACACTTAAAAAGTATTTTTCATACAAGTTGTAAAAAAGGATTCTGTATACAAATGGAGCAATCGCATTCTTCTGGCAGTTCCCGTCTTGAAAGCGGAGGGGGGTGGGGTAACTGCAGAGCAGGTGCGGGATGGAGGTTCCAGTTTTTCACAGAAGGGAAGGTTTGTAGAATGAGAAAAGTAAATATTTGAAAGTCAATGCAAACCTAGTGTGAGAGAAGTCAGTGAGAATAGAATATAAGCTAGCATACTATTTATTAACTATGAGCCAGTCTAGTACTACCAATCTCAGATAACTAGCTGCAAATACCCTAAATGAATGATCACTTAAACAATAGCAAACTGACCCTCATGTCCACCACACACACGCAGGGTTTGCCACTTGAGCCAGTAGTCTGTGTTATTAGAAACACCTCAGCCCTTGGATAGGCCTCTTTGAGTACACTTGTTCCCCATAGAAGTAGGTAGGCATTGGTCCTTCTTCTACATGTTGCTGTTGAGGCCTGCAGATTGTATTTCTTCCAAAAAGAGACATTCCTATTGAACAAGAAGATAAAATAATTGTTAGTCTTAGTCTAGTCTAAGTAAACTGAGAAGTTTCAGAAGAACATAATCATGCTGGCATGCACATAGCAAAACCAATCAACACTCCCAAACTTCATCCTGATTCAGATGTTCACCCAAGCATGAAATACCAAGTTTTCCAAGGCTAATCTGTCACATCCTTCACAAGAATCATAATTTGGCATTCATTGCTGCAAGTTACCTGTTCCAAGTGCCGTGTCCATCTACCTATCTATCCATCCATTTTTTCCTTTGGAAGTGGTATGCATAAGCTGGGCAGTGCTGTCCCTTGCACCTTCACTTACACCTGAGCATGGGAATCTAAAGTTAGGCATTGAAGGCACACATCTTGTTTTTTTCACGGAATCGTCTAGAGGCATCCATTGTATTGTATTGTAATTGTAATTGCATTTATATAGCACTTACTACCCCTGACGAGGCATTGAAGCGCTTTTTCAGCGAGTAGCACGCTACTCCGGAACCCATTAAGGATTAGTAGTGCATTAGTATAGTGAAATATGAAAGTAACTTGAGTGGTGGATATGTTAGTCAGTTGTTTGGATTGAGATGGATAGTGGAGGGATAGAAGAGGGAAAAAGGTTTGCATTTATATAGCTCTTGCTACCCCTTCTGAGGTGTTGAAGCGCTTTTTCGGCGAGTAGCACACTACTCCGGAATCCATAAAGGATTAGTGGTGAATTAGTATAGTGAAATATGAAATTAATTTGAGTGGTGGACATGTTAGTCTGTTATTTGGATTGAGAACGATAGTGGAGGGATTGAAAGAGGAAGGATTTAGAACTTCTTTTTGTTTGTTTTTTGTTTTGGAGCTCAAAGCAGCAGGAGGAGGCTTGGGATGAGTAAAAGGGGGTGGAGGGGAAGAGTCAGAGGGAAGGGTTTAGAAAGGCTTTTTTGGGAGATCAGAATATTAAAAGAGGTATGAGATGATACAAGAAGGGGCAGAGAAGGGAAGAGTCTATAAAGGGTTATTTTGGGGATCATATTTGTGGTATGGGGTTTGGGATGAATGAGAGATTGGAAGTAGAGGATATGTTGATAGAGGTATAGGGTGAGAAATAGGATTGTGCATTAGAAAGAGTAGTAGAAAGAGGTTTGAGATCAGAAAGTTGAGGTAGAGGATATTTTGAGAGCGGTATAGGGTGAGAAATAGGGTGGTGCATTGGATATGCTGAATTAGAAGAAAAGTAATAAATATGTGTGATTCATAAGTACATGGATGGTATATAGATGCATAAAGGAAGGTAGTATATGTAGATTAAAGATGCATTAAATAATTAAATAAACTCCAGCTTTCAAGTGTTGTTGTACTTTTAATTAATATATATTTTTTTTAAATTCAATTGTGAAGAAATTCTAGATAAATAGTTATGATAAAAGATTTATTTATTTATGCAGTCACTTACATACATGTTAACACATAGAATAATGTACCCATCAGTAATGTGTACATTTGTTAAGCAGAACTAGTGAATAGCCACATTTAAAAAAACATCATTATTCTACATGTGTATACAAAGCAATAAACATATATAGGTACATATCTATAGTACAAATAAATACTCATATACAGAGGGATATGCTGTACGTTTCTGTTTGCGGATGGTGGTTATGTGGGGAGGAGCCAATTCTTGAGTAGTTTTCAGAACGTAAGGTGGTTATCCGTGGATCTTATGTTGGGGGTTAAAGAGTTCCATAGTTTGGCTGCTTGAACAGAGATGGATGTGCCACCCATGTTTTTTTCTTGCACGGTGGGATTTTGAGGCGAGGTGCCACTCTAAAGTGAATTTTTATTCCTGATGAAGAGCGGAGCAGTCCTGCTTCATGTATCGCCTTGTGGGTAATACAAAGCAGCTTGAACGTGTATCTTCTGACAACCGGTAACCAATGCAAGGCTTTCAAGGGAGGGGAGATGTGGTTTTGCAGTTTTATATGTAAGAGTTGTCAGGCAATTGAGTTCGGAATCCGTTGTAGTCTTTTCATGGTCGTTAAAGGTGATCCGTGATGGAGGCTATTGGACAGAAGAAAGGAGATGGTAGCCTGGACCTTGTGTGGAAATCACGAATGGGGGAAGATTCATTGCAGTGTTTTTATAGTAAACATTGCTAGTTTGTCCACTTGGGCATTCATTGATAGTTTGGAGTCCATGGTCATTCTGAGGTTTCTTTCTTCCTTCAATATTTTAGGTAGTGTTCCCAGATCATCAGGCCACGCGGCGAGTGGGTCATAATGTTTCCAAATGCCACACGTGAGTATTTCCATTTTGAAAGCATTCAGTTTGAGATCGCTCCATGACATCCATCGATCCATGGCCCTGGTACAACTGTTTTCAATGTCTTTGGGGCATTTCAGTTGAAGGAGTTTTTGCGTATCACCTGCATAGTTATAGCACATGAGGTAAAATTGATTGATCAGTGCCGGTAATTACTTCATATAGATGGTGAAAAGCATGGGTAAGATGATAGAGCCTTGAGGGACCTCTGCTTTTGTGAAGTACGATTTGGACGATAAAGGGGGTTATGGATGACCTTAGTTTTGTTGAGAAGGTGGGATGTGATCCAGTCTAGAGAAGTCCTCTTTATGCCATCTTCATAGAGTTCTTGTATCAGAGTGTCATGGTCAACCGTGTCAAAGGCAGCCGAGAGGTCCAAGAGAAGTAGTGCTGCAACCCCGTTGCGGTCAACTGAGGTCTTCAGTTCATCCCAGATGGCAAGTAGGGTAGATTCTGTGCCTCTTCCTGGATGGAATCCCGTTTGGAAGTCTGAAAGTATGGCATTATCTTCAATGAACTGTGACATCTGAGCGAATGCTGCTCTTTCTATCAGTTTGCCTAGGAAAGGTCCATTTGTAATCGATCTGTATTTGTCATGTCAGGGTTCTGTGGGTCCAAGTTTGGTTTCTTCAGTAATGGGCATATGTATGACTTTTTGAGTTCTTCTGGAAATATTACGGTAGTTAAGGAATTGTTGATGATTCTTCTTGCTGGAGTTGCAGCTGAGGTTGTTAGAAGAATTGTCTTGAAGGTTTGTGGTGGACACTGGTCAGAAGTGCTGCCGGCAGCCCTGCTTGCTTTGACCAAGGTCCATAAAATAATTGTGTGAAATGTGTTGGAAGTAACAGAGAGGCTGAGTTAGAGTTTTCTTGGGTTGTTGTTTTGAAAAAGGGTCAGTGCTGGTGCGTTGTCTTTGTTTTTAGTATGTGTCCAATGTGTCTGTTTCAGCTGTGTAATGATTTGCCAGTTTGTCTGTGAAATCTTGAGTAATGGTATGAGCTCTTTCTAGGCAATTTGGGTAACAAAATTCATTGAGAATTTGATAGAATTCTTTATTTGCACATTTAGCATTTTGAATTCTGTCTGAATGGTATCTTTTTTTTAGCTTTTTTGATAGCTGACTTGTATAATCTGCTAATTTTCTGTAGGCAAACTTTATCTTGATTGGTGTTTGTTTTGAGCCAGGCACATTGCAGCTTTCTAATTTGCTGTTTTATCTCTTTTATCTTTGTATTTCTCCAAGGTGCTTGTTTTCTTTTGTTCTGTTGTGTGGTTTTAGTGGTATCAGGATATCAAAAGCTTCCTGTTGCCACTCATATAGTTTTTTAACAGGATTTATTGTTTCCAGATCTGCACTGGATGTTAGTTGTGTTTCTAAGTATTCCAAATTGAGTTTGTTCCACGATCAATAGGTGGATCCATGCAAGGTTGTTTTAAGTGTGTCGCTTAGTGTTGTTTTCTGTTGGAAAAGCAAGCAAATGGTGGTCGACAATGTGTCCAGAGTCATTGTTTGAAAGGTAACTAGTTCTTTATTTGTAAAAATCACATCTAGGATGTGTCCAGCAGTGTGTGTGGGTTTTGGACGATCTGATGCAGGTTCAGTGCGTCTAGGCCAGCGATGATTGTTTTCGGATGGGGCATATTGGGTTTGTCAAACCAAATGTTGGGCTCACCAAGAATGCATAGGTTGGAGTGTAGTGTTATAAGGTTTGGAACTGTGTTTAGAAGAGTGTCTGGGAATGTTGCATTGCTAGGCAGAGGTCTGCAAAGGAGCAGGAATTTACAGGAGGAAGACGGTGTAGGATTACATCTGGTTAAAACGGGCCTCACAGTTTGTTATGGAGACATCGTTAGCTTTAGTGATATGTAATGTTTGTCTGAACACAACAGCCAGGCCATCTCCTTTTTTGCCTAAACGATTTTGGGTGATAGTTTGATAGCCTAGAGGAACTGCTTCATGCAGGACTGGAGCCATATCCTCTCCCAACCATGATTCTGTTATGAATAGTAAGTCAGGTTTTGCGTCAGTGAAAAGGTCAGAGATGGGATGTTTGTTTTTAGAGAGCGATTGAGCATTTATTAGTAGGCAGTTTAGAGAATGTGCTTTGGCGATAGAATGATTTTGTTTTGTGGAGGAGTGAGCAGTATTTTGTGGGCTTGCAGCATGTGTGTCCTTAGTATTGGCATTAGCTGTATGAGGATAGCAATCATGTAGCTGTTTTGTATCGTGCTCCGCGTCCAGCAGGCTAAGAAGGCATTTTGATGGGTCTACGTGTGTGGGTGGTGGAGACTGGTTTAGAGTGAGTTGGTGTGCTGTGTTGTTTTTGTAGTGTAACCTTGTTGTGCAGTAGACATGGAGAAGCAAAGTTGTGAGGTGTGGCACGTTGCTTATTTTGTTTGCGTCTGTTTAGGGCGGAATGTGTCTGAGTTAGGGGTGATTATGCAGCATGTAGGTCTTGTAGTAAGGTTCTAAATTGTCCAATGGATGAGAGGCAGTTAAACAAGAGTTGCTGTGTTGCTGTATATGTGTTAGATGGGGTGGAAGAGAGAAAGCTTGGCATTGGAGTTTGTTCATTTTTGTAGTCTGAAAGTTGGGTGTATGTTTGTAGTTTGTGACAGAAAGTATTATGAGGTGTTGCGCTTGGAAGATTTTGTTGTGCTGGTGTGCGTGTTATGTTTTGTTTTTGAGCAGTAGTAAAACAAGTGCTGATGTATTTGTTTTATGAGATGGGTTTGTTTGTATAGTATTGTTTGTAAGTGGAAGTTGTAATTTAAAGGGTTTGGTGATGTGTTTGTGAATAGAGCGTGTGTTGTGTGTAAGAGGGGATGAAGTAGAGTTAAGAGTGCTTGTCCTAGACTTGATTGTGCCAAGAGGTAATATGTGTGGTGCATTGGAGTGTAAGTGTTGTGCGGTTGTGTTATTGTGGTAGAAAGAAGAGGAGACTGTTGGTCAGAGAAATGACGGAAGGCTGAGTATAGGTTTGTTAGTGACATAAGAGGTCTGTTAGGAGTAATTAGAGCAGGGAGTGTGCGTCTGGATTGGAGTATGGTATGGATTTGGGTTGTGTTAGTGATGAGAGGATTGGTTAGTGGTATAGGATAGAGTTGTCTACTGTTTGTGGGTGATGGTGGAAATGTGTGGTAGCTGGACTAGAAGGGTGTATAGGTGTGGTTTCTGGAGTTTTGTGGTGGGTGCGGAGACATTGAACTTTGTCTTGGGTTAGTTTGTAGTAAATGAGTAGAGTACATGTGCTGTGAGTGTGTTACTTTGGCTGTGTATAGTGTAGGGAGGGTTCTGGTGTATATGAAATTGGGCAGCATTTCTGGCCCTAGTCCAGGCCAGTCTTGAGCAGGTTCAAACAGGCAATTTCCCTTGTCCTCTCTGCCCTTATCCTTGATGCCAGGGCTGAGACGCCTTCGGACAATGGGAACCCTAGCTGTAACCCCAAACAATCACAACACTAGTCTTAAGCACTAAAACAAATAGGAGACAAGCCTCTTATAGCCAATCATAGCCCTAGTCCCAGCATTCAATCAGGCACAAAACCCTATGCCCTACATCCAATAGAAAGCCTAATCCCAGCCTTAGTCAAAACCCTAATCCCACCAGCCAATCATACGGAAACCCTAAACCCTATGTCCAATAGAAAGCCGAACCCCAGCACTAGTCCCAACCCAAGTCCCAGCAGCCAATCATACACGATTGACTTAAAATCCATGAACTGCTCATTGCAAAATCTACGGTGGACCCTAAGGTTGAATTTGTTTTCTTTCTTTGTTACCGTTCACCACTCAGTCACAAGGTCAAATGGCTGTTCCTCCTTGATTGTTTTTTCTGTGCCAAGGACACTGAACTACATATTTTTATTTACAGGAGCCACACACCATATGCAATTTTTGTTTATATTATTAATTGCATTTTGTACATACCTGACATTTTTGTTATGTTGTTGCTTCTTTTTTAATTTGGAAAGTAGAGTTCCTGAAATTCAGGAAGGTCGCCTAGAGGATGATCACTCGCCAACTTGTGTTGTGCGAAAAACTTCCCTCATCCACTGTTGTGAATCCTTATCATTTTGCCGTATGAAATGGTTGTTTATTTTGCTCATATCTTTTTAATGTAACATTTTCAGTCAAAATAAAGAGGCACATTTAGCATATTGCTCTATAGAGGCAGCAAATTGTAATACTACCATTAAATGCATGCATCATATGTTATTGCACTCTTGCTGGCAAACGGTGGAGAAAAAGTGCCATCATATGATTATTTCTAACGCCTAAACCCAGGCCCTCCCTTCAACAAATCAACATAGAAATAAGGAACTACACAGGCCAAATGAAGCTCTAAAGGAGACAAGGACAAGGAAACTAGACCTAAGAAAGCTGGTAGAGTGTTATTAGTCAGCATGGTATGTTATCCAATGGAGATAGCTTACTCGTCATCGAGAGTGGGACTCAGCAAGAGGTGAGGAGGGAGGGATGGTATAATTATATAATCCTTGTGCAGTTCTGTAAAGTCTGATAATGTATGTTTGTTAAAAAACATTTTCAGTCTCTACCTACATGTTTTGAGGAGAAAGGCTAGTCCTTTTGACCATACAATTTCCCCAGCCGCACTGAATGTATGCTCTGAAGATAGACTGGCTACAAGACATGCAAGATAATTGATTGCAGGCCTGCTGGGTTCTCACCAATGTCCCTTCTTCTCATGCCAATAGGTCAAAGGGTCGTGATTGAGGTAGGCATCTGCTGGGTAATCCAAATAGGCTTGTACTATCTTCTCAATTGTCATTGTTGTTCACACTAGTTTCTGCTTTACCTGTTGGTTTAAGTCCTGCCACATACATAAAGGTGCCCCATAAATATGTTGAAAGTGAAGCTGCTGGTACTGTGGGTTTAGTAGCAGACAATGGTGTTCCCACTGGTGGGTGCTGCTGCATTTGCAACATGCTTCTAGTTTGTGGGCAGCACTGTGCTTTCCAGAGATTGAAGACAGCACTTCAGTTCTGATATGGCTTTGAATTTGCAATTGCTATCATCTAAATCACTGACTTTCATGTCAATCCAATTCTTATAACTCAACACATCCACTGTGAAAAAATAGAAGGAAAGTGGATTGTGTGGTGTGCCATGGATCCAGTAGACTGGCACAGATGTACTCTTCGAAGGACACAATCTCTTATTGCAGTCTTTAATTTGTATTAACATGAAGGATTAAGCTATTGACAAACGTATGTTTTTGACTACTACTTTTCTTGACAAAAGCCTTCTCAATTAATTTGATGGAATGAGCTAAATACAGGACTCCAGCTTTGAGAATATTACTGGCATTGTCAGTGCTAACAAATTCAATGCTGAAACCTCTGGATTGAACCCATGTGTATTCCATTTTCCTCAAGATGTTGGCAACTGTAGGTGAATTCTCTATGGAGAACATTGAAACGGTTTCATGCCAATTAATGCTTTGAAAAGCTTCCCCAAAGTGAGACAAGTGGCTAGCCCTTGCTCAACCCCCTTGAAGGAAACCCAATGTGCATTGATTCACATATTAGGCCCAAATCACAAAGGTAAACTTACGCTTTTGAGTAAGCTTACTACTTTTTGGGATTCACAAAGGTCAACTTAGACCAAAAGTATAACGTGGCTAGTAGTAACTTACCTTTGTGAATACAGAAAAAGTAATTAAGTTAACCTTTTGGTCTAAAATGGACTTTTGATCTAACTTTACCTTTGTGAGTACCGAAAGTGGTAAAGGTAGACTTTCGGTCTAACTTTACCTTTGTGAATCAGGACCGTAGTCTGTTTCTTGACAACTGATTCATATGTCTACCATGAGGTGGATGCACTGAACAGCACTCTATTTTGTTGCTTCGCCAACCAATTGCAGCACTTGATGGTGCATCTCTGGCACGGTAACAGTGAAAAAAATTTCAACCCTCCATTTTGGACAGAAGGTCACCACAAATATTAGAAACACCTCTCCTTTCACCAAAGAAAAAGGCAAAAGGTCACTCATATTTAGTCCAGCTTCCCATTGTATGAATGGACCTTTTCATGGGCTCTGTGGTATGGTGACTCCTTGCTGAACATAAACTTGATAGTGGGTTGTTGTGATTGTTTTCTTTTTGAGGATTCCTTCACGGGTGACCTACTGGTAGCAAGTGAGCTGCATGGATGTTTCGGAGTGACTATATCCCACTTATCCTTTTGCCATATCGAGGCAAATTGTTTCAGGTTTCAAGGTTAACATCTATGAATTGGAGGTCCTTAACATCACTATGCCCCACGTAGGGTGAAGAAACTCATGGGCAAATTACCCTTCAGTTGCAGTAAGAATTTGATTACATACCTGGGCATTTGCCTCAAACTGACAATTGTGGGCTTCTTTGGTTTACATTTTCTCCTTTATCACAGAGATCAGATCCAACATATAACATGGCACTCTCGTACATGGGTCACATTACTGCAGTTAAGATAGTTATTCTGCCTAGAGTGCTGTTTTACTTTCAGGAGTAGCTTATGTATGCCGAACAAACTACATTGAACCAGGCAGAGAGAGAATGTTCTAATTTTATAGGAGCAGGTAAGTGCTTTTGAGTGGCATTGGCATAGCTGGTTTAACATATCAAAATCAGGGCTGGGGAGTCTCCGCTTTAAAAGATACTATTAAGATGCTCTACTGAGGTTTTTTTAGATTGGTGTGAGGTGAAATCTGAGCTATATTGGTGCTTTATTGGCCAAGCTCTATTGGGTAGTCCACTTTGGGATGTACCTCAGTTAAGTAAAAAGGATAGGGCTAAATCTCCATAGCCCTCTTCAATTACATGCTCTACTCTCTAAATGTCTCAGACAAGGTAAAGATCTGAAAAGGATTGATCACCTCCTTGCCCCTTTCACTCCCTTATGTGGACATCGTGATTTTCAGCTTCTGTAGGGAAGGGCGTTGTGTGACGGTGGATGACATGTTCTTTGGGGCTAGACAAAACAATTTGGCTATGTGAAGATGAAATTTGAGCTGGGACAGCCTTAGAGGTTTTGATATACACAAGTTAGACATTGGGTATTTACACCACATGGAGAAACAGGGAGGGAAGAGGCCCTTAAATAGTTTTGAGAAATTGCTTCAAAAGATTGTGTTAGACTAACACCTAAATTCCCACATCTACAACATTTTGTTGGAGCTGAGGCATGTCAACGAAACCCAAAAGGATGTTTTAGGGTTAAGGTTTATAAAGGAGCAATGGATTGTGATCCTTCACAATGGGGGTTGGGAGTAACACACATTCAAGTTATTAAGGCTAGCCTTAAACCTCTTCTTCTGTGGTACCTTACTTGCACATCATTTATGCAAAGGCCTGAGACACATTCTCGAGGATGTGGTGACAGGGTTGGTAACACATTCCAACATTATCTCGGGTTGTAGGATATTCTGAGCTTTCTGGAAGCAAGTTCAAGACCTTATGGAGTAGATCATAGGAATCAGCATCTCTATAGGTCATGTTGAGATCCTACTGAGGCTGATACCAGCAATGAGAGTGGAGGGACAAAGGACAAACCAGCCATTGATTTCAAGTATATTAAAGCAGCAAGTGGGATTGGGTATGTGTATTTCTTATTGTGCATGAGACACCTATGAATTGGCTGATACTGAATGCAATTCAACATAACTTTGTTGTATTTGTTGCAGGAGAGTCTAAAACCTTGATATGTCAAAGAAATGTAGAGTCTTTCAATTTCTTCTGCTGAATTTAGATATCGATGGTTGAGGTGTTTGTCTACTTCTGGGTGATAAGAAAGAGAGAGGGGGAAAAACCTTTATAGCATCATAACACAAACACAGGTAGAAAGTGTTAATATGTGTATCCGTTGTAATTGCTTGGTCCCAGGCATAGTGTCTTGCAAGTTAGCAATGATGGAATCCTTTTGGCTTCTGATGAAGTCGGTGAATTATGCTGTAAGTTTTAGAGGGTAATGCGATGAAGGCTTGTTTAGAATGTTGAAATCACAGTTACAGTCAGACGAATATAGACATGTAATACTAAGCTCCATGCGTGGTGCGGTTATTAGCGGGTACTCAAGCTGGGGAGGGCAGTACAAATGGCAACGAGTTAGGGGATAAGTAACCCAAGGATTGACAATGCTCTCCCAGAGAGTTTGCCGTGGTCTGAGAAAACTGATTGTGTGTGGAGCGTGTGTTGCAGTTGAAGTTCGGAACCAACGCTTAACACATGTGGAGTCAAAGCACAACTCCAGCCTCTGCAGTGAAGTTGAAAATAATGAAAGCATTGCAAAGAAATCTACATATTGGTGACCGAGAACCTGCTGGGTTGACCATACATAAAGGTACTGCGCAGCTATGCAAGATACAGTCATACGTAATTCGGAAAGTTAAAGCTTTAGGAAAATACAACCAGGTTGTCAAAGAAAAGCTATTGACAATTACAAAATCCAAGATAATGTTATAGTTAGAAAGTGGTGAAGACAAAGAGCCACCAAAGGATAAAACATTTATTTACTCACCAGAACCTGACTAAAGTGAGCTGGTACGACCTCAGCACCAGGCGCCGCAACCCAGCCCAAGGACAGGGGTTGTGTGTGACAAGGGCGCGACAATCACAACAGTCTCCCATATCTTTGGAATAGTGAAACGCTGCTTTTCCAATAAAGGCAAAGATAGAGGCTGTCCTTCCAAAGGTCATCAAGGAGGATCCAGAGGCCAGCATGTCCCAACGCCTTAAAGATGGATCACATGAATAGGTTCTAGATGAACATCAAAGGGAGCCAGAGAGACCTCCACCCTCAATATCAGCCACTTCCATAAATGGCTATAATGATGCCGCTTTCCTGAAACCACCACCACCATTTGATACCACCAAAAAGCAAAATATTGGCAAAAGATGGACTGCTTAGATAGAGACATTTAATGATTGAATTGATACACTTGAAAATACTGATTACAAAAAGATTATTAATAATCTAAAAAGTCTTGCTGCTGATGGTGTAAAAGAAGTCATAAAGAAAATGCTGCGAACTGATGAAGAAGTCACATCTCGTCAGATTAAAGAAGTGTTGAATCTCCAGTTTGATCCAATGCCAAATGTCGATTATGAACAATACATCTACAACCAAGAATGCCAAAAAGTGGGTGAAACCATTGATGAATTTTTGTGGAGACTCGACACACTCATCAGGCTTTGTAAGTTCAATTAATTCAATTACAAAGAAGCTATGCTTCTGAGCCTGATTGAAGGATGCTTGTCAGATTCATTCAGAAGATGACTGCTGAGAGAACTCTTCGTCTGGAGCGAGTGTTAATGGTTTCCCAGAGGTGAAGAGCATGATGATTGACAAGCTGCTGATATGGAGACTGAAAGTGCCCAGAATGAATCCGTCATGAATGTGAAAACTAAGCCAAAACAAAAGACTGAAGGACACAAAGTCAGGTCTACACATAAAAAGAAGTTGTGTTTTAAATATAGATTGTTTGCTTCCACATGAAGGTAAATGTCCCGCTCTTGGACAGATATGGAAAGGCTGCGGGAAGGAGAACCATTTTGTGACAGTTTGCAAATCAAAGAAAAAAGTAATTGTGTCACTGCGCAAAGACAAACGTTCTTGACGCCAGAATGTTACAGAAGCAGCGTTCAACGCACGCCACAATGCCAAGCAGTGACATAATTTACTTTATTAAGACAAATCGACACTGAACGAAGTCGATTGTCATCTAAATCATCATCAAACAGTTATTCTGTATCAGTATCAAGTGAAAGTGAAAAAAATTATTGTGCTGTGTCGATGTTTACCTCAGAAAAGCATGTGCATGTTGGTTTGGCGGCTTGTGAAGAAAAATGTCAGTGAAAGAAAGAGTGACACTCCGATGCACCAAAGTCATTAGAACATTGTCTGAAGATCACACTGAAAGTAAATGGTTGTTCGATACTTTTCATTATTGACAGTGGTGCATCAATAAACATTATGCCTGAGGAAAATTACAATGAAATATCTCCACTTCCGCAACTTACTCCATCGAATACCTAAGTGTATACATACTGCAACAACACGTTAAAAAGTCAAGGTTTATTTGTAGCAACAATGAAACACAAGAAAGCAAAGGTGCAAGCACCCATTCATGTGCATCAAGGCAGAGCGTCAAGTGCCTTTCTACTCAGTTTCAGCCCAGCCGCTGATATGGGACTGATTTCTGTGAATTACAACATGAATGCTCACCACAAAATAGTAAATCAGTTCTCTTTGTTATTTCATGGTTTAGGAAAGCTTAAGACTATGAAAGTAAAGTTACATATTAATGAGGACATCTGTCCTGTTGCTCATAGACATAGACAAATTGCTTTGAATTTGCAAAAAGCTGTTGAAAAAGAACTTGAAGGGCTACTTCAGCATGATATTATTGAGCGTTCAGCTGGTCCAACACCATGGGTTTCTCCCATAGTAATATTCTCTTAAAAGGACAGGGGGGGCTGTATGTAAATGCATTTACATGCATCAAGCAAACAAGGCAACTAAACGATAACAACATCCAAGTCCACACATTGCTGACATTATAAAGCAATTTAATGGTGTAAAGGTCTTCTCTTGCCTTGATTTAAATAAAGGTTATCATCAATTAAAACCTAAAGAATATTGCATGTACATTACAACCCTAAGTCATCCACTGCAGAACTGTTTTAAGATGCCATTCAACGTATCATGCAGCCAATCATGAATGCGCTCAATTACAGCAATCACATATTGGTTTTCTGAGCTACACAAAAAGAACACATTAAAGCTCTCGCACAAGTATGTTGTTTACTTGCTGAAGCATGTTTGACTTTGAATGCAGACAAGTTTGAGTTCCATAGGACAAAGCCAAAATTCTTTGACCATATCTATTCTGATGGAGTATGAGTGACACCAAATCCTGTTAAAATACAATCACTGTCAAATGCTGATCCCCCAAAAGATGTTCCTAAAGTGCGTTCATTTCTTGGCATGGCCAGTTTTTGTTCCAGATACATGTATAGACTTTGCCACTGTAAGTGCTGTGTTGATGGACTTTATGAAAAAGAATGTTTCATTTAATTGGCCACATGAATGTGAGAAACTTTTTAAGAAAATCAAACAAGCTATTGAGAATGCTACTGAAATGGCAGACTTTAATCTGAAGCTTCATACAGAGGTTGTTGTTGATGCTAGCTAGTCGGGTTAGGCACTATCCTTGCATAGTACAGCAAACACCTAAATGCTTGAAGTCATATTGCAGCATCTGCAAGTAAAAGTTTCTCCCAAACAAAATGTGCTTTACTCACAACCTGAAAAATAAAGCATATCCGTGGTATGGGCTGGTGAACATTGCCATGTATTTCTGTATGGAAAACCTTTTACGCTGGTAACTGGTCATCAAGCTTTACTGACAACATTTGGCAATCCAAAGGCCAAAATACATCCATGCATTGACCGATGGGAACTATGGTTACCAGAGTCTAATTGTACCATTGTGCATTGTCCAGGGAAAGATCAGAACCCTACTGACTACTTTTCCAGAATGCCTATACAAGGTCACGGTACTCCAACCAAGACGGCTGAGGCCTATATCAACTTCATTGTAAAATCAAACACACCAGCTGCCATTTCATTGGCCCAGATTATCACTGCCACGAATCATGATAGTGACCTCTTAAAGTTGCAATTACACATCAGTCATGGAACCAACTCACTCGACCAGTGACTGTGAATATCGAAAAGAAAAGAATGTCAAAGATGAACTGCCCATAAGGCAACTGCCTTTCTACAAACACTCTCACACCTTGAACAGCTCAAAGCATGCATGGGAGAGAATGCCCAATGACTTTTTAGGTCCGCTCGACAATGGAAATCACCTGGACATCATACTTTCCATTTACTAAAGATCTTTCCTCAAGAACGAGTCATTGAAAGACTAGATGGCATCTTTGCAACATGGGGTGTCCCAGCCATAGTGAAGTCTGACAGTCTAACAATGTACCGCCTTGTAACAGTCGGGAGTTTGAAGATTTCTTGGAGCATTTGAATGTAAAGCATTAGGAGAGCACACCTGTGTAATTGCAGGCCAATAGATTTGTTCAACATTTTATGAGTACACTACAGAAAGCACTGCAGCGTGCTACTCTTGAGAAGCTCGATTTGAAAACGGTGTTGAATTCTACCTTGAGAGCTTATCGTTCAACACTCCACCCTTACAGATCAAATATAAATCAGATGAGGGACAAGTCAGGGTTGTCCCTTGTCGCTCTTGCTTTTCAAGATATGCATAGAACCTCCGGCAAACAAAATAAGAACAAACTTTCAACTGTAAAGCTTGGGGGGAAAAGGTAGCTTTGTATCCCGACGATTTAATGATATACACTAGCGAAATAAAAAGGTCCCTCCCAAAAATCTTGAAAACCCTAGAGTAGTTTGGGAAGACTTCAGGGTATTCTGTTAATCAACAGAAGACCGAAATTATGGAGTGGAATAAGTAATGCTCTAGCTCATCAGTGAAACAAGAGATGAGATACTTAGGGATGCAGGTTGTACAAGATCTTGACAAATTGACCCAAATACATTTTAATAAGACAGTAGCTAAAACTAAGAAGTTATTAAGGGCTTGGAGTAACTTCCTGCTCTTGTTTTTAGGAAGATCGAATCTACTTAAAATGTCCATACTGCCAAAGCGTACTTTTATTTTTGACTCAATACCCATATAAATTAATCTGAAAGCTTTTAAGAAATTACAGGACAAATTAAGTCATTTTATTTGGACCACTAAAGGGGTAAGAATTGCTTGGAAGTAGTTGCTCCAGAGGAAAATACATGGAGGGATTGCAAGTCCTGATTTGCTCCTGCATTGTCGGGCTTTCCAGTTCAAGGCTTTTAGATCCCTCATTTTAGATAATCTATCATATACTCCACTCTTTAAAGCCATGACCAGGGATTGCTCCGAGATGGCCCCTTCTTCTTGTTTAAATTTGGCCACCTCAAATACTTTAAAAAAGTCAGGATAAAGATTTTGAGGACTGCATGCAAAACATGGTATCAAATAAGGTAGACCCTTAATACCATATTATTGTACCTCTCCCCCCATTTTGAACTTCCCAGGTACTCCAGTATGTCTTATAGACATGTTGGCAGTACCCCTGGCCGAAGCAGGAATACATAAGTGGAGACAAATTCTGCAGGAAAATGCATTACTCTTTTAGGAAACTTTGATAATAACGGAAGGACATCTTTCAAGGTTTGAACATTGTCAACTGACAGCTGGGCAAGAGAACAGGGGAATGTTGGGGTAGTAAGTATGGACTGTATAGCGAAACTGTAAATAAAATCCCCTCAGGAGAAGGAAGTTGCAAAGTGGTACAGGATGCTGAAAGAGGCAGGGAGAGAACGCTATTATATGCTGGCTGAGATCTGGAAGGGGGGCCTGCTGCTTCTGGAGATGGAAGACTTATGGTATGTTTTGATGACTTCTTTTTGGTCAACTTAAAAATATGCACCTCTCAGGAAACATCATCTTTTCAAAGTACACAGGGCGTACTGGACACAGTAGAAGTTGTCAAAGCTGGGGACACAGGAGGCGAGAAAGTACCCCAAATGTGAAGAGAAGGTGGACGACATACATATGTTCTGCCGGTGCCCTCTGATAGAGATCTTCTGGAAAGATGTGGGTAAGGTGATCACTGAAGAAATCAAGGTAAGCCTGGCAATGTTGATATTTGGAGTAGAAGATGTGGGCCATAAACCGGTATATCTACTTAAGAAACAAAAATCTCTATTGCTTGTGTTGATTTTATTGGCAAGAAGGGAGATCTGTTTAAAATGGGTATTGCCAATCCCCCCATCAAAAATCAAATGGACATTATCTGTTCAGAGTGTAAATCGTCTAGACTGCAGGGTTTCACCGGTTAAAAGAGTAACTTTCTGGGAGATTTCGGAAGTCCGGCTAAAAATTCTGAGATTTTAGAAGTTGGCAATGCTGGGATTAATAAGAAACAGGTTCTATGATTAACACAAATCCCAAATTCTCACCTCAGATTAATTGCTAAATAGGTAATGGAGCTGGTACACAGCGAAACATGGCTGAAGGTCACTCCCTTAGTAAGGAATGGGAAATATGGTTGCCTGTCTGATCCATCTAACTGAGCCCCTATTTGACATTTTGATGGAAAATGAGGACTAACGAAAAAAACAGGTGAAAGTCCTGCAACACTGATATTCAGGAGAGCAATGAACACCATGTTATCTCAATGGACCAATCAGAGAAAGAAAGATGATAAAACAACTGATGAGAAGGAATTGATGAACAAACAAACGATGAAGCATTGCTGACCAAAGACAACATGCAATAACATCATCTTTAAGAATGAAGATCGAATGCTTGCACGACAGATGCAGAGAGGAAAATCTGATACTCCATTTAATGCAGAACCTTTTCAAGTGGTGTTTACCAAAATGCACAAGGTGACTACCCAGCATCCTGAGAAGTTTATTACCAAAGACTCTTCTCATTTTAGGATCGTACCTAATTGTTCATCAGATCTAACTGTTGAAGGAGAGACTGGTTCTGAAACATATGCGACTGCTTTTGCCTCTACACTGTTGATGCAGATCCTGGGTATTAATGATGAAAGTTCTCAGTTTCCAAGAACAAGATCAGGCTGAACAATTACAGCGTCAAAAAGATTAAAAGAAGAGATTTAATTGTATATGTCTATCTATCTATATTTTGTAAAAAACAATGTAACTTTTTTATTTTAAAGAGGGGAAGATGTAGTGTCTTGTGAGATAGAAATTATGGAACCCTTTTGGCTCCTGATGGACTCCGTAGAACTGAGTTACAATTGTTGGTGCGGAATGGGATGAAGGCTGGTTTTGAATGTTTAGCTCACAGTTACATGCAGATGAATAAAGACATGTAATAATACTAAGCTTCGTGTGTGGCATGGTTATTGGTGTTTACCCAGGCTGGGGAGGAAGTTACACCAGGTTTAGAAACAGTGAAGAGAGATTGGGAGGACGGTTACTGAGGAGATGTTTTCTTTTTTTTTTTTTTTTATTCAAACCTAATACAAATGTATTGAAATTAACAGGCAGGAGTACTAATATCAGAGTGAAGCAAAGCATTGCAGAAAATGGTTTCCTAAGCATTATATTTTTTATGCACTGTTAAATCATAAGAATAAAGGGTTAAGCAAAACTTTATGATGACAGGCTGAAAAAGAGCCCCCTGAAGACACGACGCAGATTAAAAGAATGGGAAAGAACTGACTCACAAACAATCTGACTTTCACTGTACACAAAACGACAAGAGTTCATTATGTATTAGGGAACACAGTATGTTATCTTTATGCCAGTGAGATGCTAAAGAAGTTCTATTTTTCATTATATTTGTGATTTGGATAGTCGAAACAGAGGGCCTCATTCACAAAGATAAACTTACACTTTTGTGTAAGTTTACAACTGTTTGCTATTCACGAAGGAATTTACAAGTAGTATCTTTTGAGTGCGGAGTCTCAGTACATTAAAAAAAATAGCTTTTTTATGTGCAGAGACACCTCACTCATAAAGGTACTACTTGTAAATCCCTTTGTGAAGAGCAAACAGTCATAAACGTACACAAAAGTGTAAGTTTAGCTTTGAGAATCAGGCCCTCTATATCAAATAAACTTTTTTGCGCTAGGACTAAAATGAAGAAACACCTTATCTTTTCGAGGCAAAAAAGATCATCAACAGAATATTGTGTTTCATAGATTTTCAAACAAAGAAATCCAGGGAGATTTTGTCATTGAACTGGTTACCATGCAAGTTAGTAACCATGATTACGCAATGTTTCACTGGCACACACTCCAACTAAGCAATGTCAAAAATAAATTTCAGTCAGTGGAAATGTTCTTGAAATGGTAATCAACAGACCTGCCAACTTACTCAGTGCTGCTACTTGTCACAGAGCATTAGCACACTTCACACAACCACCAATTGATGAAACGTTATCACATGGTGAACACTGAGGCTGCCTTACAAAAAGTACGTCTCTGCTCTTTGTGCTTTAAAGTTTAGCAACAAGGGAGTACCCTATCTACCAAACTGAAGGTCCACCCGCTTGACTCTCAGCAACTGAGCATACTCAGTCTCTGTCACCAACATACTCCTCCGATGTCCTGATGGAGTACATTTGGACAAAATGACTGCCAGCCCGATTAAAGTGGACGTTCAAATGGCTAGTTTTCATTATCCCTTACCCCTGTGAAAAATCTTGCAGTAATGGACAGTAAAAACGTTTCGCAGCCTCCAATACCATCATCCCCTCACAGACTGTCTGCAACGACCTTTCTGACTTTTTCCACAACAAAATACTTAAGATTTGCACCAGCTTAATACACCAACCCACCATAGAGGACATCATCAAGCAACCCCCCCACCACCAGGAGCACCCACCCACTAATAAACTACAGCCCCCTCACCACAGAAGACACCACCAGAATGATGTAAACCATCCACTCACGGTTTCCACAGACACCTGCCTTCACCCCATGTACATTACAGAAAACGGGGTAACCCAATCTGGTCAAGGACCTGGGTAATGTACGTTACAAAAAACAGCGGTCCTAGACCTATACTTAGAATGAATTAATCAAAATACTTTGTTTCTTGTATGATTCAGTTAACCATATCATTAAATGAGGTAAACAACATAAAAAAGCAGAAAACGACCTTGAAAAGAATTCACCATATATTTATTCAATAATATTTTGGATAAAAGCCATATATATTATTTTAATCACATGAATCAATCAAAGGAGGTTGCACCAGAGGAAGGTGTGCAGTGAAAAAGAGAGGGTGCTCAAGTGTAAGGAGATAAAGAAGAAGAATACTTCAACACATTATCAGGAATTTAATATGTCAAGGCAGGGAAGAGCGGTTACAGGTCACCGTCCTAGCTAGTCTGTCCCAATGGCATTCATATAAACTTGACTTTTGTTTCATAACAGAAATCAATTCCGAAGTAGCACATTAAGAAGGGTATTTTGGGTACAGACTAAATACAAAAGGGGCGTCGACGTTTCGATCCGACTTTCGACCATAAGGGAAATTAGACAGCCTCGGTCTTGCGGATCTTCATCAGGACTTGGCCTGGGCAACCTAAAAGGCAATTGGCGCCGATTAGTAGGTCGTTGCATTAAAAAGGGGTTAAAATCAATGAAAAAGTTTACAGGGGCTCACCTATCAATTATGGGTGAGTAGCGAAATCCACGGTTCATACATGGAGTCCAATAGAATGAGTTCTATAATCCAAACTTTAAAGATAAATGTAATCAATGTAAGATCAGCTAAAGTAATAAACTTCTAACTATTACAAAGGAATACATTGAATTGAATTAATTGAATAAATTGAATACCTTGACAGTGAATGTCCAAAAGTTAACCACCAGAGGCTTCAAGGGACGATTACAGCCAACTGTGTAAACAGAGAGGGAGCTAAGTTGTAGCCTCTGTGCATGTAAATTGCTGCGATTTACATACGTTACTCAGTGGAAAAACAACAATAAAGCCCATGGAATCACACTGCCACAGTAAAACAAACGGACCATCAATTATATTAGGAACGGGGCCAGATGGATAATAAAAGCTTAAATTAAAAGACCGTGTATCACATAACGCTCGACACTGGGTGTATACAGTGCTCAAAGGACGCCTGAATGCCAATAAGAAACGGTATACTTAGGCCAAAGACGAAGGAAGTATATCGGTTACATGTCATGCAAAGAGCCGGCATATTCAAGCTAAGCGCATTAGACACGGAGGTCCTACGCGTCACGGCCGCGTCTAGAACAAAACATCGTAGTGATCCAAGGGTCGGAGAGTTACTTACTGTTCCAATTCAAGAATAAGCGGACAACTGGGGTTCCTTAGATTATTGAGCGCGCCTAGCCAGTACGCGGTCGTCACCATGGAATCAGGCACAAATGAAAGCGGGAGGTGGACGGTGTTCACGTAAGTTATAACGTTACCGGCAACGTCAGGCAGTACGTGACCGGTGTGAGGATGGGAAGGGAGGAAAGACTCCCGAAATAATAGCGAGTGACAGAGCAAAGTCAAAATATTTACAATTACTTACAAACTTAATAATAGCGATATTACAACAGAACATACAGTGTTATAATTACATAAAAAACATGAGCATAGAATTATACACGTATTAGATAGACATCGTAATAAAGATGATGCGACAAAACACACAGTCTTGCAATTACATGAAAGCCATGAACCTGGAATATTTTTTCAACAGACAATGAATGAGCCGGTGGTTGACACTAGAGCCCTAATGTCTGAACCAGCCAGATGTAGTACAAGAATGATACAATACAATTAGTAATTTGTGAGTACTGAGACCTGTCTGCTGATCTCTTCAAATTCGTTAAGGCCTCGGGTTACTGTGTTTAGAGAGTGTATCCATTTGCACTCGCGTTTATTGAGGGTTATGCTGAAATCTCCCCCTCTGGGGTTGGGGCTTACCTTTTCTATGACCCACCATTGAAGACTATTGGCCGCATGGTCGAATAGCATAAAATGCTCCACTAAGGGGGCACCCTGTACTCTGCATCGAATACGGCTACAGTGTTGTAGTATACGGCACTTGACTTTCTGTATGGTTTGCCCAACATAGATGAAACCGCAAGGGCATTGGATTGCATAAATCACGCCGCTCGTATTACAATTACTGTGTTCCTTTAAGCTGTACGTGCACCCATTGTATGTAAAGTCAGTCATTTCTTTAGACATAGAGCAGGCCTTGCAAGTACCACACTTATGGTGACCATTAATAGGTGGGAGACCCCATAGAGTTGTCTGTGAATGGATCCTAGGAGTGTCTAACATAGATTTAACCACATTGTCCCTAATATTTTTGGCTTTTTTGAAAGCATGTAGGGGGAGTGGTATATTTCTTAACTCATCGGAGACCAGGTGCCAATGTTTGTTGATTGCCTTCTTAATAGCGTTACTCTTCGTATTAAAGGTAGTAACACAAACAAGGCGCTCGTCGTTATTCTCCATTCTGACCTTTGGGCTCAACAAAAGGTCCCTAGGGTTGTGCCATGCCCGTTTGCGTGCCTTTTTTAGCAATCTAACGGGGTAACCTCTTTCACTTAGTCTAGCGAGAAGACCCGCTGACTCCTCAAGGAAGTCCTCCTTTTTAGAACAGTTTCTCCTAAGCCTTAGGAACTGGCCAAAAGGCAAATTATCCCTCAAGTTACGTGGGTGGTGACTTGTATATCTCAACAAAGTATTTCGTTCACTGTTTTTCCTATACAGACTGGTGTACAGTTCATCAGATTGAGCATTTATGTTAATATCCAAGAAGTGGATAGTTTCCCTGCTGAAGTCAAGGGTAAACTGAATATCCGGGGAGCAGGTGTTAAGCCAATGATGAAAATCTATCAATTGTGCCTCATCCCCTTTCCAAATCATTAGGACGTCGTCTATATAACGACGCCACAGCGTGATGCAATCTCTGTGTGGGTTGTACTCATTAAGAACAAAGCATTGTTCGTATTCATGCATGTATATAATTGCTAGATTCGGAGCGAAGCTAGCGCCCATAGCCACGCCTTTAGTTTGCAGATAGTAGTCCCCCAGAAATGTAAAATAGTTGCGTGTCATGGCAATTCTGAGAAGCTCAATAATGAATTCAGTAGGGACCCTGTGTGGTGTGGTACGGTTGTTCAGTACTGACTCAATACATGTGAGGGCGGTGTCCTGTGGGATATTAGTGCACAATGATGTTATATCCATTGTAACCAAGATGTCAGTCGTGGGGTCATGTTGACGCCCATCAACTAGCTGAATTGTTTGCATTGTGTCTCTTAGGTATGTAGATGTGTTTTCAGCGATGGGTTTTAGGAACACATCAACATATTTGCAAAGGGGCTCCAGAATGGAGCCACAACCGGAGATTATCGGTCTACCAGGTGGACACTCCATCCGCTTATGTATTTTAGGTAGAGTGTAGATGGTTGGTGTACGGGGATGTTTATTATTTAGGTATTCATACTCAGGTTTTTTGAGAATACCTGATTCCAAAGCCTCTTGTGTGGTACGTCTGATTATGTTAGTGATTTCTTGGGTGGGGTCCCTTCTAAGTTTTTTATAGTTTCCTACCACAGACAATTGTGCGAGAATCTCTTTCTTGTAATCATCCACATTTTGCACCACAATAGCACCACCCTTGTCAGCTGGTTTTATGACTATTTTGGTGTTGGTTTTAAGGGAATCCAAACCTTCCCGTTCTGATTTGCTGATGTTGTACTTGACATATTGTCGGTTCGACAATATTTTATCCACATCCCTCAATACCACCTGCTCAAAAGCTATAAGTTTGTGAGATAGTAAATGGGTCGGGGGGTTGAATTTTGAAGGAGGTCTTAATCCACTGCCAGAGAAAATTGGGTTAGATGGGATTTTTTGAAAATAGTGCTTCAATCTAATCTTCCTAAAGAATTGATGAAGTTCTACCTTAAGATTAAAATCATTAGGTAGATTGGTTGGCACAAAAGAGAGACCTTTTTGCAGAACTATTTGTTCATTAGGTTTCAATGTATAGGAAGAGAGGTTAACTACAGGGTTGACAGGTTCATAAGTTACCATCTGTAGTGCTGACGGCGTGTCTGTATCTCTCCGTGGTTCTCCTGTTGGAACTGTACCTGTTTGTTTTGTCTCCCTCTGCCTCTGTTCCACCCTTGGCTCCTGTTCCCCCTGGATCTGCCCCAGGGGCGTGCACGGCCTCGCTGTCCCCACCATTGGTCCTCTGCTAAAAAAGGGGTCGTAGGGGCCTGCTGCTCAGTGTATGGGTGGCCTAGAGTTGATGTAGATGTACTGGGACCTGGCCTTTCAGTGTCGCTATCCGAACCACTTCCTAGTGATGAACCAGAGAAGGTGGTGTACCTCCTATAGCCGCCTCTCCCTCTACTCGAGAAAGTGCCCTGATATTCCCTCGTGTAGTAACCTTCCTGTAAGTATGGATACGTGTTTTTCTTTTCATAAAATTTGATGTCCCTAGCTACCTTGTCCAATTTGGTGGCCTGGGTGTAGATGTCAAAGTCACGTATTGTTTTCTCTAGCCTTTCTAGAGCCTCCTTAGCATTAACGAGGGCTCTGTCCTCTGTGATCTCCTTTTTGAGGTCAAGGATCTCTCTAGTCAGACGTTCCACTTCCTCAACAGCTGTTTCAATCCCCAACACCATCCAATGTCTAGAACAATTGTTGGACACAAAACTAAAATTCTCTTTAAATTTGGGGTTGTCTAGAAAGATTGCTGGCTCGTTCCTAATTTGTAAACCCACTGGTATCACATTAGTTTGCAAGTATTTGGTCAGAGTATGTCCATGAAGTCTAGTTCTAATAAGTTTCTTCTCGAGTCTCATTCATTGTCTGTTGAAAAAATATTCCAGGTTCATGGCTTTCATGTAATTGCAAGACTGTGTGTTTTGTCGCATCATCTTTATTACGATGTCTATCTAATACGTGTATAATTCTATGCTCATGTTTTTTATGTAATTATAACACTGTATGTTCTGTTGTAATATCGCTATTATTAAGTTTGTAAGTAATTGTAAATATTTTGACTTTGCTCTGTCACTCGCTATTATTTCGGGAGTCTTTCCTCCCTTCCCATCCTCACACCGGTCACGTACTGCCTGACGTTGCCGGTAACGTTATAACTTACGTGAACACCGTCCACCTCTACGATGGACAAACTACGATGTTTTGTTCTAGACGCGGCCGTGACGCGTAGGACCTCCGTGTCTAATGCGCTTAGCTTGAATATGCCGGCTCTTTGCATGACATGTAACCGATATACTTCCTTCGTCTTTGGCCTAAGTATACCGTTTCTTATTGGCATTCAGGCGTCCTTTGAGCACTGTATACACCCAGTGTCGAGCGTTATGTGATACACGGTCTTTTAATTTAAGCTTTTATTATCCATCTGGCCCCGTTCCTAATATAATTGATGGTCCGTTTGTTTTACTGTGGCAGTGTGATTCCATGGGCTTTATTGTTGTTTTTCCACTGAGTAACGTATGTAAATCGCAGCAATTTACATGCACAGATGCTACAACTTAGCTCCCTCTCTGTTTACACAGTTGGCTGTAATCGTCCCTTGAAGCCTCTGGTGGTTAACTTTTGGACATTCACTGTCAAGGTATTCAATTTATTCAATTAATTCAATTCAATGTATTCCTTTGTAATAGTTAGAAGTTTATTACTTTAGCTGATCTTACATTGATTACATTTATCTTTAAAGTTTGGATTATAGAACTCATTCTATTGGACTCCATGTATGAACCGTGGATTTCGCTACTCACCCATAATTGATAGGTGAGCCCCTGTAAACTTTTTCATTGATTTTAACCCCTTTTTAATGCAACGACCTACTAATCGGCGCCAATTTCCTTTTAGGTTGCCCAGGCCAAGTCCTGATGAAGATCCGCAAGACCGAGGCTGTCTAATTTCCCTTATGGTCGAAAGTCGGATCGAAACGTCGACGCCCCTTTTGTATTTAGTCTGTACCCAAAATACCCTTCTTAATGTGCTACTTCGGAATTGATTTCTGTTATGAAACAAAAGTCAAGTTTATATGAATGCCATTGGGACAGACTAGCTAGGACGGTGACTTGTAACCGCTCTTCCCTGCCTTGACATATTAAATTCCTGATAATGTGTTGAAGTATTCTTCTTCTTTATCTCCTTACACTTGAGCACCCTCTCTTTTTCACTGCACACCTTCCTCTGGTGCAACCTCCTTTGATTGATTCATGTGATTAAAATAATATATATGGCTTTTATCCAAAATATTATTGAATAAATATATGGTGAATTCTTTTCAAGGTCGTTTTCTGCTTTTTTATGTTGTTTACCTCATTTAATGATATGGTTAACTGAATCATACAAGAAACAAAGTATTTTGATTAATTCATTCTAAGTATAGTTCACCCCATGTACAGCTTTGGAAGCACACCGATCAGCGTTAACCTCACCACGATCATCAACTCCTCCATCCTAAGTGGAAACTTCCCAGACAGCTGGAAATACATGCAGGTCACAGCTCTCCTGAATAAACCCTTGGCCAACCCGAAAGAGCTCAGCAACTATAGGCCCATCTCGCTCCTGCCCTTCTCGGCCAAAGGCCTGGAGAAAGAGATCAACAAGCAGCCCTCCCGCATCTTGAAGATCACCCCCTACTGGATTCCACCTAGTCAGGGATATGCAGAAACCACAGCACAGAAACTTCTTTTTTGGCAGCAACAGACGACATCCGGTCAATCATGGACAGGGGAGAAACTGCCGCTGTCATCCTGCTTGACCTCTCAGCGGTGCTCAACACTGTCTCCCATGGAACCCTCATTGCCAGACTCCAGGACTTAGGTATCCAAAGGCCCTCACTGAGCTAGATCGCCTCCTTCCTCTCCAACAGGACACAACAAGTTAGACTCTCCACTTTCATCTCTGAACACAAGTAGCTCATCTATGGAGTCCCCCAGGGCTCATCCCTCAGTCCAACCCTGTTCAATGTGTACATGGCACCTCTCACACACATCATTGGAACCCATGGCATCAACATTGTCTCATACGCCAATGACACTCAGATTATCCTCTCTGACACAAACAACACAACTAGGACCAACTTCACCACCTGCGTCCCCAACTGGATGCTAGAGAACTGGCTCAACCTCAACATAGACAAAATGAAGATCCTCATTATCGAAAATAAAAGCTCCCCCTGGGACTCCTCCTGGTGGCCACCTGACCTGGGTCTCACCTCCACCCCCACAGACCATGCAGGATACCTAAGCATCATCCTCGATGACAAATTCAGGATGAAAATACAGGTCAACGCTATGATTGCATCCTGCTGCCACATCCTTAGTATAATTCACAAGATCTTTGAATGGCTCCCAATGCACATGACGCATGGTCACCCAGGCCTTCATCACCAACAGACTCGACTACGGCAATGCACTCTACGTCTGCATCTCCAACCAACTCATGCAAGACTCCAGGCCATCCAGAACACCACCATCTGACTCACCCTAGACATCCCCAGAAGCGTCCACATCACTCTCTAACAAAATGAACTACACTGGCTATCCATCCAGAAACATTGCAAACTCAAGCTGCTCATCCACGCATACAAACCCCTCAACAACACAGGATCAGCATAACCCAATGACCGACTCCAACTCTCCCAACACTCCAGACAGCTACAGTCCACCTCTCTTTCCCTTCCACAAATATACCCTAGAATCGCAGAAGCAAGCCAGAAGGTGCACTTTCTCCTTCATCGCAACCAAAAACTGGAACGAACTCCCTCTAAACATCAGAACCGCTACTCCATTCCTCAACTTCCACAAGAAATTAAAGACCTGGCTGTTCAACTAGGAGCATAGCCAGGCCTACGTTTCTGCTCCAGGGCCTGAAGACCAACACTGGTGATGAGCTGCACCATACAAGTCTAAAATAACATAACAAGTGACCCCCACACCAAATAAGAAAACTTCCAGGGTGTGGGGGGGTCATTATATATTTAAACTGCCACATAAGGATTTTGTTTTTGAGGAAACAAAAATGAGTAAAAAAATTGACAGATGGGCGTCATGTTTGACAGAGCCATCTGTAAAACTTTTAACACATTAACAAAGCTCCTGTCATTGACTAGAGTTGTCTGCTGGGCTGGCACATAGCTCTAAATTTGAAGGGCCGGGATTCCACAAAGGCGACCGAGTATTTTACTCCATCGCCCTGAACGGGGAAATACCTTCCTACCAACTCTAAATCCAGCCCTGGTGTGATCTATTAGGAGTTTTGAACCCTCTCCAAGGCAAGAGCGGGGTCTCCATGTGCCTTTCTTTTTGCTTTTGGGGCTGGAAGGTGTAGCACCTCACTTGCTCAGTCAGTGTTAATGTTACAAAGCCCTGCCCCCTGTCCAGACCCCTGCCCTCTGTAAAGCTCCTTCTCTTTCTCCCTTATAGCATCATGCAGCGGCTGGTTGCCAGGTAAATATCAGTGAAAATATGATTTTGTTCTCGGAGGCCAGTAATAATGCTGGCAAAACATGTGTCAGTCTGCAGTGCGATTCCAGCTTCTGGTCAATGAATGAATAACTTTTGTTAAAAAAATGCAACAATCTTGTTTGGCATAATTTTTGCTAATTACATAATACAAATAGAACGTATTATTTTTGCCTCGGGTATAGTGCCATCTTTCACAATTAAATCATTTAATTAAATGCAATCGTTCCAATACTCATTATGTAAACACAGAAAAAATAACGTGATAAAGTGCTTCAGCTTTTTGCTCTGGATTAAACTACACTTCGAAAATACTCTTTGACCTATTGAGCACGTCCTAAAAATGTTACAAAATGAATTTGCTACATTGTTTGCTCTTTTGGCATAGTCACAGGTGTGGACTGGAGGGTAAGGTCCTCTGGAGAAAATCTCTCAGATTAGAGCAACAAATGCCTATTGTCTTCACAGCAAGTAACATCAACCGGAAGCTTGTCTCACAGTAATCCCGCTGTTTTATCTGAAGCTGTTTGTAATGACAAATACAGTGTAGTATTGCACCGAAGCAGGGCCCCTTCTATTAATGTATTACAAGCCATCTTGTTTGGCACAATTCCCTTGGTTACTGGCCAGAGAACTGCCAAGTGTCTGTTCTGTATCCAATTTAGTACCATATGTACAATTTTTACTAATTTCCGAAAATAAAGGAGTCATTCAAAAAGTTGGCTTGCTGTAATGACCTATAAGGTTATTTACTTGCTGTCTGGGTACAAGCAGTTTCTGCTTTCACGCAGGATTACTGCACATCGGAATCTTGACACTGTGCTTTATCTTTGATTTTTTTGTAAAAAGTTGGAAAAAAGTCTGAAGAAAATAAAAGTTGTATTGTGCTCCTTTCGCGGCATTTAGGATTATACAGGAAGGAAATGAAAGGATAAAAAGGCCTTTGTGTCGTCGCTCAGCGGCCAAGCAGCCACCATTGTGAAGCGCAGCATTGCACGGGCAGGGGTGTGAAAACAGAAGAAGGAGAATTTTTTCTCAGACTGAATGATGCGTTTTGATTTAAATAAGTCTCCTTCCACCATTCCGTTACAAGCATGGGATTTGCACAGTAGCACGCGGCGCTTTGAATGGATAAGTGTAGTTGTGAAGACTCCTCAACTGCAGTTGATTTAGTAAGTATTTAATAGAGCATCCATACACCCTGAGGGTAGCAAAGCAACTGACACTTTGAACTCCACATAGAACATTGAATGCACATTGAAGAATAACAACCTATGCCCAAAAACATTGAATGCATACAGCACAAAGATAGGCTATCTAACAGACTAATGTAAATGAATCCTAACTTTTATTAGAACATTTAATGGAACACATAAATAAAACAAAGGACGTTCTACTCAAGAATGAACCTTGCTACAATTAAGCATGCAAACAAGTGAGTTAATAGCGCATGCGTCACTTCCACCTGGGAAACGTGGCAAGCCACAGGACACTTAGCATCACCTTTCCACGATTCTGAGCATGTCATCAAATCCCCTGGCTTGCGCAATGATATCTCGTCTAGGGTTGGTCAGGCTTTTTACTCCATCAGGCATTTCTCTGGTGGGCTGGAGCCTTTGGAGGCTGGTTTTGGAAGCCCAGGGCCTCTCCTGGTGTCGCAGTCACTTTACTCAGCTGCTCGAGGTAAATTGCACCAGGCACAGGAGGCTTCAAGACACAGAGAAAGAGGGGGTACAGAACGTAGAGAAAAACCAATCAGAAAGGAAGAAGAGAGAATTGAGGCTGGTCAAGGGAAGGAAGGAAGTGGGGTTGGTTTTAGTATTTTTGTCAAGGGAGCACAGACAGAATATCGAGTTTGAAACATCAACATACATTAATATCGAGTTGGAAATATCGTGTTGCAGAAATATCGACAGCAATAATATCGTGGTGAAGAATATCAACTTGGAGGTAAGAAATATCGTTTTTGAAAATATCAAAGTCATTAATATTGTTTGCAAAAATATAGTTGTTTAAAATATCGATGTTTTAATTAGTGTTATGTATTTTAGTATTTATTTTAAAAGTATGTGAACTATTCTTTTGTATAAATATTGCTTTTGTTTTTTAATACATGTGTTACATTTTTAGTAGTTCTTAATTTTATTTTAATTCAATTTTGTGTTGTTTAGTTCTGTAGCGGGTTGTCGGTTTTTAGGTAAATAGGGTGGGAAGTAATTTAAATATAATAATGTAATTATTACTTGTAATTTATTAGTATTTATTTAATTTACATTTTATAGTATTAATTGTGGCAATTAATTAATTATTAATTTATGATTAATTATTTAATTAGTAATTATGTTAATTGTGTCATTTTTTTTAGGAGCGGATTGTGGGTTTATAGGAGAATAGGGTGGGAAGTAATTTAACTATAATAAATTAATTATTATTTGTTATTTATTAGTAATTAATTTACATTTCATAGTGTTAATTGTGGGAATTGATTTATTATTAATTATTTATTAATTGGTTGTTCGTTATTATTAAATAATTAATTGGTATATGTGTTAATTGTGTAATTTGTTTAGGAGCGGGTTGTGAGTTTATAGGGGAATAGGGTGGGAAGTAATTTAATTATAATACATTTATTAATATTTTATTTATTAATATTTAATTAACTTCCATTTTATATTATTAATTGTGGGAATTAATACACTATTAATTATGTAATTAATAATTCATTGTTAATTATTAATAATAATTAACTTGGTAATTAATTATGCCAATTGTGTTAATTTCTTTTAGGAGCTGATGGAGGGGTATATAGGGGAATAGGGTGGGAAGTAATTTATTTATGATTAATTAATAATTATTTGTTATTTAATGCTAATTAATTAATTAGTTACAATTTAAATATGGCAATTGTGAAATTAATTTTAGATATGAGTTGTGGGGTTTATAGTGGTAAAGGGTAGGAAGTAATATCTTTTAAATTAATGAATAAGTTGTTGTTAATTGATATTAATTTATTATTGTAAAATGAATTATGGAAATTGTGTAATGATTTTGTATAATGATTTTTAGGTGTGGGTTCTGGTGTTTATTGGGGTAGATGGTGGAAAGTAATTTATGTTTAATTGATTAATAATTAATTGATCAATAATATTAATTAATCAATTCATAAATATATATGTTAATTTTTTATTTTGATGTGTGTGTGGGTTTCAGTTTCATAGGGGTAACGTTTTGGGGAGTATATACATTTTTATCTGTTTTAATTTGTTTTTTTAATTAATTATATTTTTTTTAATTAATAATGTTAATTATGGAGATACATCTCTTTTAAAATTTAGATGTGTGTTGTGAATTGTGTGGTGTTATAGGGTAGGAAATAAAAAAGTTTACATTTGTGTTTTTGATTATAAATAATTTCTATTACAATTATTTATTTGTTTGTAAAAAAAAATTTAAATTAAAAAAAAACTTTCTAGGTATTAGTTAGATCTTTTTAACAGTATAATATGTTTTTATCATTTTTACAGTTTGAATATATTTATATATGATATATTTCTTTTATGTTTTGTGTTGTAGTTGATAATTTGTTTGTTTTTATTTTGAACTGACTCCAATGGGAATATTAATTGTTACCCCTCTGCTATCCAACACTTTACCTGCTGTTTCACTCACTGGAGTGGGAATAGTAATTTGTACACCTCCGCTAGCCAACATTTTCTCTACTGTTGCACTCACTGGAGTGGGAATATCAAGTTACACCTCCGCTATCCAACACTTTCCCTACTGTTGCACTCAGTGGAGTGGGAATAGTAATTTTTACCCCTCCGCTATCCAACATTTTCCCTACTGTTGCACCTCCTGGAGTGGGAATGTTAAGTTTTACCCCTCCGCTATCCAACACTTTCCCTACTGTTGCACTCACTGGAGTGGGAATTGTAATTTTAACTCTCCACTATCCAACTCTTTCCCTACTGTTGCACTCACTGGAGTGGGAATAGTAATTTTTACCCCAATGCTATCCAACACTTTCCCTACTGTTGCACTCACTGGAGTGGGAATAGTATTTTTTACACCTTCGCTATCCAACACTTTCTGTACTGTTGCACTCACTGCAGTGGGAATAGTCATTTTTATCCCTCCGCTATCCAACTTTTTCCTTACTGTTGCACTCACTGGAGTGGGAATTGTGTTTTTTACTCCTTCGCTATCCAATATTTTCCCTACTGTTGCACTCACTGCAGTGGGAATAGCCATTTTTACCCCTCCGCTATTCAACTTTTTCCCTACTGTTGCACTCAATGGAGTGTAAAATTTAAGTTTAAAGACTAAGAAATATTTTAATGTTTTAATTTATAATATAATGTTTTTTTATTAGATTTTATGTTATAGGTGTTTGTATATATAAATGTATTTGTAAATTTGTATATATTTATGAAATTTAAAAACAACTTAAAATTAATAGCTTATTATTGTAAAGTAAATATATATATATACCTGCCCACCTGGGGCGAAGGGAGACAGAAGGAGCAAAGAAATCGAAATGATATTACATTTTATATATGTATGTTTATTTTTTATTATTTTTATTTTTTATATTTGTTAAAATGTATTTTAAATCTATTATTTTTTAAGTTAATTTTATTATTCAATATATCATTATTTTTTACTTATATAAAAAAATCGATATTTTGCACATTGATAATTTTTACATCAATATTTTTTACTCGATATTTATATACGTACAATTATAAATATTGGATGTCAATAATTTTGACATCGTTACTTATGTCTCAATGTTTGTGTCATGGGATATTTTGGGCGTCGATATTCTATCAGTGATCCTTTGCCAAGGCTGCCTGTGGTTCCCCAGTATGGCCCTAATCACATGCTCACATAGAAGGCTTTGTATGGGTGCATAAATGTATTTTCTGCTGCAGAAAAACAATATCAGAGCCGTTCAAAACCTTTAGGTGCCGATTACGGTCCGGTAAAAACCGGGTACGAACAGTCGGATGGAGCATATTCTCCATCCGACGCGTACCCGGTCGTCCAAATATACAAACATGGAACTACGATTCGCACGGAAACACCATTTCAGTACGAATTGTACAAAACCCCGACCGACGAAAATATACATACAAATGCGATCCGGGAAAGCGCCGATGTGACGTCGGGACGCACGCAGCCTGCCATTCACGAACCAGGAATCACGATTCGCACCGACGTGATCCCGCACGGTGAATATTTTCCGGCTGCCAAAAACTGCCGGGAAATCAGGACGACACGAACAAGGAGTACCTGTATGCGACGAACAGACATGGACCCGAACCTACGTGTCATCCCGGCCCTCTTAGCAGTCGACCTCCTCTACAGGTTCGGACGCAGACGCCGCAGAAGGTCAGAACAACAAAGGGAGGGGGGAAAGGGGGGGGGGCAGGACCAGGGGCAGGCCACAAAACCCCCACCAAAGTCACACAGCACACATGCCCTGGACATACCTGACCCCCAGGCCCTGGTCACTACGAGGGGGTGGGGGCGTGTCCAGCAAAGCCAGCGTCCGCCACAACGGAAGTGCTTGATGACGCGAACCGGTAACACAGCAACACAGATACGTCCCGTACCCATGCCTTAAGAGCGTGGGTACGAGTCGTACCACGCCCACACATACGTCACCCCAACAATGTCGGGACGGCTGTACCCACGTGGCAAAGGCCTGTGTACGGCCCGCACAAACATCACATCGCGTGTGGACGCATATGTACGGACCGTACCCCCACCCCCGTATGCATGGAGCGTACCCCCAACCCCAACAGTGTAAGTACGACCTGTACCCTCACCCGCGGACGTATGGAGCCTACCCCCACCCCAACAGTGTAAGTATGACCCGTACCCTCACCCGCGGACGTATGGAGCGTACCCCCACCCCAACAGTGTAAGTACGACCCGTACCCTCACCCGCAGACGTATGGAGCGTACCCCCACCCCAACAGTGTAAGTACGACCCGTACCCTCACCCGCGGACGTATGGAGCATACCCCCACCCCAACAGTGTAAGTACGACCCGTAGCCTCACCCGCGGACGTATGGAGCGTACCCCCACCCCAACAGTGTAAGTATGACACGTACCCTCACCCGCGTATGTATGGAGCGTACCCCCCACCCCAACAGTGTAAGTACGACCCGTACCCTCACCCGCGTACGTATGGAGCGTACCCCCACCCCAACAGTGTAAGTACGACCCGTACCCTCACCCGCGTATGCATGGAGCGTACCCCCACCCCAACAGTGTAAGTACGACCCGTACCCTCACCCACGTACGTATGGAGCATACCCCCACCCCAACAGTGTAAGTACGACCCGTACCCTCACCCGCGTATGCATGGAGCGTACCCCCACCCCAACAGTGTAAGTACGACCCGTACCCTCACCCGCGTACGTATGGAG
Organism: Triturus cristatus; assembly: GCF_964204655.1. NCBI lineage: Eukaryota > Metazoa > Chordata > Amphibia > Caudata > Salamandridae > Triturus > Triturus cristatus. Next base: position 239,089,031 of record NC_140582.1, read on the forward strand.
CGTACCCCCACCCCAACAGTGTAAGTACGACCCGTACCCTCACCCGCGGACGTATGGAGCGTACCCCCACCCCAACAGTGTAAGTACGACCCGTACCCTCACCCGCGGACGTATGGAGCGTACCCCCACCCCAACAGTGTAAGTGCGACCCGTACCCTCACCCGCGGACGTATGGAGTGTACCCCCACCCCAACAGTGTAAGTACGACACGTACCCTCACCCGCGGACGTATGGAGCGTACCCCCACCCCAACAGTGTATGTACCACACGTACCCCCACCTCATATGCATGGAGCGAACCCACACACGTGTATGTTCTAAGCGTACATATCGTGAAATAGGAGGGGTGGGTGCAGAGTCCTCCCAGCAGTGCCCAGAGACAGGAGGGGTGGGTGCAGAGTCCTCCCAGCAGTGCCCAGAGACAGGAGGGGTGGGTGCCTATCACTCCCAGCAGTGCCCAGACACAGGAGGGGTGTGTGCAGAGTCCTCCCAGCAGTGCCCAGACACAGGAGGGGTGTGTGCAGAGTCCTCCCAGCAGTGCCCAGACACAGGAGGGGTGTGTGCCTATCACTCCCAGCAGTGCCCAGACACAGGAGGGGTGGGTGCAGAGTCCTCCCAGCCGTGCCCAGAGACAGGAGGGGTGGGTGCAGAGTCCTCCCAGCAGTGCCCAGACACAGGAGGGGTGTGTGCCTATCACTCCCAGCAGTGCCCAGAGACAGGAGGGGTGGGTGCAGAGTCCTCCCAGCAGTGCCCAGACACAGGAGGGGTGTGTGCAGTCCTCCCAGCAGTGTCCAGACACAGGAGGGGTGGGTGCAGAGTCCTCCCAGCAGTGCCCAGACACAGGAGGGGTGGGTGCAGAGTCCTCCCAGCAGTGCCCAGACGCAGGAGGGGTGGGTGCAGAGTCCTCCCAGCAGTGCCCAGACGCAGGAGGGGTGGGTGCAGAGTCCTCCCAGCAGTGCCCAGACACAGGAGGGGTGGGTGCAGAGTCCTCCCAGCAGTGCCCAGACACAGGAGGGGTGTGTGCAGAGTCCTCCCAGCAGTGCCCAGACACAGGAGGGGTGTGTGCAGAGTCCTCCCAGCAGTGCCCAGACACAGGAGGGGTGGGTGCAGAGTCCTCCCAGCAGTGCCCAGAGACAGGAGGGGTGGGTGCCTATCACTCCCAGCAGTGCCCAGACACAGGAGGGGTGTGTGCAGAGTCCTCCCAGCAGTGCCCAGACACAGGAGGGGTGTGTGCCTATCACTCCCAGCAGTGCCCAGACACAGGAGGGGTGTGTGCAGAGTTCTCCCAGCAGTGCCCAGACACAGGAGGGGTGGGTGCAGAGTCCTCCCAGCAGTGCCCAGACGCAGGAGGGGTGGGTGCAGAGTCCTCCCAGCAGTGCCCAGACACAGGAGGGGTGGGTGCAGAGTCCTCCCAGCAGTGCCCAGACGCAGGAGTGGTGGGTGCAGAGTCCTCCCAGCAGTGCCCAGACGCAGGAAGGGTGGGTGCAGAGTCCTCCCAGCAGCACCCAGACACAAGAGGGGTGGGTGCAGAGTCCTCCCAGCAGTGCCCAGACACAGGAGAGGTGTGTGCAGAGTCCTCCCAGCAGTGCCCAGACACAGGAGGGGTGTGTGCAGAGTCCTCCCAGCAGTGCCCAGACACAGGAGGGGTGGGTGCAGAGTCCTCCCAGCAGTGCCCAGATGCAGGATGGGTGGGTGCAGAGTCCTCCCAGCAGTGCCCAGACACAGGAGGGGTGGGTGCAGAGTCCTCCCAGCAGTGCCCAGACATAGGAGGGGTGGATGCCTAACACTCACAGCAGTGCCCCTGCAAAGAAAAGGGTGGAGTACCCACAGATCCAATGCCCACAAATGTCAGTCAGGTGCACAAAGATCCTGCAGTACATGTACCACATGTGTGCGAGGCTGGGAGTATACACATGCATAGCGCCAAAAAGAAAACATGTACACATGAAGTCATGGCAACAGTCTACATACACAAGTACAGTGACCACCAAGGACGCCACGAATGATGCAGGTGGAGACATCGCTCAGCATGCATGGCCCAAGTCTAACGAGTCCGTCACACACCCAGCCAATGTAGACACAGCTCAGCACCACATATTGGAAACACCCTGCAGGGAAGAAGTCAGGTTACACAGAGGAAGGAACACACCTTGGGACGATGTCACCATGCAGTAACTGCTTACATGAACAAAGTTATGTAGCCAACAGCTTGTGATGGCAAACAGATACCAGGGTCCCCCCTATTACCAGCACACTACTACATTTCCCACACACCCAACACATGATCACCACCCAAAATCACGTAGCAGCCCCACCAACAGCAACACCACAAAAGCAGTAGTGTTCTAAGGAAATAATGTGTGTGTGGATCAAGTTCAATATTTACAAAGCCCATAGGGCAGTCCATGAGTCACAGCTGGATGGGGGACACAGTGGGACGCGTGTCCCCTAGCTTGCCTGCACAGTCAGACTCCTTCGTCTTCCACAGCGGGGAGGGCATCATGTGGGGGGGAAGGACCAGGCACCGCAGGGACATGAGGGCGAAGGGTAGGTGTTGTGGGTGCAGGGATGGAGGACTCCACCACAGGGGGTGGGTCAAGGCCAAAGGCGGAGGCCAGGATGGCACTGCACACCTTAGCAAGGTCCTCCTGCGTCTCCCCTGCACCCGAAGGAACCACAGGCCCCAAGGAGGGGGGGCAGAGGGATGGGTCGCAGCGCCACTGGGAGAGGGTGCGGACAGGGGGGGACTCAACTACCCTGACCGGGGACTCCCTTGACCGCTTGCGGGGTGGTGTCACAGTGGGGCTCAGGGACAGAGCGGCCATGAAGGAGTCCTTGCCGGATATGTGGCCAGGAGAGCTGAGGGGAGGGGATTTGGAGGGAGTGGATTGGGTGGAATGCGGACTCCCACTCTGGCTGCATGACTTACGTTTGCCCCCGACCCAGTGGGTGTGCCTACTCCACCCTGTGTGTGCGTGCCAGGAGGTGTGCGTATGACCTTCCCTGCTGGTGTGGTGCCTGTGTCTGTTGTGGTGGGTGCATGCTGATATCTGTGTGTACGTGGGACAGGCATGGGAGTGGGAAGTGTGGATGGGGCAGGGGTAGGGGGTGGGACGTAGCGCTGCAGGAGACCCACTGCTGCAGTCAGTGTCGAGTCGATGGTCCTCAGCAACTGGCGTTGGTCAGCCTGCGATGAAAAAATGCCCTCCAGTATGCCTCCATGTTGTGCAGCACTTGGCTGTGGCCATGGAGGACATTAAGGATCGCAGCCTGACCAACCTGCAACTGGCGCTGGATGTCCACAGACTCGGCATTGGCGGCAGCAGTGGAGACAGGGGCAGGGGGTGCGGTGCCTGGAAGGAAGGAGACATGTGGTGACCGGGCACGCTGGGAAGGGACACGAGCAAGTGGGAGGCGGCTGATGGCAATGGAGGGGGCGGGGTGCGATGTTGTGCCGCTGTCAGCTGCTGGTGCAGCCTCCGCCCACTCGGAGAGATCATCCTCGGACCCATCAGCTTCATATTCTGTCGTGCCAGTGGACAGGTCCTCGGCTTCACTCTCCTCTGCCTCAGTACCACTCAATGTGCCAGCAACGATGCCAACGCTGGCACTGGTGCTCGGTCCCTCGGCTCCGTCAGTGCTCATGTCTCCCTCCGTGTCCCCCGACGATGCTGTGGGCAAGGTGAAGAGACAGCAATTAATCACACACCTGTATACATATGTCACATGAGTCCAATCTACATAGGTTACAGTGCATAGCCTGCAAAGAAAGATCAGTAACATCTACAAAACAAGGCACAGATGTAGGGCATGCAACACACAGTTGGTTGATCCACCATGCCAAAGAAAATCCATGGAGAGCATGACACAATAGCAAATGACATGAAATGGAGTTTGACATAGGAGCCAGGCCCTGGGGACAATCCAGCACTGCATCTGCACCACACAGCGTTGCCGAAAATAGGGATGAGGAGGGACCATATCCATGAACTTGAGGCACATGCTGCATAGGTAATACTGAAAACATGCCCACCATGACTGGCTCACTGCACCTTGAGTGTATGTCCAGACAAACATCACACACTGGCCAGACCTAGCAAGGAGAATTCTGGTTTTGACATGTAGGCTTGGCCCACACCAACCACCCCCTACATGAGACAATTAGTTGAGACACAGGTGGCACTTACATCTCTTAGTCTGGGTGAAATACACAGAGGCTGCATAAAAGCAAGATTGGACGCCAAATACCCAAGGTGCGCCTGTCCAAATAATCATGTACAAATGGCCATCATCAGATGATTGTAACAAGACACACAGGCACTGGCCACTGTGACTATGAACAAGGAAAATCAGGTCAGGCTGTACAGTGGACACTTGTACTACATTTCACGTCAATATACATGGTGCCAGGGGACAATGGCACAGAGCACAACCTATGCTGTAGACACTGAGAGTGTCCACGTTTTGTGATGACACATATGACACCTATGAAAATATGCCCCAGGGGACAGTAGTGGCCACACAACTCCATGGTCCTGAATGGGAATGACTGCAACACACGCCACCATCACTGCACTATGCATATCGCACACTCATGCACATCATGTCACAGGCCACAACATAGGACATGCGTGCTGTAAGGCATGACACTTGAGAGACTAACTCCCATGTCTGGACTCAGCATCAGTGCCAACTGACATGGAACCCACATGTACTGAACTGGACAGGGCACATGCAAGGTCCCAAACCTGTTACACACCACCCCCACACATGATGCTACAGGCATAGTTCACGTGGAGAAAGCGCCAGCCTACATTACCTTGTGAAGGAGTGACTACACACAGACCAGGGAACACATTGCAAGGAGAGGAAGGGAGGCAGGAGAGCACAGCTATACTGTGGGTAACAGGATCTGCACAGCACCTTTAAACCCTGGCAGTGTATTCATGCAACTGTGCACTTACAAATGCTAGTGACACACAACACACACACATGTACCTACCCCCTTCCTGCTGCTGCTTCTCCTGTAAGCGCCTCTCCAAGTCTGGAAATACCACCGCCAGCACACGCTTGTGGATGTGGGTCAGACGGCGGCGCCCCCGGTTCTTATGGGTCTCAGGTGAGTCCCCCAGCAGGACCCGTGCGATCCTCCGCGTCCAGCACCGGATATCCTGCCAGCGTTTCCTCACCTGGGGCAGGCGCCGCTTGCGACCATCTGCACTCCACACGGCACTGACGGCGGTCAGCCATATCTGCTTCTTGGCAGAGGCGCCTACCTGTGAGGATGAACAAGTGACACTACATCAATTCACCAGGCACATGTCACAGAGAGACATATTGGAACAAATGTGCTGTTTACAACAAGGCATAGTATGCATCCAACGCATTGCACCTTTGTCATAGGGACATGATCCTCTGGGGAAGGGCAAAAGCAGTACGTGCCATTGAAAGTACACAGGTGGAATGAGGGCAACAACACAATCAATGATCCAGGCTCACACTGTGCATCACAAGCTACACCAGGATAATGTGCAGCACCTCTAAGCAGTCACATGCAACAGGCCACTGACGCTACCGCAGCAGAGTACACAGACACACACAGGCACAGGACATTCACCTGCCATAGCCAAATGCTGTGACAAAACTCACTCTGCACATGTGCCACCAGACGGGGGGGGGCTCACAGGTGTGGGGCTGGCTCTGCACGTCAGACACACAGCACTGCTCCCTGCTCACATCACATGGGCAGGGTATATCCATCCCTCATGCAGCCCGGGTTCTACACTCCACATATGCACCCACCCACATGACAGGGGACTTACACACACACCGATGTCCAGGGTACGAACACACCATGTGGACACTCTCAGCACAGGTACACAGAACTAACACACATCTGTGGGTACAGTTACCTGTCACACTGGGCTGACCACATAATCACATGAGGACTGTAGAGGCTACATTCCCAGGAGGACAAGACAGGCAGAATGTGGCATGCACCATACAGTGATTGTCACAGTAAACACAATGCAAGTGAGGACGGCAGACATGCACCACAGCATGCACTGGCTGGGAGACATCAGGCATTCCCCCCCGGGACCCTCCCTACAGTACACAGCATGTGTGCCACACCTGGACACAATGCCAGAAGTCACACTCACAAAAAAGGGACACAGTCTGTGCTGGTGGACTCTGCACTCACCTGATACCCTGGTCGCCCATACAGCATGGGGTACTGTGGGAGGATCACATCCAGCAAAGCCAGGTTCTCCTCCAGGGTGAAAGGCTGTGACCTCTCCACAGACCTTGACATGGTTCCAGGCAATCAGTAGCAGCAGCTGGGTCGTGGAATACAAAGATGTGCAGGCAAGTGCTCCCTCATGGGACCTGGCTGCCTTATATCTGCCTTGCTGGCCTGTTTCATGCACAGGAGTACAGAGTGATTGGTCACTCACATTTGCATCCTATGTTTCCTCCAATCCCTTCAAACGAAGCACAGTCAGTGGGTTCTTATTGTGGTTTTTTCTTGAGCATGATGTCAACTCCAGAAGCACATTGCAACAAAGTAGATTCATTCAAACTGACTACTGCTGTGCACCTGCTTCAAAAAATTCAAACTTTAAACTTGGTCTCCATGACAACCAGCATGCATGTAGGCCTTTATACTTGTCCCTCATGTGGCCCCTATGTAATTTGGAGCTTCACACACAGGTACGGTGCGTTCCGGGGCCCTAGGGCACCCCAAATGCATAGCAACGGCCCGTACAGGCGTGTGTACGGTCCGTCTCACTATGGGTGTTCTCGCGTATGCGTACTCATAGTGGTACAGACCGTACACACGCCTGTACGCTCACTATCACTATGGGTGTCCTCGCGTATGCGTACTCATAGTGATAGTGAGCGTAGAGGCGTGTGTACGGTCCGTACCACTAAGGGTGTACTCGCGTATGCGTACTCATAGTGGTACGGACCGTACACACGCCTGTACGCTCACTATCACTATGGGTGTCCTCGCGTATGCGTACTCATAGTGATAGTGAGCGTACAGGCGTGTGTACGGTCCGTACCACTATGGGTGTTCTCGCGTATGCGTACTCATAGTGATAGTGAGCGTACAGGCGTGTGTACGGTCCGTACCACTATGGGTGTACTCGCGTATGCGTACTCATAGTGGTACGGACCGTACACACGCCTGTACGCTCACTATCACTATGTGTGTCCTCGCGTATGCGTACTCATAGTGATAGTGAGCATACAGGCGTGTGTACGGTCTGTACCACTATGGGTGTACTCGCGTATGCGTACTCATAGTGGTACGGACCGTTCACACGCCTGTACGCTCACTATCACTATGGGTGTTCTCGCGTATGCGTACTCATAGTAATAGTGAGCGTACAGGCGTGTGTACGGTCCGTACCACTATGGGTGTTCTCGCGTATGCGTACTCATAGTGGTACGGACCGTACACACGCCTGTACGCTCACTATCACTATGAGTACGCATACGGGAGAACACCCATAGTGATAGTGAGCGTACAGGCGTGTGTACGGTCCGTACCACTATGAGTACGCATACGCGAGAACACCCATAGTGAGACGGACCGTACACGCGTGCGTACGCTCACTATCACTATGGGTACACATACGGCAGCACTGCCATAGTGATAGGGAACGTACACAGGCCCTCTTAGCGAAAGTACGGTGCCTTTCACACATCACAGTGGTGACAGGAGAGTGGGACCTTACGCTTGTGTCGTACGCCGACGACACACAGCTGGTTATCTCACTCTCTGAAGGCCCTTCTACCTCGGCCACCAAATTCAGGAATGGGCTAGCGGCAGTTGCACAGTGGATGACACGCAACTGCCTGCAGCTGAACGCCGGGAAAACGGAGGTGCTTTTCCTTGGCAAGAATTCCAGCTACTGGAGTGATCACTGGTGGCCCTCTCCGCTTGGCCCTACCCCTGTGCCAAAAGAGGTCGTGAAGAACCTAGGTGTCTGGCTTGACTCTTCTATTAACTATCAGTCCCACACAAAGAAACTGGCAGCAACGTGTGTGGGTCTAATGAGGAGTCTTAACCCGATACTCGGGTTCTTCGACCCCAGTACCCGCCAACTCATTATTCAAGCCATGATACTTGCCCGGCTGGACTATGCCAATGTGCTATTCCTGGGGGCAAATAAAGCAGAATTAGCACGGCTGCAACGCATCCAGAACTCGGCCGCCAGAGCGGTGGTTGGCCTCCCACGCAGGTGCTTTGCCAGAGCTACCATCCGTAACCTGCATTGGCTCCCAATTGAATCTCGAATTCACTTTAAAACTCTTACCACCGCTTTCAAAATTCTGAATTCTGACTGTCCGGAACTCCTACGCCCGCTCCTTGTACCCTACACCCCTCAGCGTAATTTACGCTCACTGGGACAACACCTTGTGTCGATCCCTCGATTCAGGCTTTGTAGAATGGGTGGACGTTCCTTCAAAGTCTTGGGGGCTAGACTCTGGAACTCATTACCCCAACATATCCGCACTTTAACTAACCTGACTGCCTTTCGGAAATCACTAAAAACCCATCTCTTTTCCCTCATCTAGTCCTCTGTAGCCTTCCCCCTCCCCCCTCAGGTACTGGTTAGGTCAGCGCCGGGACGCTCCGTTGCTGGGGCAGCTGTTTGCGCTTTAACAATCATATAACATAACATAACATAACAGGCAGCACACAGGAAGGAATAGGGCTGACATATTTGTCCATGGATGGACATCAAGGCATTGTCTGGCCAGTACTACATGTGTGGGGCACAGGTGTGAAAGGCTGTGATGTGGCACATTACTCATGAGTGGAGAAGGCACCAGATGTATGATGAGATGTGTACAGATGTTATGTGTGACGGTGCAATGTGTGTCAGGCATGCCCTTGACTCCTTTGACATGTGTGCATGTCGTACTGCACACTTGGGATGAGCGTCACTGGCATGGCATGGTCAACAACACACGCAAGTGTCCCCTGATGCCCGCTACAGGGGTTACCACACCAGACAGGTCACTACCCACGGTGCACGATGTGACTATGTCATGTATGTGTGGGGGGTTCCCATTAGGTTGATGTTGGAGCTCCCTCAAAAGCATCAGCTGTTGCAGCAACCAACATGTGTCTGTGTGTAGATTGACATGGCACACTGTTCCGCACACCAGGCCACATGTGGTATCGGATGTGAGGTGCGTATGTATGCATGGGACACAGAGTAGCGTAACAAGGACATGTCTGCATCCTCTCTATGAATGTGTGGTGAGTCATCACATGTACACCTTCATGGCAAGGTGTGTGGGCTGTCCTAGTGTAATGTCATGTGACCTGTGGCTCTAGTGTTCCGCTACCAGTCTCTGCAATTGACATGCTACTTCTGCTGATGTGTGGATGTATGTCACTCCTGTGTTGCGTCTGGCTGTTCACTTACACTGGGACACAGCTAATCCCATGCCATGGCATGTGGAGGTTCACAATCTCCGTGTGTAGCTGGGTCTTGGTAGGAGTGTCACCTGGCTGCCATACGTGTCCAGGGCATGTGGCACATACCTGACTCCATATGTCGCATATGTGTATTGACAGATTAACATGTGCTCAGTACATATAAATAGTTGTTGTAGTGCACTCACTCGTCCTTGTCACTTCCAAATTACTGCAGAGCGCCGCCTCTTCCCCGACCAATTCCGGACTTGGCTGCCATGCGGGAGAATGACTGTATCCGGTGCTACCGCTTCCCCCAACGGTTGATTTTGGAGTTGACGGCGAGACTGGCACCACACCTGCAACCGCTGCACAGGTATCCTACGGCACTGACACCCAAGCTGAAGGTAATGGCATCCCTACATTTTCTTGCCACGGGTACCTTTCAAAATATCATAGCTCATATTGGTGGCATGTCCCAGAGCATGTTCTGCCGTGTGCTGCATGATTTCTTAGAGGCCATGTTGCTTCACCTGGATGAGTTCATCCATTTCCCAACCCCTGAAATGTTGACTGGGGTCAAGCGTGGATTCTATGCCCTGGGAGGGATGCCCCATGTCATTGGGTCCATAGATGGGACACATGTGGCTTTGGTACCACCACAGGTACAGGAGGTAGCGTACAGGAATCACAAGCACTACCACTCCATCAATGCCCTTGTGGTGTGTCTGTCCAACATGGTGATTTCACATGTCTGTGCTTGTTTCCAGGATCAGCACACGATGCCTACATCATGAGGCGTAGCAGGGTGCCTGAAATGATGACGCAGCTGCGCAACGAACGAGCATGTGTTGTTGGTGGGTACACTCTGTCTGTCCTGTATTTTGCGTAGACTTCCAGCACGACGGCTTCTCCTGTCCTACTTATGTCCATGTGCTTTCCATGTAGGGGACGCTGGCTATCCCAACATGCCATGGCTGATCACACCTCTCCGCAACCCTATCACGCCGGCCCAGCTCCGCTACAACACCGCCCATGGCCGGACAAGGCGAGTGATAGAGAGGACATTTGGCCTCCTGAAGAGCTGATTCTGATGCCTCCACAAAACCGGTGGCGCCCTCCCATATGCCCCGGCGAAGGTCTGCAAAATTTTCATGGTCTGCTGCATGCTGCACAACATGGCAGTTGAGAAAGCTGTGCCACTTATCCTGGATCAAGATTATCAGGACCATCCACCCGTGGAGGACGAAGGTCTTGGCAATGGGGCTAGTGATGTGGAGGATGTGGTTCCGCAAGAGGATATCTGGACTCGGCTCATACGCGACTTCTTTGCTTAGTGGTGAGTACCAGTGTCTGTGTGTGCACGCATTGGTCCCCGTGTGGCATGTGTTGCGATGTGTGTGTCCATCTGCATGTATGCCACGTGAGTCAGAGGTGTGTGTGGATGTATCACTCGAGTGATGGTGCCAGTGGTGCGTTCCGGGGCCCTAGGGCACCCCAAATGCATAGCAACGGCCCGTACAGGCGTGTGTACGGTCCGTCTCACTATGGGTGTTCTCGCGTATGCGTACTCATAGTGGTACGGACCGTACACACGCCTGTACGCTCACTATCACTATGGGTGTCCTCGCGTATGCGTACTCATAGTGATAGTGAGCGTACAGGTGTGTGTACGGTCCGTACCACTAAGGGTGTACTCGCGTATGCGTACTCATAGCGGTACAGACCGTACACACGCCTGTACGCTCACTATCACTATGGGTGTCCTCGCGTATGCGTACTCATAGTGATAGTGAGCGTACAGGCATGTGTACGGTCCGTACCACTATGGGTGTTCTCGCGTATGCGTACTCATAGTGATAGTGAGCGTACAGGCGTGTGTACGGTCCGTACCACTATGGGTGTACTCGCGTATGCGTACTCATAGTGGTACGGACCGTACACACGCCTGTACGCTCACTAGCACTATGGGTGTCCTCGCGTATGCGTACTCATAGTGATAGTGAGCGTACAGGCGTGTGTACGGTCCGTACCACTATGGGTGTACTCGCGTATGCGTACTCATAGTGGTACGGACCGTACACACGCCTGTACGCTCACTATCACTATGGGTGTTCTCGCGTATGCGTACTCATAGTGATAGTGAGCGTACAGGCGTGTGTACGGTCCGTACCACTATGGGTGTTCTCGCGTATACCCCCTTACAACTTTTTTCCTGGAAGGAGAAGGTCATGCAGACCCTTTATCCTGAAGGTTTGACATGAATCGCTGGTGGAGAGGAGACTGGTAAGTTATACTTTTGAATGTGTCATTAAACCTAAATGTCATTTTTGCTTTAAATTTAGCTGCTGCTAATCGGTTTTCACCTCTTGGAAACATAGAAACCTTTATATATTTGTACCATTTTGTTTGGTCTTGTTTGTGTGAATGCATTTTGTTGTGTTCAAGATTAAAGGTGTCAATCTCCATTACATTTCACATGATGTAATGGTGCTTGTAAGTGTTTTTACACCAAATAACATATTTCATACATGTGTTTTATATTGTAAATGTCTGTTCTTTTTTACTGCATATTTCCACTGAGTATGTTTAACTTACAATTTTGCAAGTGTGGTCAATGTTTAATTGAAATGACTACAACTACCATGATACCTTGTTTTTGGTTTGTGAAAATAATATTGTAAGGCTGTCTTGCTCATTCTCTCTTTTCTATTTTAATTTTCACATATGTTAAAGTGTTACGCATTTATCAATCTCTATTTCATGCTATGGTTTGAAATGTTTTGTGTTTAATTTTGTGTGTTGTCCTATCCTTGTTATTTTATTGAATTGTTATTTGTTTCACAAATCAAAGGTTGTTGACTTACAAGTTCTACAGTATGTTGTTTTGCATGCTGCATATAACTGTTTTAGTTACAAATGAACTCTGCAATGTTAATATAATGACTAATGTAATATATGATTCTAAATTGTGTAATGATGAGGTGTTTAGCCTGCTAGGCCTTTGAATGGTTTCTGACACATTGACACATTTCTCCTCTCTACTGTGTTGTGGTGAGTCATTGGTATATGTTATATATTCTTTCTAATTAACTTGATCATTTCAGGACATTTTGTTCCTGCTTATTGAAGTAGTTTTGTGTGTAATTCAACTTTGTGTAATCTATTATAACACCACTGAAAATAATGGCAGTACTCCTTTTTGTGGTCCCGCATCATTCCAATACACTACTGCGGTATCTGGTGAAATGTCAACTTTAAGTGATGTATTACAAGAAGTTCTTCCTTCAATAATAAGACACATCAACAGCTACATACAGTTAAGTGGATTTAGCCTATGTGAAGGGAGATTTGTATGATTTGGGTGGCCAACCACATGTGATTAGAGCAATTTAACCAGTGCATATTGCCTAGGTGGCAGTAATCAACAGAAAAAAAGTCTAATGCAATCTTAACAAATGCAATTCAATCACTGTACAAGTTGTTTTTGTACAAGATCTGTACATCCAGTGGCTATGTGTCTTTCACAGGATCAACCCATGTTCCCTTTGTACTTCACAACATCAGCCTGTATCTGCACATGTCACAACATTGAACTGTCCAAATGAAGATAACATGGTGAAGGAACCTAAAACAGATTACATTTAAAAAAAGAAAGTTGTATGACATTACAAAATAGACGCATTACAAATGACTAATTTTGAGTACACATTTTCTAAAAACAATCAAAGACAAACAATGTAAATAAACAGAGTAGTCAATGTGCCAAAACTTAGATCAACAAACATCTTTGCCATAGATTTACCATAACTAGCCCTTTCACAAAAATGTCTAGCACAGACGTTCATTCTCATTGGAGTAAAAGTTGGTTTATGTGAATATATATTTACACTCATGTGAAGAAGTTGTTAATAACATCCTGGCGTAAGTCAATTCCTTCCTCTTCACCACTATCATCTTCATTTGACATTTCAACATTCTTACCAGTGGCTCATCATGGCCTTTTCCTCTGCAATATATGGGATGTTCTGTTGCAGGGCTATGTTGTGTAGCATGCAGCATGCCATGGTGATTTTGTACACCTTATTGGGTGAGTAGAGAAGGGCTCCACCATTTTTGTCCAGACGTTGAAATCTGGCTTTAGGAGTGCAAAAGTTCACTACATTGGCCTCAGTGTTCTTCCATGGGCCTCATTGAAGTGGACTTCCCCTGGCGTTGCTGCATTTCTCAGTGGTGCTAACAAACATGGGGGCATATCAGCAAGCAGCCGATAAAAAATTATCGCCACTTTTGCGTCCGTTTTTGGACGAAAAGCGGCGATAATTTTATCGCTTGATCAGCAAGGTCACGCTATCGCGTGAAACCTTGCCTTATCGTCATTTCCCTTAACGCCCATCTTTGCATCTCTAATGAGATGCAAAGTGGGCGTTTCTCCCCAGGATAACGGGAGAAATGTCGCTAAGCGACATTTCTCCTATTATCAAGCCTCACGCAAAGCAGCATAGCGACAAGAAAAGTAGCGATAACCTCTGTTATCGCTACTTTCCTTACGCCTGCTTTGAAACTGACTTAGCCATGATATCCTATGGAAGGTGGATATCATGGCTAAGTATGTGAAACCCTATCAGCAAGCTATCGCCAAAAGTTGTGTGATTATCGCTGGATTTCCAGCGATAATCGCACATTTGGCAGCTTGCGCTCTGGATTTTATCGCTTTGGAGATAAGCGTTGCTAATGCACGCTATCTCCGCGATAAAATTCAGAGTTGGCTGGCGAAAATTATCCTCACGCTAAGAGCGCTGAGCGATAATTATCGCCGGCCCTTGCTGATATGCCCCATGGCCAGTTAGGATAAGCTGAGTCTACAATATGAAATGAAAAATAAAAATAGAGCCAAACATTTACATACTATTTTTGATCATTTGGCTTGCATTTATTAAATAACTATATTGACAGATTGTATTTACCAACAAGCCAGGCCCTCTCAGATCCAAGGTGCGATATTTGCATGTGTATGCTGCGATTACATAGTACAAAGGAATCACTTGTTGATCCTGGAAAACACGCACACATGCTTGTGATGTACAAATCTGGTAAGCACACAACTTGCACATTAATTGAATTCAAGTCTGATTAAGGTAGACTTGTTCTCAGCCGTGTGGTAGCATCAAGGCAATATATGTGCCATCAATTGCTCCAAACACATGTGGTGGGCAACCCAAAACATACAAATTTCCCTTCCCTTTGGCAAAATCCTCTTTTCAGGGAAACTGTATGAAGCTGTTGATGTGTCTCATCATTGAAGAAAGAACTTCTTGTAGCACACTACTGAAAGTTGTCTGTGCATTCCACCAGATACTGTCACTGTCTATTGGAATGATACTGTGGCCACAAAATTAGGTACTGCCATGATTTTGACTATTGGTGTGATTGATGTGGGATTCATATTGTGAGGCAGAAGATCTGGCTCCAGCTGATGACATAAATCAAGAATAGTTGTACTATTTAAGCAAAATTCTTTGACATTATCCTGTTCTTCCATGATGACAAGGTCTGGAAATGGTTTAAAAAGTTGATGCTGTCATCTCCTCACTCTTGTTCATGTGTCTGCATTTAAAATAAAATAATGCACATTTTCACAAACATATTTTTCAAACAAAATACACATTTCATCTAGTTTATCATAATTATACACGACATACATTTTTTTGTGGTTTAAAAAATGCAATTTTTAAATGTGCAAATAATACATTTGAAATGTATTATTTACACATTCTTATTTTTTTCAAGTCTTTGCCACTGAAAATTCCATCAATGGAAGTAAGAACAAAACTATGCAAATATTGCATTTAACCACAAAAATGCACTTCATAACACTTTTTTGTGAAAACAAATGAACAACATTACAATTTTGTAAATGTTAACAAAGCAGCAAACATTTTGAGTGGTAGTGATGCACTTAACATTCACAAACACACTATTTCAGAATCTAAAATGATGGGCACATGACCTCGCCATCAAGACATTTGCAATTAGGCGGTTATCAGCAAAAGTTGACCTGGTAGTGGGTGGGAAAATATGCAACTGAAACTGCCATAGGCTAACAAGTGTGAAAGCAATGTACGAAAGCCAATGGATGTGTCCGTCTCCATTGACAATCGCTTATGTCGTGTAGATGTATAGGGCATTTTAAAAAAAAGCTCATTGGCCTCCTAATACTGCAGCTAACAACACCTCTTCAACTTTTGCTGATGTTTCCGACCTCTGCTAGCCACAATGCCAGGAAAAGCAGATGACAGGGCCTTAAACTTCTCACCAGAGGAGCTAGAGATGCAGGCTATGGAGGTTCTGTCCCTCTACAGCCAGCAGTTCAGCTCGCCAGAGAAACAGGTACATGTTTTGAAGGAAAATGTAATTCGACTAACTTGTTTTTTTATTTAAACACACACTAGAATGTCTCTCTTAGTTCCTGAGTGAAGTGTAGTGATTTAAGTGATGTTTCAGTTCTTTTTTAATTAAATAGAAAAATTATGGTGTGTATTTTTAAACACATTATAATTAGACAACACCTTAACATTAGCATGTGTTGTGTGTTACAGCCCATATTTTTTATTTGGTTTGTATTTCTATAGATATATATGTACATTTAATAATTCAACGAGAATTCTACAACATTTCATTATATTAATTTAGAAAATATATTTTATTTTCAATACAAATGAACACATATCCATATTTTTTTACATTCCAATTAAAAAATATTTCTGCTATTCATATTATCCCACAAATCACTCAGCCTTCTGATATCACTGGCCTGGATTAGTAAAATAAGGACATGACAAGGTGTAAGGATACTCAACAGGTTACATTTTTTTTTTTAATTTATAAAAAATTTTAAAAATATGCTATTGTGACTTTAAAAAAATGCTTGTGCTTGATTGCTCAAAATTGTGTTACATCAATACAAACAAACAAAAATTCACAAAACAAATTATTCATTTTCTGTATCCATACAGGTCAACGCCCATCAAAAGAAGGCCACCTGGAAGGCCATTGCAAATAAGATGTGGAGCCTGGGGGTCTACAAGCAGTGCAGCATCCACTGCAGAAGAGATGGGAGGACCTATGACACCTGACCAAGAAGTCATCTGAAGTCCAGCTTGGGCAGTCCTCCCAACATGGGAAGCATGTGTGTCACACCCTGACTCCCCTAATGGCCTGCATACTTGCAGTAGCCTATCCTCAGCTTGATGGGCAGTTTAGAGCTCAACAGCAGCACAGGGACGTAGCCAACAGTGTATGTTTAGGAGGGCATGACTATTCAGTAATGACAGCATGATGGAAGAACCTTCTAACATTAGTAAATGTGAACAACATATAAATGCAAATTTAAAGGTTTATCGTGCACAGCTAGTAACATTGATAACATCTGGATAAGATTAAAAGATAACTTTGTAGTTGCAAAGGGGTCGCACCTCCAAGAAAGCCAGGGCTGGATTGGAAACCCAAAGCTGCCCTGGCAAATTTTGTCAGACCAGCCCCTATACGGTGCATAGCGAGTGAGCGTAGCGAGTGAGCCTGACCACTACAAGATGAGCTGGGAGGGGTCTTCCCCTAGAAAACGTGGGAGAAAATTGCAAAAATTGAATACTCTACAACACATTTTTTACAAATATTTTCAGATGTATTAGCTTTTATAGTATATTAAATGATGGCCTTACAGTGTGCCAAGACAAGACAATTTTTGTTGGGGCTCTTCATTGATTCTCTCACTATTACCCTCCGACAGTGCCTCTCATCTCCCCATAGTCCCTCTTTCACGTATTTTATTTGTTTTATAGCGTCACTCCTACCAGTGTAGGGTGTCAGAGCACTTTATCACAAACACATACAGGGACAATGAATCATACGTATGTAAATCAATTTATAGTAAATGTTACATAAGACAACGGGGACTACAAGGTGTAGGAATCACATGTCATCCATACTGATAGACATTTTTTAAGAGTGCTTGGTCTGGAAAAGCACAAACTCAGGATTCAGAATGTAACACAGTTGTTAGGTTTCATTTTACCTAAAAGAATTTATTTCTACCTAAACAAACCCTTTTTAAAAATGAGGTATTTAAACAGCACACTGTCATTCTGAACAGAGCATTCTGGCCCTGTTTCAGATACCAGACTGATTTACTAAACCTACAGGGAAAATGAACATTAACACTCAAAGACCAAGGATTAAACTGAAACTAAAATCAATCAGTCAGCCGTTTACATAACTGATCAGGTAAGAAAAAGAGCCAGGTTTTCAGAGAATTTTTGAAAGCAGAATCTGTCTCAATGAATCTCAGTAATCTGGGAAGCTTGTTCCAGGCTTTAGACCCCAACACAGCACAGAGTTTCCTCCTCTTGTTTTAAGCTTGAAAGAAGGGATAGCTAACAAGTTTGAAATAGAGTATATCAAGGTCCTATGGGCCCTATGGTGCATAAACCGATCAGAAAGGTACTTGGGTCCTTTAAGATAAAATGTTCTGAAAACCAATTAGGATGTGATCGCCACCCTGGCGGTCGCATCCCGCACATCTTACATTGCGGCTGGCAGTAGTGTAAGCAGCACCCTCTGCAATGTAAAATATGCATGTTGTGCATTGGCATGCACAACGTGACAGGCACCGTGCGGTGCCTGCCACCTTATGCATGCCAATGAAGGGGGTATCATGGGAACCCCCAAAGTGCAGCCATCCACCCCCCCCACTGCAGCCATCCACCCCCCCACCCATCCCACGGGAGCCTGCAACAGGCCCCCAAAGCCATTTACCGCATGCCTTTCCATGGCAGAGTCTCCGCCATGGAAAGGCATGCACACCGCAGGCATGCTAATATGGATGGCGGTGCCTGCCCTACACCCCTTATGGCCAGTGTGGCCTTGAAGAAGGTTGCTTGAAAGAAAAGGTAAATGGTGCATATAGACTATTTTTGGAATCAGTTTATGTTCAATGGGTTCAAACATCATTTCTATTTGGGGCTTGACCTTAAGAATCAATAAGCTTCGTAACTAGTATACATCACAATCAGCTACTCACTGCAGGTCCAAAACGTTCTAGTGCCCAATCAGTGACCACCAGTTTCTCTGTGAAACCCTCATACTAACCAGACACTGCCAGTCCTTCTTCAAGGCCACAGTTAGTGGTAAACCCTGTCAGCAACTGCAGTATTAGTGTAAGGAAAGATGTCCCATATGAGTGCATAACACTTCTAATTTCTATCCCATCTGGATATAATGAGCCCACAGTTAGCACATATTTGGTGGCACTTGTACAAAAATGGGTAAAAGCCATTGATCTTAAGTTACATTATTTGTGTACTTATTCAGCTAAGCAAAATGTGTACTTACTTTGTCTAACAGGCTGCAATTACTGCCATGTACCTTTATTCAGATTTTTAAAAATATGTACTGTGTCCCACGACAAACAGGGTGTACATACAAGATGAATTTCATTCCAAAAATGTCCCTTACCAGTAATGTAGGTGAATGTGGCTGTTGGACCGTGCCTTTTTTGCTGAGTCACCCCAAACGTTTTGCCTTCCTCTGCCACCCCTTACTGAACCCATTTTTGTTTGCTACTAGGAATCTTTGTACTTTTTCCTTGCTAACCAATGGTAAAATGTTTGTGCTCTGTACCTAAAACATAGTACAATTAGCAGGCCCTAGAAAATAGTGCTACATGCACCCAGGGCCTGTGAATAAAATGCTACTAGTGGGATGCATCACTCATTGTGCCACAAACTAAAGTCATCTTTTAAAACATGTCTCAGGCCTGCCACTGCAGTATGTAGTGCCATTGTAAACTGCCATTTAATTCTGCCAAAGTAACCTTTTCCAGGCCCAAACCTTCCTTTTTAATATGTATAAGTCACATATAAATTAGGTAGCAAAGGCTTATGGGCCACGGTGCATTGTATTTAAAAAGAAGTACATTTGTACTTAGGTTTTATATGTCCTAACAGTGAAAAACTCCTAAAGTCGTTTTTTACTGCTGTAAGGCCTGTTTCTCCCATTGACTAATACTGGGTTATTCATCATAATATTTAATAGGTGCTAACGGTTGATTGGGAGAAGATAGAGATATGCATTTTACACTTAAATAAATTGTAATTTAAAATCCTCTTTAATGGCGAAGTCGGATTTTAAGTTACAATTTTGAAAATGCTGCTTTTCGAGGACTAGAATTTTCTTTTCCCAACTAACTGTGCCTTTCTGCCCGTGTCCTGGGCCCCTGTGATAGCTCTAGTCTTGGGGTTTGTGTATTGTTTGCAGAGAGTACACAAAGGGGGTTTAGGTGTAAACGTGATGGGCCATCCTGACAAGATATCTGGGGAGGAGCTGTGTCTAGCTTCACTTACACTTCAAATGGCATTACCTACAGCAAACACAAAGAAACCTGCCACCAGGCCATCCATGCCTTTTGTCACCCACCTCCAGACAGTTGACCAAGGAAGAACTTTCCACACCCAGCTTGGAGGTAGAACAGGGAGTTCCACCACACAAAGGCTGGAACTAGATATAAATATTGTACCTCCAGATCCACTCATCAGAACTTTCCTAGACTGTGGAAGATTCAGGACTGCCCTGCTGTCTGACAAGGAAGATTGAACCTGCTTATCTTCATGCCAGGCTAGCCAGAGGGACTCCAAGGGTCACTTGGCTGACCTCCTGTGTAAACTATAGAGGCACAACAAGCTTCAGAGGACTCCCTGCAACTGATCAGCTGCCCTGATCTGACTAGTCCTGCCTGAGCCCTGCTGCTGGGATCTGCTGGAGTGAGTCCTGATCCCCAAGAGGTGGTCTCCAGGTCTTGGACCCTTGGCTGGCATCAGAGTGTACTCCTCCTGAAGGAACTGTGAAAAACCTGAAGTTTGAGCTCCTCGCAACTGAGCTACTTCACACAAGACTCTGCTGCCCATGGCAACTACCAACACAAAGCTCTGGTGAAACTTGCTCTTTGAGCTGACAATGACTGCATGTAGTGACCACCAAACCCCGACCTGCACTTGGCTGTGCAGCAACAATCAGCAACAAGAAGCAGCAGCAACTACCATTTGCAACACTCGACTAGCTCTTTGTGTGACTGCGGCAACTGTCCATTATGCTCAGCCTGCTCTTCACTCTACAGTGACAACCATCCAGGACACTCAGCATCCTCCTTGTGGACTTCTTCAACATGAATGGAACTTTTCGCTCCGGACTCAGAAGGTAGCATTTTAGCCGGAGTAGCCTAGTCCCTGTATCCAAATCATGCTCCATTGCAGTTGGCCTGAACGTTTGACTTTCCCCTCTTCTAGCTCAACCACATGACTGTGAGTGGAGCTTTGTGCTTTTAGGTGCTATTTTCACTGGTGGGTGTAGGTTCATTAAAAAAGCCTAATTTATTTTGCCAGAGAGACTATTATATATGCACTGGATGCTAGTTGAATGATATGGTCGTTAGCTCGTTCTTGTTGTTTGCTATCAAAATAAAAGTGACCCTAGGGGCAAAGTTGTGTATGGCACCATGTTGCAGCACCTCCCTTTCACAGTCCTGATTAGAATAAGTTGCTGTTTCCATACCATGTCATACCATACTTCTGCAGCTACTAAATGATGTAAATAGTAGGAAGATGGACCTCAGAAGATTGAAAAGTGAGATACTTTGCTCACTAAGTCATCCACTCTTGAACACAAATGCTAGCCATTCATGAGGCATAGTTCTCACTTTAAGGGTCTGACCTTCACTTTTAGTTCAAAAACCACTTACTGACCTTTATAAACATGCATGTGTCACCATTTATTTAAATAAATAGTTAACAATGGACGAGTGACAGGGAACATTGAAAACTATATATATTTTTATACAAAATTTTACAATGATGTGCCCAAGCATGTAAATATATCCTGTACTTTGGACATTGCACTATTCAATTCCTGGCAATGTTTAAAATCAGGTGCAAATAAATGCTTGTTTGTTGCGCAGGAGGGCAGGATGTTACATGACAAAGTATACTTTGTATCCAAGCTGGGGATCTCACTGTCTCTGGTGGTCATTAAACGTAGCCTCTCACTTGCTATCCACCCTCCAGCTGATGTGCCAGGTCTGACTCTGCCAGTTCAGGCAGGGTGCCCTGCGGTCCACATCTGAGTGCTGGCTCAATCATGGGAGCAAGTCAAGTGCTGTGCAAAAGTTTGATTAGAGGACACTTTCATTTGTCCACAGAAAATGCCATTGGAGTAGTGTTGAAGGACAGACTGTGCAGCTCATTTGCACCTGTGCAGTTAGTATGTGCTGGTTCTGGCAGGAGCAAGCAAAGTTCAAGATCTCTTTTCCCAGTTTAAGATTTCCTCTTAGCCCCACCCTGCATCATTCTCGTTTGAAATGTCTTTTCAGAAACATTTTTAGTTTCCATTTGTTTCATAAGAGGAAGCAAGGACCTCTCTTTTGCCAATCTAGTTTATACACATGTTGCAGATATGTCCCTTGAATACAGAAAAGGGTGTACCTGAAGCCAGTGTTTAAGTGCATAACAATAACAGCAATACTGAGACCTGTGATTTGGGAAGGCCACACAAAAATATAGACTAGCCAGTCCCCGCCTCAAGCTCAGGGGCTCTATCTATTGTTCCTAGGAATATCTCAAGTTATTGACGGTTGCCAGGCCCTAAAATAACATCTTCTGGAAGGTTTCTAAGGACCCAAATGTCTACTTCTAAGAGTGCAGGAACCCATTTTTGGTTGACCTGCAGAATTACGTAGAGGCATGGGCCCATCTCTTGTGTAAAGAATATCTACCTGGAAGCATAATTGACTTCCTCGGGTTCTCTGGTGGTCTTCTTGTTTTTATGACATTAGGTGATGTGGCCCCAGTCCCCACATTCGAAACACTGTTTCCTGATAAGGTTTTTTCTCCTGTCGATTTATTCCATGCCCATGTGGGAGTTTAGTCCTTTTCTCATTTTCTCCTGGATATAGCCACAGCTGGACCCGGGCAAGGTGGTCACCATTTCCACAACCTGTATGATGTTGGAGTCATTTTTTAGTTGTATATGTAGGGATTCGAGGAATTGCTCCAGATTGATCTTATTCATTATCTCTTCACTGCTTTTCTCATGAGGCCGTAGCCATTTGTCTGCGGTGCTCTTCAATTTGAAAAAAAAAACATATTTGGGGGTATTCCCCAGAGGCTACTTTTTCTTTGTGAAACCTAATGCAATACGTTTTCTCATCCAGTCCTATTCTAACTAGAATTATCATTTTGATCTCCTCGTATGTGTATTTTCTATGGCCTTAGCTGTTTCGTAGGCAGTGTGCGTTCCCCCCTTTAGGAAAGGGACTAGATACAATGGCCATTTTTCTGGGCTCAAGCATCCCTCTCAAAGTTCAACAAGAAAGAATGTGGGTCTTCCCCTGTCATAGTATTTGCAGAGATATGATTGGGCTCAAAGGATTGGCTCCTTTTCCCCCTGTCCAGGCCTGAGGTTACATGGGTCAATTCCTCGGCTAATGTACTTAAATGGTTCACCTGGGACTTCAAGGCATCGCAGAATATCTCCCTATCCGCTTTTGCTGCGGAAATTTGGCATTTCAGCGCCCATTCTGACTTTTTTGGTCCTTGCACAAGTTGCTGGATTAGTGCATCCATTTTATTTCATGGACTAAGAGCCCACATTCTCCACCACATGTCACTTGGCATGAAAATGAAGCACTAGGCCAATGTTATCCTTGGGTAGGAAACTTTATTTCTGTTTCATAAAGTACCAGAGAACTTGTTTACAACACTAATTCAGTCTTCTTTTCTTCCTCCTTTAGGTCCATTTGCAGCAGAAGCGGCTTGCCAGCACCCTCGACAGAAGGAGAGAGACACCCATAAGGCTTTGTCCTTTCTTGTTTAGTTATACATTTTGGTTAATATTAGTGATCCTATTATATCACCTGAGTGATGTTTAAGGTATGCTTGTGCTCCACTCAGTGCTGTCTAATAAACCAAACAAAATTAAGCAAAGTAAAGGGACCCTGTCAAGGTAAAAGTACAGGAAAGACCATATAAGGGGTTGTGGGGCTTCCGGACATGAACTCAGCGTCCAAGGTGCAAGGCAGAAATAGGTGGTCGGGAGAGAACTTTGAAGTCAAGGAGTCTCCTCTCTCAACATGCTGTGAGGTCCATCAATTAGCCCGAGGAGCCCTGCAGTGTTAGGTGAGTTCCCCCCACCACACTCCTCCTGCAGCCTCCCCTCCCTTCCCCTTGTAGTCCCAGAGACAGTTACACACCTGGGTAATGTGGCTGGCAAAGCGTCCTGCCAGAGGCCCTCATTTGGAGTGCAGCTGCACTCCGTCTCCAGGCATCCTTCTCCCCCTGGTTGACATTACCTCGACTCAATGCCGACCACGGGCCGCTCTTCCTGATCCTCAGCTGGGCTTCTCCCTCTCTGCATACGCTACTCCAATCCCGATGGTGTTTCAAATGTTAAGGTTGGCCCCGCCCACCATTGTTCAAGATCCTCTTTTCTTCCTTTCTTGTCTACTGCAGTTGCAGCTTGACCTTGTCCTTTTTCTGTGTCGGTGCCCCAGCGGATTTCCTGCAATGACAAAACGATCTCCAGTCATTTAAGGAAAGAGCTTGTGACACTGCCATGCCAAGCACCACGCATCAGGCATTTTAATGTGGTGTCTGCATTCCCGCACTAAAATGCAAAGCTGTGCATTTATAGTGCCTCCTTGACACTAGTGGCACTGAGGCAGACAGACACAAGCGGGACGAGAGATGCCATCTAAGCGTGCTGCTCTGGAGTGTGTGACAGCACTAAGTACGTTTTCATCATGAATACCAGGTCAGGCGTATTCAGCGCTCCGCCAATCATCTCCTTGTGTTTGCTTTGTTCTCCACAGGTTGGCAGTGTATGCCCAGACATCAGTCCCTTGCTCACTTTGCCACTGGATTCAAGCTAGCCTGGCTAATGAGGGGTGTTACCCTGAAACCTGCCCCAGGATGCTAGTTTCTGGTCCAGGGAAGACCTGGTTTGGTAGCTCGGGCTGGACTGTTCTCATGAGGAACAGGGTCAAGATGATTTGCATATGGCTGGGTCTCATCTGGGGTGGTGAAGTGAGCTAAAGAACGATGGTGGATTCAGCCCAGATCTAATAGTGACTTGGGTTGAGTGTCTGATACGTTTCAGCGCTCCGTCCATCATCTCCTTCTGTTTGCTTTGCTAGACCTAAGTTGGCAGGGTATGACCTGACGTGGGTCCCTTGCTCACTTTGCCACTGGATTCAAGCTAGCCTGGCTCATGAGGGGTGTAACCCCGAAACTGGTTCCGTATTATTGTTTCTGCTCCAGGGAAGACCTGGCTTGGCTATTCGGGTTGGACTGTTCCAATGAGGATGAGGGCCAAGACTGATTTGCATATGGCTGGGTCTGAATTGGGGGGAGTCAACCCAGATCTAATAGTGATGGGGGGTAACTGTCTGAAAAGTTTCAGAGGTCCGTCCATCATCTCTTTGTGTTTACTTAGTTCACCCTAATTTGGCAGAGTATGCCCGGACATAGGTCCATTGCTCACTTTGCCACTGATTCAAGCTAGCTTGGCTGATGAGGGGTGTTACCCCAAAACTAACCCAGGATGCTTGTTTCTGGCTTGGCAGTTCGGGCTGGACTGTTCCCAAGAGGAATGGGGTCAAGTCTGATTTGCATATTGCTGGGTCTGAACTGAAGTGGTGAAGTGAGCAACAGAACGATTATGGATTCAAACCAGATATAATAGTGACTGGGGGTGAGTGCCTGAAAAGTTTCAGCACACCATATATCATCTCCGTGTGTTTGCCTTTTGTCGGTCGCACCAGCCTGGGGGCCCAGCTGCAGCATTCATTATCACAGGTCTGCTGTTGAGACTCAGCTCAGGCTGACTGCAGCGGTATTCACATGACATGGTGTCACTTGACTGGAACAGTCAGTGTGTCTCCATTTACCGGCAAATGAAGCCAATTGTCTGAAAGCAGCACAGGGAGCGGCTGTTATGTTTCTTTAGTTATTGCTACTGCCTGCCGTGCCGCAGTAATATGGTGCTTCATCATGCGCAACAGCATTCATTGGCTGGGGAAGTTTGTACAGTCAGGATCATGAGACAATCATTATACTAGATCTGACTGCCTGTAGTGCGAGTTGCAAGACTCGCCGTTGTGGCCACTTCTCACTCAGGTCTGTGTGAATCGTGATTTTCAAATTTTCTAATAATCTTGATGAGCATATTTAATTTACAGCCGGAGCCTGTAGATAATTCCTCACCTCAGGCTGGCGGGCTGTGTTCAGCTGACTCAGACCATCAGATTTATATTGAATAATTAGCAGCTGAGTGATCTGCACTGACGCCAATCAGCCTGGTCAATCTTCTTAGTGTTTCTCGTTACTCAAATAGGTGTAATTTCTGATCTTTATTTTTATATTTCCCTGGACTTCTTTGCTTGATTTTGCTCGCGAGAAAGTGTCACTCATAGTAGGTGAATGTCACACTTTAACTATGAAAATGTCACACAGAAGCAATCTGAAACCTTGGCAGCTATGGTGACACTGGCCGGCCATGGTGGTATAAATGGCAATTCCTTCTCCTCTGGGCCCTCCGTGTGACACGGTGCTTTAAGATTTGCTCTAGTAAATGTTTATTTTAGGTTAGCAATGAATATTTAATACAGGCGGTTCATCCTATAAATCCATCGATTAGGTTAGTCAAACAAACATGTATGTTCAAGCTCATGTTTGCTGCACAGTGTTAAATGACCAGTCTTCAATGGTCCATGGTGGTGCATCAATAGATCTGTCACTAAATGGGCAATGTATTATTTGGGTATCAATACTGACTGCTTCAACCTAATGAATTGATTTACTTACTTATTATAAGGGTTGTATGATGGAGGCACGCATGGCTCAACCACCGTGCCTCTACCACGTGGCTTGAACCATGAATAACCACGCATTCCTTTACCACGCATGTCTTTACCATGCAATTTTGTGGTAAAAGCATGAATGGTACAGGGGTATGAATGGCTAAGGCCATGACCTCCCTCCCTCCCCTGCCCTAAACTACGAACTTCCCCCACGGCCCTGAGGTCCAAATACCCGACAATGCTGTTTCTAACCCTTAGCTTACACTACTGGACCCACTCAAACCCCCACTCTGTTCCTAAAACTACCCCAAACCCTTCCACTTCCCTCAAGCCTAAAACAATAACACCTATTTTTAAAAACTACCCTGACCTCCGAGCCCTAAAAGCAAACCTACAATCAACTAAGCCCTAAAAACGACCCCAAAGACCCATTCCCCTCCACCTGCCCTAAGGCTTAAAACCCTGACCCCTAGCTAACACTACATAAACCCACTAGCACACCCACGATGTCCCTAAGACTACCCCAACCCCTTCCACTTCTCTTAAACCTAACATCTTAACCCCGATCATCCCCCAGCCCTGTAAACTACCAGACCCCCCGAGCCATAAAATCTACCCCACCATCCCCTAAGCCCTAAAAACTGTCTCAACTACCCATTCCTCTCACCCTGCCCTAAGGCCTAAGCCCCTGACCATTAGCTAACACTACACCTACCCGCTCCCACCCGACCCCCCTCCCCAGCCCTGAATCCTATCCCAACTCCCAAACCCTGAAAGCAACCCCCTCCCCAGCCCTGAAAACAAACCCCTCCCGAGCCTGGAAAACAAACCTGGGCCCACCCCTGATCCGCCTCCCCAGCCCAGAAACTACCCCTAACCAGCCCTGAAAACGAAACCGCCTCCTTTTCAAGCCACCATCGACCCCCCCAGCCCTGTAACTACCCCCAAAACCATACAAACCCAGCCCCACTTACCTCACCGCATCCTGTGCCAAGATCCTCCTGCTACCGGCAGCTGCAGCAGCTAGTAAATTTGTGTGGTTAAGGCATATGCATGGTTTAGGCAGGCTTAAAGATACATAGTCAGAACACGTGTGGCTTTTCCCGCATTGTTCCGACTGTTCCCATATAAAAGTGTCTAAAAAGGAAACATTCTTCCCCATTCAAAAGACATAGGTGAAGAAATTTCCCTCATCACTCACTTAATGCTGGTATCTAGCTTGCTGTGCTTGCTTGCAATAATTCATTTGTACATACAGTGGCAATGGTTCCCAGGCAAATGTTCAAGGGAATTTTGAATTGTGCTGGCTATGTGATTTACATACTAAATCCAAATTCGGAAAAATGCGGAATGGCTGCATAAGGCATTAGCGCGTATGACAATACCTCAAGTGTTTCTGGGAAACATTAACCAGGTTATCCTGGTGCAATATGTTCACGTAATAAGTTTACAGAAAAAAGGCCCAGAATCAAGGAATTACCTGGGAATAAAAGTGTAAAGACACACATTGCTGAAATATCCCCCCATTTCAGAGTGCTTACTCGCAATTTTGACTTAATTTCACATCACTCTGATACCGACATATCATTAATTCTGGTGAAAAATCACCACACTGGAATTATGGATGCAGTTGTAAATGGCAAACAAATCATGACCACATGATCATTTGTAATCTCAACAGGAGCAAAAACACAGTGTTAATAATTTGTTACAGTACATAACCCTTCTGCTATTTTTAAACACTAAGGGTCAGATGTACGACCATTTCATTGAGCGCCTCGCAATTTGCCACACATTGCGAGTCGCAAATTACGAGGCACTAAATGAAATGTACAACAGTGTGTTTAACACTGTTTGCGATTCCCAATGGGTTCGCAAATTGCGAGGCTCATTAATATTAATGAGCCTCTCGCAATTTGTGAGCCCATTGGGAATGACAGGCCCTTCGAGGGATGGTGACATGTCTGGGACTGCTTTTAAATCAAGCATTTTTTTTTTCAAATGCAACCCCTTCCCATTTGCGAATTCATTACCAACTACTTGAAGTAGGTGGTAATTGCGAGTGTTTTGCAACCGCAATTGCGGTTGCAAAACATTTGTACATGGTTTTGAGACTCGCTATTTGGAAGGGAACGTCCCTTCCAAATAGCGAGTCGCAAAATCTATTTAGTGAGTTGCAAAAAATGTGTGACTTGCTAAATAGACTGTGCACATGGCCCAATAGGTTTTTGCATGTGCAAACGAGTTCACAAACCCGGGTTGTACATCTGGCCCTAAGGGTCATATTTATGGCAAAGTAAGGCAAAGCAGCGCAGCAAGTCACCTTGCTGTGTTGCGCTGCGTTACCTGGAAAGGGCAGGAATGCACCATATTTGAAAGAATACTGCGCATTACTGCCTTGTCCCTGTGTTTGCACCATTTTGGCTTCCTAGCGCCAACATAGGCATCCTTGTACCATGGTGCAAGGGTGCTTGTGTTGCATGCAGGATTGTTTTGGTCCAGGGAGGGACACCTTCCTGCACAAAACAGTCCTGAGAGGTAAATTCCTCTTTCTCTGTGTGCTACAGAATGCCTTCTCAGGCAGCTGTGGCCCGCGCAGTTAAGAGAGGTGTGGTCGAGTAGGGGGGATTTCGACAGACGACAATGAGGGGAAATGATTTATTTATTTAATTGTACTTCGTTGTTGCCTATCAAAATTCCCCCCCCCCCTCCACTCAGCCCCACAGCCTCTTACCTGCACGGGCCATGGCTGTTCCCAGGGCAGAGCGATTTGCGCCACGTTGCATTACTCCAGATTTAAGGTGGCCTTAAGTGGCTTCATAAATCGGTGTTTGGGCTTGCCTCAGGCTTGCACCAAGTTGCGTGGTGCAAGTGCGATGCAACACCCTTCATAAATACTCCCCTGTGCCCCAAACACATTACTATGATGCAAATAATGCCACTCTGTTATGAACTTCAAAAAGATGAAAGGACAAGCTGGTCTTGCCATCATTCAAACTTGTGATCTGTGGGTCTAAGCATATGTTAGACGTACAAGTTTAAGCTGAACTCATTGAACTATCCTCTCAGCATAACACTCAATCAGGCAGGAAATGAAATAGTGCCAACCAAGTCAACATGACCATTTCGTGCCTCAACCACAAGTAGATGAGATCCATCTGGTCTCTACTGTACCTTATTATTTTGTACCATTCTGTACCATATTTTAAAATCCGCAGACAGTCAGTCTTTTAAATCTTTTCCGAACCCTCACGCATTTTTTCTTTATAAAGCCTACTTGTTAAAAGTATCTTTAAGCATAACAGACAGAAGCTGCTAGAAAACTTTAAACAGGTACTAGAAACTACACAAGGCAACAGCGTAACTTAATAAAGTGCACTTAATTTACAGTAACATTTCTGGAATGTCTTTGCCTTTTGTAACCATAGTACATACATGATGCCCACAGACGACATTGAAATACTTTCAACACATATTGAATCTTACAAAGTCTACCTTTATAGAAGCAGTTTGAGGATGAACCATGTCTGCCACACACATTGTAATTCATTAAAGATCTTACGCTTGAAGCTCTGACACTTTGAAATCAAGCACAAAACATACTTTCTGTAACACTTAATGAAGAATTGTCCCCTAAGGTTGAAGTTTTCCATATGAATCCTTTTTGTCATCTAAGTTAGAGCTTAGTTAGTCCTTGATAAGACAACATTAGAGCACTGTGGGGTGTGGGAGGATAGTTTTCATGGACATATAGAAAAATAAAAGGCCTATGCAACAGAGGAGCCTCCTCCAATCCCATGGCACTGAGGTGCCAGATACTTTGAAGAAGCCAACAGGATGTGTTATGAACAACTTTTTTTTCCTTTTACTAAGGACCAGCTCTTATCCGTTTTGGAGAAATTACAAAAAGTATTACAAACTGTGTGGAGTCAAATAGGACTTTCCAATACCCACTGTGCTGAAAACATGGCTGGGTACTTGTTTAGTTTACGATTAAATCTGTACAAGAAAAAGCTGTCAACTACCACTGCTAGACAGAAGATCATTTCCAGAACCAGTCTACCTGTTCCTACCTCTAACCCCAGAAAATGTGTGCTATTTGTCTGTTTTAGAGTTGTGGGGCTGCTTTATTGTTTGATCCCTGTATCCTGGAGATACCGAGAGCTATTTAAGAAGATTTGATGAGACCTACTAATGTGGGAGAACGCAGATCAACTTAAAACGCAGTTTGAGGGGACACACAGAAGATCTCCGTGAATCACAGAGCAGTTGTCCATAACAGAATTGAAAGTTTGCAACAAATGCTTTGGTAGAAGGATGAGAGCTATGCTGTACTCTTTCAATAAGACACCTAAATAATGTCACATTATTTTTAGATCAGCCTCTGTAGTGCTCCAACTCAGATAACTACTGTATCTGTTTTACTTTATCTAATTTAAAGTTTTTCTTCATGAAGAACTTCCGAAACAAATGTAAAACTATGAAGCTTTCTTCAACATCACCTATAACAAATACCTCTTACTAGACCTTTGACTTTCAGAATCACCACTGGGGGAAGCAACATAGAAAGCTCACTCTCTTTATCTAAAAATCTCACATCTGTTTCTGACTTGTGCCACACCTACTCAGAGAATGTTATCTACCCTTGTCCCCCTACACCTTGAGTTCATGCCAAACTAATATGATATTTTAGGAAGTTTTTGTGATCATTGGCTATTATTGATGTTTGTATACATTTTTCTCCAGATAACCATCAGTCTTAGAGTGGACTGGTAAACGTCCTCCATGTGCAATGAGTTCCTGTAGGTAACATAGGTGCCTTTGTTTTAGCTCAGCCTTCTTCAATTGTGGCTTCTGTAGAAGAAAGCCTAGGTTGTGAAACCTACTTCAGACATGTTTATACTAGCTACAGATTTTTTTAAGCAAGATTCAAGAAATATTCTCAATCCTAAAGTGCCCTTTCCATCAGGTCAAGTCCTAATTATAGTCCAAGGTCAACTGTGCAGCTCAGCCTGCAAATTGGTCCGGATTCATATTTGTAGTTTCTAATATACTTTAATGAGCTGCAGTTGTGGACACATTTGACAAGGCTAAACAACTTTAACTTTTTATATAGAAACCACAGTATAGCCTTAAATTTCATACGTTTTGACAGTATTACATTGTGTTTGGTGATTCCCACATCTCCTAGGTAAGTTGAAGTGTCTGCTTGTTGTGTGAGCTGTAGAAGTTCTTTTCCTTTGCGTCCAAGTGCCTGACAGCTCTGTGAGCCGTGCCTATCGGTTTGGTGCCTATAGTCATTGCAGTTGAAATAAAAGACAGTATGATTTTCAAGATCAGCGGATGAGATGCCTTTCTGACACAAACAGTTACTGAGTCCAAACAATGAGTGAAGAGCACAAGAAAAGCTAAAATATAGTGTTGGAAAACGGCCCTCTCAGCAGGGTCACCCCCAAACCTTTTACCTTAACTCTCCACTTTTTGCTGAGTTCGGATTTGTTGACTTTAGGACTCTGAGCACTTTACCACTGCTAACCAGTGCTAAAGTGAATGTGCTCTCTCCTCTCAATATGGTAATGTTGGCTCATAGCCAACGGGCATAATAAATGTACTTATAAGTCCCTAGTACAGTGCACTACATGTGCCCAGGGCCTGTAAATTAAATGCTACTAGTCAGTCTGCAGCACTGGTTGTGCCACCCTCTTAAGCAGCCCTTCAAAATTTCTCATCCCTGCCTTTTGCAGAGCCTGTATGTGCAGTTTAAACTGCCATTTTGACCTGGCAAATGAAACCCTTTAAACCTTCCTTTTTGATACATTTGAGTCAACCCTATGGTAGGCTCGCACAGCTCAGGGTGCAGGATGCACCGGATTTAAAAAGTAGGCCATGCACTTGTAAGTTTTCCATGTCCTGGTAGTAAAAAATTCCTAAATTAATTTTTCACAACTGCAAAACCTATATCTCCTATAGGATAACATTGGGATTATCTTGTTACATTTTATAAGTGTATTTTCCAAGTGGGAAGATATATCTGATATAAGTTTGGTGTCTCTGGAATCCTAATTTAAAATCCTAAACTATGGAGAAGTCGGATTTTAAATGACAATTCTGAAAATTCCACTTTTAGAAAGTTGGTGTTTAGTTGCCGAGTGGTGCCACCCCAGGACTAAGGTGCTTGCAAGCAGAACCAACACACCTTTCCCTGCTGAGGTTACCCTTCCTGTACAAAACCTATGCTAGATTCTGGCACACACCTTAGCACTATGGCACTTTGGTGTGTGCCTGGCGCACGGCAGCTGAAATCAGCTCTGGCACTTGGGAGAGGGGAGGAGAGAGCCATATCTCTGTAGGTATGGTGCTCTCCTGCTCCCTCCACGTCACTCAACGCAGCGTAGTGTTTTTGGCTGCTGCACTGTGTTCTGTGACTTCTTTGAAAATCTGCCCCTTAAAGTACTACTTTATTAGAGCTCGAGCGGTTTGTGAGATAGACTTAATCAATCAAAAACTTCAGGACAGTATTTTCCTGAACTTTCATCCAAATTTCCAAAGCAACATTTTCTAGATAGGTAATTTTTCCTTCCTAGGACAGAAGAAAAATGATTTACTTATTAGTTACACCTGATTACCTCGCTCATCTCTATCGCTCAAACACAGTGGGGCTTATTTGCAAGTCCCTTGCGCCACTTTTGCGTCATTTTTAACATGGGAAAAGTGATGCAAAAGTGGAGCAAGGGACTTGTAAATCAGCCCCAGTGACTCTACGGTCCTTGGCGCAGGATCACATGCCACCGGCCCCGCCTTGCAGCTGATTGGTTGCTTCTTTGGATTAGCAGTCATATTTTGGGCAGGCCACGTACTATTCAAGCATATACTGCTGTCGCAGATTTCAGTGCCCCACCGTGAATTCTGACCTGACTGTTTTTTTCATATCATATTTTGATGCACATGCATCCTCCCAACAGAGAATACTGTATATACTTCAACAGCATTTTACTCTTCACTGTCTAGGGCAGACTTTGATTAAAGTCCTGTTGAGGATCCCTTTATGATTGTGGATTGGAACTCTGTCAACTACCTGTGTAGATTTGATTTAATAATCATATTGAATATACAGGCTGCATATAGATTGTGTACGCTATGATATGCTCATTGTGTATTTGTATAATTTTCGCCTGAGCACCGAGCACGTTTTTGCCCCCCACTGTTACTTGACTTTATATATAGATGACTGCTGTTTTCCACATTGATATATGCTTACAAGAAAGCCACATGAAGTTTGCGGAGCTGGTCTTTATTTCTTATTATGCATGGGATCACTTAGAACCTCAACACACCAATGGATTCTCTAGTGGAAAATGTGAATACATAACTGACCATTTACACTTGAAAATCAATTGTTGTTGCATGTTTTCACACCCTCATTTAAAACACAAAATAATTTGTTGCTATAACATTATGTCAGAATAAGGACATTTACTACTCGTACATGAAAATCACCGTAAGTCATGCATCATTGTATTCACACGTATGTCCACCTGAATAATCAATGTGAATGTATCCTGAGCCAAAAAAGACCTTTCATGTACATATCACACAAATTATGTCACTCCCATGTTAAAGCATTCCTTGTAAGTTATATCTAAAAGTGTTATAATCAATTTCACATATAACGTGGATTTAGCCTACGCCATACAGTGTTGCATCAAGGGAGCAGCTGGACCGTTAGCGCTCAGGCGCGTGACCAGGGTCGTAACACAAGCCCACGCAGACCCCGTGGTGTGGTGGGGCCCCACGCACCGGGGGGCACCCTCAGCACTGCACTCTGGCCG
The DNA here is from genome assembly GCF_964204655.1 of Triturus cristatus. Lineage (NCBI taxonomy): Eukaryota > Metazoa > Chordata > Amphibia > Caudata > Salamandridae > Triturus > Triturus cristatus. The sequence continues at coordinate 239,123,201 of NC_140582.1, forward strand.
GAGAGCTCCTGATTGAGCCAAGTGGTGGCCCCCTCTGTGTACCTTGCAGGGAGGCTCCCTCAATTTTCGTTACGCCAGTGCGCGTGACAGTGGGGTATGACTGCACAGTCTGCTGTCTACTTCTCTAGCGAAGTCCATGCAGAGTAACCTCTGGGACCCCAGGGTATTGCCATGGTCCACTCCTTTGCCCCGAACCCTCTGCCCCTGGGAAAGGCTATGCAGAGCCCATTATGAGAGGAAGAGGGATGGGTGCATGGCTCAGAGACCCTTGGGCACAATCCAATTTATATAATTAAAAAATAAAAGAAATCCACTGAAAATACTGTGCTAAATGGATGTTATGATTCTTTAATCTAACAGGAAAACATTGAAAATCCCCTAAAACGTTTCTATGTAAACATGCTGTGGCTATAATGTTAGACCTAAGAACACACATTATCAACTGTTATAGTGAGTAACACAAGCATCATTCCCCCATTCTGCCAGTGTTCATAACCTCAAATGTGGTGTTACAAATGGCGTCATTGGTGTCATCTCAGGTAACACCAGGAACAGAGTCTGGCGAGGTAGAGGCACTGAGTTGTAAGGGAATTGATTGCAATTTAGTTGCTTGCTATTCACTTTATTATTTCATTACCATTTGGTGGCATATTTTAGAAAAATGATGTTCTTGCCAAGTTAAAAAACATTTTTCATTTATAGGCCTGAAAAATGAAGACATATTGAAGTAATTCACAAAGTATATCTATGCACACCGATGCTGGCGTCAAATTATCTGCTTAGGTGCAATTAACAAAGAGTTGGCAGAGAATTACACTGAACAGAAGGCATATCTGTCATGTGGGGGGACAAACAACTCAAAATTGGACTACTAGTAAATCTGCAGTGATATTTTACAAATAAGTTGGCCAAATGTAGATCTTTGCCTATGCTATGTAGAGTTATAAATCGAAAATAACAAGGAAGCAGCCATAACCTGCGGAAAATATTAGACACCTAGGGGCAGATTTATGACGACTGGCGCATCCCTGCATATCAGCAGGGATGCGCCAGTTATTGTGCGCCACAGCTGCGCCACCATGGATGCTCCGCATTTATAATGCGGCGCACCATGGGGCAAAAACGGCACAGATGCGTGACGCATCTGTGCCGAAAAGTGGCGCATTGCTGGAGTTGCGTCGCAAGCGCGACGTGAAGTACTGGGTATTTCAGTCCCAGCGGTGCAGGGGCACACACCCTATGACTTCTGGGTTTCACCCTGTTCCGGACCTACAGAAACACAGAGTCTTCTGGGTGAAGTCAAAGAATCGTTTATTGGCTGCAGACCAATTACAGGTATCCTAGAAGTACACCAGCGTGTATGTTCTCAGGAGACTGCTGAAAATCATAGGAACAGGCTGCATCTTAAATAGGCCTTTTCTGGCCCCAAGCATACATTCCTGAGTTTTATGAAACGGCAATATACAAGGATATGTTACAAAGAAAAGGCAGAGTCATGATGACCATCCTACATTCCAGTTCGGCCAGCCCACGATGATTTACACAACAAGGTTCAGATCCCACATTAGATTTACAGATCCCCCCAATAAACATGAGCATCTCCTGTTTTGGGAAGCAAGTCATAAAGCAGGAACAGCCAGGTGTGAAAGAGATTAGCCAGGGGCTTGTGTAGGATGAAAAGGGTTTTATGACGGGCCAAGCCCTGATACGAATCACAGGTGGAGAGAGGAAGGGGAGCTCGTGAGACCAGTTTGACCCGGGGCAGCAGAGCCAGCTGCCCAGGTCACAGAGAAGTCAGAGAGGAAGCCCATGTACTGTGAGGCCCGTATTTGCTCCATTATAGCCTATGTGAGGGCAATGACAAGATGGCCACTGCTTCCAAAATGGAACCCGCGTAGCGAAGCAAAATAACGTGTACGCAGTGCATTCATAGCTAGAACGATATATAAAGCACTCGTACGTGCCGCATTTACCATTTGCGGTTCGCTAATACCAAGATAGACAGAGGTAGGGCCCTGTTCCCTACGCGGTCCCGAATATTAAAGTACGACAGACCCTCCTTTTGCCCTTACATAGGCAATCACTATACTCATCTTAATCCGAGTCTAGGTCAATGTTCACAAAGTCATGGAGATGTTGCTGTAGCATCATCCTATTACTTAGCTCGTCCCTCGATACAGGTTTCCTTACACATAAGGTAGCACAGAGGCCACATATCGCAGGAGCACACTGTATGCATAGACAGAACAGGAAAAGAATGGCTAAGATCATTCCAATGACCATTAGAACTTTCCAACCCCAGGCAGATATCAATTCCCAGAACCACCCCACCAGTGACCGATCTCCCTTATCCACGTGTATGGATTCAGATATTTTATGGAGTTTGGAGATGGCTTGATACACTGTTGGAGCATTATCTGGTATGAAAATGCAGCAACTGGATTGGATAACCCTGCATACCCCACCGCGGTCTGCAAGAATAACGTCTAGGACCATGCGGTTCTGCAAAGTCATAAGGCGATCCGCTTGGAGCTCAGCTGTCAGATTACCAAGGGCACCAGCCGTTACATTGACGGTGGATTCAACCACACGAGTCAGCTGTCTCAGGTTCCTACTATTGACCATAGGTCCCCAAAACGGCAGGAAACCCAAGAAGAAATCTCCTGCTTCCAGTGTCCTCCTTACTAATCACGCCCCTCACAACTCTGGTCTTGTGATAGTCGGAGGCAGCAGTAAATGTAGGCGGTAGCAGATTCGCAATATAACATGTGCCCGAGAAATCAGGGGGCAACCATGTATATGCTCGATCATTACAGATGAAATATGTACCCTTGGCAGTCAAAAACGCAGGGGAAAACTGTGACGGAAAAGTGTACGTTTCAGTACAGTCACTTCTTCCCAGTTGAGCCCTAGGGTTCTGACCATTACCCTGTAAGCAGATCCGACCCAGGTGGGGTACGACCCAGATTGGAGATGAGATTTTTCGCTGTCTTTCACCCAGACTAATACTATACCCCGTCGCGTTCCATCCTACATAAGGTCTCAGCTCTTCTTTGGGAATGGACGAGTATGCATTAATATCCCTACTCATATCGGCAACTCCTTTCATCAAAGCCTTATTATTGGTGATGGGTCTGATGGAACGCGGTGGGCGAGGGGAGTATGTATCTAGGGCGTAGAGAAACATGGTTTGGAATGCCCATGACGATCCATTGTAACTGTACGGTAGCACCAGGTAGGGAATACCCTTGTTAGTGGTATGGGGCATTAACCCACAGACCCAGCAATTGGTCGTATTCATTACCAGTTGGTGCTGGTGCAAGAGTTGGATAAACGAGTTATTTACGAACTCTGATCGTCGGGTCTGTTCGTGCTCAGGCAAAGGGTGAAAAGAGTGAGAGGAGGCAGTAGAAAGAGATATAGGCTGTTGAGTGGGTGCAATGGGCTTTTGAGCAGAGAAAAACACACATCCTACAATAAACATCATGATACTACACAGTGTAACAAAGCACAAAAAGACAAAACATTTACTTTTTACAATTCTACACATCCTTGTTTGAGAGTTCATTTCCTCAATCGGTCTCTCCATCCTACAAAACTCCATCCTCTACTCGGGCCGCTCGCGGTGGATGAGTTTCTTCTGCTAAGGAGTACGCCTGTCAGTCCAGGGAAACGCCCTAGACCAACCAGAACCGTTGACCTAGCGTCTTCGGCCTGTACCCCAAAGTCTTGGCACCGCGACCCTGCGGCAGAACCCGGATGGTGGTTCGAAAAACAAAAATCAAGAAAGTCCTTCAGATGGGAGAGCAAAAAATGTCAAAAGGGAAATAATGAGGAAATCTTTATTTGTCCATGGGCCTAGGTCTCAAGTTATAGCGGAGACGGCCAGGTGCCGTTTGGTCTTGAAACAAAAGTTCAGGCTCAGTGGTGTCCAGTCGATTCGATGGCGGCACAGCTTCCTGCAGAATATTGTCACTCTCTTGGACTGAAGCTGTGTCTTTTAGGCGTGCGTCACTGAATGGTACAAAACGAAGCACAGTGTCTGTCTCAGTGTCGGCGATACCCTCGTTGACCCACTGGTCATATGGCAGAGGCAAGGGAACTACCTTGCAGTGAGTACCATGAATCCAGTGCTTCTTCCCTTTCACTCGCACTGCTGATCTTGTCGAAAGAAGAACAAGATGGGGGCCGATCCAGCGAGGTTCGTCGTTGCCCTTACGCTGGAAATTCCGGACCAGGACCCACGAGCCAGGGTTGATGGGGTGTCCAGGAGGTTCAGAGGCTTGGGGAAGAGTATCATGTACCTGTTGGTGCAAAACACGCAGTTTAACAGTCAAATCATACAGGTAATCGAGCAGTACTGGATGCTCTATTTCACTGAACTTCGTAGGCCTTGGCACACCCCATACGTTGGCCGGGCGGCCAAAGACTACTTCATAAGGACTAAGTCCCACTCGTGAGTGTATCGTCATTCTGGTGGACAAGAGTGCTAGAGGCAGAGCGTCAGGCCATTTAAGACCAGTGCTCGCCTGGATTTTGGCCAACTTGAGCTTTAAGGCTCCATTGTAGCGTTCAACTAGTCCAGCTGATTGGGGGTGATTTGCAGCGTGGAATTTCTGCCTTATGCCTAAACCTTCACATACATTCTTCATCACTTTACCCACAAACTCACTTCCATTATCACACCATACCATTCTCGGCATTCCAAACCTGGGGAAAAACTCCTTCACAAGGGCTTTGGCTGTGGATAGGGCAGTGTTATCTTTCAGAGGATAAGCCTCTACCCATTTTGAGAAAGCACAAACAACCACTAGTACATATTTCAGGTTGTTGCATCTTTCCATGTGAATAAAGTCCAGCTGCAAAACTTCGAATGGACATGATGGGGGTGCAAAGTGACCGGCCGGAGTTGGGGTTCCCCTACCAGGGTTGTACTTCAAGCATACTATGCAATTCTTGACCACATTCTCTGCACACTTGGGAATCCCAACATTCTGCCATACTGGAGCCAACAACTTACAAATACCTTTCGTACTGATATGCGCCATTCCATGTGCCATAGTAACCACTGGAAGCACATATGCATCAGGCAACAACCATCGCTTATGTTCTGTCAGATCAATCCAACAACCATTCTCATCCAACTTACCCATACTCTCTCTCCACTTGCTTAACTCTTCTTCTGTAGCTTCAGCCTGAAGCGACTTCACACTCTCTATTGTGTTCTCACACATTCCCACATCATTAACCCATCTTGCGGGGCCTGCAACATACATTCTAGTCTTCACATTCTGTGCTGTTTCTCTCGCGGTCTCATCAGCAAACGCATTCCCACGTCCAACATCATCTGTGACTTTCCTATGCGCACTGCATTTCATGATCGCAACTTGCAAAGGTAGGGTCAGTGACTCAAGGAGATCATTCACCAACTTGCCATTCTGAATTTTAGCTCCATGCGACGTCAGGAACCCACGCTCTTTCCACAAACGCCCAAAATTATGAGCCACGCCAAAGGCGTACTGGCTATCTGTGTATATGTTCACTCTCATTCCTTCAGACAACACACATGCTCTCGTGAGGGCGATCAATTCTGCTGCTTGGGCCGAATTATGTGGCACTCGTGCAGTTTCCACGACCGTATGTAAAGTCGTGATAGCATATGCAGCAGTCGTGTCACCATTAGGGAGCTTGAAACATGAACCATCCACCCATAAAGTACCATCACACTCAGTCAGGGGAGTATCTTTCAGATCCACTCTCCCTTTCGTTTCTTCTTCCGTTCTGAACAGGCAGTCATGCTGCTCAATCTCATCTGAGTCTGCTGGAATCGGCAATAACGTGGCTGGATTCAGCGTATTGCATCTTTTTATGTGTATATGATTCGCTAACAGTGTGAGTTCATACCCTGATAATCGCGCACTAGTCAAGTGTTGTGTCTTGGTCCTATTTAATAATGTGTCTACAGCATGTGGAACCATAACGATCAATGTGTTGTCCATTACCAGACCAGCAGATTGTCGGATAGACATTGCTGCAGCAGCTGTCGCTCTCAGACAGCTTGGCAATGCCCTCGCTACAGGGTCCAAGGTGGATGAAAAATATGCGCATGGGCGCGGTCTGTCGCCAAAAGGCTGTGTTAACACTGACAACGCACATCCATCTTTCTCGTGAACATACAATGTAAAAGGCTTGCTATAGTCAGGAGTGCCCAACACAGGTGCTGAACACAACGCATTGCGCAATTCCACAAAACTTTTCTGGCACTCTTCAGACCATGGGATAGGATTCGGTGTGTCTTTGCATGTTAATGCTAATAAAGGTTTTGCCAACAAAGAAAAACTTGGGATCCAATGCCTACAGTATGAAGTAATGCCCAAGAAAGCACGCACTTCTCTCTGTGTTCTTGGCACACTCAACTGTGCGATGGCTTGAATTCTTTCTGGGGTCAGTCTCCTTCCCTCCTTCGATAAGAGATGACCTAAGTAGGTCACTTCTTGTCGACAATATTGCAGCTTAGAGAGAGACACTTTGTGATGGTAAGCGGATAAATGGCGCAACAATGACAATGTGGCTTCTTTACAGATCTTCTCAGTATCCGCGGCGATTAGTAAATCATCCACGTACTGAATCAGGATAGCTCCACTAGGTAAAACAAGTGCATCAAGCTGCGCTTTCAAAGCTTGACTGTATATGGATGGACTCTCGCAGTAGCCCTGGGGAGCGCGTTTGAAGCGGAAGCTTCGGCCTCCCAGACTAAAACCAAAAATGTCTCTGCTCTCTTCTGCAATTGGGATGCTAAAGAAAGCATTCTTTAAATCTATCACTGAGAACCATGCAGCAGAAGCTGGAATCATCGTTAACAAGGCAGTTATATCAGGGACAACCGGAAACTGTGGCACAACAATCTTATTAACCTCTCTAAGATCAATCACAAATCTGTAAACAGGTGGCTGTGAAGGGTCCGTTCGTTTTAAGACAGGTAAAATCGGACTATTGCAAATGTTGCCTCTTGTCTCTTCAATCACACCCTTATTAATCAAGTCGCTGACAATGTCTAACAATGCTTTCTGGCCTTCATTAGAGATTTTGTACTGGGGAATACGTGGCAGTCTGACATTAGCCTTTAAAGTCACCACGTATGGCGGTATCTCCAAGAGGCCCACATCATTGGGACCAGTAGCCCAAAGGGCATCCGGAAGGGATGACAATTCAGGTGGCATTGTATTTTTAGACAAGTACATAGGGGAAATCACTTTTTTGCCTAATGTAAGTTGTACTCCTGAAGGAGAACAATACAGTGTAGCGTGCAATCTTTTCAACAAATCTAATCCCAGCAAATTCTCACCACAACCTGTTGTTAGGATCAGGGGTGCTTTCAGTTCGCAAGGTCCAACAGAAAGTGACATGGGACTAGAAATCGGGTTCCTAACTGGGGCGCCAGAAAAACCTAATGAAACATTTATATCGCCAGACAAAGGTGCGCCAGGGAGTTTGGAATGCATTATTGAACTCTTTGCAGCACCAGTGTCTAGCAGGAAAGGCTCCGTTACATTTGCTGTAGTCACATCAACATACGGTCCACTCTGATCCACTGGCACTGAAACAACTCCCTCTCTCTGTCTATGGCTGTCCTAGTAATCATTATTTTCTGCATCGCCATCCTCCACATAATAATCATTATTGTAATACTGGGCCGTATTACTAGTCGCGTTAGCTTGCTGATCAAAACTATTAATGGCGCTTTGGGGCGGAAGAGGACGCGCGTTTTGGGGAACACTTCCACGCCCTCTGCCTCTAGGAGCTTGCTGACCACCTCTACCTCTGGCGCCATACGCATTACCGTTCCGTTGCATTAATTTAGGGCAACTATATTTAAAATGACCTTCCTCTTTGCAGTATGAACATTGGTTGGGACCTACAGGGACACGTGGTTGATAATACCCATTCATTTGCTGATTAGTCTGAAACTGTTGGGGTTGGTGATAAACACCTTGGGGTTGCCTATAATTATTCTGACCTCCACGTGGTGGATAGGCCTGCTGTAAAAGGACCTTTGTCTTTAATTCCTTCGTTTTCTTTTCTGTCCTATCTTTCTCGTCTTTATCTCTGTTTTCATAATACTGTGCAGTAGCCAGTATTTGCGCTGAAGAAGAAACAGCCCAAGAACTCTCTGAGTCTTTCAACTTTTTACACAGGTCAGGAAGTAAATTCTGCACAAATTTATCCACAAACAGCCGTTGGCCACCCTCAGTACTCATATCCTGCCCACTGTGGTCAATAAACGTTTCCTCAAACCTAGTAAAGAAGTCTGACACTGTCTCATCTTTCTTCTGCTTACATGCAGATAACTTGTCCCAATTTACGCGCATCGCAGGCATTAGTGTCTTCATATGCGTGATTATTCTACCAGGCAATTCAGCTACTAAAGGCTCAGGTTTCGCGCCACCAGTTTGTCTTGCATCAGCAGCAATAATGTTAGCCCATGTATCCCCTAGTTCTGCATTGTGATCTACATTACGAATTGATCCCCATAGAGGCTGTGGAACAACATTACCAAACAACATGTCTATGTCGGCCAGATTCATAATGCATGACCCTGCCGTCTGTGACAACTCTTTATAATAACCTGCTGGGTTTTTACGGGGATCAGGCAATGTCTGCTTAAGTGCTAACACCTCAGAGCGCTTCCATGGAACATGCACCCAAACACGTTGGAAATGCGCTGGCACAGCGGGGTTATTGCCGACAGCTGCAACTGCTTCTTTCCATACCGGGGGAACTTCTCTCATAGGGTATTGTCGCGCTTTTGCCTTTTTCCCCACAAGGACCTCGTGTTCAAACAATGACTGTTGGCAATCGTCATTCCTTAAGGACAATACAACCGCAACTGCTTTATCTACTTCGCGGTCCACAATTATACCAGTTCCAAAATCGAACCTCACTCTACACAATTCCTGCGGGTTCGGATTTCTACCACTATCCTCCAATTCTTCACAGAGAATTTCGCACATTTTCTCGAATACATATCTCTGTTTCGGGGCATCCCATTGATGGAAAGTGTTAACAACCGATTCCACATCATACAGTGAAGGAAAAACGATCCATCTACGCGCCATGCGATCTATTACCTTTTTCTCATCGGGGTTAGGCAATTGGCTGCGCAACTGCTTACGCTGTACACCAGGAGTTGCACCAGATGACCCAAAGAGAGGCGACATTAATGTAGTAACCACATTAGCTAAACGCTGTCGCGCTGAAGGAGAAGCTGAGGCGAGAACAGGGGGAAAAACAGAGGGAAGAAAAGAGGATGTAGAGACAGGTACTGGAGTGGTAGAAGGAAGAGTGTTAGGGGAGGCAGTTACTGGATTAAGCAAAGTCGTAGGAAGTGCGGGGGTAGTTGGAAACACTACTGGAGGCGCTTGGGAAGACTGCGCTACAGGAATAGGAACTGGTTGCAAAGCAACTGGCGGTTGCGGCAAGGCTTGCAGTATATGCACTGGAGGTGGCATATTTACAAGCTGGGGAGGCGCCGTGGCAGTTTGAGCATACGGGGGTGGCGAACTCAACAAATGCGACATTAAGGGATCTTTCTCCTTTTCTTCTGACTCATCCTGCTTAGAATGTGGCAAAGCTGGGTAACATTTGTCAATCCCTAACTTACGCTGCCTGTGCAATTGCTCATTCATTTGCTCCTCTTCATTATCTTTAAATTGTACAGCTGCTTGCATTACTGACATACCTCTCTCTCTCTTATTCTTTTTCGCTAGCTTAATTTCCTTCTGTTTGGCTTCCTTTCGCCATAAGCGGAAAGAGTCAAACATCGCCGGCCGGGCTTTCTTTTTAAACAATTTAATTTCCAGATTATCTAAAATATCGCTATCAAAACTACCATTTTGGGGCCATTTTAAAACACCGTCTTTCCTGGTGTAGTGGATCCACACTTCGTTATATGCAATGGGGCCTACGCCATGTTTCACATAGAGCTCATAAGTTGGAGTTCCAACCGGAGGAACCGGACATGATTCTTCCAGCTGGAAATCTTTTCCACAACCCAAACAGAATAATCTACCAAATAGTCCAGAACCAGGCATCTTCGCTCACTAGTCTAGATCCAAACGTCAGAGGATTATCGATTACGATATTCTCGTGAATACACGAGTCCTCTGGCTTTGGGGTTTGCAAACACCAAATCACCAAATTACCAAATCAAACCAAACGATCCCGAAGGATACCAAAACAAATGGGAGACGCTCCACTTATACTTAACTGAATATTGCTGATCGATGACGTCACCAGAAGACTCTCTCGATTGTTTCGCTCTCTCAAACTCGTCAAGGGTCCAAAACAGGTCGATTAATCAGGGCAGCAGTCCTTCGTAGCCGTCGGGACGCGGAGAACCTCGCAGAAAAGACTTTCGGACCACGTCGACATGCAGGGGTCGATGAAGTGGCGGCCTTCCTCCGGAATTTCCACACGAAGCTCCTCACGAACCTCTGGCTTGGACTGGTACCGCTGAAATCGGCCCGAGTTGGGCGCCAAACTGAAGTACTGGGTATTTCAGTCCCAGCGGTGCAGGGGCACACACCCTATGACTTCTGGGTTTCACCCTGTTCCGGACCTACAGAAACACAGAGTCTTCTGGGTGAAGTCAAAGAATTGTTTATTGGCTGCAGACCAATTACAGGTATCCTAGAAGTACACCAGCGTGTATGTTCTCAGGAGACTGCTGAAAATCATAGGAACAGGCTGCATCTTAAATAGGCCTTTTCTGGCCCCAAGCATACATTCCTGAGTTTTATGAAACGGCAATATACAAGGATATGTTACAAAGAAAAGGCAGAGTCATGATGACCATCCTACATTCCAGTTCGGCCAGCCCACGATGATTTACACAACAAGGTTCAGATCCCACATTAGATTTACAGATCCCCCCAATAAACATGAGCATCTCCTGTTTTGGGAAGCAAGTCATAAAGCAGGAACAGCCAGGTGTGAAAGAGATTAGCCAGGGGCTTGTGTAGGATGAAAAGGGTTTTATGACGGGCCAAGCCCTGATACGAATCACAGGTGGAGAGAGGGAGGGGAGCTCGTGAGACCAGTTTGACCCGGGGCAGCAGAGCCAGCTGCCCAGGTCACAGAGAAGTCAGAGAGGAAGCCCATGTACTGTGAGGCCCGTATTTGCTCCATTATAGCCTATGTGAGGGCAATGACAAGATGGCCACTGCTTCCAAAATGGAACCCGCGTAGCGAAGCAAAATAACGTGTACGCAGTGCATTCATAGCTAGAACGATATATAAAGCACTCGTACGTGCCGCATTTACCATTTGCGGTTCGCTAATACCAAGATAGACAGAGGTAGGGCCCTGTTCCCTACGCGGTCCCGAATATTAAAGTACGACAGACGCAGCTCCAGCAATGATCTGGGGGGCCCTATCTGTACAATGCTGCGTCAATCCTTACGCCTGCTTCAAGCAGGCGCAGGGTTTTGACGCAGCATGGGCCTAAAAGTGACTGAGTGAAATCTTGTAGATTTCACTCAGCCACTTTTAGGAGGCGTTCCTGCGCCGGAACGCCCCCACCTGCCCTGGAACGCCTACATGTGGAGCAGGGCTTTACAACGTGACGCATCTGGGAGATGCGTCACGTTTGTAAATACCCCGCACCATGGCGCATGATTTGCGCCGCTGCTGCGTCACAAAAGTGACGCAACGGCGGCGTAAATGAGGCGCAAGTGCAACATAAATCTGCCCCCTAGGGGCTTATTTACAAGCCCCTTGCACCACTTTTGCATCATTTTAACATGGGAAAAGTGACGCACCGGTGGCGCAAGGGGCTTGTAAATCTGCCCCCTAATAATTATCACAAACGAAAGCACCTAATTCAACCCCACTCCTGTCTGTGATCTATTCCCCACGCGCAGCAAGATGTCGTGGAGCCAGACATCAACCACGGTGTGGTTTGTGTCATTCTGTGTGAGTGTTTTTCGAACATGCATTGTGCTATATGTGTTGTTGAGTGTGTTTAGAACAGTTTCCGATGTGAGATGAGTCTAGAGTTTTTTTTATTCATTAACAATATATATATATATTTATAATTTTCTAAGTCAATGAATCTGTTTATCACTGTGATTAATATTTTGCAATGTGATTTGCATCGGGGTGTTTGCAATGTGTAAAACGGTAAACAGCGTTTATCATACATGCGCAACAACACATGCCAGAACAGGTCGTTACAATGACCGCGTTGTTATTTCACATACCGTTACAACGCAAGTCTGAACAACGACTTGCGTTGGGGGGGCGAAGATTTTGGATTTAAAATCCAACACCTTCCCTAGTGTCAGCAAAGACTGGAGTTGTAATAGTAAATTATACTATTCCAACATCCAGCGCCCCCTAACGCAAGTCGTTGTTCCGACTTGCGTTGTAACGGTATGTGAAATAACAACGCAGTTGTTGTAACGACCGCGTTGTTATGGCATGCGTTGTAAACGCGTGCGAAAAAACATCATATATTCATTTGTCAGCTTTTTAATTCATTTTTTAGGAGTGGGTCTGTATGCTGATAATGCCTTCTCTGTGACATGGTTTTTCGTTGTCTGTGATTGGCTGTGTAAGGTGTGTGACTTAGTTCAAGGCTTGGTTGGCCTTGATGTGAACCTGTTTGGGCTATAGTTCCACTGGAGTAGATATGGCTGTAACTTTAGTGAACTGCAGCTTAGATGTGTGTTTGTATTTGCATGCTTCTCCCTTCGTCCATCTTAAGTTTCTCCATTTCCTCCTCCCACTTTACAGTAGTTATTTCTGATTTTCCAGCCACACCCTCATGCCACTCCCCATTTACACCAAAAGCGTGAAATTACGTTTGCCTAGTCATATGCAGTATCAACAGAGAGCTCCACACATAAGAGAAAAGACTGGCATAGGTGTAGATTTATAACCATTACTTTCATTTGTGAGTGCGAAAAGTAGTTCTACAGGAAGTATTTTACACATACGCATTAATGAATGTCAAGCTAATTGGTTTGCACTTAGGAAAGTGTAGATGACTTGTTTAAGCGTATAGTTAAATACCTTTGTAATTGTTGTTAATTGACATATTTCTTTACAGTTTGAATATAAATACCCACAGTTTGACAGGGTTTTCTCTGATTAAGTACTTACATGTTGGAAATACTTACTATTAAACTGATTAGACTGTGAATAATAGGCCAACCAAATACGATGGTAACTACTGCCTGCATAGGATGCTGGCCAAATAAGATGCTAACTTTACCATCACAACTTTGATTTTTCAAGTGAACATTCCTTTTTGGCATACATCCCCTTTGCATGTGTTCCATTTTGGATTGCTTCGTTTCTTATGTCACTTTTTGCGTTTTTTCCCTTCAGAAGGACCACTTTCTTTTGTTTTTCGTTTGGATGTGAATTCGCTCAGTGGTGTATTACTGTTCTCACTGCTCTTTCACAGTTGGCACCGATTTGATGTGCTCGAATGTTAGACGAATAAATGTGTCATGTGTTTCAGTTGAAAGGGGGAGTTTGTGAAAGCAGAATTGAATGCCCTGGATAAGACTCAAGCTACAGCTCAGAGATGCCAAATATTCCGTCCGCGAAAGAGGCACATGATAAAAACTGCGAACAGAAAATCCACAAAATAAAAAGGGAGGATAATACACTGCAGCGCTCTACCAGTTCCCAGCAAAACAATGTGTTTGGCTAATCATATCATATAAATCTACTCCCTGTTAATAATCCACCGACAATATATCTCTGACTTCTTTTATAGGGTTTGTTTTAAAGGGATGTCAAGATAAATGTGAACATATAAAAAAGCGAAAAAAGAAGGACGAAAGGTAACAATGAAAATAGGAAATAGGATGGTATGGAAGGAGAAGATGAAAACACCCAGAATGCAACAAGTTGGCACACTGTTCTGACCTGGAAAAAGCGTCCATAATGAAATGGAGGGTGGTGATAAGCCTAGGAAGGTAGGAAAAATACAGGAAGAAGGGAAGAAGGGAGTGACAAGAAGACATAAGAAATGGATGATGAAAAGAACAAATGACAGGGAATAAGGAAAGAGGGAGCGAAGCAAACAAAGACTGTAAGAAGGAAAAAGGTAAATAGCAAACGGGGAAGGAAGAAATGGAGAAACCAAGGAGGGATGGGAGGGATTGGGGAAGAAATAAATTAATAGAAGGAAGACCGAAATAAAGGAAAGACTGAACAAAAAAAAAGAAAGGTAAAAGGAATAAACAAGCATTGGCAAAATGAAACGGTCTTGTCTATGCTTGATGTGCTGGCTTTGTCATATTGTTTTGCTATGTTGTAATGTATAGTATGGTATGATATGTTATGGTATAATGTGTCATTGTATGGGTTGATAAGTATGGTATGGTGTGGCCTGTTAATGTATAGCATGGTATGAAATGGTATGGTGTGACCTGTTATTGTATAGTATAGTATGAAATGGTATGGTCTTCCTTCTTATTTATTCCCCTCCTTCTGCTTCCTCTCTCTCCTCAGTATAGTTTCAAAATTGTTAAACAGCTTCAATTCTTATACTTCTTATGATTCTTAGTTTACTGTTTTATCTAATTCTTGTAATTGTTTCGGTTATGTCATTATTGTTCTTAATAAGGCTGCTTTACCTTAAGAAATGACATGGTGTGGCCTGTCATTGAATGAGATTGTGTGGTATGATATGGTACGGACTTTCAATGTATAGTATGGTATGGTATGCCATTGGATGGAATGGTATGGTATAGTATGATATGGACTGTCATTGCATAGTTTGGTATCGTATACATGTATATACCTGGCAGTTTGGGACAGACTGTTCACATGGGGAACAGGGTCAAGACTGATTTGCATATGGCTGGGACCAAACTCAAATGGCGTAGCGAGCAAAATATCAATGGATTAAACCCAGATCTGAGACCGGGGGTGAATGTTTGACAATGTTCAGCATTCCATCCATCATCTTTTTGTGTTGCATACATATATAAATGTCTTCAAATGTATATTGCAATGAAAGGACTACAACGCATCTTCTCTGCCCATGTACACACTGCCAAGATCTGGATAACACCTGTGGACTGAAAATAACTTCAACTGAGAGGTAGGGGTGGGGGAAAACAAATACAAATGAGGGAAAGCTGGAACTATTCTGCAAATAAGATGCCAGTTTCATCATTATCGCATAACTCTGATGTTTCATAGGGAATTAGTCCTGAACTCTTCTTCATTGTGTAGACTGGAGGATACATCTTGTTAAATGGAATGATGGTTAACTGGTTTGAGGGAATAACAACCAATATACTAATCCTAATCAATTAAACCGCCATACAGCAAATGCTAGCCACTCATGTGGTCACAAACATCACCTGTGCATTTGAAAAGTGCATGTTTACTTATTTGCGTATTAAAGGCTAAATAAAAGATGTTTAATGTTTCAGACTCAACGTCTTTATTTTATCAACCTCAAAAGGATGAAAGGCTCATTGGAGTTTGAACCTGTGATGATGAAGTTAAATTTAGTTTCCTGAAGTGGATGCATCATTCAAATGAACCACCACAACTTTTACAAAGAACAAAAATGGTGTAGATTGTCATAAAGGAAAACAAATCCATGGTGCAAGGATTAATATAACAACACAAA
Source organism: Triturus cristatus (assembly GCF_964204655.1). Taxonomy (NCBI): domain Eukaryota; kingdom Metazoa; phylum Chordata; class Amphibia; order Caudata; family Salamandridae; genus Triturus; species Triturus cristatus. The sequence continues at coordinate 239,138,865 of NC_140582.1, forward strand.
AGCTCCTTCAGATAGAACCACATTAGAGTCCTGAGTTTTCCATGGAGAACTCAGTTAAAAAACGGCAAGACTAGAGGTGGGAAAAATATTGTTTTTTTCTTCAGAATGCGGAAGTGAATTCCACTGAAATTCTGTGAAATTTGTTTCCACCAACTATGGAAGATAAAAGCTCCTTGAACCAGAACTGGCCAGTTTGAGCAGCTTTGGGAAGTTCCTGGGGTTCTCAATAGCAAAATGAGCTCTACTGGGGACTATGCAAATCGTGTAAACTGCAGAATTTGTAGGGGTTGCAGGCAGTTACTGTGGTTCTTACTGGATATGGCTTTGAAAAGGGCCACCACAAAAAGCGCACAAATAACCAAATCTGCCAGTTTCTCAGGTTCACCTACCTAGCAAATCGGGACAATTTTGTAGCTCATTTTTACTCTGAAGCAAATAAATAAATTGGTAGGTTTTGCCTATTTCACGATCTGTGAAATAGTTTTGCCAATCTCTAGTCAAGACACTAGGAATGTGCCACAGAATGAAAAGTAAAGAAAGTGTATTTACTAACAAAAATGAATGAGCATGGGCAGTGTTTGATACGGTCTCGCATGGGATTTTACTCCAACGTCTCAGGGAGGCGGGTGTTATGGGCATTGCTCTCGATTGGTTCCGTTCTTTTCTTACTGATCGTACCTTTAAGGTTGCCACTCCGCCTTTTGAGTCCAAGTTCTATTCGCTGGAGATGGGTGTGCCTCAGGGCTCGTCGCTGAGTCCCACTTTATTCAATCTCTATGTGAGACCGCTAGCGGCTGTCGTCAAACATTGGGGCTTGACTATGGTCTCCTATGCGGACGACACGCAGCTGGCGGTTGCCCTGAGTGGGGACTCTGACCTTGACGCCCCCAGATTCCGGGATGGTCTCTTGGCGGTGGCTAGCTGGATGAATGCCAATTGCCTCCAATTAAATGCTAAAAAAACCGAGGTCATGATTGTGGGTAAGCGGACGGACCTTTGGGGTGATAGGTGGTGGCCTCCGGAACTGGGTGTCACTCCTGTTCCAGTTTCAGAGGTAAAGAACCTGGGGTGTGGTTAGATTCTGTTTTGAGTTTCAGTGTCCACACAAAAAAAGTGGCGGCTACCTGTTTTGGCAATTTGCGAGGGCTGCGACCCATCCTGAGGTTCTTTGATGCCTCCACCAGACAGCTGGTCATACAGGCATCCATACTATCGCAGCTTGACTACGCCAGTTCGCTTCTGCTGGGGGCCAACCAGGCTGAAATTGCACGGATGCAACGTGTCCAGAATGCCGCAGCAAGAGCCCTGGTAGGCTTACCGAGGTTCTGTTCTGCGGAAAGTACCATCCGTGCCTTGCACTGGCTGCCTATGGCACAGAGGATCCATTTTAAGACCCTGTGTCTTTCTTTCAAGATCCTCAAGCGGGCCTCTCCCCAGATTCTTGCCAATCTTTTGGTGCCCTACGTGCCTTCGCGTTCTCTTAGATCTCTAGGTCAAAACCTGGTGGTGGTCCCGCGGTTTAGGCTATGCAGGGCCAGAGTCCGGTTCTTCCGGGTTTTGGCTGCAAAGTTGTGGAACTCTCTCCCACCCCACATGCGTGAAATAGACGAGCTTCTGAAGTTTAGGAGGGCTATTAAGACGCATTTGTTTCCTCCCTCACTTTAGTATTTTGATCTGCGCGCGTCTGCCCCTGTATAGCTTTGTTGTGTTTGGGACCTTTTCTTTAAGCGCCGGGACGCCCCTTGGCTGGGGCAGCTGTGCGCTATAAAAGTGCTTTTAACATAACATAACATAACAGTGATCCTCAGTGTAATGCATTGAAGAGACTCAGACAGAATTGCAGCAACTTCTAAATAGTAGAAATGACATGAATTTTAAGATTAAAAGATTCTGGTACTGCTTGCGTGGCTCTTGAACTAATCCAGAAAATGATGTTAAATGCAATAATGTAGTTTTACCACATTTTACCCACACATCTTGCTTTTCCTCACTTTATTGCCCCCGAAGAGTTGATCATCCTTGTATACTCCATAATTAGTCTGGGCAGCATAAAGGTCAATGCAAAACCTAGGGCCATATGTACAAGGCCTGGCAATAACTAACACTAACGTTAGTTAGCAGCAATTTCTTTACCGCTGAGTACAGCTGAAAACTATCACCATGGTACCGATGTATGTACAACATGACGCTATATGGCGATAGTTTCTCATCGCAGTGGTATTTGTCCACATAAACTACAACGTTACGGCAATAAAAATCTTGCTGCTAATGTGAAAAAAAGTTGCTGCAGGCCAGTCAGCGGCCAGCAACTGCACGTTAGAGGCAAGATTCAACTACAAAACACCCGCAAAGCATCCCAAACATAAAAAAAATAAAATAAAATAGAACTATGGAGGAAGCTGGACCCAATACTGCAGGAGAGAAAAACTCCCCTAACACCACAAATAACCAGGAGGACCAGCCAGAGACCCAGGGGAAGGGGAAGAGGAAGAGGAAGAGGAAAAGCAGGTTCAGCCTGCAGGAAAAGCAGTTCCTGATTGAGAAGGTGACAGAGAAACAACACCAGCTCTTTGTCAGTTCCACTGTGTCATTGGGGACCAAAAATGCAATATGGCAGTCCATAGCAGCCAAGGTGAATGCTGTTCAGATGGGAGGAGGACAGTGACCGATTGCAAGAAGTGCTGGCATGATGCTAAGCGCAAGACCAAGCAGAAACTGCTCACCAATCGCCAGGCAGCACTGCAGACTAGAGACGGGAGTCCAGCGCCACAGGAGGAGCTGGATGCCTTGGAGAAACAGGTGTCCGGCGTCATCTGTGAGTAGTCGGTGGTTGGAGTCCAGGGACAGGATAGTGCTGCACAAGACCAACTACATCAGCAACAGGGTGAGTAACAACCAGGGACCGGGGGGATGGTGGGGATGGAACCGATGTCACTTATGCCCAAATAAATATCACTCAGTGCACACTCACACTGCCTGTAGATCTTGTCCCAGATACTCCTGCCCCTGGATGCATAGTCACATATTACCCTAGTCAATAAACATATTGCAATACACATATTGGTTGTGTCACAGACGTGGAAATCAGCACAGAAAAGCAATCCAAAATTCAGACAAGAAAATATTTACACCAGACCACAAAATAGGGCAAACATGAACAAGCAAAGGGGCACATTGCCTGGAGATGCGGCAGGGTGTCAAAATGCCCCCTTGCCTCAACACCACGCACATACACATTTTCTGCACAGGGCCGCATCTCTGTGACAACAATATGATGATGCCCGTGTCCGAGACTGATCATGGACAAAAGTGAGCATGCCACCACCGATGGCAGCACACATGCACCATTGTGCAAGGGTGTCTGAGTAGTGTGCAAGAATGTGTATGTGCAGTATGGTCCTCCTTCATGCACATGTACAATCTTCAAATCAACTCAGACACCCTTGCACAATGGTGCATGTGTGCAGCCATTGGTGGTGGCATGCTCACTTTTGCCTGTGATCAGTTTCTGACATGGTGCATCAGCATATTGTTGTCACAGAGATGCAGTCCTGTGCAGACAATTTGTATGTGCATGGTGTTGAGGCAAGGGGGCCCTTTTGACACCCTGCCGCACTTCCAGGCAATGAGCCCCTTTGCTTGTTCCTGAGACACTGCTCTGTGTCCACCTATTTAGAAAGCAGGTAGTGGGTCTGCATACCATTAACACAAGCATTGTCACAACATAGTGATCATGCAGCCTTCTGTATAAAAGTTGCATCTCCCACAATGCACACATTCAGCACAGTTGAGTCATAATGTGATGTCATACTGTGAGCCGGGGCATATGCCTACAACAGTACAGTGCATGAACTATGCATATCAGGAATGTTTCACCATAAAATGAACTACATGTCTTATCTATGTACCATACTCACAGAACTAAAATGTTCCTTTAAAGAAGTATGACAAGTTAAGTATGACACCAAGCAAGAATAGCAATTTAGCACCAAAGCATGTCAACTTGCAAAATGGCATCATCACCTCTCAGGTCAAAATGCACTCCTCTACTCTCAAGTGTACACATGTGCCATACAGAAAACAGTATCCTACATTAGTCCTGGTATGAGTTGCCTATTACACCTTGATGTGCATGCAAACAAGTATTTTGGGAAAGTCAACAGTGTCAGTGAACAAATATGCAGTCATGTCTGTCAACATCCGCACACAAACCCTGCCATCCAATAATCATAGACATAACAGCATGTGTCATCCATGTGACCATCTGCATTGCATATTCCCGAACACACATCACCCTGCCAATCGCACCTGATGTGATGGGGGTGATAAGGCCTGAGCACCACTAATAAGCCCTTTTTGAAATCCACAGCCATGAAATCTAGGCCCACTTACACACTGCACGTGGTGTCAATGTTGAGGGTAATGGGTGTTGTTTCTGTCTGTTCACCCTGCAACAACCATAGACAGTCATGCTGCAACGGTTAAGCCTACAAGAGGGCAGTAATCGATGCATGCAAAAAAAACATGACTGACTACATGATTTCAAGCAATTTTGATGTAAATGTGTACTGCATTGGCAACACACATAGAAACAGCAATTAATCCATCATTGACAATGTGCCTGAAGGGGTCACTCATCTCACATAAACATTCTCCCCACAAACCCATTCACATGTGCATTACCCAGCAAAGCAGCCTGTCTGTGTGCCACACTGACAAGGCAAGTGACAGTGCACGATGACACGCATGCCAGCACCATGAACATGTGAACATGGTGCAAGCCCCGGCCCCTGAAGTGGCTCATTGTGGAGTTCATCTTTAAAGGAGCAGGTCTCACTCTGTCACTTCCTCATGTTCATACAACCTCTGATGTAAGAAAGATATCCGCTGGCCAACAATACACAAGTGTCCCAGCTGTAACCAATACCCATATTTCCTCAAACTTGCAACTTCTCACCTTGGAAAAATATATAAGTGAAAGGGTCACTGTTGTGAAAGGGATAAGGGGCAGTAAAACGAAAGCTGCACCTCACCTGCAGATCAACATACATCCATTAAGACGTCCTTACTCCCTTTGACTGAACAAGTATCTACACTGTGTATATCATGGCAAATCAAGCATATCTCCCTGCCCATATCATGTGGCACATCACATCAACCCAGATCACAACAGTGGGCTAGCCCTAATCATGGCACAACAGCAATCATGTTGCTTTGCCAACAGCAAGGTGTGGCACCATGCATTCCACCCCTCCAAAAAATAACAATCTTTAAAAATATTAGGGAGTACTGAGTAGGGGGTGACTCTTCCACAATGCTGTGCCCAGACACATAAATCTTAGCTAATCAACATTGACAGCAATGTTGTACAAACGGCTTCACTGTCACTACTGAACAGAGGGCACAACTGGTGCTGCATCTGTGTGGAAATTGGCCACTCACATTTGGCATACTTGTAAACTGTGAGATAATAATGTACAACTAAAATGTCACATCCGTGATGTTGTACAATCTATCACTATCCGGCATGAAATAGGCATCTCCGCCTAAACATTCTGAACGGGCATTGTCATGCAGTCCGCTTGTAAACGTATCCAATGCCTGAGCATACTTGAAACATACATACATGCAACTGCATCTCCCCCTTACATTGCAGAGGGAGAAACATCACCTCCTGTACAGCAGCCTGTCTCAGTCTTCAATGCTGAAGATGAAGACATCGCAACCATCGATCAGGACAAAACCTCCAAGAGCTGCTAAACTCCATTGGCAGCCCCTCTCCGGAAGCAGGGCCATCCAGGAGAGTCGTGGAAACTCCACCCCCTGCACAAAACACCCAGCGGCAAACACCTACTACCACAGCTGTCTCCCAGGACCTTGACGACCCACTTCTGACATTTCAACGTCGTGCGGTAGAGGTACAGCAGGAGATGGCTGGTCAGGTGCGGGTGGGGTTTGACAGCTTGGCGGCCAAATTAGATGGGGTACGTGGATGTCTCAGGCCCATTCGGGAACACCTACGGACCATCACAGATACCCACAGTCTGCTCCATGCTCTCCAGCATACCATGGCTGACATAGCTGGAGTACTCACTCAGAAAAAGAACAACTGTCCAGCCAGAGTGGCTCCAGCTATGCCCCCGGGGAGTTGAGTCACATGCAAATGATCATGGAGAACATGGAGCAAATGCAAGCCTCACACTTGGCTGCCATGGCTGCACACCACAGAGATGTTGCTGGAATCTTCCAAGCCCTGCAGTTGCTCATCACAGCAGTGCTGCCTCAAGGTTTGGCACAGATGAATGCTGCTGCAGCTTCAACATCCACATCTTAGCCCCCTGATGTGTCAGTGCCTCACAGTGCCCCAGACAATCTAACATCATGCACACAGGAGGCACATGACACATCAGAGGATGACGATGTGGACGATTCAACATTCTTGCGAAGAAGAAAGCAGTAGCATGCATCTACACCAAATGGATGTGTTTCTGCTTGGATCTATGCTTAGCATCATGCCCCGGAACATCAGCTTCCACTGTTTCCTGTTTCACTCTGCCACACTCACCTTGGACATCGATATGGACTGCCATAATTTGTGTTTTTCCCAATAAACTCTGCCTCTTCCTCAACATGTCTCTGGACATGTTACCCCCAAAGGACTCTGTCAGGCCTTCCACTAGGCATCTATAGAATGTGGGGGTTGTTTGACGTAGTACTGGGCCCGTCTTCTACCAATGTCGCTGCACATGCCAATAAAACAAGCTAAGTCACATGGATGTGTGTTGCCAATGACCATTGAAATATAGAAGTCTAAAATTGTTGGGCCAGTGATTCCATCACAACGTTCACTAAGGGACATATGATAAATAGTCATGTTGAATCTGTGTCCCCCATAGGCAGTGAGATGACCAGGTATGTGTGAACTAGCTGTGCCCTCATTGCTCAAATACTACATGCTTGCAAGATACCAACATTGCCCTACATACATGATGGGAATAGGCATGTGCGAAAATATGTCAAAGTCAGTCTCATGCAACAGGTAGTGTCTTCATTTAACATGCTAACAAGTCTCACTTGGCAGATCTAATCACACTCAATGGGGTGGACAAAGCTTGTTGTGATGGGGGTCATGGCATGTCACATGTCAGTAGGTGAGCAAATGAGGGTCTGGGGTAGTCTACCTTCTGTACTGGTCTTTTTAGCAGCATTTTTTAGACCAGCTAGTTTCTGGTTCTAAAAAGCAGCCGCTAATGGGCCATAGCACGTTTTTTCACGGGAACGTCTACCTTGCATCTCATTTTCGTTAGCTATCACTAACATTTGTGGCGATCGTGGAAATTAACGTTTTCACCAGTGGTTAGCAGCAACTTGTACATATGGCGATTTAAAAAAAGCTGCTGTAATGTCAAAAAATTGCTGCTACGGAGGCGTTAAGCCCTTGTACATATGCCCCCTAGACTCTTGCCAGGTAATTGATGCTGTACCTCGGCATTTCAGATAGCAATTGTTCATTTGAGTCTGTAGCAGCATAGATCACAGTTAGACATAACCAGACATTGCAGCTAGTATTCCAGGATTGATCTCCCTGCAGCCTTGGCACTGCCTTTGACACCCCTGGTCTAATAAATCAGAACGGCAGCAGCAGGAACAAAAAGCACCCAGAGCTCCAAAAGAAGAACACATATATCAGGCTTGATGCAGTACCATGAACACAAACTATTGGAAATGGGGTTTCTGGTTGGCGGTGGTATGCACCCTTTCCAAGCACAAACCACCAGTCTATACAGGGTAAGCTAGACACACACTAAAAGACAACCGGTGCTCAAAATGACAAAAATCTAATAAGTACAAATCGAGATATGAATTTCAAATGAATAAGTGAAAAATAGTGCTTGCAGGCAAATAGAGCTTTAGAGGTTACTTAAGGTCGCGCTGGACCGGTGCAATGTCCAAGCCAACCGTGATGGAGCGCGTGCCAGGTCCGGGAGCCTTGCAGGCCCGTGGAATAGAGTACCATGTTCCTGGTCGCAAACACGAAATGCGGGGATTGGTGAATTGATGTCACTTCCACAGTCAAGGGGATGTGCTGATTTCACTCACTCATTGATGGCGATGTGTTAGCTTCCAAAGATGAATGTCGGAGCCGTGATTTGTTGGTTCCGAAGCCAAAATACCTGTTTTCTCCATGCTTGTCGAAGGGATGCGTAGAAAGTCCTTCTGTGGTGGCACCATGTGTTGGTCAATATGGCGGTTCTGGTGACCCTGCTTGGGCCACAAAGTGAAGCACCGATTTCTACTCCCGCAACAGGGCTTATGCTTTGATACTGCTTTCAGTAGACGCGTAATTTTCACTAGTGCAAGTATTTGGGTCCATGTCCAGTGAACCAGGCACAGAAGCAGGGGTAGAGGCTTTGTTTTCCCTGAGTCTCAATAACAAGAGGCAAGTCAACAAGCCTGTGGAGCACACTTGGATGGGAAGGCAGAGTCCAGCTCTCCTTCAGCAGTGTCACAGAGCAGCACAAGAGAGAGAAAAGCAGGTCTTTCCGGTCAGCGGTCCAGCAAGAAGTCCTTTAAGCGGCACAGCAGTTCTTCTGAAAGCAATTCAGTTGTAGATCCAGAAGTGTCTAATTTTAGGGGGTCAGAGATACATTACTTATTTCCAGTTGTGCCTTTGAAGTGGGAGTGATTTCAAAGCAGGCCCTTGAAGTGCAAAGATCCCCCTTTCTTCCCAGACCTGGCTCCAGACTAGCAGTGGGGGTAAATCAGCCTTTTGTGTGGGTATATTACAGAACTTATTGTGGGAACATTACACTACTTATTCAGTGACATTTTAGTCCCTCCCTTCCAATCTTCCAAGGCAGGGCCAACAGAATGCAGATGTTTGTAGATTGGTATGTAGATACACCTAGCCTTCCTGTGTTTGTGGCTCTCTGGAGGGATTGCACAAAGTGTAGCTGACACCCATCCCAGACGTGTATTGGGCATAGGCAAGGCACACAGAGCTCTAAGTGCAAATAATTGTCTACTTTCTAAAAGTGATCTAAAGCAGTAATGTTATATTCAAATTCACCAGTAAAGAGGATTTATCATTACCATTCCAAAGATATAAAACATGAAACAACTACTCCTTTCTAATCAGGAATTACAGCTTAAAAGTGTATTGAAGAATTCCCAATGTTAACCTATGAGAGGAGTAGGCCTCAAAGTAGTGAACAACGATATTGGCTGTTTGTCACTACCAGGACATGCAAAACATAAATGTACATGCCCTACCTTTTACTTACATAGCACCCTTTCTCTAGGGCTGCTTAGGGCCTTCCTTAGGGGTGACGTATGGGCGGTAAAATGGAAGTTTAAGGCTTGGCAAGTAGTTTTAAATGCTGCGTTGAAGTGGCAGTAAACTGCTTACACAGGCCTTGCCATGGCAGACCTAAGACAGGTTTGAAAGGCTACTTAGGTGGGTGGCATAATCAGTGCTGCAGGCCCACTAGTAGCTTTTAATTTTCAGGCCCTGGGTATATGGTATACCACTTTACAAGACAGTTTCAGGTAAACTAAATATGCCAATTGTGTATACTCCAATGTTACCATGTTTAGGGGAGAAGCACATGCACTTTACCACTGGTTAACAGTGGTAAAGTGCTCAGAGTCGTAGGGCCAGCAACAATAATCATTAAAAAGGGGGGGTGAAAGGCAAAGTGTCTGTGGAAAGACCACTCAGAGGCTGACAGGTCTAACACTAACTGTGAACTGTCTGCTTTTACAAGTTTTTCTGACTTTATCTGAAAAAAAACATTGTAAAATAACAAAACTGAGCTAGAAAAATTGAAAATGCTTCGCGACCACATTACAAATTGGATCTTGCAAGGCAGCTTACAACCCACAGTAGTAAAGTAATGGGGTTTTCATAGTTCAGAGATTTACACAGGAGGAAGAATGTACTAGAAACATGGAAAATATGAGCAGAATCTTGCTTTATATTTTATCACCCAGACACAGATAAACAAAAGAACAATACACCGATCAATATGACAGCAGGACACAAGGGTCACACTTGTAGAACTACCACTACACATCATCTACTTATAAAGACAAGAATGACCCGAGCAATAGTGCTCAACACTGGTTGATTCACTTAGAGAGATGTTCTAAGTGCTGGCCCTTGCACAACTGTGGTAATTGTTGATCCATACTTCTGACAAAATGTTGGGCCTTTTATGGTGTTAATTCTTAGTATATTGTGGCTCCCATGCTGTGATAGTGCCCACTCCTGGCTTAATCCGTTGTGATGAGTAAACCAGATTGGTCGCACACTGCTACACCTACCAGGCGTGTTGCCCCAATGAAAATGGTCCCTGAAGGTCAGCGTCGGCGGATACACCTATGCTCGAGTGTGAATGCAAGTATGCGTGGCGTGAGTAGGAAAATGTGTGGGGTTGCTGTGTAAGCTGCTAAAATCGTTATCAGGTCTAGTACCTCTCGTAGCGCACAGGTGCGTAACCATGAGTCCGTCGACTCCACCGGCTCAAGGGAGCCTGAATATAAAGTTAAACCAGATTGGTCGCACACTGCTACACCTACCAGGCGTGTTGCCCCAATGAAAATGGTCCCTGAAGGTCAGCGTCGGCGGATACACCTATGCTCGAGTGTGAATGCAAGTATGCGTGGCGTGTGCCATCCCTGGACACGTGTTTCGAGGTAGTTGCCTCTCGTCAGCAGGGAGTAGGAAAATGTGTGGGGTTGCTGTGTAAGCTGCTAAAATCGTTATCAGGTCTAGTACCTCTCGTAGCGCGCAGGTGCGTAACCATGAGTCCGTCGACTCCACCGGCTCAAGGGAGCCTGAATATAAAGTTAAACCAGATTGGTCGCACACTGGTACACCTACCAGGCGTGTTGCCTCAATGAAAATGGTCCCTGAAGGTCAGCGTCGGCGGATACACCTATGCTCGAGTGTGAATGCAAGTATCCGTGGCGTGTGCCATCCCTGGACACGTGTTTCGAGGTAGTTGCCTCTCGTCAGCAGGGAGTAGGAAAATGTGTGGGGTTGCTGTGTAAGCTGCTAAAATCGTTATCAGGTCTAGTACCTCTCGTAGGGCGCAGGTGCGTAACCATGAGTCCGTCGACTCCACCGGCTCAAGGGAGCCTGAATATAAAGTCAAACCAGATTGGTCGCACACTGCTACACCTACCAGGCGTGTTGCCCCAATGAAAATGGTCCCTGAAGGTCAGCGTCGGCGGATACACCTATGCACGAGTGTGAATGCAGGTATGCGTGGCGTGTGCCATCCCTGGACACGTGTTTCGAGGTAGTTGCCTCTCGTCAGCAGGGAGTAGGAAAATGTGTGGGGTTGCTGTGTAAGCTGCTAAAAGCGTTATCAGGTCTAGTACCTCTCGTAGCGCGCAGGTGCGTAACCATGAGTCCGTCGACTCCACCGGCTCAAGGGAGCCTGAATATAAAGTTAAACCAGATTGGTCGCACACTGCTACACCTACCAGGCGTGTTGCCCCAATGAAAATGGTCCCTGAAGGTCAGCGTCGGCGGATACACCTATGCTCGAGTGTGAATGCAAGTATGCGTGGCGTGTGCCATCCCTGGACACGTGTTTCGAGGTAGTTGCCTCTCGTCAGCAGGGAGTAGGAAAATGTGTGGGGTTGCTGTGTAAGCTGCTAAAATCGTTATCAGGTCTAGTACCTCTCGTAGCGCGCAGGTGCGTAACCATGAGTCCGTCGACTCTACCGGCTCAAGGGAGCCTGAATATAAAGTTAAACCAGATTGGTCGCACACTGCTACACCTACCAGGCGTGTTGCCCCAATGAAAATGGTCCCTGAAGGTCAGCGTCGGCGGATACACCTATGCTCGAGTGTGAATGCAAGTATGCGTGGCGTGTGCCATCCCTGGACACGTGTTTCGAGGTAGTTGCCTCTGGTCAGCAGGGAGTAGGAAAATGTGTGGGGTTGCTGTGTAAGCTGCTAAAATCGTTATCAGGTCTAGTACCTCTCGTAGCGCGCAGGTGCGTAACCATGAGTCAGTCGACTCCACCGGCTCAAGGGAGCCTGAATATAAAGTTAAACCAGATTGGTCGCACACTGCTACACCTACCAGGCGTGTTGCCCCAATGAAAATGGTCCCTGAAGGTCAGCGTCGGCGGATACACCTATGCTCGAGTGTGAATGCAAGTATGCGTGGCGTGTGCCATCCCTGGACACGTGTTTCGAAGTAGTTGCCTCTCGTCAGCAGGGAGTAGGAAAATGTGTGGGGTTGCTGTGTAAGCTGCTAAAATCGTTATCAGGTCTAGTACCTCTCGTAGCGCGCAGGTGCGTAACCATGAGTCCGTCGACTCCACCGGCTCAAGGGAGCCTGAATATAAAGTTAAACCAGATTGGTCGCACACTGCTACACCTACCAGGCGTGTTGCCCCAATGAAAATGGTCCCTGAAGGTCAGCGTCGGCGGATACACCTATGCTCGAGTGTGAATGCAAGTATGCGTGGCGTGTGCCATCCCTGGACACGTGTTTCGAGGTAGTTGCCTCTCGTCAGCAGGGAGTAGGAAAATGTGTGGGGTTGCTGTGTAAGCTGCTAAAATCGTTATCAGGTCTAGTACCTCTCGTAGCGCGCAGGTGCGTAATCATGAGTCCGTCGACTCCACCGGCTCAAGGGAGCCTGAATATAAAGATAAACCAGATTGGTCGCACACTGCTACACCTACCAGGCGTGTTGCCCCAATGAAAATGGTCCCTGAAGGTCAGCGTCGGCGGATACACCTATGCTCGAGTGTGAATGCAAGTATGCGTGGCGTGTGCCATCCCTGGACACGTGTTTCGAGGTAGTTGCCTCTCGTCAGCAGGGAGTAGGAAAATGTGTGGGGTTGCTGTGTAAGCTGCTAAAATCGTTATCAGGTCTAGTACCTCTCGTAGCGCGCAGGTGCGTAACCATGAGTCCGTCGACTCAACCGGCTCAAGGGAGCCTGAATATAAAGTTAAACCAGATTGGGCGCACACTGCTACACCGTTGTGATGAGTACTTTGATGTGTGTGAATTACTGGAAAAATGAAAACAGAGAAATCACATTGGAGGAAAGCAATTTTAAGGAAACACAATTTTAAGCTAATACAAATAAATCAAAAATTAAAGGACAGATAATTTGAAGAAAATTACATAAACCTTGGGTAGAATTTAGGGGTAGTGAGGGATTTTTGGGTTCAAGGATGGGTGATATTTAGGAGTGATGAAGGATTTTTTGGGGTCCATAATTGGTGGAGTTCAGGCATAGAAAAATATTTTAAGGTTTATGGATTGGTGGTGTTTAGCGGTGGTGAGGTTTTTTAAGCATGAGGAATGGGTGGACTTTGGGGGTGGTGAGGGTTTTATAGTGTTCACAGATGAGTGTTGTTTAAGGGTGGTGAGGGCATTTTAGGGTTTAGTGATGGGTGAAGTGTAGGCGTTGAGAGACTTTTATGATTCACAGATGGGCAGAGTTTACAGCTCCTGCAGGTTTTTAAGGAACAATGATGGGTAAAGTTTAGGGGTGATAAAAGGTATTTAGGGGTCAGAAATAGATGGCATTTATGCTCAAAAAGAGTTTTGATTTGAGGAATGGGTGGAGTTTAGGCTGGTGAGGAGTTTTAAGAGTTCAGGGAACTGTGGAGTTTAGATGTAAAAATGGGATATTAGGATTTAGGAATGGGTGGAGCTTAGGGGTGGTCAGCAGTTTTTAGGGGTCAGGGATGGGTGGAGGTTTGGTGGTGAGGGGTTTAAAGGTTCAGGAATGGGTATAATTTAGGCATAGAAAGGTGTTTTTAGGCTTCAGGAATGGTTGGAATGGAGGGGTAGTGAAGGTTTTAGAGTTTAAGGATGGGTGGAGATCGGGAGTTGAAAGGTTCAGGTGTGGGTGGTGTTTAGGGGTCAGGGAAGGGTGTAGCATTCAGACACATCTCCAGATTTACAATTTCTTGTACATCTGGAGATGTGGCTTGTTCCATGGGTGTTGTGTGGGAACACCCACAGCAACACCCATGGAACGCCCCTTCAACGCAAAGTGCTGCGTGTGAAGGGGCCGTATTTACAAGGAGAGGAAAAGTCACTCAAGGGGGCTTTTCCTGTCCTTGTAAATATGGAGGAGCCCCCTGCGCCACCAGTACGTCACGAAAAGTGATGTACTGGTGGTGCTGGGGGCTTGTAAATCTGACCTTAGGTATGGATGTGGTGAAAGGTTATACAGGAGTTAGGAATGGACGTGTTTAGGGGTGCTTAAGGGACTGTGAATTTAAGGAGTCCAAAGTAATTTTCCAACACCATAAAAGATATAAAACCACAGTAAAATGTCCTGAAATAAAGCACTGATAAAATACCTTTGGAAAAACCCATTTCTGAAAGACCACCAAGCATTGCATTTACACATTAAGGAATAAACATGCAAACAAAATATTTAAAAAAGGCATTCCATGAATTGTTTTCTATGAAATGGTAAATGTCATTCATCTTGCAAATTTCCATTGAACAGTTTAGGTGAAATTGTTTCTCAATAAGGGTATTCACTGAAGTTTTTCTATGAAACCACATACAACTGGAGTACTGTGTTAATTCTTAGAATAATGTGGTATTCACTGCAATATGTTACCCACATCTGACTAATACTTGCTGTGGCATAATGGTGGTCGTTCTTACTGTTCTGTGGGAATCCTTTGCATGATAGTGATTACTCCAAGCATAATACAGGCCCTAGTACCATGTTGGCAGTTTCAGGATAGTATGGGCATCCATTTGCATATGCTAAGAGTTTTTGTTTATTTATTCAAAGTATTTTGTAAAGTACCAGCATGTCACATTTCTTCTGCTTCACAGTGCTTCGAAATCATTGTCATTAGAGGCAAAGACAAAGAAGTTACTGGCATAAGGAAAAATATTTGATGGGTTGAGGAACAGAAGGACTTGTACATTACTCACTTGCATATACTTGCACAAAGCCCCAGGCTAGGAAAACTTTCATAACCGGTTCTCTTCAACAGCCCGTCTATCCAAGCTATCACACATCAATGTATTAATTCATTCAGGCTTTAGTCTTCACAAACTATATGCAATGCATATTATGAATAGCTATACAATACAGTCCATCCATGCACTCGCTGCCCTGCCACCATTAATGCATTCTTCAGTTCACCTAATCATCCATCCATTCTTACAACCACTTCCTTGTTGTCAAATTTTCTCACTCAACTATCAACACATCCTCTCACAAGTTACTGATCATTAAATAATCAATTTTAGTCATAGAAAAAACAGACAAATTGGCTTTGCAAATATGTTTTACTTAACCCTTTAACCGCTGCCCCCCAACCCAGGTTTGAGCCTGTTTTATTGGCACAACTGGGGGTAACACTGGGCGGTTGGATTTTTGTGGATTCATGCAGATTCCTGAAGTTTCCATCACAGAAATGTAAGGAAAATGTGTGATTTCAGGCATAGGTTGAGGTTTGCAAGGCATTGTGAATAAGAAAACCTCAAAGGATCCACCCAAGGCATACCACCCTGGAATCCTCCGGTTGTCTAGCTTTCTAAAATATCTGTGATTGGACCCTCTTTTTTATGTGTTCTGGCATCATTTTGAGCTCCCTGGTGTTTATTGGGCTCTCTGCCCCACACAGGGGCAAATTGAATGCAAACCCTTGTCTGGGCTGGGGGGGGGGGGGGGCAGAAAACCTGGTTTGTCCTATTTGTTCTGTGGGTGTTTTTCTATGCCCCTTCCCCACACCTGGCCCAGATAAAAAATGTGTCTTTAAATTGCCACTAGGGAGGCAGAAAGTCTCCTACACCCCAGGGAATTTAAAATGGCATCAAAACAAAAAAGGAGGTTGTAGCCTACTCTGGCATTGAGCCATACCCTGCCCCAGAAGGATCAATAGTGTCCTTCTGGCCCCCTGAGGGTAGATAGAAGGTGTGTTCCAACTGTGGAGAGTGCCCAAAATCTGGCCCCGAGGGGTAGAAAGTCTGCCTGATATTAAGAATGTTGGAATTGGGCAAAGAAGTAATGTGGGTGTTGCACCCTAGTATTGGCTACACTCCCAACCCAAAAGAGAGAAACCAGTCTTTGTGCCCCCCACAGGGGCAGACAGGACATTTGCCCCAAGTAGCCCTTGGGGGACAGAATGCTCACTGTATGCAGGGGGCATATTTGGGGCAACCTACCCAATTGGGTCAAACCCCCTTCATGCCCCCAGTGGGGCAGAAAGACACTACTGCCCCTTGTAGGGTGGGGGAATGAATCGATGTCAAGGTAGGCCGCACCCTCCTTTCGATTGTTTTGGCTCTGTTTTGAAATCCCAAGAGTTTAGTCAGCTTTCTGCCCACTTGGTGGTCAGATTGGGGGTATTCATCCCCATCCGCCCACCGGGAGAGCAAACATACTGTTACCAAATTATTTTTGTGGGGTGGGGGCATTACCATGCCCATAGTAGGCAGCCCCCACCCCTATATATATTTTTTTTAAAAGACCATGGTGTCTAGTGGGCTTTCTGTATCCCTCCGGGTGCAGATCAAGGATACCCCCACCTGCCCCCATTGAGGGGCAGAAAGACTGCCAGGCTTCTTGTTGGGTTGGGGGCATGACCATGCCCATGGTGGCAAGCCCCTACCCCTTTAAAAAAACAATCCTTGGTGTCCAGAGTGCTGTCTGCCACAAGAGGGGCAGATTAGGTCTAATCACCCACATTCACTCTCCAGGTGGGGTAGAAAGACTGCCACCATATTTTTAGGGCAGTGGGGGCATGCCCATGCCCTTAGTGGGCAGACCTCACCCCTATATTTATGTATACACTTAGACCCTGGTGTCTAGTGGGGGTTATGCCCCCAGGGGGGCAGATTGTGGGTAATTACTCCCATCTACCCATCAGCGGGGAGTAAGACTACTATCATTAGGGGGTGGAGGGAGCACAAACCATTGCCTAAGAGACAGCACCCCCCAAAATCACTGGTGTAGTGGGCAGATCTCTCCTTGGGGATTGCTCTCCTGTGGCGAGCAGGGATCAAAGGCAGAGATATCATTAGAAAGTGGAGAGTCTCCCCTTTCCAACGATACTTCTCCAAAGATAATCAGTACTTGGGGCTGAGATATGCCCCTGAGCACTGATTCAGTGAAAGTAAAACAAGCCCATAGACTCGTTTACATTCACTTTTACTGTAATGACGTCACCATGCTCTGCACGCTAATCATCATTAGAGAAAAAAAAAGACTCACGCTGCTCGGTAAGCTCTTCTCGAGCAGCCTGAGCTAAAAATCAAATAAGGGACTCCCTCTTGTGCAAAGCACTAAAGTGGCCTTAATATGCATTTCTCAGTGTCAGCCAATTGCCGACACATACAATGGGGAGGTAGTGCGCCCATCGACCATTGGCCGACGGCTGCACTTAAGATGTTAGGCAAGTCACGTGTCCAGGGATGGCTAACGCAACACATACTGTTCTTTATACATCGTGGCATAGGCGTACTCGCCGTCGCCACTACATTTACCACAGTTCCCTGGGGCAACTTGCTGGTGTGACGAGCAGTGTGCGACCTACCTTTGCACAATTTATTACGGCTCCCTTGAGCCAACGGGCTGACGAGCCTTGGATCTGCACCTGCGCGCCATGAGAGGTACTTGACCTGTTTTAATTACATTTTGGCAGTCCACGCGGCACCCCTTACACTGACCTGCTCCCTGCTGACGAGAGGCAACTACCTCGAAACACGTGTCCAGGGATGGCTAACGCAACACATACTGTTCTTTATACATCGTGGCATAGGCGTACTCGCCGTCGCCACTACATTTACCACAGTTCCCTGGGGCAACTTGCTGGTGTGACGAGCAGTGTGCGACCTACCTTTGCACAATTTATTACGGCTCCCTTGAGCCAACGGGCTGACGAGCCTTGGATCTGCACCTGCGCGCCATGAGAGGTACTTGACCTGTTTTAATTACATTTTGGCAGTCCACGCGGCACCCCTTACACTGACCTGCTCCCTGCTGACGAGAGGCAACTACCTCGAAACACGTGTCCAGGGATGGCTAACGCAACACATACTGTTCTTTATACATCGTGGCATAGGCGTACTCGCCGTCGCCACTACATTTACCACAGTTCCCTGGGGCAACTTGCTGGTGTGACGAGCAGTGTGCGACCTACCTTTGCACAATTTAAGTCTTAAGCCATGTCTCACTGTGGAATATTATTCAATCTCATTTGCTCATTTTCTTTTTTGCATGTTGCACGTAGAACCACGCATTAAATGGAACCTGTCATGTTTAGTCAAAACAACACTTTGTATTATGATACATTATGTCGTGTTATGCTGTGATTGACACTACACCTAGGTAAGATTCTCCTTGACTGCCAAGACTGAAGGTTGTGTTTTTATATTGGAGATAGCCATATACCATAGTTTTCTACAGTTGAATAACAGTGGTAGTTCAAATGGCTCATAAATTTGGTCATTTCTGTATGTCTGTTACTTAAAATGTAATTTTTATTGATGTCAAGCTGGGAGATTCTTAAATGTTGCTTAAATGTCAAAGTCCATCCAAATAACCCTACTCAAATAAATCACAATTACAATAAGTGCATGTATTTACAGGCAACGTGCTCTGTTGGCTCTTATGATGCTTACTGAATTACTGTAGTAGGCTGCTGTCTTTTCTGAAACTACACAGAGCCCTCAGCAAATCCCTAGAGAAAAGATGATGTGATTTCAATTCATTAATATGTACACAAATCAAGTTGCACAAACTAACCAGTCCTAACCTCGTCACCAAGAAAACCTTGTAGGACACAGATCTGTATGTTGAGCTGGACAATATCAACTATTAAACAATGGACAGACAAGGACAAGGCAGGCTTACAGCCCCACCGAAGTACCCCTGAGAATACACATTCCTTGCACACTTACATGATCGACAGTCTACTAAATGTTTTCAGTCAACACTACGAAAAATGAAGTAACTATGGGAATTCCTCTTTCTATGTTTTAAAGTAATTGCTGCGGAAGCTGTCAATTAAAGTGTAGACATTTTCATAGCAACCTGCAGTACTTTGCACAGAGGCCATGGCTAAACTCATGGGCCCTCATGTATCAAGCAATTACACGGCCTGTAAGGCTCCGATTAGAAAAATCCGAGTCTTTCCGACCACAAATGGCAAATCCAAATACCGAATCACTAACTGAATATGGGAATAAATAAAGTTTGGGTATTTGGAAGACTTATGTTAAGGACGTCCTCTCCAGACACCGAATCTTTAAGCTATGTATTAATGTTTTACAACTGAAATCTGGTCTCAAAACATTCACGTTTTACCACATTCTCAAAAAGGTGGTAAATCATTTCCAAATGGGAAGGTGTTCCCATGGGACCCCTTCCTCGTTGTGAATGTTCAATAAAATATTTTTTTAGAGCAGGCAGTGGTCCATGAGATCACTGCCTGCTTATAAAAAAGGTTTGTGTCATTTTTCTTTTTCTTAAATCACATCCATTTTTCCTTTTAAGGAAAATAGGATACTTTAAAAAAAAAAGATAGCGGGCCTCATTTATGAAAAGTGACGCATCTCTGCGAGAAAACAGTGATGCGTCACTTTTCATTGCACCCTCCTTGCGACACCAATGATGCGTCATATTTACAGTATGACGCATCATGTCGCAAGGAGTTACAGATACATCAGTATTTCTGACGTATCTGTAGGCGCAAAAATTACGCATTGCCGGAGTGTGTCACAAAAGTGACGCAGCTCCAGCAATGGGTTATTACACTTGGGCAAATCTCATGTGAAATATGACTGCGTCAGGCTTACGCCTGCCATGAGGCAGGTATAAGATATTGACACATTTGCGTCCTAGAAAAGGTGCAGTGAAATCTTATAGATTTCACTATGTCACTTCTACAACCCTTTCTTGCGTCGGAATTCTCCCCCTGCATACATTATACCTGGCGCAGGTATAATGTGGCGCAGAGGTTTACAAAGTGACGCATCTACCTAGATGCGTCACTTTGTAAATATGATGCAACAAGGTTAATTTTTTACACTGCTGGTACGTCACATAAAGTGACGCACCGGTGGCGCAAAAGTGACGCAAGGGCTCATAAATAAGCCCCAGTTTTTTTAAAAAGCAATCACAGACATAGTGGTCTACTGAACACAGCAGGACACTGTGCCTGTCATTGTAAGTGTTAGACCTGTCAGCCCTAGGGTGGTCTCCCCCTCTATTTTTGATCGTGCCTCATTTTTTCCACCCTCATTTTTATGTTGGACTTAGGTCTCCGGCCGCCTTTTCATTGCCAATCAATGTTAAGGTGCAGGTGCTCCCTTCTCCCACGATGGCTGCCACAGGCCCCTGCTACTGCAGAGTGGCCTTTCTAGTAGCACCCTAGCTGCCAGGAGCTGGCTGGAACCCCACAACAATGTTGCGACACCAGCCCGCCTTTTTTGTCCCATAGGTAGAATGGGGAAGCTCCTGGAATGTGCTGGAACCTTCTAGAAGGGAGGTGGGGTTTTTTACTTTTGCCGCCTTGGATAGTGGTTACCTGACCTAGGGCTACTTAACAGAGGGAGGGAACATTTTGTGGGCAGTTGGGGTAAAGCAGACCTGGAGGACCCACGCAGGAGTTTTAGGCGGTAGGGCCTAGTCAGGGACTTATGCCTCTGGAAGTGACAGGGCTTAGGTGCTGCCTTTCAAGTGAGTGAGGGATCCTGTAACTAGCCCACTGATCTTGCCCAGCGGTAGGGGAACCCAGGGGCCGTCTGCCAAGCTTGACTAGGAGTGAACTAGTCACCAACTCAATCCCCCCGCCCGAGGAACAGAACCCCTAAGGGCGCCAGAAACATCTGCGCCATTAAGACTGCTGAAAATTCATGCTGAAACTGAATGCTGAAACTTCATGCTAAAACTGAATGCTGAAACTGAATGCTGAAACTCACTACTGAAACCCAAGCTGAAACTGACTGCTGGACTGCTGGGGGATCAACCAGGTACTAGCGCTGTGACCCCTGCGCTCCCCGACCTTGCCTGGGATCCCCCCGAGTCAGTCCCACATCGGGCGATGAGCGCTGAGCTCACCGTCGTCCACCCTTTAATTTGGGATGTATGTCGTTACAACGCACACTTTTACAACGCATGCACTTACAACGCATTTTTTACAACGCAAAATCCATTACAACGCATTCCATTACAACGCATGACACTACAACGCATTTTTAAAAACTACCTTTTCAACGCATTTCCATTACAACGCAAACTACCTTTACAACGCATACCATTACAACGCATAATATTAAATTGCATTTAAGGTAAGTATTAGATAGTATAGGGGTAAAAATTACTTTTCTAACTCCAGGGGGTGCAGCAGTAGGGTAAGTGTTGGATAGTATAGGGGTAAAAATTATTATTCTAACTCCAGGGGGTGCAACAGTAGGGAAAGTGTTGGATAGTATAGGGGTACAAATTACTAATCTAACTCCAGGGGGTGCAACAGTAGGGTAAGTGTTGGATAGTATAGGGGTAAAAATTACTATTCTAACTCCAGGGGGTGCAACAGTAGGGTAAGTGTTGAATAGTATAGGGGTAAAAATTACTATTCTAACTCCAGGGGGTGCAACAGTAGGGTAAGTGTTGGATAGTATAGGGGTAAAAATTACTATTCTAACTCCAGGGGGTGCAACAGTAGGGTAAGTGTTGGATAGTATAGGGGTAAAAATTACTATTCTAACTCCAGGGGGTGCAACAGTAGGGTAAGTGTTGGATAGTATAGGGGTAAAAATTACTATTCTAACTCCAGGGGGTGCAACAGTAGGGTAAGTGTTGGATAGTATAGGGGTAAAAATTACTATTCTAACTCCAGGGGGTGCAACAGTAGGGTAAGTGTTGGATAGTATAGGGGTAAAAATTACTATTCTAACTCCAGGGGGTGCAACAGTAGAGTAAGTGTTGGATAGTATAGGGGTAAACATTACTATTCTAACTCCAGGGGGTGCAACAGTAGGGTAAGAGTTGGATAGTATAGGGGTAAAAATTACTATTCTAACTCCAGGGGGTGCAACAGTAGGGTAAGTGTTGGATAGTATAGGGGTAAAAATTACTATTCTAACTCCAGGGGGTGCAACAGTAGGGTAAGTGTTGGATAGTGTAGTGTAATATTATGCGTTGTAATGGTATGCGTTGTAATGGTAGTATGCGTTGTAATGGAATGCGTTGTAAAGGTAGTTTTTAAAAATGCGTTGTAGTGTCATGCGTTGTAATGTCATGCGTTGTAATGGATGTTGCGTTGTAAAAAATGCGTTGTAAGTGTAGTGCGTTGTAAAAGTTGCGTTGTAAAGGTTGTTCCCCCTTAATTTGTATCCCCCCCCCGACGCGGGGACCGGTGGCGCATTCACCGCCGCGGCCCAGGGCCAAGAAGCCTGCCTCCACCGAACCGGGGCCCGCGGAGAAGCCCGGGGCCCCGCCGCTGCCGTCGCAGCCTGAGCAGGATATCCTGCAAGGCCTGGGGAGGCCGTGAAGCCGCCCTCCACCCCCACGTGACGGGGGCGGACTGCGTGACGCTGCCCCCGCCGTTGAGGAGATCGAGTGATGCGCCGCGCCCCCGCAGGCCGCACTGCCATTGGCGGCTGCGGGTGTGGGCCCCCCTGAAGCGGCCAGAAGCCCAGGAGAGTCGAGAGCAGCCTGAGGACGTCGAGATCAAGGTAACCCCCGGGGTTGGGTGATAGCGTGGCTGTGCTGAGGCCTGGGACTCACCCCTTCCCCCGGGAGGCTCGTGGAGGACCCGGTGCACCCCCTGGCACTCGGGAGCGGCACCGCACCGCTTCCTGTTGCCCCGCCAAGACTCTGGCCTCCCTTCGTGGGATCGTCCCCTCACCTGGGCATAGTACGGAGACTGCCCTTCTCGCCATGGTGGAACACCTCCGGTCGGTGCTAGATCAGGGACAGACGGCGGCGCTAGTTTTATTAGATCTGAGCGCCGCCTTTGATACGGTCTCGCACCGTATCCTTCTGCACCGCCTGGAAGAGATTGGCGTCACGGGGCTTGCCCTTCAGTGGTTCCGCTCCTTTCTCGTGGACCGGTCTTTCTGCGTTGCCATACCCCCCCATCAGTCCAAATTCCATCCTTTGGACTTGGGAGTTCCGCAAGGTTCCTCACTGAGTCCCACTCTATTCAATCTTTATGTGAGACCGCTGGCTGATGTTGTCAAGCAATGGGGCATGTATATGGTCTCATATGCCGACGACACTCAGCTGGCGGTTACTATCAGTGGGGATACCGATCTGGATGCCCCCAAGTTCCAGAACGGGCTAAGGGCGGTGGCTAGTTGGATGACGGCCAACTGTCTCCAGCTGAACGCAAAGAAGACCGAGGTCATGATTGTCGGGAAGGGGAGGGACCTCTGGGGGGACAGATGGTGGCCGCCGGAACTTGGTGTGGCTCCAACTCCAGTTATGGAGTTGAGAAACCTGGGAGTTTGGCTGGATTCCACTCTCTGCTTTGTGGGGCACACCAAGAAAACCGCGGCGTGCTGCTTTGGCGTCCTTCGGGGCTTAAGGCCTGTTCTCAAGTTTTTCGATCCCGCCACCAGGCAGATGGTAGTGCAGGCAACAGTTTTATCTCGCCTGGACTATGCCAGCTCGCTCCTGTTAGGGAGCAATCAGGCAGAAATTGTGCGGCTTCAACGCGTTCAAAACGCCGCTGCCAGAGCAATTGTCGGCTTGCCTAGGTCTTGCTCGGTTTCCAGCACTCTCTGAGCACTGCATTGGCTGCCGATCAAGTCGCGAATTCATTTTAAAGTTTTATGTTTGGTTTTTAAAATCCTGAAAGGATCTGCTCCTCAGATCCTTTCCAATCTTATCTCCGGTTATGTGCCAACCCGTACATTAAGATCTGCGGAGCAGGCGCTGGCAGTAGTCCTGAGGTTCAGGCTTTGCCGAGCTGGTGGGCGCTCTTTCCGGGTGAAGGCTGCAGCGTTATGGAATTCGCTCCCGTTGCAGCTCCGTACAACTAACGATCTCTTGCTATTCCGGAAATCTCTAAAAACTTTCTTGTTTTAAATTTGTTGTCTTCCTGTGATCTTGTGTTGGTTGTGTTGTACCTTGTCGCGCGCCAGGACGCCCCTTAGCTGGGGCAGCTGTGCGCGTAATAAATGTTATTAACATAACATAACATAACATAACCCTAAAGTAGACTGCCGAGCACTCCTCACCGCCTGGGAAGACACCCGTCCCGTGAAAGGGACCCTGCATTTAAGCACTGTGGCGGCGAGAACCCTGTTCTGAAGCGCTAAGAGTTTGTCCCATGTAGCGCTCTATTCTCAAGTCCTGTTCTGAAGTGCTAAGAGTTTGTCCCATGTAGCGCTCTATTCTCAAGTCCTGTTCTGAAGCGCTAAGAGTTTGTCCCATGTAGCGCTCTATTCTCAAGTCCTGTTCTGAAGCGCTAAGAGTTTGTCCCATGTAGCGCTATGTTCTCAAGTCTTGTTCTGGAGCGCTAAGAGTTTGTCCCACGTAGCGCTCTATTCTCAAGTCCTACCTTGCAGCGCTGATCGAGTGCTAGATGCAGCGCTAGGTGCCCAGGTCAGATTGCAAAGCGTTAGTGGTGGGAGGTGCGCAGTGCTATGGTTAACCGCTGTGTTTAATGCTCCCCCAGGATCACCAGGTATTACCAAGGGACCCATGACGAAGTGCTTTTGAATCTGACGCCAATGTATTCAGGCATCAATAAGTGAACCATACTGTATGGCTTTTGAATCTGACGCTAATGTCTTCAGGTATTACCCATTGAATCATAACGTATGGCTTTTGAATCTGACGCTAATGTCTTCAGGTATTACCCATTGAATCATACCGTATGGCTTTTGATTCTGACGCTAAGGTATTCAGGTAAATGCCAATTGCACCCTAATGAAATGTTGGTGAGTCTGACTCTAATATATTCAAGTAATGCCCATTGCAACCTAATGAACTGCGTTTGCATCTAAAGTGTTTAGATAAACTGACTGATTTTCATTGAACCTACTGTGTGGTGTCCATTATTGTGTGCGTTTCTTGCTTCAGGGGATGTGTGTGTTGTATGGTCGCTTTACACTTAAGCCTTCCGGTGCCCACCCGCTCGAGTCACGTTACCCCCTTAGGGCCCGGTGAACCCAGGTCTTACAGTAAGCAATCATAGTAGGTCGCAATTTGTGACCTCAATTATATAAATGAGGTAGACTGAATTGTGACCTACTACGAATAGTTTTTTTTGAGAAACAAACTAATAATATATAGGTCAGTTCGCGAAATACCAATAGATTCATTAGAGGTCGGTGCACAAATTGCAACCACTTCTAACAAATCCATTTTTGTACATTCCATTCAAGGAATCACAAATTGCGAATAATTATTTGTTGCAATTTATAATTCCTTAAAATGAATCTTTGCACACGAGGGCCTTAGCATCTTATAAATTGAGGCACTTATTTATGAGAGCCCTGCATCACATTTGCATCATGTAAACTGGTACATGCATGATGCAGGGCTCTCATAAACATTTATGAAGCCATGGAAAGCCTCCCTACGTGGCTTTGAGAGGCCTCATAAATCATGAGTAAGGCGACTCAACGCAAATTGCAGCGTCACCTTACTTTGCACCCGGGAGGCGTTCCATGAGCTTTGTGGTGGATTTTCCAACACAACATCCATGGAAATTGACACTGCTCCAGATGTACCACATCATGCAAACCTGGGGAAATTCGTATGCCTCCTGAACCAAGGAGAAATAAGTTCCTTTCTCCTTGTTTCTTCCTCTTTCTTCCTCTCTCTATGTGTGCTGCATTCTACAGCACACATAGAAAGAGTAAAACGCCTCCTAGGATTTTTTGTGTGCAGGAAGTTACCCCTTGCTGCACAAAAACAAACCTGCCTGCAACGTAGGCCCCCTTGTACCATAGTGCAAAGGTGCCTACTTTGGCACTGAGCTGCCAAAAAGGCACCAGCAAAGGTGGAAAGGACAGGAATGCACTATTTTGTATAAATTCGGTGCATTTCAGTCATTTTACTTTGGCATAGGCCAGCTGTGCTGCCCTATGCCAAAATGCCATACAAGAAGCCCTGAGTTTTTGCTCACTACCTAGTAGCGGCTGACAGGAGACGTTGGCAGGTGGTGGGGGAAGGTGGAGGGGTAGAATAGACATACAAAATAAAACTTACTTGCTTGTCACCATTGCCAACCATCGCCTCTTCTCAGTATGATCAGGAAGCAACAAGGCTTTCAGACTTCCCTAGCCAATCACGACAGTCATGTGCACTTGAGGTGCAGCATCAGTCACTCCTCCTCCCTGTGACGTGGGGAGCCCAGCCCCACCCCGCCCTAACATCACAGCAACGCCAATACAAAAAATTAAATGATAATACTGCTCCATTATTATCATTTTATTTTTCCCTTTGCACAGGTGGGGCTACGCTCCTCAGCCTTAGCTGAGGAACCGCCGCTGTTCACTACGATACTACCTTGCATAAAAAAATGTGTGATTCGCAATTCCACATCCTATTGTGAAATATAGAAATGTTATGCTACATTAAAGGCATCAAAATTCTAAGAAATGTTCTGAAGGTAAAAAGTTTTCTTTTAATTGATGTTTGTACGTGACTCGTTTGAGCTGTAAATATCTTGCAGGAAATAATTTCTTCTTGAAACTCTCCTGGTGGGGTCTACCATGACTTTTGTCTGCAATGTGTGTCCTCGTGTTCAATTTTCACACAAGATATCGACAAGTTCATAAAATGTCATGAAAAACATTCACAATTTTGCATACCTGTAATCCAGATTTAGTATTAGTGAAACTTTCAAAGAGCAAATTTGCTTACAGTAGCAGAAAATCTGCAAGTCTGGTGGAAGCTGCACTTTTAAGTTTAGGGCTAAATACATTGACAGGGGTTTAGAGAGGGGCAGGCATAATGAAGTGCACACCTACAATCTAGTACATTTGCAATCATTACAAATATTTGGATGGTATTTTCACACACTAGAAACACATTCAAAACGACTCCTGTTGCGGCCGATTTTTAGCTTAGAGAAGGGGGTCAGAAAGAGGAGTTTCTGCACAGGGAAATAATTTTCCCCCTTTGAGAAAAAAAGTTAAATGAATTTCCACATAATATAAAAATTACATAAGTACAGTTTGAAAAAATTTGTACTCTCTCACAGCCTAGACTGTTGTAGATTTTCAGAAGTACTCCTAGGGCTGTTTTTAAATCCAAAAAGAAGTTGGAAATCGATACCAAATATAGAAGTAAACAGTAAACGTCCGGAGTTTGATCAATGACTTTTACCAGCAGGGCCTTCAGAATAGGGGCCTATATGTCAGATTATCACCAATAGAAATATTATTTGACAAAAATATTGAGTCCTAAAAATTGTTTTGTAAAATAGTGTTCCATTGGATGTTTATTCTCTATTATTAACTCAAATGGGGAGACATTTTTGTAAAAAATATTTAGGAAACAATATGTTCATTTAGACGATAATTCTGCAGCACATATTCTGGTGCACTACTGCACTGTGATATTGGAGATTGTGCTTCCAAAGGTATGCATAGCTGGGAAAGTACAAATAATAGAATCATAACATGAAGGGTACTGAAGAATGATCCATACATTTACCACCATATGATAAAGTAGGTGGGTGTGAGTGAGTGTGTCTTTCAAAAACGATCGTAATGTTGCCCAATTATATACTGCACGCTACAGATTGAATTGTGCCATAGTGAGTAACAATGTGTGTTAATATAGAATATCTTGATGGCATTTGTGATATAACAATGTGTTTTCTTATTGCACAACTGAAAGGTATTCTTGATTTAACAATAGTTGTTTTTGCTTCTAAATATACGGGTACTCATTGTATAACAATAGGTGAAACTATTCCACAATTTAAAAGAACATTATATTACAATACGTGTTATTACTCCACGACATAAAGGTAGCGGTGCAGCGCAAGGTTGCCTATTCTTTACACGTCACAGATTATGGCAGAAAACGTAAACCGATGCCTGATTTAAACGTGCACTCTGCACGTGTCGTACGTGACATAATGATGAATGACATGACTCGACATTGCTATTAAAGAATGCCTTTATTTTAAAATTTATGAATTTACTCATATAGTGTTTATTCTTGTTAATTGAAATATTAATTGACAGACCGTCCTTAATCAATAGACATGCATTTAATATGATTGATTTAGAAATAATCATTTGATGAACTGAAAAGAATTGTTTCCTTCACGTTTTTGTGCCTCATGCTTAACACATGGTTAATAAATGTTAAATGTGTGCAAAATTGTCTGTGTGACCTAGTGTCATAAATATTACTTCCTAGCCATCGCCACATATATAACTTATAATTTTAATAAAAATAAATGTAATTATGCAATGTATGAAATTATGTTACATGTAGGTACTTTCAAAAGTAGTTCTCAGCCATAGTTATTATTGAGAAATGTGATTATTCCTTGTGTGCTAATGCCATATGAACTCAAATACTAAAGAGAACATAATAGTTTATGTTTAATTGAGCAACACATATTAAATGTGCAATCTTTGATCTAAATAGTTTAACTTGTCATGATTCTGTAAGCCATGCTGCATATAAAAAGTTCATTGTCTACTGTTTCTGCTACCCCAACAAATTCTTGCAGGTGTTCTCAAGTATTGCTAGTCTAGAATAGATACGTTCTTGTATTAGCGATAGATACATACTCTGGGAAAAGGGCCTTGATGAGAGCACATGGGAACAGTAGTGTCAATGAATACACAATGGATCCCAAACCTGAGGATAACAAACAAACCCTGTTCCAATGTCCAGTGTGGGAGTTTTAACGACTGTAACAGCTTGCGATGTGTGAAACCCCTTGGACAGTTGATTCTTTAGAATGTTGCAACTGAAGGGGTGTTGCTTTCAGTTTTACGGAATATAACCTACCATTTGCCTGGAATGAGAAGAGCATACTTACTTTACCCTGAACGAGAGCAGAACTCTGGCCCCTGGACTCGTGTGGACTTCCTTGCCAAACCCCTTCTGCAGCCCGATGCAGATTTTCCCTTGAACCCCTTTTGCCAACCCCTTTTTTATGATTTGCCACTGCCCCTGAGTGAATTTTGAGAGATTTAGACCTCGGTGACTCTTAAAAGACTCTACCTTTACTATTCCTCTCCTTCAAAACAAGCCTTTCTAAACCCTACCTCTGACTCCTACCCCTCCACCTCCCTTTTTACTTATCCCCCTCCACTTCCCTTTTACTCATTCCAAGCTTCCTCCTACTGCTATGAGCTCCAAAATAAACCCCAAAATATAATAAATAAATAAATACATTCAAAATCCTTCCCTTTTATCCCTCCACTATCTTTTTCAATCCAAATAACAGACTAACATGTCCACCACTCAATTGAATTTCATATTTCACCATACTAATTCACCTCTAATCCTTTATGGATTCCGGAGTAGCGTGCTACTCGCTAAAAAGCACTTCAACACCTCATCAGGGGTAGCAAGCACTATCTAAATGCAAACGTTTTT
The DNA here is from genome assembly GCF_964204655.1 of Triturus cristatus. Taxonomy (NCBI): domain Eukaryota; kingdom Metazoa; phylum Chordata; class Amphibia; order Caudata; family Salamandridae; genus Triturus; species Triturus cristatus. The sequence goes on from NC_140582.1 coordinate 239,168,422, forward strand.
ACCTCTTCTATCCCTTCGCTATCCTTCTCAATCTAAATAACTGACTAACGTATTCACCAGTCTAATTACTTTAATATTTCACTATACTAATTCACCTCTAACACTGTATGGGTTCCAGAGTAGCATGCTACTCTCTGAACTAAAAAACTGACTAACATATCCACCACTCAAATTACTTTAATTTTTCACTATCATAATTCACCACTAACACTGTATGGATTCCAGAGTAGCGTGCTACTTGCCAAAAAGAAAACTTCAACCCACCCCCCCCATCAGTAGCAAGTATTATATAAATGCAAACCTTATTCCCTTTTCTTTACCTCACTATCCTGCTCAAGCCAAATAATCTTACTAAAATATCCACCACTCAAATGACTTTCATATTTTCACTATACTTATTCACCACTAATGCTTTATAGGTTCTGAAGTAGGGTGCTAATCGCCGAAAAAGAGCTTTAACACCCCATCAAGGGTAGCAGACACTATATAAATACAAACATTTTCCCCTCTTCTATCCCTCCACTATACTTCTCAATCCAAATAACTGACTAACATATCCACCACTCAAATTGCTTAAATATTTTCACTATACTAATTCACCACTAATCCTTTATGGGTTCCTCAGTAGCATTCCACTCTCCGGAAAAGCACGCCTCGTCAGGGGTAGTAAGCGCTATTTAAATGCAATTACAATACAATACCTTAAGTGTGGATTAGGCTGATGCTTTCCTGATCCCCTGAAGACTCTTCTGCAGTGCAAATGCTTGCCCGTTGATATTTGCTGTGCCATGCTTTTCTTTCCCCATATGAGTCTCTTTGACTACTGAGACTCTCTGAATAACAGAATCATTGTTCATTTGTGGACTGTGCTTGGTATATACAGATTTCTAATGTATAGTGCAAATAACTTTATATTGTTTGCTGAACATCAGGTGTTAGTGCTGTTTTTCTGCATAGCAGTTGTTCTGGTTTGTTCAATTCTGATTCACCTAAATGTCTTTAGGAGACTTGGTCTCCCTGTTGCTATAATGTATAATGTACAATGATATAGCATGGTGTTGAGAGTGATATATTTGAACTAAACAACTAATATAGCCTTAGAGCCCAACGTAGCGCACTCTACCTACCATTAAAGGCCTGCTCCAGCATTTGGCGAGGGCCTTTAACAAGGGAGCGGGCCTTTAAGGGCCAGTAGAGCCCGCTACGGAGGGCTCTAAGGCTATTAGAACATTCCACCCCTAGAGTGCCGAATCCTATAATTTCTAAACCAAAGGCCTCATGGAGCCCAAAGGGTTGAAATCCCCTTGGGTGCTGTGAGGCAATTGTTAAATGTTGGAATGTTGATGCTCCGGGCTTCTACCAGCCATTAGAAGCCCGGATCACCCAATTGTTTTCAATATTCTAATGTTCTAATTTGTAATATTACATGTATAAACTTGGCTACCGGTTCCTGGTCCTCAATGTGTAGCCAAATGGTTCCACTGTCTAATGAAGGTTCACCACTAACTCTCTTTCCCCTCAATGCCCAGATACAAGATCTGCCCAAGGACCAGGAGTAGGAGAGTAAGTTGTGTAAAAGTGTGTGCCTAGAAAACGCTGGATCAGTAGTCATCATAGTGGCCTCATAACATGGAATGCTGAGTTTTTTAGACCATGATTCAAATATATGCTAATTTTTTAATTGAGGTGCAATAGTTATGGATGAAGGAGCAAAAACTTGGTCGGGTTTATTATTTATATTTATTAACATTTGTAATGCACAACAAATGCTGGGGTCCCGCTTCTGGCTGCAGCACCTAGATTTGGCAGTTCAGTTTCTTATAGTAGCAACTTGAACAGTGACAGTAGTAAACTTCACAAGAAACAATACAAATCAGCTTCTTATTTAAAAAAAAATGTAAACATTGACAGTAATCAACAATACAACTTGCATAGTGGCAGTCTGTTTAAATTAGAGGAGAGTGTGAATAGAAAGGTGAACCTAGCATAGAGGTGATCTGTTTAACAGAATGGAAAATTTTAGTTATTAGACTTTTTGAATTAGCATTGATGAGTAAATATTATCTTGAAAGTAGCAGTTATTTTGGGGAGTTTTTGAAGCATATGAAGTTGCTCAATCAACTGAGTTCTAAAGGAAGGTTGTTTCGGAGTTTCTCTACAGTAACTTTCAGGATTTTGCCTCCAAATCCTGTTAGTCTCCATTTAGGGATGATGGGACTAAAAAGCAGTAAGGTCTTTTGCTCGGTAAGAGAAGATGAGTGTTTTTAATTTTCTGAATTTCAAAATTGTTATCTGCAAATCTTTATCTGCCTCCGTTTTTAAAAATAGAAAACTCTCCAAACTTGCTCATACTCTTTTAGCTCACATGCAGACATAGATGCTTACCGTCTCAGGTAAACAGGTCTCTTCTTCCATTGGAATCTCTCTGGTCCACTGCTGCCATTAGTTGGCTGTTTGAGTGGAGGGAGGTTCGTGGTTAGGGTGACTCACTTTGGCTGGGCCATTTTCCCACCTCCATTTTGGAAGCATACGTTCTAGTCTCCCTTTACCCAGCCAGGATCGGGACATAAAGAGAGGCAATGGTGTGACGTGTGCAGCCGATGCGGGCGCGTCGGTGGCATGTCAAAGGCACGCCAAATGCAAGCACATCTGTGCCTGGACCATGTCTAGCACCCGTCCCCCTGGTCCTTTCTCACAAAAAATGTTAGCCACCATTAGTTACTCATGAGATACACTAATGGCACTAAGATCAAACACCGACACCATTACGCTTTGTCATCCCCCCTGCCCCAACCGAACTGGATGATTTAAACCCCAATCAGTAATTAAGCCAGTATCGATAGGAGCAATGGGCCAGTTGCATGGGAATGTCTCTAACATATCAAATATCTGTTGTATGCTATTAAACACAAGATCTCTAGCGAAACACCGCCTAGAATGTTATGATCTAGTTCAAACAAAGGACGCTGATGTAATGTTTGTAACAGAAACATGGCAGATGCTAGCTCTGGCTCAGATGTTGTTGCTACCACCGCCCCTCTGGCTTCGCCGTATATCGGCTGGATAGACAGCAAAAAAAAGATGAGGGGGACTGGTGGTGTTCTATCGTAGCCACTTAAAAACCCTGTTTGAGCCACTAACTACTATTGGTTTTGAGGCTTTTGCCTTTTCAGTATAGCCACCAAATTCACTGGCAATTGAGGGGATGTTAGTATATCATCCTCCAGGACCAAGGTGTGGCTTTGCTGATAAGCTCAGTATGCTAATGGAATCTTCAATCATTAACGAGATTTTTCTGGTGTTGGGAAATTTTAAATTTCACCTGCCAAACTTAAGTGACACTGATTCTCAAACACGTATTGATGCAATGGACACGTTTGGACTTTCTTTAATCACTAAAGGTCCAATAGACAGGGCTGGACACATTTTAGATGGTATTTTTACCAATTATGCTGCCATCAACCTACTTCCATTTCTTCCGCTGACTTGGTCTGACCATTGGGTGGTTAAATGGCTGATAAAGATTGACAAAACCATCATGCATAGACACCCCATCCAGCAATCACCAGGCAGAGCCTGGCATAAAATAAGGCCAGCTGAACTAGAAGATGTTATCACCTCCGATCCATGGCAACCAGGGGATAACCTGGTGCAAAGTGTTGAACATTTTACACACTGGCTAAACTCTGCATTGGACACAGTAGCACCAATCGTTCATAAACACACAGTAAAAAAAATATCCCAGACCTGGTACAATGAAAGACTTAGGCTATCAAGGCAGGATTGTCGTAGACAAGAATAAAATGGAGAAAAAATTATGAGGTGGAGGAGAAAAATATCTATAAAACTAAATTAGCAAAGCACAAAGAGGTTATCCTAGCAGCAAAGACTGCATACTACTTGGAACATATAAAAGCAGCCTGTGATGCAAACAAAACCATTTTCTCACTAATAAAAAAGCAGGCAGCACCAACAACCCCAAGTCATACAGTCATAAATCAAGACTTTTTCTGACACGCTGGCAGGCCTTCTTCAAGAAAAGTTGCTAATATTTACAATAATTTCACTGCAAAAAAAGCAACAAATCACCAAGATGAGCATGCTCCAAGTGGCCCATTGGGAACGATCAGTTTCTCCTCCTTTAAGACCACCTCAGTGGAACAACTCACAGAGCTAATTCCCCCAATTAAATCCGGTGCACTGCAAGACCCCTGCCCTCCCAGTATAATGCACATGATACCTGCTCAAGTGGCACAATACCTGGGCCAAATCTTTAATAATATGTTTGCCGGAGGGATCTTCCCCTCCCAGTGGAAACTTGCCTTCTTCCTTCCGCTAATAAAAAAAAGACAATTTGAACACCATGGACCCCAACAACAATCGCCCTATTTCAAGACTCCCTTTTGACGCCAAGTTCGCAGAGAAAATTATGAATCAACAGATCTCAGAATATATGGAGAAACACTCTTTGCTGGACGACACACAACATGGTTTTCGAAAAAAATCATAGCACAGAGTCTGCTCCAGTGGTAGCAACTGAAGATATACGAGAAGCTCTTGACAGAGGCGGGACGGTGGCGCTGATCTTGCTGGATCTCTCTGCTGCCTTTGATACGGTCAGCCATGAGATCCTGGCTGACAGTATGCGAGACCTGGGGATTGTGAGCACAGTGTTGGATCTCCTGAAATCATTTAAGGCAAATAGACAGCATAATGTGATAATGGGCAAATTTGTCTCCAGGCAGTTTTCCTTGCGGAGTCCCATGGGGATTGGCATTAAGCCCAACTCTAGTTAACCTTTATGCTACAACACTTGCGTCAATTATCAAAGACTCTGGTTTCACCTTAGCGTCTTACGTGGACGACACTCAAATTGCGGTGTCACTAGCAAATGGTGAAAACAACCTGAGTGGGGCTTTCAGCTTAAGCATGAGTAATGTGAGTAACTGGATGGATTGCAACTGCCTGAAATGTAATGCCTCAAACACCGTGGTCATCATTTTCGGCAATAAACCATCTCTGTGGACACCAGACTGGTGGTCTCCAGAGTTGGACTCACTGCCTACTTCTTGGTAGACAGCGAACTGAAATACAAGGACAAAGTTAATCTGCCTCTTTCTGCTCCCTAAGGCTTATAAAAAAAATCTAAAGATTTCTTCCTCCCGAACTTCTAAAAACAGTAACCATGGCTATGGTCTCCACAAGGGTTGACTACTGCATAGTCTCTACCTTACTCTTGCATCTGGTCTTTTGAAAAGACTACAGATCTTGCTAAACGCTGCTGCCGGTTCCATTTTCAAAATTCCCAAATATGAATCGGCCAGAGATGCCATCAGGAAACTGCATTGGTTGCCAGTTAGACAATGTTGTAAGTTCAAAGCTCTCAGCCTGGCATTTAAATCCCTGCACCGACTCAGGACAGACCATTTTAAGAGGAAACCTAAATGGTATGTACCAACAAGAGCGCTTCGCTCAGGCTCTGCAAGGAACATGATGGTTCCCCCATTTTGGAAGGCCACCTGTGGGGGAAGAGTTTTTTCAGGACTACTGTGATGCTCTGGAGCAGTCTGCCACTGACTCTCAAAACAGCCCACTCTCAACTTAGTTTTAGAAAAGTCTTAAAAACCTGGCTCTTTACAAAGGATTAGAAGGCACCTACTGCACTCGCTTAACCCGTTGCAGACACTGTCGCTGCCTTAATCCGACCTCTATAGCGCCAAGACACCCCCGGGCATGAGCTGCGCTTTATAAATTACATTCAAATTATATAACATTAAATCAGTTTGAGCTCTGCACTGGTAATGTGCGCTGGAACTTGAGGTCTGATAGATAGATAGAAAATCTTTATTCAGTTTTTCAAACAGAAAGAACCATAAAAGCACATTGACAAATAAAAACTTGATGTACATAAATAAAAAACCCAAGTGTTAAGTATGTATTAATAACAACAGACACAATTAAATATGTATCATGATAGCAGCAATTCTAGACAGTTAACACCCTGGTGTTTCTGAGTTTTAAGGCAGATTTTAAAAAACCCATCAAAAATAAAGTACTTTCGGGGTTTAACATTTGTAAATAACAAAGGGCTGGTCTAACCTGGGTTAAGTTCTGTTTTTTTAAAAGAGGCTTTAGATAGAACCTCCGGGGTAAATCGTAAAAGGGGCAAATAAATAAAAAGTGCACCAAATTCTGCGGAGACACATTGTCGCAGCCGCAGTTTGGCAGCACTTGACCACGATGACAACCCCGTGGAACAGTTAAAAGAAGATGAAAATAATCCAGCCGGAACCTGATTAACAAGTGGCGCTCGAAGCCCGACAAGGGCCAAGATAAATAAGGCTCCATTAAAGGTGTAGTTTTCAACATGACGTGTTTTCGAACACTCGGTTTAACTAATTCCGCCTGTTAGCGATTCATTTGTCGAGCTAAGGAAAAGGATTTCCTCACAGACTCTACATCAGCAGATGTGATCGACTCAGGGTTAAAAAAAAGTTCTGAGCGCCCCACGCCAGAAAAACAGTCCTTCAGATATTTTAGTCAAGGGATTTTAAGCATATTATCCATAGATATTGCTTCTCTTAGGTTAGGAGTAGGTGGTTTAAAATCAATTCTTTATTAAGCCAACATTTTAACCAAAAAGTTAGTGGGCGTAGTGCTAAAGTGTCACTAATAAAAGGTGTACCGGTTTCTTCGTGCACTATTTGGTTAGGAGTCCCCTTTGGAACCCCCAACAATTGTTTCAGGAAAATGTTTTCTGCCACCACGATATCATTAACTGCCGTATGCCCCCAAAGTTCACTGCCGTAACTCCCTATTGCCACACTCTTTGCCTGATAGATCTTTAATAGTGCAGCAATAGGACGTTTACCCATTTTCCTGGCGAAATTAAATATTGCACCGTTAACCCGAGTTATCTCCCCCCTTTTCCTTTGGAGTTGTGGTCCCAATTTCAACTGATCATAGAATGATACTCCCAAATAAGAGAATGTTCTTGTTGTGGGGACTTTTTCTTCGTTGACCCTAAATAGGTACGGTTTCTTAGGGCGCTGCCCCACCTGCATTATAAAGGATTTGGTGTTGTTAATCGATAGGTCACGAGCATCCATGAAACTATGAACGGCATTTAATAGGGTTTGGAGACTTCTTGCGGTCCTAGCCCTGAGGACGGAATCGTCCGCGTATAATAATACAGGCAAACACTTACAGCAGACATAGGGGTAATCGGTACCAGTATTTATTAAGAACTCCTCCAAACTGTTAATATAAAAATTAAAAAGAAAGGGGGCCAAAATACAGCCCTGCCTAACACCCCTGTGAACACTAAAATCCCTTGACATCCTTAGATTCTGTGAATACCTCACGTTGGCCTTGGTATCCTGATGCAGGTCCCTCAGAATGTTAACCAAATTAGGCTCCGTCCCCATGGCTCCCTTGGCCTCTCAGAGCTTCCCCCGATTGACACAGTCAAACGCGGAGGAAAGGTCCATGATTGCCATGTGGATGGTGCCTTGCCGAGCCATGGTATATTTCCCTAGGACCATGTACAGGTTGAGGCATTGTGCTATTGTTGAATGGCTGGGCCGGAATCCATATTGGATTCTGGAGATGATCCCGCGCTCATTGGCCCAGGCTGTTAGCCTGTTCATGATTACTCCACCCACTACCTTGACCACGGAATCAATGAGCGAAATCGGCCTGTGACAGGTAGTTCTATTAAGGTCACCTTTCTTAAATACTGGTAATATCGTGGATGTCCCCCAGGACCTAGGGCAGCCATGTTCTGCAGCTGCGTTAAGCACGGCGATGAGAACTGGCGCCCAAAGGGATACTTTGGATTTAAATAAATCCGGGGGCATTCCATCTGGGCCAGGCACTTGTTAACCCCAAGATGCCTTTCTCAACCTCGCTGATTGTAAAATGTGGTAGAGATGCACTTTGATCACGTCTGTCCACCTCTATCTGGGGGGTATTACTGTTGAAGATGAAACTAGAGTGGGATACCCACTCATCTTCAGTGATATTGGTGCCAACTGAATTGTCCCCTACCATATCAAACATAGGTTTGTTAATAACATCCCAAAATCTTCCGCTGTTACAAAGGGTATTCGGGTCTAACAGTTCTTGCCAAATTTTGTTTTTTATATCTGCCTTGCGCTTTGCCAAGGCCTTTTTGTAGGACAAGCGTAATGACCTAATCAATGTAGGATCCCTGGGGCTAATCTTCAAAGCCGCCTTTAACTCTCGACCTGCTTTTGAGCATGAATGGTCGAACCATCTGGGGTCCCTACAAGGAAGGCCCAACGTTGGGACAGTTAGCATTTCACCTACTTTTAAAACGATCCCGTCGAATGCTGAGAGGATATCTGAGGGAAGGGATACAGAAGACACACAAGATGATATCTCGGGAGCACAGGATTTATGGATCTTCTCATATAATTGAGCCAAATTCGCCTTAGACCATTTTAGGCGACGCCTTCCAGCCGTGCATTTCAGAACACCACAAGTTGGCATCTTTTCCCGTAGATTTAAAAGGTTGCCAACCATTGAGATACATACAGGGTTATGATCACTATATGCGCTTTCCTGGATTTTAAATCCTGAAATAGTTGATTGTAGGCCATTAGAGAGAAGGATATGATCAATGAAGGACCCCCCCTGAATGCCCTTTAAATGTGGGGACGGGCTGATAACTGCAAACATCAACCAAGGACATGGCTGAAATTAAATTAAATTCATTTAATAATTGATTCAGCATGTCTCCCCGGCCAGAGTGTTCAAAATGAAGACCCTCATCCTGTGGCAACCCAAAGTTCCCATTGCAGTGTTCAAAGGGTTCCCACAAGGGTGCACATTGAAGTCCCCCAAGATGAGGATCTGATGAGACAGACTTTCACGGAGATTCCGAATGAAATCACCCAAATCAACAATCCTACATTCCCCTCTTGGACTTACAGCATTGTAAAAGTTAATCAGGGTCACCGTTTTATTCCCTCTTTTAATTGTCACGGCTTGAATGTCAGTGTTATAGGTGGTTATAGTTTTAACGACACAGAACAAGGCTAGGTCAATGTACAATGCCAAACCCCCTTTAGCTCTGCCACTGCTCGACGGTTCAGCCGGCACAAAAAAACATTTATAGCCTTCTAAAAATATATCACTCTCTACCAGCCATGTCTCTTGCAAGCAGATCACCGGGAATGATCTTATAAAAACTACCCAATTAGGATCTTTAGCCTTACCCGCAAGCCCAGCAATGTTCCAGGAGATAACATTATGGACTACTTCCTTACTTGCAGCTGGGTTAAGCACAGGGGCCGTGGTCGTGTTCCCGATTGAGTCGGCGTTATTGCCTGCAAAGGTGACCTTCGATGGCAATAGGGGGACACAGGATGTTTGGCTGCTGCATAACACGGTGGCCACCTTGTGGTCTGTGATACTACCACTTTCAGGTGCCCCAAAAGTTACATCCCTGGATTGATGGAGTCAATCGACCGTTTCTAGGCTACTATACCTATTTAGTGAGTGTATTTGACTAGGTGTATGCGATTTCGCATACCGACCCCCGACCACCCTCCCTGCGCCACGGTGCTTTACTAAAGTCCATTCACTCTCTGAATCAGAGAGATGTGGTGCGGGGTGGAAAAATGACAATGGGAGGGGGTGAATCGAAGACCCATGACTGTGCTGGTTCCAATTACAGATATGTTCCCCAGTATGTGGGTCACTAAAGTTCACCAACACACAATCACCCTGTATAGTTTTTGGCCCATGCCCCACCCAGGACAGCCTGCGCACCATCAAAATTTTGCTGGAGATATTACGGGGGAGTGGTCTATTTCTATTAAGCCAATCAGTAGTTTTATTTTTTAAAGACAAAAATGATTCCTCATTCTGGTTGCTAATTTTAGGGACCCCAGTTAAAACTACCAGATATGGGCTCGATTCTGGGGGGAGATCAATTCTAAGATCCGCAGAGGGGCCTACTTCGGGTAAATCCCACGGGGTTTCTTTAGTCATAATGGCATTAACCCCTGTTGAGTTGTTAGCGGGTAATGACACGGAGGTAGGTAGTTCAGCTGTGGGTACATTTAAAGTGGGTGGTGCTGGAGGCGGGGTAGATTTATGTGTTACAATCCCCTCCTGTACGGGGTTCATTTGAACGTTACCCAAAGACAACACATTTAACTTGATCTTGTCCATAACTTCCAGTGTGGCTTTCTCGATGTTGAACTGCCGCTGCTTAATCAGTGTCAGTCTATCTTCGAGTGATTTAAATGATGACCTTAACAATGATCCCAGATTAGCAAGAACTGGGTCCTCCAGTACCAGTGGTGCATCAACAAGACGTATCTGTAATAGTTTCAGTTGGCGTTAATGTCCCTCGTTTCTCTGTTTGATGCACGGCCTCAGCTCCTAAATCCTTTAAAGTTGTGTTGCCGTTGCTAGCTCGTTTGGCAGGTTTAGACTTCCTGCCTCTAGCAGCAGCAGCATTTGGCCCCCGCTTCCTCTTTGGTATAGCCCCTTCATGCCTCCCTCGCGTCTGCCTGGTATTTATTATCTCAGGTGGTTCTCGGGTGAGCTACTAACGGGCATCATGGAGGATTGAAGCTGATCAGTTGGAACCATGGGTCGGTGAGCTTGAGGATTAGCCGAGCTATGTACGGACTCGGGGACGACAAAGGTATTTGAGCGTAAAAGCGAATCTGGGGTGCGGGCGCTAGCAAAATGTCCCAAAGAAGATCTTTTTGCCAGTGCAAGGTCTTGAGAAACCCGGCGCTCCATTAAGATAATCCCCTGATCGATAACTGAATTTGGTCTGATAATGAAGTTGTCCAATGTCCCTGTTAAGTTCCCACTTGGGTTCGCTACCTTGCTTCTACTTTTGCGTGCTGACATTTTACAATACGAAGCAACCGGCCAAGCGTGTACATACAGATGGACACAGTCACTCAAAAGCAAAGTGCCACGTAAGAAGAGATGGCCCGGTCTCCGGACTTTTAGAACATGCAGGAGCTGACCTGTCTATTTAGAGTGCCTCCAGGTACACGGCTCAGCTGTGGCGGTTCCTGGCGTGGAGCAGCCTGGACCTTGAAGTCTCACCCAGTCTCTGCGGCCCTATGCGAAGATGGAAGAGGCTAAGGCGGCGGTGGGAGGGCAGAGAATCAGGAACGGGCGAAAGTCAAAAAGGAGGGAACCAACAACCGGCAACCGGCAGGACTCCGCAGGAATCCTCTCCTCACCAACAACAAAGGGCAACTGCAGACCCCCAGCAGCCCTAATGAGCCCTGGTGGGCCCGCCGTCGCACTGTCGAGCACAGACCAGCACTGCCCAACGTGAAATCACCCCCCCGATAGCACCTGGCTCCGGCTCTCAACCCCCACCCCGGCTTCGGCCAGGGGAGGGGGAGTACGCCGACTGTTAACTGGAGAGCCAGGGAGTGAGGGACTACTCGAGGACAGTGCACTGCACTGAGAAATGCTCCGAGCAAGGAGACAGTGCAAGTCGAGTTACTCCCTCTGGTGACGGTACGAACGTATTTGTGCCCAGATAGCAAATTGAACAAACAGAGGGGGGGACCACAGGAACACAAACTGCAGCCTAACGAGAACGGGGACCACCAGTCCAATCCAGCTGCGGGCGATTCAGTCCGGCCGCGCTACCACACTCCTGTATAAGCGCTTCACCAGAAAGTATCACTAGAACAAAACGAGCCCTCCCGCTGCTCATAGGGGTCCACCGGGGCTCACCGGGGTGTTTCTTCAGCCTCCTGTAGCTCTAGCTGCTCTTGTTGCGGCTCCCAGGTCTGATAGGAAACAGGGAGTATTTGAGTTGATGACTTTCCACATAAGACAGAGATCCCTGACTTGTATGTGGTGTTTGATGGTTAACCAAGATAGCTGTGACCTGAAGAAGGACACAGGATTGTTTTTTTTCAATCTAAAGATGATCCTTATTGTTTGGGAGTTTTAGATATATTGACATGCAATGGTATAGTCTTGATGGGACAACCATTTGTATGTTTCTGTGTTGGATGGATAGAGGAGGAATGATTTTAGATATGGCATGTAAGAGCAAGTTTGTATGTTGATGGCAGCTTGACTTTGAGGGTTGAAAGATAGCTGTTCATCGAACAGTAATCCAAGTACTCCAAATTGTTCAGATATTGGTGCACAGAGATCATCAATAGTTTGTCACACATTAGGTGAACCCTGTATAGGGGCCAAAATCAATATGAGGACAAAGTTGTTCTAGCCCCAGTTGTTGAGAAAGATTTCGACTAGAATGGACTGTATGTGTATCCATTTCCTTTCCAGAAGATCTGGCCTTGACCTGTGCATGTATTCACTCTCAGGAGATCTGGCTTTGACTTCCAGTCATTGGTAATGGGTTAGGTCAGCGAGGCTCCAGTTACACTGAAGGTGACTACCTGGGGAAACAATGAGTCCATAACTGTGACTCAGCAGACAGACAGCTCACTAATAGTGCACTTTCCATTTGTGTATGAAGTTCTGCATGATTATTTGGCCTGCATTGCTGTTGGACTTGCATCTCCTGCTTTGGTTTAGTCTGTGTTTTTCCCATTGATTTTGATTACTCACCCGAGCAAGGAGACATATTTAGGGAGACTCTAGAGCTGTTGGGTTAGCAAGATATCTTTAATTAAGGCACCCAAACCCCCTCCTAAGCCTAAACTAGGATGTCAGTCTACCTCATTGATCCTAGTAACTGCATTCCTCAATATATTGAGATGCTTTTCCTCTGCTTTGAAAGTTAAGAAAGACCACTGATTCATTTGTATACATACTTATTTAGGTGTTCATCAACATTAGGTTTGCAAAACTTAAAATTCACCAAAATACTACAAGGTAACCCTTGTGGCTTCTGATGGACTCTGCAGAACTGTGACGTAAGTGTTAGAGAGTAGTGAAGTGAATGCAGGTTGAAAATGTTGAGTTTGCGATTACAGGCAGAAAATACGTGTGATACTAAGCTCCATGTGTGACGTAGTCATTGGCGAGTATCCAGGCTGGGGAGGACGCTACAACTGGTGATGAGATAGAGGATAAGTAACCCAAAGATTGACAGTGCTCTCATAGAGAGCTTGCTGTGGTCCAGCAAACTGCTTGTGCATGCCACATGTGCCTGCATTAAAGTGCATAATCTAAGTTTGGCGTATGTACTGTCAAAGCTCAATGCCAGTCAGTGTAAAGAATTTAAAGATAACAAAAGCTTCACTAAGACGTCTACACGTTATTTGCCGAAAACCTGCTTGGAAGGCCGCAAAGAGAGGTACTGCGCTACTATTCAACCTACAGCCATACATCATATGGAGTGATAACACTGTGAGCAGAAGCACTGTAAGGCAGAGATCATCCAGGTGTCAGGCAGTAGAAAGGGACACTTACAGGCAATGAAATTCAAACACAAGTAACAGTCACCTGCTTACCAGAACTGAGAAAACAGTTATTATGCCACAGTGCAATGAAAGTGACCCCAGAGGAAGCATCTGGGGTTGTGTTTGTTGAGCTGTCCATACATAAGTGGCACACCACCAAAGCAGACGGATGGCAGCTCAGAACAACTCCAAAGGTCTCCTGAGAGCAAAAGACTCCATTAGAGACCAAGAGAGATGTCAAGGTTCCACAGACTGTCCAAGATAACCTAGAGGCCAGCACAGTACAGGGCCTTAGAGATGGTATGGATGAAGCAGGTCCTAGCAGGCAGCAGACAGTGTCGGAGAGAACTCCACCGTAAGTGTCAGACAATCTCATAAATGGTTACAATGCCTTCTTGAAACCGCCCCAGCCATTCGTTACCAGGCAAAAAGTTGAAAATTAGCGACAAATGGACTGCCTGGATAGAGACACTTGATGATTTCATTGATGCGATAGAAGAAGCAGATAACAAGAAGATTATGAAGTACCTTAAGAAACTTAAAATCATAAAGAAAATGCTGTGAGCTGAAGAAATTACATACAGTCAATACAGTCAAATTAAAGCAGCCTTGAATCTCAAGTTCAATCCAATGCCGAATGTAGATTACAAAAGGTACATCTTCAGTCAAGAATGACAGAAAACTGGTGAGACCACAGACACATTTGTTGAGAGACTGGATTCGCTCATCAAACACTGTAAGTTCAATAAATATAATAATAAGGAAACTACACGCCTCAGATTGATTGATGGATGCTTGTCAGATTCGTTTAGACAACAAATGCTGAGAGAAACTCTTTGTCAGGAGTGAGTTCTCATGGCTGCCAGAGCTGAAGAGCGTGCCGATCAGTAAACCACTGACATGGAGGCCAAAGGTGCCCAGAGTGAGTCAGTCTTGAACGTGAAAAGTAAGCCAAAGCACAGGGCAGTGGGACACAGAATGATTTCTTCACAGAAAAATAAGTTGTGCTTCAGGTGTGGAATTTTGTTTCAGCACGAAGGTAAATTTCCACCTGTTGGGTAGATCTTCAAAGGTTGTGGAAAGGAGAACACATTTGTAATGGTCTGCAAGGCGAAGGAATAAGTGCGAAACCGCGTGAGACAAATGGCTGCCCGAACGTTCCACAAGCGACGTTCCACACACACCCATAAGGCCAAGCAACCACATCATCTGAGGCAAATCAACACCAAACAAAGTCGATCAACATCTAAATCTTCGTCAAACAGTTCTTCAGTATCAATGTCTAGTGAAAGTGAAGAAGATGGTTGTGCTATGTCGGTGTTTACCTCAGAGAAACATCTGCATGTTAAACTCGCTGCCTGTGAGGAAACATACCACTCAAGACTATGAAATTCCAATAACACATTAATGAGGACGTCCGTCCTATTGGTAAAAGCCACAGGCATATTGTCTTACACTTACAAGAAGCTGTGGGGAAAATAACTTTAATCCTTACTCAAACATGATATCAATGAGCGTTCAACTGGTCCAATGCCATGGATTTCTCCCATAGTGGCAGTACCCAAAAAGGACAGTGAAGGAGCTGTCAGCATCTGCGTGGATATGCATTAAGCAAACAAGGTAATCGAAAAAGAACAACACCCAGGTATGCACATTGCCAACGTGATAACACAATTGAATGGCACAAAGGTATTCGCTCGCCTTAATCAGAATAAAGGATTTCTTCAGTTGGAACTCGAGGAGACATTATACCCTTTTCTACACATATTGGTCTGTTCCATTACAAAAGATTAAGGGGGTCATTATGATGGCGAAAGGACCGCCATCGCCGGGCGGGCGGTGGCGGTCCTTCCGCCATCACCAAGCGTATTACCCACTGCCAAATTAGGTTGGTGGTGGGTACCGCGGCAGACACAAAGTCTGTCTGCCGCTTCACCGCCCAAGGCAATCGCACCGATTGCCTGGTGGATGGGGCTGGGCCCCTAAAATGGTGGTGGTGCCTAGCAGGCACCGTCCACCAAATTAGAATGTGGGTATTGGTAATGCCTTTCTGCCGCCATGGAAAGACTGGCGGGGACACTGCTTCTTGTTATTCTCTGTGGTCTGACACTAGCACCTACACATACTAGAGACAACCGGCTGCTGTTTTTGAAAACACATGTTTTGTGATATAACCTGGGATGTGTTATTCTAAACAAACAGAGCAAAGACTTGATGACAGAGCAAAGTTTTTGAGATAAGAGGGCTGCATCATTAGGGATGTAGAGCAACTATGTCTGTCTGCTAAGGTATGGGGTCCGCCGCTAAGCCCAGAGATCTATAATCAATAATCACTTAGCTTTCTTAGTGAGGGGGGGTTTAGGCAAATCTTTCAGATAATATGACAGGGCTTTTTTCTGTATATTGTCTCCTAATCATGCTAATGACATTACTGACCTGTATTTGTTTTCTAGTCGTGGTGCAATTATTGCATATTAGAGCACAGTAGTTTAAATAAATATGAGTGAGAGAGTGAAAGGGGGTGACCTGCTAATGTGATCCCTGAGAGGGTTGGAAGTGTTGTGGGGTGCCAAATCACGTCTCTCTATAAGGGTTAGGAGGGCAAATGTGGCACTATAAGCTAGTCAGATTCGGGCCACCAGATACTGATGGGTTATGGTCCCTTCATGCTGATGTTCTATGGTCGCAAGCATTGTTCTGTTTTTGAGCAGAATCCATGCAACATAGCATGCTAACGTTTGATCTGGTACCTATTTGCAGGTCTCCTGAGTAGTGCTCGTGCATGTCCACAATGCCCTTGCACCTTTTACCAGAGACATCTAGAGTGTTGGGGATTAATCCTTGTTCTGCTTGGGTTTTCGGATCAGATAGAACCCGCTCATCGGGGCCTCACTAACCCAGCCAGAACGTTACCCCCTCCCTAGAACCTATTTACAATCCTACAACCACATATATCTATCACCTAAGGACAGGGGATTCCTACTATGCATACCAAGATCTCAAAATCGGCGGCCTCGCGATCCCATACGGATCCAGACCTTTCTGCCCATACGACAGTATCACAAGTGGCAGCCTCGCGGTCCCATACGAACCCAGACCTCTCTGCCCATACGACAGTATCAGCACAATCGGCGGCCTCGCGATCCCCTACGAATCCAGACCTCTCTGCCCATACGACAGTATCACAAGTGGCGGCCTCGCGGTCCCATACGAACCCAGACCTCTCTGCCCATACGACAGTATCAGCACAATCGGCTGCCTCGCGATCCCCTACGAATCCAGACCTCTCTGCCCATACGACAGTATCACAAGTGGCGGCCTCGCGGTCCCATACGAACCCAGACCTCTCTGCCCATACGACAGTATCACAAGTGGCGGCCTCGCGGTCCCATACGAACCCAGACCTCTCTGCCCATACGACAGTATCAGCACAATCAGCGGCCTCGCGATCCCCTACGAATCCAGACCTCTCTGCCCATACGACAGTATCACAAGTGGCGGCCTCGCGGTCCCATACGAACCCAGACCTCTCTGCCCATACGACAGTATCAGCACAATCGGCGGCCTCGCGATCCCCTACGAATCCAGACCTCTCTGCCCATACGACAGTATCACAAGTGGCGGCCTCGCGGTCCCATACGAACCCAGACCTCTCTGCCCATACGACAGTATCAGCACAATCGGCGGCCTCGCGATCCCCTACGAATCCAGACCTCTCTACCCAGACGGCAGTCTCATACGACAGTTCATCCTATGGTCACCATAACATACAAAAAGGGAATCAGTCTCACTATTCATCAGATCACACAAGGATTGCCAGTTCGAGTATAGCCTGTTCTCAGGTTCGAGGGGCTCCTCTTTCCCTTATTCAGTTACCACTTACCTGATCAGGGTTAACATCTGTTCATGTAGCCGCAGCTGACTAGAAGAATAGGCTACCCTCTTATACAAGAACACGCAGCACATGTTGGTTCACTACAAACTGGATACTTTATTACTCATTACATACACAATCACATAACATTACGATATAACACATAACCTGCAAAGAAAAGTGAAAGATTAAGTTGTACACTCTAATAAGAAAGGGTCGACATCACCTTAGTAGTATGTAGCCTGCACTCAGTGGTCATCTAGGTTCCCTTCTCGTCTGTGTCTCGGCTCGCCTGGAATCACCCTTCTTCGAGTCACTGGGACCTCTTCCTTATCGGCTACTCTCTCCTCTCTGGCTATTCTGCTAGGAAAGCATCTGTCTCTCGGTTCTTCTCCGCCTTCAAGATGGCGTCTGTCTTCCCTGGAATAAGTAGTAGCTTTACTGCTAACGGCTAGATGCCGCCTACGGACTGAACATGTAACTGCCTCAGACTTTCACTAATATAGAGGTGCATTTCCTCATGGAAAATTCCGGCCCGTAACCTGCCGCCCACCAAATTCTTGTACCTCCCCGTACCAAGGACACGTTCCCAGCCGGCCGGCCTGATGTAGTGTCTTCGGCATGAAGAAAAATACAATCCTTCGATAAGGGCCGGCCTGAACCGGTTCTCTCCAAGCGAATAACACCTCATAACTAAAACATTACTCTTGGCCTAGAAGCATCCCATGCTGCCGAAGCAGAAAGAAAGATGGAGTCTCTCCCGTTTGAGGCCTACCAGGCCTGAATTCAGCACAGCTCCATGAAATACCCTCACTACAGGACAGGTTATCCCTAATACTAACAAATCTATCCCCTAGGCTATGTGTGCAAGCCCTGATCTATGGGGAAGAGCACAGAATCATGTCGAAGTGCCTAGTAAATAGGCTCCATTCACTACTCTAACCCTTAGGCTTGAATGGTAAGAGACTGAAGTCACATTCAATCACTTCTTAACACAAGAAGGCCAGGAAAATCGAGCAGAACATTTCACCCTTGACTTCAGTCTATTATACATTCATTAAACAGAACTAACATCTGTGGAAGAATAATATGAAACAAAACTAACTGATCTATGTCTAGTACCAGGTGTGCAGAATTGAAGTAGTGAAGGAATACACTGAATAAAGCAACAGATGGAAATCAAAATGGCGATAGTAATCAGAATACCTCCTAATATTTGACGTAACAAATGCAAATCAGGTAACCAATTAAAGAGCCAGTCAAACCAGCCCTGATCAATGTGTTTTCTAACTTCTTCTGTCAAGTCATGTAGCTTATTAATGTGAGCTCGAATGGATTGTGTATGATCAGACAAGTTAAAACAACAAAGACCCTCAAAATCAGAACAATCGTGTCCATGTTTAAGCAAAAGATAATCAATGGCCGCTCGATTTTGCAAGATAGCCCTTCGTTCACCCTGGGCGTCTAATAGCATGTCCGACAGGACTGTAGAAGTATTATTAATGGATTTCACCATCCAGCAGGCCATTTTCTCAATAGATTTGGCATTATAAACTGCCAAAGCAGGAACACCAATAATTGAAATAGCCAGGCTAAGGTATTCGGACTTAGAATATAAATGCAAAGATGAGTCACAATCCTCCTGTAACCTCACTGTATCTCGAATCACACGAGAGTTGGCATTCGGATGTGAGGAAAACATCAATAAACTCAATCTAGTAATGGCACAAGGGCCTCCAGAAATATTTGCGGGGACATATGGCCAGGAAGTATTACCACATGAGAAAAGCCATCCGGCAGGTAGTAACATCGTGCGATAATGACTGGGGGCAACTACCATACTCTT
Source organism: Triturus cristatus (assembly GCF_964204655.1). NCBI lineage: Eukaryota > Metazoa > Chordata > Amphibia > Caudata > Salamandridae > Triturus > Triturus cristatus. Next base: position 239,187,542 of record NC_140582.1, read on the forward strand.
GCAAGTCATGTTATTCTGAACAGAAGTACATATTTTCGGCGTCCTTTGAAGGCACAAAGTTCGTTCATGAGCGGTGAATGAGGTGGCCCCTTTCAATTTTAAACGCATACATTCCGAAATTGCACTAGGATTACACGTAAGAAAAAAAAAAACAAATCACCTTGTGTGATATTATAAGTAACTATTTGGGACTGGATGGGGGGTATCGGGTCTGACAGTTCAGTCAATACTGATGGGTAGAGGGGCGTTAGTCACCCGTTTCGCTAGTGAAGTCCAAAAGTTCGATGACGAATCCCACGCAGCGAAGGAACGCGACACTCGGGTTCTCAACTCATCCCGGGTTGATGGGATCCCTCCTCTCTCGTCGTACCAGCCCAAAAACAGTCCGATGCCGACACATCCTGCAGCAACAGTCCAAAGAATGATCTGAAAGAGAATCAAATACAGGCATTATTCATTCTCGTAAGTAACATTTGTCAGCCGGGACTGCTTCCCAGCTATCTTTCCCTGGTCTCATAACTAAAATGGTATTATCTTGACCGGTTGCAATGACCTCTGCTTGTTCAGGGGGATTCTTAGGCGACTGCACCCAAACTCTGGCCCCAGGATTATCTGTGGAGCCAAAACCTTTCTGGCCTCGTACAGTTAGCAACGTTGGGGCAGTGCCTTTTACCATCTCACCACTGAAGACAGGCATTATTAGCAATTCAGCCACTCGGTCAGTTTTATGTATCAGTAAGTCAACCTCACTGCTATTCAGCAGGAGCACCTTAATCTCTCCCTGATAATCACTATCAATTATTCCTCCAAGCACCTGAATGCCTTTTACAGCCAGCCCCGATCTAGGGGCAATTAATCCGAAATTTCCAGGTGGTATCTGAACACCAACACCTGTCTCAATGATGACTCGATCTTTACTTTTTATAATGGTGTCATCCATGGCATGCAAGTCTAAACCTGCCGACCCTGGGGTCGCTCTGCATGGAGCCAAAGCTCCGGGAGTAATCTCCCAGTACATCACAGTCTCTCTGATCTCATTGGGTTTAGCAACAACATTCGGAGGAAACAAACGCATAAGTGGGGATTCAGCATTTAGAAAAGGACGGTTATTCAAAATCAATAGCGCATGAGGCAAAAAATCTCGCCAATTCTTATACTTGTCATCTGTTAATTTGCGCAGTTGGTCTTTTAGCAGGCCATTCAACCTCTCCACAAGACCCGAGGCCTGTGGATAATATGGTATATGAAACACCCATTTAATATTGTTTTCCACACAGAATTCCTGTACCAATCTTCCACGAAAATGGGATGCATTATCAGATTGAATTTGGAATGGCACACCATAATACATCATAATCAATTCCAATGTTTTAATAGTATTCAATTGGGTAGCTTGCTTACAGGGAAGGGCCACCAACAGGCCACTGTATGTATCAACAATGGTGCAAACATATTGACAATTCCTACTCATAGGGAGTGGACCAATGTAATCAATCTGCCAAATTTGAGCGGGCACTTTCCCGCGATGTAAATGACCTTTAACAATTTGGGGCACTTTGCGCTGCCTGATATGCTGACAAATGGGACAATGTAGAATAACATTTTTGATTAATTCTAGGGGAATATAAATTCCTCGATCAGCAGCCCACCTGCTAGTGGCTTTCTCTCCAAAGTGTCCTGCTTTCTGGTGGGCCCATTTCGCCAATCCCGCAATATCAGAATCTTGCGTGTCCACCACTGCCTCAGCAATTTTAGATTTCTCATCTGCAATATTATGAAAGAATTTGTCAAGAGAGTCTATCGGGGTATGAGCATCCACATGGAAGATTGTAACAGTACTCTGTGGGAGCATTTCCCAAATCTCCTGCCATAATTCTTTTCCCCACAGTTCTTTTGAATGGATGTTCCAACTATGGGAATGCCAAGTCGGTAACCAAACTGCCAGTCCATTGGCAGTAGACCAAGAATCGGTAAAAATATGACATGTGCCAGGTAACTCTTGTTTCAGAACTTGATAAACAGCATAGAGTTCAGCAAATTGACTGCTCTTACCCTCACCAGTTGTACTCAGCAATTTTTGTGTGATCGGATTATAGGACACTGCCTTCCAATGCCGTTTCGTCCCTATGAACCTTGCTGAACCATCCGTAAACCAGACATGGTTTCTGTCCTCTGCGGACAAATCATCAAAAGGTTTACCCCACTTAACAGGAGACTCCTGTACTAAAGGTACGGAACATTCACTCTCAGTTTCAGTTGATGGCGCCCGTGCCACCTGCTCATGCAAAGATGCAACTCCTTTTTGTCCCACACGTGCCCTGTCTTGTATATACCATTTCCATTTAATCACACTCGCCTCTTGAGCGTATCCAATTCGGTGAGTTTTCGGCGAACTCATAACCCACTGCATGATAGGAATTTCAGGTCGCAAAACTATATCATGTCCCAAAGTCAATTGCTCGGTATCCACCAGAGCCCAATAACATGCAAGTAACTGTTTCTCAAAAGGTGTATAACGCTCACCAGCATCAGGTAACTGTTTGGTCCAGAAACCTAACGGTACTCTACTCTTGCCTTGTTTCTGCCACAAACTCCAATTCGCATAAAGGCCTTGTACAGACACATTCAGATCCACATCACCATCACATACAGGCCATAAATCCAGAGCATGCTGAATTGCTTCTTTTGCCAGACTGAACGCATCTTGCTGTGGTTTATCCCATTCAAATGCATTCTTTTTACGAGTGACACGGTACAAAGGGGCCAATATTTGACTCAAATGAGGAATATGCTGGCGCCAAAATCCAAACAAACCAATGAAGCTTTGGGCTTCTTTCCTATTTCTCGGAACTGCAAAATCAAGAATTTTCTGTTTAACCTGAGGGATCACTTCTCGGTGCCCTTCATGCCAATTAATACCCAAAAATTTCACAGCCTGGGACGGACCTTGTAATTTATCCGGGTTGATTTCCCAACCTTTCTCACGCAGGCACTCAATGACTCTATCCAATTGGGTCTGAACTTCCTCTTGTGATTCGCCTTGGATCAAAATATCATCAATATAGTGACATATCTGAATTTGTGGATGAACCGGTACCTCAGCCAGATGCTCTGCCACCAGCCGGTGACATATCGTAGGACTATGCACATAGCCCTGAGGAAGACTTCTAAACGTCATCTGACGCCCGTTCCACGTAAAACTGAATTGTTCCTGACACTCAGGGGCAATCGGAATCGAAAAGAAAGCATTAGCAATATCAATGGACGCATACCATGTACCTGGATGTTTTTGGATTCTTTCAATTAGGGTAATAACATCCGGTACTGCAACAGTCAAAGAGGGTGTGTGTCTATTCAATTCTCGATAATCAACAGTCATGCGCCAAGAATTATCACTCTTACGTACAGGCCAAACAGGATTATTCCAAGCAGAAGTAACTGGGGTGATAACACCTGCATCCACCAACTCCTGAATAGTGGTACTAATCTCTTCATGACCACCCGGAATACGATACTGCTTCTGACGAACCACTTTTGTCGCCTGGGGAACTTTTATGGGGGGCATTCTTAAACGACCAACCCGTACAGGCCTGGACGATATATAATGTTTAGTACCAAATTGGTAACATCCATCATCTAAGTGCAAAGTCATTCCTTTCAAAATATCAATTCCAATTATGAATTCTAAGAGTGGTACCACTAATACAGAGTATTCTTTTCTAGGAATTCTACCTATTCTCATTTCAAGTAAAGTTTGAACTGCGGGAGTTTCCTTTCCGCCTAATCCGGTAATTGTAAAAGGCTGACCTTTAAACTTCTTTGATTTTCCATGAATAAGAGTGGCCTCCGCTCCTGTATCTACCAATGCTTGGGCCCTTTGGATATTACGATGTCTCCAATAAATATCAATATCTACATAGGGTCTATTATCTCTGTGAGCCCATCTGTGTACTGGAGCGTGACCTATTTCCTAGTCCTTTTTACTGTGTTCTGTGTACCAGGATAAATCAGGATAAAGACTCTCACGTTTCCTAGGTATCGATACCTCCTGTTCATATCCATCTCCATTACGAAATGGATTACTGTTCCCTGCATTGTACTGCGGGTTTCGATCGGCCAATATGTGTCGATCCTCTCTCCTTCTCAACTCAGGGGATTGATCCCTATCATCTCTACGTCTGCTGTTAACATAATCATCTCTCCCCCTCTCTCTTTCCCCCTCTCTCTCCCTGTCTCTCTCACGACGGGGGGACAAATCACGTACATAACGTCGATCATCACGACGATCAGAGCGCCCACGGCGGTCGTCATCACCGCTACCGTCAGAAAAACCACGATCACACTCAGTCGTTCGAACACGCCGGGCACCCTCCTTTCGATCCAAGCCACGTTTGCGAAACATTTCCCACAAACGAGAAGTGGTCTCACCATCAATGTCCTCCTTCCGCACACCATCGGCCATAAGACCAAAAAACATATCACGTCTAGTAAGTTTATTGTCACCAGGAGTACGAGTGTCAGGCCGGGACTGCCGTTCAGGTTTAAACCACTCACCCAACTCACCGAGTTGGCGTACCGATTCCAGCACCACAGATAACATGTTACCAGTCTGATTAATCAATAAAGTCATCATGACCTGCTTATAAGCAACAGGGGAAGAACGAATAATACGATTCCGCACAGAAGATGTCAAGAAACCATCAAGCAACCTGTCAGCAGTATTCAGAAAAATTGCCGTTTTCATCACCTCCTCTTTGAGACGTTGTGTAGCATCGCGCAAAGTATACCACGGTTTGTCATTCACAGGCCAATCAGATTCAGTAGGATATTTTTGATTACAACCCTCAGTCGCCAATTGAAGCAAAGAAATCTGACCACCAACATTAAAGTTACGAAAATGATCCTGTACAGTAGAATCCGAACTCAAGGAACAAAACTTCAAACAATCGCCAGCATCCAACATAATGCCAGCAGCGCCCAGTTCATAAAGGCGCACCATCCATGTGAGTAAGGTCTCACCAGCTCGCTGCCGAAATCTCTGTAAAATATCACTAATTTCTTGTTGAGTAAAATCCTCCAAAGAGTCTAAAGCAATACCATTCGGAGCACCGGGAGCCTGCTGCAACTTCCGCCGAAAAACCGGATGCACCGAGACCGCGGGACGAGCAGCACAAGGAGCTCGACCAGTACACGTAGAGGAACAATCAGTGTAAGAAGCATCGACCCCACTCGAAGGACGAACGCAATCATGGAGTGCACCAGCAGAGGCGCAAGAAGCAGACTTACAATCACGGCCGGAGCGAGAGGACTCGCGCTTGGCAGACTCCTCACCCGAGGAAGGAGAATCACTCGAGTTCCAGATATTACCATCCCATTCATCAGGATTCCAATCCAGTCCGGCTTTCGCCACGACCAGACGCACCTTTCGCTTCGAAACCCGACCACGCCGATTTTTGTATTTATAACGAGCAATTCGCACAGCCGCCCTCTCGGCAATAGTTTGGAACGTCTCAAGTTTGTCAGCAAGCAACTTATTTTGACACCGCAACAAAGTATGAGCATTCTGAATCTCAACAAAATTCGCTTCCACATCCTTATGCACATTCTGTAACTTCAACAACCTCTCATGCAGGATCCTGTACGCAGACAGAACAATCCAACCTCTGCGCCCCAAAACGGGAAGTTCATCACCCTTAGATACCGGCGCCTTCCGTAAACAAGTAATCACATCAGCCGGCTCCGCCAGCTCCAAAAAAGAATTCCAATTCTCACTCAAACCAGTAGAATCATCCCACTCACGGGCTAAGGCTTCATAAGGCGTTGAATCCCAGCCGGGAATATCAACAGGTAACTTAAAAGTAGATTTCGACTTTCTAGAAAACATGTTTGAAAAGAAAGAAAAAGAGAAAAAGAAAAAGAAGAAAGAGAAAAGAAAACTACACTCACAGTTATATAAAAATAATATACAAACGAAACCACGCACGCACCGAAAGCAAACACGATACAACCACAACGCACACAGGTTTCGTAAACGGTTCGTGACGCCAAATGTTCTGCTTGGGTTTTCGGATCAGATAGAACCCGCTCATCGGGGCCTCACTAACCCAGCCAGAACGTTACCCCCTCCCTAGAACCTATTTACAATCCTACAACCACATATATCTATCACCTAAGGACAGGGGATTCCTACTATGCATACCAAGATCTCACAATCGGCGGCCTCGCGATCCCATACGGATCCAGACCTTTCTGCCCATACGACAGTATCACAAGTGGCAGCCTCGCGGTCCCATACGAACCCAGACCTCTCTGCCCATACGACAGTATCAGCACAATCGGCAGCCTCACGATCCCCTACGAATCCAGACCTCTCTGCCCATACGACAGTATCACAAGTGGCGGCCTCGCGGTCCCATACGAACCCAGACCTCTCTGCCCATACGACAGTATCAGCACAATCGGCGGCCTCGCGATCCCCTACGAATCCAGACCTCTCTGCCCATACGACAGTATCACAAGTGGCGGCCTCGCGGTCCCATACGAACCCAGACCTCTCTGCCCATACGACAGTATCACAAGTGGCGGCCTTGCGGTCCCATACGAACCCAGACCTCTCTGCCCATACGACAGTATCAGCACAATCGGCGGCCTCGCGATCCCCTACGAATCCAGACCTCTCTGCCCATACGACAGTATCACAAGTGGCGGCCTCGCGGTCCCATACGAACCCAGACCTCTCTGCCCATACGACAGTATCAGCACAATCGGCGGCCTCGCGATCCCCTACGAATCCAGACCTCTCTGCCCATACGACAGTATCACAAGTGGCGGCCTCGCGGTCCCATACGAACCCAGACCTCTCTGCCCATACGACAGTATCAGCACAATCGGCGGCCTCGCGATCCCCTACGAATCCAGACCTCTCTACCCAGACGGCAGTCTCATACGACAGTTCATCCTATGGTCACCATAACATACAAAAAGGGAATCAGTCTCACTATTCATCAGATCACACAAGGATTGCCAGTTCGAGTATAGCCTGTTCTCAGGTTCGAGGGGCTCCTCTTTCCCTTATTCAGTTACCACTTACCTGATCAGGGTTAACATCTGTTCATGTAGCCGCAGCTGACTAGAAGAATAGGCTACCCTCTTATACAAGAACACGCAGCACATGTTGGTTCACAACAAACTGGATACTTTATTACTCATTACATACACAATCACATAACATTACGATATAACACATAACCTGCAAAGAAAAGTGAAAGATTAAGTTGTACACTCTAATAAGAAAGGGTCGACATCACCTTAGTAGTATGTAGCCTGCACTCAGTGGTCATCTAGGTTCCCTTCTCGTCTGTGTCTCGGCTCGCCTGGAATCACCCTTCTTCGAGTCACTGGGACCTCTTCCTTATCGGCTACTCTCTCCTCTCTGGCTATTCTGCTAGGAAAGCATCTGTCTCTCGGTTCTTCTCCGCCTTCAAGATGGCGTCTGTCTTCCCTGGAATAAGTAGTAGCTTTACTGCTAACGGCTAGATGCCGCCTACGGACTGAACATGTAACTGCCTCAGACTTTCACTAATATAGAGGTGCATTTCCTCATGGAAAATTCCGGCCCGTAACCTGCCGCCCACCAAATTCTTGTACCTCCCCGTACCAAGGACACGTTCCCAGCCGGCCGGCCTGATGTAGTGTCTTCGGCATGAAGAAAAATACAATCCTTCGATAAGGGCCGGCCTGAACCGGTTCTCTCCAAGCGAATAACCCCTCATAACTAAAACATTACTCTTGGCCTAGAAGTATCCCAAGCTGCCGAAGCAGAAAGAAAGATGGAGTCTCTCCCGTTTGAGGCCTACCAGGCCTGAATTCAGCACAGCTCCATGAAATACCCTCACTACAGGACAGGTTATCCCTAATACTAACGAATCTATCCCCTAGGCTATGTGTGCAAGCCCTGATCTATGGGGAAGAGCACAGAATCATGTCGAAGTGCCTAGTAAATAGGCTCCATTCACTACTCTAACCCTTAGGCTTGAATGGTAAGAGACTGAAGTCACATTCAATCACTTGTTAACACAAGAAGGCCAGGAAAATCAAGCAGAACAATCCTCCACAGTATTAGGAAGCACCTAATTCTGTTGGTTTTTCAAGCTTGAAAGTTTCAAAGGATATATCCCGAGGTGATGTTTAGGTTTTGGCACCGCTGCAATCTGTTGCAATTTGGGCTAACAGCAGACCTGCAGTTTATGTACATTTAGCGCAACATGAACTTCCTAATGCAGGTGGTCCTCTTACCTTTGTTGTAGAAGCGGATGCAGCATACAGCTTTGAAGTTTTCTATTCTTGGGTCACGTTTCCAGTTCTTGATGCAAACACTAATACATTCCATACATACACTAAACCTGCAGCGCCTAATGCATATATACCTTATGCGCTTCTTAAGATTCTTCTCACCTACTGGGATCACAAAAATTGGTTCCTTGGTGCCCTCCCTCTCATAGCTACAACTGTCCACATGGGCCCCCTTAGTAATAAGGGGGCAACTTTGCCAGTATTAGCTAGATGTACACCCTATCCTGGAATGGCTAACAAAATCTTGTACAATCACAAGCTTTATACTTTGGTCTTGTTGACTCAGTTTGTTTCACTTACCTTGTTGACAGGGCCATCAAGGGTTGGCTTGCAAGGAGGCGAGGTGCGGATGTGAGGGGAAGCGGACTCCAGAGTTCCGTCTGTAGTGTCCTAGAGGGGTCCCTTACCACAAAACTAGTGGCGGAAACACTGGTGCCAGCGTTGAGCGGCTCCAGAGGGGCGGCGGTGCCTTGGCGGTGGCAAAAACGCGATCATATTCCTGAAGGCTCCGAAGGCTCTGGGTGCGGAGAGATCAAGATAGGGCCTGGGCACTGACGAGGCAGCCTTCGCCGCACACTGCCGAGGCAAATTGAGACTTACCATGAGTACCGCTTGGCGGTTGTAACACCTACTAGCTGGGGGCCGGCATTTTGGAGAGCAGAGCCTCTGTATATGTTGAGAACAGAGTGCGCTCATCTGAACTTGGAGACGCGTCACCTCCGCAAAATGGTGGCAGCAGACGGTGATGCCGGGCCCTGATGGCTGTGGCAGTGAGAGGCAACTTGCGAGGGTGGCAGCTGTAGATCAACCCGCTTTCAACAGCTGACCTGAGGAGAGCTGGGGTGACCATCCTAGGTACTGTGCTGTGGGGCTGGAGTGGTGGCGGGCGGTGCTGTGCTGGGCCTGTGCTGTGAGGGACCCTGACTGAGAGCACTGCAGGACTGGGAGCGGCTGACAACGAGAGGGTGAGAGCTCACTGGACCCACTTGAGAGCTGATTAAGTGGTGCGCAGAGGGCATCAACACAGCGGGAAGGCGCTGCTTTGCTTGGGAGTTCCTTTGAGGCTGCCCTGTGTGGGTGGCGGTAACTGTGAAGAGATATTTCCCCGCACTGGTGTTCAACGCTGGCAGCCTGCGTACATGGAAGAGGGCTCTGAAAATAGGTCCTGTGGTCTGGAGGTGCAGAATGGCCCACCCTGCTGCCGAGCTCAACGCCGACGCTTGGAGTTCCTTTCTGTCACCGCGCCAGAGGCCCCTGCGAGCCTACGCAGCCACTAACAATTGGGAGGGTGTCCAAGAAGAAAGGGTTCACTGTATTGACATGGAGGAAACGGGGCCGAACACTGATGATGAAGACGAGGTGGCGGCAAGGCAGAAAGATGGTGCCCTGGAGGGTCCCACTTTGGTGGATATCATGCAGGCCATCACTTCGTTCGAGAGAAGCTCTGGAGACAAATATGAATTCCATAGGGGAGGATCTCAATCTGTTGAAGGACGACCATTGCAAGCTCAAGGAACAAGTGAAGCTTAACAAGAAGGCCTTGGAGGAGGTCCCAGAGGCAGTTACCACACTACAGTGTTCTCTGAAAATAGTGGAAGCCAAGGTCAAGGTGCAAGAAATGAGAGCAGAAGACAACGAAGGGTGCTCCCGCAGGAACAAGCTACGTATTGTGGGGGTCCCGGACGATGCGGTGCATTTTATGGAGAACTGGCTTAAAATGAAAGTGGCCCCAGACGGGCTCTCCTCCTTCTATGCACTCAAGCGAGCCCAAAGGGTCCCGACTAGACCGCCCAAACCTGGGGCCGCTTCTTGGCCGATGGTGGTGCGGCTGCTTCACTACTGGGACAGAGATCACCTCTTGCAAAAAGCTCGAGAGAAATGGAATTTGCAGGGTCGGTGCTGTTGGGGGGGACTTTAACTGTATTACTTATGTTGGCCTGGATCATTCTCATCCACCACTCCCGGATGCTCCCATACATGGACTTGCAGCAATCAGATGTGACTGGCAACAAAACTGAGGGTTGACGGATATTTCGAGGGCCCTCCACCTGGAAGAAAGGGACTATTCCTATTATTCTGCGTTACACAAACTGCATGTTCTGTTGGACTCGATTCTATGTTCCCCTAGAACGGTCTCTAATCATAATCCGTTGCTGTTGTCCTTAGATTGGCTACGGATTAGACCTACCATACCTAGTTGGCGCCTGCGACCGGAGGCACTGGAAGATCCGGTGTTTCGGACCACAATAGGTTCCGTTATTTATTAATATATTTTAGATAATGCCGGGACAGTGACGAGTCCACTTATTGAATGAGACGCCTTTAAAACTGTTGTCAGGGGACGCTGCATTGGAGAAATGGTCGGAGTGCGGAGGCGGGCAAGCAGCAGAGCGCAGGCTCTGGGAACTGTAGAAAGAGAGGCCGGAGCGAATAGATAGGCATGCTGATCTTCTCGCAGCGACGCAAGTAGAACAGCTGCTCTGTTTCGATTGTAAGGCATACATTACCCGGTCCTATGCGGAACGGGATAAATCTGGGACACTGTTGGCCTGGCTGGCCAACCCAGCGCGTAGAGGGAGGATGATCCTGGAGCTAAGGAGGCAAGGAGATGAGGTATTTTATGGTCAACCAGAAATCAACGTTCAGTTTTTGGAGTACTGCGCTTCCCTCTACCAGAGCAGACTTGACCCTGGGGCTGAAGACGAGGTGGGTTTCTTTGCCGACGTGGAGCTTCCCACGGTTGATGCTGAGGCCGCAGAGGAACTAGGCAGAGAGGTTGAGGTTGGGGAAGTACGTAGCCCCATCCAGCATATGGCGAGGAATAAGTTCTCGGGGACGGATGGGCTCCCGGTGGAGTTTTACTCTGCGTGCATAGATGTTTTGGCCCCACGGCTAGTGACACCATGTAACAAGGCGAAGCAAGAGGGCTGTCTTCCTGCTTCAACGAGGGAAGCGGTAATCGTCCCACTCTTAAAACCTGGTAAACCGGCTGGGGAACGGACTGCGTATCGGCCCCTCGCCATGCTTGACTTAGACTATAAAATATTAAGTCGTATTTTGGCCAGTCGGCTGTTAGCCCACATGCTGATGCTTATCCACGTGGATCAGGCAGGATTTATCCCAGCCAGGAACATGACGATGAATGTACATAGGCTCCTGCGCATACTGGGGGCGGACACTTACTGCAAGGAAGAAGCATGCATTTTTATGGTTGACACAGAGAAGGCTATTGACCGCCTAGAATAGCCATATCTATTTAGGGTGCTAGGAGCATTTGGCCTGGGAGAACGCTTCGTGGAATGTACGGTGATACTGTATAAAAATTCCACTGCCAGAGTTTGGATGGGGGGTTGATTTCGGAGGCCTGCATGGTGGGAACGGGTACGAGACAGGGCTGTCTGCAGTCACCCTTGTTGCTCGCGCTGGCGATGGAACAAAGGGCTGTGCACGCCAGGTCGGGTGCTATTATCAGGGGCTGGTTGTGGAGGGACAGCTACAGCACATAGCATTATATGCGGATGACCTCCTACTGTTCCTGGACAACTCAGAGGGGGCCCGACCGGGAGACAAGGAACTGCTGGGTGTCCTGGGGAGAGTTGCGGGGCTCAGATTGAACTGGGCCAGATCGTGTCTTTTTCCTGCATGCTCGGACAGAGATGGATCAACGGAAGCAGAGGGCGTGCCTTGGGAAACCAGATGCTTGCCCTATCTGGGCACTCGGATATACCATGGCCCTGTAAATCTTCTAGAGGGTAACATAGGACGCACCATGCACAGCACTAAAAGCAACTTTGAGTTCTGGGGGACCCTTCTATTATCTGTGGCGGGACGGGTGGCATTGGTGAAAATGATTTTGTTACCCAGGCTTCTCTATTTCTTCGGGACGCTCCCAATCTGGATCCCACCTAAGATCTTTGCTCAGCTCAATACAATTCTCACGGGGTTCTTGTGGGGTACCTGGAGGCAGAGAGTGGTTCTCACCACTATGATGAGACCCAGGGCAGAGGGGGGTTTCGCAGAGCCGGATTTAGAGGCCTATTATCATGCAGCACAGCTACAGTGGTACACAAAATGGATGGCAGGATGTCTCACAAATACAGAAGACCTTGGTGGTCCGGACCGGAGCCTGAGCCTTCTATCCCGGGTGCTATTGCGTCTGCCCATGATCGAGGGAGTGGTCCCCCCGAACTACAAACGGTGCGCCAGTGTTGGAACCGATTAGCTAGGCGAGCACAGGTAGGGACCCCATATGCGCCTGAGATCCTGTTGGTCGTCTGTGAGGCACTACCCCATGGAGACTATTTCTAGGCTGGGCAGGGCCATCCCTCTGACAAGCGTCATTCCTCAAATTTTATTGCGGTGAGTCAGTTATATTTACTACCTTGCATGTGTAAAGGAGCAACACGCTATGGGGAAATGCACCACTGTGCAAAAGTCTTGTACCTCTACTGCCATAGACAGTATGCTGGAAAGGACTGTGAACATTGTGGCTACTGAGATCGAGCTAACTGAGAGGCGTCTGTCACTGGGACTTACAGCTCCCCGGATTGCTTCCCTTACTCAAGATAGCGATCGTATTAGCCCGTCCCTGACAACGAGTTTGCCATTTTCCTCTATTAGGGATATACAAGCTCTGGAACCTACCTACAATGATGAAAGGAATGGGGACAGCGAGGCCATTGGGGGTGTTGTTGACGGGGACTCTTCGGAAGCGATAAATCATAATGATATTTTACCAGATATGAATGTGTCCCCAAATTCAGCATTTACTGGGGCTAAAAGAAAAGGGAAGTGAATAAACCTGTGAGCTCCAAAAGAAAACAACCTCCCCGTCTATATAAACAACGCGCTGCCCTGAGTTCATGGATTCAAGGTACTGTGGCTCCTGCGGCTCTGAGCTCAACCAACGCCAATGCTACTATTGATTTAACAGCACTGGTAGTATCAAACCCGTCTAACTACACCCAGACTGAGTCTGTGACCGGCCCCTTATCTTGCTTCAAACTTGGCGATACTGCAATTGATATCATAGCAGACTCCGTGTATGACTGTATTAAAACACTTGTTGACAAGAATTTTACAGCTCTTTTGAAAAGCCTAGTTGCTTGGAGTCTTTAATGAACAAGGTAGGGGACTTCGATCGACAATTGACTATATAAATGCTCTGAGTGATCACCTGCCCCTGATTATCAACATTTGTTTGCCTACTGACGTTGAATTACATCCAAATAATCAATTGGTATGGACAAAAGACATCTCCCTTGGTAGCTTAAATGGTTACACCTTACGTTGGTCTAGCCACAACCCTGCTGAACTAAATAAGCTAATTATAACAAAGGCCTATGATTTAATTTTAACATGTTTGGGGGAAACTACCTCCTATGAAAATCTTCTGCTGGCTTTTTCTGAAATCACCGGGGTCATCCAAAACCAATTAACAGTGGAAACAAGTGGTACACGATGTAGTAAGAATGGATGGTTTGACACACACTGTACTAAAACTTATACCTGGCTCAAAGAGGCTTTAAATAGGACTGTGAAAGATCAGGCAGAAATCCGAGACTGCAGAGGGAAGTATAATTTGGCTAGAAAATCAAGAAAAAAGGAGCTAAAAGATCTAGCCTGGGATGCTCTTCATGAAGTATCTTTGAACAAGATAGCTCATCATTTTGGAGGGCAGTTAACGCTCCTTTCTTTACCAAGACTGATGTTGCGACATTAGCGGTCGCAATTGACGAGAAAACTTGGATAGATTTTTTCTCACACGTGTATAAATGACAGGCTAGTGCAGATAGTACTATCGGCACTGTGAATAGTCAGGGAGGAGACCCTCTAATTTTTATGCCAATTGAACTCCATTTCAACAACGAAGAGGTCATTGGGGCAATTGACGCAAGTAAGGGCAGCAAGGCTCCCGGCCCTTATGGGGTCCCTATTGATCTTTTTAAATTAACCCCTTCTTTATGGTCACCATTAATAACAAGGGTCCTCCAAGCTTGCTGCCAGAATGGCTTCATTAAAACTTGGTCCGAATCCATAATAGTACCAATTTTTAAAAAAGGGGACAGGGAAAACCCGGCATGTTATCGCCCAATATCTTTACTCGATTTCCTGATGAAGGTAGCGGGAAGAATAGTCTGGGCAGAGGAGAACAACATTTTAAGTGACGTCCAATATGGTTTTAGAGAAGGCCTTGGCACAAATGAGCAGGTTTTAAATCTAACCATTTTAATAGGAAAATATACCCAAGCAAAGGCAGGGAAGTTTTATGTCACATTTGTAGACCTTACAGCTGCATTTGACTATGTTATACACAGCAAATTATGGTACATTTTGGCGGACCTGAAGGTCGACCAGGTCTTGGTCCAGTTTCTGAGGCAATTATATTCTAGGGCCACCGCCAAGGTCCGTTATGGCACCAAAGGGGAGTGTACTGCGCCGTTTAAAGTAGAGAGGGGAGTGAGACAAGGCTGTGTCTTGGTGCCGTTCCTGTTCACTTTATATACAAACTCTTTGGAACAGGAACTGGCAGGTAAGGCTAGAAACCCCTCATGTGTGAACAAACGTCCGATTGTCTCCCTTCTCTACGCAGACGACGCAGTACTCATGGCCCGCACGCAGCTTGGTCTACAGAAGGCCCTTGCTTCGTATTCCAGTTTTATGGATGATCTAGGACTTAAATTAAATGCCCCAAAAACTTTTCTTATGTCCTGTGGGTGGGGGAGAAAAAAATGTAGCAGTCTACCTTTAGGAGACAGTAGGGTTGCTTCCACTAACATCTTCACGTACCTTGGTGTCATGTTCGAGCAGTCAGGATCATGGGGGCCAGCAGTGAAGGCAAGGACCCTTCTTTTTATGAAGTCGACTGCGGCCCTGGTAAATGTTTCAAGGAAAATGGGCAAAAGACCTCCGGGGATCCTTTTAAAGATTTACCAAGCTAAGTGCGTGAGTATAGCGACATTCGGGCGGCAGTATGGGGCTTTTATGATGTATCTTCTATCCAATGAGTGGAAAATGCTTTTTTAAGGTATATATTCGCGTTACCTGTGAGTTCCCCAGTTTTTAACTGCCATAGTGAGTTGGGTTTCTCTTACATTACAGACGCGATTAAAACACAACCGGTGCTTTTATGGCACAGAGTCTGGACCTCCAGTTTTACTGGCTTAAAGAGGGAAATTATCAAGGATTCAATGCATTTGGACCATGCAAGTAAGATCACCTGGTTGAAATATGTTAAGAAGTTTGTTTTTGATCTGGGTCCTCAAGAATATTATATTTCTCCAGAGTCAATTAATTCTATATTAAGGAAGGATCTCAAAGCAATTTGCATGTCCCACCTCGAGTCGGTAAGGATGACTGCCAAGATGAACAAATGTATGATAGTCCAACATCAATTGACCTTGATTACTTATGATATTCAACCATATCTTTTATGCTGTACTGGGGGTTATGACAGATAAATTTTAACGCTTTTTAGGTTTGGCATTTTTCACCATATGATCAGTTACCCAAGGATGAATGACTGGTCTAGCAACCTCAGCCCATGCCCTTGTGACAAGATTTCCTCTCAAACTACTATCGATGCGATTTTATTCGGGAAACACTACAGTAAGGAAAGATCTAGATGGATTATGCCCTTACTGAAGGAGGGGGGATGGAGATAATGTCGTCCTGCCTTTCTATATTTGCAGTTGCTGGACAGCGTGTATTGTATTGGTGTCATGACTGGTTTTTAAAAAACATCATGAAAGCAAGGAAAAGGATAAGTAGCTAAAATATATATGTAAATGAATTTGCCTGCATTACTATCTGTTCTTAAATGCTTTAATATGCTCAGCTTTTGCATTGTTTTCTCTTTTATCAAATGAATTGTGGAATTATTGTGTATATTGTATTTTATCTGCCTGCTTTTATGATTTTTAATTACCAAAATCGAATAAAGCTTATTTTGATTTGATTTGATTTGAGTCTGAATCTTTAAATCCAACCTATATAAAGAAGAAAAAAGGAAGAAAAAGTTTAAAATCAATATTAGTTTGAGTATCCTTTCAGGCATATAGGGATACTCCATGTAAACAGTGTTACTTTGCACATATCATTATGTTAAATGATATGTAAGATTAATGCTCTGACATCGCCACCTCACAAATTATTTAAAAAGACACAGTGAATCAGGCCAGTGGTATAACATTGAACAGGGCTCCATTAACCACCATGTCTCGTGGATTCAAATAGCCCCGCTGAGAGTATGGTAGAGATCTTACCATCTATTATATTGTAATTGCCCCATAGATCGAGGCGGAGGACCATGTACTGACTGTGATATCAAAATGGAAAAAATTACATATCAGTGCCTCAGGTGAGTGGAGGTGCAACCATAAGGCACGGGACAGTAATGACTCAGCAGAGGTACTTACTTTGTCCTGCACAGCTTCCCGTCTTGAACCTACCCATTCTGACTGTTTGTAGGTGAAGTGCCGGTGCTGAGTGGAAGTTTATGACAGTTTCAATGGCCCTCAGGTGTGCTTGAGTCGGCTCGTTCTGCGTGAAGGCGTATATAAAGTGCGGTGACCATCTTGAAAGGTTTTTATGTTGGTATTCTCGTTATACAGTAATCATTGACAGGATAGAAAAAAGTGGCCAAAGATGTAATTAACGGAAGGGCTGTGAGCAGGTGTTCCTCTGTTCCTTTTTTTAAATTTTTTTTTATTATTCAGCTTGATAATAATACAATAATTCATGCCATATACGTTCATCATAGAAATCACTATAAATAATACATTTCTTATAGCACATCTAACAACTTTGTAGAAAACAAATAGACTACATAATTAGGGCGCGGCAAACCCATATATCCCTGGGAAAGAGAAAAGAAGAAACAGAATACCATACAGTCCTCCTTTGACAGGGCTAATTATTTCCCTTCAACTGTTCAGCCATTGTGTAAATGGTACCCAGATTTGTGCCCCCCTTTCGCGTCTCCTCCTACCTCCCCTCATCAACACCGCTGATTCCAGATTATGGAGAGCTAAAATCCTTGCTCTCCAGTTCACAAAGGTGGGGGGGTGGGACTAATCCATTCCGATGTAATACATGGTCGTATTAAAGACATAGCAATAAATATTAAAGCTATAATATGACTCGCTCTTGAGGGCAAAGAATCAGTCTCACAACCTAGTATTACTAATTCCGGAGTTAGCTCCACCGGGATTTTAAGGCTTGTATTCATAAATATCTGGACATCTTGAAGGAACTGAGTCAATTTGGAGCAAGAAAAAACATATGTATGTCATTAGCTGCTACTAAACCACATCTCGGGCAGCTATGCCCACCCCTACCTCCCCATTTAGATATTTTGGCTGGGGTGTAGTAAAGATCGTATAGGGCCATATAGCTTTGGGAACATAGGCTCCCTGAGATTAAAACCGTACTAGATAGCTCTACTGTATGAGTAATATCTATACTCGCATACTCGCCTTACCTAACTTAGTTTCCAATTTAGTATTGTAAAGTGATAAATCATCGGGGAGGCCTAACAATAAATTTTGATAAAGCGGCCCAATTCGTGAAATCTTCAAAATCATGTCCATAAGAATATTCTTGACAAACAGAGTAGGAGTATTATATAAACGTTTAACTAAATGACTTCGAAGCTGCAGATATTTAAAGAATTCATGTGTATCCAAGCTAAACTTATTTTTTAATAATAGAAAGGAAGCCATGCTACCTTCATGTGCTAAATCACCCAAAATAGTGATACCGTGATGCCTCCACCGAATTGTAATTTGGTCTTGAAAGATAGAGGGTAACAATCTAGCCGCTGACAGGGGGGTAAAAAAAATAATATTGGAGATGGACCATCTGCGGCGTTCCTTCCTCCATACTGAGTGCATTGACATAATTACTTTAAACTTAGTTTTTTTATAGTAACTGGGTTCGAGGACTGACAGTAAAATTCCCTTAGCCTCCTCACCTAGTGCAATCTCAAATATAGAGGGTGCACGACATAGTGGAAGAATCACTCTGTCGCCAAATAGTGGGATAGCCAGATGTTGCAATAGAGCTGTCCAACTGTATAGCAAAAGGTTAAGAAGAGACCACCCACCCCTACACAATGGTAGATGTATCCATTTCGCTGCCCTTCGAGGCTGACGGTATCCCCATAGAAACCGACTGCAGCATCTCTCTTCACGAACAAGACTTGCCTGCGCAAATTCTAACGGAATAGTCCTAAATAAGTAAAGAAATGTAGGCAGAATCAGCATCTTTGGGACATTCCTTCTACCAAACATAGATAGGTGTAAATTGTCTAATCTTTGTAGAGTAAGGCTAACAGTATCTATAATGGGTAAGATGTTCATGTCAGGTAGTTTATCAACTGATGATGTAATAATTATCCCTAGATACACTGTGGCCGATTCACAGAACTAACTTATTACAAAATCCTAAACTTACTACTTTTGGTATTCACAGAGTTAGGATTTTGTCTTAAGTTTGACTTAAGACAAACTTAAGACAGACTTAAGACAGACTTAAGACAAACTTAAGACAAACTTAAGACAAACTTAAGACAAACTTAAGACAGACTTAAGACAGACTTAAGACAAACTTAAGACAAAATCCTAACTTAAGTCTGTCTTAAGTCTGTCTTAAGTCTGTCTTAAGTTTGTCTTAAGTCAGTCTTAAGTCAGTCTTAAGTCTGTCTTAAGTCTGTCTTAAGTCTGTCTTAAGTTTGTCTTAAGTTTGTCTTAAGTTTGTCTTAAGTTTGTCTTAAGACAAACTTAAGACAAAATCCTAACTTCTGTGAATACCAAAAGTAGTAAGTTTAGAATTTTGTCTTAAGTTAGTTCTGTGAATCGGGCCCACTGCACTTTGGACCACTGGAGCATCAGAGGGGCCCATTGCTGTAGATTGAACCACCCGCGTTTTCAAGGCATTGAGTTTATAGCCCGAGCACTGGCCATACTGTTCTGCTAGGTTTTTAATAGCAGGAAATGCGGTTGAGACATCACTAGTTAATACTATAATATTGTCAGCGTATGCCAAAATTTTAAATTCATGCATATTAATCCTAACCGGAGATATATCTAGAGAGAACTCAAGTTTGCACAAAAACGGATCTATATAGAGTGCAAATAGAAGGGGTGAGCAGGGGCAACCCTGTCTAGTACCTCTACTAATGTCTAAAGGTCTTGAGGCCAGCCCTGATATAGACGGGGTTGCACGAGGTTTAATATATAGTGACTGCAAGGCATAAATAAAGTCTAAACAAAACCCCTTCCAGTGTAGAACTTTCCACAGGAAGCCCCATGCAACCCTGTCAAACGCTTTTTCCGCGTCTAACAGGATTGCACCAAGGGGGGACCCCGTGACTTGAGCCCAATCCAGCAATGCTATAACACGGCGGAAATGATCCGCCGTGTCTCTACCAGGGATGAAGCCATGTTGGCGAATAGACACTAATGGCGATATCACTGATGCTAGCCTTGTAGCCAATATCTTTGCGAAGATCTTATTATCAGTGTTGATCAGTGATATCGGGCGGAATGATGCAGGATCTAACTCTGGCTTATTCTTCTTTTTAAAGAGAATAATAGTTGTAAGACGCCAGGAGTCTTAATTGCGCATCTCTAAGGATTGTTAAAAACTCCTCCCGTATCTCAGAACGAAATGTAGTATAAAACTCCAAAGGAATAGAGTCTGGCCCAGCCGCCTTACCCTTGGCTAACAAATTCAATGCCAAGTCCACCTCATCCCATTCTATTGGAGCCGCCAAAATGGTGTTCTGCTGGGCTGTTACTTTTGAGGTGTTAAGATAATTTACAAAAGAGGCGAACTCATGATCTATATTAATATCATTAGATTCCTCAGAGTATAAAGAACTATAAAACTCGGAAAAAACGGTCAGAACTCCTTCAGGAGTATCATGAATGTGCCCCTGGGTATCCTGGATCTTAACAATACGGTTAGCCTGGGCTCGCTGCTGAAGTCGTTTGGCTAAGACCCTGCCGGATTGTTCGCCAAACTCAAACATCATCTGACGATACTGAAGATATTTGGCTGCCAGGTCCTGTCCTAAAAACTCAAGCAGGGAAGCCTTTATACGCGCAACCTGAGTTTGACTATAAGTTGTATCTCGCCCCTCCCTAATTGCATCAATGAGGAGGACTTCTGCACACCTTAGTGCATTGACCCGCACATTAGTCTGGTCCTGGATTTGCTTCTGGTGAAAATATGAGAAGCTTTTTGTTTCACCTCGAATTGCTGCCTTGAGTGCATCCCAAACTATATTACTGGGTGCTGATCCCCTATTAAGATTCAAAAATTCAGATACCCATGGCCTCATATGATCTAAGTAAAGTTGCTCTGATAGAAGTTTTCTCTCGAAAGTCTATGATCTAAGAGGCTTCGAGTAACGATTTAATATAACATCGGTGACCAACGGATTATGGTCGGATATTATACAGGGTGATATTGAGATTGAAATCTTATCTGCAAACCAATCAGAGAAAAAGACATAATCCAAACATACCATTTTTTTATGGGGGGCCGAAAAATATGTATAGCCATCCAGGGGTTTCTTATGATAAAACCACAGATCAGTCATTGAATGTTCCTGAACCAGTGCTTGCAACGCTCTAAATACTCTGGGTTTCTTGCCCACATATTTTTGCCCTCCTATAAGATTGAAATCTGCAGAGAGATTGATATTAAAGTCACCGCACAGGCATATAGGATGAGGCCAAGAAGCCAATTCTACATTCAAATATTGCAAAACTGCAGGGTCGTCGACATTTGAACTATATACAGTAGAAATAGTCAATGCTCTACCATTAATCAGAAGCTCGGAGATGGCCCACCGTCCCCCATTGTCTTGAGAGGTTCTAACACAGGAACTTAACCCCCGCCTTGCTAGAATTGCCACGCCTCTTATCATTGCGGACTGTCGGGAGCACCCTATTAACTCGAAACCAGGAATTTTTAATTGATCACGGTTGTTCCAGGGTACGTGAGTCTCCTGCAAACATAATACCTCTAAATGTAGAGCCTTAACAACCCTCAAAAATAATGCTCTCTTCTTCCCATTATTAAGGCCACAAACATTCCAGGATGCTATACGGATTTTACCCACCGCCATTAAGACTGTTACAAAGCAAGGCAATAACGATGATAACTATAATAATAACAATGATACCATGATGAAAACTGTTCAATTTAGCAAGCTTTTTTCTTTTTTAAGTACACCCTTGACCCAGCCCTGCCCCCAACCCTGCCCCCCTCCCCTTGGAGCCTCCAACCCACCCCACCCCGTCCCCCTCGGACCCCCACCCCCCATCCTAGGCAAGGTCCGGGTGATGGAGGTGCTGGTATAGGCCAGAAACCCACCCCCCTGGAGTCGCTGCTACCTGATAAAAAAAAATGTAATGTGGGCCATGCCCGGGGGAGATGCATTAATGAAAAAAAAACTACACCAGCAAAATATACTGACGAAAGAAAGCATCAATCCCACAAATGGGCATTGTCCCCACTGAAAATCTTTAATCAGTAAAGAATCTAAGGGACTTAGATCCAAGCTGCATCTGCTTGCTAAATCATATCCAAAAACGCTTTAGCCAGAATTTCTGACTCGAAGAATTTCGTCTGAGCTTGGTAAATAACTTTGAGTTTGGCTAGGAAGAGTAAAAAGACCTGTGCCCCTTTAGATTGAAAAGGGGCAATAAGCTGACGGAGCTGCCACCTCCGTTCAACAGTAGCTGGACAAAAGTCCGGCCTTACAAAAAACTGACAACCCTTCCCTGACCTTTGCCTGTCCGGCCTGGCTAAATCATAAATCCTTTCTCTGGCTAGGAAGTTATGCAAGCAGATTAAAATAGCACGGGGTCTATTGACTGTTTGGTCCTGCCGATGTTTAGGCTTAAAAGGGAAGCGATGAGCACGCTGGATTTCCAGCTGCCAGTCCCATTCCTTAACCTCTGGGAATGCCTCAGTGAATAGATCAACCACAAACTGCCTGGCATCGGAACCCTCCATGCCCTCGGGAACCCCCAAAATTCTTAAGTTATTTCTTCAGGCGCGATTTTCCATGTCCACAAGCTTCCATTGGATATCCTCCCGCTGAGATTGAATTGCATCTATAGTAGATTTCTGAATCACTATATCGTCTTCCAATGTAGAGATCCGAGTCTCGGCTTCTGCGACCCTAGATGCAATGTCTGTACAGGTCTTGATTACTCTTTGGAGTGAATTTTGGACCCTGTGACATGCCCCCTGTGCTCTACCACTCTCCTGTCGCGTCTCCTCACGATGTGCCATTATTGTTTGATAAATTATAGCTAATGTCATTCAGCCAGTGGGGAGGTCTGTCTTAGGGTCAGGATTGTTAGCAACCAAGTCTTTACAGTTAGCTTGCGAGCCAGGCTGTGCAGAGAATGAATAGTCCTAAGCTAAAGAGCCATCATCTATACCAGGATCCTGGGATATCTTGCGAACTGTAGGGGGAGTGCTTCTGGAATCAATAGGATTCAAAACATCATCGGTACGCCAGTCGCCCACCTCGCTGCTCTCATCATCATCATCGGACCAATCCTTATCTAACCCATCATCAACAGAGGACCCCATGTGATCAGATAAGGAGTAAAAGTTATCTCCATCAGTATCACCATCATTATTTAGTGGCACAGAGGACACAGAAGGCAAAGAGACTTGCAATGAATTTGTACAGGAAGGATGGGCTACTTCTACTGATTGTATGCTGGGTGATAGGCCTGGCAGAACTTCATCCCCCAGCATACCACTTGATTGCACACCTTGAAGCAAAGTGGATTTTATACCTTGAGCATCATTCATTATGTTCGCAAGAGACAGTGCTATCGCCATTGAGCTTGCACTATTTTCAGACAAGGATACAGAAGAGGCTTTCGCAGAGGCAGTGTTTACCTTACCGATTACAGGGATTGCAGTGTCCGTGTGCGGAGCGGGGAAGAGAGAGGAAGGTCGGGTGACAGCAGAGCCCTGTAAGATTATTAGCGCCCGCCCGGGTTTTAAACATTGCAGGCACCGGAGGCGAAGTCAATTTAGATAATTTGTCAGCTTTGCCGCCTGACTGACTTCGTTTAGGTACCTCTGCTAATGGCGACGCTGCTGATATCGCTTCCACCGCCGCTGCCGCTGCCAGAGTCAAAGTCACAGGTCTCGCTGAGACCCGAGGTGGGTTCTTGCCTTGGGCCTTCAGGGGCATCCCGATGCCGCTGCGACCGTTGTAGCTGTATCCGAAGCAGGATCGCCAACGGCGTATTGTGGGTAACAAGCTGGCCGCTGATGAGGGTCGTGTTGACAAGATCCGATGCCGTAAATTAAGGTAGTAGCTGCCGATCCACCAAAGCATTTCCTCCTGCCGATATGGTATAGGATCACGCTTTTTCACCCCGTGTTGTGATCAATAGCAAGATTAGCAGATCATGCAGGAGGGGGAGAGTGCCGAAGCCAGCTCATCTTTCCTCCATTCCAAAGGAGTATTATTATCGAGGGGTAATTACTTGTTCAAATAACACACATTAATCCAGGTTGACTTGAGTGAAAGTAGTTCTTTTATTCACCACATTATTGTGATCATTTCACTCGTTTTTGGTTTTTCATAAAGCACATTTAATCACAATGTCCAACTAACAACTTGAAAATGTACAGACTCAACGTTGCTACTGTGATTTTAGATTGTAAAGTCTAGCCTTCATTGCTTATTCAAGGCTGTAAAGGTCCAGAGCCTTGAGCAAAAGTTCCTCCTAAAACACTAGGGGGCAGATTTATGAGCCCCTTGCGCCACTTTTGCGTCACTTTTCCCATGTTAAAAGTGACGCAAAAGTGGCGCAAGGGGCTCATAAATCTGCCCCATGGTATTCATATGTAGTATCAGGATCTCTGGGCCGTTCACTTTTCTGAGAAGAAAAGTTTTCTTTTGCGTTGAGAGAAAAGTTTTCTCTCAACACCAAAGATGTAATTAGGCTCACTGATTTCCAGTTAATTTACTGTTGTTCATATATTACCCCCCTGATGCTGGGGTATGTGGGGTGAGATTCTCGGGTATCAGCCTGGACGTTGTTTATGCTGTATCAATATTGCCCATATAGTGTTGTAACATGTTCCCACTGTGATTCATGGGTTTGTTTATAATGCGATATTGACACACTCAGATCATGTGTGTCACTAAATGTGATAAGGAGGCTATGTGAGTGCCCATGTGCTAATCTCGGCATCCATCTTAGCAGTGTGTGTAACGTACACTTCTCATTAGCACCCCACATTTTTTTATGGGATTGAGCCCCAGTGGGGTGTTGAGTTCAGGGGAAGTGGGTCACCTTGAGTTTTCAATATCACAAGGTCAGGTTTTGACTCCATAAAGAGGTTGGGTATGTCTTAAACTAGTCACTTGACTTGTCTGTCTAGCCTTCTTCCTTTGTTTTTATGGGAACATCCATAAGAAGGAATGTGCTCATTGTACTCATCGTCATGGGTCTAGCCCTAATCTCAGTCATACATTGTAATTGTATTGTCAGACAAGGACCTCAAATGCTCTTTTGGGAGAGGATATTCCTCTGGGGTAGGGCAGTATGTAATCTATTGTTCTCTGACCAGGTCTGGCACTCATATCCTGCACTAGTGTCACAGGATCTTGTAATTCAGTCCATCTGCATGGATTTTTAGAAGGAAGACACATATTTGTTCCATTTTTAGTAATGCTCATTGATCCCAACATTCATTAGCTTCAAGGATGGTCCCATGTATATCATGAGGTGTGTGGTTGGACATTAGATAGTGTGTTGACATCTTCGCCATGCCTTGCTTGCATCGCACATTACCACGATGTTCCATTATTCTTGTTTTTATGGGTCTAGTAAACATTCCCACATATTGTAGGGTACAAGGGAGGTGATTAGGTAAACACAGTTCTTAGTATTACAATTTGTGTGTCCTTTCTGTGTCCATGTATGTGTTGGGTCCAAGTTAATCACTTTGCTGTTTTTTTGTGAATGGACACACAGCACATGACCCACAGGGATAATGTCCCGTTACTGGAGGAAGATCCCAGAGGGTGGGTTGTTGTATCTTAGGTGTCACTTGGAGTCTGCAGTGGACCAACATATCTTTCGAAGTCCTTTTAAATCAAAGTAGGGGCATGGAATGTTCAGAGAGCCCGCCTGCAGGATATTCCAATGCTTTGTGATCAATTTTGAGATTTTGTTTGATTGTGCGAAAGTCATCACATATGTGATCAAGTAAGCAAGTTGGTCTTCAATTCCTTGGTCTGTCTGTCAAATTCCTGTACTGTTTCACAATTCCGACAGAGAGGGAGAAATTGCCCGAATGGTAAGTTGTCATGTAAGGTTTTCGGGTGGTGACTTTCATATAAATGTAAGCTATTATGATCAGTTTTTAAAAAATTGATCGTTATCAAGCTACCCCCCTCTAGGATAATCAGCAAATCAAGGAAGGGTAAAGACTACTCAGAGGTTGTGTTTGTAATCCTCAAATGGCAAGTCAAAGTATTTGCCCATGGACAGAAATTGCCACAAGTCCCATGTCACCATGCAAAAAGATGAGAATATCGTCAATAAACCGACACAAGTGTACAATGTTGGCATTGTATGGGTTGAGATATGTAAAGATTTGCTGCCTCTCAAAATCAGCCATGTAGAGGCAGGCTACATTTGGAGAGAAGGTACTCCCCATAAAAGTAGCTCATACCTGGTGATGCAGCTGTTTTTTTAATTGAAAGAAGTTTTCTTTCAAAGCAGTAGTTGCTCACTCTGTGATAACGCTGATTAGATTAGTCGACATCTAAACCTCTGCCTACCGAGTCGTTTCCAACACCTCAATTGTTGCATCCTGAAGGGATATTGGTGTACAGTGCTTCCACATCTAGAGTGAGTTAAAGATCAATTGTCTCTGGTCCCTGGAAATTTTCAATTAAGTTAAGAACATCCTTAGTATCTTTTCGACATATTCAGTCCTACAGAGATCCTGCAGATACCAAATGTGTTTAAATGTGTTTAAAGTTTCTATGTGGGATGTAATAGTACCTGGCTGGGTTACATTCAAATGGCTGGATGTTGGATGTTGAAACTGTAAATTCTATTCTGTCAGGGCTGGAATATTATACTGTTTTCGAATCAGAGGACCTGTACCTTAATCCTGTTAATTATGCTGATGTATTCTGTTATCACCATTACGGCCATCATTTTCTACACAGGACCAGTGTTCAACATACACTTTTTAAATATACACAGTGGGAAAATTGTCTGACTCCCCCACAAGAGAGTTCCAAAATTTACAAAGACAAATTCTCATATTTTTTTAGGGTATGACACTTCAGATCCTACTTTATATTTTTTCAAATTAGTCACTACCCCACCATAAAAATATATGCCTACACAGACTAAGCTTATATATACAGCTTCATTTGTCAACCAGTTAGCCCTTAAAGGATATGAGTATTGGAAGAACACAATTGAACTGAAATCAATCTGGGGAACCAAACCTTGGCAAGTTCAGCAGACGGAAACCTTGGTTTGGGCTTGTTTAATTCCAACACAAATATTTTAATGACACCTCCAGCAGACTACATAACTGGGACTGGCAAAAATTAAAGAAATGAATACCCCTCCATTGCCCGCTTTGATAATTGGCATATTATACTTAAGAACAACTCAATATGATGGTGCAGAATGGTACATTTATTTCAACACTTTCAGGTCCTCATGGGTGGTTATTGTGGCCGGTAGACACAAATGGTTGTCATGCTTGTTTTCTTAATTCCACACCTGAGTTTAAATCAAGCAGACCTGACCGCCAATATTCTCATTCACAACGTACAGGTATTGTTACCACCTATTCTGTGTTAAAATTGTGTTAACAATGGTTGGAACATTCCACACAGTCCCTACTGTCTAAAGACATGGATTTGTCACATTTTTTTATTAGGTCGAAAATCTCCATGTTCTAAAAGAGTTATTTATTCTACTTATATTGACATTTGGAAGTTGTCTCAAATGGAAGATGCTGTATGTTTAAGACAAATTGATCAGTACAATTTAGATAAAGTGCTTGCAGTTGTAGATAATAGCATTAACATGCTGTCGTCCTTGCATTTATACATTGAATAACATTGTGTTGTCTGTTATTGATATTAGGCAAAGTGACATATCAACATTGTGTCATGTAAAGAAACAACACAACAGCTGTGATGCATTCACATTACACTAAATAAACACAATTTTCAATAGAAACCAATCAAACTCGATTACAGTGTGCACCCTCTGAGGTGGTTCTACCCAACCACCTGTTCAAAAATGAAGAGGAGAACTAGGACAGGAGTCTTAGAAAGCAAGTGCACTACTATTTACACACTATTATACTCCAACTAAACTAGTTAAAAACATTACACAATTTAACTCCAATGTCAGCAACAGATGCTTTGATCCAAATTGTCCCAATGAATGTTTGTGACACCGTTACTCTGTTACTTCATAAATTCTTGTTTATTTGAAGCTGAATTTCTCCAAAAAAGTTCATAGTTTTTCAAATGTCAATCATGGATGTCAGGCATGGGTCACATGAATCCCAGTGCATTTCAGGTGTCAAGCCCACACTTCTTTAGGGGACTCTACAAACAAATCATAATAGCAATAAGTATACAATAAATCAAATCGCATAAGTACATGCAATAGACCAAGATGGCACTTAGTCCTGTGAGGTAATTGTGTATGGAGAGACAAGCGAATAGTATAAAAAGTGGTGTAAAAAAGCCCAAGTTCAATGCGGATTTACATGCCAGAAATAACAGCCATAACTGGAACAAGTAACTCATGAAGGCAAAAAGTCCATAAAGATGGAAATAGATTCAATCCTCATAAGTAAGTGTGTGAAGAAAAAGCGGTAAATGGAAGAAACAGCCCTCAGAACACCCATGCTCTACCCTAAGCAAGACTATCTACACCACAATCTCCCGAATATTCAGTGGACCAAGGTGCGTGGCTCGAAGAGTTTACTCTGCATGCATGCATAGCTGTACATCAACATGCTCCCCCATGATTTTAGTCTTCAGCCACATCCATGTAATTAGAGCACCAACCCAAAGCATTTACCTGAAGTTCACACGACTGTGCAACTCACCTAATCTCAAACTTCACGTGTGCCGAGATTTCCCTTTATGTAGCAACTAGTCATGTCCCAGACACTTGACCTCGCCCACCTTTCTGCTGCTTTTAGTTGTAGTACAAAGAGACCTTCTCCCGCATAGCCGGACCACCACCCACTGTGAACTAATCGGGATAAAAATAATTATTTATATGAAAAATTGTGTGAGACGCTACCAGTCACAAGACCCTTTCACTCACCAAAAATTCTCAAGCGTAGTGCAAACTTCTGTTGTGTCCCCAACGTACCAAATATCTAAACCAGTGCCCAATGTGACTGCTTCCGCTATTTTTAAATGAGCCGACCTGCTTCCCCGTCCGTGAATGCGCGACGTGTCAGCACCCAATGTAGAAAATAGAAGTAGGACAAGAAAATACTCCTGCAAAACATAGCTACAATAACATGTCTGCCACTCTGTAATTATCCGAATGTTGTGTATGATAATGAGTCTACATGACATAATAATGCTGTATACATAAGCACACAAAACTATCAGCGACAAATGTGCAAAACTCCAAGGTTAGTGACATGCGCATGTAAGTAACATCCATTGGTTATCACTAAGGTTCATAATTGCGCAATCTACCTGTGCTGTAAGTATTCATATCAATGAGTTTAAAATATGCGGTGCACTCAGTATTTTTGTCAAGCCAATCCTCATCTATACATAACTTGTGGGCAGAAATTGTTCAAACACCCTCAGATTTATAAAACTTGTTGTTCAAAGCATGTTTAAATAAAGTTTTCATTGAAAAATGTGCTAGTTTCTACTTCATGGGATACTATGTCGAGCAGGACTATATAAGATATATCCACAACATTGAAACTCATCTATACATAACTTTTGAGCAGAAATTGTTCAAACACCCTGAGATGGTTAAACCTGTTATTATGCAAAACATGTTTCAATAAAGTTTTCGTAGAAAGGTGTACTAATTCCTACTACATGGTATTCTATGCCGAGCAGGACTACACAGGATATATCCACAACATTGAAACTAGGACTATGCTAGTGAATATGTAAATGCCTATGTCGCATAAATGCTTCTGGAAACGTACATGACAAAAGTATAATCAATTACATCATAAATTATGCACAACATCCTGTACAGGCAATGTATTCTGCATCTTACAAAACTGTACTGTTATAGATTTCTTTCAACACCGCTATGTATTCACTGCTAGGTCTGGACTACTGTGCCAATGAAGAGTACATTACATGTCCGATCCCCACCAATATGATCTGGTAGTGAGCTGAAGCTCACTAGTTGTCAAATGACCGTACCTAGCTCAAGTTATCAATTACAGAATACAACTGCCTGAGATACTGCTCAGTGATGTTTTTTCTAGATGCAGACTAATGGCCTGCTTGGAGGGGTGTTGTGGGGGTGAGCTTCCCTACATTGAGACATGGAAGCACGCTGCTAATACAAGCTGAAGAATGAAAGTATATAAAAGTGAAACTCACAAGAAACATGCTAACTCAAACTTATCGTTGAGACCCTTTGGCATTAATGTGTCCTGGAATCGAATCCAAAAACGTTCACGTTGTGTAATGAACTTGGACGTGTCCCGGTCATTTCTTATCTTTACTACTTTCAGAACCGTAAACCTAAGTTGAGCAATAGTGTGGTGATTGTCAATCCAGTCGCTAGCTAGAAGTTAACTTGTTGTCCTGTTTCTAATTCTGCTCTTAAGCTCAGTAATGCGTGTCCGCAAGGATCTCTCTGTCTTGCCCACATAATATAGTCTACATGGACACCTGATTGCGTAAATGACGTTTTGCTCATTGCAATTAGCTGTGAAGTGCAGATTTACAGGCTTCCCTGTCCAGGGGTGTGAGATAGAAGAACCAATCAATACTTTATTGCAGTGGGAGCAGTTATAACATTTTTGCATCCCTTTTTGTTTCTCCTTCCTGTCTGTATAGCTCTTCATGAGAATCTCCCTAAGTTTACATGTTCGTTTATATGCAAAAATAGGAGGATCTCGAAATAAATTACAAAAATCAGGCTCAGATTGAAAAAGATCCCATCGGTTCAAGATCACCTTTTTGATCGCAACTGACTGAGTAGAGAACGTGGAAACAAAAACATCTCTTTTATCCGTTGTCTTCACACTCTTTTTTAATAGGTCTGCTCGGGGTACTTCCTGTGCTCTTCTTTCTGCTCTTTCAACAACCTCAGTAGGATTTCCACGGTCAAAGAATCCTGTCTTGAATCCATCCAAAGAATTGTTGTACTGTGTGCTATCTAAAGTGATCAGGGCCGGCTTTAGCGCTGGTGGCGCCCTGTGCGACAATGTTTGTTGGCGCCCCCCCAAAATGACCACCTCCACCACGGATTCTCTCACTAGCAACCTTTAACAGTAAAAAAGTCTCCATAACCACACTCTTTCAGATGCATTGAATTAGTTATATAGTGCCACTCCTACCAGTGTAGGGTGTCCGAGCACTTTGCATCACACACACATTACCCACAGACAATAAATCATACGTGTGTAAATCATTGTATAGGAAATTGTACATAAGCCAAAGGACTAAAAGTGTAGGAGTCACATGTCATCCATACTGGTAGGCAGTATAGTTTAAGAGTGCTTGGTGTGGAGAAGCACTAACTCAGAGTCGAAAAAAGAAACAGCATAGCTGGGACTTTTCTTTATTAATAAGAATCGATTTCTAGCCAAATGAACCCTTTATGCAACATTAATCAATATGCAGTGTGTATGCAGTTCTATGATGAAAGTTAATAGCTCACTGTTGAATATTAGGACTTTAAGTTATAAATTGCAAGTAACAAAAGGATGTCTCTTTTAAAAGCAGTAACCTGCTCATCTGTTTACATTATATGCACTCTGTAATCTACTTGGTACACGTTCGTTTCAGCAGGCATATTAACCCTCTGCACTAACTTCACATAAGTCAAAACCTCAACTATACAAAACTCCATCTCTCTCCAGGAAGATAATTAATCACACAAGTTATCTTGTCATTTTTGTGAGGCCTGGTAATTGCTGGAGGAAAGAAACGCTACAGCAGGTGCTTCAAAAACATAATAAACTTGCAAACACGGCGCCCCCAGGAAGCCAGCATCCAGTGCGGTGGCACCGGTCGCACCGCCCTAGAGCCGGCCCTGAAAGTGATCCTCTTCACTCTGAGAAACTGGAAGAAGGGGAGATGTTTCTTCAAAGATACAGGATGGAAACTGCTGAACAGTAGTGTGTTTTTGCGATCTGTGGGTTTTGTGAAGAACGCGGTGGTAATTTTGGTACCATCCAACTCTATTATGACATCTAAATGTGAGATGCTACGGCGATCCAATCATGTGTGTGAATTGAATTCTCGGAATCCTATCATTAAGCTGATTCAACTTTGCCTCTAAATCTTGATGCGTGCCTCGCCAAATGATAAGTATATTGTTAAAGTACCTTCGATATAAAATCAAATGCTCCATCTAGGTTGTGTCATTCAGAACATAGTCAGACTCAAATTTTATCATGAAGATGTTCGCATAGCTGGGGGCCACTGAAAAATCCACAGAGGTTCCGTTGGTTTGTAGAAAGTAATTGTTCTTCCACTTAAAATAACTATGGAACACGCAGTAGTGGAGCAGTTCCAAAAGGAAAACTTTATTAGCCTGTACCTCTTCTTGTTGGAGGAGTGCCCATTCGACAGCTTCGATCCCCTCTAAATGAGGAATGGATATATAGAGTGCCACTACGTCCACAGTACATAACCATGTCTCTGCCCCATCAGGCAACACCAAGTCATCCAGAAGTTTTAAGAGATGGGTGGTATCTTGTACATATGTTGTGCTTGACTGTACAATAGGCTGGAGGAAAGAATCCAGATATTGTCCCAAAGGCTCATGAATGGACCCGATGCAATGGGGCGGAATGGAGGATTTCCTAAGTCTTGATGTATTTTCGGCAGCATATAAATAAGAGGTCTGTGCAGAAATCTTGAATACAGAAACTCTGAGGTTTTATCGGAAATCCGACCCATGTCTTTGGTGTGTGTCAAAATCTTTTATAAGGTATCTTGAAACTCAATGGTAGGGTCTTGCGTCAGCGGTAAGTATGTGGATTCATCTGTCAACATGGTCTCGATCTTGCCTTCATGGTAGGCCCAATCCATCACCACAAGTGCCTCTCCCCAATCCGCTGGATAGAATACCAGCGATTCATTCTTTTTAATGACTTGAGTGCCATTTTATCCGATTTAGTTAAATTCTGCCGTTTAGTAGAGGGAACTTGTAATTGTGCCAAATATTTCTTCACTAAAGTCTCAATTGAATCGATCACTTTGTGTGATAATGGTGATACAAAAGTACTCCTAGGTGTAAACTCTTGGTATTCTAAACCATTATGTTTAGGTGCGTGTTCTACAACTTGGCAAAAAAGTGGCGCAATCTTAGCTTCCTCATGATTTTGTATAAGTCAATTTCTGTGTTAAACGGTTTAGTGTGGAATGTAGGTACAAATGAGATGCCCTTATTCAACAGTGCAGTTTGTGCTTCAGACAAATGAGTAGAAGATATGTTCACCACTAATGTTTCTTTTGTCTGCGACCTGCGCTGGTGGTTTTGCTTAATCTCCTGCCTCTACGGGTTTTGCTGCGTCTGTCTGCACCAAGATTTGTTCTGTGGGTGGATTGTTGGCTGCTGGACTGATTTCTAAAAAAGAAACCTTAGAAGCTGAAGTTATTGGTACTTCTCCCTGTGAGATCCCAGATGTAGAGGGGACTGGTGCTAATGCCATCCGTGTATCACTGATGGATGCCAAACTCTCCTCTGAGGAGGTGGTTCCTGGTTTTTGAAAATCTCGTTTTTGCGCATAAACCTCTGCCCAGGAATACACTTTGTCCATCTTGTAATCGATTGTGTCCCTCCTGAACTTACGCACCTTGCGTTCGTGAATCTCCTTGGCGTACACAACTTGCTTGGTGTTAATCTCCTCCAATGTTGTTGACCAATTCTCAGCTTCCATGCGTTTTTTAAGGGATTCCTGTAATTCATGAATCTGCTGTTCCAATCCCACCAAAACTGCTGACAATTTGTTTAAATAGGTGGTTCGTTGGTGGCATGACAGAATTTTGCACTACGCTTGAGAATTTCCGGTGAGTGAAAGGGTCCTGTGACTGGTGGCGACTTACACAATTTTTCATAGAAATAATTCCCTTTATCTTGATTAATTCACAACGGGTGGTGGTCCGGCTGTGCGGGAGAAGGTATTTTTGTATTACAACTAAAAGCATCAGAAAGGTGGGCGAGGTCAACTGTCTGGGACATGACTAGTCGCTACATAAATGGAAATCTCGGTGCTCATGAAGTTTGAGATTAGGTGAGTTGCACAGTCATGTGAACTCGAGGTAAATGCTTTGGGTTGGTGCTCTAATTACACAGACGTGGCTGGAGTCTAAAAGCTGTCGCATTATTTTCAGTGCTACTTGCGAAGCTGTTTCCGACAGTTGGATGACTTATTGGCTTCTTAGCAAAGCGAGCAGTGAGATTCTCCCGTTTGGTGCATGTACAGTTTATCATACAGTGGACGATTTTCCACGAGACATCTGGCGTGGAAGTATTCACGGA
This sequence comes from Triturus cristatus, assembly GCF_964204655.1. Taxonomy (NCBI): domain Eukaryota; kingdom Metazoa; phylum Chordata; class Amphibia; order Caudata; family Salamandridae; genus Triturus; species Triturus cristatus. Next base: position 239,221,672 of record NC_140582.1, read on the forward strand.
CGTTGCAGGAGATTTATATTAAAGCATGGGAGAACATGTTGATGTACAGTTATGCACGCGTGCACAGTAAACTCTTCGGGTCACGCACCTTAGTCCACTGAATATTCGGGAGATTGTGGTGTAGATAGTCTTGCTTAGGGTAGAGCATGGGTGTTCTGAGGGCTGTTTCTTCCATTTACCGCTTTTTCTTCACACACTTACTTATTAGGATTGAATCTATTTCCATCTTTATGGACTTTTTGCCTTCATGAGTTACTTGTTCCAGTTATGGCTGTTATTTCTGGTGTGTAAATCCGCATTGAACTTGGGCTTTTTACACCACTTTGTATACGGTTTGCTTGTCTCTCCATACACAATTACCTCACAGGACTAAGGGCCATCTTGGTCTATTGCATGTACTTATGCGATTTGATTTATTGTATACTTATTGCTATTATGATTTGTTTGTAGAGTCCACTGAAGAAGGGTGGGCTTGACACCCGATATGCATTGTGATTCATGTGACCCACGCCTGACATGTGTGATTGACATTTGAAAAACGATGAACTTTTCTTTTTAATTCATCTTTGAATAAACAAACATTTATGAGGCAACAGAGTGACGGTGTCATGGACATTCATTGGGACAATTTGGATCAGTGCACCTGTTGCTGACATTGGAGTTAAATTGTGTAATGTTTTGAACTTGTTTGAGCATAATATGTGTAAGACACTCATCTGAGTGTAAATAGGAGTGCACTTTCTGTCTAAGACTCTTGTCCTATTTCTCCTCTTCAACATTGTATCATGGGCACAGTCAGCTTAGATCTATCATGCAGTTTAGCTGGACATTTCAAAGAATTAGAAATTGGCGCTCACCATGGCGTTATCTGAATTCCAGTACCTTATTTTTGCTTTTAAATTTGACACGCAAACAACAACTGATAGCAACAAAAGATGCAGCCTATTCAATGCTGGATTTGGAGAAGTTAGAACAACTCCGATTTACTGTAGCCGATACAACTTCAGCAGTATGGTTAGTACACGGTGCAATATCTTTACCAATCTTAACATTTCAATTCACAGCTTGCATGAAACATTTCCCTGTTGGTAGATATGCACCCCTAGGAGACAGCTTAATTCATGAATTATGGGCACTTCTGTTTTCCTATCATTGTGAACGTGCTGGAAAGGAAGCATTCCTACTCTGGAAAAGACTGCGACTCTTCGGTTGGGCATTCACACATATGCAAACAAGTTACTGACAGCGGTGCATGTAACGCATCTGTAGCAAATTTTGCCTGTTTTTTAAAAGGAATACCAGCCCCGGCAATACTTCCGCTTTTTACTGTCCTCTCCAATGGTAGTCATTTAATGATTAATGACCAAGGCTGCGGTGGATTGCGTGTGGGAATTCCATATATATTTTATTGGTTTTTCACCCCATCATATGTTGTAATAATGTCTTGTTTCCCCCATGCAAGAAGTTATCGAGAGCCCACTATGGCCTTCCTTTCCAACTTTGCAGGCTGACTTTAATAAGCTAAGCAGACTAAAAGCACTATTGTTTCAAAAACGAGTAGCTCTCTCATCTGCCCGCAAGACCTTCGAGTTGCAGGTTGCCAGAACATCCAGTGAGGTACAGGCACTGTTAAACACAAACCTCCCACTACATTTTGGCTAATTAGTTCAGCAAATGTTTAACACTTTTAACACTGTCGGTCTTGCACATTTCTTTAAGGTGATAGGCTCTGACTTGGTCACTTCATTCAAAACTATATTCAGAGTACCTCCAGCTTTGATCCATTCTCTTTTATTCAAGTGTGTTTGGAGGATTTGCCCTGCTGTTATTCCTCATTTGCGGAATTTTGATTCAACTTTTGCTTTTCCGCAATGGATGTTTCAATTACAAGCCCTCTGGAACTACCAATGCTCCAGTAGAGTCATGAGCGTATGCTTCTATACTTTGAAATCATGTCGCTTCAAGAACTAGATCTTGATTGGTCACTAACATTCCAAAATACATGGATTACCTGCGTGCAACCCGTGTTCCACTGCCTCTGGTACCCCTACGAATGGGTACTAAATATACACCTGGCTTTGCAGACACCTGCACCCATTGACCCTTGATCAAGGTTGTCCCTTGGGTTGCAGCTTCTCTACCATGTGAGGTATGAACCACTCCCTTTTGAGGAAATGCTTGCCCATGGATCACTGCACACTGGCTCCACTAACACGTATGAGGGTTACCCGGCAACTGTCTCAGCATCGACTGAGACCAAGAATTATGTCTTTTCTCTAGAACGTGTGAGCGGGGATGTCGGCCAATCTTCTTCCACAGAGACAGACCCCATCTTGGAGTCCCTGGCATTTGAATTTGTGAGTGACATCATGGATTCCTCCTGAAGGAAGTGGCCTGATTCGGGTCACTTGGGTCACTAATGACCACCTCTCTGCCTTCCACTAAAATGAAGAGTCGGCCAGACAGTAGAGAATACAAACCAATAATAGTATACAAATGGGAGAAGGCTTACATCTAAAGGAAATGTATGCGCTAATAAGAACAATGCATTCATTAGGGTGGCAGAACTCAGCTCTGAAGAAACATAACCTAGAGAAGGCTGTTTCTCTGAACAGCTAAAGAATTAGTTTTGATCATGATACAAAATGGCACCTGTACACAAAATGGCGCAGCGAATGCTAACTTACGTAAAACAATACACGAGCATCATTTTTATTCCTACACTCCGACGCACCATAATTTGATTATTTTTTTCTAAATTGATGTTTCAGTTTTTTATACATTTATCTATCGATTGTTTTGATAGAGCTTAGTAAATATTCTTTGAGTTTGCTTAACTTGTAATACCATTCATATTATTTAGTTATTTATCATGCTATTACCCCGACTAAAGTGAGGGTGTTGTGTGTTTTCTAAGTGGTCATTGTCATTTTTCCTAATTTAGCCCAACTATGCATGTTGTAGACCGCTATTGCTCTGTACACGTTACCAAAGCGAACGCTTGTATTTGTGCCACATTGTGTTTTCACATATCGTCCGCACCTATTTTTGTATTTTATCCTTATCCTGGTATTTAGACTGCACAGGTCAAACAAGACTGCTTCTTGTTATTCTCTGTGGCCAGACACTAGCACGTAGACATAAGAGACACCCAGCTGCTGTTTTTGAAAAAGCATGTTTTGCCATATAACTGGGGATGTGGCATTCTGAACACACAGAGCGGAGGTTTGCAGACAGAGCAAAGGACCTGAAGCAACAGGGCTGCATCAGCTGGGATGTAGAGCAACTATCTATGTATGCTAAGCTATGGGGTCCACTGCTAAGCCCAGAGATCTATAATCTATTATCACTTAGCTTTCGTAGTGAGAGTGGGTTTAGGCAAATTTGTCAGATATTATGACAGGGCTTTTCATTGTGTATGGTCTCCTAAACATACTAATGGCATTACTGACCTGTATTTGTTTTCTAGTCTCAAGCAATTATTGTGTATTAGAGCACCGCAGTCTACATAAATATTGTAAACTTTCCTCGTGTCTCTTCTCTATTCATTGTCGACAAGTACGAGTGAGAGAGCGAAATGGGGTGACCTGCTACCGTGAACCGTGAGAGGGTCAGGAGTGTAGTGTTATGGGGTGTCAAATCACTAGTCTCCCTGGAAATATTAGGAGGGCAGTGAGGCACTATAAGCTAGTTGTATTTGGGCCGATGGTGTATGGTGACTCAGGGCCAGATGTACGCCCGTTTATTGCGGTCACAAACAGGAAATTGGCCTGTTTGCGCCCACAAAATAGGTCTGCCCAATTTACAAACCCTATTTTGCGAGTCAGTTACCTATTATCGACTCACAAATTAGGGATTGCGACTTCCCATTAAGAAGAGGCATGCCAAGTGCGTCCCTTCCTAACAGCCACTTGCACTTCAATGTCAGATCGTTTTGCAGCCGCAATTGCGCGCCGCAAAACACTCACAGTTTACTGCCCATATCAAATGGGTGGTAAGCCACTAACAAATGGTAAGGGTTTCTCAGGCGATCCCTTCCCCATTGTGACTGGCATTGAAAATATTTTTGAAGTCATACAGCGGTCCCAGAGATCACTGCCTGCTTTTAAAAAAGGTAACCAAAATGTTTAATTTAGCTTTTTTAAATGCAGCCCGTTTTGACTTAAGGAAAACGGGCTGCATTTTTTTTAAAAAGCAGCTTTATTGAAAAAGCAGTCACAGACATGGTGGTTTGGTGACCCCAGCAGGCCACCATCGCTGAAAGTGCTAGCCATTCCCAATGGGTCGCAAATTGCATCTTCCTCATGAATAATAATGAGGCAGGCAATTTGCGACTCCATCAGGAATTGCAAACAGTGTCTGAGACACAGTTGTAAATTACTTTTTGCGAGCGAACTTGCAAATTGGAAGAGTCCTACATCTGGCCCTCAGTCCCTACATGCTGATGTTCTATGGTCTCAGGCATAATTCTGTTCTAGAGCAGAATCCCTGTAGCACTATCTATTGGTGTTAAACTCATTAGTAAAGATAATTGTGTTGAGAATATTATTATTATTATTATTATTATTAGGGTTATGGTTATTACAACTATCCTAAACTGCTTGATGGAGTTATTCTATGATGACTTTCAGGCCATAACCATGTTGTAGTAATCTACTTCCCATCAGGTAGAGCTATTTGGGACAGTGGGTGCTACTGACATAATGCAAACGGCGATAAGAAACTGAGGGCCATATTCTCAAGGAGCTATCGCCGAGTTAACGGCACTTTAGCGCAGCCAAACCCGCGATAAAATTATCACCCAATTCACAAGCTGGTGCTAACAGTCCATAGCACCAGTTTACCTGCGATAGCAGCCGCAAAAAAACATCGCCACAGATGACCCCGGCAACTATTGCTAATGAGATGCAGAGTAGGCGTTCCCGTGCAAAAAGCTGCAACAACACCACTCCACAACATTCTCAATGACCAGCCAGATAGGCGAAAAGACCACGAAACATGCGATAAGGCGCGTTAGCAGCAGAATATTAACACCTGCTCTGACCTGGTGCAAAATCAGACGGCAGCCTGCAACAGAAAAGGGAGCTTAGCCCAGAGCCACACCTGAAGAATAACGGATGCCATGGAGCCACTGAACATGCGTGCCAGACACCCAAGAGGGCCACTTCACCCACCGCCACCACCCCCAGGACCCCTCTTGCCCGGCACCCCCCCGGCCATCTGATGACATGCATGTGTCGTCACAAAAATGAGCATCACACATTCAACTTCGAAGCAACAAATGAAAATTTATTAAAATAAACACAGAACAGAAATGAAGACACATGGCGGCTCCCCTCGGGACATTCTGTAGGTCACAACCTGCAAGACAAAAACCATGATGAGAAGGTGTGTCCTGCGCACATGAAGGGACAGAGAGAGAGAGCGAAGGAGAAAGAGAGAAAGAGAGGGAGAGAGAGAGAGAGAGAGATAGACGGACAGAGAAGGAGAGAGAGATATATGAACAGGGGGAGAGATATAGACGGACAGAGAGAGGGAGAGAGATATACAAACAGAGAGGGGGAGAGAGAGATAGACGGACAGAGAGGGGGAGAGAGATATACGAACAGAGAGGGAGAGAGAGATATACAAACAGAGAGGGGGCGAGAGATATACGAACAGAGAGAGAGAGAGAGATAGACAGACAGAGAGGGGGAGAGAGATATATGAACAGAGAGAGGGAGAGAGAGATAGATGGACAGAGAGGGGGAGAGAGATAGACGGACAGAGAGGGGAGAGAGAGATAGACAGACAGAGAGGGGGAGAGAGAGATAGAGAAAAGAAGAGAGGGACAGGGAGAGAGTGCCGACACTGCGCACCCAGGCCACACTGCTCACCTGCTGCCAGCGGTGTGTCTCCAACCACGTGCTGGTTTGTAGTGCAATTCACCAGGTCCCCCATCTGAGACAGACCCGTCATCTGGAACAGAGTTCAGATACATGAATGGCACAGTACATACAAATGCACATGACATTATCGCCTGTCCGCCCCTGTCCGCCCCAGCGCACCTAGGCAGCTGCACCCCAGCCCCTCCCGCCACCCAGTGGTGCATGCCCACCCCTGCGCACCCAGGCAGCTGCACCCCAGCCCCTCCCGCTACCTAGCGGTGCATGCCCACCCCTACGCACCCAGGCAGCTGCACCCCAGCCCCTCCCGCCGCCCAGCAGTGCATGCCCGGCCCTGCGCACCCAGGCCCCAGTGCTCACCTTCTGCCCTTGGCGTGTAGCAATGAGGGCCCACCACGTGCCAAAGCAAGCCACAAGCCCGTGGCCCGTGGACATGGCACCCTCAACATCATGCAGCCACGCTCTGCAGGCCTCCACGTTTGGCGCTGGGTCTTGATTTCGCCATGGCAGGGGGCATACCATTGCACCCGGCCTCATCGCAGGCTGTACACCTGCTCAGCCCTTAAGGTGCCACTAACTCTGTGACCCGCGAGGCCACACCACGTGGCGGTAGGCCCCCACTGTCCACTGGCTCAGGCCTACACTGCGGTCCAGCAGGGCACACAAAACTTGAGCAGTCCGGACCGCCGGGACGGGGCATCATCACAGGCTGCACACACGCTCAGCACTTACAGTGCCCCTACCTCAGTGCACCGAAAGTCACCGTCCTGTGGCAGTGTGCCTGTGCCGGCCACAGTGTATCCGGTGCCACCATGTCTGTGCCCCGTAAGTCATGGACCCTCTATGATTGGGTATTGTGGTGCGGACGCCATCATGTCACCTCCGGGCCTGCGGAATTTGATGTTGCAGGCCCCTGGACCCCCATGCCTACATGTACACCACATGGATACACCCCGAGAGAGGTTGGAAATGGCGTCGAGCACGTGCACCTGGCTCTTTTTATTGGCAGGTTCACCTGTGCTGTGACGCGTTCACTGGATGGGTGTGGTGGGGGTGTACACCAGCCGTGAGTGAGTGGCTGTGGCATAATGACAACTAGACATGTGACCAGCAGATCCCTACAGGGAAGACCTGGGACATGTATTGTTTTCGTCGTCCCCCCTGAGTGTAAGTGGAGTGGGCTGGCCTGGCCTATGCCAGTCCAGCGTAAGGGTTTGAACAATGACCCTGGGGCTCTGGGCGTTGTTCCGTACAGGGCTGGACAAGGAAGTAACAAATGCGTGTGTCGCTGTTGTTGCGTCGGCGCCACCCGGACAACATTCGGCAATGTATCACCCTGTGACCCAAGTCCAACGACATGAGCCACATGGACGTAAGAGGAAATCACTAACCCTACATTTATTCATACTATCACACTTGAAAGACCATAGACATGACACATCTGTGTGATTCGGAATGTTTAATGAACATTCAGGGGAGTGTTACATCTGGAGTAGTACAGGACCATCTAAACCCCACTTTAAAATGTTGGCCCGTGGAGGGCCAGCCAGACTCCTTCAGGAAAGGACAAGTCCAAAGGAAAACGAAGAGTTCAGTCCACAGTCTGATAGTTGTGTCATTGGTGATCATACAGAAAATGGCAGTCCATTGCAAGGTCCAAGGTGAGTGTCGCAGAGTGTATCGGGGGACAGTGGAAGGTGATGATGCAGAGGGCAGAACCAAGCAGAAACTAACCGTGTGGCGGAGATGAATGCTACAGTTTTCTCCGTGCCTGTAAGGCGGTTTCAACTGTATCTTCGTCCTCTGCTGTCTCATGTGCCTCACGTGTGGGTGGTGCTGGCCTTTCTCCAGCACTGTGTGGCAGTGACACCTCAGGGGCCAGAGGTGGAATGTCTGCCGCACTGTGTGGCACTGACACATCAGGGGGCGGAGATGGGGATGTAGTGGTAGCAGCAGCATGCATCAGTGCCATGAGGATGGTTTTGAGGTTATTGTGGAACCCAGCTACCTCTCGCTGGTGTGCAGCCGTGACAGCCGCTCTTTCCGCATTGACCCACTCCATGTTCTCAAAGAGCCTCCGCATGAGTCCCAACTCCCGGGCGAGCTCGCTGGAGCCACTCTGACTAGACAGTAGTTCTTGTCTCTGACTCAGGACTCTGGCGATGTCAGCCATGGTTCGTTGGAGTGCATGGAGTGGACTGTGGGTGTCCGTTAGGGACTGTGAGTGGTTCCTGATGGGACTTAGACACCCACGTATGGCATCTAGTTTGTCTGCCATGAGGTCGAAGACCACCCGCACCTGTTCAGCCAGCTGCTCCTGGAATCCCAACGCACAGCGTTGGAAGTCCATGTGTTCTTCGTGGGGGTACTGGGGGGCAGCCGTGGTGGTGGGTGCTGCCTGCTGTGTGGTCTGTGCAGGGGGTGGGGTATCCCCGTTGCAGCTGGGCTGTCCTGCTCCTGGAGGTGGGCTGCAAGACTGTTCATGAACTCCTGGAGGGTGTCAGAGTCGAATCTGCGTTAGTCCTCTTCGTCATCAGAGAAGAGAGGTTCGGGCTGCTCTGCAGGAGATGTTAACTGTCCCTCTGCAGTGTGAAGGGGAGATGCAGTTTGACAATGTGTTCACATGTGTGTTGTCAGATTGTACATGTTCACATACAGACTGCATGACTGTGTACATCATGGCTGTTTTGGAGGGGCTGCCTATTTGCTGCGGGACAGTGGACATTTCGACAACATCACGGATGCGTGTTTGAACTTTTGCATTGTCTAACCACATTTCCCTGCAATGCCACTTGTGATTGGCCAGTGTCTACACCCAGTGGGCGCCAGTTGTGTCCTGTCTTCTGTTGTGGACGTGTCATGGTTTGTGCCATATCGTTATCAATGTTGATGTGCTCTGCATATAATGTGCGTGTGCCGCATTTTGGGGAAGTCGCCCCTGCAGCTCTGATTTAGCTGCCCCTTTTTCCTTACATGCCGTATGCCTCTGGCTTATGTGCTTATACAGTGCTGAGATGTTGCATACTTGGGTGCATTGGTCTCTTGGTGGGAGTTGGGGGTCTGGGGCATGGTTTGTCCACAGATGTGCTATGCTTAATTGTGCATGTGTGCCATTGTGCCCATCTCCCCCCGTCCCCCCCATTCCTTGGTCATTACTCACCCTGTTGTGTTCGGTCTTGTTGAGCAGTGTCCGGGCCCCCAAATCCTGCCACCGTCTCCCCACTGATGACTGTGGACAGCATTTCCTCCATGTCGTCCAGCTCCTCCTGTGGTGCAGGACTCCCACCTCCAGTCTGCATTGCTGCCTTCCAGTTGTTGGTGAGTTTCAGCTTTGTTTTGTGCTTGACGTCATTCCAGCGCCTCTTGACCTCTTCCATTGTCCTCTTTAGCTCTCCTACTGCATTCACCTTGTCCACGATGGACTGCTATAGTCCATTTTTTGTTGCCAATGACTCAGTGGAGGTGACGAACAGTAGTTGATGGTGTTCGACCACCTCCGTTATCAGGATCCTGTTTTCCTGCGGAATGAAGCGCTTCTTCCTACTCTTCTTCTCCTTGCCCTTCTCTGACCCCGAGGTTCCAGGCAGGTCCTCCGTGGGGCTTGTGGGGTTCTGGTTCTCCTTCGTACTTGCTCCAGCAACATCCATTGTGCTTGGCTGTTGTTTGGCATTTGTTTGTCAGTTTTTTTCTACTTTTATGGTGATTGTTCCCACCTGACGCATGTGCATTGCAGGCCTGTAGCTGGTTTTCACAGATTTTTGTATCGTGATTGGCCTCATCGCAGCTGTTTTTGCATTCGCGTTTCACATTTTTGCGGCGTGGCGTTGATCTTATCGCGGTCAGTTGACGCGTTATCTGGTGACTATTGCACGGTACCACCGTGTTGTAAATACCTGGTTAACACGGCGTAAATTTCCCACCATGGACTGCGATGTTGAGGGTTGCGTTAAGTAACTTTTCCGATGGTTATTACACGTTCTTGAGAATATGCCCCTGAGAATACGAGAAAAAGTGAACCAGATATTTTCGCATTCAGTGTTTATAAAACGTCCCACAACGAATCTTAAAAGTGCTGAAATCCATAATTTTTTTTGACCATTGTGGAGATTGTTTTGACTAGTAATAAAGATTTCTAGTTCTTCAGATAATGTTGCCAAAATACCACCAACAACCTATCTGATGCTTATCTAGAGGGGTGATTAACAAGTATTTCTATTTGAAATATAACATAGATAAATTGGCAAAAGAAGAGGCAATGTTATAAAAGCCATAACGTTGCCAAATATGTTTTAAACCTTGTGAAATGTTTTAATAGGACCAGGACAGAATAAACCTGCAGTCCATTGGGTAATTGTCACAAAGTTTTAAAGGTTCTTCAAGCACCATGACATCGGCAGTGTGTGCAGTACATGTGCATTTGGACTACCATCTTCAGTGTATAGAATGTGATCTAGACCAAAACTAATCTCAGAAATTTTGTTTAAATAATTGGTGAGTTCAATAATAATTCGAGGAGCATTTTTACTTGTGAATACAGGAAATACTGTTCAAAATATAATGGGGATTGTAGAAGAGAGGTCTAGGTAGAAATGACTGCTCTCCCTGGCGGATCAGTCCAAGATTTAAATGTTTTAGCAAGAGTATAGACTATGTCAAATCAACAAAGCTTTATTTCGGCACGTGATGTCATAAAAGCACAAGACACATAAAAACAATTACAAATTCATTATTTTTAAAACATGTCGTAAGAAAAATCCAATTTGAAATATGCAATAAATATCTAAAAAATGTATTAGATTTCACAGCTTTGGGAATTAAAAACAGTAATTTAAAAGATTTAATTAAGACTGATAGATTTTTGCCTGATTAGCCATGCCCAACCTATAAATTTGGCCACTCCACAGACTAAGGTGGTGTTGGTGGTGGTTTTAAGGATTCGCATGGCGACAATGTGATCCCTTGTTCCTAAGAGTAAACAGGCGGGTCTAAGCCATTTCGTCCTAGGTAATAGATAGGCTGGGCATGCAAAGAAGAAATGGGAGACGTTTTCAGTGGCACCAGGACAGAATGGACAGTCAGGGATGGTCTTGTGGGGGGGTTTCCACTTACTAGTATGGTTATGTAATGGGAGCGTCCCGAACCTAAACTGAATAAAGAGCGACCTGTCCCTGGGCTTAGTGATGAAGTCAAGGTATGGTTCTAAGAGGATAGTTGATTTGTGTTGATAAAAAACCTCTGTCAGCCTTCCAATATTGGGATCTCTTTGTTCCGAAGCATCCACCCAAGCCCAAAAGGCTCGCTTAACTTCGATCTTCGATAATGGTGCCCCCGCTGGCCAAACAGTTGTAAGGCCGGTTGCGATCAGAAGTTTTTTTGTGTTTGTGAGCCACTCAATTTTATGGGCACCTTGCATGTTCATAACCTCCCTGAGCCCTTCAGCATAGTTAGAGAGCTCAGGGGTTCGCCACAGCCGCGCCCAATATAGAAGAGGGCGAAGGGTGGCTAGATCCCTAATTGAGCGCCTACCAAAATCGCTAAGGAGTGGTTTAGTCGGAGTGCCCCTGGGGAGTGATACAAGTTCCCTAAAGAACTTATTTTCGCTGGTCACCAGTGAGTCAACACAGCTGTAGCCCCATAGTTCGGCGCCATAAAGTGCGCTACCCACCGCCTTTGCAGCATAGATGTTTAGTACTGGGGTAATAGGTTTAGAGGTAGAGGCCCGGAATTCCTTTCCCAAGGCACCAATTACTCTTTTAAGATTAAGTGCCATTTTATCTATATGAGGCTGCCATCTGAGCCTGTCGGAGATTCTGATTCCCAGATAATCAAACTCTCCGACGCGCTCAAGAGGTTTCCCTTCTAGGGTCAGAATAGAACCAGAAGATTTTGAGGGATTGAAATAGAGGAGTTTAGTCTTGGTGGTGTTGATGACGAGGCCTCTTTGCTCACAGAACAGAGAGAAGCGCTGTAACAACTTCTGTAAACCAGACGGAGTTTTTGATATAAGCAAAGTGTCGTCTGCGAAAAGAAGTGCGGGAACTTTATCACCCGCCAGAGCGGGAACGTCCGCTTCGACTTCAAGCAGAAAAGAGACCACGCCATTCACAAATAGTGTAAAAAGTGTTGGTGCCATGACACACCCTTGTCGAACCCCTCTATTCACTGGAATTTTTTTAGTTTTCTGGCCCTGTGTCCCCCATCTAATGCAGGCAAAGTTCTCTTCATGCATTCGGATGAGGAGTTTCAAGATGTAGGAAGGGATGCCCAACTCCTCCAAAATCGACCACAGACGATCGCGGGGGACCAAATCGAAGGCGGTTTTAAGGTCAATGAACGCAAGGTATAAAGCACCCTTGCCAATGGTGACCGTCTTCCAGTAAAGAAGCATTAACCTGAATGCTTGGTCAATGGTGCTGGTGCAGGCCCTAAAACCCGCCTGGAACTTGGTTAGAATCCCTTTCTCGTCCACCCAGGACGAGAAAGGGATATAGACTATGTACAATCACAGCATTACCTGACAGTCCAAGTACAAGCGTTGACTAATCCTGTTTTGATGAAAATATAAATTTCATTAAAATTTTATGGTAGGAGTTGTTGCTAGTTTAGGATAATCATACGTATCGGGCATATTCTCAAGGATCTATCGCAGAGTTATCGGCACTTTATCACAGCCAAAGTCACGATAAATGTATCGCCCCATTCACAAGCTGGTGTTAACAGCCCATATCACCAGATTACCTGCGATAGCAGTCGCAAAAAACATCACCACAGATGACCCCGGCAACTAACGCTAATGATATGCAGAGTAGGTGTTCCCGTGTAAAAAGCCGCAACAACACCACTCCTCAACATTCTCAACGACAAGCCAGATCAGCGATAAGATAAATAAAACATGTGATAAGGCACGTTAGCAGCAGGATTTTAACACCTGCTCTTACCTGATGTAAAGTCGGACGACAACCGGCACCAGACAAGAGAGCACAGCCCATAACCACACATGAAGAGCAACAGAAGCCCTGGGGCAACTGATCATGCAGCCTGGAGCCCCAATAGGGCAACAACACCCACCGCCACCACTCCCAGGAACCCCCCTGGGACCCTACCACCCTATTACAGAATAAACCCAAAACAACAATTCTGAAGAGTCATGGCGGGTCTTCTCAGGACATTCTGTAAGTCACAGCCTGCAAGACAGAAATCTAGATAAGAAGGTGTGTCATGCGCTCATCAAAGTACAGAGAGAGCGAGTGAAAGAGAGAGAGAGAGAAATAAGGAGAGAGAGAGAGAGGGAGAGAGGGAGAGAGAAAGAGAGAGGGAGAGAGTGAGAGAGAAAGAGAGAGAGAGAGAGAGAGAGAGAGAGAGAGAGAGAGAGAGAGAGACAGAGAGAGAATGGTAGAAAGGGAAAGATAAAGTGAGAAAGAGAGAGTGAGAGAGGGAGAGAGAAAGAGAGGGAGAGAAGGATAGAGTGAGAGAGAAGGAGAGAAAGAGAGAGTGAGAGAGAAAGAGAGGGAGAGAGAGAGAGAGAGAGAGAGAGAGAGAGAGAGAGAGAGAGAGAGAGAGAGAGAGAGTGCCGACACTGCGGACCCAGGCCTCACTGCTCACCTGCTGCCACCGGTGTGTTTTCAACCACATGCCAGTATAAACTGTAGTCCCCTAAGTCCCTTATCTGAAACAGTTTCAAGAGACATGAATGGCAGAGTCCATACAGTTGCACATGCTATCATTGCTGCCCGCCCCTGTGCACACAGGCTGCTCCCCCCCTGCCCCTCCCGCCGCCCAGTAGTGATTGCCCGCCCTTCGCAACCAGGCCTCACAGCTCACCTTCCGCCACCGCCGTGTCTCCAAGAGGGACCACCACATGCCGGTGGGAGCTCCAAACCCAGGGCCCGCGACCATGGCACCCTCCACATAATGCATCCCCGCGCCGCGGACCACCAGGTCACACACTTGATTCTGGGTGTTGATTTCGCAATGGCAGAGACCATATCAGTGCACATGGCATCATCGCAGGCTTCACACCCGCTCAGCTCTTGAGGTGCCACTAACTCTGTGAACTGCAAGGCCATGCCACGTGGTGGGAGGCCCGCTCTGCCCACTGGCTCAGGCCTACACTGCAGTCCAGTTGGGCTCACACTAATCCTTACCAGTCGGGCCCGCCAGGACGGTGCATCATCGCAGGCTGCACACCCGCTCAGCACTTTAGGTGCCCCTACCTCAGTGCACCGCAAGACACCGTCCCGTGGCGGTGTGCTTGTGCCTGCCGCGGTATATCCGGTGCCACCAAGTCTGTGCACTGCTAGCCATGGACCCTTTATGATTGAGTCACTGGGCAATGTGAGGTGGCAGGGCCCTAGGCCCTCATGCATAAATGATAACCACACGGAGACACCCAGTTAGAGAGTGGAAATGGTGTCCAGCACGTGCTCTAGGCCCTTTTTTATGCCTGTGCTGGATGGGTGTGGTGTGGGTGTGAACCAGCCGTGAGGGAGTGGCTGTGGCATGCTGACAACTAGACCTGTGAGCAGCAGATCCCTACAGGGAAGACCTGTGACATGTAGTGTTGTCCCCCCCCCCTGTGAGCGGAAGCGGAGTGGGCTCTCCCGGCATATGCTAGTCCAGCATAAGGGTGTGAACAGTGATCCTGGGGCTCTGGGCGTGGTTCCGTCCTGAGCTGGACAAGGAAGTAACTAATGCGTGTGTCTCCGTAGTAGTGTCGGTGCCACCCGGGCCACAATCGGCAATGTGTTACCCTGTGACCCAAGTCCCACAACATGAGCAACATGGAAATAAATGGGGGATCGGAGCACACTGCCTCACCTCCCAGCACAGTTCGCCCCTTAGCATTGTGGTAAATGCAGTTCACAGTGATTTCTTACTTGAATTTTAGCTGTAGTGGTTCACCAAAGTTGGTGCAGGTTAGTGCTGTAAATCTCTAGACACATGTGTTTCTGGATATTATCCGTCTTCAGTAGAGATAAAAAACGAAAATTCCTTCTGGGGTTGCTGGAAAGGCTGCCACAGTCTCTCAGGTCTCAGTACCTCTCTCTGGCGGACAGGTGCATCGCCAAGAGCTTGTCAGCTCAGTGGCTCAAGGGAGCCTTTTCAAACAAATGGGGGATGGGAGCACACTGACTCACCTCCCAGCACAGTTCGCCCCTTAGCATTGTGGTAAATGCAGTTCACAGTGATTTCTTACTTGAATTTTAGCTGTAGTGGTTCACCAAAGTTGGTGCAGGTTAGTGCTGTAAATCTCTAGACACATGTGTTTCTGGATATTATCCGTCTTCAGTAGAGATAAAAAACGAAAATTCCTTCTGGGGTTGCTGGAAAGGCTGCCACAGTCTCTCAGGTCTCAGTACCTCTCTCTGGCGGACAGGTGCATCGCCAAGAGCTCGTCAGCTCAGTGGCTCAAGTGAGCCTTTTCAAACAAATGGGGGATGGGAGCACACTGCCTAACCTCCCAGCACAGTTCGCCCCTTAGCATTGTGGTAAATGCAGTTCACAGTGATTTCTTACTTGAATTTTAGCTGTAGTGGTTCACCAAAGTTGGTGCAGGTTAGTGCTGTAAATCTCTAGACACATGTGTTTCTGGATATTATCCGTCTTCAGTAGAGATAAAAAACGAAAATTCCTTCTGGGGTTGCTGGAAAGGCTGCCACAGTCTCTCAGGTCTCAGTACCTCTCTCTGGCGGACAGGTGCATCGCCAAGAGCTCGTCAGCTCAGTGGCTCAAGGGAGCCTTTTCAAACAAATGGGGGATGGGAGCACACTGCCTCACCTCCCAGCACAGTTCGCCCCTTAGCATTGTGGTAAATGCAGTTCACAGTGATTTCTTACTTGAATTTTAGCTGTAGTGGTTCACCAAAGTTGGTGCAGGTTAGTGCTGTAAATCTCTAGACACTTGCGTTTCTGGATATTATCCGTCTTCAGTAGAGATAAAAAACTAAAATTCCTTCTGGGGTTGCTGGAAAGGCTGCCACAGTCTCTCAGGTCTCAGTACCTCTCTCTGGCGGACAGGTGCATCGCCAAGAGCTCGTCAGCTCAGTGGCTCAAGGGAGCCTTTTCAAACAAATGGGGGATGGGAGCACACTGCCTCACCTCCCAGCACAGTTCGCCCCTTAGCATTGTGGTAAATGCAGTTCACAGTGATTTCTTACTTGAATTTTAGCTGTAGTGGTTCACCAAAGTTGGTGCAGGTTAGTGCTGTAAATCTCTAGACACATGTGTTTCTGGATATTATCCGTCTTCAGTAGAGATAAAAAACGAAAATTCCTTCTGGGATTGCTGGAAAGGCTGCCACAGTCTCTCAGGTCTCAGTACCTCTCTCTGGCGGACAGGTGCATCGCCAAGAGCTCGTCAGCTCAGTGGCTCAAGTGAGCCTTTTCAAACAAATGGGGGATGGGAGCACACTGCCTAACCTCCCAGCACAGTTCGCCCCTTAGCATTGTGGTAAATGCAGTTCACAGTGATTTCTTACTTGAATTTTAGCTGTAGTGGTTCACCAAAGTTGGTGCAGGTTAGTGCTGTAAATCTCTAGACACGTGTTTCTGGATATTATCCGCCTTCAGTAGAGATTAAAAACGAAAATTCCTTCTGGGGTTGCTGGAAAGGCTGCCACAGTCTCTCAGGTCTCAGTACCTCTCTCTGGCGGACAGGTGCATCGCCAAGAGCTCGTCAGCTCAGTGACTCAGGGGAGCCTTTTCAAACAAATGGGGGATGGGAGCACACTGCCTCACCTCCCAGCACAGTTCGCCCCTTAGCATTGTGGTAAATGCAGTTCACAGTGATTTCTTACTTGAATTTTAGCTGTAGTGGTTCACCAAAGTTGGTGCAGGTTAGTGCTGTAAATCTCTAGACACATGTGTTTCTGGATATTATCCGTCTTCAGTAGCGATAAAAAACGAAAATACCTTCTGGGGTTGCTGGAAAGGCTGCCACAGTCTCTCAGGTCTCA
Source organism: Triturus cristatus (assembly GCF_964204655.1). Lineage (NCBI taxonomy): Eukaryota > Metazoa > Chordata > Amphibia > Caudata > Salamandridae > Triturus > Triturus cristatus. Next base: position 239,238,510 of record NC_140582.1, read on the forward strand.
GTACCTCTCTCTGGCGGACAGGTGCATCGCCAAGAGCTCGTCAGCTCAGTGGCTCAAGGGAGCCTTTTCAAACAAATGGGGGATGGGAGCACACTGCCTCACCTCCCAGCACAGTTTGCCCCTTTTGCATTGTGGTAAATGCAGTTCACAGTGATTTCTTACTTGAATTTTAGCTGTAGTGGTTCACCAAAGTTGGTGCAGGTTAGTGCTGTAAATCTTTAGACACATGTGTTTCTGGATATTATCTGTCTTCAGTAGCGAAAAAAAACGAAAATTCCTTCTGGGGTTGCTGGAAAGGCTGCGGACTGAACCGCTTCTTCCTACTCTTCTTGTCCTTGCCCTTCCCTGACACCGAGGTCCCAGGCTGGTTCTCCGGGGGGCTTGTGGGGTTCTAGTTGTCCTTTGTACTTTCTCAGGCTACCTCCATTGTGCTTCGCTGTTTTTTGGCTTTTGTTTGGGGTTTTTTCTACTTGTATAGTACATTTTCCCACACGACGCGTGGGAATTGCAGGCCTGTGGCTGGTTTTCTCTGATTTTTGTATCGCGATTGGTGTCATCACTACTATTTTCACGTTTGTGTTTGGCGTTTTTGCAGCGTCGCGTTGATTTTAACGGATTCATTTGACGCGTTATCGTGAGACTATCGCATGATACCGCCGTGTTGGGAATACCACGTTAACACTGCGTTATTTTCCCGCGATAGACAGCGATGTGAAGAGTTGCATTAAGCTAATTTTGGGGTAGTTATCACACTTTCCTGAGAATGTTCTCCATCATTTAATTGATTGAGCATTTCAATGTGATCCTCGATCCACTCTCCTCTTGCAGCATCAGCAAGTCTTCAGGACTCTGCCTGCTGGTTTTTCTTCTGTTCTGTAGGGCGTGTCTCCCCTCTGCTGCACACCCCTCTGCTGTCTGTATTGCTGTTTGGGCTGACTCTGAGTTAGCGTACATTGCAGCCTGTAAGTGTGGCGCCTGTAAGTCCATTTAACCGGAGTGCTTAGTTAGCCATTTGCTCATTCAGCCTCATAGACTAGTTAGCAATTTGGTCAGCTAGCCTCAATTAGCCTCATTTTTAGTTAGACTTACTGTTTAGTTAGCCTCATTGTTTACTTAGACTCACCTCCTCCCACATCCCAGCGCCCCACACAGGACCTACTTAATGGAGACCGCAGTGCAGCCATGCCGATAGTGTGCCAAAGGAAAACCCTCCTGTGCCTGTCTGTGCCTGGACCACTCCCAGACCAAGAACCCTGGCCTTCCTACCACCCACAGATACTCTGCTGCAGAGCTCCGAGCCATGGACCCCAGATGCCACAACAACAACAGCTGCCTCGCATCTCCTCAATCAATGTTAGGACCTTTCACTTGCTGCCTTTGCCTCTTTGTCTGCAACTCAGGACCTCACGCCATCAAGAAAACTGTTGTGACTGGCCATTTCTGCAGGATCACCCTCAACCTTCTTGACTTTCTCCTCCCTTTTTTTCTGACCTCGTTTTTGTTGGCTTTTGGACTTTGGGCACTTCACCACGGCTAACCAGTGCTAAACTGCATGTGCTCTCTCCCTAAAATGTGGTCATATTGGCTTACCAACAATTGGCATATTTAAATACCTTATAAATACCTATTAAAGTGAACTACATGTGCCCAGGGCCTGTAAATTAAATGCTGCTAATGGGCCTGCAGCAGGGATTGTGTCATGCATCCCAGTAGCCTTTTAATCATGGCTCAGGACTTCCACTGCAGAGTCTGTGTGTGCCAAAATGCCATTACGACCTGCCAAGGTAATCCTACTTGCCAGGCCCAAACCTTCTCTTTTGTTGCATATGTCACCACTAAGGTACGCCCTAGGCAGCCCTATGGGCAGGGTGCAATGAATGTAAAAGGGAGAGCATGTACTTTTGAGTTTTACATGTCCTGGTAGTGAAAAACTGCTAAATTCATTTTTCACTACTGCAAGGCCTATCTCCACCGCAGGTTAACATTGGGATTGCCTTAAAACATCTTTTAAGTATAATTTCCAATTGGGAAAAGAAAGAGATTTGGAGTTTGGTGTCTCTGGACTCACAATTCAAAATCACAACTTATTGTGAAGTTGGATTTTAAATTGTATGTCTGAAAATGCCACAATATGAATATTGTGATCATCATGCTTACTCAGTATCTCTCTGCCTGGTACTCTAGTGTGAACCATTTTTGCACAATTTTTTTGCCTTTTTTAGCCATTGTTAATCAGTGCTTACAAACTTCATTCTGTGATTTATTTGCTTTGTCACCTATGAATAATGTTTTATATTGTTATGAATTTCACTTTGTGATTTTTTTGCAATGCTATATATGTATAATGTCTTTCAATGTTATTGTTTTGTTCTCTGATCGTTGGTTTGTATCACTTTAGTTATAGCAGCATGCTTATTTGCCATTTCTTTACTTCTCACACACATCTTTGCACGATGCACTTTTCAGGATGGCTGCCAGTGTTTGTTGTCGTAGTCCTTTTTTTACCTTGTTGATTCTTACCTAGACGCGCATGCCTCATATAACGCTACACTCGCCCCTCCCATTTGCGAGAGCTGACACTGTGGGTTGAGAGACGTTCGTTTCATGGTCATTGGTAAGCGGTTGACGGCTTTCTCGTAGTGCATTTCTGACTAATCACTGTCTATTGCTTTACGCTTTGTTACTTGATGGCGCGGTTTTCATATCTTGCAGCACCTGTTTTGACATCTTCTCCTCTTGGGCCACCGTTACGCTTAGTATCATTCGACGTGGTAAGATTCGAACACGACATATGGTGATGGTTATCTTACGTAATCACTGTGTATCCGCTCACTCTACTTTTATTCATTGCTCAGGTTCCACAACCCGTTAGACGTCTGTCTGGTATTCATTTCATTCGAAAACGTGTAGATGACCGTCTATCGGTATGATATATTGTTTCAGACCTCTGGGAGATTTTCAGTCACGGTTTAGGGAGACGGTTGTTGTGGCTTTTTTACCAGCACTCGTGGTGTTTGGGATCATTGCTTTAGAACGTGTTGCGTAGTTGATCTTCGATTCACTGAATTTTCATTGTTTCTCCTTTTTCCTTTTTCACTTCCTGTTCTGTTTTCTTCCATTATCACGTACTGTTGGCATGTCGTTAGTCCTGTCCACGTATGGGCCAGAATGTAAATATCTATGCACACATATGTTGTAATGACAATCATGTAGACTGTTGTTGTTTATGTTCCACAGAATCCCCTGACGAAGGGCTTTGCTTTATCAGCCCGAAATGCATTGGGAAACTCAGAAATTAAGACGGTTGTTTTGATCATTTGTTAAACGCTGTGTTTCTCTACATTAATCATGAACATTGATATTCTTCGACAGTAAAGAAGAATTGTTGTACAATCAACATATGACTTCGTTTGGATTCTGTTTGATTCAGTGATATATTTTTGGACTCATAAACTTGCAATGTGTTTCAAGTGAAATATATGAGTTAATGTTTCATAAATGTGAAAAATTCACACTGGATAGTGTTTCTTCGTAGTGCACTAGGTATCCCCAGACACATCTCTGGGCTTTTGTAGTGCTTTTAGAAAGTTGGCATTTTCTTACTTTGACCATTCTACGCCTGTGCTCGTCTCAGAATACACGGCTGGTTTGGCTGACAGCCTGACTTTGTACATTCCCTCCAGATAGTCACACAAAGGGAGCTGGGGTGTAACATTCGTATCCTGAAGGCCCATCACCAGGCTAATGGGCCTTCCTGAGGTACATTGGGAGGGACAAGCTAACACTTGCACTTGAATAGGGCCGTGCCTATCATCACACAAAAATGCATAGTGAATCTGGAGCCAGGGCAGGAAAGGCAGGGACCTTGTCATCTTCAAAGGTCTCTTTGAAGACTCCCCTGACTTCAGAGGCACATTTGGGTATAAGTACTGGACCCCTGTCAACCTCCAAATCAGAACTTTGCTGAAACCAAGGACATTCTGTTTGGAAGAAGAGCTGCTGTGCTGTAGGAGAGATTGCCGCTTTGCTACCTGCTCTGTAGTGTTAGCCTGCTGCCTGCTGCTTCTTGCCTGTTCTCTATATCCTTGAACCCACGTTTCTCAAAGGGCTTGTTACCTTGCCTCCCATTCTCTGAAGTCACAGATCACAAACAACTTCTTGCAAGTCTGCTGGTTCGGCTGGATACTGCCATCTGTTGGTCATACCCTTGCCTGAGGTGACACCTCCAGTCCTGGGCCTCAAAAGTGGATTCTGCAACTGTTCTCTGCAAATATCAACACAGTGACCCCTTTGCGCTGATCAGCACCAACATAGTGCCCTCCGACACGACTGCAGGGTTTGATGACAATGTAGCACCGATCCAAATCCCACTTGTTAGAACTGGGGGTCTCTAATTGGCTGAGGTAGGTGCCCTAGTCCAAATAGGGACCCTTGCTTCTAGTCAGGGAAAGGGGGCACACACTCTTAGATAACCCCTGCACCCTATCCGGTAGCTTGGCACGAGTAGCCCAGCTTATTTCCAAGGCAATGTGTAAAGTATTTGCAACCCCACTCCCAGTAACACAGTGATAACACCACAAATGGACACTACACGGAGTTAGGAAAATAGCGGTATCTTTATCAAGAAGAAATACGATGAGACCAAACGATAAAAATATCCAGCATATGCGCATTCGTAATATTTCACTGGGCCGGTTATTAGGCCAACAATCACTAGTAGGTTCTTGCGGTATTAATGAGCAGTTCACGATGGCCTAATGCAGTCCTGATGCAATGCTATGCAGTTCGTAATGTAGTTCGTGATGTAGAAATAAGACAGTCCTTAATGCAAGTACTAATGGGGATCATAAAACAAGTAATACTGCAGTCCGTAATGCAAGTTTTAATGCAGATCGTAAAAGCAAGTAATAATGCAGTTCGTAGTGCAAGTACTAATGTGGTTCGTAAAAGCAAGTAATGATGCAGTTCGTAATGCAAGTACTAATGTAGATCGTAAAAGCAAGTAATATTGCAGTTCTGCACCGATCGCGGTGCTAGTGAAGATCTCTCTGCCACTCTTAGCTGACTCGCAGTCAGCGACTGCCAAACTATGCCCCCAATACTGTTACGAAGTGCAGCTCCACAATCCGACCCCGGTACAGCCACTCCTCTGCAAGCATGGGCCGCGATTCTAACTTGAGCGGAGGCTCGCGCTGCAAAGATGGGAAAGGCAGAGAGCGGTCTCTCATAGCACGCACTCTGCCCCAGCAGCGACACACGCACACTCGCTGAGCGTTACCTGGGGGGGTGCAGTCTCTCTCTCCTCTCCTCGCGGCTTGGGTGTCACACTGGGCAGCTTCGGGTTGGTGGCAGCTGCTCCTCGCAGTGAGAGTCGGGCTACCAGGCGACGTCCTTGCAGCTGATCGGCTCCTGGCACGACTCCGTTGATCTTGGGCAAGGGACCTCAGACCCACGATGGTGAAGGTTCACAGGTCTCTCCTTGCCAAAGGCAGGCTCAGGCCGGCGGCAGTGATTTCTCACAGCTCCCCCTTGGGACGACGGTCCAGGCCGATGGTGATAACTATCACAGCACTCTGGTCACGCTGTCGATCATGAATTTTCACGAAGGCCTAAGGCTGCAAAAAGCACACGCACACAGCGTCGCTGAGACACACTTGGAAACTTTTATGTTTCTGAGTTTTCACAACAGGGAGCCAGCTCCTCTCGGGCCCTTGGAGACAAGATACTTCAGGACACAGCACACAGCAAAGTCCTTTCAAGCAGGGGGACACAGCACGCAGCAAAGTCCCTTGTTCTTTCCTTAGTCAAATGAGCAAACTGCAGGCCAGCCCCAGAACACACAGCAAGGGCAGTCCTTCTCTTCAGTCTCTTCAGCTGTTCTGCTTTGGCAGAAGTTCCTCTTAATCACGAAGTAGTTTCAATTGATTTTCAGGCTTGAGTTCAGTCTTGAGTTCAGGGGTTTCTGCTGTCACATTTATACCCCTAAATGCCTTTGAAGTCCTTGTGTTCAAGGGGCTCTGAGCCCGGTCCAAACCAGACCTGAGTGTCTTCCTGCCAGTGCACACCTTCTTTCTTTGATAGTCAGGGTCTGGGCCTCAGACACTCCGCAGGAGGTGGAACCATTCTTTTGTGGCAGCAGCACAGCCCTCTTCGCATCAAAGGGGCTACTCCTCCCACCACACCAAATGCAGGACAACCTGTTGCTGTCTCACCTACTCCTCCCTGGTGTCAGGACACCTCCCAGACCCTGTCACATCCAAACCCAGACAGTCAATACACAACCAGGTAGAGGCATGCAGGATGGTTAGAACAAGAAACCAGCCACTTCTAAAAGTATGGTTTCTAAACGCACAATTTAAAAACCATTTTCACAACAAGATGTGTTATTAAATTCTGAGTTCAGGCACACTAAACTTCATCCCTCCATCTTATGCCTAGGGGAAGATATGCTGGAAACATGTGACACAGCATTCCCCATTCTATCCTATGGGCAAGATGGCCTTGCCAAAGCGAAAAAATGAAACTGGCAGTATTTCACTGTCAGGACATGGTACACACCTCAGTACATGTCCTACCTTTCACATACACTGTACCCTGCCCAGGGGGGTACCATGGGCCTACTATAGGGGTGTCTGATGTGCATAAAAAGGGAAGGGTAAGGCCTGGCACTTGTCAGGACAACAAGGCAGTTAACAAACTGCGCGCAGGCACTGCAGTGGCAGGCCAGAGATCTCTTTTTAGGGCTACTTGTATGGGTGGCACAATTAGTGCTGCAGGCCCACTAGTAGCATTTGCATTACCAGCCATGGGACACATAGTGCACTTTACTAGGGGCTTTACTAGTAAGACAAACATGCCAATTATGGACAGCCAATTACCATAACACTTTATACAGGGAGCATTTGCACTTTGACACTGATCAGCAGTGGCAAAGTGCCCAAAGCATCTATGTCGGCAACACAGTATCAGAAAAAGGTCTAAGAGGAAGGCAAAAAGTTTAAGGAAATTTCACCAAAAAGGGCCAAGTCCAACACATCTGCAAGGCTGTACTTCAACGCAGCGCAGATCACTCAACACCGATTGCAAGGCTCCATCCCGACACATCGGCCTGACTGCGTGAATGGGAACAGATGCATTGAGCCTCCAACGTCATCACCTGCTCCATACAAAGGTACTTTTTTCAACGGACCCAGCGTGAGTCCTGTAGCCGGTCTGCCAGAACTTGGAATTTCCCTTGGCCTAGCACGTCCCCAATTAGCCTTTTAGCACCATTAACTTCTAAACACGGGCTTTATTTACAATGAATTAATGCAGCGCGGTGCTGCAAGCCATTTGGCTGTGCTGCGCTGTATTAATTCCGAAGCAAAGGGAAGCGTCATATCTACAATGATATGATGGATCCCTTTGCTCTCCCCTGCGCTGGCGCACAATTAGCTACCATGCACCGACACAGGCACCCTTGCACCATGGGTGAAATATTTACAAGGACACGAAAAGCCCCGCAGGCTGGATTTATGTGTCCTTGTAAATATAGGGCAACAGGTGGAGCAAGGAGCATGTAAATAAGCCCCACTGTTTTCAGATGTAATCTTTAAAAAATCATATCTCAAGATCTACTTATTAGAACTTTTGTCGTTTTGGTCTTGTTTTACTCAGATAAATATTCTTTATTTTTCCAAATTGTCATTTTGGCCTTGTTTTACTCAGATAAATATTCTTTATTTTTCCAAACTTGTGTGCAGTCTTCCTGTGTTTTTTTCACTGTGTTACTGTAATTTAAGTGTTGCACAAATACTTTACACATTGCCTCTTATGTTAAGCCTGATTGCTCTGTGCCAAGCTACCAGAGATTGAGCACAGGTTAATTTAGGGTGTGTATATGACTTGCCCTGACTAGGATTGTGGCTCCTGATTGGACAGGGTGAGTACTCTGCCACCAAGAAATCTAAATTCTAACAAAAACCCTTGCCACACCCAGTGGACCGACCACAACCACCCTGGAATCACTCCACTGCCTCCTGCTCAACGCCCAATCACTCTGCAAATACAACACCGAAATCTGGGACACTGTCACCACCCTCACCCCGACGTTATCTTCATCACAGAGACCTGGCTCACCCCCTCATCCACCACCAACATTGTCAACATGACACCCAATGGTTACAAGATGATACATCAGGACCACACCAACAAAAAAGGAGGAGGCATTGCCATCTTCCACAAGGACACCATCCACGGCACCACCACTTAAGTCAACACTACACCAACCATGGAACACCTCAACTTCCAGTTCCAAACCAATGGCAGAACTACCATCAGCATCACCCTCACCTATAGACTCCTAAGACCACGCCCTAGCTACTGCAACGCCTTCCCCAATTTCATTTCCCTCCTAACCTTTGACTCCAAGCACTACATCTTCCTCAGGGACGTCAACTTCCACCTCGAAGACACCAAAGATGCAAACACTGCCAACCTCCTGGAAAGCATGGGTAACATTAGCTTCACCCAACTGGTCACCAACCCCACACATGGCTCAGAACATACACTTGACCCGATCTTCACTGACAGGGACAGATTAAAGTACAGTCATGTTACTGAACTCACCTGGATCGACCATGCAATCGTTCATTTCACTATTGCAGGAGCACCACGCAACACCACCAAGCTTCCCACATCTTCCACCAAAGCTGGAACAAAGTGACAGAGACCCAACACCACCCATCCCGACCCTGCAACCAACCTTGAACAAACGGTCAAGAACTTTTCCACTTGGATCATCAATTGCACCAACAGAGTTGCCTTCCTAAAGCCCGCCAAGACCAGCAGACCCACCAAACAAGCCAGTTGGTACACTCCAGAACTCAGGACAATGAAACCCAACTGCAAATGACTAGAAAGATGATGGTGCACCACCAAAGATCCCACAGACCCTGCCACCTTCTAATCAGACATCAACAAATACCACTGACACCTAAAATACTCAAAAAGAGGCACCCTTGCAGACCACCTGAAAGCCAGCTCCAACCATATAAAGAAACTTTGTAGCATTGTCAGTGAGTTCTCCTGCCCAGCAGCCACCAAGAACACTATCTCACCTTACCAGGAACTCTGCGACACCCTGGTGGACTACTTCCACAAAAAGACAGACGCCACCCAAAACCATCTGCTCACCATATGAGAACAGCTCACCACACAGAGCACCACAGCCATCATTAACTCAATCCACTCTGGAGCACCCACTGCTCCCTGTCCCCACCACTTCTTCAACCTAAGGAGCAAGGAAATCATCTTCAAACTCACCTCCATTATCAATGTGCCCATCACCAAAATCGCCTTCCCCGATGGATGGAATCATGCAGAGGTGAGACCGCCTCCTCAAGAAACTGTCCACCAACACCAGCAGACTCAAGAACTACTGCCCCTCTCTCTGCTCCTCTTCCCTCCCCAAAGTCTTTGAGAAGTCCATCAATGGCCAAGCCACTGAACACCTGGAGAGAAACAACCTGCTGGCCACTTCCCAATCAGGGTTCTGCGCCTGCCATAGCAAGGAGACCACCCTGATCGCTGCCACCAATGACATCAGAACCATCTGCTCACCATATGAGAACAGCTTGCCACACAGAGCACCACAGCCATCATTAACTCAATCCACTCTGGAGCACCCACTGCTCCCTGCCCCCACCACTTCTTCAACCTAAGGAGCAAGGAAATCATCTTCAAACTCACCTCCATTATCAATGTGCCCATCACCATAGTCGCCTTCCCCAATGGATGGAAACATGCAGAGGTGAGACCGCCTCCTCAAGAAACTGTCCACCAACACCAGCAGACTCAAGAACTACTGCCCCTCTCTCTGCTCCTCTTCCCTCCCCAAAGTCTTTGAGAAGTCCATCAATGGCCAAGCCACTGAACACCTGGAGAGAAACAACCTGCTGGCCACTTCCCAATCAGGGTTCTGCGCCTGCCATAGCAAGGAGACCACCCTGATCGCTGCCACCAATGACATCAGAACCCTCCTCGACCGAGGAGAAACAGCAGCCCTGTGCCTCCTCGACCCCTCTGCAGTGTTCGACACTATATCCCACCACACCCTCATCAAGAGACTCCACTGCATCGGGATTCAGGGAGACGCCCTCAAATGGATCGCATCTTTCCTCACAGGATGAAACCAGAGAAACCGCCTATCACCTCGGAACCCTAGAGCATCATCTGTGGCATCCGTCAAGGCTCATCCCTCAGTCCCACCCTGTTTAACACATACATGATGCCTCTAGCTAACATTGTCAGAACGCACGGCCTCAACCGCATATTCTACGCAGACCACACCCAGCTCATCCTCTTACTCTCAGATGACCCGTCCTACACCAGGACAAAGTTCCACGACTGCATGACGAGTGTCGCCGATTGGATGAAGACAAACTCCCTGAAACTCTACACGGACAAGACGTAAGTGCTGATTTTTGGGAACAACACCCCCCGTGGAACATCGTCTAGTGGCTGGCCGAACTCGGACCCACACAGACAGACCAAGCCTGCAACCTCAGCATTCTCCTGGACAGCAAACTCATTGTGAAATCCCAGGTCAACTGAGTCTCCTCCACCTGCTTCCACACCCTTTCATGCTCCAAAATACCTTTAGATTGCTCCCCGTCATCATCAGGAAAACCATAACTCCAGCCCTAGTCACCAGCCGGCTTGACTATGCCAACACGCTCTATGCAGGAATCAGCACCCAACTCCTGAAGAGACTCCAGATGACACAGAACTCAGTTGCCAGACTCAACCTCGACCTCCCCATATGGACCCAAATCAACCGTCACCTCAGGAAGTTCCACTGGCTACCCATCCAGAAAAAATGTCAGATCAAGATGCTGATACACACCTATAAAATCTTCCATGACCATGGACCAGCATAAACCAAACACCTCCTGAACTTCCACCAACCCTCCAGACACGTGCGCTTTTCCTCCATTGTCCTGGGGTACACTCCCCACATCTGCTCAGGCTGCAGTGGTGGAGGCTCCTTCTCCTACCTTGCGACCAAGTCCTGGACCAACCTTCCCCACCACCTCTCAACATCAGGCTCTCTCCCGGAATTCAGAAAGGAACTCAAGACCTGGCTTTCCGACTGATCCCAGCAAGATCCTAGCACCTGGATACCATCATGGGTGATTAGCCCATTTCAATTGGTTGATAGTTTTAAAGTACCACTGTTCACCCTTAGTCAGCTAATTTGATGACACTTTTTAATAAACATTTTATTGGCATTTTAATTCATCGGACAAAGACATCTGCCATACAACTAAAAGAAGAGACAATGAAAAACAGCAGTATCCAGGAAACATGCCAGAAGCAACAGCGTCCACCCTGTCAATTTGACAAAGAACAAACTCCCTCCCTTTTATTATGACCTATGGATCAATGGCATACACAAACAGAGTAGTAGTCAACTAACCTAAGTTAAAGTGACTGTGCCATTGTGGTTAGGAACTGAAAGCATCATATCAAGAATCCCCCAAACAGGAATGCTCTCTTCTGATGAAAGCCAAATACCTGAAATGCTTATACAGAGACATCCAGCACTGATTACTCCTAATTTCGATGGTGGATACCTGCAGTTGTGAGTACAAATACTACAATGATCTGCACTTAACAAAATGCACTTGAGAGGACTGGTGCTAACTGGCCAGCAGTGCGCTTTCACCACCTTGAAATTGTAAAAAGTTTATTCCCGGTGTTCAGAAATACAAAAGGTAGGTAGAGAACAGGCTTTAGAGAGCATTGTTTATCTTTTATCTCCTTGACTATGGCCCAGTAAATAAAGGCTTTGAAAAAAATAGATATCAGTTACAGAATAATCACCCCCTTTCCACTTTGGGTTTCTGAGTGGAATATTAGAATGGGAGAAATATGGAAGTATTTCCAAGGGATCCTCAGTGGCGTAGCTTAGTCAGTTAGATACGGGGGTGGAGGGGGGGGGGGGGAGAAATTTCCCAACCATCGCTGCCATTTAAATGGCAAAATGGATGAAAATAGTCTTTAATATAAAAGACTTCTCTGCACCACATAAGGGCCATCCAGTCCCTTGTTTATTCTTGGCTTGTTTTGTGCCAGAGGGAAGAGGAGGGATAGGTGTATATACGCTCTGAAAAGTTTCATAGATACATGTTTTTGTGCTATGAGGGCTGCTAATCTGAGTGAAAACCCAATCACAGACACGGCTACCGTGACTGTAGACCCTTAGACCCAACTACACACACCAGAATCCATTTATTAGGGGGTGTCACACCCTAAACAGCCCCCCTGAAGCAAAGCCCTTGGGAATCCTGATAATTTCACCCTACCCTGTTTGCCGACCCTAGATAACTATAGAGAAAAAGAACAATCTGGCTCATAACGTTAAATATTATCTGTTCTGGAGCCTTCACATTCTTGCTTGAAATGTTCTAAAATACATAAACTTGACATGAAGAAAAAGCTTGAACACGTGCATCTGAATCTTCATGTGTCCATTGAGCTTACTCTAGCAGATTTATTTCATTTTTAATCCTTTTCCGAGGAGTTACATCTGCTGTTCATCTTCACATTTCCTGACCATCACTTTTTTCTTTTTACAACAAAGCATTTACATGTTACTTATTTTGAAGTGCAATGAAATGGTTTGCTCTTTTCTGCATACAATTGAAAACAGATGCTGATTTTGTGTTCGCCATTCAACTCTGCTGTTAGTTTGAGAACACAGAGTGTGTACAACTTTGAGCATGGAGTGCATGCTAGTTCAGTCTGTCAAATATGGTTATGTATGCTAGAAGTAAGAAGTCAGTTCTGGCAACTTACATTTGTAGGGGACAACTTTTTATGTGGCAGGACATATCCATGACTACCTCTTCAAATAAAATGAGAAATGTTTTTTAAGATCATTTTTGTGGTGTGTAATAAAATACTCTAAGCAACAATGTTCCTTAGGAAAGGGTGAACAAAAACTGATAAATACAGACCCCTTCAGTACTGTTTTAGGTAAACGTGTCCAGCCGGAGATATGTACAAGACAACATACTGAGAGTGGGACACAAGCCTGCATTCCATGACAGAAACGTAGAAACATACACAACATATAGTCTAGGAAACATTTAAGCAAGGCTCAGGCAACGCTCACAGTTTGTTCTCAGGAGAAAACATTTCACAGTTATAGGTAAAGAAATCGCAAGGAACACCTCTACATGACAAATAGTAACATCATAGTGTATGTATGAGGTGTTTTTGGGTGTCGACGGCGTTTCGATCCAGGAGACAAATGTGTGGATCATCTTCAGGACATTAAATAAGCATGCCTGAATTATAGGTGCCTTAAAATTACGTGGATTTATAAGTCGTTGAGTAAGGGTAGCAGGAATGTCCTCAATGGGAGTGGCGGAGGTAGAGGTTGTGAGTTAAAGTTAGGAATTTAGCGTGATGCATCAATTGTTGAATCAAAAAAAGAGCCACGGGAATGTGCTCTGTGGGCGCGATCGCCTTTAGCCGTAGGTTACGGTTTGATGTCTCAGGGGATCAATGTCCGTAAATGTGGGGGCAAATGTTTGCTTTTATTCTCGCTATCACAATACGATTGTGTGTGTGCCATAAACCCTCAACAACATTCTGACATTGCACAATCAGTATCTTTACACATATCAGTATTTTTTTACAAGAACTGTAAGAACTGTATACTTTAGCAAACTATTCAAAGTTGTTGCGTGAAATAGCGGCAAACGCAGCCTCAGTTATCGATATATAGCAAAAACATATACCGAAGATGTGCATGTTATGCCACACACATTAAATAGAAATGAGCAAAACCTAGATAGAGAACAGTTTTAGAAAAGTCTGTTGTCAATTTACTTAGAATAGATCTGCATAGGGTAAGTGACATTGAACTTTAGTGTCTAGGACCTATGAAGGTTACATGTCTTTACTTCAACCACCTTTTCTTACTTTTTACCTTTTCTTACCTTCTCATTTTTACTTTGTCATACCTTTACTTTTCTCACCTCTCACCTACCAGTGTCCCCCGATCCCTGACGCTAAATGCTAACCATTTCCTTTATCTTATTTTTAACTTATTTATTTACATAAATTTCAATAAATTACATTAAATATGATCTGTACCAACCTTTACACTAATCATAAATGTAATTAAATAACTTTTTACATTTAGTTGAAGTAGCTTACTTTACTCATTCACTAAACCTAACCCCAAATCATAGTTAAATTAAAGGAACCTTAAATGATTTTTAATTATAATAAACTAATATTAACAACACTCCTACCCATATTTTCTAATTTATTTATTCAAATAATTTAATTAATTCCCTTGAAAAATCAAAGCAAAAACATAGGCTAAAGTAAAATAATTATAAACTGCATTGTAACCCTTAAGCTAACCCCAATCTTATATTTTGATAAAGACATGCTTTTTTGCCTTTGATTTGTCAATTATTTTAAAACTAAAGCTAACTGAAACTCTAAGTTTAAATGTAAACTTATTTAGACTATTTTAATGACATTACAGACCAATGAATTACAATAATTGTAACCCTATTCATTAATCCCCCAACATTTTTATTATGAATTACTAACTAATAATTTTGATCCAATGTGTGAATAAAGAAAATGTTGATTTGTAAACTGAAAAAAAGATTCTGAAATTCAATTTGCTAATCGGAATATTTTATGTATGATGCATTCCCGAATCAATTTGTGTATTCTTAGTGTTGTATTCTTACTACTGTGATTCTCTAAATATTATTCCTAAGGAATCACTCATTGTGAATCTATCTTTGCAAACTGTGAATGTCGCTTTGGAAGCAAATAATGACATCCAACAACCAGAGAGTTATGAGAGAGGGTGGGTTTATTGTGTGAGAGCCATCACAAACATGGCCTGTCAAAAGACTCAGAAAGAGATGGGTATAGAAGGATGGATATAGAAAGCGGAGGCAAAAAAAATTCTACTGTTGAGGTGGAAATACTTGCTAAGGACTGTGTACTAAATAATGATAGGTTATTTGTTATAAGTTTTCTCTCTGCCCGAATCCACCAAAAGAACAATATGGCATAGCATACAGGAAAAAATAAATGCAGTTGGTGTTACCCAGCAAAGCATGACGAGAGCAGGAAGTACTGGTATAATCTAAGGACGAGAACAAAAGAAAAATTGGCACTAGGATGAAAGAAGCTGTTGCCACTGTAGGGCGGCTACTGACAGATCCACAACATCAACACATTGAGAATGTCATTGAATCTACCCTGGTTAATCACTGAGATGAGTTAGTGATATTGATGCTCTTGCACTACCTCCACGAGACACAGCTCAGAACAATGCATCACCCCAAAAACTCTTTTTTTTGTGGGGTAACCTTAGTCTCAGTATGACCGCATATTAAGTACAGAGGGCCTCATTTATGAGGTTTTGACGTAGGGCAGCGCCGCAAGGAATCTTGCTTTGCTGCCCTACATCAAAACAAAAGAGCAGACATATGCTGTATCTATAAAATACGGTGCATTCCTGTCCTATTCTCTGATCTAGCCCACAATCGGCTGCCATGCACCAACACAGGCACCCTTCCACCATGGCGCAAGTGTGTTGCGGGGCAGATTGATTTTGTGTGGGAAGGTACACCTTCCTGCACAAAATCAATTAATTCAGGCGATTTTCTCTTTCTATATGTGTTGCAGAATGCAGCACTATTAGAAAAAGGAAAATATTAGGAGAAATGAAAACATTTCTCCTCATTGCGCCTCCCTAATGCCACCCCTGGAGTGGCATTAGATTCTGACAGATTCCCAGGTTTAAGATTTGTCGTAAATCTCGGAATGCTTCAGATTCCATGGGTGTTGCATGAGAACACCTACAGCAAAACCCATGGAATGCCCCTTTTACGCAGTGTTCTGCATGAAAGGGGCCCATATTTACAAGGCCATGAAAAGCCACGTAAAGTGGCTTTATGTGGCCTTGGAGATATACCGGGGCATATTGGGCCACCAGAATGTCGAAAAAGTGACGTTCCGACAGCTCAAAAGAGCTCATAAATGAGCC
The DNA here is from genome assembly GCF_964204655.1 of Triturus cristatus. Classification (NCBI taxonomy): domain Eukaryota; kingdom Metazoa; phylum Chordata; class Amphibia; order Caudata; family Salamandridae; genus Triturus; species Triturus cristatus. Next base: position 239,254,588 of record NC_140582.1, read on the forward strand.
CCAGAATTTCTACATCCATCCATACATCCATCCTTCATAACCTCCACACAATGTAAACTTAGAACTCAGTGTGTACATATGTACTACTGATTAAACAAATTATGAGAATTGCAGTTCCATATCAGTAATATATGTCATTGATACTAGTGTATTTTGCCATACTGTAGGGAACACATTCATGTAACTTTCAACTCACGAGCCTCCTTGCTGCTGTGTGACACATGCTCTTCTGCACTTCTGGTGCTCTGGGACAGCTCTGGCCATTCTGCCTGCGGACATTCACACTTGAGTGATTTTAGACCCTCGAATCTGCAGCAAAGGGCTTGATTCAACATAATTACACTTATAGGAATACTACATTAAAAATAATACTTACCGAACAATGTTAAAAAAAAAAGAATCAACACTAAGCCCTGTGTGTTTGTAACGCTTTGGGCCCGATTCATAAAGGGAAACTTAGACTTCCGGTGTAAGTTTAGACCAAACGTCTAAGTTTCCCTTTGTGAATCGGGCCCATGGTTTTCAATATTCTCAAAAGGGTAAGATAATGTCACATTTAAATTTAAACCCCCAAAGTAAACAATTGGATTGCTGAGAGCTCTTTCTGCAATGTTACGCATTAAGTTGCAACAAAGGGTTAAGAGGTATTGGAATAAAAATGTTTTCGCTGTGTTGTTTATGTATTGTGTTCCTTAAGTTAGCATTCGCAGCACCATTTCATGTGTGGCCGCCATTTTGAGTCATGATCGAAACTGATTTCTCTCCCTGCCCCCGCTGAAAGCAGCTGTGATAGTTTTCGTTTCTCCAAGGTTGAGCTTTGGCGTACTAATGAATACACTGCTCTTACTAGCGCATACCTTCCCGCTAGTTAGGCCTGCTCCCACCCTCAGAGCGGCTGGCACAGGCAGAGTGACCTTGGCATTAAGATAACATGTGCCGGTCTCAGGACCGAAACTCATCCTGTATCTTCTTTGTTCAACTGCTACCAACTGCAAATTTCCAGTCAGTGCGTGTCTTTATTGGTTCTGAATTGTAAATAATGTATCGCCATGCTTGCTAAAGTCAGTCCCTCTGCAGCAATCCCAGGAAGCTGGTCAGACTGGACTCCGCTCGAGTGTACCTGAATAAAAATACTTGGTTTGTATTCTCCACTGTCTGACCGACTCTTCATTTGTGTGGAAGGATGGGAGGTGGTCGCGAGTGACCTGGGTGGCCCTAATCGGGTCACTTCCTTCAGAGGTATGCATATATGATATATTATGTGACACTGACCTGAACATAAACAGTGTCTGTGAGGCTGACCTTTGCTCAGCCTGGCAGACACTCTTCATGTCTGCCAAAAGGTGGGAGTGGGGCCCCTACACCCTTAAGGATGGGCTGCCCCTGCTACAAGTCGCATACATGTAGAAAGAGGCGTTGTTTTGCCCATGCAAGTCCATGCTTTGTAAGGTTCTGCACTTGGTGTACAAATCAATCAGTTAAAAGCTATGTGTAAGGCAAGTATGTTGGTGACTCCAAAACACATGAACAAGTGTTTCCAAGCAGTAAATAAAGGTCAGCAGTCCATGAAACTCAAACTGAGTCTTTAACTGAAGCAGTCACAGCTTAATATGCTGCACTGTATGATGACTCAATATGGCGCAGATGTAAACACAGACAATTCCTTGGAAGAAAGAGGGGATTGGTAGCTCTGTCCACTGGCTGGATACTGCCACTGGAGTGTTGTCCTGAAGAACGGCAAATCTTTCAATAGAAATGGGGTACTTTAGTATGGGTGTTGCAAGTAGATTGAGGCAGGCCCATCTGGTTTGAAGTGATGCAATCAAGCGAGTTTACAAGCCTGGGGCAAGCAGAAAATAATGAAAGTTATGGTATTTCAAGCCTCTGCACTATATCTGTGAATAAGGCACCATGTGTTGTGCAAATCAACCACGGGGCAGAGGAAGAAAGGGAAGGTACTGCTATCTCCACAGAGATGGCAGCAGTAATCCTTGGGAGAAGAGGGCCAAGAAAGTGACATACAATCATAACATAGTACATTCTTTTTACATTGTAATTTGTCTACTCTCTTATTTCATGTCCTAATTAAGTGAAATCCAACCCTGGATGATATTTCTTTCATATTTTGGATACTGAACCTGTGAATGAACAGATATTTTTGTAATACATAGAATAAGAATACATGTCTTACTTATGACTATATGATATGAATAGTTTTAGTCAAAGAGTGGTTGACAGTAATGTCTATACTGCATGCTCTTCCATCCTCGGCCCTTGTAGCTTTAAGATCTGTGGCCGCATGTCAGTGGGGGTCATCATCATCAGACTTGTTGTTCTCTGGGACAATACGGATACCTCTCCTAGTTGTAGTGCTGTGCAAGACTGCAGAACAGGTGCTGAGTATATAGCAGGTCGCAGGAACATACATTAGTGTTCCACCATTTTGGTGCAGACAAAGGAATCTTCCTTAATGTAACATTTGCTGAACAGAAGATCACGTTTTATTATGGGCAATGTTGTATCTCTGCTCCTTTTCTGTCTGTAGATAGTGATATAGTGTCAAATGCAATGGCCGAATGGCATATGCACTACCCCCTTAGAAATAAAATTGTAATAAAAGTATAATATATGTGATATCACAAAATTTTATCTGATGGGGGTACATTGATTTAACTTACCTAAAAGACACCCAGTTTCAAACTCTCTGCTTGTCAAATGGTCAGACAGGGTGCAATGCCAGAACGTGAATAAACCATGGGCACCTCCAGAGTTTCGTGATACGAGGTCTGTGATCAGGCACTCTGAGTGACATAAGACAATTATAGATACGTCCCGCACTCCCAGTTCTTCAAAGTTCATCAAGTGTAGTCATTTAGGGGTGCTATCATGGAAGTGCTATGTCCTGAAGCACTATGAAAATACATGTTAAGCTTGCTGATATTGTGTATATCAGTCCTGGGATGCAACCAGCACATTGTTGGATGAAAAATCATCATAAGCCAAAAAGTAATCAGTTTTAATCCACTTTAAACATTTTCCTTATAGGTTTTATTGTCCATTTAATTGAATAGGTGAAACATGATAATTCCAATGTACAAATGCATGTATAATGCCACGGCCTTAATACAGCATGTCGGATTCTCATGTTTCATATTTATATTTGACCCAATGCATTTCGGCCGTTCGGCCTTCGTCACAGGTAACTCTGAAGTAAAGAAAAACATTGTATCGTGAATAGTTTCTCAAAACCTAAATGCTTTCCTAATAAACTTAACAGTGTGAACTTAAAAACACTCTCCAATAAATAATCCCCCATTTCTTGTGAATAAGTAAAATTCGCTATTTGTTCAAAACCCAAAAACGCATTAGAATCAAAATCATCATTTGTTGTTAAACCCTTATGTTACTAAACACGTGCGCTACATTGTATCCCATTCCTACCTTCAACGTTCAACGATCAAGTTCAAACCCATTCATAATATGCTCCCGCTAACACGGATTGCAAAAAGTTCTGACGTAGCTGTAACCCAACTAAGGCTTGTATCCCCAATACCACGCCTTCCATTACCACGTGTTTCTCCACTGTGTGTGTTCATCAACATAAACAAAATACTTAAGAACAAAAATCAACCGCTATTACCTCTATACACTTTAACGATACTTGGGGGATTGGTGGTATTTTTGTGTATTTTCGGGAGGGTATACAAAACTGGAGTTCTTGGAAAATCAGTGTTAAGATATTCAAATTCTTTTTTATTTACAAAGCCTTGCTCTAGGCCCTCTCTCGTTCTTTTTAATATCTCTTCTTTAAATATAGCAAGTGGGTTAATTTCCAGTTTTTTGTAATGTTTTTCTTCTCCAATTTGCCTCCTAATTTCAATGTCATAGTCCTCTCTATTTTGAACAACAATCCCACCCCCTTTATCTGCAGGTTTCAGTACAATTGAATTGTCATTTTTTAGTGCCAGCAAAGCTTTGCGTTCATCCAGACTGATTTTGTATGGGATAAATTGCTTGCTATTCTACAAATTGTCTAGCACTGACAGAATTATTTTCTCAAAGGTCAACAATTCTGGTGGCATCATGCCATTGCTTGGATAAAAAGTCGAGGGTGGTCTAAGTCCTGTTATAGAATCTTGTAGAAGATTGTCTTTTCCCATGAAGAATATTTTAAGACGTATTTTGCGGAAAAACTGATACATCTCTGTTTTAAGATTAAAGAAGTTCGTACGTTCAGTTATAACAAAGGATAATCCCTTGCTTAATAGAGATATTTCAGAAGAAGATAAAAGGTGTTGGGAGAGATTAAAGATGGGGATACTCTCTGTCCCTCTATTATCTTGGCCTAATATGGTTGGGGTCCCCACTGATAGTATTTGTTCCGGGTTTGGCGTTCCCCTGCATGCTGATGCCATGTTACCAGCATTACCACCGTTCAGGTATAAAGGCTTAATAATAGTCGCTTACTTCCGTCTTTTCTAAAAAGTACTCCATACTGATGGCATTATTTTTATTATTTTACTTTTAGGTGTCCCTATATTAGATTGTCCTGAAGAGACCCTCTATTTCAAATAGGGTCGAAACGCCGTTGACGAATATAAGAGGCGAATCGTTGTTCGACACTTACGATGTATAAGTGTTGATAAATATATTGTACTATTCTTTATGATCGCCTCTATATTGAAGAATAATTGAAACCTGTCACTTATGTTGCACTTCAATGTCACTTGTTTAGTTTAGGTTTAATCACCTTTTTTCACTGGGACACCTTTCAGAATTGTTTATTAAAAACTGTCATTTTGTTTTGAATGTGTATTATGATATTGCTCATAAAAACTTTTTCATTATAAATACAAAGAATAATATTTTTTATCAAATTTCTAATGTGTATGGTCAACTTTTCTTTCTGACTTCACCTTTAACCCTTTGTACTGCCATTGTGCTTTATATATTATATATCTGGTTATTAATCCACATGAGCCATTGTTTCCTTATAATAATTAGCACCCAGGCTCTCTGCGAGTAGGGTTCCCTTGTTCTTTGATTAGATGTATTAAAGGCCGTGGCATTATACATTCATTTGTACATTGGAATTATCATGTTTCACCTATTCAATTAAATGGACAATAAAACCTATAAGGAAAATGTTTAAAGTGGATTAAAACTGATTACTTTTTGGCTTACGATGATTTTTCATCCAACAATGTGGTGGTTGCATCCCGGGACTGATATACACAATATCAGCAAGCTTAACTCTGAGTGACATGCCACCTGTATGTTAAGAGAATGCTGACTTTTACAGTTCCTACATAGATATTCTGTGCCTGGTGGTGCACATATCAATACACGTTACATCAACACAGCCAGTCACTTGAGGAAATTGTGCTATGATGGAAATTCTCAGCAAAGTGTGCTGGAATTTCTGCTGTGTATTTGAGAAGGGAATGTGGACATGTATTCTGGATAACAAGTCATCCAGGAATGATCAAAACACCCAAGAGAATGCACTTTGTGGAATTCTCCCTGCATTGGCAATAGGCCATGATAACTCCCTAAGGGGCATGTAAGGAACACATGACCAGCAAACGACTATGTATCACCTGACCACATTTGTTTTTTCTACTTAAAATAGGGTTCAGTTCAGCAATTAGCTCTGATATGACCTGTCTGTTCATCTTATATTGTCCATGGATTCCCTCCTCATTATCCTCAAAGGTGTAATTTGCTGCCTAAATACTCTCTCCTCTCTCTTTTTAGGTCTCAGCTCCGGACAGTGCGCATGAACTGTCTCGCAACGTAGACAAGTTGTATCTGCTTGGTGGCCTATAGGCTTTAATTTTGCTGGCACCATCGTCGCTCCATTTTGCGTTCTCCCTATTTGTCAAGGGCATGCATACGTCATGCCTCTTCCGGTGTTTGGCCCTAGCGAGCGCACTGCCCAAATGCTGTTAAACATACGCAGTGGCCATTGTATGACAATATTTTGGGCACTACTCTTTTATTTTTTCTTTAAGAGTGCGCTCCTTCTCTTCAAACAGATTTGGATGAGGAAGAAATCTCCTGCTGCCCAAGTGCAAAAGGGTCAAGTCACGTTCCCCTCTTCCCCCGGCTCCCATCCTATTGGGGTATCGGCTTCACCTAAATTTTTAATTTACTCTTGCCTGTATGTAACGAGAGCCATTCGGATTGTATTTGCAAACTGTACTTTTGGAACAGTCGCTGTTTTCTGAATACGAACGCTGTCGAACTAGCAATGACTAGAGCGCCACTAATGCCGAACTTGGGGACATATCATCAAGGGCCTTAGCTATGCTTTTTTGGCTTTAAAAGCCAGAAAAGAGGAGATAATGTTTTCGCCCTATTAACAAGAGGGTGCTAACATGCATAATCGCATGATAGCACCCTTTTTCCCTACGCCTCCCTTTGCATCTCTAATGAAATGCAAAGTGGGCGTTCCTTCCCAAAATAACTGAAGAAATGTCGCTAACAGACATTTCTCCAATTATGAATGGGCACGCTACCAAGCATAGTGATAAGGAAAAGTAGCACTAACCGTTGTTACCGCTACTTTCCTTACGCCTGCTTTTAGTTTGACTTAGCCATAACATCCAATGGAAGATGGATATCATGGTTAAGTATGCCCTGCCCTATCAACAACTTAGCGCCAAACGTTGTGCGATTATCGCTGGAATCCCAGCGATAATTGCACATTTGGCAGCTAACTTGGTTATTTTTATCGCTCTGGAGATAAGCATCGCTGATAGCGTGCTATCTCCGCGATAAAAACAAGCGATAGCCGGCAATAATTATCCTAGCGCTAAGTGCCCTTAGCAATAATTATCGCCGGTTGTTGATGATATGCCCCTTGGGGGCATATCATCAAGGGCCTTATCTCTGCTTTTTTGGCTTTAAAAGCCAGAAAAGCGAAGATAATGTTTTCACCCTATTAACAACTCTTTTGAAATGTTTTGCAACCGGGCTAGTACACATACAAACTCAACCGGATCTAAAGGCCACTTGGTGGGTTTCATTTAGTTTAGCAAGGATACAATTTGCCCTTTCTTCTGGGCCTTTGATGCGTTCCCAAGTGTATGTGTTTTAAATTGTATGAAGTGCCCCTTTGCCCTGTTTTCCAAAGGCCTCCTGCACCTTTCCATACCACGCTTTACATGTTCTTGTCTTGGTACTGGTCTCATATATGGAAACAATTGCACACTGACAACCCACAAATTAAGAATCAAGACATTATTTCCATAACTTTTTTAAGGGTGTTCTTCCTTGGGCCGGAGTTAGCAGGATGCCCTTTGAATTTGTGCGCTAATTTATACTTCATGCTAATCCAACATAGTTTGCAGCTACGTGTGCCTGTCATTTCCAGCCTACTAGAAACTACTGAAAGGTGACCAGTTACTCTTTGAATAGGGTGTGACGCTATGCGGGACCACATTTGGCACTTGCAGCTTGATCCAATTTAGCTGTGAGCATAGTTGTGCAGAGGGTGTATATGTGGCATATAATCATGCGTGTAACGCTGCCGTCGAAACTCACAATCCGTCATCTTGCAGTATTTGGGCCAATGTCAAATGGCCTGGCACTACCTATACCCCCTCCTCCTTTTGTCAAGACCCACATAATATCAAGGACAAAAGCTTAGTTGGAAAAGGGGGGCCGTAGATAACCCCCCGGCTGTATTTATTAACAAACAATTTAACATTTAATCATACAATATTTACAAATTTACGCAGAAAATCATACAATTGACATTGATTACATTTGATATGTACAGATGTCGGATGGCTAGCCTTAACAAGTTATTCCTATTCGAATCTAAGCATAACATCATCCATAATCATAATGGCAATTATTTTTCTGCGTATCCATGCTTGAGCCTACGGCAAGGTCGATAACTGGTGTCAGATCCTTATCAATTAAGCCCGCCCTCCCGCCGGAGCGCGCATGTGCAGCGGGCCCGTTCACCGTGAGGGTACTTCCCCCCCGATTACCCCCGTACGTTCTGTATACTATCTCCATAAGGGGCCCTTGCAGTTCTGCGCCTTTTACTGGCGCCATTGTGCACGTGCGGGGTGGCCAACCAGCCAAGGAAGAGCGTAATTCCCCCCTACCCCGCACCCGTCCAGCCAAAAAGGCTGTAACTGCCCCTGGAGTTCTAGGAGGGACGATTTGTCCCTCCCCCTTCGGCGACCCCATTCAAGAATTGCGCCGCCCCCTAAGGACCTTACATTTACTGCTCACCAATCATGACCTTACCGCCACAGGCCAGCATAGTTGCCCGACTATCTGGCCCGCCCCCCACTATGCTAAACTTGGAGTTCATGCCCTGATTCTCAGGCCCACTAACCATGCCAGCAAATTCTCTGAGAGGATGGCGTCACCTACCCTTGATAAGTGGACCCCGTCTTTTAAGAAGCAAGGATCCCCCTGATGCACCCGTGGGCGATCGTCTGTAACTGAGGAGACATAAACAACCTCTCTATCTTGTTATTGATCCTTCTTACAGAGTGGTTCAGTGCCCTCACAGACTCCCCGTCCCTCCATTGACATCTAGGTACCATTTGTGACCATGCTATGGTGCATCCCTGGCATGTTTTTGCTAGCCAACCCACCTCTGTTATTATGGATTCCACTAGCCCTCTTCTAACCAGATTCACCAGATCATTCCCTCCTAGGTGTAAGATAATGATATCCGGGCGGGGACCACTTTCGCTCAATAAGTCCCCTGCAAAACCCCTGCAACTGACTCAAACAGAGACCCCCTCTCCCATGGAATGAGACCCTGAAACCAGCCTGCTCCGCTCTGTATATGTAGTTCCCTGAAAAGACAAATGCCTTCAAACGTTTCACATATGAATGGCCTATAATCCAAACCACCTGTGTTCCCGTCTCTGGAAGAGGTGCATGTCCTTGCTTTGCTAGTTGTTGATGAGCAGACGCCAGTTTCCCCCCTGCGTGACAGGTTCGAGAAACTGTAGAGATAAGCAGAAAAGACAAGCATCAGTACAGTGTACATGGCCCACTTACAACATGTGCAGCTGCACATAGCATTTGTAACAATTGGAAGACCATCTCCCAATTCTTTTGACATTGCTGCTGTGTAAGCCCCTTGCTGTTGCCTCTGTGGCAGCTCCTAATCTAAAAGAATGAGTTCCAAAGCAACTAGGATATAAACCTGCCTGCTTAACTGCCATATCCATGACCCTTTTAAACTGAAACCGGGTAAGAGGTGTACCGTCCGCATGGATTAATAGTGTCCCACCCCTTGTAGAAGGTCTATGCTGCAAAAATGCTTCAAATTGTGCTACAGGGGAGCACAGATTACCATGTGCCCGATATAGAACTAACCCCTCACCGCGGGCCTCCTGGTCAGTTTTGGACTTCTTAATGGATATCAATAAGGCGTCGCCATGTACCCCTTGCATATCCTGTTTATTCTGGGCCACCAATTCCCCAATGCGAAATGCGCCATAAAAGGCTAGTGAAAAGGCCGCCCTGAATAATAAAGCTTCCCCTTTGGTGTTGCAAACAGCGTCAAGTGTCCCCAGTAAGACTGCTAGCAGCTCCACTCCTATTGGACGTCTCGAGTCCGGTGCTGTTCCCTGGATGCGCTGCCAACCCTTTAAAGCCTTCCTGACTGTGAAGCTATCGGTTGGATCCCCCTTGTCCCTGGTTCGGGTGAAGAAAGATATTGCTGCCACGTGGCACCGGGCTTCTGCCACTGAGCGCCCCTCTTCATGTAGAGCACCTAAGTAACGTAGAAGTGCCCCTGTGTCATGCCATTCTTCTGCCCAATCCTTTCCCAAGAATGCACAATATGCCCAAAACGCCCCTTCATAAGCTTTCCTGGTCCTGGCAGCTAGGCTAGCTGCCACGAGGTTCGGTAGTTGGGGGCACCAATCAGCCAAAGTTCTTCTGGGAAGGTTGTTGGGTTCGCTTCTGCAGAGCGGAGGTGTGTTCTGAAGACCTGCATCTTGAAGCGAGAGAGTGCATTAGCAGCATTATTTAACACACATGATTAGCCTTAAACAGTATGTTCTTTTTCATACACAACAGAACTATCTCTTTCAACAGGCGGAGGATCATCTTACATCTCGCTGCTTGCTGGTTGATGCATTCCACCACAGTCATGCTGTCAGACCAAAATACCACAGATTGGTTACGCAGTCTGTCAGGCCATACTGTTAAGGCCACCCAGATAGGAAACAATTCTAAGAAACCAATGTTAGCCGTTAATCCATTCTGCACCCATGCATCTGGCCACTGCTGCGCAACCCACTCATTGCCAAGTATGGCACCAAATCCCACACTACCCGCAGTGTCAGTCCATAAACCTAACTCTGCAGAGGTAGTGGGTGGACCGGGCCGGACCACCCTGCCATTGAAATCCTGAAGGAATGCCATCCAAATCCGCATGTCCTGCCTAACTTCAGCCGACAGCCTGGTGTGATGGTGCTTTTCTTTAGTCATGGCCTGGGCGATGGAGCGGGAGAATTGTCATGCCATTGGAATCACTCTGAGGGAAAAGTTCAACTGTCCTACTGTTTGCTGCAACTGATACAAGGTAACCTTATCCTTGGCTAGGCATTGCTGTAAGGCTGTCCTGAATTTTTTAATCTTGTCTTCAGGCAAGCGGAAACACCCTTGGACTGAATCTAACTCAATACCTAAGAATTCTATCGGTGTTGTTGGTCCAACTGTCTTTCCCAGCGCCAGGGGAACCCCAAAAGCCTGCATGAGCGTGCAGAATTCCTGCAGTGCCCACACACACTTCTGAGAGCCCGCCGACCCCAGGATAAGAAAGTCATCTAGATAGTGCATGACAAACTGATGCCCGGTCACACGTCTAAAAACCCATTCCAAAAATGAACTGAATTTTTCAAAATAGGCGCAGGAGACCGAGCCACCCATGGGCATACACATATCCATGTAGAATTTTTCTTGAAACTTAAATCCCAGCAAGGGAAAGTCCTCTGGGTGAACCGGTAACAAACGAAAAGCTGACTCAATATCAGATTTTGCCAGCAAAGTGCCAGGGCCCAGCCCCCTAAGCATTTCCACCGCCTGGTCAAATGACGCGTATTTCAAACTACAAATCTCATCACTGATGGCGTCGTTCAGTGAGTTGCCCTTAGGTTTCACATAGATTATGAATCAACCTGAACTCGCCCTCTTCTTTTTTGGGGACCACCCCCAAAGGAGAGCAAACAAAATGCACCGGGATGTGATCAAACGGGCCCATTATTCTGCCCAGGCGTAATTCTTTAGTAATCTTAGTTGCCGCCACGCCTGGATTGGTCCTCACTGACAACTGATTTTTGCATTCTGGCGTCCCAACATAATCAGGTGCAGGGATCCTAAACCCATACGTGAAACCATCTTGCAGTGTCCTAGCAGTAGAATGACAGGGGTATTTGTTTAGCCACGGGGTCATAGCCATTATCTCAATGGGTGAGTGTGTAACTTGATGTACCCTACAATCATTCCTGCTTCTCTTGCCTTTATCCCTTGATTTTTTGAGACACTTGGACTCTGGATGTGAAGGGTTAGCGCAGATAGAGCAGGCATGTTTGAACTTACATGTGCCTGGTGCCCTAGTGCATGTCCTCCTATTAAAATCCCAACAAGTCCCCTTCCGCCCTCCCCCACCCCCTGAGCTATGGGCAGGGCTTGTGTTCTGGGCAGGCCGAAAGGGCTGATAATGATGAAATGCTGGGGCTGTCTCTCCTCTGTTATTAGCTTGCGCTGTACTAAACTGATGATTGGACTGTGGTGCTCCAAACTGATCCAACCAAGAGATCGTATCGGCCTGGTTCCAGGAGAGTGCAGGATCAGATGACTTAGCCCTCCTGAAGTCTATGTCATACTGCTACCAACCCCCTCCCCCATATTTGTCATGAGCCATAGTAATGCGGTTCTGGTATCATGCCATCTCTGCCTATATGTTTGGAAAATGTTCAGCCATTACTGCCATGAATACTGAAAAACCCCTGATCCAGTTGTTTAAGTTCTCCTCCACCCTGAATCTTAACAACTCACTTGACCATTCTCTCGGGAGCATCCAGTCCTTCTGTTTCTTAGCTTCTTCTCTTTCTCTTTCATCAACTAGCGAAGAAAACATGCTAACATAGCTGCCTGACCAAATGAGTTCTTTTAACTCACGTGACACATGCCTAGCCACGTTCTCCCTCCCGGTATGAGACTCTGCCACGCCCAGGATTGGCAGCGTCCCCTGCTTACCTGCTGCGGTCACTCCAGCAGGTTCTGTCAGCTTCTCCTTTGCCTGGGTGACCACCGGTACTTCCTTATTGATGTCCATTGGTGTAACCCCATTGTTTGGGTTGGGAAGAGAAGGAGTAACCTGCCCTGTCCCTAGTGCCCCCAGGTGTTACCACAAACTGGGCAATCAACTTCCTTGCTTCAGCCTTTGGGTCCCCCTGCATTTCTTTCACCCCTACTGTTGGGGACAAAATCCCTGCTCTCCCCAACCAAGGTAAAACCGCCGCTAAATGCGCCACCAAATCTGATGGGACCGGATTAGTACCTGCTGGGTTATCTTTTGGGACCCCATCCTCTGGAACCCCTGTGACCTGTGGTTCGATGCCTACCGGAACCACTCCCACCGGGACAACTGTTATCGGGGCGCTCAATGGTTCTCCCAAAGGTACTACCCCCACTGGAATTGTCGGGACCAGGACACTCTAAGGGACTTCCCCCAGTGGAACCACTCCTGATGGTCCAGGGACCTCCCCATCTTTGGGCTGAGACACCGGAGCCGTGGCTTTCGTCTTAGTCACCCCTTTTTTGGGCCTGACCCGCTTTGGCAGGGGATCTAATTCCCCTCTGGGCTTGGGGGGTACTATGGTGAGCCTGGGCCTTTCCAATGTCCCCTCCTGACCTTCTACCCTCTCCTGGAGATCTGCCAGGTTTTGCCCCAATCTATCTACCTTCTTCCATCTCCTGTCCACAAAACCCATTTTTTGCATCATTGTCTCCATCAAGTACTCCATGCGAGAGCGCTTATCGCCCCGTTTCATTTTACTTGCCATTGCTACTTACGTTCCTGCCAAATGCTTTGACCCTATTTAGACTAACACCGCCTATACAATGCTAGCCCCGTTTACCTACTTAACTTGGCAATAGTACTCAATGTAACTACGTTCCCCACTTGCTTCAGAAACTGGTACAACAGTCCAGGCCCTTACCTTTTGTTGTAGGTACACGACAGGCCGTAAGCATCCATGCAACCAGAGCCGCGCCACACCAGCTAATCCGGTGGGTTAGGCGAGTAATCTCAGTCCGTGGGGCTCACAGAAGCGGTAAAAAGGCAGGCCTGCACGTGCCCCTTCTCGTATATCACCCTTGTAGCCAAATTGGTGACACACTCTGTAAATCCGCTTCTTGTTCTGGTTAAGAGACTGTTCAGCACTCTATCACTGTAATAGATGAACAAACAATATGAAGCGCAATCCCCCCTCTCCACTGGTCAAAACGACAAACCCATCATCATATACCAGGCTAAATGCAAGGCTACCTATGAGTTGCTCACTGTTGCCTCTAATAATCACTGCACTGCCAACAGTGTGTTTTGTGTGGCTACCAGTACAAAGGAAACACCAAGAATAGAGCACTTCACATTAAGGCAAGGGTCTACTTTACGAATTATAATGCCCTCGTGCGCGCTGCACTCCTTGCAAAACAAGCTGAATTCTTGAATGATTTGCCAAACAGTATGCTTGTTTAAAGAAAACTAAAAGAACAGAAACATTGGGAATTGAACACTTAACCTTGAGAGCAAGAGCCTCAGACCCTAATCATTAGGTCACAGTGACTCTCCTTCTGTTTGAATTGTATGCCTAAGGAACACACACAATAGGAAATAATCACTTCAATGTCCCCTCCTCTGCCGGTTACTCCGAAACCACAAAGCCCCACACGCTATTCTTTACGCTCCTGCGCGACTGAAAAACCGACGCGCTCTCTTTCCGCCCGCTGCACTCGGCCCCCACTGCTCCTAGCAGTCAGACCTTACAGCGTACTCACCCGCACCGGGACCGGGGATGCTGCCCGCCGTCCCAGACTGCCCTTACCCGGTCTTTACTGCACTTTAATGTGACCTGCACTCGCGCCCCCCAATTCCCGCCGTGCACCAATGGAGCGATGTCGATCCTCGCTCCAAGCCACAGCAACCTTTGCCTTGACGCCGCTCCGATGCAGCCAACCCGATCCTGCGGCAGTCCTGCGAGTCTCCACCGAGCCAGCAACGATCCCTCGATAGTTCAAAGTCGCGATAGGCGCCCAACCCGCCTTCGACAGCAGCGACCTGGAGAGATAAAAAGAGAAAATTAAACCGCAACCTCCTAGCGAGGTTGCTCTACAGGCTGGGGAGCGCAGAAGGCAAAGTGGAAGATTCCTCTGCTCCCCAGCCTTTTATGGCCCTCAATAACCACCAGACCGGTTCCAGCCGGCCTGGTGCTGGACACCTGCGCGACCCGGAAGTGAATCCTTTCACTTCCGGGTCATGACCTATTAGGTGCTGACCAATCGTGATGGAGGCGCACCTGCCGCGTCACTGCTGTGCTCGACAGGCCTGCCTCCCTGGTCGTCGGGAGCCGGCAGGACCGCCATATCATTGGCGTGTCCGATGCCGGCCCCGCCTTTACTACAAAGTTCTGTAAAGTTCTGAAAAAAGTGCAGTGAGTTTGACATGTTTCGAAATGCCACTTGTTGTTTAACACACCACAGTCTTTCTATGGTTTATGAATTCATTGTAGCTAGATCAATTTACAGGTTCAAGCTATAAGGCGTTCATTATATAGAAAAGATTGTTGTGAGGCGGATGGGAGCAGTCACCTCTGGCACGTTCCCGCTGAAGCTCCCAAGGTGGATCACTCCTTCTTGTTTTGGTCGTAATTGATGCATAACCTTTGGGATTATGGGTTATTGCTCTGACACGTTGCCACGGCACCTTTAAGGATTGGCCTTTTAAGGACCTTATTGAATCATAAACTAACAACCTAATTTAGGATTACTATGGATAATTGCCCTGGATTAATAACTGTTCCTATTTCTACAGTGAAATGCACAGGAACGTGTAATGTTTGTTGGAGCTCCTATGCGACCTATACCATTGACAACACCAATAGGGGAGAGGATGCGGTCTGACAGCTAGACTGCCAACTTTGGAGCTGGGAAGCCAAGGCTCGAGCCTCGGGATCGTGTCCACATCCTGTGATTCTGGGCAAAACGCTTAATCTCCCTCTGCCTACCAAAAATAATAAAAATGAATGTGTCCTTGTGTAACGTAACCAGTGCTCATGTAAAGTGCTCCAATACCTTTGGGTTGAGTTCGCGCTATATTAATCTGCAAAAAAAAAAAGAAAATACCTCGGAGCTTCGTCATTGATGAGGCCTATTGGCTTGTTTCTCATTTCATTTGCACCCAAAATGAACATTTTCCTCAGCATAGCATAGAGTACTGCCATTTTAAAAAAGTGTTCACTTTTATAGTTTGCACCAGTTTAGCACTTGCTTTCCCTTGGTGGTAAACTGCATGTGCAAAACACTCATTCTGCGATTATTAGCAAATTGCAGTACCATTACATATTAAATATGCAATGATTCTGTATTTAGGAGTCGCTATGTATGATTTTCAATATCAGTCAGGCTATATATTGATTTGGTTCACTATCCTGAAAGCATGGATTTACACAGCTATCATAGACCTGCAAATCAAGCTTTTTCTCTTTGCTAATCAGTTTACACCTGATTACTGAATCGCAAAGTGTTCGCTTAGGGAGCCCTTCGTGTTTTTAGTGATATTGGGTCATATGTATCAAAAAAGAGCTTTGCGATTCTCAAATTGCGATTTTTAGTGAATCGCAATTAGAGAATCGCAAAATGCAATGTATGTAGGATTTGCTAAACATTTTTTGAATCCTACATATTCCTTATTTGCAAATCACAAATTGAGATTCACAAATACGGAATACCTTCCTATTCATTCCTATGGGCTAGGAGGCTCATAGGAATGAATGGGAAGACATTCTCAATTTGCGATTACCAATTAGAGAATCGCAAATTGAGAATGCAAATTCAAGGTTGCAAGGGTGCCAAAAGGACACCCTGTTGCACCCCTGAAATATGCATGTGTGCAAATTTTGCGCACATGCATTTTGTGCACATACATACCCTAAGGGCATGTATGTGTGACATATGGCACTTATAAAAAAATCAAAAAAGTGCTTTTATAAAGAAAATCACTAATTACCACCAACTTGAAGTTGGTGGTAATTTGCAATTCCTTAAGGCCAAACAGCAAATTTCTGGTGCTTCCATTCCTTAATTGCATTTGCAAAATAGAGAATCGCAAATTTTGCAATTCTCTATTTTGCGATGGCCTTTTGGGATGATACATCCTAAAAGGCTTTTTCCAATTCGCAAACGGGCCGATTCGGAGAATCTGCCCATTTGCAAATGGGAAAAAGGCTTGATACATATGGCCCTTAGTCGTATTTCTTACTGCAACACTAAATTATACTTTCTGTAAAAAACTGTCTCCTGATCTTTTGTACTAAGTGATGACCGAAGTGCGTAAATGGAGGCAAAGTATATGTGCAGTTGGCGTAAAAGATGGAAAATATATGTCCAGCAATGGAAGGGGGGGCCTAGCTAAAGGTTAGACCCCCCTTGAGAGACCATCACTACGCTAAATAATAGACATGTTATGAAATTGAAACGTTTAGACCTAGAGTTGCACACAGTAATCTACAAAATGAATATCTACCATCCCTTATTTAATAATAGGAATATTACTTTCTTTTTCCACCCACATTTATTGAAACACTCTCGAAGAAAAGTGCAGTAGAAAGTAACAAGTCATTAGGATTGCTCATTAAATCACAGTGAATCAGACCTAGAATGCGGTTATATGACTATATTCTGGGGTCCTCTTTTCTACCAAAAAAACACTCTACTTATATTATTGAAATTTGCAACAAATGATGCATAGCAAAGCCTATGAGGCGTTTATTGATACTAAAAGCATAAACTTTTTTTTGTTTTTATAAAACTCCCTATAAAGGCTGCCTCTTTAAGATATTTTGTCAACTGTTTTGTTACATAGCAGTATTTTACTGCTGCAAATAGTAGATGTACTACTACCCAAACTAATGGAATTATGAAGAACTGAGTGGGATCTTCCAATAATCAAATGTTTGACCGGCAAGTTAAGCACAGATACCAGCTGTCAGAGCTTAACCTGTTGAGAGTTTTTGCCAGCTATAAAGAGTATCAAATGGAACTCCTAAAGCACAAATTGGATAGATTGGCTGAATGACTTGCATCATTTGTGTAGTTCCCACCATCCCAAATGGGGCCTATTTGCACTGGCTAACCAAACCAGCCTTCAGCTTGTTCTTGCAGGTTAGAAGTTTGGCCGAGACATTATTGGTAGGTAATCAATAAGGAATTCCACAATCAAGAAGCCTACAGTGAAAATGAGCAACCTCGTTCTGTATCAAGATTAGAATTAAGAGCTGTTAGGCAAGTCTTAATATTGTTGCACAAACCTAGAGAACACACCTGCTGCAAGACCTTAGAAAAAAGGAACTTTAGAGTTGAAATGATGGATACCTTTAAATACAATGCAGAAGACTTTAAATATAGCGTAAATCAAAAGAGTTCCACTCATTTAGTCCCCTTGGATTTTACACATTTGACTACCTGGATTTTGGACTTTGACTGTGATTGAGTCTCACTATCTGAGTGTCACTCACTGTAAATTCATGGTAATTAAACTAAGGGTGCTATCCACTAGAGTCCGGGAACATGCTCATGACACAATGTCAACATTACTAAATGGAGAGTGCAATTACCAAATATGTATTCTTGGTTTCAAGTTTCTCCTGATATGGCAATTGCTGCAGAATGAAGGTATTTGAACTATTCCTTCTAATGGTAAAATCGCTCAAGTGGATGTTCTACATTCAACTAGCATCCACCCCAAGGGCATTGCAAGACTTATATGCAATGCCAGAATACTTACCCAAAGATTGGTAAAGAGCGACCGCCACAATGTCGGTTTGCGTGTGATCGGTGCATGCAGTTGGATTTTATTGGATTATGCGCAACCAATGAAAGTGAGGGTAGTCTCACAAAAGAACGATTGTTTGAACATTCATGGACTATGGCATTGAGAAAGACGACATGTTGTCAAAACGCATCAGCCGGAAATAAATTAATGAAATTGAACCTGCTGAGTGCTCCTGTTCCCGTAATGAAATGGTAAATGTACTTTTTTTTTCTTTTCAGGCAATCATTTCTAGTTAAGTGCAGACAGCTACACTGCATCAAAAAGTGAGAGAAGAAAGAAACAAAAGCAAGGATACTATCTCCTCACAACTGAGAAACAAAAGGGGCAACATGCAGAGAAAGTGGTGAAAGAGAAAAGAGCTTCTGGTAAGAGAACCAAGACATTTCTTGGTATGTAAACAACTGGAAAGTCAGTGTTTGAGATCAACTAAGAAAGGAAAAAAAGTGCATGATATGAAGAGTAAATATTTTTACAAATAAGCAGAGAGTTTAACCAGAAGATGGATGCAGTTTAAGGAAATCAGTGTTAGAATGTTCTGTAGTAGAGTAATTCAGAATCTGATAAGAACTATGAAGAAGTATAATAGAAGAATAGAAACAGTAAACAAAATGAACGTGTTGAAGCTGTAGTCAATAAGGTACTTGCTCACAAGAGGAAGCTATTTATTTTGATTCTAAACAATATGAGGACACTGGATAAAATAGTGTTGTCTATGCGGAAAAGAAGCCAAAAGAAAAGACTTGCTAATAGAAGTAACTTTTGCAAAGTTTTCAGTGGTGAATGGAGACATACTTCTAGTACTAAGCCTTTCTTTAATGAAGAGAGCTACTTCCAAGAGAACACATTAGTGCATTCAGTTGAATAATCTGGGTGATGTTAATAGATGGAAGATGGTAGTCATATTTCAAAAGAAGTGATGGTGCCTAGAAATGTAGAGGAAGTGATAGCTGAAGAAGAGCAGGGAAGGCGTAGACAGGCCCCATTATATAAATAGAACTGTAGCAGTATTTGTAGTGTTCAGCCGGAATCCATTGATATATTGAGAAATGTCTTATGTATGTTTCCCTGCAGAAGTCTGAAACAGAAAATACGTATTTTGCAAGGATTAGACCCATGCAAAGTTAGGAATTATACTAATTTATAGGGACACTCACTAGCATGTCTGTCAAAGAAAGTGTGCCAAAGCACCTTTCATCATTTTAGATTGTTAGCTGTATACCTCTCGAAAATGTGAACTTTAGTTAGGACGCAGGAGGCTTTACTATGTCAAAACTCCTGCCTTATGTTCAGGACAAATGAATAGAGCTCTTTGCATGGTAGAGTAAGAGAGGTTGAAAAAGTTTGTAATGATGTTCAGTTTTATTTCTTTGGTCCTGAACAGGAGTGTATGGAAAACGAGGACTTAGTATTTGCAGGTGTAGCAGAACAGGACACAGATATTACTGTTGACAACATTTGAGAATAGATTGAAAGGTTTAACACAGTTCGTTCAGAGAAACCAAATTGTGTTAGTATATGTTGTCGACACACTTACTGCAATAGTCAAACTCATTATTTTGTTCTGTCTTCAGAAACTGAAGAAGAGAACACAGATGAGTGGTAAGAATTTGCAGTTATTTATTTGTAGAGGAACACTTTTATTGTCCCACAAGATAAACTATATGTAAGTACTGTTATGATAAGTTAGAGGATAATACAATGCCAGCTAGAGCAGTCCATGACAAGTTAGAACTAGTTTCAATTCTACAAGAACATCACAATTCACATTTTTATCAATCAATTCTTATGCAATGTATACATCCATTCCAACCTTCAGTACGTAAGGAGCCAACAACAGGGAATTTCCCTCCAACAGAGCTACAGAAAGGTCTTAAAGGTAGAGATGTGTACTTGCCATTAGATTTCAAGCAGAATATTGAAACTATACGGGTGCATGGAGATTTTGAAGAACCACTTTTGATTGTAGTCAATGGTGTCGCTACCAAGAAAAGAACATATGGCAAGAGTTAGTGGATCTTAGTAAACTAAAAAACAAACATTTTATCTGGTACAAAATAATATTTATGATAACAATGTAGATTTTTTAAAGATATAACACATTTGGAGGAGGACAGATTGAAAAGGTAGATCAAGCCAGATCAGAAGATATTTATAAACACTACAGTATCCATCCTCTGCATTCTAAAGATATTATTAGGGATGCCTTTGATCTCTTTCAAATGAAATAAGCAAAGGGAGTTCCCTTGAGTTTGTCAGAGAAAAGTTTAGAAGCTCTCTGGTTTCCACATCTGTTCCCCATTGGAGTAGGTGGTAGGTTTGATGACGAGCCTGTACAAATACCGCAGCCAAGTACAGAACGTCTAGACTACATTCAGAGGAACCTAGATTTCGCCAGTATATTCCCTATATATTCCCCTCTATTATTTGAGAGTGACTTGTCAGGACTATGTTATGCAGTAAACCACATTCACAAAACAGGAGGAGTGAAGTTGCAAAATCTCAAAGCAAGTTAATTTGTTGACAAAGTTGAAGGAAAAGACGAAAATCTGGAATACAACTTAATTAATTTGATGGCATGCCATCATGGTACTAATAAGTGGGCCTGGGCGGTAAATTCCGTTCCGTTCGCGGAATTTGCGAAATTTGGGTAATTTCGCGTTCCGCGGAGAACGCGAAATTGCAAAAAAATCTATGTTCCGCACTTCGCGAAATTTTTGCTTGGTCGCGATCTCAATATGCGTGTTCGCGAGATATTTCACCCCGAGCATGCAAACAGCGATCGCGAACAGGAAAAAAGTATTGCAAACAAGCAATTCCGCGTGTTCGCGGAATTTCTGCATGTTCGCGGAGATTTTTTACCATTTCGCGGAGATTTGCGTAACGCGATTACGCAAATTCCGCCCACCCCTACTAATAAGTATTGGTATCATTGTCATGGTGAGTCGAAATGCATGTGGAGAAACCTAGGAACACCTACTTGGTTTCTACCACTCAGTTGTGCTGAGTATACGTGGGATGACCTGCTTGAACTCTTGTGAGAAACAAACTCAAACATAAGGGACATCAAAGTGAAGACAGGGGGAGAACTTTGCTTGCTGGATCCTGCAAATGGTTGCAGATATTTTAACCACATGTTTCAAGCCATGATGTCTTTCATCTGCAACAAAAGTAATCCTCCTCTTGGTTAAGTAACTGATTTCTTTTGGCATAAGGAGTACCAAGCTAGAGGTGCTCCACAAACATTTTCACATGCTGCTATGGATAAAAGATGCACCAAAATTTGGAACAGACGTTGATGAATGTTTCTTGGCTTTCATAGAACAGCATGTGACGTGCCATCCCAAAACTCATAGTTGTGGGAAGTACTGCAGTTGAAAATACAGATGCAAAGGGAAGTTTTACACAAGATGTTGTTTTGGATTCCCACGACCTGTTATTTCTGAAGGAAGAGTGACCAGCTTTTTGTATGCAGTTAGATATATACCACGCATAAATTACTGAAAAATACATACAGCCTCTGAAGAACAGAGGCTTTCAACTATATTAATGAGTACAACCCTGTGATTCTGGAGATATGGAATGCAAATATGGTTCTACAATTTGTTGCAGACAACTCCATCGCTGTTACTCACTACATGACTTCATATATAACAAAATCAGAGAAGACAGAGATAAAAGAGATGTGGGAGGAGATTTCTGCAGAAAAGAGTCTTACCAAGAAATTGTAAAGTTTCTGCTTGAAAATACCTTACCACAGAGAAATAGGATCCTCTGAGTGCTCAGACTGGTTGAGCTTGGCTAGTTGGATCTCAAAGTCAAGGGGGATTGTATGGCTAGGTCTAGGCCTTGCAAGCAGTTGAAACAGAGTATTTAAGTCTTTCACAGAAATACAGTATCTAGCTGAATCTGATCCAGAAAGTAGAAATATTCTGAAATCTAATACATACCCAAGAAGAAGTCCACATCTTCAAAGCATGTGCTCCTATGAATACTTCAATACCCTACAAATATAAGTAATCTAACTGAAAACATAGAAGACAGGAGATATGCAGTACTTGGATGTGATGTTTGTTAGATAATACACAACAAAAGAAATTTAATTAACCACCAAAAGCTTAGTTGCCAAACTCCAGAGAGACAAGAGTTTTTTTACTTGTCACTTTTGCAGTTGTTAAAACAATGGCTTGCTGAATCAGATTTACTTGGACACTATGACTGTTACAAAGACTCTTTCAATGCTGCAAAAGACAGCCTTGAGTGTTCAGTCTTTCCAACCTACTTGCAAATGTTGAAAGATGAGATTGAACAGGAAGAAATCACTGCTTCTGAGATAGCCAAGGAGAGTTCACAAAGCAGCCAAAGTTCTGGCCACTGACTCAAGATCCTCTTGGAGAACCAATAATTCACAATGAATCAGCTATAGCTATGAATGAGGTGGCGAGTGCAATGCAGCAAGCAAGAGAAGAAACTATTAATTTTGGACAGTTAGTAGAACAGCTGAACGACAAACAGAAAGAAATTTACATTGAAGTTCAAGATAAAATAGAGCATGGATTTCTCCAAAGAGGAAACAATGTGAATGTCCTTGGTTTAAACTAATACTACTCTACATCAGTGGTCAAGTTGGCACTGGAAAATGCTTTCTAATTAAAGTTCTCACCGGTTATAGACAGAAGGCTACAGAATCAAATTTGTCATGTGTAGTAACAGCACCAACAGTATTAGCCGTACATAACATTAAAGGAATTACTTTACATTGACTACTTATGCTGTTGAACATACAATAAACTGGAATACCAGACATTATCTTGTGAATCTTCTCATGAGGTAACAAGAGTATTGAGCAAACTGAAGCTTTCAATCTTTGATGAGGTGAGCATAGTATCAAACTTAACGCTTGCCTTCATATACTTAAGAATTTAGCAGATTTTCTAGAACAATCTATGATGTATTCTTTGGAGGAAAGCATTTGACTGCATTCAGTGACCTACTTCAACTTACTGCCATAAAAGAACTACCTGTTTTCAAAACAATTGTCCATAATGGATCAAGAAATTAATGCATTGGTGAGTATTGGCAATGTAAATATCTGGTTACACTTCGAATACAAGGAACTAGTGAGAAATATGCATCAAGCACCTGATGTGGATTATGGAAATATTTAGGAAATTTGAATAGGAATTCTAATAAACAAGGAAAAGCATGTTTTAAAAAATCGACTGATCTAGAAACTATTTCCATCTAACATTACAGCAGTAGATCTAATGTACAATTTTATTAAAAAACAGAAAAACATAGTCTGTTTAATGCCTACACTTTAAGAGTGCTCCAACTTCAATGAACAATTACTAAAACTGGAGAAAGAAAATATTTTGGAAATTACAGCTATCATTAAAATTGAACATCAGGGGGTGACAATACTACTCCTAGAAAAACTACAAGCAAAATTGGATTCTTTGGAGAAGTCTGTATCCAGACGGCAGGATTAGAAAAGCGTTTACGCATGTGCAAGAACAGTCAAGTAATTTTTACACATATTTTAAATGTTGAAGAGCTTGTCAGTAAATGGTGCAATGAGTAACAGTATTGATTTCATACATTTTCCAAATAGAGATGAGGTTGAATACTTGGCCATACAATTTGATCAGACTGTTTGCATCAAACAAACTGACCAATATGTAATACGTTTTTTGCTTGTGAAAGAATTAGGGGGCATATGTATCAAAGAATGGTTTTGCGATTCTCAAATAGCGATTTTTAGAGAATCGCTATTTGAGAATCGCAAAACGAGATGTAATTAAATATTAGCAAATATTTTGCGATTCCTTTGCATTACTTAATTGCAACTCGCAAATTGCAAGTCACAATTAAGGAATAGTATAACCTTTGGTTGGGCATCATAAGTGCAGCAATTGTGCAGCATGCTCAAGTACTACTAACCTTAAATCATTTGACCTAAATGGACAAAAGGTGTTGTCAAAATCTTTTTCTAACTGTAACACCAAAAATGTTGTCTATTGTATCCAATGCCCGTGTGGTTTGAATTACATAGGCAAAACAACACAAATGGCAAAAAGTCGCATTTTACAACATCAGTCTAGAATTAGATGTAAAGTTGAGAATGCCCCACTTGTTGATCATTACACACGTCTGTGACATACAGAAAAAGAGATGCTGTGGTGGGTGATAGAAGTGGTGAGACCCACGATCAGACAGTCCAACGTCGATCGTACACTCACGATCAAAGAAAATCAATGGATCTGTAAAACTGATAATATTAAACAGGGTTTAAACACAGCGACTGAATGGCATACTTTGGCATGCCTTACTTGATTTTGAACTATTTTAGTTAAAAGATTACCTATCTTTCACTGTATTTCTGAAACATGCATCTTTTTCTATTGAATAAAATCTTGATTTGTAAAATTGTATTTCCAAATGTGTACTATGAGATTATATTGTATTACATTCCATGCATTGATGTTTAAAATGTTGTTGAAGTAGCTAAAAGTCGACCTAAACTATGACAAGGGAATTCTATGATTTTTTGATGTAATGCTCCTTGAAAATACACTGTATAACGATAACTCTAAACTCCTAATATTATATGTACCAACAAGTGAAACCAATATGATGTGTTAACTGTGATTTTATTGATTTACATCCTGTAACTTTCTTCTGTATTGACACGAACTAAAGATACCATTCTAGCCACTTGTAGGCATACTATAGTAGCTAATTAATTTGTTCACAAAGTTCAATAAACAGTATTTAATCGACTACTGGAATGTTACTAAAATCTCATTCCACCGCGCTTGGCCATGACATTAATCTTACCATCACACACATAGAATATGAAAGTCTATATATTTTACTATTCCAACATGGCCGCCAAGTTCGAAAACATCCCTGCACTCAAGATCTCGATACCGAAATCATAGAAACTAGCGGTGCAATGAGATTACCACATTAGGGTCACAAATTGTAACGTGTTCAACCTCTGGTTAGTACACTACCCTTTTGAACATGTAAACTAACTCTTAAAGTGCACTTTCCAAGATGTCCGCTTCGTTTCAGCAAACTCGTGCTTTGACCCCTCCTCCTAATTGAAAACAGCTGGCTGGTAGCCTGCCAATGCCCTTTAAATAAACGCCGCGAACCTTGAACTTTTGTTCGGGTTCCTGCCTGCGGACGGTTTCTGAATTCGTTTCTTCTCGGATAGAAATGTAAGTAACACTCGACGTGTTCCCCTCCCACAATTGGCCGCTTTTGTTTAAATAATGCTTTGACAAGCTGTGGTTTTCCCTAGTTTCTTCCCCTTTGGTAATAGTTAAATTCGAACACTACCAAATTGGATATGTAGTGGGTAACTGTGATTAATTATCAAAAAACTTCCCTGTTTCGTTCAAAGTTAGAAGCATTGTGGCATGATTGACGATTTTTGTCCTAGAACCTAGGTTCCTTGTCCATCGTGTTTAAGTCCTTACTAAACAGACAAAGAGATTGTGCAAAGCAATTCCCCTCGAGCGAATGCTCAAACAACAATGGGGAATAACAAGCCATGCCAGTAATTATTGTCCCAGACCTCTCTGTGATAGTGTCCGACTACTTCGACTTTTTTATGATAATACTTTGCCAAACTTTTGACACTACGACATCGATTTCTTTGACAACTTAGACTGATATTATGTTGTCTTTCCAGTGCCATCACAGAGTTCCCAATAAAGAACTTTAAACCAGGAAGGATAGTCTCCTCCTTCTGACGCACAAGAGTACCACACCCATAGTGCTGCCTTGCAGTGTTCTATTATCCCTTCGTAGATATCAGGAAGGAATATCTTCATCCAACTGAGATCGGGTAGGTCTCGATAAGAGATTCACAAATAAGCTACCACATCTTTCACTATATTAGTTTATTTTATGCTGTAATTTTCTATTGATTTTATAGAACCAGCATAATCCATTCGATGAGGGGATGAAATTGCCTCTACTCAAACTGAATTCAATGAGTCATAAGTAAGCAATGTATTATAACGTTAGACTCTAGCGAGCTATTATCAATAGCATGCTTTCACTCTTTCACCTCAACTATGCAAATATTAATGGATCTTGGTGTCTTTTCACAACATTTATTCAAAATGATTGCTCTTCACACACGGGCTATCTCTCTTTTTTCTCTTTCTAGTAAGAAGAGAATAACTATGTTTACGTTGTTGTAATTAATTGACACTATGTTTGTACAGGAGTCCTTTTTAGAAATCTCCACTGTCCTGAAGATGGTCTGACGGATTGACGCCATCACAGACCGAAACGTCGACTACATTATCCATATCCACAACATCTATGTACAGTTGATTGCTCTCCTAATATGAGATAGATCTCTGTGTTTTCTTTTGGATTGGATATTTTGTTTCATGAAATGTAGATAGCATTCATTTTTTTCTCTTTTCATGTTACACTGCACATTCAATTGTTTATTTGTACTCCTTTTTATTGATTGTATATATATAAAGATCTGTGATTTTTTCACGAAATAGATACCCCGTGTGTGTTTTACATATTTGATCAATTCAGTCAAATAATGTGTTGTTGAGTATCAGTTCTGAACTCATTTTTCAAATTAATTTTCCAAAACTTAAAAAAAAGTTATAATTTCTCCAAACAAAATCCCTTGTTGACAATTAAGGAATGGCATCCCATTCACTGCTATGGGCCAAGAGGCCCATAAGAATGAATGGGAATGGCATGCGCAATAGGTACTCGCAATTTGCTCATGCAATTTCAAGGGTACAAGGGTTCCAAAATGACACCCTCGTGCACCCCTGAAATGTGCATTTGTGCGCCACATGGCACTTTGAAAAATGAAAAAGAGTGAATTTTTCAAAGAAATCGCAATTTACCACCAACCAGAAGTTGGTGGCAGTTTGCAATTTCTTAAGCCAAAATTGCACAACTTGGGTGCTTCCTACATTGCATTTAAGGAATCACAATTTGCGATTCCTTAAATGCATTTGTAAAATAGGGAATCACAAATTTTGCGATTCCCTATTTTGCGAGGGCCTTTTGGGATGATACATCCTAAAAGGCTTTTTCCCATTCGCAAACGGGTCGATTCTGAGAATCGTCCCGTTTGCAAACGGGAATAGGGCTTGATACATATGCCCCTAGATGTGAAACGCCAGCAGTTCCCACTCTCTTTAGCGTATGTTGAAACTATCCATAAATCACAAGGTTTAAGTGTAGATATCTTAATATTGAAAGCACTGTATTTAAAGGAGTAATGTCATATGTAGGATTGTCACGAGTTAGAACATTGTCCGGTTTGTTTTTGATTGATTTTGATGATAAGAAAGTTAGTGCTGATGCAAGTTGTCTCAGAGAGTACAATTGGTTAGTAAGTCTATACTCTAATTTAGGACAGTATCCTTTTTATGAGAAACAGATAGTCTGCCCTAAGCAAAGCTTACAACAGATTTGACGGATGTTCAATAAAAGAAAGACAGCAAGAAGAAAAAAGTGGAAAATGAGGCAGATATTGTAGGATACCAGTTGGAAAACAGTTCAGGTGTCAACTGCTATGCAAATGTTCTGAATGTTTCATTCCCCACATCATGTAAACCAAATTCAACAAAAATCAGATAACAGATTGTGTTCTGCACTGTATTATTTGCTCCAAAGTTTACTCAATGACAGAAATGTAATACATTCTGCTTCAGGCATTCAAAATCTGTTAGATATATGTAGCGGATCACTAATATTTACTCTCAATGCTCGACAAGATGCACTAGGATTTATTATGGTCATGCTTGGAGTTTTAGAACAAGTAGCAAATATTGATGATTAATTTCGAGTGAGTTACACATGGAACCATGACTGTGAAGATTGTTATTAATTATTTACCAAAATTAATTCAATCAAATAGCATTTGTAAAGCGTAACTCTGTCACCCCTAGGGGTATCTGGGTGTTGAGTCTCCGCCAAAGAACCAGGTCTTGACATCTCTTCTAGATGGGTAGCCAGTGGAGGTCTCTCAGGTGGAGGGTGATGTGGTTTTGTATGGGAGGTCCAGAATGAGTCTGTCTGCAGCATTCTGTGTGGTTTCGAGTCTTCTGAGGAGCTGGGTGGAGGTGCAGGCATAGAGGGCATTGCCGCAATTTTGAAAATTAAATACTAACATATATTTATGTTCTTTTCTTTTTCAATAGTGGCTGGGGTGCTATATCTTTAAATGTCTCAAAATACTAGTTGTATCACAGAAATATTTTTTAGACATACCCATTGAGAGTGCTTTTGTGCATGAAGATCACTGGGCATACCTTGCCACCACTTTGTTTTGCCCTGTTCATAATTATTACTTTCAGTGTAGTTCAGCAAATGTATACTGTAAAACTATACACCAAGGTAGAGACTTATACAGCCACTTATACATTCAGACACACTGATTGCACAACTCCTACACTCAGTCACTTATCCATTCAACCAATCACACACCCACTAACTCACTGACACAGTTAGTAACATGCCATCTCACTTACGAATACCTCTGCTATTACATGATCTTACTTACCCATACAGATATTCACACACTTTGCTACTTCTTAATACAGATACTAAAACATGCACTCACTCACCTACACAGTACCTTATACAACCAGTCAGTCATGTATAGAATCACTAACATACTCAATCACTCTCCCCTGTAACTACTGATACACCCAATCAATCATTCATACAGCTAGAAATACATCTACTCACTCCTGTAAACGGTCATGAATACACTTAGTTACTTACCTAAACAGCTACTAATAGAGTCAGCCAATTACTTCTACAGATACTGTCATACATATTCAATATTAGATACAGGTACTGACTAAGTAACTTACTCACCTTTCCAGGCACTCACACAGCCAATTAGTCATTGTTACAGACACTCATGGACCCACTTCGCCTATATAGATACTCATACACCAATTTATACCCAGGTAGACTGTAACTCACCCACTCACATAATGTTGTATACACTACCAGACCCAGGCACACACTGATTTAGGCACTAACACACCCAGACACACACTCATGCATAGACTGACACACGCAAGCACACACTCATTCATTAACTAATACTACCACACACACACTGATACATACAGTAACTTACCCAGAATTTCCCTGACAGACACAGGTACACTCTTGTATATACACTGATACATCCAGGCACACACTGTTCTATACACTATTACACTCAAGCTGTCCTCCCCCCCGATCCTGGAGCATCTTCTTACCCCTTATGTTCCCTCTCGCTGTCTGAGGTCATTGGGCCAAAATCTAGCAGTAGTTCCACGGTTCAAACGCTGCAGAGCGGGAGGGCGTTCCTTCCGCTTTTTGGCGGCTAGGCTTTGGAACTCATTACCTGCTCATATTCGTGCCCTTGATGATCTGCTTATGTTCAGGAGGGCTATTAAAACTTATCTTTTCCCCCTGGATGTAATTTTACTACATAGGATATTATTCCCTTGCCCCGCTTCTCCCCCTCTCTGTTTGCCTCTCTGTTCTATGTATTTTTCATTCTGCCTGTCAGAGCGCCGGGACGCCCCTTTGCTGGGGCAGCTGTGCGCTATAGAAGAACGGATAACATAACATAACTACAGCAAGAATTCTCTCTCTCTCACAGTAGCTGGCATAGCAGTCGAAGTTGATGCTCCATAAGCACTTCTCTCCCTCTGTGCTCTCTTCAGCTGTGTGCCATTGTAAGTTTTTAAATGGGATAACATGCTAGTTGTCCCACATGATTATTTTTTTTGAAGTGCCCCTTGAAAGAATTTTGTCACACAAGGAGCACTTTACATATTTGGCAAAACATTTTTTTTCTCCAGACGGGATTTTAAAGAAATCCCACTTGATGGACAGGCACTTTGGGTCTGGTTCCTCATCTGAAGAGTCTGCTTCTTGAGGGTGTGGCTCCTCCTCTTGACTTCCTCTAGATGCCATTTTATGTAAGTTAAAACACAAAAAAATCAAAAGAGAGTTGTAGTACTGCAAAGTAGAGGACACCTACAAATAATCTTCCAATATCTCCGCTGGAAGTGTGAAAAAGAGAAATATGGGTGGGAACTTCCTTTAAAGATTAATGAAAAGTTTCTTGTCCAATCAAATCTCTTTGTTACATAGCCACGTGATATTCGAGATCGGCGACATCATCACAAAAACCAATATTGTCACAAAGAAGGCACATACAATTAAAAAGTGTTTTGCAGCGAAATTACTTACAGAACTACACGTTTAAACACTATCTGGCACATGCATCAACAATGCCATTTGCGATTCCTTAATAGCGAAAAATAAGGATTCGCTAATAAGGAATAGCAAAAGGCTATGCATGTAGAAATCGCTTACAAAATAGCGATTTCTAAACATTCCTTAATTGCTACTCGCAAATTGCGAGTCGCAATTAAGGAATACCTCCCCATTGATTCCTATGGGCCTAGAGGCCCATAGGAATGAATGGGAAGACTTTCTCAATTTGCTAATCTCAATTAGAGAATCGCAAATTGCTCATGCTATTTCAAGGGTGCCAGGGCGTCAAAAAAACACCCTGTTGCACCCCTGAAATCTGCATATGAATACATCTTGCACACACACATGCCCCAAGGGCATGTGTGTGCGTAAAATGGAACTTTGAAAAATGCACTTTAGTGCATTTTTCAAAGTTTTTGCAAATTACCATGAAGTTCAACTTCATGGTAATTTGCTCCCCCTATTAGCGAAATGGCTAATTTTTAAACTTTCATGCATTGCATTTCAGGAATCTCAATTTGGTATTCCTTAAATGCAATAGCAATTTAAGGAATCGCAATTTAGAGATTCCTTAAATTGCGATTTTTGCATTTGGGATGATGCATCCCAAATGCAAAAATCCCAGTCGCAAAGGGGCAGATTCTGAGAATCTGCCCGTTTGCGACTGGCTTTTGCTTTGATGCATGTGGGCCATTATTAGTACTGGTCTCAAACAATAATTACAATATGTGTATATATGTGTTTTACACTTTTATTTAAAACACGCTAAGTTCACAAATATTCACGACACCAGAAAATACATAGCGTGATATTTTGCGACGAATTGGCAAATAATCAATTTAAAGAAAAAAATATATACAGTGAGCAAACCACAAAAAAAACTACTCAATAACACATTATGGACATGTAAATGTCTCTAAAATGTGTGGCTCCTTTGACAATCACAGGAGGTTTAGTGTGCAAGGCTGATGAAGGGCAGAGAGGGAAGATAGGTGATAGGGGTGTTACACTGCATGCTACGATTCAGTACAGTGAGCAAACCACAAAACCAACTACTCAATAGCACATTATGGACATGTAAATGTCTCTAAAATGGGTGGCTCCTTTGACAATCACGGAAGGTTTAGTGTGCACGGCTGATGAAGGGCTGAGAGGGAAGATAGGTACTAGGGGTGTGACACTGCATGCTATGATTCAGTGAATAACCTAAAAGCCACAGCTACCATGTACACTATCTTGGGGTCACTTTGGATACAGAGAAAAAGCATTGAGCCAGTCTTGCAGTGAGCACTGAAAAGCAGAGCAGAGCTCAATTGAGAACAATGCACCTGTTTGCCAAGGAAGAAGTGATGTATGAGTGTGTTGTTGCAAGTGTAGGGGGAATGCATGAAGGAAAACAAATATTTCGTACCCAACAGACGTGCAGCTCCACATATCTACTGGTGTACATTTACCTGGTTCTAAAAGTGTACTGTCGTGTCGAGAGGCTCTGGGAGAGAGTGTGCTGTAGTCATGTTGAAACAAGGAGAAAAGCAACCTGAAAGCACACTACACACCCAGGCAGGAGCGGTCTTACGAACAAATGTTGTACCATGTAAACTCCATGTAACATAAATAGATATATATATTCACTGACAAAAACAAAGGTTACAGGGACGTTGTAGTTAGGCTGACATTTTAATCATAGCTGAGCTAACTATATCCCACGCCCCTGCAATGCACTGCTTATAACCTCACATACTACATCACTCATGACATGGTCAGTGACATCACTCATTACATCATTGATGACATTCCAAATGACATCACTCATGATATCACTGATGACATCATTCAGTCAGTGTGAGTGTTTTAAAAAAGTTTATGAGTATTAAATATATATACCAATGTGTATTGGTGAATCAGCGGGTGTATGAGTACCTGTTTGGATGATTCAGTGGGTGAGTGACCGACTGGATAAGTGCGTGATTAGGTGTCTCAGTGAATGTATGGATGAGTGACTGGCTGTGTGAATATCTGTATCAGTGTGTCAGTTGGTGTCTAAGTGGCTGTATGGGTGTGTGAGTGGGTGCATGAGTGGCTGTATGTGTGAGTGATTAGTTATCTGAGTATCTGTATGGGTGTCTGAGTGTCTGTGTGGGTGGGTGAGTGGGTGTTTGACTGCCTGTACAGATGACTGAGTGGGTGAGTCAGTGTGTGTATGGGCTAGTGAGTGTATGTGAGAAGGGCTGTATGGGTAAGTGAGTGGATGTGTCAGTGGTAGATGGGTGAGTAACTGCATATGTGAAAGTCAGTATAGGTGGAGTGGGTGAATGAAAGGTTATATGGGGCGTGAGTGGTGCGTCAGAGTTTCTGTGAATGATGTCACCAGTGATGTAATCGGTAACATAATGATGTCATGAGTGATGTCACTGACCATGACATGAGTGATGTAATATGTGAGGTTATAAGCACTGCATTGCAGGGGGCGATTTATGGTTAGCTTTCTAACTATAATGGCTGAATTTCTCTGGTTTTGTGCGAGTGACACCTAAACCTAACTATAACGTCTCTGTAACCTTTGTTTCTTTCAGTGAATATCTTTATATATATTTATATATAGGGCTGTTCACCCAACTCATCTTCATGTATCACAAATATTAAATCTAGATATATTGAATTTCCAGAAAGTAAGCTGAATGCTGGTGCTCCCCCATCCTATAGTGATCCCCAATCCAAGTAACTTTCTAAACTCTGGAACTTCTAAGGTTACTCTGGGAGTAATTATACTGAGGCAGGAAGGCACCGTCTTGTTACACAATTTCTCAGCCAGCAGGAATATTCACAATCGTGTACAACAATGATAAGTAACCTCACCAATAAGAGCAAATCAGAGTACTCTGAGAATAATGCTACAAAGCTAGAACTATGTTCGACAGAGAACAAAACTGCAATTTGTTTCTATTTACATGTCCTAAATATAGTACAAGATATACAGGAAATGTACAGAAATGTGTGTGTTGTTTTACTAGAATTGTTTCCAACCCCATGCAAAGAGTTTCTAGAGGCATTGGTGGTGACACGCACCTCTGGAAATCTAGAGCTGGAATAGGTATGAGCTCAAGTTTTTGCCTACTAGCTTATTTATACAAGAGAGTCAGAGACAACCTATAATGCTGTGCAAGATCAGCAGGCAAGGGATCTCAGTTTTGCAGCCAGTCTATGGAGGCCAAAGGGGCCCAGCCTGAATTGCTGCAGCTCCACAACTACACCCAGCATAGATCTCTAGAGCTGCTGTTGAGTTATTTTGAAAGGTGTGACACAGTGGCAACTAGTGGGTAAAGGGAAGCAGGGAGACATGGGAGGTGTGGTCAAAAGTGATCCTGGCTGCAACCACTATAGGGAAATAAATACATCCATTGTATGCACTTTCCAAGACTGGAAAATGTCCATTATGGGATCCGCTTGCCACGTGGGGGAAACAGGTTTGACAACTTCCTAGACAATGCAAAACATGATCAAAACATGATTAAAAGATTTGAAAAGAATCAAAAGTGGTGAGTAGTTTGCATTAGGCATACATCTTTGGAATGAATTACAACAGAAATGAACCTCCACATACGAGCTGGAAACTTTATGTGTAGGGTTTTCCACATCACCTCCATGTTGCCCTTGTATGAAAGTCTCATAATCGTGTACCTAAGTAATAGATGTTGATATAGTGCAACACATGGTGGCACTATGTAGTTCTACACATCTACTGGTAGTGTTATATTTGAGGTCAGCTTCAGTCCATCTTGTTGACATGACATTAGCAACTTTGAATTCAGCATAGTTACAGTGCTACATGTTCTTTCTATGGAAGTCTTAAAATTGGTATGCTTGCGAGTAGTCCCACAAGAAGCTTTTGTGTGGCTGAGGTCCATAGCATCATCCAGCCTGATGCAAGGCCCCTCGTTGGTGCATTAGGACCTGGATCAAAAGGAAACCAATATCCATAGACATATTTCAAGCCAATATATGGTGTCATCTAGTGGTGGCAGGCATTAGCTGTCTCATCATTCGTACATAATAAAAGCAGGCAAAGACTGCTCTTTGATACCTACTTAAATTAAGCATTGGGCCCTGTAAAGAGCAGCACCTAGGGCAACCAGCCCCAGCTGCTCCTCCATTGTGATGACCATGCTTTCAAAAAGTTTTACAACCTTGCTCAAACACCATCACAGATCTTGATGAAAGAGGATGCAGCTGTGCTGACCCTCATGAGAAATCAGTGTGATCAGCAGTGGTCACTTCATGTCCATCCATTAATCAGTCAGCAAACAGTGCCTGCAGTGCAGTGATTCTGCATTTTTCGGTCTATCTACAGACAGCTTTTTTTTTGCTCTATGTCACATCATTAATTCCACTAAAAAGTACGATAAGTGGTAAAGAGAGATAGGGGGCTTTGGCTCAGCCCCTTGAGCCACCAGCTTTAATGTGTTTGTCATAGGTGTTCATAGCTTGGATGGGCTGTTCTTCAAGGCCATTGTAGCTGGTGTAATTGAAACCCAAATCATTTATGTGTTTACTGGCACAATTGCTTTTCATTGCTGATCTTTTTGTTTTTTACTATTTAGGAATTATGTGTATGTGCAGTTTTGGTACCTTAGACTGCATCAAAGGCACAGTGCTCCTCATTAACTGGTGTTGCGTGTTTTCATTTGTTCTACTTTGCTGTCATGATAGCATTTTGCTTTGTTTATTTTTTGAGGGGCAAAAAGTAAAGACATGCTTGCCCATAGACTTTCTTAAAGATTCAACAAAAATACTACACCTTTATCAAAAGTATCTGCGATGCGATCTTTTTTTGTCTATGCCTTTTAAGTTCTCCCTTACAACATTATTCTCATCTTCTGACTTCTTTTCATAACATGGTACTTTGAGAGTACAGCTTAACTCTGGTACTGTCGTTGTTTACTAAAGGAACCTTACACCCACCTTCTAAATTGTTGTAGTTAAAGATTTTGCTTCATTCTGGAATTTCAAGAATAGATGGGGTAACACACAGAGTCACCCAACTGGTACCAAATATCACTAACAAATAGCCAGACCTAATGGCTTTTCCAGTGCTTGTCTGGTGTTGCTATGTTGTCAGGGATGCAGTAAAATGTGTGGTTATCCACATATCGCACATTTCTGGCATTGCTGCAGCTCGTTAAATAAAGGTGTCAGAAGAGAAGTCATCAGAAAAGTAATCATTTCTGGAGCAAACAGAGTTGTGATGGATTTCGTGGGATCACAACTGCAACCTTCTACACTTGACCCCAGAGTGGTATCCATGTAGAACAGCAGTGTGGAAGTTATAGACCTGGGCCCTCATTTATGAGATTTTGGCATAGGGCAGCGCAGCAAAGCACATATGCCAAAGTGAAAGGGCAGGAATGCACAGTATTTATGCAATACAGTGCATTCCGGTCCTTTCTCCTTGCGCTGGTGCCATTTTGGCAGCCTAGCGCCAAAGTAGGCACCCTTGAACCATGGTTCAAGGGGGCCTCAGTAACATGCACAAAAACAGCTCCTAATTTCCACGGGTGCTGTACAATTTAGTACACACAGAAAGAAAAAGAAACAAGGAGAAATAAAACATATTTCTCCTCATTACGCCTCACCTAGGGAGGCGTATGTATTTGATGCGTCTCTAGGTTTACATGATTTTTTAAATCGCGGGCAGCCTCAATATCCAACCGCAACACTGGAGGACCGCCTCCCAGGTGCAGAGTAAGGCGACGCAGTGATTTGCACTGCATTGACGTACTCAAAAGTTATGAGGCCACTCAAAGTCATGCAGGGGGGCTTTGTGTGGTTTCATAAATTAGATTGAGAGCCCTGCGTCATGCATGTACCACTTTACGTCGTGCAAAAGTGATGCAGGGCTCTCATAAGTAAGCCCCCTGGTTTGGAACCACCAGAACACCTAGCAAAGGTACTGGCTTTCAAATATACCTAAACCAGGCATTTAAGGGCTCTTTTATGGGATTTTGGAGTAAGGCAGCTCACCAAGGCACCTTGCTGCACTCCCCTATGCCAAAGTGAAAGGGCAGGAATGCACCCTACTTAAGCACTACAGTGAATTGCTATCCGTCCTCCCTGCGCTGGCACAGTTTGGGCAGCCTAGCGCCAACGTAGGCACCCTTGCACCATAGTGCAAGGGTGCAAGATTGCCTCCGTTGCATGCAGCATTTTTGTTGTGCAGGAAGGTGCCCCTTCCTGCACAAAAACAATCCTAAGAGGTGTTTTCCTCTTTCTATGTGGCCTGCCGAAAGAGGAAAAGGCGAGGCATTCATAAATATGCCCCTTAGAAGTTAAAAGGTTTAGGGTGAACATTTGCCAGCTTGTGTTGACTAATTTATAAAAGCAGCTAGAAGTGTTAAGAAACATTTATTTTGCTTGTTGTCTGTTTTAGTAATTGAGCTTTGCCTGTGAGGACATTAAAAAATGCACTCTTTGTGGTGGAGCAAGTCAAGCTTTGATTTTCTTTTTCTTTAATGTATTCTAAGCGGGAAAGTACAATTCGGATTTGCAGATAGTAATCTCATTTGATGTTGATGAGTGAGACGATGTAATTACTCTCCATGCCGAAGGGAAAAGGAATTCAATATTTATAATATCTGTTTTATTCTGAAACCACTATTCAATGGCTTTATTCCAAGTGCACCTGGTTATCCATTCACGGCCAGTAACAAGAGTTAACCGCCCCTTCAGGCTGAGAAGTTTCCAGTTTTTATCTGGGAATCCAGCTACAGAAAGCAGCCAAAACCTCCATGTGAAGCTCTGGGGGACAGTGTGCAGAATGTGCCTGGAAACGCAGAATCTCCAGCGGTGTAGTAGCTACTGTGGTGCAGCAGGTGCAATGCACTGGAGCCCATAGGGCAAGGGGGCCCAGTCTGCCCTGCACCGCAGAGTCAGTTATTTCACATGTTTACATTCAATTTAAGTCTTAACTTTTCCCACTCAAGGGGAAAGGATTAAAAGGGGTCAACTGGGAGCCTAACGGCGGCCAAGCAAGTCAGGCACACCTTGAATTCCTGATGGGGCTGGTGACCCTGTGACTAGCCCCATAAGGCAATACCAGGACAATCCTAACGAGGGCCTAAAAGTATATTTGATTTGAGAGAAGTTCGCCTAACGGCTAGGGCGGACCTCGAAGCTGGGGAACCGGGTTCGAGTCTGGGCAATGACCTGAACATCCTGTGATTCTGGGCAAATCACTTAATCTCCCCGTGCCTAACAAAAATGAATGTGTCCTCATGTAACGCAACTGGTGCTGTGTGGGTCAAGTTCACGCTATATAAAATTCTAAAAAAAAAAAAAGTAATCCAGAACTTTTACCTTTTTCTAATGTTGTAACTTTTCGTGGTGAACGAAGTGAACTTTGAGTGGAAACAGTAAATTATATTTGAATAATGGCACGAATACTAAACGATTGTGTAAACGTGAGTAGTAGATTTGAATGTGGGTGTGTGTATGTGCAGGTGTGTGTATGTTTGTCTTTTTATGTGTGTGTGTGAGACAGATAGTGAAAGAGGCCGACGGATTCTGGGTGCTGTAATCTACTTTCCATTCATCGAACCAGGTGGACTAAAAAGAACTGATAACAGTGATTTGTGGTAGAAAAGCTCAGGACTGGAAAGTTGATGGTCTGCTGACAAGAAGTCAGATGGACACCCCACCATCATGCCCGTCACACATTGCTGCAAATGGATGAAAATGAAGAGAAGATGGGAGGGAATGAACAAATAGGGCAAGAAACTGAGGGTAAAAAAAAAGTCAAAGAGGTTACTGGAATTTATAGAAGGTGGCAAACAGTATGTCATGTTATGTAACTTGGATGTAGATGTTGCACTGACCAAAGACCCATTAAGGCACTTTGTAGGGACAAAGACCCAATAAGGCACTAGAGGGGACAAAAGAAAGAATGTGGGGGCAAGGAAAAGGAGTGAGAACAAGCAAGGGAGAATCAGAGGGAAAGGAAAAAAGAAAAGAGAACTGAGAGAGAAGAAAGAAGGGAGTATGATGGTATTGCATGCCACTCTGGCATAGCACATGTCTTCAGAATCACATGTATCAGAACCATCATGTAGGCATGCACAGACACTGTATGACACATACAGACAGAGAGAAGTGGTACATCTGTGATGTGTGGCCTTGAAGGATTTCCTCTCAGTGAATCCGCTGCTCACAGGCCTACAACGGATGTCACACAGGAATGTAACACAGGTAGGTCACAAGATGCAGGGAAGCGCCGTGCTGGCTGCACAGGGACGGGGCTTGTGAATAGCTGGGGTGTTGGTTAGAGGCCTTGGGGACACGTAAGGGGTGGGAGTTTTTCAGGGTGCAGACCGCAACTGGTGAAATCATATTTGGTGTTTTCAGTTTTTGTAATTGTGGGTCCAGAAAACCCAGAGTTGTCTGTGGCAATATAATATACCCCCACCCTCCTCCAGGGTTCCCACTCCAGCAGTTAAATGCAGCCTCCTAGTGTACCTGGCATATGAAGCCATATCACAAATAATTTCTGGAACATCACAACGCGGTAAATCATAGGGTTACATCTACAATCTGTGTAGGTTTCCGAATTTTCACAAAAATATCTGTGTGTACATATGGAAATCTAAGCTGGTTGTATTGGGCCTTGTATGCTCCACTCATCAACACGTTGTGAGTTGGGGAGTGCAAAGTGTTTTCTCACAAACGTACTGTAATTCTGTCAA
The DNA here is from genome assembly GCF_964204655.1 of Triturus cristatus. NCBI lineage: Eukaryota > Metazoa > Chordata > Amphibia > Caudata > Salamandridae > Triturus > Triturus cristatus. The sequence continues at coordinate 239,293,720 of NC_140582.1, forward strand.
ATAGTAAGATTGCAGTTAACAAAGATTCCTGCATGTGGATTTTCATGTTGAAGTCAGGACATAAATGTTCTTTTAACCCCTTGCATGCTCATGACGGAACCACTCCGTCATGAGCCATGGGCGCCGTGTGCTCATGACGGAGTGGTTCCGTCATGCTGCGGCCGTTGGCGGCCGCTCCGCCCACGCGGCGCTGTTTCCCCGCCTGTGCGGGCGATCAACGCAAGTGGGCCGAGTCGTGACGGAACCACTCCGTCATGAGCAGAGCTCGCCGGTGACTCATGACGGCGTGGTTCCGTCATGAGCATAGCGGCGCCGCACTCACCCCAAACCCCCCCAGCGCCGCGGCGGAATTCACGCCGCAGCGAAGGGGTTAAGTTTTAGGAGAATACCAAAACAGTGTAACCATCTCATGAGTTTGAATCAGCCAACTCATGAGAAAAAGGGGCATCCATTTCCAGCACTGCCAAAGCACTCGCAAAGAAATATTGATAGTGTGCTGGAGTAAAACTAGCCCAGACATACAGTAGGAAAACAACAAGCCCTGCTAATTATGTGGGCAAATCCTGACTTGAGAACTTTGCTGTGGTAACAAAAACGTTGCACATGCATGATCGTGAGTACACTCTACAGGGCATAGACTCCACAGGAGTGTGTGTTGCGTAAATGTGCTGTGGCACACTGCGTGATTGACAGATTGAGAGGTTTTCAAAATCATGCGATTACCCAGAGGATGTCCTGGTTCTAAATGTGTAAAAAGAACTCAAACATGAGGTGCCTGATTCACAAAAGTAAACTTCCTGATAACAGCACTTTAAGTTCCTCCATAGTAGACCTCCTTGTCTTTTCTCCCCACACACCCAGATCTTCTGCCACTTACAAGGTTGCTGTGTGTCCAGCATGTACATGCAAAGCCCACTCCAGTAGCACTCATAACAGGACCAATCCAGAAAGGTCATGGGGAGCCCATATATCATGGTTTCTAGCAAGTCCTCTGCCTATTAGTTTTAAGAAGGGGTAGAAGGTACTGCAACAAGCCCTGGCGAGAGTTCATGCAGGTTTAAAGCACAAGCCAATGAGCCTAACTCTGGGTATGGGTGCATAAGCCTATCGACTAGACATTCCCCTGTCGTTGCAGTACTCTTCTATGCTCTCTGAGGTGGTGAAAGGGCATAAAAAGGGAAATTAGGTTACTTTCGATTGGTGGTTGTTAGAAATTGGGTTACAGGCTGAGGGGGGTGAACTTCTTCTCAGGCGCAACCAATATACTAGTCAGCATGATGTCACAAGCAAACCCCAAATTAACCTGTACTCAACCCTCTGGGAGCTCAGCACAGAGCAGTCAGGCTTAACTTAGAGACAATGTGTAAAGTATTTATGCAGCACTTGAAAAAGTAATGGCATGAAAACACCACACAGAAAATCCCCACACCAGATTAGAAAAATAGAGTTGATTTTCATAAATGTATCAAGATAAAAATGACAAAACTCCAATCAGTAGAACCGGAGATATGCAATTTTTAAATGTAAGTGAAAATACCGCAAAAAAGTACCAAGCTTCTACTGTGGTCCTCTGGTTGTGCTGGACTTAGACAATGGGTGATGTAAAGTCTTTGCATTGGGGAAGTCCACGTAGCAGGGATGCTGCGTTGGTTCTGAGGGTGATGCATCGAGCAGCAGAGGTGATGCACCAGTTCTGCAGTAGATGTGCAGCGGAGGAGATGAGTTGATTCTGCTGGATCCACAGATTCACTTCCAAGGGATCAGAACTGGGATGCACCACTTGGGAGTGCAGGACTCACAGATGGCAGAGTCTAGGTGCTGGGTTGAAGGTTGTTGGAAGCCTGTTATGTCCCTGAGGCGTCAGATCAGGAGCCCAGTCTACTAGCCCTTGAAGTCACTCTGGGGTCTTGTGTTCAGAGATGCAGGCCCAGTCCTTCTCACCCAGGCAAGAGGGAAGCCGGGGCAGCAGATCAGCAGGTCAGCACAGCAGGGCATCAATTCTTCAGAGCAGCAGTCCTGTGCTGGCAGAGTCCACAGGTTCAGAAGTGAACAGATGTGTTGGGACCTGAAGTCCAATATTGATACCTGGTTCACTGGTGAAAAGGAGGAAGCTTCTAGAGGTTTCCACCCCCCTGAGGTGTTAGGAAGGCATCCCCTCCCCCTGTCCTCAGCTTGATGGAGTCACAATACAAACCCTTTTTGAGAGTGCTCAAGCTGAGCCTTTGTGATGTGTAGGTGTGGCAGGTAACAGCTCTTCTCCCTCGTTAACTTAAAGTTGCCCATCCTGCCAACACCTATCTTCCTTTTGTCTCACTGTCTGGCATTACACCACAACCAACTGCCAGCTACACCTATTCAAGTGACCTGGCAACAGGCTACAGACACCAAATGGTTGGCATAAGAAAATGCCAGCATTCTAAAAGTGACATTTTCGCAAATGTGATTACAAATCTGACTTTACCAATAAAGAGTGCTTTTATTTTCAATTCTTAGACACCAAACTCAACCAGTCTACCTACTTTTAATTGGACGTTACAGCCTATTAAATGTAATAAGGTGATGACAATATTATCCTATGGGAGAGGCCAGCCTTGCAATGGCGAACAACAAATGTAAGGTTGCTTTTCATTACCAGGACATGTAAAACTTAAAAGTACATGTCCAACTTTTAAAATACATTGTACCCTGTTTAGGGCCTACCCTAGGTGTGCCTTATATGTATTAAAAAGGAAGGCTCGGACCTGGCAAAAGGTTTATTTTGGAAGGTTGATCTGGCAGTTTTAAAACTGCACACACAGGCTGCAATGGCAGAACTGAGAAATGTTTAAAGGGATACTTGAGTGGGTATCACAATCAGTGCTGCAGGCCCACAAGTAGAATTTAATGTACAGGCCCTTGGCACATGTAGTCACAGTTTACTAGGGACTTGCAAGTAAAATAAATATGCCAATTGGGTGTAAACGAATTCTATCATGTTTTAAGGAGAGAGCACTTTTCCACTGGTTAGCAGTGGTAAAATGTGCAGAGTCTTAAACACCAACAAACTGGGTTCAGAAAACAGAAGGGTGAAGCAAAAAGTTTAGGGATGGCTCTGCAGACAGGGCCAGTTTCAGGCACCTCATCCTTCCACCACTTTATGTCACCTATCCTATTGCATCTCCTACCCCTGTGATGCCATTAAGAAGGCTTCAAGAAGGCAACTCTCTCCAAAATCCTTGCATCTCTTTTCTCTGAACCAAGCCCGGTGTCTTCCCTTTCAGACTTCAAAGAAACCTCCTGTGGTGACTTGAACCAGAGGTCTGTCTGTATTCCATTTATCCATTGTGGGCATATATTCTAAAGCACTGAAAGTAAGTGCTGTTTGCCTTTCCATTATGTTTGTTTAAATAAAAGATGGCCAATTTCATGAAGAGTTTGGGGGACTTTTAACAAAAAAATAACATGGCATGTGTAGGTGCATAGCCAAAGCTCTAACCACCCTTATTGAAATTTGCAAGCTCGCCTAAGTCTGCTGCAATTTTAATTTGTACTTGTGTGAAGTGGGTCTCTTTCTTCCACACTGTTATCACACTTGCAAATGTTAGAAACATTTGCTTCCTTAAAAATGTTAATTCACAGAGTTATTTAGATGAATGCTTTGATGATGGATGGAACAACATTTGATTAAATTGGGAAACTTGCAAACAAAAATTACAAAAATATTCTGCAAATTATTACCCTATCATACAAGATGGTTTGTGCTATTTCCATTAGCTAACACACATGCATATAAGCATTTCCCCACCCCAAAAAAGGACAGTGAGCCTCGGCTACCACACTGTAAGGCTACTTAAAGGATATAAAAGCAACATGTTACATCTTTGTTGGTTCTCATCAGTGAGACCATGAGGGCTAGGACAAGTGAGACACAGAATAACTTCTGGACATACCTGCTGCCCCTGCACTTTCACATTGAGATGAACAAATAAATAATGGGGGAAACGCTTGAATTAGTATCAGTCAATTCAGAATACTGTATTCCAACCTGTACCTTTTTCAGTCACAGTGACACTGTAGACAGGGACCAACCATATGAATAGAAGTCTTGGGGTCACCCCAAAGCAATGATTGAGCCAAAAGTGACAGGCCACGTTTACTAGCTGGTACTATGAATTCAAACGTCCAAACCATCACCTTTTTATTTTTGTCAGAAAAGATCAAAATAACATCCACAAATGTTATTTGACAGACACAATTTCCTGTTTCTATTTAACGAGCAAAATAACATTTTGAAGTTGAGACGAGAGCCTTGTGCTTGCTTTATATCACTACTTACCCTTTTATTAGCTTGCAGGTGTTCAACATAAATAAAGTAAGACAGGTTTCTGAAACAGTTTTGGGCTAACTGCTGTCTTAAATTGTTGAAGAGCTTCAGCAGTGATATTTTAACACCTTAGACAATGGTTATATTGTTGATGGTTGTTTTTCAGTAGAACTTTAATGGAAGGTGTGTTTTGGCAGGAAATGAAGCAGCATTTGTTGACATCTCATCAGAGTATGACACCATGGCTGGCTTTAATGTTGGTGGCACCTGGTACAACAATCTGTTGGTGCCCTCCCACCCCCCTCATAACCTCCTTCTCCATGGATTTTCTCACTACCACCCTCCAACAATGCCCATCATCTGTCCTGGTCTCACATGTATTTAATTTGTTTTATAGTCCCACTCATTCAAGTGTAGGGTGTCCGAGTATTTTTCATCACACACACATTACAGAGAAACTGTGAAACACGCAAGCATATAAATGAATGTGAAGAAAATGCTACAAAAGACAAAGAGGACCATGAGGCGTGGGAGTCACATGTGATCCATACTGGTAGGCAGGATAATTTAGGAGTGTCTAGTTTGGAGAAGCACAAAAACAGGATTTAATAGTTAACTCAGTGGTTGGGGTAGGCTTTACTAACGAGAATTTATTTCTACCCAAACAAAACCTTTTTGGCAACATTGGGATAGTGAGAAACAGAGGGAAAACATGATGTTCTATCCTATACCTTGCATTTTACATTCAGCACTTTGATGACTGTTAGAAATGGGGGTCTCTAGTTGGCAGAGGTAGGTACTTTTTTCCAAATAGGGACCCTTGCTTCTAGTCAGGGTAAGGGGGATACACTTCTAAAATAACCCATGCTCACCACCTTGGTAGCTTGGGACAAGCAGACAGGCTTATCTCAAAGGCAGTGTGTAAAGCATTTGAGAACACATACAGTAATACAGTAAAAAACCCTACAAATGGACACCACACAAGTTTAGAAAAATAAGTAATCTTTATCTAAACCAAAACAAGGCCAAACAACAAAAATCCACAATACAGAATTAAAAATAGGATTCTTAAAAGGTAGAAACAGTTCAGTTCCAAGCAAAGGTGAGATGCAACTTTTACACAAAATACAGTGGATGTGTTGAAAAATGCAATCAAAAAGGGTCGCAGGGAAGATGATGCGTTGGTTTCTTACACTCAGGGAAGGTGATGCGTCGGTTTCTTGCACTGGGGGAGGTGATGTGTTGGTTCCTTACTTCGGCGCAGGTGAGGTGATGCGTCGGTTCCTGACCGAAGAGGAGGTGATGCATCGGTTTCTTACTGCGTGGGCAGGAGAGGTGATGCGTTGGTTTCTTACCAGAGAGGAGGTGATGCGTTGGTTGCTTACACTCAGGGAAGGTGATGCGTTGGTTCCTTGCGCCGGGGGAGGTGATGCGTTGGTTCCTTACTGCTGCGCAGGAGAGGTGATGCGTCGGTTCCTTACCGGAGAGGAGGTGATGTGTCGGTTTCTTACTGCAACCGCCAACAATGCCACAGACTTGGCACTTTGATGCATTGCCTGACGGTCTAATACAATGCGTTGGTTCTTCTCCAACCAGGCCTTCATCAGAATCAGTGAGGTGGTCTCGGGCGTCGGAGATCGATGCAGAAGATTTGTCGCACGGCAGACACTTCAGCCATGAGCAGGTACTGCGCCGATTCTTCAGCAGCGGCGATGCAACAGAAATTTTCTCTTGCACTGTTGTGATGTGTCAGAAACAGGCGATGTGTCCTTTTTCACAGTGCTTGCAGTTTCCAGTTCCAAAACAACCTCCAGAGACCCAGAACACTGGCAGGCACCTCTCAGCAGGTCAGAACTCCCAGCAGAGGAGTTCAGTTGGGACTGGGGGTGAAGTCTTTGTGTCCCTGAGACTTCAGAACAGGAGGCAAGCTCAATTCAACCCTTTGAAGATCTTCCTCAAGCAGGGGACACAGCAAACAGCAAAGTCCTTTCTCCTTTCCTTGGGAGCAAGTAGCCACTGCAGGCCAACCCCAGACAACAAACAGCGCAGGGGCAGTATTCCTCCTCAGCTTCTCTGGCTCTTCTCCTTGGCAAAGATTCCTCTTGATACCTAGAAGTGATCTAAAGTTCTGGGGTCTGGGCCCCAATATTTATACAGCAACATCCTTTGTTCTCTGGAGGCAGCGAAGCCCCATGCTTAGTCAAAACCAGTTCTATCCTCTCTGGTGCAGATTCCTGGCAGGAGGTGGAGACAGCATTGTCGAAGGCAGACCAGGCCCATTCGGTGAAAGGAAATCTACTCTCCCTACTCTAAATGCAGCTCAGGTCTATTCAGTCCAGCCCTGACTGATCCAGACTCTCTGGAGGCACTGCACCTCCCCAGACCCTGTCACTCCAGAGCCAGACAGTCAATACACATCCTAGTAGAGGCACACTGGATGGCTAAGCAAGAAAATACCTACTTTCTAAAAGTGGCATTTTCAAACACAGAATGTAAAAATCGCCCTCACTAAAAGATGCATTTTAACTAAGGGTGGGCGTAGTTCGCGAAGTAGCACTTCGCGAAGCTACGCAAAGTGAAGTTCGCACTTCGCGAGCTACGCGTAGCACTTCGCGAACTGCGTAGTAACATGTTCGCACTGTGCAAGATGTTGTTTTCAATGATTGCACAGTGCGGACAAGCAACCGGCACTGTGCAATCATTGAAAATGGCATCTTGCACAGTGCGAGCTGTAGTTTTCTGCTGCTCGAGTAGATTTTTACTCGAGCGGCAGCTTTCTCAACGCGAACTGGTAGTTTCTCATCGCGAGCGGTCGCGAGCATACGCGACCCCTCGCAATGAGAAACCTGACCTCCTCACGTTGGGAATCTCGCCGGGAGGTTTATTTTCCATGCTCGCGATCGCCAACTTGATGTTGCTGATCGCGAACAAGGAAAAAGTCTCGCCGAGATGTCATTTTGCTTGCTCGCGGTCGCCAACTTGACGTTGAGGACCGCGAGCAAGCAAAAAATGACCGCAGCACTACGCAACACTACGCTACGCGTGCTCGCACTGTGCTACGTGCAGTTCGCGTAGAGCGAAGTAGCGCGAACTTCGCAAACTACGCGAGCGTAGCGTAGTGCTTCGCACAGGCTTAATTTTAACATTCTGAGTTCATGCATACTAAACTTTACTTTCCTACCTTGTTCCCAGGGTTAGTTATGTTTATAAGATGTTATAAGCAAATTCCCCTTTCTATCTTATGGGAACAGATAGCATTACAATAGTGAAAAACAAGATTGGCAGTATTTCACTATCAGGACATGCCACACACACCAGGGCATGTCCTACCTTTCACATACACTGCACCCTGCCCACAAAGGTAGTTTGGGCCTACCTTAGGAGTGACTAACATGTAAGAAAAGGGAAGGTTAGGGACTGGCAAGTGGGTGCACTTGCCAAGTCGACATGGCAGTACAAGACTGCACACAGGCTCTGCAATGGCAGGCCTGAGACTTTGTTGCAAGGCTACTTGTGTAGGTGGCACAATGAGTGCTGCAGGCATACCAGCAGCACTTGATTTACAGGCCATGGGCACACACAGTGCACTGTACTAGGGACTGACTAGTAAATCAAATATGCCAATCATGGAATCACCAATCCATAACAACAATTTACAAAGGGAGCACTTGCACTTTGGCACTGAACAACAGTGGCAAAGTGCCCAAAGCTTCTAGACCAGCAAAACAAAGCCCAACACACAGCAAAAACACAGGAGGTAAAGGAAAAAATACAGGGGAAACCCAAGCCAATCATGCCAGGTCTAACAATGACTTTATAGCTCACTGTGCTATATTAGGGTTGTAACTTATGAACTGCAAGTAACAAATTAAACCCACTGAGCTTTCTTTGCAGCAGGCATATTAACTCCCATCCCCCACGGAGCCCGGTGCCGGTGCAGTGGCACAGGTTGCACTGCTCTAAACCCAGCCCTTCATGACACAGTACCATAAAACAAAGTAGCAGAACAAACATAACTAAAGCATAACAGGGTAAAGCACTACAAAGCCGCACACAACACAAATCCACTGTACAATTCAACTCAATGTAATAAGGAGCAGAAAAAAAAACAACGGCTTAAAAAACAAAACACATCGTCACTACCATAAAAATAAACAGGCACATTATCATAATATATTGACATTTTCAGTCATTTTTTCTCCTTTTCTGTGAAATACAAACACCAGACACAGAACCCGTCCCTCGCATTTTGGTGGCCTTTCAGAGCTTCATAAAAGTCCAATTAATTGCTTTAATGGCAGGCTTGGAATGCCCTTGCTCATAATGACAAGGAAATGCGTTGATAACATCTCCAATGTCAGCCTTAAGAAGCAATTTATAACGCGCTGCTTGTTTGTGTCTGGCACCTGCAGCGTATCCGAGTGATGAATGAGACACATATGTGTGTTGCATTATGAAAGAGAGCTGATTAAACGGGAAAAAGAAACAAACACCACTGAATCAACGCCTTTTATAGGCTCCCTTTCCAATCGTGTGCTGTCATGGCGGAGAAACTATAGGGATACAGAAAACAAACAGAGAAGGTAAACAGTGTTTTAAGAGCCCTGAAACAAAAGTGCTCAGTTCCACACACACTGTGTTATTGATAGTCTCCAGCATGTGCCAGTGATTTTTACAGATTGAAATATTTGTACACACACTCACACACCATTCAAGTAACGAGAGGCTTGAGAGTGCTCCCGGAAGCTATTCACGAAGGAGCAGCAAGTAGAATTATCTGATGGCTAAGCTTTCTGGGGCAGATTTACAAGCCCCTTGCGTCATTTTTGCGCCGCTGTTGCGTCACTTTTCTAGACACAGCAGCAGCGTAAAAATACGGCCCACTAACAATGCGACACATCTAGGGAGATGCGTCACGTTGTAAAGCCCTGCGTCACATTATACCTGCGTCAGGTATAATGTATGCAGGGTGGGCGTTCCAACGCAAAAAAGCCTCGTAGAAGTGACGCAAGATTTCACTGCGCCACTTCTAGGACACCACTGCGTCAAATTCTTATGCCTACTTGAAGCAAGCGTAAGGAGTGACGCAGCACAATGAGGATAGGCCTCCCCCTGCATTGCTGGAGTTGCGTCGTGCTTGCGACACCACTCCAGCAATGCTTGACTTTTGCATCAACAGATGCGTCAGAATTTCTGACGTATTTGTTAATCCTTGCGCCATGGTGCGCCGTATTGTAAATAAGGCCCATCCATAGTGGTGCAAGAGTTTCTAATGGTGACGCAGGGAAAGTGACGCATCTTTATAGATGCGTCACTTTCTTGTAAATCTGCCCCTAAAAATTTAAGGCTGCAGTTGGTCGTGTCCTGAACAGCTTGGGCTAAAAAGACTTGCATACGTTTTTTCCCACATTTTATCCAAATCTAAATGCTATAATGAAGCAGAGAAAATACAGGTAATCATGCAGATTTCGGCGCAGTTGTCATTGCACAAGGGTAATCTTGCGCGGGCTGACAGCATTTCCGGTTTTCCTTATGCTGAAGACATAGCCTTCCTTTGCAGGAAAACTGGTTCAAAATAAAATGTCTTGGACTTTGAAACCAGGGTCCAGATTTACAAACACTGACCACCGGGTTTGATTTACTTTTTATAAGCAAACCCGATGTAAAGTGTTATGGTAAGATTTACAATCCAACACATCTCGCAATTTATGTTGGAATGTAACCTAAAGTGACGCAATGCACTGCATTGTTACATTACATCAAGGGGATGTTCCATGGGTGTCCCCATGCAATCACTCATGGGTTTTGACACAAATCCATATCTACAACGAACTGTATGCATAGATGTGTGCCAGCATTTTGCAATTTCTTGAGGCAGGCATAACTATGGGAAACGTTTTCATTTCTCCCCACTTCTCCACACTTTTCCCCCTTTATATTCTATAGTACACATACAGATTGTGGAAAGCCCCTTAACGCAGAGCTTTTGCACACACATGTGCTCCACTAGTAATATTCACTATGCAATTTACAGAACTTGTACAATTAAGAGCAGCGAGGGAAAGGCATTTAAGATAATTTATTCTCTCAAATCGATCATAAAAATGATGAAAAGCATTGCGGATGTCATGATTTTCAAACGGCAGCCACTCTTGCATAGCACCTGTTGTTCATGTGGGAATTACACATGATATGTGGGATAAACATACTATGCCACTTCACCCACCTGTAGAAGCAAGATGAATAGCTTTTATTTTAAAATTAAACAATCACTTTGAAAGATGACTATTGAAAAGAAAATACTGAATTATTTACAAAACCCCTCTTACTTGGTATTAGAGCTAGACTAGCCTATGCAGAAATTGGCAGATCACCTTCAAGGCTGGGGGAACAATTGGGTGAATTAGGGACTGATTATGATTTTGTCGGTCCATGGACTGCCACATTGACGGTTGCGCGGCGGAGGTGGTCCGGCCACTGCCACACCAGCAGTCCGACAGCTGTATTACAACTTTGACAGTCGGACTGCCATTGGACCGCCTCAACTGCCAGGGAACTGCATTCCTTGGCGGTGGCACAGCGGTAAGGGGATCACAATATGCTGCTGGTGCAGCTGTGGCACCACCATGCATATTATGAGTTTCCTGACCACCAACGGTCTCATGGAGGTTCTTACTCCATGAAACTGCTGGTGCTCAGGAAACAAAGGGGCCATACAGGGCCCCCTTGCCCCATGCATCTCGGTGCATGCAGAGGGGCACATGGCGTGCCTGCCTGTCTGCATGCACACCCAATTTCTGCACAGCATAAACTTAACAGTCATTGCCATGCAGGAACTTGTTATGGTGTTCCCATTGCAGAGCCTTTTTCAAAGGCATTGCCGTGGGATTGCCAAAGGACTGCCCGCCAGACAACTAGAAAACTCATAATCTGGCAGGCGGCCAGCGGTTGAGTTTGGCAGTGCAGGAGCGGGGCGGTGGTGTGCTGCCCCGCACTGCTAAACTCGTAATCAGGCCCTTGGGGCCTGATTATGAGTTTGGTGGTGCGGGAGCTGGACTGCCCCGCCACGCTATCGCCCCTCCAAACCCATGTTTGAACTGCCTGCCTGATTAGGAGTTTTCTCCAGTGTGGAGGATGGTTGTTTGACATTCCCACGCCGGTGCCTATGAAATAGGCACCACAATGAGAATGTCAAAATCAGTACCTACACAGCATTGACTGCTGCGGTCAATGCTGTACAGGTACTGGGGTGCATGCACACAGGGGGGCACATCTTGTGCTTCCCTGTGTGCATTCACATGGCGTAGAGGCACCTTCCTCACTGCCACACTTTTCATGGCGTTCACACCGCCATGAAAAGTGTGGCAATGAGGAAACTTGTGATATGCTTGGCAGGCTGCAGAGGCCCCGCTAAGCATATTGTGACCGCAAGACTGCCGCACCACCACCAGGGATCACTGATCCCTGGCGGTTATGGTGGTCCTAGGGCGACCCAACCACCCTGGCCATAATAGTGCGGTCAAAAGACCACCGCCCTGCGAATCTGGCTGTCCATGGACCTCCAGTAAAGTAATAAGCCCCTTACTCATGTCAGTCAAGCAGGTAAGCAAAATGGGATATTACACTGAGGCAATGAATGCTGGGCACACATCATTTTTCATATTATGGTTTATTTGTGGCCTATATCGAAATAGAGATCAGTATTTTGTTCTCTGTTCTGGACCCAAGCACGAATCTTGGCTGAATTTAGAAATAAGCAGACACAAGAAGTGGCAGATGTCTGTTTGTCCTACTTAGACTAGTTGGAGACCCTATGTGCTTTATACATGGCTGATGGGATATATTCCACTTTTGGTGGATGTCCCACATCTGACAAACTTTAACTGGCAGGCTATGGGAAAGATGCGCTGAATCAACGTACTTTATAACAGAGGAACCCATAAATGTAAAGAGGCTCCATCAAGGTCACAATAGCCGACTTTGGATAGCGTTGTTAGCTTGACATAAGCAGCAAGAGAGTTCTGAGAAAATGTAAGGAGTTCTCTGTAACCATACAACAAAAAGAGATAAAGGTTATCATTTGTAGTTGAGAGACAACCTAAATCATCCTTTTTCTGGAAAAAACATCTAAATACGGATCAATGCACCATTTGAACTCTCTCCACAGTTTCATTCCTATGGTGGATGAAATTCAGCTTGCAAAAATTGGAGGATTTTATGTTTCCTTCAAACTTTAAATGAGGCCTAAATTTGTTAAGATTTACATAACGATTTTCATAAACATGGCAGATTTTAAATTACTGCACTCTATTGTAAAGTGAAGGGTTTAAGCCCAAGACATCAACTCTTTCCTTGGGTCCTGTATAGATGCTCCACTCCCCTGCCTCTGTTGGTCAAGATGAACTGACATGTGATCTGGGGAGCCTTCATTCTTGTTAGAAAAGAGTGTTGTGACCCACCAACCTAATTTAGATAGCAGTATAGCTCATAGCGGCACGCAACTTGCAACATTTACCCTCTTATGTGCAATGAATGGTGGCCTAAAGAGTGGTGTCAATGCGGGCAATCCTGGATCGCCATAATTCCTCCAGGACTCCCCGGGTGGCATTGACAGAATTGAACTGAGCTGGTTAGAGACAGCTGGAGATCTAAGAAGTAGGTAATTGTGGCTGAATGGGGTAGGGAAGAAGAGTTATATTTGGCCTGGTGGCTGTAGGCAGTTAAGTCATGTTGGCAGAGATGATGACTGCGTGACTGTGCACAGCAATTCATAAAGCACATCTTCTGGGACCACTTTATTCCATGGGCCTTGGTCTCCAATCCCTTGGCAGACTCTGGTTGGATCCGTCAGAGAACAACAGAGGGGTATGGCTCACAATATTAGACACCCACCCACCTACATCCCCAGTTTGCTACATGTGGGAATACCAGTTTGGCTTCACTGAGCATCCCTAAAGCCCACGAGTATGGTGCTGACCTCCAAGAAATGGCGGCAAAAAATAAACATAGGCAAGAATTTTTCATGCCATGCTCTGGCTTGCTGGGCAAAGGGCAAAACAACAGGAAGGACGATCCACGCAAGATTCGGATTTCACTAAAGGTGAAGGAGCTCTGCTACACTTACTAAATGTTTTCCTTGATGATGTCAATCAAAGAGCTAATTAATCGGAAGCAGCGGTTAAGGCAGTTAAGGAGAAACATGCAGGTTGATCTGGTCGGCTGTGGAAAATGGACTGGGGTGGGGAAAAAGCACCACATTTGCACTATCAAGTGGTTCAGAGCAGAGAGAGACTGAGTCCACCATACAAGATCTCAAAGCTATTAAAAATCGTGCTATAACTAGTATTGTACAACTAGACATGAATTATGAAGCACTTGATAATATGAGAAGCACAGCTTAGAATGCTGGAGGTCTTGTCATCTACTGCAGAAAAATCATTAGCCGTAGAGATGACAAAGTTGCTGAACAAGATATTAGAGTCCAGAAGGGGAGACATTTACGTTGGCAGGAAGGCATAGAGACATCCCTTGATATGTCTTCAAGACAGTAATAGTAGAGGCAGGACAGTGAGGGTGCACTTGCAGTCTGCTAAGGCATGTAAAAGAGTGATGATAGATACTGTTCACAGGAAAATGGGGCTCTCTGAAGGGCACTGTATTCTCATCTTCCTGGACTTGTGTCCTGGCACCTTGTCACGAAATAAGGGGCTTATTATCAAGCACAGCGTTAAAATTATCGCCGCTTTAGCGGCAGAAAACTGCCACTAAAACGGCGATAATGGGCTTGATAATATGCTCTATGGAATTCCAATTGAAGCCCATGTTAGATGTCCTTCACATCTAACATGGGCTTCAATTGGAATTCCATAGAGCATATTATCAAGCCCATTACCTCCTCGTTAGTCATCCTCGCCACATGACTAACGAAGTGAGCTTCAGCTCCAACACAGAACCCTCCAAAGCAAAAGTTAGCCTCCCATGCCTCCCATCCCTTCCCAATATGGCTGACCCCTACCCCTATGACACTATAAGAGAAGGGCCGGCCCAACCCCAAAGCCTGTTTTTTTTGTTCTGCACTCTCTCCGGAGCGCTTCAGGTGAGTGGTGCCTGCTGTAGCAGGTGCGTGGGTCCAGGGTTGGAGGTCCTGCTATAGCGGACCCTTGGGGCTTGGACTTTGTTTATTCCCCCTGCCTGTTGCCCCCGGTGTCTGTGGCGGTTGCTGCTTTCTTGTTCCGGTCAGGCTCTGCTTCAGCGAGCCGTGGGTGTTCAGGTGGGGGGGGGGAATGCGTGGGGGCCAGTCTTTCAATGTGTATGGCCTTGTTATGCTATTTTTGTTCCCCTTCGCCGCCCGCCTTTATTTGTATTTGGTGGGCGGCTGCTGTGCGCCTTGGCTCTCACCTGTTACGGACGGGTGCATCTTCGTTTCCGCCTCGTCCTTCATTTTGCAGGTTTCCCTTCACTGCCCTCCTGCCCCTCGGGCGTTGGGGGACGCAACGGCTCTGCGGAGTTTGGTCCGGCCTCTTCAGCTCCGGCGCGGCGATTCGGCGCCGGAGCGGCCATGGTGTGGGAAGGGTCAGCGCTTGTTTCCCTGCGTCCGGTTGTTTTCTTCCGGTTTGGGTGCCCTACGGGGTCGGCGGCGTTACGGAGCGCTGTTTGATGCTCGCGGCTGTGGGCCGGCTCACTGCCAGGGGGCGGGGCTTCGTTCCGTGTTTTTCCCGCCTTCATTCCTTTTAGGTGCTGGGTTTTTCGTGTTCCTTCCGTGTCTCTCTACCCTGATACGTGTGTTTGCCTTGCTGATTCTTGCGCTTCCTCCAGGATGGACGGTGAGGATGTCCCTGTGGGGGATGTCCTGCCCTCCCAGGCTCCTTCGGGGGCGATTACCCTGCAGTCCATCCAGGACATGATTCAGTCCGCTGTTTCTGCTGCTTTTGCGCAGCGCTCGTTGCCAGGACCCTCCTCCCCGAAGCGTCCACGCTTGGATCCCTCCTTGGTCTCTGACACTGAGGGGGAGGAGGAGGATCTACGGGGGCGCTATGTGCAGGGTCAAGAGTTGCGGGAGGTCCTGCTTCAAATTAAGCAGAACATGGCATTCACTGATCCGACGGCTTCGGACCTGTCTGAAGACTTCTTCTTACAATATCAGCGTAAGGAGCCGGAGTCGCTGCCTCTTCATTCCTCCGTCAGGAGGGTGTTGGAAGGGGAGTGGTTGGACATCGACAAGCAGGCCTTTCCGCGATACCTGGCGAAACGCTATTCCATCCAGGACTTTGCCAAGGATTTCCCTTCTTCTGTCAAGGTTGACTCTCTGCTGGCGGGGCTGGCCTCGCAGGGTTCCATCATTTCCGAGGACGCCTCTCCCTCGGACCGTGTTGACAGGCGGGTGGAGGCTGCGGCCAAACGGGCTTACTCGGCGGCCAACTTCTCCATTCGCGCCTCGGCCTACCTGTCCTACACAGTTCAATCCTTGTTGAAGGACTTCCAGTCCTTGGCGGAGTTGCTTGATCAGGGGGCGGATGTGGTTCCTACCCTGGCGCTTATGGAGCAGCAAACACGGCTGCTGTCAGACATTTCCTTTGACACATTGGGGGCTTCGGCTGCGGCTGGAGGCGCTGCCATTCAGGCCAGGCGGCAGATTTGGTTGCGCAATTGGAGGGCGGAGGCTGCCCAAAAGGCCTTATTGATGAAAATTCCCTTCTCCGGCCCGAAGCTCTTCGGTGCTCCTCTGGAGGATTTGGTCAAAAAGTCGGCTGAGGACAGAAAACTGCTGGCTCCTCTTCGTTCTTCCAGGGCCCGCTTTCCGGGTCCCAAGAGGGCGTTCTCCACATCTTCCACGCCCAGGGGGGGTGCGCCCTTTCGAGGTCGGGGTCGCGGCCGGGGCGCCCCCTTCTTCTCCAAGTCCCGGTCTCAGCCTGCTGCTTCCACCTCCACTCCCAAGTCCTGACTATCTCCTGGCCCCGCCGGGTGGCCCTCCAGTGGGCGGCCGTCTTCGCCACTTCCTTCCGGCTTGGGAGTCCTCAGTCTCGGACCTTTGGGTTGTTCAGATCGTGAGGGAGGGTCTCACCATCTCCTTCAGTTCCCCTCCTCCGGGCGCCTTCCGCGCTACCCCTCTGCCTTCTTCGCCGGTCAAGAGGGCGGCGTTGCTCGCTGGCATCCAGGACCTACTCGTGAAGGGGGCCATCCGGCCTGTTCCACCGTCTCAGCGGGGCCTCGGCGTTTACTCCATTCTGTTCCTGGTAAGAAAGGTGTCTGGGGATTTTCGGCCGGTTTTGGACTTGAAGCAGGTGAATTCTTTCATTCCACACACTAAGTTCAAAATGATTTCTCTGCAGGAGATCCTGCCGCTGCTGGTCCAGGGGGAGGTGGTGGCGTCCCTGGTTCTTTTGGATGCCTACCTCCATGTGCCGGTCCACCTGTCTTCTCAGCCCTTCCTCCGGTTCTGTGTGGGTTCTTGCCACTTCCAATTCCAGGTACTTCCTTTTGGGTTGTCTTCGGCCCCGAGGGTATTCACCAAGGTCCTGGCGCCCTTGGTGGGCATTCTTCACCGGGAGGGGATCAGGGTCTTTCCCTACTTGGATGACTGGCTAATCTCTGCTTCTTCTTTTTCGAAGGGGAGGCTTCACGTCCGGAGGGTCTGCGAGGTCCTGTCTGCCCACGGCTTCCTGATCAATCACCGGAAATCCCACCTCGAACCTGCCCAGGACTTGATCTTCATTGGGGGCCGTTTGGACATGCTTCAGGGCAAGGTGTTCTTGCCACTGGCTCGCCGCGATGTCTTGTGGAGGGATCTGGGGGCTCTTCTGGGGAGGGATTGTGCTCCTGTGTGTCTGTGGTTGCGGGTTCAGGGGTTGATGTCTGCTACCATCAATGTCCTCCCCTGGGCTCGCCTTCACCTGTACCCCTTGGTGAATCACCTCCTTTCTCATTGGGACCCTCGCTCCGAGGACTACGTGGCTCTGGTTCCAGTGTCTCCCCTGATCCGGTCCGACCTGGGCTGGTGGCTTGTGGCTTCCCATCTGTCGGAGGGTCTTCCTTTTCTGGTCTCCCCGTCCCGGATTGTCACGACCGATGCCAGCCACCTGGGCTGGGGGGCGACCTTGGGGTCCCGGTCGGTGCAGGGTCAGTGGGGTCCTCTGCTGTCGCGCTGCTCCTCCAACTACCGCGAGTTGATGGCGGTTCGGTTGGCTTGCCGGGACTTTGCTCCCTCTCTCCAGGGTCATCATGTTTTGGTGCGGACCGACAACCAGGTGGTTCGGTGTTACATCAACCACCAGGGGGGTTGCCGGGTGCGCTCCCTGTGGTTGCTGTCCCGGGAACTGCTGTCCTGGGCGGAGGGTGCGGTCTTGTCAATCAGGGCGGTCTATCTCCCGGGGTTGGAGAATGTGGTGGCGGACCACCTCAGTCGGGTCTTCACGCCCTTGAGTGCCCTCTCCCTGTCGCCGTCGGTCTTTCACCTCCTGGTGGGCCTGTTTGGTCTTCCTCGGGTGGACTTGTTCGCGGAGTCGGGGAATGCCCTCCTGCCCTGCTTCTGCGCTCTCCATCCGTGTCCTGGGGTGTGGAGGGTGGATGCTCTGTCCTTCCGGTGGCCTCGGGGTCTTCTTTATGCCTTCCCTCCGTTCCCCTTGATTCCTCGGGTCCTTTGCAAGATCCGTTTGGACCGTGCTCTGGTGCTCTTGGTGGTTCCCGGTTGGGTGCGCCGCTCCTGGTATCCTCTCCTGGGCGAGCTGGCGGTTCGGGCTTGCTGGCCGATTCCGGATCGCCCGTTCCCCTTGAGGGGCCCTCCTCTGCCCGGGGAGGTGTTGCGCCGGCTCCATCTGCAGGCTTGGCTGTTGAGAGGGTGACCTTGTTGGCCCAGGGGTGCTCCCCGGGGGTGGTTGCTTTCTTGCAGTGGTCCAGGCGGTCTTCTACCTTGTTGTCCTATTCCCGGCACTGGTCCTCTTTCTCCCGTTGGTGCGGGTTGCTGGGTTCTGACCCGGTTTCGGTGGATCCCATGAGGGTTCTGGATTTCTTGGCGGAGGGATTTTCCCTGGGGTTGGCTACCTCCACTCTTAGGGCTCAGTGGGCTGCGTTGCGAGTCTTCCGCAGTCCAGATCTGGACCTCCTAGAGGCCTTGGTAGCCTGCTTGCTGCGCAGCTTTTCTCTGCGTCGTCCTGTGGCTGTTTGCCTTTCTCCTCCCTGGGACCTTCCCTTGGTCCTGCGGGCTCTGCAAGGTCCTCCGTTTGAGCCTCTGCTATCGGTGGACCCGAAATTCCTCACCTTCAAGGTGGTTTTTTTGGTCGCCATTGTCTCGGCCGGACGCATGGGCGAACTGGGGTCCTTTCTTCGGTCTCCCCCCTTCTTGAGGATCCTGCCGGACCGGCTGGTCCTGCGCCATGATCCCCGGTTTCTGCCAAAGATTCCTTCCTTGGCTAACCGCTCGCGTGAGGTTTCCTTGCCTTCCTTCTCCCCCTCGGTGGGCGTTCCCCTGTCATTGTTGGATGTCCGGCGGGCGGTGGAGATCTACTTGGAGCGCACCGCCTCCGTGTATCAGTGTGATAGCTTGTTTGTGACCTTTGGCCCGGTTCGGTCGGGGCACAAGCCTTCTGTTTCCACTCTCAGTCGCTGGCTGAAGCAGGCTATCGTGCTGGCTTACGGGGCCCAGGGGTCTGACCTCCCGGGGTCTATCCAGGGGCGTTCCACCCGGGGTGTATCGGTGTCTTGGGCCTCGTTCAGGAGTGTGTCCACTGAAGAGATTTGTCGGGCGGCCACGTGGTCCTCTCCCCACATGTTCATGGAACATTACCGGGTGGTCCTGGGGGGCTCGGTGCCTGGGGATTTTGCGGGGGCGGTCCTGTCAGCGGGTTCTTCCCCTTCTTGATTTGTCCTTGTTGGACTGTTTTTATGGTGTGGTTTTCATTACACGTTGTATTTAAGTTGTTTTGTCAACCTTTTATCGCCTTGGTGGTGTTTTGTGTCTACCATGAAGCCGTTTGGCTTGGGTATGTGCTCACTTCGTTAGTCATGTGGCGAGGATGACTAACGAGGAGGTAATGCCCCGATTACTTACCGGTAATCTTCATTACTCCGAGTTAGTCTTCCTCGCCACATGAGTTCCCGTCCCTCCCTCCCTGTCTGGCTATCGGCTTCATGTTTTGCTTGGTAGTTTCAGGCTTTGGGGTTGGGCCGGCCCTTCTCTTATAGTGTCATAGGGGTAGGGGTCGGCCATATTGGGAAGGGATGGGAGGCATGGGAGGCTAACTTTTGCTTTGGAGGGTTCTGTGTTGGAGCTGAAGCTCACTTCGTTAGTCATGTGGCGAGGAAGACTAACTCGGAGTAATGAAGATTACCGGTAAGTAATCGGGGCATTATCGCCGTTTTAGTGGCAGTTTTCTGCCGCTAAACCGGCGATAATTGTATCGCCTGGCTTGATAATATGCCCCATTGTTTCTCAAAAAGATCGCAACACTAAGATAGCAGAAGTCCCTGTAGGCTTCCAAGGAAAAGTGAAAATGTCACAAAAGGAACAAAAGTATATTTTTTCACAGGTGAAGCTAGTTTGCGAGACTAGTAAAGTGTGAATGAAGGCTGACTGGGGAAGCAAACTCTACTGGTGTTCTATGCACCCATCTGAGTGGGATAAGAGCATACATCAGGCTGGTGGTAATAAAGGTTCAGTTTCACTCAAGGGTAAGGGCGCTGAATTTGAAGTTGTTGATAGGCTATGTTGCCAAATTTTCTTTCACTTTGACTCTGCTGTTCCCCTTCTTCCTCCTTAAGACTCCTTGTAGCTCTGAATGTTTAGTTCAGATTTCACAAACGATGCGTGCGATAAAATATTTCCTGTAGCAGTTTATGAGTAACTCAATACATTTTTTTATGCCTAAACGGCCCAGGGTAAAAATTAGAGAAACAAAAATAATTGTGAGTAATGTTTTAAGAATAAAAACCTATACTACCTTTATTATGAAGATTACAGAATCCACCTATGTTTGTTGAAGTACAGTAAAAAGTTCAAAAAATCTTCAAAGTATTTTTCTATATCATTTTTGCAGGCTTATTGGCAAGAGTTGATGATTGCCTAAGTGTGAAGTTTGAGGTAATGGACAAAAACAACATATTTTAGAATTCAGTTCACCACAGCCTAAAGTGGGATGAATGCAGCGCATTGGATTGACTAAATGGGTGCCCTTAATGAAGCAAAAGAAAGACAAAAAAAAAATTACAAGGGGGGAGTTAACTCTGGAGGTCAAATTATGATCTGTAACTGATTCTCCCTTGTAGGTGCTGGCAAGAAGCAACATACAAAGACCTATCCTCACCTGTGTTTTGGCTGGGACTTGTGGAGAGGAGTGTTGGCAATTTCTGAGAATTGGTTCAGTGATATATTATCAACAATACTAATATCGTGCTACAAAAGTATTGACACAAAAATATCGACCCTAAAAATGCTGATATCCTATACCTATAATGTAAATAACAAATATTTCGAAAAAAATATTGAAGTCACTAATATCATTGGCAAAAATATCGGGCCCAATTTGGATGTCAGGAGTAAAGCCCCCGGCCATCTTTTGGAGTCTTTCTGCTCGACATCCAGGGTATTCCCTCCGATCGTTATATTATGAGTTGTATTATGATGATGGCGGTTGGAGGAAAATCCACGGGGGGATTGCGCTCCTCTTCCGATGGGCTCTCAGAGCCCGTCGGAAGAGGAGCAGAATTGTAATCGCTTTAATGAAGGCGGAGCTAGCCTCGGCTCCGCCGTCGTGATTACAATGTCGGTTTCCGACAGCCATTCCATGTTGGCCTATCCGACATGGAAAGGTTGTCGGAAAGCAACATTGGGGGCCCCCAGCAGGACCCTCCTCCCGCCGCACCAGCTTCCAATGTAAAATAGATGTTTGCAACCGCCCTATGGGCGCTCCCATTGTAATTCTGAGGTAGGAACCTCCCACCTAAGGTCGGACGGTTCCAGACTGATACGGGCCCAACATCGTAATGCGCCCCATATGGCTATAACTTTGGCATCGTTTGACCAATCTGCATGAAATTTGTCAAGAAAGTGTCACAATGGGTACTATTGATTGGGAAGGTTTGGGGGTGATCCGTGGAGTGGGGACCGAGAATCTGGGGTGTGAAATAAGGTTGCTTTTGTAATGGTAATTCCCAAAGGAACCTTTAGCCACCTCTACAGCCCGAGCCGCTGAACGGACTTACACCAAATTTGGCATGGAGGGAGATGTCGGTTCAAGGAAGTGCCTTTTGATTATTTGGTGTAAATCAGTTCAGTGGGTTTTGAGAAATTAAGTTTAATATTATAGTGTTATCTCTGGCAGCAGATATTTCGCGGTGGTTTTGCGATGAATCGCGATTGCACGCGCCAAAGGGAATGCTCTGATAGGCTGGACGCAACCTGAATAGACAGCTGCAGCTGACATTTTATTGCTCTAGAATGGCTCCCGGGGGTGAAAATTTGTGTGAAAGCCCACATAAGGGGTCAGGGTGGAGATACTTTGATCCTATGGTTTAGAAATGGAGGTGTTAGTGACACATCGCAGGGACGTCACGACTATCATCGTCATGAAAATATTAAAAAAATATATTAATAAATCATCAATACACATTATATTATATTGAGATTCCGATGAATGTTTTTAAAGAGTTATTTATATAGTGAGTTAGCTACTGTGATGGTTAGAATTAATTAAATAGTTTGTATTTTTTAATGTGGTGGTGGCTATTGAATTCCTGCTTTTGCTTTCCACTATCGCAACCTAATGGCGGAGATCGTGATGACTGATATCATCACAATATCTGGAGTCACCACAAAAACAGAAAATGGATTTTAGAGATGGTTGTTCTAGAAATGCACTAGAAAAATATGAGTTTGAAGTGTACAGTAATAAACCTCTAGTGTGTAGAATACTGTAATGTGTGTGCGTATATGTGTTTTCATTTTATGGGAAAGGCGCTATCGTTGCGGTTAACAAAGTAATCGCAACATCCTGAATAACCATGAAAATGAAAAATAGGTCTGAAATATGGTTTTTAAAGAAACTTAGTACAAAAATATGAGTTTAAACATTCTTTGAAAGAAGTATGAATATAGTAATGTGTCTAGGGCAATGTTCAGAAAGGATTTTTAAAAACATTATTTTTGAATGTGTTGCTGACCATTGAATGTCTTCTTTTGTTTTCCGTTTTCATGACATGTGCATGGGGATTATGACATTATCGCAAAGATCCCCAAAAACGAAAGAAAAAAAAACCTTTTAGAAAAAATACTTCTCAACATTTTGGGTACTAGGGTGGCTCTGACAAGAGCCATTGTGTTGGTTATGTGTATATGGCTGTTACACATAAGAATGGATGCAGAGTTTCAAGTTACTTAGAAACACCCTGTTGCCTTCATCAGTAAAGTGCACTCCATCATTTCTATAAATTCAACGCATGTCAAAACGCAGGTTGTTTTTATAGCTATAGCCCATTCGATGGTCTCTGAGGAATTCAGAAACAGTTTTACTAACATGTTTCCTGGCTTTGTCAATCTGTGGATGGAATTTTGACCCTGTCCCCAGGCAGGTCGCTCCCCTCACCACCACGCAGCCCCCTGTGTGACCGGTGCTCGCTGCTCTGCCACCCGGGCTCTGCCCGCATCGCTGGTAATCTTGCTTTGTCGCCCTTTGCTCTTTGCCCCTGTGTTTTCGCTACCCCCGTTGCCCGTTTTTCCTCTGTGCCCCCTTCCTTCGTGTCCCCTGCCTCCGTTTCCCGCCGCTGCGTCCCTGCGGCCCCGCCCCCTTGCCTCCCATTCGCCGCCCCGCTCCCGCCTCCCAGCTGCTCCTCCCTCCCTCTGCCCCTCATATGGAGGCTGCGCAGCGGTAGAGAGGGCGACCTTTGACCCTGTCCCCAGGCAGGTTGCTCCCCTCACCATCACGCAGCCCCCTGTGTGACCGGTGCTCTCTGCTCTGCCACCCGGGCTCTGCCCGCATCGCTGGTAATCTTGCTTTGTCGCCCTTTGCCTCCTGTCCATTTTGATTTTTGTACCCCTGCTTTCCCTGCTGGCGCTGTTACTGTTGTTGCTCTTTGCCCCTGTGTCGCCCTTTGCCTCCTGTCCATTTTGATTTCTGTACCCCTGCTTTCCCTGTTGGTGCTGTTACTGTTGTTGCTCTTTGCCCCTGTGTCGCCCTTTGCCTCCTGTCCATTTTGATTTCTGTACCCCTGCTTTTCCCTGTTGGTGCTGTTACTGTCGTTGCTCTTTGCCCCTGTGTTTTCGCTACCCCTGTTGCCCATTTTTCCTCTGTGCCCCCTTCCTTCGTGTCCCCTGCCGCCGCTGCGTCCCTGCGGTCCCGCCCCCTTGCCTCCCATTTGCCGCCCCGCTCCAACCTCCCAGCTGCTCCTCTCTCCCTCTGCCCCTCATATGGAGGCCGCGCAGCGGTAGAGAGAGCGACCTTTGACCCTGTCCCCAGGCAGGTCACTCCCCTCACCACCACGCAGCCCCCTGTGTGATCGGTGCTCCCTGCTCTGCCACCCGGGCTCTGCCCGCATCGCTGGTAATCTTGCTTTGTCGCCCTTTGCCTCCTGTCCATTTTGATTTCTGTACCCCTGATTTCCCTGTTGGCGCTGTTACTGTCGTTGCTCTTTGCCCCTGTGTCGCCCTTTGCCTCCTGTCCATTTTGATTTCTGTACCCCTGCTTTCCTTGTTGGCGCTGTTACTGTCGTTGCTCTTTGCCCCTGTGTCGCCCTTTGCCTCCTGTCCATTTTGATTTCTGTACCCCTGCTTTTCCCTGTTGGTGCTGTTACTGTCGTTGCTCTTTGCCCCTGTGTTTTTGCTACCCCCGTTGCCCATTTTTCCTCTGTGCCCCCTTCCTTCGTGTCCCCTGCCTCCGTTTCCCGCCGCTGTGTCCCTGCCCCCTTGCCTCCCATTCGCCACCCCGCTCCCGCCTCCCAGCTGCTCCTCCCTCCCTCGGCCCCTCATATGGAGGCCGCGCAGCGGTAGAGAGGGCGACCTTTGACCCTGTCCCCAGGCAGGTTGCTCCCCTCACCATCACGCAGCTCCCTGTGTGACCGGTGCTCGTTGCTCTGCCACCCGGGCTCTGCCCGCATCGCTGGTAATCTTGCTTTGTCGCCCTTTGCCTCCTGTCCATTTTGATTTCTGTACCCCTGCTTTCCCTGTTGGCGCTGTTACTGTTGTTGCTCTTTGCCCCTGTGTCGCCCTTTGCCTCCTGCCCATTTTGATTTCTGTACCCCTGCTTTCCCTGTTGGCGCTGTTACTGTTGTTGCTCTTTGCCCCTGTGTCGCCCTTTGCCTCCTGTCCATTTTGATTTCTGTACCCCTGCTTTTCCCTGTTGGTGCTGTTACTGTCGTTGCTCTTTGCCCCTGTGTTTTCGCTACCCCTGTTGCCCGTTTTTCCTCTGTGTCCCCTTCCTTCGTGTCCCCTGCCGCCGCTGCGTCCCTGCGGTCCCGCCCCCTTGCATCCCATTTGCCGCCCCGCTCCCGCCTCCCAGCTGCTCCTCTCTCCCTCTGCCCCTCATATGGAGGGCGCGCAGCGGTAGATAGAGCGACCTTTGACCCTGTCCCCAGGCAGGTCGCTCCCCTCACCACCACGCAGCCCCCTGTGTGACCGGTGCTCCCTGCTCTGCCACCCGGGCTCTGCCCGCATCGCTGGTAATCTTGCTTTGTCGCCCTTTGCCTCCTGTCCATTTTGATTTCTGTACCCCTGCTTTCCCTGTTGGCACTGTTACTGTCGTTGCTCTTTGCCCCTGTGTCGCCCTTTGCCTCCTGTCAATTTTGATTTCTGTACCCCTGCTTTTCCCTGTTGGTGCTGTTACTGTCGTTGCTGTTTGCCCCTGTGTTTTTGCTACCCCCGTTGCCCATTTTTCCTCTGTGCCCCCTTCCTTCGTGTCCCCTGCCTCTGTTTTCGCCGCTGCGTCCCTGCGGCCCCGCCCCCTTGCCTCCCATTCGCCACCCCGCTCCCGCCTCCCAGCTGCATCTCCCTCCCTCTGCCCCTCATATGGAGGCCGCGCAGCGGATGCGTGCAGCGGGCGCGCTGCTGGCGCGCCAGAGGCGCGCCAGGGGCGCGCCAAAGGCAAGCCCGTCTGCGCCTGTCCACGCCTGGACCGCGCCCAGCGCCAGAACCCCGGGCCCCCGCCGGAGCCAGAAACCTCGACTGAGATACGACTCCGCAGCCCTCAACGCACTCAACACTGGACGACCACACGCCTGCCACCGTGCCACCCCGAAGCGCACCCACGGACCCTTCACCTGTCAAACCTGCAAATTCAACTGCCTCCGAACCTGCCCCATGCCAGCCGGACCAAGCAACAACAACAACCACCTCAAATGCATCCTCCTCAACACCCGCTCCGTCCACAAGCACGCCATCGAACTTTGGGACCTCCTCGACACAACAGCACCAGACGTCGCCTTCCTCACGGAAACCTGAATGAACGCTTCCTCGGCCCCCGACATTGCCATAGCCATCCCGGACGGCTACAAGATCACCCGGAAGGACCGCGTCAACCAAACCGGAGGAGGAGTCGCCATCATCTACAGGAACACCATCAGCGTCATGACCAACGCTGAAGACACACTCTCCACCGCCGAACACCTACACTTCCAGATTCACACCGACCCTAAAACCACCCTAAGAGGAACGCTCATCTACAGACCCCCGGGCCCATGCACACAATTCAACGAAACCATCACTGACTTCATCAGCCCGCACACCCTAGCCTCATCAGAGTACATCCTCCTAGGGGACCTAAACTTCCACCTAGAGAAAAACAACGACAACAACACCACCACCCTGCTCGACAACTTCGCCAACCTCGGACTCAAACAACTGGTGAGCTCCCCCACCCACCTCGCTGGCCACACGCTCGACCCCATCTTCTCCGCCAGCAACCACGTCTTCTTCAGCCACTCCACCGGACTACACTGGACCGACCACAGATGCATCCACTTCACCTTCAAAAAGAATACTTCCCACCACCGCACGCAACAAATCCCCCGCAGATGCTGGAGCAAAATCACCACACACCAGCTCCTCCTATCACTGAGCCAGAACCTGCCAGCCGACGCCGCTGACACCAACGCCGCAGCCACAACCTGGCACAGTGGATCACCAACTGCGCCGATGACCTCGCCCCACTGAAGAACCCCCCAGGCAAGACCAGCAACAGGAAAACCCCTTGTTTCACAGACGCCCTCAAAGAATCAAAGAGATCCTGCCGAACCCTCGAAAAATCCTGGCACCACGAACGGACAACAGAAAACAAGACAGCCCTCAAGAACGCTACTCGCACACACCACCAGCTGATCCGCACCACCAAAAGGTCATCGTTCAAAGAGCGGCTAGACAGCAACACCCACAACAGCAAGGAACTCTTCAACATCGTCAAAGAGCTCACCAACCCCAACGCCAGCAACAACGACATCACACCGTCGCAAGACCTCTGCAACTCCATCGCCACGTACTTCCACCGCAAGATTGCAGACATACACGACAGCTTCGGACCCCAAGCTCCGCCTCCAATCACCGACCCAACGACCCCCACCACCACCCTCAACGCCTGGACCCCCATCAGCACTGAAGACACCACCCTCGTCATGAACACCATCCACTCCGGCTCCCCCTTGGACCCCTGCCCCCATCATATCTTCAACAAAGCCGACACCATCATCGCACCCCACCTCCGGTACGTCATAAACAACTCCTTCACGTCAGCCACCTTCCCTGAGAGCTGGAAGCACACAGAAATCAACGCCCTTCTGAAGAAACCCACAGCGGACCCCAGAGACCTCAAAAACATCCGCCCTATCTCTCTTCTCCCCTTCCCAGCTAAAGTCATTGAGAAGACCGTCAATAAACAGCTGACTGCATTCCTAGAGGCAAACAACTCGCTCAACCCGTTCCAGTCCGGATTCCGGGCCAACCACAGCACCGAGACCGCCCTCATCGCAGCTACCGACGACATCAGGACCCTGATGGACAACGGAGAAACAACCGCTCTCATCCTCCTGGACCTCTCGGCAGCCTTCGATACCGTATGCCATCGCACCCTATTAACCCGCCTTCTCAACATGGGGATCCAAGGAAAGGCCCTGGACTGGATCACCTCGTTCCTCTCCGACAGAACCCAGAGAGTCCGCCTCCCTCCCTTCCGCTCGGCGGCCACCGAGATCATCTGCGACGTACCCCAGGGCTCCTCGCTCAGCCCCATCCTCTTCAATATCTACATGAGCCCCCTCGCCGCCATCGCACGCAAACACAACATCAACATCATCACCTACGCCGACGACACCCAGCTGATACTCTCTCTCACCAAAGACCCAGCCACCGCCAAAACCAACCTCCAGGAAGGAATGAAAGACGTCGCAGAATGGATGAAGCTCAGCCGCCTGAAGCTGAACTCAGACAAGACGGAGGTCCTCATCCTCGGACAATCCCCATCCGCCTGGGACGACTCCTGGTGGCCCTCAGCGCTGGGCGTCGCACCGACACCCTCGGACCACGCACGCAACCTGGGATTCATCCTGGACTCCACCCTCACGATGACCAAGCAAGTCAACGCCGTCTCGTCCTCCTGCTTCAACACCTTGCGCATGCTCCGAAAGATCTTCAAGTGGATCCCCACCGAGACCAGACGGACAGTTACCCAGGCCCTCGCCACCAGCCGACTGGACTATGGAAACGCCCTTTACGCAGGAACCACTGCCAAACTTCAGAAACGACTACAACGCATACAGAACACCTCCGCACGACCCATCCTCAACATTCCTCGCCACAGCCACATATCCGCCCACCTGAGAAACCTGCACTGGCTCCCCGTCAGCAAGAGGATCACGTTCAGGCTCCTCACCCATGCACACAAAGCGCTCCACAACACAGGCCCCGAATATCTCAACAGCCGCATCTCATTCTACACCCCCACCCACCAACTCCGCTCCGCCAGCATTGCCCTCGCCACCATACCACAGATTCGCATAACCACCGCCGGAGGAAGATCGTTCTCCTACCTGGCAGCCAAGACATGGAACTCCCTCCCCGCACACCTACGAATGACCCAGGACCATCTCGCCTTCAGGAGACACCTCAAGACCTGGCTATTCGAGCAGTAGCAGCACCCCCCTCCCTTCAGCGCCTTGAGACCCTCACGGGTGAGTTGCACGCTCTATAAATGGTCTGATTGATTGATTGATTGAATTGATTTGACCACTTCCATTTCTGTCTTTGGCATATATTAGAGTACACCATGGCAGAGTGAGGGAAAAGCGACATCAGTTCTGCAAAGGTTTCTTTCATTAGGATTTCCAGCACTACCCCAGTCAATGTGCCTAGGTCATTGTCACCACAGTGCACAATTATGAGGAGAGGAGCTTGGGAATCCACATTGGATTTAACCAAAGCAAACTGATGAAACTTGAACCCTGTCTGGCCAAACCAAGTAATCTGCAAATTTGGCAAATCCAAGTCTCTGTCTATACTTCTCTTTTTTGCAGCCTCTTTAGCCCAATAGATGTAGCTGTGGTCCACAATCCATACTCTAGCATCTTGAAGTGAAGGAGCAATAGCAATCAGGAGCTCAATAAGGTCCTTTTTCAAATAAAAAGCAGTTAAAATGTAGGTGTTTGTTTTTAAAAGACATGTTTCATTTGATGCTGTCCGCACTAAAGTGAATACATTAGGTAGTGTGTTGAATACTTTAGCTGGAAGTCTTATTATTGGCTGTTGTTTAAGAAAAGAAATGTAATACAGATTTTGAATCTGTAGAGTAAAGCACACATGCTGTATGTTATTTGGAAGTGGCATTTTTCTTCTAGAATGTGTTATGAACTTGTGACCTAGTGGTTGCACTGGGTTGCAAGGTACACAGAGCTGAGATTGTATTAGGAAGAAAGGTATTGAAGAAACAGAAGTTTTTTTTTTAAGTTGAGGAGTGACGACACAATTTAAGTAATCAACAAAACAGAAATAGTGCCAATGCTGCACTTCACTTTGAAAAGAATTTTAACCATGAACTGAATAAAACAGGTTCACTCTCAACCACTTTTTCGTTGAATTTAATCAAAATTATTTTCATGCAATAAATTAACTTATTACTTTGCACGGTTTCACTGTAACAATTAAAGCATTTCACAAATAATAAAACAATACATTATTGATATTTACATTACATGGACATATATAAACGACACCACCACTAGCATACTCCAATCACTCAGACAAAAACAAACAAACTTCTCAGACACACTAACTCCACACTGTTTGAAAAAACGATTAACAATTGAATGTACAAAATATATCAGGCCATCAGCAAATATCATTTAGAACAATTATAATAAATTGCATTTAGTTGTTTAGCAGATGATTGGCCAAAAGCGAAGATAGGTCTACGCGTTTCGAATCCCTTCGCCTATGGGGATTCTCATCAGGACCAACACTATCTACAGCTTAAAAGTGCACAATAAAGGCTTTCAGTATGGAACATAAATCCGTCAGGGTCCTTGTCAGGCTAATATGGTGTCTCAAAAGATGCTTCTGTCATCTGGCATCCCGGTATAAGTGGACTACGCGCTTCGAATCCCTTCGCCTATGGGGATTCTCATCAGGACCAAACTGTCTGAAACAAAACAGACACAACACTGAATTAAATCAAGTGACCCTGACAATTTAAGTAATGGCAAGATTTAACCCCTTCGCTGCGGCGGCAATTCTGCCGCAGCGCTGGGGGGTGCGGGGGGGCAGCGCGGTGGTGCGGTGCTCATGACGGAGCCACTCCGTCATGAGCCACGGTTGGGCTGTGCTCATGACGGCTGCCAACATTTCCTGGTTGAAGTGTTGGCAGCCAATCGGAGCAGTGTATTTCCCTGCGCAAGCTATATATATATCTCCCAGCCACTACTCAGGCACTCATCCAATCACTCAGGCACTACCCATGTACTATGCATACACCCAGACACTATGTATGCACTCATCCATTGACTGAGGCACTGCCCATACACTCATCCACTCACCCAGGCACTACTCATGGACTCATCCAATTACCCAGCCAGTATCCATGCATTCACCAAATCACCCAGACCCTGGGGTGTACTCACCCAATCATCAAGTCACTACCCTTGCACTCATCCAATGACCCAGGGTCTACCCATGTACTTATCCAATCACCCATGCACTGCCTTTGTACTCATCTAATCACCTAAACGCTACTCATACACTCATACAATCAACCAGGCACTGCCCATGCACTAATCCAATTACCCAAGCAGTACCCATGTACTCATCCATTCACTCAGACACTATCTATGCACTCACACAATACTCAACTATCTATGCACTCATCCCATCACCCAGACACTACCCTTGCACTAATCCATTCACTGAGGCACTATCCATGCAGTCATGCACTCATCCAGCCACTACTAATGCCCTCATACAATCATCATGCCAGTGCCAATGCACTCATCCATTCACTCACACACTACCCATGCACACATCCATTTATTCAGACACTACCAATGCACTCATCCATTCACTCAGGCACTGCAGTTGCACTAATGGATTCACCAGGCACCACACTTCTACTCATCTGTTCTCCCAGGTACTACCCATGCACTCATCTGTTCACCCAGACACTACCCATACACTCATCCAATCACTCAAGCACTACCCATGCACTCATCCATTCACCCTGGCACTACCCATGCACTGATTCATTCACCCAGGCATTATCCATGCACTCATCCATTCAATCAGGGACTACCCTTGCACTCATCCATTCACAGAGGCACTACCCATGCACTTATTCAACGACCCAGGCACTCTCCATGTACTCACCCAATCATCCAGGTACTATCTATGCATTTACCCAATCACCCAGGCACTAGCCTTGCACTAATGCAATTACCAAGGCACTACCTTGCACTCAACCAATCACTCAGGTACTACTGTTGCACTGATCCATTCACTCATATATACAAAAGTAAGGTCGTAAGTAGTCCCTCTATGGGGCAGAGCTCTGGGGTTTCAAAAATCTGAGTGACCTAACAGCGTCCGAGAACAAGTTCCTTAGGAACTTTGTGTCTCTCCCGTTGAGCACACCCCTCTGCCCTTTAAAATGGGACATGGGCATAAAATCTATTAAGAACCTGGTGAAGCTTCGCCCACTTCTATTCTGGCAAAGGCTTGTATCTACACCAGAACTGTCCCCATACGCATTTGCTTTAGAGGAGGTCTGCTCACTAGATACAAAAAATAAAATAGGATGGATAAAAAATACTAGAAACCTCATCACTAACATTGGCTTATGGGGGCATAACATCAACTGTCCAGCACCATGCACTAAGAAACAAATCAAAGTCCTGTTTTGGGACTGGGTAGCGCAGATGGAATCAATGGCTAACAACTGGAGCAGGCTAACTGAGGAGTTTGTAGATTTTAAACCAAGCTGCTCTTTGAAAGGCTATCTTGTACTTATCAAGGTACCGGCTGATAGAAAGTTATACATGTAATTCAGGCACGGCTCTCTGCCGGTAAAGCAATTTACAAACTCTTGGTCATGGAATGCCCTCCAGGATAAAGGTTGCCCCTGCTGCCCCGCCCTGATCGAATCAATTGCCCATGTTTTCTTTGTCTGCCCTGCATACTCCAAACACAGGGCAAAATGGCTAAATCAGACACCAGATCATCATTAGTGTTGCCAACTGCGAAGTTTCCTGGGCCACATGGGTCCAATAAGGAAGACCATGAGCTGAATCCCGATTTTATCCTATTAAGCGCCGGCTTTGTTGATGAGTCACTGAGTTTAAACATGAGGGCATATTAGTTTTAAGTGAACCATTGACCACTGATTTTAGGATATTTTATGGCTTCTCATGAATAATTATAATAGAATATTTGCACTACTTTTTAGCAACTTAGTTTTAATCAGCCGGTTTTATCTATTTATTAATCATTCTGAATTGACCTTCTGGCGCTTTTGTAGTGATTATTGCACTGTTTTATTAAGCTGATTCTAAAATGATGAATTACCGTGTTTTTTAGAACTCCTGACGGGTTTTTATTATCTCAAAGCTTATTGGCTCATGTATCTATTTTGTACTTTTATGGTATGATGACCGAATAAAGTTTATTGAATTGAATTGGATCCATTCACTCATGCACTATCCATGCACTCATCTATTCACCTATATACTAACCATGGACATATTGAATCACCAAGGCACTACCCTTCTACTCATCCATTCACCCAGGCACTACCTGTGCACTCATGTATTCACCCAACCACTATTCATACAATCACCAAGGCACTAGCCATATACTCATTCATATACCCAGACATTATCGATGCACTCATCAATGCACTCAGTCAGTACACATTGACTCCTCAATTCGCTCAGCCACTACCTATGTACTCATCCATTCACCCAGGCACTGCCCATACAGTCATTCATTCACCCATCCATGCACTCATCCATGCATCCAGGTACTACCCTTGCACTCATCCATTCACTCAGGTAGTACACATGCGCTCATCCATTCATTCAGGTACTATCTATGCACTCATCCATTTACTGAGGTACTACCCATGCAGTCATCCAATCACCCAGGCACTCTCCATGTTCTCACCCAATCACCCAGGCACTAATTGTGCTCTCATGCAATTACCCAAGCACTACCTTGCACTCATCCAATCACTAAGGTATTACCCTTCCACTCATTCATTTACTCAGGCAGTACCCTTGCACTGTTTCATTCACTCATGTACTACCCATGCACTCATCTATTCACCCATGTACTAACCATACACATATCCAATCACCCAGGCACTACCTTTGCACTTATCCATTCACTTAGGCACTAAGCATGTACTCATCCATTCACTGAAGCACTACCCATGCACTATCCAATCATCCAAGCAGTACCCATGCACTCGTCCATTCTCCCAGGCACTATCTATGTGCCCTCCAGTCACCTAGTTTTAAGAAAAACAAGGGTACCCCAATACGTGAACCTGGGGTGAAATATGCGGTAAAAAAACAATGGTTTGGGTGTGGCCAAAAGGTCCAATAATAAAGTGATCCTAAGGAGAGCACTTATGGTTAGAGAGTTGAAGATTAATTATTTTAAAGGAGCAAAAAAATTAATAATGTACATAGGGACATAAGTCAGTTCATGTGAAACATTTATTTCCACAACAATGGCGTGACGTGCAGAGTGATGGTGAAGTTTAAAATAACGGCATTGCATGGACAACAATAGTATAAAACTCCTCAAGCAACTTTATAGAATAGGAAGAGTTTTGTTGTAAAGGGTCAACGGCGTTTCGATCTCAACTGTTCGAGATCATCATCAGGACATATAACGGGTGAGCAAGCTGAATCTAAAATGAGGAAAAACGGGCAACTAAATAAGCTATAGTTTGATCCCTACATGTAGTATAATTAATACAATCAGAAGCTCCTTTTTATAAAAATCATAATGACATATATAAATATATATTACTCCTGAATTATTCTGTATAACATGTCTAGGGGTCAAGGTAGGTGTGGAAATAAATGAATTAAGGAAAATACAGAAGCGAAAGACATGATTTAAAGGCAATAAAATAATGAATCTTCAACTCTCTAACCATAAGTGCTCTCCTTAGGATCACTTTATTACTGGACCTTTTGGCCACACCCGAACCATTGTTTTTTTACCGCACCCTCCAGTCACCTAGGCACTATCCATGCACTCATTCGTTCACTGAGGCATTACCCATGCACTCATCTACTCACCCAGTCATTACTCATGCACTTATCCCAGTAATCCAGGAAGTACTGATGCACTCATCTAATCAATCATCTGCTACTCATACATTCTTCCAATCACCCAGGCACTGCCCTTGCACTCATCTGTTCACTCTGGCAGTATGCATGCATTCACCCATTCACTCAGGCACTACCCATACACTCATTGAATGATCTAGGCACTGCCAATGCACTCATTCATTCACTCTGGAATTACCCATGCATTCATCTATTCACCCAGGCACTACGCATGCACATATCGAATCACGCAGGCACTACCGTTTCCCTCATCCATTCACTCAGGCACTATGCATGCATTTTTCCATTCACCCAGACACTATCCAAACACTCGTCTAATGACCCAGGCACTACACTTTCACTCATCCATTTACTCATGCACTACTGCATTCAACCAGGCACAAACCATGCACATATTGAATCACTCAGCCAGTACCCATGCACTCATCCATTCACTCAGGCACTAACCATGCACTCATCCATTTACCCAGGCTCTACCCATGGACACATCCAGTCACTCAGGCACTACCCTTGCATGCATCTGTTCAGTCATGTCCTACGCATGCACTCATCTATTCAATGAGGCACTGCCCATGCACAAATCCAATCACCCAGGCACTACCCTTCTACTCATCCATTCACCCTGGCACTATCCATGCACTCATCCAATCACCCAGGCACTTCCCTTGGACTCATTCATTCACTCTGGCATTATCCATGCACTCATCTATTCACCCAAGCACTACGCATGCACATATCAAATCACCCAAGGACTACCTTTGCACTCATCCATTCACTCAGGTACTATGCATGTGTTCATCCATTCACTCAGGCACTGTCCAAACCCTCGTCTACTGACCCAGGCACTAGACTTGCACTCATTCATTTACTCATGCACTAATGCATTCACCCAGGCACTAACCATGCACATATCGAATCACTCAGCCAGTACCCATGCACCCATCTATTCATTCAGGCACTACCCATGCACTCATCCATTCATCCAGGCACTACCCATGCACTCATCCAATCACCCAGGCACTTCCCTTGGACTCATTCATTAACTCATGCACTCATGCACTTACTCAGACAGTAACCATACACTCATCTATTCACTCAGGCACTGCCCATGCACACATCCAGTCATCCAGGCACTACCCTTCTACTCATCCATTCACCCAGGCACTACCTGTGCACTTATCTATTCACCCAGCCACTATTCATTCACTCATCCAATCACCCAGGCACTATCCATATACTCATTCCTTCACCCAGACATTATTGATGCACTCATCTATTCACTCAGGCAGTACACATTCACTTCCCAATTCACTCAGACACTGCCTATGAACTCATCCATTCACCCATTTCTAATAACAAAATGGCAACTGGGACAGCATGAATTGAAAAAACATGCACTGAAAGATGTGCGGAACATATGAAAGAGGAAACTAATGAGCATGTATGCTGTTTTGCAGCATTGTGAATAGCTGTAAGAGACTGCTCACCAGCACTTATGACAACACGACAGTCCATGCAGTACGTGGCCATTCTTGACATCTCTGTAGCCATATATGTTGCAGTACTCTGCACCTCAGGAGGGAGTTTTTGACCAGGGATTGTTGCTGCTGCCACTGAAGTAGATGGTCGTCCAGCTTCCCTCTGCTTGATCGCCAGTTGGAGAGGTTTTTTATGGTGGGTGTTTAGATGTTATAACATGGACATTGTCCCACATGAATATTTCTTGTTGGGTCTTCTAGAAAAGGTCTTCTTGCAGATTGCGCATTGCACAAGTTTGGCAGCTGTTTTTGATTCACCAGATGGGATTGTAAAGAAATCCCATGACACTCTGGCTTTCTTTTGTGGAGGTTCCTCTTCTTCCACATCTTCAGTGTCTGCCTCCCTCACATCCTGGTCCAGCTGTGTTTCCTGCTGACCCCCATCTCCTTTCTGTGATGCAAATTCTGATATAAAAAAGACCCAAAAGTTTGCACAGCAAAATGAATCCACCTGCTCAGAATGAAGTTCTGTGAAAGAAGATTCAAGAAGGAGCAGTGGGTGTGTACTTCCTATTGATTTTGTTGAAAAGTGTATTATCCAACGATATTACTTGCTTTCCCAGTCATGATATGTTAATGGTGACCAAAATAGTCATGGTTACCACGATGAAGCGGAATCACAAAGTATAAGTTTAAAGTAGTTTTGTTTAAAAATGGAAAGAAAAGCAGAACTTTCAATATTAAAATAGCGAATAAGTGTACAGATAGAAGGCAACCAGAATGTAGACCTTAATTGGTATTTCTACATACGTAATAATTATCAGCAAGAACCAAAGACAATAATAAATTTATCAAAAAATGGAAAATTAACATTTATTAAATATTAGAACAATGAAGAAAATATTTTAAAGAATCATTCATTCACTTTCATATCTATCATTCAGACTTACAACCATACTGAGCACAGATTAAAAACATTGTTAGAATAATAATACATTATATTCGATCAATTGATCAGTACAACATATGTGAAGCAATGTCAGAGGTGTGGCACAAATTCGAATGACCGGTGAAATTCGCTACGCGCGTTTCGGCACAAGCAAGGTGCCTTCGTCAGGAAGAAAGCCACAATAGAAGCAGTTGATGAATTCTCGATATAGGTAGGGAACCTATAGCAATGAACAATGAAGTGAGAGCAAAACGATATTGGAATGATGGTCTCAAAAATGTGTGACGATGAAACACTGAAGATTGCAATGAAATGTAGAAGAGAGTATCTTCATAAAGTTTCGATACTGGTGTACTGTGGATCTGATTGATAGATGGTGCCTGGACAGTCAGACAAGATTAATGATGTCTGTGGAATGCTAGGTGTCCCATTATATTCTTTCTTCATTAGATATATTACCATGTAAGAGAAGGGACTGAGTTCAATGCTATTGGCTGGTATCACAGGTTGTCGTGGGTGAAATAATAGCCTCCGGATATGGGGATCCTCTTATCTGCACATCTGCTTGATAATTTAAAATAGTGAACAGCTATACTAAACTTGTTCACAATACCACTACATATAAGTTTCAGAGTTGTTGAAGAAGACGTGCATCTGCGATTACAGACATCATCGCTACTTCTGCTGTCTTCGCGAAAACGGGAACAATTGTTTGAAGGCTATTATTCTGGAAACTCACTAGAAAAATATGAGTTTGAAAAGTACACTAATAAGGCTCTACTGTTCAATTACTGTAGAATATGTCTGTATACATGTTTTACACTTTGTATAAACCACATGCTCTTCATGACTACGACATCATCGGGATGAGTTCGGTAGTCGCAATAATTTTTGGGTTGTTAGTGAAAAGGTGGCTTTCTTCTAAATTGATCATAGAACGAAAAGTTAAAGGATTATTGCACTAAATATTTACAGTTAAACTTTATTTAGAAAATGTCTTTAAGTGTATTTTTCCCTAGGTGAAATATATGTACTGATGACAGAATCTCCACAATGAAATAATGTTGTGCTGACTCACAAAATTGTTAAAGGTAGAACCAGTTATTAATGTATTCTTGGATAAAGACATATGACATCAAAAAATGAGTAGTGTGTTATATAACATTGATACCCAATATCCAATTTTAGAAAGAAAGTATGAAAATCTTACAGGTTCACTTACAAAAAAAATAGACATTAGAATCAAGAAATAGAATTTTTTTAAACCTTAGAAATTGGAAAAAACAAAGGTTACAGGGACTCTATAGTTAGGAAATAGAATGAAAAAAAACTTAGTAATTCACAAAAAAAGGG
Organism: Triturus cristatus; assembly: GCF_964204655.1. NCBI lineage: Eukaryota > Metazoa > Chordata > Amphibia > Caudata > Salamandridae > Triturus > Triturus cristatus. The sequence goes on from NC_140582.1 coordinate 239,331,611, forward strand.
TTACAGAGACGTCATACTTAGGCTCAAGTTTCACTTGTGCAAAACCAGAGAAATTCAGCAGTTATAGTTAGCTGAGCTAACAATAACTCGCACCCCAGCGAAGCACTGCTTATGACCTCACATATTACATCACTCATGACATGGTCAGAGGCATCACTGATGACATCACTGATGACATCTCAAATGATATCACTCATGACATCATTCACAACATTACTAACGCACCTACTCACACCCCCATACAACCTTTCATACACCCACTCCCACACAACCATTCACAACCCCATACCGGTGCTTACATCCCCACTCACTGATTCATAGATCTACACACAAATCCACTCACTCGCCCATACATCCACTCACCCACTCACTAATACAGCCACTGACATGTCCACTCATACACCAATACAGCCATTCATTCACTTAGTCAGTCACCCATAGAGCTACTCACACACCTACTCACTCCCCCATAGAGTCAATCGCACAGCCACTCATTCACCCATACAGTTACACACACATATCCACTTACTTACTCATACAGATACTAACACATACTCAGTCACCTATACAGTCACTTGCACAAGCACACACTCACCCAAACAGCCACTCACATTCGCTCACCCATACAGTCACTCATTTAACATATCACTCACCTATGCTGTCTTTCACGTACCAAGTTACTCACCAATATACCACTGACAAATCTGGTCACCCATACAGCCATACACACACTCACAAACCCATACTGCCACTGACTCACTCTTCTATATATACAGTCATACACCCCCTCACCCACCCAGACGGATAGTCACACACCCATACAGGTACTCAGACAAGCAATCAATCACCCATAGAGCCACTCACGTATCCACTTACAAACCCATACAGCCAGTTAGATATCAATTACCAGACGGATACAAACATTCACATACCCAGTCACTCACCCACACATTCACTGAGAGACATAATCACTCACCTATTTAGTCAGTCGTGCATCCACTGAATTATCCATATAGACACTCATACACCCACTGATTTATCAATACACCTAGTGAACATATATTTAACACTCATACACTTTTTAGAAACACTCATAGTCACTGGATGATGTTATCAGTGAGTCATGAGGGATGGCATTTGACGGCCGCGGTATACCTCAAACTATGGCAAGCAAGAGACACATCCTTCGTTGCCTCACTGACATGAAAAGGGTGGCGTTGAGGCAACTCAAAGGATGCTGGTGGTGCCGCTGCAGCACCGACAGCATATTTTTGCCTCCAACCGCTGCCAGACCGCTGAAGGATCCTTGATCCGTGTCAGTAGCAGTGGTCAGTGGCAATCCAAGCGCCATGCTTATGATACTGTGGACTGTGTTTGGACCTCCACCACTAGTACGGCGGTCCCATGGACCACCATAGTTGCAATGAGGCCCAAGTAAGGTTTTTATAAAGGATTTGCAAATATATCCCATAAAGACAGATTTTGAATATGCTCTTTATGTTTAGGCAATATCTTATATTTCGGCAGATGCATTGCTCGATCACAACAGTGATGGCTTCCCATTCGCCAAAATATAAAATCCGTAGGATATTATGGGGTTTATATTTCAGCGGACGGGATATCCATCACTGTTGTGATGGAGTAGCCATCCACCGAAATCTAAATCAGGCCCTTATTGCCTGATTGCATCTTGTAAGTTTGTCGGTGGGCATGAACAGTTTTATGTAGATTTTCCGCTTTGCTTAACCACTTGGCAGCAGCATAGATGGATACATGACTCGTATTTGTAAACACAAAGCCTGCACCTTAGATTTGTGAATGTTTCAGATGTTCATGATGACCTTAATTCTTTTATTGGGAAGAGTATAAATCTCATTTGAATTATTTTCTGTCTTGCTAATTTGTGTAGTTGTTTGTATATTGAGAGTTCGATGAGTTATAGGATTCCATAATTATGGATGAGAATCAGTTTTTTACCCACTCGAAAGTGTCTTCTGTTCCTCTGCAGAGTGAGTATCTCAGAGTCAATACTGTATGCTCATTTTCAAATATGCAGCCAATTTCAAGGTCTGGAATTGCCACCATCAAATTTCAAGACCATGGGATGCTGTTTCTTTTTCCTCCTTCTATGATTGAGCTAATGACATGTTTGAGACTGCCTATCTATGGCTAAATGTCAATATTTTAGAAAATCCACTTTACATGCGCGGTCCTGTAACAAACATGACAATCATTACAGGGGAGAGAAATTTTCAGGTACAAAAATTAGCAGAGTGGAGTATCTCACGTAGTAGTCACATTGATAATGAGAAGAGAAAACAACAAAAAGTACAAGTTAAAGCATATAGGGGCATATTATCAAGCACGGCGTTAAAATAATCGCCGCTTTAGCGGCGATAATGGGATTGATAATATGCCGCAGACAATTCCCATAGAAGCCCATGTTGACACCAGAACATGGGCTTCTATGGGAATTCTCAAGGGCATATGCCCATTATCGCTGCTTTAGCGGCTGTTTTCTGCCACTAAAGCAGCGATAATTTTAACGCTGTTTCTTGATAATATGCTCCATATTTCCTAATACAGTTTCTTCAAATAGTTTACAGATATTGTTACATGCTGCAGTTATCCCTTATTGATGAAACTGGAACCATTTTAATGAATTCTTCTATTAACCTAGGTGCAGTCTAAGGCTCTTCCCATGCACACTTGTTCTTAACCTCTTCAGTGCCCCGCCCTTTCCACGCCCTGTGCCGGGCGTTGCACTAGTGGGTGGGGTTCATGACGAGATAGTCTCGTCATGGGCACAACGCAACCGCGCTCCATGACGAGACTATCTCGTCATGGGCACTGAAGGGGTTAAAGTACCGCAAAGCACTCTGTGCTGTGAGGTTAGATTGTATGACTATATTGATGTTGATAGTTACTCAAAAATATTGCATCCATTACATTATCAAGATAAATATATATTTGTGATTTGTACCTACATACCTATTTACATTATACTTACCGAGAAATAGCATGGTGTCACCATCATCTGATGTCAATGCAAAGTGGAAGACACAACTTTGTTGTATACGTGCTTGCTGATCTGTCTGCAGGTATGAGATAATTCCCCATTCAAAAGACTGTCACTGAGTAATTTTAAGAAAATGTTTTTTTGACTTTCTATATAGATTCACATTCTTTGAAATCTTTCTACTCAAAATAAGGGTCTCATTATGATAGTGGTCGGTCGGACCGTAAACCGCTGTTGCGGTGGTCAAGAGACCGCCCGACAAGCCTTTGGAGGTCCCACCGCCACATAAGAATGCGACCTCAAGGCTGGCCATCGGAAAGTGCTCCGTTACATGGTGGCGGTGCAGGAAAAGGGATGAACAGAAGCCGCCGTATAAAGGAGCACTTTCTGCACATCCGTGCACCGTGTCCACGCATCATGTAGTCCCCCTGGGCAACTTTATAGTGGCCCACGGTGGTATGGGGCCCTGTTTGGGGACCCAGAAATCTGTTTCCTCCAGCCTTTTCATGGTGGTCTTTCCGACATGAAAAGGCTGTCGGAAAGGGATATCGTAATCCAGACAGCGATGCCTGCCTGGGCGCTGCCTCCTTTCGGGATTATGTTTCTGACTGGCACCCCATTGGGATCACTGATTCTGGCAAAGGCGGCGGTCTTCCCCGTGACTGCTGTATGTCTGACCATTGGTATTGTATTCCGGCAGTCGTAACAAGGGCTTGTCGGCAGTCTGACCTCCACCGATGGCATGTTGGTGGCGGTCCGACTGCTGTCATAATGAGCCTCTAAGCTTTATCTATCTAGCTGAGCAGTGAAAATATTATTTTCCAGTATTTATTGACATTAATTTTAATGTCAAGCTGTAATCAAGAGAGAGAAAAGATCCTTGATAAATTTGCAATTGTATTTTGTTTTCCATTGAATCTTATTGAAAGCAATGTGACATCTCTATTCTGTTTTTTAAATGCCTTCTATCTAACCAATTTCAGTCGGGCTGCAAAAAGGTTCAGCTATAGTTGGCACTGCATTATATCACATCACAGTGTAGACTATGCACTGCTCGCCACACTGTACAGTGGTAATGCTTTCCTCTGCAAGGAAAGTATGCTCCCTTGGAGCTGCCCAATAAAATATCCAGTGTTCAAATAAAGGTCATATATGGCTGCACAAAGAATACTTCAACACACATTTGTAGGTAAAACGATCTTATGTTCTAATAAATACGCTCAGTAAGAATACATGACCCTTATTTAGGATGGACACACTCAGGGCCAGATTTGCTAGGGCTTGTGTAATCTAAACCGTTCTACACAAAAACAATCCTGATTGTAACGTAGGCACCATTGCACCAGGGCGCAAGGGTGCTTGCATTGGCGCTAGGCAGCACACAGTATGCCAGGGCAGGGCGGCAGCAGATATGTGCCATATCATTGTAAAATGGGGCATTTCTGCTCTCTCTGTTTCGCACAACACAGCATGAAGGATGTGTTAGTAAATCGGTACCTCAATTTGTTGTTAAATCTGATCTCTGCAATTAACAAACACACTTAATTTCACTTCTTTAAGTAAGAATTACAACTTTGTCCTTTTTTTTGGCTAAATATAAGAAAGATCTCTAAGGGCCTTGTTACGAGTCTGGCGGTCCATGGACTGCCAGACACGTGGGAGGGGCACCGCCGCACCAGAGGTCCGACTGCTGTATTATCATTATCGTTCCCTGGTGCTCAGTTCCTAGGCTATGGTGCAGCGGTCTGGGGCTCAGAAAATGGAGGTGGTGCTGCAGCTACACCGCCATGCATATTTTGAGTTTCCCCAATGCCAGCCTTACGTGGCAGTCAGCACTACCATGTAAAAGCTGGCAGTGGGGGAACACAGAGGGCCCTATGGTGCCCCTCTTGCCCCATGCAGGTAGGGCTATGCAGGGGGCATATGTTGTGCCCCCCTGTGTGCAAGCACCCCCCAGTTCCAGCACGGCATGGACTTTACAGTTCATGCCATGCTGGAACGGGCTGTGGCGGTCCCATGAAGGGGCAGGCAGAATTAAAGGCTCATTGAGCTTTTTTACTGCACAGCCGCGGGACCACCACACTGCCTGCTTGCCAGACAATGATCTGTATCGTAATCTGGCAGGCAGGCAGCGTTCGGGTTTGGCCAAATGTGTAATAGGGTCCTAAGAAAGAAGAGTCCATACATGACAGAAACACAAAGAAATGTTTTTCTTCCTTTTTATGTGTGAAATGTGTAAATCTAGGACAATTTGAGGTTTCTAACGATTCAAAGGTATATTCCTATAAGCAATATTTAAATGTTTTTTCTGCAAAATAACTTTTCCGGTCCGTGGGTGATGCGTCGGGAAGACTAGCCGCACAAGTGCGATGCGTGGAAATCCGGGATGCATTTGCGGTCGATGCAGCATCATTGAGCAGCACTGCTGCGGTTTTCTTCAGCATCAATCCCTCGATGAGTCGTTTCTTGCAGCGACGACAGGCGCTGCAGCAGTATTTGCAGTGGCATGGCGATGTGTGGAAATTCTGCTTGTGCTAGGGAAATGCGTCAGAAAAACAGCAGCAAGAAGACCGATGCGTCGATTTTTGCAGTTCTGCAAGTTTCTTCTTTCTTCCAGCTCCCATACAGCAATAACAACCTCCAGAGGTCCAAAACTGGCACAGGCACCACTTGGCAGGTCAAAACTTACAGCAGTAGAGTTCAGGGGAGCTGGTGGTGAAGTCTTTGTGTACCTGAGACTTCAGAACAGGAGGCCAGCACCTTGGAGATCTCCTCAAGCAGGGGACACAGCACACAGCAAAGTCCTACTCCTTTCCTTGGCAGAAACAGCAATTGCAGGCCAACCCCACACAGCACACAGCAAAGGGGCAGTACTTTTACTCAGTCTCTCAAGCTCTTCTGCTTGGCAAAGGGTCCTCTTGAATTCCACGGATGATCTAAATTTCTGGGGTCTGGGCCCCAATATTTTTACAACAAAATCCTTTGTTCCCTGGTGGCAGAGAAGCCCTGTGCTCAGTCAAAACCAGTTCTGCCCTCTCTGGTGTAGCTTCCTGGCAGGAGGTGGAGACTGCATTGTGGAAGGCAGACCGGGCCCATTCAGGTGAAAGGAAATCTCCTCCCCTACTCTAAATGCAGCACAGGTCTATTCAGCCCAGTCCTGACTCATCCAGACTCTCTGGAGCCACCCCACATTCCAAGTCCCTGTCACTCCAAAGCCAGATAGTCAATACACATCCTAACAGAGGCATACTGGGTGGCTAAGCAAGAAAATACCTCCTTTCTAAAAGTGGTATTTTCAAACACAGAATGTAAAAATTACCCTTACTAAAAGATGCATTTTAACATTCTGAGTTTGTGCATACTAAACTTTATTTTTCTACCTGGTTCCCAGGAGTAGTTATGCTTCTAAGATGTTATAAGCAAACTCGTTCTATCCTCTGGGAACAGATAGCCTGGCAATAGTGAAAACCGAAATTGGCAGTATTTCACTATCAGGACATGCCACACATACTAAGGCTTGTCCTACCTTTCACATGCACTGCACCCTGCCCACAGGGGTACCTTGGGCCTACCTTAGGGGTGACTAATATGTCAGAAAAGGTAAGGTTAGGGACTGGCAAGTGGCTGCGCTTGCTAAATCGACATGGCAGTTAACTGCGCACAGACCCTGCCATGGCAGGCCTGAGCTACTTTTTCAAAGCTACTCATGTGGGTGGCACAATCAGTGCTGCCAGTCGCGGCTCGCATGGCTTGCGGGTGGGGGAGTGGCTCAGGAGTCTTGCGGGGGTTCGCGCAGCGGGGGTTTTTTAAATAAAAAATAAAAACTTACCATGCCAGGTCCCCCGACGATTCTGCTCCTGGCCGGGTCTAGCGTCTTCCTGCTGCTTCCTACTTTCCTGCTGTCCTGCCTTCGGCAGGAACAGGAAGCAGGCAGCCTCCCTCCCCTCCCCTATGCCAATCACAACTCTGCAATGGCAGCGTTGTGATTGATTTGGATAGCGCACAGCCGGGCGCCTATGCGAAGGCCATTTTCTCTAAGTAGAGTGCGCAAGACTGGTTTGGTCTGCCCCAGAGGGCCAACCGAACAGTCAGGGCCAGTAACATTGGCAAGGCTCTCCCATCCGCCCACCCACCCGCCCCCAACCAGGCATACCCTTCTGCTTTCTCGCAGTACAAGAAGCAGAAACATAAAATGATATTTAAAATACCATTTTATGTTTCTGCTTCTCGCACTGCGAGAAAGCAGTGGGGTGACAGTCCTCCACCCTAATGGAGGAGCCGCCCCCGAGTGCTGCAAGCCCACTAGTAGCATTTGATTTACAGGCCAATCAGGGATAACCAATCATCATAACAATTTACACAGAGAGCATGTGCACTTTAGCACTGATAAGCAGTGGTAAAGAACCCAGAGTCCTATAGCCAATAACAACAGGTCAGAAAAAAATCGGAGGAAGAAGCAAAAAGTTTGGGGATGACCCTGTAAAAAGGGTCAAGTCCAACAATCTGTCTTTCTCTCGGTCCATCTTTCGCTCCACACATCTGTTGTTCCTCCTTGATCCTTCTCTCAATTCATTCATCTTTCTCTGAAGCCATTGTTGTTACTTTGAATCAGTCCAACCATTGAGCCTCCTCTCCATCGTTTCACCAGTCCAGTTAACCATCAGCCCATCTACCCGTCTCTCCATATCTCTCACTATTCCTCCCTCCCTTGCTTTCTTTCATGCTTTCTCACAGCATGTGTACACACCACTCCAAAACTCCATCATTCTGCAGCACTATTTAGGTGCTTCTGTTTGGAGACCAGTGCCATGGATCAAAGGCAAAGGAACCAAAAAGAACACTTTAATGGTGACACATACTGCCAAGTGGCACCCCCTCCCCTCTGCTCAAGCTGCAGCTCTTCGGGGCTTCATGGTGCCACTGAGGGTCATGATCAGGTGCTCTCTGCTCAAGGTCAGTTTGGCAATTTATCCATTCGGACATTTCCCTACGGGACTGACACTTTGGAGTACATTTTTGAATGTCATTGGTCGCCATCTCTGTCTCAAGACTACCAGGGTTTATGACAACCAACGGTGGCATAAAAAGAGGGAGAGAGACAGACCAAGGGGCATATTATCAAGACAGGCGATAACATTATCGCCGCTTTAGCTGCAGAAAACTGCCGCTAAATCGGCGAGAATGGGCTTGATAGTATGCTCTATGGAATTCCAATTGAAGCCCATGTTAGATGTGAAGGACAAATAAAATGACAGAAAAAGAGCAAGTGAGAGGGAGGCTAAAAGAAGGAGAGGGACGGGATTTGTTTTAAACGATTTTGCTATGCAACCTCTGGTTCCCAGTCCGGCCCAGCCTGTGCTGAACATGGAGACATTCTGACAGCACATACCACACATCCTCTGGGGATGCTCTACCCTCAACACTGTCCACAGCAATACTCTCAGGTCGACAGTGGAATATTGGGAGAAGAACTTTAGAAGTTACTGCCAAATGCCCGCTCGATGAGCTTACACCACAGCAAAGACAGGCTTGGCTCAGGAACTCATTTTATAATTCCAACCGCATCTCTTCTGCCCAAGAAGACTCATTGTTTTACCTATTTACTCTGAGAGGTTTATGAGTGTTTGTGGATCCTGATGTCATGACGTGTACTTTATGTTTACTTGGTGAGGGATTTGGAGGTTCCCTACCAATGGGTGTTCACCCATTATGAAACAGTGGCCATTTCTAGGCATTTGCCAGTTGCACTGATATTTTTAGATGTTTCAGCAGAATAGTTCAGAATTGCACCAGAGTTCCACATATCTCCTTCAATATTAGAATCTAGAAGAGGAGTCAAGGCATTTTGTATGGTGGGCATTTTGCGGCCTGTTTAATAAAATTGTAATTTACTAGGCGTCCTTCTGTCTTTGTTTTGCATTACTCTGCTACACTCTTCTGACAATTTAAGTGCAAAGCAATGGGGGGATATGTTTGCCACTTCAGTAACTACAACAAACACAGGGGCATATTATCAAGAACGGCGTCAAAATTATCGCCTGTGTGGTATGTTCACACCAGAACATGGGCTTCTATTGGAATTCTCAAGGGCATATTATCAAGCCCATTAGGGCCGCACTAGCGGCAGTTTCCTGCCGCTAAAGCGGCGATAATTTTAACGCCGTTCTTGATAATAAGCCCCATAGGGGCCTATTTACAAGCAAGTGGCGGAATGTCGGCTAGCTCCAAAATTGCTAACTCCGAATCTTTAGAAACTCAAGGATGCACCGCATTTACAATAATACGGCAAATCCCTGTATTTCTCCCTGTGCTGGTGCTAAATTCAGCTGCCTAGCGCCAAAGCAGGCACCCTGCATAGTTCAAGGGTGCCTGCATTGAGGGAATGATTGTTTATGTGCAGGAAGGTGTCCCTTCCTGTACATAAATAATCCAGAATGGCGAATTGTAACTCCTATGTGTGTTGCATTGAGCAGCACACATAGAAGTTGCAAATCGTAATTGTTGTATTCATTGTTTATGTGCAGGAAGGGACACCTTCCTGCATATAAACAACCATTCAAGGCAGTTTGCTGTTTCTATGTGTGCTGCAGAATGCAGCACGCACAGAAACAGCAAAAACGAGGAGAAATAAAGAATTTGTCCTCGTTCCGCCATGTTAAGACCAGGTTTTCTATGGTCTTCATTTTGGTGCTGGCTCCTATTTATGCCACCCTTGTAAATAGGGGGCAGCATCAAAATCAGTGGATGGTGCGGTGGAACGCCCCCCCTAGCAACACCCATTGCCCACCCCTTTCACGCTCAGTGTAGTGTGAAAGGAACCCTTATTTACAAGGCGATGTTAAGACACGTTAAGTGGCTTAACGCCGCCTTGTAAATATGTTGAAGCCCCTATTGCCACAGAAACATTGCTAAAAGTGACCTAGTACAGGCAAAATGGATGTAGTATTAGGATGTTATTGTAATACAAAAAGTGAAGAGAGAAGTATTGTGCTACTAAGCAGTCAATTCATTGTTTTCAGTAGGAATTAAAGGTCTATAAAAGCCAAAGTTTGCATTGATTCTGTTTTGTAGTAGTGTGGCATAAAACACTAGATTTTATATTTGCTTTATAGGGTCTGCTGGCTATTTATAAGAGAAGATGATCCTTCCAGCACACATCATTATTTGAACAGGTTCTGTATCATCACATAACATGAATATAGTGAATTTAGATTTAAACATTCCAATTTGTTTACTTTTAAAAGCAGAATATCCAACTCAAATGTTTGAAACTTTAAGAATGATCTGGAATAATGTATAAGGAATTTTCAAATAAATTGAAAAAGAAAAGATCAGTTTTACCAGTTTGTGTAACAATTTTGTATTGTGTTAAAGATTGTTCTTTAGTGAGATTATCTTTAATTGTCCTGCCTTCTCCTAACTCTAAGCCTAAATTGATCATTTATCACATGATGTTAGGTGAGTGACCCAAAACTGCTGAAACATATGCTAACTTTATTATTGTTTATCTTATGCTGTTCAGAACAACTAGCCTCTGACCATAATGCTTACACCAATTGTATTCCTAGCCCTAATCATATTTCTTACAGGAAGCCTAATCCTAAACCTAGCTTTCACAATCACCACATTCAAACCCAACCCTTAACCTATAACCCTAATCAAATCCAAGCCTAAGGGTTAACCATAAACCTATTCTTTGTTTTAACTCTATCCCTATCCTTAACATAGCTCTATAACCATAACATTACCCTTAAAACTCTCCCTTACTGTAAACCTCACCATTAACACTACCATAAAGCTATACCTAACACTAACCATATTCCTGCTGTGTATATGCACTTTTCCATATTAAATTCACAGCATTTGTGAATGATTGTAACATACTTTATGCTTTCAATTTATTGAAAAATCCCCTCAAAACTTTTGATTTTCAAATATTCAAGTACACCCTTCATATCTTTCAAGCTGTAGTATTCAAGGTATTGACATAAGACTGAAAATTGCACTGCTATGAACCAGCACAGCTATGCCCATCTGATCAGCTTCAAATAGTCCAAAATGCATGTTAGTAGTTGCTTTGACAGATAATAGGGCAACCCAATAATCCCCAGGGGACTTGGTACAACTACATGTCAACACAAATTGCACCCTGAAGGAGGTAAAATGTATTTCTTAGATTTGATTACTCTTGACAGGGTTAGTGTTCAACAACATTCAATCCACACATAAATTAATTCAACACAAAAATAAATTGATACATCACTGTTGTATAGATGTGTCAATAATATTGTCAGTTGTGCTTCTATATAACCATATTTATTTTTAATTGGCAATACTCCATATGTACTCCACATTTAACACAATGTCCATATTGGGTCAGATTGACAGTACAAGCCCTATGTCACACAGTGATCACTAACATAATTTCCCAATTAACAAGATGTCCATTGAAGTTGTTTTCCTTGAAAGCGAGGTTTGAAAAGTAAATCAATTTAAAAGGAATTGAGGTGGTTCTTCTGCCAAAGTATCAGTCTCTTTTTGGCTAAACTGTACTCAAGACCATTTTCAGTTCAATGTGGTGAAGTTAACAAACATTGTAGACCCCTTACTTAAAATAATAACTACATATAGATTGCAACAAAAACGTGGATAATTACAGTCAGATAAAATCATGAAGCACACCACCACTAAAAACATGATGTGAATAGTCCTACAAACACTATGTAGGTGTGTACCTTGCACCAACAAAGAAAGTGAGATAATGCTTTCAGAGCAACTCAACTAGATCTAAGAATAAACACCTCACATATGTAAACATGCAGTGCAGAAGACAGCAAAGAACTAATGAAGCCTATAGTTTAGATTTCTCCCTTCTAAAATCCATTCACTCTCATATAAGATAATGAGGGAACATGTTTCTCCAGATTAAGTCCTTTAGATGGCCCTTTTAGGGGATCCCAAATGTTGACACACAACTCAAGACCATTGAAGCCTGGATGTACTCTCAAACAATGTGTGCTGAAATGTCTAGTGAACATGAAGAATCACAGTTACACTATGCAAATGAGAGGGAGCCCCTCCCCCCAATCTTTCATGCTCACTTCTTTAGTTCCCACTGTGAGATGTGCTGATGCCTGATCTGTCCTGCAAGTTTTCAGTTGGCCTGTGTGAGGCACATATTAATTGGACAATAATGCCTTGCTTGTGTGAAGTATTAATCCCCAAATGCAGTGAACTTCTTCATTTCCCCATGGCATATTGAATGCTATCTGTTGCTGGTTACAATAACTGCAAGTATGCTTTCCACGTGCATATTATTGGTTTATGTAGTACCAAAAAGGTGTGAGATGGTGGGAGATCTTTGAAAGGGGCATGGCCAAAGAAGTAGAATTAGAAGAATTTTTTTCCAGAGGCGTGACCTGTGCAATTATGAGTGTGGCCCAAAACATGTAAATTAGAATCTTGTGCTTGGCACAGGTTGCAAAATGGTGCTTGGGTGCCTGCCTGCTTCCTCCAGCAGTTTCTTGCAAAGGGTGTGTTACTTTGTTTTCTAGTTTATAGTGGTGGGTAACTACCATAGTAGCTAATTTTGTACATCCTGTGTCCAGCAAATGGGTGTTAGTGTTTACAAAATGCATGTGCTCCTAATCCACCATAGCTGTATAGATTTATTGAACACGTTATAAATGTTTGCATTAAGGAGTAACTCTATGTGTGGGTGACAGTTGACTTGTCTTTATTATACTCCACACAACGTTTTGGTTCTACAGTAAAAGTTTCCAATAGAAGAAAGATCCTATGCAGTAGATACTAACCTCTATAAGGAGCCTTGTGTTATTAGAAAGAATCGTGTCAACTTGATAATTTTTACTACACGTGAATGAGTGCATGCCCTACGTACTAAACTATGTACGCATGGGGGGCGTGGCAAAGATGGCGGCGGAGTGAGACGCGTTTCCATGTCTCTCCGGCGCCGCCCGACTTTCGCTTTGGATATCGTCCCTCCTGGTGCCCATCGGAGCTGGTCGCTGTGCCCCGCTGTGTGTGCTGCCCGCCCTGCTATCGCTGAGGCGCTTCTTTTGGTGTATAGAAGCGGTTTTCTGGTTCCACAAGGCTATCCGGCCCCGGCCTCGCTGCGGCCCGGTGGCCTTGCTGGATCTGGACCGCTGCAGCGATCCCCGGCCCTGTGGTGCATCGGCAGCTGCTGGAGCGTCCATTGGCAGAGCACAGGTGGTGCCTGGGCGGACTCGGGGTCCGCATCCTATTCGGCCCGGTGACGGCGCGACATCAGTGGTGAGGCCCACGCCGCGGCTGTCATTTGCCTGCCTGGAAGGTCTGGCCCTGCGCCACCCTGCCTTGGAATTCATTGGTGCAGGGCAGCGGCGATTGATTCCCCAGCGTGCAGAGGAGGCATAGCGGCGAGAAAGGGATGAGTGCGGCCCAGCGCTGCTGTGTTGAAGAGAGTTGGGGCAGCAGCTGCTGCATGGTGATTTTCGGTCCGCGAGCCGGCGGACGGAGTGCTGCGCGACTAGCGGAGTGAGTGCGGGGCCTTTCTGAGGACCCCGACTTTGAGCTGCTGCTTGAGGCGGCCCTTTCCTCTCCCCTGTTTGGCCATATAGGAGCAACGGCTGCGGTTGTGGGCCCCCCCTGCGTGGTCATTCCCTGGGCATGGCAGGGGTTTCGGGCCTGAGAGGCCTGCGCTGTTGGCATTAAAGGACCTGCATTCAGCCCGCGAGTCGGTGGGCGGCGATTGCCTGCCGTGAGTGAGGGCTGGGGGACCACCGGAGAGGTTTCCTGGGGCCTGCTGCTCTGAGGGGTCCCATTCTCAGCGCGTGGGCAGTGAGGTTTGAAGGGTGCAGAAAGGCATCTGTTCTCACAGAGGTGGTGCTCGGGCCGTATATCGGCGGCCGGTGTTCTGGTGGGAGACCCGGCAGGCGAACGGAGGGGGGCCCCCTGCGCGCTGTGAGGTGTTCCTTGCATGTGGAGTCGCGTTGCCCCCCTCCCCCCTCCTGCTTTGAATGCCCTGCTAGTCTGGTAGCTCCCTTGGAGGTTTCAGCTGGTCATGGGGGGCCTGGCGCATCAGGCGCAGTAGAGGCTTTTGGCGCCTTGGTGGGGGCCTGCCTTGGTTGGTCCCTGTGCCCGTTGCGGGGTTGTGGCTGGGAGAGTCCCGGGATCTGTGGCAGACGTGCAGGCCTCCTTCTCACTCTGAGTCCATATCCCTGCGGCGCTCAGGACTTTGACTTGTCTCCCTGTGGATTGACTCGTGGGCCAGTTGGGCAGGCGCATTGGGGGCTTGTTGGTTTCCCTTTATACTGGGTCTGGATTTCGTTAGGAATGGACTCTGGCCTTGCTTTTTGGAGGGTTGTTCTCGCCTCTTTGCTATGCCCCCAGTTTCTCTACGCGGGCTTTTGCCTTGACCACCAAGGCATGATAGGCCCTTGAAAGATCTCCTGCAGAAATCGGCGGGTCCGTCCGCCTCCCAATCAGGCCCCCACTCGCCGCAGCCTGAGGATCGTGATCAACCGGCGACTAAAGCTTTTATGCTTGACTTATTCTCGGCCATTAAGGAGGATATTCTGGAGCTTCGCTCCCAGCTCTCCTCCAATCTGCGGGAGGTGCGGCGTGACGTGGACGCCATTGGGGAACGAGTCGCTACCCTGGAGGAGCACGATTTGGGGCGGGAGAACAATTTACACCAGCTCCAGCAGAATGTAATTCGCCTCACGGAGCAAAACCTTGATCTACAAGCCCACGTCAAGGGCTTGGAAAACCGTTCCCGACGTACTAATATAAGAATCCGGGCTGTGCCATGGAAAGGGGAAGGGGATAACCTCCGTGAATATGTCAGCCAGCTCTTTCGACAGATCTTGGGGGATGGCGAAGAACAGGAAATACAGCTGGATCGCGTCCACCGTGTTGGCTTGCCGAGAGGTGCTAAAGCTCCCCCGCCGGACATACTGGTGTGTGTCCATGATTTCCAACTTATGGAGCAAATCCTTCAGAAGGCCCGTGATCTTCACCCAATGCAATTTCGGGGCCACCAACCAGCACTCTTTCAGGACTTAGCAGCTTCCACCCTGGTCAAACGCGGGGAGTTTAGGCCCATCACTAATCATCTCCGTGAGCAAGGCATCCTCTATTCGTGGGGCCACCCATTTTGACTTATCTTCAAATATCAGGGCAAGCTCCTGCAGATCCGTTCTTTGGACGTCGCTTACGATGTCCTGGAGTTGGAACAGTTCTCTCCTCAGTCTGGGAACGCTGGTGCCCCCCACGTCGGTGCAGGCGCTCCGACGGATTGCAGCGGGTCAGGAAGTCCCCTCAATCTTCGAACCCCAACGTGTCCACTAGTATCATGGAGAGAGAGGCGGCTGTCACATCGGTGGCACAGGTGACGGACAACACCGGCGTCCCTTGAGCCGTGTATAGCTGGCATCAGGTAGGCTCTTTCTCGGCGCCGGAGGAGAGAGGTCCTCTGTTGAGCGTTAATACCACCATCTGCCCCTTGGGTGCTGGATGTATATTGTCTCCGGTGTGCGGCGCAATTCAGAATGGTGCCATGTTCCCTTCATCGTTTGATCTACGTGACAGACTGTTGTCCTTATACGGGGCTCCTGCATCCCGTTTTATTTCTTATGTGTTTGTTGTGTCTTATGAGTTGGGGAAGGGGGGGTTTGTTGGGGTTATGGGGTTGCTTTGGGGCTCCGCATCGGTTCTCCATTGAGCTTGGGGGATATATGGTCCGTGGTCACTGCCTTCTTGCCCACCTTCTATCTCTGCACTGTGCAACTAGGTCACGGCTCTTTCTTCCCTGACTCCTATGGGTAGGATCTGAAAAGTTGTGCGTCTGAATGTCAGGGGATTGAATAGCCCTGTTAAGCGCTCTGCCATCCTGTCCCTCCTGGAAAATGCGGAGGGTGATGTGTGTCTGCTACAGGAGACTCATCTCCTTACTAAGGACACTAAACGAATGAGAGACAAGCGCTTCCCATTACAAGTGTGGTCTTCAGGCCCGGCTAAAAAGCATGGGGTGGCAATCCTCTTTAGCGCGCGCTCATTGCAAAGTTCTCTCCTAGGTCTTTGATATTAAGGGTAGGTTCCTTGCTGTCCGCGTGCATTGGGGGGACACGCACCTAACAATAGGGTCATTGTATGCCCCAAACGAGCACCAGGAACCATTCCTGCGTGCGGCCCTCTCTGAGGTTCTGGCTTCTCCGGATGCCTCGATCCTGGTGGGTGGAGATTTGAATGTGGTGATGATCCGTGTATGGATAGGTCTGAGAAGCGGTCCCATTGTACGGGCATGCTCTCGCAAGGGGGGGAGGCAATGGATGAGTGATTGCGGTTTGCATTATGTCTGGCGCGTACAGCACCCCACTGAGTGAGATTACACCTACTACTTCACAGTGCATAAAACCTATGCCCGCCTCGACCACTTTTTAGCCTCAACCTCTCTCCTGCCCCACTTATCTGCAGCGACTATCACCCCCGTTCACTCTCGGACCATGCCCTCATTTCGGTGTAACTCACCTCTCAAGGCAATCGCCCACCACCCCATGGTTGGCACCTTTGCGATTCTTTGCTCCACTCGGAATCAGTTGTTACTCGCATACGGGACACTATCACCGCTTACCTGGCAGATAATGACCAAGGGAGTACGTCTTTAGCAGCTGCATGGGAGACCCTAAAGTTAGTGGTGCGGGGGGAATTCATCACGCTGACTGCAACATTTACGCGTTTACGTAAGGCTAAGGGAGCGAAGCTGGAGGAGGACGTGGGAGCTCTAGAGTCTGTGCACAAAAGGACAGGGGCCCCTAGGGTTTGGAGGGAGCTGGAAATGAAGCGGCGCATGCTGAAGCACTTAGACCTAGATACAGCCCTCCTGCACCTTCGCCATAAATTTTATCTTTGTGGGGATAAAGGGGGGAAGCTGTTAGCCCATAGGTTACGAGCGCGCGCACAGGGGACAGCGATTCAGTCCATTAGGGACTCCCAGGCGGTTGAGCATACCACTGACACCCTTATTGTGGAATCTTTCCGACACTTTTATCAGAGATTATATAGTAGGGAGAAGCCAAGCTCGGGAGGGATGGCGGACTATCTCACGTCCCGCCGCATTACGCTGTTGTTTAAATCCTCGGCCGACACTTTGGATACCGCTATTCGCATTGAGGAAGTCATATCCTCGATAGCCCTCCTGCACCTTCGCCATAAATTTTATCTTTGTGGGGATAAAGGGGGGAAGCTGTTAGCCCATAGGTTACGAGCGCGCGCATAGGGGACAGCGATTCAGTCCATTAGTGACTCCCAGGTGGTTGAGCATACCACTGACACCCTTATTGTGGAATCTTTCCGACACTTTTATCAGAGATTATATAGTAGGGAGGAGCCAAGCTCGGGAGGGATGGCGGACTATCTCACGTCCCGCCGCATTACGCTGTTGTTTAAATCCTCGGCCGACACTTTGGATACCGCTATTCGCATTGAGGAAGTCATATCCTCGATAGCCCGTCTAAAGATTGCCAAATCTTCGGGGGCGGATGGCTTCTCAGCACTGTTTTTTAAAACTTTCTGCATAGAGCTGGCTCCGCTTTTAACACGTCTTTTCAACTCTTTCCTTGACACTGGAGAAGTAACACCCTCCATGTCGGAGACATTGATTACGGTCATCCTTAAGCCTGGGAAGGATTCGAAGGATTGTGGCTCGTATCAGACGATTTCCCTTTTTAAATATAGATGCAAAGCTCTTTGCGAGTATCCTGGCGGAGCGTCTTAGCTCCCTGATGGATGGTATCATTGACCTGGACCAATGAGGCTTTATTCCTATGCGACAGGTCGGGGATAATACCAAGCGAATTCTTCATCTTATAGATCTGGTTCATCGATCTCGAGCTCAAACCTTTCTCCTTTCCATCGAGGCAGAGAACGCCTTTGATCGGGTGGACTGGGACTATCTGTTTGCAGTTTTGCTGGCCTTTGGGCTTGGTGAGAATTTTGTACACTGGGTGCAATGTCTTTACGCAGCCCCTAAGGCGTCGGTGAGAGTGAATGGGTGTAAATCTCCCCTTTTCCCCATCTCCAGGGGGACGCGGCAGGGTTGCCCCTTGTCCCCGCTACTTTTTGCGCTCCATATGGAGCCTTTTGTCCAACGTATACGCTCGAACCCGGATATGGTGGGAATCAAGTTTGGCGCTGACATCCACAAAATTAGTCTGTATGCAGACGATGTTATTCTTTCGCTTACCCAACCTCACTCCACCCTGCGGTATTTTGCGACGGAGCTTCATGAATTTGGTAAAGTGGCAGGGTTTAAAGTGAATTTCTCGAAATCACAAATTCTTAATCTCTCTGTCCCTGAAGATGAGGTCCATCACTTGCAACAAGACTTTGACTTTCAGTGGGTGCAATCTGACATTACATACCTGGGTATTCGGCTTACTTCCTCTATTACTAAAACTATCTCCCTCAACTATAACCTATTGGTGGATCACACTTCCAAATCGCTATCCGACTGGTCTTGCCTTATTCTGGCCTGGTACGGGAGACTCGCAGCGATAAAAATGATTGTGCTCCGCGTGTCCTTTATCTGTTTCAGATGCTCCCTGTGCAGCCTCCGCTGGGCACCCTCCGGAAATTGCAGGGGCTCCTTAATAAATTTCTGTGAAACAATAGGAGACCGAGGCTCGCATTATCCCTTGTTACCTCGCCGAAATCCATGAGTGGGCTGGGCTTCCCGCTCTTGGGTGCCTATTACCAAGCATCTTGTCTGCGCTACATCACGGAGTGGAATAGACCGCTGTCCAGCAAGCACTAGAACTTTATGGACCAGACGGTAGCTGGTTGTAATGTATGGCATGAACTCTGGCTTCCACGGAAGCATAGGGCATGGGGTCTCTATTCATCGCCGGTGACCTCACCGACTCTCAAAGTGTGGGATCAGTTAGCGGGGCACAAGGGTTGGACTACGTTTCCCTCCCCTATGACACCTATAGTGGATAACCCTGACTTCCCGACGGGATGCGCGTCTCCAGTCTTTCATCGCTGGAGGGAGGAGGGGTGTAAGAGCGTGGGCTCCCTCTTTGACTTGGATGGCTTGATCTCCTTCGCTCAACTGCGCAAAGTAACGCTTTTCATTAATTGCAATTAGCACACTGGGTGACCCAACCTTCTAATTTTGCTTTGATGTCTTGTCCCTTGACCACTTTCGAGCACTGGTTGGTATGCAAAAAGGATGACCGGAAACTCATATCGGAATTGTATGCAATGATAATGGCGCGTCCTAAGAAGCAGCGGTCGAAGGCGCATGTTCGATGGGACTGAGTTGGGGCGCCCTCTGATGCACAAGAAATGGGAGCATATTTTCTACCGTGCCCATCACACTGCCTCTGACACGGCGGGTGCGGAATCTGCTTATAAAGCATATTGGTACTATTCACCGGCGCGTATTAAGTCCTGGGATAAAACTAAATCAGGCCTATGCTGGCAGGGGTGTGGTCATCCTGGCACCCTGATACATCTGCTGTGGCATTGCCCGAAGCTGGTGCGGTACTGGGCAGCGGTTCTTGATGATCTCGATGGGGCGTTCCAAATCACGTTCCCCCGGGAACCCACGTACATGTTGTTGGGTCTTCCTCATCCCAAGTCATTTCCTTTGCGCTCGCTGCGGGGCAGACAAATTGCATTAGCATTGCTTGCAGCGCGGCAGGTTCTCGTGGCGCAATGGGGTTCTCCGATCGCACCTGACCCACGGGATTGGATCCGGAGACTCTGGCACCTTTTAGCAATGGAGCACCTGTCGCTCAGCAGTGATGGGAAGTGGTCAGAATATGCAAAGCTCTGGGGTCCATTCCTGCAGCTCCTATCAAAGGAATTGAGGGAAGTCACATGTCCAAAATACTTACAAATTCTTCACCTTATCCATTTGGAACCGGCGGGGGCCACTAGGGTAGTCTGACTTATCCTGAGCTGTGACTGAAGACCTCGGGTGACTAGGCTGAGAAGTCAGAGACTAATGCGGAGGGGGTGGGGGTTTTTGGGGGGGTGGAGGGCTGGGGGTTTGTCTATTTTCTTGTTTTTCTATTTCTTATAAAAGTGGTATCTGAGCAGTTGCCCTGCAGGTATGTTCTGAACTGAAATGTCTCTTCGCGGGGTCGCCCTCTGGGCTGTAGACCTGTACGCTGTGTACTGATCATCCCGTTACGCTCTGCCGGCTGATGGTTGTGGGCAGTTGAGCTGTGTAATTTTGAATGAGTACCACGCAATAAAAATGATTGATTCTAAACTATGTACACATGCTTGTTTTGCTTCAAATGAAGGGCTATCTGTGAAGTTTTAACCCCAGTATGAATGGTGCAAGTAGTAGGTTCTTTAAAATCTCCAGCTCTTGGGTATTTGTTTTGCAAATAGTCTCTTTTTTGACCATTGTTCTTACTAGATTCCATTGAAATCTTTTTGGGTGTATTTCTCATGAGAATTTCATTGTTTGCAAACAGTGTGGTAGAGAATTAACTCTGTTCATAGAGTAAACACTCTTTACAGTTCTTAGTTCTCTACTGATATCAACTTCATTTCTTAATGCATGTGAAGCTGACTGTAGTAAGTCATTAGTATTGGAATTGGCACTGACTGTTTTGGCTTTCTATGAACAATTGTATACAGATTAAATAACGTACTCAATAACACTCTTGCCCCGATCAAGAAACCCTCAAACAGACGCACCGACAGAAAAGCAATCTGGTTCACCGCTGACCTCCAGGCATCCAGGCAGACCTACGGAAGGCTCGAGAAGAAGTGGCACCACGAACAGACACCGGACACCAATGCAGCCCACAAGTGCACCATCCGCAGACACCACCAACTCATCCGAACTGCCAAAAGGACCTCCTTCAAGGAACGCATCGACAACAACGCACACAACAGCAAAGAGCTCTTCAACATCGTAAAGGAACTCTCCAACCCCAGCTCCAACTCCAACAGCATCCTGCCATCACAAGACCTCTGCAACTCCCTAGCAACCTTCT
This sequence comes from Triturus cristatus, assembly GCF_964204655.1. Classification (NCBI taxonomy): domain Eukaryota; kingdom Metazoa; phylum Chordata; class Amphibia; order Caudata; family Salamandridae; genus Triturus; species Triturus cristatus. Next base: position 239,352,650 of record NC_140582.1, read on the forward strand.
TCCACCGCAAGATTGCAGACATCCATGACAGCGTCAATAACCAGGCCCCCCGACAGCCACCGACACCTCAGACTCACTGCCCCCCAGCCACACCGACCCCCTGCTCTCCTGGACCCACGTCAATGACGACGACACCATCAAAATCATGAACACCATCCACTCCAGCTCACCATCAGCCCCCTGCTCGCACCCCAACTCCTCAAGATCATCAACAACTCCTTCGAGACCGCCACCTTCCCGGAGAGCTGGAAGCACGCCGAGATCAACGCCTTACTCAAGAAACCCAAGGCGGACCCTAAGGACCTCAAGAAGTTCCGGCCCATCTCCCTACTCCCGTTCCCGGCAAAAGTCATCGAGAAGATTGTCAACAGGGAACTGACCCTCTTTCTCGAGGAGAACAACATCCTGGACCCGTCCCAATCCAGATTCTGCAGCAACCACATCACCGAAACAGCCCTCATTGCTGCCACCGACATTAGGACCCTGCTGGACAACGGAGAAACCGCGGTCCTCATCCTCCAGGACCTTTCGGCCGTCTTCGACACCATCTGCCACCACACCCTACGCACACACCTCCACAATGCAGAGATACGTGACAAAGCCCTGGACTGGACCACCTCCTTCCTCACCGGCAGAACCCAGAGTGTCCGACTCCCTCCATTCCGATCTAAAGACACCAAGATCATCTGCGGCGTACCCCAGGGATCATCCCTTAACCCAACACTCTTCAACGTCTACATGGCACCGCTCGCCCATATAGCCCGATCACACGACCTCAACATCATCTCATATGCTGACGACAACCAGTTGATCCTCTCCCTCACCAAGGCCCCCACCACTCCCAAAACCAACATCCACGAAGGAATGAAGGCCGTCGCCGAATGGATGAAGAACAGCCGCCTGAAACTGAACCCGGACAATACGGGGGTCCTCATCCTCGGCTTCACCCCCTCCGCTTGGGACGACTCCTGGTGGCCGGCCACGCTGGGAGCTGCACCAACACCCACCAACCACGCACGCACCTGGGGTTCATCCTGGGCTCATCGCTGTCAATGACCCAGCAAGTCAACGCTGTTTCCTCCTCCTGCTTCAACACCCTCTGCATGCTCCGCAAGATCTACAGATGGATCCCCACCGGAACCAGAAGGACGGTCACCCAGGCCCTTGTCAGCAGCAGATTGGACTACGGCAACGCCCTCTACGCGGGAACCTCGGCCAAACTCCAGAAACAACTACAACGCATACAGAAGGCCTCTGCATGCCTCATCCTCGACATCCACAGCCACATCACACCCCACCTGTGAGACCTGCACTGGTTCCCCGTCAACAAGAGGATCACCTTCAAGCTCCTCATACACAATCACAAAGCACTCCACAACACCGGACCAGCATACCTCAACGAACGACTCACCTTCTACACCCCGAACCGCCAGCTTCGCTCCGCTGACCTTGCCCTCGCCATCGTACCCCGCATCCGAAGAGCGACCGCCGGCGGCAGATCTTTCTCCCACCTCACCACCAAGACATGAAACAATCTCCCCATCCACCTGCGGCAGACCCAGGCCTGCTGACCTTCAGGAGACTTCTCAAGACCTGGCTGTTCAAGCAGTAGCAGCACCCCCCACCCCCCCCCAGTGCCTTGAGACCCTCACGGGTGAGTAGTGCGCTTTACAAATGCATGATTGATAGATTGAATAAGAGTTTCCCATATATCTGTGGTTGATTGTTAATGTGATCTCTCCTACATGTAAAGCCATAGCAATTTACACAGCAATAAGCATGAAAATGAAGCGTTGATGATGTCATCAGTGATGTCATAAATGATGTCATAGTACATGTCATGAATGATGTTATGTGTGAGGTCATATGCAGTGCATGTCCGGGGTGCAAGTTATAGGTAGTGGCACTAACTATAACTGCTGAATTCCTATGTTTTTTTAACTTCAAAACGTTAATGTTGTAACCTAAGATATTCACCTTAGTATAACGTTACTTTAACCTTTGTTTTTTCAGTGAATTTCTTAGTTTTTTTTTAAACTAAACATATTTTTTTATTAACAGTTCTTTAACCTTAAGTTTTTTCAATGAACTTCTAGTTTTTCTTTTAAATGAAAGCATTTTTTTTAAAGTGTATGTATGGTAGAATAACTGAATAATATATCGTGTGTGTGGATAATATTCTGAAAGGGAATTACTTTCGTATTGTAATTTAACAGGAAAGGGTGTACACTGTGCAAAATGTTTCTAAAAAATTATGTTTGTGGATAAAACAGAGTAATACAACAATATTTGTGTTGAGATTGTCTATCTCATCAGTTCTTCTGACTCTCATATTGAGACATTATCTGAGCAAGTTCATTAATATTGTAATAGCAAACATTTCATAGCCTTTGCATGTGTTTTTACTTTAAAGTCATAATTAATATTTTGAAAGAAATTAATCTGTTTTTTAATGCTACTAGTATTAAGTTCCATGACATAAATCAATGCTATAGGTGTGTGTTTACTCAGTAGAGTTCAATAATTTGTTTTAATCTACTGTTTAGAGTTCTTTTTCACGTGTTTAGTTATTATTCAATAGTTATCTGCAATAAGAGAGTCTTTAAAATATGGTTGTAATATTCGTTTTTTATATAGATTTGAAAAAGATATTGACTCTTGTGAGACGCTTGTGGGAGTCAAACACACAATGCAATGCGTGGACTCTGAGGGGGGTGTACTTCCTGGTTTGCTTTTGCGACCCTCTCGAAGAATTGTGATTGGTTCATATAGATATCCTTTTTTAGAAAAAGAAGATTCTACCCTTTTTGCTTTATTTCACTATTGGATTTTGGTGAGAGTATACATATTTGGTTTGCTCTACTATCCTGTTTCCCTTTCAGCAGAACAATGTTTTAAACTGATTAACCCCTTCCCTGCGGTGGTAATTCCCCCACGGTGCGGGGGGTGCCGCCGCGCCGCTGTGTGACTCACAGTGGAGCTGTGCTCATGGCGAGCTGAGCTTGTCATGACCCTGCCCACTTATTAATTCTCCCGCACAGGCGGGGAATTAATCACGAGTGGGCGGGCCTCGGCTGTTATGACGAGCTCAGCTCGTCATGAGGACAGCTCCACTGTGACTCATGACAAGCTGCGCTCGTCATGAGCATGGAAGGGGTGAAGATGAACAGCCAGGGACTTTTGCATCACCTCAGCCACCACGGCCACCCAAGGAATCATTGGTGTGGCAATTCTTCAAAATGAGGACAGGGGCCACGAAGGTACCTGTGACGTACATGACCTGTAAACTTTTCAGCCTAGAGATTAGCCGGGGGAGCAGAAATATACAATATGGTATCAGTACCACAGAGATGTGGAGACCCCTGAGGTCTATGCATCCACAAAGGCTTGCTTGGGCAGAGTTGGCTTGTGCTGTGTAGGTAGACAACCCTACTGTGGCGTCAATATCTTTTGCACCAGGTAATACTGTGCCTCCACAGGTTCTAACTACACGATGGACAATAAACCTGCTTTTTTAAATAAAGCACACTTTTGCTGCTTATGCAAGCAGATAATTTTATCATCTGAGACAAGCAGGTCTTCCCAGGACAAGCTTGCCCAAGAGCACAAGAGCCCCCTTATTCAGTAGTTTATTTTTTATTTTGAAGGAGATGCTGTTCATGTTTGTTTAACACCTTACTTTTTATGTTTTTGTACTACCCTTTAAAAAATGTAAATACCAAAAATTATTAAAAATGTTTGAAAACACAAAATAGCTTTTTATAGTTGTTCAAAACTGTTAACAAAAACAGCTCTTTTCAGAACTACTCTATAGTTTCATGACCTATGTTGTTTGTACTATGTTTCTTTTTTTCCATTCTCCAAAGCTCTCGTGAGACTCTCACGAGAACTAGGCAGGCAATCCCTCACGTGCAGTCCGAGGGGGCAGTGTTTCTTGGTTTGCTCTCACAAGCCGCTCCCGAGATCATACTTTTTGTAATGGACTTTGCATTTACACTGAATATATCCAGATGTAAGATGTATAATTTATATTCACCAGAATAGTAACTGTGTGTTTTATAAAAAAAATGTAATCCATTATATAATTGTAGAGAAAATAAATCACATAGATGTGTAGAAGAAAAACACATGTTTTATCTGCATGAGATTAACTTAGGTACATACCACACATTGATACTTATTTGTTTACCTTAGGTTCCTTTATTAATATTAGAAAATTCTAACATAGTAGGTTGGGGAAGGTACACACCTCGCATGTAAGATGTTACTATTCCAAAGTAAGTATAACAAGTACTGACCTCTCTACTGAGACCTCTCCTAAGGAAAAAAATATATATATACTATGGTGCTGGACCGGATTTCACTGTCCAGTCACAGCTCTCCCCAGGATGAGAGACATATACAGTAGTGTGTAGGGAAATATTCTCCCCTCCACTAATGCTGCAAGACAACATGGATGTGCAGTATGGTGTTAGCAAGGAGTGGTTTCTCGGCTAACAGCCCTCTCTTGGATAACACCTGTGCGTACTAGGGTATGGGGAGGTACTACTGGCCTCTCCACACAAATATCTCTCTGAGATGATGGATGTCTCTGGTAACAAATAAACACAGACTGCTCTCTTTGATAACATTTCTTTCTTGAATGACACTGATGCATAATTGGATGTGAAGAGGGACTAGCCTCCCCACTGTGCATAGTAGGCTGTGGAGAGAAAAACTGGCGTGTTTGCTCAGACCTCTTTCTCAGATTTCACATCTGTCTAGTAGGCTGTCTTCTGGAATTTGCCTCTCTACTGAGGTCTCTCTCTTCATTGAAAGATATGGAGAGAGACTCCATGCAGACTCCTCTCTCAGATGATGGTGTTCATGATAGGATTTAGGGAGGAACTGGCCTCTCCACTGACACCATCATAGGTGTGTGTAGTTTGATGTAGGGAGAGACTGGCCTCTCTGCTGAGACCACTGAATTAGATGATGAGTGAGTGCAATAGGGTGTGGGGAGGGACTGGCCTCCATCCCTAAATCTTTCTCTCTTGGATGATGAGTATGCGTAGTAGTGTGTTGGGAGGAATTAGCCTCTCTGATGAGACATCTCTGCTAAATGACAGATCTACAACTAGGTTGTGGGGAAGAAATTAGCTCTATATTGAGACATTTCTCTTGGATGACAAGCATGCAGACTTGGGGCTACATTTATCTAGATGTAAATCAACACAGCACAGCAAGTCACATTGCTGTGCTGCAGGGAATCAGCAGGAATGTGCTGTATTAATCACAATACTGCACATTCCTGCGTTTCCCAATGTTGGAGCACAATGGGCTGCCAGCGCCAACCCAAGCACCCTTGCCCCATGGAGCAAGGGTGTCTGTGTTGCATGCAGGATTATTTTTGTGCAGGGAGGAGCAGCTTCCTGCATGAAAACAATCCCCTGAGGCATTTTTCTCAATCTATGTGTGCCGCAGAATGCAGAACACATAGAAAGAGAAAGTAGCACCCCTGAGAAGGTGCAGTATTTTGGCACATTTCCAAGTCAAAATCATTGGAAGTTGCATGGGTACACCGATTGAACGCCTCCCTAGGGCAGAGTAATGCAATGCAGCGATTTGTACTGCATCTTTACTCCTGATTTATCAAGCCACTCAGGGCCAGACAAATTGGCCTTCCATGGCTCTACAAATGGCATTTTGGGGTTGCGTTGTGCATAAACCACATTGCGTGGTGCAAAAGGGACGCAACCTCTTGATAACTAGGGCCCTAGGTTACAGAGAGACTGCCAGGTCAGCTCAGGCATCTCCCAAGAGTAACACATGTAAAATAGACTGCGGGTAGAGTCTGATCTCTCTGCTCAGACCTCTCTTCATGATAATGAATGTCATTAGTAAACTATAAAATGGAATATCCTTTCTGTGGTCTTGGCCAACCAATGTGCATATTTGAATACAAAGACACAATCACCTCTCTCTCAGGCATCTCCCATTGGGGACAGGCATGTATAGCAAGTTGTACACAGAGACAGACCTCTGCACTGAAACTCTCTCCAGAGAGACAAGCATATATACTAAGATGTGCAAAAGAACTGCCCTCTCTGTCAACTGACAGCAGTGCCTAGTACAGTATGAAAATGCATTTGTCTCTGTGCCAACACCGTTTGCCTGTATAAAAGTTGTTATACTACAGTGGAAAGAAGAACTAATCTCTCTGTAGTACCCTAAACATACATATACATACAGCAGCACAGTTACAGTTATTGAAGATTGAGCTGTCACTTTAAGTCAACATTGCAGGATTGCAATTATATTGAAATCTTTAAAAGCTATTTAGGAAAGAAATCTGAAGTAATTTTCAACATTTTAAGAAAAAAAACAATTTAACAACATTACAAACAACAACTACATTAACAAGCTACAACAACAGTAAAAAAAAAGTTACCAATTTTTTTCATTTTTTGTTCCCTCTCATAAATAGGCAGTGACACCTCCTCCCCTTTTGCTTCATTTTCCTACTGATTTTTGATGTAGGTAGCTCTTTTCCTTTGTTCCAGCCACTTTAGCCTGCCAAACAATATCTCCTTTATTAGTCTTTTTCTGGCAGGCTAGGTGGGAAAGGAGTATGTTCAAATAAAAGAAAATTTGCAATAAGGAGTTCTGCTGGGAAATTAGAAACAACCAGTGTGTTACATCCATTACAGGAATGCAGAAGTATTCTAGATGCAGCCACTTTGAAATGATAGCTAAAATTAACTTAGCTCATGCAGCCAAACTACACAGTTCTTTAGCTGCCTATACATTCTTGCAACTGGTAGATACAACTTCTCCTGGGGGACTTACTGCTCAAGCAGATAACAAACCTCCTTATATAAATAAGGCACTAGTTTGCTGTTTAAAAAAAACAACTCAGTTTGTCAATAAAAACAAGTAGAGTTTCAGAGAGCAAGCTTCTCCAAGGGTACACATTTTGCTGTAGGCAGTAAGAACAACATCAGTTGTGCAATTACATTTGTTCCTGACTTTCCACAAAGTTACTGTTCACTCTTTCTTTTAAATTAAACAAGTTTTGTTTTCCTACTCCATATATTGTGCGACATGGTCCTTCTGTTTTTCAGAGCTTCTGTTTTTTATTTTCATCCTAAAAAAGACGGAATAACCCAAGAATTTAAAGTTACATACTGATCAATAATTGATAACAATGACACATCACTATATTCACTAAACATTCCTACAATTTTTCACCCACAACCACATATTCATATGAACTGTACCACGCATTTCATATTTCTTTCTCTTAAAAAAGTCACACCCCCAAACACTTTATTTTTTTATCCATAATTAAATTATATTGTGCCTTCAACCAAGGTTCCATAACAATTTGTAAAGTAACACCCTTTTCTTTACACACTTTTTATAATAGTGAGCACAGTAGGAATAGCAATATTTATACTGAGACATCTCATAGGTGTAAAATATGTGTACAGTATGGTTCATAAAACACTATACCTAGTATTAACAGACAGCAGAATCTTTGTTTTATAATTTCAGAAAAAAATGCCTCTTTTACTTACTACTACATGCAGAATGAAAATTTTATTTTTTAACACAGCATCCAATACTTGGTGATTTCCCTCTACATTCTAAAGAAAACCTTTTCAAACCTATGTTAAGAAACATATACCTCTACAAACATTTGACTCACAAAAACCCCTCTCTTGGATGACAGGTGTGTACGGCGGAATGTCTGGAGGGACCGGCCCCTCTGTTAAGACCTCTCACTCTTCGATTACAAGTGGAAATACTAGACTTTGGGCAGAGACTGGCCCCTCTGCCGACATCTCGATCTTGGATTACAAGTATGCACAGTTGGGTATGGGCAGAGATTGGCCTCTTCTCTTAGATCACAGATGTGTGTAGTAGGGTGTAGGGAATGCCTGGCCTCTACAGTCAAACCACTGTCTTGCTTGATAGGTGTGTGTACTTGATAATGTGGAGGGAGGGAACTCTCCAAAGACACCTCTCTCTTGGTTGACGGCTGTGTTTAGTAGAGTATAGAGAGTATCTGGCCTCTCCACTGAGACCCCTTTCTTGGACGATGGGTGTGCATAGTAGAGTGTGAGGAGAGACTGGCCTCCTCCCTCAGACCTCTCGTAGTAGGGTCTCTGCATGGACTGCCCTCTCTTATCCGACCACTTTCTCAGATAACAGGAGTGCCTATTATGGTGTGTACATGGACTGCCCTCTCCTTCCAGAATTCTCTCTCATATGACAAGTTTGGGTTGTAGGGTGTATGGAAAGAGACTGGCCTTTCCACTAAGTTCTCTCTCTCAGATGATAGGGGTATGTGTTAGATTGTGCAGACGAACCAACCGCTTCTGTCAGACCTCTGTCTCAGATGATGGGTGTGCATATTAGGGTGTGTACATGGGCTGGCCTCTCCTATCAGAACTCTCTTTCAGATAACGCAAATGCATAGTAGGGTGTGTACATGGACGAGCCTCTTCAGTCAGACCTTTGTCTCAGATGACAGATGTGCATAGTAGGTTGTGTGGAGAGACACTGGTCTGTCCACTGAGACCTCTCTCTTGGATTACATGTGTGCATAACATGCGCTGTCCCTGCTAACACCCTTCTCTCTGATAATGGGTGTGCATAGTAGGATGTGGGAAGAGGCTATACTCTATTCCCAACTCTTACAAAGCAGATGGGTGTAAATAGTAGACTCTGATAAACACCACCTCCAGTAAGACTCCTTCCTACAGCAACATACTAGAGTGTATTCAAACATCACCTACTCCTGCTGATATATATATAACCTACTGGCAGTCACCAGTAGGTAATTATAGTTAAGATGCAGTTTCCATAGGAAGAGCGCTTTTTCGTTTGCCAATAACTTTAGTGTCGTTTGACAAATCTTCTAAACTAATTTGCCACTCACTTCAGCTGCTGTGTTGTGGTGATCTGTAAAGCAGGGCCGAGAAAAAGGTGGGGCCACAAAGCATTTTTTCTCAATGTTAATTTCTGTAAGAAACTTTAGACACCACTACAGCTCGAACTGCTAAATGGAATTATACCACATTTGGCAGAAAGGTAGCTGTTAAAGCGCCCTTTTTGTTAAATGATGTAAATCCATTCAGTAGTTTTGGAGATGTTTAATGAAATTTCCAGTTGAGTATCTGGGGACGCAGAGGATCCACTACCCCTCCTGATCTCATGCCTGAGATGTGGCCTCCCCTGCAGACCCAGGGGCACCAACTAGCCAGGGCTAATGTAAAGGGGGGGCCCTGCAGCACTGGGGACTGCCACCTTCCTGGGGCTTTAATTATAAATAATGTGGGGGCCCCACCGCTGCCCCCGGGGACTGCAGCCCCAGGGATGGCCACCTCCCTGGGGCTTTCATCACAAATAATGCCGGGGGCCGTGTGACCCCCCTCAGCCCCAGGGACCACCACTTCCTGTGGGCTTCAAATTTTATTAATGTGGGGGAGCTGCATTTCTCCCCCACAGCCCAGGGGACCACCACCTTCCTGTGGCACATATAAAGGAAGGAGGGGGTCGCACAGCCCCCTCCTGGAGCCCTACATGGCCCTGGAGACCGCCACCCTCCAGGGCCAGCTCCAGCAATGTCACTGGGTGCCCACCCCCGGGACATTGACGTTTTCTATGGCTTGGCAGGAGCCCCCAGTATTGTGGCCGGACCCCAGAGGAATGTGGTCCCTGGGATAAAAATCAGCCTGGGAGGGGAGCCTGTTTTTCACATTCCATATTTAAAAAGAAAAAAGGGATGGCCCAGTGATGGGGTCTCTGTGGCCAAAATTGGCCCAGGATGGGGTCATGGCAGCCCCTCTACCTTTAAAAAAAAAATAATAATAATTAATGAAAAAGGGGTAGGCCCGGTGGTTGGCTCCCCAGGACCAAAAATGGCCCAAGATGGGGGCACTCAGCCCCCCTCCCTTTAAATTTTATTTACAAGAAAAGAAAAGGCCAGGCCCGGGGAATGGGGTCCCCTGGGTGAAATCGGCCCACGTATGGGGTCTACTCAGCCCCCTCAACCATTGAAAAAAAGAGCAGGCCTCTGGGTGTGGGGTCCCTGGGACCAAAATTGGTGAAGGGAAGGGGAGCCACGAAGTCCGCATACCCTAAAAAAAAAAAACAAATAGAAAGAAAACCTCCGGCAAGTTGCCAGAGGCCACGCCCCCTTCAGGCAAATTAGACCCATGTCAGAGACATCATGGCAGTTCCACATAAAACAAATTGTAATTCCTAGTTCATGGTAACGCCATTTTGTCTATTACTGATTGCTGCTTCAGGAAGGCTGATGACAGTCAAGTGCAAAGATGTAACACATCATTGTTCCCATGTTGTGGATAGTCCTGCTTGAAGCTAGCCACATTGCTAACTACTGGGAGTTTGCACAATCATTGTGCATGAGGAGACACCTGAAGATGACATTTGAAAGAGGCACAACCTAAATTGGTTCTGAAGTTTTATACAGTGTTTCCATATTCCATGTCTACAAAATGTGTACAAAAGTGGATCCAAATAAATCCACTTTGTTTTCCAGTACTATGTTCTTCTTGTACAAGGAAGAACGTTCTCTGCAGAGTCCCCAAAGATGGTGTCTGACCGATACCCAAGAGGAGAGGTATCATCACCTAAAGTCTACACTTTCTGCTGCAGGAGTTGAAGGTCTGCCTTAAGTGTGCAGAAGCCTGTCTTACTGTTGAGAGAGAGGAGGGGCATGCCTATCCCACAATGAGGGGAGACTATTGAGCGGGAGAGGCCCGATATTTTCCCAGCATGTGAAACAACCAGAGAAAGCTGAATGTTCCACAGAGAGAAGCCCGAAATGACCTGCCCATGAAGGAGGCCCCCCAGTCTCTCCCATTGGGACCCTTGTCAGATGCATTAAGTCTGTTAAAGAGCAAGTATCACTGTAATGCCTGGCAGTCCAAAGAGGGCTTGAAACAAAGCTTCATGTGAAGTACAAAGCAACATTCAGAACATTTCACAAATTTCCAAGCCCTGTGGATGTGGATTTTCTGCTATGCTGAGAATCAGCACACATATTATTAGGACTATTTATTAAATCAATCTTTCCCTTTGAAGTGTGCATAAATTGTTTTACAAATAATGTTGTATGTGGTAAATGTAAGAAATATGTAGTCATACTCCTGCTCATTGAGTGACTTGTAAAGTAGTTTAAAGAATCAGCCACATTAAGTATATAGATTCGTAGTTCAGCAATTTTCATTAAAATGTTTCTGCAGTAAACGGTTGAAATATCGAGTCAAGCCTCCCATGCTTAGAATCACACTGTACAAGGTCTGCAAAGACTACAATTGTGAAATCCACATTGCATACTTTTTGCTGTTTGTGTAAAATTTCATAAATGTATGGCTCTAAAACATGTTTGAAGGACCAAACTTTATATGCCTTGTGTTATTTTGAGTCAGTGGGTTTTTAGTGGAGTGTTCTCATGCAACCACTCATGGATTTTGACAGATTTTCACGAATTTTGACATTAACCCCTATTTACAATGAACTGTAGATAGGAATTTGCACCAAAATCCTGACCCTCCCTGCAGTCCTCTACAGCACACATACAGAGAGAGAAATTCTTTAAAGTATAGTTTTTGTGCAGGATGGGACGCCACCCTGTACAAAACCTTTACTTCCCATACGCAGATACCCTTGTACTATGGCATAAGGGCGCCTGCATTGGCTCATGGCAGCCTAAAGTGCACTGACGCAGGGAGAGAGCATAACTACACCACTTCTTAATAGATATGACGCTCTTTCTCATTCAGTCAACACAGCTAAGTAACTTTACATGTTGCGCTGCGATGCAGGGACTCTTTGTAAAACTGTCCCTTGGTATGTTTTTATGTTTCTAACTAACGCTCCCAATGCTTAAGAGTTCTTCCAAACAGCGAGGGGAATAATGAAGTGATCATAAGTCAATGAAGGAGAAGATTGCTGCTATCCCACGCTAGCGGTGTGGTTGAGGGGAGGCTTTGTGCATGGATGGGTCCTCCTCAAGAATAAAGAAAATTGCATCTGACAGAATAAGACCTTGTATGTGGGGTGAAATCCAGCTAAATATTTTGCACTTGTGTTGATGAATGACAAGCAGTGTGGGTGTCTGACACTGTATCTAGCCAGCGGGTGCAGTAAGAAGACCTATGGCTATAGCCATGGCAATGTTGTTTACGAACAATGAAGGCCCAGATTTACTAAACTGCAACACATGTGTAGTGGCGTAGCTAGCCGTTGTGACGCCCCCATGGCTGTCCCTGGGTTTGCCGCCCGGTGGCCGCATGTAAAAGCGTGGGGGGAGCTGCTGGCGATTCCTGCAACAGCCGTCCCGCATGGCCGCAGTTAAAAGCAGGGGGCGCCGCCCCTTAAACCCGTGCTCCCAGGGCAGGCCGCCCACCCACCCTCTCTTCCTAGGCCATTGCACATGTGCACCCAAGAGGCAAAGTGGTATTACATCACACAAAGCAGTGCAAACAGCAGCGTGAACCAACATTTGCACCCAAATGTTTTCTGGATCAAAATGTGACATCAGTGCGGAAACAACATTGGGGGATATTCACAAGGACTTATCTCTGATTTATCTCCACCTTAACGCATCAAAAGTGGAGATAGACTTAACGCCTCATTCACAAGCTGTTGCAAACTGCAGACATTGCCAGTATTCCCACGTTAACTGCCCCAAAATTTATCACCACGGTGGACACCTCCAACTAACCCTAATGAGATGCAGAGTAGGCGTTCCCGTGCTAAAACACACGAAAAAACCACAACACCACTTTCACAACAAACTGCCAGATCTGCAAAGCGAACCAAAAACAGGTGATAAGCCGGGGTAGCCGCAGGTATTTAACACCTGCCTCAAGCAGGTGTAAAGACTGACGACTACCTGCAGTAGGCAACGGAGCCCCAAACACAGCCATACCCGAAGAACAAACGACGCCATGAAGCTACTCATCATGCAGCTCGGAGCCCCAACAGGGCCACAACACCCACCGCCACCACCCCCAGGACCGCCACCACCCCCAGGACCAAGACCTGCCCCCCCTGGACCACCACAGGGGCAGCGCAGAGTAAGACAGCAGACCTACCGAAAACATACCACTCTCACAGACCTAACGCCCGAGGAAGTCATTGTCCACTACAGGCTCAAAAGGGCAACCATTATCCGCATCATGACCCACATCGCCCACAGGCTGACAGTCCCAACACAGCGGAGAACCAACATCCCACCGCAGACAAAGCTGCTGGCTGTGCTGCACCTGTTGGCCTCTGGGACATTCCAACCAACAACTGCCAGAGTCAGAGGGGTCTCACAGCCAGCCCTATCAAAGTTCATCACACCTGTCCTGGATGCCATCCTCAGCTTCATACCCCAGTACCTTCACTTCCTCAACACTGCGCAGGAACAGCTGGAGACAAAGCAAGGCTTCTACGCCATACCCGGATTCCGGGCACATGTCCCACTTGTGCCCCCTGCGGATACTGCACACCACTACTGCAACAGCAAGCATCAGCATTCCATCAATGTGCAGGCAATGTTGGACCACGGGGACTCTTCACCAATGTCATCGCCAACTACCCAGGCAGTGTGCATGGTTCCTTTATCTTCCTACAGTCTGTCATCAACCAGCGCTTCCAGGATGGCACATATGGAACGGGACTGCTCGTTGATAAGTGCCAAATTAACACATCACACACCCCAAAGCCACCAACACACAACGACCACCCACATACAACATGTCACACTACACGACCACCTACCAGACATGACAACACCACTCCATGGTCATCCTGGGTTACCCCTGCACCCAACAAAGACATTTCATGGCAGCACAGCCACACAACAGCTGAACGTGTGGAGAAGTGGAATGCAGCCATGTGCGAGGATGCAAGTGACCCGCGAGTGGGAATGTACACAACGAGAAGTGAGGCGTGGATGTGCAGGACAGACATGGGAATGCAAACAACTGATATGTCCATGCAGACCACAACTGCTGGTGACTGGAGAGTAGTGAGCAGTGGACACAACCTTGGTCACCCCAGGCTGTGGGACAGATAGCGGAAGTGTTGCACACTGCGTCCCTCCCCTGTGTGCGTGAGCATACTGAGCTGGCCCTGAGTATGCCAGGGCTGCGCAGGGGTGTGGTGACAAACCCGTTGCGCAGGGCGTGGTCCACTCCCGGGAAGGTCAACGTCACTGACAGTGCTGCGCCGTGTGGCCAGCCACGAGGCCGACACGGTGGGCAGCGGGGCCTGCTACCCTGTGCGCCTGCTGCACCCCAGGACACTGATGCAGAGACCAGGCCTGCCCGCCCCAGCGCACCAGTGCCACACTGCTCACCTGCCGACACCGTCGTGTGTCAAAGAGGGCCCAACAAGTGCCGGTGCAAGCACCAAGCCCCAGTCCCGTGACCTCTGCAGAATCCGCAGACCATCGCTGGCCCCCCCGACGCTGGTCCCCATCACTCCTTACTAATTTACATGCTCCACCAGCGTCCTCTTTGGCTCAGTAGGTTCCACATGTGGAACAGTGTCCTGAGTCCTGAATGGCAGTGACCCCAAGTCCGTGGCAGCGGCCACAGCACAAGACTCCCTTCGATCAGTGAGGCATAATTCCATATCGCAGGCCTGCGACATGTGGTGTCACTAACCCTGTGCGCCATGAGTGACCTTCATCCTCCGGCGGAACATCGTTGGTGTCTGAGCCTGTGGTCAGGGGGTGGTCATCAGCGATGGACAGGTACGGACTTGGTGTCTGGCCTGGTTCTGTGGCATTCATTTCCGCCATGGTGCCGGACACAGCTGGCATGTTCCCCCTGCATCATGCCCTGGGGGTAGGCCTCCCATTCTCCCCCGTGACACTCCACGGAAGGCACCCATGACACATATGAGGTCCTGCTCTGCCCTCAGGACCCTACCCCAGTCTCCCGCAGGTCAGCGTCCCGTGGCGGTGGGCCCGTGTCGGCCACTGTGCATCCCCCCTTGTTGTACTGACATTGTATTTCTGAGTGCCTGATGACTGTTGGAGTTGTTGCCAGAACCAGCTACTCTCTGAAGGCTGGCTTACACTCACCCCACACACAGCCAGCACAGGTGTCACTGTATTAGTGGGCCTGCCATCACATCCTGCGAAACCAAGTATTGACTCTTTTCTCCCTGCACTGTCACAGGTGATCAAGGATATGCACTCTGCCCTTGGATGATGACACCCCTCCGAGACCCAGACACACCCGCCCAGAGGCAGTACAATGTGGCTCACATACGCACTAGGGGCATCTTTGAATGCACATTTGGCGTGTTGGAGTCACGTTTCAGGTGCCTGAACGGCACAGGTGGAAAGATCCTGTACAGCCCTGACATCGTGTGCAAGATGATCGTTGCATGTTGTGTGTTGCACAACATCTGTGTTCGCATCAATGCCCCATGGATCCCAGTTCCAGAGGTACCAGGCGATGATGGTGACGATGGGGCAGGTGGCCCACATCCCACGCCAGCTGCCCGTAGGAACTCCATCATTGACACTTCTCATGAGCACATCACATTGTGGCTGTCCATGGCACTCATGGGACAATAGAAGATGTCCAATTGCACTGCATATGTGATTAAAACATATTTGCAGATTACAGGTTGTACTTGTACATTGTCATGTTACATTTTCATGCAGTTTCAGATGTGATTTGCCATGTTGTGCACATTTGCAGAAGCAGTTGTGTCCTGTGTTCAGTTGTGGAGGGGTTGCTGTTTGTACCGGGATGTTGTCAATGTCGAGGTGCACTTCTGCTTATGTGCGTATGCTGCACGTGGGCGAGTTGCTCCTGCGGCTCTGATTTGTCTGCCACGTGTCTCGTTTATGCGGTGTGCCTGTTGGTTCTGTTCTTCCACGGTGCTTGGATGTTGTGGTGTACATGTTGTCCTCTGCAGTCGGTCAGGGTGCATCCGTGGTACTCCGCTGTTGATGTATTTTTTTTCTGTGGCATTTTCCGTATGCTGTTCTTGTGCTTTTTCCCGCATTACGCGTGAGTATTGCTGCCCTCGCGCTGGTTGTCACTGTTTTCTTATAGCGCTTTGGCCAATTGCAGGTCTTTTGGGGTTTGTGTTTTTATCTCTGTCGAGGTGGTTGTATCGCGATCATTGCTTGCGGTTTCGGCAAACTATCGCATGGGGCCGCCTTGTTGTGAATTCCACATTGACACTGGGTTATTTTCTCGTGTTGGGCTGCGATGTTGAGAGTTGGGTTAAGCTACTCTTGCGGTAGGTATCACACGTTCTTGTGAATATACCCCATTGTGTCCTCTGGCGCAAAACCCCTTAAAATCAATGCAAAGTAGACAGAACAGGGTAGGGACAGCACTAACACCCTTAGAATGCCACACGAAACCAGGCCAACTATATCAGTGCCACCTGGTTTTCGGTGATATTGTTTGAGTAAATGAAACCAAGTGCACAAATGGCCAATAACTGTATTTGGCACTGTCTGCACCTGTGTGTAATCTAATTGCCTAAGCTATAGTGTCTTAGGGAATGTACACATAAGACACTAACCCTAGTTGGGAGAGAGGACACAGAAAGAGGGGAAGAATAGCACCTGGTAAACATGGCATCAATCTAGTCATGTTTTCCCATCAAACTGTGTAGTCATTCTTTATATTGTGAGATTAAAGTACTTTATTTTACTTAACAGAGTTACGTAACAGATAAGCATCTGGCCGGAGAATATGTTTTTGTGTCTGTGGGTTGCCTGTTGGGTTCAGAGCACCCCACACTAACTCTCTGAGAAGGCTTGCACTGCTCGCCCTTGCTACAATGAGAGTCAAGTGCTAAAAAGATTGTACTTGGATGTGGGCCCAAAAGATGCAATAGTGCATTATCCTGCGTCCATAATAAAGTAGCCTTTTCGCAAACCAAAAGCAAGCTGGCGTGTTGAGGGGGCCCCAAAGATTTTGTGAAAAGGCCTCATAAACGTAAAATTTCTCCTTTGAGCTGGCACAGATTCATCGACTTACCTTGTAAACTGTTTCATTTGTGTTTCATTACAAATGAATAAATGAGCTTACTGTGATGTTACCAAAACGGACCCTTTGAAGCAAAGCTAGTTCTCCAATTTGACAGCCAAGCAGGGCCAATAAAACAATCCGAGCATTCCAGAGCCAGCAGACCACAGCTGAATCAACCATTCCTATTGTACTCCTCATTCAATCACAAATCCATGTAATACATTTTTGGCACATTATCTGACAGCTTCAAGCCAGTTCCTGCTAGTTCAGGAAGTGGGCAATTCAGAATAATAAGCCACGGTAAGCAAATAGTTGTTCTATTTATTGAATTATTCACCAGAGTAATCAATGCTGCAGACATCCTTTATTAACTTGTTATGTAAACATCTCGTCGCTTCAAATATTTTCCCAGAACTTTCATTGCTGGCAGACATGCAGGCATGTTAATTAAACATCTGGGGTACTAATAAACAAGAGGGATTTGAAGGACATCAACACCTCCAGTCTAAACCTGCACTGGGCTTGAACAAAGGACATCAATTTGTTGCTGTGAGGGTTATTTTTAGTTCCTAAACTTCTACTCACACACTGCAGGGTGCATTGTGTGACAAAACACAAGTTCACTCCGCACTTCTACAAACCACAACTCTTGATAAGAACTTGCCTTTTAAAAATGTTTTGCAGACAACACAGATAGCAATACAGCTTTACCTATATAGCTCTCATTATTATGACATGGCTCATTGCTTCCCCGTTGCTTCCGTGTCACAATCCTACATTTTTCAGGTATGCCCCTATTTTCAGATAGCAACAAACACCAATGTGATGGAAGGAATGCTTGACTTAATCTCACCGATTAGCGATCGCGCAGGGATCACTTGAGGCCAGAGCTCACTGCTAACTGTGCCAAAAACTAAAGCTATGGAAAGAAACAAGGAAACCCTAAGGGTCAGATGGGACCAAGGGTAGATATATTTTTCAAAAGAAACAAGGTCCCATTCAACTGGGATGGGTATAGTATCACAATTTTTCAGTAAAAAATTGGAATTTCCACGTTCTTAAATAGAGAAATAAATGTGATTTAATTGCAATATGGCGAAAAACAAGTAATATGCGGTGGGATAAGTGAGCAACCGTGAGTAGGTTAAAAGGAAATCAGCCGATTTCCTTACCGCAGGCAAGTGACTTAAAATGTGACTTTTTAGTGTTTGCAGAATAGAAAATATAGAAAGTCTCAATCAGTTTAACATCTCATACTCGATTATAAAATACAGCGTATAGTTAAGAGTTTAGAGACGTGAGTCGACGACGTTTCGATCCCCATAGAAGTGGTGGGATCTCTTCAGGACTAAACGATGAATAGAATGCCTGGGAAAGTTTGCCTGGGGAGGTGTAGGTGAGAATGGGATATGGGAAGGGGAGGATGGGTATGGAGGGGGTAAAAAAAAGGGAGAAGGGGAGACATTAATAAACTACATGGAGAGTGAATACAAGGGAGGATGCAAGGTACAATTGCAAGTTGGGCAAGGGTAGCGCTGAAGACGGGGGAAGGGTTAGATGCAATAGCGAAGTAAAAGATGTGATAGTAAGGAGTAGGAAGACATCAAGTGGCTGAAAGGAATAATGGGTGATGGCAAGTTAATTAATTTGTGTAAAGGTTCAATCATAAGGTATAGAGCGAGAGCTAAGAAGGTGGGGGAAAGGGAGTGAGCAGTGATAGGGAAGTCGGAGATATGTAGCTGTAATGGTCAATAATAGGTATGAAGGTGGTGCAAGACAGGGTGAATCAGAGAAGACGAGCCAGGAGTGTTAGAGACAATGGTGAGAATAGTAAGCCCGCTAAACAAGAAGAAGGAAAAGCGCTCATGGAGAAGGAGATCACCGTGGTCAGAACCGTACTAAAGACATGGAGCAAGGCAGTTGGACTTACTATACGTGGACAGCGAAGGGGAAGGGCGGCAATGCGCTCCTAGACCCTCAGGCCGTTCGGGGGAATAAACAATGCAGGGTCCGCCGAAGCGGAAAGGAGGAATGGGCGCGGGTGGGTCCGGTAAGACGCTGACAGCGCGTCTGGAAGTGCGAATGCAGTCTCCCAGCCGAGATAGAGGGGGAGAGTTGCGTCCTCAGCAAAGGAGATTTCAGCTTCTAAAGGGCGGGAAGGTTAAGTTAGGCCGGCATGGGGCACAGCGTGAAGAAGCAGAAGTGCCGAGGGAATGGGAGAGAGTTGAACCATACCTGATTAGGCGTATCCAAGGGAACGGTCCGACTGGGTCTGAGGAGTCACGGCAATACTCGTAGCCATTACTCCTGGTGCGGAGTTGAGTAAAGTGCCGGAGGGGGCGGGCACTATAAGTACATCCCACCAGAAGGAAGAAGTGAAAAGGGAAGAGGGGTAAGAGCCAATGGGTGGGGGGTCGTGGCCATGTTGGAATGGAGACGGGGAGCGGAAAGTGAACGGAATAGAAAGCGAGTTAGGAGACGGGAATAGTGCGTGGAGTGCAGCAATATCGGAGTGCGCTAAGACACGAAGATGAACCAATGGAGGAGTGGGTGCAGGAAAAGGGGGGGGGGTATATTACACATGGGAGAGGGAAATAGGCGAAGAAAACATTAGGAAAACATGCAAGATAGAGTAACAAGGCAATATTGCAATGGAGTGGATAGACGGGAAGGGATGATGATGGAGGGGAGCGGATGATGATGGAGGGGGGAAAGAAAATTAATTAAGAGAGATGAGAGAAGGAAGGATTAAGAGTGATAGGGCTATGTCAATGCGAGTGACAACCATTGGACAACAAGGGAAATAGAAGGATTAGAGGAGATAGAGGATAAGGGGTAGAGAGTAAAGGGTAAAGGACAAGGGAGGCATGGAAGGTTGGATATAAAATTGTAAACAATGAGGCTGAGAGAGCCAACCATGAGCAAGGGTGAACATTCTTATAGGGTAGGGAAACAAAGAGCGAACACAATAAGGCAGCAATAATTTAGAGCAAATTGGACCAGTCCTCCAGGCGATTCAAACCAGTATGGAGGCTGTCAGTGCGGATTATCCATTTAAGTTCTTCTTTGTTAAGGATGGCAGCAATGTTTGTGTTTCTTTGGGGCTGTTGGATCACGTTGATGACTAGCCATCTGATATCATCTTCAGTGTGGTTCATACAGGTGAAATGTTCTACAAGTGGTGCATTCGGTGTTCTGCAGCGTACACGGCTTTTGTGTTGGCAGATCCGGATCCTGATCTTTTGGGTTGTTTTTCCAACATAAATTAAGTTACAGGAGCAAGTAATTGCATATATAACATTGATGCTGTTACAGTTGGAAAAATGGGTGAGAGTAATGTCTGTATTAGCATGCACAAACTTTTTTGTGTCTGTTGTCAAATTGCAACACTACAGTTACCGCACTTGACATGGCCTATTAATGGTGGGAGGCCCCAAGCGCCTCAAAGGGAATGATCCTTAATAGTGTTAGGGAGGGCTGCCCTTACAAGGTGGTATTTTATGCTTTTGCTCTTTTTGAAAGCAAAGAGAGGGCGTTCAAAATTCAAGTTGCCAGCACTAAGTGTTGGCCAGTGTTTCAAGATGCATTTCCTCACTATGTTCGAGATTGGTGAAAATGTAGTGACACATACTATTTTGTCATCACTTTTCATCTCTTTGGGGCTAAGTAGAGTCTCCCTAGGGCAATACCATGCTCTTTTAAGGGCTATTTTGACCAGTTTGTGGGGATAGCCTCTACTGATCAATTTTTTAGAAAAAATGCCGGCTTCCGCAAAGTAATCCTTCTTAAGATAGCAATTGCGGCGTATTCGGAGAAATTGTGAGTACGGAAGGGAGTCACGAAGGGCTCTGGGGTGATGACTATTGTATGATAGTAGGGTGTTCTTCTCTGTGGGTTTACGGTAGAGTGTGGTGTAGAGACTTCCATTGTGAGCTATGATGGATAAGTCAAGGAAAGCAATTTCTTCTTTGCTGCTGTTAACGGTGAAATTAAGGCCATTACTGTGTGTGTTCAATCAATCTTTGAATTCTACAAGGTTCTCCTCATTACTGTTCCAGATGAGAAAAATATCATCTATGTACCGTTTCCATTCCAGAATATAACTTCTGAACGGGTTCGTGGGAGATAGTATTCTGTGTGTCTCAAGCCAGTCCATATAGAGTATGGCAAAATTTGGAGAAAAAACTGCATCCATGCTGTTGCCCTTGACTTGTTGATAAAAACTACCATCAAAAAGGAAAAAATTCCTTGTCAGGCAAATTTTGAGCAGGTGGAGGATAAAGGATGTTGGAACGGCGTGGGGTTGGGGTCTAGAGTTAAGGGCCATGCCAATTACATCAATACCTTCATCTTGAGGGATATTAGTGTATAGGGACTCCACATCAAGTGTGCACAGTAGGCTGTCACGGGGGTCAAAAGAGAGTTCTTTTACAAGATTAACCATATCCATGGTATCCTTAATGTAGCATAGGGTTTCGGGTACAAAATCCCTGATGAAGTGATCAATATACTTACCAAGGGGTTCAAGTATAGAACCACAGCCCGAGACAATCGGGCGTCCAGGAGGCGTGGTAGCATTTTTGTGTACCTTAGGTAGGGTGTAAATAACCGGTGTGCGTGGTGATTTTGTGTTAAGGTACAGGAATTCCTTTTTACTTAGGTAGCCTTGTGAGACACCTGCCTCTGTGACGTCAAGGATCAGTTTTTGAATCTCCTTGGTACGGTCACAAGGAAGTCTTAAGTAGTGTTCAGGTCTGGATAGTTGTCTTAGGATTTCTTGTTTGTAAGTGTCCGTATTTTGGAGGACGATCCCGCCACCCTTATCAGCTGGTTTAATAATCAAGTTGTCCATATGTTTGAGTCCTTGCAGGGCAGTTTTCTCAGGGAGTGTAAGGTTGTACGGAATGTATCTACGTGTGTGTTCAAGGTCTGTAATTTCTTTAAGTACCAATTTTTCAAAGGTGACTATCTCAGCCGGTATGCTATGGTCTGGAGGGGAAAAGGTAGATGGGGGCGAAATGACGTAAACGCTGGAGGAGGGGTATACGGTGTGTCAAGGAAAAATGCCTGCCGGCGTATCTTTCTAAAGAAACGTAACAGTTCGATCTGAAGTTGAAGATAATCAGGTCTAATGGTGGGGACGAAGGAAAGTCCTTTACTGAGTACTGTAATTTCATTCTCTGAAAGTTGGTGGTTAGAGAGGTTAAAACCTCTATGGGGATCGAAACGTCGTCGACTCACGTCTCTAAACACTTAACTATACGCTGTATTTTATAATCGAGTATGAGATGTTAAACTGATTGTGACTTTCTACATTTTCTATTCTGCAAACACTAAAAAGTCACATTTTAAGTCACTTGCCTGCGGTAAGGAAATCGGCTGATATCCTTTTAACCTACTCACGGTTGCTCACTTATCCCACCGCATATTACTTGTTTTTCGCCATATTGCTATTAAATCACATTTATTTCTCTATTTAAGAACATGGAAATTCCAATTTTTGACTGAAAAATTGTAATACTATACCCATCCCAGTTGAATGGGACCTTGTTTCTTTTGAAAAAAAACTAAAGCTATGCCTCCCTGACAGGGCCGAAGTATGTTGACACTAATCTGGGGTTGCTAGTGTTACTGCCTGCAGCTGGGCCTAGCCTGGTAGTTCTGGCCAGACAGTACTTTGAAGCAGAAACAAGACTGATATGCATACAATTCACCTGTCAAGAGTGGCCTCAACTATTACCAGTGGCGAGATTAATGTGAGCATCTCTTCCATCACTTTGTTGTTTGTTGTATTAGATAGCCTAAGAACGCTGGGTGTGCCCAGTTTCTGGTTTCATGATCACTGTGCTACAGGACTCTAGGTATATCTCACTCTTGAGGCTGAAGTAGGAAAAAACTAGTCTGGGGTTGCTTGTTTCTCCTTCTGGAGGTGACCTGGCCTGGTAATTTGTGCTGGAATGTTCCTGTTGAAGCAGAACCAACATTGATTTGCAATGTCTGGTCTCTGTTTACCATGACAAATTAGTGAAAAACAATGGTCTAGAATGTGCTACTGAGTAATCGCCAGTGGCTGCGAAAAATTCAGGCATTACTTCCATCACTTTGAATTTTGTTTCACATTTTCAGACTGACAGTCCTCTGTTTACCACAAGAGTTACTTCTCTAAGCAGGAAGCTATAGGGCTCTCTTCATACAGTAATCTATATACTTATTATGGAGATATTTGGTAATGAAAAATAATGCAGTTTCTGGAGAAAATGATAAGGCAGGATCTGCAGCAAATAGGACTCCAAGCTCTAGAACTCCTGTGACCTGTGTGGGGAAGAAGAGGAGGCGGGTCTAGCAAGGACACCCCTGGGCTGAGCCCTTGCTAAGATGATCCTATTGAGCCGGTCAGGGCCTGGAGGAGGCTGGGCTGGTCTAGGCCACTCATTCAATTTGTTTAATCATGGCAAATAGGACAGCTTCAGTGATTTCAAATGGCAAGGATGGCTCCATTCCCCCTTCTATTGTAACCTTTATGCCATGGGTGCACTGAATAAGGAAATTCATACAGTAGAGGAAAGGTTGGGGGTAGTTAAGTCTTTCACTAGGTAACCTTTTACTGCCCTGTTGAGACAGAATTCAGAATTTGAGTGAGACTCGTGCCAGCTTGCCCGGTAGTTGAGTAAATCCTTCCATATATGGTCGTTCGGTGTCACATGACTACACACAAGATTTACCTCTGCATAGTTCACCACAAGCAAAAAGAAAAGGTACTGCTTCGAAAAAAAACCTGTGTTTAAAACTGGTGTTTCCTCAAGGAACTATGTGAAAGACCTAGTGCAATTGCTAAAAGTGCTATGCTCGGCAAGTGCTAAAGGTGCAATGCTCGGTTTGATCTTTTATTCAACTGGTGTTAACCAGTCGAATCCCATTTTACAGTTAGACGCCTTTGTGAAAACCTCTTTCCAGTTAGTTTTTCAAAACTGAGGGATATTGAATCTTAATAAGAAAAAAATAAATGCTGTGGTTGCTGGTTAGAAGGCTAAAGAGGTGTTGCAAAGGGGAGAGGAATCCAAGGTATATGTGTTCGTGCAAGGGGGGCGTTTGACTCTGTGGCTGCGGATCAGGTCTCACGGAACTTGTGGGATGACAAGGGTGGTTAACGTGAGAGAGATATGCAGTTTGGTAACAGTAGTGATAAGAAGACTGGTAACTAAACAACAGTGGTCCATACAAGTACACAATGATTGGCCCTTAAACCAGGTCCCAAGTTCGGCATTTCCCATTTCGAAAGTTGTAGATTACAGTTACGACCAGAAGTCACACCATATGTAATTGTTGTGAGGAATTTGGTTGTGTGGGTGAGGGGGTTGTGAGCCCTTCTCATGCAGTAGCCACAACCCCTTTCAGGGTGAACAACAAAAGCCACTAAATTAACCTGTGTCTGACCTTCTGGTAGCTTTGCACCAAAGCAGTCAGGCTTTATCGAGAGGCAATGTGTAAAGTATTTATACACCCCACAAACAGTAATAGAGTGAAAACACGAGAAAAGTAAAATCCCACATCAATTAGAAAAGTACAGTAAAATATAATATATTATTTAAAACCACAAAAATCCAATCAGTAGAAATGGAGATATGCAATTTAAAGATTTTTTGGAAATATAACGCCTAAAAGCACAAAGCGTCTTCGAATTACTCATGTTTGTTGGCGTCCGAACCTAGGTCAAACCAGAAAAAGGACTGAGATTCCGCAGTATGGAACAACTTGAACATAACTCAATAATTACAATTCCATAAGAAGCATAGAATGAGAAACATTAATGCTTTAGCAATCCAAGAAGAGAAAACGAAAACGAGTTACTCACCATCTGAAAGAGGATGTTCTTGGCGGGTTTCATAATCGGGTGGGCTAATCCTCACCTCCGCGTCCTTAATAGAATTGAAACTTTCCATTATGATAGCTAGGAAATTTTTCATTCTATGTCAGGACCAAAGGCTTCAGATTAGGCTAGTTTAAAGCTTATCCACCACCAGAGACGCCAGTGAGAGTACTGGTTTGAAGTAAAACCTCTTGAAAGTGGAATCTGAGGACCAGTCCACAGCATTAAGGATATACTCCAACCGGGGCCCCAAAGAAAAAACCTTTGATGCCATTGCACCACGTACAGAATGAGCTCCGAAGAGAGAAATGTCTATCTCTGCCTCCTGCATAACCCAGCAAATCCATCTTGCAATTGTGGGGGAGGAGACCGCCCCGTGTGGTTTAGTAAGAGCAATAAACGATTGTCTGACGCCCTGAGGGCGTATGTCGACTGTCGCCACATCGTAGGCCTTCAGTGTTCTTACCACACATAATTTTGGGACATCTGGGAAAACGGGATGAGACGCTGACTTTGAATCACATTTCGTTCTTCTGGAAATGTGAAAGCTAACTCCGTCTGGAGTGAATACTCAACCCGTAAGGTCCAAGGCACATACATCTGAAACCCTGCGGCAAGATATTAGACACAACAGGGTCGCCAGTTTCACCGACATCTGTTTTCTAGAAAGATATTTATTTGACGGCCAATATCTGAACAGGTTCAGGAACTTATTGACATCCCAAAGGGTAGAGTACCGTGGTTCTGGAGGCCTCGACTGCCTGATACCTCTCAACAGTTTGCATACTAGCTGGTGCTCCCCAAAAGGGTGACCGTCCACCGGCATCTGGCCCGCTGATATAGCAGATCGGAAAGTATTACTTGACCGATAGGCCAGGCCCTATTTGGCCAGAGAAGCTAAAAAAATTAGGACATAGACAATATCTGTCCCCATTGGATCAACTTGTTGTAGAAGACACCAACTCCCCCATCTAGACCAGGCGGAACAGTACCTCTTGTTAGTACTGTCTGCCCAAGATTTAGCAAGTAAGGAGGCAGCATCCTCCGAAAGGCCTGACACCGTCCAACATTGCCTGTATGTTGGTGATGGGGATTCCCTTATGGATCTGTGAGGAGATCCTGAAACTGGGGTAGACCGATTGGAAAATCCCAAAAAAGTTCCATCAGAACTGGTAACCAAGCTTGTGACCTCCAAATCGGGGTGATCAGTACCAGATCCGATAATTATCTTCTCATCTGGGTTGACACCATCATTATCATCGCAAAGGGTGGAAAGGCATAGCACTGTTCCGTATTCCAGTCCTGCAGGAACGCATCTGTTGCCAGAGCCTCTGGGTCTGGGCACCAGCTGTAATACCTCTGCAACTGGGAGTCCAGATGAGGGGCAAAGAGATCTATTGAGAAGGGGCCCCAAAGGGAGTGGAGCTTGTGAAATACTCTCGGATGTAGACGCCATAGATTGGTGTCGTTCCAATGGCGGGAGCACCAATCTGCCACCTGATTGGACGTCCCAGGAAGGTGCTCCGCCGAATGGGAAATCTGGTTGGCAAGACAGTACATCCAGAGGTCTCGTGCTAGATCCGATAAAGCCCTGGATCTTGTCCGCCCCCAAGTGGTTGATATAGCGTATCGCTGCTACATTGTCCATTTTGGGAAGGACACAACATTGAATCCTGTCCTTGGTCCAGCATTTTACAGCGAAAGAGCCCGCCTTCAGCTGCAAGCAGTTGATGTGAAGGTTTTGCTCTGCCATTTTTCTCCGGTACAAAAAGCCCTGCAACGGGTGCCCCAGCCTTAACCACTTGCGGTGGACTCTATTACTAGGTCTGGTTGAGACCCGAAGATCGCCCTGCCATTCCACGCCTCCATGTGTGAGACCCACCACTGGAGATCCATTTTGGCCTCCTCCGAGAGGGGAATGAACTGAGAATAAGTAAGGCCCTTGCGCAGATGGGAGGCCTTGAGCTGCTGAAGGGCCCTGTAGTGCAAGGGACCCGGAAATATGGCTTGAATGAACGACGACAATAGGCCCACTACCCTTGTGAGTTGGCGAAGGGATACTGTGGGTTTGGCCAGCATGCGTCACAGCTCGTGTCTGATCTTCGCTAATTTGCGAGGAGGAAGGCTTAGAGTCGCCTCACCCAAATCCACTAGAAAACCTAAGAATTGCGTCCTCTGAGCTGGAATGAGATCTGATTTGGAATCGTTGCTCACAAACCCCAGGGATTCCAAAAGATTGACCGTCAATTGTAGTTGGTCTCACAGGCGGTGGGGGCATTGATTCATCAAAAAGATGTTGTGTAAATAAACAATCATCCGTATCCCCTCCGATCTGAGGGTCTCCACCACCAGCTTCATCAGCATGGTGAAACACCATGGAGCGGAGGACAGACCTAATGGAAGGGACGTAAATTCAAATGTCTGTGAGTTCCATTCGAACTTAAGAAAACGTCTGAGGAAGAAAATTGGGATTGTGAGGTATGCATCTTTGAGGTCCCAGCAGACCAGTTACTCATCCGGAATAAAGGAGATCCCTGAGGAGGTGGATGCCCTCCATCTTGAAGTGGCGATAGATTAGCCATTGTTGGACCCGGCCTCGTAGAATGGCCCTCCGTGCCCCCGCACCACCGAAACCTAGTGCCTGCAGCCCAAGCCCGCGGCCCAGCCGACCTTTCCCACCAGGACCCCTGCACCAACCCCGGACATCCCCGTCCATGGCCTCTCTCCTTTCGGCCACCCCGGGCCCGCGTGCCCACTCCCTGCAACAAGATGGCCGCCCGGCTCCAGCGCGACCCGGGCCTCGAGGCGCCACTCCGGCTGGAGGACATCACGCTTCCAGGGGATGAGAGAGGGAGGAGCAGTTTCTATCGCACCTCTGAACTCCCCTGGGACGATGGGTTTCGATCGGCCCTCCGGCCTCCCTGCGGGCTGGCTCCGTGCCTGCTGGGTGTCTGGGACTCCTCCCGACCCGGCCCTGAAAGGATCAAAAGACAATAGCAGGAAACCCCGACAAGCGGCCCCCAGGTGACAAGACCCCTGCCTGCGCAGACTCCGGACATCAAAGCGGGGTCGACCTATAACAAGGGGTGCTCTGAGACTGTCCGGCAGATTCGACTCTGGAACAACGAGAGCCTGCTGACGTGGTCGCGGCTCCTGGAACTGGAACCCACCTGAGCCCTGCTGAGTGACTCGCGGCTCCCTGAAGATCGTAAGACCTCCGACCTTGTACCTGAGCCCTGCTGAGTGACTCGCGGCTCCCTGAAGATCGTAAGACCTCCGAACTTGTACCTGAGCCCTGCTGAGTGACTCGCGGCTCCCTGAAGATCGTAAGACCTCCGAACTTGTATCTGAGCCCTGCTGAGTGACTCGCGGCTCCCTGAAGATCGTAAGACCTCCGAACTTGTACCTGAGCCCTGCTGAGTGACTCGCGGCTCCCCCAGACTCTCACGGTCCCGCCGGACCCCGACTCCGACCACGTATCTCCCAGCTCGAGGATTGTGAGCTGTGCGCCGGATACGTCCCTGCTTTGAACCGTTACCAGAGACAGTCCCGCTACCCCCTACCTTTCCGAGACTCTTGAGCCCGTGCTCATCTTGTACATATTTGCAGTGATACCTATTTGATAAAGCTTGTTTCTGAGAATACCCAGTGTGGTCTCTCTGTGTCGTGTGGTGCCAGAAGTATGATCCTAGTTGCGAGATTCCTCCCCCTGGGGAATCTCTCGCCAGTGCCCGGCTACAATACAATACGGGTGGGACTCAGGGAAGTCAGGACCCCTTTCCGGGCTCCTCTGAGGTCGCCGTCTAACATTGGTGGCAAGCGACGGGATTCGGGCCCATCACCTAGAGATCGTACAGTGAACAACGGACGCACGACCAACAAAGATGGCAGAAGGAAGCGCCATGAGCTCCGCAGAAACCAACGCCAACAGAGTGTTCCAGGTGGAGCATCTGGAAGAATACACACACAAAGAGCTAAAACAATTTTGCAAAGAACTTAAAATAGCTACCACTGGCCTCAACACTAAGGAAGACTTGCAGAAAGCACTGAAAACTTGGGTGGAGACCGGGGCATCCCGCCCGGAAGGCACGGGGGAGCGCCCCGACGAAGCCGAACCCCCTCCAAGTGAAAGCAGCGACAATCAGGTGCAAGGCATTGTACCAGACGGGGGCCTATCCCCGGGAGAACTCGCGGACAGAGAGAGAAGCCGCAGTCATGAACTCGAGTTAGCCAAACTCAAAATCGAGGGCGAATTGAAGTTAGCGGAGAAAAAGCTAGCGGTAGAGCAAATGCGCGTACAAGGCGAACTGGAAGAAAAGAAGCTCCAACGGGAGCACGAAGGAAGAAAGCTCCAACTAGAGCACGAACGCAGCTTAAAAGAACTCGAGCTCAAGGCCCGAAATGAGGACGGGAGGCCCTCGGGGAACCGAGAGACGGCCCCCCCAGCGGAACAGAAGGTCCACATCCCCAAGGATGTGGTCAAAGAATATTATAAAAACGATGACATTCAGCAATGGTTTCGGGCCTACGAGGTCGCCATGACCTCCCATCGGATTCCACAGAAGGACTGGGGGGCGGGGTTGTGGGGGCGGTTTCTGAGCGAAGGAAGGGACACCCTGCTCGACCTACCCCTCTCCCTGCAGACCTCCTACAGCCACATGAAAGAGGCTCTCCTCACAAGATACGGCCTCACCCCAGAAATGTACCGCCAACGGTTCCGGGACTGCAGGAAGATCCCGGGCACCACCTGGGTGGAGTATGTAAACTTTTTTAGTCGGGCCTTCGATGGGTGGGTCAAGGGCAGCAAGGTCACCACCCTTGCCGAACTCACTGACCTCATGTTATGGGAACATCTGGCTGCGAACTGCTTCATAGAGCTACGTCAACATCTGCTGGATAGCAAGCTCACAGATCCCCGGAAGCTGGCTGTGGAGGCCGACCGCTGGACCAACACCCGGGTCTCCCGGGGGATGGTAGGAGAGTACCCCCGAACCAGTCAGGGACCACCCCGCCAGAGAGGGGGAGGGAACCAGGGAGGGCCGAGAGAGTCCCAGCCTAGCCCCCCGAAGACACCACCTCCACCTTTCCCGGCGCCCCCCCCACCAGTAACAGGGCCCCCTGGGAGACGAGGACACCGGGTGACCGTCACCTGTTTTCGTTGCCAGAAACCCGGGCACTACGCCAATGACCCAGAGTGCCCCATGGCCACCCAAGTCACCCCTGCGAGACAGATAGCCAACGTAGCCCTAGGGGAGGAGGTTGAGGAAGCCGAGGAGTGGGAACCCGCCGCTATGGCCCTAGTATCCCTGGGAGATAGGGAAATGATCCCTGGTAGCCTCCTACCGTCCAACACACAGAAATATGGGCAGCTCGTCAAGATCAATGGCCACCAGGTTGAGGCCCTGCGGGACACCGGGGCTAGTATCACCGGTGTCCTCAGGCACCTAGTTCCCGAGGAGCAGATCCTCCCCAATGTCTTTTGCCCCGTAATCTCTGCAGACAATAGGGAAAGTATGTGTCAGGTAGCCCTGGTGCCATTTGAGTGGGGAGGGGTGATAGGTAAACTCAAGGTGGCCGTAAGAACATCCCAGCCGGTCGACTGCCTCTTAGGGAACGACCTGGAGAGTTCTCCCTGGAAGCACGTAGAGCGCAAGGCCCACCTAGGAATGATGGGACTCCCCGAGTGGGTGTGTGCCACCACCCGATCTATGACAGCCCGACTCACTCCCCGGAGAGAAGTCGAGAGCACCCCGGTCGAAGAAGCCCGTACCGTCCCCGCCGAGGGTCCTCCCGTTCCCCCATCGGAAGGGCCCGTCGCCAGCGACGAACCCGCACCATCCGACCCCGCCCCGGTCCCCGAGTTGGGGGATCTACCCGAGTTGGCCCATTGGCGCCACGAGGGCGGGCCCACCCGGGACGAATTTTGCCGGGAGCAAGCCACCTGTCCTTCCCTGGTCGGGCTGCGGCGCCAGGCCGAGGGCCAAGCCGCAGGTGACCAGACCGGAACGCACCGAATCTATTGGGAAAATAACATCCTGTATAGTGAGCAGAAATCAGTGGAGCTGGGATCCGGACGGGTACTGGTGGTACCCCTCCGCTTCCGGGATTTCCTCCTGGGCTTAGCCCACGATGTCCCCCTCGCCGGTCACCTGGGTCAGGACAAGACCTACAGCCGTCTCGTGACCCATTTTTATTGGCCTAAGATGAAAGCAGCGGTAGAGGCACACTGCAAGTCCTGCCCCACGTGCCAAGCCAGTGGGAAGAGTGGGGGGAAGCGCAAGGCTCCCCTCCAACCCTTCCCGGTCGTCAGTACCCCCTTCGAACGAGTCGGAATCGACATTGTGGGGCCACTGGACCCCCCCACCTCCCAAGGTCACCGTTTCATCTTGGTCCTAGTAGACCACGCCACCCGCTATCCAGAGGCTATTCCCCTGCGCACCATTACGGCCCCCGTGGTGGGCCGGGCCCTGATGGGGATCTTTTCCAGGGTGGGTTTCCCCCGCGAGGTCGTGAGCGATCGCGGCACTAATTTTATATCAAGGTATATGACGTCCCTGTGGCAACAATGTGGGGTGTCCTATAAGTTCACCACCCCGTACCATCCCCAAGGGAACGGCCTAGTAGAGAGGTTTAATAGGACTTTGAAAGGGATGATCGCTGGCCTAGAAGAGCCCCTCCGGCGTAAGTGGGACGTCCTGCTCCCCTGCCTCTTGTTCGCTTACCGGGAGGTCCCCCAGAAGTCCTTAGGGTTCAGCCCGTTTGAATTACTCTATGGGCACCCCGTCCGAGGTCCCCTCAGTTTGGTTAAGGAAGGGTGGGAGGCAGCACCCCAGACCACCCCCCGAGATGTGTTCCAATATGTCCTGGCCCTCCGGAACCAGACCAGGAGGTTCCGAGAACTGGCCGAGGCCAACCTGGAGGCGAGTCAAGAAGAAATGAAGCGCTGGTACGACCAGAATGCTACTCTGGTCGAGTTCCAGCCGGGCCAGCAGGTGTGGGTCATGGCCCCCGTGAAGCCTGGCGCTCTCCAGGACCGATGGACTGGGCCCTACAAAGTGGTTGAGAGGAAGAGCCAAGTCACCTACTTGGTGGACGTCCAGTCGCCTCGGGATCCCCTCCGGGTCCTGCACGTGAACCGCCTCAAGCCTCACTTCGTGCGGACAGAACTGAGCCTCCAGCTGGCCACCGATGACGGGGCCGAAGATGAGTCGGATCCCCTCCCGGACCTCCTGTGTGTCAAGGAGCAGGATGGCTCCGTGGAGGGAGTGAACCTCTCCCCAGCCCTCACTGCCCAGCAACAAGCGGACTGCCGCCAGCTCCTCAGACAATTTTCTGACCTCTTCTCCCTGACCCCCCGGGTCACCAACTGGTGTGTTCACGATGTGGACACCGGGGACAGCCCGCCGGTGAGACACCGAGCCTACCGGGTTCCTGACCGGGTCCGGTCCTGTATTCAAGCCGAAGTCTCGAAGATGTTGACCCTGGGGGTGATCGAGCCCTCTGACAGTCCCTGGGCCAGCCCCGTGGTCCTGGTTCCGAAGGCAGCAGCCCCCGGTGTCGCCCCCGAGCTCCGGTTCTGCGTGGATTACCGGGGGCTCAATGACGTTACCCGAGCCGATGCCCACCCCATTCCACGAGCCGACGAGCTCATTGACCGACTAGGGGCCGCCCGGTTCCTCAGCACTTTCGACCTCACCTGCGGCTACTGGCAGATTGCGCTCACCGAAGGGGCCAAGGAGAGGTCTGCTTTCTCCACCCCCGATGGGCACTACCGCTTCCGCGTGATGCCCTTCGGGATGAAAAATGCCCCGGCCACTTTCCAGAGACTGGTAAATAGGGTCCTGGCCGGGCTAGAACAGTTCAGCGCGGCCTATCTGGACGACATCGCTGTCTTCAGTTCAGAGTGGAGTGAGCACCTCCAGCACCTCCGGAGAGTGCTAACCGCCCTGTGCCAGGCAGGCCTCACCATAAAAGCCAGCAAGTGCCAGATCGGGCAAGGATCCGTAGTCTACCTGGGGCACCAAGTCGGGAGTGGCCAGGTCGCTCCTCTACAGCCAAAGATCGACGCCATCCTGGCCTGGGACCCACCCATCACCCAAACGGAAGTCCGAGCCTTTCTGGGACTCACGGGCTACTACCGCCGATTCATTCAGGGGTATGGCAGCCTGGTCGGCCCTCTCACGGAACTCACGTCTAAAAAACAGCCAAAGAAGGTGCAATGGACGGCTGCCTGCCAGGAAGCTTTCGATGCTCTAAAAAAGGCCATGTGCACGGCCCCCGTCCTCCAGGCTCCCGACTACACCAAGGAGTTCATAGTCCAGACCGATGCCTCCGAGCATGGCATTGGGGCCGTCCTGTCCCAAGTGAATGATCAAGGCCTAGACCAGCCCGTCGCCTTCCTCAGTCGGCGGCTGCTACCCCGAGAACAGAAGTGGAGCACCATAGAGCGCGAAGCCTTTGCCGTGGTCTGGGCACTCAAAAAACTACGACCCTACCTGTTCGGCACTCATTTCAGGGTCCAAACTGACCATCGGCCCTTGCGATGGCTCATGCAGATGCGAGGAGAAAACCCCAAGCTACTGCGGTGGTCAATCTCCCTCCAGGGAATGGACTTCACCGTAGAACACCGCCCTGGTACGGACCACGCCAACGCTGACGGCCTCTCCCGGTTCTTCCGCCTCAGCGAAGAGAACCCCCCAAGGTGATGGGCAGTTCTCTCCGGCTTTCAGCTGGGGGGGACGCGTGTTTGACCCGGCCTCGTAGAATGGCCCTCCGTGCCCCCGCACCACCGAAACCTAGTGCCTGCAGCCCAAGCCCGCGGCCCAGCCGACCTTTCCCACCAGGACCCCTGCACCAACCCCGGACATCCCCGTCCATGGCCTCTCTCCTTTCGGCCACCCCGGGCCCGCGTGCCCACTCCCTGCAACAAGATGGCCGCCCGGCTCCAGCGCGACCCGGGCCTCGAGGCGCCACTCCGGCTGGAGGACATCACGCTTCCAGGGGATGAGAGAGGGAGGAGCAGTTTCTATCGCACCTCTGAACTCCCCTGGGACGATGGGTTTCGATCGGCCCTCCGGCCTCCCTGCGGGCTGGCTCCGTGCCTGCTGGGTGTCTGGGACTCCTCCCGACCCGGCCCTGAAAGGATCAAAAGACAATAGCAGGAAACCCCGACAAGCGGCCCCCAGGTGACAAGACCCCTGCCTGCGCAGACTCCGGACATCAAAGCGGGGTCGACCTATAACAAGGGGTGCTCTGAGACTGTCCGGCAGATTCGACGCTGGAACAACGAGAGCCTGCTGACGTGGTCGCGGCTCCTGGAACTGGAACCCACCTGAGCCCTGCTGAGTGACTCGCGGCTCCCTGAAGATCGTAAGACCTCCGACCTTGTACCTGAGCCCTGCTGAGTGACTCGCGGCTCCCTGAAGATCGTAAGACCTCCGAACTTGTACCTGAGCCCTGCTGAGTGACTCGCGGCTCCCTGAAGATCGTAAGACCTCCGAACTTGTATCTGAGCCCTGCTGAGTGACTCGCGGCTCCCTGAAGATCGTAAGACCTCCGAACTTGTACCTGAGCCCTGCTGAGTGACTCGCGGCTCCCCCAGACTCTCACGGTCCCGCCGGACCCCGACTCCGACCACGTATCTCCCAGCTCGAGGATTGTGAGCTGTGCGCCGGATACGTCCCTGCTTTGAACCGTTACCAGAGACAGTCCCGCTACCCCCTACCTTTCCGAGACTCTTGAGCCCGTGCTCATCTTGTACATATTTGCAGTGATACCTATTTGATAAAGCTTGTTTCTGAGAATACCCAGTGTGGTCTCTCTGTGTCGTGTGGTGCCAGAAGTACGATCCTAGTTGCGAGATTCCTCCCCCTGGGGAATCTCTCGCCAGTGCCCGGCTACAATACAATACGGGTGGGACTCAGGGAAGTCAGGACCCCTTTCCGGGCTCCTCTGAGGTCGCCGTCTAACATTGGTGGCAAGCGACGGGATTCGGGCCCATCACCTAGAGATCGTACAGTGAACAACGGACGCACGACCAACAAAGATGGCAGAAGGAAGCACCATGAGCTCCGCAGAAACCAACGCCAACAGAGTGTTCCAGGTGGAGCATCTGGAAGAATACACACACAAAGAGCTAAAACAATTTTGCAAAGAACTTAAAATAGCTACCACTGGCCTCAACACTAAGGAAGACTTGCAGAAAGCACTGAAAACTTGGGTGGAGACCGGGGCATCCCGCCCGGAAGGCACGGGGGAGCGCCCCGACGAAGCCGAACCCCCTCCAAGTGAAAGCAGCGACAATCAGGTGCAAGGCATTGTACCAGACGGGGGCCTATCCCCGGGAGAACTCGCGGACAGAGAGAGAAGCCGCAGTCATGAACTCGAGTTAGCCAAACTCAAAATCGAGGGCGAATTGAAGTTAGCGGAGAAAAAGCTAGCGGTAGAGCAAATGCGCGTACAAGGCGAACTGGAAGAAAAGAAGCTCCAACGGGAGCACGAAGGAAGAAAGCTCCAACTAGAGCACGAACGCAGCTTAAAAGAACTCGAGCTCAAGGCCCGAAATGAGGACGGGAGGCCCTCGGGGAACCGAGAGACGGCCCCCCCAGCGGAACAGAAGGTCCACATCCCCAAGGATGTGGTCAAAGAATATTATAAAAACGATGACATTCAGCAATGGTTTCGGGCCTACGAGGTCGCCATGACCTCCCATCGGATTCCACAGAAGGACTGGGGGGCGGGGTTGTGGGGGCGGTTTCTGAGCGAAGGAAGGGACACCCTGCTCGACCTACCCCTCTCCCTGCAGACCTCCTACAGCCACATGAAAGAGGCTCTCCTCACAAGATACGGCCTCACCCCAGAAATGTACCGCCAACGGTTTCGGGACTGCAGGAAGATCCCGGGCACCACCTGGGTGGAGTATGTAAACTTTTTTAGTCGGGCCTTCGATGGGTGGGTCAAGGGCAGCAAGGTCACCACCCTTGCCGAACTCACTGACCTCATGTTATGGGAACATCTGGCTGCGAACTGCTTCATAGAGCTACGTCAACATCTGCTGGATAGCAAGCTCACAGATCCCCGGAAGCTGGCTGTGGAGGCCGACCGCTGGACCAACACCCGGGTCTCCCGGGGGATGGTAGGAGAGTACCCCCGAACCAGTCAGGGACCACCCCGCCAGAGAGGGGGAGGGAACCAGGGAGGGCCGAGAGAGTCCCAGCCTAGCCCCCCGAAGACACCACCTCCACCTTTCCCGGCGCCCCCCCCACCAGTAACAGGGCCCCCTGGGAGACGAGGACACCGGGTGACCGTCACCTGTTTTCGTTGCCAGAAACCCGGGCACTACGCCAATGACCCAGAGTGCCCCATGGCCACCCAAGTCACCCCTGCGAGACAGATAGCCAACGTAGCCCTAGGGGAGGAGGTTGAGGAAGCCGAGGAGTGGGAACCCGCCGCTATGGCCCTAGTATCCCTGGGAGATAGGGAAATGATCCCTGGTAGCCTCCTACCGTCCAACACACAGAAATATGGGCAGCTCGTCAAGATCAATGGCCACCAGGTAGAGGCCCTGCGGGACACCGGGGCTAGTATCACCGGTGTCCTCAGGCACCTAGTTCCCGAGGAGCAGATCCTCCCCAATGTCTTTTGCCCCGTAATCTCTGCAGACAATAGGGAAAGTATGTGTCAGGTAGCCCTGGTGCCATTTGAGTGGGGAGGGGTGATAGGTAAACTCAAGGTGGCCGTAAGAACATCCCAGCCGGTCGACTGCCTCTTAGGGAACGACCTGGAGAGTTCTCCCTGGAAGCACGTAGAGCGCAAGGCCCACCTAGGAATGATGGGACTCCCCGAGTGGGTGTGTGCCACCACCCGATCTATGACAGCCCGACTCACTCCCCGGAGAGAAGTCGAGAGCACCCCGGTCGAAGAAGCCCGTACCGTCCCCGCCGAGGGTCCTCCCGTTCCCCCATCGGAAGGGCCCGTCGCCAGCGACGAACCCGCACCATCCGACCCCGCCCCGGTCCCCGAGTTGGGGGATCTACCCGAGTTGGCCCATTGGCGCCACGAGGGCGGGCCCACCCGGGACGAATTTTGCCGGGAGCAAGCCACCTGTCCTTCCCTGGTCGGGCTGCGGCGCCAGGCCGAGGGCCAAGCCGCAGGTGACCAGACCGGAACGCACCGAATCTATTGGGAAAATAACATCCTGTATAGTGAGCAGAAA
Source organism: Triturus cristatus (assembly GCF_964204655.1). Taxonomy (NCBI): domain Eukaryota; kingdom Metazoa; phylum Chordata; class Amphibia; order Caudata; family Salamandridae; genus Triturus; species Triturus cristatus. The sequence continues at coordinate 239,389,752 of NC_140582.1, forward strand.
TCAGTGGAGCTGGGATCCGGACGGGTACTGGTGGTACCCCTCCGCTTCCGGGATTTCCTCCTGGGCTTAGCCCACGATGTCCCCCTCGCCGGTCACCTGGGTCAGGACAAGACCTACAGCCGTCTCGTGACCCATTTTTATTGGCCTAAGATGAAAGCAGCGGTAGAGGCACACTGCAAGTCCTGCCCCACGTGCCAAGCCAGTGGGAAGAGTGGGGGGAAGCGCAAGGCTCCCCTCCAACCCTTCCCGGTCGTCAGTACCCCCTTCGAACGAGTCGGAATCGACATCGTGGGGCCACTGGACCCCCCCACCTCCCAAGGTCACCGTTTCATCTTGGTCCTAGTAGACCACGCCACCCGCTATCCAGAGGCTATTCCCCTGCGCACCATTACGGCCCCCGTGGTGGGCCGGGCCCTGATGGGGATCTTTTCCAGGGTGGGTTTCCCCCGCGAGGTCGTGAGCGATCGCGGCACTAATTTTATATCAAGGTATATGACGTCCCTGTGGCAACAATGTGGGGTGTCCTATAAGTTCACCACCCCGTACCATCCCCAAGGGAACGGCCTAGTAGAGAGGTTTAATAGGACTTTGAAAGGGATGATCGCTGGCCTAGAAGAGCCCCTCCGGCGTAAGTGGGACGTCCTGCTCCCCTGCCTCTTGTTCGCTTACCGGGAGGTCCCCCAGAAGTCCTTAGGGTTCAGCCCATTTGAATTACTCTATGGGCACCCCGTCCGAGGTCCCCTCAGTTTGGTTAAGGAAGGGTGGGAGGCAGCACCCCAGACCACCCCCCGAGATGTGTTCCAATATGTCCTGGCCCTCCGGAACCAGACCAGGAGGTTCCGAGAACTGGCCGAGGCCAACCTGGAGGCGAGTCAAGAAGAAATGAAGCGCTGGTACGACCAGAATGCTACTCTGGTCGAGTTCCAGCCGGGCCAGCAGGTGTGGGTCATGGCCCCCGTGAAGCCTGGCGCTCTCCAGGACCGATGGACTGGGCCCTACAAAGTGGTTGAGAGGAAGAGCCAAGTCACCTACTTGGTGGACGTCCAGTCGCCTCGGGATCCCCTCCGGGTCCTGCACGTGAACCGCCTCAAGCCTCACTTCGTGCGGACAGAACTGAGCCTCCTGCTGGCCACCGATGACGGGGCCGAAGATGAGTCGGATCCCCTCCCGGACCTCCTGTGTGTCAAGGAGCAGGATGGCTCCGTGGAGGGAGTGAACCTCTCCCCAGCCCTCACTGCCCAGCAACAAGCGGACTGCCGCCAGCTCCTCAGACAATTTTCTGACCTCTTCTCCCTGACCCCCCGGGTCACCAACTGGTGTGTTCACGATGTGGACACCGGGGACAGCCCGCCGGTGAGACACCGAGCCTACCGGGTTCCTGACCGGGTCCGGTCCTGTATTCAAGCCGAAGTCTCGAAGATGTTGACCCTGGGGGTGATCGAGCCCTCTGACAGTCCCTGGGCCAGCCCCGTGGTCCTGGTTCTGAAGGCAGCAGCCCCCGGTGTCCCCCCCGAGCTCCGGTTCTGCGTGGATTACCGGGGGCTCAATGACGTTACCCGAGCCGATGCCCACCCCATTCCACGAGCCGACGAGCTCATTGACCGACTAGGGGCCGCCCGGTTCCTCAGCACTTTCGACCTCACCTGCGGCTACTGGCAGATTGCGCTCACCGAAGGGGCCAAGGAGAGGTCTGCTTTCTCCACCCCCGATGGGCACTACCGCTTCCGCGTGATGCCCTTCGGGATGAAAAATGCCCCGGCCACTTTCCAGAGACTGGTAAATAGGGTCCTGGCCGGGCTAGAACAGTTCAGCGCGGCCTATCTGGACGACATCGCTGTCTTCAGTTCAGAGTGGAGTGAGCACCTCCAGCACCTCCGGAGAGTGCTAACCGCCCTGCGCCAGGCAGGCCTCACCATAAAAGCCAGCAAGTGCCAGATCGGGCAAGGATCCGTAGTCTACCTGGGGCACCAAGTCGGGAGTGGCCAGGTCGCTCCTCTACAGCCAAAGATCGACGCCATCCTGGCCTGGGACCCACCCATCACCCAAACGGAAGTCCGAGCCTTTCTGGGACTCACGGGCTACTACCGCCGATTCATTCAGGGGTATGGCAGCCTGGTCGGCCCTCTCACGGAACTCACGTCTAAAAAACAGCCAAAGAAGGTGCAATGGACGGCTGCCTGCCAGGAAGCTTTCGATGCTCTAAAAAAGGCCATGTGCACGGCCCCCGTCCTCCAGGCTCCCGACTACACCAAGGAGTTCATAGTCCAGACCGATGCCTCCGAGCATGGCATTGGGGCCGTCCTGTCCCAAGTGAATGATCAAGGCCTAGACCAGCCCGTCGCCTTCCTCAGTCGGCGGCTGCTACCCCGAGAACAGAAGTGGAGCACCATAGAGCGCGAAGCCTTTGCCGTGGTCTGGGCACTCAAAAAACTACGACCCTACCTGTTCGGCACTCATTTCAGGGTCCAAACTGACCATCGGCCCTTGCGATGGCTCATGCAGATGCGAGGAGAAAACCCCAAGCTACTGCGGTGGTCAATCTCCCTCCAGGGAATGGACTTCACCGTAGAACACCGCCCTGGTACGGACCACGCCAACGCTGACGGCCTCTCCCGGTTCTTCCGCCTCAGCGAAGAGAACCCCCCAAGGTGATGGGCAGTTCTCTCCGGCTTTCAGCTGGGGGGGACGCGTGTTGGACCCGGCCTCGTAGAATGGCCCTCCGTGCCCCCGCACCACCGAAACCTAGTGCCTGCAGCCCAAGCCCGCGGCCCAGCCGACCTTTCCCACCAGGACCCCTGCACCAACCCCGGACATCCCCGTCCATGGCCTCTCTCCTTTCGGCCACCCCGGGCCCGCGTGCCCACTCCCTGCAACAAGATGGCCGCCCGGCTCCAGCGCGACCCGGGCCTCGAGGCGCCACTCCGGCTGGAGGACATCACGCTTCCAGGGGATGAGAGAGGGAGGAGCAGTTTCTATCGCACCTCTGAACTCCCCTGGGACGATGGGTTTCGATCGGCCCTCCGGCCTCCCTGCGGGCTGGCTCCGTGCCTGCTGGGTGTCTGGGACTCCTCCCGACCCGGCCCTGAAAGGATCAAAAGACAATAGCAGGAAACCCCGACAAGCGGCCCCCAGGTGACAAGACCCCTGCCTGCGCAGACTCCGGACATCAAAGCGGGGTCGACCTATAACAAGGGGTGCTCTGAGACTGTCCGGCAGATTCGACGCTGGAACAACGAGAGCCTGCTGACGTGGTCGCGGCTCCTGGAACTGGAACCCACCTGAGCCCTGCTGAGTGACTCGCGGCTCCCTGAAGATCGTAAGACCTCCGACCTTGTACCTGAGCCCTGCTGAGTGACTCGCGGCTCCCTGAAGATCGTAAGACCTCCGAACTTGTACCTGAGCCCTGCTGAGTGACTCGCGGCTCCCTGAAGATCGTAAGACCTCCGAACTTGTATCTGAGCCCTGCTGAGTGACTCGCGGCTCCCTGAAGATCGTAAGACCTCCGAACTTGTACCTGAGCCCTGCTGAGTGACTCGCGGCTCCCCCAGACTCTCACGGTCCCGCCGGACCCCGACTCCGACCACGTATCTCCCAGCTCGAGGATTGTGAGCTGTGCGCCGGATACGTCCCTGCTTTGAACCGTTACCAGAGACAGTCCCGCTACCCCCTACCTTTCCGAGACTCTTGAGCCCGTGCTCATCTTGTACATATTTGCAGTGATACCTATTTGATAAAGCTTGTTTCTGAGAATACCCAGTGTGGTCTCTCTGTGTCGTGTGGTGCCAGAAGTACGATCCTAGTTGCGAGATTCCTCCCCCTGGGGAATCTCTCGCCAGTGCCCGGCTACAATACAATACGGGTGGGACTCAGGGAAGTCAGGACCCCTTTCCGGGCTCCTCTGAGGTCGCCGTCTAACAGCCATCCTTTGAAGTCTTTGATTTATCACAGGCCAATAACCCCCGTCCCGTTTCTCCACCAAGAAGATGTTTCTGAGGAAACCCCGGGGATGGGGGGCTGAAATGACAATCGCTCTCTTCCTCAAAAGATCCAAGATCTCTTTGTCTATTAGATATCTCTGCTCCCTTGAGAAAAGGAGTGGTCTTGGGTGAGCAAGTTGGGTAGGCTGCTCAATATACTCTATCTGGAACCTTGCACTGTCTGTAACACCCAGGTGTCTGAGGTTAAAGAAGCCCAATTGTGGTAGAAAAATCATAGCCTGCCCCTTATTACCACATGCACTGATCTCTGAACGCTCACCTTGTTGGTTATTGAAAGCGCTGTTTCCACTTCCTCTACCTCCTCTACGGTGTTGCTGTGGTCTTGTGGGGTAGAAGTTCCCAAACTTGTTGGGGTCCTGCCACTGTCCTCAACGCAGTTCTGCCAACTTGACATTTGAAAGTGGTGAGGCTTAAACGTTGGGCATGACTTTTATATAGCAAGCAATGTGAACAAGTTCAATGGACAAACCTGACGTCAAGGGTGTGTCTCTCTCCCGAGAAAGAAATGAAAAACAGATTGGCAAATGGTGCATTTTAAAGAAAATTAATGTAGTGATAAAGCAAGGCTCATAACGCAGTGGGACCGGATAAAATTGAAATACTAAACACATTACAAATTGCCCCATATCTTCCTACATTAATATGTACAACAGTTACTGTAATGTGCAAATTGTACAGCATGACAACTTTAGCCCTTTAAAATGTATGCTTGCCCAGTGTCTTGCACTGCATGCAGAAGAAACTGTTTAAAAATATGCCCTAACCAGACTCCTAGAAGCACCCACAGCTGCTGGCTGCAACCAGTCATATAGAAGTATGTGCAGACAGGTCTTTAAGTGGGATGAAAAAAGTGGGGGTCTCTATAGAGGAACACGTCAAATACTTTTCTTCGATTCCCATAATGTGCCACCGGACCAGTATTTTGGTTTCTCTCTGAGATGTAATTGTATCCAGATACATGACACAACAACTGACATACTCCTTAAGCCTGTCAGTAAGATTGACTTTGTCAATGGGTGTCAGCTATTTAAGATAAATGAGTAACAACAATAATTTGTTATAAATAATCAACATTGGAAATGTTTTAATTCTGAAACTGTGAGTTTGTGAATAAAATAGCATTGAGGCCTGTGGAAGGAGTGTTGGCCTTCAGTTAAGTGTGCTTTATGTTAGATATGTATCCTCTTTTTTCTGCATATCTCGTCCATCTGCACATCTTCAACCACCTCTTTCCTCTTCAACAACCTCTTTTCACTCTTCCCCAAATGCACTTCCTCGCATCTCTGTCACTTCACCGCCCCAAAACATGCTCTGCACTTCCTCAAATTTAAGCACTTTAATTTCTCTTACTTTTGCTTTGCAAATATGTTGACATATGTTTACCCCTTTCATACACAAATCCACAGAATTTCAGTTGCAAATGGAATACATAAACATTGTCCTGTGTGCTCTGTAGAGATGCCAACCCACTGACAGGCACTTTGTCTGGCTTAAGCCTTAGCGCCTGCACACTCAAACAAAGCCCCTCATAAACACCTGCCATGGCTCAAGCATCAAAGTATGCACAGAAAAAAATACAGATAAACAACAACATTAAAAAATAGCTAACTCTTGGGGAATGCAAGATTAAGTAAAGCATGTGAAATAAGAGAGGAACTAAATCGCTGAAATGCATTCCCTTAACATTTTTAACATTCATTGTTTGCCACTCAATCCATGTTTTTGGCATCAGTATTAACTAAGGGGCATGAAGACACAGGCAGTTTTAATGTCATACATCAGAGAACTGTCCTCTGTAAGCACATATTTCTTGCCTTGCTTGACTCAGATATTTGGATCAACTTCGCAAGGGAACAAGAACCCTCCTCGTTATTTGGATCCATTTTGCGGGGAAACAAATACAGCACTCCACTTCTAATGGAGTCAGCAAACTGCAGTGTAGGTCAGGGGTGTCACAGTGGGAGAGGTTATCATGATGAGGGGTCTCAGCACAATATACATAAGACAACTTTAGCATAAAAACGTGTCTGATCTGGTGCCTGGTAATGGTAAGCGTTTGCATGCTAACGTTGTATTATATATATGGTGCTGAGCCCCCTCATTATGCTAACCTCCCCCACTGTGACAACCCAGGCCCTCGCTGCAGTTAGATTTATTTAGAGATACTATTGTATCTCTAAATAAATCGATCTATTTAATATGTTTTTATGCAAATGTGTAGGAATTTCAGAGGGGCGCAGCCCCTGTGCCCTAATGGAGAAACCGCCCCTGATAGCAATGGGCATTCCAGGGGCGGTTTTATTTATTTATTAGAGTTGGATTATTAACTAAGTGTCTAAACTTGGAGATGAATGACTGCAACTTGAAGGGGAAGGAACTTAAGGGTTCTCTTCACACACCTCTGCAGAGCTGGTGGCTCCAGCAACAGTACCACTGCCACAGGTAGAATCACCTTTTTTACGTTCAACAGCACCAGCTATTGAAACATCCTCTTCACTGGATTTGTTTTTAGGAGTTCCAAGATATGCATAAGCCACACAGACCATTATGCATTAACCTTTCAATTGCCGTTCATGCAGCACCTTTAAAGAATAAAATGAAATCTAGAATTAGAACTCCTTAGTTTATAAATATTCCGCTTATAGAACACTCATGCTCTTTTAAATGCTGCTCCTGAGAAAGATAAGTACTCTGGGTCAGATTTACAAGGACTGGCGCATCCTGCATATCAGCAGGGATGCGCCAGGCAAGATGCGTCACGCAAGTTTACCCTTGCGCCTCCACAGATGCGCCGCATTTACAATGCGGCGCATCGTGGCGCAAGGATAAACAGATGCGTGACGCATCTGATGGCGTAAGGGCGGCACATTGCTGGAGTCGTGTCGCAAGAGCGACGCAACTCCAGCAATGCTCAGGGGCTGCCCATGTCTAACATGCTGCGTCACGCCTTACGCCTGTTTCAAGCAGGCGCAGGGTTTTGACCCAGCAGCATCGGAAAAGTGACTCAGTGAAATCTTGTAGATTTCACGGCGTTACTTCTCCGAGGCTTTTTCTGAGGGAACACCCACCCTGCATACATTAAACCTGACGCAGGTTTAATTCGGCGCAGGGCTTTACAACGTGACGCATCTCCCTAGATGTGTCACGTTGTAAATAAGGCGCAACATGGCGCATGGTTTACGCGGCCGCTGCGTCACAGAAGTGACGCAACGGCGGCGTAAATTTGTCGCAAGGGGCTTGTAAATCTGCCCCTCTGTGTGGAGTGCTAGATTTGAAGTGTATCTGTTGATAATAGATCTATGCATGTTGAGCTTTTAATTTATAAAAATGATATATGTATTTACTAAACTTTGGTATATTTTGCACTATTTAAAAGAATATATTCAATACACAATTTATACTTGTTTTTTTGAAGCTCAAATTGATTGATATTTATACAGGGTCTATTTTGACATACTTTCAAGTGCAGGGGATGCATGTTTGGAGCAAATTTTGGCATTTTGATTGATGTTTAGTGCTGAATGTAGGCAGTTGAGAGGTCTGTGGGTGAGCCGTAGACTTGCATTTCAGCATGAGTCCGGTATGGAAATGTGCCTTTTAGTAAGCACACCGGTGAAGGGGTCACCCTTCTCTGTCCACGGGTCCATAGACCAACAAAATAGAGATTGGCACTGAAGCTGGAATTCAAATAACAAGTTTATTAATCACTCATGAGTGGGACTACGTCCACACAGCACATAATGCCTGAGGTAGTACATTGAATACATAGACCATGGTGCTTATATACAGAGTTTGTTGCAGAGTAAGCGTGTAGGTACAAATAGAAGGTACAAGCCTACACAGAAATAGTTACAGCCAGACATGGGCAGATAGGTAATCACTTAGTAAGCAAAGTGGGAGGGAGAACAGAACTGTTTACAACAGCACAAATGATTGACAGTTACATCTTTCATTAGTTGCATTTTAGCACGTACATTGCTTTGACTCAGTACAGAAGGAATTAACTAAAGCTGATGAGACAAGCAGAATAAAAGAGCAAGCAACAGTGAAGACTGAAGAATTACATAGCTAACAAAATGGATGCCACAACCAAGATGGCTTCAGCTTATGCTAATGGAAACTATTTCAGATTTCCACAGACCCTTTTAGCATATGCTGAAGACATCTTCCTATGATTTCGAAGGAGTACGAAAAATATCGTGGAAATCAATCTTCATAATTTCACTAATTTCTTGATCTATTGCTCGGCAGTCATTTACATTCTTAACATTCTGTTTAGTTGATATACATGAGGTGCAGTTAGAAACACATAGGGAACAAAGCATTGGGCCACATTGAATGCATAGGCAACAAGTGAAAAGAATAGCAAACATTATACTTAGGGCTGATGAAAGTTTCCAGCCCCATACAGTAAACATGTTCCATAGCAATCCAGTCAAAGTCCATGTCCGTGAATCCTGGTGGATTTCAGTGGCTATTCTATGCATCTTGGAAATTGCATCAAAAACAGAAGAGGCATGGTCAGGGATATAAACGCAGCAGCTACTCCCGATGATGCGACAAGCACCACTACGGACTGCGAGGATGGCATCAAGAACCATCCTATTTTGGAGCACCACAATTCTCGCAAATTCAAGTTCCTCTGTGATGTTACCAAGCGCCATTGCTGTCTGATTGGTTACAGCCCCTACAACTCGTGTCAAGCGTCTGATCTTTCGACTGTTTAAGGCCGCACCAACAAAGAAGAATAGTTCCAAAGTCAATATCCTGCTGTAGGTCAGTATCAGTTTGATCCACCTCATCATTATTTATTGTCCTCTTAAAGCTATTCTTGGAAATGTCATTAATCAGTTTATAGTCTTTATGATAGGATGTAGGTGCTAAGAACACAGGTGGAAGCAAAAAGGACACATAGCAACTTCCTGACCACCCAATAGGTAGATGGTAATGACCTTTACTTCCACAAATGAAAGAGGTGTTGTGTTAAGACAAAAAACTTCTATTGTTCATTCCAGTAATATTTAACACTGAAGTACTGTCACTTTTTCCCACAGGAATATTGCCAATACTGCTCACGCAAAGATCCGCTCGAGCTCTAGTAATAGCAATAACAGGAGGTCCATTACCCTTGATGGTTCGAGTGTTGGGGATAACATAGTGTGTGGAGGAATTTCCTCGACGATACTCCTCCATTTCTTATACAGTTCCTTTAGCTTGTGGATCTCCTTCCTCATAAGGGTAACAGACTTTATTCAACTGAAAGTTAATTCTACCTACATCAAAGTTAGTAATATTAGCAATATGAGAAGCCCACAATAGTGCAAGCCAGGCTCTGCAGGAACCATTATGTGAAAACGGCAAAGGAATAAAAGGTGTTCCTCCCTTTTTCTGATGAGCTGGCATCATTCCACATACCCAGCAGTTGGTAATGTTTGTAGTATTGTGTGCATAGTGTAACATCTGAATGAAAGTGTTATTAAGGTAGGCCATTCTGTGCTTTTGCTCATGATAAGGAAGAGTGAACAAGTGATGTTCAATGGAGACAGGAGTAGTAGCAGTTAATAGATTTCGAACAGGAGCTACTTCCTCCACAACCCAAGTTATTGTAGCGATGACAACAACAGTCAAAGTGAGTCCAGTAGTAATCATAGTTTGTTTATTACAGATTCTCACAGCAGCCGGTTTATTCTCCTCAACCATAATCATTCCGTCATCAAACACCAAAGCAGATGGTGCCCTAAGGTCCTGGGCAGGCGTTGATTTCTTCACTAACATTGAGACGAGTAGTCACTGATAGACCACCCCTCTTTGAAGTCAGTCTTTAACTTTAACCACCCAGGACAGTCGCTCAAACAGTCTTTTTCAACAAAGTGTCTTTCCTTCCTTTCCGAAGCTGATATCGGGATGTACCAGGGATCGTGTGAGCCGGGAAAACTTCCTCAGGTTCTTCAGGTGACGCAGCTCTTCCTTTCTCGGTGAACAAAATATCGCTGTGATCTGTCAGCGCAGCTCGGCTCACTAGGTCCTGCAACACTTTTCAACAGTGCATCGCATGGACCCAGTTCTTCCGACTGGTCACTCGAACTGCAGTCCTGGTAGCCAATAGCACCTGCTCAGGGCCTCGCCATCTCGGTGCTATGGAGTTGGTCCTCTGGAATGAATTTATGACCACAAAATCACCAGGATGCAAACAGTCGCCTTCACCTTGCGACCTGTCTTGAAGGGTTTCCCGAACCTAGAAGACAAACTATCAGTCAACTGTGACAAATAATCATTCATCAACACATGTGGTACATCATGAATAGGGCGTGGCTTAGGAAACACCCAAATATTCATAGGCCCTCTGAAAACCACCTCATACGGTGTGAGGCCAGATCATGAATGTGGTATCGATCTGATAGATAACAACGCCAGAGGCAGCGCATCAGGCCATTTCAATGACGTGGAGGCTTGTATCTTAGCCAATTTCAATTTCAGAGTAAAGTTATATCACGCCACTATCCCCGCAGATTGTGGGTGAAAAGCAGCATGAAACTTCTGCTTAATTCCCAATACTTTCATGACATATTCGACAACTTGCCCAATGAAATGGGGTCAATTGTCACTCCATAAAACTTGACAAATGCCAAAACGGGGGAAAAACTCCTTCAGGAGCACCTTTGTTGTCATAAGAGCTGTATTATCCTTTGTAGCATATGTCTCCACTCATTTACTGAAGGCACAAACCACAACCAGGACATACTTTAGATTGTTACAATGCTCAAACTGGATGTAGTCCATTTGCAGGACCTCAAAATGTGCAGTTGGTGTCGCAAACCCTCCTGTTGGGGTTCGTGTTTCCTTTCCAGGAATATACTGGAGACAAATCAGACAGGACTGGACTATCTTTTTAGCTGTGCCGGCAATCTCTGGGTTATCCAAAACATGCATAAATTGCTTTGTTATTAAGGATTCTCCAACATGTGCCGGCCCATGTGCCATGTGAATCATGGGATGTAATAGGCTGTGGGTAACTTCCATTTTATCATTTCTTTATTCCTCCAACAGCCCTCATGATCCAATGTTTCCTCCTTGGACCATTGGTCTAATTCGTCAACAGAAGCAGATTGTTGCATGTTCGGTACCTCATGCCTGGCATCATGCCAACGCTCAGCCTGTGACTTAACTACATACATAGATGTGGTACTCCACTGCATTGCAGTCTCACGAGCTGTGTAATCCGCAAAGGCATTGCCTGCTCCTATTGTATCGGTCACTTTCTTGTGTGCGCTACACTTAACAATTGCTACTTTCTTAGGATAGGTCAAAGCAGTAAGGAGATTAAGGACTAATTCCCCATGCATTATCTGTGTCCCATGTGAAGTAAGAAAGCCTCTTTCTTTCCAAAGTTTCCAGAAGTTATGCACCACGCTGAATGCGTATTGGGTATAAGTGTAAATGTTAACAAGCAAATCTGTACTAATCTCACCTACTCTTGTCAGTGCTATCAATTTGAACTGACTTCTGTGGAATGCGAGCTGTCTCAACTAGTGTCTGAAGTGTTGTAATCGCAAAAGCAGCAGATGTAGTGTCATCAGGCAACTTCAGGCAAGAACCATCAAACCATAGTTCTCCATCAACATTAGAGAGAGGCGTATCTTGCAGGTCAACACGACCATTTGTTTGTTCTTCAGTAAGGGATATACAGTCATGTAACTCTTGTGACTGAGACTGAGTAGCTGGAAGTGGCAATAATGTAGCAGGATTCAAAGTCAAACATCTTTTCAACGTGATATGAGGGGCCAAAAGTGTCAATTCATATCCTATCAAGCGGGCACTAGTCAGATGCTGTGTTTTCATGTGATTTAACAAGGCATCAACTGAATGAGGTACTAACACAAACAATCTATGTGACAAGACTATTCCCTCACTCTGACGTATGGACACAGCCGCTGCCGCCACCGCTCGGAAACAACCAGGCAGCTCGCGAGCAACTGGACCAAAGACAGCCGAAAAATATGTGCAAGGATGTTGTTTATCACCGCGTGTCTTTGTTAAAACCGAGAGGGCACAACCTTCCCTCTCGTGTACATAGAGTGTGAAAGTCTTAGTGTAGTTTGGAGTTCCTAATACTGGTGCAGAACAAAGAGCTTGATGTAGCTGTTGGAAGGCATTCTGGCCTTCAGTAGTCCATGGGAGAGGCATCGGAGTGTCTTTAGTCAAAAGGGCCAACAAGGGTTTAATAATGTACGAAAAGCTAGGGATCCACTGCCTACAGAAGGAAGTAAGGTCAATCAATGCATGGAAGTCCTTCTGAGTACAGGGCACAGGAGTATCTAAAATGGTCTGAATGCGATCTGGTCTGAATGCACATCCCTCCTTAGACAGGAGGTGACCTAAATAGGTAACCTGCTGTCTACAAAATTGCAGTTTCTTCCGAGAGACTTATGATGATGAGAGGCAAGGAATGATAACAACAACAGTGTTCCTTCTTCACACTGTTCAGGTGTATCGGCCGCCAACAAGATGTTGTCAACATATTGAATAAGAGCCACCCCTTTTGGTACAGGAAAGGAATCAAGCTGCCTTTTCAATGCCTGGCTATAAATGCTAGGACTCTCTGTATACCCTTATGGAGCTCTACAGAACCTGAATGATCTATTGTTCAAGGTAAAGCCAAACAAATAATGGCTGTCAGGGTGAATAGGTATTGAAAAGAATGCAATCTTCAAATCTATTACACTAAATGTAGTGGCAGTAGGAGGAACCATAGTAAGAAGTGTTGTAATGTCAGAGACTACCGGGTATTGGGGCACCACAATTTTGTTAACCTTTCGTAAATTAATAATGAATCTGTAAATTTTAGTATCAGTGTCTCTTTTCAAAATAGGAAGGATAGGGCTTTTACAAATGTTAAAAGGAACTTCTTCCACTACCCCCACCTTCAACATACAAAAGCGCAGCTACGCGCATTGGTCGTATATTAGCTTCAGTACTACTAAATCCATTATCTGTTTCTGGAGCTTCTACTATCTGTTCTGAGGGTTGGGCTACTTGTACAGTTTTAGTTTTACCAGCTGCTTTTTTCTCCGCTTTTAAGCGAAATGTGTCATCTCGTAATTTAATCACTCGCCTAATTAGATCAGGTATTTTTGAGCAAAGAAAAATTCCATCACTTAAGTGTTTATAATCTGAATTTATATCAGTGGGCTCTAAGTTTGTAGAAAGGTTTCTAAAATTAAGTATTACTTCCCAAGTAAACTTCTCTGCAAAATAGAACTGCTCTAAATCTTTCCACTGCTGAACCATTGCTACAAGATCTGGAGCAGAGGTAATCCCACGGGGTTCTTTACGAACAGTGGATATGATAGTAGCTTATTCGTCAATAGTTAGAGTAGAGCGAGTCTGTCGCCCATCTGACTTATCTTTGTCTTTATGCTCTGAAGAAAGATGTTCTTCATCGGAAAGATCATTCTCTGGGGCAGAGGGAAACTTATATGGTTGCGATGGTCGATCTAATAAAATGAAATCATCCTGAGGTTTATTAAGTATGGGATAGAGGGGGTGCCTAATAGGGTACTGGCCACTTACCTCTAAATGACGCTCCCTGTCTTCTGTTTCTTTTATTACCTTCATCTCCTTATTTTTTAATTCTAGCGCTTTTTGATATATCGTTTTTCGCTGTTCTTTTTCTGCTATAGCTGCTTCTCTCTTCACTCTCTCATGCACTTCGTTCTCCCACATTTGTACACAATCAAACATATCATGTCGACTTTTCCTCTTAAACAAACACTGCTCTACATACTGAATCTTTTTAAAGTCAAATTACCCATTCACAGCCCATTGTAGATCAGGATCCTTTTTCGTATATTTGTTCCACAGTGTTCTATACATTATGAAAGAAATACCGTATTTAATAAAAGTATGTCCATTAGGTGTCCCCTCTGGGGGAGCCGGCTGACTTCTTTCTAAATCCATATTGGTACCACCAAGACAGCAACACAACCTACGGAGTGTGCTGGAAACAGGCATGCTACCAAGTTTTTGTAAAATATTCAAAAGTGGAGAAAAATCTCCATATTACCTGCCTTTATCTTTTGCAAAAATTGAATCAAACAAACAAAACTAGAATCTTGGCCAAGCAAATCAAGAGCGCCGCTTCAGTGACCTTACCAAACAAGAGTCCCCAACCTCCAACTGCCAATCTCTTGGTCGACATAATGGTCACTGCAAAAATAACACCAAAGGATACCTCAGTCAGGACCGGCCAACACCTGGAGGGTCAAATTGAGAAAACCGGAAAAATCACTTCGGCTGCAAAGACAATGGTCTTCTCATGCAGGACATCTCCTCAGCAATATTCCACTATTCTGTCAAGACCACTCCTTCGGACGGCCGCGTCCTTGATGAGGCCCCCCGTTGGGTGCCCACTGTGGAAATGTGCCTTTTAATAAGCATACCGGTGCAGGGGTCACCCTTCTCTGTCCACGGGTCCGTAGACCAACAAAATAGAGATTGGCACTGAAGCTGGAAATCAAATAACAGGTTTATTAATCACTCATGAGTGGGACTACGTCCACACATCACTCTCAGGCGCTACCTGAGGTAGTACATTGAATACACAGACCATGGTGCTTATATGCAGAGTTTGTTACAGAGTAAGCATGTAGTTACATATAGAAGGTACAAGCCTACACAGAAATAGTTACAGCCAGACATGGGCAGATGGGTAATCACTTAGTCAGCAAAGTGGGAGGGAGAACAGAACTGTTTACAACAGCAAAAATGATTGACAGTTACATATTTAACCAGGTGCATTTTAGCAGCTACAGGTCTTTTCTCAGCACGTACATTGCTTTGACTCAGTACAGAAGGAGTTAACTAAAGCTGATGACACAAGCAGAATAGAAGAGCAAGTGAAGACGGAAGAATTACATAGCTAACAAAATGGATGCCACAACCAAGATGGCTTCAGCTTATGCTAACGGAAATTATTTCAGATTTCCACACGGTGTGTGCAACATCAGGAAGGAAAATGACGAAATTGAGGCAAGATTAGCCTCCTGACCTAGACACGCAAACTCTCCCATGAATTAGCATTGGGAAATAAATGCAGAAAGAGTGTTAGTGCGCTAAAGTAATACAATAGAAAGGCAGATAATTGCAAAAAGTGAACAAGTCAATGGAGATTGCATTACTGAGGTTTGAGGGAGATAGTTTTTGATGCAATATGGATTTATTATTTTAAATCTAGAATTTTAGTTATAACATTTTGGTAACATTTTAGTAATGGAATCAGATCTAGGGAATAGTGTGTAAATATCTGGAGATACAATCAGTGAAGGTAGTAAGGAGTTTGATACAGCATGAAATAAAGGCACAGATCAAGAAGACAATAGACAACTTGCTATGAGATAAAAAAAAGAAAGGAATTGGAATCTGGTGATGAATTCTACTCATTAAATGAGGAAGAGGAAACAAGAGGTTGAACTTTGAAAAGGACTAAACATGTTGGGCCCGATTCACAGAACTAACTTAAGACAAAATCCTAAACTTACTACCAATTTGGTATTCACAGAAGGCACTTACTCATTTTGGTATTCACAGAAGGCACTTACTCATTTCGGTATTCACAGAAGTTAGGAGTCCTAACTTTAGGACTCCTAAATGCCTTCTGTGAATACCAAAAGTCTTAAAATTAGGATTTTTCTCAGTTTAGTAGTAGTATAGTCAGGACTCCTAACTTTAGGACTCCTAAATGCCTTCTGTGAATACCGAAAGTCTTAAAATTAGGATTTTTCTCAATTTAGTAGTCCTAAATTTAGGACTCCCTAACTTTAGGACTCCTAAATGCCTTCTGTGAATACCGAAAGTCTGAAAATTAGGATTTTTCTCAATTTAGTAGTCCTAAGTTTAGGACTCCTAAATGCCTTCTGTGAATACCGAAAGCCTTAAAATTAGGATTTTTCTCAGTTTAGTAGTTGTAAAGTTAGGAGTCCTAACCTTAGGACTCCTAAACTGAGAAAAATCCTAATTTTAAGGCTTTCGGTATTCACAGAAGGCATTTAGGAGTCCTAAAGTTAGGAGTCCTAAATTTAGGACTACTAAATTGAGAAAAATCCTAATTTTAAGACTTTCGGTATTCACAGAAGGCATTTAGGAGTCCTAAAGTTAGGAGTCCTAACTATACTACTACTAAACTGAGAAAAATCCTAATTTTAAGACTTTCGGTATTCACAGAAGGCATTTAGGAGTCCTAAAGTTAGGGCTCCTAACTTCTGTGAATACCGAAATGAATCGGGCCCATTGAGAGCACAGCCATAACAAAAAAAGGAAAGAATGGTTGAAACTCCATCAAAAAGAAAGTTGGCCAAGGCGGCATGCAAAGAATAGCTGTCCTACAAGACATGAACAATAAAGATGATTAATTCTATAAGATGGATCTGGGTCATGGATCTTTGTCTGATAATAATAAGGAATTTGATGAGTATGTTTTAGATTTACAGCACAATGAAGAATTCAGTGCTGAGATAGATGATATTGAGGTGTCAACCTTAAAGGAGGATATTAGAAATCCCTTTGGAGAGGAGATGTTTTTGCCACATAACAAAAGATACCCAAGAAGTGCCAACTGGCAGCCTATGGATCATGTAAGCAAATGTATTATAGAATGGATAAGGAAACCCTTAGATAATGAAGTAAGAAGGGTGTTAAAGTCTGAATGCTCGAGACCTGTAATTGTTGATAAACTTTGTTGCACCCCAATCTTAGATCCAGAATGATACATTTCTTGTTCAAGCTGGGTAGAGACCCTCGCAAAGGTTTTGAAAGGTCCTTGAAGCAGTGTTAAGGCAAGGTACTTGATGTTATAGGTCCTTTGGCAAGGATATTGAATATGGCAGAAGAGGTTCATATGAATGAGTCCTTTCAGAACTTGGAATGACTACGTGGCTGGAGTCAGCTGTAATTTTATTAGGGAACGCTAATAGAGGTCAATTGGCTGAGAGAAGAAAAGCCATTTTAATGAAGATTAGCCCGAAATTGGGTGATATGGCTGATAAGAAGCCAAGTGAAAAAGCAAAAGGATTGCTTTTTGGAGAGCGTTTGGTAAAAGCCTCGGCAAGTATAGGTCTATGTTTAAGGCTCAGTTAAACAAAAGGAAGGTATTCCGAGGAGGTGTTTTTGGCAGGGCCAGCAAAGGGGCACTTTTAGCTGGCCAATGAATCCAAAGGTCCAAATACAACTATCAGAACAAAGGATATGGAAGGGGCAATCAAACTTCAACAAGTTTCTACCCAAATAGAGGAAGAGCACGAAGAAGAAGAGGTGCATGAGGGTGTCTAAAACTATTCTGCCTCACTGGTGAGTACAGAGACAACTTTTGGTTTTTCCCAAGAAAGAGTAGTGGGACGATTAAGACACTATGTGAAAGACTGGGAGAAAATAACTCAGGATCCATGGGTTCTGAAAACAATACAAGGATGTGAAATAGAGTTTGTGGAACAACCAGAGCAGATAAAGGAACCCAGGGAATTGTGAAGAACAAAAACTAGTACTAGATTCAGAAATAGATTCCATGTTACAAAAAGGTGCAATATGGCGTGTAGAAGGAAATGTTGGAAAATATGTGAGCATTCTCTTTTTAGTTGAGAAAAGAGACAAAGGATGGAGCACAGTAATAATTCTGAGGAAATTGACCAGTACTTAGTTTATAGATATTTTAAAATGGAAGGGATCCATTTACGAGGGACATGTTGTTAAGAAACAATTGTTTAATGAAATTAGACCTGGAGGTTTCTAATTTTACAATTCTAATGGAGGAAGGAAGTCAGAGGTACTTTCAGTTCAATGGAGGAAGTAGTTGTTTAAGTTTCTATGCCTCCTTTTTGGTCTGTCCTCCACACCATGGTGTTTCACCAAGGTGATGAGAGTGGTGATGGCTTACTTGAGAGATGGAGGTATTCAGCTAATAGTATATTTAGATGATAAATTGATAATGTCCCAGTATACAGAAAAAATCAGGAGTCAGTTGATATTGGTGAAGAGCCTTTTGGAGAAATTGGGTTCCTTGATAAACGGGAAGTCAATATTATCACCTTCACAAAAGGATTTTTGTGGTTTTCAGATAGATACTAGGTGAGACTAATCAGGAAGGAGATAGTGCATGTTTTAAAGAAAAACATGTTGAGTTTAAGGACTTTAAAGGACTTAGCGTGGATGATAGGTTTGTTATCTTTTTCAACCTAAGCTTCATTTCTAGGACCACTGCAATATCATGCATTGCAGAGAGTGAAAGGAGAAGCTTTGAGACATGGTCAGTGGCACGGCACAGGATAGTGCTTAATCAGGAGGCAAAGGCGGAATTAAACTGGTGGTTGAACAATATGGAGGCATGGAATGGGCCAGCCATTTTTTGTTTTGTTCCAGATTATGTTTTGGAAACAAATGCTAGTTTTCAAAGCAGGGGGCAGGGGGTCGATTAGGAGAACAACAGACAGGTGGAATGTGGCCAGAGAAGGAGCAAAGACAACACATAAATTGCTTAGAGTTGATAGCAGGATTATATACCTTGAGAATCTTCAAATAAACTTTGAGAGATCAAACAGTTCTGAGGAAGATCGACAATGTATCAGTGGTGGCATATATCAATCAATTAAGAGGGAGCAGATCCCGTGGTTTATCAGAACTAGTGAAAGAGCTTTGTTTTTCGTTTGGATCACAAGATAAGTGTGAGTACTTACCAGGACAATTCAATATGATAGCAGTTTGGAATTCACAGAACTAGTATTTCAGAGATTGAAAGATGGATCACGTATATTTCAAGAAAATAGATGAGACCTGGGGGACTCTGGAAGTGTTTTTTTTAAAATCAGAATTGACTTCAATAAGAGAGATATTTCAGTTGGATGACAGACCCAGCAGCAGTGGATGCATTTCAGCAGATTTAGATAGTAATGAGAGCATATGCATTTCCACCTTCTGCAGTGATCCAGAGGGTTCTTCTAAAACTGAGATCTGAGAGGTGTCAGTTGGTGCTGGTGACTCCATTTTGGGTGTCTCAGTGTTGTTTCCAGCAGTGATGGAACTGGCTTGCGAGATACATTTTTTGATGCTAGCAAGAGAAGGTTTTCTAAGGAATGAAGAAGGAGAGGAAGATCCTTTAGTACAGAGTAAGGTATTGAACCTTCTTGTTTGGAAAGTGTCAGGATATCTGAAAGTTTCAAAGGAATTTCAGATAGGGCTTTTGAACTGCTTGCGGAGACCTGGGCACACGGAACAAACCAAAGGTATAAGGGATTAAGGAGAATTCAGGTTTGTTGGTGCATGGAGAGGATTTTTGATCCTGTGAAGGCTCCTATTATATCAATAGATAATTTTCTTGTGGCACACTTTGGAAAAGGCTTGAGTTATTGAACAATGAACTGTTATAGGTCAGCAATTTCAGCTGGACATATTCAAGTTGATGGGAGATCAATGGGACAACATGCTGTGGTGTATAGAGTTGTAAAGAGACTGAGGTTTCGAAGGCCTCCTAGATCTAGGTATGAATATTTATGGAATGCAAATACAGCGCTGAGTTTGTTTGAGTCGTGGCCAGTAAATAAACATTTACATTGAAAGAAACTCACAGTTAAGTTAGCAACATTATTATGTCTAAATCTTGTTGAAGAGTGTCAGATGTTAAAGCTTTGGAGGTAAGTAACAAAATGTATATTTATAGTTTAAAAACTATATAACTTAGTTATGCTGAATTATTTTAACTAGTTTTCTAATTGTATAAAATATCACTTTTTTTACTAAAGGCATCTGTCTTAGGAGTAGTTTTGATGATGTTAGCCTTTACCTTGAATTTGTCATTCACTTTGTCTTCTTTTATGTTATCGCAGACACCTTTCGCTGGTTCTCCTTTTCAGAACAAGAAACCTTGGGCCATATTCTCAAGGAGCTATCGCCAAGTTAATAGCACATTATCGCAGCCAAAGTTGCAATAAATCCATCGCACCATTCTCAAGCTGGTGCAAACGGCCAATAGCACCAGTTTTCCCGTGATAGCATCCTCCAGAAACATTGCCACGGATGACCCCGGCAACTATCGCTAATGGGATGCAGAGTAGGTGTTCCCGAGCAAAAAGCCGTGACAATACCACTCCACAACATTCTCAACGACCTGTCTGATCTGCGATAAGAACACAAAACATGCGATAAGGCGCGTTAGCAACAGGAAATTAACACCTGCTCTGACCTGGTGCAAGGTCGGACGACAACTGGCTGCAGCCAAGGGAGCACAGCCCATAGCCAAGCATGAAGAACAACAGATGCCCCCGAGCAACTGAACATGCAGCTTAGAGCACCAAGAGGGCAACAACACATACCCCCATCCCCACCCCTGACCCCTTCTCCCTCCTGACAAGGAGAATGCACATTAACCCCACAAAACCATGACCCCAGCAAATCGCCTGAAGTCGCACAACCACAACACCTAACAGACAAGTGTGGCCACAAAAATTGAAACACACATCCACATCATATAACCAAAACAAAACCTTTATTACAGATGAAACACATAAAAACAATCATGAAGAGGCACTGCGTGTCTTCTCCGGACATTCCGTAAGTCACAGCCTGCAAGACAGAAAGACAGATAAGAAGGTGTGTCATGTGTCCATCAAAGGACAGAGAGGGAGAGAGAAAAGAGAGGGAGAGAGGGAGGGAGAGGGAGAGAGGAAAAGAGGGAGAGGGAGGGAGAGAGGGAAAGAGGGAGAGAGAGGAAGAGAGGGAGAGAGAGGTTGAGAGAGGGAGAGAGGGAGAGAGAAAGAGAGAGTGCCGACACTGCGGACCCAGGCCCCACTGCTCACCTGCAGCCACCAGTGTGTCTCCAACCACATGCCGGCACACACTGCAGCCCCCCAAGTCACTCATCTGAAACAGTTGGCAGAGACATGAATGGCTGAGTCCATACAGTAGCACACGTCATCACTGCACACAGGCTGCTGCGCACCAGACTGCCCGCCCCTGCGCGACCAGGCCTCACTGCTCACCTTCCACCACCAGCATGTCTCTAAGAGGGCACACCACGTGCCTGTGGGATCTCCAAGCCCAAGGCCCGCGACCATGGCACCCTCCACTTGGAGAGTGAAAATGGCGTCCAGCACATGCGCCTGGCCCTTTGTATTGGCACTGTCACATGTCCTGTGACACCGGTGCCGAATGGGTGTGGTGTGGGTTTGAACCAGCCGTGAGGGAGTGGCTGTGGCATGCTGACAACGAGACCTGTGAGCAACAGATCTCTACAGGGAAGACCTGGGACATGTAGCGTTGTTGTCCCCCCCTGTGAGCGTGAGCGGAGTGGACTAGCCTGGCATATACCAGTCCAGCGTAGGTGTGTGAACAATGACCCCGGGGCTGTGTGCGTGCTTCCGTTTTGGCATGAACAAGGAAGTAACAAATGCGTGTTTTCCCATTCTAGTGTCGGCACCACCCAGCACGCAATCGGCAATGTGTCACCCTGCGACCCAAGTCCCGTGAGGTGCAATCAGTGACTCTACATGCATTCATGCCTCCACACTTGCAAGCTCATTGACATGACACATCATCGTGAAAATGAATGTTTAATACGCATTCAATGGAGTGCTGTATGCGGAACAGTACAGGGCCATGCAAAGCCCACCTTGCCGCCTCACCCGTGGTGGGCCATCTAGAGTCCTTCTGTGAATCACATGTTCCTCAGTTGTGGAGGAGTTCAGTCCGCAGTCTGATATCTGTGTCATGGGTGACCAGACAGAATATGGCAGTCCATGTCGAGGTCCAAGGTGAGTGTCACAGAATGCATTGGAGGACACTGGAAGGGGATGATGCTGAGGTCGCAACCAAGCATTAACAGGCCATATCACGAACATGGATGCTACCGCTTCCTTATGACCACGGGGCCAGATTCATCCGCATCTTTGTCCACTGCTGGGGCTGAAGATGTGGATGGAGTGGTAGCAGCAGCATGCATCAGCGCCAGGCCTTGTGGCAGCAATGCCATGAGGATGGTCTTGATGGCATTGAGGGACCCAGCCAACTCTCGATGGTGTGCATCCATGTCAGCCACTGTTTCCACACGCTGATGCTCCCTGTCCTCCATGAGCCTCCGCATGAGTCCCAACTCCTGGGCGAGCTTGCTGGAGCCACTATGACTGGCCAGTCGTTCTTGCCTTTGAGTCAGGACCCGGGCAATGTTAGCCATGGTTCATTGGAGAGCATGGAGCAGACTGTTGGTGTCCGTTAAGAACTGTGAGTGGTCCCTGAGGGCACTTAGACACCCAAGTATGGCGTCTGGTTTGTCTGCCATGCGGTCGACCCCACCTGCACCTGTTCGGCCAGCTTCTCCTGGCACCCCAACACACGGAGTTGGAAGGCCATGTGTTGGTTGTGGGGGTCCTGGGAGTCAGCCGTGTTGGTGGGTGCTGCCTGCTGTGTGTACTGTGTAGGGGTGGGTTCTCCTCGTAGTAGCTGGGCTGCCCTGCTCCTGGAAGTGGGCTCCCGAGGCTCTCCACGAGCTGTTGGAGGGCGTCGGAGTCGAAGGTCTGGTTGTCCTCTTCGTCATCAGAGAAGAAGGTTGGGACTGCTCTGCAGGAGGTGTTGTATTTCCCTCTGCAATGTGAAGGGGAGATGCAGTTTAACATTGTGTTCACATGTATGTTGACGCATTGGACATGTTTACATGCAGACTGAATGACAGTGTACATTGTGACTGTTGGTGTGGAGAGCTGCCTATGTGATTTGGTACAGTGGACATTTCGACCACTTGACGGATGTGTGTTTGTACTTGTACATTGTCAACTCACATTTCCCTGCGATGCCCTATGTGATTGGCTATTACTGCATACAAGCGGGACCAGTAGTGTCCCCTGTTCTGTTGTGGACGTGTTGCGGATTGTGCCATGTTGTTTTCAATGTTGTTGTGCTCTGCATGTGATGTGTGTGCTGCATTTTGGGGGAGTCGCCCCTGCAGCTCTGAGTTGGCTGCCCCTGATCCCTTACATGCGGTATGCCTCTGCCTTCTGTGCTTATACAGTGCTGGTATGTGGCATTCGTGGGTGCATTGTATCTTGGAGGAAGTTGGGGGTCTGGGGCATGGTTTGTCTGATGATGTGCTGTGCTTACTTGTGCATGTGTGCCATTGTGCCCATCTCCCCCGTCCCCCCTGTCCCTGGTCGTTACTCACCCTGTTGCTGTTGTGTCCGGTCCTGTTGAGTAGTGTCCGGGCCCCCAACTCCTGCCCCCGTCTGCCCACTGATGACTGTGGACACCATTTCCTCCATCTCGTCCAACTCCTCCGGTGGTGCTGCACTGCCACCTCCAGTCTGAATTGCTGCCTTCCGGTTGTTTGCGAGCTTCTGCTTGATTTTGCGCTTGACATCATTCCAGCGCCTCTTGACCTCGTCCATTGTCTTCAGCACTCCGACTGCATTCACCTTGTCCATTATGGTCCGCCATATTCCATTTTTAGTTCCCAGTAACACAGTGGAGGTGACGAACAGTAGTTGATGGTGTTCAATCACCTCCGTTATCAGGATCCTATTTTCCTGCGAACTAAACCTTTTCTTCGTACTCTTCTTCTCCTTGGCCTTCACTTACCCCGAAGTCCCAGACTGGTCCTCCGGGGAGCTTGTGGGGTTCTGGTCGTCCTCTGCACTTGCTCTGGCTGACTCCATTGTGCTTCGCTGTTTGGCTTTTGTATGTGGTTTTTTTCACCTTTTGTAGTGCATTTTCCCACATGTCGTGTGGGGATTGCAGGCCTGTGGCTGGTTTTTGCTGTTTTTGTTTTGCGATTGGCGTCATCGCGGCTTTTTTGGCCTTGGTGTTTTTGCGGCGTCGCGTTCGGTTTTAATGCGTTGGTTTGATGCGTTGTCGTGGGACTATTGCATGTTGCCTCCGGTTTGGGAATACCACGTTGACACTGAGTTATTTTCCCACGATGGACTGCGATATGGTAAGTTGCGATAAGCTACTCTAGCGGTAGTTTTCACACTTTCTTGAGAATATACCCCTTGTTTTCTGTAGTGTCTTCCCTGTTTTAGCCTCTTCGGTGAAGTAGGGGGTGGGCAGGCAAGGCCTTGTGAAGTAATCCTGCCCCACCAATCCAGCTTGTCATGTTTAGTTTTCTACCCCTAGAGGCCTGGGTCTTCTGAGTCACTACTCAAATTTCCTGCTGCATGGAATTTCTCCTCAATGCTTCTCTACACCACTCCAGGTCTAACCTGGACTAGCCAGCATATGTATTTTGACTGAGTTGAGAATTTGCAACGAGGATGCCTTACCAGTATTGGCAGAGTGTAACAGTATGATAACAGAATATTATGGTCTAAATAACATGTCAGAAAAGTGTATCCTACATAATTATAACGTCTTTGGAGTATATTTGTGAATATGTCAGAAGATATTTTTGTTAACAATATTCTGGCCTAGTACAAGTTGACTGGAGTTACATCTTAGATGAGAAGGTGTTGGGTTGAGTGGATGGCAGTGTAAGAAAATTTAGCATCTTTCTAAGATCCTTACTACACATTCAGAACTTTAGCTGGAATGGAAGTTGCTACCAGTGCAAAAATATTATTGATGGAAGGTATTAGGGTATACATAACAGCACATGAAGGATGGTCTGGCCTCCCAAACTGGATGCAAGTAAGGGTGGCCACCAAATGGTGTGATATGGAGAGTTGTAGTGGATGATGGAAGTTATTTTGTTATTGAGCAGGTTTGGTTCTCTGGCGCTAGGCGGACATTCCCTGGTTTAACCTGCATGCTGATGCCTATAATCAGTACATTAAAGCAAATCATTAATTAATATCATAAAAAAGAGACCAATATGTACATAAAATTATTTATTTATCTTTAAAAGATCCCACCAACATGAAATCCCACCCAACATTCCCACCCACCCACTTAATTACAAAAATCCAATTCCACACCCTGAAAATCCCATCCCTAATTATCATATATTGTACAGGACCAACCACCACCGTCATTAAGTACTAAACAAAAATAACTCTATACAAATAAAAGCAGGCTGGGTAGACTCAGTTGTTACTTATGAGTTTCTCCAGACTGTCTGAAAGTCAATAAAACCAGAAGGAAAGTCTGTCCAGTCAACATCAATATGGTCCATAGGCTGTTTGAGGCTTCTTTGGCGTGTATCAAACCCCTAATTATTAGGGACCAACTTTCTGGGACTGAGAATGCAGCGCTGTCTCTTGTTGCCACTGGAGGGTATGTGGTGCTTGCAAAGTGGGATATGCCACTGACTCATCTTCTTTCTCAGACAAAGGCCTGCAGATGCTTGAGTCAAAGCAGCCTAGTGAGGGCCCGTCTTCATGCTTCTGCATCAACTCGGCCACACAGCAAATAGAAAGGAACCTAATTACGACACAAACCTGACCACACTAACACATGACCCAAACGTCCACATCCCCCACTGATTGTCCTATCAGTGACTTCTTTGTCCCCTAGTACAGCCTTTTTGAATTTTTAATATTTTTTCTGGATTTGGGTTGCGTTAGATTTACTTTAGAAAATCCCTTAATATATTTAATTGACGTATCTCACACTACCAGGCACATGCGCAGATACAAGATAACAACAAAAGAGTAGTGCATCGTGCATTCCACTATTATATTGTACACCAAAATACTTACCATAATGAGAACACTCTTCTAGATGGATACACTATGATGTTTATTCACTTACACACTTTGCTATGGCTCTCCTGCTAACCTAGACTTAATGCACCACTCTAATCGATCATGCATGACATAAGAAAGTTTGTCACACATTACAATTTAACACTTTCAACCAGGAAATATCCATGGTGTAGTGTGCTACTTATCCCTTTACGTGCTTCTGCATATCATCAGGAGCATGTAGTTCTAGATAAACATTCCAACCCAATACCATTCATCTCTTTCTAATAGTGCCTTGAAGCAATTTAGTACCTGGGCGTGCTTATAGCCTTTAGCATTGCATCTTGCTTTCCCATGGCAATGCAGGGAATTGTTTGCTATCCCCTCTGTTGCACACAAGGCTGCCCTTGCAGTCCTGCCTGAGTGGCAGCACCTGTACCCTGGCTGCCTTGGACCCTGTCACACGGGCATTTTTATTCTTCCTTCTTTTAATTTAGCTAGTTGTGCAACACTGAGAACCTGTCAAAACATTGAAACAAATAGGTGAACTTGAGAAGCACATGGCTTAAGAACTTTACATAGGATCATTATGGTAGAGACATATGGTGTATAAAACACAGGTGAAGTTAAATTAGTAGGCCAAGACTAATTGTAATCAAAAATGAATAAATGTGACTTTCCATTTTTGGTGTTCCCTGTGATCCCAAATAGAATACCATATTTCTCTTTCACGCGCTCTGGTGATCCTCAAAGAAGGGAACCAAACATTAAAGTGCACTTATCTGTGTTGAGTTCGTATACCCATCAAAGTAAGCACACACAGAAACATTTTAACTGGTGACAGATTTCGGTTCAGAGAACTTCAGATTAGTAACCACACCCATTCTATAATTCACCTCCCTCATTGTTAATTCTACCTTTAGATCATTGACCTATGTATATTATGCCACCCTTTCTTTCCTCCTACACTTGGACCTTCAACACAACATGTGTCTGCAAAGCCACAAAACATGGGGGCATATCAACAAGGGCTTTATCTCTGCTTTTTTGGCTTTAAAAGCCAAAAAAGCAGAGATAAAACTAGCACCCTATCAACAACAGGGTGCTAACATGCAAATTTGCATGTTAGCACCCTTTTACTCTACGCTTCCCCTTGCATCTCTAATGAGATGCAAAGGGGGCGTTCTAGAGTAAAATAATACTATCAAGAATATCGCTAACCCTGTTAGAGACAAAAAAAGCAGCGCTAACCGCGGTTAACGCTGCTTTTTTACGTCTGGTATTTTTCTGACTTAACCATGATATCCTATGGAAGGAGGATATTATGGCTAAGTTTGTCTGTCCCTATCAACAAGCTAACCTGAGATTATCGCTGGGTTTCCAGCGATAATCTCACGTTAGCCACTTAGCACCAGGATTTTTATCGCTATTGAGATAAGCGTTGCTAATAGCACGCTATCTCAGCGATAAAAATCGGCGCTAGCTGGCGATAATTATCCGAGCGCTAAGTGCGCTCAGCGATAATTATCGCCGGTTGTTGTTGATATGCCCCATGGTGCGTCTCAAAGGAGGAGCAAAGTTTCTTGACTATTACACCAGAGACAATTGTTTGCCAATAGCAGAAACCTGGGAAGCTGGCACACATTTGAATGAAATATATAAGGTTGTGAAGCACATGCTTTAGCAACTCTATGCATGCACAAGTTAAATAACAAATCATTAATTCATTCACTAGAACAACTTTAAAATAATAAATATTAAAAATAAAAAGGCATATATCTCACAAAAGAAAATTGCTGACTTGCTCATACCCACATTATACAGTGATGCCTAACCCCAGCGTTCCGCTTGGGTTTAATATGCGAGGAATGCTTTCCAAACATTATTTCTGTGAAAGATGCAAGCAACATTTTGCATAATTTCTCCTGACATTATGAAAATGTTACATTACTCATTGGTTTATTTGTTTGGTGATAGGCAGAATTTTAAACTCTGTGGTTTGCTGAAGATTGAGTCTAAAACATCAAGGTGTAATATTCCCTCGCCACTTTTAATATACACTTCAAAATCATGTATCACACATCAGTGTGTGATGAATTTAGAAAGACATGGGGCCCTTAATAAAGTTTGCATGGGTTCTTTTGCGATGCAGTGCAGTTTGACACTATAGCCCTCATTACGATTTAGGCAAACAAAACACCGTTTCGAT
Organism: Triturus cristatus; assembly: GCF_964204655.1. Lineage (NCBI taxonomy): Eukaryota > Metazoa > Chordata > Amphibia > Caudata > Salamandridae > Triturus > Triturus cristatus. The sequence continues at coordinate 239,417,603 of NC_140582.1, forward strand.
GAGGGAACCATGGTGCGGTCTCAAACTTCCATTTTGCGATGAAAGCTTGTGCGGTGGTCCGAAACTGCCCGCATTAGAAGCTCCCATTATAAAATGGAAGTATTTGCACATCCTTGCACTGTGTGACAGGCACCTCATTGTGCCTATAAACACATACAAAGAAGGGAAAGCCTCTAAATTCAATTCGTTTTTCACAATCTGCGTTTAGGGAAACCCATAGGGGTTGTAAACACAGCCCTCACCCACTAGTTAGTGGCATGCTTCATCATAGGGCCACTTCTACACCCTGCTGCAGGGCAACATACAGGTTGGAGCGCAAAACTGATCCTTTGAAAAAATACTCTAGGGATCCATTTATGCTGGGGCAGTAATTCAATTAAAACTATCTAGGAGGGTACCCTTTATCTTACTTCATTCATGGGTCCTTCCTGATAGGATTAAAAAATATATGTTGTGGGTGTACTTAGGGAATTAGTGTCCCTGTCACCCTCTCTGCTTTATATCGACATGTTTCTTGCCAAATTCTATAGCCTCCCAGGGGTCTATGGCATTCCCATTTGCAAGCCTCCAAAAACATTTCATAAGTGAGGTTTTCATGTATACTTAGCTTTTCTGTTATGGTAACACGCCAGGAACTTCCAGAGTTTCACATAATCACTCCGGAACTTTGGGTGAGAGTGGGACATCGTCCTGTTGTCACACTTACTCCAAGGACGTTCTTTGGAGTACGTGTGACAACAGGACAACTTTTTGGTAGTCATGGTGACCTTATTCTTCTTTTGGATGCATCCTCCATTCGCCCCCTCACTATTTAATGTTGGTTCGTCCAGCATGATTCACTGTTGTGCATTCTGGACCCTTCCATCCTTAAAATTGTGATAGCCTAATGATCTGATTTGAAAGCTGAAGAAAGTCTGTAGAAAGGACGGTGATGACTAGGGTCCTTATACTTCTTAATGAGCAATAATAACCTTCCATGTGGAAGTTTAACTTTATTACAAGGCAGCATAAAGGAATACATTTTCACACCCTCACACCCACCTTACATGGCCTGTTGGAAGACAGAAAGCCAGCCTCATTGTGGAAACTGCATAGGGTCTATCTTGGCTGCCGCATGTGTGCAGGTTTTAGCTGCCCAGGTATCTGGTTAAAATGGGGACTGGGCCATGTGATACCGAGTAGTTAGTGTGGACCACCTACAGACACCAGGCTTCACATCTCTTGGTTATTCCCATGTGATAAACAAGACTGAACATTTTACAATGCATCACTACTCTCTCAGACACATAGTTCCTCATCGACCCTAAACGGTATGCAGAAACCATTGCTTTGTGGAGGGGATTAAAATGATGTGCAAACAACTGGTGCCGCAAACTGCACAAAATATTCTCCCCATCATGGACACCTTGAGGCATATTTACAAGGGGATATCGCAACCAGAACCTCACTCGTGGCGATATCCTCTTATCCTTACTAAAAAATCGGCGTAAAGCCACTTAACATGGCTTAATGCCGCCTTGTAAAGAAGGCCCCTTTTCACGTTTCACTTAGCATGAAAGGGGCATGCAATGGGTGTTGCAGTGGGCATTCCGCTGCAACACCCATTGCTTTTAGATGCTCCCCCATATTTATAAGGATTAGGCAGCGCCAAAAACTAAGGCCAGGTACAACCTGGTCTTAGGATGGTGGAAAGAGGAAAAATAATTAATTTCTCCTTGTATTTTGCTCTTTCTATGTGTGCTTCATTCTGCAGCACACATAGAAACAGCAAATTGCCTTTCAAGATTGTTTATGTGCAGAAAGGTTTCCCTTCCTGCACATAAACAATCGCCCCTGCAGCGCTTTCAACCTTGGAACATGGCGCACGTGTGCCAGCCTGGCACTAGGCAGCTTTTTTAGAACCATTGCTAGGGGAAACACAGGGGTGCAACGTGTTTTTGTAAATACAGCACATCCCTGCATTTAAAAAATGTCGAAGTGCGGCGTTACCAATTTTGGCATAACACAGCACTTCAACATTTTATTGTAAATATCCCCCCTTGTTCCTTACCCATCAGTTACCATTGGATCTTTCTGTATGGTCACTGCTGTTCTTCCGCTACCAAATACCTATACACAAATGTGTTTTTCTCTATGTTTGGGATGAAAAAAGTAATATTTTTCCAAGGAGCTAGGTACAGACCATAGACAATGGCAATGTGCTCCCCCATTCACTGAACAGATGTCGAGGCACTTCTAGCTCTCCTCTACCATCCTGCTCTCCATTGAGTGATCCCATTCCCTTTCTGGAGGTTATCTTCAGTTTGCAATTTTTTAAGTAGCTGCTTTTTATATTTAAATATTTCTGATTGTCATACTGTCAAAGCAGTCCTTGCTGTTATCACCATCACTGGAGGTCATGGTTCACTGTGAGTTCCTGCCTTGTTACAAATATATGTGTCTTTTTCAAAATGTATTATAAAATTCATTCAATTGCCACTTTTTAAACAGTGTCTTTGGGTGGAAAACATTATCAATCCTCCCTTCCTCATTTGTTCCACGCAATATGCGTGCTGGGCGTGACCTAGTTCCCCAGACCACTTACCGTTATCTAACTAAAATATTAATTCTTTTTGATTAAATAACCAAGCAGTGTAAAGCTTGTACTCCAATTGTATTCATTGCCACTTCTAGAGTAGTGGTGTCTGGTGTTTCAGACTATTTTTGATATTTAAACCTACATGCTTTGCTCATGTCTAACAGCTGCTGTCTGCACAAACACTGCTGTCAAGCGCATCCATTTCGTGACACTTTCTGACAGTCATAGCCGTTCAAGGGAGACACTATCCGTCCAATCTCTTGAGAAAATCATCCAAACGGGCTTTGAACAATAACAGAGAAATGCTACTAGAACAGCCATGTGCTAAACAATCCCCGGCCAAACTGGTGTGCGTCAACACCTTCAGCACACTATCCAATGTAGTGAAAAAGTCCATACTACACAATTGGAATATCTTGAATAAAGGGCAGCTCACCTTGGAGAAACCATTGTTTGCCTTTAAAAGGGGTCGTAACTTGAAAGACACTCTCATCCATACTAGACCCCCGGTCACAAAAACACCCAGACCCAACACGCTCTGGAACCTACCCAAGGTCCAGGGCCACTACCCTTGCGGGTCTTGTGCTGCCTGAGCACAAACACAAGTAACCAAAAGCATAGATATAGGCACATCTAGGCCTTGGATCCTAACAGAACACACTAACTGCAATAGCGAGAGGGTGGTCTACATTATCACTTGTCCTTGTGGCCTCAGATATGTGGGGATGACCACAAGAAAGGTACGCACCAGGATTCTTGAACATAAAAGCACAATCAGGTGTGCAAAACAGATCACGAAACTAACAAAACATTTTTTTGACATAAAACACAGCGCTGATTCCCTCAGTTGGAATGTCCTTGATAAACCCAACCTCACTGCAACCACTCCTGGACTGACTCTGACATTGCTCAGGCTTGAGCAGAGATGGGTGTACAGGCTGGACACTGCCAAGATGGGGCTCAATGACGACATACCGTGGCTGGCTCTCTCCTGAGATACACCACGTTTTACCACCTTCAGGTAGGGCCATTAGAGCGCCCTGGTGCCTGCATTTGCACTGACATCTGTGGTGTGTGCTGCACCCCTGGCCAACTCATGCCACACGACTTGCACACACGGTGCAGGACGTTCATCCCAGTTTTCCTTGTGGGCCACCCGGGGACACATGCGGGGATATATCCTTGCCCACCTTGTATTTTCAATCACTACATCCCCACGTGGTACCACAGTGACCCTTGCGGGGCATTGACCTCAAGTCTAACCCCCTTATTTTGCCATATTAGCGGCAGATCACTACACCTACTGGTTGCAGTTCCACCGTTACAGCTCTCGAACTTGGATTTATTTTGCGGCGGGTCGCCACTGAGCCATAAGGGTGGGCGTAATGTGCATAAGGGACCTACGCAGAGAGGCACGGAGATGGAACCAATCTCCGCACTCTCCGCATAGTTACCTTACGCACATCCCGCCTCCGGCCCGCCTCCCGCCCGCAGTATTAAATACATTAAAAAATAAATGTTTAAATAACCTTACCTGATCGGCGGCGTCCCCGGGCTTCAAACCTCTTCCAGAGCGTCTTCTTCTGAGAACTGCGCATGCGCGGGAGCCTGCGCGTGCGCATTCCTCGGGAATGCGCACGCACGGGCTCCCGTGCATGCACAGTTCTCAGAAGAAGACGCGCTGGAAGAGGTTTGAAGCCCGGGGACGCCGCTGATCAGGTAAGGTCATTTAAACATTTATTTCTTTATGTGTTGAATACTGCAGGAGGACAACTTCCGTTATGCCCCGAGTGTGCGGAGATTTGCCCTGTTTCTCCGCCTATTATCGCGGAAGGGCAAATCTCCGCACATTCCATGGGCGGAACGGAGTTGTCTGCCCACCCTTACTGAGCCGCAGCCGGCTTTTGCCCCCAACTTAACCACAATTACGGCGGTTCACATTTGAGCCCATGCCATTTTTTGCAGTTTTTTGTAGTTTTCTGTAGTTCTACGGGGCCGCGCCAGAACTATAACTCCCAGCATGCCACCGTTTCCGGATCCGGCCGCAGGAGCTACAGGTGCGCTGCATTCAACTAAGGAGGCATTGTATTTAAAGCCAGTCCTCGATGCTCCTACTCATCCTGCCCTTGGACAAGCGCCATAAGGCCACGGACCCTGCCGCATTCGGTAAGTGTTTGCCCCGACCCCAGCACCTTTAACAGCACCGCCTCGCCCATGTGCTATTATGGCCGGCAACTTGCCGAACAATATATTTGTGATCCTGCAGTCTGGTTGACATCGCACGCGATGTCCCGCAGCCCCTCCACCCTTCCCCGACCACACACCAGGCGGTCCACTTTCCGGTATTTCTTTGTCCCTAACTTGCGCTTCTGCAGCCACCCCGCATGGGTTATTGACTTCATCGACACCACCATGCAGTCGGGCTGTCCCACCCACTGTCAGAGCATGCTTCTAGGAACATGCCTGCTTAACACCACGCGTTTTTAGATACATTTTTAGAACATTTTTAGATCAGTGTTCTTTCAGCCTGCTCCGAAATTGGTGCTCCGGCTACCCTGAGCCATCCCCATACAGTATGCTTCTAGCAACAAGCTCGCCCTGTACCCCACACGATACCCTGACATCCTGGCATTGTGTTTGGTTGTATCCCAGTAACACTAGCCTACAGCCGGTTTGCCTACTTACAGCGCGTGCCTAGGCTTCCTGTCCAGCACAGGGCAGATCACGCAGCTGGCAAGCCCACCCCCCCACATGCTCCCCAGTAGTGCGCATTCCTGCCTGCCTGGTTCCAACTCCATCAAACACACTAGCGGCCATTCATACCTGGCCCTTTTTATAGTAGCTGGCTCTCCTCCTTGCGCACCACCAATGGGGTTTCCATGCTGTACACCCAGCTCTTCTACAGGTAAACAGTCAGCCTCCTGTTGTTTCTCTTCCCCTTCCCCCCTTTTCCTCTTGTCGCCTAACGTTTGACACCTAGAACTATGGCACGCTTTCCCTCCTTTTGGGACTCTCTGACTCCTAATTCCACAAACCTTTTCCCATTAGGTTTTTGGCGCACGTACCCTTTTGGCTAAACAAGCCGGGACAGAGGTGGTGAACTGCACAACCAAAATTGGTGAGTCACTCATCTCATTACACTACGCATTTAGTCTCAATAAGCGAATGTGTCTCAAATGTAGCATTTAAATGGGGATTATTCGTGCTAACTTTGTGCTAGCGCTTGTTCAAGAGCCTTTTGTTTTTCAAATACTGGTACACAATCCTTGATATGTTGTGTTTTCTGTCTCCACCATAGGTTCTGCGTTGAACATACTGAACAGGCTAAATTCACTGGTTCAGTATTACACCATTATTTGTTGCACGTGTTTTTTTAATTTAGTTTTCACGTAATTTTGTAGATAGCTATATCACTGACCCTGAAGAAGGCTATGACACTTTTTAGAGGTCTGTAGGCCGAAACATGTTGGTCCTGATACAACACAGAAGCCTCTAATGTGGGCACCTGTGTTATCAGCAATATTCTGTTTTTAATCCTGCCACCGGGTAGCGGAATTAAAGTTGCCGCATAGCTAACCCCACTAGCTAACCCCGTAGTTAGTTTTAAATCACTCACTTTATAGCACTGCACGCTGTTAAGAACACACCAGGCTCACATAGGGTGTTAGTACACCTGCTGACCTCGCAATAAAAACATCCCTGAGCTCCTCCCTCACAGTGAGGGGGTTGTAGGCCGCATAGAGACTAGGTCTCTCACGTGAGGAGGCACCCCCATGATGAAGCATGACACCTCTGGTACCGTCCTAAAAAGGGAATTCCCTGTTGCGCATAATAGTACACCCAGCTATCCGCTGAATAACCCCCTTAGCTTAACTGGACCCGGGAGCCCCCTTTTTTGTGATAATAGTCATAGCCGTTCACCAACAGCACCTTGCATTCTGTCTATCGTCATTTTATTCTTGCCATTATGAGTATTTACTTAAAATAATAGCATGCAAACTGATGTTGGATAAAAAGCAAGGGTGGTTTCCCACATGATGTGGAGGTAAGCAGCACTTGTGCACATTGAGCCCTGAACCTGTTTTGTAAGGAGACTTGATAATTGTATTGCTTCCTGTGCTGTACCTCCTTTGTGAGGTAGACTGTGTTGCATCCTCTACTGTAACTGTTTTGTGTGACGGAGGCTTGAAGTGTCATGTGCTATACCTGTTTTTATAGGTAGGCTTTTCTGCTGTTTGCAATGTACCTGTATTGTGCCAAGTGAGTTCTGCTGTCATGTAGTTTCCACCTTACAGTAGGAACTTCACGTTTGTGGACAGCATAAATGTTTGGATGATGTCAGACTGATTCTATGCACCCCCTCAGGGTATGTTGTCTTATGGACCAGCTAGCCAACAGTGCCACCATATGTCCCCCTAAACCCAGTAGGGCAGTGAATGGTTTCTGGCAACCACTAAACATGACAACCCTGAAGCGTGTTAGCAGGCCTCAAACCCTTTTGCTCGGACACTTGTGCTCCAGATCTTTCAGAGAAACATACGAGAAATACACTGAGGAATGTTTCTCAATATTTATTGAACCAGTTTGATTCTTGTATAAAACATATGCGCTGCAATTATCAATAGACAGAAGAAAATGCAAGTTACTAAGAGCATCAGATTGGTGAATAGAATAAAAAGTGCCATCATGGTGGTAAAACAATGTATATATGCAAGCATAAAATACAATACAGAAAATTGGTTGTACTCCTACTATGCAGTCCATAACCAAAGTGTCTAGGGTGATTATGTGTGTGGCTAGCCAAGACTCCCCTTACTTGGTGATCGTGGATGAAAAATAGAACAACATTTACACAATGTGTATCGACTCCTTGTATGTGGTGCTCGAGGAATTTTGATAATGTAGGCGAAGCAGAATCTGTAAGCAAAGCAGTTTCAGAGAAACATAATCCAACATTGTCATGCACACAAATGTGTGTAAAAGGCTATTGTTTGAAAAGAAAGGCAACTTAAAAAATTGTGTCCATAATAAAAGATGCCTTTGGTTTTGTTTGAGCCTACCTCAGAAACATAACACTGCATTTATCCTTACAGTGCTGTGCTTCATTCGTTCGTTTAAACTTTATTTCGGGAAATATAGCCATAAAAGCCAAGACAAGAGATAAATACAACATACATATATACAATTCACGAATAATGAATAAGGTATCATACATGCAATTGGCAGAAAATATTTGGTTATCTCCATGATTAAGCAATACCGCGTATAAAAATATAAATAACATTTTTTAAATTAATTAAAAGCCAGAACTAAAAAAAAAAATTAATTTGGATCGATGGAGACGGTGCATCGAGTACCTATACTAGGAAGGGAAAGGCGGGCCACCTATCAGAAAATTACATTTTGTAACCTAATCGTTTTCTGATAAGGTACACATTAAATAGAAATCTGCTCGTGCCAAACACCACTAATTGTGAAGTATTAGACTTGAATATGCGCTCTGCTTCTTTGTAGGATCTAACCCCCACATATTTACAAACGGGTTTGATCCAGCAATCCCTTGGTTTCTTATATACTAGGAAAAAGAAGAGTAAATGAGCAGCATCTTCTTTAGCCCCTAAAGTGCAGAGAGTGCATAAATCAGAGCCTTTTGCCCCTCCCCAACTGCATGTGTATGCATTCATCTGTAAGACCCCGTACCTAAACTGCAAATATAGTGTTTTTGCCAGTGGAGGACCGATCTCATCCATGAATTGTTCGAATTTAGGTGTATCTTTTATATTAAAAAAATTCAAAGTCAATATGTCAATCGATGAACTATGCAGTAGCTCTCCGTTGACATAAGACCAGAAGGTGTCCTTTACAAATTTCCTGGTAGACGTAGTCATATTCTGAGGAACTTCCCATAGGTGTGATAAGCCTAATCTCTCATACCACTTAGATACATATTTTAACCATGGGGTATTCATGTGACCATCTATCTGGGTTGATTCAGTCAATCCACTCTTATAATCACTCAACTCCGGGGTTACCCATAACCTAACCCAGTACAGCAGTGGTCTTAATATTGCTTGATAATCTGTTCTTTTAAGGTTAATGTCGAGGAATACTGGGACTAGAGGAGTTCTAGTCGGTATTTTAAGTAACCTACGCACAAAGTGGTTTTCCGCTTTTCCAAAAATGTTGTTACAATAATAACCCCAGAGCTCAGCACCATAGAGGGCGGCCGATTGGGCCTTCGCTTTATATACTTCAAGTGCCGGTAAAATTGCTTTAGAATAACTAGCTCCATGTACTTTTAAGATAGGCATTGAGTTTTGTTTAAGGGATAAGATGCTTTTGTCCATCTGCCCTTTCCAGGACAAGTTACTATCCAACATTAACCCCAAATAGTTGAAACTCCCTACCTGTTCCAATTTTTGATTCTCTAAGAACAGATTATTCCTGAGGGATTTCTTGGGGTTTATGGACATGTACTTAGTTTTAGTAGGATTTATTTCTAGCCCCTTCCCCGCACAATACTTCTGGAAAGAGTCAACCAAATTTTGCAAACCTCTCGGAGTCTGAGAAATAAGGATGGTATCATCGGCAAATAATAATGCCGTAACCGACTCACCACCTAGCTTCGGGGAATCATGCACACAATTCCTTAAATAGCTCGGAATATCATTGACATATAGTGAGAAGAGTGTAGGTGCTAACACGCAACCTTGGCGCACACCACGATCTACGGGTATGGCCCTTGAAATTTCGCCTTCCTTTCCCCATCTAATTTTAGCATAGTTCCCTGTGTGAAGCATGATAAGTTCTTTAAGTAATTCCCCAGGGACCGCCATGTTCCTTAATGTAGTCCACAGCAAGTTGCGCGGAACAAGATCAAAAGCGGCCCTTAGATCCACAAATGCCACATAGATGCTGCCCTTCCTTATATTTATATACTTCCAACAGATGCACATAAACCTAAACACCTGGTCAACCATACTAATTTTTATTCTAAAACCAGCTTGATATTTGGTTAATATTTTAGTCTCTTCAATCCAATCTAAAAGCCTATTTAAAATATGTCTGGCAAATATCTTTTGTAAAATATCTATTAAACTTATTGGGCGGTAGTTACTTGGATCATAGCGATCGCCTTTTTTAAAAATTGTTATGATTTCTGCCCCTTTCCATGATTCGGGGATCGGTGTGCGTGCCACAATAGAATTACTCAGGTAATTTATATAAGGCCCACGTCCACATCATGTTTTAGTAGATCGCCGGGAATTTTATCAGGGCCTGGGGCTTTGGCCATTTTCACAGCTTGTAGAGCCTTATTGGTTTCTTCTAAGCTAAAATGTAAAGGAGCAGTACTAATTTCTAAAATTATCTCATAGTCCCAGAGGGGCAAACTCTCCTTTTTGTTAGCATAAAGCTTAGTGAAATGATCACACCATGTATTTTCATCTAGGAAAATATCCTTTGTTGATCTACCCTGCTTATTTCCCTTGGCGATTACATTCCAGAACATGCTCTGATCCCGTAGCTTAGCTGCATTCAAGAGATCCTCCCAAATACTTTCATCCCATGCTTTTTTAGCTTGGGCCATAGTATTTTTATAGGCTAGTCTTCCACTTTTTATGTCCAGACAATTCCCGGATTTTACTGCCTGGATCAACCTTGATTTTGCTATTCGACAATCTTTATTATACCATGGGTTCACTGACTCAAGATGGTTCCCTATCCTATTACCATATTTTTTATAAATTTTACTCAATAGTGGAGTTAGTGCGTCCACCAACTTATGATGTAAATCAAGAACACCCTGTGTACCCACTAATGGTGACTGTGACGCTCCTATCGTTTCAGTGAATGCATTATAGATATTTATCAGCGTCTTTTCTGTTCCCAAGATATATGGCCATCTTAGAGCACGCCTGTTATTAGTTATCTGTAGCTCCGCGACCGAGGTATTTAATAGGGCCTCTCCCTCGGGTCTAATAATAAACGATTGAGAATCTAGCCATAGTTGGAGAGGAAAATGATCACTCTCCGTCCTATGGTCTATCTTAAAATCAATTACCTGGTCCCATATATTCCGGGTAGCCATTACAAAATGTATGTGTGACCTACAATTTCCCTTAAAATACGTTGGAGCTGCTGGTCTGTCTGATCGAAAGCGACCATTACAAGCCCTTAGGTCATGCACCACAGTCAGCTGCAAAATCTGTAAGGCGGCTGTTGTGCTTTTAACTAAACTTACAAATTCTAAAGGCAAGATATCGTTAGCAGCATCTTGTTCATCAAGTAGTTTTTCCAGACCCAGGACAGGCTCATATTTACAGTTAAAATCCCCGCCAACTAACACCTTTACATGTTCTCCTAATGAATCTAAAAAGGAATCCAAGAGTTCTACCACCTTTGATTCCTTATTAGATGGGGACGGTCTATTGTATATATTTATTAAGTAAATAGTTTCTTTCCCTCTTGTAACAATTTTAAGACCTAGTAGGTCCGGAGAGGGGATGGATAACTGGATGACATCTATTTCTAGAGTCACTTTGACCCAGATGACCAGCCCCCCTGAGGCTCTACCTCTGGTTGATGGTATAGCGTTAGAACAGTATGTTTTATACCCCAGCCTATGGGGGGTTTCTACCATCCAAGTTTCCTGTAAGAGGATGATATCGTAATTCTCAATATAAGAACACCATACCACATCCTTTAGATTCTTGGATAAGCCTGCTATATTCCAGGATAACAATCTAATGCTTGTTTTCCCTTTTACATAAAGTGAATCTAATATTATAGGTAAGTTGACTTTTTCTGTAGCATCCTCAAGTATAACTAAAAGATTTAACTCTTTATCTTGGTTATCGTCTTTATTGTAATCATTAGCCTCCATAGTCACTATGTGGCACTTATCAGGTACGCCCAAGCTGACTACCTCGCTCAACATAGGATAAGAAGATTTATTGCTATTTGCCAATTTGTCTGTCTGTGTGTTTCTGGGGCTCGGAGGTACTTTAAGTTTAGGATCTAAGTATTCTATACTCTGTTTAGGTCCCCACGTCTGGGTGTCTAGTAATGTTTCTGTGGTAGATTCCCCTGCTCGTGGGAGTCAGTCGTTTTCATTCAATGAGCTCAATACTGAAAATCTATTTTCGGTTGGGATATAAAAATTTGTGTTTCTACTATTAATCAAGGGTCTGTGTTTTTTAGAAAATGGTGATGCCCTGGCTAAATATCTATAAAAATAACCCAAGGGATGCACACCCACATCAGACTCCCCTACATCCAAAGAAGCTGCTCTAAGTAGAACAGTCGCAACATGTTGTGGGTACCTAAAATTAACAATTACACAATCCCCCTTACATTTTTTCCTTGCATTACCGATCCAGGATGCCCGTCTAGTGGACAGTATATGATCGGAGAGATGTGGGGGGAAACCACAATTTTTGTTTAACCAAGCAACTGATTTCCGTTTGAGTGAATCGTGAGATTCCTCACGGAAATTCAGTGCTGTCGGGTCTAGGGGTGGAACATTTGAAAGAACTATGACATAAGGTTCACAGTCAGGCGGGAGATTAATGTTATTTGGTCTATTCACGGGAGTAGTGTACCTCACACTATTAGAAGAAGCTGCTTTTATTTGAGAGGTACTACCTACTATTCGTGGTGACTCCCTAGGTTTCGGTGGACATGACCTCTCTGTTACAACCGACTGTGCAGAGTTACTGGGTTGATCAGGTAGCTCAGATTGTATCATAGTCTGTTCCTTATACATCTTATCTAAAAGACCACCCAACCTAGATACCTCCGTAGATAACAATTCAATTTTTTCCATAAGAGGTTTAGTCATAAGGTCTAATTTTGCCTCAAATAGCTTAGCAATGTGACCCAAGAGATCACAATTCACATCACCCTTATTAGTTATGGTCTCGTTATTGGCTACATTGTTTCTATGACCTTGTTCCAACGTTGGTTTAAGATGTGCGTTCCCCCGCTTAATTTGTGTTTTCCTACATTTTCTAACAGCTCTCTTAGGGGGAGAGTGAAATAATGCAGACCCACTAGGGGGCTCCAGTGGGGCTTGATTTGATAGCTCATAATCCAAGGAAAAAGTGGCTGAATTTTCCAGAGAGGGAGCTTCAATACTAAGGGAATCCATCATAATAGAACCGCTACCATCATCTACACATGAGATTTCTGGAGTGGACTCCTTCCCTAAGGATTTTCTTCTGTCATTATTTATCTTGCTCACCATTTTAACCAAGTAGTTGTCCATAGTGGAGATATTTTTAGCCATTCTACACCACAATCACGTATCAGTCGACCACTACTAAATTGGTAAAAAAAAAACCCAATGGGCTAACTAGTAATAATGGCCCTGCGCAGAGCTTTTATAACATAACAAAGTATTGAGCACCTACATATAATCAGCAATATCACAGTTCAACAAGAGTTTACAACCCAGAATACACAATGACTCAATTGGATAAAACCCGAATATACAACTTGCTAAAACATTATCAAGTTGCTTTCAAATAGTTAACAAACCTCACTGCTTAGGGGGGTGGCCCGACCCGACCCCTTCCGGCCCCCTAACGGCCACACAACGGCCCGCCCTTTGCCCGGGCTTAGCCCGCGCGCGGTCCCGCGACGCGGGGGGTAGAGTTGTTTTTAAAGCGCCTTCGGGAGCGATTTTCAGGGTGTCCGCTTCCGCTTCCGGTATCCTGCAGCGGAGGAGCCTGGGGAGTGTGGTTTGCTGGACCCTCCACACAGCGGTCGCCGTATACAGCTATGCGACGGCAGGAGGGAAGGCTTGTGCAGCGAATGGAGTCTCAACAGCCCCCAGGAAAAGCAATCAGGTAGGCGCAGCACCAGCTTGTGATGCACAAATAAAGCAAGCAGCCCCCGCTCTGCCGAGTGTAGAGTTATTTTTAAAGCGTCTTCGGGCGCGATTTTCAGGGTGTCCGCTTCCGCTTCCGGTATACTGCAGCGGAGGAGCCTGGTGAGTGTGGTTTGCTGGACCCTCCACACAGCGGTCGCCGTATACAGCTATGCGACGGCGGGAGGGAAGGCTTGTGCAGCGAATGGAGTCTCAACAGCCCCCAGGAAAAGCAATCACGTAGGCGCAGCACCAGCTTGTGATGCATAAATAAAGCAAGCAGCCCCCGCTCTGCCGAGGGTAGAGTTATTTTTAAAGCGCCTTCGGGCGCGATTTTCAGGGTGTCCGCTTCCGCTTCCGGTATCCTGCAGCGGAGGAGCCTGGGGAGTGTGGTTTGCTGGACCCTCCACACAGCGGTCACCGTATACAGCTATGCGACGGCGGGAGGGAAGGCTTGTGCAGCGAATGGAGTCTCAACAGCCCCCAGGAAAAGCAATCAGGTAGGCGCAGCACCAGCTTGTGATGCACAAATAAAACAAGCAGATCTTTCAGAGAAACATACGAGAAATACACTGAGGAATGTTTCTCAATATTTATTGAACCAGTTTGATTCTTGTATAAAACATATGCGCTGCAATTATCAATAGACAGCAGAAAATGCAAGTTACTAAGAGCATCAGATTGGTGAATAGAATAAAAAGCGCCATCATGGTGGTAAAACAATGTATATATGCAAGCATAAAATACAATACAGAAAATTGGTTGTACTCCTACTATGCAGTCCATAACCAAAGTGTCTAGGGTGAGTATGTGTGTGGCTAGCCAAGACTCCCCTTACTTGGTGATCGTGGATGAAAAATAGAACAACATTTACACAATGTGTATCGACTCCTTGTATGTGGTGCTCGAGGAATTGTGATAATGTAGGCGAAGCAGAATCTGTAAGCGAAGCAGTTTCAGAGAAACATAATCCAACATTGTCATGCACACAAATGTGTGTAAAAGGTTATTGTTTGAAAAGAAAGGCAACTTAAAAAATTGTGTCCATAATAAAAGATGCCTTTGGTTTTGTTTGAGCCTACCTCAGAAACATAACACTGCATTTATCCTTACAGTGCTGTGCTTGTAATTTGACGTAGGGCAGCTTTAATGTAACTGCGTTAGTGACAGAGGTTTGCTCTCCTGCTTCTAATGCTGTGCTTGCTTTGTAGATCTGCTGTCCATATTGTACCTGTGATATTTGGAAGAATGTATGCCTAACAGCCCAAAATTCTTAGGCACATCATTTAATGTTCAGACAAATTCCCAGAAGGACAGGTAAAGTCCTACCTCTTTGAGCTCAACCACAAATGGCTGAAAAGAAAAAGCATTTCTTTAAGACTAGGCATGTTATCAAATACTCCACCAGAGCAACAAATGCCCTGCAGAATTACCGAAAGCCATGGCACTGATTCAAATGTTCACCCTCAACATCAAATGCAATTCAGAATTATATTCTGGTACACATTTGCGACCCCTACGTGTTGTCCTTGCTAGAGGCGGCATTTCCTAAATATGTGCATTCCCCTTGGCAATTAGGTGCCTTACCCAGTTGGCATAGTTGTGCAGAGTGAACAAGTTCAATCTGGCAATTGACAACTCCAGCACAATTATTGTGTGAATTTGGGCCCAAAATACTAGTAGTGAAAAATAAAGAGCATCTGGCTGATCTGGCAACCTCTTTAAATTACCTCAGCCCCTCCCTCCAAAATAGGCGTAGAGCACGTGGGCTGTTTGATTTACGCAGACCATGCACTCCTTATGAATTGGACAAAAATAGACCTCCAACGATTGCTAAACACCCTCCAAATATATTGTGATAAGAATCAAATTTACAAGCCCCTAGCGTAATTGTTACGTCACTATTTCCCATAATAAAAGTGGCATACCGGTGGCGCAAGGGGCTTGTAAAAAAGCCGCTAATGTTCCCCCGGCTGTGCCCCTTTGGAATGTTTTATGTAATGATAACATGGCAATTTAAGCAGGAAGTTAGACAGTCACTCTGCCAACTTGATTTACTGCTTGATCTAGTTATTCGAATTCATGAAATACTGGCAAAACATGAAGTTTTATAAGCGTAGTATTTATGTCCATTAATTATTTTAGCGATTTTTTTATGCAGTGGTTTATTAATAACTGAACATCTATAAAGGAACTAAAAATAAATAAAGAGCTAAAAAAAGGAGGTACCTATTAACAGTGCAGCAGGTGCAGTGGTAAAGGGTCCCAGGTGTGTGAGAGTTCTACTTCGCCCCTATTATTACAAAACCAAGAGATTTTAGCCAAATATCCTTGTTTGTTTTAGGGCCCTGGTTAACCTTGGCATGCCACGGCCCGAAAGAGAGCGTTTGTGATGAATTTTAAAATAAAGAAAACATGAGAAAAGTATGAAATTCAAGGAAATATGGGGCATATCAACAACAACCGGCGATAATTATCTCTAAGCGCACTTAGCGCTAGGATAATTATCGCCGGCTAGCGTGAATTTTTATCGCTGAGATAGCGTGCAATTAGCAACGCTTATCTCAATAGCGATAAAAATTCTCACGCTAACAGGCTAACGTGAGATTATCGCTGGAAACCCAGCGATAATCTCACGTTAGCTTGTTGATAGGGACAGACAAACTTAGCCATGATATCCTCCTTCCATAGGATATCATGGCTAAGTCAGAAAAATACCAGATGTAAAAAAGCAGCGTTAACCGCGGTTAGCGCTGCTTTTTTTGTCTCTAACAGGGTTAGCGACATTCTTGATAATAGGAGAAATGTCGCTTAGCGACATTTCTCCTATTATTTTACTCTAGAACGCCCCCTTTGCGTCTCATTAGAGATGCAAGGGGAAGCGTAGAGTAAAAGGGTGCTAACATGCAAATTTGCATGTTAGCACCCTGTTGTTGATAGGGCGCTAGTTTTATCTCTCCTTTTTTGGCTTTTAAAGCCAAAAAAGCAGAGATAAAGCCCTTGTTGATATGCCCCCATATTTCTTGTACAACCAAAAACAAATGCAGTATTTGAATCTCTAAAAACCCAGGAAAGCGTGTCGCAAACCTCACAAATAAAAAAGTGCACAGCAATCCAGAATCCTTCTGTGTGCTCCAACTTTGATTATTCTTTTGTTCCTAACAAGCTTTGATTTAAATACTTTCACGGGAAACATGTATTTGGCACATGCAAGGCAAATATTGATTTTGACCTCACCCGGTACCTGGAAGGATTCTGCTCTTAATTGTTTTATTTTCCCAAACAAACGTGCCATTACAAATATGTACATTTGTTTCCCTCCTGGCCTCCCAGACACAAGTCTTTCAAATCTCTACTGATCCGTGCAGCTCCATTATTCTTTCAACAACTGTTCATTTTCCCACCAAGGAATATTCTGTTCTTGTCTAACCTTCCAGATAAGCTAATCAGCCAAACAAATAATTAGCGAGCAGCAGTGTGATTTCTGCCTTACGACTTCATTCACTTTATTTCTGAATGCATAGCTCTACAAAAGATACGTTTTGTTTAATAATATGTGGAGTGGTTGATGTGTAACTTAATTATTTTATAATTCTGCATTATAAGCAAGAAGTTGCTCCTAATGAAAACATATAAGGTTACTAAGAAAACAATGGAACTAAAAAAACTGTACATATGCAGAACAAAATGTGCTGTGTCTCCTCTTTTACTTAATCAAGCCTGGCGCAATGACAAAAGGCCTATATATGAAATCGGAAGTAGTCAGTCATTACTTGTGCAGATGAGCAAACATGTATATTAGTGTAAGGAACTAAATAAACGAGAAATTCTGATGAAATTCTAATTAAATAGAATTAAAGTATACATCCTGCAGAGGTGACTCCTCCGCAATGGAAGAAAATATAAAATGATAATAACTTTCAGTTATCATTTTTTTTTTCCTTTGCCAGTGGGCAGGCAAGGCTGCTCTGCTCACAGAGCAGGGCAAAGAGGACTGGTTTGCCTACTCCTAAGTGCACAGTGACTGTTTGGTTGGCCCTCTCGGGCCGACCAAACCAGTCATGCGCACTTTTCCCGTTCTCCATGTAGGCTGTATTACAGCTTGCGTGGAGAACACACCCAGGCCCCCATTACCTGGTTGAGCTTCGAACCAGGACGCTCAAAACCAATCACAATGCGGCATTGCAGTGTTGTGATTGGTCAGGGGAGCCTGGCTGTTCTTCCTGGCTTCCTGTCTCACGAAGAGAGCAGGAGAAGAGACTCTGGACCTGGTGGCAAGGTAAGGTTTTTTCCCAATTGCACAACCCTGCGCCACCCGTGCCCGCACTGTCACCCGCGAGTCATGCCGGCCACACGGACATTCTGTCCGGTTGGGAGGGTTCAGTAAGTGGGTTTTGTCATTTCTTTAATCCAAATTGCAAAGCATGAGATGCCTAACATTGAGGTTTATAATTTTGGAGATGAGTTTCTATGTGAAGTTTCTTGTTCCAGGTCATCCCAAATCCTTTCTCATATCTCGGTTGTTTCATGAGAGTTTATGAACAACACTACCCTGTCCATAAGGCGCTAGGTTACAGAACTCAGCTTGAGAGTGTGATCCTTTGTTCTCGGGCAATTTAGTAATTCGGATGGTACCATAAACCTTTGTGTTGCCTCAGCAATGAATACTTGGGGGCATATTTACAAAGACGTGGCGCAATGCAGTGTAGCAAGGAAAGTTGCTGTGCTGGGTTGTGTTACCTGAGAGACCAGAAGGCTGCCATATCTTCAAAGCAAAGGCACAGTTTGCTCTCTAGTTGAGCTTGTGCACTTTGGGCTGCCTAGCGCCAACGCTGGCCTCCTCGCGCCATAGTGTAAGGGTGTCTGGGCTGTGGTCAGAATAGTTTTTGTACATGAAGGAGTATCTTCCTACACAAAATCTATAATTTAAGGCTGTTTCCTCTGTGTATGTGTGCTGCAGCACACATGGAAAGAGGAAATAACCAGGAGAAATAAAGATATTTCTTCGCGTCCTGACAGCCTCAGGCAGACAAGAGTTTGTGGCACATATGTGTACATATTTTTGTCAATAAGGGTGCATGTCAAAATCAATCGGTGGATGCTTGAGAACGCTCAAGCACCACCTAACAAACGCCTGCCTGACACAAGGTAATGCAAGGCAACACACTGCCCCGCTTTGCGTTAATTTTTCTTCCAAAGAGTCATGCAAATCGACATTTCCTTGGCTTTGTAAAATACCAAAAATAATTATGAATCTAGGCTACTTTAAAAAAGTGATGCAACCCCAACACAAAATCTTTGTAAATTTGGCCATGCAATGTGAAGTGAACATTCTCTCATTTGCATAATGGAATTGACCAGTGGAACTAAGGGAATGCCTCTATCCATCTGGGTAATGTGCACAAAAAAAGTGCTGTAAGTCAGTCTGTGTGCCAGTGCCATTTCACAAAAGCAGACACAATGGCATAATGCCTTGGATAGACACACTAACAATGTGCCCTTGAGTAGGTGATGCACAGCCCCATGACACCCACTTCCAAGGATGTCGATTGGGAAGTCCCTACCTCTTTTCCAGAACCAGCCTAAGAGCACCCTTTCAAAAACACTAACAGAGAAGTATTAACCTGTGCAGGTGAGCTCTGCATTCCAGCCATTCAGTCGATCCTTTAAGGCCTTCACAGAGGTTGGTGCTCTGCTTGACTGTGCCCACCATTGTGTGAGCCATCTGGGCTCCCCACAGTGACAGGGCCCCTGCACAAACATCAGCGAGTGGTAGAAAACTGCTGTTCTGTGTACCCTTGTTGTAGGTTATCTATTATGCAAGCACAAATCTGCAACCAGGGGGCATCCTACCTGTGTAAGATGTCCCCTGGAACGGTTCACACTTGTACAAGCCAGGGCTGTACGCTCCTACTATAATCCAGACCCTATTGCACTGCATTAGTGGTAGTCAATTTAGGCCAGATGAACAAAAGGGCAGTTTGCAAAGAAGCCGATGTTTCTACACAGTGCCGTAACCCAATTCTTTTTGGCACGTGTGGGACATACCAATTGGGAACAGTGCAAAGGAGTTCTTCTCATGAGACACAGAAATAATGCTTCACGTATATTAATGAAGCAAGTTAGCCCATGTGACTCCATGTAAATGGCTGTGAATGCAATGATGGACTGTGAGGACCTACAGAACGAACTCCATTCCAGTGTTCACAAAATGCCTTCACTGCACCTTCTATCCCTTTAAGGGACAAAAACTATGTTGGAAATTACCATCTTTTGTGTGGTATTCCCCCATATTTTTTAATTCAACTCCTGAACCTGTTTTTGTTGCCATGGTACTCTTCGCACTTTACCCCTGCTAACCAGCGATAAAGTGCTTGTGCTCTCCCTTTCAAACATGTTAGAATTAGTATACATCTATTGCCACATTTAATTTGAATTCCTATTATATGGTACAGCTTATACCCAGGGCCTAGAAATTACATGCTACTAGAAGTCAACAGCTCTTGTTGTGCCACCCACTAAAGTAGCACTGCAAAACATGTCTCAGGCTTACCATTGCAGCCTGTGTTCTTATTTAGCTTCTGGGGCACCTGTCATAACCTCTAGGAGAAGCTCATGAGATAAAACATCTTTATCTCAAACGTGGTTAATCAAATCCAAGCAGAGGATCAGCATTTTCCACAGGGGAAAAAGACCTCCTCGTCAAATGGCACCAAAGTTATTCGCAAAACAAAAAAAAGCTCTTCCCATCAAAACTCTGACCTAACTATAGCTACACTGTGGCGAGCACTGCCTTTGACTATTCACTGGGGAGTTGGATTCAGAGCCTGGACTGTGGACAGCCCCTGCATCGTACCAATTGCCGTCAGACTACCCCTGTAGTGCATTGCCTTTGTCTGTGTTCAGCAGGTGTTGGGTCACAAATTTCTAGAGGTAGGTTGTATCTTGATGTTGATTTCTGGGTAAGGGCCACCTTACCCCTAACGTCTTCATCTAGGGCGTTCCTCATTCTACTGGCAACATATTGGATTGTCATATCAGAAGGGACCTATTAGGAAGACCTTTGATAGTACATGCATGCCAGTTCAAGCATGTCCAATCATAGTTGCGGATCTGGAAATGGGATTAAAACTCATGGGTGGCTGGCCTTCCCAGCTGGCCCCCATCTGACCCTGCATCTTCTCTGTGGTCCTCGTCCTGGAATGGGTCTGATCAAACCTAGACAATGCAACAGGAGGACATAAATCCTGGGTCACAAGCATTTTTTAAAAGCACCCTTGAAACACTCATAGGTGTCAAGGTACCCTCCAGGCTGTTAGGAGTGGTAATAGTCTTCCTATGAGTTGAGGGGCTTCTAAAACCACCGTCCTAACAGAGAGGTAGTATATGTTCTCCTCCTCAACCTCCTTGTAGAGGCCTCCTCCTCAGAGCTACATCATGAGAATCAGAGCTTATTTCAGAAGGGCAGAGTTTCTTTTTCGCAGACACTCCTTCCTACCCTTTCTGAAATACAGATAACGCAGAGTACCTGTAGTGCCAAAGCAACCCTCAAGGGACGCTCCATGATTTGCCTGGGGGTGTGGTCCTATGTAAATGTGGGAAACTCTTTGCCTCTGCACCTACGCCACATTTTGGGTGAGGGATCAGAGGCAAAAGGCCATCAGGATGTGCTGTGATTGAGTGCCACAGAGTGGTGGAACACAATCGCTTAGCTTCAGAGAGTGCCCTTTTAAAGGGATGGAAGCAGGTCCTAGCGACCTCATAGACATCTTCCTGAAGGCAAGTGCGGTAAGTCACTCCATCCACCGGCAGGGGCATCTCTGTTCCACTATAAAGTGCAGGCAACAATTATTGGCATGAAATCTTTTTTCACACTAACAACTTCACTCGTCATGCCAAGAGCAGAGAGATCTTCTATAACCCAATATTCTGCGGCTCCTCACCCTCGTCCGACCTCGTGCCGTCCCGATACCTGCTGGCAGGTTGTGGAGAAACAGACTATCTTCTATACATTCTGTGGACCTGTCCTCTTGTGGGAAACTTCTGGGAAAATATTCCTTGCCATTTTCTAGATAGAGGATTACGATATTTACAAACTGCCCGAGTTGGCCCTGTTGGACAGACCCTCGGAGGGCTTTTACCCACTTCATTCAACAGGTGAAAAAGAGAATCTCTCATGTCAGGTTGGCCACTAAACACACCATCATCTTCTCATTGGAGACCACAGTTACCAGTATATGAACATTGACTAGGTAAACTATGGCTTCTTCCGGGGTAAGAGAAACTGGCCAATGATTTGGCCTACAAATACAACCTCTTCCTCAAACTCTGGAACCCAGTTATCTCTTACCTCAACAAAGATTTTAGACGCTCTAACAAATTGCTGGGCTTACCGAGAGCAACTGCTGGGCTGAAGAATGGGCTGTTATCCTGCTTGTGCGCTTAAAACTCAGCCTTTAGGGGTGCACCGGTCTCCCAAACACGCAAGCTCTTCTTACTGCTCAGGTGGGACTCAAAATCCCCTAGTGCTTCGTGAGCTTCCTGCCTGCTGTCACCTGAGAGGGAGGAACCACCTGAGCCCTCATTAGTGGTGAAGTCATCCCGCGGCGCAGGACGCGCGTGGGCTGCGCCTGGGCAAAGCCCGGGCCAAGGGCGGGCCCGTCCTTGCCCGTCAGAGACCAAAAGAGCCCGGCCCGAGCCCGGTTATTGACATCTTAATTTAATTTCATTACAGTTTTCCTTTTGAGTTCATTTTCCGCTAAACTGATATCTGGTTTAATTGTGCCCGTGGGTTTGCCTCTAGTGCACTTTGTTATTCTTTGGGTACGATATGAGTAAAAGCAAGATGCCACCAAGGAAGGGAGTTGTGGGCACACTAGACGCATTCCTGACAAGAGCTGAGTCCGCCCTAATGTACGAAAACGTCTAGACAGAACGTAGGCTGTCTTTAGACCCTTTAGCAGCCATACCTAAATTAGTATCGTTCCCACAGGATTCTAACAACTCTCAAGCATCCAACCATGAAGCAACTACTCTGTCTCATTCTCCTGAAATAAGTAGAGAAAACGCCAACCCCCCTGTTGTCCAGTCTCCTTGTGTGGGTCCATCAAGACCTATTGTTAACACCAGGGCCCAAAAAAACGAGAAATAACCAAACAAGGGGTGTCACTCCTCCAGCGAAGAAGAGAAAGGGGCAGGGTTCTAACAGACAAAAAACCTGGAGACGTGAACCCACGGTGGATGTGAGCCAGTTAAATCAGGAGTATGCTCGCTCCCCTGATGCGAGTAATGCAATTAGTAGACCCCTAGCTTGCGACCAGGGGGCTTTCTGGGATAGGTTGGAGGAAAAATTCTCGTCCCTTTTAAAGCCTCTATATACTCGGCTAGAAAACATAGAGGGTAGACTAGATGGTATGATGAGTCATATTAACGTCTTCCTAGGAGCAAGGGGCAATGGTCCACCAGGCAACTCTATAGCCCCTACTCCTGTTAATAGTGACGTTCATGGGACGGAACACATCAAGGGTAATACCACACCTAGCGTTCCTCCACCACATAGTGTGCTGACCCGCCATGCTACATCTAGCAACCCTGTACAATCTGCACCCCGGGGCTCAAAATCAGTACCAGCAAGGGTAACACGTCAGGAGACTCTCAATCCTGCACAGGGCAGACCCCAAGGGCATGCTAATAATATATCTGATTCTGAATGAGGGACAATAGGTAGGGAAGGCTCCTTGCTAGGAGAAAGGGCTTACAATCAAGCTAGGATGGGTACCCAGCTGCCCGCCCAAGGTAGTTCACAGGGCGTAGGAAATTTGCACCTTCCGCCAAAAGCCACACCATATTCAGTAATATTGGTAAATGATCTCCCATTATCAGAAAGAAGGAGAGGCCAAACATTGGTCCACCCTGCGAAATATAACCTTGCATTTTTTTGCGGAAAAGTAGGGCTGAATTCCAAAATGTTCACGGAATTTAAGATGGCACGACGAATCGGGTGGGTCGGATTATCTAACAAAACTCTGCCTGGTGATTGTGTTGTGCTATCTTTTAGGTCACCAACCTTAATTCGAACAATTCTAGGTAGGGTGGGCAATGGGTCTGTTACAAGAAATGGGATAAGTGTTGTTCCATTAGGTTTCTTCTACCAACCCCCTAGATCTCTGCGATTTCCCCAAGAGCAGGGATCTTCAGCAGGGCCATCGCGGTTCAGCTATGCTGTCCCGATTAAAAATTATTTTGAGCCCCTAAATAACCTGGAGGAGATCGACTGACTAGCTCATAATAACCAGCAGTTAGAACCGGGTGGTGAGGTAGTTTTGTATCAAGAAGAGGGTCTCTCAGAACAAGTGGTCAACTCAGATTGTTGTAAACAAGTGAAAATAGTACCACATATGCAGCTGAAACCTGACTCAATACTAAGGGATGGTGACCCAGTATTTCGGGATCAGCAAACAGACCCATGTTTATATTTTGCCAGACCACGGGAGATAGGAGGTTTGGATCAAATTCTGCCCTCAGGCGTGCTGCCAACTAGTCTTTTGCCCATTTCTGTGGACCCCACTTGGAAGATTACTTCATGGAACATTGCGGGGCTCCGCTCAAAAACCCAAGATCCTGCCTGGCGTGAGGTCATAGCTAAAGTTGATGTATTGGGACTGCAGGAAACATGGTCACTGGACTCAATCCAAATCAATGGTTTTAAGACGTTTAATACTCCAGCAACAAAGGGTTTAGGGGGCAGACCTAAGGGCGGATTCTGTACTTACATTTCGAATAGTTTGGTAACTGGAGATATAGACTTTGGTACGTGGGGCCCCTATTATCATATCGTGGAGTTTTCCTTGGGCATTAATCAATGCATAGTTGTGGTCAACTTGTATAACAACGCACCACCAGGGAAAATTAGCACTGTGGTTGGGAAGCTATCGGAGACTTTGTTAGATATCTGCAATGCGGACACCTCTGATTGTATAATTATTTTGATGGGGGATTTTAACTGTGCAATATGTAACTCTGTTGACACCAGAATATGTAGACTTGAGAATGATGGTGGGGGGGGGGCGTAACACTCGCTTCTGTCATATGCCACTGGGAGATCTGTTTAATGAGATTGTGTATATGAATGATTTGGGCTTTGTGAATGACCTTCTAACCCCCCTGTACCCATGCCATGTACTTTTAACAGAAGAGGATTAGCGTCTACAATCGATTTTATGTTAGTTTCATGCTCATCTGCATCCAGGGTTTTCTCTTTTAAGGTCGATGACAACCCAATGAGTGACCACTTTCCGCTTTGTTTGGAGGTTAAAATTTCTCCTTGTAAGCTTAAGAAGGTCAAACAAAATCTTCTATTAACAGACAACCTTGAACTGAGCAGAACTAATGGATATTCTGTACGCTGGTCCAAAGTGGACCCAGTGGTGGTTATTACTAAGCTACTTAAGAATAGCAAATTATCCTTTGGCATCTGTTTGAATGAGGCATCCTCCTGTGACAGCATTGTACAGTCTTTTTTAACTATAGGTAATGAAATCAGGAATTTATTAACTGCGAAATATCGTAATAACCATAAAGAACAAGGGTGGTTTGATAAACACTCAACACAAGTTCACACCAACCTGAAACAGGAGTTGCATAGGCAACCTAGATCCCCTGATCGGGTGAGACACGCTAGATTAGAGTACAAGTGGGCCATCATGGATAGAAAGTGTATCTTGAAGCAGGAAGCTTGGGAAACTCTTCACACAGGGGCTTTACTGAAAGACAGTACGGCATTTTGGAGGGCAGTAAGGGCCCCCTTTTTATCATACGGTAACAGACCAACAATTGAGATCACAATTTCGGAGGAGGTATGGATTAACCATTATACTAAGGTTTATAATGGGCAAGGAGCATCTGATCCACAACAGCTCCCTTC
Source organism: Triturus cristatus (assembly GCF_964204655.1). NCBI lineage: Eukaryota > Metazoa > Chordata > Amphibia > Caudata > Salamandridae > Triturus > Triturus cristatus. The sequence goes on from NC_140582.1 coordinate 239,442,974, forward strand.
CATCACAGCTCAGCCAGGTAGTGTTGAGCTGCAAGTTACACTGGATGAGGTAAACAAAGCGCTCTGTAACAGTCTGGCGGGCAAGGCCCCGGGACCAGATGGAGTGCCGGTTGATCTATTCAAATCTAACATCTCCCTCTGGGGTCGCATACTAACTCAAGTTATAAATGCTAGCTTTAGAACGTCAATACCAAAGACCTGGGCTGAATCAATAATTATCCCAATGTTTAAAAAAAGTGATCGTCACGACCCGGGGTGCCACAGACGAATCTCCCTTCTCGACTCAATGGTAAAAGTGGTGGGCCGCATCATCTTGGAGTGTTTGCAAGAATGGGGATAAGACAATCAGGTATTGACCGACCTACAGTATGGCTTTCGAGAAGGGCTAGGCACCACAGAACAAAGCCTAAACCTGTCTATCTTGATTGGCAAATATACCAAAGCAAAAAAGGGCAGTTTGTTTTTGGTGTTCGTGGACCTCACCGCGGCCTTCGACTCCATAAGGCATGGGAGGCTATGGGAGGTCCTGGTATCATAGGGGTTGACCAAAACATAATAGTGTTATTGCAACAACTGTATAATGGAGCCTCAGTCAGCGTTCGCTTTGGCATAGGAGGGGATCATACTGATTCTTTTGCCATTAGGAGGGGGGTCAGGCAGGGATGTGTCCTGGCCCCCTTTCTTTTTAATCTGTATATAAATGGTCTTGGCGAAGCACTGACTAGGCAGGGACAAGAGTTCCCTCAAGCTGGAGGGCGACCTATTCCAGCCCTTCTATATGCAGACGACGCGGGCTTAATGGCGTGGGCACAAAATGGTCTGCAGAGGGTCCTAGACAGCTTTAATGACTTCATGAAAGATCTGGGACTTAGTATGCGGTGAGAGGACTCAGAGAGTAAAGGAAATGTTTCTGAATGGCAATAAGTTAGCCACAACAAGGAACTTTTCGTATCTCTGGGCATTTTATTTAATCAGAATGACCCCTGGTCCCAAGCGATAACTACTAAAAAGCTTGCGTTTACAAGAGCATCCACAGCCCTAGCATCCTTCGCTAAGAAATTGGGGAAGGAGCCGCCAGGGGAACTTTTGCAAATATTTAAAGCAAAGTGCATCACAGACGCTATGTATGGGGCAGGGGTGTGGGGCTTCGCCAATACCCTCCCACTGCAGTAGGTGGAAAATTCCTTCTTGCGGTACATATTATCTGCTCCTCCGAGCACGTCCTCCTTTGTTTGTCACGAGGAGCTGGGTCTTCCTTTTATTTCTGACCTTATCAGATTGGAACCAGTACTCCTGTGGCATAGGATCTGGACCAAGGAGCAGACAAAGTTAAATAGATACATTATGAAGGATAGTCTGGGTCTGGATGGGGCCTTAAAGATCCCGTGGATCAACTTTATATGTAATTTCATGAAGGACCTTGGTCACCCGGAATACTTTACGAATCCCACCACTATGTCAGCCGTGTCGAGAAAGGCTTTGAGAATGGAGGGTTTACAATTATTGGTGTCCTTGAGAATGGCAGGGGAAATGGTGAAACCTAGCATTATGCATCATCAGTTAACACTCACTTGTATACAAATGGAGCCCTACCTATTATTTGTACCAGGAGCCTAGGATAGGATGCTTCTGACAAGATTGAGATTGGGTAATATCCATAGAATAACGACAACACCATCTATGAACGATTGGTCAAGTAACCTGTCCCTTTGCCCCTGTGACAGACATTCAGAGCAGCCCTCGATTCATTTAATGTTTTTTTGTAAATGTTATGAAGAGTTGAGGAAAGTGTGGATACTCCCACTGTTAAAACGTCAAGGTGTAAGGCAATGCCGTCCAGCATTTAATTGGCTTCAGTTCTTGGAAGATGAACACATTGCATGGAGAGTAACACATTTTTTAAAGAATGCTATCCTGCAGCGAAAACACATGATATTTGATGCCCTGTAAACCCTGGACACCTCCTTTGTAGTAAACAGCAGGCTTTTAAAATGAAACTTTTGTATTTGTATGGTTTTATGGCATCTTAAACATATTGTTGTATATTTTGTATATTTTTTAGATTTTATCTTGTGTAATTTCTAATGAAATATTATATGAATTTTTTATGATGTATTTGTGCTTTTATGATTGGTATACTAACAATCAAATAAAGCTTTCCTTGACTGACTGACTGACTATAGAGACTGGACTTGTCCTCAAACACTGCATGCCTTGGGGTTAACTGACTTTTCAATGGTCTCATGATTTGGTTCCTCTGTGGCCTTGAAAGACCCAGTTTAGTGGGGGGGGTGGGAATTAACTGGGTTTGTGGGGCAAGTTTACAAGTGGCTACACCCACCAGAAATTATGAAAGTTTTTTCTTTAAAACTGATAAAACTAAAATGCAGGCCAGTTGCTGCCTGCTCTGACTTTCACTAATGTGCTGCTCCCAGGGCAGTGCATTGTATGCATTAAGTTGCACTGTCCCTGTCTGCTCCTGCAAACCTTGTTAAAGGTGCATGCACCATAGCACAAACATGGGCCATTTGCCCTACCCATAATACAGTCCCTGATGTTTGTGTCCCTCTCTTTAGAGTGTATAGGACTTAAAGTGATGGCATGGGGCCCGATTCACAGAACTAACTTAAGACAAAATCCTAAACTTACTACCATTTTGGTATTCACAGAAGGCACTTACTCATTTCGGTATTCACAGAAGTTAGGAGTCCTAACTTTAGGACTCCTAAATGCCTTCTGTGAATACCGAAAGTCTTAAAATTAGGATTTTTCTCAGTTTAGTAGTAGTATAGTTAGGACTCCTAACTTTAGGACTCCTAAATGCCTTCTGTGAATACCGAAATTCTTAAAATTAGGATTTTTCTCAATTTAGTAGTCCTAAGTTTAGGACTCCTAACTTTAGGACTCCTAAATGCCTTCTGTGACTACCGAAAGCCTTAAAATTAGGATTTTTCTCAGTTTAGTAGTAGTATAGTTAGGACTCCTAACTTTAGGACTCCTAAGTGCCTTCTGTGAATACCGAAAGTCTTAAAATTAGGATTTTTCTCAATTTAGTAGTCCTAAATCTAAATTTAGGACTACTAAATTGAGAAAAATCCTAATTTTAAGACTTTCGGTATTCACAGAAGGCATTTAGGAGTCCTAAAGTTAGGAGTCCTAACTATACTACTACTGAACTGCGAAAAATCCTAATTTTAAGACTTTCGGTATTCACAGAAGGCATTTAGGAGTCCTAAAGTTAGGACTCCTAACTTCTGTGAATACCGAAATGAGTAAGTGCCTTCTGTGAATACCAAAATGGTAGTAAGTTTAGGATTTTGTCTTAAGTTAGTTCTGTGAATCGGGCCCTCAGTGTTTGTATCGCACAATCCCAGATCTCCTTATGTATTTCTAGCAATCAATAGGTTTAAATATTATTTCATTTGAAATGTATATAACATTTTATTTTTATATGGTTTTAAAACAACAATATTGTTTAATATGTTTGGAATCCATTGGCACCCACTGTTAAAAGTGGGTGTCAGAGTGAGTCATGTGACATTTTCTTTCATTACCACAATGTGTACTATGACATCAAAAGCTATTTTTTTACACGATGCAGTAGAAGTATGTACACATGATTTTTTGCATTTCCTTTTGATCTGGCATCCAAACATAAAACAGGACAGATCATGCCCAGGATAGAAAAGGAGGAAACCTCTGTCACTGGGCGGGTACATGAGGAAGACGGCAGCACCAAGACAAAGGAGGATAGATTATTCACCAGCAGGAAAGATGTACCTGCCTAGTGAGTCACTGAATCACAAGCCTGAGGAGAGGAGACCCCAAGGAGAGAGGAAACCAGAAAGAAGTGGTCAATATGGACAACACATGCCAGGAGAAGGAAGATGGCGTGGCTCCTCCTCCCAAACATGAACTAATGCCAGTGTTGTACCAGGAGCAAGTCTCTCTATCATTGGGTTCACCATTCACGAGGCCCCCTTCTCTTAGTACAAGTACCTGCCTGGAAGATCAGTGTTTGAGGGTGAGATTTTATCCTAGCCACTCTGAGTCCTAGAACGTTTGTACCACCCTCACACCCTGAGTATGTCACCATGATTTCCAGGAGGTAATGAAGCAGGTGACTGCTGTCAGCAGGCAATCTCTCTGGACCTTCCTTGAACTTTATTAAACTCTACTAATGTTTTGTTAAACATTTTTTAGGTGATCAAGGGCATGTATGGCCTTATGCCACGGATAATGACTCAATTTGCCCAAACAGAAACATATATACAAAACAGATTTAATAAATCGGTAAAGAAAATGATAATCAAAACCCGGATGGACTGGTGGGCAGAATTCTTTGCTAAGATGTTCCAAGTTATTTTAGATACTGGGAAGTTCCCTAACAATTGGAAGGGTGCAATAATAAGGCCCATACACAAAAAGGCGATATGCAAGCCCCAAAGAACTACAGGTTAATCAATCTGATAGATATTGGGTAAAAGATATTCGCAAAAATAGTATTAGGTAAACTAAAAGACTGGACGGACCAGAACTCAGTGGTACCGGTTGAACAGGGGGGATTCAAAGAAGGTCATTCCAACATAGACCATTGTTTTGCCCTCTGGTCACTCACCCGGAAATCAATAGAACAAAAAGGGGAAAATGTTTTGCTGTTTCGTTGACTTTCGGGCAGCCTTTGACTAAGTGGATCGGAAGAGCTTATGGGAGTGCCTGATAAAATATGATATACCGGAAGGCCAATTGGCCATCCTAAAGGAACTACATAGAGGGAACTGGGCCCAAGTAATTAAGGACACACAAGGGTCACTGACACAGAAAATAGCCATAGGAAATGAGCTAAGACAGGGTTATGTCCTGGCCCCCCTGCTCTTTGCAATATTCCTAGCCGACCTACCAGCAGCACTGGAAGTAGAAAGAAGCGCAAGCCCCAGAATGAGCGGCAGGAAAGTACCAAGTCTTTCTATATGCTGATGACCTTGTGATAATTGATCAAACGAAACTTGGGCTCCAAAGGAAATTAAATGCTTTTAGATAATACTGTGAGACAAAGCTTTTAGTTGTAAATATGGATAAAACGAAGATATTATGTTTTGGTAAGAGAGACAAAAACTTTAGTTGGTATTTAGGACAAATAAAACTAGAAATTTTATAAGAATATAAATACCTGGGCCTTTGGTTCGACAGCTCCCTAAAATGGTGTACCCACCTAGAAGCCCAAAAAACTAAAGCTTTTTCATCCATCTGTGAGCTGAAAACATTTAATAAGGACTATGGGGACATGTCGCATTGACCTATGTTAAAAGCTTATGAAGCTCTGATCCCACCCCAAGTACTGTATGGTGCAGAAGTTCTCCATCTAAGTGGTAAAGGAGGGTGGGATCGGGATGAAGGTAAGGCCTTAAAAACGCTATTGTCCCTACCAAGTTCTGCAATGATACAGGCAATTAGAATGGAGATAGGAACAATAGCATGGAATAGCCAGGTCCAAATGTCCTTGGTAAGATTCTGGAAACGCCAGAATCCAGGGGGAGTGCAGAAAGTCTCACACTGGTGTAGTGAGGAGATCCGGCACAGTAGTTTAAAATGGGCAAAGGAAGCGAGTAGGAAAATCCAGGTAATAACAGGGAGTTTAAACGTGAGCTCAATACAGCACCCCCTGGATATAGAATTTACAAAGACATCGCTCAGGTACCAAGGTATGGAGCAGTCAAGGAATCACGACCTAGAGTACCTGAGTAAGAAAAAATCGGTCCAATGTATAATAAACTCCTGGGTAACTGCTGCATGGTATGCATACCTAGAAACTCTGCCAAACCACGGGCTTAGGTGCGAAATCCTGAAGTTACGAATTGGCACTAACCCATGGCTAATGGAAGGAAAAATAAAGGCAGAAATGTTATACCCAGATGGAACATGCAAATGTGGGCTTGGGATTAGACCTGAAACCTTGCATATATTGTTAGATTGCCTTGCGGTTTTAGACTTGAGAAAACTGTTTTGACGCCCAGTATTTTTAAAATATGGAATAAAGTCACGAGCCCAAGCTATTGTGTTACTGACAGAAATGACAAGTCTTGATATTGCTATTGCATTAGGAAACTACATGAAAGGCATAAACCGTTTTGTATGGGATAAATTTAAGCAAGGGTAGAAATTTTATTTACCCTTAAATTCCCTCTATTCCGTGTATATAAACATCTAGCTTAAAGAATAGTTATAGATCCAAGGGTTTTAAACAACTGCTGCTATTGAGGAAGGACATGGGTAATGTACCCCTTTTAAATTAGAGATCAATGGTACCGCTGTCTAATTATTTTTTAATGCCATTTTAAATGATCTAATTGTGTATATAATATTGAAAGCGTTGATGCTACTAGGGGAAAAGGTGGATACCAGATCCTTTTTACATATGTATTAAGCTAAGTTAGTTTTAAGGAATTGTATGGTTCTATTTGCTTACAAGATCTTTTATGTGTATGGTTTTATTTGTTTACGAGATCTTTTTGTGTTTAAAGACTACGGTCTAAATAAACAGAGTTCTCTCGCTAAAAAAAAAAAAAAAAGAAGAAAATGAGAAATGTTGTCGAGTGGACATTTTGAGTGTTAAAATCCCATTTCCGTTATTTGGACAAGTCAGAAGGGAGAAGGCTTTATAGTCCACAAATGGTATGCAAAATTGCAAGTGTCTGTGGAATGCTGCACAATATTTGTATGCTGGCTAATGTGTTATGAGAAGGAAACATTTTTTAGGTGATCAAGGACATGTATGGCCTTATGCCACGGATGATGACTCAATTTTCCCAAACCCAAACATATATACAAAAGAGATTTAATAAATCAGTAAAGAAAATGAGAAATGTTGTCGAGTGGACATTTTGAGTGTTAAAATCCCATTTCCGTTATTTGGACAAGTCAGAAGGGAGAAGGCTTTATAGTCCACAAATGGTATGCAAAATTGCAGGTGTCTGTTAAATGCTTGCACAATATTTGCATGCTGGCTAATGTGTTATGAGAAGGTGAGACTTGGGAACCATCTACAGATGAAATGAAAGTTACATATAATGTCCATGACATAAGGAGTGTAATGATTTTGTTAAAAAAGTTGCCAGAAAAAATGATTTCACATTTAAACATTGATTTATTTCTCCAAAAATGTTGAGCTGTTGCAAGTTTATTTTCAGAATGTATTGTTGCCTTAAATTATTGTTTCAAAAAAAGCAGAAAACACTGTGATGCAATAAACAATGCTAAAATATCAGTTTTCTTACTGGTGAATTTTATTTTTCAGAAATGTTGTAAAACATTAATATGAGAACAAAGAGTATGCAGTTCCTGTGTGGGTATCTAGGTCAGGAGAGTGGTCACTGGAGGGGAGTGCTCCTTTTAGGAGCAAGGGCCCTCACACACCCCGAGGGGTGTTATGCTTCATCATCGGGCAGCTCCTCGTTGGGCCGGTGCTCCAATGCCCAATGGGCCCCTCGAGAGGGCTCTATGCCAGAGATCTTTTCTTTTCCACCCATTTGAGGTACATGAGTGAGTGGCAAAACATTTGAGTAGAATAGGTAAGGTGTATTAAAAATGACTAAGGGGTCCGAAGCTAAAACTACGTTTTAATATTAGGATACCTTTGTCAAGGATAAAAACGTGATTTGAGCACAAGAATAGATGTAATGGACTATTTAGCTGCGGTAAGTGTAAATAAAGGTCTACATGTATCATGCCTGTTACAGTCCCTAGAGGATTTTGGTATTTAATCAGGACAAAGAAGACCTAATTCAATTAGTCACCTTTTTTGCCACTCACTCATGCCCTACAGGACCTAGAGCACTCCCAACATTAGGAACACTAGAAAGTTAATTCATAATAAATGAACATTTAGAAAAAGTACAGTATTAAATCATTTTGTCTTTACTTCTCGGAGCCTGTTGGGAGAGAAGAAGCGCAGGGTGGGACGGGATGGGAGGGGAAAGAGACAGAAGTAAGATGACAATTCAGCTTCAGAACAACATCCATGCTAACTTAAAATGGAGTTTTCAACAAAATATAGCCTAACTAAAACACAATAATAATTGCACTTCTGCATATTATTTTAAAGTCGTTTCAACTCCATTCATATTAATTCTATCATATTTGATCTGTTATTAAAATCATTACTCAGCCCAACATTTATTTCCAAAAAAGGTCAATCTAAAAACACCATGGCATATGTAAACTGTGGGCATGTTAGAAAACATTCACATTGATTCTGCAATTCTACAATTAAGTGAAAAGAATTGTTCTATGTCAGGTGATAATATTGGATGCTCTAGTACTTAGCAGGTTAAACGTTGCTCCTAATCCAGGGAACACAACTCACTTATTATTTTTGACTTAATGTGGCGCTAGGTCTAAAGAGCTATCCCTAGCTTACATCCCACTCATGCCATATAGGTGGTCCTCTCACAACTCACAGTCCTATGGTAAATATTATACTCATCATTCACTTCCTCAATAACATGGACTAAAAGCAGAAACAAGCAGCCAATGACCCAGTTGGTGTCACATTGATAAACAGGCAAATGTCATTACATTGATTCAGCACAGCAACATAGGTGCTCCCATCACTCTCCTACATGGTACTCTCCTGGCTCACATGGTCACATCCGCAAACATGGGCACACAAACCTATTGGGACACTGATTATGATGGCCAATAATTGCACAATCTTTTCACCTGATCCTCTCTGTAAGACAGCTACTAGACCTTGCTTCCTCCAGGCAAACGCAATCTCTTAAAATGGCCCACTTGTCTATTGACATGTAGAAACTGTTGTAACTGGATCCTAGCAAATATTCTACATTTATTGTGATTATTTTCTATGGATAGCACTGAAGACTGTCTAAACTTTACTACCCAGTACTGAACACAACACAATAATATTGAGCTGAGCTTAACCAAGAAGATTTCCAGCTTCCGAATTTGAAATTTCAAGTATGAAACTCAATTTTAATAAAAGAAAATGAAGATATACCTGTAATTTAATACATTTTCATTGTAAATAAGGGATTCTGTAGGTATTTAAATTTGAAGACCACACTCCTTTGTTGGGTTTATCCTTTGGAAAGCAGTCAGTCTCAGTAGGTCTGGCACAAATCTTGATATAGCTAAACACAGGACATAGGAGTGACCGGTGTTTAACAACAGAATGTGAGACCCAATGATGTGGCTAGAAAAAGTTTAGCAAAGTGAAACATTCTGCTTTATTTAGATAACAATTCACCTTTGACCAATGTTTTCTGTATTATTTTAAAAATATATAAATATAAAATGAAAATAAAAAGCAATATTTGAGTAACATAATTTGTCATTAAAATATTTTAAATCAAATATACAGTGTCAGATTACCCAAAAAGGAAAGACAGCTTTTTCTGAAGAAGGAGACTAATACAAGGCAAAGAGATTCAATTAAAAATCATTTTTAAACCAAATTAGAAAATAAAATAATGCCCCACTTGCTATTCTCTTAAAAGGATGCCTATAGTCAACAACATACGTACAAAATAAGCACTATTGCTAAAACACTGGACTGCAGATGAAGTGCAGAAAGATTGCATGATGCCAACACAAAACAAAAGAAAGAACTAGTCAAGACCAATCCACTAATATTGCTTTCCCAGACTTGCTTCGCAAAGTTGAGAAATATACATCATCAGCCTCCGCGGATTGACATGCTCCTTATCTCGTGGAGGGGTAAAAGAATGATAAGAAGGCAAAGTTTGAATCAATGCTGATGCAGAATCAGCAGAGGAAGAACATATAGGACACAAGTTAGACATAACATTAGTAAGGGCAGAGAAGGTTGAGTGGAAATCATTGACATGGGTGTTCTTACTCTCTAAGACAGCACTGTGGTATTGAAGGAGTCCATCTTGGACTCTATCCATGATGAAATGCCTGGATTGAGGAATTATTGTCCCCTAGCAGATTGATGAACTCTTGTTGGAACGTTTGCTGAGCATGATCTTGATTTCTCTTCTCCTTTATCACTTCAGCTGTATCTGCTGCAGAGTCATCAATTCCATGGAGCTAAGAATCAGTATCTCGAATTGCCCTTGTCATACCCTTGTTAGGACTGAGACATTTCTGAACTTCTTCAAGAGTGCTTGCTAATGTCTACCTTCCCGACTTGACTAACTCTAATATTCTCTGCCGAACACCGCACACTTTTTGTTCAAAGTTTTTACTTCATTCTGCTAGTCTTCAGCAAAATGGATATGAGAAGGACATAAAGAAGTCTACTTCGATTCCTCTGGAGACACAGCAACATCTTCTGCCCTAGCCAAGTCAGGAGGAGAATCGTAGAGAGTGCCCTGAATTTCTTGAAAGGTGTCATCATCCCTCCGAAGAGGGCAGGTAGAAATCAAGATCATGATACACATCAGTGGGAGGCTGCAGCTCAAGAGACAGTGGTGCTACCTCTGAAACATAAAACGTTTAAATGTAATACCAAGTTTATACTTAGCAAGGTTAACAATAAAACAATAAATGTAAAAAGTATTATTCATAAAGAATTAAAGGATTGTAAAAAAGAACAAGGATGAAAAACATTTTCATAGAATTACATACCCATAAGGCATAATATCATAAAATGCATACAAACACATAGATTTTAATAGTACACCAAATAATGTATGAAAAATAATATTTTATACAAAATACATCACATTTCCACAAAGTACACAACAAACTTCTAGCAAATAATTAATATTAAAGAGATGAAATGAAAGACAAGTGTATGTTTCAAGAATGTAAGCATAATCACATGCAAACAGAAAAAGACTGTAAAACAAGAGGCAAACTAAAAGCCAAACATATAATGGAAAAATACAAAAACCTGACAAAATTTAACTTAAAATAAACACAAACTGATATGGATCAAATATGGTAACACATTGTAAGTTGTGACCATTAATCGAAACACCTAAAGGAAAAAAATATTTTAGAAATATATATTTACTTAACATACAAATAGAACATCTACAAAAATAAAATAAGTTAAACACAATGCTTAACAGGATACAATATAGTAATAAGGGGCCCGATTCACAGAATTAACTTAAGACAAAATCCTAAACTTACTACTTTTGGTATTCACAGAATGCACTTACTACTTTTGGTATTCACAGAATGGATTTACAACTACTAACTTTACGTCCGCACTCGGGCCGGAAATTCCGGCCCGGAGGCGGAGCTTCTGGCCTGGAGGCGGAGCTTCCGGCCCAGGGTCGGAGCTTCCGGCTCAGAGGCGGAGCATCCGACCCGGAGGTGGGGATTCCGGCCGGTGGCAGAGATTTAGCCATGGCCAAAATCTCCACCTCCGGGCCGGAAGCTCCGCCTCTTGGCTGGAAGCTCCGCCCCCGGGCCGGAAACTCCACCTCCGGGCCGGAAGCTCCGCCTCCAGGCTGGAATTTCCGGCCCGTGTGCGGACGTAAAGTTAGTAGTCGTAAATCCATTCTGTGAATACCAAAAGTAGTAAGTGCATTCTGTGAATACCAAAAGTAGTAAGTGCTTTCTGTGAATACCAAAAGTAGTAAGTTTAGGATTTTGTCTTAAGTTAATTCTGTGAATCGGGCCCAAGGTGTTTGCATTTGCTCCTGCAAAAAAACAAAACACAACAGCATCTACAAATAATGTATCATAAAAAATAAGATTCATGACAGATATTCCATTATCAATTGAAAAAACACTCAATGTTTTAAAAAGCATGTTTTTTTTTTTATGAAGTAGATCGACAATAAAGCACAGTACCTTAACAGAATTCAGAATCTCAAGTTGGTTTGTTGTGTTGGGTTCACCAAATTTAAGAGGGAAAACAGAGAGCATAATAAACATTTAACACAATAGCTGGAACCAAAAACTTGGCAATGTACTGCATTGTGGAGAAAAAAAACCTTACTAATAATGAATACATTAACAATATTAAATAAAAAAGGAACACATGAAAATAGAGTAGAACATATCAAAAATATATACATAGAAAACATAAGAGCACAAACTTTAGGTAAAGAGAAAAACACACCTGTGAATTAAATTAAAGAAAACTAATTTGTAGATATATATTAAAACATTACGTGAATCTGCAATACGTGACAACTACAACTTTGCATCGTGATGTGTTGTCCCTTTGTCGTTTTTCCGTCATGGTGCATCGTATACCAAATATGGTGCATCCATGGGTCAAAAAAGATACACAACGCAGTGCAATGATTTCTCATGCAGCACTAAGCAACGCAGCAATGCATGGGTATTAGTAAACTTGGGCCCGGGAGAGGAAACGCTTCAATATTGAAGCTATAAACACACTAACATTGAAATACAAAAGACACTGAGACTGAGAATACACACTTATACAGACTTATTCAGACTTGGGGGCTGATTCACACAGTGGTTCTGCACTTGTGACGAAGGCCTGTACTCGTGGAGGAATCTCCTCAATTATGGGTCCCCCACCACGACTGTGGGGCCTCTGCCATGAGTGTGGAGGCCCTTTGTGAATCGGTCCCTGAGAATAGACCCATAGATGGAGACTGTACAAATTCTTACACCCTTACTGAGAGGGGCCGATTCCGATGTCGGATGGACTCAGGTCCATCCGACATCGGTCAGGAGCCGTAACCGACCGACCTGCTGTCGTCGGTTACGGCCCTGCTAGTACGATGCGACCGAACCCTCGTATACCAGATTCCAAGCGGAATGCATGCCTGCATCCTTGAAAGCAGGGCGTGCAGTTCATCAGTGCACCCTGTGGGTGGCATCCCAAGGTGCCTGCCACCGGGTGCAGGGATCCACAGAGGGGCACCCAAAGGCAGTTTCCGACTGCCTTTTCGTGCCGGAAAAACCGGCACGAAAAGGCAGTGAAAAGCTGCCATCGTACTCCCTCGGTCGCAAAGAGGCGGCCGGGGGAGTATTGGGAGATTTCCGGACGGCGGAGGGGCTCTCCGAGCCTGTCGTTCGCAATCCGGAAATCCTTGTCGGATTCCTTTCCGACCGAGCCCATCGGAATGGCTCGGTTGGAAAGGAATCCGGCCGACATGATCGGAAGGGCTCTGACCGTCGGCCCCAGAGTAGTGACATTGCCATATTTGGAAATACCACAGCCAGCCTTATTGCATCTGGATGTACTTGGTATGCTTGATATGGTAATACTTCACCTGGCAATGCAGATCATGTGTGCAACTCTATTCGTGACATGGGAAACTCATAATCAGATGCTACAACACCTGTATAGAAATTAATATTGTGTGGCTCCTATCTTGTTTAGTCTGATGATTAATCTAAAGAAGGGTACCCAATCCTTCCCCAAACCCCTTACAACTGCCATTCAGTGCACCTGACCATCAAAAAGTGTCACAATGGCCTCTGCAAAAAAAGTGAAAAATGCAATTTTGAGAGAGTGAGCTGCAGGTGCCTGCTGAGGAGGAGCCATGATTGATGTGCCATCCAAACAAACACAAAGGTCAATGGCAGGATTTCTCCAAGTCCCAAAAAAGTGGAGGACTATAAGAACTGGGTCAATGACCACAAGAAGAGGATTCCAGTTTTTGTGTCAAAACATTTATAATATCTATATCAATCAATAACAATTTATGTTTTAGCCCTAAGGCATATAAATAGGACAATGCATGAAATTAGAAAGGTTTTTCTCAAAAAAACGAAAGTGCAAGTTAAAAATAATTCAATGCGTGAATGTCAGCTAGTGTGTATGACACCTTCATAGTCATGAATTACTCACAGGTTAGGAATACTGATCAATGTAGACAGTTTCCATACTCAAATAGAGCAAGCAGTGAAAATATTTCAAAGTGCAAGGCAGACAACAAAACATATAAATTACATTTAATGTCAACAATGAAGCCAGTTTCTTTGTATATTTAAATATTAAGACGGTCAGGTTGCTCAAGTCAATTTCCATGCCCAACCATTGTAAAGGGCAACCCTACTTGGGCAGGATATCTATATCAGTTTGAAGGCAGAGAGACAAAGCCTCTCTTTAACTCTTTATGTTGCAAGTTAGAAACACAAGACAGATAATCTGCTTTCATATCTCCATGTGAGAACATCAAACCCTAAACTGTAGAACACTCTCTTGACCACCCAGCTTATATGTGCGTTGGCCCGAGTTGGTTAGTCCATTACACCACTTGCAGTTGTAGGCCAAAACTGGTAAGATGCCCAGTCGAAATTTCAAATAAAGAGTTCACCTCTCCACTGGAACCAGGATGCTTATATGGTGGGCATATGAACAACGGCTTGAGATCAAAGTACGCTTTCAAAAAGCCATCTCCCTTTAGTGCCCATTGTACTCTGATATATTCCACGTGTTTTCATTTTATACTTTTTGCACTGTGCTGGGAAAATAAGTTACGGTTGAATCAGAAATTAGTTCAGCCTTCATATTTTAAGGTTGTAGCAATATGGTCCAGCCACTGAAGTTTTGTAGACCTTTTAATAGAGATGATATCTAAAAGAGCTGCTATATAGTTTGTTGCCATCTTATTGGTCCACAGTCTAATCCAATTAAAAACAGGCTTGTTGGAAACTAAGGATTCTATTCCTGAAAGACCCATCTCTGCCTTTAGCGCCGCCACTGGTGTTCTGGGGCTTGTATGTAATAACTGGCATAAAAATGTGTTCTCTGCCACTTTCAGTCTGCAGCAAGGATTTTACCCCATAGCTCTGCTCCATAAGAAGCTTTGCTTTGTTTTTGTAAATAGTCATGAGCGGTCCATGGGACCTTTCTCTAATCCTGTTAGCCAAAAGTAAAATTACACCAGCACATTGGCTCATCGTGGTTTCCCTCTTGGTAACCTGGGCCAGCCAGGACAAGTTTTCATCACATCAGGTAATCAAAATATTTGACCCTCTCCAGGTTTGCTCCATATATTTGAAAAGTCACTCTTAACTTACATTTAGTTTTAGCAGAATTAAACAACAGTATTTTGTTGGTACAAAACATTGTCACTAAAATCTGTAAATGGGTAAAAGACCTTCATTAGATGTTCACCTGTGACCATGGAAGAAGAGATGAGGTCCATCATCAACATAAGTGTGAAGATGGCCTCTCTGGTTCTGTAGAAGTTGGAGGGGACATTGACTCATAACTTTTGAAACATGTTTCTGTTATGCTGAACCGTGATGGTTTCACGTAATGATCCAGTAGTGCAACATAAGAGGGTGTGTTCCAATACAATGAATAAAAAGGTCATATACGGGACTTAAATAGGATGAGCTATAGAGCCTGGGATTGTGTTAAATAGCCTCCACATTCATGCGTCTCAGGAAAGTTGCAGGGACATCATAAAAGTGTGAGCATAAAAGGTGAAATCATTGGCGTGAATGTAGTTTACTAGCTTGGTGCCAATCCCTTAATTATGGGTGAACATACAAGAGCATATATGTTTAGCTAAAAAATGTTGACTGTACCAAACTTAATAGCCATCAATAGAGAATTTCACTAATCGGCACCTCCTGTTCAAGCAACACTGTGCAGGAGGAGGTTAATTGTGACAATGAAAAAACACCTATTGGCCATGCCCAATCAGCCACCAAGTTTGTAGAATGAGGCTTGATCATACATTCTGCACAGTAACATCTGCCACCGCTACTGCTCTGGCACAAAAGCTCATGGATACTGGGTCAACCGTTGCAGTCCAAACTCACCAACAGGAGGATCCTAATGAACATGACATCAGTCATCAAAATGTTGGTGCAACAACTGACTATGGGACAACAGTCAATTCTCCAGAGATGCATCTTGGGGAGAATGGAGTCGAAGAGGATGCCCACCAGGCATTTGCCAGTCCACTATGGCAAAGAAGCATCACCACTCCTTCACTCCACCCCTTCCGATCGACTTACTTCCTCCCCACCCACAGCAGGTCCCTATCAGGTCGCGCAAGTGGTCTGCTTGATCAGATGTCATAGACAACTCTGCTAAGAAAAGTGGGCAGGAATGTTCAAGCTTTATATGGTGTTAGTGTAGGTGCCAAGTTAGCTGAACATTGGACTGGGAGGGATAGCTGCCACAGAAGAGGGACAGTGGAGTTAATGTGAGGGTAGAATAAGGCATCCAGGGGCTGGTTTCATTGGGGATCAGGCCGGATTGGAACAGAGGCAGGAAATAAGGAGAGTTGAGATTATGATGGGAGACAGAAGGGGGAATCTAGGGAAGTGGGTTTCATCTTTAAATAAATATTTTAAAAAACAGTGTTTGGTGCAATATGCAGTTTATTAAGAAAATGTATTGTATTGATTTTGGTTATTTGAAAAGTGACTGGTAAACAGGCATTCTCTGGGGCCAGTGTCATTGGCATTCTGACCCTATTGATCCTGCCCCACCTGTGCCTCTTCTTTGCCATCACTCGGGTTTTGGTCAGCTAAACATCCCCCTTCCCTTGCACTGGCACATAATTCCTATCAGAAATATTATGCAACATGCAACACCTTATCTGGAATACAACCTATGGCACCACCAGGTCAGCTGAGGCATCAGAAAGGGAACGTCAGCAGATCAGTATCATGTTTGATGTGTTGTGTACCTTGATGTTTGCTTGATTGTAGGGCCATTCGATGCACTGGCAGGCTCATGCAAGAAGTCATCACATCAGCCCAAGCCTTAGTGAAAACTCAGAGCCTCCCATGGATGCCATTTAGGGGTTGCCAGAGAGTTGCGAATGCGACCCCTGGCTTGCCCCTTGCGACCCCTGACTTGCCCTTTGCGACCCCTGACCTCAGAGGCAGCAGGGACAGTGTATTACATAGAAAGGAAAAGCAGGACATGTTTAACTTTACCACGGAATTGAATGAACTGGCTGGGAGTCCTGTGAAGCAAATATAATCCTACACTTTTGCAGCTCACATCACCTGGCAGTATACCCATTGTTTCTTTGTCCCTAAAAGGGGTAGGGAAAGCCTTGGGGACACAGAGTGGGGCAAGTCTGCTTGGAAATGTGTTTTTTTTCGACACAGTTCTCATGTGCTAATTTAATGATTTCTCTCAGGACTGCTCTGAGCGTTAAGGAGGAGAAAAAACAACAGGAGCGTGGTGGAAAAACACAAGGTAGGGAAATACACTAAAAAAAGCTTTTAATATTCATGTATATTGAATTTCAAACCTGAAATCCAAATAAGAAATCAACAATGTTTGGCTCATTAAACATTTAACTTGAAATGCCATATACACAGAAAGCATGATTCCATCTCCTTTTCCAAATCTGCTGCTGCTGGTTTCTTCACGTGGAGCAGATACACTTGACACAAAATTGTAACAACTTAGGAATCTGCCAGTGGGCTTGTGGTGCAGTTTTGCAGAGGTCATGTGCTCTGGTTTATTGAGGGAAGACCTACCCAGACCAAATGCTGTCTATGTATAGCACAGTCAGAGACAGGCAAACAAGAGAGCAAGGGAGCATTCAACCTCCAACCTGCCCAGTACCACCCAGTGTGCCTACAGCTGCTGCTCAGTGAGAGAATGAATAAATAAAGGGAACATCTCAGGTCTAGAAAACAAACCTCTGGGGTTTAATCGTGTGTGAGCTAAGTTACGGCTATACACTTGAAGCATAACCATGGAAACTGCCTTAGGGGCATATTATCAAGGACGGCGGTAAAATTATCACCAATTTAGCGGCAGACAACTGCCGCTAAAGCGGCGATAATGGGCTTGATAACATGCCCTTAGGAATTCCAATAGAAGCCCAGGTTCACACCAGAACATAGGGGCATATTAACAAGGGCCGGCGATAAATATCGCAAAGCGCGCTTAGTGCTTGTATAATTATCGCCGGCTATCTCTGGAATTTATCGCCCGGTTTGCGCGTTATTAACAACGTGCATCACCGAGGCGATAAAAATTCCAGAGATAGTTGGGATATCACCGTTTTCCATGCTGGAAAACGACAATATCCTAGATGATAGGGCCTCTGGTCTTAGCCACAAAATCCACCCCCCATGTTAAGTATGCCTTAGTCAGGAATTTAACAGACGTTAAATTCCTGCGTTAAGGCATACTTAACGCAATTTTAAAAATTGCTACCCTCCCTTGTTAATATCGCGAAGCTACCTTCGCGATATTTTCCCAAGGGAGTCTTGTCAGGCACGCCTCCTTTGCATCTCATTAGCGATGCGATCGGAGGCGTGCTGCAAACGGGCGCTAAGTCAGCAAGACACGCGATAGCGTGTCTTTGCTCATAAGGCGATGAAATTATCGCCGCTTTTCGCCCAAAAACGGACGCAAAAGCGGCAATAATTTCACATCGCCGCCTTGTTAATATGCCCCATGGACTTCTATTGGAATTCTCAAGGGCATATTATCAAGCCCATTATCGCCGCTTTAGCGGCAGTTTTCTGCTGCTAAACAGGCGATAGTTTTTTCTTGAGTTTCCAAAGCTGTACCACTGACTTTACCCACAGCTGGAATTGCTTTTTTATTACACAATTCAATTCAATCCCATCCCACTGAGCAAGTGGGAAACAGAGGCAAGAAATACGGACAAGAGGTACGTCATAGGAGTGGTGTTTTACAGTAGGCGATGCATTACAGAAGGGTGGCACATTAAAGAGACGTGGTTTGAAAGAGAGGGAAACATGTACTTTAGAGGACAGGTGCTCAACTGGCGAGAAGGATATTAGAGAAAATTTGCTTCACTAGGGAGAGGCTCTTCCCAGAAAGTTCGGTTTGCTGTGGAGCGGTCCATTACAGGGAGGGGTGCGTTTCAGGAGTAGATTGCTATTTAGTTTTAAAAGTGGTGCTTTACCAAATGGAGGTGTTTACTCAAAAGGGATTATTTACAGGAAAGGTGCTTCGCAGGTCGTGTGCTATAGGAGGTGCCTATAGGAGAAGACTGTGTTATAACATAGAGGTCCTTTACCCAAGAAAGGTATCTTTATGGAGAGGGCTGTTTACACAAAAGGGAGCGTTCACAGGAAAGGGGATTCACAAAGGGTGCGCTTTGCAGTCATTGAATTTTACAGGACTGGCATCCATTACAAGAGAGAGATGTTTACAGGAGACAAGTGCATTATAAAACAGGTGCTTTTCCAAAGAGAGGTGTTTTACAGGGAAGAGCTACTTTACACAACTGGGACTTTTAACAGGAAATGTTCTTTACAGTGGGTGTACTTTATAGGATTATAGGAGAGATGCTCTTATAGGAGATGAGTGCTTTATAAGCCAGAGGTGCTTTACCAACGAGGAATGTTGTTTATAGGAGAGGTGCTTCAGGTGATGTGTGCTTTACAGTTTGTGTACTTTAAAGGATGAGAGTGCATTACAAGAGTGGGGTGCGCTAGAGGAGAGGGAGGCTGTACTAGAGGGGATTCTTTAGAGGAGAGATTATCTTTAGAGGGGGTGGTTTGCTGAACAGAGGTGCTTCTGAGGATGGATGAGCTTTAGTGAAGGGTACTTTAGAGAAGATGTGTGCTTTGCTGGACATATGTGGCTTAGGTGACAGAGGTGTTCTACAGAAGGCAGGTGCTTTTCATCCAAAGGTCATTTAAAAGGCAGAGGTGCTTTGCCCAAGATGGATGCTTTACAGAGAGAGGTGCTTTACAGCATAGATGTGCCATGAAGAGGTGATGTGCACTGAGGTAGAGAATGGTATAAAAGGCAAAGTGTTGAAAAGGTAGATTATTTAAGTTAAAGGCTTGTTTTAAATGAGGCTGATGCTTTGAAGGGGAGGGTTGTAATAAAGAAGAGGATAGTGTTTCGAAGAAGTGCTTTAAAGGTGAGACATACATTGTATGACCAAGAAAGTCTTTCAATTAAATTAATGATAAAAACATAAGTGTTCTTATTTCACAGCACTTCGAATGAACGTTTAACCCCAAGAACCAAACATACATTCAGTCCCCTAATCCACTTGCCACATTTTGGTAGTCATGGTGACCTTATCCTGCTTTTGGATACATCCTCCATTCACCCCCTCGCTATTTAATGTTGGTTCGTCCAGCATGATTCACTGTTGTGCATTCTGGACCCTTTCAGCCTTAAAATTGTGATAGCCTAATGATCTGATTTGAAAGCTGAAGATAGTCTGTAGAATGGACGGTGATGACTAGGGTCCTTTTATTTCCTGTCTCAATAAGCAATATTTACCTTTAATGTGGAAGTTTTTTATTATAAGGCAGCATAAAGGAATACACACCCACCTTACATGGCCTGTTGGAAGACAGAAAGCCAGCCTCATTGTGGAGACTGCATAGGGGGACTATCCTGGCTGCCACCTATGTACAGGTTTTTGCTGCCCAGGTATCTCGTTAAAATGGGGAGTGGCCTATGTGATACTGAGCAGTAGCGGCTCCTGGAGGGAGTGCTGCCGGGCGGTGACACAGCGCAGGGGAGGGGCAGGGTGGGGGGTAGTAAACTTCAGATTATGGCCGAACGGAGGTAAGCATACAAATAAATAAATAAATAAAACAAATTTCATTGCATGCGCTGCATCGCATTTGACGATGTAGCGCATGCAACGAAATTTGTTTAACCTCTTCGGTGCTCGTGACGAGACTAGCTTGTCATGAGTCAAGGTGGAGCTGTGCTCATGACGAGCTGGTCTCGTCATAACGGCTGCGCTCCGCCCATGCGCGATTAATTCCCCACCTGTGTTGGTGAATTAATCAGTGGGCGGGGTCGTGATGAGACCAGCTCGTCATGAGCACAGCTTCACTGTGACTCATGACGAGCTGGTCTCGTCATGAGCACTGCGGCGCCAAGCTCACCCCCCCGCCCCCCCTCGCACCGTTGGGGAATTACCTCTGCAGTGAAGGGGTTAATTTATTTATTTGTAAACTTACCTCTGTTCGGCCATAATCTGGAGTTTACTAGCCCCCGCCTTGTGTCAGCGCCCTGCAGCACTCCCTCCAAGAGCTACTACTGATACTGAGTCGTTAGTGTGGGCCACTTACAGACACCTGGCTTTTCATCTGTTGGCCATTCCCATGTGGTAAACAGGACTGAACGTTTTACAATGCATCACTACTCTCTCAGGCACATAGTTTCTCATCGACCCTAAATGATATGCAGAAACCATTGCGTTGTGGAGGGGATTAAAATGCTGTGCACACAACTGGTGCAGTAAACTGCACAAAATGTTCTTCGCATCATGGGCACGTTCCTTACCCATCAATTACCATTGGATCTCCCTGGGTGATCACTGCTGTTATTCCACCAACAAATACCTGTACACAAATGTGTTTTTCTCTGTTGGACTAAAAAGTAATACTTTTCCTAGGAGCCGGGAACAGACCATAGACACTGACAATGTGCTCCGCCATTCACTGAAGAGATGTTAGGCATTTCTAGCTCCCCTCTACTATCCTGCTCTCCAGTGAGCGATCCCATTCCCGTTCTGGAGGATATCTTCAGTTTGCAATTTTTTGAGCAGTTGCTTTGTTATTGAAGTATTTCAGATTTCATTCATCATACTGTTAAGGCTCTCCTTGCTGGTATCCCCATCACTGCAGCTCATGGTTCACTGTAAGTTCGTGACCTTGTGTGGAAATATGGATCTTTATGGTCGGTTATGTCCCCTATCTTGGACCCCAACGGTTTCATGTATAAATCACAAGTACATGTATGTTCCCTCCAGTTCCAGTTATGAAGACGCAAATACATGTGCGTCCACCGTCAACATGTCCTCTTTCAGATCCGCCATGAATGGGCCGGATATTCTATTCCTAAGTATGAAAGGCCACCGGCTTTATATGGTTCATTTATCCCATTTTACAGTCCAGGCGAGTAGGCCCTGATTCTGCCACCAAGCCTTTTCCTGCCTTCTGCCTCTGAAAGCTCCAGTCTGAGCCTGCATCTGTGACCATGAACTTTGTCTTACTCCCTGCGCGGCTAACGGTGCCTGATCCAGCCCGTCGCCTGCCAAAAACTGTATTTCACCTTCGAGATTATCTCCTTCGCTCCTCATCCGATGCATTCCTGTCTAGCAGTTTAGGTAAACATTCCTCCAGCTTCCGTGCAAAGGGGCCAGGCCTCGCTGCCCTCATGCAAGTAATTCATAGCCCTGTTACCATGGAATATTCCTACCCCCTCGCATCTAGTGTAGACACTTAGACGCTTGTACACGCACTAACAGTCAGTATAGTCAGTATAGAATAAGATTCTATCCTAAGAGACCTCTCTTTTTGGATAACACAGTTCTTTAAACATAGGATATTAGATATGATTTGGGATTAGGTTGACATAACCCCAGACTTTTGTCTCCACATGTAGAGCTAAATGTCAAGTCCCATTCTCCCCCTAGTTGCACGTCAAATCACACGTCATGCTGCTGCACGCGCATCTCTGCCAAGTATTTCTGCTGACATTGCGCAATTCTTTCATGGAACCACCCATTTGTGACATCATACCCAATGACGTTCTTTAGTTACGCCTAGTTACACCCATTTTAGTTACGCATGTTTGTCTTTATCTCTGTTATCAACTGTTACGCCTCCTGCATCTGTTTCACTGTAATGCCTCTTCTATAAAAATGATTACCTGTCAATAATGTATTGTCCCTTCCTTCCTGAACTTTCGTGGTGATGGAATAGAAGGCCCATAATTCGAATTATGTTCCTTTGTATAGGAATAAAGCCCGTTCCGAATCTCTAATACCACGGATTCTGCCTCTTATTTTATTGAGCTATGCTTATTAATTTTCCGCATCAAATTAAGTACCGGTAATTAAATTATTTACCACATATATGGCGCCCGAACAGGGACACTTTCTCATCTCACGCGCCGGAGGTGCGTTGCAGGCCCGGTCTCCTGCCACAGCTGGACGGACAACAACGCGTACCCACAGGATTTCCTGTATCTCCCTCCTGCCGAGCGGGGGTAACTGAGGCTGCGATCAACACCCAGACGAGGCGGTGAGAAGTGCGAAGTATCCCGACCAGAGCCTAGCTGAGAGAGCAAGATCCGAGGTATACAGAGGCCCACCAAGTTCCGAAGTTTCGAAGTATCGAGTCGAGTCCAGTCCGGTCCAAGTCCAGTTCAAGTTCAGTTCCGAGGCCTTCCGTTCCGAGCTACCCGGTGAGTACCATTGCCGGGGAGGCGTTCTGACGTGCACATAGGTTGTGCCGGTCAAGACGGGTTTGGGTACACAAATCCGGTCTGCACTGTTTCAGCAGTGTATCTGTACTGTTTAGCAGTATATCTAGTATGTCTAGTATATAATTCAGAATTACCTAGTTAGTGCCGAGTATTATGCTTAGTGACTAGATCCCTAAATGGCCATCATTGTTGTTCATTAAATGTTAAATGTTAAATGTTTTAAATACGTTCTGCATATTGTGGTGTGAATGACTGTTCATTATTGTGTTTTGTTGTATTAAACGTGTTCAAAATTAGGTCTCAGATCAGTTCTCAATATGCCGCTCTTTTCGAAATTAAGACAGATCAAAACTAGAAAAGGGGTACTCGAAGAAGCTGTTCCCATTCCTCCTAGGGACACTCCAGGGTACTTCATGTATCATAAACATGGCCTAGACGCCATATTATTTCTTGATTTATGGGTAGACTACACCAAGGAATTACCAGAAAGTCAGAGGTGGCCCGCAGCTGGGACCTGGGACGCAGATTGCATCATGAAAGTAGAGGAAGAATTATGGAAAAAGAAAGCTAGACAATCACAGAAAGATGCCATTGAATTATGGCGTAAAGAATCGTATAGACGTACAGAAAAAGCACGCAGACAGGAAGAGAAGAGTAAGGAGAATTCAAATAAAGTCAGAGAAAATCTATTAATTGAAGAAGGTACCCGAGCAAAAGCAGAACAAGTAGACAGACAAAGAAATGCCCTTATGAATGGTATGTATCCTCTTCTGGCCGAAGGGTTACCTAAGGCTACTCTGGAGATACCCAAAGACTTGCCACCTCCATTGTTTCCGATAAAAGCACATCCCAAAGGGCATCCCAGAACCGCAGAAGATGTTTTCCTTTCCTCTTATTTAGACGACGCAGCTCCCGAGTATGCTAATACTGCACCACATAGACCGCCTGCCGAGGGGGTTCAACGCCAAGACCCTCCGTCTGTACCTCCGCAACAACAAACTCCGACACAAGTTCCGGCAAGCACATCTGTTTCTACAGCTGTACCCACACCTATGGTTGCTATATCACGTTCAACGAATCCTTTCACATCCAGCACCCCAGGCGGTGCTACAGGAGGTACAACAAACATTTTTTCCACGCCACCCAGAGTAAATAAACTTTCCTTTCAAGAATTAGCCCACCAACGTACGCCCAAACTAGTAACTCCCGACATGCTTAAGGAACTTCTAGTAGATTGTAGATATGACCCTGTGCCCGGCAAAGAGGATGAAATGCTGATGGCATCATTACGTATCCGACGAGCTGCAATATATTTAGGGAGGCTACCAGGAATGACTACACATTTAGAAAATATATATCACTTTGTCCAGTCAGGGCGAGATTCTGAAAGTATTAATAGAGCTATGGAGTACCAGAAAGTGGAGATACAGGGGGAACTGTTACGTTTCCTCATAAATTGTGTGATCAGAAATCAAGACCGACCAGGGGTAAATCCGGAAGAAATGCGAATTCTTACCACATGGAGTCGGAATATATCAGAGGGGAGACATGATAAACTACTAAGTATAGTAGCTATGTGCCGAAAGATCCGCAAAGAAGTAGAACGAATACACGAAGAAAGATTAGCGGTAGACCAGCCTGAACAAAACGAGGAGGAGGAAGAATTAGAACTGCCCACAGGACAGTTAGAAACCATGGCCTATGTAGGTAGAGGAAGATCTTGTAATAATACTAGATGCTTTACTGATCCGATACGTCCGATACGTCCAGTTAATAACAGAGATTTCCAAACCCCTATAATAAATATAAGGTCCCCCGAACATTCGTTCCAAGCCGCTGACAAATTACTCCGAGAACGAAGGGGTTATCATATACTCGATTCTATGGACGAACAAGAATTAGCCAGGTCAGCCGTTCACTGGGTTGACAGTCCCGGAAAATATAGTGATGATACACTAGCGCACACGTTTTTGAACCTCACCCCAGATGAACAGCGTTTAGCTGGTATCTACATGATTCAACAACTCCTTATATTATATAAAAGCCAACACTCCGATCCTGGTCCCTTACCTGATATATTGACTGAATTACTCACGAATAAATGGAGAGGTTCAGGTACTGAGTTAATTAGAGAAATACTAGAATCCAGAAAGCAGTACATTCTTTTTGTATGCCCCGAACATGTCTCACTGCCCATCAAGGAAAGAACGACGTATTATATGGATAGACAGAATCCCTTACGCGAAGTCCACCCGATAAAAGGCGATGACAATCAGTTTAAACGTGTGTTTGTATACACACCCATATCTAAAATGGAACTATTAGAAATGAAGAAAGTGGTACCCAGTCATGACAAAGACCCAGCGGGTTTCCACCGTGAAATTAAAGACATGTTGCTCATGGGAGAGTATACCTATCCCGACATTATGAAAATATTAAAGGTATTAATGCCTGCGGGCATTTACGAAAAACTCAAAGAAAAGGATTGGGAGGTGGGAGACCAAAAGATAGATTGGACAGCATTAGAAAACGAAGAAACAGCTCGAGGTCCAGGTTTAGGGCTTGGGGAAAAGACCAAAATACTACCAGGTTTATTAGTACAGGTACTGCCACGTTTATTAACTACGAAAAAGGAAGACTGGGGTGCAATCTCAGCCTGTAAACAAAAGCAAGATGAAGACACTAGTGATTTCTATGCCCGATTCGAAAAATGTTTCGGTATAAATAGTGGAATAAAAGCAAGTAGCGAATCGTATCCACATCTGTTTGTGACAAAATTAGTTGAAAATGCCTTGCCCCAAGTTAAGAATAGAGTATTGAAATTCGAGAGTACCTGGCAAGGTAACACTCCGTCACAAATGTTACAAATGCTACAGTACCATCACAATAGAATTAGAGAGGAACAAGAACATGAACAAAGACGCATGAAAGACACGAAAATGAAAATGCTAGTTTCCCAGACAGTTCCAGCTGACGGTCATAAAAAGGGTATGACACAGTCCAGTGTTCCAGCAGGTTCTGTAAAAGGGACATGCAACTATTGTAAACAGCCAGGTCATTATGTACACGATTGTCCAGTTTTAAAACATAATATCGCCATAGGTAATACAAAAGAAAGACCACGGCCACTTAAACAGGATCAGAACCAACAAGGAGCCCCGCAGCACGCACAGTCCATGCCAGCTCCGCAACAGTCTATGCCAGCTCCACCACCGCAGCCTATTGCTGCCACACCAACAACGACACGACAGATGTACCAGACCGCACAGTATGACTACCCTGATTATCAACGATACTCATGAAACAGCCTAGAGATGGAAGTTGGTTTACCCCTTATCGAGGTCCCTGTAGATCAAGAAGGACCTTATGTACACAGTGAACTATTAGGCCAAGATAGAAAATTTTTACTTGATACAGGGGCAAG
Organism: Triturus cristatus; assembly: GCF_964204655.1. NCBI lineage: Eukaryota > Metazoa > Chordata > Amphibia > Caudata > Salamandridae > Triturus > Triturus cristatus. Next base: position 239,469,487 of record NC_140582.1, read on the forward strand.
CCGAACAACCATAAAACGTAGTGAAGTTCCAGGGGCACCCCTCTCAGGCTCACAGAATATTTCCCTTGGTTTTTCAGGAAAACCTATCATTAACGAAGTATCACAGCCTCTTCCACTTACGATTGGTCCCTTGACACGAACTACAGATTTATTGCTTACTAAATCATGTCCAGAAAACTTGTTAGGTATAAAAACATTGAAAGCTCTAGGAGCTATAATATGTTGTTCTCCGGAAGGAGTAAGATTGTTTTTACGTGATTTCAAAGGGCACTATGTGTCCCGAGACATGGATCACCGACTGCAGACTTTACCCACACATTTATGGGCACAAGGCCCTACAGATGTTGGTTGCATGAACATTACACCATATCGAGTCACTCTAAAGACAGGAGTGGTACTACCACGAATGCGACAATACAAGCTACCCCCAGATGCTGTAGTGGCTTTACTGCAAATTGTTGACGAGCTTATTACCCAAGGAGTGGTTGTGGAAACCGACTCCAATGTATGTAATTCCCCGATAATTCCGATTCTTAAACGAACTGATCCAAAAGCCCCGCCAGTATATCGATTGGTTATTGATCTGCGCGAATTAAATAAATGTATTGTACCACAATACCCCGTAGTTCCAGACATTTCTTCATTACTGACAGCCATTGATTCCGAAGCAACATTCTTTACTGTAATTGATCTCAAGAATGCCTTTTTCAGCGTCCCAATAGATCCGGAAAGCCAATACTTGTTCGGATTTAGTTTAAATGGACGAAGCTTTAAATTCACACGCGCACCTCAAGGATTCACAGAAAGCCCCAGCATCTATAGCCAAGCACTGAAACGAGAACTTGACAGTATCAACATGCCAGTCAACACTGCACTGCTTCAATATGTCGATGATCTGCTGATCACCGCTAGAAGCGAACCTGAATGTGAAAAAGCTTCACTGACGGTTTTACAATTTTTGGCCGAAAAGGGGCACAAGGTGTCCCCTTCTAAGCTGCAATTCTGTGTCCAGCGAGTTGTTTACCTTGGGCACTCGCTGTCCAAGGAGGGAAGGCAGCTTACGTCAGATCGCATCCAGTTAATTGCTAACATGCCAATACCCAAGACACAAAAGGAAGTACGGGCTTTTATAGGCCTCACTTCATATTGTAGGCAGTGGATCCCTCAGTATGCATTTCTAGCAAAACCACTCATTCAGTTGACAACACAGGAGGCGGCCACATCGACTGTCCTCCCTTGGACTCAGGAACATACACAAGCTTTTGAAAGCCTAAAGAAAGCTTTATGTCAAGCACCTGTTTTAGCAACACCATGTTACAATAAACATTTTACGCTCTTTGTTACAGAACGCGAAGGTACTGCCTTGTCAGTACTCACACAGGAACAAGCAGGATCACACAAACCATGTGCTTATTTTTCTAGTACATTAGATCCCGTAGCTCAGGCTCTGCCTGCGTGCCTGAAATCAGTGGCAGCAACAGCTTTAGCAATCAGACAAAGCGATGCCATAGTGTTAGGACATCCATTGACAGTACAAGTACCACACGCCGTAGAGGTTCTTGTGAACCGAACGCAAACACAACACTTGACTATAGCAAGACTCACCGGTTACGAATTAACATTGTTTCAGCCACACATAGAAATCAGACGTTGTAGTACATTGAATCCTGCCACACTTTTGCCAGTAAACGGAACAGACCCACTAGCACATGATTGTATTGAAGTTATTACTATCACGACGAAACCCAGACAAGACTTGACAGACGTCCCATTGTCAAACCCAGACCTGACGTTGTATGTAGATGGTTCATGTATGAGAACAAGTACAGGAGAGCTAGTGGCCGCGTATGCAGTCACAACAGACACTGAAGTCATTGAAACAAATTGCATAAACACCTTGTCAGCTCAAGCAGCAGAGCTCATCGCTCTGACACAAGCCTGTATTCAAGCCACAAATAAGAGAGTCAACATATACACTGATTCACGTTATGCATTCGGAGTTGTACATGACTTCGGCGTGCTGTGGCGAGAGAGAGGTTATTTAACTTCTCACGGTGCCCACATTCAGCACGGACCCCTCATTCATGCCTTATTAGATGCAATACATCTACCTACTGCAATATCAATTATGAAATGTAAAGCTCATACGAAAGTTACTGATATCATTTCCCAAGGCAATGATCTAGCTGATAGAACAGCTAAACAGACTGCTCAAACTCACATGTCTGACATAACAAAGACAATAGTTCTGACACCAACACATTGCATGACGGTTAAGGATCCCGCTCTTGACGTAATTGACATACAGACACATGCTACACCAGATGAAATAAAGAAATGGACTGAATTAGGAGGGATCCAAACGAATCAAGGATGGATGACGAAGGAAAAATCTGTATGGTTTCTTCCCGACTCAATGGTCCAAGTTATCATTAATACCATACATAGTCCAGCGCACCTAGGAGAAAAAGCTATGCTAGACAGCATTCAACACATTTGGTTTAACAAACATTTACGAGCAGCAGCTAAACAAAAAGTTCGTACCTGTATGATCTGTTGTCAGTTTAACCCAGGTAAAAGCATTCCCGTAGAACAGGGTGGATTTCAGCCTCCTGATCACCCTTTTGAAGTCCTCCAGATGGATTATATCCAGATGAAACGATGTCGAGGATTCAAATATGTTCTTGTAGTTGTCTGTGCTCTTTCCCGTTGGACAGAAGCATACCTGGTTTCAGATTACACTGCCCCGACTACTGCCAAACAGCTAGTTCGAGAATTCTTCCCACGGTACGGTTTACCACGTGTTGTCTACTCAGATAACGGCCAGCCGTTCTCATCCGAACTAATGAAACACGTTTCACTTTTGTTAGGCTATCAATGGAGATTTCACTGTGTCCGACACCCCGAGGCAGCAGGTCTCGTGGAACGACATAATCAAACTCTGAAAATTAGATTGTCCAAAATATGTAGACAGAAAGGTGTCGATTGGGTAGTAGCCTTACCAGTTGCACTCTTTTACATGAGAATGGTAGCGCACTCTCGAACAGGGCTATCCCCGTATGAGGTGATCTTCGGTAGACCACCAAATATGTGGGGGACGCCTATACCACGCAAAATAACTGATGTTGACTGTAATATGCTGACAGATTACCTGGCTTCCTTGATGTCTGCACTACAATCTTGTCGTTCACAGGTAGCTGCAGCCTTTCCCGACAACACCGAGGTGAAACCCCATGACGTAGTTCCCGGGGACCTGGTGTTAGTGCGGAATTTTAACCGGAAGACTCAGCTGGATCCTAGGTGGAAATCGCCTCAACTTGTACTGCTCACCACGAGGACAGCCGTGAAGATCGAAGGTCGCAAAGGATGGATACATTCAAGTCATATCAAGAAATTTTATGGACTACCATCCGATATAGAGACTAAACCCTGTATTTCCTCAAAGACAGACTCAAAGCTCCCTTTGGTTGAGCAATCGAACTCAGAACTATATAGACTAAAATTGAGGTCCAGTCAGTCAGACAATTTGATTGTTTAAGTCCTCCCCAAGGTGAATCGGTTGAATTTGTCTCTGACATGTATCCTCTGGACCGGAATAGAGAAAGAAATAATCAAATGCAGTTGAAAAAACATGCGTACTGTAAATCACTGCGTAGTCATTGCACAGTGACGTTATTAATTTTGTTCTTCTTATGTCTTTTAATAATCGCTGCAAGTATATTGTTGCACATATATTATCCTATTTCTAAACATGTTTACAATGTTACGGCTGAACATTCTTTTAGTGAATTACCCCCGCATGAGTTGTCCTATAGATTTGCGCTGCGCAATAACACTTTTATTAGTATGTTACATCATTCCCATCAAACTAGCAATGCTACAAAGTGTTGGATATGTGGCCGACTCCCTCCCTATCAGAACTATAAGGGAGTTTTGCCCCTCTTTCCATATCCGTTCACACACAATGGCTCCTGTGGAGCATGGTTTAGTTTGATCAATTCCCTAGATTCGGATTCCGCAGTTTATCAAGACAATTGGGTATGGGGAAACCTGAACTTAGTTTTGTTTAAAGTCTGCTACCCTAACAAGGAGGGACTTCCCAAAAGAACAGGAACTGATCTAGAAAATGAAGTATATGGATTAGGTAATTTTACACTTAACCTCATGATCCTGAACGTTGAATCTGAAGCTACACCAATCTTGTCCGCCATGTCCGTATTCCCAGTAAAAGGGGAACTATGTATAAGAAAGAATGGCTCCATACACATGGGCCATAGTAAATGCACCACTGTGATAAAATTCAGTGATCAAGGCAAGTCTACATTTAGAGCTTCTCGTCATTCCTACTTTATATGTGGCCAGACTGCATATATACGTTTGCCTCTAGATTGGGATGGTACCTGTTACATAGCATTCCTTCTACCACCTGTTTTTCTAGCTCCTCCTGATTATCATAGAAATACTCATTTAGTACACAATAGACAGCAGAGAGATCTCCCAATCGTCGATTACACTGAAACAGCATGGGAAAAATACACAGATTTCAATAAAGGTTTCTTTCCCTATATAGGTACAGTCACTAATAGTAAGTTGATACGTAGATTAACAAGAACGCTTGAAGCAGTAGTGAACGAAACTATTTCCGCCTTAGGCAATTTAACAGAAGAACAGTCTGCTATGCGGATTGTTGTGCTTCAAAATCGTCTTGTCCTTGACGTCATCCTGGCCGATAGGGGCGGAGCTTGTAGGGTCATCGGATCAAGTTGTTGCATTTTCATACCAGAAAATTCGCCGTCAGTATATAAAGCCATAACCCGCCTTCATAAGATTGTAAGCCAGATACACCAGAGTCCAGGCACCTGGACTTGGTCCGGTTGGTTCTGGGGCGTGTTGTCAGCCTGGGGATGGAGAATGCTCTCCTTCCTAGGTATTGGCTTTCTCATCCTATTCAGTTGCTGCTTATGTCTACAATGTGGGCCAGCGATTTGTGGTCTGTGTGCCACCTCGTGTATCCCACATCCAAGTTTTCGTTCGAGATCCCGGAAGAAGAAAGAAGAACAAATGATGTTATATGAACAGATCGATGGATTGATGAAGATTGATATCTCCTAAGGGCAAGTAGGGGACAAGGAGGGAATGTGGAAATATGGATCTTTATGGTCGGTTATGTCCCCTATCTTGGACCCCAACGGTTTCATGTATAAATCACAAGTACATGTATGTTCCCTCCAGTTCCAGTTATGAAGACGCAAATACATGTGCGTCCACCGTCAACATGTCCTCTTTCAGATCCGCCATGAATGGGCCGGATATTCTATTCCTAAGTATGAAAGGCCACCGGCTTTATATGGTTCATTTATCCCATTTTACAGTCCAGGCGAGTAGGCCCTGATTCTGCCACCAAGCCTTTTCCTGCCTTCTGCCTCTGAAAGCTCCAGTCTGAGCCTGCATCTGTGACCATGAACTTTGTCTTACTCCCTGCGCGGCTAACGGTGCCTGATCCAGCCCGTCGCCTGCCAAAAACTGTATTTCACCTTCGAGATTATCTCCTTCGCTCCTCATCCGATGCATTCCTGTCTAGCAGTTTAGGTAAACATTCCTCCAGCTTCCGTGCAAAGGGGCCAGGCCTCGCTGCCCTCATGCAAGTAATTCATAGCCCTGTTACCATGGAATATTCCTACCCCCTCGCATCTAGTGTAGACACTTAGACGCTTGTACACGCACTAACAGTCAGTATAGTCAGTATAGAATAAGATTCTATCCTAAGAGACCTCTCTTTTTGGATAACACAGTTCTTTAAACATAGGATATTAGATATGATTTGGGATTAGGTTGACATAACCCCAGACTTTTGTCTCCACATGTAGAGCTAAATGTCAAGTCCCATTCTCCCCCTAGTTGCACGTCAAATCACACGTCATGCTGCTGCACGCGCATCTCTGCCAAGTATTTCTGCTGACATTGCGCAATTCTTTCATGGAACCACCCATTTGTGACATCATACCCAATGACGTTCTTTAGTTACGCCTAGTTACACCCATTTTAGTTACGCATGTATGTCTTTATCTCTGTTATCAACTGTTACGCCTCCTGCATCTGTTTCACTGTAATGCCTCTTCTATAAAAATGATTACCTGTCAATAATGTATTGTCCCTTCCTTCCTGAACTTTCGTGGTGATGGAATAGAAGGCCCATAATTCGAATTATGTTCCTTTGTATAGGAATAAAGCCCGTTCCGAATCTCTAATACCACGGATTCTGCCTCTTATTTTATTGAGCTATTCTTATTAATTTTCCGCATCAAATTAAGTACCGGTAATTAAATTATTTACCACCTTGTGACCTTGTGACCTTTTAGAAACATCAGTGCCTTTTGCAAAACGTATTGTAAAATGGATTCTATTGCCACTTTTTTCAAAAGTGTCTTTTGGTTGAAAACTTCATAAATCCTCCCTCACTCATTTGATTCACGCAAAATGTGATCTTGCTGTGACCTCGTTCCCCAGACCAAATACCATTAGCTAAGTAAATTATTATTAAAAAAAAAAAAAAAAAAACAACATAGCTCAAACTCCAATTGAATACGCTGCCCCTTTTAGAGTAACAATGTCTGGTGTTTCAGATTATTGATGACATTAAAGCGTAAATGCCCATGTCTAAGAGCTGCTGTCTGCACAAACAAGCAACTGCTGTCAAGTGCATGCCTGTCGTGACACCTTCAGACAGTCATAGCTGTTCACCAACAGCACTATGCATTCTGTCTATCATGGTTTTATTGTTGTCATTATGGGCATGCACTTAAAATACCAGCATGCAAAAGTATGTTAGATAGATATCCAGGATGGTGTCCCACATGATGTGGAGGTAAGCAGCACTTGTGCACATTGAGCCCTGAACCTGTTTTGTAACGAGGCTTGATAGTTTGATTGCTTCCTGTGCTGTACTCCCTTTGTGAGGTAGGCTTTGCTGCTTTCACTACTGTATTTGTTTTATGTGACAGAGGCCTGCAGTGCTGTGTCATGTGCTATACCTGTTTTGTAAGGTAGACTTTTCTGCTGTTTGCAATGTCCCTGTATTGTGCATAGGAGTCCTGCATTGTTCCTTACAGTGCGGTGCTTGTATTTTGACGTAGGTAGGGCTGCTCTAATTTAACTGCTTTAGTGATCGAGGATTGCTCTTCTGCTTCTTATGCTGTGCCTGCTTTGTGAAGAAGATCTGCTGTCCATATTGTACCTGTAATATTCGAAAAAAGCATTTACTTCTATTTCTCATGGTGTGCATGTGTTTTCAGAGAGAGGCGCTAGCACTGTTGCTTTCTAGGCATGGGTGAAATGTCTTTGACAGTTTCTACCCCATCTGTAGCTTTCTTGTGTTAGCCAAGCTGGCACTGCTGTTGTGCCTTATCTGTCTGTAAAGGAAACATGTGCAGGTGCAGTTGTACTGCTCCTTCTTGTGTTTGGAAAGCATGCAATGCTGGTTTGTGTTGTGTGTGATGAAAACCTGCACTGTTGCTCCTGAAACTGCTCTGTTAATGGAGCTCCTGCACTACCACAGCCTTATTGTACCTGCTGTACCTGCACTGTGGCTATAAGAAAAGCTTGCATTACTGATGCATATGTGTGAGGTAATCGTGAACACCTATCCGAGTTGTACAGATTTTGTGTGCATATGAAATATGGATGGATGTGGTAAAATAGCATGCAAAAAGCACTTGGGCCCAGGTTTACAAAACTGTCACACAACACAGTGCAGCACCCAAAGTTGCTGCCCTGCATTGCATGGCAATGAGGGATGAGGAAAGCACCATGTCTATGAAGATATGTCACTATCATGCCCTCTCCCTACTGCTGGTACACAATCAGGCTAATGAGAGCCACACACACAAATTTGCACCATAGTGCAAAGGTGGTGCATGGTGCTCAGGAGTCCGGATGCACCATAGTGCAAAGGTGTCTACACCATAGTGCAAACGTGTCTGCATGAGTCTAGTGCAAGTTTTGTATTGAAAGGATGCCCTTCCAGTACAACATACTATGCCTAAACAATCTTTAAAACTATTCCCATTTTGTATCTGTGCTGTACAGTGCAGCACACATGCAAAGTAGGAAAAATTAGGAGAAATAAAATTGAAATCTCCTTTTTAACACCTCCTTTAAATTGGCATTATTTTTGGGTGCAAAACCCTGTCTACTATTGTTAGTAGATAGACTTTTGGAGGGGAAGGCTCATGCACCACCCAAGGAACACTCCCTTGATGCAGATTAACACAAAGCAGCATTTTGTGCTGCTTTGCGTTGCTTTGAGGTAACCTTCCAGAATAAAACAAGGTTTGCACTGGAAAGCTAATTGTAGAAAAACATTTTTTACTGGTTTGTATCACTTTTGTCATTTGTCCCCAATTTTTAACGTTACGCCTCCCTTAAGAAGCACTATGGGGCATATTATCAAGGCCAGGCGATAATTATCGCTCAGCGCTCTTAGCGAGAGGATAGTTATCGTTGGCCAACTCTGAATTTTATCGCGGAGATAGCGTGCTATCAGCAATGCTTATCTCCAAAGCGATAAAATTCAGAGCGCAAGCTGCCAACTGTGCGATTATCACTGGAAATACAGCGATAATCGCACAGGGTTTGGCGATAGCTTGCTGATAGGGCATGGCATACTTAGCCATGATATCCACCTTCAGTTTCAAAGCAGGCATAAGGAAAGTAGCGATAACAGAGGTTATCGCTACTTTTCCTGCCGCTATGCTTCTTAGCGTGAGGCTTGATAATAGGAGAAATGTCGCTTAGCGACATTTCTCCCGTTATTCTGGGGAAGAACGCCTACTTTGCATCTCATTAGAGATGCAAAGCTGGGCGTTAAGGGAAAGGGCGAAAAAGCATGGTTTCCCGCGTTAGCGTGTCCTTGCTAATAGGGCGTTAAAATTATCGCCGCTTTTCGAACGAAAATGGACGCAAAAGCGGCGATAATTTTTTTGCGCCTCGTTGATAATATGCCCCGATATATATTTCTTTTTAAGTAAACTACGCATTGGGTCAAAAATCGTGGGTGGCTGCATGGCAGAATGTCGCAAGATCCGCTCCTCCTTTCAAGCCTTCACTATTAGAACAATAAAATCCAGAAAGAGTAGGCAACAATGACAACACCAAGGCCATCAGCAGCATTAGGAGGCGATGCCAACTGCAAACGCGGTACTATACACAAAATGTAACAGATGCATGTTTCAACACTGGGTTCACCAGGGGCATGCAAACTTCCTTTGAAAATAAAAGGCAAACCGCTGTCATAACCACATGCACTCAAATCCATCTATATCATTTGCACACCAAAGAAAATTGAGCACAGCAAGCGGCAATAAAGAAACAACGTTTATTTTGACTCTTTGCCAAGCACAATAGGATCAAAATGTGAGAGAAACACTATGGGATGCAAGCAACACGGTTTGTTTTTCTTACAGGTTCCCATTTGTTAGGGCGATGCTGCTTTGTCCTCCATGGAGTTGGCAAACTGAAAGGTTTTCTTCAGCTGTCACTGCAAATCAAAGGCCCTGGCAGGCAGTAACCCCGAAATAGTTCACGCAGGGTCTGTGGTTCCTCTGATGCCTGAAGCCTTTAATTATGAAAATGTGCAGGCTATGAGCAAAGATGCAGAGAACCAGATGCCTCACTCTCTTACACAGTTAGATTGCATTAGTATAAGGTTTCGTGATTTGTAATACGATTGCGAGAGATGGCCTGTAATTGAAAGACGTGTGAACTTCACCATTGTCGAATGAGGAAGATCATTTTGAAATTATGTATTTTCGACTTTTATGGTTTTCTCAGACAGAGTTGAAGACATATCGCCTACTCGGTTCTGAAGGATGTTGCAATGAGGTAAAACTATACATGTCTATTACTCGTCAATACATCACTGTCGCGAGCGTTTGGTGGTGTTTAAGGTTGTTGGCATATGAAAGCTCAAACTTGTTTTAGTTGTAATTTTCGGAAGACACAACCATTTGTGTATTTTGCACTGTGCAAAGACCGATGGCAAATACATTTACCTATTTTATTTATTTATAGAGTTTTATATAGCGCGAACATGAACCAACAGGGTATCAGAGCGCTTTACAAATGATCAGGAACAAATATGACAATTTAGCACAAGTTCATAAGGGATACAGGAAGTCACAATGACAAGCTGTATTTTGAATTAATACTTAGGGCATCCATCTGAACAGTAATGTGACACTTTACAAACATATCCGAAATGGCGTGACACATTAACACAAACTAGACTGCCCCGTTTGGGGAAAAGGTTAACTGATTTGCATATTTTTGGCCTTTATCTGCAATAGCTTGAACAAGGTAAAAAAAACGCATTTGCAGAGCCAATAAGATTGAAGTACAAGTGAAAGTGCTCCTTCGTTAATTGGTTACATGAGGGATTGTGTGGGGGTGGGTAGAAGGATGTATGTTCGATTCAGTGACTGAATGCATAGAATAGTGAGTGTATTGATGAATGAATACGTGAATCATATCGCGATGAGGCTGTAGTAGTGATGCTAAAGGTGTGGAGAAGAGGCTCTGTTTTGGGTTGGGCTGTGAATATGTGAGTGGTTAATTAACTTAGTGAAAGAGTGAGTGCATGGATGTATGGTTGCATGGGTGAATAATTCCATGGATGAATGCTAGATTTATGTTTGAGTGCACGAACGGTGCAAGGGCAATGTGTGGGGAAAAGACAGGGCATGGGATGTAAGGGACTGTGCGCAAAAGGCAAACGAAGTGTAGGGGCAAGGGAAGGCTGGTGAGGCTGGGGGAGACTGTACTGTGATTGCTGCAGTTCTTAATGGGGTTTCTGCAGCAAGCAGAGATTAACCATGGAGTGTGAACGACTGGAGGTAGATTCCTCTACAGGTAAATTCCTTGTCCACCTGCTTTCCCTGTCTCTCCCTCTGTACAACTGTAAGCTCTCTGCTTGTTCCATTATACCTTCCCTCCCTGTCCATGTAGAGCTTCCAATTTAATTATTTCATGTACCCCCTCATTACCTGCCCCCTCTGCCAGTTTCCTGCAGACGACTAGCCTTATATAGGTCTTTTACTCAATTCCAATGTAGGTAAGGGATATAGCAGAAAACAAGTCAGTGTGGCAGATAAAAAGGAGATGTCTTCCTCCAGTACAGGGGCGGCTCTTTCACAAGGGCGGAGGTGTGTCGCCTCACTGCTTTCTCGCAGTGCAAGAAGCAGAAACATAAAATGGTAAAACTACCATTTTATATATCTGCTTCTCACACTGCGAGAAAGCAGAAATGTTTGGTGTTGGGTGAGCGGATGGGCGGTCCTGCTCTAGTGCAGGGGAGGAGTGGCTTGCCCACTGCTGAGGGCGCTGACTGTTTGGTTGGCCCTCTGGGGCTGATAAAACCAGTCATGCGCACTCTGCTTTTTCTACATGTAGGCTGCATGCAGCCTACATGAAGAAAATGGCCTCCCCATAGGCACCTGGCTGGTCGGCGTCCCAACCAATCACAAAGCTGCCATTGCAGCCTTGTGATTGGATTAGGGGAGGGAGGGAGGCTGCCTGCTTCCTGTGCCTGCCAGTGGCAGGAGAACAGAAGCAGGAGCCAAGAAAACCTGGGACAAGGCCGGCGAAGGTACATTTTTTAAAATGTATTTTTATTTTAAATTAAACCACCTCCTCCCCCGTGCGACCCCATCCCCGCGTGACCCTCAGACCCCCACCCACGAGTCATGCCAGCCGTGACTGCTCCAATTGCTCAAGATGCAGGGCACTTCAGTGTTTTCTGAGAGCTGGTGTTTAAGATTTCTCCTCTGAAACATGGAAAGTTGTCTCCTAGGTTGCGTCATTTCCATGGCGCAGTCTGCGTGTAGGCATATCTTTATATAACTATAGAGAAAGTCACTCTCCAGCAGTGCTGCTGTTCTAACAACAACCAACCTTCAGTCTGTCTCCTCCAAGCCCTGATAGCCCAAGGCATCCCATTCTTCTTCCACACGGCCTAGAATATCTAGGCCCATTCTGAGCTTGAAGGCAACAGCAGAGGGATCGGAGTTAATGGTGCAGCTACTCTCTGCCCATGATCTGCTGAAAAGCACATCCTGAGGTTGTCTAAGAGGAGAGAGAGCACCACTGCTGCCACTCTTGTCAGTCTACAGTACACTCACATTCATGTATTTTTTGAGCATGCCTCTGGTGGATTTTGGGCAGCCTATTCTAAATCCTGGTTGCACAAGGCTTGCTGTCCTGCCTACGGACCCTGTAGCACCAGATCCGCTCTCTGAGCTACACAAGCTCACCAGCATTGGTAATGGTGAGTTTGGGCCAGTTACAACCTTGCTCCAGGATTTTCTAGGTTGCACACCACACATGTGCTGGGCTGGTGGTTACTGACTGCAGAGGGAGAAGAACAAGCAAACGGTCAGCATTGTCTGTCAGTTTGCAGCCCATCAAGGCTTCTTAATTTAGTGTGCCCATAAAAAAAGATGCTGATCAGACTGGAGTTTAAGAGTTTTGACTCGACTCTGAGTAGAAAGATGATCTCAGAAGAGCCAACGTTAGCCTGAGAGAGCTTGGATAGTGCGGGTCTCATGCTCAAGAGCCAAACAAATGCAGCAGCCCGCATGACCATCAATGAGATCAATGTGCCACACTCACAACGCTTATAAGCTTCACCATCTATGAATTGCAATTGAAGGTCTCATTAGCTAGACTAATACAGCTGGGGTATATTATGGAAAGTTCCGCAGGGGTGAAACAGGCATGTGTGCCCGCTTTGTGTATCTTTGTGTCACTTTGGTAATACAGAAAGGGCCGCAGACACTGGAGCCCTCTGGAGGGGAGAAAGGGGGTCTTATGAACCCAACAGACATTCCCTTGTGTCATATGCAGTCACTCACTACGCTCGCCTGCAAGGAGACCTGTTTCCCCTCTTAAAAGTGCAGGCAGGTTGACACCTTCACAGTGAAACATGGAGTGGATGATTCAAAGCTGCTTTTGTTTTTTACTTGAAAGCACTGCCCCAAGGGCCGCACTACTTTGAAGCTGCTGTGGGGGCACCACCCCCTTTTGTACCGCTTTGTTTGCCATAAGTTGGCAGGGTATGCTCAGACGTTGAGTCCCTTGCTCACTTTGCCACTGGATTCAAGCAAGCCTGGCTGAAGATGGCTGAAATGCCAGAAACCGGTCCTAGGAAGCTTGTTTCGGGTCCAGGGAAGGCATGGCTTGTCAGTTCGGGCTAGACTGTTCCCATGAGGCACAGGGTCAGATTGATTTGCATATGGCCATGTCTGAACTGGGGTGGCAGAGTGGGCTAAAGAACGGTGATGGATTAAACCCAGATCTCTTGACTTGGTGTGCGTATTTGATTGGTTCTGATGCTCCGTCCATCACCACCCCCTTTTGTACCGCTTTGTTCGCCATAAGTTGGCAGGGTATGCTCAGACGTTGAGTCCCTTGCTCACTTTGCCACTGGATTCAAGCAAGCCTGGCTGAAGACGGCTGAAATGCCAGAAACCGGTTCTAGGAAGCTTGTTTCCGGTCCAGGGAAGGCATGGCTTGTCAGTTCGGGCTGGACTGTTCCCATGAGGCACAGGGGCAGACTGATTTGCATATGGCCATGTCTGAACTGGGGTGGCAGAGTGGGCTAAAGAACGGTGATGGATTAAACCCAGATCTCTTGACTGGGTGTGAGTATTTGATTGGTTCTGATGCCCCGTCCATCACCACCCCCACCCCCCTTTTGTACCGCTGCTGTGGGGGCAGCACATTCAATGTAAGAGGGCGCACTTTCCCTGTTTGCACCCTGCGCACCGGTTTTAAGGTGTGATGGCACCTGTTTTAACGTGATCCATGGTGCAAATAGGGAAAGGGCGCCGTGTGTGTAATAGGCCTTGAGTCCTTAACAAGCATAACGATTGAGAACATTTTTATTTTTTCAAAACTTTTCAAACTGCATGAGTGCGTTAATGTACAGCACACATTCAAAGTAGGAAATGTTTTAAACTATGTAGCTGCATAGTACTTTGTACTGGAAGAATTATATCAAAAACTAATTCACGTATCTACCCTGAATTACAAAAAGCACGCTTTCTGGGTAAAGATCTAAATGTCTGCCAAATTTGGTATATTCTATTCACCAAATTAGTTTTAGTAACCCCTTTTTTCTCTACCCCCGCTTGTTAGATATATATATACACCTGGTGGTGGTTGCCACTGGGAGGTTATAGTTAGGATCTTGTTTCCATAGGAAATGCATTTTCTGTATTGCTAATAACTTTGGTGCCGTTTGACAAATCTCCACAAAACATTCCAAAAAAGGTGCTACTTTTGACTAGTTTGCACATGGAAAGTTTTGGGGGTAATCTGTCAAGCAGGGCCCAAGAAAAAAGGGAGTCCCAAAACCAGTTTTTCTCATTCATTTTCCCATAGGAACTTTACGCACAGCTACAGCCTAAACTGCTGAACGGAGTTAAACCACATTTGGCTAAAACCTAGATCTTGGTCCAGAAAGAGTGCTTTTTGTGTTTTGGTGTAAATCTGTGCAGTAGTTTTTGAGCAATTAATGCTAAAAAAAACGTTGCATGTTTAGGGTCTCAGGGGCTTATTTACAAGCTCTTTGTGCCACTGGTGCGTCACTTTTAATATGGGAAAAAGTGATGTACCAGTGGCTCAAGGGGCATGTAAATAAGCCCCTCCGAGTCTCTGTGGATCCTGACAGTTCTCCTGCCGAGATCTGATTGGATGGCAGCCTGGAAATAGTGGCAGCCATCTTAGTACTAGGAAGCTTCCCCCAAGTCCTAAAAAAAATAAAAATAAGAAACTAAGGGGCAGGGAAGGAAGCGCCTGGACCCCTAGGCCTGGGGCCAATATTTTTGTTTTTTTAAATGTTGCCACGAATTTGCGGAGGATTCATGAATCCTCCTCAGCAAAAGAAAAAGAAAAAACAAGCGTGGGCTCCCACAATTGTTTTTTCAACCCCCGGAGTGGGCCAGGTCCCGGGAGAAAGAGTTAGGATTTTATTAGGAGGGGGGTCATGCATTGCCAATTCCCCAGCTGTATAGGTAGGTGAGTGGGTGTGTCAGTGGCTGTATGGGTGTGTGTGTGAGTGGGTTGGTGGGTGTTTGTGTGGCTGTATTGGTTGGTGAGAGGGTGATTGAGTGGCTGTATGGGACTGTGAGTGGCTGTATGGGTCTGTGAGTGGGTGTGTGAGCAGCTGTATGGGTCTATGAGTGGGTGTGTGAGTGGTTTTGTGGGTGTGTGAGTGGCTGTATTGGTTGGTGAATGGGTGTATGAGTGGTTTTGTGGGCATGTGAGTGGCTGTATTGGTCAGTGAGTGGGTGTGTGAGTAGCTGTATGGGTCTGTGAGTGGGTGTGTGTGTGTCTATCTAGGTGTAGGAGTGGGTGTGTAAGTGTTTTTGTGGGTCAGTGACTGGGTGTGTGAGTGGCTGTATGGTTCTGTGAGTGGGTGTATGAGCAGCTGTATGGGTCTGTGAGTGGGTGTGTGAGTGACTGTTTATGGTCTGTAAGTGGTTGTGTGAGTGTTTTTGTTGGTCTGTGAGTGTGTGACTGTATAGATGTGTGAGTGGCTGTATGAGTGGCTGTGTGGGTATATGAGAGTAGCTGTATGGGTGTGTGAGCGGGTGTCTGAGTGCTATGTGTGTGGGTCAGTAGTTTTGTGAGTGACTCAGCCAGAACAGAATCTCACCTGCCATTTTATCCAACAAGAGTCCACAGTTTTGTACAAAATGTCTACCCAACTAGATTACTTTCTACTGGTTAATTAGTTAGTGGTCCCTCTTTGGGTAAATGTCTAGTGCATAATCTATGATATAGCTGTGTAATGGACCATCAGGAAATGTCTCCAGTGACCATGTGTGCGTTTAATTTTGGCAATGTGGTTGTTCATCGAGCGCCTTCGTCAGAAATCTGTAATACCATGAATCCTCCTATAGAGAATACAACAAGACTACAAAGAGGTGAATCTCAACCAAACAAGGGTACTTCCTCTTAACTATATGAAGTAAGTGCTACTTTGTTTGGTGAAGATGTCCTCATATTCCTCTGCATTGAGAATGCATCACCAAAATTGGCAGGAAAACGCGCTCAGGGGGCTTTAAGTAAGCTGTCCATCAACATGGGAAAAGGCGCGAAGACCTGTGCCTACTACTAAGGTGGATGGGGAGGGGCCAATTGGGCGGAGCTAACAAGTGATTTTGTGCATTTGCATACTCGTAGTAATTTAAAGGGAGAACCATGGACTTTGCTCTCACCAGGAGACGAGGAGAAACAACCCACTGGTCACAGTCTCTACAGAAGAGATTGCACTCTGATAGATCACCAATTCATTCACCTGCATCAGGGATTACACTTGCTTTGCCTTTACCAAGCCCAAGAAGTTAGGGTCATTTGTCCTTTACAGAAGTGATGCAGCTGGGCCCCCGCTTTGTTTATATTTGTAAGAGCTTCCCGTTAAGGATTCATATCTGTGAAATGAGCATCAGGGCCAAAACAGAACTTCATTTGCCCGTTTATCCAGTAAGAGTACACAGTTTTTGACAAAATGTTCACCCAGATTGAATACTTTCTACTGCTTAATTAGTACGTGCTACCTCATTGGTTCAAATGTCTACTGCATAATTCACACTACAGATACATAAAGGACCACAATGTAATGTCTCTAATTGACCTTCTGTGCATGTAATTTCGGGAATGTGATTGTTCTTTGAGAGTCTTCAACCACAAATCTGTGATAACCTCAATCACCGTCTCAAGAAGAGAGCAAGTCTACAAAGGGGGAATCTCCAGCAACTAAGGTTGAGTACCATGGAGCCCACCCAGGGAACGTACCATGTTGTTATTGGGGAATGCGAGGGAGACCCAATTCTCCTGTGGTCCTTACCAGCTCCCCGCCTCCATCAGGAGCTGGCATTGCTCCTGCACGCAGGTAACAGCAAAACATGCTGCTCCCTGTTTGCATGTGCAACTCTTTGATCTGTTTCCCTGCCTGCTTAACAGCGGGCAGAAAGACAGATGAAAAATTTGCTTCCAGCAAGTGGGATCATTTTCTTGCTCCCGCCCAGTGGGAGCACACTTACTGTTTGCTCTCATCTCACAGGAGCTTTCAATTGCTCCTGCCAAGTGCGAGCAAACAGAAGTTTCCCTGACCACACTACTGTGGGCAGGCAAACCGCTATGTCTCTGTAGGGTGGGCACATCGGTGCATACCCAAGCCTAGCCCTGGGGGATGGGGTCCCCAGGGCAATTAATGGCTCTCAGAGAAAATGCCCGCCTGGTCCCCAGGAGTAGGTGGTCCCCGGGGCCGAATATAGCCCAGAAGGGGGGTGTGCACCACTGCTCTCCCTTGTAGAAATAAGCCTGGCCCCAGGGAGGTGGGGCCCCTGGGGAAAAAAGTGGCTTGGGAGGGGGCCGCATGGCTCCCCTCTCCATTCCTGAATTTGGCCCCCTTGCACTGGGGGAGGTAGTGGACCCCGGGCTGATATTGGCCTTGGGAGGGGCCATGCGTGCCCCCTCCCCCATTATAATATGAAATCCACCCCTTGGGACCTGGTAAAATTAGAAAACAATCGCAGGAGGCAGCACATTTCTCAATTTTGCTGCCAATTTGCACTTTCTCAGTGAAATCTTGCCAAAATTGAAAAGAAAATCATTTTTTACCCGCAGCGCGGTCCCTCTGAGACACCTTTCACCAGGGCTAGGGAACAGGGTATTCATACCCTGCCCCTTATGGGTTTTTTCACCCTTATTTTGGGACTCAGCTGTCCAAGATGGCTGCCAACACTTCCTGGATGAAGTATTGGCTGCCAATTGGATCTCATTTTGAGATCTGTCTGATCCGCGGAGGGTTCTTGTCCCTGGATATCTATAAATCTTTTTTTCTTTAATAACTCCAAAACTACAGAACAGATTTACACCAAATTACAAAAAGGTCTCTTTCTGGACCAAGATCTATTTTTTTGCTAAATTTGGTGTAATTCCGTCCAGCGGTTCGGGCTGTAGTCTTGTGCAAAATCCTTATGAGAAATTGCATGGGGAAAATGCGTTTTTGGCCCTTCCTTTTTTTCTCGGCCCCAGCGCGACGAATCACCCTGAAACTTTCTACACAGCAGCTGAGATGATCAGGACACTAGTTTTGAACATTCTCTTAAGATTTGTCAAACAGCACCAAAGTAATTAGCAAAAACAAAAAAATGGTTTGTTTACGGAGCCTAGGTCCTAACTATAACATATATTCACTGAAAAAAACCATAGGTTTCAGGTATGTTATCGTTAGGAATTCACATTTAAAAAACCTTAGAAATTCACTGAAAAAACTATAGGTTTCAGGTATGTTATAGTTAGGAATTCGCAATTAAAAAACCTTAGAAATTCACTGAAAAAACCACAGGTTTCAGGGGTGTTATAGTTAGCTGGACATTTCACTCGTACAAAACCATAGAAATTCCTCTGTTATAGTTAGTTCTACTAACTATAACTCGCACGCCCGCAATCCACTGCTGATGATGTCACATATTACATCATTCATGACATGGTCAGTGACATCACTGATGACATCTCAAATGACATCACTGATGACATCACTGATGACATCATCCAGTGAATGTGGTTTGGTTCGTTATTTAAATATGTATTATATATATAGCAATCTGCATTGAAGAATGAGTGGATATATAAATATAAATATCTGGATGGAGGATTTAGTAGCAGTGGTATTGACTGTTTACTTGACTTATTTATAGTGTTTCACTAAATATATTGGATAGTGACTAAACTGTGTGAATATCTGTATTACTTTGTCAGTTGTTGTGTAAACTGCTGCACCAGTTGGTTAAATTAAATTAAATTAAACATCATCACAAGGTTCTAGAATAGAAATGAATTATATATGTGTAAGACAATAAGACAATAAGATGATGAAGATAATTCAGAACGTAAAACAAATATGTCTGACTGAAGACTCCTTCCTAAATGAAACGTGGAAGCAGAAAGCCAAAAACGTTGACAATACATGTCATGTCATGAATGCAAAAATACCCAGAAATAATGAGACCCGAGTCTCATTATTATGCTTGTTTTACGTTCTGAATTATCTTCATCATCTTATTGTCTTACACATATATGTAATTCATTTCTATTCTAGAACCTTGTGATGATGTTTAATTTAAACATCATGTCCGCCTGAGATCATTTTGACTGTGGAACCCCTGGGATAATTATCCCCCAGATTTTGGCAGCTACATTGCTTACCTTGACGTGGCGCTCTTTTTGTAAGTAGTACTCAGCTTCTTTTCTTTTATATACCATTTCTGATGACGTCTTTAAGTC
The DNA here is from genome assembly GCF_964204655.1 of Triturus cristatus. Lineage (NCBI taxonomy): Eukaryota > Metazoa > Chordata > Amphibia > Caudata > Salamandridae > Triturus > Triturus cristatus. The sequence continues at coordinate 239,488,837 of NC_140582.1, forward strand.
CGATTGATTTTCTGGTTGCCTTTTCTTGTTGCACAATTGTATATAGGTGTCTCCTTCTTTTTTCGTTTTCAGTAATAATTTCAAGCTCCGTCATTACTACACTTCCACCAAATATAAGCGTCTTTGGAATGATACATATCTATGAGGAGTTTTTTACTTGCTCTTGACGCCCATATGTAAGTCTTTTCTAGCTTGATTGGTATATATTTATCAAAATGTTAGTAGTTGTCTTTTGTTCCCTTTCCAGTTAATATTCTAAGTGCATGACTGATTTTACTCATTCCTCCCTCCCTCTTCCCCTCCCCTTCCCCCCCCCCCCCCCCCTCGTCCCGTTCTTTTTAATTTTTTACTGTACAGTTGATAGAATCATACACCGGATCCTTGTTTATTCTTCACAAGGATTGAAATAACTCACCAGGACCCTGCTATTTATGAATTACTTCATTTCTCTATGGTAGGTGAGGCTCCCTCTTCCTTTGTCCCTCTCCTTGTTCTTTACGTCTTACCTCTTTATTTTGTGTATATATTTTTGTTCACTACATCTTTCGCTCCTTTTCTTTTCTTTTATTATTTGAATACTAAATGTTTTTTACTGGATTGACCGTGCAATTTGGTTTGGACAATCAATTGAACCAACATGCTGCTCGGGGTACCTCAAGTGAATGCTCAAAGTCCTAATAAAATACAGTGATCAATAGATTTGAATATACCCCATATCTGGAACTACTTTCCATATATCTTAGTAAAAATGTCGTTCTGTCTTGTTGATGTTCTTAGGGTGTTTATATTTATGTATCAGTGTTTTTATAATTGTATATGTATTGGTGTATAGATGTTATATATATGTATATATCTCTCTGTTCATTGTTTGACAGCCCTGAAGAAGTCCTGTTTCAGGACGAAACGCGTCGGCTGGACTGTACACTAAATCACACTAATGGATTGATTATGTACTTTGGAATTTCTATTTAAATGAAAATTAAAAATATTCATAAAAAATGACCTTTGAAGAAATTTGTTAATTACATAGGACTTTCTCATTTTCATATTGTGTATGTGGTGCACCTTTGGTTCTTTGTTATATACTCTGATTCCCACGGGAATAGGCATTGTTACGGTGGGTGCCACAGAGTGTGCACACGTCTTTCCCTAATATACAGGGCCCTGATAGGGAGAGTAATAGAAGGTTAGGTGCTGGCCAAGTGAAGGTTCCACTGTGAGTGTTTGTCTTCCTAATACTATAAATCATTTAAACTCATTTATCAGTTGTGCTTTTTGATCATTGTTGTCAGACATATAAAATGTAGGTTAGTCTTTATAAGCAATGGTAGTCCATTTTTTCTTATCCTCACCGTATTGATCTTAAATGTTGTCCCTATGGCTTTTTATGGGGGCAACATTTATAGAGGTTGTTAATAAACATTTTCAATCTATTCCAGACCTCAAGGTATATATATCTTAGTATCTTGAAACTATCCCAGTGCAAATAGTCAGGATATTTAGCTTAGTCCTACCAAGAATATTGTAGTATTTAACTGAAATGAGGGCACCAGAACATTAACGTGTCTTTGTTTGCAAAAATAGAAGAAAATAATGAAATCTAGTCATTATTTGATCTAATCTTTGTGCTAAAGTTGATACGACTTGTAAATACGTAACATGAGATGTGTTTGCACTTCTTCTAATGTTGTGAGCCCAATGAATAAACATATTAATCTTGGTATTTCTAGTTCATAATAGGAACGAGCTTATCCAGATATTGAGAGACTGAAGTATATTAATCAATGAAGACATACCTCAAATCACTGTGGGTTATTTTATCCACTGAAAATCAAGCGGGACGTCCTAAATTCGTAACTAATCAGTATAGTGTAGTCAAAGAAATTCAGTTGATTGTCAAAAAGCTCCCATCTTAATCTAAGATCAAACATATATTCAATCAATTATTGGGTCAGCGGTAAAAAAAGGATCTAGATTTTAGGCAGTGAGCTACTTAGAACATACCTGTAGGTTATTTAAATCTCAAAAGAGCCTCTGTGTGGCAAAACTACTCTTGTGTCTGTTTACCGACACCGTTAAACACTCAAGTGGTCGTGAAGATGTCAGCGAATTAATCTAAAACGAAGAAAATATCTAATTTAGTTTGAGGTTAGAAGTTGGAGAAGGGTCTTACACTCCACTGCTTAACTACTTATAACATACCTGGCTGTTCTGAAGGTTTGAGTCTTGCATGCACGTCTGGACGTCGAACCAACTGTAGTGTTCGTTTGACGACAGCATTTATGCTGTTTAGATAGCGAAAAAGGACTTGGGGAAATTTGTCAAATGACTAAAACGCTAAAAGGTGGCCATCTTTGAATGGAGTGATTGTTCTGCTCATTCAAGATCTTGAGTGCCAGTATATGTTAAAAATCACTTTGTCTTCTCGCATTGTGAATATTTCATAATGAATAATCAATTGGATTGGTTATTGTTGTTATTGATCGTATTGTATCGTCCAATATAGTTGGAACTGACCAAACATTGCCATTTTTAGGAGTAATGTTACTTATAGTTCGATGTATAGAAGTGTTGAAATTTAGTCTTTCTAAACATCGATTTGTAAATTCATTCAAATAGTGATTCAAATATAGGATCAACGTGATTGCCCTTTAGTATGTTAAATGGGACGTTTACTCGACTTTATAAATTAATCAGAGTCATTTCACGACTCAATATTTTCTTTTTTTGCACTGATTTACTCTTAGAGCATAAAAAACTGCCTACACAAAACTAGAATATTTTATTTTGCAGCACTGATTTGTACTTCGAGTATAAACAACTACCTATACAAATCTAAAATGTACATAACAATAGTCACTATGCTACAAATCGTATTTAAACGTGCGTTGTTAACCATAAACATGTTAAATCAATTAAATGATGAAACATTGCTATAGTCAAAATCTCTATTCCATACATCAACTTTGGTAGACTTCGTGAGAGAAAACACAAAATAATGATGAATCTGCTGTACACTGGAGAGAAGTATTTCATCAGAATAAATCTGTCAGACATAATCAAAAAATAGATAGGGACAAAGGGAATCGTTGTACATAGAGACTCATATGATTAATAGTCATTCTCTAGTGTAACCCTATTTCATTTGCAGTAGTTATGATCTTTTTATAAGTGGTCACTTGATGAATATTTAAGTGATACAGGCGAGAATATGCCATTCCGTTGCTGAGTTCAGTCCCCGGTTTACTACATCAGTCTGACAAATAAGTCTACCCTCTTTGATGGTTAGTAGTTGATCCACATTATTCTGTCTCTTAGTTGGTTTAACTACTTCCAAGACCCACCAGCGCATTTCTTTATCGGTGTGACCCAGGCTTTGGTAGTGTTCTACCAGGGGGGTATTTGCTGTACGACATTTAATGCGAGACTGATGTTGTAAAATTCTTTTTTTGACTGGTTGAACTGTTTTTCCAATGTAGTATAGGTTGCAAGGACATTGTATGCAGTATATCACATTTGGTGTGTTACAGTTTGAAAAGGTTTTGAGGGTGATAGTCGTGTTGCTAATGACACTAGTTTTAGTTGTTTGAGTGGTATTGCATGCCAAACACATGTTGCATTTATAATGACCAACAATGGGAGATAGTTGTCTCATATTGTCTATTGTGTCTTGATGTTTGTCATCATATGCTCTAACCAGTCTGTCTTGAAGGTTGGTACCCATTTTGAAAGCAAATAAGGGTTTTTCAACGAAAACTGGTAAATTTTTTAGGAGACTCCAATGTCTATTTATGATTTTTTTGATGACATTTGTGTGAGTTCCAAATGTGGAAACACAGACTATTTGAGGATTTTTAGGACGATCCTTGACTGTCAGTAGTGCATCTCTATTGTTGAACCATGCACGTTTCATGGACCTTTTGAGCAGTTTGGATGGATATCCTCGAGCCTTAAGTTTCTCTTTTAATTTCTTTGCCTCTGAGAAATAGTCTTCTTTATAGGTGCAGTTCCTGCGTAAACGCAGAAATTGCCCAAATGGTAGGCCATCCTTGAGTGCTTGGGGATGATGACTTTGGTATTTTAAGAGAGTATTTCTGCCAGTCGGTTTGGTATGTAAAGTTGTGTACAGATGATTAGACATGTCGTTCTTGATCGTAATGTCTAACAAATTCATCTCACATCTATCAAATTCCATAGTGAATTGTAAATGTGGACTTCTAGTATTCAACCATTCATGGAAAGTTTGGAGCTCCTGATGTGTGCCATGCCAAACTAAAAAAACGTCGTCTATGTATCTAAGCCAATTTTTAATATTAGACAAAAACGGGTTAGAAGGGTGTGAAATATGTTCTTTCTCAAACGTTGATACATAGATGTTGGCAATGTCTGGGGCATAAATTGCCCCCATCGCTACTCCTTTCTGTTGCTGATAGAACGTATTTTGGAACAGAAAAAAGTTTTCACATAGAGAGATGCGTACACATTCCAGTAGAAAGTTTGTTGGTACTGGATGTGGCCTGGGTCTTGTATCCAAGAGGTTCTCTAGTATATCTAGAACCTCTTGCTGTGGTATGTTGGTGTACAAGCTCTCTATATCCATAGAGACTAAGAGATCGTGTTGGGGGTCAAATTCATAATTTTCCACTATATTGATCACAGCCGTGGTATCTCTTATATAGGAGGGTTGATTTATTGCAAAAGGTCTAATAAAAAAATCTGCATATTGTGCCAAAGGTTTAAGAATGGAATTGCATCCCGAAACAGTCGGGCGTCCGGGAGGGTTAAGGGGATCTTTATGTACCTTTGGAAGCATGTAGATAGCTGGTACTGTAGGAGGTTTATTAATTAGAAAAGCAGCTTCCTTTTCATTAAGCCAGCCTCCCTCAAGGCCTAATTGACTTAAATTGGCAATCTCTTGTGCCAGTCTGTTAGTTGGATTAGTCGCCAGTTTTTTATAGTGTGATGTGACAGAGAGTTGTTTAAGAAGCTCCTGATTGTATTTTTCTTTTTCCCAGAGCACTATCCCACCCCCTTTATCCGCTGGTTTTATTAGGGCATTAGGGAGTGATTGAAGGTTTTGTAATGCTGATTGTTGTTCTCTAGAGAAGTTCGATTTGTAATGTATTCTCTCCTTAAAGAGATTCTCTATCTCTATAAGTATGGCGTTCTCAAATGTCACAATCTCTTTTCTTACCATTGAGTTTGTTGGGTAAAATGTTGATTTGTTTCTTAAGCCTGTATAACCACAAGGATTATTTGTATTGTTATTAGAAAAAAAGTCTTTTAATCTTACCATCCGGAAACATTTATACAGTTCAAGTTTAGTCTGAAAAAGATCATTTTTGTATGTGGGTACAAAACTAAGACCCGCTGAAAGAACTGCAATCTCTTGCTCTGATAGAATATGTGTAGATAAATTAAAAATTGGTATAGTCTGATTGTGTTCTACCACTCGTAATATTGATTGCGAGTCTGGCGGAACCCTGGTGTGTATTGATTGCGGTACCATCCTCATTTGGACGACCGCAGTCTCCGAGGTGGACCCGTGCCTCGACGATCCTGTCCTAAAAAAGACTGTCGTGAGGTCGATGGTTGTTGGTCGTAGTTGCGGTATGGGATGTCACTTGATTGATCACTCCCTGTATCAGAATTGGTGTCTGAAAACGTAATTCTCTTTCTTGTGGTTTGATTAGACACCTGTGGATTGTAGAAGTCTTTGTTTAGGTAAGGGTAGGTTTTTTCTTTATTGTACCTTTTGATATCGTTTTGAAGTTTTTCAGTTTTTTTATGGGCATTGAACTCCTCAAATTCCTTTATGGTTTGTTGTATCTTTTCAAGAAGGAATTTACCATTTGTAATTGTAGAATCTCCCAGTATCTTTTTTTCTAGAGTTTCTATTTCTTTTAATAGGATTTTAAGTTGTCTCAAGGCAGGTTCTATACTTAAGACCATCCAAGTGCGAGAGCACTTGTTCGCTGAGAAACTAAAACCTATTTTGAATTCTTCATCATCTGTAAAAATTATAGGTATATTACGGATTTGTAATCCAGTTGGAATGATGTTTGCGTTTAAACAATCTGTTAGAAATTTAGCATGGAGTTCTATTCTAACTAGTTTCTTTTTAAGCCGTTCCAATTGGTTGAGATCTGATTCATATGGAAGTTGAGTTGTGAGGCCTTTATTGCCCAATAATGAGGGGCCTGCCACAATTTTCAGAATATACTCATCTGAATATGACAATGTCTCTGCTTCAGACATAAATAAAGTTGTTTTATATTGAAACGAACAAAAGAAAAACCACTTAAAAGTGGTCCACAGCAGACAACTGTCTGCACTTAAAGTAAGGTAAGTGCAGTGGACAACCCAATATACCCTTGAGGGCTCGGGCAAATATGAATAAACAGGTAGAAAGGTGCCTTCAAGGGATTTGTTTGGTAAATAATTTGTATAATTTCGATTCTTAATTAAAGGTAGGGCAGTTATATACCTACAAATTTATTAATTATCACTTTTTCAATACTTAAATCAGCTTAGTTTGTCAGAATCAGGATTGAATAAGGTGTGAGTGAATCATCACATATTAACCTGAATACAATAAATTCAATAAACCAAAAGGAGGAGAAACAAGCGGGTGTATATATAAAAATTGAATTTATATTTCTAGTTCAAAAAAGGGTATCTCAAATTACAACAATTAAATACAGTGAAAGGAAATATTTCAATATTTGATGCCTTCACTTTCAAATTGATCCAACACTTTTTTACAACAATATATAGCCATTTCTCTGGAAAACAGTGTGATTGTCGACGTTTCGGTCTTTAGGTTTTCTTTACCAAGACCATCCTCAGGACAATTTTATTTACAAGGTTGACCCCTAATAAAATAAAAGAACATTGTCTTAATTAACGAAAAATCATCACCCTAAATAACGATACTTTTCCTCCAAAAAGTATATGTCGTTTCCTTAGTGATATTCTTAATCATGCATCTAGGATATTACTCTAGACTTGTAGTCGCAATTATTTCGCATTCCTATTGAAAAACATACTTGTTTTACATAAATGAATAAACAAAGCAATGATCCAGAACGAGTCATAATAAATAATGAAAAGCGTCAGCATAATACTATAAATCATTTAAACTCATTTATCAGTTGTGCTTTTTGATCATTGTTGTCAGACATAAAAAATGTAGGTTAGTCTTTATAAGCAATGGTAGTCCATTTTTTCTTAGCCTCATCGTATTGATCTTAAATGGCGTCCCTATGGCTTTTTATGGGGGCAACATTTATAGAGGTTGTTAATAAACATTTTCAATCTATTCCAGACCTCAAGGTATATATATCTTAGTATCTTGAAACTATCCCAGTGCAAATAGTCAGGATATTTAGCTTAGTCCTACCAAGAATATTGTAGTATTTAACTGAAATGAGGGCACCAGACCATTAACGTGTCTTTGTTTGCAAAAATAGAAGAAAATAATGAAATCTAGTCATTATTTGATCTAATCTTTGTGCTAAAGTTGATACGACTTGTAAATACGTAACATGAGATGTGTTTGCACTTCTTCTAATGTTGTGAGCCCAATGAATAAACATATTAATCTTGGTATTTCTAGTTCATAATAGGAACGAGCTTATCCAGATATTGAGAGACTGAAGTATATTAATCAATGAAGACATACCTCAAATCACTGTGGGTTATTTTATCCACTGAAAATCAAGCGGGACGTCCTAAATTCGTAACTAATCAGTATATTGTAGTCAAAGAAATTCAGTTGATTGTCAAAAAGCTCCCATCTTAATCTAAGATCAAACATATATTCAATCAATTATTGGGTCAGCGGTAAACAAAGGATCTAGATTGTAGGCAGTGAGCTACTTAGAACATACCTGTAGGTTATTTAAATCTCAAAAGAGCCTCTGTGTGGCAAAACTACTCTTGTGTCTGTTTACCGACACCGTTAAACACTCAAGTGGTCGTGAAGATGTCAGCGAATTAATCTAAAACGAAGAAAATATCTAATTTAGTTTGAGGTTAGAAGTTGGAGAAGGGTCTTACACTCCACTGCTTAACTACTTATAACATACCTGGCTGTTCTGAAGGTTTGAGTCTTGCATGCACGTCTGGACGTCGAACCAACTGTAGTGTTCATTTGACGACAGCATTTATGCTGTTTAGATAGCGAAAAAGGACTTGGGGAAGTTTGTCAAATGACTAAAACGCTAAAAGGTGGCCATCTTTGAATGGAGTGATTGTTCTGTTCATTCAAGATCTTGAGTGCCAGTATATGTTAAAAATCACTTTGTCTTCTCGCATTGTGAATATTTCATAATGAATAATCAATTGGATTGGTTATTGTTGGTATTGATCGTATTGTATCGTCCAATATAGTTAGAACTGACCAAACATTGCCATTTTTAGGAGTAATGTTACTTATAGTTCGATGTATAGAAGTGTTGAAATTTAGTCTTTCTAAACATCGATTTGTAAATTCATTCAAATAGTGATTTAAATATAGGATCAACGTGAGTGCCCTTTAGTATGTTAAATGGGACGTTTACTCGACTTTATAAATTAATCAGAGTCATTTCACGACTCAATATTTTCTTTTTTTGCACTGATTTACTCTTAGAGCATAAAAAACTGCCTATACAAAACTAGAATATTTTATTTTGCAGCACTGATTTGTTCTTCGAGTATAAACAACTACCTATACAAATCTAAAATGTACATAACAATAGTCACTATGCTACAAATCGTATTTAAACGTGCGTTGTTAACCATAAACGTGTTAAATCAATTAAATGATGAAACATTGCTATAGTCAAAATCTCTATTCCATACATCAACTTTGGTAGACTTCGTGAGAGAACACAAAATAATAATGAATCTGCTGTACACTGGAGAGAAGTATTTCATCAGAATAAATCTGTCAGACATAATCAAAAAATAGATAGTGACAAAGGGAATCGTTGTACATAGAGACTCATATGATTAATAGTCATTCTCTAGTGTAACCCTATTTCATTTGCAGTAGTTATGATCATTTTATAAGTGGTCACTTGATGAATATTTAAGTGATACAGGCCAGAGTATGCCATTCCGTTGCTGAGTTCAGTCCCCGGTTTACTACATCAGTCTGACAAATAAGTCTACCCTCTTTGATGGTTAGTAGTTGATCCACATTATTCTGTCTCTTAGTTGGTTTAACTACTTCCAAGACCCACCAGCGCATTTCTTTATCGGTGTGACCCTGGCTTTGGTAGTGTTCTACCAGGGGGGCATTTGCTGTACGACATCTAATGCGAGACTGATGTTGTAAAATTCTTTTTTTGACTGGTTGAACTGTTTTTCCAATGTAGTATAGGTTGCAAGGACATTGTATGCAGTATATCACATTTGGGTGCCGATCACGATCCTTCAAAAACCGGGTACGAACCGTCGGACGGAGCACAATCTCCGCCCGACGCGTACCCGGTCGTCAATTTTCACAAACAAGGAATTACGATTCGCACGGGTACACCATTACCGTACGAATCGTAAAAAAGCCCGACCGAACAAAAAAACACCTACCAATGCGATCTGGGAAAGCGCCGACCTGATGTCGGGACGCTCGCAGCCAGCCATTCACGACCCAGGAATCACGATTCGCACCGACGTCACCCCGCACGGCGAATATTTTGCGGCAGCCAAAAACTGCCGGGAAATCAGGACGACGCGAACAAGGACCACCAGTACGCGACGGACAGACGACGACGCGAACAAGGAGGACCAGTACGTGACGGACACACAGGACGACGCCACCAAGGAGGACCCGTACGCGACAGGACGACGCGATCAAGGAGGACCCGTACGCGACAGGACGACGTGAGCAAGGAGTACCAGTAAACGACGGACAGACATGGACCCGAACCTACGAGTCATCCCTGCCCTCATAGCAGTACACCTCCTCTACAGGTTACGACGCAGACGCCGCAGAAGGTCAGAATAACTAAGGGAGGGGGGAAAGTGGGGTGGGGTGGGGGTGGCACGACCAGGGCAGGCCACAAAACAACCACATAAGTCACACACCACACATGGCCTGGACATACCTGACTCCCATGCCCTGGTCACCACGAGGGGGTGGGGGCGTGTCCTGATAAGCCAGCGACCGCCACAACGGAAGTCCGTCACCACGCGAACCGGCAACACAACCAGACAGGTACGTCCCGTACCCACGCCTGAAGAGCGTGGGTACGAGTCGGACCACGCCCACACACGTCACCCCAACAATGGCGGGACGGATCGCACCCACGTGGCAAAGGCCTGGGTACGGGCCGCACAAACATCACATAGCGTGGGGACGGATATGTACGGACCCTACCCCCACCCCGTATGCAAGGAGCATACCCCCCACCCCAACAGTGTTAGTACGACCCGTACCCCCACCCGCGGACGTACGGAGCGTACCCCCACCCCAACAGTGTAAGTTCGACCCGTACCCTCACCCGCGTATGCATGGAGCGTACCCCCCATGCCAACAGTGTAAGTACGACTCGAACCCCCACCCGTGGACTCACGGACCGTACCCCCACCCCAACAGTGTAAGTACGACCCGTACCCCCACCCGCGAATGCAAGGAGCGTACCCCCCAGCCCAACAGCGTAAGTTCGACCCGTACCCTCACCCGCGAATGCAAGGAGCGTACCCCCCAGCCCAACAGTGTAAGTACGACCCGTACCCCCACCCGCGAATGCAGGGAGCGTACCCCCCAGCCCAACAGCGTAAGTACGACCCGTACCCCCACCCGCGAATGCAAGGAGCGTACCCCCCAGCCCAACAGTGTAAGTACGACCCGTACCCCCACCCGCGAATGCAAGGAGCGTACCCCCCAGCCCAACAGTGTAAGTACGACCCGTACCCCCACCCGCGTATGCAAGGAGCATACCCCCCATGCCAACAGTGTAAGTACGACCCGTACCCCCACCCGCGGACGTACGGAGCGTACCCCCACCCCAACAGTGTAAGTTCGACCCGTACCCTCACCCGCGTATGCATGGAGCGTACCCCCACCACACCAGTGTAAGTAGACTCGTACCCTCACCTCGAATGCATTGAGCGTACCCCCACCGTGTATGTGCCAAGCGTACATATCCTGAAATCGGAGGTGTGTGTGCAGAGTCCACCCAGCAGTGCCCTGAGACAGGAGGGGTGGTTGCCTATCACTCCCAGCAGTGCCCTGAGACAGGAGGGGTGGGTGCCTATCACTCCCAGCAGTGCCCTGAGACAGGAGGGGTGGGTGTGGAGTCCTCCCAGCTGTGCCCAGAGACAGGAGGGGTGGGTGTGGAGTCCTCCCAGCAGTGCCCTGAGACAGGAGGGGTGTGTGCAGAGTCCTCCCAGCAGTGCCCTGAGACAGGAGGGGTGTAACACATGTGTGTGAGGCCAGAATAATCCACATGCATACTGGCTACAAGGGAACATGTCCCCATGAACTCATGTCAACAGACTCCACACACAAGTACAGTGATCATCAAGGATGCCACGATTGTTGCAGGTGGAGACATGGCCCTGCATGCATGGCCAAAGTAGAAGGGCTCCGTCACACACACAGCTCATGTAGACACAGCTCTGCGGTAAACATTGGGAACACCCTACAGGGAAGAAAGCTGGGTACACAGAGGAAGGAATACACCCTGGGACAAGTGCACCATGCAGTAACTGCTTACATGAACAAAGAAAGTCAGCCAACACCTTGTGATGGCACACAGATCCCAGGGTCCCACCAATGAGCAGTACACTACTACATATCCCACACACCCAAACCCTTACACACCACCAAAAACCATGTAGCAGCCCCACCAACACCAATACCAGCATAGCAGTAGTGTGATAATGAAAACAAAATTAAGCTTTATTCAGCATGAGCACAATGTCCGTGGATCGCAGGCAGTTCAATCTTCACAAAGCCCATAGGGCAGTCAATGATTCTCAGCTGGATGGGGGACACAGTGGGATGCGTGTCCCCTACCTTGCCTGCACAGTCAAATGGCATCGTCTTCCACACTGGTGAGGGCATCAGGGGGGGGGAAGCAACAGGCACCGCAGGGACATCAGGGCAAAGGGGCAGCGTTGTGGGTGCAGGGATGGAGGACTCCACCACAGGGGGTGGGTCAGTGCCAAAGGCGGAGGCCAGGATGGCACTACACACCTTTGCAAGGTCCTCCAGGGAGTCCCCTGCACCCGAAGGGACCTCAGGCCCCAAGGAGGGGGGGGGTCAGAGGGATGGGTCGCAGCGCCACCGGGGGAGGGTGGAGACAGGGGGGGAGACTCAACCACCCTGACCGGGGACCTCCTTGACCGCTTGCGTGGTGGTGTAACTGTGGGGCTCAGGGACAGAGCGGCCATGAAGGAGTCCTTGGGGGAGATGTGGCCAGGAGAGCTGAGGGGAGGGGATTTGGAGGGAGTGGACTGGGTGGAATGCGGACTCCCACTATGGCTGCGTGTCACACGTTTGCCCCCCGACCCAGTGGGTGTGCCTACCTCACCCTGTGTGTGCGTGTCAGGAGGAGTGCGGTGGACCTTCCCTGCAGGTGTGGTGCCCGTGTCCGTTGATGTGGGTGCATGCCGATGTCTGGGTGTACGTGGGACAGGCATGGGAGTGGGAAGTGTGGATGGGGCAGGGGTAGGTGGGGGGAGGTCGCGCTGCAGGAGACCCACTGCTGCAGTCAGTGTGGAGTCGATGGACCTCAGCAAGTTGCGTTGGTCAGCCTGCGATGAATGAATGCCCTCCAAGAAAGCCTCGATGTTGGTGAGGGTTTTGCCGTGGGCATGGAGGACATTAAGGATCGCAGCCTGACCAACCTGCAGTTGCCGCTGGATGTCCACAGACTCTGCATTGGCGGCAGCAGTGGAGACAGGGGCAGGGGGTGCGGTGCCTGGCAGGAAGGAGACATGCTGTGACCGGGCACGCTGGGAAGGGACACGAGCAAGTGGGAGGCGGCTGGTGGGAACTGAGGGGGCGGTGCGAGGTGTTGTTCCGCTGTCAGCTGCTGGTGCAGCCACCGCCCACTCGGAGACATCCTCCTCGGACCTGTCAGCTTCGTATTCTGACGTGCCAGTCGACAGGTCCTCGGCCGCACTATCCTCCACCTCTGTCCCACTCGATGTGCCAGCCCCGATGTCACGGCTGGCACTGGTGCTCGGTCCCTCCGCCTTGCCTGTGTCCATGTCTCCCTCTGTGTCCCCCGATGATGCTGTGGGCAGGGTGGAGAGACAGAAATTAATCAGACAGCTGTACACATCAGTCACATGAGTACAATCGACATAGGTAACACTGCATAGCCTGAAAAGGAAGATCCCTAACATCTACTAAACAAGGTACCGATGTAGGGCATGAAACACACAGTTGGTTGAGCCACCATGCCACTGAAATACCATGGAGAGCATGAGACAATAGCAAATGACAGGAAACGGAGTCTGACATAGCACCCAGGCCCTGGGGACAATCCAGCACTGCATCTGCACCACACAGCGTTGGCGAAAATACCGATGACCAGGGACCATATCCATGAACTTGAGACACATGCTGCATAGGTAATGCTGAAAACATGCCCAACATGACTCGGTCACTGCACATTGCGTGTGTGTCCAGACACATCACACACTGCCCAGACCCAGCAAGTAGAAATCAGGATTTGACACATAGGCATTGCCCGCACCAACAAGACCCTACACGAGGCAAATTGTTGAGACACAGGTGGCACCAACATCTCATAGTCTGGCTGATACACACAGGGGCAGGCAAAAAGCAAGAGTGTACGCCAAACAGCCAAGGTGCGCCTGTACAAATAATGAGGTACCAGTGCCCATCCTCAGATGAGTATAACAAGACACACAGGCACTGGCAACTGTGAGTATGTAGAAGGACAATCAGGTCAGGGTGCACAGTGGACACCTGTACAAAATAGCACGTCTATATACATGGTGACAGGGGACAATGGCACAGAGCACAACCTACGCTGTAGACACTGAGATTGTCCACGTTTATGATGACACATACACCACTGAGGAAAAGGTGCCCCAGGGGACAGTAGTGGGCACGCAACTACATGCTACTGAATGGTAATGACTGCAACACACGTCACCATCCCTGCACTATGTGTATCGCACACTCATGCACATCATGTCACAGGCCACTACATAGGACATGCGCGCTGTAAGGCATGACACATGAGAGACCAACTCCCATGTCTGGAGTCAGCATCAGTGCCAACTGACATGGAACCCACATGCAGTGAACTTGACAGTGCACAGGCAAGGTCCCACAACCTGTTACACACCACCCCCACACATGATGCTACAGTCATTGTTCTCGTGGACAAAGCGCCAGCCTACATCACCTTGTGAAGGAGTGACTACACACAGACCAGGGAACACATTGCAAGGAGGGGAAGGGTGGCAGGGGCACAGCGCTATACTGGGGCAAACAGGATCTGCACAGCACCTTTAAACCCTGCCAGTTAATTCATGCTACTGTGCCCTTACAAATGCCGGTGACACACAACAAACACACATGTACCTACCCCCTTCCGGCTGCTGCATCGCCTGTAAGCGCCTCTCCAGGTCTGGAAAGACCCCCGGCAGCACACGCCTGTGGAGGTGGCTCAGACGGCGGCGGCCGCGGTTCTTGTGGCTCTCAGGTGAGTCCCCCAGCAGGAGCCGTGCAATCCTCCGCGTCCAGCACCGGATATCCTGCCAGCGTTTTCTCACCTGGGGCAGGCTCCGCCTCCGACCATCCACACCCCTCACGGCACTGACGGCGGTCAGCCAGATCTGCTCCTTGGCAGTGGCGCCTACCTGTGAGGAGGAACAAGTGACACCACATCAATACACCAGCCACATGTCACAGAGAGACATATGGGTACAAATTAGCTGGTTACAACAAGGCATGTCATGCAGCCAACGCATTGCACCTTTGTCATAGGGACATCATCCCCTGGTGATGGAAAAAGCAGTACGTGCCACAGTGGGTACACAGGTGGAATGATGGCAATGTCACAATCAATGATCAAGGCTCACACTGTGCATCACACCCACCCCTCCTGTCTCAGGGCACTGCTGTGAGTGATAGGCCCCCACCCCTCCTGTCTCAGGGCACTGCTGTGAGTGATAGGCCCCCACCCCTCCTGTCTCAGGACACTGCTGGAAGACATCAGGCACCCCCCCCCTGGACCCCCCCGACAGTACATGGCATGTGTGTTACACCTGGACGCAATGGCAGAAGTCACAGTCACAACATAGGGACAGTCTGTGGCAGTGGCCTATGCACTCACCTGATACCCTGGTCGCCCATACAGCATGGAGTACTGTGGGAGGATCACATCCAGCAGAGCCATGTTCTCCTCCAGGGTGAATGGCTGTGTCCTCTCCACAGCCCTTGACATGGTTCCAGGGAATCAGTAGCAGCAGCTGGGTCGACGAATGCAAAGATGTGCAGGCAAGTGCTCCCTCATGGGACCTGGCTGCCTTATATGTGCCCTTCTGCCCAGTCTCATGCACAGGAGTACAGAGTGATTGGTCACTCACATTTGCATCCTATGTTTCCACCAATCCCTTCAAACCTAGCAGTCTGTGGGTTCTCTATCAGTTTCATTCTCCTGCATGATGTCAGCCCCACAAACACATTGCAACAAAGTAGAAGAATTCCAACTGACTTCTGCTGTGCACCTTCCAGAACAATTTCGAATTTTGAACTTGGTCTCCATGACAACCAGCATGCATGTAGGCCTTAATACTTGTCCCCTATGTAATTTGGAGCATCACACACAGGTACGGTGCGTTTCGGGGCCCTAGGGCACCCCAAATGCATGGCAACGGCCCGTACATGCATGCCTACGCTCTCCATCACTATGGGTCTGCACGCGTATGCGTACCCGTAGTGTTACGGACCGTACACACGCATGTACGCTCTCTATCACTATGGGTCTGCACGCGTATGCGTACCCGTAGTGTTACGGACCGTACACACGCATGTACGCTCTATATCACTATGGGTCTGCACGCGTATGCGTACTCGTAGTGATAGTGAGCGTACATGCGAGTGTACGGTCCGTACCACTACGGGTACGCATACGCGTGCAGACCCATAGTGATAGTGAGCGTAGATGCGTGTGTACGGTCCGTACCACTACGGGTACGCATACGCGTGCAGACCCATAGTGATAGTGAGCGTAGATGCGTGTGTACGGTCCGTACCACTACGGGTACGCATACGCGTGCAGACCCATAGTGATAGTGAGCGTAGATGCGAGTGTACGGTCCGTACCACTACGGGTACGCATACGCGTGCAGACCCATAGTGATAGTGAGCGTAGATGCGAGTGTACGGTCCGTACCACTACGGGTACGCATACGCGTGCAGACCCATAGTGATAGTGAGCGTAGATGCGAGTGTATGGTCCGTACCACTACGGGTACGCATACGCGTGCAGACCCATAGTGATAGGGCCGTACACACGCATCTACGCTCACTATCACTATGGGTCTGCACGCGTATGCGTACCCGTAGTGGTACGGAACGTACACACGCATCTACGCTCACTATCACTATGGGTCTGCACGCGTATGCGTACCCGTAGTGCTACGGACCGTACAAATGCCAGTATGCTCGCCATCACGATGGGTACACATACGGCAGCACTCCCACAGTGATTTGGGAACATGCACAGGCCCTCTCAGCAGCAGTACGGCGGTTTTTACACATCACTGTGGTGATAGGCGACACACATGTAGGAATAGGGCGGACATACTTGTCCATGGATGGACATACTTGTCCAGGAATGGACATCAAGGCATCGTCTGTGCATTACTACATGTGTGGGGCACAGGTGTCACAGGCTGTGATGTGGAACATGCCTCCTGAGTGGAGAAGGCACCAGATGTATGATGAGATGTGTACATGTGTACTGTGTGAGGGTGCAATGTGTGCCAGGCATGCCCTTGACTCCTTTGACATGTGTGCATGTGGGACTGCGCACTTGGGGTGAGCGTCACTGGCATGGCACGGACACCAACACACGGAAGTGTCCCATGATGCCCGGTACAGGGGTCATGACACATGACTTGTCACTACCCACAGTGCACAATGTGACTATGTCATATATGTGTCCGGGATTTACATCAGGTTGATGTTGTAGCACCCTCAAAAGCTGCAGCCGTTGCAGCAACCAACATGTGGCTGTGTGTAGATTGTCATTGCACACTGTTCCCAACACCATGCCACATGTGTTATCGGATGTGAGGTGCACATGTATGCATGGGACACGGAGTAGCGTGACAAGGCCATGTCAGCATCCTCACAAGGAATGTGTGGTGAGTCATGACATGTGCACCTTCATGGCAAGGTGTGTGGGCTGGACTAGTGTAATGTCATGTGACCTGTGGCTCCAGTGTTCCGCTACCAGTCTCTGCAATCGGCATCACACTTCTGCTGATGTGTGGGTGTATGTCACTCCTGTCTTGCGTCGGGCAGTGCACTTGCACTGGGACACAGCTTTTTCCATGGCGTGGCATGGGGAGGTTCTCAATCACCGTGTGTAGCTGGGTCTTGGAAGGAGTGTCACCTTGCATCCATACGTGTCCTGGCCATGTAGCACATGCCTGACTCCCTATGTGGCATGTGTGTATTGCCAGATTTACATGTGCTCAGTAGACATGAGTTGTTCTCGTAGTGCACTCACTCTTCCTTGTCACTTCCAAATTACTGCAGAGCGCCTCCTGTTGCCCGACGAATTCCAGACTTGGCTACCATGCAGGAGAATGACAGGATCCGGCTCTACCGCTTCACCCAACCGTTGATTCTGGAGCTGACGGCGAGACTGGCACCACACCTGCAACCGCAGCACAGGTATCCTACGGCACTGACACCCCAGCTGAAGGTAATGGCTGCCCTACATTTTCTTGCCACGGGTACCTTCCAAAATACCATAGCTCATGTTGGTGGCATGTCCCAGAGCATGTTCAGCGGTGTGCTGCATGATTTCTTGGAGGCCATGTTGATTCACCTGGATGACTTCATCAAGTTCCCAACCCCTGAACAGATGACTGAGGTCAAGCGTGGATTCTATGCCCTGGGAGGGATGCCCCATGTCATTGGGTCCATAGATGGGACACATGTAGGTTTGGTACCACCACACGCACGGGAGGTGGCGTACCGCAATCGGAAGCACTACCACTCCATCAATGCCCTTGTGGTGTGTCTGTCCAATATGGTGATTTCACATGTCTGTGCTCGTTTCCCAGGGTCAGCACACGATGCCTACATCATGAGGCGTAGCGGGATGCCTGATATGATGATGCAGCTGCGCAACGAACGGGCATGTGTTGTTGGTGGGTACAGTCTGTCTGTCCTGTATTCTGTATAGCCGACCAGCACGACCGCTACACCAGTTCTAACGATGTCCATGTGCTTCCCATGTAGGGGACGCTGGCTATCCCAACATGCCTTGGCTGCTGACACCTCTCCGCAACCCCATCACGCCGGCCCAGCTCCGCTATAACACCGCCCATGGCCGGACAAGGCGAGTGATAGAGAGGACGTTTGGCATGCTGAAGAGCCGATTCCGGTGCCTCCACAAGACCGGCGGTGCACTCCCTTATGCCCCGGCGAAGGTCTGCAAGATCTTCATGGTCTGCTGCATGCTGCACAACATGGCAGTTGAAAGAGCTGTGCCACTCATCCTGAATCAACATGACGAGGACCATCCACCCGTGGAGGACGAAGGGCTTGGCAATGGGGCTAGTGATGTGGAGGATGTGGAGCCGCAAGAGGACATCCGGACTCGGCTCATACGCGACTTCTTTGCTTAGTGGTGAGTACCAGGGTCTGAGTGTGCACGCATTGGTCCCCGTGTGGCATGCGTTGTGATGTGTGTCTCCACCTGCATGTATGACACGTGGGTCAGAGGTGTGTGTGAGTGTGTCACAGGAGTGATGGTGGCAGTGATGGTAGTATTTCCCCAGTCATAATTGTGACCTAGCATGTTGTCATCCATACATGTGTCGAGTAACTGCACATGCAAGTGGCTGTGCTTTTTGTGGCTGACTTCTTGTGTGTCTCTCTTCCCCAGGTACCTGCGTATGCCGTTTGCTGGTTGCATTGTTGTGGCACTGCTATTCCTCATGGACATGACATCGTGGGCTGACTCAGCGTTACAGGCACGGACACGTTTGGAAGTCTCCATGGGGTAAGGGATGCATCTGGGGTGTATTGGGTGTGGCAGTTGTTCACGATGTCTGCACACTGCCCCGGTCGGGGTTTGGTTCCTCTGCAGACATGTGGCATCCCCATGGGACACGACATGCAGCTGGGTACACCTGAATAGATGGTCTGCCTGGTTGTCAGTCATCAGTGATGGGATAGTGGATTGTGATGATGGCATCAATGTGTGTGACACTGCCCTCGGACACATACGGTTAACATTGTCTTGACATGGCGTGGGACTTCCACATCAGCGGATCTATGGTGTATGGCAGGCTCTCCGTGAGCAGCTGTGGGTGTTTAGCTGTTAGCCGACGCTTGTGTGCCAGTTCCATGGCTATCACGCATTTGTGCTGCAGAAGGGGGGTGCCAGTGTTGGAGCCACATGTTACTCCACATGATGTGTTCATGTGTACTTCAAGTTGCCTCTGCAATCCCAAAAACATGACTAATAAAGGTGTCCCTATGCCTCCAAGGTGCCTCTTCTCAGTCAATGCTGGTGTGTTGGCACGGTGCATCCTGCATGTCTGGCATGGTATTCCCTGATTGTGGCTATGTGTCAATGTGTCGAGTGGCAAGATGCAAGCTGTGTGTGTGTGCTGAGACTGTGTATTGGGCATGATGTCCATGACTGTGTGGGTATTGTGACATGTGCCATCCCCATGCATCCAACGTTGTCCATGACCCCATTCTCTGCATCCACCGGACTCAAGCTTGCAGGACATGGTTCTGCCACCTGTCTACACATACCTGGGTGCCCCCCAGGACACGGGCCAGGATCCCTGACCTCTGCGCATGACTGTTGCTGTACTCAATGTGTCTGTCAGCACGGTTGTTTGGCCACCCCCTCAGCTGGTTCTGACCATCACGGGTGTGTATGGTGCTCCATCTCTGTCTTGCCTAATAAACTGTGACCCATGTGTCCTGTGCCAGACTCAGGCCCCAGGGTGTGGATGGTTGAAGTGAACAGATGACTCAGGCATGTTTAGACTGTACAAGACACATGTTAGGTAATAATGCTACCAGCAGGCATCTACTCTTAATAGTGTGATTTATTATTGGGGGGGGGGGGACAAAGTGAGGGGCTTTCCGGGATTAGGGAATCCAAAGTTCAGTAGGGGAGTTGGTGTCCTTGCCATTGGAAATCCTCAGAGTCCATGCCACAGTCTTTGTCAACATTGGTCAGCCAGTGACCAGCAGGGCCATGTGGCAGAGAATGTCTCTTGATGCTGTGATGCTGTTGCTCCAGTGGGCCAGGTGCCAGGCCAGGTGTCCTGGGAGATGGTGATGTAGCAGCCACCCTCACGGTCCTTTCCGTGGACGACCCGGCTTCCTGCGGGGAACCTCAGCAGCAGGCCGTGACGACGTCTGGGATGCTCCGTCGGATGTTTCCTCCTCCTCCTCCTGATCCCTCCCTGTGGGTGGTGATGTTCTCCGCCTTCTGGCACAGGGAGGGTCGGCCATGGTGTCGGCCATCCGACGGAGTGCAGCGTGAATCCCCTGGGACGCCGTCACTTGCTCAGCCTGTCTGTCCTCCATCCTCCGTTGGTGTACCTGTAGACAGGCTATTAGCTCCGCATGTTGCTGGGCCTGCTGGACCTTGATCCCCTCAAGGACGGACACAACCTGGGCCATGCCCGTGGTGTCCTGCCGGTATGAGTCCAGGATGTTACGGACATGGGAAAATACCGGATCCCCA
This sequence comes from Triturus cristatus, assembly GCF_964204655.1. Classification (NCBI taxonomy): domain Eukaryota; kingdom Metazoa; phylum Chordata; class Amphibia; order Caudata; family Salamandridae; genus Triturus; species Triturus cristatus. The sequence goes on from NC_140582.1 coordinate 239,509,776, forward strand.
GCCAACTGGTCAGGCTCGCGCCTCCGCCGTCCTCCACTCCCACCACCCCTGCCCACTTGCGTCTGGCCTGCACTTGTGGGAACATCGGGTCTCCGGGACCCCTGAGGGGTGGCATTGGCGTTGTCGCCTGCCTCCTCCTGGGTGCCCGGGACACCGTGTCCCTCCTGGCGAGCCTGGCTGCATTGCGGTGTTGGGGCAGGGATCCTGGGTGTCTCCTGGGATGTGGCAGGAGTGGGGGTGGTGGTTGGCACGGTTGTACCTGACGCAGGTGCTGCAGGTGGTTGGACACCAGAGGGGCCAGGTCGGTCGGGGTCGTCCGCAGAGTGGTGAGAGTGGTCGCTGCCGGTGGGATCGGTCTCCTGCAGATCCGGGTCCTGTGAGTGTTCCCCCCCAGTGTTGGGGGGTGCAGCACGACGTTGACCTGTGTGTGAGAGAGAAAATGTTAATTTTGATCCATGCAACATCCATGTTTCATCCGTTACAAAGTTGGCACATTTCCTCTTGGAATTAGGATCTGTCTTGCATTCCACTCACAGTGCACTTGTGCATGGGTGTGTCCCTTGGGCACCAATTTGGCCCCTTTAACTATGTGTGGCACAGTCTTACTTGTTGTGTCAAGTGTGACTGCAGTCAGCAGTGGAGTGTGCATGTGTGGCGAGCCATGCATTTGCGCCTTCCTTGTAGCACTGTACATGTGCACATGGAGTGGATCCACACACTTATATGATGCAGGTGGCTGTCCTTGTGCTCGTGTACAGGTTGTGACATGGCCCTGCGTTTTGCCATGATGAAGAGGGAGGGTTCTGGCACTGGCCACCCTTGTCTACATGCACGCAGTCCACCTGCTGACGGGCAGACATTCCCACACACCAAAGGACTGATTTGCTCTCCCTGTGTCTCCCTCCTTCTCTGTCCCCCTCTCCCTCCCTCTCTGTCCCCCTCTCCCTCCCTCTCTGTCCCCCTCTCCCTCCCTCTCTGTCCCCCTCTCCCTCCCTCTGTGTGTCAGCCTCCTCCCTCTGTCCATCTTCCTGTGTCTCCCTCCCTCTCTGTCCCCCTCTCCCTCCCTCTCTGTCCCCCTCTCCCTCCCTCTGTGTGTCAGCCTCCTCCCTCTGTCCATCTTCCTGTGTCTCCCTCCCTCTCTCTGTCCCCCTCTCCCTCCCTCTGTGTCCCCCTCTCCCTCCCTCTGTGTGTCAGCCTCCTCCCTCTGTCCGTCTTCCTGTGTCTCCCTCCCTCTCTGTCCCCCTCTCCCTCCCTCTCTGTCCCCCTCTCCCTCCCTCTGTGTGTCAGCCTCCTCCCTCCCTCCGTGTGTCAGCCTCCTCCCTCTGTCCGTCTCCCTCCCTCTCAGTCCCCCTCTCCCTCCCTCTGTGTCCCCCTCTCCCTCCCTCCGTGTGTCACCCTCTGTCACCTTGGCCCAGCTTCCTGGGCACACACTGTTAGCAGATCTTTGAGTGGCCCTTGGCCTGTTGATGTGAGTTTGTTTCTGATCTCCAGGCACCCATTTTGTCTGCTGTGTGTCTGTGCGCTGCTGCTGTGGTGGTGTGTGCTGCCACTCTTTCACAATGTTGGCTGTTCATTAGCTGCTGTCATGTGCAAAACAGTGCCTTCACCCCCATGTGTTGATGCAAGGCGTCCGCCATTTGCTGGCAAGTCATTCCTGTGTTGGGACACAGTGTTTGTCTGGCTGTGACCTAGGCCATATGGGCAGAGGGCATTGTTGTCTGCTTTGGAGTCGCACTATGTGATTTTTGGTGCCCAGCCTCCCGCCATCCGGGTTACCGTGTCATGTGTTGTTGTCTTCTGTGGCCTGTGACTTGACATTGTCCAGCTGGGTGCATGGGGCATGGTGGCAGCAGTGGCATGTGCCTGCTCATGGAGTGTGGTTGAGTCATGCGATGGCTTGTGGTGGTTGCGTGCCTGTTATTAATTTTGGTTGTGGTTGCAGTTCCCCCCATGTGAGGTGCGTTGTTTGTGTACTCACCCGGGTCTCGGAGTCCTTCTACTCCTTCAACTGCCTCCACCGGCAGTATGGCCATCACCCTCTCCTCCCAGGGATGGTACTGTACGGCTCTGCGGGAGGGCCCTCCTCCGGTGGCGTTGGCCTGGTCGTGTTCCTCCTGCCTCTTGGCTCTGACCCTCCTCCGCAGATCGTACCACCTGTTCTGGCAATCCTGCTTGGTCCTCCTGGTGTCCGCAACAGCATTCACAGCATCGACGATGGTCTGCCACATGGCTGTTTTGGCTGCCTGGCTGGTGCTTCTGACCAATGTTCCAAAGATCTGTGGCTCGACTCTGAGGATGTGATCAACAAGGACCTCCAACTCTCGGTGACTGAACTTTGGATTCTTGGTAGTGGGCATGGTGAGGGGTGTGGGTGGGGATGGTGTGGGTGTGGGGGGTGTGTGGATGTTGGGGGGGGTGTGGATGGTTGTGTGTGTGTGTGAATGTGATGAGAGGGTGTTTGTGAGGGTGGTCGTGTGAAGGTGTGCAAGTGTAAGATGTGGTGTAGCTTGTAGTCTGGTTCTGTGGTGTCTGGCAGCAGTGAGTCTGTTGCAAAGGCTCATGGTTTGTGTGTGTGGGCCCTTTTCATTGGTCCATGGGTGGGTGTGGCAGTGTTTGAATTTTGGGTGGGTGTGTTATAAGGAGTGGTGGTGTATTGGGCCTCTGTTTGTTTTTGACAGTTGCAGGTCAGTGATTGTGTTATTTTAGTGGTTGTTGGCCATGTTTAGTGGCTGTGTGCCTTTCGAATGGTGTATTCTTGTGTTGTTTTGTTTTGTCCTTGTTGTGTACGTGCGTTTTGAGCGTGTGTACGGTGTGTACATGGGCCATTTGGTTGTACGATTATGTCCTTGTGTGTGGCTTTGTACGACTCGTACATGCGGTTGTGATGTTGGGGCATGGGGTGCGCTCCGTACTTAGGAGGTTGTGTTGGGGGTGCGCCAGGAACTACTGGGGTGTACATGGACGGTGGTACGACACGTACAGGGGTGGGGGGGTGTACATTGACGTTGGTACGACACGTACAGGGGTGGGGGGGTGTACATTGACGGTGGTACGACACGTACTGGGGTGGGGGTGGGGCTCGAACGTACTGGGGTGTAGGTTCACGGTGGTACGACACGTACTGGGGTGGGGGTACGACTGGAACGTACTGGGGTGTACATGGACGGTGGTACGACACGTACAGGGGTGGGGGGGTGTACATTGACGGTGGTACGACAAGTACAGGGGTGGGGGTACGACTGGAACGTACTGGGGTGTACATGGACGGTGGTACGACACGTACAGGGGTGGGGGGGTGTACATTGACGGTGGTACGACACGTACTGGGGTGGGGGTACGACTGGAACGTACTGGGGTGTACATGGACGGTGGTACGACACGTACAGGGGTGGGGGGGTGTACATTGACGGTGGTACGACACGTACTGGGGTGGGGGTGGGGCTCGAACGTACTGGGGTGTAGGTTCACGGTGGTACGACACGTACAGGGGTGGGGGGGTGTACATTGACGGTGGTACGACACGTACTGGGGTGGGGGTACGACTGGAACGTACTGGGGTGTACATGGACGGTGGTACGACACGTACAGGGGTGGGGGGGTGTACATTGACGGTGGTACGACACGTACTGGGGTGGGGGTGGGGCTCGAACGTACTGGGGTGTAGGTTCACGGTGGTACGACACGTACAGGGGTGGGGGGGTGTACATTGATGGTGGTACGACACGTACTGGGGTGGGGGTACGACTGGAACGTACTGGGGTGTACATGGACGGTGGTACGACACGTACAGGGGTGGGGGGGTGTACATTGACGGTGGTACGACACGTACTGGGGTGGGGGTGGGGCTCGAACGTACTGGGGTGTAGGTTCACGGTGGTACGACACGTACAGGGGTGGGGTGGTGTACATTGACGGTGGTACGACACGTACTGGGGTGGGGGTATGACTGGAACGTACTGGGGTGTACATGGACGGTGGTACGACACGTACAGGGGTGGGGGGGTGTACATTGACGGTGGTACGACACGTACAGGGGTGGGGGGGTGTACATTGACGGTGGTACGACACGTACTGGGGTGGGGGTACGACTGGAACGTACTGGGGTGTAGGTACACGGTGGTACGACACGTACTGGGGTGGGGGTACGACTGGAACGTACTGGGGTGTGGGTAGACGGGGCTATGACACGTACTGGGGTGGGGGTGTGGCTCGAACGTACTGGGGTGTAGGTACACGGGGGGTACGACACGTACTGGGGTGGGGGTACGACTGGAACGTACTGGGGTGTAGGTAGACGGGGCTATGACACGTACTGGGGTGGGGGTTCGACTGGAACGTACTGGGGTGTACCTAGGCGGGTGGGGGTATACATATACGGGGGGTACGTGTCGGACGTATGGGGGCTGGGGGGAGTGTTGGGCGCGTATGCGGGCACATGTCTCCATGGTTGCTGTAGGAGTTCGGTGCGGACGGTGTTTTTTCAATACGGTTGTAACCTCGGACGCACAGGATGGATCGTGATTCCTCAGTCGGACTTGGATTTTCACGTTTGTAAGGTAAATCGTCCGAGGACGTGTCGGACACATTTTCCGACCCGAGGACGTGTGGGGAATGATTCCCAGTGCGGTTCGTATGGACTTTTTACCATGCGAATCGTGATTGCCAGTTTGTACGGCACTTGTACGATTCGTACGGTAAAAAGACCCGATACGAGTCGCACGGGGGAATTTTTTACCGGATCGTGATCGGCACCTTGGTGTGTTACAGTTCGAAAAGGTTTTGAGGGTGATAGTCATGTTGTTAATGACACTAGTTTTAGTTGTTTGAGTGGTATTGCATGCCAAACACATGTTGCATTTATAATGACCAACAATGGGAGATAGTTGTCTCATATTGTCTATTGTGTCTTGATGTTTGTCATCATATGCTCTAACCAGTCTGTCTTGAAGGTTGGTACCCCTTTTGAAAGCAAATAAGGGTTTTTCAACGAAAACTGGTAAATTTTTTAGGAGACTCCAATGTCTATTTATGATTTTTTTGATGACATTTGTGTGAGTTCCAAATGTGGAAACACAGACTATTTGAGGATTTTTAGGACGATCCTTGACTGTCAGCAGTGCATCTCTATTGTTGAACCATGCACGTTTCATGGACCTTTTGAGCAGTTTGGATGGATATCCTCGAGCCTTAAGTTTCTCTTTTAATTTCTTTGCCTCTGAGAAATAGTCTTCTTTATAGGTGCAGTTCCTGCGTAAACGCAGAAATTGCCCAAATGGTAGGCCATCCTTGAGTGCTTGGGGATGATGACTTTGGTATTTTAAGAGAGTATTTCTGGCAGTCGGTTTGGTATATAAAGTTCGTATATAAGCTTGTTCCTATTATGAACTAGAAATCCCAAGATTAATATGTTTATTCATTGGGCTCACAACATTAGAAGAAGTGCAAACACATCTCATGTTACATATTTACAAGTCGTATCAACTTTAGCACAAAGATTAGATCCAATAATGACTAGATTTCATTATTTTCTTCTATTTTTGCAAACAAAGACACGTTAATGTTCTGGTGCCCTCATTTCAGTTAAATACTACAATATTCTTGGTAGGACTAAGCTAAATATCCTGACTATTTGCACTGGGATAGTTTCAAGATACTAAGATATATATACCTTGAGGTCTGGAATAGATTGAAAATGTTTATTAACAACCTCTATAAATGTTGCCCCCATAAAAAACCATAGGGACAACATTTAAGATCAATACGATGAGGATAAGAAAAAATGGACTACCATTGCTTATAAAGACTAACCTACATTTTATATGTCTGACAACAATGATCAAAAAGCACAGCTGATAAATGAGTTTAAATGATTTATAGTATTATGCTGACGCTTTTCATTATTTATTATGACTCGTTCTGGATCATTGCTTTGTTTATTCATTTCTGTAAAACAAGTATGTTTTTCAATAGGAATGCGAAATAATTGCGACTACAAGTCTAGAGTAATATCCTAGATGCATGATTAAGAATATCACTAAGGAAACGACATATGCTTTTTGGAGGAAAAGTATCGTTATTTAGGGTGATGATTTTTCGTTAATTAAGACAATGTTCTTTTATTTTATTAGGGGTCAACCTTGTAAATAAAATTGTCCTGAGGATGGTCTTGGTAAAGAAAACCTAAAGACCGAAACGTCGACAATCACACTGTTTTCCAGAGAAATGGCTATATATTGTTGTGAAAAAGTGTTGGATCAATTTGAAAGTGAAGGCATCAAATATTGAAATATTTCCTTTCACTGTATTTAATTGTTGTAATTTGAAGTACCCTTTTTTGAACTAGAAATATAAATTCAATTTTTATATATACACCTGCTTGTTTCTCCTCCTTTTGGTTTATTGAATTTATTGTATTCAGGTTAATATGTGATGATTCACTCACACCTTATTCAATCCTGATTCTGACAAACTAAGCTGAGTTAAGTATTGAAAAAGTGATAATTAATAAATTTGTAGGTATATAACTGCCCTACCTTTAATTAAGAATCGAAATTATACAAATTATTTACCAAACAAATCCCTTGAAGGCACCTTTCTACCTGTTTATGTGGTGACACAGGCACCCTTGCACCATGGTGCATGGATATCTGTGTTGTGTGGAGTTTGTTTTTGTGCAGGAAGACACATCTTCCTGCACAAAAACAATCAGTAAAGGCATTTGTCTCCTTCAATGTACGCTGAGCATTGTAGCATATATTGAAAGAGAAAAAATGAGGAGAAATTCAAACAAATCTCCTTGTTGTGCCTTGCTACACCAATTGGAGGATGGTGCACCATTCACACACATGTCCAGATTTATTATTTCTGATAAATCTGGAGATGTGTCTTGTTCTATGAATGTTCTGTGCAATCGCGCACAGCAACACCTATAGAACGCCCTTTCAACACAAAGTGGTGTGTATGATGAAAGAGTGTCTTGCGCTATAAGTATGTTACAAAAAGTGATGTATTTTTGGCACAACATGCTTCTAAAATTGCCCTATAAGTGCTTAAGGATTGGCAGACTATTACAATAACAACATTTTGGCAGTACATTCTTTTAAAAATAGCACGAGAATGATAGGAGCTAAGCACAGACTATTGTCTCCAAAGATGCTCAAAGAAGAATGATTGAAAAGATTGCGGTCCTTCAATAGGTAGAATAGGAAATATTATGAACCAGTCAAATCTTTTTTTTTCAGGTCACATGATATCCTATGACAAGGAGATTCCAAACCTACATAGATATAAACTTGCTGTTTTGAAGACTATTAATACGTTAATGCTTTTTGCAGATCTTTTTGCAAAGTATATAAAAAAAAATTCTTGTACTAGGGTTAATGGCTAGGCCAATCCTTAACTATATGAGTAATAAGTAGAGTAATTTCAGTACTGCAAACAGAGAACAAGATACATTTATAAGTACTTATGTTTTGGCAAACCATGTCCAATTTTATACCTCTCTCCAATGCAAGTCTTTGACACTTTCTGCATATATCTGGTGGGTTACTTGGCCACAGGGACACTCAGTATTCATGTTAACTTTATCCTGTAACTTAAAACGCACACTGAGCATCTTTCCAGACATATCTACTCCATCCATCTCCCCTTTCTTCACCAGTGTGGAAGCATGGCCCATTGCGCATATTAATACTTAGTTAAACTTACCTTCAAATTAATTGAAAAAAAATGCAACACATTTTTTTCTTTTTTTTTATAATTTAAATTTCAGAAAATTTCAAATGTTAGAGTTAGTATCTGTGAAAGAGAAGAAAAAATACAGATATAATATATAATCATATATTTTTTAAAACACAACATAATTTTAACATTTTGTTAAATTATTTTCTTTGCCTTTTTTGCTGTTCTCAGAATAAATGGAATTTCACTACAAACAGTGATTTCAATCGTACTCATCACATAACAGCGGGTAAAAAAAAAACCAATCAATTAGATTGTTAAAAAAAAACCTCTATCTAACATATTTATCATATAGCCAACTGTTTTTGAATATTCCATAAAAACTACATATTCAATAACAAACCATATAATACAAATCACCCATATGTAAAATGCTTTCTTCTAAGAGAAATTTCTTACTTGAATGTGAAAGAAATCAAATAATACGATAAACTATTACTCATACATCGTCAATAACAAACCATTTCATTCAAATCACACATATATTTAAAATGGTTCCTTCTAAGCGAATTTCTTTACTTGAATCTGAAAGTATTCAAATAATGATTCAATAAAGAATTATTTTTATAATTTCTGTACACTGTAAATGAGGTTTTAAAAAATATATGCTGTGAGAATGTGCAAAAAAAGTCCATAATTCAAATGTATAACTTTCCTCAGGGCCAAATGGTATTGCTGAAATCCTTTAAATTGAAATTGTCCAATAGTAATCATATTAAGACATTTTAACATATTTCTAATACACTGAATTATGTTCCTAAAACTTTGCCTTTAAAAATATTAGGTAGGAATTTGGTAATTCGCGAGGCAAAAGTTGTTTAAAATCCAATTGAGCATCATTACAATATGTCCATCCATTATCACATTTTAAATACACAATGTAATGTACAGATGTTGTAGAAGGACCATCATGGAAAATTATTGCTACTGCTACAAAAGTTCTTCCTGAAATGGATAGTTGACTTGCTACAATTTTTTTTATCAAAGTTTCCAATTTTCTTCCATCAGCTGTACAACGTTGCATCATTAAAATTGTATGTTGTCCATATCTTTGTATAAATAATGTTGATAACATTTGTGAGTTGCATTGGCTACAGTCCATGTTCTGATTTGCTGCTTTAACTAGTTTGTTGAAAGACACTGATTTACAGTCTGGTACTGTCAAATATATAAATCTTTCAGTGTCTATGTCAGTACAATTTTCACATTGATGTTCCCATTTATAACGAAGGCCAAAAAGATTTTCAATTTCTATGCCTTCATTTTCCAATACGGTAAGCATATACATTAGAAATTCCTGAGCATCTTGTTGGATATTCTGCGTAAATTGTGTAGAACCAGAACATATATCCAAAAGATTACGAATATCAAAAACGCTTTACATTTTAGTTTTATCTGTTCTCAATTTTTCATAAACAGAATGCAACAAGGAACAAAATCTTTTTTCCCGATTCTCCTCAATTTGCTGTTGCAATCTTTCAAGAAAAAAAACAACATTGACCACTACATTAGCATAGCAGCTCATACCAGAAGTATTTTCAAACTGATAACCAACAATCTCTTCTACAGTATCCTTTTTCTTTTTGATTGCAATCTCAACATTATTATGATTTTTTTCCTTCTCTATAACTTCACTACAGATATTCTCATAACTTCTTTTTCGACCCACCACACGCTTTTCAAACACAGGATATTGCCCTAAATGGGAAACATACACTCTTCTTAACCTATTATACTCTTTTACACAGTTTGCATCTGCAGTAATCTTTGACTCCTCAAAATCAATCAAAAACAAACCAAATAAACTTCTGACTCGCGACAAAGCAACATATGTCATACCCTCCAATGTTCACCAAAGCACTGTCTACACTTAATCCTTGAGATTTATGAATAGTCACTGCATATGCCAAAGAAAGAGGAAACTGTTTTCTATGTACATACAATTCTTTAACAAACAAATTACGCCGCAAAATAACCCGACAGTTTACACATCCATAAAAATTATTTTCTAAACCTGCAGTTTTAGAAATAGATTTTTCTAAAGAATCCAACTTTGTTTTCAATTTGTCCATCAAAATAATAGTGATTCCTCCAGGTTCTATTTTATCAATGGCTTCCATTTTTATTATTTGTTCATTTTCTAGCTTCAAAAGTTCTTCATTGAAAATAGAGCACTCATGCACTGTTGGCATTAAGCAGATTATAGAATTATTTTCTGCAACTTTTTAATATATTTTTTCAGGAAGCATATTTTCATTTGGAAACAAGTTTGTAACTAGTCGACTTTGCAAAGCTTGTTTGCCATGTTCTGTCAGTACTCCAATTCTTATATCTTGAAGAATACTTCCATATTCAGCATCATTTGCCTGTCGCATATTTTTAGTGAGGTCTTTGTACTCAAAATATGTCCAAATGTTAACATTTCCAACACTTCCCAAGGACTTTTTGGTGTCTTCATATGCAAGTATTTTAAATACTGATTGTCCTTTTATGGGAGTAAGTCGCAGTAGATCTCCAAAAACTATGACATGTTTTCCTCCAAATAACACATCAAACTCTGTTTTAAGAATTTGGTGCATTCTTAAATGTACAAAAGCAAGCATTAAGTTTGAGACCATGCTTACCTCATCGATAATCAGAAGTTTCATTTTCTTTAGTACTTTTGAAACTTCTAAACAAGCTTCTCCAGATAGCTTGTGATATTCCAATTTGTTTTCATGCTCCACAGGTAGCATAAGTAAACGATGCAATGTAATTCCTTTAATGTTGTGTGCTGCCAACCCAGTTGGAGCAGTTACAACACAAGACACATGTGAGTCCCTTGTTTTCTGCAGATAACTGGTGATTACTTTAATTAAGGAACTTTTTCCTGTTCCAGCTTCTCAACTCACATACATTTGTATAGGTTGAAATGAGGTGCATGTGCATTCTTTCTTTTCATGAAGAAATCCATGGTCAATCTGTTGCCTCACTTGCTGATATATTTCATTCTGTTCAACATTTAGTTGTTCTTCCAAATTGGCTAAGTCCATAATATCTTCTTGAACTTGATGCATTGCTGTTTCCACCTCATTCATGGCGATTGCTGCATCATTTTCAACAATTGGTTGTCCTAGTGGATCTGGATACAGTGGAGCAGAGCTTTGACTGTCTTGAGAACTGTCCCTAGCAATCTCAGCTGCAATAATAGCTTCTTGATCAATTTCATCGTTCCACATTTTCACATAATTTGCAAAAACAGAACATTCTATGGTATCTTTACAAGCATTGAAGGAATCTTCATAGCTGTGAAAATCTTCAAGTAATGCCAATTCTGAACGCCACGGTTTGAACACTTGCAAAAGTGCTAAATAGTAAAATTCCCTTTTATCAGGAGTGTCGCAACTCGGTTTCCTGTGATTAATTAAATTTCCTTTCCTTTGTTTCACCAAACATCCTTCGGAACCAATCACTGCATATTTTCCATCATTTATGTTTTCCGTAGTATTCTGTTTAAAAGTGTAGTTTTGCAGCACTTCCTAGAGACATATGTTCTCAAGATGATGACTTCTATTTGGATAATATGTGTCCAACATATTTGTTTTCAGAATATCTGTACTTTCTGGTTCATTTGATGCTAAATATTCATTTTCTTGTACAGATTTAAGAACTCGATTTCGTGTTGCAGCAAGACCTAGACCCACCCAAATGGTTCTTCTAGATTTGGAGTATAAACTTGCAAATGATAACCGATCTGAGCCTTCATACGCTCCAATCTCTCGATGGGATAACATCTTCAAACTGAAACTGTATAATTTCTTACTTAGACTCTTCTCATGAGAAATCTCTTCCCAAATTTCTTTTAATTCTGTCTTATTTGATTTTGTAATGTAGGATGTTACATACCAGCGACAGCAATGGAATTCTCAGCTACGTACTGAAAATCCCTGTTAGCATTCCACATAGAGAGAATAACCGGATTGTAATCATTTATGTATTTTGATTCTTCACATCTTCTCAAATTGTAGGAATTTTTGGGAGACTTTCTAGTGATAGTATGTCTCACTGCTGACATAAAACTGTTTACTCTTCCTTTTGATATTACAGGACGTGGAAATCCAAAACGACATTTGGTATAAAACTTTTCCCTAGACTTGTACTTTCGTCTACAGTATTTTCCACATCGATGGCTTTGGAATCGTAAGACTTGTTGTCTTAAGTTGTTTTCTTCTGTGCTTTTGGGTATGGCACATGTGGCATATTCTTCAATGAACGACAAAACAGTATAATCAGAATCAGTCCCAAATTTGGGGGCATCTTTGATCCATATGAGCATATGTATGTGAGGAGCACCTTGAGCTTGATACTCCTTTCTCCAAAATAAATCCACAACTTCTCCAAGAGGAGGATTATTTTTATTACAGATAAAATACATCATAGCTTCAAATCTATGATTGAAATACCTGCATACATTAACAGGATCCAAAGAGCACAATTCTCCAGGTGTCTTGTATTCAATATTTTTTATATTCGAATTTGCCTCTCGAAGAAATTCAAGTAAATCATCCCAAGCGTATTCAGCACAGCTTAGGGTAAGGAACCACGCAGGAGTTCCTAAGTTCCTTAGCATACATTTAAGTTCTCTATGACGACGGTACCAATACTCATTAGTGCCACACTGACATGCCATTAGATTAATCAGCTGAGATTCTAAATGATCATCTCTTTGATGTACTTTAGCAATAAATTCCTTTGCAGAAACATTTTGAAAATGTACTCCTGTTTTCAATATGTTATTCACTGCATATGAAAGTCCAGACAAGTCACTCTCAAACAAAAGATGAAATATATATGGGATACATTGTCGAAATCTTGGATCTTCTGCATACAATCTTGTTGTGCGATATTCAGATGCAGGAATCTGCACTGGTCGTTCATCATATCGTCCACCTTTTCCTGTTGGGAACAACTGTGGAAAACAACAAGCCTCCAAGCTTTTTTCCCATACACTCATGGGAGTTCCCTTTGCTTTTTTCATTTGGAATAACTCAATAGTATTCCCCATCACTTCTTTGGAATGAAGTGGATGTACACTGTAATGTTCATAGATTTCTTCAATTTTGGACATGTCCACTTTTTCAATTTGACCAGTTGACGTTTCAGTATCATCTCCTAAAAGTATTTCTTCTTCTTCCATATACACATTTTTATAGTACTCATTGTTTTTAATCAGATACAATGTTGCCTTTTGCACTTTCCTAACATCCACTAACTCTTGCCAGATTTTCTTGCTCTTAGTAGGAACGCCATTAACTAGAATAACTAGTGGTTCATTTTCTACATTCTCTACACCAATTGTTTCAATATTTTTCTTTAAATCTAGAGGTAAATATACAACGCTTCCTTTTAATCCTCTCTGTAAATCTGAAGGAGGCAATTTACCTGTTTTAGGCTCCATACGAACAATAGCCTGAAATGGGTGCACACATTGAATGAGAATAGACTTATAAGTATTTAAATCTAACAGTTCTGGATGAATAGTTACCAACTATAGATTATTATGCACAGCTCTAGCAGGCATTTTATTCTCATCCAATTTATTATAACAATGTTTACAAATACGCTGATCAGAACCCAAATCAAAACAATTCTCTACCAACAAATAAGTTGCAAATTCCTTCCACTTATCATTATTTTCTGTTTCACTTTTTAAATATAGATCAACAGTCCTAGTCTGATTTTTATAGTGAGTTCGCCGACAACAAATACAAGAATAATTTGGCCTTTCACCTGATATCACCTTAAACTTTGTAATTTGTTCTTCAAAATTTTTGGTAGTAGTATGTTGCACATTCTCTTCAACATTTTCTTCAATTAAAGTTTCAGTTTCTGCACTCTCTTGTTGAGGTCCAAAGTAACAAAACTCAATTTCATCACAAACCTTCTTCACATCTGATACTGATCCACGCAAAAGAGCAATGTTCAACTCATTTAACATTAGTGCTGTACTTTTTGCATAATACAATCTTCTGACTAACTTCCGCATCTGAGAATGATGTACTGCTAACATCCTGAAATGGTGAAAAACACTTTGACATACTTTCCTAGAAAGACAAGCCAGAGAATGACCTTGCAAACCAGTAATTTTTCTCACTCTACAAGGGTCTAGTCCTTGCAACATCTTAATCTTTTGTTTAACACTTTTTTTACTATATTCTCGTAAGAAATTGCATAAAATATCAATAGATTCTTGTCGTACACTACAAATACTACTGCAATCCCAAGTGTACACTGGGGCTTTAGGACGTCTCCCTAGAACTTCATCAGCTAACACTTCTTCTACATTTCTGGGACCCATCTTCTCTTTCTCAATTGGACAACCATTTCTAACCTCATAACCTCGACCACTGGTGTCAACTGCATGCAATAATTTATTGCTCTGTAAATAACTCTCTTCTTTAAAGAAAGGCTCTGAACTTGAACTGTGTTTCCATTCACCCAAAAACAAATCACAAAAATGAGTTCTGGAAATTACTCTTTTCCTCTTGCTTTTGGCCTTCATTAAATGGATTGGTTTATCCAATGATCGAATTCTGTTTAAAACTAGTTTTCTTTTTAGTTCAAAAGCCTTTTGAACAATGGATTCAATATGCTTCTTCTTTTTATAAAACAGTGCTCTTTTTCTATATTTTTTCACATCTTTAAGCAAGTTCAAAACAACTCTATTATAAAAATCTTTTTTTACTGATTTCTTTATACTGATTTTGCCTTCTTTTACCATATATCAAATCTTTTGAATTTAAATTTTCTTTTTTTCCTTTCCTGTAATTCGTACACATTTTTGTGGTCAAACCATTCTCAGTAGTTTGCACATTTCGCACACTGCTTCTAGGCTTTGTAAGTTTTTTAATGAATGCTTTTGTTGTCTAACCGGAAGACTTTTTCTTTTTAGCCACATGATGTTGGTCATCCAATACTTGTTGAATTTTCTTCGCATAAGTGTCCTTTAACTGTTCTTTTCTCTTTCTTGATTTTTCAGACATGATAACTTTATTGTACTGATGATAAACAATATCTGTAAAAAATTTACATAAATAAATGTATTTTAATAAAATTATAAATTATACTTGTCAATTATTATACAAACACATTCTATATAAAAACCATTTAACCACTTTTTTTTCTCATCATTAATTGAAATTGTAATTCAAGGTGTATATTTAACTGTATATGTGATTACAGGTGTGCATGTGTAATAGAAAAAGTTTCCTACTAGTGTTTGTGTTAAGGACTGAGACATCATATAAAAACTTACCCACTGACTGTATGAGTAGAGTAATGCAAGGAGAGTGCCTTGGTGAATTTATAAGTGTTTGGGTTTTTGCTCAGTGAATGGATTAGTACATGTTGCTGAATGGGTCACTAGAGGAGTGCAAGGGGAGTAACAGGGCGTTTGCTGGAAGTGTATGGATACTGACTGGGGAATTGAAGGTGTGAAAGACAAGTGTGTAGGTGGTTACAGGACTGCATGTATAGCAAATAGGCATTTGAAGAAGTCCATGTGCTAAGGCCTGGCTCACTGCATGAGTGCTTGGGTACTTACTGAATGATTAGAGTACAGCAAGGAGAGTGCCTTGGTGAATTTATAAGTGTTTGGGTTTTTGATCAGCGAATGGATTAGTACAAGGTGCTGAATGGGTCACTAGAGGAGTGCAACAGGAGTGACAGGGTGTTTCCTGGAAGTATATGGATACTGACTGGGGAAATGAAGGTGTGAAAGACAAGTGTGTAGGTGGTTACAGGACTGCATGCATAGTAAATAGGCATTTGAAACAGTCCATGTGCTAAGGCCTGGCTCACTGCATGAGTACTTTGGTACTGACTGAATGATTAGAGTACCACAAAGAGAGTGCCTGGGTGGATTTAAAAGTGGTTGGGTTTTGGCGCAGGGAATGGATTAGTTCATGGTGCTGAATGAGTCACTGGAGGAGTGCAAGGTGAGTGACAGGGTGTTTGCTGGAAGTGTATGGATACTGACTGGGGAATTGAAGGTGTGAAAGACAAGTGTGTAGGTGGTTACAGGACTGCATGTATAGCAAATAGGCATTTGAAGTAGTCCATGTGGTAAGGCCTGGCTCACTGCATGAGTGCTTGGGTACTTACTGAATGATTAGAGTACAGCAAGGAGAGTGCCTTGGTGAATTTATAAGTGTTTGGGTTTTCGATCAGCGAATGGATTAGTACAAGGTGCTGAATGGGTCACTAGAGGAGTGCAACAGGAGTGACAGGGTGTTTCCTGGAAGTGTATGGATACTGACTGGGGAAATGAAGGTGTGAAAGACAAGTGTGTAGGTGGTTACAGGACTGCATGCATAGTAAATAGGCATTTGAAACAGTCCATGTGCTAAGGCCTGGCTGACTGCATGAGAACTTTGGTACTGACTGAATGATTAGAGTTCCGCAAAGAGAGTGCCTGGTTGAATTTAAAAGTGGTAGGGTTTTGGCGCAGTGAATGGATTAATTCATGGTGCTGAATGAGTCACTGGAGGAGTGCAAGGTGAGTGATAGGGTGTTTGCTGCAACTGTATGTAATGTAATGTAAAATGTATTTCTATAGCGCCATTATCACTCAGAGAGTATCATGGCGCTCACCCAACCCAGATGAAGGGGGTTGGTGGGAGAGAACACACTTCACGCTAAACATCACATTCTTAAACCATTGCCATACATGCAGCGTCAGTTCGTAAAAAAAGCCAAGTTTTTAATGCCTTCCTGTATTGGGTTTCCTGAGACATAGAGCGTATAGCAAAAGGAAGCTTATTCCACGCTTTGGTCCCCAGTACAAAGAGGGATTTACCCCCTCTAGTCACCAGCTTAAATCTGGGGGTTACAAGCAGGTTCTGCCCTACAGACCTTAGGCAGCATGCTGGATGGTAGCGTTTAAAACCATTTTGTAGGTATTTAGGTCCTTGGTGGTGAAAAGCCCTAAAAGTAATTAGGAGGATCTTAAAAAGTATCCTCTTAACAACGGGAAGCCAGTGAAGCGCATTCAGTGCTGCTGAGGCTGACGACTTAAGCGGCAGACGTAAGACTAACCGAGCTGCTGCATGCTGGACTATTTGCAATCTATGGAGAACCGACTTATTTGTTCCAGCATATAAGCTATTGCAATAGTCGAGCCTAGAATTTATTAGTGCTACAGCAACTGTTTTCCTAGCTGACAGAGGCAAAAGATCAAAAAATTTCCTCAGCGCTTTTATAGTATGGAAACAGGTGCCAGCTACGGCAACTGCTTGCTGCTTAAAAGACAGTTGATTGTCAAATTTGATGCCTAGATTCCGAGCTGAGGTGATGGTATTAGGGGGAGCCACAGCATCCTCAGGCCAACAGCTCTTTGGGGAAAACAACTTGTGCTTTCCAAATGGCAAAATCTCAGTCTTGTCGGCATTACACTTAAGGTGATTGTCAGATTGAATACTGACTGGGGAATTGACAGTGTAAAAGACAAGTGTGTAGGTGGTTCAACACCTGCATGCATAGTGGATAGCGGTTTGTAGCAGTCTATGTGCTAAGGCCTGGCTCACTGCATGAGTACTTGAGTACCGACTGAATGAGTAGAGTACTGCAAGGAGAGTGCTTGGGTGAATTTATAAGTGGTTGGGTTTTGGCGCAGTGAATGGATTAGTACATGGTGCTGAATAGGTCACTGGAGGAGTGCAAGGGGAGTGACAGGGGGTCTGCTGGAAGTGTACTGACTGGGGAATTGAAGGTGTGAAAGACAAGTGTGTAGTTGGTTAGATGACTGCATGTATAGTGGATAGGGGTTTGAAGCAGTCCATGTGCTAAGGTCTGGGTCACTGGATGAGTTCTTGGGTACTGACTGAACGATGAGAGTACTGCAAGGAGAGTGCCTGGATGAATTTATAAGTGTTTGGGTGTTTGCTCAGTGAATGGATTAGTACATGGTGCTGAATAGGTCACTGAGGGAGTGCAAGAGGAGTGACAGGGTGTTTGCTGGAGTGTATAGATACTGTCTAGGGAATTGAAGGTGTAAAAGACAAGTGTGTAGGTGGTTAGAGGTCTGCATGCATAGAGGATAGGGGTTTAAAGCAGTCCATGTGCTAAGGACTGGATCAGTGCATGAGTACTTGGGTCCTGACTGAATGATTAGAGTATTGCAAACAGAGTGCCTGGTGAATTTATAAGTGCTTGGGTTTTGGCGCAGTGAATGCATCAGTTCATGGTGCTGAATGGGTCACTGGAGGAGTGCAAGGTGAGTGATAGGGTGTTCGCTGCAACTGTATGAATACTGACTGGGGAATTGACAGTGTAAAAGACAAGTGTGTAGGTGGTTCAACATCTGCATGCATAGTGGATAGCGGTTTGTAGCAGTCTATGTGCTAAGGCCTGGCTCACTGCATGAGTACTTGAGTACCGACTGAATGATTAGAGTACTGCAAGGAGAGTGCTTGGGTGAATTTATAAGCGGTTGGGTTTTGGCGCAGTGAATGGATTAGTACATGGTGCTGAATAGGTCACTGGAGGAGTGCAAGGGGAGTGACAGGGTGTTTGCTAGAGTGTATGGATACTGACTAGAGAATTGAAGGTGTGAAAGACAAGTGTGTAGTTGGTTAGAAGACTGCATGTATAGTGGATAGGGGTTTGAAGCAGTCCATGTGCTAAGGTCTGGGTCACTGGATGAGTTCCTGGGTACTGACTGAACGATTAGAGTACTGCAAGGAGAGTGCCTGGGTGACTTTATAAGTCGTTGGGTTTTGGCGCACTGAATAGATTAGTACATGGTGCTGAATGGGTCACTGGAGGAGTTCAAGGAGAGTGACAGGGTGTTTGCTGGAAGTGTATGGATACTGACTGAGGAATTGAAGGGGTGAAAGACAAGTGTGTAGTTTGTTAGAGGGCTGTATGCATACTGGATAGGGGTTTGAAGCACTCCATGTGTTAAGGCCTGGCTCACTGCATGACTTCTTGGGTACTGACTGAATGATGAGAGTACTGCAAGGAGAGTGCCTGGATGAATTTATAAGTGTTTGGGTGTTTGCTCAGTGAATGGATTAGTACATGGTGCTGAATAGGTCACTGGGGGAGTGCAAGAGGAGTGACAGGGTGTTTGCTGGAGTGTATAGATACTGACTAGGGAATTGAAGGTGTGAAAGACAAGTGTGTAGGTGGTTAGAGGTCTGCATGCATAGAGGATAGGGGTTTAAAGCAGTCCATGTGCTAAGGACTGGATCAGTGCATGAGTACTTGGGTCCTGACTGAATGATTAGAGTACTGCAAACAGAGTGCCTGGTGAATTTATAAGTGGTTGGGTTTTGGCGCAGTGAATGCATTAGTTCATGGTGCTGAATGGGTTACTAGAATAGTGCTAGGGGAGTAGGTTTTTAAACAGTTATGTGTCAGGAAACAGATGAAGTAACCACATGGCTCTGTTAGAATACTTGCACAAGTGCACAGAGACTCACAGTGTGATTCTAGACAAGCAAAACTATTCCCTGGACTTTAGCAAGAGAAACTAAGTAGACTGGAAGGAGGAAGATGACTGCATACATTCTACATATTTCACTACTGCACTCCAGTGTGAATGCCTGACTCATTCTGTGAATGCATAAGCAATGACTGGGTTCTAATACTACTGAAACTTAACAACAGGATAGGTTTTTCAGCAGTTATGTCTCAGCAAAGGCATGAGGTAACCACATGCTTATGTCACAATAGTTGCAGAAGTGCACACAGACTCACAGTGTGATTCTAAGCAAGCAACACTATTCCCTGGACTTTAGCAGGAGAAACTCACTAGAGTGGAAGGGGTAAGCTAACTGCACACATTCTACTTATTTCACTACTGCACTCCAGTGTGAATACCTCACTCATTCTGCAAATGCATTAGCAATGACCAGCTTCTAATACTACTAAAACTTGAGACCCACATTTTTTTAAGCAGTTATGTTTTTGTAAAGACATGAAGTACCCAAATACTTCTCTCACAATGTTTGCCCAAATACAGACAGACTCACAGTGTGATTCTAGACAGGCAACACTATCCCTTATACTTTACCAAGACACATTCACTAGTCTGAAAGGGGTATGGTGACTGCACACCTTCTACATATTTCAATACTGCACACTACTGTGAAAGCCTTGCCCTCTAATGCTAGTAAAACTTGACAACATGACACATTTTAAAGCAGTTATCTGCCAGCAAATACATGATGTTACCAAATGCTTTTCTCACAATAGTTGCCCAAATGGACACAGATTCACAGTATAATTCTAGCCAACCAACTATCCCTTGTACTTTACCAAAACACATTCACCATTTTGGAAGGGATAAGGTAACTGCACACATTCTACATAATTCAGTACTGCACTTTAGTTTCAAAGCCTGACTCATTTTCCAAATGCATAAGCAATGACTGGCTTCTAATTCTACCAAACCTTGAGCACAGGAAAGGTTTTTTAAGCAGTTATGTCTATGCAAAGACATAAAGTACCCAAATGCTCCTCTCTCAGTGTTTCCCAAATGCACACAGACTCATAGTGTGATTCTAGACAAGCAACACTATCCCTTGTACTTTTCCAAGACACATTTAGTAGTCTGGAAGAGGTAAGGTAACTGCACACATTCTACATATTTCAATACTGCACAGTACTGTGAAAGCCTGATTCATTTTGTGAATGCATAAGCAATGACTGGCTTCTAATGCTATAAAAACTTGACAACATAACAGGTTTTAAAGCAGTTATCTGTCAGCAAATACATGATGTTACCAAATGCTTCTCTCACAATGGTTGCCCAAATTCACACAGACTCACAGTGTGATTCTAGACAAGCAACGCTATCCCTTCTGCTTTACCAAGACACATTTAGTACTCTGGAAGGGGTAAGGTAACTGCACACATTCTACATATTTCAATACTGCACACTACTGTAAAAGCCTGATTCATTTTGTGAATGCGTAAGCAATGACTGGCTTCTAATGCTACAAAAACTTGACAACATAACAGGTTTTAAAGCAGTTATCTGTCAGCAAATAGACGATGTTTCCAAATGCTTCTCTCACAATAGTTACCCAAATGCACACAGACTCACAGTGTGATTCTAGACAAGCAACACTATCCCTTGGACTTTACCAAAACACATTCACTACTCTGGAAGGGGTAAGGTAACTGCACACATTCTACATATTTCAGTACTGCACTCTAGTGTCAAAGCCTGACTCATTTTCCGAATGCATAAGCAATGATTGGCTTCTAATTCTACCAAAACTTGAGAACAGGATAGGTTTTTAAGCAGTTATGTGTATACAAAGACATAACATACCCAAATGCTTCTGTCACAATGGTTCCCAGATGCACACAGACTCACAATGTGATACTACACAAGCAAAACTACTCCCTGTACTTTTAGCAGGAGAAACACATTACTCTTATTAAAAAGAAAGGCACCACATACAACCCCTCACAAATTATTAACTCACCTTTCAAATTGATTTGTAGATTAAGAAGTATGTCAGTCTCACACCAGATTTTCTTATACAGAATATCTGTACTGCAATGCTCTTAGCAAAGCCAAAAAATGGCAAACTTTCCCTCTCATTCTGCACATATATACATGTAAATATCAAATCACATTGCTTCCCACATTAATTCAAAAGCTAACACACATTTCTATGGGTTACACATTGCAACCATTTCCAATTGACATAAGTTTGAACCCTACCCCCAACCTGCTTACTGCCTGTTACCACGGTAACAGTTCATGGAACAGTCAACTGAGCACAAAGGTCACAAGTTCAGCACACAATGTTGCTACTACAAACAGCAAGAGTGCTTGACTTTTCAAAATATCAGCTTATCCTATGCAATGTTTCTTTCAAATAGTTTTTGTTAACCAATAAAAAGCATGCTTTTAACAAATACAAACATGCACCCTACTTTTCAGTCTATAATGTTCTCAAACAGCCAATCATTTCTTTTCTTTTTTTCACAACTGCATCTAATCCACTATTTTAGAAAAGTCTTACTTTTCAAAATGCCATTTCACATACAGACACCTTCTGAGTGCATCCAGACCTCCTTCCAAGATGCTTAGAGTGTGGATTGTGGGACACAGCTATATTTTCTGGAGCCAAATGTATGCAGAAAACATAGGTATTGACAAAGACCTAGCTTTGCCAAATGTTGACATTAAATGGATTGGTCAGAGAGGATTAAAGTGGCACCAATTGATGCCAGTGGTTAAATCCTTTTTGCATCTCCAACACCCTGACCTCATACTTGTGCACTGTGGTGGCAATGACCTAGGCAATTTGACTGGGGTAGGTCTGGAAATGCTTATGAAGGACTCCTTTGACGAATTAATGTCACTTTTCCCCCAAACGGCCTTTGTGTATTCTAACATATGCCAAAAACAGAAATGGAACTGGTCCAATCATTTTTGTCCACGGATTGAGAAAGCTAGGAAACATGTCAATAAAGCTGTTTCTGCTTATCTCAGAGATTATAGGATGGGGTCCATTTACAACAACAATCTGTGTTTTAATATGCAAGGCAACTATAGGAGAGATGGTGTACATTTTACTGATGAGGGTAACAGAGTCTTCCTCAACAACTTTAGACTCTGTATAGGTACTTACTTATAAGTACCAAAATCTCTCAATAAACACAACGGCTCTTTTTAGAGCCACTCAAGATCGAAACACATAAGCTTGATGTTTATCTCAAAAATATTTCTTTTTTTTTTTGCTTGGAGTCGTGCACCCGACGCGTTAGGAGTCGCGCACCCTATGCGAGAGGAATCGTGCACCCAACACGTGCACACCAAGGGCTGCAAGCGGAATCGTGCACCCAACGCAGTAGGAGTCGTGCACCCAACGCGTGCACACCAGGGAGCTGCACTGAGTGCCGCGCTGGGTGCGCGACTCCTAATTTGCCCGTAAAAAAAAATACCACCTATCACTAATTTCTATTCTCCCCGGGACCCCATCCCTCGGGGCCTATATACAACGTTGGGGACCGTGGGGGGAGCCCCAATGCCCCCACGGTCCTAGCCGGCTCCCCACGTCCTTCGGGAGCCGGCATTGCGTTTCCACACGGGGAGATGCTAACATGCAGCTGCTCGTGTGGAAAAGCAATATGGTTTGCATTTTGAAAGAGAGAGCAGGTTTCCTGCTCTCTCTTTCAAAATCCAAACCAAGTTTGCTATGAGAGGGTGGGAGCCTCGGCTCACGCCTTGCCATAGCAAACAGCAGTGTCCCGGGGGGTGGGCACCCCGAGACACTGCAGGAGCCGGCCCTGGGGAGGGGAGCCACGCGGCCCCCCTCCCTCAATATAAAAAGCCCCGGGCGGTGGTGGTCCCCAGGGCTTGGGGGGACTTTGAGCCCCCCCACACATTTATTTTGAAGCCCTGGGGGGTGGCGATCCCCGGGGCTGGGGGGCCACTCTGGGCCCCCCTATCAAATTTTATGTATTTTGCCCCGGGATTTGGCCCCCCGGGGGCTAATTATTAAAGAAGCGCGGGAGTCCGCACTTCATTTTTTTTGTATTTACAGAAGGATCCGCACACCCAGCGCGCATTTTGCAGT
The DNA here is from genome assembly GCF_964204655.1 of Triturus cristatus. Classification (NCBI taxonomy): domain Eukaryota; kingdom Metazoa; phylum Chordata; class Amphibia; order Caudata; family Salamandridae; genus Triturus; species Triturus cristatus. The sequence goes on from NC_140582.1 coordinate 239,533,100, forward strand.
TTTTTCCCCCCCAAAAAGTTTGGGCCCTGCGGGTCCTTGTGGGACCCCTAAGCAGGTCTAGAGGGTCAGGGCATTTCTACCCTGCCCCCTTTATACGTTTTGCGCACTTCATCCACTGATTTCTTAAGCCTTGCTTCTACCGAGGCACAAAATGGCTGCTAACACTTCCTAGTTTGGAATCTTTACACCCAGTTGACAGCCAATTAGCATGCAGCTCGTGATTGGGAGGGTGCACGCTCGGTGCGCATAGGGTGCGCAGATCCTCCAAGGCCATAGATATATCTAAGATTTTGATTTTGATTTTCTCCGGAACTACTGAACGGATTTACACCATTTAAGCTAAAGGCACGGCTTTGAACCAAGGTCTACCTTTCTGCTAAATTTGGTGCAGTTCGGGCTGCAGCTGCGATTAATGGTTCCTATGGAAAATTGCATGGTGAAAATATGTTTTGGGACCCCCCTTTTTTCTCGGCCCCCGCTTGACAAATCGCCCTGAGAGTTTCAGGATAGGAGCGGACCGGAGCGCCCCACCAGTTTTGAAAATTTCGCGAATATTTGTCAACCGCCACCAAAGTTATTCCAAATAGAATGTTGCGGATTTCCTATGGATAATAGGTCCTAACTATAACTACCTACTGGCGACCGCTAGTATGTAATATACATATATATATAGATATGTTTGTGTGTATATATATATTCACTGAAAAAACCATAGGTTTCACACACGTTATAGTTAGGAATTAGCATTTAAAAAACCTTGCAAATTCACTGAAAAAACCATAGGTTTCACACATGTTATAGTTAGCGGAAATTTTACTGATAAAAAACCAATGAAATTGCCCCGTTATAGTTAGTGCTGGCAACTATAACTCACGCGACCGCAATCCTCTGCTGATGCTAATACTGTATTTAGACACTTATTTGCCCATGTCTTCTTCCATACATTTTTAGCTATACATATATTACAAATATTTTTTTTTCATAAAGACACATATGTCATCAGCAGAAGATTGCGGTCGCGTGAGTTATAGTTGCCAGCACTAACTATAACGGGGCAATTTCATTGGTTTTTTATCAGTAAAATTTCCGCTAACTATAACATGTGTGAAACCTATGGTTTTTTCAGTGAATTTGCAAGGTTTTTTAAATGCTAATTCCTAACTATAACGTGTGTGAAACCTATGGTTTTTTCAGTGAATTTGTACGGTTTTTTAAATGCTAAGTTACTTTACGCCATTCGTGGCGTGCGCGCCCACTTAACGCAGTTCGTTCCGTGTGCGCACAGTGAGCACGCGGTGCGCTTCGCGCACCCACTTTACGCAGTTAGTGCCGTGCCCACGTTACGTTAGATGGGCCATGTACGCACGATGCGCTTCGCGCACCGTGCGCACATGGAGGACATATTATGCGCTTCCTTGTGATCGGTAATCTGTTTAATTTTTTGGGGGAATTTTTGTGTGGTAATAAGCCATGCACAAATGGTGGCCTACGGTCACCATTTGCACACGGGGTGGAGAAAGTGTGGATTTTTATTTTTTTTTAATTTTTGACCGTACGCGTACGGTAAGCGTACGGTAAGCGTAATCGGCAAAATTGCCGAAAAAAAAATAAAACCTTTTTTGCTCTTGGGGAATGTTTGGGGGCTCCCTCAACATGACTATGTGGGAGGGAGTTGTCAAAACAGCCCCGTAACATGTTTTTGGCCATCAGGTTTGATAAACAACTCTCAGTGCGAGAGACAAAATGGCGGACGCCGCTTCCTGGTTTCGGCCGATTCGAATGTTTACTAAGATCTAAGAGCCAATCAGAATCGCGCTCGCGCACGCCACCGTACGCTTACGGTAAGCGTACGGTAAGCGTGCGGTAAGCGGGCTCAGATATATATATTGATTTAAAGGCTATTTTCTCAGAATCTACTGAACAGATTTACACCAAACCTACAAAAGGCACTTCCTTGACCTAGGGACTACCTCTCCGCCAAATTTCTAGTAATTCTGTTCAGCCGTTCGGGCTGTAGCTCGTTCTAAAGGTCCTATGGAAAAATGCATGGGAAAAACGCGTTTTGGGACCCCCCTTTTATCTCAGCCCCCGCTTGACGAATCCCCCCGAGACTTTCAGGGTAGGAGCGGAGCGTAGCGCCCCACCTATTTTGAGAAATTCGCGAGGATTCGTCGACCGGCGCCAAAGTTATTCAAAATAGAATGTTGAGGTTTTCCTATGGAAACGTGGTCCTAACTATAACTACCTACTGGCGACCGCCAGTAGGTAATATATATGCAGTTCATCAAATTCCCAAACAGCAGCTGGCTGAAAAGCGGGACACGGACACCTGTTAAGTGCATGAATTACCTTCTTTATTTGCTGACACTGATCGGCATGGCAGATGACGCGTTTCACCCAACGAGTGGGCTTGATCACATGTATATATATATATATATATATATATATTCACTTAAAAAACCATAGGTTTCACACATGTTATAGTTAGCTGGACATTTCACTCGTAAAAAACCATTGAAATTACCCCGTTATAGTTAGTTCAGATAACTATAACTTGCGCGCCCGCAATCCACTGCTCATGACGTCACATATTACATCACTCATGACATGGTCAGTGGCATCACTCATGACATCACTGATGACATCATCCTTGTGATAGAGTGGCGGTCGCGCGAGTTATAGTTATCTGACCTAACTATAACGGGGGAATTTCATTGGTTTTTTACGAGTGAAATGTCCAGCTAACTATAACATGTGTGAAACCTATGGTTTTTTAAGTGAATTTGCAAGGTTTTTTAAATGCTAATTCCTAACTATAACGTATGTGAAACCTATGGTTTTTTAAGTGAATTTGTAAGGTTTTTTAAATGCTAAGCTATGTATGTATTATTATATTTTTTATATATTTATTTTACAATAAACTACCTATGTATTCAGTTATAGATTGACTGTATCCTGTAATATGGAATGGCTCGTTTAAAATGTTTTTTATTTTTTTTAAGGTTTTTCATCGTGCGCGCACTGTGCGCGCACAGTGCGTGCACCCTGCGAATTTTTGAAAAAAAAATAAAATGTTTTTTTCACCCTTCGGGGTCCTTCAGGGACCCCCTGACAAAGGCTAGGGGGTCAGGAACTCTCTACCCTGCCCCCTTTTCACGTTCTCCACCTTTCTTTTTCACTGTCACACACCAAACACACAAAATGGCAGCCGACACTTCCTGATTTCGACCGATTCGAATGTTGACTGACATGTAACCACCAATCAGAATTGCGCTCGCGCACGTTACGGTGCGCGCACGGTGCACGCTTATAGACATTTATGTACTTTTAAATGCAATTTTCTCAGGAACTACTGAACAGATTGACACCATATATGCAAAAGGCACATGCCTGACCTGAGGACTACCTCTTTGCCAAATTTAAAATAATTCTGTTCAGCCGTTCGGGTTGTACCTTCGACTAAAGGTCCTATGGGAAAATGCATGGGGAAAACGCGTTTTGGGACCCCCCTTTTTTCTCAGCCCCCGCTTGATGAATCACCCCGAGACTTTCAGGGTAGGAGCTGAGCGGAGCGCCCCATTAGTTTCGAAAATTTTGCGAGGATCCGTCAACCGGCGCCAAAGTTATTCAAAATAGAATTTTCAGATTTCCTATGGAAACACGGTCCTAACTATAACTATCTACTGGCGCCCGCCAGTAGATAATATATATATATATATACATATATATATATATATATATATATATATATATATATATAGCACCAAAAAGTCTCCTCCATTTCAAGCAGACACAGGGGACACAGCGGAGCACGGTGAGGCAGCTTTATTAACTAGGTGGCATGACGCGGTTCGGTGAATACCTTTCTCAAATGCCGTAAGTTACTTGGTTGGCCACTTAAGCATTCTATAAATAGTCCAGCCTCTCCTTCATGTGAAGAGGGCTCGCCTGACCCACATTTGTTACGGAACCACCCATGTAGTTCAAGACGAAAGTTCAGCTCCCACAATGCAGCTTGATGTTAAGCCGGGATGTGTGATGCTATATATATATATATATATATATCCTTTGTATGTCGCTCTTTCTGGAGCCCATGGACCAGTGGGAAGTGCCACATATGCCAGCAGAGCATACTGGCTATTAAATCCTTAAAGCAAAGTTACAAAGTCAATGTGCTCTCAGGATACAGTACACAAATCCAGGTTGGTTGCTAGAGTACAGTACACAAATCCAGGGTGGTTGCTAGAAACTGTTTATTTACACAACGCGTTTTGGCTGACAAAAAGCCTTGATCACATGATAACGCAAATAAACGCAATGTGCCCATTTGTTCCCTCCTTATTAATTTAAAAAGAGGAATTGTGAACAAGTTAAAACACTAAACAAAATATATACGGTAACAGCAGCCAACTGGTCATGTTCATTGGGATTACATGTTACTGTTACAAAGCAGGCCACATATATCCTAAATATGCGACGTCTATCAAAAAAGGAAAAACATGGAGCAAGTATTTAACGTGCATCCATTCATCTCTAAAAATCATCAAAAACATCTCAAAGTGTATTACTGGTTTTTGTTCACACTAGTTGTTAAGTCCCACCCATGCTCTATTTATATGTTAATCCTTTGAATTGATGGATACATAACGATACATATCTTTCACTATTATCTCGTGTTTTTGATGATTTGTGTCTTATATATAATATAAATTAATCTACATAAAATAAAAGTGATGACAATACACTTAAGTAAACAGTACACCTCAGACTCACAAAGAAAACAGACAAACATTAAAACAATTATTTGAATTATAAACGTCCCTTTTATAAACGTCCCTTTCTAACGTGATGTTTCAAAAATGTTTTTGAATTTGGTTTGTGGCAAATTAATTCAATCTGGTTTCTCCCAGCTCATACTTTTCAGAAAAAGATTAACCATGGTTTTTTTAAATCTCATTTTTGGTGGCAGCAAACCTTTATAGTCCTTATATGTCTTATGTTTCCATTGGAACCTGATGTTGTACCACTTTATCAACTTTTAACTATCTGCCTGCAATTTCATAGACTGCAAGATATTGACTTACACAATATTGTCAAGGTAATTAGATGTGGATTTAGAATAGTAAATACAAAATGATCGCTGTATGGCTACTTTGGCAATACTGTTAAAGGTTAATATTTTTGTATTCGATATTTTGACATGTAACCAGTACATGTACTCCAGAACTCCTTCAATATTCTCCATACACTTAAATGTCATTAGCCACAAGAGAGAAAATGAGAGACAAAGAGAAGACAGAAGCAAGGAAAGGCATTTCAGGCTGGTGCAAAGTGTGTGTATGTGTGTGTGGGTGCACGTGTGTGTGTGGGTACATGCATGTGGGGGTGGGTCAGTGTGTATGGGTTTCTATAGTCCATTCCATGAGAACTCGAGTGATGGTAAAGTCTGACTGACCCAAACACCTTCTGTGAGAGGACCAAGTGCACTATGGGTACTGGTACTCATAATACCATGAGGAAAACTTATCAAGGCTTTGCGCCAGTGCAAATCACAAAAGGTGATGGAAACTGCATCAAAGTCTTGAGAAAGGATCTGCTTTCCTGTGCAAATCTTGTTTTGTATGGCAGTTGTCAAAAGGTAATGGAAATGACGCTTCGCACCACTTTGCATGACTTTCTGTCAAGGCGTGATCCATGGGTGTTTCGTGGGTTATGCAATTACATATGAGTTTTGACACAAAACCTACTTATTAATGGCAGATAGGACTTAAAGCCAAAACATAGCGTCTACTCGAGGCAGGTAAACAGGAGGAATGTTTTTATCTCCTACCTTTTCCAAAATTGTATATCTGCAGTACTGCATAGCACACATCCAAAGTGGGAAAAGTTTAAAGTTAGTCTAAACATAGCACTTTGTACTATTCTAGACATGACACATACACCCTTGCACTATGATAGCGCAAGGGTGTGTATGTGGGTCAAAGCAGAGCTGCAACTTTGGATTGGTGCGCCATTTTGTGCGACATATTTATAAATCTGCCCCTGTGTGTGTGCAAATGCTTGCAGTGTGGTTTATGAGCATGAGTAGTATTTTGCAGCAATGCCATTACAAACTTCGGATTATCTGTCTTCCTTTGAAAAGCCTCGCATTGCCTTACATCTATCAGCACCAGTGTTGAAAGCAGCGATGTTCTCTATTTTACAGTAAATTTGTTTGTTTTATCCCTATTTCATGTATGTTTAAGACCTCCATTAAAACAAATATGTTGTGCATTCATGAGATGTACTTAACATTAAGAAAAACAAACACGGCAAGCTATTTTCTGTTTGACTGGATTAGTATGCGACTTATCTTGTTTGCGTAGTGCATTAACACTTGCAAATATTTAGTCCCTAATAAGAAATTATTTACTCAGTTTATTTACCAGAGCACTGTGCAACCCCATAAAATAGTTCCAACTTTGCCTGAAGTATTGGGTTGGGCACATCCTGGTCTAATTTTGGACTGTAAGTGCACTAGAGAGTTCAGGGAAACCAACTGCCTTGCGGAAACACTGAGGAGAGGGTTGAGCGGGAGCAGGATGCAGTCAGAGTATCAAGGATCAAAAGAAATACATAGGGGTATATTTACAAGCTCCTATCGCCACAGGAGCGATGTGTGCTTCGTTCTATTTACAAGACAGCGTTGTCACTTAACGTGGCTTAACGCTGCCTTGTAAATAAAATACTTTATTTCTCCTCGTTTTTACTGTTTCCATGTGTGCTGCGTTGGCCACTCCATTGTAAATATACCCCATAGTTTGTTTATATCTAATGTTTTGTGAAACAAGTATGTGTTGTATCACCTAAGGGATTAAAGAATTAGGAAACCTGGAAGGTTGGGATTTACTTAGAAGAAAACACAGTAGCATAGAAGGAATAATGACTTGCATTGACATTCTGCTTCAACATCCCATTGGTTTTCTTTCTGTTTCTCCCTGATAAATTTACGATATTCCACCTTATGATGGTTGGAATGTTCTAATAGCATTATAGCCTTTCTACCTCGGTATATACTGCCCATTAAATGCCAGGTCTCTGGCTATACCACTCTCTTGTGACTTGGGCCTATAAATCGGGTAGAGGACTATAACGCCCGATGCAGCCTATGACAGCGAGCCACATACTATATTATAAAACTGTGAAAACTGTGCAAATTTCACCTGCTCACACAGGGTGTTTTTCACCCTTAACTGGCCTATAAATTAAAAGTCCTGGGCAGAAATGCCTTGAAGAATTGGACATCTATATAGGAGTCCCCATTCTCTGATTTAAAGTACTCCAGCAATAATGATTCTGACTCGTCCACTGAAGGCAACAACTAATACTGATTACTTTGAACTTTGTGGAAAGCCTTTTGACCCCAGAAACATCCACTTTACCTTGACTGACCCTGCTGCAGTAAGGCTTTATCCCCTCTCCCAAAATGTGCTTTACTACTAAGGCCGGCATGTTCACCATGCTAGAATAATGAAGAAACTTCAGAAGAATACTGCAGTGCACCATTTCACTTGATGCTGAACAAAGAGTGACTTAAGTGGATGTGTTGAGTCTCTTTAACATAAGTACCTCTTACTCGATAAGTTATACAGGAAAGTACTAAAGATTATTGCATACCTGACAGGGACACTTAAAAATGGCAAATTATTGCATTGAGAGTGCTTTTCCATCCACAGCAAAATCCTACACCACACCTTGCCTGTCTAGCACATACTGAACTATTTTGATGTACAACAGCATGAGGTTGATAAGAACCACACCACTTGCTGCAGATATCTGGACTGGCCTGCCTATGGGATGCAGGATGTGATGACAATGTTCCTCAGAAAGGAGTTGCTGACTGGAAATTGCGAAGGAGTAAGTATCTTGACATGGGTAGGGATAACACACAAATAGGCATTTGCTGATTTTAGATAACGTTCCCAATCTATGTCAAAGATCACGTAATTGTATTCTTTACAATTACTACCCCTGACGAAGCGTTGAAGTGCTTTTTGGCAAGTGGTACGCCACTTTGAGGTCCAAGATTAGAGTTCTTTTAGTTAGCAAATTAGTAAAAGTTTTTTTTTCTTGGTGATTAGTCGTGGGAATTGTGTTAAGTAATTGCTCATTGAGAGTTCATGCCTTAAGTGTCTTGTTTTGAAAGGATAGATTAGTTTTGGTGGATTAGTAGAGAGAAAGTGTAAATGGTTATTGGGAGTGGTGGACATGTACGTCTTTTAGTTGGATCAATAGGATAAAGGAGGCATAAAGAAGGGATAAAGCAGGGAAGAATTTGAAAAGAGTTATTTGGAAAACTATATTAGTATGATAGTTTTAGGATGAGTTAGAGAGCAGACATAGGGGCATAGTTTGAAAGAGTTTTAGCGTGAATCAGAGAGTAGAGGTTTAGTCGGGTTTGTAAAGGTTTTTCCTCCTCAGTAGGTGGAAAATATATAAATATAAAGCTACATACCCACACATACATTTTATATATACTTAGAGATGTTAATACATGACACATATGTAAAATAATCTAAAAGTATAAAAGTGTCCTATATAAAGACCCATATGAACATGCATGTATAAATGTTTAGAAACTCAGGCATTTACAATTTTGCTTTTGATAAATAAAGCGTACACATTTATTTTCTTCTCCCAATATTTAAACAGTTAAGCACCTATGTATGCATTTCCGATAATCATATTTACACATTGTGACAGATATGAGTGATCATAGAAAAATAAACCCATCAGCATACATTCATCAACTTATAAGTTATCTATATATTGACCTACTTATGTGTGATATGGATAAAATCATATAAAAAATTCATAGATATGAGATTATTCTAGAACTTGATCTAAGTGGAAAGACTTATGCCCTGATTTCGAGTCTGGCGGTCCACGGACCGCCAGACACGTGGGGACATGGCGGTGGTGCAGCAGTGTTGGTCTCTCGACCGCCCTATTACGAGATGGGCGGTGGGACCGCCATAGCCCCGACACAGCAGCCAGGGAGCTGCCGTTCTCTGGTGGTGTTGCTGCAGTGTAGAGGCATCCATATTATTGCCATGCTTATTAGGAGTTTCCTCTCCTCCAGGATTTTCATAGCGGTTCCCCTTCCATGTAAACCCTGGTGGAGAGGAAAAAAAGGGGGTCCTACAGGCCCCCCAGGGTCCTCTGCGCCCTGTGGATGCACACAGGGGGGCACAACATGTGCCCCTCTCTATGCATGCACACCAGTTCCTGCACACAATGGACTTTTCAGTCCATTCCGTGGACAAACCAATTTAGGTGTTCCATTGTGGTGCCTGTTTTTAGAGGCACTGCAGTGGGAACGCAAAGAAAAGCCCACCAGACAGGAGGAAACTCCTAATCTGGTGGGCAGCCCAACTATGGCTTGGGCAGTGTGGCAGCAGGGTAAACCTGGACCTGAACTGCGAAAGTTGTAATCGGGGCCTAAGTGTAAGCAAAAGGTAGAAATGGTAGGCAGAGATGTGGTATACCATCGAGAGCTGGCAACTTTGAAACTGGGGCCCGCCTCAGCTAAACATCCTGTAATTCTGGAAAAATCACTTAGGGCCAGATTTAGATCTTGGCAGACATGTTACTTTGTCACAACGGTGATGGATATCCCATCCGCCGAAATATAAATATCATAGGAAATAATGAGATTTATATTTTGGCGGACAAGATATCTGTCACCGTTGTGACGGAGTAACCCGTCCACCAAGTTATAAATTAGGGCCTTAATCTCCCCGTTCCTAAAAATTTCATGTGAAGTATAATTTGTTTTCTTGTATGGTGCTCTAATACCCTTGTACCTAATTTGTGCTATATAAAACTGCAAAGACAGAAAAATAATAGATCCAACTATTTAGAAACAATTCAGAAAGATGAATTACCCAAATCTGTGACTCACGGTATATTAAGTGAAACTGAATTCAATCCAATGGCTATCACTTTTTGTACCTGAGTTAATAAAGAGTGATGTTGTCATCCTCAAAGTACAGACGAATCAAAAGATTAATGTCAATAATAACATTTATAAGGAAAAATCACCCAAAAATGAAAAAGAAGAAATTCTGATTTCTGGACCTGGCCTTCTGGAAGTCGACTGGTTGATCTTATAAAATTCAAATTTTAATGTTAATCTTTACTATTTTACTGGATTTTGAATATCAAATATAAAAAGTGAAATGGTGTTTATTTCCCCCCTCCCGCTGTTGAGACTTGTTACTTCTAAGATTTTGTTTCTTGTGGATCTGAGAATTATGGTGCAGATTTACCAATTTTTGCACAATGCAGTGCAGCAACGAAAGTTGCTGCACTGTGCTGCATCAACAGAGAAGACAAAATGAGAGCCATTTCTACAACAATATGGCGCTGTTTTTCTCTCCTCCAGCACTGACCCTATTTTGACTGCCATGCTTCAACTGAGCCAACCTTTCACAATATTCCATGGGGACCCTTCAAGTGCAAAAATTATGCTTCCATATTTTCCCCACTTTGTATGTGTGCTGAACACTGCAGCAAACATGCAAAGGTAAAACGTTTTTGAGAAAAGAAAACGTTTCTCAAAAAACGAGGCATAAGATTTTCGTGCAAATTCTTGTCTACCAATGTTAGTAGATAGGTATTTGCATCAAAATACATGTGTGGATACAAAGGAAAGCCAATATACCACTCACAGAACGCACTCTTTGTTTCAAAGTTGTATATAGAGGCACATAAGTGCTACTTTGTGTTACTTTAGGAAAAGGTCAAATGCAAACCAGGTTATGCATTGGAAAGTAAATGCTTATACAGAATTTTGCACTTTGTTTGCCTCATTTTTGTGACACAACTCCGATGCAAAGTGTTTATCAATTTCCCCTTATATTCCGTAATGATAACGGTATTAGATTGACCAGTCCAAATGATTCAGAAATTAGAAAGTTTACTGATGGAACAACAATCTTGTGTCTTCATGAAAGCTGGATTTAAAGAGATTTTGAATTGCGGCCACACCAGTGGTGGATAAGTCATCTTGTCAGGTACAGATTTCAGGCTACACTGGGAGAACAGTTATCATCCACAAAAGGACTTGCACCTTACAAACGTTCATGTAAAGCTATGCATATCTAAATGTACTATCTTAGTCTATAATATAGATATACCTCTGGGTAAGAGTGTGATTCTCTTCTTCATTCTTAGTTTGTTCAAACTAAATCTCTGATGTGTCAATATCCCAGAGAATTGTTCAAACTAATGGGTGTTTCAATGCTACAATAACCTCCTCCATTTATACTGGATCTTTCATGGCTGAGAATGATTCTCATTTGGGGTTCCCTCCCCTGGTCAGATAAAGGGGGGAGATAGACCCATTAGAGGCAAATTTAAGCCTTTTGTTGAAAAAAGTAGAAAACCCAAGATACGGAAATTTAATCCGAACAGGTGTGGGAACAACTCCATGTATAATCACATGGGCTGTATGAAGCAAAATGATATTCTCTTTTGGTCTCAGCTCTAGACAAATTTAGCTATAGGCAGACCAATTGTTTCCAATACATAACATATACAAGGAGTGGTTTTAAATCAGCCTCTTGCTCATAATGGAATGGCTTTGTTGTCTAACTTAGTTGTGGCTTCCCAGCCTTTTCTTATGTTTGTCCTGTACAGGAGCATTTCGGTCACACAGTGGTCTGATTCGATAAGTTGTATTCAGCCACTGCATAGCTGAGGGGACTGTTTTTCTATTTAGTCTGGAGCACTTCGAGAGAGTGCATGTGTTTACTTGTTACTGATTTTCAGACTTAGCTGGGGGAAAGGGCATGAAGGGTATAATGGGTCAACACTGTGGGTGTTGGGGTCTTTAACCTCTGGTGTTGTGGAGTCCATCCTACGGTGAAGCTGCAAACTTCATCAAGGACACCCCTATCACACTTGACACTCTGGGTAGCACGATTGAGCACTCCAATACCTCTCTGGAAAGCAGTGTGGAGGTAGAGACTCAGAACTCAGGCAGACAAACAAAGGACACACAAAGTGAATGTCCAACCCAGCACTTTTCTTTTAATAAAAAGAGACGTACCTTAAACACACCATAACTCAATGCTATACATAAGGAGTATGCAGCACTAGAGGGAAGATGCTACAGGGTTAATGCATAGACATACTTTAGATTTAGGGACAGGTGCAGGCACACTGTGGTGAACTGGAGCAGATTCTAAATTCTGTGACTCATAGACAGTGCACATGTTTTGACTTGCCAGCTGTCTTAAGCAGGTTGCAATAATCTCAACAAAGTTCCACGAAAATATTTTAGTCAAGTTCTCAGTCAATGTTCCATTCAGGCCCTAGCGTTACCAGAAGAGACCAGGCTTCAACCTCACTGTGCAAGGAATCACGCTTGTAGTTGCAAGGACTTGTTTGGCCATTCCCGCCTTCTCATTTTAGCCCTGCACCATTTGGGGGTGGGGCACATTGAGTGTTCGGTTAAATTATGATTTATTCTAGTCTCTGTCACAAACAGTAATACTGAAAAATGCAAGGAGCAGATTATGGCTTGTCATTTAAAAACATCCGTAATAAAACAGCCACATCACTGATTGTATTTTAAATTAACACATATTTTTGCAAGCATAAAGTATGCATCTTTATGTGTTGGCATATTTTTTGTGTCATTTGCTTGTAATAAAACATTTTTCAAAGATATAACCATCACAGCTAAATGCGATGCCAGACCCATTGGCTTTATCAATGCTTGTTTGCTAATATATACACACACACACACACACACACACATATATATATATACACATATACATATAGATATATATATTTATATATTTATTTTTTGACAAAGGCCCAGCAGCTGCACAGAAACATTTTATTATTTCACAATGTTTCCGTACCATATAAAGTACTCAGAATAAAAACAATAAATACAATTTATATAACGTCTACTTCATAGATAAAACCAAATTAAAAAACATTAAAATACCAGACAGAGGCCATCAACATAGTCAGGAGCATTATAAAATACCTAACGCCATCAACATTTTGATAAGGTCATGTTTCATCGGACCACAGGACTCCAAGCTGAACCACCTCATAAATATAGACTTTATAAAGTGCAAAGTGGCATAAAATATTAATAAATTCAAATGTCATCAGTCCCCAAGGCTCCCAATCTAAACAAGCACTTCTACATTTCAAATAAGACCAAAGAAATGAGGCTGTTACAAATATATTACTGGATATCTGAGTTTTTTTGTTCGATAAATAGCTGGGCGGCATTGTCTAAAATTATATTTTCTTAAAAGAGGAAAAATATACTTCGTCCTTTGCATTTTGTAAACACTATAAAAAGAACAGTATATGGAGATCAGGCTGCTCTGACCTTCCATCACGTGGGCAGGCTGATAAATCTCCTAACGAGTACCTTTTGCTTGGAAAACCCATCAACAGGGGAATTAATTCAATCGAAACCTCACCAGGATGAAACCATGCTGGGGGCTTGTCACAAACTCTAAATACGAGTGTTCACCCTGCAAGATGGTGGGGTCATTTCATATAGCCTTACTGAGGATTTTGATCTATTTTCCTCCTCCCTCTCATGTGCAGCCTTTATTAAAAAGATTTACTTAATTCTCGTTTCGGAAATAGTCATACAACTAGTAGGGTTTACATATAAATTGACCAGCCCCAGTGATCTCAATGTACATTTCACACACTGCAAACAGCCGTTGATAATACTCTGAGTTACATTAACTGTATCCCTCCTCCAGACTGAATGCCATAATAAAATAGGGGCAAGCCTAATAAAATCAGAGAGGTATGGGGAAGCAAGGGGCATATCAGCAAGAGCCGGCGATAATTATTGCTAAGCGCACTTAGCGCTAGGATAATTATCGCCGGCTATCGCTGCTTTCTATCGCCGAGATAGCATGCTATCAGCAACACCTATCTCCAAAGCGATAGAAATGCAAGCGATAGCTGGAAAACAGTGTGATTATCGCTGGGAAACCAACGATAATCGCACTGTGATCGACGATACCTTGCTGTTAGGTCAAGGTGGTCTTAGCCATGTAATCCACCTCCCATTGGATTACATGGCTAAATCAGAATTAAAGCAGGTGTAAGATAAGTAGCGATAACCGTGGTTAGCGCTACTTTTCTTATCGCTATGCTTGTTAGCGATTCCCTTGATAATTGGAGAAATGTCAGTTAGCGACATTTCTCCAGTTATTTCGGCAAGGAACGCCCACTTTGCATCTCATTAGAGATGCAAAGCTGGGCGTTCAGTAAACAGGCGCTAAGGCATGAATTCACACGTTAGCGTGTCCATGCTGATAGGGCGATAAAATTATCACCGCTTTTCATCCGAAAACGGATGCTAAAGCGGCTATAATTTTATCTCCTCGCCTTGCTGATATGCCCCCAAGTTTGGTATGACAATTATAGGTGGAACAACTGCGGAGATGGGCCAATAATCTTTTAAAAAATCCATTCTCTAGCCATTGAAGGGGGTCTATTGCTAGTGGAAATATGAATTTTTATGGTCAATTGTGTCCCCTATCTTAGACCCCAACGGCTCCATGTACATGCTATAAGTACATGTATGTTCCCTCCAGTTCCAGCTATGAAGACGCAAATACATGTGCGTCCAACGTCAACATGCCCTCTTTCAGATCCGCCATGAATGGGTCGAATATTCCATTCCTAAGTATGAAAGGCCACCGACTTTATGTGGTTCACTTTTCTAGTTTTGCAGTTAAGGCGAGTAGGCCCTGAATTCTGCCATCAAGCCTTTTTCTGTTTCTGCCTCTGAAATGCTCCAGCTTGGACCTGCATCCGTGTCCATGAACTTTGTCTTACTCCCTGCGCGGCTAACGGTGCCTGACGCGGCCTGGTGCCTGCCAAAAACTGTATTCAGCCTTCAAGTTATCTGCTCCGCTCCTCATCCAATGCATTCCTGTCTAGTAGTTTAGGTAAACATCCCTCCAGCTACCGAGCAAAAGGCTCGGCCTCGCTGTCTTTTTTTGTAAGTAATTCATAGCCCCTGTTACTATGGAAGATTCCTGCCCCCTCGCATCGCATGTAGACACATAGACGCTTGTACACGCACTAACAGTCAGTATAGAATAGGATCTGTCCGAGAGGACCCTTCCTTCCAGATAATATAGTTCCTTAAATACAAGATATCAGATATGATTCAGGACTAGGTTGTCCTGACACCCCAGACTTCTGTCTCCACATGTAGAGCCAAATGTCAATTCCCCTTCGCCCTCTAGTTGCACGTCAATCACACGTCATGCGGCTGCGCGCGCATCTCTGTCAAATATTTCTGCTGACACTACAGGATTCTCTTATGGGTCCACCCACTTGTGACATCATTTTTAATGACGTTTCTAGTATACGCCTGTATCTACGCCTATTTTCATTACGTATGTATATTCTTATCTGTATTATCAGCTGTTACGCCTCCTGCATCTGTCCTAATGCAATGCTTTCCATATAAATATTGTTACTTGTCAATAATATATTGCTGATCCCTTCCTGAACCTTCGTAGTGATGGAATATGGTTGCCTAGTTCGAACTATAATTCCTTTGTAAGGAATAAAGCCCTTTTCAGAACCTCTAATACCACGGATTCTGCCTCTTATTTTGACTGAGTTATTCTTACTAGACTTTACCGCATAAAAAAATAGTACAGGTAATTTAAATATTTACCACATAATTGGCGCCCGAACAGGGACACTTTCTCATCTCACGCGCCGGAGGTGCGTTGCAGGCCCGGTCTCCTGCCACAGCCGGACGGACAACAACGCGTACCCGCAGGATTTCCTGTATCTCCCTCCAACCAAGCGGGGGTGACTGAGGCTGCGATCAACACCCAGACGAGGCGGTGAGAAGTGCGAAGTATCCCGACCAGAGCCTAGCTGAGAGAGCAAGATCCGAGGTATACAGAGGCCCACCAGGTTCCGAAGTTCCGAGTCGAGTCGAGTCCAGTCCGGTCCAGTTCAGTTCAGTTCCGAGGCCTTCCGTTCCGTGCTACCCGGTGAGTACCGTTGCTGGGGAGGCAGTTAGACGTGCACATTAATTTGTGCCGGTCCTGACGGGTTTGGGTACACAGATCCGGTCTGCACTGTTTTAGCAGTGTATCTGTACTGTTTAGCAGTATATCCAGTATGTTCATGTATATATAAATCAGTATTATCTAGTATTAGTATTATGTCAGTAACTAGTTTTCTTCTAATTATCATTGTTCGTTAAAAGTTAAATGTTAAATGTTAAAATGTTTTACTGTGTCCAAAAATTGTGGTATGAATGAGTGTTCTATATTGTGTTTATCGTATTAATTGTGTTCAAGTCCAGTTCAAGTAAGAACCAAGTAACAAAGTTTAAAGATGCCGTTCTTTTCAAAATTAAGACAGATCAAAACTAGAAAAGGAGTACTCGAAGAAGCTGTTCCCATTCCACCTAGGGACACTCCAGGGTATTTTATGTATCATAAACATGGCCTCGATGCCGTATTATTTCTTGACTTATGGGTGGACTACACCAAGGATCTAGCAGAAAGTCAGAGGTGGCCCGCAGCTGGGACATGGGATGCAGATTGCATCATGAGAGTAGAAGAAGAATTATGGAAAAAGAAAGCCAGACAGTCACAGAAAGATGCTATTGAGTTATGGCGTAAAGAATCGCACAGAGAAAGCGCTCAGACTGGAAGAGAAAAGTAGGGAGAACTCAAATAGAGCCCGAGAAAACGTATTAGTTAAGGAAGGTATCCGAGTAAAAACAGAACAAGTAGACAGACAACGAAACACTCTTATGAATGGTATGTATCCTCTTTTGGCCGAAGGTTTACCTAAGGGCACCCCGGAAATACCGAAAGATTTGCCACCCCCATTACTCCCGACTAAAGCACATCCTAAGACCGCAAAAGATATTTTCCTTTCCTCCTATTTAGACGACATAGCTCCCGAATATGTTAATGATCCACCACACACGCCACCCGTCGTTGGAGCTCAACACCGAGATCATCTGCCCCCACCTCCGCAACAACAAACTCCTCCGCACAATCCAACAGGTCCATCTGTTTCCACCGATTTTTCTGCATCCACAGTCTCTACCTTACACCCCACAAATCCTTTCATGCCTAGCACCTCAGAAGGTGCGACAGCAATTTTTGCCACACCACCATCAAGAAGCAAATCGTCTCTTAGAGATTTAGCAAACCAACGTACACCCCAAATAGCAACATCCGACATGTTTAAGGAACATCTTGTAGATTGTAGATATGATCCAGTGCCCGGTAAAAATGATAGAATGGTGCTATCATCACTACGTATACGACGAGCCTCAATATATTTAACGACGCTACCAGGAATGATTAAACATTTAGACAATATATATCGCTTTGTCCAAACAGGGCAAGGCCCTGAAAGTATTGACGAAGCCATGGAATACCAGAAAGCGGATATACAGAGACAACTGTTACGTTTCTTCATAAACTGCTTGATCAGAGACAGAGATAGGTCCGAGGTAGACCAGGATGAAATGCAAGTACTTACCCGATGGGGTCAGAATATATCCGAGGGAAAGCATGATAAACAGACATGCATAGTAGTTATGTGCCGAAAGATCCGCAAAGAAGTAGAACGAATCCATAAAGCCAGATTAGAGGCAGACAAAACTGAATCAGAGGGAGAGGAGGAGGAAGAATCAGAAACGCCCGCAGGACAATTAGAAACGATAGCTTATGTAGGTAGGGGAAGACCTTGTAACAATACCAGATACTTTAATGACCCGATACGCCCGATACGTCCAGAATGTAACAGACATTTTCAAGCCCCTATGTTAAATATGAAGTCCCCTGAACACTTATTCCAGGCTACTGATAAATTACTCCGAGACCGAAGGGGGTATCATATGCTCGATTCTATGGATGAACAAGAATTAGCCAGGTCAGCAGTACAATGGGCTGACAGTTCTGAAAAATACAGTGATGATGCGCTGGCACACACATTTTTGAATCTTACCCCAGACGAACAGCGTTTAGCTGGTATATACATGATACAACATCTCGTTATATTATATAGAAGCCAACACTCCGATCCCGGTCCCCTGCCTGATATACTGATAGAATTACTCACGAATAAATGGAGAGGTTCAGGTACTGATTTAATTAAGGAAATTCTAGAATATCGACACCAGTACATAGTCTTCGTATGCCCAGAGCATGTTTCAGTTCCCCCCAAGTTGGAAAGAAAAACGTATCACATAGACAGACAGAATCCCTTACGCGAAGTGCACCCAGTCAGATGTGAGGACAATATTTTTAAACGCGTGTTTGTGTACGCGCCCATAACTAAAATTGAATTATTAGAGATGAAGAAAGTAGTACCTAGCCATGACAAAGACCCAGCAGGTTTCCACCGTGAGATAAAGGACATGTTACTCTTGGGAGAGTATACTTACCCGGACCTTATGAAAATATTAAAAGTCCTATTACCCGCCGGTATTTACGAGAAACTCAAAGAAAAGGAATGGGAGGTGGGAGACCAAAAGATAGATTGGACAGTATTAGAAAACGAAGAAAAGGCCCGAGCTGCAGGTTCAGGGCTTGGGGAAAGGACTACAGCATTACCAGGATTATTAGTGCAGGTACTACCACGTTTATTAACTACGAAAAAGGAAGATTGGGGTGCAATCTCAGCCTGTAAACAAAAACAAGATGAAGACACTAGTGATTTCTATTCCCGATTTGAAAAATGTTTTGGTATTAATAGCGGCATAAAAGCAAGTAGTGAATCGTATCCACATCTGTTTGTGACAAAATTAGTTGAGATTTCCCTGCCCCAAGTCAAGAGTAGAGTACTGAAATTCGAGAGTACCTGGCAAGGAAACACACCGTCACAGATGTTACAAATGTTACAATATCATCACAATAGAATTAGAGAAGAACAAGAACATGAACAAAGACGTATGAAAGACACGAAAATGAAAATGCTTGTTGCCCAGTCAGTTCCAGCTGACGGTCATAAAAAGGGTACGACACAGTCCAATGATACAGTAGGTCCTGTTAGAGGGACATGCAACTATTGTAAACAGCCAGGTCATTATATACACGATTGCGCAGTTCTGAAACATAATATCTCTACGGGTATAACGAAAGAGAGACCACGTCCGCCTAGACAGGATCAGATCCAACAACAAGTACCTCAGAATATACAGCCTATGCCAGCTGTACAACAGACCGCACCACAACAACAACAACAATTACAACAACAGCCACAGCCTATTGCTGCAACACAAAACACGACACAACAGATGTACCAGTATGCACAAAATGACTATCCAGAGTATCAGCGCTACACATGAAATAGCCTAGAGAGGGAAGTTGGCCTACCCCTTATCGAGGTTCCCGTAGATCAAGAGGGTCCTTACGTACAGAGTCAAGTATTAGGGAAAGACAGAAAGTTTCTACTCGATACAGGGGCAAGCAGAACCACTATCAGTCACAGCGAAGTCCCAGGGGCACCCCTCTCAGGCTCACAAAATATTTCCCTTGGTTTTTCAGGAAAGCCTACTATTAACGAAGTATCGCAACCACTTGCATTTACAGTCGGTCCATTAACACGGACTACAGATCTATTGCTTACGAAATCATGTCCAGAAAACTTGTTAGGTATAAAAACATTGAAGGCTCTAGGAGCTGTAATATGTTGTTCTCCGGAAGGAGTACGACTATTTTTGCGTGACTTTAAAGGTCACTACGTGTCTAGAGACATGGATCACCGGTTACAGAATCTACCTGCACATTTATGGGCACAAGGCCCCACTGATGTAGGTTGCATGCACATTACACCATATCGAGTCACACTCAAAACAGGAGTGGTACTACCACGAATGCGACAATACAAATTACCGCCAGATGCTGTTGTGGCTTTACTACAAATCATTGACGAGCTCATCGCACAAGGAGTGGTTGTAGAAACCGACTCCAATATATGTAATTCCCCGATAATTCCGATTCTTAAACGAACCGATCCAAAAGCACCACCAGTATATCGATTAGTTATTGATCTGCGAGAATTAAATAAATGCATTGTACCACAATACCCCGTGGTCCCAGATATCTCTTCATTATTAACGGCCATAGATTCAGAAGCAACGTTCTTTACTGTAATTGATCTCAAGAACGCTTTCTTTAGCGTCCCAATCGATCCGGAAAGCCAATATTTGTTCGGATTCAGTTTAAATGGACGAAGTTTTAAATTCACACGCGCACCTCAAGGATTCACAGAAAGCCCCAGCATCTATAGCCAAGCACTGAAAAGAGAACTTGACAGTATTCACATGCCAGCTAACACTGCCCTGCTTCAATACGTCGATGATCTGCTGATCACCGCACGAAGCGAACCTGAATGTGAAAAAGCATCACTGACGGTTTTACATTTCTTAGCCGACAAGGGGCACAAAGTGTCCCCTTCGAAACTACAATTCTGTGTACAGCAAGTTGTGTACCTAGGGCACTTGCTGTCCAAATGGGGGAGACAGCTCACACCTGATCGCATCCAGTTAATTGTAAACATGCCACCACCCAAGACACAAAAGGAGGTACGGGCCTTCATAGGCCTCACTTCGTACTGTAGGCAGTGGATCCCCCAATATGCATTTTTAGCTAAACCACTCATTCAGTTAACAACACAGGAGGCAGCGACACCGACTGTCCTCCCTTGGACTCAGGAACATACACAAGCTTTTGAAAGCTTAAAGAAAGCTTTATGCCAAGCACCTGTTTTAGCAACGCCATGTTACAGCAAACGTTTTACACTTTTTGTTACAGAACGTGAAGGTACTGCTTTGTCAGTACTCACGCAGGAACAAGCAGGATCACACAAGCCATGTGCTTATTTTTCTAGTACATTAGATCCCGTAGCTCAGGCTCTTCCTGCGTGCCTGAAATCAGTCGCAGCAACAGCTTTAGCAATCAGACAAAGCGACGCCATAGTGTTAGGACATCAATTGACAGTACAAGTACCACACGCAGTAGAGGTTCTCCTGAACCGGACCCAAACACAACACTTGACTATAGCAAGACTGACGGGTTACGAATTAACATTGTTCCAGCCACACATAGAAATCAGACGCTGTAGTACATTAAATCCTGCCACACTTTTGCCAGTAAACGGAACAGATCCATTAGCACATGATTGTATTGAAGTCATTACTATCACGACGAAACCCAGACAAGACTTGACAGATATCCCTTTATTAGATCCGGACCTAACATTGTATGTAGATGGTTCATGTATGAGAACAAGTACAGGAGAGTTAGTGGCCGCTTATGCAGTCACAACAGACACTGAAGTCATTGAAACCAATTGTATTAACACTTTGTCAGCTCAAGCAGCAGAGCTCATCGCTCTGACACAAGCCTGTATTCAAGCCAAAAATAAGAAAGTCAACATATACACAGATTCACGTTATGCATTCGGAGTCGTCCATGACTTCGGCGTACTGTGGCGAGAGAGAGGTTATTTAACTTCTCACGGTGCCCACATCCAACACGGACCCCTCATTCAAGCCCTGTTAGACGCAATTCATCTACCTACTGCAATATCGATTATGAAATGCAAAGCCCATACAAAAGTTACCGACATCATTTCCCAGGGTAACGACCTAGCTGACAGAACAGCTAAACAGACTGCTCAGAATCAGACTCATACAACTGACACGACAAAGACAATAGTCCCGACACCAACACATTGCATGACAGTTAAGGATCCCGCCCTTGATGTAATTGACATACAGACACATGCTACACCAGAAGAAATAAAGAAATGGACTGAATTAGGAGGGATCCAAACGGATCAAGGATGGATGACGAAGGGAAAATCTATATGGTTTCTCCCCGACTCAATGGTTCAGGTCATCATTAACACAATACATAGTCCAGCGCACCTAGGAGAGAAAGCTATGCTAGACAGTATTCAACACATTTGGTTTAATAAACACTTACGAGCAGCGGCTAAACAGAAAGTACGTACCTGTATGATTTGTTGTCAGTTCAATCCAGGAAAAGGCGTACCTGTAGACCAGGGTGGATTTCAACCCCCCGATCACCCTTTTGAAGTCCTCCAGATGGATTATATCCAGATGGAACGTTGTCGAGGATTCAAATATGTCCTCGTAGTTGTATGCGCTCTTTCCCGGTGGACAGAGGCGTATCCCGTCCCAGATGGTGAGTAGACAAAATATCGGAAATGTAATATCGATATACAGAAATATCGAAGTCAAAATATCGATGGAACAATATATCTCTGTCAACAATATCGATGTAAAAAATGTCGAGATTGTGATGTGTAGTAAAATATCGAGGTATAGTATATCGAAAGACAGAATATCGTGTAGTAAAAATATCGAAAAAGTATAGTATTAAGTTACTTTGTGATTTGTCAAAAATTATTGTTTAGAAGTGTCAGCAAATGTTTATTTAAGTGTATTAAAAATAACAATTTTGTGTCTATTAATATAATTTTTTAAATTTTGATATATAATTTTAGGAGCGGGATGTTGGGTTTATAGGGGATAAGGGTGGGGAGTGTTTTAAAAAAATATATCTGAAATAAAATATTTTAATAAATTTTTGTAGAATTTAAATTTAAATTTTGAACAAAATTCAATTATTGAAATTTAATTATGAAAAAAAAAATGTTTAGTGGGATGTTGTGTATATAGGGGTTAAGGTTGGGGAGTATTTTGGAAATAAATATTATATTTAATATTTTAGGATATAATTATTGAAATATAATTAATATAATTTTTTTAATTTGGATATATAATTTTAGGAGCGGGATGTTGGGTTTATAGGGGATAAGGGTGGGGAGTGTTTTAAAAATATATATTAGAAATAAAATATTTTAATAAATATTTGTAGAATTTGAATTTAAATTTTGAAAAAAAGAGTAATATTTAAATTTTAATAATGAAAACAAATATTGTTAGTGGGATGTTGTGTATATAGGGGTTAAGGGTGGGGAGTGTTTTGGAAATAAATATTAAATTTAACATTTTAGGATATAAATTTAGAAATATTATATTTAAAAAAAAAAAACAAATATTGAAATTTGTTTTTAAATTTTAAATGTGAAAATTGTAATAATAAAATAAATGTAATAAGTGGGATTTTGGGGTTATAGGGGATAAGGGTGGGGAGTGTATTAGATATATATTTAATATTTAATATTTAATTAAAAAAAAAAATGCAATTTTGGTATGAAAATTTACAATTAAAAATTTTAGTAATAATATTTAATAATTTATGATTTAATTTTTGAAATATTATATTTAGAAATAAAAACATTTCAAATTAGTTTTAAAATTTTAAATGTGAAAATTGTAATAAGAAAATAAATGTAATACGTGGGATTTTGGGGTTATAGGGGATAAGGGTGGGGAGTGTTTTAGATATATATTTATTATTTAATATTGAATTCAAAAAAATTTAAAATTAAATTTTTGTATTAAAATTTAATATTAAACATTTTAATAATAAAATACATTTAATAAGTGGGATTTGGGGGTTATAGGGGATAAGGGTGGGGAGTGTTTTTGAGAAATATTTAATATTTTATAAAAAAAATTATAAATTTAATTTTTGGGTTTAAAAAGTAAAATTAAATAAATTACTAATACAATAAATTTCATAAGTGGGAATTGGGGGTTATAGGGGATAAGGGTGGGGAGTGCTTTCAAAATATATGTAATATTTTATTTTTGAAAAATATAATGCAAAGTTCTAATTTCTTAATAAAAGTAAATTTTAATCTTTTTAATAATAAAATAAATTTCATAAGTGGTATTTTGGGGTTATAGGGGATAAGGGTGGGGAGTGTTTTATAAATATATAAATATCATATTATTCATAAAAAATTATTTACATTTAGAAATGTTATTTTAATTAACATTTTAAAATTTTAAGAAGATAATTCATTTAATAAGAGTGATGTAGGATTTATAGGGGATAAGGGTGGGCAGTGTTTACAAATTTGTAATTGTTTGAAAAAATCTAACATATATAGTAATCCTAATTCAATATAGATTGGAGTGGGAATAGTAAATTATTTATGGTCACTGTCCAGCACCTACTGTAATTTTTTATAGACTGGAGTGGGAATAGTAAATTATTTATGGTCACTGTCCAGCACCTACTCAAATTTATTATAGACTGGAGTGGGAATAGTAAATTATTTATGGTCAGTGTCCAGCACCTACTCTAATTTATTATAGACTGGAGTGGGAATAGTAAATTATTTATGGTCAGTGTCCAGCACATACTCTAATTTATTGTAGACTGGAGTGGGAATAGTAAATTTTTTATGGTTAGTGTCCAGCATCTACTCTAATTTATTATAGACTGGAGTGGGAATAGTAAATTATTTATGGTCAGTGTCCAGCACATACTGTAATTTATTATACACTGGAGTGGGAATAGTAAATTAGTTATGGTCAGTGTCCAGCACCTACTCTAATTTATTATAGACTGGAGTGGGAATAGTAAATTAGTTATGGTTAGTGTCCAGCACCTACTCTAATTTATTATAGACTGGAGTGGGAATAGTAAATTATTTATGGTCACTGTCCAGCACCTACTGTAATTTTTTATAGACTGGAGTGGGAATAGTAAATTATTTATGGTCACTGTCCAGCACATACTCTAATTTATTATAGACTGGAGTGGGAATAGTAAATTATTTATGGTCACTGTCCAGCACCTACTGTAATTTTTTATAGACTGGAGTGGGAATAGTAAATTATTTATGGTCACTGTCCAGCACCTACTCTAATTTATTATAGACTGGAGTGGGAATAGTAAATTATTTATGGTCACTGTCCAGCACCTACTGTAATTTTTTATAGACTGGAGTGGGAATAGTAAATTATTTATGGTCACTGTCCAGCACCTACTGTAATTTTTTATAGACTGGAGTGGGAATAGTAAATTATTTATGGTCACTGTCCAGCACCTACTCAAATTTATTATAGACTGGAGTGGGAATAGTAAATTATTTATGGTCAGTGTCCAGCACCTACTCTAATTTATTATAGACTGGAGTGGGAATAGTAAATTATTTATGGTCAGTGTCCAGCACATACTCTAATTTATTGTAGACTGGAGTGGGAATAGTAAATTATTTATGGTCACTGTCCAGCACCTACTGTAATTTTTTATAGACTGGAGTGGGAATAGTAAATTATTTATGGTCACTGTCCAGCACCTACTCTAATTTATTATAGACTGGAGTGGGAATAGTACATTAGTTATGGTCAGTGTCCAGCACCTACTCTAATTTAATATAGACTGGAGTGGGAATAGTAAATTATTTATGGTCACTGTCCAGCACATACTCTAATTTATTATAGACTGGAGTGGGAATAGTAAATTATTTATGGTCACTGTCCAGCACCTACTCTAATTTTTTATAGACTGGAGTGGGAATAGTAAATTATTTATGGTCAGTGTCCAGCACATACTCTAATTTATTATAGACTGGAGTGGGAATAGTAATTTTTTTATGGTTAGTGTCCAGCACCTACTCTATTTTATTATAGACTGGAGTGGGAATAGTAAATTATTGATGGTCACTGTCCAGCACCTACTCTAATTTTTTATAGACTTGAGTGGGAATAGTAAATTATTTATGGTCAGTGTCCAGCACCTACTCTAATTTATTATAGAGTGGAGTGGGAATAGTAAATTATTTATGGTTAGTGTCCAGCACCTACTCTAATTTATTATAGACTGGAGTGGGAATAGTAAATTATTTATGGTCACTGTCCAGCACCTACTCTAATTTTTTATAGACTGGAGTGGGAATAGTAAATTATTTATGGTCAGTGTCCAGCACCTACTCTAATTTATTATAGACTGGAGTGGGAATAGTAAATTATTTTGGGTCAGTGTCAAGCATCTACTTTTATTTATTATAGAGTGGAGTGGGAATAGTAAATTGTTTATGGTCAGTGTCCAGCAACTACTCTAATCTGTCTGGTATTTAATTTAATTAAATTACATTGATATAGTAGTTATAAAAATATATTTAAGTGAATATTATTTGTATTGTATTATTATATATTGGATTTGTAGTAATTAATTCTATATTTATAGTTTAGGATAATATATACATGTAACCTTTTAATTTGATATGTTTGGAATATTTAATATTATTATTAGGAAAAATATATGAATATTTTGTAGTGGAATAATGGGTAATGGCATTCTGTAATTTTATAATATTGATTGGTTTGTAATTTTTTTTAAAATAATTATTCTATATGTTAAATATTCATAATAGAAGATTAATATTAATAATCAGAGAAACACAATTCATAAGACAAGAACATGTTTTTTATTGTAGTTTTTTAAATTTGTTATTGTTTATTCATTTGAGTAAGATCATTCAGAAATAGCATTATTTACATTGTAATTACATTCAAACATATTGAATATAGGTCAGAACAAATTTTATGTACATTAAGTATATTTTCTAACATTTTTAAGTAAATTATAAAGATTATTAATAATGTTGTACATTGTAGTGTTTTAAATTAAAATTAACATAGCAATAGGTTTTGTAAATCTTTATACAAAACTTTTAACAAATATTTTCATATATAAACATTTTAATATTTGTAGTACAAACATGTTATACCTTTTGTATTAATATTAATATGTAAAATATTAATATTAATTATTTTTACAATGTTTTCGAAACAAACATCTTTTTAACATAAATAAAATTTTAGCATTCATGCCAAAAATTTTTAACAATTTTTAATACATTGTTCTGTAGTATTATCTTTTTAGAAATTATAATAATAAATATTTTAAATTTTAAAATATTTATTTATATAATTTTACAAATTAGGAACATTTGTTGACAATTTGTAGGTAAATTAAAAAAATAGGTATATTTTTGCTAAATAATATAAAATATTTGTGTGTGAATTTACTGTTTTACCTGATTTATTTAGGGCTTTTTAGTATAGTTAAATGTTTTATTATGTTTTGGACACTCTATTTTGTAACCGGGTAATGTTGTTTTGGGTCATTTGGTTTGAAGGGAAGCTCGCGGTTGGGAGTTACTTCGCGTCGTGAAAGGTAAGGTTTGTTTTATGTGTTTTAGATGGTTTTAAATTTACTTTTGAGCCTAGTTAGATAATGTTTAGTGTAGCTGTACATCTATTAGTTATATTTGGAAATGTTATGTGTTAGAGTTGCGTGTTGTGTTTTTACGTGTTTTTAACTATGTGTAGGCATGTTTCGAAAGTTAGGTTTAAGGTGTTTAATGTATATTTAGAAGTGTTTTAAATCTAGTATTATTGTTAGTAAGTGTTTATGTGTTGTTTTATGTGGGTGGGAATGTCAGTTGCTTTGTTTTTACTATTTCTTTTCTAGGTTATTCGTTTCGGATGGACTCTTTTTTTTTTTTTAAGAAGTGTGTGTTCGTTTTATTGAACAATATGTTTTTTACACTACTTTAAAAGTTTCGGTTTTCATGGATCGTTTTTTAATATTTTTAGCTATTTTCGGGTTTTTCATGGATTTTCGAAGGATATTTGGTGAATGGCTTATGGATTTAATCGCCAGTTGTATTTTTGCATTTTTTTTTGGGAACCTTTTTTTTTGGGAACCTTTTTTTTTAAGTTTGGATTGTGTAAGCAGGAAATGGATTTTTCAGACTTTGGAATAAACGTGGTAAGTTAATTTATTATTATTTCTTGTGGGTGGGTATTGTTTAATATTATTGTTCATTTGTATTTTATTACAAATATTATTAATGTGTGTTAATATATTTTTGACAATATGTATAAATATGTTACACACAGTAATTATTTTTGTAATAAGATACATATATTTTATGTGTTTGATATTATTGAAAATGGGTAATTAGTCATTTATTTGTATTTGTACTTTAAAGAAGTGTTTTAGCTATGATGTTTAGGTATTCTAGGCCTTTGGTAGTAGGGTACAATTTTACTTGTTGCTCTAGATATTTATACATTTGTTTAGTTTGTTTTGAGGTTTTTGGAGTTAGCTGAGTTATGGATTGTTCCATTCGGAACTCTTGATAACTCTGTTCTTTTTGTAGGCATGATATAAATCTTTCTAGTGTTGGTTTTGTTCTGCCTGTTGATTGTAGGAAGGCGTTATGCCATCCTTCAACTGCGTTATTAGTTTTGGATTCTCCATTTAAGGTGCTTCTGTATACGTTCCACCAGGGAATTAAGAATTTAGGGTTTCTTCTGTGGCCAGATCTATGTAGTCTGCCGACCCATGTATCTTCGAAATAGTCCAATAGTGAACTTAGTTTTTCTTCATTTTGTTTGTAGAAGGCGCTGTCTATTAAAATGTTGTAATGTTCTGTTACGTCTGTGTCAGGTACATAAGCTAGTGCTATGAGTTTTTTTATTTGATATGCAAAAGATGAATTAGTTGCATATTCAATGCTTAGGGCTGATTTTTGCATGTGTCTCCATAGGCATTGATTAAAATGATAGTAACAGCCTTGTATGGAGGTATGGGGGTGTGTTTTTAATATAGAATTAATCATTGCATGTTCAAAATCTAGGATTATTTTTTGTGGGGAAAAGTCATTTGTTTTTTGTTTTATTATATTTAATAGTTCAGTGTATGTGGAGTTATGTTTGTTTGGTAATAATGTGTAAATTAATGGTATATTGCAATTGTGATATAGGACATGTATTGTATATAGTTGGAAAAATGGTTTGGGACATATGGTAAAAGTCCCATCCATCATCCAGTTATGTGATTCTTGTAGTTTACAGAGATTATTAGCTGTTCCAAATATTATTATTCTTTTGTCATTGTTTTTATTATCAAAAATGACAAATGGTTCTTTGTTTAAAGTTATACTTTGTTCTGGACTTAGAATAACTTCACTGTATGTGTGAGGAATTGGGGTTGAAGTAGTAGTGGTTTTTTTAGTACGTGCAATAGTTCTTTTGAGTGAAGTTACAGATGGCATTTGTGTAGTAGCAGTTTTAGGAATTTTGGGAAGCTGCTCTTTTAAAATTACACTGGTAGGTTTTTGAGAACTTGTGCTAGCTTCCTTTATAGTTTCTAAAGCAGATCTGACTTCGATTTCAGTAATGTTTGGTGGGTGGTTATGTTCTCTAGTGTATAGTACTGTTGTTTGTCGTGTTGTAGCACGCCCATAGCACTTATTAGAGTAGTATTTAGTGCATTTCCAGTTAACTTTTAAACCATATACTTTTTCCTGTGTGTAAGTGTACCCCATATAGCATAGTAACATTTTTCCCTTCTGGCTTGTTATGAATTCAGCTCCTTCAGTCATTTTGATGTAGCTTTATCTATGAAAAATGTATATTATAGTTATTATATATGATGTTATATTAATTTTCGGTAGAAAAAAACAAGATTTAGTTACTATATACTTACAAAGTTGGTTTTGATGTGTTTGAGTAGAATGCTCCAGATTCTTTATTTGTGGGATTTTCCTCTAGTATTTTCTTTGTCTGGAAAAGAAAAGGAAATGTGTTGTAATAATTGTTTCTATATTTTTATAGGGAATGGTTAGGGGATTTGCAATTGGGATTTAATTAGGGTGGTATTTTCATCTATTAGTTGATTTTTGGTTATGAAATACTTACTTTTTAGTTGTATCTTTTTTGCTGCTGTTCTGTATTTTCTTAGTTTCTTTTGGAGTTTCCTGTAGTGAAAACATGAAATAGAAAGAAGACATTAATTTATTTATAGTGTATGTATATTGTAATTACAATTTATTCTATTTGAGTCTTCAGGAGAATAATATAGTTAACTTACTTTTGATAGTTTTAAACATTTCCTCTATGTTGATTTTCTTATATCTGTAGTTGCAATCCAGTCGATTTTCCTCTTCATTCAATTTCGTTTTTTTGGTTTTGGACTGTGAATAAAGTTGAACTTCTTTTTATAGAAAACAAAGTCCTGCGCACCGTTCCAACATCTTGGAAACCGGGAACTCGTTATCCGCGATTCACTCAGACATCGGAGCTTTCACCCGTACCGGAGGATCCACCACCTGTGATCCGCAATAGATTTGGAGCGCCCAGCTGATTACCCTAGCTGTTCGAAATATCTCGCCGCTCTCCTGATCACTCCGGACACGGTTTATTTTTATAGCACAATATCATCTATAACAACGTTCTCGTACATGAATACAGCCCTGAAGAGTCATAGCTACACACAGTGTGACGAAACACGTGTCGGCTGAATGTTCTTATACCATGTATTGGTCAGACTTTGTTATATATAAAGAACATCACTCTGAAAAATGCCATTGTTGTTGATGTTTTCCTTTCAAGAAACCTGAGTCTCTGAATATTGTTCAGTTCGCTTTATATGCTTACAATAGCGTTACCCTGATTGTGTGCGCAGGACTTTGTTTTCTATTTCCTTAAGTGGGTTCTCCCACTTTATCGCAGGGATCCTTTGGGTTGGTATCCCTGACCTGGCAGCACCTAAACTTACTATCGAAAAGTGATACCCTTAGTGCACACGCTTGAGCGCCATTTCCTTCATACCCATCCAACCCGGCCATTTTTGTATATTCTTCTTTTTATAGTGTTTTGGATGTTGTAATATGTGTTTTATTGGTCAGTTTGAATTCGGAGTGTTTTTATTGGTTAGTTCGAATTTTTTTTTTTTTTTCTGGTAGTTAGTTTCCTAATAAGGAAAACGCTAATTAGTGGTTTTGTGGTGTATTATTTTTATGTATTTTTCTAAACATTATATTATGTATTGGATGCATGAATTGATAAAGTATAATTTAATAATATAGTTGTTTAATGTAGGAATGTTGTTAATAATGTTTTAGTAAAGAGTTAATTATTTAAATCCATTTTTAAATGTAGTAAATATATAATTGTTTAATAATAATTTTGTGTAGAGATAAAAGACATTATTTGTTGTTTATGTAGTTTGATTTTAGGTTTTAATTAAATGTTATATAGTCGATATTAGTAAAATGGAGATATTTTAGTTGTCGATATTTTAGTTTACGATATTTTGTTATGAAGTATATGTATATTATTGAGCATCGATATTTTAGGATTTCGATATTTGTGTTGCCGATATTTTGTGTACCTATATTTCTGTAGTTCGAAATTGTGTGTTCGATATTTTTGTGATGTTTTAAATAAGTATATGATGTCGATAATAATGTGATCGATTATTTTGTATCGATATATTTGTAGGTCGATTTTTAGTCTTTCGATATTGTGTCAGTGATTCGTCTCAGATTACACTGCCCCGACCACTGCCAAGCAGTTAGTCCGAGAATTCTTCCCACGGTATGGTTTGCCCCGTATCGTGTACTCAGATAATGGCCAGCCGTTCTCATCCGAACTAATGAAAAATGTTTCACTTCTGTTAGGCTACCAATGGAAATTCCACTGTGTCCGACATCCCGAGGCAGCAGGTCTCGTGGAACGACATAATCAAACTCTGAAAATTAGACTGTCCAAAGTATGTAGAGAAAAAGGTGTCGACTGGATAGTAGCTTTACCAGTTGCGCTCTTTTACATGAGAATGGTAGCACATTCTCGAACAGGGCTATCCCCGTATGAGGTGATCTTCGGTAGACCACCAAATATGTGGGGGACGCCTATACCTCGTAAAATTACTGATGTTGACTGTAATATGCTGACAGATTACCTGGCTTCCTTGATGTCTGCACTACAATCTTGTCGTTCACAGGTAGCTGCAGCTTTTCCCGACAACACTGAGGTAAAAGCCCCACGACGTGGTTCCGGGGGACCTCGTGTTTGTGAGGAATTTTGACAGGAGGAGCCAGCTGGAGCCTCGGTGGCAGTCGCCGAAACTCGTCTTGTTGGCTACAAGGACAGCCGTGAAGATTGAGGGACGTAAAGGGTGGTTGCACTCGAGCCACATCAAAAAATTTTATGGACTACCGTCCGACGTGAACCCTCAGCCCTGCATTCCCTCACAGACTGATTCAAAACTACCCCTGGTTGAACAAACCAAGAGTGAAAACTATAAACTAAAACTAAGGTCTAGCAAGTCAGACAATTTGATTGTTTAAGTCCTCTCCAAGGTGAATCGGTTGAATTTGTCTCTGACATGTATCCTCTAGACCGAAATAGAGAGAAAAATGGACAGAAACAGCTCAGGACACATGCGTACTGTAAATCACTTCGTAGTCACTGCATAGTGACATTGTTAATTATGTTTTTTCTAAGTCTTCTGATTATTATCTCCGGTATATTATTACACATGTATTACCCTATCTCCAAGCGTGCTTTCAATGCTACTGCCGAACATTCTTTTAGTGAATTACCCCCACATGAGTTGTCCTATAGATTTGCGCTGCGCAACAACACATTCATTAGTATGTTACATCATTCTCATCAGACCAGCAATGCTACAAATTGTTGGATATGTGGCCGACTCCCTCCCTATCAGAAATACAAAGGAGTTCTGCCCCTCTTTCCGTATCCATTCACACACAATGGCTCCTGTGGAGCATGGTTTAGTTTGATTAATTCCCTAGATTCAAATACAGTAGTTTACCAAGACAATTGGGTATGGGGAAACCTGAACCTAGTTTTACTTAAAGTCTGCTACCCTAACAAGGAGGGACTTCCCAAAAGAACAGGAACTGATCTAGAAAATGAAGTATATGGATTAGGTAACTTTACACTTAATCTTATGATCCTGAATATTGAATCCGAAGCTACACCAATCTTGCCCGCTATGTCAGTATTTCCAGTTAGAGGCGAATTATGTGTAAGAAAGAATGGTTCAAAACACATGGGCCATAGTAAATGTACCACTGTAATAGAATTCAGTGATAAAGGCAAATCTACATTTAGAGCTTCCCGTCACTCCTATTTCATCTGTGGTCACACCGCATACATACGCCTGCCCCTAGATTGGGATGGTACCTGTTACATTGCATTCCTTCTGCCACCTGTTTTCCTAGCCCCGCCTGATTATCATAGGAACACCCATTTAGTACACAATAGACAGCAGAGAGACCTCCCGATTTTCGACTACACTGAAACAGCATGGGAGAAATACACAGATTTCAATAAAGGTTTCTTTCCCTATATAGGTACAGTCACCAATAGTAAGCTGATACGTAGATTAACTAGAACACTTGAAGCAGTAGTGAATGAAACTACTTCCGCTTTGGGCAACTTAACGGAGGAGCAGTCTGCGATGCGGATTGTTGTTCTCCAAAATCGTCTTGTCCTTGACGTCATTCTGGCCGATAGGGGCGGAGCTTGTAGGGTCATCGGATCAAGTTGCTGTGTTTTCATACCAGAAAACCGCCGTCAGTATATAAAGCCATAACTCGACTTCATAAGATCGTAAGCCAGATACACCAGAATCCAGGCACCTGGACTTGGTCCGGTTGGTTCTGGAGCGTGTTGTCAGCCTGGGGATGGAGGATCCTATCCTTCCTAGGTATTGACTTTCTCATACTATTCAGTTGCTGTTTGTGTCTACAATGTGGACCAGCGATTTGTGGTCTGTGTGCCACATCGTGTATCCCGCCTTCAAATTTTCATTCAAGATCCCGGAAGAAGAAAGAAGAACAAATGATGCTATATGAACAGATTGATGGATTGATGAAGATGGATATTTCATGAGGGTCCGTAGGGGACAAGGAGGGAATGTGGAAATATGAATTTTTATGGTCAATTGTGTCCCCTATCTTAGACCCCAACGGCTCCATGTACATGCTATAAGTACATGTATGTTCCCTCCAGTTCCAGCTATGAAGACGCAAATACATGTGCGTCCAACGTCAACATGCCCTCTTTCAGATCCGCCATGAATGGGTCGAATATTCCATTCCTAAGTATGAAAGGCCACCGACTTTATGTGGTTCACTTTTCTAGTTTTGCAGTTAAGGCGAGTAGGCCCTGAATTCTGCCATCAAGCCTTTTTCTGTTTCTGCCTCTGAAATGCTCCAGCTTGGACCTGCATCCGTGTCCATGAACTTTGTCTTACTCCCTGCGCGGCTAACGGTGCCTGACGCGGCCTGGTGCCTGCCAAAAACTGTATTCAGCCTTCAAGTTATCTGCTCCGCTCCTCATCCAATGCATTCCTGTCTAGTAGTTTAGGTAAACATCCCTCCAGCTACCGAGCAAAAGGCTCGGCCTCGCTGTCTTTTTTTGTAAGTAATTCATAGCCCCTGTTACTATGGAAGATTCCTGCCCCCTCGCATCGCATGTAGACACATAGACGCTTGTACACGCACTAACAGTCAGTATAGAATAGGATCTGTCCGAGAGGACCCTTCCTTCCAGATAATATAGTTCCTTAAACACAAGATATCAGATATGATTCGGGACTAGGTTGTCCTGACACCCCAGACTTCTGTCTCCACATGTAGAGCCAAATGTCAATTCCCCTTCGCCCTCTAGTTGCACGTCAATCACACGTCATGCGGCTGCGCGCGCATCTCTGTCAAATATTTCTGCTGACACTACAGGATTCTCTTATGGGTCCACCCACTTGTGACATCATTTTTAATGACGTTTCTAGTATACGCCTGTATCTACGCCTATTTTCATTACGTATGTATATTCTTATCTGTATTATCAGCTGTTACGCCTCCTGCATCTGTCCTAATGCAATGCTTTCCATATAAATATTGTTACTTGTCAATAATATATTGCTGATCCCTTCCTGAACCTTCGTGGTGATGGAATATGGTTGCCTAGTTCGAACTATAATTCCTTTGTAAGGAATAAAGCCCTTTTCAGAACCTCTAATACCACGGATTCTGCCTCTTATTTTGACTGAGTTATTCTTACTAGACTTTACCGCATAAAAAAATAGTACAGGTAATTTAAATATTTACCACACCATCCCACAAATCCCTGCCCCATACTTCACAGAGGAGATGGTATTCGCATTGTATATCTTTTTTATTGCCTCAATAGACTTAGACCATAGCGTCTTCATAAAAATAAAAATGAGCGTCACACTTCTTTCCATTAATAGAGCTCTGCTAGCTCCCATCTTTAGCCAAGAATGCTCATGATCAAAGAGAACCTCCTGATAGGGAAATGCGTCAACCATCTCCAGCCTCTGTGACTCTATATGGAATGCTGGTAGTTTCTTAGGGTGTGCCCCTTTCACCAATATAAAGGGTTTTGCTTCATTGAAGCGAAGTTCCAAACTTTTCATAAACTTCGCGTAGGCCTCTGTCAATCTCTGTAAGGCCACCCACATTCTTGCTATTAATACAGCATCATCAACATACATTAATATTGAAAGGGGAGCTGCATTAAAATAGGGGACGTCTTTTGCAGACCCTGACACTGCGGCCTCCACCCAATTGGTATTCATCGTAAATAAAAAAGGGGTGAGATCGCAGCCTTGTCTGACACCCCTCTTAATCTGAAAAGACCTTGTGCACTCCCCATACCTACCGTAGCGAACATACACAGTTGCTTGTGAATACATCTGATTAATGAAATTAATTATAGCAACTTCTATGCCCATATCCTCCAAAACTGATTATAGCTTGGGATGGGTCACACAGTCAAAAGCGGCCGACAAGTCCATAAAAGCCATTGAAATCTGATTGGTCTTAGCCATCAAATTTTTAGCAAAGGTCAAGCTCAAGTTAAGACATTGGTCTATCGTCCCCTTGGTCTTTTGGAAACCATACTGCGCTTGTATCAAAATATTTCTCTCTCGTGCCCAATCCTCCAACCTATTCAGCAATAAGCATCCCATCATTTTTGCAGTACTGTCTAGTAGGGCAATAGGTCTATAATTTTGTGGTAATGATTTATTCCCTTTTTTAAAAATGGGGATTATTATGGTGCTTTTTCAAGAAGTAGGGAGCTTCACCTTGCTTATTGTGTTAAAAATATGAGTCAACCATGGGGCTCACAGTTTTTGATGATCTTGGAAAAAGTCTATGAGAACCTCATCAGGACCTGGGGCCTTAGTGGAGCTACATTGGGCCAGCCCACACCACACCACTGTCAGTTCAAACACCAGGTAATCCTTAGGTAGTACCTGCATTATATTGTTGGGGGAGGCCGGGGGGGTCCATCGGCCACCCCAAAAATGTTCCCAAAATGAGCCACCCAAGCTTCCTCACTGACATGAATATCCAGTGTTGGGTAGATACCATCTTTAAGGAAGGGCGCATTGATCACATGCCAAAAGTCCTAGCAGTTTTTCCAAATCGCCACTTGGGAGAGGTTCCCCCAGGCTTACTCCCTCAAGCCCCTCAAACTGGCTTTCTGAGCCTCTCTACATGTATTATGCAGGTTCTTCCCAGTCTTTGGTCTCTTGAAGATGATCTAAGTACGCTGTAGAAAATCTCTTAGGGTCTTCGTCAATGCTGCATCGAACCTACGGACTGGCGGGATCTCCTTACGGGAATTAGATTAGTCCTAAACAAATTGCTTTTGACTTCACCCATTATATCGGAAAAAAGCTGTTAATAAACTTTCCGGCTGAAGTTCAGGATCTAGACATATCATTACCTCATGTAATCTTTTAGATAGTATCAGTGGGGCTACCTTCTCCTTATTGATTTTATCCCATTTTAATAGGAAGCCATTCTTTTTGCAGGAATTCGCTTTCGGGCCTTAGCTACCACAGTGTTGTTGACATCCTCCCATAACGTAGATATAAAAAGTGCTGCATGATCACTATATACAAAAAGGTTTGGTTCAGCTCGGATAATTTTCCCACGCAGGGTATCAGAGACAAAAACAAAGTCTATGGTTGAATCATACTATTACACCCAAATGTCTTTGCAAATTCACCTGTAACCGAGTCTGATTTATTAATTACCTCAAGATTTCTGGTTATTACCATCCTATTTAACAGGTCGCCATAATCATTGTGTATGAAGTGGGGAATAACTTTCCCCTCCTCATCCACTAGGCAATATACGAGGTTCATCACTTACTTACAGCAATGAACATTAAAATCTCCCAGCTTCACAAATGGCATAAATCTCCTTATCTAACAGCCACACCAAAGAAGCCATATTCCCACCAAAATTATTATTGTAATAATTGTTTAATAACCAGTCCTAATCACCATGGCCTTCACATAGCAAAATGTGGAACTATGGACAGGGACTGTAAAATGTTTTAACTTTTGAGCTCAGCGTATTTGCTCTTAGTGTAACAATGCTGCATCTCGCTCTACCAGTCGGAGAAGGGACTGCTGCCATTTGGAATGAGTGGTACCCATTAGAAAAATTGGACCTGCTGCCCAAGTCTCCTAGATGCACAAAATACCCTGCTCCCTTCCAATGCTTGTCCAATCTGCATTGCCCAGCTTTTGACCAAGAATTGCTACAGAAGATGATCTAAGTACGCTGTAGAAAATCTCTTAGAGTCTTCGTCAATGCTGCATCGAACCTACGGACTATCGGGATCTCCATACGGGAATTAGATTAGTCCTAAACAAATTGCTTTTGACTTCACCCATTATATCGGAAAAAAGCAGTTAATAAACTTTCCGGCTGAAGTTCAGGATGTAGACATATCATTATCTCATGTAATCTTTTAGATAGTATCAGTGGGGCTACCTTCTCCTTATTGATTTTATCCCATTTTAATAGGAAGCCATTCTTTTTGCAGGAATTTGCTTTCGGGCCTTAGCTACCACAGTGTTGTTGACATCCTCCCATAACGTAGATATAAAAAGTGCTGCATGATCACTATATACAAAAAGGTTTGGTTCAGCTCGGATAATTTTCCCACGCAGGGTATCAGAGACAAAAACAAAGTCTATGGTTGAATCATACTATTACACCCAAATGTCTTTGCAAATTCACCTGTAACCGAGTCTGATTTATTAATTACCTCAAGATTTCTGGTTATTACCATCCTATTTAACAGGTCGCCATAATCATTGTGTATGAAGTGGGGAATAACTTTCCCCTCCTCATCCACTAGGCAATATACGAGGTTCATCACTTACTTACAGCAATGAACATTAAAATCTCCCAGCTTCACAAATGGCATCAATCTCCTTATCTAACAGCCACACCAAAGAAGCCATATTCCCACCAAAATTATTATTGTAATAATTGTTTAATAACCAGTCCTAATCACCATGGCCTTCACATAGCAAAATGTGGAACTATGGACAGGGACTGTAAAATGTTTTAACCTTTAAGCTCAGCGTATTTGCTCTTAGTGTAACAATGCTGCATCTCGCTCTACCAGTCGGAGAAGGGACTGCTGCCATTTGGAATGAGCGGTACCCATCTAGAAAAATTGGACCTGCTGCCCAAGTCTCCTAGATGCACAAAATACCCTGCTCCCTTCCAATGCTTGTCCAATCTGCATTGCCCAACTTTTGACCAAGAATTGCTACATTCCAGGTTATTATTTTTATGCAACAATTACCTACACCTTTTTTACTGCCCCCTCCTATCTTCTTATTTCTTGCAGATCAAGCAGAAGAGGAACTGAGTGGATACTGTTGTGTCAATCTATCAAGGGGCTAAAACAATTTTCGACCCTTACTTCAGACCTGGCGGGGCCTGCGTTATAATGCACAGTAGGACAAAGTGTGGTAGTATTACCCTCCTTGAGTTCAAATGCCGGCAGCCTAATGGGTCTATAGAAAACACCCAATGGAAGAGCAAACATCTGTGTGCCCAGAAAAGGGGCATTAGGAAGTTCCCTTAGCAGATCTCCAGTCACTCTTCGTTCATTAAACTTAACAATTATACAATCACCCTCTACTACTTTTATGGACGGACACCCCCACTCAGCTCTCCTTGTCACAATGATGTTTCAGCTGAGTTCACCTACCCCTCTCGCATGTCTTGTCAGCCAATGAAGTACTGTGGCCATAAGCTGCTCAGTTATTTTCATCTGACCCTCCTTAAGCTCTGGGGCATTAACCAAGACAAGGATATATGGGGTAGCAGCTGGAGGGAGTTCTAGCTTGTGGTGCCTTTTTCCACCTTGCCTCACCCCCTCCCTAGGAGCCTCCCCATTCACTCGTCCCCTTACACGCATATTTGGGGGCGGAGAGTCTAGAAGCCTCCATTACTCTATCCTGGGCAGACCTCATAGAAGGCTGAATTGTTTGGGTTGAACGATTTAATGCCCTTTGAGAATTGGATTGGGGTGGGTGAATGTTCCTATTCTTTTCGCCCACAACTTCATCCAACAACATAGGCTCCATCTGTGGTTTGAAATGAGTTACTGATTTCGAACCCCCATCATCGACCTTGATTACATCCCCATTTAATCAGTGCAGATAGGCTCTCTTCAATTATACTCAATCTATGCACCATAGGTTTTAACAACAGAGAAATCACATTTTCAAGTCTTACACACAGATCATCATTACAATTAGGGGATCTGTCTTTTCCAGGCGGTTCTGGGGCCATTGTCTTGGGCACTTTATGCACTCTGCGCATTTTGGTAACCTTCATCACCTTGGACATTACGCCACCCCTTTTTCTTTTAACTGATGGTTCTATTAATGGGGATGACCCGGCTTCACAAGGAATTAGTGAAAGGCTGCTAGAAATTGTGAGAGGGCCTCCCTTCTCTCCTAACTCAGATTGAACTAATTAGTCTGCAGTCGGGGTACCACAGTGAAATCTACACCTCTCCTATCCTTCTCCAGGGGTACCACACTTAAATCTACACCTCTCCTATCCTTCTCCAATGAGAGCCGGTGCTCAGTCAACTCGATCTCCTTTGAGAGTACATTGGCAGCCCTCGTTAGGAATTAGTCCATGGTATAAACCATTCCCCACCTGTCTGTTGCTGCTTGGCTTTTCTCTTACCCATTGATGTTAGTGTTGATGACCGCCCTTCCCGTCAATACAGACCCCAGGGGCAACAGCTTATAAGGGGGCCCAGTCCATCCTCTTCCAGTCGCTGACAGGCGTGGACGGGCCCGCCTGTGGCCCGGGCGCAGTCTGGGCACGCCTATGTATGGGTCCCGCACTGTGGGACTCTGTCATTCTTATTAGCGTGTGAAAAAGGCAGAGGCTGCTGGGGTATGAAGTTCTCTCCCCGTCTCCCAGGGTCCAACCCTCTCATAGGTGGCACTGGTGGCTACACTGGCTGTGGGACACTGTCGTGCTTATCAGTGTGTGAAGACTGCAGGGGCTGCTGGGAGAAGAAGTCCTCTCCCCTTCTCCAAGGGATCTTGTTTACTAATATGCTTTTTTTTTACAAATGTATAAAGGAGGAGAAATATCTTTACTTCTCCGCATAACATCCTCTTTCTATCTGTGCTGCATTCTTCACTACACACAGAAAGAGGAATATGCCTCCCAGGATTGTTTTTGTGCAGGAAGGTGCCCCTTCCTGCCCAAAAACAATCCTGCATGCAATGGTGCCTGCATTGGCGCTAGGCTGCCAAAAGGATGCCAGCGCAGGGGAAAAGGCGCGTATGCGCCGTATTGACTTAAATACAGTGCATACTTACTCTTTCCCTGTCACTCAGTGCAGCGCAGCAAGGTGAGTTGCTGTGCTGCACTGCATGATAAGTTAATGATTATGCTAAATTGCGCCCCTGTCTCTCTCCTTACTATTAGCGCTCAGGATCTTTTATTTACCCACTAAACAGTGGTGGAGGGGAAAAACTTTTCATAACACGATGACAATATTATACCTGAAAGTACCACAGACTCCGACTTTAGGTTTGTCAATTTATTATAAGGCCAAGAATAATAAGATGTATACACAACGTAAGATTAGCATATAGAGATATAAGAAAATCAATACAGAGTCGATTCTACGAACACAAGTAATCTGGCATAACAAAAATACAATGGTAAATTCGAGGACCAGGATACAGCTCAAAATAGAAACAGAATCTAGCTCCTTTTCCATTTGAAATAAAAACGAATCAGTCTCTACACTGTGCTAAGAGAAGATGCTATCTAATACCCTTCCATCTATTCCCAAAGGTGTCAGCACGTGTTGACTTCCTGAGAAGTACTCACGTCAAATGGGTTAAGGTGCTTAAGGCTAGGAGCTCCCTTCTCTCTGAAAGCTAGCAGAAGTCTGGGGTCTCTGTCCCTGCGCATCATACAATAAAGAATTTGATTCTTGGTTTTATCCTGGTAAAAATTTCCATTGCAACTTTTTCTATGTGGGGAGGTTCACGCTCTTTAATTAAGATCTCTTTGTTCGGCGTGGTGACCTTGATTCCCAGACCAGCCAGACACGAAAGATATCCTCCCCTCTCGCTTCCAACTGTATTCAAAACATTCCTTGTATCTTCTCCAATCTGGAAATAACGAGTTGGCATTCCAATACCTGCAGTAGGATGAGAACACTACTATTTCTTGGAAACAACATGCATTTCATTATTTATTTCTCGAGAAGCCAAGGAGGTGCAAAAACAAGTACAGTCTTGGGCCTAGGGAGTCGGGCAACTTCAAACACCGAATGGTTACATTATATGATTATAAACGGTCCTGCTTTCTGTATATGAAGGTATGATGAAACATACATAATTATATTATAACATTGCACTACAATGAATGAGTAAATTAATCTACTGAATACATGTTCATGATCATAAAACACTGCAAACGATATACTTGTGTGTAGGCGCATGATAAACATGACTATAGTGCACCCATACCAATAGAGAGCTGAAAGAGCTCTATCGGTTCCCCCCTCTTATGACTAGTCTCTAACCCTTTAAGATGCTGTTAATGACTGTCCTGCAGTCTTTCCATTTGCTGTTCTCGTTTTTTCAGGACATTTTCCTGATGTCTGGCTCTTTGCCATTTGCATGCTATGATGACTCCCAATAATATAATTATGCAAACGACAATTATGATAATGGGTTTTAAGATATAACTCATAATTCCCTGTCCCACACTGCCAAACCTACTGCCAATTTGTCCGAAACCCTTTCCAATGTGATCCCAGAGTCCCTTAGCCACCAAATTACTCAATTCTTGATGGATATCTGAAATATTGGCAATATATTTCCTTATATCCTGACTATTGTCAGGAATATAAGTGCAGCACTGTTGGGACTCTCAAAAATGTACAGACTCCTCCAGCTTTTGCTAGTAGGACTTCTAAAGCAAGGACGATTTTGAAGAACCATAGCCCTTATCGAGACCATCTCACCATCCACTAATAACAGGATTTGTGCTGCATTCACGGAGAGTTTATCTACTATTGTTGCCAGCTTTCAAATGTTTACATCGTTCAAAATCACACCTAAACTAGGTATCATGGACCAAACACATCACCAATAATTTCTCCAGCACTTACACCATATTTTTCCCTGTGAGAGCCTTTTCCTTCCAAAGGCCATAAATCATCCACATAGAATATCTTGGGAAATACTATGGCTAAATAACATTTCCCATACCAATTCTTAGGCAGTTTCACATAAGCATTCTTATCACACACAAAATAAACATTAGGCACTATGGTCAATTTATCCAATAGTGCTTTTCTTATGGATTCTTCAATCAGAAAAACGTGTTCACAATCGCTTTCGCCCACGAATATCTTGTCGTAATATGTGGACGGATGTCTTTCTGCTGAAAGTCTAAAGCTATGGGTCCTGAACTCCATTTTTCCTTGTGATCTAATTCTTCCTTAGTGCATGGCAGTACCTTATGGTTCGGATCTGGTCGAAAAAAAGTTTGCCTATGTCGATCTTCTATCTGATCCACACATTTGTTTTCAATATCAGTTAGCATGCAGGTTAAATTATGTCTGTGTGCATAGGACATATCTAAGGTGACGGTAGGCACAAAGTACTTGGACATGCGCTCTACATTCTTGCAATAATCATATTTGTTCATGTATTTTAGG
This sequence comes from Triturus cristatus, assembly GCF_964204655.1. NCBI lineage: Eukaryota > Metazoa > Chordata > Amphibia > Caudata > Salamandridae > Triturus > Triturus cristatus. The sequence goes on from NC_140582.1 coordinate 239,575,992, forward strand.
ACTGGAACTTCAGAGAGTACCACATCATAATTCGAGAAATAATATTCAAAATGGGCTTTACTGTAAAACATACTTAATAGTACACTGCATGTAATGCCATAAGTCACAGGCAAGTGATGGTATTGTATGCCTTCCTCTACTGAAGCTGGTAGTTGCATGCACACATAGCAGTCTTTCGCTTCCATTGTGTCCACATACTCGTACAACAAATGTGCATATGCATTCAGCGTGAACTCACCCTTTGACAAATCAACATGCAATCTACGACTAGTTTCCTTGATCATTTCCTTATCTTTCATGGATGGAACTTCTTCTATATCAACATTTGAACCAGGTGGGGTAAGGGTAGGTTGTTCCCCATTCTTTTCATCATTGAGAGACCCATTCAAAGATGTGACAATCACCACGATTATGACAAGCAGCACTATTGCTATTAGAGTTCCAATAATACATTTTTGCTTTCGATCAGATGTTTCGGAAGCCATGTTTCAACTGTCGTATTTGACACACCAAAGAAACATTGAGACATTGAGAGTCTCTGTTTTTCTTTTCAGTACTTTTAGTTTAGTTCCAAATTACAATGTCCTTATTGATTTCTTCACTTGATTATCGCCGAATTTAGTCCATCAATACTTGTAGAGAAGTAGACAGCCCTAATCCTGAATTCTTCTCTCTATTGAAGTGACCCTAATTTTAAATCTTCTTTCACTGAGGGCTTGGTTATCTTCTTTCTAAGGCCTAATATATTCTTTGATCAGGTCACAGTTCAAGCTTCATCTCTAATGAGGTTAGAGCCAAGTATTTGGAGAACCATTTGCAGGATTTCAGCACAAATCTCTCCCAATTTTAAGGCAGTAAGCTGTTGACCAAAGGAAGGGAAAACAACTTGATTAAGGATCAAGAATCGCAGTCCACTCAACCTGGGTGGATTCGGAATTTACAGTGTCAGGGTTCCAAAGGCTTCAACTCCCAGAACTAACAGTTGAATATCAATCGAGAGGGTGACCCCTCCGTAGCTCACTGTTCCAGTTCCCAGTCTCCCGGAATTCCTCGGTCCCTGCATCTGCAACCAAAAATGTCCACTCAGGTGAAGCGTACTTTTGAGACGGTGTTCTTTTTCTTCTTGAGCGTCTTCGATCATCCAAATTATCTTCCTTGCTCACTATGTTCGGATTCAGACGTTTCAGGAATCGGAGCAAGATTTTTCTCAGATGCAAGTCTTATATTCAGCCTTTATTTTCTTGCTGGCCATTTTTCTGATTTGGCACTTGCCCTCTGCTCTTCCTCTTTGTCTGTTCCTTCTGTGCCAGGCCGTTCACTCAGGTCTGGTTCAAAGGGTACTTCCAAAATGTCATCAATTTCAGGCTCTGTAGTCTGTTCCTCCGCAGGCAGTTCTCTTTCGCCTTGTGCTGTTTCTCCCTGTATGTCTTCAGATTCAGTTGTTCTTCGAGCAATTGGGGAAGTGGGAGCTTCCTCCACCGGGTCCGGAACTTTGTGGGTATGCGAGGTGTGAATCCAATGTGGCAGTCCTCCACACTTCACCGCTGTATTCGTGACCAGTATCACCTGATATGGTCCTCTCCAGCGGGCATCCAGACAGCTCTTCCGCACGTGCTTGCGTACAAGAACCCAGTCTCCGGGGTTTAAGTCATGCAGCAGGTCTCTCGAGGTGGATGCAGTCGCAGCCTCGACCTGGTGGGACGCAGAATTAACCAGTCCCCTACAATAGTCCAATACCATATCATCAGTGATATTTATCAATGCTGTCGCTGGCACCATAGGCAATCTCATAGCTCTCCCTGTCAGTATTTCATGAGGGGATAGCCCTGTCCTTCTATCAGGAGTGCTACGCAAACTCATTAGAACAAGTGGCAAAGCATCTGGCCACTTCAATGCAGTCGATAAACACACCTTAGCCACTGTCATTTTGATTGTGCCATTCACCTGTTCCACCAGACCAGATGCTTCCGGTCTGTAGCTGCAATGCAATCATTAGTCTATGTTTAAAGCAGCACACAACAGTTTCATGAGTTCACTATGGAAGTGAGTTCCTCTATCTGTTTCCAATGAAGTCGGAAATCCGTACCTTGGGATAAGTTCTTGTAATAATAGCTTTGCCACAGTGAGACTATCACATCGTCGAGTTGGATAAGCCTCAACCCAACCTGAAAAGTTACACACCACCACCAAAACATATCTCAGCCTATTGCATCTTGGCATCTCAATAAAATCCAATTGTATCATGTTATAAGGACCTCCTGATCTCCCAATGTGACTCATTGTAACCACGGTTCTTTTTCCTGCATTCATTTGCTGACATGTAACACATCTATGCCTCAGCAATCACACGAAAGCGTGGATTAAACCATGTCAGTCTGAACATTCGCACCATGGCATCTCGTCCTAGATGAACTGCTCCGTGAATCTGCCTTGCCATTGGGCTCAGCAAACAATTAGGAAGTATTGCTCTATTATCGGTTGCCACCCAAACGCCATCATCTCTCTTTTCACAGCCTGCTCTGACCCAGAAAGCAGCTTCTTCCTCTGAGACTTCATCTTGTAATCGCTTCACCTCATCCCATGTATCAGCTACAGCTAACATTATGCTGAGCTCGGTCTCTTCTGTGCTTTCTCCTGTATATTGCCCATAAAAACACATGCATGTAGAGCACAAAAACGAGCTACTCCGTCAGCATAATTGGTGCCCTTTGTGACAAAATCTTCTCCCTTTCAGAGTGCAGCGCACTTTATGACTGTTATTGCCTTGGGCTTCTTCAAAGCGTCCAATAATTGGCGCACATATTCACCATTTCGAATTGGAGACCCTGAGGAGGTTAAAAATCCCCTTTGAGACCACAACTGACCAACTATACCAAACCCGTATTGGCTGTCCGAATAGATCGTTACTCGGACTCCATGTGAAAGAGTACCGGCACGTATAAATGCAATGATTTCTGCTACCTGAGCAGAGAATATTCTATTTAAACAGGCAGCTTCTACTACTCCGGTGATGGTGCATACAGCAAATGCTGCTCTTAAGTACCCTTCATTGTCTCTTGGACATGAACCATCAACAAAAAGAATCAAATCAGAGTCAGGTCAATGTTCATCAACAATGTCAGGTCTGGGTTTGGTAGATAGTTCAGTGACATCTAGACAATCATGCTCTTCTCAAGTTTCATCTCCGCCTTCTTGAGGGACAGGCAACAATGTAGCGGGGTTCAGAGTGGTACAACATTTCAACGTGACATTTTCAGATGCTAAAATGACTTGTTCATACTTGGTCAATCTATTGTTCGTGAGGTGTTGCGTTTTCGTTCTGGTCATCAACAATTCCACAGAATTTGGTACATATATGATTAAAGGATGACCCATCACGATGCTTGCGCATCTTTCAATGCTGACACCAGTTTCAGCAACGGATTTAAGACATCCGGGCAATGCAGAAGCTACTGGATCTAATGTAGCTGAGAAATAGGCCACTGGTCTACGGGCAGCCCCATGTGTCTGTACAAGGACTGCTAATGCACGTCCCTCTTTCTCACAACAGAAGAGCGAAAACGCTTTATTTTAGTCTGGCATTCCAAGAGCTGGGGCACGACATATGCTTTCTCGCAACTCATGAAAGGCTCTCAAACATTCTTCATCCCATGGTACCGGATCACTGATGTCTTTTCGTGTTAATCTTAACAGAGGCTTTGTTTGTAAGGAAAAGTTTGGGATCCACTGTCGACAATAGCTAAAAACATGCAGACTTCTTTTTGTGTTTTCGGAGTTCCCATTTTTAAGATTGCCTCTATGCGATCTGGTGACACTCTTCGTTTTCCTTTCTCAATGCGATGTCCCAGATATTGAACTTCAGATAGACAATATCGTAATTTATTTGGAGACACCTTATGTCCATTCTCTGCTAAATGGTTTAACAAAGCCACTGTGTCTATCCTGCACGCATCCTCATTTTCTGAGGCGACTAAAAGGTCATCAATATACTGAACCAGGACTGATTTCTGGGGCATCACCAGTCCTTCAAGATTCTTTTTCAGGCACTGGCGGATGGAGGGGCCTAATGTATACCCTTGTGGGATTCTACACCATGTTAAGACACGGTCGCCCATCCGAAATGCAAATAAATACTTGCTATCGTCGTGTAATGGTACGGAAAAGAACGCTTGACACAAATCTATGACAGTAAACCATTCCCCTTCACATGGTATTTGAAAGAGAATAACAGATGGATTTGCTACCACAGGACAACAGGGAATCACAATTTCATTAATCCTGCGCAGATCTTGTACTATTCTATACTTACCGCTAGGCTTCTGCAGTCCCATGATTGGTGAATTACAGGGACTTCCTCGTATCTCCTTTAGAATACCCTGTGCAATCATTGACTCAATGACAGGAGTTATTCCAGCCACTGTCTCCGCAGACAGTTTACATTGCAGGGTTCTTGGAAATTCAGCACTCGATCTCATCTGTATCTTCACAGGTCCCACCCCTCGGATTAACCCTATTTCTTCACCTGTGAAATCCCACACTTGTGGGTCAACTGAGTCTCTCAAATCATGCGGCAATTCGGCCTTTGTAAGAACCACAAACAGTTCTGCACACATGCTCATATTAGCCATTTTGAAATCAGCATCGTCATCATAGGTCTGCAACTCCACACCTTTCGGAGTGCATGAGATGTTACAATTTAATTTACACAACAGATCACGGCCCAAAAGACAGAACGGACTTGTATTGCATACCACAAACTGGTGCTTATCCTTGAATGGCCCTATTCTGACCGATAAGGCATTTGTCAATGGGTTGGTCATTTTCTGATTACTGACACCCACTACTTGAATCGATTGTCCTGAAAGAGACAAATTGGGAATCACATCTGTTCCTACTGTGGAACGCGCAGCTCCAGTATCTAATAAAAAGGTGCCAGGATATCCATTCACATCTGCATCCACCAATGGCCAACTCTGATTTACCTCCAAGATGGTATTGAGAGGGCATTCTTCCTGCACCCCCCACTGGTACTCTAGAAGGCCCTGAGATTGATCGTATCTGTCTCGTATTTCAAAATATGGCATCTGTTGATATGTCTGATTGTACGTGGGTATTCTAGGAGGCTGTGGCACCTGTACTTGTGGCTCACAACCTCCATACATGGACCTAGGTCTAGTCACTGTCTGTAGAGTCTCGCTCATGTGTCCCTCTCCCTCATATTGAATCTGATTAGCAGGATTCAAACGCGCTTCCAATGTCCCATCTTTTGACAATAATGACAGGCAGTCACCTTTTTCTGTTGTGCCACCCACTCACTTGTACTCATCTCTCATCCCTGACCTGGTTGGGTTGCCATTTGCAGACCCATACCTCGGCCACTTCCTCTACCTTGACCCATTCCTCCTCCAACCCCCTGCATGTAGTCTGCACTTCTCAACTGAGCCAACATCACCTTGTCTTGCAATTTCTTTTGTGCTGATTCTACTTGATTGCTACAGTACTTAGCGTACCGCAGTATTTCATCCACCGACTTATTCTGCCAACATATCAGGTGGTGTTTTAGCATCAGACTAATATCAGATTTCAAACCCAACACAAACTTAGAGACAAACTGTCCCATATCCTCCTGATTAATAGTGTCCAATCCACTCTGCTGTTTGACAGCCAATAATAAGCGTTTGTAGTAATCATGCACTGATTCCTTAGGCTCTTGGGTCGTACTATCGATTTTAAGCCAAACAACAATCTGCGGCGCTACCTTAGACTGCAACTAAGTAATTACTTGCTCATATTTCCCCATGACATCAGGTGAAGGACCATGCGTTGCAGGATCTCTAGGTGGCTCTGCTGTTGGTCACTCAATAGCAATTTTACATGCAGCCCACAAATCTGCCGGGACCACTATATCAAACAAAGTGTTCAAATCGATCCACAACACCTTTGAGATCTTGACAAACCGGTCTATCTGCTTGTATCATTCTGCAGGTTTTTCCCTCAGCCGAGGAAGATCATTCGTAAAAGCAGCCAAATCACCTCTGCTCCATGGCACATGTACATACCCTCCGTTTTGCACTTCTCTCAAAGGGAAATTTCCAGTGGCTTCCAGCCCTCCCCCCTGAGGTGAGTAGCTGCCTATTCCAGTCTTAGCACGTTTCTTTTTCGAAAAATATACAGCAAAATAGACAGTTAGGGAAAGCAACAGCTGCACTACCCTCCTATACACAGGGTGTAAATAGTTTGTTAGATTCAGGTTGCCCACCTCTTTAGTCCACTGCCTTAGGACCATACACAACTAACACATAAAAATCATACACAGAGAGGCAACACTCCAAATTGTAAGATTTATGTATAACGTCTTGGAGTCCAAGTTTTTTCAAATATAAAGTGAGTTCTTTTATTGTTGCAAGTTGAACAGCATCAAAAGTACAGCCAACGCGTTTCGCCCGACAGCGGGCTTCCTCAGGGCAAAAATGGAAAATAATCCAATCTAGCACAGATCCTTTAGATTGCCACAATCCCAGCTTGAAATGCTTGGCACTTCAATACCAGTTATCCTCAGATATCCAAATTTGTAAAAAGAGAAAGAGGGAAATTCTTCAGTTGATCCCAAGTTTGAGGAAAGTGTTCCACCAAAAGAAAACTGTGACATAAGTAAGTCCGCAAATCACGATTAAAGATCCAAAGTTAGGTACAATCACGAAAATTCACTGCGATTCGTGAAATTTTCTGAGCACGAAGAAACCTGCAATTAGCACCTGTAGCCGTTCAGCAAAGTGCCCTGACGCCTTTTGATGCCACAGACAAAACACAAGGTAACTTCACGAGGAAAATAACGGTTATTTACAAATTTGGATATCTGAGGATAACTGGTATTGAAGTGCCAAGCATTTCAAGCTGGGATTGTGGCAATCTAAAGGATCTGTACTAGATTGGATTATTTTCCATTTTTGCCCTGAGGAAGCCCGCTGTCGGGCGAAACGCGTTGGCTGTACTTTTGATGCTGTTCAACTTGCAACAATAAAAGAACTCACTTTATATTTGAAAAAACTTGGACTCCAAGATGTTATACATAATTCTTACAATTTGGAGTGTTGCCTCTCTGTGTATGATTTTTATGTGCACGTTTCTTTTTGTCCCACCTCTCTTCCCATCTGTCTAGTGCTTTCCAAGCTCACATGCCTAGTACCAGTTCGCTTATCTAGGTTTTCAATCCAACAGTTCGCTTTTTCTCCAGCTCCTTGTCTGTGTAATTTAATCTGCAAGAACCCTGCATCATTTTGGTCTTCGTCAAATCAACATCATAATTTCGTGCTAACTGCCATAGGGCATCATAAGCCCTCTTTGCCTTTCTTGTAATGTCTTTGGCTACAAATAATAATTCATTTGGGTCATATGTCTCAATTTTTTCCAAAGGCAAATTCCCTTCAACCACTTCATCTATTTCCACCTTCAACTGAATTACATCCAACATTGGCGCTTTTATTGCACTCTGTAACATTTTCTGATTTCTTTCCCTGTCTACATCTTCTCTGTCACAACTCTGTGTTCTCCTCGGTATTGTTCCTCCTTCCCTCTTTGCTGCCAAACGATCCTCTCTATCCCAGCTCCTACTTCTCCAGTGATTACCTGCACACACGCCTTGCAGCCCACACAGTATCCAAGAAAGTTCTGTCCTCGTTGTTTCCTCTTTTGCCAACATTAACTCTCTCACTGGTTGAACCCACATTCGGAGGTCTAACCTAGAATTCGCCAAGACTCCTGTTGGTTTCCTTTCTGACCCACTATCCATTCGTGATGGATCTGCAGTAGCAGGCAATGGAGTATACTAAGCCACGGGTACCTGTCCTAAACCTGCTCCTGTGTGTGTAAGACTTCCCCCAGATATTGTCTCTTCCCTGTCACCTGTGTACTGTTGACTGTCATGTTGTCTCTCGTCAGGAGTATATGGGGACTACTGGACCAATGGTAACTGGCACTGACAGAGCGTCTGGTAACTGCATATTCCTTGCAGGTTGGGCTGGTTCATAATTGGTATATCTCATTCCCTCTGACCCTCCTGGAATCCATACCATGGCTATTTGTCTTCTGACTCTGGTTGACTGTTCTTTCAATCCCATCTGCCCTGCTCCTACCGTCTCCTCTTGTGGTTGTGACCTCTCTGTCTCTGTCTTGGAGTCACAAGGTGGAGGTTGTTCGCCTAAAAGCCTGTCCAGAAAACTATTGTCTGTATCACTGTCCTCATCTTTCTTAGTCTTTCCCTCTGACTCGCCTGCCAACATTCGAAAGGGATACAAGCGCTCTCCTTCACTCGTGTCTACTCTCCATCGTTTCAGCTGTGCATCCCATCTGGCATCTTAATATGCCTTCATTGCCCTCCTCCTTCGTCCCTGTGATGTCTCTCGTTTCTTTGCTGATGCAGCTCTCATCCAAGCGTCTAAAGCCTCAAATTGTGTGGGTCGAGGTGGAGGTATAAGGGCAGCCATCACCCCCCTCAGCTGGTACAACACCTCCATACGAAATGACCCATTACCAAGGGAAAGCCAATTCCCCTTCCTTCTCTGTGATTTTATGCCAGTTCTGAAGCCAAAAATCGTATGCAAACCCACATTCGTTGCCATATAATGTGCAGGGGTATCCTCCGGTGGAGCTTCCTCTCCAACCTGAGTCACCACCCCTCTGTCACCTCTGCACAAATCTCTCAACACTCGAAAGCAACGCATCATGACAATCGATCGATTTGCAACCCAAAATCCAATATCCGACTACAAACGCAACCAATCCCAGCGTGGCATTACACCAACCGACCAATCCCAGCGCGGGTCACCCTGACGTCACTGCTCACTCCTTGCAGTGGCTCACCCGCCTTTACAATTTTGCTTTGTACACTCGCTCACACATTCGCTTCTACAAGTAACTGTATAACCCAAAGTTATTAACCAAGTAACCAGTCCTACCACAGACACAATAACTTACAGTTACAACAAGTAATTGTCTGTCCGCTAAAAGATCGATAGAACACTCGGGGGGCGGAGCTTGGCTCGCACAGAAAATGGCTGCCTGAGCCTTGAGCTCCGTTGCGCAGTGTAACTATCCGGCAAATATCCTGCCCCTCTACCGCCGGGATTCCGATGCAGAGGTAGAGACCCGAGAGCGGAGGATGGTGCGAGCAGCGGTGCGAAAAAGCGGGATTCCGAGGGACGCTGCAACCGCTGTTTGCTGGCTGAGTGGGCGGAGAGCGGAGACGGGCCGCAAATCCCCGAGCCTTGGTGGTTGCAACTGCAGGGCGACGTAGCCGTGCGTGCGGCTGGACTACGTGGAGAGCCCCGGCCCTCCGCATCGCCCTCGCTGAAGAGGCCTAGAAGAGGGTGGCCCGCCGGTCGCGACGCGGCGGAGACACTGTGGGGGCTGCTGCGACTCCATCGTAAGCAGCTGAGGTGGAGCGCTGGAGCGGTGTCTTGGGCAGCTGCCGGTCCGAGCGAAGGCCCGCCACCAGACTACAACGCTGGAGGGGCGCGAAGAACTACATCGCAGCAATAAGATAAGTGGCTGCGCTTGCTGCCTTGGTGGCGTGGGGACCTCGCCGAAGCTCTCCCCAGGTGGGTGGTAAAGAGACCCCCCAGTACAGTCCAGTAAGGAGACGAGGCGGGCCCAGGCAGTGACATCCACAGTACAGGCGGGGTGCCCTAAGGCCGGTTGGGAGCACGCCGCAGCTGGCATGGACAAAGTGATTGGGGGTAGCAGCCTCGAAGAAGCTTGTTGCGGCCATTCTATCTCACACCAGTGCGATGGCGAATGTGAGCCTGCAAGAGTGTGTGCTGTAACGCTCTACGGCCTGGCACAGCCATCGGCGTCAGGCTTGGTCGCAAAGGAAGAGGTCTGGCAATTATTCGGTGGCGGCGCAGTGCGTGACATCGCAGGTTCGCTAACCTTCGCTACAATCTGCGTACCACTACCAGTCCGCTGCGACGTATAATCCTATGGTGTACAGCGGCTGCCGTGTTTAGAGGCGCCACGTCGTGGCGAAGCTCACGATGGGCAAAACCGACAGGACACAGCCGAAACTAACCTTTGAGCAGAAGCGGCCTAAGACTCAGGCTACTGCTGACGGGGCAGTTGGTAACACGCCGGAGGAAGAACAAGATATCCGGAGCTTGTTGTTCTCTATGGAGAAGGGATTGCAGAATGGCATAACCTCCTTGTGGGCCAAGATGGACGCCCTTTCGTATAGAATGGATCGGATGGCGGAGCGTATTGACAAGCACGCGGAGCGATTGGACCACACGGAGCAACGGTTGGTGGAAGTGGAGGAAGCGCAAACTGCATCGGAGGCAGATCGGGTGAAGATGGGGCGACTCATGCAGGTGCTGCAGGATAAAATGGAGGATGTTGAGGCCCGCTTGCGACGCTGCAACCTACGCATCACGGGCCTGCCAGAGACGACGCCTACTGGACGGATGGAGTGCTATGTGGAGCTGCTTGGTCAGGGAATATTCTCTACCATGTTTGTGGTGGAACGAGCGCACAGGTCCTTGGGTCCTAGGCCCCCTCTGGGTGCACCGCCGCGACCGATTATAGCGAAACTACTGAATTACCGCGACAGGGACGTGGCCCTGCGAGAGGCCAGAGAAAAAAAGACGCTGTTTTATGAGGGGTCGACCATTGCGCTCTACCCGTATTTTACAGCTCGTGTCCAGGAGGCTAGGCGGCAGTTCATCCCGGCCAAAAATCAAATGCGGGATATGGGACTGGACTATGCGATGCTTAATCCTGCCAAGTTGAGAGTTAATCGGTAAGGGAAAACTCATATTTTTCTTGATCCCGGGACACTGCAAAAGGCGCTAAACGACTGGAGCAAAGAACGGCTGCGAAGTCCAGAGAAGCAGCTGCAGGGGGATGAGGCGGAGAGCTCACTTGACCACCAGGACTAATGTTTGCAAATGAGAAATATATGTGGTTATTCCCTCATGTTACCAGGTTCCAGAGGTGGGGGATGGAAGTGGGGGATTATGTGACTTTGGTGGCGGACTGTGGGGCGCACATTATCATGAAGGCCTGTGGTACGGGCTGCGGTTGACATGCTTCTAAGTGTGCAAGATTTTGAGGCGGCTGAATGGGCTATCTTGCGGGTCCTCAGGTGGGTGTCTGCCGCGCATGGAGTCTGGCTGCTTTACTAGAGATGCGCCTGGCAGCAGAGCTTGGGTCCAGCATTACTGTATGTGGAGTTTTCTTGTGCCCCGGCGGTGGAGTAAGGACTAGATATTAGCGCTCGGAGGTTCTGACGCGGTGCAAGGTGATTTCCCTTTATAGACTTAGCACTGAGCGACCTCCGCCCGCGAGTGAACACCACAGTATTGAGGAGTTATTTTGTTGGGGGAGGGTAGGGGGAGGTGTGGGCAGTCCCTAGATAGGGAGCGGCATGGCCGAGTTGTGGGAGGTCTGCTGTGGGTGGGGGGTTTGGGACGGGTATTGTTTTGTTTTTGAGCCGAGGTTAGTCATGCAGGGTCCATTTTTGTCCCTTATCCACTCTAAACACTATATACAGCACTATTTGAGTGATGTAAAGATGTATAGACAGGAGAGTAATGACGAGTGACGCTGCACGTGGGGGTCCGTTAGACTCCTTCAGAGTTGTGACCTGGAACGTCAGAGGCCTTAATGATCACCGGAAGCTGCGCAAGGTGCTACACTACCTTAATAGACATAATATTGATGTGGCCTTTCTGCAGGAGACGCATCTCCCTAATCAGAGCCCCATGCTGCGCGCGAGGGGGGTGCTGGGGAATGTGCATGCGTCTGGCTTCACAACGCATGCTAGAGGTGTCATGACTTGGACAAACTCTAAATCGGCTTATAAGCTACATTCGGTGTCAGCAGACAAAGGTGGCAGGTTGTCAGGGCAGAGGCCTCGATCTACTGTTAGTTAATGTTTATGGACCAAACTATGACTGCCCGGAATTTTACGAATCCCTAACCAATGTAGTGAGGGGCTGTGGAGTACCTCATATTTTGTGGGGCGGGGATTTCAACATGGTCAGGCATCCGGGTCTAGACAGATCGGGGGGCCAGGCCAGAGGGCCCTGACAAGTATGGCATTGGCCGATGTCTGGAGAACGCTTAACCCAACGGAGGGGGGCTTTACACACTATTCGGCCTATCACGACCTTAACACGCGGATTGACTACTGGCTAGCGTCAGTGTCTCTTCTGCCACAGATACGAGCTTGCCAGGTTTTGCCACGTACTCTGTCGGACCATTCCCCCATATTGCTGACCCTCTCTACGCCAAAGAAGACTATTCCGCCCTTTACATGGCGGTTCCCCCCGTATTCGCTGCTTGACCCCCTCTTTAGGGAGGAAATAGCGGAGGGGATAACAGGGTATTTTGAAATCAATGCTGGCACAGTGGATAGTTTCCAAATGGTCTGGGAAGCCTTTAAGGTTTGCATCAGAGGGGTGGCTATGGCGAAGCATTCAGGGGTGCTCCATGATATCCGGCGACGGTTGGCGGCCCTAGAATGTAGACTGGGGGAATTAGAGGCTCAGCAGCGGACGGCGGCAGCGGGCGATACTGTAGAGGAGTTAAAGAAAGTGTTGGCAGAATATCATGAGGCGGCAGACGCAGAAGTGAAGCATTTGGGGAAGTATGCTACGGCCAGGGTGTATGGGGAAGGAGAGAGACCCAGCTCCGTTCTCGCTAACATGTTGAGGGTTCGGAGAGGTAAGGCCAACATCACTAAGATCAGGTCGGAAGGGGGGGAATTGCTAACTGAAGAAATGGATATAGTAGAGCGCTTTAAGTCATACTATACAACGCTTTACGCCTCGAGACAGACTGATATGGATGAGAGCATACGAGACTACCTAGATCATATTACATTGCCCTTCCTAACTAACTCACATAGGGAATTCCTTGCCCTCCCCATAGAAAAAGATGAAATATTAGACGCTCTGGCTGGCATGAAGGCGAATAGCGCGCCGGGGGCGGATGGCCTCACGGTCACGTTCTACAAAACCTTTATAGACCTGCTGCTCCCGCATATTTCAATGCTGTTCGATGATATATGTGTCAAGGGCCAGATGCCGCGTTCTATGCGTGAGGCCATCCTAGTGGCTATCCCAAAACCAGGAAAACCCCCTGAGGAGTGCAGCTCATATCGGCTGCTCTCCTTGCTTAATGTGGATGCCAAGCTATTTGCAAAGGTTTTGGCTACACGCCTGGCGCTGCTCACATCGGAGCTGGTAGCCCCGGAGCAGGCGGGGTTTGTACCAGGCAGGAACCTTACTTATAATTTGCGCACCGTGTTTGGCACTATACAACATGTTCGGCGGGACTCTAAAGCACTTGCGGTCTTCCTTGATATGGAGAAGGCGTTCGATTCTGTTGAATGGGCCTTTATGAGCCAGGTTTTGACCAGAATGGGGCTGGGACCAGTCTTCTTACAGATGATTGGGGCGCTCTATAAGAGCCCTACTGCGAGAATACGACTCGGCGACCGGGTCTCGGATACGATTCCGATTACCAGAGGGACACGACAGGGGTGTCCCCTGTCGCCTATCCTATATGCCCTGATTGCGGAGCCTTTAGCGTGCGCGCTTTGGGAGTATCATGGCCTGAGGGGAGTGAGTTTCCCTACCTACAAGATTGTGGTCTCGACGTATGCAGACGATACCCTGCTGTATGTCCGGGACCCAGAGAATAATCTGTCATCGGTACTGTGGGAGGTGGTGCACTATGGGGCGCTGTCTGGTCTAAGAGTTAATTGGACCAAGTCCATTGCCTTCCCATTGACCCCGTCTACCACAATCTTTGAAATGGAATATCCGCTCCAGTGGTCTGACGACCCAGTCAGGTACCTCGGTATACAGCTGCATGTGGACTCTGAAATAGTATTACGGGAAAACTACGGTAGGGCCATTGACAAGCTTGAAGATGAGGTGGAGATTTGGATCGGGCTACCTCTGTCATTGGTAGGTAGAATATCAATCATGAAGATAGTGATATTGCCCCGATTCTTATTTTTGTTTGCTAATATCCCTATTGTCCTACCGCGCTCCTTTTTTGCTAGGCTTAATAAGTCCCTGCTGCGTTTAGCATGGGCGGGTGGGCAGGCGCGGGTTAGTTGGCGTGTGCTGACGTTGCCTTATTATATGGGGGGTCTGGGTGCGCCAGACCTGGAGCTGTACTACAGAGTGGCGCAGGGTGCACAGGCGCATAGCTGGATACACGGTGAGGAGTCGGTTCCGTATCTTAAGCTGGAGAGATTGTTTGCTGACCCGCTACCCCTCCCGGCGATAATATGTGAGCCGTTGGATCGAAGGGTGGGTTTTTTAGACTCACTCAATTCAACTAGGCATGCTTGGCATTGTCTATTACAACAAACGGCGGGGGCATTATTATATTCTTCAAAAAAGAGGAGGAACCAAGAGCTTTTTAATGAGGTCCTGCACCGTGCTCCGAGGAATAGAGAACAAAACCAAGGGATGCAGTTCCTCTAGGATAGAAGGGGGGGTGGGGGGGGGAGCGATTAGTCTCTATAGAATGCCCTCACACACCTAGCAAGGTGTCATGCTTCATCATAGGGCTGTGCTCCTCGTCGGGCCGGCGCTGCAATGCCCGACGGGCTCCCGCGAAGGGGCTCTTTTTCGGAGATCTTTTATAGAGACAGCCGTATGGGTGCGTGGGGGTCAGTGCAACAAGTGTAGTGCGTGGTGGTGTAGTGAGTTAAAATAGGTATGGTATTGCCAGACAGTGAACCATTTTATTCTGATGGTATACCAGCCTAAGTAAAAATAGGTGATCCCAAGGGATTATAATGATCCCTAGGGAGATCAGAAGGTCGACATGTTTCTTGCTCTATGCCCAAACGGGTCGGTGGCAATTCATCAGGACCAGGTGAGAAAGTGCTCAAAAGAATATATAATAAATGAACTCTACTACATAATTGGTGATGCAAAAATTATAAATACATCACCATGCAAATCCATTGGGTCCCTAAGAGGGATGGACCCGTTGTTGCGGTACCCCCTTTGGGACAGAACTTGTAGTACGGGTTCGCCTGGCGGCCATAGAGCGCCTGCCAGATTGTGGGCGCGTTCACGGCCGGAATCCTACTGCGGCTCAGGCTTCCGTATTATATTCACCATTAATGCCATTGGACTGGGCGGTGTGGTTATCTCCTTGCAGGGATACGGGAGCGATACAAGCCCTTCAAGAGCTTGGAATCCACACGGTGGGAGAGCTGTTCGTAGATGGCACAGCTAAGACTTGGGACGAGGTGGCCGCGACGGCAGAGGCCCCTACTCAATTGCAACGCTTCCAGTTCCATAGGGTGAGGGGAGCATGGAGACAGCATTTAGGGGACGACATGGCTGAGCCCCCTGAGATTCTGGAACTAACTTGCCTCATTAAACACAAAAGCCCTCGCAGGTTGATATCCCAACTGTACAGCATAGCAATGTCACAGAGATCCCAGCAATACACCAAGGCCAGATTGGCATGGCAAAGGGACTTGGATATTGTCATAGATGACGCCATGTGGTCGTACTGTTGCGTTGGCACACGTCGGATTTCACTACACGGCAAGTATAGGTTGATCCACTTCAAATATATAAATAGTCTATTACACGCTGGACAGGCTGCATAGGTATGGCCTGAGGGATGAGGCGTCATGCGACAGATGTGGCCACTCAGTAGCAGACTTCTACCACTTAGCGTGGGATTGTCCGGGCGTCTTCAAATTCAGGGAAGCTATTTTTCAGGAGCTAGGAAGAATAGCAATACTGGAACTTACCCCTGACCCAGAAGTGGAACTCTTGGGCTACTCTAGGGGACTACCTAAGGCGCGGAGGCTTGTAGACATGGGACTACTGGTGGCAAAGCGCAGGGTGGCGATGTGCTGGATGCGGGGGCCCTTGCCAACAGTGGCACAGTGGGAACGGGACGTGCTTTCTTGCTGCACGCAATCAGAAATATTTTGCGAATTACTCTCACCGCGAAGTAGGCCAAAACATTTCTGGGGCCTATATGCGGACTACCTTAAGAGGGACCGCACGGCAGTGGATACTGAGTTGGGGGCGGATAACGATGTGGACGCTGGAGGAGCTGCTGTCTAGCTAGTTCTAAAGATAAACTTCACAAGTGTGTGGGAATATTGGGACTGTGGAGTGGGTGTACCTTCTGCGCAAATGGGGTTTAAAGATTAGGGATGACACTACGGCCATTACTGACATATTACTGACCATAATAGGAATCGCAGTAGGGCGGTGACCTCTGGAAGGTGACCTCATTGCTAGATGGTGTATCGGAGTGGATATTACGGGAGGGTTGCTGACTAGATACCTCTAAAGGCTCGGGCGGGGAGGGGAGGGAGTTGGGTGTTTTGTATAGTTATGTTAAATAAGAAAACTGTGACCTCTCGTAGGGAATATTGCTATAGAAATGATGTACAGTGCTGCAATATCGGTTGACCATAATGCATTGCATATTTGACAACAGCGCTATCAGGCTTCAGGGATGTGGGATAAGTTGTGCTGCAATATACCTCACGAAGCTATGTCAGCCGGCCTCCGGGTTCTAGGCGCGAAGCAATGTACATCACTGAGTGTTATCAGTAAAAAAAAAATTTTTTTTTAAATAAAAAGATATTGATGATATAGATGAACATTTGGGTGTTATATAAATAGCAACCCTTGATAGTGGACTTAAATCTGTTTTCAAAATGTGTCCCTGATTTAGGGAACGATAATGTGATTGATGTTTTTCATAAATTGGTACTCAATTAATTTTACATGTTTTGGAAAAATAACTATAATTTGAATAAAGCTGAGTTTCGAGTATTAAAAAAAAAAAAAAAAAAAAGATTGAACACTCAAACAAAAACACGCATCTGCTATGACCTCCGACCTGCGTTGGTTACTTCCTCACTGCGATCCACCTCCGGTACCTAGGGTGTCTCACAACGAGTTACTCCCGCACTCACACAAAGTTCCCTGACACAAGTGAACAATCGATAGTGCTTCACGACTCCCACAGTTTACTCAGACAATTACATTACAATACTATCCCGGGATCTTGGACTTCTCTTAAGCCCGTTCACCAACTTACCTGATCCGCACGTGTTCGAATCAGTACCAATAACCACAATCACTCCACATGCGTCCCAACTTCGCAAAACATCCTACACATCAAACACACCGCAATCTAACACTCTTCACAAGACCTTTCATACTCACGCCGCCCTTCTAGTTCCGCCGCACAGTCAACGTCTGCCAGTTTCCGCCACTCTTGGCCGATGTTCCACCTGCTGCATCCGGACCTCAATTCTTCCTACTCTACCCTATATTTCTCCTTTCCCCTCACTTATTTATAGGTAAACCATCCTCTGCTACCATTTGATTACGCTAAACTGCACCCCTGTCTCTCTCCTTACTATTAGCGCTCAGGATCTTTTATTTATCTACTAAACAGTGGTGGAGGGGAAAAACATTTCATAACACTATGACAATATTATACCTGAAAGTACCACAAAGTCCGACTTTAGGTTTGTCAATTTATTATAAGGCCAAGAATAATAAGATGTGTACACATCGTAAGATTAGCATATAGCGATATAAGAAAATCAATACAGAGCCGATACTACGAATATAAGTAATTTGGCAGAACAAAAATACAATGGTAAATTCGAGGACCAGGATACAGCTAAAATAGAAACAGAATCTAGCTCCTTTTTCATTTGAAATAAAAACGAATCTGTCCCTGCACTGTGCTAAGAGAAGGTGCTATCTAATACCCTTCCATCTATTCCCAAAGCTGTCAGCACTTGTTGACTTCCTGAGAAGTACTCACATCAAATGGGTTAAGGTACTTAAGGCTAGGAGCGAGTTCTAAGGTGCTCCCTTCTCTCCGAAAGCTAGCAGAAGCCTGGGGTCTCTGTCCCTGCGCATCATACAATATAGAATTCGATTCTTGGTTTTATCCTGGTAAAAATTTCCATTGCAATTTTTTCTATGTGGGGAGGTTCACGCTCTTTAATTAAGATCTCTTTGTTCCGCGTGGTGGCCTTGATTCCCAGACCAGCCAGACACGAAAGATATCCTCCCTTCTCGCTTCCAACTGTCTTGAAAGCATTCCTTGTATCTTCTCCAAACTGGAAATAACGAGTTGGCATTCCAATACCTGCAGTAGGATGAGAACACTGCTATTTCTCGGAAACAACTTGCATTTCATTATTTATTTAAGCCAAGGAGGAGCAAAAATAAGTACGGTCTTGGGCCTAGGAAGTCGGGCAACTTTAAACAACGAACGGTTACATTATATGATTATAAACGGTCCTGCTTTCTGTATATGCAGGCATGATGATACATACATAATTATAATATAACATTGCACTACAATGAATGAGTAAATGAATCTACTGAATACATGTTCATGATCATAAAACACTGCAAACGATATACTTGTGTGTAGGTGCATGATAATCATGACTATAGTGCACCCATACAAATAGAGTGCTGAAATCGCTCTATCATTCATAAGTCTATCCCCAGGTATGAGCCAAACTGCACTTCAGTCCATGAAAATGAGCAAAATGGGGTAATTTACAGATGTGCATAGGTTCAAATGTGCACATATTGTGGACTACACTTCTTTTTCTTTGTGAATCAGAACTCTGTTGTTTTGATTTGAGGTTCTTGAAAAGCCTGCAGACTGCACCTCCATAAAGAATGCATCTCTAAATATGATATCTATTTTCCAGCTAGTTGCATAGACGATTACAGCCTTGTGCATTTCTGCTTTGAGATGAGTCACAAGACAAATTAGATTCTGAGTTATGACATTTTGCCAATTATATCTTTGGGCTCTGGTATAAAACTTCCTACGAAATAAGACGATCCCAACCTAGAGATTGAGTAAGGCCTTTAAAAAATAAATATACACGAGGGGGCAGATTTGCAGTGCTGCGTTAGTTTGGAAAGCACAGAGATGCAACATATTTACAAGAATATGTCACATCTCTGTGCTTCCCCTGCGCTGGCGCACAAACTGCAGCCATGCGCCGGCACCTTTGCACCATGGTGCAAGGATGCCTGCGTCATGGGGAGATTGTTTTTGTGCAGGAAGGGACACCTTCCTGCACAAAAACAATCACAAGAGGCTTTTTCCCTTGGCTGACAGCGCTTTTTAAACTTCCCTACCTTCTTTTTTTAAAAAACACTTGCTAAGAATCGTACTGTATTGTATTTATTGTGATTGCTAAAACGGAAAAACGCACCATTTGCACCGATCGCTGCTCCATCTCCCCTGCACCTCTCCACCCCGCGGCCTCAGCCTATCGGCCGGCAGGAGGAGGAGTGGAGGCGGGGCTTAGGCTTCAAAGCTGACTGCAGTGCGGGAGCGGGCATACTTGGTTGTAGTGTTGCCGCGCGGACTTTGGCTGACAGCGCTTTTTAAACTTCCCTACCTTCTTTTTTTAAAAACACTTGCTAAGAATCGTACTGTATTGTATTTATTGTGATTGCTAAAACGGAAAAACGCACCTTTTGCACCGATCGCTGCTCCATCTCCCCTGCACCTCTCCACCCCGCGGCCTCAGCCTATCGGCCAGCAGGAGGAGGAGTGGAGGCGGGGCTTAGGCTCCAAATGAAGACCTCAGCTCGGGAGCGCAGCGGACGCGCGCAGCGGGCGTGCCGACGGCACGCCAAAGGCAAGCCTGTCTGCACCTGTCCGCGCCCTGACGGGCCCCGGGGCTCGGCCTTATGCAAATGGTATCTCATACTCGTCCCCCGACCTTCGGCTCTTAGCTGATTTCTACGCCCCCCTCAAACCTTCAACCCAGAAGATCCTAATGGATAATACCATCTTCAAAAAACCTCCTATCCCGACCAATCCACTTCTCCTTACCCCTGCATCCTCTGAGCCTCCTATAGCCAAATCTCTGCCATTACACATATTCTACCTCAACACCCATTCCCTGGTTAGGCACCAGCCCGATGTCTTCCTGCTACTGTCATCTCAAAAACCGGACATTTTTTTGGTCACCGAAACATGGCTAACCGAGGATTCTGCCCCTGATATTTTGGCAGCAGTCCCGGCTGATTATTATATCCTGCATGCCAATAGGTCTTCAGGCAAGAGTGGTGGTGGGGTCGCTGCTATCATCAACAAAAACTTGAAGGTGGCCTCACTCCCCCCCCTTGCTTTGCCGGAAATTGAGAACGTTGTTCTCAAACTTGACACCAACCATGGCTCCATTGTCTTTGCGCTTATTTATCGCCCTCCTCAGGTAATGCCCACCTTTCCTACATTACTCAGCGAACAAATGGCGGACCTTCTTACGAATTATTCTAATGTCCTACTAGTAGGAGACCTAAACTATTGGTATCAGGATCCCCGGGGCGGTCCCCACGCTACAGAACTCTCTGAGTTGCTTTCCAACCTTAATATGACCCAACATGTACTAGCTCCCACTCATGAAAAGGGACATTTCCTGGACCAAATTTGGTCTTCTAACTTTAGTATCTCAGTGCCCTCAATCCTACCCTGTATCTGGTCTGATCATCACTTGCTAACATTTACTGCCTCCATTAACGCCGGGTTCAAAGCCCCCCCCAACTACAGGAGGGACAACTAGGAAATGGAGGGCACTTAATGATTCACATTTTATTAATACCTTGTCTAACACTGCCCCCACGCCCAACCCCGACATTAACATCATGGAAAAAAATATATCTAACTGGTTACTGTCGGCCTCCAACATTCACGCTCCCCTTACTAAATTTTCCCGCGCCCGTCACTCAGATGCTCATAGATGGTTTTCGGCAGAGCTAAAAGAACTAAAACTCGCGCTCCGCCAAAAAGAGAGGAAATGGAGGGCTAGATACTCCACGGAAGACAAATTGCTTTTTGTACAGGCCCGCAAAGAGTACAAAAAAGTAATACTGAAGACTAAGGCTGACTACTTCTCAGCCAGAATTCTTAATGCTCAGAACAAATCGAAAGAAATTTTTACTATCATAGATGTTCTATGCAACCCCGAGCGCACACGCCCTACTCAGGCTCCAACTCAAGAGCTATGCAACTCCCTGAATGATTACTTTCTGGACAAAATCTCTGTCATTAAAGCCAGCATACCGACTAGGACTCGCATGGATGCTTTGCACAGCGGGCCTGTGAACTCTTCAACCCTATCCCATTTTCCACCCATCTGTCCTCAGTTATTTTCGGATCTGATGACCCGTGTTAAATCTGGGTCCCCAAACGACTGTTGGTCCCCTCAAGTCATGAAGCTTGCTCTTACCAACCTTCCTCAGCATGTGCTTCCCTTTCTTAACCAATCCTTAGCGCAAGGCTTGGTCCCCACAGCCTTTAAGAACGCTATCGTGATCCCCCAGCTGAAAAAAACAGGATCCGAACCTTCACTGATGTCTAACTATCGCCTTATTTCTCTCCTTCCCTTTTTGGCTAAAATCTTGGAAACCCACGTTACAGGCAGCCTCTCCTCTTTTATTGAACAGACAGAATATCTAGAGTCACATCAAGCCGGATTTCGGCCTGCCCATTCTACAGAATCGGTGATTCTCGCAGCCCTGGACACCCTTAGAGCCAACCTAGACAAAAATATCCCCCAGGCCCTGGTGCTACTGGATTTGTCGGCCGCTTTTGACACGGTCGACCATAAGATCTTGTTGGACCGTGTCACACAAGCCGGCATACAGGGCTCCGCTTTCAATTGGATAAAGTCTTTTCTTGAAGATAGGACACAGGCAGTCTGCCTCGGCTCTTTCACAGCCCCCAAACTTTCTACCGCCTGTGGGGTGCCTCAGGGCTCGTCCTTACCTCCACTTCTTTTCAATCTATACCTAAAACCTCTGATTGTTTCACTAAAAAGTAGTAAAGGTGATTACTTTTAACTATGCTGACGATCTTCAGCTAGTGTTTACTCTCGATTCTGCTGATTCAGTGGCCGAATTTCAAGCCACTATGCTTCATATCCAGCGATGGATGGATCTTAACCATCTCAAACTCAACCCTAGCAAGACGGAACTGGTCTTGCCCGGGAAGAGTGCGACCCTATGGGGCCACCATTTCTGGCCTCCTGAACTAGGCGCCCCTCCTAACCCCTCATCTGCTGTAAAGAGCTTGGGGGTGACCATTGACTCCGCCTTGTCTCTTAAAGGACAGGTTGGGGCAGTGGTCTCCTGCTGTTTCTTTCAACTGCGTAAAATTCGCAAGATCTCTCACCTACTATCTCTTTCAGCACTCACACAAGTCGTAATCAACTTGGTTCTCTCACGCCTCGACTTCTCTAATTCTATTTACTTTGGTCTCCCCCTGTTCTTACTTCACCGTCTCCAACTGGTTCAGAATCAAGCTGCAAGATTAATTCTCAAAAAACCTAATTGGCATTCCGCGAGATCCTGCCTATTCGATCTTCATTGGCTCCCTATAGCCCAACGCACATTATTCAAGACTGGTTGTGTGATATTCAAAGCACTACACTGTAGGAGCCCCAAATGTATTAACGACATGATTTCCAAACACACACCGCGTCGCAACCTGCGCTCTGCTCACATTAACCTCCTCACACTCCCCCGCTTCAAGCTCCAGCGACAAGGTGGCCGCAGGTTTTCCTACCTCGCCCCGAAACTCTGGAACACCATACCCTTATCAATCAGGACAACCTTTTAAGCTTCAGGAAAGCTCTTAAAACCTGGTTGTTCATGCAAGCATATGCTTAAGCCCTCTCGCTGTCAACACTATGCAAGCTTAGCGCCATGAAACCCCCCGGTGTCCGTGCGCTCTATAAGTTATTTATAACATAACATAACATAACAAAACGAGGAGTAATGAAAACATTTCTCCTCGGTGCGCCTCGCTACGCCACCTCTAGGGTGGCGTAGCATTCACACACATCTCCAGATTTACGATTTCTCATAAATCTGGAGATGTGTCTTGTTCCATGGGTGTTGCATGGGAACACCCACAGCAATACCCATGGAACGCCCCTTCAACGCACAGTGCTCCGTGTGAAGGGGCCATATTTACGAGGAGAGGAAAAGTTACGCAGGGTGGCTTTTCCTCTTCTTGTAAATATGGAGGAGCCCCCTGGGCCACCAGTACGTCACGAAAAGTGACGTAGTGGTGGCGCAGGGGGCTTGTAAATCTGCCCCAGGGTTTATAGTTACGTTTTTGCAAACCATCTCACAGATTGTTATTCAGTTTATGAAAATCGGTTTAATTTCATGTTTTTACCCCACCTGTGAAGATATCTTGCAAAATGGTGTTGTTTTAACTTTACATTCCATAAACAAATTGGGTACTTACAAGCTTTCAAATATGCCCACTCTAACCTAACAGGGCTGCACTTCCTTTTTTTCAATATTTAAAGAGGAAAGGAAATTATTCTCATTTTTTCAAAGAGGCATTATGTAAAGGTGTCTTTCATCGCTTCAAGAATACATGAACCTCAAGCTGCTTTATTAATCTTTACAATTTATGGGGAAAATGAAACCATAATGATGGAAAACCACTATCCAAAAATGCTGAAACTGTACAGGTGGGTCTTTCAAATAAATCCTCCAAGCAACTAGAGCACCTGCAATCAATAACAATGAAGGAATGAGAAAAGGGAAATCTATCACAGTGACAAAAAAGTGTAATTGTAATGTAATTGTACCCACACCAGAAAAGCCTAGAACAGAGTAGGTGCTTTCACGCTTCCAGCATGGTATATGCTTCCATTGAGTGGAGGAAGTTGTCCTGATTATGGAGCTTTTTGAACCACAACCAATAGTATGAATGTAGTCCATTACTGGTACTTCTAATCGAGTGATGAAAAGTGTGGACTCTAACCCATAGGGAACCACTGATTCAGAATGAGACAGATCAGGGGCATCAGGTGCAGTGGGGCCCTGCTCAACATCAGCTAGAGCCAGGTAGGCAGAGAATTAGCGTTAGCCCTCACCCTCTCCTTTTGTAGCTCCAGGCTGGAACAGGGGACGCAATCGATCGACGGGAGAGATTTACCCATTAAGACCCTCAACATCACTAACTGAAGACGAGAAACCAACAATATTGGAGGGCTTAAGCACACCAAAAAAGACAACTGATGACACTATTCCGATCTTTACTCTGTCATCTGAAGAGATCGGCAAAGAAGAATGTGCATTGCTAACTAGAGGACTTTACTTTGTACCCAGTACCAGAAATAACGTTTTTAAGCTAAACCAGGATGTATTTTCATTATTCAGGAACATCAGGTTAAACAAAATTCTTTTTTGCAACATACCTCAAACAATCAAGAAACTAGTTGCTTGGGTTGCAAACTTACATCTAAGTTCCCACCTACCCTTGAGATCATTGGTGCAGAAGTAGGTGTGTTTGAAAGGGGGGCATTGAAAGACATCAACAATATTACCAAACTAATTTCCTCTGTACCACCGAACCGGACAAAATGAAAGGTTGTTGCGCTCAAAAAATTGCAAAACTTGTGTGACAAGGGAGGAGGCATTGTGGTTATGGACACTAGATAATACATTGACAAAATACAAACTATGTTAGAAATCCCCGAAAAATTATGAAAGGGCTAACCTCAGAGAATTCAACATCCTTAAAAATCTCATTGAACAAGTGACAACTAGAGTCTTGCAGACTGGGGACATCTGTAAGAAGGAATATGAATTCCTTAATAAGGACAATCCAGTAATTTCAGCCCTATATGAAGATTCTAAGACCCACAAATACCCTGAAGATCCTCCCTACAATTTCCATAGAGAGATCAGGTTACTCTAGATATTGAGGCGCTCTATACAAATATCCCACAGACAGAGGTGTTATAGGCAGTGGAAGGTCTCTTGGAGAGAACACCAAGGGACAGACCAAATGGTTTTATTCTGGAATGCCCCAAAATCATGCTTTTCAACAACTTTTTTTTAATTCAATGGGATCATCTATCAGCAATTTAAGGGGACCAGTAGGGGGGCTTCTTGTGCCCCTGGAAGAGCGAATATTTATATGGGTGAACATGACCGCAAGCACATCTACAACGAAGCAGCACCCTTCTTTGACAATGTTAAATAATGGTCACGGTTTATAGAGATCTTTTCTGTATGGTCTGGGTTAGAGGAAGATCTCTAAGAATTCATTTTGAGGCTTTATTTTAGTAATAAGAACTTACATTGTGCTGCCAAATTCAGCAAGGAGAAGGTAGAGTTATTTGATATATGGATCTCAGGGGATCTAGGGTACGTGCAGATAAGTTTCTATAGGAAACGTACAGCATGTAACACTATTGCAGCACAGTAGTTACTGTCCGAACTGTCAGAAAGATTCAATCCCCTTTAGGGCATTTTTAAAGATCAGGCGCAATTGCTCACCTACGGAGGCATTTATGTGGCACGGAGAAGAACTAAAAGCAAGACTTCTACATAGGGGATATACAAGACGCCTAATCATCATGCCTTCAAAAGAGCAAAATATTATCATCGATTTGCGCTTATGCAAGAAAAGACTACAAAAAAGATGAAAGGCTAGTATGTGTCACTAATCACTCCAACCTGAACTACAAAATCAAAAGAGTTTTTGAAGACAATTGGAAAATACTCAGTACCAATCAAGATGATATGAAATTGGAGGAGCCCATATTTGCCCTTCAGTGCAATGCAAACCTCAGGGACAAATTGGTGCACACTAGAATGAGACAGAATATAGAAAATCAACAAGGAACCATCAGTGGGACTACCCCAGTTCAAAAAAATCATCAATGCTGCCCAGGTCATGCCTGCAGCACAGCCTTGGTGACCAAACAATGGGACCACAAAGGACATAGTGGGCACCTAAAAGACATCTAATTGTAGAAGCTGCAATGTTCTATATCTCATTACAGTGTGGCCTCAGTTACATCAGGGAAATAGGCAGGTAGTTCAGGATTCGCTATGGAGAGCACAAGACAGCAATCAGGACTAAAGCCAGATGTAAATAGACTTCCGTTTGCGATTTCCTAATAGCGAATATTTGTGATTTGCTATTAGGAAATCGCAAACAGCTATGTACAACAATGGGACACAAGGGACCTGCCTCAATAACATTCATGAGGTAGATCACAATTTGTGACCCATTGGGAATGGCTAGCACTCACAGGGAAGGTGGCCTGCTGGGGTCAGCAGACCAAAATGTCTGTGACTGCTTTCTAAATAAGCAGTTTTTGTTTTGAAATGCAGCCCTTTTTCCTTAACCCCTTCCATGCTGCGCGAATTCCGCCGCTGTGCTGACGGTTTCTTGCGCGGGCGTGGTCATGACGGAACGGTTCCGTCATGAGCACAGCTCAACCGACGCTCATGACGGAACCGTTCCGTCATGAGCACCGAAGGGATTAAAGGAAATTCATTTTCATTTTTAAAGAGTAGGCGGTGGTCTGTGGGAGAAGAAAAAGTAGAAGTGCTCATAAACAGGCTGGGCACTGCCGAATTCCTCAGTACCTTTGATCTCACATCAGGGTACTGACGGATTGCCCTGACTGAGGGGGCAAAAGAGAGGTGTGTATTCTCGACCCTATAGAGCCACTTCCAAATTAGGGTGATGTCATTTGCTTAAAGAATGCCCCTGCCACCTTCCAGAGGTTGGTCAACGGGGTCCTAGGAGAGAAGGAGACATTCTGTGCCATCTAACTGGACAAAATAGCTGTCTACAGCTCCAGCTGTGGGGAACGCATGTACCATCTCCAGGAAGTGCTCAGGCTCTGCAGCAGGCGGGCCTGACTATAAAGGCCAGTAAATGCCAGACAGGGCAGGGTTCCGCGGCCGGGGCAAGGTATATGCCCTCATGGCCGAGACTGAGACTATTCTGACCTAGCAACCCCCTAAAACACAGACTGAAGTGAGGGCCTTCCTGGGCCTCACAGGATATTGTTAAGGGATATGGCACCATTGTTACACCCTTAACAGACCTGACTTCAAAGAAGCAGCCTAGAAATGTGATCTGGACGGGGCCTGCCAGAAAACCTGTGCTTCCCTCAAGGAAGCCATGTGTACAGCACCCATGCACAAGGCTCCTGACTTCTCCAAGGAGTTCATAGTGCAGACAGATGCTTCAGAGCATGGCATAGGGGGTCAATTAAATGAGGAGGGCCAAGACCAACTGGTAGCCTTCATTAGCAGGAGGTTACTTCCACTGGAACAAAGGTGGAGTGCAATTCAAAGGGAGGTCTCTGCTGTGCTCTGGGCACTGAAGAATCTAATACCATACCTGTTTGGGACTCACTTCTGGGTTCAGACAGAACACAAGCCCCTCAGATGGCTCATTCAGATGAGAGGTGAAAATCCCAAACTTTGAAGGTGATCCATCCCCCTACAGGGAATGGACTTTACTGTGGATCAGCATCCTGGGTCCGACCATGGCAATGCTGATGTATTTACAGGTTCTACCACTTTAGTAATGAGAACTCCGAAGAGGCTGAGTAGTCTTTCCAACTTTCAGCTGGGGGGGACATATGTTAGATCTGTCAGCCTTATGGTGGTCTTTCCCCAAACCTTTTGCCTTCCTCCTCCATGTTTGCTGATCTACTTTTTGCTGGCCTTATGACTCTGCACACTTTACCACTGCTAACCTGTGCTAAAGTACATGTGCTCCCTACTTAGAACATGATAGCATTGACTTATCCCAGATTGGAATATTTAATTTACTTATAAGTCCCAAGTAAAGTGGTACTCCATGTACCCGGGGCCTGTAATTTAAATGCTACATGTGGGCCTGCAGCACTTATTGTGCCACCCACTTAAGTAGCTCTTTAAGCATGCCTCAGGCCTTACATTGCATCCTGTCTGTGCAGTTTTAACTGCTGCAACTTCATTCGTTTTTGTGAATATTTTTTACTCAACCGCAGTGCATCCTGTATTGAGACTAATTGATATTTCAAAATGTTTCCATTTCATATACGGCGCGCATGGATGGAACCGTCTTTTCAGAGTTGCACGCGATAACTTGGAGCCTGTCAGCTAAACTAATAAACTCGATAAATTAGGCGTGCAAGGTACCATCTTTGTAATCACTTTTAGAAAGTTGGCATTTTCCTGGCTTAGCAATTTAGTGCCTGTAGCCTATCCCTGCGTCACATCACTGGGTGCAGCTGACAGTTGGGCTTTGTGTATTCCTCCTACACATCCACACAAAATAGAGAGCCTAGATGTGTCTGGGTGGGCCATCACTGGGAAGATGGCAGGGTCAGAGCTCAGCACAGCCCTACTTACACTTGAATAAGCTGTGTCCTGCCTCCACACAAAGGCCTGCATACCCCTGGTAGGTAGTCTGGAACCAGGAAAGGGAAGGCAGAATGCCTGGGGACCTCTAGAAGCTTCTCCCCCACTTCAATAGTACAACTGGGTATAAATACTAAACCTCAAACACCAACTCAGTACACTTTTGGACCTGTAGATACTCTGCCAGGAAGAAGGACTGTTGTGCTGCTCAAGGACTGACACTGCTGGATGCTGCCTTGCTATGCTGACCTCCTACCTGCTTCACTCATGCCTGGGTGAGAAGAACTGGACCTGCATCTGTTTAACCCAGGACAATACAGAGACTCCAATGGCTGGCCTCCTGACTCAAGACTCAGGGACAGAAGACTCCAACAATCTTGAAACCAGCACTTGGACTTTGCCCTCTGCAAGTTTACCCTGCCAGGTTGTTCCACCCCAGTCCTGGGCCATTGGAAGTGGGCCTGAGATAATCTGCCAGATTCTGTGAATCCAGCAGGACTGATGCATCTCATCTGCTGCGAGGCGCAACCCTGAGCAGAACCGATGCATCATCGCAGCTACATTGATTGGATCTGTCACAAAGACCCACGTTGCTTTGGCAGCCTCTTTGGAACCACCACCGTGTGATGCATCCTCATCGCAGGCTCTGGCATCTCTCATTGACAGCAGCCTCGATGATGACATTGGACTCCGCATCAAAGCCTCGCACCTACTCGAAAATGAGGCATCGCCCTCACTGCCCAATGCCTCCTTGATGCTGAACTTCGCATCGCAAGCCCTCGTCAACAGGATCCTCGACGACAATGCCACTCCTCGCATCACAGCCTCACTAAATCTCAAAAACGATGGATCGCTTCGGCTGCGTGATACATCTTTGACGTGAATTCTTGCAAAGCTCTGCAAACCTATGTTGTTTAGGGGGCCTAACTGTGTCCCTGTAGCCAGCCGGCAGTCGGCCTGAATTTGTGACTTTCTCCCAGTCCAGCCTGACCGGATGTCCACAGTTGGCGCTTTGTGCCTTTTGGCATTATTTTCACTAAACACTTTAGAATTGCTTATCTCCGGTTCTACTGATTGAATTTTTGCTGTTTTGGCCTTGTTTTATTAATGCAAATTCACTCTTATTTTGCTAAATTGGTGGGAAAGCCTTTAGTGGTGTGTTTTCACTGTGTTGCTGTTTGAAGTGTTGCACAAATACTTGACATATTGCATCTAAGTTAAGCCTGACTGCCTGACTGGTACCAAGCTACCCAAAGATGGAGCACAGGTTAATATGGGTTTTGCTTGTGAATTCACCCTGAGAAGAACTGTGGTTGCTGCTTGAGCAGGATTTGTTACTCCCTCAATCAGTAACCGCATTTTTTACAGTTAGAAGTCACTGAGTGCATTATTGGGTAATATAATAGTAGGCGTGCTTCTTTAGGTGTTTCTTGGATACCAATTAGAACGATGATCTTTGCGTGCACTTCACACTGACTATTTTTTCCGACTATTTGCTTCATTGCCAGAAACTAGCTTTTGGTGATATCATTGTATTGCTAAAGATGATCACTGTGATTGTTGAAAGCTTTCATGTGTGAATATTAAACTATTCCAGGAATGGGAGAGCCTTAGACCAATTTGTAAGGCATTCATATGTGAATGTTTCACAATACTACCATTTATTTCCACATGCAAAAATCACAGACTCGTGATAATAGTCATCATTTGCAATCAATTAACTTCTAAGTCATTTGCACACCTAAAACTACTAAGATATGCAGAGTTAAAGTCAAAATGTCTACCTAATGATTCATCATTTCGACACGTGTTGAGTGAATAACTCAAATTGGATGTGATTGTGAGCAAGTGTGAAAGGATGATTTCCTATGGTGTTAAACATTAAATACATCGAGTGGCAGATGATGAAATACAAATTTAGTATCTACCTGCAATTTAGTAGACTTCATGGACGTCAATAGAAGTTTTCAAATGCTGCTACAATAGTTTTGGGAATACCTTATTCCAATGGGATGGCATAAGTGGGTGATATGGGCCAGCTAAACCAAATTTCACAAGGGGTGGAAGTGACGTAAAGTACCAAAGTCCTGACTCCATTCTGGTCAAGCCCTTCAGTCCATCACAGACAACATCTCTTCCAAATTCTGTTATATCTGCTGTAAATATTATTACCATGATTGACGTCTGCCCTTCTCATTAGTTGAACTGAGAAGAGGGCGTAGAGTGTCAAGTCATTCTGGTAATGACCCAGATATAACACCTGATGAGGCACGCAGTATCGAATGAGTGTTCCTGTGTTCCTTTATCAATCCGTCAAGACCAACAAGAAACATCTCTAGAGAATTCATTAAAGAGGTGTTGTTCAAATTTATTTCTCTTAATTTCTCATTGTCTTGAAGATATACCTAGGAACCCTTCTCTGGTGCCTATAATCTATACACCACATTCCTAAAACTATGTCAGAGGTTTTCAACCCTGCTGACTGTTCCATATTTAAGGAACACCATTCGACCCCTTAGATAGAGAGGTCATTCATCCCAGATTGTCCTGGAAGATGCCATCCGAATATGATCTTGGTCATTGCTGACATCTAGTGAAGCTCAAGCATCCTGCCTAAAGCTGTTAAGAGCTGAGTTCCCAAGGAGAGCTGCTACAGCAGTGCATGTTTGCCTTTCACAGGTAACACTTCCTTCGTGGCTCTTCTGATAACGAAAGCTCGAGCTGTCAAAAAGGTATGATCTGCACCGCTTCCCCCCAAAAAACTCTAGTTTGCAAGTTGCTCTATTATAGCCTTATGACCAAATACCCAGGGCTATACCGGTTGTAAAAGGCCCCAAACCTGGGGGCCTATAACAAGGGTGAGGGCTTTTAACAACCTGTATAGCCCGAGGCAGAAGGACTATAAGGGTGTTGGAACATTACACCCACTAGGGTTAGATTGTTCTATTTTTAAAAGGGAGGAATATGAAGACAAACATTGGAATGTTGGAGCTCCAGGCTTATACCAGTCATCTAAAGCCTGGAGCTACTCCAATGTCTTCAATGGAGCTCTCAGCATTCCAATGTTCTAATATATGCTCTCCTAGGGTAGTGCATAGAAGTAGGTTTTGGATGCTAGGCTTTTTAGATTACATTTTAACCATGTTAGAAATGCTCATTTTATTCTTGTTATTTTCAATGTTACTTTTAGTTAAAAGTATTTGTTCTTCTTGGTACTGTGTATATGTGAAGCTGTAAAGAATGAAATAGGTTTACTGTTACCACGATGCCCCTGATTCCCTTTCGGGAATTGTTAGTAAAGCAAAAGCAAATGATTCCACTTCAACTATGTATTGTGTGGAGTTTTGCGGGTCTACAATAACTAGTCTTTCACATTCAGCGCCGGTGCATTGAACTAAGTTCCTTAGGTCACCCGTGGGTGGGAAACAAATCTTGTAAATCTATGCCAAAGTTGTAGTTTACTCAACAGTAAGTAGGGAATGGTTTGCACAGTACTGGAGAGAACAAAACAGACAAAATATAACATTTTTAAAATTCCTAATCCTGCTTGTGCTTTGAGGAATTACCTCACAAGGAGAATTTCTGAATAAGAAGTATGTTAGATTTCTGAATTAGGAGTTCAATTTTGAAAGTTTGGTCTGTGTGTCCTTCCTGAAACTTTTCTGTTGATATTAGACATTGTTTAAATTATGCAATGCACAGATTATTCAAGCTTTGATTATTCACACACAGACAGAAATTTGCGTGAAATGTCCTATCATAGCTGAGTAGGCATATGTGTGAAGTGAGTAAGTTTGCTTGCAGTCCTGGTTGTACTGTGCTGTGACAAATAAAGAAATTTTTAAAATAGTATTTTGCATTGGATTTTAACAAATGGTGACGAGTTATGAAGAACTGTCTGCTCCATATACAGCACATGAGTGATACTATCTTCATTGGACCCAAGGATATTTTTCTATGTTTTCATCTCATGGACATTTACATCGTTCAGGAATTTCCAACTGGATATTTACCGCAGTTTCCGTGAAGTTCTCCAATCCCAGATACTCTTTCTCTGCAATTTTGAGCATTTTTCGGTAATATGCTGTAATTCCAACCATCGAGGCAGCGTGCTACTGCTCGTGAGAGAAGGAGGTATCCAGCACGAGTATTGTTGCGCATATACCTGCTGTCATTGGAATGTCCCCATCGGCATATGTACTTGGAGGTTTCTATGGCAACATTTAAATACTGAGCAAAACCAAAGGAACGGTGATGGATTAAACCCAGATCAGTTGACTGGGGGTGAGTGCTTGCAATGTTCAACACTCCGTCCATCATTTCCTTTGGTTTTGCTTTGTTCGCCATAAGTTGGCAGGGTATGCTCAGACGTGAGTCCCTTGCTCACTTTGCCACTGGATTCAAGCAAGCCTGGCTGAAGACGGCTGAAATGCCAGAAACCGGTCCTAGGAAGCTTGTTTCCGGTCCAGGGAAGACATGGCTTGGCAGTTCGGGCTGGACTGTTCCCATGAGGCACAGGGTCAGACTGATTTGCATATGGCCATGTCTGAACTGGGGTGGCAGAGTGGGCTAAAGAACGGTGATGGATTAAACCCAGATCAGTTGACTGGGGGTGAGTGCTTGCAATGTTCAACACTCCGTCCATCATTTCCTTTGGTTTTGCTTTGTTTGCCATAAGTTGGTAGGGTGAGCTCAGACGTGAGTCCCTTGCTCACTTTGCCACTGGATTCAAGCAAGCTTGGCTGGAGATGGCTGAAATGCCAGAAACCGGTCCTAGGAAGCTTGTTTCCGGTCCAGGGAAGACATGGCTTGGCAGTTCGGGCTGGACTGTTCCCATGAGGCACAGGGTCAGACTGATTTGCATATGGCCATGTCTGAACTGGGGTGGCAGAGTGGGCTAAAGAATGGTGATGGATTAAACCCAGATCAGTTGACTGGGGGTGAGTGCTTGCAATGTTCAACACTCCGCCCATCATTTCCTTTGGTTTTGCTTTGTTCGCCTTAAGTTGGCAGGGTATGCTCAGACGTGAGTCCCTTGCTCACTTTGCCACTGGATTCAAGCAAGCCTGGCTGAAGACGGCTGAAATGCCAGAAACCGGTCCTAGGAAGCTTGTTTCCGGTCCAGGGAAGACATGGCTTGGCAGTTCGGGCTGGACTGTTCCCATGAGGCACAGGGTCAGACTGATTTGCATATGGCCATGTCTGAACTGGGGTGGCAGAGTGGGCTAAAGAACGGTGATGGATTAAACCCAGATCAGTTGACTGGGGGTGAGTGCTTGCAATGTTCAACACTCCGTCCATCATTTCCTTTGGTTTTGCTTTGTTCGCCATAAGTTGGCAGGGTATGCTCAGACGTGAGACCCTTGCTCACTTTGCCACTGGATTCAAGCAAGCCTGGCTGAAAACGGCTGAAATGCCAGAAACCGGTCCTAGGAAGCTTGTTTCCGGTCCAGGGAAGACATGGCTTGGCAGTTCGGGCTGGACTGTTCCCATGAGGCACAGGGTCAGACTGATTTGCATATGGCCATGTCTGAACTGGGGTGGCAGAGTGGGCTAAAGAACAGTGATGAATTAAACCCAGATCAATTGACTGGGGGTGAGTGCTTGCAATGTTCAACACTCCGTCCATCATTTCCTTTGGCTTTGCAACATTTAAATACTGCCACGATAGAGAGCAAGATATTTAGGGGGATATTAACAAAGGCTTTATCTCTGCTTTTTTGGCTTTAAAAGCCAAAAAAGCGGAGATAAGGCTATTGCCCTATTAACAAGAGGGTGCTAACATGCATAATCGCATGTTAGCACCCTTTTTCCCTACGCCTCCCTTTGCATCTCTAATGAGATGCAAAGTGGGCATTCCACACCTAAATAACGTGAGAAATGTTGCTAACCGACATTTCTCCAATTAACAAGCTGTACGCTTAACAGCATAGCGATAAGAAAAGTAGCGCTAACCTCGGTTATCGCTACTTTCCTTACGCCTGCTTTCAGTCTTACTTAGCCATTATATCCAATGGAAGGTGGGTATAATGGCTAAGTATGCTCTGCCCTATCATCAAGCTTTCGCCAAACATTGTGCGATTATCGCTGGATTTCCAGCGATAATAGCACTTTTGGCAGCTTGCGCTTGGAATTGTATCGCTTTTGAGATGAGCGTTGCTTATAGCACGCTATCTCAGCGATACAATCCAGCGTTAGCCGTCGATAATTATCCTCGCGCTAAGAGCGCTGAGCAATAATTATCGCTGGCCCTTGCTGATATGCCCCTTAGAATGTTGCATCTGAGCGTGTGCCTGCCGTCATCATGCTGTCATTGTTGTGTGCTCAGAAGGGCAAGCACAGGCACCTGCCATCATTGGAACGCATCTCTTTGTCTGCATGCTGTCAGCACATTGTTATAGTTATATACTCAGAAGCACCTTCAATCACTCTAATCTACCCTTCGTTGTTCCCGATCCACACATAATTTTTCATACATACCTCCCATACCGTTGAAGAGACCATTAACAGCTGGTATTGGAGAGGTAAGTGAGCATCTGTGCCTTGAAGGTAGGGGAAGACCTGTGTACTCAGAGGCTTAGGGTGCATGTAGGAGAATGTGTGGCAGCAATGGAGAATCTACTTATGCAAATTATCGAAGACATCAAAGGAGGTGTAATCAAGAAAAGGGGTAAAGTGATAAAGTCCTGGAGGCTTTGTTTGGACATTGGAGCCTTGGAGACAAGGTCATGCCAGATGCTGCTAATTGTATGTTAGCAATATTCCTCTTTTTGGCAGCAGGATTTCTCATTGTGATAGCGTTGTAGCTGCCATAATGGGAGTGTCAACTTTGTGAGCACTGTGTGGATTCCACCCTATCTTGCAACTGTGCTGGCTTTCATTCCGTTTTTTCATATCTATCTAGTATTCTTTGCTGTTTTCTGGGCTTGGATTTATTTTGACTGACTGGTAACATGCAGTTTGATCCTTCATCTAGGTTCCTGCAGAGTAAGGGGGGACCACCTATTCTATGGGTGAGATGAAGAGAGGAATTTATAACATACCTTAAGACCATAGATGGTGAAAGGACGGCTGCAGAAAGGAATAAAAACATTATTTTACATGGTTTAGGTTCAGAAGGACAGGTGGTTTTCAGAACTTAACCACCTATGGAGGACCAAGGTGAAAGGAATGTCTATGAGGAAGCTGTGTTGAGGATGGAAAATTGGTTAAAGACCACATCTAATGTTACACTCAACAGATTCATATTTTACACTCATGCACAAGAGGACGGTGAACATTTTGATGAGTTGCTCACTAGGTTCCCAGCTCTGGTCATGAACTTCAATTTTTGACCCATTACTGACAAGATGATTTGAGACTAGATTATTGTGCATGTTAAGAGCAAAATGGTTCAAGAACAGTGGTGGGTAATGGGTGATCCCATTTTGAAAATGGCCATCAGTGCTGCCAGAGCTTGGCAACAGTCAGAGCTATGGTTGAAGTTGAGCTAGGGCAGTAAAAGTGCTAAGGATGTGTGTAGTGCGAGTGCTGGAAGTTCCTGGGGGTAGTCAGGCCTACAAGAGAAATGATAAGAGTTTCCATTGCT
Source organism: Triturus cristatus (assembly GCF_964204655.1). Classification (NCBI taxonomy): domain Eukaryota; kingdom Metazoa; phylum Chordata; class Amphibia; order Caudata; family Salamandridae; genus Triturus; species Triturus cristatus. The sequence continues at coordinate 239,611,830 of NC_140582.1, forward strand.
TTAGTTTTGGGAGTACCAGTCACATTGCGTCATCTCCACAGTGCCCTACTGTGGGTAAGGAGTGTAGTGAATGTGGGCATGTGGGACATTTTGCGTGAGTGCGTAGGGACTTCAGAAAAGCAGGTTATCCAACCAACACCAAGGGAAAGGTATTGTGTGTTAGTGCTGAGTGCAGCCACAACGAAGAAGGTGAAGGCAGTGTGGGCTTAGTGGTATCTATCAAGGGTGCTTGAGAAGTTGTGGTGAAAGAGGGAGAAATGAGGTCATACAAATGTGTTGTTCGCATATTGGATATAGAACTGAAATGTACGGCCGATTCTGGTTTGCCTTGGACTATCATACGAAGAACTATTGTGCAAAGGTTCAGTAACAGAGTGTGTTTGGACTCTCTTAAGGAGTCAGACATTATTGCTGAAGGTTTTGATGGATCCAGAATAGATATTGAGGGGTACGAGGAAGTGGATACTGAATTGAATGGCAGAGTTGCTCAGGTGTTGCTAATCTCTTATGTAATAGACAAAGGTGGAGTGTTCCAACGGTTCTCAAGTGTATTTGCTAAGAAATTGGGAAAACTGGAAGGGTTTAGTCATAAGATCAAAGAGAGGAAGAATGCCATCCCGGGGAAACAAAAGCCTTGGTGTGTGCCAGTAAAAGTTAGAGAAGAATTGAAAGATATGTTGGAAGGTTTGGTTAGAGATGGAATGATTGAAGAAGTGGAATCTTCTGAGTGGGTGTCCCCCATTGTTCTGGCTCGCAAGGTTGATAAAAGTCTTAGGTTATGTGTAGACTTGAGGGCCCTAAATGTAAATTTGGTGGTAGAATGACGTCCATTGTAAAAATAAAATTGTGTATATTCGATAATCTGAGCAGTATGCTCACTAATTGACCATTCTTTATATATCGCACAAAGAAAATCCTTCGGGAGTCTTTTTGTTGAATAGTCAATTCTGAATTTATTGTTCCATCTAATTTCTCATCAAAAAGTATACAATCAAGTCAATCCAGCCAACCCGTTTCGTCCTAAGCGGACATCATCAGGGCTGTAAATTGAAAACAAGCATGTCAATGATCATTGTTTTGACATTACTATAAAAACCTATATAATGTAACATTCAAATGTATCACTAAAGAAATCAGCCAGACTCCCTGTGTAGGCAGGTGGAATTTGACTACATGGTTGCCCCCACTTTTTTCCTGGTGTTTTGATGGTTTTTGACTTAGTTTGGCTGGAAACCTGCTTATCAGGTCCCCAGCCTATCTGCTTTCTCTTACAAATGGATTCCTAGTACCTTAGGTACACAACAGAATGGATTCTGGGGTGCCCTTATAAGTCCCTAGTATATGGTATACTATGTACCCAGGGCATAGGTACCCCAGAGGCTTACCAGGGGCTGAAGTATGTATTATGCCACCCCTGAAAAACCCTCCAAAATGACACCACAAGTCTGCTACTACAGCCTGGGTAAGGTGGAGCATGCACCCCTTACAGAGATATAGGTTCACTATATCTCACCTATCACTGCACTTAGAAACAGTCACCCCTATGGCAGGTCTTACAATCCTGAAGGCAGGGTGCTTGGTTATATGTGAGAGGCTGCCCAGGCATGAGCTAAGCACCTCTTGAGCCTTTGGATTCTATCCTCCGGGGTTGTCAGTAGTGCAGCCTGACCATATACTCTTAAGTGCATTATAACTAAAATGGTTAAGGATAACTTTGGACTGGCTACACGGAAACATGTCGTGTTTGGTGTCAAACATCTTGAAATTATGCCCCCACATCAATGCCTGATGTGGTAATATGATCCCACCCTTCTAAAGGGAGAGACATGACAGCACCGGTATACCCGGAACCAGTTTAAAAGAGCCCTGACATCAAAAAATGGATGCTGCAGCCACAGACACGAGTCTGGCCTCCTGCTGCTGACCGAAACTCCGGCAGGGTAGGCCTGGACAATAGGTTTCCTGTCACAGGGAGGTGTAACCACCTCCCTGACAGGCCTTAGTGGATTAGGGCTGGGTAGGAGCACTCCAAGAGTGCTTTGAAGTCTGCACTGGGGGCACATTTGGTGTCCCTGTGCATAGTCCAGTTCAAACTACCTGCAGGGGCTACCAGCCCCTGCTCTGGTGCAAAACTGGACAAAGGAAATGGGTGTAGCCACCCCTCTTTCCAAACCCTCCAATAGGTGGGTCCCCAGAGTTAGTCCAACCCCGTTATCAGGTATAAGTAAGGAACCCCTGGCAACAGGACTTTAGATATCCCTGGATGAAACTCTGCAACTGAATCCTGGAACTTCAACGCTCTACTCAAGATTAGAGGACCGAAGAAATCTCCCTTGGGGTCAAGGAGTGACTCCCCTGCTTGGCAGGCACCAACGAAGTAATTGCCGGTCTGAATCTCCGAAGCTCCCACCGGACTCTGAATTATCTGCATCGCTGAAAGAGGATTTCCAGACTTCTCAGAGGCCGACCCGAGTCCCCAGCAAAGCTGAGACCCGCAGCCCTCGTGAGTAACGTGGAAACGGAACTCCTGGTCACCGTGCACATTTGCAAGTGCATTGACTTCTCGACGTCTCTTGAAGTCCTGCTTTGGGCTACTTGTAGCCCACACCCCGAGCAGAGGCTCCACCGAAGATTGTCAGCCTAGTCAGCCCGAGTGACCCGTGGTCTGCCATTTTGTGATTCCTCTTGAGGTTCCTTCCTGATCCCTGGTCCGTCGACTGGTGGGTCCCTGTGAAGGTAACTTTGACTTTCATTGGGTGTCCCTGATTGCTCCAGATGTGCCCTCACTCCTTCTTGCTGGTGGAGTCCCTCTGACCTTGCTGGTCTGCACTGAAGCATCTTTCTCCTTTCTGCATGGGTTGCTGTTCCTAAAGCTTGTTGGGTCCAATCCGGGCACCGACATGGCAGCACTCGACATCCTTTGTGTTACGTCTAGAATCCAGCTCCTGGTCTTCCTCGAAGCCTCCTGGTCCTCGCGGCTGGAGAGTCAAGCTTCACCTTCTTCACCTGAAACACCCGACATCGGTGGGCATTCGTCTATCGTGCCCCTGGTGACTGGCAAGTGGCCCAGACTCTGTCCCCTCTGCTTTCAGGTTCTTCTCATCTTTGATCCAGGCTTGGATCTCTTCGGACACTTCGCATCTTCCCGGCAGCAGCACTTCTTCACCAGCTCCCATTGAAAACGACGACGCGACCCAACACCATTTGACACCTTACGCACCCGGCTTCCCTGGGTGAGGTAACTCGAGTACTCTGGTGCTCCCGTAGGTGTTGACCCTAGAACTTCCTAAGTCCAAAAGGGTTTGGTCCTAGCTCATCTCTAAGTGTCCCTAATCTTTAAAAACCTAACAACGACTTTCTCCATAGAAGCTAACCGGAGCTCGCGGCTGTGTTCTCACACTGCACATGGCCCCGTGGGTCCCCTGTGTCACTACCTTGGGTGGTTCCTTGGGGTACCAGTGATTCTACAGGCTCTAGGCCTTGTATATAGTTAAGTCGTGGTTCTTATACCACTATTTTAGTATATGGTTTGGCTCGCCCCTAGTGCCTACTGTGTATTTGTGCTATTTTACTGTAATATTTGAAGTGTAACTTATGTGTTTGGACCTCTAGCCTCATAAAGAGAATAGTAGGGTGTGTTTAGTAATAAATACATATATTTTATATATTATACCTGGTGTGGTTGCCTTTCATTTAGCCATTCAAGAGATTATAGACTGGCAAAACAAGCTGCTTTACATTCCTTCAAGACTTAGCCTGAAGGCTGCTCTCCGTAGCTACCAATAGGATAGCTTTCAATAAAGGTTGCCTTTAACCAATCATAAATAAGGGGTTGTTTGGACTGGTGCAAGGTGCCCACTATAACTAGTGGACAGCATATACCAGGCCAACTTCTCACATTGGTGTGCAGCGTGTGGGATTCCAGCTTGCTATTGATTTACCAGATAATCTCAATTGAATTGACTAACTGAAAACCACTTAAGGTACCCAAGGTACATATAATACAAGCTTTAGAATACAGTAAGTTCTACTGAACTTAGAGTTGTGTGTTAAGGGCTTAGCACACCCTTTCTACAACTCAAGAGATTTTAGTAGACCACACTAGAGTAGGTAGTGCAATACACCACAACTCTCTAGTAATGTCTTCAAGGCCAGGAATCAGTGGGTCTCTGCCAGAAGCCAATGAGCTTCTTCCCTATAGGTATGATAACCTCCCATTCTTGGAATTGAGAGCAATATGCAGTACCAGGAGACTGAAGATAGGCAAAAGTCCAACCACCCAACACCTCCTAGAGGTACTCAGGCTGGATGATCTCAGAAAACCTATAGGGTCTGAAGGGGTAGGCAGAGTGGGTGGGGCAGCACATGAGGAAGGGCCTAGGGGTCAAATTCCCCATGACCTGACCATTAATGCGGGCCAGGAAGATGACAATGATCTTGACCTGGAAAATCCAGCTCCCCTGGAAGATGAGGGTGAGGGCCACAATGGTCCCCTCTTTGTCCCTCCTGGAAGAGTTGGTGGTGGGCCAAGAAGGTCCAGATCTCCCTCCGTGGAGTCTAACCATTCTGGTTCATCTATAGGGACCTCTATCTCTGCTCATAGGAGGGAAACCTCCCAGGAGAGGAGAGAGAGACTGCTGAAGTATGAGGAAGCCCTGCTTAAGATCAAAAAGCAGCAGATAGCCCTAGAAAGGGAGTCCTTAGAGCTCTACAGAACTAGAAAAAAAGATGGGACTAGTGTCCCATGGTGGCAGCAACATCCCTAGTGACAGTGAAAGGTCTCATGACCATAGAAACCTAAACAAGATTGTCCCTCTCTACCAGAGTGGAGATGACATCCACAAATGGATTACTGCACTGGAAAGGGCCTGTAACGTTCAGAGGGTCCCCCAGGAGCAGTGGGCAGCAATAGAGATAAGCTCCTCACTGTTAGAGAAGAGGATATTGACAATTACATGGTCTTGAAGAGTGCTCTGATTGATGGGTTTGGCCTAACCACTGAACAGTATAGGTTGAAGTTCAGAGATACCCAAAATGCTCAGACTCAAGACTGGGTTGACTTTGTAGATTGTGCTACTAAGGCCCTGTAAGGTTGGATACATGGCAGCAAGTTGCATGACTTTATAGGATTGTACAATTTGATTATGAGGGAGCAGGTCGTTAATAAATGTCAAAATCAGCTTTTACACCAGTATCTGGTGGACTCTGATCTGACCTCTCCCCAAGAATTGGGAAAGAAGGCAGACAAATGGGTCAGAACCAGGGTAAGGCCTACGAATCAGGGTGGGGACCAGAAGACAGATTCTACCAAGTTCCAAGAGAAAGGGGGGGATAAATCTAAAAATAAGTCCCCTACAGGGCCCCAAAAGTCCTCTTCTGGGTTGGGTCCCAAACTCTTTCCTCTCCTGAAACGAAACCCTATTGCCATGTTTGTAAACAGCCTGGCCACTGGAAAACTGATCCCAGTTCCCCAGGATTGGCAATAAAGAAAATGTTCCTCCAACTAATACTACCACTCCGCCTGGTACTACTAGTAGTAATCCCCCAGGCGGTAGTATTGCACCCAAAAAGTTAGGTGCATTCTCATAGGGAACAGAGGTGGGCCCTAGTTTAGACAAGTCCCCCGCACAAGCCTCCTTAGTCTGTGATGGTGGTATGGGGTTTGCCACTTTTACCATGGGTCCCAACCCTTTGGACAAATACAGACAGGAGCCCTTGATCAATGGTCAAATAGCTTTGGCATTCAGGGACACTGGGGCTAATGTCACCATGGTGACAGGGAAACTAGTCCCCCCTCAACAGCTTTTACCTGAGTTTAACTACCAGGTGACCAACATAGATGGTATCAGGACAGATCTTCCAATGGCCATAGTCAATCTCAGCTGGGGAGGGGTCACTGGCCCAAAGAGAGTGGCAGTGTCCCCAAACTTGCCTGTAGATTGCCTGTTGGGCACAGATCTGGAAATTTCAGTCTGGGCTGAAGTTGAGATACAGGCCCATTTAAGAATGTTAGGCCTCCCTGAGAAAGTTGATGGGGCTGTGGTGGTCACAGCCCAACCCCAGGGAAATGTTGGAGTGATGGAGCCTGAAAGAATGGCCCACTCTCCTCCACAAAAGAGTACAAGGGGTGAAGAAAAGTCTTCATTCCCCCAGACTTTAGGTAAGGGTCAGCCTCCTCAGAGAACCGATCCTACCCCTAGTGAAGGAACTGCCCCAGAGGCAGTCAGGCCTGTCCTGGCAACACCTCTGATGGCAGGGGACCCTTCCAAGGTGGTGCCCAGTCTGGAGCAGGTAACCTGCCCCTCTCTACTCTGCCTCAGTTCGTCCAGGGCTGCAGGGGTCATGGAGGTCAGTGGACCCCACAGGGCCCCCTGTCCAGAGGACTCCCCATCTGCAGATTAGGGGCACCCAGTCTAGTAGCCCTAGCCAGGTAACAATTACTCAACACACTGAGGGATCTCCCATACCTTTGTGTAATGACCTCCCCCAGAAGGACTCTGTTGGGCAAGGGCAAACCTGGGACCAAAAGGTTCCAAACCTGCCCTGTCCCTCCAGTGTTCCACCCAAAGGGACCCAACCCCCAGCTGTAGGCAGCCAAAGGTTGACCCTTAGAGCAAAGTGCACCTCAGTCTTGTAAAGAGAGGCATACATGGTGACCAGCGATCTGAGGAAGCTGAGACCAACTTTATTAGGGCCTCACTTCCCTACTCAGACACCTCACCAGCCTTTGTATTTACCAAAACACACCACAGGTAGTAATTCCCCATGGTGGAGACCCTCTCATACCCTTAGGGTGAGGAATAGCTTAGTGGACCATAAGGCAGGGGGTAACCATGCAGGTGCAGGTACTTCCTTATATGGCCTCTTAGTCAATAAAGGCTCAACTGGCCAAGGTTAGCCTTATCTCCTTTCGTTTGGGGGTGGTTATGTAGGAAGGTGGAATCTGACTACATGGTTGCCCCCACTTTTGTCCTGGTGTTTTGATGGTTTTTGACTTAGTTTGGCTGGGAACCTGCTAATCATGTCCCCAGCCTATCTGCTTTCTCTTACAAATGGATTCCTAGTACCTTAGGCACACAACAGATTGGATTCTGGGGTGCCCTTATAAGTCCCTATTATATGGTATACTATGTACCCAGGGAATAGGTACTCCAGAGGCCTACCAGGGGCTGAAGCATGTATTATGCCACCCATGGAAAGCCCTCTAAAATGACACCACAGGTCTGCTACTGCAGCCTGGGAAAGGTGGTGCATGCACCCCTTACAGAGATATAGGTTCACTATTTCTCACCTATCACAAGAAATCTATCAGTCACCCCTATGTCAGACCTTATCAATCCTGAAGGCAGGGTGCTTGGTTACATGTGAGAGGGTGCCCAGGCATGAGCTGAGCCCCTCTGCAGCCTTCAGAATCTATCCTCCTGGGTTGTCAGTAGTGCAGCCTGACCATATACTCTTAAGTGCATTATAACTAAAACGGTTAATGCTAACTTTGGACTGGCTGCACGGAAACATGTTGTGTTTGGTGTCAAACACCTTGGAATCATACCCCACATCAATGCCTGATGTCGGAATATGATCCCACCCTTCTAGAGCGAGAGACATGACTGCACCGGTATACCCCACCGGTATACCCGGTACCAGTTTAAAAGAGCCCTGGCATCACAAAATGGATGCTGCAGCGACAGACACGAGTCTGGCCTCCTGCTGCTGACCGAAACTCCAGCAGGGGAGGCCTGGACAATAGGTTTCCTGTCAGGGGGAGGTGTAACCACATCCCAGACTGACCTTAGTGGATTAGGGCTGGGTGGGAGCAGTCCAAGTGTGCTTTGAAGTCTGCACTGGGGGCACATTTTGTGTCCCTGTGCATAGTCCAGTTCAAACCGGCTGCAGGGGATAACAGCCCCTGCTCTGGTGCGAAACTGGACAAAGAAATTGGGTGTGGCCACCCCTCTTTCCAAACCCTCCCATAGGTGGGTCCCCAGAGTTAGTCCAACCCCTTTCTTAGGTATAGGTAAGGAACCCCTGGCACCAGGACTTTAGATATCCCTGGACGAAACTCTGCAACTGAATCCTGGAACTTTGACGCTCTACTCAAGATTAGAGGACCGAAGAAATCTCCCTTGGGGTCAAGGAGTGACTCCCCTGCTTGGCAGGCACCAACGAAGTAATTGCCGGTCTGAATCTCCGAAGCTCCTGCCAGACTCCGAATTATCTGCATTCCAGGAACAGGATTTCCAGACTTCCCAGAGGCCGCCCGAATCCCCAGCAAAGCTGAGAGCCGCAGCCCTCATGAGTAACGTGGAACCGGAACTCCTGGTCACTGTGCACATTTGCAAGTGGATTGACTTCTCGACGTCTCTTGAAGTCGTGCTTTGGGTTACTTGTAGCCCACACCCCAAGCAGAGAATCCACAGAAGATTATTTGCCTAGTCACCCCGAGTGACCCATGGGCTGCCATTTTGTGATTCCTCACGACGTCCCTTTGCGATCCCTGGTCCATCGACTGGTGGGTTCCTGTAAAGGTAACTTTGACTTTCTTTGGGATTCCATAGATGCTCCAGACGTGCCCTCACTCCTCCTCCTCACTGGTGGAGTCCCTCAGACCTTGCTGGTCTGCACCGAAGCATCTTTCCCCTTTCTGCGTGGGTTGCTGTTGCCAAGGCTTGTTGGGTCCAATCCGGCCACCGACTCCGCAGCACTCGATATCCTTCATGGGACAGCTCGAATCCAGCTCCTGGTTGTCCTCGACGCCTCCTGGTCCTCGTGGCTGAAGAGTCAAGCTTCACCTTCTTCACCTGAAACACCCCACATCGGTGGGCATTCCTCTATCGTGCCCCTGGTGACTGGCAAGTGGCCCAGACTCTGTCCCCTCTGCTTTCAGGTTCTTCTCATCTTTGATCCCGGCTTGGATCTCTTCGGACACTTCGCATCTTCCCGGCAGCAGCACTTCTTCGCCACCTCCCATTGAAAACAATGATGCGACCCGACACCATTTGACACCTATGCACCCGGCTTCCCTGGGTGAGGTAACTCGAGTACTCCGGTGCTCCCTTGGGAGTTGACCCTAGAACTTCCTAGGACCAAAAGGGTTTGGTCCTAGCTCATCTCTAAGTGTCCCTAATCTTTAAAAATCTAACCGCGACTTTCCCCATAGAAGCTAACGGGAGCTCGCGGCTGTGTTCTCACACTGTACACGGCCCCTGTGGGTTCCCTGTGTCACAACCTTGGGTGGTTCCTTGGGGTCGCAGCGATTCTGCAGGCTCTAGGGCTTGTGTATAGTTAAGTCGTGGTTCTTATACCACTATTTTATTATATGGTTTGGCTCACCCATAGGGCCTAATATGTGTTTGTGCTATTCTACTGTAATATTTGAAGTGTAACTTATGTGTTTGGACCTCTAGCCTCAAAAAGAGACTAGTAGGGTGTGTTTAGTTATAAATACATATATTTTATATATATACCTGGTGTGGTTGCCTTTCATTTAGCCATTCAAGAGATTATAGACTGGTAAAACAAGCTCCTTTACATTCCTTCAAGACTTAGCCCGAAGGCTGCTCTCCATTGCTACCTCAAGGATAGGTTTCAATAAAGATTGTCTTTAACCTATCATCAATAAGGGGTTGTTTGGACTGGTGCAAGGTGCCCACAATAACTAGTGGACAGCATATACCAGGCCAACTTCTCACATCAACTCTTTACCTTAGGACAATTATTTGAGGGAGGTACTTTACTCCCATATGAGACTGTGCAACAAAGGTTCTCTCTACAATGTGCCGGAGTTTTCTGATATTTCAGCTATGATATTGTTTGGGTAGCGTGAACCCTGAAGATCTACCCTATACTCTGTGCAATTTTTTGGATCTATTTAATAAAGGCCCTCTCAAGGGATCCATCAGTCTGACTTATAGGATAATCTCTTTAGTGGGGGGCTGAGGCTGGTGGCCAGGTGGACCCCTTTCAATCGGGGGCGGATAAGTGGACACGACATCATGGATCAGAGATTACTGTTGAGGATAAATCTGCTTGCACAGAGTGTCTTAAATTTTTCTAGGGTTAAAGACCACCATTTCAAGTTTATTAACAGGCTTCTGACTGTTCAGACATACAGCAAAAGCATTTGGCATCCTGCCTAACCTTCATGACATAAGGGTGATAGGGTGTAAGATAAAAGTCATTAATAAACAGTGGCGGCCTTAACAGGTAAGAGTACTAAGGATTGCCTGTGGCGGTTCCGTGGCAGAGGGTCTTTGTGACTGCCACGGTCTCGGTGAGATTCCCCCCGCCATTCTAATTTGGCAGGGGAAAACTCGTGTTCGGCTTCCGGAAGGACCGACACTGCATGGCTGGCGGTGGCGTTTCTACCGCCATCGTAATTGACCCCTAAGGGTGCCCAAGATATTCACTGCGTCACAGTAAAACATGCACTTTTCTCCTTTAAGTATCAGACCATGACACTCTAAGCGTCTACATCCTTCTACGAGATGCTCCGTGTGCTCCTTTTCATTTTTTGGGAAAATCAGAATGTCATCCTGAAAACATTTTACAAATTTGTACAAGTCCCTAACAATATGGTACAGACTCTGGGTCACTTGCCAGTGACGAGGAAGGCGATGAGCAGATGCCCCCCGATGTCGGGTGATTTCAGGTGAAGGAGGTGAAGCTTGACTCTTCAGCCATGAGGACCAGGAGGCGTCGAAGACAGACAGAAGCCGGATTCGAGCTGTCCCACAAAGGATGTCGAGTGCTGCAACGTTGGTGCCTGGATTGGACACAACAATCCTTGGCAACTGCATCCCACGCAGAAACGAGAAAGATGCTTCGGTGCAGACCATCAAGGTCTGTGGGACTCACCACTTGGATGGGAGTCAAGGCACGTCTGGAGCAACCAGGAAAGCCCCAGGAAATGCAAAGTTACCCCCTCTGGGACCCACCAGTCAACAGATCAGGGTTCCTGAAGGGACCTCAAGACGAAACACAAAATGGCAGCCCACGGGTCACTCGGAATGACCAGGCCAACAATCTTTGGTGGATTCAGTGCTAGAGGTGGGGGCTACAAGTCAGCCCAAGCACGACTTCAAGAGATGTAGAGAAGTCAATGCACTTGCAGAAATGCACGGTGACCAGGAGTTCCGGTTCCATGTTACTCACGAGGGCTGTGGGTCTCAGCTTTGCTGGGGACTCGGGTTGGCCTCTGTGATGTCTGGAAATCCTCTTCCTGGGCTGTAAATACTTTGAGTCTGGCAGGCGCTTCGATGATGCAGACTGGCAAATTGCTTTGTTGGTGCCTGCCAAGCAGGGAAGTCACTCCTTGACCCCAAGGGAGATTTCTTCAGTCCTCTGGTCTTGAGCAGAGCGTCGAAGGTCCAGGATTCAGCATCAGAGTTTCATCCAGGGTGATCTAAAGTCCTAAGGACAGGGGTCCCTTACTTATACTAAGGTAGGGGGTTGGACACACTCTGGGGACCCACCTATGGGAGGGTTTGGAAAGAGGGGTGGCTACACCCATTTCCTTTGTCCAGTTTCATGCCAGAGCAGGGGCTGGAAGCCCCTGAACTGGTTTGAGCTGGACTATCCACTGGGACACCAAACGTGCCCCCAGTGCAGGACTTTAAAGCACTCAGAGAGTGCTCCCACCCAGCCCCAATACACATAAGCCTGTCTAGGAGGTGGTTACAACTCCCTGTGACAGGAAACCTATTGTCCAGGCCTCCCCTGCCGGAGTTTCGATCAGCAGCAGGAGGCCAGACCCGTGTCTGTGGCTGCAGCATCCATTTTGTGATGCCAGGGCTCTATTAAGTTTCTACCGGGTATACCAGTGCTGTCATGTCTCTCCCTCTAGAAGGGTGGGATCATACTCCCACACCAGTTACTGGTGTGGGGGTATGATTTCAAGGTGTTTGACACCAAACACAACATGTTTCCGTGCAGCCAGTCCAAAGTTAGCATTCACCGTTTGGTTATAATGCACTTAGGAGTATATGGTCAGGCTGCACTACAAACAACATCAGAGAAGGGACTCTGAACGCTGCAGAGGGGCTCTGCTCATGCAGGGGCACACTCTCACATAAGAACCAAGCACTCTGCCTTCAGGATTGATAAGGCCTGCCATAGGAGTGACTTATAGGTTTATATGTGTTTATAGATATAGTGATATAGGTAACCTATATCACAGTAAGGGGTGCAGGCACCACCTTACCCAGGCTGCAGTAGCAGACCTGTGGTGTCATTTTGGGTGGCTTTCCAGGGGTGGCATAATACATGCTTCAGCCCCCGGTAGGCCTCTGGAGTACCTATGCCCTGGGTACATAGTATACCATATACTAAGGGCTTACAAGGGCACCTCAGATCCAATCTGAACTGTACCTAAAGTACATTGAATCATTTTAGAGAGGAAGCAGCTAGGCTGGGGCCCTGATTAGCAGGGTCCTAGCCAGACTAAAGTCGAAAAACAGTGAAACCCCAGCAAAAAGTGGGGGTAAACATGTGAAGCAGATCCTACTCTCCTACAGTTGAGAACTTTCCCACCACGTTAAAAAGTTCTCATGCACTTAACAGGGCCAGTTGGTATTGTAGCCCAAATGTGTTTGGACATTATAGAGAGTGATATCCGGCAATATCTTTTTAAGGTTAAACCAGGTAGAATGATAGACTCGCAAGGTCTCAAACCTAGTTCTTTTAAAGTAGATTGTATCAATGATGCCACAACGGGGCACAAAAACCTCAGCCCATGGTAGATATTCAGGAAACATGTGTCCTTGCACTCATGGTTCCCTACCAAGCACCTTCCTTAGTCTGGACATAAATGTAACGAAGTAATAAAACTTCAAACCAGGTAATGGGAGACCCCCATTCTCACATGGTAATTTAAGTAGCTGTATGTTAGCTGTAGGCCTCCTGTAGCTCCAAATGAATTTCTGCCTGGATGCATTGATTTAAAAAAAAAAAGAAAAAAAGATTTTAGGAAGATACAGGGTATACATCTACACAGATAAAGACATTGAGCAATAATTTTGATTAGGTTGCACCTCCTGATTATCCCCAGAAGTCTATTCCACTTATTTAACGTTTTTTCTCCCATTTCTAATGACCATTTGACCCCAGGTATGTTGCAGCATGTCACATCCTGGAGCGGCAATGTTTGAAAAGACCTGAGTCTTATCGGTGTTTAAAATGTCCCCTTGAAACAGAGCCAAATTGAAGAGCAATTGTATCTATGGAGGTCAGGGCAGTCATTGGAGCAGAGGTCAAGAAGGCCACATCATCTGTATAGGCTATGTTAGACCTGGCACCATTGGCGTGAGTCTCCCTTCCTTTTTTCGCTGTGTCTCCTTTGTTTTTGCTGGTTATAGATGCTCTGGGAGCTGTGCCGCTGCCAATCAGTGCCACAGCGCGACTGCTCCCTTTGTAAAGATGACATATGAATTGGTACATCCATGATTGGCTTATTCAGTTTACCTGTTAGTCCCTAGTAGCGTGGCCGGTGTGTGCCCAGGGCTGGTAAACCGAATGCTGCTGGTGGGCCTGCAGCACTGGTTTGTGCCACCCACAGAAGCAGCTTGTAAAGTGTGTCTCAGACCTGCCACTGCAGTGTCTGCGTGCAGTCCAGAACTGCCATCTTGGCTGTGAAGTGCACCCGCTTCCCAGCCCCTAAACCTTCCCTTGGCATCATGTAAGCCCCCCTTATGATAGGGCGCATTGTATGTGTAAGGTAGGACATGCCCTGTTGTATGTAGCATGTCCTAGTAGTGAATTACACCCAATTTCGTTTTTCACTACTGTAAGGCTACCTGTTCTCCATAGGACAGAATGGGAGGTCTGGGCTATTACATCCTATAGTCCTAACTGACCCACAGAACATGGTAGAAAAACGAATCTAGTATGCCTGAGCTCAGAATATTAAAATACATCTTTTAGTGAAGGTTATTTTTATATTCTGGGTTTGAAACTACCACTTTTAGAGTATAGGTACTTTCTTGCCTAAGCCTTCCAGTTGCTCTGCTATTATGTGTATTGGCTGTCTGGTTTTGGAGGGACAGGGCAGGCTGAGTCAGATCTGGGTTGAATAGAGCGACCTGCCTAGGTGTGAGGGGAGGGGTAGCTCCTGCACTTGAATAGGGCTGTGCCTGGCAAGGTGAAAGCTGGCTCCACCTCCCACTGTGCGTCTGAGGCAGACCCCCTCTTTCTGAAAGGAAGGATGCAGCCTGATCAACAAAGTGCTCCAGGGCTGGACAAAACTGGTTCTGGCTGGGTTCAGAGGCTTGGGACCCCTAAGAACAAAGACTTTGGGGGTATAAATATTTGTGCACAAACCCCTACAATGGGTATTGCTCCTGGATAACAAGAAGAACCTCTGTCCGTGTGGCTACAAGAATCTGCAGGAGAAGGACTGTCCTTGTGCTTGTGTGCTGTTTCTGGGACTGGCCTGCAGCTGTTACTACTGGACTTCAAGAAGAGGAAAGGAACTTTGATTGGACTTTTATTTCTTTTGCTACAGCAACTACCCAAGGGCTAGGAGAGAGCTAGCCTCCTGCTGGAGTCTCAGGCACATCAGACTCCACCATCAGCCTCCTGTTTCCTCCCAGCGAGGATTACTATCTGCAGGTGAGGCTCCTGTGTGTTCCAGGACCTCTATTTCTACTGTTGAGAAGAGAGCACTGAAAATCGTCGCTAACCTCCGTTAGCGGGCCGCTGCAGCTGGTGAGCGTGAGAAAAATCGCCGCTCCGCTGTCGCCGAGCGCTTGCTAACCCCGAAGATCGTCGCAGCACCTGTCTGCGGGCCTGAAAACGCCCGCTATCCGCAGATCGTCGCAGCACCTGTCTGCGGGCCTGAAAACGCCCGCTATCTGAAATCATCGCAACAGGATCATCGCAGTGCAGACGCCGAGCGTTCGCCATTTTCCCCGCATCGAATCCGGATCGTCGCTTCCTCGCGGAGCGCCATCTTTGTCAAAGCAGCAAGATCGCACACGCAACAGGCTCGGTGCATCATCCTCCCTTCGCGGCAAGGATTTCATCGCATCACCGGCTTAGCGTGAGGAAGTTTGTCGCTTTGTCCTGCCCGCAACCCAGTGCATCATCCTCCCTTGCGGTAAGGATTCAACGCATCGCTGGTTAGCGTGAGGAAGTTTAACGCTACAACGCCTTAGCGACATTCTTGTTGCTTTGCTCCAGGAACCAGATACTTTGTGAGTAAAAGGGTCGCAGAGACTCCTGCCTTGAACTAAACATCATTTTGTGCATCCTGAACTATTTTTCCTTGCAGCATTTCTAAAGTAATTATATTTTTATAATATTGTGGATTTTTACTGTTATTGGTCTTGTGATTAAGTCTATATAAAAATACCTATTTTTCATAACTACTTGAGTGGTGTCCATTTGTAGTGTTCCTCATTATATTACTGTGTATGGTCATAAATGCTTCACACACTGCCTCTGAGATAAGCCTAGCTGCTCGTGCTACGTTACCACAGGGTTGAGCAGGGGTTGTCAAAGGGTGTAGGCTGCTTACTCTGACTTAGGAAGAAGGGTCCCTACTTGGACAGTGGCCAGCCATTGCCAACTAGAGACCCCCATTTCTAACATTGGTGGTCAGCGGTGAGGATCTGGACTTGCATTTATGATTGCATACAGTAATTATGGTGTACACTACTAGTGAGTGCAGACCATAACACAACCACGTACGTTTTTGAGATTTTTGATTCTATTTTTGATCGATATTGCCAGTTATTATTACAATGGCCAAGCCCAGATCCAATGCCTCTGAGGATCTCTCCTGGAAAGAAGAGAAATTAGACACCTACAATGCCAAGCAGCTCAAATATTTTTGCAAACGCTTCACAGTCCCTATCACAGGTCTCACTAAAAGGGAAGAGTATTAAAAGGCGCTGAAGGCCTGGTTAGAAGCCAGGGATGCCCCGAAGAATGTAGAAGAGCCTGTGGAGGGAGGAGAGGATGCAGGAGAGCGGCAGGACGAAATTGTAGATTTGGTAGGGGATAAAGCAGTTTCCAGCCCGGGCACTAGTGTGTCCTCAAGGGGCCTGACTCCAGAAGAGATGGAGGACAGGGAGAGAGATAGGCGGCATAATATGGAGATGGCTAAGCTTAAATTGGATGGTCAGAGAGACCTAGAGAAGAAGAAGTTGGAAGTTGAGATAATGAAGATGAAATTTGAACATGAGAGAATTTTGAGGGAGTTGGAGATTAAGGCCAAGAGTATTGAGATCTCCCCCTCTGGTGGCAGCATACCGGTAGTGCATAATGAGAGTAGAGTGTATATACCTAAAGAGGTTATTAAGGATTTTCATAAAAGTGAGGATATTGGGCAATGGTTTGCCGCTTATGAATTAGCTATGGTGTCCCACCGGGTCCCTGAGAAGGATTGGGGAGCGGGGTTGTGGGGACGCTTTGTGAGTTTGGGGAGGGATACCTTGTTGGACCTACCCCCAGAAAGTAGAATGATTTATGCCCACATGAAGGAAGCTTTGATTACCCGCTATGGTTTGACCCCTGAAATGTACAGGCAGAGATTTAGAACTTGCAAGAAGATAGAGGGTACCACGTGGGTAGAATATGTGTCTTTTTTTGGCAGAGCAATGGAGCGCTAGGTAAAAGGCAGCAAAGTAGAAACTTTTGAGCAACTGTATGACTTGATTGCATGGGAGCATTTTTCTAGTAACTGTTTTCCTGAGCTACGCCAGCATCTGATAGATTGCAAGCTGACTAACCCTAGGAAGCTTGCTGAGGAGGCGGACCGCTGGGTGAGCACCCGGGTTCGCAAGGGTCCAGTGGGAGACTTCGCCAAAGGTGGGCAGGGTCCCCAGCAGAGAGGTGGGGGGGACAGGGGTAAACCAAGGGAGTTCCACCGAGGGCCCCAAGATAATTCCCAAGGGAACCAGGCAGTGGCATCCCAGCCTCCCCCGGATAAGAAGCCCGTGCCTCCAACAGGTAATCCTGTTCCAAGGAGGCCCCCTACTTGTTTTAAATGTGGCCAGGTGGGCCACAGATACTTTGACCCCCAGTGTCCCCAAAAGGATACTCCTGCACCACCCCGTGCACCGCCCTGCCAGCTTGCTAGTGTAGCCCTGGGGGAGGAGGAGATGGGTGCCCCCATGTGGGTGGGACCCCGTAGAGTTGACCCTTGTCTCACTAGGAGACTTTGAAATGGTTCCTAAGCCTGCACTGCCTGATAACACTAAAAAATACAGGCAGTGGGTAACCATCAATGGCCATAGAGTGGAGGCTCTGAGGGACACAGGAGCCAGTGTAACTGCTGTCAGCTCCCGGTTGGTGTCCAAAGAGCAGGTTGTGCCCCATGCATTCTACCCAGTAGTGTCTGCAGACAACACAGAGAGCCACTGTGAGGTGGCTCAGGTTCCCTTTGAGTGGAACTCTTCAGGTAGCTGTGAGGCCCGCCATGCCTGTGGACTGTCTGTTGGGCAATGATTTGGAGAACTCCCCGTGGGCTACGGTGGAGAAGAGAGCTCACTTGCAAATGTTGGGACTGCCTGAGTGGGCATGTGCTACCACTCGGTCCATGGCAGCCAAAGAGAGTATTGAGAAAGACCTGGAGCCTGAGAATATGGCCCAGGTCCCTGCCTTAGAGGGAGGGGGCAGGGGGCGCGGGAAACCGGCCCCCTTGGTTCCCACGGCCCAGGAGGGAGCAGACCCTGAGGAGGATGCCCTGGAGCCTACCGGGGAGCAGAGTACCGACCTGGGGGACCTGCCTGAGCTGACCTAGTGGCAGCAGGAAGGGGGGCCCACCAGGGAGGAGTTTTGTGAACAGCAGAGAACTTGCCCCTCTCTTGAGGGTATGCGGCAACAGGCTGCAGCCCAGGCAGCAGGTGATGTGTCCGGTTCACATCTGATTTATTGGGAGAACAGTCTCCTGTATAGCGAGCCTAAGGTTGCTGAGCCGGGGTCAGCCCGTGTGCTGGTGGTACCCGAGTGCTTCAGAACCTTCCTACTGGGGTTGGCTCATGACATCCCATTGGCAGGACATCTGGGGCAGACTAAGACCTTTGAAAGGCTGGTCACCGACTTTTATTGGCCCCAGATGCGCAAGAGTTCAGATACGTATTGTAGGACCTGTGAGGCTTGCCAGGCAAGTGGGAAGAGTGGGGGGAAGATCAAAGCCCCACTCCAACCCTTCCCAGTTGTTAGCACCCCATTCGAGCGAGTGGGCATCGACATTGTGGGGCCTCTGGACCCCAAGACAGCCATGGGCAACAGGTACATCCTGGTCTTGGTGGACCATGCCACCCGGTACCCTGAAGCCATCCCGCTCAGGACAGTGACGGCCCCCGTGGTGGGACGTGCACTGATGGGGATCTTCTCCCGTGTGGGGTTCCCCAGAGAGGTGGTGAGTGACAGGGGGACCAACTTCATCTCCCAGTATATGAAGTCCCTGTGGAAGGAGTGTGGGGTGACTTACAAGTTCACCACTCCTTACCACCCCCAGTATAACGGTCTGGTTGAGAGATTCAACCGGACCTTGAAGGGCATGATCATGGGCCTAGAAGAGCCCCTGAGGCGTAAGTGGGACGTCCTCTTGCCATGCCTGTTGTTTGCATACCGTGAAGTGCCACAGAAGTCCTTAGGGTTCAGTCCCTTTGAACTGCTCTATGGCCATCCGGTAAGAGGACCTCTGAGTTTGGTCAAGGAAGGCTGGGAGCAATCTCCCAGGAAACCTCCCCAGGATGTATTTAGCTACATCCTGGCCTTCCGGAACCAAACTCGGCGTTTCAGAAAAATTGCTGAGGCAAATCTGGAAGCCAGCCAGGAGGAGATGAAACGTTGGCACGACCAGAATGCCACTCTGGTCGAATTTCAACCTGGTCAGAAGGTTTGGGTACTGGCCCCAGTGGAGCCTTGTGCGCTCCAAGATAAGTGGACCGGTCCCTTTGAGGTGGTGGAGCGCAAAAGTCAAGTTACCTATTTGGTGGACTTTAAATCTCCCAGGAACCCCCTGCGGGTCCTGCATGTGAATCGCCTGAAGCCCCACTTTGAGAGGTCTGAAGTGGGCATGCTCCTTGCCACAGATGTAGGGATGGAGGAGGAAAGTGAGCCTCTTCCTGACCTCCTGTGTGCAGGAGAAAAGGATGGGTCAGTGGAGGGTGTGGTCCTCTCCACCACACTGACCCCTGAGCAACAGTTAGATTGCCGCCAGCTGTTGGGGCAATTCCCTGATTTATTTTCCCTGGTGCCTGGTGTCACTGACTGGTGCGTCCATGAGGTGGACACCGGGGACAGTCCTCCTGTCAAGCACAAGGCTTACCGAGTGACTGACCGGGTAAGGGCCTACATCAAGGAGGAGGTCTCCAAAATGTTTGCTCTAGGGGTGATTGAGTCCTCTAGCAGCCCCTGGTCCAGCCCCGTGGTCTTGGTACCAAAAGCTGCAGCGCCTGGTGACACTCCAGAACTTAGGTTCTGTGTGGACTATCGAGGTCTCAATTCGGTCACGAGGACCGACGCGCACCCCATCCCCAGAGCTGATGAGCTCATAGGTCGGTTAGGGGCTGCCCGGTACCTCAGCACGTTTGATCTAACGTCTGGGTACTGGCAGATCGCCTTAACTGATGGGGCAAAGGAGAGGTCAGCATTCTCCACCCCAGATGGGCACTACCAGTTCCGTGTGATGCCCTTTGGAATGAAGAATGCCCCTGCCACCTTCCAGAGGTTGGTCAATCAGGTGTTGGCTGGGCTGGAGGACTTCAGTGCCGCCTACCTGGATGACATTGCAGTATTCAGTTCCTCGTGGGAGGACCACTTACACCACCTCTGGGAAGTGTTGATGGCACTGCGCCGAGCAGGCCTCACAATCAAGGCCAGTAAGTGCCAGATTGGGCAGTGTTCGGTGGTGTACTTAGGACACCAGGTAGGGAGTGGCCAGGTGGCACCTCTACAGCCCAAGATTGAAACCATCCTGGCGTGGGAGCCCCCAAGGACCCAGACCCAGGTGAGGGCCTTCTTAGGACTCACGGGTTATTACAGGAGGTTTGTCAAGGGGTATGGCAGCATCGTTGCCCCCTTGACTGAGCTGACTTCCAAGAAGCAGCCCAAGATTGTGAACTGGACTGACACCTGTCAGAAAACTTTTGATGCCCTCAAAACTGCCATGTGTACAGCGCCCGTGCTCCTGGCGCCCAACTTTGCTAAGGAATTTATTGTCCAGACAGACACTTCAGAGCATGGGGTGGGGGCTGTTCTGTCACAGATGAATGAGGAGGGACTAGACCAACCCGTAGCCTTCATCAGTAGGAGGTTACTTCCACGGGAACAGAAGTGGAGTGCAATTGAGCGTGAGGCATTTGCTGTGGTCTGGGCACTGAAGAAGCTGAGACCATACCTTTTTGGGACTCACTTCCGGGTTCAGACAGACCACAGGCCCCTCAGATGGTTGATGCAGATGAGGGGTGAGAATCCCAAGTTGTTAAGGTGGTCCATTTCCCTACAGGGTATGGACTTTACGGTGGAACATCGCCCTGGTACAGAACACGCCAATGCTGATGGTCTGTCCAGATTTTTCCGCCTTAGTGAAGAGAACTTCCAAGGGGATGAGTAGTTCTCCCCACATTTCAGCTGGAGGGGACGCGTGTTAGACCTGGCACCATTGGCGTGAGTCTCCCTTCCTTTTTTCGCTGTGTCTCCTCTGTTTTTGCTGGTTATAGATGCTCTGGGCGCTGTGCCGCTGCCATTCAATGCCACAGCGCGAATGCTCCCTTTGTAAAGATGACATATGAATTGGTACATCCATGATTGGCTTATTCAGTTTACCTGTTAGTCCCTAGTAGCGTGGCCGGTGTGTGCCCAGGGCTGGTAAACCGAATGCTGCTGGTGGGCCTGCAGCACTGGTTTGTGCCACCCACAGAAGCAGCTTGTAAAGTGTGTCTCAGACCTGCCACTGCAGTGTCTGCGTGCAGTCCAGAACTGCCATCTTGGCTGTGAAGTGCACCCGCTTCCCAGCCCCTAAACCTTCCCTTGGCATCATGTAAGCCCCCCTTATGATAGGGCGCATTGTATGTGTAAGGTAGGACATGCCCTGTTGTATGTAGCATGTCCTAATAGTGAATTACACCCAATTTCGTTTTTCACTACTGTAAGGCTACCTGTTCTCCATAGCCCAGAATGGGAGGTCTTGGCTATTACATCCTATAGTCCTAACTGACCCACAGAACATGGTAGAAAAACGAATCTAGTATGCCTGAGCTCAGAATATTAAAATACATCTTTTAGTGAAGGTTATTTTTATATTCTGGGTTTGAAACTACCACTTTTAGAGTATAGGTACTTTCTTGCCTAAGCCTTCCAGTTGCTCTGCTATTATGTGTATTGGCTGTCTGGTTTTGGAGGGACGGGGCAGGCTGAGTCAGACCTGGGTTGAATAGAGCGACCTGCCTAGGTGTGAGGGGAGGGGTAGCTCCTGCACTTGAATAGGGCTGTGCCTGGCAAGGTGAAAGCTGGCTCCACCTCCCACTGTGCGTCTGAGGCAGACCCCCTCTTTCTGAAAGGATGGATGCAGCCTGATCAACAAAGTGCTCCAGGGCTGGGCAAAACTGGTTCTGGCTGGGTTCAGAGGCTTGGGACCCCTAAGAACAAAGACTTTGGGGGTATAAATATTTGTGCACAAACCCCTACAATGGGTATTGCTCCTGGATAACAAGAAGAACCTCTGTCCGTGTGGCTACAAGAATCTGCAGGAGAAGGACTGTCCTTGTGCTTGTGTGCTGTTTCTGGGACTGGCCTGCAGCTGTTACTACTGGACTTCAAGAAGAGGAAAGGAACTTTGATTGGACTTTTATTTCTTTTGCTACAGCAACTACCCAAGGGCTAGGAGAGAGCTAGCCTCCTGCTGGAGTCTCAGGCACATCAGACTCCACCATCAGCCTCCTGTTGACTCCCAGCGAGGATTACTATCTGCAGGTGAGGCTCCTGTGTGTTCCAGGACCTCTATTTCTACTGTTGAGAAGAGAGCGCTGAAAATCGTCGCTAACCTCCGTTAGCGAGCCGCTGCAGCTGGTGAGCGTGAGAAAAATCGCCGCTCCGCTGTCGCCGAGCGCTCGCTAACCCCGAAGATCGTCGCAGCACCTGTCTGCGGGCCAGAAAACGCCCGCTATCCGCAGATCGTCGCAGCACCTGTCTGCGGGCCTGAAAACGCCCGCTATCTGAAAATCATCGCAACAGGATCATCGCAGCGCGGACGCCGAGCGTTCGCCATTTTCCCCGCATCGAATCCGGATCGTCGCTTCCTCGCGGAGCGCCATCTTTGTCAACGCAGCAAGATCGCACACGCAACAGGCTCGGTGCATCATCCTCCCTTCACGGCAAGGATTTCATCGCATCACCGGCTTAGCGTGAGGAAGTTTGTCGCTTTGTCCTGCCCGCAACCCAGCGCATCATCCTCCCTTGTGGTAAGGATTCAACGCATCGCTGGTTAGCGTGAGGAAGTTTAACGCTACAACGCCTTAGCGACATTCTTGTTGCTTTGCTCCAGGAACCAGATACTTTGTGAGTAAAAGGGTCGCAGAGACCCCTGCCTTGAACTAAACATCATTTTGTGCATCCTGAACTATTTTTCCTTGCAGCATTTCTAAAGTAATTATATTTTTATAGTATTGTGGATTTTTACTGTTATTGGTCTTGTGAATAAGTCTATATAAAAATACCTATTTTTCATAACTGCTTGAGTGGTGTCCATTTGTAGTGTTCCTCATTATATTACTGTGTATGGTCATAAATGCTTCACACACTGCCTCTGAGATAAGCCTAGCTGCTCATGCTACGTTACCACAGGGTTGAGCAGGGGTTGTCAAAGGGTGTAGGCTGCTTACTCTGACTTAGGAAGAAGGGTCCCTACTTGTTCAGTGGCCAGCCATTGCCAACTAGAGACCCCCATTTCTAACAGGCTAAAACATTGATCTCTAACTGATGGATTCGCAATGGAGAGATATCCTTGGCCATTCTCAAAGGTTGGATGTATGGCTCAAAATATATTGCCAATAACTGGAGTGAAAGAGGACACTGCTAGCGGGTGCTCCTAGTAATACTTATTGGATCTGAGAGAATACCTGAGCAGAGAACCTTAGCCTTTAACCCTCTGTATAACTGTTGAACCCAGTTAGTAAACCATGGACCAAAGCCAGCCGCCGCCATCATAGCCCACAGAAAACAGCCAGGTGACCCGGTCAAATACTTTTTCATTATCGAGCATTATCATTCCTACCAGGTTCCCTTCCGCTGCTTCTATAGCAGAGATGGCCGTGTTCACATGGGCTGTGGTGTCTCGTCTTTGTACAAACCTGTGTTCATTCTCATCAACCAGAAAGATCTGAATAAGTATTTTGGGATTTGCGTTAATCAATGATATTGGTCAATATAACCACAAAGCCTGGGGTCTTTTCCTTTCTTGAGAAAGGTAACTATATTAGTTTCTGACCAGGTTAGGGAGACCTACCCTGCAAGCTTAAAGGAATTGAAGAGACTGCAAAGAAGGGGCGCAAGGTTTTCTGAGAAGGTCACATATAACTCCAAAGAGATCTGATCCGGGCCAGACACTTTACCTCTACCTAACTATCTTACTGCATTCTCTACTTCGAGCAAGGAAATTGTGGCCTCGAGATTAGAGCGCTGTAACTCTGTCAACACTCGATGATAATGCTTATGGATAAATTGGTTGCTGACTTCTTTGAAGGTACCTCGTCCTCCTGATAAAGAGTTTGATTGTAGCTATGAAACTCTTCACAGATATGCAACTGATCGGTGACCTGCTCCCACTTTTCATTGGTACTTGTCTAGTATTTGTACTCGTTCTATCCTTAACCCAATATGAAAGTATTCGTCCCATCTCTTCATTATTTTCAAAGGTATTTATTTGCTTTGCTCAAATCTTCTTAATCAGCCTATCCCAGAGCCTAACCTTCAATGTAGCCTGGTCAGTTGCAAGTTGATCTAATACAGACAAGAAGGTAACCTGATCCTGATTTAGTGCCGAATGTGCTGGATAACCCTTCTAAATACTGAGAGAGGACCTTATGCAGACCTCTTCTTTAAACAGCTCTTTTCTTTGATAAAGCACTTCGGCGTATACCCTCTACTGCAGGCCTTGAGCGTGCCTCATGCCACGAAAGGAGATGCAGAGCCAATATTGAACCACATATATTCCTTCAGTTCTTCATTCGTGTAGGTAACATACCCCTCTACAGATAACAATTGTCTATTGAACGTCCACTGGAGAGATCTGCCATGCTGAAGAAGTTGGGCAACCGCAAAAAATAACAATAAGGAGTTATGATCAGAGATCGCTCTTGAGTTAAACTGAACTCTAAGAGAGGACAATAATGAGTGACTGACCAAAAATTTATTGATGCATGAAAGCGACTTGTTAGGTCCAGAATAAAAGGTATAGCCAGGTTCTTTAGGGAGACTACACTGCCATGCATCCACCATTGCGTAGGACACCATTAGCTATCTCACAGCCTCCCTCAGATTTTTTTTCACGTTAGGGATTCCGCTTGGCCCCTGAAAACACGCAGAGTGAAAGCCAGGACAAAGAGTTACATTAAAATCACCACATAATATCATTGGCCGAGGCCAGAGATGCAGCTCCAACGCAGCTGGTAAAAACCGTAGGATCAAACTCATTAGGGTCACACACTATGCATATTGTAAGTCCCAGTTTCCCCTGGGTAATGGTCATGATAAGCCACCGACCATATGGGTCAGGGCACTGAATTCCCAAGGTCAGCCAGCAGAGCCACACCCCTTGCTGCAGACGAGAAGTTAAGTGTAGACAGCACTTTATATCCCAACTCCTCCAATAGTGGATTTTCGTTTAAGATAAATGTGTCTCCTGTAGGCAAACAATATGAAGGCATAAATGGAACAACTTTTCCCCAAACAGCTTGCGTTTGCGAGTCGCTTTAATTCCATTTACATTCCAGGATGACCATTCGTATTACCAGACGTCAATAGAGCCTGTCCCAGATGAGCTGAATCTCATAAAAGGCTTAAGAATCATCCCCGGCTTCCAGCAGACCCCCCCCCCCCGTGAAACTCTCATGTTAGTGCTTTCCTCCAAATTCTTATATTGATCACAAGCCCCTGACAACATTTCTTCCTCTTTTTGTTGCACTCCCCCTTTTCAACCCCCCAAAACAGCCCAACCTCCCTAAAACCCAATGCCCCACTGGAAAAACCACAACCCAGTGCCATGCCCCCTTCCCCAGAGTTCAAGAATACAAGTCAAGTTTGAGTTGTGAAGGGCAGACCCCATCTCAGAGCCCACCCGGACCACTCCAGAGTATTAACAAAAGAGGAGAGGGATAAAAAGAAGATGAAAAAGGCCTCTTTACTGCTGGCTAAGATAGAGAGGGTAAGGTCACACCAGCTTCGGATTGAAGGGAGACCAGACTTAGCCAAAGAAGAAGGGAGAACAGAGGCAGCACCACGCTTTCTTTAACCCTCCTAACAATCTGAGGGTGCAGACATTTACAAGCATCATTTAAATTACTATACTGTACTAGACTGTGCTGCAGTCTTACCAACGTTTGTCCCTAGCCAAACATAAATATGAAATAGCAGACCTCATCACTCATTTTAATCTGGATGTGTTATTTCTCACTGAAAGCTGGGCCGACTCGGCATCGGACCTGGATTTCTTGACAGCGGTACCCCCTCAATTTCTATCTTTCTGGGTGGACAGACCCATTAAGAGGGGAGGCGGGCTACCCATAATCTATCGTGAGAAATTTGGAGCTACCTTTTCTTCAGCTCCAAACCCCTACTGTGAAGCACTTTATTTTGACCTAGAAATAAATACAAAAAAAAAGACCTTCAGAGATATCCTTCTGTATCGCTCCTAGGTTCAAGAAGAAATTTGTTAAGAACTGAGAATCCCTGCTTGAATACATGTTCATCACAAATGAGTTCACAATTGTGGGCGACTTTAATGTCTACTTAGAAGATACTCTCGATAAAGAGACAGTTACTCTCTTAGATACCTTAGCGACTCTAGGACTATCACAGGTGGTGCATACATCCACACATGAGGAGGACACACCTTAGATGGTATTTTTACATCGCAATCGACTCTGGCAATAAAGGATATTTATCGTCTAACTTGGACAGATCATTCTATAATTCTGTTTAATCATACTATCCCGAAAGCACCAGTAGTAGTAACTGCTAGAGCACACCAAACCATCTAAAAAGCCTGGAACAAAATTGATGAGGATACTCTTCTGACTCAGCTGGATATGTATTTGCCGATGGTAAGTGCAAATCCAGATTCGGCAGCCAGCGAATATACAAATTGGCTCAACAAAGCTTTTAATGTTACAGTTCCCATTTGTAAAAACTCAGGCAACCATAAATACCCTCTGCTCCTTGGTTCACGGAGGCGCTTTGACTAGAAAAACCAAAGTGGTGCAGACTAGAAAGACGTTGGAGAGTGCAATATGACGAATTGGAAAAAAAGTAACTATAAACCTGCATTGGTTAAATACAAAATCATGCTAATCAACGAAAAAAGGGGCTTTTTCACCAAGCAGATGGAAAGAGCTAAGAACTCAGCGAAAGAACTGTTTGGGGTAGTTAATAAGCATACCTCCCTGCCCAGTAAAACGATCATAGAAAGCAATCGGTACTTCTGCGATGATATTGCTTACACTTTTAGGAATAAAATCAATAATATCTATGATTTATTTGAGGTCACTTCCTCATATGAGTTAACTGAGGAAACCCCCAACATTGACTCTGGTAAAATCCTGCTCTTGGGCCTCTCCCAGGTATCTAGTGAGCTAGATGAAAAAATTAAATCTGGGTCCCCTCTGGACCCTTGCTGTCCCTCAGTACTGAGAGGTATAGCTAATAAAGTAAGTCCTACTCTAACAGAAATGTTTAATACCATGTTTAATTCTGGAATCTTCCCGGTCCTATGGAAGGATGCATCTATCCTTCCATTACTAAAAAAAACAAATCTGAATGCATCAAATCCAAGTAAATACCGACCCATCTCCAGGATGCAATTTCTAAGATAGTGGAGAAAATTATGAATCAACATCTAGCTCAATTTATCATAAATAACGATTCACTTGATTCCACTCAATATGGTTTTCATCCAGAACATAGCACGGAGACTGCCTTAATTAAGGCTACCAGGGAGATTATGAGAGTGATGGATAGAGGTGGTGCTGCTGCTTTAATTCTCCTAGACTTATCAGCAGCATTTGATACTGTTCACCATAATCTGTTACAATTGTGCCTGAAATATTTAGGGCCATATTCACAAGGAGCTATCGCCGAATTACCAGCACTTCATCGTAGCCAAAGTCATGATAAATTTACCTCCCCATTCACACACTGGTGTTAACAGCCCACAGCACCAGTTTACCCAAAATAGCAGCCCAAAAAAACATCGCCACAGAGGATGCCCACAACTATCGCTAATGAGATGCAGAGTAGGCGTTCCCGTGCCAAAAGCCCCGACAACACCACTCCTCAACATTCTCAATGACAGGACAGATGGGCAATAAAAGCACAAAACCGGCGATAAGGCGCAAAAGCACCAGAAAATTCACACCTGCTCTGACCTGGTGTTAATTCGGACGGCAGCCAGCACCACAAAAGGGAGACCAGCCAAGGGCCACATCAGAAGGACAACAGATGCCATGGAGCCACCCATCTGCGGCCCAGACACCCAAGAGGGCCACAACACCCACCCACACCACACCCAGGCCCGCAACACCCCCCCCCCCCCCCCGGGACCATCCCCAACCCCAACCCCAGACAAAGAAACTGCACACCAATACTATGAATCCCAATACAAACATTTTGCCTGATGTCGCACAAGGAGGAAATTCAACAGACCTGCGTGGCCAGTAAATGGAGACTCAGTCAAACAGCAATGCAATCCCCAACACAAAACATCATTCAAGAAAAACGGAGACAACCCATAGGATGAGTCCTAGCGGCTCCTCACTGGATAATCCATAGCACACAGCCTGGAAGACCGAATCCAAGAGAAGAAGGTGTGCCATGCGCCCACCAATGAAAAGAAAGGGAGAGAGCAAGGGAGAAAGACGGAGTCAGATTGCACAAGCAGCACAAGGCCTCTCGGTCACCTGGCTCCACATGCCAACATGTGTGTGTGTATCGCCATCCGTACACCATGAGCCCAAGGCCGGGTCCCAATCTCATCCCCAAAGCCACATCACATCCCTAAGACGCTAGTAGCAGTCAGACAAACATCAGGGATGAAAGCTCCATTGTTCCAATGCAGAAGGCGGAAGGACACCTGCTCCTCTGAACTTGGTCCAGAACGCACCGTGAACAGCCTGAGAGAGAT
Source organism: Triturus cristatus (assembly GCF_964204655.1). NCBI lineage: Eukaryota > Metazoa > Chordata > Amphibia > Caudata > Salamandridae > Triturus > Triturus cristatus. The sequence goes on from NC_140582.1 coordinate 239,640,172, forward strand.
GCCATGGCAGGCGGGGACGACTCCCACAACACGCATTCCGCAAATGAACTATCCGACTCATCCACACCCCACACACAGAAGCCCCTGCCTGTGGTTCCCACGCATGGAATGCCCTTGACACACAAGGAATCAGAAAGCCAACCTCCCCAACGTTGCACACACATTCGAATCATTGCTCAGAGCTGTGGCATATCCTCCACACAACTGCCGCAGTTCAGAAGAGTGCCGGTTCCACGAGACGCACCAACGCAATGGCAGGCCACACCGGACACATGCACAACCCCATCACGTGGGACAGCACCATGCACGTATGCTGCATTTACTGGGCGCAGTGCCACTGGCAGTGCTGCGGATCAGTTTCCGGCTCAGTTTCCGCCTTGCCTACGCCACCTGCGTCCAGCCCTGGTTCCACGGCTGAACATGCACATTCGAGTTTCCCATGGATGTCTGCCTATCCAACTGTTGATGAATTGGACTATGACCTGTGTCTGCGCCCCCTGTTGGATCACGAACAGGAGTGTAACCGAGACAGCCGTGCATGGGATGCCCTGACATACTGCGTATGTATTGGTAGTTGTGCATGGGAGATTGCACAATTCCTCAAGTGCAGTGACCACATCGGGGTGCTCCCCTATTGGGCTGTGTTGCGGATTGGGGAAACGGCATGGGCTGAGCACACCTGCCTGGACCATTTAATGGATTGGCTCACCCTGGGGTTCCTTGAATACGACAACGACGTACTATTGGAACAAATTGCACATGAAGCTGCACAGGCATTCATGGACGAGTAACTACGTTCCTGCAGCCACATCCGATTGTCACCCACAGAACAGGTCCCAACAACTTGTTGCATCGTGGGGATTGCTCACATATCCCACCACAACATGGAAAACGTCTGCCTTTGTCTGGGCTCTGGATGCATGTGTGTAGTACAATGCCTGTGTACACACACCTGTGCAAGTTGATGCAGGTCCATGCTCGGTGCAACACAGCGTCATTTGGCAAAGTTGCAAATTCGGACACACTGATGGGGGAGAGCACACACATGGCAATGTAGCACAACATGTGAACCTGTCAGACCCTCACACCTGATCACTGTCAGCAGAGCAGACAATCGGCGCACTCTGGCGGCAGAGCACCATGCAGATCCCATGGGCAGTGAGTCGTGCCCCCTCACACGGGGCATTGGGCAGACGTGAAACAAAACATGACTCATCCAGCAGGGCAAGGTGGACTGAGAGCGTTGCCATCCGTGATGAATGTTGCCCATTTTAGCCCCAACATTTCCTGAACCTCGACATGTACCCATGCTGCGTGTCTCAAGCATGTCCCTGCAATTTGTGGCCGTTGCCTCGTCCGTACTGACACGCACATGCCAATAAAGTCAATGAAACTTCACTACTGTCTAACTGTGAGGTGTGTTGTTTGGATTGTCCACTCGTGTGCCACAATGAGCATCCTCCTTATACAGGGAGGAACTGACTGATGCTTGTGCAATGGGAGGGTGTCCCTTTGGCAAGCTCCACCTCTGTGAGCCAGACAGTGTTTTTGAATTGGTGCTGGACATCATGTGCACGTACGTGACTAGAGCAATGTGAGTATGGTGTCCAACCTCTGACCATGTGGAGCAATGTCAAATATCACAACAGAATGTGTCCACACAGCTGTGTGTGAGTAGGTATGCAACATGAACTTCTGGTGTCATATGTGGTGTGGGACACCACTCCTGGCCTGCTTTTGTTTGGGTCAGTCCCACACACAGCCCTATTCAGTACATGGACGTGTGCCTAGGTTGGTGGTTGTGAGATTGTTGTTGATGTAAATGGGGACACAGCTAGTACTCTCCTTCACAGTCACCCAATTGGCCATGTGTATCAGGTATACACATGCGCATAGCTGTCAGTTACCAGGGTGCAAACATTGTTCCTACATCCAGCCACAACTCCATACATGAGTGAACATAGTGATGACACATCTGTGTGATTAAGAATGTGTTATTCACATTCAGGTGATTGACGGATCTGGGGATGTACATGGCTATCCAAGCCCACATCACATGGAAGCCCAGTGGTGGGCCAACCAGGGTCCTTTGGACATTGCACAGTGATTGGAAAGAGGGAGAGTGCAGTCCGCAGCAGGATAGCTGTGTAATTGGCCTGTGGTGATGAAATGGCAGTCCGTGTCGGGGTCCGGGTGAAAGCCGCAGAGTATTCCGGGGGTCACTAGGAGGGGTTTCCCAGGCCATGATGCATAGGTCAGAATCAGGCAAGGACAGGCCATATGGCAGTGATGGCTGCTACTGCCTCCTTCCTCACACAGTATTTCATATCCCCTTCTTACTCCCCTGATACGGGTTCTGTGTCTGGTGTGTCTGGTGTGTGTGGAGGGGTGATGGCTGCATCACTGTGTGCCACTGACACATCATACTGCGAAGGTGATGGGGCAGCATCACTGTGTGCCACGAACACATCAGGGGTCAGAGCTGTGTGTGTTGATGTTACCGCTGCAGTCATCTGTTTCTGAGCCTGGTGTGGACAGGGGGTGTCCAATAGGGACTGTACGTGGTCCCTGATGGGACTCAGACACCCACATATGGCATAGAGTTTGGCTGCCATGAGCTCGAAACCCACCCGCAGATGTTCAGCCAACTCCACCTGGGAAGACCACACACGTTGTATGTGCTCCATGTATTGGTCGGGGGGGTCATGGTAGACAGCCATGGTGGTGTGTGTTTCCTACTGTGTGGTCTGTGCTAGTGGTGGGGTCACCTTGAGGCAGGTGGCCTGCCCTGCTCTTGAGGGTGGGGTGCAGAGGCTGTCCAGAATGCGTTGGAGGGTATCTTGACAAATGTACAGGTTGTCGTCTACATCATCAATGATGGGGTTTGTGTTCTGCTCTGTCATAGGTGGTGATTGTCCCTCTGAAATGTAATTGGGAGATGCAGGTTAACAGAGTTTCACATGTATGTTGTTGATTTTCAGATGTTTACATTCAGACTGCATGCCAATGTACATTGTGACTGTTTGGGAGGAGCTGGCTAATTGATGGCAGTCAGTGTGTTTTCCCAATACCTGACGGATGTGTGGTAGTACCCGTTCATTATCATCACACTGTGTCAGGCAAAGCCAGATGTGAGTGGACAGTTACTACGCACGAGCGGAACCTGTTGTGGGCTCTCTCCTGTGGTGCTGGTGTTGCACATTGTACCACATTGCTATCGTTGCTGATGTCCTGTGATTGCTATGTGTGTGTGCTGCATTGTGGGTGAGTTGCCCCTGCAGCTGTTTTCGTGTGGCCTTCACCCTTTGAGGCGGAGTGCCTTAGAACTGTGTGCTTATCAGGGCCTGATTTGCTTTTGACTTGGGTCATATGTGCTCTAGGACAGATTTTGTGGCCTGGTGCATTGTTCGTCTGCTGCGTATTTCATAGGGCATGGGTTATGGGTGCATGTGGACATGTCAGAGTGTGACTTGCTCTTTTACGGATGTGATTTGCACTGAGCTACCTCCATGTTGATTTGTGGGCCATGTCATTTTTTTGGGCTGCTGCCATGCTATCGGACATGCAGTCTTACTTGCATAGTCAGTGTGGGTCACAGAGACGCTGCTTTGCTGGATTCAGCACATGTGCATGGGTCGGTTGTGATGTTGCTGATAGGGGGGCTCTCTGTGCACATTGTGGGTGGGGGCCTACTTGGAATTTCTATGTGTACTGCAGTGTGACAGGCCAATCAGGGACATGTTCCACGGTCATTGTGGGTGTGCAGTGTGCTACACTTGATTGTGCATGTGTGCCATTGTGCCCATCTCTCCCCGTCCCCCCCCATCACTGGTCGTTACTCACCCTGTTGCTGTTGTGTCAGGTCGTATCGTGCTGTGTCCAGGCCCCCCAATCCTGCCACCGTCTCCTCACTGCTGACTGTGGCCACCATTTGCTCCAGCTCATCCAGCTCCTCCTGTGTCGCAGAAGGCCCACCTCCAGTCGCCGTTGCTGTGCCTCCTTGTTGGAGGTGAGCTTATGTTTGATCTGACTTTTCAGATCATGCCAGTGCCTCTTGACGTCCTCCAGTGTCCTCCTTGACACTCTGACTGCATTGATGTTGGTGACGATGGCCTGCCATATTTCTGTTTGGGTTGCCAGTGCCGCAGTGGAGGTGCCGAACAGTTGTTGATGGTGTTGGGTCACCTCCGTGACGATGATCCGGTCTTCCTGCGGACTGAACCCCGTCTTCCTCTTCCTCTTGTCCTTGCCCTTCCCCAGACGCGGGGTTCCTGGCTGGTCCGCTGTGTGGCTTGTGAGGTTCGGCTTGTCCTCTGTACTCGGTCCGGGTGCTTCCATGTTGCTACGCAGTTTGAATTGTTTTGTGGCTTTTTTTTATTGCTTTTATAGTGCATTGTTCCGCCAGACACGTGGGATTTGCAGGCCTGAGGCTGGTTTTTGCTATTTTTTGTGCCACGGTTGGCCTCATCGCATTTCGTTTGTGTTCGCGTATTGCATTTCTGCGGCATGGCGTTGATTTTGATGCGGATATTTGGCGCGTTATCTGGTGACTATCGCATGCTACCGCCTTGTTGTGAATCCCACGTTGTCATGGGGTTATTTTCCCGCGATGGGCTGTAATATTGAAAGTTGCGTTACACTACTCTTGCGGTAGTTATCACACGTTCTTGTGAATATACCCCTTAGTGTTAAAAATGTGCTACTCTCCTTGCTATTTTCTTTTTTAACTGAAAGAAGACAAACAGTGACATTTGATCATTTTAAATCAACTCCCTATGTTCTGCCTTGTGGAGTTCCACAGGGCTCATCGTTAAGCCCATCCCTTTTTAACCCGTTAACCGTGGTGTAAAATCCGCCGCGGTGCGGGCGTTTCTGTGCGTGGGCAGGGCGCGTCGGCCAACGGACATGCGCAGCACTACATAGGTAGTGCTCGCGACGGCCGTTGGCCGACGCACACAGCGAACGGGTTAATATCTATGTGTCGGAGCTGGCTTCTTTGATCCAGCAATTCGGCTTTGGCCTAACTTCTCATGCCGACGACACAGAAATTGTGGGAGCTGTTTACACAGATCAAGCCTCCCCTGTACCTCAGCTTAAAAATTATATGCTGGAAATTAGTACTTGGATGGGTAAGCACTGCCGAAAGCTTAATTCGGAGAGTGATCTTTGGTAATCTTCATCCTAAACGGGACGCCTTATGGTGGCCTATTGAGATGGGACAATTACCAAAACTGGTAGTAAAAGCTAAAAATGTATTGGTACTGATTGATAACAAGCTATCGTACTCACAGCAAACTAATGCTATCGTTTCTGCTACCTTTTATTTGATCAAGAAACTAAAGAAGGTTTCACCGTACATTCCCATTGATTCAAGGATGACGGTTGTGACTGTACTTGTGCTATCAAAACTAGATTTCTGCAATGGGCTGTACCAGAATATGCAGAAACAAAGCTGAAAATGGTACAAAATGCAGCCTCAAGACTCCTTTTGAATTTGCCTAAACACGAGTCAGTCTCTAAGGAAATTCGGAAACTCCACTGGCTTCCTGTAGCAAGTTGTGTTAAGTTTAAGAAGCTATGCTTAGCTATAAAGCCTTGAATAACATAGGACCCACATTTTTTAAAAGTATTTTTCATTGGTATCAGCCTGGTAGACAGCTACGCTCTACTGACGCTAGACTCATGATGGTTACCAGGATTCCCACCTCCAGTTGGGGCATTGGTTATAGTACATCCAAATTATGGAACATGCTTCCAATGCATATTATGTGAGCAAGTTTGCTATCCTCCTTTAGAAAGAGTTTTAAAACCTGGCTGTTCCAGAATTAGGGTATACGTGAAAGTTTGCAGTTCCTGTGGGAAGGTCGGTCAAAGAGTTCCTGAGGAATCAAACCCGGGGATATATACATGACGTAGTCAACATTTGATTCAACAGATTTCGATGACATGACTACAACACATAGGCTCAGGTCCTCGACACAAGGAGGATCACTCTCTCATGCACTTTGCGGGGTCTGAATTCCCAAATCCCTTGCTCTATTACAAGCTATATGTGGCATATTTCTTTTTTTTGTAAATCTTTTTTATTAAACATACATCAGCTTATTAGTTGCAATACAGACAAGGCAATAAAGTCTGGCATTGCGGAGACAATGGGTGAAATCAAACATAGCAATTCATCACTTGGAAAGACTATGGGGAGGTGGAGTCATCATAATGAATATGTGACATTTTTCGTTATATTTTTTTTTTGCTATTTTCACTTACTAGTATGCACCAGTTTGGTCCAAACCCCATTCCAAAATGGCGCCCACTTTTAACATCACCCCAGCTTCAATATGGCGCCCGCGAAGTCCCGTGTTCAAAGTCCATGAGACAGCCTAGCGGCGTACAGATTGCGGATTCCTACAGCAACCTCCTGCTACTTGTACATTGGCCTCTTCATACTTGCTTGCAGATGAGCATGAGCCGAGTAACGGATAGGTCGCACGCAGTCTGTGGCGATCTGGAACCGTAAGTAGAACTAAGACATTCCCTGTTCCTTCTACCTCCTCTGCCCGTTTAACTGATTATCCGCATTAGTACCATGTACTCAAAAGTTATCCTCCTTTTGTTCTCCCTTAGGCGGGACGATGCTTTTAGCGCAACTCCGCTTTTGCTCATTTGAGCAGTGACCCTTTTGTATAGCGGTAAGACTACCCTGTGGGGTACTTTCCCCTTCTGCAACCCTGCACAGCGCATGAGAGTCCCAGTCCCCCACTCACTACCAGCACTCATTACGTGGTCCTTTATGTATAAATTCTCATCACGGCAACCTAATTGCCCACCTTTTTTGCCATAGTCGCCGCCTTTATGGTGGTATACATTACGAGTGTGTTTGTGCCTCATGGAGTCTTTAGACTCACACTGCCCCGCATGAGGACCACACTCTTGAATGTCTCAGCCTATGAATTTCTCAGTTTATGAGTGACCGCCCGTTCATCGCTATCACTTACCTTCTCCCTTTGAATCTTACTAAACAGGCGTACTAATATATCTGCTATGCACCGAATCCAAGCATGCAATTGTCTTGCATGCACTCTTCATGTGGCATCAATACTGTAATTGAATACTGTAAACACTGTTGTTGTGCCTCTCATCTCCTTTTCTTTCCCCCTTTTAACAACCCTCTCCCCACCCTTGTGTTTTTCTCCTCTCCTCTAGGTCGGTACATTTATCATATGCAGAAAGGTAAATCATATTCCCTCTTTCATTTGGGATGACACATGAGCTCTTGATTGCTCAGCTTGGAGTAGTTTAGTTTTTAACATTTCATGGTCCTGACGAATTGTCTAGATCTTTTATGACTTTACCGGCAAGACACATGTTGATCAACAATAACACCTTGAGATAATGTGGAGCATTGTATACACCTTGGCCTACACTTGTTTTTAACATACCTAGGGTCAAACACACTAACATTTGACTTATAATTCCCTATGAGTTATTTTTAAACTGACCACTCTACTCATCCAATAAACTCTCACACCCGCACCCACACTTCACAACGGCAGCTTAAAAGAACTCCGGAAAAAAGAACCTTCGGGGGACCCATTGGGCATTGCAGCGCCGGCCCAACAAGGAGCTGCCTTATGATGAAGCATGACACCCCTTGGGGTGTGTGAGGGCTCTTGTTCCTGAAGGATCAGATCCCCTGGACTTGATTCCTCAGGAACTCTTTGACCGACCCTCCCACAGGAACTGTACACTTTCATGTATACCGTATCCCTGGGGGCGCGTGTGCTGGACCTTTATCTGCCCTCCGTCCCTCCTTGTGAATTTTTGATGTTCCAGAATTAGATCACAATCCCTTGGGCTTACATTTTGCTTCAGCGCCAAGACACCTCTGGGTATTTGTGCGCTCAATAAGTTAAATTAACATACCATAACATATATTTATCTATTCCCTCCCAAAAAAGAGGAGAGAAGAGAAAGCAGAGGAAGAGGAAGAAATCACTGATTATCTACTGCTAGTTGCAAATCAATTTGAAAATTCCCATTTTTGCAGTAGCTCCGCAACTTTCACTGAGTCAAGACAGTAATACGTCTGACCTTCATGCTTTATTTGTAGCATAGCAGGCTCAAAGAGTGAGACTGTGGCTCCCAATTTTAAAAGAGCAGGGATCTGCTCACTCAGTTGCCACTGCCGAACCACAGTCTCATGACAGAACTCAACTCCACAGGCTTTGATTGGGGACTTAGGTTGTGCCACATGAAAAATGTCTTGTCTCAAAATAAAGTTACCAACATAGATCAAAATAGGCCATGGGTAGCGAGCAGCTTTGCCACCCTTGAACAAGCAAAAGGGAAACCAATGAGCTCTTTGAATTACACTGTCCATATCCCGGTTCCACAGCACTAGGAAAGCCTCCCTGAACAAACAGACAATGTTCCTCCATGGATCATCCCCTTCTGCTCCTTAAGGGATGCCCAAGACTCTAAGATTGTTCCGCCGAGATCTGTTCTCTAGCTCCTCTCACCTGGACGAAAGAGTCATCAAATGGTATTCATGTTGCATGGAAGATTTTTTAACTTCCCCCACTGTAATTTGCAAACCCGCTTGGGCTGTCTCAACCTTGCCAAGAGATGTGTGAAAAATATCCAAATTCTTGGTAATGTTCCTCAAAATGACTTGTGTCTTTAGATGCACTTCTTTTAGTGCCAGAGAGACTTTGTGGTACTCTTCCCGGTGCTGCTGTAGGAGATGAAAGATCATGGTTAGTATAGGAGAGATAACCTGATTGGAATCTGAGCTAGTTGAATGCTGACTTACAGGCAGAGCATCACTTGTACCAGGAACATCTATAGAAACTATTAAGGAGGTGGCAACCTCGGAGACTGAAGGTGTAAGATTTGTGGGAATAAACTCTGTACCATCGGGATCCCAAAGGATCTCATCATAGGATGCAGATGTGGAAGCCGATGTTGACGAATTCAGAGCCTCCTGCTATCGTCACAAGCATGATCATCTTAGAAGTTGCAGAAATACCAAACGTAGCTCCTGATCAGTCAATGCTTGGCAGGTGTTGTCCCAGTTTACGTTTGGCTCTTGGAGACCCTGGATTTTTTAGGTACTGCCTATTGCCAGCATTTGCAGCAATATAATCCTCCCCCATCTGAATCTGATAGACTCCCAGAGTCTGATAATGGAAAAAAAGGCTAAGCAGATTCAAAGAAGGTGAGGGCTAAGCAGTGCAACATTATCAGTGCTCCCACTGTCCCGTATCACACAGTCAGTAGAATCTTCTGTTTCCCCCAGGGAGAGGATATCGATCGCTAGTACTTGAAGCACCTCATGGTTGGATCCTGGATCGGACAGAGCGGAACTGTTTACCATGGTTATTTTGCCTACCCTTTCAAATCCCGATATATGGCTTGTGGATGGTGCCCCCCCCCCAGGGATGCCTAGTGTTGACTCAGATCCATTCCTTGCAACCCCTGCCACCCCAACATCAGGCTTGAGGGGTAAGATGTACTGGTCTAAAGTCCTTTGGCGAGATGGTAGCTGGGTTGAAACAGACAAAGGGACTGCCACTGCATCCTCTCCAGAATTGAGGGAAATTCCCTGCTTCTTGTCCTGAATCTGAACTGACGATTCCAGGTCAAGCTTGGGATCAGACACCTATAGCCCATCCATTGCAGATGCACATTTTACCACCGTAGTGGCTTTGGTGTTTACCTTTATGGTAAGAGCTTTTTTGGAATGCGATTTCTTGCTCCCTGTTCTAAGCGGGCTGGCAGAGCGAGCTGGAGGGATTTCGGGCCCAGATCCTCCTCCTGGCTGCTGCCTCCGCAAACATCCTGCTCCAATTACGACTCAGAGAATACCACACAAGGCCCCTTGTACTTCTTCCATAGCTACCACCGATCCAGGAGCCAGAAAAGAGGAGTGAATCAAAGACAGAAAAGTCCTGCTAAAGTCCCTTTTCTAGCCGCAGCGTAACCTGAGCTGTGCAGGATAAAATGAATGTCTGGTGGGAGTGCAGAGGTGAAGCTGTTGCAGGCTCTGTCTCCCTGTGGCCCAAATGTTCCCTCCTACAATGGCTGAACTGCAGATAACTGCCTACTGCTGCCGAAGGAAACACCTCATAGCTCATCCAGTGCGGTCCCCAGGCGAGGAGGTGACATTCCACCCACCGACCAGCTCCGTACTGCCGCCGATGATAATGATCCCGGTCCCGCTATGGCCGCAAACCCCGCCGTCCAGCTAATCCTCAGGTGAACCATAGCTCCAGGCCACTGAGTGTCCAGCCAAACAGGTTGTGATTGATGGAAATAAGTGCTGCTAGCCACCATCAAGCCACCAGCCTTTTTTTTTTCCTTCCCCGGAGGTGTCTCAGGAAGGAGTCCGCATCCTCACACAGCTAGACCCGTGCCACCATCTTGCCAACTCCCTCGCCACCCACTACTAAAGGCAGAAGAACTTAATTCAGAGTTAACTCAGAGTTATTTTAGTATGTATTTTCCGCCTAGATGTCAGCCATCAAAGAGTAAGGTAACTTTTTCACGAGTATCACTTTTAAGATATTGGTCTTTTAAGTTGCTCCAAAACTTTTAGCAACAATGAAGAACTGTCCCACGAGGAAAACTTACTTTATTCTTGACTGATTTATCGCTTTGCAGCTAGTCATTACAAAACAGTTTGTGTTTCATATTTACTGAAAACCCTTCACGTGAGGAATACAGACACAATTTTTCAGACAGCAGAAATGCGGTTCCAAGCCAAGGACATTTTCAGACAATAATTCAATATCTTTGCACGCTTGAAGGGGTGACTAGGTTATCAGCCATCTGGCAAACAATGTTGACAACAAGAGAATGAATGCCCAAAAATGCCCCAGGGGTTCCACACTATTAGTAAATAAGTGTTGTAACCAGCTGTAGCCATGCATTTGGCATGTTGTGTTGTAAAAAGATATCTTTACACTCAGAATCAAGGCATGGAAATGTTTATATTTGAAGAGCATTTACGGCCAAAAAATGTAACATATATATAAGGAACCAGGCGTAAAATGTAATTGTTAATGGAGGCTTGAACATTGAATATGTGACCAGGGTTACCTTTGCCTACTGCTTTTTAAGCATCTCTAGCATTCTTTCTTTTCCAAGCTAGGACAGAAACAGGGTCGTACACACATCTGTTTTTAATAGTTTCAAATTGCACAGATGGAAGATTCATCGTATGTGAAAAGTCAAGGATTCGAAGGAGATATTAAAAAACACAAAATAAAAAGTGTGAGGAGTGAGGGAAGAATGTTGTTCTAGCGGGGTAAAGGCTATACAAAGGGTGCCATGATCAACTTCTCCATACTGTGACAATTTCCCTAAAAATTGACTTAAAATTTTTTGGGGCATATTATCAAGACAGGCGATAAAATTAACGCCGGTTTAGAGGCAGAAAACTGCCGCTAAAGCGCCGATAATGGGCTTGATAATATGCTCGATGGAATTCCAACTGAAGCTCAGGTTAGATGTGAAGGACATCTAACATGGGCTTCAATTGGAATTCCATAGAGCATATTATCAAGCCCTTTATCGCCGTTTTAGCGGCAGTTTTCAGCCGCTAAAGCGGTGATAATTTTATCGCCTGTCTTGATAATATGCCCCAGAGTTATTAAAGGTTGTTCAAGGTCGGGAATTTTCTCTTGTAGAAACTTTTGACTGTTGTTTCTTCGAGTATTCAAGGACATTTACAAATGTGGCCATAGAAATTTCCCCACGCTAATGCAAAAATGTAAGACTGCATGCAAATTAAATTGTCCTAGGAGAAAGCCCCTGTCTTTATATCCACATTAATTTGTGGATGTTTTGCCTCCTTTCCCACCCTGGATAGAAATGCACCCCTGCTTTTGATAGGAGCAACTCTGAAACTATATCCAGGTTCAGAATGTGCCTTGCAAATGTTTATGAATACACATCATATTACAGGTCTCTAGGCGTTTACCTACTTTGAATGATAACACTGTCTACTATGCACATTAGTAAATGACACACATTTCTTAGTCCTGAGGTAATTGTTTTTAACCTTTATAATCTATTTAAAGCACTCTTCTGCCTATTCTGGGCCTACATCAAACCACAGACAAACAAATACATAAATGAGGACTTGGAGGTGTTTTTTAGCTCATGGCTCCATTATTGAAATGAGGATACTATGAAGCCTTAAATGCCAAAAAACAATAGATCTGAAAATATAACCTAAATGCTCAGCTCGTTTTGATTGTCAGGTCCATTCTTGGTGCAATCCTAGACGACCACATATGCTCTTCCTGTGTTTGGGTGGTAAAAGAGCAAATCAAAGGTTTTTTTTTTGTTAAATAGTTTTTATTGAAAATAAGAAAGCACAGGATTACAAGTAAAAACTAATCAATAATGTTCAAAATGTAAGTATACAAACGTTCTAAAAAATAGTAACTGTATAATAGGATAATTACACAGAAAAGGTTACAGAGTATATAAACAATTATAATAACGTGCCTAAAAGGAAAAAGAGAGTATACCTAAGGAAAAAGATATAAAACTAGGATATTATAGTGGTATACAAAGAACCTGTGTGAATGTTAGAAAGAATATAATATTTAAAGGGGAAGAGTAATTTTTATAGAGGAAAGATGCAAGAAAAAGGAAAAAAGAAAGCGAGAAAAAGAAAGAAAGGAAACTAGTAAAGAAAAGAGAAGAAAGAAAGGAAGAGAAGGAGAACTCAGTAGTAAGGATGAAACAGGATTATAATGATAATGACAGATAAGTCGTTAAAGGGAGCCATAGTAAATCAGATTTAATTTGAAGGTGGATAGAAGATTGAAGAATAGAAGCAATTCTATGCTCATCACAAATATAGTTCCACCAATGTAAAAAGGATAATTTAGAATTGTCTTTCCAGCAGGTTAATATGACTTGAAAAGCCACCGCAATAAATAAATCAAATAAAGGAGATGTGGGATTAACTTGAGCCAAATCGGGCGACATGGTGCCTAAAAATACATTATGAATATTAAGTTGAATTTTGTAAGAGAAAATCAGGGTACACTTTGACCATATAGCAGTCCAGAATGCATAAACCTTAGGACAATAGAACAATAAATGCAATAAAGAACCTTCAGCATTAAGACAGGACCAACAAAATGATGAAGTAGAGTGGTTAAACTTATGTAACAAAAGGGGAGTAATGACAACTCTATTATAAATAAAGTACAGGGACTGTGTGATATTAGCAGCTTTGGAAGTCTTGAATATTTTCTGCCAAAACTTATCCCATTGCGAAATCGACCAAGTCAAAGAAAGGTAATGTTCCCACTCTAGTTCAACCTTAGATTTAGTCCGCGTACCAACAGGGGTAGATAAAGATTTATAGATAAAAGAGGCACTAGGCACAGTATCAGCAGAAATTTGATATAATGGAGTATCAGGAAGAAAAGAAGGAGGAGGTGGTAGAGAGAGAAATTTCTGTACACAATCCTGAAGTATTAAAGCTAGAGTATTATATTGTTGAATACAGGAATCAGGTAATCGAAAAGATTCTTGCAACTGATGGAAAGAAAGAAATACATTATTCACAAACATTTGGTGCACATAAATAAGACCCTTTTCTTTCCATTGTTTGTAGTAAAATGATTTGTGACGAAACTTAATGTATTTATTAAACCAAAGTGATGACGCCAGAAAAGATTGATAGTCATCCAAATTCGTAAAGAAAAGTGTATGTAACAAAGATTGAGAATGTTTCAAAATAGGGTATTTGGAAACAAAAGTACAATTAGTCATGTGAACAGCATCTCGCATTGAAAAGTCATTTAACAGTGAACACTCAACATTGACCCATAAAGGTTTAGGTGAATCCTGGTAATCTTTAGATACAGCATAAAATTGACGGATCAAAAAGTCATTATGATATAAAGCAAAATCAGGGAATCTTACCCCCCCCCTCATTTTTAGGACGAATCAGCTTAGACAAAGCAATACGTGCATGTTTGTTATTCCAGAGAAATTTAGTGCATAATGAATTAATCTGAGAAAAAAAATATTTAGGGAATTTAAAAGGTAACATAGATAGTATGAACAGAATCTGAGGGACAATCATCATTTTAATTATCAAGTCTACCCCACCAAGAGAGGAACAGAGGAGACCAGAGGTTTAACAAATTAGCAATTTTAAGTTTTAAGGCAATAAAATTATGGGACAATGTGTCACGAATGTTGGGAGAGAACCATATGCCAAGATATTTAATTTTTTGGGGACACCAGGTGAAATTAGATGAGTCAAACATATATCTATAACATGAAGGATTTAAGGGTAAGATCTCAGTTTTAGAAAAATTTAATTTGTAGCCAGAAACCTTATCAAATGATGAAATTTCCTGCAAAAAGGGGGGTAGGGAAGACACAGGATTAGACATCTAAATAAGAACATCATCAGCATATGCAGATAATTTAATTTGTTGGGTCTTGAAGTTAAAACCATTAATGAGAGGGTTATTTCTAATACGTTCCAGAAAAGGTTCTAAGCATAACAAAAACAGTAGTGGTGAAAGGGGGCAGCCCTGACGAGTACCTCTTTGAAGGGAAAAATAAGGGGAAAAGAGACCATTAACAAAAATACATGCTTTTGGATTGGTATATAGCAATTTAATATATGAAATAAACTTTGGACCGAAGCCAAACCATTGTAATGAATGAAATAAGAACACCAAATTAACACGGTCGAAGGCTTTTTCTGCATCCAGGGATAAAGCAGCAAGTGGGGCTGGATAATTTCTACTAAGAGCAAGAACATTGGAAAACATTCTGGCGTTATCAGAGGCCAAACGACCTTTAACAAAGCCAACTTGGTCTGGCTTAATGAGAAGAGGGATAATTTTTTCTAAACGGGAAGCTAAAATGTTAGCAAAAATCTTACAATCATAATTAATTAATGATATAGGACGAAAATTTTTGCAAAAGGAGGGGTATTTATCTGGTTTGGGGATTACAATAATAAGGGCTTCCAAAAAAGAACCAAAGGCTTGGGAATTAGATATAAAGGAATTAAAAAGTTGTAACAATTTGGGAGCAAAAATTGAGGAGAAAGTGGAAAATAATTCTATTGAAAATCCATCAGGACCAGGGGCCTTCGCTTTTTTCAAAGATTTAAGAGCATCGGTTAATTCTTGTAAAGAGATATCTTCTTCAAGGGGTTCGAAATTATCCTGGGAAGTTTTAGGCTTGGGAATATCATGGAAAAAAGAGGTAAAATCATCTTCAGAGGGCGTGGTAGTTTCTGTGTATAAGAGATTGTAGTATGATTGAAATGTGGAGATAATATCGGAATCCGATGAAAGGAGTGTTGAAAGAAGTTGTAGTCCAGTTGAAATAAATAGATTTATTGTACAAAATTTGCAGCACAGCAACAGGAACAACTGATGCCTAGACAGCTCCAGTGCAACTGGCTCAGTCTCAGCTCAGGTTCTACCAGATGGTTCCAAATGGAACTAGAATGTGTAACAAATGATAACTTATGTGGCACACAGTAAAAAGTGAGAATGTAACATATCCCCCTTATATACAGAAAGGAAAACATGAAATGAACCTAGAAATAACAGACTTGTAAGCTAGATCTATCTAACAAAGTTTAACAACTTCATGGGAAAACATCTTGAACGAGTTGAATCTTTAACTCTAAGAGCAACAGAATCATTGTGTGAGCCTGTGGTATCCAGACCATTGGAAGGTACCTGTTGGGAGCCATCGGAAACATCAACATTAGAAGATGAAGGATGCGTATCACTATAACCAAATTCAGGCCTGGACCTAAAATTTGTAGGACACCTAGAAACCCGTCTAATATTCCAAAGCTTACCATCCTGAGTAATAAGGGAATTCTTGAATACTTTGGTGATCTTAATGGGTTTAGAAAACCTACTCATGCATTTCCCTAGAAAACCAGGTTTTTTTATTCTCACCCATTCCCCTACCTTAAAATTGTGTTCCTTAACATTCCATTTCCGGTCATACCATTCTTTGTATTTTTTCTGTTTTTCCTTAACTCTAATACTGGTATCTCTTATATCATGAACATTCCTTATTGTATTGTCACACTTTTCTTTAAGCCACCATGGACAAATATAAGAGGCTGGATCTCTGCCCTTCAAAAGACAAAATGGACTAACTTCCGTAACCGAATGTGGAGTAATTCTATACATCCATAACCTCTCTCTTAATGCACCCTTCCAATCATGAGAATGTTTAAGAACCTCCGAAATGTAACCCTTTAAAACACGATTGAAACGTTCAACCTGACCATTTTCATGTGGTGCATACAATGCTGTGGTAACATGTTTGATATGGTGACATTTAAGATATTCCTCCATATCTTTCGAAGTCAATTGCACACCATTATCCGTCACAATGATCGAAGGACAACCTTCCCTTGCAAAAATTTCTTTAAAGAAATCCAAAACTCTAGTGGTGGTGGCCATTGATACAAACTTGACCTCTGGCCATTTTGAATGGTAATCTACCAAAACAAGAGCATACCGTGAATCCAACGGTAGATTTAAGAAAGGGCCAGAAATATCAAAGGCCAGTTTCTTCCAGGGTTCCTCTGGCCAAACTGTACTTTTAAGAGGAGGAATATTGATCTTAAGCATTTTTTCATTTGAGATGCAAATATCACATTCTCTAACCACCCTATCTGCCATGCGGTCCATCCCTGGCCACCAAAAATAAGATCTAATTAAGCGCTTCATAGCAGACATTCCTGGATGTGATTTGTGAGCTAACTTAAGAATCACCTCTCGAACTCCAAAGGGTGGTACACATTTACCAGCTTTATAAACAAAATCCCCTTCTAATTCCAAATCATCCGCCACATTATACAGTGGCATGAGTTCTTCTGAAACATCTTTCCTCTTTGGCCATCCTTCCACAATAAATTTCTTCACTAATTCCCATAAGGAATCATTCTCCTCACTTGATTTCCATGACTCCTCTGAAATATCAGCAAATGCGCCTACTACAACATCCTGAATGGTTGTGACAATATCTACTTCATCATTTTTTTTTTCAGTCACATGGATGACGTGACATAAAATCTGCCGTTACATTTTTTTTTCCAGGTACAAATTCTGTCTTAAAACAATATTCCTGCAATCTAGAGGTTAACCTCGCAATCCTGGCCGTGGAATTCCATCCTCCTCCTGGTGAAAGTATATTAACCAAGGGTTTGTGATCTGTCCTCAACGTGAACCTTCCACCCCAAATGTAGTTTCTATAATGCTCAATAGCCCATACACATGCCAACAACTCCTTTTCTATAACTGCATATCGCCTTTCAGTTTCATTTAGGGTTCTAGACGCAAAACATACATTCCATTCTTCATTACCTGATTTTTGCGATAGGACACCCCCAATTCCATACAAGCTAGCATCCACTGTAATAACACAATGTTTGTTAATGCAAAACGGTCTTAAAATAGGAGCATTGACAATATCGTGCTTGATCACATTAAAAGCATGTTGTTGCTCTTCTGACCATTCAAAGATGGCCTTTTGACGCAATAACCTCCTTAAAGGCTCCATTTTATTCGCAAAATTTGTTACAAACTTTGAATAATTCTCACACATTCCTGCGAAAGACAATAATTGTTCCTTAGTCTTGGGAGAGGGAGCATTTAAAATTCCATCTACATTGGATTTTTTCGGAATTACCCCATCACCCGTTAGGGTATGACCCAAATACTCCACACTTTTTTGAAACATTTTATATTTATGAGCTTTAAGGGTTAAACCATTTCTTTTTAATCTAAGACAAACCTCCTCCAGATGTTTTAAGTGCTCTTCATTATTGTGTGAAAAAATTAACATGTCATCCTGAAAGCACTTCACAAAGTCATCAATGTCCTTGAAGATGTTAAACATGATTCTTTGGCATACCGATGCCGCAGAGGCCAAGCCAAACGGCATTCTGTTATATTGGTATAAACCCTGTGGAGTTATAAATGCTGTTAGCATTTTTGAATCCTCAGTAAGAGGGACTTGGTGATATGCCGACCTTAAGTCGAAGGTAGAGAAAACTTTTGCCCCTTCCAATAATGACACCACTTCATTTATATTTGGTAATGGGTGACAATCCACAATAATTTCCGAATTCAAAGCTCTCAAATCCACACACAATCTCAAATTTTTATCTGGTTTTCGGACCAAAACAATGGGAGAAACCCACTCAGATGAGTTAATGGGCTCATTTATACCTTCTGATACCAGATCTTTTAACATTTCTTTTAACTCATCTCTTACATTTATGGGTACTGGTCTAATCCTTTGTCTAACCGGTGTGGCATTACTCTTAAATTTAATCTGATGAGAATAATCCTTAAGTTTTCCCAACGAGTCAGAAAAAACTTCTTTGTATGATTCTTTTATGAATTTTTCCATACTCTCACATCCTCTAAATGAGATGTAATTATTGTTTATAGACTCATCCAAAACCACTGGTTCCTTAAGTCTCGGATTCAACATTATTCCAAGCTTCCATTGATCCTTCCAACCCAATACGTTTATGCCCGTGACTGCAATATATAGATGTATGTCAGCCGACCTGTTCTTAAAAGTCACT
Source organism: Triturus cristatus (assembly GCF_964204655.1). Classification (NCBI taxonomy): domain Eukaryota; kingdom Metazoa; phylum Chordata; class Amphibia; order Caudata; family Salamandridae; genus Triturus; species Triturus cristatus. Next base: position 239,658,800 of record NC_140582.1, read on the forward strand.
GATGTTTTAAAATACCCCACCATGTCTATACGTGAACCATCATAACTCACTGGGTTTATATCTGGTGGCAACATCTCATTGACATCAAAGACCCTAGCAAGCTTTACTTCAAAATACTGTTGACCAATAATAGTCCATGGTGATCCTGAATCAGCCATGAGATCTAAATACACATTGGAAATGTGAACCACACACATGGGAGGATTTTTAATAGGAATGTCCTCATTCCCCTCAAGATCAGCCATGCCACCCAAGACCGACACCACAAAACCTGAATTTTGTGGCATGCCGAGAATACTTCCCTCATTTAAATCTTGTGCAGGTCCCTGTAATGTACATGATATTCTGGGGCGATATTGAGTGGAAAATCTTCTCTGATCGTTGCACATGTTAGCGAAATGACCAATCCTACCACAATTCTTACACTCTTTCTTTATGGCTGGACAACCAGCAAATGATGCCATGTGGTTCCTGTTCCCACATCTGTAACAAGCCACATTCTTCCCCATTCTCCTGAAATTAGTATTATGGGCTGATAATGAATTAAAATTATGCGGTTCATTCTTAACTTCATCTTGCCGTTTCACAGCAGCAATCGCTTCCGCTTTATCAACCTTGCTATTATTCTTTACCACATGCATCCATTTTTCAGTTTGTTCAAAAGCTTTAGCTGTCGAAATAGCTTCTGATAATTTGGGATCCCCCATCACCCACAGTTGTTTTTGTGTTTCTTTACATCTCACATGGACTATGATCTGGTCCCTTATCATTTCATCTGAAATGTTACCAAAACTGCAATGTAAACTTAAATTGCGTAAAGCTGTTAAAAAATCATCAAACGACTCACCTTCTTCTTGTACCCTAGTATAAAACTTAAACCTATTCAATGCTATATTACTTCTAGGTTTAAATCTTTTTTCTATTCTAAGCAATGCTTCATTGTACACATTTGTTGCTTCTCCATTTTCTGCAATTGATATTTGTGGTAACGCTCTAAAAACCATTTGTCCCTCAGAGCCTAAACAGAGAAGTAAAATACTTTTCTTTTGTTCTGCTCCCATCCTCTCTCCATCGATGGCTTTCATGTAATTTATAAACTCTTCCTTCCATCTGGTCCATGGAAGAGGTGGATCACCTTTCATTTGCAAAAACTTTGCTGGTGATTCAAACTGCATTTTTTTTTTTTTTTTACTAAAACCTTCTGAACACTGTTAGTTAGCCTTTTGAACCCCTCTTATCCAGCACTTAATCTACCACTCCTTTTTTTGTTCCTTCTTTGCAACTCTACCTGCAAATAAACCTGAACTTAACCTAAACAAACACAAGCAACATCATACGTAAGTAAGTATCTCCTTGTCTTGTTCTTGAACCAAAAGTAACTTTCTATAAAAGGGGCACCGAGTCTAAAGTTATAAAGTTTCTCCCCTTTAACCTTTCCAGTATTTTCTTATCTTGTGCTTGTCAAAAATTTGTCCCAAAAAAACCCAGCAATTATAAAGTTATAAAGTCTTTCCTCCTTAAATCTTTAAATTTCTTCTCCACAAACGAAGTCCTCCCCCCAAAAAAATTTCCTTCCACTTACAAGTGTCCATTCCTTGTAATGAGCTGACTCCCAACGTTGAATTCGTTGTTCAGCGCTGTCACCTTACCGGTGAATCCAGGTCCGTGGTGATTTTCTCTATCTTTCAACGCATTATTTCGTTAAAACTGTACCAATCCCGATCCAAAATGGCTGCCACGTACTCCGCGTTCATCACGCAGACGTACGCTCCCAGAATTCAGTCCGGTTCCCAGCATACCCTGCGCACTCACCAGGAGAAGAAAGGATGTTTGTAGATCGTTCAGCAGAGACCATGCGCCACCATTCCAAGAAGACTCGCGAAGTCCATGCGCCCGTTTTCAAAAGATGCAGGGAACGTTGCAACCTCCAATCTCGTAGGTAGATAACGCTTGTAATTACCTTTTTTGTTGCTGTATGACAGGAAATTTTCAGCGCTGAACGTCGGCCTTACATTTACCTCATTGATACAGTTGACTTGCGATCTTTTCACGGCTAAAATCCTTGTTTAAGTTACTTTTGGTCATTCTTTTTCCAATATCTTGGTGAATGATTTTCTTCAAAAATAAAAGTCCTTGAAGTTTTCTTGGCAAGGTTATGATTTCGCTGTTCCCTCTTTCTTTTTGGTTCAAGTAACAATTTTCTCCTTAGTTAATCGTATAAATCCTTAAATTTGGGTTCAGGAACATCAATCTTCTGTGCTGCTTCTTATCGTTGAGATGAATGTTCCTCCACTCGTCACCATTGAAAGAAGTTGTAGTCCAGTTGAAATAAATAGATTTATTGTACAAAATTTGCAGCACAGCAACAGCAACAACTGATGCCTAGACAGCTCCAGTGCAACTGGCTCAGTCTCAGCTCAGGTTCTACCAGATGGTTCCAAATGGAACTAGAATGTGTAACAAATGATAACTTATGTGGCACACAGTAAAAAGTGAGAATGTAACAAGTGTGTTGTTTGATTCCGAATGAATGGGGCCAATAACTTTACGTTCTGATTTAATTTTTAGATAATTTTCAAGCATTTTCCCAGCTTTATTTTGACCTCCATGATATTTCGATTTAATCTGAAGGAGGATGTTACAAGCGTCCGTAGTGACTATTTTATTCAGGGAGGATTTAGCCTTAATCAATTCTTGTAGTGATGAAGGTGATTTAGAATAATAATAATTATGTTCTAACGTTTTTAGAAGGGTTAGGGTTTCTTTATATTTAGTATGTAGTAATCTTTTCTTCCTTGAGGAGTATGCAATAGTGAATGCTCTGAAGGAAGCTTTAAAGGCGTCCCAATTGTTGTGAATGAAAGTGTCTAAAGAGTTATTAAAAGTAAAGAATTCCTTAATGAAAGAAGTCGCTTCTAAAATAAAGGAACGATCCGATAGGAGGGAATTATTGAAGCGCCATCTACCTTGTTTACATGTGGTGAGAGATAGGTCGATAAGGGTGGAGACAGGAGCATGATCAGATATAAATATGGATCCAATGTCAGAGGATTGGAGACATGGTAGCAGCGATTTGGAAACTAAAATATAATCTATACGAGATCTGGTATGATGGACGGGTGAAAAAAAGGTAAATTCTAAGGTATCTGGGTTACATGTTTTCCACGTATCAAATAATGGGCGAGAGGAAATGGCTGCTTGAAATGATTTGTGGGATTTGTCGGGTTTGAACTTACAATTAGATTGTCTATCAGTAAACGGATCTAACCAATTGTTAAAATCACCCCCAACCACAATATTAGAATTAGCAATTGACAGTAGTTTCAGCTTTATAGAGTGCCAGAATTCAGAATCTGGTTTAACAGGACCATAAATGTTGAAAAAAGTTATTTGTCTTTTATTTATAATAACCTCTGCCAATACCCACCGACCATCAGGGTCACACTCTGACGAAAGAATCTGTGCATTAATAGATTTATGAAACAATATAGCGACACCACCATGACGATCAATAGCAGGAGAAAAAACAATTTGATTAACCCAATGGCGTTTAAGTTTAAGGGATTCTTTGTCATTACAATGGGTTTCCTGTAAAAAAGCAACTTGGGTATTAAGTTTAGCAAGGTGAGACAATACCTTTTGACGTTTGACTGGATGACCAAGACCACGAACATTCCACGAAGTCACATTAACCATAATTCTGGGAGCAGGTAAACATGAGGGAACAGGAACACAAAACTGCAAAATCGACAAGACAAAAGAATGAAAGACAATGTTCAATATGTGAAGAGAACAACTTAGTATTAAAGATGAGACAGGTACAGAAAAACCCGATTAAAGCTGAGTAAGAATGAGTAGATAAAGAGAAGAGATAGACAAAAAGAAAAAGAGAAAGAAGCAGAAGAGAGAGATAGAGACATGTAAACAGATCAAGGAATAACATCCGGATCTGTAAAGAACGAAGAAAAGTCAAAGAAAGAGGAGCAAAGAGACGCCAGAGGACACGGACCACAACAATAACTATAACGGAGGAAAGAGAAGGAAAGCCGCAAGAATATTGATAATGTAAACCATCAACAAAAACTTTAAATAAACCAGTTAACAGAATACAGTGTAACAATCCAGAAGAAAAATTAGTCAATGATTAGTATCCATACCATGTGACGGGAAACTCCGAAGATAAAGTTTAAGTTTTTCCGGATCGTCAAATGATTGTGATCGTCCCTCATGAGTAATTTTGCAGAGACATGGAGGAAGAATTCCATACTGGATGTTGAGACGTCTCATATGTGGGCATAAAGGAAGAAATTCTTTGCGACGAGCATTGGTTGCATTGGAGACATCTTGCGATATGAAGAGAGTATGACCTGACCAAATAAGACGCCTTTTAAGTCTAACAGCTTTCAAAATATGCATCAGTTCAGTAAATTCAAGAAAGAGCATAATAATGCCACGAGGTTTATTTGCAGCAGGATTTAATCGACCTAAGCGGTGTGCTCTTTGAATATTAAGAAGACCTGAAGAGTGAGTGAGATCAAGGAGCTCTGGAAGAAATTTCTGAAGAAAGGATACCATGTCAGACCCTTCAATATTATCCGGAAGACCATAAAGGCGTAGGTTATTTCTATGATTACGATTTTCAAGGTCCTCCGTGTGTATCTTCAATTTATGAATTTCCTGTTCAAGAAGCGGAATTTTTGTAGAGGCATCCTGTAAATCACTAACACGTTGTTCCAGATCAAAAACTTTACTTTCCATGATGATCCATCTTTCTTCAATTTGTTTCAGTTTTTCATTAGTGGCTGACATGAAGGGTTGAAGGCCACGGACTTCATCTAGGATAGAGTCCAGAACAGGATTTTGAGAAGAATGGATAGGAGAAGGCGGGTCATTCTTATGACGCTTAGGTTTTGTACCAGAGGTGGAAGATTTGGTAGAGTGGGAGTCAGTAGACATTGTGTCAAGCAAAGGAAAACACCAGAGAATTGCAGCAAGGTAAAGGGGGAGCCACCATACGCCAGGGAAGATCAAATGATAGCCAAATCGTTGAAGCAGGTCATCCAAAAAGGGAAGTGGTACGAAAATGGCACCAGTAAATAAAAATATTATTAGAGTACCGCACAGTGCGGAAAAGGCATGGATGACGTGATCTAAAATGGCAGCCACATGTGTTTTTGTGAAGAAATGATTATCGTCTGCTGAAAGATGGTGAGGTAAACTCCTGGCTCTTGAAATCTGTAATTATAGGGTTCAATAAGGAGGACAGTACCCTAAGATGCAATGCAACACATGACGCTGCCTTCAAAACTGCTGACGCACAAGTCACAATCGCCAAGAAGATCTTATCTTGAAAGCGGTATCCAAGCTCACCACATCTTCAAAAAAAGACTAAATGGTTGTCGGGAGACATAGCCTGACTTCATTTAAGCTTTACCACAGGGCAGGCAGCAATTTATATTTTCAGTTAGAGCCAATTTACAGCACACAGTCGCAGCACTCCTTAAAAGTAACTTCCATTGATAACACTGCATTAGTAACAAAGTGCGCCTCATTGGTTAAGCAACAACGCTGAAAACATTGCCAAGGGAGAATATTCATGTCGTCCTCACCGCCACACCCTCAAAAAGTAGAGCCTTCAAATACAACGTATTCGTTCTCCCCGTAGCGCCGCCATCTTAGGAGCCGTGCTGAGGAGAACACGCAAGCATCAAATAAAGCGTGTGGAATGCGTTCTTAGTGCGCTGCAACACCTCCACCGTCTTCTCGCTACATTCCGCTTGCAGTAGCGATAGCGGGAAGCGACCTTCCGGTGCTCCGCACTTCGGAGACCGAACGGTCACACGGAGGTTCACCGGAGCTTACAGAAATGCCGCCATCTTGCGTGCGCGCGCGTCACGCTCCCAAATCAAAGGTTTAATCCCACTAACAGTGACGCTCCAGATCAGACCTTAGCCAGTCAACTCTCTCTAGACACACAATGGGGGATATTTACAAGAAAATGCCAGAGCGCGGTGTTTCCCCTAGCGCTGATGCTTAAAAAGCTGCCTAGCACCACGTTGCAAGGGTGCCTGCGCTGCAGGGGCGATTGTTTATGTGCAGGAAGGGGTACATTCCTGCATATAAAGAATCAACAATGGTCATTTGCTCTTTCTATGTGTGCTGCAGAATGCAGCACACATAGAAAGAGCAAAAAAACGAGGAGAAATTAATATTTTTTACTTGTATCGCTATTCTAAGACCAGGTTTTACCTGGCCTTATTTTTTGGCACTGCCCCAGCCTTGTAAATCTGGGGCAGAGAAAAAAAGCAATGGGTGTTGTGTGGAACGTCCACACCAACACCCATTGGCCGCACCTTTGCCGCAGCAGACTGCAGCAGTAAGGGGCATATTTTACAAGGTGTTGTTAAGCGTCACCTTGTAAATATGGGTGATGGCGCAACGCCATCGAAGCGTAAAACAAAGTGAGCCTCCGGTGGAGTTAGGGTCTTGTAAATATGCCCCAATGTGTCATACGTTCTCGAACACCACCCTAACACATTTTTTGTCATGTTCCAGTAAATATCAGTACGTAGTTTTGTACACAAACGTCTGTGGCCTAAACATGTCTGCTACACTCAGGTATGCTACTTTGATTTGTTACTTTGAGTAAATTTTGGTTTCTGGCTGAGGGAGGATGAAACCCTACTCAAGCAGCAACCATAATTGTTAGGGAGAAATGCAAGAATACCCCAAATTAACCTGTGCTTAACCCTCTTGCAGATAGGCACAAAAGCACTTAGAGGTAATACGTAAAATATTTATGCAGGACTTCAAACAGTAATAAAGTAAAAACACAGCACAAGAAAAATCCTACACCAATTTGGAGAAATAAAGTAAAATGTTATAAAATATTTGAGGTCAAAAAGACACAAATCTAATCATTAGATCCAGGGACTGGCAATTTTAAAGACTTCATGGAAAACAGTGCTTAGAAGCACAAAGCCCCAACTGTGGTTATCTGGTCTTGCTGGACCGGGACAAAGTCACAAATTCAGGCCAACTGTAAAGTAGCACTGGTCGGATACAGGGACTAAATTAAGCTGCTGAATGAGCTTTAGATACTGGTTGCGTAGTGTTGTGGATTCCAGATCAAGGATGTGTCGTGCAGCAGCGATACTGAGGGGATGCAGGCTGCGATGCAAGGTCCTGCATCGTCATTTAATTGAAGTGGAGGTGTGCCATGCAGCAGCAGTTAAGAGAAGATGTGCGTTCCGATGCGAGGGCCTGCATGGGGATGCATCACACAGCTGCAATTTCGATGCAGAGCTACAAGGAGATGCAGAGATGCATTACACTGCTTTGCTTCTGTCCAAGAGACCAAAGCTGGGCTGGCAGAGTGTGTTCAGGCCCACTTCCAAGGGTCTAGGACTGGGTTGGCACTGAGGAAGGGAGGGGGCAGGATTCACAGAAGGCATAGTGAAGTTAATAGAAACAGAGATATGGAATTTTAAAGATTTGGGTAAAAATAGTGCCTAGAGGAACAAGTGCCAACTGTGCTTATCTGGTCATGCCAGACTGGCACAAAGTAACAACTTCAGGTAGACCATAATGGAGTGCAGGCCAGATACAAGGGCAAAGTTAGGCCCGCTGAACTACCTTAAATCCGGGTTGAAAAGCTTTGCGAGGCCCCAAGATGAGGATGCGTTATGCAGTGGCAGCAGCGAGGTCCTGTGTTGAGGATGCGTCATGCAGCAGAGGTTCCGAGGAGCTGAGTGACTGTGATTTGAGGTCCTGCATTGAGGATGTGTTGCGCAGCGGCAGTTCCAAGGAGCTATGCGCTCCTGTGTCAGGAATGCATCTTGATGTAACGGTTCAAGATACGGGTCTGCGAGGTGATGTGTTCCACTGCATCGCTTCTGCCCACGAGATCACAGCTGGTCTGGCAGAGCACATTAAGGCCCACTTCCAAGGGTCCTAAGCTGGGGTAGCAAGCAGCGTTTAGGTGCTTGGTTCACGATATTTGGAGCCTTTTCTGTTCCTGAGACTCTGATCAGGAGGCAGGCCAACTAGTGCTTGAAGTCACTTCTGTGTAGGTCCAGTCCTTCTCCCTCAGGCAGCAGGGCATCTGAGCAGCAGAGTAGCAGTCCTTCTTGCAGAGCAGCACAGCAGTCCTTCGGAGTATTCCACAGATCCCGTTGTGTACTCAAGAATTGGGTCTGATTGTCCTCTATTTATACCTAGAGCCCACTTTGAAGTAGGAGAATGTTCTGGAGGTTTCCACTTTCAGAGGTGTTTGAAATTCGCTGCCTCCTTGCCCTGGCCCCAGCTTGTCTAGGGGCGCAAAAGACAAGTGTCAAACTCTTTGTGAGTGTGCTCAGGCAGAGGCTTTGTGCTGTGCAAGTGTGGTAGATGACAGCTTCTCCTCCTCATCAAGTTAGAGATGGCCCAGCCTGCCAACACCTATACCCCCTTTGTCTTACTGTCTAGGAGCAATGCACACTGCCAGTTACACCTAGTCGTATGAACCAGGATACAGGCTGCAGGCACCAAGGGGTTAAGACAAGAAAATGGCAACTTTCTAAAAGTAAAGTGGGAAAAAACAGCTGTGATGCACTAAACAGAATCAAGCTACAAACAGTATACAAAACTCGGAATAGTAAGTTAACTGATGCTTATCGTGTGTGCACCAGGTTTAGTGGCTCTGCGGGCCACTAAATACAACAAGTTTCTAAAAGTGCCATTTTCAGGATTCTGACTTAAAAAACGACTTTTAACATAAAAGAGGGTTTAAAATTACAATTAAATTCTTTATTCATCGAACACAACATTCCTAGCTGCTCCCAATTGAAAGTTATCACTTATTAAATGTAATCGGTTAACCCATTGTTATGGGGTAGACATCACTGTATTGAGGAGTTTTTCACTACCAGGACATGTAAAATGTAAAAGTACATAACCAACTTTTTAAATACACTGCACCCTGCCCTATGGACTGTAGAGGGCCTATCCCAGGGTTGACTTATGCATATTCATAAGGGGGGATTTAAGACTAGGATAAGGTTCATTTTGCCAGGTCGAAATGGCAGTTTAAAACTGTACTCAAAGGCTACAATGACTGGCCTGAGAAATGTTTAAAAGGCTACTTAAGTGGTGGCACAAGGAGTGTCAAAGCCCACCAGTAGTATTTAATGTACAGGCCCTGGGCACATGTAGTGCCACTTTACTAGGGACTTACAATTAAATTGAATGTGTCAATTGTGTGTTAAGTCAATGTTACCATGTGTAAAAAAGAGAGCACAAGCTCTATAGCACTGGTTAGCAGTGGTCAAGTATGCAGAGTCAGGAAAAGAGAAGTAAGCAAAAATAGGAGGGTTGAAGGAAAACAGTTGGGGGGAAAACAACATCAAGGATGTCAGGTCAACCTTTTGCAACATGAAGGCCGATATTTACTATCACTTTGCACCAGGTTTGTGTCAGACAATTGATACAAACTGGTGCAAAGTGTTGTATTAGGATTTACTTTCTATAGCAAAACTTTGAGCTACTTTGCATCTAATGGGGTGTACCAGGGGTGGTACATAAGTGTTTCCATCCAACCACCTATGGGTTTTGCCACAATTCCCTATATACTATATTTGTGACAGGGATTTGTGTAAAAAAATTGTGCCTCTTCAAGGTAGGTGAAATTATGTGCAAAAAGTTTTCTTTTGTTCTAAACCTTTTCAACTTTGCATGTATACTGTAATTTACAGCATGCACACAAAGTTAGAAAAATATGAATTAATGTCCAAGCATAATGTTTTGTACTGGAAGGGTAAGTTGCCTCTCAATTACAAGACCTATACTAGATACATGTACAGTCCCTTGCACTACAGTGTAAGGGCTTGTTCATGGCACAAGGCACCCAAAAATGGACCAGCACAGGCAGAGGGAGATGCAATGGCACATTAGTAGGTATTTTATTGCTGTGGGGCAGCACCCTGTTATTTCTTTGACTGCACTGTGTAAATCATCCCACTGGCGCGGTGATTCTGGATTTGCTACCTGCATCCATACTGCTGAACAACCACGGGTGCTAACACCGATACAAGTAAGGCATTGTTTTTTACTAAGCTTGTGCTGGGTTAAAGTTATGACCTGCATGTACTATTTCATGAAACAATGGTGTTGATATCTTGAGGTTGACTACTTTTGTGATGCATGCAGATTAATTAGCGCTGTTAGTAATAAGGCTCTTCTTTGTCACCTCTGAGCATGGTGGAGGCCAGATGGCTGGAAGCCAAATTGTGGGTCTGAGTCAGACTTCACAAACTCTCCATATAAAGTGTGATGCCCATCACACAAATGATTGTGAACCCAGGCTGCTAAAGCTAATATACAAATCAACCACTCTTCACCCTACAATCATAGAACAGGTTGAGGGATGTGGGATGATGTATGTGAATTGACTGTCGGCCTATTTGTTCTTCCTGCTCCATGAAAGGCTGAAAATACTGAGTGTCTGAGGTGATTTGACTTGTGATTTGTCTTTAAGAGAGAGAGAGAGAGGCTCAATCCTGAGTTGTAAATGGAAACAGACCAGTCTTGGTTAGCTGCTTCTGATAGACCTTTTGCTGTGAGATTTCGCTGTGAGGCACTACTGAAAGCCACAGGTGTCCGGCACAGGTAAGAGAGGTGGGGCGGGTGGGGGGTGGAAGTTGACAGATGACCGAATAGGTAAAAAAAAAAAAAAAAAAATTATAAAACCACATACCCTGTGCTCACAGCATCGCCAACTCTGATTGTGAGAGCAAGGTCAGTGTTTTTGTTTAATTTTACCTATCCCCCAGTCTGTTGACTTACACTGTCGACTCAGTACCCCTTTATGGTGATTGTAATACAACAAATATATTGAATGCCATTCCTGATACACGGTTCGCTCATTTTGGAGCTCCTCGTGGGAATGTAGCACAACTGGTCTGGAAGCACTTCAAATGTCAATCTGGCACAAACAAGTGGGAATAGCTTTCCAATGTCAGCCTCTCTGCATGGCATCATCTTCCCATGCTGGGCTGCAGCCTTTCACCCCAGGAAGCCACCATGGAAAACCGAAACACAACAGAATAGGGCACACACATCCACACTCACCACGTGACCAGCAAGTCACTTATTGTTGCAATTCGTGGTTTGAATAGACTTTCCTTTGTTTCTACATTTGCTTTGGATTATGGACCATGTGTTACCTGTCATACAGTTCATCTTCCACACAGCTTCATTATATACATCCTTTTGGCTCAGGAGCCCATGCCAGTCCCTTATGATAATTGCAATACAGCAAGTATATTAAGTGCAAATCAATTCATATACGTATTCACGTTTTTGGAGCTGCTCAAAGGAATTGCCAAGGGGTATCAGGTATGGACAGAAACATTGGCAGATAATAATGTGACATTTCAAGGGTTCAGTGCGCCTATATACTAAACAATATTTACCTCTTTGTGATATGCAGATTAACACGAAGACGACCTTCAATTACAAGGACGATTTCATAACTTGTTGGCCACAGGTGATATTACTGCCCGTTTTAATTAACATTTATAGGAGTGAAAAATGTATTTATGCATTTATTGATCAACATTTCAGTCAAAAGCTTTTTTACACGATAGCCATGTCGACGCTATACAGATCAGTGAGGGTGAGGTGGGTAAAATAAAACCCAGAAAGCAACAGTTTAGTGATTCATTTACACAGGATGTGGGGTAATCACTGTTGAGTGATTTCCACACAGAAGGACTCTCTGTTCTTTAAAGACACAATAATAATTCACATGGTGTTGTGAAAGCCTGAGCAGAATCCATTGTTTCTGCGTCCAGGACAACTTTGCCATGTCTCAGGATTAATAAATTCTGCCCAATGAAACTAATGAGGAAACAATCTTACTTTTTTTTCTAGTGTTTTGAAATAATATAAGTGATAGGTTGCCTTCATGTAGAAATGGAGCCAATGTTTGGAATATTTACACATTTGTGAATCGTCCCCAGGACATTATTCACCTCAGCTGTACCCACCTGCCTTTACAATGCCACCAACCCCCTGCAAGCACTACCTGTGTGCTGATTTGGAAAAGCTGTTATCCTTAAACAATCCAGATAATTTCCATATTTTCTCAGATCGAAGAAAAAGGAACGTTTTTGCGTCCATTTTGTAAAACCTTACACTAACATTCTTTAAAAAAGTGATGGATAAAAACTGGCTGGTGTGTCAAATAAATCTGTGCGTTCAGAGTTGTTTTATACGCTGGTTCCAAGAGTATGTGGACAAAATGTATTTTCTTTGCGTACAGCTGGCCAAAATGTAAGACATACTGGAATGGTATGCAGTGGGTGAAAGGATGCACATGTTTTCTGACAGCACTTTTAGATAAATCGTGGTTATTGAAGTTATTACACAGCTCCGTGTGTTTCTGGGCATATGATAGCGCACAGGATGTATCATTGTGTTACCTCTACTCTGATCCAGAGGGATACCCTCATAGCTTGCCATTATTATGTGGCATTTTGAATGAACTTTAAAACACGGTAAAAATGGCAGGCAGGAAAGAGAGTGCGGCTCTTCAACGTATTTGAGTATTATTAGTTGTTTAACTGATGCTGTGCAGCTGTGTTGAAAGTTAAATATTATTTTTAGGGATATATCTACCCCATAGCACTATAAGTTATTAGCATGCAATATATTTTCATCTCTCTTCTAATGTTATGAGGGTATTTTATCTTGTTGTATTACATCTTTTTGTACAAGGATATTCCCACAGGATTAAGTCTCAGGAATCAGAAATGTTATGCGGCAGGGTGCACAGAAGAAGCTGGCATGATTCAGCGAAGCCCCTGTCCCTCCATGCAGTTCCTGCTGCTCACAGGGTCTAGTTTAAGTGGTGCCCCCCTCCCACATAAGGCTTGACATGGTGCATTTAATGATTGGAGAAAGAAGAGCTGATCGTGGATTTAAGGGTACTGTTGGCCCTTGAGTCATGTGGAGAATCGGTAAGTTTATCTTGAAAGCATTAACTCGAATTATACAATTCACAAGTTCTTATAAGCACAATAATCCAGAGTTTGGAATATTTTGCTAGTCAGTCAAACATGTTGAGTCTTTGATAATGACTCATTTTTTCTTACAGTAACTGCACCCACTTCCTTTGAATGTTTGGTGGCATCGTTGCCATTCCTCTCTTCACTACTCTCCCCTTTTTGATGGCCAGGTGTTGGCCAAATGCGATTTGGTTTTTCTTTATCAAGCCACACCTCACTCTTTTTAATCAAACTTGCATTGTTCCCGCTTCTCGCTGCTTGCCTAGTCCCACTTTCAAGAGTCAATTTATGTACCCATCACTAGTTTAAAGTTTCAGCGACATCCCTAATACTCACCTTACCCACGTACATTCTGTAGAAAATGTTGCTGATGTTTCCCATATTTGACATTTTGGACTTCTAAGGTGACATTAGGCATGCTAAAAATTCCCCGACCACAGTAAATTCTGTGCAAAATATAATTTCCTTTCAGAACCAATGTGCCCGAGCTATACTAGCCCTGACCTAGGATGATGTCAGGAAAAAATAATGAAACTGAGACGTGTAAAATATAGGTAACTATCATATTTTATGTTAACTGTAGAAATGCAGACCACACTTTCACTTTGTGAGAATTGTTACACTAGAAACTATATCTCGCAAGGCTTCGGCAACATTATACTCTATGGAATGTGGGAGGGTTTCGACTGGGGATTGGTGAAGGAGACAGTGACTTGCCTCTACCAATGGAATGCAAGGATTTTTTCCTGACTTTTCCACCGCTGACACCTTTCCTCAGATCAAAATTTAGAATTGTAGGATAGCTAACAATTTACCAGCTATGTACTATGCCTATTTACTTTCAGTGGAAAGTTGGAAGAGCTATTTCTAACTTTTGCTTGGATTCCCGCCCCCAGGACTCGGTCCAGGTCTGGGGAATCCTATTTTCACATTTGATCTTCAAAGATATTGAAGCCTGAGTCTGTTGTGAACAATCTGCTTTGCCTCCTGTTCTTCCATTCTTTATTCTAGGAGAAGACCCTCCGTAACTAGAGGTTTGTTGTTAGCCAGGAGAGGATTCCTAGTTAAAAGGATGTCATGGGTTACTGGATGGACTTTTACCAGCTGTCTGTAGTGCTTTAGGTCTTATTTCTTTAAGTTTGACTGTTTGAAGTTGGAGAAAGAGAAAGCTTGTGGCCTCTAAGAATCACAGAGACTAGCACTCTGAGAGAGCTCTGTGGACCTGGTTCCAGGGGACGGGCTTGCCCCAACCAGATTCATCAGCAGGCCTGGTCATTGGGAACATGCCTTGAAGTCCTCTTGTAGGTCTGTAGCAATTTCGTGGCAGCAAAGAGAATGAACCTTGTGTGCACAGTGTCGTGGGTTGAACTTTGAATACCGATTTTACTTTCAGGCTCTTTGGCCACGCTCCCACTCGAAACCCTCTCCCTCCCACTTCCTGCCTCACACTGACCCCGCCAAGCAAAGTACTTCCTTTAACAGTTTACTGTCACACTCGTTCTTCCCGTCCTTTAACTTCTTTTACTTTTCAGGCTGGTTTCTCCCTCCCTCTAACTTTGTTTTCTTTTCAGGCTCATTTCCCTCCCTCTAACCCTGCTTGCTTTTCAGGCTCGTTTTTCCCTCCCTCTAACTTTGCTTGCTTCTCAGGCTCGCTTTTCCCTCCCTTTAACTCTGTTTGCTCTTCAGGCTCGCTTTTCCCTCCCTCTAACTTTGTTTCCTTTTCAGACTCGCTTTCTCCTTTAACTGCTTTTACTTTCATGCTCTTTTAGCCTCCTCTAACTCATGCTTTGTTGCTTTTTACTCGCAGGCTCTTTTCCGCGCTCCCACTCAAAACCCATTCCATCCTGCTTCCCGCTTTCTGCCTACTGCTGTCCCCGCCCAGTGCCCCACCCCCCTCCTGGGTAACCTACTTAATGGAGGCCACAGAGTGGCCACACCGACATTGCGCAAAAGGCAAGCCTGCAGCCCCATCCGCATTTCGCCAGCACCCAGTGCCCAGACCCCTAGCCCTCCTCCCATCTACAGATACACAAGCGCCGAGCTTCTATCCCTCAACCACAGACAACGCAAAAACAACTGTAAACTCTCCTTCCCATGAGCAACCGCTGGACCATTCTCCTGCTGACACTGTCCATTACACTGCAGCAGAAAACCCTCGGCTCTGGAACCTTCACCTACTGCTACCGATACAGAGCAACTCCAGTGCCTGCTAATCAACACCCGATCACTCCACAAGGACACCAGCCAGATCTGGGCCACCATCACCTCCCTCATGCCAGTCATCATCTTCCTCACAAAGGCATGGCTCCACCCGGCATCAGCGCCCGACATTGCCACTGCCACATCCTTTGGATACAAGTTATTCACTCAGACCACACCAACAAACAAGGTGGTGGAATAGCCATCCTCAAAGAATCCCTCAACTGGACAGCCACCGCCGGCACCTCTAGCCTCATCATGGAACACCTCAATTTTCAGATCAACATCAACTGTAAAACAATGGTCAGAGGCATTCTCGCCTACACACCCCACAGACCACGTCCCACCTTTTGCGAAGCCATTGCTGACTTCATCACCTCACTAGCCACCAACTCCAAAGACTTCCTCTTCATCTGGGACCTCAACTTCCACCGGGAAGACTCCAATGACACCAACACAACCAACCCTTTTATTTTTTTTGTTTATGTTTTTATTGTTTATGTATGTGTGTGTGTGTGTATATATATAGTAAATATTTGTTTTAATTATATATGTGGATAGATAGATAGATAGATAGATAGATAGATAGATAGATAGATAGATAGATAGATAGATAGATAGATAGATAGATAGATAGATAGATAGATAGATAGATAGATAGATAGATAGATAGATAGATAGATAGATAGATAGATGGATGGATGGATGGATGGATGGATGGATGGATGGATGGAAGGATGGATGGATGGATGGATGGATAGATAGATAGATAGATAGATAGATAGATAGATAGATAGATAGATAGATAGATAGATAGATAGATAGATAGATAGATAGATAGATAGATAGATAGATAGATAGATAGATAGATAGATAGATAGATAGATAGATAGATAGTTAGATAGATAGATTTTCATATTAATTCATTTAAAATATAAACAAATAATAGAATGTACAAAAAATATTTCTATTAATTATGTTCACTAAATGTATATAATTACAAACACATTTATGTGTGTGTGTTTAAGTATACATTTATATATAAGATTACATACTAGTAGATTATATTGAATTTACATTTATATATTAACATATTTAACGTTTACTACTTGAAACTTTATTTATATAAAAAAAACGATAATTTTTGTCTATTTTTAGACAATATGATTCTCAACAGTATTTTATTTTTGTACTTACCATTATAAGTATAGGGACTCGATATTTTGGTACGCTATATTTTTAACACAATATTTGTGTCAAACGATATTGTTTACTTTGAAATTGTGTCAGTGATCCCCTTGCAGGCTGCCAGCACCCATATGCCCTTCTAGAACCTGAAAACCATAATTATAATGATCAATAAGAATCTGCAGTCCATGCGGAGCTTGGTCACTTCTCTGAAGACAGGTGCTGGGGCCACAAGGGCCCGCAATAATGCTTTTGTGTCCAATGAGAAGTGAGGCTAAGATGTGAAAAAGTAACACACACATTGATTCCAAGACTCTGGCATAGCAGTCAGCTCTCCTACTTTATTATCACTTACTGAGGGACCAGCTATGAAGCCCCCCCCCCCATTCTTTTTTCTCAGTGTAAATCATTGCTCTAAAGGTAACACATGACCATTACCACATAGGGGCGTAACTCACCCCTGCAGGCCATGCGGTTTAGGTAGGCCTCCACCACTTCAGCGGCCCCCATCCCTGGGGGGGGGGGACTCCACTTCAACCGTGGACAAATGAATATTTGTAAGACATGAGAGACTAGTTGTGAAGGGGGACACCATCATTTTGTGTCACAAAACTGTTAACACACAAATAGACCAATGCATTATGGGAGCTTAATGTGTAGAATGCCGAATATGAAGGTAAATAAAGAATGATCCTAGGCCATTGAGGGAATAGTTGAGAAAATGCAGACTGAAACTCCTTAATCTTTGAAATTGTTGTGTTTTATAAAGAGTATGGCAAGGATGGCAGGAGGAGATGAAACGAGTCTGGGCTGTTTAATTGCAGATGGCCCTGATGTCCTCATTAAACATGGCAACACCTCGCCCCTTCATCCTGCTCATAGAGGAGTGTACTAGACCTGTAGGGCCCGATTCACAGAACTAACTTAAGATAAAATCCTAAACTTACTACCATTTTGGTATTCACAGAATGCACTTACTGCTTTTGGTATTCACAGAATGCACCTACTACTTTTGGTATTCACAGAATGGATTTACGGCTACTAACTTTACGTCCGCACTCGGGCCGGAAATTCCAGCCTGGAGGCGGAGCTTCTGGCCCGGAGGCGGAGCTTCCGGCCCAGAGGTGGAGATTTTGGCCATGGCTAAATCTCCGCCACTGGCCGGAATCCCCACCTCCGGGCCGGAAGCCCCGCCTCCGGGCCAGAAGCTCCACCTCCGGGCCGGAATTTCCGGCCCGAGTGCGGACATAAAGTTAGTAGTCGTAAATCCATTCTGTGAATACCAAAAGTAGTAAGTGCATTCTGTGAATACCAAAAGTAGTTAGTTTAGGATTTTGTCTTAAGTTAATTCTGTGAATCGGGCCCCTAGTTTCTAGTTGGCGTCTCCAAGCAACGCCTCGCGGGCAGCATGACAAAGCAGCATGGAGCGTGTCTGTCACCGTCCGTTCCTCCAGCGGTGCTCCCTAGAGGCAAGCCATTTTGAGAATGTCATATTTTGCAATTCTGTTCCCATTTACTCCAATTATGACAATATTTTGTGCAAATATGTTACTTGATCAGTCTTTTGTTCTTCTTTCCAATACTGGTCTTTGGTATAAACCAGTTGTCTCAAGCTGTGCATTTTTTTTACTCTAGTTTATATGTAATTTACCAATTTACCAATTTCTTCCATCTCCTCTTTCGCTATCAAGATACTTTGGCCCTTACTATAATTGGCCCAGCACGTTATGCTCGGAAGGCATACTGTCCAGACAGCTATTAAAGGTCCAATGTTTCTACTCCCGAAATGTTCAGGATACACGTCACCTGATTTACAGATTCGAGCCTGCACCTGCCAATCACAGGTGGACATGGTCAGAGGTGGCAGGGTAGAGAGAGGCACTGCGCAGCCGCAGCTCCCCTCAGAGAGACTCCACAGCCTCCCTACCCCCTAGGCAATATCTCCACCAACCACCTTGCTCAAAACCCCCAACTCCCAGCAGCCCCCTGCATATATTTATAACCTTCTCATAGCAGACGATAAATATTAGTCTTTAATTCAGTGCAATCCGGAAATTTCTGTGATAACAGAATTTATAATCCTGGGTCTGGCAGTTTATGCCTCATTTCTGGGATTTTTACTCATGATCCCCGTTAACACGGTGGAGATGTCGAACATAATCATTCGTTTTGGCCCAGCATGTTCCTGTTGAGTTAATGGGGGACCCAGCAAGGGGTTAACAGTGTGTCTCATATTCACTGTTTCCGTACTTTTTTCTCTCAGCCTGGTGCTTTACTCTCCAGTCCCAGCCTAAAGGTAAATCAACTTGATAAGAGAAACGTTAGTTCCCACGGCTCTCAAATCTGGTCGAAATGCGGTTTGCATATAATGTATTTTATAATTGTCAGTTATCTGAACAAATACAACTTTACATAAGCAAACTAATTCAGTGAACTGTACTGCAATATTTACGGTGTGAAAAACGTATACAATGTCATAAAGATATGAAATATTCTTTCCACAAGTCAGAATTAAGAATACTGCAAACATAAAATATTTGCCATGCATAAATTGTGCACCTCTGCGGGTTATATACATAAAAATGAAGAACCGAAGATTTATACATTTTAAATCATTAATATACAATCTGCTCAATAAAGAAAAAAACAGGACCAGAGATGGAGCTCAAAAAACAGATTTGGACAGAGGGTTGTGTAATGTACCGGACTAGTGTAAATTGATGGGCTGGCTAAGCCCCCAAAGGGTCTGCTTTGTTTCAGAATCAGTAAGGTTAATTCTCTAACATCTTAAGAAAATACTGAAAAGTATGCAGGACGCAAGAGAAATCCAAATAAAACAGGGATCATTTTTATGAAATACTTTGGGGGAGGGAGCAACCGGAGAACATTAGATGTATGTGAGTGTGCGCTTGGAATTGTCATGGAATTCGTGACAGCTGAAACACTGCAGAAGTGTCGAACACTACAGGGACTAGAACATGCACATTAGATCAGAGGCAGATTTTTTTTTTTTTTAAACAGGCGATGCTTATGTTATTTTATTTTGTTTTGTGTTGTTATGTATTGTTTTGTTGTTATGTTATGTTACGTTATGCTTGCTATAAGTTAAAAGTTGTTGACTGTCACTAAAGAATTTACATTTTAAGAAAGAAATTCAACTTGCGGCACCCCACCCCCAAAAAAGCAAAATTATGATAGTTTCCAACAGTTAGACAGCCCAAAATCGGGGGCGTGGCTAGCCGCCTAAGATGGCGGACGCAATCGGGTGAGGCTCCGGACCCCGGGGGGGGAATTATCCTGCAGAATCGCCGACCTGAGAGTCATCCACACCGCCTAAAGTGTCCCAGGCTCTCCTGTTAACGGCCCCGGAGGAGTGCTGGTGGATCTGACCCGGTGGAGCTGCGGCGGCATGACGAATCACGGCGCTCGACTGAGACTGCGTGGTGTGTGGCCTACCCGCGGTGCTCTGCGGGGGATGGCGTGCTGCGGCCCTTTCCTGCTCCTGAGGGTTGGTGCTCCCAGTGGCCTCTGACACGGCCGGTGGCGGTCCCTGGTCGACCGGAGGGTCGCACCGGCACCACACGTCTGCTGGGTTGAGACCTGCGGAGCCCAGACAGCATCGGTGGGACTGTTCGGCCCACGGCGCAACGCAACACAAGAAGGTGAGAGCGGGCACCTCGTGGCAAGGGCTGGGCTGAGTGCGGGCCTCCTTCCCCCTCTCTCTTCCCGTTGCACCGATGCCTGCTAAATGAGGGGAGCGGTCCGGACAGATTAGGCAGGAGCACTATCCTGATGAACGCAAAGGGAGGCTGCTAGCATCGGGTGGACGGCGATATTTGGTCGGGTGGGCAGGCCCTTCCTGAGTGGTATCCTGCAGATCCCCCCATCATTGTTGGGCCGTAGGGACGCCGGGAGAGCTATTGCTGGGGGCCCTGCCATGTATAATCGGTGGCTGGCGGGAAGCCCCACGCGAATACACCAGTGAAGGCAGCGGGCTCCCTGTGACTGGCCCCTCCTGAGAGCGGTATATATAGGAACGCAGTGGGAGCGAGTGGGATAGCGGCAGCAGGCAGAAGTGTGTAACAGCCCATAATATACCCCACAGACCTGGAGCCTACCTACACTCCGGGAGGAGGTGTCGATTGGGGGGCTCAGTGAGGATCAGTATGGTATGGCTGGGCTCAGCCTTAAAAGACACGGAGCAGAGTCGACATACCCCTCCCCCCAGCCCTTAATTCCTAATATTTGTCTGGAACAGTCACGATTTTGGTGTGCTGCACCCCAGATCTATTAACTTGGGGCAGAACTCTGCGTGAGTAGACACACGTCACGTTGCGGCTGAGTGAGCTACCGACGGACAGGAGGCAGCTGCTGCACACCCTTCAGACTTGTACTACACTGATTGGCAGGAGGGAGTGAGCCGTCCTCGGCATAAGGCATCCCCGGTTGGCCCTCTGCACTGGTGCATGAAACAGATAGAAGGGAGAGGCGGTGAGATCTGCGTCCCTGAACATGCTGTAATTTCCCAGCCAGGCTACACACCTACAGAGGAAATTACCCCGCAGCATTTTATTATTAACCAGAAGCACGCCGGGAGGAATCTCTTCACCTTACAAATACCAAACTTGCCAAATAGACGCAGGGGTAAAACATGGGGAGACCCAAGGGAAAGCCCACGGACAGCAACTTCAGAGTGGGGGGACCCTCTGTGGAGCTTGAAAATGCCACCAGACCCAGGTCACCAGATGCCTCCTCCTCTGAGTCCGTTGAGACCCCCTCTGGACAAACTAGACCTAATCCTCAAGGAGGTCAGAGACTCCCATAGAGCGATAGAGTTGCAGATCGGAACCCTCACGAGTGGCCTCACCCTCCTCCAAGCAGATCATGGGACGCTCGCAGACACAGTCCAAGAAATGCGAAGGCCCTGACTAATATAGAACCTCAGATAACGGATCATACTACTCAAATAAAGCAACTTCAACAACAAGTCAATGGCCTCCAGGACAGAGTCGAAGACGCAGAGGGCAGAAACTGCTGGAATAACATCCGCGTAATTGGTCTTCCAGAACGTAGTGAAGGTTCCAAGCCGGCGGATTTCATGGAAACCTGGTTTACAGACTACGTGGCCCAGGAGGGTCTATCCCCATATTTTTGTGTGCAGAGGGCACCCAGGATTCCCAAGGGAACACCAAGGGCAGGGGCGCCCCCACGACCCCTGATTGGTAAAATATTAAACTACAGAGACCGCGACGTGCTCTTACAAAAAGCGAGAGAAAAAACACAGATCCAATTTGAAAACCAGCGGGTCTCGCTTTACCCCGATTACACCATCATGGTACAATGCCAACGGACCTCCTTCCAAGCTGTCAAGAAAAAGCTACGAGCGGCCCAGTTAAAATATGCTCTTTTATTCCCGGCCCGACTAAAAGTCATTCATGTGCGGCAAACCTACTTTTTCGACAGCCCAAATGATGCGGAAGAATGGTTGGAAGTGATGGGGCCTGCATTGAGCCAGGATCAGCCACCGGATTCGTCACGCCGGGGACCTACAAAACCAAAGAAACTCGCCGCCCATCGACACACGATGGGCACGCAGGACTCCGCCAATAATTGGTCTGACACATAACCAGAAGAGGTCCGGCAGAGCAGCAGCATTGGCCGTGGCTGGATCCTTCCGTAAAGGTCATCCCAAGATTGCGACTGACTCAGAGGACAGCACCATTCAATAGGACTCTGATCACAGCATCAATCTTTTCCCTTCAGTGACACCTCAGACTGTAGATGATCTGGTAGATAATTGAGAGGGTCAGATCTGCCACTTGCCTATAATCCACCGGAGAGGTCACTCACGCTCTGTCGCTGGACCACCAGCCACCCTAGTATCCTTTACAAATGCATTTGTGTAGCATATGATGTTGTGTACCCAGTAGCATGCATACGTTCTGTACTGTTCTAACACTGTTTGTATTACACAGGTACCTAGACCCCCAAAGGCTGCGACTGACCAATGGTTGTCACTCCATGGGCTCACTGCCCTTCGCCCGGTTTCTAATGCCCACACCGAAGGCGATCTTCTTATGTGCATATTATAATATGATATCTATACCCCCGGGTCCTGTTGAGCCGCCGGGGCTCTGTAACTAAATACCCAACAATATGAACGGCGGCTCCGATCCCCCACAAAGCGAACGCACCGCATTATGTTTTTTGAATGTTGAGGTTTTTGGTTTGGCACAGCATAGTTTAATGGCTGCGCCGAGTATTTTTTGTTCAAAGGGAATGGGGTACTCCTGGTCTGTAAGAACGACTTGGCTCCGACTTAGCGGGAGCTCCGATCATAATGACCAAACATGCCTATCCACCGCTCCACCTTAGGCTCATATAACCTGCTGACCTGGAACCTGAGAGGATTGGAGGCAGTGCACAAAAGGCACCGGGTCCATGCACACCTCCTTCGGTGGAAGGCACAAATAGTCTTCCTACAGGAATCCCACCTCATGGGAGGCTCTGAAGACCCGTAAAAAATGGAGGGGACACGTATTCTCCACTAACTACTCGGCCTTAGCACGAGGGGCCACCATATGGATTTGCCACGGGGTCCCGTTCACAGAACGGGACCTCCGTGTGGATGATCAGAGCCGATATATATTGCTGAAAGGTACCTTTGATGGGTTACTGGTGGTACTGGGAAGTATTTATGCCCCGAACTTCGACCAGGATAAGTTTTTCCAGCGATTAAGTGTGGCCCTGGCAGGGTGGAACACTATTCCTTGGATTCTGGGTGGCGATTGTAACGCCGTTCTAGACGTAGACCTAGACAGATCCAATCCTCCTCTACATAGTGCAGGTGCCGCAAGCAAGCTGATCTCCTGAACACATGGCTGTCTGGTTGGGGGCTGAGAGATATATGGCATCAGCTACACCCCACACATAGGGAATAATCATTTTACTCACCAGTCTACCAGCTCCACACCAGGATTGATAGGTTTTTATGTTCCCACACTATCGCCACACAAATACACCACTCCTCCTATCTAGCTAAGACCTTCTGAGACCACAACCCCTTACAGGTTACACTGTCATGGGGTAGAGTTCCCACCCCGGTCCCTACTTGGAGATTATGGCCCCAGCTCCTGGAGGATAATCCGTTCCATGCCACATTATCTACGTCCATTACAAATTACAAATTACTTTTCTGAAAACTGGAACACAGCCTCCTCCTACCTCATCGAGTGGGATGCGCTAAAAGTGGTGGTGCGAGGTTCTGCAATTGGGTCCATAGTAGGGGCCAGACAAGAAGTCCATAAAAGGCTTATTAGTATAGAGAGCCTCATGACTGACCTGGAACAAGCAGCGGTGACGGACCCAGACAAACGGGAATCTCTGCGCGACGCTCGTATCCGACCCGCTGCGACCCTAGAAACACTCCGAGTTATTGACCACCAGGCTTACACGCAACAAAAGCACGCTGAGGCCGAAATATCTGGTACCTTGCTAGCCCGGATATTGCGTGACAGCCCAGAAACACCTATCATTACATGCATACGTTCCCCGACCAAGGGCATAATGCACACACAATTCAAAATTAATGAGGCCTTCTGCACCTACCTCAGTAACTTATATGCTGCACCAACACACACCACAGATACGCTAATGGACGAATTCCTTAACAACTTCACATTCCCTTGTCTTACGGCAGACGCGCAGAGAGACCTCTCGGGCCCCATCGCTGAGCATGAAATACGAGCTGCGATAAAAGGCCTTAACCACAACAAAGCCTGAGGCCTTGATGGCCTGCCCACAGAATGTTATGCCACTTACTCAGATACACTTGTCCCAAAGCTGGAGGAACTATATAAGACAGCTTTGTCCTCCGGCCACTTACCACACTCTACCATGCAAGCCCTGGTTGTTTCCCTCCCTAAACCGGGACGCGATGGTACGGATTTATCTAATTACAGGCCCTTGACCATGCTAGCGACCGATAACAAAATCCTTAGTAAAGCTTTAGCTAATCGACTGCTCCCCGTCTTAAATACGCTCATAAATAAATGTGGGTTCCTCCCTGCACGCAGTACCTCCTTAAACACCAGATGCCTACATCATGTCATGCTGCCCACCCCTGGGGAGTATAAGAATGCCGAATGCTTGGCATTGGATTTATGACAGGCCTTTGATTCCATAACATGGAGCTATATGTTTGCGGCCTTACAGCGCTTTGACCTCCCTCCCAAATACATCCAATGGATATGGCTGCTCCACTCTAACCTCACTGCCAGTGCGCGCCCTGGGAACCATATCTCCCGTTAATATACAATACCCAGGGGCACGAGACAAGGGTGCCCCCTCTTACCCCTACTGTTCGTCCTGGCACTGGAACTGCTAGCTATAGCTCTGAGACAATCGGCCAACCAACTGGGGATACCAATAGCTGGGACCGCACATTTAATCTCCATATATGCTGACGGCATCCTCATTTATTTACGTGACCTCACAGCCGGGGCTGAACCCCTCCCCAACATATTCTACACTTTTGAGCGTATTTCTGGCCTTGCCATTAATGAGGGGAAATCTAATGCTTTCTTTTTTCAGGACGGGCCCCAACCAGATATGCATCAATTCGGTACCTACAACCTGCCTGTTGCACATCAGACTTTCAAATACTTGGGAATTCACATATACCGGGCTCAGACTGACCAACTGGATGGCAACCTCACGAAGGCCATCACTGCCCTACGCTCGAGTATTGCTTTCTGGATATCTCTCCCCTTATCAGCCATTGGACGGTTCGCTATCTCTAAGACGGCGATGCTGCCCCACCTCCTTTATTTTTTCGTAAATCTTCCCCTGCTAGTCCCACAATCTACTTTCCGCATTCTGTACACACTCCTCTCGGAACTCATCTGGGGGAAGGGTCTATGAAGGATTGCCTTAAGAAATTACAACTAGAACCCCATAAGGGGGGACTGGGGATCCCCGACTTTCGAGCATATTACTACGCTAGCCAGCTCCAGTGGTTGTCATATTGGCGGCCTGCAGGAACCTGCAGGAAATAGGTCACGAACCCCACGACTTAAACCGAGGAGCCCTACACAACTTACTGCTCCCAAAAATAGCAATTCCCCCGGACGGGGCCCCACTGCTTAAAACGTCACTTCACTGCTGGAAGAAGGTGCTATGTTACACCCCAAACGTGATCCCCTATGTGAGTAATAGCCCCCTCCTAGGCCTACCAATCCCCGGGGGCAGACTCACTAGGACTCGAATACACGATTGGGAGGAGGCTGGTGTGGAGGAGGTCGGCTCGTTCTTTAATGATGGCACCCTATTACACCACAACACTTTTGTGCAGGTTACTGGCGCACCAGACCACCTGCATCTACTACATGCAACGGTAGCCAATTACATTAAGAGAACAAGGGCGCCCCAACGCGCTGATCCTTCACGACACGAGCTAGTGCACATGTTGTATTACATGTGGGGGTGCGGCCATCTAGTTAAATGGCAATATACTTGCATCAGGGTACAAGCCGCTGTTACGCTCACTGCCCTCCGCACAAAATGGTCAGAGGCCTCACAGACAAAGCCTGGGCGAGCATCCTAGAACACCCTAAGCGAGTCTCTCGCAATGCTAAACTTAAATTTATACAAACCATGGTACTCCATAGGTCCTACCTGACCCCAAAGAGGATCCTGCGCATGTTTCCGGAGGCCCAACACTGCTGCCCACGATGCAAAATAGGGGAGGCTGGCTTTCTTCATATGCTCTGGGCTTACCCTCACCTCAGGGATTATTGGGGAACAGTCCGCGCCATACTTGGGGAGATTACACACCTCACAATTCACGACAACCCTCTAGAGTGCCTATTGGGCCTACGCAGACGAACTAGCGCCTTGAGGGTCCAGTTACGTTTCCTAGACCTGGCTCTTGTATTGGCTATAAGGGCACTCATCATGAGATGGAAATCACCCAGATGCCCCCCATTATCTGTGTGGCAAGATGATATGATTAGCTGGGGTAGTGCTGAAAGCGCGGCAATTAGACGAGAGGAGGCACGAGGAAGGTGGAAACATCCCATTTCTGTGGACTGGGACATCATGTTAGAAGAACTTAGGCAGAAAGACATCCTACCTACATGCATCACCCCCACTCCATGACGTACCCAGATACATGCAAGGGCCAAGAGCGGCGGGTGCCGCATAGACCACAACAGTACTCTAACAGCACGTTAGCAATGGTGGATAGACTCTGTCATTTCACAGAGGTGATAGGGTGGGAGGTATCCAAGAAAGGACAGACCAGGAGGGAGGGTGGGGGGGAGGGAGGAAGGGTTCATGTTATTGGAATTGTTTTGAAAATTGTGAAATGTAATTCTTTCTAGAGATATACTGGCACATTCATCAAGCCAAATTCCGCTCGGTAAAATAGCGATTCGGTAAAACAGGCCGTTACCGAGCGCAAAACATCATATCCCAAAGCATCAACCCCAATAACTAAAAAACCCAATTATCGCAAAATAACCCACGCGGTAAATTACCGAATCGCAAAATAGCGATTTGAAAATAGCGAAATATTCATTGCTCCCGGATATAGCGAGTCACAAATAAATAATCGCAATGGAATGCATCAAAAATCGCAAATAGCGAAAATCCCCAAAATCGCTCGTTAGCATGAGCAGAATAAGGGGAATCTCAACCAGGAGGTAAAGTTGATGAAAGAAAAAAAAAAAAGTTAAAATTTATTTTTTTAAAACAGGTGGAAACAATCAGAAACCCTTCAAAAATGGCAAAGGAGACCCCGTATTTTATCAAAAATGGCTGCCCTCTACGTGCTTGCAAGGAGGAGGAGAATAAATGCAGCATCACAGCGCAGGAGGAGGATCCAGGAAAGGGTATTCAGGGTGCGCATCACATTGCTGGGCCAAAATGACGATGAAATCTATGACAAAAGTACCGACTGAGTCGTGCCATGATTATGCACCTAATTGCTGACCTGGAACCACTACTGCAGCACCAGACCCGTAGGACCAATGCCATTCCTGTGCACGTCCAGGTCCTATGCAGCCTGCACCTGCTGGCGTCTGGAAGTTTCCAGGGTGTCGTAGCGGTTGCCGGAGGCGTATCACAAAGCGCACTTTCACGCTTCTTCCGTAAATTCATTGATGCCATGCTGACAATGATACACACCCACATCACCTTCCCCACTACCCCACAGCAGTTGAACCGGACCAAACAGGACTTCTACCAGGTGGCACAATTTCCCATGTCATAGGATGCATTGACTGCACGCATGTCCCCATCTGTCCCCCCTCAGCCAACGAGTACTTATTCCGTAACAGGAAGTCCTATCACTCGATAAACGTGCAGGTCGTGCGCAATGCCAAGCACATCATTACAGACATTGTGGTGCAATTTCCCGGGAGCACACACAACTCCTACATATTCAGACACAGTGGCATCCACAGGTCGTCTGCTCAATGGTGAATTTGGAGTGGGACACCTACTTGGTACATACATATACTTATTTGTCTTCATCACATATGTAATTGTATTTCTGCCGCTAACCCTTTGCTTCCCACCCTGTAGGTGACAGCGCATACGCCTTGCATGAATATCTCCTCACTCCCTACCTCAACCCAGCAACACCTCTGGAGCAGCGCTACAACGCTGCACATATGAGTACCAGAAATGTGGTTGAGCGAACATTTGGTATCCTTAAAAGTCGCTTCAGGATCTTACATAAGACGGGAGGTGCATTGCAGTATAACCCTGAAACCTGTTGCAGGATAATAGCAGTGTGTGCCATGCTGTACAACATTGCGACAAGAAGGGGGATACGAATAGAGATGAACGGAGATGACAGCATTCGGGATTACCAACCCCCCTCACAACACCGACAGGACACGTGCCAAACACATCTGAAGGTCAAAGGACGCGGACATACATCACACAATATCACTTCTGAGCCAGGTAAGAATGAGCCATCACAATATATTGTGGAGTGCAAATGTTACTTCCCATGAGCACTTGTCAAAGTGAATATACATAATTTGAAAACATGACGGTGATTCTACACATTGTGAAAAAAAACATATCCGTACAATCGCGATATGCAAGTGGCCCATGGTTACACCACCATTGACAAATAGGCGGAACTGCATGTCTAGTGCCGCTTCCCACATACCCCTAGCCTCTTGTCGCGTGGCTCCTCTACATCACCACGATGTGCGTCTGTGGCTGTAGAGCTGCTCGAACTGCGCCTCCTGTTACTGGTCTCCGGCACGGACACGCTACTCACGCTCGATGCCGCCTCACTGCCCTCCTCCCCTCCTAAGTTGCTGGCACTAAATGTGCCAGACTGTAGATGTTCAACTGCAGTGGTCACCTGGCCTAGGGCCTTCACTACATCCCCGCAGTAATGACCTAGGTCTACCTGCAGTGACACGGAGCGGCGTGGCAAAATAGCAGTGCTGTTGCAGAGCTTGATGATGGCCTTAGTAGATGCAGTAGAACGAAGCAAGTTCTGCTGATGCCTCCTGCTCTCGCTGTGTTGTCCTGCTAGGACGGCACGTGTGAGCTCCTGTAGGGTCTTGTTGATGTCACGATTCCCCTCTGCTACAACTATGGTCATGTGACGTACAGCGTCTGTCAACGTGCACATGTGTTTAGCCAGTTTTGAGAGGTTGAGGTTCATTGTTCCCATATGTCTCCCCTGCAGGCACTGAACACGCAGCATCTGGGACTCTACCCCACCATAGACGTTTGTAGGCTGTTCGGATACCTCAGCAATACTGCGCATGGACCTGCGCCGCTGTCTGACTCGGCCACGTGCTGGTGTTGGAGCTGACAGAGTGACACGTGTCTGATTGGGAACACTTGTGGGTGCTGGGCTCTGCTCTGTAGCCATTACCCGCAGGGAGGGGACATGTGCCCTGCGTCTTGGTGGTGTTGTCGGTGGTGGTGGTGGTGTTGTCGGTGGTGGTGGTGATGTCGGTGGTGCTGATGTGGAGTGACGTTCCTGCGGATTCTCTCCATCAGTCTCCGCCGGTGTCTCGGAAATGATGAGGCGATCACTGTCATCAGAGTCCACCGGAGATGCATCTGTGTGTGAAACAGTGCATTGTTATAATATTTTGTAACTATATCTGTTTATCATTTCACATACATTTAACATAATAAATGACATATTTAGACACACTGTTGGACCTGTACTGCTGGTCTCATTTCTTGTGCATTGGTGATCATACATGCACACTTGGCTAACATGACTACAACTCCCATGATGCAATACTTATGTGAGGGTATATGTGTTATGCACTTCTCCCTGCACACTTTGATTAGCCTGGGGGGATGGGCATGGGTATACAATATGCAGCGTATCAGCGCAGGCATGCATCTTACCTTGTTCTATGGTTGCTGCGCCGGATGTGTCCATTTAGGTGACTCCGACGACTGCCTCTGGCTCAATAGTTCCCTCAACGAGGTCCTCCAGGGCTGTGTTGGGAGGTACTCTGGATGGCCCCCCTCCTGTGCCAGCTGCTTCCTTCACCCTTTCTGCAATGCGCTCCTTTGCCCCTTTCCTGAGGTCATATCACCTCTTCTTCAGGTCGTCTATGCTGCGGTGCGTGACTCCTACAGCATTCACCCTCTCCCTAATGCGCAGCCATATCTTGCACTTCTCGGCTTCAGGCACCTTGAGTGACAGCTTTCCAAAAAGCTTGTCATGCTTGCTGCTCACCCCCCTCTATCAAATGTTCCAGTTCCCTATCAGAACTTTCTCTTCCTCTTCCTGGGCGTGGCTGATGGATTTGATGCATTCTTGTCCATCCTGGATAGCTGTAGAGTGGCTGGGTTGTGAGGGTCAAGTCTGTCAGCTCAGCTTCTATGCTCTGCCTCCTCCTCTGAGCTCCTCAGGGCACTGAATGAAGCATGGGCTGGATGACTTCCTGGTTGTGATGTCATCAGCCTGCTTCCAGTGCGACCCGTTTTTAGCGAATTTGCTATTTCCGAAATCGCTATTGCCGAATTCTGATACCGAATTCGGAATTTGCTAATCTTTATTTTAAGGAATCGCTACCGTGTATTCGGTCTGTTTTAGCGATTTTTAAGGAATCGCTAAATTTTACCGAATCTGTACATGCATCCCGAAAAACGAATCCTTATTTGCGATTCCTTATTTATCGCTAATAAGGACTCGCTTTTCCGAATTTTGATGCATATGCACCATAATGACATATTTGTAAGTATATACCAATTGTATTATATTCGTACCAACTACAGTATGATGTACTGATTTACGCACTATGCTACTTAGTCTGTACCAACTGGAGATTTGTACACGATTGGAAAACAAAAAATGAAAATGCCACAATTTCCTTGATAGGACGCATGATCGTTATTATGTAACACTCAATAAAGTTTGTTTTAAAGAAAAGACAGCCCAAAATCTAAATTCAAGAAACACCAGTCATCACGTGTTTCACGACTGGTTGAGTCTGCAAGGCTCGGGGCCTGAGCTATCATAATTTGTAGTGATTTTCTGTTGAGGACTAAGGGGCAGATTTACAAGCCCCCTGAGACACCAGTACGTCACTTTTTGTGACGTACTAGAGGCACATTTCAATTCTCCATATTTACAAGCAGAGGAAAAGCCACCCTGCGTGACTTTTTCTCTCCTTGTAAATATGGCCCCTTCACACGCATCACTTAGCGTGGAAGAGGCATTCCGTGGGTGTTGTTGTGGGTGTTCCCACGCATCACCCATGGAACGAGACACATTTCCAGATTTACGAGGAATCGTAAATCTGGAAATGCGTGTCAATGCTACGCCTCCCCAGGGGAGGCATAACGAGGCGCAAGGAGGAAAAATGTTTTCACTTCTCCTAGTTTTTTCCTCTTTCAAAGAGTGCTGCATTCTACAGCACGCATTGCAAGAGGAGAATGCCTGTTGTGATTGTTTTTGTGCAACCTTCCTGCACAAAAACAATCTCCCCATGATGCAGGCATCCTTGCACCATGGTGCAAGGGTGCCGGCGCATGGCTGCAGTTTGTGCGCCAGCGCAGGGGAGGGCACAGGAATGCGACATATTATTGTTAATATGTCGCATTCCAGTGTTTCGGAAGTGCCACAGCGTGGCGCAGCCAAAGGGCTTGTGTTGCCGCGCTGTGGCACTTCCTTGTAGATCTGCCCCTAAGTTTACCCATGATATTTTCTTTGTAATAACAGTTGAATGTGTGATAACTATGTATTATAATTCGAAATGAATGAATAGGTAATCTGTATATTGAGAATAAATAGATTTATAATCAAAAGAAACTACATTTTGACCATTAAAAAATCTATTTGGTGGATGCCTTCAGCCTTGTTTTGTTTAATGTTATGTTAAGCTGCACTATGCTATGCTACACTATGGTATGTTATGTTATGAATTCCAATGCTAGTGGAGAAATCTTTAGTGAGGACTGGTTAGAGAAATGCAGAGCACAGGCAGGTGTGTATTTAATCATACATTTAAAAAAAACGTAGCAAGTGTTTCATAAATTCAATAGTAAACAATGCAAACGTTTTTAAGACCCAACCCTGCATTGGGAGCAAATTAAAATGTTTTGAAATAGGAGAAGCTTTGTGTTGGAAATGCCCCTTTCTGAACGGTCACTCCAAACTGTTTGTCTTCCTCCGCCTCTTTTTCTGACCTTGTTTTTGTTGGCTTTAGGACTCTCAGCACTGTACCACTGCTAACCAGTGCTCAAGTATGTAGCCTTACGCCTAGAGAGGTCGACCTCGAAGCTGGGGAACCGGGTTAGAGTCTCGGCAGTGACGCTCAACATCCTGTGATTCAGGGCAAATCACTTAATCTCCCCGTGCCTAACAAAAAAAATGAATGTGTTCTTATGTAACTAAACTGGTGCTCTTGTAAAGCGCTCCGATACCCGATGTCTTGAGTCTAGCTTGCGCTATATAAAACTAAAAAAAATGCATGTGCTCGCTCTCCTCTAAACATGGTAACATTGGCTTATACCCAGTTGGCATATTCAATTTACAAATACTTCCCCAGTAAAGTCCACTACATGTGCCCAGGGCATGGATTGCGCCATCCACATAAGTAGCCCATTAACCGTGTCTCAGGCCTGCCACCGTGTCGACCTGGCAAGTGTAACCTCTTGCCAGGCTGAAACCCTCCTTTTTAATACATATGTCACCCCTGGGGTAGGACCTGGACAGCCCAGAGGGTAGGGTCCAATGTATTTGAAAAGTGGGACATGCACTTTTAAGTTTTACATGTCTTGGTAGTGAAAAACTCAATTTTTCACTACTGCAAGGCCTATCTCTCCCATACGTCAACATTGGGATTACCTTATTGCCTCTTTTAAGAGTAATTCCCAATTGTGAAGAGATGGGCTTTCCAAGTTTGGTGTCACTGAACTCACAATTTAAAATCACAACTTATGGTGAAGTTGATTTTTAAATTCCAGTTTAGCAATTGACACTTTTAGAAAGTTGGCATTTACTTATTTTAGCAGTTTGGTGCCTTCTGCCTGTCTCTTGAATACACCTCTGGGGGAATGATAGCTGGCTTTCTGCATTCCCTCTAGACAGTCACATACAAAGGAAGGGTAGGTGTGCCTAAGTGGTCATCTGCATTTAGATGGGCCATCCTGAGCAGGATGGGAGGGAGGAGCTGACATGCTTAAAAGGACTGTGACCTGTACCCACACAAAGGACTAATTAGCCCCCTGTAGTGTGTCTGGAGCCAGAGTAAGTAGGGAGGACATCTGTTCACTTCAAAGCTTTCTTTGAAGACTCGTGCACCTCAAATGCACAACTGGGTATAAGTACTGGACCTCTGGCACTACCAAATAAGGACACTTCTGCACATGTAAAGAAACTCTTTCAGGAAGAAGGACTGCTGTGCTGCTACAAGGACTATAACTCTGCTGGACTGCTGCTTTGGAAGAACTGCTTTACTGCTGTGCTCCCCTGATGCCTGCTTCTCTCTAACCCATCTGAGGAAGAACTGGACTCTGGTTGAACTCAGAGTGATCTTCAAGGTCTTGTTGGCTTGCCTCCTGTTTTTAAAGCTCAGGGATATCAAGTCTCATGACCTGCTCCTGTACCTGGCCCATTGGAAGTGGACCCAGGTGACAGTGGAAACACTTTCCATCGATTTCAGGGGGCAAGATGGCGGCTGAGTGAGGAGGGAGGTGTTCAGCCGGTTGTGCTCTCCCGGAGTAAAGGACGAAAATCTCTTAACCACAACGATATTCGGATGCCTCTAAGCTAAGGATGTGATACTTTTCCGAGTGCTATCCCTAAGACAAAAAAAACTCAATGCCTAAGGAATTCAGTGGCGGAACGGATAACTTACATGGCTGGGTTTCAGCATTGGCCCGATACACGGAGCGGCTGCTTCCTCGGTTGGAGCGCATCAAGAGGCTCTGTACCTCCCATCTGCCGATTGCCGCCTCAATCTCTCCCTCAAACATGGGGCCAAAGGCGGTTCCACGGGGCAGAGGCGCAGCGGATCGACCGGGCCCACCGGCAATGTCTTCGGAGGTTGACGCTCCTGTTCGCGGGCGCAGACAGAAGCACAGTGCTCTCCCGGAGACCTCCGCAGACAGGAAGGGGAAGGGCGGAGGCTCTCAGCCCCAGCCACATCGGTCCTCAGTATCGGTAATCGACCTGCCTAGAGGGGAGGCTGCGCCGGCTGCCTTCAACAGGGATAGCAACGTGTGTGGCAACCGCAACGCTAGTGGAGACGGCGGAGACGGCGGAGAAGAAGGTGGAGTTGGGGTTCTCGAACAGCCAAGTAAGGAGCTGAGTAAAGAGTTGACTGGAGGGAAAGAGGGGCAGAAGGAGTCTATGCTAATGCAAACGGAGCTAAGCATGGTTGGCCCGGTAAGCGAAGGTAAACCTTTGGATCTGCAGCCCAATGCTGCTACAGTCAAACAGAATGCTTGTCCAGCCCAGGACCAGGAGAGTCCATCGGTCCCATTGGAGGGTGGGGAGAACATACCCTCCGCTCAGATAACAGTGCCACAGGCGGGTCAGGGTGAGGCTTTGATGGGGAAAAATCAGAGTACCCCTCCTCAGATGAAAGATCATGCCCCAAAAAACAAGGGGGGTTTCAGGGGCCATCGAACTCCACGCCAGGACTGCGATAGGGATCTTGACTCAGAGACAAATGATTTTTATTCTCTCTCTGACGTAACTTGGTCTGATGGTGCCTCTGATTCAGGCGGAGATACCCTGTCTAGCGATGAACCACAATCATAGTCTAAGGCTAAACTACTTTCTGCCTCTGACTCCGTGACAACGGTACGTTCCTTGAATCTCTGCCCAAAGAGTCTTGAAGGCCAGAAACAGGCGACCCTGAACTGGGACTATACACTTGGAGATCAATTGATGGGCAGTATTAATCCTAACTCAATTACTGGCTCAGAAGCTGGGCTTAATCCAGCTCCTTCTACATTAGAGTCTATTATGCAATGTGTTGCCGCACACCGAGAGGAGTCCCGGGCGGAAAGCAAGAGATCACAGAATGCCTATCGTAAACTCCAAGGGGCAATCAGGAAGGTCGCTAAGACCTGTAAGGATATAAGTGACCGCATGACTGATATTGAGACTCGGACAGAAGTTTTGGAATCAGAGGTTGCTGGTTCCAAAGGTCAAGTGGATGCTCATGAGGCACGATTAATCGATATTCAGTGGAAACTTGAGGAGGGGGAAAATTATCAGCGTAGGAACAACCTGAGATTTTTGGGTATTCCGGAGGGAAGGGAAGGGTCTGACCCTCATACTTACATTGTCCAATTATTGCAGACCTCTTTGCCAGAATTGGTTGGCTGGGACTGGCATAAGGAGGTACAAAGGGCGCACAGAGTCCCCTTTTCTATTCGTCAACCTCTTCGTCCTAATGCTAAACCTAGGGCGCTATTGGTATATTTTGGGAATTTTTTGTTGAGGCAAAGTGTTTTTGAAAGAGCTAGACCAGATGCCCAATTAAAAGCTGAGGGGTTTTCTTTTTTTGTCAGACCCGACTTTTGCCATGTCACTGTGGAGCGCCGGTGGCGTTTACGTCAGATGATTAAGCCCTTCCAAGAGAAAGGAGCTCAGGCTTTTCTTTTAAACCCTGCTCGCTTAAAAGTAATTTGGAAGGATACTACAAGCTTTTTTACATCCGAGATAAAGGCAAAGGAGTTTTTGGATACAGGAGGGAAGGTTTAATCTAAGGCGTAATCAGTTTAATATCGGATTTTGGGTAATTCCCCTTTTTTTTTTTGCAGATGATTAAGAGAGTGTTAGATAGTATTAGGAAGCTAAGATACGTTTATTTTCGGGAGAGCACAATATTCATCCTCTACAGACCTGGCTGGTCTGTTGCCTTCACTTGCAGGGTGGGTGGGTTGGGTGGGCTGGCTGAGAAGCCGAGGGTTAGGGAGTGGGGTGGGAAGGGTAAGGGGTGGAGTAAAAGTTTCAGGGAAATCAGGGAAATTTGGTAAAAAGTATAGGTTGATTGATACTGAGTCATTGAGATGTTTTAAGTCACTGCACTGGAATAAAAGCTACTATGATGGGTAGGCTGAGAATTTGTTCCTTGAATATAGGGGGGTTGAACGATGCTGGCAAACGGTATAGATCTGCCGAAGTTATTCGCTCATGGGGGGTAGATGTTATTTGTCAACAGGAAACCCATATACCTTTTCAAAAGAGAGGGTTAAATAGTATCCCTGGGTTTAAACAGGTGGTCTGCTCGCGTCAGACTACCACTACAAGAGGGGTAGCTATACATACTACCACTCGGATGTTAGAGACGGAGCGAACTTTAGCAGATAAATGGGGGAGATGGGCCATAGCTCTATTACCTTGTAGAGTAACTTTATGTACAATTTATGGCTCCAACTTTTATGATTCTGATCTGTGGGGTGAGTTGGAGCTTGAGCTAGCAGCCTGGCCTTCCCCACTTATAGTTTGTGGGGATTTTAATATCCATTTAGGTATTTTGGATATCTCTTTGGGAAGGTATGATGGAAGGAAGCCACGGGTATATAAGGCTCTTAAAGCCTTAGCTGGGAGCCATGGATTAGTTGATGTGTGGACCCGTAAGGTAGTAGGAGATGCCGGCTATACTTTTTTTTCCTGCCCCCACCAGAAATATGTTAGACTAGATTATTTTTATATATCTACCTCCCTTATAGACCGTGCCAATATACGGAAAATCCCAAAGATCCTATCAGATCATAACCCGTTGATATTAGAAGTAGAGCTTTCGGCATTTCTGAACCGCCCTAGCAAATGGTCCTTTGATAGGAAACTTCTTGTAACTGAAGGATTTGTAGATCATCTCAGGAGATCAACCAAGCAGTTCTTTGACATAAATCGGTATAGTGCGTCAAGGGAAATTGTTTGGGATACGTTCAAGGCATGTTTAAGGGGGGAAATTATAAGTTTTGCTGGACACCTCAGGAAAGAGCGTAGGGTGACTGTACAGAAACTTATGGCTGATCTCTCTATGAATGAGGAACTACATCTTAGATCTATTGTTAATAAACAGAAGGATGCCGCGAGGCTAATTGAACTAGAAGTGATAAAGGTTAAAGCTAAATTAAACGGAATATACAATAATTGGAATGCCAAAATATATCAAACACGAACCAGGGAGAACTACGAATATGGGGAAAAGACCGGAAGACACCTTGCATTAAAATTAAAACAGAGGACGGCGGCTAGCAATATCCTGGAGGTTAAACGGGGTGATGGGAATAGTGTAACTGATCCTCAGGACATTCTTCAAGTTTTCGCTGATTTTTATGGAGATATCTATAAATCTCAGACTGATTCTCAAATTGCCACAGGTCAGGGTTTAATTACTCCTACTCCTACTCCTGAAATTATACAGGAACTGGAAGAAGATTTCACACAAGCTGAGGTTGATGAGGCTCTACAGACCATGGCATCTGGTAAGGCTGCTGGTCCCGATGCAATTCCTATAGAAGTGTATAAGGCTTTGTACCCTGAGCTATCGCACATGCTTCTGGATTTATTTTTAGCAGTACAATATCATGGTACCACACCCCATTCTTGGAAAGATACTAATTTAATTGTTTTTTTGAAAAAAGGGAAACCATCTGTTAACCCAGCCTCATATAGACCAATTTCCTTGATTAACACCGACGAGAAATTATACTCGAAAATTATAGCCAACAGGCTATCAAAAATAATAGCTTCCTTGGTTAGTCCATGGCAGCATGGCTTTATCCCCGCGCGTGGAACAACGGATCATGTGCGCCGGGTGATCTCCTTATTTGATATCACCAAACAGTTGGGGGGTCAAATGTCTCTGATTTTATTAGACGCACAGAAAGCCTTCGATCAGGTTGAGTGGGCTTTTCTTTGGCAGATTTTAAACACTAATGGCTTTGGTCCTCGTATTCAGACAGCCATAAAGGCCATGTACTTACAACCATATACAAGAATACAAATGATGGGGATGGAATCCGGGAGAATTAAGATCTCACGTGGCACCAGACAGGGATGTCCATGCTCCCCGATTCTTTTTGCTCTGTACATAGATCCTCTAATTAGAGCTATGCTTAACGATCAGGCTATTAAACCTATAGTGGTCAGGGGATTCAGTACAAAAATCTTAGCGTATGCGGATGACATCGCTATAGTCACCCCTGACCCCCTGACTGCGTTGGTCCGTATTGAGGCTCTTGCATTAGAATTTGGTCGTCAATCTGGATACAGGCTGAATACAGCGAAAACTAAGATTGTTTGTTCTAATAATACCCCGCTTAACGATGCTAGGAGATCCTTGGATGCTACTTATCTAGGGATTAATATAAGTGCGGGCGCTTCAACTATTTGGGATATTAATCTCCCACAGTTGCTAACTAAGATCAGCACTGATTTAAAGCGCATAGATAAATTATATATTTCCATCATAGGACGTGCTAATATCATTAAAATGACTATGTTTCCTAAAAATTTTTATCTTTTCAGATGCATTCCAATTGAGCCCCCTAAAGAGTTTTTTGTAAAAATTGACGGGATATTTTCTCAGTTTGTTTGGGGGTATAAAAAGATTAGAAGATCTATAAAGCTGAGGACTTTGCCACAAGACCGTGGCGGATTAGCTATCCCCCATATGAAATATTATTTTTGGGCTGTAATGCTGCAGCAAATGGTTAGCTTATTTCGACCAAAATTTGGACTAGGTACAACTTCGGCGCTGTATAACACGGACTCCCCTCCATCTGTTTATGAACTAGCACTAGGAGACTATGCACCAGGCGTTTTACTAAGGCAGCTAGACGGTAGCTACTATAAAAGAACGCGGTTCAAAATAGTCAGAACCGCCTGGAGTGTCTGGAGTAAAATAAGTAAACTTCTGGGGATCCCCAAGATACATAAATATCACGTTATCTGGCGTTCGTCTATTTTTCCACCTTTATTTTATGATAATTTAGGAAAAACCTGGGAATTGGCTGGTATTAATCTAATTGGAGACTTATTCGTGAGATCCGAGTTAAAATCCTTTCAAGAGCTTCAAAGTCAATTTGGGGTGGAAACTAAGACTTTTTTTAAATATTTACAATTTAGGGAGATTATTAAAACCGCAAAGTTTCAAATAACTGGATTTGACGATATTCCGATACTTGATTGGCTTGGGTATAGGCAGCCTCGAATAAAGGATTTATACTTAATCTTGCTGAATGCTAATCAAGATGATATCGTCAGTTCCGAAAGTGTTTGGGCAGGCTTGCTAGGGGACCCTGACGTGGACATTTGTAGGTCTCTTTATTTGTCAAAAAAAATATTTCTTGCAGCTAACCTTAAAGCTCAACATTTCAAAACTTTGTTTAGGCTATACTATACCCCTGCTAAACTCTTCAGTTGGGGGAAAAGGGAAACTGACTGTTGCCCTAGATGCAATTATGGCCCGGCAGATATAATACATATGTTTAGTGGATGTAATCAACTTGTTAATTTGAAGGCAAAGATAGAGAACATTCTTAATCAGGTTACTGGTGGTTCGGCACGACTAACACCAACTCTGATTATTTTAGGGATTGATGATAGTTTATGTCTGGATTCTTCCCAAATTTATTTTTATTTTATGGCCTCGGCCATTTTGCGTTTAATCATTGCAACTCATTGGAAGGATCCTGAACCACCCTCCTTTCAGGAATGGTATTCAAGACTTCATCATGTTTTTAATTTAGAGAAGGCACTTTACAAATGTAAAGGAAATAGAGCCAAAAGAAGAGGTCTTCGGGTATGGGGCCCGATTTAGGAAACTGATGAGATCTAGGGACGTATTTTTTTCTGAATTGTTTAACCGTTATTTTGAAATGTATAGCTGGTTTTGTAATATGGTATTTGCAGTGATTAATTGGCTTTTTCCCACTGTCTGTATGATTATTGCCTTTTTTTATATTTTTTTTCTCAGTGTAACTATGTTTCTCTTGATTTCCCTGCCTAAACCAATAAAAATATAATAAATAAAAAAAAGGAAGTGGACCCAGGTACTTGCTCCAGTCGAATCAAAGCATCTCCTGTCTACGTGTAGCAGAACCGATGCATATCACAGTTGCGGGAGTAGAATCAGCACATTGCTGTCCGAACCAGCGCATCACCTATAGGAACCAATGCATTGGAACCAACTCATCGACACTGCTGTAGTGTGTGAAAATCGACCATTACCTCGCCTCGACTGCTTGGAGAAACCAGAAGTATCATTTATGGAACCAACACCTCTTAGCTTGGTGCATTGGCTTCGGAACCGGCGCATCGCCACCACTACCTGTAATAAATCGATGCATCACCTTGACTGCGGAATTGACACTGACACATCCCTCGGCTGCACCCCTCATCTCGTTGTTGCGACCAAGATCAAGGATCAAGGTAGTTTGTTCAGTGGGCCTTCAATGGCACTTGTATCTGACCCATGCTAAATCGCGGTCAGCCTGAACTC
Organism: Triturus cristatus; assembly: GCF_964204655.1. Lineage (NCBI taxonomy): Eukaryota > Metazoa > Chordata > Amphibia > Caudata > Salamandridae > Triturus > Triturus cristatus. The sequence goes on from NC_140582.1 coordinate 239,699,211, forward strand.
TTTTCATTGCCCTGGTCCAGCACCACCAGGTAACCCCCATAGGCATTTATTGCTTCTAAGCGCTGTTTTTGCATTTAATAAAAATTCATATCTTGACTTCTGCTCATTGGAGTTTTGTCGTTTTGTCATTTTGGAGTTGTTTTACTCATAAAAATGTCCTCTATGTTTGTAAACTAGTATGGAGTCCTTTTGTGGTGCTTTCACTGTGTTGCTGTGTGTTGTGTGCACAAATACTTGTTTCTTAATGAAGCTTTGGTTCTATGTTTTATCAGGCCCTGGTATTAGCATGGTTATACCTTCAGATTTCAAAAAGCCACACCTAAACCGCTCTTCTAAACAGGGGTGGAGTGACAATTATTCATCATGCCTTGCTCTCGGTTTCTGCCATTTTGTTGGATTTGTTTACTTTTACAGAACGTCTTACTTCTATAGTTGAGGTTAGTGGCACTATTTCATAACAGGAGACCATGTGTATCTCCTTTTGAACTTATATCTGAGTTTAGTAGTTATTAGCAGATTTCATTGCTCTGTTCTCCATACTCTTAGAAACTCTTTTTTTTAAATTGTATTTATTGGTATTTTCAGGTAAATGCAATATACATTTAAAATACAACAAATCAGCATGCCAGTTATACATGGCCAGAAATAGACAACAGCACATTTGGTTCATCACAAGTGTAAGATATTGTGTGCCCAATGTACCAATATACCCTAGCAATTCCAAGAACAGCTATTATGCAACAGCAATCATGAGGTTTATAGTTTTAGAAATATAGTAGCAGAGCCCAGACCACGCTGGACATGACCTTCACCATAAACACATCAAATAATCACATCGGATCATTACATGTCCCCGGTAGTGTCAACACGCACCAAGGCGTCCCCATCCTCACCCCTCCACTCCTGGACCCAAGCAATGAACGGCTCCCAAATGTCTCTGGGTCTTGAAGTAGGTGGCATTAAATTCCAAAATGTGCTGAGTTGGGAATGTCCATATGTTATATCTCTAATCCATTCCTTAGCCGAAGGCTTCCTCCCCCTCCACCAGTGTACGGCAATCTGGCGTTTAGCAAAAAGAAGAAGTAGTGCATGTAATTTGCGCTTCTTAACTGGCGTATCCTTAACGTAGCCTAGCAGTCATAAAAGGGGGGACGGGGATAAGGGTGCGCCAATGATCTAGTTTATTGATGGTAAAATCGTGGACCAAATCGTGGCGCGTTTTGGACAATCCCAGGCCATATGCAGGAAAGAAACGGGGGTAAACCCACAGCGCCAGCAGCTCTCATTATCTCTCAGCCCCATACGGTGTAGACCTATAGGCATTCTGTAATACCTATGGAGGAATTTAAAATGAATCTGGCGGAACCTATAGTTTGGGGATAGTCCGGTAAGTTGACAGCAGCAATACGTCCATTGAGCCTCGGTTATTGGGGTAGGGAGCTCATCGTTCCACCCCTGCAATGCTCTGGGTTGCATTACTGGAGCAGTGTTTTGCATGTGTGCGTAGATGCGTGTGACAAGTTTGCGTGGTGACGGTGAATGTAGCAGGTTCTCAAAAGTTGATAAAGTTGGCGGGGGAGCTGGGAAGTCGTCATGCAGGGCACGACAGGCGGCACGTAATTTATGATATAGAAGCATTTCAGCAAATGGTATGCCCTGACCCTCGTCTGCAACCGGAGGGGCTCTGAGTGTTTTATCTGGGTAGAGGTCCGCAAAAGTGTGGAGTTTCAGCTTTTGCGCGATCGTCTTACTTATCCCGTCTTTGATGTTTGGCAACATGGGGTTTTGTGCTAATGGAATGGAAGGGGCATACAGTATCCGGGCGCCCGCTCGTCACCGCAACCCATCACAAGCCCAACGTAGAGTTTCTGTGGTGTCAATGTCTTCTCTGGGACGTCGATATGACTGGTATAATGCCACCCGGATGGCAACAGGCGCCACCGCGTCGGTCTCCACTGCCACGTGGGCTTGAAAGGGTGTTGGTTGCACCCAGTAATGTAAGAACTGTGCTTGCGCACAGAGTGCATATAATTTCATATCTGGAGCACCCATACCCCCATGTTTTAATGGAAGGGACAATAATTCCCACGACACTCTAGCCTGCCCACCCGCCCACACCAGGGAGATCAGCCGGGAACGTAAGGTTTTAAAAATAGCGTGCATAAGTATGATTGGCAGATTAACAAATAGGTACAAAAATTTAGGTAATACAACCATTTTTGACAGGGCGATCTTCCCTGCTAAAGACAACGGAAGCTTAGACCATAGTGCAACCTTATCTTCCAGCCAATTTATGGCACGGCCATAGTTCAAATTCCACATCTCCTGAAGGTCACGACTAATCCAGATGCCCAAATATTTGACCTTCTCAACCTCCCATTTCAGCGGGAACTCAGAGGCCACAATCTTAGTGTTATCAGTCAGGAGAAACATGACTGACTTAGCCCAATTAATGGATACACCGGCTAACCCCCCAAATTTAATGAATTCTCTTAAAATGGGGTCCAAATTCGTTGCGGGGTCTATAATATATAAAGTGACATCATCTGCGTAATAAGGAGGCTTCTGGTACTGAACCCAATCCCCCTAGCCATATGATGTTGTCTGATGAGTGTGGCTAGGGGTTCCATCGCTATTGCGAAGAGCATGGGGTACAGGGGGCACCCCTGCCGCATACCTCGCGAGATTGGAAAGGTTCTGACAGGAGACCGTTAGCCCTAATCCGAGCGGTGAGCATAGTGTACAATAGCCGGATCAAATTAAAAAAAGGGGACTAAACCCCATATAGGCTAATATCGCAAAAAGATATGGCCATTAAAGTGTATTGAAAGCTTTACTAGCCTCTAGGAATACTGCCGCATGCCTGCACAGGGTGGCGGTAGTGCAGTACCGAAAAGACGGTCCGAAGATTATGAGAGGTGGATCTCCCAGGGATGAATCCTGACTGGTCAGGACGAGCAATAAGGGGGAGCATAGGTTGCAACCTATTAGCTATCAACTTCGCCAGGATCTTAACATCTACGTTAATTAATGATAAAGGCCGATCTGTGTCAGGTTTCTCAGGTTTTAGCAACGTGATAATGATCGCCTCCCGCATCGTTTGGGGCAGTATGCCCAAAGAATCGGCCTCCTCATATACCGCCAGCAGACGAGGTTCTAGCTCTTCCACATATGTTTTATAGAAGGTGGTTGGCACGCCGACAGACCCAGGAGCTTTGTCTAGTGGCAGACTTTTAATCACCTGAGCAACGTCCTCACCAGTAAACGGGATGTCCATATATTCCCTATGATTGTTATTGAACCAAATGAGCTCCAAGGAGTCGAGAAAGACCTGCATACCCTCTGGGCAGCTTTCTTGAGTGGCCGTATATAACTTAGAGTAAAACGAGGAGAACTCATTAAGAATATCCAATTGGCCCCTAACAATACCTCCTTTTGTGTTAATCAGCTCGGGAATGTAAGTAGTGGATCGCGGAGTACGAATCATACCAGCAAGTGTCCGCCCCGGTCTGTTGCCCTCCCCATATCTATGCGCTTCTGCATGCTTCCCGAGAATTTTCACCTCGTGCTGTGCTTCTTCAGCATAGTCTAGCAGTTTGGTTTTCAAGAGAGCCAGAGTTTCAGGTTTATCAGCGGAATAGAATTGTATTTGAGATTCAAGTGAGGGAAGCATGGCCCTAATGCTTTCAGCACCCCGCCTGGCGGGTGATACATTGACCTCTAATGATCTCCTTGAATGCCTCCCACAGAGAGGCTTCTGTGTCGACAGACCCTGCATTAAGAGTAAAGTAGTCAGATATATCAGTTCATATTTCTTCCTTAAAGGCCTCGTCCAATAAGGCATGGGGAGGGAGTCTCCATGGAGTCTGGGAGTGTCAGACGCAGGAGGCATGCAATGTGATCTGATAGAGTCGGTGGCAAGTGTGACACATCAATAATCCAACTGGCCACATCTCTAGATGCCAGCCAAAAGTCCAATCGGGACCAGGTCTTGTGATGCTCAGAGAAGCAGGTGCCCTCCCTAGTCAGGGGGTTCCTCAAGCGCCAGATGTCAACTAAGTTTCCATCCGCGAGTATGGCATTCAAAGTATTGCTAGCAGCGGGATGAAGAGTCTGCGCCGTCCCCTGCCTGTCCATATCAGCATTCAACACCGCATTAAAATCCCCCCCCCCACAAAGCTGTGCTGCACCCGGACGCTCTAATCTTGGCCCATATATCTTGGAAGAAATTAGGGGAATCCACATTGGGACCGTGCAGTGCTACTTTTACGATGTTACCACCACCCAATGACCCCAATAGTATAACGTACCTGCCCTCCGGGTCTGTGTGTACTTCCCTTTCCCTTTAGTCTAGATTCCGCTTAACCAGTACCGCCACTCCACAAGAGTAATTAGATTATATTGAGGAGTAAATATGGCCCCATCTGTGGTGTTTAAGCTTTGGGGAGGGCTTGGCATTGAGGTGGGTCTCCTGTAGTAGGCATCTATATTATGTCTTGTTAAGTAGGCATGTACGAGTCTGGATTTTCTGCCATCATTTAAACCTCCAATGTTCCGCGTAAGAAAGTTCATGCTGTTAGCGTGGTATACAATAATACAGTGTGCATAATATCATAATGTCTAGGGCAGCACATCATCATCGCAAATTTGGCTGTGCAGTTAGTCCAATAGCATGCAGGTACATTGGCAAAACATACATCAACATCCCCAACCCTCCACCCCCAACCCACTTCAACCCCCAAATAAGAACAGAAACCCCATCCCACAAACCCCCCACCTCCCACACCAACCCCCCAATCAGGTTGTGAAAACCCTCCTCCCTCCTACCCCAACAAACCCGTAAATAAATCAAAGAAAGTAGACCATGGGATATCTACCAGCGGGGACATGGGTCGCCGGCGAACACCCCCGTCACACGACTGTGTGGCAGGGCTTGACCATAAAGCCGGAATCAGTACTCAAAGATATAAAGGAAAAATCTGCACATCAACAATGATATTCAACGCCACAAACACCAAAAATAGAATGCACAGCAAACAACAACCACAAATGCCATAGGAACAGGGTTGCATTATTTGATGAATAGCATGGAATCAATCATTGTCACTGCGGTTGACAGCATTATCAGCAGACTGGGAGGAATGTGGTGAGTGTCGCCCAGCACAAATGTGTTTAGCATATTTGTGGGCCGATTTCACATCTGTGAAAGAGTGTGCCTGGCCGTCGTAAGAGATTTTAAGTTTGACCAGATAGAGCATGGCGTATGGGATTTCTGCTTTCTGTAGAAGGCGCTTGGTAGGGAGGAATTCCTTGTGAGCAACCTGAACTAGGGGGGTAAAGTTGGGGAAAATAGAAATGCTTTTTCCCTGATATTGGATAGGAACAGGAGCCCTGGCTGCTTTGAGGACAGAGTCTCGGTCTTGGTAGTTTAGGATGCGTGTGAAAATGAATCGGGGAGTTCCCCCAATAGGTGGCCGGGGACCCAAGGATCTATGGGCTCTTTCTACTACAAAGACAGAGGAAAGGGCCGAAGTAAATAAGTCGCCCAACAGTGTCTCGAAATAAAGTTCCATTTTGGGAATAGCAGTAGTCTCTGGCACACCGGAAATGTGAAGGTTATTGCGCCTCGAGCGCGCTTCTAAGTCCTCATTCATGGCTTGGATGATTGATAGAACCTTCTCCACACCAAGGAGGTGCCGTTTCGATTAAGTTTAAAATTCGGTTGCTTCAGTGACATGATTGTCGAGCACATCTAGTCTGGTTTCATGAACATCAACTTGTCGCTTCACTGAGTCAAGCCTGGATGTGAGGGCATCAAGCTTGGTGTCCATGTACCTAAGGTTGGAACGTATGTCCAGCATTATCGAATGTAAATCTTCTTCCTGTGGATCGTTCTGGGGTTGGGACTCCAGGTCTGGCTCGGATGTAGGGTCCATGTTACGAGTGTGGCTTTTGTTCTCAAAGTTAATTTTGGGCTGCTTTGGATCGTTCTTGCCCATAGTGTCTTCCGGGATGGAATAATAGTAGAAACAGCTACTGAGCAATGTGGATGGGAGTTCCAGGCAGGAGACTGTGAGGGACTGTAATGGATCCCTCGGCCGGGCGGACATGCCCACCGGATCCTGGGCCCCCAGAGGCACGAACAGGCACAAACCCCGCAGCGTAGAGAACAGAAATAGAGTGCTGGGCTGAGCCTGACCATGCACCACGCGCCCCAGGCCAATGGCCAAGGTCACAGCCCCTCGGGCTCCAAAACGCCCCTAGTACTCCGGCCCCATCACCTCGCGCCCTACACGCTGCACCTGGCACTCCCGTACCCAGTATAACTGACAAGTGCGAAAGGCCTATGGGCGAGTGCACATTGTCACAAGGAGCAAGGCCAGCAAGCCCAGGTGGGCACTCACTGTGGGTATAGAAGAGATCCTGTACGGACCAGATGGCAGCAGGTTGTCCACGAGGCCCTGAAACTCAGCAGGCCGCCCAAATGAGGAAATCGCAGCCAGCCAGAGGACGGGAACCGGACTCCACCGCCAAGGCCATGAAGGAGACTGTTAGAATGGGGAACCTCTGGTTGGCACAGGTAGGTACTTGTGACAAGCAGCGGTCCCTTCTTCTATTCAGGGCGAGGGAATTACCCCTTCAGAACAACCCCTGCTCACCCTATAGGTAGTGTGGCGCGAGCAGTCAGGGCTAAACTTCAGGGCGCTAGTCAGTTAAGCATTTACGATCACACACAGTAAACCACAATGATCCCCCACAAACGGACACCAGGCGTAAGTTGTATCAAAAATACGGATGCTTTATATAAAAGATTCTTTGTTACGCAGGCATGTACAAGACCATCAATAACGGTTACGAAATGGAAGCCACAAGATGATAATTAGGCACTGTTCTTGTCTTTGGTAACTTATTCGATCACGAGCGCTTCACAGGGCTCGGTTGAGTCGGTCCAGTCACGATGATGCGCAGGGCACCCAGGGTACAGTGATACGGGGAAATCAGAACGTTGCGGACCCCGAGTCCGATAGAGAGTTCACTGTACCTGGGAACGTGCGATGTGCTTGGACGAGTCTTCAGGAGAGATGCAGGTTCTGCACCTCGTGGGTCTTCCGGATCCAGAATTCAGCGGGCGGCTTTCGGTAGACAGGTGCGGCCCAGGGCCTCCGACACGGACTGTGCGGGAGGTCACTGCGGAGGGCGGCACGGTCAGACTCAGGCTGGGAGGTGAAGCGGGGCGGCCGGATACGTTACGACGTACGGGCGGCCGTCCGAGGCTGGATTTCACTTCCCCACTAGAAATCCGGCGGGAGGGCGAAAGGGCACCAAGCGCGCTCCAGTAGCAGGCAGGTGACAGGGAAGCGGGACGGCCAGACTCGTGGGTCCAGAGCGACTCAGGTAGAGCGGGGCTCTCGGCGAGTGGAGGCGGCCAGGCTTCTGGGTGTCACGGCCCTAGGAGGGATGCGAAGGTGCGCAGGGCACTCCGGCGGGAGAAAGCACACGGCTCGAATTCTCAGACGAGCGGAGACACGGTGAACCCACTGGTCCTGGGGTTCAGTTCAGGGGGCAAGCTCTTCTTCCAAGCCCTTGGAGATAGTTGAAGAACAAAGTGCAAAAGTCTCTTTCAGTCTTTTTCCTCTCCTTCCTTAGCAAGGCACCTACTGCAGGCCAGTCCCTCAGGTCCGGGAAAGTTACTCCTCCTTCAGCTTCTTCCAGGTCCTTCTAGTCGGGCAGAGTTCCTTCGTGGTTCAATCTGGATCTGATTTCTTAGGAGCCAGGCTCCTACTTTTATACAGGGATTCTTTTGTTCTTTAGCGCCAGGGGGCCTGGGCCTGGCTCAGTCCAGTTTTGGAGCACTCTGTTGTGGTGACTCGGCTTGTTCCTTTCAGTAGCAGGGCAGAGACATCAGCCGCTCCACAGGGGGCGGCGCCGGCTTTGTGGTGGCAGAGCACAGGTCTATTCAAGAGTCAGGGTGCACTCCTCCCACCCATCCTGGTGTAATCTCTCTACCCACCACCTGGCAGCCAACCTGTCTCCTGGAATCCCCCAGCCCTGCTCCTGTACTGTTGCTAGGCAGAACACACACACACAGAGGCGGACTGAGATGGTTAGGCACGCAAAGGCTAACTTTCTAAAAGTAGCATTTGCAAACCCAGGATATTAAAATAACCTTTACTAAAAGACGTATTGTATTATCCTGAGTTCAGGCATACTAAACATGACTTTCTACCATGCTCTCTGAGTCCACTGGGGTCACAGCGTGTAGCGATCCCAGCAGCCCATCCTGGCCTATGGAGAGCAGGTAGCCTTCAATAGTGAAAAACGAAAAGGGCTGCAATTCACTATTAAGACATGCCACACCATCAGGGCATGTCCTACCTTATACCTACAATGCACCCTGCGCTCAGGCCTACCAGAGGGGTGACTAACATGTAGTTAAGGGAAGGTTTAGGGACTGGTAAGTGGGGACACTTGCTCAGTCAGCGCGACGGTACCAGACCGCGCGCAGGGTCTGCAGTGGCGGACCCTAGACACATTTTACCCCGCTGCTTCGGTGGGTGGCACAACCAGTGCTGCAAGCCCACTAGCAGCATTTGGATATACAAGCCCTTGGCACCCCTGGTGCACTCTACTAGGGGCTGATAGTAAACCAAATAAACCAAACGTGGAAGTCAATTCACATAATACATTTTACCATAGGGAGCACTTGCACTGTGGCACTGGATGGCAGTGGCACAGTGCCCTGAGCAGCTAACACCAACACAAAAACACATTGAGGCACAGACAAAAAATGGAAGGGTGACCCACGCCAATGGTGCCAGGTCTAACACGTGTCCCCTCCAGCTGAAAAGTGGGGAGAACTACCCTACCCCAGGGAGTTCTGCATCACTAAGGCGGAAAAACCTGGACAGACCGTCAGCATTGGCGTGATCCGTGCCAGGGCGATGCTCCACCGTAAAGTCCATACCCTGTAGGGAGATGGACCACCTCAACAGTTTTGGGTTCTCACCCCTCATTTGCATCAACCATCTGAGGGGCCTGTGGTCGGTCTGAACCCGGAAGTGAGACCCAAACAAGTAGGGTCTTAGCTTCTTCAGCGCCCAGACCACAGCAAATGCTTCTCGTTCTATCGCACTCCACCTTTGTTCCCGGGGAAGTAGCCTCCTGCTAATAAAGGCTACGGGTTGGTCAAAGCCCTCCTCAGTGATCTGCGAGAGAACAGCCCCTACACCATGCTCTGATGCATCCGTCTGCACCAGGAACTCTTTGGAGAAGTCAGGAGCCAAGAGCACGGGCGCCGTGCACATGGCAGTTTTCAGGGTGTTGAAGGCTTTCTGACAGGTGTCAGTCCATATCACTTTTCTGGGCTGCTTCTTCGAAGTCAGCTCTGTCAAGGGGGCAACGATGCTGCCATACCCCTTGACAAACCTCCTGTAGTACCCGGTGAGTCCTAAAAAGGCCCTCACCTCCGTCTGGGTCTTTGGGGGCTCCCAAGCCAGGATGGTTTCCACTTTGGGTTGGAGGGGCGCCACCTGGCCGCTCCCCACTTGGTGTCCCAAATACACCACTGAACCCTGCCCGATCTGACACTTGCTTGCCTTGATCGTGAGGCCTGCCTTGCGCAGCGCCATCAACACTTCCCAGAGATGTTGCAGGTGTTCTTCCCATGTGCCGCTGAACACTGCGATGTCATCCAGGTAGGCGGCGCTGAACTCGGTCAGCCCAGCCAACACCTGGTTGACCAACCTCTGGAAGGTGGCAGGGGCATTCTTCATCCCAAAGGGCATCACCCGGAACTGGTAATGCCCATCTGGTGTAGAGAATGCGGACCTCTCTTTGGCCCCATCAGTCAAGGCGATCTGCCAGTACCCAGACGTTAAATCAAACGTGCTGAGGTACCGTGCAGCCCCTAACCGATCGATGAGCTCATCAGCTCTGGGGATGGGGTGCGCGTCAGTCTTCGTGACTGAGTTGAGTCCTCGGTAGTCCACACAGAACCGGAGTTCGGGCGTGGCACCCGGCGCTGCAGCCTTTGGGACCAAGACCACTGGGCTGGCCCAAGGACTGCTGGAGGACTCAACCACCCCTAGGGCAAGCATCTTCGAGACCTCCTCTTTGATGCAGGCCCTGACCCTGTCAGTTACCCGGTAGGCCTTGTGCTTCACAGGTAAGCTGTCTCCCGTATCCACATCATGGACGCACCAATTTGTGATACCGGGAACCAGGGAGAACAGGTCAGGAAACTGCCCCAGCAGCTGGCGGCAGTCACCCTGTTGCTCAGGGGTCAGGGTGGGTGAGAGGTTTACCCCATCCACTGACCCGTCTCGCTCTGAGGCTACCAAGAGGTCAGGAAGAGGCTCGGACTCCTCTTCCGTCCCATCATCGGTGGCCAAGAGCATGCCCACTTCGGACCTCTCCAAGTGGGGCTTCAGTCGATTGACATGTAGGACCCTTAAGGGGTTCCTCGGAGACCGCAAGTCCACCAAGTAGGTGACAGAACTCTTGCGCTCCACAATCTCAAAGGGTCCTGTCCACTTGTCCTGGAGTGCACAAGGCTCCACAGGGGCCAGGACCCACACTTTTTGGCCAGGTTGAAGCTCAACCAGAGTGGCATTCTGGTCGTACCACCGCTTCATTTCCTCCTGGCTGGCTTCCAGGTTTGCCTCAGCAAGTTGCCTGAAACGCCTAGTCTGGTTCCGGAAGGCCAGCATGTAACTGTATACATTCTGGGGAGGTTTCCTGGGAGATTGCTCCCAGCCTTCCTTGACCAGACTAAGAGGTCCTCGTACTGGGTGGCCGTACAAAAGCTCAAAGGGACTGAACCCTAGAGACTTCTGTGGCACCTCGCGGTACGCAAAGAGAAGGCATGGTAAGAGGACGTCCCACTTACGCCTCATGGGTTCCTCGAGACCCATAATCATGCCCTTCAGGGTTCGGTTGAAGCGCTCAACCAACCCGTTTCCTTGGGGATGGTAAGGTGTGGTGAACTTGTAGGTTACACCACACTCTTGCCAAAGGGACTTCATATATTTCGATATGAAGTTGGTCCCCCTGTCAGACACCACCTCTAGAGGGAATCCTACTCGTGAGAAAATTCCCATCAGTGCCCGTCCCACCACGGGGGCCGTCACTGTCCTCAGAGGGATGGCTTCAGGGTACCGGGTGGCATGGTCCACCAAGACCAGGATAAACCTGTTGCCCATGGCTGTCTTGGGGTCCAGTGGCCCCACAATGTCAATCCCCACCCGCTGGGATGGGGTACTGACCACAGGGAAAGGTTGGAGTGGAGCTCTCAGCTTCCTTCCACTCTTGCCACTTGCCTGGCAAGTCTGGCATGTCCTGCAGTGAGTGTCAGAACTCCTGCGCATTTGGGGCCAATAAAAGTGGGTGACAAGCCTTTCAAAGGTCTTGTCCTGCCCCAAATGTCCTGCTAACGGTACGTCGTGAGCCAGCCCCAGTAGGAAGGCTCTGAACCTCTGGGGTACCACCAGCGCACGGGCTGACCCAGGTTCAGCAACCTTAGGCTCGGAGTATAGGAGGTCGTTCTCCCAGTAGATCAAGTGAGTTCCGGACTGATCACCATTGGCCTGGGCTGCAGCCTGCTGCCGCATACCCTCTAGAGAGGGGCACTCTTTCTGCTCCCTGCAGAATTCCTCCCTGGTGGGGCCTCCTTCTTGCTGCCAATGGGTCAGCTCAGGCAGGTCCCCCAGTTCGGCTATCTGTTCCCCGGTAGGCTCCAGGGCATCCCCCTCAAGGTCTGCTTCCTCCTGGGCCGTGGGAACGTCAGGAGCCGGATTCCCGTGCCTCCCTTGCCCTCTCTCTAAGGCCGGTTCCTGGGCCTCTCCCTCAGGCTCCAGGGTTCCTTCAACACCCCTACTGGCTGCCATCGACCGGGTGGTCACGCACGCCCAATCAGGCAAGCCCACCATCCGCAGGTGAGTTGTCTTCTCCACCTTTTCCCAAGGGGAGCTCTCCAAATCGTTACCTAGGAGACAATCAACAGGCATGGCCTCTCTCACAGCCACTTGCAGAGTACCAGAGACCCCCCCCCACTCAAAGGGAACCTGAGCCATTGGACACTGACTCTCTGTGTTGTCAGCGTTGACAACACGGCAGAATGCGTGCGGGACAACCTGCTCTTGAGACACCAGGTGTTGCTTGACAGCAGTCACACTGGCTCCTGTATCTCTAAGAGCTCCCACCCTCTTGCCATTTATGGTCACCCACTGCCCATACTTTTGAGTATTGGGGGGCAGCTGGGCCTCAGCGACCATCTCACTGTCTCCTAATGAGACTAGGGTCATCTGTACGGGATCCCCCGCCCCTTGGACATCTATCTCCCTCCCCAAGGCTACACTATTCACCTGCTTGGGGGGTGGAGCACCAGAGGGTGCTGGTTTACCATACAGGGGGCACTTGGGATCCACGGAAATGTGCCCCAGGTTGTTACACTTGTAACATCGGAGGGGCCCTCTTTGAACAGGGTTACCTGTCGGGGCCCCGGTCTGCTTCGGGGGTGGGGGTGGCTGAGAACCTTTCCCTTGGTTCCCTTGGGAATTACTTTGGGGCCCTCTGTAGAACTCCCTCTGTTTACCCTTGTCCCCCCCACTCTTCTGCTGGGGACCCTGAACACCCTTGGCGGGGCCTCCTACGGGACCCTTGTGGACCCTGGTGCTGATCCAGCGGTCCGCCTCCTCAGCAAGCTTCCTCGGGTTGGACAGCTTGCTATCGATCAGGTGTTGGCGTAGCTCAGGAAAACAATTATCCGACAAGTGCTCCCATGCAATTAAATCAAACAGCCCTTGGTAATCATTCACTTTGCTACCCTTCACCCAACCATCCAGCGCTCTGCAAAAAAAGGTCACATATTCTACATAAGTGGTACCAGGTTTCTTGGTGCAATCCCTAAATCTCTGTCTGTACAGTTCAGGAGTTAACCCATACCTTGTCATAAGAGCCTCCTTCATGTGTGGATAGGATGTGTGGACATCAGAGGGGAGGTCTAGCAGTGTGTCCCGCCCCTCACTTAGGAACCTTCCCCACAACCCCGCTCCCCAATCCTTCTCAGGGACCCGGTGGGAGGACATGGCTACTTCATAGGCCCTAAACCACTGCCCAATATCATCCTGCTTATAATATTCTTTGACTACATCTTTAGGAATGTGCACCCTTGACTCTGTCGAATTGCTGCCACCAGAGGGTGAGTTGTCTAAACTCCTGGCCTTGAGATCCAACTCCCTCATTTTTACCTCATGCTCCATGGCCAGTTTCTGCCTTTCTCTCTCCATTTGCAGTTTTGCCATCTCCACCTCGTGTGCTCGTGCGGCACTCCTGTCGGCCAACTCCTCTGGCGACAGGCTTCTGCTAGGCTCAAACACACCTTCGGGGGGTATCACCTCCCGGGCATTCTCTGGGAACTTTGATTCGTGCCAGGCTCTCAGTGCGGTCACGTACTGATCCTTGGTGCTTAGTCCACTTTGCTTTATTCTGTACTTGGAGAGATATCCCTTCAGGACATCATTTGTGCACTTCCTCAGTGCCTCGGGCTCCCAATCGATGTCATCCACTCCAGAGAATACAGAGGGCGCTCCGCCTCCGTTGACTGAGCTAGGCATGGTTTCTTAAGGTGGAGATTCTTCTTTAGCACAACTGTCAATCAATCTGTGGCTGCGTTATAGGTCTGCTCTACGTGGTGATCAATAATTCACTGTATGTAAATCATAAATGCAAATTCGAAATCCCACCGCTGCCACCAATGTTAGAATGGGGAACCTCTGGTTGGCACAGGTAGGTACTTGTGACAAGCAGCGGTCCCTTCTTCTATTCAGGGCGAGGGAATTACCCCTTCAGAACAACCCCTGCTCACCCTATAGGTAGTGTGGCGCGAGCAGTCAGGGCTAAACTTCAGGGCGCTAGTCAGTTAAGCATTTACGATCACACACAGTAAACCACAATGATCCCCCACAAACGGACACCAGGCGTAAGTTGTATCAAAAATACGGATGCTTTATATAAAAGATTCTTTGTTACGCAGGCATGTACAAGACCATCAATAACGGTTACGAAATGGAAGCCACAAGATGATAATTAGGCACTGTTCTTGTCTTTGGTAACTTATTCGATCACGAGCGCTTCACAGGGCTCGGTTGAGTCGGTCCAGTCACGATGATGCGCAGGGCACCCAGGGTACAGTGATACGGGGAAATCAGAACGTTGCGGACCCCGAGTCCGATAGAGAGTTCACTGTACCTGGGAACGTGCGATGTGCTTGGACGAGTCTTCAGGAGAGATGCAGGTTCTGCACCTCGTGGGTCTTCCGGATCCAGAATTCAGCGGGCGGCTTTCGGTAGACAGGTGCGGCCCAGGGCCTCCGACACGGACTGTGCGGGAGGTCACTGCGGAGGGCGGCACGGTCAGACTCAGGCTGGGAGGTGAAGCGGGGCGGCCGGATACGTTACGACGTACGGGCGGCCGTCCGAGGCTGGATTTCACTTCCCCACTAGAAATCCGGCGGGAGGGCGAAAGGGCACCAAGCGCGCTCCAGTAGCAGGCAGGTGACAGGGAAGCGGGACGGCCAGACTCGTGGGTCCAGAGCGACTCAGGTAGAGCGGGGCTCTCGGCGAGTGGAGGCGGCCAGGCTTCTGGGTGTCACGGCCCTAGGAGGGATGCGAAGGTGCGCAGGGCACTCCGGCGGGAGAAAGCACACGGCTCGAATTCTCAGACGAGCGGAGACACGGTGAACCCACTGGTCCTGGGGTTCAGTTCAGGGGGCAAGCTCTTCTTCCAAGCCCTTGGAGATAGTTGAAGAACAAAGTGCAAAAGTCTCTTTCAGTCTTTTTCCTCTCCTTCCTTAGCAAGGCACCTACTGCAGGCCAGTCCCTCAGGTCCGGGAAAGTTACTCCTCCTTCAGCTTCTTCCAGGTCCTTCTAGTCGGGCAGAGTTCCTTCGTGGTTCAATCTGGATCTGATTTCTTAGGAGCCAGGCTCCTACTTTTATACAGGGATTCTTTTGTTCTTTAGCGCCAGGGGGCCTGGGCCTGGCTCAGTCCAGTTTTGGAGCACTCTGTTGTGGTGACTCGGCTTGTTCCTTTCAGTAGCAGGGCAGAGACATCAGCCGCTCCACAGGGGGCGGCGCCGGCTTTGTGGTGGCAGAGCACAGGTCTATTCAAGAGTCAGGGTGCACTCCTCCCACCCATCCTGGTGTAATCTCTCTACCCACCACCTGGCAGCCAACCTGTCTCCTGGAATCCCCCAGCCCTGCTCCTGTACTGTTGCTAGGCAGAACAC
Organism: Triturus cristatus; assembly: GCF_964204655.1. Taxonomy (NCBI): domain Eukaryota; kingdom Metazoa; phylum Chordata; class Amphibia; order Caudata; family Salamandridae; genus Triturus; species Triturus cristatus. The sequence continues at coordinate 239,714,495 of NC_140582.1, forward strand.
ACACACACAGAGGCGGACTGAGATGGTTAGGCACGCAAAGGCTAACTTTCTAAAAGTAGCATTTGCAAACCCAGGATATTAAAATAACCTTTACTAAAAGACGTATTGTATTATCCTGAGTTCAGGCATACTAAACATGACTTTCTACCATGCTCTCTGAGTCCACTGGGGTCACAGCGTGTAGCGATCCCAGCAGCCCATCCTGGCCTATGGAGAGCAGGTAGCCTTCAATAGTGAAAAACGAAAAGGGCTGCAATTCACTATTAAGACATGCCACACCATCAGGGCATGTCCTACCTTATACCTACAATGCACCCTGCGCTCAGGCCTACCAGAGGGGTGACTAACATGTAGTTAAGGGAAGGTTTAGGGACTGGTAAGTGGGGACACTTGCTCAGTCAGCGCGACGGTACCAGACCGCGCGCAGGGTCTGCAGTGGCGGACCCTAGACACATTTTACCCCGCTGCTTCGGTGGGTGGCACAACCAGTGCTGCAAGCCCACTAGCAGCATTTGGATATACAAGCCCTTGGCACCCCTGGTGCACTCTACTAGGGGCTGATAGTAAACCAAATAAACCAAACGTGGAAGTCAATTCACATAATACATTTTACCATAGGGAGCACTTGCACTGTGGCACTGGATGGCAGTGGCACAGTGCCCTGAGCAGCTAACACCAACACAAAAACACATTGAGGCACAGACAAAAAATGGAAGGGTGACCCACGCCAATGGTGCCAGGTCTAACAGAGACCAATGGCACACCGCATTCAAAATTCCACAGCCCCCGGCAAATCCTCATGTGGGTGTAGAGAAAAGTTGAATAGGCAGAGCGCAAATCAACTCCAGTGCCAGCCCGCAATCGCGGCCTCCTCCAGAGCCAACCGCAGCCAGAGCGCCCTCAAAGTAGGCCCCGCTCAGCAACAATATCCAAAGGGCCGCGATCACAGGTCTAATCTGCGTGGTTCACCGAAGGCTGAACTCGCAATCACCCGCAGTCGCACCACACAGCTCGGGTAATAGTGGACAGTCAGGGCCTCCGTTTGCTGCAGGCACAAATACTGCACAAATATACGTGTAAAAAGGCTGTAGGGAGTTCTGCAAGCGATCGCAACCCTGTGCAACGGATGCGGAATCCACGCCCCAGCGTAGGCTATTGCATCCACTCTTAGGTAGCCGCAGGCGTACGGAGCAGGCAGCAGGCAGTCCGGGAAGCAGACCGGCAGCTAGGCCGCAGCCTCGGGGTGGAGTAATGTCTCCGGCGAAGCGCACGGTCCGTGTGTACCGCAGCTGTCACACTCCGGGTGAGTAAGTCACAGCTTTCCGGACACACCGCGGCAGCTACCAGCAATTCAGGGCCGCGGTGTCGGAGCTCGTCTCCCTCGATGCAGCAACAGGTAGTCCAGGGGACTTGCAGAGATTGGCGGCAGGGTGTGTCACGGGCACCGCACCCGATTCAAGGGCCGCCAGCCACCATATTGCCAGCAGGTGATTCCAGGTTTTGAACTCCGCACACGCCCCAGGCGGTTCCGACATTACAAAATAGGTAGGCAGGTGGCACAAGTATTAGGTACATAAGCGGCAGCCTTTCATGGGAACAGGAGCAGGATTCATGGCAGGATGATGCAGGATAGAGAGCCCAGCCGGCGGAGCGCGCTCAGAAAGTGGCCATCTTGCTGCACGGCCAAGCCACGCCCCCCTCTTAGAAACTCTTTGACTCCCTGCGGCTCTCTTTGAGTCCATATACTCTTAGCCTTAAAGCAGCTCCTCTACACCCCCAGTCACATCAATGACCATATCTTAGAACCTATATTTTCCTCCTTAAATCTTGTGAATAGCGACTCTCTCCTTTCTATGGATTGAACTACACCACTGTGCTATTCCATTGGCGTAGTTCTACCTGTTACTTCACAAAACAATTATAGAGTTAAAAGATCCTTGGTTATATACGCATATACATTTATAACATCATCCTTTTATGAAGTCTTTGGTAAATCTCCATCTCCTTCAATCTATGCAGAAGACACGCATGTGGTTCACTGCAATGCTCAAAGTTAAAAGCAGATCAGGAGTATGGCTACTTTGCCTTGGTATACAGAAGCTCTTAATGCTGCTAAACACCAGGGTAAATCACAGTAGCAGACCTAAAAAAGAAAATATACCTATGTCCCCACATGCACAAATTCACAAACATATACACACATCCACTCAGGAGCATCAAAGAAGCAGCAGTCCAAGATTCCCTTCACACATAAAACAGGTACAGTACGGGCAAGTGCCACAACCATGGTGGGACAGAGGTGTCAAAACTTACATCTGCCCAGCAGTCACCAGACAACAAATAAACAGAAAAAACAGCAAACCAAGAAGTAGGTAATAGAATTGCAGAGCAGCCACAGAAACAGTACCAGCTGCTGTCGTCAGGGCTCACATAAGGCTGTGCCCTGTTATTCCTCAGGCTGCTCAATGTTCAAAAGAGAGTGCATCTCTCTCCATGTAGAATTGTCTCACTGCAGCAGCAATTAAAGTGCTTGATAGACCAAGCTAAAGATGAAAAAAGTCATTATGATTAAAATGTAGTACAACTAATGCTGATTAGCATGTGAATGCTATTTTGCTGCAACTAACGGCAATGGGACTCACCTATTACACTTCTCTCTGTGTACTGTGTATTGAAGGTATATATGTGCCCCTTAAACAATTAAAGCTGTTTATAACAGGGCCTAGAAATAAAAGAGCAGTGGAAAATATGTTGAAAAAAGCATAATGGAGAAATAGTGATAGGTAAAATTTTAACATAGGATTGGAGGATAAAATTTACTTTGAGTTAGTACTACAAATATAACTCTTTATTGCAGCAAATCACGTGAATGAGGAAAGATTATTGAAAGCATTTGACTAAAAGAAAAAAACAATAATGCAACTGAAAAATACCACCTTTAAAATCAACCTTATGGGAATGTTAATGATCCCGTCTCTTTGCTGTTATTATTTTTTATTTCACCATACAACCACAGAGAAAACACAATATAACTGAAAGGAAAATAGTAAAGAACATTAAAACAGAACAATAATGGGAATAAAGAACACAGATAAAAAGATGTCAACACAACCTGTTTTATATTAAACTGATGGTGGTTCCATAAGAGAGCAAGTCTACATCCACTACTGAACTGTTTTGAGTTTGATAGATCAATGTATTATCATTCCAGTAAATGTCTGTGTCAACTTCATCTAGAAGGTTGAGTTTGTTCAATCCACAGCCAATCAAGAGTAAATCTAGCCACTGACAGCCTACAAGAATTGATGTGCTCCTTTATAGAGAGTGGCAGATCAGACAACTTCAATATGCTATTGCTTTCACAAAAAGTGTTTGAAATTCACAGTAAGAATTCACTAGACAACTTGTCATAAGAGGATCATTAATTAAGTCCCAGTTTTGTTAAAGAATTGAGAATAATACCCTGGGCTAATAATGCTCAAGGTAAAGTTATGCTTTCGGTTTAAAAGGAGTGACAAATTAGGATGAATACGCAAATAGCATAAAAATGGTTTCAGGTAGAGAGCAAATAGAGCAGCTGAAAAAAGTAGTCATACTGCACGTCTCACGTAATACGAATACCATCATTTAACCTTTTAGTAGTCTTATGGGCAGAAATCATATTGCTAACAGAAACACTACACTGTATGTGCATGGAAAAAATGCCTTTGAACTCTTTGGCATTGTCCTGTTTTGGTCTGTCTATTTCACTGTAACTCAATCTGTGTGGTCCCCTTCCTGAAGGCAGCCCTGGGATTTTCAACAATGCAATTGTTCAGACTCTGTTCCATAGAGAGTATGGGCCAGTGTTTGCGTAGAATCTTTTTAAGATCACCTGCTCTATTGGTATAGATGGTAATCAACCGGCTAATTTCTGTGGACTTATCTGTGGTTTTAATTCGGTTTTAATTCTGGGAACTAAAAGTTCTTCCCTCCCCACTGCCTGTGCTTTTAGTAATGCAGCATTACGTGTGGCTGGTTTGATCCTCTCTGTTTGAATCTGTTAAGCATAGTGGTACATTCTTCATGGAAGGCTAAATCAGTGCTACATTTGTGGCATGCTCTGAGAAATTCCCCATAGGGGATATTTTCAATGAGGGCCTTAGGATGGCTAATTGCAGCATGTAATACTGTGTTGCCAGCTGTGGCTTTTCTGTGGAGCCTGGAAGTGAGTTTGTTATTTACAACGTCCGCTGTAATGTCAAAAAATTCAATTTTGTTTTACTGACTTGGGACGTGAATCTAATATTGACAGAGTTGTCATTGAGTTTTTTGACAAAGTTGTTGGTTTCTCTGTCTGTACCTTTCCATATGATGAAAAGATCATCTATATAGCGAATCCACATGATGGCTTTAAAGGGGAACTCCTCAATAGCCTCTGCTGCCTGCTGCTTCCACCATCCCATGAAGAGACCGGCATAACTGGGAGTAAAGCAGGTTCCCGTCGCTGTTTCCTGCTTTTTCCCTGAAGAATTTATCCTCAAATATGAAGAAGTTATTTTCCAGGACAAATTGGCTCATCTCAATTAGCATCTTTGTGTGAAAAAGCAATGAAAGAAACCTTGCTCTAAGGAAATGTCTATATGCTGGGATACCAGCAGTGTGTTTTATACTTGTTTAGAGGCTGTTAACATCAAGAGCTAGCAGTAGGAAGTCATATTCCTACATCACATCTTCAATCCTGTTAAGGAAGTCCCTGCTGTCTTGAATGTAAGAGGGAAGTGTGATAACAAATGAACTTCAGAAATAGTCTCTGTATAGTGATGTGTCTTCAAGAGATGGACGTATCGACAAGACCATAGGTCTCCTTGGTGGGTTTGGGGTTCTTGTGTAGCATAGGCAACAGGTAGAGGATGAGTGTTTTGGGATCTTCACAATGAAGGAAATTAAATTCCTCCCATTCATTAAGCCCTTTCTCCCTTAATTCAATCAATTTGTCATGGAACAGTACATTGGATTTATGAATAGTTCCTTGATTGGTTACCTCATAACAATCGTTAGTTGTCGATATCCTTCTGTGAGGTACTGTTCTCTGGAGAGGATTACCATATTTCCTCATCCCTAATCAGATTGTTTAAATATGATCTTGGTGTCATTCTGCAGATTTCTTACAGCTAACCAATCAGATTTGGTAAAATTGTCATAAAGCCATGGGCATTTCCTGGCCAACTTCTTGTGGTCTTTAATGACCATGGCTTCAAATGTATCGATAGCATAATGGCCCAGATTAGGAGTGAAGGTGGATTTGCTTCTGAAATTAGTGAGCAGTTTATGTCCAGATCAATCTCTTGATCAGCCTGATTGAAGAATCTATCGCCTACATATGTCTCTTCGGGGTCAAGTTCGTGCCTTTCAAATAAAACCATTTTTCCATTTTTAGCATTCTCACAAAATAAAAAAAATCAATGTGGCTGTGCGTAGTTAAAATCATTGGTAGGGCGATATTACATTTGTCATAATCTTGTTGCTTTTTGTTATGCATATATATTTTATTAACCATGATTTTTCATCTTATTTCTACTAAATGTGCCCACTTGAGCTTTATGCTAAAATCCCACTGTAGATATGAGGCTTCTATATTGGTTGTCCATCGATTATGTGACTACAATAACAAATTGCAATTGTTGATATTTATATGTTTTTGTCCTCCTTAAGTGGATATTATTGCTGTAATACTCATGCCAGATGAAATGCATCATGAAATATCTGAATTTTGTTGAGATTTTTGTTAATTGACTTTGCAGTATACCGCAGTGTGGACAGGTTATCAGTCAATGACTAGGTTTCTCTTTCATGAATTTGTGCACTTCAAAATTACCACGATTCCGGTTTCATGCTGATAAGTCATTTTGCACTTTAGCCCTTTGTCTATGTTCATACTCTGTGTTGAGCTTTTTAAATTGGTTTCGGGTAATTCATTGGCACCCGTGAACAAGGCGGTTTCCACCAAAATGGTTAGATGTGTGCATTGTCGACACACAAAATGCCAGAATAAACTTACACCAAGCAACATCAGAGTGCACATTTGTTTGAAGATTGAATAAGGTTTGCGTGTCAAAAAGATTTGCGAGGTCTCACATCTGTTTTAACACCACTGCCAAATTGTTAACCAAAATATGACAACAGACTTTCTTGTAGTATTTTCTTTTCTTATTCTTCAATCTTGTTCTCATGATGTAGCATGACAATACAGCAATATTGCCTACAGCCAAAATCTGTTTCTAGCATAAATGCGCTTCTTCAGGGCTCACTATTTCTGTTTTTTAGATATTTCAAGATACTTGAATTTGTGTACATTACATCCTCCACTTCTGATTATACTCTTCTGTGTTTTTCTAGGTGATGAAAGTTCTTAGTCCTATTCCAACCCTACTTATGTAGACCTACTCCACTTCTCACATCCGGTTGTTATATATATTGAGTAGAAGTATCTCTGGTTTCCTTAATCCACAGTTTTCAAATGTAGATAGGGTCTGAGGTTTAAAAACACCAGGCAATATTCCTGCTACCCAAAAATAGAAAATGTAGACACAACTACAGCTTGAACTGCTCACCGGAATTACAGCAAATTTGGCAGAAAGATAGCTGGTGGTCCAGAGAGCGATCTCTTTGTAAATTGGTGCAAATCCATTTCGTAGTTTGGGAGATATTAAAGAAAAAACAAATTTGGATATATTGTGATGCAAAGGCTCCGCGAACCCTCCTGATCTCATGCTGAGCTCTGAATGGCTGCCAACACCTAAACCATGTAGTGTTGGCATCTCTGGTTTCCTTAATCCACAGTTTTCAAATGTAGATAGGGTCTGAGGTTGAAAAGCGCCAGGCAATATTCCTGCTACCCCAAAATAGAAAATGTTGTCACAACTACAGCCTGCACTTCTGAAAGGAATTACAGCAAATTTGGCAGAAAGGTAGCTGGTGGTCCAGAAAGCAATCTCTTTGTAAATTGGTGCAAATCTATCCCGCAGTTTGGGAGATATTAAAGACAAAACAAATTTGAATATATTGTGATACGAAGGCTCCGCGAACCCTCCTGATCTCATGCTGAGCTCTGAATGGCTGCCAACACCTAAACCAGGCAGTGTTGGCATCCATCTTGGGACTCAAATAGGTTTAAAAAAAAGGGGGGCAGTGTAGTAATACCCTGACCCTCAGCTCTGGTGTTGGGGTCCCAGAGGGACTTCACCAGGGCAAAAAAGAATATTGTTAAAACATTTTGGCCGCAAACCATGGGGAATCCGCAACTCTGGATAAAATTAAAAAAGGAAAAAGCGCAGGCTTCTGCGCTTGTTTGGGATGAAGCCCCCAGGTGGGCCAGGTCCCAGGATAATTGTTTGAAGGAGGGTGTGCATGGGGTCCCTCTCCAGAGGCTCATGGAGCCCAGGTGACCACCTCCTCCCCGAGGCTTTATTCATAAAAAAAAGGAGGGGGCTCACGGGGCCCCCTCCATGGGCTCTTTAAGCCGTGGAGACCACCACCTCCCTGGGGCTATTGAAACATTGATGGGGGTAACGTGCAGAAAGAGGCAGAATAAAGGTCAGAAGCATGCAGACAGAAGGAGGCAAGATAAAAGTGAGAAACTAGCAGAGAAAGGCAGAATAAAGGTCAGCAACGAGCAGAAAGAGGCACAATAAAGGTGAGATACGAGCAGAAAGGCGCAGAATAAAGGTTAGAAGAGAACAGAAAGAGGCAGAATAAAGGTAAGAGACAAGTAGGAAGAGGCAAAATAGAGGTCAGAAACTGGCAGGAAGAGGAAAAAATGTGAGAAAGGAGAAAGAGGCTAAATAAAGGTCAGAAGGGAGCACAAAGAGGCAGAATTAAGGTCAGAAACTAGAAGAAAGAGGCAAAATAAAGGTCAGGAGCGAGCAGAAAGAGGCAAAATAATAGGCAGAATGAGCAGAAAGAGGCAAAATAGAGATGAGAAACGAACAGCAGGATGGAGGTCAGAAACGAGCAGCAAGATGCAGAATAGAGGTCAAGGGTAAGCAGAAAGAGGCAAAATGATGGCCTGAATGAGGAGAAAGAGACAACATAGAGGTCAGGAGCAAGTATAGAAGAGGAAGAAAAATTAGGTGAAACCGAGAAGAGGAGGCACAAAACTGAAGGCAGCAGAGAGTAGCAGACAGTAGACAAGCTGGATAGGAAGACTGTCACAGGGAGAGCTGGCATGAGGACCTGTTCCCGTGTGCCCTTCTACTTTTTTTTACTGTGGACCCATTGACAGATCCACTCATACACTCACAGACCCACCCATGTACCCACTCAGAGATTCATGGACCCATAGACAGAAACACTCTGACACCCATTCTCCCACACACTGATGTATTCAAGCATTCATTCACCCATTCACAGACCCACTGAGTGACTCACACACACACTCACAGACCCACTCAGACTCACACAGTTAGGAAAACAACAAAGGATGGTTTGGGCCTGTTTATTATGAGCAAGGCTAGGCCACTATTTACTGAGAAAACACCAAAAAAGCACCAGTATTGGCACACCTTTATATAGAATTTATGAGTAGCGGATCACTACTCTTAATCAGCGTGATCACAAATAATACATTTTATTCATATTTGTTTCTAGTTCAAACGAAAAGTTCAAGAAATCCGTGTGAAGATGACTGTCGTACACATGGAAACAGTAAAGAGGAAATGGCAAATATCTTCAAATGCATTTCAGCACAATAATACAAAACAAATACAAAAAGTGCCTGACAGGATTTAATCAAACAACAGTGTATACAAGACAAAATAAATATCATAGCTAACATAAAAAACAAACATATAAGAGTATGTCCCAGTTCACACATTTTTCAAAACCAAAAGAGTCCCAACAAACTGAACAAATAGTGAAGGCTAACTAATGGTAATATGAAGCATCAGGGGTATTGATAAACTATTATATTTTACTAGGCTTTGCAGGGGGGCCATACAACAAAGTACATCAGAATGTCAGAAAAAAGGGTTCCCTTAAAACCAGGTGAGTACTAATAGCACAGGGCCTCTCTGGTGGAAATTATTTGTGATCACGTTGATTAAGAGCCATGATCATTTATTCATAAATTCATACAAATGTGTGTCAGTACTGGCACTTTTTGGTGTTTTCTCAACTTTCTAAAGTGGCATTTTCAGAACAGCGACTTAAAATTCGACTTTACCATTACAGAAGGCTTTAAAATACAATTCTTTAGACACTAAACTCTCCATCCCTACCTGCTCCCAATTGAAAGTTATCACTTATTAAATATAGTAAGCTGATCCAATGTTATCTTGTGAGAGAGGCAGCCCTCACAGTAGTGAAAAACAACTTTAGGAGCTTTTCACTATCAGGAAAACTTAAAAGTACATGTCCAGCATGTTAAATACATTGCACCCTGCCCTCTGGGCTGTTTAGAACCTACCTTAGGGATGACATATTAGTAATATAAAGAGAGGTTATGGCCTGGCTAAAGGTTTATCATACCAGGTCAAAATAGCAGTTCAAAACTGCACACACAGACTGCAGTGGGAGGCCTGAGGCATGTTTAAAGTGTTACTTAAGTGTGTGGCACAATCAGTGCTGCAGCCTGCAAGTAGCATTTAATTTATAGGCTCTGGGTACATGTGGTACCACTTTACCAGGGACTTACAAGTAAATTAAATGTGCCAATTGGGAGTAAGCTAATTTTACCATGTTCAATGTTCATGCTAAAGAACAAGCACTTTAGCACTGGTTAGCGGTGGTAAAGTGTGCAGAGTCCCACAGCCGGCAAAAACAAATTTAACACAAACAGGAGTCTAGAAGGCAAAAAGAAGGTGGAAAAACCAAAGATGTCAGGTCCAACAAGGCCCATTTGCTGAGAGATAAAGTTTACTTTGCAGGAGACAGGTTAGAAGAAATATTAAAAGTTGTGGATTGGTCAAGCACAGGTGTTTTTAGTAAATTTAGAAAAAAAATTCGAACCCAGTAGAACTTGTGCCTGGATTTACTCTGGAAAAACGTTAAACAAGCATAATGCGAGCCTCGTGTCTTGCCATAAAATGCCTATTCTCCAAGCTATGGTGTTGGGTGAATCGAGACTTTATTAAAGATAATGAGGCTAGCATTATTTCTCCCTCTTCACCAAGTGAGTAGTGTTGAAGGTATGTACTAACAAGATGGGCTTGGTGGTGTGTTTATTGAACATGCTCTCCCTATTGTAGAACCGGGCTCTTTTGAAAGAGTGGTTGATCAGTTTTTTACGATTGACTCTCTCTTTTAATTTTTCTTTTTAACATTTCAGAATGTTTGTAGAAGTCGTCAAGGGAAGAACAATTTCTTAGTAACCAGAGAAATTGTCAGAATGAAATGTTGTCCCGGAAGGATATGGGGTGAAAACTTGAATAGTGTAGGAGGGTGTTTTAACGGTAGGTTTTGTGTACAGTTCTACCTCTAAATGACCTGACACGTTTTTTAATTGAGATGTCTAAGAATTCAACCTTATTCTTACTTTGGTGGGCTTTAACCCAGATAACTGTACAATGAGTTTTTTGCAATGGCTAACATAGACCATGTAGTCCCTTACACAATACGAAATGGATGGGTGTATTAATTGGAATATCCTTCATATTTTTACCCAACATCATTATCAATTTGTTCTGTACCTCCCACTATACAACTGCTGGTTGAATTAGTACACGGTGGTCATTTTGGGGGACTGTGGAATAAGAGATGGATAACCATAAAAGGAGATTCTGTAACGGCTAACATAAACCTTGTAGTCCCATACACGATACGAAATCACAAGCATCCTTTAAAACTATAAACTCTCTAAAAATAAATAAAAATTAGCAGCGGCTTCTTTTTTAAACCTGTGACATACATAGGCAATTGAGTAGAATCATTATATTGCAGGTACCGGGAACTCAGTGGCCGGTGAAGTAAAGAAAGAGGCCCAGTTTATTTTGAAAATGACATATTGTTGTCGCATAGCCCAATGAAGGAGGCGACGCATGAAAAGATTCAAGGTAGGATATTTGAAGTTGTTAAATCTTTTCAACAAGCGTTGACACACACGAAATATTGGAAAAGGACATACATATTTCTTGCTTTCCATCTTTGGTAGGGATGAGGTCCATTATGTGAAATTGAGGACCCTTTACGTTATTATTTGAGCTTAAGCTAATACATTCGATGTTGATGACAACAAAACCAACAGTATACGAAAGATTATTGCTTTCGCTTGTTGAGTCATACATATTGTGTCACAAGTATGATGTGCGCGAGTTGATGTAAGTATTTGGGGCCTCATTTATGAGGTTTTGCCATAGGGCAGCGCAGCAGGCTTTCCTGCTGCACTTCCCTACGGCAAAAGAAAAGGGCAAGAATGCGCTGTATCTATAAGATATGGCGCATTCCTGTCCTTTTCCCCTGCGCCGGCGCACAATGAGCTGCCGTGCGCCAACGCAGGCACCTTTGCACCATGGTACAAGGGTGCCTGCGTTGCGGGGATGAATATTTTTGTACAGGAAGGGAAACCTTCCTGTACAAAAATAATCACGAGAGTCTTTTTCCTCTTTATATAAGTAATGCAGAATGCAGCACACATAGAAAGAGGAAAAACGAGGAGGAATAAAGATATTTCGCCTCGTTGTGCCTTCCTTACGCCTCCACTAAGGCGGCGTAAGCTTTTGGCGCAGCCTCAGATTTACGATTTCTCGTAAATCTGGGACAGTGTCAAAAGGCCATGAATATTGCTAGGAACGCCCCCAGCAACACCCATTGCACGCCCCTTTAACGCAGAACACTGCATTAAATGGACTGATATTTATCAGGCAGCATTAAGCCAAAAAAAGTGGCTTAGTGCTGCCTGATAAATATCACGCAGGCTTCTGCGCCACGGAACGCCACAAAAAGTGACGTCCCGGAGGCGCAAGGAGTCTCATAAATGAGGCTCATGTTTTTTAAGTATGCAGATGGTTACTGTAGCTATAATTGCAAGGAGTGTGAGAGATATAGATTAGCTGGTACTGAATGAGCGACCCCAAGACTCCTCTGGTTAAATGTTGGAGTTTGGTTGTAACAAGTGAGGATGTTTCTCTAAGAGGAAAAATAAATTATTTAAAAAATGTTGTAAAAGACAATTTTACTGAAATGAGAAACTTAATTGTAAGATTTATGTGTTTATATGTTATATAGGTATGCTTTAACACTCAACACTTATGTATGGGAGTGATCTTGTAGTCCTGAAGAAGGCTGCTAACTTGCGGGCCACTATTCTTGAAAAAATTAAAGTTCACCATCAAAAAGCGTCAAAGCCTATGTTATGCTAAATCTGAAGAACACAAGAACACAAGGATACAATAGATGTCTACTCTTTAATCGCGTTTCCTATTTGTGGATGAATACAGATTGACATAGGACAAAGACAGATGTAACAGTCTTGTTTGTTCTCCCATGTTTTAAAATATAAGTTGTGTATGTTTATTTGTATGTGTTGTATGTATCACACATGTTTTTAATTAAGGGTTTTTAATGACTGGATTGATTTTGTTGTTTAATGTGGATGCTTCGTATGGTATTTGAGAGGTAACATTGAGAAATTTCTAATATTAAAGATTGGAAGATTTATATAACTCTGGTTATACTTGTCTTGTTCAGTTTTAGGGTCATCGTTGTATGAAATATGAGAAGATTCAGGTGAATGTTTGAATGAACCGTTGGGGAAATGTAGAGCTTTAGCGTAGTATAGTTCCAAAGCGAACCTTTTTGACTACTCAGTCTTATACAGAGCCCTGTCCCTTTGGTTATGGGGCCCCTCTCACCATGCCTTCAGTGGAGATGCAATTAATTACAAAAGGAAGTGAGAAATGTAAAAATGCAATGTTCAAGTAGTACCTAAAATCTCAAGCAACGCAGTGCAGAAACCACAAATGCTGCTCTGCTTTGCATGAGAGGGAGAGGGCAGGACAACACCATATCTACAGAAATATGACACTTTCCTGTTCTGCTTAGTGCAAAACATTATATTTGCTAACATTTTGCACCGGATTTGCGCCAATATTTTTTTTACATTTACTTTCCAGCACAAATTTGTTTGCATTGTAAAGTTGCCTGAGAGTAACCCAAAGCAGCGCCCAGTGCTGGTTTGCATTACTTAGCCTCAACGGGGCGTTCCATGGTGGTACACGGGTATCCCCATGCAACCACCAACGGTTTTTGATGCAAATTCCTCTCTAGGGAAACAGTAGACAGGGTTTTTCATCAAATAATAATTGGTGTTATCCAGGAGAAATGCTATTATTTCTTTATTCTCTTCCGGCTTTGCATGTTTGCTGCACGCTACAGCACTCATACAAAGAAGGATAGTTTAAAACTTAGTCTAAGCATAGTATTTTGTACTGGAAGGGTGCCCTTTCCTCCAATGCTAGACTCCTTTGCATAATGGTGCAGAGGTGTGTGCATGGCGTTAGGCAGCCTCGTTGTGTGTCAAAGCTGGGAAGAGAGCAGGGCAATGCCTCATTTTAGCAGATAAGGCACTTTTCTGCTCTCTCCCTCTCAAGTAACATTGTAAGACACTCTAGTAAATATATCCCTAAGCTCCTAGAGCGTGGGAGGTAACATAGATCAATTGGTCTTTCAATGGTAAAGATTATTACAGCCACATCTGTGTGCTACCCTTTCCATGGGGATGACAAACTCATTGCTGTGCAGGACAAACCTCCTTAAAAAGAGTGTGTCTGTTGGTGTGTGTTTTATATATTTTAATGTAAATCAAACTAAGCGATAATGATCACATGTATAGTATGTCTTTCTTGAGGACAATATATTTTCACTTTTTTGCGGACCCATTCGCAATTAAGCACGTGCAGATGTGCAAAGGTAGAAACAGGATATCTCCCTTAGGAATGTAGCTACTTTAATGAATCAAATAGGGCAAAAAGCCACAGTAGGGGTTATGTTACGAGAATTTAATCCCACAGATAAGAGCCCCAAAATACAGAGTGAGCCTAAATGCTTTCAGTACCCTAGGGTGAGATTAACTACATGTAACCAATCTCACACAGGATTTCGTAGCTAGTACATACATATGTTACATGTTATCTCGCCTCCTTTCACTAAAATAAAATAGATTAAACAGTCGAGTGCGGAAACTCATGCGCGGAAATATCTTTCCTTAAAACACACAGCAGTTGTGACTTTTCTTACTAGAATATTACAGGTTAAAACAAAACAAACACACACAAGGTTAATATTTTTCACGATATCACATTTTGGCCTTTCAAGAAACAATATTAATTATTTAATTAACAGTTTTATTTAACAATTTTATGAAAAAATTTAATTAACAATATTTTCCTACAAGATACCCGTTATTTATGATTTTTTTTGACATTTTGGATCATAGAACAGGCAGTGATTACTTGCGTCTTACAGTCTGGATTGAGTCAGTATAGGCTCTTTCTGAAAGTAAATACAATCTTGCCACGGAAGGCATGTCGCATTGTGGCATTGGTTGGTGTAGGTTTCATTCATTCACCAGAGCATCAGTCATTGGTTGATTGAAATTGTCAATCATGAGGTATGATGCTTTGCCCTGATACAATTAGAATCGTTAGTACTACAGTGAGGTGAGTTGACATGGATATGCACATGAAGTATTTACATGTTGAAATAATTAGAACGAGGTGTTTGCAAACTGCAACGTGAAACCATCGTAGCTAGGATGATACTGTGCCTTCACTTCCCGAAACCCTCCCTCTCCCTCTACCTCATCGATCATGACCCGAAGGTCTTGGAGTCAACGTCATCTGTGCTACGTGTCTGTTGCTGCTGTGAGGGATGCTGAATGTGGTCGGTCTGGGATCTTGTAGTGACGCTCAATCTCCATTCCGGGAAGAGGCAAACTCACTGAATGTTCCTAAACGTCGCATCGCATGACACTGCCGTCCTGAGAATGCCGCTGACCGCGGCCCCCGCAGGGGGCCACTCGGCGGTCGGCGCCTTAGTGGCCCCGGGGCCCCGGTCACCCCTCCCCACTCCCTCCCTTCGGGGGGGGGCAGGGACACAGACTGGTGCCCCCCTCCGTGTCAGGGCCGGAAGTGACGTGCAATGCGCGTCACTTCCGGGCCCAGGTGTGAGGGGGAGGTTATTTAGCCTTCCCCCACCCTCACTGGCGACCTCTTTTGTCGCCCACCTCGCCTATAAGTATGCAACAAGTATGCAACATGTATTGGCCGGCTTCCTATAATGCACACATGATTCAAGTGAATGTTTTATTCACAAGAATTTGCTCGTGTACACATTCGCGCGCATCAGGTGATGCCGGCCATCTCGACACCCCCTGCACCCGAGTGGGTTACCTGGCCGGTGCTCGTGTCCGGCGCTCTAATAATTTCGCGCCATTACGGTTTGCGCTAATCACTAATCCACCGTGCCCGAATAGGTATGTTAATACGGGGCTCATGCACTGCACTCCATACACCTTCGGGCGGGTCACGCTGTGACTCTGGGCTGATAATTTAATATCCTCGTGCCCGAGGATGTAGGTATATGCGGTGCTCATGAACTGCGCGCCATTACCTTCGGATCGAGTTCATGCTGTGGTTGTGATGTGGGCAAATCACTGATCACCCCAGGCCCAGATATGCAGCCGTGCTGCTGGGCCTGGTCTACCTGGGCCCCCGAGGGTCGCGAATACGCATGCGTGCTGCTGGGCCTGCTCTACCTGGGCGCCCAAGGGTCGCGAATCCTGGCGGCTCATGATCCTACTCCATGCCCGAATAGGTATGTAGATACGGGGCGCATGGACTGCGCTTCATATACCGTCGGGCGAGTCGCGCTGTGACTGCGGGCAGATCACTTAATCTCCCCGGGCCCGATTATGTATGTAAATACGGAGCTCATGAACTGCGCGCCAATACCTCGGAGCGAGTTCGTGCTGGGGTTGTGACGGTGGGTAAATCATTAAATATCGCCGTGCCCGAATATGTATGCGAGCTGCTGGACCTGGTATGCCTGGTTTCCCGAGGGTCACAGACATGGCGGATCATGATCTCACTCCCGTGCCCGAATAGGTGTGTAAATTTGTTGCTCATGCACAGCGCTGTCATACCTTCGGGTCGAGTTCGGGCGATATAAAAGTGCTATTTACAGCAAGGGTCGCGATGTCCGATCCTGACCACACGTGACCACGTGTCCCTCGTCTCCAACCTTTTGCTGAAAGGGGGCTTGGGTCGTTTGTTGTTGTTGTTTTTACACCCACCCCCATTGCTTATGGCATCGCGCTCCCAAGTGCATCCGTCCTGGGCAGGGCGCACCAAAGTGGGGATAGCCCTAACGTAGAACGGTCATTGCCATGTTAGTAACAGTTAAACACGGGTTGCTGCCGACAGTCTAAAATAGGTAGGCTTAATCCCGCAATTCTGCCCCGCCAACATGCTTATGTGGGCCGCCTTCAACTGTCACTCATAGTGGCACTGATATAGGGGAGATCACACATATATAACTGTAACCTAGACACCCAGGTGGGTGCCTAGTCGCGAAGGGCAACGCAACCGAGATAGAATGGTAGTTATTATCGAATGCTAAAGGAAGTCTGGTTTGAGCCACTAGATGGGTGTAGATATGGGTGTAGCTCAGTGCCCCAATCGCATTGGATACGGGGTCGCACTGACTTAGAGGCAAAAGAATAAGTGGTCACCACATAGGTTACCGGCGTGATTGACCAAGTGGTTGCGGGTGCGCCGCTCGCGAGCAGATTTTAACCCGTGGTTATTTCGGTGTCTTGGAGTGTCCCTCTGTCCCAAACCCACCGATAGTTCATTGTTAAGCCGATTAGCCTGCAGCACACTGAGCTGGGCACCATAACCAAGAGTTAGGCCTGCAGGAGAAGTAGCTGAAAGAACCATATAGGTCCAGGTGTACTTTGGGGGGCATTCCTCTGCAACCAAAGACAGATTTCGGGTTGCTTCAGTGAGGTCCTTCCACCCGCGCTTTAGCCAGGGCGGCTTCTGGGTGGTATAGTTGTTATATAGCAAGGGTGTGGTCGTTCAAAAGTTTGGTAAACACTACGTAGAGCCTCATGGCGTCAGGGCATTATGGACCATGCAGCATTCGCAACTTTCAGAATAGGGCCGGTATTTGCACCAAAGTTTCCGGTTGGTTCCCACAGACTTGTCCGCCCCCGAGGTTACCCTTTAGGGGTAGAACTTGAGACTAAGGGGGCATCTCCTGCTCCGGCGTCACAAATAAGCGTGAGCTACGCGGGGATGGAGTACCATGTGGTCCTGCCACCACTGGGTTCCCGCCAGTCGATGGTTCACTTTGGGTGGGACCTCGAAGTCTACGGTTCCTGGGAAGCTTCCAGCCGTAGGGCAGTTAGCAACAGATGAAAGTATCAGCGTGTGGGTATCGGACATCTGCTTTCTGGGAGCTCCATGCCCTGGGAGCACGCGCGTTGCCCTAATTCTGAGGCCACCCATAAAGGGGCCGAGCAGCAAAACAAGTAAATAGGCTCGTTAGGCGGGCCTCGGGCCTTACAGCTGGGTGAAACCACCATCATTTGGAGATAGGCCCAGGTAAAATAGGGCTTTTCTTAATGTCTAGAGGACCATTGCGGTTGGGGGTAGCCCCCACCGGATTCAATGGTCGCGTACCGCAGCTGCGGGAGACTGGGATCCGGGTTTACGGACATGTTACCGCGCTAGGGGCGCTGCCAGCAAACATGGGTGCTGCTGTCCCAGTATCTGGGGTGTCAGCGGGGCAATCGCAAGGGGACAGTATGTCAATAGTACATTTGACACGCCCAGGGTGCACTAAATCTCCACTTCAACGGAGCAGGAATTTGGCACCGCTGGGGATGCTCTGGGTTGTGGTGAGGGGCACCCCCCGCCACCCTCCTTCTGAGGAGCATGATGGGAAGGGCGTAGCAGGACTTAGTCAATCCTCAATGCGTGAACTTTACTGTCAGCACGCAATGTTTAAGCCGGACAGATTCCCGTAGCTGGTATGCCTAGGGGGTTACATCACTGAGGGATCTGTAGGGACATAATTCCCATAAGGAATAGGGGATGGTGGGCAGGGGCAGGAGTCGCCCCTTGCCCATGGTCACGCGCTGGCAGCGAGGAGCACTCCTGTGCTCCGGGTTTAGCAATCAGAGGGGCTGGCCAAAGGTTAAGTAAACCCCTTCTCGCCTTCATAGCCTAAGAGGGCAGGCCCAGAATTGTGAAGAGGGTAACCTGCCCGCTTGGGGGGCGAATAGTTCTTGGCACATCTCCCCAGGCCCAATGGGTCCTTTATTTCAGCAGACCCTATTCCGATTAGGATAGCGTCTCGGGCCTTGGGGGCTTAGATGGGGCCATCTACAACACCAGGAGCTATAGCTCAATGGTAAGTCTTGGGTTCGAGTCCCGCAAACGCTGTCAAAGTGTCATAAGTTGGCAAAATTTCAAACTCTTCTTTAACCAGGAGCCATAGCTCAATAAGTCTTGTGCCTACGGTTGTAATGGTCTCACAGGACAAGGGTTCGAGTCCCGCGAGCACTGTCAAACTGTCATGAGGTGGCAGAATGTCAAACTCTTCTGTCTGCAGGGATGGTTCCCTTCCAGCTAGTTGCAGGAAGCCCTAGATAGGAGAGGTGCAGGTAAGACTATAGCGGGTTGGTGGGGGGCCCTGGCTGCGACGGTTAGCCGCCTCCAGGGCTGTGGCGGAGTTACAGGGCGATCTGGAAGCAGGCCGGTACAAAGGGTACCTCTGCGCGGCACCACGTGGTGCCTGAGCCAAAACGAGGAGCCTCCAGAGAGGTCCCGGAAGCCGGTCGGCGCCCCGCTAGTCCTGCAGGCGGTTGTGGGCCTGAACAACCGGGGGCTTGCTATGCGACGCTCCGCCCCGAGAGGGGGGGTGTGAGTAGAATTTCAACGGCACGTGATCGTAAAAAGAATCACTTGGGGGGCAGCACTTGCGGGTCGTTCCCGCGCTGCCCGGCTCATCAGGCGGGCAGGTGAAGTAGATGGTCGCCTGCCCTTGGATCGCCCGTAAGATAACCCACCCATTACATATACTGGAATTATGTAATAAACCTGCAGCATTTGTTACCCACTTACAACTGTTTCTTGTGTTTTCATTGGGTAACCTAATTTGGGGGAGTGGGGAAAGCGGGGTGCCCCTGGGGGTACTATGCCGCTGACCGCGGCCCCCGCAGGGGGCCACTCGGCGGTCGGCGCCTTAGTGGCCCCGGGGCCCCGGTCATCCCTCCCCACTCCCTCCCATCGGGGGGGGCAGGGACACAGACTGGTGCCCCCCTCCGTGTCAGGGCCAAAGTGACGCGCAATGCGCGTCACTTCCGGGCCCAGGTGTGAGGGGGAGGTTATTTAGCCTTCCCCCACCCTCACTGGCGACCTCTTTTGTCGCCCACCTCGCCTTTTCCCTCCCTACCACTTACCCGGCGTAGGCGTGGGGTGGGGGGGGGGTATTCCTGAGCGTTGTAATGTTTTCCTTTTCATTGCAGGCGAAGTTACAGGGCGATCTGGAAGCAGGCCGGTACAAAGGGTACCTCTGCGCGGCACCACGTGGTGCCTGAGCCAAAACGAGGAGCCTCCAGAGAGGTCCCGGAAGCCGGTCGGCGCCCCGCTAGTCCTGCGGGCGGTTGTGGGCCTGAACAACCGGGGGCTTGCTATGCGACGCTCCGCCCCGAGAGGGGGGGTGTGAGTAGAATTTCAACGGCACGTGATCGTAAAAAGAATCACTTGGGGGGCAGCACTTGCGGGTCGTTCCCGCGCTGCCCGGCTCATCAGGCGGGCAGGTGAAGTAGATGGTCGCCTGCCCTTGGATCGCCCGTAAGATAACCCACCCATTACATATACTGGAATTATGTAATAAACCTGCAGCATTTGTTACCCACTTACAACTGTTTCTTGTGTTTTCATTGGGTAACCTAATTTGGGGGAGGGGGGAAAGCGGGGTGCCCCTGGGGGTACTAAGAAGACGAGAAGGGTTGTATTTTTAGTGCAATATAAAGCATTAGAACTGCATTAAAAAAATACGCATATCAAATCCAAGCCAGTACGGAGTTTTTTTTATGAGAGAAAGATGGTCTCTATTGTTCAGAGTTTTTTAAATTAAACCACATATGCCGAATCATTTTAGATACATCCCTAAAAAACGAAGTAAATGTAATTTACATGTAATTTAAATGTAGCTTACCATAACATTCCGAGATGGCTGCTAAATTGCCAAACGAAGGCCTATGTATTGTCATGTAGTTCCTATATATCCTATACAGGATCTGCGCGTTCATATAACATTAAATGTGGGATTGGTGGCAGACTGGTTCCGAGCACCCCCACTGGATATGTTAGCCTGTTAGCATTAGCTAGCTCACAGTGCCACTAGAATCTCCTCTTATCGGGGAGAGAATAGTTTCTGGCAACCTCAGAATATGACAACCGTGATCCCAGGGCCGGACTGGCAATAGCGGGCACCAGGCATTTCCCCGGTAGGCCGCTACGGTGGGGGCCGGTTTTGGACCCCTGGGGGGGGCGGTTTTGTTACTGGGGGCTGGCAATATCGCCCCCCTGTTACAAAATCGGCCGAAACCAGCCCTCGCAAACTGGTTGGCTGCCCTCAACCCAGGGGGGGGCGGCTGAGCAGTTTGTCAGGGCCGGTTTCTGTTCCCAGTCCGGCCCTGCCTGATCCCCCAGGATCGTGGAAACGATACACTACTTTTCGCTCTTTCACTCGTGCTCACTTAGTTTGTCTCAGATATACACAGAATAAACAGTCTGGGCTTTTCAATAAAGAATTATTGAACAGTTGTTATTCTAGTGTAGAATAGATTTGCTGCTAGAACCATTAGACAGTAGCAGGGATATATTATTAGCAGTACTACGAAAGTAAAGGGATAGTACAGTTCTACCATTTTGCAGCAATCATGTATATATACAAGTACATAAAACACATAATAAGAAAGTGCGTACTCCTATGTTGCCTCCCTAACTAGGTGTACCTACATGAACCTAGCATCGGTGTAGGTGTTATGCCAAGAATCCCTCTAAGGTCTAGTCAACCCCATTACCTGAGAAAGAAGAGAATATGGGACCCCGTCCTGGTCTCAAGTTGGACACTCCGCAAGGGATGTTAGACCACTGCGAGCTGGAGTGTCTGCATGCAGGAACCTCAGCGTCTCTGGTCAGTGTGTCAGCTGGGAAGTCACGGTCTCCTCTGTCTTTCTAAGCAAGACATTATGTATATATACCCACAGTTATCCCCAGGAGTCCTACCTCGCTGTGTTACTGTGTCGGCCTAAAGGATGACGTTGGGCTTGAACTTTATACATAGATTAAAGGAAATCAGGATGCGTTAAAAAAATTAAAAAAAGAAAAGTTTTCTTTTCATTATTTAAGAGCAGGCAGTGGTCCCTAAGACTTAAATAAACATTCTTTTGACTGACTGACTGAGTGGCAAAAGACTAGCCTGATCAAATCACAGTCCATCTCTGTGAATGAAACAAGTCCCAGATATGGATCTTTGGAATCCATACCTATGTTTGCCAAACTATGATCTATATCAGGTAGAAACCCAAGTCAGAGTGCCAGGATTCCAATCAATCTGAGTGAGGACACAGAGCAGTGTGGGTGAGAAATAATTGTGACCCAGAGCCAGGATCCCTGATAGCAGGCCTCCTTTTCACGTGGGGACCTCCTGGACAAGACCCCTGCAAGGAGACCTGTAGACTGCATGGAGGAAGAACTCCCTACAGGAGGAAGAAGATTGGTGGACGATATCTTCATTAGGAGAGCCTGTCTTGTGCCCAGTGACTAAGGACCTTCTGAAGATGCTGCATCTATCTTGAGGGAAGAGGTTAACACATTGAGAAGGAGTACCGGGAGAGTACCATGCAGAAGGAGACCATCTAGAAAAACATGTTCAGCTGTGCAAGAATGACAGAGAAATATGACCATCTAGAGTTGACTCTAAGAGAGGGCATGGTCGGCTAGAATATAGCACTTGGGAAAGTGCAACAGTTGTCAAGATTTTGCATTTAAAGTAGGAGTGCGCTAAATTAACGCAATTTGCTTTCATGTAATTACACAACATTTCTGCAAAATTGTGAGAAATTACTTGAAATGCGAATCAGTTTTTAGAGTGAGGATGCTTAAAATAGTGCAAAAAAGCCTTGCAAACAACAGCCACTTGCATTCTATTGTTCACATGTATTCACTGTAACTTTTTACAGTGAATGGTGTGTTCGCTGTACGTTGTTAATGCAAATGGCACATAATTAGGTAAAGTGGCATAATGGCATAATTTCGTGAATTTCTCATAACAAACATAACACTAAATTCCCAAAACTATGAGAATTATGGTGCTTAATTCAAATTTCATCCAGGCATGATTTGAAGATGCCCTTTGTGTGAATCTTTGTTAGGCCCAAAAGTTGCAGGCCCCCATTAGGCAGGAAAATTTACACTGTGACTACGTGTTGTGAAGCTAAACCCCTTGGATGTTCTGGACCAAAGAAACTATAAAAATGTGTTGATGTTTCTCTATTCCCTTGTGTGACGAGACCACACAGGTGACTGGTGACCGATTATTTGCTTTCACCACCGCAGCCCAGGAATCAAGATCATGAGGGACACATTGCTGTAGGTCATACCAGGAAGATCCACAAGTCTATGCCTTCCTACCCTGATAGTAGCAGTCCTCGCTTTGGCAGCTTCCCAACCCAGCTCCCGTGGTGCATGTAAGTGTACCCATAGGGAAAGGAGCAAGAATGTGGGAAAAGCTGCAAATGTGCATGATCACTAGAGGCTGCAGAAGGAACAAGCTTGCTGCCTCTGGGCCTCCAGCACACCCCAGACACCCTTACATCAGGGAGAAAAGGGTAAATACCAGTAAAGGGGTTCCCCAGGGCACCAAAACCACACACACCAAGCATTCAGAGGGTCAAAAAGAGGACAACAGCACACCTCAGATGGACGCAGCAGAGGAAGACTGTGTGACGCATTACATCTACCCATAGTCAGATAGTAGGTGCACAGGAGCAGGATGGCACCTGGTTGAGTTGCCTTGCTCGGCCAAAATTGTGTCAAGGCCTTGTGACATAGGACATCTGCAACTGCTGTGAGGTGCAGAGGAGGCAACTAGTAAACTAAGCCTTAATGATGAGCAAATTACATCTCCCTTTAAATCATTATTCCTTCAGGAAGGTATTCACTATTTAGCACAATGTTTTGCCATTTATATGTTGTGTAATGTGTTTTAATTTTGCATGTAATATTTAGCTGTGAGCGCATTGAAATACTTTTCCTTTTTTTTAAAAAAATCACTGACTAGACAATGAGTTATTCAATGCTACTACATATGTTACTAAATTATGAGTTTCCAACTCACATCTCCCTAAGTGAGATATTGACTGCTCTTCTGTCACTAACTTAAGAGTGACCTTCACAGGTTTTTGCTCGGGTTTCAGTTTGGGGGGTGGCAACAGAGACCCTGGGACACCAGTGGTAAATTACCTCAGTTGACACAATTGAGGCCTAATACACCTTGCATGACATTGAACCCTTTGAACCAATCCTCATACACTGTCTCCCCATCCCACAAAAATCAGAGCTCAGTAACGGGCATATGTTTCTACTCCAGTCAGCTCAATTGATTTTGCCTCTTGGCAGCTGATTGGGACAAGCAATGCAACTTCTATAGAGGGAAGTTTACATTTTGCCTCAGAGTAATTTTAAGCTCGTCTAAGAAGCAATTTCCTTATCACATTAAGCTGCTCAAAGGTCAGCCTTCCTCTTGGACTCTGGCCCAGCAGACTCTGAATGTTGTTTTCCCTCCAAGATCCTCACTATACACAAATAATGATAGGAAGGGTTTCAAAGCACCGACCTTCTGCAAGCTGATGAGCTTTTTGACAAGATGTGCACTTCAAAAATCATGAACACTATATCCCAAAAGAAGAAATAGAACTTACAAGTTTTAAGGGATGAAGAACAGCAAAAAACATGTTCATGTACAACAAAGTTAATGCCAGTTTTTTGGCAATTATATGTTTTTCAGAAAAGTGCATCCCTACTGCATCCTCTTTTCTGGCCTTACTACATTGTTGTATTTTATGAGAAGGCAACTGCAAAGGTCATCTTAACTAATGACTGGGTGTCCTTCCTATGGTTTTCCAAAATCCACATTGAATTCTTCTTCTAGACAGCAAAATCTTTCACCCCATAGATTACTTTCATATTAGCCCCTACATGAGTTAAAATGCATGCTCGATATTGGTTTAAACAATTAACTCAACTGTATCAGTTTATTATTTGTGTCTGTCTGATCAGCATATATGACTGTGGAGCACGTTTTACTAGTATCATGTCTCAGTTTCAGTTTGTAAATAAAATGTATTTAAAGGATTTCAGATTTAAACTATAGGCTCTTGTTTTAACAGACTTAGGGCCTTATTACCAGTTTGGCAGTCTGACCGCAGTAGGACCGCGTCTGCCACCGCTAGCAGCCCACGGCACTGGCGGTTCAAAGACCACCGTATTACAAGTTGACCACGGTGCTGGTGGTGTGGAGGTGGGGATTTTGCAGCAATTGTGAGTACTTTTCTCAAATATAGCGATGCCTGTGTGTGCATTTCAACTGCAGATGTGTCGGATGCACACATATGCAGGATACGAGATTGCGAGATAGGCAATTTCCTAGCGGATCTTGCCACCCTCCAGCTTACACAATGTGTCCTAGGCTGCACCCACTCTGCGAAACACCTGCTAGATACGGTTTTCTCCAATCTATCTACCCTCGCGGTTAACAGGCCCATTCCGATGAGTTGGTCTGACCACTACCTGGTATCCATGGCACTCCAGGGAGTAGGATCCCTTCAGGGTGTAGCTTGGAAATCGGTCTTAAAATGCCGTGGCACAAACTTGACATCGAACATTTCCATGCCTTTCTCCTAATGAGTACACCCAGCCTGCCGGATGCCCCGGATGTGTCCGAAAGTACCCTATATGACTGGATCTTTCACTCCCTTGATACTCTCATTCCTGCTAGGTGGTCACAGAGCTACAAAAGTCAATATAATAGCAATCTGGCCACGGCCCGAAAAGCCTGCAAAAGCATGGAACGGGTGTGGACACGGGACTACGACCCAGTTCTGAAAAGGCAATATTGGGCAGCTATCAAAAACTATCACAGGGCGATCCAGAACGAAAGAGCAGCCTACTATGCGGATGAGATTAGAAACAGCAGCAACCCTGCCAAATGCATCTTCTCTATACTTAAAGATCTCAAATCCTCGGGCAACCTAAAGCTCCCCTCTCTCCTCTAATCAGCAATGTGAAGTCCTTGCCGCCTTCTTCCTCAATAACGTTGAGAACATCTACAGGACCTTCTCTCACACTGCGATCAGGACAGGCCCTGCACGAGGGCCCCACGTTACCCCCACACTTTCTGCCTTCCCGTCACTCTCACAAGAGCAGATGCACATGATCGGCAAGAAAATTAAATCAGGATCTCCTGCAGACCCTCTTAAACTGGATAAATTCCTTAAATCTCTGCCTCAGCTTCTCTCCCCTTTTTGCAAGGTGATCAATATATCCCTGTCCACGGGGGTAGTCCCCAGGGCCTGGAAACTGGCCAAGGTGTCCCCTTACTAAAGAAACCCACACTGGATGCCTCTAAATCAGAGAACCTTTGCCCTCTTTCTCTCCTGCCATGGGTACCTAAGATCGCTGAAGCCTATATCAACTCCATCCTAATGAGATTCATAGAAAATAACAATCTGCTTGACCCTTCTGAGAATGGATTCCGCCCACGTCACAGCACGGAGACTGCCCTCCTTGCTGTAACCGAACATCTAAGGGGCGCTCTGGATCCCAGGCGCACGTCAGCTCTGATATTATTGGATCTAAGCGATGCGTTCGACACAGTGTCCCACCAGATCCTGCTGCAGC
This sequence comes from Triturus cristatus, assembly GCF_964204655.1. Lineage (NCBI taxonomy): Eukaryota > Metazoa > Chordata > Amphibia > Caudata > Salamandridae > Triturus > Triturus cristatus. Next base: position 239,740,450 of record NC_140582.1, read on the forward strand.
GCCTAGAGGAGGCTGGCATTGGAGGCCCAGCCTTGGGCTGGTTTGCCTCTTTTCTATCTGAGAGAACCTTTCAAGTGTCGGTCCCTCCCTTCAGCTCCCAGGTACATGCTTTCCATCAAGGGATCCCACAGGGTTTAGCTTTGAGCCCAAATCTATTCAACATATACATACAACCCTTAGCAGTAGCCAGGAGCAGAGGACTAACTGTGGTATCCTATGCAGATGATACACAGTTAGTGGTGGCACTATCAGATGACTCTGCGCAGGATGCGCGTAAGTTTAGGGATAATTTAACAGTTATAGCAGACTGGATGACTGCCAACTGCCTCCAACTGAATGCGAGCAAATCTGAGATCTTGCTAGTGGGGAGAGATACTGAGCTGTGGAGTGAGCGTTGGTGGCCATCCACTCTGGGCTGTCCGCCCATCCATAAAAAGGCGGTCAAAAATCTGGGAGTATTGGTTGACTCCGCCCTTACCTTTCAGGCCCAAACGAAAGTGGCAGCTGGGACCTGTTTCGGACTCCTGCGTGGGCTCAAACCACTGTTGGGATTTTTTGACCCCACCGTCCATCAGGCCACCATTCTATTCTAATCTATCTATCTATCTATCTATCTATCTATCTATCTATCTATCTATCTATCTATCTATCTATCTATCTATCTATCTATCTATCTATCTATCTATCTATCTATCTATCTATCTATCTATCTATCTATCTATCTATCACCATTCTATGGACTATGCCAGCTCACTTTACTTGGGGGCAAATAAAGCCGAGATTCTCCGCCTACAAAGGGCATAAAATGCTGCTGCCCGGACACTACTCGGCCTGTTTAAAACTCTGCATCGCCCTCAGAATTCTGAACCTCCATTCTCCGGATCTCTTGGCGAATCTCATTTTGCCCTACACACCCACCTACCAGCTACACTCATTGGCCAGCACCTGGCCGATGTCCCCCGGGTGAGGAAAGTCGGAGCGGGAGGATGCTCCTTTCGCGTCCTTGTTCTGAAGCCCTGGAACTCTCTTCCTGTGTGTATCAGAAGTATTAAAAACCATGCTCCATTCTGCAAAGCCATTAAAACTCATCTCTTTCCTGTTTAAAAGGTCTCCGGTGTCTCTCCCACAGTGTTTTTAACAGTTTGCAGTTTCAGCGCTGGGACGCCCCTTAGCTGGGGCATTTGTGCACTTTACAAAACATATAACATAACATACATGTGTGAAAATACCTTGTACCTATTACCAGGGTTCAGCCCATATGTGGGCAGTCCTGGCAATGGGTATATGGTACGAGAAGGACTTACCTGTAGATTACAGCAAACAGGATCATAATCCTCTGCCTGAAGATCCTTCTGTGAAGTTGAGACATGGAGGAAGGAATCCACATCGGAATCTGCCTGGCAGCACAAGAAAGGGGTGAGTACGCACCCCAATTCCTTTGTCACCGCCACCGTAAAGCAGGCGTTCGAAATGCCGCGGTCCGCTCGGGGAACAGGCAACTTGTAATACCGATGGTGGTGCAGCTCCCATGAACTGTCCTAGTGCAGCTGCCTTTCCCCGATTCCGAACGTGGTGATCTGCTTGCGTTCTCAGCGGTCCAGCGGCAATCTTCGCAAAGGCAATCCACCAAACTCGTAATACGGCAGTCGGACTGCCAGGTTCTCCATGCTCGGACCGCCATCGAAAATAAGGTGGTCCACGGGACCACCAAACTCGTAATAAGGCCCGTAGTGATCAATTAGAGTATGGCAAGTGGTCCGCAAATCCTTCAGTGCATCAGACGCCCTCACCCACATTTCTTATAGCTCTCCACTGGCTTGTATGGGAGTGGTCTGGCGAAAGTACTTCCACCTGGAAGGTGAGAGCACTTTTGTCAAAACTGTAATGCTGCTGTAATATTTAACTTGCATCTGATTTTACTACTATAAACTGGGAGTGGCACGTCTTTGCATATTATTAGGAGTGGTTACACAGCATCTCCAATAACTCTAATATTTATCCTTCAACATATGCTGCTTGATGCACTCCAAGAAGAGACCTGCCTGAAACCTGAAGAGGAAAGGAGATTTCACTGACTGCTGCTGCTCAGAATCCCTTCCTGTCTGCCCCAGTATCGAGCTCTGGTTTGTAAATACTGCTCCTACATTTCCAGGGTGCGAGCTTCCTGCTTATCCAAAGGACTAAAGTGTTACCGGTGCTGTAGCTTCCGAAGTCAGACGATGCAGAAAGTGTTGAGATAACGGGAATAGCTCAAAATGGTTCATCACATGCCAACCCATTTCGATTTTGGAAATTAACCACTATTTTTGCCAAATTCAGTAATTGATAATGAAGTGAATTTGGAAGATAGTGTAATAGTTTGCCTCACTGTGATTTGTTTTTGTCTTTTGGAACTCTCCCTCCTAACGTTTTGCAATTGGCATCAACAGATGCCAGGCCTGATGAAATGTCTGGAGGAGGTTAAAGGCTGGATGACAGCTTCCGCCTTAAAACTCAACGGAGATAAGACTGAGGTCATGCTCCTGGGCCCAGCTTCCCCAGTACTTTTTTCCTCCCTATGGCCTCCATGTCTGGGCACGCCCCCCATCCCTAAAGAGAGCGTAAAGAGTCTGGGAATTTGGCTGGACAAAAATCTTACCTTCACTCACCAGGCGACCAAGCTATCTGCCACGTGCTTTGGCCTGCTCAGAACACTTAGGAAAGTCCTGCCTTTGTTACCAACGGAGGCCAAACAGGTAGCAGTACAAGGCCTGATACAGTCCAGGCTGGACTTCAATAACGCCCTCTACGTGGGTGCCCCAGAACTGACTCTACGGAAGTTACAAGTTGTCCAGAACTGTGCAGCACGCACCCTGCTTAACACTCCACGTACGCAGTCAGCCAGACCCGGACTGAAAAGTCTACACTGGCTACCGGTGAAGCAGCGAGTGGCTTTTAAGGCACTATGCATTTCACATCATGCCTTCTGGAAAACAGGCCCAGCGATAAATGATAATTTGGTCACCCGCTACCACCCAAGCAGGAATTTACGCTCCGCCGAAGCTTTCCTGGCCGTGGTCCCAAAAGTTAAGAGAGCGAGATCTGGAGGCAGAATGTTTGCTCTGAATGCCTCAAAACTCTGGAATTCACTCCCGCTTCAACTCAGATGCAATCCCAACCTGCAATCGTTCCGCAAACAATTAAAGACTCTTCTGTTTGCTAGGTCCGTCCTGACCTAATCTTGTCTTAAACTTCCGCCGTACCTCCCCTCTCTGACTGCATCCTTAGCGCTTGGACGCCCTTCGGGCAGCAATCGCGCTCTACAAATCGATATACAATACAATACAAGATAGAAAGGTAAATATTGCTTACCTGCTATGTTCTTGCATTCTCACTTGACCTTTTGCTATAAGCAATGTATGAGTCCAATAATGGAAACACTGGATGCAATGATGCCGTGGCTATAATGAGAGCTGATACTAATTAAATGTGCACAAGAAATGATGGTTGTCTATTGATGAAAACAATTTTATATTTTTTCAAAATAGTGATTTTCTTTCTCTAAATTGGTAATGATTTTTAAATCTTCACATAATATAAAAGTACTGAATTCAATTGTATTTATTGTGTTCTGTAAATAAACTCGTTTCATGTTTCTATGATGTAATTGCTTGATATAATTCATGTATTTATTGCTGTTTACAGACACGTTGGCCGTATTTGAGGTATGTGCAAGATATATATTTTCAAATGGATGTTCTGAGTGCAATATGCCCAAGAGGTTTGCTGTAAGCATACATGGGTGTAGTAATGGATACCACTGAGTAAATAGATTACAACCGAAGGAAACATAAAGTCATGTTTCAGTTATTAACCATGATACCCTGCTTCTTCTATTCATTTCATGACGACCCTTCTATTCATTTCATGATGAGCCATTAAAATAAATGCCAATTATTCTAAGCTGTGAAGTGACAAGAGGGGTGATGTGGTCAAAATGTGGGTACTGGAGATGAAGGGACCTATTCACAAAAACATTCATGAGTACAAGAAGTTGTACCACAGAAGTACTCTTTTAAGAAGCCTTACATGCTTTGTAAGTCGCCTGAAATATTCAAGTTTCTATTGGAAAAGGTGAAAAAAGGTGAAAAAAGGCTACAGTCCTTTCTCGTTGTACTAACTGTATATAAATATTCTCTGAATAATCATATTTTATTTCCATTATAGATATCTTGGAGCTAAAGGCATGTATAAGGGAACCTGCAGGAGAACAATTGTACGTATTCCAGAATGCCTCTGTGAAAAAGTCTCAAAGTTCACAATTTTATGTTGTGTGGCTTTGAGCGGTGCCAAGCAGTGTTTTTAGAAGACCCATAAAGAGGCCTTTGCCATAGTCAAAACAGGGAAGTTCGAGGGCCTGATTCGCACGGTACATATATAGGATCAGAATTAGGCGTTTACATTGGAATTAGAGACATTTAATCACGTATTTGAAGTGGAAGTCAAGTTGCAGCTTGAGTTCCAGAACACAACCTAGCAGCCTCTGGATATCATCTAAAAATTGCATAATATTTTGAAGAGGTGGCATCTATTTACAGTAAACAGAAGGTTGAAGTACAGATCAACACAAAGCAGAGTAAAGACTTGTGTGCCTGATTCACAAACTGCATTTTGTAATACAAACCTTACTACAAAATGCAATTCATAAAACAATGGTTTGAGATTTTCACCTCCACTTCTACTATCTTTTCTAAGGGCAGATCTCTGCACATGTAAGTTTAATACTTAGGGCCCGTTATGATGTCGGATGGACCGGAGTCCATCCGACATCGTTTGGGAACTAGAACCGAACTATCGCCTGTCGTCGGTTTCAGCCCAGCGAGTAGGATGCGACCGAACACTGTTCGGTCTCAATCCTATTCTTTACAATGGGAGCATGCTCTCATTGGAAAGAGCAGAGGTGCAGTTTATCCCTGTAACCCGTGTGCCTGCCACGGGGTGCAGGGATCAACAGGGACACACCATAGGTCCCCCCTAGGCCACCATCTGGAGGTCTTGCAACCATGGGGGCCCTGCTGGGGGCCCCCAAAGTCAGATTCCCACAGCCTTTCTTTGTCGGAAAGGCCGGCACTGAAAGGCTGTGGGAATCTTCCATCATAATCCCTCTGCCAGAAAGAGCCGCCCAAGGGATTGGTGGAGGATTTCCGAATGGCAGCCGGGCTCTCTGAGCCTGTCAGAGGCCATTCGGAAATCTAGTTAAGATTCCTTTCCGACTGACCCCATTAAAAGGGGTCGGTCGGAAAGGAACCTGAACGGGACATTTGAATGCAGTCGGAATGGTTCCGACCAATGGTCGGAGCAGTTTCGGACTGCATCGAAATCAGCCCCTTAGTAGTAAATTTGGGAGAAACCAGGAGGAGTGATGGGAAAATCAGGAATATCCTCAACAAAATGTGTGGGGTATAGGACAAGGGAATTAGGGGATTATGGATTAGCTAAGTACTACAAACAGCCTCCTTCAAAAGAGGAAGCCCATTGCTATTCACAAACAAAACTTCTAAAGGTACTACAGCCTTAACGATGACAAAACAGTAGTAAAAGTATCCCAGACTTACCTTGAAGTAAGTCATGCACCACACATGGCCACTCACAGGTACTGTAACACATACCCAAAGAAAATAATGGAGGTAGGGACATTAAATAACACCCCATAGCAACTAAAGGTAAATAGATACACTTATTTCAGCTTTTAAACTATGGGTCTAAAGAAGTTACACAACGCAGCATAGTAAGAAAAGTTTGTGCACTGCGTTACATCACTTGGAGAGACCAAAACCACACCATATCTTCAAAGAAATGGTGCAGTTCTGCTCTATCGTAGTGTTGGGGTACTTGTTGCTGACTAGTAGCAGCCCAGGCACCCTTGTGCCATAGAGTACGTTTGTCTGTGTTGTGGTCAGGATAGTTTTGTGCTGGAAGGGGTATCTTCCTGCACAAAAACCATCCTTTGAGGCTATTCCCTCTTTGCATTTGTGCTGCCGAATGCCGCACACATGCAGAGAGAAAATAATGGGAAGGAATTAAGATATTTCTCTTGGTACGTCAGCCTAAGGGAGGTGCACCAGTTTGGTCAAAGTGATGTCTGCATCTATTTGTAAACCCATGGTGAATGCAGGGGAACATCCATGCACCTCCCATGGAACTCTTCCCTGAGGCAAAGTAACAGAAGGCATTGCTATGAGCTGCGTTGCGTTACTTTTTCTTTTAAAGTCAAACAAATCAACATTTGCGTGCCTTTGTAAATACCAAAAAAGGATTTTGCTTCTGGCTGTATTGAAAAAGTAACGCAACCCATACACAAATATTTTGTAAAACTGGGTCAGAATTATTTGTTTTTCTGAAATGTTGAAAAATTACAAGTAATTATCCATTATGTTATTATTTTTAAATCTACGAACAACTATAATTTAAAAATTAAATTAACATTTTAAACTTTTAACAAAAAGCTAGAATAGTTTCATTTAATACTATACAGAACTTATCAAAATATAATACATTTTAAATGAAAATGAATATGCTATCGTGGGTGATCTTTTTTGTTTAATTATTCTTTAAGAAATATTATTTATAAATATATTTTAATTAGTTATTACCCGTGGTGGCTGTCCCTGGACTGCCAGACTGGTGGTCCGATTGATGTATTACAACTACGGTGATGGGACTGCCACAGGACTGCTGCAACTACTGGTGGCGAGTGATGTGAAACTATAATATGCTGGCGGTTTAGCTGCAGTACCGCCAACCATATTAAGAGTTTCCTCACTGTGACCCTTTTCATGGGGATGACGGGAGTGAATTTAGGGGGGCACTCGGAGTGTCCCCCTGCCTGTATGCACCCCCTGTTCCTGCACGGCATGGTCTGCACAGTTCATGCCATGCAGAAACGTTCTTTGGTGCTCCAATAGCGCTGCCTTTCTAAGGCTCACATATGAGGCTTTGAAAGGCACCGCCGTTGGATCACCAAAGCAGGACCGCCTGACCTGTATTACACTTGTTATCCGGTGGGCATTCTCACCATAGGTTTGGAGGTGTGGCAGTGGGGTGCAGTGCAGCGAATTACAGGGGAGGGCTACAACCGTAGGCCATGGAGGCAAAGGGGGCCCTGTAAGGGGTACCCAAAGTTGCTTTCTTAAACCCTTTCTGTGTCTGAAAGGCTACAACCGACATCGTAATCCCAACTGCAGAAACGCCCTCCTATGGGGATTAAGGGCCGGTCTCCAAGTGGCCTACGGGCTCCTTGAGCCCATTGGAAGCCAGTCGGACTCACCGGCCGGTTTTAATTCCAACCGCCACCGATGTCGATCAGGAAGCCTCAGACCTGCGTTCGAAGGCTTTCCAACCTACATTGTAATCGCCCCTTAGTGTGGTATTCATTGGTATTCTCTGGGATCAGGCTGGCGATTACCTCCTGATAGCAGGTTCAGACTCGAAAGTGAAAAATGTTTCTGTGAAGTAGATATTTTCTTAGCAGCAGCAAAGAAGGGCAGATGCATAATATGTGGGTGATAGTTTCCTTGTTCAAGCCAAAGAGAATCACATTGCTTCTTCAGCTGCAGTATTCCTCCATACCGGGAGGGGACTCCAGCAGATCCACTCCTCCAGTCTAAGTGCCAGTACGTTATTTAATTCACATATATTTAATTAGCTCGTTTGCTGTAACATTTTATTTTAGCAAAACCAGGGCCATGATAAATATTTACATTTACATTATCATATGTTTTAATATTTTTTTAAATAATAATATGCTTTCATAAGTTTCCCTGTACATTTCCATAGGGACATCTTCGCCACAGTGATGAAGATCTCCTCCTATATGTGGAAAACTACTGGTAGAAACTTTTTGTTCATAAATCCTGTTGTAGAAGGCGCCACCAGGAGGTGGAGACATGGGAGTCTACACTTAGGTGGTAATCTACACTCTGAAACAGTGAAATCATAAAAAAATGTACATTAACATCTAGGTGCAGAAGTAGGTTTACACACGAACTTATTTACATGTGTAAATGCACCTTTGTGAATTGCCTCACCTTGTGTTAATTACATTAGCCTCATTCCCAGTGAGCTTTACCTGATAGCAGATATGAAGGGAGACCAGATATCCTCAAGGACATTTAATTGACTGCACACTCTGAAAGATCTCTTTATATTACCATGGTAAAGAATCTATGTAAATACATGACTTTTTGTTCTTTTTGTTTTGTTTACCCCGCTAAACAAACTGCTTTGATGAGTCATCAAGTGTTCTGTTGACACTGAGAATGCGTTGCTCTCATCTTTGTAACTAGTCAATTTAAAAACAACAACTTAATAATACAATCGTTGTCATAATATTAATTCAATTCATATTTGAAAAATACTTTTTGCTCATCCAATTACAACATAGGTGCTCATAAAAAACTGTGAGCTAACGTCTGTCTTGTTTCACAGAATCAGGAATGGAGGATTTTTACACTTGTACATGAGATTTGCACATAAGAAAATTTAGCCAGTATGATGGAATTTCACCAATCACATACCTAGGATTAGAGGTGTGTGTGTGGGCTTTTCTGGATGTACATGCCTACATGAGATGATAAAGATTCAAAAACTCATATATTTGTAGGTAGTCGATAATTAGTAGGAAATTTCGCAGACTGGAGTTTGACATAAATCTATGGTGGTCAAGAGCAGGCTATAGGCCTTATTATTACTTTGGCAGTGTGGCAGTGGGCTGCCGTGCCAGCACCCCACTGCCACACCGCCAAAGCCATATTGAGACCACCTGCTGGATTCCAACTGGAATCCAGGTCGGGCGGTCCTGCGGCACCTGGCCCGCGGCAGTGCAGTGCTAAGGCTCATAAGCAAGCCTTAGCAAGGCACCACAATGGGAACGCCATTGCACATTCCTGCAGGACATGTTATGTCAAATTCATGCCCTGTAGAAACTGGGAGTGCATGCATCCATGGGGGACCACCATGTGCCCCCCTGCATGCATCCCTTGGCACAGAAGAAACAGGGGGCCTTGTAGGGCCTCCTATTTTTCGTCACGCCACCCTTTTCATGGTGGGCTCACTGCCATGAAAACTGTGGCGGTGAGGAAACTCTTAACATGCTTGGCCGTGCCACAGCTGCACTTCCACTACAAAAAAGAAAAAAGGAGACCCTGAAGGTCTGAGGGGACCAAGGGTGAATGTACGCTAAAGAGAACAGTGGTCCCATACATGTTAAATTAAAACAATATCACAATTTAGTAATCAAAATTGGAATTACAAATGTATCAATGAAAATTAAGGATTTTAATTAACAATTAGGTTGAACGCAAAGATAATATACAAGAAAGTGAGTGAGCAAGACGTGACAGGGCAGAGGGAAATCAGCCGATTCCTTACCACAGGCAAGTGGCTTAAAAGGTGACTTTTCAATATGTGAGATTGTAGGTAAACAAAAAGTCACAATCTGAGTTACATCTCATACTCCACAATTAAATACAAATATTAGTATAGAGTTGAAGATGTATGTGTCGACGACGTTTAAATGCCAGTAAAGGTATAGGGATCTCATCAGGACTACCTGAGAAAACACCTCCAGCTTATTAGGGACCTCAGAGAGCTGCAAGGATGCCAGGGATCGAGGATCCCTAGTGGTAGAAGTGGTCCTATGGTGGTCTGTCTGCCCTGCTTGTAATAGGGTGGTCGGACCACTGCCACCGTGGGTTTGGAGTTCTATCGGACTGCCAAACTCATAATAAGGTCCTTAGTCTATTTGTCTAGTGGGAATAAGAAAAAACACAATCTATTATTGCAGGAGGTGCAAGGGAACCAATCTGTCAAGAAGCAAAATATTCCAGTTGAGAAGCAAAAAATCTAAATATGTAACTGCGATTGGACTTCTAAAACTACTAACAATTTTTTAATGGTAACTCCACAGGAGCAATTTCCTTATTTTTTTCTCTCATACGTTTGTGAATGGAGCACTGGATGTTTTTGTCAGTCTTTGAGAAACTGCAACATGTAAAAGTAAGTATTTTCTAAATTTTAAACTACCAAGAACATTAAGCAAATATAGTTTGTTATAATCAAAAGGCTATAAAATCTGGTTATATGAAAAATAGCTGACACCACCAATTCAGTTTATTGTACTAGCCCACATCAATAACAGCACACCTAGCACATTATATATATTATTCATACCATATGTGATAACAAAGTCGTTATTATAAATACATTTCAAAGTGCAGAAACAAGCATGATTAAACACAACCTACCTTAAAATTCCCACTGTGTAAAAGATAATCTAAGTGAAATGTATCCTTTTATGCAATACAAGCCACGCTGAAATATCCCTATATGCAATAGAGTTATATGTGCCTGTGCACATATGCAATATGAATTAAAAGTATCTCTGCATAAAACATATTTTAAAAAACACTGTCTCATAATATAAACAATGTCAAAAGCATGTTAGCATAAAATATATCTGAACAACATATTATTCCTGTGTCCAAAATAAACCATTTTAAATGTGCCTTTCCATACAGATAGGACAACTAAAAAAATATAAGATACAACATTATCCTACAAATATAATTTATCTGCATAGCTTATATTGTGACATGAAGTATTGCCTGGAAAATATATTAAACAGCGAATTTATTTTTTCAAGAAACACTACCCTAAATTACAAATTCCTGGCAAAAATTGACCCACACATATTGTTCAATTTAAAATAAAATTGTAGGCACACATTGTTATTCATCACATAAATATCCCCGCACAGTAATATCCTGAAAAAATAAATACAATCAGAACATATTGCTTTAAATAATATAACCAGAATTAAAACACACCTGCATGAGATATGAGTAAAGCAACATTTTACCAGCATAGCATATACGCCAATGAAACAATTTCAAGGTCTAAAAAAACCCTGGCATGATGTCAAATGTGATGGTTTGTGGGTTACCAAAGGTTTACTAGAGGAACTCATTTAATATAAGGGGCCGTAAAAGATTAGGTCCTGAGTCACAAAAAATCATAAATCTAGCTTTTAAAGTTACCCCTTAGTTTTGTGTACATTTATAGTTTTTATGAATTCTCAAAGAATTCCAAGAATATCCTTGAAAGCTGTGACAATCACAGCTGTCCTGCACTACTCAGAGTTTAGTTGTATATGGTGTTCAATTACACATGCGTAAATGCTAATCAAAATTGCAGCACTGCTTTTTTCTTTTTGGTCTTCACTTTGAAAATATTTTTCTTTGTGGAGGAAGAAACCTCGAGCATATTTATAATGCCCCTGCTGCACTTTTACCACCCCGGAGCGTCACTTTTTTGCCTGTCCATATTTACAAGGCCATGCAAAGCCACCCTGCATGGATTTACATGGCCTTTCTGCGTGGAAGGGGTGTTGTATGAGTGTTGCTGTGCGTGTTCCTACGCAACACCTATGGTTTTTTACACTGCCCCAGATTTACAACATAGAGTAAATCTGGGGCTGCGCCAAAACTAACACCTTACCAAAGCAGGGGTAATGAGGAGGAATATTAACATTTCTCCTCGTTTTTTCCTCTTTCCATGTGTGCTGCATTTTGTAGCATACTTGGAATGAGGAAAATGCCTCCTTTGATTTTGTGCAGGAAGGTGTCCTTTCAGGGCAAAAAAAAATCATGCCAACAACACAGACACCCTTGCAATATGGCGCTCGGCTGCAGTTTGTGCGGCGGCGCTGGCAGAAAGGATAGGAATGCTTAGTATCTTGTATTGCATTCCTGCCCTTTTCTTTTGACGTAGGGCAGTGCAGCTAGAAGGTTTGCGGCACTGCCCTACGCCAAAATATTGTACACATGCCCCCTCTTCTCTTAAAACCACAGCATTGTTGGGGATATCCTCTCGCCTTTCCGATACTCAATAGACCCTTGCTCCTGCCCTTGACAGGAGTAAATCTCCAATCGTATACAGGACAAAAATGTGACTGGGAACGTTAATAAATACCCCAAAACCTATCCGTTTGTGTGTGTGATTCAAATTGTCGAGGCAGTTCCACCATGCAACGGCCATTCCCATCCCTGTGAACATGTTCAATTACCCATAACATTACTTCATACGGGACTAAAACTGTTTGCAAGAAAATTAAGTTAGTGGTGTAAATTCATGTTTGTGAATCGTAAACGTGAATCTGCACTCGTGAAATAATTTGTTCTGCGTATGGCTTTGTGAGCTGTCCCTAAAAACGCACATGTAAAACTGCATATTAATGTACGAGTTGCATAGACATGGAAAGACTTGATGCTGGGGCTTGTAGATATCACCAGTGCCAAACACACAATGATGCTATTCACAAAGGTATGGAGTTAGGCATACAATCTGTGCAACTCATGCAGGTGAGTTGGGAGTATTTGGGTATTCGTGTACATTTTTTTTGCAATATTAAGTAAAATTACTCTTTTCTTAGTATTTCTGTGTATAATAATGATGTAGTATAGTGCCGCTATCATGTATGACTATGTTTCTAATCCCACAGTACATTTGCCCAGTATGGGTAAACACAGAGGGCCTGATTTACAAAGGTAAACATAGTTTTGTGTAAGATTACAATTGTTTGCTATTCACAAAGGTATTTTGCGAGTAGTATTTTTAAAACTGCGGAGTCTCCGCACATACAAAGGTAGGACTGTCCTATATTTTAATGTACGGAGACTCCACAGTTGTAAAGATGCTGCTTGTAAAATACCTTGTGAAAGTGTAAGTTTACATTTGTGATTCAGGCCCTAGGTCTTTACAGGGTTGTGAAAAATTATAATATTTCTGAACATTATCTGTCAAAGCTCTCATTCTTTTCAGAGTAAAATGTTAACATACCTGGCTCTCCTCCCCACACAGTTCTTACAAATACTGCATGAATAGACACACTCTTCTGAACTTTCTGCAAAACATACACAAGTCATTTTCTTGAAAATCGGGAGCAGAATTGTACACGCCTACACATCTGTGAAGAATTTAATGCCTACCAATTTGAGAGTGGAGCTCCGGGCTAGATTAACAAGCAGTAGCCATAAATTTACTCCTGTAGCGTTCTGCCTAGATACAGTTGTGTCTGGCATGGCTCGCGGGTGGTGGGGCGTGGGGTCACGAGAGGAGGGGGGGTCATGTAGGGAGGTCGCGTGGGGGGTTAGTTAAAAAAAAAAATAATAAACTTAACTTTCCACTGGCCGGGTCCTGTCTCTTCTCTGCTCCTGCTCTCCGGTGAACAGGAACAGGAAGCAGGCAGCCAGGCTCCCTCCCCTAAGCCAATCACAACGCTGCAAGCAGCGTTGTGATTGGTCGGGACGCTGCCAAGCCAGCGGCTTATGGGAAGGCCATCTTCTCCATGGAGAAGGGCAGAGTATGCATGACTGGTTTGGGAGGCCCCCAGGGGGCCGACCAAACAGTCTTTGTGAACTCAGGAGTGGGCAGGCACACCGCTCTCCCCTGCCTGCTCGCAGAGCAGCCCTGCCCGCAACCAAACAAAAAAGGGTAATAACTGAAAGTTGTTACCATTTTATGTTTCTGCTTCTCACACTGCGATAAAGCAGTGGGGCGACGCTCCTCCACCCTAGTGGAGGAGCCGCCCCTGCCTAGATATGGAGTAAACTTCTGGCTCCCATGGAATGGATTCTACAACTCCTGGTGGAAATCTGCAACTATTGCAGATTATCAGGATCAGTACTGGAATAGTGTAATAGTTGCTATTTTTGAATGTGTAAACGTATATAGTGTGCATCTGTTCATGCTCACTTTTATAGCATACAATTCAGAGTGAACCTTCTCAGAGAAGCTCGACATTGATTATGATCTTTGAAAGAAGCTTTACCACCAGATAGATTGCTCTACCACCAGGCAGTTCTTTACAACCAAACAGATTCTTAACTACTAGTTGTGTTGAGTTAGGAAAGGACCACAGTGAGAGGAGATGGACCCAGTGTGGAGACAGCAGGATGACAAAGAAGGGTTCACTCCCGCTCTGGGTCGCTGCTATCAAGAGTGGCCTAAAATGGCAGACATCTGACCTTATTAAAATTGCATGCATGCATGTTCGCACAGTTCTCTACAAGACACCAGTAACATAAAACATTCAGCAATGAAAATGGGGCTGACTACTGACTTTCTGCCAGTACTAACCACGGTTACACTTTGTCTCTAATGCCAGGATTGAAACCAGTCTCCCAACGTCAAGTCAATTGAAAATAGGATTTCTAAACACCACTAATACCCGCGGGTGTCTATTGCTACAATCTTTGTAACTTTTGATTCATCTACGCATCACTCGACTATCTCTTGCATAAAATAGCTGACTCAAGTCACTGTGAATTTGTGTACAGTACTGTTTGATATTCTGAATTAAAATGCATAAATTCATTATAGCGAGGAAATATTTTCTATAATTTATTGTGGCATTGGATCAATTGTAGCTGCAGTGCAAAACACTGCATTTGCCTGTTATTCCTACGAATGTTTAAGGATAAAAGACAAAAGAAATATAACGCAGTTAGAACATTGTAACCAGTGAAGACATAATGCTCTGGGTTAAACTTGAACAAACAGAAAGATAATTAGAATACATGAATATTAAGAACTTTACTGAAGGAGATGGAATTGCTCATAGACAATAATGGTTGGTGCAGGCCTTCTGCTCCAACATCCTGGGGCCGTATTATGCATTGTGATTGTTTGCGCCCGGCGCACATTTTAAAAGGTGAGCCGGGCGCAAACAATCACAATGCGCCCTATTATCATGCATGCGCTGCCCCAGGTCAGCCGCAAACTCGGCTGCCCTGGAGGCAGCGCATTCATGTGAAAGCACGGAGCAGACGCTCCGTGTTTTCACAGTGCAGGCGGCAACCGCTTGCACTTTAACAGGGTAATAGAGATCCTCTTGCAGGCGGATGCAGTCACTGACTGCACCCGTCTGCAATGGGATGTCTGGGGGTCCATAGGACCCCTTTACCCCCTGCAGAGGGCTGCTCTCAGGAGGAGCACTGACAGTGTGCCACCTTTTAAATGGCGCACTGTCAGTGCACCTCCTGAGGGCTGCTTTGACTCTGCGCCCGCGTCTGTCATATGGCGGGGGCGCAGAGTCAAAGGAATTCCCTCATTTGTATAGGGCACGCCCCCTATGCAAATGAGGGAACGCCCTCTGTTGATAGCGCTGGCACTTTAAGTGCACCAGTGCTATCGGTATTATAGAAGGGGAAGCACAAAGCGTCTGCGCCACCTTCTATAATACCAATATGCCCCGGGGGCGTGCAATGCGGGCGCAAACATCCCATTGCACCCCCGGGGCACTTATTGTCATACGGCCCCTGATGTTTTTGGGCTTTTTTCTTTCTCCCTTTTTAATTTAGAACATTCTTCCCCAGTGGTTGGAATGTACTTATAGAATTACAGCCCTTCTACCCTGGGAATTATTGGTTGTCAAAGGGCCTCTCCCTCGTTAAAGGTCCTCGTCTGCAGCTCAGGCCTATAAATCGGGTTCGGAGCCCTTAACAAGCGATATTGCCCTCAGCAGCGGTCCATAACTTTGATATTGGGGTGTTGAAGCGGAAATCCCCGTTCAACACTCCAGTTTTCTAGCAGCTCTAGAAGCCTTTTACTATATTCTCAGGGCTTAGTCAGCTAAAAGTACTAAGGTGCTTAGAAGATAAACTGTGATGTCGATCATCAAACCGAATTGTCAGAGGACCAACATGTACAGCCCAGGCTTTTCCTAGTGCCTCAACCTAAAATGAGTTGCCCGCTCGTGCTGAGGAACTTTTATGCACAGCTTTGTTTCATTAAAGATTTTGAAAAATAAATTAAACGTTAAACGTTCGTGGCTTGATAATTATATAGCGCGCATTTGCCACCCCAAAGTATTTCTCCGGTGTTTATTTTTGGGGCTCAAATGGAAAGGAAACTAAATTCCACATAACTATAAAAATGCACTGAATTTTACCACTGAAAAGTAATTTGAATATTTATGTGACCGTAAAGTTTGCTAGGAAATTGCAATAAATAAAGGCTCATTCTGGCGTAGAATAGGAAGCTAATGTATGAAAATGGCAGCTTCCACGGAGTGCAGCGGCTCTGGACCGGCCTTGGCAGGAAGTGGAATTAGGAGTTTACAATATGTTCTGTTACAGAGAATTCCACTTTCATGAAGTCCGGAGAAGAGATCCTTCTCATTTATTTTAATTTAATTTAAATGTTTTCATTGCTCTTTGCCCCTCTTTAAAACTCGCTATAAATGTCTAGGTTTTAAACAAAACCCACACAGAGCCGAAGCTGGAAACGGAATATGAACCAGCTGCACTATAAAAACAGAGAAGCAAACCGGAGGGAAGGCCCAGCCAGGAAGAGAGCGAAACGTGTCCGCTTCCTGGTCAGCACACTGCTTAATTTGTTAAAAAAGAAGTGCCACTTTTTCTTTCTGTCCTCTCTCTTTCCTCTCCTTTTCCTTTCTTTCTCCTCCTATCCTCTCCTTCTTTAATTTCCCTCTTTCCTTTTTGTTAAAAAATTGACTCTTCTATTTAAATAGTATATTCACTCTATTACCTATTTAGGAGTTTTATATTTCATTGTGGTATACCATGCTTTGCTTTTTATTCCTTGTTCTTAGCAATATTTACGATTACTGCTTATACTGTTTATAACCTTTTTTTTTATGTAGAATTCGCCTATTGTATAGTCCTCATTTATATATGCTGACATGCTTACAACTTATTTACTCCTACTGGCTAAATATGTATTTGTAATCCTGTGTGTTTTTAACTTCAATAAAAACTATTTAACTAAAAAAAAAAAAAGAAGTGCCAGGGCTCTCGTCAGGTGGCCACTGCAGCTTGCACCACACATTGTCCCTGCTGTGCTGCCAATGATAGTAACAACACAACTAACTACTAACCATCACACTCTTACAAGTGTGACAGTTCAGACTATTACAGGCCCCCCAAGCTAAAATAAGGGCCTGGGCGGCACGTAATAGTCATTTTTAATGTATCTACAATTATTACTATTGTTGTGGTAATCTCTACATTAGCCAGACATCGCCACCTTGTTGCAGACTGTCAAACTCTGGGTGTTGACAATGGAGCACCGGAATCCACCGGCTCAAAGTAAGCACTGGGTCAATATAATCCACAGGGCGGACTGGCCTATAGTAGGGTAATCTGGTAGTGCCAGAAGGGCTCATCTGACCGGTCAGTGTGTGGGACAGTTTTTTTAGTGTGTATTGGCCTTTTTTCGGTCTGATGGGTCGGGTTTTACAATTGATTTCCATGACATTGCCACTTATGTTGCCTGAGCAAGTACAAATGTATGCAGTTCCCAGTCCTTTGCAAATCATCTATATAGCATGTCTTTAGAAGTTCACAATTTCCCCAATTTGCAAACGGGGGCCATTGTTTTAAAACTATTTAATTAAATAAATTGGGATGCTTTTTTTTCATGCCTTGGCCCATTTTCTATCCCAGTTCAACCCCCATAACGCTGGGTGCATCTCTACCACAATAAATTAACGAAAGTGAGCTTGTTTTTGTATTGTGAACTCAGAACACAAAAAATGAAATTACTTACCTCGTTTTTAACTTGTATACCTATTTGTATGAATTTTTTGTTTTCTAAATTGTCTTTTATTGTTTTGATTATATGGGATTCAAAACTATTCTGAAATAAAGCTACACATGATCACGTATCTTTATCTGCTTGAGGTCAAAATACTGTCAGTAAGATGCCTAAGACAGGCGAAAGTCTGTAAGACCCATATCTGCTGCATGTGACCTTGGACAAAAGGGCCTGGCCTAAAGGCAGGCCTTGTGTCCATCTCCTGTCTCACCCAAAACAACTGTGTACAGTTGTAGGCCATGAGCTGGTAGCTCTGGGAAAAGACCCAATGCTTTGCAAACAAGCGGTGCAAGACCCTGGCCTTGTACAGTAGGCTCGGTCATCCCATCCAGACAAGCTGTGTTTGGCCTTCGGATATGCAAATAGTATGTGGTTTAGTGGCATGTGGTTCAATGACAGCCTTGTACCAACCAAACCAGCAATGCTCAACCCTCGTCCATGTGCAGCAATCTTTGACCATACAGGGGCGACAGATATAAATATAGATAACAAGGCTCAAACAATTCATCTTTGGTTATTGGTTGAGCATTTACAATAGCAGATCCTATCTATTGACTGCTTGTCTGCCATTCACCCTTCTGTAACATACCCAAAGTGCTCTATGACTACTGTATGTTGATTTGCAGCACCGTACAATAGTCTGATCCTCGGCCACATTATGATTGTTTCTTCTGTAGTCCAAAATCCGCTTCGGAGTGAAGGCCTTCACTTTATAAGCAGTTGTATATAGCTAGATTTGTAACCAGAAATGTACGAAAATCTAGGTGTAAGAAATTGGGTTACTAATTGAGGAGTGTGAACCCCTTTTCAAGCAGCAACCATAAATCTTATCAGGGTGAAGTCACAAGTAGACCCTAAATTAACCTGTGCTAACCCTCAGGTAGCTTGGCACATAGCAGTCAGGCTTAAGTCCAAGGCAATGTGGAGCTCAGAACAAATAAAAAAAAAATAGAGTGATTTTTAATAAATACAACAAGACCAAAACAACAAAAATCTAATAAGTTGAATTAGAGATATTCAATGTTAAGTTTCAAGTTTCAAGTTTAAGTTTATTATGTTTTTGGCTCTCTTAAGAGGGCCACATAAAATAAACACACAATTATACAACAATACATACAATAAAATCACAAAAGGACGGATGAGAAGGTAATACATCATATTCTCTGGTCAAACAATCGTCTAATATTTCTCTATGTATCATTTAATAAATATCTAAAAAGCCTTTAACCCCTTCAGTGCCCATGACGAGCTGGACTCGTCATGGGCCGCGGTGGCGCTGTGCCCATGACGAGTCCAGCTCGTCATAGACCCTGCCCGCTAATGCAACGGCCGGCACTGGGCGGGGAAAGAGGCGGGCACTGAAGGGGTTAAAAAAGTTAAAAACTTTAAAACAAAACATTTCGTTTGGCGGACAATAAAGTGCATGGAAGAAGGTATTTACATTTAAAATTCCTAATTGTAAACAAATAGGTTTCAACCATTTATAACGCAATGAGCGTAAGGCGGGACAAATAAACAAGACGTGATTACGATCCTGTACAGTATAATGACAGAGATTACATATAGGAGATACACCATGCCATTTAGCTAAGAGGGGATATAGTGGGAGCAAATCTTGTCTTAAAAGGTACCATAACCTACGGACTCTGTGGGGGATATTCCATGTAAGGTATTGTTGTGCCAGCTTTGGTGTGTATGTATTTAGAAGAAGTTGCCTTTCTGTTTTTCCTTGTTGGGCAATCATATCCAATTTGTAACTGAGTTCCCAAGATGCACTTTTTAATTTAGACTTTAGTTCAGAGGGAGTAAGTAAAAACAAAGTGCTTACATCCAACTCTAACAGAGTTACTGCTTTTCTAAAGTTTTTTACTAACAGGGAAAACTCGTTAAAATTGCCCAGAAGCTCATTTTTAATGGCTTCCCGTAAGGAATCCGTTTTACCTCTAGCTAAGCAAGCTACCCACCTTACCAGGGCAATCAACCCCTGTACCCAACAACTTCGGAGTCCGAATTCCAGTCTACATGAGGATACAGAACAAGCTGTATTGATAGAAGTAATTCTTCTTAATATCTTTCCTTCCATTCTATGTAAAAATCCCCAATGTTTTAACTCCACTAAGTCTAACCCATACAGTAAGGTTGCGGGAATCTTTGCCCTAAATACATCCAAAAATAGTGTGAGATATCTCTTCCCTGTAGCCTTGTACAAGGAGCATAACCCCATACCATGAGCTAATGCTTTACGCGAATTATGGTCTGTATGGGGTTTCTCACTTAGGTTTGCAGAGATTATTTTACCTAAGAAGGTATAGGTTTTAACCACCTCTAGATTATGTCCGCCTATGGCCCATCTATAATTTTCAGACCTACATTTTTTCTTTCCAAAAATACACATGATTTTACTTTTCGAAGCATTAATCTTCATGTAATTTGCTTCTGCGAATTGATTTAATGCATGTAAGCGGTTAGACAAGCCCTTCGGGGTTAAGTCTAATATGAGGATATCATCTGCATACATTAAAATTTATACTGATGATCCTCCAATTATCGGGGCTATCCCACCGCACACTGAAATGGAAGAAGGAAGGTCTGCCGTATAAAGAGAAAACAATTTAGGGGCCAGTATGTACCCTTGTTTCAGCCCATTAGGAGAAGGAATAGATTGAGACAAACCTCTTTCTCCGCCTTGTAGTACCTTACACCACGTGTTCGAGTGAAGAGATTTTACAAGTTCAAGTAACTGTAACGGCATGCCTAAAGTAGCAAGCTTTCTCCACAGCGTTGGACGGTCCACCTTATCGAACGCTGTGGAGAAATCAATGAATGCCGCATATATTCCACCACCACGAACACGTACGTATTTATCGACAATCACCTGTAATGCTGTTAAATTATCAAGTGTACCATGCTCTTTACGGAATCCAGTTTGTTCCAAGGGTAAGATGTCATTTAGTTCTATCCATTCAGAAATTAAAATCAAAAGACATTTAGCAAAGATTTTCCCTATAGAGTCCAATAGAACTATTAGACGATAATTCCCAGGATTATCCGGCTCTCCCTTTTTAAATATCGGGATTAATATACTTCCCCTCCAAGAATTAGGGACTGATCTTGATAGAAAGCAGGCATGAAATACTGGAAGGAGAATCCTACTCCAGGAAGTGACATCTTGCTTTATTATTGACATGGGCAACTCGTCCGGACCCATAGCTCCGGAAGCACTCATACTCTTTATCACTGAAGCAATAGTTTTCTCAGTCGGAAGCTCTATATTAGGCTGACTATTCGGGGCTGGGTCCCAGTTGTCACCCTCTACGCTGTTAGGGGCATACAAACTAGATATAAATAATATCCAGACATCTTCAGCAATAGAGATGGGGATGGGGGAAGTTCTTACCCCACATCCTTTCCCTATTAGGGACCAGAATTCTCTAGATTTATTAAAGGCCGATGCCTCTCTTAACCTAATCTAGAGAGAATCTTCTTTTTCTCTTTTTAATTTTGTTCTAAGTCTAGCTCTCCTTCTTCTTAATAAGGCTATCTTATGCTCATTTTCCTTAGTTCTACTAAGGTACTGTTGCCTTACGAGTTTATTTATTTCCTTATTTAGGGGTATACTGGGAGGGAGATATAACTTCTTAGGTTTTCTTAATTTCTTAGCTCTCATGGTAAGCTTTTCCTTAAAAATTTCAAAATATAAGAATTCCCTACCCTGCCATTCGTCTAATTCAAGTAAGGTTTGGGCAAGAATATTTTGTACATCTTTCATAGTGGAAGGGTCCCAGAAGCACCTTCCAGACTTGCAATGAATAGAAACACCTTTATTAATTATAGACCAGGAATCAGTATCAGGGGGTTGTAATGAGACAATTATATTAATCACATTATGGTCGCTCAAGCAGGATTGAGAGATCACCATGTCCTGAATATAAAAAATGAATCATAATCCGTAATTACATAGTCCAGGATGGATTCACCCCTAAAAGAATTATGTGTAAACTTAGCCGGAGTGTCAGAAGGCATCCTACCATTTACGATTAGTCCCTCTAAGTAACTGAGTTCTTCAAGTAATATCTTTCCTCTTTTATTAGTTTTTATTTTAATAGGAAAGATTGCTTGGGGTATATTATATGCTTCTTCCTTAAATTTACTTCTAAACATATCTATACTAGAAGTGGACACTTTTCTATTTAGGTCACCCATAAGTAAGATATATGGAGGGTGATCAAGCTCTAGTAATTGTTTTACATAAGAAAACATTCGCTTCAGGACGATATTAAAGATATCTTCAGGTGGGATATATGCATTTAGGATTACGAGAGAAGTCCGTCTACCTGTAGACGCTAGATTATTAATAGTTATTGATTGAAAAAGATTACTAGTGTCCTTATAATGGGAAAATTGCCATTGTAATGAATTTGATAAAAAACAGGCTATTCCTCCTTTCGCATGACCTTTTTTTGAGGGTAAGGCGGCGGCCTCAAATACAAAATAATCTTTCCCCCCATAAAGGAAATCTTTACACCATGTTTCCTGAATACATAGCACATCTGCATTCAAAGAGAATAGATAATCAAACTTCTGTGGACAATTATATAATCCTGCAGCATTCCAGGATATGATTTTTAATTGTCTGTTAAAGATGTAGAAGCGGTCTTAAATTATTCGATGTATTATTAGATAAAACTCCTGGGAGCCAATTCCAGTGTTGATTATCTTCTGTTAAGGGAGTAACCAAATTTTCAGGGGGAGAAAGTACCTGAGAAACCATACGCTTTCCTCTAGAGACCCGTATCTTTAGATCTTTAATATGGATGGTCGGGTCTTCTTGCCGAAAACCCAGCTCTGAAACTCCTTTTCTAAAGAACGAATGCTTTCCATTATTAAGGAAGGGTAACACGTCAATCCCTCTACGTTGGAATGTTTCCGCTTGTTGAAGGACAAGATTAGCAATTATTTTTTAACAAAATTTTACCCTTACGCGTGGCCCATTTTCAAACCTTATTACTGAAACCAAATCAATATCACTTGACAAAATAAGTTTTAAGCTTTCAATGTCCTTGAAGGAATTGAGCAACCATGATCTGTTCATATTAAGGTCTGAATCAAATAAGGGAAGAAAATCCAGTGACAGGGTATCAACACATGGATTAGAAGTTTTTAGTGGTACAGTAGTTAAATTTGTGGTCACATGCGCTGAAGGCCAAAAAGTAGATGCCGATGGATTAAGTACCCTTATTACAGTAGGCATATTACTTGTAACTTCATCCATTGGTACCGAAGGCTCAATCCCACCAACCTCGGAACATAGGACTCCCCCATCCATAGTGCTGACATCAAGGGGACCTTCGACTATAGGGTTGGTGAGACAACCAGCAACCTCTATAGAGGAAGTCTCCAATAATAAACTATCTGGAGTTTCTATAACATCAAGTACTTCTGTATTTACATGCTTTTGAAAAATAATTTGCCTCTGTCTTTTCTTCTTATATTTGCGAACAGGTTTCCTATTTTTCCCTTTGTTCTTTCTACTTTTTTCTATTACTGTCCCCGTAATCACTACGGTTCCTTCAGGTTCTTTTTTATCCTGAATAAAAAGGGGAAAAAGTTCGTTTCCAGCGGTTGGATTAACCACTGCCGATTGTTCTTCCTTCAAAGTCGGTTCCAACTCTTTCCTCAAATTTAAAGAAAGTGGAGGAGGAGACATTGAGGGCTCATGAATGTCTACTTTTGCTGACATCCCCACTGGTACATTTTTTCTTAATGGAATATTACTATCAAGAACATTCTGGACAACGGGTTCGATAGGGAAAATAGACACGTTCACAGCATTTTTGACAGTTAATACTTTCAATATTTCAGTAACTGAGTCCAGAATACAGTCAGTGCTCCCAACAAATTTACCCAATAAACCTAATATAGAGGTCAATAAATGTTCAAGTGTTATCAGAGAATCAGAAATTGGTTTTTCATTTTTTATATATTCAGGTGCAGTGAGAGAGCAAATACCTGATAAGTTGAATTGCGGAGATTTCAAATCACTCTGCAATGAAAGAATGTCATTAGATGTAATAGAAGGAGTGCTACTATATAACAGTAATCCTGATGGCGTTGCTCCATTTAAGGAAATACTAGGATCAGGCTGTTTCAGGATTCTCTCGCCCATATAGCGACCACACAACTCTAGATCAATACTAGACGGAATAGAGATTTCTTTTATATCCACCACCTGATCTTCTGTATCCTTAAGAGTGTTAAACTGAAAACCTTTCGAATCTGCTTTCATAAGGACAGAATTGTCTCCTTTAGAGAAACATACTGGGATGTCTACATCTTTAGTCAGGAATAGGGTGGAAGAGTCTTTTTCCGTAGTTAACATAGGGTTAGTATCGGTCGCTACTTCTAACTGCGGTTCCGTCGTAGTTATCATCTCATTGTCAGTGACGACTTGAACTTCCATATATTTGTTCTCTGGTTTTCCCCATAATTTCAACAACTGCATCTGTCCCTTCAATTGTAAGCTATGTTCAAATTTATTCCTCATGGGGTTGGATCTAGTTTTTATGCATGACCTCCCCCCTAGGACTCTTCCAGAGCGTAGTTTTTTTGCTGTCATTTTGTATAAAATTAAAGAGTAAAAACAAAAACTACCAATAAACGAATAAATAAACCAATAATATAATTAGAATCAACAGTCAGAATAAAATATATATGCGACCAGTCAATAGTTGTATCACCCTCACCGTTTTATCGCCTTCAATAACTGTCAAAATGTACGTGCGATGAACATAAATATGAAAATAACAGGGCCCTGCCCGGCCGACCTCGGCCACTGAGGGCCACAGAGGGCCCGCCCTTTGCCCGGGCTTCGCCCGGCGCCGACCCGCGCGCGATCACGCGACGCGGGGGCTAGCAGTTGATTTATGCGCCTCTGTGTGCAATAGCGATGACGTTGGCGGGATTCCCCCGCAAGGGTTCTTGGGGGCTGTAGTCTCGCTGCACACTGCGGCCGCGAGGGCTGAAAGTACGGCGGCGGCGGCGGGGAGACGCTGAAGGTTGCGGGCACAAGCGCTGAAGGTTGCGGGAACAAGCGTGGATCCAGAAGGACAACCAGGAACACAACCAATGCACAGGTAGGATGAACTGCCCGTTAGTGACAGGGAACACCCGCTCTGCCGAGGCTAGCAGTTGATTTATGCGCCTCTGTGTTCAATAGCGATGACGTTGGCGGGATTCCCCCGCAAGGGTTCTTGGGGGCTGTAGTCTCGCTGCACACTGCGGCCGCAAGGGCTGGAAGTGCGGCGGCGGCGGGGAGACGCTGAAGGTTGCGGGCACAAGCGCTGAAGGTTGCGGGCACAAGCGTGGATCCAGAAGGACAACCAGGAACACAACCAATGCACAGGTAGGATGAACTGCCCGTTAGTGACAGGGAACACCCGCTCTGCCGAGGCTAGCAGTTGATTTATGCGCCTCTGTGCGCAATAGCGATGACATTGGCGGGATTCCCCCGCAAGGGTTCTTGGGGGCTGTAGTCTCGCTGCACACTGCGGCCGCGAGGGCTGGAAGTGCGGCGGCGGCGGCGGCGGGGAGACGCTGAAGGTTGCGGGCACAAGTGCTGAAGGTTGCGGGCACAAGCGTGGATCCAGAAGAACAACCAGGAACACAACCAATGCACAGGTAGGATGAACTGCCCGTTAGTGACAGGAAACACATATTCAATGTTAATTTTTTGTGTGAAAATAGAGCCTAAAGGCATAAAGCACTAACTGTGATTATCTGGTCGCTGTGAGAAGTTGGCCTGGTATATGCTGTTCACTAGTTAAAGTGACCACCTTGTACCATGCCAAGCAACCCTTATGGTGTGGTTGTAAGTCAACCTTTTCGGACTAGCTGCCCTAGTGGTAGCGTAGGCTAAGCAGTCTCTGAGGCTAAACTCGTTAAAGCGTGTTAAGCAAGCTGTTTTACCATATGTAACCCCCCTTTATACCAATGAAAGGACACCACACAGATATATATTCAAAATATATATGTATTTATTACTCAAAGTATCCCCTAGACTCTTTATGAGCACAGGAGCACAAATCGTTAAACAAGACAATGTTATAAAATACAGAAGTTGCACTTTATATGGATGGGCCCTGGTGGCCACTCAAACCATATACTAAAATAGTGGTATAAGTACCACGAACAGGAAAGGGAAAAGGCCTAGGGCCTCTAGAATCGCTGGGCCTACAAGGAGCTAACTTCAGTTAGTGACCAGGAGGTCCACGGGTCGTGTGTGCAGTGAGGAAAGTTACACGCGTGCTCCCATAGGTTTTCAATGGGTGCGTAAAAGTTCAAAAGTTACTGCTAGAAGGGTCTTCTGGATGGACTACGAATTTAAGATTCAAACCACAGACACTAGAGATGTTTCTCTACACTTGGGCACTGGAGTGCCAGCTTTACCTCACCCACAGGAAATGGGTGCATAGGTCTCGAAGTGCGTCGGGTTTCTTCTATCGATTCAATGGAGTCTGATGACAAAGATGCTGCAGGCGGTCGGTTCAGAAGAGATGCGGTGGATCCCAGAGTGGATCGGAGTTGTAGAAGACCTGAAAGCAGAGGGGACAGTGTTCACAGTCACTAGCCAGTGACCGGCGTGGCACCAGGTAGGTACCAGGCGATGTCGGGTGCAAACAGGTGAGGAAGGGTAGCTTGTCTCCGCAGCCGCGTGGTCCCTGAAGGTCGACGACGTCCAGGAGTCGCTTCACGAGCTGTCCCACGCAGGCTCTCGCTGTCGGCGGTGTCGGCGACTCGAAAGAGGCAAACAAGCCTTGGCAAAGGCAGGAGTCGTGGAAAGAGAAGTAAGCTGATTGTTCTGACCAGCAAGGTCAGAGGGGCTGCTCCTTTGGAGAGCAGCTGGGGCCAGTCTGGAGCAACCAGACCAGTGTCGTTGATTTCAAGTTAGGTCGCCAAAATGGCCACTAGCCAACGGGCCAGGGACCGGGCAGGTGCATCAAGATGCAAAGTGCAGAGGGGCCCCACGCAGATCGTGGAGATGCTGGAGGGGTCACCTTTGGTGCAGATGCTGCTCGGATGTTGGGCTTCTCAGGACCCAAAGCACAACTTGGAGGGAGCCTCTGTTGTCACGCTTGCAGCTTGTCGTCGGTCTTTCAAGATCGCTGGCTCCACGTGTCTCGGTGCCTCCACGGGTTCCTTCTTTGCAGGGACTGTGGATCGGGCTGTGAGAGGTCTGGAGGTCCAGGTCTTGTTGGGCTCTGGGCTCGGGCTCCGGCGGTAGGCGGCGGCAAAACAGACGTCGAATAACTGGTTGGTGCTTGCGTTAGCAAGATGGTCACTCCCTGACCATAGGGGAGATTTCCTTCTGTCCTCTGTGCAGCAGAGCATCGAAGTTCCCGTCTTCTTCTTGTGGTTAAGTTGATTCCAGGATGTCTGAAGTCTTAGGACACAGCTCCTACCTTTAAGCGGATTCTAGGGGCCGGACTACCTGCTAGGTCCCTCCCTAAGGGTGGGACCAGGAAGGGGGTGGTTACACCCCCAATCCTTTGTCCAGCTCGCCCCAGGTCCGGGGCTGGTGTGCCCCAGGAGCGGTTTGAACTGGCATATGCACCGAGGCTCCTTGTGAGCCTCAGGCATGTCTGATTCCTTTCAAGCCCTACCTGACCAATACACAAAATCCTGTCTGGGGTGGTGCTCGCACCTCCCCTGGCAGGAAACCCTTTGTCCACGTCTCCCAAGCTGGAAGGACTCCCAGCAGCAGGAGGGCAGACTTGTGCCTGTGGTGGCAGCATCCATTTTGTGGAGCTGAGGCTATGTCTGATTTTACCCGGGTTTCAGGTACTGTACGTGTCGTGTCCCTCTAGAAGGGTGGAATGCTAACCCCATCGCCAGAATTGGTGAGGGGTTAGTATTCCAATTCGTATGACACCTTACTCGACATGTTTTGATAAAGCCAAACCAAAGATAGCATTTAACCGCGAGGTTCATAATGCACTTAAGAGTATATGGTATGACGATATCTGGAAACGGTAGAAGGAAGTTGTTCCGACCACTGCAGACAGGCTCAGCTCATGCCAGAGCACCATCTCACATGGAACCAAGCACTCTGCCTTCAGGATTGTTAAGGCCTGCTATAGGAGTGACTTATAGGCTACCAGGTGTCCCATTTAAGGTTAGGTATAGGTATACTACACCTAAGTAAGAGGTGGTTACACCAACTTACCCCAGCTGAGTGATCAGCCAGTTGTGTCAAATTTGTTAGGCCAGACCTGGGGTGGCATAATACATGCTTCAGCCCCTGGTAGGCCTTAGATACACCAATGCCCTGGGTACCTAGTGTACACTGGTACAGGGACTCACAGGGTGATCCAATTCCAATTGGTTATGCACCTAGGGTGCATCGTGTCAATTTAGTTAGAGAGAACAGCAGGCTGGGGGTCTGATTAGCAGGCCCACAGCCTCAATATGTCAAAAACCAGTGAAGCAAACAGCAAAAATTTGGGGTGAACATAGGATAGCAGACCCTACTCTCCTACACAACCCCCCCCCCCAAACGCAGGGACATTAAACTAGCCTTGACCAGTCTCGTCTACATGTCCTAAGTGGAAGTACCTGGAGAGACCATCTGCATTCCCATGGTCTGTACCTGGCCGGTGCTCCACTGTAAAGTCCATCCCCTGTAGGGAAATGGACCACCTAAGCAGTTTGGGGTTTTCACCCTTCATCTGATTTAGCCACAAGAGGGGCTTATGGTCGGTCTGAATCTTGAAGTGAGTGCCAAACAAATATGGCCTCAGCTTCTTCTGGGCCCACACCACAGCAAAGGCCTCCCTCTCAATAGCTGACCAATTCTTCTCTCTGGGGGTCAACCTTCTGCTAATAAAAGCAATGGGTTGGTCTTGACTATCTACATTAAGTTGTGACAGCACAGCTCCCACACCCAACTCAGAAGCATCTGTTTGGACAATAAACTCTTTGGAGTAGTCAGGACTTTTCAGGATAGGTGCAGAGCACATGGCCTTCTTCAGGTCATCAAATGCCTTTTGACAGCTTACTGTCCACTGAACCTTTTTGGGCATCTTCTTGGATGTCAGATCATTAAGAGGAGTCACAATGGACCCATAGTTCTTAACAAACTTCCTGTAGTACCCAGTCAAGCCCAAGAAAGCTCGAACTTGAGTCTGGGTGGTTGGAGGGGACCAGTCCTTGATGGATTGTATCTTACTCTCCAGTGGTTGAACTTGGCCTCCACCTACAAGGTGGCCCAAATACACAACCTTTCTCTGCCCTATCTGGCACTTAGTAGCCTTGATAGTGAGGCCTGCCATTTGCAGAGCCTCAAGTACCTTCTTCAGGTGGATCAGGTGATCCTCCCAGGTGGAGCTAAAGACAGCAATGTCATCAAGATATGCTGCACAAAAGTCATCCAACCCAGTGAGGACTTGAGTCACCAACCTTTGGAAGGTGGCAGGTGCATTCTTCAGACCAAAGGGCATCACCAAAAATTGATAATGCCCACCTGGGGTTGAGAATGCTGTTTTGGCCTTGGACTCCTCAGCTAACCTGATTTGCCAATAGCCAGCTGTCAAATCAAATGTGCTCAAAAACTTAGCAGAAGCCAGTTTATCTATGAGCTCATCTGCCCTTGTAATAGGATGTGCATCTGTCCTAGTGACAGCATTGAGTCCTCTGTAATCCACACAGAACCTCATCTCTCTCTTGCCATCTTTGGTGTGAGGCTTGGGGACCAGAACCACTGGGCTAGCCCAGGGGCTCTCTGAGGGCTCAATGACACCCAGTTCCAGCATTTTGTGTACCTCAGCCTTTATACAGTCCCTGACGTGGTCAGGTTGTCTGTAAAGTTTGTTCTTTACAGGCAGACTGTCACCAGTGTCCACCACATGGGTACACCAGTCAGTTTGACTAGGTATCAATGAAAACATGTGTTGAAATGGTTATAGAACCTGTCTACATTCAATCTGCTGATGTTCAGTGAGGTTGCCTCCAAGGGTCACTCCTTCAACTGAGCCATCTTCAGGGTTCTGAGACAACAAGTCTGGGAGAGGGTCACTCTCTTCCTCCTGTCCCTCGTCTGTAGCCATGAGCAAGCCCATGTCTGCCCTGTCAACATATGCTTTTAGCCTGTTAACATGGAGTACCCTGTGGGGACTCCTGGGAGTTCCTAGGTCCACCAAGTAGGTAACCTCTCCCTTCTTTTCCAGGATTGTATGGGGTCCAGACCATTTGTCTTGGGGTGCTGCTGGGGCCACTGGCTCCAACACCCATACCTTCTGTCCTGGCTGAAACTCAACCAAGACAGCATTTTGGTCATGCCAAGCTTTCTGTAAGGCCTGGCTTGCCTCAAGGTTTTTGGATGCCTTCTCCATATACTCAGCCATCCTGGAGCGGAGACCAAGTACATAGTCCACTATGTCTTGTTTAGGCTTTTTGAGAGGTAACTCCCATCCTTCCTTCACTAAACACAGTGGGCCTCTCACAGGGTGCCCAAACAACAATTCAAAGGGGCTGTAGCCAACTCCTTTTTGTGGGACCTCTGTGTAAGCAAACAGAAGGCAGGGTAGAAGGATGTCCCATCTTCGCCTGAGCTTTTCAGGTAATCCTTTGATCATACCCTTTAGGGTCTTGTTGAATCTCTCAACAAGCCCATTGCATTGTGGGTGATAAGGAGTGGTGAACTTGTAGTTGACACCACATTCCTTCCACATAGCTGTCAAGTATCCTGACATGAAGTTGGTACCTCTGTCAGAAACCACCTCCTTAGGAAACCCCACTCTGGAGAATACTCCTAGCAGGGCCCTGGCCACAACAGGAGCTGTAGTGGTCCTAAGGGGAATTGCCTCTAGATACCTGGTGGCATGATCCACTACCACCAGTATAAATCTGTGCCCAGATGCAGTGGGAGGATCCATGGGACCCACTATATCTATTCCCACTCTTTCAAAGGGAACCCCTACCACAGGTAGTGGTATTAGGGGGGCCTTTGTTGTGCCACCTGATTTGCCACTGGCTTGGCAGGTTACACAGGAGCGACAAAACTCCTTGGTATCTTCATTCATGTGAGGCCAGTGAAAGAGAGGGACAAGCCTGTCCCAAGTCTTGTTCTGGCCTAAGTGTCCTGCTAGAGGAATATCATGGGCCAAGATAAGAAGGAAGCCCCTAAATTGCAGAGGTATAACCAACCTCCTGGTTGCACCATGTTTTGGGTCTCTAGCCTCTGAATAAAGGAGCCCATCATCCCAATACACTTTATGGGTACCTTGAGCATTTCCAGCAGCCAGCTGTCTGAGGGGTTCAAGAGATGGACAGGATAACTGAGCCTGCCCCAAGTCAGCCCTGGAAGGTCCCCCTGTCCCCATAAACTCAACCTGATCAGGTTCAAGCTCTTCAGGGACAGTTCCTTCAGGGTTCTCTAGATCATCTTCCTGGGAAGGCTGATCATCACTTGGAGGCAGGGGGGAAGGCACAGCCGTAACCCTCCTGTTCTTCTTCTTGGTAGGTGCTTGGTCCATTGTTCCAGGATCCAAGACCTGTGGTTCAGTAAGGCACTTTTTGGCCTGTGACCTGGTCACAGCAAGGACATGTGGTGATATACCTAACATCTCTGCATGTGTCCTGTACTCCACTTCTGACCATAGAGAACTCTCTAGGTCATTGCCCAACAAACATTCTACTGGGAGGTCTGCACTAACCACAACCCTTTTGAGGCCAGTTACCCCTCCCCATGAGAAGTTAACAACTGCCACACTATGTGAAGTAGTGGCATTGCTGGCATTGGTCACCAGGTAATTCTCACCTGGTATGTACTGTCCAGGGTCCACAAAGCCTGGTGTCACCATAGTGAGCCTGGCACATGTGTCCCTGTAGGCTTGAGCCACTTTTTCATTTATTAAAGGAGTCTGTCTGTACTTGCCCAGGTTACTGGGGCTCACAGTCAGGGACAAATCCATGTCCCCATCACAGATCAAGACTGCCTGTGTCAGGGTTCTGTCTAAGTCAGAATCTCCTTCAGTTCCCATAGTGATTCCCACTACACCCTTTGTCTGGGGACCAACACTGCTAACAGTAGTACTGGGAGCAGGTGCCTTAGGGGCAACAGTGTTGGGGGCTCCACCCTTCTTACAATCACTAGTCCAGTGAGTTGTATTCTTGCAAGATTTGCACCAGGGTTTCTTTGGACCTTCTTTCTTCTTCCCTTTAGGTTGGGACCCACCCTCGTTAGTACTAGTTTGGGGCCCTGTTGAAGACTTCTGGTCTTTAGATTTCTGATCTCCACCCTTTTGGTCTGTTTTCTTCTGATCACCCCCTTGGCCCTGGTTCTGGTTCTTTTGCTTAACCCTGGTTCTGACCCATTTGTCTGCCTTCTTTCCCAATTCTTGGGGAGAGGTCAGATCTGAGTCAACCAAGTGTTGATGCAGTTGCTGGTTCTGACAGTTATTTAAAATCTGTTCTCTCATCATCAAATTGTACAATCCTGTATAATCAGATACCTTACTTCCCAGCAACCAACCCTCCAAAGCCTTAGTGGCACATTCAATGTATTCAGACCAGTCCTGAGTCTGTGTCTTCTGGGTGTCTCTGAACATTAACCTGTACTGTTCAGTGGTTAAGCATAACCCATCAACTAGGACACTCTTCAGGGCTCTGTAGTTTCTGACATCCTCCTCTCTAACAGTGAGGAGTCTATCTCTGCCTCTTCCTTCAAAGGAGAGCCATAAGATTGCTGCCCACTGGTCTTCAGGAACCTGCTGCACTTTGCAGGCTCTCTCAAGAGCAGTCATCCATTTGTGGATGTCATCCCCACTTTTGTAGGGGGGCACAACCTTGGACAGGTTCCTATTGTCAAAGACCCTATCTTTGTCCTTAGGGACAATGCTGCCACCAGTGGGTATAGACCCACTCTCTCTAGGTTGCCTAGCCTTACTCAGTTTCTCTACCATCAGAGCTACTTCTAGCTCCTGTCTCCTGATTCTCAGCTGAGCTTCCTTCATCCTGGCCCCATGCTCCCTCCTCTGAGGGGTGGTCATCCTTCTTCTGGAGTGACCTTGAGAGCCTCTAGAGGCATGAGAAGCATTAGATTCACCTGAGTGATTCCTTAGCCTCCCAAACCCCTGGTTAAGTCCACTAGGGAGATCCAATGGGATGATCCCATTGTCAGTCCCCAGTAGCCTTAGGTTAGCTGGGCCACGTATAACACTTGGCACTGGGCTAGTTCTCCCTTCATCCTCACTACCTTCTGTCTCAGTACCCTTATCACTTTCATCCTCTGTAGTATGATTCTCATCTAAGGGGTGACTATTGGAAAGGAACACCTTCACTTCCAGATCCACATAGACCCCAAGACCACACTCAGAGGCACCCTCCTTTACAGGCCACCAGGACACCGTGCACAATTTAGTGAAGACATCACGGACTTCATCACTCCACACGCGCTCCCCTCCGAGGACTACATCCTTTTGGGAGACCTCAACTTTCACCTTGAAAAGAACAACGACCGCAACACCACCACCCTTTTGGACAACCTCGCAAACCTCGGACTTAAACAACTTGTCACTACCCCCACCCACATCGCAGGTCACACACTCGACCCTATCTTCACCTCCAGCAAGCATGTTTCCTTCAGCCACACCACAGCTCTCCTTTGGACTGACCACAGCTGCGTTCACTTCACCTACAACAAGCCCACATCCAACAACCACCCCCAACCCACTCTGCAAAGAAACTGGAACAAAATCACCATCGACCAGATCTCCTCATCGCTTCTTCAAAGGCCCCCCGCCCACTCCTCAAACCCAGACCAAGCAGCCACCAACCTCACCCAATGGTTATCCAACAGCGCCGACATCCTAGCACCACTGAAAAAACGACAAATCAAACTAGGCAGCAAGAAGGCCTCCTGGTTCAACGATGATCTTAAGAAATCCAAGAAACTCTGACGCTCCCTCGAGAAGGCCTGGAAAAAAGACCCAACCACCGGCACCAAGGACGCCTTCAAAAACGCCACCCGCATACACCACCAACTAATCCGAAATGCCAAGAAAGCAGCCCTCAAGGACCGTCTAGATAACAACGCCCACAACAGCAAGGAATTATTCAACATCGTCAAGGAATTTACCAACCCCTCAGCCAACTCCAACGACATCACCCCCTCTCAAGCCCTCTGCGACTCCCTAGCCTCATTCTTCCACAACAAAATTGCAGACATCCACAACAGCTTCGACAACCAACCCGAAGACCAACCCACCCAATCCCCTGCAGGACCCCCACCCCCCCTGAACATCCTCAATGACTGGAAGCCAGTCTCCACTGAAGACACCATCCATCTGATGAACTCTATCCACTCAGGATCCCCCACAGACCCTTGCCCTCACCACATCTTTAACAAAGCAGACTCCGTCATAGCACCACACCTCCGAGACGTCATCAACTGCTCCCTCAAATCCGGCACCTTCCCGGAAAGCTGGAAACATGCCGAACTCAGCGCCCTTCTGAAGAAACCCACAGCTGACCCCACCGAACTCAAAAACTACCGCCCCATCTCGCTCCTCCCATTCCCGGCCAAAGTCATCGAGAAAGCGGTCAACAACCAGCTCGCCGCCTTCCTCGAAACCAACAAATCCCTCGACTCCTCACAATCCGGCTTCCGAGCCAAGCACAGCACTGAAACCGCCCTCATCGCCGCAACAGACGACATTCGAACTCTACTGGACAATGGAGACACAGTCGCCCTCATCCTCCTCGACCTCTCCGCAGCCTTCGACACGGTCTGCCATAGCACCCTTCTACAGCGCCTCAAAAACATCGGAATCCAAGGAAAAGCACTGGAATGGATCACCTCGTTCCTCTCCGGAAGAACCCAGAGAGTCCGCCTTCCACCATTCAAGTCAGAGGCCACTGAAGTCATCTGCGGCGTACCTCAAGGGTCCTCACTCAGTCCCACCCTCTTCAACGTTTACATGAGCCCCCTCGCGGCCATCGCACGCCAACATAACCTCATCATCTCCTACGCCGACGACACTCAACTGATCCTATCACTCACCAGAGACCCTAACACGGCCAAAACCAACCTACACGAAGGAATGAAAGAAGTAGCCGAATGGATGAAGCACAGCCGTCTGAAACTGAACTCAGACAAAACAGAAGTCCTCATCTTAGGTACCTCCCCCTCCGTCTGGGACGACTCTTGGTGGCCAGAGGCCCTTGGAAAAGCACCCATCCCGACGGACCACGCACGGAACCTGGGCGTCATCCTGGAATCCTCACTCTCGATGAACAGACAAGTCAACGCCGTTTCTTCATATTGCTTCAACATTCTTCGCATGCTCAAAAAAACATTTCGCTGGATCCCTACCGAAACTAGAAAAACAGTCACCCACGCTCTGGTCACGAGCCGACTGGACTACGGAAACACCCTCTACGCCGGCACCACCGCAAAACTCCAGAAAAAACTACAACGCATCCAGAACGCCTCAGCCAGGCTCATACTAGACATCCCGCGTAAAGAACACATCTCTGATCACCTGAAAAACCTCCACTGGCTCCCCGTCAATAAGAGGATCACTTTCCGGCTCCTAACCCACGCACACAAAGCACTCTACGAAATCGGACCCGAATGCCTCAACACACGACTATCCTTCTACACCCCCTCCCGCCAGCTACGATCCTCCAACCTAGCCCTTGCCACTGTACCTCGCATCAACAAAACCACCATGGGAGGTAGATCCTTCTCCTACCTAGCTGCTAAAACTTGGAACTCACTTCCCACTCACCTTCGCCTTACTCAGAACCACCTAGCATTCATAAAGCAACTCAAAACGTGGATATTCGACAAGTAACTCCCCACCCTTCTACAAGCGCCTTGAGACCCTCTGGGTATGTAGCGCGCTATATAAATCTTTTGACTTGACTTGACTTGACTCAGTAGCATCTTCAGAAGGGGGGCCTCCTGTTCCAGTCCCTAAGGGGCCTAACTGGGAGGCTTTCTTGAGAGTTTTCTGATCTTCATCAGCTTGTAAAAGCTCTCTGAGTTCAGCAGAGGTAGGGTTCTTGGGCTGTTTAAGGCCCCTGATATTTGCCAACTGCCTGAGCTCATTTTGGTTTAGGGTAGCAAAGATGGATGGTGCCCTCTGGGGGTCACTCTCAACAGAGATGGGTACATTAGACCCCTCTGCCCCAGCCATTGCTCTTAAGTGTGGGTGGATGTGTTGCAATCTACCTACACTTGGGTTTTCCTACTAAACCTATCTAGTAGATGTAGTCAGTGTGTGCTACTCCCTGTGCTCTACAACAACTAAGTTCAGTAGAACTTAAGTATATCGATCTTGTTTTATATGCACCTAAAGGTACCTGTATGATCTTTCAATTGGTAACAAAGAGATTACAGAGGTAAAACACAGCAAGCTCAAATCCAACCGCTGCTCACCAATGTGAGAAGTTGGCCTGGTATATGCTGTTCACTAGTTAAAGTGACCACCTTGTACCATGCCAAGCAACCCTTATGGTGTGGTTGTAAGTCAACCTTTTCGGACTAGCTGCCCTAGTGGTAGCGTAGGCTAAGCAGTCTTTGAGGCTAAACTCGTTAAAGCGTGTTAAGCAAGCTGTTTTACCATATGTAACCCCCCTTTATACCAATGAAAGGACACCACACAGATATATATTCAAAATATATATGTATTTATTACTCAAAGTATCCCCTAGACTCTTTATGAGCACAGGAGCACAAATTGTTAAACAAGACAATGTTATAATATACAGAAGTTGCACTTTATATGGATGGGCCCTGGTGGCCACTCAAACCATATACTAAAATAGTGGTATAAGTACCACGAACAGGAAAGGGAAAAGGCCTAGGGCCTCTAGAATCGCTGGGCCTACAAGGAGCTAACTTCAGTTAGTGACCAGGAGGTCCACGGGTCGCGTGTGCAGTGAGGAAAGTTACACGCGTGCTCCCATAGGTTTTCAATGGGTGCGTAAAAGTTCAAAAGTTACTGCTAGAAGGGTCTTCTGGATGGACTACGAATTTAAGATTCAAAACACAGACACTAGAGATGTTTCTCTACACTTGGGCACCGGAGTGCCAGCTTTACCTCACCCACAGAAAGCGGGTGCATAGGTCTCGAAGTGCGTCGGGTTTCTTCTATCGATTCAATGGAGCCTGATGACAAAGATGCTGCAGGCGGTCGGTCCAGAAGAGATGCGGTGGATCCCAGAGTGGATCGGAGTTGTAGAAGACCTGAAAGCAGAGGGGACAGTGTTCACAGTCACTAGCCAGTGACCGGCGTGGCACCAGGTAGGTACCAGGCGATGTCGGGTGCAAACAGGTGAGGAAGGGTGGCTTGTCTCCGCAGCCACGTGGTCCCTGAAGGTTGACGACGTCCAGGAGTCGGTTCACAAGCTGTCCCACGCAGGCTCTCGCTGTCGGCGGTGTCGGCGACTCGAAAGAGGCAAACAAGCCTTGGCAAAGGCAGGAGTCGTGTAAAGAGAAGTAAGCTGATTGTTCTGACCAGCAAGGTCAGAGGGGCTGCTCCTTTGGAGAGCAGCTGGAGCCAGTCTGGAGCAACCAGACCAGCATTGTTGATTTCAAGTTAGGTCGCCAAAATGGCCACTAGCCAACGGGCCAGGGACCGGGCAGGCGCGTCGAGATGCAAAGTGCAGAGGGGCCCCACGCAGATCGTGGAGATGCTGGAGGGCTCACCTTTGGTGCAGATGCTGCTCAGATGTTGGGCTTCTCAGGACCCAAAGCACAACTTGGAGGGAGCCTCTGTTGTTGCGCTTGCAGCTTGTCGTTGGTCTCTCAAGATCGCTGGCTCCACGTGTCTCGGTGCCTCCACGGGTTCCTTCTTTGCAGGGACTGTGGATCGGGCTGTGAGAGGTCTGGAGGTCTAGGTCTTGTTGGGCTCTGGGCTCCGGCGAGAGGCGGGAGGTGGAGGCAAAGCAGACGTCGAATAGCTGGTTGGTGCTTGCGTTAGCAAGATGGTCACTCCCTGACCATAGCGGAGATTTCCTTCTGTCCTCTGTGCAGCAGAGCATCGAAGTTCCCGTCTTCTTTTTGTGGTTAAGTTGATTCCAGGATGTCTGAAGTCTTAAGACACAGCTCCTACCTTTAAGCGGATTCTAGGGGCCGGACTACCTGCTAGGTCCCTCCCTAAGGGTGGGACCAGGAAGGGGGGTGGTTACACCTCCAATCCTTTGTCCAGCTCGCCCCAGGTCCGGGGCTGGTGTGCCCCAGGACCGGTTTGAACTGGCATATGCACCGAGGCTCCTTGTGAGCCTCAGGCATGTCTGATTCCTTTCAAGCCCTACCTGACCAATACACAAAATCCTGTCTGGGGTGGGGCAGGAAACCCTTTGTCCACGTCTCCCAAGCTGGAAGGACTCCCAGCAGCAGGAGGGCAGACTTGTGCCTGTGGTGGCAGCATCCATTTTGTGGAGCTGAGGCTATGTCTGATTTTACCCGGGTTTCAGGTACTGTATATGTCGTGTCCCTCTAGAAGGGTGGAATGCTAACCCCGTCGCCAGAATTGGCGAGGGGTTAGTATTCCAATTCGCATGACACCTTACTCGACATGTTTTGATAAAGCCAAACCAAAGATAGCATTTAACCGCGTGGTTCATAATGCACTTAAGAGTATATGGTATGACGATATCTGGAAACGGTAGAAGGAAGTTGTTCCGACCACTGCAGACAGGCTCAGCTCATGCCAGAGCACCATCTCACATGGAACCAAGCACTCTGCCTTCAGGATTGTTAAGGCCTGCCATAGGAGTGACTTATAGGTTACCAGGTGTCCCATTTAAGATTAGGTATAGGTATACTACACCTAAGTAAGAGGTGGTTACAGCAACTTACCCCAGCTGAGTGATCAGCCAGTTGTGTCAAATTTGTTAGGCCAGACCTGGGGTGGCATAATACATGCTTCAGCCCCTGGTAGGCCTTAGATACACCAATGCCCTGGGTACCTAGTGTACACTGGTACAGGGGCTCACAGGGTGATCCAATTCCAATTGGTTATGCACCTAGGGTGTATAGTGTCAATTTAGTTAGAGAGAACAGCAGGCTGGGGGTCTGATTAGCAGGCCCACAGCCTCAATATGTCAAAAACCAGTGAAGCAAACAGCAAAAATTTGGGGTGACCATAGGATAGCAGACCCTACTCTCCTACAGTCGCGCATGAGAAGAACAAAGTCAGGCTGACCGTGATGGAGTGTGGGCCATCAAAAAAATACCCAGTTAGACCCGCTGAACAAAATACCTTAAATCCTGGTTTGTGGAGTGTTGAGAGGATATGCATCAAAGATGCATCATGCAGCCGAAGTGATGCATTGGTTCTGTGATGCAGTGAGGGGTGCAGTGCAAGGTCCTGCTGCGTCGTTGTCGAAGAGCCTCTCGACGAGGGATTGAGATGCAAAGTCTGGAGTCGAAGATGTGTCATGTAGTCGGGGCAATGCGTCAGTTCAGAGGAACTGCGAAGCTGCAATGCGGAGTCTGGGATCATCATCGAGGCTGCCATGGATGAGAGACGCAAAGCACGTGTCGAGGATGTGTTGCACAGCGGCGGTTCCAATGGGTTGTGATGCAGGTCTTTCGGGCAGTTTAGATCCACGCAGCAGCTGTGATACATAAGTTCTTCTCAGGTTGTGCCACGCATCAGAGGAGATGCATCAGTTCCACTGGATCCACAGAGGCTGGCATAGCACCTGAGGCACACTTCCAAGAGTCTGGGCTGGGGTGGCACCACCTGGCAGGGGAGATTCATAGATGACAGAATCCAGTTGCAGGAGCACGGTTGCTGAAGCCTTCTGTTCCTGGTAACACTCACCCGTCGTCGTCAATAAGCACACTATGCTCAAGATATAGGCATTTCAACATTCAGCGGAGAGATGCAGGCAGGAGCACTGTAAAGGACGGTGTAAAGCATAACTTATACATCAGTCTTAATATCCTCCAATACATGATGCATTGAAATTCCTACTTAAGTTGTATAAGGCCATATGAAAACGCCTATAACCACGTTCCATCTTGAGCATAGTGTGGTCATTGAAGGCGGGTGCGTGATACCACCCATTAAAACAATCTGGTAAGCCCTAAAGTGTAAGGCTTCCATATTTTTGGTCCTGGCAAAGGCCATAGACCCTCAAGGGCTGTTTCAGGCCGAAACATGTCAACCCGACCACTAGGTGTCATGGATCAGTGACTCATGCACTCAACTCCACTTTGTTTTTAGGTCTATCCCTATTCTATTTTTTTCCCTTAATAAAGATTGACCTATAGGATAGGAGATCATTTTAACGTATTTACCACTGTTGACATCCAGACTATCTTCCTCCTGATGGAGGTTTTGATGCCACTTGGAGAACAGGGCACTCAAGTGGCAGACCC
This sequence comes from Triturus cristatus, assembly GCF_964204655.1. NCBI lineage: Eukaryota > Metazoa > Chordata > Amphibia > Caudata > Salamandridae > Triturus > Triturus cristatus. The sequence continues at coordinate 239,780,501 of NC_140582.1, forward strand.
TATGAGGACGCAATCCACCAAACCACACTAAGAGGAGATTATATACAGCTCAGAATGTGAACATTTAGTTTAGGGACTCCAAGGTGCGTTTCTCAGACTCTGGTATTGAAACTATTGTGGTTTATTCTCCCCCATCTGTGATTTAGAATAAAGGATTTTTTTGGCCAGGTCAAAATGGCATTTTGAACTGTACACACAGGCTGCAATGGCAGGCCTGAGAAATGTTTGAAGGGTTACTTAAATGGGTGGCATAATCAGTGCTGCAGGCTCACTAGTAGCATTTAATTTAAAGGCCTTGGGCACATGTACTGCCACAGTACTTGGGGCTAACAAGTTAATTAACTATGCCAATTGATATAAGCCAATGTTGCCATGTTTTAAGGAGGGAGCATGTGCACTTTAGCACTGGTTAGGAGTAGCAAAGTGCGCAGACTTCTAAGTCCCAAAAAACACAAGATCAGCAAAAAATGGAGGAGAAAGGCAAAACGTTTGGGAGAAGACCACGTTCAGGCTAACAGGTCTAACACAAGGACATGCTTCTGGAATTGGTCTAGTGTAGTTTGTTTGACGCCTAAATATAGCACTTGACATTTTAACCAAGGGTCTCTTTTATTAGCAAGTGCCCACGCATTTTTAGAAAGTATCTCAATTTTGTACGGGGTCCTTTAGAGAAGTGGTGGGTAGGAGCTGAGAACGAGATTGGTGCAGATAGAGGGCCGGTCAAAGCGTCATGCGCAAGTAGGGAAGGAGTGCAAACCACTCCTGCTCCCTCTGCGGCGAACCAGCCCCGCCCCCCCCAGGAGTCGAAAAGGAAAATAAAATGATAATAACTTCTTGTTATTATCATTTTATTTTTATTTTCCACTGCTCAACGAGCAGTGGGGCAACGCTCCTCCGCCTTTGCTGAGTAGCCGCCAATGTGGTTATGATAAAATATCGTCTCTCGTAGGTACTCTTTATGAACCTCAAAAACAATCCAACTAGTCTTCCACTAACTTAGACTGAATCATTTGGATATGTGAACTGACAGTAGCTGTCATGCTTTGATATCACTAGCAGGGAGCATGCTGAGCGTTATGAAATATGAATCACACAACATTATGCATCACACTATACCATAGTAAACCAAGACATAACATAAAACGTCATGCGCCTTACCAGTGTCAGTGTCTGTGTTATACATATTGCATTAACCGAACATACATTGCATTGCATTTTTATGTAGAGTAATTACTTCATAGAACCGACAGGGCTTAAATGGAAACGAAATTCACCCTTGGCAAAAATGTTTAAAACACCCCCACAGGTTGTGTCATGACCCCCCACCACCACACACACACACACTTTAGGGCGCAACTTGACTGTGTACATAGCATTAAATCTTTGAAATGTTGTTTATAGCTCCTTTGATTTTGATTGTAGTTACTGGCATCCAAACGGAAGTTCGTCAACCAAACTGCAAGAGAATAGTATGAGAGAGCTTTTTATGGGGGTAGCTGGAGGGTTGTATAATAAGAGAGCATGAATTGCCAGATTATTGAGAATTGAGGTGTAAAAGTTATCATTTTTGGCTGTAGTATTTTCAGAATTTATCCAGAGATGTTTGTTGGGCTTTCTCGCAGGCGCAGTCATGTCATGGAATCCAGTCTTGCTGTGAAATTCTCTCTCTTACCAGCATCTGACCGGGCAAACCCTTGGGTGACATTATGGACTGAACAGCCCTGAAGAACACCTCAGTTTGAAATATTTAAAAACTTCCAAACTCTGCAAATGTAACCAGAATATGAATATATATATATATTCACTGAAAAAACCATAGGTTTCACACATGTTATAGTTAGCTGGACATTTTACTGATAAAAAACCAATGAAATTCCCCCGTTATAGTTACTGTAGGCAACTATAACTCACGCGACCGCAATCCTCTGCTGATGCTAATACTGTATTTAGACACTTATTTGCCCATATCTTCTTCCATTAAATTTTAGCTATACATATATTACAAATATTTTTTTTTCATAAAGACACATATGTCATCAGCAGAGGATTACGGTCGCGTGAGTTATAGTTGCCTACAGTAACTATAACGGGGGAATTTCATTGGTTTTTTATCAGTAAAATGTCCAGCTAACTATAACATGTGTGAAACCTATGGTTTTTTCAGTGAATTAGCAAGGTTTTTTAAATGCTATTTCCTAACTATAACGTGTGTGAAACCTATGGTTTTTTCAGTGAATTTGTACGGTTTTTTAAATGCTAAGTTACTTTACGCCATTTGTGGCGTGCGCGCCCACTTAACGCAGTTCGTTCCGTGCACGGTTTTTATCAACTTTAATAAGCCCTGTACATTTGGTGGCCTTCGGCCACCAAAAGCACAGGGGGTGAGGTCAATGTGGATAGTGTTTTTTTTATTTCGATTTTATAATTTCATGTTGCCAAAATTACGTTTTTTTTCTCTATTAATAAGCCCTGCACATTTGGTGGCCTGCGGCCACCAAAAGCACAGGGGGTGGGGTAAGTGTGGATAGTGTTTTTTTTATTTTTATTTTTTTACCGTAAGCTTACGGTAAGCTTACGGTAAGCGTACGGTAAGCGTACGGTAAGCGTACCCCGCGAAATTGCCGAAAAAAAAATAAAACCGTTTTTGCTCTTGGGGGATGTTTGGGGACTCCCTCAACATGACTATGTGGGAGGGAGTTGTCAAAACAGCCCCGTAACATGTTTTTGGCCATCATGTTTGATAAACAACACTCAGTGCGAGAGACAAAATGGCGGACGCCGCTTCCTGGTTTCGGCCGATTCGAATGTTTACTAAGATCTAAGAGCCTATCAGAATCGCGCTCGCGCACGCCACCGTAAGCTTACGGTAAGCGTACGGTAAGCGTACGGTAAGCGTACCGTAAGCGGGCTCAGATATATATATTGATTTAAAGGCTATTTTCTCAGAATCTACTGAACAGATTTACACCAAACCTACAAAAGGCACTTCCTTGACCTAGGGACTACCTCTCTGCCAAATTTCTAGTAATTCTGTTCAGCCGTTCGGGCTGTAGCTCGTTCTAAAGGTCCTATGGAAAAATGCATGGGAAAAACGCGTTTTGGGACCCCCCTTTTATCTCAGCCCCCGCTTGACGAATCCCCCCGAGACTTTCAGGGTAGGAGCGGAGCGTAGCGCCCCACCTATTTTGAGAAATTCGCGAGGATTCGTCGACCGGCGCCAAAGTTATTCAAAATAGAATGTTGAGGTTTTCCTATGGAAACGTGGTCCTAACTATAACTACCTACTGGCGACCGCCAGTAGGTAATATATATATATATATATATATATATATATATATATATATATATATATATATATATATATATATATATATATATATATATATATATATAAAAAACAATGAAATTCCCCCGTTATAGTTAGTGCAGGCAACTATAACTCACGTGACCGCAATCCTCTGCTGATGACATATGGGTCTTTATGAAAAAAAAATATTTGTAATATATGTATAGCTAAAATTTAATGGAAGAAGACATGGGCAAATAAGTGTCTAAATACAGTATTAGCATCAGCAGAGGATTGTGGTCACGTGAGTTATAGTTGCCTGCACTAACTATAACGGGGGAATTTCATTGGTTTTTTATCAGTAAAATGTCCAGCTAACTATAACATGTGTGAAACCTATGGTTTTTTCAGTGAATTTGCAAGGTTTTTTAAATGCTAATTCCTAACTATAACGTGTGTGAAACCTATGGTTTTTTCAGTGAATTTGTACGGTTTTTAAATGCTAAGTTATGTAATTATTATTAAAATTTTTATTTTTTTTAAGGTTTTTCACCGTGCGTGTACCGTGCGCGCACGGTGCGCCCAAGTTACGCCGTTCGCATAATTTTCACGTTTCTACCGTGCGCGCACGGTAAGCGCACTCCGCTATTTTTCGTAAATATATTAAAAACATTTATGGCCCTTGGGGGTCCTTTGGGGACCCCCTGACAATGGCTAGGGGGTCAGGAACTGTCCACCCTGCCCCCTTTTCATGTTCTCCACCTTTATTTTTCACCTCCCTCGGACTGCGAGAGACAAAATGGCGGCCGACACTTCCTGGTTTCGACCGATTCGAATGTTCACTAAGATCTAACAACCAATCAGAATTGCGCTCGTGCACGGCAGGGTGCGCTTACCGTACGCGCACGGTGCGCGCCTATAGATATATATATGCTTTTAAATGCTATTTTCTCAGAAAATACTGAACAGATTTACACCAGACCTGCAAAAGGCACATCCCTGACCTGAGGACTACCTCTCTGCCAAATTTCAAGGTTTTCTGTTCAGCCGTTCGGGCTGTAGCGCGGACTAAAGGTCCTATGGGAAAATGATTGGGGAAAACGCGTTTCGGGATCCCCCCTTTTTCTCAGCCCCCGCTTGACGAATCCCCCCGAGACTTTCAGGGAAGGAGCGGAGCGGAGCGCGCCACCTATTTTGAAAATTTCGCGAGGATTCGTCAATCGACGCAAAAGTTATTCCAAATAGAATGTTGCGGATTTCCTATGGAAACACGGTCCTAACTATAACTATCTACTGGCGACCGCCAGTAGATAATATATATATATATATATATATATATTTTTTTTCTTCAAAAGTTCCCCAGAGATGAGGCCGCACTCCTAGGCAGGTAAGCGTCACCACTTTTATTAGGAATAACGGGTTGCTTCTCACCTCCTTTAAAGCCCCCTGGCCTGACGCGTTTCAGGGAACCCTTCCCTTTCTTCAGAGGCCACACGCGAGCCACCTTGTCATGTGCTGCTACAATATCCTCTGCAAGCTTCCCTTTAACAGGCCTCAGGTGTGCCACTCGGTTGATCCGTTTTTTTCTTTTGCCTGCTGGGATTTGTAGTCTGTTGCAGATTACATCCCTCCAGTGGGTTGGTAACTCGTGTCTCTTTTGGGGCCAATGTTAGCTCTCCATTAAGCCCGGGTGAATCCGTTTGAATTTCGTTGCCTGCCACGCAGATCACGGAGATGAAGTTTCTCCGCGCAGACCCCAAACGTTCCTGGGGAACTTTTGAAAAAAAAATATATATATATATATATATATATATACATATATTTTTAAATCGAGATTTATATTGCTTACATTGTAAAAGCATCACTGAAAGTTATAGTTTAAGCCTAGTACCCATGCACTCTGCAACATCTGAATGAACCGGATGACCAGGCTTCCGCAGCATTCAGTTTGTGGTTTTTATTTGGAGATGCGGTAGCACATATTCCCTTTAGAAAATACCTCGGTCAGCACAGATGGACGCATTTTCATGTGGGCTGACATCCGTGGTCAGAAAAGATTTTCACACACATCTTTGCAAAGTCGGGACGAGTGAGAGAGGCATGAAATGACATTCATATTCTGAGAGTCACATTTTTTAACAGGAATTAAATTCCTTCCTCAAAATGTCCAATGCCACCTTTTTGTTGCTATTTAAGGGGCATATCAGCAACGAGACGATATAAAATTTTAGCCGCTTTTGCGTCTGTTTTCGGGCAAAAAGTGGCGATAATTTTATCGCCTAATCAGCAAGGTCACGCTATTGCGTGAAACCTTGCATTAGCGCCTGGATTCTTAACGCCCAGCTTTGCATCTCTAATGAGATGCAAAGTGGGCGTTCCTGACCTGACATGACTGGAGAAATGTCGCTAAGCGACATTTCTCCTATCAGTAAGTCCCACGCTATGAAGCATAGCGGCAAGAAAAGTAGCGATAACCCCTGTTATCGCTACTTTCCTTACACCTGCTTCAGGACTGACTTAGCCATGATATCCTATGGAAGGTGGATATCATGGCTAAGTTTGCCTTGCCCTATCATCAAACTAACGCCTATCTTTGTGAGATTATCGCTGGGTTTCCAGCGATAATTTAACGTTTGGCTGTTAGCGCTAGGATTTTTATCGCTTTTGAGATAAGCGTTGCTAATAGCACACTATATCAGCGATAAAAATCCACGTTAGCCGGCGATAATTATCCTAGCGCTGAGTGCGCTTAGCGATAATTATTGCCGGTTGTTGCTGATATGCCCCTAAATTTATTTTTCAGATATTGCATCGAACTAAGGGGCATATTATCAAGAACCGGCGTTAAAATTATCGCCGCTTTAGCGGCAGAAAACTGCTGCTAAAGCGGCGATAACGGGCTTGATAATATGCCGCAGAGAAATCCCATAGAAGCCCATGTTCTGGTGTGAACATGGGCTTCTATTGGAATTCTCAAGGGCAGATTATCAAGCCCGTTATCGCCGTTTTAGCGGCAGTTTTCTGCCGCTAAAGCGGTGATAATTTTAACGCCGTGCTTGATAATATGCCCCTTATTTGGTAAACAACCCTAAAATTCCACAATGTAGTCAAGAAATAGCTTAATTATAGCATAACAAATTACAAGGGTTGAACACAAATGTCTTCTGTATTCAACATGCTCGTCTAAAAGCAGAGCAAAGACCAGGGCAGGGAAAAACAAAGAATTTTCTGTGTCTTACTATTTTCATACTCTTGGCTTATGAACAGAGTTCAGTAGTAAGTCAAGACTATTACAAGTCTTAGTCATCAGCCCACACCACATTTTTTGTGTATCGGGTCAAAGTTCTGTAGTACCTAAGGGTACCGTCAGAACCAGGCACTGCGTTGATCCAGTACAAATGTTGAAATTGTCAACCCAGCCAGAACCAAAAGTGTTACAGTTCTTGGCATCCACTATACCTTGATCTGAAGGCAACAAACAACTGAAATTCATTTTGCACCATTTATTCTCAATACAATGCATATTTAGAACCAAAACATTCATGAGCAAATTCACAAAGAGAATTTGCACACATGCATTTTACACCTGCAAATCCATTTTGCTTCTTGGGCATGCCACGGGCGCTGCATGAGGGCTGGGGCTATTGATGTGACATGTTCATATTATAGCACATCCCTAATTCTCAGAGTGGTGCACTGGAATGTGTATTTGGCACACCACAGGCGGGATTGCATTAACACCGAGCATGGTCCCCGTCTGCACAGGGCCCACTATCACTGTGTGCGACATTACAAAATAGGCCAAAAAAGGGCTCTCCCTAGTCCAGGCACTTGCCCTGAGGACAGCACATCAGTAAGCGAGGGGACCACAGTTTCAAAATGCCTCACTGCTTTGCACTGAAACCAGAATTGCCTGATCTTGGAGAGATAGGTATAGGAGCAAATGTGTTACCCTATTTATATAGGATCAAAGTCCTGTACAAATGATGAAATGCCAACTTGGGATTGTACAGACACCAAATGTGTCAAATCAGTATTACTGAGGTGGCAGTACAAATTCCCATTTTACCCCAGGGTTCCTTCATAAGAAGGAACAATGGAGGCACGACATGGAAATTCCACTGTTTGAATTGCCAACCAGTATTTTTCCACACTTAGTTTACATGACCCTCGGAGTACTCATTTATATTTGCACACTCAAGTGTGATGAAGAAATGTAAATCTGAGTATTGACAGAAATGGGCTACTTAAGACCTGTACCTTTAAATGCTGATCCTTTTGGTGAATAAACTTGAAGGGGGAGTCTGCAGTCATCAGCAGCTCATCCTATACCCAAATGGCTCATGGGAGTCAATGCATAACAGAGCAGCAGGCGCACCTGCTGTTTTGTTAGGTATGGAGTGGCAATCTCATGGACATCATTTAGGGGCCGCCAGGGGCCGCAGCTTGTGACTTCTATCACTGCCTTTGTGACCCCTGGCCTCAGAGGCCGAAAAATCAGTGCCAGAAACACAGTGGCAGGTCATCCTTGTGGACGTTTGGTGCTCCACTCTCTGTTTTCTGCCATTTTATTATTAAACTAATAGAGAACAAACGTATATTATTAACTATTGTTTAATATTTAATACAAATGGAGTATAATTAGCTAGAATATGACCTCCCTTGCTAGTTAAAGTAAGTAAACAAAATGCTTTAAAATGTATTTTGTGGGCATGCTTGACGGTGAGAGCGTATTTATGTGAAAGAGTAAGTGTGTGTGTATGTAAGCATGTCTGAGTGAAAGTGAAGGTCAAAGGGAGTGTGATGTCACTTCCGTTACCCCTGGCACTTTGGTGAACTGACATCCTTGGCCAGTCTAGAAATACAATTGCAGCATCTGCCCTTGTGCCCACGTGATCCCACTGAAATATACGACTAGTTCAAACAAAATGCAACAAAACATTTGAAAGGGCGATTTAATCCCTTGCAAATGCGCAATCAATGTTTTGTGAATCTGGGCTTTTGAGTTTGGGCATGTGTTGTGAGTGCACAGGTCGTAAATTTCTCCTAAATATTTATTTAGATAAAAAAATCAGAGCATGTTGCTGTCCCTGTATGTAATCAAAAATAGGAGCATAATGGCCATTTTGCCCGCAGCAGTTCAAGTCAAACACATATTTTGCACATTAAAGGTTAATGAAAGTAGACTTGTTTATTGTCTGGATTATATTTTTCTAGAACAGCCTTTTGCATCATCTGCACCGCACAGCCTTTTCAGTCAGTGTATGTAAGAGCAAGCAGAACCTCAGTTACCTTCATTGGTGCCTCCCATTTTCGGCCAGACCTCTATATTCTGATGCAACCTGGAGTGCAGTCATATCAGTGGCACCACTTTGCTAAATGTTCACTATGGCACAAATGCGTTATGGTTTGCGCAGCTTACGGTCAATGGAGAATTGCAATAGTTTTTTAGGTTTACCATTGAAACCACAATATCACTTCAACTGAAGTTTTCTAAAAATACATTTTGGAGGTTTTTATAAAAAAGTGTTAAAATGTTTTTTTAAGTTTCTTCAGTGAAATTTAGATTTTTTTTTATGTTATTCTCCAAAAGCTGCCTAAAACAGTAGTGCATGTTCTATGGCTGGGCACAGTAGGCTCCAGACAGAGAGGCTTGTCTTCAGGCATACCCAGCACCCAACCACTGCCACTTCAAAATCAGCTGCATGTGACCTACTGATTTAAAAGGGGTCTCTCTCTGTATCTGGCCTGGCCTACAGCCTTGCCAAGCCCCACCTATACCAACTGGATGCAACCAGCACCATCTACACAATTTTTCCCTTTTTAAGTTTGCAGATTTTGCCAGGAGTCCGCAGTTTTAGGATGGTACCCAGATTACACAATTTACTCGCAGACCTTCAACACAGACCCTTGACAAAGACCCCAGACTTAAAATGGCACCCAGAGTCTGCGTCCATTTCGGTAACCTGAATCCCACAGACTTTGATTAAAGTCTAATGGGTTTGTAGGAAACAGGTGGTTTTTTTGGAAGAGAAGAGTTGGGTTCTTTTGAGCCACACACATTGTCCATGGGGCTTGGGGATTGTCCTGCTGAACCTACACACCCACCTAAAAGTTTGGTATATGTATGTGGGCTTGGTATCTTTTTTGTTTTGCTGAGCTTTATATAGCGCAAACGTGACCCGAATCCAATCAGGTATCAGAGTGCTTTACAGAGCACCAGTTACATTACATGAGGACACACATTCATTTTTTGTTAGGCACAGGAGATTAAGTCATTTGCCCAGAATCACAGGAAGTTCAGCATCATTACTGAGACTCGAACCCAGTTCCCCAGGTCCGAGGTCGAGCACCCTAGCCGTTAGGCCAACTCCTCTCCTCTCCTCTCTTGCTTTCCTTCATACTGCAAATGCTTCCCAGGCTCCTGTCAATACACTTGGATGCCAGTAGAGTTATGTTATGTAGAAAAATATCTAGATCCAGAAAATCTGTCCTTTTATGTGAATGTCACACACACCACCACATGACACAATGGCACAACACTTCCACAACAGTCAGATCCCAAGCCGCACCCCAGCAGGTGACACTGTCTATACCTGGAAGTCCACAATTGAATGGAAATAGTAACTGTCTGGACAAAATGCAAAATAAAGTGAGTGTTGGAAAATGGCCCTCTCTGAAGGGTCTCCTCAAACCATTTGCCTTCCTCCTCCTCTTTTTTGACCTTCTTTTTGTTGGCCTTAGAACTCTGAGCACTTTACCACCGCTAACCAGTGCAAATGTGCATGTGCTCTCCTCCCTAAACAGGTTATACGTGGTTTACACCTGTTTAGTAGATTTAATTTACTTGTAAGTCCCTTGTAAAGTGGTATGCCATATACCCAGGGCCTTTAAATTAAATGCTACTAGTGGGCCTGCAGCTCTGACTGTGCCACCCACACAAGTAGTCTTTTTAACCAGTCTCAGGACTGCCACTGCAGGGCCTGTGTGTGCAGTTTACTGCCACTTCAACTTGGCATTTAAAACTACTTGCCAAGCCTTAAACTCCATATTTATTACACATAAGTCACCCCTAAGGCAGGCCCTAGGTAGCCCTAATGGCAGGGCGCTGTATAAGCAAAAGGTAGGGTATGTACTGGTATGTTTTGCATGTCCTGGTAGTGATAAACACGAAAATATGTATTTCAATACTGTGAGGCCTACCTCTCTCATAGGCTAACATTGGGAATCCCTTAAAACACTCGTAAGCTGTCATTACTTGTCAGAGATATGTAGCTTTTTCATGTTTCATATCTTTGGAATTGCAATGATAAATCCTCCTCACTGGTGAAGTTGAATTTAACATTACAGTTTTAGAAATGCCACTTTTAGAAAGGGGTCTTTTCTCTGCACTTACCGCTTTGTGTGCCCGACAGACTGTCTCCAATACATGTCTGGGGTGGGTGATATACTTTGTGCATTCCCTCTAGACAGCCACAACACAGGAAGGATAGGTGTGTCTGAGTAATCAGCCACATACATCTGCATTCTTATGGCCTTGCCCGGGCAGGATGGAAGGGAGGAGCTAACCACATGAATAGGCAGTGCCCTGTACTCACACAAATGCCTGATTACCCCCGTGGATAGCCCTCCAGACAGGACTGGGATGAGATGGATACTTGTGCACTTCAGAGAGAAGTCACCCCCACATCAAAGGCACTTTTTGGTATAAGTACTGGGTCTGTGACCCCCTAAAATCAGACACAAGTGGACTTGCAACTGAAACTCTGCCAGAAGAACTGATGTGCTGCTTAAAGGATTCAACTGGACTGCTGATCTGGAAGGCCTGCTTTTCTCTTTGTTGCCCTGCTGCCTGCTGCTCTCTGACTCTTCTGGGGGGGGCTGGACTCTGCATTACCATCCAAGTGTGCTGCAAGGGGTTATTGGTTTCCCTCCTGTTATTGAGACTCAGGGAATTTAAGGTCTCTACTCCTGCTCCTGGGTCACAGGAAGTGGACCCAGATACTTGCACAGTGAAATTGTGATGCATCTCCTGCCTGCTGGAAGCAGCATCGGCGCATTCACCCTGTCCCAGGAGCAGAGACCGGCACATCACATTTGGAGACCAAGCTGGGTCACTAGAATCGCCACATTGACTGACACATCACCACCAGCACAGAAGGACGATCAACACATCCCTATGACAAACATGGAGAAACCTGATGCATCGGCTTCACTCCAAGGGATCTCCAACGGCGTGTTGGCTTGCCTCCTGTTGCTTGAGACTCAGGGATCAAAATCTCTACCACTGCTCCTGTGCCTGGCTCACTGGAAGTGGCCCAAATACTTACAACATGATTTTCAGTGCTTCTCCTGTCTGTGTGTAGCAGAACCGGTTTATCAAGTCGGTTACAGGAGTAAAGTCGGCACATCGCCACTGAACCAGTGATTTGCCTCCGGAGATCGATGCATCGCACAGCGTATCGCCGCCACTGCAGCTTGGTGAGACTGACTCATACCCTTGACTGTATGGCAGAATCAGGCACATCTTTTAATGCCTCTCGACTCAGGCACCAATCTTCAGAACTGACACTTCGCCTTTAATACATGAAGAGGAGCAATGCATCCTGCACATGCCGGCCTCGACATCAACGCATCATATTGTTTTTGATCAAGGAAGGTACTTTGTTCACCAGGGCCTGCGTGGGTCCTTTAGCCAGCCAGATCTCCATCGCAGATAGCCCAAACTTTGACTTTGCCATGGTTTAGCACCTCCTAAAGTAACCTTTTCAGCGTTACTTACTTCTAAGCACTTTACTGCATTTAGTTTTTTTAAATTCAATATCTAAACTTCTATACATTGGATTTTTGTCGTTTTGGTCTTGTTGTGTTCAGAATAAAATAATCTATTTCTCTAAATCTGTGTGGAGTCTTTTTGTGGTGTATTCATTGTATTACTATCTGTGTGCTGCACAAATGCTTTACACATTGCCTCTTTAGATAAGACTGACTGCTCTGTGCCAAGCTACCAGAGGGTTAGCAAAGGTTATCTTTTAGTGTGTATCTAGCTTACCCTGACTAGAGGTGGTTCCTGTCTGGCCTGGGTGCATAGCTCAGCCAACTAGGAATCCTGGGGCATATTATCAAGGACGGCGTTAAAAATTATCGCCGCTTTAGCGGCAGAAAACTGCAACTAAAGCGGCAATAATGGGCTTGATAATATGCCCTTGAGAATTCCCATAGAAGCCCAGGTTCTGGTTTCAACCTGGGCTTCTATTGGAATTCTCCAGGGCATATTATCAAGCCCATTATCGCCGCTTTAGCTGCAGTTTTCTGCCGCTAAAGCGGCAATAATTTAACGCCCTCCTTGATAATTTGCCCCCACGTTTCTAACAGTGAGGCACTAGGTTATTGAAACAGAGATTTATCTGCCTCCCTCTGGGAACCTGTCAAAACCGCATTTACCCATTGAAAGCTGAGGCAATGCTACATGCTATCAACAGGTTACCTCCTGTTCCATTGGCCCACACTACCCTAACCAGGGCCAATGTGACAATTATTCTGGATTGGAACAGTTAGGCAAATACCTCTAAAGCAGCCTCTGTGGAGAGCAGCTCAGTAAAGAAAAGACATTAGCACATGGACTGTATTACAGACTCTTACAAAGTTAGGCACTAAAGAAGGCCTTAATATGTCTCCCAGGAGTGCTGGGAGAAATGTGGACTGTCTGAAGCCTCCTAGCTGATTCCAACCTATTCACAGCCATGGTTATGGCCCCGCAGCCACTTCTCTGGACTCTGTCACAATTCCAGGGTACTTCATAGGGAGGGCAGGCAGACATGGGTAGTTGCGAAGGATCCATCGCTGTTCAGATCCAAAGGAGGAAACATTGCTACACCTGCAAAGGGCTGTGATGACAGCTAATGTTACCTGCCTGCTCTGTGCAAGAACACCCCTAGAGAGACTCAATGCAGCAGTGTCAGATGGCAAAAGGGCAGACCTGTGAATAGACTGCCAGAACGTGTATCCCAATCATGTTTTCATTTCAGAATCGTTAATTTTCCAGTTTATACTTAAAACGTAAGAGCTACAATCCAAAATAAAATGCACTATTGAGTTACAAAAGTGTCCAATTTCATTTTTACAGAACTGTGACATATAACAGTACCCTCATTACTCCTGACTCAAAGCCCTCCGTTAAAAATGTATGTCTTAAAAGTCTAGTGCCCTCTTGCAATCAGGATTTGTGCTTCTATCGGTGCAGCAGCTGCATGTGGTGTTCTCCGGCTCCCGCAGTCGTAGTAGCGGGCCTGAGACTGCCGGGGAGTGCCGACTAGAGACTATGGCCTTAATGCAAAACACAGGAGCCTCACTGTGGTTTGAATGGGTCCGCCGTCGTAGCCCTAGTGGCGTACGTACGTGCGCGACCGTCTTTTATTTAACCTTCTCACGTGACTCACGCGTACGCTCGAGGCGTATCGCGTCATAGTCACGACATTACATGCCTCCCCAACAAACATGAAAAACAAAACATTGCTACTACCCTCTCGGGGTTGACTCCCCGCCCAGCATCCGCCAATAGCGGAAAGTTCGAACCCCCAAACAATGTAAAATGAAACAGTCGTAAGGTAGTCTTTCAATCGACAGGATGGCTCAGGATTGCCCCTCAGGCTGTACTGCGACATACCACGGCCTTGTGAGTCTCCGCTCTCGCCATCCGGCAAATCAGCGGGGGTCAGAGTCTCTCGAGACTGGGAGCCATGGCTCACCGCAGCACTGGCTGGTCCTCTCTGCGGAGGTGACCTCGGGATCTCGGACTCTCCGGTGTCCGCCATGACCGGCTCCATCTCTCCTCCGCCCGGCCTGATGTCTTCCACCCGTCTCGTGGTGAGGTTGTCCTCCACTTGGTTGGGGGGTGGCCCTGTTCTCTCAGGGTAATATTTCTTGAAGTGCGATACATTCCTGGTTATCCTCTCTCTCCCTCGAGTGGCAACAATGCAGGTTCCTCTAACGGACACCACCGTCCATGGTTCCTTTTCGAAGTTCAGATGGAATTTGCCTCTCTTGCTTCGTTTTTTGAGCAGTACAACATCCCCTCGATGGATGTGTGGCATTGCGGCTCTCTGCCGGAGACTGACGTGAGCGTGTGCCTTCCGTCGCCGGGCATCAATGAGGCTATCCTTGGGGGTTTCCGGTTGCCACTCTGGGTGATGAGGGATTGAGTCAGTGACTACCCGTCCCATCAGCAAATGAGCAGGAGCCACACCTGTAGTCGTGTGGGGTGTTTGACGATAGCTCCGGAGAAAGGTGAATATAGCCAGCTCTAAGGACTGAGCCTTTTGTCATGTGCGATTCAGATTACTTTATTAAGTGTTCGCATAAATCTTTCAGCCTCCCCGTTCACCTGAGGCCACCGTGGGGTGACTCTGCGATGGTGAATACCTAAAGCCTGCAGATATGAGGCGAACTCTTGGCTTTGGAAAGGGGATCCATTATCAGTTCTTAGTTCTTGCATGAGTCCATGGGCGGACGAGATTTTCTCAAGTTTTGGTATGACCTTGGTGGCAATGAGTGCTGATAGTATCTCAACTTCAGGATATTTGGAGTGGTCATCGATGGCTACCAGGGTATGGCATCCATCTGGGAGACTGCCAAAGTCTAAACTCACTCGGGACCATGGGACTCTCGGCCGAGGTTCCACAATGACAGGGGCCGGTCGAGGTGTCTCCCCTGTGTCCTGGCACGCCAGGCAGGCCCGGACCGTGGCCTCTACGAGGTAATCCATCAGTGGGAACCACACCTTGGTATGAAGCCGCGACTTTGTTTTGACCATACCCTGATGCCCCACATGGGCAAGGTCCACCACTCGTTGTGTTAAGGATGTCGGGATCACCAGCCGTCGTCTCCTCAGTAGGCACCCCGTGTCATCCTCCGTGAGCTCCTCTCGGACATGGTGCAGGCTGTCCATGATCCGTTGTGTAGTGACCGTCAGACTCCTCCATTCCTCCTTGGCCCGGTGCCAGTTGCCATTTCGTAATGCTTCCTTCGCACGTTGCAGACATTCATCTTGGCTGCTTGCTCCCCGTAGGCTCTCCATGGAGATTGGTATCGGGCAGGACCGCGTGATGACGCACCGGACGTATTCTTCTGTGTCTGCCGCATCTTCCTTTTCCTGCTCTGTGACATCCCGGGGATAGCGGGATAGGTAGTCAGCCGGATTCCTGGAACCGGGTTGGTACTCTACTTGGCAATCGTAGTTCTAGAGCTGTAGCATCCACTTCTTGATCCTTGGTGGTGGTTTGGTTGAGGTTCCAGAGAAGAGGGCCACTAACGGCTTATGGTCCGTTGCCACTACGAATGGTTTCCCATAGACAAACAGGTGAAAGTGGCGACACCCCCAGTGAATGGCGATGACTTCCTTTTCGATTTGGGAGTATCTTTGTTCTGTTTCGGTGAGGGATCTGCTGGCGAACGCCACGGGAGCCCAGTCTTCATTCGGGTTCCGTCTTTGTAAGAGCACCGCCCCCAACCCTACCGGGCCAGCATCCACGGTGACTAGGGTTAGCTTCCTGGGGTCAAAGAACGCCAGTGTGGTGGCTTCCGGAAGGGCCTCCTTGATGTTTTCAAAAGCCTGGACTTGCTCGGGCCCCACTTAGTGGATTCTTTGGTGAGTTCCCTCAACGGTAGCATTAGGTTGGCCAGGTCTCGGATGAACCTCCCGCAGCAGTTCACCATGCCGAGGAAGCTGCGGACTTCGGTTATGTTGGTGGGGGCAACAGCCTCTTTGATGTCCCGAACTTTTTCCGGGTCTGGGTTGACCCCCTCTGTGGAAAACGTATAGCCGAAGAATTGCAACTTTTGGCGTAGGAATTCACATTTCTCTCTGTGAAGGGTGAGGCCTGCATCCCTCAGGCGGCGTAGCACTTGAAGGAGGCGTTCATTGTGTTCTTGGACGGTTTTGGCATGTATCATAATGTCATCACTGACATTGATGACACCTGGGATGTCCGCAATCAATTCCTGTATCACATTCTGGAATACCTCCGCAGCACTGGATACCCCGAAACTCAGCCTTGTGTACCTCCGGAGCCCTACGTGCGTTGAAAATGTGGTGATGTTGCGGGATGCCTCATCCAACACCAGCTGATGGTATCCGGACCTCAGATCCAATTTGGAGAACCAGCAGGCTCCTGCCAGTTCCCCAATGAGGTCGTCTATCATGGGGGTAATGTGACGTTCCCGCTTGATCGCGACGTTGGGCAGCCTCATGTCAACACAAATCCTCACTGCGCCTGGCTGTTTGGGCTTCCGAGTGACAACTATCGGGGACACCCACGGGATGGGACCGGACACCTTCTTGATTATTCCGACGGCCTCCAATTTTTAAGATCTTCTTCTACCAACGGTCTCAGGTGGAATGCTATCCGCCAGTGTCGTAGTGCGACGGGCTGGACCATAGGGTCAATGTGGAGGTGTATCTCTTTTCCTCTGAACCTCCCGATCCCTTGGAAAACTTCCGCAAATTCGTCCAGGAGGTGCTGAAGGGACTCCTGGTACACCCCAAAGGCAAATGTTACGACTCCCATGTCCTCAGCCGCTCGGCACCCTAGAAGCATCCCCTGGCCATCTTCTGTGACGTAGATGTTTGTGGTTACAGACTGTGTGCCGTGGGATAGGACCGCCCGGAATCATCCTTGTATCTTCAAAGGAGTGTCTTGGCCATATGCAAACACAGTTATGGTCGATGGGTGCTGGGCCGGCCTCGGGTTCATGGTGCTGTGTAGGGTGGAGGCCATGATGTTGATGGTGGCCCCCGTGTCTACAACTGCGGTTACCTCCTGGGATCCTACTCGAATGCTGCATTGTGGTAGGAGTCTTGCCTTGCGGGTGGTGGTGCCAATCATGTGGATCTTGTGCACTACTTCCTCCTCATCGTCGTCCATGTCACTGGGTCCTGGATCCTCTTCCTTGAGAGTGTTCGCCACTTATCGGGGCTTGCGATACTGCTTTGACTGGCACACTTTTTCGAAATGATTGAACCTTCCGCACCCCGAACACCTTTTGCCTTTCACAGGACACTCGGCTGCTTCGGTGTGGCGATCCTCCACAGTACCCGGCTTGTCCTTGAGAGGATGTTCCTGTTCCTTTCTTGCCCCACCTCTGTGGGGGTTTGGTCAATATCACATTTACCGGCTCGGTTTTCACCGGTGCTTGGAGAGCTACTTCCATGGGCGCCGCGTGCGCTTTTGACAACTCTTTGGTCCGACCCATGGTTAGGATTTCTGCCAGTGGCTTCCCGGACTCTTCTAGTATGCGCTCTCGCACCTTGGCCGACGCACAGCCCTGGATGATCTGTCCCTGGATTTCTTCGGTCTCATCACGGAACCCGCACGTGGCCGCTAGGTTCTTCAGGCGGGCGTGATACGTGTCTAGCGACTCTTCCGGAAGCTGGCGCGCTTGTCGGAAGATGAACCTCTCGTAGTCTTGGTTGGCCATCGGTTCGAAGTGTTCATTGAGGGCAGTTATCAGTGTGTGGTGGGTCTTCGGAGTGGCCTCCACTAGCGTTTTGACGATGTTGTGAATGTCTTTTCCACCCAAGTGTATGACCGTTGCCCTTTTCTGGTCCCTATGGACCTTGGTGGCCTCGAAGAAGATACACAGGCGGTCTTCCAAGTCCTTCCATTTGGCCGCCAGCAAAGAAGGTGACCCCTCTACTACGAACGGTTCTATTGGCGGTATCGTGGCCGTCTCCGTTGCCTAGCTCTATGTTCTGGTCCTTGCTGACCTCCCAGTGTCTTTGGGCCGTCTGTGGTGCCCCAGTCCGTGTGGGTCTTCCCCCTCTCTGGGGCTCTCACTGCTTGCGGCGTCACAATGCTCCCCTTTTACGCTGGGGATGGTTATTGCAGGGTGGTGTAGGCAGGCTCCCCCTCACCCTACGCCCCCCATTCCGGTGCACAGTCGCGATCGGCCTGCTCTTGACCACTAGGCCTCCCTCTGGTGTAATGTCACTCAGGGCCCTTCCTCCACACTATAAATTCGATCTTCCCCCTTCTTGCTGACAGTCAGGGAAGGAGTGGTACTCACAAGATGTTCAGGAGCAGTGTCAGCGCTACGGCGAGACCAGCAGCCAACAGCAGGGCTCAGTTGCATGGAGCGCCCCAGACAGCACCAGTGAAGGTCGGACCACGTGGCCGGCGGGTCGACGCGCGTTGCGTCTTGTGCTTTACTCGGCAGCACTCCCGCTGGGCAGGGCTACCGCACCACTCTTCAGGCGCTTCCACGTGGTGCACAGCGGAACGCACCTCGTGCCACATGCTGGGGCACGAGCGCCGCGAGCCAAAGGCAGCTCTCGCGGCCGCCACACCAGCGTTCCGCACATCGGCGATGGCACACCCACCCTCATCGCCAATTATGTGGTGTTCTCCGACTCCCGTAGTCGTAGTAGCAGGCCTGAGACTGCCGGGGAGTCCCGACTAGAGACTATGGCCTTAATGCAAAACACAGGAGCCTCACTGTGGTTTGAATAGGTCCGCTGTCGTAGCCCTAGTGGCGTACGTGCGCGACCGGCTTTTATTTAACCTTCTCATGTGACTCACGCGTACGCTCGAGGCGTATCGCGTCATGGTCACGACATTACAGCTGCAGTGCACCAGCGCCCCGAGGCTCGAAGGGCCCCCTGAACCCGAATATTGATGTATTATCGAATTCAAACAGCAGTCAGACATATGTCTTTGCTTGTACTAGGTCCCATGACACACTGGCCACCCCATTGCTTGCAATCTTGTTAGAAAGAGAAGAAAAACTTTATTTAGACAATCACGTCCATTAAAGTGTCAAGTGCAAATTTATAAGTACATTGAAAGAGGTCGGCGGCGTAATGCACAAATGCAGCCTTTTATAAAAAAATTAAAACATGTGATATCAAAGATATATTTCTTTGAAGAATTTACGCTTTAAAAATAATTTCTCAACACCTTGGGGTGAGAATGTTGATGCAATCCTATTAGATTTACTTCTCTGATCCGAAAAATCTACACAATGAAGTAAAGTAAGCTCCCCATTTTCCATTTTGAGAGAACTAAGGGACATATCATCAAGGGCCATATCGCCGCTTTCCTGGCTTTAAAAGCCAGAAAAGAGGCGATATTCACATCGCACTATCAGCAAGCTCGCGCTAAGCCTTGTTAGCGCTATTTCCCATGAGTTTGCTCCCGTTTTTCTAATCGCCCTGCATGTCATCGCTAATGACATGCAAAGTAGGCGTTCCGGAGCAAAACTTCATGGAAATGGACGCTAACAAGGCTTTGCTTTATTAACAAGCCTGCAGCAGACCCGCTTAGCGACAAGATTAATCGCGCTAACCCCCGTTATCGCAGGATCTTAACACCTGCTTGAAAGTCGACTAAGCAATCTACATAATGGGAGGTGGATTGTAAGGTTAAGGTCACTGGGGCATATCAGCAGTGATCTCCTTATCTCCTCCAATTGAACTCTTGTTTTCAGGCAATACTGGCGCTTTTCGCCGCTATTGCTGGATTTCATATCGCCTTAGAGATAAACCTTGATAATAATGCGCTATCTCGGCGTTGAAATCCAGCGGTAGCTGGCGATAAAATAAATAGCGCTAAGCGCGCTTTGCGATGTTTATCGCAAGTTCTTGTTAATATGCCCCTAAAAGCTGCAAGCGATTTCCTTCAGTCTAAGCAGCCGAACTCTGAGACCATTACCGCCAGGAGCTGATCAAACCATATACACAAAAGACAGTGCAGAGCGAATCGCAAACTTTCTTTAAGTAAAGCAAAAGCATCGTAAATGGTGCATACTTCAGGTACTATTTTTCAGATACTATTTACCTAACATTTGTGTTGCAGAGAGTAATACGTCGAAGCTTTTCTGAAAGACTATGGGGCCGATTTACAAAAGTGGCAATATTTAGGCTAATCTGAAAAATCTCTTACCTGAGTTCTTAAATGGCACGTCGTTCTCCACAATTCACAATAGAATGCCAACTAGTGGAATGTAACTGAAGAATGTCTCAAGTTTTAAAAGAAGGTAGATTTTATTTTCAAAAACATGAGTTTAAGTCAATGGTCTGCGAATAAAATGAGTAATTTACACTACGCATAAAATACTCCACTGGGGTAATTGACAATCAAGAATTGAGACAGATAAAACAAAGCACATCTTTTTCTCTACCACCATTTTTCCCCCAGAATGAACCTTCTCTTTCCCTTACCGCTCTATGAAAAGGGGTGTGATTGCAATTTATTCACACACGGTTCCTTAAAGTTAAGCGCTTTGGGGTGTGTCTCATTATTCACCTGCAAAAACAACAGTTGATGGACAGAATGCAGAACAATGTCATACATTCACCCCAGTACAGAGATATGGGCATAAATCCATCGGTTTTTTTGCTCATAATGCCATTCCAGTTTGAACCCAGCCATATGCAAATCAGTCTTGACCCTGTGCCTCATGGGAACAGTCCAGCCTGAACTGCCAAGCCAGGTCCTCCATAGACTGTAAACACGCATCATAGGACCGGTTTCGAGGTTTCACCCCTCTTCAGCCAGGATAGCTTGATTCCAGTGGCATGGAGAGCACAGGACCCCCGTCTGGGCATAGCCGTCCCACTCGGGGTGACAAATGCAAAAACAACAGTTGATGGACAGAATGCAGAACAATGTCATACATTCACCCCAGTACAGAGATCTGGGCCTAAATCCATCGTTTTTTTGCTCACCATTGTTTTCTCATTATTCACCAACATCAAATATTCCCTCACATCAACTAACTGTAATCCCACCCAGCAACACTCAGAATTAGTGTGTGAAGAGTAGTTATGCATCTATTCTACTCATGCATAGAATATTCGCAGATCAGGTGAGTATTCTGCCAAAAATTATAAATATTTTTCATACAAATGCACACGATATCCGCTCTTGCACATAGGCATCAGTGTCAGATGTTTCATGGAGTGAGATATGAATACGTGCATTTATTAGGCATGGAATGACTTTTAATGTGTGTGCGTTGGTGCACATGTATCCTTGGATGTGATTAACTCGTGCTCCTGGAAAGTTGATATAGCATGTGTATTATATTTATGTGTGGCTCCAGATGGTGGCCACTGACTGTAAGCCTACAGGATATGTGATATAGATATTTTCCTTGTTTTCTCCTGGGTATTTTAAAAATCAATTAATTTTGTTGTACGATTTTGCGATGCCATGAAACATGCAAACATGCATAACATCGGAATTTTTTAGAACTTTCAAAGAATCACACAGCAGTTTCTGAAATTCAAAAACTAATAATTTGAGTAACTTAGGGGCTTTTTGTTTAGACATAAGCACATTTAAGTCTTGATTTCTCCTTTGTAAATTGGTTCCAATATTTCTCTTTATCCTCCCCCATATCAAAAAAGGAAGCCGACCAAGGTAGAACTCATGATGGTCTATATGAGTATAAGTTCTGCAGCAGCACACCAATGCATATCAGTTTCAGATTTAATACTAGATAAAATATTGCCAAGATGATTGATCTACTGGTTCTGAAGTAACTATGCCACACTGTGCCATCAGCATAATTCTATCTTTAACCAGATTTAGGTCCATGAAGCAGCTCCATTGAGTATTGTTACCATAACCTTCGGCCAGAGCACTCGTATATCAGGGCTCAGTAGAGACTCCGCAAAATGGAACTAAATTGTCATAAAGACATTATAGAACACTGAAATCCCACTACTATCTTCAGTTGAAAATGACCTATCCATGAGTTGTGGGCACAAACTGCCAACTCCTTACACTTAGCGTAGATTCTACCTGGAGTGGAGGACTATTGGGATATGGTAACACATGAAATTACTAAAAACTAATGAGGTGGAGGTGTCAAGTGAGCCCTTAGTGATGTTTCTGGGGTACCCTAAACATTTTCTGAAAGGTGTGTGGATGCTAGTGGCCATGGCTGGCATGCTGGCCAAAAGAAGACTGGCAATACACTAAGGGGTCTATTAGGATGGCGGGCGGATGGGCGCCATTAAAACCCCAAAAAACGCCGGTCCGATTAGCATCGTGGCCGTGACCGCTGCGGTGTGATATTCCGCCCACCACTCTTCCACTGGTTGCAGTCTGCCCGCTTGCCTGGCGGGCAAACCTGGACCACTACAATTGTTGCGGATCAGGGCCAAGCACCACCAGCACGATTATGATGCCGGCGGTAGCCAGCCTTTCTGCTGCGGTGGAACCGCCATGGAAAGGCATGCGGAGACATGTTCCGGGGGCCCATTGCCGGCCCCCAATGTGTTGGGGGAGTGTTGGTGCACTGGGGGGGGTCCCCATGGTACCCCCCTACATGTCCCTGTACCAGGTGGCAGGCACTGTGCAGTGCCTGCCACGCAGTGCAGTGACATGCATGACATGCTGCTTTTCACACCGCGCACCGCGGCGGTGCTGCTGGCAGCAGCAACCTCCACAATGTTAATCACCAGAATCTGACCGCTGCGGTCGGATTTAGACTGTGGAGCATCCTAATTGGACCGGCGGTTATGCCGCGGTCCTTGCGGGCGGTCTTTTCCCGCTACCATGGCGGTCGGGGAGATTTTCCAACAGCCATCCTTATAGACCCCTAAGTTACTATAGGTGTAAAATACGACAAATAGAGGACAGGATTAAAGATATGATTTATTGTAATGAACACAGGGAAATGTACTCTAATACATGCCGAGTTAAATCCAGGCCACGGGACTTCTGGGCCCTCTTCAGAGATTATGTAGAGAACAGAGAAAATGAGGAGGAAGCAAATGTGGAAGTGCATAAAGTGAATGATTTATGGGTCTGGGAGCTGAGAGAGGCAAATTATGCTGCCTATAAGGGGATTGGCTTTGTGATAGTACTCAAAGAGTAAGCAATAAACACTTTACCCCCTCATGATTGAATCTCGGCTGAGGTTTCAGTGAAATATAACTTTTCTGTGTATGTGTCTAGCATCAGAGAAAGAAAGTCATAATTGAATAATTACATTGTGCTTTGATTGACCTGTTGAGAATTTCTACTAGCAAATGACTGTCATTTGTACATATACCATGCTGGTCTCTCAGCATATTCTTCTTGTTGCAACGCTGTCAAAACATGTAATCAAGTAATAAACTGCTTTTTTGTTACTGTTAATGCTTATAGCTGAAAATCTATCAATAAATACTAATAACAAAAAAAGTAAACCAATTACGCACCAATTAAACATAGAAGAATTATCCCTCACACTATCAAATTTGAGATTGCATGATCAATTTTATTGTTCAAATCATGACATGGGGCCACATAAACCAAAAAACAATGGTGCAGACCCATGGGAGCGTGGTTAAGAAGCTTTGTGTCGTCCGCATTAACATAAAATTGGACAATTACTTAGCTCAAAAATTGGTACAAAACAGCACCGTCTACATTTTACCATGTTAGGTCACAGCAAAACGGTGTTAATCAATGTTAAAAAGAAAATTGGTTCAATCACATAAACCTAATTTCCCCCACAATCTGTGTCTACCTATTGTGGGGTTCTGCTTTTCTTGGAATTATCATCCAAGTTCTAAGTGCAGAGTTTGTTTTATTTTTAAAATTGATCTAGGGTATTTCCAAAGTTGTCAGATTTCTCGACAATAGTAGCCATTGACTTCTTCAAAAGTGGCATAGACCTCCATGGATGCCAGTAAAGCAGCACTATGGATTTCCTTAAGGTTTAGCCTGCTCCGAGCATTGAAGCCATCTTGTTGTCCATAGTTGTGATGCCCTTACAAAAACGAATTTGCATAGCCGACAGTGTCTGATGCTTGTTAAACCCACTCAGGGACCTGCAATCGGAGGTGCTCAGTGTGAAATCCTTCGGCTCTATGCCCACATGCCATGGAAATAGACAGACACCAACACTATGATTCTAGTTGCTAGTACTGGCCACGAGTACGTGCACTTGGACTCCTTTATTAGCAGGGCACCTAATTGGTAACACCTGTGTTGGATGGGTGTGGGTGAGTGTATGGGCCAGCCCTCGAGGGAGTGTCCAACAGGACACAAAATTCCTCCCAAATCTTATTAAAAACAAAAACAACAAACAAAAGTCCAACCTATGGGAAGGAATGAGAAAACAACTAAAAACAACTAAAAGTCTCACAGTGCAGGACAGCGGTGGAATGGAGCGGCCTGAAGCACCCGGGTATCTTGACATGTGTCCATATTTTAACCAGATACATCTGGACCCGAACACAGTGCTGATGAAGACCGGCCCTTTCAGCTTTGCGTCAGTCGAGTGAGAGTCCACCTAAAGGAGGTTAATCGGTCCAGCATACTCTTGCTGTGAGGCAATTGGTGTTTATGCAGTTCATACATAGGTGCATCAGGAGCGTGAATAATACTGATTGGAAGCACCTTAATTCATTGACAACAGTCTCGGCATTCGGCTAATTTCTGAAATCCACGGCTGGGGCAAAGTAAAATCCAGCTCTCACGCTCGGGGAGGCCCTTTACATGAGTTGCCATGGGGCCGCTTATGGCCTGGACTGGGTCTGCACGTGTCTGCATCTAGACAGCCGCAAGATTACCTCGGAGCCACCGCCTAGTCACTTGTGCAACTTCAAGGGTAGATGTAACCAGGACAAAAACATGCTCACACTACCGGGAACAGGATGCACGCCAGCTAGACAACTGGTCACTGGGTCATTGGATTGGCACACGGTGCAGGACTCCATTCATGTTATTGAATGCTCCCTGGATGGTAGTGATGAACATGGATAATGATGGAATGGCAGCCATGAGACGACTCGTAAAAAGTGGCGACAGGCCAGGCAATGCATGTCCTTTATATACATGCCCTGAAATGTGGCGACAGGCCACGGAAACTCACACGAGACTCCTACTCACTCCGTCACATCCTTAGGACTACGCATCTTCTCCCGTCACGGACCACTCCCCGGTCTGGGCCTGTCAATATGACTGGGAGTCTTCCCAGATGCACCAGCCAGCTCAGGGACGGCAGTGAAAGTAGATGTACCTTGACGGATCCAGTCTGTAGTGCCTTCCATACCCATCTTCCCCTTGATAAAGTATTCCGGAAACTCGGGATCGCTGGGGGAGGTACAGGACTCCCTTCTCATTGACAGGTGTGGCAACCTGCCACTAGGAGTATGGAAATCTCCTTGGCGCTCTCTAGCTGTACTTGCCTCTCTCTTTCAGCGGTGGCCATGTGCCACCAGAGACGTATGCCCTCATCCTCAACAATGCGGCAACGTAAGAAAGTGAATAGAATCCACATGCACCGCGTGAAGCACAGCAGGTAAGTGACGGTGCGGGAGTGGCATGGTTATCCTGGTGGCAGCAGACAGCAGCAAAAACTGATATACAGGCCACCTTGGGGCCTCACTACACCCCTCAGGAGCACGACCATCCTCTCCTCTCCAGGACCAGTGGCGGCAGGCTCAAACAGCTACTGGAATGGCACTCGGTCTGCAGAGTAAGGCAGGGGCCCGTCATATCTCAACAAACTCGTCCCCCACTGGCATCCTGCTGATAGCGCTGCCGTCAGCCTCCCAGCGCCCCCTACTGCACACAATCACAGAGCAGTCCTCCACAGCGAGGAAAATGGAGCGTCTCAGCCGCCACCATCACAAGCAGGGAAACAGTTCACTCAGCCTGGGGTGACACAAAACGCCCTACAGCAGCAAGATACAGCAGCGCTTGATCCCAACTTGTGAGGCCTTTCCATTTGCCTACTCTGTTCTGCATGTACGTTCAATGCAGTGCGGTCAACTCATAGCGTTCCTCTCTGCAGGCCGTATGCAGGATGCCAGAGACATAGGTGTGGGGAAATCAGCAATGGTACGGGTCACGGAGAGGATACAGGCAGCAACGGCAGGTGGGCCACAATGCTACAGCACTGCTCTGATCCCGCCCTGGCTGCTGCCGGAAAACGTCCCCCTTTCTTGCGCAAACGGCAGGCAGGTATGTAGCATTCAGTGCAGGGGCGGCCTCCGTAACATCGCCTTCCCAACTGGCCAGTCATCGTACCTCCCTGCACCTCACATCCAGCGGCAAACTGTCTGTCATGGAAGGAGTTCAGATGGCCACCAGGTGCACCGAATTCTAGGTATGTGGAGGGCACTCATACCACTGCAGCTCCACTGCACACTGCACTGCACACGACACAGGGCCAGCGCGCCACTTATCCACAGCCGAGGCCATGATCTCCTCATG
The DNA here is from genome assembly GCF_964204655.1 of Triturus cristatus. Classification (NCBI taxonomy): domain Eukaryota; kingdom Metazoa; phylum Chordata; class Amphibia; order Caudata; family Salamandridae; genus Triturus; species Triturus cristatus. Next base: position 239,807,003 of record NC_140582.1, read on the forward strand.
TCCAGCCTTAATGAGCCGTCTCCCCTCTCCCGCCAGCAGAAACATCGACAGCTGCAGGCACTTACAGCACAAGGCTCAGCAACCACAGGGGCCCTGGCATACCCCTCTGTGCACGTCCTCCCACGACGTCCAGCAAGTGGCACCTCTTTCAGCTCCGGCTGCAGCTGCCCCGGCAACCGGTCCAGGGGTGCCTCAGACATGGGCTACCAGCCCCCATGCGAGGAACCACAAAACAGCTGCCAGCAAATGCGGGGAAAGACCCGCATCGTTGCCAATGTTAAATCCTTGGGCTCTAGGTCCACATACCATGGAAATAGACAGACACCAAAACCGTGATTCTAGTTGCTAGTACTAGCCATGAGTACGTGCAGTCAGGCTCCTTTATTAGCAGGGCACCTAATTGGTAACACCTGTGTTGGATGGGTGTGGGTGAGTGTATGGGCCAGCCCTCGAGGGAGTGGCTAGCAAAATATTCAACTGTGTCCAACAGTACACAACACTCAGCAAAAACCTTTCCTCAATGGTCAAACATGGCTTTCAGTTAACACTTAGTCGGTAAGATGCTTGCACCTTTTTTTTTCAAATGGGGGTGGTGGCATGTGGCTCTTCCAAGAGCCACTAACTACCTTTGACTGACACAATGATTTAAACAAAGTTGTTCAAGCATTCTTGACAGGCTCTTGTAATGCTCTAGGCAATACATTCTCCTTCTATAGCATTAACTACCACTCCCTGCCAAAACATCAACTTCACTTACACAATTTCTAAATGGACAATGCCCCAGATGCCCTGTTTCTTAGTGATACATGGCTCCATGAGGCCTCATCGCCTGACATTGCTGCTCTACCCCATCGCATTGTTAGACGTGATCGCAATAATAAGACAAGAGGAGGGATTGCCATTGTTTTTGTAGAGAAATATCAAAGAAAAATACAGGAGGTACCTATCCCCGCCAGTGAAGCCTGTTTTTTTCCCCCTGACGTTCCCATAGTTTCACTGTATCAGGTGCCACTGCCCTCCTGGCTATGATGACAATTGGTGCTCTACGGGAGCTGGCCTGCTCTCTGCCTACTTTATTTAATGTGCTAACATCACGCTGCTTGGGGATTTAAATATACATCTGGAAGATGCCATTTGCAGTTCTGGCTCGGCACCGATAGAATGCCTCAGAGCCCTAAATCTTGGTTTGATCAACTCTGCACCCAAACACAAGGTCAGACCTCTATTGGATCCTATATTCTCGAATAGTATGAGTCTTACTCCTGACCTCCCATCCCTCTACTTTGGTCTGACCAGTATGCAGTTCCTTTTTCCATCCAGACACTCTCGTCGCCCTCAACTGCTGCTGTGGGAGTCCAGAAATTGGTACAAGCTAGATCTTTCCTCCTTTAACTCCCGACTCCAAGACACCTTGCTGAGCCTTGTGAAGTCTGTTGATCTACATTAACCCATTGTTGATGCTTGGATCAGGATTCCCTGGATGATTTCTTCAGCCAGACTTCACCTTCCTGTCCCTTGGTTTAATGAGACCCTGAGCAGAGAGAAGAAGCAGTGCAAGCTTCTGGAAACGTTCTGGAGAAAATCCTATGTTGAGAAAAAGAAACTTCAGTACAAAACAGCCCTAAAAGAATATCATACATTATGTGTAGCCCCCCAGGTGGCGTTTTACTCGGATAGACTGCTCCAAAACTCTTTTAAAGTAGTCAAAGCACTCTCTGACCCCTGTAATGTATCCTCCTCCGCCTCTCTGTCACCGTCATAATGTGAAAAACTGGCATAGTTTTTTGTAAAGAAAGGTGATAAATATTCAACATTTTCTCATGACTGCTTTGATGACCAAATCACAATGGAATACTCAATTTGTGATGAGGCTAATACCAGCGCCCTGCAAGCTATACCAAGTCTGGACTCATTTGCTCCTCTTGGTACCTCTCTTTTTCATACTCTTTTGCTTTCCATAAAGTCTGGCTGTCCTCAAGACCCTGTTCCTCCTGCCAAACTCAGTAAACTTGGGCCAGACTTTGCACAAGCTCTCCTCAACTCTTCCTTACAAGAGGCGCGCATTCCTCAGGCATCAACACATGCTATGGTCTTGTCCCTTTCATAAAAGCCCAACCTGGATCCCTTTAATTTGTCTAATTCCAGAACAATCTTGATGCTACCACTTTTCTCCAAAATCTTGGAGAAACATATCAACTTGCAATTGTCTGCCTTCATGGACTCACAAAGCTTTCTTCATTGCTAACAGTCTGGTTTTAGAGTACTGAAACTGCCCTTCTGGGAGTCACTGAAAATCTGAGATGGCTTCTGGATAATGGCGGAATGGCTGCTCTGATCCTACTTGACCTAAGCACAACCTTCGATACTGTATCACACACCATTCTTTTAGAAAGATTGGAGAACCTGGGTGGCGAAGGGATAGCTTTGTCTTGGAATATCTCTTTCTTGCAAGACCGAACCTTCCAAGTCATTTCTTTCAGTTCATCTCAAGGTCCTACACTCTTAGTTTTGGAGTCCCTCAAGGATCGACCTTATGCCCAATGTTATTACAGCATCTATGATCATCCTCTTGCAGATATCGTGCAAAGCTGTGGACTTACCCTGTTTTCCTTAGCAGATGACACTCAGATCGTCTTTTCCTTCTCACCTGCTCCCGAAAACAACTCCGATGCCTTGAACTTTTATCTTGGTGAGGTTTCCACCGGGGTGAAAATCAACTTATTAAAGTTGAATGGCGACAAGACTGAAGTGATGGTACTGGGTAAGAATCCCTTGTAATGGTGCCCCCAACACTGGCCTGAGACTTTAGGTGCCCTCCCTGTACCGGTCTGCAAAGTCAAGAAATTAGCTTTTTGACTAAATGTTAATCTTTTGTTGAAAACCCAAATCACCAAGGTAGCCTCCACTTGATTTGCTGTCCTGAAATGGCTGAAAATAATCATCGTGATGCTTCCTTTTTTCAGCTCAGAGGACAGTATCCAGGCCTTGACTGTATAGAGACTGGATTATGGAAACATTCTCTGTCTGGGGGCTGGCAAGGCTTTCATCAGATGCCTACAAGTCATTCAGAACTCTGCTGCCAGGCTCCTATATCATCTTCCCAAACATGCCTTAGTGCCCTGTCTTCTTCATGAACTGCACTGGCTTACGCTGGACAAACGCATATAGTTCACAGCCCTGTGCTATATACATGAAAGCTAGGTCGACTACTGGTCCACTCTAGTTACAAGAACTTGTGGAATCCTACCACCCAACTCGCTCCCTTTTGTTGAGCAAACATTGTCTTTGCAATGTCCCCGGAGTCCAAATGGCCCACATAGGTGGCCGCTCCTTATCATACTTGGTTCCAAAGCTTCAGAACGCTCTGCCTGAGTCCCTGAGAAGTTGTCCATCACTGACTACTTTCCATAAAAATCTTAAAACCTGGCTGTTCTGATTGGTTTTCTTTTTCTGGTAGCTCCTAACTCTGTTTCTCACCGCTTTAAACCTTTTGTGGGTAGCTATGCACTATACAAGACCTAATAATAATAATAATAAAATTGTAAACACAACAGCATTCTAAATCAATAAGAGTGTAAAAGGAAGTGAGGCTGTGAGAGAGAGGGACTCTGCATTCAAAACACAAGATGACTCTGCTTCAGTCTGCCAATGGCCTGTGATAGCCCTACTTTGAATGATCTATACATAGATATTACTGCCACAAGCACTGATGAACACTTATTTCTAAAAGATAGGGAAACACAGTAAAACACAAATGAAATTCACAAAAAATGACACCTGAAAACAAGGTACCAACTATTAGCTTATGGTTATGCCTGATAGATTTCAGAGAGCTTCAATTGGAAACTTGACTTTTAAAGGAGAGTCAGTCCACCTGAAATCTGTATCCATGAGTACCTCTCTATGCAGCAGACCAAGTTATAGTCTGAACTCATGGAACGTTGTATACTTTCAGGACAATGGGACAATGGAAAGCACCAGATAGTCATGTTGCTGGTCCTGGGTAGGCTAGACATTAGGATTGGCACATTTGAGGCAGTGCTTGCTGGTGAGACTACACATCTAAAAAGGAAAGCCTAAGTGCAAGTGAAGGCCTGGCCACTGACCATAGAGGATGGAATTCTGTCCGTTGGCAGAGCAGAATCCAGACATGGCTGGACATCTACAAATAATTGAATTGGGTTTGGAGAGGGGCAGACTAGGGTAGGCCTTGTTGTGAATAGCTATGGACAAGCAGCTTTGAATGATACCTGCTGTTAGCTGACCACTCAGCATCACGTACAGTGGGGAGGATGCTCTCTTAGGTGAACAGAGACATATCGAAAACCCTAACTTACCCCGGAATTGGCACTCACCACTGACAATCACATTGAAAATAGGTTAGAACATAGAGCCTTGGAGCTAAGTCTGCAAAAGTGAAGGAATACAATCAGAGAGAGGAAGTTATTTCTCACCATGATTTTGTGTAGGCCTTGAGGCATTTCACAGACACCACAACTTTACAGAATAAACACAACATCACAGCGAATTTAGAGAACAAAAAGGACGACACACACACAGGAGGCAAAGAGAGACAGCTTGAGCAGAGACACTGTGCTTTTGGCCATGTCTCAGTTGGAATGTATTAGCACATTAAACCTAGATTTTTTTTTTTTGCCGGTGTCATTGTTTTTGAGGTCTCTAGATTTTACCTTTTTAGTCTCCGATATAACATGGGGAGGGTGCATTAAGATCACGCTTTTGAAAGAAATATTTATCTTGAAAATCATGGTAAATCTCTTATTGTGAGTAGGGATGTCTAGACATAGTAGGTTTAGAAGAGTGATCATTGAGTGTCTTTATCTTTTTCTCAGTGGAGATTGAAATATTAAAGCGAAATCTGTTCACAAGAGGAGGTGACTTGATCGGTATTGCAATCAAGGAAACCATAATATAACACTTTTTTTATGGCAAGTGGACAGTATCGAATTCTCAGTTTCTCTTGAGTAGTTGTTATATCTGTGATCTGTACAGTGAAGTAGTGGAAAAAGCAGAAGCTTATAACGAGAATCAGTAAGCATTTAAGGGATTTCTTATTTATTAAAAACCCTCCTCATCAGTTTTCAGGTCTGTCAAAGTGGACAATATTGGATACTGGTAGTAAGATAGTTCAATTCAATGACTGCTTTATTCGACAATACAAGTCTTAAAAGCATACAACAAAATACAAAATATTCATAAAGTGCAACCTCTGGTATTAAGATCGTTCAATTCAATTACTGCTTTATTCGACAATACAAGTCATAAAAGCATACAACAAAATACAAAATATTCATAAAGTGCAACCTCTGGTAGTAAGATCGTTCAATTCAATTACTGCTTTATTCGACAATACAAGTCTTAAAAGCATACAACAAAATACAAAATATTCATAAAGTGCAACCTCTGGTATTAAGATCGTTCAATTCAATTACTGCTTTATTCGACAATACAAGTCATAAAAGCATACAACAAAATACAAAATATTCATAAAGTGCAACCTCTATAAAACATGATAAAACAATTCAAAAAAATATATAAAATATAAAAGCAATACATTACAGAATATCATATTGTTAAAACCAAATAAAAGAGTTTGTTTAGAGATTGTTAAGACAGTTGAATCCTCTATGAACGAAGTAGTAAGATAGTGGTTTGAAGGAAAAGAGGAACAAGGTTTTCAAATGTACAATAGTGTAAAGGTCACAGTCTTGGACAAGTGTAAATATGGAAGTTGCATTAGATACCACAGACTTCTGTTCAGGATGGCTGGTTTGGAGTGATACAGATTAGATGAGCAACTGGGTTGAAAAGACATGATTCCTTGAGGTTGCTTAGGTACATTGATCTTTGATAATGTTTAGAACATCTAACCTTGGAGATTGAGGATTGGGCTATTCAGAAGTAGGTGTGCCAAGTACTCTCTAACATTGAAAAGGTAGGAGAGTAGTTCCTGGGGCAGAGTGCTTGTGTGTGTGTGTGTGTGTGCGTGTGCATGTGTGTGTGCTTGTGTGTGTGTATGTGTGTATGAGAGAAAGAGAGAGAGAGAAAGAGTGTGTTTTGTATACTTTGTATGATCTCATCCAGGAGATCCAGCTTCATCTTGATGTCAATCAGTTAATTTTCATATGGATAAGAGATGTATTTTGTAGTCGGTAGTAAGTTATGTGTTGTTATAGATAGGTATGAGGTGAATCACTGCACCTCCTATGTGAATCATGACTATGAGTGGTTAAGTCTGTGTAAAGTTAGTTTGTGTGCTGTTATGTTGGTAGAAATTAACTGGATGAGAAGGCTGATTAACAAATGGAGGATGCACTGAAGGGCAGTGGTGGCTAAATGGATGAGTGAGTTTGGCCCTCGATAGTATTTAGTTCCAGGACTGGCTTTAGCACTGGCGGGCCTTGGTGAATCAGTCTTTTTTGGCAACCCCCCTATGACCTCCTTCTCTAGGGATTCCCGCATTACCTCCCTCCAACACTGCTGTTAATCTCTCCCTGGCCTCTCTCTCTCACATGCATATAATTTTTTTTATAGTGCTACTCATATCAGAGTAAGGTGCCTAAGCACTGTACGTCACTCACACACATTATGCAGGGACCATGAATCATATGTGTGTAAATCAGTCTAGAGGAAATCTTACATAAGACATTGAGGATTACAAGTTGTAGGAATTACATGTCATCCATACTAGTAGGCAGTATATTATAAGAGTGTTTGGTGTGAAAAAGCTGAAATTTAGGATTTAAAACGTTACTAATACGAAAATATTTCTTCCCAAACAAATCCTTTTTTCAACAATAGGATACTCAAAGGCTGGGGGAAAAACATAATGTTCTAACCTATACCATACACTTTGCATGCAGCTCTTTGATGACAGTTCATAGGTCACTGAGCTAGACTTGGACTGTAACCTAATAATTGCAGCTAATAAAAGGATCTTTTGGACAAAAGCTGGAACCCACTGAACTATCTACATAGAACACAGCGTCTCTCGAGCTCACTGCCAGCTGTAGTCTCCACCAGTTGCATCACTCAAAAGCCGGCCCTGTTTAGGTCATTAGGTGTAGCACTGTTCCAGGATGTAGTCCTGACAGCTATGATTTATCCTGGAATTTTCTGGTTTCATATTGGTGGGGGGAAGGCGAAGTGTGTGATAATGGGAAAATGAGGGAGGGGAGGAGGGTGATCTAGAGTTGTCATGGTCAGTAGAGATTGCAAGCATAGTATCATTGTTGGGGCGTCATGATATAAAATAATACAGTGAAGAGGTGAAGGTTGATATCAGAGACCTGGAGCAGGACCATCTGTTTTCTTACAGGTTGTTGTGTCACTCACAGCTCTGGTTATAGTAACATGAGATAGTAAGTTTTTTCCTGCAAGAGGTTTTCATGTTCTTGAGACTAAGGAGAAAAAGCATTGCATATCATTCCACAAGAATGAGTCTTTCGTTAAAAAAAAAAGAAAAATCGGATCAGTTTAAATGTAATCCAGTATGAGACCACATTGTTTGTCATTGATTAAGGACTCTACATTTTGTGTCAGGACTTGGTGGTGGTGGCATTTGAGAACTGTTTTGAGGAATGGGATTTCAAAACATGTTGTTAGATGGATCCTGCTGATCTGGTATTAAACTATCTTAGCTTCCTTATTTGGTGGCCTTATTAGGATCAAGGGAAACAAGTAGACTATTGATCTGCAAAAGTATATTGACTATTAGACAGTCGCAAAGCACAACCATAGGGCAACTCAGTATAGAAAGAGAATGCAGTAGTAAAATGTGTCATTAGGTGTTAAAGGTATGACCTCACATTTGTTGGACAACACATTGAGGCCCATAGAGACCATTAGTGTAACATTAGGTGGAGTGTGGAAAGCATTTAGGAACAGAAATCACATTCATGTACGAAGTCATTCTTAGATACAAAGTCACTCGAGGTATGAAAAGTAATTAGCAATGGTGTGAGCGAATAAGCATTTGAGTCAGTCACAACATTTGCAGAGGGCTGACCACCCTACAAATGTGCCTCGGTGCTGATCTAAATAATGCCTAAGCAAACAAAGGATTCTTCAGCTTTTTCCTGAAGGTCAAAAAATTGGAAGAATGCTTAGTCTCCTTTGGTAGAGTGTACCATAATAATGGAGCTTCAATAGAAATAAAGAGATAATGTAAACCTGTCTGAGCTGTGGAGGATATGACTTGTGTTTTGTCTGGATATTTTAGCTATGAGATAGCATAAGGGGCATTTAGATGTTGCACTTGTCCAAACTGCCAAATGTGTGGTTCTCCTGTTCATCTAGAAGTGGGAAAAATACCAGGGGGCATATTATTAAGGAGATGCGATATATATCGCAAATCGCGCTTAGCCCAATTTACTCTATCGCTGGATTACATCGCTGTGTTAGCCACGTATTATCAACGTTTTGCTAACAGGCGATGTAATTCCAGCGATAGAGGCTGATTTCCAGGAATAATGCGTGAAATGCGGAGACGATTTCACAGCGCTAAAGAGAGGCTTGTTGATAGGGGAGTGTGGACCTAACCTGGCAAACCACCTCCCATTATCAGTATGCCTAAGTCACTTTTAAAGCAGGGATTACATTCCTGCGATAACCGCGGTTAGCGCAGTTATTTTTATCGCTTCACGGGTCTGCTGCATGGCTTGCTAATATCGCGAAGCTGTGTAAGCGAGGATTCCCATGTTGTTGTACTCAGGAACGCCTACTTTGCATGTCATTAGTGATATTGATCGCTGATATGCAAAGTGTCTAGGTAACATGCGCTAACGCTTGTTAGCGTGTCCTTGATGATATTGAGATTAAAAAATCATAGCGCCAAAAAAGCGGCGATATATCTCTTGATAATATGCCCCCAGGTTTCTACTTGAGCTTTCGCTGATCCCACTCTCAGAAAAATGTGACTGAAGGCCTCTCTATACCCAGACTGTCTGTCATTGTATGTCAGAAAGTAATCTCAATTCAGAGTTGTTTCTATTTAGAGTTGTCTTCCGACACACAGGCCAGAAAAAGCCTGTTGTACCGAACAGTAAACAGAAATGATCTCCATGTTCAAGGAGAAAATTCACAACACACTAGGGCCATTGATTTTTTGTTTTTCATGTGAAGATGTTATTGAAAAACAAAAAATGTTGCCAAGCAGGCACATCAGGCATAATTCCCACCCAGAAAAGAATCAGTGCCTTCAATGGATCAGAAGCAGTGGCTGCCCCACTGAAGACACAAAGATACCCACCAGTCACACAAAGATTTCTAAATCTGCCAGGCCGGCCTCTGCTAAAAGAGCACAGGCTATAGCTGTTGCTGACCGGAATGGGCTGACTGCCCAACCGCCAAACTCTAAATGACCCACTTAAGCACATGATAGATAACTTTGAAAGCAATTCTCTCGAGAACTTGAAGCCAGTGAATAGAATGTCATGCTTCCGAGAGACGGTCTCTGTTTTTAGATTGTTCTTGCTGCGGCATTCTGAACTCTCTGGAATCTATCCAATAAATATGTTGAGAGGAGATTGCAGGAGCCAAACCTGGGGTTAGTTGAGGCTGTCACTGCCATGTTGCAAGGATCATAAAAGCAGGGTAGGTTTAAGTCAGCACAAAGATTAAAAACTGTTTTGGATACAGTCTGAATTTATTTGGATGACAGGGAAGCGTTTGCATAGAAAATGAAACCCAACTTTATCTGCTGATACGGTTTTTGTCCAAAAATGGACAGAATTATTAGACTGAGCAATTCTAATCTGCCTTTTATAATCAACTCAATTTTAGCTTGCTTTAATAGGGGTAGCGTTTAGCCATCACATTTTGAATATCTCTCTGCATGGCAGCCAAATCAGAGCAGAGTAGATGGTATTTGGAAAATCTTAAAGAGGTCTGAGAGTCATCCTCATGATTAGAGGTGAATCTTACGGTCGTGACCTTCTTCAAAGATTCAACTTAGAGAAATTATAACATGGCCAGTCGGAAAGGCGGACCCTGTGGAGCCTCACAGCTAAAGGTTGAGGAATGAGAAAAACAAAGGCCCATGATTTACTGACTGTCTATTAGTTCAAATAACAATTGAACAATTTAATAGTGTGAGGTTCCGCTCTCAATACAGTGGTCAAGTGTTCTAAAAGAATGTCATTGTTCACTGTGTTGAAGGCTGACCTGACCTGACAATAGGTCCAACCTCCATAATATGAAGAGTATTGTCCTAAAAGCTGAGCACTGGCTGTTCTTGTTAGACAGGCATACCACAAACGTCATGCTACCAAATATGTTGGTGAGTCAAGGAATCATAGCGGTTTACAATATGTTTACAACAGTGTACATAACAATTTTTCTCTAAATTCTCCTTGAACCACTTAGGAGTCAATGGATGCTGCACTTGAGCCTTAAACTGCACTTTCAATTAAGTTAAATGCTTCCATACATCTGTTGCATCGTTATTCCTTATGAGTTCAGCTATATCTGTATTAATCACTACTACCATCTTCACCAACTCTTTCCAAAGCGAAATCTATATTTTATCCTATGAGCTTGCTTTTATGGTATGAACGTTCCTCAATCATTGTCGTTCTTGATACAGATATCCTTGCATGCACAAGGCGGATAAGACTCTGCAGTGTTGACATTCTCATGGTAAATACGCTAAGTACTTTTTCAATCATTTTCACTCTAGCTGATCTCAGGTTAGTGTGCCTCTCCTTGCAAAAACTGGAACACAATATAGCAAATGAGAAGCTATTTAGCTATTAGAGACTCTCAGTACTGTTACACAAAGCCTCCACCAGAAATGGTGCACAATCTTTTAAGCCCAGAAAGAAATGACCTTTCTGGTAGTGTCTTCCATGTGTGCCATCGAGATAAAGGATGGTGTGAAATTTTTAATTGATTTGTTTGTATTTCTTGATTTTCTCTACTTTGAGATTATCTGCAAAACATGAACATTTAACCAATATCAAAGTCCATTGCCTTTATCTTGTTGTGTTCACAACTGGTTTATTTTTCAAATGCGATAGTCCAAAAGGCTAACTGGGGTCAGGTCAAAAATGATCAGATCAACTGAGCAAGCAAATATGCGTGTTGGTGGCCTACCCAATTTAGGAAATAATGGGGTGATTCACAAAGACTGGTGTAGACATAATTGTACCATGCTTGTGTAGTACCTCTGACGTAATCATAAATTTGAGAATTGGGTCTAATGTGTCTGTTGTACATGAATGGCCAAATCACCTTGTACAGAGTAACAGAGTAAACATTTTGGTGTCACAATAGAACTCTGCTTCAATCCAGATTGAATATTAATCCTGGGACTCAGGCACCATTGGTGTTAGCCTGCACTTTTACTCATTGGTCACCATAAAAATTCTCTATCAGGTTCAATTATGCCGGGAAGATAGAATTGTCCTCAAGTTTCTGCCAAATGGTAGCTGAACGCTGAACAGTTTGCCACACACCAACTGAACAGCCTATGGCGGTTGATTGAGCGCAACTTTGCTCTTTATTTGTACGGGTGTGTTATAATCATAGTTAGTACGCATCCACATGTAATCCGATGTGTTAACGTGAATGCTAATAATGTGCAATTGGACTATTACAGTTTTATCAATGTAATCAAAGAATTAACGTAGTAAATGTACAAATTTTGTTAAACTATATGTGTGTGAAGTATATCCATGATTGATGAACAGATCTTTTATAACAGTTTCTATAATGTTTGCATATCAAAAGTTCATATATGCATGTATTTTAAATGTGTGTAACGTTATTATGTTAGCCGAAGACTCGGTAGGCCTAACTTACGTTTGTCCCTGTTCCCCTTCGTGTTGAAGGTTGTTAATTAGAATTTATATGTTTGTGGAATTCTGTCTTTTCTTGTCTCCAATGCAGGTGTAGGAATTTGTTCTCGTTAGTATGAATAACGTCTTTCTTTTAGGAGTTAGACAGGTTTAGGTGAGGAGAGGATGCCTTTGAACAAGCGGAGCGATAAAGTAGGAGGATGTCATTCGTGTTTGGAAAGGCCTCGGAACCAAGGTCATCGAATAAGAGACTGGATGTCCATTACCACATGGAAGGTTTCCTATCAAGGAGTGTTTAATTGGATGAAGTGGTCTTGTGATGTATTTGGGGGTGTGGTAATCGACTTTTGTATTGGGGATAGAGACAGAGTCCGATCTCACTTCTGCCTTACCTAAAGAGAGGAGAACATCTTAGAACGAGCTCTGTAGCTTTACGCTACTCGACCCAATTGACGTGAGTGTGCTTCTTAGGAAGACTTTATGTGCTAACACCTTTCAGGGAGGTTACCTGGGAAATGCTAAGTAGGGATGCGTGTTAGAATATTGTAGGGGCAGACCAATGCTTTTATTCATGAACCGCCAATCAAGCAATCCCTTGATGTAGTTTCAATAATCGTTTGTGTCCTGATCCTTGAAGTGGTGATTATGTGCATGTTGCTCCGCCTAAATTTAATCTGTATTAGTGCCCATGTACCTTTACACTCTCGTAATGAGGTGTCTGTATGTTCAACCTTTCTTTTTTTTTTTTTTTTTTTTTTTTTTAAAGTTTTTATTGAACAATAATTCGATTACAAGCACGGGCCTACAACCACCAGGGCCGGCCGCTAAGTACAGAATAAAATATACATTTATCAAAGCTGCAGTCGGTTCCCGGGGCTCGGCCCCGTAGTGACTCCGGATAGTTCTAAAGGAACAGGAGACTTAAGTCCAACAAACACAAAAAACTAAAAGAAAAACAAAAGGCGAGGCATAAAGACAAACAGTGCAGGTCAGGCTTCCTCCGGGGAACTCCAGTTCAGACCATTAAGCAGCACGCGAAAGGAAGGAGTACCGGGAGGCTGGGGACGGGGGGGGGGGGCCAAGGGAAACGAACGTCCATATTGTTCAACCTTTCTTGGCGTTGTAATAAACATACTAAACTTAGATTAAGAATCTATATTCCTTTGGCGTCATGGGCATTGTTAATGTGTAATTAATAGATGAGTTTTCACCCCTCCACACTTACAAGCAGCTAATAAAGAACCATCGGCCTGATGGTCCAGAGTAAGTCTAGAATGCGGAACCCGGCTCCTTCACTTGGTAGCAGAAATGGATGGATACCTCTTGAAGTGAGGAGAGAATCCAGATATTTAGAATAGATCTAGACCCATAGAGCCCCAAAATTAGAGCCCAATTATTGAGGACAAAACCGGCCTTCGACAGAGGCCAGCGGAGATTAAAGGTGTGGTGAAGACGGTGGTGAGCGGTGGCGTGAGTATGAACAGGGATGTGTGTGTTAGATTACGGTGATGATTTGATTGTGTGATGTCTTGTAGAGTTGGGATGAGAGTCGAGTGAACATGGTTTCCGGCGGAAACACGCCCAGTCCATGAATTTTTGGTTTTGTTTCCTTTATCGGGCTCAAGAGTAGCCTAAGATCCCGGGATAGATTTGTGGTCATTGTCTGACCATTAGTTTTTTGGGAAGTCATGCAGTGCTATCGATGACCCTCCTGAGACAGAGAACTTTGTGTGAGTTAATTTGTCAGAATCAGGTGGAAAGCCTCATGCACGGAGGTGGACTACACTGATTCGAGTGGCCAGTGCAGGTCGTGGGTCACAGAGCATGAATGTTCTCGAGTGATTGAACTCTATTGAACTTTTAGAAAGGCAGACAATTACCTGGTTATGTGACTATCCAGTCGTTAAGACAGGTAGTTGCTTGTTTTTATGATTGCAAGTGTGAATGTGTACAGAGTGGTTGTGTAGGAGGGTGAGCTGCTGCAAGGAGGAAAAGGTGACGTCAGAGTGCACCACGCTGCGATACGGCATTTGGTGTAATGGCGTGCTGGGATTGGTGGGTTGTCCTCAGGAAGCAAAAACAAGGAATCTATTACTGAAAAGAATTTTAGCTTAATCATGCGATGCTTTAGGGTGTTATGAGATCCGTGTAAAGGAGACAGAGGTGTGGTAACTCGAGTGGGTGAGGAAGCACCGCCCGAGGATACTTCAGCACACTACATGGCGACGAATGTGAGTCTCCATACCATAGTTTGGCTTCAAAAGTTGCATAATATTACTGAGAGGGAGGGAGAATTGTCTTTTCCACGGTATGGATCATTCAGATTGGACGTATTACACCAGTTGATAGGAGAGATGTCTTCATTAAGACCCCCACCTAGACCAACACAGTTTGAGGCATTAGAGGCTTAGAAGGCGAGCAGCACACATGAAAAACAGTAAATAATCTCAGGAAGGGTGAAAAAAGCAATGAAAGCACACTAGGAGGCCCGATGGGATGCACAGTTGAAGAGGTGGAGGGTAGATACGATAGAGGGAGAAAGGCTGTATCCATTATTAGGAAAAGGTAACAGAAAGGTGGATGATGGAAGTGATTCAGATGAGAGCCTGAAAGACAAACCTTTAGCAGAGCGTCCTCCACTCTATAATCCCTTTTCAGAAAAAGGAAGAAAGGTACTGGCAGATGGGGTGAATATAAAAAGAACAGAAGCGCCACAGCCAGCCCCTAGAGCGAGAGTAGTGGAAAGAATTTCAATGGGGGCAGAAGGAGCTGGAGGAGCTGAGACGTGAAGGGTCAGCACTGCCATACGGTTACTGGAAGCCCTTACAGTACCGGTCACCATTACACCAGTAGTTTCAGTGAATGACCCAAGCCTAGGGGAAAGCAGCAGTCAGCAACAGTCAGGAACAGGAGAAAGAACCAATTTGGGGGGAAATACGACAGTGGATGGGAAAGGTACATTTCTAGTGCCCATGGAGACAAGTACGCCATTGCCAGCAATCGCAGACACTTCAAGGGCGAAGAACATTACTAGTTGAGCAAGGGGAGTACACAAGAAATTGACTGATTTAGCCCAGAGGTATAGTGTGGACCTGAGCACTAAAATGTTAGAGTAATAATAGATTGAATTGCAGCGATCAGAAATTGGGAGAGAAAAGGATGATGGGTTTGAAGATGCACATTCATGAGTTGGTTACAGGAATGCGTGCATGGAGCAGGCTTGACAAGGGGGAATAAAGGTGGTCTAAGAAAAAGAATGTCAAAAAGGGAATAGGAGATACGCCGCCACCCGGTGGGGAGGCTACGGGAGTAGAGGCTTACCCATTGCGAGAGGTACCGAGTGGAGGATATGTGCATGTGCCTTGGAGCAGTGGTGATTTAGCAGAATTCGCAAATGATTTTCCTCGCCTGAGGGAGAGACCTGCTGAATGGTACAAGCAAATTCATCGCTTTGTAAAAATCTCAAAGGTGTTGTGGATTGATCTGATTTGTATAACTTGTTTGATATTGTGGTCCCAAGTGATTTATGGGTAGCATGTAAGATTGCTGTCGATTGGCCATCTGCTGCACCAGAAAGAGATCCTGTAACACATGGGCGTTCGAATGTTCTTGGGAATGGTTGGCTTTTGGAAACAGTGCATGCTTACTATAAGCGGTTCCTATAAGCCTTCAAGCAGTATCATGAGCTGGATACTCTAGACCTGAAGAATCCAGCTGGCAAAATAAATCAGTGGATAAAATCCTACAGTATGCCAGATATGTAGTGATGAGGTGGAGTCCATTCAGAAGAAGATGAAGAAAAAGTTAATGCTGGTGCAGAAAAGAAATGCAGATAGGGGAGAGCAGTCCCAGACAGTAGGAGAAACGTTGGGTCGGAGACAGGGAAATAACCAGGGAGGGACGCAAAATGTGTTGACTTCTATAGGACTGGGAAGAAGAAGGGGAATAGATCTCAGAACATTAGTAGACATAGATGCCTTGAAGAAGAACAATGCCCGTCATTATTGTCACAAAACCGGGCATTGGAAGCGCGAATGTACAGCAAATCCAGAAAATCAGATACAAGATGAAGGGATAATGCAAGTGTCTGAGGTCATGAATACCATTATTATACCTAGGTCCATGAATTGGGGAGGTATTAGTCTGCAGATCCAGGCTCCCCAACCTCTGAGAATCTCACAGAATAACCGAGTGTACCAACAGATGCCTTTAATGGAAGCTTCTGATGACTTTAATCCGGACCCGTCGCGGGGGGATGAAGATTGCGCTCTTGCATCAGTCTTAGAGGGAGACCAGAGAGGACCATATGTGGAGGCAGATGTTGACGGTCATCCCATTACATTCTTGATTGATACTGGTGCTACCTGGTGTACTGTACGGTCTACAGTATTCCCAAACCTACCCCTCTCAGAATAATTGATCCAGGTTGTAGGAGTTGCCAACAAGAGGATGACAAATCCCTTGACAGATGAGTTACCTGTAAGGATAGGAACATTCCAGGATCTACACCAGTTTGTGATGTGTGATCCGAGTCCAGTCTGTCTGTCGGGGCGTGATCTCTTGTGTAAGCTAAGTTGTACTATCTATTGCACGCCCAAGGGAATAGAGCTTCAGACTAATGATGCTGATATCGCATTTAAATTAGTAAATCAAAATCTTTGTGCAATAATGTTTCCTGCGCTGACGGTGGTAGAATTGCCATGTGACTTGAATAGTGCTGTTTCTCCGGTAGTATGGGACTTTACAGGTGAAGAGATTGGATTGATTTGAGGGGCTGAGCCAGTTCAGATACAGATCAAATCTTTGTAATTGAGCCCATGATTGCACAAGGCATTTTAAAGGAAATTAGAGGAAGTCCATGCAATTCTCCCATCATGGGATTGCAGAAGCCAAGTGGCAAATACAGGATTGTCCAGGACCTGCGAATGCGAAGGGGCAATGAGATTATGAATCCATGTTGTCCTGTGGTACTGAATGCGGCTGTTATCCTTTTTCAAATTCCTTGTGAAGCAGAGTGGTTTACTGTCATTGACTTGTGTAAAGCATTCTTTTTGATACCCTTACACGAGGAAAGCCAATGTGTATTTGCTTTCCAGTTGGAAAACTGTGTGCTAACGTGGTGTCTTTTCCCAAAAGGGTATACTGAAAGTCTATATTTATATTCATCCTGATCTTGAAAAAGATCCTTGAGAGTCTAGTATTGCCAAATAACTCAATGCTTGTGCTGTACATAGACAATCTCTTGATTGCTTATGAACTGAGGATGGTTGTAGGATTGATACTGTTGCTGTGTTAAATCATCTGGCAGAAAATGGACATAAGGTGTCAGCAAGAAAACTTCAGTGCTGTTTGCCAGAAGTCCAGTATTTTGGGTTATCGCATTGAGAGAAACAAGAGAAAGGTGTCACCAGATCGTAAGAGAGAGCCTGTGTCGCGCTCCGGCTTTAGGAATGCCCGATTACAACTAAGCGGTTTTGCTCTTTTGGGGGGACGGGAGGGTTGTGCCCTACCTGTACTTACCCAGACACATGGGTGTATCCGTAGACCAGTGGCTTATTTCTCAGCTACATTAGACCCCGTAACTTCAGCGTTGCCCAGATCTCTCAGATCCGTTGTTGCAACAGGTGTCAGCAATGAAAGGTGTGACAGTATTGTAATGGGTCATCCACTTACTGTTTATGTTCCACACTCAGTTGAGCTCCTGATGACGAGAACCAATACACAGCATTTGACGGATAACAGGCTCACACGCTATGAGCAAGTAATTCTTGCATCAGAGAATGTGACCCTGAAAAGATGTTCTGTATTGAATCCTGCTACTTTGATGCCTATTCCGAACACAGAAGAGGAAGATTGTGAAGACCATGACTGTCTTGATGTGACTGAACTTTGCACCAAACCGAGACCCGACATTGTTGATGAACCTCTGCCTCAGTCAGATCAAATTATTTTTGTCGATGGTTCATGTCTAAGAGACAATGCGGATTATCTGAGAGCAGCGTTTGCTGTTTGTACAATTTCTAGAGTTGTGGAAGCTGTGTGTTTACAAATGGAGTACACTCCGCACAAGTCGCTGAAATCATTGCCTTGACACGTGCATGCCTTGTTTCGGACCAAATCCGAGTCACCATCTGCACTGATAGCCAGTATGGGTTTGGTGTCGTTCATGACTTCGGACAGCTATGGTCACAGAGGGGGCTCTTAACGTCAACAGGATCTCCAATCAGGAATACGGAATATGTCAGACAACTGTTGGAAGCTTTGCAGTGACCAAAGGAAGTAGCAGTAGTAAAATGCGCTACTCATGGAAGGGGAGAAGAATTTGTCACGAAGGGAAACAGTTATGCCGATGAAGTTGCGTGCTTTTGTGCTATACATACTTGAATTTTCAATGGAGAATACATAGGAGAGAGTACAGAGAAGACCGAGCTCAGCATGATGCTTGCCATTACAGACACTTGGGATGAGGTCAAGCATCTGCAGGGAGAAGTTTCCGAACTGGAAACTGGTTGGATTAAGGCAGAGGTTTGAAAGACGAGATGATGGCATGGAGGTGTCAACTGATGGTAAAGCCGTATTACCAGATTGTTTGTTAAGTCCTATGGCAATACAGATACATAGAACAGTACACCTTGGGGGAGATGCTATGGTGCGAGAGTTCAGACCAACATGGTTCAAAGCTAAGTTTGTGTGTATGCCGAAGCAGTGTGCAACAGATGAGTTACATGTCAACAGGTGAATGCTGGAAAGAAAACTGTGGTTGCGTTGTCACATTGGAAGGTCAGGGGGTCCTTTCAACAGGATCCAGCTAGATTTCATTAAGATGCCCAGTTGTAATGGACTGAGGTATGTCTTGGTAGTGGTGTGTATCTTTTGACGATGTGTTGAGGTATTTCCAACCTAGGAGGTGTGATAGTCTCACAGTGACAAAGTTACTGCTTAGTGAGTTGATTCCAGCTTCGGATTGCCAAACTCATTGGAGTCGGATAGAGGAACTCACTTCCATAGTGAGATCATGAAGCTGTCATGTACTGCCTTACAGGTCGATCAGAGACTGCACTGCAGTTAGAGACAAGAGGTGTCCGGACTGGTGGAGCAAGTTAATGGAACTCTCAAGATGAGGATGGCGAAAGTATGAAGGATGAGGATGAAAAAAACTGAACTGTAAATAAAGCTGCGATTTTTAGAAGAGAACTTTGGTCCGAGTGGAAAATGAAAACATTTAGGGACCTTTCTGTAGAAGTAGAAAGAGGGCTAGGGAAGTCTTTGAACAGTATCGTAAACTAAGCAAGAACGAATTCCAGGATTTCAATTATTGTATGAATTTTGTACACAAGTGAGAGGCAGAAAAAGACTTTGTTTGAACCTCTTGCAAGATACCACCCAAACTCAATCCAAAATGGAGTCTGGAAATTTGAACCGAAGACAGAAATATGTAAAAGGCACACTTATAGCAGAAGTCGTTACAGATATAGCAATAGTTATATCCATAGTTGAGTCACATGAAGCAAAGACTAAGGGGGTGGGAGTACAAGAGACATCTACACCTTCTACCTTAAGCATTGAGGTAGGTACCTCAAATTCCGATAAACCTATGATAGAAGAAACTAGTCGCTTATTGCACATAGATTTAGAGGTGATTACACATTGAATGCGTATGCAAAGTTGTTGTATGAGCATGTGAGTACGATGGATATAAGCGATTGTTATGTGTGTATGCAACTGCCCGCGTCACTAGAGGAGGGCACCACCTTCCCCTGACATATGGTATCACTTGTAATGTATTGCTTAGTATGTTTTATGGCAAGGAACATTTTGAGCATTATGTTTCTAATTACAATGTATTGCTTTCAGAGGTTCAGCCTACAAGCACCTGAACAACTACAATTATTATAAACAAGAAGAAAGAATGGCCAAATACTTTGTTCCTATTGTCACATTAGATACAGCTTACGCACATAGACACAATTTGACCTGCCTACTGACTGACATAGAAAAGAAATTTGTAGACCAGATAGAAGATAGACATAGACAATCGCTATTTATGAAGTTATGTTCCAATAGCTCTTGATTTACAGCAACAAGGAAAACTATGCATTAGACAGCCACAGACATATTATGATAAGGTATATGTGGGTGAGAGTGTATGTGATCATAGTTTTTTGATTGATGATTCCGTGAAAAAATCCTTGCAGGAGACAACAACGGTTTTGCCGAATGTGTATTATGTGTGAGGAAGGAATGCATATGTTCGATTGCCTCTGAATTGGTATGGCACATTTTGTATGGCTGCCATATTTCCTAAGATTTACCATGTAGAGAATTTGTGGCCATTGGAAGGCAAGCAGTTTCATGGAGAAAAACGGTATACAAGTGCAGGAGAGATTGTGGGAGATGTGTTCGGAGCAATGATACCGAGTTTGGGAGTGGTTTTGAAAGATATGAAGATTAGAAAGTTGTTGACTCTTGTGGGTAAGTTGTTAGTGCATATGGCTCAGTCTTTGTTGCCTATAGATTGAGAGACGGTCTCTATAAGGACTATGGTAATGCAGAATTGCCTTGCCATAGACGTATTGATAGCAAAAGAGGGTGGAGTCTGTAAAATGTTGAGGGTTAAACAGTGCTGTACTTATATCCCAGACCAAAGTAAGGATCTGAGGAAGTACATTAGTAACATCACTGAGATGCATCATGAGATACATGACTTGGCAAGGATTTGGGAAGGTCGGAAGTTGGTTTGCCAATCTTGGGAAGGGACTTCTTAGTTCATCTTGAAACCAATCATAATAATTATGATCCGTGTCATCATATTATTGGGTGCCGTCAGAGCCGATAAGTGGCATAGAAGAAGGCAGATTCAGAATTATCTTAGACCAGAGAAAAGGAGAATTGTGAGACTGCAGGACAGTCACTATGAGAATCTAAAGAATATGGAAAAATTTAGACAGGGAAAGATGGCTACTACCTCTGTTTAGGTTGGGCTTTTCTGCAGGGAGATCATTTTCAGTGAAGTGACCTAATTGTGATGACACTTATCATCAGAGAGGGGTTGATAGAGCGCAACTTTGCTCTTTATTTGTTGGGGTGTGTTATAATCATGGTTAGTCTGCATCCACATGTAATCCGATGTGTTAATGTGAATGCTAATGTGCAAATGGAATATTAAATATTTCTTTGTGTAACCAAAGAATTAAAATAGTAAATGTACGGATTTAGTTAAACTATACATGTGTGAAGTATATTCATGACTGATGAACATATCTTTTATAACGGTTTCTATAATGTGTGTATATAAAAAATTCAAATATGCATGTATTTTAAATATGTGCAACGTTATTATGTTAGCCGAAGACTCTGTAGGCCTAACTTTCGTTTCTCCCTGTTCGCTCTCGGGTTGAAGGTTGTAAATTAGAATTTATATGTTTGTGGAATTCTGTCTTTTCTTGACTCTGATACAGGTGCAGGAATTTGTTCTTGTTAGTATGAATAACGTCTTTCTTTTAGGAGTTGGATAGGTTTTGGGAGGAGAGGATGCATTTGAACAAGCAGAGCCGATAAGTAGGAGGATGTCATTCGTGTCTGGAAAAGCCTGGGAACCAAGGTCATCGAACAAGAGACAGGATGTTCATTACCATATGGAAGGTTACCTAATAAGGAGTGTTTAATTGGATCAAGTGGTCTTGTGATGTATTTGGGGGTGTGGTAATCCACTTTTGTATTGGGGATAGGGACAGAGTCCGATCTCACTTCTGCCTTACCTGAAGAGAGGAGAACATCTTAGAACGAGTGCTGTAGCTTTATGATGCTCGGCCCAATGACGTGAGTTTGCTTCTTAGGAAGTCTTCATGTGCTGACACCTTTCAGAGAGCTTACTTGGGAAATGCTAAGTAGGGGTGTCATGTTAGAATAGTGTGGGGACAGACCAATGCGTTTATTTATGACCCGCCAATGAAGAAATCTCTTGATGTAGTTTCGATAATCATTTGTGTCCTGATCTTAAAGTGGTGATTATGTGCATGTTACACCACTGAAATTTAATTTGTAGATTTGTATTTGTATTAGTGCCCATGTACCTTTACACTCTCGTAATGAGGTGTCTGTATGTTCAACTTTTCTTGGCGTTGTAATAAATATACTAAACTTAGATTAAGAATCTATATTCCTTCGGCGTCATGGGCATTGGTAATGTGTCATTGATAGATGAGTTTTCTCTCCTCCACACTTACAGGCAGGTAATAAAGAACCATCAGCCAGGTGTTCTAGAGGAAGTCTAGAATGTGGAACCCAGCTCCTTCACCCTTATTGTCCAAGGTAAGTGAGGTTATGAGGTACAAAGGTTTCGGTTATCCATTGCGCAAAACCCTTGTCTAAAACCTGTTGGTTAACAAGCCCTTTACGTCACTCTACTCAGCCAGTGTTGAACCTCTGGTGAACAGTTTACTGCTCATGTAGTCCAGCGCTATTGGTAAGTGATTATCATCTGGGGAATGCGAATCTGCTACTGAGTAAAAGGGGACCTGTGTGCTCCCCTTCCATGACAGTAGAAGAGTCCCCAACTCTTTAAAGTATTAGAGCATAAGAAAATGTTAAGTGTCTCAAAATGTCGAAATAAGTTAGTTTTAGTACAACTGTGGAAATATGAAACAAAATGCAGAAGTACTGACAGGATAGAGCAATAGACAGGATCACAGAGTTTGGTGAAGCAAGAGGGAGGCAATGGTAACTCATATGTTGTGGTAGACTGGATTTGCTTTCTATTTTCCATGCAAGGAGCGCATATGAAGTTTTAAAGCAATTTCAAAGGAACCCATTTCAGGCAAATTGTAAGAGATATCATGGTAAAATGTTGTTTAAAGTATCTAGACACAGCACAATCTATCCGTTCTCCATACATTGAGTGAAACTAAAATCTGTGAAGATCGCAGTCTTAAATTGTTCATCTAAAATAATTTTGTCATTCAAGTTTTCAGTTGGTATTACATTTCCGATGCTGATTAAAAGCAAGCGGTACAAACAGACCACATTATTCTTTCTACTCAGTCTAGTTTCCTGTCTGCAGCCCTATAAAACAAATGTTACATGTGTGCTTTGCTTACGGTTTGTGTCAAATGCAATCAGTATGTCTACCCTAGAATTACTGACTATGGGGGGAATTGTATGTCTTTTCACTTTGATATCATCTCTGAATCACATTTCTAGCTTTGTTGTTATTATTCCTATTTCATTATATGCACACAGTTTTCCACGTACTATAAAACAAGCATTAATAAAGCCAATAAATCTGGTTTGTATTATGTTTATTTGTTCTTTGATGTAATGGCCATGTGTTATTGCATGATATGTTTGGTGCAAGAACACAAATAAGTACCTACTTAGAGACATATTTACCAACATTTTGCCTCATTGATACGCCACATTTTATGGCACAGCATCAATGGAAAATGTTATTTGTGATTTGAAAAGCCACAAAAAATCAGATTTGCGTGGCTTTGCACAGGATTTTTCCCAAAAAGTAAGGGACGTTACTTTGCATTAGTGGAGCCTGGGTGTTTTCCGATGCATCCACCCATGGATTTTTTTGCATTCCCAGATTTATTACAGCTAGTAAACCTGGGAATGGGCCAAAACGCTACACCTCCCTGAACCATTCTTAACAAGAAGAAATATTTTAATTTCTCCTCATCACCTCCTCTTCTATTCATGCTGCATTCTGCAGCAGAAATAAAAAGAGAGAAATGCCTTTAAGGATTATTTTTGTTCAGTGAGGTATTCCTTCCTGCACAAAAACAATCCTGCCTGTAACACAGTCACCCTTCATCGTGGTGCAAGGGTGCATACGTTGAAGCTAGGCATCACACTCTGTGCCAGATGAGAGCCGAAATGCTTTATATCTTTGTAAATATGGAGCATTTCTGTGCTCTCCCCTTCTGTCGGTGCAGTGCAGTAAGTTACTTTGCTGTGTCACGTTGCGTGAAATATTAGTATATGTGCCCCAAAATACCTTGATGCACATGTACTGTTACACAAAAGTAACACACATACATATATGCTCTCAGACAGCCCACAAATGCAGACAAAGTGGATGTTTGATAGAGGCTTGGGTGCAATGATGGCCTTGTGGTTGTGTACAAGGACGAACAAATGATTTGAGGACTGTGGGTGCACAAGGAAAGGCGGGTGGTTATATTGCTGTATCTGGCTTCATAGTTGGTTGGATGGAAATGGACTGGATAGATATATGTTTGGTTGTGGGTCAATAGATGAATGCTTGGGTGTGGATGAATGCATATTAATTTTGCTGAGGGTAGATGATGGGTGCATTTGAGTGGGTGGCTGGATGCATCACTTTGGGTAGGTGTGTGTGAGAGCTGGATGAATGACTGGGGATGGAAGAATAAACGGATCTTCGCATGGGTGGATAGGTGGAAGGAACAGTGGCATTGTTGGCATGCTGACATTATTAGTCCTCTCGTTGGAATTCATTACTGTCGACTACACTTTACTCACACAACACATGCCAGAAGGCATGATTCAGGGCTCAGCCTTTAAATGGCTGAAATCCTTCCTTCTAATCGCATCCAAGTTAGTAAGCAAAGGCACTTATGTCGGAGCCAAAAGCTTTCCCTGGGATGCTTCACAAGAATTATTTTTGTGTTCTCCTCTTTTTTTATCGTTATCTTATTCCGGTTTCACTTCTTCTGAAAAATTCCTAAGTGTTTTTTCTATCTTTTTGGTCTTGTTCAAAATTAAAGTGTGACTCTATATTCGACCTTCCACAAGCCCTTGAATCCCTAAGGTAGTGGATGAGCGAATGTATCCTACAATTAAATCCTTCAACGTTGGAAGCTGTGCTGTCTGGAGGGAACTATTTGCTTTGGAACCAGATTTGATTTGTGGCTAGATCCAAAGGGTGATTGCTCTGCTTTGTCCCTTGTGGTCCCTTGGCATTTTTTATGACTCAACCCCCACGTTTTAGCAACAAATGCTAGCTTCTTCCAAAGGTTGGGTTAGCGTCTGAGGATCTTGCACAGAGTTTTCTCTTTCTCTCCTTTTCGAAAAGACCAATAGCCACCAAAACACTTTTGTCCTACCAAAATTGGATAACTGGAATTTCACTGGCCTGTGCCTACCAAAGAAATACTTAATTAAACTTTAGGATATGCAGAATGCCGCTGACAGAACGATTTTCAGACTAAAATGTTCGATCATTTGTTTTCTACATTTTCCAGTGACATTGGCTTGTAATCCATAAAGAATACTAGATTTAAACCTTCCTGTTTTGTAATTCTAGCTCGCTCTTTGTGAAGATAAAGATTTAAAAGTACAATCCAAAAACTTCCTTAAATTCTGTTTCTCAAAATTTACTGGCTGTTCACAAAACTAAACATAAATAGTAGGTGATTTGGGAGGACTGACTTCTGAGTTCAAGGTTCAGTTTGGCAACTTCTCTAAAAGTAGTTTCTAAGCGGTGCCTCGTCTCAAAACGCCTCAAGACTTAGGGCCTGCTTTCAATCTTGGTGGATGGGTTACTCCATAACAATGTTGAGGGATATCCCGTCTGCAGAAATTTAAATTTGATAGGATTTAATGAGATTTATATTTCAAATGACAGGATATCTGTCACAATTGTGACAATTAACCCATCCGCCAAGATTTAAATCAGACCCTTAGCTTTTTAGTACTAATTGAGGCAGTCATCTATGCTTTCAGATGGTAAAGCATGGTGTCTTATGGATATTTTGTCTTCTTCTGAATGCCTCCTTCGGATACAGGCTGAGAGATGGATGGATGGATGGACGGACGGATGGATGGATGGATGGATGGATGGATGGATGGATCAGGATTTAAGATACTCTTGTTAAGTGGGAATAACTGGGTCCCTGTAGCCACCCTTGATCCGTCCCAGTCGGCCTCAACTTGTGTCTTTGTCCCAGCCCTGCTCTTCCAGATAACCACAATTGGTTTTTGGGCACTATTTTCACTGAAATCTTTAAGATTGCTTATCTCCTGTTCTACTAATTAGATTGTAGACGTTTTGGTCTTTTTTAATTTACAAAACGTTACCTTATTTTTCGAAATTAGTGTCTGATTTTTGTTATGTTTTCACGTTATTACCATTTGAAGTGTTGCAAACATGCTTTACGCATTGCCCCTAAATTAGGCCTGACTGCTCTGTGCCAAGCTACCAGGGGGTTGAGCACTGGTTCAATTGGAGTTTCCTTGGGCCTTAAACCTGACAAGGATTAGGGTTGCTGCTTGAGTAGGGTTTCACCCCCACTCAACCAGTAGCCCAATTTCTTACACAGTAAGATGCAAAGATGCAACCACTAGAAATGGTAATCATCAGACGGAAATAAAATTGAGACATATTTCCCATCTTACGAGGTGATAGACCTGCAGGAAATATACAATTCTGAAAACATATAGCTAGGTGTCTTGAATTTCAAGAAGGGTGTTTATTAAGGAATTATGAGTATTATTCCTACCAAAAATTGCATCCAGGTAATTATATAAAAATCTAGAGAGGGCACTCTGTGGTACACCTCTAGCTGTTGAGCTGGTGAAGTGATGCACTGATAACTGCCTGACGTAAGGATGTGTATGAACATAGTACCTCTACAGGTGCGGATATCCGCATCCTTCTTTGGGTGTTCCCACCTACGATGGACCAGCTATTCAGTGAATGCATTTAACAACTATGGCATTTTACCATTACCCTTCCTTCACTGCCAAAAATGATTCTTAAATACTCTATAGAGTGAATTTATACGCATAGAGAATGTTTGACTTTCCTATGCAGTTTCTTGTCACATTATAAATGGATGATGGTAGCACACTAGCATTTGGGCACACACATTCAGACTGATTCACAAAAGAGGGCAGCAATTTGCATTCAGAGGTATAAAATCATACACGTGTGAAGATCACTGATTTTTCTGAATAATGTTCCCCGGGTTTTGCCTGGCAAATGAGATTACCACACGCTTCCAAGCATATATCTAAATAATCTTTAGGAATTTTCACTTGGGACTAGGCAGAGATAGTTCTGCATGCATAAATGTACTTAGGATGCAACTGTGCATGGGGTAATGCCAGTACACTTGAGCAATGGTGCTTTTATTTGTTTTATTTCCTTCAATGGAGAACACATTTCTCCCTTGGCCATTATGGGGGTACTACATGCCCATTCCAACCATGGAAAGGGATTTTCCAAACAGGTTCTGAGTGAGAATAGGTCAGACAAAATACTGGTACTACCTAAAAACAACACAAAGATTGTGGGTGACCAAACTGCTCAGGACATTCCACCCTCTCTGTCATAGTAATTATTAATGCACAATAGTATGGCACCTTGATGTAACAGAGCACAAGTAAATTGATGGATGCATGCAGAGCCCCCTGTTGTGTGTATGTTGCACTCGTTAATCAGGCCATTTCAATTTGTGAGTTGAACTTAAACATGAGAATTATTTGGAACATTCTGGCTTGCGTTTGACCAGCCTTAATTTCATATTTAGTTGTGATTAATCTGTAACTCAAGCAATGAAGTCATGCACTCACACGACTCACTCATGATCACATCAATCCAGAACCCAATCTTTAGAGTTGAGCAAAAGCTGATTTTAATGTATTCCTCAGAATTAACATTTCCAATATAACTGCTCAGGTGCCCAATAAAGGTTATACTTTCTCACCAAATTACGGTGATCAAATGTCTCTGAAGTCATACAGAAGGTGACCGAAAAGTGTCTGTGATAAAATCGTTGCAGACCTCCCTAGCTACACAAGTAGTCTTTGCCCTCTGCACAACACTTATGGAGACCACATTCGCTCCAGATACCCAAGCACCCTAGGTGGCCATAGGGTGACCAACTGGCATGGATGGAAATTCAGGATGGTGTGTGTAAAATTTCAGGACAAAGGGTCAAAATTCAGGACAAAAATTCAGGGCAGGAAGTCAAAATTCAGGACAAAAGGTAAGTTTTACAGACATGTCAGAGGAGGTCACGCAATAGTATATAAGTAAGTAAATAGACAACCACTTAAGTAAAATAAGTTTATCTTCACAGTTTTTCAGTATGCCCGCAGCTTGCTACCTTAGACGATTCAAAACTTGCATCTCGCTCCAGCAGGTACATTAGTCACCAGACAATGGTGAATCACACCTGAATATAAGTGGGGCTGCTTTTATAGTGAATTGAAAACTACTGGATACACAAGGAACTTTGCAGTTCCAGCCCCCAGTAACCAAATCGCCCCCCCTTTCCAGCCTCCCAGGGAAACACCCAATGCCAGGTCCGGCCGGCCCGGCCTTGCTACCACCCTCCAATGGTGCCCCTCATCTTCACATAGACGGTGTCTCATGTGTATTTCATTTCTTTTATAGTGTTACTCATCCCAAGTATGTAGGGCGGGGTGTCAGAGTGTGTTACATCACACACACATTATATAGAGACAATGACTCATATAAACATGAAAGTCAATGTATAGGAAATGTTACTTAAGATAATGGGTGCTACAAGGTGTAAATCATTCTTTTAGCTATCATTCAATCTTTCACCATTCATTCTGTCCTTCCATCAGTGTGCCCTTCTACATCCAAACATATTCAACCATTTGCAAACCTATCCACCATGTATCCTTCCATCCATCATTTCACTCATCCATCCCTCCATCCACCATTTCACTCATCCATCCATTATTCATACATCCACCCTTTCACCCCATCCATCCATACACTCATCCATCCACTCCACCACCCATCCATCTATTCACTTATCCATCCAGCCATTTACCCTTTCACCCATCCA
This sequence comes from Triturus cristatus, assembly GCF_964204655.1. Classification (NCBI taxonomy): domain Eukaryota; kingdom Metazoa; phylum Chordata; class Amphibia; order Caudata; family Salamandridae; genus Triturus; species Triturus cristatus. The sequence continues at coordinate 239,835,633 of NC_140582.1, forward strand.
GCCATCCTTTCACTTACTCAGCCATCCACCCAGTTACTTATCATTCCACCCATTCACCCTTTCAGTCATTCATCCTCCCTTTCTCTCTCCATCCGCATTTCACTTATCCATCCATCCTGCCACCCACCCACTTATCTACTCATCCATTCATGAATCCATCCATTGACCCTATTACTCATCCATCTTTCACTCCACCCTTTCACTTCTTCAATCATCTATCCATCCTTTTATCCATCTACCCCCCTTTCACTCACCAATCCTTACATCCACCCTTTCACTAACCCATCCATCCATTCACCCTTTCACTTATCAATTCATCCATCCTTTCACTCATCCATCCATCTTTTCACTCACCCATCCACCCTTTTACCCGTTCATCTACCCTTCCAACCATACATCCATCTATTTATCTTTTCTCTCATCCATCCTTCCACTCACTCACTCATCCATCCATCCTTTCTTTCATTATCTATCCATTCACCCTTTCATTCATCTATTCATCCTTTCACTAATCCATCCAGCCATTCACACATTCCTTCACTTATTTACTCACTCATCTTTTCACATTATGAGCTGAGCCTTTGCCTGCAGAGTTGCAGACAGAAGAGGCCCATCAAGAACTTCACCTTGCTGTAGTTCCTAAAGCAAAGGGTGGGTGGGGGGAGGTTTCACTATGCCCCTGCACGTAGGCAATCTGAAAACTTTGAAGTCATGAGTCATGCATGATGCACAGTGCCAGGATGTGAGGTGACTGTGACTTGGTGTTGTTTCCAGGGCTTTAAGTGGGGTAAAAAAACTGGGGGGTCTCTTCAAATGGGGTGTTCGATGTAATTAAGGGAATGGCTTAAAACACCTAGGCTAAAACTCTGTGCTTAGCATAGTGTTCCGCCCGACTGGTATTATGTTGTTTCTGTTATTGCATCCAGATATATAATACAGAAAGTATCATTACACCAACAACAAGCCAGAACTATTGGCTTTGTCAATGGTTGTTAGTTGCTTAAAATAAAAAAGCAGCAACCATGGCTTTGTTGCATATAATATTGAAAATGAGTCATTTCTAAAATGATGAGAGAGTGAAATGACTATAACCCATTCTTTTTAACTTGTTTCACAGACTTCTTAACCCCTTCAGTGCCCATGACGAGCTGGACTCGTCATGGGCCGCGGTGGCGCTGTGCCCATGACGAGTCCAGCTCGTCATAGACCCCGCCCGCTAATGCAACGGCCGGCACAGGGCGGGGAAAGGGGCGGGCACTGAAGGGGTTAATATAAACTGTTTTCTCACGTTGCAGCATGGGCGTTTTACCTTTTAACCATCTAGCAGAATGCCCTGCTGTACACTGAGGCAGGAGGAGGCCACCACATGCTTTAACAGCCCAGACTGCCCCATTGTCATTCTGTATGACAAGGGGCGGGGTGGGGCCGCTCTTGTGCTCTAGGAGGGGTGCGAGGTGGCCTCATCAGGGGGCTGAGGCTTCCCGCAGGGGAGCAGTGCTGCTCCTTGTAATGGCCATAATTACGGACAAAAGGCGTCCGTAAAAGGGATCCTCATGGACAACGGATGAGAGGTCCAAATTACGGACAGTGTGTGAAATTTACAGACGGTTGGTCACCCTAGGTGGCCAAGCTCCTACTATGAACAGCTTGTATCCTGTGCACGTCTTCACTGAGAGCTAACTTCTTTAGACAAAAAAATCCCTGTAGGTGGTCAAGCCTCTACTCCACACAGCCATCGCAGAGATTACAATTCTTTATGGAGAGCCCACTCCTTCCAGACATGAGGGCAACAATAGGAGGCCAAGCATGTAGCAAAAGCTCACACTCATTAGCAATACAAAGGTAGAAAATGTGGGCTCACACTTTTGAAGGGCTTGCGTCGCTGTTGCGTGTGGCAGGGCAACGAAAAGCGACGCAATCTCTTAAGTGAGATTCACTATGTCATGCATAACCACCTTGTGTGGCTCTGTGTGGCATAGTAAATCTACAGTTGCCTTACGTTACTCTGAATTGGGAAGGCGTTCCATGGGTGGAGCATGGGCGTTCCTACACACCCATCTATGGTTTTTTGGTTCATTCCCAGATTTACTTATAAAAGCAAACCTGTGAATTCGTCAAAATGCTACTCCTTCCCAGGTGAGGCGTAATGTCTCATAACAACACTCATGCTAGTCTGGCATAGGTGTATATATACATCCGACTAGGATATTTTTGTGGGGCGTTATTTTTGCATTCTAGCATACTACTGTTCAGTAATTCACATAAACTTTAAACAGCATTCTGTTTACAGAATTCTGCAATAACAGATATTATACGCCGAAAGATAATTTCCCTAATGACCACCTTTGCTTTACAGATGTAATGTACACTAGATTCATACGTGCAAGGTTTGCATCTGTGGAGGTTTTCATACATTACGCTGATGAAATGGTCGGTTGGCGCGGTTTAGAAATATTCCCCCTTGCTCTTCCTTTGGTTGGGTAAATGTTTAAATATATCATGAGGTTTGTGGATTTACATGCAAGAAACTTCAAATATGCGTCATGCACACTGACAGACAGCCAAGGAAAAAGGGAATCTAATTTGAGAAAATATAGTTTTGGTTTACGTCAATTCCCTGCCAAATTTAAAAACCAGTTTATTTATGGTGGGTGTTCAAAACCATAAGTCGAATTGTATCTCTGCAGCAGGGCCACCATGATATGTGGATGACGCGGCACATGGAGCAATGAAACAGCTGCTCTGGGGAGTGCAAATAAAGATGATGCTGCAAAGCCCTGACTTTAATGGGTCTGCAGGCAGAGTACAAAACCTGGCTTCACCAAGTGAATGAATACAATGTCTCCTTTACAAAGCATATACAAGTTCGGCCAGTTTCCACCTAAATATGTTGTGGGATAGCTCTTTTTTATGGCAATAAGCAACCCTACAAAAGCAAAATTATCAATGAAAAATATTTGCGGCCTATGCCTAGTTATGTTCGTTAAGGAGAAATGGAAAGAAAATAAAGTACAGAAATCTATCCAGGGACAATTTCCAGATGTGGTAATAGTGTTCCTGCAATTAGAAGGTGTGATATTACTACCGGATTAAGGGTTTTTGTGCCATAAATAAGGTAAAAGTTACAAAAATAATTTTATCAAATCAAAACGTCTACCCTTGTTGCCTTTCCTAAAATACTTAATACTCCCTGAATATCACACACTCAGATGAGCACTCAACATTTAGGCCCAGATTTAACAAAGTTTGTGTTGCGCAGAGTGACGCAAGGGCAACGCAAACCTTAAATCAGGTTTACTAAGCCATATAAAACCACCTTGCGTGGCCCTGCATGGCTTGGTAAATATGGAGTAACGCAAGGCAGCGCAAGTCGCTGCCTTGCAGTACTCTATGCCAGGAGGGTGTTACATGGGTGGAGAGTGGGTATAACACTCATTTACCCATGTATTTTGACGTATTCCCAGATTGACCAAGACAAGCAATGCATCAAAATGTCATGCCTTTCTGCTAAGAGACACAACAAGGAAAAATATCTTTTTTCCTCCTCGTTCTTACCTCTTTGGAAGTGTGCAGCATTCTTCAGCACAATTGGACACATGGAAAGAGTAAAATGCCTCTGGGATTGTTTTTATGCTAGATGGTGTCCCTTCCTGCACAATGCAGGCGTCCTTGCACCATGGCACAAGGGTGTCTACATTTTCACTAGGCAGCTCATAGTGTGCCAGCACAGTGAAAGAGCAGGAATGCGCCTTATATTAGTAAATATGGTGAATCCCTGCCCTCTCCATTTGTCGCAGTGCAGCACAGCTAGTTGTCTTGTTGCGTTGCACTGCATCAAATATTGATACATCTGGGCCGTAGCCACAAAAAATATATGGGGCTACACAGCATCTCTGTGGTCAAACATTACATTAAGTCTCGGATGGTCAGGTGACAAGTATTTAAGGTTGATGATATCCTGCTGTTCCGTAGGTTACTGTGGTCCCATCTTGGTGTAAAGAGTGTATGATGAATATCCAGAGTTCTGTACAGGAACAAAGACGTCCAATATCTTGAAAGTAGAAGGAGAGGATCCAATCGACATTGATCAGAAACTCTTATGATACCAAACGTCAAGGAATTCCAAATGATTGATTCAATTAGGATTTTAAAATACACCTCGTCATATTTCCCTACAAACCATTTCCAAGAAATGTATATTAAAAAAGTTATAAATTATCTTTTAATAAGCAAGAAAGAAAAAGAAAGAACAATTGAAGCATAATTTCGGCAAAAGTACAACAGAAGTAGAGGTAAGGACACAAATTGGAAAAAGCAGCTTACCAAGACAATTTTCAGTGTGTAAGAAAACTGCTAAAAGGCTAAACTCAGGAACTGCTACATAAAATCCTAAAAGACCAAAGTCAGGGATGGTGAGCAAATAATCACCATAAATGGATCCCCTTTGAATTGAGATTATGTAGAAGGAGTCTGTCCTTTTTATGACTCTTTCTCAAGTCATTTGTCTCACTTGATTCTACCTCTCAATCCTCTGGTAGGTCGGTCCTTGTCAAATAATGTCAGATCAGTAATGAACATATGGGGCTACAGAGACAGAGGATATGGCGTCCATGGAGTAGGATGCTCGGTGGGGGGCAGCTCTCAAAGGGGTTCCCAATCCAATCCCATCCTGCGGACTTCGAGGGCTGCCTAAGTAAGCCAACTATTTACCTGGTGCTGCCCCCGCCACTGAGCAAGAACTAAGGTGGTCTTGGCGGATGGCGGACACAGTTTGCTGCACAATGCATGACCCCCAAGATGGCAGACGGGGGCAGCGACGGACAAATGAACAGTTCCCATCGACACTGAGTGCCCGTCGACAGATATGGTCTGAACCCTGGGGCTTGCAGCAGGGGCTGTGGCAGTGAATTGAGGAGGCCCCATCGGCAGCGTGGCACCAATGGAGGAATGCCTTGGAGCTAAGGTGCCCCAGAGAGGGATATTTTGAGGTCGGATGCCTCGCCTTGCCAGATCACAGACAGCCTGAGGGAGAAACCAGAGGAGCGACCAAGTGCAAAGAGGAGGTTAGAGCGCTCACCTGGGGCCCACCGTAGGCCAGTGATCATCCCCCAGATTGTCCGTGGTGGAACGGTGAGGGCCCACTTGGATATCCCGGGATCCAGCATGCCTCCTTCGCCCACCACCACCCAGCCTTCTACTTCTACAGACAGCACCAGCTCTGGGATCCCAACAGCACCCTGATGGCCTGGCTGAACGAGAACCGTAAGAACCCCAGCAATGGCAAGAAGATCATGCTGTGTAAATATGTAATATATATTTGTCCAACCCTAATCGCATCAACTTTTCTTAAAATGTAATCTTGAGTGAAATTATATCTTATATAAATATATATATATATTTATATATATAGTCACTGAAAAAACCATAGGTTTCAGGGGCGTTATAGTTAGATGGACATTCCACTCGTACAAAACCATAGAAATTCCCCCGTTATAGTTAGTTCAGCTAACTATAACTTGCCGCCCGCAATGCACTGCTGATGATGTCACATATTACATCACTCATGACATGGTCAGTGACATCACTCATGACATCTCAAATGACATCACTGATGACATCACTGATGACATCATCCTTGTGATAGAGTGGCAGACCTCCTCTCACCCTAATATAACCTTTGATACACACTCTCAAAAATACAAACTAACATTTTCAAAACAATGGACATACCAATACCAGTTACAACACACCTATTCAGTAATTCCAAGATCTACACACACATCCACTCATTCACCAACAGTCCCTATACAGTCACTCATACATGTACTCACTGATCATATGTACTCATACACCTATACATCCGGTTACACACCGCCACTCATCCATAGAGTTACTCACACACATAGTCACACATCCAAACAAAGTATCAAACATCCATTTACTTGCATATACAGTTAGACACACACTACCACACTTACTTCTACAAAAACTTACACATACTTACTCTCTTAAACAATCACTTAAAGAAACACCTACTTATTTGTACAGGAACTCTTCCAATCTCTCACTCTCACATATACTCACTTATATACACCAATACTCACATGTACTAGTTTAAAACATATGTAGTTACTCATAAAGACACTATTGAGACAGTCATTCATTCACTAACACACCCATACACACACTCATCCACCTATATAGTCCTGCACACATGCTGTCTTCAACACATACAAACAGTGAGCCACTCGTTCATGCATCGATGCACTAAGTAATACCCCCCACCGAACCATACAGACACTCAGACACTCATACTGATACTCAAAAAATCAACTAATAACCCATATAGACACTCATGTAGCTACTCACCAACCCATGCAGCCACTTATACACAAAGTGAGAGACTGATACAGATATTTACATATTTAAACATTACTCACTTACCCATGTATTCACTAAGATACACTTAATCAGTCAGTTATACAATCAATTTTACAAAAAATAAATCATCCATTTAGACACTTAAATTCCCATTTATTCTTCCATCGACCTTGAGATATACATATATAAAACATATTTAATTTTCAGAAAAATACACATTCACTGGATGATGTCATCAGTGATGTCATTTGAGATGTCATCAGTGATGTCATGAGTGATGTCACTGACCATGTCATGAGTGATGTAATATGTGACGTCATCAGCAGTGCATTGCGGGTGCGCGAGTTATAGTTAGCTGAACTAACTATAACGGGGGAATTTCTATGGTTTTGTATGAGTGAAATGTCCAACTAACTATAACGCCCCTGAGACCTATGGTTTTTAGAGTGAATGTCTAAGGTTTGTTAAATGCTAATTTCTAACTGTAACGTGCCTGAAACCTATGGGCCCGATTCACAGAACAAACTTAAGACTAAATCCTAAACTTAGTACCATTCTGGTATTCACAGAATGCACCTAGTACTTCTGGTATTCACAGAATGAACTTACTACTGTTGCTATTCACAGAATGAACTTAGTACTTTTGCTATTCACAGAATGGATTTACGACTCCTAAACTTACGTCCGCACTCGGGCCGGAAGTTTAGGAGTCGTAAATCCATTCTGTGAATAGCAAAAGTACTAAGTTCATTCTGTGAATAGCAAAAGTAGTAAGTTCATTCTGTGAATACCAGAAGTACTAAGTGCATTCTGTGAATACCAGAATGGTACTAAGTTTAGGATTTAGTCTTAAGTTTGTTCTGTGAATCGGGCCCTATGTTTTTTTTCAGTGAATATATATATATATATATTTATTATATTATGTATACATGTAAATGTCTCGGTCCGTCTGTTTGCCTCGGTGGCACAGAAACAATGGGTGGAACTGACATCAGCACGCCGACGAGGTCTTCTTATGGCTCCGATGACATCATACGGTGTCGCGAGCGGAGCCGTGCTATTATGACGTCCTTGTCAACATTTCCGTGGAATGCTGGTGCTGGGGATATTCACCTAAGTGTTCAGGCTAGTCCTTTGGGAGCAACTGTTTATGTTGCCACTCCAGAAACCGAAACCAGTGATCCGAGGGCAGAGGCCCTGCAGATGGCACACGAGGTGGGGTGCCCAGTCGTGTGCACCGGCGGGGCAGCGAAGTGACAAGCACCACAACCCACAAAAAAGGTAACGAGGGCACTAAATATCACAGGTTCTTCTCTTTGTATCTGGCAGGAACAACAAAGTTAAAATGCCCTAGTACCAAAATATAGAATTAGTGCTACAAGGGTCTTCAAGAGGATCTGCGATGCCGCTTCTGCCTCCCGTACCCTGGAGGCGGCACATGGGTCACACGGTACGGTCATACTGCGGTGGGACGCACACTCGTTGACCTCTCATGGCACTGCTCCACACTTCAGGGAGTACGCTTTCCATTAGCTATGTTTTCTGATGACGTGTCGCACCGGCCCCGTCCAGCAACAGAACTCCTTTAGATCCAAACAGACTCTTCCACTTTCTCACTGGAAGTGAAACGAGGCCATGCAGACACTTTCACAATACAACAGCTGGAAATGCACTTTTCGGTAAAAAAAAACACATTCCTTCCTCCTAATTAATCAAATAAATGTCTCACTGAAGAACAGGGGCCAGCTTCGATTGGTAAACAGCCGCTACAACGACTTTTTTACTTCGCGATACCATTACAACGCATGCACTACCACGCATGCGTTGTACATTGCAAAGTCATTACTACACATTTTTTTAGAACGCATGGTCAAATACCACGCATGCCTTTACAACAAATTTTGTTTTAAGGGTATGTATGGTAAATGACCATGCATCCTAAAAAACATGTGTTGTAAGGAAACAGAGGCTGTTCTGTTTGCTCACAACGACGTGCACAGCCCCTCAGAGACGACGTGAAGCAGATACCACGAGGAGAGAGGAACCATGAGGAGTGAGAGGTAGGGGGATTGGCCATGTTTTTTTTTTTCCTAGGGTTTAGGGTAGTGCAGTGGTGTTTGGGTAGTGTAGGGGGTCGTGCTGTGGTAGTGTTTTAGGGTTTAGGGTAGTGCATTAGTGTAGGGGGTCGTGCTGGGGGTAGTGTTTTAGGGTTTAGGGTAGTGCAGTGGTGTTTGGGAAGTGTAGGGGGTCGTGGTGGGGGAAGATTTAGGGTTTAGGGTAGTGCAGTGGCATTTGGGTCATGTAGGGAGTCGTGCTGGGGTAGTGTTTTAGGGTTTAGGGTAGTGCAGTGGTGTTTGTGTAGTGTAGGGGGTCTTGCTGGCGTAGTGTTTTAGGGTTTACGGTAGTGCAGAGTTGTTTGGGTAGTGTAGGGGGTAGTGTTGGGGTAGTGTTTTAGGGTTTAGGTTAGTGCAGTGGTGTTTGTGCAGTGTAGGGGTAGTGTTTTAGGGTTTAGAGTAGTGCAGTGGTGTTTGTGTAGTGTAGGGGGTAGTGTTTTAGGGTTTAGGGTAGTGCAGTGGTGTTTGTGTACTGTAGGAGGTCATGCTGGGTTCTAGTGTTTTAGGGTTTAGGGTAGTGCAGTGGTATTTGTGTAGTGTAGGGGGTCATGTTATAGGGTTTAGGGTCGTGCAGTGGTGTTTGGGTAGTGAAGGGGTCGTGCTGAGGTTAGTGTTTTAGGGTTTAGGGTAGTGCAGTTGTGTTTAGGTAGTGAAAGGGGTCGTGCTGGGGGTAGTGTTTTAGGGTTAAGGGTAGTGCAGTGGTGTTTGTGTGGTGGAGGGGTTCATGCTGGGGTAGATTTAGTGTTTAGGGTAGTGCAATGGTGTTTGTGTAGTGTAGGGGGTAGTGCTGGGGTAGTGTTTTAGGGTTTAAGGTAGTGCAGTGGTATTTGTGTAGTGTACAGGGTAGTGCTGGGGGTAGTGTGTTAGGGTTTAGGGTAGTGCAGTGGTGTTTGTGTAGTGTAGGGGGTTGTGCTGGGGGTAGATTTAGGGTTTAGGGTAGTGCAGTGGTGTTTGGATAGTGTAGGGAGTCGTGCTGGTGGTAGTGTTTTAGGGTTTAGGGTAGTGCAGTTATGTTTGGGTAGTGTAGGGTGTCGTGCTGGGGGTAGTGTTTTAGGGTTTAGGGTAGTGCAGTGGTGTTTGGGTAGTGGAGGGGTAGTGTTTTAGGGTTTAGGGTAGTGCGCCCAACCAGCCACAATATTCGTGGACAAGGGGGATCCTGACTCTTTTGAACGCTCCGCCAATTGAATAATTTGGGTCAAGGTCCCTACCACGTCCAAGACCTATCAATTCCTTTCTTGGGATCCCTCATATACTTGGAGCAAAAGGTACATAGATTTTCATCAATTTCAGGCGTGTGTGCCACCTTCCCCTTCAGTGAGGGCCTGGGGCAGTCTCCCCTCATCCTATTCCTGACCTCCCTTTCAAGGGGTTGATGGATTTTCCCCACCACATACTCTGCCACTTTGGTGTCAGGGGTCCACTCTGCCGACCTAGGATGGTAAATTTGGGTAGGCTCGAACATGTCCAAGTGGACCCCGTCCTTAACCCGGGACTGAGAGGAGTGGGACTCTGGATGCCAGGGACGCCCCGAGTCCTCAACCTCATCGGAGGAGAAATCGTCCTCCGATACACCCTCTCGCTCTAAGGGAGACCCGCCGTCAGGGTCTACAATAGTGGTGACAGCATCGCAATTTTCTCCGGACTCCTCCTCCTCCCGGCAGGTTGCATGTTTTAGCGTTTGCGCATTCTTGAGGAAGGTCTCCGTAAGTTTATCAAATCCTTCCAAGTGCCCCGCGTTATGCTTAACGGCCCTTTTATTCCCCATCTGGGAGCTACTGGTACCCACCACCACCAGATCTGAGTCACTGAACACCCCAGGGATGCTTTTTGCCAGCTTATCAACCTGATCCCTAAAAGGAGCCAGCGCCCTAGAAATAGCCAGAGAGAGGGCTTGGTCCACTGCTGAAGGGAGAAGTTGGGGGGCCATTGCTCCTCCACTTCCTGGTAGGAGGAGTAAAAATGGTCATCTGGAGAAGACATGATAGCAGAGGGTGTGAGCACAGAACAAATGCCCTTAAAATCCTTAAGGTAGCCCCGTCGCTGGTGCTCCAACAGTTGGGCTTTCCCGGAAGCTGTTATAAGAATAGACTGAGGCGCAATACCAATTACCACCACCAGGTGGCGCTGGTTACTAACGTGTGGGGAAATCACCGTGTAGCGGTGTCAAAATTAGGCGAGGGTTGGTCGGGAATCAAGCGGACACTAAAGGAGTGACCGGATTCCCAAAGGCGTGTAAAGACCAGCAGCTCGACGGAGCAGCCTCGCTCGGACCAGACGCGCCTGACAGGATCTCACCGCGCGCAGTGCGCACAGCAGGAGAAACTGCGAGGGGGAGAACGCTCTCGGTCAAGAGCCTGCTGCGCAGGGAATATGGAACAATACCAAGGCAATAATGCTAATAACGTGCACAAGAAACCGCTATACAAACAGCAACAACGTCAGATTAAGCCACGAATGTAAGGCATGCACTTAACTGACGAGCAGTAAAAAATGAGGAAGCAGATATTATATACGATGGACTGTGATATGATTGGACTATAGTTGCCTTGGAGACTACCCCCCTAATGGTTCATGGGTTGTGTAGTCTTTTTTTTAATGATTGTTGTGTTATGTTTTCTTTTAACTGCTATGCAAATAAAGTGAGGAAAGATAAGCATAATCCTCGCCTCCGTCCTGCCATAGAATACATTAAACTTTATTCGATCTGATTTAGAAACATAGATCATAAAAGTGAACATAAAAACAGTAAATCCTCTTTCCTAATGCAATACAGTGAGAATTCATTAAAACCAGTAGGTAAAAACGGGTGTTACAAAGACCGGTTCAGAGCAACTTCAGGTTAACAGAATCGTAAAGTTCAATGTTTCGCAAGATCAATCTCATGTACTTCGTGAAAAATACGCAATAAGGGGTCCAAGTAAGATGTAACGGCCAATACCTGACCAGTCTGCACTATATAAAACTGCAGAAAAACTAAAAATAAAAAGTATTTTACACACTTCTGTCATTGGGCTATATGTGGGCTACATCTGGGTGATATTTGTGCTACATTTGGGATCTTTTTTCTCTGGTGGCCATCTTGGGAGACTTATTTGTTATGAAGTTTGCTAATTTCCTCATTTACTGCAGTCTCCTCAGTAGGAAATGCTTTCAGTTTTTTACTTTGATTCCATCAAGAAGGCATTCAGATGTGTCACACATTTGCAATAAATTCAGAATGTTAGCACTCTAGTTGTTCATTAGATCACTGTAGTAAAGCTACTGCTCACCAGGGAGTTAACTGGAAGTCTACTGCTGGTATTGAAAGTGATTGTTTCAGTCTGCATGTCAGAATTTTCTAATGAAAATGAAGAGGATTTGAGATCTCACTTAAAACATGCCCTAATTTTTCTTTCTACAGCACTAACCATAATTTCTATGACAAAATGAACCCCATCATTTTGTTCCTTTTTAAATTAAATGTTTTAAGTGTTACCAGTTTATTCCAATCAAGATGGCTTCAGTTGTGCCCTAATTTTGTCATAAGTAGGACTGTTATCTCTCTAGTTGTTCTTTAGAACACTCTGGGAAGCTGCAGTAGAACACCAAGGCATCAACAAACAGGCTGCTCCTGTTGAAATATAACAGGAAGATATTTGAGAGCTCACCTAAAACATGTCCTAATTTTTCTTTCTACAGAACTAACCATAATTTCTATGACAAAATGAACCCCATCATTTTGTTCCTTTTTAAATTAAATGTTTTAAGTGTTACCAGTTTATTCCAATCAAGATGGCTTCAGGTGTGCCATACTTTTTCATAAGTAAGGCTGTTGGCGCTCTAGTTGTTCTTTAGAACCCTTTGGGAAGCTGCAGTAGAACACAAAGGCATCAACTGACAGGCTGCTCCTGTTGAAATATAACAGGAAGATATTTGAGATCACACTTGAAACGTCCTAATTTTTCTTTCTACAACACTGACCATAATTTCTATGACAAAATAAACCCTATCATTTTGTTACTTTTTAAATTAAATGTTTTAAGTGTTACCCGTTTATTCCAATCAACATGGCTTCAGGTGTGCCATACTTTTGTCATAAGTAAGGCTGTTAGCACTCTAGTTGTTCTTTAGAACACTCTGGGAAGCTGCAGTAGAACACAAAGGCATCAACTGACAGGCTGCTCCTGTTGAAATATAACAGGAAGATATTTGAGATCACACTTGAATCATGTCATAATTTTCTCTCTACAGCACTAACCATAATTTCAATGACAAAATGAACCCCATCATTTTGTTCCTTTTTAAATTAAATGTTTTAAGTGTTACCAGTTTATTACAATCAAGATGGCTTCAGGTGTGCCATAATTTTGTCATAAGTAAGGCTGTTAGCGCTCTAGTTGTTCTTTAGAACACTCTGGGAAGCTGCAGTAGAACACAAAGGAATCAACTGACAGTCTCTGCCCTTGTTGGATGTACATGATTTACTGAGAATGACAGACTTCTTTCTCACATGACTGAGAAAGAAAATGTGAATTTACAGAAAATATGCTCTCATTTTAGCTTCAGTTTTCTCTCAAACATGATTCATGATATCCCAGCAGAAGGTTTTTCACAGGGGTAAAATCACCTTAGAACACACCACAATTCCTGAACTTAGTATAGGACCATCAACAAATGAATTCTAATGTAACTAAAGTCTATTATCACAATTTATAGTTCTCCTTTTGGTAGCCCTCAAAATATTCGATTCACTACAATGCATTTCTATGGGGTACTATCATGTATATTGGTTCCAAGATGGCTGCCAGCAATTCCAGGATGAAGTGCTGACAGTCCATCAGATCTCACGATGAGATATGTCGTTAGGCTCCGCCCAGATATTGAACCTTTTTTTTTTCTAATTTCTCATGAACTATGGACCGGATTTAACCCATTTAACAAAAAGGGATCTTTCTGAACCAAGGGCTACCTTTTCGCCAAATTCGGTGTAATTCCGTTCAGCAGTTCGGGCTGTAGCCGTGTGTAAAGTTTCCTATGGGAATTAACATGGAGAAAACACGTTTGGGATCCCCCTTTTTTCTCGGCCCCTGCTTGCTGAATCACCCTGAATCTTTTAAGATAGGAGCTGACCGGAGCGCCCCACAAGTTTTGAAAATCTCGCGAAGATTCGTCAACAGACGCCAAAGTTATTGGGAAAAGAATGATTCGATTTTCCTATGGATAATAGGTCCTAACTATAACTACCTACTGGCGACCGCCAGTAGGTAATATATATATATATATATATATTATATCTTATTTTAATGTATGGGGCCTCAAAGGACCCCCCAAGCCCCGTGGACTGCCACCCCCGGAGCTTTCATTAATTATTTAGCAGGGGGCACACGTCCCCTCCCCCACTGTCCCGGGGACCACCAACCCCCGGGGCTTTTTAAAAAAAAAATAGAAGACCTGTGTGGGGGAGGCTCATGTCCCCCCACACGCCCCGGGAACCGCCACCTCCCCGGGGCACTAGTATTTAAATTAGGGGGTCCTTGATGGACCCCCGGTCCCAGGGATCACCACCTCCTGTGCAATTGTTGGGAGGGGGACAGTGTGGCCCCCCTCCTGGAGCCCTTCATGGCACTGGGGACCGCCACCCTCCAGAGCCGGCTCCTGCAGTGTCCCGGGGTGCCCACCCCGGGACACTGCAGTTTGCAATGACAGGGCTCATTGCAAACTCTGCTTTGCTTCATTGAAGCGAGAGCAGGGAAACCAACTCTCGCTTCAATGAAGCAAAGCAGAATTGCTTTTCCATAAGGGGAGCTGCATGTCAGCAGCTCCCCTTGTGGAAAAGCAATGCCGGCTCCCGCAGGACGCGGGGAGCCGCCGGGACAGTGGGGTGATTGGGTACCCCCCCACAGTCCCCACGAGAGGCCAGGCCCCGGGGGATGAGCCCCCCTCCTCCGTAAGAATTTTTTTTATTAAAAAGACACAAAGGCCGGCCCCGGGGGATGGGGTGCCTGGGGCCATAAATGGCCTGAGGAGGGGGGCCAAGCAGCCCCCCTCAAATTATTTTTTTTAAAAAAACAATGGCCATGCCCTGGGGTATGGGGTCCCCGGGGCCGAAAATAGGAAAGGAAGGGGGGCCGCACAGCCCCTCTTCTAAAAATAAAAAATAAAAAAAAAGACCGGCATCGCGCTGGAGGCCCCGTCCCCTCCCTGCAGCACTCTGCAAAAGGGCCCCCTGGCGCGTTGTAAGATGGGGAACTAATTCCCCTTGAATACTGGGGGTCCCTGGGGGCCAACCAGCCCACCAGGAATCTCCAGTATGTGCCAGGGACCTGGGCTGCACAGAGGTGTTCATAGGCCATGCCCCTTTTTACACCTCTCTGCAACGCAGCTCTGTGGTGCTTACTGGAGGCACCTGGTGGGCTAGTTGGACCCCAGGGACCCTCAGGATTCAAGGGGATTTTATCCCCCGAATTAAAACATGCCACGGGGCACGTTTGCACAGTGGTGAAGGGAGGGGGCGGGGCCTGAGGTGATATGTGTGCAAACACGCCCTGTGGTGCATTTTAAGTTGGGGAATTAATTCCTCTTCAATCCTGAGGGTCCCTGGGCTCCAACTAGCCCACCCCGTACCTCCAGTAAGCGTCACAGAGCTGTGTTGCAGAGTGGTGTAAAAAGGGACGTGCCTTGGGCCTCCTCTCTGCAACACAGCACAGTGGCGCTTACTGGAGGTACCTGGTGGGCTAGTTGTACCCCAGGGACCCTCAGAATTGAAAGGGAATTAATTCCCCAACTTAAAACGCGCCACAGGGCGTGTTTGCACACATGTCACCTGAGGCCCCCCCCCTCTCTTCACCACTGTGCAAACGTGTTCCGTGAAGCGTTTTAAGTTGGGGGATTAAGTTACCTTGAATCCTGAGGGTCCCTGGGGCCCAACTAGCCCACCAGGTACCTCCAGTAAGCACCACAGAGCTGTGTTGCAGAGAGGTGGTCCGAGGCCACGCCCCTTTTTACACCTCTCTGCAACGCAGCTCTGTGGCACTTACTGGAGATACCTGGTGTGCTAGCTGGACCCCAGGGACCCGCAGGATTCAAGGGGACTTAATCCCCCAACTTAAAATGCACCACGGGGCGTCTTTGCACAGTGGTGAAGGGAGGGGGCGGGGCCTGATGTGACATGTGTGCAAACACGCCCTGTGGCGCATTTTAAGTTGGGGAATTAATTCCTCTTCAATCCTGAGGGTCCCTGGGGTCCAACTAGCCCACCACATACCTCCAGTAAGCACCACAGAGCTGTGTTGCAGAGTGGTGTAAAAAGGGGCGAGGCTTGGGGCACCTCTCTGCAACGCAGCACAGTGGCACTTACTGGAGGTACCTGGTGGGCTAGTTGGACCCCAGGGACCCTCAGGATTGAAAGGGAATTAATTCCCCAACTTAAAACGCGCCACAGGGTGTGTTTGCACACATGTCACCTGAGGCCCCCCCTCTCTTCACCACTGTGCAAACGCGCCTCGTGAAGCGTTTTAAGTTGGGGGATTAAGTTACCTTGAATCCTGAGGGTCCCTGGGGCCAACTAGCCCACCAGGTACCTTCGGTAAGCACCACAGAGCTGTGTTGCAGAGAGGTGGTCCGAGGCCACGCCCCTTTTTACAACTCTCTACAACGCAGCTCTGTGGCGCTTACTGGAGGTACCTGGTGGGCTAGCTGGACCCCAGGGACCCTCAGGATTCAAGGGGACTTAATCCCCCAACTTAAAACGTGCCATTGGGCGTGTTTACACAGTGGTGAAGGGAGGGAGCGGGGCCTGAGGTGATGTGTACAAACATGCCCGTTGGCGTGTTTTAAGTTGGAGAATTAATTCCCCTTCCATACTGAGGGCCCCTGGGGGCCAACTAGCCCACCAGGTGCTTCCAGTAAGCGTCACTGCGCTGCGTTGCAGAGAGGTGGTCCAGGCTATGCCCCTTTTTACACCTCTCTGCAACGCAGCTCTGTGGCGCTTGCTGGAGGTACCTGGTGGGCTAGTTGGCCCCCAGGGGCCCTCAGGATGGAAGGTAAATTAATTCCCCAGCTTAAAACACGCCAACAGGCGTGTTTGCACACATCACCTAAGGCCCCGCCCCCTCCCTTCACCACTGTGCAAATGCGCCCCGTGGCGGGCTTTAAAATGTAGTTTTAATCCCCCTGCCCTATTATGTACTAGGGCCTTAAAGAGGAGGTCATGGTAATCACTGGGGTACCGCCACGCATAGTGTTCCTTAGTGTATGTAGGTGTTTTCACTGTATTCTAAGTGTCTTTTAGCATAGCACTGGCTCTAGGCCTGGTTAGTCAGAGTCAGTTACCACCAGTACCCGTCTGAAAAAGTTGTTGGCACAGGATGATTTTGCAACAAGGCTTCTTTCTTTTCCTCTGTTGGTTATTCACATGTCTTGCTTCTTCCTGCAATTTTCTTCATCTTTGTGGACTTCTGTTGCCTCTTTCTGCATTTCTTTTGCTTCTTTCTGTGCGTTTTTTCTTCTTTCTTCACATGTCCTATCTCTGTAGGCATAGTTGGAAATGAGCATTTAAAAAACCTTTGAAATTCACTTAAAAAAATCATAGGTTTCAGAAACTTCATAGTTAGAAATTAGCATTTAAAAAACCTTTGAAATTCACTGAAAAAACCATAGGTTTCAGGCACGTTATAGTTAGAAATGAGCATTTAAAAAACCTTAGAAATTCACTGAAAAAAACATAGGATTTAGGGAAAGTTATAGTTAGTTGGACATTTCACTCGTACAAAACCAGTGAAAGTCCCCCGTTATAGTTAGTTCAGCTAACTATAACTCACGCCTCCTCAATGCACTGCTGATGATGTCACATATTACCTCACTCATGACATGGTCAGTGACATCACTGATGACATCACTCATTGTCATCTCAAATGACATCACTGATGGCATCATCTTTGTGATAATTTGATGCATCTTCTCACACCCTAATATAACTTTTGATACACCCACTCTAAATTACAGACTGCCATTCTCAAAACCATAGAAACTCCTAGACCAATAACTAGATACCCACTCACTGATTCTTAGGTCTACACACATATCCACTCACTCACCCGTACAGTCACTCATACTTACGGTCACTCAGTACAGGACGATCATATGCATTCATACACCTATATAGACACTCCCACACCACCACTCATCCATAGAGATACTCACACACCGAGTCAGTGATATAAATAATTAATCACACTCCCATTTACTCACCTATACAGTTCTACACACACCAGCTCAGTTACTCATACAAATAGTAGCACATACTTACGCTCTTATACAATCACTGATTCAAGCACAGATTCATCCATACAGCCACTCTCACAATCACACACTCTCAGTTATAGCCATTTATATACTCCAACACACATATATTCTGCCTTTCACATATGTAGTTACTCACACATATACAACTGAGATATACATTCACTCATTAACAAACCCATACACACGCTCACCCACCCATACAGTCCATCACAGATGCACTCTTGAAACCATGCACCCAGTGAATCACCCACTCACACATCTATGTACAGAGTCACACACACCCCACCCACACAAACACTCAGGCACTCATACAGATACTCAGACAACCAATCAATAACCCATATAGACACTCATGTAGCTTTCCACAAACCCATGCAGCCGCTTACACACCAACAGACAGATGGATACAGACATTCACACAGTTTACTCACTAACCCATGCATTCAGTAAGATAAGTTTAATCACTCACTTGTAGAGTCAGTCACGCACCTACTAAATCATCCATTCAGACACTTATACACCCACTCATTCTTCAATACACCTTTCCCTATATATATTAAACATATTTAAACTTTACAGAAACACACAGTCCCTGGATGATGTCATCAGTGATGTCATCAGTGGCGTCATTTGAAATGTCATGAGTGATGTCATCAGTGATGTCACTGACCATGTCATGAGTGATGTAATACGTGACGTCATCAGCAGTGCATTGCGGGGGCGCGAGTTATAGTTAGCTGAACTAACTATAACGGGGGAATTTCACTGGTTTTGTATGAGTAAAATGTCCAACTAACTATAACTTTCTCTAAAACCTATGTTTTTTTCAGTGAATTTCTAAGGTTTTTTAAATGCTAATTTCTAACTATAACGTGCATGAAACCTACGTTTTTTTCAGTGAATATATATAAATATATATATATATATGCAACTCTAACCACTAGTATCTGTAGTAGACATATGTACTTTTATGTAATTCATGTACTCTGAAGTCCTTATGTAATGTAACTGGTTCCATTGTAAAGCGCTCTGACACCTTCGGGTAAAGTACGCTCTATATAAAAATGCGTAAATAAATGCAATGCACTGGCTGTTGGAGCTGAATAACGGTGCGTAGCGGTATTTCAAACCCAATTCTGGATAAATTAAATTCTTACCATATTTCAGCAAGGAATAAGGCCGTCTTCTTTCGTAAAGCGTGTGCTTTTGCTTTTACCTGGTAGAATTTTCCGTGGCATAAAAGAGGGGGTTGTGCATTAATTCTGTGGCCCAGGTAAATAAGCCCTAACTGCGCATCTCTTGTGGTGGCTTTGCAGCTCTGGACAAAGGTTGGTGCTATGTGTCAACCATGTGGTGCCTTGGACATCTGAGAGTGCATGACGTCACTTCCGCTACTCTGGTTTTATGGTAAAGGGGTGTGCTGTGGAAAACAAATGACTGAGATGGCCATTCGTTTAAATGGAACCATGAGTATGGTTTAAAAGCAGTTTCGCAGTTTCTTTGAATAAAACTGAGCTAATGGTAATTGGCAATCAGTCCCATTTCCGACCGGAGTCTCTATGGCCCCCGTGCATGGGTCCCCCCCCAACCCCTAAAACTGACATCAAAAGCTTGGGGATTTGGTTGGACCATAACCTGTCCCTAAGCACCCAGGCAAGGAACACGGCTGGAATCTGCTTTGGCCTACTCCGTACCTCCCGCAAGATCCTCCACCTACTTCCCTTCCAGTCAAGAAAGCTACTCTTACAGGGCCTCATCCTTTCTAGACTGGACTACGGAAACGCCCTATATCTCGGCGCACCTAAAAAAGTCATAGCCAGGCTGCAGGTGGTGCAAAATGCTGCTGTCCGGATTCTCACAGGCACAAAAAATCGCTGCTCTGCCAAACCGGCGATTAGAGCACTCCACTGGCTGCCCGTGGAGCAAAGGGTCCAGTTCAAAGCCCTGTGCCTAACCCATAAAATTCTCCATGGGAAAGCCCCGCCCATCCTTAAAGACCTCGTGGTCCCTCACACCACGAGTAGAACTCTTCGTTCCTCTAATGCCCACCTCACCCAAATACCCAGGTTCAAGAAAGCTCGCTCCGGAGGCCGGCGGTTTTCCTATCAGGCGTCTAAAATTTGGAATGCCCTTCCTCCGGACCTCCGCGCCCAACCAAACCTTCTATCTTTTCGTAAATCTCTAAAGACGTGGCTGTTCCCTTAACCTCCCTTCGCTTCCGCCTGACTTATTTGATTTCCTCAGCGCTGGGACGCTCTCGGGCAGCCATGGGCTTTATAAGTCCCATTCAAATCAAATCAAAATCTTTGGTTCATTATATAATTTTTCATTTTTGAGATTCGAGATATATTACCATAAATGCACTCAATGTCAAATGATTGTCTGTCATGCAGCTTGAGCTTTTCGTAGAATTGAAACCACTAATGCGCTACATTCCAGTATTTATGTACAATGAATTGTACGCACATGGTCAGTCACAACAGCAACAACATTTTAAAGTTGTTTTAAACTCCATGCCATCTCGGGGAATGCTTTTGTATTTTCTTCATTCCATCCTTATATTTTTTTTGCCGCATTCTCAGGTGTTCCCAGAACCTGGGAAGTAGGACAGCATTCAATGGCCATTTCCACGTCTTAATCCTCATGTCTGCAAACTAAATATTTGTCTTTTTGGTAAATTTACCTCCCGTAATATGAATTGTAAAGCAGAATTTACTTAGCAGCGAGGTTCACTGACAACTGCTCAATAGCGGGATTATGATGTCACAGAAGTAATTCAGTTGTAAACGGGTTGCAGTGGAACATAAAAAACATTAAAGGAAAGTACGAGGAAAGATGCCAAGAAACCAAAAAACACAGTCTAAACCCAAAAGGGAATAGAAAAATATACTATAAAGTTCCAAAAATGTTGCCTTGCTCTGTATCCTTTTCTCTCTTTCATTTTCCGTTTCTTGTGTTCTTCATTCAGCCCTTCACAGGCATGGTATGGCTGTGTTTCTGCTATGTTTTGTTATGGGAATGGCATGTCCTCATACCAATGTCACTCATCTGAGGGGCCTGCCATGTGTTTCAAAGGGTGTCTTTGGAAAGTGAGGTATGGTGTCAGTCTAGGGCTTTATATCTATTGTTAGAGATAGTGTGACTGCAATGTTGCAGGGTATGTGCTATATTTAAGATGTGTTGAATGTGCATGTGTGTGTAGTGCTCTGTAAGTGTTTTTTATGGCCCTATATGGGCAGTTAGTGGGCATCTACCGAAAATTAGAGGAGGCTTCCATTTACTCTGCTGTCCTTAACACCATCCTTCTCATCTGCTGGTGAGTATGGCATCGGATTGAAGGCATCTCCCTATATAGGGAGGCCCCTCCAATATCAATCCCACCAGCTTTTTATTCAGGTCCCTCTTCACCATAAGCACCATGGTGATCTCTGAGATGAAAATGCTCAAATGCCCCTCATGCTCTGGAAGGGAACTCCAAGAGACAGATCTACTAAGTTATCTTTGAAAACAAGACAGAAACCAACTTTGCTGTGCTATGTTGCACAAGGTGAAAAGAACAGCATATCGCCATATCTACGAAGATTGGTATCCTACTGGAGTAATCCCTGATGGTGGTGCACAAACAGCCATGGTGCAGAGGTGAGTGTGTGTTGTGTAGTATAGGATTTGTACTGGAAGCATACCCTCCCCAATACAAATTCATATGCATGAACAAATTGAATGTATCCCATTCAATAGATATGTGTGGTACTCTACAGCACGCATACAATATGTGTTTCAAGGAGGCATTTTTTAAATGAACGGTTTTGCACAAAGCATGATCTTAGTAGATTGGGTTTTGCATCAAAACCCATGGATATTGGTATTAATCCTCCCCAGTAATGTCCTAATAACGTCTCTTGAAGCAAACCATCGCAAAACAATGCAAAGGTATTTTTGCACAGAGAAAAGAATACCTTGCGCTGGAGAGTAATTATCCTTGCAAAACATTTAGCATCTTTGTGCTGGTGAATTCTGTAGGCGGTTGTAGTTGCTGTAGATTCAATCTACTGAAATTGTTTGCACAATACGAGTAATGTCAGCCTCAGAGGTAAAAGAGCGGGAGGAAGCAGCTGTATCAATTTTTGATGATTGTATTACTGGCAGCAATGAAACTTCCATGAAAGTCACATCTGTTGACAAATCACACGGTGTGACAACAAGAGGAATAAGAATCATTGTAGCACCCAGCTATGAAGAACCCAACCCTAATATGCTCCGAGAGTGGGCAAAGAGTCGGACCAAGAACAAATCAACAAATACAAGGTTGGAATGAAAGATAGATTACGTAAATTAGAAGAACCAATTAAAGAAAGGAAAGCGCATACGTTGTTACGCGACAAACTTGACTCGATACTCTCCTCAGGCAAAAATTAATAGTCACAAGCAAGCCTGCTCAGGAAATACACTCAGAGCTGAGCAGCCTACAAAGCTCAGAAATAGACACTGATGCTGATGAAGGCCCAAGTAGACAGGCCATAGGCCCAATACCATCGGTCATAGAAGAGTTAGATTTTTTACGACAAGAGAGAAGATTCAACTAGCGATCAAGAATACAAGCAACACACCCAAAGCCGCCAAGAGGAAGAGGCAGAGGAGCAAGAGGAGGAAAGGTGCAAAACAGGGAAGACTAATCAGAGAAAAATAAGTGGAGCAAGAAATAGGAGTTGATAATGTGGCCTCCATTATCAACCTGACGAATATTGTTCTCACTGACAAAGACAAAAAGACACTACAACTGGGTCTATCCTTCTGCCCGGAGGCTAATATGGATTATGTTCAGACAAGAATCGATATTTTTAAATTCACTAGAATGTTAAAACTAAAGAAACATTTTTTACTGGAATAAAAATGGGAACAACTGATACAGCCAATTCCATCTAGCACACACCAAGAAGATCCAGTGGTGGAAGATATGAATTTAATGCTTGAACTGAGGGCACTAGAAAATGAAAATGAAAGTACAAGAGAAGACACGAGCAGAAATGCAGCGTCACTAGCACAGGAGCAAGGTGTTGATATATCAGGGGTTGCACCGACAAGTTACAGACCCAGTTCACGTTTTATACCGGCAGCAGCTAGAGATGCAACGGATGTTTACAGCGACCTTATGATAAATGACCTTAAGAACTTACATACTTGTATCAATAACAAAAAACATGTCAAATCACAGAAACAAAAAGAGTATTTCACTCTAGTGAACAAGCTAGTTCTGAATGACGAATGTATTGTGTGTAATGCGGACAAAGGAGGCAACATAGTCTTGTGGGACAAAAGAAAATATCTAGCTGAAGCCTACAAGCAATTAAACAATAGGCTAAACTATGTGAGAATTGATGAAAAAGTAATGATAACAAGTCATCAAAGTTACAATAATGAGTTACAGCAGTGGTATGAGCAAAGTCTAATCAACCATGATGAATTTGAGGACTATAAAATATTTATTAGGAAGTAGACCTTTGAGACTATGGTCACACACTCAGATGCTCCTACAGATGATAGAGAGATGCCCAACTAGTAACTTCTTTCTTTTTAATGGTGAGCTTTTCCAGCAAGTGTGCGGCATAGCGATGGGCACCTGCTTCATCCCCAGCTATGCGAATTTGCATATGGTCTGGTGGGAGGAGCAAGTTATCCGCACAAAATACCAAGACGAATGGCAGAATCATATCATCCACTGGAGTCGGTTTATCGACGACTTGTTCAAGGAAGAGGTGTGGCGCCGCGGCCAGGGTGACTGACTCTGGAATCTGGGGATCATGGTTCGATCCCCGGTGCCGGCGGCAGATTAGCCCAGCACCATGTGACTCTGGCTTAACCTTCCCGACGGCCCCCAGCGCCTAGAGACCCTTACGAGTGATTGTTCGCGCTTTACAAATGTGGATTATTATTATTATGGAATGGAAAGGTTCTGAAAGTGAGGCCAAAGAGTTACTAAAGAAAATACAGGTGAATGATATAAATTTAAAGTTCACGAGTAACATCAGTGATACTAGTGTAAATTTCTTGGACCTTACCATATACATACAGAATAATAAGCTTGAAACTAAATTGTACAGGAAGCCAACAGCAGGAAACACGTTGCTTCATGCAACCAGTTTCCAGCCCAAAAACTTGATTAGAAGTATCCCATACGGGGAATGTTTAGAAGCCAGGAGAAACTGCAGTCAGAAACCAGGAATGAGATATCTTGTTTGAAACGTAGATTCAAAGCTAGAGGGTACTTAGAGGAATGCATTGAATCAGCGGTCTTCAGAGCCAACAAAAAAATGTGGGAGAAAATTCTGTTTAACAGAAGTAAAACAAAAGAAAAATTTGAGAATGCCAACAAAGATCAGTGTAGAATAATAACTGCTTACAGTCAACAACAAGCTAATGTAAGAAGTGTTTTAAATAAACACTAAACACTGGCATTTCATAAGAAATGACCCAATTTTAGGTAAAGCAGCACCCCGCAAACCTCAAATAACTTTCAGCCGATCAAGATCACTAAAGCAAGCACTTGTCAGTAACACCATAAAAGATACCAAATCAAAAACAAAGCCAAAAACAACATGGCTAAGCAGGAAATAGGGATTTCTAAAATGTCCGAAATGTAAAACCTGTCTGCATGGTAAAAACACTGAATCATACAAACCAGGTTTATCAAATGTGATGGGAAAGATCAAAGGTGAATTCAATTGTCAAACAGAGTTTGCCGTCTACGTGCTCCAGTGCTCTTGTGGCCTGAGGTACGTGGGAAGCACAATTCTGTCGGTACATAAACGCATACTTCAACATCTTAGAGTGACAGAACATATCCTGTAACGCGCCATTTTGAAGTTTTCCACATCAAAGACGTAAAAGGTTTAACTTGTAGTCAGTAGCATCTGACATAAGGGGTGGCAATCGAGAGAAGAAGCTAAGGAAGTTAGAGTCCCGATATATTATTGAACTGGAAACTAAAATTCCGGGGGGATTAAATATGGAAGAGGATTTCCATACTCATTTGTAAAAAGAAGTAATTGCTGTGAGATTAATTTCCTCGAACCGCATTAGCTATGTATATACAGAAGGTAATTTTATAATTTATTATTTGTTCTCTTTTGAAATTTTAATTCACTTTTGCACTTTGCACTTTTGAGACAGACATTGCTTTAATGTAATGCATATACTGAACATCACATTTGCCCACTTGGGCTATATTAGAAGAGAATACAATGCAGTAAATCCAGAGCCAGCAAAGATGAATTTTTTGATTTTAACATCCTTGACAAAAAACAGTGTCAAAAGAACCAATGGATTAAAAACATTATATCTGTGGTTGTAATTATACTCAATTCGAAAATATTAGATTTTTTGTTAAAATGAATTCTTTTAAATACATTTAATCAGTGTATGCATTGTACCACTATTGAATTATCAGTACAAGAATGAATTTGAAAATCACCATGATTTGTAAAATGAATTAAGGGTAATGCATGAAAACTACTAGTCTGTATTCAGTAGTAATCTCACAGGAATTCTCACCTGACACATCGTAAAAATTTTTTTATAGCTTGGCTGAAAACCTTGCCTCGGAATTGGTGAGCAAGGCTGCTGCGCAGCCGAAACGCTTTCAATGGTGGCTGGAATAAAAGATGTTTGAGCATCTACACACGGCATCGTCATCTTTTTGAAAAGGCGAATGAGGATGTAAAACGGACCTTTTTCTCATGTGGTCGAGTACGACGACGCACCCTTTAATCAGGAGCAGTGGCGGTGCTGCATGAGAAAAGCAGGGAACAGTGTGTTTTTATGAGTGTGTGTGCGTGCGTGAGTGTGCGTGATCAATGGATAATCTAGACGGTTTACGAGCCCCCTGAGTTGCCAGGGCGTCACTTTTTGTGAAACTCCAACAGCACAGATTACAAACTTATATCTATGAGGCAAAACAAAGTCACTCAGCGTGGCTTGGAATGGCCTCATTGATATGGAATAAGGCAAGGCAGCGCAAAACGCTGTGTTGCCTTACTCTGCACTCAAGAGGCATTCCCTGGGTGTTGCAGTGGGTTTTGCCATGCAACATCCATGGATTTTGATGCTGCCCTATTTACAAGAGCATGTAAACCTAGGAAAGTGCCAAATCCTTACGCATCCTGAGGTGAGGCATAATGAGGAGAATGTTTTGTATTTCTCCTCATTATTTCCTTTTTCTATGTGTACTGCATTCTGCAGCACACATAAAGAGTAAAATGCCTCTTAGGATCGTTTCTGTGCAGGAAGGTGCCCCTTCCTGAATAAAACCAATTCTGCTGACAACACAGTCATGCTCACATCATGGTGCAAGGATGCCTGTGTAGGCGCTAGGTAGACGAACCGGCAGCAGCGCAGAGAGAAAGGACAGGAATGCACTGTATTGCATGAATACAGTGAATTCCCACCATTTACCTTTGGTGTAGGACAGCGTAGCAAGATGCTTGCTGCACTGCCCTACACTAAATATCTGTAAATAAGGGCCTAAGTGTTTTAATAATGTGTTGTGCTGCATGTTTGTATATGGTGTTGGTGGGGGCCAACTACATCCATCATTACAGGTTCTGTTGTAACATTGCATTACTACCCCCTCACCCACAATTGCCAATACCACAGGATACAGTAATTCCAAGGTTCAGGGGTGTGGCAGAATTGCAAATTGCCTATAAAGAAATAGGGAATATCAACGAAATTGGTATTTTCTCACCAATTGCTGTAAGTTTATCCTCAATTTTGGCCTTTATTCTGTCCCATTTTCTACATGCATATGTTATCAGGAATTACCTGGTGCAAATTGGCACTGCGGTGTTCTGTAGTGTTCCACAATGCTCGGAATCCCCACCAGGCCTTTTGAATCCATGCTTATGGCCCAATCTGGATTAAGTTAAGTCTTATTATGTTGGCCTTGCAGTGGTAGCTCCTCCTCTAAGGCTAAGCATTGCTCAAAAGGAAAAATAAAATGATAATGACATAACGTTATTATCATTTTATTTTTCCTATTGCAGTCAGTGGTGGGGCGGGGCTGGCCAGAGCAGGGGAGGAGTGATTTGCACAACCTAAGTGCTCATGACTGTTTGGCCGACCCTATTGGGCTGGCAAAACAGTCATGCATAATTTGCATGTTCCCCAGCAACTGTATTACACAGCCTAGTGAGGAGTATGCACAGGCTCCCTGTTCCCATCTGATTGCGGAACCACGGCACTCAGACCAGTCGCACGCTGCATTGCTGCAATGTGGTTGGCTCGGGGGAGCCTGTGTGCCCGGGTGCTTCCTTCTGCCCGCCGAAGCTGGAGACAGGAAGGGGACTATGATGGGAACGGTGGTTTTTCTTTTTTTTTCAATTCCCTATTGCCAGGCGGAAATTTCCATCCAATATCCAGTTGCAAGTCGCAGCATTGTTTATATAAATCATCAGTTTTGTCTTTTTCTTTACCTGCCCCATAAATCAAGACAATAACAAAGAACTAGGGAAATATTTAAAATTAAAAACACAAAAACCCTCGGAAAGAAGCAAGATGTCAGATACTAGAGAGGGGTGACTGCATTTTATATTATTGTGCATCTGTATAACGGTACACCAAGTCGTTATATAATGTATGAAATAACAACAGTCGATAATAGCAGGTGGCAGAGCTTTGTCGGCAAACATCATATCTAATACAATGCATTAATTATCTGCAGAGTGAATGGCAAACTTGCCTCCTAATTTAAACCTATGTGATGTCAGGCGAGTTTATGGTGGTTTATTGTCGTTTTTAAAATCCAGTGGATGAGATATTGCTAACTTCCTTTGGCCCTGTCTTTGTAAGAATCTAATATAATATTATGCTGATGCCAGTCATCAATTGCTACATCATCCATATCAATTCTCTATACTGTCTCCTCACAGACATAGAGGTTGGGTGGAGTGATTTCTGTCAATTACTCCGAATCCACCTGCATAGTTTCAATATTAGCCTCATGAATGCACCTGTGAGGTTACCCTGGCTATGATGTATATACAATTATTAGAGGGGTTTCTAAGAGTTATACAACTTTTAGGTGCACGTGGATGGCATTATGGGCAAGGATGTGTTTTGTGAGTGTAACACTTAAGCAATTTATTTGTAACATAGAGATGTACTCCGGTACATATTTATTAAAAAGTCACACAGCGCCACACTGCAAGCCACCCTCCTATGCTGCGTGACAGGGAAAGTGAAGGAACGCGCAGTATTTAATGTTATACAGCCCTGTCTTTTCCCAGCGCTGGCACACAATGTTCTGCATAACGCAAACATAGACTCTGTTGCACCATGGTGCAAGGGTGCCAGCATTGTGAGCAGGTTTGTTTTTGTGCAGAAGTGGACACCTTCCTGCACAAAAACAATGCCCTGAGGCATTTTCCTCTTTCTATGTGTGCTGCAGAATAAAGAGAAAAAACTAGGAAAAATAAATATATTTCTCCTTGTTACACCTCCCCTAGGAAGATGTAGCATTTTGGCGCATTCCCAGGTCTACTAGTAATGGTAAATCTGGGAATGCATCTATTTGGAGATATCCAAAACACAAAAGAGAGAAAGGGATTTTCACAGTTTTGAAGGGGATACTCCTGGTCCCCTTAGAATCATTTAAACAAACAAGAATGAGGAGTATACCCGGGAGACAGAACACTGTCTTCATGGTATTCCGAAAAGAGCACAGGAAAGGAAAGTGTCCTTTCTCAAGAAGACCCCTCCGCAGCTTCCCTTGTCCAAAAGCAATGTCGGCTCTCACAGGAGGCGGTGAGCCGCAGGG
The DNA here is from genome assembly GCF_964204655.1 of Triturus cristatus. NCBI lineage: Eukaryota > Metazoa > Chordata > Amphibia > Caudata > Salamandridae > Triturus > Triturus cristatus. The sequence continues at coordinate 239,864,220 of NC_140582.1, forward strand.
ACCGCGGGGGCATTGAGGCTCCCCCCCTGGGGTCCCTAACATAAGGCCAGGTCCACGGCGATGGGGTCCTAGGGGCAAGAAGTGGCCATGGGGAGGGAGGTCAGGTAGTCCCCCTCCCGGGAAATAAAAAAAACAAAAAACGAGTCTAGGCCCTGGGGGATGGGGTCCCCGGGGTCATAATTGACCTCATGAGGGGGGCCATCCGGCCCCCTTCCAAAAAAATAATAAATAAAGTCTGGCCAGGGCCCAGGGGATGGGGTCCGCAGGGCCAATAGTGGCCCAGGACAGTGTGAGAAGTTGGCCTGATATATGCTGTCCACTAATTATAGTGGGCACCTTGTATCATTCCAAACAACCCCTTATGGGGAATAGGTTAAAGACAACCTTTATTGAAAGCTATCCTAATGGTAGCTATGGAGAGCAGCCTTTAGGCTAAGTCTTGAAGGAATGTAAAGCAGCTTGTTTCACCCGTCTATAATCTCATGAATGACCAAATGAAAGGACAACCACATCAGGTATATATTTAAAATAAATGTATTTAAGATAAAACACACCCCTCTAGTCTCTTTATGAGACTGGAGTTCGAAGTACTTCATTTACAAGTTAGCAATCAACAGTAATAGCACAAATACACGTTTGGGCCCTGGGGGCGTAACCAACCATATACCAATAAAGTGGCATAAGAACCACGACTGAACTAGACACAAGGCCTAGAGCCTGTAGAATCGCTGAGACCCCAAGGAACCACCCAAGGTAGTGACACAGGGGACCCGCGGGGGCCGTGTGCAGTGTGTCAACACAACCGCGGGTTCCCGTTATCTTCTATCTGCAATGTCGCGGTTGGAATATTAAAGATTAGGGACATTTAGAATCGAGTCAGGACCGAACCCTTTTGGACTTAGGAAGTTCTAGGGCTAGCACCCACGGAAGCACCGGAGTACTCGTGTTACCTCACCCAGGGAAGCCGGGTGCATAGGTGTCTTTTGGTGTCGGGTCGCGTCGTCAATTTCATTGGAAGTTGGCGAAGAAGTGCTGCTGCCGTGAAGAGGAGAAGTGTCCGAAGAGATCCAAGCCTGGATCTAGGATAGAAGGAACCTGAAAGCAGAGGGGACAGAGTCTGGGTCACTTACCAGTGACCAAGGGCAGGATGGACCAATGCCCACAGATGTTGGGTGCTTCAGGTGAGTTGATGGGTGTCTTCACTCAGCCACGAGGTCCAGGAGGCGCTGATGACAATCAGGATCTGGATTCGAGCTGTCCCATGAAGTCTGTCGAGTGCTGCGGTGTCGGTGACCAGATTGGACTCAGCAAGCCTTGGCAACCGCAAGTCACTGGAAATCAGAGAAAGGACTGCGGTGCAGACCAGCAAGGTCTGGGGGACTTACCCAGCAAGGGTAAATTGGGGCACGTCTGGAGCAATCAGAAAAGGCCAATCAGAAGAGGAGTTGCCTTTGTGGGGACCTACTAGCCAACGGGCTAGCAGTCGCGAAGGAGCCTCGAGCGGTCGCACTTGAAACTGGCCCATGGGTCACTCGTGGAGTGGATGCCAGCAATCTTCAGTGCAGGAGGTGTTCAAGGCTGGGGCTACTCGGAGCCCAAAGCACAACTTCAAGGAGGACCAGGAAGATAGTGTTGTGAGAGGGTGCCCCTGCATTAGCAGAGCCCCTCTGCAGCATTCGGAGACCCTTCTTTGATGCTGTTTGTAGTGCAGCCTGACCATATACTCTTATGTGCATTATAACCAAACGGTAAATGCTAACTTTGGACTGGCTGCACGGAAACATGTTGTGTTTGGTGTCAAACACCTTGGAATCATACCCCCACACCAGTAACTGGTGTGGGAGTATTATCCCAACCTTCTAGAGGGAGAGAAATGACATCACTGGTAAACCCGGTAGAAACTTAATAGAGCCCTGGCATCACAAAATGGATGCTGCAGCCACAGACACGGGTCTGGCCTCCTGCTGCTGACCGAACCTCTGGCAGGGGAGGCCTGGACAATAGGTTTCCTGTCACAGGGAGGTGTAACCACCTCCCAGACAGGCTTATGTGTATTGGGGCTGGGTGGGAGCACTCTCTGAGTGCTTTGAAGTCCTGCACTGGGGGCACATTTGGTGTCCCTGTGCATAGTCCAGCTCAAACCGGTTCAGGGGCTTCCAGCCCCAGCTCTGGCATGAAACTGGACAAAGGAAATGGGTGTAGCCACCCCTCTTTCCAAACCCTCCCATAGGTGGGTCCCCAGGGTATGTCCAACCCCCTACCTTAGTATAAGTATGGGACCCCTGTCCTTAGGACTTTAGATTACCCTGGACGAAACTCTGATGCTTAATCCTGGACCTTTGACGCTCTGCTCAATACCAGAGGACTGAAGAAATCTCCCTTGGGGTCAAGGAGTGACTCCCATGCTTGACAGGCACCAACGAATCAATTTGTTGGTCTGCATCATCAAAGCTCCCGCCGGACTCTGAACTATTTTCAGCCCAGGAATTGGATTTCCAGGCATCTCAGAGGCCGACCCGAGTCCCCATCAAAGCTGAGACCCGCAGCCCTCGTTAGTAGTGTGGAGCCGGAACTCCTGGTCACCGTGCCTTTCTGCAAGTGCATTGACTTCTTTTGAAGTTGTGCTTGGGTTGACTTGTAGCCCCCACCTCGAGCACTGAATCCACTGAAGATTGTCAGCCTGGTCATTCCGAGTGACCCGTGGGCCGCCATTTTCTGTTTCGTCTTAAGATCCCTTCGTGATCCCTGATCCGTCAACTGGTGGGTCCCTGAGGGGGTAACTTTGCATTTACTTGGGCTTTCCTGGTTGCTCCAGACGTGCCCTGACTCCCATGCAAGTGGTGAGTCCCACAGACCTTGCTGGTCTGCACCAAAGCATCTTTCTTTTTTCTGCGTGGTTTGCTGTTGCCAAGGCTTGTTGTGTCCAATCTGGGTACCGATGCTGCAGCACTCGACATCCTTTGTGGGACAGCTCGAATCTAGCTCCTGGTCATCCTCAATGCCTCCTGGACCTCGTGGCTGAAGAGTCAAGCTTCACCTCTTTCACCTGAAATCACCCGACATCGGTGGGCATCTGCTCATCGCCTTCCTGGTCACTGGCAAGTGACCCAAACTCTGTCCCCTCTGCTTTCAGGTTCTTCTCATCTTCGATCCAGGCTTGGATCTCTTCGGACACTTCGCATCTTCACGGCAGCAGCACTTCTTCGCCAGCTCCAATTGAAATCGACGACGCGACCCGACATCAAAAGGCACCTATGCACTCGGCTTCCCTGGGTGAGGTAACACGAGTACTCCGGGGCTCCCGTGGGTGCTAGCCCTAGAACTTCCTAAGTCCAAAAGGGTTTGGTCCTGACTCATTTCTAAGTGTCCTTAAACTTTAAAAATCTACCCGTGACTTTCCCCATAGAAGCTATCGGGAGCTCGCGGCTGTGTTCACACACTGCACACGGCCCCCTTGGGTCCCCTGTGTCACTACCTTGTGTGGTTCCTCGTGGTCCCAGCGATTCTACAGGCTCTAGGCCTTGTGTCTAGTTAAGTCATGGTTCTTATACCACTATTTTAGTATATGGTTTGGCTCGCCCCTAGGGCCTGACGTTTATTTGTGCTATTTTACTGTGAATATTGAAGTGTAACTTATGTGTTTTGACCTCTAGTCTCATAAAGAGACTAGGAGGGTGTATCTAGTAATAAATACATATATTTTATATATATACCTGGTGTGGATAACTTTCATTGAGTGACTCAAGAGATTATAGACTGGTAAAACAAGCTGCTTTACATTCCTTCAAGACTTAGCCTGAAGGATGCTCTCCATAGCTACCACTAGGATAGCTTTCAATAAAGGTTGTCTTTAACCTATTACCAATAAGGGGTTGTTTGGACTAATAGAGGGTGCCCACTAGATCTAGTGGACAGCATATATCAGGCCAACGTCTCACAGTTTGCATCCCTCTTGCCTCTTTCTGCAGCTCTCTTGCCATTTTCTGCACCTCTCTTGACTCTTTCTGCACCTCACTTGCCTCTTTCTACACCTCTCTTCCATCTTTCTGCACCCCTATTTTCTCTTTCTGCACTTCTCTTCGTTTTTTGCACTGCTCCTGCTTCTTTCTGCGCCTCTCTTTCAAATTTCTGCAGCCCTCTTCCCACTTTCTGTACCTCTCTTGCCTCTGTCTGCAACCCTGTTCTCTCTTTCTGCACCCCTTTTGCCTGTTTCTGTAACTTTCTTGCCTCTTTTGGCACTTCCCTTGCCTCCTTCTGCACCTCTGTTACTTCTTTCTGCCCTTCTTTTCCCTCTATCTGCACCTCTCTTGCTTCTTTCTGCACCGCTGTTGTCTCTTTCTGTACTCGTCTTCCCTCGTTCTCCACCTCTCTTGCTTCTTTCTGTACTTTTCTTACTCTTTCTGCACCTCTCTTGCTTCTTTCTGCACCATTCTTCCCTTGTTTGCCTCCCTCTTACCTCTTTCTGCAGTTCTCTTGCCATTTTCTGCACCTCTCTTGACTCTTTCTGCCCCTCACTTGCCTCTTTCAGCATTTCTCTTGCTTCTTTCTACACCTCTGCTGCTTCTTTCGGGAATTCTCTTGACTCTTTCTGCACCTCTCTTGCTCTTTCTGCACCCTTCGCTCCTCTTTCAGCACCTCTGTCGCTTCTTTCTGCACTTCGCTTCCTTCTTTCTGCACCCCTCCTGCCTCTTTCTATACCTCTCCTACCTTTTCTTGCACCCCTCTTGTCCCTTTTGGCACATCTGTTGGTTCTGCCAGCACTGCTCTTGCTTCTTTCTGCACCTCACTTGCTCTTTATGCACTTCTCTTGCTTCTTTCTACACCTCTGCTGCTTCTTTCAGCAATTGTCTTGCCTCTTTTGGCACTTTTCTTTCTTGTTTCTGTACCTCTCTTGCCTCTTTCTGCGCCCTTTGCACCTCTTTCAGCACCTCTGTTGCTTCTTTCTGCACTTCTCTTCCTTCTTTCTGTGCCACTCCTGCCCCTTTCTGTACCCCTCTTGCCTCTTTGTGCACCTTTCCTACCTCTTTCGGCACCCCTCTGGCCTCTTTGTGCACCTCTGTTGGTTCTTTCTGCACTGCTCTTGCTTCTTTCTGCACCTCTTTTGCAAATGGCGGCACCCCTCTTCCCTATTACTCCACCTCTCCTGCCTAGTTCTGTACTTCTCTTGCTTCTTTCTGCACCTGTCTTGCTTCTTTCTGCACCACTGTTGTCTCTTTCTGTACCCCTGCTGTCTCTTTCTGTACTGGTCTTCCCTCTTTCTGCACCTGTCTTGCTTCTTTCTGCACTTCTCTTGCTTCTTTCTATACCTCTTGCTTCTTTCTGCACCCTTCTTCCCCTTTTTGAATACCTCCTGCCTCTTTCTGCAGTTCTCTTGCCATTTACTGCACCTCTCTTGCCTCTTTCTGAACCTAACTTGTCTCTTTCTGCACTTTTTTTGCTTCTTTCTACACCTCTGTTGCTTCTTTCTGCACTTCTCTTGCTTGTTTCTGCACCTCTCTTGCATCTTTCTGCACTCTGTTGCCTCTTTCTGCACCTCACGTGCTTCTTTCTGCACCCCTCTTGCCTCTTTCTGCACCGCTCTTCCCTCTTTCTACACCCCTCTTCCCTCTTTCTGCACCTCTTTTCCCTCTTTCTGAACCATTCCTGCCTGTTTCTGCACCTCATTTGCCCCTTCAGCACCTCTGTTGCTTCTTTATGCACTTCTCTTGCTTCTTTCTGCACACATCTTGCCTCTTTCTGTACCCCTTTTGCCTCTTTTTGCACCTCTCCTTCCTCTTCCTGCACCTCTCTTGCCCTTTTCTGCACCTCTTCTGCTTCTTTCTGCACCTCTTTTGCTTCTTTCTGTACTTTTCTTGCCACTTTCTATATACCTCTTGTCTCTTTCTGCACCTCTTTGACTTCTTTCTGCACTTCTTTCTCCTCTTTATGCACCCCTCTTACCTCTGTCTGCATTTCGTTTGCCTCTTTCTGCACCTGTCTTGCTTCTTTCTGCACTTCTCTTGCCTCTTTCTGTACCCCTCTTGCCTCTTTCTGCACCTCTGTTGCTTCTTTCTGAACTTGTCTTGCTTCTTTATGCACCCCTGTTGTGTCTATCTTTCTGCACCCTTCTTCCCATTTTTGCATTCCTCTTGCCTCTTTCTGCAGATCTCTTGCCACTTTCTGCACCTCCCTTGCCTCTTTCTGCACCTCACATGCCTCTTTATGCTCTTTTGTTGCTTCTTTCTACACCTTTGTTGCTTCTTTCAGCAATTCTCTTGCCTGTTTCTGAACTTTTCTTCCTTCTTTCTGCAACCCTCATGCCTCTTTCTGTACCCCTCTTGCCTCTATGTACACCTCTCCTACCTCTTTCTGCACTCCTCTTGTCTCTTTCTACCCCTCTGTTGATTCTTTCTGCACTTTTTTTCTGCACCTCACTTGCCTCTTTCTGCTCTTTTCTTGCTTCTTTCTACACCTCTGTTGCTTCTTTTAGCAATTCTCTTGACTCTTTCTGCACTTTTCTTGCTCTTTCTGCACCCTTCACGCCACTTTCAGCACCTCTGTCGCATCTTTCTGCACTTCTCTTTCTTCTTTTTGCACCCCTCCTGCCTCTTTCTGTACCTCTCCTGCCTCTTTTGGCACCTCTCTTGCACCTTTTGGCACCTCCCTTGGTTCTCCCTGCACTGCTCTTCCTTCTTTCTGCACCTCACTTGCCACTTTACACACTTATCTTGCTTCTTTCTACACCTCTGTTGCTTCTTTCAGCAATTCTCTTGCCTCTTTCAGCACTTCTCTTTTTTTTCTTCTATATCTCTCTTGCCTCTTTCTGCACCTCTTTCAGCACCTCTGTTGCTTATTTCTGCACTTCTCTTCCTTTTTTCTGTGCTCCTCCTGCCCCTTTCTGTACCCCTCTTGCCTCTTTGTGCACCTCTTCTACCTCTTACTGCACCATCTTGCCTCTTTTTGCACCTCTATTGGTTCTTTCCGCACTGCTCTTGCTTCTTTTTGCACCTCTTTTGCAAATTTCTGCACCCCCCTTGCCTATTTCTCCACCTCTCCTGCTTATTTCTGCACTTCTCTTGCTTCTTTCTGCACCTGTCTTGCTTCTTTCTGTACCCCTGTTGTCTCTTTCTGTATCCCTGTTGTCTCTTTCTGTACTCTTCTTCCCGCTTTCTGCACATCTCTTGCTTCTTTCTGCACTTCTCTTGCTTCTTCCTACACCTCTCGCTTCTTTCTGTGCCCTTCTTACCCTTTTGGCATCACTCTTGCCTCTTTCTGCAGTTCTCTTGCCATTTTCTGCACCTCTCTTGCCTCTTTCTGAACCTAACTTGCCTCTTTCTGCACTTCTCTTGCTTCTTTCTACATCTCTGTTGATTCTTTCAGCAATTCTCTTGATTCTTTCTGCACTTCCTTTGCTTGTTTCTGCTCCTCTGTTGCAACATTCTGCACCTCATGTGCTTCTTTCTGCACCCCTCTTGCCTCTTTTTGCACCCCTCTTCCCATTTTCTGTACCTCTCATGCCTCTTTCTGCACCCCGTTCCCTCTTTCTGAACCTTTCCTGCCTGTTTCTGCACCTCATTTGCCCCTTCCTTCATTACCTCTGTTGCTTCTTTCTGCACTTCTCCTGCTTCTTTCTGCACCCCTCCCTCTTTCTCTACCCCTTTTGTCTCTTTGTGCACCTTTCCTGGCTCTTCCAGCACCTCTTTGGCCCTTTTCTGCACCTCTTTTGCTTCTTTCTACACCTCTTTTGCTTCTTTCTGCACTTTTCTTGCCTCTTTCTGTACACCTCTTGTCTCTTTCTGCACCTCTTTGACTTCTTTTTGCACTTCTTTCTCCTCTTTCTGCACCCTTCTTGCCTCTTTCTGCACATCTGTTGCTTCTTTCTGCACTTCTTTTGCCTCTTTCTGCACCTGTTGTGCTTCTTTTTACACCCCTGTTGTCTCTTTCTGCACCCCTGTTTTCTCTTTCTGCACTCATCTTCCCTCTTTCTGCACCTCTATTGCTTCTGAGGAACTTCGATTTCCGATCGCGATCGAATCGACCCACCATTTTGTGCTCCGCCGCCATTTTGTGTTGCCATCACTCCGACAGCATGGCGAACAAAGTCTATTCTGCTTTTTCTACAGCTTCGTGTTAAAATAGCCCCTCTGCCTCTATTTGCAAAGCTGGTGTTAGGACTGGCCGAGTACACTAATCCCTGTCTGGTTTTTATAATCCCCGTCTCAACTATCTGTTGGTACACACTATTCTTTTCTGACTTTATCTTATCGTCTGGCCTTCACTGTCCTCTGCTAGCATTCTCTCGTTTCACAACTGTCCTCCAACACACACAAACATATCTCCCCACCTGCAAGTTAGTTACGAATCTGTTAATAAATTAGTTTGAGGGAGGGGTGACAAACATAGTTGGAGGAGAGGTTTCTTCGAGACATCTGACACTTTGTTTTCAAATCTCTCCTATTTGTTCTATCTTGTTTTCCAACTTTCCTTATTGGCTCTTTCTTATATGTTCTGGGTGTATATTTGGGTAATGTATATGTTACCTATATGCTATATAAGATTGTGCGCCACAGAGTGAAGTGGCAGTCTCCTGAGAACCTACCTTGTGTACTTCTGGGATAACTGTACTAGCTGCAGCTAATAAATCTGATCTTCTAACACCAAACAGAGTGTCCTGTGTCTCTGTGTAGCTGAGCAGGAGAACCCAGGAGATTAAGGCGTACCCTGCGCCGCCAGGCCCAATTGGTTCTGGTTCTTCACTTCTTTCTGCACTTCTCTTACCTCTTTCTGCACCCCTCTTGCCTCTTTCTGCACCTCTGTTGCTTCTTTCTGCACTTCTTTTGCCTCTTTCTGCACCTGTCTTGCTTCTTTCTACACCCCTGTTGCGCCTTTCTGCACCCCTGTTGTCTCTTTCTGCACTCATCTTTCCTCTTTCTGCACCTCTCATGTTTCTTTCTGCACTTCTCTTGCTTCTTTCTGCACTTCTCTTGCTTCTTTCTGCACCTTCCTTCCTTTTGTTTGCATCCCTCTTGCCTCTTTTTGCAGATCTCTTGCCATTTTCTGCACCTTCCTTGCCTCTTTATGCACTGTTGTTGCTTCCTTCTTGTGAGAAGTTGGCCTGGCAAATGCTGGTCACTAGTTAAAGTGGCCACCTTACACCCGTCCAATTCGACTCTTATGGTAGATAGGTTTAAGACAACCTTTTAAAGAAAGCTATCCTAGTGGTAGCTGTGGAGAGCAGCCTTCAGGCTAAGTCTCAGAGGAATGTAAAGCAGCTTGTTTTACCTTATAATCTCTTGAATTACCAAATGAAAAGACACCACACAGGTATATATATAAAATATATATGTATTTATTTCTAGACACACTCTACTAATCTCTTTATGAGATTAGAAGTCAGGAACGTATGCACAAATCAATGTTTCACAACAAATTAAGCACTTATATGGCTGGGGCCCTAGGGGCATACCAGACCATATACTAAAAAAGAGGTTTAGGAATGTCGACTTACAAGGGGACAAGGTCTAGGGCCTTCAGAATCGCTGGGACCTCACTAATCCACCCAAGGCAGGTAAGTAAAGGACCCACGGGAGACGCATGCAGTGTGAGAATACAGCCGCGGGTTCCCTATTGATTTCGCGGTTTTATTTTTAAAGTTTTAGGGTACTTCGGAAGAGTCTACAAGCAAGCCACTTACAAGGTAAGTACTTCGAGGGCCAACACCCACAGGAGCACCGGAGTGCACAAGTTACCTCACCCAGGGAATCCAGGTGCATAGGTGTCTTTTGGTGTCGGGTCGCAGCATCATTTTCAATGGAAGCTGAAGAAGATTTGCTGCTTGTGAAGACTGGAGAAGTGACCAGTGGAATCCAAGGCTGTATTCAGTAGAAGGAAGACCTGAAAGCAGAAGGGACAGTGTTCCCTGGCCAGGAAGATGGATGCCCACGGTAGACGGTTATTTCAGGTGATTCATGGGTGTCTTGACTCTTCAGCCACGAGGTCCAGGAGGCGTCGACAACAACCAGGAGCTGGATTCGGAGTGTCCCACAAAGTCTGCAGCTTACTGAGGTGTCGGCAACCGGATTGGAGCCAACAAGCCTTGGGAACAGCAAGTCTCATGGAATGTGAAGTAAGTCAGCGGTGCAGACCAGCAAGGTCTGAAGGACTCACCCAGCAAGGGTAAGTCAGAGCAGGCCTGGAGCAACTAGGGGAGCCCTTTGGTTTGATGAAAAAGTCTTCAGGGATCCCACAAGTCAACTGGCAAGGGATCGCGAAGACACCTCGTGAAGATTCACTTCACAGGAGCCCACGGTCACTCGGAATGAGGTAGGCCTCTGATTTTCAAGGGGAATCCTGCTGCAGGCTTTGACCAAACATGGTCTAATGCACAAGTTCGTAGAATGTCGTGAAGGGGTTGCACTTGACAATAGTGCACAGTACCCGGGTATTGCTGTTTCTCGTCACTTGTAGGTCCACTTACCTCAGGTTTGCTGGGGACTCACAATGTCCGTTGAGAAGTGAGGAAATCCACTTCTGGGGCTGCAGGGACTTCGACTCCGGCGGGAGCGGGAAAGTTTGCGACCATTGATTCAAAGTTTTGGTGCCTGCCAAGCAGGGGAGTCACTCCGTGGCTCCAAGGGAGATTCTTCAGTCTTCCAAAGGTAGTAGAATGTCGAAGGTCTAGGATTCTTCTTGTAGAGCGTCGTCCAGGGATATCTAGTTTGCAATGGCAAGGTTTCCCTATCTTATACTAAAGGAAAGGGAGGGACAAGCTCTATAACCACACCTATGGGAGGGTCAGGGGAGTGGGTGGTTACACCCACTTCCCTTTGTCCAGTTTCATGCCAGAGCAGGGGCTGGTAGCCCCTGAACCGGTTGGAGCAGGCATATGCACAGAGGAGCCTACTGCTCCCCCAGTGCAGGACTTCAAAGCACTCTAGGAGTGCACCCACCGAGCCCCACTATACTAAATCCGGTCTGGAAGGTGGTTACACCTCCCTGTGACAGGATGCCTATTGTTGGGCCTCCTCTACTGCGAGTTTCATTCAGCAGCAGGAGGGCAGCCCAGTGTCTGTGCTGGTGGCATCCATTTTGTGATGCCAGGCTCTTCCAGATTTCTACTGTGTTTCCACAGTAGGTATCCCTCTAGAAGGGTGGGATCATACTCCCACATCAGTTACTGGTGTAAGGGTATGATTCCAAGGCGTTTGACACCAAACACAACATGTTTTGATGCAGCCATCCCAAAGTTAGCATTTACCGCTAGGTTATAATGCACTTAAGAGTATATGGTTTAACCGCATCCACCAACAGCCACCGAGAATAGACTCTGAGAGCTGCAGAGGGGCCCTGCTCAGGATTGATAGGGCCTGCCTTAGGGGTGACTGATAGGTTTATATGTGTGTGTAAGGTAAGATATAGGGAACCTATACCTCAGTGAGGAGTGCTAACACTGCCTCACCCAGGCTGCAGTAGCAGGCCTGTGGTGTCAGATTTAGTCTGCTTCCCAGGGGTGGCATAATACATGCTTCAGCCCATGGTAGGCCTGTGAAGTACCTATGCCCTTGGTACCTAAGGTACCATATACTAGGGTCTCATAAGGTACCACAGTATCCATTCACTAGTGCATCTAATATGCACTCCAAGATGCTTAGAGTGAACAGAGAGGCTTGGGCCCTGATTAGCAGGGACCCAGCCAGACTATAGACAGAAACCAGTGTAAACATCAGACAAAAAGCGGGGGAAACATAAGTGCAGATCCTACTTTCCTACATTTCTAAACCTTTGTTGCTTCTTTCAGCAATTCTCTTGCCTTTTTCTGCACTTCTCTTCCTTCTTTCTGCAACCCTCCTGCCTCTTTCTGTACCTCTCTTGCCTCTATATGCACCTCTCCTACCACTGTCTGCACTCCTCTTGCCTCTTTTTGCACCGCTGTTGGTTCTTTCTGCACTTTTTTCTGCACCTCACTTGTCTCTTTCTGCTCTTCTCTTGCTTCTTTCTACACCTCTGTTGCTTCTTTCAGCATTTCTCTTGCCTCTTTCTGCACTTCTCTTGCTTGTTTATGAACCTCTCTTGCATCTATCTGCACCCTTCTTGCCTCTTTCAGCACTACTGTTGCTTCTTTCTGCACTCCTCTTCCTTCTTTCTGCACCCTTTCTGTATCCCTCTTGCCTCTTTGTGCGCCTCTCCTACCTCTTTCTGCACCTCTGTTGGTTCTTTATGCACTGCTCTTGCTTCTTTCTCCACCTCTTTTGCGAATTTCTGCATCCCTCATGCCTCTTTCTGCATCCCTCTTCCCTATTTCTCCACCTCTCTTACTTCTTTCTGCACTTCTCTTGCTTCTTTCTGCACTGCTTTTGCTTTTTTCTTCACCTCTCTTGCAAATTTCTGTATCCCCCTTACCTCTTTCTGTACCCCTGTTACCTTTTTCTGTACCTTTCTCGGCTGTTTCTGCCCCTCTCTTGCCTCTTTTGGCACCTCTGCTGCTTCTTTCTGCACTTCTCTTGCCTCTTTCTGCACTCTTCTTGCCTCTTTCTGCACCTCTCTTGCTTCTTTCTGTAGTTCTCTTGCTTCTTTATGCACCCCTTTTGCCTCTTTCTTTACCCCTTTTGCCTGTCTGTGCACCTCTCCTGCCTCTTCCTGCAACTCTCTTGCCTTTTTCTGCAGTTCTCTTGCTTCTTTCGGCACCTCTTTTGCTTCTTTCTGCACTTCTCTCTCTCCTTTCTGCACCCCTCTTGCCTCTTTCTACACCTCTTTTGCTTCTTTCTGCACTTCTCTCTCCCCTTTCTGCACCTGTCTTGCTTCATCCTGCATCCCTTTTGTCTCTTTCTGCACCCCTGTTGTCTCTTTCTGCACATGTCTTCCCTCTTTCTGCAACTCTCTTACTTCTTTCTGTACTTCTCGTGCTTCTTTCTGCACCTCTCTTGCTTCTTTCTACAACCTTCTTCCTTTTTTTGCATCCCTCTTACCTCTTTCTAAAGTTTACTTGCCATTTTCTACACCTCTCTTACCTCTTTCTGTACCTCTGTTGCTTCTTTCAGCAATTCTCTTGCTTCTTTCTGTACTTCTCTTGCTTGTTTTGGCACCTCTCTTGCGTCTTTCTGCACCTCTGTTGCCTCTTTCTGCACCTCACTTGCTTCTTTCTGCACTCCTCTTTCCTCTTTTTGCACCCCTCTTCAATTTTTCTGTACCCCTCTTGCCTCTTTCAGCACCCCTCTTCCCTCTTTATGCTCCTCTCTTGCCTCTTTCTGTACCTTTGTTGTTTCTTTCTGCACTTCTCTTGATCTTTCTACACCCTTTGCACCTCTTTCAGCACCTCTATTGCTTCTTTCTGCAATTCTCTTTCTTCTTTCTGCACCCCTCATGCCTCTTTCTGTACCTCTCTTGCCTCTTTCAGCACCTCTCCTACCTCATTCTGCACCCCTCTTGCCTCTTTCTGTACCTCTGTTGGATCTTTCTGCACTGCTCTTGCTTCTTTCTGCACCTCACTTGCCTCTTTCTGCACTTCTCTTGCTTCTTTCTACACCTCTGTTGCTCTTTCAGCAATTCTCTTGCCTCTTTCTGCACTTCTCTTTCTTGTTTCTGCACCTCTCTTACCTCTATCTGCACCCTTCTTGCCTCTTTCAGCATCTCTGTTGCTTCTTTCTGCACTACTCTTCTTTCTTTCTGCACCCCTTATGCCTCTTTCTGTACCCCTCTTGCCTGTTTGTGCACCTCGCCTACCTCTTTCTGCACCCATCTTGCCTCTTTTTGCACCTCACCTATGTCTTTCTGCACCCATCTTGCCTCTTTTTGCACCTCTGTTGGTTCTTTCAGCACTGCTCTTGCTTCTCCCCCCCTTCTTTTGCAAATTTCTGCACCCCTTTTCCCTATTTTTCCGTCACTCTTGCTTGTTTCTGCACTTCTCTTGCTTCTCTGTGCACTGTTCTTGCTTCTTTCTGCACCTCTCTTGCGAATTTCTGTATCCCTCTTACCTCTTTCTACACCCCTGTTACCTCTTTCTGTACCTTTTTTGCCTGTTACTGCACCTCTCTTGCCTCTTTCAGCACCTCTGATGTTTATTTCTGTACTTCTCTTGTCTCTTTCTGCACTTCTCTTGTCTCTTTCTGCACCCCTCTTGCCTCTTTCATACCTCTGTTGCTTCTCTCTGTAGTTCTCTTGCTTTTTTCTGCACCCCTCTTGCCCCTTTCTGTACCCCGTTTGCCTCTTCCTGCACATCTCTTGCCCTTTTCTGCAGTTCTCTTGCCTCTTTCTGCACCTCTTTTGCTTCTTTCTGCACTTTTCTTGCCTCATTCTATACCCCTCTTGCCGCTTTCTGCACCTCTTTGGCTTCTTTCTACGCTTCTGTCTCCTCTTTCGGCACCTCTCTTGCCTCTCTCTGCATTTCTGTTGCTTCTTTCTGCACTTATTTTGCCTCTTTCTGCACCTGTCTTGATTCTGGCTGCAACCCTTTTTTCTCTTTCTGCACCTTGTTGTCCCTTTCTGCACTTGTCTTCACTCTTTCTGCACCTCTCTTGCTTGTTTCTGCACTTCACTTACTTGTTTCTGCACCTCTCTTGCTTCTTTCTACACCCTTCTTCCTTTTTTGACATCGCTCTTGCTACTTTCTGCAGTTCTCTTGCCATTTTGTGCACCTCTCTTGCCTCCTTCTGCACCTCAGTTGCTTATTTCAGCAATTCTCTTGCCTCTTTCTTCACTTCTCTTGCTTGTTTCTGCACCTCTCTTGCATCTTTCTGCATCCCTGCTCCCTCTTCCTGCACCTTTCCTGCCTGTTTCGGCACCTCTCTTGCCCTTTTCTGCATCTCTGTTGCTTCTTTCTGCACTTCTTTTGTCTCTTTCTGCACCTGTCTTGATTCTGGCTGCACCCCTTTTGTCTCTTTCTGCACCCCTGTTGTCTCTTTCTGCACTCGTCTTCCGTTTTTATGCACCTCTCTTGCTAGTTTCTGTACTTTTCTTACTTCTTTCTGCACCTATCTTGCTTCTTTCTACACCCTTCTTCCTTTTTTGTCATCCCTCTTGCTTCTTTCTGCAGTTCTCTTGCCATTTTCTGCACCTCTCTTGCCTCCTTCTGCACCTCAGCTGCTTCTTTCCGCAATTCTCTTGCCTCTTTCTTCACTTCTCTTGCTTGTTTCTGTACCTCTCTTGCATCTTTCTTCACCTCTCTTGCCTCTTTCTGTACCCCTCTTCCCTCTTTCTGCACCTCTCTTGCCTCTTTCAGCACTTCTCTTCCTTCTTTGTGCACCACTCCTGCCTCTTTCTGTACCTCTCTTGCCTCTTTGTGCACCTCTCCTACCTCATTCTGTACCCCTCTTACCTCTTTTTGTAACCCTGTTGGTTCTTTCTGCACTGCTCTTGCTTCTTTCTACATCGCACTTGCCTCTTTCTGCACTTCTCTTGCTTCTTTCTACACCTCTGTTGCTTCTTTCATCAATTCACTTGCTTCTTTCTGAACTTCTCTTGCTTCTTTCTACACCTCTGTTGCTTCTTTTACCAATTCTTTTGCCTCTTTCTGCACTTCTCTTGCTTGTTTCTGCACCTTTCTTGCCTCTTTCTGTACCCTTCGTGCCTCTTTCAGCGCCTCTCTTGCTTCTTTCTACACCCTTCTTCCTTTTTTGTCATCCCTCTTGCTTCTTTCTGCAGTTCTCTTGACATTTTCTGCACCTCTCTTGCCTTCTTCTGCACCTCAGTTGCTTTTTTCTGCAATTCTCATGCCTCTTTCTGCTCTTATCTTGCTTGTTTCTGCACCTTTCTTGCGTCTTTCTGCATTTCTGTTGCCTCTTTCTGCATCTCACTTGCTTCTTTCTACACCCCTCTTGCCTCTTTCTGCACCCCTCTTCCCTCTTTCTGCACCTCTCTTGCCTCTTTCTGCATCCTTGTTTTCTCTTTCTGTACCTTTCCTGCCCGTTTCTGCACACCTCCTGCCTCTTTCTGTACCTCTCTTGCTGCTTTGTGCACCTCTCCTACCTCTTTCTGCACCTCTCTTCCCTCATTCGCCCCTCTGTTGGTTCTTTCTGCACTGCTCTTGCTTCTTTCTACACCTCACTTGCCTCTTTCTGCACTTTTGTTGCTTCTTTCTACACCGCTGTTGCTTCTTTCAGCAATTCTCTTGCCTCTTTCAGCACTTCTCTTGCTTATTTCTGCACCTCTCCTGCCTCTTTCTGCACCCTACTTGGCTCTTTGTGCACCTCTCCTACCTCTTTCTGCACCACATTTTCCTCTTTTTACACCTCTGTTAGTTCTTTCTGCACTGCTCTTGCTTCTTTCTGTACCTCTTTTGAAAATGGCTGCATCCCTCATGCATCTTTCTGCACCCCTCTTCCCTATTTCTCCACCTCTCTTGCTTCATTCTGCACTTCTCTTGCTTCTTTCTGCACTGCACTTGCTTCTTTCTGCACCTTTCCTGTACATTTCTGTATCCCTCCTACCTCTTTCTGCCCCCCTGTTACCCCTTTCTGTACCTTTCTTGACAGTTTCTGTACCTCACTTGCCTGTTTTGGCACCTCTGTTGCTTCTTTATGCACTTCTCTTTCCTCTTTCTGCACCCATCGTGCTTCTTTCAGCACATCTGTTGCTTCTTTCTGCACATCTCTTTTTTCTATCTGCACCCCCTTGCCTCTTTCTGCACCCCTTTTGACTCTTTGTGCACCTCTCCTGCCTCTTCCTGCACCTCTCTCGTCTTCTTCTGAAGTTCTCTTGCCTCTTTCTGCACATCTTTTGCCTCTTTCTGCACCGCCCTTGCTTCTTTCTGCACCCCTGTTGTCTATTTCTGCATCTCTGTTGTCTCTTTCTGCACTCATCCTCCCTCTATCTGCTCTTCTCTTGTATATTTCTGCACTTCTCTTGCTTCTTTCTGCACCTCTCTTGCTTCTTACTGCACCCTTCTTCCCTTTTTTTGTGTCCCTCTTGCCTCTCTCTGCAGTTCTCTTGCCATTTTCTGCACTTCTATTCCCTCTTTCTGCATCTCACCAGCATCTTTCTGAAGTTCTCCTGCTTCTTTCTACACCTCTGTTGCTTCTTTCAGTAATTCTCTTGCCTCTTTCTGCACTTCTCTTGCTTGTTTCTGCACCTCTCTTGCATCTTTCTGCACCTCGGTTGCCTCTTTCTGCACCTCACTTGCTTCTTCCTGCACCTTTCTTGCTGCTTGCTTAGAAATTAGCATTTAGAAAACTTTTGTAGTTCACTGAAAAAAACATCGTTTTCAGGGATTGTTAGAAATGGGATTTCTGGTTGGCTAAGGCTAGCGCCTATGCCAGGCAGAAACTACCACTCTATTCAGGGCAAGGGAGTTACACGCTGAAGATAACCCCTGCTCACCCCCTTGGTGGCTTGGCACGAGCAGTCAGGCTTATCCCAGAGGCAATGTGTAAAGCGTTTGTGCAACAAACACACAGCAGCAACACACTAGGCACACCACAAAAAAAACTCCACACAAGGTTATATAAAAATAGACTTTGTATTATCCAAAACACATTAGAATCATAATCACACATATACACTGTGCCAACTGGCACCAGGCAATAATTTACAGGAGATTATGTACATGACAGGGCCAATCGGACTACTGTCAGAATAATCACACAGCACAAGTAGCAGATGTAAACCACAATCAGTAACTACTGGCAAAATACTGTACTCAGCCTTAGGCATAAAACACATTATGCATTAACATCATAAGCATAAACACATTATGCACTCCTTTAGGGCCTTATGCCCTCCTAGTACACTCAGGTACCAACCATGATCCCAGGCCAACTGGCCTTCCTGAGGCTCAAAATGCCCTCTGTCCAAAATGTCAGGGTGTAATGATAGGACCTTCCTCTGGCTGCTTTGGCAACAAGAACAACTTGTGTAATGCATTGGGGCATGGTGGTGCAACTCACCCCTTCCTCAGCACGAAAAGAACATGCCCCCGTGTTGCAGCTGCCCGCGCTCTCGCGGTACAGCTGTGAGAAATAGCCCTGGCTCCGCAGTGCCTCCTGAGTCCCACTCTGGGACTCTAAAAACAATATTGCCCCCAAAGTGAAATTAGCACTGGCACTACTAGTGCTTCAGGGAGTGCTAAAACGGCTCCGCCCTGCCCCACTCACTGGAACTTCTCTTGGTGCTTCTGATGCTGCGGGGCAGGCACTGACAATGTGCCTTGACCGGCCCATCTCCGTTCTCCGCTTCCCTCCCCTCTTCTCCTCACAGGGCTCTCTGTCTCCTGAGGAGAGCCCCGCCCAATGTCAGGCCTTCCACTGCCTGACTGACGGTCCGCAGACCGAAGCTGGAGCTCTTCTCTCTGGGCCCAGCCAAACTCTGCAGGGCAGTGCTGGAGTGCTCGTCACGCACTCAGAGCAGCGCACAGGGCTCTGGCATGCAACAGCGGGTTTTGCTCCCACTTCACTTCTGCAGCATGGCAATGCGGGGTGGGATCCTGCTCCCTTCTGGGCTCCGCCTCCAACCAGGCAGCTCTTCTCCAGCAAATGCGGGGTGGGCTCCCCCTTTTAAATACACACAAATGCAGGGTGGGCTCCCGCTCCACCACACATCAGCAGTACGGGGTGGGCTCCCGCCCTGTCGCAAAAATACCCACAAGGCGAGGTAGGCTCCCGCTGTCCTTTGGTGGTGCGGGGGAATCCTCATATCAGGATTCCCATGGGATTTATCGCAGCTCAGCGCTGCAAAGCATCAGTACTCTCCCTGTCCTGGGAGAGCGATCTAGCGCTCACAAGGCACTCAATTCCCAAAGTTTCAGTGGCACAAGGCTGGGCCTAGGCAGGCCAGCTCACAGGGCCCACCAGCAGGGAGGTAGTCCCTCGTGGTGGTTCCTCCTGCGGCCCAGCAACAGCAAGTTCCCAAGTAGCGCAAAGAAGCACACTTTCATGGGGCCCCAGTACTTATACAACATTTTCCCTTTGTTCTGCCCTCAGTACAGGGCTTTGGGAACCAGTCGCAACTGGTTCTGGGGGTAGTGGAGAACTTGTTTACCAGGCTCCTCTTCCCCTTTGTCAGGTGGGGGCTCGGTCATCAGACACTCCACAGAAGGGAGGGGACAGCATTCACCCAGGCAGGCACAGACCTATTCAGGTTCAGGGGACTTTCCCTCCCACTACTCCAAATGCAAATCTTCCATCCAGTGCTGACTCACTCTGCCCTCCCTGGAGCCACCCACCTCACCAGCCCCTGTCACTCCAGAGCCAGACATGCAATACACATCAGGCAGTCAGACACATAGCACACAGAAATGCCATCTTCTAAAAGTGGCATTTCTAAAATAGTGATAATAAATCTGCGCACACCCTTGAGCAGCATTTATTATTACTATTCCAAACATACCAAACTTGACCACGCTGCTCCTTTCATATCAGGAATTACCACTGAAACACTTATCAGGTAATCCCAAATGAATTCCTATGAGAGGGCAGCCTCACAGCAGTGAGAAACCAAAATGGCTGTTTGTCACTACCAGGACATGTCACACACTTAAGGTACATGTCCTACCTTTTACCTACCATGCACCCTGCCCATAGGGTTAGCTAGGGCCTACCTTAGGGGTGACTGACATGCAGCAAAAGGTGGGTCACAGAGGTGGCACACACTTTAAGTGCCACATCACAGCGGCAGTAACACTGCGTGCACAGGCCCTAAGACAGGTTTGAAAGGCTACTTTGGTGGGTGGCGCAAGCTGCGCTGCAAGCCCACCAGTAGCATTAAATTTACAGGCCCCGGGTATATGAGATACCACATTACTGGGGACTGAAAGATACATTAAATATGCCAAACAGGTGTAGACCAATCTTACCATGTTTACCACAGAAAGCACAAGCCCTTTACACTGGACAGCAGTGCTGAAGTGACCAGAGTCCTAAAACCACCAACACCATGTCAGGAGGAAGGTAAAAAGCTCAGGGATGACCCTGCAAAAAGGGTCAAGTCCAACAGGGACGTTATAGTTATATAAATGAGCATTTAAAAAAACTTTGAAATTCACTGAAAACTGTATGGGTGAGTGAATAGATGGGTGTGTAGACCTAGGAATTAGTCAGTGGGTATGCACTAACTGGTATTGGTTTGTCTATGGTTTCGAGAATGGTAGTCTGTATTTTAGAGGGGGTGTATCAAAGGCTATATTAGGGTGTGAGGAGGTGCATCAGATGATCACGTGGATGATGTCATCAGTGATGTTATTTGAGATGTCATCAGTGATGTCACTGACCATGTCATGAGTGATGTAATATGTGACGTTATCAGCAGTGCATTGCGGGGGCACGAGTCATAGTTAGCTCAACAAACATTAACAGTGAATTTCTCTGGTTAAGAATCGTAAATCTATACTTCCCTTTGTGCACTTACCTTTCAATATTTTGTTCCTCAAAATTTTTACCACAATATTAGCATGACTCAATGTTCTTGTATTCGATATTCAAGAGTACAATCAACTAAATTTGATGTACGAGCATAATGACTTATGAAGACGTTCTGATCCAGAAACACCAATGGGAGCAAATTTGCCAACATGGAAATGTAACAACATTGGAAGAATTTGTATGAGCGCAAATTTTATTTACTGGGGCACATCCAACCAATCCAATTCTGTGAATCGAGAAAGCAGTTTCTTCCTCATAGATATAACTACTGCACTCTTAAATTGCATTTAAAATATCTTTATTACACAGACCCTAAATGAGGAGTTGTGTGTAGCAATAGAAGAGTCTGCATTAATGTATGAATGGGGCAGTAATTGCCTAATCAGGCAGTGGGTATCACTCTCTTACAAGCTTCCTATCGCATAACATACTGTTCAGTGGGAGGCCTAAATTCACAATGTTTGTACGCATTTCACCGTGCTGTGCTTCGCAAACATTTGTACTGAAGCAGCTCCAAAAAGAGTAAGAAGGGCTTTAACGAACGCTGAGACGTTTGTTTTACATTCAAAGCATACAAAAAACCTTTAAGGCATCCTGTAGGCCATATTGTTTCCTTTTAAAAGGAAAAACATGTTTTTGGTAAGAAAATGCATTTATTGGGCTAAAGCAGCATTAAGTTGGAAACTTTGAGGAAATCGTTTTAAACGCTTTAGAACTGGAAACCAGCATTCACTAGAAATAGATAAATATTACAGAGGATGTGGTTTCCACAATTCACTTTTATAGTTGAACTGTTATTTGAAGACCATGGGAGAGCTGGCATCTCAGCTGCATCCGAAACTTTAGATGAACGTAAAGACATCTCAAATTCCCTTTGACTGTATCCAGAGAAAAAACACCACTCAACGCATACTTCCAGCAAAAAATCCATTTGAGCAGGGCAGAGGATGATGTCAGCTCCTTAAACGGACCAGTGGTGGGAATGTGCAATATTAGAAATATCATGCACGACAATAACATTCAATATGAGTTACAACCATCTGTAAAACAATGAGTAAAATGAACATAAGTGCTATTTGCACCAAATTTAGCACTTGCTATTACTTTTTTGACACATGCTCGCATGGACACTTACTGTCACGTTATACCTAGTAGTAACTGCCCATGGAAACAAGAAGACGACACAATGTGTGCCGATCTCCTAATGGCCACCAATGTTAAAACTTGTGGAAATACTATTACGTCTCATTCTTGCACTGGTGATCAGGTTTAAATTACACTTTTAACTCATTATGCTAAGCAGGGCATACAATTAGGAGGAAATAGCAGCATTTATTGTTAAAACAAATATAACAAGCATTGGCAAATGAATATTTCATGGTGATGAGGAGCACTACAAGTGGATAGCATGGGAAAGGATATGTATTTGTGTCATAGAAAAGAACTGTATAATAATAATGGTGTAGCTTCAAAGGTCAGGTGGAAGTTGCACTCTAAAGCCAGACCTAAAAATTCATGTAGGTTATTGACTGCCCTCCTTTCATCTGTGCTGCTGCCACAGAAAAACATAATAAACTATCTAGTTATTACAGCTACTTTCACATACGTGCCTCTGAAGGTTAAAGGTTAGGCAGCTTGGTAAATGAAGAAAACGATTATAGATATGTGGAGGGCAAGCACTTGTCTTTTTTTCGAAGCACATAACTTCTAACCAATCAAAACAAGTACTCCTGGTTCTCAACGTGTGGGTGGAGCCAAAGCCCCTTTTGCAAAGGACATGCTAAGCAGCAAACTACAACTAATACCATACGTCAAGGACAGATGATGATACCTGACACCCTCTTCGACTGATGTAGGCAATTGCATACACACATCGCAATCTCTCACATCCATTGTATTTACATACTCATACAACAGATTTGCATAAGCATTCAACGTATAATCACCCTTGGACAAATCAACATGCAATAGGCGACTAGTCTGTTCTATCATAGCACTCTCAGATCCTAATGTACCTTCTTTTGTGCTAGAAGTGATAGGTGTGGATGTCCCATGTATTCCCACTCCTTTAATTTCAGCTTCGTGTGAACCTAAAATGGAGATAACGATAACAACAGCTATTACTATGATCACTCCTACAATAAGTGTACCTATTATACATTTGTGCCTGCGATTCGAATTTCTAGACTCCATTTTCTTTGAGTTCAGATTGTGACTGTTAGAGGATCAATGCAAAGTCTCTTTCTCTGCCTCTCACTGTTGCACAATGAAGTTCCTATGCAGTTTCTGGAGTTCATGGAAACAGTTTCAGTTCATGGCACAGTTTCAACACAGCTTAGTAGACTTCCCTAGCCCTCTTTTTCTCCTAGGGAAAAGTCCCTAATTTTATTCATCTTTCACTCGGGTCTAAATTATTTTCTTTAGCTCAAAGGATTTTTATTCACAGTTCAAAGTTCAATTTATATCCCTTATGAGATCGGAGCCAATTTCTTCAATGACGCTGCAAAAGTACAATGCGAAATGCTACAATCTCATGAGCTGATGGCTGATTCCCAAAAGTTGGAAACGTGAGATCTTCCAAAATCAAGCTGCGTAAGCCACTCAGTCGCGGTGGATATGGTACAGTCAATGTCAAACACCTATAATAAAATTAGCGGCAGATATGATCTCTCGAGTTTTGACTCCCATTTTTAATACTATGTATTTAGAAGGATACTTAGATAGATTGGAAAAAAACCTCTATCTTGCCTCTTTTAAAAAAAACGAATCTAGATGTAAAAGACCCCAACAGTTTCAGGCCTATATCCAGACTTCCTTTACCTGCAAAAATTGTTGAGAGGAATTTAAATACGCAACTTAGTTTCTTTTTGGAGGCGACGCAAGCACTGGACCCTACCCAACATGGCTTTAGAGGGGGCCACAGAACTGAAATCTACTGAAGAGATCCGAACCATTTTAGATAAAGGGGGCACGGCTGCTCTGATCATGTTAAATATCTCGGCAGCATTTGATACGGTCCACCACGATTTGTTGATGGACCGGCTGCGGGAGATCGGAGTTCAGGGCTCTGCATGGAGACTTCTGAAATCCTTTCTCACAAATCGGAGTCAGTCAGTGTCTTTAGGGGAATTTTCATCCAAGTCCTTTTCTTTACCTTGTGGGGTCCCGCAGGGGTCCTCTCTAAGCCCGACATTATTTAATGTTAATGTGTCCTCTTTGGCGCCCCTCATTCAGTCATTCGG
The DNA here is from genome assembly GCF_964204655.1 of Triturus cristatus. NCBI lineage: Eukaryota > Metazoa > Chordata > Amphibia > Caudata > Salamandridae > Triturus > Triturus cristatus. The sequence continues at coordinate 239,887,786 of NC_140582.1, forward strand.
GTTTAGTTTGACTTCTTACACGGACGACACTCAAATCGTGGTCTCATTACAAACAGATGAGTGGCGGAGTACGGCGAATCGATTTAGGGACTGTATGAATGCTGTAGGGATTTGGATGGCCCGAAACTGCCTTAAATTAAACTCCAGTAAGACGGAGGTGGTATGCTTTGGCAACAATCCTACATTTGGACCCCTGAATGGTGGGCAGACACCTTGGGTCCTCTCCCCGCACACAACAAGACGGTAAAAAGCTTAGGAGTGTGGGTGGATCATAAGCTCAGTTTTAGAGACCAAGCAAATTCAGTGTCTTCCGCTACGTCCTTTGCTCTTAGGTCCTGTAAGAAAATTCTCCCGCTCTTACCTGTAGAGTGTCACCAAACAGTTGTTACAGCACTTACTATGTCTAGGCTGGATTATTGTAACAGCCTGTATCTCAATATCCAGGAAGGAATAATGAATAGGCTGCAACTCCTGCAGAATGCTGCCGATAGGTTAGTGTCAGGTATCCCTAAATATGCATCAATCCCTAAGGAGATACGGAGGCTTCATTGGCTGCCAGTTAGAAACCGTACCCAGTTTAAGGCTTTGTGTTTGGTTCACAAGGCGATTCATGGAACAGGGTTAGCTTACTTAAAAGAGCGGCTATTTTGGAAAGCTCCTACTAGATCACTACGCTCATCTGCAGCTAAGCAGGTCTATGTGCCTTTGGTAAAAAAGGCCTCCTGGGGTGGAAGAAGCTTTGTAGTAAATGCAGCCAAAGCCTGGAATAATCTTCCATTACAACTCAGAGGGTTGACCAACCTTTTGGCTTTTCGCAAAGCTTTGAAACCTGGTTGTTTACAGAATAATTTCACTTCGGTGTTGAGCCTTGGGTAGATTTCACACAGCGCAAGGACACCCTCGGGTAACAGTAGCGCTTAATAAATGTTATAAATAAATAAAATAAATAAAAAACTCCATTAGCTTCTACTCCAGGGACCAACAATTCGATCTCAATTACCAGCACCGATGTCCCATGCCTCACTCTCCAGGACCTCACTCTCCCTGGCATTGCTAACAAGGTACTTCCACTCCGGAGAGGAGTATCTCTGACATGGTATTCTCACGCTCCTCGACCTTCTCAAGCTCCCCTGTGCTTTTTCGGTGTTACTTTTGATCAGATTTGAATGGGCAATGTCTCTTTCTGGTGCAAGTCTCAGATTCTGCCTATTCTGTCTCACAGGCCACAATTCTTTTGCAATCTCAGCTTTCTTTCGTAGCACTCGACCACTCTTAACACCAGTCTCTTCAACTGAGTCAGTATCTATACCACTTGCAACGTTACCCTCAGAGTGTTTACCTGGGCCTTGTGTAGCATGACCCCCCTCCGCTCGACTTGGTGGATATCCAGTCTCGTCAGAAACCCTCACAGCTTGACTTGCCCTCTCCGGTGGTCTTGCAACCATGGCTGGAGTCACTTCAGGGAGAAGAGCTGTTTCTTCTGAGGGTCCTGAAACTCTTCGGGTGTGGGAGTCATGAATCCAGTTCGGCAAACCTCCGAACTTCACAGCAGTGTTCGTCACCAAAATCACCTTGTACGAACCTCACCATCGTGCTTCAAAACAGTTCTTCCTCACATACTTTCGGACCAGGACCCAGTTCCCTGGGGTCAGGTCATGGTAGAGGTATTTCGAGGTCAGTGCAGTCGCAGCTTCAACCTGGTAAGACAGAGAACAAAGCCACATCGGCTAGTCCCTTGCAATAGTCAAGAACCAAATTATTGGTGATGTTTATCAATACTGTGGATGACACTGCAGGCAAACACATCGTCCTCCCCATGAGAATCACATGTGGGGATAGCCCAGTCCCTCTGTCTTGAATGCTGCACAAACTCATTAACACCAAAGGTAAGGCATCAGACCAGTTCAGAGATGTCAAAGAGCACACCTTGGCTATTCTCATCTTTAAAGTCCAGTTAATTTGCTCCACCATTCCTGATGCCTCTGGCCTGTAGCTACAATGTAGTATCTGGTCGACATTCAAGGCAGTGCACAACAGCTTCACGGCCTCACTGTGAAAGTGAGTTTCTCTATCCGACTCCAATGTAGTTGGAAACCCGAACCTTGGAATTAGCTCTCTTAGCAATAACTTAGCTACTGTGAGGCTATTGCACCTTCTAGTAGGATATGCTTCCACCCACCGAGAAATAATGCACAATACAACCAGAATGTATCTCAAGCCATTGCACGTAGGCATCTCTACCAAATCCGGCTGTATTCGGTTGAAGGGACCTCCCAATATGGCTAAAGACAACCACAGTTTTCTTTCCAGCATTCATCTGTTGACACGTGACACATCAATGGCACACTGCATCAGCAATCACACAACATCTTGGGTTAAACCACGTTTGTCTGAACGCTCACACCATTGCATCTCTTCCAAAAATGAACTGCTCCATGAGTCTATCTCGCTATAGGATTCAGTAAACAATCTGGTAATATGCTCTGTCATCAGTTGAGACCCAAATACCATCTTCTCTCTTTTCATAAACTGCTCTGATCCGACCAGCCTGTTCTTGGTCTGACACTTCTCCCTGCAGACGCCTGACCTCATCCCAAGTGTCTGCTGTGGCTAGCATCATGCTGAGCTCACTTCTCTCTGTGCTCTCGCCTGAATATTCCCCATTAAAAATGCATGCATGGGTTGCAGAAAAGCAGGCGACTTCGTCCGCATACTGATTTCCAACTGTCACAAATTCATCCCCCTTTCCATCGGCAGCATATTTCACGACTGCCACTTCCTTTGGACGCTGCCAGGCTTCCAACAGTTGTCTCACATACTCTCCATTTCTAATGGGAGATCCCGATGATGTTAAGAACCCCCTCTGTGACCATTGCTGTCCGAAGTCATGAACCACACCGAAGCTGTACTGGCTATTGGTATAGATAGTGACCCGGATTTGATTGGAAGCAAGACATGCATGGGTCAAGGCAATGATTTCAGCTACTTGTGTATACTTCCCGTAAACAAGCAGCTTCCACAGTTCCCGAAATGGTACAGACAGCAAAAGCTGCTCTCATAAACCAACAACAAAAAGGACTTGATTAGAATCAGGAAGAGGTTCATAGATAATGTTGGGTCTCGGTTTGGTACAAAGTTCAGTCACATCCAGACGGTCATGGTCTACACAATCTTCTCAATCAACATTTGGAATAGGCATTAAAGTAGCAGGATTTAACACAGAACTCCACTTCAAGGTAATATTCTCAGCAGCCAACAAGATTTGTTCATATCTGGTACGCCTATTATTCATCAAATGCTGTGTTTTGGTTCTCGTCATCAGGAGTTCTACTGAGTGTGGAACATATACAGTAAGAGGATGACCCATCACAATATTTTCTTACCTTTCAATGCTGACACCTGTTGCAGCAATGGATCTGAGACATCCGGGCAACACTGAAGCTTCAGGATTTAATGTGGCTGAGAAATAGGCCACTGGTCTACAGACACCCGCATGCGTCTGGGTGAGTACAGATAGCGCACAACCATTCCTCTCACAGCAGAATAGTGAAAATGCTTTATTGTAATCAGGCATTCCCAGAGTTGGAGCACGACAAAGGCATTCCCTCAGCTCTAAGAAGACGACCAAGCAATCTTTATCCAAGGGTACCGACCATTCACTTCTTTGTGTGTCAATCTCTGTAAGGGCTTCACCTTCAATGAAAAGTTTGGGATTCATTGTTGGCAGTAGTCAACCCTTCCCAAAAACACCCTAACTTCCTTTTCTGTGGTAGGTACATTCATTTTCATAATCGCTTCAATGCGGTCTGCTGACACCTTTCTCTTGCCTTTTTCAAAGCGATGACCCACATACTGAACTTCAGTCAATCAGTACTGAAGTTTGCTCGGTGACACCTTGTGTCCATTTTCTGCCAATTGATTCATCAGAGCAATGGTATCATCCCTACAAGCCTTTTCGGTTTCCGATGCAATCAAGAGGTTGTCGATGTATTGCACAAGCACAGAATTCCATGGCAGCACCAAACTATGAAGATTCTCGTTCAAAATCTGGTTAAAGATAGATGGGCTCTCAGTGTACCCTTGTGGGATATGACACCATGTTAAAACACAATTCTCCAGCCGGCAAACAAATACAAATTGGCTTTCCTCATACAATGGACTGGATAAAAATGCTACATACAAATCAATTGAGGTAAACCATTCAGACTCACAAAGAATCTGAAACAGGATCACAGATGGATTGGGTACAACATGACAACATGGAATCACAATTGCATTGATTTTCCTCAAATCTTCATATATGCCGCTCGGCTTCTGCAACCCCATTATGGGTGAATTGCATAGCCTTCAAAAAGCCTGCAAAATCATGGACTCAATCACTGGTGTAATCCTTGCCACTGTTTCCGGAGTCAGGTTGTATTGGGGTGTTCTTGGAAATTCTGCATTTGGCTTGATCTGTATGCGGACTGGTTCAACACCTTGAATCAGTCCTTTCTCTTGCCCTGTGGAGTCCCACACCAGGGAGAGACAGTGTCTCTCAGATCCAGCGGCATGTCATCCTCGGTCAGTACTGGGAACATGTCTACACAATGATTCTGGTTCACCAATTTGAATGCACTGTCATCATCATTAGTCTGTAGTTCCAGTCCCTTGGGTGTGCAATAGATGGTCCGATTCAGTTAGCATAAGAGATCACGCCCTAACAAACAGACTGCACTCGAAGTGCATACCACAAACTGTTGTCAGTCCTGGAAGGTTTCTATCTTCACGGGTATTTCTTCTGTCAAAGGATTAGCCATTCTTCTATTAGCAACTCCTACAACATGGATCGATTGTCCCGAGAGGGATAGGTATGGGACTACTGCAGATCTCACAGTAGAATGGGTAGCACTAGTATCAATCAAGAATGTAATGGGATGACCGCCTACATCTGCCGCCACATACAGTCCACTCAGGTCTACCTCTAAGACTGCTTCAAGGGTACAGTTTTCCTCCCCCCTCAGGTACCTTCATTGTGACAGGTACTGATCAAACTCTTCTAGAGTTTCTATGAAGGGCATTTTGTGGTACTTACAATTACTCTGCGCGACTCTCGGAGGTTGAGGTACTTGTACTAGCTGACTCTGATCTCCCCCATTGTAAGATCTGGGTCTTGTCACAGTGTTTATTACATCAGACATCTGTACAATCTCTCCCTCTTGCAGCTGATTTGTAGGATTAGCTTGACATTTGTGCTTCCAATGCCTGATTTTGGGGCAATAATGACAAGCAGTTGTTTTCTCTAGTATGTTAATGTCTACACCTGTCTTGGGGTCAATACCTTTCCCTTTTCCCTGTCCAGCATTGCTCGGAACATTTTAAACCCCTCCTTGGTTGTTTCCCTGATTCCAACCTAATGTCCCCCCATTAATCGGCACCTGATCTACTCTGTGTGCATTTCTCATCTGGGCTTACATCAACTTGTCCTTTATTCTCCTGTTTTTGGAATCCATCTCATCACTGCAATACCTGGCATACCATAGGGTTTCATCCACAAACTTGTTTTGCCAGCAGATTAAATGCTGCTGAATCATAACTCTAATTTCCGGTCTCTGTCCTAACACGAATTTGGAAACAAACTGTCCCATATCTTTCGGGTCAAGGGTATCAAACCCGCTGTACTGCTTGAAGGCTTGCAAGAGCCGTTCATAGTAAGCATGTACTGATTCTTTCGGTTCCTGGGTCCTATGATCTATTTTGATCCAATCGATGTCTTGTGGGGCTATTTTTGACTGCAACCATGTAATTACTGGTTCAAACTTTTACATAACCAAAGGTGAAGGACCATGAGTTATAGGATTCCTATCTGGTTCAGTCGAAGGCCATTCAATAGCAATTTTGCAAGCGGACCATAAATCACTAGGAACCACAATGTCATACAATGTGTTCAAATCAATCCACAACACCTTGGAGATCTTGACAAAGTGATCATCTTGCTTGTACCATTCAACAGATTTTTCCCTCAGCCGAGGAAAGTCATTTGTGAATGCTGCTAAATCACCCCTGCTTCAAGGCACATGCACGTAACCCCCATTAGGCACTTCTCACAGTGGGTAAGCCTCAATACCTGGTATCCCCCCATGAAGGTGGCGTTTCTACCGTCACCTTCCCAACACTCCTTTTTGTTGATCATCTTTCATCCTGTTTGACAAGCATGCTCCACGCACTTATACCTATGATCAACCCTTGAATGTGTGTTTTCAAGCCTGTTACTCTTTTCTCTTCCAATTACTGATCACAGTAATTCAACCTGTGGTTTCCCTGTAACATTTTCATTTTAGACTGATCTACATCATATTTTTCAGCCACCTCTGTCAATTTCTCATGTGCTCGTCTGGCTTCACGACTGACATCCTTTGCCACAAGACAAAGCTCATTCTGCTCATAGATCCCTATCCCTTCCAAAGGCAAGTTCCCACTGATTCTTCGTCCACCTCAGTCTCCAACCTCAACACATCTAGCAATTTTGCCTTTACTGCCTTGATTGTGCCATGATTTGACCCGCTATCCTGTTCTTCTCTGTCACTGCTCCTACTTCGTTGCCAATTTCCGGAAGATGGGGTCTGAAAGACATGCTGATTTCCAGAGGTTCCCTCATCTGTTCCTACTTGGAGAGGTGTGGTGCAGCTCCCAGGGCAGCTGACTTCAGAGCACAGGGCTCACGGTTCGATCCCCAGTTCCGGTAGCAGATCAGCTCAGCACCATGTGACTCTGGGCAATAGCTCACCTAATTTCCATGACAGCCCCCAGTGCCTTGAGACCCGTAAGGATGAGTAGTTTGCGCTTTACAAATACCGGATTTATTTACTTCTGTTATCCTTCCCTTGGGTCCCCTGACTGGATCTTCACATATTCTCAAATCTGAGTTCGAGTTCACTAGTGACATGGATCCGATGGTACTAGACTCAACGCGTACTTTCAAAGGATCTGCAGTTGCTGGCAACAGGGTACTAGATTCTACAGGCACCAGAAACGGATTGTTCCTGTTCATAGTCACATTTCCTCCTGAGCCTACCCCTTCTTCTAACCCTGGCGTTTTCCACTAAACTTGGGTCATACACAGAGACTGCAGGTCCGTTTATGACCGGTACCGAAAGGGCTTCTGGCAACCGTAAAGCAGCATTTACTCCACTTGACTCTGCACCTGTCCCATCTACTCCTGCTGAAATCCTTCCAACTACCCCTGCACTAGGGCCTATATGTGCTGTTACCACTCTTTCCATACTTACTACATTTGACAGTTCTTGCCTTCCTTCTCTGAATGTGTATTGTAAGGTGGAGAACGCTCTGCCAATAGTCTGTCTAACAAACTGTCGTCAGTATCACTCCCATCATTTCCGTTCCGTTCCGTTCCGTTCTCTCCTCCATTCCCATTCTGGGTATCTCCCTCTTTTACCAACATTGGTCCTATATCTCGCCCCCAATTGTATCTACTTTCCATCTTTTAAGTTGTGCATCCCATCTCGCATCTTGGTATATCTTCATTGTCTTTTTTCATCCTTCCCTGATATCTCATCCTGTTCCTTACATGCGCTGCTCGCATCCACACATCTAATGCCCCAAACCGTGTAGGTCTAGGTGGAGGCCCCAGTGAAGACATCACTCCCCTCAACTGATACAACACCTCTCACAGAAACAAACCATAATGTGGGAAAGCCAAATCTCCCTCCTTTTCAGTGATTTTGTGCCAATTTTGAAGCCAAACTACAGTATGGAGTCCTACATGTGTTGCCATGTAATATGCTGGAGTATCCTCAGGCGGTGCTTCCTCACCCACTCGAGTAACAACTCACCCTATCTCCTCTGCACAGATCCCGTAACACCCTTATACATCCCATGATTAAATCAATTTTCCCCTTTAAAAGACAATAGATTCTCACTTACAATTTTCCGATGACTACCCACAAATCCCAGCGTGGCGTTACATCAACTGACCTTTTGCAGCATGGCACGCTCTGACGTCACCGTACCCTCCTCCCAGGGGCTCACCCTCCTTTCATGTTCACTCACACACCCACAACTCTGTAATTGTCTGCACTTCTAAAAGATCAATAGAGTTCCATCACTCAAGAATATTCACACACAGCGACCCTCGACTTGTGCTGGTCACCTGAATCAACATAATCCACCGCTGTACACAAGGTTTACCATGCATTCCCACACGTCCCATTCACACAAAGTTCCCTGTCTTAGGTGGAATTGCCGATGATGTTTCATGGCAACTCATCAAACCTGTGGACAGACAATCACAACAAATCTGTGTCTTCTACACCATTTGCTATATATACTGGGATCTTAGGTCACTTCCCGGCCTGAAACTCAAAGCAAAACCTTGGACCACATCCATCCCGAAACCACATTCACTCAACTTTCACACCAACTCAACAAGACATCATACAATCTCATCATTCCCGTAATCTAACACAGAACACATCCCTATTAATACTCCCTCGTCCGTTCTCTGCTGTTCTCGCTGCACCATCAATCTCCGCCGGTCTCCGCCAAAGTCGATCGTTCTCCGCTCTCGATCATTAGGCTCTATTTTGGGGCTCTAGGGATCTAGGTCTTTTCTAGAGTTTTCTAGATTCTCCCCCTGCTTCATGTAAAAACCATCCTACACTGCTACCAACTGAACGAGCCGGGTTCATCGTTCTAGATTTACTCTGGAACCATCACACCGATTACTTTTTTTATAGGCATGAAAGCGTAGAGGGGAGAAAATCGTTAGCCAATCAATCATACAGTTCCAATGAACTATAACTATGAAGAATCATAGACTCCCATTGCATTTAGTTGATTACAAAGCCAAAAACTGTTGGACATACAAACACCTCAAGATAATGGTGTAGAAATACATTGGAACTAATACAAAGTCAAACCTACGAGTGAAGTTAAGTTGATGCAACATACACAAAATAGTCCGTTTGAAGACCAGAGCACAGAAAATAACAGCGCAGACATCAAAATTCCCCTTCATTGGAAGTTTGTGAGTATAAAGCATTAGTCTGTCCCTACACTACCGCTAACGTGACATCCCTACTTAGCATTTCCCAAGGCAAGATTCATGAAGATTTCAGCGCTTAAAGGCTTCCTAAGAAATCTCTTCATGTCAGATGGGTCTAGTAGCATAAAGCTACATGCTTCGTTCTAAGATGCTCTCTCTCTCAAGGCAAGGCAGAAGTCCCCCGGGCACTTTCCCCAACTTCAGTATCAATTCTTTCAGGGTTCTTCCAAGATGCATTGTGGTATCACACCTTCCATCCAAGCCACCTCCTCGTAGGTGATTTTTCACTGGCAGTGCTGTTCCCAGGACTAGGCAAAATGACCTTGATTCCCAGGATCACTCTGATGAGAAAGTACAACAGTTCTTCTTTATCAGTATCAGCACTTAATGTATCCTCTTCGCCCTAAGCCTAACTCCTGAAACAACAACATTATTCTAACTAACAAGGATGAATTATCCACCTACAACAGAATTGTGAAAAAGAACAAATCCAACATGCACATGAAATTCAACTGTTCAATCTAATAAGAGAGCTTCCGGGGAAAATACATGTTAAGCCTACTGAAATCGGTCAACATAAGAAATGGCATAAGGTCTCATGAATATGCATAATATATGGACACCATTTACTGTGCATTTCTAAATTAACACATTACATAAGCACATCAAATACGTAATAACTGTCAGCAACATGTACAAATTCTGCATGTTAGTGTTTTTGACTTAACACATGTAGTTGTAACATTAATTTCTACACGTTTACACTGAAAATGTCTCTAACACATTACTTTTTATATTTTTACAGTTCACGTTCTAATATTCTAAGCTAATACAACAAGGATTACATATATATGCGGACTACCCAGGATTATAAAGCACCCTACAATTAAAAGAGCAAAAATTGCACTCTAACAGCTGCATTATTCAAGGGGTCCTGCTTTACAGGCTGAATTGTTTTTGTGCATCATCTTACTTCAAGATAAAATCAGGTATGCCACACTTTTGTATTAAATATAGAAGGTTAGCAACCAAGTTGTTCATTAGAATACGGTGGGGAGGTCAGGGGCATGGACAGGGAGGAGGGTGCAGAGGCAACAGGTTGACCATGCTGGGCAGGTGGGAGGGGCAGTGAAAGCACAACCGACCACAGAGGGCAGAGGAGAAGGAGACAGGGGCAACAAACCAACCAACCATGCAGGACAGGCAAGAGAGGCTGTGGCAATATAACAGACCATTGAGGGCAGAAGGAAAAGGCATTTGCAGTACAACCATACATGTTAACAATATGATTCAGGCATGAGATTTCTGATGCGTTTAAGCCCAAAAGGGACTTATTTTATCTGTCTCCTGCCTTAAATCAATTCCCCAGGTTTTTTTCAAAGTCTCCCTCTTACCAAGTTCAAAATGTTGGCACATATGGTACATTGGCTCATGGAGAGCAGGAGGAATGGGGTAGGGCATGGACTCGGATAACAGAGAGCAGGAGGGAGATGAGTAGGCACCTAACTGACCTCACAGGGCAGGCGTCAGGTTGCAGCTGCAAAATAAACCACACAGGGCAAGTGGAATGGCAGTGCAGCACAATGAACCATGGAAAGAAATAGGGAGGGTACAGGACCATGCACATGGACAACAGAGAGCAGAGGCAAAAAGGAACAAGGGCAGCAAGCTGACTATACCGGACAGACAGGAGGGACATTTGCAGCATAACGGACAATGAAGGGCAGTATGTAGGGGGCAGGGGCATAGCAACGGATCGCACAAAGCAAGAGGGAGTGGATAGAGGCCTGCACATTGTAAACGGACGGCAGGGTGCGAGGGGGCAGGGCAGAAGCAACATGCTGACCATGGAGGGCAGGTGGGAGGGGCACTGAAAGCACAACACACCACGGAGGGCAACAGTGAGACTATAATGGAACACACACAGACAAGAGAGGGAAAGTCGGAGGGGGTCAGGGGCAGCAAGCTGACCTCAGAGGTTAGGTGGGAGAGGCTGTGGCAGCACAGAAGACCATGTGTGGCAAGAGGGAACGGGCAGCGGCATGCACAAAGGACCATGGAGGAAAGAAAGGAAGGGTAGAGGCTAGACACAGCAAAAAGAGGACAGGGGAAGGTCCTTAGCAAAAGATCATGCAGGGCAGGCAGGAGGAGAAGTTGGAGCACAACAGAGCATGGAGGGCACAAGGGAGTGGCATCAAAATGGACCATGGAGGATAGGAGGTAGGGGAGAGAGGCATGGAACTCGGACAGGCAGGGTGGATGGGGCAGGGACAGATGGCAGCAATCTGACCCTGCTAGGCAGGTGGGAGGGACAGTGGCCGCTCAACAGAACACTCAAAATAGATAGGAGGGGCAGTGGCAGGTCCATGGAACATGGTGGGCAAAAAGGAGGGAACAGGGGCATGCACACAGACATCGCAGAGCATGGAGAGGGAGGGTCGGGCAGCAAGCTAAGCACAGCGGCTACATTTTTATCGCACAGTCATACAGTGCGAGCATATGGTGAGGGGGGCAGACCCGGCCAAACACTTGCTAGTAAATTAAAGACATCATGGGCGTCCACACAAGTTGTGAAATAATAGATGCCCAAGGAAAGGAGTGCTATGACACACCATCCATTTGCGTAGGTTTTTTGAATACTATTCGCACCTTTATTCTACACATACAACAACATCAGACGGTGAAATTGAAGAATATTTGAATACATAACTTTAGCCTGGTTGTCCTCCAGTCAACAGGAATACCTGACACAGCCCATCACGAAAAAATTAATTTGTGAGGCAATCCACTCATTACCCAATGGGAAGACACATAGCTTAACAGGTGAATTCTACAAAGAATTCGGAGACCTTTGGCCCCACATCTACTTGAGATGTATGCAGAGGCTCAGAGGGGAGGTGCGCTCCCCACCTCTCTACAGAAAGCACCGTTAGTTACGTTACTTAAACCAAATATCAACCACAATATTGTGAGTCTGATATGACTGATGCCACAATCGTAGCAAAAATGCTCACTACTTAAATACAGCTGCTATCACAACATCTGATATTACCAGATCAATCAGGTTTTATCCCCACCAGTTCTACGACGCATAACTTGCGTACTATTTTCGCTCTTGTGCAACAACTTGACCCCAACCTACATGCGGATGCGGCAATGCTAGATGCCGCTAAGGCCTTCGACTCTATAGAATGGATAGTCATGTTCACTGTTGTGGGAAGAATAGGAAAGCCCCAAACCTTCTTGAAGTGGAATCAGCTCCAGTACACTGAGCCAGGCGCGAGACTTCGTATTAATGGTAGTACTGCCAATCCACTGCTTATCCAAAGAGGGACGCAGCAGGGTTGCCCCCTGTTCCCACTGTTATTTACCCTTGCTCTTGAACCCTCGGCATACAGGATATGGCAACATCATGGTGACTTGGCGCTGTGTTTTCGATTACGACCTATTAGCATATTTCTAAATGCCGACCCTATGGTCCTCTATGAGCGAGACCCTGCAGTCCACTTGGCACCCTTAATTAGGGAATATAGTCACTTTAAACACTATGCTGGCTTGAGTATAAATGAGTCTAAATTATTAGTTATTCCTCTGACACCATGTACACAGCAGTTCTCATTGGACTTTCCTCTGGCCTTCCTCACTGATCCAGTTAAGTATTTGGGTCCACAGAGATCCAGAGGTGGTCATTCCAAAAAAATATGGGAGAGCAGTCTCTCAGTTAAAGGATCAAATAGCTAGATGGATTTGACTGCTGTTATCTCTAACTGATCGAATAGCACTCCAAAAAGGATTATCCTTCCACACTTTTTGTATTTATTCATCAATATTTCCATCACACTGCCCGGTCTCTCTTCAAAACTATACGATCTCACATGAATACCCTAACGTGGGCCGGCAAGCAGCCTTAGATTTGATGGGAGACGCTCACATTATTGTATGCCCAAAGGGGTTTGGAGCTCCCTCTTATACACCATCCAGATATATCAGTTATGCAGGAACCGAAGGCGATGCCGGGTAATGCTATTTGCCAAGAGAAGAATAGCTAGGAATTGGGGGAACAAACAAGCTCCTAAATTACAACATTGGATAGATGACATGGTATACTGCAAAGAGCAAATGGAGTTATATGTGGAAGAGCTGCCTCTATCTTCCAATACAAAAGATATATGGGATCCTCTTGTCACCTTGATGTCTGTGTCTAATACACTAGAATGTGATGAAATATGCTGAAACGTTATATTGGATCTCAAAGGCGAAGAGAAAGAAGGCCATATAGCTGTAATAACTAACTTTGCCATGTCAGACTGCTAAGATGTGTGTTCCATGTTATGATGCTGCAGTCATGATAATATATGTTATCTCATTGATGTTATATGAATAACACTCAATAAAAAAAAATCTTGGGTGGAGGCAGTGCAATGCTAGGCCAGGACCTGCGTCCTACCCCCTCACACCGTGCATTGTAATGGGCACCATACCCTAAAATTACCCTTGCCACCCTAAAAACAAAACCCACACTATACACCAAGATTACCCTTGCCACCCAACAACCCATACCCACCCTAAATCCTAATATTACCCTTCTACCCAGAAACCAGAACCCATCTTTAACCCTAAAAATGTGCTTGCTATCCAAAAAACCATACCCACCCTAAGCCCTAAAATTATCCTTGCCACACAAAAACCCAAACCTACCCTAAACCCTAAGAATTTCCTTGCCACCCAAAAACCCATACCAACCCTAAACCCTAAAATTACCCTTGCCACCCAAACCCACCCTTAGCCCTAAAAATGCCCTTGCTACCCAAAAACCATACCCACCCTATACCCTAAAATGATCCTTTGCACCCAAAAACCCATACTAATCATAAACCCTAAAAATCCCTTTACCACCCAATACCCATACCCGCCCTAAACACTAAAATTACTTTGCCACTGAAAAACACATACCCATCCAAACCCAAATATATTTACCTTGTCACCCAAAATCCCATACCCACCCTAAACCTGAAATATACTGTTGCCACCCATAAAACCCTACCCATCCTAAACCCTAAATTTCCCTTCCCACCTGAAAACACATATGCACCCTAAACCCTAAAATTACCCTTACCATCCAAAAACCCAAGCCCAACATAAACCCTAAATGTATCCATGCCACCAGAAAACACATACCAACCCTAACAATTCCCTTGCCAGCCAAAAACCCATACCCACCCTAAGCCCCAAAAATTCCCTTGACACCCAAAAACCCATACCCGCCCTAAATCCTAAAATCACCCTTGACACCCATAAACCCATACCAAGCCTTAACCTTAAAATTCCCTTGCCACCCAAAAACACATACCGACCCTGAACACTAAAATACCCTTGACACCCAAAAACTCAATCCCACCATAAACCCTAAAATTAGCCTTGATACCCAAAAACCCACACCCCCTTAAACCCTAAAAAGTCCCTTACCATCCAAAAATCCTTACCCACCCTAAACCCTAAAAATATCCCTGCCATCCAAAAACTCTAACATTTCAAATGTGGATTCCCGGCTGCCTGCCAGAAAGCTTGAAGGGCAGAGTTGCTGACTTGCGAGCAAGCCTACCCTGCTCCCAACATGTATTGCTGTTCCCGAAGCTATGTGCATTTATGCAGGCAACATCTTCTGCAAGCTACTGTGGCATTACACTTTCTGTATTCAACACAGATAGCATCTTCGGGGGAAAAGGTTGTGCTTTGATTGTCATTTCCATGGGCAGGCAGCCATCTCCCATTTTACACACACACAAAGTTGTGGTAATGTCGTACATTCAGGGTGAAGAGTAAAGGGGTCCTAAATCTTGGAAATCAATGGACTTTACTATCAGATGCTATATGTTAGCAGTGTTTTGCAACAAATGGGTCCCACGACAAATGAGAACAAATGGCTGGGAATCCTTTTGGGGTCCTACTGTCCCAATGGACACCAAGGATACCACTGGAAAGCGCAGGAGTTGGCTCTTGGAAGAAAGATTCCTCCAAACAGGAAAAAACCTAAAAGGTGCAGTAGACCATCAGAAAATAAAAGCAGAAAATGTGTTAATAGGACAGATTTTAACAAACAGCCTTGAGGTTTGGTCTAGAAGCCTATTCATCCCAAGTGGACAACAGTAGGTGTTCCAAAGTGTCCAGAAACCTCTCACAGGGGCTAAATGAAAGATGAGTAGACTCCCAGGGGCAAAGACTGCCCATGAGTCTGCAAGCCTGCATCACCAAATGATCCTTTGTGATTGTGGGGCTCCATCCCCTGCAATACCTTCTGTGCTCATTGGCTCATACACTCAGCATAGTGTGAGCATCTTCTCATGGTCAGCCATCGGATTGCCTACAGGAACAGTATACACAAGTCACCTATGGAGGTCCTCCTGGCCATGCTGGGCAATGCAATGATCAAGCAATTGGCTGGCGCTTTTCCCTGGATCCTGAACTCAAATGGATGTACCGCAATGACACTTAGGTACTGTTTGGCAGGACCATGTTTTGGTTAGAAGTGCTTTTTGGGATCAGAGCAAGCCCTGACTCCTTTGTTGTTTGAGAAACACCCGCTGAATATCTTGGACCTCTGTGCCTAGTTCGACCAGGCCCAGATGTATAATTTCCTAATGGCTGGAAAGTCCCTAGCACTTGGGCATGCCAACTGAATAGCCTCGGATAGGATAACGGTGTGAATATATAGTGTTGATAAAAGGATTAAGATTGGTAGCACAGTATGCATTTTTCACAGCTCTTCCAGAGACCTGAAGAATTTATTTTTTGAGAAGGGACTTGAACATCGTGAAGTGTTGGTTTAGAAATAACTGTGTTCTGTATTTATGGTTGCACATTCCTGTCTACTTTTTAGTGTTTTCTAGCCCGATAATGTGTGGGCGTCCATCACTCTAGCCAGAGGAGGGACTCCCTCAGCAGTGCGAGGTAAGCACTCTTTAAGACTCAGTAATTTTTATGGTGCCTATTGTAGACAGTGCCATATTTATATGATAGTATCAGTTGCTTAGACTTTTAGACAGCGTGCTCCTTGGACACATATTAGATCACTAAAGTTACCATCCATGCGATAACTAGATGACATAGTTCACGCGTATATGGGGTCCCTTGTAGACCCTGACTGTGACACTGCATTGGGTTTGGGCTCCATTGAGAATTCATGTGTCATGTGTGCCTGTTTTGCTTTTTTATGTAATTGATGTGCACACAGTGGTGGCACATTATGTGGCATCAAGTTGTTACTGATACTCATATTTGTGGTCCATTGTGTTTTTCCTTCCTAGGTATCGATCAGGAGCGGTACACACCATGCAGCTGCAGCCAGATTATGGGTATACAGGTTTTCTGCCCGCCCTGATTGATTTAGAGGGTATTTTAATTGATTGTTTCAAGTTCACTTTTCTTTTATAGTTTTGGTCCTGAATAAGAACCAACGACCCTTAAGGTGATGCAGGCGCGAAACATGTCGACCTATGACCTTTTTGACACCTGGGCATAGAGTGCCACAGGGGCAAGATTTTAAACAGCAGTTGAGTCTGCTAAGGGTATACAATCCAAACATTCGCTGCATGTTTACCCTTTATTATTTATCACTAGGCACACACTTTTTTCACCCTCATTGGACCCCCACCCACACACCTGCATGCATCATCCGGCAGTCCTATAAAAGATCTCAGATAAAGAGACCCTTCGGGGAACCCGTAGGGAATTGCAGCGCCCGCCTACGAGTAGCAAGCACCCGATGATGAAGCATGACACTCCCTGGGGTGTGTGAGAGCAACAGAGGACAAACTGTGTTCTTTCATTTCACTGGTGGGTCCTCTTAACCTAGGACCTCTTTCTTTTCTTGTCTTTCTTTTCAGATACACAGGGGACTTTTTGCACCCTCACGCAAGGGTGATTGTTTGCACCCTGCGATAGGTCCAGTGTCCTTTTTTGGTTTTGATATTGGTATATGGAGCATGGACCCTGATCTTAATCAGCTCCTGGGCCCCCTTTCTTCTTTTGTGATAAATAATCCTGAAGAATGGAGACATCAATTCAAGTTTTAGATGAACAGAAGGTGCTTCTTGTCAGACGCTCGATGAACTTGATGCTTATTTACTGGCTTCTCATAGTTTGAACACACAAAAATGTCCTAAGGGGAAGTCCTCCTAAGCTGGCTTTGTTCCCAAGGTTCCCACAGAAGAGCCTCTCCCCTCCTGTTCCATGGCTTGGAAGATTATTGTCCAATTGAAGGATGACACCACTTGCCAGAGCCATCATGCATTACATGGCTGGATCATTTATCTCGTCCCCACCCCCCATCAGAGGATTGAAGTTTCCTAAATGATTGGAAAGTTGTACTGAAGTCAGAGAATGGTTATATATATATTGTCCAATATTACAGACCATCGATTTTCTGCCAAACGTCCATAAAAATTCAGAAAACCCTCTAGGACGACCGATTGTTAGCTCCTGTTAATCTCTCCTGGAAACTACCTCAAGATTTGTGGAAATCTTTCTCTTTCCATATGTCTCAAGTCTCCCTTCATATATTATGGACTCCATGGACTTTTTAAACAGGATAGATGACATAATACATAATGGCAACAGTTGATGTTGTCTCCTTATATACATCTATAAGGCATGAAGGTGACTTGGCAGCAAGTAAACATTATCTAAGATCTAGGTCACTCAGTTTACTGGGTCAAACAGAAATGTTATTAGATATGATGAAGTTTTGCTTGATGAATAATATTTTTGTTTTTGATGGGAAATTTTATGCTCAAAAACAGGGAACGGCCACGGGGGCTTCCTGTGCCCCAACGTATGACAATCTTGCGATGGGCTTTTGGGAAACGGAAACAGTTGGGACAGGAAATCACTCAGAAAGCTTATGGCATTGTTTTATTGATGACCTCTTCTTGCTTCTGAAGGAGAACAAGCTGAATTGGTCAACTTTTTCAATTCTTTGAACAACAATCCCGAGGTTTGGAATTCACATACACAATCAGCAAAACGGAGCTCACTTTTCTGGATATCCAACGTTATGTGCCAATGGATAAGATTTGCACTAAGGTCTTTAGAAAACCTATAAGTGGAAATAATCTACTTTTTGCAAACAGTGCACATCCAAAAGATCTGAAATTGAGTATAACTTATGTCCAGTACCTAAGGGTTAAAAGGAATTGTTCAGACAAAAAGGTTTTTGAGGAACAAGCATTTGAAATGACACAAAGATTTATAAGACGTGGATATCCTGCTTCAAAACTAAGTGATGCATTGAGGAGGACGAAAGAGAGGAATATAAGTGATATTTTATTACCAAAAAAGAAAAAGAAATTAATCAAAATCAAGAATGAACAATCAGATACATCATATATATATATATATATATATATATATATATATATATATATATATATATATATATGCAGCAAACACAGCTACTAATGCACCTTTGCCTAAATCACTGACTCTCACACCAGTGAGTTAATGAATATAATATTCAGACCTTACTCTAAACTGGTACAAACAATCAATGAAAATAATTGTATTGTAGCAAAATCACCTGTGTTATTTGAATTGCACTTGTTATTGGAATTTCATTTTATATGATTGCAATCACATTGTGGAGTGATCCATCAATCAAGATTTATTATGTTTATGAAATCAAAATGTGCACTTACCCTTTAAAAGCTGTGTAATGGAGACAATGGTCATGTGACCAAGACCACGGACGTGGTCGAAACGCGTCGTCCTTCTCTGCCTGTCTGAAATAAACTGCTACACTGATCGAGCGGGCTCGTGTGGATTCTTCTTTTCCATTGGATCTACATTTGGTGAAATAATTTGGCGGCGGCGACCGCCAGCGAAGCCCTGACTCGCAAGGAAGGGTGCTCTACCTTCAGTCCATCTTTCGATTGGTCTTTTCAAAAAAGTGAGCACCCGCCGGCTGAATTGGAAGTTCGAGTGGCGAAAAACACAAACTGCAGCAAGAGAAGTGATTTGACCGGCAACTACGGAACTCAAGTAAGGCAGCGGCGCGCTTTCTTGTGCGAGCACTTCCTGGAGTCCTGCTTTGTCTGTCTCGATAACCGGGGAGAGGAAGCTAGGAGCTGCGCGCTCTCGTGTGCGGCCCCCTTCCGCGTACCTCGTTTCCTTGACAACTGAGAACAGAAGCGGGCAGCGCATCGGCCCTTCCGTGTTACTGCTCTCGGAATCTATCTTGAACCACGCCGCAACCTATATCGGCCAGAGTTTACGTGAGCCATCGGGCTCAGAACGTACGATCAGTGACAAAGCAGGGTGCAAACAACGCACTTCCTTTATATAGTTTTAAACATGGCAGATGAGTTCATGAGAGGGCGTGAGGAATCCGCCAAGGCCATTTTCAGCAAAATACAGTCCAGTGTGCAACTAGGTAATACCAAGACTAATGTCACACAAACCAACTTGAGACAAAAGGGCAACATTCTGGAACGCCTGAGGCGGAAAGAGATTAGTAGGTGGTGGGAGGCGACTTCTTTGCAAAATTATATAGATGTCAATCGCATTCCCCGAGGACTTCGGATCTTTATCACCCCCACATTATCAATACCCAAACCACAGGTATTAAAAGACTGGATTGACAATACAACAGCTTGCTCTAAGCGGATGCTAGAAATACTGATAATAAATGCCTGGGATGAACATAAGGATCTACTTAAACAAATCCAGGATTTAATGGATGACCTACAAAAAGAAATTAATCAGAAGGAAGCCGAGGAAATAATCAAATCAGTTGATGATCGGATGAAAAGCTTTGAAAAAGACGTCATAGCAAGGAAACAACGGAAGTTTATACGTGATGAGAGAGACTATGCATCACGGCGAATTCTAACTTTTGCAAAAAAGTACGACAAAATGAGAACGGAACTTACAAAGGACCAAACATTGAGTCTCCTCGAAACAAGCAAAGAAGGATCTACAACTGACCTTAGCTCAGACCTGGAATCCATTGAAAGTATTGGCTCAACCAGCACCGACCAACAGGTTTTCTCCAAGGAGTTACGCCTCCTCTAAAAGGCAAAGGAACAATCCAACCGTGGGAGACCGAAAAGAAAAAAAACAAGAAAGCGCAGGAAAAACTACAAAAGAAACATCAGACGCAGGAAATGCAAGAATAGCTGGTATGGGAACAAGAGGCCAGAAGACATCAACACTATAATGGAGGACAATGCACCAAAAATGACGGTCATTAATTTGACAGAAAAAGTACTCAATAATGATGAAATCTGTGTACTTGAATTAGGCCTGTCCTTCTGTCCAGAGATGCATTTTGATTATGCGCAGGCACGAGTTGATTTGTATAAATTTGAAAGGAAGCTCAAATTGTGTAAAATGCATGCCCACAAAAGGAAAGAGACAGAGATAACACCTGGATCTGTAATAATTGGAAACATAGGTCTATCTATTGGTGACATACCTACCTTACATGCCATGACTACTCTTGAACAGCAGGGATCCCCCGTAGCTGTTAGTGAAATATTGGATCCCCTCAATCGTTCCCAGATGTCCAAAATTGTAACTACCCTTGATATAGACACCAGAGAAACCACTTTCACAGGCTTTAAAGCCAAATCCAAGTATATTCCAACTATGGCCAAAGACAATATTGATGTTTTTAGTGACCTGGTAGCACAAGATTTTCTTGAGCTTCTTAAGAAAAAGAATACACAGAGTAAGAACTTGACCAAAACTCAGTGGGAGGCGGTTAACAGTTTACAAAATGATCGAGAAATAGTGATTAAACCCTCCGACAAGGGAGGTAATGTTGTTATCATGACCAGGGCCATGTATACTAGAGAGGCACAACGCCAACCTAATGACCCCACATGCTATGGGAAAGTAGATAGAAAATATCTAATTGAACTAAAAGATATCTATCTTGAGAAACTTCAGGTTTGGCATGATAAGAGCCTATTATCATGGGATGAGAAGCAATTTCTCAAAAATGACACTCCCACTATCCCGACACTGTACCTTCTTCCCAAAGTACATAAAAACATGAATGAACCACAGGACGACCCATTGTGTCCTCGAAAAAGTCTTCTTGAAAACACCAGCACTTATGTCGATCATTTCCTATTCCCATTTGTAAAAGATCTCTCGTCCTACCTTAGAGATACCACCGATTTCCTACAAAAAATTAGGGATGTAAATATGGGAGAAAATCACTGGATGGTATGTTTGGACGTTGAGGCATTGTACACCAGTATCAGACATGATGATGGTATCAAAGCTTGCAAATTCTTTCTCAATAAACGCAGAGTTGAATTCTTGGAACATACTCTCATGCTCTTAGACATGATAACCATCTGTCTGAAAGAGGATGTTTTTATGTTTGAGAGGGAATTTTATAAGCAAATACAAGGTACTTCAATGGGCACCTGCTTCGCTCCCAGCTACGCCAACCTCATGGTGGGCTGGTGGGAGAAGCAGGTGCGCTGGAATGACCGAACTGAACATTGGACTTTATGTGTATCTAAATGGCTACGGTACATCGATGACATCTTTTTTGTATAGGAAGGGACTGAAAATGAACTAAATCTGTTTATTGACTGTCTAAATCAGAATGATGTCAATTTAAAATTCACAAGACATTACAGTCAGGAATGCATTGATTTCCTAGATCTAAAACTCAGGAATGATAACAGTAGAATCAGTACAAACCTTTTCAGAAAAAAGACAGCAGGAAATTCTATCCTGCATGCTGCCAGTTCCCATCCACCAAGTTTCAGATGGGAAATCCCCTAAAGTGAATTTTTAAGAGCAAAACGCAATTGCAGCACTACCACAGCATATGAAATCACGAAGCAGGAAATGAAAATAAGATTCAGGGAAAGAGGGTACTCTAGGAAAGCATTATCTCAGGCTGAAAAAAGAGTTGAAAGCCAATCAAGGGATGAGATTCTCAATACAGCAAAGCATACCAAGATCATTGAGACAACTCCCAAAAAAACAGTGAGATTCATTACAAAATACTGCAGTCAATCAAACCAAATACGTAGCATCCTTAGAAACAGATGGGATATCCTGAAACAGGACCCAATCCTAAGAAATGAGATAGGTGCTACACCATCAGTAACATACATGAGGAGCCCATCTCTGAAAGATATGCTAGTACATAGCCATCTTCAAACTAAGGAAGGCAGCTGGCTCAAGTAAGCAAAGGGTTTCTGTAAATGCGGGAACTGCAAAGCGTGTAAAAACAGCAGTAATGTTTTAGAAGTTACACTAGAGAGAACCAAAACGATCTGGAAAATTCCCAAACTTATCACATGTAACACTGACTTCGTGGTATATGCAATAGTATGTCCTTGCCAGTTGTGGTATATCGGGTCGACTACCTTTCCGATCAAAAAACGCATCTTCGAACACTGGCGAGCGATTACTAATTGCGACCAAACCTATAGCACAGCGAGACACTTCTCAAGGGAACATGGAGCTGACTGGACCAAAGCCAAATTCTTTGGACTGGATACAGTCAAACCCAACCCGAGAGGAGGTAACCGTATAGATGCTTTACGCAAACTCGAGTCACGTTTCATCCTTCTAACAGGCACTAAATTCCCAGATGGCCTGAATCAGGATGAGGAACTGTATTCCCACCCATAATGAGACATAGCCAGCTACAGAAATACCAAGGCCTTGGTGGGCTGCTCATGCCCGACCTATACTTCTCCCCTTTTAAAAGTTGAATCTAATTTGTTTTGAATTATAATCAAATGTAACCAGTCAGAGTGAATTAATGCTGTGATCATTGACAATATTGATTTTGATATGCTATGTTGCTAACCAATTCTGTATTTTGATTCACACAGGGATACTACTGTGAACCTCCTTGTACTTCACACCTGTGATAGAATTACGAGCACCGGAGTATATCGGCGGATCGCCCACCTTTACTCCTAGTCATCATCGAATGCATGCCAAGGGTACTATACCCTCGATCACACGACTGCTCAACATAGTGACTCACTCGAGGGTTATCCCTCCAAACCACATTACAGCACATAGCTTATCAGAAAGGCACTAGTCCTTCAACTGCAGCAAACACAGCTACTAATGCACCTTTGCTTAAATCACCGACTCTCATACCATTTAGTTAATGAATATAATATTCAGACCTTACTCTAAACTGGTACAAACAATCAATGAAAATAATTGTATTGTAACAAAATCACCTGTGTTATTTGAATTGCACTTGTTATTAGAATTTAATTTAATATGATTGCAATCACATTGTGGAGTGATCCATCAATCAAGATTTCTTTTATGTTTATGAAATCAAAATGTGCACTTACCCTTTAAAATCTGTGTAATGGAGACAATGGCCATGTGACCAAGACCACGGACGTGGTCGAAACGCGTCGTCCTTCTCTGCCTGTCTGAAATAAACTGCTACACTGATCGAGCGGGCTCGTGTGGATTCTTCTTTTCCATTGGATCTACATTTGGTGATATATATATATATATATATATATATATATATATATATATATATATATATATATATATCGCGCTACGTCCCCAAAAGCAGCCGTGATATCTACTGCCTCAAAATCAGAGTGCGGACCACAAAATCCATTACGCCATTAAAAGTTTTTATTCAGCCTCAGCTCACACGATCGACATGACGCGTTTCGGTCCCGGAAGGACCTTGATCACATGACGAAATTTTCAAAACTAATGGGGCGCTACGCTCCGCTCCTACCCTGAAAGTCTCTGGGGATTCGTCAAGCGGGGGCTGAGAAAAAAGGGGGGTCCCAAAACGCGTTTTCCCCATGCATTTTTCCATAGGACCTTTAGACACAGCTACAGCCCGAACGGCTGAACGGAATTACTTGTAATTTGGCAGAGAGGTAGTCCTTAGGTCAAGGAAGTGCCTTTTGTAGGTCTGGTGTAAATCTGTTCAGTAGTGCCTGAGAAAATAGCATTTAAATCAATATATATATATCTGTAAGCGCGCTCCGTGCGCTTACCGTAAGCTAACCGTACGCGTACGGTGCCGTGTGCGAGCGCGATTCTGATTGGCTGTTAGATCTTAGTAAACATTCGAATCGGTCGAAACCAGGAAGTGTCGGCCGCCATTTTCTCTCTCGCACTCTGAGGGGGGGAGGAAAAACAAAGTTGGATATCATGAAAAGGGGCAGGCTAGACAGCGTCTAACCACCTAGCCATGGTTAGGGTGTCCCAGAAGGCCATCCAAGTCAACAAAAATTAAATTTTTTTTTTTTGCAAAAACGCCGAATGCGCTTACCGTACGCGTACGGCAAAAAAATAATTAAAAAAAAACACAATCCATATTCTTTCGCCCCCGTGTGCAAAAGGTGCCCGTAGTGCACCTTTTGTGCATGGCCTATAAATTAATGTGAACATTTAATAGATAACCTTTCACAACGAAGCGCATAATATGTCCTCCGTGTGCTGACGGTGCGCGAAGGGCATCGTGCGTACATGGCCCATCCAGCGTAACGTGGGCACGCGGTGCGCGTAGCGCACCGCGTGCCCAACGTGCGTGCACGGCACTAACTGCGTTAAGTGGGCGCGCGGTGCGCGAAGCGCACCGTGCGCGCACGGAACGAACTGCGTGAAGTGGGCGCGCACGGCACGAACGGCGTAAAGTAACTTAGCATTTAAAAAAACGTACAAATTCACTGAAAAAACCATAGGTTTCACACACGTTATAGTTAGGAATTAGCATTTAAAAAACCTTGCAAATTCACTGAAAAAACCATAGGTTTCGCACATGTTATAGTTAGCTGGACATTTCACTCGTAAAAAACCAATGAAATTCCACGTTATAGTTAGTGCAGGCAACTATAACTCACGCGACCGCAATCCTCTGCTGATGCTAATACTGTATTTAGACACTTATTTGCCCATGTCTTGTTCCATTAAATTTTAGCTATACATATATTACAAATATTTTTTTTTCATGAAGACACATATGTCATCAGCAGAGGATTGCGGTCGCGTGAGTTATAGTTGCCTGCACTAACTATAACGTGGAATTTCATTGGTTTTTTACGAGTGAAATGTCCAGCTAACTATAACATGTGTGAAACCTATGGTTTATTGACATGACTGCTAATGAAAGAGTAGCATAAAGTATGATGTTTGTGAAGGCTCCAGATAAACTGCATGCAATATAATGACTCTCAATGTAAAACTAACAAAGTAAAGGAATGGAAACTTAGACTTGCAGGTATTCACTATCCCAATGTATCTGTTTGCTGCTGGTTCTGGCCGATCATTAAAAGTACTGCATCCTGCCTGAGAAGTTTTGCTAATCCGCCTTTCAAATAAAAAAAGTGCAGGACCTCAGTACCTGATACAACATGCTTATTTAAAGTACTGTTGACAAGTATTTACCTATCCACAAACATTTGCCGTATCCCCACCCGTCTCTGTCTCCAGTTTTCTATTGATCCAGCGAAAGCGTTCTTTACTTTGTACAATTTTGGCTTTGTTTGCTAATTATTCTACATTCATTTACTCCTACAAATTAAGTGGGCCCTTTATGATTAGATGCTCAATTCAAATTAATTTACTTCGGAGGCAATGATCCTCTGTGTATCTCTCTCTACCGATAGGAGGGTGGAAATTAGAATGGTCTAAACTCACCGTTAGCTGTTCAATGAGGATCATTAATTGACAACCAACTCACAAATTAGAAATCAAATTTAGATTCACTATTCTAAAGACCATGCTGTACATATATGTAGAATAGCAACTAGAAGTCTCAAACTCCTGAAGAAGTTTAAACGAGTAAGAATTATACATACCAATAACTCTGCAATCACTACACAGAATAAGAGAAGAAACACCTGATGCTCCATCAGGGTTTGCTGATTCTTTCTACAATGCATTTAAATCATCAACAAAATCAAATAAGAATCAACAAGACTCAATAATAGACACAGGCAGGTTTGGAATAAATTATTAATGTACTGAAGATGCAAAGATCATCATAATCACCAATTGCTTAAGCAGCTCAGTTAGAAATATAACAGCTTTAATAACAATGGCAAGCATTTAAACAGGCGTTTTGATAAACAATAGCCACAGAATTGCAGAGTCCGACTGCCAAGTGGGCTGAAGGATAATTTGTAGACTAACAGCTCAATTTCTAAGGGGATGGAAAGGATTCAATTAAAGTCTATAAGGGTGAGTCCATAAGCAAAGCATGAATACTATCTAAGAAAAATTCGGCATAAACAAACAGTCCATATGACATCCATTGTAGCATAGATCAGGAAGTCCAAAGTTAGCAAAAGTTAAAAAATCGAGTAGCATCCTAATTCGTAATGCAATCTAGCATGCTTCGGAAAGCAAGTCAAAAAGAAAACCTGTGAGCTACTTGCGTAAATAGGCGAATGGTGTTTGTTTTGCCTCTTCTTTGGGATTTCTTCTTTCATAAGTTCTTTGGTAAAGTCCTATGGGCCCATTAGGATGGCGGGCCGATCGCCCCCGCCGGGCCGGCGGTAGTCACCGCTGGCGCGGCGGGGGCGATCCGCCCACCATCCACACCTCAAAGCCCCCCCGCCATATTAGGACGGCTGGGGGGTTCGCCGCGGACGGAAAGATCATCCGCCGCTTTTCCGCCGGTCGACTCGTCGACCGGGCGGAAAACATGGTTAATATGGTGGTGGTGTCTGCAAGACACTGCCATCCATATTATGATGACGGCGGAGATCAGCCTTTCCAGGCATGCGGTCTTTGCTACGGGGGGGCCCTTAGCAGGCCCCCAGGAGGTTGGGGGGTGCACATGGGGGTACCTATGGTACCTCCCTGCATTGGCATAGACAAGGTGGCAGGCACCGCGTGATGCCTGTCACCTTGTGCATGCCAATGCACAACGTGCATTCTCAGCATTGTGGTAGGTGTTGCTGTGAGCACCGCCCGCCACAATGCTGGAAATAGGGGATGCCACCACCACGGTGGTGGTGGCATCCTAATTGCAGGTGCGGGACCCCCGCACCCCTGGCAGACGGTCCCGCATTCCGTTACGGCGGCAGGCGCACAACAGCCTGCCATCGTAATAGACCCCTAGTGGTGTAACATCACACCATCATCTCAAGACCATCACATGGCTTATGGTCACATCATGTCACCTAAAATGATTGAAACATCAAGCTAATTTCCCATGCTGGTCATGAAAAACGAAACTTTGCGAGTCCACATAAGCCTAATGTTGCTAAAAAGAAATACAAATTTGCAGTTTACGGTCATAGCTAAAATTCTATTACGTCAGGAAAATTTTGCTGTGTACATTTGAAAAAGAAATGCATTATGTTAAGGGACTGTAGTGTACAGAACAAAGAAGTTATATTACATCTTGACAACGAAAGAAGCTATGTATTCAATCAGGTGAAAGATCGCTTCCAGCGAAAAAGCATCTCTACCTTAATTGTAATTAATTTAAATCAATTCATATATAATGTATAAACTTTCAAAAATATTATTACAAGTAATGTCTAATGTTAAAAATATTCAACCACCACAAACTTTTGGCATTAATCTTATAAATGCATGTTTTTCAAAGATCAAAATTCTAATCTCATTTGAATGTTTTCATATTCTGTAACACCTTTAATATCATTCTGTAAAATATCAAGCTTATATCTAATTGTGTACATAATTTTGCACCCATTTTTCTAAATGATGCATATTAACAAAAGGTACCATATTACTAAGCCACTGCATTTTAGTACAAACTTCAATTTATAAGCAAAAGTTTCATTAGTGCAACTGCATTTATATGTATTAATGTTTTTCTACATGTTTTCTTCATCTAATTTTTTAAAAGCACACTTTTACGATGCTAATACTACACTTGTCTCTATTTCATGTATCTCTGTCTATCG
Organism: Triturus cristatus; assembly: GCF_964204655.1. NCBI lineage: Eukaryota > Metazoa > Chordata > Amphibia > Caudata > Salamandridae > Triturus > Triturus cristatus. The sequence goes on from NC_140582.1 coordinate 239,915,746, forward strand.
AGTGCAATGTAAAACTTCAACCTATTCGTATGCTCTACCTATAAATGTGTCATGAATTATGATTTTCAAAATCTCACTAAATCACTTTCAACCACGATTAATAGGCCTGCAGTGGGCAGTGGTTAGGGAAACCCTCAAACAACATGTGCTGGTGGTCCTTATTGGATGTAAATATCCATGTATTTAAAATTAATATGCTCATTTTCAAAAATTAAAGAGGGCATGCTTTTAATGGCTTTGGAATGTAGAACACATTTTAATTCAAATGCATCCCAGATTTTCCAAGAAACTGCTTTGGCACTGATGCCTGCTCCTTCTCCAGTCTTAGTTTGCTACATACATGAAGGAGATGTGCGGCATGTTGCTATGAAACATCCCATTTAATGAGCAGGTGCTTTCCAGACTCAATCAGTCTTGCACTTGAGGGCCAGCCAGCCAGTAACTTTAGTCAGATGTATGGCCTTGGGTGTATTTAATTTAGCACACTGGAAAACTTGTCATGACAAGATGAACTGAGATCAAACAATGTAAAGGAATTTTTGCAGCTAGTATATCGTAATAGTCAGCATGTATTATTTTAATGCAGTAATCACTGTTTTTTATGGCTTTAACTATGCGTCACTATAGCGAAAACCAAGCCTAAATCTGGTTATTCTCTGCTATGACGTAGAAACAGTGGGAAACAAACCTTTTTTCCTACTGTTGCCATGTCTTAAAGGAATTCCAGGCTGACCTGACAGGCCTCTTTGAGATCCTGTAAGCACAACTCCAGCTCACAGCTCCAATGTAGGGTAGAGATCACTGCTTCTGGAGGCGGGGAAGGAGGCTGGACAGGGAGGGGTGGCCAGAGGCGAGATATTTCATTTCACATTTGGGGCATGGAGTAGTAGTCATTTTATATATGACTCCCCTACTGCTCCTCTTCCCCCCCCCCCCCCATCCCCAGTTATAAGTTGAAAACAGCAGCAGATGACTTTGAAGGGAATACATAACCTAAAATTATAAATGGGCAAAAAAAGAATAACAGGAATGCTTTTTATCTTGAGGTTCTGAGTGATATTATAGACAACTTGAGCTTCTCTTTCGTCAACAATTTGATGGAATTCAGAACTCCTCATTGAAAAATATCCCTGTTTTCCGCTCTGCTCGCTTCGTCATAAAGGTCTGTCCTACCAGAACAGCTCTATCTCAGCTTTGGGAGGGGAAAGGTGAGAGGACACAGAATTGGCATGTGGTCAGGCTTTTTTTATATTTCACACAGGAAGGAGAGGCCATGTCATAAACAGCTCAATCCATTGCACCTCTGTCTTTACATAGCCGTTGAAAAAGGGCTAGAGGATTTGGGTGGTCACACATAACATAAAATGATAGATGCTTCACAGTAAGTAATAGGGATGTTTTTCACGGATGTGTTGGGAGTGATATCAAAAGTGTGACACTCAAGGTATTGATGATGTTACTCAGAGCCTTGAGGTTCCCCAAGGATCTTCTGACCATGCATACTAAGGGATTCTGGCTGAAATCAAAAAGACAAGAGTGAAGATTGAGTTGTAGATGCCACCCAGAACCTCGAGCTCGAAAACACACCTTTTATTCACTATTACGCATCTATAATTCTATGTTTTATTCAGTTTTCCCATTTTATAGCACAGTCAATCAGAAAATACTAAGATATGCTAATTATTGCATGGCAAGAAAACATTTGGACGCTTGATCTCTGTCGGTCTATTTGTCTGCTTGGGTTTTGATTTTTCAGCTACCAAGAACGAACTACTTTTTGCCAAATATTGTACCATAGTATGTAATGGGGGTAAGATGTTTTTAATTCAAAGCCTTGTAGTGATCATGCATCTCTACCTTTGGAAATCACAATGAACATCAAAGATCTAAAATTCTGTAACAGCTTGAAAATCCGTGTAATTGGTGATGGTGAGGGAACATTCATGCTGGTAAACACACAGTTGTTTATGCACCAGAAACTATACTGGGTCTGCCAAGACAATAAAAATAAGTGCAGAAGGCCAGGTAAGTACTGCCAAAGACATTTTTGACCCTACACGAGTGCATACCTTGCGTCCTGTTTACTTACAGGAAACTCTCCATTTGTGATGGAAAGCTAAATTAAATTGTATGCACATGTTGAAATGGGAGCTCAGAATAGCAAAGCATCATTAACCTGATTTTAAATTAAATTATCAATGAATTTTTAAATGTCCCAAAAATAAATGGTTTATTTATGATTATATAAGTGGTGCATAAGATAGTTTTATGTATGTCATTTATGTATCTTTGGTATTTTTAATGTTGGTTTTTATCTTTTGCATAGCATTCTTGAAAGATACTGGTGGGTGTAATCTTTGATATTTATCAGGTACCGGCTGTCGTATCTATATGCCTTCTGTGTGAGAAGGCTTGTCTCTGCTCGATTTCTAGAGGTTGTTGGCATCTGTCTGTCACTTTTGAGACTCAGCGATGTGGCAAGCGCAAGGTAAGTGTTTTTTTTTTATTCTGCTTTCCCTATCCCATCATCTGTCGACTCCCCCCCACCCCGCTCACCCGCTGTTACCTGTGCAGGTTACACCTGGTAAGTTTATTATATACAACTTAAAACTAGATATATTACTGTTCTTATATATATATACCTTCCATGTAATAATGTATCTTTATATTTATTACTTTACTACTAAATCGTTATCGTCATCCCAAACCTCAATCTTCTACTCGCTACAATGCACAACCCTATTTCTCGCCCTATAACTCTCTCAATATATCTTCTACCTCCACTGTCTGACTCATCCCAAACCCCATTCTACTAGTATGATTCCCAAAATAACCCTTTCTAAACTCTTCCCTCCTTGCATTCTCTCAAACCTCTTTTACTATTCAGATCTCCCAAATAAGCCTTCTAAACCCTTCCCTCTGGCTCGTCCCCCCTCCCCTTTCTCATCCCAAATCTCCTCCTGCAGCTATGATCTCCAAATAAACAGTTTGTAGACCCTCCCTCTTCTATCCCTCCATTATCCTTCTCAAATCAGGCAAGTGCTGCTTACAGCAGCACCCGCCGCAATGTCAAAGATGCGGAATGCGACCCCCACAGTGGCGGGCGCATCCTAATTGGCAGTGCGGGACCGCCGCACCGCTGGTGGCTGGTCCCAGCACTGCTAGGGTGGCGGGCGGAACAAAGTCCACCCGCCATCCTAACGGGTGCCCTTAGTTCAGGATGGATTGATGAAACATAAAACGGTAATAAATTAACTTTATTACCGTTTTATTTTTTAGCTCTGGGGCTTGTGGGGGCGACGCTCCTCTGCTCAAATAGGCTCAGACCTTAACATCAGCCATGAAAAGCAGCTACAAACACTGCTACATAAAATTATTTGGCATCAGTGGCAGAAACTTGCTAGTTCAGCTACAACTCTTAGAGAGTTTGTTAGCAGCATCTGCTTGGTGATCTTAGAAGTCTGGACAGCCATTTCATGGGTGTGGATAGGGAATAAGAGTCTGAACTTGAGTTGTAAGACGACGAACGACATGAGAAGTTATTTGTTGCTGCTTATTTATAGGCAGTTGGTGTCAGCTAAATTTACTACTAAATTGGCAGCCATTTTATTTTCTGCAAAATAGTTTTGCAGAGAAGAGCTGTCTGGTAATGAAATGGGTTCCAGGGTGTGTAACAGAACATGACATAAGCAAGATTGACAATTTTAGGGGCTTGTGGCAAGTATCCATTTTGAGTAAAAGAGCTTTTGCGTTCATCGTTCACAGTGTTTAGGAAGCCTGAGTTTATACAGGGCGTGATGCAGGGAGATGTGCAACTGACTGATGAAGCTGTTTGATGATTAGGTTAGATGAATGTATTGACAGTGAAGTGCATCCATTGACATGTGGCAAGCACTCTTTCTGTGTAGTGGATAGGCTTCTCCCAGTGCTTTTTCAGACTGATGGTGGGGCCAGGAATTATTGAGAGGGTTAAAGAGGCCCTTGAAGTGTGTGAGTTCCCTGCAAGAGTTCCACACTTTGGCTCAGATTTATCAAGAAGTCATGCAGTACAGGGCAGCAAGTAAAGTTGCTGTGCTGCGTTGTGCGAAATAGAGAGAGTAGAACAGCACCTTATCTACTAAAATGTGGTGTTGTTCAGGCCTCACCCTGGGCTGGTGCACTGTAGGCAGCCATGTACCAACGCAGACATCCGTCCGCCATAGACCGTAGTGCAAGGGTGTCTGGAGCATAAGCTGTGTCTTGGAAGGGCTCCCTTGCAGTACAAAAACTATACTTTAAGGTTTTTCCCACTTTTTATGTGTGCTGTAGAATGCAGCACACATGCAAAGTAGGACAAATAAGGAGAAATGAAAACCTATCACCACGATGCATCTGCCTTGAGGATGTGTAGGATTTTGGTGCAAATTTATTATCTACAATTCTTTGTAGGTAAGGATTTACAGCAAAACCCATGGGTGGTTGCATGGTTATACCAATGCGCCACCCATGGAACGCCCCCTTGATGCAAAGTAACACAAGGCAGAGCATTGCGCAACATTCTGTTTCTTTTGGTCACTTTTCAACTCAAAATACATTTTGCATAGGGTAGTATATTCCACCCAAACACTTTTCATCATGCTTGTGAGGGGTAACGCAAACCCAATGCAAAGCATTTGTAAATTTGCTCCTTAATCTTTATAACTGAAACACTACATTAGATTCCAGACTGATGATGAGTGAAACAGACATTTTTAATTTGAGGGGATTGATATCCGAGGTTATGTTTAGTTGTGTAAATTGAAAAAAAGCTTACAGCTGTAGCATGGAGATAGCATTATCTTATGGTGAGTAATATGTGGTCAAGTCAATTGTGATCGCGAAGTGGATTTTAAATGAAGAAAAAGTATCTGAGAGGTGTAGACATGAGGAGGATGAGGAAAACTTGTCAGGACAAAAAGCAATGGACCCGAGCCCATTGATGCCCACAATCACAGGGTTAGTGAAGAGCAAAGGCTTTACTGATTATCTGAGAATTCACCTGGTAAAAGAACGACCTGGTTCAGTGCACAGATCCCAGGTTACTTAAGAAATACGGAACAGATGGTCATGCTCTGAAAAGGGCTTTTGATGAGGCAAGTCTGGGGGTGTGCAGGATATTGGTATAAGGAAACTAACACTAATAAACAGGGTTAAAATGGAGGTTAAAAGAGGGCGGACATTTTTTTTTAGAAGAAAGCTAATGGTGAGAGATTTGGTACACGGAGATATCACTAGACTGGTACCTAATTTTTGAAGGCAGGGTGGGCTCTATCTGCCATTTTTAGAGAACGAAGGGACATATTAACAACGGCCAGAGATAATTATCGCTGGCCGTGCTTAGAGATAGTTATATTATCGCAGGCTATCTCTGGTATTTATCGCCCTGGTAGCGCGTTATTAACAACGCGTTACTCCAGGGCGATAAAAATTCCAGAGATAGCGAGGTTATTGCCCTTTTGCAGGGAACATCGCTGGTTTTCCAGCGATGTTCCCTGCAAAATGGCAATAAACTTCCTGATACGACCCACAGGGTTGTATCAGCATAATCCACCCCCTATGTTAGGGATGGCTAAGTCAGGTTTTCAGCAGACGTTAGGTTTTGGCTAAAGCGCATAAGAAAGGGGAGATTTTTGGGGTAGACAGGGAAAAACGTCAGCTATTGGGTGGTTGCAAAGGTGTCTGAAACATCAGAGGATGTTAGTGCTGCATTTGTAGTTGGTAGTTTTAGTAGAATGAAGCTAAGAGAGCAAGCACTGCCCATGGCCGTGCCGGACCTGTTGGATAAGAAAGGTAATCAAGAGGTCAAAATGCCAGAAATATGTGGGAAGAGAAGAGAGAGGCATGAGGTCAGTTACAGCCAAGGAGGGTTAGTTTATTTGTTCCTAGAGAGAGGTGCTGTAGACATTTAGAGGTATTCGTTCTTCATCTATGGCATTACCCTATGTGTAAAGCAATGGTACAAAGAATTCAGAAATTGTAAGCACTGTCTTTCCTCCATTAATTGAGACCTTTCCTCAATGTGACCTGTCATGTGGTCTGTGTTGCGCCGCCAGCCGCAAGGTCTGTTGCACTGCTGTTATTACCAGTGCAAGTGTTTCTAGCACAAATACCGTGAAATATAGCACACGTATAATGGATTCTAGACTAGAACATTGAACACAAAATACATACATAAGCATTGTACTCTGCACCAGCCTGTCCTATGTGTTTTAGAACTGTATTCAGGAAAACGTTCTCCTGGTAAATGCCTTTTAGGATGCCATGTTGTGTCAGGGTAAAATCGTTTTAGGGTGCCAGGTTGAAAACATTTTCGTGCTATAAAGATGGATATCAGACATGTAAATGTGCTTTTTTTAGTTACACAAATTAGCCAATAAATATTGCATGATTTGACCATGACAGTTTTTAGAAGGTTTTCATGTGATTATTTGGCAAATCATCTAGCTCATGCTTTTTGCTTGTTTCAAAGAATTCTTAGCGGTCTGGCTCAAACTAAAATTCATTTCATGTAAACATATATGTATTTGTCAAATAAACAAATGAGTGGATTAATCCCAGCTGCAAATGCTTTAGCCACTATTTCACTGTTTGCTTTAATCACAATGTTGATTGCTCACATCAGCAATGCAGCATAATTTATTAATGCATATGAAATTTATGCTGGAAATAGAAATATAATTTTGCTCCAAACATTCTATCAAGATTCACAAGCCTCATTCCTAACTGGCAGGACTGAAGGTCAAATTTTGTCATGTGTGAATGCAAAATTTGGTGTGCTTTAAGTATTTCATGAAAATAAAACCACTGTAGAATCTCCTCTAAGTGAGAGTTGCAAGAATGACTGCCTATTATTATTATTAATATAAGATTTTAAACACTGTATTTATAATACCATTTTATGTTTCTGCTTCTCGCACTGCGAGAAAACAGTGGGGCGCCACTCCTCTGCCCACATGGAGGAACCTCCCCTGAAAGTACCACATACCACGTATTGCATGGCTATTACAGGCTCCTCACGAATGGTATAATATATAATGGCACAAGACCAAAAGGCAAGTATATTGTAGGCCCTTTGTCTGAGTTATAAGCCGGCGCCACAAGTGTTTCTCTGCAAACAAACCATGCATGGCCGCCTATCATGCGTGCACGCTCGATACATTTTCTCGAGTACCACAAAGAAGAGGTCATTACAGAAAAATCTTTGACTTGAAATTTTTTTTTTACATGTGGTCTATCACTAGGACCAATCTATTATGATGGAGGCAGTAGCACTGAACTGATAAAACAGAGTTACAGATACAAATTCTTTTTTAGCAAATACAGGGTTGAATCATGAACATGTTTGCTGGCAAAGAGTGATCTGAAAGTGTAGACTTTTGAAACTCAAAATCGACAGCAATGTGTCGGGTATTCCTTCTCCATGATTGCGTGGTAATGATTTCTTTCATAACAATCATGTCCTTATCAGCATTGGTGGCATAAATTATTTAATCCACCGGAAAAGCCGCTGGTGTGCTGGATTTCATGATAAAGTTGAGCTACGCTTTAGCTGCCTTGAACATGGAGCTGTGACAATGTAGCTGCACTCATGAAAAGTAGGCCGTAGGGTTTTGATCTTTCCCCAGCTTGTGTATAATCTCATAGTCATACTCAATGCGAGGTGGCATCTTGGTATTTGGATTTTAAAAAATTGTTAGTGCCTGGTGGCCTGTGACAACAGTATACCACTTTCCATAGAGGAATACATGAAAATGTTCGCAGGGCCACACCACAGTCAGATTCTCTTTCTCTGTCTGAGAGTAGGTGTGTTCTGTCTTAGACAGGTTTTGACTGGCATAGACCACAATATGTCTCTGAGCATTCATATGACAATTGTGTTGAGAAAGGATTGCTCCTAGCCCAACTGGGCTTGTCTCAAATGTTATCTCGGTGTGTAACTTGGGGTCAAAATAAACAATTTCAGTTGCATTTTCAATCCATGTTTAATGTCTCTGAAACTTCTGATGTACTCTGAAGACCAATGAAAAGGTACATTTTGCTTTGTCAAGTCTCTTAATGGAGCACTCTTGGTAGTAAAGTTGCAAGTGTATTTTGAGCAATAACTGGCCATGCCTAGGAAGGCTCACAATAACATCTTGGGGTGGCAAGTGGATGACAGTGCTTGCGCCTTATCTGGGTCTGGATTCCCCAATCAGAGAATATATGCCCAAAGGACTTGAGTTTGGTCTTGTGAAACTCACACTTGGCAGCATTCAGAGTGAGGCCTGCATCAGTGAGTAACTGGCATACCTGAATGAATGAATGAATGAATGAATGAATGAATGAATGAATGAATGAATGAATAAATGAATGAATGAATGGGAGTGTTTGTTAAGCGTTACGAATACCTAGCGGTGTCCTGGTGCTGTGGGAGACAATGAACAGTAGAACTCAATTATAATATTATTGTAAGAAGAGCCATGTTTTCAGAGACTTTCTGAAGATGGAAAGGGAGGCAGCTGCTTTGAATTCAAAAGGAAGTCAGTTCCAGAATAATGCTGTGGACCTGAAGAAACTTCTACCTCCCCAGGAGGCACCACCAGAGTTTTAGCAGAACTGGAGAGCAGAGTCCTGCCGGGCGTGTATCACCTCAGATTTTTGTTTAAGTAAAAGGGACCCTGCCCTTGAAGGGTCTTATAGGCCATTACAGAGAGCTTTAAAGATGGTGCTGTAGTGATGATACCTATCTCCCTATGTACAATGCTAAGTTAGCACCACCACGTTAGATGTTAGAAAGCCATCTTGCCGCTTCTGCTGCTTTTGCACGCGACACTGTAGTCACATGTTATTAATTAAGAAATGCTTACTCGACTTTGCTTCACATGAGAACTGTCTGTTGTTTAACAATCCTTAACAGTGAGCAGTGACCTTGGTCTGTACACCGTGTAAAGAACGAGTCTGGGTCACTAGACGGTGCATGTTGTTGTGTTCAGGTTGATCGTACCACTATTTAGCCATAGCATGCACGCAGCTGCAGATACCTGAAAGACGAGTGCTTTTTAATATTGCAGTGCAGCATGTTTTAGAGTCAGTCGGCAGAAGAGTGTTCCCAGGAAAGAGCCTAGCTGATCCTGTGATGTGATTCCACTAAGCTGACCTATACGGTATGGGGTTCCCCATTCAAATCTAGAGACCTTCTAATAGTCTAATAATAATACTATTAGTTTACTAGCGAAAGGAGGGTGGTTGCTTTCCACTGTCATTTTATTATGATTGCTCCTTTCATTTTCTATGGTATTGTAACAATGCTGATGGTTCTGATCTTAACCATTTGTCTGCTTATGTTAGCCAAAATACTGCATCCTAGGACGCGAGGTTTATAAATTAAACTCTTTAAACTTTAACCGTGTCTCTGTTTATTCTGTTGTGGACTGATATGAGAATAATTACGAAAAGGTATTTCTGATTCACACCATTCCTGAGAATATACTAAGTCGCTTGTTCTGGGTTGTCTATACATAGGGACTGCCGAGCTAGATCTCGGATAACGAATGGGATATTAAGCTATTCGGATAAGGGGTTCTGGGTTCTGAGGGGAGTTTTTGGTACACCACAATTCTCTGAGGTCCTGGGTTCCTGCGCATAGTTCTGTGCATAAGCAGAATCTCTGCAACATGGTGCACCTAATGTTTGGTCTATTTGAGACGCCTTAGTAGTGCTTCTATCAGTCCACAACACCCTCACTCTGGTTTCCGGTTGACGGGAGTGACGGTTTAACCTACCTAGGTTTCGACTAATAGGTTCCTTCAAGCTTGATCATTAAAAAGGTTATTTTTCCTGAACCCCAGTGCTACACTTGATATCGTTGTTACGCTTTAGTGTGTCCTGATGGCGGTTGATATAGCCGCGCATAGTCGTACACCTCTGCACCGTCATTTGACGGCGTATGGGGTGCCAGATGAAGGGATGGCTGTTATTTTTGTGGTCAGTGCTGATGCGTCATACCCGTATGAGTTGTTTTACTCATGGGTGACCTTTCCGGCGGTGGATGACGATGATACGTTTCACACCTATACTGCCACTGCGATTCCTGCGGTCTATACCCCATATAGGACACAAGAAATTCCTATCTCTGCCTGGCAGCATACTATTTGGTTTAATGGCGCCCTTCCCCATGCGGTTACACCGGCGAGAATGGGCCCGTTGTCTATTGCAGGGGCCACATGGCCGGTGCTAGCCGGATTTACGCCTCATCCCCGCTATCTCACGGTGGCGGTAGCTGAGTTGCGTGTGCTCCACACTGCCCTTATTACAGTACATAGGGCTTTAGTGCAGTACGTGTCACGCACCGTGCAGGCGGGGGCACCTGCTGTTGCGGGACAACCTACGGACCACCACGCAGTGGTTATTAGTCCTGTTATGGTTAATTCGGTGGTCGGCAAGCGCCCCACCAGTAAGGATGAATTTCCTTATTGGCTTGCTGAGAAAATTGATCAACTGGAAGCAGTTTTTTCGAATACTGGTCCTGTGGATAAACACAGGATACTCACCATTACTTTGCCTAAAGACCTGGTCACGGACATTGCCGATTGTGACAACTGGGGGAAGGTCTTTGCGGCGACCTATTCGAAGTGCTATGGCACTCCGTTTATGTCTGTACTACCCTCCGTCATTAAGAAGGTTCAAGAGAACTATGGGGCGGAGGCAGCTATTGAATTGGGAATGAGGCTTGTCGACAGCTTCGATGTGGTTTGTTCCATGGTCATGGGCAACCTCAAAGGAGATGCCATGCAGTTCCAAGTTGGTAATATGCTGGAACTTGTGGATGTGAACGACAGGCCCAGGGAATTTGCTAAAATTATTCAGAAAGCCTACAGAATGGTAGGTCGTAGCGCCTTGGGTGTGAAACCCACCGTGATCATTCCCGATGTAGTACAACAAACTAAGGTGAGTTCGTCTACTAAAGACGAAAAACCCAACTTTCCAAAGCAGAGTTTGAGAGCAAAAAAACTGGGAAACAGCAACAGAAACAGGGTTCTCGTTCTGCCTCACCCGACTGGTCGTCCAGTGACCGCACGTATGATCTGTGCGATCGTTCTCGTATTAAGTCACCTGATAGATTTCAGGTTTCTGAACAACGCTCTCCTTGTTCTTCACAGGAAACATCGGATTCACAATCCGGTGGTGGAGACCGTGGGAAAGGAAGAGGTGCTCAAGGTCGTGAGCAACCTCGCCAGACCAACGGTAAAGGCAAACAGGACGAGTCTGCACGTCAACGGCCCCCGTTTCAGAAAAAGAAAGTTGCTGCTCTAATGGCGAGGTATGCCTCAGATGGTACGGACACAGCTTCTGAACCTGACATGGGTGCTAACGCTGCTAGACAGCGCGGCGGAAGTTACAGTAGTGCGGCAAGCACTGCGTCCATATCTGGAGGTGACAGCAACTGATACATTTGTAAGTGTTGAAACTGCTGATACCCGCGTGGCTCCCCCTGAAAGACTGTTTGAAATTGTCCTTTTAATTGAGGGTGATATACAACGTAAAATTAGAGTGTTTTTTGGGGATAATCTGACCTCCACCTATGATATTCTTTTGGCGGAGGGTGATTGGCCCCGGCTTTCGTTTTAGATGCTCCTCGAGGGGAGGACGTGATCCTCCCGTCCTTTGGGCACACAGTGTCGACAGAACATTGTACGAGGTTGGCCGGGGAGTGGGCGCAGGTGCTTGCGCCTGCGTTGTATCGTAATCAGGTCGGCTGGGATAAATTTTCTCCCAACCATGAGATTCCGTTGCGGTCCACGCCTCAGCCACAACCCCAATATCCCATGCGTCGCTTCCATCCTTGAACAATTGGAATATCAGGGAGTAATTGAAACATGCGTGTCACCTATGAATAATCCTTTTTTCACTGTGACGAAGCCTGACGGATCGTACCGCCTAGTTTTGGATTACCGGCACTTAAACTCACACTGCCGGACGTGCGCGTTGCAAAATACCCACGGTTCGGCTCTCGTCGATAGTCTCGTGAGAAAACGGTTTAAAACCACACTTGACATTTCCAATGGCTTTTATAGTCATAACCTGGCCCCTCTCAGTTATGAGTGGACAGCGTTCACCTCGGGTGGCATACAAAAACAGTTCAAAAGGCTCCCGATGGGCTATAAAAACAGCCCTGGGGTCTTTGCCGCTCGAGTGGTCTCTCTCTTAGAGATGGTAGACCAGGAGGCGTACTCGTATGTCGACGATATATATCTAATGGACGACGTGTTGCTTCCACACCTTGCTCGCGTGGATAACATAATTACTATGTTTGCAGACTTCGGTTACAAGTTCAACTTTGCGAAGTCCCACATTGCCGAGTATACGTTGTTGTTCTTGGGGTAGAACTCAACAATGAGGGTCGAGGATTGGCTCCGCACTTCCTTGAGAAGTGCGCACGCCTCCGTGCTCCTACTACACTGAAAAAATTGCAATCCCTGCTGGGCTTTCTGAATTTCGGTCGCACGTATATTCCTGACTATGCCTAGCGTATCAAGCCGCTTTATGCCTTGGTACAACCTACTTTTTCCAAATCATGCTGGCTGCCGGAACATTCAGCTGCATTACAGTTATTGCAGGCTGACCTTCTTGCTTCGAAATACTTAGAAACGCGTGATAACCACACTAACCTGGTCATTAGAATTGTGCCGGGTGCAGTGGGGTTCACATACTTAACGTTCAATGAGGGCGACACCTTCCCCATTGCATACAAATCACATCTGTACACTTCAGCTGAGCTGCGATTTTCCGCTGTCGAGAAATTTCTGACAGCAGTTCAGATGGCAATCCTGAAAGAACGTGCACTATCACAAGGGAAACGTATGCTGGTGGTGACACCATATCCTGCCCTCGAGGCAGTGATGAAAGCTAGTGTACCTAATTCTAAGGCTTTGCATCCAAGGTGGATACAATGGGCCACTTCCTTGACTTCGCCAGACGTCACATATATCTTTGACGCGGCATTACAGACTCAGGAGTTCTTGCAATATGAATTCGTTCATCCACCTCCTGTGTCTTTGCGCCAGCTCGAGGATTACCATTCTGTCATTTACACTGACGGGTCTGCGCAGCCCGCAACTGGGTCAAAGCACGCCTATTCAGCGGCTTGCGCAATTGTGGTGGGTACATTCGTAAATGGTGAGTTCCAATCCGATGTTGTACATACACAGACATTGGGTGATTGTACCGCGCAGTTGGCGGAGCTTCGTGCTCTAGTGCTTGCACTGGAGTTTGCTGATCCTCGAGTCACTACTCTTATAGTGAGTGACTCGCTTTATTGTGTCCAAGCATACAACGATAATCTTCATTTCTGGTCTCAGAACGACTACCATGATTCCAAAGGTTGCACGATTAAGCACAAGTTGCTTTGGGTTCGAGTGGCAGATCTTAAAGAACGTCTGCCTCTAGTGGATGTAATTCACACTCTTGGTCACCAACATGTTGGCGTCCATGCTGTCGGTAACAGTTTAGCTGACGAGGCAGCAAAAACCGCAGTGGCGACATACTTAGTAGCAGCAGTTACAAGATCCAAAAGTAAGATCGATGATGACATCTTGGCGGCTATTGCTGCTACAGAGACGGGGAAGGACTTTCCAAAAGGCTTCCCCTCTCGTTACCATTATCACTTAAGTCCTGATAACGTCCCGTTAGTGAGGATTAACGACGTTGGTGACAGATTGATTCCCAACGCGGACTGCAGACCTTCTTTGAGATCAGCGGCTCACGAGGACATGGCGTCCGCGCATGCCGGCGTTGCGGCTACGGTATCTTTATTACAGCAACGTTACTGGTGGTTCGGCATATACAAACAAGCATGCGCCTATGTTCTTGATTGTGACATTTGTCAGCAGATCAAACCTTCATCTGCGGCGCGTCCACCACAAACGCAGTTGTATATTTCTAATAAACCATTTGTTTGCGTTTATTTAGATCATTGCGGTTCTTTTACCTCTGATACTGCGCACAAGTACATCTTGGTTGCAGTGGATTCGTGCACACGTTTTCTGAGGGTGTGGCCACAAAGGAGTACTGATGCCCGTACTGTCATCAAGGATTTGCGTGTCTTTGTTGGAAGTTTTGCGTGTGGTACCTTTCATTCTGATCACGGCCCTGCGTTCGCCTCTAAGGCGTACAAAGAAGCTATGAGAAATTTGGGGGTCCAAGTCAAATTTTCGTTTCCATACCGGCCTGAGGGCAATAGTGTGGTGGAGTGGATGAACCGTGACTTAAAGCAATCTTTGACAGCCAGGGTTTTAGGTACTGGCCGGAACTGGCTAGCCCACTTATATGACGTCCAATGTGCACTTAATAATCTCCCTAGAAGGTCTCTGAGTGGGCGGACCCCATACATGATGCTCTTTGGCATACAAATGTTTGTCCCGGACCTTGATGGTCTAGACATGGCGGCGTTGGCCGCACCCTTTGACCTAGATGATCACTGTGCTGTATTGCAGAATCTTCAAGAAGCCAGAGACACTCTAGCGAAGGAACACGACCCTCCACATCTGATGCTGCACTTCAGATTCCGGTAGTCGGCTGGCTACCTCGAGTTGGTGACCTGGTCCGTGAGAAGGTGGAGAACAAGAAGGAGTTCGGCCCCTCTTATCGTGCACCAGTTCCGGTGCTTGGAGTGCAGGGTACTCGTACAGTCATTTTACCTCCACTTCCTGGTCGCAAGGATAACAGGTACATCTCTATTGACAATGTCAAGCTACAGCGAGTGGCCGATACTTCTTAGTATGACACCAGCAGTTTCTTGCCCTTCGATGCTGAGAAATTCTGTTGTAGCCCTTGCTTCTAACACCTTGCCGATGTTGCCGTCGAGATGCATGCAGTCACTGGTCCTTTGCTACCACCGACGGCTAGTGATCTGCCTGAAGATCCTGAGTATGCTTATCCTACAGAAGTCCCGGTGCCTCTTTTGCAATCAACTGCGATTACCCAGTCACATTCTTCTTTTGACAATAATTCTATGACTTCCATTGCCCCGTCAAAGGTTTCCATTTTTGCTGCCTGGTTCAAAAGACATTTTTTGATTCCCCCTTGGACTTACATTTGTCTGGTGCTCATAAGTATTTTTTTGTTTATGTCCATTGGCTTTGTGGTAGTGTTTTTTAGACTTATCAATGGACACTACCTGAAAGAAAGATCTACAATCCGTCTAATTGATGGAACTTTGGCCCCCCACTCCTCATCACATATCATGAAGAGAGACCAGACATTTGTGAACATTACTGCCTGGCCTGTCCGTGATGGGATTGCTTGGGATGCTGTTAAATTTCAAATTCATGGCCCCACTGAAGTAATTAATGTGCCAAATGTATTTTGTGTTTCTATGGGTGATGTGGTTAAACAGAACATCCACTCGGATGATTGGGATGTCAAAGCCATTGAAGCACTGTTTTCTGATTTGAAATATTATGCTGCATTTGATGCTGAAGATTTGTATTTAGATACTGCAAATTATGATGAGCAATTCTGCTATCAACATTATGGCACACACTTCCTGCACAAAGCAAATACGTTTAGGAATTTTGTAAATTACACTCAATGGGAACACTGTCCCGCGCCTAGGCTGGGCAGCTCAGCCACGTTAGTGCGTAAATACACTTATTTTTCTGATTTCAGTGTATCAAACCCGGCCTCCTTTTATTTTAAGGTAGCGCCTGAGTCTGCTTCTAAAGTTAGACTGACACACACCAAATTGTTGTATTCCAAGTCCTTTATGGACGAATTGGTGATTGGAGGATATGATCTGTGGAAGGCTACTATTGATCTTAAATCGGTTTGGGGTTCTAAACCATGGCAGGTACAGGGAACTGAAGCTTTGCATCGTGCCTGTCTTATCCCGAATCATATGTTGTTTCTAAATTCTTCAATTTTTCAGACCACCAGTTTTGGATTGGGTACTACAAAAAAATTAATTTCACCCTCGATTCCGGACCTGGGTGCTTACCCTGGTTGGGGTAATCATACAGATCTTCCCCTTTCTAACTTGCAGGCATCCGTGTCCAACTCGTCCTTCAACATTACTGATTTGAATCCGGAAGGGTGGTTGGTGTGGCAGACAAGTTCAGATGTCTGTCAACATCGGTTTCTAGGTTTCAAACAGGGGTATACAGAAGTTTGTGTGGACCCACGTTTTGAATCCTCTCATAGTGTAACTACCTACTCTGTGGGGAAGTTATGCCAATCATGGCTGCAACATTCTACTTTAGCATCTGTTAAACTTCATTTATCAAAATTAAACGACAAAATAGATTTGAATGATTTTGTTAAGGGTCCTGCTACTGGCAGGTCCAAAAGATGGGTATATGCTGTTTACAACGAAGTTTGGAAGCTGTCTTAGATTGAGGCTGCATCCAGATTACGTGCTATTGATCAAGCCAATATGGAGAAAGTGTTTGCTGTAATAGATAATAGCATTAATACCCTGTCTTCCAGAATTTATACGTTAGATAATATTGTGTCATCTGTGTTATACATTGTGCAGGATGATTTGTCTGTATTGTATCATGGTCAAAACCAGTTGCGTTCTATTATGCAGTTTGCATGGACCTTGCAAACGTTGAAGGCAGGGAAAGTTCCGTGGGATTACATGAATGTTTCATCTTTGTTCCGCCCTTTTAATTTAACTGAAAAGCAACAGTTTATGTCCATGAAAGATGCTACTTACTCACTGCTGCACATTGAGAAGTTAGAACCTTTACCTTTCTCTGTTGCTGAATTAAATTCGGCCGTGTGGCCTATCCACGGGTTGATCACGTTACCTTTTCCCCTGTTTAAGTTTAGTTTGTGCATGAAACATTATACTCTTGGCAGATATGAACAACTTGGTTCTGCCTTCCTGCACGAGGTTTGGTCACTCCCATTCACGTATAGATGTGTGAGAGACGGTACTGAGGTGTAATTGAAAGGGGAGGAGTGTACTTCCACTCCAGATCACTCTGTAGTTTGTAGACATATTCAGTTACATGGTGCTTGTAATGTACAAGGCCCTAATTTAGCGTGCATCCTGAAAGGGATTCCGGTGCCAGTTATAACACCGTCTTTTACGCTGCTTGCTAACGGTAGTTATTTGATATTAAATAATGATGCTTGCTGTGGGATGTTAGTGGGAATTCCTTACGTAGGGCCCGATTCACAGAATTAACTTAAGACTAAATCCTAAACTTACTACTTTGTGGTATTCACAGAATGCACTTACTACTTTTGGTATTCACACACTGCACTTACTACTTTTGGTATTCACAGAATGGATTTACGACTACTAACTTTACGCCCGTACTCAGGCCGGAAATTCTGGCCCGGAGGCGGAGCTTCTGGCCCGGAGGCGGAGCTTCTGGCCTGGAGGCGGGGCTTCCGGGCCGGAGGCAGAGCTTCCGGCCCGGAGGTGGAGATTTCGGCCATGGCTAAATCTCTGCCACTGGCCGGAATCCCCACCTCTGGGCCGGAAGCTCCGCCTCCGGCCCGGAAGCCCCACTTCTTGGCCGGAAGCTCCGCCTCCGGGCCGGAAGCTCCGCAATTCCGGCCCGGGTGCGGACGCAAAGTTAGTAGTCGTAAATCCATTCTGTGAATATCAAAAGTAGTAAGTGCAGTCTGTGAATACCAAAAGTAGTAAGTGCATTCTGTGAATACCGCAAAGTAGTAAGTTTAGGATTTAGTATTAAGTTAATTCTGTGAATCGGGCCCATAGTGACTGTATCACAGCGTGTAGTTTGCTGCAATAACGTCCTTTTCCCACCCCCGCATGGCCAGTTTGATGTTTCTATCTGGCCTTCTATTCCAACCTTGAAAGCAGAGTTCAACAAGATGAGCAGAATAAGGGCTCTTTTTTCTCAGAAAGAAGTCGCGTTGACTTCATCCCGTGAAACATTTGTCCTTCACGTAGCTAACACACGCACGGAAGTACAAGCTCTTTTAAATACTGATCTCCCACTGCATTTTGGAACCCTGATTCAGACTATCTTTAATGCCTCGTCAACAAGTGGCTTGGTTCATTTTTTTAAATATTGTGGGCTCCAGCCTCGTGACCTCCTTTCAAACTATTTTTGGTGTGATCCCCGCATTTTTTCATTCTTTTTTTTCCAGCGTCTTCGGAGGTCTCCCTTTGCTTCTCGCCTTGTAGCTGGGGTGCTTCTACTGATTTGCGTGCTGCGCAATGGATGCACAACATGGGTACCAAGGCAGAATGCCCAGGCTGCTCCATCTGCGTAACCGGATGCTTGATAACTATGGCACTTTACCGTTGGCGACCTTAAGTAGCGCCTATGGATTGTCGTTCCGGTTTCCCTTCTTTACTTGTGTGCAACCTGTTTTTCATTGCCTAGATTGTCCATTCCAGTGGGCTTTGGATTTGTGCTTGTCGTCATCGGTGTCTCCTGCTCTGGATTATGGACAGCTGATGACCCCCTTAGTGGTTCATGAGTTGGACTGTTCTGTCATCGGGATTATGGCCTGTGCGGCTGCACATGGAGTCCTTGGGAACTGGGACATCGGACAGGCGGCTGCAGACTTCTTGGAACGGAGTTATCTTGAAGAACCCGCCTGTTGTCTAAGTTTGGTGCTTGAGGCTCATTTAGTCGAGGAACACGTATGTTCCTTTCCTTTGCTTAATTGGATGGCAGATAATATTGCGGACCGTTCCAATGATTTTCTCTTGGAAGCTGTTGCAACTTATTGTGCCTACAGCCTGATGGTTTGACTTTGTGCCCTCGTTATTTCATGGTACGGCCATCGATGTTTTGCTTTTTACCCTTTTAAGGAGGTTTTTTCCTAACAACATCGTTTTTCTTTTTCTTTTTTTTCCTTCAAACTTTTTCACTTACCTTATATGGACTTATAGTTCATGCCCTTGGTTCCGTTCTATCGAACTTGAACTCTGCGTTCTTGAAAATGCGCCCCTAGTGGTTAGTGGTCCGATCAAAGGGGGGTGTAGTGATGATACCTATCTCCCTATGTACAATGCTAAGTTAGCACCACCGCGTTAGATGTTAGAAAGCCATCTTGCCGCTTCTGCTGCTTTTGCACGCAACACTGTAGTCACATGTTATTAATTAAGAAATGCTTACTCGACTTTGCTTCACATGAGAACTGTCTGTTGTTTAACATCCTTAACAGTGAGCAGTGACCTTGGTCTGCACACCGTGTAAAGAACGAGTCTGGGTCACTAGACGGTGCATGTTGTTGTGTTCAGGTTGATCGTACCACTATTTAGCCATAACATGCACGCAGCTGCAGATACCTGAAAGACGAGTGCTTTTTAATATTGCAGTGCAGCATGTTTTAGAGTCAGTCGGCAGAAGAGTGTTCCCAGGAAAGAGCCTAGCTGATCCTGTGATGTGATTCCACTAAGCTGACCTATACGGTATGGGGTTCCCCATTCAAGCCTAGAGACCTTCTAATAGTCTAATAATAATACTATTAGCTTACTAGCAAAAGGAGGGTGGTTGCTTTCCACTGTCATTTTATTATGATTGCTCCTTTCATTTTCTATGGTATTGTAACAATGCTGATGGTTCTGATCTTAACCATTTGTCTGCTTATGTTAGCCAAAATACTGCATCTTAGGACGCGAGGTTTATAAATTAAACTCTTTAAACTTTAACCGTGTCTCTGTTTATTCTGTTTTGGACTGATATGAGAATAATAACGAAAAGGTATTTCTGATTCCCACCATTCCTGAGAATATTCTAAGTCGCTTGTTCTGGGTTGTCTATATATTGGGACCGCCGAGCTAGATCTCGGATAACGAATGGGACACTAAGCTAGTCGGATAAGGGGTTCTGGGTTCTGAGGGGAGTTTTTGGTACACCACAATTCTCTGAGGTCCTGGGTTCCTGCGAATAGTTCTGTGCATAAGCAGAATCCCTGCAACAGTGCGTTGCCCAACTGGCAGCCAGTGTAGTTTGCTAATGGCAGCTTTCGCAGAATGGAGTTTGGAGATTTTCAGCAGGAACCTCGCAGCAGCATTCTGTAGAGTTTGCAGGTTTTTTTCGTGGACCCTTGGGAAGGTCTTAATAAAGGCTTTTATAGCAAGCCAGGCTTGTTAAGACGAGAGTGATGACAACTATGTTTAAAAAATCAAATGGTATGAATTTCTACATTATTTTTTATCACTCTTACAGTGTGGAAGGAAGCTGAGGTGACCTTATTAACTTGATCTTTATATTTCAGGTCTTTGTCTAGAAGCACTCCTAGGTTTTTTACCTTCAAAACAAGGTTGGGGAGTGAGCCTAGATCAGATGACCACCAAGCCGGGTTCAAAAAGGAAGGGTTATTCCCAAACAGAACAACCTCTGTCTTGGATGACTTTAATTTCAGACAATTGCAGTCCATCCATTTACTTACTTCACTCATGCAGTTCCTGAATATGTCACAGATAAGGGCTTTGTCTTGTTCTTTCTCTGTTTCCTCAAAAACCAGTAAGTCATCCCTATAGTTGAAAGCATGTGTAACACGTTGAATTACTCGGCGAATGACCTCTTGAAATATCTCAGCATCCGAAGATGCTCCAAAGCTCAGTCTTTTGTATCTGAACGAACCAATATGAGTCAAAAAGGTAGTATTATACCTGCAGTTCTCCTCTAGTTCAAGTTGATGGTATCCTATATTCAGGTCAAGATGGGAAAATACTTTGGCTCCATTCAGTTGCATGATCATGTCCGCCATGTGAGGACAAGGGTCTCTCTCTCTCTCTCTCTCTCTCTCTCTCTCTGTAATTCTCTCTCAATGGCTCTGTTCACCTGATGTATGTCAAAGCAGAAACACACAGCTCGGCTACTGTCCTTCTTGGGCCCTATGACTATAGGTGAAACCCATGGTGTGGGGCCTGTGGATCATTCGATGATGTTGAGTTTCAAGAGTCCTTACAGTTCTGTACCTACTGCTTCTTGTAGATGAAAAGCAACTCTGATATGTCATTGAGCATTGATATGAAGCAGTACTTTAATTTTCTTGAGCTTTCACAAGCCTTGGAATAACAATGGGAATCGGCTCACGCTTTCAAATTGAGCACAGAGGTTGTAATTGAGGAATATCAACCCCATGTCAGCAACGTTAACAAAGCTGAGCAAACAGGCACTCTATGATGTCCCTATTAAAACATGAATGATGGCTTGAACTAATCTCTTTCTGTGATGCATTGTCGCTGTGAACGGCCCTTGGCTTTGCTGTGGCTCAGACGCAGCCCAGGTATAGACTTTCATGCCTGACGTTGTGAGGCCTGGCACAGGGGATAGGATGTTAAACTTTTTCATTGGCATGATGTGAATTGATGCACTTCTATCTATGATGAAAGTCATTGGGTGATCTTTCAATGTGACTTTGGGACAGTGCCCAAAAGAAGTCTGTTGTCTTTTTTTGTTTGGCATGTTTTCTTTGAATTGTGATCTTCACATGCAGCTAATCCAATATGTGCACACTGCTTGTTGGTTGATAACATTAGGGCACACTCAGCTTCTTTATCAGTACTCGATATTGTACGATGAACTTGACTACAATTGATTTTGCCTGATCTCCACTTGTCATAGTTGATGTTGCTTTTTGGTTATGTGGGCGGGATGGGAGTGCTTCTGGAACATTCTTGCGTCCATCTTCTCTTTCCATCGTAACAAATTTGATTTATCTTCGGCTCGCACACAGCATGAAATGATTTCCTTTCCCACAACCTTTACAGACCTGTCCAATGGTTGGACATTCACCTTCATGGGGAAACTAAAACTCACATCAACACCATAGTTTTGATTTCTTTAAAGATGTCTACTTATGTGCACAGCGTTTCTGCATGTGGTTGCTTTTCAGTCAGGGCTCCTTCATTGTGAGCAGTTCCTGATTCCATGTCATCAGCTTGTCGGTCTGCTCATTCTTCTTCTCTGGCATCAAGCAGCATTTTCTCCAATCTGTGCGTTTTTCTCAATATGCATCTTTTAAACAAGTCTGAAAGACAGCCATCAAGATTTCTGAGATGCATGGCTTTTCATCGGTGAAGTCACAGAATTTGCAATGTTTAATGAGTGCATCAACTCTTTCAACAAACGTATCCATTGTTTCACCAACCTGTTGCCATGCTTAGCTAAAGATATACCTTTCATAGTCAATGTTCGGCATTGGATTGAACTTGTCTTCTAACACTTCTTTTACCTTTGCTTCAGTTTGTAAAACCTTCTTTAGCACTTCTTTCACCCCATCACCTGCAAGGTTTTCTCAAGTATTTGATAATCTTCTTTTCATCTTCTTCTTCTAGTACATCTATGAAGTAATCAAATGGTTCAATCCACGCAGCCCACCTTGCACCAATGTTCTGCTTCTTAGAAGTGCTGAAGAGCGGTGGTGGTCAGGAACACAACTGTATTATATTTCAGGCTCTGCCTTTGAGAGCACGTGCTGTTTGAACAGCTTTTGCGATACCTGGCTTCCTGTAACTTCTGCACACACAACCCCTGTGCTTGCACTTGGTTCACCAATCCCACTATATGGTCGCAGAATGCTTCACTTGTCTTTGACAGTGTGTAAATTCTCGGTTTCTTGCACCTGGTTGTCACTGACATTATATTTCTGCTCTGTTTGAGTAATTACTCCGTATTCGTGGCGTAGCATGTCCATCGACCACTTCACTGGTGGTTTGGTGGCATTTTGAATGTGCTCCTTTTTAGCCATGTATGGGCTGGAGCAGGGTCTTGACTCCACTTGTGCCAGTCTCAGACAATTTTGCATTGCTCTCGGGCACACGAGGTATGCACCAGAAGTTTGCCGTACTATTGCAAACTCGCTGGGAGAACAGCCTTGTTTCCTTTGAGGCATGGATCCTATCCTCATTGCCAGATGTAGCGTCTTCCCCAGCCCTGGAGCATGCAGATGAAGTATACAACACGGGAGCTGCAGTTAAACACTTCTTTAGTATGCCCTCACACACTGGGTATTACATCATACTTTTCAGAATACCACACCCTAACACCTCCCGGCATATTACACAGTTCATGCCTAGAGTCCACCCCAGAACCATGAGTGTCCTAGTGTGTATCTCGCCATATGTTGCACCCTTAACTCTGTTCTCTGAGTTAGCACATGAACCGCGAACAACACAGCTAAGAAATAAGCAGGGCCACTGGAAATATGTGATTTCGAGGTCACTGTGTTTTTCACTTCTTTACGGATTAGCACATTTGACACAAAATCTGTCATAAACTGCATAATCTGCAAATTAAAAAACAAATCTAGCTCAAACAGATCAAAGTTACTAAAAACGCGAGGGCGTTTGTTGCTATGCAGTAGAAAGTCATTGAAAATGTTGACTTGTCCATTTTTTGTTGCTCATTGCTGTATTTGAGTGTTAATCTCGAACTAAAGAGATTAAACCTTTCTCCAAGCAACATTAACTTGTGCAAAAATTACAAATGAGAACTTAATACTGTCACAAAATGTGCCGCATTACGCTGCAAAATGTGCAATTTCTTGCTGCATAATTTAGTCCGTCGAGAAGCATAATTCCAGTTGCCTTGGAAATAGGGAGAGATCATTTATTAACTATCTCGGACAATGTCGGAGGTACATGTACATGCTTCAGACAGCTCCATGTCTTAAAAATATGAGCTCTGCTCTGCCCCACTCAGCACGCATGAGCTCATGATAGGGCCCAATAGCTCAGTACCACACACATTCAAGACCTTTCCACATGTAGACTCTTCCATTCAAAAGACCGTTCGAAAAAGATAGTGCAAAAGGAATAGAAGTGTTGGAGACTTTTTTTGGCAGTGTTAAAATAATTCAGACTAAATATATCAGAAAACAACAGTTTTCCTGTTCTGTATGACCACATACCCAGGTGCCCCTTAATGAATGTTCTTTGCCTTTCGCTTAAGTTGCTCCTAGTCTACTGAAACTGTAACATAATGTGAGCGAAATTTAGAAGAATGTGAGTATTATCCCAAGACGGCAAGACAGATGTACTCTCGAGAACAGTTGGGTTAGTGTAAAACAATGTCCTGTACATCAAGCACCTTGAAGCGTGACGTGGACGTCAATGTTCTACTCCAACTCAATTCAATTCAATTAATTTATTGTGCAATTAATTAAACTACACAATTGATTGATCATAATCTGATAAATAAGAGAAACATATAAAGTTGAGTTTATAGAAGCATATATAATCAAATATGTATAATATTAAGCAAGGTGTGGAGCCCAAAAGTCTCAGTTCTAGTTTAGGTCCAAATGCAGTGCATAGCTTCCACAGGTTACAATAAATGTTTGGGGTCTACTCAGGGTAATGGATTGTGTTTGGGGGTTGCAATGTGGAACCCATTCATCCATTCCCGGTTGGAGCCACGGGACTCACTGAGTGTTGTTTCAGAAGCATAGCAGAAAACCAAACCAGCTTAAAACGACAAAAAGGCATCCTAACCAGCTTGTTTGGCCCTCGCCTAACCAGACTGTCCAACCGTGCCCACAATAGTCAACCATAGTTTCTAATCCAGAGACTACCGCCCGCCCCATTTTCCAACCTGTAAACCCCATGCAGTCCTCCCTAACACACCATGAATAGAGAGGCATTTCCTGTTCCGAGATGTCCTACCCAGAGGCATTCTGCAGTTGGAAATTGGTAAAATTGTTGCATAAGAGTGACAAATGGGACACAATTTGGTATTGCTAATCATACCCAAAATGTCTCCCATATTTTGGATACTATGCATGCATTCCAAAAATTATGCATGCCTTAGAAAAAACCTTTTAATCTTATTTTTAAACATTTTTATACAGTGTGAATTTAGCCAATTAAGCTAAGGGTGTGTTTCACAGCCATGAGCAAGAGAAGAAAGAAAGCAAAGACATCCTGGGGGCATATACACTAACATTTCATACAACACAGCTCAGCAAGTGAAGTTGCTGCTATGTGTTATGCTAAAATGAGAGATATTTTCAGAAATATGGCTCAGTTATGCTCCCTAAGCGCTGGCACACTTGTGGCTACCTAGCACCAACCCAGGCACCCTTGCTGCAAGGGTACCTACATTACGGTCAGGTTAGGTTTTTGTGCAGGAATGGATACCTTCCTGCAGAAAAACTATCCTATTTCCTTTTTGTACATATGCTCAATGCAGCACATTTGTAAAGAGGAAGCAACGCAGAGGTATAAAGATATTTCTTGTTACGCCAGCCTCAGCTGGGCGAACCTTTTTGGTATAAACCCATGATTACAAGTCTTTGTAAATATGGGGTTGTGTCAAAATAAATGGGCGAATGCACAAGAACATCCATGGACCACCCATGTAACACCTACCTGATGCGAGGTAACAGTCATTCTGCCTATTACCATGAACTCCCTGCTCCTGCCACGATTAATAACTGCATCGTCTCTATTTCTAAGTAATAGCATAATTTTTTCCCAAGCACCTCCTAAAGTGTAGATAAAACATGTTTTAGCCATAATTGCATTTTCATGGTTGCCCCACAAGTTCAGTGTGGTTTTTCAATGCACGGCCTGTTTCATCTCTATTCGAATCTATTTATTGTAAAGCGATGTACAGCTTTTCAGCATTAGACAAGCATTGTATATTTTTCCAGGCACAGTAAATCTGATAATACCGCAGCATTAAAGAATGAAGGCACTAAGTAGAACCAGCTTGTGCCATGATGGATGTAGGATGTGATGGAGGCGCTATTTTACCACCACCGTGGTGGCACACACCCGGCCTCAGACTGTAAAAGAAGACTGACTGAGCAAGTGTAACTAGAGTGATGGACCTTGTATGATCATGGCAAACTGCCATCAGATTCCCAAAAGGCAATGAAATCTAACAGCCTGTCTAAACTGATGTTCAGCTACAGCATATAATCAAGATAAATCTCTCTGAGCTGTTAGCCGATTTCATTTGATTTATTTCAACATAAACAGAGCTCTGAAAGTTGATGTGACTTTTAAACATCCTCGCACCACTTTAGCAAATTCTCTTTTTGTTTGACGACCCGATTTTCCGTTCAAATTTATTTTTTGCTGGCGTTGATTTTCACAGATTCGTACTCCGCACCCCACCGCCCTCACCGGCCCCCGGAAGGGTGTCGGGGTCTCCTCTGATGGAGAGAAGGGACAGGAGCCTGTCTTGTAAGTGGAGGGGCACTTGAGACATGGGTTATTATCGGTGGTATGTGCTCATATGAGGCATTCTAGCTAAGGACAGCTGACTGCCTGAACTAAATAGATTAAGGGCCTCATTTATGCGATGTGTTGCATTGCTGCATGAAAGCAGCTATGCGACACTTCTCAGTGCTCCCTCCTTGCGACATGATGGATGCGTCATAATTACTGTATGACGCATCATATCGCAAAGAGCCCGTTCAAGCCCTCCACCAGCCCACCAGTTGCCGCATCAGGGGAACTTCTAACCCCAGTGTCCTTAGCGCCAGGAGGCACCGACGCCAGTGACTGCGCCCGGAGACGCACAAGAAGTGCTTGGGCTCCCGCAGCGCAGGACGTGCTGGGTGTACATAGGCCGTGCACAAGGGAAGCCCGGGCCAAGCGCAGGCCCGTCTGCACCCGTCCATCCCAGGCCAGGCTGGGCCTACTCTCTTGACTGGTGTTTTTGAGGCGCCTGCAGCTCGACGGACACAGTAGCCTAGGAGAGCATCACGGAGAAGATTCGGTTGCAGCGTTGCGAGTCAGTGTAATTCTTGGCTTCCCATAAACTTTGCAAATAATGTTGTGAGGCGGAGGCCTATTTTTTGCATCCTAGACCAGAATTTTCCTGGATTTTCTTGCATATCCCTTTTATGGGCAAGAGAAAGGCTGTGCTCACTGACCATCTTAATAGTAACAAGAGGGCTACTATTGACTCCTTTTTGGCCAAAGCCGTGGGCGCCATTTCAAAAGAGATAGATGAAGCAGAGAGGAGTCTTTCTATGGGTTTGGGTGGTCTTCCGGTACCTGCCCTTATGCCTGACGAAGTAGATGACACGTAAGAGAGGATCCACCTGGCTAGTAACCCTGACAACCCACATGCCCCAAGCAATGGCAATTTAGCGCAAGAGGGGGGAGGGGAGTGTTCTAGCTCCCCCGTAGTTATTAATATAGAAGAGGTGACGCCAGTTGTTTCCCCGGCACCTAAAAAACAGTGCAAAACAAGAAAGAAAAACGAGCCCTTACGGAGAGGAGAGGCTTCACTGCCACAAACTATATTGACAGACATGGGGGATTTCTGGAATACTTTGAAAAAAACTCTCACGGACGTGATGGCTGATGTAATATTGTAGCTCTGGGATAAAATGGACAAAGTATTAATAGCCTCGAATGAAACACTTCAAAAAGTAGAGTGCCTGCTGAAAATCACCCCCATA
The DNA here is from genome assembly GCF_964204655.1 of Triturus cristatus. NCBI lineage: Eukaryota > Metazoa > Chordata > Amphibia > Caudata > Salamandridae > Triturus > Triturus cristatus. The sequence continues at coordinate 239,943,109 of NC_140582.1, forward strand.
ATACCCCCTCCCCCAATTGTGCAATCACAGGCAGCTGGTAATATAAATGGAAGTACCGGGAGAGAAAGGGCCACTGAATCAAGCAACTGATCCAAGTAGGTGGCCACATGGTAATTCCACTCTCCATAAGGGTAACCTGACAAGGGGTGCTGGAGGTAGGGGGGCGCAATACACTAAAATAGAAGAGCACAAGCAGGGCCAATCGAGACATCTTAAACACTACAGGCCTCCCGATAATTGAGTTGCCCCGACATGTTGCCCTTATACTGTGGTTTTTGCTGGGGTCTAAGGTCTGGGTACACGTAATAGTGAAACCACAGACATCCTGATTAACAAGGTGGTGCACTGGCTAGGGACGGACAGCAGGTTTAAGGTTTCATACCACACTAACATTCTAATGGCAAGAAGCACCACCTGGATTGGCCGCACGAGAAATTTTTTTTTAGAGGGGATGTCATGATTGTTACCTTTAGATTTCCAGTACTGGCGCATAACATCCTGAGACACTCTGCTGCATTCCCTTTCTATGCCTCAGAGATTAAACCTCTCCCTCTAGGTTGTTTCTATAGACCCCAACCAAATATTCCTGCAAAGGACTTGGTCTCTGGTCGGGAGGGAGGAGATCGTGTTTGTGAGGGGCTAGTAACATCTTTGAATTTCTGGGAGACTGAAAATAAATTATTTCTGGAAGGTTATAATACATTTTTCCTCCCAGCAGAAGGGTCGCCCTCTGGCCATGCAAATGGGGTCTAACTATTTTTATAGCACTAGACTCTGGTGCATCTAAAAAATTGCTGAAAAGAGATTCTAGAGTGGTACAAGGGCTTAAGATAGAGGTGGGGAGAAGTCTGCGGTTTACACTAATACATTTTCATAACGCAAAAAATAAGTAACCTGGGGGCATATTATCAAGGTCCGGCGTTAAAACTATCGATGCCTTATCGGCAGAAAACTGCCGCTATTGCGGCGATAATGGGCTTGATAATATGCCCTTGAGAATTCCAATAGAAGCCCATGTTGACACCAGAACATGGGCTTCTATTGGAATTCTCAAGGGCATATTATCAAGCCCATTATCGCCGCTTTAGCTGCAGTTTTCTGCCGATAAATCGGCAATAATTTTAACGCCGGACCTTGATAATATGCCCCAAGGTTCTTCAAGTTTGATGGAGCTCTCTGGGTTTCTTGATTCGTTACAGGCTGATGATTTTCCTCAGGAAAATCTTGTGTTGTTTGGTGACTTTAATTGTCACCTATGCCTAGACATCGGTCTAAGTTCAAGGGTCACCCCGATGTGCCAGGCTTCAGAAGCATGGCACATGGAGCACTCCCCAGATGGCCATTTGTTAAATGCCCTTTTCAACACGTACGCTTTGATGTTTGCTTCGCAAAATGCACTCAGGCCCCCTAGTAGTATGCATCCGCCTTCCTACAAAGGAAGGGCCCACGCCACAATTATTGATTATTGTTAGACCTGGCATCATTGGCATGAGTCTCTCCTCCATTTTTTTCTGTTTGCCTCCTCTGTGTACGATGTTTTTGCTGGATTATTGCTTTGGGCACTGTGCCACTGCTGATCAGTGCCACAGTGCAAGTGCTCCCTATGTTAAATTGTTACATTGATTGGTGTTACCATGATTGGCTTGGTTGACTTACTGTTCAGACCCTAGTCTAGTGCACTGCGTGTGCCAAGGGCGTGTAAGTTAACTGCTGCTGGTGGGCTTGCAGCACTGGTTGTGCCACCCACAGAAGCAGCGTGTAAAATGTGTCTCAGGCCTGCCACCGCAGCGCCTGCGTGCAGTCCCTGACTGCCATGTCGACTTGGCAAGGAAACCTACTTGCCAGTCTCTAAACCTTCACTTTGCCGCATTTCAGACACCTCTATGGTAGGCCCTAGGGCAGGGTGCATTGTTGGTAAAAGGTAGGTCATGCCCTGATGTGTGTGGCATGACCTAATAGTGAATTACAGCCATTTTCGTTTTTCACTATTGAAGGGCTACCTGCCTCCCATAGGCCAGAATGGGCAGACGGATTATTAACTCCATTATAATCTATCTGACTCAGGGAGCATGGTAGCAGGTCGAGTTTAGTATCCCTGAACTCAGAATTTAATAACACACCCTTTAGGATGGATGGTTTTTAAATTCTATGTTTGAAAATAGCCCTTTTAGAAAGTGTCTATTTTCTTGTCCAACTATCCACCGGTCTCTGCTGGTTTGGTGTGTGTGTCAGGGGCTGGGTGGCTCCAGAGGTCTGAATGAGTCAGTGTGGGGTGAATGAGGCATTTACACATAGAGTGAGGGAAGAGTAGCCTGCCCTGCCTGACACAATACTGGCTCCACCTCCTGCTGGGCGACTGATAGCCCTGCTCCTGCCAGTGACAATACTGGCTCCGCCTCCTGCTGGGCGGCTGAGGACTCTGCCCTGCTCAGTGAATAGGCCAGGTGCCTCTGCCTGGCAACACCCACAACGAACCTGAGATGGGGGGAATTTCCCTGCTTGGACAAAGGGAACAAAGGAGAAAAGGGGTATAAGAGAAGGACCCCTGAACCAAGAACTCAGATCACTTCTGACAAGGAAACCTGTACCAAGGACAAGAAGCCTGCTGATCTAAGGACTTGCCTCCCCTTTCTGCCAGAGTGCTGTTTTGCTGTGGAGGAACCTGAAAGCTGCTTCTTTATTTTTGCCAAGGAACAAGGAGAGAGGAACTTGGTGTGTACTCTCTGAACACTTGCTAGGAAATCTCCAAGGGCTGGAAGAGTGCCAGTCTCCTGTTGAAGTCACAGGGCCAAAGGACTTCACCATCTGCTGAATTGCTGAAATTGCTGGAAAGTGTTGTTTCCAGTACACAAGGGAGAATCTGCAGTCTCGACGCCGCAGACGCCGCCGAATCCAGCTCGACATCGTGAGTAACGGCTCCAGTGTCCCGAGCCTTCGACGCCGGCCGCCGGGCCCGATCGACGCCAGCAGCAATGCCAGTGAGCAGTGGGTATCGCCCCCGGCTCCAAGTGACCCCGTCTCGACGCCGGTATCGACGCCAGTGAGGAGTAAGTATCGGCTCCACCTCCAAGCGACCCCGTCCCGACGCCGCTGCTGATCGCATCGACTCGACGCCCTTCTCGACGCCGTGAGCGCTGCTCCGGCCCGACATCCCTCGACGCCGCTGCAGATCGACCCGACTCCGAGGCACGATCGACGCCGACCTTGACGCCGACATCTTGACGCCGTGGATCATCGTTTTTCTTCATTTCTCAAGGTACTGTACTTGTGGGGTCTGTTGCAACTCCAGGCTCGACGTAGCGCTCCTCGCGGTCGACGCCGAACCTTGGGAATCCTGTAGACGCGACGTCGTGTGACTCCTGTGGGGGTCACATTGTTGCCAAAGAACTGTGTTTCAGGAGAATACTTAATTTTGTTGCTAAAGAACAATTTGCCAAGAAGAAACCTTACTTGAACTATCATTTTTCCTTCCAAAGAGTATTTATTAAGACTGTGGTATATTTTTGTCGTCATTTGGTCTTGTGCTAAGCCTTATATAAAAATACTATTTTTATAATAACTTCTGTGTCGTGTCCATCTGTAGTGTATTCACTTTATTACTGTATGTGGTCATAAATGCTTAACACACTACCTCTGAGATAAGCCTGTCTGCTCTGCCAAGCTACCAAGGGGGTAGCAGGGGTTATCTGAGTGTGTAATCCCCTTTGCCTGACTAGAGTTGGTTGGTCCCTATTTGTCAGAAGTGTATACCTCTGCCAACTAGAGACCGCCGGTTCTAACATTGGTGGTCAGCGGTGAGGATTGAACTTTGCATTTATGACTCATGTGCAGTGATTAGTGTACGCTACATAGTGAAAGCAGACCATAACTCAGCCACAATCTGTTTTTGGTAGGATATTCTATTTTTGTTCTCCGCTTTCCTGGAGCTTATTTTTTTTAAACACTGCCAGTTTTGACTATGGAGAATGCCGGAGCTGCTGCACCTGCTGAGAGTGTTGTGGGGGAATTTGACAAGAAATTGATCAATAAGTACAAGTTAAAGGAGCTACAGCAATATTGCAAGCAGTTTAAAGTTCCTACCACAGGTCTCAGATTGAGAGACGACTTCCTTAAAGCGCTGAAGGCCTGGTTAGAGGCCAGAGATCCCTCTGATCCGGGGGTGGTACCGGAAGAGGAAGAGGAAGAGGATATGAATGGGCACGTGTCATCTCCCGGCAGCAGTATTTCCTCTAAGAGCCTTTCTCCTGAAGAGTTGGAAGACAGGGAGAGGGAGAGGGGACACCAGTTAGAAATGGCAAAACTTAAATTAGGAGGGCAGTTGGAATTAGAGAATGCGAGAAGCAAGATAGAAGCTGAAATGGAGAGCAAAATATTAGAGTTTGAGAGAGAGAAGTTAGCATTTGAACGTGAGAAGATGTTGAGGGAGATGGAACTTAAAGAAAAGAGTTTAGAGTTGAATCCCTCTGGTGGCAGCGCTCCATCTGTGCCTGCAGAAAGTAGGTTTTATTTTCCTAAAGATGTGATCAAAGATTACCGTAAGAATGAAGATATTAGCCAATGGTTTAAAGCGTATGAGTTAGCATTGTTGGCCCTCCGGGTCCCTGAGAAAGATTGGGGAACGGGGTTGTGGAGCCGCTTTACAAATGAAGGGAGAGATACCTTGTTGAGCATGCCTGAAGAGGAAAGGGCGTCTTATACTCATATGAAAAATGCTTTAATGCTGCGATATGGCTTAACTCTAGAAAAGTACCGACAAACCTTTAGAGAATGTAAGAAGTTGCCTGGTACTACGTGGGTTGAATATGTGTCTTTTTTTTGCAGAGCCATGGATGGTTGGATAAAGGGTAGCAAGGTTGATAGTTATGATGCTCTTTATGATTTGTTTGCTTGGGAGCACTTGTCTAATGACTGTTTTCCAGAGCTACGCCAGCACCTTGTTGATAGCAAGATATCTAACCCTAGAAAACTTGCTGAGGAGGCAGACCGCTGGGTAGGTACCAGGGTCCACAAGGGTCCAGTGGGAGACTCAGCCAAAGGTGGGCAGGGTCCCCAGCAGAAGAGTGGGGGGGACAGGGGTAAACAGAGGGAGTTCCAGAAAGGGCCCCAAAGTAATCCCCAAGGGAAAAAAGGGAAGGGTTCCCAGCCTCCCCCTGTAAAGAAGCCAGAGGCCCCGACAGGTAAACCTGTTCACAGGGGCCCCATGACCTGCTATGTTTGTAAGCAGGTGGGACACCGTTATTATGATCCCCAGTGTCCCATGAAGGATTCCAATGCACCGCTGCGTGCACCCCCCGTCAGGTAGCGAGTGTAGCCCTGGGAGGGAATGAGATGGGTGCCCCCGGTGGGTGGGGTCCCACAGAAATGTCCCTGGTCTCTTTAGGAGACGTGGAAATGGTCCCTCCAACCCCTCTGCCTAATACCACTAAAAAATATAGGCAGTGGGTGACCATTAATGGCCATAGGGTGGAAGCTCTCAGAGACACTGGAGCAAGTGTGACAGCTGTCAAGTGTCACTTGGTGTCCAGAGAGCAGGTGGTCCCTCATGCATTCTACCCTGTTGTAGCTGCTGACAACTCACAAAGTCAGTGTGAGGTAGCTCAAGTTCATTTTGAGTGGGGGGGGTCTCAGGTACTCTTCAGGTTGCTGTGAGGCCCGCCATGCCTGTTGATTGTCTCCTGGGCAATGATTTGGAGGACTCCCCTTGGGCTAAGGTGGAGAGAAAATCGCATCTGGAAATGTTGGGTCTGCCTGAGTGGGTGTGTGCGACCACCCGGTCCATGTCAGTCAGTAAGGGTGTTGATGGGGCCCTGGAGCCTGAAAGTATGGCCCAGGTCCCAACCGTGAAGAGAAGAGGCAGGGGGCGCGGGAAACCGTCCTCCATCGTTCCCGCGGTCCAGGAGGGAGCAGACCCTGAGGGGGATGCCCTGGAACCGACAGGAGAACAAGTGGCCGAACTGGGAGACCTGCCCGAGCTGACCCATTGGCAGCAGGATGGTGGTCCCTCCAGGGAGGAATTTTGTGCTGAACAGAAAGTGTGCCCTTCTCTTGTGGGTATGAGGCAGCAGGCCTCAGCCCAAACGACAGGTGATCAGTCAGGATCACATTGGATTTACTGGAAGAACGACCTCCTGTATAGTGAGCCTAAGGCTGCTGAACCTGGGTCAGCCCGTGTGCTGGTGGTACCCCAGCGCTTCAGAGCCTTCCTACTGGGGTTGGCTCATGACGTTCCGTTAGCTGGACATCTGGGGCAGGACAAGACCTATGACAGGCTTGTCACCCATTTTTATTGGCCCCAGATTAGAAGGGATTCAGATATCCATTGTAGGACCTGTCAAACTTGCCAGGCAAGTGGGAAAAGTGGGCGGTAGCAGAAGGCTCCCCTCCAACCCTTTCCCGTCGTCAGTACCCCCTTTGAGCGAGTGGGAATTGACATTGTGGGGCCACTGGACCCCAAGACAGCCATGGGCAACAGGTTTATCCTGGTCTTGGTGGACCATGCCACCCGGTACCCGGAAGCCATCCCTCTCCGCACAGTGACGGCCCCCGTGGTGGGACGGGCACTGATGGGTGTTTTCTCCCGCATGGGGTTCCCCAGAGAGGTGGTGTCAGACCGGGGCACCAACTTCATTTCGAATTATATGAAGTCTCTGTGGAAGGAGTGTGGGGTAACCTACAAGTTTACCAGTCCTTACCACCCTCAAGGTAATGGGCTGGTTGAGAGATTCAACCGGACCCTAAAAGGCATGATCATGGGTCTTGAAGAACCAATGAGGCGTAAATGGGACGTCCTCTTGCCATGCCTGCTGTTTGCTTACCGTGAGGTGCCACAGAAGTCTCTAGGGTTCAGCCCATTTGAGCTTTTGTATGGTCACCCGGTAAGAGGACCTTTGAGTCTGGTTAAAGAAGGCTGGGAGCAATCTCCCAGGAAACCTCCCCAGGATGTATATAGTTACATGCTGGCCTTTAGGAACCAGACTCGGCGCTTCAGAGATCTTGCTCAGGCACATCTGGAGGCCAGCCAGGAAGAGATGAAGCAGTGGTACGATCAGAACGCCACTCTGGTTGAGCTTCAACCTGGTCAGAAAGTTTGGGTCATGGCCCCTGTGGAACCTTGTGCGCTCAAGGACAGGTGGACTGGACCATTTGAGGTTGTGGAGAAAAAGAGCGATGTCACCTACTTGGTGGACTTGAAGTCTCCCAGGAACCCCTTAAGGGTCCTGCATGTCAACCGGTTAAAGCCCCACTTAGAAAGGTCCGAAGTGGGCATGCTCCTTGCCACAGATGCTGGGATAGAGGAGCAGAGTGAGCCTCTTCCTGACCACCTGTGTGCAAAAGAAAAAGATGGGTCAGTGGATGGTGTTGTCCTCTCTGACACACTGACCCCTGAGCAGCAGCAAGATTGTCGCCATCTGTTGGTACAATTCCCTGATCTGTTCTCCTTAATCCCTGGTGTCACTCAGTGGTGTGTCCATGATGTGGACACTGGGGACAGCCCTCCTGTGAGGCACAAGGCCTACAGGGTGACTGAAAAGGTCAGAGCATATATCAAGGAGGAGGTCTCCAAGATGTTTGCCTTAGGGGTGGTTGAGTCCTCTAGCAGTCCTTGGGCCAGCCCAGTGGTCTTGGTCCCAAAGGCTGCAGCGCCTGGTGCTTCACCAGAACTTCGGTTCTGTGTGGATTACCGAGGACTCAATTCGGTCACCAAGACTGACGCGCACCCCATCCCCAGAGCTGATGAGCTCATCGATCGGTTGGGGGCTGCCCGGTACCTTAGTACGTTTGATCTAACGTCTGGGTACTGGCAGATCGCCTTGACTGATGGGGCAAAAGAGAGGTCTGCATTCTCCACACCAGATGGGCACTACCAGTTCCGTGTGATGCCCTTTGGGATGAAGAATGCCCCTGCCACATTCCAGAGGTTGGTTAACCAGGTATTGGCCGGGCTGGAAGATTTCAGCGCCGCCTACCTGGACGATATAGCAGTGTTCAGCGCCAGCTGGGAGGAACACTTGCGCCACCTCCAGGAAGTGTTGTTGGCCCTGCGCAGAGCAGGCCTCACAATCAAGGCTAGTAAGTGCCAGATTGGGCAGGGTTCAGTGGTGTACTTATGGCACCAAGTAGGGAGCGGCAAGGTGGCCCCCCTGCAACCCAAGATAGATACCATCCTGGCTTGGGAACCGCCCAAAACCCAGACTCAGGTGAGAGCCTTCTTGGGTCTCACGGGTTACTACAGGAGGTTTGTCAAGGGGTATGGCAACATTGTGCACCCCTTAACCTCGCTGACTTCCAGGAAGCAGCCGAGACTTGTGATCTGGACTGACGCCTGTCAGAACGCCTTTGACACCCTGAAAACTGCAATGTGTACAGCACCGGTCCTCCAGGCACCCGACTTTTCAAAAGAATTCATTGTCCAGACAGACGCTTCAGAGGATGGTGTGGGGGCTGTTCTAGCCCAGATGAATGAGGAGGGCCGAGACTTACCTGTAGCCTTCATCAGCCGGAGGTTACTTCCCAGGGAACAAAGGTGGAGTGCGATAGAGCGTGAGGCATTTGCTGTGGTCTGGGCGCTGAAGAAGCTAAGACCCTACCTGTTTGGGACTCACTTCCGGGTTCAGACAGACCACAGGCCCCTCAGGTGGTTAATGCAGATGAGGGATGAGAACCCAAAGCTGTTGAGGTGGTCCATTTCCCTACAGGGGATGGACTTTACGGTGGAAAACCGCCCTGGTACAGATCACGCCAATGCTGATGGTCTGTCCAGATTTTTCCGCCTTAGTGATGAGAACTCCCTGGGTGAAGGATAGTTCTCCCCACATTTCAGCTGGAGGGGACACGTGTTAGACCTGGCATCATTGGCATGAGTCTCTCCTCCATTTTTTTCTGTTTGCCTCCTCTGTGTACGATGTTTTTGCTGGATTATTGCTTTGGGCACTGTGCCACTGCTGATCAGTGCCACAGTGCAAGTGCTCCCTATGTTAAATTGTTACATTGATTGGTGTTACCATGATTGGCTTGGTTGACTTACTGTTCAGACCCTAGTCTAGTGCACTGCGTGTGCCAAGGGCGTGTAAGTTAACTGCTGCTGGTGGGCTTGCAGCACTGGTTGTGCCACCCACAGAAGCAGCGTGTAAAATGTGTCTCAGGCCTGCCACCGCAGCGCCTGCGTGCAGTCCCTGACTGCCATGTCGACTTGCCAAGGAAACCTACTTGGCAGTCTCTAAACCTTCACTTTGCCACATTTCAGACACCTCTATGGTAGGCCCTAGGGCAGGGTGCATTGTTGGTAAAAGGTAGGTCATGCCCTGATGTGTGTGGCATGACCTAATAGTGAATTACAGCCATTTTCGTTTTTCACTATTGAAGGGCTACTTGCCTCCCATAGGCCAGAACGGATTATTAACTCCATTATAATCTATCTGACTCAGGGAGCATGGTAGCAGGTCGAGTTTAGTATCCCTGAACTCAGAATTTAATAACACACCCTTTAGGATGAATGGTTTTTAAATTCTATGTTTGAAAATAGCCCTTTTAGAAAGTGTCTATTTTCTTGTCCAACTATCCACCGGTCTCTGCTGGTTTGGTGTGTGTGTCAGGGGCTGGGTGGCTCCAGAGGTCTGAATGAGTCAGTGTGGGGTGAATGAGGCATTTACACATAGAGTGAGGGAAGAGTAGCCTGCCCTGCCTGACACAATACTGGCTCCACCTCCTGCTGGGCGACTGATAGCCCTGCTCCTGCCAGTGACAATACTGGCTCCGCCTCCTGCTGGGCGGCTGAGGACTCTGCCCTGCTCAGTGAATAGGCCAGGTGCCTCTGCCTGGCAACACCCACAACGAACCTGAGATGGGGGAATTTCCCTGCTTGGACAAAGGGAACAAAGGAGAAAAGGGGTATAAGAGAAGGACCCCTGAACCAAGAACTCAGATCACTTCTGACAAGGAAACCTGTACCAAGGACAAGAAGCCTGCTGATCTAAGGACTTGCCTCCCCTTTCTGCCAGAGTGCTGTTTTGCTGTGGAGGAACCTGAAAGCTGCTTCTTTATTTTTGCCAAGGAACAAGGAGAGAGGAACTTGGTGTGTACTCTCTGAACACTTGCTAGGAAATCTCCAAGGGCTGGAAGAGTGCCAGTCTCCTGTTGAAGTCACAGGGCGAAAGGACTTCACCATCTGCTGAATTGCTGAAATTGCTGGAAAGTGTTGTTTCCAGTACACAAGGGAGAATCTGCAGTCTTGACGCCGCCGATGCCGCCGAATCCAGCTCGACATCGTGAGTAACGGCTCCAGTGTCCCGAGCCTTCGACGCCGGGCGCCGGGCCCGATCGACGCCAGCAGCAACGCCAGTGAGCAGTGGGTATCGGCCCCGGCTCCAAGTGACCCCGTCTCGACGCCGGTATCGACGCCAGTGAGGAGTGAGTATCGGCTCCATCTCCAAGCGACCCCGTCCCGACGCCGCTGCTGATCGCATCGACTCGATGCCCTTCTCGACGCCGTGAGCGCTGCTCCGGCCCGACATCCCTCGACGCCGCTGCAGATCGACCCGACTCCGAGGCACGATCGACGCCGACCTCGACGCCGACATCTTGACGCCGTGGATCATCGTTTTTCTTCATTTCTCAAGGTACTGTACTTGTGGGGTCTGTTGCAACTCCAGGCTCGACGTAGCGCTCCTCGCGGTCGACGCCGAACCTTGGGAATCCTGTAGACTCGACGTTGTGTGACTCCTGTGGGGGTCACATTGTTGCCAAAGAACTGTGTTTCAGGAGAATACTTAATTTTGTTGCTAAAGAACAATTTGCCAAGAAGAAACCTTACTTGAACTATCATTTTTCCTTCCAAAGAGTATTTATTAAGACTGTGGTATATTTTTGTCGTCATTTGGTCTTGTGCTAAGCCTTATATAAAAATACTATTTTTATAATAACTTCTGTGTCGTGTCCATCTGTAGTGTATTCACTTTATTACTGTATGTGGTCATAAATGCTTAACACACTGCCTCTGAGATAAGTCTGTCTGCTCTGCCAAGCTACCAAGGGGGTAGCAGGGGTTATCTGAGTGTGTAATCCCCTTTCCCTGACTAGAGTTGGTTGGTCCCTATTTGTCAGAAGTGTATACCTCTGCCAACTAGAGACCGCCGGTTCTAACAATTATATTTTTGTTTCAACGTCCATGAACCACATTGTACAGCCCTCTGGTATTTTAGATAGTCCCTTTAGTGATCAAAACCCGGTGACTTTGGGGATTGGGGCACAACACTCATAGAAAGCCAAGGACACCAGGGGGACAGGGGCTTGGACATCGACCGGTCAGGGGAGGCGACTGCGGTGGTCGCAGGTGGATACTATTGTTCTCAACAGTTCCCTTTTTAAATTAAAACGAAAAGAGATCATGAAGTAAATTGAATCATCCCGAAGACAAGGACGTAATCAATTCCTTTGTCTCTATTGCACAGACAGTGGCGGGCTTGATAACTGTGCCGGCTGTTCCGGCATATTCGGATAGTCCAAGATGGTTTGACAGTGGGTGTTCTAAGGCGTTTAGGAATCTAAAAGTAGCACTGAAAGAGTTACAGTGAAATAAAGTCAGGGTAGCTACTTGCCGCAAAAATTATAAATGTGCTCTAAAAGAGCGGAGGTTATTATTACAGAACCAAGCCTGGGAAGAGCTGGTTCAAGCAACTGAATTAAAGGACAACTCCCTGTTGTGGAGGTCATTAATAGTCCTTGTTTTTCTGAACCAGATAAACCAAGAATGGTTCATCATATCGGAGTGCATCCAGTGCCAGTTATGCTGCTGGTTTTCAATCAGATAAGGTACTTTCGCCGACTCTCTTAAGGCATTTAAATATTAAAAATAAGTGCTGACATTATATGGATGTAGACAAAATCAGAGGCCCTGCAACTTGCTGGGAATGACAAGCACAGTTACCACTTGCTGAAATCAAACTCACAATGGTAAAAAACAAAGTGGTTAACCATCAGGCGATAATAAAGGGGGGACTAATCAATGCAAGTTCCCTAGTTAAACATGCACTTGACATCAGAGAGCTAATCACAGAAAAGGAATTAGACCTTCTATGTATAACTGAAACTCGGCTAAAAGAAGACTGCAACCCTGATATTGCAGTTGCCTTGCCCCCTAACTATATGATCTGTAGGAAGGACAGAGTGGTTAGTAGGGGGGAGGGTTGGCCATTATTCACAGAGACTCACTACAAAGGAAAAACTTTAACTTACACGCCCTCAAAGGAGCAGAAAGCCTTGGCTTGTGCTGCCCTATAAATGTATCACTCTCATTCTCTGGGGCTTTCATCTATCGCCCTCCTAGCAATAGCAGTGCCTTCCTGGACTCATTAGGGGAAACACTCAGTCAGGCTCTGCTCAGATACGCCCACTTTACCATGCTCAGAGATATAAATCTACAGTTAGAATGTGTTAACATTCCGGGGGTCACCACCTTCCTGGAAACAATCACTCCCCTTGGCCTGAATCAACTGGTTAAGGCACCAACACACAACACAGAACGTTGGACAGAGTCTGCTCCAACTTCACCTCACTTCGGATAGAGGCACCGACCCGGCAGTCTTGGTCAGACCATTACTTCATCCCCCTGGCCATCTTAATACCCAAGACTGTACAGGCAGCCATGAACAGTCCTATGGCGGCGTCGAGGCGTAAATGGCATCTGCTAGCCACTAACCCCAATCTGCCCAAAATTGCCCAAGAAAATACGCCAATTCTTACCGGTGAGCCAGTAGAGGATTCCCACCGCTTCCACACTTGGATGACGGCTATTAGTGAGGAATTAATTCCATCCAAGCACACTACCAGAAGGGGTAAAATAAAATCACACAATGACCCATGGTTTACTAAAGACCTAGCGAAACAACATCTACACCGTAAACAACTAGAACGTAGATGGAGAAGGGGTTATGAGGTAGCCAATTTACATATTTTTGAAACTTACAGGAAACAATATCACTTAGCTATTAAATTAGCAAAAAAAGATTATTTTGGTAACAGAATAGCTATTGCGAAGCAAATCCAAAAGAGATATTTGCAATCGTAAAATCCTTAATTGATCCCAAATCCTTACACTCAGAAGTTCCTCCCTCTCAAACTCTTTGCATGATATTGCAACATATTTTGAGGACAAGATCTAGAATATACAAAAGGATATTGGAACTTCAAGTTCACAAGAACCTGTTAACGAACATGAGCTGGATTATAGGCATGCTAGGTCCATCCTTCATGCCTTTCAAACTGTCACTCTTTCACAGACACACAAAGCTATTTTAGCGTGTAAATCAGGTTCGCCTTTGGATGCGTGCCCCCCAACAATACTACATCATATCATGGATATAGTAAATCCTGTGATTAATGACATTGTGAATTCCTCTCTTGCCTCCGGCATGGTGCCCGATGAGTGGAAATTTGCTATAGTGAAGCCACTAAAGAAGAAACTAAATATAGACCCATCTAATCTTTCCAATTATAGGCCTATATCCCTACTGCCCATTTTGGGTAAAATTACTGAAAGAATGGTCTATAAGGAACTCTCTAACTTCTCTGAAACAGCCCACATTTTCTACCCTCGACAATCTGGCTTTCGCCCGAAACATTCCACAGAATCTGCACAACTAGAAATATCAGACACTCTGAAATTCATCAAAGATAATAGCAGGAAGGCAGTGCTGATCCTTCTCGATTTGTGAGCCACTTTTGATACCATCTCCCATGACATCCTCTTGGCCATACTAAAATCTTACGGCATTTCTGACATGGCACTGGCTTGGATCACGTTCTTTCTGTCCAATCGGAAGCAAGCAGTCTCCCTTGGCACCTTCCTTTCCTCAGAACGCACCATCACCACTGGAGTTCCACAGGGCTCCTCACTTAGCCCACTTTTATTTAATATATACATGGCCCGCTTATTTCCCTTATTTCGGCTTATGGGATCGAAACAACATCTTACGCTGACGACACTCAGCTGATCCTGTCCCTTGATAAAAGCTCCACGGAAGCTGAAGAAAACTTCAAATCCTGTCTTATGGAGGTCATCAAATGGATGAAAAACAACCACCTCCGATGTAACATGGATAAGACAGAAATCCCTTTCAACCCAAGGTTTGGTGGCCGGAGGATGCAGCAGCTCCTCCATCCACTGTAGAGGTGGCCAAAAACCTGGGGGTGTGGTTTTACTCCTCCCTTTCCTTCAAACCTCATGCACTTAAGGTGGCAGGTACATGCTTCGGCTTAATTAAAACCATGAAAAAATTATTTGATTTGATTCCACTTTCAGCGAGAAAAACAGTGGCGGTGGCGCTAATACTTTCGCGCCTAGACTACTGTAATAGCCTCCTGGCAGGGGTTAATAAATCAACCCTGAAGAGGCTACAGGTAGTGCAGCACGCAGCAGCCAGATTGGTTTTAAAACTTCCCCGTAGGGCTGCAGCCTCAGCAGCGCTGAAAACTCTTCACTGGCTCCCGCTACACAAGAGAATTCTATTCAAACTCCTTGTCACTACTTTCAGAGCTATTTGCCGACTGGGGCCAATATGTCTCTCTACAAGATTTACACCATACACTACAACGAGGACACTCAGATCTGCATCTGCAAACCTACTCAAACCGCTTGGTTTTAAACTTAAAACGCGGGGAGGGAAGTCTGCAACTGTGTTAGGTGCAAAGGCTTGGAATCTTATGCCAAACAAATTGAGATCAATAGAATCTGAAATGCAGTTTAGGAAGGCCCTAAAGACCTGGATCTATGGAGCACCTGACGAACTTTGCTAGCCCTCATCTAGGTCTCCATTCTCCACTGCTAAGTTTGTTATCTGCACAGCACCAGGAGGCTCATTTTGGAGTGACAGTTCACCCTTTATAAATGCCACATTTCATTTCATATAACCCAGGATCAATGACAGGCACACTTTCAGATGGTCTATAATCACAAAGAAGGAGAACAAGACACTGATGTTCTGGTGCTTTTCATTTTTTTTTTTTTTTTTTTAAATATCTTTATTAAGATTTTAGTCCCCCATTAACCATGGGAGATCAGTGCAGGTACATAATATCATACAGCAAACACATATCCACAAAAAATGTTATGTCTCATAAAGCAGTTAACATTTTAAGAAACCAAAAAAGATGTACATATAACAAAAAGAAAAAAGGAGAAGGAACGGGGAGCAAAAAGATATAATAGCGAAACATAAAACATTCCTATAAGGCTATGAGGAAAAGCCTAGTTCACCCTTGTTATCAACCATCATTATCTTGCTAAACAAAATACATAAATTATATTGATTCCTTCCATTTTATTAAAGGTGCCCAAATGCTTTTGCCCAGTAATTTAGCTTTTATTCCCTTCCTTTCATAGATTGCACTTTCTATTGTATATATGGAAAGTAAGCGAGCTAGCCATTGTCGAAATGTAGGAGGGAGGGGATCTAACCAGGCAGAGGCAATGATTATCCTTAAGACCGCCATAGCAACAAAAATAAATTGATAAGCAGTTTTATCTTGATTTAAAGAACTTACTCCTAACAGAATGATTTCATGGGTTAATGTTATTTTTACCCCAAGTGTACGATCTAAGTATTCCATAATTGAGTCTAACAATGCCTGGAGTCGCGGACAGGCGGCAAACATATGCACCAAATCCGCTTCCAATCCCCCACATCGTGGGCATACAATCCCTGTATAGCCGCCCCATTGTGCTATTTTGGCCGGGGTATAATATAGAGAGAAAACCGTTTTAAAATGTTGTGCTTGAAGCCCAGCCAAAAATAGAACAGACTGACCCAACTTTAAAGATTTCACAACGGTTCCGGGGGCGGCCCCAACACGCTCAGCCCACTTACCCTCATGTTTAAGTAAATCATCTTGTTTCAAATTCGTCAATTCTGCATAGATTAGCTTAATCGTTCCCTTAGCATCTTTTTTCATGATATCAATTATGCTATTGCTAGCGAACCCCCATGCCCCACCAATTTTCTTACACAAAAAACTACGAAGTTGTAGATACTTAAAAAAATTACAGCTTTCCAACCCAAAGTCCTTCTGTATATCTTTGAATTGTCGAAAACCTTGCTCTTCTATTATATCCCCGGCTTGGCATATACCCTTGCTAGCCCATCCAGCCATAACTTCATCCGAAAATACCTCGGGAAGCATTGGATTTTTAAACAAAACTGTGTAGAAATTAAGCCTCCCTAATCCAATCTTTTTCTTTAGCCCCCCCCCAAATCTTGAAAGCAGCGATCAGCGTCTTAAATTTTGTACGTTTGTAGTAACTGGGTTCTGTAAATTTAAAAAAACAATATTCAGCATTTTGGCCCAATAATAATCTATAAACATCCGGGAGATCATTTTCACTTTCCATTTCCCCAGAGCATGGCCCAACCAATATCCTCATATATTGCAGAGCAGCTGCCCAATAGTAGTTACGAAAATCCGGGACCGAAAACCCTCCTTTCTCCCGAGATAAACACATAAACCGAAGAGCCCGCCTAGTTTTTCCATGAGCCCAAATAAACCTATTAACTAAGCCTTCTAGCATAACAAACCAGGATTTTTGAAATTCTAAAGGAATTGACCTAAAAAGATACAATACTTTTGGTAAGAACAGCATCTTAATAAGGTTACACCGACCCACAAGGGAGAGATGGAGGTTATTTAATCTGTGAAGATCCAACCTCGCTTTATTGATTACTGGCTCCATATTAGCAGCCACCAATTTCCCAAGATCTGAGGTGACCCGTATCCCCAAATATACTGCCGAGTCGACAACCCGAGTGTCTTCAAAATTAATAAAACGATTCTTGATAACTTGAGTCTTAGTTTTATTTTGTGCGTATCCTGTATATATACCAAACTCACTAGAGATTGACTCAACCCTTTCCAAAGCCGATTGCGGGTCCGCTGTAACAATAGCCACATCGTCAGCGTATGCAAGCACTTTAGTTTCAATCCCCTGGCATGTGACTGGACGAATTCCGCTATTGCCCTCAAATAATCGTAACAGGGGATCAATATAAATGGCAAACAGCAATGGAGACAAGGGTCAGCCCTGCCTGGTCCCCCTCTGTATATAAAATGGAGATGTATAATTACCATTAATCTTCAAACGAGCTGTTGGGGCCAGATATAATGCCTGTACGGATTTAATAAATCCTTCTCCCAATCCGAACCATCTCATGGCCTCCCAAAGAAAATCCCAGGAGACCCTATCAAATGCCTTTTCAGCATCTAGTAGTAGCACTGACATAGGGTCCCCTGAGATCTCCGTTACATCAAAAAGGGTGATCAATCGCCTTATATGTTGTGTGGTTCCCCGGCCCATAATAAACCCATGTTGACACGGATGGATATTTTTCCCCAAGATTCCATTTAATCTCTTAGCCAAGATTTTTGAATATATTTTAACATCACTGTTCATTAGAGTGATGGGACGATAGGAGCCTGGGTCCTTATCTGGTTTATCCTTTTTCAAGAATATAACAACATCAGCCCCCGCCCAAGACTCGGGAATAGAGTCCCCCCTTTGTGCCGATAACATAACCACCACCAAATCCTGTCCTAGTGAATCAAATTTTTTTTTATAAAATTCCAGCGGAATCTGATCTGGGCCGACAGCCTTACCGGATGATAATTCTTGTAGAGCACCCCTTACTTCTTCCTCTGAGAAAACCCTCTCAAGTTCCTCCCTATCTATAAGATCAACCTTCTGACTGGGTATATTATCTAAATATTCACGAATACCACCAGGTCTAGCGGCAGGTCCCCCGGTGTATAATTGCTGGTAGAATAATCTAAAAACTTCCTGAATACCTTCTGTATCAATAATAACCTTTCTGCTAATATCATAGATTTTAGAGATCGTCCCGGCTGAGGTTTTCTGCCTAGCCCTTACTGCCAGCGTATGGCCTATTCTCTCACTAAATTCATGGCAATGCTGTTTTTTAGACAAAAATATTTCTGCTGCCTTTTTATTCAATTGTTCGCCTATCTCGGCCTTTTTAATAGCCAGCTGTGAAAGTATCGTATCTACTCCTTCACCGGTGCTAATAGCTGTAGCTAAGATTCCCTCAAGATGATTTAATTCCTCCCTTATCTCTCTTTCTCTTAGCCTTTCCAGCTTTCGTCGCCGTGAGCTGAAACTTAACGTTTCCCCTCTAACCCTTGCCTTAAAGGCATCCCAAACAACTCCAACCCGTGTGCTCCCTCGATTAAACTCCCAAAATTCTTTAATCCACCCCTTCATGCTGAGAATATAGTCTGGATCATATAATAACCTCCTTTCAAAGGTCCAGCCAATGTTCTTTTTTTCCAACAGACTGATATTAATTGTCAAAACTAAGGGATTGTGGTCTGATAAGATACGCGGGTGCTTCTCGATACACAAATTACCAAAAGGTTGATTAGATACAAAAAAAAATCCAAATGAGAGATAATTTTATGTGGAGCTGAAAAAAAAGTACCACCTAAATCAGTAGGTTTTAAATGAGCCCAGACATCTATCAAACCATTGTTGTGAACTAGATTATATAGGGCAGTGCTAGATTTTTTTTTCCTTCCTAAATAGTTATTCTCTTGACTATCCCATTGTACCCCTAAGCCGTTAATATTAAAATCTCCACATAAGACAACTGGGGCAGCCCATGATGCCAATCCTCCATCTAGATACTCTAACAATTCCGGATCATCACCGATTGAGCCATACAGTGAACAAATTGTAAATTTAGAGTTATTAACCAGACACTCAATTATTACCCATCGACCCCATTGATCAACTGATTTACGAAGAACTCTTATATCGCTTCTCCGAGTGAGGATTGCCACCCCGCGAGTTCGAGCTCCTTGTGTGGTATATGCAATCAATCTAAAACCAAGGTGCTCCAACAAGTAAGCTCTATTACCCTCTATATGGGTTTCTTGAATACATACTACATCTATTTGCAAAGATTTCAACCAAATCGCTACCTTATTCCTCTTTCTCTGGTCTATTAGCCCACAGTTATTAATTGTCAGAATCCGAAGATTCATGTCTTAGATTTGACATTTTCTCTCTTTGCATTTACACAATAGACCCCACTGGCTGCTAGTCCGACAGACCTTATCTTGCCACCTGTACTCATTTTTATTTTCCAAACCTTGCCAATTATCCTATCCAGCACACAATTAACACTGCTCTTCTGCTTCTTTAATTTCCTCTTTATTTGCCTGACAGAATGAAACACCTTAACCTGCAGTGATCCCCCCCCACCCTCTACAACCTGACCCCCAGCCCTCCCACCCCGCTCCCCCCCCTTACCTCCCTTACAGGCAATTAGGTCGCACAGACCTAAATATGGCCCAGACGTCTTTCATAAAGGAAGCGCCCCCCTCCTCCCAAGAACAAGACCATTATAAACCCCAACAATAGTGTACATCAATACCAAATAGATCCAAATCCAACCATACAGAAGAAAAATCTCAGCATATAATGAACACTTAAAGAATCACATCACACTTTTCTTTGATCATCCTTATTGCCCTTATTACTTCCCCCCATGCCGGACAATACTCTCGGCCCACGTGATTCAATCAAATCATTGAGAAACTCTTGGGCTTTAATCTCTGAAAAAAAGACTCTCGCCCGACCCTTATGGATAACCTTAAGTCTTGCAGGAAACAGCAGAAAGGCATCACATCCTGCCTCTTTAAATGCAGATATCAGCTGGCGCATCCTCCACCTCCGCTCGACCGTGGTGTGGCAAAAATCCGGCCGAGCAAAGAATGTATGCCCCTCCACTGTTATCTTAGAGTCAGGTCTAGCACGGTCCAAAATTGGTGCTTTTCAAATGTGATGACCAGGTTAATTTCCTCTTGGATGAGGTTATAATAGCCATTGAGGGATTGCCACAGAGCAAGGCCCCTGGTCCGGATAGGATCCCTCCTGACCTGTTACGGAACAATGTAGACGTCTGGGATCCGATTCTGACTAGGGTTTTAAATGCAGCAGCACGGACAGCAGTGCCTCAGTCGTGATCTTTCACTAATATTGTCCCCATCATTAAGAAGGGTGACAGGGACGACCCACAGTGTTACTGTCCCATATCCCTGATAGACTCCACTGTCAAGGTTATGGGTAGGGTTTTATTAAATAGGTTATCAGATTGGGCAGAGAGTAATGGAATCATCTCAGATTTCCAATATGGCTTCAGAAAAGGTAAATCAACAGTTGGTCAATGTTTGAATCTTTACCTGTTGATTTCAAAATACACAATCGCCAAAGCAGGTTCTATCTATCTGGGGTTTATGGACCTTACTGCGGCGTTTGACAGAGTGAACCGTAGTAAACTGTGGGTTCTACTAGATGAGATAGGCGTAGAGCATGTAATAATAAATGTTTCAATGTCCTTATAGACCAACACATCAGCTGTAGTTCGTTATACACAGGAGGGGGGACTCACTGACAATTTTAGATGCTCAAGAGGAGTGTGTCAAGGGTGCATCCTTGCCCCCTTTTTATTCACACTGTACATAAATGGGTTAGAATACCACCTGATTTCACTGCACGCTGGTATCCCGAAAGTAGGCACCAGACCAGTACCAGTCTTGCTATATGCGGACGACGCGGTGCTTATTGCACGAACACCCTATGGGTTTGTCTCCTTCATGAATACGTTGGCTTTATCACCCAATTTTAATAAATCATTTGTTATGGAATTATGGTGCCGGGGGACAAGCACAAAATCCTATAAGGCAGGCACTGCTAGCCTAGTTAAAGTTCTAACATTTACATATTTGGGTGTTTTATTTGACAATAAATTGAATTGGAATAACCTGAAGGAGGCAAAGGCCATGAATAAAGCCCTGGGGGCCATTGCAAATTTCGCCCATAGGTTAGGCACATGGTCCCCGGGAGGTGATTTTAAAATTATATCAGTCATTTTGTATATCCAAGGCCTTGTATGGAAGTGAGATCTGGGGCTATAAGACAGTTGATAAGCTACAAATCATGCAAAATAAATTTTTAAGATAGATTTTAAAAGTGCCACAGGGGACACCCGCCTACGCTGTACATGAAGAGCTGGGGGTCAAATATATTATCGATTTAGCTGCAGTCAAGCCCCTGCTCTGCTGGGTGTATGTATGGTCCAACGAAGAGGCTTCTTTTAACCAAGCAGTAATTTTGGACTGTCTTTCCCCAGACCATGCTCTGAAAATACCCTGGTTTAAATATATTAAAGAATCATTCAGTACCCTGGGAAGACCTGATATTTTTAAGAATCACAAGTCAGTAAAGAAGGTGGACAAAAAGTTAATTAAAGACCTATTTTTTAAAACAAGTAGTACCGAGCGGGAAGGGAAGGAGCTTAATAAGCCAACGGTAAGAACCCATGCTCTAGTCAAATCAGTGTTGCGCATGGAACCATACCTTTCCATTTTAACTGGCCCCCATGAGTGTTTTTTAATCACACGTTTTAGAATGAATATGTTTCATCACTTAGTTGCCTCTCCTCCAGGTTTTATAGTACGAACTGAGGATAGAGGGCCCTGTGGCTGCGACAATAGGTCTCCACAGGATATTTTACACTTTGTCTTTTTATTTAAATATTTTACGCATCCCAAACGGCAATTTCTTAAACCTTATATAAAAGAAATGGGATTTAGACAGGCATCTGTTGCTCTCTTGCATTTGCAACTTATGCAAAATGCTGGTAGACTGTGGGGTATATTCACAAGAATGTGTGATAAACAACACCCAAAAATGTTAATGCAACTTTACACATCGCAGCCTATCGCGGGATAATAACCCTGTGTCAACGTGGAATTCACTACAAGGCGGCCCCATGCGAAAATCTGCCGAAACCGCGGCCAATTCCCGCGATACAACCACCTCAACGGAGATAAAAACACAAACCCCAACACGAAAAAATCTGCGATGGGCCAAAGCGCGATGAGGAAATCAGCGATAGGCAGCATCAGGCCTGCTACACACACCTGGCAGGTGGGAAAAATCACCATAAAAGTAAAAAAAACACAAACTGACCAACACCCAAGCACCATGGAGGCAGCCGGAGCAGGTGCAGAGGACGAGCGCAAACCCACAAGCACCCCGGACGACCAGCCCAGGACCTCGGGGACAGGGAAGGGCATGAGGCAGGCGTAAGGTTTTGACGCATTGTGGTCCTAGAAGGGGCGAAATGAAATCTTATAGATTTCATTGCACCACTCCTATGACCCTTTCTTGCAGGGGAACGCCCACCTTGCATACATTATACCTGACGTAGGTATAATGTGGTGCAGGGGTTTACGAAGTGACGCATCTACCTAGATGCGTCGCTTCATAAATATGGTGCAACATGGCGCATTATTTACGCTGCTGGTGCGTCACAAAAAGTGACTCAACGGCAGCGCAAAAGTGACGCAGGGGCTCATAAATAAGCCCCCCAGTACCCAAACCAAGCTGCCAGGTTGAAGTGTTCGACCAAGGGCCACTTATATTACTGAAATGCAGAATGTAGAATTCGTATTCACTAAACGTTTATTCATATATATTCAAAGAAAGAGACAGACATGCTGCTGCTGTGATGGTCTCGGGCCCCTAAAACTACCAGAGAAAGAGCACAATGATCGGTTCTTTAATTGTAGGACAGCAGAATCACAAAAAAATTGCCCAATCGACAAAATAGAAATGCTGTCCATGATGAGTTGGAATTATGCGGTTCATAGTGCATGACAACCTTCAGGGATGAGCTTCCCCAAGATTGGGCAACAATAAAACAGTAACGCTGTAAATACAAGCCCTGAGTGTTGTCAGGGCTGAATCAAATCATCATAGTGCAGCTGTAAAGCAATTGTCTAAGCCCTGGGCTGACTTTACCACAAAATAGCTTCTTCACTTGTCCTCTCATCAGAGAAAGGTTTCCGACTACACCAAACTCACTTAGAGCATTATTACAAAACAGGCACACATTTCACTGAAAAGCACTTCAAGCGGCACACAGGTCACTGACAAGCACTGCAACAATCACGCCAATTCACATCACAAAGTCGCTGAAGTACCCGCCATTCAGTAGGGACAGTTACACTCTGCTCCAGGCAATTTGCATGCACTTCACTCTGAATGCAAAACACTATAAAGCAGTCCACTAACAAGTACAGTCACTGAAGTCATTGATACATAATTAAAACTACTCTAATTCTCAATAATGGAGTACCATCACCTTGGAATTTCTAAAATGAAACTCCTTAATTACAAGAATAGAATACATATACATTTTTCAAAATTAATAACTGTGTCAGAGAATTTGTGGTGTCTACAGAGGTCTTCATTGTCCTGCTTAGACCCTGATAACTGGTCTCCCTCCATCTAGCGGTGGGCCAGTTTTGACAGCCTGAGACAATAATCTGCCTGGTGGAATAATCTTTTACTGTCTGGAGGCTCGTGAGTTCCATGAGGAGAACCCAGGTGGTGAACAGATATTTCAGGGTCCAGGGCCGGACTCGCCATAGTGGCCATTGGCCGCTTTCCCAGGAGACTGGAAGGGAGGGAGCCGATTTTACAGCAGTGGAGGCCAGGTTTATCAGCCCCCACTAACAAGAGCAGCTGAGGGGTTGGTCCCTCAAAATTGCCAAGGCTGCTTTGGGTTACCAGTCCGACCCTGTCAGGGTCTGTGAGAGAAGTGTACTTGCCGCATTTCTCCACTGAAATATGAACCCAACTGGCTTCATGCCTGCTGTGTGTGCACAACAACGAAAAATGGGACTACCTAAAGGTTCTGTATTGCAGTGAGGCGGGCGGCAGAGGAGGTACTACTAGTACGGGAAGACCATGTACATGACATGATTCTGCTCATTCTGGCTCCGGTAGAAGCTTTGTGTTGTCACTGAGAAATTAGTTATATCGCACAAAGGAGCTGTCAGGCCTAGACTACAGTATTCTCTTCCCAAACTTTAAACAATAGTCTCAGCGCTTAGATTGGTATTGAGAGCAAGATAGAATGGGTAACCTTCTCAATTGGTTTTTATTTTTATAAGAATGAGATTGGAAGAAGAATATTGTAGAAGAGTGTGATAGGCTCATCATTGTAAAATCAGAAATATCTCCACACATAAAATTGCTCCAGCAATGCTCACTTTAAAGAGCTGCCCATAGCAGAGAGTGCTTCTCATGACATGTCATCCAAGGACATCAAGAGCAAATTAGAGCCAAATTTATCAACACTTTGCTCCGGTTCTGTCTCACAAGAGTTCTGTGTCACAAGAGTGGCCCATAAAATGTATTGATTTGGGGAATTATTGTTGAAAATTAATGCTATCAGTACCCTTTTAAAAGGGTACCGAACAAGCAGGGGTCAGTTCGACCAACCGTAGGGGATGGGCCTTTCACTCCTGCTGCCCCAGGCCCTGACCTACCATGGATCTTGACTACCTGGACCAAGTTCTACCCCTTTCAGCTCGTGACTCTTAGCGGTAGCTTGTGTCAAGCAGTCCAAGGCTCTTTGAGGGGAAGGTAGTCGTAAGGCAGTACAAACAGTAATGGCAAGCAGCTGATTGTCTAGTCAATAGAGTATTTTAAAGTGAACATAGCATAGAAACAACACATTAAATCATCCCCAGAATCTCTTAGGTTCATTGCACTAGCTTCATCCTGGGTGGAATCCCAGAGTCCCTCTTTCACTTCTAATGGCGTTGGTCAATTCTCATTCTGTAATGGATATGCCTTTCAGACACTAGTCCAAACTTGAAAAAGTCTAAGGAACCAATTTATATCGTATCTGAATTGATACTCCATCACAACCACAAGGGACTATCTATACCACCAAGATAATGGTCCACCCGCCCGATTACAATGCGGGTGGACCATAGGTTTATTCATGGCAGAGGCCACTCTACCTCCACCGTGATTAAACTCCTCCACAGGCCCTGCAGAGTTAGGGTCATTGGATGCTGACCTAAATTACTGCTCACCTGATTTAGATAGACAGAGTCAGAGGTCAATTGTCTCTGCCCACCACCGTCAGGAAAGCTCTGATGGTAAAGGGCTGTGAAAACTACTGAATGTTCCACTCGCCATGGAAGAAGACTCCCATGGCAAGGGGAGCATTGCTCAGCAGGTGGCCCAGAACAGTTTGACCCAGTGCAAGGGCAGCTGGCAAGTACAGGAGGACCAGCATGCTTCTTTGCAGACTCTAGTCTCTCGGAGCTGATGACCCACAAACTCTTGCAGTCTTCGGACAGCTTGCATCAGTGGCTGACTTCCTCTCTGACCTCCCACAGCAGTTGGTATGGGGTCTTCACAGCATCCTTGGCATGACGACTCAGGACAATGTCACTAGCTTCATGGTGGCCACCATGGGGATTGGCTACTTGAGCAAGCACACTAGCAATGGCCCTAGCTTCCTGGTCCGCTCTACTGGCACACAGGGCTTGCCGATTGCAGTTCTCACAAGGGCAGCATACCTAGATTCCACATGATAGGCTGGACAACCCACAGTCTTGCAATGGTCTCAAACAGACTGGGTGTCTCACACTTCACCGACCCGGATCCATTTGGCAGGATCCCCACATGGCCTTGCACCATCTAGGTACTTTCCTCCTCCTCACAGTCCGGTGCTTCACTGTCAGGACAAGAGATCTTGTCTTCCTGGGTGATGGTCCACACCCTGAAGGGAGAATAGTAGATCTTGGTCCCTAATCCTAGTTCCAGCAACTAAACGCTTTTGTAATCTTCTCTCCAGTTGAACCCTGCTGTAGAGCTGTCCTGTTGAACGGTGCTGTTGAACAACTTGTGGGACTCAGATGTGATTTAGAATCTGTTTTTTGATTTTCGTCTTCTGGGTTTTGACTTCTTTGAAGTGCCTTCTCCTTTGCCCTGTTGTGTTTCAAAGGGGCAGTCTGTCACAGTATGAGTGGCTACAGTTTTGATTGACCCACAACACAGGCCAAGGGAGTAACAAGGGATCTCGTCTGGCTGTCAGCCTCCGCTGAAATATGCCAAATAAAGTTTCAAAGGCCTAAGCCTTCCACTATTTCATGACTCTCTGGTAAAGAATGATGATGGATTAAACCCAGATTAGTTGACTGGGGGTGAGTGTTTGATTTGCTCAAACGCTCCGTCCATCATCCCCTTTGGTATCGCTTTGTTCGCCCTAAGTTGGCAGGGTATGCCCAGACCTGGGTCCCTAGCTCACTTTGCCACTGGATTCAAGATAGCCTGGCTGTTGAGGGTTATGAACCCGAAACCGGTCCCAGGATGCTTGTTTTCCGTCCAGGGAAGACATGGCTTGGCAGTTCGGGCTGGACTGTTCCCATGGGGAACAGGGTCAGACTGATTTGCATATGGCCATGTCTGAACTGGGGTGGTGGAGTGAGCTAAAGAATGATGATGGATTAAACCCAGATGAGTTGACTGGGGGTGAGTGTTTGATTTGCTCAAACGCTCCGTCCATCATCCCCTTTGATATCGCTTTGTTCGCCCTAAGTTGGCAGGGTATGCCCAGATGTGGGTCCCTTGCTCACTTTTCCACTGGATTCAAGATAGCCTGGCTGATAAGGGTTCTGAACCAAAAATCGGTCCCAGGATGCTTGTTTGCGGTCCAGGGAAGTAATGGCTTGGCAGTTCGGGCTGGACTGTTCCCATAGGGCACAGGGTCAGACTGATTTGCATATGGCCATGTCAGAACTGGGGTGGTGGAGTGAGCTAAAGAATGATGATGGATTAAACCCAGATCAGTTGACTGGGGGTGAGTGTTTGATTGCTCAAACGCTCTGTCCATCATCCCCTTTGGTATCTCTCTGGTCCTATAGTGGCAGCCTTATCCGACTCACCATCTCCCTGACATTAAGCCGGACACACTGACCAGTAACTCTTTCTGGAATCAAAAAGACCTTTACTGTGCAGAGATGATGCACTGCTCTCATCCTCTAGTGTGTGTGTCCCTACCTCAGCCCTCAGGAATGTCAGCAATCCACATCTATGAGCTGAGGGTTGCTGTCCCCACCTCCATTAGCCCTTCCATGTCCTGGGCTTCCAAAATGGACCCCACAACCTGCAATGGTATGCAAATACATCTCAGTATACAGCTACAAATCCGGCATCACAGACATTCATTGTGTAGGCCAAGGGTGAGTTTAGTACACAGCAGCATAACATTACTTGAAAGGGGCACTTAGGCACCACTCCCTTGGCACAGGTAAAATAGTTTGTCCACACTACTGATCACTGCTAAACACACAATGAGTATGATGCCACCACCTTGCTTGTGCCACTTAACTCCTGGCAATGTCAGTAACCACCTACCATTAAGAGGGTCAAGCCACTCCTGGTCTAACAAGAATGTTTTGCCATAAGATTGGCCTAGGTCATGGTGCACATGTTTGATATGTGTTCACCCATGACCAAAAGTAAGTACCAAGGGTCCAGATATCCATGGAGCTGGGGCACTCAGGGCAGGGGTGCAAGTCCATCACTTAAGCAACATAGCCCAAGCTACTCATGCGCAGGGAGAAAGAAAAGCAACTGGTGCTCTTCGGCTTGCTCTCATCGATGCAATGCAGTCCAGCCTGTTTGGTTGAAAAGCACTTTGTTTTTAGCTGGTTATATAGGTCTAGGACCTGATGAGATCCACTAACTGATGGGAATTTTTGAATGACCATTTTTAATTACTGAAAGTTGTATTATGACTTGAGGTCTGTCATGCTATTGCATTCTTTGATCTAGACTAGGAGTTAGGTTCACAACATAGTGTTGTTTTAGTTGACTTTCCTGGATCTTGCTAGTTGTTGTAATTTGGGGTTAGAGGCTTCATCTATTGTGGGTTTTTCATGTCAGTTTTCCAGTATCATCAAAATGTTATAGATTCCGTTCCATTCATTGTTGACTTTGTGAAATGTGCTGTTGGAGGTTAATAAACAATAAAGAGTATTAAGAAGGTTCTTAAGCCATATTTCACAGCACAGGATTTTGGTGATATCCTGTACTACACTGAGAGCCAATAGAGGGTTTATGGTAGAGGATTGGTGAGTCAGGCTTGCCAATCTGTTTTGGAGCTACTACTGAATGAAGTTTCTTTCTGGCTTCTCAGGAAGACAAGGGTTGACTAGATGCATTAGTACAGTAAAAAAATCAACTGCCTCAGTCTGTTGAAATGCCAAGTTGTTCCTGAACAAAGAGAGCTGAAAGATGATATTCTTGGTCATTTCATGGTTTATGTTACAAAAGAGAGTTGAGAAACACTGTATTGGAATAGGATCAGGTAGTGCTGTTGGGCGGCATTCTAAATGCGAGCTTGCAATCTTGATGTTGCTCGCTATCTGGTTATCAATTTTGGTACTATTTGAGCACTGATAATTATCCTCATCTCAAAATGTGGTTTGAACAAAACCATTTTCATATTTTGGGCGGCTATCGAGGAGCAATAAAATATCACAGAAGAGAAGTTTAGCACATGCAAAAAAGTGGTTTCATTTATTAACAGTGTAAGTTCTCTGTACCAGTAGGAAATAACAATATGCATCCCACACCAAAACCATCACTCCAGTGTACTCACTACCCTCTCTATCATTAATCTACAAAACTTAAAAGTCTTATTATTCTACCCTTCGAGCAATCTACAACATTCATCTGTTCCATTACCTAACCCCCTCCCTAGGCCACAAATTGGAGCATTCCCTACTCCCAGTCACACCCCTCTGCAGCTCACTCACAGCAGCTAGAATACTATTGAACACATGACAAACAGAAGTCTCATGTGATGTGTGCACCTTTGATGACACCTGTCCTTATGCGGTGAGCATTTTCTAAGGAAGTATGTGAATAGTTTTACTTACTTTTCCCATGATGTGCAGTTGTGGACTCACAATGTAAAATGTTTCAGCTTCTGCAGTGTTCTTATGTCTGCCAAAAACACCCCTATATGCATGCATGACAAAGAAAGATGTAAAGCCTGTAGCTTGCATTTCACAGCAAGGCTCTCAGAATCATTATCTTACTGTTCAATATTTTTGTCCTTGATATTTTGGATAAGATATTAAGGTATACCAATATTCCCTATTCAATATTCCAGATTACAACCAGAGAAGTAGTGTGAACTCTCTAATAAACATAACCAAGTACATGGAGGTTTACTGACCCACTGTGATTGACTTGATGTACTTGATAGTTACCCTGAGGTGGGATGTCATACTGGAGATTATGGAGAATTCTAATATGAGAGGATGCTGCTCAATAAAGGACCTACTGAAAAGTTCTGTTTTTCAGATTTGGGGCTCTCTTACCATTCTGATTCACTGTGCTTGAGGGGACCTGAGACGAGGGTGGATATTTCAGTCTGTCATGTGGCTCTAGGGTAAAAATACCTGGCACAGTGTACATGTGACAACTCGGTCCTCCTTTTTCTCATTTTGAATGATCCACCATGTTTTCTTGTGCAGGGAAACTGTTTCTCGAGTGCTGCAACCAATATGCCATGTAGTTTTCTCTGTTAGTTACCAAGAGTGCTTCACTGTGTTGGATGATAGGGTACAGCTAAGTGCTTCTCTTTTTTACAATGTTATTGGTCTTTGGCATTTATATAGCACACAATCGGTCATTAGTATAGCACTGCAGAGCATTCTGTAATCCTGTGTTGATTTTGCATATGTACCCAATGTAGACCGGAGTCTGACCAGGCCTGTGGGGAACCACCTTCCCAATGACCATTGCAAGGCGTGACTAAAGGTTGGTAGTGTTTATTAATAATTGTTGGGTACGGACCTTTTCCCTTTTAGCCTTGTACGGAGACTTCCTCACTCCTCTGAATACATGAATCCTTGTAGTGTGTCATGACTGGGGACCTTATTCCTCCTGATTGCATGGAGTGCACATGAGATGGAAGGGCCCATGGCAGGAGTCCCCCTGTACATATGTAGCCTTATCATTGTAGGGTATGCCATAGGGTTTAGTAGTAATCAGTTTTGCTGTCTTGCCACCTCCCTCCTGCTTCCCTATGCTGCTGTTTCGTTTTCATCTCCTATTGAAAAGCCAGGTTCATAAGTCTAGAGTTTTATTCACACTTAATGAAGGGCCAGGAAACAAACCGGACCTGAACCAAGCACGTTGAGCAAGTCAACTGTAGCCGCAAAAGAGAATCATTTGAAAAATGGCTCTCTCTAAAGGCATGGCATTAGTTGCACAGCTTTTAAACTGCGATGGGCTACCTGCAATTCCCCACATACTATGTCTTGTCATGTTTGCCAAACAAGAACCTCAGAGCAGGACCTGATTAGCTAGTGGTCATCTGGACCCCAATCCACAAAAACAGAATAGCAGCCCCCTTATAATCTCATTACCGTGGAGCTGAGGAACACCAGAAGGAAATATGCTTTCACTTTATTGATTCCCTCAAAATGTTGAGCCAATTTGAATCTGAGTGGCTACATTGTAAGAGGCCATCTGCCACTGCACTGGATTCCTTTGGTTTATCGAGTGGTCACCTTTACTTGAAAAAGCTCCTCCTGTGTAGAGGAAACCTGAGACCGGTGTTTGAATTTTTAACTTCCTTCCTCTGGATCTACCCTAGCAATAAGGACAATACTTACTTTTGTCGCCACCTGAAGAGAGAGATAAAGGTATCCATGGTGCTGTAGGTGGAGAACATGCCACATTCAGACCAAAATATAAATACATAATACCCATCTTCTGCCTAGAGAAACTTTTGCATAATCTCAACTGAGGAGACAGGAGGGCTGAGGAGCTGCTATGATCCTTGGTCAAGAGAGACATGATTTGGTTGAAAATAAATATGAGGGTCTCTAGGCCTCTGGGATCACTGCTGCATATCTCCCTCCTCTTACACCCCACAAGAAGAACTGAAAAGAAGTGCGTGGGCACGTATGTTTTGAATTTGCTGCTGCATACATACCCCCTACGAGTGATTCTGAATGAAATAAGAAATCAACCAGTGTGAGTATAACTAACAGGACCAACCATTGTACTTTGACTATTGCCTGGCTACTTGTTGCTTGTTATATGTTACAATACATTATTAGCCCGTGTAGCTCCACCATGGTACTGGCATGCTTCCTCTCACAAAGTTGTAGCTGTCTTTCCTTCGAACTATTGAAGGAACAAAAGGAGTGACCACGGCCTGACTCAGAGTAGAATGGTACTCAGGCAGCCTGAAGGAGCTGCATGTGCTCCTTTCGACAAACAACATGAAAGATTGGCTTGCATGAGTGTAAGATGCATACCTTGACACTGTGCTTTGGTTATACCCTTGATACTTTATTCTTGTCTTGAGAGAGCACAAGTCTTCAGGAGACACAGATTTAGTTACATGGTAACTTTGATATTTTTCTTAGAGTAATAATTTATGCCATAAGACTCCCTGAAGATTTGAGGTATACTGCCTCAATGTAGTAAACAGAGACTTACTTCTTTTATAATAATTATATAATTATACTATGGCAAAATATTTATTGTGATACACATGCTAGCTGAAGTAATTGTTCTACCTCACGCCACCAGTCAAAAGCAAGTTTTCATCTTGCAATTCCATGACGTCGGCCCAAAGACTGTGTTCATGACAAATTACTGAGTTTGCAGTACTAGGTTTCTCCAATTCCTTGTACATTAGTAATACTTGTTACAAACATTGTCTAACTGCTATTGAGTCACTTGACCCTCGGAGAATCTGCCTGATAGTGACACTATCAATTCTCCCTCTTTCCTGCCGGGAATGCCACTGACTAGTGTGTCTCCCCAACCCAGTCAGCATGTTATCCTTTACACCCCTTGTTAGACCTGTCATCCTTAGGGTTGCCTTTCTCCCAACGTTTTGCCTTTTTGCCTCCCATTTTTGCTGATTCTTCTTGTTGACCACTGCTAACCAGTGCTAAAGTGCATGTGCTTCTCCCCTAAACATGATGAAATTGGGGTTTACCTGATTGGTATATTTGTTGCACTGGCAAGTCCCTTGTAAAGTGGTATACTATATGCCCAGGGCTCTATTTCAAATGCTACTAGTGAGCCTGCAGCACTCATTGTGCCACCCACAGAAGTAGCCTTTCAAACGTATCGCAGGCTTGCCACTGCAGTGCCTGTGTGTGCAGTTTACTGCCACTTCAATTTGGCATTTAAAACTACTTCCCCAGATCTAACACCAAGCCTTAAACTCCCCTTTTATTACATAAACGCCACCACTAAGGTAGACCCTAAGTAACCCCAAGTGCAGGGTGGTATTTAAGTAAACGGTAGGGCATGTACCTTTATATTTTGCATATCCTGGCAGTAACAAACAACCTATTTAGTTTTAGACTACTGTGAGGTCTACTCCTCTCATAGGCTAGCATTGGGAATTTCTAAATGTACTTTTAAGCTGTTATTCCTCATGGGAGAGGAGTAGCTTTTCATGCTTGATACGTTTGGAATGGTAATGATAAATCCTCCTTGCTGATAAAGCTGGAATTAACATTACTGTTTTATAAATGCCACTTTTAGAAAGTGGAATTTCTCTGCCCTTACTGCTCTTTGTGCCTGACAACCTGTCTCCAATACAGGTCTGGACTGGGTGACAGCTACACTTTGTGTATTCCCTCTGGACAGCCACAAACACAGGAAGGGCTGAGTGTGACAGAGGACTCATCTGCATTCATCTGCATTCCGATAGACTTCCTGGGCAGGAAGGGGGAAAGGAGGCTCACGCTTACATCTGAATAGGCTGTGTCCTGTCCTCACACAAAGCTCTGATTTACCCGCTAGTGATAGCCTGACAGACAAAAATGGGCTGAAAGGGATCCTTGTGCACTTCAGAGAGTTCTTTTGAAGTCACCCCTACATCAAAGGTACTTTTGGGTAAAAGTACAGAGTCTCTGACCCACTGAAATTAAACACTTCTGGATCGTAAACGGAACCTCTGTCAGAAGGACTGCTGTGCTGCTTAAAGGAATCAACTAAACTTATTTTCTGGAAGGAATGCTTTTCTGCTTGTTGCCCTGCTGCTCCCTGACGCTGCTGGAAGCAGAGCTGCACTCCGCCTTTGCTCCGAGAGATCTCCAAAGGCTAGCTGGCTTACCTCCTGTTTTCTGAAGTCTCAGGGACACCAAAATACTTCTTACAATTCTGCTGGTGCTGCTGGAATCTGCTTTCTGTGAGCTCTGCCCTTGCCGGAGGCGCCCTCTCCAAGCTCTGGGCCTCAGAAGTGGGTTCTGCATCTGCTTTCAACACTTACAGCTCCTGAGCCCCTGAAATCAAAGTTTTGGGCTCTTAGCGACTGCAAACAAGCTTGTTCGTACTGGGAGAGCACTGCTCGCTTGAAGGATCAGCGCAAAATGCCGCAACATCCTCTCCTCGCAAAGCAAGCATTGCTGCCTGCAACCGTGAGGCCCCATCTGCTGTCCGTGACACCTGGCAGACTCTTTGCGCCCGCAGGATCATCTCTAGTAATGCTCTATTTGCTCCTGGCGATTGTGTACCCCGCGAACGGAGCACTAGACTCAGCTCGAGAAGGTAAAACTTAAGCAGGACCTGTTTGGAACTGTATCCAACCTGCACTCCATCTCAGTCGGCCTGACCTTTGGATTTGCCCTGGTCTAGCATAACCTAAGGTAAACCTTTAGTGCTGCTAACTCCTAAGCACAGTTTTGGGTTTTTTCTTTAAAAATCGATAACCCCGGTTCTACTTATTGGATATTTGGTCTTTTTTTATTCCTAAAAATATAATGTATATTTTTAAACCTGTGTGGAGTCTTTTTGTGGTGTAATCATTGTGGCTCCTGAGGAGGTTTTAAGTCATTTCCCAGAGAAACATGTTCTTACCTTTGTTACCAGCCAGATACTTATTTGCTGCACAACCCAGCTTTTCTAAAAGCTTTCAGAAGATTTGTCCAAGCAGAATTAGTAGACTGTTTTTGAACTCCTAGCAACAGGCCCATCATTATTGCCCAGTCTGGCCTCTAGCACTCTAGTTACTATCACTTACCATCACTTCAGGAGGTTGCATAAAGTGCTGTTGCCACTACAGATTTCACTGTCATCAACTGTGCTGTTGCTTCACCTGTCTGTGTAAATTCTGCTTTGTCTTCAGTAATTTACAATCTGGCTGTGAGTAACTGCACCACACTCCACCACAAGACAGCAAGAGTGCCAAATGATCCAGTTGTGCAGGTATATTTCTAGGGTACACTGTGAGATATGATATGCATAAATGAAGCTATCTGACAGAGCAGAAGGCAAAATCATGAATTTGTTGAGACTAGTGGTTAATCATCAATCTCACTTCAGCCTTATCTGTGAACAGATATGGTTCTGACTTTAGTTTGCATAGGTATTGTATTTCTGATATGGTTTCCATCCTCACACTAGTTTTTAGTTTTAATAAATTAATATTTCAGTTGCTGGTATTGATATTATTATTATTATGAAAGCATATTATTTTACATATCTATCTGTTTGCAATAATGTTTGTAAATTTGTTTTTGTACCTGCTGAAAGCCCTACTAGAGCCCTGCCATTATTGCACATAACACATATTTTAAACAGCTTGCCATATTGTTATCCCATGTTGAACACTGCGCTGACTGTTCACGTCAGTGCTTGAAATGGAGAAATAGAAGTGCAGGTACTCTGTACCAGTGTACCTTATTTCTGAGAAGTGCTGGTACTC
This sequence comes from Triturus cristatus, assembly GCF_964204655.1. NCBI lineage: Eukaryota > Metazoa > Chordata > Amphibia > Caudata > Salamandridae > Triturus > Triturus cristatus. The sequence goes on from NC_140582.1 coordinate 239,977,743, forward strand.
TCCAATTAAAAGTATTACGTTTTGCTGAGAAGTGCTAGTACTCTCCCTCTCAAAATAGAAAAGTGTTGGTACGCAGTACCGGCCTAGTTCAAGCACTGATTCACTTAGGAGTACCCTAGTTCTGAAATTGCCATTGTCAACCAAGATCTGCAGATTTGGAGGTCAGCTTCTTTAAAGTAACTTATTGCAGGTATAGCTCAAAGCCTTCTCACATTCTTCGCACCAGAAGCACAGGCTTCTCGCTAGTTTCGATTTCTAGGCTCTAGTCGATCACATGTCCTGTCCTCCGCTTATTGCATTGAAAAAAATTGTATAAACGTAGACAGTGGCGTAGCTAGAGCTTCTGGCGCCCGGGGCTATCCCCCAGATTGCCGCCCATGGCAGTTAGGGGGAAAGGGGTGCGGGGGAAAAGGACGGCGACACAATAAAAATATACATTGAAAAATGGAACGACGCATCGGTCAGTGCACACACACCCGCTCTGTGGCATGAATCGTAACCTATACAAGCTCCTACTGTATAGGTAGCCTGGAGGGAGAGGTAAAAATTAAATGTCACTTACTTATATTAGGGCAGGATACAGTCAGTCAACCCAACCATCCTGGTCCACTTGTGGCGTCGTCCTGAAGTTGAAGAAGGCAGCTACTAACTCAAGGAGTCACAGGAGAATTGAAGGCTGGGGCCGGGGCCGCAAAGCGACTTGTGGCAGCAGACAGTGCAGTAAGTGCACACAGAGTGACACAGGCCAGCCAGCCCAGGCCAGGCAGCCCAGGCCAGGCAGCCCAGTGCATGTGTGCTTGAGAAGATTAACCAACCAATGCCAGATAGTAGCAGAGGTGCTCAGACGAAGGTTCTTTCAGACTAAAGAGGTTATTTCCTGAACCTGTGTGTGTCACTTCAATACATTATTTTGCATCACCGGATTGGCATCTGCTTAAAGTGACAGAATTTAAATATTAAGCCCCCCACCGCGCCACCCACCCAATGCCCTGGCAGCACTGTCATGAATGACCCAAGAAGGCTCAGACAGCTTGTGAAGTGAACTATATAGATGTCTCCTATGAATGATGCATGCGCGCCGCCATAATTGTCTGGTAAACCACAGTAATAAGGGATGTTGAATAGCACACACCCAGAACTGAAGCCCTTCAAAGTGGTCTCAGATTTGATACTCACAAATGAGCGACAGCGTAGTAAAGTGATTTGTGTAGGATCAGTTTGGTCCAGTGGTAAAGTTGTGATTTGAATTACACATTGTGCATTTAAGCCACTATATCTACACCTCCCTCCCTTTTCCGCCAAAGGACAATGATTTGTTTTCAAATATTTTAGGACCTAAATTAGTTGTAATAAATATACGAGCCTATAATGAACTCTCAAGTCAAGTCACGTCACCGTGTGAGTGAGAGTGACTGGAGTGTGAGACTGGGCAGGCGGGGGCACTCAGAGGGAGCGGGCTGCACCGGGAGTGACACTCACCGATAACACCAAGCTCTTCTACTCTACGTCGCCGTTAGGTAGGCAGCCGCAGGCAGCGGCGCTCAGCGCGCAAGCAACTCAGCAAGCCTTATCCTGCCCGGCAGCACAGGGCCCAGGGACAGGCAGGAGCCACGCCCGGTGTCGAGGTGCGCACCGTGCACAGAACAACTATGCTGAGCAGCCTGACTTCACTAGTCTGAGACGGTCGGTGCTGCAGTACTGTACAGTGTACTGACTGGAGGACGGCTCCAGATCAACCCCAGACAGTGATTGCTAGCAGCAGGCTTAGCAGCCAACGAACTGCAACTGACCCTAGCTCTGCGCAGGACGTGATGATTGGCGGTCAAATTGTTACTGTTGCAGCTAGAGCTGCCTGCGAGCAGTTTCGCCCAACCCCCAAGCCTGCTGGAAGCAGCGTGCCTCGACTCTCCAGGAGACTCCAGGCCGGCCTGGAAACGTGCGTGCAGCAGTATTCGCAAACATTTGCGCTTGCACTTGAAACACGTGTGCGGCGCAGCCACCACCACCGCTGCCCCGCCCCAAAATTGTGCCGCCTGGGGTGGTCCGCCCCCACGGCTCCTCCCCTAGCTACGCCAATGAACGTAGATTGAAAATTCACATAATTTAACATTACGTGCTCCAACAGGTCAGACTGCGGAACGCAGGGCTACTGAAATTCTAAATTACATTTCAAATATGTTTGATGTCTGCGTGCTATTTTTGCATTAAACATGTTTTAGACTTCTATAAGCTTTCCTGGGTGTCTCTTTTCTTTTATGATTATTATTATTATTATTATTAATATTATTATTATTCTCATCACCGATAATAACTGTATTAATAATAATAATAACTGCACTATAAATAATAATAAGAACAATGAGTTATAAAGCACTGCTGTTGCCTTCTCCAAGATAGCGGTTGTCAGTAGTAGAGCTGTAGCTCAGACATGAGAAAGTGCATACATACACTCCTCCCCAGGTCATCCAGCCACCTGTCCCTACAGGAACCTGGGCAACAAAGTATTTAATCCTAGAGTTCCAATTGAAAATCTGGAAAAGCTTAACATTGTACCTTGGTTATGGGTAAAAACAATGGGGCAGATTTGCAAGCCCATTGCGCCACTTTTGCGTCACTTTTAACATGGGAAAGTGACGCAAAAGTGGCGCAAGGGGCTTGTAAATCTGCCCCCATGTATTCAAAACGTGGTGGCGGTGTATTTATATAAAGAATGGCTCAATTTCGTATACCAACAATTCTGGAATTTGTATTAAATATTTTAGATACTGATACAGGGTATAAACACAGCAATAGATGTAGGCAACAGGTTTGCAAGCTTGCACAGCATAAGGTACACAGAGAGTTGCTAGAGTATTACGAATGATTTGTTATGATATAGGTTTAGATGGGCTCCTTAAGCAGATGGTGATGAGTAGGCACACGTGAATAGATGTAGTCTAACACCGCCTGGGCACGCTGTGTTACAGACTGCTATGGTTCAGATTTTGCGGAAGAAGAAGAAAGGGAAAGAAACAGAGCAGGTGAGAGGGATGAATACATGGAAATGAGAGGGTTGGGTGATGGATGGGGCACAGGTGAAGAAGATCTTGGGGTGAATAGGGATTGGAAGGGTGTGGGGCTCTCGCTATGGTACCGAGTAGAATGTGGTGAAGTCCTGCTGTGTCAAGTGTTTCGTAGATGCGATGTAGGCGGCCATATTGTTCACATATGTTGATTAAAATGAAATATCTTCAGACCCTGGTGGAAAAGATCAGCAGATAGTATAAGTATTCCTGGAAAATCACAAGCACTTTTTTTCAACTAATTCCCTCCTTCTCAGAAAATGAAAGCGAATGGTTTAGAATATCAGCAGATTTCATAATAAAATATTTTATGGGGGCTTTCAGCTCACACGTGATTCTATTCGAGAGCCTCGACACGTTGCTCCTTCCTGTGGAAAAAGAAACTGCTAAAGAACATTCAATCTGCTTATGAGAAACTCATTAAGTGATCCCAGGTGCTCTCGGAGGTGGAATCTCTCTACCTTATTCTAATAAGATTACTTGAGCACTCACAGGCACCTTTCATATTTTGTTTGGCTTCCATAGCAAAGAGTATGACTAAGTCACAAAGGTTCGTCTATATGAGAAATAGTCTTCCCACATCATGGGGCTGTATCTCAGCAGAAGGTAAGAATATTCTAAGGAATGTCTGACTCTTTCTGTGTGGACGTGTTGCTAAGTGCTGGCTTACCCATGCAGATACAATTACACTTGCTGCCCGAGTTGCAGATGTTGCTTAAAATTAACGTGGGTTTTGTACTGTGGAGTCAGGGCCATGAAAACAGTGCTTAATTTGTAAAAATATAAATGTTGCAGGCAATGCTGGGCTGCTGAATGGCAAGCCTGTCCAGTCGTGAATGACTTCATACCTCTTTCTTCCACCACCTTCCACCTCATTTCTCTTTGTATTACTCTTTTTTTTACTATCTTTCTCTTTCTCTTCCTCGTTCCTGCTTTTCTCTCTACTATGCTTGCTCAAAGACTGAAGATGAAAATTATACCCCGGATGTGTTGGTGCCCAGTGAAGTTTTATGGCTTAGGCAAAGTTGGCGATTACCCATGGCCTCCACCTTCCAAGGTTAGGTTAAAGTTGTAAGTTTATTTGGATGATTGTCCTTAAAACAAATACAAATCAGCGCCCCATTTCCAGTGATCTATAATAGAATAACCCTGTTACCTTTTGTTAAAATTAATCCATAATTGTCAATAAGGCCTGAAACATTCTAAAACTCCCAAGTCAAAAGCACAGCATAAAATGTATATTAAAATCACGATTCATGACAGTTCAATTTTCTCAAAGACCATAAGAAGCGCCCCCGCCACAGTTACTTCAAGAAAGCACATACTCATTGAAGCATCAATTGCGAGAGGGCGAAACAATGCACCATATTTTAAAAGTAAAGGTCTTCAAATGTCCGACGTTTAAATAAAATAAGAGGTCAATCAATTAATACATTTAAAAATAGTACATTTCCTTGTAAAGTGCATATACAATACCCCTTATTTCCCCTATAGTTGCAGCCAAAAAGGGAATAGCCATGAGAGGATTAAGTAATTTAAGAAATTTCCACACAAAGTAAAGGAGCCGACAAGTGATAGAGATAAGGACATATATCTAGACTGTCTACGCTGAGATAGATACTCCTAGTCTTTCTGGTGAGACAGAATCTAAGCAGGTTCCCGAATTAACTTCTTAGTAGGGATGGGTAGAACTAGCTGACTTTGCTCCATGAAATTCCACAGAGTTACATAAAAACTCTGCGAGATTCCACAGAGTTCCACTCACCCATATTAATATTTCTCGGACTCTTCAGGGGTTATTTGTAGGGTACCCTCAGTATCTCGCATAGCCCTCACTTATTTACACACACATCAGTTCCCTTACCTGGGCTGGCCATAGGTGAAGTATAAAGGGCCCCCTTGATATGTGGAGAGGCTATACCAGGGTGAGTCGCTCAGTTTCCCCCAGGGGGTGCACAACATGATGAGTTTGCAGCAGTTAGGTGCTGTACTCGGGGTAGACGTATTTCATAAGGTAGTGTTTGCATGTGTTCCCTCCTAGTGCATAATGCACCAGCAGCACCTGATTGGTCGCAATACATGGCTAGGCGTGCAGGGTCTCTTCCTCTGACCACGCACACTAGTGCAGGACGCATCATGCTTCTTTCCCGCTGCTCCCCCCGTACCTCTTCGCTGTGTCCGTTGGGGGTGGTGCTACTCTTTGAGCCACGCCGGGAGTCATCGGCCAAGCTCATGCTGGCTTTGGCAAAAAACCTCGCTGAGCGACTTAAACTAGTTGGCAGCCTAAATCAAGAGCCTGACTGCAGTAGCAGGCAGCGGAAGTGCTGCTCTGGGAGCTGGAGTCCTGCAGGCCCTTACGGTAGACAGAAAAACCTACACACCACCTTCAAGCCCCAGAACAATTGGAATGTAGGCTCCGCCCCTGGCTGACCAAGGCTAGAGTGCAGAGCTGCTAGTTCTGGGATTGTACGTTAGCAGCCTGCTGCTTCGCGTGCAGCGCATGCGTTAAAGTACCTTTGCTTATTCTTCCGATCATTACAAACAAGTGCAAGGTCAGTGGCCTGCCATAAATTAAGGTAGCACTGATTAATTCTGCCGGCAGAGAGGAGAGGCTGAATTTATTAATAATTACACATTTCAAGACTAATGCACAATTAGTAAATTCCTCTAATTCTGCTGGCGGAATTAAAAATTCCACCCATCCCTACTTCTTTTGTGGGAAGGGCTCTGTAGTAGTGTGACTTTTCCTGTTCTTTATGTGTTCTCTCTTTCCCCTTGCTGTTCAGCCTGAGCATGTGTGGAATCTTGATGACTGACGCCTTGGAATGTTGGGAGCCTGATCTGAGTCAGTTGGTGATTGCAGGCTGAGCAGCTAGGAGGCTGCTCCTGGTGGGGCGTACGTTCTGGCCTACTTTTTAACTTACCTACCATCTTTACTTCCATCCTCCTACTTCTGTGAGTGGAACTTAAATAAAGTTACAACTTGGAACCTACAACCTGGCCTCCTGTGATCATTCATACATCAACATTTTGGCGACGACTTGGTCTTCTAACCTGCGTGTATACAACCTACTTTGGACTTACTTACAACTAAGGAACTTTCTTTTACTACAATTACATGAAGAAATTCAAGCTTGATCCTGATGTACTTGGCAGCCCCAGCCCCACCAGTGACCAAAAGACACCGGTCAGCCTCAACTCTGGTGTGCCAGTTTTCCACCTCACTCAAGCTTGGTGATTTATGTATTGCCTGTGCTTTATGATGTAATATACCTAGCATCTTCAAAGCCTGCTTAAGGTATTTTACTACTTTCTTCTACTGGCCAGTGTTTGGAACCTACTACCTGGACCTCCTGTGATCATTCATACTTCAACAGGCTCCTAACTGGCAAAAACCTCGGCAGGTAAGTTATGGTCTTTGAGCTTGAGTACTTTGCTCCTGAGAGCCCAAGATCGTTTTAACTCACTCCATTGGGCTTCAATCCAACATACCAGGGCTATTCTTTCTGGGCTTTCAAATCGAGTAAGGCAATTTTAAACATTTTTAAAAACATGTTGGTGACTGTCGTGTGGGTCCTGGTCAAGAAGCAACTACAATCCTAGTCAGGGTAAGGCACAAGCAAACCCCAAATTAACCTGTGCTCAACCCTCTGATAGCTTGGCACAGAGCAGTCAGGCTAACCTTAGAGGCAATTTGTAAAATATTTGTGCAAAACACGAACAGTAATAGAGTGAAAACACCACATTAAAAAAACCCAAACCAGGTTAAAAAAAGGCTTAATTTATTAAATAAAACAAGAGCAAAATTTCAAAAATCCAATCAGTAGAACCGAGGTTATGAATTTTTAAAGAATAAAGTGAAAAATAGAATCTAAAAGGAGAAAGTGGCAACCGTGGATATCTGGCCATGCTGGACCTGGTCAAAGTAAAAAGTTCAGGCTGACCACGAAGGAGTGTGGGTCAGATAAAGTTCCAGATTAGTCCAGCTCAAGATTTACATTTGCAAGTTTTGAACCAAGAGCACGTTCGCGTTGGAGAGGGTCACGAGGAGCAAAGAGACCTTCACTGGTGGTGGTCGACATAATGCGAAGAGCATTATGATCTGCCCCAGGGCGATCAATGCTTGCTGTGTGAAGAGATAGGCTGACGGCTGCTCACGTTGATTTTTGGTGCCAGCGACACGGTTGTGAAGATCCCAAAAGCTTGATTTCAAGAGCTTGTGAGCCACACCAAGGGTCCAGGACCTGAGAGGCACCACTTGGGGGTCAGGAACTCACTGAAGCCAGATTCAGGAGCTACTGGTGATCCTTTTATGTCCCTGAGGCTCAGATCAGGAGGCCAGCAGACTAGCGGTTTGAGTCACTCTGGGGTTCTCGTATCAAGATGGAGTTTCTGGTCAAGTTTTACTCCCAAGGCAAGAGAGCAACAGGTTACAGGTCAACACAGCAGAGCGGCAGTTCCTTTAGAGCAGAAGTCCAGCAGAGTGGTGGCCCTTGTAGAAGCACAGCCGTCTTCTTCCTGGCAGAGTATCTACAAGTCCAGAAGTGTACTGAAGTGGTGGTGTCTGAGGTCCTTATTTTATACACAGTTGTGTGTTTGAAGTGGGAAGAGGTTTCTGGAGGCATGCCTATGATGTGCACAGATGCCTTGCCTTCCCTGCCCTGGCTCCAGACTAACTACAGGGGTATGCAACCCTTTGTGTGGAGACAGGACACAGCCTATTCATTTGTAAATGAGGCTGGGCCCAGCTCCTCCCTCATCCTGCCAGTGATGGTCCATCCAATCACACTTAAGCTCCCATTCTGTGTGGCTGTCTAGGGGGAATATTCGAAGCCCAGCTGCCAACTACACCTAGACATGTGACAAGAGATTGGCCGCAGCCACCAAATGGCTAAGATATGAAAATGTCAACTTTCTAAAAGTGGCATTTTCAGAATTGTAAATTAAAATCCTACTTCACCATAAATTAGGATTTTAAATTAGGATTCCAGAGACACCAAACATGAACCAGTTATCTCTTCCCATTTTGAAATTACATTTATAAAATGCAATAAGGTAACTCAAATGTTATTCTATCAGAGAGATAGGCATTGCAGTAGCGAAAAATTAATTTAACCTGTTCCGTGAGCTCGTCGGCCAACGACCGTCGCGAGCACTACCTCACTAGTTCTGCTCACGTCTGTTGGCCGAAGCGGCCCCGCCCACTAATTAGAACTCCTGCACCGTGGCGGAATTTGCCCCGTGGTTAAGAAGTTAAGAGTTTTTCACTACCAGGACATGTGAAACTGAAAAGTACATGCCTAACTTTTTTTTAATACATTTCACCCTGCCCTCTGAGCTGTCCAGGGCATACCCTAGGGGTGACTTATATGTATTAAAAAGGAAAGTTTGGGCCTGCACAAGGATTATATTGCCAGGTCGAAGCGGGAGTTTAATCTGCACACACAGGTTCTGCAATGGCAGGCCTGAGCTATGTTTACAGTGCTATTTAAGTGGTTGGCACAACCAGTGCTGCAGGTCCACTCGTAGCATATAATTTACAAGCCTTGGGCACATGTAGTACTACTTTACTACGCACTTATAAGTAAATTAAATATGGCAGTTAGGTACAAACCATTATTACCATGTTTAGAGTAGAGAGCACAACCACTTAAATACGTGTTCGCAGTGGTAAAGTGCACAGAGTCCTAAGGCCAACAAAAAAAGAATTCAACAAAAAGTAGAAGGAGGAAATCAAAAAGTTTGGGGATGACACTGCAAAAAGGGCCATGTCCAAAAACTTATTTGTGTCATGCATGCTCAAGAGACCAACTTTATTTTTAATCTAATACTCTCTATCATGGATCCCTTTGGAAGATTTAAAACTTGTTTTATACATAGAGTGGAAGATTTACAAGAAACTGACGCATCTGTAGAGATGCACCAGTTTCCCTGCGCCAGCCTGCAATACCCTTGCACCACCATGGATGCGCCTTATTTACAATACGGCGCACCATGGCGCAATGATTGACAGATGAGTCCGAAATTCTGATGCATCTGTTGGCCCAAAAGTCATGCATTGCTGGAGTCGTGTTGCAAGCACAATACAACTCCAGCAATGCATGTTGAGGCCCATACTTATTGTACTGCTTGAAGCAGGCGTAAGGTTTTGACGCAGTGGCGTCCTAGAAGTGGCGCAGTGAAAGAGGCTTTCCTGCGTGGGAACACCCACCCTGCATACATTGTACCTGAGGCAGCTATAATGTGATGCAGAGCTTTACAATGTTACGCATCTCCCTAGATGCGTCACGTTGTAAATTGGCCGCATTGTTTACGCCGCCGCTGTGCCACAAAAGTGGCGCAAATGTGTCACAAGGGGCTTGTAAATCTGCCCCTATGTGTAGATAAAGGGGATATTTATATCATTTGGAAAATGTCGGGCAGATTTACAAGCCACTTGCAAAACATTTGTGCCGCTGTTGCGTCAATTTTGTGATGCAGCAGCGTCGTAAACAACGTGGCCAAATTACACTGGGACGCATCTAGGGAAATGCATCACGATGTAAATCCCTGCATCACTTATACCTGTGTCAGGTATATTGTATGCAGGGTGGGTGTTCCCACACAGTAAAGCCTTGTAAAAGTGACACAGTAAAATTTACAAGACTTCACTGCACCACTTCTAGGACGCCACTGCATCAAAAACGTACGCCTGCTTCAAGCAGGCTTTAGGAGTGACGCAGTACAATAAGTACAGGCCTCAACATGCATTGCTAAAGTTGCGTAGTGCTTGAGACACGACTGCAGCAATGCGTGACTTTTGGGCCAACAGGTGTGTCAGAATTTCTGAATCATCTGTCAATCCTTGCACCATGGTGCACCGTATTGTTAGTACGGAGCATCCATGGAGGTGCCAGGGTATTGCAGGCAGACGCAGCGAAAGTGACGCATCTCTACAGATGTGTCAGTTTCATGCAAATCTGCCCTATAATATTTTGGACCAGTACAAAGCTAAGGGGGGGGATCTTGTGCAAAAATGCTTTAAAAGTGGTAGAAATGACAAACCCCCATACATGTTGTTAAGCTTCACTAGGCAGACCCTCCAGCATTTTGCAATTTCGCGATTCACGAAAAAATCATGAAATCGGCTGATTAGCGCGATGGTCGCAATATTTGCTATTTTGGCCGCTAAAAAGGTCTCCCAGAAGAAAGGGAAAAATGATGGCTTCTTTTTTGCTGCACGCGCACACGTTACTATGTGCCACCGTGCAGCCGCATAATAGCTTGGTGTAGGCTTCTCTGTATTTGGACTGTATTCCCTGCCTCAAGGCACTCCGTCACCTTCTCAGTCCAATTTCTAAGAAAGCTGTAAAACTGCAGACTTGTTGTATTCAGCACAGTCTTTGTTCTTACCCTGAGGTTATTAGCCTGTGTTTCCCAGGGGCTTTTCAGATTATATTACGAATTTGGGCCCTGCAACCCCTGCTTCTAGAGGCAGTTGCATGTATGAACACTGTTAATAAAGCATAATTCCCATACATTACTCACCTTGCTCCAGAGTGATACCTTCACTGGAATTCGTAAACCTCGTCTACCCCAAAGGCACCCAAATGCCTCCATCACACCTCCTTTACATTACATTAGAGACACTTCACAGCGAGATGTGAGCATCTGAACAGCATTCCAAACCACAGGGCCTGTGGTGCCTCAGTCAGCCTGGACAAACTGGTACCAGATTTCTCCAAACTAAATATGGCTCACATGCCCCAGGGCGTGTGTTCCCTCATGCAAGCAGCAGCCCAAAAAGGTCTAAGCGTGCATAAGAATTTAATGGTCTGGCGGCTGCACTGGATTGCTACCAAATTTAATGGTAATTTGGCTGATTTCCAGCTCTCCAAACCACCAAGGTGAATATTGTGTGCTAGAACAATGTGCCACCTTAAGCCTGTCTCCCGCCTATGCTATTCATTTCCATTATGCACATAGGGTGAAGCTTCATGAGTACAAAGGGAAAAGGCCCGGCTCCAGTGGCTAAAGCGATCTGATACTACAAACAGGCAGGGATGTGGTGACAAGAGAGCACACATCTAATTACACCACTGGCGTTAATAAATCAGATCATTTTCTTTGAGGTCACAATTACAAATCCATAGACAATGGGGCCAGGGCTTGGTGAAGAAAGCCCTGCCCAGTTCATAACTTTCCCTCATGGGATAGTGTAATGAAAGGATTGGCCTTTCAAGTTTCCTAGAATGGCCCAGGTGAGGTGATAGCTAAGTACTGTTAGGCTATTGTAGTGATTTGAGGGCCTGCTGCAGTCACCTGTGGCCTGTTAGCCACACGTTACTATCAAGGCAGGTCAGGTTCATCCTTTCATCTTTCACAGACTAGGACAACTGTATTATCAGCTATCAAAGAAATAAAATGATGTGCACTGTATACACTGTTTATATTCAACATAACATATATGATCAACTTCTGCACCACACGAGGAGCGGCCTGGATTTTGGGTTCCCGGCAGGGGTGCGTACATGGGTGCTAAAACATTCCAGGGAGAAAAAGGGCCCCATCTCACAAGGTTAGGATTAGAGCTGTGGGGGGCGTGGCTTGGCGCCTGCGGGTGATGGCGGCGCTTCAGTGAGGCTCCGGGGCGGTGTTAGGAGACATGCCAGTTCCTGCTCTGGTTTCCTGACGACGACCGACTGGGGAAGTGTCGGAATATGCCCTGACCCCACCCGTCATCGCCGAACGTATTTTGGAGGCTCCGTGACGCTGCAAATGGCATTTGTAAGTCCTGTCAGGATTTACTCGGTTGCGGCCGCCATCTTGGGCTCGCCGAGCGACGCGCACTGTGAGGCGGTTGTTCTGACGCCAGCCCCAGCGCTCTGCATGCTTGTAATTCCAAGTTCCTAATGGCTCTTAATATGCCTGTTTTCCTGTTTCCTCACCCTTCTACGAAGCGTCAGCATTACTGGACTGCCTATTCCTTTTAAAGCACAAGGACGACGTTCCTTCATGGAGTGCTCTGGTCTCATATGCCTGCTTTTTTGCCCTTTCTTCAGCCATGAATTCATTATTGCCCCTTTCATCTGATTTTATTCGTGAGCAGCAATTTGTTTTATTACAGCGCGCCTGGTGGCCCTCTGCTGTTGGCGCTCTTACGCACTGCGGACTTTTGTGAGGTATGTGATGGGACTTTTCTTTTCATCCTTTTGTTCCTCTGACTGAGCTCATTTTGTATTACGCAGTGAGTTGGTGCCACCCTTCTGCATTACAATGCCGCATGGATGATATTTTGATCCTTTTACGGATGGCTTCATTCACTTTTTTGTGTGCGTTTCGATGAATGTTTTCATTACGGTGCTGTGAAGTTGGCTGCATTCCTTTCCTGCGGTATTCAGACGTCGTCGCACTCCTGCTGTGCTCTTTCTTGTGTTGTCTTCATTTTTGCTTCCTGTGACCTCCATTGTGTTAGCCATTCCACAGATTCGCCACATGGGTAGACTTAAATCAGTGTCGCGCTTGCCTCGTTCTACCAAGCCTCAGCTTGTGAAGAATTCCAAGGTTTTCTCTGCTTTGTCGCAATTAGAAGACTCTCTTAACTCATCTGGCTCAGATACGCCAATGGATCCATCCAGGAACCCGCAGGATACTTCTAAATCTAACACGAAAAGACTCAAGTCAAACTCTCTTTCACCTCCAAAACATTCGGGCCTGTATCCATGGAATTGTTGTTGGAAGAGATAAGGTCCTTGCGTCCTTTTATGGAAGAGACTAATGTTAAGCTCCAGATCCTTACGGATAATTGGTCGCAAATGGAAACGAGGGTAACTTCAATTGAAAAATCTGTTCAGTCATTCCAAGAGACATCCTCTGTGGTCTCCAACTTGAAATCTCAAGTCTTAGATCTTCAACAACAAGTGGAGCAGTTGGAAAACAGAAACAGGCGCAACAACCTTCGTATTTATGGCCTGGTTGAAGGACTTGAGGGATCTGACCCAATCACCTTCTTCAAGTCGTTCCTTCCCAAGCTCTTGCATCTGGCACAGGACAAGTCCCTCAACATTCAACGAGCTCACAGGCTGGGTCGACCACCTTCCTCTACTTCTTCATCTCAGAGGCCCAGAGGGGTCATCATCTACTTTTTGGAATATACTGACCTTTTGATGGTTTTGGCGGCGGCCAAAGCCTCTCCGAATTTAACCTGGTCTGGCTCACCCCTGTTCTTCGCGCAAGACTATGCTAAAGCTACGGCCACCCGGTGAAAGGCTTTTCTGAATCTAAGAGCGGATTTGCGGGCGATGGGGGTGCGATACAGCCTTTTTCACCCATGTTTATTCAAAGTTACCTACAACAACAAGACTACAACTTATAAAGATCCAGTGCGCTTACAAAGTTTCATTAATGCGCACAAATCTTCTGCCATGGATGCCTCCAGACCATCATCCTCTGCTTATGGCTGAATAGTGTTTTTATAACTCTCCTATGGCTAATGCATGTTATGCTGTGTTTCTTTAGAACTTTTTCATGGTTATAGCTCACCTGAATTTCTCTGTTTCTTCGGATGGCATTGTTACTGTCTCTTTTATTGTTTGGGCATGATGGCTGTTCCTTGTTTTCCTTGTTTAGTCATGGTTCCATCATGACTTCCCGGTACGTTTTAATCCTTTGTTCTCCTTTTTTCGTCCTACAGGAGTTTGTCCTCGTGTTTTGATGATGTCTCCCGACCCCTGCCTCGCTGCTCCTCGGTGTGCTGCCTCACCCTTGCGGTTCCTTCCTCCCTCCACCCTTTCTCGTATCTTCCCTTCGTAGGTATGTTTTTTCCCTATTTCCTTATTTACCTTCCTGGTGCATCTGTTGGTTTTTCCCCTTTCCCTTCCCTTTTATCTTTTCTCATGTTTGTGTTATTGTTCACATATTTTCATGGTGATTTATTATTGCTGATCGAAACTCTTTGCTCCTGTGAGGATTGCATTCTCCTTTTTTCTTGCTACACTCGTTTCTCAACGTCTCTCCCCCTTCTGGCTTCCTACTCCAGTGTCTCTATTATTCTCTTACACTCTCCGCTTTATGTTAATGCTTTTGCTCCTGTCTTTTGTGAGAATTGCAGTCCCTGTCCTTCTGACTCCATTTTTCTCTCTACTTCTTCCTTTTTTTCTGGTTTTCTGGGTTACTTCCGACACTGTTGCATTTTATTCACCCTTTCTTGATATGGCTCACACTTATGATCACTTGTTTTCTTTCTTTTACTTCAACATGTTTCCACTAGTTTTTCTTTTTTCCTTCTGTCCTCTCTACTTTTCATGGGTTTTTCTTTTATTGGCTCTGTTATTCACATTTTTTGTAGATAAGTTACTGTCATGTCGTTGAATATATTGTCATGGAATGTGAAGGGTATTAATTCTCCGATTAAGCGTCAACGGATTTTGTCACACCTTGCCAAATTGAATGTTGATATTGCATTCCTCCAAGAAACGCATTTAACTGAGGTTGAATCTGTTAAGCTTAAACGTGGTTGGGTGGGTGAACTGTTTTACTCGCAAGGTGATGGCAAACGCAATGGTGTGGCAGTCCTTTGTCGCAAGTCTCTTCCCTTCCAGGTCCTTACCCATGAGTCGGATGCTTCTGGTCGATGGGTTTATGCTAAGTTATCGCTCAGAGGTGTTCCAGTCTCTCTTCTCAATGTATATGGTCCTACCACAGGCGAACCTTCTTTTTGGGCTGATTTCTCTCCACTTTTAACTAAATTTATGGACCACAACTTTATTCTGGCGGGGGATTGTAATCAACCTCTCGATCCCTTTATCGATAGGGTGTCCAAAGCCCCCTATATTCCCAACAAGCCCCACAAGCTGTTTAGCCATGCTATTTCACAGCATAAACTAGTAGATTCCTGGCGCCTTTGCAATCCAAAGTTGCGGGAGTACACTTTTTATTCTCCCTGTCACCGTTCCCAGTCACGACTTGAGTACATCTTTGTTTCCCACAACCTCGCTCAATCACTCCTACACTCTGAGATAGGCCCGATATTGCTCTCTGACCACGCTCCTGTTCTTACAAGTGTTGATGTACTCCCTAAAAATGTTGGCCCCAGGAGATGGCGTTTTAACAATTCTCTCCTTGCAGACCCCAAATTTACAGCCACCTTTACTTCCTTTTTTGATGAATTTTTCCTCCTTAATGCTGACGATACTCTCCCTGACCACACTATTTGGGATGCTTTTAAGGCAGCAGCACGTGACTTTATTATTAGTTACGTTGCGAACAAACGTAAGAACGCCCGAAGGTTCACTAAAAATCTCCTTTCTGACATTAAAACACTGGAACATGCGTATTTCACCTCGCACTCTGCTGACAGCCTGACAGCTCTCATCGCAGCAAAAATGAAGTTTAATGAGAAGTCTACGGAGGATGCCTCCTTGTACCTGTTGAAGTCTACCGCTAAATTTTATGGGGGTAGGAACAAGGCAGGAAAGCTCCTAGCTAATTATTTGAAGATTAAGCATAATAAGTTAAATATTGAATCTGTTTATGACTCTGATGATAATTTAAAACATATGGATGTTGATATTCTCGCTGAATTTTCACGTTTTTACGAAACTCTGTATACCTCCGAAACCCAGTCTACTCCCAGCTCCCTTGCTCGTTTCTTCTCTACCATTCATACACCAGCTGATTTCCCTCCAGATCTCTCCTCCTTAGAATCGGACGTCACACAACAGGAATAACTTAATGCATTGCAACATCTCAAACCCAACAAAGCACTGGTCCTGACGGCTTTACCATCGAATTCTACCTTCACTTTTCTAAATTGTTGATCCCACGACTTCACTCTCTACTCCATACTTTTATTTCCTGCGGTGCCTCCTCAGGGACGTTTTCGGATGCCCATATCTGCCTCATACCTAAACCCGGGAAGGATGCACATTACTGCAAAAATTACAGGCCCATATCCCTAGTCAATATTGACTACAAACTCTTCGCTAAAACATTAGCGATCCGATTGGATCACCTTCTCCCCGATCTTCTAGGCGAGAAGCAATCTGGGTTTGTTAAGGGCCGATATATTACGGACAACACTAGACTCTTATTCAACATCCTGTCAAAATCCTCCCGTTGCCAGCACTCACTTGCAGCGATTGCCCTTGACGCCGAAAAGGCTTTTGACCGAGTTGAATGGCGCTATCTCTTTCACACTCTCACTTGGTTTGGTTTTGGCCCTAGATTTATCTCTTTAGTTTCCCTGTTATATTCCCATCCTAGAGCGGCAGTATTTGCGAATGGTCAAATTTCCTCCTATTTCGACCTAGGCAGAGGCGTTCGCCAGGGTTGCCCTTTATCCCCTTTTCTTTTTAACCTTGCTTTGGAGCCCTTTCTCTCCAGGCTGCGTCAAAATCCTGCCATCCATGGTTTCCAGATTGTTGACTCGCATATTAAACTCGCTGCTTATGCAGATGATATTTTACTCTTTCTTTCTAAACCTGCAGAATCCATCCCTGCTTTCATGACTGCAGTCAGAATTTTTTCCTCTATCTCTGGGTATAAACTTAATCATGATAAGTGTGAGATCCTTCCCCTGACCAAATTTACTTTCAAGCAAGAATTTATTGACTCTCGGTTTACTTGGAGTCCTTCCCACATTAAATATCTGGGTCTATACATTACCCCCTCAATTTCAGACACTATTTCTTTGTGTATGTCCAAATGCTCACAAAAGATTGCAGATCTCACAGCAAGGTGGCATCCTTTATATCTTTCCTGGTGGGGCCGTCTTGACACTATTAAAATGATGATTTCTCCTATTGTTCTATACACACTTTCCAATATCCCAGTCCCCATCCCAACGAAATTCTTTACCAAGATTAATTCAATGTTATCCTCGTTTTTATGGAACTCCAAAAAATCCAGAATGTCTCTTGCTAGGCTCATCCGTCCTGCTTCTGAAGGTGGTGTCAACTTTCCTGACTTCCCTGCATATCAGAAGGCCTTTTTACTGCGTCAAGCTTTCCTCTGGTTACAAGATTCCACTTCCCCCTGCCCTCTATGGCTTAAGGTTGAACGTACTCTCCTCTCCCCGTTCTCTTTTGCAGAATATCTTGCTTTTTCCTGTAAGCCCTCTTTGATTCCTACTTCCATTCACAAGTATACTCTTAAGCTTTTACTGTCAGCTGCTCCTGGCCCTCCTATGACCATTGCTGATTTCCTTTCTTCCACTATCTGGCATAATAAATATCTCCTAATCGGTCGTAAGCCCTTTTATTGGAAATCTTGGAGAACCCGAGGTTTGATTTGGATTTCGCAGCTCTTTTCTGGTTCCACCTTTGTTTCTTTTCCTGACCTCTGTTCCTCCTTTGGATTACCCCAATCCTTTTTCTCCAAGTATCTTCTCCTTAAGGCTGCTGTCCTGGAGATTTATGAGCGACTTTCGGTTTTTCCTCCTCCCCCTATTTCTCACACCCCTATTTTTCGACTTCATTCCCTCCTCCGTACTGCCCCCAAAGCGTCTCTTCTTTATAAATACCTTCACACACCTGAGTCACTTAGACCTAAATCCAAGGTTGAACTTCAATGGGAAAATGACCTCGGGATAGATTGGCCGATATTCTTATGGGACAAAATCTGGACAAAATTGCGCAAAACTTCCAGAGCGGCTTCGTTGACACAATCCCTATTTTTTATTTACAACAGATTACTTCATACTCCTTCTACACTACATAAGCGATTTCCTACTACCCCAGACAAGTGTTGGTCGTGTGATGCTCCCAATGCTACCCTACCCCACATGATATTTCTTTGCAGACATGTACATGATTTTTGATTACAGGTGTGGGCCCAAGTCAATGGTATTTTTCATACTTGTATTCCTTTTTCTCTTACTCACCTTTTCCTGGGCAGTTTATCCACTAGCTGGAATAACGTAGATATGTCTGCTCGCATTGTTGATTTGTTATTGGCTGTTGCTTTTCAGCAGATTACTGTTAATTGGAAAAATGCATCCAATATTTCTTTCAAAGCGTGGTGGTATAATGTCTGTCATAACCATAGACTTGATAATGCCTTTGTCTTTCCTGTTCAATTAGCAGCTAAGCGTGCAGACTTGTGGCTCCCCATTACGCTATATTTAGATAATTGTGCTGCTCGCTCTTCCCTTCCATCGCCTGCTCAACAAGAAGTTCCCAAACCCCCATGATACCCTTTTCACGTTCAGAATTTTTCACCCTGCTGTTTTATTTTTATGCTCTTTGTAATTAATCGTTTAGTCAGGATTGATATAATTTTCTTGTTTCTTTTCAATGCCCATGTTCATTGCTTTGTTGTGTACTTTCTCTTAAATATTCCATTTGCAATCCCCTTCCCCCCCCCTTTTTCTACCCCTTCTCCCTCTCCCCCTCCTTCCTAATTGATATTTTGTATTGCATTTTTCTTGTTCATTGTCTAATACAATTCTCTTAAACTGAAAAAAAAAAGGATTAGAGCTGTGCTTCTGTAGAGTTGCAGGCACTTTGAACACGCCTATTTCAAAGTGGAATACTCTGCTACAATAGTTTCCATTTATTTAAGGCTGAAAAGGATTGATTACGAGTAAAATAAAGTGCTGCAATAATGCCGCTAATTTTCCCTTTTTGTGCCTCTAACTTTAAATTTTTGTGGCGCTAAATTTTCAAATCAATGCCGCAATAACCATGGGGATCTGACTAGGGAGCCCGCCCGTAACAATGCTCTCGATTTCATATATTGCAAATTATCATTCCATTTCAACGTAGCATTAAAGGACAACCCCAGATATTTATAGAATGTGACTTCTTCTATTTTCATGTTATTAATATACAAATTGAAATTGGGTACTTTTTTTCCAAAAATGTAAACCTTCATCTTATACAAGTTAATGCTGCAGTGGTTTAATGCACAATATTCTGTCAGTGCGTCTCGTTTTTTTCTGGAGACCTCTCAGGGTGTCTGTGGTCAAATGCCCTGAACAAAAGCCACCTTGTTCTAAAGGTAGGAGTTTATTTTCTAAGACCCATTCTTCTTACCTTGTGAGCACATTTTTGAGAACATGTTTGCTGTTACATACAAAAGGCAAATTAGCCTAACTTGCTGTATTTCTACCATCACCTTTCTTTAGTAAGGGTTTTATCCCAGAGCCCCTCCAGGACTCTGGGATAATTCCCATTTCTACTATCCATTGATACAGCTGAAACAAGTTCTTTGCCCAACAGTCAATATTTGTTTTTAGAACAATTGCAGGGATATTATCTACTCCTGCAGCCCTACTTAATTTAATCCTGACTATGGTATTCTTAATCTGCTCTTTTGAACACAACTCTTAGGTCTCTAAATTGGCTGTATAATCATACCTCATTTGTAGAAAGTGGGCCATAACTTATATTAACATGTGTTACCTAGTCTTCTTTAGCTATCATATAAGTGGGGGACACATTGCGAGTGTTTTTTAATTTATTCATCAAACCCCAGACTTTTCTCTGATCACCCACCTGTGTGACCTCTAACATTTCATTACATGTTTTTTTATCATAGAAACACATCTTTTAATTTATAATTAAGATCTCGTATTGCCTTGGCATCGATCTAACTTTGGTAGCTGCGTCTTCCGATGCTTTACTCTTTCTTACGCTTTTTACCCTCATCATCAAACCATCCTCCTGTATATCTAGTTACATAATTATTCCTCATATTACCCACTGACATTAAGAAGGAAGGTGGCATCTAAGCACACAGTCCATTAAAGGCACAAACCACTCTAATTTATTGGAGAAAATATTAAGCTTGGTGCCAGGTGGAGACAGGACTTGGAATTTACTGAGTTCCTTTGCCTGTTTTGGGCTCAATCAAGTGCTTAATCTACGGGTAAAATCCATGGCTAGAGGTAACACTTTTTCAGTTAAAACTACTTCCTTAAGTATTAAAACCCCCTGTAAAAACCCAAAAGCCTCTCCGTTCTGTTGCAGGGATTCTGCTTATACACAGAACTATGCGTAGAACCCCAGGACCTCAGTGAGTTGTGGTGTACCAGAAACTCACCTCAGAACCCAGAATCCAGTATCCGGCTAGCATAAGTGTCCCATTCGTTATCCGAGATTTAGCTCGGCGGTCCCAATGAAAAGACAACCCAGAACAAGCGACTCAGTACATACTCAGGAATGGTGGGAATCGGAAATACCTGTTCGTATATTATTCTCACATCAGTCCACAACAAGAATCAACAGAGACACGGTGAAAATAAAAAGAGTTTATTTTTATAGACCACGTGTCCTAATATGCAGTACTTTGGCTAATACAAGCAGACAAATGATTAAAATCAAAACCATCAGCATAGTTACAATTCCATAGAATATAAAAGGGGTGATCATGTTATAATGACAGTGGATACTACCACCTTCCCTTTACTAAGAAGCTAATATTATTATTAGACTAACAGAAGGTCTCTTAGGCTTGAATAGGGGACCTCATACCTCAAAGATCAGCTTAGTGAAATCACATCACAGGAGCATCAGGAGTCTTCTCGCAGGAAGGCTCGTCTTCGGTCTGAATAATAAACATGATGTCCGTGATATTAAAAGCACCAACTTTCAGGTATGTGCAGCTGCTCGTGTGTAATGACTAAATAGTGGGTCGATCAACCTAGAGTGGAAAACATGCATTGTCTAACAACTCAGACTGTTTGTCACATCGTGTGCAGACCAAGGTCGCTTCGCAGAGCTCGGGATGGTAACAACAGATTGCTCTCGTGTGAGGCAAAACTCGAGTCAGCAGTTTGTTTAAGCAATAACATGTGAACGCAGTGTCGTGTGCAAAAGCAGCAAGATGGCTTTCTAACTTCTAACGTGGTTATGCTAACTTAACAATGTATGTACGTATTAAGGGAGTCCTTACTACATGCCCCCTTGATCGAAGCACTACTTAGTATGCAAGAAAAGAGAGAACGCAGAGTTCAAGCGCGACAGAGCAGAACAAGGCGTATACAATTGAAAAAACACTGATCAGTTCAGGCAAAGTCCGAATAGGAAAAAACCAAAAATGGAAGGAAAAAACAAAAAAACCTCAAACGTGCCGTGGGGGGTGAAAAAATGAAAAAACACCTCACCGGGCAGAAGTGCAGACGTACAGGGACAGTTCAAGACACGTGAGGAAAACACAGTGGACGATAGTTCACTCAATCCATGAAAGTATATGCAGCATATGTGGCCACTGCTTCCAGCAGAAAATCATTGGCATGGCCACTGAAGGTTTCAGCCATCCAGTTAAGTAAAGAAAAGGAACATACGTGTTCTTCTATTAGCGGAGCCTCTAGCACCATCAGAGGGCAACCAGCGTGTACTTCCAAATAACTCATATCCAAGAAGTCATATGCCGCTCTCACGATGTCCCAATTACCCAGGATACCATGCGCCGCACCGCAGGCCATAATCCGAACACCAGAACAGGCAGACTCGTGAGACACTAAGGGCCTCATCAGTCGATCATAATCCGGGTCCGGAGACACCATGTTGGATAAGCACAAATCCATAGGCCATTCAAAGGGACAATCTAGGCAGTGGAAGACAGGTTGCACGCAGGTGAAGTAGGAATACCGGAAGGATAATCCATATGCCAGGCTCAAAGTCGCCAACGGCAGGACACCATAGTAATCAAGCATCCTGTCACGAAGAAGCTGCAGGCGGGACAGGCTGTCGTGTGGCACAGAAAGAGCAGCCATTCCGCAAGATGAAAAGTAAAAGCAGCACACCTGCCACTAGCGCCAGAATTAACGGGACACCTCCAAAGACGCTTGAGAAAATAGAATGAAAAAATGCCGGAATCACACCAAAAATAGTTTGGAAAGAGGTCACGAGGCCCGAGCCCACAAGTTTAAAAAAATGAGCCAGGCCAGTCGTGGACGAGGCATTGAAAATTGTTTGGCTCAAAGCTCCAAAATGCAGGGGGAGGTCAGTATTCAAAAGCGCCTGTACCTCAGTGCGCGTATTTGCTACGTGAAGGACAAATGTTTCCCGGGAGGAAGTCAATGGCACCTCCTTTTGGGACAATAGCGCTCTTATTCTGCTCATCTTGTTGAACTCTGCTTTCAAGGTTGGAATCGAAGGCCAGATGGAAGCATCCAGCCTCCCATGCGGGGGTGGAAACAGGACGGTATTGCAGCAGACAACCCTCTGTGATACAGTTACTATATACGGGATCCCTACTAACATCCCGCAGCAAGCTTCATTGTTTAAAATTAAATAACTACCGTTTGCAAGCAGCGTGAAAGATGGCGTAATCACTGGTACCGGGATACCTTTGAGGACGCAGGCCAAATTCGGAGCGTGTACATTACAAGCTCCGTGCAATTGAATGTGCCTACATACAACCGAATGATCAGGTGACGTTGTACATTCTTCACCCTTTAGATAAACTTCAGTACCGTCCCTTGTACATCTATACGTAAAGGGGAGGGACCAGACTTCATGTATGAAAGCGGTACCCAGCTGTTCATATCTACCCAGAGCATAGTGTTTCATACAAGAGGTAAACTTAAAAAGTGCGAACGGTAGAGTTATCAATCCGTGTAAGAGCCACACAGCGGAGTCGACTTCCGCTACAGAGAAAGGTAATGGCTCCAATTTTTCAATATGTAGCAAGGAATATGTAGCATCCTTCATGGACATGAACTGCTGTTTGTCAGTAAGGTTAAAGGGAAGAAATAACGATGTTGTATTCAGATAGTCCCAAGGGACCTTCCCTGCCTTCAATGTTTGTAATGTCCATGCAAACTGCATAACAGAACGCAACTGGTTTTGACCATGATACAACACAGACATATCATCCTGCACAATATCCACAATTGAGGAAACAATATTATCTAATGTATAAATGCGAGAAGAAAGAGTGTTAATGCTGTTATCAATAACTGCTAATACTTTTTCCATATTAGCCTGATCAATAGCTCTCAATCTTGAAGCTACCTCAATTTGCGACAGTTTCCATACTTCGTTGTAAATAGCATACGCCCATCTCTTGGATCTGCCACCCACAGGACCTTTAACAAAATCATTCAAATCTATTTTGTCATGTAACTTTGATAAATGAACTTTGACAGATGCCAAGGTGGAATGTCGCAGCCAGGACTGACATAATTTCCCTACAGAGTATGTAGTTACTGTATGTGACGACTCAAACCGGGGGTCCACGCGATCTTGAGTATACCCCGGTTTCAGTCCTAGAAAACGACGTTGACAGGTATCAGAACTGCTTTGCCAAATTAACCATCCCTCACTATTAAATTTCGAAATATTGAAAGATGAATTAGAAACTAAGAACTGCAAAGCAGGAAGGGACAGATCTGTGTGATTATTCCAATTTGGGTAAGCACCCAGATCCGGCACAGAAGGCGAATTTAGTTTTTTAGAAGTGGCCAATCCGAAACAGGTGGTTTGGAAGATGGTTGCATTTAAAAACAACATATGATTTGGTACTAGACAGGCACGGTGTAAAGCTTCAGTTCCCTGAACCTGCCACGGTTTGGAACCCCAAACCGACTTAAGATCAATAGTAGCCTTCCATAGATCATAACCTTTGATTGACAACTCATCCATAAAGGACTTAGAATATAGCAATTTGGTGTGTGTCAGTCTAACCTTGGAGGCAGACTCAGGCTTAACTTTAAAATAAAAGGATGCCGGGGCTGAAACACCGAAATCAGTAAAATAAGTAAACTTATCAACTAATGTATGTGAACTGCCAAACGAGGGGGTGGGACAATGTTCCCACTGGGTAAAATTTACAAAATTTCTAAACGAATTCGATTTATGCAGGAAGTGATTGCCATAATGTTGAAAACAATACTGTTCCGCATAATTAGCCGCATTTTCATACAAATCCTCAGCATCAAAGGCGGCATAATATTTCAAATCTGAAAACAGTGCTTCAATGGCGTGTACATCCCAATCATCAGAACGTATGTTCTGTTTAACTACATCACCCATAGAAACACGAAGCACATTAATGACCTCTGTAGGCCCATGAATTTGAAATTTAACTGCATCCCATGCGATTCCATCCATGACGGGCCAGGCAGTAATATTCACAAAAGTCTGGTCCCTTTTCATGATGTGGGATGAGGAGTGGGGGGCCAAAGTTCCATTGATAAGTCTAATTGTCGATCTCTCTTTGAGATAATGGCCATCCACCAAACGGAAGAAAACTACAACAAATCCAATGGACATGAACAAAAAAATACCAAAAAGCATCAACCAGATGTATGTCCAAGGGGCTATCAAAAAATGTTTCTTAAACCAACTTACAAAAACAGCAATGGTTGATGGGGGAGTTGAGGGCAAAGAGTTAGTGTCAAAGGAGAAACGGGACTGGCCAAGCGCTGTAGATTGTAAAACAGGCGAGGGTCCACGTGTAGGATAAGCATACTCAGTCTCTTCGGGCAAACCACCAGCCGGTGGTATCAGCAAGGGATCAGTAACTGAATGCATCTCGATGGCAACATCAGACAAGGTGGTAGAAGCAGGAACCAACATTGAATGTCTTTGCATCGTCTGGCATGAAACTGCCGGAGTCATACTAAGAAGTATCAGCCACTCGCTGAAGTTTGACATTGTCAATAGAGATGTACCTGTTTTCTTTGCGACCAGGAAGTGGAGGTAAAATGACTGTTCTTGTACCCTGCACTCCAAGCACTGGAACCGGTGCACGATAAGAGGGGCCGAACTCCTTCTTGTTCTCCACCTTCTCACGGACCAGATCTCCAACTCGGGGTAGCCAGCCGACTACCGGAATCTGAACCTCTGCTTCAGATGTGGAGGGCAAATGTTCTTTCGAAAGAGAGTCTCTGGCTTCTTGTAGAGTCTGCAAAACAGCACAGTGATCATCTACGTCAAAGGGTGCGGTCGACGCCGCAATGTCTAGACCATCAAGGTCTGGAACAAACATTCTGATTCCGAAGAGCATCATGTACGGGGTCCGCCCACCCAGAGACCTTCTAGGGAGATTATTAAGTGCACGTTGGACGTTATACAAATGGGCTAACCAGTTCCGGCCTGTGCCTAAAACACGGGCTGTCAATGATTGCTTTAAGTCACGGTTCATTCGCTCCACCACACTATTACCCTCAGGTCGGTAGGGAGACGAAAATTTGACAAGGACCCCCAAATTTTTCATAGCCTCCTTGTAAGCCTTAGAGGCGAACGCAGGGCCCTGATCAGAATGGAAGGTACCACACCCAAAAGTTCCCACAAAGACACGCAAATCCCTGATGACAGTCCGCGAGTCAGCACTCCTTTGTGGCCATACCCATAGAAAACGTGTGCACGAATCCACTGCAACCAAGATGTACTTGTACGCAGTATCAGAAGAAAAAGGACCGCAGTGATCTAAATAAACACAACCAAATGGCTTATTAGAGATGTACAGCTGTGTCTGTGGTGGGCGCGCAACAGTAGAAGGTTTAATCTATTGGCAAATGTCACAATCAAGAACATAAGCGCGCGCTTGTTTATATAAACCAAACCACCAGTAACGTTGTTGTAGCAGAGATATTGTAGCTGACACACCGGCGTGGGCTGACGCCAACCCCTCGTGCGCAGCTAGGATCAGTGCTGGTCTGCAGTCCGCGTTGGGAATAATTCTGTCACCAACGTCGTTAATCCTCACTAATGGGACGTTATCAGGACTTAAATGATAAATATAACGAGAGGGAAAACCCTTCGGGTAATCACCTCCCTTCTCTGTAGCAGCAATAGCTGCCAAGATGTCATCATCAATCTTACTTTTGGATCTTGTAACTGCTGCCACTAAGTATGTAGCCACTGCTGTTTTCGCTGCCTCGTCAGCTAAGCTGTTGCCGACAGCATGGACACCAAGTCGTTGGTGACCCAGAGTGTGAATAACACTCACGAGAGGGAGACGTTCTTTAAAGTCTGCCACTCGAACCCAAAGCGTTTTATGCTTAATTGTGCTACCTTTAGTGTCTCGATACTCATTCTGAGACCAGAAGTGTAAATTGTCATTGTAGGACTGGACACAGTAGAAGGAGTCACTCACTATAAGAGTAGTGACTCGGGGATCAGCAAACTCCAGTGCAAGCACCAGAGCCCGGAGCTCCGCTAATTGCGCGGTACAATCACCCAATGACTGCATATGCACTGCATCAGATTGGAATTCACCATTTACGAATGTACCTACGACAATTGCGCAAGCCGCTGAATAAGCGTGCTTCGATCCAATAGCGGGTTGCGCAGACCCGTCAGTGTATATGACACAATGGTATTCTTCGAGCGGGCGCAAAGACAGAGGTGCCGGATGAACGAATTCATACTGCAAGTACTCTTGAGTCTGTAATGAGGCATCAAAGATGTAAGTGACATCTGGCGACGTCAGTGTTGTGGCCCATTGTATCCACCGTGGATGCAAAGCTTTAGAATTCGGTACACTTGCTTTAGTCACTGCCTCTAAAGCAGGATATGGTGTTACCACCAGAATCTGTTTCCCATGCGACAGTGCGCGTTCCTTGAGGATCGCCATCTGCACAGCAGTCAGAACTTTTTCGACCGTGAAAAAACGTAATTCAGAAGAGGTGTACAAGTGGGATTTGTACGCAATGGGGACTGTGTCGCCCTCATTAAACGTCAAATACGTGAACCCCACGGCGCCTGGTACAATTCTTATTACCAGGTTAGTGCGGTTATCACGTGTCAGCAAGTATTGTGAAGCAAGAAGGTCAGCTTGTAAAGACTGTAAAATTGCAGAGTGTTCTAGCTGCCAGCTAGACTTCGAAAACGAAGGTTGTACCAAGGCGTAAAGCGGCTTGATACGCTGGGCATAATCAGGAATGTACGTACGGCCGAAATTCAGAAAACCCAGCAGAGATTGTAATTTCTTCAGTGTCGTAGGAGCACTTAAGCGTGCACACTTTTCCAGAAAGTGGGGGGCTAACCCCTTACCTTCATTGTTGAGCTCGTAGCCCAAAAACAACACCGTATATTCTGCGATGTGTGACTTCGCAAAATTGAATTTGTAGCCATAGTCAGCAAAACTCACGATAATATTGTCGACTCGAGACAGATGCGGCATCAGCTCATCATCCGTAAGATAGATATCGTCAACATAGGAGTATGCGTCGGGGTCTATTCTTTCTAATAGAGAAACCACGCGAGCAGAAAAGACTCCAGGGCTATTTTTGTAACCCATGGCTAATCTTGTAAACTGTTTTTGTTTGCCGCCCGAAGTAAACGCTGTCCACTGGCTACTCAGTGTGGACAGGTTGTGGCTAAAAAAGCCATTGGAAATGTCAAGTGTCGTTTTAAATCTTTTACGCACGAGACTGTCGACCAAAGCCGAGCTATGTGTATTTTGTACCGCGCAGGTCCGGCAATGGGAGTTTAGGTGCCGGTAATCCAAAACTAAACGGTACGAGCCGTCAGGCTTCGTTACAGTGAATAAAGGGTTATTCATAGGGGACACACATGTTTCAATAACACCCTGATATTCCAATTGTTCAAGGATTGCCGCGACGTGGGGTCTCGCTTCACGACGCATAGGATATTGAGGTTGAGGCTGGGGCATAGACCGCAATGGAATCTCATGGCAGGGGGACAATCTGTCCCATCCCACCTGAGTACGATACACCGCCGGCGCAAGCGCAAGCGCCCACTCCCCAGCATACACTTCAGCTTGGTCCTTAGGCACTGTGTGCGCAAAGGACGGGAGGATTACTTCCTCCCCTCTAGGAGCCTCTAAAATGAAAGCTGGGGGCCAATCTGCCTCCGCTAGGAGGATATCATAGGTGGTGGTCAGATTATCCCAAAAAATCCCTTTTATTGTACGTTGTATGTCACCCTCAATTAATAACACTATTTCATAAAGTCTGTCAGGGGGAGCCACTCTGGTGTCAGCTGTTTCAACAGTAACCGAGATATCAGTTGCTGTCACCGCCAGAAATGGACGCAGAGCTTGACGGACTATGGTAATTTCCGCTGCGCTGTCCAGGAGCGTCAGCGCCCATGTCCGGTTCCGAAGCTGTGTCCGCACTATCTGAGGCATACCTTGCCATCAGAGCCGCCACTTTCTTCTTCTGAAACGGGGGTCTTTGTCGTGCAAATTCGTCCTGCTTGCCTTTACCCTCAGTCTGTCGGGGTTGGTCACGCTGTTGTGGAGCACCCCGACCTTTGCCACCGCCTCCGCCACCGGACTGTGTAGCCGATGTTTCCTGTGAAGAACGAGGAGAGCGCTGTTCAGAAACCTGAAATCTATCAGGAGACTTTATAGCAGCACGATCGCGCAGATCATAAGTGCGTTCACTACTTGACTGTACGGGAGAGGCAGGCCGAGAGCCCTGTTTCTGTTGCTGCTGCTTTCCCTGTTGTTTAAACTGCCATTTTTGTTTTGGAAAAATGGGTCGTTCGTCCTTACCAGACGTTTCTGCCTTACCCTGCTGTTTTAGATCGGGATTCTTTATGACAGGCTTAACCCCTAAAGAGCTACGACCCAAATCCCGATATGCCTCTGCGATTATTTTCGCAAATTCCTGCGGTTTGTCCTCCTCAGCAACTCGCTTCAGTTCATTACGAACCTGGAAATGCAAAGCATCACCCTTTAGGTTTCCAATTATCATGCTAGCCACCAGGTCAAATTGACCGAGGAGCCGCATCCCTAACTCTATCGCAGACTCCGCACCATGGTTCTCTTGAACTCTTTTGATAACGGAGGGCAGCTGCAACATAGACGGAGTGCCAAAGCACTGCGCGTACGTCGCTGCAAAGACCTTGCCCCAATTTACACAATCATCTATGTGGGGGACCAAGTCTTTAGGCAAACTAATGGTGAGGATCCTGTATTTCTCCACAGGAGTAGTATTCGGGTAAACCGCTTCTATTTGGTCAAATTTTTCAGCAAGCCAAAAGGGGAAATCATCCCTATTTTGGGGGCGCTTGCCCATAACAGAATTAACCATAACAGGACTAATGACCACCGCGTGATGATCAGTAGGCTGCCCCGCAACAGCAGGTGCCCCCGCCTGCATATTGCGCGACACGTACTGCACCAACGCCCTATATACCGTAATTAGGGCAGTGTGTAGTACACGCAACTCAGCTACCGTCACCGTGAGGTAACGGGGATGAGGCGTAAATCCGGCTAGTACCGGCCAAGTGGCCCCTGCAATTGATAAAGGGCCCATTCTCGGCGGTATAACCACATGGGGAAGGGCGCCATTAAACCAAATAAGATGCTGCCAAGCAGATATTGGTATTTCCTGTGTCCTATACGGCGTATAGTTCGCTGGCACGGCAGCGGCAGTGTAAGAATGAAAGGTGTCATCATCCCCCACCGCCAGACTCGTCACCCAAGAGTAGAACAACTCATAGGGATGAGCCGCATCGGCTCCCACCACAAAGATGACGTTCATACCAGTGTCCGGCACCCCATACTGCGTCAAATGACGTTTCAGAGCTGCACGGCTATGCGCCGCAATATCCACCAACATTAGGACAACACACACTCGAAACTATCAGTAGCACAAGGGTTCAATAACCTTTTTAATTATCAAGCTTGAAAGAACCTATATCAATAGACCTAGGTAGGTTTAAATCCGTCAGACTTGTTATCCGGAAACAAGAATGAGGGTGTTGTGGACGAACGCGAGCACTACTAAGGCGTTTCAACTCATAGACCAAACGTTAGGTGCGCCATGTTGCAGGGATTCTGCTTATACACAGAACTATGCGTAGAACCCCAGGACCTCAGTGAGTTGTGGTGTACCAGAAACTCACCTCAGAACCCAGAACCCAGTATCCGGCTAGCATAAGTGTCCCATTCGTTATCCGAGATTTAGCTCGGCGGTCCCAATGAAAAGACAACCCAGAACAAGCGACTCAGTACATACTCAGGAATGGTGGGAATCGGAAATACCTGTTCGTATATTATTCTCACATCAGTCCACAACAAGAATCAACAGAGACACGGTGAAAATAAAAAGAGTTTATTTTTATAGACCACGTGTCCTAATATGCAGTACTTTGGCTAATACAAGCAGACAAATGATTAAAATCAAAACCATCAGCATAGTTACAATTCCATAGAATATAAAAGGGGTGATCATGTTATAATGACAGTGGATACTACCACCTTCCCTTTACTAAGAAGCTAATATTATTATTAGACTAACAGAAGGTCTCTTAGGCTTGAATAGGGGACCCCATACCTCAAAGATCAGCTTAGTGAAATCACATCACAGGAGCATCAGGAGTCTTCTCGCAGGAAGGCTCGTCTTCGGTCTGAATAATAAACATGATGTCCGTGATATTAAAAGCACCAACTTTCAGGTATGTGCAGCTGCTCGTGTGTTATGACTAAATAGTGGGTCGATCAACCTAGAGTGGAAAACATGCATTGTCTAACAACTCAGACTGTTTGTCACATCGTGTGCAGACCAAGGTCGCTTCGCAGAGCTCGGGATGGTAACAACAGATTGCTCTCGTGTGAGGCAAAACTCGAGTCAGCAGTTTGTTTAAGCAATAACATGTGAACGCAGTGTCGTGTGCAAAAGCAGCAAGATGGCTTTCTAACTTTTAACGTGGTTATGCTAACTTAACAATGTATGTACGTATTAAGGGAGTCCTTACTACAGTTCATGATGTAATATCTTAAAATCCTTAAACAACCTTAACTTATCCCAAGGGAAATAGATGTAATCAATTGGATAGAGCTGTGAGCCATCTCTGAAAGTAGCACCTGGCGGCTTGTCAAAGTCAGAGTGACCATTCAAACTTATTACACTGCTCCTACCCAGCCAATCCCCATCAACATTCGAATCACACCCTTTTGGTCCCAAAAAAGCCTCAGGGATATTATACATCTCTGGAATATCAAGCAACAGTTCATCTATTCTAGTATAATCTTTTAAAGTATTATAATCACTTGCAATGATCTCAACATACTCAATACATTCTGTGGTTGTCCATGATAACTTTGCTTCCAGACTTTCTAGAAGTTTGTGCATATTGGCCCAAATCTCTTAATACAGATAAACATTTACTAAAATTAGAGTTTTCTTTTGCTTTTGCTCCATCAGGATTTCATCAACTGAAATAAATGCTCACATACTTGCAGATTCAGTCTTTTTTACCGTGCTTGCAATTCTAGTGGAGACTAATGTAAAAAGCCCGCACACAATCTGTCCTCTCCCCTTGCATGTCCTGCTATACCTATTGGCTCAAAACTGTTTACATTCGGAAGCTCTCAGAGCCAAGTCTCGTGCTGAAGGATAATATGAAAGTCTTCTAAAAGAGGTTGTAATTTTTCATAATTTACCCACTTCTCAAAACGTGTATATTCCAACTGCAGAATGTTATGCTCCTTGAGAGTTCTGTATCTCTTGGCTTAACCATTGAGAGCCTCATTTATGAGGCCCTACAGGCACTATTGCGCCACCGAAACATCCCTTTTTTGATGTTTCATGGCGCAATGTGCCACTGGCATATTTATAAGGCCACGTAAAGCCACGTTACATGGCTTACCATGGCCTTATCAATAGATGTTGCTGGGGGCGCTCCCTGCAACATCCATGGCTTTTTTACACTGCCCCAGATTTATGAGAAATTGTAAGTCTGAGGCAGCGCCAAAAACTAACTTTATTTCTCCTCCTTTTTCCTCTTTCTATGTGTACTGCATTCTGCATTCTGCAGTACACCTAGAAATAGTAAAAAGCCTCTTGTGTTTGTTTTTGTGCAGGAAGGTGCTCCTTCCTGCAGAAAAATAATCACCCCTACAACTTAGGCATCCTTTCACCATGGAGCAAAGGTGCCTGCGTTGGCGCACGGCAGCCCATTGTGTGCCGGTGCTGGGGAAAAGGACAGGAATGTGCCGTATCTAGTAGATATGGTACATTTCTGCCCTTTTCTTTTGCTGTAGGGCAGAGGAGCAGCAAGGCCTGCTGCAGTGCCCTACATAAAAAAAAACATAAATGAGGCCCTGGGTGTTTGTCAACATATTTCCGAAGGGGAAAGAAACAATTGCTAGACCAACACTTTTGTTTCTGTCTATTGGTGACCACTATCCTCAGGTTCTCCCTAGTCATATTATCAAAACTTGGCCCACAAAAGCTCACATTTTGTAAATGACTATGTGAAGGGATCTCATCTTGGTTGAAAAGGGCTTGGCTGCCATTCCAGACCTCCGTGATGCCTCAGTGCCCTGCTATCTGACCACTTTGCGAGTTTATAACTGGGCCTAGTGATAGTGATAGCCTCAAGGAGTTTAAACTCCCTTCTACCTCACAAACTACATTGGCTGTCAAGCGAGAAATAAAATCAACTTTAGTTAGTTGTCTTCCATCATTATTTATCAGAAACCCCACAGTTTTTTAATCAGTAGATCCGATATCTGATAACTCAGGTATTTGGCTGAAAAAGGAAAGAAGCTTTGTTCTGTTCAAAGGTTGCAGTTTTCTTGTTTTTTTCCCTTTCTGTACAATATTGTACACAGAAGGACAATTGCCATAGTCCTCCTGGAACTGCAGGGAAGCTTCGGCCAATCGATATGTTTGGTATCTTTCACTTCTTCCAGCATTAGTTCCATGCCTTCTTTCCTTTTTTTCCAAACAACTTGAGTTCCAACTCTCGATATCTTCAATTTTGGGGAAGCTGGAATTTTACCTTTCTCTTTTACTGCCGCCCCATCAAGCAGGCAAATCCCATTACAAGATTGCTCCATAGTCTATGTGTCTCCATTTTTGTTTTAGCTAGCACAACACCTGAAGGGTAACAGTTTTATTTTTTGGTTTTCTTTACTTACTTTGCTACAAGCCCATGCATTTTTCCTACCGTGGCCTTCTATATGTAAATCGAACGATTTTGGTGTCTTTGCCTAATCAGCATAGACAGGTATGAAATATATGCGGAACCTTTCTCCTCTCCAAATGTATCAGAAATACCCTTTTGGGTTGTGTTAGCTTCTTCACTCACGGATAACGGCACGTCCACATGTCTAGCCTCCGCAGATTTATTCACCGGCCTCATGAGAGTTGGTAGACAAACATTTCCTTTTTGTAACTCTTTTATTTTTATTTTAAAAGGCTTATTAAAGAACAAGGAATAAAAGAATACAAAATATGAAGAACAAAATATATATACAATAAAGAAGGAAAAAAGGGAGGTAAATACAAAGAAAATAAAGTATCATACAATCATGGCTGTAACGTAATGGCAATATAACCAGATAACATTATAAGTAATACGCTAATATATTTGCAAGTCATATGATAATGAAACAAACAGAAATATGACAATATGATATTAAAAGGAGGAACGTGACAGAGGTTGTACAACTTCTTGCTGAATAGGTGTTAGGGAAAAAGAGGGCTTAGCACTAACATCAATGAACAATGTAACTGGTGCCCACAGATTCAAACGCCTTATAGCAAAATGAATATAGGATGAACAATAGCTGTGTCAAATCTATGATTGAAACACATGGCATACCACCAAGCCTGAAATGATTATTGATTCAAATCCTTCCAATTTTTAGAGATCTGTTGAAATACAACGGCTAACAATAAATCAATAATCTTTACGTTGTGAGTATAGTCTTCCCAAATAGGTGATAAACCTCCTAGAAATAAATGAATATTGGAAAAAGAGAAATTGGAACCAAAAATGTAGTTGAAGTGAAACCAAACGAGTTTCCAAAAGGTGTGTACATGTGTGCAGGTGAAAAGAAAGTGTTTCAAATCAGCAGTTATGAAAGAGCAAGACCATCAAATTTCAGGCATGTCAGTGTGTGTCTTGTGCAACAGGACCGGGTGAAATAAAAGCCTATTATAAATAAAAAACAATGTTTGAGTAGTGTTCGCGGCTCTAGAGGATTTTCTAATCTTGGTCCAAATTTTATTCCACATAAGAATAGACCAATCTGCCCCAAAGTCCTCTTCCCAGGCGAGCCCACTTTAGTTTTGTGTTTAACCGAAGGTGAAAAGCGTAAATGAGCATAAATAGTGGCGGCTTTGGGGGAGGAATATAAGAGATTATGTAATTTGTTGATAGGAGAGGAACTGGAAGGAGAGTGGGAAGAAACTTGAGTATAAGCATTGAGTAGAATCTGCCTAATAAGGTTATATTTAGAATGACAGGATGGAGGTAAGTCAAAGAGTTGACTAGCTCTGGAGAAAGATATGACGGTATTCTGGAAAAAAAAGTTGACGTACCCAAATTAGGCCTTTTTGTCTCTAAGACTTCCAGTAAATAGGTTTCCCACAAATTAGTATAGCTTTGCTATGCCATAAAGAGGAATTAAGAAAGGAGGTTGGGTAGGTAGGTGGTGATGATGAACCAGAGTTTAGCAGTTTACGGGTGTGTTTAATAATAGGGTTAGATAAAGAATGTGGTCTACGGGTGAGAGAAAGATACTCTTTAAATAAAAAAGGAGAAAGGAATGTACGCTCAAGGTCTACCCAACGAGGGCAATCCAACAAAGAGTCATCAAGCCATATGGAAGCCTGAGGAAGTAAGAAGGATTTGTGATAGTTAAGAAGATCAGGATAATTTACTCTACCTTATGATTTGGGCTTTATTAATCGAAGCAGTGACATGAAAGATTTTTTTTTATTCCACAAGAATGATGAAAGCATAGAATTATTTTTTTTAAAGAATTTTAAAGGAATAGGAACTGGAATACTAGAGAGGGCGTATAAAATAAAAGGAGAGAGCATCATTTTAATATTGTCCAAGCGACCCCACCAGGAGAGATATGAGGGACGCCACCTAGTAGTCAGCGTGGAGATTTTTTGTATGCATTTCTCCATACACAAAGAGATTGTAGTTGAAAGTAAAGGGGTGAAAAAGAGTCCAAAATATTTAATATGTTGAGAATTCCAAGAAAAATTCGAAGCACTGCAATCATCTTTAAAAGTATATTTAGTTAAAGGTAGTATTTTACAGTTGTCTATGTTGAGTTTGTAACCCGAAACAGAAGCAAAAACCTCCACTTCATGTAAAAAGGCCGGGATAGAGGAATGTGGGTTCAAAATGAATAATAAAATATCATCGGCATAGGCAGCCAGCTTAACTTGGGTGTCATTCTCTTTAAATCCCTTTATATCAATTTTTTGACGCAATCTGGACAAAAAAGGCTCCAAAGCTAAGTTTAAAAGGAATGGAGATAAAGGGCATCCCTGACACACACCCCTCTTCAGATGGAAGTATGAAGACGTATTGCCATTTACAAAGACGGCTGCACGGGGTTGGAATAAAGAATCGAAATCAAAGAGATGATCTTTGGGCAGAAACTGAACCAATAAGCGTTTGGAAGCACTACGACCAATTGACTCTATCAAAAGCTTTCTCTTCATCTAAAGCTATAGCAGCTAAGGAATGGAATAAATGAGAGGATTATAAAGGATCTCAAAAAATAAGCGAGTGTTCTCCAAAATAAGACAATCTTTTACAAATCCAGATTGTTCCGTAATTTGGGAAAGAAAACCTACAAACGCAAAGCCAATGCCTTAGAGAAAATGTTGCAATCTATGTTGACAAGGGAGATAGGCCTATACTTTTTGCAGTATTTTAAATCTTTGCCATCCTTAGGAATTAGACATATTAGAGCCTCTAGAAAGGATCCAGAAGATTCATTCAAATGTGAAAATGAATTAAGGAGGGTGAGTAATTTGGGAAGGAGTTGTGAACCAAAGTGTGCAAAAAATTCCATTGTGAAACCATCCGGTCCTGGAGCTTTCTCTTTCATTAGAGAGAGCAAAGCAGTAAGAAGTTCTTGTTGAGAGATATCTGTTTCTAAAGGATTAAAGTCTATTTGAGTGTCATGGGTACAATGAGTGTTGTCAAGGAATTGTGCGATATGAGAATGTGATGGAACCTTTTCAGGTGAGTAAAGTGACTTGTAGAAGAGAAGGAATTCATTTAATATTTCTGAATTATTTGTTCACAATGTGTTCTGTTCATCCATAATACAATAAATATCAAACTTATTATGTTTAACTTTTAAATAGTTTGCCTGCCTTATTCTGTCCACCATAAAACTCAGCACTGGATTCAAATAGATAAAGTGATGCATTTTCAGTTGATTGCTTATTAAATTGGAACTTTGTCTTAACAAGTTGAAACAGGCATTGCTTGGATTTTGAACTGTAATAAGAATGCTCCAGTCTCTTTATCTTAGTTAACAGATCACCAGTGGCTTTGCGTGAATTTTTGCGTTTCCTAGAAACAAAGCCAATAATAAAATCTCTTGCAGCTGCTTTGAAAGCATCTCAAATTACATGGAAGGGGAGCGTATCAGACTGGTTTAAGGAGAAATATTCATGGAAGAAGGAGGAAAAAGAAGAGGTAAATTTGGGGTCTAAAAGGAGTGAGTTATTAAAATGCCATCTCTTGGGGATGTTGAGTTTAGGTGCTATATCCAAGTGAATGAGGATGGGAGCATGATCTGAAATTAAAATGGAACCAATTTCCGCACCTCTTAATGATTGGGAAATGACATGAGAAACAAAAAAATAATCAATTCCGGATTGAGTCTGATGAGCTGGAGAGTAAAAAGTATATTCTCTTGTAGTGGAATTACAAAGTCTCCAAGCATCTATGAGTTTATATTGCTGGATGGTTTGGAGGAACATGTTATGCAATTTGTGTGGTTTAAAAGGAATGACGATCTATAAATGGATCAGCAATTTGGTTACAATCCCCAGCTAGGATAAAATTATCCCCAGCTAGGATAAAATTATCATCAATGCACAATGAGAGTTGTTGGGAAAGGGATAACCAAAACGAAGGATCACCAATAGTAGGAGCGTAGATGTTAAACAAAGAAACTGGAGCATTTCTAATCAGCAATTTAGTATATAGTCATCTCCCATCCTCACCAGGGAGTTGGGAAAGCAATTTTATATTAAGTGATTTGTGACAAAGTGTAAATACACCATTACGTTTACCATCTCCGGGTGAGAAGAAAACATCTTCAACCCAACCTCTCTTCAATTTCATAGATTCAGTGGCCGTTAAAAGAGATTCCTGTATAAGAGCAATGTCGGCTCCCAATTTAGAGAGATGAGTTAGGACATGTTGTCTTTTGATGGGGGAATTCAAACCCCTGACATTCCATGAAACGATCTTCAAAGTCATTATAAATAACGTTGCGAAAAAAAACAAATGTGGAATTAAACAAACCATGAACAAGTATAAAACAGAATAAATGACAAGCCAACCATGATAGCAAGAAGTAAGGCAGGAAAGGGGAACTAAGAAGATCATGTACAAGAGTAAGTGTATAGCATTAAACTAGAAGAGGAAAAGAAAGAGAGGCGAGACAAAGAATGAAAGGGAGGGAAAGAAGAGAAAAAAAGAACAATAATAAAAAAGATACAACATACCTAAATCTAAAGACATCATAACTAGGTGGGGGGTGAGGCCATGTGGAACGAACGGCGTGTCCAAACTCAACGGAACAAAGATGAGAACAAACCACAGCTCTTCACATAAGGTGAGGGTATATAATTGGTACGTACATCAATTATCCTGTGAAGTAGATGAGAAAAACGGTCATCATAACAAAAAGCAGGGAATACAAAATATAATAACAAAACAAGATAAACGGACTAAACACACATTGATAAATAAACAAATACTTTAAATTGATATAATAAATGTTAGGACCTAAAAAAAATAGAGTCAAAAAGAGAAATTGCACGGAATATGGAGGAGGTGTGGGAGGTGGAGATTCGCCCGGAGGCCAAGAGGTGCCTCCTCAATATATGGGAACCAACTGACCTGCCGCCAAAAGGGAGGCTCTGGGTGACACTCGGGCAAATGATAGCAAAGAGGAACATAGCCAGGCTCTGGGGCAGCGCTGTTCCGCCGAGGCTGTCAGACTGGACCGGCGACATGGACTGGTGCATGCTGCAGGAGAGGACAGTATATGTGGCGAGAGGGTGCCCTCGCAAGTGGGTTGAGGTGTGGTCCAAGTGGAATGATTTTAGGGGGGGCATTTGCGAGCCTCCTTCCATTGTGCAGGAAGAACCCGGAGATGTCTAGACACCTGCCATTGCTGCTTGGGGAGCTGGGAGGGGGGGGAGGGTTGCTTGCCCGAGCCAAGGGCACATACGATAGCGCAGTGTTGACCGGTGTTTCAGGGGTTGGGGGGGAAGTTGGACTGTTCGGCACCTATGCCTTCTAGGACATCATGCCTTTAATTTGTGGTTGTTCGGTGTGAAACTGAGACCTGCAACATTCTTCTTTACCTCTCGGTACGCTTGCATTCCTCAACGCCGCCGTACCTCCGGGTTGACGGCACAGGGCTGTGTGATCCGACATAATTGCAAATGTGTCCTCCGCTGCCGGCCCGTAGGGTTGTAGGCGCTCTGCTGTGTACCGTAAAGTTTAAATAAAGGTCTTTAAAAAAAAAAAAAAAAAAAAATGACACTACAAGTTATAACTTCACTCCTATCCCGAAAAAAAAAAAAAAAAAAAGAGAAATTGCTATATTAAATGGAATAACCAATCAAACATTTTGAGAAGATGAAGCTCGAGAAAAATCCATAGAGACAGCTTTGCAAGAATTGATGAAACTCCCCAATTTAACGGGATCCTCATAAATTGTCGTTTTGTTTTTATAGGTCACCTTGAAAAGGCAGGGATGAAAGAGACTGTATCGGGCTCCCATAGCGCGTAGATCAGGTCTCATGTTCAGAAATTCATTGCGCTAATTTGCAGTGGATTTGGCGTAGTCTTGAGCAAAAAATAATGTAGAACCGGACCATGAAATACGTTGAGTAGACTTAGCTGCTGAGAGCACTTTGAGAAGAGCCGTGCATTTAAGGAAATACATGATGACCCCTCTTGGTCTTCGAGAAGATGAGGTGTCTGTGCGTCTGTGAGTGCGTTGAATGTTGAGCGAAGTTCCTTCAGGTAGGTGCAATCGTTTAGGGATTAAGAATTTGAAGAAATATAGATGGTCTGAGACCTCTGTGCCTTCTGGTAGGCCATAAATGCGAAGATTATTTCTTCTATTTCTATTTTCCAAATCATCAACCTGTTGCTGCAGTAATGAAATCTGAGACTGAAGAGTGTTAACTCTCTCATTTGTATGAGCAAAGGAGGAAACACTGTGCTCCACTATGGTAAGGCATTCGTTCATCTGAGACCAATTCTCTATTAGGAATTGCAGTTTGGTAGACATATCTTCCTAGGAGGGGCAAAGCGCGCGTATCTCCTCCAATAGCATATCTAAAGATACAGGAGAAGAGGGTTTTGGGGGAGAAGGTGGATATTTCTTCAGTCTTTTGGTAGTGACTTTTCCAGCAGCGGAAGCACCTTTGTTCGGAGAAGAGGAGGCTTTGGAAATAGAGGCTAATAGAGGCTAATGACTCTTCCATTTTAGAGTTTTCAATAAAAGTGTGTGTGGTACGTGACGCAGGGGGCCCTAGCTTTCTCAGTCTTCCCATAAGAAAGTAAAGGAGATGATGTAATGAGGCTCAATTGTGAAAAAACGAAATAAATAAATGCGGCTATGCTCCTTTAAATACAGAACCACGCCAAAGAAATATTTTGAGTGAACTTTAAATAGGATGAAGTTCCAACAACATGCTCAATAGGTCAACAGCAGGAGGTGAAGTACAACCTCAGAAAAATAAAAGATTCACACAAACAGGCTGTTATGCAATTTTCTGACAGGAGCAAAGTGTGATAACAAAATAGTGAGCATTTAGCTAAGTTCGCAGAGAAATATTCATTCATGAGGTTCCATGTGTTGTTGAGGCCCCCATTTGCGATTCAATCCGGT
The DNA here is from genome assembly GCF_964204655.1 of Triturus cristatus. Classification (NCBI taxonomy): domain Eukaryota; kingdom Metazoa; phylum Chordata; class Amphibia; order Caudata; family Salamandridae; genus Triturus; species Triturus cristatus. The sequence continues at coordinate 240,017,570 of NC_140582.1, forward strand.
TGCTGAGAAGGTAATACCATCATGAACAAATATGAGCAAAGTTCCTCTCACCGGGATTCCAGCTGAGAGGGGAGCGTTGCATTCAAAATGGCGGTCGCGGTCAGCGCGTTAGAAACACTGAGTGCAACATAGAGGATTCCCAGATTTATGAAACTACAAAAGGTCCCGAAATGAAGCGTAGGGAGGTAAACACATTTTCCGCTGCCTAAAACCTCTCACCAGGCATATGAAGGAAGCCACAGGATGCGGCTGTCCCGTCCCGTCCCGCGGAGCCTCACACGAACGCTGCCATTCGCCTCGGGCGTCATGCCACGCCCCTCCTTTTTGTAATTCTAAGTTTATATTTTGCAGTGAAGTGTGGGACTGCTATTTTTAATTCAACACAACCAAAGCATCCAATATGCCTTTTAAGGTCCCTTGCATGAGAAGGTTTGCATCCAATAGAGATGAGGAAGTTGTTTGGTTTATATTTTCACCTACAGTCAGTAAAGATGGTAAAGTAACTTCAGCCCTACTCCACTCGTCCTGACATAGATCCATATCTACTAGATTTTCTGGCAGCCCCAGCATTTCCGAGTCTGTGCTCTCTGTACTAGAGTTTGTATTTAGCAAGGGCTGCGTAACTATCCCTTGTAGATAAGGTGAAGACAGTCTTGGGACCAGGGAGCTATCCTATACACCAAATGACCTTACTAGGTCCACAATTTTTTGGGCCCCCAGGTGTTTGTTCCCTTACATTACCATATTTTGCTGCAAAAAATGTGTTTTGTTACAAACTTTCTTATTTATTCCGAATAACGGTGATCTTGACTCCATTTAGAGGCATACCAGTTAAACCTGTTTCTGAACCCTTATTTTATTGGTTCACAACAGAATTGTGCTTTCCTAGTTTAGAGGGGTTGCTTTTTTCCTTCACTTTATAGTCTGGAACGGTTCTTATTAGACTTCAATGTACTTGTGGTGTGGTGACTTATGTTCTCCATTTTTCCTGGACTATAATAATTAAGGTCCCTGCAACCAGAAACTTTTCACTGGTGGCGGCTCCTCCCCCACTGCTCAAAAGGAAAAATAAAATGATAATAAGGTATTGTTATTATCATATTAATTTTCCTATGGCAGTTAGTGGCGTGCAGGTCTGGCCAGGGGGAGGAGTGTTGTGCACTACCTAAGAGCACATGAACTGATTGGTCGGCCCTCTTGGGCTGACCAATCATTTCATGAGCACTTTGCATGTTCCCCACCAGGCTGCATGCACAGGCTCCCTATCCCAGTCTGAGCGCTGAACCACGGAGCTCAGACCAATCACAATGATGCATAGCAGCGCTGTGATTGGCTATGGGGAGCCTGTGTGCACAGGTGCTTCCTGCTGCCAGCCTGGTCAGGAAGAAGGAAGAGGACGAGGATAGAGGAGAGGTGGCGGACGGCCGTTTCAGGTAAATTCTTTTTTTAAATTTTTTATTTCACTCCTCCCCCATCCGGTAGCAGCTGTGGCACTTGTACTTGCACTTGTACACCACACCAACATCTATCCTAGCATTTTTCAGGACTTTGGAACTTACTAAATGATGAATAATTGACCAGAAATTTAGTCTGCAATTATCATTAAGGGAGTGCAAACAATATGAGAATGCAAACATTAAGGGTCTATGCAGGAAAGGCCCCACTTCAAGTTCTGACTGAACCAAAAGGATATCCCTAGTATTTAAATATCATAACACATTTTCACTTTGATAAAAATATCTTTATATGACACATAAGGGAATTTATTTTGTGAACAGTAAAAACTACCCGGTCCCTTTTGGTCCTATTAGAGTAAATCTCTCATTTTATTGAGTTTCTATGAAGGAGAGGAACAGGGAAACTTAAGAGCCAAACACCCAAGCCCAAGTACCAGAGCACTTACCTGGTTTCTTCAGAATGGACGAAAATCAGGCCAGTTGAGGCTCTGATCAAACCCTGCAATATTAGCCTCACTGCTCCTTGCTCCTTACTCCACACCCTATCTGCTTCATGCAGTGTATTTTATCCCCCTTGCTCGTGACAATAACTGCAGCAACCGCAAAGATTCACTGTATCTGGGTCAAGTAAACTACTTCCCCGGGAGCACAAGCTGCACCAGAAAATGCTGGCCGCTTCCGTGCACCACGAGAACTGTAGGTGCCTAGTACACCTTGCCATTACTGGACCCACTCCTCGCCTGAGGCATTTTCCTCTTTCTATGTGTGCTGCAGAAAAGGGAAGTAATGATGAGAAATAAAGACATTTCTCCTCCCCAGGTGAGGCATACGTTTTTGGCTCATTCCCAGGTCTACCACTTCAGTTCTTAGCCAGAAAGAACCAAGGCCAGTAGAAATTAAAAAGTTCATAAAATCACTGCTGACCTTCAATTGACACATTGGACCTTGGTATTATTTGAACCAGCAACGTTGCCAGTCGTACCCTGGTAATCCGAAAGTAATTATATGCTTTTAAAAACGAAAAAAAAATCCTTATGCAAAAAAGAGGAAATTGGAATATAAGGGAAGAGTTGATAAGGCTAGACAAATCGACTATCGGAGCGTTTTTTACCTTATTGATTGAGATATCTGAAACAAGATACTGGAGTATAAGACTAAGCAAAGAAATACAAATGTATGAAGAGAAGGCCTGTTAGAAAGGAAAGTGGTAGAAAAGGAATGTACCTGGGCTACTGATGGTATTGCAGCAAAGTAAATAGTCTAAAGTTGTAGCTACGACTCAACAAGACCTTTGTGAAATGTATCAGAATTCGTAAAAGGCACTTCCTGCCATTCTTTCCTAGGACTAACCATAGTCAGTTAAGGATGCTTGTCAGACTATCAAGGAAAACATTAATATGACCTAAATATTATGCACAAAAATAGGATGAAGGAAAGTATCTAAAGGCAAGCAGTTTTTCACTATTCTTAACTCCACACCACCCTACATTGAAGATATTTATCGTCGAGGTACATATATGTGGAGCTAGGTACTGTACTAGAACTATACTTACCTATGTATACTTACCGACACAATATTTTTGTACTCGGTATTTAGGCTACAATATGTTTGTGTCAGAATATTCTGCCTATATTTCAGTAGATAATCTGCCAGCCCTTTGCCACTGGCTGAGGATGTGTGGGACAATTTATTTTATTTATTTATGAATTATAAAGTAAAGAGCTTGATAATAACTAGACTACACAGTACTCAGTTAAGAGACATGGAGCAGGAATTACCATGAATAAAGAGCTACAAACAGACTTTAACAAAAGAAAAACATTGTGCCAGTATTCCTAGCAGTAAGGTGTTCCACACCTTTGGTGCTAAATGTTGAAAGGAGTGCCCACCAGAGCTATCATTCTCACCCTAGATATTTTAGAGCTGAAGAAGGGGGTTGAATGTAAGGTGTGCTCATGAGTATAATTCTGAAGACGTTTAAAAAATGTACAGTTTTACTGTCGATAGACAGATTTATTTAGCATGGAGAGCCCTTTCAAATGCACATTGGCTCTGTAGCCAACCAGTGAGGATTGGTATTTTGCTAGATTATTCCACTAGTCATGGATCATCTTCAGAAGTCTGAGTTTGCTACTCCTACCTCTCAAACAAAGGCCCTGAACATATTCATTTACAATCCACAAGACTTCACAAATGGGAAACCGATTTAGGCTCAGAAGTGACATCTCATTCCCTTCCTGCCAGCTGAACATTATGATCACCATAAAACACAAACTGAATGACAAGCTCCAATGATCAGATGTAATGTGCAGCTGGAGCACCGAACAACTATTACTTCATGTGATGCAATGTACCCCCTGTATGGTTATCCCTTTACGTTACAGATACTAGCTAAGCTATGCCACATCTATGCTAATTTCCAGCTCTGCTTTACTATGACTAACTAAATTAAAATATACTGCCTTGGATATATTGATAGATGTTTAACTGTTCTACTACCTTACATTTCTGTTGGGCAGTCACACTTACTGGCACTTGGAGTTGTCTACCATCTGCAGTTCTTGCAGTCACTTTTTCAGGTGATCTAAGTGCTATCCTTGCAATTTCTTCACATTCTTGATGGCATTTGAACTCTATTTTGCAATACATTCACTGTGAATCACACTGTGCTCCATGGATGGGACATTGTTGTATTTGCTGATGAATAGGCTGGCTACCACTTTCTATATCATGTGACACTGTGATGCATAGAGAGCACGCTGACTCGTTGGCTTCCTATTTTCTCTGCAAGACCAGTGCTCCAACTGTTCTCCAAGGAGATAACTAGGAGTAAACAGCCTCTACCACTGTGTGGAGCTCCTCCCCCCACAGCAGTGTGCGCTGCTCCGCTTCCAGTGCACAGAAACAACTCTCACGGACCAAAAAGGAGTATTCTGGAGCGCATACAACAAGCGTGGTAGGGCCATCATTTTAAACAGGACTGCGCGTACCATAAGCGACACCGGTAGACTCTGCCAGTGGGCGACATCCCCTTTCAGTCTGTCCAATTGTGTATAGACGTTTAGGCGCATAAAGTCCGATTCGGATTTCGTGATCCATATACCCAGGTACTTGAACATCTCCTTGCAAGTCAGATCTGCACAAGCCGATGTCAGCACCAGTGCTGCTCCCGCAAGCACGAACACTAGGGGCTTGTCCCAGTTGATGCAGTAGCCGGAGTTCCCTCCGAAGGATCTTAGAATGTGGATGAGCTTATGGAACGTTTGTCTGGAGCGATGTGCATAGAGTAATACATCGTCAGCATACAGGGAGATGCACTCCTCCCATTCTCCCCCTGTATCAATACACCACACCAGCGGGTCACCCCGTATCCACGACGCCAGCGGCTCAAGTACGAGCGCAACGAGAATCAGGGAGAGCGGACAACCCTGTCTCGTCCCTCTGTGGAGCCCAAAAACCCAAGACATAGTCCAGTTCACTCTGACCCGCGCCCGCGGCGCTGTGTAGAGAAGCCGGATCCATGTCCGGAAGTTTGGCCCAAAGTCAAGCTTTGTCAATACCACGAATAGATACTCCCATTCGACACTATCGAATGCCATATGGGCGTCAAGAGAAAGAAATGCGGGCGGCGTATCCGGGTTTTGAGATACCATGTGCATTATGCCATAAAGGCGTCGTAGATTCACCGGGTGCTCCTACAGGGCATAAAGCCGGACTGATCCGGGTGTATCAGGGATTGGATGACGGAGCCTAACTGATTTTCTAGTACCTTTGCAAGCACCTTGACCTCAAAGTTAAGTAAGGAGATGGGTCTGTAGGAGCTGCACATCTCCTGCGGCTTACCCTGTTTATGGATCACGACAAGGGTCGCCGTTCTTAAGTCTTCCAGCAGTCGGCCTACTGCCCGTGCGTCATTGAACATCCCAACATGTACGGGGCGACCGTTCCCACCACACGTTTGAAGGAAACCATTGGGGCCCGGCACCTTCCCTACCTGCAGATCCCTTGTGGCCCCCTCGACTTTCTCAATCACCAGGTCTGAGTCCACAGCCTCTCGCTCTTCCTGACCCAACGTCGGCAACCATATGTCTTTGAGGAACTCAGTACATTCCTCCTCCCCTCTATCAGTCTGCGACTGTTATATTCCCTCATACTACTGTGCGAAGGCCTCTGCAATCTCCTCCCCTCCCTGCCTTGTTGCTCCCTTGGCGGATTGAATGCCGGAGACCCAATTGCTACTTTTATCCCTCCTCTCAAGCCATGCAATCACCTTGTTAGCTTTGTCCCCCAGGTCATATATACACCTCTGCATTGCTATTGCATGTGCACGTGCCACATTCTCACCAATATCCCTGAGTTCCCTTTGCTTAAGCCGAAGTGTGTGTGCACACTCTGTCTCACTCCCCGAGCCCAGGCTCTTCCCTGTCTCAAGTAATAATATCTCACGTTCCAAGTCATCACATTGCGCCCGTTTCTCCTTACCCCTGGCCCCTACTTCCGATAGGACAAAATCCCTTATATGCCTCCCATAACACACATTGGTACTGCACCGTCCCAGAATTCTCTGTAAAATATTTCCCCGTGCGCTCCTGGTACCTGTCCTGGAACTCATGGTCTCTGAAGAGATATGGGTCTAAACGTGGTGGGACCATCCACTCTCTCTCAGGGCCCCATAGGCAAGTCTCCACTGGCGAGTGGTCTGAAATGCCTCTGGCCCTGTGGCTGCTGGCTCTGAACAGACCAGCCGAAGTCATGTGCATAAAGAGGTAGTCTAGGCGAGAGCCGCTACCGTAAGCTGCAGAGATTTGGGTGTGCTGTCGTACATCTTGGTTATGTGCTCTCCATAGGTCCACTAACCCTAGTGCATTCACAAACACAGTCAGAGGCTGTGCCTCCTGGGATCGGTGCAATGTGGTGTCCCTGTCAAGATCCTGTGACATCGTCTCATTTATGTCTCCCCCATGATCAGGATACCCGAGAACATATCAAGCAGGAGCTCCCCAAGGTCGGGAAATGCCCCCATGCATTCTTGGTGGAATGTATACAGAGAAGATGTCTAGAGTGAAACCCTCCAATGTCCACGTCAGTGCCACGTATCTACCCAGGCGATCGCACAACGTGCGGCGCACCACGAATGGGAGGGAGTTCCTGGATAAGATCGCCGTCCCCCTGGAGCCAGAAGTAAAGCCAGCATGGGCCAACAGAGTGTATTTGAACCGATTCAGGGCTAAGTACTTATTACCTTTCAGATGCGTCTCCTGAATGAGCACTATGTCCGGGGAATGTCTGTGTACATATTGAAGTACCATGGTGTGCTTAATTCTGTCCCCTAGACCATTTACATTCCACGATAACACCTTGAGTCACCTAGCCCGATGTGCAGTCATCCTGGAAGTGTATCATCTCCCCACTCCCACCCACACACTACCCTCGCCACCCACCACCACCCTGTCTGCATTTGGAAATACTAGAAAGCATTGCAAACATTTGCATTAAACAAGAAACCCCCTGAACGAACATCCACCCCCCAGCCACATTGCCCTGTACCCCTTCCCCCCACACTGCTACCCTGCTGCATGGGCTTAAAACTACCCACAACCCCAACTAGCAGAGTGCCTGTCACCCACCAAACTGGTAACTAAAATAGGGGGTTACCGTGCCTCACCCAGCTATAGTTCTGCCAGGCCCCGTTCCAGCCCAGATTCAGGAGACAAGCAGTTAAAATGAGTCACTAGAACTCGGGAATCAGTTATACCCAGGCTTACACTGACCACCTCACACCCCCCTAAGAATACATTATGTGTTGCAGTCAAGAGTCCAAGCCATGCGGTCCAGATGAGGCATCTATCATCCAGTAGCCTCAGACCCCGCCGGGCTCAGAGATCTGGACCGCCGGGGGTGTCTATCGTGCTTGTCCATTCCTTCTCGCCCACTGGATGATCCTGGTGAGAGTTTGTGGGTATCTCTTCAGTCCCCCGCCCTTTGTCTGATATATTTCTGCGACCGTGGCTCGTCTAACCTGACCTGAGCCTCGGCTGGAGTTGTTAAGAACCAAGACTTTCCACCAACGATGATTTTAAGCTTTGCCTTAAAGAACATCATGTACTTGATGCCTCTGTCTCTTAGGGTTCGCTTTCCTGCGTCAAAGGTATGCCTCTCCTGGTGCACCTTGAGTGTGAAGTCCGGGAAGAACCGCTCCATCGTATTCTCGTACGGTAGATCCCCGCGCTGGCGAGCCTCTTGTAGGATGGCATCCCGGTAGTAAAGTATCCTGGCAATGATAGTTCTGATAGGGAGCACCCGGCTACAGCGGTGGGATAGGAGCCCTATGCACCCTCTCTACCGTGAAGAAGGCGGAGAGGCGTTTGGGCTTCAAGTGATTCAATATGAGGTCTTCAAGGAACAGGTCCATGCTGGGGCCCTCTGCCCTCTCCAGGACCCCCACTACACAGATGTTGTTCCAGCGGGCCCTCCCTTCCTGATCTTCCAACATGAGGGCCCTCTGATGGTGCTGATGGACCAACTGCTGGACTCTTTCCTCTAGGCCCCGAGTGGTGGACTGCAGGTCAGCAATGTTCATTTCCACCGCCATAACTCGTTCTGTTGTTTTGTTCATGTCGACCCTGAGGAGATTAACTTCGATAGAAACTTTGTCTATTTTGATTTCCAGCATCGTTCCCAGCGTCTGGATTGCCGCCATGATCGAACTTAGAGAGGGCTCCGAGGCCGCGGCCTGTCCCCCTGCACTGTCCTCATCCACAGGTGGTGTCTTTGAGACCGCTTATCTGTCCAATATGTTCACCTCCACCAGCGGTCCCCCCTTCATCTTCATAGTGGCACACTCCTAGTTCTGGAGGCAACTGCACTTAATAGACCTCCCACGATCCTCTGCTTCTCATTCACCACCAGTGCAGTTCTGTCCAGCCGGGCGGTCTGTCGCTGGGCCACCGTCCCACGTAGGCAAGTATTGTAATGAGTGACCCACTCCCCACCGATGTTCCAGCACCCCCCGGTCATAGGGAGGGTGCCAACGTGGCCTCCGATGCAGCTCCCGACACTGGTCCGTTCCGACTTCGGGCCTGGTCGTCTGTACTACAGCAGCGGGGGATGGGCAGGGGGACACACTTTTGTCAGATAGCTCCCAACGGCTTGGCCCCACTCATAGGAGCCCAGGTCTCGCCCAACAGCCAAGAGGGCCCTAGACATCTCACCCTACTGGATTTCCAACTCCAGGGGGCCAATAGCCCGAGCTGGGCCTGAAAGTCACTCCGCTCCCTGGACGATCCTCACAACGCTCTCCCGCCAACAGGGCCTGTCAGCGGCAACACAGGTGGGGGCCCAGTCCAGTCAGCCATGTATTCTCCCCTCGCCAGGGGCCTTTGATATCCCGTTGCCAGTCTCTCCACCCCTACGCAGTGATCACAGGTTCCGAGGGCCGTCCCATATTGTGGTGCGGCGATTGTCTCAGACCACACACTCGGCCCGCCCACAAGGACCCAACAGCACCGGGGGAGCTATTGTGGAAATGAGGGGCTCCTCACAATCACAGGGCTCACCGCGGGCGCACTCCGCATGGCGCCAAGGCACCCACAGGTTAGGAACTGCGGCCTAGTCCCGGACCCTCAGGTCCCGATCGTGCCTCCACTGGGTGATTGCTGCGATTTCCTCCCCATCCGACAGGCTATTGCACTGCAAGCTGCCGCAGCTCTGGCCAATCACCCCAAGGCCTCCGTAGACAGCCGATCCTCTGGCCTCTATGTCATGTAACTCTGCGGCCACGAGGCACAGCACTTCACGGGTGGCCGTGCTAGATAACCCCCAGCAGCACGGATCGCTGCACACCTTTTCACCACATCAACTGCCGGATTAACTCAGGATATTCCGGGCTTTCTACCCGGCCTCGCCGGAGCTCTCTGCTTACACAGCCATCTTGGCTGAAGCCAGGCCACGCCCTCCTCGGATGTCAAATTTATTCACACTGACATTGCTACCTTTCACAATCAATTAGATTTTGCAGAGAAGAGTCTTAAAGCATTGGAGACTGGATTCAAAATCATAGTGGAGCCTTGCAAGCACCAGGGCACCTCAGGCACAAGAAAGAAAACCTGGTAGACCACACTCACAGAGTTAATATATCCAGTTCTACAGTGTTCGGTGTACCCAAAAAGGATGAAAATGACAACATGTTGATATTCTTTGTGGACGTCATACCCTAACTACTAAATAGATGTATTACTGAGCAACAAAAACTCCAAGGGACACAGAACTGACAACAGAACTCTTCTGAGTCAAATATGACTCATCCCATCACTGCATTCTTGCTGCACTATCAGCATGAATGGTTGATACTCCATGCTGCTAAGAAGAAAGTCAGCTCATCCGTGTGGAATACCTCACCATAAACGTGTCTGCTGATTATTCTTATGGCACCATTGTAAAGTGAAAACATTCCTGGATCTTTGACTGAATAATGGGACATTAAGTAGGACTTGTGAATCAGCCATTATGTTCATCACCATGGATGAGAAGATCACAGAGTGTGATAAGACTAAAGACCTGGAATAATTCCTATATTGTCTGAATTTATCATATATGGACTTTATCCCTGCACAAAAACAAAATAATCGTCTTTAGTTGTCCAGGGGACTCAGAGGAAGATCTGATACACAAGATCTATACTGGATCTTTAGGATGTTGAGTGATCAGACCAAAGGCCCGATTACGATCCCATCAGGAAGGCCCTCCCAGAGCTATCCATAGCCTTAACTTTTGACCGACTCGTCCCAGGAGCCGTTCCTTCCAAACGACAAAGTATAATTTGCAAAACCCTTCAATATCCGAACGACATGTACGCTCCGATTCCGGCTCCATTTTCCCTACGAGAATCCTCCATAAACGCTGAATGGAGTCGTACAGAGGCATATTTCCAGCCCGATTACAACCGGCCAAGTACGATGCGTACTTCCTATGCGCCGAATCCATCGCCAATAACCATACATCACAGCATCAGGAAGAGAAGTATTTAAGCTCCTATTCATGCCACAACACGATCCCGGCGAACGAGATTGTGCAGCCATGTATAATATCGCGCATGTCATCCTTATACTCACGCCTACGGATGATAATTCAAACCTAACCAATGCGGTCGTCTCAGACGGTAAGTCAGACATCTACCATACACAAAAACACTATTACCCCACAAAAGGCAACATAATACACAGTGTGTGAGAAACCACAGTCAATGTTGGGGTTGGGGAAATTCTTGCAGCAATGTAGAGGCAAGGGGTGGTGGATGTCCAACACTACCAGCGTTGTCCACCCCATAGAGGGGTGGATGCCCAACACTACCAGCAAACTAATTCCCACATGGGGGTGGATGCCTAACACTACAAGTAATCTAATGCCCATAGGGGGGTGGATGCCTAACACTACCAGCAATCTAATGCCCATAGGGGGATAGATGCCTAATACTGCTAGCAATCTAATGCAAATAGAGGGTGGATGTCTATCACTACCAGCAATCTAATGTCCATTGGGGGGTAGATGCCTAACACTACCAGCATTGCCCACCCCATAGGGGGGTGGATACCTAACACTACCAGCAATCTAATGCCCACAGGGTGGTGGATGCCGAACACTACCAGCAATCAAATGCCCATTGGAGGGTGGATGCCTAACACTACTAGCAATCTAATGCCAATAGGGGGTGGATGCCTAACACTACCAGCGTTGTCCACCCCATAGGGGGTGTATACCTAACACTAACAGCAATCCAATGCCCATAGGGGGGTGGATGCCTAACACAACCAACAATATAATGCCCATAGGGCTGTGGATGCCTAACACTACCGGCAATCTAATGCCCATAGGGGGTGGATGCCCAACACTACCAGCGTTGTCCATCTCATAGGGGGGTGGATGCCCAACACTACCAGCAATCTAATACTCACAGTGGGGGGTGGATGCCTAACACTACAAGCCATCTAATGCCCATAGGGGGGTGGATGCCTAACACTACCAGAAATCTAATGCCCATAGGGGGTAGATGCCTAACACTACCAGCATTGTCCACCCCATAGGGGGGTGGATGCCTAACACTACCAGCAATCTAATGCCCAAAGGTAGTGTATGCCTAACACTACCAGCAATCTAATGCCCAGAGGGGGGTCGATGCCTAACACTACTAGCATTCTAATGCCAATAGGGGGTGGATGTCCAACACTACCAGCAATCTAATGTCCATTGGGGGATAGATGCCTAACACTACCAGCGTTGTCCACCCCATAGGGGGGTGGATACCTAACACTACCAGCAATCTAATGCCCATAGGGGGTGGACATCTAATACTACCAGCAATCTAATGCCCATAGGGTTAGATGCCTAACACTACCAACGTTGTCCACCCCATAGGGGGGTGGATGCCTAACACTACCAGCAATCTAATGCCCATAGGGGGATGGATGCCTAACACCACCAGCGTTGTCCACCCCATAGAGGGGTGGATGCCCAACACTACCAGCAATCTAATGCCCACAGGGGGGTGGATGCCTAACACTACCAGCAATCTAATGCCCATAGGGTGGTAGATGCGTAACACCACCAGCGTTGTCCACCCCATAGGGGGTGGATGCCTAACACTACCAGCAATCTAATACCCATAGGGGGGTGGATGCCTAACACTACTAGCAATCTAATGCCAATAGGGGGTGGATGCCCAACACTGCCAGCAATCTAATGTCCATTGGGGGGTGGATGCCGAACACTACCAGCGTTGTCCACCCCATGGGGTGGATACCTAACACTGCCAGCAATCTAATGCCCATAGAGGGGGGGTTGCCTAACAATACCAGTAATCTAATGCCCATAGGGGAGCAGATGCCTAACACTACCAGCAATCTAATGCCCATAGGGGGGTGGATGCTTAACACTACCAGCGTTGTCCACCCCATAGGGGGGTGAATGCCTAACACTACAAGCACTGTCATGGGGCAATTTTGTGTTTAGTGTGCAAACCCCCAGCAAAGTGTACACACAATTTGTTATGGGGCTAACCCCCCCAGCACTGTTGTGACAAAATGTGGATTGTGGGGCTCAACCCCCTAGCATGTTCCAGCAATTAGAGGTTTGGAGGGCTAACTCCCCCAGCGCTGCTGGGACAAAATGTGGCTTGTGGGGCCACCCCCCCCCCCCAGCATGGTCCCGCAATTCGGGGTTTGGGGGGCTAACCCCCCCCAGCACTGTTGTGACAAAATGTGGCTTGTGGGGCTCACCCCTCCAGAATGGTCCAGCAAGTAGGGGTTTGACTGGCCACAACACCACTCAAGTACACAGACACACAAAATAGAATCATGAGCCTCCCAATACAACAAACCAGAGTGGTTGTGTCACAGCTGTCAGCGCTTCATGCCTAGACCACATTCCTACCTGCTCTGGAGAAAAACATGGATCCAACAACAATGTAGTAGACAGTCACCATGTGTGGCCTGGGGGCGTTACATACAACTCAAGATAAGAACATGTACACTGTCAACTTGGTTGCATATCTTTCACAGCAACTCTGCATCTACCAACAAAATCTGCAGTATGTGCAGCTAATGACTAATGCCATTTTGACAATGCAGAGTGTGTACAGCAGAAGAGTTTGAAGACACATGAGTCACCAGATAGAGGCTACAACAACAGAGTTTTGAGGCTCAAATGCACAGCCAAATGTGTAGGAGAATCTGCCTGCACTGGTGACAACGCCATGGGGGAGGGCTCAATCTATGGCTCACAAACACAATCCACATAGCTAGCCATAATCCATGGGAAATGCAGACATCCTGTGAGGATGGAGGATATGTGCAGAATGGATTCTGCATTGGTCACACTTGGCACTTGAACACTGTGTCTGAATCCTTAAATCCGTCAAGGAGGCCTACAAATAAGACATGTTGCCCTCAGGCTCCATGGAAGGGTACAATGTACTGATTGGGAGCACTCGTTTACACCTACAAGGCCCACCCTCACCAAACCAGATGACAGATTACAAAACTACTGATAATCCAAACACCAATGGAACTGGGTGAAATGTTTCTGTGTCACATGTGAGTTTGCTTACAGTGCAGGCTGTTGTTCTCAGCACAACCAAAGATGTCATCACAATGAGTCCACTTCCCTGGTTCACCTACACCTTGTACAGTCAAAGTCAAAATGACATGATTACCCAAGTGTGTGTAGTCCACTGTGAAGAGCACTGATGCATATCTGGACAAGTTTGAGCACAGGTAGAACATCAACACACATACCTGCATATTAACTTGAGGGAACAATACCCCATTAACCAATGTGTTGCCAGCCAATGTCCACACACCATGCCTTAACATCAGAAGCAAGCACCACCTCCATCTGGGGAAAACCATCACAGGGCATTGATGATCAGTGGCCACTACTGACTACGTAGTGCAACTTTCCACTTATACCTACACACAACTCACACAAGCCAAGGTTAGGTGGCGGCTACTCCTCCTGTGATGCAATAGCGAATGCACACTCCAGTGTCATGACGGTGACTGTCACAAAAAGAATACTTGAACATATATTGGCAGACAGCAAGCTTCAACAGACAAGTGACCCTGCCACAGATTCACTCTGGCAACTCACACTGCCCACTCACATACACATGAGCTACACATTGAAGGACTGGGTTATTCTTAAGACCCAGCGGTGCCAGGGAACAACACCTGAAACCTTCGTGGGTTACCTGTTCTGGCGTACTAAACACAGAGACACGGGACACTTCCAGCGACGTCAGAGATCAGCGTTTATTTACTGCAGGGATACAGAGGTCACAAGAAGTACACAACGTGTAGGTTCTCGGAGACTGCTTCAAATTCGTAGAAGTGGGTCGGTCCTTTTATACAGGTTTTTGCCATAGCGCAGTATGGCGAACAAAGGTTACAACTCAGTTCCCACAATAAACTTCAAAAGGGTCGCGTTCATGTTTCAGGAGGCCGGAACATAATTACAACAGTCTTGCCGGTTCCCAACTGTAAAAACATATTTCCTCCGCAATAAACACATCCCATCCTAACCATAAACACATTAAGAGGAAGGACGAAAAACAGATGCAAGGAAAGGACAAGGATGCACAACAGGTTAGAAAAGAGTGTTGGGGGCAATAAAGGAAACTTGATAGAAGGGTCAAAGACCTCGTGTCTAACGTATGCATGGCTGAAACAATAGACCGGCGCGGCAAGATGAGCCTCGAGCGGGGCCATCTGCCTTAGTCGTGTCGTTTCCCTCATCGTAAAAGTCACCTCAAAGAAACACTTGTCCTTCGTGTAAGCTTGAGAGTCCCAGGGTCACGGAGCGGACAAGAAGCCCGTTCGCTGGCTACCTGAGGGCAAGAAACAAAATGGATGCTGTATCTAAAATGGAACCCGAGGGTTCAGATGAACGAACCCAAAAATGAGACGAACCATACGTGGCTGCATAGCGAAACTGCGTACACCCATTATACTCGTCATTTGCGGTTCGTAGATACCAAACTCATCCATATTCGTTACCACTCAAAAGTGCGGTCCCGTGTCATACGGAACCTCAGACCCTCCTTTTGCCCTCATGTAGGCAAGCACTAGTCAAGATCTGAATCTATGTCAATATTCATCAGATCGTTCAGCTGCTGCTGGAACATCATCCTATTCATCAATGTCTCCTTGGTAACAGATGGCCGCCTTATACACGTCGCAGCACATAGGCCACATAAGGCAGGACCACACTGTACACAAAGACAACACGTGAACAGAAACGTTACAACAGCCCCTACGATCATTAGAATCTTCCAACCCCAGGTTGACATTAGGCCCCACAACCATCCTAGGAGCGTCCAATTACCTTCGTCCACGTGTATGGACTCGGAAATCTTGTGCAACTTCGAGATGGCTTGGTATACAGTTGGAGCATTGTCAGGAATAAAAATGCAACAACTCGAATGGATGATTTTACACACACCCCCTCTATCCGCAAGAACAACGTCTAGAACCATACGGTTCTGCAACGTCATGAGTCTATCCGCCTGTAGTTCAGCTGTTAGATTACCAAGGGCATTTGCAGTAATATTAGCAGTCGACTCAACTACACGGGTCAACTGTCTTAGGTTCCTACTATTAACCATAGGTCCCCAAAACGGCAAGAAACCTTTACAGAAGTCTCCTGCTTCTTGACCAGCAGTGTCCTCTTTGCTAATAACGCCTCTCACGACTCTAGTTCTGTGGTAGTCTGAAGCAACTGTAAAAGTCGGAGGTAAAAGATTCGCAATATAACAGGTACCCGAAAAGTCGCGGGGTAACCATGTATATGCGCGTTCATAACATACAAAATAGGTGCCCTTAGCAGTCAGAAAAACAGGGGAGGAGAGCATGGGTAGAACATACGTATCAGTGCAAGCACTGTTCCCAAGTTGCGCTCTCGGATTTCGACCCAAACCTTTCAAGCAGAAATTACCAAGGTGCGGTACAATCCATATCGGGGACGAGCTCTTAAGCTGTCTATCACCCACTGACGTACTATACTCGGTCTCACTCAGATCCTTATAGGCCTGCACTTCTTCGTCTGGAATGAGTGATGCATCAAAAACATCTCTATCCAGATCTGCTATGGCTATCGCCAAAGGCTTGTGGTACGGCCCAGGACCAAAATTGACAGACCGTGGCTCTCGACTGGGGTAGGAATCTAGTGCACTACGGAACATAGTTTGGAATGCTCGAGCTGAACCCTGGGAGCTGTAAGGAAGGACCAAATACGGAATACCCCTATCCATAGTGTGTGGCATTAAACCACATACCCAACAATTGGTAGTATTCACCACCAACTGATGCTGGTGTAGAAGTTGAACAAAGGAATTATTCATGAATTCCGCACGTCTAACCTGCTCATGCTGAGGCAAAGGATGAAAGGAATGTGGGGAGACAGTGGTGAGGGAACTTAGGTTAGGAGAAAAGGTAGGCGAAACAGAAGGCAAGAACAACGATACTCCAAAATACACTCCACCCACCAATAGCATAGATAAAGTCAGAAACAGTAGAAACACCTGAAACAAAAAACATTTTGTTCGTACAACCCTCCATAACTCTAATCTCTGTGCCGACACCCTTTCTTCTTCCAACAGCTTAGAGAATGCCATCCTCTACAAACCGTCCGTGACGTACTTGACGCACTTCGTTCTGAATAGCGATTATCAATCCCCAGGAGTTCCCAGAGATCGACAAAAGTAACCGACCTAGCGTCAGAAACCTGCTAAACAGAAAGAAGTACCCGCACGGCCCTACGGTAACCCGGATGGAGAGGTTTCCTCGAAACGTTCAAATTTATTACAAATCTCTTAGCAGTGGAAAGGCACATAAAAACTCAAAAAGAAAGGATGTAATTGTCCATAATATTCGTAACGTCAAAAACCACCGTACTATTAATTTTTATTAGTCCTTGAACGAAGAAAGTATCGATTTCTTCCAGGTCGAGTTTGCTCTACAAACAATTGTTCAGCTGGCGCAACAGGATTCGAGGAAGTGGACAACGAGTCAGACCTTGGGTTTTCTGCTACAGATGACTCCACATATGGGTTTGGCAGTGACGAACCCTCATCCACAAGTTGAGCGTCACTAAACGGCACAAAGTGCAAAGGAGTCTCAGTTTCTGTGGCCGAAATCCCAGTCCTCACCCAACCGTCAGTTGGTAAGGGGATCGGTACCTTCTTTGTGTGGCTGGCATGGACCCAGTTTTTCCGGCCCTCCAGTCGAACCGCTGTCCTCGTCGTCAACAAAACTTGAAAGGGTCCAACGAATCTTGGCTCCAAGTTACGTTTCCGACCAAAATTTCGGGTAACCACCCAGTCCCCTGGCCGGAGCTGGTGTCCAGAACCCTCTGTCTGCGCCGGTAGAGCTTCAAAGACCTGTTGATGGATTAACCGTAGTTTAGTGGTCAAATCATGCAGATAATCAATCAACATTGGATACTCAAGACTATCAAAAACCCTAGGCCTCGGGACTCCCCAAATATTCGCAGGGCGACCGAACACAATCTCATATGGGCTAAGCCCTACTCGAGAGTGTACGGTCGCTCTGGTCGATAGGAGAGCCAGAGGCAAGGCATCAGGCCATGACAGACCAGTCGTAGCTTGAATCTTAGCGAGTTTCAGCTTCAGGGTACCATTGTACCCTTCAACCAAACCCGCTGCCTGAGGATGATTAGCACTGTGGAATTTCTGCCGAATTCCAAGGCCCTTACACACACTCTGCATCACACTTCCCACAAACTCGCTTCCATTATCCGACCACACAATCCGTGGCATTCCGTACCTAGGAAAGTACTCCTTCAGCAGGATTTTTGCTGTGGACAGGGCAGTATTATCCTTAAGAGGATAGGCCTCAATCCATCTGGAGAACGCGCAAACCACAACCAAAACATACTTCAGGTTATTGCATCTCTCCATATGGATAAAATCCAACTGGATAACCTCAAAGGGACAAGCAGGAGGAGCGAAATGACCAGGCGGAGTGGGGGTACCTTTTCCGGGATTGTGCATCAAACACACCATACAATTCTTAACCACTCTTTCGGCGCACTTAGCAATACCCTCATTCCTCCATACAGGGGACAAGAACTTACATATTCCTTTCGCACTAATATGTGACAACCCATGAGCCATCGTCACAACAGCTAATACATACGCATCTGGTAACATCCACCTCTGACATTCCGTCAGGTCAACCCAACATCCATGCATATCCAATTTTCCTGTACTTTCTTTCCACTTGGTCTTTTCAGCTTCAGTAGCTTCGTTCTGAATTGCTTTCACACTCTCAACAGTATTCTCACACATACCAGTCTCCGTCGGCCACCTCACTGAACTCGTGGCATACATTCGAGTCGCAAGATTCTTAGCCGTTTCCTTAGCAATCTCATCCGCAAACGCATTACCACGACCAACATCATCCGTCACTTTCCGATGTGCACTACATTTAACGATCGCCACTTGTTTAGGCAATGTAAGTGCATCCAAAAGATCATTCACAAGCTGCCCGTGTTGGATCTTCGTACCATGCGATGTCATAAATCCTCTTTCTCTCCACAATCTTCCAAAATTATGCGCAACACCAAACGCGTACTGACTGTCGGTGAACACATTCACTCGCTTTCCCTTCGACAAAACACACGCTCTTGTCAATGCAATTAACTCTGCCGCTTGTGCGGAATTCTGATTCAATCTCGCAGTTTCCACAACCGTGCTCAACGTCACTACAGCATACGCAGTCGTCACATCGCCATTCGGCAATTTGAAGCAAGAACCATCCACATACAAAGTACCATCGGGATCTGCCAAGGGAGTGTTTTTCAGGTCCACACGACCTTTTGTTTCTTCCTCAGTCCGTAAATAACAATCATGTGGCAGCACATCAGCTGATTCCATATTAATCGGCAACAATGTCGCCGGATTCAGTACATTACAACGTTTGATCTGTATATGACTTGCCAAAAGGGTCAGCTCATACCCAGACAACCTTGCACTCGTCAGATGTTGAGTCTTTGTCCGATTCAAGAGCGTATCAACTGCATGCGGAACCATTACTATGAGCATATTATCCATGACCAGGCCTGCGGACTGTCGAATAGACGCCGCCGCTGCCGCTGTCGCCCTCAAGCAACTCGGCAACGCTCTAGCTACCGGGTCTAAGGTCGAGGAAAAATATGCACATGGACGCTGTTTATCACCAAATTGTTGCGTTAAAACACTCAACGCACAACCGTCCCTCTCATGGACGTATAATGTGAAAGGCTTACTGTAATCAGGAGTACCTAACACAGGAGCCGAACACAATGAATCACGTAATTCAGAAAAACTTTTCTGACATTCCTCCGTCCAAGGCAAAGGAGTCGAAACGTCCTTGCACGTGAGAGCTACCAATGGCTTCGCTAACAGTGAAAAGTTCGGGATCCACTGTCTGCAGTATGACGTGATACCTAGAAAGGCACGCACATCTCTCTGAGTTGTTGGCACAGACATTCGAGCAATTGCTGCAATTCTTTCAGGGGTCAACCTTCTTCCCGCCTTTGACAATAAGTGACCTAGATAAGTTACTTCTTGACAACAATATTGCAGTTTGGAAGGTGACACTTTATGATGTAAGTCACAAAGATGCTGTAACAGTGACACTGTAGCAGTCCTACAAAGCTGTTCGGTGTCAGCAGCGATCAACAGATCGTCAACGTACTGAATCAAGGCTGCACCAGCCGGTAACACAAACGCATCAAGTTGGCTCTTAAGAGCTTGGCTGTAGATTGATGGACTCTCACACTAGCCCTGTGGTGCGCGTTTGAACCTGAAGCTACGACCACCTAATGAGAAACCGAACAAGTCTCTGCTTTCCTCAGCAATCGGAATGCTAAAGAACGCATTCTTCAGATCGATCACCGAGAACCATGACGCAGTGGCTGGAATCAGAGTCAGTAAAGCTGTAATGTCTGGCACCACAGGAAACTGCGGAACAACAACTTTATTCACCTCCCGTAAGTCGATAACTAGACGGTACACAGGAGGCTTGGAGGGATCCGTTCGTTTCAGAATAGGCAACACGGGACTATTGCACACATTACCCCGTGTCTCCTCAATAACATCTTTACCGATCAAGTCGTAAATGATCGCTAATAGTGCCCTTTCACCATCAAGGGAAATACGATACTGGGGTATGCGTGGCAAGCGCGCACCAACTTTCAGTTGAACAACATAAGGTGGTATATCCAACAGGCCCACGTCATTGGGACCTGTCGCCCACAAGGAGTCCGGAAGAGATCTCAATTCTGGTGGGAGCTTGTCGATCGATAAATACATAGGGGAAATCACGCTGTTACCCAACGTAAGCTCTACACCCGTAGGAGAACAGTACAAAGTTGCATGTAACCTTTTCAACAAATCCAGACCCAAAAGATTCTCACCACAACCAGTAGTCAAAATCAAAGGAGCTTCTAGCTCATGAGACCCAATTGTAAGGGGCAAAGGGCTAGAAACTGGATTGCTAACGGGGGCGCCAGAAAATCCAACGGAAACATTCGTTAAGCCAGACAAAGGCGCGCCAGGGAGTTTCGAATGCATGATGGAACTTTTTGCTGCACCAGTGTCCAACAGAAAAGGCTCAACGACGCCCAAAGTGGCTACTGCAACATAAGGCCCTCTCTGATCTACCGGAACTGGTACTTCTCCCTTCCTTTGTCTATGGCTGTCCTAGTAGATACCATCCGTATCAACATCACACTCAACATAACAGTCATCCACATGATACTGTCCAGACCGACCGGACGATGGTTCGCGCCTATCGAAACAATTTTGCGAGTCCGAAGACGTGGCAAAGCGTTCGGCCTGATTCTGGGTAACTCCACGACCTCTACCACGGGAAGCCTGTTGAGGGCCACTACGTCCTCCTCGAGCCGACACACCATTGTTCCTATCACGGAGAACCGGACAATCAAACTTCAGATGGCCCTCCCCACGACAATATGCGCATTGATTATATCCCAGCACAAAACGAGGTGCGGGGGAAGCATTTCGCGTCTGCGATCTGGAGAACTGTGATTGTGATCTGTTTTGCTGTTGTGTGTCACTGAAATGCGAACGCGGAGGATAGGCTTGCTGCAATAAGACCTTAGTTTTAAGATCCTTCGTTTTCTTATCTGCACGCTCACTTTCCTCTTTTTCTCTGTTTTCGTAATATTGGGCCGTAGCCAATATTTGGGCAGTGGTAGAAACAGCCCACGAACTCTCAGAATTCTTCAACTTGTTGCTAAGGTCGGGCAGCAAGTTCGATACAAACTTATCAACAAACAGCCGCTGACCACCCTCAGATCCCATGTCCTGACCACTATGATCAACAAACGCTTCTTCGAATCTCGTAAAGAAATCAGAAACGCTTTCATCCTTCTTTTGCTTGCATGCTGATAATTTGTCCCAATTGACGCGCATCGCTGGCATAAGCGTTTTCATGAGGGTAATTATCCTCTGAGGCAAAGCCACAATAAGCTGTTCAGGTTTAGCCCCACCGACCTGCTGGGCATCTGCCGCCGTAAGGGCAGCCCAGTCACCGCCTAACTCGGCTGCGTGATTCTCGTGACGAATTTTTGCCCAAATCGGCTGAGGCACCACATTGCCAAACAACATATCAATATCGGCTAGGTTCATAACAGTAGCATCCACCAATTGGGACAGCTCCTTATAATAACCTGCAGGATTCTTACGGGGATCGGGCAAAGATTGCTTCACTTGTAAAACTTCCGATCGTTTCCAAGGGAGGTGTATCCACACTCTCTGGAAACGGCCTGGGACAGGAGGGTTAGCAGCAGGATCACCTGGCATCCATACCGGAGGAACTTCTCGCATAAGATATTGACCAGGTTGTGCCATCCATTCTGCAGTCTCGTCCTTAAACAACGCACGAGGTTGTACTGCACATCGAAAGGATAACAAGCGCTCTAAAGCCTCTCGAACTTTGTCGCCTACGATTACACCCGAGGCAAACCGATGCTGTAGCTCAGAAACCTCTGACGGTACATTATCTGTCACATCATCGTCCCACTCCTCCTTCAACGAGTTACACAGTTCTTCAAACACAAATCGTTGCGTAGGCGCATTAAACTGGGAGAACGTTTCAAACACTACACGTGAGGTGTATTTAACAGGGTTACGAATCCATCTACGTGCCGTTTTCACCAACGATTCACGTTCCCTACCATCAGGAAGCTGACTGCGCCTTTGAGCGACATCTGAAAGAGTCGAGCCAAGTATCGGCCCAAAAAGCGGAGAATAAAGAGAAGCAACAGCAGTCAAAAGACGACTACGAACAGAAGGAGAAGAGGAAGAAGATGCGGGCGCAGCAACAATAGGGGTGGAAACAGTAGAAGTAGACGCAGCAGCAGAAGCAGCGGGAACAACAGGCTGAGGAGGGACTTGGAAAGGCGCAGTAGGGAGAGAAGCCGGAACAAGAGGATGTACGATCTGGGGCCCAAGGGGATTCGGGAGTACGAGAGGAACGGCGGGCTGACCAGCAGCCGCCAAAACAGCGGGTTGAGGAAGAGGTGGACGCACGGGACCCATAACATCGGGAGCATAGGGAGGTGGCGATTTCATCAGATAAGACAAGAGCGGATCCTCCATTGCTTCTTCTCCTGTCTTATCGATATTAGAAGGTAGCACCGGATAACACTTATCCACTGCCATATGGTGTAGCCGAGCACTAACTTCCTGCTCTTTCTCATCTTTGTCTAATTGATATTGTTCTGCATTTCGCATCACTGCAATAACACCTTCTCTTTTATTTTTCTTATTCTGTTTGATTTCTTTCTGCTTGGCCTCTTTCCGCCATAACCGGAAGGAATCAAACATGGCCGGCCTAGCTTTCTTTTTAAACAATTTAGCTTCCAAATTATCTAAAACGGCAGTCTCGAAACTACCATGAGATGGCCAACTGAGGACGCCATCCTTTTTAGTGTAGCGGACCCAATATTCATTATATACGATAGGACCCACACCATGACGACTATAGAGCTCGTAAATCGGAGTTCCAACCGGAGGTATCGGACATGAATCCTCCAGCCGGGAATCCATGCTGCAACATTTGAGAAACCCAAACAAAGTACTACGGCCAGGCATCGTGCACACTAACCGAGTTTACAAACTTCAAGGGTTATCGAATTACGATGTCCTCACAAAAATGCAAGACCCTCGGTTTTGGCAATTGCAATCGTCAAATAAAACCCAATTACTAAGAACCACGAATGCTATGGAACCATGCAAACAACAAAGCAACACTGGGAGCGACCCACAAATACTTAACTGAGAGAACAATGGCGTCACCAGGAAGGCCCGTCAATCGTCTCGCCGTACAAAGGACTACGCCAGGAGCCAAAACAGGTCGACAGTCAGGGCATCGGTCCGTCGCAGCCGTCAGGAGGCGGGGATCTTCGCGGGAAAAGACGTCGGGCCACTTATTTCGACAACTGGATCGATGAAGCGGGGTGCACCTTCCCTCGGAGATTTCACACGAAGTTCCTCACGATCGTCGGGCTTTGGACCGGTACCGTTGATGTCACCCCACGTTGGGCGCCAACTGAAGGACTGGGTTATTCTTAAGACCCAGCGGTGCCAGGGAACAACACCTGAAACCTTCGTGGGTTACCTGTTCTGGCGTACTAAACACAGAGACACGGGACACTTCCAGCGACGTCAGAGATCAGCGTTTATTTACTGCAGGGATACAGAGGTCACAAGAAGTACACAACGTGTAGGTTCTCGGAGACTGCTTCAAATTCGTAGAAGTGGGTCGGTCCTTTTATACAGGTTTTTGCCATAGCGCAGTATGGCGAACAAAGGTTACAACTCAGTTCCCACAATAAACTTCAAAAGGGTCGCGTTCATGTTTCAGGAGGCCGGAACATAATTACAACAGTCTTGCCGGTTCCCAACTGTAAAAACATATTTCCTCCGCAATAAACACATCCCATCCTAACCATAAACACATTAAGAGGAAGGACGAAAAACAGATGCAAGGAAAGGACAAGGATGCACAACAGGTTAGAAAAGAGTGTTGGGGGCAATAAAGGAAACTTGATAGAGGGGTCAAAGACCTCGTGTCTAACGTATGCATGGCTGAAACAATAGACCGGCGCGGCAAGATGAGCCTCGAGCGGGGCCATCTGCCTTAGTCGTGTCGTTTCCCTCATCGTAAAAGTCACCTCAAAGAAACACGTGTCCTTCGTGTAAGCTTGAGAGTCCCAGGGTCACGGAGCGGACAAGAAGCCCGTTCGCTGGCTACCTGAGGGCAAGAAACAAAATGGATGCTGTATCTAAAATGGAACCCGAGGGTTCAGATGAACGAACCCAAAAATGAGACGAACCATACGTGGCTGCATAGCGAAACTGCGTACACCCATTATACTCGTCATTTGCGGTTCGTAGATACCAAACTCATCCATATTCGTTACCACTCAAAAGTGCGGTCCCGTGTCATACGGAACCTCAACATATGCACATGTCAACTTCACCACAAGTTCAGCATCAACTTAACACATGCAGGTATGATCCCTCCAACACCCATGTCAAACTACATGTCCATATCTCATAACTCACAAACACACAAGAATGTCATAAGCCCCCTCTGGGGCATCTAGATGGAGAAGAATGTCTGCACCATGAGCTAAGCCCAGTATACATACCATTACAACCCAAGATATACTAAACCATATGTGTGCAGCCCTCATCACGTCCACACCTACACTCACAGCACCACTCTCCATCACTATGTACACAACACCTCTCAGATACATGATATGTACAGTACACATTCCCTCCTCAGCAGATGACAAACGTAACACGTCAGTTGGACCACTCTCATCACCAGCCGCACACTCATTGATGCTCTGGACTGCACTCATGCCACAACGTGCAGCTTCACAGCGCACCTGGACATGCACACTCCACACATCACCACATCTCACAACAACACATATACATAGTGCGATGGCTGTGTACTCAGTCATTTGCATATCACCGCATAATCACACGAAACAGCACTAGTCCAAAGTATTGGCACTCAAGTGAATATGCATCCACAAATTCAAATACCACATACTCCAACTCCACAACACCTCACATTTTAACATCCAGCACACATGATCACATCACTGATGTACATACCTTCACATTCACAAATCCACTCTGTCCCATATGACTAGTCAGACCTTGTCTCAATGTTGCCCTGTCACATCTACAAATGTCTTCCATTACCAATATCTCCATAGACTCATGCACAGTATCACCATACAATACTCATCCAGAACTGCACTGTTACAGTAAAAACACACAATAGTGCCTCACACCACAGTTCTCATCACATACAACAGTACAACCTTGTCCGACGAGATATCCCCCTATCACATCCCCACATTTCTACCATACCTTGTGCAGGATGGCAGCATTAAATCAAGCTCACATACTCTGAATCCCACACCCGCATTACAAGCACTCACATAGGGACAATGTAGACACTCCATGTCCCGTACTCAAGAAATGACAATGAACTTTATTCACACCCCACACCTCCTGACACCATCTCAAATGGTCCTGCTGCCATCACATAGGAGTCTATACTCCATGCATACATACGATACACCAGTCTACATCACCTCTACTCATGTGTGTTCCAGCTCCGCACATACAACCTCAACCTTGATGAACACACCTGCAGCTACGCTGCACAAATAAATGTACTAGTACTCCCCTGTGGCCAATGAAGAGCATGGATCTCACACATGCTCCAGTGGAGTATGCATTACAGATGAACACACTACACAACTGGGCAACCATACTCCACTCTGCTCAACACATGTCACACAGGGCCAAAAACCAAACATCACAGCACCCCATAGGCCAGCTTTGTGTGACCAGGTACAGCATCATGCATATCTGTAAAGGACTAAATTATTGGTCAAGCACAAATCACTACACGCAAAAGATACTAATGCCCAATTACATGAGGGGTGTGGGTGAATACATGAAGTCAAAGCACACTCAGACAAAACCCTTAATCAACATGATGTAGCCAGACAAAAACAGGTTGCCACATCTCACAATAGGTTGACAAAGCACTGGACTAGTCAGACCGCAGAAACCTTGCCAAACAGGACCATCATAAGGGACTTGAGTCTTTGGAGGCAACTGGGTCTGAACACTGAGATTCCTGCTCACATCACACACACCATGGACTCATGAAATGTCACAGATGAACACACAGCCATGAGGGGAATTCCCTACAGTGGAAGGCCACCTGTGGCAAGCTTGTTCTTGACAGGGGTTTACCATGTCAGAAGGACACTACAACATGGCTTAGACACTTCCAAGTCACATCACACTTTAGTTCCATAAGCCTGTGCACATGGGTGTGTCCAAAGTCAGCACCACATACACAAACTTCATGTGTACCCAGCTGTACTGATGAGACAAATGACGAGTTGCACATCACAGCCCTATACTGCATGGCTATCCTAGACGGTTGCACTGTGAAAGACTTGCACAATTTCTACAAATGTCACCACGACCAATGTGCAAAAGTGTAAGTAAAACATGCTAGTGTGGCAAATTCATGTCACCCTCATGTCCAAAACTGATGTGGATGATGACGCCCTGCAAATGTAGATAATGAGGACTCGGATACATACTGTAATAGGTCACCCACTCCATGGACCATATGCAGACCATGACATCACAACATCATTCTATACCCTCAACAAGATTTGCACATTAATGTAAGTTGAATTATGACCAAGTTAGCGGACACAGAAAGCAACAGTGAAAAGAACCTAACATGCTTTATTCAAAATGATATAAATATAAATATTTCAAAACCACCAAAAGGCCAGGGGCCAGTCCATTTTTGTATAGTCCTTGACGGGGTCTGCGGCTAATCACCCTCCAATACTTGCCAGCACTTCAACTGCAAGGGGGCACCTCCCCTGGTAGGGGCATCAGTGGGGGCATGCCAGGCACCGCAGGGACAGGACTAGGGGGGACTGGTGTGGCTTTCGGGAGGGATGGGATCCGGTGTGGTCTGTGTGTCTACTGCAGTGGACTGGCTAGATTGAAGGTGGGCTCCACTGCAGTGGCAGGAACATACTGAGGGGGGTGCTGTTGTAGGGGAAGTGCTGCGTGAGGGGGTGAGGGCTTGCCCTTTTTGGAAATGGTGTAACTGCGGGTGGGGAAAACAGGGATGGGGTGTGAGGTGTGCCCTTTGGGAGGGGGGGCTCGGGACCGGGAGGAAGTGAATTTTGCGGGGAAAGTGTGGGTTGGTGTTGGGCTTTTGGATTTTGACGACCGTTGGGATGTACGGTGGGGGCTCTGGGGTCTTCCTCTTAGGGGAGGGCATGCCAGCAGGTGTGGATCTCTGCTCTGGGTTGGGGGTTTCCTCTTTCCCTTGCGAGGGTAGTCAGATGCCTCAGTGGGGAAGAGTCCAAGAGCACCGAGGACGACCCGCTGGGAAAAGGGGGTTGCAGGACAGTCAAGGGTAAGGGGGGTTGTGGAGGCAGAGGGAGCTGTGGAATGCGGAGTGGCTGTGGATGCATGTTTGTCTTTTTTGCCCTTTCCCCGGTGTGTGTGATGTCAGTCCCCTGAGTATGCATGCATGTGTGTTTTGGCTTTTGTTTGGGGGTTTGTGTGCTGCATGCGTCTGTTGCTGTGTGTGCATGTGCCTGTGTGAGTGTGCTTGGGTCAGGTAGGGTAGTGGGGACTGCGGATGGGGCAGAGGAAGGAGGGGTGAGGGACTGCTGGATAAGGGTCACTGCTGCCGTCAGTGAGGAGGCCAGGACCTGATTAGATCTCTGTAGGGCAGACATGTCTGATGAGATGCCCTCCATGTTCGACACCAATTGTGTCAAAAGACTGGTATGTGCATGGAGGACATTCTGCATGGATGTCTGCCCCACATGGATCTGCTTCAGCAAATCCACGGCCTCCACACTCAGGGCAGCAGGGGAGACTGATGCAGGGGGTGCGGTGCCTGGCCCAAAGAAGACATACTCCCTAACACGGGAGTGTCCACGGACACTGTGAATGGGAGCAGCTATGAGGGTGGAGTTGTCGTTGGTGGTGGTGGGGGCGGACTCCAATGATGTGTTTAAAATTATATCCGAGGCTGTATGTGTGTTGTTAACTTAGCGGGGAGCAGCTAACATTGTTTACTTTTGCACTTGCACCTTTGGGAAAATTTTAATTGGGGGAAAACTTTTATTGTACTGTGGGGAATATTTTAACATATTGTGTGTGTTTACCTAAAAAACGGGCAGAACTGTAATTTTCGGAACCTTCACTGGGTTCTTTCCTCCGACCCTTGTGCTGGGTTTCCGATTGAGGGGCACCGCCATCTTGTCAGCGGTCCAGCTTCCCAGACCTCGAGCTGCATATAGTGAATGCTGGCGCGAACGCGCCGGCGGCGCGCCGAAGGCGCGCCTAAGGCAAGCCCGTCTGCGCCCGTCCGTGCTAAGGTCGCGCTCAGCGCCAGCGATGCTGCTCGGGCCGGGGGTAAGTTGGATTCGGGGGGAGATAGTAGCTCTGTAAATTATTCCAGTATGGAATTGCGTAGGCTGGGAGTGGCGGCAGAGGGGTTGGGCACATTTTCTTTGGAACACACTGCCCTTCCGGTCTCTGATTGTTTGAGACAGGGGAACCCTTTGTGTGGACTGCTCAATGTGAGATCACTTCCAAAACATTGCATTGAAATCCAGCTGCTACTGGAACTCCAAGAACTAGATGTTTTATTTATGACTCAAACCTGGACCAACCCTGCGTGTGAGGTGGAGCCAGGTTGGGCTTGCCCTCCTGGATTTAAAATCCTACACAAACCTAGACTGAGGGGGAGAGGAGGAGGAGTCGGTGTAATTTACAAAGACTCTTGGAACTGTGTGGTATTAGAGATTGACACAATTGAGGGATTTGAGCTATTTGGAATTGTCATCAAAGACGCTCAGAGCTACATTTTAACTTGGGTGGTCTGTTATAGACCTCCGGGGGCGTCTTGTATGCGGCAGCAGCAGTTATTGTTGGAGGCCATTACCAACTTGGCCGCTACCCACGCTAGGGTTGTGCTGCTGGGTGGCTTTAATTTGTGGATGAATGGGTCTTTGGACTCTGGTTACAACAATGTCCTACAGTCATGTATAGGCTTGGGCCTTCACCAGCGGGTGAACAAGGCTACTCACAAGGACGGTCACACACTTGATCTTATTTTTTCTGGGGACCAAGTTCTTAATATTGTGGGTATTCTGCCAATGGTTTGGACGGATCACTGTTTGGTAAAATTTTTGGTAACTATGCCTTATGACAATGCTCAAGCAGGGAGCTCTGTTATTAATTATGTTAGTAGGGATTGGAAGACCCTTCTAAGAAATAGAGGACATGCCCCAGTGTTTGATTTGAAAGACTGTTTTTCACTAGGTAGGCAAGTGGAGGAGAATTACGCCTCTTTTTGTGGACAGATTTCCTCCGTCCTAGACTCAACTGCCCCATTTAAAGTGCATAAGAAGGTAGGAAGAGCTTCAGCACCTTGGTTCAATGACAAATAAAAAAAACCTGAAACTTGAGTGTTAGCAGGCGGACTGGAAGTGGAGGAGGAGCTATAACGATAAGGAAAAAATTAGTTGGAAACGTTTGATTGGGTGCTATAAGGCAGAAATAAATTTAACTAAAGCTAATTACTACTCTATCACTATACTAAAGGCTCAGAATAGACCGAGGTGCATTTTTAAAATCTTAAACACCCTTACCAGCCCCGAGTGCGGCAAGAATCAGACTCCCCCCTCGCAAGTCGCAAGAGCTATGCGATAGCCTGGCAAGCTTTTTTATGACAAAATTAATACGATAATTGCGGATCTGGGGAAGATCCCTCGCTGTCAGGAGGTAGTGAGTCCAGAACACACTAGTGCTGGCTGTGGTCCCTGGGGGGGGGGGGGGTGTAACTACACCTACCCTCCCCGAGAGCCTGCCTTGTGGGAAGTTATTAACTGAATTACCGACCCTCTCAGTAGAAGACTTTGGTAAGGTGACCTTAGGGGTTATGTCAGGTTCACCTCTGGACCCTCTGCCCCCGAGAGTCTGGAAGGAATTTGAAGTGGAG
The DNA here is from genome assembly GCF_964204655.1 of Triturus cristatus. Lineage (NCBI taxonomy): Eukaryota > Metazoa > Chordata > Amphibia > Caudata > Salamandridae > Triturus > Triturus cristatus. The sequence goes on from NC_140582.1 coordinate 240,047,710, forward strand.
CTTTTTTCCATACTTCGGCTGATTTGAAATCAGTCTCTCTCCAGTGGTGTGGTCCCGTTGCAGAGGAAGCAAGCACTTGTGACGCCTATGTTGAAGAAGTCTACATTGGACCCTGCGAGCCCTAGTAACTATAGACCTATTTCTCTTTTGCCGTTCCCGGCTAAAATTGTGGAAAGAGTGGTGGGAAATCACTTTTCAAAACATCTTCAGAACAATAATATCTTGGAGGAGGTTCAATTTGGTTTTCGGCCAGCACATGGCACGGAGACGGCATTGGTGCCCGTACTGGACGAGCTTCGAATGCAGGCAGACAGGAGTTGGACAGTAGCTCTTGTTCTGCTTGACCTGTCTGCCGCATTCGATACGGTCAACCATGCGATTTTGTTGAGGAGGCTGGAAGAGGTTGGGGTGACTGGCTGTGCCCTCTGTTGGTTCCAATCTTTTCTTTCAGGGAGGAGTCAAGCAGTGGCCTTGCCTCCATATCAATCTTTCTTCTCTAAGATCATGCATGGTGTCCCCCAGGGCTCTCCAATTAGCCAGATCCTTTTTAATATTTATATGCTCCCTCTGATGGCCGTCATAAGGGCATATAATATTAAGATTGTAAATGATGCTGATGACACGCAATTAATCTTCTCCATGGAGGGAGATGAGTCAACCTCCTTGGAGGCGTTTCATGGTTGTCTGAGGGCGATGTCTCATTGGTTGAAAGGAAACTACCTACAATTTAATGCCGGAAAACTGAGGTTCTTAATTTTTCTGCAGGGAAGGCCTCTCCGACGTTGCCGGAGAATTTTTGGCCCTTGGATCTCCCTAAGGCCCTACGCCCAGTGGAGAAGGTTCAGAACCTGGGCGTTATGTTTAACAGCAAGTTAACGCTGGAAGCTCAGGTCAACCAATTAGTAGGAAGCTGTTTCGCTATGATACGAACTTTGCGAAAGATTCTTCCGCTAATGCCTTCACAGGCACGAGTTTTAGTGGTTCAGGGCACGATATTGAGTAGATTGGACTACTGTAATGCGCTGCTACTGGGTTCCTCGAACTATCTATTAGATAGATTGCAGCGCATCCAGTCTACAGCGGCCAAGCTGGTGCTTGGTTGGCCGAGTTATGCATCATCTTCATGGGCTTTGTCGGAGTTGCATTGGCTCCCTATTAGACAGAGAATCCAGTTCAAATCTCTCTGCTTGGTGTTCAAGGCCTTGCATGAGATTGGTCCTGTCGCCTTGCAGAGAAAATTTGTTTGGTATATCCCAGGGAGATGTTTGCGCTCTGAATCTGCCAGACTGGTAATTGTACCTAGATTTAAGAAAGCTAGATCTGGAGGTATAGCCTTCAGTGTGATAGCTGCCAGACTTTGGAACGCGCTTCCGCTGGAGTTAAGAATGGTGAGTGACCTCCTCCTATTTAGGAGGAGATTAAAGACCTGGCTATTTCCCAGACCCTAAAAAATGCTGCCTGTTCTGCTGCTTCTGCCCACATTAAACAGTCTTTATGATGCTTAGCGCCAGGATGCCTCCAAGGTGATAGTGCGCTGTACAAGTACGAAATAATAATAATAATAATGATAATAATCCAATCTGTGCTCACCCACCACCACAAGGGAGTCATCACTGGAGCTGGAGTGGTCTTCTGATGTTGTAGAAGTCTCCGACCTGTCCTCAGTATGGCTCCCCTCACCCTCCATGCCACTGGGTCCCTCTTCCTCCTCCACACTGGACCCAGTCTGGCTAGCCGCTTCCCTTGGTCTGTGGAACCGCCTCCTCCAGTAGCCGGTGATGATGCAGTGAACAAGGATGACAAAGAGGCATCTGCATAGACTTGACAAATGAGTATCGATACAACACATCACAGAGCAAGCATACACATCATTTTGACTGAGGTTTCTAATCATTACACATATGTGAACATGGCACTTGCCAGTCTGCCTGTAAACTGTTTCCCAGACACATGATGTCATATGCAACATCGGTTTGATCAATGTCAAATACTACAACCAGTATGTCAACTACTACACTATGTAGCATGTGGTCTGATCTGTAATGCTCCTGACGGTCTTATGTCATAACATACCTTTCTCATCTCCTGCAAGGGAGTCTTTAACTGACACTGCAAATGGGATGCACACATTTGAAATGTGACATGGTAAACATTCTTCCATCCACAGTCATCATGATGTGCACCTATGTCTCTGACGTAACTGGTCAAATGGTCTGCATGCAGTACACCAATCTTTCAGAATCATAACATGACTCATTTAACACAGATAACAGAGATTGTGTGCATGGGGCCAGTGTCTAAGGTCCGTCAGGTCAGACATCTGAATCTTACTTTGGATACCCCAAGGTTGTAGGCCCAGCCAGGGTGAGACTTGAATGGCCCACTGTCTTGTCTCAGCTATGGGGGGTGATAGGGTGATTACAGTGGATGCCATGCACATTGTATCAAGCTCACCAGTTACAAATGTGACAGGTTTTCAACACACTTCTAAGTCCAAAGACTGTATCCTCACAAAGCTTCATGTGGCATTCTATGCCACTGGCCTGTCTGGCTGCACTGTCTTGACGGACCTGTGGTACCGGACCTGTACATCTCAAGCTTGCAGTCAGCACCGTGTCACAATCCTCTCTATACTGCTTCAAGCCACATCTGCAGGTGTCAAGTATGCATGTCCCTTACGTGCTAGACACAATTAAACACTTCGACAGGCTCACATTGCTCTTGTTAGCCCCCAGAGTATGTGAACTAACAGATGTGTTTACATGCTCATTTTGCATCTCTCAAGCTGAACGTAATGCAGCATACACATGGATGTTCAAGCCACCACTATGCACAGTCAAGGGCTGATACACACATGTCAACTGTTGTGTATGTGAGACAAAAGACATACATTTGATGCTTATCCAAGTTTCCAACAGTGGCCTCCTGGGATTTACGAAGATTGGCATGTGTACTCACTGTCACAGAGTCTGACCCATGGATTTTCACATTTGAATGCTGAAAGTGTTGCCTCACTATAAACGTGATAGGCCAGTGTTTCAGATGGCCTGAGTTGGCATACCTGTCCTTGGACCATGGGATTCATGTGATTACACTGAGCACTATGTCTGGGACAAAACATTTGGCACAATGATCAAGATGAATTATCTGAAGCATTCACATTGGTCTCACCTGCTGCCTGGATGTATAGCATTGTTTATGCACACCTGTGTGATCCAATTGTAACATACTGTACATAAATGTTCGTACCACACTGAGTACAGGTCATACATCAGTCAATGTGCTGACACTTGTCAGTCAATTACATCACTCATGATGGTCAACTCCATGCACCTGTTGTTGATTGTGCTGATCACATGAACATTGGACTACAGCCACTACCCAGGACCTAAGTGACACACATGTCACAGATGGAAAGGGGCACACCTGGGCATCTACTGATCATGGGGCATAGTTACCTTTTGAGATAGAAGTGTTGTTTTGGCAGACTGATGACCTGTGAGAGGGGCAGCGGGCTGAGTGAGTGCAACATGCATGTTAAACATAGTTGTGCGACATGGCACATACTCACCCCCTCCTTCCTGCTGTCTGGCCTTCAACTGACCATCCAGGTCAAGGAAGACCACCGCCAGGATCCTTAGCATGTGGGGGATCAGGGTCCAGCATTCGCCCCTTATGCGAGGAGGTGACAGCTTCATCTGTACCCTTGCAATCCTCCGTGTCCAGCCACGGAGGTCTTGCCATCTCTTCTGGCAGAGGCGGGTGCAGCGTTTGAAGATCCCCACAGAGCGGACTGCCCAGACGATGGTCTGCCAGATCAGATTATCAGCAGAGGACTGTGGCACACATAAAAGTAGCAAATAGCCATTATGGATTGTTTATGTGCAGGAAGGGACACCATCCTGCACATAAACAATCATTCCCTGCAATGCAGGCACCCTTGCACTATGGTGCAAGGGTGACAGCGTTGGTGCTAGGCAGCTAATTTTAGCATTTGAGCTAGGGAAAACACAGGGGTGTGCTGTATTGTAGATAATAAGGTGCATCCCTGCATTTTGAAAATGTGGCGTTGCTCCGCGCTCCAACATTTTCCTGTAAATATGCCCCCATGTTTGATTTGATGGAGCAATGTTGTTTCCTCCTTCCTTAGCCTCCTAATACCCTGTCACCACCCCTGGAGGATAGCGGTCCACCAGGTTTGTAATGAGCACTAAAGTGGCATGCTGAGAACAAGTTTCAAAATAGTATCTATATATCAATCTTGACCAATACAGGGAATTCATTTAATATGCAAGAAGAAGCAAGAATAAAATTCGAAACCTCTTTGAAAAATCTATAAATGTGTTCCTTTCATAAAGTTCTACTATCATAGAACTAAGAAACTGGAGACTACGTCGAATCTCTAGTGCTACACTAGGACCGGAAATGAGCATACTTTGTGCCTCTAGTAGACCCCACCAACATGAATAGGTATATATCCATGTAATGCATACTTTAAAATGTATCTTTTTATTTGCATGAAATAAACTTCAAACTAAAAGAAGGAGTAGAAAACCCTTCTCTCTTTGGAAAATGGCAACATCTACATAATTACCCAAGAGCGCTCTTGGACGAACGATTGCTAATTTGCTCATCCACGTCCCTGTTTGGCCTAAATGTTTACATGTGCTGTCAATATTTTACAGTGATAAAATTTGCTAGTAGCTCAACAGGACTTTCCTTGAGCTGAAGTAGCTCTGGATGTATGACGTTACAACGCACGCTATTACAACGCATACCTTTACAACGCATTTTTTACAACGCTAGTACTACTACAACGCATTACTTTACAACGAATTCTCTTACAACGCAAAACCTATTAAAATACTGAAAAGTGCTGTTACAACGAAATATATTACAACGCATACCATTACAACGCGATTTTTTTTTTTTTTAAATTAAAAGTACAATAAAATCTGGCACGGGATGCAGGGAAATTAGGGGTTTTAGGGTGGGGAAGTGTATTAAAATGTGGAGAACAACTGAGCGTAAATCAACTGAAATGCTTAACCAAATTAATACTCGAGTATTAAAATTAATACTCGAGTATTAAAATTAATACTCAAAATCCCCAATTAAATCCCGTTTTCACACATTTCAAAGATTATAAGAAAGAACGATAGTTAAAAGAACAGTATTAACACAATTTTTATCATGAAAAATTCGGAAAATAAGTAAACAGAGTAAAACACACATACACATAGGCGCCATTTTAACGATCTCACTTGTAAAACTTGTCCTACCACAGTTTCTATGTAAACAATACCAAAAGACATGTTTCAAAATGGATGCCAAAACGGAGCAAATGAATCAAAACAATATTTTTTAAAAAGCATTTTTAAATTATCATTTTCCACAGTAAAACAAAGCATTTAAAAAAACACAACAAACGCAGTTTTAAAAAAAATTAATAGTGACACAGAGTAAAACTTATAAATACAAGGAAGACACCATTTTGCACTCAGTTGATTATCAACTAGCAGAGAGACCAGACGTGATAAGCTGACCCTCTGTCACCTGCACTGTGACCTCCTCAGAGAGAGCACGGAATTTACTCGTGAAAGCATAACAACAGAACAACTACTAGTAAGTCATTATTATATTTTTAAACGTTGGTTTTGAGGAAAATATATTTTCATAACCGGAAAAAAAATTAAATTTAAATAAATAATAATAACTTTACAAATGTACTGTTTGCAATGTATTATCACTAAAATTAAACAGAAACTTAAAACAAGTATTTTATTTTCCAAAAGCAGAAACTCGGAAGATTTTGAGATTCCACAATAGCTGAACCTATTTGGGCATCCCCACCACTTTAACGACTGACAAACACAATTGATAAGGTAAATGTTATTTATGTGTAATGATTTTACTTGTAAAATTTATTTGTAAAAATTACCTACAATGATGTATGGCAGAGGTGTTTTTTTTTAAAACTCAATCTCACCACATAATAAACGAAAAATTACCATGATGCTGGAGTAACAATTACTAATAAGACTTCAGTTAGGTACCACATCTGAAAAAGCGTTTCATTTTACTAGGGCAACTATTTTTATTCTAAGTCCATGAATGTTCAGCATTTTAGTATTTTAGTAATAAAATCGAAATTACCTTTTTTTTTTTTTTTTGAAAAATGCTTCAAATGTGTAGTATGTTTACTTTCACCAATTGTTACTCATACTCCTTTTTCATATCTCAAATGGATTATATATTGTATTTTTTTTCTAAACAACGTTGGCAAAGGAACAATAATTTTTTTATTTTTTTTTCCTCAAGTGAACATCTCTTCCCCAAAAAAACTTTAACCACCTGCAAGCATTAGCTTAAAGGCACGAAAACAAAAAACAACTGGAAAAGGTATGTTACCTTTTCCGTATTTTTATTACTATACATTATTAATTCTTCCTTTTGTAATTATTCTTCCTCTAACGTACCAAATTAGAAAAGTAATGGATAGTTTAGAGAAACAATATACAATTTCTACTCTAGGAAGGTGCAACATTAGTGATATTGTTGTGTAGAGTAGGGGAACATATCTCTATTTCAACTACAGTAAGGTGCATTGACTAGGACAGTCTCATGTAGTAATAGTTATATTGTATGTCAGTAATATTTTAAAGATACTCAGATTTAACATTACAATCCACCTTTAATTTTTTTTTTATCCTCTTTTTTTTCAAAAGATAACAATTTTGAATCGCAAATAAAATCTTGAGCCAACAAACTAAGTCATCTTCAGCCACCTCATCCATAAAAGCAAGTGCTACAAAACAAGGTATTTATTTACAGCATGGTTTCTTAACCTTCAATATATTAGACTAACTATCACATTGCTAAAGTTTTCCCAAAAAAACCAATACAATTATGGTTACATTTCCACATTACAGAATTTTTTTTCATGACTAAAGGATGGTGTAGCATTACGGAAAGTGTTATGTGCTGCAACTTATATCAAATGTACAATTTTTGAAGAAAAATTTCTAAAAACGCATTTCTCAACATCGTTCTGTTTTCTCATTTTTTTCTTTTATCACTTTTCCAGACACTTATTTTTCCATTCGACAACAAATCAACTCTTAAGTGTCTACTGCAGCCTACACACCAATCCCACTGAACAAGAGTCAACAAGAAAAGCAAATTTGAAAGAAAAAGGTATTTTTAACCAACATTCTAAGGTGCAGCAGTTTTAAAAATGTACCATCCTGTAGGGGTAACAATTTACTATTCTAACTCCAGGAAGGTGCATCAGTAGGGAAAGTGTTGGATAGTGTTGGGGTAACAAATAACTATTGTAACTCCAGGAAGGTGCATCAGTACGGAAAGTGTTGGATAATGTAGGGGTAACAATTTACTATTCTAACTCCAGGAAGGTGCATCAGTAGGGAAAGTGTTGTATGGTGAAGGGGTGCAATTTACTATTGTAACTCCAGGAAGGTGCAGCAGTAGGGAATGTGTTGGATAGTGTTGGGGTAACAATTTACTATTCTAACTCCAGGAAGGTGCATCAGTAGGGAAAGTGTTGGATAATGTAGGGGTAACAATTTACTATTCTAACTCCAGGAAGGTGCATCAGTAGGGAAAGTGTTGGATAATGTAGGGGTAACAATTTACTATTCTAACTCCAGGAAGGTGCAGCAGTAGTGAAAGTGTTGGATAATGTAGGGGTCACAATTTACTATTCTAACACCAGGAAGGTGCAGCAGTAGGGAAAGTGTGGGATGGTGAAGGGGTGCAATTTACTATTCTAACTCCAGGAAGGTGCATCAGTAGGGAAAGTGTTGGATAGTGTAGGGGTATCAATTTACTATTCTAACTCAAGGAAGGTGCATCAGTAGGGAAAGTGAAGGATAGTGTTGGGGTAACAATTTACTATTCTAACTCCAGGAAGGTGCATCAGTAGGGAAAGTGTTGGATAATGTAGGGGTAACAATTTACTATTCTAACACCAGGAAGGTGCATCAGTAGGGAAAGTGTTGTATGGTGAAGGGGTGCAATTTACTATTGTAACTCCAGGAAGGTGCAGCAGTAGGGAATGTGTTGGATAGTGTTGGGGTAACAATTTACTATTCTAACTCCAGGAAGGTGCAGCAGTAGGGAATGTGTTGGATAGTGTTGGGGTAACAATTTACTATTCTAACTCCAGGAAGGTGCATCAGTAGGGAATGTGTTGGATAGTGTTGGGGTAACAATTTACTATTCTAACTCCAGGAAGGTGCATCAGTAGGGAAAGTGTTGGATAATGTAGGGGTAACAATTTACTATTCTAACACCAGGAAGGTGCAGCAGTAGGGAAAGTGTTGGATGGTGAAGGGGTGCAATTTACTATTCTAACTCCAGGAAGGTGCATCAGTAGGGAAAGTGTTGGATAGTGTAGGGGTATCAATTTACTATTCTAACTCCAGGAAGGTGCAGCAGTAGGGAATGTGTTGGATAGTGTAGGGGTAACAATTTACTATTCTAACTCCAGGAAGGTGCATCAGTAGGGAAAGTGTTGGATAGTGTTGGGGTAACATTTTACTATTCTAACTCCAGGAAGGTGCAGCAGTAGGGAAAGTGTTGGATGGTGAAGGGGTGCAATTTACTATTCTAACTCCAGGAAGGTGCAGCAGTAGGGAAAGTTTTGGATGGTGAAGGGGTGCAATTTACTATTCTAACTCCAGGAAGATGCATCAGTAGGGAATGAGTTGGATAGTGTAGGGGTATGAATTTACTATTGTAACTCCAGGAAGGTGCATCAGTAGGGAATGTGTTGGATAGTGTAGGGGTAACAATTTACTATTCTAACTCCTGGAAGGTGCAGCAGTATGGAAATTGTTGGATAGTGTTGGGGTAACAATTTACTATTCTAACTCTAGGAAGGTGCAGCAGTAGGGAAATTAATGGATGGTGTAAATGTTATGTGTTAAGAAAATTTTTAAATTTTGTAAGGCTAATTTTTTTGTCTTTTCTCCTTTTTTCAGATAATGTCTAGCCTGGGAGCTGCCAACTTCATTAAATCTAGGAAGGGCAAAAATTTGTTAAACCATGGTGGATACATATATAGTAAGGAAAGAATAAGTTTAACTAGAAATCATTGGAGGTGCGTGCAATACTACACTACCCATTGCAGTGGCAGAGCGGTTACTGTTGATAATTTGGTTGTGAAAACCACAGAACATAACCACTCTGCCTCTGCAATGGATGTAGAAATCAGAGAGACAATAAATGAGATGAAAGCTATTGCAAGCACCTCCAATGATTCTACAGGATCAATTTTAAGAGAGGTTGCACAGCATGTCCCCAGTCATGTTGCTAGTAACATGCCTATAATACCCAATTTGAGAAGAATTATTCAGAGACAAAAGCAGGCAAGTAACATTCAATTGTCTACACCACATACTTTCTCTGACATTAGAATTCCTCATGATCTTTCTATTTCTTTTTCTGATGAACCTTTCCTTCTGCATGACAACGAAAACCCTCAGAAACGTATTCTAATTTTTAGTACCCCACGTAACCTTGCTAAGTTAGAACGTAGTGAAATTTGGATGATGGATGGGACGTTTAAAAGTACACCCCATCCTTTCACTCAAATTTACACTATACATGCTAAAATTAACAATAGTGTAATTCCCTTAGTGTATAGTTTGCTACCTGATAAGACTTCTGCAACATACACTGAACTTTTAACAGTGATTAAAAGTAAAACATCTGCAAGTCCTCGAAAAATAATTATTGATTTCGAATTGAGCATGATCAATGTGATCAATAAAACGTACACGGATACCCAAATTCAGGGATGTTTTTTCCATTTTTCGCAGGCATTTTGGCGTAAATTACAGAAAACATCCCTAGTTGCAGAATATTCTCGGGATAGCAAACTACAATTTGAACTAAAAAAATTAACTGCACTTTGTTTTGTTCCTCCCGATAGTGTGGACGAGTACTACACTGCAATTATAGAATCTGTTTATTATACGAGTAACGAAGAAAAATTGGCACCCATTCTAAATTATTTTGAAGACACATGGATTGGACACCTAAGCAGATCGGGTCGCAGGAGGAAGCCACGATTCCATGTGGAGTGGTGGAACTGCTACACGAGCTGTTTAGAGGGAGAAGCCAAAACAAACAATGCCATTGAGGGATGGCATAACTCCTTCAACCATACAATTGGTAAACCACATCCTAACTTCTACTCATTTTTGGAAACTTTGAAGAAGGAGCAAAGTTTCCAAGAAATGAGAATAGCACAAACACTCGCAGGTAGTCTAAACCCACGAGTAACAGTCAAAACAAGGGAAATGTCTGAGAGACTATTGGCAATTCTACAACAATTTTCGTTGTGTGTGGCTATAGACTACCTGGAAAATCTTTCTAACATTCTTTCTTTTTAAAACAATGAATTTACTTACTTTCCTGCTTTGCTTTACATTTTACTAATTTTAAAAATTCATTTGGCATATCAAGATATTTTCCAAAATTTTTTTCAAACAAACAAGTCGGGTTATTTTTTTTTTAAAACAAATCTTCATTTCCACCAAAAAATACCAATGTTTACAAATGTACTATCCCATAGTATTTGAAATTTTTTTCTAAATCGGAACTCCATTAATAAAATTTCCGAAAAATTTCAATTTAATTACCGTCAAAACCAATCACCAAATCTCAAACAGATGTAGAATACACAAATCAAACCATATTCCGAAATGCACTTTGCAGCTAAATCCTCATTTGTATGACAATCTTGAATTTTCAAAATTTGAAAGTACGCACATTTTTTGAACTTTGAAATGAAGATCGACAGTACGTTTTTTACTTCGTAAATAAACAAATCAACTGTCTGAACAGTTACTTTTAATTTTTAAAGAGTTACATACTTTTTATAACTAAATAAATAACTTTTTGCGACCCGACATAGGCATGCATTAATGACATTAATGTGGACATGTTTAACAACATTTAAGACATCAATTAGTTTTCCCGCAACCTCCCCTTATTCATTCCTGACTATATATGTATCCCTTTTAAAGGTTTAATCTATAATTTCAACTGAAAATATTTCCTACCTGGACGCAGATCAGCTTCCTGCTGCTTCCTCCTCCGATGCTCTGCAAAATGGCGTATTACGTCGACGCTCACGTCCTTACGTCATCGCGTGCATCTCAATTTATAGCGGACTACTTTCTTTAAATAATCTGTAAATAAATGTTTATATATGTAAATAAAATATTTATATTTTGTTATAAAAATGTTACTTACATTGCAAAATTTAAGAAAAATATGTTTATTTTTTTCATGATTTTTCAATAAATTAAAAATGTTAAAACAAAAATTGTTTGCTGTCATTATTTTTTAAATAGTTATTTAAACTCCAAAATTGTAATTAAATAAATGTAAATTTACTAAATATGTTCCTTACCTCGACTCTATTTTCTTTTCCCTTCAAAACTTTCTCTTTCTTCACTTTCTGAACCTTCTTTTCTTGTTCCGCGGATTGTATATTCTGAGGCTGCCAAAATAAATAAAGGACAAATTCGCTCATAGACTTCAATGGAAAAGCGTGGGATTTTTTTAAAAAAAGTAAGTAATTATTTTTTTTTCATTTTTCAAACTATTATTATTTTTAAATTGATTAAATTATTACTCTTTTAATATTTAAAGTTTTTTTTTGATTAAAAAAAAAATATTTTATCTTATTTTTATAATATTTAAACCAAAAATACTCTTCCATTTCTTTTAAAATAAAGTTCACTTTTTTTTTAACTTATAAATACTGTAGTATTTTCATATGTGATGACTTAAATTTTAGATAAACACTCTTGTAATATTTTATAAAATACTCTAGTATTAAAATTTAGTTACTCACTCATATTTTTTTAAAATAAAATATTAAATACTCTTTAAATTTAGAATACTTCTAAATGATTTATTTATTTTAAAAAATACTCACTAATCACTGTAATATATTTAAAATTAAAGTTAAAGAAACTCATTCAATTTAGAGAAATACTCTAGTATTAAATTTAGTAATTATTAAGTATCAAGTTTAAATATTTAAAAACTCTAATAGTAATTTAACTATCCAACAAAAACATTCCTACTAGACAAAATATTATATAAATTTTAAAATACTCAAGTATTAATTTAACTGCTATCCTACCAAACATTTCTACTAGACAAAATACTCAAGTATTAATATTTTGATAAACTACTCACTTTTTTCAAATTTCAATTGCTTTATTAAAAATATTTAAACTAGATAAATATTTATTTTAAAGGAAAAACCAAGAAAAAAAAATGCGTTGTAATAGTATATGCGTTGTAAAAGTACTTACCATATAACATCTTGCGTTGTAAATGCATGCATTATAAATGCATGCGTTGTAAAGGCATTTTCAAATAATGCGTTGTAAAGGTATATGCGTTGTAAAAGTACTTACCATATAATGGCACGCGTTGTAAAAGCATGCGTTGTAAAAGTTTTTGCGTTGTAAAAAATGCGTTGTAATAGCATAGCGTTGTAAAAGTTGCGTTGTAAAGGTAGTTCCCCGTAGCTCTCAACACAGAAAAGGTTGGAGACCCCTGGCCTAAAGGCTAGGGCGGTCCACCTTAAATCTGGGGAACCGGGTTCGAGTCTCGGCAAGGGTGAGCAACATCCTTTGATTCTGGGCAAGTCACTTAATCTCCCTTTGTCTCAAAAAAATGAATGTGTCCTCATGTAACGCATCTGGTGCTCGTGTAAAGCGCTCTGATACCCGATGCCTTCGGGTCAAGCTTGTGCTATATAAAACTCCGTGAAATAAGGTAAATAAAGATTGTGTATGCTGCATCTAGGTGATATTTGCCAATAGGCAAAGTACTTTCAGTAGAACGGTAGCTAAAGTAATTTTAATATTATTGATTATTTAGCATTTGTAAAAGTGAAAACCCAATAAACTGTTTTACTATTCGTAAAGTTAGTAGTCTGCTATTATATGAACTCTATATGATTTACAGACGTTCCTGACCAGTGAGAAGGTGGTAGGGACAGGATAGGACATTTCTTTCAAATTACAAACACATTTTCCCGTTTGTGGTGCTTTTTATATCCCAAACCACCATATTGTTCCTTTTTCCATGTCCAGTCTTTACCAACACGAAAAAATGTACATGATTAAATGTTAGTGAAATGTTTATTACTGTAGACGGCATCCAATGAAAACAAGCACTGGTACAGACATAGGAGAGACAAAAAGAGACTCAATTTCACGATTTCCATCTCCGGTTTAGGATAAGGAGGGCACATTAAGGTCAGGATTTTGAAAGGAATTAAGTAGTGGTCAGGCAGAATTTAGGAAAATTACAGATCGGTATGTGGTGTTTCTTTTTGAAAATTAGGTCTATGTTAGATCCTTTATGGAGGGAAAGGAAGGGGCAACATTGTGGCAGGTTGCTGTCCTGAATGAAGGATTTGAGGATGGATGTGTGGATGTGCTTGTCTTTTTCCCAATCAAGGCTAAATCTCTGAGGAAACTCTTATCACAAGCAGAGGGAGCTGATGTTAACCTTACAGTCTCTGATGAGGGCAAATATGGAAGTTATGGTTTGTTAACATTAGAAACTGAAAATCTACAATGCAGAAGGACAGCGTTGATGTCATCTGTAAGGGATGGATAACTGGGTTATGAGGTGCTGATTTTTTGAGGTTGCCAGTGCATAAAGCTTTTTAATTGTGCTTAGGACTTCTAGCTTTCTTTTGCTCTGTGGGCTGTGGTAATAGGGCATGTTGTCAGATCTGTGATCACAGAGTATTTGTGTGTATGGGTTGCATTACTGGTAATGTGCATGTAGAAGTGCTCAGAATCACTGGCACTTGTATACCTGTTGGGCTCTTCAGGAGTAGGTGTGTCAAGAGAGGTGTTATGAGGATCAGGGGTTAGGTAGCCAGCTATGCCTAGGGGTTGGCAAGTCCTTCTGTGCCGTTAGTGTGCAAGGAGGTTGGTTGATAAAGGAAGGCTGTACTGAGGGGTTGGTGGCTGCCGGAAGGGCTGCTGAGCTGATCATTTGACAGTATTTCGGTCTGTAGGAGTAACTTTTTCAATGTTATAGACCCAACTGCCTTTATATATGTTAGCATTATGCTGTCTAGCTTCATCCCTTAGGAGAATATCTTTGATAATGGGAGATGAGGAAGTGGAGAAAGGTGAGGTATTGGTGTCATAATTGGTAAGCAAGATAAGAATGGTATCTGTGTTAATGGTCCTTACCCACTTGGACATCATTTAGGGGTCACCAGGGGTTGCTGCAACGACCCCTGGCATGCCCTTTTTGACCCCTGGCACTGCCTTTGTGACCCCAAGCGTCAACAGTGGTAAAATCAGTGGCAGGAACAGAAGCAGCTCCTCCTTATGGACGTCGGTGGGAACTTCACTCACTTCATTTTTTGCCAATTTTTTCTTATACTAATAGTAAATAATTTTACATTATTCGCTGTTAATTTGATAAGAAATGAAGTCCAAATAGCTGGAATATGACTTTCCCTGACAGCTGTGGTAAGTAAATATATGCTTTAAAATGTAAGTATGTTGTATGAGTGCTTGATGTTTTGGGTATGTTTATGTAAGAGAGAGTATGTATGTGTGTGCCTGTGTAGGCAGTATGTGTGTATGTGTGAGTGTGTGTGTATGTATAAGCATATGTATGTGTCATGAGGTGAAGGGGCATGTGAAGTCACTTCCGCTACCCCTGACATTTTGGTGAATTGACGCCCATGCTTAGCCACGGTAGAAGATTTAGGCTCTACAGAGGATTAAACAATGTAGAGAAGATATGATATCAGAAAACTGCATCATGACCCTCCAGTATTCATGTATATTGATGTGCACCTTACATTTCAGTTTATAGGGACCTAAGTTAGGAAATTGTGTCCCGTAAAGGATTTTTTAGCTCTATGAGACTCAGAAGAAAAATATAATAGATCAATTTAAGATGCCATACCCTTAGCAAAGAAAATAAATGCTGGGCTCCTTTATATAAGGCTGGCGAGGACTAGTGTTTTTTGTCACTGATCGAGGTCACAAGATCAACCATCAGGGACAGTGCTCATGCTATCTGAGGGTAGTTTTGGCTATGCATCCTGGAGTCTGCTGTTATGCAAAGCTCTCTGTTTTTTAAGGTTTGGATTCCATAGTAAGATCATACAAAAGACGTGTAGGCTGATGATCTTCAAAAGAAGATTCTGTATGAGGCAGGTGAAATGTGCAGCCGTAAGATATGAGGGTTTGCAGAGGATAAATGCAGAAGTAAGATGTCACATTAGATGTACAAGATTGACAGCATATCTAGATGACAACATATTTAGGTGCAAAACAATATTTGCATCAGCATGAATGTTAAAAAAAAATTAAGTGCACAAAACATGATTAGGTGCAAAATCACAATTATATACAAAACTTACTTTTTTAGCACAATTATCTTTTCAACAAAGTATGCAGGACTGTGATTTATTGAGGAGTAAAATCACGTATTAGATGCAATATCGGGGCAGATTTATGACGACTGGCGCATCCCTGCATATCAGCAGGGATGCGCCAGTTATTATGCGCCACAGCTGCGCCACCATGAATGCGCCGCATTTATAATGCGGCGCACCATGGGGCAAAAACGGCACAGATGCGTGACGCATCTGTGCCGAAAAGTGGCGCATTGCTGGAGTTGCGTCGCAAGCGCGACGCAGCTCCAGCAATGATCTGGGGGGCCCTATCTGTACAATGCTGCGTCAATCCTTACGCCTGCTTCAATCAGGCGCAGGGTTTTGACGCAGCATGGGCCTAAAAGTGACTGAGTGAAATCTTGTAGATTTCACTCAGCCACTTTTAGGAGGCGTTCCTGCGCCGGAACGCCCCCACCTGCCCTGGAACGCCTACATGTGGCGCAGGGCTTTACAACGTGACGCATCTGGGAGATGCGTCACGTTTGTAAATACCCCGCACCATGGCGCAGGATTTGCGCCGCTGCTGCGTCACAAAAGTGACGCAACGGCGACGTAAATGAGGCGCAAGTGCAACATAAATCTGCCCCATCATATTTAACAATAGAACTATCATTGGTGCATCATCAGCAAGAGCGTAGAATTGCATGATGGAGCACAAATCACATTAAGGAAGAAAACATATTTAGGTTCAAAATCACACCACTCACAAGCAAACTTGTATTTCCCCCTTAGTGCAGCATCAACAGGAGCGTAGAAACTCTTCTAGAAACATAAATGGCATTCTGGCAGAAAAACAAATTTTCGGGCAAAAACATCTATATAAGTGCAAAACCCATATAGACGTAAAATTACTTTTATGTGCACATCGCATTTAGGTGCAAAGTCACATTTGGTGCAATACCAGAACGATGGTGGAAACACATTCGGGATCACACATCCATTACAAGAAAATTCAAATTTTGATGCAAATTCACCCTAGTTGTAACATTAATAGAAGTCTGAAACATCGTGCAGTAGGAAATACAATACTAAAAGGCAAAAAACACATGCAGGAGCCACTATAAGGAGCAAACACATATTCAAGTGCCAAATCACACTTGGTACCACTGCAGAACGTGTATGGAAATACAACAAGGCACGGAAACAGATGTAGAAGCAAAAATCATTTAGGTTCACAGAGTTAGGTGCAAAGCTACATTAGGCACAAAGAGGGCAGGACTGTGATATCAGACGAAGGTGCAAAATAACACAGCACTGCAAGAAAATGGAATATCAAAATGCCGTCCATCACATTGAATATGGAATCATTGAGGAGCACAAAGTAGCGTCTAGGAGCAAAATCACTTTAAGGTGCAAAATAACCATTAGTGCAAAGTCAGCTGCACAGTAATACCACGTTTAGGCACAAAATCACGTTGAGGACCAAAAATTAGGCCTGGTGGCAAATCAGCAGGAGTGTGGAAACAGTTTTAGGAGCACAACTATCATTTAGAGAAAAACACACATTGAGATCGAAAATCACGTTTAGGAGCAAACCCATTTTTGGCACAACATCAACAGGTGTGTGAAACCACTTGTAGGAGCAAGCCTCACTTTCAGGTGCAATAAAACGCATAGGTGCAAAATCATATGTAGGTGCAAAATAAGCTGTAGTTATAAAATCTCAGCAGTAGCAATGGGAAAATGCTTTCAGGAACAAAGACACATTTAAGTTCAAAATCACCTTTAGTGAAATAGAAGCATTAGGTTGGAGACACATTTAGGTGCAGAAATATAAGTACGAGCAAAAATTACAAAACACATTTCGGTACAAAATGTCACGGTGCAAAGTCTGCAGGAGAGTGGCATCACATTAAGGTGCAAAATCACTTAGTATAGAGACAACAATGTGGTGGCAAGATTACACACTAGGGGGCAGATTTATGAGCCCCTTGCGCCACTTTTGCGTCACTTTTCCCATGTTAAAAGTGACGCAAAAGTGGCGCAAGGGGCTCATAAATCTGCCCCTAGGTTTAATAGTTGTGCACCAGTATGACATCAGATTATATGAACAGGACCTTCAATTGGAAAGCCACTCTGTGGTGCAACATCAGCAAGAATGTGGAAATGTTTTGGAGCACAAGTCAACTTTATTGGTACAAATCACTTAAATCACTTTTAAGTGCACAGCCATCCGTGGTGCAAAAACATGCATAATTGTGATATTGGATTTACAAAGAAAGTCGCATTCACGCAAAATCACCATGGTTGCAACCTTAGCAGGAGCATGGAAACTATTTTTAGAACACACATCATATTTGTATTTAGGTACAAAGACACAGGTGCATAATCATATTTAGGTGCAAATCAACACTGGTGCAGCCTCAACAAATGTGTCCCCGTTAAAGTGAACGGCCACTTCAATTAAACGTCCATGCACTGAAAAGGGAGGCGTTCTTCAGGCAAGCAGACAAAATTGGCAACAGCTGAAGCAGAGACCGATATTCTCACTTCAGTCAATCAAAAATGAGAATGCCATGTTTGTCAAGCAATGGCTGAATGTGGCTGATGAGAACATACCAATGACTTGAAGGGAGTGGGGAGCGACACAATTCTCTCTATGGATGCTTTCGGTATGAGATGACATGAGCTCCAACAGACAGCCTAACTGAGTGCATCCAGACGAATTTCCCCTCCTCCTTCTCCATACCAGATAAACTTAATTGAGGGAAAGAGTCATTATAAATGCGTGTCAAGCATGCCGCAAGAAAATCACTACAGCATGGACGGAAAGCGTCCAAGTCAGCCGGCTCAAGTGAAGGATGACACGCACATTTGGAGCAGAACACGCCACAATAAATAAGGAGATAAGGAGAGGAAACCTGTTACCTCAGTTGACTTCCATGCTTTCTACAGACTGCTGCCAAGTGGTTAACACCCACTGTCGGAGGCCTGCAAGAGAAGCAAACTGATAACATCTTGCAAGATGTAGAAACATTGGTATGGCATGCTAGCAACTGAAGGTCTGAGACAATGCTCTGGAATGTCAACCTTTCATGTGTGTTTTGTATACTCCATTATGTGGGCTTCTCAAAACAATAATTATGAATTCAAGTTTGACAGTGCTAATCATGTGGTGCTGTTTGTTGGTACGTTCCACATGGCTGTGCCGTCTCGTGATTTTCAAGGTGTGATTAGCTGCTGTGTCTTTAAGAATGTTTAGCCCTCTTAAATTGCCTTCTTGTCCATCGTCCTATTGCAAAATTAATTGAATGTGGCTAGCTATGTGGTACAGTAAGTGGGGACATGGTCTTTTAAAATCCTTAAATGTAGAACTCTATCATTGACATGAAGTCCCACTTACTCGAACTACACGTGCTCCCTACCGGTGCCAGCGAACTGGACTACGGCAATGCACTCTATGCAGGTACCGCCCTCGAACTCATGCAAAAACTCCAGATTATCCACAAAGGAGCGGCAAGACTGATCCTCAACCTGCCCAAGAGAACCCACATCACCCAGCACCTGAACGAAATCCACTGGCTCCTGGTCCAGAAGAGATACCAGTTCAAGCTCCTGACCAATGCCAACAAAGCCCTCCATGACAAAGGACCTGCCTACATGAACCACCACATGCACTTCCACCAACCCCCCAGGAACCTACGCTCCACACACCTTACCGTTGCACAGATACCTCACATACGCCGCTGTCATGCCGGAGGGTGCTCCTTCTCCCATCTCACTTCCGAAGCCTGGAACACCCTCCAACTCTACACTGCCCTCTCACTAACCCACTTCAGGAAGGGGCCCAAGACCTGGCTCTCTGACTGAGACCTGCTGCAAGCGCCCGTATACCCTATCAGGTAACAAGCCTCGCTTTATAAGTATGACCTAATTGTTTCATTGACACGTGGCAATGGCTGATACAATGCTAGACAGACTGTGAGAGTAAGAACATAGGTGATAAAGTACCCCCTGCTACACATTATAAGGATATTTCAAGTCACTAGGGAGTTCAATGCAGACTAGTGCTGCCTCTTTCCTAAAAAAGTTTAACATTTTTTTTTCCCTACCTGTGATTGCATCATATTATTGTTTTCGTTTTACATTTCTTTACCTGTCTTTGCCTAAGGTTGTTACAGTTCAAAATTGTAGTTTTCACCTGCCAGTTATTGCATAATTTATCCCATGTGTTTGTGTTTAAACTTGTGGTTTTTCCTGCCCCCCACTGCTTCCATTTAACCTATTGAATTGTGGCATTTGCAGTCCAAACTCTGTAGTTTTTCCCTCTCATTCACCGTGACTATCATTTTTTCCCTCCATTTGTCTCATTTGCTCTGTGCTAAGACCTGTATGTTAAGCAGTGCACCCCCAGAAACCATTTTGTGTTAACAAGTCAGTGAAACCAGCCCCCTCCTTCCCCCCTGAGACAGCAGTAATCTGCTGTAAGCCGTTTAAACTGTGTTTACTAGGGACTGTGCACTTCGGTTTTTGGCCAGGAGAGGGAGTAAAGCATTATACAAATAGTGTTGTAAGAGGACAAGTTTGTTAGGGCCTTACCAAAGTGTAGATTGAGCCTGTCTGTTTCCAAGGAGATCTCTGAATAGAGCAGCCCCTCAGTCCCAGCACCACCCCAGGCCAGCAGACCTAGGACTGCCATTGGTTTTCCCTCAGCTCCAAGCAAATCTGAGCCCTCCTCTCACACCTGCCCAGGCCCCTTACGGCTTTGCTGGGTGCACCCCAAATCATTCTCCTCCATCTTGTGAGTTGCAGCCTACCTGTGCCCAGATTGCAGTGAGCAGAGTCCAGGAAGTGGTAAGGAGGCAGACTAGTGCTGTCTCTTTCCTAAAAAAGTTTAAAAAATGATTTTCCCTACCTGTGATTGCATCATCTTATTTTTTTCTTTTTAAATTTCTTTACCTGTCTTTGCCAGTGGGTGTTACCGTTTAAACTTGTAGTTTTAACCTGCCAGTGATTGCATAATTTATCCCATGTTTTTGTGTTTAAACTTGTGGTTTTTCCTGCCCGTAACTGCTTCCATTTAACCTATTGAATTGTGGCATTTGCAGTCCAAACTCTGTAGTTTTTCCCTCTCATTCCCCGAGACTATCAGTTGTTCTCTCCAAATGTCTCCTTTGCTCTGTGCTAAGACCTGTATGTTAAGCAGTGCACCCCCAGCGACCATTTTGTGTTAACAAGTCAGTGAAACCAGCCCCCTCCTTACCCTCTGAGACAGCAGTAATCTGCTGTAAGCTGTTTAAACTGTGTCTAATAGGGACTGTGCACTTCGTTTTTGGCCAGGAGAGGGAGTAAAGCTTTATACACATAGGGGCCGATTCCGATGTAGGTCGGAAAGCTCTCTGACCGAGCCGGATCCGGAGTGGTTTCCGACTGAGCCGGACTCCTGCATCCCGCCCGAGCGAGTACGATGCAGCCGCATGCTGCAGGACTCGGTTCAGTTGGACTCCCATAGAATCCAATGGGAGCCGGTCGTACGACGCGTACATGGGCTCCCATTGACTGAATGGGTACGTCTCGCACAAGGGCGCCCCCTACAGTGGGTACGTGTCGGTGCCATGCACACCATACATGCCTGTGTTAGGGAGACCCTTGGGTCTCCCCCTGTGTCCGAGTCGTAAGGCTGTGGGTGACGGGGGGTCCGACGCTTACCGAAAAAGGCAGCTTCCCGGACGTTTTGCAAGCCAGAAACTTCGGCTCGATCCGGCTGTCCGACGCGTGCATCGTACTGGCTCAGTCGGAAACCGCATCCATTGCACGGCACGGTTTTCTTATGGAAGAGATTTGCGGATGCGGTTCGGACCCCGAAACGATTCGGTCAGCGAATTTCACGTTGCTCGCATCATACTTGCTCACTCGTACAGCTGTAAAAGTCAGGCTGAGAATACGCGTACGGCTCGTATCTTTTCCTGACAGGTCGCGTTCGGAGCCCTTCCGAGCGAGATCGGAAACGGCCCCATAGTGTTGTTAGAGGACAAGTTTGTTAGGGCCTTACCAAAGTGTGGATTGAGTCAGTCTGTCTCCTGGGAGATCTCTAAATAGAGCAGACCCCAGTCCCAGCCCCAGCCACAGCCACAGGCCAGCAGACCTAGGACTGATATTGGTTTTTCCCCAGCTCCAAGCAAATCTGAGCCCTCTTCTCACACCTGCCCAGGCCCCTTAAGGCTTTGCTGGGTGCACACCAAATCATTCTCCTCCATCTTGTGAGTTGCAGCCTACCTGTGCCCAGATTGCAGTGAGCAGAGTCCAGGAAGTGGTAAGGAGGTAGACTAGTGCTGTCTCTTTCCTAAAATAGTTTAAAAAATGATTTTCCCTACCTGTGATTGCATCATCTTATTTTTTTCTCTTTAAATTTCTTTACCTGTCTTTGCCTGTGGTTGTTACAGTTTAAAATTGTAGCTTTAACCTGCCAGTGATTGCATGATTTAGTCCATGTTTTTGTGTTTAAACTTGTGGTTTTTCCTGCCTGTGGCTGCTTCCATTTAACCTGTTGAATTGTGGGATTTGGAGTCCAAACTCTGTAGTTTTTCGGTCTCCTTTCCCATGACTATCAGTTTTCCCCTCCAAATGTCTTGTTTGCTCTGTGCTAAGACCTGTATGTTAAGCAGTGCACCCCCAGCGACCATTTTGTCTTAACCAGTCAGTGAAACCAGGCCCCTCCTTCCCCCCTGAGACTGCAGTAATCTGCTGTAAGCTGTTTAAACTGAGTTTAATAGGGACTGTGCACTTCATTTTTTGGCCAGGAGAGGGAGTAAAGCTTTATACAAATAGTGTTGTTAGAGGACAAGTTTGTTAGGGCCTTACCTGCAGAAGTCCAAATTGTTGATTGAGCCTGTCTGTCTCCTAGAAGATTTCTGAATGGAGGAGCAGCTTCCTACTCCCTGGCCAGCAAACCTTGTCTGAGGTAGCTGGGACCTTATATAGTCTGATATTTTTTGGTACATGTGTTCACTGATAGGTGGTTGTATCTGATATTTCTACTGGATTAGGGTTAGTGTCCTCATTGGTTGGGTATTTGAGGGTTCTGATAGGTTTCTGGGTCTGTGATTCAATCAATGAAAGGTTGGGAGTAGGGCTAGGGTTAGGATTTCTATTGGAAGTAGTGACTAGGGATTCCGGTGTTATTGGTTGCTGGGACTAGGGCTAGGGTTAGGCCTTTAATTGGAAGTAGCGATTAGGCCTTCTGGTGTTATTGGTTGCTGGACTGGGTGTGGGACTAAGAGTAGGGTTAGGCTTTCTATTGAAAGTAGGGCCTAGGGCTTGCTGTGCCATTGGTTGCTTGGACTAGGGTTGGGAATACTGGTAGAGCTAGGGCCTCTATTGGACGTAGAGATCAGGGTTTTTTAAACTGATTGGGTGCTTGGACTAGGGCTAAGATTGGCTGTAAGGTCCTGGTCTCCTATTGGTTCTAGTTTTTAGGGCTAGTGTTGTGATTGGATAGTGTTAGGGTTCCCATTGGCTGAAGGAGTCACCTGACTACTAGGGCTATAAACGTCCAAGAATTAGGACGTCTCAGCCCAGGTGTCAAGGCTAAGGGTGGAGAGGACAAGGGTAAGTGCCTGTTTGAGCCTGTTCGGGACCTGGGCCAGAAATGCTGCCCATTTTCCCATTCATTAATACCCACCCTATGTATGTGTCCCTCTGTATTTAAGCATTTATTTTCACTATAGATATGTACCTATCTTTGTGTATTGCTTTGTATGAACATGTAGAATAATTATGTTGTTATAAAAACAAAAAAATCATCTTTGGTCTACATGTACTTGCTTCCATTGTGCATCTATGTACCTCCATGTACTTGGATCTGTGTGTCTGTTACTTTTCTCCTGAAAAAGCATATCCAAGCATTACCCTATTTCTCATCCTGTACCTCTATCAATATCTTTAATCTGCATATACTTACCTCCATTATGCATCTATATACTTTATTGTATTTATTTATTTATTTTGAATTTATAATGCGCATGGCTGCCTCAGCAACGAGGCGTCCCAGCGCAACCCAAGGTCCAGCGAGCACGAGCAATGGAGGGAGACAGAGTGGTTAAACCGCAGATGTAGGGAAAGCCATGTCTTCAAGGCCTTACAAAATGTCAAATGGCTCGAAATGGTTCTGATAGGGGTCGGGAGCAAGTTCCAGAATTTCGCCGCCATACAGCGAAAGGAACGTCCCCCGGCCCTTGCTTTCCAGACTCGGGGAATGCAAGCCTGGGCCAGGTCAGCGGATCGCAGCGAGCGCTTGGGCACATTGGACTCTATCAGATGGGATAGCCCCGGTGGAGCCTGTCGAGACAAGATCTTATGTGAGATACACAGCGCCTTAAAATGGATACGCCTGTCAACCGGCAGCCAATGGAGTTTGGGGAGGATGTGTGACACTGAACAAGATTTGGGCAATGCAACCAGAAGCCGAGCTGCCGCATTCTGAACCCTTTGCAGGCGCTTAATGCTAGCCTTGTTAGCTCCCAGATAGAGGGAATTTCCGTAGTCCAATCGTGATAAGACCGACGCCTGGACAATAGTCTGGCATACTTTAGGAGGGAGGAACCCGAGCAAAGGTTTAAGGCTCCGCAGGAGCCCAAAGCAGACCCCCGAAACGACTTTCGTTTGTTTCTCGAAAGTCAGGCCATTATCGAACCACACGCCGAGATTTTTTACAGTCTCCTTAGGGAGTGGGGCGGGTTTGAGACAGTCCGGCCAGCATTGCTCGGACCATAGCTCCCGGTCCTTCCCAAACAGGAGGATCTCCGATTTACTGGCATTTAGCTGTAAACAGTTTTCTGTCATCCAATCGGAGATAGCCAGCAGATCTTCTCTAAACTTGTCCAAATTGGTGTTGCATTTCTTCGAGAAAGCTATCACCAATTGGGTGTCGTCAGCATTTGACACCAAAGACAGCCCCCTGCCCTTGACCACCTCCTCCAGAGGGCTGACATATAGATTGAATAGGAGTGGGCTAAGAATGGAGCCCTGCGGCACCCCCTGATGCAGCACAAACTCCTGAGAGGAGAAAGGAGGTACTGCGACCTGAAAAGATCTCTCCTCAAGAAAAGACCGAACCCAAGCCAGGGCCAAATCCCTGATCCCAATATCTTGTAGACGTTTGAGAAGTATCTTGTGGGACACAGTGTCAAAAGCGGCACTTAGATCCAATCTAATTTAGCATTTCCAATGCACTACCCTATTCCTCAGCCTATACTTCTCTCAATATATCTTGTAGCCCAACTTTCTGACTCATCTCAAACTTCTGTCTACTATTCTTTCCAATCCACAACCCTATCTCTCACCCTATACATCTATCATTCTATCCTCTACACCCATTCTCTCATTTATCCCAAAACCCATACCACTACTATGTTCCCCAAAATAACCCTTTCTTGACTCTCTCCTACTCTACCCCTCCTTGCATCATCTGACACCTTTTACTATACCGATCCATTAAAACAAACCTTTCTAAACTCTTCCCTCTGACTCTTCCCCTCCAAAAACCCGTTTTATTCATCCAAAAGCCTGCTCCTACTGCTATGACCTAAAAAAAGAAATCCTTCCTTCTATCCTTCCACTATCCTTTTAAATCAAATTAACAGACTAACATGTTCACTTATCATGTTCACTTCTCTAATTCCATATACCACTGTACTAATTCACCACTAATCCTTTAGGGTTCCAGAGTAGCGTGCTACTCACCAACAAAGCGTTTCAACACCTCAGCAGGGTTACAAACGTTTTCTAAATGTAAACCATTCCCCCTTTTTTACCCCCCCCCCAACCCTTCTCAAGCCAAATAACTGACTAACATATCCACCACTCAAATTACTTCATATTTCACTATACTAATTTTCAACACTAATCCTTCTTGGTTTCTGAAATGCCTGCTACTCGCTAGAAAAGCGCTTCAACACCCCATCAGGGCTAACAGGCGCTATATGAATGCAAACCTTTCTTTCCCTTCTATCCCTCCACTATCCTTCGCACTCCAAATAACTGACTAATATCCACCACTCAAATTACTTTCATATTTCACCATACTAATTCACCACTAATAATTTATGGGTTTCCAGAGTTGTGTGCTACTCACCGAAAAAAATCGCTTCAACACCCCATCAGGGGTAAGAAGCACTATATAAATACAAACCTTTTTTCCTCTTCTATCCTTCTGCTATCCTTCCGAATCCAAATAACTGACTAGCATATCCACTACTTAAAATGTACTTGCATGTTTCGCTATACTAATTCAACACTCATCCTCTATGGGTCCCGGAGTAGCGTGCTACTCGAGAAAAAGCGCTTTGACGCCTCGTCAGGGGTAGTAAGCGCTATACAAATGCAACTACAATACAATTACAATATAGAGGAGCAAGTCTGAAGCTCTAGTCTCTTTTTAATGTCATGGAATGCAGAGGTGAGTAGCAATATCCTTTTAATGTAGAACAGAGGGTATTTTATTTCTTCTAATACATTGCTACGCCATCACCCTTCCATAAACCGCTTGAATCCTTGCTGTCTTACCCTTTGATGTTCATTCAATCCAAAAAAAACAAAGGCAGAATGTGTACTGAAAAATGTAAATGCACCAAAAAACAATTTGTATTGATTTGTAAATAGATATTAAAATCAGTTTAATGTAAGTTATTTTTAAAAATGCAGTTGGTCTGATTGTGTAGATAGAAGCATGAACAGATTCTATCTTTCCTGAAATTACCTATAGCATGAAAAAATAAACATATTGCCATAAAAAATTAACATAGTACCTAAAATATCACCTTTCTGCTGATCACTTTATTTTTAAAGAAATATATCAGAAGAAGAAAAAAGTCAGTTCCTATTTTACATATTTAAACTGGGGCTGTAATATTGCTTGCTGATCTTTTACCCTAGCTTCTGGATCCAACAGCAGGCATTGTGATGCCAGATCCCAACTGCAAAACTGTATTTCTGAGCAGTGACCAGATTTCTTTATTGCAGGTGACAGGAGATGTCACAACTCGTCTTTAATAAGCAGATTAGAGACAGCTATTATAAAGAGATTTAAGGCTTCTGTGCATTATAAATGGGATAAGTATCCACTGCTGTGGGGGGCGCTAGGTGGCGCTGGACCGACATGGCCGCACTTCTGTGAGGCTCCAGCCGGCCAGGCGACTAACGATCCGTTAATCCCATCCTTCTGGCCAGCAAACGCAGAGATGACCACCTCGACGAGTGTGGGGACCCCCTGAGCCCACCCTGTGCTAGTTTCGTGGGGGACGGCGGCCGTGAGGCAGAGAAATCGGCTCCTTCAGTCCCGCGGGGACGGATCCGTTGCGAGGGGCGGAGCGCTGAGGCGGATACCAGCGTCAATCTGGGCCGTGGATCCTCGGAGCCTGCTGGGCCGTTGACCCGCTGCTGTATGCCGATGCTGCTGCGGTGCTGTGCAGTCTGGTGAGCGGGACGACGTTACCGGACGGACCGGTACTGGTGCGGAGCGGGGGCGGCGCCTCGTGGGCAGAGGGATTGACCTTCACGGGCTGCTGGGAGTGAGGCTGCAGTCGGAGCTGGTGTGGCCTTGGAGGTCGCGGTCGCGCTGGCTCTGCGTGGCGTTGGCGAGGCTGTTGGACTGCGGCCTGCGCTGTGTTGCCCCTCGTGTGGCCCCTAGCCTATCCGGATTTGGACTGCAGTGGCGGACGGCGATCCCCCCCCCTGCTCCTGCTGGTGCGGAGCCGTATGTGCGCTAGATCCTGGAGTGGTGCCCCGGGCTGGTCGCTCTCGAGGTCTGTCTCCTTGCCGGGGTGAGACGCCACAACCCTGCCCGGAGGGAACACTTTCCTGCCCCTACAGCTGAACTGACAGGTGTGTGGCTGCTTTTGAGGCGACTGGGGAGGCGCGGGAGCAGTTGCAACCCCTCCCAACTGAGGGTCAGAACAGATTACTCGGTGGTGATCCCCTGCTGTTGTGGGTGCGGGACGCGGAGAGTGCGATCTGAAGACCTACCCGGGCTCCGGCGCTAATTAACGTACATTGCCCAACTCCCTCCTTGTGGATACTGGCCCCATCGACTGCTGCCACAATGGGCAAGACGGACACGAAACAAACAACGCTACACTTCAACCCCGCGAAGGGGGGCAAAAAAACACGTGCCCAGAATACTGAAGGGGCGGAGACGGGTCCCGGTGACGAGGAGGATCTGGACTGGAAATCCTTGCTCGTGGGCATGCAGCGGAGTTTGACCTCCATCGACGCGAAGATCGACACTATGAATACCAGGCTGGACGTGGTGGTGCAGCGACTGGACCGGCATGGCGAACGACTCAAGGAGGCGGAGGGCCGTATCTCGGAGTTGGAAGATGGGGCCGGGTCTAACGCAACTAAACTCTCGCAGATGGATCGCCTACTCAAAGTCATAGCGGAAAAGAACGAAGACTTGGAGGCGCGTTCTCGGAGGAATAACGTTCGCCTGGTTGGCCTGGCGGAATCCAGTGGCGGTGGTCGTATGGAAGAATTTATAGAGCGCCTACTGACGGATAAATTTGGACGAGACGCCTTTTCGCCTCAGCTGGTGGTGGAACGGGCCCACAGATCCTTGGGTCCCCGGCCGGTCCCGGGGGCTCCGCCGCGCCCGGTGATCATCAAGTTCCTTAACTATAGAGACCGGGACACTCTGCTGCGCCTGGCGCGAGAGCAGCAACCTATCCAGCACGAAAACACTACGCTCTCGTTCTACCCGGACTTCACCCAGCTGGTGCAGGAGGCACGCCGCAAGTTTGTGGGAGTAAAGAAAAAACTGCAACAACGGGACATCCCATACTCAATGCTTTACCCCGCTAAGCTCAAGATCAGTCACCGCGGCAAAGTCCACTTCTTCGGTACCCCGCAACAGGTGGAGGACTTCCTCAGAGACCGAGGGCCCTCTGCATCTCCAAGGCGCAGTCCCAGGGCGAGGTCTGGGTCCCGGTCCCCGACGGCGGCTCCGGACTGATGAGTATTACGTCATGATGCCATAATTTTCACTTTAGTCTTCTCTCCTCTTCTTCCCTCTCACTCCTCACTTTCTCTCTCGTTGCTGCTCTCCCTTGCCCCCCCCCTTTTCCACTTTGCTTACGCTTCTTTCTGGCTGTGGGAGTGGTCTGGTGGACTTCGTGAGCCGGACTGTTGGACTGAACGAGAATACTTTTCCAGCACATTGTTTACCGTCTGACTCTGGGGAGGTTTGGGGGAGAGCATGGAGACTGAGGGCCCCACTCATGTCGCCAATTGTTATTCCGGAGGTGCTGGCATGGACGTAGTAGATGCTGTTTGCCTTGGCACTCCCCCTCCCATCCCACTCTCGCTCCCTGTTCTCAGCGGCGGCGATATAGTGGGTGAAATATCGGGATAGGGGAGGGTAGGTCCAGCTCACTGGCGTTACCCAAAGAGGGAGTACCCCATGAAAATGGCTTTGTTTGATGGGAGGGTGGCGGGGGGTATGGTTCCCGGCAGGATTGGGCTGTCGTGGTGGGAGGGGGAGGGGTTCGGGGGGGGCGGGTTGTTGTGGGGATTGTTGGTTGGTAAGTTTGTTTCTGACGAGTTGGGTGAGTCGGATGGTGCGGGTGGGGGAGGGACCGTGAATACAGCATTACACTGATCTATTGGACCAATCGCATATATACATTGGAGTTGGTGGTTTGGCGATGCATGTGGCAGTGTTTGGAATCGGTAGTATGCCGCCTAGTTGATCTAGCGATGGGTGGGCACCTGAGAGGTTGGCCATGGCTGAGAGATGATCCGCAATTGGGCACTAGGCGCCAGTCTGTGTGATGGTACAGGATGAGGATGCCGCGTTGCGCGACCCGCATAGTAGAGTGAATGTCCTGGCCTGGAATGTGCGGGGGTTGGGTGACCCGCGTAAGCGCCGCCAAGTCCTGGGGTATCTCGATCGCCATCACATACATATAGCGCTGCTGCAGGAAACGCATATGGACCCCCGTGGCACACCTTCATTTGCGTCCCGCTGGGCGGCTTATAGCCTATTCTCCTCGTACTCCACCTATTCAAGGGGAACGGCCATCCTGGTCAAAAAACACACCCCCTTTGTGCCCCTGGGGGAAAAAACTGATGTTGAGGGCCGTTTCTGTGTTGCGTGGGGTAGCATGGGCAACGCCGCGATCACTATCGTGTCCTCCTATGGGCCTAACTTGGACGAACCCGCACATTTTATCTCCCTATGGGAAGTTATACTGGGGGTGGGATCCACTCATTTGCTCTGGGGTGGAGATCTCAATGTTACCTTGAATCCTTCTCTTGATCGCTCCAGTGCAGATACCCCACATCATCCCCGCTCGCAGGCATATATCTCTGACCTTCTGACCCACCACTTACTGATAGATTCTTGGCGGTGGATGCATCCGGCGGCGCGGGAAGGCACGCACTGGTCGGCGCCACATTCCACATGGGCTCGGTTGGATTATATACTGCTTTCTAGGGGCTTGGGGTCCGCACTGCTTACAGCACGACACTTGCCTCGTACTTTTTCAGATCACGCACCGGTACTGATCACTCTAGCCAGGACGGGGCTGGTAGGCGCACCGCTCCCGTGGCGCATGCAGCCTAACATCCTTCGGGATGACCTTTTCCAGCATGAAATGTCCCAAGAGATCATGGACTTCATAGACCGCAACAAAGGGTCGGTGGATAGCGTTGCGACGGTTTGGGAGGCCTTCAAGGTCACGATGCGAGGGGTGTGCATCTCGAAGGGATCAGGGGTACTGCGCTATCTTCGCGCTACTCTGACTTCTCTGGAGCGGGATCTGAGGGCGCTGGAGTATGCCGCGAATTTCCTGGAGGACCCCGGAGCGCAGCTAGATTACCGCACGAAGCTCTCGGAGTACAAGCGCACTGCGGAGAGAGAAGTTCACTTTAGGGGGAAGCACTTCGTGGCGCGGGCATATGGGGAAGGGGAGCGACCCGGCAGGTTCCTAGCGGGGGTGATTCGCCCTCCGCAGGGCTCTAATCACATACTAGAGGTCAGGGCCCCAGATGGCTCCATGTGCCGAGATACGCCCTCTATACTCTCTTCCTTTGTCACGCACTATTCGGACCTGTACACCTCCAGACGGGAGTCGCCGCTGGAGATGTCCGACTACCTCTCGGAGCTCACTCTCGGGTGGCTATCCAATGCCCAGCGGGAACTCTTGGCGGCCCCTATCGGCCTGGCCGAAATCAAGGAAGCCATAATGCAGACGTCATCGGGGAAGGCGCCGGGCCTGGACGGCTTCCCTATCGACTACTACAAAACCTTTATTGACCCGCTGGCGGCGATATTGCGCGAGGTGTTCGAGGAGGCGAACGAAACCGGCTCGTTGCCACCCAGTATGTCTGAGACCCTTATAGTCTCGCTCCTTAAACCCGGGAAGCCTCCGGATTCCTGCGACTCCTACCGGCCCCTTTCTCTCCTCAACAGTGACGTGAAGATTCTGGCCAAGGTTCTTGCGAACCGGGTTAACCTCCTGATTGGAGACTTAATTCTGCCGGATCAGTCGGGGTTCGTCCCCGGCAGGTCCACCTCTCACAATCTTCGGACCCTGTTCTCGATCCTAAATAATGCTGATCCCTCTCTCGGGTTGGTGGCGGTGTTCTTGGACGCCACCAAGGCGTTCGACTCGGTCGAGTGGGACTACCTCCATTTGATTCTGCGTAACATGGGTATGCCCATAGCTTTCTCCAGATGGATCCAAATCCTGTATCACCGCCCCATGGCGAGGGTTCTTATTAACGGGCGTGTCTCTGAGCCGTTCCTGGTCACTAGAGGTACTCGGCAGGGGTGCCCGCTATCACCGCTCCTCTTCGCCTTGGCAATAGAACCCCTGGCGTCCCGGCTCCGGCAAAACTACCTGGCGGCTTCTTTGCGCTGTCAACAGAGGCAAATTTTGGTGTCACTGTACGCGGATGATCTCACTTTGTACATCAAACACCCCCGGGAACACTTGAACCCCATACTCAGAGAGCTCGTCCGGTTCTCGTTGTACTCGGGTATACACATCAATTGGGGCAAATCTGCGGTCTTTCCCCTAACGGAGGGTGTCGACAGATTCCCACTCGACTTCCCGTTGGAGTGGCGCGACGCTGAGGTGAAGTATCTGGGGGTGTGGATCTCCAGGGATCGACAGGAAGTGATGCGTATGAACTATGGCAAGACTCTGGAG
This sequence comes from Triturus cristatus, assembly GCF_964204655.1. Taxonomy (NCBI): domain Eukaryota; kingdom Metazoa; phylum Chordata; class Amphibia; order Caudata; family Salamandridae; genus Triturus; species Triturus cristatus. The sequence continues at coordinate 240,079,357 of NC_140582.1, forward strand.
TGTATATGCACAAGTATAGTTAGATGGCTGACCTTGCCGCTGACCATGGCGGGCCGTGTTTCACTCATCAAAATGGTCATACTCCCCAAACTACTCTATTTATTCCTCAATATACCGTTTCATCCGGGGGGCTATTTCTTCAGGGCTCTGAGGACTGAACTCATTCGGCTGGTGTGGGGGGGAAGGAAACCGCGGCTCAAATGGTCTGTGCTTACTCGCCCGTACGTACAGGGGGGTCTTGATATCCCGGACCTTGAACTCTACTACAACTGCGCACAAGCACACTATGCGTATTATTGGTATCGCCCCACCCCTTACATGCCACAGATAGCTGTGGAGCACTGGTTGGCGGACCCGATCCCGCTGGAAGGCATGGCCCTCGCGGAGGTCCCATTGACCCGGGCCGATCGCAATCCTGTTCAGGCTACGGCGCATGCTTGGAGTGTTTTGGCGAGACTCATGGGTGCGCCACTCCTTTATTCCCCGCTGATGCCCTTGGTCTACCACCCGGCTCTTCCCCTTCTGGAGGAAGGTCTGTTCCAGCGAATTAAACTTAAAACCGGGGTAACGCGCTGGGGGGACTTGTTCCACGAGGGTAGGTTTTGTGACCTCCCGCTCTTATTTGGAGAGGTGGTCCCAACCCCCCTGGAGGTTTTTGCGTTTATTCGTCTTCGCAGTGGCCTGCAAAAAATACTGCCGGCATATCCTGCAGAACCTGCGGTTTTGGAACCGTTCCATTACCTCCTCGGCTCCACCTCCCCGTCGCACATGGTCTCCTCGCTTTATCGGCGCCTTTATACCCGCGGACGGGGGGACACTCTGAGGTCTCGGGCCGGCTGGGAGACTGAGATCGGCACAGTGCTCACGGATGAACAGTGGGAGTACTGCTGTCTGCAAACCGAAATTATCTCTTCGAGCAGTAGGTTCCGCAATATCCACTACAAATTCCTACACCGCCTCTATTGTACCCCAGTCCAGATGCATAAGTTTCAGCTTCGTGATAACGATCGATGCGATCGGTGTCACTCCCCGGGGTCTGACTTCTTACACCTGGCCTGGACCTGCCCGAGTATCGATGACTATTGGAACCGAGTTTACGCCGCCATAGGCGAGATGCTGGGGCGCTCGCTGCATCCCTCCCCACTTCAGGCCCTGCTGGGATACACCCGGGACATACCCAAGGTGGATCGTCGCTTTGTTACCTGTGCGCTGTTGCTAGCCAAGAGGCGTGTGGCATGTCGGTGGGGGCGGGGGAGAAGCCCTAAGTTTAAGGAGTGGCTGCGGGATATGCTTACCTGTCAGGAGAATGTTCTGCTATATGCTGATTTGCTGCCGCCTGCGTCACGACCCCCCGACATTTGGGGCCCGTTGACGGGTTACCTCTCTGCCCATGAGGATCAAGGGACGACTCCTAGTGTAGTTGTGGGGTAGTGTCGGATGTAGATTTGAGGCGTGGAGGTTGGGTGGATGTCCTCCTCGTGTGGGATTCCGGCCTGTGGGGTCTGCAGGGTTTCTTGTACATCACTCTGGAGGAAGATAAGGCCACTATCCACTGACTGTCTCCAATGTAATGTACTTTGTGGAAATGTAATATTGCTGTATCAACTATTGTGAATATGTGTAATGCTTGGTGGATCTTTTACTGCTGTATAAAACATCTTAAAATAAAGAGTTAAAAAAAAAAAAGTATACACTGCTGTACATTATAAGTATATTTTAAGTCACTAATGCGTTCCGTGACCTTATGGAGGAATGAGACTAAGGTCATAAAACTCTGAGTCGCCTTGCGATCTACTTATAATGTACGACTGAGGGTATTTTATTCCTTATAATAAACTGTCACACCCACACCCATCCCACATATTGCCTAAATCCTCTGTGTATTGCTCTTTCATTTTAATTTATTTTCTTTATTTTCAAACTTCTAAGTTGTAGCTGATACCTAAAAGGTGTCCTGGCTACGGTAAACACACATAAAGGACACTGAAGTGATACAAGCCAATTTAACACAATTAGGCAGGTTTTTATGGCTTTCCTAAACGGGAGATGTTCATGATAGATTAGAGAGGCCAAGGAAGACTGTTTCAGAGGTGAGCAGCTTGGATAGAGAATACTCTTAACCTGAGCGTGAACTTCTTAACTTGTGTTGAAAAACTAGTTTGGCATTCACTGAACACAACAAGCATCTGAGAAGATATCTTTGAATTTTCTGCTGAAGGTACAAGGGTCCAATTGATGGCCAGCTTTGTGAACCAAGCAGAGGCTCTTGAACTAGTTCATTTAGGCACAGGAAGTCAATGTATAGAATGAAGGGCCACAGATACGTAGGTTTCATTTGACGAGTTCCTAATAGCAAATTTTTGCAATTCGCTAGTAGGAAATTGCAGCCACCTATGTACTTATGTGTCTTAGACACATTTAGCGATTCCTAATGGGGTTGCAATTAACCTACCTCATTAATATTCATGAGGTAGGTTGTAATTTGCTACTGATTGGGAATTGCTAAATACACAGGGACAGTGGCCTGCTGGGGACTATAGACCACCATGTCTGTGTTTACTTTTAAATAAAGCAATGCTGTTTTTTTTAAATGCAGCCCATTTTCATTGAAGGAAAACGGGATACCTTTCAAAAAGAAAAATGAAATGTTTCAGTTTCATTTTTTAAGAGTAGGCAATGATCTTTGGGATTTTTTGCATGCATTCACAAAGGAATTTGCAAATGGGTCACTACCAACTTGAAGTTGGCGGTAAAATGCAAATGTTTTGCGACTGCATTACGGTCACAAAACATTCTTACATACCCTTGCGAGTCGCTATTAGGAAGGGAAGGCCTTAACATGCCCCTTCCTAATACTGACTCGCTAACCCATTTTGCGATTCAGTAATAGGTTACCAAATCGCAAAATGGGTTTGGCACTTAGAAAAATGCATTTTTCCAGTCAAAAATGGCTCAATTCTGCAAATGTGGCCCCTAGAACCTTAGAGGCTGAGGCATGAATTGAAAGAGAAACTGCAAGCCTGGCTGCAGTTTGAATGTTGTGTAATGAGATAGGATAAAGTAATACATATATAGATGTGTAGTGTATACAATAATATATATATAGATATAAAATGCGATGTAAGAGATAGGAAGCTTGCAGACAAGAAGAATAAAAGTATTTATAGATAAAATCAGTTTAATGTAAGTCAGTTTAAAATAGTGATGAGTAGAGTCAGACAGAGAGATTATGGGGCATATTAACAAGGGTTTTATCTCGGCTTTTTTGGCTTTAAAAGCCAAAGAAGCGGAGATAAAAATATCACCCTATCAACAACAGGGTGCTAACATGCAAAATTGCATGTTAGCACCCTTTTTCACTACGCTTCACTTTGCATCTCTAATGAGATGCAAAGTGGGCGCTCGAGAGCAAAATAATAGGAGAAATGTCGCTAAGCGACATTTCTCCTATTATCAAGCTTCACGCTAACCCTGTTAGAGACAAAAACAGCAGCGCTAACCATGGTTAACGCTGCTTTTTTATGTCTGCTAATTTTCAGACATAGCCATGTAATCCAATGGGAGGTGGATTACATGGCTAAGTCCACCATGAGCGATCAACAAGGATATCCCTATCCTTGTAGTTTTATCGCTGCATTACCAGTGATAACCTCCCAAAATACCGCTATCACTGGATTTTTTATCGCCTAGGCGGTTAGCGTTGTTAATACCGCGATAACAAGGCGATATTATCCAGCGATAGCGGGTGTTAAAAAAATTAACGCTAAGCGCCCTTAGCGTTAATTTTCCCTGTTCCTTGTTAATATGGCCCTATATATTTAAAGCCTATAAAAAAACACATTGTCATAAATATCTGTCTTCCTCTGATCAATGCTCTTTTAGAAAAAACAGAGCAGAAGAAGGAAAAGCCCAGCTTTGTTTTTGTTATTTAAACTGCAGCTTTAATTATGTTCCATGACCCGCCTTTCACCCTGACTGCTGGCTGTGACTGCAGCCATTACAACATCAGAACTCAACTGTAATAACTCAATAAAGTTGAACAGCTACCTTATTTCTTTATCAGTGAGTAAGGAAGTCAGACGTTTGTAGCATATTGTAGGAAGCAGGTGTAGGATGCCCATCAGTCTTGGTGATAATCCCACCTCTATTTAATTTTAAGACCACTAGGGTTTGACCTGTGTGCTCTTCTAAAAATACTATTCTGTTCCCTTCCAATGCATCCTCTAGTCTTTCAGGCTTGTTCTGCCACAATGTCAAAATACCAGGTTGACATTGAAGAGCGAGCAACATTCGTAACAGTTACAAGTAACTGTAGGTGTATTGACTTTTAGTCAAGCACCATTTTTAATACTTACAAATTTGAAATGCTTCTGTAATCTAGAGGGTGGCAGCACAAACTCTTAGCTGCAGCAGTGTGTCTCTATGGCTGACTATAATAACCGACTAACATATCCACCACTTAAAATTTACTTGCTTGTTTCACTATACTAATTCAACACTAATCCTCAATGGGTCCCGGAGTAGCGTGCTACTCGCCGAAAAGCACTTTGACGCCTCGTCAGGGGTAGTAAGCGCTATACAAATGCAATTACAATACAATTACAATATAGAGTACCAAGTCTGAAGGTCTAGTTCCTTTTTAATGTTATGGAATACAGAGGTGAGTAGCAATATCCTTTTAATGTAGAACAGAGGGTATTTTATTTCTTCTAATACATTGCTACGCCATCACCCTTCCATAAACCGCTTGAATCCTTGCTGTCTTACCCTTTGATGTTCATTCAATCCAAAAAAAACAAAGGCAGAATGTGTACTGAAAAATGTAAATGCACCAAAAAACAATTTGTATTGATTTGTAAATAGATATTAAAATCAGTTTAATGTAAGTTATTTTTAAAAATGCAGTTGGTCTGATTGTGTAGATAGAAGCATGAACAGATTCTATCTTTCCTGAAATCACCTATAGCATGAAAAAATAAACATATTGCCATAAAAAATTAACATAGTACCTAAAATATCACCTTTCTGCTGATCACTTTATTTTTAAAGAAATATATCAGAAGAAGAAAAAAGTCAGATCCTATTTTACATATTTAAACTGGGGCTGTAATATTGCTTACTGATCTTTTACCCTAGCTTCTGGATCCAACAGCAGGCATTGTGATGCCAGATCTCAACTGCAAAACTGTATTTCTGAGCAGTGACCAGATTTCTTTATTGCAGGTGACAGGAGATGTCACAACTCGTCTTTAATAAGCAGATTAGAGACAGCTATTATAAAGAGATTTAAGGCTTCTGTGCATTATAAATGGGATAAGTATCCACTGCTGTACATTATAAGTATATTTTAAGTCACTAATGCGTTCCGTGACCTTATGGAGGAATGAGACTAAGGTCATAAAACTCTGAGTCGTCTTGCGATCTACTTATAATGTACGACTGAGGGTATTTTATTCCTTATAATAAACTGTCACACCCACACCCTTCCCACATATTGCCTAAATCCTCTGTGTATTGCTCTTTCATTTTAATTTATTTTATTTATTTTCAAACTTCTAAATTGTAGCTGATACCTAAAAGGTGTCCTGGCTACGGTAACCACACAGAAAGGACACTGAAGTGATACGAGCCAATTTAACACAATTAGGCAGGTTTTTATGGCTTTCCTAAACGGGAGATGTTCATGATAGATTAGAGAGGCCAAGGAAGACTGTTTCAGAGGTGAGCAGCTTGGATAGAGAATACTCTTAACCTGAGCGTGAACTTCTTAACTTGTGTTGAAAAACTAGTTTGGCATTCACTGAACACAACAGGCATCTGAGAAGATATCTTTGAATTTTCTGCTGAAGGTACAAGGGTCCAATTGATGGCCAGCTTTGTGAACCAAGCAGAGGCTCTTGAACTAGTTCATTTAGGCACAGGAAGTCAATGTATAGAATGAAGGGCCACAGATACGTAGGTTTCATTTGACGAGTTCCTAATAGCAAATTTTTGCAATTCGCTAGTAGGAAATTGCAGCCACCTATGTACTTATGTGTCTTAGACACATTTAGCGATTCCTAATGGGGTTGCAATTAACCTACCTCATTAATATTCATGAGGTAGGTTGTAATTTGCTACTGATTGGGAATTGCTAAATACACAGGGACAGTGGCCTGCTGGGGACTATAGACCACCATGTCTGTGTTTACTTTTAAATAAAGCAATGCTGTTTTTTTTAAATGCAGCCCATTTTCATTGAAGGAAAACGGGATACCTTTCAAAAAGAAAAATGAAATGTTTCAGTTTCATTTTTTAAGAGTAGGCAGTGATCTTTGGGATTTTTTGCATGCATTCACAAAGGAATTTGCAAATGGGTCACTACCAACTTGAAGTTGGCGGTAAAATGCAAATGTTTTGCGACTGCATTACGGTCACAAAACATTCTTACATACCCTTGCGAGTCGCTATTAGGAAGGGAAGGCCTTAACATGCCCCTTACTAATACTGACTCGCTAACCCATTTTGCGATTCAGTAATAGGTTACCAAATCGCAAAATGGGTTTGGCACTTAGAAAAATGCATTTTTCCAGTCAAAAATGGCTCAATTCTGCGAATGTGGCCCCTAGAACCTTAGAGGCTGAGGCATGAAGTGAAAGAGAAACTGCAAGCCTGGCTGCAGTTTGAATGTTGTGTAATGAGATAGGATAAAGTAATACATATATAGATGTGTAGTGTATACAATAATATATATATAGATATAAAATGCGATGTAAGAGATAGAAAGCTTGCAGACAAGAAGAATAAAAGTATTTATAGATAAAATCAGTTTAATGTAAGTCAGTTTAAAATAGTGATGAGTAGAGTCAGACAGAGAGATTATGGGGCATATTAACAAGGGTTTTATCTCGGCTTTTTTGGCTTTAAAAGCCAAAGAAGCGGAGATAAAAACTTTCACCCTATCAACAACAGGGTGTTAACATGCAAAATTGCATGTTAGCACCTTTTTTCACTACGCTTCACTTTGCATCTCTAATGAGATGCAAAGTGGGCGCTCGAGAGCAAAATAATAGGAGAAATGTCGCTAAGCGACATTTCTCCTATTATCAAGCTTCACGCTAACCCTGTTAGAGACAAAAACAGCAGCGCTAACCATGGTTAACGCTGCTTTTTTATGTCTGCTAATTTTCAGACATAGCCATGTAATCCAATGGGAGGTGGATTACATGGCTAAGTCCACCATGAGCGATCAACAAGGATATCCCTATCCTTGTAGTTTTATCGCTGAATTACCAGCGATAACCTCCCAAAATACCGCTATCACTGGATTTTTTATCGCCTAGGCGGTTAGCGCTGTTAATACCGCGATAACAAGGCGATATTATCCAGCGATAGCGGGCGTTAAAAAAATTAACGCTAAGCGCCCTTAGCGTTAATTTTCCCTGTTCCTTGTTAATATGGCCCTATATATTTAAAGCCTATAAAAAACACATTGTCATAAATATCTGTCTTCCTCTGATCAATGCTCTTTTAGAAAAAACAGAGCAGAAGAAGGAAAAGCCCAGCTTTGTTTTTGTTATTTAAACTGCAGCTTTAATTATGTTCCATGACCCGCCTTTCACCCTGACTGCTGGCTGTGACTGCAGCCATTACAACATCAGAACTCAACTGTAATAACTCAATAAAGTTGAACAGCTACCTTATTTCTTTATCAGTGAGTAAGGAAGTTAGACGTTTGCAGCATATTGTAGGAAGCAGGTGTAGGATGCCCATCAGTCTTGGTGATAATCCCACCTCTATTTAATTTTAAGACCACTAGGGTTTGACCTGTGTGCTCTTCTAAAAATACTATTCTGTTCCCTTCCAATGCATCCTCTAGTCTTTCAGGCTTGTTCTGCCACAATGTCAAAATACCAGGTTGACATTGAAGAGCGAGCAACATTCGTAACAGTTACAAGTAACTGTAGGTGTATTGACTTTTTAGTCAAGCACCATTTTTAATACTTACAAATTTGAAATGCTTCTGTAATCTAGAGGGTGGCAGCACAAACTCTTAGCTGCAGCAGTGTGTCTCTATGGCTGACTATAATAACCGACTAACATATCCACCACTTAAAATTTACTTGCTTGTTTCACTATACTAATTCAACACTAATCCTCAATGGGTCCCGGAGTAGCGTGCTACTCGCCGAAAAGCACTTTGACGCCTCGTCAGGAGTAGTAAGCGCTATACAAATGCAATTACAATACAATTACAATATAGAGTACCAAGTCTGAAGGTCTAGTTCCTTTTTAATGTTATGGAATGCAGAGGTGAGTAGCAATATCCTTTTAATGTAGAACAGAGGGTATTTTATTTCTTCTAATACATTGCTACGCCATCACCCTTCCATAAACCGCTTGAATCCTTGCTGTCTTACCCTTTGATGTTCATTCAATCCAAAAAAAACAAAGGCAGAATGTGTACTGAAAAATGTAAATGCACCAAAAAACAATTTGTATTGATTTGTAAATAGATATTAAAATCAGTTTAATGTAAGTTATTTTTAAAAATGCAGTTGGTCTGATTGTGTAGATAGAAGCATGAACAGATTCTATCTTTCCTGAAATTACCTATAGCATGAAAAAATAAACATATTGCCATAAAAAAATTAACATAGTACCTAAAATATCACCTTTCTGCTGATCACTTTATTTTTAAAGAAATATATCAGAAGAAGAAAAAAGTCAGATCCTATTTTACATATTTAAACTGGGGCTGTAATATTGCTTACTGATCTTTTACCCTAGCTTCTGGATCCAACAGCAGGCATTGTGATGCCGGATCTCAACTGCAAAACTGTATTTCTGAGCAGTGACCAGATTTCTTTATTGCAAGTGACAGGAGATGTCGCAACTAGTCTTTAATAAGCTGATTAGAGTCAGCTATTATAAAGAGATTTAAGGCTTCTGTGCATTATAAATGGGATAAGTATCCACTGCTGTACATTATAAGTATATTTTAAGTCACTAATGCGTTCTGTGACCTTATGGAGGAATGAGACTAAAGTCATAAAACTCTGAGTCGCCTTGCGATCTACTTATAATGTACGACTGAGGGTATTTTATTCCTTATAATAAACTGTCACACCCACACCCATCCCACATATTGCCTAAATCCTCTGTGTATTGCTCTTTCATTTTAATTTATTTTATTTATTTTCAAACTTCTAAATTGTAGCTGATACCTAAAAGGTGTCCTGGCTACGGTAACCACACAGAAAGGACACTGAAGTGATACGAGCCAATTTAACACAATTAGGCAGGTTTTTATGGCTTTCGTAAACGGGAGATGTTCATGATAGATTAGAGAGGCCAAGGAAGACTGTTTCAGAGGTGAGCAGCTTGGATAGAGAATACTCTCAAACTGAGCGTGAACTTCTTAACTTGTGTTGAAAAACTAGTTTGGCATTCACTGAACACAACAAGCATCTGGGAAGATATCTTTGAATTTTCTGCTGAAGGTACAAGGGTCCAATTGATGGCCAGCTTTGTGAACCAAGCAGAGGCTCTTGAACTAGTTCATTTAGGCACAGGAAGTCAATGTATAGAATGAAGGGCCACAGATACGTAGGTTTCATTTGACGAGTTCCTAATAGCAAATTTTTGCAATTCGCTAGTAGGAAATTGCACCCACCTATGTACTTATGTGTCTTAGACACATTTAGCGATTCCTCATGGGGTTGCAATTAACCTACCTCATTAATATTCATGAGGTAGGTTGTAATTTGCTACTGATTGGGAATTGCTAAATACACAGGGACAGTGGCCTGCTGGGGACTATAGACCACCATGTCTGTGTCTACTTTTAAATAAAGCAATGCTGTTTTTTTTAATGCAGCCCATTTTCATTGAAGGAAAACGGGATACCTTCTAAAAAGAAAAATGAAATGTTTCAGTTTCATTTTTTAAGAGTAGGCAGTGATCTTTGGGACTTTTTGCATTCATTCACAAAGGAATTTGCAAATGGGTCACTACCAACTTGAAGTTGGCGGTAAAATGCAAATGTTTTGCGACTGCATTACGGTCACAAAACATTCTTACATACCATTGCGAGTCGCTATTAGGAAGGGAAGGCCTTAACATGCCCCTTCCTAATACTGACTCGCTAACCCATTTTGCGATTCAGTAATAGGTTACCAAATCGCAAAATGGGTTTGGCACTTAGAAAAATGCATTTTTCCAGTCACAAGTGGCTCAATTCTGCGAATGTGGCCCCTAGAACCTTAGAGGCTGAGGCATGAAGTGAAAGAGAAACTGCAAGCCTGGCTGCAGTTTGAATGTTGTGTAATGAGATAGGATAAAGTAATACATATATAGATGTGTAGTGTATACAATAATATATATATAGATATAAAATGCGATGTAAGAGATAGGAAGCATGCAGACAAGAAGAATAAAAGTGGAGTATGTAGTGCAAAATTAAAGACAACAAGAAGCAGTTAGATATTTATAGATAAAATCAGTTTAATGTAAGTCAGTTTAAAAATAGTGATGAGTAGAGTCAGACAGAGAGATTATGGGGCATATTAACAAGGGTTTTATCTCGGCTTTTTTGGCTTTAAAAGCCAAAGAAGCGGAGATAAAAATATCACCCTATCAACAACAGGGTGCTAACATGCAAAATTGCATGTTAGCACCCTTTTTTACTACGCTTCACTTTGCATCTCTAATGAGATGCAAAGTGGGCGTTCGATAGCAAAATAATAGGAGAAATGTTGCTAAGCGACATTTCTCCTATTATCAAGCTTCACGCTAACCCTGTTAGAGACAAAAACAGCAGCGCTAACCATGGTTAACGCTGCTTTTTTACGTCTGCTAATTTTCAGACATAGCCATGTAATCCAATGGGAGGTGGATTACATGGCTAAATCCACCATGGGCGATCAACAAGGATATCCCAATCATTGTAGTTTTATCGCTGCATTACCAGCGATAACCTCCCAAAATACCGCTATCACTGGATTGTTTATCGTCTAGGCGGTTAGCGTTGTTAATACCGCGATAACCAGGCGATATTATCCAGCGAAAGCGGGCGTTAAAAAAATTAACGCTAAAGGCCCTTAGCGTTAATTTTCCCTGTTCCTTGTTAATATGGCCCTATATATTTAAAGACTATAAAAAAACACATTGTCATAAATGTCTGTCTTCCTCTGATCAATGCTCTTTTAGAAAAAACAGAGCAGAAGAAGGAAAAGCCCAGCTTTGTTTTGGTTATTTAAACTGCAGCTTTAATTATGTTCCATGACCTGCCTTTCACCCTGACTGCTGGCTGTGACTGCAGCCATTACAACATCAGAACTCAACTGTAATAACTCAATAAAGTTGAACAGCTACCTTATTTCTTTATCAGTGAGTAAGGAAGTCAGACGTTTGTAGCATATTGTAGGAAGCAGGTGTAGGATGCCCATCAGTCTTGGTGATAATCCGACCTCTATTTAATTTTAAGACCACTAGGGTTTGACCTGTGTGCTCTTCTAAAAATACTATTCTGTTCCCTTCCAATGCATCCTCTAGTCTTTCAGGCTTGTTCTGCCACAATGTCAAAATACCAGGTTGACATTGGAGAGCGAGCAACATTCGTAACAGTTACAAGTAACTGTAGGTGTATTGACTTTTAGTCAAGCACCATTTTTAATACTTACAAATTTGAAATGCTTCTGTAATCTAGAGGGTGGCAGCACAAACTCTTAGCTGCAGCAGTGTGTCCCTATGGCTGACTATAATAACCGACTAACATATCCACCACTTAAAATTTACTTGCTTGTTTCACTATACTAATTAAACACTAATCCTCAATGGGTCCCGGAGTAGCGTGCTTCTCGCCGAAAAGCACTTTGAAGCCTCGTCAGGGGTAGTAAGCGCTATACAAATGCAATTACAATACAATTACAATATAGAGGACCACGTCTGAAGGTCTAGTTCCTTTTTAATGTTATGGAATGCAGAGGTGAGTAGCAATATCCTTTTAATGTAGAACAGAGGGTATTTTATTTCTTCTAATACATTGCTACGCCATCACCCTTCCATAAAGCGCTTGAATCCTTGCTGTCTTACCCTTTGATGTTCATTCAATACAAAAAAAAAAAAGGCAGAATTTGTAATGAAAAATGTAAATGCACCAAAAAACAATTTGTATTGATTTGTAAATAGATATTAAAATTAGTTTAATGTAAGTTATTTTTAAAAATGCAGTTGGTCTGATTGTGTAAATAGAAGCATGAACAGATTCTATCTTTCCTGAAATTACCTATAGCATGAAAAAATAAACATATTGCCATAAAAATATTAACATAGTACCTAAAATATCACCTTTCTGCTGATCACTTTATTTTTAAAGAAATATATCAGAAGAAGAAAAAAGTCAGTTCCTATTTTACATATTTAAACTGGGGCTGTAATATTGCTTACTGATCTTTTACCCTAGCTTCTGGATCCAACAGCAGGCATTGTGATGCCAGATCTCAACTGCAAAACTGTATTTCTGAGCAGTGACCAGATTTCTTTATTGCAGGTGACAGGAGATGTCAACACTCATCTTTAATAAGCAGATTAGAGACAGCTATTATAAAGAGATTTAAGGCTTCTGTGCATTATAAATGGGATAAGTATCCACTGCTGTACATTATAAGTATATTTTAAGTCACTAATGCGTTCTGTGACCTTATGGAGGAATGAGACTAAGGTCATAAAACTCTGAGTCGCCTTGCGATCTACTTATAATGTACGACTGAGGGTATTTTATTCCTTATAATAAACTGTCACACCCACACCCATCCCACATATTGCCTAAATCCTCTGTGTATTGCTCTTTCATTTTAATTTATTTTATTTATTTTCAAACTTCTAAATTGTAGCTGATACCTAAAAGGTGTCCTGGCTACGGTAACCACACATAAAGGACACTGAAGTGATATGAGCCAATTTAACCCAATTAGGCAGATTTTTATGGCTTTCGTAAACGGGAGATGTTCATGATAGATTAGAGAGGCCAAGGAAGACTGTTTCAGAGGTGAGCAGCTTGGATAGAGAATACTCTCAAACTGAGCGTGAACTTCTTAACTTGTGTTGAAAAACTAGTTTGGCATCCACTGAACACAACAGGCATCTGAGAAGATATCTTTGAATTTTCTGCTGAAGATACAAGGGTCCAATTCATGGCCAGCTTTGTGAACCAAGCAGAGGTTCTTGAACTAGTTCATTTAGGCACAGGAAGTCAATGTATAGAATGAAGGGCCACAGATACGTAGGTTTCATTTGACGAGTTCCTAAAAGCAAATATTTACAATTCGCTAGTAGGAAATTGCAGACACCTATGTACTTATGTGTCTTAGACACATTTAGCGATTCCTAATGGGGTTGCAACTAACCTACCTCATTAATATTCTTGAGGTAGGTTGTAATTTGCTACTGATTGGGAATAGCTAAATACACAGGGACATTGGCCTGCTGGGGACCATAGACCACCGTGTCTGTGTTTGCTTTCAAATAAAGCAATGCTGTTTTTTTTAAATGCAGTCCATTTTCATTGAAGGAAAACGGGATGCCTTTCAAAAAGAAAAATGAAATGTTTCAGTTTCATTTTTTAAGAGTAGGCAGTGATCTTTGGGACTTTTTGCATGCATTCACAAAGGAATTTGCAAATGGGTCACTACCAACTTGAAGTTGGCGGTAAAATGCAAATGTTTTGCTACTGCATTACGGTCACAAAACCTTCTCACATACCCTTGCGAGTCGCTATTAGGAACGGAAGGCCTTAACAGGCCCCTTCCTAATACTGACTCGCTAACCCATTTTGCGATTCAGTAATAGGTTACCAAATCGCAAAATGGGTTTGGCACTTAGAAAAATGAATTTTTCCAGTCACAAATGGCTCAATTCTGCGAATGTGGCCCCTAGAACCTTGGAAGCTGAGGCATGAAGTGAAAGAGAAACTGCAAGCCTGGCTGCAGTTTGACTGTTGTGTAATGAGATAGGATAAAGTAATACATATATGTAGATGTGTAGTGTATACAATAATATATATATAGTTATAAAAGGCGATGTAAGAGATAGGAAGCTTGCAGACAAGAAGAATAAAAGTGGAGTATGTAGTGCCAAATTAAAGACAACAAGAAGCAGTTAGATATTTGTAGATAAAATCAGTTTAATGTAAGTCAGTTTAAAATAGTGATGAGTAGAGTCAGACAGAGAGATTATGGGGCATATTAAAAAGGGTTTTATCTCTGCTTTTTTGGCTTTAAAAGCCAAAGAAGCGGAGATAAAAATATCGCCCTATCAACAACAGGGTGCCAACATGCAAAATCGCATGTTAGCACCCTTTTTCACTACGCTTCCCTTTGCATCTCTAGTGAGATGCAAAGTGGGCGTTCCAGAGCAAAATAATAGGAGAAATGTTGCTAAGCGACATTTCTCCTATTATCAAGCTTAACGCTAACCCTGTTAGAGACAAAAAAAGCAGCGCTAACCATGGTTAACGCTGCTTTTTTACGTCTGCTAATTTTCAGACTTAGCCATGTAATCCAATGGGAGGTGGATTACATGGCTAAATCCACCATGGGCTATCAACAAGTATATCCCTTTCGTTGTAGTTTTATCGCTGCATTACCAGCGATAACCTCCCAAAATGCCGCTATCGCTGCATTTTTATCGCCTAGGCGGTTAGCGTTGTTAATACCGCGATAACCAGGCGATATTATGCAGCGATAGCGGGCGTTAAAAAAAATAACGCTAAGCGCCCTTTGCGTTAATTTTCCCTGTTCCTTGTTAATATGCCCCTATATATTTAAAGCCTGCAAACAAAACACATTGTCATAAATGTCTGTCTTCCTCTGATCAATGCTCTTTTAGAAAATACAGAGCAGAAGAAGGAAAAGCCCAGCTTTGTTTTGGTTATTTAAACTGCAGCTTTAATTATGTTCCATGACCCGCCTTTCACCCTGACTGCTGGCTGTGACTGCAGCCATTACAACATCAGAACTCAACTGTAATAACTCAATAAAGCTACCTCATTTCTTTATCAGTGAGTAAGGAAGTTAGACGTTTGTAGCATATTGTAGGAAGCAGGTGTAGGATGCCCATCAGTCTTGGTGATAATCCCACCTCTATTTAATTTTAAAACCACTAGGGTTTGACCTGTGTGCTCCTCTAAAAATACTTTTCTGTTCCCTTCCAATGCAACCTCTAGTCTTTCAGGCTTGTTCTGCCACAATGTCAATACACCAGGTTGACATTGGAGCGCGAGCAACATTCGTAACAGTTACAAGTAACTGTAGGTGTATTGACTTTTAGTCAAGCACCATTTTTAATACTTACAAATTTGAAATGCTTCTGTAATCTAGAGGGTGGCATCACAAACTCTCAGCTGCAGCAGTTTGTTTCTATGGCTGACTATAATAACCGACTAACATATCCACCACTTAAAATGTACTTGCTTGTTTCACTATACTAATTCAACACTAATCCTCTATGGGTCCCGGAGTAGCGTGCTACTCGCCGAAAAGCACTTTGACGCCTCGTCAGAGGTAGTAAGCGCTATACAAATGCAATT
This sequence comes from Triturus cristatus, assembly GCF_964204655.1. Taxonomy (NCBI): domain Eukaryota; kingdom Metazoa; phylum Chordata; class Amphibia; order Caudata; family Salamandridae; genus Triturus; species Triturus cristatus. Next base: position 240,094,925 of record NC_140582.1, read on the forward strand.
ACAATACAATTACAATATAGAGGAACAAGTCTGAAGGTCTAGTTCCTTTTTTAATGTCATGGAATGCAGAGGTGAGTAGCAATATCCTTTTAATTTACAACAGAGGGTATTCCTTCTAATACATTGCTACGCCATCACCATTCCATAAACCGCTTGAATCCTTGCTGTCCTACCCTTTGATGTTCATTCCTTACAAAAAAACAAAGGCAGAATTTGTACTGAAAAATGTAAATGCACCAAAAAACAATTTGTATTTTTTTGTAAATAGATATTAAAATCAGTTTAATGTAAGTTAGTTTTTAAAAATGCAGTTGGTCTGATTGTGTAGATAGAAGCATGAACAGATTCTATCTTTCCTGAAATTACCTATAGCATGAAAAAAGAAACATATTGCCATAAAAAATTAACACAGTACCTAAAATATCACCTTTCTGCTGATCACTTTATTTTTAAAGAAATATATCAGAAGAAGAAAAAAGTCAGTTCCTATTTTACATATTTAAACTGGGGCTGTAATATTGCTTGCAGATCTTTTACCCTAGCTTCTGGATCTAACTTGTGAAACCTCCTGAGGCGCAGCCGGGAGTAGCTAGCCAGATTGAGCACGATTTTGTTTTTAATATAGTAAAACTGAGCATTTTTAGAAAACTTACCTACCCCTCCAGACACACGAGTGCAGTGTGAACCCACCCTCTTTCGCAGCGAAACGAGCGCTGGTGAGGGCGAAATCGCCCATCTTTCTTCGCCGCCATTCCCCACGCCCTGACTGGGACACTCCCACTCCAAGGCCACGCCCCCTGCTAAGCGCTATTAAAGGCGCGTTCAGCCGTAAGCCTACAGTTAACTTGTGAAACCTCCTGAGGCGCAGCCGGGAGTAGCTAGCCAGATTGAGCACGATTTTGTTTTTAATATAGTAAAATTGAGCATTTTTAGAAAACTTACCTACCCCTCCAGACACACGAGTGCAGTGTGAACCCACCCTCTTTCGCAGCAAAACGAGCGCTGGTGAGGGCGAAATCGCCCATCTTTCTTCGCCGCCATTCCCCACGCCCTGACTGGGACACGCCCACTCCAAGGCCACACCCCCTCCTTCCGCCTCATCTCTTTAACAGTTGGGCATGAATCGGAAGCGCAGCGGATGAGCGCAACGGGCGTGCCGATGGTGCGCCGAAGGCGCGCTTAAGGCAAGCTCGTCTGCGCTCGTCCGCGATCAGGCCGCGACCGGGGCCGGTCTCCCTACACGATCCATCAGCCACACCACTGCGACATTCACTCGGACTGAGCTGATGTCTTTGAGACCCCCTCCTTGCGTGACCTGCCCTTGTCCCACCTTTGACACCCGGAGTCAGGCTTATGCCTGCACAGTTTGCAATTTCTCCCTTTTTGCCTCAGATCAAAATATCAGTACAGCGCATGCCCCGAACCCCGCCACCACACGTGGAGCTCAGTCCGTCCTGACCCTCAGAGCTGCGCTGATCAATTGTAGATCATTGGGCAAACATGCCATCGACATCTGGCAGTCCCTACGTGACAACAACTGGGATCTGCTCTTTCTTACCGAAACTTGGCTGAACGATACCACTAACCCTGCTATCACCCTTGCCTTACCGGAAGGTTACAGTATTATCTGTGCCAACAGGCCCAGCGGCTCGCCAGGAGGTGGTATCGCTTTAATTCATAATTCCAAATGGATGGTCTCCCTCCCCCATATGACCAAATTGAATGTATAGAAGGTATGCCTTTCAGTATTCTAACCTCCCCGTCTTCTTCCTGCTCGGGAATTCTTATCTACCGCCCCCCCCCCCCACTCCAATACTGTTCACTTACCGGCTCTGGCGGATTATATCATCCAGCTCAGGACACGTTATGCCAACTTCACCGCTCTAGGTGATTTTAACCTTCATGTCGATAACGAATCTTGTCCGCATAGCAAATATTTCATTTCTATGTTAGCGGACTGCAATCTAGTCCAAATCATAAGCTTACCCACGCATAAAGCGGGTCACACATTGGATCTGATCTGTTCCAATCTACCTTTTATTCAGGCGACCCCCCCTACCCCGGTTATTTGGTCGGACCATTTCCTCATTTCTTTTGAGATTGGCATTCCCTGCCACTTTAGACCCACCATTACCCCCAAATTATCAGGCAGAAATTGGAGCCGCATTACCCCTGAATCACTCCTGGATTACCTAAAAAACACCCAACCAGGCATGTCATCTGACCTCGACCTACAGATCGACCACTTGGATGCATGGATCGGTCAGGCCTTAGACGCTCTGGCCCCTCTCAAACCTATTAAAACCCACAGGGCTGTACCTTCAGCACCTTGGTACTCCGATGAGCTCCGACAGAAAAAGACCTCCTGTAAATCTCTTGAACGCCACTGGAGACAGAACTATACCTTGGACAGTAAACTCACCTACAAAACAGCCCTTAAAGAATATCGGCGAATGATTGAGGAGCACAAACGGGATTATCTGGCCTCTAGAATCAAACTCGCCAGCAATGGCGCTAGGGAGATTTTCAATATAGTGAGATCTTTCACAGACCCTAACGCGTTGACTCGCACTCAACCGGCCTCTCAGTCGCTCTGCGATAAACTTTCACAATTTTTCGAGGATAAAATCGAGACCATTTATTCCTCCTTCCCCACCTCCACCATAGAAGAAGGGGAAGAGGAACCTACAACTTCTTTGCCACCGTTGTCCACTTTCCTCGAATTTGCAGCAGTCTCAGAGGCAGAGTCCCTGGCTGAACTATTTAAATGCAAATCAGGCTCCCCAAATGACCCATGGCCAGCCAAGCAATATAAAAAACTTGCACCTCTACTTAATCCCTACCGGAACCTCATCTGGAATGATTCCCTCAGAACAGGCAGCTTTCCTGCTAAATGGAAACTTGCCTCTCTGGCCCCCATCCTTAAGAAGCCCAATTTGGATCCGGATCTTCCCAGCAACTATAGACCTATCTCTCTTCTGCCTGCTCCTGCTAAGATCCTGGAGAAGATGGTGCACTCCCAGCTGGCTAATTACATCGAGTCTAATGGCCTTCTCCATGATTCCCAGCACGGCTTCAGGTCGGGCCACAGCACGGAGTCAGCCCTTATTGAAATGGCCGACTCGGTGAGGTGGACGCTTGACCGGGGGTCGAGGGCGGTGTTAGTGCTGCTGGACCTTTCAGCGGCATTTGACACCGTCTCTCATAGGATCCTGCTGGGGAGGCTGGAGGACTTGGGATTGGGTGGTGCTGTGTTGAAATGGATCTCATCCTACCTTTCGGACCGCTCACAGCAGGTTTTCACCCCTCCCTACATTTCTTCCCCCAGACCTCTTAAATGGGGAGTTCCACAGGGCTCTTCCTTGAGCCCGCTCCTATTTAATGTTTATTTCACCCCCTTGGCCAAGCTGATCGCCCAGACTGGGATTAAATCCACCTCTTACGCTGACGATATTCAGCTACTTTTCACTTTTGATACCCTCTCCGCTTCTGCTTTTGATCCGCTGAAATCTTGCCTTCGAGACATTTCTAGTTGGATGAATGCCAACTCTCTCCGACTCAATGCAGATAAAACGGAGATGCTGTTCTTTAACTCTCCATCCCCTTTGGATTCCAGCCTGTGGTGGCCAGTCGATCTGAGCCAAGCCCCCATCCCCAAAGACTCAGTTAGAAATCTAGGAGTACGTTGGGATAGCCACCTCAGTTTTAACACCCAGGTACAAACAGTTGTAGCCTCCTGCTTCGCAAAGATCAGGATTATTAAACGGCTTATTAATTACCTGCCAGCGGACTGCCGTAAGACTGTGATCCAGGCATTGATAACTTCCCATCTTGACTACGCCAATGCCCTCTATCTCGGCATCACAGCAGGCCTCTGTCATAAACTTCAGACGGTCCAAAACGCGGCCGCAAGGCTGGTGGAGAAAGTCCCTGTCAGACATTACATGTCCCCATACCTCCGTAAACTGCATTGGTTACCCATTGCCAAAAGATGTGTTTTCAAAGCCATGACGCTGGCCTTCCGAGCGTCTAAAGGCAATGGGTCGGCCCATCTGAAAAACATTTTGCGACCATATGTCAACTCCAGAACTTTACGTTCCAACTCCCTATTTTTTCTGAACACCCCACGATTCAAACGAGCTCGTGCAGGTAGAAAAACCTTTGAGGTCTGTGCTACTCAGTGTTGGAACAAGCTCCCACTAGCTTTACGCACTTGCCAAACTGAATCAGCATTCCGTAAATCCCTGAAGACATTTCTCTTTTCTTCTTAATCAGGCCTGCTAAACCCTGTGCTCTCTGTGTTCTGAGTTTCCAGCGCCGGGACGCCCCGTTGGGGCAGCTGTGTGCTTTATAAAATACACAAATGAATAAATAAATAAATAACAGCAGGCATTGTGATGCCAGATCTCAACTGCAAAAATGTATTTCTGAGCAGTGACCAGATTTCTTTATTGCATGTGACAGGAGATGTCACAACTCGTCTTTAATAAGCAGATTAGAGACAGCTATTATAAAGAGATTTAAGGCTTCTGTGCATTATAAATGGGATAAGTATCCACTGCTGTACATTATAAGTATATTTTAAGTCACTAATGCGTTCCGTGACCTTATGGAGGAATGAGACTAAGGTCATAAAACTCTGAGTCGTCTTGCGATCTACTTATAATGTACGACTGAGGGTATTTTATTCCTTATAATAAACTGTCACACCCACACCCTTCCCACATATTGCCTAAATCCTCTGTGTATTGCTCTTTCATTTTAAATTATTTTATTTATTTTCAAACTTCTAAATTGTAGCTGATACCTAAAAGGTGTCCTGGCTACGGTAACCACACAGAAAGGACACTGAAGTGATACGAGCCAATTTAACACATTTAGGCAGGTTTTTATGGCTTTCGTAAACGGGAGATGTTCATGATAGATTAGAGAGGCCAAGGAAGACTGTTTCAGAGGTGAGCAGCTTGGATAGAGAATACTCTTAACCTGAGCGTGAACTTCTTAACTTGTGTTGAAAAACTAGTTTGGCATTCACTGAACACAACAAGCATCTGAGAAGATATCTTTGAATTTTCTGCTGAAGGTACAAGGGTCCAATTGATGGCCAGCTTTGTGAACCAAGCCGAGGTTCTTGAACTAGTTCATTTAGGCACAGGAAGTCAATGTATAGAATGAAGGGCCACAGATACGTAGGTTTCATTTGACGAGTTCCTAATAGCAAATTTTTGCAATTCGCTAGTAGGAAATTGCAGCCACCTATGTACTTATGTGTCTTAGACACATTTAGCGATTCCTAATGGGGTTGCAATTAACCTACCTCATTAATATTCATGAGGTAGGTTGTAATTTGCTACTGATTGGGAATTGCTAAATACACATGGACAGTGGCCTGCTGGGGACCATAGACCACCGTGTCTGTGTGTGCTTTTAAATAAAGCAATGCTGTTTTTTTTAAATGCAGCCCATTTTCATTGAAGGAAAACGGGATGCCTTTCAAAAAGAAAAATGAAATGTTTCAGTTTCATTTTTTAAGAGTAGGCAGTGATCTTTGGGTCTTTTTGCACGCATTCACAAAGGAATTTGCAAATGGGTCACTACCAACTTGAAGTTGGCGGTAAAATGCAAATGTTTTGCGACTGCATTACGGTCACAAAACATTCTTACCTCATCTTGCGAGTCGCTATTAGGAAGGGAAGGCCTTAACATGCCCCTTCCTAATACTGACTCGCTAACCCATTTTGCGATTCAGTAATAGGTTACCAAATCACAAAATGGGTTTGGCACTTAGAAAAATGCATTTTTCCAGTCACAAGTGGCTCAATTCTGCGAATGTGGCCCCTAGAACCTTAGAGGCTGAGGCATGAAGTGAAAGAGAAACTGCAAGCCTGGCTGCAGTTTGAATGTTGTGTAATGAGATAGGATAAAGTAATACATATATAGATGTGTAGTGTATACAATAATATAAATATAGATATAAAATGCGATGTAAGAGATAGGAAGCTTGCAGACAAGAAGAATAAAAGTGGAGTATGTAGTGAAAAATTAAAGACAACAAGAAGCAGTTAGATATTTGTAGCTAAAATCAGTTTAATGTTAGTCAGTTTAAAATTGTGATGAGTAGAGTCAGACAGAGAGATTATGGGGCATATTAACAAGGGCTTTATCTCCGCTTTATTGGCTTTAAAAGCCAAATAAGCGGAGATAAAAATATCGCCCTATCAGCAACAGGGTGCTAACATGCAAAATCGCATGTTAGCACCCTTTTTCACTACGCTTCACTTTACATCTCTAATGAGATGCAAAGTGGGCGTTCCAGAACAAAATATTAGGAGAAATGTCGCTAAGCGACATTTCTCCTATTATCAAGCTTCACGCTAACCCTGTTAGAGACAAAAAAAGCAGCGCTAACCATGGTTAACGCTGCTTTTTTACGTCTGCTAATTTTCAGACATAGCCATGTAATCCAATGGGAGGTGGATTACATGGCTAAGTCCACCATGGGCTATCAACAAGGATATCCCTATCCTTGTAGTTTTATTGCTGCATTACCAGCGATAACCTCCCAAAATGCCGCTATCGCTGGATTTTTTATCGCCTAGGCGGTTAGCGTTGTTAATACCGCGGTAACCAGGCGATATTATCCAGCGATAGCGGGCGTTAAAAAAATTAATGCTAAGCGCCCTTAGCGTTAATTTTCCCTGTTTCTTGTTAATATGCCCCTATATATTTAAAGCCTGCAAACAAAACACATTGTCATAAATGTCTGTCTTCCTCTGATCAATGCTCTTTTAGAAAAAACAGAGCAGAAGAACGAAAAGCCCAGCTTTGTTTTGGTTATTTAAACTGCAGCTTTAATTATGTTCCATGACCCGCCTTTCTCCCTGACTGCTGGCTGTGACTGCAGCCATTACAACATCAGAACTCAACTGTAATAACTCAATAAAGTTGAACAGCTACCTCATTTCTTTATCAGTGAGTAAGGAGTCAGATGTGTGTAGCATATTGTAGGAAGCAGGTGTAGGATGCCCATCAGTCTTGGTGATAATCCCACTTCTATTTAATTTTAAGACCACTAGGGTTTGACCTGTGTGCTCTTCTAAATATGCTATTCTGTTCCCTTCCAATGCATCCTCTAGTCTTTCAGGCTTGTTCTGCCACAATGTCAAAACACCAGGTTGACATTGGAGAGCGAGCAACATTCGTAACAGTTACAAGTAACTGTAGGTGTATTGACTTTTAGTCAAGCACCATTTTTAATACTCACAAATTTGAAATGCTTCTGTAATCTAGAGGGTGGCGCACAAACTCTCAGCTGCAGCAGTGTGTTTCTATGGCTTACTATAATAACCGACTAACAATCCACCACTTGTAGCAGCACAAACTGTGAGCTTGCAGCAATGTGTCTCTATGGGTTAATGTATCAATTTAAACTAGTACATCATTGGGTGGGGGCATGGCCACAAAGATTGTCAGAAGCACTTAAAACCTGTTACACTACCTGTCAAGACATCCTGTCAAATAGCTATGATTAAATCTTGCCATCCATTACATCAAAAGTCTGTTTTCAACAACATGATATTGCTTTGATGTGCCCTTGTGATGGTGAAAATGTGCTGGGATATGATGACCCTGGTCCATTTGATCCAACAACATGAGGCCCGACTGTAGGTGGAATGACAATATGATGAGAGGCAAGAAGAAAAAGGAGAACCCCCAGGTTGACGCAGAGGCAGTTTGGGGATTCTCGCCTGCGTGGGGACGTGTGGAGACTGACTACATTTGTGTCACAGCCTCTTGTGGTCTGCCAATGAGGAAGATCACTAGTGGTGGTCTGCCTTCCCGGTGCAGGCAATAGCCCGGAGGGAGATCAGTAAAATATGTGTTGTGGCTTGGGTCTGATTTGTAGCTCAAATAGGATGGGGTCTCCCTCCTGCCTTGGAGAGAATGACTGGACTGCATGCCAGAAGTGGGGCCTCATAATAAAAGAAAATGAGTTTTGAGGGCCTAGCTTGAAGATCAGAGCATGGTCACCACTTTGCAAATTTGAAAGACTGCAAGCTCCTGCGAGAATCACATTTTCAAAATTTAATATATGGAAATCCAAACATCAAAGATTGGTCTGTGGAGTGAAACATGTCAGAAATGCAGACAAAAAAGGAACATCTGTTCATATGTGATGGCCTGTCACATGAGTGTCTCCTCTGTACAGAGTGGGGTAGGTAAATCCACACCAGTAAAGAGGTTTCCCACATTGTCATGGATTTGACTAGTAGCCTGAACTGTTTATGTCAAATTGTGCTTGTGTTGGGCTAAGGTGATCAGGCTAGATCACTTTTGCAGACATGCTGTAAACAGTCATTTGAATTGGTCTGCCCTGATTGGCCGCTAGTCATTAGAGTATACTGAATGGTTATTATAGATAACTGGTGGAGAGATGGCTCTTGCAGAGACCAGGGCTTGGATGGTGTGATACCCACAGGAGAAATGGTTGTGTCTAGGATGGTATACAGACCAATTTCCAGCTGATTTACTGTAATCCTGGGCCAATATCCACAGTAAGTGGTTAATCGAGGATGCCAACTTTGGTAAAAGACAAACCAGGTCAGACTATACAGGTCAACAAAATTGTCAAATTTATGTCTGGCCTAGTGAAGAAAAGTTCAGAGGAGCCAGAGGTACCATTGAATGGATATGTGCGCCATAGATGCTCCATTGGCAGGTGATATTCTGAAGGTGATCACAGAACAGCTTTCATCAAACTACAAGAAACCACCTACTGTCTGGAGGCAAAAGTAGAAGATGCTGAGGGATGATTCATATGAAATAGGGTTTGTTTCCTAAGATTTCTGGACAGGAAGGTCCCATCAGTGGAACTGTTTTTGGAGAAGTGGTTTCTAGAAATACAAAAACAGAGAACACATTTAAGGACCTCATAGTACATTGTCCACTCCCAAAACTGGGTGTGCCACTGCAGCCCTGTATTGCTCAATTTCTGAACTTCTAGGACACAAACAAAATCCTGCAGGGAGTAGGTCATATTTTCCATTCACAGTTTAAAGGGGGAAAAGGAGAGATATTCCCTGACTACACATGAACCGTCCAGTGATAACATTGATCATTTGAAGTTGTTGAAAGATACGATTGCGATGTTGGATTAAAATACATGCAGTTTTTCCAAACTTAAGATACTCAAGGGTATGCAAGTAAATTTTTCCTGTCTTCCAAAACAGGGTAGGACAGAGTAGATGGATGATGGTGCTTCCATAAAGGCTAGAAGAACCAAAAACAACAGATGTATCACACAGTACCATTGGCTTTCTTTAGTAGAAGAGGAGCCTATTCTGACAATGACCCTGCCGGAGCAAGTGGTGGTCAATAACACTGAACTTTGTGTTTTTTTGTATTATGTTTTAGAAATGCTGGGTCTAGAAAAGTAAGTTTGGAATATTTGGACTCCATAGACTTTCGCCTTACCATAATTGGTGTAGCAGAAATCACTGCTGTTTTAAGAGATGGAGGGAGTTCTGTAAGTATTACTGTATATATTAAAGGCAGAGGTGATCCATATCAAGATAATAAATGGAAGCTGTTAGGAGGTCAACATGTGGTATTGAAATAAGAATATGTTCTTGCACTTGAGTTTCATCCTACTATGGGTGGTTGAGAACATACTATGATGTGGAATGCGCACAGATTGAACAAGAAACAACTCAGTACTCACATTTAAAAAAAAACAGAGTGTGGGTAGAGTGTTTCTTCAAAATACTTACTTAAACACACTGGAACATGTTACATTTGCTAACAAGTGAAGAGGAGACCTGTTCTCTTCCTCCTACTTCACTAATTCTAGGGGAGTCAATGTGTGGATTGACAGAGGAGTTCCTTTTAGAAAACGTTTGGTTATACATGACCCGTAAGGCTGATATTTGCTTGCCACTTGGATGGTCAGGAGATGTGACTCTTTAATCTATTAGACACTAATGCCCTTGATCTGACTTTCTTTCTGAAACTAATGGACATTATAGGATCAAAGTGAGACACTCCAGTGACCCCTGAGTAGAAGACATCAATTTTTCGACATCCAGAGAATTAGATAGATCCACACTAAGATAGACACTGTGCCAGATACACAAGAGACTTAGATGACATTATAGAGAAAACATTTATAGAGAAAACATGATCTTTGACATCTAATGTAACCATTCTACTCACACCACATGACTTGTTCAACAGGTTTAATTATACTTTTATAAATCGCAGCACATGTGAAAGGTGATTGGATTTATACCATCTGTGTAGAATCCTTTCAGACCACTGACCTCATTACTTACTGTACACTCTGCAGAGTATCAACAGCTATGTCCAAATAGGAAATTGAGTGCAGAATCCCTTCATGATGCTAATTTGTGCTAGGAAGTATTAGAATTCCTAAATGATTATTTGAGTTAAGAGAGGTAGCTGCATTATGGACAGGTAATGCATTGGGATGTATTTATCTTTAAAACATTGTGTCTTCACATCTTTCTTAAATTGAAGCAGAACTGGGGCAGTCCTAATGGATACACAGATGTTTTTCCAGATCCTGGGCATACAGTTGGAAAAGCCCTGCGCTCTTCTTTTTTATTTTTCACACTTCTTATTCTGTAGCCCGATGGTGTCCTGACTGCAGGTGTGGTAAGAACAACCAGGCATGGTGAGCGTGGGCTAGTGGTAGTGATGAAATAAATTCTCATATACAACTTATAGACAAAGGTTATAAACAGAGAGGGATGAATTGGGCAGTATGTTTGAACCATTAGGAGAGGGAAACCAGTGTCTGCCTATCCTTTGTATACTTGCTCAAGAAAGTGATCGCCTATCCAGGCAGATGGTCAATGATACAGTCATGTTTTAGCTATTTAGGCACACTTTCTTCAAAGATAAAAAACCCCTGACCAGCAGTTGACATATGCCTACTTGGCTAAAATGAAACTACCACAATGAACTGTGGAACAAAGAAAGTTGATGGATAGCCCTTTAACAATAGAAGATTTAGAAGACATGAAGAAGGGGAAGACTCCTGACTTGGATGAACTTCCAACAAAGTTCTATCAGACATACTCTCGAATATTTTTATATAAGCTTTTAAAGGTCTTTAATGAATCACTGAAAACAAGCTGGCTCCTGAGTCTATGAGCGAGGCCAAAATTATGATGGTTCCCGAGCCTGGTAAAAATCTGAAAGGCGTTAAATCAGACAGGTCTCTATTGATGATACAGATGATAAAAAAAATCCTTAGTTGGGCTTTAGTGAGTATATAGACATAATACACGCTGAGTACCTGTGTTTCATGTTGCAAGGTAACACCACAGGCAATATGTGTTGGTTAGACAAAAAATGTGTATTGTATTCTTGGAAAAGACTAAAGGAGAATATGCAGTGGCCTCTCCTGCCACTGAGAACACATATGACACAGTAGGAGTGGTTTTTAAATTTATAATATTGGCCTTTCTTTCCTGCAGTGGATACAGTTACTCATTGCAAAGCTCACACATGGGTTAGAAAGGTCAGGATAGTATCAGATAGGTGAACTCTGAAACAAGGGGCACTCCAGTGATGCCCTTTGCCACAGCTGTTGTTCTCTCCGTGTTGATAAAGTCCTTGGCCTATATGCTATAATGAGATAGAAACAAAGGGAAGTAAAGATAGGGCCTTCTACACAATTTGCAAAAGGATGTAGGAGTATCACAGTAGTATTACAAGAGTGTGTTTTTGTTTTTACGTATTTCTTACATGACTTTTTTAGTCAGCCCCAAAACATCCCATTCCTTATCAGTAAAAGTGCAGATGTCACATTCCTTTCTATTTAAATTAATAACATTTTCCATATTTAGTCTCATTTTAGATGTTTTGGGGCCACTTAAGTAAGGTATGTAAGAGTATGTAAAAGGGTCCTACTGGAGCACTACTTTAAGCATTTTAAAATGTTTTGTGAATTGGCCTCAAGGTCGCCTACAATGCAGATGGGAACAGTCCAGCTGAGTTGCCAGGCCAGATCCACTCTGGACTGGAAACAAGCATCCTGGGATTATTTTTGGTATCACCCTTCATCAGCCAGGATAGCTTGACTTCAGTGGCATGGTGAGCATGGGAACCACGCCTGGGCATACCCTCCCCACTAAAGGTGACAAATGCAAAAAGAATAAATGATGTAAGGAATGCTAAACAATGTCAAACACTCACCCCCGGTACAAAGATCTGGGCCTAAATCCATTGTTTTTTGCTCACCACGCCATTCCAGTTTGGACCTAGCTGGGCTTATTACTGGTGATAGCTCAAAAACGGTCCCAGGATGCTTGGTTTCTGGTCCAGGGTGGTCCTGGCCTGACAGTTTGCACTGGACTCTTTCCATGGGGAGCAGGGTCAAGACTGATTTGCATACGGATGGGTCCAAACCTGCGGTGGCATGGTGAGCAAAAAAACGATGTATTAAACCCAGAGCTGGGGGTGAATGTTTGATGATGTTTAGCATTCCATCTATCATCTTTTTGTGTTGCACGTATGAAGGAAGTACTTGGATGTCAATTCTGCTGATGGAAAAGACTTCAGAGGGCTATTACTGATCAACCTCTAAATTGGCATCCAGAGATTTAGAGATCTGTAACTGGTATAACTTAGGTATTTGCTTTTAAGTGATTGTTTTTCTCTTGGAAGTCCTTGTTTGGAAATGATCGTGCAATTTCTGAGTGAACAGCTGGCATGTATTTTACTTCCTGTTGACTGAAAGTCCCGGAATTCTAGAATATATTGGTTATACTGGTTTGCGGGGGGGGTGGCTTCTTTTAACTGTTGTAGGCGTTTAATGATGAGGCCTGGAATTTTCAGCAGAAGAAAATACCCTGGAATGAAGGTCACCCATGGACGGGTTCCTTATACAAATACTCTAAAATTATTTCCTAAGTGGACCTGGTCAATTTATGACGTCCTGAAATTTACTCACAGGAAAAAAGCAGAATTACCTTTAAAGATTTAGCCAATTTGACCAAAGAACCATTTTTTCGACTGGAGAACATCTTGTTCAGGCTATCCACTTTCACTAACAAGACACCCTTACTTTGGACTTTTTAGTGCTTGGAAAACTTTACAGCAGCAGTCTTCAAACTTTGTAAAACTGGGCCCCTCCGAGCAAAATGTGTTAGAGTTAAGGCCCCCTTAAAACCTTTAAGGGGGTAGATTGAGACAAGGGTAAGGAGGCTATTATCCAGGAGTGGCTTTATTGTTTTAACCTTTCAAACAGAAGGGAGGGAGAGAAGAGGGAAGACAAGCATCCATGCCAGTGCTTGATTCTGATTGACCACAGGGGGTGGCAGATATTGGGATAAAATGGCAAATGCAAAAGTGCATTGTGTTTTACTGACAGACTGACTAAAACATCTGCAGACAACTTGAAAATAAATTGCAAAGTGCTATATGAGCATTGCTTTGCCTCTCTGCCCACTCGAGCTTACTTACCAAGCTTCCAGTGCTCTTGCAATGGGCTGCATGTTGAGAAGAGGCCTTTGTCATGCAAGTCAGACTGCCTTTAACAATGAAGCTACAAAAAAATAGTGATGGGAATTAGCTATACAACATATTAAAGAAAACTGCAAGTGTGTCTCTTATGGGACTCCCACAACACTGGGGGTGTGTTGAACTGCGCCTCCCTTCAGAAGACTCCATGCCTCCCAAGGGGGCTGCGCCCCCCAGTTTGAAGACAAGGGCTTTAGACCAAATGTATTTAGTGATCACAGGCTCCCACATGACGTAGCCTGTATTCCTGGGCCCTAATGAGATAGAGCTTTCAAGTGGACTGGATGAAAACTATCAAATTTACTGGTGTCTTGTTAATCTCAATTTAGACTAGACTGTGAGGGACCATGAACATTATTGTATGTACATATACTTGTGTGTCAGCCTCATATATTACTATGTTGCTGTGAGATATTTGGTTGTTCGGTGAGTGGGAGGGGATGGTAGCCCTTCTCAAGTCAATGCCACAATCTTTCTCAGGGTGAGCCACAAAAAGTCACTACATTACCCTGTGCTTAAACCTCTGGTAGATTGACACACAAGCAGTCAGGCTTACCTTAGAGGCAATGTGTAAAGTATTTATGCAGCACACAAACAGAAATAAAGTGAAAACACACCACAAGAAAAATCCCATGCCAATTTAGAAAAATATAGTAAAATTATTTGACACCAAATATATAAAAATCCAATCAGCAGAACTGGAGATAAGCAATTTCAAAGATTTGAGGCAAGCATAGCCCCTAAAAGCACAACACATTACCGCGGTTATCTGGTTCTGCACAACAGGCTGAAAGTCACAAGTTCAGGTTGGCAGTGATGGAGTGTGGGCCAAACAGAGGGACCAGTTTAGTCCCGCTGAACAAGCTACCTGCTGAAGTCCAGTGTGAAGAGTTCCATTCGAGGTAGAGGGGGCGTGAGGAGCAGGGAGTGCATTGTGGATAATCGTTGCTGTATCATGAAGGGCAGGGAGGGCGTCAAAGATGGTCATTGCTAGCCATTGGCAGTCACCATCGGCTGCCGAAGCTATACTGTGAAGTGCAGATCTTGTGTTGCTAGCAGGCGCTGGAGGTCAGTGGGGGCAGCAAGATCTTGGTGCAAACATACCTGCTCACTTTCGTGAAGTGTCCAAAATTTTAGGATTCCTCCTTTTCTTCTGGGAGAAGCACAACTAATGTGGCACTAAGAGTCCAGAACTTGAGAGGCACCTCTTGGGATCAGTAACTAATTCCAGCAGAGAACAGCAGGGCGCAGGCAGATCCAGTGCAGCAGTTTAGCTTGGCAGTTGCTGAGGGGACTCTGGAACCTACTGTTTCCTTGTAGTTCAGAACAGGAGGTCAGTCAGTTGACCCTTGTAGTCACTTCAAACTGGGATGAAGGGTGCTGATCCAGTCTTCCTTCTCAGACAGCAGGCAGGCCTCAAGCAGCACGGCAGTCCTCGGTCAGCAGGGTAGTCCTTCTGCTGTTACATCCACAGGTTCAGGATTGTACTGAAGGATAAGTCTGAGGGTCCTACGACGATGGCTTTGAAATGGGAGATACTTCTGGAGTTTCTCCCCCCCCCCCCCCCACAGAGGTGTTTCATTTACTGCCTCCCTCTCCTGGTCCTAGTCTGTCTGTCACCACAATAGGCCAGTGTGAAGGTCTTTGTGTGCGAGCTGAGGCAGTGTTTTTGAAGTGCAAGTGTGGTAGGTGACACCTTCATTAAGTCAAGATGGCCCATCTTGCCAACATCCAGGCTTTCTATTGTGATACGGTCTGGGAGGAATGCACAAAGGTCAACTGCCAACTACACCTAGTCAAGTGATCAGGGAAACAGGCTACAGGCACTAAATGGTTACAACAATAAAATGTAAACTTTCTAAAAGTGGCATTTTCAGAATTATAGCTTAAAATCTGACTTCATTATTAAAGAGGGCTTTAAATTACAGTTCCTCAGACACCAAACTTTTCTGATATTCCTACCTGCTCCAACACAAAAGGTATCACTTATTAAATGTAATAAGGTAACCCAATGTTATCCTACGGGAGAGATAAGCCTTGCATTAGAGGAAAAAAAGAACTTTTCACTACCATGACACATAATACTCAAAAGTACATGTTTAACTTTTTAAATACAATGCACTCTGCCCTATGGGCTGGTTAGGGCCTACAATAGGGGTGACATGCATAAACAAGCATTTGCAATGCAACAGGCCTCACAGTTACGAGAGTTTGAGCTATCGGCATTGTAATTGACAATGCCTTTTATTTATGTGTTTTTTTTAAAAACAGGTAAATAAAAGGCATTGTAATTTACAAAGCAAATAGTTTGAACTATCGCAAATGCGTGACCTATCGCATTGCAAAAGTTGTTAGAAGAGAGCGTGTCCTGCCTTTTCTTGCTTACAAGAGCAGGCAGGACAAATCTCTTTGAGAAAATAGTGCTCGAAGGTTGTAATTAAAGCCTAATGAGCAACAACACACGTTAAAGGGGATGTCTTCATTGGAGGTTACAAAATGGGAAAAGGTTGCACTAAGGAGGGACTACTAAGCCTATTGACTAATGAAAAGCCACAGTTTACAATGGACAGTGACACAAGCCAATAAAAAAACTGGGCAAAGAGTGCGCAGAACTTCACGTCCATACCTTAATGCAGCATGCGTTTGCCAGCTCACTATTCTCCTATCTAAGGGCAGAGCTGAAAAACCCTAAGCCGCTGTTACCAAGCAGCTTTGTTCATAATTTTAAAAGGTCATCATGGGAAAACAATGTTCACCCCACAGTGTTAAGATGCCTCCAAACTCTAACGGGTCTAAGGACCATAGAAGAAATTATATTCCTTGCTTTTGCATGAGAAACTACCTGATCCCCAAAACCGCAATGCAACTGATCCCAACCATTATCGATCTGCAATGGACTGCTCGCAGACAACAGCTGCTGATATTGTAGCCTTCATACCACCTGACCCATGCCATGTTAGGCTCGCGCAAATGTCCCATCGTCCAGAGAAAATTATAAAGCAGATGTAGCAAATAAATGTCACCCCCGAGACCTTGCAAACTTCTATCCCTTTATATTATATACGTTGCACAGCGTTAACCTACTACTCTTACCATTCAATGTTTTTTTTGCAGATTTATATAGTGCTAACTCGACCCGAAGATATTGGAGCGCTTTACATAAGCACCAGTTATGTTACGCAAGGACACATTCATTATTTGTTTGGCGCAGGGAGATTAAGGGCCTCATGTAGGAAGCCTAATACCGGTCGGTAACGGCTGATTTTCGGTAAATATACCGTTACCGACCGGTATTTAGGCTTTTGAGATGTAGGGGGATCATTTCATGATTCGGTATTTACCGAATCGGTAAAATTACCGAATCGGTAATTTTACCGATTCGGTAAATACCGAATCATGAAATGAGATGTAGGGGGAGTGTGTGGTGGGTGTGGGGACTTCGTTATTTACCACCAACTAAAGGTTGGTGGTAAAGGACGAATATGTGTAAAAAAGCATTTTTGTGCACGTTTAAGTGTGCAATGTGGCAGACATACATGCCCTTAGGGCATGTATGTGCGCCACATGTGCACACATGGCCGAATCAGGGGTGCAACAGGGTGTCAATGTGACACCCTGCCACCCTTGCATGTGCTCCCCCCATTACCGAATCGGTATTTACCGAATCGGTAATAAGGCATACCTTCCCATCAATGGGAAGGTATGCCTCATTACCGAATCGGTAAATACCGATTCAGTAATTACCGAATTTCTACGAATCGGTAATTTTTACCGATTGAATACCTACATACGAGTTACCACTTCTTAAATACCGAATCGGTAAAGTTCGGTATTTAAGAAGTGGTAACTTGTATGCTACCTACATATGGCCCTAAGTGATTTGCCCAGAATCACTGGATGCTGAACCGACGCACCCGAGGCTCGACCCCGGTTCCCCAGCTCCAAAGTTGGCAGCTCTAGCCATAAGGCTATGGGCTTCAGGTGGCAATGTGAAAACAATCAAACAATTCTTGTGACCATTGATGCCTATGACCAATGAAAACTTTTCAAGGTATCTCCAAACACTCATGACACCAATTATTGACTCAGGAATGCACAATAGACATGTTTTCTAAAATAACACTTGTAATACGTCTACTCACTGTGCATTGTACATTGTCCTCCCACTCTGACTTCCGTAACTCACCAAATGCTGCTGGCCCGCTGAGAGCACATCGATGTTTATTACCCACATTCCTGATCAAGCGATACTGAGAAAGCAGCCTCTTCCGCCCTGCTTAACTTGTAGGTGACTCGCCTACCTCCATGCGCTTCTAAAAGTCAGCATCTGTCTGAAAACCAGTATGGCAAATTGTGTCCCAAACCAAAGAACTCAGTGGGAGGCCTGCCTGAGCAGGTTTTCATGTGTAGCTCTGGGCGCAAACCTCCGTTTTCCAGGGGTTTTGCTGCCGAGCGCAGTCTAAGCTGAGGTTGGGTTTACAGCGCCTGGTAACTCTAATTAAAGAGCTGGACTTTGCAAATGCCACACTGATCCCCCTTTGTTTCTCTCAAAGGGGAAATGGTGCCAACTGGTTGGTATGAGGAAGGTTACACTTGCAAATGCGAATCAGATGACACTCTCTTTTCTTTCCCATACACGAGTTTCGGCATTGGGAGTTTTTCAATGAAGGCATCCTTGCTGCACTTCATGCAGAGCCATTATTTTTAAATCATAATTGACCTGATTCCAACTGGCCATAAGGGCTCATTTGACATCGCCACCGCATTGCTCACTGCCTCTGGCAGGAGCTTGCAGACGCACCTGTTCTTTATGAACACTTTAAATCCACCGAGCCATCCTGTTTCGTAAAATGAAAACTAATGACGACGCACGCAGTGCTCACGAGATGGAAGACCAACGCCGACAGGACAGAGCAGCAGAATGCCGATTCCTGTAACAGACATGGAAAAGGTGCCAGTGTTAAATGCTCTTTGCAAAGCCCGCAGAAGTCTGTAAATACTCATTAACATTGAATCCCTCCCGCAAAGGTCTCCGGGGTTGTGCTCAGTCAACATTTAGCTGTACCTTGCATGCAAGTCCTGCCAACCATTTTATGTTTTTTACAAGGATGACCCACGCTCCGTTTTCTAAACTCGCTTTATATTCTTCAGAACCGCTTAAACCCATCTGGCAGTGCTTTATTAGGGGCTCATGCAAGTGTCGTTTTCAAGTCCAAACATTGTTATTTTTGCACCCTTGACAAATGGGCCTCTCTACTAGCGGCAGGCTGGTAACCACGGAAACTAATGGATAAAAAGCCCGCAAGTGGTGCACACGCGCGCGCCACAGCGAAACATGTGGTTTCACTTATCGCGTCCGTGTCTGTGCACGATAATTGAAACCATATGGCCGGCGGTGCGGGTAACCGACACCAATAGGCCATGGGCTCAGCAATGCGCCCGCCTTTGGCCAATTGCGTGCTGTCTTTGTAAAAAAGATGCACGCAAAGGCCAATAGCGTGGCCTAAAAGGAAAAGCACATGCACAAGCGTTTTTCAAACCCCCTACAATAGGTCTTTCCCTGCGCGAGCAGTGCTGCGCACTGAAACGCTAGGCGCAAGACCTAAAAAGGAAAGTTTAGGCCTGGCAAAATGTTTATTTTTTAGCCAGGTTGAAATGGCAGTTTAAAACTGCTCAAACATGCTGCAATGATAGGACTGAGAAATGTTTTTAAAGCGCTTCTTAAGTATGTGGCACAATATGTGCTGCAGGTCCACTAGTGGCATTTAATTTATGGGTTCAGAAAACAGGAGGAGTAAAGGTAAAAAGTTTGGGGGTGACCCTGCAGAGAGGGTCAGGTTCAAAAGTTGCTTTTTGAAATTGAAGGTTTTTCTAAACCAGGCTTCTTGCTAGAGTTACCTAGTATTCTGGAACTCAAATCGCATATAACCTCCAAGGTGGTCTCATTGGACATGTTTTACTTCCATAATTCAATTTGTTTTAAAGTGTGATGGTAAATCCATCACCAAGACAAACCCACTCTTGAATGAGACCACATGCCCTCCTGGATCAGAAATGGAGGTGCGGAGGTCCCAGACTACTCACTGGAGTATACTCAGGAGTTGCTTTATTTTTTCTTATATTTAAGTTTTTTTCTCTATAATATTGTCTGTGGTATTAAGAGCCTACAGACCTTGATGCCCTACTGAAAGGAATGCCCACACATACCACAGGTGTGTCTCTGTCATGAATACGTTTTCATCCATGGGGGAGATCCTTAACCACAATTATCATCAATACTTGAATATTCTTTCCCTTGATGCCCTTCTGCCCAAGATGCCCGACAACTCCAGATGCTCGAATCCCCTGGCGTCCATAAATCTGTGGATGCCTGATAGCACAGGATGTTTTTCAGTCTCCTACTTTTGGGTGCACTACTGCCTCCTAACAATGTGTACTAATAATCATGTGTGTCCCACTACCCTTGTTGCCCCATTTACCCATAATGCTTGAGGCAGTCTTAGTCTTAAATGGCCTGATGCCTTTGATGGCTTCCTCGAATTCATGCTCCTGAAGAAGGTACACAAGCTGCAGATGAGTTGGTTAATGGTTGGCGCATCAATCTTCTACCTCCACCCCCTTCAGATGAGCACTAGGCTTCAATTTCACTGTAGGGGCACAATTCCTTCTTGAGTTAAAAACGTCCTGAGTTCAAAGGATTGAGCTTGCGGTCAGTGTAGCCCTGCTCTGGCTTCACAGAAAAGTAACCGTGCTCTTGATCAAACCCTCTTCCCCTCCACAGGTTTGAAACTGAATAGGTTTCCGCTTTGTGGGCATGAATGTCACTGTAGGCCTCATCTGTCGTCTGCTGAAGCTCAGTGCAAGTCCCAGAAAGTGGAACAGAGCTTATAAATAGTCCTTCCACACACAATTAGCTCTTGAAAGTCCTAATACCTAACTGTCCTTATTATGTTTTTCTTTCTTTGAACATGGATCCATCTGCTTCTCTTTTACCTGGCTTCTAGCTGGTCCTGTTGATTGTTTTTCCTTCCCTTGGATGTTGAGCAGTCTGATTTGCTGCTATGTTTCCTGGACGCTCTACCACATAGTTATTTTTAGATCCTCTGTCTATGTACGTAACTGTTGACACGTTTCTGTTTTGCTAGACTTTTGGCGCCAACCACAGTACATCTTATTTGTTTATACTTTATGAGTGTACCGTTTGTGTTTGCTTGATGATCTTGATTGCTTTCAGCAGCTGCCTCATCACAGCATGTTGGATTTTATAACACAAGACGTTAAAATATGAAACTAAATCCATCGTAATTTATGAACTGCCATCATCCCAGAGCTACATTTCTGGGAACATAGACATTTATTATGCTAGAGAGGTGATACCTAAGTGAAGATCAAGAGATAGGAGGGTGATTATTTTCAAGAACTGAGCAAATCAGCAAAGTGCGTGTGCATTGTAAGTTGGAGGACTTTAAGAATTGGTTGATGGAGAAAAGCTATGAGAAGAATTTCAGACATCCACTTTAGCCATAGACTCTGGGATGGATCTGGACAGTGTCCCTCAGTGAGTGGGCTGGCGTAGGGTTCAGGCTGTGGTCCCCAAACTTATCATTGCACAAGGCCTCGTGAGTAAAAAAGACACTGATTAACTGATTGAACAGGCCAAACGTAAATGCTCAATGCTCCCAGCACTGATTTTTAGTAGTTAATGCGTAACTAGGAGAAATGATATTCAGTGGTGCATACTCCACGAGCTCCTTCCAAACAGTCAACATAAAATGTGTCTAAAAGTATGTACATTATGGGCAAGTGTAGTGGAAGCTTGCTCTCAAACAGAGAACAACTACATACAACAGGTAGAAGCAGTGCGAGATTCCTTCACCCAGAAAAGAAATACAGCACGAACAGCAAGAACTAAGCTTACCTCACTCAAAGAACTTGTTTGGCATGGACAGCAGAAATGTAAGTGTGAGATCAGGGCTCGTCTTCTGGAGACATTGTGACTGCAAGAATGTATGCAGGCAAGTATGCGGTGGCAAGGCTTACTACGGGCCCTTCTCTCCCTCACAACATGTGGCGGACTCGGGATGCTGGGACAGAGGCCCCCTGCTGAGCCTCGATTATCACCGAGACCTTCTCTATTTCCAGAACTCTTCCGTAGGTCATATTTCTCCTGAGACTTAATCTGAACTCATGCCCTCAGCCTTCACACATTCACCCTCAGCTTACTTTCATTGGTCATCTGCTTGGTCATCAGATTACCTCAACCAGCACTCCCTGACCTCATCCGCTCTGCATTAATCCTCAGTCTGTCTTTAAATACCCTTTACCAATCTAAGGGGCATATCAGCAACAATCGGCGATAATTATCGCTAAGCGCACTTAGCGCGAGGATAATTATCGCCGGTTAGCCTGAATGTTTATCGCTGAGATAGCGTGCTATTAGCAACGCTTATCTGAAAAGCGATATGAATCCTAGCGCTAACTGCCAAACGTGTGATTATGCTGGAAACCCAGCGATAATCCCACAAAGTTTGGCGATAGCTTGCTGATAGGGCCTCACATACTTATCCATTGGATATCGGGGCTAAGTCAGTTTCAAAGCAGGTGTTAGGAAAGTAGCGATAACAGAGGTTATCGCTACTTTTCCTGTCGCTATGCTTCTTTGTGTGAGGCTTGATAATAGGACAAATGTCGCTTTGGGACATTTCTCCCGTTATCCTGGGGAGTAACGCCCACTTTGCATCTCATTAGAGATGCAAAGATGGGCGTTAAGGGAAATGGAGATAAGGCAAGGTTTCACACGATAGCGTGACCTTGCAGATAAGGCGATAAAATTATCGCCGCTTTTCGTCCGAAAACAGACGCACAAGTGGCGATAATATTTTAACACCTGCTTGCTGATATGCCCCTAAGATATTCCAAACTGGACCTCAATCAACCTTAAACTAATTGCCAGCCACCCTCAGAGATCCTCTGCCAGTCCTAAAATACCCTCAGCTGGCTCTCAGGACAGTACCTCAGGCCCAGTCGACCTGTGCGTATACCAACTGTGCGTGTTCTTATTGGGCTGCTGCTTTTGAACATGGCCTACCATAACTTAAAATCTGCTGGCCCCACGAGGACATGCTGAGCCCTAAAAACACCTTTTACCTAATCCCGAGAATCCTTTAGCTTGCCCTCAAATTGCTTCAACACGCCACCACAGTCCCTCACCACACCCTGCTCGCCACAAGTGCACCAGGGGCCATGCCAACTGGTTAGTAGAAAATCTGAGTGATTTTAATGTTGAATCTGGGGATATTTGTTGTATGTCTTTTAAATTCAGGGTGTTTGGGTAAAAATTAACATTAAGCTAGAATCAGTAAGGACCTTTTGAATTTTGGCAGACTTGGAAGTGGCTGCCATTGAGACCAATGGAGAAATGGGCAAGGAAAGTGCCACCGAATACCAATTTCTTTTGACTCGGCTGAAATAATGAAAGCTAGCATCCATATCCCTCATCTCTGCTGGCTTCTAACGCCGCAGAATATGCAAGGAGTCACTTCCTTTTGTTTGCAAGCCTATGGACCAAATACAGATTAATTAATGTTAATCAATGTCAATCCACTGCTTGTGCTGTGATTGAGATACTATTTCGCCTTTTTTTGTTTTTTTACGGAGTTTTATATAGCGCGAACTTGACCCCAAGGTATCAGGTATCAGAGCGCTTTACACAGCACCAGTTGCGTTACATGAGGACACATTCATTTTGTTAGACACGGGGAGATTACGTGATTTGCCCAGAATCACAGGATGTTCAGCGTCATTGCCGAGTCTCCAACCCGGTTCCCCAGATTCGAGGTCGACCGCCCTAGCCGTTAGGCCAACTCCTCTCTTTTAGCAATTCTTTGATAGGGCAAACTCAACCCGAATGTATCAGTCATTTAAATAAGCACCAATTACATCCCACAGCCTTACAGTCTTAATTTTTTTGAGGAAAAGTGAGATTAAGTGATTGGCCCAGAATCACAGGATGTTGAGCCATCGAGACTCTAACCTGGTCCTCTAGTTCTAAGAACAGCAGCTCTGCCCGGTAGACCAAAAATCTCACATAAGCGAGGCCTATTGGCTTTGCCAATTCTTGGTATGAGCCGCTGACTGAGATTTTAATCACGCATAGAGGGCCTCATTTAGAGCGCTTGGAAAATATGATGTAGAAATGCGTTGTTTGGATTACTAATTTACCACATTCCATTTTTTAAAGCAATACAGTATCACCACATAACTGAATTATGCTTACACCACATACAACATTAAGCTCATAAATACCGCTCAGCTAGTGCCCGCTAAAAATTAGATTAGTGTAAAAAGCTCTTCACAGAAAGCAGAAAAGAAGTGTTATTTCGTGAATGCCAAACATTTTTCCTAATTCGAATACAGAAAATGGCGTTCCGATGTGAAAAGGCGCTTCCCGGCTGTGGAAATGTTATTCCCAGATCGGGAATATTAACAGAAATCTCTAAACAAGTTAAAAATTATTTGTTGCCCCTGAATTCACAGAGTGTTATGATTAGGGCTCCCGGTTTTATGGTATTTATTTTTTTAACATTTCCGTCTGTATTTATCCATATTTATTTTTTGACCATTTTATCTTTATTTATCCATATTTATTTTGTGTTTTGCATATGAATGAAGTTGAAAAACTGTACATTTCCATATTTATTTAACTGGTAGACGCTCACTCATACTTTGAGGCCTGTCGCATTTTAGCAATTTAAGCTGTCAAATATTACATAACAATACATCCACTGGTAAATACTAGCATTATACCATAAATGTATGTTGACATATACCCTTATTTAAAGAAATTTCATCCTGCTTTTTAATTTCCCATGCTGTCCATCTCCCCAGCTGCTGGCCATGAAAGACGGCACCGAGAGTCTGAATCATGATGCAACCAGCGCCTTCACAAACGGCGCACCAGGAGTTAAGGACGCAAGATGAACACACAGTTGGAGATAGTCGTGTAAACTGTGAACATTCTCTTCTTTTACCGGAGTGCTGACAGCTTGCATCATCAGAGTTCCAACTTTATTATGACTTTAATCTCTGCGTTAAGCCCCGGGACATTGCGCTTGTCTCCAGAGGCTTTTGAAGAGCAGAAGCGATGTATACTACCAGAATAAAACATGACATTGTAGACAGTCTTACTTAACTCCATTTTGGATGTGGGCCATCTCGGTCTCACAGCAGAGCTGTGCAGTGCTTCAAAGGAGACCTCTATCGATGCAGAGCCTGCATCGACACAGAGTAAAAGTGAACAACAACTGGAAGTGAAACGTGGCCTGTGTGCCTCCAGGGCGTGGGTACCTCCTTTCACGTTCCATTTTCAGGTCTGGAAGTAGACAGCTTTAGATGTTTATAGAATGCGTCCTATGAATGGAAAGAGGAACAACAGGTCAGCCCTCCTCAGCCAGTTTTGTGGCCAGTGCCATCAAGAGAGCACCTATTACCGCCATTGAATACTGGAAATCTCAAGCCGCACCTGTGTATTTTCATTGTGCGCTGCTTACAATGATACAGTAAACACAGCAAATGTACGAGTCACACAATATGGCAGGGTTTTTTTAGCTTTTTTCTTTTCACAATGCAGTAGGGGTAAAAACATATGTGGAATTTGCATCAGAGGGCCGGTTATTGCACTCCACTGTCCATGATCACTGCATCACTGCATTGCTGTGATTCTTCCCTACATCTTTTGACCACAGGCTTAGTTTGACAGTACCAGAGTCTGCCATTCAGAACCTTTGTGGATCCTGATGGACTCCATAGAACTGTGATTTAAACGTTAGAACGTAGTGAATTGAATGCAGGTTTAGAATGTTGAGTTTGTAGTTACAAGCAGAAAAATAAAGACGTGTAATACTGAGTTTCATGTGTGGCATACTCATTGGTGAATACCTGGGATGGGGAGGTTGCTACAACTGGCAATGAGGGTGGGATAAGTAACACGAAGATCGACAGGACTGTCTCAGAGAGTTTGCCGTGGTCCAGCAAACTGCTTGTGTGTGCCACGTGTGCCTCTGTTGAGGTATATAATTGACGTTTGGCGTATGTGGAGTCAAAACGCAGCCCCAGTTCTCGCAGAGGCCACCCCCGAAGGGGGCCTCGAGGGCTGGCGCCATAACGGACACCAGAGACCTGCAAGGAACTGATTTTCGACATCTGGAAGCTCCCTGAAGCAGAGGGGGCCATTCCAGCACAGCAAACTCGCACCAGATAGGCGCTGAGTCACCTGGCCAATGGGGGGCCAGGTGATTTTTCAAATCCCCCAATCAGGGTGCACCCTCAAGATTGGTGGGATGATTGGCATTGGGGGATATAAGGCACCGCTCCCCACACTACAGCTCACAACTGCATCGTGGAGCTGGGGTGCGCCGCCGGAGGTTTTTGAGAGAGGAGGATCGCAAACTAGGGTCTTACCAGTCACTTGTGTTGCCACCGGGTATTCAGGACATCAGGATTCCTATTGTGCTCGGCGGCATGGGAGGCACTCCTGGTGCGGTTCCAGTGTGTGGCTGGACACGTCGGGCAGCAGAACTGGGCCCCATACAACACTCCAGCCCTGGAAAAACATCTCTGGCGAGTAGGACCCCTTTCCCCCCGCTCCACCACTTAGGCGTTGCGGCAAGCCAGAGGAGAGGGCAGCAGAAGCCAGGTGGCAGCTAGCAGGATCCCTTTTGTCCCCGCTCCATTACTGAAGGGCATCTGCAGCGTTCGGGCCAAGAGGGCAGAGTGATACAGAAAGCAGCGATTTGGCCTCCCCACTTCCTCCACCATGTCGAGTAGTTCAATCGGTTGCTTTTCTGGATGGACGGCGGGAGGACCGGTGAGTGGGTTTCCCTTCCAGGGCATGTCTGGGGCTGAAGCTGCCCCACCTACGCAGCGCTACGTCCAGATTGTCGGGGTCGGGAAGGCCCAATTGAAAGCTGGGAGTCAGGTTTGTAAATCCAAAACCTGTCTGTCTATGACCTCATCCATCTGCGCTAGGGGCTACTAGTGGTAATTTCATATAGAAAGGCCCGTAAAGCGGCTGCTGCGTGTGCAAAGCGCTCGAATACCTCCAAGGGGAGTTCACACTGTAGAAAACAACAAGAAAAGCAACAGTCCTTGCGGGAGAAGGGGCTTGTTGAGAAGGCTGCTAATCCTGGCTTTATTCAGACTCTCTGCAACAATTTTGGCATCTTTACAAAAAAATAAAAGTAGCAAGGGGCATTGTCGCAGACTCTCATCGGAACATCAGTTTACAACAGATTAATTATTACCGGAAGAGCAATCCCTGGGATAAAACACTTGGGGGCAAGTTTGGTGCATACATAAGGCGGCAGCACCCCACATCAGCCCTCAACAGATTAATTATTACCTAAAGAGCAATCCACAGGAGAAAGCACTTGAGGGCAAGTTTGATGCATATATAAGGCAGCAGCACCCTGCCACACTACAAAGGAAAACATAATTTCAGCTACAAGAGAACAGGCTAGGATGACAAATCGCAACAGAAGGGACCAACCAGCCAAGCTAGGAGAATTTTTGCGGCAAATCAGGACAGCTTCTAAGGCCAATGAGACCAGCTAGCTTCAGACACACATGGAGGAGGAGGCTGAAAGAGGATCCAGGCAACCAGTGGAAACCACAGACCAGCTCCCCAGAAGAGGCACAGGGCCCAAGCGAAGGCACCAAGGAAGCCCGCAGCCAAAAAGGGGCCCAAGAAGGAAGACCTGCCACCTGTAGCCATCCTGGCGGCTGCAGGGCAGAGTGGAAAAGACAACACTACAAGAGGTGAGCATATTGGTGCGATAGTGCAGGAATGCTTGAACTCATTTATTCTGTTTTTATTTAATGGCCTGAGCTCTCAGGGGCTGGGGGCTGCAGCCACTCCACCTCAAGGTGGGGTCTCAGGGCCGCCATGGCATCTCATTGACCCGGGCAGTCCGCAACAGGAACGTTTAAGGAACCAGCCGGTTGGGCCAACTGATCCCAGCACCCAGGCACAGGAAACAGAGGGGGGGACGGCATCCCACATAGAGGCATGGGGTAGTGCAAATAGAGCGTTCAACCAAGATAGAGCAGGTCAACCCCCTGAGGTTTACACTAGGCCATCACCAGGCCCTGCATCCTTGGTCACGAGGGCCACAGGGTTAGCGAGTCTCATCCCGTTATGGAGAAAGGAGTTCATAGATATTTTCTCATTGTTAGAGATACAAATGGATGGGCTAGACTTAACAGTGTGCGATAAGAAGGATGAGGACAGGAGAGAGAGGAGAAAGGAGACGAAAGAAAGGACTTTCGATAATTGGTTAGACACCTTCAGAATTATGGCCTGCATTATTGTAGAAGGCGGCAGATCTTTGGCATTACAATGCTAATATCCACGGGGAACACAGTCAGTTGGCTAGAATTTGATAAAGGTTTTAGGTTAAAAATGCAGACCCACCCATAGATGGAATGGAATGAGGAAGACGTATCAGTTTTTATACATAAAATGATGGTGGCAAAAGAGGTCAAAACATGGGCGAGTAAGGGCAAGCAGCCCTTTTGGGGTTCCTTTCACAAAGACAAGGGTAGGTCGTTTCACAGGCCCAAAACACATAATAATTGGAAAGCACCATCCACCAGCGGGCAGGCCGCCATTTGCTGGAAGTACGAGGACAATGAGTGCATTTGGGGGGGCCTCTTGTAAGTTTCAACACATATGTTCCACCTGCGGAAGGCACCCAGCAGCTGGGTGCAGACGCAAGAAGGAGCAGCGAGGGGACAAGAAAGAGAAAAAGACGAAGCAGTAATACTGACACAGGAGTGCTGGGGGACTAAAGGACTTGAGCAGTTACCAGCGAACCACATCCCCATTAACACGCACCAGCTCAGACGGCTAGCTAACCTGTACCACAACAAATGGTTCACAAGGATGCTAGTAAAAGGTTTTGAAGAATGATTTGTCGTACCATGTGAGGGCCGCTTACACACATGCAGCACCAACAACTTGAAATCAGGGCTGCAGCACCCAGAGATAGTGAGCTAGGCAGAAAATAGACAAAGAAATAGCCCTGGGTAGGTTCGAAGGCCCATTGCCCCTCCCGGTACCAAAGGGACTAGTGATATCTCCATTGGGGGTAGTTCCCTAGAAGGAAGCAGGCCAGTTCAGTTCACTGCCTCTCCTTCCCAGAGGGGGAATCCGTCAATGATGGCATTAGCTCAGAGGTATGCTCAGTGGGCTATGTGACAGTGGACAATGCCATTGACCTAGTAAAGGCGGCTGGACATGGCGCCCTTATGGTGAAAGCCGACATCGAGTCCGCATTCCACCTCCTCTCAGTTCACCTGGTAAGCTTTCCCCTGCTGGGCTTCCAATGGGAGGGGGCAACTTACTTTGATAAACCAATGCCTATGGGATGTTCAGTGTCCTGTGCATATTTTGAGCAATTTAGCACCTTTTTGGAATGGACCTTACATAACTGGCACCCAGCAGGGGGCAAATTGCACTACCTCAACAATTTCTTGTTTGTAGGCTCAGCAAGGTCGGCGGTATGTGGTGAGACTCTGGCAGCATTTCAAGAGCGGGCGGGGAAGCTGGGAGTCTCTTTGGCGGCAGAAAAAACATTAGGTCCCTCCACCCGGCTCACAGTTTTAGGGATTGAGCTTGACTCAGTTGCAGGAACGTCCAGACTCCCAGAGGCGAAAGTAGGGGAATTCAGGGATGACATTAGAAACTTACACAGTAGGGAGAAGGCAACCATATGCAAGTTACAACAGCTTATTGGAAAGCTCAATTTTGCGGCTAGGATCATCCCTGTCGGTCGGGTCATTACCACATGCCTAAACCAGTTAACTGCTGGGCTCATGCATAAACACCACCATGTTAGGATGGGGGCAGGGGTCAGGCACGACCTCATCATGTGGGACCCATTTTTAGCAGAAGTTAATGGCCGGTTAATTTGGAGAGAGGGTTGGGTGACGGCCAGATTGATCGCCTTGTTCACAGACTCGTCAGGCAGCACCGGTCTTGGGGTTATTCTAGAGGACAAGTTGTGCGCAGGGCGCTGGCATAAACAGGACGTCACCAGCAACATCACATTCATAGAATTGTTCCCCATTATAGTTATCCTGGCGGTCTGGAAGGAAAAATTGAGGGACATGAAGCTGACGCTCTGGTCCGATAACAAGGGAGTAGTGCAACAGATGGACAGCCAGGTGCCATGACACATTAAGCCTAATGTGTTGCTTGGCTCAATTACAGTTGGAAGGGAACATAGAGCTGAAAGCACGCCATGTACTGGAAGTGGAGAATGAAGTGGTGGATGCCCTCTCCCATGCACAGATGAGCAGATTCAGGGAGCTGGAACCGGGGGCAGAGAGGGACATGACCCCATTCCCAGAAGACTTATGGTCTCTGGCGAAACAGACTTGTCAATACTAGTGGACCAAGCCCTTACCAACGAGGCGGCTAAGCGCTACAAGAGATATGCAGGGACAGTGATGCGCATAGGAAATATCCAGACACTGTGCGATGCAAGCAAGACAAGGGGGGCTGTGGAGCAATTCATCCGATGGGCATTTATAAACAGACTGACCAGATCCTGGGCCCAGGCCCACCTATCAGCCGAAGCACACTTCTCCAAGTTAATCACCGAACAGGACTCCACCGCTTCCTAATACATCAAAGCAGCGATGAAGGGTTGGAAGCTCTCGGAATGGGTGAAGGTGGACAATCGTAGGCCCATAGACTTCAATAGATTGGTTTTACTCATGGATGCATGGGGGAGATAGCAAAAGACACATATGAGCTGAAACTGTTCAAAGCAGCCTTTGCAACCGCATTCTTTGGGGCATTTAGGCTGAGTGAGCTAGTGACCCTGGCTAGGCCAGGCCCTGCAGAGCATTGCCTGCAGGCAGCCGACGTGAGGCCCAGGGTGGCGGAGGTGGAGCTGCAGCTGAAAAGGTCAAAAACTGACCAGACCGGAAAATGTGCATTAATAAGGCTGGAGTGCATCAGGGACCCCAAATACTGCGCAGTATGCTGCCTACTAACCTACATGGCAGCACGGCCGGCGGGGGTGGGCCCCCTGTTCAAGCATAGGGATGGTAACCTCTTAAGTAAATTCCAGTTCTCAGCACTGATGTGCCAAGCTCTTGGCACAGCGGGCCTTCTATCAGTGGCCTTTGGTTCACATTCATTTAGGATTGGGGCGGCGACCACAGCGGCCCAGCATGGGATGTCCAAGACGGGGATCAAGGCCATCAGCAGATGGCTGTCAAAGGCATACAGGACCTATGGGAGACCCAAGCTGCTGTAAACAAACCCGGCAGCATGCATGAGTACGTGTACGCCTGACATTCTCCTGACACTGTGATTATTGCCTCAGCAGGAAGCCCTCGGCTGGTATGGGTGGTGGTATGGGTGGTGGGTCACTCTTTTGTCTCACGGATGAATTTGTGGTGGCAGCGGGGTTGCCACAGGCAGAGAGGCGGTCCGACCAAAACATCTGTTCGATGGTGGGGTCACTCGGGGATGAGATAGGACCAACTACCATCGGTGCTCGAGGATCTGCGGACGGACACAGCCTGGCACCTAGACGTGTTGATGATTCACCTGGGCGGGAACGACTTAGCCCGTCTGAGGAGAAAAGAGCTACTCCTCGCCATCCAAGAGGACCTAACAGAGGCAGCACGGTGCTTCTGGAGCACCGTCATTGTTTGGCACTAGGCGGACGAGAACTTTTAAAGGAAACTGAATATCACTGTAAGCAAGTTTTGCAAGACCAATGGCTTGGAGAGCATTAGGCCTCATCCACCCAGGTCGCTCGGAGCTCTACGGGCAAGATGGGGTGCACCTATCGGAGGAAGGGATGTGCGTATTCAGGAGCAACCTGTGGGGGGGTGGTTCTGTTTTTTAGCAGGTTGCACCTAACAAAAGACAAAGAGGATATCGGGCTGCACGGGGGGAGCCGTAGGAAGACGTGAGCCTCCCTGGCGACGTGGTGGATATGAAGAGTACATTTGGTTGGTTAGAGAAGCACACCAACAGGGCGGTGTGTAGAAGGAGGGCCGCTCACTTTGGGATGCCTTGCGGCAGGGTGAGTAGGCCTGTCAAAAGGGGGTAGCAACCGGATATGCTGCATTTGCAGCCCAGACCCCGCCAGACGGCAGGGCACAAAAGAGACTAGCAAGGTAGCAAGTTGGGGCCTAAATCCGGGGGTGCTACCCCCCTTATGAAAAGGGGTGTGGGAACCAACAGAACAATGTACGAACAATCAGGGTGATTTACGACCATATGATATGCAAATGAGTTATGACAAGCAAGTAATTTATGATCAACAAATGAATTATGGCTGATGATTCATGACAATAATGCAGAAGGATTTATGACTGCAAATTTATGACTGCTTGTGACACAATGAATTATGATACACCAATGATTTATGACAAGTGATTTATGATGAGCAACAGAATGACATATGACAGCCAATTTAACGATGGTTCACGATGATGATTTATGACACTGGCCATAAAAATATATCCAGGAAAAGTACAAAATGTGTAGGTATGTAAATGTAATAAAACAGCGGCCAACAACGACCACAAAACTACGAGTGTTGGATATCTTTGGTAATACATAGATGTAAGATTTGCATGCCATCCTAGAATGGGCACAGTGCGGGTGTTATGTGAAAATAATTTGACGCTAATGAAAGCATAACTGAAAAGTCTACACATCAGTGGCCGAGAACCTGCTGAGAAGGCCAAGCAAAGAGGTACTGCAATATTCCGCAATTCAAAGTTATACATTCATATGGAGTGACAATGCTAGAGGCGGATGCAGCGAGTGCAAGATAACACTGCAAACAGAAGCGTTTCATGGCAGCGATCAACCAGGTGTCAGACCGCACAAAGAGATGCATAATGGCAAAGTAATACAAGAAACGGTTATCGGCTTACTGATCCTGAGTGAAGAGACTCCTTATGCCACTGCGCTGGGGGGAAGCAACCCCATAGAAAGCACCCGGGGTTTGCTTGAGGAGCTGTCCATACCCGACATGGCACACCATCAAAGCTGCTGAGGGGCGGCTCAGAACAACTCCAGTGGTTTCCTGAAAGCAAAGGGCTCCCATGGAGACCAAGGGGAAGGTCAAGGTTCCACCAGGCCTTAGATATGGTCTGGATGATGCAGGTCCTAGCAGACAGCAGATGGTACCAGAAGGAAGTCCACCCTCAGTGTCAGCCAATCTCGTAAATGGTTACAATGCCGCCGCTATTTGATACCACCAAAAAGTTGAATATTGAATATTGGTGACAGATGAACTGCCTAGATACAGACATTTGATGATTTCATTGATGCAATTGAAGAAGCATATAACAAGAAAACTATCAAGTACCTTAAGAATCTTGCTGGTGAAGGCCTGAAAAAACATACAATCAAAGCAGTCTTCAATCTCAAATTCAATCCAATGCTAAATGTAGATTATGAAATAAAGATAGAAAGCTGGTGAGACTATGAAATAAGGATAGAAAGCTGGTGAGACTATCGACAAACGCATTGAGATACTGGATACGCTCACCAAGCACTGTAAGAACAATGAATTTA
This sequence comes from Triturus cristatus, assembly GCF_964204655.1. NCBI lineage: Eukaryota > Metazoa > Chordata > Amphibia > Caudata > Salamandridae > Triturus > Triturus cristatus. The sequence continues at coordinate 240,128,088 of NC_140582.1, forward strand.
ATGATGAAGAAGCCATACCCCTCAGAGTGATTGACAGATGCTTGTATGATTGGTTCAGATGCCGAATGCTGAGAGAAACCTTAGTCTGAAGTGAGTTCTCATGGCTGCCAGAGCTGAAGAGTGTGCTGAATGACAAGCTGCCGACATGGAGGCCGGAGGTGACCAGAATGAGTCAGTCATGAATGTGAGAAATAAGCCAAAGTACCAGGGCGAGGGACACAGCTTGACTTCTCCACAACACAAGAATTTGTGTTTCAGGTTTGGATTTTCTTATCCACATTAACGTAAATGTCCCACCATTCGGCAGATCTGCAAAGACTGTGGAAAGGAGAACCATTTTGTGACAGAGTGCAAGGCAAAAACAAATTAGGTGTGTCATGGTGCAAAGACAAAAGGACTGTTCGAACGTTCCAGAAGCGATGTTCGGTGCACGCCAATAAGGCAAAGTGACCACATCAGCTGAGGCAAATTGACACAAAACAATGTCGATCGACAACTAAATCTTCATCAAATAGTTCTTCAGTGTCAATATCAAGTAAAAGTGAAGAAGATGGGTGTGCCATGTCAATGTTCACCTCAGAGAAGCATGCGCATGTTGGACTGGCTGTTTGTGATGAAAAGCATCGGTCCAAGAGAAACAGACATGACAAAGCACCAAAGTCATTCAAACATTGTCCGAAGATCACACTTAAGGTCAATGGTTGTTCAATACCTTCTATTATCAATAGTGGTGCATCAATAAGTATTGTCTGAGGAGAAATATAATGAACTGTCTCCAGGGCCCCGACTTGCACCATCGAAAACTAAAGTGTACACATGGGATGCAGCAACACCACTAAAAAGCCAAGGGTCATTTGTGGTTACAATGAAGCATAAGAAAACAAAAGTACAAGTGCCCATTCATGTACTTCAAGGTACGACGTCAAGCACCTGTTTAATCTGCTTCAGCATAGCCACTGCGGGACTGATATTTGTGAACTATAACATGAATGCTCATCACGAAACAGTAAGTCAGTTCCCTTTGCTGTTTCATGGGTTGGGAAAACTAAAGGCCATGAAAGTACAATTGCACATTAATTAGGACATCCGTCCTGTTGCTCTTCAACACAGACAAATTGCCTTTCACTTACAGGAAGCTGTTGAAAATGAACCTACATCTTCACTCAAGCATGGTATCATAGAGCGTTCGTCTGGTCCAACTCCCTGGGTTTCTCCCATAGTGATAATACCCAAAAAATACAGTGAGAGAGTTTTGTGTATTTGCGTGGATATTCATCAAGTGATCAAGGCCATTGAAAGTGAACGCAATCCATTTCTGAACACTTTCAACATGATAATACAATTTAATGGGGCAAAGGGCTTCTCTCGCCTGGATCTAAATCAAGGATATCATCAGTAGGAAATCGAGAAGTGCAGGTACATTACAACCTTTTCTACACAAGTTGGTCTGTTCCGTTACAGGAGACTCAGTTTTAGTGTGTCATCAGCTCAGAGCTATTCCAAGATGCCATTTTATGTATCATGCAGCCTGTCATGAATGCTATCAATTTCAGTGATGACATTGGTTTTCGAAAGTATACAAAAGGAGCATGATAAAGCTCTCACTCAGGTCAGTTGCTTACTGATGCTGGTTTAACTTTGAATGCAGAGAAATCTTAGTTCCATAAGACCAAGTTAAAATTATTTGGCCATATCTTTTCTGATGGGGGCATGACACCTGATCCTGCTAAAGTGCAGATGCTGTCAACTGCCAGTTCCTCACACAATGTTTTCATTTTATGTTTATTCCTTGGCATGGCCAGCTATTGCTCTAGATAAATGCAAGACTTTACCACTGTCAGTGTGCTATTAAGAGACTTGGCGAAAAATAATATTTCTTTCCTTTGGTCACATAAATGTGAGCAAGGCTTCCGGAAGATCAGATCACTACTGAAATGGGATATTTTGATCCAAAGCTTCATACTAAGGTGGTTGTTGATCCCAGCCCTGTCGAGTTGCGCGCAATCCTGGCACAGCACTTTGGACACCCGAATGCTCAGAGAGGTATTGTGGTGTTCGCCAGTCGAAGTTTGTCCCAAACTGAACATGCTTACTCCCAACCTGAGAAAGAGAGCTTGGCAGTGGTGTGGGCTTGTAAATATTTCCACATATTCTTGTATTGGAAGCCCTTCACACTTGTGATTGATCATCAAGCCTTATTGACTATTTTTGGAAATCCAAAAGCAAAAATACCCCCTGTCATTGAACATTGGGGTCTGCGATTGCAAGAGTACAACTACGCCATTGTGCATCGTCCAGGTAAAGATCAGGACCTTGCCGACTACTTTTAACAAGCGCCTCTACAATGCTTTGGCACCCATTCTGAGACAGCTGCAGCCTACATAAATGTCATAGTGAAATCAAGCACTACAGCTGCCATTTTGAAAGAACAAAATGTCTCTGCTACAAGTCAAGATAGTGACACGCTGAAACTGAAATACATTATTACACATCAGTCTTGGTACCAGCACTAGGACTTCTTACCAGCAACAGTGAATATCAAATGTTTAAGAATGTCAAAGATGAACTGTCCGTTACTCAGGGAGGTATTAGTCTGCAAGGGTAAAGAATTGTCATTCCAAGAGAGTCTTTGACAACAGATTATTGAAGGGTCCATGAAGGACATCATGGAATTGTTGCCACCAAACGACCTCTCCGAGATCGAGTCTGGTTTCCATATTTCGACAAAAGTGTTGAAAAGGAATTAAAGGACTGTCATGTATGCAACTGCCTGGCATCGAAAACCATGCAACACCCATTAAGCATTTCAGAGTTGCTAAGGCATGCAGGGGAAAGAATTGCAGTGGACTTCTTTGGTCTTCTTCACAACGGCCATCACCTGATGGTGATAATTGTTATTCATTCCCGTTTTCCTTTGGTTGAAGATCTCTCATTTATCACTCATCAACGTGTCATTGAGTGATTGCACAGCGTATTGTGACCTGGGGGGTTCCTGCGATTTTAAAGTCAGAGAACGGCCCCCATTTCAACAGTCTGGAACTGAAAGACTTTCTCAGTCATCTCTAGGTGAAGCATCAGAAGGGCATTACTCTGTGGCCTGAGGCCAATGGCCTTGTCAAACATTTCATGAGTACTCTGAAGAAAGCTGTCCAGTGTGCGGTACTAGAACAGCTCGCCCTGGAAGCTGTTCTAAATTTCACTCTTCGAGCTTACCGCTCAACCCCTCACTCAACCACAGGCAAAAGCCCTGCAACCTTGATTTTCGGGAGAGCCATGATGACCAATTTACTTCAATGGACCAAAAGACAAGCAAATACTGAGGAAGAAACATGCATGAAAGGCTTGGTTCGTAAGAGGAAAATTAAAGCCTATGCGGACAACTTCAACATGCATGGGATGTCATCTTCATGAAAGGACTTCAATTTCTTGTTCGACAGCTTAGAAAAAGAAAGTCTGATACTCCTTTTGATGCTGAACTATTTAATGTTGTGACCAGCAAAGGACACATAGTGACAGCCCAGCATGCTGGGAAGTCTATTACTCCAGATTTCTTAACTTTCAGACGTGTGGCTCATCGCTCGTCAGGCACTCATGTGATTCCATAGACTGGGTCTGAAAAGACATGTAAAGAACCCCTGACTGCTGCTGTCACTCCATCACCAAAGCCAGTCACAGACATTTCTACTGCCAGTCCCCAGTTTCCGCAAACACGGTCAGGATGTGTGTTCCATGTGCCACGAAGACTCATTGAAGAACTTTAATTGTATATATTTGTAAAAAATGACAATTTTTTATTTAACAAAGAGGGAGATATAGTGTTGTGTGAGCATGTAATGATGGAACCTTTGTGACTCCTGGTGGACTCCGTAGATCTGTGACGTAAGTGTTAGAGCGTGGTGAATTGAATGCAAGTTTGGAATGTTGAGTCCGCAGTTGCACACAGAAGAATAATGGCGTGTAATACTAGACTCCATGTGTGGCACAGTCATTGGCAAGTACCTGGGCTGGGGAGGACGTTACAATGCCCTTCCAGGCTCAGTGGCTCCTAGCCTCTATCCATGAGTATTCTAGGTAGACTTGAGACTTACGCATAAATAAATAAATATAAATAATGGTGATGTAAATAGCCACAACAGGTGTCTGTGCTCGCTGTCAGTAAATTTCTTGGCGCTCTCGGGAAATCAGTATTACATGGGCAGTCTAACTTCAGGAGATTGGAGTAGGTTGGCAAACTCATATATACTATTACACATTGAATAACCTTCAGTATCATCAATGTCCAAACTTTTGAAAAAGAAAATAATTTTTTAGCAAGCAGATGGAAGAATAGTTAAACTAAGATACAAACCAAACAACTCAACAGGCGAAGACACCTTCTCGGGAGACATACGACCCTAAAGTTATATACAGACCTGTTGGAAGCCGGAGTCCCAGTCTCGCACCACTGTCACCACATGCGAGACCCGGGAATCCTCACTCAATGTTAGGCCAACTAAGGACACCATTTGAGACAGCCCTGCTCACCCCCTTAGTAGCTTGGCACGAGCAGCCAGGCCTTTCTCCAAGGCACGAGTGTACAGTATGTGCAACCACACTCCTAGCAACCCACTGGTGACACCACAAATGGACTCCACACAAGTTTGATAAAACGAGTATAAACTTTATATAAAAAGATATACAATCAGACCACACAATACAAAAGCCAACATATAATAAATGGTAATATTCGTTCTGGCTGGTTGGTAGGTTCAAATGAAATCCCAACTACCGCTTTCAAAATGCTATGCTGGTCGCAATGCTAGAATCACACATGTTGCAATGGACAAGCAATAATGTATGTGAGTTCTTATATGTATGTGAGTTCTTATATAGCGCTCAACTTACCCTTGGGCATCTCGGCACTTGCATTGGGAACCCGTCCTGGTTTTTCTCTGTGAGATAACCCGTACTGGGCATCCCCAAGGTGAAAGCCAGGCATCCCACTGCGGGGGGGGCCGTTGTGGAGATTAAGCAAGCTTGTTGCCCAGAGCTGCATAGTGTGAACTCGTGCTTAGAGTGGGCACCGAAGCAAGAATAATCGAGTCTGTGGACAATTGGGCTCCGGACCCTGCCGCGTCGGGAATCAAACCCTGGTCCCGGGTCTGCCCTCTGCTTCAGGGTATACCTCCTCTAACCAGTGAGCTACACTTCTCCACTGCTTAATGATACAATCCTGTGCTGGGCATAGGAGGAATAATACAGTGCATAACAATACACCCCGGTGCCTTGCAATGGGAGAAATAATGCAATGCGTACCGCTACAATCATGTACTGTGCAATGAAGGAAAAATTCAATGCGTCACACCCCAATCACGTTCTTTGCAATGAAGAAATAATGCACTGCGCACCACTACAATCATGTACTTTGCAATTAAGGAATAATGCAATGCGTAGCCACAATCATGTACTTTGCAATGGAGAAATAATGCAATGCGTAGCGCTACAATCGTGTACTTGGTTATACAGAAATAATGTCAGGCGTCATAAGACAATCCGGCAGTTCGTTAGCAGCAATATTGGCAATGTGTATTACGAGCATCAACCTCTTCGATAACAGTTGCCCCCCACGCGTATCAACGATGACATAAAGTACAGCTTCGCACTCTGGCCCCAGTACTGCCACTCCTTTGGGCCCAATCTGAGCCGAAGCAAAGGCTCACGTCGTCAGAAGGACTGAGAGGCCGAGAGAGTGTCCCTCCGACCCGCACCCCGCCCAGGTAGTGATCCACGTTACCTGGGGGCATGACCCCACTCTCCTCTCCTCCTTCAGCGAACTGGGCCTTCTGTGTAGAACTTTCTCGATGGGCCTCAGCCGCTCAGCCTGGCAGCTCAGCTCCTTCGGCACTGCCGGTCCAAGCCGTGACTGTTAGGAAGGTCTCAGGCGGCCACGGGGCACACATACCCCATGCCTCTGAGATCACGTTACTCTGGGTGCATGTTCACCACAGCAACCTCCAGGTCGCCTCTGGCATAAAGCCACACACACAACGCTGATGGGACTTCACGTCGACTCCCAGTGCACGTTCACCAGGCACTCCTTCCTGCGGTCTCAGTTGGCACCTAAACACGCACACCGCGCTGCCGTGGCTCACTTTCTTCCGGTGCACACGATGATCAGCAGATCACCTCCACAGTCCCAGGTTGCACCAAAGCACACACACTGCTTCACTTAGACTTACTCCAACTCCGGTGCCCCGATATCCAGGCGCTCTTCACCAACGCCTTCGGCCGCCCCACAACACGCTCACCGTGTTTGAGCCTCACTTCTCCGCCGATGCACTCGATGACCAGGCACTCTTCACCAGCAGCTCCGGTGCACCCCGACACACACCCTGCACGTCCGAGACTCACTCCACTTCCGATGCACACATTGACAAGGCGCTCCTCCCCGAATATTCCTGTGCACCACTACACGCACCCTGCGCGTCCAAGGCTCCCTTCACCTCCTATGCACACGCTGACCAGGCGCTCCTCACCAATGCCTGTGGTTCACCATGACACGCACCCTGCGCGTCCGAGTCTCACTTCACGTCCGATGCACATGCTGACCAGGCGCTCTTCACCAATGCCTGCGGTGCACCACGACATGCACCCAGCGCGTCCGAGACTCACTTCCCCTTCAATGCACACGTTGACCATGCGCTCTTCACCAATGACTCCTGTGTAACACGACACGTACCCAGCACGTCTGAGTCTCGCTTCTCCTCCGTGTGTCCAAGATCACAGGGCACACCCTCCGAGGGTCCCAAGCTGCCACAACACACGCCCACTGCGTCACATGAAACTTCTCCGGAAAGTTTTATACTCCTGTGTTTCCAAACAGGGAGCCAGCTCACCTTGGGCCCTTGGGGTAACAAGACACAGCACAGAGCACAGTCTTCTTCAAGCAGGGGGACCCAGCGCACACAGCACAGTCCCAACAGCCTCTTCCTTGGTTAAAACAGCAAATTGCAGACCAGCCCCAGATCACAAAGCAAGGGTTGGTCCTTCCCAGCAGTCTCTTCAGTTGTTGCTTCCTTAGCAGAGGTTCCTCTTGACCACGAAATAGGTCCAAGCCTTTTCAGTCTCAATCCATTTCTATTCCAACGTTCTGGGGCCTCAGCTCTCATAGTTATACCCCTAAATGTCTAGTAAGTTGTGCTCAGGGGTCCCTGACCCCTGCCTAAATCAGTTCTGGGTGTCTCCCTCCCAGTGTCACCTTTCTCCCTTTGATACTGGGGGTCTGGATTCTTAATCACTCAGCAGGAGACAGGTCAATTGTTTTATAGCAGCAACCCAGGCCTCTTCACCTCCTGGGGCTTCTCCTCACCTATTCTCCAGATACAGGTCAGCCTGGTGCCATCTCAACCCCTCCCTGGGTCAAAACCTGCCCCAGTTCCTCTCACCTCTCAGATCCAGACAGTCAATCCACATTCAGCAGAAATGCTTAAAGCACAAAACTCAGCCACTTTCTAAAAGAGTGGTTTCTGAGCACACAGTGACAAAACCACCTTAATAGAAAGATGTGTTATGACACTGTGAGTTCATACATACTAAATTTCACCTCTCCATTTTAAACTTGTAGAAAACTAGGCTAACAAACACAATACCCAGCCTCCCCCATTCTGTCCTATGGGCAGGGTGGCCTTTCACCAGTAAAAAAGGAAATGGAGTGTTTTTCACTGTCAGGACATAGCACACACCTCAGTATATGTCCTGCCTTTTACTTACACTGCACCCTGCCCAGGGGTTACCCGGGACCTACCACAGGGGTGCCCACGGTGTACGCAAAAGGCAAAGTAAGGCCTGACAAGTGGTTACACTTGTCAGGACAACATGCTAACTTAGCAAAGGGAGACATTGACTGACCTGTGAGCGCGAGCTCTGTCCTGCGAGGTCCTTCCTGTTGGGCTGTTTGTTCTGCGGCTGCACCTCGCGGAACCCGCTCCGCGGGTCCCGCTTCGCCCGTGTGCCTGGGCGCATCGTTGCTGATTCCTGACAGGGGAGCTGCCTGAATCTCGGGGAGCAGGGCTGCGAGCGCCAGGTGAGGATCAGGGACTCCATTGCCCAGGAGTCCCTGTGCTGCCATCATTTCCTGCACCTGGACGCTCTCCCTGCTGGCCACGCCCCCTAAGCACCCTCCCCCTATATCAGGTGCAGCTTCTTCCGCGGCGCGGGAGCGCGCGGGAGGGCGCCGGGAGAAGCCCGGGACAAGGGCGGGACCGTCTGTGGCCGTCCGGGGCCGAAGGTGGCCGGGCTGGGCCTACCCTCTTGGAGTGTGCTTCCGACCCCTGGTCTCTTACACTCGGTGGAGCCACCCGCCGAGTTTAATTTATTGTGAACATTATGCCGTCCCCTGCAAGGGAGAGCACCCCACTAAAACCGGGTGGAGCAAAGAATAGGACTCTAGAGAATTATTTCTCCCGGGCAGTGGGGGAGGGGGACAAAGAGTGTAATCTGTCCAGGTTAAGGGCAGAACGGAGACGCTCAATAGATAATATGAAAAACACGCCCCTCGGAGACCAACTTATTTTACCAAGGGAGGAGTTGTCCCGAATTGATGATGTCCCACTATTGCTGAGGGATTGCACTAACATGTCACCAGTTGAAGCCTTGAGTATAGCCCCAGAAATTAGTTCTAGCCCCCCAAGGGTGACCATTGATTTAGTGTCCCAACCCCCTCCGCCCCCTCCAGCCTCGAAGATTAGGAAAACTAAATCTAAGCCAACTAACACACAAGTAGCCTTTGGACCTCCTCCAAATAAACGCAGGAGGAAATCGAGGGGAGTTCAAGGAAAGAGCAAACACAAGGTTCCACACTCGGATTTTGGGAAGTTTTTAAAAACCCCCACATTAGTAGAGAAACCATTGGTCGATTTACACCCTAAACCCATTGCTCATGAGGATCCAGCTCCTACTATGATAAAAGACACAGGAGTTGGTATTGCTAATATTCCCTTGTCTGTTGTCCCGCTGGGAAACCTAGAATTTTTGCTAAGGTCCCTGTTATTACCGATCAGCGAGAGTATTAAAAAGATTGAGATCAGACTAACCATTTTAGAGGCCACATTGGGCAGTCTGAAAACTCCAGCTGGCAGACAGGGAAGGCAATCAGAGTCCACTCCCTCCACTGTAGCCCCTAAGCAGTCGGCAAATAGTGTCGCCAATCCAGTCCCTCCACAAGCTGTGAATGTGGCACCCTCGCAACAACCCACAAGGCCAAAGCCTGCAACAGCTAAGCCCCCTAACACCAATATGCCCAACCCTCCTTTAGGATCTGTACCCCCGGCACAGCCGGTAGACAAGAGCACCCCGACCCCTTTAATGAAGCTCACCCTGAGACCACGCAGACCCAATTTACCTCCAGAGACCAATGCTTTTACTGTCGTTATGGCAGGTGTCCCCCCACTTGAGGAAGGTGAAACGGAGGACTTTTGTGCCCTAAAAAGTAGGGTAATCAAGTGGTTAAACATAAATAGACCCCTCCCGACACACTTTAATAACGAAATTATAATGGTAAGAAGGGTACCATGGGTGGGAAGAACACAAAAATCCATTAAAGGGGACTGCATACTGGTGAGTTTTAGGGACACAGGAACGGTGTCCCATATATGTCAAGGGAAAAACAGATCTAGGGAATCCACCATCCAAACCCTCCATGTGTCGTTCTTTTTTCCCATCATCCCAGTCCTATCTCAGCAACCCCAAACTCATGACAACTGGGAGAGGGTTGGCAGGAGGGGGAGTCACCAGGCCTTTAACCCTAGGCCGTTTTTTGGCCGACCTGAACAACCCTTTTTTTCCTATAACCGGTTCCATTGCCTAAATGGCCTTGAAGGGGTCGATTGACAGACAGACAATGCCCCCCAGGGTTGTATAGAAATTGGAGGTACGGTAGAAAGACTGGAGGAGCAAAGATCCAAGGCTCAGCAAATCCAGGTGGTTGGTGAGGGGGAATCAAACTGCGTTGTGCCAAAGGAAATAGTTGTAGACAAGACAGGAGGGGGACATGGGCAGGGAATGCAAAGATCAATGTGGGAAAGAAGACCAAGGGCCCAGGGGGGTGCTGAATGGAGTGGAGAGGGTGTGAGACTTATCTCATGGAATATAGCGGGTATAGCGGGCAAATTTAACAATAAGGAATGGGTGGACTTCATTAGAACATTTCACATTATATGTGTACAGGAGACATGGGCTGTGGAGAATAACTACCATCTGCAGGGGTACAAGTGTTTTTTTGTTCCCGGCCGAAAATCTAGCTCAGGGAGAGCAATAGGCGGTTTGTCCATCTATGTAGATTTAGACCTGCCAGGCACCTGGTCCTTTCCAGACTGGTTCTCATATGGGATACAGGCGGTTCGGTTCCAGGGAAAGGGGTTACGTTTCTCTGTTTTTAACATATATAGCACCGAGATAGAAAATAGCCACACCCCGGTATTAACTGAACTCGACCAAAGGTTAGGAAAAGAAATCATATCCCAGAATAAGGGACCGTCTGGTGGACTGCTTGTGGTGGGGGATTTTAATTGTCACCTTTGTCCGGCACTGGTCAAAAAGAACACAGATTGGGCGCAATGCCCAATTGAGAAGGGACCGCATTTTTCTCACTCGCCTACTGGGTCGGCTCTTAGGTTGCTTCGGCTTAAGTACGACCTAGAGCACACCATTAATATGGTAGACCCACAGTCGGATGGTACACTCCCACCAACTTTTAAGGGCAGGGGCTGCTCGTCTATTATAGATTATATTCTGGTCTCGAGATCCCTGGTTAATAAAGTAGTCAGTGTAGGAATAGACTGGAACACTTTCAGCGACCATAACCCGCTTGTTTTAATGCTCGCATATAGGGCGGGTATTGGCTCCAATGCCCATCGTTCAATCGTGGAGAGGGTCACCGATCAAGGCAGGAGACTGAAATGGTCCAAAATAGATGGGGCAAAGTTCTATAAAAACCTGAGCGATAAGGGTCTGTTGGCCATAAATGAATGTTTGGATCTGGAAGTCCAGGGACCAAGGTTATTAGAAGCATTTAACCATATTGCCAACCTGATAGACGGATTACTAAGGTCCAGTGCGCCCACGCGTAATCTGGTCAATCCCCGGTGGTTTGATAAAGATTGTTCCAAGGCACTGAGGGAACTGAAATGCTCCCTTAAGTCAAAACCACGAGATCCACAAGTAATCAGGGCATGCAGAGAAAAATATAAAAAAGAGACCAAAAGGAGGAAACTCACCCTGCAGGCAGAAGCTTGGGCAGATCTGAGAGAGGCAGGGGAAAGAAGGGACCTAGCGGGGTTCTGGAGAATCATCAATAAACCGACCTTTCAAGAAAATGATTCTCCGGAGATAGGGGCTAACATCCTCCCGGAGCAGTGGGTTACACACTTTAGGAGCCTGTATAACCATGAATCGGGTCCCCACGTAGAGTCATCAGTAACCCCAAGTCAGGCTCCTCCGGTAGTATTTACCCTTAAGGAGATCACGGCAGGGATGGAGAGTCTAACTAAGAATAAAGCCCCGGGCCCAGATGGAATTCCCCCTGACCTTTTTCTTAGTAATATAGATCTTTGGGCCCCACTGATGACCAGGGTCCTAAACACTGCTATCACCTGCGGTCTCCCTCCATCATGGTCTAAAGCGATCATTGTGCCAATCTTTAAAAAGGGCAACAAGGACGACCCCAAGTGTTATCGGCCTATTTCCCTGATTGACGTCTCGGCTAAACTTCTGGGAAGGGCACTCCTGAACAGATTGTCCGAGTGGACCGAAGAGAACAACATCTTCTCGGACACTCAATATGGGTTCAGGTCAGGGAGGTCCACTAGCGACCAATGCCTGAACCTATATATGCTGACTGCCAAATATACTCTGGCCAGTAAGGAACCCATTTATATGGGATTCATGGACCTGGCAGCAGCATTCGATCACGTCAACAGAGGGAAGTTGTGGGACATGATGGCAGGGATGGGGATCGAGAGCGGCCTAATTACCATACTAAGAGAGCTGCATAGCGACACCACGGCTAGAGTTAGATTTAACAGGGAGGGAGGTTTGACGGACTCCTTTCCATGCAAAAGTGGAGTCAGACAAGGTTGTATTCTTGCCCCTTTTTTGTTCTCCCTTTACATTAATAATTTGGAACAGTTTCTTTTGGGCTTAAAGGCAGATTCCCCAAGGGTTGGGACGCGGCAAATCCCTGTCCTGCTTTACGCAGACGACGCGGTCTTGCTGGCGCGTACACCACGAAGCCTACAGATTCTGATAGATGGGTTCGTCAAGTTTATGAGCGATCTGGACTTATCTGTCAACCTAAGCAAATCTTACGTGCTCCTGGCAGGCAAAAAACCTTCCTCAAAATTTTCTTACACAATAGGCTCCCATTGTTTAGAGGAGGTTAAAACGTTCTCCTATCTCGGAGTAACCTTTGATGGTGCTCTTCAATTTAACTCCTTGGTGGAAGAGCGCTGTAACAAAATGATTGCCTCTAACGGGGCAATAGCCGGATATGGCAGAAGGTTGGGCAGATGGAGTCCGGAACAGGTGATGAACCTGTACGGCTCCATAACATGCGCTAAAGTAAGCTATGGGGCAGAAGTTTGGGGCTTCGTGAATACCTCTAGAATTGACCAGGAAGAGAACAAACATCTGAAATCTATCCTGAGGGTACCACCCAGCACTGCTGGACTCATAGCTCACAGGGAGCTAGGGAGGCCATATCTGGTCGATTTGTTAAAACTTAGGCCAATTGTGGCGTGGCTAAAAATCTGGGTAAATCCAGACGCGCATCTAAGTAGAAAAATCTTACTGGACTGCCTAGGTAGGACCCACTGCATGCGCATCCCATGGCTCAAATATGTGAGAAACACTCTTGAGGAACTAGGGTTTGGAAACCTCTTCAAGAACCCCACCACCATTTCAGCACAGCACAAGAAACAAGTAGGGGAAATTTTCCTAGAGCGGAAAACCCAATGCCGTGCTCTGGCTGAAGGGGAAAAAAAGTCAATAAGGGCTCATACTTTGGTGAAGAGTGTGGAGGGTATGGAGCCCTACCTGTATCTTGTACACAATACACAGGACAGATTTCTTATGTGCCGTTTCAGACTGAGCCTACTTCCTTTTATGTTGGCCTCGCCAGCAGGTTTTACCATGTCAATCGAGCAGAAGGGACCCTGCGGCTGCGACAATCGGTCTCCGCAGGACTCCCTTCATTTTACTTTGCTCTGTCCCTATTATTCAATGCCCAGGCGTAGATTCCTAGTAGACATCCTAAAAAAGGCCCACCTGGAACATGCCAGAGATGCACTAATCTACTTGCAAAAAGCTTCTGACCCGCTAACCTTGTGTTGTGTTATGAATTTTATCAAGGTTGCGGTCCGACTAAGGAAGACGAGGGGAGAGGATTAAAAGACTTGTGACTCCCTGTTTTAAATTTACAGCCTTGTATGTTAGTATTTTATTGTTATTTATGCACAAGGATCTTGACTAATATTTAATGCCGTTTTATCTATGTATATGTATGTGTGCTTTTATGGTGTTTTTTAATCACCGAATAAAGATTCTTGAAAAAAAAAACTTAGCAAACTGCGCGCAGGCCCTACACTGCAGGTCTGAGTTCCCTTCTCCGTGCACCTTTGCATTACTAGCCCTGGCACACACAGTGCACAGCACTAGGGACTTTACTTGTAAGGAAACATACCAATCATGGCCAACCAATTACCATTACACTTTACACAGGGAGCACTTGTACTTTGACACTGATCAGCAGTGGCAAAGTACCCAAAGCATCTAAATTGGCAACTCTATGTCAGGAAAACGGTCTAGGGGGAAAGCAAAACGTTTAGGGAACTTTAGCCAAAAAGGCCAAGTCCTACAAGACCCAATGCAGTCAGTCGGAAGAGTCCTGATTTGTTAAGCCAAAAATGGCTTTATTTCAGTTGTTTCCTGCCTTAAATTGCCTCTGCTTTAATAAAAGTCAAAGGGGTGAATACGTTCACCCAATTTTATTTTCAGATATCCTCACTTTCCTGTTGTAAAATGTTGACATGTATGATGTTGATGAGCTAATATCACAGATGGGCGTAAGGGGGGCAGGGGCTGCCGCAGAAGCAATTCTGCAACTCCCATCCTTTGTTTAAAAAAAAGGAATCCTCCAATGCAAGCACTGGAAGATCCTTTTTAGCCCTCCCCAGTGACAGCCAATGGCCAACAGACACACTGGGGAGGGTGTGCAGGTGTCGGCCATTGGCTGATACCCGCACGTAAGGGGTTAACATGTATATAGGTCACTGCACAGTTTTCATATAAGTTATTTGATTAGATGCTTATGGGTCTCTGTTTATTTATCTACTACAATATGTAAATATTATTACATGTATTTTATCTACAAGTGCTTCACTATTGAAATATTGCAGAAAATATACCATTAAAATAAAATAAAATAAATAAATCAGTTATAACAATACACAAATAAATTATCTTCAAATATAACAACACTTGAAAGTCTGGGTTTTTACAATACAACTTAAAATCTTGATATATTATTTTCCTTATATATGTATACCCTATCTATGTAGTTATGTTTCTATATATTTATTACTTTACTCCTAATGTAGGGGAAAAAACTTTGACTCTCTCCAATGCACTATCCTGTCTCACCCTAGACCTCTCTCAAAATATCCTCTACCTCCACTCTTTGACTCAAGTCAAACCTCACTCTACTACTATGGGGCATATTATCAACGGCCAGCGATAATTATCGCTGGCCATACATAGCAATAGAAATATTATCGCCGGCTATCGCTGAATATTATCACTATGATAACGCTATATTTACAACGCATAGCGCTATGGCGATAATATTTCAGCGATAGCAGTGTTTTCAATGGAACATCGCTGGTTTTCCAGTGATGTTCCATTGAAAACAGCGATAACATTGCTGATAGGACCCTGTGGTCTTATCAGCAGAATCCATCTCCCATTAAAAGTATGCCTTAGTCAGGAATTTAACAGACGTTAAATTCCTGAGTTAAGGCTGAGGTAGCGCGATTTTGTTTATCGCTGCATCTCCTTGTTAATATCGCGAAGCTGCCTTCACAATATTAACATGTGTTGTTTTCACAGCCACGCCTTCTTTGCATCTCATTAGCGATGCGAGGCGAGGCTGTGAAAAAATGGGCTCTACATCAAGGAAACACGCGCTAGCGTGTCCTTGATGATATTGCTATATAATTATCGACGCTTTCGACTAAAAACGGACGCTAATGCGGCAATAATTATATCGCCAGCCCTTGCTAATTTGCCCCTCTGATCTCCAAAATAACCCATTCTAGACTCGTTCCTCCTCTACCCCTCCTTGACTCACCCCAAACCTAATTTTACTACTATGATCTTCCAAACAATCCCTATATGCTCATTGCACTCTAGTCACCTCAGGCTGTCTGTCCATCCTAAAATTCCGAAATCCCACCAAGGAGGCCGAGTATTCTTTTTTCTGGAATGCGCTGCCTTTAACGTTAAGAGAATGTCATTCACAATCCGTGTTCTGTAGACATCATAAAACTATGAGAACTTTCCCAATTCAGCACTCATTTAGACAATTTTCTGGTTAAGACTTCCTTCCGTACTGAGCCAAGCGCTGGGAAACCTTTTTTAGGTAGCCATGTGCTCTATAAAATATGCATAATAATAATAAAGTGCAAGTATCTATCTTAAAAAGCTGCAAATGCATGGAATTAAAAAACAGAACTACCCGGAAGCCATGCAGTCAAGACCAAAAGGTCTGTTAAAGAAGAGAAAAGAAAAACAAATAACACAGGAGGCATTACACTGAAACATTATTACTATTGGCCAAGCTGACCATACCATTTCCTTGTTTTGAGCACCAGTCTCAAGAAAGAGTACACAGTAGAAGCAATCTTTTTGGAACCCACAGATAGTAAAAAAAAATGCATGGCTTCCATGCAACGGCACAGGGAATGCTTAATTAGAAACAGTTTAAGTCTCATAACTCTATGACCAGCATAAAACATACAAAAAACACAACATGTAAAGTGCTTTGGGAGCCTCTGATCGCACAAACAGGGCACTAAATTGTATGATCAGTCATTACACTTAGGAAAGGTGACCTGTTTATGGAAATATGTTGAAGCAAAACCTAAGAAGAATAAAGTGCATATGGTGCTGTGAATCAAATGTTGCAAAAGGTTGCATTCACCTCAAAGGATCGAGGAACAGATATTGGGTCTCTCCAAATAAATCCCGCCTGCCCTGGGCCAATGTCAGATCTTTGATACTTCTCAACCAGGGAATCTCTAGAAATTCTGAGAGACAGCCAATCCTTAATTAACGGTCTATTTAGGGAGAGAGCCTTGTTAACCCAGATCCTAAGACATAATAACAGTGGACGAGATCTTAAGATATCCTTGAGGTATGTGAGCCCTAACTCCCTGTGTGAGATAAAAGAAAAGGTAGACGGTTGAAGACCCAGAAGGCGTTATGTGGATTTGTTTTCAGTGATCTGAAGTGGTTTTAGCACCTGAGATTCCCACATCCTAGCGCCTTAGGTGGCCAGTTCTACATATTTAGATCGATAAATGGCCAGCATGTGGATGAGTGATCGTTTGCTTTCAAAGGAAAATACTTCATTAATACTCCTTGCAAGCTGGATATTTATTTTACCTATCTGAGGAGACCAAGACCCCCTGCAGTTAAATGTTACCCCCAGATAGTTAAAATTAGTCACTTCTAAGACAGGGGTTGTTTGAAGCTTAAAACCTAACCTCGGCCCCAACCTATATAGGCAGGACATTACAAAAGACTTGTTGGCATTAATCTTCATGTATAGTCCCTCAATGAAGGTGGCAAAGGCGTTTAGAAGGTGCTGCAGAGCTAGCGGAGTTCAACCCATAATCACAGCGCCGTCTGGGTACAACTACACTGGTATGGGACAGCTGCCAATCTGGGACATGTCCCTGTACCTTAGGCCTAAGTCCCTCTCCAGATGATTATATATAAGGAGAATAAGAATGGTGTGAGGACACATCCTTGCCTGACACCTCTGCTCACCCTATACAATGTAGAGCACTACCGACCCAGCTCATAACTAACAATAACAGTTGAGTTTGCAATAAATTTCCCTGATGCTATTGACGACTGCTCTATCTATACCCAGGCCTTCCATAATGCCCCACAGTATTGAGTGGGTATGTGATCAAATACATTGAACAAATATATAAAACCCAGATACAAAATGCCACACTTTGCAATTTTGTATTTCCCCAGGAGCAGACAAAGGGTGATACACGGATCTTCCGTCTTCATCCCTCTTCTGAACCCATACTGAATGTTCAATAGAATGCCGCCCTCTTCAGCCCAGTTTTCGAGGTGGGATAAGAGGATACCGCCTAATGCCTTTACAGTAGAGTCCAGGAGGGAAATGGAGCAGTAGCAGCCAGGGTGCTCCTGGATGCCCTTAGAATCAATGTTCTAAGGACATTGGCAAAAGAAAGGCCCAAAATTCTAGGTTGCTCTTAAAAAGGTCCAGAGGGACCCCATCCGGACGAGGACCTTTCCAGCCCGGGCTGGACTTGATGGCCATGGTCACCTCTTCCACTGATAGACAGTACTTGGGATAGAAGCCCCCCTTTGGGGCAGTAGATGAGGAACAAGCATTGCCAGGTTCGCTAGTTCAAACATTCCCAAAGATGACAGCCCAGTTGTGGCCAGTAAAGGCAGATTCGATCAAGGGATCATCATTATCTTTAAGAAAAGGCTGATTGATGATAGACCAAAATAACTTCTAATCGTTCCTAAGCAATGCTTCCTGGAGTGCCTCCCAAGCTTTTAGTCTAAGGATTTCTTTCTGAGTAGTGATCGCTTACTGCAGCATACAACCTTCGTAACAGATCTGGGTTGCGTGTGGAGTGCAGCCATTAGCTCTTTTCTGATGCTTTGAATCGGAAGCGTCAAACCAACCCTTTTCCCTCCCAGAACCTGAATTGGGAGCCTTAAATAGTGCATGTAAGACTGCTTCTAAAAGGTTGGTGAATGCATCTCTAATACTGTCAGCTTTGGCTTCTGCATTCAACCATGTCTCCAATAAGGACCTATTACCTTTACCGAACTGGGCTGTGAAAATGTCAGGATGGACGAACTCCCATTTAATAAATGAACCCTTTCTCTTATTGGTGGTGATGCCGGTGATACTCCTGAAAATACCCACCCATGACCGCCAGCCACTGATATTAATAGCAAGGCTTTGAGGGAGATGATCATTCATGCCAGGATTATGTATAGACTGATCTCCAAACCTGGCAGCTAAAGTAGAAGATCAATTCCTGAACCCAACCCCTTACCCATGTAGGTCAGGGAAAACAAACCACACATTGAGCTATGTTCATTACAAAGCACAGGTTAAATTTCATAATTAGATAATTAAAATTGCTACCAAATACATTGTGAGAGAAATGGGGAGAGGGATTCCCTTTGAAGACAACTATACCCAAGGCATCTTTGAGATCAGGGGCAAAAGATGAACATTGAAGTCGCTTCCCCAGATCACACCCAACTATTTGCCAATTATGTTATTAAAATAGTCCAGGTCACTGTCCAATTTAGTCAGAATACTGCTTCTGTCTGTCTTATAATAGAAATTCAAGATGCCCTGACATGAGCCTGAGTATCTGCAGCAGAGACGAAGGGTTTTATGTTGACCATGGTTGAGAAATAGAGGGGCCAGGCCCCTTTAGGGTACCAGAGGGGGATGGAGTTGCTGGTAGATGGAATGGGCTGTGCCCGTTGATATGGACAGGCAAAACAGACTTTGTTTTCTGAAAGCATAAAATCGAGTGGGAACACACAAATTTGGTCCACAGCTGGTCCTCAATTTTGCCTTTGATTCTGGCCACATTCCACACAAACAAGGTAAATTTAGGGGGAAGAGCACTTCCAGTGCTGCTAGTAGGCCGTTAACATCTCCCTCCTGTACTGTCTCCGAAACCGGGCAATTTGAAAGTCGGGTGGGAATGATAGGGGTTTCCAAGCCTTAGTTCCCATCTGTGGGCCTAATGTCCTAAAACAAAGAAGGAGGTGTTGGAGAAACACTCGGAGACCCAAAGACTATATTTGAAACAGGGGCCTAGGGGCACACTTAACCCGGTAGTCACCAAAAGGGGCCTAGTTTGGGCTCCAGCATTAGTTCATTGGCCACTAGGTGCCGTAGGCTGACCACGATTTCCTATGCGATTTTCTCCAAAAATCTGGGGCTGTGAGGTAACATCCCAGGAATAGCCCTTTGTTTCGATACGTATAGCTGCTAATTGCACCAGAAGGGAATTACAGAAATTGGAGCCAATTGCATCTCATTAAATGCCGCCCATCGATGCACAAGATCCATTTAAGTTAGGATGCAATGGGCTGGGGTAGAGAGGTGGGAGTGATGGAGCAAGGTTTCGTAGAAAAGAAACTTGCTCGGATGCAATCGACTCGTTTAAATTACTAACGAAGTTATTAATCATGTTTCGTGAATAACTAATACGCACCACATGAACACGCGGGCTAGTGAAGCTTGCGTATGTGTGTACTATTGCGGATAAAAATGAAGACGGATTAATACCGCTTTAAACGGGGAACTTTTGTGCGCATGCGTCAACTGCATCTACGCAGTATGACAAACTAACGCTTGGAGGGAAATTCTGGCGCATGAGCAGAAGCCACTAAAATGGAGTCTTGAAGACAAATGGTATCTGTTTGCTTGAAATGAAAACAAGCTATTTTACTAATGCTAATGCGGAAAAAGTATTAATAAGTAAAGGGGAGGGGGAGGAGCCTAGCGCGCAACCAAGATGGCCGCGTAGGTGCGAGGCTCCCGAGGACCTCCGCAACCTCCTACGTTTATCCTGCCTTCATCCTGAATCGGTTGAGGGGACTGTGTCGGTGAGCCTGAGCCGAGGTGGTACCCGTTTTCCGTTTTTGAATCGGACCCCGGGTGCCGGGGTGAGCACCGACCGAAGTTTGCGGCCTACTTCCCTCCTGACCCCGGATTCGAGTTTGGGGGTAACCCAGTGGCGAAGTGAACAACAACGGCGGGCCGGGCCTGGCGAGTCATGTACCCCGCACTTTCGCTTTTGACTCCCCCTGCCCTCATCGCAAGTGGGATTACGGCGCTTCTTTGTGTTGGGGTGGCCTCGCTGGGCGACCCTGCCTGCCTGCCTGCGGTGGCCCGCTCTGCCGTCCTGGGGTGACCCCCGGGGCTCTCGGCCTTGATTGCTTGCTCTCCACTGCGTAGCTGGTGAGGGCGCGAGCCACACGACGATGGCCACGAAGCAGGATGGGGATCGGTTGAAGGCCAAGTCTACCCGGCGTGGCACCGCGCATCAGGCCAACATCCTCCCGAAGGGGTCTCCCGGCGGATCGCACAAGTCCTCCGAGTGCTCCTCGGATGCCCCGGATTTGCCTGCGGATCTGACTTTGCAGGATGTTATGGGCGCCATTGCTGAGATGAAGACCTCAGTGGGCCAGCAATTCGACACCTTGGCACATAAACTCGACGCGGTCCTCATCGATGTCAACCTTGTTAGAGCCGATCTCTCTAAGACCAATGACCCGGTCGACTCTTTGGCCCACACCGCGTCGGGCCTTACGACTGAGGTAGCGGCCCTTCAGACGGAGGTGCATCGGCTCCGTCAGGCAAGTGCGCTCCTGGATCGGCGCCTGGAGGACTCCGAGTGCAGGGCCCGGAGGAATAATATCCGCATTATTGGAGTGCCCGAGGGACGGGAGGAGTCGGCGGCGGATCTCTTTGTGGAGGACCTGGTCTCTACCCATCTCCAGCCTAATGGGCTGAGCAAATTCTTTGCGGTGGAGAGGGCCCATAGAGTTCCGGGAGGCAGGCCGAAGGTCGGAGCCCCTCCGCGGCCTCTTATTGCCCGTATTTTCAACTTTCGGGACAGGGATGCGATTCTGCAAGCTTCCAGACTGCAAGGGCCGATTAAGCTGGAAAACATGGAGGTGAACTTTTATCCTGACTTCACGCAGGCGGTCCAGAAGCAGAGACTGAGTTTCCTGGTTGTCAAGCGGCGGCTTCGGGACATGAACCTAAAATATGCCATGCTCTTCCCAGCCAGGCTGCGGGTGGAGGCGGATGGTCGCACTCACTTTTATGACCGTCCTGACATGGCCGGGGACTGGTTGGACACTTTGACTGGGGGACATGGTCGGGATGGAGGGGGGGCGACGGGAGGTGAGCGCTCACCGGACCGGGTCTGAGGTACTGACGCCGTGGCTCACCCCGGATGATGCCACTTTTGGCCATGCTTAGGGTCTTTTGCCTATTGTGCCTTGTTTCTCCTCCATGGGAGGTTGTGCTGGGTCTCAAGGGGGTTCTCCCTCCTCCTCTAGGGGGTCTTAGTAGTTTCATTTACATAGGGGCGACAGGCACACTGCAAGTTGGGGGGGCTGTTTGGGCTCATGCAGGGGTGCAGGGAGGGGGGAGTTTTGTTGGGGCTGTTGGGTTGGGGTTGGGTATTGTTTATTTGTACCACAAGGCAGATGTATTGTTGTGCTACTTCTACAGTGCTCCCTGGGGGGAGATGGCTCGACTCCGGCTATGATGGGGGGTAGGGGACTGAGTCTTTTGTCCTGGAATGTTAATGGACTGGGGGACAGGATAAAACGGGGTGTGGTCCTGCAGTTTTTAAAACGTATTTCTCCCGATATAGTATTTCTGCAGGAAACACACCTCATTGGAAACTCCTTTCGTGCTATGAATAGACGGGGCTATCGCATTATAGCCCACTCGGGCTTCACCTCTGGTTCGAGGGGCGTGGGAATCATGGTTAAAACTTCGCTACCGTTGGAAATGGATGAGGTGTTCCACGATGACAGGGGACGATACACGGCTCTGGTGGGTAGATTGGAGGGTAGAGTGATTGTTTTAGTTTCTGTTTATGTCCCGCCAGGGTTGCAAACAACTACTTTCGCTGATCTGGGACGCCTCCTCCTTGGCCTTCCGGAGGGGATTCTAGTGGTTGGGGGAGATTTTAACGCTGTAGTCTCCGGTACTGAGGATCGTCACCCTCCTAGGGATCTCCCCCGTGCCCAAGCGTGGTCGTCCGGCCTCTTGGATACATTGGGGCTGGTGGATTGTTGGCGGCTGAAACACCCTACGCAGATACAGTACACCTTTCATTCCGGGGCTCATGGCAGTCTTTCAAGGCTTGATTATGTTCTGATGCCAGCGGCACAGGCGGGGAGGGTTGGGGAGGTACGACATTTGGCGCGGGGTATTTCGGACCACTCCCCGCTCCTGCTGCACTTCGACGTTGTCCCGAGGGAGGAGGGGAGGGTGGTCCCGGTCAATCCCTGGTACCTGCGTGACCCCACAATTCGCGCAGATTTGGTTAAATCTCTTGAGCGGTATTTTGAAGATAATGTGGGGTCTGTATCGTCGGCGGTCTCTCTGTGGGAGGCGTTTAAGACGGTAATCCGGGGGGAGGCCCTGTCCCTTATTTCCCATTCCCGGCGGCGCGGGCGGGAGGAGATGACCCGTATTGAAACTGAGATAACTGAGTTGGAGGGTGATCTGGAATGTGGGGTGACGGATGACAAATTACATGCTCTCCGACTCAAGCAGGCGGACTATAAGGCCCTCGTCATGGAGGCAGCCAGGGGCCTCAGTAGAGAGCAGCATGGGAGACTGTATGATGTGGGTGATAAGGCTGGTAAATTGATTGCGTGGCTGGATAAAAAGGAGAGAGCGAGTCGAGTTGTCCCGTCGATTGAGAAATTGGATGGTGTGTGTGTCACTGATCCGGGTGAAATTGTTGATTGCTTCGCAGAATATTTCCGTGGGGTGTACTCCCCGGTATCTTCCCGCTCGGAAGAGGATTCCCATGCTCTGCTCAGGGACATTGCGCTGCCTTCCCTTTCGGAAGAGGATAAAGTGTCGTTGGACGCCGCCCCTACATCTGAGGAGATTGCCCTCGCCATACGTTCGGTCGCTTCCGGCAAGGCCATGGGTCCTAATGGCCTTCCCATCGAATTGTACAAGCTGCGACCGGATACGCTGGCGCCACATCTCCGTGCTATGTTCCTCGCGGCCCGTTCGGCGGGTTCCCTCCCGCTGGACCAGCGTCTGGCCACTATCGTGGTTATTCATAAGGAGGGGAGGCCGCGGGATCGGGTCACGTCTTACAGGCCCATTTCTCTGTTGAATGTGGAGCCCAAAATTCTCGCCAAGGTGCTGGCTAATCGGCTGGTTAGCGTGGTGTGCGACCTGATTCACCAGGACCAGTCCGGCTTCATCCCTCATCGCAACACCGCGCTTAATCTGCGGCGTTTGCATGGGGTGCTCGCGCGGGTCCCGTTCATGCGAGAGCCGGCCATTTTGGCGTCCTTGGACGCCACTATGGCGTTCGACACGCTTGAGTGGCCATACATTTGGGCGATGCTGGCGAAGTTTGGTTTTGGCCCGGGATTCATTGGTTGGGTGAAACTGTTATACTCCGGACCTCTGGCGCAGGTGGTGGTGAACGGTAGAGTGTCGGCTCCGTTCGAGCTGGGCAGGGGTACGCGGCAGGGCTGCCCGCTGTCGCCGCTCCTCTTCGCGCTTGCCTTGGAGCCCCTGGCGGAGTGGCTGCGGTGGGAACCTTCCATTCGTGGTCTCCGTTGGACCCCTGAGTATGAGGATCGCGTGTCCCTTTACGCAGATGATATCCTTTTATACCTTGCTTCCCCGCGTGAATCGCTGATTGTATTAGTGGATGTTCTGCATTCCTTTGGCCGCAATTCTGGCCTAGTCATCAACTGGGCTAAATCCTGTGTGTATGTCCTCTCCGGGGAGACTCCTATCCTGCCGCGGGGCTGCCCCATCCAAGTCGCTCAGCAGGGATTTAAGTACCTGGGTATCTTTATCACCCTGGACGCTGAGGCCCGATATAAACAAAATTTGCTCCCCCCCCTCCAGCGCCTGAAGGAGGACGTGGCGCGTTGGAGGCGCTTGCCGCTCTCATCGCTTGGCCGTGCGGCATTGTTTAAGATGATGTCGCTGCCACGTTTCCTATATGCTTTACAGAACACGATGGACGTTGTCCCGGCGCGCTACTTTCGCGAGGTGGAGAGTCTGCAGCGCCACCTATTCTGGGATGGGAGGCCGCGTATCGCCCTTGCGAAGCTGACACTCCCGTGGTATGACGGGGGGTCGCCCTCCCAGACATCAAACGGTACTACTGGGCCTCCCAGCTGGCCGCGATAAACCACGGCCTTTACGGGCCCGCTCTAAACCCGGCCTTTGAGATGGATAAACTATTACTGCCGGGTGGTGACTATAATCGGGCGCTTTATTCTCGATCGCTCGACGCGCGTCTGACGGGCCCTACGCGGGTCATGGTACGGGTGTGGCACGCGGCAAACTTGGCGATGGGGTGGAAGGATCGATTGACCCGGGCGACGCCACTGTATGCCTCTGAGCGGCTGGGCTCCCTGTGGACCTCGAAGGGCTTTGAGAAGTGGGACATGATAGGCATCAGCAGGGTGGGCGATCTCTGGACGAGGGGGGGATTCAAAACGTTCGATGTGCTGCAGACGGAATTCCAGTTGCAGGACAGGGAGTACTTTCGATATCTACAGGTCCGTCACGCGCTGGTCTCCGTATTCCCGGATGTTACCTCCATCCCGGAGTACTCCCCTCTGGAAGATAGAGTGCTAGATGGGCATGTGCCGGACGGCACGATTTCCTTGATTTACAAAAAGCTCATCAACGATCGCTCGGGACTGTTGACTAGCCTTTGTGAGGCGTGGGTCGCCGATGGATTGGAGCTGGACGACGAGGACTGGGTGTCTGCGGTGGCCTCCCCGAAAGAGGTGGCCATACCGGCCCGCCTTCGCTTCGTCCAGCTCAAAATACTCCATAGGGTCTATGTTACGGGGCCGGGCCTGATGCGTATGGGATATTCCGTGGATGGGTTGTGTAAGCGTGGGTGTGTCTCATTAGGGACCTTCGTCCACATTTTGTGGGAATGTCCGGAGGTGGCGCGATTCTGGCGTGGTGTGCATGCGGTGTTGCAGGCGGTCACACATGTGCCGCTGCTTCCCGAGGCGAGGAGGTGTCTGCTAAATGTGTGGGAGCCAACTGATTACTCAGTGCCGCAGACGTGGTGGGTGACTTTGCGCTATATGGTGGCCAAGCGTGACATAGCGCAATTGTGGGGCTCCCAGAGGTCGCCAACGATCTCGGCATGGAAGGACAACATGGATTGGTGTATATTTCGGGAAAAAGTGGTGTATGTCGCGAGAGGTAAGCCTGGGAAATGGGTGAAAGTGTGGGGCCCCTGGAACTCCTACCGTGGCGGAATTTGTACCCCGTCGCTGACGCCTGATCTGGCACTGGCCCCGTCTCCCTAGTCTCCTTGTCTCCTTGGTTCTGGGTACTGAGTCCACTTTGTCTCCGCTCCGGCCTGTCCCCCCCAGCTTTTCCTGTGGATCGGTAGGGTCCTCCCCAGGGGAGCTCATACTGCTGCTTCGACTTCTTGCTGCCTTGTGGATTTGTTTGTTATTTCTTACATAAAAATGGAACCGCCATCTTGGGGGTCCGGACGGTGTGGCCGCCAATGTTTTTTCTTTCCAACTCCTGTGATCTCTCTCATGCTGCGGCGTGTGTTTCCCACTTGTATTTTATGCTCTTATTGTTTGCTAGCGGCCGGCCCGAAGGTTGTAGGCCCATTTTTGTATCTCTTTTGACTTCTGTAATAAAGGTTTAAAAAAAAAATAATAATAATAAGTAAAGGGGAATAGAGTAGAGGTGGGTGGTATACAGTGCGACCATTTATTTGTGAAAATAATATTTGACTTTCTGACTTTATCACTAGTGCGTATATGTGCCTTTCTCGTATAACTGGATAAAGCTGAATGACGCGAAGTCTGCGCATGCCCACTGAGTGAAGCCATGAAGGCCATGACTGCGCATTTGAAAGAAAACATAGGGGCCCATTACGATGGCAGGCGGACTTTCGTAACAATAAACGGGACCGACCGCCAGAGGTGCGGCGGTCCCGCTGTGCCCATTAGGATGTGCCAACCTGGCGGCCGCATCCTGCATATTCAACATTGTGGCGGGCGGTGCTGTAAGCAGCACCCGCCACAATGTTGAAAATGCATGTTGTGCATTGGCATGCACAATGTGACAGGCACCGCGCGGTGCCTGCCACCTTGTGAATGCCAATGTAAGGGGGTACTCCCAAGTGAAGCCACCTACCTCCCGGGGGCCCACAACAGGCCCCCAAAGTAAACTCCGCATACCTTTCCACCGCACACATCATAATATGAATGGCGGTGCCTGGAAGGCACCACCACTATATTATGGGCCTTTTCCACCCGGTAGGCAATCGTGACGATTGCCTGTCGGCGGAAAAGCAGCTACAGTCTTTCCATCCGCCGCGGTACCCCCCATCATGCTAATGTGGCGGGGGGTAAATGGCCGTCCGGTGGGGAGTTTTGGCGGGCAGATCACCATCACAGGTCGGGCGGTGGCGATCCGCCCGCCATGGGAATAGGCCCCAAAGTTTGAATATTACAGCATGGGAACGGATGGTGAAGAGGTCAACGATGAAGACTCCTATTCAAAATGTTATTATTTTGTTTCAAGGTGAAATGTGAAGCATATGAACATCACATTTAAAAATTAAAATTTAGGGGATGTGTTTGCGAACAATAGTTGAACTGATTTGAATGACATGTAATCATGGTGTGATGGAGCTTCCCCCCTTGCCTTACCAATGAAATTTCGTATTTTTATGATATTGAAACTTTAGTGGGTGGAACATGGATAAACAAAGGTATAATTAAGATAGCTTTAGTTTGTTAGTCAGAACTGAATGCTGTGAGATGGGGTCTTGCTGAATGCTGCTGAACTGAACGCTGTGAGCGGAGACATGCTGAATGCTGGGGAGAGAAGCTGATGCTGTTTTGGTGATGAAGAATTGATTACAGAACCTGAAGCAGAACTTTCTATCTTAATTTAATTGGGTTAGATTCGAAGATTGTGGAAGAATCACGAGGAGGAAGAGAGTGTCAGAGAGGGGTGTGGCGCAACCATCGGTATCTTAGACAGGGTAACTATCCTGTCCTGATTCCTGTCTTGACGTCTTTGTCTCCTGAATCTATCTCAGGGGACCCCCACCAGCCCTTTGGCCAGGGGGTTGGTCTTCCACACCATCGTTGGTAATTATAAATTTCAGTTATTCATAAATGTTTTGTTCTTTTCTCTCTGTCCTCTCCCTTTCTGAGCATTGATTATTGTATGAGCATGCTTGGTGTTAATGAATTGAATTTTCTCTCCTATGAATGATGGTGACTGCACTGTATTTTGAAATGGTTCACATGCATTTAATTTAGATAACAATATAAAACTTTCCTGAGTCTGTGGTTATTTACTTTAAATAAATAAATAAGATAGAGTTAGAGTTAATTATCACCATCAACTAGTTCAACTAATGGTCCATTGACCAGAGGAAAGAACTTCTTGATCAGTGAAAAGTTAGTTAGGAGTATGAAAGAACTAATCCTAAACATTGTGAAAAATTTCAAACTTGACCCCAGCGGTTTTGCGCACTGTGGGTTTATGGGCCCAGGTGAGTATATGATAGTAGAGTATCTGTTGTTGTTGAACCGCTGGATCGGGAGTACAGATGTAAGTTTGATTTTCCATGAGTAGAAGGTATCCTTGAGCTGCCAAACAGAGTTTGCCAAGTCGAGGGTCTTCCACGTACTGATGGTAATGTCGCTCCCCCTTTAAATGGGGTTTTCACTAAATTCAACAGCCTTCAATTATAACGAGTTATAATGGCCCTTGGCAGTGAATACCTTAAGCAGCTTCATGATAGTACTCCTATTGAGTACATCATAATTGCCCCTGGATACACAGAGTGGAATAATGTGGGCTGTATTTTGCATTGCTGCTGCTGTGGGCGTGATAACACTAGTTAGCGAAATTGATGAAGTTGTTACAGTCCTCAAAGGGGAGGTAGAATAGTTGATAGTGATAACCCCCTGAAGATCAATACAAAAAGGGTTCTAAGAGAGTTTGACAAAGACCAGGAACAGAAACAGGTACAATATTTGGGGGCTGGCTCTCGGGATCAGGCACGTCCAGTAAGATAGTTGCGGGCTCTGCTAATACTCCGGGCCGAGCAGAAGTCAAACTTTCCCTCCTTAAGGAGTATGTAATAGGGGCAGTAATTGGACGGCCACAATTAGTAGCATAAGAAGTGCCTGTTAATGAATCAGGTGCTCCTAGGAGAGGCGCAAGCACTGCGGATGTGTGAGTCTGCTAGTGAAGTTTAGACTCCCCCACCTGAGCAGTACCATCTCTCTGACCTGGCTTTGAGGCTGAATTGAGAATAATCAGGGGGTAAACTCTAGTGTTGCCAGGAATCTGCATATCTGGAGTTGGAAGCATAGCTGCCCAACTAGACGGGGATCATTACCAGTGTTAATTTGGGTAATACGGAATTGGGTGAGGGCGAGAGGCGATAGTTGTCGTCTTGTTTCTTGCCTTTCAGAGCCTTTTACATTCCTCTTCATTTTTGGCCTTGCACTGGATGTTGGCTCCGGACAAAGGTCCACTAGAAGCAGTGCATGGATTGTGACGGACAATTCCAGAGGCACCTTCTCTGGTGTTTGTAGCACCCAAAAGCTTGGGCCCTGTGATGCCTCATCATGATCAGAATCAAGACTGATAATACTGGACAATCCACCTGTGGTCAGTAAGTTGGGCAGCCTATTAAGTTCTGTGCTGGAACTTATAGTGTCCTGTTTATTTGCAGATGACCCAGTCTGTGGGAGAGGCACTTGGGGAGCGAGAAGAGCATCCAGCTTTTCAGGTACCCTAGCAATGGCATCAATGGTGGTAGTGCAGGGGAAGGTATGATACACCATGGCTGGACCCTAGTAATTAAATTATTCAGAGCAAGAAGTTTTGCGTAAATGCCCACAATATGATCTGCTAAAGCACTCAGAATATCTACTTGAATTTCAAGGTTGTCAGAGTGGTAAGACAAGGATGCTAAGACTGCATCCAGGTTGTTAAGCAAAGCATTCCAGAGGTTGGTACTGGACTTAAGCAGGTGAGACCCATCGATCTGCCTGCCAGAGTGCTCCTGCTGTAGGATGCATTCTTCCCAAAGCGACAGTAGATCCGGAAGACCCATAGTAGTCAGTCAGTCATAAATCTTTATTTGGTTCAAGGGAACCATAAAAGTGAACGGGAGAAATAAAAAAAATCATGATAAAATACAGGTCATAGTGCAAAGGCATAAAATAAAATCGATTACGTTTTCCAATATTTCATTGCAATAAAATGCCATTTGATTCAAGTAAACCTGAGAATGCTAAAACCTCTAAATAGTCCATAAAAGGTCACACGAAGAGTCTGCCAAGTTGCTCAGGATGTCAATCCGGAAAAGAGTCAGGCAAGGTTATCAATCGTTATTACTTAGGGCTACGTAAAACCAAAATGGCAAAAGCATACCACTTAGGCAAAACGTATTATATAATAGGCGGAACACATAAAACCTGTAAATGGGAACAATTAAAATAATATATAATGAGATTATAAAATGGTCCACATTTAAAATGCTGTACCTAATGTTATAAGTGCTGCAGTTGTGTTGAGCCAATTCTATTTCTGAGAATTTCTGATTTTCAAGGCTCCACAGATAAAACTAGTGATAGCAAAAGAACTACATTCGGATTCTAATCATAAAAGGTGGGATAAACTTGCATTATAACTTCTAACTCTAAATGGGTCGAAAAAGGACCTTCTGGGTTGAGAATAAAACATGCAGACATAAAGTGGACAAAAGATTGTTTTGCGATGCCATCACAGGGACAAAGGGGTAAGCTGTGAAACCATGAACCCTGTTGCGGGTAGGCTACCAAAAAGTGAACTGTGTCTAATCTAAAACAGGTAAGGTAGAACCTATGTTCTATGTTGGTGACCCAAAGGAGATAGGTTTCAACCCTTGTCTCTTGTTTGAAGCCTAAATAGAGCAAAAGTGAGGCTGAATATTGTGGGTTAAGAAATCTCAGCTGGGTTCTATAAAATAGTGACAGAGCCATAAAGTCCATGCCCCTCTTCATTTGGGGTGAAATTAGCTTCACCCTGTGATTGAGCTGAAGGGTGAAGCTTTCAAGGTTAAGAGATTTAACTTGATAGGACTCAACAGTGTGACAGAAATCAGATGGCACGCAAAGTTACTGGTGGTGTAATTACAGTCAGTGTATTGAATGCATAGATGAGTAATGGTTGACTGGAATGACATACTAGTCACAACAGCATGAAAGTTACTCCTAGCGACTGCTCCCTTTGTTGTGATGTTAACAGCATTTGTGACCGTTACAGGGGAAATGGAGTGGTTGAAGATTGTATCCAAAAGTGACAGGCTAGCCTCCATGACATTGGTGGGGGGAGGGGGCACAAGCACGCAAAGGTTCAACTCCCTTGTTGTCACTGAGCCCCCCATCCTTGCAGAGCGGGAGAATGCTAGTCCTATTAATAGAAGCAACAGGGTCAACCCAACAGATAACAGAACTTCCTAAGTTGTTGATTTACATAAAAAAATAAAAGAAATATAGTGCAGGTATCGGAGGTAGTCTTATCTGACCACAAGCAGAATTGTACTTAGTATAGTGAGTGAGGACAGCAGGTGAAGAGTGACAAGAGGCAGGTGAACCAGGTGTATATGCTCATAGGCCTCAAGTTCTCCGGGTGTATCTGCCGTAGAGCCTCTCTGACTCACTGCCGCTAGACCCGACAGCCAGCCACCGACCTCCCAGACGAGGGTGTGCTCCCTCCTGGGCCCCCAGTCCTGGCCACATCCAATTGCTGCTATGGGGGCCAAGTGGGGCCACGGAGGATATCTGCAGGGTCCTTTAGTCCCACCCGTACAAGTGAGGTACCATTTTTCATCGGGAAACTTGGGGTAGGTAATGCTGTGTGGTGGGAAATTTGTGGCTTCCTGCAGATTCCAGAAGTTTTCCTCACAGACATTTGAGGATCTGTATGTTTTATCCACCGTTTGAGGTTTGCAGGGCATTGTGGGTAAGAAAATAGTGTGTGATGAATGTAGAGAACACCTGTCTGGACCCCCCTGGATGTCTAGTTTTCAGAACTGTTTGGGTCGGGTAGGTTTTTCCAGGTGGCAGCCTAGCCAAGCCCAAAATGTGCAGGTGTTCACCATTGCAAGTGGGACGATATTGGGAGTGAGCCACACTCTCCAGGCTCATTTGTAAAAACAACACCCAAAAGAATCAAATGTTCTCTCGCTTGCCATTGGGATGGGATACTTTAGTCTGCAGGGGAGCAGAAAGACTGTTGAGATTTTAGGGGTGAGGGCGGGGCCTGATGTTAAGCTGGGAAAGACCCACTCTATTATTTTATTAAAAATATATATTGCTGCCATACATAGGCCTTTGGGGGGGCAGATCAGGGGTAATTACCCCCATCTACCCCCAGGAGGGGCAGAAATACTGTTTCCCTATTTATTTGGGGTGGGGACACAGCAATGCCCATGCTGGGCAGCCCCCACCATTATAATCCTAAAAAAATTAAAAACCCAGGTGTATAGTGGGCTTTCTGCTCCCTCTGGGGCAGATCGGGGGTATTTAGCCACATCTTCCCACTAAAGGGGCAGAAAGACGATTGATCCATTTATTTGGGGTGGGGGCATGGCCATACTCTTGCTGGGCAACCCCCACCCTTATAGTCCTAAAATTTTTAAAAAAAACCTTGTGTCTAGTGTGCTTTCTGCCCCCTGGGCGCATATCAGGGGTAACTACCCAATCTACCCCCTAGGGAGGGTAGAAAGACTGTTTCCCATTTAGTTTGTGTAGGGGCATGGCCATGCCTATGGTGGGCAGCCCCCACCCCAACAAAAAAAAAGAATCACTGGCGTCTAATGTGCTTTTGCCCCCCCCCCCCACCCCGGGGGGGGGGGCAGAAAGAGGTAATTACAGAAAGACTGCATTTTAAAAATAAGCAAGGGGGAGCACAAGCCTATGCTCAAGGGTCCTCTCCCCATCCATGGTGGCTAGTGGGTGAATCCCTGCATGGGGATCGCTCTCCTGTGCCGATCACCAAGCAGGGATCCACTGGGCAGAGGTACCATTGGAAAGAGGAGATTCTCCCCTTGATACCTCTCCTGTTAGAATCAGTGACCGTGGCTGAGATATCCCCTGAGCACTGATTTAGTGTAAGTAAAACGAGCACATCGGCTCATTTTACTTTCACTTTTGCTGCAATGACGTCAGTGCACCCTGCATGCCAATCATCATTGCAGTAAAAAAAAAAGAAATCCGGCTGCTCAGAAAGTTCTTTCTGAGCAGCATGATGTTAAAAAAAGTAAAGGACTCCCTCTGTTGCAGTGCACCAGTAGGGCCTTTATTTACCTCACCAATTTAGGCCAATGGCCGACACAAGCACTAAGGAGGAAGTGCAGGTGTCAGCCCTTGGACGTCAACCGCATTTAAAAGGTTAATGTCTTAGGAGTGGTGAATTGCAATGCCCAACATTTCTACAGCTAACACAAAGAGCAGTGTTGAAAACAGGCACCACTGGTCATCTCCTTCCGCTTATTCCAATTCAAGGAAAAAGCTGTTGCAATTCATCACAGCAGTTGAATTCTGATGTACTCATTTTGTGATTGCGATAAATTTTGGCCCTAGTATACTTCTTACCATTTTTCTAGTTAGGTATCCAAACTGTCTAAGGGCTTCTTGGCTGTGAGGGACAGGGCCACTTTCTTGTCTTTGTTATTCGTAGTTCACCATAATAGATGTAGCATATAGATCTGTAACAAATGGTCAGATAAAACTTAGCCAAACTTTTTCACATCAATGTAATCCACAGTGTGGTGGGTATCTCTTCCTAGTTTCAGGAGCGAAGAGATGTATGCTTTTTTGAAGTTGGAGTTTAGCCCTTGTGTTTCAATAGCTTTGCTAGGGTTTTTCCCTAGCAGCAGAAGTGACATTGTGGCTGGTATTTTGCAGATCTCCAGAGACAATCCATCTTCTTCTGGGGCTGCCCCTGCCGATATTGTTTTAATTGCTTTTAAAATGTTTTCATCTTGGATTTTGCTTTCAATTGGCTATCCATTTTATAGGTCTTTGCTCTGGGTATTGCAAGTTGCAGATCTAGGTAAATGGCAAGTGGGGAATGATCTGTGATGCTACTCACTACTAATATGCAGTTGCTGATCTTTCAAATCATATTGCTGTGTTTTAGAAAGTTATTTATTCTGGTTCCAGTTCAATGGGAATATGATAGGAAGATGTTTTTCTTATCCCTAGGTTACAGGCACCTCCAATACTTAATGAGGGAATGATCTGCCATTTAGTCTTTGAAAAGATATCTACCATTATTATTACAAGCCTGCCATCCCAATCGGTCTAATATCAGGATTGGAAGGTTCCAAATACCACCACTTACCAGGTTTACGCAACCAAATTACGCCACCTACTTATTCAGTATGAAAAATAAATGCAATTTTGTGTTGTTGGGAGCACAGACAGATTCAATCAGAAGAAAGTGGCCTTTCATTAACAATTTGGCAAACCATACTGTACCTATAGGTCTTTGCTTGCTTTCTGTACTTTAACAGGTAGCTTCTTGTGAATAATTATTATTAGAACATTGGAATGTTGGGAGCTCCATTGAAAACAATGAAGTGCTCCGGGCTTCTAATGGCAGGTAGAAGCCTGGAGCTTCAACATTCCAATGTTGTCCTTCACAGTTTTTAGCTGTGAACAAACGCCTCACAAAGCCCGAGGGGATGTCAATCCCCTCGGGCTCCGTGAGGCCTTTGTTTTATTTGTTAGAACATTCTGTCCTCTAGTGGCAGAATGTTCTAATAGCTTTATACCCACCGTAGCTGAGCAATGCCATTAATAAGGCCCGCTCCCTCGTTAAAGGCCCTTGCATTTGTCTTGGGCCTTTAACAGTGGAGCAGGTTTTTATTGGCTGGTATAGCCCTCTACAGTGGGCTATAAGGTTATATAAAACGTTGGAATCTTGAGAGCTTCATTGAAGACAATTGAATGACTCAGACTTCAAATGGGTGGTAAAAGCCCAGAGCTCCAACATTCCAATGTTTGTCGTTCACAGCTGTTGCTGTGAACAAAGGCCTCAGGGAGCCTACAGGGATTTAGATCCCCTCAAGCTTCTTGAGGACTTTGTTTTATTTGTTGGAGATTCTGCCCTCTAGTGCGGAACGTACTAATAGCCTTATAGCCACCGTAGCTGGGCAATACTGGCCATTAAAGGCCTGCTCTCTTGTTAAAGGCGCTTGTTAACGCTGAGTGGGCCTTTAATGGCGAGTATAGCATGCTACAGTGGGCTATAAGGCTACATTTGAACATTGGAATAACCAATAAAATGTAAAAAATAATGGTGCATATCACAATTAAACTAAACTACAGTCTCTAATTTGAGTGGTTAAGGTCTGAACTCTGTAGACAATAAAGCAGCACGCTCTTTGTGCGGGATAGCTTTCCTTTGTGCATTCTTAGGGGCTCTCTGTATTGTTATTATGTAATAAATCCTCATTATTACCTACTGTGCTATAAGCTTCATGTTTTATAGCATTGGATCAGGTTCTGGAATCATCTTGTAATCAAGTTGTTATGTGGATCTTTTAGGTGGTTGATCAGTGCATAGTTTGTAAAAGAATTTGTGCCAGCCCCCTCGTCAGGAGGCCACTGTAGCTTGCACCGCCCATTACCCCTGCCAGTGCCGCCAATGACAGAACCAACACAACTGCTAACAATCACACCCTACAAATGTGACAATTCAGACTATTCCAAGCCCCCAAAGCTACAAGAATGGCTTGGGCTGCGGGTATTAGTCATTTTTAATGTATATTGAATTAATAAACAACTGTTGTTGTGGTCATCTCTAATTTAGACAAACAGTGCCACCATGTGACAGTCTCTTGATACATGCCCCGTGTTGACAATTAAGTACCAGTGCCAAGCACTGGCAACCACCTGCGCAAATTAAGCACTGGGAGTGATCTTACTTTAAAAAGGAATACAAAATTGTCCCTATATTTAGAAAAGGCATCTTCCAAATCATGTTCTCTTGTAGCCAGTTTGTTTCTTGGGTGAAATGTAGGATGCCCTTCGTTTTGGCACTGGTTCTAGTGAGTGAGGTGTCAGGCGATGGGGCTTCATTTGTGTCAGTGGTTGCTGAGGGATGGGTGGGGGGGCATCGGCACTCGTTTTTGGTTGCCAGCACCTGTTTTTTCTCACTGGACGTTTCCTGAGAGCAAGAGAGGGAAAAGGGAAAAACAAGCATAGGAAAAAGAAGGAGGAGGATAAAGGTACAAAAAACCGTTACAAAGGCAGAACACAAGAACCTTCTAGAGTGAGAAAAGGAGCAGTGAGTGCCTGGTAGTGAATTAAAGAGGCATAAGATGGATTTAGGACTCAGCAGCCTTGGTGTGCTGACAAGTAATAGTACCGGCCGCGGACTTCTGAGCAGAACTTCGGGCACCAGCACTCACTCTTTTATGAATGAAACACTGGGTGCATTTGTGGCTATATACTTTGGGGTTCCTAGGGTATCTAGGAAGCTCGTTATATCATCTGGATCATACAATCCCCATTATTGCCTGCTAATTTCATAAGCATAGTCACCAATGAACAGATTTGCTATTGTTTCACACAAAGCAGCGCAGCAAGGCAACTTGGTGCGCTGCGTTGCGTAAAAGGGAGAACGCAGAAATGTACCATATCTATTAAGATATGACGTGTTTCTGCTCTGTCCCTGCACTATCACACTGTGTGCTGCCTAGGGCCAACACAGGCACCCTTGCACCAGCCTGCAAGGGTTCCTGCATTCCGAGTAGGAATTTTTTTTTTGTGAACGAAGGTATGCCTTCCTTCACAAAAACAATCTTTAAAGGCACATTCCTCTTTCTGTGTGTGTTGCAGAATGATGCATTTTATGTGTGCTGCAGAAAGGTATTTCTCCTCCTTACAACTTAGTCGGGTAGGTGCCCATTTTGACGCAATCCCAGGTTTACTGACCTTAGTAAATCTGGGATTGTGACTAAAACCATGGGTGGACGTGTGGGAATGCCATTACTCCACCCATGAGACACCTCCCTGCAGAGGTACCTACCCGAATCCCGTGCTTCGATTACTTTCATCTTGATGTCTTCTAGACGTATTTTCAAATTATTATAGTGAGCCTTTAATGTTGACATTTCAGTATGCATTTACTTTCTTTCGATTATTGTCACTGTCGTTGACACCTATACCATGATGATCGAAGTCTTCATTTCTTCAAACTCTCTCATAAGTGAATCCAGTGTAATTATAGCCGTATTGGGGTATTGGGTGGGCTTTGCCCCCCTCTTTTCTCTCACCGCCTGAGATGCATAGCTTACACTTCAGATACCTGGGATGGCCAAGATGCAGGGCTTTGTGTGTGATACAGGTATGTTTAAAGTTAATTCTGGCTTTATGGGGAAACCATTTCAGTTCTTTTGGGATGGGGTAATGTGATCTGATCTGTTTGCCCCTTTGGCAAGGGGAATCATCGATTGGAGGAGAGCTCTGAGAGAAGACAGAGTAGATAAGAGAGGATAAGGTTCTGCTCTGCTGTTCTGAAATGTGGTGTGTGTTTTGAGTTTCTTTTGTAAGAACAGTTGGAATGAGGCAGTTTTCACGCGTTCCTCAAGGCAGTGAAGCAGCTCCATTGCTTGCAAGATGGTCCTGGTGATTAGTGATCCTTGTGGGTTTTGGGGACCCTTGTGGCTCATGGCAAATCTGTCTGGTGAGACACCCCATAATCTCTTCCAAACAGCTAGGCGTTGTGCTGGACGTCCTGTGGATTACGGCAGCTCCTCTAGGCTGACCGATAAACTGTCTTCCTCTCACACCACTGCAGCACGGCAACTGCACAGTTTCCCAGACTTTGGCCCTGTTCAAAGGGGGAATGGCAACCACACAAAGAAGTCTTGGGTGACACACTTTTATGCAGGTCTTTTCTGGGTTCAACAGGCTCATGCAGGCTGCAACATCTGCTGATTATCAGCATCACTGACAATTGACCATCCATTTCATTTTACATTGTAGTCTCTGCAGATTGGAAATGTATTGATATTTACAATTTACCACCATACTATTGTGTCCTGCAGGGCACAGTGTAGTGTTTTACCAGCCTCTTCCATGAGGGCTGGTCCTTACACCTAGAAGTAAGGAGTGGACAGTCTTAGGCAAGTAGTAACGAAGCCTTACCGAATTACTGGCATAGGGCATAGCGACAAGCGCTTACAGTATTACTGGACATAGAAATGAAGGAATTTAGGATACAAAAGGTCAGATTCAAAAGTTGCTCTATAAAATGCCACAATGCTAGTGCCAATAAGTGTTCAAAGTGCCTTGTTAGCTAAATCCGCCCCCCCCCCATGTCAGAACAGTGCAATAAAGTGCCACATGCTAGTGCTATCAAGAGAGAACATGCTAGCTAATCAGTTGGTGAACTGGCCTCTTGCCTTAGGTAAAATGTTCTGGTTAATGCGGTAACCAGTTTTTAATAGGAACTGTTCCTTGGATACAATCCATCAAACCAGATGTTGCAAGAGCTCATGGTCCTAGCCGCACAGGAGCACGCGAAGTCCTCCCAAGAGTCAAGTGCACCAGTGCGCTCACCTGAACCCATCCCTCCTGATGCAAAACTGCTGGTTAAGACAATATTCATATAAATAAAATCTAAGGGCC
Organism: Triturus cristatus; assembly: GCF_964204655.1. Taxonomy (NCBI): domain Eukaryota; kingdom Metazoa; phylum Chordata; class Amphibia; order Caudata; family Salamandridae; genus Triturus; species Triturus cristatus. Next base: position 240,165,882 of record NC_140582.1, read on the forward strand.
AGATGCATCAAAGGGTTTTTCCCATTCTGTGTTTATGGGAAAATGTGTTCATGCATATGGCCCTAAGAGTTCCAATTTTGCTCCTCTGCAGGGTTTTTTTCTGTATCTAGATGCTGACAGTTCTGAGCAGCATTAAATGCTTTTCAGGTGAAACCATACAATATATTTTATGTAAAAATAGCAGCCTTGGCTTTCTGGATTAAAGACAGTCAAAATTTGACAATTTTCAAACCACAACCTCTCCTGTGAAGGTAGGGGATTTACAGCATTCTCCGAAACAGACAATGGAAATTGTATTACACCCTTGAGGTTAGCAAGCCTTGCATTAACTTTTCCGATGTGACATCCGTGCCTCATTCACCACAAGAGTAAATCCACCTTTTCTCCACCAATAAACGTATCCGAAGATATAGCTGAGAGTTTAAAAGCACAATGATGTGGGGGAAGAGGCCTCATCACCGTGGCAACATTGACATAACAAATTGATTTAGCAGATATTTTACTGAACGTGTCAATTAAGAGTTCTTCTTGACAACGTTGTTTACAGCATCCAGTAAACAACATTACATGGGGTTGATTATTCATTATATATGGTAAATGTCATAAATATCTGCAATTAAATGTTGTGTCCTCAAAAGGGAGCATAAAATGGAGATTTTGGTGCTTATTACATGAAAACCCATGTCTTTTTCAGCTGGGAAATGTCAACATGTTTGACCTAGAATCTCAGGTTCTACCGACATACTCATAATTCTGGGAGCCAGCAAGACAGTGGTTTGCACCAGTATCTGTATCATTATGTAATTTGTGTTTGTAAAGCGCGGCTTATCACCAGGAGGGTATCCAGGTGCTGGAGCAGGTGTGTATGTCATTTTCTGGGCGTTATTTGAAGAGTCGGGCCTTCAGCTTCTTGCGGAATTCTGGTAGCGAGGAGGAGGCTCTTATGCATAGAGGGAGGTCGTTTCAAGTTTTGGGTGTGAGGTAGGAGAAGATTATGCCTCCTGCTCTGTTTTTGCGGGCTGGGAGGGGTGTGTGTGAGAGACAGTGAGGCAGAACGTACGTGCCTAGTTGGCTGGTGGAAGTGGAGGCGGCAGTAAGCTGGTCCTATGTTGTGCAGTGTTTTATATGCAGGTGTGAAGAGTTTGAATTGCCAGCATTTGTATATCAACCGCCAGTGGAGTTCTCTGAAGTGAGGCGTGATGTGGGTGTGCCGTGGGAGGTGGAAGTGGAGTCTGGCTGCGGCATCTTGGATGGTCTAGAGTCAGTGGAGGAGGTGGTTGGAGATTCTGACATAAAGTGCATTGACATAGTCTAGTCTACTGGTGACTAGGGCTATGGGGGCAGATTTATGTTAACTGGCGCATCCCTGCATATCAGCAGGGATGCGCCAATTATAATGCGCCACAGCTGCGCCACCATGGATGCGCCGCATTTATAATGCGGCGCACCATGGGGCAAAAACGGCACAGATGCGTGACGCATCTGTGCCGTAAAAGTGGCGCATTGCTGGAGTTGCGTCGCAAGCGCGACGCAGCTCCAGCAATGTTCTGGGGGGCCCTATCTGTACAATGCTGCGTCAATCACTACGCCTGCTTCAAGCAGGCGCAGGGTTTTGACGCAGCATGGGCCTAAAAGTGACTGAGTGAAATCTTGTAGATTTCACTCAGCCACTTTTAGGAGGCGTTCCTGCGCCGGAACGCCCCCACCTGCCCTGGAACGCCTACATGTGGCGCAGGGCTTTACAACGTGACGCATCTCCCAGATGCGTCACGTTGTAAATACCCCGCACCATGGCGCAGGATTTGCGCCGCTGCTGCGTCACAAAAGTGACGCAACGGCGGCGCAAAAGTGACGCAAGTGCAACATAAATCTGCCCCTTAGTGTCTTGGGTGTGGGATATTGATATACATCTCAGTAGGACATGAGTGTCCATGCCTCCTTGGTATGCAGTGGAACTGGAATCATCTGCTGACTGCAAACATAGTAAATGGGTTAAACTACTTACTACAGTTAGATTAGTCACCTCTCTTTCTCCATAGGGAGTATCATTTTATTACAATCCTAAAAACCAGCCTTGACTCTGCACCCGCCTCTAAATGCATTAGGTACCAATATCATATACGTAAAATATTTTTAGATATTTTCCTTTCTTGTATAGGGCCTCATCAAAAAATGGGCAGTATTTAGAGGCAGAGATACGACAGGTAAAGTTAATGGTTCCAGCTGCTGTTGCTGGTATTCCTCCCAGTTACCAGGCATGACAAGTTTTTAGGCCCGGACTAGGGAGTAACATGCTTGGCAGAGAATTACTGGGTCCAGCAGTAAATATGGCTCCAGATTCTGCGGTCTTGTCTGTAGACATTTTCCACTTTATTTGAGGAAGTGTAAAATGTGCGCACTAACATTAGGTTTAATAAGGCGAGGCCCTTCACATAGTAAAATTGCTACTTGGGAGGTACCTCATCTCAATGACTATCACCTTGCCCCATTCACAATGGGCTTTCAAGCACATTTAGGATCACGTAATAATGATCCATGTTTAAAAACATTCATAACTATTTATTTTACGCAAAAGTCACTATTTTTGTTGCACATCTTACTGCCTGAGGACAATAATGCTATAGTTCGCCGGGGAGGTGTATCTTTTTGGCTTATTCCCAGGTTTTCCAGGTTTTGTAAATCTAAGAATGCACAAAAAGCCATGGGAGTTGCGTGGGAACACCCACACACCGCCCATGGAATACCGCCCTTGTGCAGAGAAATGCAATGCAGTGATTTGCGCTGCATTGAGTTATAAAAAAAATGGAGGCCATTTAAAGCCACACAAAGTGGCTTTGCGTGGCTTCAAAAATATGACTTTAGGTTTGCGCCACTCTTGCACTACTTTGCGTGGTGCAAGAGCAACAGAAAACTGGTCTTGATCATAGCCCTATGTACATAGTTCGTGAACAGTTATTTTTTGGCAGTTTAAAATCTGTTCCCGGGCAATCGTGGGCACCACTCCTCATGTATCAATGACACGAGCTTCAGTGGCCTTCTACAGTGTAACTGTGGTTCTGTCTAGATAACTGCCCTCTGATCTAGTTTCCCCCGCAGGTGGGGAGTACAAGAAGGACAGCCCAGTGGGTCTACTTCAGTAGTGTACTGATTATGCTGAAAACCCAGCGGTCCACCACCAAAAAATGAACTATGAACCCAGACCTCAGAGGGGTCCCTACTGGCTGAAGAAGAGTAAACTTGGTAGTTCTCGGCTACCCTGTGTGACAATGTTGTGGGCTATGATGCTTATTACGGGGAATACCACACACACGTCTAGGTCCCAGTGTAGTCGCAAATTGGTTCCAGTCAAAACTTATAGGGCCATGTGGTACTTAGGGATGGAATTGTTCCTTCAATTGGTGCCCGAAAAGATTCACAAGAATAAGAGGTCAATATCTCAATAATGGCCGTCTGTGGCCAACATTTTCAGGACAGTTAGTACCCATAGTTCAGTGGGTAAACAGTTGACTGGTTGGTACCTAACTTGCTGCAGGCAGTCACTCATATTTGGGTTATGGTGATACTCTACATTCAAGAGAGAATACCATCAGAGCCAGGACACTTGTTCTGACAGTTCTGGATTTATATCAGGCATTTCTACCCACCTAGAAACACCCAAATCAGCTCAATGAAAGGGAAAAAACAAGTGTACCTCACTTTTGGTCAGGAATGGTGACACTGGCACCCTTTAAGTAAGTCAAATGGTAGTGCAGGCTCAATAATAGAGGGATCCTAGGACAGCCTTGAAATATTGTCATTTTTTCCATGAAGCAAACATGGGTCTCCTTTTCAAGGGTTGTCTCCCAACCTGCTAGGCCATAAATCCTTACGAATCCTGGGCAGAGTTCTGGAATATCGGTCACACATGTTTCTGTGAACTGGGACTTGTGCCTGTCCTCCACATCAGGGCAGCTCCTCTGCTCACAGGGCAGCACAATAGTTTGTCTTCTAGGCAGGAGACAGAAGAAGACCCACTCAGAGTCTTGTTCTTGCCTGGAAATGCAGCATTAAGTTGTGGCCATATATGGCTTCTCACCAAATGCTGCAGATGTTCTTTCGAAGTAAAAGAGATACAATGGATTTTCTCTGGAGGGTCAGTTATTATCCATTTATGGGGACTCTGGAGGGAAGCTTGGGATTAATAGAATGGCCTGTTTTGTATAAAAATAATCTTAGCCAAGCAGAGCAGGGACATCTTCAGGTTTTCCTCAGACATCCTGAACAAGGTGTACGAGAAGGGTAGCAGACAATAGTGGCAGTGGTTTGTTTTTCGATGTTTGTGCGCACATGTCCCAAGTGGGGTTGAGGAGTTGCTTGTAAGGTCTTAATATGTGCCTGCCCACGAAGGAAAACTCAGATCCAATGAGATGGGCTTCCCGTAGGGCTAGTGAAATTATGCGCAAAATAACCAAATTACGTGCCATGAAAACACATATTTTGAAGATTATAATGGAAGTAATGGCTAATTATGCAGCAAATATGGCATGATCAAAAGATATCTTAATGATAAAAAAATGCACATAGTTCCTAAGAATAGAGATGTGACATATCGAGCCGTTCCTATTCAAAATATGGTACACTAACAAGTAATCATTTGTAAGGGAAATGTGGGGGGGCAGCGCGGGGTGAAGAGTGGGGGGACTGCAGGGGGGAAGCAAGGCGTGGGCAGCGTGAGGGGGCTGAACTAATAAAAAAAAAGAAAACTTACCTGCCGGTCTTCTGCTTGCTGCACTGCTTCCCGGGCTTCCCCTCTGGCATACGCTGGAGGTCCCAGCTTCCCCTGCAGCAAATCCCGACGCTGCTGTCACCATGAGAGCAGCGTAGAGATTGGGCAGAGTGCACTGGTTTAGCGCTCCATTGGGAGGTTTGGAGCCTGTGCCTGCTGATCTCTCCACCCTGCAAACTCAGCTGGGTTAGAGAGATGTCAGTGAGCATGATGGTTTGGCAGGCCTAACCGTCATGTGCACTGACAGCAGGGCCCACTACTCTTCCTCCCCTGCTGCAGTGCTGTTGCCCCGCTCACCATGACTCGGCTACAGGATTAAAAATAAAATGATTTGTATTAAGATCATTTTATTTTTCATTTGCAGCTGCGGGCAGTGGGGCAATGCTCCTCCACCACAGCGGAGGTACTGCCTCTCAGGTATAGCTTGGTATCAGTGGCACAGTGTGCCTGGGAGCCAGGTCTGGGATTCCCGTCCCACTTAGGGCAACAAATGCCAACATATCAAGGTGATTCATGGAAAGTTTGAATTAATCTGAGACACTGGCAATTGCTCGGGCTGCATCCTAATCCATCATTGTTTTGCCCAGATCCTTGTAAATCTGGGGCAGCGTCAAAAAGCAATGGGTGTTGCAGTGGAACACCCAACACCGATTGCACGCCTCTTTCACGCAGATACTTGCATGAAAGGGTAGCCTTTTTTACAAAGCAGCGGTAAGTCACTTTGTGACAATGGAGCAGGGCATTGCTCCACAGGACCATTGTAAAACGTACGTTCCTGTGGCGCAATGCCATTGGAAATATGCCGCCTTGTTTCCGGGTTTAAATTACTGTGCCTGGTTTAATTCATTTAAAAGTTGTGTGTTCTGCCCCTTTAGAGGTTAGCATGTAACCAAGGAGTTTTTCCTCACTACAGACCCGCTTCAATAATTCTGGAACATGGAATTGGGTTTGCCACAGCAAATGCTTTTAATTAATTATTGAATTCTGGCTTTCCTTGTATGATTTTATTGATGGATGAGCGCAGGTGGCAATGATTTTAATTGATTTGTGCTAAATAAAGATTGACATACTTTAGTTTACTTTGGCACATGTCCCAATCTGGCAAACTCTAAGTAAGGTACTGATTAATGTACCTCTAAGAAGCAGCTCTGCAGAACAGTAAGACACATTTTAAATCGATTATGCGCATGTTAGACTGGATGGCACTTCATGATTCAAAATATTGAACCTTAAAAATAAATATGTGGGATTCTTCTGACGTCATAGTCAAATCGTCCAATAATCGCTGATTTGACAACAGTGTTTGTGGCACAATCATAAATTTATGTGAATAGTGAAACCAGAAGTTGTCGTGAAAAAGAAGGAACTATTTTGTCCTCAATTTGAAATGTTTTAAAATAGGATAAAGCATACAAGCATTCATTGTTTCATATTGCAATCAAAAACACTTCCTTCAGCCCATCTATTGGGGTACCTTGCATAAACTGATCAAAATGTGCACCTCTTTAAATGCATCTAGCAGCAGAAACGTGGCCAATTAACTTTTTACAAAGTTTCAGGTGTTGCGTTGCATCCTGAGTCCTACAATCCCACTAACATTTGGTCTACTAAAAAAAGTTTTGCAATATTTTGTAAAAATCAGAAAATTGTACAGCAGGTGATGGACAGATGAGTTAAGTTCATGTTAAGCCCAGGAGCACAATCACATTTGTGAAGTGGTCAGGGGAACTGTGTTTGTGGAACAATGCAGCTAGGTGCTGGTTCTCAAGTCCAGCAGGACTAAACACCCTAAATGGGAAATCTCCATCTTGCGCTTCATTCACCATTTCCTCGAAGAGGTCATCATTCACGCAGCAAATGGCCTCCCCGTCATGTACCTACAACCATAAAAACACCACACACAGTCGGGGGAAGTGATGAGCCCCAATTATTGGATGTGCCACTAGGGAGTTGCTGAACTCACAACCTTGACTACAACTAAACAGGATATGCCCTGTATTTGTAGTCAACCACCATCATCCATTTGTCATCCAGTTTTTTCAAAAGGACCTGTAGTCTCCCTCGACTTTGTACGGGAGGAGTCCACCAATGGTCTAGTGTAGGCATGTGCTCTGCTGGTCAAGCAGATAAACACAGAGCTCTTTGTGACAAAAAACTGGCAACTCCCAAAAGGGCATCAACTCCTTTAATGGTCCAACGGAGAACAATGAGAGCCGTGGTGTTACTGTTGGAGCAGGTTGGCGGTCCTGCTCTCCTAACAAACACCGGATGTAGACATCACAGCCTCTGGCCAGGCGTGGCCGGAGGGGAGTTAATCAAAGGGTGTAGACCGCTTGGCGTCCATCTCCAATATAGCATATCACTGTGCGAGTGTCAGTGATTACTGAGGGCAGGGGGGCACATATGCCCGCACAGGCACGGCTGCTGAAAGTAACTGGGTCTGCATAACCACAACTGCCAATCTCTTGCTTTGCTAATGAAGGTTTGGCTCCTGAAAGCAGCAGAATTCACCAGTGTACACTGGAGGAGGGTTTGAGGAATAGGATTTAGGATTACCAATGCCCTGGCAATTCCCTACTATTTCAACCTAACATCCTCAATATAGTCAACTTCAGGGATACGGACCTGGTAATGAGGCTTCCAGGTTGCCATCAGTGACCTTCCAGTTTGCTGGTAGAAAATATACACAGGAGGCCAGAATATCAAGAATGCATAGAGGGGCACAACGTCCCCAGCAGGGCAAGTATTTATACTCCTACACCTACTGTTTGGGATATGAGCTTAAGAGAAAGTCACATAGTTGCTTTGAACACTTCCATGTGGGAGAGACATAAATGTAATTTAAATTCCAAAAAAGAAGTGCAGTGAAAATAGGTAAAGAGACTGATGCCTTATGGACTGCTAACAAATCACATTTGTACTGCTTGGAGCAAACTGGGGGGACTTACATTCACATTTAAAAAATACAAGAAACAATTTCCCTCGTGAGGAGAACCCCTTTTGAGGTATTGCTGTATAACCATCAGTGAGATATTCGACCTGGAAGAAGCCCAGAGAATTAAGAGCATGATTAATGGATTGGATATTGTGAACATATTGCACATATTAATTTGTTGATTGGTTCCACCACCATCGGCCTCTGTTATTGTCTTTGTATCTGCTATTGTCAAGACAATGACATTTTCTTGGTGTAGTATGCCAACATCCCAGCTTATTCTAGCATAAACACATAACTGTGACTAAAACAAACAAAAAACGTTGTTTCTGGCCAACATACACTTTCAAGAAATATGGCACTCATTTCCCACTGCGAATCACATTTGTCATTTTATGTTAGAAGACCATTAAAATAAATACACGCAGAAATGGTTGATCAATTACTCTGGATTTTTGAAACTATCTTTCCAGTATCTGCCATAGCTGAAACATCTTTCCTTACTCCCCCTCTACAAATGTGAAACAGTCCTGAAAAGAAATATTAGCTTGGCCTGGAGCACAAAAGTAAGTGATTGATAACAGACACTAACATCAAGCGGCAAAACAAGGGTTATTCAATGACAACATGCACCTCTGACACCCACACAGGGAGGACATGTATAACAGGATCTAGACTGCTGTTCTCAGGAACAGCATCACACACAACACATCAATGTGAAACAATTGACTACTCAGTGGCCAACTATCTAAAGATAGAACAAGTTGACCCTCTGGTTTTGAAATACATTGGAAATTGTACAGTCTGTGACCCAAATGCTAGTGATTTGTAAGATTTCACAAACTAGTAAGACTTCCCAGAGACACTTGGGGATTTCTAGCTGCACAAGAAAAATTACCAAAAGTCATATTCCTAGGAACTGGAAGACAGCATTCATAGATTTGCAAATAAAAGAGCAAACAGTGCTGATGAATGGCATAAGGAAAGGAGCTAGAGGGAGTGGCAAGGGTGGGTGAAGGAGCCTGAGACTGGAGAAGGAGCTAGTAAGCTAGTAAGTGGATAAAAGAGAGCTTATGAATGTGTCAGTGTTATGTAAGACAGCAAAGTTACATTCTGGATGATGGGTTAAATCACCTGGGGGCAGCTGACCAGTCATAGCTTAAATCCAGACAGTAGTAAATCACCATTTCAGCCTTCTGTCATTAGGTTGGTCATTGAGGAACCCATTATTGAAAGAAACCATTTAATTCATAGAGGAAGCTGTATAAATGGTCAACATTCCCCACGTTTCTTGACTGGTATTACTGTTCTTATTTTTCTGTGTTTGTTTTGTATTAATAATAATAACAATAATAATAATACAGATTTTGAAAAGAACTAAAGGGCTAGTTTGGTAGTGGTACTTCTACACTAAGTAAATGGGCACTATGCACTATGTCTAAGTAACATACCATACCAGCTGCAGCCGTCCTAAGGAGAGGGGCCACACCCCCTCACATTTTGCCCAAAAAGAAGAATGTCTGACAGGCTGAGCAAAGACCAAACTAACAGACACTTCTCTTTTTCGATCAGGCAGCCAGGAGCTGGACATATGCTAAATGTGCAGGTTCCTGACTGCTTGAGTTGTACTTTGCCAGGCTGAACATGTCACAGGTCCTGTGGGCATGACACCTTATGCCTGGAAAAGCATCTTGAGGCCCTCACCCTCATGACGAGGGGGAGCGTCACTCATTGCATTGCATTGGACCTGGACGCCTCACTTCTAAGCCCTGAATTGCCCAGGCCCAAGTGTCAATCACTGACACTTTATCACAGTGTGGAGTAGAGGATCAGCAACTCTCAGTGACTCCATCACACCCTGCGACGAGTAGGGACTGCTGCCTCCCCTCATTGGTTTACCTAAGGGCAGCCAATGAGGGAAGATAACAGTCTCAACCTGGGACCTCTGAGGCACTACTGCGCAGGTAACGGTACTTTAAAAAAAATGTTTGGTGCATGCATGAGTGCGTGCATGCGTGTGTATAAATATACAGGAGTGAGTGTTGTGAATGGATATGTGTGTGTGTGTTTGAATGCATATGTGTGCAAACTACCTCTAGGGCCCGGTAGGACTGTGCAGTTAAATCTAGGTTGGCAGCTGCCATCCGCTTTATGAGCACATCACTACTCAGGGGAAAACTATGCCTCTACTCTCCCCACCCTATAACTCCCTCCCTCTTCTACGTCAGAACGTTGCGTTCACATATTTTACTGTAAATTATTTGTTTACATCCTTTGTATTTTGTTACTTTGTATTTTCATTTATGATGATGTAACCTAAGTAATTGCTGCTATTTTGCTGACATATTCCACTATATATGGTTTACTCTTTTTTACTGTTACTTTGTATTTCTATTTATTCTTTACGTTCCTCATGTCATTTGGTTGTGCTTACTCTGTAAAGCACTCTGACACCTTGGGTCATGTTCACGCTACATAAAACTCCTCATATAAAATAAATGAGCCCATCAGCAGGACTGGGAATCCATGTGTTTCTGATCCCCTGCACTTCAGAGAGCGTAAATAGTCCTTGTGTATGACTTACAAATGTAACCTCACATTAGGAAGGAAATTCCAGGGATCACCAATGGACTTTGGGTTATGAGCTCCACTGGTGTCCTCTGGATCACCAGATGCACTCTACAAAGTGCAAAAGGGGTGAAGCACACTGCTTCACCTCCCAGCACAGTTTACCCCTTAGCATCATGGTAAATGCAGTTCATGGTACATGCTTACTTGAAAATGTGTTGGAGTATTCCACCAAAGTTGGTGCAGGTTAGTGCTGTAAATCTCTAGACACGTGTTTCTGGATATCATCCTTCATCAGATGAGATAAAAACAAGTTTAATCGGGGGTTGCTGAGCAGGCAGACACAATCCTTTCACGTCTCAGTACCACTCACAGGTGCACAGGTGCATCTCTACAAGCTCGTCAGCTCAATGGCTCAAGGGAGCCTTTTCAAACACAAAAGGGGTGGGAGTACACTGCTTCACCTCCCAGCACAGTTCGCCCCTTAGCATTATGGTAAATGCAGTTCATGGTATCTGCTTACTTGAATATTTTCTGGAGTATTCCACCAAAGTTGGTGCAGGTTAGTGCTGTAAATCTCTAGACACGTGTTTCTGGATTTCATCCGTCATTAGTAGAGATAAAAACAAATTGTATATGGGGTTGCTGAGCAGGCTGCCACACTCCTTGCAGGTCTCAGTACCTCTCACAGGTGCACAGGTGCATCTCCACAAGCTCGTCAGCTCAATGGCTCAAGGGAGCCTTTTCAAAACAGGAAGGGTAAGGAGCACACTGCTTCACCTCCCAGCACAGTTCGCCCCTTAGCTTTATGGTAAATGCTGTTCGTAATACATGCTCCATGGTGAAGAGGGACATCCCTGAGGTATAGAGAGTGGGACATGTGAAGATACTGCTAGATCTACGTTTGAGGAACATACATTCACCAATTTGCCTCCCGGTCATCCACACCACCTTGGTATAAATAGGGCTGACCTGTTTTAGCATGGTGACACACAGGTTTGAGCGGGGATTTCACCACCATATTGATGGGATTTCCACTCCACCCCACCTCTTAATTGAGCATCTAGGGAAAACCTTTTATTCTGAAGGATGGTTCCTGGTACAATAAAAATGGACAGAGAGTATGTGTCTTTAAGCTTTATACTATTAAGTCACTGGTAAATCATCAGGAGAGCAAGCAGTCACAGGCTTCCCAGGAAGTTAATGTGTGAGTGTGTGGGGGGAAGGGCAAGAACTCATAATTCAACATTCAACCAACATACACAACTACTCAATGTTCAACCAAATGCTTGTTTTTTTGGTATAAGAAAGTACTTTTCTGCATGCACTAGGGGATGTGGCAGCATGGCCACTTTATACCACATGCTTCGGTATGCCTGTCCGGTAATCCAGGGCTTCGGGATCGAGGTGATAGAAGTGATGAAGCGAGTCACAGGACGGCAGATCCCGCTAGAGACTAAGTGGTTGTTGCTGGGCATAACAGGGGAGAAGAAATGGCCAAAACATGCAAATATCTGGCTGAACACAGTGGCAGGGGTGGCGAAGCACAATCTTGCTAGACTTTGGGGGCCGAACAGACCTCCTGCGGTTGGGGAATGGGAGGAGAAACTAGATTGGTGTCAACTAGCACAATGTCAAACATATTGGGCCCAAGGTTGACCCTGAAAGTTTCAAAAGATTTGGGGACCATGGATGCAATACAAGGTAGTTAATGTAGAGGATTGAGAGGGGGCGGGGTAAGGGAACTGGTTCCCGGGGTACAAAATGAGACTAACGTGAAGCTGCTACACAATCCAGTAGGTTAGGCTTGGGGACTGGGGATTATTTAACTCAATATTACCCAGTGATATAGAGGCCTCCTGCATGTGGCCTACAATGCTTCCTCCTGCGCAATTATCACTACAACCTGTTATTCTCAAATAACTGTTTATGTTGTTGATGCTACCCCTTCCCTCCACCTAATTTCTCTATATGTACTACTTCTGACAGGATGACCATATTCCCCATCAGTCTCTAGTAGCGGCATGAATAAGGCTCAGGTGCAGACAATATTTCCCTATAGGCTTAAATGTAAAATCAGTCCCTTTGATCTTATCCCATAATGGCTGTGGGCAAAATCAGACCCAAATCCTTTGCGCTCGAGTCAGTGCATAACAATTCTTTGTTCTAGCTGCAGGTGGAGACCTGTGCTACTCATTGTCTTCTTCAAGGAGGAGGAGGGAAATCGAGTGCCACCTGCATCTTCTCATGCCCAGACGTCTTGAGGTACAGACAAAATGCAGCCCAGCTGCTTTTGGTGCAGTGATCCCAGTGCCTTTGGCAGTTGCATCCACTGTCCAGATCAATTCAGATGGATCCTACAGCACGGCAATTGTAAACCTCTTCTTGGTCAATGTATATGAATCCCATGGCAAGGTGGTTGCAACCTCCTTCTGGTTTGGTGAGTGCTGTAAGCATCAGCATCCCGTTTAGGCCGTTCAACTCTCCCTCAGTACCATAGCGGCATTTCAAATTGCTGGTGGCCAGGTCAATCTCAGTCCACAGCAGTCAACAGGGAACACGCAGGTCTTTGATCTTGTGTAGTCTTGATGGCACTGTTCTTATCACGAACAATAGAAGGAGCCTAGGAAACCACTTGAAGCACTGATTGACCCTGAGCATTGTCAGGCAGTTCACTTTACTAAGCGGGCCCAGTGATAGGAAAACACTGGGCTTCTCCTGCTGGGCAGTCTCTCCCTCTGCAGGGCCAGGCAGACTCCTTCCAATGTTTTTAGGCACTCCAGCAGAAAGCACGCACTTTACTTGATACCCCATCACCTCTAGGAGACTGGTTGTAAGGCAAACACCAGTCCTGGTCAAAAAGCATGCCCTTAAGTATTCAGTGGAACACTCCTTTTCTTAGTCATGCTGTAGCATTTACTGGGCCCTTATCAATTTATTCAATGATGAAGCTTATGATGATATGTACATTTTAATCATTGTAACTTTCTTGGTCCTCCGATGGACCTTGCTGTGTGCTGAGAGGGGTTGGATATAAAGAGTTTTATCTGTCATCCAATGAGAACCCGAAATTGGACAACTGAACTACAAAGTAGAGATCAAGCTCATGTAAATTACTTTCAACACAATTTTATGAAGATATAAGATTAATACTGCAAGTCAAAATCTCCTGAAGAAACGTAGGCGGCCACAATTATACACTCTAAGAGTTAAGATAAAGCAATACAAAATAACAATATTAGTATTTGATGTCCTCAAATCTCTTTAATTCGATCACATTTAGTCATTAGTAAAATTTTAATTTACAATGCTCATTATAGATAAATCATAACTGAGTCAAATTTAGTTCATACATTTTAGTTTATCAAATCTTTTAGCAGAATAAATACATCAAATAGGAAATAAAACATTTAGTAAAACAGATCAATACCCAAAGCTCACAAGTTCAGGAATGGACATGAAAGGCTAGTTCTAGTGATCCCAAAAGAGAGGAACCACTGAGCACATTTAGCCTATGCACTAATTTGGAAAGGAAGCCAGTTGAGTCTGAATCAAAAGTTCTGCAAATCTCATCGGTCAGTTCGTAATCTGCATGCATTCAGAACAGCAGCTATCCATCACCACCATCAGCTGCATAAGAGTCTCACTCCAAAAAATAATCCCTTTAAACGTTCTCATCAGGCTCCTGGTGTCACCTCATTGATCAGACCACTCAGTGCATTGGTCAGTTCATGTTGTATGTAGATCGGGTGACTTAAAGAAGACACAAAATGCAGAGGAAATAGGTGGAACCATTATGCAGTCTTTAAGTCATCCGGTTATATGAAACGTTAAACACTGCTAGAGCCTTTAGTACTAGTTCGAAAGGGCAGTTTCCCAGACAAGTGTCCTGCAAATTATAACATGATATAACAAAATCCTTATACACTACATGAGAATCTTAAGAAAGGAAAGAACTTGATACAGACAACGGTTACATCGAGTGATTATCTCACACATGCATAGCAAAGCAGAAAACGTCGTGAGTACAGTTTAGCCTATGTTAAATTAGGCTCATATAATGCAGACTATATAGAATTATAAGTTTACATTTATATGAATTCATGAAGTAGTTGAAGTTTCTAGTATAACTTCTGATGCATTTTGAAACATTTAGTATGGTTAAAATTAATTCAAATAGAAATAGGGTACTACTACCTTTTAAAAGTAACTACATGTAAATATAATATACATAAACATTTTCGTTTCAAGCAATTATTATTAGCACACGTATTGAGTATGATGTAGCGCTTAAAAGGTTGAAAATTGTAGGGGTGCGTTATATCCACTGTTAGTTGGCACCCGCATATAATCAAATGTGTACTCAGGTATTTTGTGTGCGAAATGCTTAAGAAATGTATAAGGTATCGATATAATTTAGAAGTGTTAGCAATGTACAAGCATATTGTGAATGTTTTAGAGAAATGCATAGAGTTTAGTTTATATGAACGCACTGTGAAGTTAAACGTGTAACCTAGAAAACGTTCATGAAGATTGCTTAAAACATACATGAAAGGGAAGACGTAAATGTCAATAGTGTGATTTAGACATGTTTGTGTAACCGAAGTAGTGGCCAGAATTCACATATATCGTTAAGGAGAAAGGCCTGTTATTTTCTTATGTTAGCCGAAGGCTATAGGCCAAAAGGATTTATTCCAGTAGAGGTTTGGGCTGTAGTAAATTGCAAAGTTAAAAGATGCGAAGTATGTCTGCATTTCATGATCTCACTCCAGGTGCAAGGACAGTTGCTTCGTTAGTAGAGAAGTTCTTTGTTCACGAATTGACTTATGTAGTTAAAGCCAGACATGGGAGTGCATTGGAATGTGCCAATCGTAACTCCTAGTGCGGACGGTGTCTGGGACTCAAGGCCAAGCTGATGGACGATGGAACTGGACAGCGCTCAATGGAAAATTACTGGAAGACGACCCGGCTGAAGAGGAGGTGCGAAAGGGCGTGTTCTGGGATTTGAGGTTCTGTATTAGAGAAAGCGCCCCGAGGGTGAAGGCAGAACAGAGCAGCCCAGAGCAGAGAAGAGTTAGGCGAGGAGCTAGAGGGGGCATTTTTATAGATCAAGCTCTCTAAGTGAAGACTTCTTAGGAAGTTTCACTCTGACACCTTTTCTCGATCTGAGGGTCTCAAGGGATTGCTAAGTAGGGATGACATCTAGTACAGAGTAGGGACAGAGATGGTATGGTCCAGTGTCCCTAATATCGACATTGGCTTGGTAGTTTTCTACCTCATGCTTTTAGAAATTGTGCTTTTAGTTATTTTTAGTCGTATGCGGATTCTTTGTAGAGTAGCATTTGTGTTAGTGCCTATGTATTTGTTGTGCCTCGTATTGAGGAGTTTGTATCTTCAAATTTTTATGCTGATAATAAAAGCCAGAGAGCCAAGAGATTGAGTCTCGATTCCTTGATTATGACAAATTGCGGTCAGCATTCTTCGATAATTGTGTTTATTCCCTCCACGCTATTGGGCAAGTAAAAAGTTCCATCCGACCAGAGTGGGTTCTTGTAGATAATTGACGGATACGAAAATGGGCCTGAGCAGTTGGTAGCAGAGATGGATGGTTACTTCCGATAGCGAGGGCCGATTAGATTAGATAAGGATAAGTGATCCTTGAGGCCCATAGACGATAAGTGATGGTGAATCATCAGATGGTGAGCGGGAGACGACGGCGGCAGATGAGCATCGACGGCGAGTAGCAGTGCGGCAGGAGGCAGCAGTTCCAGGAGTGAGTATGAACAAAATGAGATGTTGTAGATTGCGGTGTTGAGTTGTTGTGTGATGTCTTGCGGAGTTGATGTGTATGTCGAGTGATTGTGAGATCAGGCTGTGAGCGCGTGCAGCCCGGGAGTTGTGGTGTAGAAGACACCTGAGATAGATTTTGTTGACCACCCAAAGGAGATCGTGAGGTACCATCGATCACCTGGACCGAGATAGGGGGAGCGAATGTGCGTGTGTATGGCAACTTAACGCTGGTCGTGGGTTGTGGTGTGTGGATCGGAGTGTTAGTAACCTATCAGGGGCGATCTGTCTGGCCGGACGGGGGCAGACGGTCGCCAATCGAGGTCAACAAGGTCGAGAGACTGTGGACGAACAGTCAGAGGCTGTGGACGGACAGCCAGAGAAGTAACTTAATCGGTTATTTCAGTGTACGAATGGGACGAGAGTAGGCGTGAAACGTGTCTGGTGAAGGGAACTGCTGCGAACGAAGGAAGGTGACGTCAGAGAGTGTCGCGCTGTGATAGGCCGGTTGGTGTGAGTCGCGCTGTTATTGGGGGATTTAAGAGCAAGAAGTAAACAGAGCGCGAGATCGAACTTGTTCGTCATGAAGTGTCTTAAGGTTTTGCGAGAATTGTGTAGAGGCGACAAGCATGTGGTTACTCGGAAGGGAGAAGAAGCCCCTCCCGAGGATACCCCAGCACAATTTATGGCAAAGAATGTGGGATTACATACCATAGTTTGGATCGAGAATTGGCATAAGATTACACAAGGTGAAGGGGAACTAGCTTTCCCGAGGTACGGCTCATTCAGACTAGCGGTGCTGTATCAGTTAAAGTCTGTGATGGCGTCCTTAAGACCCTTGCCAAGGCCAACACAGTTCGAAGCACTACATGCGTGGATTAGAGCAGCGCATGATAAGGAAAAGGGAAGGAATCAGGAAAGGGTGAGAAAATCGATCAGGGTATTCCAGGATGCCAAGTGGGATGCAGCGGAGAAAAGATGGAGAGTGCAGGCAATTGAGGAAGAGAAACTGTATCCCTTATTAATAGACTCAACGGGGATAAGGCATGTGAAGGCACAGGAAGAAGAAAGTGACTCTGATGATGGAGTATTGGAAAGACTGTTGGAGGAGAGGCCACCTCCTTATAACCCAGAAGAAACAGAAGACAGGTGGGGGGAGAGAGGGGAAACTAGGAGGGTAACAATTCAACCCGAGACTCGAGTAGAAGGGATGGTCTCGTTCGGAACAGAGAGTCCACGGAGTCAGTCTGAGGCTAGTGGGAGGATCGAGAGAGAAATGAGATTACCGGATGCACTGAGTGTACCGGTCACCATTGGACCGATTGTGTCGATTTATAGTCCGGAATCGGAGGAAAGGGAGAGGTCCGAACGGGTAGCTGAAAGAACGAGGAGGGAAAGCGAGGAAAGTGGGTTGGAGGGCGCAATGGCCCGACCTCCAAGCCCTGTACAATGGAGTACACCATTGGTAGCGGTGTCAGATACATGTAGGGGCGAAGAGGAACCCAGACCAGTGAGGCCGAGAAATCTGATGGAGTCGAAATCAGATTTAAGGTTGTGGGTACCATCGGAGAGGCACCAGAACCCAAATGCGGTCCAATCGGAGAGAGATCGGGCTAATTTTGTGAGTCGTTCTGCTCTTATGGAAGCACCAGAAGAGAGTAGAGAGAAGGAACCGGAATCTGAATATGACGAGAGACATGGAGTAAGTTGTCAGGTGTTGAGAGGAGCCTTGAAAGCAGGGATGATAGACATAGTAAGGCTCAAGGCGGAGGTAGATGAAATAATATATGGAAGTCTACCTCTTGAGAGAATAGTAACATACAACCCGGATGAGCTGTTCTTTGTAGCGAAAGATGTGACTCGTAAATCACGTATTGCACACGAGAAGTTGAGGGGATTGGCGAAGGAATATGAGGTGGATTTATCTAAGACTAGGGCGTTGCAAGGAAGTCATAGGATGCATTATACCGAGCGGGAGCTGGAGGAGAAAAGGGTCGTTGGATTAAGGTCACATACCAGAGAACTGATTCTAGCCATGCGAGTATGGCTGATGCTTGATAAATGGGAGGAGAGATGCTCTAAGAAAAAGAGCTCTAAGGGAGCGGAAGGAGGAACTCCGGGTGGAGGGTTGCTACTGGCAAAGACCTTCCCCCTGAGGGAAGTGGCGAATGGGGGATATGTGCATGTACCATGGAGCAGGAGTGATTTGGCATCATTTACGAATGATTTCCCCAGGCTTAGGGAGAAGCCTGCAGAGTGGTACAAGCAAGTTGAGCGCTTTGTTAAGATTTCGAAGGTATTATGGATCGATCTCAATACCTTATTCGATATTGTGGTTCTGGGAGATTTGTGGAACGCATGCAAGGTTGCCGTTGATTGGCCGGACTATGAGCCTGATAGAAACATGATTACAAATGGTCCGTCGCCAGCGGTGATGAGGCTGTATGATAAAGTAATTACCTGGTTGAAATCGAAGGTTTCGCCGCAAGATATTGATTGGGTGAAAATAGACAGAACGGTGCAGGAACCAAAGGAGACAGTACATGAGTTTTACGAGAGGCTCTTGAAGGCTTTTAAGCAGTACAGTGGCCTAGACGAGTTAGAAACTAAAGATATGGGACAGTTCGTTTCTAAGTTTGTGTTGGGTTTGAAACCAGAGGTTAGTCTCATGATACAACAGCATTTGATCTGTTGGCAGAATAAACCCGTGGATGAAATCTTACGGTACGCCAGGTACTGCACGGATGAGATTGAGTCTAAGCATAAGAAGCTGAAAGATAATTTGTTGTTTATACAGATGCAAGCCGCGCAGGGACCGCCGAATGGGGGACCAGTGGTAAGGAGACAGGGGAACTATCAAGCAGGAAATCAGAATGTTCAGGGGCAGGGAAGGCCAAGGCCCATAGACCCTAGGACTGGCATGGATGTGGCGATACTGAAAAAGACGACTGCGTGTCACCAGTGTCACCAGGTGGGACACTGGAGACGCGAGTGTCCCCTGAACCCCTGGAACCAGCAACAGATGGAGGGAGGAATAGCTCAGGTCCCTGGGGCAGAACAGGTACAGACGGTGACTACACCGAGAATGATGAAAGGGGGGACAGGCATCCCGCAGGTGCAGGTTCCCCAGCCACCCAGGATACAGAACATACAGCAGGGAGCTCGAACTTATTTGCAGATGCCCATGTTTGAAGTAAGCGAGGAGAAGGATATAGATTTGCTGGCCCAGTTGAGTTTAAGCCAAGATGATGACTGCATACTTAGGGCCATTTTAGAGGTAGATCAGAGAGGACCCTTTGTGGAAGCAGAGCTTGACGGACACCCTACTACCTTTTTGGTCGATACGGGGGCTACTAGGTCGACTATAAGATCGGCAGTAGTTCCGGGTGTAGTCCTTTCTGGGGAAAGTATACAGGTTGTTGGGGTGGCGAATAAGAGGCTAGTTAGCCCTTTGACAGAACCGATCCCAGTTAGGATAGGAAATTTTAGGGATCGACACCAGTTCGTGGTGTGCGATTCTAGTCCCGTTTGTTTATTAGGGAGAGACTTGTTGTGCAAGCTCAATTGCACAATCTACTGTACCCCGAAAGG
Source organism: Triturus cristatus (assembly GCF_964204655.1). Lineage (NCBI taxonomy): Eukaryota > Metazoa > Chordata > Amphibia > Caudata > Salamandridae > Triturus > Triturus cristatus. The sequence continues at coordinate 240,185,528 of NC_140582.1, forward strand.
AGTAGAGGTACAGACCAGGGATGATGACGCGACCTTTAAGGTTGCGAATCAGCGGGTGTGTGTGGAAATGTACCCTGCTTTGACAGTGGAGGAGCTTCCACTTGATTTGAGGGACTCAGCGTCCACCGATATGTGGGACCTAAGTGGAGAGGAGATTGGCTTAGTCAGGGGAGTGGATCCAGTGAGGATACAGATCAAGCCAAATGCGGAATTCCCGAGAACCCCTCAGTATAAATTATCCCCCGAGACGATTGCAGGGATTAAACCTGTGATCGAGTCCATGATTAAGCAGGGAATACTGATGGAAATCATGGGTAGTCCATGCAATTCGCCCATTATGGGACTGCAGAAACCAAGTGGGAAGTTCAGGATAGTGCGTGATTTGCGAAAAATAAACGACATAGTTGTTCCATGTTGTCCAGTGGTACCGAATCCATCTGTGATCCTGTTTCAGATCCCATGTGAGGCTGAATGGTTCACAGTGATTGACTTGTGTCAAGCATTTTTTTCGATTCCCCTACATGAAGAGAGCAGATTTCTTTTTGCATTTAGACTAGAGAACCGTGTATTAACGTGGTGTCGTATCCCACAGGGGTATACAGAGAGTCCATCGATTTTAATCAACTTTTGAAGAAAAACCTTGAAAATCTCGTGTTGCCACAAAACTCTGTTTTAGTGCAATACATTGATGATCTGCTTGTTGCGTCGGAAACAGAAGACGCTTGCAGAACTGATACGATTGCGTTGTTGAATTTCCTGGGAGAAAATGGTCACAATGTGTCCCCAAACAAGCTGCAATACTGTCTACCTGAGGTACCGTATTTGGGGCACCGAATTGAGAAGGGTAAAAGAAAGGTGTCTCCAGATCGTATTGATGCGATTCTGAGAATGCCAGTTCCCTCGACGCAGAGGGAAGTTAGAATGTTTTTGGGAATGGTGGGTTATTGCCGCCAGTGGATCCCAAACTTTTCCTTCGAAGCGAAGCCTTTACAGCGGCTGACGCGAAAGGACGTAAGTGATCCGGTACCATGGGACGACGACTGTTTGAAATCATTTCTGAGGCTGAGAGAAGCCTTATGTAGCGCTCCTGCGTTGGGAATGCCGGATTACAACAAGGCATTCGCATTATTCTGCTGCGAAAGAGAAGGTTGCGCATTAGCAGTGTTAACTCAGAATCATGGAGGTGTCCGTAGACCAGTTGCCTATTTCTCAGCTACTCTAGATCCAGTAGCTTCTGCGTTGCCCGGATGTCTCAGATCCGTTGCGGCAACAGGTGTCAGCATCGAGAGATGTGAGAGCATTGTGATGGGTCATCCCCTTACTGTACATGTGCCACATTCCGTCGAACTGTTGATGACTAGGAATAAAACACAGCACCTCACGAATAATAGGCTGACTCGTTACGAGCAAGTCATCCTTGCAGCCGATAATGTGATATTGAAGAGGTGTGCTGTTTTAAATCCTGCTACATTGTTACCTGTCCCGAATGTAGATGATGATGAAGATTGTGAGGGCCATGATTGTCTCGATGTGACTGAACTATGCACCAAACCGAGACCAGACATTGTTGATGAACCGCTCCCAGTTTCAGATGAGATTTTCTTTGTGGACGGTTCATGTTTAAGAGACAGTGTCGGTCGATTGAGAGCAGTGTTTGCTGTATGCACCATCACAGGGGTGGTTGAAGCCGCTTGTTTAGAAGCAGTATACTCCGCACAGGTGGCTGAGCTTATTGCTTTGACTCGTGCCTGTTTGGCAGCCGACAAGATCCGTGTAACTATTTACACAGACAGCCAATATGGGTTTGGTGTGGTTCATGATTTTGGACATCTATGGTCCCAGAGAGGGTTTATGACGTCTTCAGGTTCACCCATTAGAAATGGGGATCATGTGCGAAAATTGCTTGAAGCACTGCAAGGTCCTGATGAAATTGCTGTTGTTAAATGTTCTGCACACACTAAGGGAAGTGATTTTGTTTCATTGGGTAACAATTATGCTGACGAAGTAGCCCGGTTTTGTGCAGAGCAGGGATGTAATTACACGGAGAACCACATTGAGGAAACTGAGGAGAAAACAGTGTATGACCAGATGTTAGCGATGGCAGACTCATGGGAAGAACTGAAACAGCTTCAGGAAGGTGTTTCGGATCAGGAACGAGAAAGCTGGATACGAGCTGGATGTGAGAAAGGAGATGTGGATATATGGGTTTAGAATGATGGACGAGCGGTATTGCCAGAATGCCCGTTGAATCCCATGGCGAGGTTGATACATGGTGCTGTACATCTTGGTAGAGACGCAATGATGAGAGTGTTTCGTCAGACTTGGTACAACCCAAAGTTTCGGGCGGTGGCTGAAACTGTGTGCCAGAGGTGTGTCACTTGTCAACAGATGAATGTAGGAAAGAGGACAGCTGTGACGTTGAGTCACATAGGGAGGTCAGGTGGACCTTTCAATAGGATGCAGCTGGATTTCATTGAAATGCCGAAGTGTAATGGGTTGAGGTACATATTAGTCATATTATGTGTCTTTTCCAGGTGGGTGGAGGCATACCCTACACGCAGATGCGACACACTCACGGTAGCAAAATTGTTATTGAGAGAACTCATTCCGAGGTACGGTTTCCCGACCTCTTTTGAATCAGATAGAGGGACTCACTTCCACAGTGAAGTCATGAAGTTGCTTTGTGCCGCTCTAAAAATAGATCAGAGGTTACATTGTAGCTATAGACCAGAAGCTTCAGGGATAGTGGAGCAAGTGAATGGAACCTTGAAAGCTCGAATGGCGAAAGTATGTTCGTCGACGTCCCTGAAATGGCCTGACGCATTACCTTTAGTTCTCATGAGCCTTCGAAGTGTGCCTGATAGAAGGACTGGATTGTCACCCCATGAGATCCTCATGGGGAGGACGATGCGTTTGCCTGCAATACCTGCCACTGCTCTGATAAAAATCACTGATGATATGATCCTGGACTATTGTAAAGGCCTTGCTGACGTGGTCCGTTCTGTGTCTCAGCAGGTGCAGACAGCAACGGTTCCAGCTGCGAGTGACCTGTGCCACGACCTATGTCCAGGCGATTGGGTCCTGGTCCGCAAGCACGTGAGGAAGAGTTGCCTGGATGCTAGGTGGCGAGGGCCGTTTCAAGTGATCCTCATCACGAACACAGCAGTCAAGTGTGGAGGTTTACCGAACTGGGTGCATGCTTCCCATACCCGTAGAGTTCCAGCACCCTTAGAAGATACAGCCCCTCTCGAGAACGAAAACCCAGCTGAGGCGACAGAGCCACCTGAGAGGGCAAGTCAAGCTGTAAGGGTTGCTGAAGCAGCCGGTGGTGCACTGAATCAAGCTGAAGGAGAACGTGAGAGAAGCCCAGAACCAGAAACTGGGGAAGAAGCAAGAGGTGCAGTGGGCAGTTCTGAATCGAGTTCTGCCGAAGAAGAAGAGAGCAGTGCACAGGGTATCGAGGAAGAGACCAGAGGTGCCACAGAAGCAGAAAGGGTTTGGCCCGCAAGACAGAAACGGGTAAACCTGAGGTTGGCGCCGAGCACAGATCTTGCACCAGTTTCAGAGGAGCCAGAAGTAGAATCGAGTGACGAGGAGCATCCTCAAGGTACCCTGAGAAGGTCAAAGAGAACTAGAGTGCCAAGTCAGAAGTACGCTTCACCGGAGTGGGCATATCCAGTGACTGATGCCAGGTTTACCGAGCACGGGAAGATTGAGGTCAATGACATTGGTCAGCAGTGCTCCGTTTCCGAGGGTGGAAGTGTTGCTGAGAATTCCGGGATTGGAGATCGATGGAATCCTGACCATCAACATCCCGAATCCACCATTTCTAAGCATCATTCGTGGTATGATCTTGGATACTTTGGATTTCCCGACGTTCACAGTTGTGCCAGCTCCACAAGAACTGACCATTCTTAAGCTTGAGATATTGCAGGGGGTCCTAGAACTGTTGGGACCAGCAGTTATTCTGGACTGATTCAAGAGCGTTATAAAGCAGGAAAAAGAAGATAACCTAGACCTGAGCGGAAGAAGAATAAAATTAGAGACCTTCCGTTGCAGAACGAAGAAAAGATAGGGAGGTCTGCCAAAGTTCATAAAGAGACATTAATGAGAAAAAGACTTATTATTCCAGAGACTGTATTGAACATTGAGTACATCCCGAAGATGGCAGATCCTGCAAACACACATCGTAGGGCTAGATTAATAGTAGGCACATTGGTAGGAGTTGTGATAGTCACTATATTTGCAATAGTGATAAGTTCGTACATGGTGGCCCACAGGCAGGAGGGGGAGGTTCAGGGAGCACCTACACCTATTACCCCAGGGCAGAGAGGTGTCAATATTAGAGATCAGAGAACATCAAAGTTAAAGGAGGATCGTAGACTCCACATGGATTTTTCGAAGGGTGATTTTAAACTCAATGCTTATGCGAAATTGTTGTACGAGTATGTTGATGTGATGGATGTGAAAGATTGCTATGTGTGTATGCAGTTGCCTGCTTCAGTAGATGAGGGTATCAAGTATCATCATCTCCCATTGACGTATGGGATTTCTTGTAGTTTGTTGCTTAGTTTATTTTACGACAGGAGGCAGTTTGAGTATTTCTTTTCAAAGTTTGATACGGTACTTCCTGAAGTTCCAGCAATCAAACATTTGAACAAATACTATTATTATAAGAAAGAGGACAGACTCCTGAAGTATTTTAGACCAACTGTAAAGTTGGATACTGCGCAAGCTCACAGGCATAACCTGACATGCGCATTGTCCGAGACGGAGAAGAAATTCATTGACCAGGTAGAGGACAGATATAGAAAGTTGACCCAGGCTCTAAATACCGGAGATAGTTCAGTAGATTGGACGGATGAGGAGAAATCTCACAAGTTCAAGGGAAGCTATGGACCAATTGCATTAGATGAAGTGCAGAAAGGGAATTTGTGTATTGGACGTCCTCAATCAGCTACTGAGAAGGTTGCAGTAGGACATATCACCTGTTCTCAGACCTTCACTATGGAGACGTTAAGGACTTTATGCAAGGTGCCGTACAAGTGATTCCGACAGTGTATTATGTATGTGGGAAGAATGCTTATGTAAGATTGCCTGCAAATTGGTATGGTATATGTTATTTGGCTATTATATTCCCGAAGATTTATCACACAGAGGACTTGGAGCTGTTAGAGACGAGACAACATTCTAGGAGACGTAGGACTGTAAATGCAGGTGCAGTGATTGGTGATCTATATGGAGCAATGATACCTAGTATGGGTGTGGTTTTGAATGATGTGAAGATCAGAAGGTTGGCGACAGTAGTTGATGAGGTGTCTATGAATACGGCGAGGTCTTTGTTGTTGGTGACTGGAGAGATGTTGTCGATACGGAATATGGTTATGCAGAATCGCCTTGCGTTAGACGTGTTATTAGCTAAAGAGGGCGGGGTCTGCAAATTATTGAAGGATCAAGAATGCTGCACGTATATTCCAGACAATACGAAGGAGTTGGGGAAGTACATAGATAACATCACCACTATTCACAAGGAAATTATGGATTTGACAGAGGAGAATGTGTGGGAAAAGATTGGACAGGGATTTGGTAGAGTGGGAACATGGTTCGCAAATCTGGGAAGAGGATTTCTTGGATCACTGTTGAAGCCAATTATCATCGCTGTGGTTTGTGTGATTTGTTTGTGGGGATGCGTGAAAGCTTGGAAGTGGTATCAAGGAGGCAAAGTCGAAAGAGCTCTTAGAGCAAATGAGCAGAGAATGGCGAAATTTCAGGATCAGCAATATGAGAGTCTTAAGAGAATGGAGGGAGTTCGACATGGCAGAGCAATGACCAGTACCGTCTAAATCAGTTTCTAAAGAACGGAGATTGTAATGGTGTGATGACAGATGTCATCAAAGGGGGGAACTGATGTAGCGCTTAAAAGGTTGAAAATTGTAGGGGTGCATTATATCCACTGTTAGTTGGCACCCGCATATAATCAAATGTGTACTCAGGTATTTTGTGTGCGAAATGCTTAAGAAATGTATAAGGTATCGATATAATTTAGAAGTGTTAGCAATGTACAAGCATATTGTGAATGTTTTAGAGAAATGCATAGAGTTTAGTTTATATGAACGCACTGTGAAGTTAAACGTGTAACCTAGAAAACGTTCATGAAGATTGCTTAAAACATACATGAAAGGGAAGACGTAAATGTCAATAGTGTGATTTAGACATGTTTGTGTAACCGAAGTAGTGGCCAGAATTCACATATATCGTTAAGGAGAAAGGCCTGTTATTTTCTTATGTTAGCCGAGGGCAATAGGCCAAAAGTATTTATTCCAGTAGAGGTTTGGGCTGTAGTAAATTGCAAAGTTAAAAGATGCGAAGTATGTCTGCATTTCATGATCTCACTCCAGGTGCAAGGACAGTTGCTTCGTTAGTAGAGAAGTTCTTTGTTCACGAATTGACTTATGTAGTTAAAGCCAGACATGGGAGTGCCAATCGTAACTCCTAGTGCGGACGGTGTCTGGGACTCATGGCCAAGCTGATGGACGATGGAACTGGACAGCGCTCAATGGAAAATTACTGGAAGACGACCCGGCTGAAGAGGAGGTGCGAAAGGGCGTGTTCTGGGATTTGAGGTTCTATATTAGGGAAAGCACCCCGAGGGTGAAGGCAGAACAGAGCAGCCCAGAGCAGAGAAGAGTTAGGCGAGGAGCTAGAGGGGGCATTTTTATAGATCAAGCTCTCTAAGTGAAGACTTCTTAGGAAGTTTCACTCTGACACCTTTTCTCGATCTGATGGTCTCAAGGGATTGCTAAGTAGGGATGACATCTAGTACAGAGTAGGGACAGAGATGGTATGGTCCAGTGTCCCTAATATCGACATTGGCTTGGTAGTTTTCTACCTCATGCTTTTAGAAATTGTGCTTTTAGTTATTTTTAGTCGTATGCGGATTCTTCGTAGAGTAGCATTTGTGTTAGTGCCTATGTATTTGTTGTGCCTCGTATTGAGGAGTTTGTATCTTCAAATTTTTATGCTGATAATAAAAGCCAGAGAGCCAAGAGATTGAGTCTCGATTCCTTGATTATGACAAATTGCGGTCAGCATTCTTCGATAATTGTGTTTATTCCCTCCACGCTATTGGGCAAGTAAAAAGTTCCATCCGACCAGAGTGGGTTCTTGTAGATAATTGACGGATACGAAAATGGGCCTGAGCAAGTACATTCTCTGAAAATTTCACTAATGCATCTTTTAGTATAAAAGTGTAGCAACTATTTTTCTTTTTGTCATTTCGGTGCACATGCCATTACACATAGAAGTATTTTTTATAAAAATTTACTATCAGGATTAATCATACATTTCATAAATCTCTTTTTTTATTCTGTTATGTAAATGCACTTTTAAACTAATTAGAGGTAAACCAAATAACATGAGGATTCACCATGTACATGTTTTTTAACACACATTAATAAGCCAAAATTATTTTCTTTAATAAATCACAACCTATTACAACTTCAGTTACTTATACATGTAATATGACCTAGACCACCCTTTTTCTGCATTATTTTACGAAGCAGTAACTGAAATTCTTTGTTTTCAAATATTTTCAATAATGTGAAGTTTCCACTCGTTTCTTTATTTTTCTCTCAGAAAGTATCATGTCCAGTTTTTGCTCGCCTTTAAAAGTGTAAATGAAATTTCCGCTCTATCAGTCATAAAGAACTTTGAACTGGAATAATATTGGTGGTTTGTATTCCAATTTTCCGTAAAATGTTTTAGACAGAGATGTTGAAACACTTCAGAACTCATTTCTGATTTTTATCTTTTAAGTGTCCATCCGAGGGTGTTTGCCAGACAGTCTTTCTGTAAAGTGATGCCTTTCACAGAAGGTGACACTGGAGCTGTTTCTGATCTGGAGCACCAACAACATGGGCACAATGAAGTGGGATGTTTCTGCACCTAGCTGTCATCTGGCTTCTTAAGCAGCAATCAAGGACAGGCAAAAGGGCAGGCCTAACTTACAACCCCGCATTGAAAAACAGAAACTGCTATCCCATCCCTCAACCTACCATCAAGGGGTCAATAGGTCTCACTCTCACTAACACAGATAAAATGACTGCTCACAAAACATGGCGCACTGCCACCACCGCTTGATGTGCTTAACGAAGAACATGGATACTAATCCTCATTCCACTATGAGGGCATGCTTAGTGTGCCCCTCCAAAATGTTGGACTGGTCCTGGACTACGCATTTTCCGGGTCAGGCCTAGGTTTCTACACCCTCATGTGTCTTGCACTCCCTTAAAAGTTCAATCTCATACATTCTTTTGCCTGTTTGTATTTTGCATATATAGATTTATGGGCTATACTTTTTCTACATAATATTTAGTCTGCCTTCACATTTGTGCAGACTCCAATTTATATAAAAAAGCCAATTTTTTTTAGATTTGTACTATTTGAAATGGTTTTTAGATATGTTTTCGTATTTAAATATTGGCACCTTTTTTTACATTGTAATAACTCTAGACAAGGTTTGGACTCATTTCTCTATTTGAAATTAATTCGTTTTTGTAACGCACTTAATATGCAGTTGTGGTTACTCTTATGTCGGCAATTAAACTTAATCTTCTGATTTTTAAGACAATTATTTGTTAATCGTTTACCTTCTGCTTTACACTATTGGGCACAGTTATAGGGTGTCACTTAATCAGTTTATATGTTACAGGATGGCGCCTTCAATCCTTTCGCCTTCTTGTATCATTATTGGTCCTCTTTCTTTCACCATGGATTTTCATAATCAACACGGAAGCAGCCGGAGTACCCTTTTCCAGCGTCCTGTGTATTGCATGTGAGCCCCGGAATTACGAGCAGAACTGGCACGGAAATGTATCTATTTTCCTCCCGTTTTCACCATTGATTTTTATCACTTTGGCTAGCGTAACAACTTAGGCCCTCAACTTGATGTCTGTCTGAAAGTCTGTGACCTGTGGTCAGAGGCTTTCTGACCAACATCTTCGGTTTCACTTTCGACCGCCGTATTACAATGACGGCAGTTGGAAGTGAGACCAGCCGGTCATTCCGGCTGGCTTTCGACAGGCTCAAGGAGTCCATCGGCCAGTCGGAACTGGCACGTAATCCCTTAAGGACAGCGTTTCCGCCGTAAGGACTACAATGTCGGCTTTCCATGTCAGGCTTTCCGACATGAAAAGCCAGTCGCAAATTGACATTTTCTGACCCCTAGCAGGGCCCCCTTTCAACAGTGGCCTCTGGTGCAGGGATTAACAAAAACTACCATTTCTCTATGAGAGCCTGTTCTGCGGCTGGTTTCAAATGGCAGCACAATCTCCCATGGAGAAATGGGAGAATGCAGTTGCATCCTAATACTGCGGTCGGGATGCTGACCCAATTCCGCAACGGTGTCGGGCGGATGTGAGTCCACCCGATATCATAATGAGGCCCAATTATGTTTATTTGCCTATTGCTACTTCATGTTAAAGTGCTACTTCATGTTAAAGTGCCTTTCAGGGCCTTTAGCAACACATTATTGTTTGCAATACACCAGGGTTACTGCGTTTATATAACGCTAGTTTCTTAGTCCACTCTGTTGTTTTCTAACGCGGTGGGGTTTGCAGCATAACTTTTTCGGTTACGACATACTGATATGGTTAGTATCCAGCGCGACCAGAGAAAAAGTTCCACTTTACAGCCTGAGCTTAGGGGCATATCAGTAACAACCGTCGATAATTATCGTTAAGGGCACTTAGCGCTAGGATAATTATCACCGGCTAACGTGGATTTTTATCGCTGAGATAGCGTGCTATTAACAACGCTTATCTCAAAAGTGATAAAAATCCTAGCACTAACTGCCTAACGTGAGATTATCGCTGGAAACCCAGCGATAATCTCACAAAATGTGGCGTTAGCTTGTTGATAGGGCCCCACAAACTTAGCCATGATATCCACCTTCCATAGGATATCATGGCTAAGTCAGTCCTGAAGCAGGTGTAAGGAAAGTAGCGATAACAGGGGTTATCGCTACTTTTCTTGCCGTTATGCTTCATAGCGTGGGGCTTGATGAGAGGAGAAATGTCGCTTAGCGACATTTCTCCTGTCATGTCAGGTCAGGAACGCCCACTTTGCATCTCATTAGAGATGCAAAGCTGGGCGTTAAGAATTCATGCGCTAATGCAAGGTTTCACGCGTTAGCGTGACCTTGCTAATTAGGTGATAAAATTATCGCCGCTTTTCAGCCGAAAACGAACGCAAAAGCGGCTATAATTTCCTATCGCCGCCTTGTAAATATGCCCCCAAATTTTTAATGTCGACATTAACTTTGCGCAAGCAGTGACTGCTGATCTAGTCCATTGGATCGTTGACACCTTTTTAATTGTGATTATGAGATTTACTTTTATCCCAAACAGGGCTTTTTCTGCTCAGGCTCCTGACATTTGCTTTTTGATACTGCCATTTTTACCATAGATATATAGTTTTATACTGCCTTACTGAATCTTGAACTAAGGGCCAAGCAAGATAATCTTGCTTGGCCCTTATTTCATAATTGAGCTTGCTTTTAACTTTCATATTTTTTACCTACAGAAGACACTCCTTATCAAGGGGGTTGCCCGTGAATGTTCTATTAATTGTTTATTTTTGTGACATCATATCATCTTGGATTAGTGGATCCTTACACCATATCAAGGACTCTATTTTCCTGTGACTTACTCGTACATTGTAAGTGTACATCTTTAAAATACTGTGGCTCGCATTTCTGCATTGTCGTTATCACCTAGCCGAAGTCAGATGAAACTATTTTTAACTCTTTCTCGTGTTTACCAATTTTCCATTTTTATCAATGCGTCTTTATCAATTGATAAATACTCCAAGTGGTAGGAACTTTGGTGCTACAAAAAAACAGGTAACCCTTTCCTCATCTAACCTGCTATATTTTGCTTTATCTGTTCTTATGGTGGTATTATGTTTTGTTTGGCTTGATACTTTCATCTTTTTCTCTTTTTAGTGGCACTTACTTCAGCATATCACTTTCTTTCTGAATAGCAGCCCATGTTTCAATCTATAAATATGAGGGGCTAGTATGGTACACAATATGATGCACCACTTTTTCATATTACTCAAACATGTCATCTCTTTGGATTTTTTAAGGACCGGATTTTAGAGGAGTGATTGACTAATTATTGATATTTTTTAAACACAAGAAAATATCCAGAAAAAAACAGGTGCTGGCTATGCTGATCTCATCTAAAAATATTATTTCATCCAAGTTAATTAGATCATGTGTATAAACAGATTAAAAAGGAAGGATTGTGATCAATATTTTTTGTTAAATGTCAAAGCTCCAAAACAATTATGATATTGTTAGAAAACGATGCATTTTACCAATATTAGGAATAAATAAGTTTTCCTTCTTTCCCTTATTTATACATGACTGAATTTTCATTTCAAATGTTTGTGTGCTCCTCGCATTAGTGGCACTAATTTAGTGTGATGCTTGGGCTAAAATTTAAGACTGGCTGCTAGTTTCACTAGCAGTTGGGCATTCCTGATCCAAGAGAGGTCACGTGGCTTATGAGTGTTACTATCAGAGAAATGAAACCATCCTGAAGGTGTTAGTGAAGATTGGTCCCCTCCACTCTCAGACTTTCAAAATGCCTGTACATTTATTTTTATTTTTCCTTCTACCAGATTCAGCATAATCACCTTTATTGGAGAGGAAGAGCCTTAGGTCCTGGATTAAAATGGGAGTTACACAAGGTCCTACCTGTGTGACACCTAGTTTGGAGAGGAGGAACGCCAACTGACTACATGTCAAGAAGCTGCATTGATTTTGACGGCAAAGGGGACAATGAGATGGCAAAGAAAAGGAGATGGTGAAACTGAATGAAACAAGAGGCAGAACTTGGGTTCAGTGGAAGATGCTGGGCTAGTGATGATCAGGTTGAGCGACATATAAGTAGAAAGATGATTAGACATTCCATGGATATAAGGAGAGATGTGGGCATAAATCATAAACAATTGTAATCTAGTTTGTTTCATGTTTTAGTTACTGACTCATCCGAATTTATCATAAAGTCATGCAAACAACAGAACTCAAGAGGCTGTTATTTACGGTGCTTTTTTTAAATGTGACCTCACGCAAAAATTGGATGTGAGGACGCATTTTGTGCTTAAATATAGTGAATTGTGCAAGTTATGCCCATCCCTAGTGAAAACACACCTGTAGGTTATTGTTCTTTGCATCAGTCATCACCTGGTGCTATCTTCTGAAGCAATGCCTTGAGGCAATGACTTCGATTCTTCATGAGGCACCCCAATGACACTTCTCAGGTCACTTCGTCTTTAGGACCACTCCCATCCCAACAAGACACTTTGAAGTGCTGCAGTCATGCAGTCCTCTCGAGGGGCACACCGGCTGCCTCCAGGCTCATGACCTGGCTTAAGTCAGGCCTGTCATTAATATTAAGACGCAGCTCTAGATGACATGGTATTGGGATAAATGGCAAAGAATGCACTGCCCAGTCAAGCCGTAATGCAATTCCTTCAGGGCTGCAGTTAGTGTCTCTCTCTTGGGCTGACCCTATGCCAGGGCCAATGCTGGCAGCCCCTTCAACTATCAGCTCCTCCTGCAAAGTTGGTGTTTCCTTTCCTTGCTCACAGGCAGGATATTTAGTCACCCAGGTAAGTCCAGTAATTCATCTTTCAGATCAGACTCCAGGTGATGTCCCCATGCCTCTGGGATGTTAACGGTCACTGTGACACCAACCCTTGGCTGCTTAATAGTCCATGAGTACTCTATCTTCAGTAGAAGAGACCATCTCTTCAGTAGAAGAGACCATCACAGCGATAGGTCTTGGTCGCCCTTCTTTATACTGATTTCGCACACAGAGCATATGAATTCCAGGTCTGCTTCCTTGGAACCGGTATAGGTTGGTTCCCCTTTCATCAGTCTGGCCAGGCTACCTTCCAGATCAAGCCTTTGTCTGCAATGATGTTCTGCCAACAGGACAGACTGCAGATGAAGTTCCTAGCTCAGAAGTAGAAAGAGGTGTGAGCACGCTGCACCCAGCTATTTATGACCCCTCCTCACAGAGATGAGGAAGAGAGACAAGAATCTGGGCCCCTTCAAAAGTCTCTTTTCCCTAACAACAGATAATGAATGCCACACCCTGTGCCCTCTGCCATCTACCCACCGGTAGCTTCAGTCAGAGTAATGTACAGCCAATGTATCAGGAAGGGCTCTGGCCCTTCTAAAGAAAGCCTGTCTCCTCTTTCCTCACTATTGATGCCCCCCACCCCACCCGGGAGATAAAGCAATAAACATTTTCTGTCTGAGGAAGGCACTCTCTCCTCCTTCTTGTACTCTAGTTCATGGTGAGGGCTTCCAAAATGGAACCCGCTGGCCTATATCTCTCATGCAGGGCGCACAAATAATCCCAGTACACAGATGCATGTGCAATGCATTGCATGTCAGCATTCAGGATTCCGGTTTCATTGTGAGCAGCAGAACCTTAGATGCAAAAACTGCCATTGTTCAGAATCCTTGTGGATTCAATAATTATAGTGCAATGGGAAATGGCAAGCTCTCCTTTCACCAGTCTAGTGGTAATAAAGGTCTCTGTTGAATATTTAGTAACTATCATCCAGGGTCACCATATTTTGAGATCCACCGATGATCTATGCACTGGCAAAAGGAAAAGGTCTCAAATTGATTCTAGCTAATAAAGCACCTTCTTTGACATACAATTTGAGTGTGTAAGTTCTGGCAGATTTGTTTTCTATAGAATTAAAAAAGAAAGTGGTCACTCTGCTTCAATAATAGTACGCAGGACCCTAACGAACTGAGCAATTTCTACCCCACTTTAACATTAAACCTCTGTGCTCATGGACATGGTCGTCTGATCCCTGGTTGTGGCTTAACTGGAAATTAATTACCTTTTCTAGTCCTTTCAGGAAGGACACATGCTGGGTTGGTGTAATAAGCCTGTTCCATTGTCGTTCAAGCGTAGTAACTTCAGAATAAGACTGGGGTCCTTGGTTTCATAGCTGTGATCCTACTAGAGCTATAGGCATCTTTTAACACCTTCAGCAATTTAATTTTTCTCACAATGCCTGAATGGAGATTGGATTCACAGTCCCTCATTACGTTATATCATTTCAAACATTCTATGCTCAACAAGCTACTGGTGGCTTACCCTTTCCCCCTGATTTCATCTTCCTTGAACTGTGATGTGCTCTCAAGCTTCTCCATGCCTTGCTTAAAGCATATATTCATCTTTTGGCTATTCTTATTTCTTTGTTCTTACTTATAAGTGTGATTTTACCTGAATTTATACCACTCGGGTATTTCTAACCACCAACAAACATCCCTTAGCTGTAAATACCCCTTTGCTTTCCTGCTTGCCGCCCATTGTTGGGTGCACACGCGCAGCTGGATGCACTTTATCTTGATATTGGTGTGTGATTGTGTTATAACTTGTGATTGTTGCTTGGCATCCTTTCCATAGTTCCCAGTCCCTGCTGCTCAGCCAGTGTGTGCTTGTGTGTGAGGTCATGGAATGTTGGTGAGTGCCTGGCTGCTGTGAATGTCAGGTGGAGAGTGTGGGCTGAGCAGCAAGGATGCTGCCCCTGGTGGGCCATTACCTTAAACTTGTAACTAAGTGCTATCCCCTTAAATAAACCTACATCAGATAACCTACAAGGATTCATCTTTATTTACAAAACAGGCGATGACTTGAGAAAGAACCTATGCGTGGAAGGAGAATTAAAGAGGATGTGAATTTACTGAGAAATACTTAGGAAAGAAATTGAAGTCTTGAGAAGAAAATAGGTTAAAGGAGGATAAGTGGACACCCTGAGCCCAACAAGTGTCTCTAACCATCAGACAGCCTGCACAAAGTGAGGTTGGTCTACTGAACGGTTCACAGAAGAACAGTCTATGCAGCATTAATGGGGTTGAACAAACCAGCAGTGAATAACAGCAGCCATTTGAAGCGCTGAAGTGCAACGTTATGGCAAATGGGGAGAGAAGTGTGGTGTATGCCTGCCGCTTCTGGGATTAATAAAAAGCGCCTGAATTTAGCCCCCACCGCATATAAAAGGGAGAGGGGACGCAAGTATCTGATTAACTGTCTTAGGGGCGAGCAGTGCCGTGGGAGGCATGCATTATATGAATGAGCTTTTAAGTAAAGCTTTGTTTAGGACGTGAGTGCTGGACAAAGCAGTTAAGCAGTGACAGCCATTGTAAGGAGGTGTGAATTGTACCAGGCTGTAGTGTCCGGCTGGACACGTTCTAGTGTTCTGCTTGTTGTACCCCACACTTTACACCCACCCACCACAGGCGTCACCGGTCAGGCGACCCTGCAAATAAAAGGGGCCGGGCGCACGTGCCCTCGGCCAGTTACTGTACCCCACTGATGATTGTCTGTGTGGTCATTTTGTACACCATGCGGGCCTAGGGCCCGAAACACCACAATGGCGATGAGTAGGTCTTATCCCACGTGTGAGGAGGTGGCCACGTCCCAGTCCCGTGTGGGGGAAAGCGTAGTTCGCACAGAGGGCACCCCGCACCTGCTGCTGAGCGAACGCAGCACTGGAGCTGTGGCAGGCTTGGATACGCGCCCTCCAGTTCGTCCTGCATCCGACCGCATACCGACCCAGCTGCAGCCCTCTGCACTGACCATCCCAGCACCGGACTCGAGGTGACCACAGGCGAGGTGATTGGCACCATAGGAGGTGAGACCCCACCCCAGCATCGACCGTGTGAGGTGAGAGAACTGTGACCTTCCGATAACGGACAGAGTGCCCAGGTGAGAGGAGCCGAAAGTGGCCCTGCCTTGACCTGCTGTCGGCAGGCGAGAGCTAGGAATCAGGGGTATGTGTCGTAGCTAGCTCTGCACTGGAGGCGCTCCCCTACTGCCGACCCACCTCCACATGGCGGGATAAAGACTGCACCCACACTAAGGCAGACGGAGCACCCATAGTGACCCCCCGTACCCGCAAGAAGCTCTGCCAGCTGCCAAATGCCGGTCGGGAAGGAGGAATTCAAACAAGCCATGGCGGTCCAAGAGATATGACCCGCGCTGCCTGCCGCTACCTGCCCCGTAGTGGAAGAGTGAGGCCGCGCCTGTGTCCGCAGCCAGACAAGCTGTTCCGGCAGGAGAGGGTTACGGTAGCGTGCCGGAGTATTGCCCGCCCCACCGCTCAAAGGCCAAGAAGAAGTGCAGCGCGCACGCCGGAACCCTGCACCCCATGTGCCCGTGCCCCTGTGCTCCCACAGCCCACGAGCACGACCTGTCCAGCAACGCTCCCGCAGGACGTCCCACATGCTGACTTCCTCCCTGCGGCAGAATAGGACGAGGCCCCGACTGCCTATAGGGCACGCTCGACCTGGAGCTGAAAAGACAACTGCCAGGGTATACGGAAAGCCTGCATTAACCCCCTGACACCGCCTTTAACAGGCATCGAGACTGGAGAGTCCCGTGGTGCACTCAAGGAGAAGGCTGTCGTAGCCTGTGTTCGAAAGAAACTCTGCGCTCATGCGCATTAGCAGCGGCAACCCATGCCCCTCCAGCAAACAAACCGCTCTGCCACACCAGCGCACCCACTTGGCTAGATGGGCTAAAGCATTTGTAACTGCAGAGCCTGGTGAGCAGCCCGGGTGACTGAATAGCTGTACTTGAACCTGGAAATTGTCAAAAGCCCTGCCGTACAGCATGAAGTATGCAGTGCGAGCACATACCTCTGCAACAGCCCACTGCAGCAACGATGACCTCCCACTCTGCCTGTGAAAGCTGCGGCCTGTAGTTGCAGAAAGCTAGAAATGGTAGCCGCAGCGCCACCTGGTGGTGTCTCTCCCGGCATCACATCTTAAGTGGAATAACCAGCTGTTGACTAAAGCAAAGTCCCCGTGCCACAGTGAAGGCACACGAGGCACCACAGAGACTACCCAGGAGACGGACCACAAGCTTCCTCCATGCAGAGGGAAGGCTGTAAATGAAGGGAGGAGAGGTTACTCCGTGGGAGACACATCTGTAAGCCTGTATGGCAACACGTGGAAAGGCAGCATTGACAAAAGGACAGCTGATCTGCCTGAGGATGAAGATGTAAGCCACACAAGCTCTATACTGAGCATGAAAGAGATCAAACAATGCCCCAACACATAGCCACAAACACTTAAGCACATATTAGGAAAGAGGGGCACACCAATCACATTCCCAGCGCAAACAAAACTGTATATAAGCTGGACTATACAGCTATTCTGCCACACATAGCCTGGAGAGTACGCCCCCCTCCTCCCAGCGGAACCCTGCTGTAACTGCAGGACTGACAGAACACGTGCATCCTGATACTCTGGCCGTACTATGCCGTGGAGGAATCAAGAGAGGAACTGAGCAAAAATACCATTCATGCTCAAGCGATTTACCTATCTGTTGCAGGTCAAGAGACTGTAACTCCGCACACAAGGGGAAGATCAAAGAAGAAAAGTAGCAGCATAGCCCACAACGTCAGCAAAGTTGCCCCGCCCCCAGAGGACGTAATAGTGGTTCACCAGAGACTGTAAAAGCCAGCTAATTCCGCTGCTACAGCTGGCAGCCAGAGATTTGCTTTCCCAGTGAAGGCGCACTACGTGCCGGCCAGAGAGAAGAGGCAACACAACAAGGAAGAACCTTGGCCTAACAGCTAGGGCGGTCAACTTCAAATCTGGGGAACTGGGTTTGAGTCTCGGCAATGACGCTGAACATCCTGTGATTCTGGGCAAATCACTTAATCTCCCCGTGCCTAACAAAAATTAATGTGTCCTCATGTTATACAACTGGTGCTATGTAAAGCGCTCTGATACCCGATCCGGGTCAAGTTCACGCTATATAAAACTCTGTAAAAAACAAAAAACACCCGAGGAGAGAAGCGAGCAATACGCAACCCCAATGGCTGTCTGCCACCACTACAAGCGAGGAAACAACGCCACTCACCCCTGATGGCCACCACCGCAAGAAAGGGAGAGTCAGAGAAAAGCAATATTGAAGACCGCAGGGAGATCCTCTACATCTCTACCATGCCAGCGAAGCCCTGCAGTAGGCCAAACACAGCAGAGTGTCCTCCCTCACACTGCCTCAAGACGGAGTCACCAGAGATCCACAACAGGCAAGAGGAGAGTAGCTCACCCCACGTGGCATGCCGCCGCCACAACATATGTTCTGACATCAGGCAACACGTGGCCGGACGCCACAGTTGCACCGCCGGAATGGAGCACGTCACTCGAAGTGACCAACAACACCAAGCATGCCCGAAGGGAGGCAGGATCAAGTGCCACAACAGCGCAGCCTCGAGGCACAAGCATGACGCCATCAAGTGAAGAGAAGAGGAGCACCGCGAGATCCCTGAGGAGGGGATGGTGCCCGTGAAAGGTCCCCAAGAGGAAGAAGCAAGTCCTACTGATATGACAGACCTGAGACAGGTCCGCAGAAGAGTGAAGACCGTCCCAAGAACTGGAAGCGACCAGCGAGATGTCCATGTGGCACAAACATGAGACATGTGGCAGGACGCCACATCCAAGGGAGGACCTGGCTGGAAGTAGGAAAAGAGAGTGGCACTGTAAAGGAAGAAAGAACAGTGGCACAACGCCACAGGGCAGGCGACCACCACAGGCGTGCAAGATGGAACAGAGAAGAGTGACAGGACAGAGGACTCGTGCCAGTCCTAGAGAAGGTGTTTATCAACACAAGCCAGCCACCAGGTTGCAGAGACGTCACTGGAGACAGCTTTGCGGAAGGACCAACCGTAAGCCACTAGCAAGAGTGATCTGTGTCCAGGCCCCACGCTTCGCAGTTCGACCATCCTCTCACCTTTCACCGGCTGTTTGGCATCGATAGCACCACGCCTAGCAAGTGCACCTGCTGCAAGACAACTGCAAGTGGCCACGAAGTCCTTCAAGCCCTCCTCACTCCACAAGGTCACCCAAGGCAAGAGATCGCCGCCTGATGCCCAACGGAAGGAAAATCACTGTTTATCATCGTCATCCAGGTGCACCATCATCACCAAGGGCTTCAAAGGAGCATAGCACCACCAGAGGGGATCCCCACAACCTGAAGCCTGCCGAAGTAGAGCAGGAATATCCACCCTTGGGGTTACACAAGACTTGGCTGTGGCCCTGTTGGGAGTTCCGCAGCGACCCCTCAGCGTGGCCTAGGAAAAGGCTCGCACAGCCCACGCGGTCACGTGGCAATCCAGGGGCAAGGGCCTCGATGGAGATCCTGTGAGAGGGGAATACAAATAGGAGAGATGCATTGGCAGCAGCTCCACGACAGGCACGGGAAGCATGGAGGTCACAGTTGAAGACTGGTCACCCAAACACCATCAGAGGAAGGCACAGAACCTGAGTTCTGACGGCGAGACCATCTAGACGGAGACACCACCCTCTGCGGCTACATGAGCGACTTGGCTGTGAGTTCTGTTGGCAGGACCTCAGATACGCCTTTGCGCAGTTTACACAAAGCCCGCACAGTCCACAAGGTCCCATGGCAGCCCGGCAGGAAGGCCCTCCAGGAGGCTCCAGTGAGTGAGGAGTCCAGGAGAGAGAGGGAAGTCTGAAGATGCTTGGCTGTCAGGTGCTAGAAAGACCATCAAGCATGTTGCCTCCAAGGAAAGGCCTCACACACCGAGATCATCCCCAACAGCTGTAGGTTTGTCATCTATCGGAACCTGAGCACCTGCGAGATCTCCAGAGTGGACTCCACCACCTCTGCAGATGCACTGATACTTGGACTTTGTACTTAGGCTCCAACACCGCGAGACCAGGCTGGTCTAAAGTACATCGCCAAGGCGGACTAAAGCATCCTGACCATGCGGTCCAAAGCTCCAGCGCTGCCTGGCTGACAGCCTGAAGAGACTCATTTGGTGGTACGTGTTATTTATTTGTTTTCTTACAGGTTGGACTTTTGTTTATTTCTTTTCATTAATGTTTGGTAGGGATGTAGTGTCCGGCTGGACACGTTCTAGTGTTCTACCTGTTGTACCCCACACTTTACACCCACCTACCACAGGCGTCACTGGTCAGGTGACGCTGCAAATAAAAGGGGCCGGGCGCACGTGCCCTCGGCCAGTTACAGTACCCCACTGATGAGTGTCTGTGTGGTCATTTTGTACACCATGCGGGCCTAGGGCCTGAAACACCACACAGGCGCGAGGCTGCCGTTCTTCTGCCCCTGACATCGTGGAGGTAGAACCGTGAGAGGTCTTCACAGAATATGCAAAGCTGATGTGTAGTGTTGAGAACATTCCCAGCGCGTATAATTCATGTGCTGAAGGTGACTTCCTTATGTGACAGCTCAAAGACTGGAATGCGCAATATTGCGGAAAGCAGGAAGTGTGTACAACATGTGTCTGTGCAAAATCGCAAATACTTTCCAGTGAATGCTTTTGTAGTGGGACACGCATTGGAGCTCTCATCCCAGTGCATTTGATGAGCATTTGCCATCCTGTGTTGTACCAATTGAAGATCGTATGCACCCTTATTAATAGAGATTCCTCCACCCGTGGTGAGCCTTGAACTATATAATATTGGTGTGGAGTGAGCTGCAAACTCTATTTGTGGAAAATAGAAAACTGTTGACAGAAAATGAGCACAGCTGACGGTGAGATTTGCAATTGTTGGCAGCATCAGAAAAGCGTAGTTTATCAGAGAGGTGCATATGAAAAGACTGGATTATGTGTTTATGGGACATAAGAGTATTTTGTTCTGAGCTTCTTTCAGCATTCTGAAGAAACACAAGGTATTTGGGGGTAAATGGCAGTGTCGAGTATGAAGTGTTTGATATTTGTTCGGGTGAGATATTGCTCACTGGAGTGGAGGACTTTGGGTGCTACAATGGGTGCTACCAGAGTATATATTTCTATGCTTTGCTGATTTGGTTGCCAGAGTACATATTCTGATGCCATGCATTTGTTTGTTGTTTGCAAGAGTTTTAATGAGTTTTACTGAGGAGTCCATGCATTTAATTCCCTAGTCAGGCAATGTTTGCGGTAGAGGGAGAGTTGTGACCCCTGGTCCTGTTTGGATGCAGAAAGGGTGGGGAGAGACCGTGTTTTTCGAGTATCCATGTGGGAGGAGTGGATCTCTGGTCCTGAAGTGAGACCGTGTTTTGGGGAAGTGGATCCCTGGTCCTGAAGTGAGACCATGTTTTGAGTATCCCTGGTCCTGATGTAAGACTGTGTGTTGAGTACTAGATGATGTGTGTTCGGTAAAAGAACATGGTTGAGGGGAATGTGTAATTGGTTTCCCCAGGGTATGAGCAGTAGAGGGTATGTGAAGTCCCTGGTCCTGCCATGAGTTTTTAAGTGGATGCAGTAGAGGGTATGAAAAGTCCCTGGCCCTGCAATGAGTTGTTAAGTGGATGCAGTAGAGGGTATGAGAAGTTCCTGGACCTGCCATGAGTTTTTAAGTGGATGCAGTAGTGGTTGTGAGAAGTTCCCTTGTGTTTCTGCTAATGTTTGTAATGTCGTTCTTAAGGGCATACTGTGTGCAGTGGAGTAAACTGGATTTACCTGTTGAGGTTTTATGAGTCTAATATTCAATGGACCCGAATGATCGTTTTCTCCCATCTTTTGTGCTTTTGATTTGATGTTTAATATGAATAAAAATGTATGGGACTCGTTGATTGTTTATTTTTATTTGCAATTCTTTCTTTAAGGGGGATATGTGTTGTGACTTGTGTTTGTTGCTCTTCATTTTCTCTATATTTCCAGGTCCCTGTTGCTCAGCCAGTGTCTGTGTGAGATCACGAAATGTTGATGGGTGCCTGGTTAGTGAGAATGTCTGCTGGAGAGAGAGGCTGAGCAGCAAGGATGCTGCTCCTGCTGGGGCATTCCATTAAACCTGTAACCAAGTGCTATCTCCTTAAATAAACCTACACCATATAACCTACAAGGATCCATCTTTATTTACAACAGATTTTGTTATAAATGGACGTGGTGTCTCACCTCCATGGGAGAGACCAACCTCACTTGCAACGCACATTGTCAATACCCTGATCCATTTCCCACCATCAGACACATACTGAGTCATCTGTGACAGGGATATATGAAAGCAGATTTACTAACACTTTGGACCTGGTTTCCATCACAAAAGTGTGATACCGGTGCAAAATGTTGATTTTAATATTTACTTTCCAGCGTAAGACTTGTTTTGCGATAGAAGGTTTCGCCAAAGTAAACAAAGTATGACTTGGAGCCAATTTGTGCTACTCCCAACCATGCTCTGTAGCTTGATTTGTGCTGTATCAATAAACGTGCATGCCTACATACAGTCTGTCCTGTGGCCAGTCTGTACTTCACGCACAAGCCGCACATCATCCCCGTTATTGAAACATCTGCTTTGGTGGACACTGTGCACGAAAACTATCTTTAAATCACAGTATGAAGTCCAAACGTTCTTCTATATGACTGGCTACGTTTTTTCAATATATACTGTGAACATTATAACCAGATTTAAAACTTAGATCTGAGGAAGCCTGCCTATGGAGCTGGCACCAAAAACGACACATATCATGACATGACAGACTATGTAAAGGCTAAAGAAAATGCTGTAAAACAGCTTCAGTACAAAAAATACCAACACCACATTCTTCATAGCTACGTACAAAGAGATATATAACATACATACATATAATTAACATGGAACATTTAAAGCTGAAAAATTGCGAAGAAGCACCAAAATACTTACAGAGCAATCAGTAGATTAAGTTGTCTCTTCACGAGGACACATTAATCCATTTCTTGACAGTCATCTTTTGCCCTAGCCGGCAGTGGCTGGCTCATGGTTCATAATGGGTTCTTAATACCCAGGGCTTCGTTGTCTCGTGAGAGATCTGATCGAGTTTCTGTGATCCTTGTCGTTTTCACAGTCATCATTCAGTAGTGTGGGTCTGAAGCAGAAGAGTAGCAGGGTGGAAATTCTAAAAATGCCTACGGCTGCAACTGCATAAAACACAAAGCCCTCGTCACTCTGTCCCAATTGATTTACTGACTGTGCTTGCGTGGCAGACAATCAGTTAATTCACTGCCCAAGAGCTAACTTTAGGGCTCTATGAATTCTGATGTGTGGTTATATCCTACAGTGACAATTCTAAAATAACAAAAAATCCTTTGTGCGTGCTTAGTCAATTGTATGCAGGTTTTTCCTCTATCCCTTTGCCTGCTTTACAGTAGCTCAGCACGGATGCCATAGGCCCCGGTGCAAGCAAGGAAAAGTGCCCCTTTGACTGCTGTTCAGGTTGTAAAATACAGCAATTGTCAGTGTTCAATGGGGCCCGGTGCCACTGCACCTGCTGCATCAATTGAAGCTACGTCCCTGATGCTTTGTCGTGTACAGTTGTGCGTGGGAGTAGGTGAGCTGCTCACTTAAACATCCATTTTTAATTGTAGTCTGAGAGGTTCATTGTGGAGGCTGGGAACTTGGCGGGCGTCCCAGTTTTAATGCATCGCTTGCACATATCGACTTTCTTCATTTTCTCCTTAATCCTGTTCATTTTCAACATCTGTGGCAGATCGGCGCCCTTAGGGAAATTGGTAATAAAAAGTTGCTACAATATCCTATTTTGGCTGAGTTAATAATTTTGTTCTTACCTTCGTTTTAACGGTATGTTCCTTCTCAAGCCTCCATTTTATTGTATAAAATAATTTAAGAAATGTTTGGAGTCCAACTGTTCTTCGCTTGAAAACACTACATGGGAATATCTTAAACCAAGGATATTATTCTATTACTTTATTCCATGCGAACTGGCCAGTAGGAAGTTCCTTTCAGAGGCATATGCTTTCATTGTGCAATTAATTTCGAGAGAAATATTTGGGCGCCGATCATACTGTATTTTTCAAAGACGTGCATGAAAAGAATATAAAACAGCGGTCTGTCTTTCACTATCTGTTCTATGGGCGTACTGCCACCCTTGTTCGTAAGAACAACGGTGGTTCGATGCACAAAAGAAATAAAAACAATGGGGCAGATTTACAAGCCCCTTGCGCCACTTTTGCATCACTTTTCTCCCATGTTTAAAGTGACGCAAAAGTGGCGCAAGGGGTTTGCAAATCTGCTCCAATGTATTCTCAGGTATACTTCCTCGCATAGGTGAGCAATTCTGAGTTTTAGAAAAGTGTTCCAAATGTATACCTGGAAACCTGTCACAGTCACAGGTATACTAAATATTCCTGTAAAACATTTGAAAACATGATGCTTTCACCTAAAAGGGCTTTCCACACACACACCTTTTCATTTAGTGTTAATACATGTTTTTTTGTGTTTCATGTTTTTCTCCACAGGGAAAATATTTTTCCTGGTTGAGTAAATTCCTTCCTTTGCATTCCTGAAGTTTTTAGGGGTGTTTACAGCACATTTCCACCTTGGAAAGGGATTTACTCCTGCCCTTGCCAGGGTAAGTGTGGAAGTATAATCACAAATTGCACCAAAATCAGTACACAGTAGTAGAGTAGGGTTATTGACCACAGTCTCTGTAAGATTGTAAGCAGTCTAGTAGCTAGGTGGGCGGAGTATCCGGGATGGGGGAAGGAGGAGGAGCGACGGAAGAAGCGGGCAGTTAGAGTAGGGACGAGACAGGAGTAAGAGGTGCAAGAATAAAGCTCTTTGAAATATACACGTTGTGTCGGTCGTCATTGGGGTCACGACACGACAGCTGGCGACGAGGGTGGGATTGAGCAGTCTGCTCTCCCTGAACCCCGAAGAAAACGTGGTCCGTCCCTGGGCAGAGCGCAGAGGTAGTCGCCGTCGCGACATGCGAGCCCTGAAAGATCGCCGTCTGCCCGAAGACCAGCGATCACTGAAAGCGCTCCGCGAAGCTCTGATCGCGTTGAGTCCCGTGGTGAAGAGCGCAGAAGTGAAAACTCAAAGGAGGCGCTGTTCGCGCCAAATACCAGCCCAAGTGCCCCGAGAGAGCTGAGGGCCGTGTGAGGCTGACGGGTCGAGAGCGAGAGAGAGACCCGGCCCCCGCCGTGCTGATCGAGCGCCAGTGTCAGCGAGAGTCAAAGGAGTGCTGGCCCGCCGTGAGTAATTCTCCCCCCCTCCAGCGCGAGGATGGAAGCACGTGTGTGCCAGAAGGAGCTGAGGCTGAAGTGCGCGCTTACCTGGATGGTGACGAGGTCCCGAGGGGCGAGGGTGGAGCGCTGGAGTCTGCATGGAGCTGGTGAGTGAGGCCTCGATGCAGCCGTGAACGTGTGGGGAAGAACGTGAGAGCAGCCAAGCCTCGTGTGATGTCAGTCCGGCGGCCATCTTAGAATCAGGCGGTTCCAGGAGGACATCCCTATGAAATGAATGGGCGGCCATTTTAGAGTCAGGCGCCCGGGGGATACAAGCGAAATTCAGCAAAGCAAAGGAATGAGGAGTGTGACAACAAACAAGCATGAGCAAGGGCAAGAAAAAAAAAAACAAGATATCTAAAGACAATACGGAACATACATTTTATGAGTGCCACAGTAGTGGCAGGTGAATGAGAAGGGTGTTAACAAACAAGCACGAGTAAGTGCAGGAAGATATCGCAGTAGGGCGTGTTATACAAAAGTAAATCGCAATGTCCAATCGCGGATCGCCCATACATAATGAAGCAAAACCCATTGTGATGGGATTGTCACATCTGCGTCCTCCAGAGCCCCTGGCACTCGTGGTTGGTGGAAGCATGGGGCCCCGATGGGAAGAATGGATTGAAGACTTTGAAGATTATATCAAAGGGTCCAAGGTAACAGGAGATGAAGATCAACTCATTGCGCTACGTAATCTCATAGGAAAAGACATCAGCAAAATGATTAAAGAGCTCCCGGCTGCAGATGCGGGGACGTATGCCAAGGTACGAGAAGCCTTAGACAAGAAATTTCTGCACAAGAAAAATGTAGACTACGAGAGATACATGTTCCAACGAGCGCGTCAGGAGAAGGACGAAATGATGAGTGCATACATAACACGGCTACGTCGGTTGGCACGCCACTGCAACTTCGATGCGTTTTCAACAGAGGACGCCATCCGGTTGCGCGTCATTGATGGTTGCCAGTCTGAGACACTCCGGAGAAAACTGCTGAAGAAGAGTCACAATCTTGACGAAATTGAAGAGATGACGAGGGTGCACGATCAGGCTGAGGAACAGGCCAAGAACATGGAGGCAGGACGTACCGATCGCAGAGAGCAAGTCTGTCAGGTGCAAGCCAGTCGCCCTTGCCGAGGGTCCAGAGAGCGTGTGCGGCACTCCCGACGATCTTCGCGTAACCGGCGCTCCGGACGCCGTCGGCCTGAGTCGGGGAGGAGAGGCAACCACCACGTACATGTGAGGAAGGCGCCTGTGAGAAAGTGCTACAGGTGTGGGTATGATTTCCCACACACAGGTGCATGTCCAGCAATGGGACAGCAGTGCCGCAAGTGTGGTCGGAGCAACCATTTTGAAGTCATGTGCGGGGAATATCGCCAAGAGAAAGAAAAGAACACACTCAGGTCGTCGCGAGTGGACACGCGCCGGCATCACGCGCGAGTGGTGCATGATCGCCCAAAGTCCTCGTCACGGTCTTCCCACTCCAGCGGAGAGTCACAGACATCCCGATGGTCGAGGAGGTCACCATCTAGAGACTCCAGGTCAACATCGGATGAACGAGAGTATTCAGTTGAATATGCGAGCATGGTTGCTGACCCGGACCAACTCAAGAGATACCCCCGACTGGACATCAGTGTCGGTGAACATGCCACAAAATTTGTGATGGACAGTGGAGCGTCACTAAACTACATTCCGGTGACCGAGTACAAAAAAATGAACCCTCTCCCTCTTCTAAATCCTGCGTATGTTCGGGTCTACACCTGGATGTCTAGGAAGCCGCTTCCCTGTCTCGGGAAGTTTTCAACTACGCTGAGACACAAAACGATGTCAGTTCCCGCTGTTATCCACGTCATCGAAGGGCCGGAGGCTGACTGTCTTCTTAGTCTGCCGACAGCTGAGCGACTGCGGCTGGTGGAAATTCTCTATCGCGTCAGCAATGATATCGACATCGTCCACAAGTTCCCGAAACTGTTCATGGGACTTGGCAAAATGAACAGGTGCCAGATTCGTTTACATATCAATGACCAAGTCCAGCCTGTAGCTCAACATCCTCGGCGTGTGCCATTCCATCTCCAGCAGGCCGTGGAGGATGAACTCCAGGATCTGTTGGTGGCTGACATTATTGAAAGAACGGAAGGTCCCACGCCATGGGTGTCACCAGTGGTCATCGTTCCAAAGAAAGGGACTCCTGGAAAGGTCCGGTTGTGTGTCGACATGTGGGTACCGAACACTGCCATCGAAAGGGAGCGACACACAGGACCACATCTGAGTGACATGATAGCCGCACTGAATGGTGCCCGAGTGTTCTCCAAGCTGGACCTCAACAAAGGGTACCACCAGCTGGAACTTCACGAGAGCTCTCGGTACATCACAACCTTTGCAACGCACCTGGGGCTGTATCGATATAAAAGACTGAGCTTTGGTATTTCTTCGGCCGCCGAAATCTTTCAGGAGGCCATACGCCAGACCATTCACCACATCCCCAACACGCTGAATTACAGCGATGACATCCTAGTGTATGGGGCAAATGTCCAGGACCATGACACCGCCCTCGACCGAGTATGCCATGCTCTCCTGGAAGCTAACTTAACGCTTAACAAAGATAAATGTGAATTCCATCAGTCGAGGTTGAAATTCTTCGGGCACGTCTTCTCGGGGGCCGGGATGAAGTCCGACCCTGATAAAGTGAGTACGTTGAATGACACCAAGAGTCCACGAGATGGCAGTGATGTGCGGTCCTTTCTGGGAATGGCGAGCTACTGCTCGAGGTACATCAAAGACTATGCTACCCTCAGTCATCCGCTCAGAACTCTGACCAAGCAGGGACAACCGTTTGATTGGACTCATGAGTGTGAGCAGGCATTTCAGGAGATCAAACAAGCTGTGGGAGCGGCCGAGAGTTTGGCATATTTCAGCCCTGATCGTAAGACAGAGATAACGGTGGATGCGAGCCCTGTTGGCTTAGGGGCCATTCTGGCTCAATATGACAACGACACCGATCAAAGACACATAGTGGCCTATGCCAGCCGAAGTCTCTCCGACACAGAAAAGGCCTATTCACAACCTGAAAAGGAGAGTCTTGCAGTGGTGTGGGCCTGTGAACATTTTCATGTGTTCATATACCGCAAGCACTTCACCATGGTGACGGATCATCAGGCGCTTGTCACCATCTTTGGAAATCCGCGCTCCAAAATGCCACCTCGCATAGAGCGTTGGGGCCTGCGCCTGCAAGAGTATACGTATACCATTGTGCACAAGCAAGGGAAATCAGCCAACCCGGCTGATTACATGTCGCGACACCCCAGAGGGTCTGCTACTGCTACTGAGAGATCAACGGATTGTCATTCCCAGTCAACTGAGGCAAGGTGTTATCAACCTGGCCCATGAAGGTCATCGGGGAGTGGTTGCGACAAAAAGGGCACTCAGAGAGCGCGTCTGGTTCCCACTTCTTGATAGGATGGTGGAACTCACCCTGAAGGATTGTCCGCAGTGTCAATTGGTAGGGCACGGTGATCCTCCAGCCCCACTGCAGATGACCCCGCTACCGCCCGGAGTGTGGCATGAACTAGCCATGGACTTTTATGGCCCACTGCAATCCGGCAAATATGTTCTCGTGATAGTGGATGAATACTCACGGCTTCCCATTGCCCAGTTTGTGCCGTCCACCAGTGCCGCCGCCACCATCGCGGTTTTGGATGAAGTCTTTGCAGCCTGGGGTGTGCCCAAGGAACTGAAAACAGATAATGGTCCACCATTCAATGGACGGGAATTCAATTAATGAATGTCCAGCATCGGAGAATAACGCCCTTGTGGCCACAAGCCAATGGCCCCGTTGAAAGGTTTATGGCCACACTCAAAAAGACTTTCCAGCAATCCACCCTTGATAAACGCGATCTGCAAACAGCTCTCAATGAAGTGCTTCGGGCATATCGAACAACACCCCATGCTACTACAGGTAAATGTCCTGCTACGCTCATGTTGGGGCGTCCCATTCGGACGCGGATACCCACCTGGGAGGGTGCCTTACGACCGGTGTCACCAGGCCGTGTTCATCAAGAAGTAGTAGTTGCTGATCGAGCTGGCAAGGAGAGCATGAAAGTGTATGCTGACCAAAGAAGACGAGCCAGATCTCTCATTTCATGAAGGGGACTGTGTTGTAGTCAAGCAAGAACAAAACAGGAAAACGGACTGTCGGTTCAGAGCGGAGCCCCTTACAGTCACTCGACAAAAGGGCACCATGCTGACGGCGGAGTCGGAGAACAGGCGCATCACTAGAAATGTGTCCCACTTCCAAAAATGCAGTCCTGCCATGCAAGAAACACTCACATCGGGACTCACGACGTCTGGGACTGAGCGCCGTGAAGAACATGATCGGAGACCCCCAAGTCGGGAACGGGATGCTGGGGGCAGCAATGGAACTGTGTCTGAAGGCATGTCTCTCCGGCCCAGACGAGACATTCAACGGCCTAGACGGTTAATAGAAGAAATGTGAACACTTGTCACATGTTTCGTTAACAAAGGGGGAGATGTAAGATTGTAAGCAGTCTAGTAGCTAGGTGGGCGGAGTATCCGGGATGGGGGGAAGAGGAGGAGCGACGGAAGAAGCGGGCAGTTAGAGTAGGGATGAGACAGGAGTAAGAGGTGCAAGAATAAAGCTCTTTGAAATATACATGTTGTGTCGGTCGTCATTGGGGTCACGACACGACAGTCTCAACAGCCCAGAGTGGCATATTAACAAGGACCATATCTCTGCTTTTTTGGCTTTAAAAGCCAAAAAAGCAGAGATAATAATATCTCCCTATTACCAATGCGGCGCTAACATGCATTAGCACATGTTTGCAGCCGTATTCCACACGCCTCGCATTGCATCTCTAATGAGATGCAAAGTAGGCGTTCCCTGCCAAACTAACAGAAAATATCGCTAACTGTCCTTCGCCGTATTTACAAGACGGCTCAGGACACATGTAGCGTTACAAAAAGTCTAAGAAAATCCTGACTTGCCTATATGTTACATGGGAGGTGGATTGTACGGCTCAATCCACATCTCCCTATTAACAAGGATTTCCCTTACGCTGCCGGTGTATCGCTGAATTCGCAGCGATAAACCCGTATTTTGCCGCTATCACCGGATTTTTGATCGCCATGGAGATATGCGTTGATAATAACGCGATATCTCGGCAATTGAATCCAGCGATAGCCGGCATTGTGCAAAGTCGCGCTAAGCAGGAAATGCGATAATTATAGCATTTCCTTGATAATATGCCCCGGAGTCTCCAACTGACTCAAATAGAATTCTCCCTTGCTTACCCTTCCCCCCTAATTCCACATTCTTAAGCAGTGGAACCCAGAAGCGTGGAATGCAGTATGAAGAACTCATCACCACAACATATCCCTGCTTATGCATATAACAAATTGAACATTAAATGAAACATAAATACATTCATAAATAGATTCATTAATGCATAGAAGCAAAGATATTCCCTTGTGGAAAAATCCACATGACAGGAAATTAGGACACATATTAAACATCACAATATTACTGGTAGTGAGACCTCTCATTTGCCTTTGCATCCTGGACAAGAGACCTTGCCCACACTTGGGTTTGGCTTGGGTTTTGAATAGTCAACCTAAACAACAGAACTATCAATTGATCTACCAGAAGACAAAATCTTTACCACTCTGCTTTTGTTCCACCATTCATGTTCTTTTATACAAACAGCATTCCTGGATAATGCACCCACCCTCACAGGAGATCTGAATTTGGACCTTCCTTTGGCCACATGGGTAGGATCTTTCACAGATACCCAATACCCCACTTTAAACTAGCACCTGGCTTCCTTGATATTGTGTCTAGCATCATATTGTTCTTTCATTTTCTCTTGAAACACTTCAACTCTGTGCCGCATGATCATGTCTACAAAAAATGCATGGTCAGATTTTTGCTGAAAACCTCCCAAACATGCAGGACATAATTTTGACATTGGTACACGCCCCTAATGAATTCAAAAAGACATAACACTGTGATCCCATAAGGACATGTATGATTGGTCCACAACATTCTCTCTACCGCATCAACTAGCTCAATTTTGTTTTGGACAGCCCATTGAATGCATTCCATTACTGTACGATTCATTTTCCCCACAAGTCCATTTGTTTGGATATGATATAGTGAAATGCATTTGTGTTTTATCGCATTGCTTTCCAGAAATTTCCTCATCTCTTTTCGAGACAAACTGCACCCCATTGTCGGATACAATTTCTTTTGGAACCCCATCTCTTACAAACAGTTTGAGCAGAACTTGTATGACCTTAGCAGTATTGGGCTCCTCCATAATGTCTACCTTCCACCACTTGCTGTAGTAGTTTACCACCATCATTGAAAATGTGGTAGAATGTTGAACGGTCCAATAAAATCTATTGCCAAAGTCAACAATAGGCCCCTCAGGTAGAGCACAGGGCAGCAAAGGTCCACACTAAGTTTTCATTCCTTTGTCACTGGTGGCATACATAACACAAGCTTTAACGCCTGCATGATCTCTGTGTTCATACCCAGCCACCAATATGTCCCTAATTTTTCATTTAGTGATGGTTTGTCCCAAGTATACTTCATGACCATACAATTTTATCTTATCCCTTAAACCACTAGGAGGAATGAATTTGTCACCACGCATTAACATGCCATTTCTCTCAAACGACAACTCATCTGTTTCTTTGAAATATGCTTGAATGGTTATTGGTAACACTTTCTCCTTAGGCCATCCCACTTGAACATACTTCTTGACACTCTCTAGATCTTCATCAGCTGCCATTTCAATCATCCACTCATCTTCATTAAACGCACTGCCTTGACACACATCAACTGTAGCTATCAAGCCTTCTTCATCCACCTCCTCTCAATTCATGGATTGCTACTGATTAGGACCCTGGGGAACGTGAAAAATAATCAGCTCTGGTGATTTCTCCACTTGTAATGTATTCAATATTGAAGTTATACGGCAAAATCTTGAAACTCACTCTGGCCAACCTAGTGGTGGAATATTGGATCACTTACCCTCCAAGTATGTTCACAAACATACGACAAAAGTTCTTTCTCTGTAACAGAGAACATGTTCTTATTCTCCTTCAAGGACCTGGATGCAAAATCCACAGTTGATTCATCCCCACCTTCTTTCTTCTGAACACGAGTGGCACCCAATCCATCATTACTTGCTTCCACCGTGATGGTGTACTCCCTGGTAGGATCAAATTGTGCCAATACTTCAGCAGATACTATGTCATCTTTCAGAGCTGCAAATTCATTCTGGCAATTATCACTCAAAAAAACCCTTGCTTTTTCAAGTTCTCTCAAGTGTACAGTTTTGGCTGAAATATTTTTAATGTATTTGGCATAAAACTCACAATCTCTTAACTAGGATGCAACTTGCTCTTTGCTTTTTGAACTGGGAACTTTCGTAATAGCTTCCACCAGACCTGGGTCTAGATTCCATCACTTTTTCCAATATAACATGGCCTAAATATTCAATTCTGCTTTTTGCAAACTTACACATTTTAACATTTGCTACAATTCTAAATGTTTTCAACCTCTTCAAAACCATATGGATAAGTCTGCCATGACTCTGAAGATCTTTTCCTACTACAAGGATGTCGTTCTGTAATGTCACAACTCCCTTGACATCCTTTGATCTATCTTCCAACACACGTTGGAACAGTGAGGTGGCAGATGCCAAATAAGAAGGCATCCATCTGAATTGGCATGTGTCAACTGGTGATACAAAATGTGTCAAATATTTGAAGGATTCATCCAATTCTACTTGATGATAATCAGATGCCAAGTCGATCTTACTAAACACTTTGATCCATGTAAATGTAGGAATGATGTCGTCAATGAGAGGAAGGGGGTGAGAGTCTACCATATCACCTTATTCAGGCTCCTCAGATCAACTCATACTCCCAGTTGAACATTCTTTTTCATCTAAATCACTAAAGGAGATAACCATCGCGATGAGTCAATAGATTCGATAGCCCCATCTTCTTACATTTTCCTGAGAATCTCAGCTAAGTCCTCCCGAACACTAAAAAGCAAATATCTTAGCTTGTGCTTAACAGGGGAAATACCACACTGTACCTTAATTTTGTGTTTAAACCCTATGATCCTACCCAGCTTAGCTCTGAAATCTGCCTTATACTTTTCAGTTGAATTGTTGTTAGGATCTTGAACCTACTTTTTGGGTCCACTATTCGTAATCAAAGACACGTTAACTTTCCTTCCTGGTCTCAACATTATGCCAAACAAATCCTGATGGTACCTAAAAAAATGATCAATTTTTTTTGGATACATCAACCTTGCCAAATATCTCTCTTTCATTAAATTTCATATGGCATTCAGAGTAGCTTGTAAGTTCAATCTTTCTTCCATCATACGCCACAGGATTTCTGTCCGGTGGCAAAAGTTTCTTATCACCACCCCATGTTTGATGCCACAACTCATCTGTGATCATTGTCACCCTTTCTCCCGAATCATTCAACACCTTCCCGTCAACTATGATGTTTTCATATGGGTCTACACAATTTGCCTTTCCCCCACATAACTCATCCTCGGAACTGTCACTAATTACTCTATTGGGCACCGAGTTCACCTTATCCTTTTGAGTTCAGCACACCTTGGCAAAGTGTCCTACCTTCCCAAATGCTCTACATTTCACATTTCTTGCAGGAAAGGGATGACCATTAGACAAATAACTTGGATTTCCGCATCTAAAACACATGTTCTTCTGATTGAAAAATCCCTCCTTCACCTCTTTCATTTTGGTAAACGTGTTTATCTGCTCCTTTTGTTTTGAATTACCAAGTTCTTTAACCACAGCAACCCCATTTAGTACTTTGCATGTCAGTTCTTTACACGACTTTCAGGACAACTCTATACTCTTTGCTATATCTATAGTTTCCATAAGTGTGGAATTCTTCAAAGTCAATAACTTTTCCTGGACCTTCTTGTACCAACAACGAACAGCAACCTGCTCAAGTATGAGCTGCAAATTGAAGTTCTCGAATTCACATTCAGAGACAAGCATGCGCAGAGCTGCTACATAGCAATCTATTGACTCATCTTTTGTTGTTCCCTGGTAAATAACTTGTGCCTGCTCACTATTAAACTAGGCCGCCCATCGAATTGCTTCTCAAGTTTTCGCATAGCCAATTGATATTCCTCAATATCCTCCTCTTCTTCAACGAACTCGTGTGGTGGCAAATATTCATATATAGATTATCCCTCGAAATCCAAATTATGTTCTAACAGAAATCTTTTCCTCTCGGGACAATACCTGTTGCCCCGATTGCACCAAGATGTTTAGTAAATGCCCTGTACCAATTCCTTCATGGAATAGGTGGTTCAACCGATGTCTGTACAAATAGAGGCGGGGCATTAACACTCAACATGTTGATATACAATTAAAGGACAACTAAGCTGAAACAAACTCTAAACGTAAAATGTTTGTGAAGCGTCCTTGCTCAAATATATGTAATATTAAGGGGCCATTTAAGATGCCGTAGTAAATGGCTCCTGCCCTTAGTCGGAGCCGTTCCTACGGCATCGTAATCACCTGTTCGGATTCATTTCTGACCGACCCAATTGGATGGAGTCGGTCGGAAAGGAATCCAAACTGGTTTTCCGAATGGGTTCCAAGCCCGTCTGCCATTCGGAAAGCCTCCAGTAATCCCAAGGGCGGCTCTTTCTGCCCGAGGGATTATAGTACCGGATACCGACAGCCTTTCTGTGCCAGCCATTCTGACACAGAAAGGCTGTTGGAAGTCGACTTTGGGTGCCCCCTGCATGGCCCCAATGGGTGCATGGCCTCCGGCACCTTGGGATGCAGGGATGAACTGCACGTCTTCTCTTTACAATGAGAGCATGCATTACGGTCTGGATGCATGCTCCCATTGTAAAGGATATGAGTGCGACCGAACAGTGTTCGGTCGCATCCTAATTTCTGGGTTGGAACTGCCGAAAGGAGGTCGGCCGGTCCCAGTACCCAATCGATGTCAGATGGACTCAGGTCTGTCTGACATCGAAATAGTGCCCTTAATGTGAACCCTGGCAACCATAAATGATCACGTAGTATACAGATGTGTGAAAAAACAAAAGAAACTGTCTGTGTATAGGCATAAATTCACTGTGTGTGTGTCTCAGTATAACACACAATTACTTTGCTGTGACAATGCCACTGCTGGCCCTCACCACGTGGACCATGTGTCACAGTCACACAGTTTACACATGAGGAATGCAGTACTATCATTCACTGTCACTTAGATTTGGACTTAACTGGAGAGAAAAAGCACAAATCTTACAAATTCAATTTTACTGTTAATGGCTGCCTTTTCAAAACCCAGCCCTTTTGTGAAATGCACCGCTCCTGCTAACAGTACATTGTGATTCAAGAAAACACTAAAACAACAGTCACAATATGTGAGTATCAAACACGCATTTATAATGTGCGCGTATCACAGCTAATCCCGACGATCGTTGTACAATATGATCCCCACTCTCAAGGTGTGTGCACATCACAGTTGATAATGCCCGAACAGAAAATGGCAGCTGACGTGCTTTAGATGCACATGCAACATTGCATGTGACGTCAGGCATTGACTCTGCAGGCCATGATGAGAAGAACGTGCACTGCTGGACAATGCACATGGACACAGGAGTGTCCACGCGCTGCACCAATGAGAAAATGGCTTGCGCTGGACTCAAACAATGCACACGCTGCCCTGGAGGTGAGCATTTACCGCTGGTGGGATCAGGCCTCGTGCTGGACACCAAAGGCAGCCTGCTCGCACTGCACTCCCAAGGTAGGCTGCTCGTGCCACCCTAACAGTTTCTGTACACTCTGGGCTCTGCCCTAGGCTTAATTTTAAGGGAAGTAAATACTCACAAAAGTCAGCCAATATTAAAAATCTGCTGTTACTGGCGTGTGAGCCCCCTCTGGTCCTGTTTAGTTCCAAAGCAATTCCTTTGAAGATTAGTAGGAATTTACAAACAGGTTATTTCTGGACAGTGTCAGCGTTCAGCATACGTGTGGATCCCTGACTGTGGCCAACTCATTGTGAAATTTGTGGAAGTATAATCACAAATTGCACCAAACCCAGTGGATATGTAGAAGAGTAGATTAATGTGCCACAGTCTGAACAACCTCTAGTCTCCGACTGGCTCAAATACAATTCCTTATTGATCATCCTTCACCCTGCATTCCACATTCTTAAGGAGTGGAACACAGAAAGTGGAATGTACTATGAAGAACTTATCACCACAGTAAGTTGTTGACACTTTTCAGAAGAGGAATTGGTCAGAAAATAATCATTTCCAGAATTTTGGGTCTTTTCTGTCCTTCCTTGAAAGTCCATTTTCCACATAAGGATTTGGATTTACTCATGCCCAATAGTACATCAGAGTGAAATAATATTGCACATGAGTAAATTGATTGACGAGTGCTGATTCGGGATTTGTGAATAACAAACGGGGAACAACCTTTACAACGCAACTTTTACAACGCACTACACTTACAACGCATTTTTTACAACGCACAATCCATTACAATGCATGACATTACAACGCATGACACTACAACGCATTTTTAAAAACTACCTTTACAACGCATTCCATTACAACGCATACTACCATTACAACGCATACCATTACAATGCATAATATAGTAATTTTTACCCCTATACTATCCAACACTTACCCTACTGTTGCACCCCCTGAAGTTAGAATAGTAATTTTTACCCCTATACTATCCAACACTTACCCTACTGTTGCACCCCCTGGAGTTAGAATAGTAATTTTTACCCCTATACTATCCAACACTTACCCTACTGTTGCACCCCCTGGAGTTAGAATAGTAATTTTTACCCCTATACTATCCAACACTTTCCCTACTGTTGCACCCCCTGGAGTTAGAATAGTAATTTTTACCCCTATACTATCCAACACTTACCCTACTGTTGCACCCCCTGGAGTTAGAATAGTAATTTTTACCCCTATACTATCCAACACTTACCCTACTGTTGCACCCCCTGGAGTTAGAATAGTAATTTTTACCCCTATACTATCCAACACTTACCCTACTGTTGCACCCCCTGGAGTTAGAATAGTAATTTTTACCCCTATACTATCCAACACTTTCCCTACTGTTGCACCCCCTGGAGTTAGAATAGTAATTTTTACCCCTACACTATCCAACATTTACCCTACTGTTGCACCCCCTGGAGTTAGAATAGTAATTTTTAACCCTATACTATCCAACACTTACCCTACTGTTGCACCCCCTGGAGTTAGAATAGTAATTTTTACCCCTATACTATCCAACACTTACCCTACTGTTGCACCCCCTGGAGTTAGAATAGTAATTTTTACCCCTATACTATCTAATACTTACCTTAAATGCAATTTAATATTATGCGTTGTAATGGTATGCGTTGTAAAGGTAGTATGCATTGTAATGGAAATGCGTTGTAAAGGTAGTTTTTAAAAATGCGTTGTAGTGTCCTGCGTTGTAATGTCATGCGTTGTAATGGATTGTGCATTGTAAAAAATGTGTTGTAAGTGCATGCGTTGTAAAAGTGTGCGTTGTAACGACATACATCCATAACAAACATATTTGTATCCTTATATTAAGGCCTTTTATTCATGCAAGTTGAACTTGCATGCACAAATTACTTTGTGAATCAGGTCTAATATATCTATGTGTGAGCCTCCTCCTCCACTGTGCAGTAGTTCTGATGGTCTGAAAACACTACAGCAGTGTCTATGAACTAGAACCTTTTTAAATGTTCCACAGCATTTGATGCTGTTGCCCATTAGACACTCCTGAACCAATTTCTCCCTGGAGAATCACTTCCTCTGCACTCTGTTTTTTTTTCACTTTTTACTCGAAGAACTAATTGAACTTTAGATTTTTGGGCAGCTCTGCACCACCCAAATCCTTGGTCAGTCCCTATTTTTCTATTTGTCTGCCTTGTATAGTAATATCATCTGCTTCTTTTACTGCCCCTTTCATCACTTTGCCACTGGTTCACTCCTGCACAATGGACTGAAATATGCTGGGATATGACATAGGTGTATAAAAGCACCAATGCACTATAAATGGAGGAAACAAGCAGGAACAAGGAGTAAGAGCTAATTCACAACACATTCAGAGCATAGCATATGACACCAAACAGATGAATGGACATAATTGTTTAGCAGCCTACAAATATGTGTACACAGTGGTATCTTATACCTTACAACAATCCTCCCCAGTCTGGCAGAAGAGAAAGAAACATAAAACACGGTTTACTACAGCTGTGTCTCAAGAGACCTTGCTAGAGAGACTACATCAATCAACTTCCTAGTACGTGCCACCAGGCAACAATCATATTCCCTTGTGATCTATAATCACCATGTTAACTGTCGTTATCTACTGTGACAATACATTATTGCACAGAGCCCTACCCTTCAATGCTATAAATTGTGATATATTTGTGATAGTAAGTAATGTAGTTCTTTTCGGGTATACGTTTCACTGAGGGCCTTCCACCACTGCAACCCACTTACTACTGTCAGGGGTAAACATTCTGTAACCATTCTCTTGCCTTTGTCAGATAATCCCCTAATTAGAGGGTGTGGAGCACTCATAAATGACTTCCACAGTTTTGAGGAACCACACATCGCTGCACATGTAAACTGTACCTCAATGTCCATAATGATAATTTTTTAGTCTCCATAGAAACTGTCCTAGTACTCCTCTCACATCCCACCCAAATCCAGTGGTAGCCAACAAACACTAATATGACCAAATGTCATTATTCAGTTGATCTTGAGTCCTCTTTACGCTATCATTGGATTATGTCTTCTTTTGATAATGTGAAACCCAAGTGTGAAACAGAGGACACCATGATCTGAAACGTCTGTGGTTTCTCTCTCCTTCAGCTCCATCAGCACCCTTGAAATAATATGTACTAATTAAAATGTTTCCCATGCCCCAAGGTATTGTTTTAAAAAATGAGACCTGACCTATCCTGGCCAACAATTTTTGCATTGGGTGCCAAATAATGGCTTTGATAGACACGATGACAAATGGCATCAAACTAATATGATTCTGTTAGTCCTGCCAGCCTCATGGTGGTCTTACCCTAAACCTTTTGCCTTCATCCTCCTATTTTGCTCAATTTGTTTTTATTGGCCTTAGAACTCTGCGCACTTTACCAGTCCTAAAGTGCTTGTGCTCACGCCCTAAAAAATGGTATATTTAATTTACTTATAAGTCCCTCGTAAAGTCATATACCATATACCCAGGGCATGCAAATTAAGTGCTTGTAATGGTCTTGCAGAACATATTGTGCCACACACATAAGCTGTCCCTTAAAACATGTCCCAGGTCTGCCATTTTAACCTCAATGCAGTTTTAAACTACCAATGCAACTTGCCAAAATAAACCCATTGCCAAGTCTTAAACTCCTATTTTATTACATTACCCCTAAGGTAAACCCAAGGTAGCCCATAGGGCAGGGCATATTGTAATTAAAAGGTTGGGCATGTACTTTTAATTTTTACATGTCCTGATAGTGAAAAGCTCATAAAATAGTTTTTCACTACTGTGAGACCTACCTCTCTCGTAGGATAACATTGGGTTGTTTTCTTACTTTTAATCAGCATAAAGTTTCAAAGCCAAATTAAAGTAGCAGAACTGCCCATGAAGAGTAGTTTATAATACTCAGCAGAGTCTCCATAAAACCAAGTAGATCAGCATACAGTTGCAGTAGTAATCTGTCAAATTAAATAGCAAAGCGAGTCAAAGGGGAGCAGCAGCAGCAGTAACCACACCGTCAAGGTTCTGGGAAAAAAGGGTCCAAAGAATAAGCTTAAAAAGCTGTGTGTATAACTAGGTACACATACTAATATAAAACTCAAGAAAACATGTTGAGAAAATTGTAACCAGCTCCTTTCTCAACAGACCACTCAGCTAGCAGAGTTCTTTAGTAAGCAGGTTCAGCTCCACTATTCCCATGGAAATACATGCAGCTTATAATTTTTATCACAAGGTTAGCTACAGACAGTCTTGCGTAGTTAGATTCTGGAAACATCAGGCATGGTCCCCATAGATCTTAAGCCACAGATCGCCCTTCTATATATAAGTTTGTTTTCCTTCAAGAACAATGAACTACTAACTAAAAGGCAAAATCACTGTTAGGTAATGCACTCTTTCTGCTATGAATCAATTGTTATTATTTAAAATGCAAAAGTTATTCTATTCAAACTTTATATGAAACATAAGAGAAATAGGAAGTTCATGACATTGAGAAATACAATGTTGCTCATTAAAGTATCACCGGAATATTCTGCAGTTATGACAACAACTCTAAGCCATGTGGTTTTAAGGTCAAGCTTCTAAATCACGTTGTGCACATTTCAGCAATATTAAATTAATTTCTGCTTACAGAAAGCTTGCTTCATAGCCTTTCTATGGCCTAAATGGATAGCAATGACTGCCTACTGCAACTCAGAACATTTCAAATGTGTGTCACTTTAACGTTAAGTTTTACACTCTTCATTGCACATTTAGCTTACTAAGCTAATTAATTTTTCGTTCAAATTAATAGACTCTATTAGTCTCTCAGCTGATGATTTATCAACCATTGCACTATCATTGTATCATGGTTTCACAAGTGAGTTCTGTTTAAAAGGCACTCATCATCAGTTGAATCCTTTCTTTCTTTTTAAACTTGGGAATTTCAATGACTTTCAATAATCATCATTTATCATGTGATTCAATGTTAAACTCTTTTAAAAATTTTTGTTAATTTCTTTTTCCATTTTCTTGCGTAGACAATATCTACAGCTGCTGACTCAAGCAAACAGTCTTAACAAGCAAAGCCCTATTACAAGTACTGATGTAGGTATTTAAACTACCTCCTTCCGCAGTTGCAATCCGATTTCCAATTGTGTGAATTATTTTCCCAAACTTTTCTAAGACACTAAGGGGTCTATTGCCATGGCCGCAACGGCAAAACGGACCGCCCGCCATTGTTGCGACGGTCCCACCATTCGAATTAAGATGCGCCTGCCACACTGGCGGGTGCATCACGCATTTTTTATATTGTGTCTGGTGGTACTGTAAGCAGCACCCGCCGCAATGTAAAAAATACATGTAGTGCATTTGCATACCAACTTGTGCATGCAAATGCAGGGGGGTACCATAGGTACCCCCATGTGCAACCCCATCCCCCCAACATCCTGGGGGCCTGCAACGGGCCCCCAACAGCGAGGACAGCATGCCTTTCCATGGCGGCAACACCACCATGGAAAGGCCAATCTCCGCCTGCATGTTAATATGGATGACGGTGTCTTGCAGACACCGCCACCATACTAAACCCATTTTCCGCCCGGTCGACTCATTGACGGGCAGAAAGGCGGCAGACGGTATTCCTGTCTGGTGTGGACCCCCCAGCCATCCTAATATGGCAGGGGGTCATTCAGGAGTGGATGGCGGGCAGATCGCCCCCGCCGGGCCGGCAGTGGCTACTGTTGGCCCGGCGGGGGCAATCCACTCACCATCCTAATAGGCCCTCTAGATCTTTCCAATTCTTCTAATTCAGTCTTCAAGTCTGAAATGTTCTTTGCAAATTCCTCTATTTTCTTACTCTCATCAGGTATATAGGGACAGCAATAGGTTAATGTATTCATCTTGCAGATTCCACCTTTTTCTGCGAGTAAAATGTCTAATGGTAAATGATATTGCAAAATCATTGAACACATGGCAATCAGTTCAGTGTTTACTACTAGCAAAGCTCCAGATGCTTGTTGCCTGCTTGTCGACAACAGTTGATAGTTTTCTAATCTTTTTGTCATTTCATTTTACTGCTACAGGTGGAATAATTGCTCCAAATATATCTCCCTCTAATTGACCTCCCTCCTCAACACTATGGGTTTGTCTGTGTGTTGGTGTTATTTTTAATGCATCGAATAATCACATCTTAGGAAATAGTACCCCTAAATAATAAATACCCTCCTAATCAGCAGGTAATAGAAAGTAGGCATTCTGACCAGAAACAAAATATACTCCTAGAATTGCAGATTCCTCTCCTTGTAAAGTTTTCTGTGTTCCACCCGTTCATTCAAATATGTGTTCACAGCTACTGATATCTATATCTCTAGTTCGTTTTGGTGTTCTTCTTCTGTAAATGCAAACTTTCCCTTTGTGTTGACTGTCTAATCTTAATTTTGAATAAACCATTTTCTTTCTAAATTTGCCTTCCTCCTTCTTACAAACATTTTTCAAAACATCACTATGTTTGTTTTTACTATGTGTCATGTTAGTGTTTCCTTCTTCTAATGAAATAGTAAAAGCTTTTTCTAACAGGTGCATCAAACAGGTTAAATTATTCTGATAAACTCTAACACCATCTGTTGGCCTATGTGGCATAAATACCAATCTGCACTCATTTCTTTTTTTATGAGTGTGAATTCATGCTTTCTATCAAAGGCACCCTTGAAATTATTAAGCCACAGTTAGACTAGAAACATTCAAATGTTCTTGTATATATACAGGTGCAAGTAATATACTACATGAAATTCCATAAGATAATGGCACATGATAATATGTGACTTCTTCTGATGCTGATGACGGTAAATAAGCACAGAGATAGCAGTCCTTGGCTCCCATGGCATGTGTGTTTAAATGAACTAACGTAGAGTAGACATTTGTTGAATAACCCTCCCTATTTTAGGTGACAAAAGAAGCTTTTAATTGCTCTTCCTCATTGAGATATATGTGTGTTTTTGTTGTTTGTGTTTCTAAAATCTTTCTCAGGTGTTGCATAAAATCCACCTAACACTATAGTAATCATAATAACTGTTATAACTATGTTTTCTCTAGAAACATATTAAATATATGCAGTTAAGGTCAAGATGCAAGTTTTTGTTTTTCTTCTTCTTTCAAATAGCTTCTTTAAATGATTAGTTTTCAGCAAAGTAATATTAAGCAATCCTTAACCCTACTCCGTGTTCTTCTAATAATATTACCCCATCTCTTCCACTGCAGACTCGGGCCTTGGTTGATCTTCTGTAAAATAAAAAGATAAAATAAAAAATTAGGAAATGATAAATGTCAGTCTTTTGCTTTTCGTATACTTTTTTTTAATATATATTTTTTTTATTGAATTTTGAACCAGAAACATAAACGAAAATACAAAACAAAAAAAGAAGCAGATCACATAGTCCAAGATCATTTTTGAAACCAAAATTGCAGACACGGGTTATGGTGGCGAGCGGGGTGAAGGGGAAGAATCACAAGATATTATCACTGCAGGGTGGGCCAATTACACGCAGGACATTATACAGAAAGGAACATTATCAACATATGTGCAGATATCACATGACAACAACAAATTAACTGCAAGATTACAATGGGGCATTTAACATAAAATGCCTACGACAATAAGTACGTTAACAGTCCTGACCCTCATCAGAATTCTGCTGTGCTAGTTGGTATTGTGCAAACAGACCCCAAAAACTTTTCGGGTGGTTACAAGGCGGAAGCATTTCGTTATTAACATCTGATTGGGTATTACATTAAATCAAATCCTTTTCCCATTCTGCAATAGAAGGTACAGGGCCCCACATCCACCTCATTGCAAGTCTACGCTTGGCTAAAAGGAGACCCAGTGCTATCAGCTTGCGGATGTTCTTCTGGAAGTGCTTGGTGTAACCCAAGAGCGCCAATAGGGGTCCGGAGTGAGGGAGAGCCCAACTATTTCATTTAACATCTGAAAAATATTCACCCAATAGGATTCCAACTGGGGGCATTGCCAGGCAATGTGAAAGAATCCAGCGTAGTGGA
The DNA here is from genome assembly GCF_964204655.1 of Triturus cristatus. NCBI lineage: Eukaryota > Metazoa > Chordata > Amphibia > Caudata > Salamandridae > Triturus > Triturus cristatus. The sequence continues at coordinate 240,229,476 of NC_140582.1, forward strand.
GAATAATACACTCTATTTAAGAATTTTAAATGAGTCAATCTAGGACGACCGTTTATGGAGATCTTGCGAGTAACTTCGCAGCAGTAATACCATATGTCATCCGTAATTGGAACACCTATGTCCGTCTGCCAAGCCAGTCTAATCTCACAAGCGGGGAAGTCTTAGTGGTTAGAGCTGAGGCATAAAGTCGAGAGATAAGCTTACCAGGTGTTTGGGAGCTCAAAAGTATAGACAGGGGTGGGATATCCATTGGCTCTAAGAGCTCGTCACCAAGAACAGCTCGCATAGCATGTCGGGTTCTAAAGAAATGGAATTTCGTCAGCGCCGATTGTGAACTCACATCGCCAGCAACCTCTTCCCATGTGCCCACCCGCCCGTGTTTGAACAGGTCTCCCATTGAATTTAAATGTAAACTGCGTAGAGAGTTGAGTGTCCCATTCTCCGAGCTAACCATTGGCACCACTCAACCTGCAGTCGGGGGGAATACAATTGCGCACCATTGTACAATTTGAGAAGTGCGTTCCATGGACAGTGGAATTAGCTGAGTCAAGTATCCCACACCGTCTCAATGGCGCCTGAGTAAGGAAACGAGGTAATGAATGTGGGGCAGCAGCAACCTTTTCTATCTGGAGGTGAGGCAGATCATGTGGGCCATGCACTCAACTGTGGGCATGGGAGGCCTGCGCAATCCTGTAATAAAGTTCTAGATTCGGTGCACCCAAACCTCCCGAAGTATACAGCAACATGAGAGTGTCCATGGCGACCCTAGAGCACTTTCCCACCCATGTCAGCTTAGTCAACAGAGAACGAAGTTAACGAAACAGGTGCTGGGGCACTACTATAGGAATGTTGACGAAGAGAAAGAGCAGGCGAGGGAGCACTACCATCTCCATTAAAGAAACCATCCCAGCTAAGGAAAGTGGGAGCTGAATCCATCTGTCTATATCGTCACCGAGCTTGTCAATCGCCCTACCATAGTTAGCCTTAACCACCAAGTCTGTATCTGAATGAACTTGGATGCCCAGATAGCGCACTGGGTCAGACATCCATTGTAGTGGAAAGTCAAGCGGGATCTGCACCATAGCAGGAGTCAAAGGGAATATTATGGACTTATCCCAGTTAATCTTGAGGCCAGAAAGCCCCCCAATGCGCAGTACTTCGCGAATAACTGGAGACAGATGGAACTCGGGGTTGCAGATATACAAGAGCATATCATCAGCATAGGCAGAAGCAATTAGATTGTAATGAGGGAAATGAAGTCCCCTATGACCGTGATATTCCTGCAACGCCCGCAGCAGGGGCTCGGCAGCGACAGCGTATAATAGTGGGGATAGAGGTAACACCTGACGAGTGCCTCTAGAAATTTGAAACGGGACAGAGACCACGTCACCCGTATGCACTCGGGCCACGGGCAAGTTATACAGCACCGAGATCAATTGCAGGAAAACGTCGCCTACCCCCATACAACGCAACACAGCACACATGAACGTCCATTCAATTGAATCAAATACCTTTTTGGCATCTAAAAAGATCGCCGCCACCTTAACCTCCTGTCGGACATGTTGAAGGGCACCAAACACCCTACAGACATTGTACGAGAGGGTGCGGCCTGGAATAAATCCGGCCTGCTCAGGACCAATCAATTGAGGAAGAAGCGGAGAAAGACGATTAGCCAGGATCTTCACGTATATTTTGGTGTCTACATTGAGTAGTGAGAGCGGGCGTATAGAAGGCCACCTATGAGGGTCCTTGTCCGGTTTCATGTTTCGAGTGATGATCAGCGCTTTGCGCATGGAGGGAGGCATTATCCCGTCTGCCCCCATTTCATGAAATGGAGTTATCAAATGTGGAATCAGAAGATCACTGAAACCCTTATAGAAGGAAACATGAGACCATCCAAACCGGGGGCACTGCCTTCCCGCATGGAGCATAGGGTGAGACGTACCTCGGAGATCTCAATTGGGCGCATCAAGAATTCACATTGCCAGTTCTGTAGCCAAGGGAGTTGAATATACTCAAGATATTGCTCTACATCATCAACACTAGGGGAAAGCTTGGAGCGGTAAAGCTCCTGATAATAACTGCAAAACTGATCATTAATTATAGCTTGCTCCGTCAGGACCGTGCCCTCCTCAACAATTAGTTCAACAATGCACCTAGACTCCAGTCTACAGCAAGCCAGCGCCGCTAACACCGACCCCGGTCGATCGGACTCCCTGTAAAATCTAGCTGAAGCATATTTGCCCATATGCTTAACCTCGTTATCAGCTTCTTCGTGGTAGTCAGCCAGCGTGGCCTTGAGCTGCTCCCTTAAATCAGGATCATTTCTGAGAGACAGCTCAGCCTCCAGGTCAGCCAGACGGGTCTCCAGTAAAGTTAGACGATTTCTAATGGACCGGAGGACACCCGCGTGCTTGCTAATGGCAACACCCCTTATATAAACCTTGAACGCCTCCCAGACCGTGGCGAAGGAGTCAACCGATCCCACATTAAGGTTGAAGAACTCAGAGATCGCATCATGCAAATCGGATTTAAAGACTGAGTCTAATAACGAATAAAGGGGAAATCTCCACAAAAATGGAGGAGGAGTGCGCAGGGCACTGTAATAGTTAGCGAAATAGGTGATTGATCCGAGAAAGAACGGGCCAGAATCGAACAGTCCTGAACTTTAGGTAACAGAGTCCATGAGATGAACCAATAATCTATGTACGTGTATGAGTCATGGTGCGCCAAATAGTGTGTGTCCCCGCCTCTTATGCTGGATCGTTATCTCCACACATCAGCCAATTGCAGCTGTAAAGTGATATCTATTATGGCCTTCGCAGAGGCGGACAGGGGACGAGCGGGACCCTTCGAACTAATCCAGCCCTCCGCCACACCACCAAATGCCAATCCTAAAGCTTCATATACAGTGTTACATACCAGTGAGGAGAAGCTTAGCAGCAGCAGCAGATATGCCATCCTAATACCAGAGTGCTGCAAGGACTTGTCACCCACGTGTGCCCAATATGCCCCTCACCTCCCCCAAAACAAAAGGAGGGGTGAATAGAGGAGAAGAAGCATGCCCAGTGTAATAACTTGAAACTGCAGTCAGCCCGACCAACCGCCCGGCCCAACAATCAATGTTACATCGTAAATGCACCCATATATCATTATAAAACACCTACATTGAGCGCATCAAAACAGCAACACACATATGATAATTGTACTCCCCCTTAGTCATTGTCATCAAGGCTACCATACCACCAGCTGCAACAGGGGTGTCGCTCTGCCCCTTCCCACACTTGCCAGCTCTTTCCCTATCCTTAAGTGCTTTCTGCAGGGACTGGGGGTCAGAGTAAATCTTAGGTTTGCCATCAAACAACACCTTGAGACGCGCCGGATATAACATAGCATACTCTATCTGCTGTTCAAGTGGCTTGCATTTCAGGGGAATAAATTGCCGCCTAGCCTCATGTACTTTAAAAGTGAAGTTTGGGAACAGAGAGAGGGAAGCCCCCTCGTACTTTAAGGTGCTCAATCCTCTTGCTCACCGCAGCGCAGCATCCCTGTCCCGATAGTTTAAAAGTTTGGCAATTATGGCCAGTGGAGGGGCTCCAGGCTGAGGCCTAGGGCCAAGTGAACGATGCACCCTCTCCACGACAAACAGATGAGAGAAAGTGTCAGCACCCAACAGTGCCGTGAGCAAATTTTTCTACAAAGGGCTCCATATTGCCCGTTGTCGTAGATTCAGCCAGGCATGTAATACGTAGGTTACTGAGATGTGAACGGGCATCCAAGTCCTTAGCCCTGTCCTGCAATGTAGTCAATGTCCGCTCCACACATTTCTGGGCGCTGCTGGAGTCGGACTGGGCCTCTTCAACACTCGGTGATGCGACGCTCTGCTATGTCCAGACGCTCGGAGTGCTTATCAACTCTCTCTGACATTCTATCCATTCTGTAGGCAAGCTCATCTATCTTCAAATCAATGGCTGTCAGACCCCGCTGCATGGATGCAATAATCTGTTTGATGTCACTGACTAGGTCATCAGAAGGGTTATCCGGTTCAGACGTCACGTTGTCCGCCGCCTCCTCGCAGCGCCAGGATTTACACTGCTCAAAATTGAGCTTAGGCTGGGATTTGTCTGGCTTCCCCATCTCGGGGACCACTGATCAATGGGCCAGACAGGAACACAAATTCTGGGCCCAGGTGGGGGAAGTCAGCAAGAGGCAGGGGGAACCATTGCGTAAGGGCTGTCATCCATAGAAATGGCCAAAACCAGTAGAAGGTAGATCCCCACTCCCTTGTCCGGGCTATGAGAGTCCCCCCTGCCGCCTAACTCTCAAAGGAAGGAGACACCCAGCGGGGCAGACAGCGAGAGGAAGATGGTGGTGGCGCAATTGTGCTCAGACAGTGCCAGCAGGTAAATCACACCAGTCGGGGGCAACAGGTCGAGGAGCGAGGACACAGACCCCCGAGGTCAGGAGTATACTCCAAGCGGGCAACACGACCTACAGCCTCACACCACGCCAGGCTCTGCCTCGTCATTCGTGTCCCTCAGTGCTTCAAGTAGCGGGGATCAACGTATAGTCTGCAATGCTGAGGCGCCCCCACGACCAAGAGGCAGCGCCAGGATCCCACAGCCAGGGGGCCCGCTGACTTTGGTGTTTCAATCGTGGCCACCCACTACCGCTGGGGCGGCTGCTTCTCTCACATCACTCGGCTTTGCTGGCAGTAGGGCTCACAGTGTAGTCTGCAGCGCTGGGTTGCCCCACACAACCAAGAGGCAGCGCCGGGATTACCTCCGATAGGGGCCCCGCTGACTTTGGTGTCCCGATAGCAGCCACAGCGGGCAGCATCCACTTCAGGCTCCGCCCTCAGCAGCTCGGCAAGCAGGCCTCACCCTGCCATGTTCTTCGCCGGCCGAATCGCCAGCCACACGCAGGCTAATATTACAATCGGGCACAGCGCCAGCTTCCGCGGATTAAAAGCACCATGGATCCGTTGTCACCTCATGGAATCAGGACCAATGAAGCCTCACATTTTGCCCGATAGGTACAGTGTGTGGTGGAGCTCTATCACAAGGGGGCCATCTTAAGGCCAGGCAAGCTCTGCCCCCCATACTTTCTTTTAAACTTTACAAAGTTGCTTTGTAAATGCACAGTTCGTTTTTGTTAAGTATCTTTTATCCAACATTGCTTATTTCAGTGGTATCATGGAGGTTCAAATAGTTCAGATGTCACATCACACAGATCATCCACTGTGACATTTAGTACTTCATCAGCATTGCAAGTCCACTCTGGTGCTGAATTCCTGTGACAAGGTACTCTAGCTCTTTGTAATATCCTCAGCTTTTGTTAATCTTCTCCTGTATCACTTTCATCTTGTGCCTTCACCTGGATCTGCTTGCTGTACCGTTGTTGCTTCAGTCACATTCACAGATTGATGATCAGTCTCTGCTTCCACTTTGTTAGAGACATCAATGCCACTTGGTCCAATGACAGATACTTGAATTGGTGCAACTGGTTGCAGTTCTTTACCCCTTTCTTCTCCTTGCTGCTGGTGGGATCCTGGTATCACTGCTCCACTCGGTCTTACAGCTTGTGGTGATGCAGTCACCAAAGCTCTTGGTTCAGGACCAAAGAGCACAATTTCCTCTTCAGGATTTCTTACCTTCTTGGTGTGTGACCCATGCACCAAGTTTGGAATCCTGCCACACTAGACAGCGGTATTAGTCACTAGAATTACCCTGAAGGGGCCTTTCCTCTTTGGCTCCAAACAATACTTTCGATCGTGCTTTTGATCAAAACCCAACCACCAGGATTGAGGTAGTGGCACTGTTCTTGTTGTGAATCTTTAGTGGCAGCTGCAACCTCATGAGAAACAGAATGCGCCACATCAGTCAATCCTTGCAATAGTCGAGTATCATATCCTCTGTTATGTTCAACAGTGTATTTGCCAGTCCCATCAATATTTTGTGAGGCGAAAGACCAGTCTTTCTATCAGGGATACTGCAAATGCTCATCAGCACCAATGCTAAAGCCATTTCAGTGATATTAAAGCACAGACTTTGTTAAACGAGACTTGATAGTCCAATCCTTCAGTTCAACTATGCCAGAGGCTTCAGGTTGATAAATGCAATATAGTCTTCGCTCAATTTGTAAGGCTGTTCAATTCATTTTCATAACCTCGTTGTTGAAGTGGGTCCTCCATCTGATCCCAAAGAGACCGGCATGCCATAGCTACGTATCAATTCTCATAATAACAGTTTTTCTACTGTGATACTGTATTTTCTTCTGGTTGGGTAGGCTTCCTCCCATCTCGAGAAGGCACATACTATGACTAGGACGTATGCCAGCCCATTACAAACAGGGATTTTGATCAAGTGCATCTGCATCCTGTTGAAAGGAACGCCTGATCTCCCTATGTGATTCAGTGTAACGTTTTCTTTTCCCTGCATTCATTTGTTGGCATGTCATGCGTTTGTGACACACTTCTCCAAATATGCTGAATCTGGGATTTAACCAGTTCTGGCAGACAAATCGGGTCATTGAATCCCTACCTATGTGTATATGTCCATGCAAATGTCGAGTCATTGGGAACAACAAACTATCAGGTAACACTGGCCTTCCATCAGCAGACAACCAAATGTCATTCCAATTTTTGGCACAACCTGCTTTAATCCAGCTCTGCCGTTCTGCTTCTGAAATATTTTCTTGTACTCTTTTCAATTAATTCCAAGTATCTTTCACTTTCATCAATCTCAAGAAAGTAATGTCTTCTTCATACTCACATGTGAAAGTTCCACTAAATATGCAGGCCAACAAAGCACAATGCTGTGCTATTTAATCAGCATACCTATTCCCCATTGCTATTTAGCCAATCCCACTCTGATGAGCTGCACATTTAACAACTGCAATTTCAACTGGCAATGGGAGAGCATTCAAGAAATCCTTCACCTGAACCCCTTTTCTGATGGGGGTCCCTGAAAAGGTCATAAAATCTCTTTGTGACCATAATTGCCCAAAATCATGGACAGGAGTAGAAATACATTTATTGTTCAGTTAATTAAAACCACAACAATAGCAACATTAAAACAAATATATAAAATAACAATAAAAATGGGGTATATCCCTTTTTGTGATCTCTTAAGACAAAACCATTTCTTATCCTAATATTGACACTTCTTCCTGTATAATGTAAACAAAACATTTGCCTAATTAAAACAATATCTCAAGTATTACATCAAACAACCATTTTACCAAACCACTGGCCTTATTTTGAATGATCCTTTTACTAAATTCTGAGGCTAATCAAGGTTCGACTAGGCTGCACAGGAGCATCTCAATAAGTCAGTTCCTCAAAGGTAAGTGGTTCACTTAGCAAAATCTCCACTGACACATCTTATAACCGATTAAACTTGCCACTAGTCTTTATATGATATTTCCTCATGTTTAATTAGGAGTTTGATTAAACGACAGTTAAGCTGTGGATCTTCTGGATCTAGGCATTTTAATATTGCAGTTCTGCAAGAGCGTACGCCTCTTGTATCGAGTTGTCCCCTTAACAGTTTCCGGCGATCCTCGCCAAACGCTGGGCAGATAAAGACTAAGTGAATAAAATCCTGCGTTGGTGCTCCACAGAGACAACAAGAGTTTGGGCCCTGATATTTCCAACTTGGCTGGTCTGCATTTGATGGCAATTTACCAAAGCGTATCGCTATAAATTTGGATTTTAGATGGTAAGAAAATGGCTGATCCAAATATGCCGCCGGTTGCAGTTTTACATAGGAGTGCAAGACCATCCATGCATGTGCCCGTCTGCTTAGGGTGGCCTTGTCCTCAAGTAATGAATGTTGCTTTGCTCCCTTCTTCAAGATTTGCTGAAAAGTGGGATAAGGAAGGTTCTTCTGCCAAATATCTATGATGTTTGTGACCTGTAGTGAAGTTTGAAGATATGTATAGTAGGCGGACTGCGGATCTTATTGTAACGCAGTCCAGACTGCATTATTGATTTCATTATTCCGATCACGCCAGATTTTATACCAGGCTCGTATCCTAACATATCTTCTATGAAGCTGTTGCTGTTGTAAGCCGAATTCCAATCGTACCTGCGCCGGCGAAGCCTTATGCGGAAGTGAGAAATCTTTTTTGTATGCTCGTGTTTGGAGTCTATCCACAACCCCAGCATCTTTCCCAAACTGGACTTTGCCTTCCATATGCTAGGATGGGGAGTAGTTTTGCCTTCATGATGGATAGCAATGGGGTGAGGGAGGGACCTTTTAATCTTTTTGAAATAGAACAAAATGCGAATGTAAGTCCATTTCCCTTTTTTTGTATGGCCACATTTTGTGTTCGGAAAGTTAATCGTTTGTCCAGATGAATTCCTAGGTATTTGTAGCTACTCACTACTTCAAGATTCGAATTACCAAATTTAAATGAGGTTAATTTTTGAATAGTTCGACTTATAATCATGGCTTTGGTTTTAGCTGCGTTATTTCCAACAAATTCTTCCTGGGGAAGTTCCCTAGCTCATCTATTGCTCTTTGGAGGACGATTCTTGTATGGCTTGCCAAGACTATATCATCAGCATACGGTAAATGAGTAATCTGCAAAGTTCCCAAACGAGGAGGGTGCGAGTTGATTTTATCAAGTCGTGGTGACAAATCCGCCATGAAGAGATTAAATAAATGAGGTGCTAGGACGCACCCTTGCTTGAGTCCTTCCTTCGTATAGATTTTTCTTGAGAGCCTCGTCCCATCAGCTATTTTTACCTGCATCCGTGTATCTGAGTATAATTCCATGATCGGTGTTAATATTCTATCTGGCAGACCCCACTGCTTTAGCTTGTTCCATAAAATGCCTCTATTAACTCGATCAAAGGCAGCTTTAAAATCAACGAAGCATAAAACCAAGTTATTTTGCCGTCGTAAGCTTTTTTCTGCCATCAGACCTAGCGATAATATGTTCGTAATGGTTCTAGAGCCGCGTAGGAAACCAGACTGGTTAACGGGGATGATTTTGTTGCTATTAGACCAGCTGATTAGATCTGCCAAGATTAGTGAGGCATAATACTTCGCTTCGGCATCGATTAGCGCAATTAAACGATAATTTGCTGGGTCAGTTCGCTCCCCTCCCTTGAATAATGGATTTATTATTGAGCCTCTCCAACTGTCTGGCAGGCAATTTAAAGTGCTCACTTTGTAAAACAGGCGAGACAGCGGTTCAGCCCAGAATTTGGGATCTTGTTTATATATTGCTTGCAATATACCATTCGGGCCAGGGGCACAGTTAAGCCTGCCCTTGGCTATAACTTTAACTATTTCATCTTGAACAAAATGCGTGGGTGAAGGATTTGTACTTCCAGAATCTTTAGGGCAATTGATTAAGATATTTGATTTATCCTCCTTTTTGAGTATTCCTTCAACCTTATTTGTATGTACTTGCGCCGCATGGGTAGTTGAACTTGACTGTGCAAAAGCAGTTCTTTCTTTTGCATATTCAGTAAATGGAGATACCTGCAAGGTGCTCACTCTTTCAGATGCTGAAAAAGTGGCAGTTAACTGATCTACCCAGTCTTGTTCCGTTACGCATGTCAAATTGATCAATTTTGATGTTCTTGCTAGGGAATTTACTTGTTCCCAAAAACCTTTGGGGTTGGATTTTCTAGCATTATATAAAGGTTTTGCCCAGAAGTTGTCCTGCTGCAATTTATTATCCTCCCAGACTTGTTTTTTGTATTGTTTTTTAAGTTGGTGTATTCGCTCCTGTTTCGATTTTGATACTTTGCTACCCCTTGTTGATCTTACAACAGCGCGTAGACATTTTCTTAGGTTTTTTGCAGTCAGACTTAGAAGTCTTTGTGAGTTGTGCATCTTATTTCGATATGATTTTATTGTTTTAGCATCCTTGGGGAGTTTTGTTAAAAAGGCAACCCAGGTTTCCATCATCCTATTGTTTGGTGAGTCTTGAGACGCCCACAGCTCCTTTGTTTTCTCAGCAATTTGGGGAAGTGTATTACTAGACCATCTTAGTCTTTTCAGGTTTGTTGTTGATATAATTCCCAACTCGGGTACAGCTTCCAAGTGCCTTGGACATGAGTTTAGCAATTCAAGATGTTGACTAGAGTGATCGCTATCCGTGGTATATGTTATTTAAAAAGTTTTTACTTGTTCAAGGAGTGGTAGTGTAACAATTGTGTAATCCAGAATGGAGCTAATTTTATGGCCACGATAAGTGCTGATTGGCGGGTGGTCCTGAGCCACTCTGCCGTTTAATACTCGCAGCCTCAAAAGCATGAAATCAATTACTAACTGTTGCCCCATTCGATCTACCCATAGGGATGTAGTATGCACTTGATTTAGTACTGCCCATATTGCATTAGCAGCACTTAAAAGATCATCTTTTTCGGGAGTAAAAATCAAATTTGAATTAAAATCCCCTGTTAGTATTATTTCCCATGCAAGATGTTCGAACCGAAAATCTGATATGGTGGTGATTAAAGCTTTAAATAGTTCTTTTTTAATTTTATGCTTTGGATGCGCCTAGAGATTGATAAGAATAATTGTTACGGCTTTTTTATTTAAACCCAGTTCCATTTTTATAATTTGCATATCTGGTGTAGTTATTGGCAGTTGGGTAGATGTAATATTTAAAGTTGTTGAAATATAAACCACTAAGCCGCCTTTTGGTCTCCCAAATCGTTGGATCCTTGTGGCCTTTACGTGATGGAGAATACGCCCTGGGATCTGAACTGGGTCTATCAGCCATGTTTCCTGAAGTGCCACTATTTCGTAGTTATTCCATTACTCAGGTGATGCATTATCCTGTACATCGTGCTTTGCTCCTGCTATATTCCATGAGAGAAGATTTAATGACCTATGATCATCTCTGCTGCTCATCCCCTTAGGTCATTCTCTTCGTTCTGCAGAAGGGGGGACCTCAGTTTCGTCTTTACCTCTTGCGCCCCGAAGTACCGAATAAACAGGCCTTCTTCTGGGTTCATTGAACTTATTTTGCTCCTGCTGTAGTAGGGGTGTGGGATACCCTTTTTTAATCGGTATAGACAAAGATATACCCCAGGCCTCGAATTGAGGTGTGTGATGTAAAATGGCCAACACTATTTCTTCAGTTTTCCAAGTCGACAGGGTGCTGTCAATACCCTTACTGCCCTCCTGATTGACGAACTCAATTGACTGGAGGTCATTTGACGTTAGGTACTTTAAAGTAGGAATAGCTGCCATTAAACTCAAAATGTTACCTCTATTCAAATAGTCTTGTGGGCCTTGTGAGGTATATTGTGGGACTAATAATAACTGATTATGTGACTGTTGTATTTTCTCATTTATTCTTGATTGCATGATAAAAGTAGAGCTGGTAGTTTGTTCGCCCGGGATCCAGACTTACTAGAACCCTGCTTTATCACATGCTGGGAAATGGATTTTATTTCCACTCGGTCACTCAACTCTACACCCGGCAGGAATCCTTTCTGTATTTTAATCTCTCTCCCTTACCTCAGCAGGACTTTAGTATTTGGGTCTGAATCATGAGCAGAACTACGAGGCGTGGGGTCGGACTTTTCTAAACTGTTGTTCATCGCCGTCATACTTTGATGATCCGGTCGGAAATGCATTGTTATTACCTGTTCAGCATTTAACCCAGGCTCCCCCACACAAGTCCCATGTATCTTTTTTATGTCATGTACCCTGTTTGAATTAAAGGACTCCCCACTTCTTGGGTTTGATACTTCCGTCCTCACCAGTTGATCCTTGAGATGTTGCACCCCTACTTCCTTTTGGCCACTATCCGAAATAATGATGGTTGCAGGCTGATTTTTCCCCCCTTGAGATTCAAAATTGGGTAGAGGCCAATCACCTTCTGATCTCTTTCCTTGCTGTTTTGAGGGCGTTTTCTGGCCTTCCTGGCCTTCTTCATCTGCCTTTTTGTTAAGGCGGCTGGGGGCATATTTACATCATCCTTAAGTGAGTTTGTTAATCCATCCGTTAAGTTTGTTTGCGAATTATCTAGTGCAACGGACAATAGAGGCTGTGATGCTAAAATTGAAACATCCTCGTTGAATTCCTGTTTGTGCGCCCTTCTACCCCTTGAATCGAGAATATTGTCGCGATTGAATTGCGAGACCTTGGGTTTAGGAATCATTTGCCCATCCGGTGGAACAGCCGCTGCATTACTATACAATACTGTTGGTTGTACCTTAGTCCCCTTTGGTGTGTCTAACTCCTCCGCACGTTGTAGCTCTAAGGGCGAGGCAGGCCATTTGCATTCCCTTAAAATATTCTTTAAAATTGTTGGTAAGTCACTTAGTTTCTCAACTATAGTGCAGCATACTCAGTTAGTTACTGGAGCTGATTTTGGAGTCGGTATGTTATTTTGAGCAATGATTTGACTTGTCAATGAGTCTAGTTTGACGTTTATTCCTGCAATGTAGCTTGCTATGATGTTCATAAAATTAATTTGAATATCCAGCTTGTCCGACTGCATATTAAGTGCCGATATTGTTGTTTGTAAGGTTTTTATCAGGGAGGTATGCAAGATTATAAGGTCTTCTACTTTTCCATCTGTTTCAAAACTTCTTCCCCTTACCACTGGACTATGTTTGGGGTGGTTTTGAACAGTACTCTCCGGCACACACCCAACCGGAGTGAGAGTGAATTCCTCGTGTACACAATTTGATATTTTGTTTCCATTTTAATTTTTTGCTGGACTAATAAAGCTGTGATGTTCAAGCAGGCTTGATATTTCTATTATTGATTGCGGTTGAGCTTCAAATGAAGGAATTGAATTATTGCTGGCTTTTATATTTACAGCTTGATTCCTAGTGATGCTTCCTGGTAACTGGGCTATTTCCATATTTTTTTTACTCAAACATTGATCGCTCTTATTTTTAACAGGTGTTTCCTCCTTATTGGGTTTTTGCTCATTGTTAACTGTGTAAATGGCATGATTTTCATCTGCAGGGTTTGTTACAACATTTACAAAGTGTTCATGCAGGCTTGATATGTCCATTACTGAATGCTGTTGCTCTACTATTTGAGGTATAAGTTGTGTCTGACACAGATTTGTGGTAATAGTTTCTATTGCCTGTATTAAGTCTGTGTTATTTGAAATTGAAAGGGATTTAATCCAAGAATCCTCAGGATTTGGTACTGGGCTTTGTACAGGGTTGAAAGTGACCTGTGAGTTTATTTTAACTGGTTGTTGTCTGGGAGTAGAATGACCATTGGGATTGTCACTAGTACAACGGTTGTTGGAGATTTCTATAATTTGATCGATTACTGGTTCAGACTGAACTGTGCTTAATGCATGCACTTGTGCCTGGATGGTATACATATTATTAACGTTTTGATGAATATTATCCACATTGACCACTTCTTTTGAAACTACTTTTTCTTTCATTATTATTGGTGTTGTTCCTGTACTGCACTTTGAAACCTTGTCCTGAGAAGGTTTCAGTTTGTAAGGTGTCAGAGGTTTAGGAAGACCAGTGATTTTACCTGGTGTAGAGTAAATAACTGCAGCTGGATCTTTTAAGAATGTGAATTTTCCAGAGGGAGTTGTTGATCCAAAAATGTAATATGTTGGTGCTATTAGTGTAGCCGCTGGAGTTAAAGTTGTTTCCGTCAAATTACCCAGCGGGGTTTTAATGCTTTTTGATTTTAGTTTTTGGCTTGGTTTCGGTTGGTTTCTGACCTTACCTGATCTCATTATAAAGTAAATCCCCCGTGGATATAGGCCACTGCCTGTCTGTAGTGGATAAGAGCGACAAACTGGTTGATCCTGAGAATCCGGGGAGCAAAATGCCCGGGTGGAGCATACAAGAGTGGACTGCTTCTGCTGCCTCAACCTAAAATCACGTGTGGCAGCTAATGACGGCTACGCGTGCCACTCACAGCCTGCAGCCCTCCCGCTTATAGCACACTTTCCAGAACGTACTGTTTAAATGTAACCAATGACCACTAACCACTTTCAGCTCCTCTGGTGTCAGCCCGATCTACTGCAACCCTCTGCGACCATAAATGACCGCCTTGTAGAATATTGTTGTCCAGGCAGTGTCGAGACCAGACAGCCACTCAGCAAGAATCAACAAAGCCTGGTTATAATTGTAAGCACGGCAAGGTAGCCATTGAAGGCAGCAATGAATTAAAGCCTTATTTGGCTCGTCCTCCGTTAATCCAAAACACGGCATGGATTTTCCTCGACCACCAACCTTCTCAGGCTGGCAGTAGATTAACAACAAATGATCTCTTACTCACAGCTGAGTCCGCTTGTTCAGCTACTCAGCTCTCACCTGGTGCAGCGCTGACTCCACAGACTCCGCTCCTCTCAACCCACCGTGGACCCCAGCACAGCACCACACAACACTCGAGCAGAGCTGGAGATCAGAGGCCAAGGACCGTTCCTGTCACTGAAGAGATGCAGCCGCAGCCGGGCAACTGCCCCACAGCACCGGCGGCTCCGGCGACCCTTCAGGGGAGACGCGGCCGCAAATGCGTTGCAGCAGCGGCCGCTCCAGAGGCCTCCGCCTGACGCAGGTACCAGCTGATACACGCCGGAGCGTTGAAAGCTCACGCTCACGCTGCTTTGCTGCTCACCGCGGGGCCTCTCCTGTGCCTCTCCTGCCTGATTTGGCCAGCACGGGAGGCTCTCACTGCACCACTCAGTCTCGCGCTCGGAGAAAACGCGTGCTTCTGTGCTCCGTAGTTTGCCTCAAAATCATGGACAACACCAAAGACACACTGACTATTTGTAAATACTCTCTTTTGAACAGTTAAACTGCAGGCTCTTGTAAGGGCAATCAATTATTCAGCTTGTACTGAGGTTACCCCTTGAAGCCATGAAGCTTTATCAACATCTTTTATTGTACATACAGCATAAGCCGCACTCAGGGTACCTTCCTTGTTTCTCAAACATGAGCCACCTACAAAAATGACTTAATCTGGCTCAATCAGTGGTTCATCCTTTATATCAGGTTTAGGCTCTGTACATAAATCTGTGACATCTAGGCAGTGATGTTGAATTTCATCAATAACATCATCACTTACAGGTAGTAATATTGCAGGGTTTAAAATCTGACATCTCTTAATGATGATATTCTCAGGAGATAAAATTATTGGTTTGTACTAGTTAAACAATTCTGAGTCATGTGCTGTGTTTTTTGTTCTTGTCAGTAGAACCTCCACAGAGTGAGGGACCATAACAGTTACTAGAAATCTCATCACTATGTTTTCACTCTTTTCCAGACTAGTGTTTACTGCTTTAAGACAGCAAGGAAGACCTGCGGCAACAGGATCAAGGGTCGTTAAGAAATATGCCACAGGCTTCCGAGCATCTCCATGCATTTGTGTCAGCACTGAGAGAGCGCAGTCCTCCCTCTCACTGCAAAATAGAAAAAATCTCTTTACTGTAATCTGCCATTCCTAGTGCTGGGACACGACAAAGACTTTCTTTCAGCTCTAGGAAGGCTTTCAAACATTGGTTGTTCCATGGAAGCCGATCGGGCACATCCCTGTGTGTCAGTCTAAGTAAAGACTTAGCCCCTAAGGAAGAGTTGAGTATCCACTATCTACAGTAGCCAATCATGCCAATAAACATTCTGACTTCTTTCTGTGTTTGAGGTGGATGTGTTTGAAGAATTTCTTCCACTCTCTCTGGTTACACCTTTCTGGCTCCTTTCTCAATTATGTGTCCCAGATATTGAAGTTCTTTCTGACAGTACTGCAGTTTCCCTGGGAACAACTTATGTCCATTCTCAGCCAGGTGATTTAACAAAGCAATAGAATCTTCTTTACAAGTTTCTAGTGTCTCTGATGCCAGAAGTAAGTCATCTATATACTGAACTAGTACTCATCTTTAGGGCATCTGTAATGACTCCAGATTCTCTATAAAAATGTGGTTGAAAATTGCTAAACTTTCTGTATACCCCTGTGGGACTCAACACCATAGCAAAACTCTACTGAAACACAAATGAAAAGAGGATTGGGCTATTTTCATGCAATAGCACGGAAAAGAATGACTAACAGAGATCAATGACTGTAAACCATTCTGCAGTACAAGGACTTTGAAACAATATTGTGGCTGGATTTGATACCACGAGACAACATGGGACAACTATCTCATTAATTTTCCTCAGGTCCTGCACAATCCGATATTTTCCATTTGGTTTCTGCAAACCCATGATTGGAGAGTTACATGGTCTTCCAATTAGTTCCCTCACAATTCCTTACTGTATCACATTTGCTATTACAGGCTTAATTCCTGCAATTGTTTCTGGGGAGAGGTGGTACGGTGGTGTTCTAGTAAACACCACATTTGTTTTTACAGTCCTCTGGATTGGTTCTACTCCTTTAATCAACCCAATGTCTTTTCCTCTGAGATCAGACGCTTCCAGATTTATAGTTTCTCTCAAGTTAGCAGGTAATTCTTCAATTGTTGTTAGTGGGAATCCTACATCTTCATCATTTGTCTGGAGTTCCATACCATACGGGGTGGAATAGATTGTAACTTGCAAAACAAATCTCTCCCAAATTGATTATCTTCGTCAAATGTACCTATTTTTACAGGGACCTTTTCTGAAACTGAATTAGTAAACTGTCTATTTAAAACTCCTACAACTTTTTTCTTCTTTCCCGAGAGGGGTAGGTCTGGGACTTTCACAGTTCTCATAGTAGATCTGGTAGCACCAGTATCTATAAGAAATTGTACAGGGTGGCCATTTACCTCACCATCTACAAATGAACCACTCTGGTCTACTTCTAAGACTGTGCCAAGTACGCACTCTTCCTCCACTCTCAGGCCTTGTCATAGAGAAGTGTCTGAGCCTGAACCATCACTCTCGTAAATACGAAATTGCTGAAGAGCATTCTGACCTGCATTTGGGAACTGTTGTAATGTATTTTGATTCATATAAAGAATTTGTGTTTGCTTTAGGCATCCCATGCTTTGTGGGATCATTTGAACCTGTGGGACTTGTATCATTGGGACTGGTTTTTGCATTGTCACCTGCATCTGCTCTACTGGCATATTTTGCATCTGAACTCCTCTCTGCATTGGAACATTTCGGTTTACAATATCAGGATTAAATGTACACTCCCTCCTCCAATGCCCGACCTTGTGACAGATGTGACAAGGAGTAATTTTCTTCAATGCTGAACCTTCGAACCAGTACCTGGATTAATAGGTACACCTCTACCCTGTAAAATACCAAAACCTCCAGAATTTCCTGTCTGTGGAACAACAGTGCCTTGCATATCTCCAGGAACTCCTGCAAGGAAAGAATTATGAAAAACATTCTGAGCCAATGTTGTCTGAGTTAACAAACATTTCTCTTTAATCTTTTTCTGATTCATTTCTAATTTGTCGCTACAATATTTTGCATATCGCAGAATCTCAAGTTACTTCTGTCAACGGATTACACTTTGCAGTACATGGGAACTGATCTCTGGTTTTAACTCTAACACAAACTCGGACACAAATGTCCCCATATCCTTCTCTTCGGGGTATTCTCTTCCACTGTGCTGCTGCAACGCATGTTTCTTTCGCTTCATGTGTGGTCCCATTCATTTCAACCAATCTATGTCTTTAGTAGGCACTCTGCCTTTTCAGGAAAGTAATAACTGGTTCATAATTCTCCATAATTTTGGGAGATGGTGGGAGATGGTGCATTTGTGCGTTCAGCTCTAGGTGGCTCATCACGTTGCCATTGCACAGCAGTCTTACACTCAGCTCACATATCACTTGGCACCACAATCTCAAATAATATATCCAAATCCGTCCATAATACCTTCGAAATGTTCACAAATAGTTCAATTGTGTGTACCCCTGCACAGGTTTGTCTCTCAATTTTGGGAAATTGTTTGTAAATGCTGTAAGATCACCTCTGCTCAAAGGCACATGAACAAATACTCCTCCCGCTACTTCCCTAAGTGGATAAGCTGAAGCTCCTTCTTCCTCTGGCTCCTTATTTCCCTTCCCTATTTCTGGCTGCTTCTTTTTCTTTTCATGTTTCTTTGCCCATTTGGTTTCTAATTTTTAAAAATCACTCCATTTATTAATGCATTTTATTAATTCAGTAATGTGTAATCGCATTCCTGTAGGACGCATGTTTTCAATTGCAGCATCATCCAATTGTACCCTATAACTCTTCTAATAAGGATAGCTTTTTGGAATCATATTTCTGGGCCAATTCAGTGAATTCCTCATGTGTAATTGCTGTTCATCTTGTAATTTCTTCACATATGTAAAACAATTATTTTTTGATACGTACTCAGAAATTCTAAAACCTCACATCCCCATAACATTTCCTCAAATTCAATTTTTAACCTTGGTATATTTAATGCCCTCTCGTTCTCAGGTTCTGTGCTGGTCATCCGCATTGAGCCTTCTGTCTTTTTAATGTCTACAACTTCCTCAAACCATGGGGGAAATTTTCCATCTTTGAACAGGTTAGTTTCTTCTTTGGTTATTGGTGTCATAAAGACAGTTTTTCCCCATCTCTTAGTACTTGAACTGTCTGAGGTGGTCTCTACACAACAATCTGTGAATTTTCTGAATTTGGGACAAATTATGTTGTAAGTAAACCTCCTGCAGCTTGTTGTGTCTCTAGAGTCAAATTAATAATCACTGGAGCATGTACAACTGGTCTAGGCAATGTCTGTACAGTCGCTATTTGTGGGGACTTGGACTGGTTCATGTATAACAGGTGGATTTACCAAAGGTGGAGGAACAATCTGTCTCTGAGCAACTTGTGGTGAGGTAATCTGCAAAACTTGAAGTGGTCTCTCAATTTGTACCACTGTGGTTTGTATGGAAACAGTCGCTATTGTACTGCCAGCCATGGCACTACTTCCAGGACTATCAGCTGTAGTTGCATGAGGTGGGGGTCGAGCAGCTAACATTTCTTCTAAAATATCATCTCCTGAATCACTATCTCTTTCATTTTCGTCCTCTTTTCCCTCCCTATCTTTTTCTTTAGTATTTTTCTTCTTCCCCTTCTCCGGCATATCAATAGAGATTGCTGGATATAATCTAGTGCCTTCAACTTCGGCTATCCTCCATCTACATTGCTTGTCATCCCTTTGAGTATATGCATAATTATGCATTGCTCTCTTTATCCTTTTCTGTTATCTCTGTCTCTCTTTGTCTCTTGCTTTTTCCAGCACACTGAAAGCTTCACATTACATATGTCTAGATGGTGGCTTCATCTGACAATAGTTTTCCCTTAATTCTTATTTCAAAACTCTCATATTTTGGAAACCTCAATCGACCCTCTTTCTCAGTAATCTTGCACCATTGACAATACCATAAACAGGTATCTAATTCCACCAAAGTTAACAAAAAATGTGCAGGTGTACCCTCAGGAGATTACCTCTTCACCTTTCCATATCGGAACTGTAACATCTCCTCTCACAGAACTCGTAAATCCTTAAAAAAATGTCAGGCCCGATTCACAATGGTAAAGTGAGATGAAAGCCTAACTTTACGACTTTTGGTATTCACAAGGGCATTTACTACTTGTAAATGCCCTTTGTGAATACCAAAAGTCATAAAGTCTAACTTTACGACTTTTGGTATTCACAAGGGCATTTACTACTTGTAAATGCCCTTTGTGAATACTGAACAGTGTAAAGTTCGACTTTCAGTATTCACAAAGGGCATTTACGAGTAGTAAATGCTTGTTGTGATTACCAAAAGTTGTAAAATTAGACTTTCATCTAGCTTTACCTTTGTGAATCGGGCCCGTCATCTTTTCACAAGATTTGTAAAGTAAACAATTCACATTTCAATGTTATGATTCGATTCCGGAAACATAACAATTTCCTTTCAATCCTGCCTCAGTTACTATTTATCAAAATCCTGTTACCAAATCCCAATGCAGCATTCAAATAGTCACTGACTAACCACAGCCCGGCACCTTGATGTCATCAATAAATCCCATCACGAAAGCACACCAAACATCCAATCCCAGCACGAACCACTATGATGCATGATCTCACTGCCTGCAGCAGTTTACCCTCCTTTACAATTTCACTCATACTAACACAAACCACAAAAACGTTTTTAAACAAAATATATATAAATTTTTTCTTGCTTTTCTAAAGAAAAGCAATAGCAATTGAACAATCGGAATCTGAAGGGTTTTACACCTTCTGACTTTTATCATTGAAACATAAATGGTCATTCACAAGCGATATCTCAACCACCGTGAAATCACCCTATTCAATGCATTTTCCCGTTTGTGAAATTAGGTTCTGCCAACAACAATCAATATTGCACAACCACAACAGATTATTAGTATTTATATCTCAATTGTGTAGGTGATGGTACCTCACACTCTACACCACAAAATCTCTGAAAATAATAAATTATTCAAGTGTCCTCTACACTTGCATCAATCTTTTATTATCCTGAGATCTTAGACTGCACCTGAATTCTTCAATCTCTTCACAGAGAACAATAATCATCTGTATTCATCAAACCATTTTACTCTCAACTCAAAAGCACATCAAAAAACACAATTACAATTACAATGGACGTTGCATCACCCTATTAATGCTTACACCTCCAAAACAGCAACCGCCTTCGAAAACCACACCTCGTCAGATCCCCAACCTTTCAGAATTGTATTCCAGGATTCGGGCATTATTTCTAACTTTGGGAAATATTTATAGCTCCTTGCTCCAAACATGAAACCGTCCCTCTTCTACCAGAAAACTGATAATGCGGACTTGGGATTAAATTGTTTAGTATTCACCCTAATTTACCATCTGTCAGGGTTAAGCCCTTCTTTACACACTAAGGGGCAGATTTACAAGCCCCTTGCGTCACTTTTGCACTATCGTTGCGTCACTTTTGTGACGCAGCGGCAGCGTAAAAGTTGCTGCCCATTTACAATGTGACGCATCTAGGGAGATGCGTCACGTTGTGGAGCCCTGCGCCACATTAAACCTGCGTCAGGTTTAATGTATGCAGGGTGGGCGTTCCGCCGCAGGAAGCCCCGTAAAATTTGACGCAGTGAAATCTACAAGATTTCACTGAGTCACTTTTACATCCATACTGTGTCACAACCCTGCACCTGCATGAAGCAGGCGTAAGAAATGACGCAGCATGTTAGGCATAGGGCGCCCCTGAGCATTGCTGGAGTTGCGTTGTGCTTGCGACACGACTCCAGCAATGCGTGACTTTTCCGTCAACAGATGCGTCAGAATTTCTGACGCATTTGTCAATCCTTGCGCCATGGGGCGCCGTATTATAAATACGGCGCATCCATGGTGATGCAAGGATTTGGCATGTTGGCGCAGGGAAAGTGACGCATCTCTACAGATGCGTCACTTTCTTGTAAATCTGCCCCTAAATCTTTCTTCTTCGCAGTGATGGACCTTGGAATGCCATATTAGGAGTCAAGGAGCAAAAACAGACATCTCAAATCAAATATCATTTACAGTTTAATTTCAGTCAATGATGACAGTTGTATTGTAGTTTTAAAAACTTTATTTCTCATTAAGAGATTAGTTATTTCTTTGCTTATGTCTTTATTTCAGTTAGTCCATCAGTCAAATAAGTTTACAAAAATCTCATTAAAGAAAATGGTTAGAATAAAACATCAAGGGCCTTATGTAGGTAAATTACATTTACCGATTCTTAAATACCGAATTTTACCGAATCGGTATTTATGAATCGGTAAATGTAATGTAGGTAAAAAAATACCGATTCGGTAAGTGTCGGTATTTTAGAATCGGTATTTACCGATTCGGTAATGGTAACCTGTATCTCATTGATTCCTATGGGCCAGGAGGCCCATAGGAATCAATGGGAAGCCAGTTACCATTACCGAATCGGTAAATACCGAATCGGTAATGGGGGGAGCTCAATCAAGGGTGGCAGGGTGTCACATTGACACCCTGTTGCACCCCTGATTCCTGCATGTGTGCCCTGAGGGCATGTGTGTCTGCCACATTGCACACATATAAGGGCCAAATAATGCATTAACAGGGACATTCGTCATTTACCACCAACTTTCAGTTGGTGGTAAATAACGAATCCCCACACCCACCACACACTCCCCCTACATCTCATTTCTGTATTCGGTATTTACCGAATCGGTAAAATTACCGATTCGGTAATTTTACCGATTCGGTAAATTACCGAATACAGAAATGATCCCCCTACATCTCAAAAGTCTAAATACCGGTCGGTAACGGTATATTTACCGAAAATCGGCCGTTACCGACCGATATTGGCCTACCTACATATGGCCCTAAATGTTAAAATGCATTCAGCACGTTCCATAAAGGAATTAAGGGCCAGATGTACAACACATTTTGCCAGTCACAAACGGTCCATCTGTCCGTTAAAGTGCATTTTTGCATGTACCAGCCCTATTTTACGAGCCAGTAACCTATTACTGACTCGCAAAATAGGGTTTGTGAGTTGCTATTAGGAAGGGGCGTGCCAAGGGCTCTCCTTGCTATTAGCGAGTTGCACTGGTATGTAGGAATGTTTTGCAACTGGTCGCAAACATTCGCAGTTTACCAACAATTTCAAATTGGTGGTAAGGCCTTTACAAATGGGAATGGGTCCCGCGAACCACTGCCCACTCTGAAAAAATGAAAAGAAAACTTATCATTTTTATGTTTGAAAAGCATCCCATTTTCCCTTAAGGAAAATCGGCTACATTTATAAAAACAAACGGCTTTATTTACAAAGCAGTAACAGACAAGATGGTCTGCTGACCCTAGCAGGCGACCATCCCTCTAAGTGCCGACCATTCCCAGTGGGTCGCAAATTGCGACCTGCCTCATAAATAATAATGAGGCTGGTCCCTTGTAACCCATTTGAGAATCTCAAACAGTGTCTCAGACACTGTTATACATCTAGTTTTACGACTCGCAAATTGTGAGTCACTAAAAATCACAATTTTTGACTTGCAAATCATGGTGGTTGTACAGTTGGCTCTAATTCCCTATCCTAGATCAGGATTAGAGTTTATATTTCAAGAACACATGAAGAGTTTGAATTCAAAGAAAAGAGTGAAATCAAAGGAGAGTAAAGTTTCGAAGCCGAATTGAAGCAGCAGAACTTCCAGTAAAGAATAGTTCCTAAGACTCATCTGAGTCTCCATAAATCCAAGTAGATCAGCATACAGTTGCAGTAGCAATCTGTCAACTCAAATAGCAAAGTTAGTCAATGGGGGGACAGCAGCAGCAATAGCCACTACCGTCAAGGGACTGGTTCTGGAAAAAAAAGGTCCAATGAATAAGCGTAAAAAGCTTTGGGGCATATTCTCAAGAACGTGTGATAACCATCGCAAAAGATACTTAACGCAACCTACAAGATCGCAGTATATCGCAGGAAATTTACGCCGTGTTCACCAAGTATTCATAACACGGCGGTACCATGCGACAGACCACCAAGGTACAACGGGGTTGGGGAAGGCCAGGGAGAAGAGGGAGAGGAAGACGGGGCAGTCTGCAGGAAAACAAGACAAGCGTCACAGAGGTGACAGAACAGTCCCAGCAACTATCCCACAATCAGAGTACCTGGAATGCAGCCGGAGTGTCGAGAAGGCCAATGGAGGAGGCCAAGAGGCGCTGACATGACCTGAAAACCTAAACCAGGCACGAAGACGCTGCCAACAGGAAGGCAGCAACGGCTACAGGAGGTGGGAGTCCTGCGCCACAGGAGGAGCAGGAGGAAAGGGAGGCCAGTCATCAGTGTGGAGACGGTGCAAGGAGATGGGAGTACGGACACAGCCCGAGAGGACCTGACACAACAACAACAGGGTGAGTAACCACCAGGGACTGGGGGGATGGGGGAGATGGGCACAATGTCACACATGCACAATCAAGTATGGCACAATGCACACCCACAATGACCCAGGATCATGTCCCTCATCCCAGTGGCACACTGCAGCACACACACATAGCAATCACAGCACATCTCATGACAATGTGGCACCAAGTGGAACACCCACACTACAGAACAGGGGACACAACTGGGTCCGCTCATGCGCCGAAACAGGCCAATCACATTGGACAGAGCAGGGAACTGTGAGATGCATTTGCACGGGTACAACCTCACATCCGTCATGTAGTTCCAATGTCCACTCTCCCCCCAAATTGCAAGCACCACCCAAACAGTCCCAATGTACATTGTCACACAGTCTGCATGTCAACAAGAACAATGCGCAAACATAAATGTCAACACAATGTCAACATGTATCTCCCTTTACATTGCAGAGGAACAAAAACCACCTCCAGCAGGTCAGACCAGACAACCCATCAGTGATGCCGGAGACGACCACCACACCTCCAACACCGACACCCTACGACAGCTCGTGGACTTTCAGGCAACCCACCCCCAGGATCAGGGCAGCCAAGCTACATAGGGAAGACCCCAGCTCCTTTACAGACCACACAGCAGGAAGAACCCGCCACCAGGGCTGGCTCCCAACACTTCACCGAGGCACACATCGCATTCCAATGCCAGGTGTCAGAATGCCCAAAGGAGGTGGCCGAACAGGTGCAGGTGGGCTCAGAGCTCATGGAAGCCAAACTACAGCACATACATGGGTGTGCAAGTCCCATCAGGGAGCACATACACCCCACAAAGGAGACACACATGGCGACAGATACACATGCATGTGCACATGTCCTGCAATGAACCACGCCCTGAGCCACAGACTCATTATTCACACACCCACGCTAGACCTCCGTACAACGGCCCAGTCCACTCCTCAAATGCATTGAGTGGCTGACGACAAAGCTACATGTCCAAGGTCTCAGCCGCTGCCTGCGGTGACATGTCTGCGTCCGCTGTACACAGCACAATGTAATGTCGTAGGGCCCAGGGCCCTCATGCATACAACAAGACCACAGGGACACACGCATATATCATGTTGAACTGGCTATGGGCACGTGCACCCGGCCCCTTTATTGGCAGGGCCATATGTATAGTGACGCCTGTGCTGGATGTGTGTGGGGTGAGTATAAGCCAGCCCACACGGAGTGCTTGGTGCTGGCAACAACTACAACAGTGGACACCAGTGCAATGGAAACAAATCACCAGCATAACAGAGTCAACTGCTGAGCAACATGGAGGGAGCCGGAGCAAGTACAGAGGTTACCCAAAATACAAACAGAAGTGTCCGTGAGTTGCAGTGCACTGAGGTTGGGGCACTAGAGATGAGCGAGCTCATGTGAAGAAAATGTCTAGGATTGTGTCCCTCCGGGTTATCCCTGAGGCAGCTGCGGGGGAGGTGTCACACATGCATCATCTTCCTTATCGTCATCCCCTGTCTCCCGCACTGCCTGAGGTGACATTGCTGCGTGAGCTCTCCACAGCACATAACCAAAACAGTGATGGAAGATGATTCATGGTGCACTGAGTTAGTGGCACCTGTAGTGCTGAGCTGGGGATCAGGCAGATGATGGCATCCACAACAGGCCTGAGCAACTCCGATAGTCTGCCAGTACCACTGCTTCGACTCTGGCAGATGGTGGATGGAGTTGGCCCTTGCGATGGTGGCGTGTCTCCTGCGTTGATGTGACATACGGGCCAGTCAGGACTCGATTAGATGTGTGAGCCCTGGTGGTTCGCATTTGAGTTCGGAGGCAGCGGACAGCACAGGGTCACATGCACATGGCGTCGATGACCCCAAGACCACCGTCACAGAGGTCATCCAATATTCATTCAGACCGGGTCCCTGACGTGAGCTGCACAGAGTTAGTGGCCCCGGATGCACAGCGGTCGGCACAGGCACACCGCCATGGGACGAGGTGAATGGGACTGATGGTTGCGGGGGACAGTGGAAGGTGTCCCCAATGGCATGATGAAAAAGTCTGATGTCTTCCGAAAGCAGCAAATGGAAGAGTGGAAAGCGACAGCCTCGTTGCCAACACCAATTCGGTGACAGCCACATGAGGATGAAAACTACCACCTAGTCCATAGACTCAAACTGCACCAATGTACAACCAGAGAATATCCATGTCTGTCGGGAAACAGACTAAGTGGCACC
Source organism: Triturus cristatus (assembly GCF_964204655.1). NCBI lineage: Eukaryota > Metazoa > Chordata > Amphibia > Caudata > Salamandridae > Triturus > Triturus cristatus. The sequence continues at coordinate 240,255,487 of NC_140582.1, forward strand.
GGGGCTGGGAGGGGGTGCAGTCTGTGATGATGCCGGTACACTGATATGAACTCCATCATCGCTAAATAAAGACTGTACCACAGTGTAGGCCGGAGGCAGTGGTCAGCAGTGGCCCACAGCCACGTGTCGTTGGTTCGTGATGCACAGAGTTAGTGACACCAGGGCAGTTGTCGGCAGTGTCCGATCACCTCCGTACGATGATCCTATTCCCTCCGGACTGCAACGCGTCATCCTCTTATATCTCTCCTTGTGTGCAATGATATGGATTCGGCCTCTGAGTGATCAATGTTCCATTCCAAATCTGTGACCTACTCGTGCGCAGTGTAGGCCGAGGACAGTAGTCCGCGTGGGCCCACAGACACGTGTGGTTGTAATGCTATGCACAGACTTGGTGGCACCACATCGAAGGGAGTATAGTGACATAAACTCTGCCTTAAATAATGGTCACTGCCATGGTGTAATCAAGCCTCAGTTTCAAATTTGTGACCTACTTGTCCGTAGTGTAGGCCGAAGGCAGTAGTCAGCAGGGGACAACAGACATGTGTCGTAAGAATGCCATGCGCAGAGTTGGTGGCACCACATCGAAGGGAGTACACTGATATAAAATCTGCAATGAACATATGTACTCTGCCATCGTGTAGTCAAGACTCAGTTCCAAATGTGTGACCTACTTGACTGTAGTGTAGGCCGGAGGCAGCAGTAGAGTAGGTCAATGAAAAAAGAGTAAAGCGGGCCTGTGTCGTGGAGGCCGTGATAGTCTGAGGAGGCTGCCAGTGTCGCGTGTCTCGGACTTGGAGCTTGCGCCGGCACGCGGTGAGCCCTCCATGACACACGCTGGTGTCGGCAGGTGATCAGTGTGGTCTGGCTGCGCAGGGGCGGGCCTTATGGGTTCGGGGCCCAGCGGGCTGGCGTACGGCAGGCGCACTGGATCGCAGGCAACTCAGGAGAACGGCGTCGGCCTCGCTGCAAGGTGAGAGGCACTGCCCTGGCAGAGACATTGGGCATTCCGGAAGTGGACCACGCCCAGGGCTACGTGCTTTTTTATTCACACCCCTACTCTGGGATGGCGTACACTGGGCCAACCCACTCCGCTCACGCTTACGGGGGGACGTAACAGGCAATATTTCAGAGAACTCCCCCGCTGGCTGAGGTGACATGGTGGCGTCCACTGTCCAGTACACTCCATACACCAGCGGTGTATGTCGCCATGGATATGGGTGTGTTATGCATACTGCGGTCTGTCCAGCACATCGCCGCCGCTCTTGGCATTGTGTACTTTCCCAATCATGGTTCTCCTGCCTCCTTCACACATACCTGGTTCCCAACTCGCCTCACATTCCACTATTGTGTGGCTGAGATGCCATGCCATTGATGGCTCATGTTCACGGCTTGCCCAGGTTACCATTGTAAGTTGTTCTGTGGTGTCTGGTGGGTGGGCATGTTGTTTTGAATGTTGTATGTGGTTTTGTGATGTGTGCATTGCCAGAGTTTTGAGTTGCATGGTTGTGGAGTTGAGGGGTGTGCGGAGTTCATTTGGTAATAGGCAATGGGCAGTGCATTCCCATTGGTGCCATCCTGGAAGCGCTGGTTGATGATGGACTGTCGGAGGATGATGGAATCATGCGCACTGGCTGGGTATTTGGCGACGACGTTGGTGGAGATTCCACAGTGTTCGGATGTTGCCTGCACATTTATGTGAGACGTGTGCTTTCTGTTGCAGTGATTTTGTGCTGTGTCACCAGGGGGCACAAGTAGGACATGTGTGCTGTGGATTGCCCCAACACGTGCGTGCATCCAGCTATGGCGTATGGGCCTTGCTTGGTCTCCAGCAGATCCTGCGCATTGTGGTAGACATATAGATAACTGGGGTACCAGGCTGATGATGGCATCCAGGACAGGTGTGAGGGACTTGGATGCGGCTGGCTGTGAGTCTCCTCTGACTCTGGCAGGTGTTGGTTGGGGGTACCAGAAGCCAACAGGTGCAGCAAAGCCAGCAGCTTTGTGTGGGGTGGGATGTTGGTTGTCCGCAGTGTTGGTGCCGTCGGCCTGTTGGGCGATGATGGTCAGGATGCGTAGGATGGTTGTCCTTTTGAGCCTGTGGTGTCAATTACGTTCCCAGGTGTTGGGTCTGTGAGGTTTGTGCGTTTTCAGCAGGTCACTGTCTTTGCCTGCACTGCCTCATTGTTGGTCCGGGCGGGAGGGGTTGGGGGGGTCCTGGGGGTGCTGGCGGTGGGTGTTTTTGCCCTTTTGGGGCTCAGGGCTGCATGATCAGTTGCCCGGGTGCATCTGTTGTTCTTCATGTTTGGCTCTGGGCTGTGCTCCCTTGTCTGTTGCCGGTTGTTGTCCGACTTTGCACCAGGTCAGAGCAGGTGTTAATTTCCTGCTGCTAATGCGCCTTATCGCATGTTTGTGATCTTATCGCCAATGTGGCTGGTTGTTGAGAATGTTGTGTAGTGGTGTTGTCGCGTCTTTTTGATCGGAAACGCGTACTCTGCATCTCATTAGCGATAGTTGCCGGGGTCATCTGTGGCGATGTTTTTTGCGGATGCTATTGCCGGAAAACTGGGGCTATGGGCTGTTAGCATCAGCTTGTGAATGGGGTGATGAATTTATCATGACTTTGGCTGCGCTAAAGTGCCGTTAACTCGGAGATAGCTCCTTGAGAATATGGCCCTTTGTGTCTACCTAGGAACACTCACTAATATAAAAGTCAAGAAAACACATTGAAAACATTGAAACCGGTTGCTTTCTATACGGACCAATAAGGTGGCAGATATCTTTGGTAAGCAGGTTTAGCTCCTCTGTTCCCACAGAAATACATGCAGCTTGTAATTTTTATCACGTGGTTAGCTATAGACAGTCTTGCATAGTTAGATTCTGAAAACATCAGGCATAGTTCCCATAGGCCTTAAAACACAGATCCACCTTCCACGTAGACGTTTTTTTCACTGCGAGAACAATGAACTGTTAACTAAAAGGCAAAATCACTGTTAAGTAATGCATTATTTCTGCTATGAATCAATCGTTATTGTTCAACATGCACAAGTTATTCTATTCAAAGGTTAGATGAAACATAAGAGAAATAGGAAGTTCAGGACATTCAGAAATAAAATGTTGCTTGTTAAAGTATTACATTTTGTTAAACCAAATATTCTGCGGTAATTAGAACATCTCTAAGCATGTTGTTCTAAGGTCAAGCTTCTAAATCACATTGTGCACATTTCAGCAATATTAAGTTCATTTCTGGTTAAAGAAATCTTGCTTCATCACCTTTCTGTGGCCTACATGGATAGCAATGACTGCATACTGTGAATAACCACTTTTCAAATGTGTGTAAGTTTAACGTTAAGTTTTACACTCTTCATTGCACATTTAGCTTACTAAGTTAACTAATTATTCATTCTAGTTAACAGACTCTATTAATGTCCTGCCCTAGAAATCAACACAAGAGCAAATGGCTGAGATTCTCCAATTGTGCACTAATGAAGTGCAATCCCTGGCTCACTGGATGATGTTATTTTGCATCAACTAGCTATGATGGGCATGCAGATGCATATGTACCAATCATATCTTGTGACCATTGTGTCCTAATTGAAAAAGCACAGGAAGATGTTCCTTATGGCCAATGAGAAAACAACATTTGATTTAGCAACAGTGGTGGTACACAGGTCTTTAGGGGTGAAGGTATGGAAATGGTTAACCCTTGTATTTCAAAATCTGTAGTATACACATTACATCACATTATTACCAAGAGGCCGCAGAAGTCAGAGAAAACCCTTCTTCTACACCTCATAAACAATCTTTCTCATAAAGTCAGCCTTGGAACTCAATATCCTCCAAACTCAGAATATTGTCTCCACTCTCAACCTTCTGCAACCAACTCAAGGATCACCTTTTCGAGGAATTCCTAAACTATCTTCCATACTAATCATAGGGCCAGATGTATCAAGGTAAATTGTGTTTGCAAATGCTGAAATTCGCAGAATTTCAGCTTTTGTGATCGCAATTCAGCTGTGTGCAATGCAGGTAAGCAGAAACCCACATGCAAAGTAATGAATCGAAACATTTTCGATTCCCTATTTGCACAAGCATTTAGAGAATGGCAATTTGCGATTCCCTAAATGCTATTCTGGGAGACATCGCAAATTGTGATTTTGCTGTAAGGAATCGCAATTTACCACCAACTTCAGGTTGGTGGTAAATTTCGATTTACTTTAAAGATGCAATTTTATGTATTTTTCAAAGTGCCTCTTGGCCCATCGGAATGAATGGGAAGCCATTCCTTATTTGCGACTCACAATTTGCGAGTTGCAAATAAGGAATGCATAGGAATCGCTAAATATTAGCAGATTCCTACATACATAGCAGTCTGCGAGTCCTTAATAGCGATTCGCAAAAAAACGCTATTAAGGACTCGAAAACTTGTACTTTGATAAATGTGCCCCATAGACTTGTTACTGTAAATTTATTTAACCTGATGAAATCAGGGTTGTTTCAAATTTTTGATTAATCTCTCCCAATCTCAAATTCCTAGTCTAGTTTCACACACTGTTTCTATAGACTTGTACTGAAAGTTTTTACTCTGATGATATCTCAATTGTCTTAAATTTTCTGATTACTCATGCCTCCATTTCAGTGTAAATCAATTGATGTTAACCTGTTATAAAGTAAAGTGCCCTTGTGCTGACCAGTCCAGATGCACAATTTCAAAAGCAAAATGATTGTCATCAATAATCACATCAATTGCTGCCTTGGCTTTCCTGCACCATATCAACATGCATCCCATTTCACCATTCACTTGGGTAAGACCATAATTAAAATATCATTGCTGGAAGATGTATTGTATTTCTACATCAGCCTCATACTTGTCCTTGGACTCCCTCACTTCCCTGCACCCCTGGAAAAGGTAACACCATACATACTCTGTTACACCTTACCAAATCCACTTTAACTTCCACTTACAGACATAAAGCGTTCATGTTATTGCACACAACAGGTCTCTATACAGATTCATCCTATTGATGACTAAGAGATACACAGCAACTATTCACCCTTCACATTTGCCCTTCGTTTGAAAAAATGTAGAAAAGTCAGTAAACCTCCAGTTATCTGTCTTTATAAATTCCAATACTATCTGTTATAAATTACCATAATTTTGCGTGTTCACCCAAATTGTTTCCTTTTTTTGCTGAACCTGTTTTTGCTGACACTAGAGATCTTCAAACTTTATTCCTGCTTACGAGTGGTAAAGTGCCCATGGTCTCCTCTCTAAACATGTATGAATTAGCATAGTCCGAAATGGCATCTTTAATTTACTTGTAAGTCCTTAGTAAATGGTACTAAATATACCCAGGGCCTGTAAATGAAAAGCTACTAGTTGTCAGCAGCATTCAGTGTGCCACACACTAAAATAGCATTGTAAAACATGTCTCCAGGCGTGCCGCTGCAAGCTCAGTGTGCACTTTTAGACAGCCATTTCAATCTGGCAAAACAAACCTTTTGCCAGGCCTAAAACTTCCTTTTTAAGGCTTATAGGTCACCACTAAGGTAGGGTCTAGGTGCCCACAGGACAGGGTTCCTGGTATTTAAAAAATAGGACATCTATATTTAATGTTTTACATGTGAAAAGCAATGAAAAACCTCCCAAGTCATTTTTTATTGTGGCAAGGCTGTTTCTTTCATAGGAAAACACTGCATTATATTATACCATGTTAAAATGCTTAATTTCCGTTTGGGAACAGCTAACTGCAAGATTCAAAAACTCATTTTAATAGTATTTTAAAATGTACCTAAATGGTCAAGTTGGAATTTGTATTACTATTTTGAAATGACACTATTAGAAAGTTCTCCTTTTCCTTCTTAAAGCCAAAACAGCTTTCTAGTCAGTGTCTGGTATTTTATGTCTGCTGATGGCTCCCCTTTGTTGAGATATGGATTGATTCCAGTCAGTGGATGTCGGAAAGTGTTTTCCTCCTTGAGCATGATGTCTTGGGGGCTGTGTCCAGACCCTACCTGCACTTCACATGATGCCTACATTGTCACCGGCCTACCTCCCTTTTGTATTACTAGACAACTTGACCCCTAACCCAGTAGAAGGGGAAGCTGCCCCACACCTGGTTTTCAGTGACCACAAGGGAGGGTTTACCCATTATCATAATCACACCTCTGAATGGGCATAGGAATCTAAAACCAGAAGAAGAAAGATTCTGCAGTACAACACACAGGAAGTGCTGCAAAGGTAGGAACTTTTACTCCATTGGTTAGGGAGTGGCCAGGAGTTTCCGCCACCCTCAAGCTGGCACTTGGTATAAATATAGCACCACAGGTACCCTCCTCAGAACACTCTTAGACCTGTGAGGACTAGAAAAAGGACTGTGCTGCTGTCTGAAACCTGAAGGAAGACTGGATCTGCTTGTCTTGCACCCAGCACTCCAGAAGTGACTTTGAGGGTCAGCTGACTGGCCTCCAGTTTGAGCTAAAGGGACACAACAAGCTTCCAGAGGCCTTTCATACAACGGCCCAGCCAACCAGTTCTAACTGTACCTGCCTTAGACCCTGCTGCTGGCCTCTGCTGAAGTGAGTCTGACCCCTAAGTGCTGTCCCCAAGGTCTTGTGTACTCCTACTGTCCCCAAAACTGCAAGAAGTGTGACATGGAAACTTTTTGGCAATTTTCCACCTGGAGAACTGAAGGAGACTGGGGTTGCCATTAAAGCTGCAGTGGTTAACGTCAAATCCCCTGTCAGGGTCAACCTGCTGGTTTGCCCCCCTGAAGTAGATCTGACTTCCAGAAAAGTTTCTAAGTCCAAATGTAGAGGGCTTCATCAGGATCGACTCCAAGGAGCATCCAATCAACTTCGAGGCCTTCCTAGACACACACTGTGCCTGAGGTTTCCCACCTTTGGCTACAACCACACCAGGACCCTGCTCTTCAGCAGCCCTCCTTTGTCAAGCACAGCTTGATTTAGTGACTTTTGTATTTCACCCTGAGATGGACTGTTATTAGTATTTGAGGTGGGCTCTCACCAAACTCAACTAATTCTCTGAATTCTTATACCAACCTAGATGGCTGATCATTAACCTTTTTTGTTGCAATGCATTGGAATTCTCTTCTTTTACACCTTGCAGCTAGTGCAAAACATTACACCTTTCAGAAACTCCATAAGACTTGTCTACCGTGCTTTAAGCATATCTCATAGGGCTTGGATGCCTTAACAGACAGTTGTATGTTTTACAAATAAAAATAAATGACTACTTTGACCCTTCACTGACACTCCTGCAAATACAAACTCTGCTCCATTTCTCAATTCAAAGATATCCTGCACTGTTTTATTATTCACACAATCCTCTTACTGACACTACTCCAGGAAAATGCAATTAGAGTTATTTTCTATTTCAAAATTCTTAAGTTACTGCTAAAACATCACTAACCTGGGCTGCTGCACAGACTTTAAAAGTATTCGGACGTTCGGCGGATTAATCTGATAATGATTATACTAATGGTCACAAAAATACTGTATGGCATCATGGAAAGCATGGTTCAACCCTGAGCATTCATTTAGAACTCATTATATTTTAGGTGTTGTAGGCTAGGTACACCTTAATTGAAATCAAGAAATTCTGCAACCTTATTTATAATAACTATGTTACGATCTTTAAGTTTCTTACCTCTTTCCTTTGTCTTAATGCTTCTGACAATTCCCTTTAGTTTGCCACCCTGCAAGTGAGCACTCAAATCCTAAAAGGGACATTTGTAAATTTCCAGAACAGAAATTGCTTAATCTTAGTATCAGAGGTTTCTAGGTCTCATGGATTCCTGCACTCTGGGGATTCTGATAAAAGAAAGTGGATTATAATCTGTGCTGGGCAGTCGCCTACCTCAAGGAATAATAATACTGTCTCTTCAAGGTGAACCCTAAAGTCACTAAATTAACCTGAGCTCAACCTCCTGGCTTAACATAGGACAATCTGTAAAGTATTTATGCAGTCTCAAAATAGTAATAAACTGAAAACATCACACAAAATAAATATGAAACCAAATTTGAAAAACTTCCTGAGTCATTTTTCACTGTGGCAAGGCTGGCTCTCCCATAAGAAATTACTGGGGTACATTATAAAATGATATAATGCTTAATTTCAGTTTGGAAGCAGCTAGAAAAATGACTCAAAGCCTCATTTTAATAGTAATTTAAAATTTACATTAATTGTCAAGTTAGATTTTATACTATAATTTTGAAATTTCACTTTTAGAAAGTTGTCATTTTTACATCAAAACAATGAAATTCCAAAAAGGGGAATTGGAGGTATGAATTTTTTCAATCTTAAATAAATATAGGGGCTTGTTAGGATGTCGGTGTCGGTCCCAACAACATCTGAAGCAGTGGTCAGACCACCGCATGGGTGAAGGACTGACTGACTGCTGCGGCCCTGCGGTCGGAATGTAATCCTCATAATGAGGGCAGTGCCTGCCCAGACACCGCCGTAGGGTTTACAATGGTCCTTTCTGACAGCCTTTCAATGGTGGTCTGACCACCATTGAAAGACTGTTGGAAATGGATTTTGGGGGCCCCACTAGGGTCCCAGTCCCTCCACAGCCTCCGCTACGAGGCGGGGGGGCACCACCGGTGCCCCTACAAACATCAATGCTCCATGTGACAGGCACCATGAGGTGCCTGCCACAGGGTGCAGGGATGTTTAGAAACATGTCTTTTGGCATTGGGGCTTGTGCCTCGGCCCTTTTGCAGTGGACCATAACATTTTAAGTTTTACTTGTACTGGTATTTGTTTTCACTACTGCAAGGCCTACCTCTTCCACAGACTAACACTGGAGTTACCCTATTACATTTAATAAGCTGCAATTTGCAAATGGGAGCAGGTAATCCAGTTCATGTTTGGCGTCTTTGGAATTGTAATAGAAAGTCCTAACTTATGGTAAAGTCAGATTTTAAATTACAATTTTGAAAAGCCACTTTTAGGAAGTGACATTTTCCTGCCTTAGCCATTTAGTACCTGTAGCCTATCCCTAGGTCACATGACTGGGTGTAGCTGACAGTTGGACTTTGTGTATTCCTCCTAGGCAGCCACTGTCAGGATCCTCCGGAGAATTCCCACAACCATAGCCAGTATATCTGTATGCAAAGCCAATAGAAAATAGAAACGGGGTACGGAAAGAAATAACTGGAGACTGAGTTGGCAGCGATGGACACTCAAGATGTCCGCCAAATCAGCTCTTCCTGAAGAGGTCTGGTTCTCCCAGTATCTGTGTTGGAATGTTAGGCGCACGCTGACAAACGCGCACTTCACCTGAAGAAATCCCTGAGGAAGCAGCTTTTCCGATGCGCTGGTCAGTTAGGGTAGTGGCGTCTGTCGTCGTTTAGTTCCTTCGGTTTCTCTCCTGATAACCAAGTTCCGGCTCTGGAATTAATCTTTCCTGAGCATGCATGACTCTTGAGCAGTGTCTTAATTCCGAGTCTGCCACTCTTATTCTCCATGTATGAAAAACGTGGTTAGTGTTTCTTCAAGGAAGCTTCTGCACATTCCCTATTTAGTGCCCCCAGACTTCAGAAGGAGTACTGCTCTCGGCTGAGAGGTCAGAACCGCCTTCCGACTCCATTAAAATACGTGCAAGTAGTGTTCCTCTCTGACGCATCCACACATTGCTACAAGGTCTGAAGACGCAAGTATTCCATTTGGGTTTAGGTGTGTGATACCTCCTTGACCAATATAGAATAACCCTAAACCTAGTCACAGCTGTAGACTAAGTATTCTGTTCTTCTAGTTGAACATTGCTAACCTACTCTCTGGAAGAAAAGCATAGAAACAAGAATTCATTCTTACCTGATAGAAGACTCGAAGCAGTTCTCTCCAGCGACCATCTGATACGCAAGTAGAAGCTGTGAAAAAAAAGAGTTATGAGTGAAAACGAATGCTACCTTTTATGATGCATATTAATATAAAGAATATTCAACACAAGATATTGAATTGATGTTAATACAGAAGAGGAGCGGAAGCTTAGATAGTTTGGGGTATGGTAACATTTGATTAAGAAAAATAGATAGTATGTTAGCTTGTAGGTAATAGAGTAGGATTATAGATATTCTGCTTTTTTTCTTCCAGTTCATTAGCTAACAGAAGGATGCACAAAGAAAAAGGTGATAAGAAAAAGAAGCAATGTATCTGAGAAGAACCACAACTATCTGGTTGTCTCATCTTGTCTCCCCATCCCCTTTCCACCCTGGGAACTCAGCTAACTTAAGTTAATCACTGAGTGGTTGGATTCTTGTAGGGGCATTGGGAACACGCTTTGTTCTGCTCCTGAGCAATCTGTCCAAGTAAGTCTTGACAGCCAAACAAAATGGAGAGCTTAGGTGTGCCTGAATGGTCCATTTCTGGCAGGATGGGAGCACAGAGCTGAGCCCAGCCCTACTTACACTTGAATAGGCTTTGTCCTGCTTCCACGCAAAGGGATGCATACCCCCTGTAGTTAGTCTGGAGCCAGGACAGGGAATGCAGGATGCTTGGGGACCTCAAGGCTAAACCTCTAGAAGCTTCTCCCCCACTTCAAAGGCACAACTGGGTATAAATACTGGACCTCTGACACCAGCTCTTCAGTAAACCTCTGGACTTTCAGATGCTCTGCTAGGAAGAAGGACTGCTTTAAGGACTGCCACTACGATGGACTGCTGCTCTGATGGACTGCTGCCCCGCTGTACTGACCTGCTCCCTGCTACCCTCCTACCTGGGTGAGAAAGGACTGGACCTGCATATCTTGAACCAAGATCCCCAGAACCTCTGAGTGACTCCAAGGGATAGTTGCCTGGCCTCCTGATCTAAAGCCTGAGGGACACAACAGTCTCCCAACAACAGTATTCCTGCACAGTCACTCTGCCCTCTGTAATTCTACCCTGCCAGTTGGTGCCACTCAAGACCTAGACCCTTGGAAGTCAGCTTAAGGTGCTCTGCCAGCCTCTGTGGATCCAGTGAAACCTACACATCTTCTCTGCTGTGTGGTGCAAACCCATGCAGAACCGACGCATCACCGCTTCTGTGTGGATCAGAACTGTCATAAAGACCTGCATCGCCTTGCAGGCCTTTGCCTCAACAGATCAGCTGCTGCACAGCAAATCCTCTGTGCAGGCCCTCACATCTCAGGCAACAGACCTCAAATAACAACACATCTTTTGTTAATGACCTTTTACTTGATGGTCATAATATAGGTCAAGTGCATAAGTGAGCTGAAAAGGAAAGACCATAATCTTTCATGGTTTTCCATAAGCACAGTGTAGCACCTGAGATTCATCCCTACTTCATTCCAGTAGTACATCTGACTATTGAACTGGTACTTCCCTCATATATTCCGTGTGCCCATGCCTTCTCTGCTGAGCGCAACATTACACAACCCGGAATTGTTTATCTTGACAGTGCCAGGGACCTGCATTCTTCTGACCAATTATTCATGACTTTTGGAAGCAATGATGCTGGCCCCCACTGATAGACGGATAACACCATTGTTACATTTTGCATGGAGCCCAACCTCTTTTCGATGTACAGATATGCTTTAGCTGGCCTACAGCTTATTATGATGCCACAACGTTTTCATTGAGTGATTTCAGATTTGCCCTGATGGCCTCCACAACAGGTTGCTAGGCCTAATCTGGCCAATGCTCTTTCCTCCACCTCCCTTTCATGCTCTCTTCCCCTATAGAATCTACCCTTGAGGAGAAGCAGGAAAGAGCCAGGTCAGGAAGCATATGTAGGATAAAGGTTAATTTACTCTTAGTCCATATGCTCAGTGCTTAATTTGTAAAAGGATAAATGCCATAAACCTTCTCAGTGTTGCTGGATTACGGGATTGTTGAATTTCAAGACTGTCTAGTTGATTACATGTTATGCTTCTTTCATCCATCATACAATATTTGCCCTTTATCTCACTCTTTCAAGTTCATTTCAATCCCTGCTTCATTCCTTTGTCACTATTTTTCTGTCTTTCTCTTCCTCCTTCTTCCCCAACATTTCTGCCTCCTTCTCTCTTGTCCTAGGTCAGAGTCTAATGATAGAAAATAAACAGAGGTACCCAAAAATGAGTGCCAGATGGCTCCACTTGCAACCACTTTCTTAAATTAAGCACTATGGGCCCGATTCACAGAACTAACTTAAGACAAAATCCTAACCTTACTACCATTTTGGTATTCACAGAAGGCACTTACTCATTTCGGTATTCACAGAAGGCACTTACTCATTTCGGTATTCACAGAAGTTAGGAGTCCTAACTTTGGGACTCCTAAATGCCTTCTGTGAATACCGAAAGTCTTGAAGTTAGGATTTTTCTCAGTTTAGGAGTAGTAAAGTTAGGACTCCTAACTTTAGGACTTCAAAACTGAGAAAAATCCTAACTCTAAGACTTTCGATATTCACAGAAGGCATTTAGGAGTCCTACAGTTAGGAGTCCTAACTTTACTACTCCTAAACTGAGAAAAATCCTAACTTTAAGACTTTCGGTATTCACAGAAGGCATTTAGGAGTCCTAAAGTTAGGACTCCTAACTTCTGTGAATACCGAAATGAGTAAGTGCCTTCTGTGAATACCAAAATGAGTAAGTGCCTTCTGTGAATACCAAAATGGTAGTAAGTTTAGGATTTTGTCTTAAGTTAGTTTTGTGAATCGGGCCCTACATATGTTGTTTGCCCTTACCGTTGCCTTCACACGAACTCCTTAGCCATCAGTCAAAAAACACAATTTTAATGGCTTTTATCGAAAAGGCAAATAGTGGAAGTAAGTGTGCAACATGTGTTGCATCTAAGCGTGCATGGTATAAATAGATTAGGGTTTAATATCAACCACTAAAGAAGTAGTTACCGATCTCGCCACTATGTGGCTGTGGACGCACAAACGGACACTAACCTAAGAACAGAGCGCAATGGACGTTCTTTTCCAATCAGCTCAAAGGAAAGGTGCTGTAGGGGTCTAAAACCAAAAGGAGAGTGTGCTAATATGACATAAACACACATGCAAAGAGTCTGCCACATCATCTGCCAAGGAAATAGAAAAAGACATATTTAGGAGAGACTTTGTCTTTTTTTATTTTTTTATTTGAAAGTTTTATATAGCGCTGGCTAGACCCGAAAGCATCAGAGCGCTTTACATGAGGACAAGCATTGTTTCATAGCATAGTTACAAGTTACATCGTTGCAAGAAAACACAAATTCAGAGCATAGTTACCAGTTGCTGGAGCGCAGTTGCATATGTTAAAAACAAATACTTAAGGGAAAAAGCAGGCAAGGGGAGAGATTCAGGGGAGAGAGGATAGGAGGTGGGTAGGCAGACCAAGAATGAAAGGGGGAAAGGTGTGGAGGAGGGGGACATGGAAAAACAGTGTCCAGCGTCCGGTGTGCTGTGATCCCAGTGGGAAAGGTGTCGTTCCCACACCTCCGCTGTGTGTGGCTCCCTATACGCTGTGGACTCTCTCAGAGGGGTCACTGAGACTCCAGGGCATAAATACTGGATCCCTCCCCAACAAGGGGATAGGGAGTGCTTTGGCAAGGGGTGCCATTCCCACACATCTGCTGTGTGTGACTCCCTCGACGCTGTGGACTCTCTCAGAGGGGTCTCTGAGACTCCAGGGAATAAATGCTTACCAATGAATGCTCCACTCACATCTTCATAACACAACACTACCTTCTTTGATGAAAGGCTATGTTTATTTAAAGCAACATAATAACTGAAAGGGTTATTATCAACTATATTCCTATTAATGATAGCGTGGTACAAAGACATTTCTTCTTTAATATGTTTTGCCATTCAAAGTGGAGTTTTCTATTATATTTAACACACCACCACTCTCACCATCACTGATCTGTGTTGTCTTGTCCTCACCAACTTTGTTTCTCTAACTTATCATTGACCCGCAGCTTTACTTCAAGGATTTTCGGAAACCCAGACAAAACAGATCCATCTAACACCACGACATGGCAACATACATTTCGAATAAGAATCTAATATTTTCCACGTTTTAATAACGAAACATTGACAGACTAAGCAGCTCTATCTACTTGTTTCAATCCTAGCATCCACCCTGCCTTCCTTTATCTTGAAGTTGTCTTATCGCACGTGACTGCCAGTTTTCATAGTTAGGGGTCAAGAGGAATTAGCACAGCACACTTTGATGGAAAGAGGAAGGCCTTCTACTCTCTCTACAAGGTGCATAAGGTCACTACCGTGGCATGGGACGGTCTCACAGGAGGGACAAAGTACTTGATCAGTCAATTTAGTGTAACAAAAAAAATAGCAAGTATGCATGTGTACCCTTTTTTATTACAAGTGCGACAATGACGGTTTCCTGAAATGTGACATTCATTTTGACCCCCACAAATAATATTTCGTAAAAAACAATATTAACTGTTCATAAATACATCCAACTGTGGGCAACTGGCCGAAGCCGAGTTCAAAAGTGCCAGGTGAAATATTTCTTCATAATTTAGCCTGATTTTTCAGAAAGAGGTCCAAGACGTCTGCATGTTGATCATGCAGAGTGACAGGCTCTAGGGAAAGACTATTGTTATCGTTGCACATAGCTGGATTAAGAGAACCACATGTTGGCTAATCCGCAGATATTCTCTTTATCTAAAATGCAACAACTGGAAAAAAGAGTGCACGACAGAGGAAAATCAGTAGAGAGTTATTAACTTGAATTTAAGATTTATCGATCCTGACCCAGACCGAGGTCAGCACAAGTGAGTAAAACATGAATTTAGTGCATTTCAAATGAACGTGTTGTCCAATAGAAATACAACTTTGTTTTGCTATAGCATTGCAAAATTGCAATTTGTTAAAAAGATTTCTTCTTTGTCTAATGCAAGGGCAGTCAATGTTCTATTACAAAAAATGCTCTTTATGCCTGGCTAGCTAAATTTCCTGTCAATTCTTAACCTTTTCCTGTTGCCAGATGTCCTGGTAATTTTGAGGGTGAGGAAATATTGGGGATTACATGTTTTTGGGGAATAACGTGTGAGAATCAACTACAGTTCCTGGAACCACAAAAAGGCTACAGAATATCCTTCGTTTAAATACTTATGTGCAAACACTTAGAAATAGGTTCAATACAGGTGGTGAGAGCTAATTAAAAAACCTTTACAGGATCCCTGAAAAGTAGGCAATTAAGTGGTGCAGTGGCGTAGCTAGCGGGGGGGGGGGGGGGGGGGGA
This sequence comes from Triturus cristatus, assembly GCF_964204655.1. Classification (NCBI taxonomy): domain Eukaryota; kingdom Metazoa; phylum Chordata; class Amphibia; order Caudata; family Salamandridae; genus Triturus; species Triturus cristatus. The sequence continues at coordinate 240,270,684 of NC_140582.1, forward strand.
GTGAGAGGGACGGTCCGCCCCGGGCTGCACTTTTTTGTAGGCTGCGGCGATCGCAAGACAAGTTTTCTTTGTCGTCGTCTGTCGCCTCAAACTCACTCATCGTCGTCTGTCGCCGCCACAACCCCTTACCTGCACCAGCTGTCACTGGGCGGCAAACTTCGAGATCGCTCCCAGCGGCAAAAGCTCTAGCTACGCCTCTGTAGTGGTGTTGGAAACAATTATATGATACAGCTAGCATGTTTTAACATCGGAAATGCTTTTAACACTGCATTACAAATCCCAGAAGACCTCCCAAAACAATGGCATTTCCCAGGGAGGGTAAACACTCTGCCATGCCATGACAACCTCTGCACTTTAGTTTTGGTGCAGTTCGCACCTTGGAAATTGTGGAACCAGGAGACGTGGGGGCAGATTTACAAGCCCCTTGCCACACATTTACGCCGCCGTTGTGTCACTTCTGTGACGCAGCGGCGGCGTAAACCATGCGCCATGTTGCGCCTTATTTACAACGTGACGTATCTAGAGAGATGCGTCACGTTGTAAAGCCCTGCGCTACATTAAACCTGCGTCAGGTTTAATGGTTGCAGGGTGGGTGTTCCGTCGGAAAAAGCCTTGGAAAAGTGACGCAGTGAAATCTACAAGATTTCACTGAGTCACTTTTACGACGCCGCTCCGTCAAAACCCTGCACCTGCTTGAAGCAGGCGTAAGGCGTGACGCAGCATGTTAAGTATGGGCAGCCCTTGAGTATTGCTGGAGTTGCGTCGCGCTTGCGACACGACTCCAGCAATGCGCTGCCCTTATGCCATCCGATGCGTTACGCATCTGTTTATCCTTGCGCCACGATGCGCCGCATTGCAAATGTGGCGCATCTGTGGTGGTGCAAGTGTAAACTTGCGTGACGCATCTTACCTGGCGCATCCCTGCTGATATGCAGGGATGCGCCAGTCCTTGTAAATCTGCCCCGTGGTTTTTAAGCCTGGCCTCCCCATGTGGCCAAAATGGCCGCTGGTGGTGAATCACTTTCTGAATATATTCACCTTCTCCCATATGTTGCAAAGAATGAACACACTTAGAATCAAACTATATGCTGGCAGAGAGCATAGCCTTTTTTTGTCCTCTAATAGCCTTACTTGGAGACTTTAAAGACATTCTAATAATACATTTGAAATAGAAATGAAAAATAAAAATAAAATATGGCAAAGAATCAATTAGATGTTTGCAGTGCTCTCAAGGTTACCAAATTCTACACTGTCCAAAATAGATCTTATGATATAGAAGTTCATCCAGTGATCAGCAAGGCCCAGGCTCAAGTCTCTTAAACTATACTCAGGTGGCGCCCTGTGCAACAATGTTTGTTGGCGCCCCCCAAAGGCCACCTCCGTCAGGAATTCTCTGAGTTTTCGGCCCTGGCGTGGCCAATTTAAGAGTAAAACGGCAGGTAAGAGCTGGGGGTTGGGGGTGGGAGGCCACCGCCCCAAAACATGTTCCGCCGGGTGTGAATCACCCACCCACCTACGCCACGGGTGTAAATCAGTGTATGGGAAACGTTACATAAGACAGACTGGGGATAAAATCATAACTCTCTAACCTATACCATGCAGTTTTCATGCAGCTCTTTGATGACAGGTAATTGCTCACTGTTCTACATTAGGATTTTAACTTAAAAACTGCAAGTAAGAATAGGATCTCTCTGACAAAAGCAGTAACCTACTGACTTACTTATGTTATATGCTCTTTGTGATGTGCATGGTACACGTTCTTTGCAGCAGGCATATTAACCCTCTGTGCTACCTTATGTTGAATCAAAACTTCCACTTAACAAAGATCCGATCTCTCTCTCCAGAAAGAACATTAATCACCGGAGTTATCCTGACATATTAATTGTTTCCTGAAAATGGTTGCAGGGAAAGTATGCAGCCAGGTGCTTTTAAAACCAGAATATATGTTGCACCGCCACCGAGCCAGCCCTGCCTACAACTTACTTTGTTTCAATTTACAAACTGAAAGTGAATTACACAAAATTGAGCTGGCGTAGAATGTCTCTTGCAATCAAGGGGGCAAAAAGACATACTGATGGTGCAAGGAGAGAGCTCTATCTGCCTAGATCAATTAAATGAAATTGCCGAACGTTCACGCAAAAACTTGTATTTTATTTTCTGACTCTGTGCAGGCGTTTGAGCAATGAAACTGGCGTCGATTTCAAACCACAGATGGCGCCCCCTGACCTTGGCACCCGGTGCGGTGGCACCGCACGCACCGCCCAAAAGCCGGCACTGACTATACTCTTCATCAATATGTGGAGCCCGACAATGACTAAATATGAGATCCTACTGCCTGGCCCATCAGTTGGCATACATCAGCCACGTATTACCTTCCTGCCAGAGGAAAGCCTTCTGGAAAGGAAAGGAGAGATGACTGTTATTCTTGAAGGGGGATCTAGACTTGTTTTACTGAGTGGTGGCCAACACCGCATATGTTTTCATCACTATCATGCACTGGTGTATTTATGCAACTCTCTGGGGCATTGCAAGACTTAGGACAGATGGTCACGAACTATACAGGAGAAGTCATCAGAGGTTGGCATACGTACTATTGATAAACTGATCAATTTATCGGAATAAAAGAAAGTCCTTTCATGATCTTCATGTGGAATTTAGGTTGCATTTGTCATAAGTGCAGAGCTACTACCAACTGTCTCACTGCATAGATCCAGGCTGGGTACCCCTCATGTTATCATTCTCACTCTCCGTTAGAGCTGAGGTAGTGTTTCCCTAAACTTTTTGCTTTTTCTCATGGGTTTGGCTGATTCTCCCTTAGTGGCCTTAGGGCTCACTGCAAATGCAGTGGAAACGTGTGCATGCCCTTCCTACACGTTAGAAAGGGGTTGGGTACCCGATGTTTTAAACATGTTACAAGCCTACCCTTGCAGGCCTGTGTGTGCGCACTTGCACCTATGGTGTTTTTAAACATGTGTCAAGCCTGCCATTTTAGGCCTCTGGATGCACAAGTGCACTTATGCTGAGGTTGGCCTGTCTAAATCATTGGCCAAAGCTGAGGGTGCATTTTACTAACAGGGAACACCAACCATAAAGGATTAAACATTGGATTCTGTGTTAAAGAAAAAAGAAATACAAAATTCTGTTGAACGTGTGAAAGCCCCATTATGAGAAGGAGTACGGCAGGCCTTTGCATTGCTAGTGGAGTAGCATGCGGTTGTCCATGCTTTGTTGTGTGTGGGGGCCAATAGTGTGTAGGTTGTAGTGAGAGGGAGAATGCAGTGGGTCCCTGTTAATGTAAAAGCAAGTATCTACTTATTCAATGTTGGTTCTGAGCTTTGTGAAGAAGAGGTGCATTTCTTTGTATTACATTTTCAATTAAACTATGAAGCGCACAGCATGGGGCAATCCTAGTTTCATCAATCACTTCTTGTCTGCATGAGAGGAACTTTTGTCATTTTGCATGCCACAATGAAGTCTGGAAAGACTGAAAACTGAAACTCTTTGTAGAATAAAACCCCTATGTCTCTTGAAAGTTTATTCACTGTATCACTATTTCTGAAATTGAGAAGGAGTTTGAAGGGCTATCAAGGAGTCCGACCATGTAATGGTCTAGGTACTGGAGATCTGTATGCTCATTTGACCACAAAAATATTTGAGAAACAGTGTATTCTAGATGTATCCATCAGCCAGTCAACAAACCCCACCATTTCCCAGTATTGTTTGATTCCAGTATTCTGATCAGCCTGATGTTGTTCGCAAATAAATGCCCTTCCAAATCTCATCCTTAGCCTTAATGTGCCAAAACGTTCTCCCTTAGCAACTATTACTCAATAAATGTCTTGCTATCATCTTCAACATTAAATCTGTACTTTGCAGCCACATTCATCTTGGTCACTTGCTTAGCTAATTGTTTTTTCATGTAAGCCAATCTTATGGTGGCACTGCCAATCTTGCCATCAATAGTGGCTCAAATGGATCTCTTGTCCAGAAAAATAATTGTAATTTTTTTTGTCGGAGGTCTCCAAAGCCACAGTTGTGCCTCTTTTAGCGCCACATTCCTGTGTCACAGTTTTACTTACACCATGCTTCCTGCAATGAAAAGCAAGATTTGACTATTGATTACCTGCACTCATATTGGCACTAATATGTAATGTTATTAAAATACATTGATTTCTCCTTCATAGGAGAACACATGGACCTTTCTCCTAGTCCGTCTTTTCTTTTTTAAGTTCCCCTAATTTTGGGAGAGTGATACGCCCAAGCCTTCTTCCATTTTGATGAATTTATCCCACCTTACCACAGGGAGACATCGCTGTCCGGACAGAGATCCTCACGTAATTAAATATAGGGAAATTTAATAAAAGTTAATTTAACTCACACAAAAAGTAAACATATATTATGCTAAATATAAATCTAAATTAATTATGTACATTTATTTTAAGTGTAGAACTAAAGATAGAAATGCTACTGGACAAGTAACTCAATTTTGAATAAAATCTTTATTTCATGTAAATATATTAAATTAAAAAGATATTTTTCTGAATGTTAAATTAAAAATGAATTTCCACCTAAAGTAAAAACAAAATGTAATTACATTTTAATTAAATGTATTTTTGCATTAATTTTCAAATTTAAAACAAGTTTGTTAAAATGTTAAATAATAAATGTTTTATTTTTATATCTCTTAACTGTAGTAATAAGTATTCATATTTTGCCTATTTGAAATATTTTAATTTAACATTATTTCCTTTGGGATTAAATGCAAGTTCTTTCTCCCATTATTTCCTTTGGAGGCTGTTGTAGTACCAAGGGTTATACATGTGTGGTGCTGAATCTACCACAGTTTTTTTTCAGAAGTAACTTACACTGGTCAGTTTCACTCCACCTCTATTTTCGGGAAGCAGAGGAGCGTAATTCCACGCTTTGGAGTAAATTTACACTTGGATTTTGAGAATAGCCAAACATAGTAAAGTTATTCAAAAGTATATGAGTAAAGTACATGTTTAAATCACTAAGAAGTGGAATGTATCTTTCTCAGCCCTCTTGGTGTATAATAACTTTTTAAACTAGAGAGAAATTTCCGTGACAATACGATCTGTAAATATTTGAGAAAATTGTGCTTTCTACCTTTAACCGCTTCGCTGTGGCTGGAATTCCCCCGCTGTGCGGGCGAATTCCTCGCGCGCGCGGTTCGCCCTCGGCTGCCCTCCGCACTCGCCCACTGTGACGTCAAACAGCCAGGGGCCGTCCGACACATTGAAGAGGTTAAGCTGTTTGTATCCTCCATCGATCCATGAATGCAAGGTGATTTACCACATTTTTCAGCAATTTGTGTGCTCTTCAAGGATAAAGTTTGGGATAGTTGTGTCTTTTTTTTAACTCAACAGTAGTGAGATTGAGGTCATCGTTTTGTATTATTGCAATGGCGTAGGGTAGCTTTAGTAAGGTTTTCTGTAAAACTCACAGGAGGACTGCTTGTCAAATGTGGGTTTCAATTGGTGTGGACTGTTTACTTGTTGTACACATAACCAACCATATATAGCATCTGGATATTATTAATTTATTTTTAGCTTTGCTGTTATAGCTACCATGATGATTACCTCCAAATTGATTGTTTGGTCAGAGGCTTTCAACTGTCAAACTACATCTCTAATTTGCCTAACATCTTCCAGATACACATTGTATGATTTTAATTAATTGAACAATAAAGTACAATACACTCTACTAATGAACATGTAGAATCTTACACACACATGTCATACATGAGTTATTTTGTAATACACCATACATAGTTAGATGCCAAAAAGGGATTTTGATGTTATCAGACAACAAGATTTATGAACTGGGCTATGACTGAGCTCATGTGTGGGGTCACATCCAAAAGCAGGACAGAAGGCACTTAAATTTTATTACATGGATTTTAAATTGCAATTATCTAGCGCTTACTCCCCTTCATGAGGCACTTAAATGCTTTATGGCAAGTAAAGCACTACTGCGGAACCTTAGATTAATGGTAATATTGTCTTTTTCGATTAGTGATTTTAGTCTTGTGTTCTCAGAGGAAACCCTTCAATGCACTTCCCCAGGTTTTTTGTGGTGGAATCAGAGGGAGTTAAATGTGATTGTTAGCAGGGGAGGAGTAGTATGTTGGGTTGTGCAAAAGGCTAACAGGGTAAATAGAGAGGGTAGATGAAGATCAGAATATTGCTAAATTGTAGGCACATAATTAGCAGTTTTTGAGAAGTAAGGGGGTTAAGAACTATTGACCGAGATGTGGGGAATTAACACAGGTTCTAGTAAAAATTAAGCAAGAGGGCATGCAGTTTTGTGTAGGAGCTGAATAAGGACAGACAGATTTCAGTATAAGTTGAAAAGAGGCAGAAAGTCATGCAGAGCAAAGTATGCATTCAACAGTCATAAATCAATGCAGTTTTTGTGAAGGAATTATGCAAGCTGCACCATGTTGGATTTGATGCATTCTAGAGCGGGTGATCAAACAACAGAGTATTTGGGTATTTGATAGCACTTTCATTTGTAAATGTATTTACACAGGGCCTAGTAGGGAACAGGATCTGTCAGCAGATAAGATTGATTGAGTTCTTGAATAATATCATGACAGGTTCACCAGAGCTTCTGTTTCTGGACAGAGCAGGCTTTATTGTTGTTGTGAGTTCTTTTTTGTTTCTTAGAAAATATGTGTCAGACTGTCTATTAGGGTGTTTTGGATATATCCATTCATCTGAATTCCAGATGGTAGATAGTTGCTCTTATTTTTGTTGGGAGGGAATTTTATAATTTGGCTGCCTGACAGAGAAAGTATTGCTATCAACTATTTTCTTTATTCTTTGGTAGAATGATTAATCACACTGCTAGTCTGGAATGTAAATTCCTCAGTTGGAAGTATTTGTTGATTTTCATCTGGATAAATCCAGAACCTTTTTCATTTATTGGCTTGTGAACGATACATAAAAGTTTGGATGAAGATAATCTTGTGACATGTAACCAGAGGAGAGCCTTCATGGTAGGAAGTGTTTGTGTCTGTGTGTCTGTGTGTGCATGCATGTGTGCGTACATGCATGTGTATGTGTCTTAATATGTAAACTTATTTTTGTAATTGAGTTCTGAATTATTTGGAGTCAAGGTTGAGAGAGGAATCCAGTGGCACAGTCCATTTGTGCAATCATTTTTAAAGAGGAGGAATTAAGTTGCTTACTTTGTGGAAATCCGAGGTGGAGAAACTGGATGGAGCGTCTTCATAGTGTATTAGGCTGACTTGGCTAGATTGTCCACTTGGGCGTTAATTGGGAGTGTAGAGTCTGTGATAATACCAAGGGGTTGTACTTCTTAAGATCTTTTTGGCATCAGTATTTTGATGCAAAATGGACAGGAATGGCAAAAAGAAAAAAAAGTTTAAATAATATGCCGTCTAAACTCAGCAGTAAACTGAGAGAATCAATTTCCCATCTCCTAAACCCAGTATAGCAAAATATTAAACATGAATAAAATCCACTGTACCGTCTGTTAGGCAGTGGGTAAAGAAATTCAAAGAAAAAATGTTGGGTCACTCACAAACTTGTATTCCTTGAGTAAAAATCTAACTCTTTGACATACATGAGTGAGTCATGGCGGTCTGGGGTTGCTAGTGTTCCTGTACAGAGGGTACCTGGCTGCCTGTCAGTTTAAACTGGACTGTTCCTGTTGGACAAGAGCTAAGTATTATTTGTCTACTGCTTATCTCTGCCTGGAATGGGTGAGACTTTTGCAGGCATTCCACCCATCACTTGTGTCTTTTCAACTGTGGGATGCCCTAACCCTGATGTGTGTTTCCATATGTGGATTCTATGCTTGTTGTGCCACAGGACTCAAACTGTACCTCACTGACAAAGTCTAAAGTGTCCAAAACCTCTCTGGATTTGTTTGTGTTCTCTTTCGGTGGGGGCTGTGCCTGGCAGTTCGGGCTAGACTGTTCATATTGGAGTAGTCCAAATACTAAGTTGTATATGATTGGTCTTTGTCTGTAGTGGCATACTTTGAGTGAAACACAACAGACTGGAACGTGACTCTGACTCACTGCCATTTGCTGGGAAGTTTGCACTTATTCCATACCTTTGTGTTCTTCTAAGTCACACCTAAACTTGGAGTGTGACACAATTACTTGCAGAAAAAGGTATGCCAGACAAGCCTTAAAGTTCATATGGCATTCACACCTAAGACAGGCATGAGGCACAGTTACTCATAGAAAAACGTTGTTTCTCCTAAGTACAGTTTGTTTCTTGGTATCTGTCCCTTAACCACCCAACTTTATTATCTGATGTGGGTTAACCCTGCACTCAACAAATACATTAAGAAATGGGACTGTAAGAATAAAAACTGTGCCATGTTCGTAATTTCTTCACACAGCTGAGTAATAATATCCAGATTCCTTTCTGTTTGCACCGGTCTACACTAGTCAGAACGACCGGGCAGAGGAACATGACAAATTAAAAGGACATACTCACACCTTGTCTTAATAAAAACAAGCTTCGGGCCTTCTTCTGTGCAATCTATATTTTTTCAACATAGAACGCCAGGCATGACATACCTATCACGACTTACCTAGTTTTTAGAGGGGTTGGAAAAGACATAGCACGCCCGCCTTTCCCCCCCACCCCTGAAAAAGTTCACACAGGTGACGCTGGCCGCCATTCAAGCAGCAGGGAAGCTCCATGGTTTGACAGCAAGCTCTCTCTGCCAATACATGACACATGCAGTAACAATTTACAACACAAGGCAAACAAAGAGGCTTTCCTCTTTTGCCATCCAGAACCTTGTTTTGACAGATAAATTTGTCTATACATTTATGACCTTTAGAAATAAATGTTTGCTCAGCACTGTGCCTACTGTGTTCACTGTTGACAAAGGAACAATGAGAGCATTGATGCAAAGACATTCAATCATGTGATTTGCCCATCAACAGTTCTGTGAGAATATGCCCAGGTGCACTCTGCTTGTGGTATTGTTTTTCTAGATGTTTAACTTGTCCCCTATAATTAACATCTAATAAATAATGAGTATAATGGGCAATAAAGACAGGTGAATGCACTGAACGCATATTTCTTGTTTCTGGATCTCCTGATGCATATTATGATGTGCACTGTGTCTCAGATCTCAGTCTCTTCTCGTGCATTTTAATTTAGTAGTTTAAGTGATGCCTAGCAAAATGGTTCCAGGGTAACCCAAGTAACGTTCCTTCCTTTACACCGGTGTCTAAATTGAGCTTCACATGGTAAACTCTAAAAAAGGAGATATAACTCACCACATACCTAAACCAACATCAACCCAAACAGAGTTTGGCATCACTCCCTCCATATCTTAGCTGTGAATTCAGCATGGAGTACATGAACTAGTGCAACTCTCAAATCAACGCAAATTAGGTGCTTGTCTAGAATTCTGTCAGGACACAGACATGGATGCAAGAATTTGCCTTTCATCTCTTTCAATCTGGGGCAATCAAACAAGGCAGTACCGTTCTTTTGGTCAGAAGCTCCCAGTGCCCACCCGTAGAGTAGCTATAGTAATGGGCAACACCTCCTCATGGTCACTTTAAACCAGTTCTGGGGCAGCTCGACTTCCTACTGGTTTTGGAGCTACAATTGATAGAAAGACAAATAAAGGGGGTAGGCCTGGGGCCGTATTATAAAAGTGCCCCGGGGAGCAACGGGCAATTGCACCTGCTTTGTGTGACCCCGGGGCACTTTGGTATTACAGAAGGGGCAGCAGACACCTTTGCAGCACCTTCTTTAATACCAGTAGTGCTGGCGCACATAAAGCGCCAGCGCTATCTTCAGAGTGCGTTTCCTCATTTGCATGGGGGTGTGGTCCCATTCAAAGGAGGAATTCCATTTGCCTCTGCACCCTCACTGTATTATAGACACGGGCCCAAAGGCAGAGAAGCTCTCAGGATGCTCACTGACAGTGCGCCACCTAAAAGGTGGCACACCATGAGTGCGGCCCCTGATGGCAGCCCTCTGGATAGGGGAAAGGGAGTCCCATGGACCCTCCAGACCTCCGTTTGCAGGCGGGTACAGTCACTGACTGCACCCGCCTGCATGGAGATCTCAAATCCCATTTAAAAGTGCAGGCGGGTGCCGCCTGTACTGTGAAAACACATAGTGACTTTAAAGCAGCCACTCCATTTTTCACATTGGGCAGTGTATTCACCGTAATGCATCACATTTTTGTGGATTGCACTGGGCGAACCATTTAAAAGGTGTGCCCAACAAAATCTAGGAAAATGCGCTCCATCTGTAATCTAGCCCCCGAGGTCACGTTCATCTGCTAGAGACTTGGTAGGGCCCTTTGAAGTGCAGCTCGTCCTTGGGCACAGCCCTCCAGGTCGTCGTGGAATAATCCACATCTCACCACTGGGGAGCCATCCAGCAGCCAGGTGACAGTTCAATTCTTAAAAGCTTTAGGGTGGAAAACGGTACCTTTTTAAAAATACCTCTTGCTTAATAGTTAGAATAAAATTGTATTTCACCATTAAATTGTATTTTGAAAAATTATTAAAAGAAGGCCCTTGAATTATTTCTCTAGTTGCTACCAATCCGAATTCAGCATTTATTAAATGTAACACTGTAGCCCAGTTTTTTCCAATCGAAGCAGCCAGCCTTGCTACAGTGAAAATTGCTTTTGAGGATATTTGACTGTAAGGACATGTTCACCATTACCGTTTACATGTTCTACTTTTAAATACTTTGCACCCTGCCTTCACGGGCATTAAGGCCTACTTAGGGGTCAGAAATTAGTATTTAAAAAGAAGGTTTAGGTCTGTCAAAAAGTATTATTTTGTATGGTCGATTGCACAGCTACCTGGCTCACCATCAACGCACATACGAGTGCACATATGTTCACTTGAAACCCAACCCAGTACCTCTTACCCTAGCTTCAGTGCAGTGGGCTTACCTTAAAAAGCAGACACTGGGGGTAAACATGCTTAGTGAAATTACTGCGAGTGAGATGCAGGTATTGAAAATCACCCACAGTAAAGGTCCAAAAAATCAGTGATCAAAGGCAAAACAATCCTGGTGGCTAAATGCACAGAATCTATTTGCAACACTGTGCTAATGTAGTGCTCACTTTCTTTATTCTTTAAATTTTCTTGTGATAGTTCCTAAAATTGTACTACATATGCTTTGTAATAGGTTGGAGTATTATAAAAACATTTAGTATGCAGACCCATAAGCTTCCATGTGTAAGCTAACCTGAGGGGAGCTCCCCAAAAGAAAATAAGAAATGAGAGAGAGCAGCACAAAGATCTTTCAAAGGGGAGAACATAGAAAAGGTATATCAGTAGCCTGGAATATGATTATGCAGAGGCCTTTAACTATAAGCATTCAGACAAGAAACATACAAGAAATATTCCAGGAGTGACCTTACAGACAGGGGAATGTGTGCAATATTATTTACCCTATAAATGTTTCACTCAACTTGAGAAGATGGCATACAAATGTGCATTTATTACTGTTGCATGTTTTCAAGGAGATCATGTATTCAGTAATAAAGCCTCGGTACATCTCAAAATAAAACATTCCTACTCTTCACGCTTATTGTCAATTTGTCATAGAAATTCTGATTAGTGCTCTAAAAAGCTAAAATAAGGGCACATGTTCTAAAAGTTCTTAAATGTATTCCTCATCCACATCATCAGAACTATGGCATGGTGAGTGAAACATCTACTTCCAACACCAGAAGCTGTCTGTCAAATGACTTCCCAACAATATAATATTATCTCACTGTAGAGTTCTAATGACCAAGTAGAGTGCGACATTATTTTCAAAAACAAAAATGAGGCTCCTCTGAGTGTCATTTTGCTATAATATGAGCTGATGAATTTAAAGCCTTTCCTGAAGAGCAGTCTAACGTAAATGAGCACTGATGTTGTAATGAAGATATGACACCAGCTAGTTAAAAGAATTTGAAAGTATGTTTTTTAGGATGTGGAGGTCTATTATATTAATAGGGCCTAAAACTAATTAAAGAGGCAGATCATTACTTAGGTACAGCACCTCTTTTACATATCTGTTTATACATCTACTCTGTCACTTAATACCTCAATAATTTTAAAAACAAACTTTTGTAGACAAGAAAGCTTTTTCTAATCTACCACTCAAATGAATGTGAGAATTGTTTTTAGAATAGCAGGAAGCTATTTACAGGCAGACAACATATAGTATATACACATATTAGTCCTCCAATGGGTAGTGAGACCCTTCACAAGAGTTGTTGTTGGACATTTATTTGTTTTCTGTTTTAACTTTTTCCTACTTTCTCTTATCAGTACTTGCCTTCTCATGTATGAATGTGCACAGGCTTCAAATTCAGTTTTATTGTACATATAATATAGGGAAATATTATACATTAAATATAAGGAAATGATAAAAACACATTTAGAAATAAATATGTATTTCCAATAAAAATGCTAGTCTCTATACCTTAGAAACTACTATTTTGAAAGTTAATTAATTGAAACATTTTTTTAAATAAGTAATGTAAATCAGATGGAACAATAAAATTGGTATTTTGAAACACACTGAAAACAGTCATAAATGGCATAATGTTCATACACAAAACAAACTAAGGGGCATATCAACAACAACCGGCGATAATTATCTCTAAGCGCACTTAGCGCTAGGATAATTATCGCCGGCTAGCGTGAATTTTTATCGCTGAGAAAGCGTGCTATTAGCAACGCTTATCTCAATAGCGATAGAAATCCTCACGCTAACAGGCTAACGTGAGATTATCGCTGGAAACCCAGCGATAATCTCACATTACCTTGTTGATAGGGACAGACAAACTTAGCCATGATATCCTCCTTCCATAGGATATCATGGCTAAGTCGGAAAAATACCAGACGTAAAAAAGCAGCGTTAACCGCGGTTAGCGCTGCTTTTTTTGTCTCTAACAGGGTTAGCGACATTCTTGATAGGAGAAATGACGCTTAGCGACATTTCTCCTATTATTTTACTCTGGAACGCCCCCTTTGCATCTCATTAGAGATGCAAGGGGAAGCGTAGAGTAAAAGGGTGCTAACATGCAAATTTGCATGTTAGCACCCTGTTGTTGATAGGGCGCTTGTTTTATCTCTCCTTTTTTGGCTTTTAAAGCCAAAAAAGCAGAGATAAAGCCCTTGTTGATATGCCCCTAAATGTCCAATAAAAACAAATACAAAGGAATGCTTTCTGCACTCATTTTTCTCAGCAAGTAGTACCAGGAGAGGTAAGAAACATTCTAGTGTGCAAATTCAGCCTTCTCCACAGCAGAGTGTTTCATTGTAAGTCTGTCTTCAACTACAACATGTCTCACAGTGCAGGCACATTCTGTGAACTAGGTAAAGATTTTAATTCTTTATAAGAACTCTGTGAAGTTCACAGTCAGCTGTTATTGGGAAAAAAGCTCAGTGATATGTGGGAAGAATCTCTATTGAAGATTGTCTCAGGTACAAGTTTTGAATCTCCTGGAATGATATTGACAAGTTGAGAGCCAATAAAAAGCAGCAGCATTGTTTGGCAATTTAGCAATGTCTGGTTTAAAATTAGTAGAATTTCTGAAATATCACCCATCAAAATTCTCCAGACATTAGGTAGCCAGGTCAGGTCACTTTTATGTGCTCTCTGGAATCAAGCTGTATAAAAAACGTTGGAGAAAAAAACCATTACCTGAATCCACTCCAAAAAGCATTTCAAACTAGTTACTTCAAAGGTACTAGCAATGTCCCTCAAATAATCCCCATACTGAAACTGTCAACTCACATAAATAGAACAGTGCCACAGTCCAAAAAATATATCTTAAAAGTTACTAATAAACTAGCTGCTGTTTAACTAAAGAAAAATGCCTCAAAGATCTCCATGGCTCTCAGATGAATCTAACCACAAAAAGAATATTCTCAGAGCACTTGCACAAAGATGGGCGACCAACATGTGGTGCTAAACAATAATCTGGTTAAACAAGAAATCTAGTAAAAAATAGAAACATAAGGAAATTACTGAAAAAGATTCAAATACCTTGAGGAAACATAAAGAACTTTTCTAGATTGTAAAGATTAACCCCATACCTAACATCCAAAAAGTGCCACCAAACTCTAAATAGAAATATAAGGAATTTAAAGAGAAGCTCTTTCCACCAAATGTATCATAATATATGATCACATAAATATGTAACAGTGCCAGGATCAGAAGTCATTATTCAGGCAATTAAAAATATTGCATGGACTAATTTTTCCCCAATTTCCAAAGCACATCTGACCCATTGCCAGCTATTTTTTTTTTTGATTAGCAAATTTTTATTTCTTTATAGAAAGCAAAATCAAGGATCACGTTCAACAATTCGTTGAACTTGGCATCAAGAAAACCAGTCATAAAAGCATTGACAAGCCATTGCAAGACCCACCCCTCCACCCCCGTCTCCCGCCCCCGCACTCCCCACCCCTTAAAACAGACCCCCAAGCCATTTCCCCAATACTTTACGGAATTTTTTGGGGCAGCCCCGAGCAGCATACAATGACCGCTCCTGAGCGGCAAACCAGTCCACACCTCTTCTCCAGGTAGCACCCCTGGGTGGGGCCGGCTGTTTCCACACAGCCGCGATATCCCTTTTGGCCACCATTAGGACAGTGGTTAGAAAGTACTTGTCGTTACGGGACCCGTCTAGCCCATCCGTTATGCCCAGCAGAGCCATTCTAGGGTCATGGGGGACCTCCCATCCCAGGACCTCAGTTAACTCAGTTTCAGTCGTAGCCCAATAACTCTCCAAGCGGGAACAAGACCATACCATGTGGAAGAAGTCTACCGGATCTACCCCACAGCAAGCACATGAGGCGTCCAGGCAGAGGCCAGCACGATAAAAGCGGTCCGGGGTCAGGTAAGCGGCGTGGAGGTAGTAAAGTTGGATGAGCCGCAGCCTAGCGGAAGTGGTAAGCGATCTGGGTGCCATAAGGGCGTCCCTCCAGTCAGCATCATCCAGGGGACCCACCCAGGTCTCCCATCGTTGTTTCAGTCTGCTCCAATCCAACGGGGTATTGTTGATCAGAGATTTATAGATGCGGGATATACCCCCCTTCCCCAGACACCCCAACATCACCTGAGCCTCAGGCGGGCTATGGGCTGGCAACCTGGAGTCCAGAGGGACATGGGCCTGGACCGCATGACGCAGCTGAAGGTACTTATAAAATTGCGAAGATTGCAAAGAGAAGCGGGTCTGAAGCTCCTGGAAGGAACACATGTGGCTCCCCCGCCAGACATCACCCAAGCTGGAGATCCCGAGAAGGTCCCACCGTCGAAATCCTTCAAGCCCCGCCACCTCCCGCAACCAAGTCCCGTGCCAAAGTGGTGTGAGCAATGTCTTCTTTCCCGACCAGCGGGTATACCACAAGGCGGCGCGCCACGCCAGAAAGGGGGCCCGTACAACATCTGGGAGCGACCGGGAAACCGTCGCCCCATAGAGCATGTTTTGGATAGAGGAGAACCCGGTAAGCTGCACCTCGAGTCTGTAGGCCGGATCCTCCCCCCGGCCGAGAACCAGTAGTGAATCACCAGCAGCTGGGTGGCCAAATAATACAGATAAAGATTGGTCATGCTCAGGCCTCCATCGTACGAGGGGGCCCGGCAGCAATCTAAGGCCAACCGGGGCCTGCCGCCGCCCCAAAGAAATTTAGTCGCCATCTTTTCCAGTTCCCGGAACCACGGGCGTGGGAAGGGGCACGGAGTGTTTTGTAACATGTATAAGAACTTGGGGAGGATCATCATCTTATAGAGGGCGACCCTCTCCAAACGGGTTCAACGGGAGCGACTGCCATCTAATCATATCTGATCTGGTCTTGTTGACCACCGGGGCCACATTGAGGGCCCAACAGAGTTCCGGAAGGAGGGTGACCCAGATCCCCAGGTATTTAAATGAGAGCCGCCGGAGGGGAATGTCAGATTGCCAGTCGAAACACTCCCTCGACTGCAGCGGGACCAGCACGGATTTCTTGGGGTTCAGATGAAGACCCGACACGTGACCAAACCGACGGAGAACCCGGCGGGCCCGGGGCCCCGAGATCGCCGGATCAGAAAGATAGAGAAGGACATCGTCTGCGTAGATGGCAATTTTGTCAGGGATCATACCTGGCCACTCCCACCCACATATAGTGGGATCCGACCGGATCAGCACAGCCAATGGCTCCATGGCCAGAGCGAAGAGGAGGGGCGATAGCGGGCAGCCCTGTCGCTTCCCTCGACCAATGGGAAACGGGCGGGATAGAGCCCCATTGACCAACACACGGGCACGTGGGCTCGCATACAGGACACCGACCATCGCGCGTAACCGGGGACCGAAGCCCATTCGCTCCAAGATATCACCCAAGTAGGCCCACCCCACCGAATCAAAGGCTTTTTCAAAGTCGACCAGCAGAAGGGCCAGATATGGGGAAAGGCGCCCTCGGTGTGCCAGGGCGAGGTGCAAGCGCCGCAGGCAGTGTCTAGTCCCCCGGTCGGGCATAAATCCACATTGGTCCGGGTGGACCAGGGAGGTAAGAGACGGGCGTAACCGCTGCGCAAGAATCGTGGCATAGATCTTGAGTTCGGTATTAATAAGGGATATCGGCCGGTAGTCGGAGCAGGACTGGGATGGGAGCTGCGTCTTGGGAAGGACAACTATGGTAGCTGTGTCCGTTTCAGGCAGGAACGAGCCCCTCTCCACCACTTCTGCAAACAGGTCCCGAAGCCTCGGGGCCAGGGTCTCACGATAGTGAACATAGTATTCCTGTGGGAATCCATCTGATCCCGGGGTCTTCCCGGGTGCCAGGCGGCTAATTGCCTCCTCAATTTCCTGCAGCGTAATGGGCAAGTCGAGGGACTCACAACTCTCCTGTCCCAGCCGCCCGAGCACCGCCCCATCCGCCCCCAGCAACTCCGCAAGGGAGATCTCGGACACCCGGGGTCGGTATAACTGGGAGTAGTAGTCAGCAAAAGTTTGGGCCATTGCCACCGAGACCGCGTGGGTCCCGCCTGCGGAATCTTTAATGGCAGGAATGATCCTCCCGCCCGGGGGTAGGTGGCCAGCCGGTGGAGGAGTGTACCATTCTTATCTCCCCATCCATTGACCCGGGCCACTGAGGAGCGCCACAGAGTCTTTGGCGCCTCCAGAGAGTGTAGGTGGATCTCTTCCCATAGAAAAGCCAGGCGGCGCGATCGCGTGGCGTCCTCCAACGCCCCCTGGTTTCGCTCCAGCTCCAAAGCTTGAGCTTCGCAAGCCGCGAGTCGTTGGGTTTGTGCACGTCGCTGCTGTTGCACATGCCCCTTTGCAGCCCCCCTAATAGTCGCCTTGCCTGCCTCCCAAAGGATGGCAGAGGAGGAGACGGAGCCCGCATTATGAGAATAATACTCAGCGATCTCGCCACCGACCACTTTCCGAAATGCTTTGTCATGAAGGAACCAAGCGTTCAGACGCCACATCGGGCGGGCAGAAAGGGGAGGTGGGCCAAGAGCAAGGAGCACCGGCGAGTGGTCCGAGAGGCCTCTCGGGAGGATGCGAGCATCCTGCACCCCCGCGCATTCGGTGGACGGAACGAAGATGAGATCGATCCGGGCATGGGAGTGGTGTGCCGCCGACGTGTGGGTGTATTGACGGGTCTGTGGGTGCCAAACCCTCCAGACATCACACAGGCCTTGAGATCCCGCCCAGTTCGACAGCTGCTTCGCGCATGCGGCGTGGGCAATGGAGATCGGTCCCGTTGAGTCCAGATGGGGCGCGTAAACAGAATTGAAGTCTCCTCCTAGGACGAGTGAGCCCACCGGGAGCATCGGGAGGAGGCCCGCGGTGTAAGAGAGGGCCGACGGTAAGAGGGTTGGTGCCGCATAAAGGGACAGCAAGGTGAGGGGTCGCCCCTCAAGAGTACCACAAACTGCCACCACCATGCCCTGGGGGTCCAAGTGCACCTGGGCCAAGACGAAGGGAAAAGACCTGCGGAGCAAGATAGCCACCCCCGGGATCCCATCGCAAAACCGGAGTGCCACACCCTATCATAGCCGTAACGGGTGAGAAAGGGACATTTATTGCCGAGAAGATGGGTCTCCTGGAGAAGGACCACATCAATCTCCGCACGTTGTGCATATTTAAGGACGGCCATGCGTTTAAAGCGATCTAACAGACCATTGACATTCCAGGACAGTACGCGCATGGCGGCCTTAGGAACGGGCGGATCAGCCATGGTCGTGGACAGGAGAAGGGGTCAATGGAGGCGCGGCTGCGCGAGCCCCCGGAGAGGAGGGACAGCGGGACATCGAGCAGGAGAGCAGGTCAAAGGTCACATGATGCCTTGGAACAACAACAAAGAGGGAGTCACCCCCCACCAACAAAACCCTCCCTAGGAGGAAGAAACAGCCCCAAACCAACCCCAAACCCCCACCCCCCACCCTATACTTCGAAAACAGAAGCATCTGTCGCCCTAACGAAATGGAACAACCACCAAGCTAAAACGCTCAGGCTTGAGCACTAGTGGACCCCTGAGACAGCAGAAAACAAGCCTGATTCACCTGCCCTGATTGCCAGCTAATTTAATTAAAAAATCACCTGCAGTTCGTCTTTAAAACCTAGTGCCACATATTTAATCCCTCCATACAGGAATGTATTTTCCCTGACTCTTTAAAAACTGGTCACATTTTCTGTTATTGAACAAAACATAATTTGACCCAAACCAACTCACAAATTACGGACTAGTAATAAATCTTCCATAGCTTTGGAAATACACTGTTCTTATGTAGGCCATTCCTTTACTCATCAAAAGCAAACAGGTGTTGAAAAGGAGAAATAGTAACTTTTATCCTAACAAAATCACATATGGACTTCAGTGTGGCTCTATATTGACTCCAATGTTGTTCACTTTGTACATGGAGCCACAAGGATTCAAGATCCCGGAATCAGGTGAGTCCGTCTGCCAATAAGCTGATGACACTCAACTATACGTGAAAATTCACCGGCATCCTCACTCACAAGTACAGCCTAATAAACAGTAAACATGGATGTCCACAAACATCTTCAAGCTAACTCCAGAAGAATTAGTCAAAATGTTGTGGTATCGGTCATAGGTATGTTGGCGCTTCAAGGGAAATTTACATTCATATGTTGATATTCATTTATATGATGGTGCTGTAAGGTGTAGAGAAACCACCAACTCTACAAAAGGAGCAAGAGCTCTACGTAACATTTTAGCCAATCCCCAGCACTCGTAATTATTACAATTTCAAAACTTTATAGACGTGTAAGTCAGGAAAAATTATTAAAATCAAAGAATCATATGCGAGGTTGTTCTTCCTTGTTCTTTATTTTTCAATGGAACATCCTAGTCACTGCCAACACGTGTTTCGTCGTGTAGGGACATTAATCCCACGACTTCCTCAAGGCTATATTCTATTCAATAGGATCTTTGTTATGTGGTTAAAATTCCAGACCACATGGGGGTCAAATCCAGGATGGTGACAGTCAAATTCTACGGTCTCTTAAACAATGAAGCGTACGTTTAGCGCTGAGCCAACTTCTCAGTCGGTAACTCGTTGTCTTAATCTTCCCATCCAACCGATGCAGTGGAGCCGAGTGCAGCTATCCGTAAATTACGATAGCTGCTGTGATTCAAGCCAATATGATGACCAAAATTGGCAATCGGAGGGCACTGCTCATTAGAGAACCTAAAATGTCTGTGTAACACAGAAAGGTATACTACATTCAGTGGTCAGACTTGTCTTTGGCCCACAAAAATTATCACTCCACTATTAGAAGAACTTCGGGGCATATTATCAAGAACGGCGTTAAAATTATCGCCGCTTTAGCGGCAGGATACTGCTGCTAAAGCGGCGATAATGGGCTTGATAATATGCCCTTGTGAATTCCAATAGAAGCCCATGTTCTGGTGTGGACATGGGCTTCAATTGGAATTCACAAGGGCATATTATCAAGCCCATTATCGCTGCTTTAGCGGCAGTTTCTTGCCGCTAAAGTGGCGATGATTTAAACGCCGCTCTTGATAATATGCCCCTTCATTAGCCACCCCTGGAGGAAAAGCCTCCTTGTCTCACATTCTCAGCCTTAAAAACTCACCAGCTGCATATCTCCACTCCGCTCCTACTAATCTCAGGGATGCCAGAAGTTTCAAAGAAAATAATTTCTTCTGAAAAAGATTCAAATCCTTCATGCTGAGACCAAATCCTTATCTGGTAGTTCTCCTACTCGGTCAATCTCTCTCTCCCTCACGATTTTAGAGAACAAGAAAACACCATCTCATTTTGTGAAAAACAGAAGTCTCTATTATTCAGTTCCCACCTCCTCTTCTAATCCTCCTGTCCTCTCTACTTTCCCCACCTCTGGTGCTAAATAATGTAAAACTTACTTTTTTTCTTAGTTCCTTCTTTAGTATAGGTATTTCTCGCACTCTGGTCTAATGTTTTGTTGAATGTAAAGTGCACTGGCATCCTGTGTGAGCAGCACTTTACAAAACAAATAGGTAAGTACATAAACCAACAAGCACTGAATCTCTGTGCTTGATGCAAACCCTTCTAGTGCCTTGGAGTTAATGACGCTTCATCTCTTGGGATAATTCAATGCAAAAGCACATGATATGGTCAATTTGAAGAGGTGGTGGGTGGTAATACTCAATCTGCTATGGAACATATTCTATATTATTACACTGTCACACCAATCACAGCCGGGTCAATTACCTCATGCTGGTGTGTGAGTAAAACAGAAACATTCTTCTCTGGCAAAAACAATGCTATTCCAGCTGAATTAGCTTACATTAAAGTTTGTACTTTTATTTATTTTATTTCTATTTCCCAACCAAAGCCAGAAATAAACCTAGTTTCTCAAATACCACCAAATCAAACACATCATTGCTAGTGCATTGAAAATAGACAAGTTGAAAATATATTATGGGTGCAGTTGAATATCATCAGCGCAGAGATAAACCGAATTTTACAGACACAATTTAGAAAGTGTATACAATTTCACCAGAAACAAAGAGAAATCAATGTTAAATGTAGCATTTGGATGATGAGCACATTTCATAAAGGCTCTGCTAGCTGGGTCTTCAAAGGTCTCAGCACAGGAGCTGGATTGCTGATTCCAGAGAGTTACTCCTGCCACTTCCAGGTGCCTTCCTCTTAGTCTGTGATGTTGCCATTTGGTGGTGGCTTTTCTAGGGTCTATGAATTAGCGTGTGTTTTAAGAAGTAGAAAGCACTTTGTAAGGTAGTGTGGTGCCTGCCCATGGATGCACCTTTAGGTAATCATGAGCACATGTCTTTTGATTTGGGTTTCAATAGTGACCAAACGTAAAGCAGAGCATGCACTGGAGAGTTGGTCGCCTTTTGTCAAGTTAAATATTACTCTAACTGATCTGTTTTGCACAGCTTGTAATTTAGACTTTAGATGTTGGGACAGGTTCAAGAATACAGATGAGCAACAGAAATGCCTGAACAACACATTTATATGGATCAGTGTGATTTGATGGATAGTCTTTAGTAAGTGGCAAAAACGATATAGGTTCTACAGATGTAGGTGGACCACTTACATTGCTGCAAAGATTTGCAGTGCGAAAGAAAGTTCGGAACCTAACATGATCTCAAGGTTCTGTCTGATCCTGATATGTATTCCTCTGCTGGCCATGAGGGACTGGCATAGACTTCTCTATGGTGCTTTGGAAAATGTCCCCGGACGTCTATTGTCAGTGAACGCTGCACAGAAGGCATTCACAGTCAGCAGACCACATTCTATTTCAACCATGAGATTAGGGTTAATTTTCTTCCTAATATCCTATCAACATTTGTAGTGGTCCCACAAAAATCACAACCATGTTGCAGTCAATCTTTTGAGGTGCTCAAAAAGGTTGTCCTTGTGCCTTCAAATGGGGTCTTCACCCTATGGGTGTTGCAATTCAGTATTTTATGCTCAACTCTACAGCGGATGGCTCGGCAGACTATGACGTCCTCTGGCTCCTAGATAAAGATACCAATGTGGACATATGGTCAGTTTGATTGACTAGTTGCCAGAGCAGCCAATTCACATTGTGCCTGTGTCCCACCCAGTATCATTACTCTTCATTTAGCAAGTTATTGAAGACATTGTTGTACTGTGAGTATATAGGTGAGCTGAAAAGCCTTCTCAGCTCTAGTGCAGAGTCTCTACACTGGTATAATCCACAAAGAGTTTGCAGCTTCCAAGGAACATGTGACATGATAGCAGATACATTTGTTTCTACAGGCATTTCCACTGTCATGGATGGTAGCTGTTGCTGTTCTCCCGCTTTTGATGGCTTGCTCCTCCAATTCCCCGTCCCCTATTTCACAAATGCACACAAATTAGAAATTATTATTAATCATTTGACTTATACCATTCATTATTATCACAGAACAAACTACGCACCAGCGGTCCAGCCATTAAATAAGGGTGTTGTTGAGGAACATCATGACCGTTTATTCACCCATGTAAGAACAGCACATCAAAATGTGCTCGTGCAATTGCCATATACAGGAAAAGACTTGTGGCAGCAGCAGAAGTCAACATCAAAACCTCAGGCTTCCTCCTCCTCAGAATATTATTATATTCTGCTCTGCGTTAGATTCATTAAAGATCATGTTGCCATCTCTGTCAAGTTCAACATGAGCTTGCAGTCCTCATAAAATCTCATATGTCCTGCTTCTTCCATTCAGGCATCACACATTATCCAACCTATTCATTAGTATTGGTATTGCTTTCCAGAATGCTCTTCTTCTACCTGTGGATACGAAGATTTTCCACAACATGAACATTCATCATAAACAATACCTGCTCTTCAAGGTCTCAATGGCAGCCCTTTACCCAGACCAGAACATGGTCATCAGTGTCTTGTGGGCAGTGTTGATTGCATTGCACCTAATGGGCTGCTGAATCCCCAAGAGGAAAAATTATCTCCTCTCTTATGAGAACTAAAACCTCTTCTCATTCTTCTTTTTTATTTCAGACGTTAGCCAAGACCTACAATTATAGCCACTATTTATCCAATGGTCAGTTCTTTCTTTTTTCTCTCTTTCTTTCTTTCTTTCTTTCTTTCTTTCTTTCTTTCTTTCTTTCTTTCTTTCTTTCTTTCTTTCTTTCTTTCTTTCTTTCTTTCCCAAATGCAAGAAGCTTCCAGCCAATGCCAAACCAATTGATTTTTTAAGTTTGTGTTAGTCATGACCTTTTTCTTATTTTACTAAAATGATGTGTATAACATAGTTACCTATGGGGGTTTTCAGCCAGACTTCCTTGATTAGTATGTAGTTCTGTCATTGACATTTTTCTTCCAACAAATTTAGGATGCATCAAGGGGCAACGTGTCATCCCACTTGAGGCATTGGCTGACTTTACTATCAGCTATGGCTTGGTGCCCTTTCCCAAGCAGCACATCAGCACACAAGGTAGGTCCCTTCAATGCCAGGTGGTACTGAAGCAGTGTGTGCTTTTTGGAGACCAAAACATATATTATGCCTTTAGCCAATGTTTTTTTTTAGATTGAGGAGAGCCTTGGAATTTTCTTAGCAAAAACGTTTTGTAAAAACAAAAATTGCCAAATGGCTAGCATCCAACACCAGACCTATTGACTTTGCCAATGCCTATTTAATACATTAAATTCCTAGGTTGTTGCCGTTGTCCATTAACCCTGGTGACACATTTGTATACTGATCAGTTGCTGATGTTTCATAGAAGGTGGTTTTCTAGTGCTTGGGTTTACATATGGATGATTCTCAGCTTGGCTCTTGGGCTCCACAGTGCATGTCTTACACTCGAATGTTGTCATATTGCCCTTAAACTTCATAAAATGATACAGGAGTTTAACTCCTTTTTTAAGTTCAAAAGGTTTTTATTGAATAAGTAAAGGTGTCAATACATGAGAAAGAATACAAACATATCTTCAAATAGAGGAGAAAAGTAAAACATGGTAATGAAAATCTACAATTGATCAGAGGATAACAAAAGTTTGAGGCTAAATAACAAAAAACAGCGTTGGTAATAATGAGCAATAAAGTAACTTATATAGAGAGAATAGTGCAAATGAAAAGCAATGTCATTCAAGGAGGCTTAGAGACCTCTTGCTGAATAGGTGATACATGAGAGGAGCGTTTAGCACAGGTATCTAGGTACAAGGTTATAGGAAGCCATAAATCATGTCGTTTAGCAGCTAAACTAAGGGGGTGCACAAAAACAGTATCTAGCCTGTGATTATAACAAACATTGTACCACCATGCTTTAAAAGAAATATTCGTAAAGTTTTTCCAGTTGACGGTGATTTGCTGGAAAGCAACAGCTAACAACAAATCAACAATTTGCGTGTTAAGATCAGTGTCATCCCAACAAGGAGAAAGGCTCCCTAAAAAAATATTGACAAAAGAGAAGGGGGATGTAGTGTGGAATATAGCATTGATTTGGGCCCAGACTAGTGTCCAGAAATCTTGCGTGAAAGTGCAAGAGAAAAGCATGTGAAAAAGAGTGGCGTTAGGAGCAGAACAGGACCAACAGAGATCCGGTGTAGAAGAAAATCTCTTATTCAACACCTGGGGAGAAAAGAGAAGTCTGTTGTATATGAAGAAAAGAGTTTGTGTAAGGGAAGCAGCTCTAGATGTCTTGCGAAGTTTGGTCCATAATTTATCCCAAAGGGAGGTGGGCCAAGAAATGGCAAGGTCAGATTCCCACTGTTCCTCAACTTTGGATTTTGGTCTAGGTGTGAGGATTGTATGAAATGAGTGGTATAATGAGGAGGCTGTAGGGTGAGTACGCAAGAAGGAATGAAGCTGTGAGGTAGGATTGGGAGGGTGGGGATGCACGCGGGGGATAGAGAGAAGAGCATAAGTGGACATGACTGCATTTTTAAGCGCAAGATACTTGCAGGCAAAAGAACGGGGAAGATGAAAGTGTTGGCTGAGAACGGAGAAGGATAAGAAATCAGAATTAGAGAAGAGTTGAGATACCCAGATTAAACCCCTCTGTCTCCAGGTTTTCCAGTAAAAGGGCTTGCGATTGATGGTTATACTGTTGTTGTGCCAGATAGTAGAGTTAAGAAACTCTGTTACAGAGGAAGGGGGGCCTGGGGAGGTGGAGAGAAGCAGCTTGGCTGTAAACTTATGGATAGGAATGGAGGAAAAGTGAGGCTTACGAGAAAATGAGAGGTATTCAGCAAAAGTGAAGGGGGATAAGGAAAGTCGCTCAATGATAACCCATAAGGGGGACGGCTCGGCAGGGTCTTGCAGCCAATGGGAAGCTTGCCGCAGAAGGAATGCCTTGTGGTAAGCGGGAAAATTCGAAAAATTAACTCCACCCTCAGACTTGGGGAGTTGCAATCTGAGCAGGGACATACGTGGTTTTTTGCCGGACCAGAGAAAGGAAGAGAGAATAGTGTTAATTTTCTTAAAGAACTTAGCAGGGATAGGAATTGGGATGTTGGAGATGGTGTAGAGGACTAACGGGGAGAGCATCATTTTAATCGTATCAAGACGACCCCACCAGGAGAGGTATAATGGGTGCCATCTGGAAGTGAGGTCGGATAATTTCTGGATGCATTTATTGAGGCACAACGAAACAGTGTCAGAGAGGGAGGAAGTAATGTGTAAACCTAGATATTTGATGTGTGAGGGGCTCCAAGTAAAATTGGACGCCATAAAGTCAGGTTTAAAAGTGAACTTAGTAAGGGGTAAAATCTCACACTTGTCATTGTTTAGCTTATAACCTGAGATCTGAGAGTAATCATGGACTTCAATTAGAAATGCGGGAATGGAAGTTGTGGGGTTAGACATGAATAATAAAATATCGTCTGCGTAGGCAGCAAGTTTAATGTTAGTGTGGGAAACTTGGAAGCCGTGTAGGTTGGGATTCTGACGAAGCTTTGAAAGAAAAGGTTCCAGGGCCAAATTAAAAAGAAAAGGGGAAAGAGGGCATCCCTGACGAACGCCCCTACCTAGATTGAAAAAAGAGGAAACTAGACCGTTGGCGCAAACCGCCGCTCTAGGGCTGGAGTAAAGGAAGGAGATAAAAGAGATGAAACGTGGGCCAAATCCAAACCATTTGAGGGCGGAGAAAAGAAAAGTCCACTCCACCCTATCGAACGCTTTTTCTGCATCTAGGGCAATGGCTGCTAGTGAATGTTGGAACTGTGGAGATTTAGAAAGGACATTAAACAAAAGTCTGGTGTTATCTGTGATGAAGCGACCTTTAACGAAGCCAGATTGTTCAGGGCCTAGCAACTCGGGAAGATAGGGGTCCAATCTAATGGCGAGAGATTTGGCATACAATTTATAATCAATGTTGACCAAAGAAATTGGTCTGTAATTCTTACAGTGCTGGGTGTCTTTGCCTTCTTTGGGGATGATACAAATGTGGGCGTCTGAGAATGTACCTGAGGAAGAGCCATTTAATATGAAGGAATCAATAAGGGAGTGGAGTCTGGGTAACAACAATTTGGAGAAATGCAGATAAAATTCAACTGTGAATCCGTCTGGCCCAGGGGCCTTGTCCCTCTTGAGTGACTGAAGTGCTGTAAGTAATTCATCGCTGGAGATTGGTGATTCAAGGGCGGATAAATCAACAGGGAAATTGGAAGGTGGTTGGATGGTGGCAAAGAAAGTAGCAAGAGAATGAGCAGTGGGGTGCGTCTCAGAAGAATAGAGTTTGGAATAAAACTGGGAGAATTGCTCTAAAATATCAACATCTGTATGCTTTAAAACATAATTAACATCGTAGACAGATTCAATATTCAGTTTGTTTTGTTTGATTTTTAAATAATTGGCTAAGACCTTCCCCGCTTTATTTTTACCTCCATAGAATTTAGAACTGGATTTCAACAAATACAATGAAGCATCCTCAGTGGATTGTTTGTTATATTGCATCTTAGCAGCAATGAGAGCAGACAAACTTTCTTGCGAGTGGGATGTATAGAAGGAATGCTCTAACTTTTTAATCGTGCAAAGGAGGTCACTGGAGCGTTTACGAGCATTCTTGCGTTTAGTAGCTACAAAGCTGATAATAAAACCTCTGGCTGCTGCTTTATAGGCGTCCCAGACAACATGGATAGGCATAGTGGGTGTGTCATTAATGGTGAAAAATTCTGTGGTGAAGTCTACAAAGGAGGCGGAGAATTTGGGATCGAGGAGTAAGGTGTTGTTGAAGCGCCATCTCTTTGGTCCAGTGGACTTGGGTAAAATATCAATGTTTATCGAAACGGGGGCATGATCAGAAAATAAGATGGGGCCTATGTCAGCGTGGGTGAGGGATTGGGACACATGGTAGGAGAGGAGAACATAATCAATACGTGACTGGGAGTGGTGAGTCGGGGAATAGAAGGTGAATTCTTTAGAGGTAGGATTGCAGAGACGCCAGGCGTCAATGAGCTTATGTTGGGATATCGCTTGAGTGAAAAGCTTGTGAGATTTATTAGGGATAAAAGGTGCCTTGGAGTTTCTGTCTAAAAAAGGATCAAGGGGTAGGTTACAATCACCTGCTAAAACAAAATTATCATCAATATATTCAGTAATACGGGAGGCCATTGCGCGCCAAAAAACCTGATCACCGCCAGTAGGGGCGTAGATATTAAGGAGGGAGAGAGGGACGCCTTTTGAGGAGAGTTTGACGTACAACCATCTACCTTCAGGGTCTGATTCAGAAGCTAAGAGCAAATGAGCAAGAGATTTGCGAACCAGTACAACCACACCATTTCTCTTGCCATCACCCGGAGATGAAAATACAGCACCCACCCAACCTCTCTTAAGTTTAGCAGCTTCAACATCAGACAGATGTGTTTCTTGTAAGAAGGCAATATCTACATTTAATTTGGCTAAATGAGAGAGAATTTTTTGTCTCTTGATAGGAGAATGCAGACCTTTAACATTCCAGGATATAATTCGAACTGACATTAAGGATTAATCAAAAAGTGGGTAAATTGGAGAGTAGGACAGCAAGGAAATGCCTCGTAGCGAGCAGGGGCACAAGAAAGAAAAAGAATGAGGTGAGAACTGACGTGATGAAATAAGGAAAGAAGAAAAAATGAGAGAAGAACCAGTGAAGCCATAAATATAGGGGAGAGCCAAGAAAATAGAAAGAATGGTAAGAAGATACAATAATTCTGAGAAATAGTGGTAAATAAGGTCCAAGGGAGAATCAAATAGGTAAAGGGAGATGAATACGAGCAAGAGAGCCAGTATGCAATGGGGAGAAGAAGGAGTGACGAAAGAGAAGTGGAGGAGAGCCAAGGAAAAGGTAACGACACCAATAAATCTGAAAGTAACGAGGGAAGAGGTAAGATAAGAAGATATAGAACATAGCAAAACATGATAAATAAGGAATAAAGGGTACTTACGAGGGGTAGCAGGGGAAAAATACAATCAGGAACTGGGGACAAGCGGAAACACACGTGGAGATGAGGGGAGGGAGGTAGGGCCAACTGGGAGAGGCAAGGCATTCGGGGTGAGGGAGACGTCCAACCAGAGATAACACAACGGAACGCAAAACAATGATCTGTGAGGGGAGAAAAAGAACATGGTTAGAAACTCGAATACAACAAAGATAAGAAACAAACATGTGGCCAACTGAGGAGCCAGAACAACATTATCAGATGAAAAAATGAAAAATATAATCTTAACTAGAAGTCATACAATCTGAAGAACCTGCAAAAAAAATGAATGGATTAAAGCAGAGCAAATTATAGAGTCAAATTGCAACTACAAAAACAAGTCATGGTGGGTGGGAAGAGGGACCAGCTATCTCCATGTCAGGTTGACCGCAGGAGTTCAGGAAACTTCGAAGTCGTGCAGGATCTTCATATGTCGTAGTCTTATTATTATGAGTGACCTTAAATAGACAAGGATGAAAAAGTCCATATCTGGCACCAATGGAGCGAAGGTCAGATCTCATATCTAGGAAGGCCTTGCGACGAGTTGCAGTGGTCCTGGCATAATCCTGCGCAAAGAACAAAGTGGAGCCTGACCATGTGAGGCGAGGAGAGGCTTTGGCGGCTAAGAGGACTTTCAGTAAGTCTGTGTACTCTAGAAAGTACATTATTACACCTCTAGGCTTCGTTGACGAGGAAGGAGAGGAGGAAGCTCGACCAAGCCTGTGGGCACGTTGGATATTCAGTGAAGTGTCTTCAGGTAGGTGAAGAAGCTTCGGGAGAAAGGACTTGAAAAAACTGATGGGATCATTTCCTTCACAACCCTCCACCAAGCCATAAAGACGGAGATTGTTACGTCTGTTGCGATTTTCAAGGTCCTCCAGCTGCTTCTGAAGAGAGGAAATCTGCGTGTGCATGAGGGAGATCTTGGACGCGGATTCCTGAAGAGAGGAAACGTCGCGCTCCACCAACGACACTCTTTCGTCCATCGAAGCCCAATTGTCAGTGAGAATCTGCAATTTAGCATTCGTCTCCTCCATGTAAGGGCGCAGGGCCCGTATCTCTTCGAGGATTAGCTCCATTGAGATGGGCGAGGAGGACTTAGGAGGCGAAGGCGGGTCTTTCTTTAACCTCTTAGAGTTCACTTTTGCCGAAGGCTGTGAGGAGATGTCCGCAGTTGATGTCATCTCGGTTGAAGATAGGGACTGGGAAGCTTCCAAATGAGCCAGTGCCGTGAATAATTTGGAATTCTTAATATAACTACGTTTTTGAACTTGACTGGAGCAATGCGCCATCAGCACGCTAATGGAACGTGAGGTCAAAAAAAAGAAAAAATATCTTATTGCCCAGCTGAAAAAGGACCAGGGAGCAAATTAAAAAAAGGAAGGAAAATGCCAGGCCACAGAATTGGAGTCAAAAATGTTGGAGGCTAGAGTCATAAAGATGGCCGCCGTATATGAAGAAAATTGAAAATTCCAGTCAGCTGAAAAAGGCAGCGAATATAATCATAGTTGGAGAGAGAAGAGAAAAGTCACCTTAGAGTGCAGGTTATCCACATCTGTGCTTCAGGAGGTGCTGGGGACAGTAGTAAAAGCGTGAGGCGTCCAGGGGATCCATGCGCGGTAAGGCGCGCTGCTGAGGCGATCACAGGCGAGAGTAAACAAGATGGCGGCCGCGGCCGATACCGAGCCGCGACCGAAAATAAAATGGGCTGTAAGTCCTAAAATAACTGTGCTTCAGCGCCGAAAAAGGATTAAAAATGATCCTGGCATGTTCCGACAGGGAGGACTGCCCTTTGTTGGTGGAAATTGAGGCGCGAACCGCCGGTAGACCCTGGTGTGGACGGAGCTCCTAGCCGAACGCCGCCATCTCCTTCGGGCGCCAAGCCACGCCCCCCAGGAGTTTAACTCCTCACTTTTGTTTTTGGGCCTCCATATGGTTATTTATTCACTTACAGAAGCTTAAATACTCTGTTGCCTTCTTCAATGTTACCAACACATTATCATTTTTTTAAATACAATTTCTGTCATGTGGCTGATTACCTTTAACCAGCTTGAAAGATAGTCGACGTTTCTAGACTTTTGTTATAATCTTGCATCACCGCCTATATAACAACTTGTAAAATGTGACCCAAGATGACAGATGCAAAGTAACAAAAACAAAATGTAACAGAGCAGTTCTTGTTCCTCTCCACCTCTGTTAACTATTGAGAGCATCACAAAACTATTATTGGACAGGTGTGTTACACTGTGGACGTATTAAGAACAGTTATGTAGGCTCAGAGGAGAGCAGAGTGCCTATGTGTTGTGATCTCTGTAGAAAGACACCTGGAGCCAGGAGGTATTCTTAAGCCATCTTTATTCAGTCTCCAGTTCAGGTTACATCTGTCTCTACTCCAGCCAGCCTAGTGTGGTACCAGCCCCACCAGGAGCAGCCTCCCTAGCTGCTCAGCCCATCTTCAACTGCCAACACTCATCCACTCAGACACCCAGGCATTCCAAGCATCACAGGCACACCAACATTCTATGACCATCTCACGCTCTGGCTGAGCAGCTAGTGGCAGCAGGGCTGGACTACAATGTTATACAATTAAGTAGGATATAACACTATGTGTATGCACTGTCCAAAGTGCATACATTTAAGTCGGATTTGCTCCAAATTAATGCATGAACAGCAGACAGCACTGCTCGGAAACAGAGAGAGGCAATCACTGCTCACTGTTTAAGACTTTGCGCTGTCTGCAGTTATATGTATGCAGTACTAGTACAGGTCTACATCCTGTGATTCTGGCCAAATCACTTAGGGCCTTATGTAGGTGGCCTGGCATTTACCACTTCATAAATACCGAATCATACCGATTCGGTATTTATGAAGTGGTAAATGCTATGTAGGAATTTATGCGGTAAAAATTACCGATTCGTAGAAATTCGGTAATTACCGAATCGGTATTTACCGATTCGGTAATGAGGCATGCCTTCCCATTGATGGGAAGGTATGCCTCATTACCGATTCGGTAAATACCGATTCGGTAATGGGGGGAGCACATGCAAGGGTGGCAGGGTGTCACATTGACACCCTGTTGCACCCCTGATTCGGCCATGTGTGCACATGTGGCGCACATACATGCCCTAAGGGCATGTATGTCTGCCACATTGCACACTTAAACGTGCACAAAAATGCTTTTTTACACCTATTCGTCATTTACCACCAACCTTTAGTTGGTGGTAAATAACGAATCCCCACACCCACCACACACTCCCCCTACATCTCATTTCATGAATCGGTATTTACCGAATCGGTAAAATTACCGATTCGGTAATTTTACCGATTCGGTAAATACCGAATCATGAAATGATCCCCCTACATCTCAAAAGCCTAAATACCGGTCGGTAACGGTATATTTACCGAAAATCGGCCGTTACCGACCGGTATTAGGCTTCCTACATGAGGCCCGTAATCTCCCCGTGCCTGAATGTGTAATTTAAATGCGGTGCTCATGTAAAGCGCTCCAATACCTTCGGTCGAGTTCGCGCTATATAAATATGCACACAAAAAAAATGTCCCCCTACAAGTCTTCTCTCGCCACAGTTTTCGCACAGCACACTAAGACGCAGTTGGGTAGTTTCCTTAGAATGCATGTGTTGTGAATGAAACTCTGCAGTGTAGTGTATCTTTCTGGAAGTTCCAATTCAGGCTTGCTAGCACACTAGTGTTTGAGTCTTTGTTTGGGGAATGTTTCACATTCTATTTTACATCTCTGGATTGCTGCTTCTGTAGAAACTAATAGAAGGTTTCCTTTACCTTACAGGGGTTACTGTTATAAAACTTTTAATGACAACCTTACTTCTGATTTGTCAAATGTGTGATTTCGCTAGTCATGCTATGCTGAATCTGCAGTTTTGCTCATTGTTTATGCTTAAAATGTGCCTACAAATTACAGGTTTTAGGTGTGAGCATTAAAACTTCATTTCCCTTCGAGAACTCTGTCCGACTTTTTGGAGATTTTCCTTTTTTGATGGAGATGCTGTCAGTGCTCTTTGCGAATCTGACATTTAAATTTTAAAGAGACATTCCTGCTTATTAGGGTTAAAAATAATTTCTGATTTCTGACTATGAACTCTGGATCTGAGTCTTCTTGGCATTTACTGCATTTCTCTGTAGTGCCTATTGTGAGGTTTTTGTAATAACATTCTTTAACTTTTTATTGATCTAGAACACAGTTATTGAGTAGCCCAAGTTGCTATTTGATTTACTCTGCTAATCTTTTTTTGGCCCTGACGTTGTAGAGGGTGGTGAATTTCTTTTTAAAGCATCTTTTTATTGAGCATGCGGCAAGCAATCAGTGAAAGAACAACTACACCACCGGTAGTCATGTGCATGTTCATAATGCAATAAATGGTAGCCATGCTATTGATGCTCACATTTCCCGCATCCCAGATCACCCACTGCATCCCATTTGTTGGGTTGGCCCCCACAGGAAATGTTTGCTTCAGCAGAAATTGCAGAGGAGGTTACACAGGGGCTGCCTCTGTAGACATTCCCTTTTGCCCCACACTCTCTTTTCCAGGGCAACCACGGCTTTTATAAACTACTTTCTCGGCCCCCATGCACTAATCCTTGTCCCTTTTCCAGTCTTTCAGCAGATGTGTGGATGCAGCCCCCATACGTGTTATGCTATATTTCGTATTTGCAAAGCCCACGGTCATCCAGACCTGCTCCATTCGGCTCAAGTCTGTAGCGACCCCCACATTGAGAAGACAGCATTTGGCGGAGATTGGCATAGCACTTTTCATTCATACACATCATACCAAAGTCCAGAAGGACAAACGCACAGTATGTGATAAAAAGTCATTTTCTGGCCACATTTTCTGCAACAGCTAAAGTTGTGTTTTCTACCCATCTTCACCATCCTGTTGTATGATATTTAAGATCTGTGGAGTACTTTAAGCTGCACCAGCCAAAACCCACTGAGGCCGAATTTTCTATAAAATAGCGTTCTGTGGCCTTCACCAATCCCTCTCTCACACTCGGGACCTTAAGATACCATGGGTTAAGTGTAATGGACCTCCAATCTGGCAACTCGCCCAGACTGTAGATTGCCCATATCGGGGAATGATCAAAAATACCCCTCACCAGATGGAGAACATCTCGGAAATTAGGAACACGGTAAGCCACTGTGAAGATGTAGTCTATGGGCCCGATTCACAGAACTAATCTGAGACAAAATCCTAAACTTACTACTTTTGGTATTCACAGAAGGCATTGAGTAGTAGTAAAGTAAAGATTTTGTCTTAAGTCTGTCTTAAGTCTGTCTTAAGTTTGTCTTAAGTCAGTCTTAAGTCTGTCCTAAGTCTGTCTTAAGTTTGTCTTAAATCTGTCTTAAGTTTTTCTTAAGTCGGTCTTATGTCTGTCTTAAGTCTGTCTTAAGTTTGTCTTAAATTGGTCTTAAGTCTTTCTTAAGTCTGTCTTAAGTTTGTCTTAAGTCAAACTTAAGACAAAATCCTAACTTTACTACTACTAAATGTCTTCTGTGAATCCGAAAAGTATTAAGTTTAGTATATTGTCTCAGATTAGTTCTGTGAATCAGGCCCAATATGAGAAGACTACCTTGTGCGCCTATAGATTAATGGCCTGTCACACATCAACCAATCTCATAGCTGGGAGAAAGTTTGCCAGCAGGGTACGAGTGGGTGTTGAGTGTCTCAGAGGCAGACGATCCCTATTATCGCAGAGTGCCATGTTAAAGTCCCACCCATTAGTAGCTCCCCATCAGGCAGCCCCAACAGGAGAGCAATCAAGCCATGGGAGGTGGTGCCATGTATAGCTGGAGGGACTTAGACCAAAAGGATGTTAATTGTCTCCCCCCTCACATCCCCAAAAAGTTCTGCATATCTGCCGAGTGTATCAGCCCAAGTTTGATTGCCGATGAGTGGCAGTTTTTGCTAAGAAGTATTGCCGTCCCTCTAGAGCCAGAAGCGATGGGCTGTCATTTTGAATCCCCATTGATCTAGGGCCTTGCAGGTCTTTCCCAATAGGAGTGTCTCTTGTATGAGGATCACACCCGTTGAATGTCATATTATATATTAAAGCACCACCCTATGTTTGGCCTTGTCCCCGAGGCCATTCACATTCCAGGACAATATTTGAATGTCAGAAGTATTTATCTTAGCCACCATAGTCTCCTAGGAAATGACAAAGCACCCCTCTCTCTCCCCAACAGCAGTGACACCAGGCAGCTGGGCCAAGAGTGAATCATACGCATAAAGCAACCAAGTGGTGCTTATTGTGGTGTAACACACCTGCTGTCTCTCATTCAACTAAACAAAGCAAATGGAATAAACAAACGTGCCCCCACTCACCCCTCTTCATTTTCCCACTGTGTTTCCAGTAAAAACTATTGATATTAGAACTCCCCCAGCTCCCTGCATTGCGGGCCTGAAACTGCCCACCTCCCCAACTCTGCAGAAAGCCTGTCGCTCCAACCCAACATATTAAACTAAGGAGACTGTGGCTTGCCCTACAGGCGAACAGCCCCCCATCCCAGTGGAAAGAAACATAGTGTTACCAATGGTTTATAGGATCTTGAAGTGTCTCATAGCCAACAACCCCAACAGGCCCCCAGTCGCTGTGTGATCTCTCAAGGGTGACTTTTTTTGCTGGGTCAATGCTGCTGGAGCCAAGCCACAAGAGGTAAATTTTGGTGTGATCAAAATATTGGGGTTCAGTGAAATATTGGGTTTCATGTCCCACAATGGCAGGCAAGTCACAGTTTTAACTAGAAGTGATCAGCTTTAAATACTCCACTGTCCATATGCATACAGTGCAAAACATGCCTTGCTCTTAGAGTCAGTGAGCTTTGTATTCCTAGAGTGGAACAATAGTAGACTATTGCCCCTTGTACAAGTAAATGAAGAGACCCCAACACCAACCTTTCTTACGGTGGTAGTAGGTGATGGGACTTGCCACTCATTTCAGGGACTAGAACTTATGTTTTTCATTATCAGACTTTTACCTAGAGCAAGTGAGAGAAGGCTGAAATGGAGACAAACCGAGAATAAAAGGAAAACAGGGACCAAAGGGGAAAGCAGGCATGCAAAAGAACCTACAAGAGTGGGATAAAGAGACAGGAAATATATGGTAGTGGAAAGAGGCATGAGGTGAAATCAAGACTAGGTATCCTTCGTATTCTAAAGCCCTGCCATTTAGCAGCTCGGGCGATAGGCTATTAAGAACAAACTTGATGTCCTTCCACGTACAATATTTTTGTTTAAATAATCTCTGTTTGTTGCTGCATCAAGAAGATTGCAGCCAGGGATTGGACACAGAACATCTTTGCTGCCTTCAAATGACACCATTTATATCTTTGTTTTATATGAAGCACTACAAGCACCCACACTCACTAAAGAAAGCCAGGAGCCAATCTGTGCTTTAAGTGGAACTTATCCAACTTCAGATCTTCAGGTCCATCTTAGTAAACTCTGTCCCAGAACATTCAGACCTTTTTTAACCTCTCATTCTCTCCAGACATGTACAGATGTAATCATTTAGTACTCGTATAAGAGTCATGTTTTCAGTCAGATTAATCAAAGCCTGAAAACCATATTAAAGCAAAAGTCTAAAATCAGATGGTTCTAAATCATATAAAGATTAAAGATAAAATGGCAACTATAGAAAACAAAATATTTTTAAATGTATATTAGTAAACATTAAAAATATTTTTTACATTCAAAACAGGTTAATAAAATGTATATTTCAATAATAAATATGTGCTATTTTATATATATTTTTTAACACTAAATTACATGTATTTATATTTTTCACTATTGCCATTATTTTCTGTGGGAGAGTGTTGCAGAACCAGTGGTTGGCCATGTGTAGTGCTGGACTTACTGCTTTTTTTTAGTAGAGTTGCTTCCGACCGACTTCGCCGCTAATGCAGAACCGACCGTAGTGCGACAGTCCTGACTCCGCAAGCTCCCATTTCTCTATGAGAGCTTGTATGGCCGCAGCATAAGCTCCCATAGACAAATGGGAGTTTTTGTTAATTCCTGCACCACGCGGCAGGCACCTCAGAGTGCCTGCCACGCAGTGCAGGGACTAACAGGGGCGCCCAACCGGAGGCTGCTGAGGCAAGGGGGCCCTGCTTGGGGCCCCCAAAGTCGCTTTTCAACAAGCTTTTCATGACGGAAAGCCCAACATGAAAAGCCTATGGGAAACCGACATCGTAATCCCGTTGGTGGAATCATCATCCCTAAGGGATTATGTGCTAGTTCTGACTGGTCGACAGGTTACTTGAGCCTGTCGGAATCCAGCCGGAATGACCTGCTGGTTTCAATTCTTACCGCGGTATTCGTAATACGGCTGTAGGAAGTGAAATCAAAGATGTTGATCAAAAAGCCTCTGACCTGTGGTCAGAGGCTTTCCGACCGACATCAAAATCAGGGCCTTGGTGTCTGAGAATACCAAAAATGAGTACGCTTACTCAAAGGTCTACTCAAAAGTGCCCTGGCCAATAGCATTGTCAACCACAGTCAAGCCATCGCCACCTGTGGCAGACGGAAAGTCCACAGATAACTTTGTTTAGTTAATAAACACAAGGACAGAATATGTTCTGTGTTAAATTTTACTGGCTTATTTCCCTTGACTAAATATGTCTCCTGTGGTGCAATTTATGTGTACACAATAGTTTTTACAATAACAAATGTATGCCAGTAGGTAATAAATCTGTTTGCCTGTCACAGAGCGAGCACATAAACAGAAACAAAAGTCTATGTAATGCAGTAGCTTGTAGTTAAGATGGATATGCTGCAGAGCCACTCAAACTTTAAAACACTCCGAGTTTGATCAGTCCATTAGTGCAGAAATAAACAAAAAGTGTCAAACAATAAACACACACTCATACTGGCTTAACTGATGATGCATATTGGGCTTACCAGAGCAAACAGTAAAAGTCAGATAATTGACACTGCTTTGGAGACAATTAGACATGCACTCTCTTAAACAGTCAACATAAAGAAGCAGCTGCTTCATTTGCTTCTGGTGAGCACATATTCAGTTCTCAGTTTTTGCTACAATATGGATTTTGTCTTTGAGAAACATATTTTGCAAATGTATCCTTGTTAGCTCTGGTTAAAGACAGTAATAGCAGTGGCAATAGTCAGTAAGGAGGAATTGGGACAGCTTCCCCTCAGCCACTTAATTGTTATTTATTTGCTTCCAAATTTTGTAAAGAGTTGCGTGTCATCTTACAATTTCTTCAGAGCACTATCATCAGTAATGGCGAGAGTGGACGTTGGTGCCAACCAGATTGTTGGATGATCATCTCAGATATTCTTTGACATCAACCCCTAATCTGAGAAAAGTTTAGTTATAAAGTAAGTCTGAATGTCTTAAAGAAGCGTTGGGTGTGTTCCACAATTTACTTCACCAGCTTCCATCTTTGTGTTCCATTGTCTTGACTGATCTCTGATGTAAAGGAGTTTTCTGGTTGAGGTGTGAAGCCAGTGTATCCCTTTTATCTCTTGGAGCACTTGGTCAGGGCATGAAGGAGTGAGGTATAAAGTGTTGTTTGTGGTATTGTCTAGAAAAAACACATTAATAATAGAAAAGCGAAGAACCTTGCGGTGTGCTATGGGACACCAGGCATGTGGATGTTGCAGTTGACTCCATCCTAATTATTTGGCTAGAATACAGAGCAATGATTGAATCTACCATGGAGAAAGACGAGCAATGGCAGCCCAATGTTCCAGTCTATCCAACAATACTGACAGGCTGACAATGTCAGAAGCTGTAGAAAGGTCGGAGAGTTTGAGCGCTGTTTTCTTATACAGTCAGAAAACTGCTGTTTGCGCAATATCTAAGTTTGCCCCTGGGAGGTGGCGGACCCCAGGGATTGGGAGGGGGGCCTGCGCCCCTCTATTCAATTAATTTCTAGGCCAGGTGAGGTGGTGGACCCCGGGATTTGGGGGTTCCATGTGGCACTCGTTGTAATTTTTAATTTGTAGCCCTGGGGAGGTGGTGGTTCCCTGGGCCCAGGGGGCCCACACGACTTCCCAGTTAATTATTGAAATTAGCCTGGGGGTGGTTGTGCCTGTGGCATTTTTAAGCTCTTGGGTGGGCGTGAGCCCCCTCTATTTCTTTTTATTAAACCCCGCATGCCCCCGGGACCTGGCCCACCCAGGAGCTACAATTAAAACAAGCGCGGGAGCTCAGGCTTGTTTTTCAAAATTCACAGCTATATTCATGTATATTTCACGAAAATCACTGTAAATTGAAGTAGAAAATGTCTTTATGCTGTGGTGGGGTCCCAGGGGGCCTCAAGACCAAGGCTTGGGTGTCAGGGTATTCCTACCACGCCCCCTTTTCTTATTTATTCCAGTTTTTACCCCTCTAAAGTCCAACATTTTCCCTAGTGTTTCACTGTTTAGAATGGGAATAGTAAATGTAGCCCCTACAAAATCAAATGTTTTTCCTGCTGTTGTACTGACTGAAGTACAAATAGTAAATCTAACCCCTCTAAAGTCCACCTTTTTCCTACTATTGCGGTGACTGGAATGGGAACAGTAAATCTAACCCATCCAAAGTCCAACATTTTCCTATTGTTGCATAAACTAGAATGAGATTAGTATATTTCTTATTCTTAGACTCCAATAGTTTTCATAATATTGGTTAAATAGATTTAATAGCATTAAGTGTTTTTTTTATATTTTGTACTATTTCTTTAAATTTTAAAATGTATTTTAACATTTATAGTACTTTTAGCAAATGTGTTTTCTGAGGTTATAAATGTTTATAATTGTATTTATTGCCTATATTAATTAATATAAAGGTGTTTTATTGAATTGTCATTTTTGTATGGTTTTATTGTTTATGTTGGTTTCAACAGGTTGCAGCAGACGTTGGAGTGATATAGGCCACCATCCATTGAGGGACTCATACCCTGGTTAGATGTTCATCACCTTTCAAGAAGCACAAACTACCTACTGGATAGATCTCGAAGAGTTTCTTCAATTTGGCAAACTAGCCGCTACTGTGAGAGAAATATGGACAAATTTTCCTGCTATGACCCTATCCACCAATATCCTAGAGGATAGATTACAATTGGGAAATGGGTGATATCTTGTGACCTTATTGTATAGAGAGTTGAAAATGGATAAAAATAGCCCTATATCAGGCATGGGAGATAGATCCAAGAGACCAAATTATAGACAGTGATTGGATATAGGTTTTTGCCCAAGTAAAAAGGGTATCCTACAAAGCAAGATTTAAGTTATTGCTTTTCATTTACCTTTACTGGGTGTACATGACGCCCATTAGATTGGAAATAATATATGACAGGGTGATCAACTTTGTTCCCTAGGTGTGGGATGGACAGTGCCAGCTTTCTGCACCTTACTTGGACATGTTTGAAGATGACAGGTTGCTGCAGTAGGGTACGGGGGAGACCAAATAAGGTACCTTGTTTTGGCCTCCCAAAGTATTGTCTATTAGTTATCATCGAGATGTCAAACAACAAGAAAATGCACAATAAATGTGTACATTAAGGGCCTGATTTTGATGACGGTCAAAAAGCCTCCGACCACAGGTCAAAGGCTTTCCGACCGACATCAACGGTTTCAAGTCTGAATGCCTAATTTCAATCTAGGCAGTTGGAATTGAAACTGTCCGGTCACTCCAGCTGGCTTCCGACAGGCTCAAGGATCTTGTTGGCCAGTTGGAAATGGCAAGTAATCCATTTCCGCTGTTGGGATTACGATGGCGGTTTCCAACAGGCTTTCCATGTAAAGTGACTTCTCCCTGATGCCTCAGGTTGGAGGCATAGGGTGCACCTATGGTGCCCCCTGTTAATCCTTGAGGTGCATGCCACGTGGTGCAGGGATTAACAAAATCTCCCATTGCTCAATGGGAGCTTGTTACGGCCGGTTTACGGCCACAGCACAGGTAGGGATAGTCCTATCCTGCGGTCCCGTTCGCAGTATTACAATGTGACTGCACTTGGTGCGGTCGCATACTCCCATTTACTCCCATAGGTAAATGGGAGTATGCGAGCGCACCATGTGCAGTCACATTGTAATACTGCAATCGGGTCCGCTGACCGGAGGTCAGTTGGTCCCGAGTTCGTGATGATGTCTCTGACTGACTTGAGTGTTAGCGAAACGTGCACAGCCATTGGCTGGATGGTTTAAGAGTCCTGAATATCGATGTGCAGATACGGGATATGATGGAATGGGTATTAGCCAAAGAGGACCTTATTCAAATGTCTCAGGTGGGGGGGTTGCATAAGATTTGGAGAGAAATAGATTTGCTGAGGATGCTGGATCAATTAGTGGTTCTTAATCTACGGCCTAGTCTGTAGATAAAAATAATTAAATCCGAGGCACTGTATGGTTGAATATCTGGAACGGCCTTTCTTCGGTCACGTAGGGGTGTTACGGGTTGACAGGTTTTTTTATATGAAGCTGATGAACAAATCGAAATGTATATAATTCAACCCGAGAGGTCTAGGTGAACATAATATTTAACATAATATTTAATAGTAAACCATGTGTTCTGTATCTGGGAAACTATGACTTTCTCGTTTGCAGTTTTTATTTCTTTCTGTTTAATTGAAAATATAAATTGTTTTAATCATCAGTCAATAGGGAGGTCACCGAGCACTGCCACATGGATAACAAGATCTCAAGCAAGAAAGCTGTAGCTTCTAGGAAAAACAACAATAATGGCTACAACTCATTGCAGCATTTCTTAATCTGTGGGTGAAGTTAATGGGTCACTATAGAAAGATAAACTGTTGGTAAAGGCCGTTTTATTTCCACAATGCACAAACTATTCTTTGAACTAGAAAATGTATATTTTCGAGAAGGCTTTGCTTCACTGTCTGCCTTTTATTTGTGATTGAAAACCAGGACACTCTCCAGTGATAAACCGGTTTCATTTTGCTGATGATGGGGGCT
This sequence comes from Triturus cristatus, assembly GCF_964204655.1. Lineage (NCBI taxonomy): Eukaryota > Metazoa > Chordata > Amphibia > Caudata > Salamandridae > Triturus > Triturus cristatus. The sequence continues at coordinate 240,312,035 of NC_140582.1, forward strand.
TAGTTACTGTTAGATGGTGCCTCTTTGGTGATGCCCTTCTCGCTTTCTGCATGCCTTGCATGGAGAAAGTGTCCTGCCAGCCTTCTCATCTTATCACTTTCAATTTAATTCCACTTGTCATGGTATTCATTAAGGGCCATGAAACCAATGTATTGCCCATTATAAGTTGTTGTCTCTCTTGTTCCCCTCTTATGCCTTGGCCACCTTCTTCTATCAATTACACAGCTCCTGCCGTGTGAAGGAGATGGGCATGCACCATGACTGCTGCTGGAAGAGGCGGTTTATAGTCATACTACTGTAATAGTAAACACATCAGACAAGATTACTTTAGTGGCCACCATATGCAAGATTACTATCAGCAAGCACCTCAGTGCCACTGTAATGTAAAAAAGTCTGTGTCAATACGGAATGCCTCAACATGAGGAATCCATAATAGCCTTAGCTGCAATGCCTCTAGCACCAAGGTGATACCATTTGTTAAAAGTCTTTCAAGTGCCACATGATTTTCAATCAAATATCAGCTTTAAATATATTTAGGAAAATCAGCAATTTTTCTCCAAATATCAGCCTATGAGTTCTAAAAATAAGCACATTTTCCTATTAAATATATACATTCTCAATTTTGGTAGGTATATTAACTCATTCGAGCAAAAGCTTCTAATTGAATAGGCTGGTCTGCACACAAGAGAGCTACTTACTGGAGTTACCAGAAGCTTACGAGCTACTCGGTTTAGAAGAATGGAATAGAGATACGTAAACAAGACTGATCCTGCAACAAAAAGACTTATAACAAAGCAAACATAAAGCATATTTCCAAAAACCACATGAAACAATCACGGAGAGCTTATGTTTGGGTCTTCTCCACGGTGTCCTCCAGGACCATCACAAGACATGTTTAACCTCTTAATGGGTTATTCCTCACAACTACAAACACAACAATATAGAACCACTATTTCATCAAATACAAGTATCAAGTTAGACATCTAATTCAACATTTAAAGCACATCTTCCTAAACATTTCACAAATAAACCATCCAATTAACTTGTTCAAATAATTTTCAGACCTCATGAAGACTCCTGATTTTCATTGGGGAACCATAATCGAGCTCTACAAAATGATCGATACAACACTAATCACCATAGACTTTCATCAAACTAATTCTTTGTGGAAAATAATAAACATGGGGAAAGCTACACATCCAGTCACTCTATCATGGAGTCAATGTAACTACTTTCAGAAGCATCACTCACCAAGGCATGCAAGACTTCGCACTTTCTTACACAGGTGCCATCCATTATCACTGTTACTAGAAGGCAAACTCCGTCAGTATGAGGCAAACACTCTATTTATTGTTCCAAGATTGCCAGTTGACTTCTGGTTCATTACTGGCAAGAAAAAGTGCACACATATGGATGGAAAGAAACAAAATAAAAAAAATTGAAATCTCATGATTTAATCATTGCATATCAGTTCGATTCAACAGAGCACGGATATCAGAGGCAATCAATGAGTTAAGCCTTCATTACTTCACTTTTAAATACTTGAAATGAATTAGTTACGTGCATGAATAGAGAATGAATAAGACCCCCACCACCAAGAGGCAAAAGCCTGAACCTCCTATCTGTAATGCTTCAAAAGTACACAGGTATGTCAAAGTCAACCAATCTATTAAGCCTTTGTGACTTGAGTTTTAAATTCATCAAGCTATTTTATAGTTAAACATCATAGAATGAGAACAAAATCAGACTCCATATCACAATACTAGAACATCTCAATGGAAAAGGACATACCTAGCCTGATCCAGGCTCACTGTTACACAGTGGAGTCTCCCATGGTTAAAGAATCCTTAGAGATCTCTTTCAACTCACTTCAAGGGCTGCTCAATATTTCTTACATGGGAAGCTACAATAAGAAAAAACTTCTCAGAATCAACTTCGAACATGGGCAACATGGGACTCTGATTACTGTACTTTTTAACACAAAGTCTTTTAACACATCAAGCTGTCTGTAGCCAGACATAAAATCAATGTCATCCAAAAGGTCTAGATAATTTTCAGCAAAGTGCAACAAAATTAACAGTGTTCTTATCTACCCCTTTCCCTCCCAGCCTTTATAACACAGGTGCTCAAGCTTACCACATCATTTACTCTAGCCATGTTTCCATGAACTTCTGCCCATCTCAACAGGGCCCTTCCTTTTGTTAGTCTCTACCCTACAGTCCCACATTACCAACATTTCCCTCCTCACCCAGGCAAATTCTTAATGAAACATAGGGTCAGATGGACTGAGCATTGGTCGCAAAATACTGGTTGCAATTTGCAACCAGTGTTTTGAGAATAGTGTGGTAATTTGCAAAACTAACCTATGTACTAATAGGTCAGCTCAGAAAATACAGCATTGTAGTGTGTCACAATTCAACCTACCTCATGAATATTACTGAGGTAGGCCACTATGATTCTCTGCCATCACAGGGATGGTAGCCTGTTGGGGTCAGCCGACCACCGCGTCTGTAGTTGCTTTGAAATAAAGCAATCATTTATTTTTATACATAGCCCATTTCTCTTAAAAGAAAATGGGCTACATTTAACAAAAAGCAAAAAGTTTAACAAACATTTTTAAGACTAGGCAGTGGTCCTTGGGCTTACACTTAAAAAAGCTTTTGTCAACATTCACAAAGTGGAAGAAGTCCCATTTCAGTAGTCAATAAAATATTAATGTTTTGTAACCCGATTTCAGTCGCAAAACATTAATACATCCCATTCCGAATTTTTCTTTGTAAGGGACACGCTAAAAATGCCCCTTCCAATTACTGATTAATTATGTGGTTGCAAACCCAAACTGCAATTCGGTACATACAAAAAGTCCATTATGTAATCACAAATGGCCCGATTTTGCAAATGGCAAAAAGCCTTACTACATCTGGCCCATAATCAATGACACCAAGCCAAACATCCTCTGACTATCATATCTCTCAACTGCATTTTATGGCACCTACATCAAAGGAAGAAGATATATTCAAACATCTCAGCAATGTGAACTTATATTGCTCTCTTCAAGAAACACACTTCTCAAAGACAGCATCTGACAAACTGAAATGCGGTTGAGTAGATAAAGTGACCTGGAACAGTGAAATGGAACAACTACACAGATCCTCAACAAGTGACCCCAACTGCTCCAAAAAATCTAGAATCTACAGAATCTCCAAAACATAACCTGACCTGAATGGGAGATATGCATTTCTGAAATTGACACTGCTTTAAAAGATATTAGTGATTGGATCTGTATCAGTACTTAACATGTTAAGATGTTTTCTACCTCAGTTATCTAGAGTGATAGAAGAATTGGGCCCAATCACATCATGTTTTGAGAGGACTTAAAGCTGGCCCTGGACCCTATTATTGACTGAGCAGGCCTCCCTCATTCAATGTCAACAATAAGCAATGCTCAATGCTCTTATTGTTGCTCAAGTTTTTCAAGATTATAGCTGGATGGAAGTCTGGAGATTGCTACATACTATTGACAAAAGTGATACCTTCATGTCCTATAGCTACAAATCCTTTTCAAGGATTGATCATGATCTCATCATGCTTGCTATCAGAAGTTGTATGCTGTGAGAACCTGGAAGGTACATCACAGACCACTCACCTATTCTCCTATCCCTCAACAAGATCGTTATCACCCCACCAGCTAACATTTAAAGGATGAACATCTTAAAATACAAAATGCCTGAAATGAGAAAGAGTTTGAAAGGTCATGTTAAAACTTACCTAGAGCAAAGCAAGGCCTCTGTAACATTGGTACAAATGTTAGAGACAACAGGGAAGGCCTCTTTATAGAGCACAATGATGAAAGATTTTGCCGTACAGAGGAAGAACATATTCCCTGGAAAGGACTCAACTAGAAACCTCAATCGAAATCATATCAATCACATACATTAAAGCTCCAATAGAACAGAATAGAAGGGCACCAAAAAAAGCAAAACTTTCACCCAACTTCCTTCTTACCTCTAATACTGAATACATCCTCACAAGACTACAATACTGTCACTATGACTATCACAAGAAAGCAAGCAGACTCCTGATAGCCTAAAACTAAGCAATGAGAAGCTCAATCATCCATACCTACCATCTATGATGAAAGGGTGAACATATGAATGACAAACTATGATTATTGAAGACAATCCACAGCTGAAACAAATATAGTTTCTGAACTTTCCCTTGCCCTGCCTTAGAACCTGAATGTCCCCAATACACACAGCCCCACTCAAAGTTCTCCCCTTCCATCCCCAGGACTGGACAACACATGCGCAAGCAGACAGAGAAGATGAATCGATCCCTGGTAGGAAACCTAACCACAGAACTTCTGTTTGACAAAATTAGTAGAAACCGGTTTCTGGACAGCCCTAAGGTCACCTTGCAGGCATTGTTACCACTCAGAGTCACAAATGGTATATGATTCCTTTAGGATGTAAAGGGAGCCATCTTGATTCCGCTTTCTTTTGACAGTTACTTAGCATTATACAATGAAAATAATTTCACATTATGTATTTGAATATTAAAATGCCTGGGCATCTAATGATAGCAAGGTGCTTTACTTTTCCTGACAATGGCTGTGACCAGGCTTCTGTTTTCACAGTTTATTACCAGTCCCTCTTTGATGAAATGTTGTTATGTTGTACATCATTTGAACAAAGGCCGCTTCTTATAAAATATATTTTGCATAGCACATGCTTCTTGTGACATTGCTCCTTTTAGTGCATTTTTTCTTTTTATTAATTTGGGATTAAGCTACTACGACACTAGATAAAGTCACTTGCCAAAAACATCAACCAATGTTTTCTGATCCAGTCTTGTGTGGCTGTGTGCAGTTGGGTATAGATGGAAGGGTGATTTGTTTCGTTGATAGCATTCAAAGCCCAAAGAATGATACAAACACCACGTCGTCATTGAGCATTAAAGGTAAATAAAGTGCTCTATTAAAGCATCAGCTATCGGCATATTCCAAGGCACTTGTCTATATGACGTCAATATTTTCAGCCTTTTGTAGGAATTACAAATCAATGTTTCATTTTTATGGTCTGGCTTGACAGTGCAGTTGTCACCAGAGAGTTATGTGAGCATTATTTTGGTCTGGGTTTACAGCACAGCTGTTGGCAGACAATTATGTGAGCATCACTAGAAAGGGATGTTGGCCCCACCCACATGTTGGAAGCCAGGAGTTCATGTTTAGAATGGGCAGAAGTTGTGTTCTTCCACAAAAAAATAGGTGTTTTTCCTCCACGCAGCTGTGATGATTTTGTTTATTTTTCCAACTGTCTAAGTCTGAACTTTAATGGGGACACACATGAAAGTGGATTGCTATTAATGTGTCTTCAGCACAGAGGAGGGCATCATTAACCTACATGCACTTTTAGGTATGTTTTGACAGAGAATCTGTCACCTAACCGTTTACCCTAAACTAATATTAGTCTATTGCTCTCTGCTTCCCCAAAAATACATATGTATTCCCATGCTGTTCAACTTGTGATGCTTAGCACTGCATATAACAATCATTTCAAGCCAGATCTATTCACATGGCCAATGCTTGTTTACAGTATTGTTTTGCAGAGTTGCTGATTCAAAAGTATACAAAATCTGGCGGCATGCCCTGTCTCAATCAGCCTGGGTTAGGTAAGAACGTTTGTGCCACGCTGTTGGAACATTCGTCTTTAGACTTTTTGAAGTACATTTGGAAAACCAACCTCAGCACCCTCCTTATAGACTTTCAGAGCCTTATTTATGAAAAGTGTTGCATTGCTGGACAAAGCAAATGGATGTGCCGTATTTAAGCAATGGCATTCAATGTCGCAAGGATTAAACAGATACGCCAGGAATCCTGACGTATTTGTTGGTGCAGTAATGACACATTGCTGGAGTGTGTCGCAAAACAGACGCAACTCCATCAATGTGTCATTACACATGGGCGAGTCCGATGTAAAAGGGCCTGCATCACTCCTTACGCCTGCTGTAGAGCAGGCGTAAGGATTTGATGCAGTGAAATCGTCGAAGTGGCGCATTGATATCTCATATATTTCACTACGCCACTTATAAAAGTATTTCTTTGTGAGGAAAAGCCCACCCTGCATATATTATACCTGATGCATGTATAATGTGGTGCAGGGCTTTACAAAGTGACGCATCTGCCTAGATGCGTCGCTTTGTAAATAGGGTGGAGTGTGGTGCATTTTTTATACCCCAGCAGCGTCACAAAAAAGTGATGAAACATCTGCGTAAGGCCTCATAAATAGGCCCTAAATGTTTAGGAAAAAAACACCGCGTTTAAATTGTATTGAGTTTTTATGGTGAACTTCTTAAATGTAATGCCTTACAACGTTAAGCATATCAAGATCTGAAAACCGTCTTTCTCCTGTGTTTAACTCATTGATTCTTCTTCTAAAACCTACAGTTCTTTTCTGCGAGGCAGCCTCATCAAAACACAAGCACTGATAAACAAAACAGGCCTGACTTTATATACTTGAAAGTTCTGCATTAATCAGCATGCATGTGTTACTTTATTTGTGTTGATTGTTAATTCAGTGAATTCTAGGATGTGTATGGGGATGAATCGATGGATGAGTGAGTGCATATGTGGATTAATGGGTGAGTGTTGAGGTACAAGGATAGATGAACCATTAAGCAGTGGCGGCCGGCATGGATCTGGGATGCTGGAGCGGGGTGGGCGGGGTTAAGGAGGACTAAAAAAGATAATAGAGAAAAATACACTTTTCTCCTGCTGTGTCTCTCCCACGTCGTCTCTCCTCCACATCGGGCAGAACAGGAAGCACATCCAGACTCCCCCTAAGCCAATCACAACGCTGCAATGCAGCATTGTGATCGGTCTGAGCGCTGTAGTTCAGCGCTCAGACGTGGACTGGCGGACTGGACATGTTCTCCACCCAGGCTATAATGCAGCCTGGGTTTAGAACATGCAAAGTGTTCATGATTGTTTGGCCGGCCTTCATGGGCCAGCCAAAGCATCATGCATACTTCAGTGTGCTCACCATTCCTCCCCCTTCCGTGCTCTGTGAGCAGAGCAGCCCGGCCCGCCCACCAAGATGTTGCAGCAGGACAAAATAAAATGATAATAACATAAAGTTATTATCATTTTATTTTTCCTTTCTTTTACTGCTTCAAAGCAGTGGGGCAACGTTCCTCTGCCTTAGAGGAGGAGCCACCACTGCCATTAAGTGGCTAGGCTCATCGACGGATAATGGACGATTGAATGGACTGTAAGTAATTGAGCACAAGCAATGGAAGGGGACTGTAGTTTCCTGCTAAGAGAAAGACTTCCACCACTTAACCCTCTTTTAGTCATACAGTCACTTATCATCTTATTCATTTATCCAAATATTCCATGCACTGACACATTCATCAACTTGTTATTCACCCATGCACACCAGTGCTTTGTTTGCGTATTCACTCATCCTACAAATCCATGCTTTCCTGCTCATTCTTTCAAGCACCAAAACACTCTCCCTTTCATGCATCCATACACAGTGACTCACTTATTCATATATCCATGAACTTACTCAACCATTTACATATCTGGCCATTATCAAACCACACAATCACACACACAAAAAATATATATATTTTTTCTTTAAAAAGCTATAATTACTGAGTTTGTTCATGCTCCCTATATTTGGGTTGTTTATGAAAGACATGGATAGAGCAGAACATTTACCCAGCGTGACGCTTTGTGAAAGAACCAGTCTCTCTGGGTGAAAACAATTATGCGAATCATGCAAATTTGGGGGCGGGGGCTAGAGTGCCGGCTGCAAAATGGCAGCCACCTAGTGAGGCTCTGCGTGCTGGACTGAAAATCCAGCAGTTATTGGGCAGAACGGGTGAGCACTGCAGGCCCTAAACCAAGGGTAGTGGCAACGGAGCACTGAGGCAACTGGCGGGTGCAGTTTGGGGGTTGACTCCCCCAGGAAAGATGTGAAACGATACATAGAGGTCCAGCGGCTGGATTCACCCTAGGAACAAGATGGCGGCCCCACGCCTCGCACCCTGAGTGGCACTACTGAACCGGACCGGTTCTGCAGGTGTGATAGTCTACTGCCAGCTCCCAGCTTCACCGATGCATAGATTCGTCTGAGTAGACAACAAGGATGAGCGGACATCTGCCGTGGGGCCGTGGATTGTGTGCAACTGGTGACCTGGTCGGGGCCCGGAATGGGCCTCGGACTGAGCCCGGAGGAGGTGGAGGCCTGAGGCTGACAGGAAGACCTGCTGGACACCGAGGAGAGCGGCTGCCCTGCAGGTGTGAGCGCACTGGGGTGGTGGCTGGTGGTGAGGGTCTTCCCTGTCATGGCACTACTGCGGGACCGGCCCGCTACACTGCAGGCCTGGCCACAGATTACCGAGCAGCCAAGGCAGAGCAACATCGGAAATCACAGGGGAGACCTGGACGGTGCAACTCCCCTTGGGTCCATGAACCTGGTGAGAGCAGCAGCGTGGAGGAGGGCAATAGAGACAGTTGCAAGGGCATAGCCCCCACCAGGAGACGTGAACCAGAGAGAGATGAGAATTCCCGCAGCGAGGTGAGGCCCACTGGATGTTGGGGTGCTGCTGCATCAGGGCCAGAGAGGTGGGGCTGGAGTTCCCCCCGTGTGGGCAGGGCAATGAGAAAAGATCAGAGTTGCTGGGCCATGTAGAGCATCTGCAGGTGGCACATGTGAGCAGGACCAGATCAGGTGCAAGAAAATAGCCTCATTTGTCCGTCACTGAGTTCTGCCTGAAGATTGTGAGAGGAGTGCTGAGGGGGTGCAGAAGCGGCCTAGCTGGCGGTGGGGCATCGGACCCAAGTGGTCACAGCTACTAAGGTGACCACAAGGTGTAGCCTGCACAGTGCAGGACGGCGAGGGCTGTGCAGGAAAGGCAGCTTTGTTGCGATGCCCGCCTGGGGGCAAGGTGGTGAGCCATGGGCAAGATGGACACCAAGCAGCCCTAACTTTCATTTGAACAGCGCAAGCTTCCCTGTGCGGGGACCCCACCCGAAGTAGAGCAGTTGACGGCGGCCATGGCCTCCGCACAGCCAGCGGAGCCAAACATACGCGAAATGGTCAATGAACTGAAACAGTCCCTCTCAAACATAGATCTCAAGATGGACTCCATGTCAGCCCACCTTGATCCACTTAAGGATAAGGATTCAAGCCACAACAAGCATCTCGCGGAGGTTGAGCAGCGCACATCCGCGATCGAAGACGAGGGCACTGCCACTCGAGAGAAGCTGTTCCACATTGAGAAAGTGCTGGAGGTGATACGCAGCAAGAACGAAGACCTTGAAGCGAGATTGCGCCACAACATTCTGCGCTATATGGGAATGCCGGAGACCACAGCTTTGACCAGAGTCGAGGACTATGTCGAGGACATGCTTAGGGCGCTGTTTTAGACCATGTTTCACAAGTCTGCATAGTAGAGCGAGCCTGCAGATCTCTGGGCCTCCACCGCCGGGAGCCCCGGCCAGTCCAATTATCACGCACCTGCTGAATTACAGGGATAGTGACACCATGGTGCGCGGAGCACAGGACTTGCAGGACACGATGTATCAAGGCAACGTGGTTTCCTTTTACCCTATCAGTGCAGGCCGCACAGAGAGAGTTTGTACCAATGAAGAGAATGCTGCAGCAACAGGACACCAAATACTCACTCCTTTACCCAGCAAAGCTCCGCATTTTCCATCAGGGCAAAACTACGTTCTTCACTGACCCCAAGGCTGCCACCAAGTTTGCTCGCTCTCGTAAACAACCTGCATCATCTGTGCAGGTGAGTGAAGAACCTGCCGGACGAGAATGTCTGGGAAGTCTGCAACCAGGATGGCAAGGCTATGGTTTAACTGACTGGGCGGGGAAGTACCCCTATCACAAATTTTCCAATTTTCTCTTATTTTCCCCCCTTCCCCCTTTCTTGCCTGGGCTAACTGTCATTTCTGCAACCATGTCCTGGGGCTCGCCTGGCCCGCCTGGCGATGGAGAGGATGCTTCTCCTGAATGTATCCTGTCCAGCCTCCCAGCATACCACTGCTGGGTATTCCCAAGAACCTAGTGCCACCCTCAGGGATTAGTCCCATCGACATTGTAATTGTTGGCTGCAGTTGGCCTTGTTGATTTGAGGGTTTTGAATGTCAGCCATGTTGGGGGGCTGAAGTGGGTGGTGGGTTGACTTGTTGGGTAGGGCACGATCCGGGAGTGCTACAAAGTGCTTTGTATTCTTGATTCCTTCCCCCTTCTTTCCTCTCTCTCTGGCCCTGTTGCAACGATGAATGGTGGTGCGGGGGCCTCCAGGGTGTCAGGACCTGCATGATCCAAGGGATGGGTGAGAGTGCTAACGAGAAGACTGTGATTAAAGCAGTGACATGGAACGTGCGCGGCCTGAGCGACCGTCGTAAGGTGAGACTGCTGGCGAAAGGCGGCGTGTGGTCACCCAGTCTATCAGGACTTGTATGTTCCCAATGATGGCCGAGACCACTACAGAGGTGAATGCGATTAAAGAGGTGACATGGAATGTGCGTGGTCTGAATGACTGTGTCTAGTGGCGGCATATCTGCACAGACATGGGGCGGACGTCTGCTTCTTACAGGAGCCACACTTAACTAGTAGTAATTGCGTGCTGCTGAGAGTGGGATGGATGGGAGAGAAATTCATCTCAGGCTACTCTAATTATGCTAGAGGCACAGCTATAATCCTCAGGAAGGGGTTTCCCTGTGTACGTGTGCCGCGCTGTGCGACCCACAGTTGAGGTATGTAATTGTTGCAGGCAAGCTGGGGAGGTGACCGGTCAGCCTCGTGTTGGTCTACGGGCCGAATGTAGACGACCCGCAATTTTTTTGTGAGGTTTGGAGGCTTCCAGAATCGCTTGGACCCAGGGCCATCCTGTGGGGAGGGGTTAAGGTGCTTTTGGATGCGAGCATGGATCGGTCGGGCAACTCCCGTCGACCCCACCTGAGGGCAGCGGATCAGCTATGAGCCATCAAGGAGGACCACGAGTTGGTGGACGTCTGTCGACATCAACACCCATTCAAACAAGAGGGTCGTTACATTTCCTCAGCAGGCCCACCTTGGTCCACAATTGGTTATTGGCTCGTGTCGTGCCATGTGGACACATGGATACTCACGGCTGCCCATTTATCCTGATCTCTCTCTGACCATGCACCAGTGCTACTGAAATTTATGTTGCCGGATGCGGCCCATTGGCCCTTTAGCTGGAGACTCCCCTCAGGTGCACTCTGGGATCAGGTTTTTAGAGAATCAATCTGTGCTGATGCTGGAGCAGAGTTTTCTGTTGAAAATTTATCAGGTTTTAAGCTCCAGTTTCGTTTATATGTTTTGATTAAAATTACTAGTTTATAATTACTAATTAATAGTTTGTCTTGTTATGGTCAGCTTAATCAACACTACTAATGAGAGAAACTACACGTGGGAATGCATATATGTTGCTTAATAATAATGTGCGGTTCTAATTAAATGAATGTTGCAAAGTGCTATTTGTTTAAAGCACAAACGCTTTTTAAAATAACGTGTACTAATGCTTTATTGCGTTGCAGAAGGCTAGGTAATTACATACACATATGGGTATTAGTGGGGATTGACACTGTTTAGTCATTATGCTGTGGTAACGTTGTTTTGTGTTTCTTTTAATTAAGATGGTCCGTTTGGCCTAAAACAAGATGGCTGCCTTTTACAGCCTGCACTCGAGTGATTGAATTTTGATGGGAGGCCTTGCTGAATATGGTCGAGAGTCACCTGACCACAGCCTTTGCCTGGTTAGAAAATCTTCCGTGAGGACAGCAGCTCTGGGAACAATTCCAGCTGGCCTTGGACAAGGATAAAGTACAATGAACATTGTCCAGTCTGCGGTGACTTTGCTAAGATATCAAGGAAGAACATTTACGAAAGCAACATTTGCAAACTTGAGTTTCCTTCTTCCGTCTTTTTATTTTTGTGATTTTTCCTGAGCGGAGGTTTTCTAAATGTAACCGAGAGACTTCCTTTCCTGCTCGCTCTGCTCAGTGGCTCAATGGATATCTAATTTTTGTTTGTAACTTTTGTTCGCAACATTCTCTATAAATATGTTAGACTAGAGAGGGTCCATGTTCGTTCGCATTCGTTCATTCTTTGGGTGTCCATTGCGTTCTTTGCGTTCATTTGCGTTTGGACTTCTTCCTGAACCTATGCTGAGGACGGCAGCTCGAGAGACTTTACCGAGAGACCTGTCCTGACCCATTTAGCTAGAATAGGTAACTATGAGAATAATGATTTTGCTAATAATTGACTTTCCATTTGAATTAATTTAGATAAATAAGCATTTGATTGAATTACAGTGTTGGGTGTTCATTTCTAGTCATTTATTGAGTTTTCAAAATGTATTTCCTATGTTTAAAATCATGACTCAGGACAATAACCTTATGGTTACATTGACCTCATTGTAGATGCAGATTGGTTTATTCCTTTATTCAGCGTGGATAGAGTAAATAGTATGAGTTTTAGTGTGATGGGCCCTAGCGTATGATGTATGAATGTGTGTGTGACTGTAGGTTTACTCTGTCCGTGGAAGCAGGGAGATTTTATATGCGCCGATCTGCAGCAGTTTCCTGGTAGCAGTATGATGGTTTGATTATTGTCTTGATCTGATTAGATTGCTTGTACATTGGCTTTTGATTTATTGATTTATTGATTGATGTTGGTATATGTACTAATACTATATGTTGAAGTCGTTGTGTTGAGTTTTATGTAGTGCTTCTGGAACTTGGGATCTGGTGACGGTTCCGTAGTAGGGCAGAGGGAAGTGTGTGCTGCTCTCGGGAAAGACGGGATTGTTGGAATTACCTGTACGTATGCAGGAAAAACGTGTGACAATTGAAGTTGCGCGTCACATTGTCTGGGTTCGGAATTAGTGACATCGTCGTGTGTTACTATTAGATATATTTTCGGTATAAAAGGAGTGTGTATGGTAGCGAAGGTTATCTGTGAAACTCTGGTCTTAAGTCCCAGGGATCCGTAAGGTTTGCCGTTAAAGCTTATCACGGGAGGAGTAATAGGTATTCTCTGAGCTTGTCTGAAGGACTGGGCAGAGGTAAGCGCTGCTTGGTTAACGTATGTTATAATTCTGTAGTGGGACAGACTGTTCGCTGTTCTCGGGAATGGCAGAAATCTGTGTGCATGTGCTAAATTTTCTGGTGTAAAAGTGCGTGAATGTATGAGCATTTAGTTGATTGTAAGACTCTTTGGAGCAGTCCTAGAGGAAACAGTTAATAGATGCATGTCAGAAGGCCAGAGTAGAGGGATGTGCTACTGTGTCAACGAGAGTAAATATTCCGTAGTGGAGCAGAGGTAAGCGCTGTTCTAGAGAGAAGCGGGATTATTGTGAAAAAGATTTCCTTTACTATTCTGTGGTTAGCGAAACAGACAATGGAGATGTTTATATGTTGTAACTAATAGATTTTGTAGAATCTGAAACGAAGTCTACTGAGAAGGCTTTGTAAAGGAGGGGTAGACGAGTGACTGGAGACAGAGCAGAAGCTGCAGTCAGCAACTGTTGACGTCATACAGACCGCGCTCTGATTGGGTAGTGGATCAAAACCGTGCTCGCGCTGGGATTGGTGCGTTAGTGTGAGCCGCGCAGGGATTGGAAGGAGTACAGAGTGACGTAGACGCTCCAGGATTGGTGCGTTGGTGTGAGTCGCACTGTTATTGGACAAAAGATCCGTAACTGTACGGAAGGGACTAGAGGATATTGGTAAACATTAAAATGTATTATCAACCGGAGGAAAAGAAGAAGAAATCCTTGTTCGGTAAAATAAAGAGGTGGTTCGACAAGGATAAGAACATAATAACCAGAGAGGGTGAATTGTTACCTCCAACGAGAACTCCTGCATCCTTCATGGTTGCGAAATATGGGTATCATACCTGTATTTGGTTAGATAACTGGGCTAAGTATACTAAGGATGATGGTGTCTTAGCGTTCCCGTAACATGGTTCATTTAATTTGGCCGTGTTGAGAAATTTACGGGAAAAGATGATGTGTCTAGAGCCTAGACCAAGGCCGACACAATTTGAGGCGTTGGTGGAATGGGAAGATGAGGTGCATGAGCGAGAGAAGCAGAGGAGTGGAGGCAATTATAGGTACTTTTTTTGGAGGAAATATGATTGTGAAACTCATCATGATCGAATGAGGAGATGGCGAGATGCTAGTATGTCAGAGGGACTATATCCTATGAGGACAGTTGAAGAAGCGGAAGGGAGGAAAGGTGCCTGATACAGAAGTGAGAAGGTATGGGGTTAATGATTATGAGGATGAGGTCTTGGATGACATGATTTACAAAAGACCACCTCCATATAGACCGGAACCAGAAGAGAGTACGCCAGTTGCTACTCCAATAAGAGATACTTTGCGGATTATTAAAACTGAAGCTGTGACACCTGATCTGAAAAGTGGTAGCTCTTTCACGGAAAGGGAGAGAGAGAGAGAGCGAGAGAGAGAGAATCAGATCAGTGATGTGAAAACAAGAGAATTAGCCGGAACGACATCTGAACTGACTGAGAAAATCCGAGAGCTGACGAAAAATCTTGAAGCAGTTACGGTGCCTGTAACTATTGGTCCGGTTGTGCCTATTTTTGATAAGCAAAGATAAGCAAAGAATGGGTGAAAATGGTTTGACAGTTCCTTATGTTGGAAATGGTTTGGTTGGTACTTGTTCTTTGGAGGAATCAGGAATGAGAACGGGAGGAAATAATTTGAGTCAGCTGAGACAAGACACTTGTAGGGGAGGATTAGATGTACAGCCTAATTCAGGATTGAATACTGGTTGTTTGGGAGGAACAATTCTGGAACCACAGAGGGTGACAGAACAAGTGGGTGTAGTGAAAAAATCTACTGAAATAACAGCTGAGGATTTGAATGATTGGTTGAAAGTTCTTCAAAAGAAGGATAAAGATTCACAGGCAATTGATGTAGCCAGGTTGCGCATAGAATTGGAGGAGCTCATTGCAGGAACAATTCCTACAGATATACTCAAAATTCATCATGATGGGGAGTTGTTATTCATGTGTAAGAGCATCACCTGGAGGGCTAAAAGTACCCATGAGAGGTTAAGGGCAATAGCGAGTGAACAAGGAGTTGACATGGATAAGGTGAAGGTTTTGCAGAAGTCTTACAGGATGGATTTCACGGACAAGGATATTGAAAATCTAAATGGTGTTGGTAGAACAGGACAGATTAAGGAAATGATTGCCTTATTGCGAAAATGGGGTGATGTAGAAAAATGGAAGGATAGGTGGTACAAGAAAAGGGAAGATTCAGTGGACAGGACTTATTCAGCTTTCCCTGTGAGAGAAAAAGAGAAAACAGTGGATGCTTATCCTATGAGAGAAATTCCTGGAGGTGGATATGTACATGTCCCATGGACTAGACAGGATATTTTATCATTTACAAATGATTTCCCTCGACTAAGAGAAAAGCCCGTCGAGTGGTATAGGCAGGTAGACAGGTTTGTGAAATTGTCAAAAGGGATTGACCTGAATAGTCTGTTTGATATAATTGTTCCAGCAGACTTGTGGGCTGAGTGTAAGATAGTTATAGATTGGCCTGCAAAAGAGTATCCAAGAGATCCGAAGACAGGAGCACCAGATCCAGAGGTTATGAAAAAGTATGATCAGGTTATTGTGTTCCTGAAAAACAAAGTACCCTCGAAAGAGACAGACTGGGTTAAAATAGATCGAACACATCAAGAAGCAAAAGAATCAGTTCATGGTTTTTACGAAAGGCTGATATTGGCTTTTAAACAGTTCAGTGGAGATGAACACCTGGGTGACAAGGATTTGAGTCATTTTGTATACAGATTTGTATATGGCCTGAGACCTGAAATAAGTGAGAGAATACGTGAACATACAGTTGACTGGCAGAGTAAAAAGATTGATGAAATCTTGAGACATGCGAAGTACTTCAGTGATGAGATTGAAGCAAAACAGAGAAAACTGAAAGAGAAAGCAATGTGGGCACAGGTGAAAGTTGCTGAGAGACAAGAAGCACAGTTGATGGAACAGGCAAATAATCCAGGGATTAGACCCAGATATGCGGGAAAAGGAAAAGGGAATTTAGAGGAGGCCAAGAAAAAGTTCCCTTGTCACAACTGTGGACAATTGGGGCATTGGAGATCCGAGTGTACCAATCCACCATTAGTGAGTAATGAAAATAAATCCTTAAATCAACAGGTGCAGAACGAGGGGTGTAATCAACAGCAGCAACAGCAGAAGGTGGTCAGACAGCAGAGCCAAGAGCCAAAACCGCCTTTGCCGCAGAATAGAGGGTCCAAAAAGTATAACCAGGACTCAGGATTCTACAGTGATGAGCAGGTAAACAAACCGAGACGTTCTAACCTTGTACAGCAGTACTGGTTAAAGAATGAGGGGAGTGAGTCTGAAGGGGACTATTGACGGTGCCGAAGAGAGGAGGAAGAGTGCATACTTGGTTCAACTCTAGAAATAGACCAGGCAGGACCATTTGTAGATGGGAAAATAAATGGGGAGAGTGTTACTTTTTTGGTAGACACAGGAGCGACAAGATCAACTGTCAGGTCAGCAGATATTAGAAATCTTCCTCTCTCAGACGAAGCAATCCAAGTAGTTGGTGTAGCCAATACACAGATTAAGACTCGTCTTACTGAACCAGTAAGGGTGAGAATAGGGAAATTTTCAGACATGCACAGATTTGTTGTCTGTGACACTAGTCCGGTGAACTTGTTAGGTAGGGATCTATTATGCAAGATGAATTGTACAATTTTCTGTACTCCAGATGGAATAGCTTTTGAGACACCAGATGAGGATGTTTTGTACCGGATGACTCTAGACAATAGAGAGAGTGAGATTGTGGGTACATATGCAGTGTTCAATCCAGATGATTTGCCTCAGGAGTTGAGACACACAGTGAAAACAGCAGTCTGGGATTTTACTGGAGAAGATGTGGGATTGATGAATAATGTAGATCCAGTGAAGATTTCAGTAAAAGAAGGGATTGTTTATCCTAATATTCCTCAGTACAGATTGACACCAGAGATAATTGAAGGAATAACTCCTATAATTGACAAGATGATTCAACAGGGTGTTTTTAGAGAGATACTGAGTAGCCCGTGTAATTCACCGATAATGGTGCTGAAGAAACCTAATGGAAAGTTCAGGATTGTACAGGATTTGAGAAAAGTTAACAAGATTGTGGTGGCATGTTGTCCTATTGTGCCAAATCCTTCAGTGATTTTGTATCAGATTCCTCATGATGCTGAGTGGTACACGGTGATTGATTTGTGTCATGCTTTCTTTTCAATTCCATTGCATCATGACAGCCAGCCGATTTTTGCATTTCGGTTTGGCCAGCTTATTTTAGCATGGTGTCGTATCCCACAGGGGTATACAGAGAGTCCTTCGATATTCAATCAGTTATTGAAGAAATCATTGGAGAGTTTGATCATGCCTGAAAGCTCAGTGCTAGTGCAGTATATCGATGACCTACTTGTGGCATCGAAGACACGTGAAGCTTGTGAAGTAGATACCATAGCGTTACTGAATCATCTGGCAGATGGAGGGTTAAAGGTATCTCCAGCCAAATTGCAATTTTGCAAGAAAGAGGTGCATTATCTTGGACACAATATTGAAAAAGGTCTGAGAAAGGTGACCGATGACAGGATCAAAATTATCAGAGGAATGAGAGCCCCAATGACCCAGAGAGAAGTGAGGATGTTTCTGGGAATTGTGGGTTATTGTCGTCAGTGGATAAGTAATTTTTCCCTGATAGCAAAGCCACTGATTAAGTGACAAAAAGTGAGGTGAGAGACCCATTGGAACTGGATGGGGAACAAATGGCAGCATTTGAAGAATTAAAGAGCAGAATGTGTGAAGCCCCTGCTTTGGGAATGCCAGACTATGAGAAAGAGTTTGAGTTGTATTGCAGTGAGAGAAATGGGTGTGCACTTTCAGTGTTAATTCAGAAACATGGACAACTGCGAAGGCCGATTGCATACTTCTCATCGACACTTGACCCCGTAGCTGTGGGTTTGCCAGGTTGTCTGAAAGCAGTAGCTGCTACATGCAGAAGTTTGGAACAGAGTGAGGGTATAATAATGGGATATCCTGTAAGGGTATTCGTACCTCATGATGTGGCTATTCTTTTGACAAGAAGCAGGACTCAGTACATGTCACATAGTCGGCTGACTAAATATGAGAAAATCATTCTGGGAGCATCAAATGTGACTCTTGAGAGATGTGTGAATGTGAATCCAGCAACGTTGTTACCAGATGCTGATAATGCGAATGTGGGAGATGATGTTGATCATGATTGTTTGGATGTGTTTGACTACTGCACAAAACCAAGACCAGACATAAGAGATTTACCATTGCCTGAGAGTGATCATGTGTTGTTTGTGGATGGATCATGTCTGAGGACTGATGATGGTGTGCTGAGTGCAGCATATGCAGTGTGCAAGGTTTCAGAAGTTATGGAAGCTTCGCCTTTGAAAGGAGTGAGATCTGCTCAAGTGGCTGAATTGGTGGCATTGACGAAAGCTTGCAAGATTGGGAAGAATCTGAGAGTGACTGTGATGACTGATAGTCAGTACGGATTTGGAGTCGTTCATGACTTTGGCCAGCTTTGGCTACAGAGAGGTTTCTTGACGTCGAGTGGAACTCCAATAAAGAATGCTGAGGTGATTGGGAAATTGCTTGAGGCGCTACAGCTGCCTAAAGAACTAGCAGTTGTTAAGTGTGCTGCTCATGGACAAGGAGATGATTTTGTTACTCTTGGTAATAGATTTGCCAATGACATAGCGCAGTATTGTGCGAAAAATAATCATTCGATTAATATGGCACGAGAAAGGGAAATGTTTTTTTGTTCTGTGATGTTTACTAATGTCCTAGAAACGTGGGATGAAGTGAAACAGTTGCAGGATGAGGCGGGAAATGAGGAAATGAGAGATTGGATCAAGGCAGGTTGTGCCCCAAGAGAGACAGATCATGTTTGGATTTACAGAGATGGTAGACCAGTCATGCCAAACTCCATGCTGTCGACAATGGCAAGAATGTATCATGGCCAGGGACATCTGGGGAGGGACGCAATGATTAGGTCATTTAAACAGACCTGGTACAATGCAAAGTTCAGGTTGATTGCAGAGAGCATCTGTCAGAGATGTTTGATTTGTCAACAGTTCAATACTGGAAAGAAAACTGTGGTGAGTCTAGGAACAATAGGCAGAGCAGGAGGTCCTTTTACCAGAATGCAAATAGATTTCATTGAAATGCCCCAAGTGAACAAATTGAGGTATGTTCTAGTGGTAGTCTGTTTGTTCTCAAGATGGGTGGAGGCCTATCCGACTAGGAGAAATGATGGAATAACAGTTACAAAATTATTGTTGAGAGAGTTGATTCCTAGGTACGGGTTCCCAGTGACAATTGAGTCAGACAGAGGTGGACACTTCTACAATGAGCTTATGGGTTTAATTTGTGAAGCATTGAGCATACAGCAGAAGCTACATTGTGCATACAGACCAGAGGCTTCAGGAGTCGTTGAACAGATGAACGGCACAATAAAAAACCGAATTGGTAAGATGTGTTTAGCCACTGGAATGAAATGGCCTGATGTCTTGCCTCTAGTGCTGATGACTATTAGGTCTACTCCAGATAGAACCACAGGTTTGAGTCCGCACGAAATCTTAATGGGACATGCAATGCGACATGCATTTGTGCCTGTCAACAAGTTGATGACAATAACTGATGACATGATTTTGGATTACTGTAAAGGCCTGGCTGACGCAGTTCATTCTGTGTTTCACCAGGTTGGAGAAGACGCTACCACACTTGAGAAGAAACAAGCCCATGATCTGAGTCCAGGAGACTGGGTGAGGATTAAGGTACACAGAAGAAGAAATTGCTTGGTTCCAAGGTGGGGAAGGCCAAGACAAGTTATTCTGACTACGACAACTGCAGTAAAGTGTGCCGGTGTGAAGAACTGGGTGCATGCAAGTCATACTCTGAGAGTTCCAAATCCAAAAGAAGGGACTGGTAAAGAGTATTTTGAAGAGTCAGATTCGAGTGATGATGAAGAAACTGAGCCAGTGAGAAGGAAGAAGAATCCTGAAAGAGCTGAAGGAGAAAGAGAGTCAGGTGATTCTTTCCTTCCAAAAGAGGCTTCAAGGGAAACATTGAGAGTTTCAGAGGAGAGATCAGATTCTGTAAGAGTGCCTGAAGTTCCAACGAACAGTGGAGAAGAAAGGAGAGAAAAGAGCAATTCCACAGGGAATACTCCTGAATCGGATGAGGAGGTTGAAATTCCACTTGAGATTACACCTGAAGAAGCAGGGTCAGTAGAAGATAGAGAGGGACAGATTGCGGAAGACCCCCGAGGAGGTGTAGGGAACATTCCTGATAAGCTAGGTGAAGGGACAAGTAGACAGCAAGAAGATTGCGTGTCGGAGACCCGAGGAGGGACAGAAATAGGGAAATCTCAATCAGTGGTGGTAAAAACTGTGGAACAAAAGAAAACTGCGGAAGAACAAGAGGCAAATGAGACAGAATCAGATGAGAGTGAGAATGAGAAATCAGAGGGTCGAGTTCTGAGAAAGAGAACTTGGATCGGAGAAAGGAATAATAGAGAAGTGAGACCGAAGAGGAGCGTGAGAGGAGATCTTTGGCCTAACAGGATAAAGAGGCTGAGGTATCGACTGACACGAGTGGATTCATCAAAAGCTGAACAAGTGAACGAGGTGTCGAATCAAAATCAAGCGAAGGAAGAGAAGCAAAAGAAATCAAAAGAACTAGAGGAGATCAAGAGAATTAGAAAACCCAACCAAAAGTACAGATCACCGGAATGGTCTTATGTGGCACTGTCTGAAGGAGAAGAAGAAGAGGCAGAGAGTCAAGACAATCCGGAGGGGATCTTGAGAAAAGTGGTTGAGGGAGAGGGAAAATCTGTTGGAATCCTGAAAGTAATCTTGACTGACATTGGAGAAGAGTTTAGATGCACAGGATGTTGTTGATGATCTGATACAATTTGATGTTGCTGAAGAAGAAGTGAAAAGTGATGAAAATCCAAATTGAGTGAACTGAAGGAGTCACTTGGAGAAAGTGAAAAGAAGAAAATCTGAAATTAACTGTGTGAGATAATTTAGAGTTCTAAATTCAGTAGTGGAGTAGAAGAGGCTAAGTCAAAAGACACTGCCGAAGTAGTAAAATGGCTAATACAGAAAATAATCAAAGTAGATGTGCCTTTTTGAAAAGATGGTGTAGAATGTGCTGCTGCTGTACTGGATTATTAATGCTATTATGGGTTGTACTAGCTTTACTAGTTACTTTTAGAGTTACAATAGATCAGTTTGGAATACATACTGAGAATGTGACTAATGTAGAGAAAAGTTCACAAAAAGTAGTTCCAACTAGAATTAGTAACATTTACATACATAAAGATAGGTCAATTAATGATTTTTCTAGCAATGTTTTTTCAAAGTTGTTGTACGAATACGTAAAGACAATGGAAGTTAGGGATTGCTACGCATGTATGCAATTACCTGCATCCGTTTCAGAAGGTGTTACTTATCACCATTTACCAGCTACGTATGGAATTTCATGTAGTGTGTTAAGTAGTGTTTTTTATTTGTTAGGGAAAATAGATTATGAAATGTCTAACAAAGATAACATTTTTGGGCAATTGCCTGTGAACAAAAAGCTGAATCCAGCTAAAGAAGCTAACATTTTTGGTGAGATTTTTATTGAGAAAGAGGAATTAACATTAGATTACATTTTTAAAAACAATTTAACTTGCAGTTTGAAAGAAGAGGAGAAGGCTTTCCTAAACATGGTAGAGGAAAGGAGAATAAGCATGCATGAAAAGGCAGGGAAATATAAAGTGAGTGAGACAATTTGGGACATTGAAATGAGAAAAGAATTGAAGAATGGAGCTAGTCCAACTTTAGCTTTAGATTCACCACAGAAGGGTAAACTATGCATTACCAGAAGGAAGTCTCAATATGATACATATTTTGTTGGGACTAGTGAGTGTCATGATACATACTTCATTGCAACAGGATGGGGTTTTAAAGGTGGAGAAGATCCAGTTTTCCCAGGAGTGTATTATGTTTGTGGGAACAAGGCTTATTACAAGTTGACTGACCATTGGTATGGCACGTGTTATGTGGGCCTGGCCTTTCCAAAGATTTTTCATATAGATAGAATAGAAGATGTAGAACACATTAATTTACTAACACGTTTTAAAAGAGAAACTTGGTCAGAAATAGTGGCTGATATTTTTGGTGCTTTAATTCCAGCAGTGGGAATTTCTTTGAATGCATATAAAATTCGGAAACTGTCAACAGTGGTGGATCGCTTATCGACAAGTACCGCTGGAGGTTTTTTTTTGGTGAATACGGAGATGATTGCCGTACGTGCCATGTCTATGCAAAATCGACTTGCCCTTGATATTCTATTGGCCAAGGAGGGTGGAGTCTGTGGAATGCTGAAAGTTCAACATTGTTGCACTTACATTCCTGACGAAAGCAAAGACCTAAAGGTCTATATCAAAAATATTACTGATTTACATGAAGAATTAGTACCCCTGGAAGCTGAAAGTATCTGGACTAAAATAGCTAATAAGATAGTTGCTGTTAAGAGTTTTATTGCTAAGATAGGTAGTACCTTTATTGGTAAAATATTATTTCCTTTGACATGTGTAATTATTGATTTACTGATACTAAGATTGGGGTGTTTGTGTTGTAAAAGCAGGGGAGGGAAAAAGAGAATAATTAGAAGAAATACTGAAAAGAAACAAAAGAGGTCAAAAAGAGACCCACAAGAAATAGAATTAGAAGAATTGAGGGAGAGTGTTTACTTGGAGTCAAAGAGGGATGATGTGAGGGAGTCTGGTGTTTAATGTTGTGTTATAAAAGACATTTCCGATTTCTCCTAAAATTGGGACTAATTTTTTTTTTTTGGGTTGGTTTTTGTGGTGATAAGATATCACCAAAGGGGGGATTGCTGGAGCAGAGTTTTCTGTTGAAAATTTATTGGGTTTTAAGCTCCAGTTTCGTTTATATGTTTTGATTAAAATTACTAGTTTATAATTACTAATTAATAGTTTGTCTTGTTATGGTCAGCTTAATCAACACTACTAATGAGAGAAACTACACGTGGGAATGCATATATGTTGCTTAATAATAATGTGCGGTTCTAATTAAATGAATGTTGCAAAGTGCTATTTGTTTAAAGCACAAACGCTTTTTAAAATAACGTGTACTAATGCTTTATTGCGTTGCAGAAGGCTAGGTAATTACATACACATATGGGTATTAGTGGGGATTGACACTGTTTAGTCGTTATGCTGTGGTAACGTTGTTTTGTGTTTCTTTTAATTAAGATGGTCCGTTTGGCCTAAAACAAGATGGCTGCCTTTTACAGCCTGCACTCGAGTGATTGAATTTTGATGGGAGGCCTTGCTGAATATGGTCGAGAGTCACCTGACCACAGCCTTTGCCTGGTTAGAAAATCTTCCGTGAGGACAGCAGCTCTGGGAACAATTCCAGCTGGCCTTGGACAAGGATAAAGTACAATGAACATTGTCCAGTCTGCGGTGACTTTGCTAAGATATCAAGGAAGAACATTTACGAAAGCAACATTTGCAAACTTGAGTTTCCTTCTTCCGTCTTTTTATTTTTGTGATTTTTCCTGAGCGGAGGTTTTCTAAATGTAACCGAGAGACTTCCTTTCCTGCTCGCTCTGCTCAGTGGCTCAATGGATATCTAATTTTTGTTTGTAACTTTTGTTCGCAACATTCTCTATAAATATGTTAGACTAGAGAGGGTCCATGTTCGTTCGCATTCGTTCATTCTTTGGGTGTCTATTGCGTTCTTTGTGTTCATTTGCGTTTGGACTTCTTCCTGAACCTATGCTGAGGACGGCAGCTCGAGAGACTTTACCGAGAGACCTGTCCTGACCCATTTAGCTAGAATAGGTAACTATGAGAATAATGATTTTGCTAATAATTGACTTTCCATTTGAATTAATTTAGATAAATAAGCATTTGATTGAATTACAGTGTTGGGTGTTCATTTCTTGTCATTTCTTGAGTTTTCAAAATGTATTTCCTATGTTTAAAATCATGACTCAGGACAATAACCTTATGGTTACATTGACCTCATTGTAGATGCAGATTGGTTTATTCCTTTATTCAGCGTGGATAGAGTAAATAGAATGAGTTTTAGTGTGATGGGCCCTAGCGTATGATGTATGAATGTGTGTGTGACTGTAGGTTTACTCTGTCCGTGGAAGCAGGGAGATTTTATATGCGCCGATCTGCAGCACTGATACCATAGAATACTTTGAGTTAAACAGTGGGACTGTGGATTCACCCTCGGTATTATGAGAAGCTTTTAAGGCGGTTATCCGGGGCAAGTGCATCACCAAGCAGGCTGGGGTATTGCGCTCACTCAGGGGGACCTCCGGCATCTGGAGGGGGAAATTTGGGATCTCGTGTTGGAGTACTTTGAGTCTAACAGCCTGGCAACCCTGGGACGCATCAAAGAGAAGATAGTAAATTTGAAGAGGCCACACAGAGAGAGACGCATTACCCGGGCAGGGAGGCGCAGGCACGCCAATACGGAGAGGGGGAATCGAGCTGGGAAGACGTTGGCAGGCCTCCTAAAGAAGCCGTGGGCCAGTGAGTACGTGAGTGAACTGCACACTAGTTGCAGAGAGGTGATTGCCGGACAGGAAGTGGTGCAAGCAGAAATTATTGCATTCTACACCTCTCTGTACTCGGCTAGGCAGCCTGAAGCGAATGTGGATCTGGTACTCCTCCTGGAATCGATCAAATTAGCCTGGTTAAGTGACAGTCAGAGGAAGTATCTTGATGAGCCCTCTGCTGAGGAGGAAGTAATTGGGGTGATTCGGGTCATGCCTGAGGACAAAGCTCCCAGGCTGGATGGACTCACAGCTTCATTTTACAAGGAATATGCACCGTTCATTGTCCCCCCCCTCAACATGTAAGAGGAATCACTGGAATGAGGCTCACTGCCCCCCTCTCTCTGGGAGGTTTTGATCGACACCATCCTCAAACCTAATAAGGACCCTTTATTATGCGACTCCTATAGGCCACTGTCAATGATAAACCTAGATAATAAGATACTCGCAAAACTACTGGCGTCGTGTCTGCTTCCTCGGTTGCTGGCGGTGTTGTGGCCTGACCAATGTGGCTTTGTGCCTGGACGAAGTAAATCCCACAACCTTAACACCCTCTTCGCGACCATGCAGGAGGTAGATAATACTCCCCCCGCCGCAGCTGTTTCCTTAGACGCAACCAAGGCCTTCGACACCTTGGAATGGCTGTACCTGTTCACACTCCTTTCTCGCATTGGCATCAGCCCCCTTTTCCTAAAAAAATCGCCTCGCTGTACTTGCCTCCGACGGCGAGACTGAGAGTCAACGGTCTGGTCTCTCCCCCTATCATGGTAGCCCGGGGCATGCATCAGGGATGTCCTCTTTCCCCTCTTCTGTTCATGGTGGCGATGGAGCCGCGAACGGCCAGACTTCGGTAACACCACGTGCAACGGGGACTAGATTTGACCCCCAGGGTGATCATGGTTTCTATGTATGGGGACGATGTGACCTTATATGTTCAACGCCTAGCTGAAAACCTAGACCCACTCATCCGGGAAGTCATCCGCTTTGGATGCCTGCCGGGCGTCACCATGAATTGGGAGAAGTTCATCATCTTCCCGCTCACCCAGGCAACCGATCCATTCCAGTCAGAGTTCCCACTTAAATGAGCGGACTCCTCTGTGAAATATCTCGGGATTGGGCTCAGCCAGAACACAGAGGAACTCTGGTCCTACAATTACGGCAAGCTGATCGACTGGTTTGAGAGTAGACTGAACAGGTGGAAGACACTCCCTCTGTCCCTGACGGGCCGACTGGCGATCGCTAAGATGGTGGTTCTCCCCAAATTTTTATATGTCTTTGTTTATGTGCCGCTTCTCCTTACAGCTGCCTTTAAACGGCGATTACGCTCGAATTTGATATTGCTTGTGTGACCGGTCGGACAGCCCCGATTCACATGGGAGGTCTTAACGTTGCCGTTTGAGCAGTGTGGGATGGGTGCGCCTGATATGGAACTGTAATACAACTGTGCTCAGACTCAATTTGGCTATCATTGGGTGTATCCGGCCATTTTTATGGCACACACTGCCCCGGAGTGTGACAGAGTGGACCTGACGCCTCTGCACATAGTGCTCTTTGGACGCTGAAAGAGACCCCGAGTCACGGTTGATACGGTGAGATGCGCAGGGTGGGCGTGGCAGAAGCTTAGACATAGAGTGCAACTGGAAACAGTGTTTGCCCCCTCGATACCACTAATCAGGCATTCAGAATTCCCTTTCACCACAGAGCCAGGGATAGGCCAAAGACTGCGGAAACTACAGCTCCATACGATGGGGCAGGCATTCCCCAGTGGGGTGTTTGCTACCGTAGATGAAGCACTGGGCAAAAAACACACCGGGATGCTGGATAGACTCATATTATCAGTTGAGAGCAGCACTACACGCACTTTTTGAATCTTTCCCTGTGGCGCCACCAAAATTTCAAGTGTTAGAGGAATTCCTAGCGAATCCCCCACCTGTACTTGGGGATGCAGTGCGTGTCGCCGATATGTGTCCCTCCAGCGCAGCGCGAGTGGGAGAAAATACTGGGCGGCCCCCTGGAGGAGAGCGTATGGGCTTACTGCTGTGCGCAGTTCAAAGCAATGTCACCCAATTACAGGCCGCGACTTATTCACTTCAAGTTCATCAACAGGCTGTATAGGACCACTGTCTTGTTGCACAAAGCTGGGCTGAGTGAGGATGTGAGGTGCATGAGATGCCGTTCCCCAGAGGCCTCTTTTCTGCACCTGGCCTGGGAGTGCCCGGCAGTGGCAAGGTACTGGGAATGAGTTTTTGAGGTACCGGCTCTAATGACATATTAAAGAATTGAATGCTCCCCGCTAGTGGCCCTGTTGGGGTACGTACGCAGAATAGCTGTGGAGCACAGGAAACTGGTGGCCATGCGGCTACTGCTAGCAGAAAGAAGGGTGGCAATCTGTTGGGGCTGCAGGCGCAGTCCGAACGTGACAAAGTGGCTTGAAGACGCTGCATTCTGCCACAGCCAGCTGTCTGACTACTGGGAACTCATGCCCGCACAGTCATGATCAAAGAACATCTGGGCACCACTGCAAAGTTACCTAGACTCTCAACCCCCTGCCTAAAGAGAGCTCACATTGGCAGAGACATAAACACTGTGCACTGATCAACCTAAACTTCCATGGGTTCGTCGAGACCGCTGTCGCGACTGACAAGACATGGCCTCACAAGGGCCAGAGAGAAACCCCTCCTCTCCCCCCTCTGTATTTCCCCTCCTCTTTCATTATTCTATCTTTACTTTTCTTTTCCATGGTTGGCATAGCCCTCTGGAATCTGTCCAGAGAGGGCAAAATGCTGCAAAAGACAGAAGGACGTTATATGTGCATGGGACTCACGTTTAGTTAGAATGCATTAGGTAACTGAGCAATGCTTTGTACCCTCGCTTCACTGTCTTTTTAAAATTCAATAAAAAGACATTTTAAATAAATCATGCAAAATTAGAATTTTCAAAAATTTTACTTAAGGCAAAATTTAGCAACTACAAATCTTTCTGCTTAATTAAACATTTGCCCAAGCCTACTTGTCAATAATGTTGATGATGTTTTTATAAGGACCTTTGCACTAACTGCAGATTCTGGCAAAAGGCCACACCTACAACATAGAATGTACTGGGAATAGCCAGATGAAAAAGAAATTACGCTTTATGGGAAAGGGTGTTTGGCTCTAGAATGAAGTGTATTGCCTGTACTCAGGGCTCAATCAGCATATCTAAACTGTGTGCCCAGTGGGCTCTTGGGGAAGAGGTCTTAATTGCAGGGTTTGGCCAAAGTCAGTCAATGAACCCAGAGATTTCTGAAAATGCATGAAGGCCATATCCAGCATGTGTGAAGAGGTAGGATGTTGAGTGCTATGCCAGGTTCAGCACTTGGAGCACATGAACAATGCTGAAGTTCATACTCAGCAACAGGAAGAGAGTGGGACCTTGCTGAAGGCCAGTCCTTTAAACCCAGATTCTGAAATGGACTCATAAATCTTGTATCCTCAACTTAGGCCCTGTGTAAGCCCATACTGTCTGTTCCCACAGATTTCCAGGCACATCCAATGGAGCCTTTTGAATTATGGGCCGCAGAGGAATTGAGCAACTAGACTAATTTCTTTGATGATGTCAGTTGTGATGCAATGGCAGCAGCTATGTGATTGATCCGTCGGAAGCATTTTCCACTTTAGCTGCCTGGGCCCAAATAAAACAATCTCTTTATGAATTTTTATTTAACACAGATTTTGCATAGTACCCATAGAGGCATTGGTCCTCTGATGAATTTTGTATTGTCGTAGTGAGCCTTCAGGATGTCCAAGTCACTGACCACCCAATATGGACCATTAATTGGTGGCCAATTCACAATTTCGAAATGAGGTTCAAATATACTACTCTCAGAACCAGACTGTAGAAATAAGGTATTGCAATTGGAAGACCAAACCTCCTGAAGAAGTTTAGTCTAACCAGAATAATACAAAACTAAAGCTCTGCAGTAGCGAAACAAAACAAAAGCAGCAGAACTTAGTGCTCTGAAAATATACTATAACTATCTCTGTTACGCATTTAGAATCAAATCTAATAGCACAGTCTAAAGAAAGAACATCAGGACACAATAACAGACCCAGGCAATTTAGAAATTTTAGTTATTGCATTAAAGATCCAACACGAATGCATACAAAAACAATTTATGTAGCTCAGTTAAAATGCCAATAGAATGTAGTATTAAACCACACACTTAATCAAAGAATTTCAAAGAGGATGGTTTTAGCATTACAGATTCCCACTAAAAATGAAGGCAGGAGGATAGTTCTAAGAAAGACTCATTCAATAATGGGACAAGGGGGCAAGTTAAAGTCCAATAGGGAAAAGGTCCACGGGCATGGGCAAAGGGGGGAAATTGAGCAAAATTAGGAAAGTTCAGATCTGGTTTCTCACTAAATGGTCCAAACGTATTCAGCAAGCAAGAGTCATCCAGCTCTGGTCCATTTGGTTCAGAACTGATTTGTCCCAAATATTAAGCAAGCACCATTTAACCATGAGAGGTACAGCAGCACCAAACAGGGTGTTCATAAAATTTACATCTGCTTCCCAATAGCGATGTATAACAGGGCATTTCCATATATTATGAATAAGGTGCCTTTCTGACCATATCATCTGTGACAGGCCTCGTCTGTAGCTCTGCTCATTTTCACTTAAGTGGTGCAAGTGAAATAGGCACTATGTAGTGTTTTTAGCTGCACCAAGCAAAATGCAGACTTAATCACTATTTCCCCCGAGGAGGCCAGGGCCTCAGGCCATTCACCATCTTCCACTCCACATAAGCTTTAAAGCTCACTCCTCATGCAATTGTATGAGGGTGACTTACGTGTCATATGGTTGTCGAGTAGTCTATCCTCCAGTGGGGAGGAACCAGGTTCCTCCTCGCCTCTAGGCAGTACTGTTTTAAGAGCGTGCCAAACCTGTAAATAAAGGTATGTTTCGGAGGGAGCTAGTTGATTGTCCAGCTGCAAGTCAGAAGTGGGAACAACTGCCCCCCCAACCAGAGATCACCCACCTTGGACAGTCCAATGAGATCCCTTTTGTCAAATCCCGGTAGTGTACCTAGGGTGCCCAGTGCCCCAGAATCCCATAGGGGCATAGATTGGGTTATACTACCCTTCCACCCCAGCACTGCCAGTGTGGTATGCTGGAGTGTCAGCCGTGGGGGCCTTGTAATGTAGAGCATTCTGAAGTTGAATACAGTTCATGCAAGTACCCCCCAGGTTGCATAGTTAGGTGATCCATACACAGTGAAGTTTAATCCTCTGGAAGGTGTGCCAATTGGTTGATAGTGCCGAGCTGGGCTGCCTAGTAATACTTCTGTATATTGAGTGATGTAATTCCACCACCATACCATCCCCTTGTAAGCGTATTAAGTGCTATACATGTTGACCCCCATTCAATAGTAGTGTGTGTAATGTGGAGATTATGGTCTTGAAGTAAGTCACTGTGACGGGGTATGAGGTTTTGTGGGAGTAAGTATGGGAAACGAGGTAGCACCATCATTTTGAAGTGCGCTGCTCTCTCGAGTAGGGACACGGGTAGAGACCTCCAATGTTGTACGTTGTTCTTTAACCTTTCTAGGGGCAGTAATAGGTTTTTCTTATTGAAGAGGTCTGGGTCACTGGTGACAAAAATTCCAAGGTATTTGAAGCCCTTTGTAACCACTCGGATCTCACAGTCTTGGGGCAGCACGGGTGTTGGACCATGTAATACATAAATTAGTGATTTTGTCTAATTTAGCAAATATCCAGAATAACAGCCAAATAGGGTGAGTATATGCATTATTCTGATTAGGGAGAATTTGGGGCTCCACATACAACATGACATCATCAGCATAAAGAGAAATTATATCCTCCCACTGATCAGTCCAGTGGAGCCCTAGTAGCAGGGGGTGTATGCGGATCCAAGCAGCCAGGGCATCCAGCATTAGGGCAAAGAGGAGCCAGGGAAGTGGGCAACCCTGTGGGGTACCAAGCTGCAAATGAAGACTCAAGACGTTCCACAATTTACCACAACATGGGCCAGGTGTTCGGAATATAAGAGCGGCACTCATCCTAAACATTTGGGGCCAACAAAGCTCATTACTGTATCAAAGGCCAGGTGAGCATCTAGGGAGAACGCTTACTTTTTTGGATCTCCTTACATCTGTTGGCTCATCATCACTGTCACTCTGTTCAAACTGTTCAGAACTTTCAGGAATAGTTAGTGGTATGCATCCAACAACTTCTCAAGATCTCACCTCTTTGAGGTCAATGGTATCTGGGTACAGCTCACTTTCTTGATGCACTAGGCCCTTTGTTAGGATCTGTCTCTCTGGTAGTCAACTCTATTTGCTGAGATAATTTGATACCAACAACAGGTGACTCTCGTGGACCACCTTCAGGAGAACAAGTGCAGTCCCAGCTGCTTG
Source organism: Triturus cristatus (assembly GCF_964204655.1). Lineage (NCBI taxonomy): Eukaryota > Metazoa > Chordata > Amphibia > Caudata > Salamandridae > Triturus > Triturus cristatus. Next base: position 240,343,202 of record NC_140582.1, read on the forward strand.
CTGTTCCCCAACAGCTTGACCAACCTGGTCCCTCTGTCCCACTGAAACCACCGGCACATAGGGAACAGGTGCTGTTGTAACATCTAGGGGACATGGGATTCTGTGAGCAGGGGCCGCGTGTACCCAAGTCGGGAGACCTCTGCACTTAACAGCGGTGTTGGTAACCAGGATCACCTGGTATGGTCCTCTCCAATGGGTTCCAAGAATGGTTTTTGAACATTCTTCTTCACCATTACCCAGTCACCAGGACTAAGGGCTTGGCACTGCTCCGGTTGAGTCGCAAGGGCAGTTTCTCCAGCCTGGTAAAATACAAAACCTACCACATCAGCCAAAACTTTGCAACAGTCTAAGTTGAGATTCTCTGTTATGTTGACTAAAGCATTCGCAGGAACAGCTGGCTGTCTCATCACTTGTCCCATTATCACTTTGCAGGGTGACAATCATCCTCCTATCTGGTGTACTTCTCAAACTCATCAACACAAGAGGCAATGCATCAGGCCACTTTAAAGACGTTGAAGCACATACCTTCGCCAATCTATTCTTCAAAGTACCATTGACCTTTTCGACAAGTCTAGAAGCCTCTAGACAGTAACTGCTGCACATAATATTTTCAGGACCTCATTGTTAAAAGGAGTTCCTCGGTCTGACTCAAGAAAAGTTGGGAATCCAAAATGTGGAATTAACTTTCTTAACAACAATTTTGCCACAGGTGAGCTGTCATTTTGTCGTGTTGGATAAGCTTCAACCCATTTTGAGAAAATGTATACAATGACCAGTATATATCCTAAGCTGTTGCGAAGGGGCATTTCAATGAAATCTATTGGCATCCAGTTGAAGGGACCTGCGGATTTTCCTATGTGACCCATGACAACCTGCGTTTTCCTTCCTGCATTCTGTTGTTGGCATACCACACAATGGTGGCACAATGTTTCGGAAGCCACCCATAATCTGGGATTAAACCTCACTTATCGAAAGAGGAGCACCTTTGCATCTATTCCTACATGTGCAGAACCATAGTAATGTCTAGCCATAGGTGGCAACAAGCTATTGAGTAATATAGGTCTGCCATCAGTGTGAACCCAGACTTCATACTCCCTTTTTGTACATCCTGTACACACCTAACCTTGCTGTTCTGCTTCTGTCACTTCTTCCAGCAGTCTCCTGACCATATCCCAGGTAGTTAGTTCTGTTAACAACATATTGTAATTTGTGACATCTGCTGTTTTGTTCAGTAAATCCTCAACGAAAGTATGTGCATTAAATGCATATAATTTTGCGATCTCATCTGCATATTTATAGCCAACGGTCACTTAGTCAGTGCTTTGTTTATGTGCTATACACTTGACCACGGCATTTTGGGCAGGCAATTGTAGAAAAAGCAACAGGCCCCTTACACTTTCCTCATTTCAGACAAGCAATCCAAAGGAAGTCATGAACAAATTCTGTGACCACAATTGCCCGAAGTCATATGTTACTCCAAAGACGTACTGACTATCTGTAAATATTGTAACTCTATGTTTTTCAGAAATGCTACAAGCTCATGTCAATGCAACCAGCTTTTCCACTTGTGCAGAGTACAATCCTTGCAACCATGACGCTTCCACAAAACCAGCAACTGTGCAGAGCATAAGCAGCTCTCAAATTTTCTTCACTGTCTCTCAAACAAGAAGCATCAGCAGACAACACACGAACAGATTCAGGCAATGGTTCATCTTGGAAGTCGGGACTGGGGTCGGTACACAATTCAGTCAAATCCAAACAATCATGTTCAACTTCATCAGTCACAGTTTCATTTCCAGGCAGTGGCAACAGAGTAGACAGATTAAAAAATGTGCATCTTCTAAGAGTCACGTTCTCTGAAACCAAAATAAGACAACTGTTCGTCAGATACTGTATCCGAGTACAGGTTAACAGTATCTCCACTGAATCGGGTACAAATACAGTCAATGGATGTCCCACTACTATGCTTTCCCTCTGCTCAAGACTCACACATGCAGATGCAACTGATTTCAAACATCTCGGTAATGCTGTGGCTACAGGATCAATTGGGTCTGAAAAATATGGTATGGGCCTGCACAGCCTTCTCTTTCACTGCAAAATAACACAAAGCACTTGGTGTAATCTGGCATTCCCAGAGATGGTGCCCTGAAAAGGCATTCTTGCAGCTCCGTTAAAGGCAATCATACAACTGTCATCCAGGGTACCGGATCAGACACGTTTTTGTGTGTCAACCTCTGGAGAGATTTTGCTGTTAGGGAAAAATTTGGAATCCACTGCCGAAAATAGCCCATCATTCCTAAGAACATGCAGACTTCCTTTGGGGTAGTTGGCAGGCTCATGTTTAGAATCGCTGTGATTCTTTGCTGTGACACTTTCCTTGCTCCTGTCTCAATGTGGTGTCCTAAGTATAGGACTTCAGTTTGGCAAAACTGTATCTTAGTTTAGGATACTTTATGTCCATTCTCCTTGAGATGGTCAATATACTGCACTAGCACTGAATGATATGGCACTAACAAAAACTCAAGATTCTTTTTGAGGATCTGATTAAATATTGAGGGGCTCTCTGTATACCCTTGAGGGACTTGGCACCATGCCAAAACATTATTGCCGAAACGGAAAGCAAAGAGAAACTGACTATCCTCGTGAAGAGAAATAGAATAAAAGGCATGGCACAAGTCAATAACTGAAAACCATTCAGTTTCACATAGAATTTGAAATAATATCACAGCTGGATTCGGTACCACAGGACAGCAAGGGGCAACAATGGTATTTATCCTCTTCAAATGCTGCACAATGCAATACTAGCCATTCGGCTTCTGCAAGCCCATAATGGAGAGTTACATGGACTTTCCATTATTACCTTTGAGATTCCTTGCTCAATCATGGAGTCGATCACATTATGGTGATTCAGACTGGTTCAACACCTTTGATTAATCAGATATAGTTGCCTGTAAAGTCTCAGACTTTAGGTAACATAGTATCTCTTAGTTCAATGGGCAAATCTTTTCTTGTCAGAAGAGGATACATTTTCATTTCAGATTTTTGTCTGGACAATTTAAAAACAACATCATTATTTGTATGAAATTCAATACCTCTTGGTGTGCAGTAGTTCAAACAATTTAATTTACACAGTAGATCATGTCCTAGCAAATTCACTGGACTCAAATCACACACCACAAATCAATGTTGATCCTCAAAGGATCCTATTTTAACAGGAACTGCTAAAGAAATTGGGTTGGACAACTTATTATTTGTACATTTTACACCTTGGATATTGTTTCCCAAGAGGAGTAGATTTGGAAACTCTGCTGTTCTTACAGTAGAGTGTGTAGCACCAGTGTCAACAAGGAATGAGACATGATTCCCATTCACTTCTTCATTCAGATAGGGACCATTCTGGTCTACCTCTAAGGCAGTAACAAGCATGCCGTCCTCCTCCCCACTCAGGCACCGTCAGGCACATGCGTCTGGATTGAAATCATCTGTCTGAATTAAATACTGTTGTGATGCATTCTGATTTGGGAAAGAATTTCTATTCAATCAATCAATAAACTTTATTCAGCTCCAAGGAGCCATAAAAGTGAGTAATACAGATATAAATAATACATAATAAAAAAAGTCACAGTAATCTTGCAAAACATTTAAAAAATATTGCAGAGCATCCTAAAACTCAGAAACAACATCCTCTAAAAGAAAATAAGAACATAAATCAGCAAAAAGCATCTAAGGATACCTTAACAATTGGGCTAAAAGGGGTCTGTCATGCTGACTACGTATCAAAAGCTAATAGAGATTAATTAATGAAAAACCCTAAAACATAGAAACAGATACAAGTACATTAGAAACAAATGCAAATTCCTGTCCTGGCTGAACACAAAACATAAGGTCAACCTGGCAATCTCTTCCTCATCCTGAGGGCCCCTATCAGAAAATTGGCTACATTAAAACAGATAAGCGGGTCTGTCAACATTTGAAAAATCAGCGCTCGTCTTAATTGCTCAAAAGGTTGCTCCTTAAATAAGGCAATATGTACCAAAACCCACAAAACTCTGCAATAGTCACAGAAAAAGATAAAATGCAGAGTATTTTGTTGAGAAATATCATCACATAAGCAAGGCCTACTATCCTTCACCTTACGTCAACCTAGTGGAACTGCAAGGGACCGATGCAAGAGGCTGAGTCTGAATATGGTCAACAGGGATCAGTGTTGAGACAACATGACACCGGCCATATAAGGCTCCATTGAAAGGCAAGCGTAAAAAAAAATATAAGACTGAACTGTAGATTTAGTGAGTTTCTGCGCCTCCATTTCTGCACCTATGATGCAGACAAAGAGCTTCTTTGCCCATATCAAATCCCTTTTTGTAAATATCATTCGGGTGTTCAAATAAGTAGGGTCAGCCCAATTTGCACATAGCATCCTTGATATAATTAATTCAAGGAATATAGAGTGCCTTGTCTAAAGTCAGACAGTCCTCTATAATTGCGTGGCTGACATCAAACACCGAGTTACACCATACCCTGCTCCATCTGAGCAGGGGGGTGAGTGTTAGTTGCTCGCACATATACCCAACTCTCAATTCTTCATGTAATATGTGAGTGGGTACTGACTAATAGACTTCTTAAGAATTTATTTTCCACAGACTGAAGATCCTTCATATCATGGTAACCTCAGATATCACTGCCATAACACGCAAGTGGAATACGTTTTCCCTGATAGAGCTTAATGAGTGCCTGAATAGGTTTGGCCCCCAATCTTGTAGCTAAGTCAAGGGTTGCAACTGTTGCTTCTGAAAATGCATTTTTTTGGGGCTTTTGTGGGGCCCAAGAGCCTCTTTCATCAAAAAGGACCCCAACGTAAAAAAAAGTGGAAACCCTAGGAAACTCGAAAACCCACAAAAAACCTTTTTTTCTGATGTTTCCTAGCTCCCACAACCATAGTGAGAGATTTAAAATAATTAGTCCTCAGATCCAATTCTCTTATAAAGGTCACAAAGGAGTCAACCAGCTGTTACAGATTTTTCACAGTCCTAGAAATTAGAACAGCATTGTGTGCATAGAGGAGGGCAGTCACAACCAATGAGCCAGCTCTCTGGAGGCCTTTTCAAGCTGCACACAGATTGTGGGCCAGAATATTAATGTATAAAATAAATAAAAAAGGGGCCAAGATACACCCTTGTCTTACTCCCCTGTGTAGTTCCACAGGGTCTGAGAGGCTCCCTGGCAGATCATACGTTATCGAAGCAGCAGGATTCAGGTGTAAATCATGCAGGAAATTCACTATGTTCTCGTCCACCCTAAGATCAATCAGTGCCCTCCACAGAATTGATCTGTTCACACGATAGAAAGCGGAGGTGAGGTTCATAAATGCCATGTGCAATGAGCCCTTCTTCTTTTCCGATAATCAGTTGTAGGTTCAGGCTTTGTTACAGGGTCTCCATACCCGGCCAGAACCCATACTGGAGACCGGAAATCACTTTGTTCTGTTCAGACCAATCCACTAACCTGGATAGAATAACTTTCCCTAAGACCTTAATAGTCAAATCTATAAGAGAAATAGGACGATAGCATTTTGAGGCCTCTTCTTGACCCCTTTTTAAACACAGGAACAATTATGGCTTTGGACTAGGACTGTGGCATACCTTTCCTACAGACAGCATTACCTACATGGGTTAAAATATTTGCGCATTGTTCTGTTTCAAAATTAAATAGATCGTCAGGAACCCCATCACGGTCAGGTGCCTTAGAACTTGGCAATGATACAATGGCAACAAATTTCTCCTCCTCAGTTAACCCCAAGGTAAAATCCTGACACCGTGCACCCTGTTCCACAGGTTGTGTCCCATCCATGACATTATTGTAAATTACTTGGAAAGGTAAGATCCAGATGTCTGAAGCGATAATCCAATCCAATGTGTCATTTCTAGATTCCTTGAAAAAAGGCCTATTGACCACCTCCCACAATTTTGCACTGTTGTTCAGTGCGCTGGCCTGTAGGAGATCATCCCAAGCTCCCATTTTAGTATCGTTTTCTTTGTGAGCAGGCCTTGTTTAGAAACTTTCCTCCTCTTCACTATCTCAATTCTGTCCCTAGGGTATGTCAAAGCTCTCATGAGACCCTGGTGGGTCCTTGAGCAGGAATGATCAAACCATCTCTCTCCTTTGGAGACCCTCCTACCAGCAGGTTTACTAAGATCCTTGTCCACCTGACAGCAAATCCTGTGAAAGGCAGTCAAGACTTCCTCATCACACTGAACCATTCCTAGGCAAGTACTAAAGTCAGATTCGCAAATATCATAGAGGTTTCTAACAAAGGATTCTGGTATCATTTTATCCAATTTTATGCAGTGGCCCTGAAACTTAGTTACTATCTCCCTGGCACATCCAACTACACGAAGCCCAACAATTACCCCCAAGTCCCAATCTAGATCAGTTGCTGGTCCTGATTCACAATGTATCTTTGCACCTCGACATTCTGCTAAGGCATCGGAGCTTGTGGTATCTGTATTGATGGGGATGTTTTAGGATTCTGAATTCTCTGTCTTTGTGCCTGTTGAGTCTGGACCATGTTATTTCCCTGAGACTGTGCATACCCTACATTCTGCAACAAATTTCCTGCAATATTCACATTGAATTTACATTTGTGTTTCCAATCCCCTAACTTTCCACACGTGTGACATGGGTTTGTTTTCTTCAATGCTGAAACATCAATATCCATTCTAAGATCTACTGGAACACCATGACCTCTACCTTGATACTGGAAATTCAGCTGTTGAAAACCATTAACACCCTGCATCTTTGGAACTTGATAATATCCTCCCTGTACAGGAACTGCATTTTCAAATCCTGGCTAATACTGACCTTTGTATATCACTCGCAATTGAGTAAACTTTAATTTCTCCTTTAACATTTTATGTTGCATCAATCAATCAATCAATCACTGCATTTGTAAAGCGTGCTACATACCCGAGAGGGTCTCAAGGCGCTGGGGAGGGGGGGTGCTACTGGTCGAAGCGCCAGGTCTTGAGGAGTCTTCTGAAGGCCAGCAGGTCCTGGGTCTGTAGGATGGTGGGGAGAGTGTTCCAGGTCTTGGCGGCGAGGTAGGAGAAGGATCTGCCGCCGGCAATGGTTTTTCGGATGCGGGGTACTGTGGCGAGGGCGAGGTTGGCTGAGCGGAGGCTTCGGTTGTTGAGGTAGGTGGGTCCGGTGTTGTGCAGTGCTTTGTGTGTGTGGATCAGGAGCTTGAAGGTGATCCTTTTGTTGACAGGGAGCCAGTGCAGGCCTCTCAGGTGGAGTGTGATGTGGCTGCGGCGGGGGACGTCGAGGATGAGTCAGGCCGAGGCATTCTGGATGCGTTGGAGTCGTCTCAGGAGCTTGTTTGTAGTTCCTGAGTAGAGGGCGTTCCCGTAGTCGAGTCTGTTGGTGATGAGGGCCTGGGTAACGGTTTTTCTCGTGTCGAGGGGGATCCATTTGAAGATCCTGCGGACGCGGAGACGGCGTTGACTTGCCTGGTCATGGAGAGAGTGGAGTCAAGGATGACCCCCAGGTTGCGTGCGTGGTCCGTGGGTTCCGGGGCTGTGCCTAGTGACGTGGGCCACCAAGAGTCGTCCCAGGCTGATGGGGTGGGTCCGAGAATGAGGACCTCTGTCTTGTCTGAGTTCAGCTTCAGTCTGCTGTCCTTCATCCAGTCGGCTACGGCCTTCATTCCTCTGTGGAGGTTAGCTTTGGCGGTGTGGGGATCTTCGGTGAGGGATATGATCAGCTGGGTGTCGTCGGCATAGGAGATGATGTTGAGGTTGTGTTGTCGTGCGACGTGGGCGAGGGGGGCCATGTAGATATTCAACAGCGTCGGGCTGAGGGAGGATCCCTGTGGGACGCCGCAGATGATCTCTGTGGTTTTGGAGCGGAAGGGTGGGAGGCGGACGCTCTGGGTTCTGCCAGAGAGGAAGGATGTGGTCCAGGCCAGGGCCTTCTCTTGGATACCGGCGTCGTGGAGGCGTGCTGATAGGGTGTGGTGGCAGACCGTGTCAAAGGCTGCTGATAGGTCCAGGAGGATGAGGGCGGCTGTTTCTCCTTTGTCCATCAGGGTCCGGATGTCATCAGTGGCGGCGATGAGGGCGGTCTCGGTGCTGTGGTTGCTGCGAAAACCCGATTGGGAAGAGTCCAGGATGTTGTTAACTTCGAGGTAACGGGTCAGCTGTTTGTTGACAATCTTCTCGGTCACTTTTGCCGGGGAAGGGAGCAGGGAGATGGGCCGGAAGTTCTTGAGGTCCTTGGAGTCCGCCTTGGGCTTCTTCAGAAGGGCGTTGATCTCGACATGCTTCCAGCTTTCTGGGAAGGTTGCTGTCTCGAAGGAACAGTTGATTATTTTCCGGAGGTGGGGCGCGATGGTTGCGCTGGCTTTGTTGAAGACGTGGTGAGGGCAGGGGTCCGATGGGGATCCGGAGTGGATGGAGTTCATGGTTTTGATGGTGTCTTCGTCGCTGACGCTGGACCAGACGGTCAGGCGACTGGTGCGAGTTTTAGTCGCAGGGGTGGTGGACTCGGTGGTGGGTGTGGGGGGGTTGGAGTTGAAGCTGTCGTGGATGTCGGTGATCTTGCGGTGGAAGAAGGTGGCCAGGGAGTCGCGCAGGTCTTGAGATGGCGGTGTGTCGTTGGTGCTGGAGCTGGGGTTGGAGAGTTCTTTCACGATGCTGAAGAGCTCTTTGGTGTTGTGTGCATTGTTGCATGTCAATCTCATCTCTGCAGTGCTCATCAAACAGCTTGGTTTTGCCAAAAGATTAATTGCTGACAAATCATAGATATAATCTCAGGTCTCAAACCATTCACACATCTGAAAATAAAATGTCCATATCTTTGGCAGCCACATTTTCCATTCCACTGTACTGTTCAAAAGCCTGTACCAAGCTCTTGTGAGAGGTATGGACAGATTATTTAAGCTCTTGGGGGCATATCAACAAGGGCTTTATCTCTGCTTTTTTGGCTTTAAAAGCCAAAAAACCAGAGATAAAACTAGCGCCCTATCAACAACAGGGTGCTAACACGCAAATTTGCATGTTAGCACCCATTTACTCTACGCTTCCCCTTGCATCTTTAATGAGATGCAAAGGGGGCGTTCCAGAGTAAAATAATAGGAGAAATGTCGCTAAGCGACATTTCTCCTATTATCAAGAATGTCGCTAACCCTGTTAGAGACAAAAAAAGCAGCGCTAACCGCGGTTAACGCTGCTTTTTTACGTCTGCTAATTTTCAGACTTAGCCATGATATCCTATGGAAGGAGGATATCATGGCTAAGTTTGCCTGTCCCTATCAACAAGGTAACGTGAGATTATTGCTGGGTTTCCAGCGATAATCTCACGTTAGCCTGTTAGCGTGTAGATTTTTATCGCTATTGAGATAAGCGTTGCTAATAGCACGCTATCTCAGCGATAAAAATTCACGCTAGCCGGCGATAATTATCCAAGCGCTAAGTGCGCTTTGCGATGATTATCGCCGGTTGTTGTTGATATGCCCCTTGGTTTGTTCTGTCTATTTGGTTCCAATAAATCTCTTTAGGAAAAACTTTAGTTTTCAAGTGATTTATCACCTGGTGGTATTTCTTCAATACCTCTGGAGATGGTGCACCTGTTCTAGGATCTCTTTCTTGTTCTGAGTCTGGCCAATCCACAGACACTTCACATTTGGCCTATAATTCTTCAGGAGCCACAATGTAAAGCAAGGTGTTCAAATCTATCCCAAACTTTTAAAAGTTTCACAAATCTTTCCATCTGTCTCTACCACTCCACATGATTTTCTCTCATTTTCGGAAATTTGTTTGCAAATAACAAAATATCAGTTCTTGTCCATGTTATATGTACAAAACCTCCATCTGGTATTTCTCTCATAGGAAGCATCAGTGTTTCTCCATTCCCTCTGTCAAGCACCATTGAAGGTGTCTGCACTCTAACTCTTTTTACTTCCTTCTTTTAGACCATCTTCCTTCCCATTTCTCTGTGTCACTCCGTTTCCTAATCAGTGTAATTAATTATTTAATCTTCAATTTCTTTCCAGCTGGCTTCATATTTGCAAAGTCCAGGTCGTTAAAATCTAATCGTAATTTCTTTGTAAGACCTTTGATTTTTATTTGCCAATTTGGCATTTCTGAGACAATTCAGTCAATTTCTCATGTGCCAATCTAGCTAGTCGGGTAATATCTTTGCAGAAAAACAATAGTTACTCCTCACTGGTAGGTATCTAATCATGATGGACAAAGATTTCCATGAATCGTTTCTTCGAATTCTACCTTTAGCTTACTCACATCTAATGGATTTTCCTTTCTTGAAACAGGAAATGGAGCTGAATCTGGCACTGAAACTAAAGCAGGAACTGGAGTTGAATTTGGATATGAAACTGAAACAGTTTCCGCACTCTGATTATTTTTTGTGGTACTATATCTTTTAAGCCATTCATCAATTCATTCAGGAGTAAATCCTGATTGTTCTCTAGAAGTATTTGAAATCATTTCTCCATTGGTCAAATTCCTACTAATTACAGGTTGCACAATTAATGTGGATATATCAGAAGCTGCACTTCCCATTGGTACAATCATTTCAGGAATATAAAAACTCGTTTCAGGAGGTCCATTCATTCCATATGGATAAAAACGTGGAAACCTCTGAACCATTCTGCTTGTTGGGTCAAATTGTGTCTAGTTTGGAATGGAACCTGTACTCTTGGTACCCATAGCAGCACTTCGAGTCGGGACCATAGATGTCCGAAGCACAGATCTTGTTGTCAGTTCTAGTGGATTACAATGTGCAGTGTTTAATCCAGCAGGTGCAGTCATAGTTTGTACAGTGTTTACCTGTAACCCAGATACAAGTGCTGGCTCTTTTGGTATTTCAGGCATTACAGGAGCATTCAGAATTTCAGCTGCATTACCACTTGACATGACTTCCTTCTGAGATTCATCGTACAGTGGTGGCCGATTCATTAATAAGTCATTCAGAAGATCCTCATCTATCACTCTCTTCACCTTCCTTTTCAGGATCACTTTTTTCTGTGTATATATGTAACCCTGGGCGTAGTACTACACTACACTCACGGAGCATGCGTAGTTTGCGCTACTACGCAAAATGCACGTAGCACAGAACAAAAACTGTGCCAAAACACGTAGCGTAGCAAAATCAACAACACCCACAAATGCTTTGCTAAAGCAATTTTACATGCTAAAAAGCATATAACCAATTCACAAAAGTGAACTTTGAGAATGAAAGTATTAGGCAATGAGAGAGGTGATGATTTTGGGGTCCCGCCTAACCTAGGGGGAGGACCAAGCGGATGCCTTGAACACAAAGAGCATATCATGCTGGGGAACGATTCAGTGGTGGTCCCTTCCTCCTAGGACCACCCAAGCACAGTTATGGGCAAAAATACAATCCCAACCAAAGGTCCTGCAAAGCATTATGGGACGAGATTAGCAGTGGGCAGTGAATATTATAGTGTCCAATATCAAAATAATTCTACAAAGAGCTGCAGTTCAACCAGTAGTTACTAGATGTCCCTCACGAGTCAAATGCAAAAGCATTGAAATTATTATTACATCAAGCTGCAGTTCCACTAGTCATTACTAGATGTCCCTCACGAGTCAAATGCAAATGCACTGAAACCCTTTCATGAAGCTTTTGCATTTGACTCGTGAGGGACATCTAGATTTCGTCAGTACTCCATCACTCCTCTTGCCAAAACCATGAACTCTTGGACTTTTTGGACTTGGTATTTGGCACCCTAAAACTTCACAGCACTAGACTAGAATCATGCACTTCTCCCAAAGAATTGATCCAGAGGAAGCTTTTTCTACTTCAGCTGTACTGGGTCCCAATAAAACAATCTCTTTATGAGTTTCTATTCTAAACAGATGTTGCGCTGTACCCACAGAGGCATTGGTCTTCTGATGAAGCTTTTATTGTCGTAGTGAGGGGTGAGACCTCAGAATGTCCAAATCATTAGCCACCCAATGAGGACCATTAATTGGTGGCCAACTTACAAGTTTGAAATGATGTTCAAATACACTATCTAGATCTATGCTGTAGAAATAAAGTATTGCAATTGGAAGACTCAACCTTCTGATGAAGTTTGAATTAACCAGAATAATACAAACCAAAAGCTCTGCCGTTGCAACGCAAAATAAAAGCAGCAGAACTTGATGTTCTGAAAATATTGTGTAACTACCTCTGTTATGCATTTAGAATCAAATCCAATAGCACAGTCTAAAGAAAGAACATCAAGCCACAATAACCGACTCAGGCAATTTAGAGAGCGTAATTATTGCATTAAAGATCAAAAACCAAATGCATACAAGCAACAATTTAAGTACCTCAGTTAAAGTGCCACTAGCACATAGTATAAAAACAACACATTTATTCAAACAATTTCAAAGAGGTTGGTTTTAGCAGGCAGGAGGATGGTTCTAAGAAAGACTCATTCAATAAAGGGACAAGTGGTCAAGTTAAAGTCCACTAGGGAAAAGGTCCACGGACATGGACATATCGGGAAAATTAGCAAAATCTGGAAAGTTCAGATCTGGTTTCTCACTAGACAGACCAAAAGAGTTCAGCAAGCAAGTTCATAGCAAGGGAAAATCAGGATCATGGATAAGTAATCAGGTTGTTGGCAAAGAAAATAGTTCAAATCGATCAGCAACTGCAGTAGAAGAAGCCCAAAAAAGAAACGCTCTGACCAAAAGCTGACCTCTTCTTCAGGGTGCTCGTCTTTATAGATAATGCAGTTGTGACATCAATAGTTGGGCCACAGTGGTCTGTTCATTGTGCGGTCATCTTCCATTTGTCAGGTACATTTTGCTACTCTAGCATTGTTTCCTGAACTAGTCAGCAGAAACAACAGTCTTTGCATTCTTCACAGATTACTTTCAAAAGGACAATTATTTTTTTGTTCCTTCATGGGTCTAGACCAAGAATCGGTTCCCATCGATTCACACACAAGTAAGAATAGTGCTTCAATCATAGTTGAATTGTTACAATAGGTAGGAAAGGTTAAAGCAACATTTGAAAAGAACGTTAAAAATTAATTTCACTAAGCCATGAAATAATGCAGCCTAAGCAGAAGAATTTCAATGCATTTAATCATATTGTCTTCTAGTGAATCAACTCATTATTAAGATTCTTAACATAATTAAGTAAATCATACTTCCTATCAAGAAGTGATGGTAATATTATCATAAATTATGGTATTGAAATGAAAAAGAGAAACATGCCCTACTCACACGATTTTCAAAAAGTAGCAACATGTAAACTATTTCTAAAAATCATTAAACAAAATTGTTTTCATTAATATATGTTCTTTATAATGTTAAGTATTTATTCTGAAAAGCTCAAACATGTAATTCTTAACAACATTAATTTGCACCAATGTCGAGTTTATTGTAACATTCTGCAATTGCAATTAAAAGTAATGCTAAACATTCCATTACTTTTCAAGACACCTTTGTTATTAATATAAGGTAAATAGTCACGAAACATCTTGTGGCCCGATTCACAAGAGTAATCTGAGGCAAAATCCTAACTTTCCCTAAAAGTAAAGTTAGGTTTCCTAACTTTACTACTCTTTTGTGAATACCGAGAGTCGTAAAGTTAGGATTTTGTCTCAGATTACTTTTGTGAATCAGGCCATTAGGCCTTATTTACAAGCCCCTTGCACTGCCAGTCACTTTTTCCCATATTAAAAGTGATGCACCGGCAGCGCAATGGGCTTGTGAATAAGCCCCCCTATTTTTCCTATTTGATTAATCCTACTGTTTCTAGTTAATCAAGCATGCTTTTACAATACTGATAATTCAACTTTCTGTTTATGTGATTTTACATCAACGTGTGTAAAGTGCACGTTATGATTTCAGTGTAAAATTTAGTATGCATGTTGTGTTAAGAATATTCAGTATCTATTCTGTTACATCATTGATTATCCCATTTGCAATGCCATGTGTGACAGTGCAGCCATGAAAGACCTAGGGCCTTATTTATGAAGGCCTTGCAACACTTTTGCGCAGCTGTTGCATCACTTTTCGTGACGCAGCAGCGGCGTAAACAATGCGCCACGTTGCGCCATATTTAAGTGATGCACGTAGGCTGATGGGTCACCTTGTAAACCCCTGCGCCACATTATACCTGCATCAGGTATAATGTATGCAGGGTGGGCGTTCTCCCTCAAGAAAGCCTTATAGAATTGTTGCAGTGAAATCGATGAGATTTCACTGTGACACTTCTAGGACGCCAATGCGTCAAAACTTTACGCCTGCCTCATGGCAGGCGTAAGGATGGCACAGTGCCATAGGCACAGGCCTACCCCATGCATTGCTGGAGTTACATCATGCTTGTGACACAACTCCAGCAATGTTTGCTTTTACGCCGACAGATACGTCAGCGCTGTACATTAAATACAGCGTGTCCATCGTGTCTCAAGAAGGGCGCAGTGAAAACTGTTGCATTGCTGTTTTGTCGCAGTGATGCAACAATTTTCATAAATGAGGCCCCTGGTTTTCATAGAGAGAAGAACTCTCTGTGCTAGTGTTGAATCTGAAAGAACAGCACGGTCAAAGCAACATGAATATCAGAAGGGTCAACGTCTGGGAGCCATAAATCTAGGTTAAAAGTTAAACATTTGGGAATGAGAAAAGATAAACATTTAAATCAAAACCTAACAAAATTAAAGCTTTAAATTCAGTATATTATTTGGCAATTACTTATAGGTTTAAAGAGATTTGTGAGTTGGAACGCACAGGAACTTACACAATCGTAATACATGGGTAAAGACTAAAAGTATTTTCAAGAATTTGGAAATCAGGATAACATAAATTGCCTTTCTGCAGAAAACTCATATGCATTTAGTGAAGCAGCAAAGCTGAAAAGAGACTGGGTGGTTGTGAAAACACACAACTCATGCACTATAAACGGCAGATGTCCTAGCATTATATTTCACAAACATTTGAGAACTCAAATTATAGATATATGCATGGACGTCAATTCACCGACATGCCAGGGGTAGTGAAGTGACATCAAACGCCCTTTGACCTCCACTTTCACAAACTCACATATACTTACACATACACACAAATTCGCACTTATACACTCTCTCACACATGAACACACTCTCACCCGCAAGCATGCTCACAACATACACTAAAAAGCATGTTTTACTTGGAAGGGCTTATTCCAGCTTTTGTACTTCATTTTTATTACACTATTGGTGAATACTATATTTTATTTATTCACTATTAGTGTAATAAACAATTGACAGAAAATAAAGAGTGACGCCCCAGCTGCCCATGCGATCCTGGCACTGAATTAGCCACCTCTGAAGCCATGGGTTGCAAAGGCAGTGATAGGGGTAGCAAAGGGCAAGCCAGGGGTCGCAGCAGATCCCTCGCGACCCCTAAATGACATCCATGGATTTATGGGAGGACTCCGATGTCAATTGTTAAATTCATGCTAAAGGGTTTGTCCTTTCTGCTAGCAAATGTATATCTTCCAAACTGTAGCTCCAGTGACAAAAATAATGAGCTGTTTCAAAAATCTTCCAATCTACAAGAAGATACAGTCTATAACTAGGAGCCAAATTGTATTTTAAAAGACGTAACAATAGTAAATATGTCACAGTATGATAGATGTACCCTGGATTATTAAGGTGTATGTGGAAGTTCGTCCATGAATGATTATGATTTTTGTGATATTTGGAAGTTGAGTTATTCTACTATGGATTACTACACACTCAACTCAGATCTCCATAAATGTTTGTATAAATTCGTTTTTTGTAAATTCTAGATGTTATACTTTTCGAAGCTGGGAATGCCAAATTGGTACCAGCCCCCTGTCAGATCACGTCACAGAGAATTGTTCTAAAACGTAATGAATTAAGAGAAATGTTAGAGAATGTGAATATCGAACACCTTGTTCTGTAAATAAGCAAATGTAACTGAAGGCAAGAATGAAAATATTCATATTGTCACTGGAAACGACATTGTGTCCATTGAACAAGTACACATCCAATACAAGGTTTCAAGACATATAGACCTCGCCCCCCTGAGGACCCCGCCTAGCAGACCCGGCAGCAAGAAAGCCCCATGGTTCACCGACGAACTCAAGAGCTCCAAGAAGGACTGCCGAGCCCTCGAGAGAACCTGGCGCAGAGACCCAACACCGGACAACATGACTGCCCTCAAGCTCGCCACCCGAAAACACCACCAACTCATCCACGCAACCAAGAAAACTGCATTCAAGGAACGACTGGACAAAAACGCACTCAACAGCAAGGAACTCTTCAACATCGTCAAAGACCTCTCCAACCCCAACGCCGGAAACAACGACATCACCCCTTCGCAAGACCTCTGCAACTCCCTCGCCTCCTACTTCCACAACAAGATCGCGGACATACACAACAGCTTCAGCACTCAACCGACGCACGCCACGACGAACCACCGCCACCCACCACCACCCTCCGCGCCTGGACCCCGATCAGCACCGAAGATACCGTCCGCACGATGAACTCCATCCACTCCGGATCTCCGACCGACCCCTGCCCTCACCACGTCTTCAACAAGGCCGATGCTGTCATCACACCCCACCTGCGGGACATCATCAAAACCTCCTTCGACACCGCGACCTTCCCGGAGAGCTGGAAGCACGCCGAACTCAGCGCTCTACTAAAGAAGCCATCAGCCGACCCCACCGACCTCAAGAACTACCGCCCCATCTCGCTGCTCCCGTTCCCTGCAAAAGTCATCGAGAAGACCGTCAACAAGCAGCTGGCCGCCTTCCTCGAGACAAGCGGATCCCTCGACCTCTCGCAGTCTGGCTTCCGAGCCAACCACAGCACCGAGACCGCCCTGATCGCAGCCACCGATGACATCCAAGCACTGCTTGACAACGGAGAAACAGCGGCCCTCATCCTCCTAGACCTCTCCGCGGCCTTCGACACTGTCTGCCACCGTACACTAGTGCAGCGACTCAGCAACGTCGGAATCCAGGAGAAGGCACTGGAATGGATCATCTCCTTCCTCGCCGGAAGGACACAGAGAGTCCGCCTCCCCCCGTTCAGATCTGAAGCCACCGAAGTCATCTGCGGCGTTCCTCAAGGGTCCTCGCTCAGTCCAACCCTCTTCAACGTCTACATGAGCCCCCTCACAGACATCGCACACCAGCACAACCTCAACATCATCTCCTACGCCGACGATACCCAGCTGATCCTCTCCCTCACCAACGACCCCGCCACCGCCAGAGCCAACCTTCACGAAGGGATGAAAGAGGTAGCCGAATGGATGAAGAACAGTCGCCTGAAACTGAACTCGGACAAGACGGAAGTCCTCATCCTGGGATCCTCACCCTCCGCCTGGGATGACTCCTGGTGGCCCCCTGCCCTAGGCAGCGCACCCCAACCAACAGACCACGCACGCAACCTGGGCTTCATCCTGGACTCCTCCCTCTCCATGACCAGACAAGTCAACGCCGTCTCCTCGTCGTGCTTCAACATCCTGCGCATGCTACGTAAGATCTTCCAGTGGATCCCCACCGAGACCAGGAAGACGGTCACCCAGGCCCTCGTCACCAGCCGTCTGGACTACGGCAACTCCCTTTACACCGGAACCACCGCCAAACTCCAGAAGAGACTCCAGCGGATCCAGAACGCCTCAGCACGACTCATCCTGGACATCCCCCGTCACAGCCACATCTCCGGACACCTGAGAGACCTGCACTGGCTCCCGGTCAACAAGAGAATCACCTTCCGTCTCCTCACCCACGCACACAAAGCCCTACACAACCATGGCCCAGGATACCTCAACAGCCGCCTCAACTTCTACGCTCTCAAACGCCAGCTTCGATCGACCGGCCACGCCCTCGCCACCGTCCCCCGCATCCGAAGAGCCACCACAGGGGGACGGTCCTTCTCCTACCGCACCGCCAAGACATGGAACTCCCTCCCGACCCACCTCCGCCTGAGCCAGGACCGCCTCGCCTTCAGGAAACAACTCAAGACCTGGCTGTTCGAGCAGTAGCAGACCCCCCTCCCCTAGCGCCTTGAGACCCTCTGGGTGAGTAGTGCGCTATATAAATGCCTTGATTGATTGATTGATTGAAGTTAATTGAGTTTACCTGAAGTGTTTGGAAATGCCATCTTGATTTGATTCATTTAAGTGGGTCTTATTAAAACGACTTAAAATGATAAATGCTAAATAACAAATATCACAATTAGTGTGTATTATTTTCAATATTTAGGCCAACGGAAGCCTTTTTGGCACACACAAGTAGATGCACGCTCACTAAACAGGACTAAAACACTCATTATGAGTTTGCTGGAATTCGGCACAGGGGTGCCGGGGGTCGGAGCACAGTGGCGGCTGATATCTACGGGGAGGGGGCTGGCACGCGTGAGCGCTAATAAAATAAATATTTTTTTTTTACATTAAACACTTGCTGAGTCCTCTTCACGAGGACCTCTTCTTTCTTCTACAGCCACCAGGAAACTACCTTGACCAATCCTGGCACTGCTCTCATGCAGCATGATAGCAGCGCCCTGTTTGGAGGGAGCGGCCTCATTCGGTGCTCCACAGTGCTCTGGAGGCCTGCACTTGCACTTGCTTAGGGATGGTTAAAGTGTGCATGTGCGGCCAGCCAAAAAGACATACACACAGGCCACCCTCCTCTCTGCTGCTGTCACTCAGCAGGTCCTGCCCCATCCTGATGCTCTGTTCCGGGCTGTGGATGAAAACTAAAATGGTACTGAATTATCATTTTATTTTTCATCCCTCAAGCTTTTGGGGTAATTTAAGTGGGACAAATTTTTCTCTGCTCCAACAGAGGAGCTTCCCCTGGCGGAACATTTTATAATAACTGTTATTCCCGCGCCAAATTTTAGCTACTCCCAGTTCTGTCCCTAGCATGCAGAATAAATACACTGATCGAGAAAACCGTGCCCTTTATTATGTGGTTTAACAGAATTTCTGGGATAAATGGAAGACATTTTCTGCCTCTTCAGAGCAGGTGTAAAATGTCACCAGGAGGGTTAATGTAGTCAGGAGTAGGAGGTTGTGGGGCACTGGGCTATGGGGGTATGGCAGTATGAAGACTTAGGTCGGCGTAGTTCCTGCCAACAGACATTTCACTTGCCTGCACCGCAGAGCTTGATTAAATAGAGCTGCAGTTGTAGGTGGGGAAAGGCCTCTCAGCAGATTGGAAAAGAAAATAGGGTACAGGAAGCACCCCCATTGAAAAACAAAAGCAACAATCACTGTGTAGTAAACACCGATTTCGAGAGTCAGTCGTATATTTGCCAAACTGTGAAATGTTCGCCAATCGGTCAGTGCATGCAAGGGCAACTCCAGGGGAGAGTTGTCTGCTCCCTCGGTGTATAATTCTGAGCAGAGGTGTACATCTGCACTTGGTGAAACCAGATCCAGTGTATTTGGGTCTGAAATGACTGTCTCTATGATCTGTAGACCAAATAATTCATTTATTGGTCAACATACTATAGTGGTTGGCAGAGAGCCATGTGGGTGGAATACCATTGCTTGAAGAAAGGGCCAAGATGCAGGAAATCAGTGCATGGAATTTTTGTCTAAGAGGGAGTTTCTTTAGACCCTAAAAAACAACATTTGACTATGTGGGTCAGAACTTGTCAATAGAGTCCTTTAAATAAAAAAAATGGACTGTGATGAGCATTTTACAAAAATATTATTCTTTATTGATGCATTGATGGTCTTTAAAATTTAAATAGGCACACAAACAGGGCATCCACACTCAACGAAACTTTTCACCAACCTTTAATGAGGTAGGTAGGTGTCACTATTCCATGCATGAATCTGTTCCACTAATCCATTTCATTTAATGACTCTTACTTCTTTTACAAATTCTTCAAAGATGTGTTTCTAGATCTCATTTTCCACCTCTGCTTCAGTCTTTCTAGCAGTTGATATTGCTTTGATATTGTATATCGGTTGTACAAGCTTTATTCGAGATATTTCTCATAAAAGCACAGCATAAAAACATTACAGATTAAAAACGAAACATTTACAAATATAAATTCATATAGGCATTCTGTGCAGCTCATACAATATTAGCATAAAAAAGTTTACATATAACAAATAATTTTACATTATTAGACAATAGAGATAAAAGGAAAACCTAATTAACTAGTCCCCCCCATTAAACGTTGCCTGATGACCCAGGCCCAACCCAAGTATTTAGCTACCCCGATGACTATCGATTCATGAGTTGTTGTACACAAAATTCTTAAAGCCACTGCACTGTCACGTGTCCCCAGGTTTTTACATACAGGAGTGAGCCATAGTCTCCTGGGTAATGAGTAGGCTTTACATACAAATAGAAAGTGACCTACACTCTCCTCTGCGTTACCACAAGCTGGACATAACCTGTTAGTCGACTTATGCCAGCGTGACGTTAGTTTTTTTAGGGGAATGGATCCGGATCTTAGCTGGAAGACTAGCTTCCTATCCATTGGTACCGTAATTATATCCCAATAATTTTCTAGGATAGGAAAAAATTTTGTCTCCAAGAAACGACCAGCCATAGAGTCAGACCTAACGTCTTTCAGCAGATTGCCACCCACCCAATCCCAATAACGTGATTTGAGGGCTTCTTTGCTTGGGAACTCCTCTTCCGCTGGGTTATTCCAAAGATTGGAAAACCCCAAATCAATTAGCATTGCCCTTAGATTTTTGAGCCATGTTATCTTGTGGAAGATGTCTTCCTTAATTATCCAAAGAAAGCCCTCTGCATATTGTCTAATCTCTGGAGTTGTCCAAAGACGCCTCCAGTAGAGAACAGGGCACAATCGCGCTCTATCAGTAATTGTGCGTTTACCCAACTCCAGGAACAATGGTATTAGGGGGGTGCTCTGAGGAAGTCCTGTAATCCCTCTGAGGAACTTGTTCTCAGATATCTGTAGGGCCGCAAGATTGTCCCAGGCCCATAACTCCGCACCATATAACGTGGCACCTAAAACCTTGGCATCGTACACTATAAGTGCGGGTTTAATTGGTTTTGTTTTTGATTTGCGGTGTTCTCCCCTCAAAGCACCTGAAAGTTGTTGATGTTTTATGGCCACTTTTTCCAAATGATGCAACCAGCCAGTACTCTCTGCTATCTGTACCCCTAAATATGTAAACTCCTTAACAGTGTCTAACTTGCAATTATTTAGGGTTACCTTGGGATAGATTCTACGATTTGGGGTAAAGGCCATTAGTTTTGTTTTCCCCACGTTTACTTCAAGCCCATGCTCTGTGCAAAAAGTATCAAAAATATTTAATGCACGTTGCAGCCCTACAGGGGTTTTAGACAAGATAAGAGTATCGTCAGCGAACATCAGGATCGGAACCCTGGCGTCCGCTAACGAAGGTGCGTCTACGCTTGCTTCCAACATTCGCTTAACAATCCCATTAATAAATAATGAGAAGAGTAAGGGAGCCATGGAGCAGCCTTGTCGGACACCCCTTTCCACGGGGAAGTCCGAAGTAAACTCTCCATTCCCACCCCACTGTATTCTTGCGAAATTGGATTCGTGTAGACGCATAATTAGTGTAAGCAAATCAATAGGAATTCCCATTTTTTGCAAGACCAACCATAGCTTAAACCTGGGGACTAAATCAAATGCCGCCCGCAGGTCGACAAACGCGACATACAGGCAGCCTCTTCCCAGTAAAACCGTCTTCCACCGCAGTATGGTAAAGCGGAAGACCTGATCAATGGTGCTGGTAGCTCGCCTAAATCCAGCTTGGTATAAGGAAAGGGCGTTGTTGGCATCAACCCAGTCCATAAGCTGGTTTGCAACCATTCTTCCCACTACTTTTTGCATGGTTGCTATTAGGCTTATGGGCCTATAGTTGGCAGGCGATGAGCGATCTCCCTTCTTATGGATGGGAATAATAATTGCACCTTTCCAAAGGTCGGGGACCACCCCCCCCTTAGCTAGGGCGTTTGCTACTAAAAAAATATACCTCACCCATCTCGTCATATCGTACTTGAAGATATCCGGGGGTATCCCATCTATCCCTGGCGCTCTCCCACTTTTCACAGATCTAATCGCGATTTCTACTTCTTTGGGGGAGAACATGTTGTCAATAGCATAGACTGGCACTATGCCTTCACCTACCCCGGGGTGCATGACTTCAGCATATTGTGGTCTGAAGTAGTCAACCCAGGCTTCTTCAGCTACATTATTATCGGGCTTTGCTGGGCCACCTCCTCTACCCCACTTAATAATTTTCCAAAAGGACCTAGAGTCCTTATTGCTAGAAGCCTCTTTTAACTCAGCCCAGTGGTCTTCGTCCCATTTCTTTTTGGCTTGGAAAATGGCCAATTTGTACAGTTTCCTTGCCTCTTTTATTGCGACGCGGTCCCTGTTCCTAATAGCTTGTCCCAGTTCTAGTCGTACAGATCTACATTGGCGATTGAACCACCTTCCAACATCCTGGGTTTTCCTCCCTTTCTTACTCTTGGTCAAAAAACATGGTTTGAGGAGGGAAAATAACTTATTGTGGATATCAGTGATATCCCTAACCCCGGGAACTATTGGATCAGCCGCCTCCATTGCGATAATCGCACTATCAACCTCATGGTTGATATAGGTCATGGTTTCCTCGTTAGCCAATACCCTTGGCCATTTTAGCCTACGTTCATCATTGCTCATGACTGGGATCTGATCGTTCTTTAGGTGCAAATTTCCCACTCCTACATTCCACCACCTATGAGTCACACAAAGGGGGTTGTGATCACTTTCTACTCTAGGCCTGATGGCCATATCAATAACCCCCTGCCACAACTGAAGACTACATATTATATAATCGATTCTGCTCCTGCTGTTACCATTATCAAAGGTACAACTACCCTCCTTGTCCCCTGTAGTTCTCCCATCCAGTGCTCTTAGACCATGTTCCATACAAATAGCATTTAGTAATAGGATGTCTTTTGTCCACCTTGGGACGGGTTTTAAACATAAAGATGGTACTCCCCAAAGGTTGTCCTCATCCTTCCCTAAGGGATCATTTGTACAATCTAAAGGTTCAAAAGTCCTATTAAGATCCCCGGCTATAATTACCCTGCTATCTTGGGACTTGGTCTCTAAGCAGGCAGACAACAGTTCTAAGGTGGAGGAATTGGTTGTATTACTGCCTCTTATATAAACATTATATAAGTCCAATGACGGATCCTTATCTGCTGAGATTCTTAGCAGTTGTAAATCGCTAGTTCCCAGGTCCAATATTTTGATGGTAATGTCCAAATCTTGTTTTATCCATACAGTAAGACCTCCCATGGGCCGACCCCTACCACCTTTCGATGCTGGTATCGAAAAGTTTAAATAACCGCAACAAAACAGGGGGTCACAAGCCCAGGTTTCTTGGAAACAACAAACATCGAACCCACAGATATATTCCACCCAAAGTTGGGAGTCTAACTTGCTACTCAACCCTGCCACATTCCAGGATAAAAGCGTACCAAAGCTAAACTCAGACCCATCATGATTGTTAGTATAAGAAGACACTCGGGAAATCATTGGGCTTTTGATGTTAATAACGACCTTCCCAAGATCGTCAGTGGGGTCAGCAATCGTATTAGCTGTTGTTAAGGGTAGTTTCACAGTACTAACATTTATATTTTCCATCCCAGTACCTCCCTCTACAACAAAACTCCCCTTCTCTGTGTAACCAACAGTTAAGATTGTAACAGTAGAACTAACATGATCTTCACAGGCCCCCTTGGACTCATTGTTAATCCCTCCAATACTACTGTTCGACTCTCTAGTAATTTGTCAATATCCCCACCCTGGGTCCAGCCGTCCAGCTTGAGGATTATAGTTAGTACATGTGGTATAGTTCTGTCCAAATAATGAAGCTGGTATGGAGGTAATTGGCCATGATACAGCAGAAGGGTTCAGGGGTTCGTTATGCAGGCTAGTCAGTACACTGGTTGGGCGGGGGTAGAAAAAGGTAAGATCTACAATTCTAATATCTCCCTTGTTTTCACCCCATCCCTGCCTAGTTATCCATCCCGCCACCCTTGGATCTTGAAAGTTAACCACAACACAGTCCCCACCCAAACTTTTCGGTGTATACCCTATCCAATCTATTCTCCTTACCCCTATGATTAACCCGTCGAGGTCTCCTGGGAGAGGTCTATTCTCCCTTAACCAGTGCATGGTCTTATTTTTAAGCATCTGGAAGGTTTCTCTCTGCCCTATGGGAAGTGGTGGAACATTTATAAGGACTACTACATAGGGGAAGGAATCCGGAGTAAGATTTACTGGGGGTTTTCTGTGGTGTGGCTTTATCACGGGAGGTGGGATTGATTTGGAAACTATAGAAACAGGACGGGATGCAGGATTCAACACCAACTGATTATTAGTTGGTTGGGTTGGAACTAGAACTTTACCCGCTGGAGGACATGCATTGTCCCCTGTCCCAACCGCAAGATTGTTTCGAACTATCTGCTTGTTGGTTATTTTTGTGGGTACTGGAGTTTTTCCCACTAAGGAACATACAGTAACCCCTAAACCAGCAACGGGAGATGGATTTTGTGACTGAGGTACCATAGACTGGGATGGATTTGTGGTATTAGGCTGAAGTTGGACAGGGCCTAAATATACCAAATCAGTAGATTTGGTAGTTGTTTTGACAATGGTGTTACTTGTCTTAGGGGGTGAAGGAGAGTTGTTTTGAGACCTTCTACCCTTATCTTGAGTGACAAGGTTAATATTATCATTGGGCTTTATACTTAAATCCACCCTTGCATTAGCTTTGATCAATGATTTTGTAGAATAAAAATTGTCTAGTGTTGCCTGCTCAAAGTGGTTTAACCTATCAGAAAGCTTGGCAATTCTATTCTCTATCGGGATAAGTATTAATCTAAGTAATCTTTCTAGCTCAGGGAGCAGATTTGCAAGTGGTAGCAATTTATCGTTAGTTGATAAAGCAGACTCAGGGCAATTTTTCTCTTGTGAGTCTAGGCTACCCGAGGGAACAAGGTTTGAGTTCTGAACACTTCCTATGCTATGGTTTCCTTCAATAACAGCCTCTCTAGTACTCACAGTTTTGTGTAGCTTCCTATGCTTTAGAGGGGGTTTGGCCACATTTTTACATTTTCTTTGTGGGGCTGTTCTTTTTCTTTTGGACCCAAGCTTAGGTCGAGTCGGGATAACCTGAGCACCTGGATCAGGAATCAATATAGGATGGATGTAACTCCCACTGGAACTGTTCAAACCTGTAACAATTTCCTCATTTATTATTTGTGCCTGTCCTTCAGGTTGTTCGTTGGCAACTGGAAAGTTTACAGAAGATAATGGAGTCACCAGAGTGGGATATGTTTGAGTTAAATGCTTGTCCGTAGAATTTTTAAGCAATTCAATTGATAGTCTGCGCTCTGCGCGCCTCTCGGCCAAGGTTAACTCTTTGTCAATTAAAGATGAACGGTTAAAAAAGAATTTATCTAAAGGGCCAATTGCCAGTAGACCAGTCTCAGTCGGTGAAGTAGTTGAACGGGCGCTGGCGGTACTTGTTAAAGCAGACATTGCCCTACTTCACACCAATAGAATACAAAAAATTCACTTACTAGAAAGGAAACTGTAGAATACTTGTCAGGGGGATGGACCAGCCCAGCCCCCTTCAGCCCCCGACAAACTCCGTCGCGCTCCCGCGCAGCGTATTCACGCGTTAATTTATGACTCTGACAGAGGCTACCCGGTCGTTGGGGGCGGGGGCGGGGAGGGAGAGCGGGCCAGGTGGAACAGGCGGGGTTACTGGGACTCCTGGGAAATGTAGTCCCGGCCCTCTTGCTCGCAGCCCTCAGCCCCTATCTTACCCCAGCTGCAGCTAGCAGCCCACAAGGAAGAGCACCCCTCTGTGAAGCGGGACCCGCGCAACGGGTTCGGCCAAGCGTTGGTCAAAATACAAGAAATCCACGGTCAATCCTAATAGCAAGGGCAACAAAGGCAAATTTGTCCAGGTGTCCTTATTGTATTTCTAACTTCTACTGACACGTGGAAGCAAGCACAATTAAAATCACAACATAGTGAATGAGCAAGTTATACTGCAGATGAATCCAAGATCCGTGGCCCAGCCCTGTCTCCTCTGGCCTCTGAGGGCCACAGAGGGCCCGCCCTTTGCCCGGGCTTAGCCCGGCGCCGCCCGCGCGCGGTCCCGAGATGCGGGGGGCGGAGTGGTGTTTAAACCTCCTGTTGGCGCGAAATTCAGGGTGTCCGCCTCCGGGCGTTGTAGCAAAGGAGCCTGGATGATGTAGTCTCGTAAGCCCCGTAAGCCCTCCACACAGCGGTCGCCGTGAATCCCACTGCAACGGCGGGAGGGGGAGGACAGCAATCAGGACACACAAACCCACTGGAATGCGCTGCGGGTAGGGAAATACGCCACCATCAGTTTCAATCAGGTGAGCGAGCAGAGAAACTATCAATAATTGTGCCCTTTTACTCTTCATATTTGTACTATTGCCTTCTAAATAATGAAATGCAGTATTGATTTTATGTACTTAAGATGAAATACATAACATTGTTTCAATTATTCAGTTGGACAAATTTTTGAATAGCTAGCATTGGCATTTTTCACCACTACCTGAAAAACTAATGGAAAATAGGGTTGGACATATGAACCATAATCTTGCACTTACTACCTAAACAGTGTATATTACCCCCAGGTCCCTTCTGTCCTCGTCCCCTTCATACTAACAAGTGAGATAATCTATCTCACGACAGAAAAAAGAAAGCAGGAATGCTGGTACACCCCTCCCCCTCCTCACTGGGAGTACATAAGGGTACAGTACCCAGCATGCCTCCTGTTCTTTTTTCTGTCTTCGACAGTTTGAAGTGGACCAGGAGCCTGGGGGCTCCTGGGGCTTACCTGTTGCTGGGCTTCGGGTTTGTGCTGGATGTTCTTGGTTTCTCCTCCTGCCGGGCTTTAGGGGTGCCATGTGGACGCTTGCTGCCGAGTCGAGGCTTCTTCCCTCCGCTGGCGGTGTCCTGGCTGCATCCTCTGTGTTGCTGGGCATGTCGGAGGGGTAGCGGTTCCTGTTTGTTCCCCGGGAGTGCGGCGGCCTCCGTGTGGCTGGGGCGCTTCCTGCCGGGGTTTGCCTGACTTCCTGGGTTTGGGGCAGGAAGTCAGGCGTTTTCATGATGGCGGCTGGTGGCTGACGGCGGTGGCGCTTGCCGGTCCTCTATGTAAGTACCGCATAGCGGTTCTTTTTCTTGCTCTGCTCCCAGGGGGTGTTGTTTCCTGGTTTTGTCGCTGATGTGATTGCATTTTTGGCCGATTTGGGAGGGTTATCCTGCTGGCGTTCCCTCGTATTTTGGTCTGCATCTGCTCCTGCCCTGCTGGTGGACTGGCTGGCATCTGGCTTGGTTGTTCTACGTTCCTGCGGCCTCCTACGGTCTGGTCCTGTGGGGGGCTTGCGGTGCTGAGTTGTTCTCCGGCTGCCGCCATGGGTAAACATGCCCGGAAGAGCAGGCATGTGGAGGTTTCCTCTTCTGGTCGGCTTCATCTTCCTCTTCTCCTTCTCCTCCGCGTTCCAGGCATCGTTCCCGTGGTGGTGATGTCAGGCTGAGGGGGCTCATTAGAGAAACTCTGCTGGATATGGGGGGTGCTCCCCGGTCCAAGTCTTCTGGTCGGGCTCCGCCTCCTGCTTCTTCGTCTTCTTCTGCATCGGAGGATGAATGGTTGGGGAGCGATGTGCTGAAGGGCAAGCATGTCGACAAGGACATGTTGCCGGACTTGTTGGGTCATGTAAAGACTAATATGGGTTTTCCTGCTGATGGTGCTCCATGTACTTCTGGGAGTTCCTTGCTTCGGCAGTTCCAGTGCTCTGCTCCTGTGGTCATGCCGGTTCATTCATGTGTTCGGAAGGTGCTTGACCGGGAGTGGAAGGATCCGGACCACATTTTGCTCCCTCGCTTCATGGCGAAGCTCTATCCTCTTCAGGATATGGCTAAGGATTTGCCGGACTCTGTTCCTGTGGATTCTTTTGTGGCCAGTCTCGTTGGGCGCACTTCTTTGGCTGAGGACGCTGTGGTGTGGGATCCTGTGGACAAGCAGGAGGAAGGTGTATTCTGGTTCCCATCTGGCGCTCAGGGCTGGCATTTACGGGACTTATGTGGCTCAGTCTCTCCTTTCAGACTTGAAGTCCTTGTATAGTTCTATGGATGATGCCACTGACTGTTCCGGTCTTCTGGCTCGTGTGGAGCGGCAGGTTGAATTTCTGTCTGACATTTCATTAGACGTCGTGCGTGCCTCGGCCCTTTCTGGGGGTGCTTGTGTGGCTGCTCGTCGTAACTTGGTTCTCAAGGACTGGAAGACTGATTCTGCCCAGGAGTCTGCTGCTCTGCGACTGCCCTTTCAGGGTTCTATGCTGTTTGATGAGGAGTTGGAGGGTCAGTTGCATCGGCTGTTTAAGGAGAAGAAGCATTCTTCCTCTTTTAAGCAGCATTCTGCGGTGCCTGCTTTCTCTAAACCTAAGCTGTTCTTCCGTCCTTCCTCTCGAAGACAATTTACTAGGGGCAGGGGTCGTTTTCAGTCTGGGAAGAGTCACGACAAGAGGGCGAAGTCTCCTCCTGCGAAGCCCCGTTCTTGACTGTCAGGGGGCGGCCGGCGCCGGATCCTTGGTCGGAGGTCGGCTCCGGTTCTTTCTTCCTGCCTGGATGTCCTCCTGTTCAGACTTGTGGGTGCTGGACATTGTCCGTTTGGGGTACCTCTTGGAGTTTTCGGCTCTTCCTCCGGACTCGGGGGTCCGTCCGACTCCCTGGCCGTCATGTCCGTCCAAGCGGGTGGAGCTGTCTCTGGGGGTCTGGTCGCTGCTGGACAAGGGGGCGTTTCAGTTGGTTCCTCCGGGGGAGAGCAGTCGGGGGTTTTACTCCATCATTTTTCTGGTTCCCAAGGTGACTGGGGGGTTTCGTCTTGTACTGGATCTCAAGGCCCTGAACGTACATGTGCTGCGGGTTCCGTTCAAGATGGAGACTCTTCAGCGGGTGATTCCCCTGGTTCTCCGGGGTCATTACATGTGCACTCTGGACCTTCAGGATGCCTATTATCATGTTCCGGTCCACCCTCTCTCCCGTCGGTTCCAGAGGTTTTGTCTTCTGGGTGTCCATTATCAGTTCCAGGTTCTGCCTTTCGGCCTGCGGTCTGCCCCCAGGGTGTTTACCAAGGTGGGGGCACCCTTGGTGGCTTACTTGCATCTTCAGGGGGTTATGGTTTACCCATATCTGGGCGATTGGCTTATTCATGCTCCCTCCGCGGTTCAGTTGTTGGAGGATCAGGGGTTGGTGTGTGCAGCCTTGGGGGCCCATGGGTTCCTGTTGAATCTCCCCAAATGTCAGCTTCTGCCTTCTCAGGATCTGACTTTCATCGGTGCTCGTTTCCGCACGGATCTGAATCGTGTCTTCCTGCCGGTTGCCCGGGTGGTGACCTTGTGTTCCCTGGCTCGTCGGTTTCTGGGGGGTCGGTCCTTCCCGGTGCGTCTTTGGTTGCGCCTTCTGGGTCTGATGGCGGCTACGGTGTTCACTGTGCCTTGGGCTCGTTTCCATCTTCGGCCGCTTTGGTCTTACCTGTTGGCCCGGTGGAATCCTTTGTCTCTGGATTTGTCTCTGTTGGTTCCAGTGTCTCTGTCGATCCTTCCTGTTCTGCGTTGGTGGACCTTGTCGGCCAATCTGGACAGGGGCTTGCCTCTGCAGTCTCCTATTCCTTTGGTCCTTACCACGGATGCCAGTGCGTTGTGTTGGGGGGCGACTTTGGGGTCGGAGTTCCTTCAGGGTCGTTGGTCTCTGCTGGAGGGTCGTCGGTCCTCGAACTGGCGGGAGTTGTCTGCTGTGTCTCGGGCTGTCATGGGGTTTCGGCTCCTACTGTTGCACCACCATGTGTTGGTTCGGTCGGACAACACTGTGACCGTGGCCTACTTGAATCATCAGGGGGGATCCGGTCTCGTTCCCTGAACGCGGTGGTTTCCCCGTTGTTTTGCTGGGCGGAGGGCCATCTCTTGTCTCTGGCGGCTGTGCATGTCCGGGGAGTGGACAATGGGGTGGCGGATGCTCTCAGTCGTTTTTTTCCGGCCTCCCTGGAGTTGGCCTTGACTCCAGTGGCCTTTCGTTTGGTGTGCGTGAGGTTTGGTCGTCCCTTTCTGGACCTCTTTGCTTCCCGGCTCAATGCTCTGCTTCCCCGCTTCTTCTCTCGGGTTCCTCAGGAGGGTTCTTGGGGGGTGGATGCCCTGACGCTGCCTTGGCCTTCTCGCCTCCTGTATGCCTTTCCTCCCATTACTCTGATCTCTCGGTTTCTGGCTCGGCTGTTGCTGGAGGATCGGGAGGTGGTGGTGGTGGTGCCCTTCTTGCCCAGCCGGTTGTGGTTTCCCACTCTGCGGTTGTTGGCGGTTCAGGGTCCTTGGTTCTTCCCGTTCCCCCCGTCTCCCTTGCGATCCTCTCCGATGTTGTCCCTCCGGCGGCTTCGGCTGTCGGTTTGGAGGTTGAGAGGCAGGGGTGGAGGAATAGGGGTCTCCCGGAGCATTTAGCTTTGACTGTTCAGCGGTCCCGGAGGCCGTCTACTCTTCTGTCCTATGGCAGGCATTGGGGGAACTTTGAGCGTTGGTGTCTCGGACTGGCGTTGTCTCCCTTGGTTTGTCCTTTGCCTGATGTTCTTCAGTTCCTTTGGGTTGGGTTCGAGAAGGGTTTGTCTGTCTCGACTCTGCGGGCCCAGTGGGCTGCTATTCGGGCTTTCCGTGCCCCTTGGGGGAATCTGCATGATGTGGATGACCTGGTTTCTTGTTTGTTGCGTGGTTTTTCGATCTTGCGTCCTGTGGTTCGGCCTTCCTTTCCTCTTTGGGACCTCCCTTTGGTTTTGAGGTCCTTGGTGGCTGCGCCTTTTGAACCTTTGGAGGAGGTTGATTTGAAGTTTGTCACTTTTAAGGTTGTTTTTTTTGGTGGCTATTACTTCTGCTCGTCGCCTGGGGGAGCTGGGGGCTCTGATGGCTCGGGAGCCTTTTCTTTCTTTTTCTGAGGATGGGGTTGTTCTCCGTTTGGATTCCTCTTTTGTTCCCAAGGTTTCCTCTCAATTTCATCGGTCTCAGGAGTTGGTCTTGCCTGATCTGTGTTCTGCACAGGTGGATGAGGACGACCTTCCCTGGTCCTTACTGGATGTTTGCCGGGCCTTGAAGGTCTATGTGGACCGTACCTGTCCCTTTCGGCGTTCTGACTCCCTCTTTGTGTCCTTTGGGGTGGTCTCCAGGGGTTGACGTGCTACCACTTCCTCCATTGGTCGTTGGTTGAAGCAGGTTATAATGTTGGCCTATTCCCTTGCGGGCTCTCCTTCTCCAGCTGGGGTTCAGGGGCGTTCTACGCGGGGGGTGGCTGCTTCCTGGGTGGAGGTTCGTGGTGTGTCTCTTTCTGAGATTTGTCGGGCCGCTACATGGGCCTCTGCTAATACCTTTGTTCGGCATTACCGGATTCAGAATGTTCTGGGGGATGACGCGAACTTTGGTTTGGGGGTTCTTCGGGCTGTGTGCTCCTGATTCCCCCTTTTGTTTCTTTGCAACTGTGCTATTTTCTAATAAATTGCTGGGTTTGCTATGGCTCTGTGTCCTGGTGGTTTGTTGGGGGATGATGGTCGGTTGCTGCTTGGGTATTCTCACTTGTTAGTATGAAGGGGACGAGGACAGGAGGGACCTGGGGGTAATGTCCTATTACTTACCGGTAATCTTCATTACTCCGGGTCCCGTTGTCCTCGTCCCCTTCATACCATCCCTCCCTCCCTCCCGGGCTTTCCGGCCCTCATCTGGGGCTTGGGTGTTCAGGAGGCATGCTGGGTACTGTACCAGCATTCCTGCTTTCTTTTTTCTGTCGTGAGATAGATTATCTCACTTGTTAGTATGAAGGGGACGAGGACAACGGGACCCGGAGTAATGAAGATTACCGGTAAGTAATAGGACATTTTTCAATGTGAGATGGTCAAATGTAAGAAGGAATATACATAATTATTGGACTGCAGCCAGGGTAGAGATCTGTCACATATGATTTGTCCTGTTAGTCATCTATTAATGCTTTTTTTTTATTTCCCACCCCCTCATATGAAGATTAGATTATGAGCTTAATATGTACATATACCTTAAGTAATTATAAATTAGGTTTTCTGAAATACTCATTCAGTGTTTTACTCGGGGGTACTACATTGCAAAGTTGGCAGAATAGAAACTTTGCATATATTCTTTTTCATTTAAGGACGTGCAAACTCTGGTTCTTTTTCTTTCCTTTCCTTCCGCTGCACCAGCTTTCCCACGGCACCTGAATTTGCGCCCCATGAGACATGCAGATCTCCCTTCGGAGGCCCCCATTGACCGGTTCCTATGTTTTGATTGTTTTGGTTCTGCCACACTAGTATCCACAAAGCTCCCTGATGTACACCCGATAGGGCAATCGGAATGGGCCTTCCCTTTCAGACTTGCAATCCCACTAACATCCCAAGCGCTATGTCTGACACACCATCGATAAGCGCCCCCCTGCGCATTATGTCATGGAACGTTAATGGTCTCTTGGATCGCTTCAAGTGCATGGCTGCCCTGAGGTACACGCAGCGCTTAGGGGCGGACATCCTACTCTTACAAGAAACCCACCTGCTGGGCAATCGCTGTCCCTTCTTAATGCGGTACGGCTACGACAGAGTGTGGCACTCAGGCTTTACAAGGGGTTCCTGAGGGGTGGCTATCCTGGTGAAACGCTCCCTTCCTCTGGTGACTGTCCAGACGACTCTTGACGCCCAGGGCACTTTTGTGGCCCTCAGTGGCACTTTAAACGGCAACCCGCTCAATCTGATGTCCCTTTACTCTCCCCCCTCGATGCTGACGAAGGTTCTAGCTCAGTC
This sequence comes from Triturus cristatus, assembly GCF_964204655.1. NCBI lineage: Eukaryota > Metazoa > Chordata > Amphibia > Caudata > Salamandridae > Triturus > Triturus cristatus. The sequence continues at coordinate 240,376,096 of NC_140582.1, forward strand.
TGTTGACCTCCTGGCGTCCCTGCCCGCTGGTCCCATATTTCTTGGGGGTGACTTTAATGCGGTCTCATCTCCTGACCTTGACACAACGGACCCTCCATCCCCTGGAAGAATTGCACAGGCCAAACAGCTGAGGTCTTGGTCCGCGTTGCTAGGTCTATGCGATGCCTGGCGTTTATGGCACCCCCACTCTAAACAGTTCACGCACACCTCAGCAGCACACCATACACAAGCACGCATCGATGCCATATTTGTTCCCTCTATGGATTGTCTGTTGATTCAAGACGTCTCGCTTCTTCCGAGAGGTATCTCTGACCATTCGCCAGTGATGATCCGTGCGGGTCCCCCCGCCTCAGTCCGACAAACTTGGCGGTTTAATGCCTGGTTTCTCCAAGACAAGGGTTTTGGGAGGGTGGTGATGCAGGAGCTAATACAGTACTTTCTTTCTAATGAGGACTCCATGTCTTCCCCTGGCACCCTGTGGGAGGCGGGTAAGGCCACGATTAGGGGGATCGCCAAGGGTCAACTCAAGCTCCAGTGACAAGCCCAGCTGGAGCAGCTTACCTTGCGAAAGGCGCAGGCTCTGCGCCTCAAACGTGCCTCAGTCCGATCCCCAGATGCCTCCACCACGAGACTTCTGAACCGGCTCCGGTCGGAGATCAAACAGCTGTTGCTGGACAGGGCAAAACTCCTCTGGTGCTCCTCGGTGGCCAGGGTGTATGGATGGGGCGACAAGAATGGTTCACTCCTTAGCCGCCTGGCTACGTATCCTAGGGCGAACCGTATCATCCCTGAAATAGCAGCACCGGATGGGTCATTGTGCCGTGCAAACAAGGGGGGTTTGACAGCATGCACACCTTTTTGTCTTCTTTTTTTCTGAACTCTTATTCCATTCTGGATTTGAATTGCGTGCAAGCCCGGCAACCGTTGTCCGCCCTAGGCCACGTGAGTAATACAATCTGTCGAGAAAGGGGCGATGTGACACCCCAGACGGACGCACAGCATACATTAAGCATGATTCTGATGCCAAAATATAAATTTTCATCTTTTTATTCGAATTTCTTCCAATTTAAACACTTTCATCCATAGTTTTTATTGACACAAGAGAGACGACTTATGTTATTTAAATCCTTAACAACTGCCTACATGCCAATCCAGGCCTTATACTGTAGCGCGGTACATAAGTATTATCCATTCAATGATCCAAATAACCCAATGCATTTCGGACCTATTTTCGGTCCTTCGTCAGGGGGACTCTACAATTTAAAAACATTGTTGTCAAAACGTGCATTTTAAATCACTCCAACGCGTCAATATTTACACTGAATTGTACTACTTTTAACTTGTATGCATTAACGTTTTCCCGCTAGAAAACACCTTAGAGTTATCCCTAGGTTGATGCTCAAAACCACCTCCCCAGTTCTCATTTTTCAAACCTTTTATAATTTTGGCCCAATTCGATACCATGACACCCCTTCAAAAACACGTTATTGCCCAACACCTAAGTCACCCCGAACCTTTACCTTCTAGATCAGCTTTCAAATACGCCTCACGATAAAGCGCAGGCCTCCGTCTCCTGAATGTTTTCCTAAATCTGTGCTTTCAACACCTGTACTCTATTTACGCCCTCCTCCTTTTCGTACCTTCCTCTGTTAACCCTCTGTCTCCCTTACCATTGGGCAGTCACCTGCTCTTACGTGTTTCTCAACAATCTTTTGTGATGAATTTCGAACGTCGACGTTTTTAACAATAACCTCCACTTTATCTTGCCCTAGTGATCTTATTACGTTCGAAATAAACTCACCATTCCAAATCTGTGGCTTGTCATGTTTACCAAAAACCTGATCTTCTACATGTCCCACAATCCACTGATTGTACCCACCTAAAATATAACTGTACCTAATTTATAAAGCTGGTTAATTACTTCTTCCTCCCCCATTGCGCATCAATCCTAACTGCCCCGCCCATCCTTATGATGACATGTAACGTTAATTCTATACAATTAATATCTACTGTTTGCAAAAGTAGTTATACTTATTCAATGTTCGCACGCGAAGCGTGCATATTAACAAACGCTTCTTGAATTCAAATACAGATCATTATGTTTAGAAACTGGAAAGTTCAAAGGAACACTGTTCGGTGAAAAGTTCTTTTTCTTAGTCTCTCGCGTGCCATGAGATCCATTTATTTTCTTCATTGTAAATAACGGGTGCAATTCGTCGCAGGGCAGAAAAGTCATATTTGCAAACAAAGGGGGTTTGACAGCATGCACACCTTTTTGTCTTCTTTTTTTCGGAACTCCGATTCCATTCTGGATTTGAATTGCGTGCAAGCCCGGCAACCGTGGTCCGCCCTAGGCCACGTGAGTAATACAATCTGTCGAGAAAGGGGCGATGTGACACCCCAGACGGACGCACAGCATACATTAAGCATGATTCTGATGCCAAAATATCCATTTTCATCTTTTTATTCGAATTTCTTCCAATTTAAACGTTTTCATCCATAGTTTTTATTGACACAAGAGAGACGACTTATGTTCTTTAAATCCTTAACAACTGCAGACATGCCAATCCAGGCCTTATACTGTAGCGCGGTACATAAGTATTATGCATTCAATGATCCGAATAACCCAATGCATTTCGGACCTATTTTCGGTCCTTCGTCAGGGGTACTCTACAATTTAAAAACATTGTTGTCAAAACGTGCATTTTAAATCACTCCAACGCGTCAATATTTACACTGAATTGTACTACTTTTAACTTGTATGCATTAACGTTTTCCCGCTAGAAAACACCTTAGAGTTATCCCTAGGTTGATGCTCAAAACCACCTCCCCAGTTCTCATTTTTCAAACCTTTTATAATTTTGGCCCAATTCGATACCATGACACCCTTTCAAAAACACGTTATTGCCCAACACCTAAGTCACCCCGAACCTTTACCTTCTAGATCAGCTTTCAAAAACGCCTCACGATAAAGCGCAGGCCTCTGTCTCCTGAATGTTTTCCTAAATCTGTGCTTTCAACGCCTGTACTCTATTTACGCCCTCCTCCTTTTCGTACCTTCCTCTGTTAACCCTATATCTCCCTTACCATTGGGCAGTCACCTGCTCTTACGTGTTTCTCAACAATCTTTTGTGATGAATTTCGAACGTCGATGTTTTTAACAATAACCTCCACTTTATCTTGCCCTAGTGATCTTATTACATTCGAAATAAACTCACCATTCCAAATCTGTGGCTTGTCATGTTTACCAAAAACCTGATCTACTACATGTCCCACAATCCACTGCTTGTACCCACCTAAAATATACCTGTACCTAATTTATAAAGCTGGTTAATTACTTCTTCCTCCCCCATTGCGCATCAATCCTAACTGCCCCGCCCATCCTTATGATGACATGTAACGTTAATTCTATACAATTAATATCTACTGTTTGCAAAAGTAGTTTCTGGATTTGAATTGCGTGCAAGCCCGGCAACCGTGGTCCGCCCTAGGCCACGTGAGTAATACAATCTGTCGAGAAAGGGGCGATGTGACACCCCAGACGGACGTACAGCATACATTAAGCATGATTCTGATGCCAAAATATCAATTTTCATCTTTTTATTCGAATTTCTTCCAATTTAAACGTTTTCATCCATAGTTTTTATTGACACAAGAGAGACGACTTATGTTCTTAAGGATTTAAAGAAAATGGATATTTTCAATTCAAATCCAGAGTGGAATAAGAGTTCCGAAAAAAAGAAGACAAAAAGGTGTGCATGCTGTCAAACCCCCCTTGTTTGCAATTATGACTTTTCTGCCCTGCGACGAATTGCACCCGTTATTTACAATGAAGAAAATAAATGGATCTCATGGCACACAAGAGACTTAGAAAAATAACTTTTCACCGAACAGTGTTCCTTTGAACTTTCCAGTTTCTAAACATAATGATCTGTATTTGAATTCAAGAAGCGTTTGTTAATATGCACGCTTCACGTGCGAACATTGAATAAGTATAACTACTTTTGCAAACAGTAGATATTAATTGTATAGAATTAACGTTACATGTCATCATAAGGATGGGCGGGGCAGTTGGGATTGATGCGCAATGGGGGAGGAAGAAGTAATTAACCAGCTTTATAAATTAGGTACAGTTATATTTTAGGTGGGTACAAGCAGTGGATTGTGGGACATGTAGTAGATCAGGTTTTTGGTAAACATGACAAGCCACAGATTTGGAATGGTGAGTTTATTTCGAACGTAATAAGATCACTAGATAAAGTGGAGGTTATTGTTAAAAACGTCGACGTTCGAAATTCATCACAAAAGATTGTTGAGAAACACGTAAGAGCAGGTGACTGCCCAATGGTGAGGGAGACAAAGGGTTAACAGAGGAAGGTACGAAAAGGAGGAGGGCGTAAATATAGTGCAGGTGTTGAAAGCACAGATTTAGGAAAACATTCAGGAGACGGAGGCCTGCGCTTTATCGTGAGGCGTTTTTGAAAGCTGATCTAGAAGGTAAAGGTTCGGGGTGACTTAGGTGTTGGGCAATAACGTGTTTTTGAAGGGGTGTCATGGTATCGAATTGGGCCAAAATTATAAAAGGTTTGAAAAATGAGAACTGGGGAGGTGGTTTTGAGCATCAACCTAGGGATAACTCTAAGGTGTTTTCTAGCGGGAAAACGTTAATGCATACAAGTTAAAAGTAGTACAATTCAGTGTAAATATTGACGCGTTGGAGTGATTTAAAATGCACGTTTTGACAACAATGTTTTTAAATTGTAGAGTACCCCTGACGAAGGACCGAAAATAGGTCCGAAATGTATTGGGTTATTCGGATCATTGAATGGATAATACTTATGTACCGCGCTACAGTATAAGGCCTGGATTGGCATGTAGGCAGTTGTTAAGGATTTAAAGAACATAAGTCGTCTCTCTTGTGTCAATAAAAACTATGGATGAAAACGTTTAAATTGGAAGAAATTCGAATAAAAAGATGAAAATGGATATTTTGGCATCAGAATCATGCTTAATGTATGCTGTGCGTCCGTCTGGGGTGTCACATTGCCCCTTTCTTGACAGATTGTATTACTCACATGGCCTAGGGCGGACCACGGTTGCCGGGCTTGCACGCAATTCAAATCCAGAATGGAATCGGAGTTCCGAAAAAAAGAAGACAAAAAGGTGTGCATGCTGTCAAACCCCCCTTGTTTGCAATTATGACTTTTCTGCCCTGCGACGAATTGCACCCGTTATTTACAATGAAGAAAATAAATGGATCTCATGGCACACGAGAGACTAAGAAAAAGAACTTTTCACCGAACAGTGTTCCTTTGAACTTTCCAGTTTCTAAACATAATGATCTGTATTTGAATTCAAGAAGCGTTTGTTAATATACACGCTTCGCGTGCGAGCATTGAATAAGTATAACTACTTTTGCAAACAGTAGATATTAATTGTATAGAATTAACGTTACATCTCATCATAAGGATGGGCGGGGCAGTTAGGATTGATGCGCAATGGGGGAGGAAGAAGTAATTAACCAGCTTTATAAATTAGGTACAGCTATATTTTAGGTGGGTACAAGCCGTGGATTGTGGGACATTGTCCTGCTCGATTTTCCCGGCCTTCTTGTGTTGAAAAGTAATTGAATGTGACTTCAGTCTCTTACCATTCAAGTCTAAGGGTTAGAGTAGTGAATGGAGCCTATTTACTAGGCACTTCGACATGATCCTGTGCTCTTCCCCATAGATCAGGGCTTGCACACATAGCCTAGGGGATAGATTCGTTAGTATTAGGGATAACCTGTCCTGCAGTGAGGGTATTTCATGGAGCCGTGCTGAATTCAGGCCTGGTAGGCCTCAAACGGGAGAGACTCCATCTTTCTTTCTGCTCCGGCAGCTTGGGATGCTTCTAGGTCAAATGTAATGTTTTAGTTATGAGGTGTTATTCGCTTGGAGAGAACCGGTTCAGGCCGGCCCTTATCGAAGGATTGTATTTTTCTTCATGCCGAAGACACTACATCAGGCCGGCCGGCTGGGAACGTGTCCTTGGTACGGGGAGGTACAAGAATTTGGTGGGCGGCAGGTTACGGGCCGGAATTTTCCATGAGGAAACGCACCTCTATATTAGTGAAAGTCTGAGGCAGTTACATGTTCAGTCCGTAGGCGGCATCTAGCCGTTAGCAGTAAAGCTACTACTTATTCCAGGGAAGACAGACGCCATCTTGAAGGCGGAGAAGAACTGAGAGACAGATACTCTCCTAGCAGAATAGCCAGAGAGGAGAGAGTAGCCGATAAGGAAGAGGTCCCAGTGACTCGGAGAAGGGTGGTCCATGACTGCGGAGGTGTGACTTCCAGGCGAGCCGAGGCACAGACGAGAAGGGAACCTAGATGACCACTGAGTGCAGGCTACATACTACTAAGGTGATGTCGACCCTTTCTTATTAGAGTGTACAACTTAATCTTTCACTTTTCTTTGCAGGTTATGTGTTATATTGTAATGTTATGTGATTGCGTATGTAATGAGTAATAAAGTACCCAGTTTGTAGTGAACCAACATGTGCTGCGTGTTCTTGTATGAGAGGGTAGCCTATTCTTCTAGTCAGCTGCGGCTACATGAACAGATGTTAACCCTGATCAGGTAAGTGGTAACTGAATAAGGGAAAGAGGAGCCCCTCGAACCGGAGAACAGGCTATGCTCGAACTGGCAGTCCTTGTGTGATCTGATGAATAGTGAGACTGATTCCCTTTTTGTATGTTATGGTGATCATAGGATGAATTGTCGTATGAGACTGCCGTCTGGGTAGAGAGGTCTGGATTCGTATGGGATCGCGAGGCCGCCACTTGTGATACTGTCGTATGGGCAGAGAGGTCTGGATTCGTATGGGATCGCGAGGCCGCCACTTGTGATACTGTCGTATGGGCAGAGAGGTCTGGATTCGTATGGGATCGCGAGGCCGCCGATTGTGCTGAGACTGCCGTCTGGGTAGAGAGGTCTGGATTCGTATGGGATCGCGAGGCCGCCACTTGTGATACTGTCGTATGGGCAGAGAGGTCTGGATTCGTATGGGATCGCGAGGCCGCCGATTGTGCTGAGACTGCCATCTGGGTAGAGAGGTCTGGATTCGTATGGGATCGCGAGGCCGCCACTTGTGATACTGTCGTATGGGTAGAGAGGTCTGGATTCGTATGGGATCGCGAGGCCGCCACTTGTGATACTGTCGTATGGGCAGAGAGGTCTGGATCCGTATGGGATCGCGAGGCCGCCGATTATAAGAGGTCTTGGTATGTATAGTAGGAATTCCCTGTCCTTAGGTGGTAGATATATGTGGTTGCACTATTGTAAATAGGCCCTAGGGAGGGGGTAACGTTCTGGCTGGGTTAGCGAGGCTCTGATGAGCGGGTTCTATCTGATCCGAAAACCCAAGCAGAACATTTGGCGTCACGAACCGTTTACGAAACCTGTGTGCGTTGTGGTTGTATCGTGTTTGCTTTCGGCGCGTGTGTGGTTTCGTTTGTATATTATTTGTCTATAATTGTGTGTGTAGTTTTTTTTTCTCTTTCTCTCTTTTCTCTTTTCTTTTTTTTCTTTTTTCTTTCTTTTCCGAGATGTTTTCTAGAAAGTCGAAATCTACTTTCAAGTTGCCCGTTGATATTCCCGGCTGGGATTCAACGCCTTATGAAGCCTTAGCCCGTGAGTGGGCTGATTCTACTGGTTTGAGTGAGAATTGGAATTCTTTTTTGGAGCTGGCGGAGCCGGCTAATGTGATTACTTGTTTACAGAAGGTGCCGGTATCTAAGGGTGATGAGCTTCCCGTTTTGGGGCGCAGAGGTTGGATTGTTCTGTCTGCGTACAGGATTCTGCATGAGAGGTTGTTGAAGTTACAGAAATTGCATAAGGATGTGGAAGCGAACTTTGTTGAGATTCAGAATGCTCATACTTTGTTGCGGTGTCAAAATAAGTTGCTTGCTGACAAACTTGAGACGTACCAAACTATTGCCGAGAGGGCGGCTGTGCGAATTGCTCGTTATAAATACAAGAATCGGCTTGGTCGGGTTTCGACGCGAAAGGTGCGTCTGGTCGTGGCGAAAGCCGGACTGGATTGGAATCCTGATGAATGGGATGGTAATATCTGGAACTCGAGTGATTCTCCTTCCTCGGGTGAGGAGTCTGCCAAGCGCGAGTCCTCTCGCTCCGGCCGTGATTGTAAGTCTGCTTCTTGCGCCTCTGATGGTGCACCCCGTGATTGCGCTCGTCCTTCGAGTGGGGTCGATGCTTCTTACACTGATTGTTCCTCTATGTGTACTGGTCGAGCTCCTTGTGATGCTCGTCCCGCGGTCTCGGTGCATCCAGTTTTTCGGCGGAAGTTGCAGCAGGCTCCCGGTGCTCCGAATGGTATTGCTTTAGACTCTTTGGAGGATTTTACTCAACAAGAAATTAGTGATATTTTGCAGCGATTTCGGCAGCGAGCTGGTGAGACCTTACTCACATGGATGGTGCGCCTTTATGAACTGGGCGCTGCTGGCATTATGTTGGATGTTGGCGATTGTTTGAAGTTTTGTTCCTTGAGTTCGGATTCTACTGTACAGGATCATTTTCGTAACTTTAATGGTGGTGGTCAAATGTCTTTGCTTCAATTGGCGACTGAGGGTTGTAATCAAAAATATCCTACTGAGTCTGACTGGCCTGTGAATGACAAACCGTGGTATACTTTGCGCGATGCTGCACAACGTCTCAAAGAGGAGGTGATGAAAATGGCAATTTTTCTGAATACTGCTGACAGGTTGCTTGATGGTTTGTTGACATCTTCTGTGCGGAATCGTATTATTCGTTCTTCCCCTGTTGCTTATAAGCAGGTCATGATGACTTTATTGATTAATCAGACTGGTAACATATTATCTATGGTGCTGGAATCGGTACGCCAACTCGGTGAGTTGGGTGAGTGGTTTAAACCTGAACGGCAATCCCGGCCTGACACTCGTACTCCTGGTGACAATAAACTTACTAGACGTGATATGTTTTTTGGTCTTATGGCCGATGGTGTGCGGAAGGAGGACATTGACGGTGAGACTACTTCTCGTTTGTGGGAAATGTTTCGCAAACGTGGCTTGGATCGAAAGGAGGGTGCCCGGCGTGTTCGGACGACTGAGTGTGATCGTGGTTTTTCTGACGGTAGCGGTGATGACGACCGCCGTGGGCGCTCTGATCGTCGTGATGATCGACGTTATGTACGTGATTTGTCCCCCCGTCGTGAGAGAGACAGAGAGAGAGAGGGGGAAAGAGAAAGGGGGAGAGAGGATTATGTTAACAGCAGACGTAGAGATGATAGGGATCAATCCCCTGAGTTGAGAAGGAGAGAGGATCGACACAGATTGGCCGATCGAAATCCGCAGTACAATGCAGAGAACAGGAATCCATTTCGTAATGGAGATGGATATGAACAGGAGGTATCGATACCTGGGAAACGTGAGAGTCTTTATCCTGATTTATCCTGGTACACAGAACGCAGTAAAAATGACTAGGAAATAGGTCAAGCTCCAGTACACAGATGGGCTCACAGAGATAATAGACCCTATGTAGATATTGATATTTATTGGAGACATCGTAATATCCAAAGGGCCCGAGCATTGGTAGATACAGGAGCGGAGGCCACTCTTATTCATGGAAAATCAAAGAAGTTTAAAGGTCAGCCTTTTACAATTACCGGATTAGGTGGAAAGGAAACTCCCGCAGTTCAAACTTTACTTGAAATGAGAATAGGTAGAATTCCTAGAAAAGAATACTCTGTATTAGTGGTACCACTCTTAGAATTCATAATTGGAATTGATATTTTGAAAGGAATGACTTTGCACTTAGGTGATGGATGTTACCAATTTGGAACTAAACATTATATATCGTCCAGGCCTGTACGGGTTGGTCGTTTAAGAATGCCCCCCATAAAAGTTCCCCAGGCGACAAAAGTGGTTCGTCAGAAGCAGTATCGTATTCCAGGTGGTCATGAAGAGATTAGTACCACTATTCAGGAGTTGGTGGATGCAGGAGTTATAACCCCAGTTACTTCTGCTTGGAATAATCCTGTTTGGCCTGTACGTAAGAGTGATAATTCTTGGCGCATGACTGTTGATTATCGAGAATTGAATAGACACACACCCTCTTTGACTGTTGCAGTACCGGATGTTATTACCCTAATTGAAAGAATCCAAAAACATCCAGGTACATGGTATACGTCCATTGATATTGCTAATGCTTTCTTTTCGATTCCGATTGCCCCTGAGTGTCAGGAACAATTCAGTTTTACGTGGAACGGGCGTCAGATGACGTTTAGAAGTCTTCCCCAGGGCTATGTGCATAGTCCTACGATATGTCACCGGCTGGTGGCAGAGCATCTGGCTGAGGTACCGGTTCATCCGCAAATTCAGATATGTCACTATATTGATGATATTTTGATCCAAGGCGAAACACAAGAGGAAGTTCAGACCCAATTGGACAGAGTCATTGAGTGCCTGCGTGAGAAAGGTTGGGAAATCAACCCGGATAAATTACAAGGTCCGTCCCAGGCTGTGAAATTTTTGGGTATTAATTGGCATGAGGGACACCGAGAAGTGATCCCTCAGGTTAAACAGAAAATTCTTGATTTTGCAGTTCCGAGGAATAGGAAAGAAGCCCAAAGCTTCATTGGTTTGTTTGGTTTTTGGCGCCAGCATATTCCTCATTTGAGTCAAATATTGGCCCCTTTGTACCATGTCACTCGAAAAAAGAATGCATTTGAATGGGATAAACCACAGCAAGATGCGTTCAGTCTGGCAAAAGAAGCAATTCAGCATGCTCTGGATTTATGGCCTGTATGTGATGGTGATGTGGATTTGAATGTATCTGTACAAGGCCTTTATGCGAATTGGAGTTTGTGGCAGAAACAAGGCAAGAGTAGAGTACCGTTAGGTTTCTGGACCAAAAAGTTACCTGATGCTGGTGAGCGTTATACACCTTTTGAGAAACAGTTACTTGCATGTTATTGGGCTCTGGTGGATACCGAGCAATTGACTTTGGGACATGATATAGTTTTGCGACCTGAAATTCCTATCATGCAGTGGGTTATGAGTTCACCGAAAACTCACCGAATTGGACATGCTCAAGAGGCGAGTGTGATTAAATGGAAATGGTATATACAAGACAGGGCTCGTGTGGGACAAAAAGGAGTTGCATCTTTGCATGAGCAGGTGGCACGGGCGCCATCGACTGAGACTGAGAGTGAATGTTCCGTACCTTTAGTACAGGAGTCTCCTGTTAAGTGGGGTAGACCTTTTGATGATTTGTCCACAGAGGACAGAAACCATGTCTGGTTTACGGATGGTTCAGCAAGGTTCATAGGGACGAAACGGCATTGGAAGGCAGTGTCCTATAATCCGATCACACAAAAATTGCTGAGTACAACTGGTGAGGGTAAGAGCAGTCAATTTGCTGAACTCTATGCTGTTTATCAAGTTCTGAAACAAGAGTTACCTGGCACATGTCATATTTTCACCGATTCTTGGTCTACTGCCAATGGACTGGCAGTTTGGTTACCGACTTGGCATTCCCATAGTTGGAAAATCCATTCAAAAGAACTGTGGGGAAAAGAATTATGGCAGGAGATTTGGGAAATGCTCCCACAGAGTACTGTTACAATCTTCCATGTGGATGCTCATACCCCGATAGACTCTCTTGACAAATTCTTTCATAATATTGCAGATGAGAAATCTAAAATTGCTGAGGCAGTGGTGGACACGCAAGATTCTGATATTGCGGGATTGGCGAAATGGGCCCACCAGAAAGCAGGACACTTTGGAGAGAAAGCCACTAGCAGGTGGGCTGCTGATCGAGGAATTTATATTCCCCTAGATTTAATCAAAAATGTTATTCTACATTGTCCCATTTGTCAGCATATCAGGCAGCGAAAAGTGCCCCAAATTGTTAAAGGTCATTTACATCGCGGGAAATTGCCCGCTCAAATTTGGCAGATTGATTACATCGGTCCACTTCCTATGAGTAGGAATTGTCAATATGTTTGTACTATTGTTGATACATACAGTGGCCTGTTGGTGGCCCTTCCCTGTAAGCAAGCTACCCAATTGAATACTATTAAAACATTGGAATTGATTATGATGTATTATGGTGTGCCATTCCAAATTCAATCTGATAATGCATCCCATTTTCGTGGAAGATTGGTACAGGAATTCTGTGTGGAAAACAATATTGAATGGGTGTTCCATATACCATATTATCCACAGGCCTCGGGTCTTGTGGAGAGGTTGAATGGACTGCTGAAAGATCAGTTACGTAAATTAACAGATGACAAGTATAAGAATTGGCGAGACTTTTTGCCTCAAGCGCTATTGATTTTGAATAACCGTCCTTTCCTAAATGCTGAATCCCCACTTATGCGTTTGTTTCCTCCGAATGTTGATGCTAAACCCAATGAAATCAGAGAGACTGTGATGTACTGGGAGATTACTCCCGGAGCTTTGGCTCCATGTAGAGCGACCCCAGGGTCGGCAGGTTTAGACTTGCATGCCATGGATGACACCATTATAAAAAGTAAGGATCGAGTCATCATTGAAACTGGTGTTGGTGTTCATATACCAACTGGGAATTTCGGATTAATCGCCCCTAGATCGGGGCTGGCTGTAAAAGGCATTCAGGTGCTTGGAGGAATCATTGATAGTGATTATCAGGGAGAGATTAAGGTGCTCCTGCTGAATAGCAGTGAGGTTGACTTACTGATACATCAAACTGACCGAGTGGCTCAATTGCTAATAATGCCTGTTTTCAGTGGTGAGATCACAAAAGGCACTGCCCCAACGTTGCTAACTGTACGAGGCCAGAAAGGTTTTGCCTCCACAGATAATCCTGGGGCCAGAGTTTGGGTGCAGTCGCCTAAGAATCCCCCTGAACAAGCAGAAGTCATTGCAACCGGTCAAGACAATACCATTTTAGTTATGAGACCAGGGAAAGATAGCTGGGAAGCAGTCCCGGCTGACAAATGTTACTTACGAGAATGAATAATGCCTGTATTTGATTCTCTTTCAGATCATTCTTTTGACTGTTGCTGCAGGATGTGTCGGCGTTGGACTCCTTTTGGGCTGGTACGACGAGAGAGGAGGGATCCCATCAACCCGGGCTGAGTTGAGAACCCGAGTGTCGCGTTCCTTCGCTGCGTGGGATTCGTCGTCGAACTTTTGGACTACGTTAGCCAAACGAGTAACTAAAGCCCCTCATTTCTGCTTGACACCGATGAGATCGGTGACTGACATTCTAGCGACTTGTTTAGTTGCTGTCCCTGCTTCATTGGAGACTTTGACTCATATTTTTAATATATCGAATGCTCGCCCCAATGTTCTTCTGGGCGATTTCGCTACCCATGAGTATTGCCCCTTGTGTACTGTACTGTCAGACCCGATACCCCCCATCCAGTCCCAAATAGTTACCTATAATATCACACAGGGTGATTTGTGTTTTTCCCTTACTTGTGATCCTAGTGCGATTTCTGAATGTATGCGTTTAAGATTGAAAGGTGCCACTTCATTCACCGCTCATGAACGTACTTTGTGCCTTCAAAGGACACCGAAAACATGTACTTCTGTTCAGAATAACATGACTTGCAAGAGTTTGGTAGTTACCGCCAGTCATTATCGCACGATGTTACTACCTGCCGGATGGCTTTTCTCATGTGGTAATACTTCCTGGCCATATATCCCCGCAAATATTTCTGGAGGCCCTTGTGCCATTACTAGACTGAGCTTGTTGATGTTTTCATCACATCCGAATGCCAACTCTCGTGTGATTCGAGATACAGTGAGGTTACAGGAGGATTGTGACTCATCTTTGCATTTATATTCCAAGTCTGAATACCTTAGCCTGGCTATTTCAATTGTTGGTGTTCCTGCTTTGGCAGTTTATAATGCCAAATCTATTGGGAAAATGGCCTGCTGGATGGTAAAATCCATTAATCATACTTCTACAGTCCTGTCTGACATGCTATTAGACGCCCAGGGTGAACGTAGAGCTATCTTGCAAAATCGAGCGGCCATTGATTATCTTTTGCTTAAACATGGACACGATTGTTCTGATTTTGAGGGTCTTTGTTGTTTTAACTTGTCAGATCATACAAAATCCATTCAAGCTCACATTGATAAACTACATGACTTGACAGAAGAAGTTAGAAAACACATTGACCAGGGCTGGTTTGACTGGCTCTTTAATTGGTTACCTGATTTGCATATGTTACGTCAGATATTAGGAGGTATTCTGATTACTATCGGCATTTTGATTTCTATCTGTTGCTTTATTCAGTGTATTCCTTCACTATTTCAATTCTGCACACCTGGTAGTAGACATAGATCAGTTAGTCTTGTTTCATATTATTCTTCCACAGATATTAGTTCTGTTTAATGAATGTATAATAGACTGAAGTCAAGGGTGAAATGTTCTGCTCGATTTTCCCGGCCTTCTTGTGTTGAAAAGTAATTGAATGTGACTTCAGTCTCTTACCATTCAAGTCTAAGGGTTAGAGTAGTGAATGGAGCCTATTTACTAGGCACTTCGACATGATCCTGTGCTCTTCCCCATAGATCAGGGCTTGCACACATAGCCTAGGGGATAGATTCGTTAGTATTAGGGATAACCTGTCCTGCAGTGAGGGTATTTCATGGAGCCGTGCTGAATTCAGGCCTGGTAGGCCTCAAACGGGAGAGACTCCATCTTTCTTTCTGCTCCGGCAGCTTGGGATGCTTCTAGGTCAAATGTAATGTTTTAGTTATGAGGTGTTATTCGCTTGGAGAGAACCGGTTCAGGCCGGCCCTTATCGAAGGATTGTATTTTTCTTCATGCCGAAGACACTACATCAGGCCGGCCGGCTGGGAACGTGTCCTTGGTACGGGGAGGTACAAGAATTTGGTGGGCGGCAGGTTACGGGCCGGAATTTTCCATGAGGAAACGCACCTCTATATTAGTGAAAGTCTGAGGCAGTTACATGTTCAGTCCGTAGGCGGCATCTAGCCGTTAGCAGTAAAGCTACTACTTATTCCAGGGAAGACAGACGCCATCTTGAAGGCGGAGAAGAACTGAGAGACAGATACTCTCCTAGCAGAATAGCCAGAGAGGAGAGAGTAGCCGATAAGGAAGAGGTCCCAGTGACTCGGAGAAGGGTGATCCGTGACTGCGGAGGTGTTACTTCCAGGCGAGCCGAGGCACAGACGAGAAGGGAACCTAGATGACCACTGAGTGCAGGCTACATACTACTAAGGTGATGTCGACCCTTTCTTATTAGAGTGTACAACTTAATCTTTCACTTTTCTTTGCAGGTTATGTGTTATATTGTAATGTTATGTGATTGCGTATGTAATGAGTAATAAAGTACCCAGTTTGTAGTGAACCAACATGTGCTGCGTGTTCTTGTATGAGAGGGTAGCCTATTCTTCTAGTCAGCTGCGGCTACATGAACAGATGTTAACCCTGATCAGGTAAGTGGTAACTGAATAAGGGAAAGAGGAGCCCCTCGAACCGGAGAACAGGCTATGCTCGAACTGGCAGTCCTTGTGTGATCTGATGAATAGTGAGACTGATTCCCTTTTTGTATGTTATGGTGATCATAGGATGAATTGTCGTATGAGACTGCCGTCTGGGTAGAGAGGTCTGGATTCGTATTGGATCGCGAGGCCGCCACTTGTGATACTGTCGTATGGGCAGAGAGGTCTGGATTCGTATGGGATCGCGAGGCCGCCACTTGTGATACTGTCGTATGGGCAGAGAGATCTGGATTCGTATGGGATCGCGAGGCCGCCGATTGTGCTGAGACTGGCGTCTGGGTAGAGAGGTCTGGATTCGTATGGGATCGCGAGGCCGCCACTTGTGATACTGTCGTATGGGCAGAGAGGTCTGGATTTGTATGGGATCGCGAGGCCGCCGATTGTGCTGAGACTGCCGTCTGGGTAGAGAGGTCTGGATTCGTATGGGATCGCGAGGCCGCCACTTGTGATACTGTCGTATGGGTAGAGAGGTCTGGATTCGTATGGGATCGCGAGGCCGCCACTTGTGATACTGTCGTATGGGCAGAGAGGTCTGGATCCGTATGGGATCGCGAGGCCACCGATTATAAGAGGTCTTGGTATGTATAGTAGGAATTCCCTGTCCTTAGGTGGTAGATATATGTGGTTGCACTATTGTAAATAGGCCCTAGGGAGGGGGTAACGTTCTGGCTGGGTTAGCGAGGCTCTGATGAGCGGGTTCTATCTGATCCGAAAACCCAAGCAGAACAGACATGTAGTAGATCAGGTTTTTGGTAAACATGACAAGCCACAGATTTGGAATGGTGAGTTTATTTCGAACGTAATAAGATCACTAGAGCAAGATAAAGTGGAGGTTATTGTTAAAAACATCGACGTTCGAAATTCATCACAAAAGATTGTTGAGAAACACGTAAGAACAGGTGACTGCCCAATGGTAAGGGAGACATAGGGTTAACAGAGGAAGGTACGAAAAGGAGGAGGGCGTAAATAGAGTACAGGTGTTGAAAGCACAGATTTAGGAAAACATTCAGGAGACGGAGGCCTGCGCTTTATCGTGAGGCGTTTTTGAAAGCTGATCTAGAAGGTAAAGGTTTGGGGTGACTTAGGTGTTGGGCAATAACGTGTTTTTGAAGGGGTGTCATGGTATCGAATTGGGCCAAAATTATAAAAGGTTTGAAAAATGAGAACTGGGGAGGTGGTTTTGAGCATCAACCTAGGGATAACTCTAAGGTGTTTTCTAGCGGGAAAACGTTAATGCATACAAGTTAAAAGTAGTACAATTCAGTGTAAATATTGACGCGTTGGAGTGATCTAAAATGCACGTTTTGACAACAATGTTTTTAAATTGTAGAGTCCCCCTGACGAAGGACCGAAAATAGGTCCGAAATGCATTGGGTTATTCGGATCATTGAATGGATAATACTTATGTACCGCGCTACAGTATAAGGCCTGGATTGGCATGTCTGCAGTTGTTATGGATTTAAAGAACATAAGTCGTCTCTCTTGTGTCAATAAAAACTATGGATGAAAACGTTTAAATTGGAAGAAATTCGAATAAAAAGATGAAAATGGATATTTTGGCATCAGAATCATGCTTAATGTATGCTGTGCGTCCGTCTGGGGTGTCACATCGCCCCTTTCTCGACTCTTTGTGCCGTGCCCCATTGGAAATGGCGCAAGCCTTTGCCGCCTACTACCACACGCTCTACGAGGCTCGAACCCCATCCCTGTCAGTGGCGGATCTGCTGGATGCGGAGGAGGACTGCCTTCCGTGTGTGGACGCCGCCGCTCGGGTCGATCTGGATCGCCCCATTTCCCGCGAGGAAATTGGCGATGCAATCGCTCTTGTGTCGTCCGGCAAAACGCCGGGCCCTGACGGCCTTCCCCAGGAATACTATTCCCAATTCCGATTCCGTGATGTTCTCATCCCTCACCTGGACGCATTATTTCACGAGGGAGTGGAGAGAGGCTCCTTCCCCCAGGAAACTGACATAGCCATCATTATAGTCCTCCCGAAGTCCCAACCCCCATCACCGCAATGCGCAGAATACCGCCCCATCTCCCTCATCATCACTGAGGTCAAACTGTTCACCACCCTCCTTGCCCAGCGCCTCAAACCTCATCTGTCTCAGTTGGTCCACCCTGACCACTGCGGATTTCTGCCCTCTCGTGGCACCCAGCATTGCCTTTGCAGACTGCACTCTGCCTTGACTCGGTGGACTGGGGCTTTCTCCATGATGTTCTTGATATGATGGCACTCGGTCCCCGCTTTCGGGCCATGGTCAAGGTCCTGTACGCCCTTCCGAGGGCTCGTGTTCTAGTTAATGGAGTCCTGTCAGAGCCCTTCTCGGTCTGTAGAGGGACGAGGCAGGGCTGTCCCCTCTCTCCCTTGCTGTTCGCCTTAGTGATCGAGCCCTTGGCGACATTGATGCGGTCTTGTGGTCAGGTGCGGGGCTGGGAGTGGCCCAACGCTGAACCGGATAAAATCGCCCTCTATGCGGACGACGTCCTTATCTACCTGGCGGATCCCGCAGTCCTTTGCACAGGCCTCAGGCCTCCGATTGAATCCCAATAAATCGGTCCTAGTTCCCCTTCACCTCTCACGAGAATGCTTTGACTGGCAGCTCGAAATACCTCTACGCCATCAATCATTCAAATACCTCGGGATCTGGGTGGCCTTGCTGCCTGAACTCAGCTGGGCCCTTAATGTCACTCAGCTGGTGAAGCGGGTCAGGACGGATCTCCAGCGGTGGCAGTTGCTACCCCTCAACCCCATGGGGAGGGTGGCCCTTTTTATAATGATGGTGCTTCCCCGCTTCATCTATATGCTTCAGAACACCCCCATGTGCTTTCCCAGGGCCTGGTTCCGTGAACTTGACGGTTTAGCCAGCAAGTTCTTGTGGGGAAGGGGTAGGTCCAGACTAGCACTCGGTACTTGCAGGATCCCCTCGGTCGACAGGGGGTTGGGGATGACTCACCTTTATCTATACTACTTAGCCACATGACTTCTCTCCATATATGACTGGTTCTACGGGGGTGGTCTGACCCGGCCTATAGGCTTGAACTGGGGGAGCTGGGCCTCTCTCGAATCCAATCCTTTCTATATAGGACCCCGATTCCAGCCGGTCTTCCGGAGGTGACGCGCTCTGTGTTACTGGCCTGGCGGGCGGCTCTGCGACACACCAACTGGACACATACACTGACCCAATGTACACCTTTGAGGCATGGAACCTGGCTCAAGGAGGTGACGGGGCTTCAGGGATTCGAAGCTTGGGACCTCATCGGCATCACGCAGCTTGGGGACGTATGGGTGGGGGACCATATGCGTTCCTTTGAAGATCTCCAGACCAGGTACTCACTGCAGTTATGTCCCCTATCTTGGACCCCAGCGGTTCTATGTACGTGTTACAAGTACATGTATGTTCCCTCCAGTTCCAGTTATGAAGACGCAAATACATGTGCGTCCACCGTCAACATGTCCTCTGTCAGATTCACCATGAATAGGCCGGATATTCCATTCCTAAGTACAAAAGGCCACCGGCTTTATATGGTTCACTTATGCCATTTTACAGTCCAGGCAAGTAGGCCCTGATTCTGTCATCAGAACTCTTCTTGCCTTCTGCCTCTGAAAGCTCCAGTCTGAGCCTGCATCTGTGACCATGAACTTTGTCTCATTCTCTGCGCGGCTCATGAAGCCTGACATCAGCCTATTCTCTGCCAAGAACTGTATTTCACCTTCGAATTATCTGCTTCCCCCTCAGCCGATGCATTCCTGCCTAGTAGTTTAAGTAAACATTCTTCCAGCTACCAAGCAAAGGGCCCGGCTTCTCTGTCTTAATACAAGTAATTCATAGCCCTGTTACTATGGAAGATTCCTGCCCTCGCATTTAGTGTAGACACTTAGACGCTTGTACACTCACGCACAGTCAGTATAGAATAGATTCTGTCCGAGAGTCCTTCCTTTGTGGATAACATAGTTCTTTAAACATAGGATGTTAGATATGATTTGGGATTAGGTTGACTTGACCCCCAGACTTTTTGTCTCCACATGTAGAGCTAAATGTCAAGTCCCCTTCACCCCCTAGTTACACGTCAATCACACGTCATAATGCTGCGCGCGCATCTATGCCAAGTATTATCTTATAGATCCACCTATACATGACATCACAACCAATTACGTTCCTTTTTACTCCTTATTACACCCATTTTTGGTTACGTAGATGTATCGTCATTTTCCTTATCAATTGTTACGCCTACTGTATTCGCTTCATTGTAATGTATGTTCTATAAAAGCCATTTCATGTCAATAATGTATGTACTTCACTTCCTGAACCTTCGTGGTGACGGAACTTGAAGCATCCGATTATAATCGAGTATTGGAATAAAGCCCATTCCGAACCTCTAATACCACGGATTCTGCCTCTCATTTTACTGAGCTATTTTATTATGTTTCTGTATCAAATTCAGTCCCGGTAAAGGAAAATTATTTACCACATGATGGCGCCCGAACAGGGACACTTTCTCATCTCACGCGCCGGCGGTGAGTTGCAGGCCCGGTCTCCTGCCACAGCTGGACGGACAATAACGCGTACCAGCAGGATTTCCTGTATCTCCCTCCGGTCAAGCGGGGGCGACTGAGGCTGCGATCGACACCCAGACGAGGCGGTGAGAAGTGCGAAGTATCCCGACCAGAGCCTAGCTGAGAGAGCAAGATCCGAGGTATACAGAGGCCCACCAGTGTCTGAAGTCCCAAGTCGAGTCCAGTGTCCGACGAGTCGAGTCGAGTCCAGTCCGATTCAAGCTCAAGTTACTGAGGCCTTCCGTTTCCGAAGCTACCCGGTGAGTACCATTGCTGGGGAGGCATTTCTGACGTGCACATAGGTTGTGCCGGTCAAGACGGGTTTGGGTACACAAATCCGGTCTGCACTGTTTTAGCAGTGTATCTGTACTGTTTAGCAGTATATCAAGTATTCCGAAGTATCTAGTTATTGTCAAGAATTAAGCTTGGTGATTAGTTATGCAGACAATCATCATTGTTGTTTCAGTTAAAGGTTTAATGTTTACATGTTAAATATGTTTAAGTATGTTCTGTATATTGTGGTATGAATGACTGTTCATTATCGTGTTTATTGTATTAAGTCTGTTCAAATTCAAGTATCAGGTCAGTTGGTCAAAATCAAGTATAAGGTCAGTTTTCAATATGCCGCTCTTTTCGAAATTAAGACAGATCACCACCAGAAAAGGGGTACTCGAAGAGGCCGTTCCTATTCCTCCTAGGGACACCCCAGGGTACTTCATGTATCATAAACATGGCTTAGATGCCATATTATTTCTTGATTTATGGGTAGACTATACCAAGGAATTACCAGAAAGTCAGAGGTGGCCCACAGCGGGAACCTGGGATGCGGA
Organism: Triturus cristatus; assembly: GCF_964204655.1. Lineage (NCBI taxonomy): Eukaryota > Metazoa > Chordata > Amphibia > Caudata > Salamandridae > Triturus > Triturus cristatus. The sequence goes on from NC_140582.1 coordinate 240,397,029, forward strand.
ATGCATCATAAAAGTAGAAGAAGAGTTATGGAAAAGAAAGGTCAGACAGTCACAGAAAGATGCCATTGAATTATGGCGTAAAGAATCACATAGACGAACAGAAAAAGCACGTAGACAGGAAGAGAAGGGTAAAGAGAATTCCAATAAAGTTCGAGAAAATCTATTAATTGAGGAAGGTATCCGAGTGAAAACAGAACAAGTAGACAGACAAAGAAATGCCCTTATGAATGGTATGTACCCCCTTCTGGCCGAAGGATTACCTAAGGCTACTCCAGAGATACCGAAAGACTTGCCAACCCCATTATTTCCAATAAAGGTACATCCAAGGGGGCATCCTAGAACCGCAGAAGATGTTTTTCTTTCCTCATACTTAGATGACGCAGCTCCCGAGTATGCTAATTCCGCCCCGCATAGACCGCATACCAGGGAGGTTCAACGCCAAGATCCAGTACCCGTATCGTTACAGCAACAAGTTCTGACACAAGTTCCGGCAAGCACATCTGTTTCTGCATCCGCTCCTACAGCTACTTCTATAGCTGTGTCCACACCTATAGTTGCTGTGTCACGTTCGACGAATCCTTTCACACCCGACACCCCAGATGGGGCCACGGGAGGTGCTACCAATATCTTTTCTACGCCGCCTAGAATAAATAAACTTACTTTTCAAGAGTCAGCACATTCACGTACACCCAAACTCATTAGTGCCCGTGCGCTTAAGGAACTTCTTGTAGATTGTAGATATGACCCCGTGCCCGGAAAAGAGGACGAAATGACCCTAGCATCATTACGTATCAGACGAGCCGCAGTGTATTTAGGGAAGTTACCAGGAATGACTGCGCATCTAGATAATATATACAATTTTGTCCAAACGGGGCGAGATCCAGAATGTATTAACAGAGCTATGGAATACCAGAAAGTAGAGATACAGGGGGAACTGTTACGTTTCCTCATAAACTGTGTGATCAGAAATCAAGACCGACCGGGGGTAGACCCGGAAGCAATGCAAATTCTTACAAGATGGAGCCAGAATATATCAGAAGGGAGACATGATAAACAAAATTGTATAATAGCCATGTGCCGAAAGATCCGTAAAGAAATAGAACGCCTACACGAAGAGAGATTAGAGGTAGACGAGTTCGAACAAAGCGAGGAAGAAGGGTCAGGACCGCCCACAGGACAGTCAGAAACTATAGCATATGTAGGTAAAAGAAGATCTTATAATAGTACGAGATGTCTTATTGACCCGATACGCCCGATATGTCCAGACAATAACAGGGGTTTCCCAACACCCATAGTCCATATAAGGTCTAACGAGCATTCGTTCCAAACAGCTGACAAACTACTCCGAGAACGAAGGGGTTATCATTTTCTCGATTCTATGGATGAACAAGATTTAGCCAGGGCAGCTGTCCATTGGGTGGACAGTCCCGGAAAATATAGTGATGATACAGTAGTACGCACATTTTTGAATCTCACCCCAGATGAACAGAGGTTAGCTGGGATTTATATGATTCAACAACTCATTATACTATATCGGAGTCAACATTCAGATCCTGGTCCCTTACCCGACATATTGACTGAATTACTCACGAATAGATGGAGAGGTTCAGGTACTAAATTAATTAAAGAAATTCTAGAATCAAGAAAGCAGTATATTCTTTTTGTATGTTCAGACCGTGTCTCATTGCCCGTCAAGGAAAGAACTACGTATCACATGGATAGACAGAATCCCTTACGAGAAGTGCACCCAATAAAAGGCGAGGACAACGAGTTCAAACGTGTATTTGTATATACGCCCATATCGAAAATAGAATTGTTACAAATGAAGAAAGTGGTACCCAGTCATGACAAAGACCCAGCGGGTTTTCACCGAGAAATTAAAGACATGTTACTCATGGGAGAGTACACCTATCCCGACATTATGACAATATTAAAGGTATTGATGCCTGCTGGCATTTATGAGAAACTCAAGGAAAAAGAGTGGGAGGTAGGAGACCAAAAGATAGAATGGTCAGTGTTAGAAACAGAAGAAAAGGCCCGAACTGCAGGAGCAGGGCTTGGGGACAAAACTAAGGCATTACCAGGTTTACTAGTACAGGTACTGCCACGTTTATTAACTACGAAAAAGGAAGATTGGGGTACAATTTCAGCCTGTAAACAGAAGCAAGATGAAGACACTAGTGATTACTATGCCCGATTTGAAAAATGTTTTGGTATAAATAGTGGCATAAAAGCAAGTAGCGAATCATACCCACATCTGTTTGTAACAAAATTAGTAGAAAATGCCCTGCCCCCAGTAAAGAATAGAGTATTAAAATTCGAGAGTACCTGGCAAGGTAACACTCCATCACAAATGTTACAAATGTTACAGTACCATCACAATAGAATTAGAGAGGAACAAGAACATGAACACAGACGCATGAAAGACACGAAAATGAAAATGTTAGTTTCCCAGACAGTTCCAGCTGAAGGACATAAGAAGGGTATGACACATTCTGATTCAGCAGGGCCTGTAAAAGGGACATGCAATTACTGTAAAAAGCCAGGTCATTACGTACACGATTGTCCAGTTTTAAAACATAATATCAGCATAGGTAAAACACAAGAAAGATCACGGCCACTTAGACAAGATCAGAATGAACAAGGAGCTCTGCAGCATGCCCAGGCCATGCCAGCCGCACAACAGCCAATACAGTTCGTGCCAGCTGCACCAGCGTTGCCTGTTGCTGCCACACAGACAACAACACGACAAATGTATCAGACCGCACAGTATGAATATCCTGAGTACCAGCGTTACGCATGAACTAGCCTAGAGAGGGAAGTTGACTTACCCCTTATCGAGATACCTGTAGATCAAGAAGGACCTTATGTACACAGTGAATTGTTAGGCCAAGACAGAAAATTTTTACTCGATACCGGGGCAAGTCGAACAACCATAAAACGTAGTGAAGTTCCAGGGGCACCCCTCTCAGGCTCACAAAATATTTCCCTTGGTTTTTCAGGAAAACCTATTGTTAATGAAGTGTCACAACCTCTGCCACTTACGATAGGACCTCTGACCCGAACTACAGATTTATTGCTTACTAAATCATGTCCAGAAAATCTATTAGGAATAAAAACGTTAAAAGCTCTAGGAGCCATAATATGTTGTTCTCCGGAAGGAGTAAGATTGTTTTTACGTGATTTTAAAGGTCACTATGTATCTAGAGACATGGATCCCCGACTGCAGACTTTACCGACACATCTATGGGCACGAGGCCCTACTGATGTTGGTTGCATGAATATTACACCATATCGAGTCACACTAAAGGCAGGAGTGGTGCTACCACGAATGCGACAATACAAGTTACCGCCAGATGCTGTAGTGGCTTTACTACAAATCATTGACGAGCTCATTACCCAAGGAGTGGTTGTAGAAACCGACTCCAATATATGTAATTCACCGATAATTCCGATTCTTAAACGAACAGATCCAAAGGCCCCGCCAGTATATCGATTGGTTATTGATCTGCGCGAGTTAAACAAATGCATTGTGCCACAATTCCCTGTGGTCCCAGATATCTCGTCATTACTGACAGCCATTGATTCCGAAGCAACATTCTTTACTGTAATCGATCTCAAGAATGCCTTTTTCAGCGTCCCAATAGATCCGGAAAGCCAATATTTATTCGGATTTAGTTTAAATGGACGTAGCTTTAAATTCACACGCGCACCTCAAGGATTTACAGAAAGCCCCAGCATCTATAGCCAAGCACTGAAACGAGAACTTGACAGTATCCACATGCCAGTTAACACTGCTCTGCTTCAATACGTCGATGATCTGCTGATCACCGCCCGAAGCGAACCTGAATGTGAAAAAGCATCACTGACAATTTTACAATTTCTAGCCGAAAAGGGGCACAAGGTGTCCCCTTCTAAGCTGCAATTCTGTGTCCAGCGAGTTATTTATCTTGGACACTCGCTGTCCAAGGAGGGAAGGCAGCTTACACCAGACCGCATTCAGTTAATAGCTAACATGCCAATACCCAAGACACAAAAGGAGGTGCGGGCTTTCATAGGCCTCACTTCATACTGTAGACAGTGGATCCCGCAATATGCATTTCTGGCAAAACCACTCATTCAGTTGACAACCCAGGAGGCAGCCACATCGACTGTTCTCCCTTGGACCCAGGAACATACACAAGCTTTTGAAAGCTTAAAGAAAGCTTTATGTCAAGCACCTGTTTTAGCAACGCCATGTTACAGAAAACAGTTTACACTCTTTGTTACAGAACGCGAAGGTACTGCTTTGTCAGTACTCACACAGGAACAAGCAGGATCACACAAACCGTGTGCTTATTTCTCTAGTACATTAGATCCCGTAGCTCAGGCTTTGCCTGCATGCCTGAAATCAGTAGCAGCAACAGCTTTAGCAATTAGACAAAGCGATGCCATAGTGTTAGGACATCCATTGACAGTTCAAGTACCACATGCAGTAGAGGTTCTTGTAAATAGAACGCAAACACAACACTTGACTATAGCACGACTTACAGGGTATGAACTTACATTGTTTCAGCCACATATAGAAATCAGACGCTGTAACACATTGAATCCTGCCACACTTTTGCCAGTAACCGGAACAGACCCACTAGCCCATGACTGTATTGAAGTTATTACTATAACGACGAAACCTAGACAAGACTTGACAGATGTTCCATTGTCAGATCCAGACCTGACATTGTATGTAGATGGTTCATGTATGAGAACAAGTACAGGAGAGTTGGTGGCTGCTTACTCAGTCACAACAGATACTGAAGTCACTGAAACAAATCGTATAAATACTTTGTCAGCTCAAGCCGCAGAACTTATTGCTCTGACACAAGCCTGTATTCAAGCCACAAGTAAAAAAGTCAACATATACACTGATTCACGATATGCATTCGGAGTTGTACATGACTTCGGCGTGCTGTGGCGAGAGAGAGGTTATTTAACTTCCCACGGTGCCCACATTCAGCACGGACCCCTCATTCATGCCTTATTAGATGCAATACATCTACCTACTGCAATATCAATTATGAAATGTAAGGCTCATACGAAGATTACTGATATCATTTCCCAAGGCAATGATTTAGCGGACAGAACAGCTAAACAGACTGCTCAAACACAAACATCCGACATGACAAAGACAATAGTCCCGATGCCGACACATTGTATGACAGTTAAAGATCCTACTCTTGACGTAATTGACATACAGACACATGCTACACCAGACGAAATAAAGAAATGGACTGAATTAGGAGGGATCCAAACGGACCAAGGATGGATGACGAAGGAAAAGTCTGTATGGTTCCTTCCTGATTCAATGGTCCAAGTCATTATTAACACTACCCATAGTCCAGCGCATCTAGGAGAGAAAGCTATGCTAGACAGCATTCAACACATTTGGTTCAATAAACATTTACGAGCAGCAGCCAAACAAAAAGTCCGTACCTGTATGATCTGTTGCCAGTTCAACCCAGGAAAAAGTGTTCCCGTAGAACAGGGTGGATTTCATCCTCCTGATCACCCTTTTGAAGTCCTCCAGATGGATTATATCCAGATGGAACGATGTCGAGGATTCAAATATGTTCTCGTAGTTGTCTGCGCTCTGTCCCGTTGGACGGAGGCATACCCGGTTTCAGATTACACTGCCCCGACTACTGCCAAACAGTTAGTTCGAGAATTCTTCCCACGCTACGGTTTACCACGTGTTGTCTACTCAGATAACGGCCAGCCGTTCTCATCCGAATTAATGAAACATGTTTCACTTCTGCTAGGATATCAGTGGAAAATCCACTGTGTCCGACACCCCGAAGCAGCAGGTCTCGTAGAAAGACATAATCAGATACTGAAAATCAGACTGTCCAAAATATGCAGAGAGAAAGGGGTCGACTGGATAGTAGCATTACCAGTTGCACTTTTTTACATGAGAATGGTAGCGCACTCTAGAACAGGGCTATCCCCGTATGAGGTGATCTTCGGCAGACCACCGAATATGTGGGGGACGCCTATACCACGCAAAATAACTGATATTGACTGTAATATGCTGACAGATTACTTGGCTTCCTTGATGTCTGCACTACAATCTTGTCGTTCACAGGTTGCTGCAGCATTTCCCGACAACACTGAGGTGAAACCCCATGACGTAGTTCCGGGGGATATTGTATTTGTGAGAAATTTCGACCGAAAGACTCAGCTGGAGCCCAGGTGGAAGACACCCAAGTTGGTTCTGCTGACCACAAGAACAGCCGTGAAGATCGAGGGCCGCAAGGGCTGGATTCATTCAAGTCATATCAAGAAATTCCATGGACAATCCTCGGATATAGACATTGTGCCCTGCACTCCCTCACAGACGGATTCAAAACTTCCTTTGGTTGAAAGGACTGAAACCGAACTTTACAAACTAAAGCTTAGGCCCAACAAGTCGAGCAATTTGATTGTTTAAGTCCTCTCCAAGGTGAAGCGGTTGAATTGTCTCTGACATGTATCCCTTGGACCTGAGTAGAGAAAATACCCGGAAAATGTTGAAACGACAGGCGTATTGTAAATCACTGCGTAGCCACTGCATAGTGACATTATTAATTTTGTTTTTATTGAGTCTTTTAATAATTATTACAAGTATGTTGTTGCACATATATTACCCTATTTCTAGACATGTTTATAATGTTGCTGCTGAACATTCTTTTAGTGACTTACCTCCGCATGAATTGTCTTATAGACTTGCACTGCGCAATAACACTTTCATTAGTATGTTACATCATTCCCATCAGACTAGTAATGCAACTAATTGTTGGGTGTGTGGCCGACTCCCTCCCTATCAGAATTATGAAGGAGTCTTGCCTTTCTTTCCACATCCGTTTACACATAATGGCTCCTGTGGAGCATGGTTTAGTTTAATCAATTCCATAGACTCAGACACCGCAGTTTTCCAGGATCAGTGGGTATGGGGAAACCTGAACCTAGTTTTACTCAAGGTCTGCTATCCTGACAAGGAGGGTCGCCCCAAAAGAACAGGAACTGATCTAGAAAATGAAGTATATGGATTAGGTAATTTTACACCTAATCTCATGATTCTAAATGTCGTATCCGAAGTTGAACTAGTCTTACCCACCATGTCAGTATTCCCAGCAAAAGGTGAATTATGTGTAAGAAAAGTTGGTTCCATACATATGGGCCATAGTAAATGCACTACTATAGTAGAATTCAGTGATCAAGGCAAATCTTCATTTAGAGCTTCTCGCCATTCCTACTTTGTATGTGGTCAGACTGCATATATGCGTCTACCTCTAGATTGGGATGGTACCTGCTATATTGCATTCCTTTTGCCACCTGTTTTCCTAGCTCCTCCTGATTATTACAGAAATATTCATTTAGTACACAATAGAGAGCGGAGAGATCTCCCGATTGTCGATTACACTGAAACAGCATGGGAAAAATACACAGATTTCAATAAAGGCATCTTTCCCTATATAGGTACTGTTACTAATAGTAAACTGATACGTAGATTAACTAGAACCCTTGAAGCAGTAGTGAATGAAACTATTTCCGCCTTAGGCAATTTAACAGAAGAGCAGTCTGCTATGCGGATTGTTGTGCTTCAAAATCGTCTTGTCCTTGACGTCATCCTGGCTGATAGGGGCGGAGCTTGTAGGGTCATCGGATCAAGCTGCTGCGTATTCATACCAGAGAATTCGCCATCTGTATATAAAGCTATAACTCGCCTTCACAAGATTGTAAGCCAGATACACCAGAATCCAGGCACTTGGACTTGGTCCAATTGGTTTTGGAGTGTGATATCAGCCTGGGGATGGAGAGTTCTATCCTTCCTAGGTATTGGCCTTCTCATACTATTCAGTTGCTGTCTATGTCTACAATGTGGACCAGCGATTTGTGGTCTGTGTGCCACATCGTGTATTCCACCACCAAGATTTCATTCAAGACCCCGGAAGAAGAAAGAAGAACAAATGATGCTATATGAACAAATCGATGGATTAATGAAGATTGATGTCTCTTGATGGGCAAGTAGGGGACAAGGAGGGAATGTGGAAATATGGATTTTTCTGGTCAGTTATGTCCCCTATCTTGGACCCCAGCGGTTCTATGTACGTGTTACAAGTACATGTATGTTCCCTCCAGTTCCAGTTATGAAGACGCAAATACATGTGCGTCCACCGTCAACATGTCCTCTGTCAGATTCACCATGAATAGGCCGGATATTCCATTCCTAAGTACAAAAGGCCACCGGCTTTATATGGTTCACTTATGCCATTTTACAGTCCAGGCAAGTAGGCCCTGATTCTGTCATCAGAACTCTTCTTGCCTTCTGCCTCTGAAAGCTCCAGTCTGAGCCTGCATCTGTGACCATGAACTTTGTCTCATTCTCTGCGCGGCTCATGAAGCCTGACATCAGCCTATTCTCTGCCAAGAACTGTATTTCACCTTCGAATTATCTGCTTCCCCCTCAGCCGATGCATTCCTGCCTAGTAGTTTAAGTAAACATTCTTCCAGCTACCAAGCAAAGGGCCCGGCTTCTCTGTCTTAATACAAGTAATTCATAGCCCTGTTACTATGGAAGATTCCTGCCCTCGCATTTAGTGTAGACACTTAGACGCTTGTACACTCACGCACAGTCAGTATAGAATAGATTCTGTCCGAGAGTCCTTCCTTTGTGGATAACATAGTTCTTTAAACATAGGATGTTAGATATGATTTGGGATTAGGTTGACTTGACCCCCAGACTTTTTGTCTCCACATGTAGAGCTAAATGTCAAGTCCCCTTCACCCCCTAGTTACACGTCAATCACACGTCATAATGCTGCGCGCGCATCTATGCCAAGTATTATCTTATAGATCCACCTATACATGACATCACAACCAATTACGTTCCTTTTTACTCCTTATTACACCCATTTTTGGTTACGTAGATGTATCGTCATTTTCCTTATCAATTGTTACGCCTACTGTATTCGCTTCATTGTAATGTATGTTCTATAAAAGCCATTTCATGTCAATAATGTATGTACTTCACTTCCTGAACCTTCGTGGTGACGGAACTTGAAGCATCCGATTATAATCGAGTATTGGAATAAAGCCCATTCCGAACCTCTAATACCACGGATTCTGCCTCTCATTTTACTGAGCTATTTTATTATGTTTCTGTATCAAATTCAGTCCCGGTAAAGGAAAATTATTTACCACACCATCAATCATTCAAATACCTCGGGATCTGGGTGGCCTTGCTGCCTGAACTCAGCTGGGCCCTTAATGTCACTCAGCTGGTGAAGCGGGTCAGGACGGATCTCCAGCGGTGGCAGTCGCTACCCCTCAACCCCATGGGGAGGGTGGCCCTTTTTATAATGATGGTGCTTCCCCGCTTCATCTATATGCTTCAGAACACCCCCATGTGCTTTCCCAGGGCCTGGTTCCGTGAACTTGACGGTTTAGCCAGCAAGTTCTTGTGGGGAAGGGGTAGGTCCAGACTAGCACTCGGTACTTGCAGGATCCCCTCGGTCGACAGGGGGTTGGGGATGACTCACCTTTATCTATACTACTTAGCCACACGACTTCTCTCCATATATGACTGGTTCTACGGGGGTGGTCTGACCCGGCCTATAGGCTTGAACTGGGGGAGCTGGGCCTCTCTCGAATCCAATCCTTTCTATATAGGACCCCGATTCCAGCCGGTCTTCTGGAGGTGACGCGCTCTGTGTTACTGGCCTGGCGGGCGGCTCTGCGACACACCAACTGGACACATACACTGACCCAATGTACACCTTTGAGGCATGGAACCTGGCTCAAGGAGGTGACGGGGCTTCAGGGATTCGAAGCTTGGGACCTCATCGGCATCACGCAGCTTGGGGACGTATGGGTGGGGGACCATATGCGTTCCTTTGAAGATCTCCAGACCAGGTACTCACTGCATTCCTCACAATTTGTTTGCTACCTCCAGCTGCGACATGCCCTACGCTCACATCTCACAACATGCACGAGGTTGCCATATCATAGCCCGCCTGAAGCCCAGATTATGTTTGGGGACTTGGGGAGAGGTGGCATTTCCCGCATTTACCGTACACTGATTAACAATACCCTGACTTCCTTGGACCGACTGCGGGCACAATGGGTGGACTGGGTGGGTCCCTTGGAGGAAGAAGACTGGCAGGACGCCCTTATGGCCCCCAGAACGGTCACTGCCTCCACTAAGCTGTGCTTGGTACAGCTCTACTATCTACATGCCGCATATCTTACCCCTGCATGCCTTCATTGCGCAGGGCTTAGTCCGTCCTCAGCCTGCACCAGGTGTGGACATGAACCTGCTGACTTCCTCCACATGGTTTAGGATTTTGGCGGTGCATTGAGGAGGAACTCTCTGAAGTCTTGGGGTGGGAAGTTCCACACAACCCTAAACACACGCTCCTGGGCATCACTGATGGGCTGGACGAGTCGCGCAACGAAAAACTGATCTTTACTACAGCTACGGTGGTAGCTAAAAGAGATATTGCGGCCTCTTGGAAATGCCCCGAGCCCCCAAGGGTAGGGCGCTGGCGGAATGATGTGGACTGGTGCGCCACACAGGAGAAAGTCATGTATGCAGCTCGTGGTTGTCTCAAGAAATATCGCAGAATTTGGGGGAAATGGTTGGGAGAGGGATCTAACTATGAGGGGTTTGACTGTCTACATCTTCTTTCTGCTCTATTAATGTCTGCATGTTGGGTGTTGAGAACTCGTGCTTGTAATCCTCGATCTTTGCAATATGGGGCGTATCGGTTGGCGCTTTTCTTTTGTAAAATGAATAAAGTTGTTTATCAAAAAAGGACGTGCAAACTCTAAGAATTGTTTTTTAAAGTATCAGGTTTAGCAGACCTTTACATTAGGGGGAAATTGTTCCCACTGCCACTCAATCTGTGGGTGGAATAGGCGTCTTGTCAAAACCTGTAAAATTGACCATGCATGGATTTTAAAAGAGTCAAAGATTGAAAAGGGAGAACAAAGAATCCATTAGCTAACCTCAGCCAACAGGGCTGGGAGATCCTTCTAAGAAATCTTAAGCACATTTTAAGGACTCTAGATACCTGTAGCAGCAGCTGGTCTTTCACTACACACCTACCAGCCAGAAGTGAAAAAAAAAACAATACTGTCAACTTAACTACAGACGTTACAAGGAATAGAAATGGAGAAAGGCCACTCTATGTACCAAGCCCTGCAGACCAGAGCCAAACCATCTTTGCTTCAGAAAACTTCAAAAACGCAATATGTTCACCTAAGTGTTTCACCGTTATCTAAAACCAAACGCGAAGGGACTAGATTCCCTTACTTCTTAAGCACCTCCTATTGATTCACAGGATGTCAACTTCGATCCCTTATAGCGTTTGCATCACCATAACCTAATGACAAAGCCCTTTTGTTACAAAGCCCACTGAAGAAGCTGCCAGGCATCTTATGTGTGCTATATGCAACCAATCAAAACATATAAACTGCAATCCTACTTGAATTATGACTCTCTGCTAGGCTAACGCAACGTCACCGATTCTTCACTGGCTAATATTTTGTGCATCAAAAGACAAGCATTGGTGACCCCAAACAGGGTCATTCATTTTCAGCAGGGATTTTAGTTATTCCTAAATTTCCGACTTTCAGCTGGTTTGTTTTATGACGACACACAGAAATCACAAACATGCTGGCCCTTATTATCAAAGTCAGTGGAATTTATGTGACAGCGGAGGACCAAATTATAAGGCACGGTGACTAAATCATGTAGTAACAGCAGGCAAATTATGCAGCCCAATGTGGCACATTCTACACATATACTGTTTCACTACCAGTGGCAGCTCGCCCAGGTAACGCTGAGGAAGGTGGGGGTGGGGCCGGATGGGGCATTAGTGGAGTTCGACATACGACGAGAAAGTGCAGAGTAAATTAATAAAAATTTAAAACCACTTACCTTGCTCTCGCCGCATCGCTGACTCAGCAATACGGTGAGCGCAAGGCAAGTGGTTTTATTTCTTTCTTTACTTTCCACTTTCCTGTTCTGTGTCGAACTTCACTACCCCCCACCTGGCCCCGCCCCCGCCTCACCGCCCCAGAGCGTTACCTTTGCGAGCCACCACTGTTCACTACTTAGTGATTTTAAGACTCATTGATATTGTCAGGGAAAAAATGTTTCACCTCATTCCTACCACTTTTACATCTGACTACAGGAGTCAGCCAGTAGAGTGTGGCTTGTGAATCTTTGAAAGGTGCCTGATACTGCGTCTCGGAGGTGAGAGTGATTTTGGACCGAGTATCCTCCACATCAGCCTCCCATCATAGATGATCTATTCTGGCAGTGCCTTTGGGTTAGCTCTATAATTCGTCTCACATCTCATGGATATACGTAGTTCTCTAAGTGCAGCCTTCAGAAGAAGTAAGTTGACTTGACTTACTCCCTGTGGTGGCTCGCACAGGTAACGCTCTGGGGCGGTGAGGCAGGGCGGACAGGGTGGTGGGGTAGTGGAGTTTGACATACAACAGGAAAGTGGAAAGTAAATAAATAAAACCACTTACCGTGCGCTCGCCGCATCGCCGAGTCGTTGATGCGGCGAGCGCAAGGTACGTTGGGGCGTATTATCAAGCACGGCGTTAAAATTAGCGCCGCTTTAGCAGCAGAAAACTGACGCTAAAGCAGTGATAATGGGCTTGATAATATGCCGCAGAGAATTCCAATAGAAGCTCATGTTGACACCAGAACATGGGCTTCTATGGGAATTCTCAAGGGCATATTATCAAGCCCATTATCGCCGCTTTAGCGGCAGTTTTCTGCCGCTAAAGCGGCGATAATTTTAACACTGTTTCTTGACAATATGGCCCCTAGTTTTATTTATTTATTGTTTTACTCCGCACTTTCCTGTCGTATGTCAAACTCCACTAACGCCCTACCTGGCCCCACCCCCACCCCGCCTCACTGCCTCAGAGCGTTACCTGTGCGAACTGCCACCGCTTACTCCTGACTAAACTTCTAAATATTCAGAAACAAGGCACGCGTGCCCCTGAGGGTCAACGTTTATCAGGCCCTAAATTCCCATTTATCCCTGTGCGCTTTTTGCTATCTTCTGAGTTGATATATGTAGTATGTCATATCAAGAAATCTGTTTTCTAACAGTTCATGAACTATGAAGACAGGGCACTATTGTTTTCGATATTAACAATTTACATGAGTCATTTGGAATCGTGAATTATACCATATTTCTTCATCACAGACGTCATGCCTGTGCCAACATGAGCATGTTTAGTTCAAAATCCTGTTTCTCAATCTTTTGGAGTGGGAAAACAGCATCCAGAGATTTATGAATTGCCAATGCTACATCAGGAGCCAATATTTATTTAATTCAGCAGAACAGTCGTGTTGATACATAAAAAAAATATTTGTTATGGTAGCATACATCTACATATATTTACATGAATGCATTGTCGGTCAGGATTCCCACTGCTGCCTTTATTTTCATGGCAGTGTCTGTTGTTCCTGCACATTGTGCACGTTATTATGTGCATTTCTTCTTTGTATGAAGCCATGCTTTTTCTCTAACGCTGGTACCTATATATTCCGATGAAATTAGCAAGAATTGAAAACACATCTAAAGTTTTAGTCACTTAAACATGTTCGCTTATAAGAAAAGAATAGTTTGGATTTTACACTTCTTGAAGAAACAATATTCTAGTTGTTTATTTAATAAGTACGGTTATTGATAGGACCGGTGAACATTCATCCATTGATGAAAATGTTGTTTATTGAATGTCACATCTAGCCTTTCCTGCTGGAGGAGCCGGGTTTCATTTTGTAGCAATGTCTGTTTATCTGCTGGTGAATGACCCTCCCTGTCTTTAACTTTAATGCTTCTAACCTCACTGCACAGGAATGCATTGTATACAAAATCCGTTCCGTGATAAAATTCACTCTTGATTAAACATAACTTTAGAAATAAGATTTCAATGTGACGCACCCGAATGAGAAATAAGGCACTACTGCTCCTTCAAGCACAACCTTTGCATTTTCTATGTGTTTCTTTGGATAATCGCTTGAATGCCTTTTGGTGGAAGAAAAGCTCACCCTCTCCTGATGTACTTACCCTCTTGCCTTCAGCCTTGGGTTATGATATCTTAAAAACGTGTTCTTGTTAATGTATAAATTCGGTTAATTCTCAAATAATTGTGTCTGTTTTATATTTGTGGTACTGCCGACTTACGTCTGAAATGCAGGAGTATGTCTGGAGTGTAACAGGCATCAGTTACACCTACTCGCAGCAACACCTTTGTGACTCATGCCCTTGGTTTACTCAAAGGGGCCACGTGCTCTCACCTCAGTGCTCAGATTTATAAACAGAGTCAAGGGTGTCCGCAGGAATTTACTTCATGAAGCACACTTGCGTCATTTTTATGACTTCCTAGTACTGCGGGTCGCCACAGATGTAAACAGATAGGACAGCGCTGGTGACATCTGCAGACCAGAGTTAGTCATGCGTCGGCCACTGTGATTGCTTCGAAGGGTAATGGAGGCGACATGTCAGGTCTGGCTGGCGGAGGGCGGAAATGATCAGTATTAGCTGTAGATAGGTATCTTCTGCCCTTTTGTAATGTGAGCGCCTCCAGGGTCCCTTGTCAGTGTCTCCTTACCATGTTCTTCATGCCCCAGTGTGCTTGTCAGAGTGTACAGTGTATGCACTGCGGCCCTCCAACCCGAATGCAGATGTACACATCCTTCCTCTCCTCTGCTGCAAATTCTCCTTTACCCAGAGGTCCATGAGGGAGAGAAAACGAGAAACATAGAGAGAGGCAGATAGTGTGTCTTAGTGTGTGTGCAAGTGTGTCCCTCCAGCTATTCGTCTCCTACCAGGCCTACCCCACTGCCCCCACCGGTCCCAATGTCCACACCTCCCGGGCCTGTGTTCATGGCCTTGTCTCCCACACTTATTGACCTTTCCTCCTAGATCAAACGTTCAAGGTTCACCATTCCCTTACCCAGTACCGCACTCCCGGTTTATTTGTTTGGGCTCTATGTTCCTGTGCTGGGGTCTTCCTAGCCAAGTGTCCATGTTTCCTTGTCCCAGTGTCACCCGGTGCCAAAGTATGTTTCTTGCTTTTCCAGTTTCTGCATTTGTGTCTCTGTTTTAATTTGTATGGCATTAGAACATGTCGGCATGCCTTACTTTTTTGTATGTAAGGGCGACTCCTCAAATATTAGCAGCCTTTATAAAATCCTTCCTTAAAGGAGATCAGTGATTGTTAGACCTGGCATCATTGGCATGA
Source organism: Triturus cristatus (assembly GCF_964204655.1). Lineage (NCBI taxonomy): Eukaryota > Metazoa > Chordata > Amphibia > Caudata > Salamandridae > Triturus > Triturus cristatus. The sequence continues at coordinate 240,412,323 of NC_140582.1, forward strand.
GTCTCTCCTCCATTTTTTTCTGTTGGCCTCCTCTGTTTACGATGTTTTTGCTGGAATATTGCTTTGGGCACTGTGCCACTGCTGATCAGTGCCACAGTGCAAGTGCTCCCTATGTTAAATTGTTACATTGATTGGTGTTACCCTGATTGGCTTGGTTGACTTACTGTTCAGACCCTAGTCTAGTGCACTGCGTGTGCCAATGACATGTAAGTTAACTGCTGCTGGTGGGCTTGCAGCACTGGTTGTGCCACCCACAGAAGCAGTGTGTAAAATGTGTCTCGGGCCTGCCATCGCAGAGCCTGTGTGCAGTCCCTGACTGCCATGTCGACTTGGCAAGGAAACCTACTTGCCAGTCTCTAAAACCTTCACTTTGCCACATTTCAGACACCTCTATGGTAGGCCCTAGGGCTGGGTGCATTATGGGTAAAAGGTAGGTCATGCCCTGATGTGTGTTGCAAGACCTAATAGTGAATTACAGCCATTTTCGTTTTTCACTATTGAAAAATAGGCCAGAATGGGCAGACTGATTATTAACTCCATTATAATCTATCTGACTCAGGGAGCATGGTAGCAAGTCGAGTTTAGTATCCCTGAACTCAGAATTTGATAACACACCCTTTAGGATGGATGGTTTTTAAATTCTGTGTTTGAAAATAGCCCTTTTAGAAAGTGGCTATTTTCTTGTCCAACTATCCACCGGTCCCTGCTGGTTTGGTGTGTGTGTCAGGGGCTGGGTGGCTCCAGAGGTCTGAATGAGTCAGTGTGGGGTGAATGAGGCATCTACACTTAGAGTGGGGGAAGAGTAGTCCCTGATAGCCTGCCCTGCCTGACACAATGGTGGCTCCACCTCCTGCCGGGCGACTGATAGCCCTGCTCCTGCCAGTGACAATACTGGCTCCGCCTCCTGCTGGGCGGCTGAGGACCCTGCCCTGCTCAGTGAATAGGCCAGGTGCCTCTACCTGGCAACACCCACAACAACCCCAGGATGGGGGGAATTTCCCTGCTTGGACAAAGGGAACAAAGCAGAAAAGGGGTATAAGAGAAGGACCCCTGAACCAAGAACTCAGATCACTTCTGACAAGGAAACCTCTACCAAGGACAAGAAGCCTGCTGATCTAAGGACTTGCCTCCCCCTTCTGCCAGTGTGCTGTTTGCTGGGGGGAACCTGAAGCTGCTTCTTTATTTTTGCCAAGGAACAAGGAGAGAGGAACTTGGTGTGTACTCTCAAAAAGCTTGCTAGAAAATCTCCAAGGGCTGGAAGGGTGCCAGCCTCCTGTTGAAGTCACAGGGCCAAAGGACTTCACCCTCTACTGAATTGCTGGTTGCTGGAAAGTGTTATTTCCAGTGCACAGGGGAAATCTGCAGTCTCGATGCCGCCGAATCCAGCTCGACATCGTGAGTAACGGCTCCAGTGTTCCGAGTCTTCGACGCCGGCCGTCGGGCCCGATCGACGCCAGTGAGTAGTGAGTATCGGCTCCAGCTCTAAGCGACCCCGTCTCGATGCCGCTGCTGATCGCATCGACTCGACGCCCTTCTCGACGCCGTGAGCGCTGCTCCGGCCCGACACCACTCGACGCCGCTGCGGATCGATCCGAATCCGAGGCACGATCGACGCCGACCTCGACGCCGACATCTCGACGCTGTGGATCATCGTTTTCTTAATTTCCAAAGGTACTGTGTTTGTGGGTTCTGTTGCAACTCCAGGCTCGTCGTAGCGCTCCTCGCAGTCGACGCCGAATCTTGGGAATATCGTAAACTCGACGTCGTGTCACTCCTGTGGGGGTTACATTGTTGCCAAGAACTGTGTTTCAGAAGAATACTTACTTTTGTTGCTAAAGAACTATTTCCTAAGAAGAAACTTTACCTGAACTATTATTTTTCCTTCCAAAGAGTATTTATTAAGATTGTGGTATATTTTTGTCGTTATTTGGTTTTGTGCTAAGCCTTATATAAAAATACTATTTTTATAATGACTCCTGTGTTGTGTCCATTTGTAGTGTATTCACTTTATTACTGGATGTGGTTATAAATGCTTAACACACTGCCTCTGAGATAAGCCTGTCTGCTCTGCCAAGCTACCAAGGGGGTAGCAGGGGATATCTGAGTGTGTAATCCCCTTGCCCTGACTAGAGTTGGTGGGTCCCTATTTGTCAGAAGTGTATACCTCTGCCAACTAGAGACCGCCGGTTCTAACAGTGATTGCCAGCAAAGGCTTTGAAGAACACTATGTAGTTTGTCAGCCATTTAACGTGCCGTCTGTACCTTTAGAAGTACCTTGGCTTAATGCTGTTACAACAACACAGCGTACAACAGGCGGTGGGAAAAGGTAACTTGGCGAGTTTGCACAAACATGATTATATTGTATCCAGATGAGTCTTAATGTAAAATCCTCATGCACCTTAAGAGAACTTACAAGAACATATCTGTACAAAAATTTGGAAAAAGGAGGCACAGGAGGGGTATTGTGTCACTTTAATAAATTAATAACTTTTCTGACTCAAGGTGATTCTGCACGAATACTCTCGCGCTTTACCCAGGACCAAGACAGGAAAAGGACCTGATTTTAAACAAACCAATAGTCTAAGGGCCAGATGTATCAAGCTTTTTTGCGTTTGCAAATGGGCAAATTCGCAGAATCTGCCCATTTGCGAATGCAAAAATTGCTTTTCTGATGTAGAAAACCTAACTTTGCGATTCTGTAACCTGTTACCGAATCGCAAAGTGGGTTTGCGATTCTGTATTACGAAGGGGCGTGTTCACATTGGTATGTATGAGTGTTTTGTGACCGCATTTGCCATCTCAAAACATTCGCAATTTACCCCCCAAGGGACCTTCCCCTTTGTGAATGTTTGTGAAACCATTTTTAAAAGCAGGCGGTGGTCCCACGGACCACTGCCTGCTCTTAAAAATGAAAAGAAAACTTTTAATTTTTTGTTTTGTAAAGCATCTCGTTTTCCTTTAAGGAAAACGGGCTACTTTACAAAAAAGATTGCTTTATTCAAAAGTTGTGGTACTGTAAAAATCGGAACCGTGTAGGTGGAATGGTCCCACCATGCCAAGTTTGGTATCAGCGAACCGCAAATGAGCAACGCAATATGTATGAGTGTTTTCGTCATGTTCCACTGATGAATTCACCGTGTATACGATACTACATATTGTATCCATGGGTTCCATTTTACAGTAGTAGCCATTTTGTGGTTGCCCTCACATAGGCTGCGCACTAAGGCCATGCCTAGGCCTAAAGGACACGTACAACTTCTTTGACTTCTCTCTGACCTGTGCAAGCCGACTCCGCTGCCCGAGGTCATTCCTGTCCGGCCGGTTCCTTTCTCGCGGCCTAATGTGATTAGCATCAGGGCTCGACCCATCATAAAGCCCCTGTTCGCACACGATCCCTGACTAAGCTGTTTTCACACCTGACTCTGTTTCCTACTTTATGGCTTGTTTTACGAGCAGGACGTGCCCGTTTTATTGGGGTCTGCTGTTATCTGATGAGGGTTCTGAGCCTCGCTGGGTGCAATAACTGCATGCTTAATGAACTGAAATGTGGGATTGTCATTATGACTCTGCTGTTCCTTTGAAACTAAAATATGTGAATGACCACTTGTAAAACAGGGGCGGTGTTGCCCCCAAAGCGTAATTTTGTGTATATAAGTAAAGACTGGTTTTTGGTTCAGGAGCAGTCTCCTGAGAACATACATCGAGTTGTACTTCTCGGATACCTGTGATTGGTCTGCAGCCAATAAATACGATCTTTGATTTCACCTAGAAGACTCTGTGTTTCTGTGGGTCTGAAACAGGAAGAATCCGAAGTCTTAGGGTGTGTTCCCCTGCACCGCTGGGTTCTAAAAACCCGGTACTTCAGTTGGCGCCCGGTCCAAGCCAGAGGTTCGTGAGGAGCTTCATGTGGAAATTCTGGAGGAACGCCGCCACTTCATCGACCCCTGCATGTCGACGTGGTCCGAAAGTCTTTTCTGCGAGGTTCTCCGCGTCCCGACGGCTACTAAGGACTGCTGCCCTGATTAATCGCCCTGTTTTGGACCCTTAACGATTTGGTAGAGCGAAACAATTGAGAGAGTCTTCTGGTGAAGTCATCGATACCTCAGTTAACTATAAGTGGAGTGTCTCCCAGTTTGTTTGGTATCCTTCGGGATTTTGGTATCCTTCGGGATCGCTTTGATTTGGGTCTTGCAAGTGCCAAAGCCAGAGGACTCGTGTATTCACGAGACTATCGTATTCGATAATCCTTTGAAGTTTGAAACTAGACTAGTGAGCAAAGATGCCTGGTTCTAGTATATTTGGAAATTTGTTTTGTTTTGGTTGTAAAAGGGACTCCCGATTGGAGGATTCGTGTCCGGTTCCTCCAATTGGAACTCCAACTTATGAGCTTTATGTGAAACATGGCGTGGGCCCCATTACGTATAATGAAGTATGGGTCCGATACACCAGAAAGGATGGTGTTTTAAAATGGCCCCAAAATGGTAGTTTCGACACAGAGATCCTAGATAATTTAGAAGTTAAATTGTTCAAGAAGAAAGCCCGGCCAGCGATGTTTGATTCCTTCCGCCTATGGCGAAAGGAAGCCAAACAAAAAGAAATAAAATTAGCAAAGAAAAATAAAAGAGAGAGAGGTATGTCGATCATGCAAGCAGCTTTGCAGTTTAAGGATAATGAAGAGGACCGAATGGATGAGCAGTTGCATAGGCAACGCAAACTAGTCATTGATAAATGTTAACCAGTTTTGCCACCCCTTCAACAAGATGAGTCAAAAGAGAAAGAGAAAGATTCCCTGATGTCGCATTTGCTAAGTTCGCCACCCCCTTAAGCGCAAAATGCTACAGCGCCTCCACAGCCCATAAATGTGCAGCCTCCAGCTAATGCGCAGCAAGCTTTCCCGCAGCCGCCAGCTCCTCCTCAGCCGGCTCCTGTCCTGGTAGCACAGCCTTCCCAAGGGCCGCCGATTTTGCTACCTACCACTTCGGCCCCCCTTACGACTTTTCCTAGCACATCAACTGCCTCTCTTGGGGCCCTACCTGCTGCTACCCCTGTATCTGTATCTGCACCCGTTTTCCTTCCCTCTGTTTTTCCCCCGGTTCTTGCTTCGACTTCTCCTTCTGCACGACAGCGAATAGCTAGTGCAGTCACTAGCCTTATATCACCCCTCTTTGGGTCGTCTACTACGACCCCTGGTCCACAACGTAAGCAGTTACGTAGTCAAATACCTGGTTCTAGAGAGAAAGAAGAACTGGACCGCATGGCACGTAGATGGATTGTTTATCCTTCTAGATATGATGTAGAATCTGTTGTTAATGTTTTTCATCAGTGGGAAGCGCCACAACAACGGTACGTTTTTGAGAAAATGTGTGAAATTCTATGTGAGGGATTGGAAAATAATGATGTAGACTCCAGTCCGCAAGAGTTGTGTCAAGTGCGATTTGAATTTGAAAAATTGTGGGTTCTGATGTTGAGAAAGCAGTTGCGACACTGCTGTCTTTCAGGAATGGGGATTGTCAGCAATCGTTGTTTGGACAGGAATTCCCTGAAGGGAAACAAGTAAAAGCGCGACAATATCCAATGCGTGAGGTTCCTCCAGTTTGGAGACCTGGTGATGCGAATGCTAATCCACCTGTTCTGGCACATTTTCAGCGTGTTTGGGTACATGTTCCCTGGAAACGATCTGAAGTTTTAGCCCTTAAGCAGACACTGCCTGACCCCCGTAAGAATCCTGCAGGATATTATAAGGAGTTATCACAAACTGCAGAATCGTGTGTCATGAATCTAGCTGACATAGATATGTTGTTCGGGAATGTTGTTCCACAGCCTTTGTGGGGATTGATTCGCAATGCAGATCATGCTGCAGACCTAGGTGACACATAGGCTAATATCATTAATGAAGACAATAGACAGGTTGGTGGTGCCAAGCCTGAGCCCGTGGTAGCAGAACTCCCTGGTAGAATAATTAATTATATGAAAACTTTAATGCCCGCAATACGTGTAAATTGGGATAAATTATCCGCATGCAAACAGAAGAAAGATGAAACAGTGTCCGATTTCTTCACTAGGTTTGAAGAAACATTTATCGACCACAGTGGTCAGGACATGAGTACAGAAGGGGGCCAACGGTTATTTGTTGATAAATTTGTGCATAGTTTGCTTCCAGAGTTGTGTAAGAAATTAAAAGATTCGGAGAGTTCTTGGGCCGTTTCCTTTTCAGCGCAAATACTGGCTACTGCACAGTATTATGAAAATAGGGATAAAGATGAGAAGGATAGAACAGACAAGAAAACGAAAGAGTTGAAAACGAAGGTTCTTTTACAGCAGGCTTATCCGCCACGTGCACGTCAGAATAATTATAGGCAAACACAGGGTATCTATCAGCAACCCCAACAATTCCAGAATAATCAGCAAATGTATGGGTATTATCAACCACGTGTCCCTATCGGTCCCAATCAATGTTCATATTGCAAGGAGGAGGGTCACTTTAAAAATAATTGTCTCAGATTGTTGCAGCGCACAAATAATGCTTATGGCGCAAGAGGTAGAGGTGGCCAGCAAGCCCCAAGAGGTAGAGGGCGTGGAAATGTTCCCCAGAACGTGCGTCCTCTTCCGCCTCAAAATACGATGAATAGTTTTGATCAGCAAGCCAATGCGACTGGCAAGACAGCGCAGTACTATAATAATGACTACTATGCAGAAGATGATAATACGGAAGGGAATGATTACTAGGACAGCCGTAGACAGAGAGAGGGAGTTGTTTCAGTGCCAGAGGACCAGAGCGGACCGTATGTTAAGGTGACTACAGCGGGTATAACTGAGCCCTTTCTGCTGGACACTGGTGCTGCAAAGAGTTCTATTATGCGCTCCAAACTCCCTGGCGCACCTTTGTCTGGCGAAATGAATGTTTCCGTAGGTTTTTCTGGCGCCCCGGTTAGGGACCCGATCTCAAGTCCTATGGCCCTTTCTGTTGGACCTTGTGAGCTGAAAGCACCCCTCATCCTAACGACAGGATGTAATGAAAACTTGTTAGGATTGGACCTATTGAAGAGATTACATGCAACATTATATTGTTCCCCCTCAGGAGTACAACTTACGCTGGGCAAGGAAGTGATTTCTCCCATGTATTTGTCAAGGAATAAACTGCCAGCTGAATTGTCGTCTCTTCCTGATGCCCTTTGGGCCACTGGCCCTAATGATGTGGGCCTTTGGGAAATACCGCCGTATGTTGTCACTTTGAAAGCCAATGTTAAATTGCCCCGCATTCCCCAGTACAAGATCTCTAAGGAAGGTGAAAAAGCGTTGTTAGCAATTATCCATGATTTAATTGAGAAGGATGTCATTGAAGATACAAGAGGCAACGTTTGTAATAGTCCGGTTCTGCCTGTTTTAAAACGTACTGACCCTTCTCAGCCACCTGTTTACAGATTTGTGATCGATCTTAGAGAGGTCAATAAGGTTGTTGTGCCACAGTTTCCAGTGGTCCCTGATATAACCGCCTTGTTGACTATGATCCCAGCTTCCGCTGCTTGGTTCTCAGTAATTGATTTAAAGAATGCTTTCTTTAGTATCCCGATTGCAGAGGAAAGCAGGGATATTTTTGGCTTTTGTTTAGGAGGTCGAAGCTTCAGTTTTAAACGTGCTCCACAGGGCTACTGTGAAAGCCCATCAATATACAGTCAGGCTTTAAAAGCACAGCTTGATGCCCTTGTTTTACCTAAAGGTGCTACCCTTATCCAGTATGTTGACGATTTACTAATCGCCGCAGATACTGAGGAGATTTGTAAACAAGCTACATCATCATTGTTGCGTCATTTGTCTACCTTCCATCATAAAGTGTCTCTCTCTAAGCTGCAATATTGTCGACAAGAAGTGACCTATTTAGGTCATCTCTTCTCGAAGGAGGGAAGGAAGCTGACCCCAGAAAGAATCCAAGCCATTGCACAATTAAGCGTGCCAAAGACAAAGAGAGAAGTGTGTGCTTTCCTGGGCATCACTTCATATTGTAGGCACTGGATCCTGAGTTTTTCTTTATTGGCAAAACCATTGCTAGCATTAACATATAAAGATATACCAAATCCTGTCCCATGGTCTGAAGAGTGTCAGAAAAGTTTTTGGGAATTACGCGAAGCATTATGTTCAGCTCCTGTGTTGGGTACCCCCGACTATAGTACGCCTTTTACCCAGTATGTTTATGAAAGGGACGGTTGTGCATTGTCAGTACTGACACAGCCTTTTGGAGACAGACCGCGCCCATGCGCGTATTTTTCATCGACTTTGGACCCTGTAGCGAGGGCATTGCCAAGTTGTTTAAGAGCTACAGTGGCAGCAGCTGCGTCTATTCGACAGTCTGCTGGACTAGTGATGAATAACACTTTGATTGTAATGGTTCCTCATGCAGTGGACACATTGTTAAACAGGACCAAGACACAGCATTTAACTAATGCTCGATTGTCAAGTTACGAGTTGACACTGCTAGCAAGTCATGTACACATAAAGAGGTGCAGTACGTTGAATCCAGCCACATTGTTGCCAATTTCAACAGACACAGATGAGGTTGAACAGCATGATTGTTTGTTCAGAACAGAAGAAGAAACAAAAAGGAGAGTGGATCTTAAAGATACTCCCCTGGGAAATGTGATGGTACCTTATGGGTGGATGGTTCATGCTTCAAGCTTCCTAATGGTGATACGACTGCTGCGTATGCTGTCACGACTCTGCACACGATTGTTGAAACTGCACGCATACCACATAATTCGGCTCAAGCAGCAGAATTAATTGCACTCACAAGAGCATGCGTGTTGTCGAAGGGAATGAAAGTGAACATATATACTGACAGTCAGTACGCTTTTGGTGTGGCTCATAGTTTTGGGCGTTTGTGGAAAGAACGTGGGTTCCTGACTTCGCATGGAGCTAAGATTCAGAATGGTCAGTTAGTGAATGATCTCCTTGAGTCGCAGACCTTACCATTACAAGTTGCGATTGTGAAATGCAGCGCACACAAGAAGGTTACCGATGATGTTGGGCATGGTAATGCATTTGCTGACGAAACTGCGAAAGAAACAGCAAAAGATGTGACAACCCGAATGTATGTTGCAGGCCCTGCAAGATGGGTTGGTGATGTTGGAATGTGTGAAGACACGATAGAGAGTGTGAAGTCCCTTCAAGCTGAAGCCACAGAGAAAGAATTAAGTATGTGGAAAGAGAGTAAGGGTAAATTAGATGAAAACGGTTGTTGGATTGATTTGTCAGAACACCGGCGATGGTTGTTACCTGATGCATATGTGCTTCCAGTGGTTACGATGGCGCATGGAATGGCACATATCAGTGTCAAAGGGATTTGTAAGTTGTTGGCTCCAGTATGGCAGAATGCTGGAATACCTAAATGTGCAGAGAATGTAGTCAAAAATTGCATGGTATGTCTGAAATACAATCCTGGTAGGGGAACCCCAACTCCACCTGGACATTTTGCGCCTCCATCATATCCTTTTGAAGTTCTGCAACTAGACTTCATCCACATGGAAAGATGCAACAATTTGAAATATGTGCTGGTTGTTGTTTGTGCTTTTTCAAAATGGATAGAAGCATATCCCCTAAAAGACAATACTGCCTTATCCACAGCTAAAGCCCTGGTTAAAGAATTTTTCCCTAGGTTCGGAATGCCAAGGATGGTATGGAGTGATAACGGGAGTGAAGTTTTAGGCCGAGCGATGAAGGATGTGTGTGAGGGACTAGGCATTAAGCAGAAGTTTCACGCTGCAAATCCCCCCCAATCAGCTGGATTAGTAGAGTGCTACAATGGCACCTTGAAGCTTAAGTTGGCCAAAATTCAGGCGAGCTCCGGTCTTAAATGGCCTGACGCTCTGCCCTTAGCACTCCTATCAACAAGAATGACTGTGCATTCACGAGTGGGACTTAGTCCGTATGAAATAGTGTTTGGCTGTCCGGCCAATGTATGGGGAGTGCCAAGGCCGACAAAGTTCAGTGAAATCGAATATCTAGTACTGCTTGATTACCTGTATGAATTGACGGCTAAATTGCGTGTCTTACACCAACAGGTTCACAATACTCTGCCCCAGGCCTCTGAAGCTCCAGGACACCCTATTAATCCTGGAACGTGGGTGCTAATTAAGAATTTTCAACGAAAAAAGAATGATGAGCCTCGTTGGATCGGCCCCCACCTAGTCCTGCTATCGACAAGATCAGCAGTTCGAGTGAAAGGGAAAAAGAATTGGATTCACGGCATACACTGTAAGAGGATCCCTTTACCCCTACCGTATGACCGGTGGGCCCAGGAGGGGATTGCTGACTCCGAGGCTGAGACTGTGCCTCATTTTGTGCCTTTTAGCGATGCACGTGTAAAGGGGACAAATACAGAGCGAGAAAGTGACGACATTCTGCAGGAAGCTATATCGCCATCAATTCGATTGGATACCACAGAGCCTGAACTCTTGTTTCAAGACCAGACAGTGCCTGGCAGAAATAGGTATAATTTGAGGCCAAGAACTATGGACAAATAAAAATTATTTTTCTTTGATATCTTCAAAAGTGCAGCTCTATCACCTGAAAAACCTTTTGACTTTTTGTTTTTCGAACCACCATCCGGGTTCAGCTGCAGGGTCGCGGTGCCAAGACTTTGGGGTACAAGCCGAAGACGCTAGGTCGACGGTTCTGGTTGGTCTACGGCGTTCCCTGAACTGACAGGTGTACTCCTTAGCAGAAGATACTCATCCGCCGCGAGCAGCACGATTAGAGGATGGAGTTTTTCAGGATGAAGAGGCCCACCGAGGAAATGAATTTCAAGAGCAGAATATGTAAAATAATGAATAGCAAATGTTTTGTAGTATTATGTCTGTTTGTGCTCTCTAGAATAATGATGTTTTCTGTAGGTTGTGTATTATTGTCTTTCCAAGTGTCATTTGCACCCACTGTACAGCCCACACCTCTTCCTACTGTTTCCCAACACTCTTTCCACCCTCTGCCAGAACACGAACAAGCTAGACGTGCTGAATTTGTAAACAATTAGTTCATTCAACTCCTGCACCAGCACCAACTAGTTATGAATACAACGAACTGCTGGGTGTGTGGTTTGATGCCGCACACCATTAATAAGGGCATCCCATATCTAGTATTGCCATTCAGCTATAATGGTTCATCATGGGCATTCCAGACCATGTTTCTTTTTGCGCTTGAAACCTACTCCCAGCGACCACCGCGTTCCATTAGACCTAACTCGAATAATAAAGCCTTGATGAAAGGAGTTGCAGATATGAGTAGAGATATCGATGCATATACATCTATTCCCAAGGATGAGTTGCGAGCTTATGTAGGTTGGAACGCGACTGGGTATAGCATCAGTTTGGGCGAAAAACAGCGCAAAAGTTCATCTCCGATTTGGGTCGTACCCCACATAGGTCGGTTCTGTCTACAAGGTAATGGTCACAAACCAAGAGCTCAGCTAGGAAAGAGTAACTGTACTGAAACATACACCTTTCCATCACAGTTTTCCCATGCGTTTTTGGCTGCCAAGGGTACATACTTTGCGAGCATATACATGGTTGCCCCCTGATTTCTCGGGCACATGCTATGTTGCGAATTTGCTACCGCCAACATTTATTGCCGCCTCTGATTATCACAAGACCAGAGTTGTGAGAGGCGTTGTTAGTAAGGAAGATACTGCTGGTCAGGAAGCGGGAGACTTTTTCCTGGGTTTCCTGCCGTTTTGGGGACCAATGGTCAATAGTCGGAACCTGAGACAACTGACCCGTGTAGTTGAATCCACTGTTAATGTAACGGCCGGTGCCCTTGGTAACTTGACAGCTGAGCTTCAAGCGGATCGCCTCATGACATTACAGAACCGTATGGTTCTAGATGTTATACTTGCAGACCGTGGTGGGGTATGCAAGGTCATCCAATCAAGCTGTTGTATTTTCATACCGGATAACGCTCCGACAGTCTACCAGGCCATTTCCAAACTGCATAAGATTTCCGAATCCATTCACGTAGATAAATGAGATTGGTCACTGATGGGGTGGTTCTGGGGACTGATATCAGCTTGGGGATGGAATATTCTAACAGTCATTGGAATGATTTTAGCCATCCTTTTTCTGTTCTGTTTATGTGTACAGTGTGCCCCTGTAATGTGTAGCCTCTGTGTTACATCATGTGTAAGGAAACCTATATCAAAGGACGAGCTAAGCAATAGGATGATGCTACAGCAACATCTCCATGACTTTATGAACATAGACTTGGACTCAGATTAGGATAGTTCTTGCCTATGTAAGGGCAAACGGAGGGTCTGTGGTACTGTAAAAATCGGAACCGTGTAGGTGGAATGGTCCCACCATGCCAAGTTTGGTATCAGCGAACCGCAAATGAGCAACGCGATATGTATGAGTGTTTTCATCATGTTCCACTGATGAATTCACCGTGTATACGATACTACATATTGTATCCATGGGTTCCATTTTACAGTAGTAGCCATTTTGTGGTTGCCCTCACATAGGCTGCGCACTAAGGCCATGCCTAGGCCTAAAGGACACGTACACCTTCTTTGACTTCTCTCTGACCTGTGCAAGCCGACTTCGCTGCCCGAGGTCAATCCTGTCCGGCCGGTTCCTTTCTCGCGGCCTAATGTGATTAGCATCAGGGCTCGACCCATCATAAAGCCCCTGTTCGCACACGATCCCTGACTAAGCTGTTTTCACACCTGACTCTGTTTCCTACTTTATGGCTTGTTTTACGAGCAGGCCGTGCCCGTTTTATTGGGGTCTGCTGTTATCTGATGAGGGTTCTGAGCCTCGCTGGGTGCAATAACTGCATGCTTAATGAACTGAAATGTGGGATTGTCATTATGACTCTGCTGTTCCTTTGAAACTAAAATATGTGAATGACCACTTGTAAAACAGGGGCGGTGTTGCCCCCAAAGCGTAATTTTGTGTATATAAGTAAAGACTGGTTTTTGGTTCAGGAGCAGTCTCCTGAGAACATACATCGAGTTGTACTTCTCGGATACCTGTGATTGGTCTGCAGCCAATAAATACGATCTTTGATTTCACCTAGAAGACTCTGTGTTTCTGTGGGTCTGAAACAGGAAGAATCCGAAGTCTTAGGGTGTGTTCCCCTGCACCGCTGGGTTCTAAAAACCCGGTACTTCAAAGTAATCACAGACATGGTGGTCTGCTGATCTCAGCAGGCCACCATCCCCGTGATGTTTGCGATTCCTAGGGGATCCCAATTGCTACCTAACTCATTAATATTCATGAGCTAGGTCATTTGCGGCCCCCTAGGAATCGCAAAAGGCATACTGTACACCTTCAGACATTGCATTTTACAATTCCCTAATTGCGAATCCTTGTGATTTGCAATTAGGGAATTGCAAAATGGTATCTTGATACATCTGGCCCTAAATCACTATCCCATGATCTGCCCATATATCCCTATTTCCCTCTCCACTTGGCCATGTGTCCATGTTTCAATGGTTGTTTCTCTCTGCTATCTTTGTAATCCCTTTCCACTGTCCGTGAGTAGCGGTCTAAGATTTCTGTGTGTCCCTGTCAATGTCCCAGTGACTACATCTCTCTGTCCCAGTGACTGTGCCTTCATGCCCAGGTACCCACATCCCACTTTCCTGGTTTCCCTTTTTCATTCTCTTAACGCCCATGTGTCCTTGTCCTATCTCCGCTCCTTAGTGACCACATCACCCTTCCCATACCCATGTCTCTGTGTCCCACTGGCGGTGTCTCCTGTCCCTGTGTCCATTGTACGAAATACCCCTGATCGGCTAATGGTCATTACAGATTCCATTTCACAGATCTCAATGTAAAATGTACACTACTTTGAAATTAGATGCACTGTCATTTGTTAACTTAAATACATGTTACTCTATTCCTTCATAACAACACGTGTCTCCCCTTGCCATACATGCCAATTATGCTGGGGATTGGTCACAGCACTGGCTATGCTGCTGCCCAGCCATTTGTATTTATAACCGCAGGATTGGTTGGGGACAGCCAGACAGTTTATTATGCTGGTATGTATGGGTTTTATTTATGGTCATTGGGGTAGTAAGTGGGGTAAGGCAACATACAATGCAGAATTTAAGGAGAAAGACAAAAAAGTGATAAGTAGAATGCTTGAATTAATCTCAACCACTGTTATTTATTCTGGGTCCAATTCCAGGCCATCATTTTTTAGTTCACTCTGCAACCCTTACTAAGACGAACTTTAATCAAATCATCCTTGGTCAAGCTCCAGTAGAAAGAGTGCAGTCCGCTCTAACCGTCTATGTTCCCTCTGACCAGTGTCACAGAACCACCCCAACCGGTTTTGACCTTGATTGCCATCATCAGCGACGAGCCCACATATGAAAACTGAGTGTACTGTACCATAAAACCATGTATGGTGGAGTCCCCTAATTCGAGCTGGAGGAACGAATTCACACTCGTTGATACTGGCTGAGCACCTAGAAATTCATCTGCGAATGGGGAAAGATGAACAATGCCTTTGAGACCTGGCCTTCTCTCTTCTTGGTCCACGAGGCATCCCCAGGGGATTTCAATTGCCCTTCTTAGAGGGGATGTGTCCCATGACCAAAGCATGTGCCGCCACCAGCCTACATTACCCTCGACCTGCACTTGTAGACAAAGTAGTGTACATGGTAACACTTTGCCAGTCATTATGAATTTCCCTTTACCTCCGTTGGACATTCAAAGATACCAGCCGGCACGTCCCTGTGAAATAACAGGGATTACAACCTTTTTTCCCGAATGGGGAATAATATGCAGACTCAGGTATAGCAGGTTCAGTGCTGCATATTTTTCCAATTCCAGAGAAAATAAAAAGCCAAAATCCACAAACCTTTACCACCTGCTTGTAGCAAGCTGTAAATATCTCAGGAGCTTTTTTCTCAGCCCTGGGATGGGGTCTTGAGATGGGGAGGCTAAGGGAAGACATATATCCTTTCACTTCAGCTGGGGACAGCTTTGTCTGCTTCCCCTCAGCTGTAGGATGAGAGGATGAGGGCTCTGCAAGGGGGGAGTACAGAAGCTGCATGCAGCCCCCACAGCACCTCCGAAGTCTCCGGGCCCACTATCTACCTGGAATCATCACGTCTGACATTTGAGGACCTGGTCATTCTGGCCCCCAGAGAAACCAGAACACTCCAGTTGTCCAGAGCAGTATCCCACCCAGGGAAACCACTATGAGCAACTTTCAGTGAAGGCCTTTGTGCAAGAGGAACCCAGTTTTCTTAGTCCTGCCATGTGATGTGTTGGTTACCAGAATCTGCTGGTGTAGGGAAGTGCACACTCCTAGGAGCTGGGCTTCACAGCTCTCAACGTTAACATGTACATTTCTTGCTTTTCTTATTCGATTTTGTATAGGTGAGACACCCATTATCTAACCCCTCTTTCCTGTTATCAAATGATGGTTTGTTTAGATTTCAACCTCAATTGTTCATAGACTTTGGGTTCTCGTGGTTTATTTAAAAGTGGTGGAACTTCAAAAGAAATGTAGTTAGGCCTTGAATGCGACTGTGCCTGTTTGTTTAGGGTCAGATTTACAAGTTATGCAGACTTCACTTATTACCGAGTTTGATACAGTTTCCCACTTGCATTTTACATTATAGCAGGTCATACCTAGGCCTGGGCGAAAATTTCGTTCCGTTTGCGGAAATTGCGATAATTTGACATTTTCGCGTTCCGCGGAGAGCGCGAAAATGTCAAAAATTCCGGTTTCCGCAGCTTGGCGATAATTTGTTTCTTGCTCGCGCTGTAAAATAATACATTCTCGCGCCGACAAGTTTTCTTGATCCGGTCGCGTTCTCCATGAGATGTTGTATTGTTTTTAGCCATTTGCGCTGTCTCGCGACAGTTCGCGGCCGCAGTGACGTCATGCGTCGCGCGATCACGTCTTTCTTCTCGCGATCATGCACCACGAGACAACTCAAAACAAGATGGCCGCGCCCACAAGCAACCACATGGGTAAGTTGGCGACCCGCAACCATGCAGCAAATCTCACGAACATGCCGGAAAAAAAACTTCCGCATCTTCGCGATATTTCCGCTTGTTTGCGATAATTTTAAACATTTTCGCGATAATTTGCGAAAGTTAATTTCGCAAATTCCGCCCACCCCTAGTCATACCAGCAATAAAAGAGTGGGTGAAAAGGGCCGGATAGGTATCGGGACAAGCAGGTTGGAGCAGTAAGACCAATTTCTGCAAGGTATTTTATTATTAAGAAAAACTTACAAAGATGCTACTTAATCAATACATTTTAAATAAATTTGGACGGTCAGAATTTATAGGATGCAATGCACCCTGAATACCTCTAGGGGAACTCGTAATCATGGCTCTAGTCTACCATAATAGCACAGAACAAAATCCCGCTCAAGGGGTCAACAGTCTTTAGGGGTTCTAGCATTATTTGCTCACTAAGAAGGAAGGCACAATAATTCTTGAAGGGCGTTACCTGAGAAACAGCATAAAGACATTGCAGCCAACCTTCCGAGAGAAAAATATTTGGACATTTGCTCATGTTTTATGTTTTTATATTCTTTTGTAACATAGCAATTATGTCTAATTTTGCTTTAATAATATGTTTAGTAATATTCTGACATGTTTTTGAGGTTTTTTAGTTGTGCAGATTTTATATAACGCAAACTCGACCCGAAGGTATTGGAGCGCTTTACATGAGCACCGGTTACATTACACATTTAGGCACGAGGAGATGAAGTGATTTGCCCAGAATGTTAACTACTTTTGATGTGATCTCTTTTTGCATTTTTTTTTGCAGGGGGATACGGTATTTTGGTTATTTTGTTTTCATTTTTTTAACGGCTTTCCCATAATTAATATCAGCTACACCAACAAAGTCTTCCCAGTGGCAACCCCACTCCTTAGGCATCCTAGGACAGTAACTAAGGGGTTTCCACTGTTCCTTTTACAAGTGAGTGTGTCAAGGACAGCTCAGACCAGGGAGAATACCAAGACATCTCAGAGCAGAAAACAATCCCATGATTCTGCGCGCTCGTCTCCTTGAAAGCAAAATAACCATGGTTAGTGTCATCTTAAATATTCGTGGGGCCTATGAAAACAGATGTTTTGGGGGCCCGTCTGGGACTTTGGATTGTATTACCCATGTTGTGCTAATTCAAGCCCAAATGGTAAATGAGGACACATAAAAAGAGTTGAAATACGTTTTTTGCGACATTTAAAAAAACTCTAATAAGACAATGTATAAAGAAAGACAGAGGCAGGGGTAGAAGTAGGAAGACAGAATGACTGACCAGAGGATATAGAAATAGACAGATGTGAGATAGAAAGAAAGTTCACTGTCAGCGGGTCCACATAAGTGGGTGCCCTGGGAAATGTCCCACTTTGTCCACTTTACCCAGGCCTTAAAATATCTTTGAATAACCACTGCTCATTCACCCACAAATCCAGCCCACGCCACTCTCCCTTTTCCATGATTAGACTCCGAGGACTAGAAACCTATGCATTGTTTTTCTTGTTCTGCTTCCAGAGTCCTGCATTGCGGCTTTGAGCCGGCAGTCTTACATCTACATCTGGAGCTCATATTCTCTGCTGGCCGGGACGTATCATTGCTATTGTTATGATGTGTTTATATGTGATCTGCACAAAATTGATTGCGCAAATTGAACAATGGCTCGCTGCGCGTTTTATCCGTGGATATTTCAAAGCTTCCAGGGAAGAAGTGATCAGTCACTTCTCCCATTTGTCATTGTGGTTTGGAACCTGCCAGCACAAGCATTGTAAAATCTTTGCTTAACTCCCATTCCTAACCGGATTATGTATTAAATGATCCCCGCTAAACTGTGTGTACTTCATTCCAGGCAAACGATGCAAACCATTTGCCAGCAGAAGGCCACTGGACATCCATCTTAGAGGCTTAAATGAGGACCGCGCTGCACAGTTGTAATGTGCGCGTGCAGCACCATGCCAGAGAAGAAGGTGCTCTTTGAGAACTTGTGCACAACATTCCACACAGATCCCAACCCACAGAAGGGTTAAGTGAACCCTAACCAGAAGCAGCCCGTGGAGGTAAGAGCGGTGGGGCGGTGAAAAGGCTCTTCCTGGCTGTGGATATGTCATTCCCGGATCGGGAGTATTAACCAGGCGTGGCCTGTGCAGGTAAGAGCTGTGGAGCAGGGGGGGAATTCGACAGATTATGACGACGAGGGAAAACTAATTATTTATTAAATTTTCCCTGGGTGTCGTCTGTTGAATCCCACCTGACCCCGCCCCACCGCTCTTACCTTCACAAGCCGCTCCTGACCATATCAAGGAATATTAATAAAGCCACTTCAAAGAAAGTTGGGGCATGTGATTTGCCACAGAATCATTGACACCCTATGATCCTATATAGAGAGAAAGTAGCCACCATGCAGTGTGTGGCTTTGGACACTTCCACTACCTACACAACTACACCTACTCTCCCACAGCAAGAACAAAATCACCTGAAGGTACCTCAAATGTCTTGGGATTGTTTTAAATGGATACCAGTTATCCAGAGTATTTGCTCTTGAGCTGGAAAATAATTCTGGGCAAAGGTTTCCAGCTCACAATATGATAGTGGCTCTTCCCCTGGGGGTCGTATGATGAGTGAGAAGACCGTGTGTCACAAGGCAGCACCATCGATTTGGAAGGCCTGCAGATATTCAAAACTAAGGGCCTGATTTAGAACTTGGCAGACAGGTTACTCCGTCACAACGGTGATGGATATCCCCTCTGCCCACATCTAAATCCTATAGAATATAATGGGATTTAGATTTCGGAGGAACGGGATATCCATCACCGTTGTGCTGAAGTAACTCACACTTTCCTGGTCTACATCCTGAGACCCTAAAATGAAGCTCTACAATTAAAGAGAACATTAAATAACTATTTTACTCTGAAGATATACATGAATTCTTTATCATAGTTTTTTTTTTATAACTTTATTTTTATTTTCCTGTATCAATAAAAAACAAAACATACAGATGGGAAAATAAATCATCAACACCAAAGATACGATCAATAATGTGCATGGAGTTACAATAATGGACACTGAACATTGCTGGGGATTGTTCAAGAAAACACATACATTCACATCAACAGTGAAAGTCCAATAAGTACACAAGGCAAGACTTCCCAGAGTTCCAATCTCGAATGGATGGTGGGGATACATTTCTCACGGGCCAGGTGTAGACCCGGTATGAGACAATGGAAGGGCTGAAATTTGCGCAGGCAGCCCCTCGCCTTATAAACCACTTTCTCAGCCGCCATGTAGAGATCCATTTTGGACTTCCACTCCATAAGTGTAGGAAGGTAATGTGCACCCCAGTACTTGGCAATATCCCTTATAGCCACCACTAACCCCAGGTTGGCCAGTAGGAGCCCATAGCGTGGCAGGTCAATATCCGTGGGAATTCCTAGGAGTAACAATTTCACGTCCATCTCCATGTTTGCCCCAAGTATTTTGTTTAATTCCTCCACTATTGTGCACCAATAGGGCTGGATGTAGCTGCATTCGCAAAGAGTGTGTATATACGTGCCATGTTCTGCATCTGAGGCATGCAGGGTTGTCCACCCTCCCCATCCTGTGTAGACATTCCCTATCATAGTAGACCCTATGAAGGATCTTGTATTGAATAAGGCGCAATCTTAATTTGATTGCTGTCTATCGTGGGTGCATGAGGGCCGCTTCCCAGTCTATATCCTCGAGTGCCCCGTGGTGAGTTCCTATTTTGCGCGAAGTGGGCCAAGATTGTCCAGCATATTATTAATTAGCGTTTTGTACGTCAGAGATATCGCCTAAGCCGGGATCTCCTCTTGAAGGAGTCTGCCCTCAAGGGGGGCATATTCCGGCAGCGTCACATCATCTAGTCCCTCCGCCTGCCAGGCATGTCAAAGTCTAAGATAAGCATAGGCTTGGGAACTATGTAATTGGTATTTGGATTGAAGGAAAGAGAAAGAAGCCAGAGAGCCTCTCTCCAAGAGGTCTCCAATCTTCGAAATGCCAATAAGGTCCCATTTCTTGAATCCCCTCAGCTTCTTAATCTCAGCCAGGCTAGCCCCTTCCCACAGGGGGGTCTCCCTCGTAGGTTTCCCCTCCCATCTCATCAATTTCCCTGCAGATTTCCAGGCCTCTATTACCCTCTGCGTCGCCAGAAGAAGTTGCGACTTTCCTGCTCCCCCATATAAGTAGTGCAGCGGGGAACGTTCATGGAACTGGAGTCTTTCCAGCCTATACGTCGGGTGATCCCCTGGTGTGTGGTTCCATTCATTAATAATGATAAGGTGGGCCGCCCTATCATAGGCCCTTATATCCGGTACGGCCAATCCTCCATTATAAGGGTTACGTTGCAGGGTCTGCAACGCTATCCGCGGATGAGCACCGTCCCATAAAAGGAGGCGCAACTCACTGTTAATGAGAGTAAAAACAGTGTCAGGTATTTTGTAATATGTGTTCTGGAGAACGTAAAGAAGCAGAGGAAGCGTTACCATTTTAAACATTGCGGCTCGCCCCATAATAGTCAGAGGGAGTTTTCTCCAGCGTTTCCCATCCGCCTGAAAATTAAGCAAGACTCGTCGTATATTGCGATCCAGGTGAAGCACAGGGTCGGTGGTGATGTAAAGACCTAGATAAAGAAAGCCCTCCGTGGCCGGGTGCAAGCAGCTGGGATAAGTGTAGGGCACTAGGTCCCCACTTAGCGGATAAAGGGTGGACTTAGTCTAATTAATCTTATAGCCAGCGTAGCTGCCATATTCCTCAAAGATGTGCAAAAGGCGGGGGAGTGTTTCAGCGGGTTGTGTGACATAAAGCAGAACATCGTCTGCGTACAACGAAATACGCTCTTCCTCTAGGGAATCCATACTGGCTAGGAAGCCGCCCAGGTATGAACCACACAAGCCAGGGGCTCCAATATGAGGGGAAACAGTAAAGGGGATAAAAGGCATCCCTGCCTGGTGCCCCTCTGAATCGGCCAACTATCCGAGAGAGTGCCGTTGACCCGGACTCGTGCCTCGGGCATGTTATATAACAACGCCAGCCATGCTAAGAAAATCGGGCCAAAGCCCATTGCTTCCAGTCTGCCACATAAAGGGCCAGTGGATAGTGTTGAACGCTTTCTCCGCATCAAGCAAGAGAAGCAGATGGGGACTATCTCGGCCACGTATTGTGTCCATCCAGTTGGCTAGACGGCGCAAATTGAAATGTGTAGCGCGTTTAGGTATAAAACCAGACTGGTCCTTGTGTACCAGTGGAAGAATCACTTTCAGCAGACGCTGTGCAAGAATCATGGCCAGGATCTTTGTTTCAAGATTAAGAAGGGATATGGGGCGATAGGACCCACAGTCTTCTGGGGGCTTCCCTTCCTTGTGGATAACCACCACCGTGGCCAGACGAAGATCTAGTGGGAGACACCCTTGTTCTTTTGATTCCAGGAACATCTTAAGGAGATGGGGTGCTAACAATGCACTGTTCAGTTTGAATAATTCACCCGGCAGACCATTAGGTCCCAGAGTTTTACCTGCCTTCTGCCTGCCTATAGCCTCGGTGACCTCCGCCAATGTCAGGTCTCCTTCCAAACTGTCTCGGTCTTCGGGTGTCAGGGTGGGAAGATCAACACCCTGGAGATACTGGCGCATTTGAGAGTCCCCTGTCTGCGTGCGGACCTCGTAGAGGGTCTTGTAATACAGCTCAAAAGCTTCGCAATATTTTCTGGAGTAGCATGGACACTCTCTCGTTCTTTTATAGACATTACCCATCGTGACTCCAGTTCTTTCCTCCCCAGCCACGCTAACAGCTTTCCTGCCCTATCTCCAGTTTCGTAAAGACTATTTTGGGTTTCTAGCTGGTGCGCTTTTACCTGATCAGTTGCAAGCGCTAAATACTCTCGCCTTGTTAGCTCAAGGCGACGCATCTCTTGTTCCGTCAGTGTGGCCGGATTAGCCCCCTCCAGATCGAGGAGTGTACCTTCTAACTCCTCAAGCTCCTGGGTCGCACGCTTCTTCCTATGGGCCAGTATATTTTGCGCCCTGTCACGCAACACCGCCTTATAGGCCTCCCACAAGGTGACCGCCGATGAGACCGAACCTTCATTTTCAGTGAAATATAACTGGGAATCGACACTGAGCTCCTAGGCAATTGTCACATCTCGCAAATCCCATGCATTAAGCCTCCATTGTGGTGGTCGACGACCGCCTCCACCATCCACTTTCATGAATAGGGTAGAATGGTCCGATATGCCCCTAGCCAGATACTCAATCTTGTCCACCAGCTGTATCTCCCCCTGGGGCGAGAAGATAGTCTAAGCGGGAGAACACCTTGTGGGCGCCAGAAAAATAAAAATACGTCCGCTGATGCGGATGGTGGCACCGCCACAGGTCAGAGAACCCTAGTGACTCCAAGAACCGGGCCAAAGGCGTAACATCGGGAGCGTCTCCTCGAGATAAGGAGTGGTCCAGCAAGGGATTAACTACATCGTTGAAGTCTCCCCCAAGGATATGTATGGCGGGGCCAGAGTTTAAGAGGAGAGCAGACAATTTGTCTAGCGTGCGTTGCTGAAGCCGAGGAGGTGCATAGACACTAGCCAAGAGGAATGTCTTATGTTTCCACACCCCCCTAACTGCCACGTATGTCCCTTCAGGGTCCACCCATGTGTGCATGACATGAAAGGGAGGGGATTTCCTAATTAGGATCGCCACCCCACGGGATCCACGGGCAAATCCTGCATGTGCCAAAGTATTGTAACACCCCCGTCCCAGAAAGGAACAAGTCGATCCCAGCAGGTGTGTCTCCTGTAGGAATATTATATCAGGTCTATGTCTTTTAAGATATCGGGCTAGCAAACCTCGCTTCACCTTGTTACCCAAACCATTGACATTCCATGTCATTACTACATATTCATCATCAGGCATAGTACTGCAACTGTGAAATCTCTCTCAGTGTCCACTCTCAATGGATATACATTCTTTATCATAGTTAATCTATTTGGAAGACATTGGCTACTATGCTGTCAATGATAATATTCATACTCATTGTGCAGCCACGTGGCTATCAAAGTGGGGTGGATGGTGTACAACCAGAAAGCATGCCCACACGTTGAAAGTGAACTCTGAACAACAGAAATGAGTGGTCTATGTTTACAGATTTGCTCTAGTGTAGGGCAATCTTGCATTGAATTTAGATCAAACCAGTGCAAAATATAAATTTCTATTCACAGAACAGTGCAAAAACAACATTTAAGCAAAGTGACTGGTATAAAAATTGCATTTACACACCAGTTGATCAATGAAAAGTTCATTTTTACACAGTCCGATTGGTGCCAATATTGAGGCAGACTTTCTCGGGGCAAGAATAAATTCATGTAATCTTTCTCCTGGTATGCCCCATTATTTAATTTATTGAATCACCTCTTTATAGTGGGACAACGGTCCATACTTGCGAAGAATATACAAATATTTTCATGAATAGGTGAAGCAAGCCAATTAGCCACACTTCATGGGAGATATACCAGCCTTCTTTGGTTTTGTGTGGGGTGTAAACTAATTTCTTTTTATTTTGACAGAAGATATTGTAGTTCAATAGGCCTACAATCCACCCACAAAAGACTGAGGGGCGTGTTTGTCATACTTGCATGCAGTGCAACGCAGCAAGCCACCTTGCAGTGCTGCGTGAAAGGGCAGGAATTTGCTTTATTTAACATCATAGAGCGCATTCCTGTCCTTTTTTTGCACTGATGTACTTTTGGCTGCCTAACGCCAATGCCCTTCCTGCATTGTCAGCAGGGTTGTTTTTGTGCAAGAAGGTACACCATCCTGCACAACAGTAATCGTGAGTGGTATTTTCCTCTATGTGTGCTACAGATTGCAGCACACATAGAAGAGGAAAAAACAAGGAGAAATAAAGATATTTCTCCTCGCTATGCCTCCCTTGGGGACGCATAGCATTTTGACACATTGCCAGGTCTACCACTAATGAAGAATCTAGAGATGAACCAAAATCCATGGGTAGATGCGTGGGAACACCTGTGCTCCTCCCATGGACGCCTACCTGGGGCAGAGTGATGCAAGGCAGTGATTTGTGCTGCCTTGCTTTACTCCAGATTTATCAAGGCATGCAGGGCTACGCAAAGTGAAATTGCGTGGCTTGATAAATCTGACTTTAGTGTTGCGTCGCTCTTGCGTGGCGAAAGGGTAATGCAACACTATCATAAATATGGGCCTGAATCTTGAATGCATTTGCCTCCATACCAGTTGTTGGTATGTTGTAAAATCCCTCTTCTTGTGCCCTTCAATTGCATTTTGAAGAACGTTTTTCCTAGGTAAGTGGTTTCTTTAGTTTGGCATTTGTGGTTGTACCACGGCTGTTTCCAGCCAACAATGATGTGTTAAGGCAGGGCATGATTTGCTCTGCCAAATAATTTCAGCAATGCTGCGAACTGACATTCTAATCTCTTCATGTAACTTACATACACACTCAATTTATCTCATCAATTCCCCTCACCTCTGGTGCTCTGGCATAACCAGGCATTAAGGAGCACACTTTTGAAACTTTTTCAAACAAAGAAAAAATGTTGTATGTTATCGCTTGACTTCTATTTATGTGCTCATCACTGCACCTTTTCTTTCAGTGATTAAATAAGGTGTGAACTGGAATGTGTTCTCTGGTCGACTAGCAATAGCAAGTAGGTTGCAGGCACGGGGCCGTGGCTTGAAGAGCCAACATGGCGGATGCAGCCTAGTGAGGCTCCAGCCGCCCAAGCAAAATCTGTCAGATTCCTCCAGACATCCGGACCCCAGTGACATGAATAAACAATGCTGACTGTGGGGGTCGGGCCAAGCTTCGGCTGGAACGGTGACGATACTTGATCGGGCCGTGCACACGGACGTGTGACTGCTGCCTGGCCTGTGCCACCACCGATCCGTGGATTTCTGTGGTGCCGGCACTCCTGATAGCAGCAACTGTGGGAGAAGGTGAGAAGCCGTCCGGAGACACTGCCCAAAGATGAGAGGGCGCCGCTGTGGACAACTTCTGCGGTTGACACCGCCTCGCTGGGCGTGTGACTGGCCGGACGCCGTGGGCTGTGGTGCCTGCATGCCCAGGACCGCGCCATGCTGCCCCGTGGGCCTTCTACGTGTCTGGGAGGAGATTCCTGCGTGCCTCTCGGAGCCCAGGAGGGGGAACAACGGTCACTGGCAGCCAAATAACTGGAATAAACAAAAACCTCACCCGCAAGCTAAAGAACATCCAAAACGCCGTCGCAAGACTGGTTCTCAACCTGCCAAGACACTGCCACATCTCCCAGCACCTGCGTACACTCCACTGGCTCCCCATCAAAGCTAGAGTCACCTCCAAGAGGCTAACCCACGCTCACAAGGCCCTCCATGACACTGGACCAGCATACCTGAATAGTCGACTCAAATTCCACGCACCCCAAAGGACTCTACGATCAGCCCAGCTCTCCTACGCCAGGGTCCCCCGCACCAGAAAGACCAGATTGGTAGGCCGCTCCATCTCCTTACGCGCGGCCAGAGCCTGGAACAACCTTCTGCTCCACCTCAGACAAATAACATCGCTCCCCATCTTCGCAAGAAACCTCAAAACCTAGCTCTTCGACAGACCCCCTCCTTGATGGACAGGAACCTGCGAACCCCCCCCAAACCCCCCAGCGCCTTGAGACCCTTACGGGTGAGTAGTCGCACTTAACAAACACCTGATTTGATTTTGATTTGAAATCCTTGGCGCGGTGGGGGGTCCTGACAGAAACCTGACCCGGGGACTGGCGGAGGGTCGGGCCAGGTCGCTCCCTGCCACCCCTCCACCATATTGCAAGTGAGGCCAGGGATCGGAATGCCCCTATCCCGAGCGTGGGCATACGCCCAGAAGACAGAGGCCCCACATCCATTTGTACTCGTGAGGAGGGCGCATGGGGTCCGAGAGCGCCGCAGGTAATTAGGGCCCCCTGGTGCTTAACGGGCCCCATCCATGGTGCAAGTGAGCCCCCAGAAGTAAAGGGCTCCAACAGCCTTAAGTGCCAGAGCAGAGAGCGCCCGGGGATTGAAGGTGTCATGGAGAAGATTGGGCCCCCCGGTACCGAGTGGGCCTGATCTGGAGTGCAGGCGGGGGCTCGGACAGTGGGGGCTTGTGTGCTCGTGTGGAGCGCACCTGGTGGTTGAGATAATATTGGGCCTCCTGGTGGCTGGCGGGCCTCATCTGGGGAGTGGGAGGGTTCACAGTGGAAGGGGCGCATACCACTAGCCACACATGAGATTTATAAGAGCGGTAGCTGCAGAACACAGCTGAGTGAACGACTTGGACACCTAATATGCACCTGAAGGTGGTGGATGCCCCCTCGTTGCATGGTCATATCCTGAGATAAGTGGACAAACTGGGGCGGCTAGCGGGCCGGGGGTCTACAAGTCTGATTTCATTACAGGGTCTACTTGGCAGGCCTCTTAGGGTTGCAGAAGTGGCCAGGCTAGGCTTGGTGCAGCTTGTGGTCCAGGAGGCCGGATTACGTGAGACCCAGCCTGCGACGCTGTCCTGGGAGGGGTCAAACGGGGTGCCGCTGAAGAACTGCTGATAGACATTACTGGATTTACTATCCTACAGTAGAGGCCGGCACGGGTGCGAGATCGTCGCTGTTCAAAGGGGGAGATTCTCTGCAGTGTCTTTTCTTTCTCCCCCATGCCCTGCCATCATCAACATGGGCAAAGACAAACAGACGGTCCCAGGCTCCAAACAGAGTGGACCAATTCACTACTACCCCCAGCGGCTCGGTGGGAGATGACGCCAGCAGTCATGTCCCTGACAACGCGACATTGCTTGCAGCGATCACCCAGGCACGAAATACCCTAGATGCCAAGATCGGAGCTGTGGGGTCCGAAGTCTCGTTCTTGAGCCAAGACTTCCACCAGGCAGTAGATCGTATCACTGAGGCAGAAACTCGTGTCTCCACAGGGGAGGATACCGTGGCCTCCGTACAAAAGAAGGTGAATAAGCTCACGGTTGTTGCAAAGAAACTGGTGTCCCGTGTTGAGGATGCAGAGGGCCGATCTCGGTGCAACAACCTGTGTTTCATTGGCTTCCCTGAGGGATGCAAGGGCTCATCTATGGACAGCTTTCTCACAAGGTGGTTGAGGACCCTCCTACAGGGGATTCCCTGTCCTCCTGCTTACTGATGGACAGAGCCCACCTGGTGCTGACAAGGAAGCCCCCTCCTGGCGAACAGCCACGACTGGTGATCGCCAAATTGTCAAATTATGCTGACCGCGACGCGATCCTGCAGTTTGCAAGAACCCACAAGGACCAGCTGCTCTCTCACGGGCCATTATGATTTTCCCGCATTACACTAAACTAGTGCAGCAACAGCGCCAGTCATTCATAGCCGCCAAACGCAGACTTCGGGAACTCAACATATCTTACATGCTGCTCTACCCTGCTCGAATGAGGGTCACATATAACTCGAAATCATATTTTTTCGATACCCCTGAGGCTATCTTTGCCTGGGCGGATGAAACAATGCACCTCAAACCACACACCCCACTGTCACTGGACTCAGACTCCTCACAAGGATCACAGAGAAATAGGCAAAAGAGGGATAATTTTAAGAGGAGGCACAGGTCCAGATCCAACTTGCGCTACCAGACCCTGGACAATGAGACATAATGCCAACCGACTGCTGACAACTCTCTGGCGTGCAGACCTGATTGATGGAAACATCCATTTCCCCTTATGCAGAACCGCTGGGAGAACTTATTTGGCTTGGGGGCCACCCAAAGAATGGTTACACCCCTAAACTGTTATGTTTAGCTGTTTTGGGATGTTTGGGTATGTTTGGCGGAGTTCCCCGGGTTCCCCCTGTTGGGGCCTCAGCTGCTTCTCCACCACAACAGGTACTCCTTGTTGGTGGAATTATGGGGTGGGGGTTTGGGGAGGGGAAAGTTCAATCTTATCAAGTTAATATTGCTGTAGATACCGAACACACACAGAGACCACATCACACCTCCACAAACACAAATGAGATAGCAATATACATAGATGACAGGTGACTCCACTCACACATATTCTCCAGCTGGAGAATTAAACATAGTATCCTGGAATGTGAGAGGGTTTCTCCACAAAATCAAAAGGGAAGCTGTTCTCCGGTAGGCCAAAAGCTGCGAAGCAGACATCCTTCTCCTACAGGAGACCCATCTCCTGGGCAATAAAACCCCATGCCTTAATAGATTCGGATATACCACAGTATATCATTCTAGGTTCACACAGTGCTCACGGGGCATGCCTATTCTGCTGCATCATCGTGTCCCATTCACCCTATCCAAACAGTGGCTAGATCTGAGGGTCGCTACGCTATCATCACAGGCACACTGTACGGCGAATGTGTAACCATGGGCAGTGTCTGAGCCCCCCTCCACTGGGACAACCGTTTACAGACAGAATTCACAGGTGTGGGGGGAGCTCCCAGAGGGTCTGATAGTACTGGACGGTGACTGGAACAACGTTATGTCACCCCTAGACCGCTGGCACGGGCCAGGTCGGGAACCCCAAACAGGCAAATCCAAACTTCATCTCCTAGCCACTTCATTGGGGGGGTCAGATGTGTGGAGCGCCCATCACCCCTCTGAGAGAGGCTTCACATACATATCTGCCGTACATGGCACTTTATCACAACTAGATTATATCTTCCTTCCTCACACCTACATACACAGGGTATCCCACATCTCCATCTTGCCCAGGGGATTATCAGAACACTCACTAGTCCTACTTAAGCTGCGTCTAAAGTCTCAGAAGCCCCTCTTTTGATGGGTTATGTCGCCTTGGCACCTCCGAGATCCTAATTACCAGGAGGTCCTATGCCAGGCCATCTCCGACTATATCTTGAGGAATGCCGACATGGCCCCATCTAGTGTTATTTTATGGTAGGCTCTCAAACCTACAATCCGGGGCGTCAACATAGGAATCTGGACGGGCAAAAATGTAAACGTCTAGCCCAAATATTGGAGCTGGAAGATCACCAAAGATCCCTTGAAGCACAATTGGCCGCAGGTGCAAGCCTGGGATCGCAGTGCAATCTTCTCCAAGTGTTTTTACATCAACTCCTCACTAATGAGGCGGGCGAGGTTTGGCTGACAACACAGCACAGGATTTACCAATGAGGAGATGAGTCTAGTAAAATGCTTCATCGGTTATGCCAGGTCACGATGTCCCCATATCACGTTCCGGCACTTCGCGATGCAGAAGGGGTACTGTGTACCTCCCCGGAGACAGTGCTCCAAGTATTCGCAGCCTATTATGCTTCCCTATATGAACAGAAGCAACTCATATTGAGTGCCCTTATAGACAAGTTCCTAATACACATACCCCCCAAAAGGTCTCAGACCATGAACAAGACCAATTAGATGCCCCTGTAACGGTAGATGAACTCAGAGCGGCACTGGTTAATACCCATCCTGGCAAAACACCCGGTCCCAGTAGCTTGCCCAGCGATTTTTTATGTCCACATCATTGGGTCCCTATCTGCTGGAGGCACTCCACAAGGCATTCGAACAGCACATCTTACCCACGGATTGCCGCCATACCAAAATTGTCATATTCCTAAAACCTGGCCTCCCCCCGAAGATCCCTCTTCCTACCGCCCCATCTCTCTTCTTAATTTTGAACCCAAACTCCTAGGCAAACGTCTTGTCGACCGCCTCCGCTCGTGCATCCAAGATCTCATACACCCAGACCAATCTAGCTTCATGCCACAACGGTCCACCTAACATAACATTCAGCAGGTCCACAACATCCTCGCGAAGGCCCAGGAGCTGGGCCACCAGCAGCCACCCTCCCGGCCGACATCGATAAGGTGTTTGATTCCTGAAGTTGGGCCTACATGTTCGAGCTCCTTCGTACCATCAACTTTGGAACACGCTTCCTGGCATATGTCCAGTTGTTACATACAGACCTCTCAGCCTCGGTGCTGGAAGCGGGACACAGGTCGACTCCCTTCCCCATTTGTCGTGGTATGCGGCAGGGTTGTCCCCTGTCCCCGTTGCTATTTACCTTGGACATAGAGCCCATGGCCGCCTGGGTGCGGCAGGACCTGCTGATCCGGGTATTTGAGTGGTCCCATGAACAATCCGACACAATCGCACTGTATGCCGATGATGTGTTCTTTTTTATGACTGATCCTTGGTCCTCCGGGCTTCACATTCTTCAAATCCTCCAGATGTTCAGGGAGACCACCGGCCTGGGAGTTAATCCATCAGAATCAGTGTTCTTTCTTGTATGTGGGGACCAGAGATGCAGAACCTGTGCTGCGCAGTTATCCCATATGACAAACGGATTTAAATATCTAGGAGTATTTATCTCACCATGCCCCACTACATCATGGATACACAATATTACCCCACTACTCGCAGCTGTTCGTGAAGAACCCACGATATGGTCACAGTTGCCACTGTCATTCTACGGTCGATCAACAATTTTTAAAATGGTTTCCCTGCTCCAGCTACTGTATCGGCTGCAAAACATCCCGTATAATATCCCCGCTCATGGTTCGTCCAGCTCAATGCAATCCTTAACAAGTTCTTATGGCAGGAAGGTGCTACTCGGATGGCACTGCGTACCTGCACACAGTCGACCTACTGTGAGGGCATTGCAACAGCGGATGTATACGCATACTACGCAGCATAGCATCTGTGAGTCATTAATGAGTGGTGGTATAGTGCACAGACGGACCCGGCTAAACTTGGGTTTGATGTTGTTTCAGCCCCCCATCCTAGCCCAAATGTCATTAAATGGTCTGTTCCCCCTTTTGTTACATGTCTATAATTTTCTCTTGCATTGTCATTTCAGGTTACTACAGAACAGCAGGATGGCGGTGGATTTAATCTGTGATTGTGGTTGAATCAGAATGAATACAAAATGGCTGCCAACTAATTCCTGTGATGTATTTCCTGTCTCCCACTTCCTGTATATTATTTCCTGTATGAAATAATGAGTTTCGGTTCAATTTCGGACATTGCGGCCCAAAAACGTAATTTCCAGTTCCGGAGCGTGCACCTCACATGCGGACCCATCGCTCCGGAACCAGAAATTATGTTTTCTGGCCATAATCTCCGAATTTGAACCAGAACCCATTATTTCATACAGGAAATGATATACAGGAAGTTTGAGACAGGAAATACATCACAGGAAGTTGTTGACAGCCATTTTGTGTTCATTGTGAGTCATTCTCTCTCACAGATCAGATCCTCTGCCATCCTGCTGCTCTTTTCAACCTTATTTCCCCCAAAATGGCTGAGGATTATGAGGAGAATGTACCCCCTTTCACTGAAAGGGAATTAGACATTTTAGCTGGGGGGGTGCTGACCAAATATCCTCAGCTATACAGGGGGCCAGAGGGCCAGCTGAGTAATGCAGCACAGGCCACACTATGGGCCAACATTGGTGAGCGCAGCAGTGCAGTGGGCATTTACACCAGAAAGGTGAGGGCATGCAGCAAGTGCTGGGAGGACCTAAAACGCTGGGCCCGGCACAAGACCAAGGAGCTACTGGGCCTGTCTTCCCAGCTCCATATGCATCATCCCGCCTCTGACCACTGTACAGGAGGGTCCTGCGTGCAGTTTGGCTGACCCTCCATGCTCGGCTGGAGGAGCATGAGTAGCAGAGACCTGATAAGTGCATTCTATGCAATATGTGTCTGGAAGTATGATGTGAGTGAAGACAGAGCTGTACCATTGTGTGTCCCATGCCTCCATTCACCTATTTGGTGACTATGCAGCAATCATCATAAAGCAAAATGCTCACTGTAGCATATTGACTGTACAGAGCAGAGTTCATTCTGGGAGTTGTAGTTTCTCCATGACAACTGGGGAATTGAGCTACACGTGTGCATTTGTACAGAAATTTGCACAGCCAGCACCACTAACAGTGAACCAAGGGAATCATAACTGATGTATGCATTGGATGAGGAATGGTACAGACACTGTCCAGTGTGTGTATGAGAGACCAATGGCTATTGGATGCTGTGACTTGCATTGCATTCTGTGAGTTTGGATTCTGATTGAGACAGATCATCATGTGCCATGGAGTCAAGACAGACTTTGAGATCCTTGCCTCACTCTTAGGTGTTTTCAATCTTGCCACATGTGTCCACAGACACACGTCTTACCCTCAGTGGCTTATATGCCATTTTCCATGTACAGGTAGCTGTAACAATGAGACACTACTGTTCACCAGTGCACAGCACTATCTGATCAGTTTCCGAAGCCAATATGTGGCACTGGATTGGATTGTCAGCTTTTGTGAGGGATTATCAAAGGTTTGACTCACAATTTAGCAAACCGAATGGCCTAGACCCTATATGGATGTGTGACTCCCAATCGGCATTTGTCTTGTCTCATACAATGCTACACAGCAGATAACATTTGTCCAGATGTAAAAGTGCTGAGACTCCATATCACAGGCCCTTTTCAATACCATCTGGACTCTCTCTGAACTCATTTTGTAGACTGGGTTTGGAACCTGCCCATGTAGCAGTGACAGGACACACAGATCACAAGAATGCAACAGTTGAGGGTTGGCCAGTACAGATGTGTAAACCACCAAAACTCTTGTGAGATGTCCATGTCAGACTCAAACCAGGAGATGACAGTGAACAAATATGTAATTTAAGCTTATAAACACTGACAACTGTATAGTGTGATCAGAGGAGAACAAAGTCTGACCTTGGCTCATCATGGTATGTGTCTTGTCCTGACGTGTACAACCACTACATAATGATTTGTCTTACATGCCAGTGTGCTCAGCACGCCAAAAGGAACAACAGCAGGACACAGTTTGAAGCAGGACATCTTTGGTGCGCTGGCAGCTATGACCTCTTTCCACTAGTGAGGAAGAAGAGGATTAGCGGGACCCTCAACATCAGGAGGCAGGGGGATTGCGCCCACCCGAACTGACCAGGAAGACAACTCTGGTGCTATGGACCGGGTGGAAGATGAGGACATTGAAGTGGGTGAGAAGAACTGGACACCTCTGTCCAGGGGGGTGAAGAGCTACTCTCCCCCGGACTATTCACCAGTTAGTTTTGGCAGTCATCCCTGGGGCAGGCCACTACCCAACCTGGGCCTGCCATCAGCCCCTCCCTAACTCTAGAGGCCCTCATTCCATCGGTACCTCCAGCTGCATCCCCTGCAACCTTTCCCCCTCATTGTAGCTTCCAGGTCGACACCAACATTGGCTCCGAACCTGAGGGACCACACCCCTCATGTTCAACCCAAACCTCTCCCTGTGTTGTTCCATCTGTGGCCAGACATGTCCTCTCGCATCATGCTGCAGATGTGTCTAGAGATGTACATGGTGCGAGAGGAAACTGCCCGAGCTCTGGCCACCCTCCCTGCCAGTGTCAATTCCATGACTGCAGCCATGTTGTCTTTTGTATGCCAACCTCCTTCCCACACCACCGTCAATGTCTCCCCCGGTCCGTTGCGCCACACTGTTTCACCCCGTACTCCTCGTGTGTCCCGACCCCATGTGGTGCCTGTTCCTGCACCAGCCAGCCAGGACCCTGCATCCGACTCAGAGGATCTGGACATTGTGGTACCTGAGGATGACCAGAAGGACACTTGACCAGTTGGACAGAATTTTCTTTGTGGACAATTATTTACTTTTCCCCTTGTAAATAGACTGGTTCCCCTGACACTCCCTGATGTGTTGTATTTATGTTGCCCCACCCCAATCCAAGTTCCCTTCTTCTTCTGTAGTAAGAACATAATTTGTTTTCCCTTCTCCCTTCCAAACGGACTGTTTTTCAAATCCCACTTTTTTTTACATAAAATCTTATTTTGAATCATACTTTCTCTATGTTGTTTTACGTCATTGTGAATGTCTAGTACAAAATAAGGACATGTATTTTGGGAGTCATCTGCCCTGCGCATTTTGGCTTGTTGCAATGATGGGGTTACACTTGTACATGTGTCTCACACACACACATGCATCCTCAAATCTCTAGGCCACCAAAATTGGTATGCATTTGCCTTCAGGACATGATACGCAATAGAGTCTTAACTTGCGAAGAGAATTACTTTTTATTTACACATAGTCACACTGGTCAAAAGGTTTTTGGGATGTGATCAATGGAGATCGTGCTTGCGACTTTGCAATTGCGGAGGTGAGGATCGCTGTGAGGGATCATGTCTGGATTGTCGCCGAGGTGCACATGGGTGTTGTGCATTTGCCTGTACAGGGTAAAGTCCATGTGCAGGAGCGGATGGTGTATTTATATTTGGTGTTGTGCATGGACAGGGGCTGTTTGTGTGGTTGTTGGTAGTGCCAGTTCAGAGTTTGGTGGTGGATGTACCGGTGGTGTGAGTGCCTGTTCAGGGCAAGTTGGTGGGTGTGGACCCTTGCTGTGGTCCTGTGCAGTTTGTGATACAGGTGTGTGGGTGTGATGTGCTTCAGGCAGATATGATGGCTCCCCTCCTTGCGTTGACTGTGAAGGGAGACTTTGGATCACTTTCATCATGCCCTCCATGATCTTCATGGCTAAGGCATGGTGTCTTAAACTCTCTTCCCTTTGTATAGATATCATGGGCCCGATTCACGGAACTAACTTAAGACAAAATCCTAAACTTACTACCATTTTGGTATTCACAGAATGCACTTACTACTTATGGCATTCACAGAATGCACTTACTACTTTTGGTATTCACAGAATGGATTTATGACTACTAACTTTATGTCCGCACTCGGGCCGGAATTCCCGCACCCGGACCAGGAATTCCACTATCGGGCCGGAATCTGTGCTCCCGGGCCGGAATCTCCGCTTTCGGGACGGAATCTCCGATTTTGGACCGTAATATACGCACTGTGGCCGTTGATCATTTTCCTCAAGGGTAAACACCTGTCTAAGTGCCTAGCATCCCCCACCATGCATCAACTAACACACTGCAGCCAATCCCAGCCCATGCAGCATGTATGAATGCAGAGCAGACACACACAAACCCTTTCAACATGTTGCTGAAAGTGTTTGTTACTCTGCCCCTTGCCATGCGGCAAAACTACTTGAGGAGGAGGAGGAGAGCAGAGAGGATCTTCAGACAGAGGATCAACCTATTTGGAATGTCCAGCCAAGATGTCAGGGCCAAGTACCGTTTCCCTCCAGAAGTCATCTTGGAGATGGTTTGTGAGTGGAAGCAGGAACTTGACTCTGACCTGCTGATCACATGCCACACCAACATATCTCAAGATCCTTTCTGCCCTCCATTTCTTTGCCACTGGGTCATTCCAAAGGGTCTACAGTAACCATGTGGGCATTTCCCAGGCAAGCCAGTCACGGTACCTGCATCAGGTACTGAGATGCATCACTTCTAGAGCCCACAACCACATACAAATGTCCCATACACTGGCCAGGAGACAAAGGGCAGCACAAGACTTCTATCTCATTGCTTACTTCCCACGTGTGCTTGGTGCAATTGATTGATCCCATGTGGCCCTTCGGCCACCCCACTGCATTGCACACATCTTCTGCAACAGACACCGATGGTATTCCATCAATGTGCAAGCTGTCTGTGATGCTAGTGGGAGAGTCATTGATGTGCATGCAGTGTTCCCAGGCAGTACCCATGACAGCTTCGTATTCCGCATGTCACCTCTTGCATGGCGGATGACTGCGGGAGAATTTGGCAACATGTGTCTACTGGGTAAGTACCAAGCACTACAAATGAGGGATATGTGTTATTGAAATGTCTGAATGCCACCCAACATTAACCATTGTACAATAAGAATCCTAAAGCTACATACATGGTCTCAACAGACCCTGCATGTACTAAAGTATAGATCATGTCCTGTGCAAATCAAAGAGGGAAATGTAACCGACTGCCCTTTCTTCCCTCCTCAGGTGACGCTGGGTATGCACTCTCCCCACAACTCCTCACCCCTTACAGGCGTGCAAACACTGTATCACAACGTAGGTACAATAGGGCACACATACGGACTAGAGCCATCATAGAGCGCACTTTTGGTCTGTTGAAGTCGCGATTCAGATGTCTTGACCGGGGGTGTGCTGCTGTACTCCCCTGAAGTCGTGTGCAAGATCATATTAGCCTTTTTGTGTATTTGCACAACATTGCTTTAACACATGGCTTACACACACCTCTGGAACCTCAGCTAGCTCTGAATTTGGGAAACCGGGCTATTGCACATAACCGAGGTCAGGGTATGCAAGTCAGTGATCAGCTCGTTGCCACGTTTTTCACATGAGCAACCTGTAGTGTCATGGACAAAATGTGGTTTGCTGTCTGTTGTCAATGATGAAACTTGGATATACACGACTGTGTCAATAAATTCCAATGTGAGACTACTTTGCAAGCCACACTAACTGCATGTTAATCACTGCTGTTGACAGTAGTCAAAAGGTTGAGCATGCCTCAGGTCATGTGCCCATGTCAGCGATCAGGGTAGTGGATGTCCCTAAAGAATCTATTCACATAGATGAAAAACGATACATGTTCTGAGAGACCTACCTGGACCTTATGAGGATGGGCCACTTAATCACAAAAGGGCATAACCATTGCATTCTCAGGCCTGTGCCCTCAACAGATTTGATTCCCCCACAAATAATGGGCCCACAACGTGAGTGATGATGTCATGGGTGAATCAGGCACCATGTGTCTGTGATATACAGCACTGCTCCACTCCAATTTTCCGTAACACAACACACAACTCTTGTAATGAGCACTCAATATGGACTACAAGTATCATAATGCAAAGTAGGAAAAAACTAAACTGGGGTTTGATGTTGTGTCAGCCCCTCCCTGTCTGCGCAGAAATGTCATTAAATGGTCTGTCCCCCCTTTTGTTACATGTTTATGATTCACCTGCACTGTCATTTCAGGTTTTTCCACAACAGAACAGCAGGATGGCAGTGGATTTGATTAGTGCTTGTGGATGGATCAGGATGAATACAAAATGGCTGCCAACAATTTCCTATGATGTATTTCCTGTCTCCCACTTACTGCATAACATTTCCTGTATGTAATAATGTGTTCCGGGTCAATTTCAGAGGCTACGGCCCGAAAACGTAATTTCTGATTTCGAACTGTAATGCGCGGATCCGGACTCGCCGCTCCGGAACCGGAAAATATCTTTGAAGAATCCTACTTACTTTAACTTGTTTGACTTCATTGTGAATGTCTGTTACAGAAAATGGACATGTATTTGGTGAGTCATCTGCTAAGCACATTATGGCTTGTTGTAATGGTGGGTTACACTTGTAACTGTGTCACACACACACACATACCTCCTCACATCTCTAGGCCACCTACATCGCTATACAGGATATGATACACAACAGAATCTTACTTGGGAAGATCTTTACTTTTTCTTTACACATATTCACAGTGGTCAATTTATTTTTGGGATGTTGTCAATGGCGATCGTGCTTGCGACGTCGCAATTTCAGAGGTGATGATCTCTGTGAGGGATCAGGTCTGGCTTGTTGCCTACGTGTAGGTAGGTGTTGTCCATGTGCCTGTACAGGGTGATCTATATGTGCAGGGGAAGATGGTGTATGCACAGTTGGTGTTTGTGCCTGGACAAGGGCTGGTTGTACAGGTGGGTGGAGTGCCTGTACAGGGGTTGGTGGTGGTTGTGCAGGAGGTGGGAGTGCCTGTACAGGGGTTGGTGGTGGTTGTGCAGGTGGTAGGAGTGCCTGTACAGGGGTTGGAGGTGGTTGTGCAGGTGGTGGGAGTGCCTGTTCAGGGTGCCGGTGTGGATGTGTACCTTTGCTGTGGCCCTGTGCTGTTGGTGGAACAGGTGTGTGGATGTGCTGTCCTGCACGCAGATATGATGGCTCCCCTCCCTGCGTTGACTGTGAAGGGAGACTTTGGATCACTTTCAACATGTTCTCCATCATCTTCATGGCCAAGGCATGGTGTATTACACTCTCTTCCCTTTGGATGGATATCATGTCTCTCATATTTCTGGACATGCCCTGCCAAGTTCTATCCATCCTATCCAAAACATGGCTCAGTCTGTCCACAACCTGAGGGAATTGGACCATGTCCTGCAGGGACTCAGACATGTCTGACAGGGTAGCCCCTATTGCACAAATGTCCTGCCTCACATCTGTCTGCTGTTGGAAGAAGTCCTGCTCCCACTGGACACCAAAGCCAGGTGCAGGCCCTCTCTGCAGGTGTCTGACATGAATGGGACCAGCAGGTCCAACAGCAGGGGTTTGGCAGGTGGAAGCCTGTGGGCAGGAGAATGGTGCCCAGGGGATACGTGCAGCACAACAGGGTTGGTACTTCCCCCAAATGGTGGAGAGGATGCCGGGGATACACTGTATAGGGAAGAGCGTGTAGGGGAACCACCATGTCGGTCCTGGACGTGAGGGCTGTGAGGGAGTGATGACTGTGTTGGGCGGCGTGAGATCAGTGGCTGGTTAGCTCTATGCTGGGGACAGGCAATTGTTTGTTTTGGAGGATGCTGACGAACGTTGCTGGGCGGAGGATGTGATGCCGTGAATGATTTTGGCAATGTGGTAAGATTGCTGTCAATATTATCCGAATCGTCATCCCCGGAGTGGATGGACATATAGTCACCATTATCTTCCAAGTCTTCGTCCTCAGAAATGTCCTCCTCCTCATGCGCAGTACTTGCTGCCGACATAACTGCCTGGAGGATCAGTGGATTTTCCCCTCTGATTGCCCGTCGGCCCACACTGGTTGTCGGTACGTCATCTTCATCCTCATCAACCCCTGGAACACAGAGGTTGCAACCGTATTAGTGATTGACCTGGTATTACATGTGGTGTAACACAAGGGTTGGATTAACTGTACTTTGCATCAACAGATGAGGATCATGTGACCTGGTTAATGTACCACCACAAATGACAGCTCACACCATAGCACTAAGATGTTACATGGAGATGTACATAATACAAGCAAACTCACCAGCTCCAGTCACAACTTTCTGTCCCTTCGCGATCCCCCTTGATGTCAACAGCCGAACCCGTCTCCTCATTGATATCGTTTACATAGCTGTCCCCGATCCAGCAGCTGTAGAGGGAAGTGACAACATTCTCAATGATCCGCATTACTAATTGACAAAGAGACACATGTGACACTCATATTATGTATGTCACTTTGTACACAACAACTGCTGATGCCATACAGAAGGGGATCTTATCTCTGTCATGGCTTAGTAATCTAAGCTAGTGACACACTTGATGCCAGAATTACCTGATAGACAGGTGCGAGAGGGTTT
Source organism: Triturus cristatus (assembly GCF_964204655.1). NCBI lineage: Eukaryota > Metazoa > Chordata > Amphibia > Caudata > Salamandridae > Triturus > Triturus cristatus. The sequence goes on from NC_140582.1 coordinate 240,451,578, forward strand.
CACTTCTGCAACCAGAATGTCATGCATTCCCCGGGATGGGGTACGCTGCATTGGTATCATCCTGTCAGCAGCTGTGATGAGACATGTATGTCCATATTTCAGTACAACAGATGGTAGCTAAGAGCTAACATGTCATTCTCAATATCCATTGGTTGGATAATCCAGGACAATGTGAGGCATGTTTACCTCATGGACTTTACATGTGGGCCCCTGCTCACATGCAGCAGTTGCCAGCTGCTACCTCCACGCAGCACTGACATCAATAAGATGACACATCAACAGACAAACTTGTATGAGAAAGTTAATGATATTTCAAGGAAGGGGATAAATGAGCCGGACTCCTCCGCATTACACTGATTTCACCTTTAAGACTAACAGGTTTAATGAGTGTAATGTTGTCTGTCGACAAGTCAAAAGGTGTTCATGTGTGAGAGGTGCAATAGTCAGGTACATAATGTTGGTCATTTGTGCTTCACTAGCCATGAAGTCACAAAGCTCATTTCTGAATGAGAGAACACATAATTCTTAGGTCCATCCTTTGAGTGTCCTCTGTTTGCATACCCTATTTCCAACATCATGGTAGTATTTAGCTGACAACGGATGGTGTCTTGTACAGCAGACATCCTAACCTCATATGTCAACCACTCACATATATATGTGAATAAAGTAGTAGAGGAGGAAAGCAGAATGCAACATTTGGTAATGATCCCACATTGTGGCTAAGTTGAGAAGCTTTGATGCTTTCCGCCTGCACTGGATGAGCGTGTTGCTTTTCAGCCAAGGGATTTGAAAATGTAACTGCATGAAGATTCAGCTTAGCGGCCCATACACCCATCTCAAAGGTACACAACTCTCATCAGTGTGACCCTCATCCATTCGAATTTCAATATGATTTTACCATAGATATTTTGCTAGGGAGTTTTCATATCACTGAATTGCAAGCCAGTTGTGTTTTGGACACTTCATATGACACATTGTACTATTTTATGTCCATTCTGCACTCACTTGGCATACATTTTGTGTCATCCTTTCATTAGCCACCTAAGTCTGATCTGGTATGTGATTAAATGCCATATGTGAGCATATTGTGATGCAGGACAACAGTGTTGTACAACACATACAACATATGGTGGAGATTAAAGGCACATTTAATGAGCATTCAGGTTCATTATTATTGGGTTTACTTACCATGGCCCAGCACCGGCCCAGTGTGTGATCCCTGACCAGATGTCACAGCCAACCTTGTAGCAGAAGTCAGTGTGTGTCTTTGATTCTGGGAGGACCTCATTGTACCTACAATGATAAGTGTTTGCAACTTTACATTTCTGCTGTAACATGCGATGCACTCAATTTCAGGCCCAAAGGATAAGCACAAGCAGTTGTTGGCGCCACCGTTGCAGAAGTGTGCAGCTCTCAATATCATGAGTTATCCCACGTATAACTTATTATGGGTCCACTAGCTAGAAGCGACGTATATCAAAATGACATGACTCCGAATCCTGAAGTACGGTCCACTATCGTGTTTTGTTGATGACCAACAAACAACCCATCCAATGTAAGAAGTACATGACCAGCTGGGTGGACTGGGCGATTTCATGTATAGTGAAAACATTCTAAGTTGGACAGTGGATGCATTGTCAATACTACTGACAATGGTATCTCACTTCTTGTTCATCATTGTCATATTTGTTAACATTGGAATTATTGATTAGGTCTACAGAAATTATTACAATATAGTGGGGACACCCTTTTGACTTGTTGTGGCACTCGATTGCAGGATTGAGTTCCTAGGTCTGAGACTGTTGGTGGAATACATGTTATGTTCACCAATTACAAAGGTATGATGAGCCAAGACATATTATATTTTGTCTTTCGCTATTCACATATGTAATTTGCTAAAGGGGAATGTCCATTGACAAATCCAATAGTTATTAAGCTAGTTTCTCATCTCTGGTTACCTTTCATATTCAGGCACTATATGTCCCTCTGTTGTCTCCTGCCAATGTATGCCTTTTGACCATCTCCTGACCAGTTTGACTTACCAGTTTGTGAGGGTGGTATGCCTTGCTCTGGACGATGTAGTTTCCTCCCAGAAGATGCAGGGACCTCTGCTACTGCGGTTGTCTGTGCTCTGCCTGATTGTGTCAATAGGTAAGAAGAGAGAAAAGTAACCAAATGGGAAATGTACATCTGGAACTTGCAAGGCATTTCCCCATATATTCTGCATGCTAACAGTGTTGTGAAGTACCTCCGCAGACGGGTCAGGTAGGAGCAGTGTCCTGCAGGGTATCAGACAGGTCTGACAGGGTAGCCCCTATGGCACGAATGTCCTGCCTCAAATCTGCCTGCTGTTTGAAGAAGTCCTGCGCCCACTGGCCACCATGGCCATGTGCAGGTCCTCTCTGCAGGAGTCAGCCATGGATGAGACCACCAGGTCCAACAGCAGGTGGGAGGGTGGCATGTGGAAGCCTGTGGACAGGAGATTGGTGCCTAGGGAATACCTGCTCCACAACAGGGTTGGTACTTCCCTCAGATTGTGGAGAGAATGCCTGGGATACACTGTACAGGGAGGAGTGTGTAGGTGAACCACCACATCTGTCTCAGATGTGAGGGCTGTGAGGGAGTGATGTCTGTGTTGGGGTGTGTGTGAGCTGTGGCTGGTTAGCTCTATGCTGGGGACAGGCAATCTTTTGTTTTGGAGGAGGCTGAGGCACTTTGCTAGCAGAGGGTGTGAGGCCTTCCAAAATGTCGGTGATGTGGGAACATTTCTGTCCATAGCATCAGAATCTTCATCTTCTGAGAGGATGAACAGATAGTCACCATCATCGTCCAATCCTTCATCCTCTTCAGGTACTTCCTCCTCCTCCTCCTCTTGCGCATTACTTGCAGCCGACATTACTGCCTGGAGGAGCAGTGGATTTTCCCTTTTGATTGCCCGTCGCCCAGCACTGGTGGAAGGTCCATCCTCCTCATCATCATCACCACCTGGAACACAGAGGTTGCAACAGGAGACGTAATTGACCTAGTATAAGATGTGGTGATACACAAGGGTTGGTTCTAGTGTACTTTGCATCAACAGATGACGCACATGTAACCTGGTTTGGGTACCCCTACAAGTGACAGCGCACACCATAGCACAGAGGGGATGTACATAGCACAGGCAAACTCACCAGCCACAGCTTTGTGTCCCTTTGCGATCCCCCCTGATGTTAACTGCTGAACCATGCTCCTCATAGGTTTTGTTGACAGAGCGGTCCCCGATCCAGCAGCTGTAGAGGGAAGTGACACCATTCTCAATCAACTGCATTGTGACACTTATGATATGTATGTAACTTTGTAAACACCAACTGTAGGTTCTATGCAGAAGAGGATTTTGTTATTTGTCATGGTATTGATAGAGAAACACTTCACGCCACATTTACCTAATGGGCAGGTGCGAGAGGGTTTCACTGCTGCAGCCAGGATGTCTTGAATTCCCCAGGATGGTGTTGTACGCTGCACTGGTGTAATCCTACCAGGAGCTGTGATGAGTCATACATATCCATATTTCAGTACACCAGATGGTAGCTATGAGCTAACATGTATATGTCATTCTAAATGACCATTGATAGGATATTCCTGGACAATGTGCAGCATGTTTACCTCATGGATTTTACATGTGGGCCCCTGCTCACATGCAGCAATTGCCAGTTGTTACCTCCAAACAGCACTGACATCAAAGAGATGACACATAAACAGACAAACGTTTATGAGAAGGTTACTGATATTTGGAGAAAGGGGAGACATAATCAGGACGCCACTGCATTACAGTGATTACACCTTCACCGTTAAGACTAACATGTCTCATGAGTATGATGTTGTCTGTTGACAAGTCGAAAGGAGTGTACTTCCACAAGCTGACCAGTTTCACATTTGCACCTCAGTTCAAACATTGAATTTCAGAGTTCATATGAGAGATGTGCAATAGTCAGGTACATTTTGTGTGTCATTTGGCTCATTTTGGAATGAGAGATCACACATTTGTTATGTACATCCTTTGAGTGTCCTCTGTTTCCATAAACCATTTCCTTCATCATGGTAGAACTAAGCTGACAATGGATGATGTCTTGTAAAGCATACATCCTAACCCTCATATATTATACACTCACTTATATAGGTGGATTCAGCAGAAGAGGAGGCAATCACAATGCAACATTTGACTCAGATCCCACATTGTGGGTAAGTTGCGAAGCTTTGATGGTTGCCGCCTACACTGGATTTGCGTTGTGTCTTTCAGCCAAAAGATTTTAAAATGTTACTTCCTGAAGATTCACCTTAGCAGCTCATACATCCATCACAAAGGTACACAACTGGCATCAGTACGAGCCTCATCCACACCAATTTCAATATGATTTGTCCATTGGAATTTTGCTAGGGAGTTTTCATATCAATAAATTACAATCCAGATGTGTCTAGTACACTTCATATGACACTATATACTATTTTTATGTCCATTCTGCACTCACTTGTCATACATTTTGTGTCATCCTTTCACTAGCCACCATGGTGTGATATGGTATGTGGTTAAATGCCATATGTAGGCATATTGTGATGCAGGACAACAGTGACGTAAAACACATACAACATACAGCTGAGATTAAAGGCACATTTCATGGGCATGAGCATTCAAGTACATCATTCTTGGGTTTACTTACCATGGCCTGAACCTGCCCAGTGTGTGGTCACTGACCATATGTCACAGCCAACCTTGTATCAGAAGTCAATGTGGGTCTTAGAATCTGGGAGGACATCATTGGACCTACAATGATAAGTGTGTTTGTAACTTTACATTTCTGCTGCCACATGTGTTGTACTCAATTTCAGGCACAAAGGTTGAGCACAAGCCGTGTGGGCCCTACCGTTGCAGAAGTGTGTAGCACAAATTATATCATGAGTGATCACACATTCAACTTATAATGGCCCCACTGCCTAGAAGCAACGTATTTCAAATTGACACACCAAAAATTCCTGAAGTAAGGTCCACTATTGTGTTTTGTAAATGGCCAAAAAACATGCCATCCAATGATAACATCTATAACCAGCTGGGTGGAGTGTACAATTGTATGTATGCTAAAAACATTCTAAGTTGGACAGTGGACGCATTCTCAGTCCTCCTGACAATTGTATCTCACTTCTTGTTCATCATTGTTATATTTATTAACATTGGATTTCTTAATTTAGTCTACAAAAACAATTACATTCTAGTGGAGGCTCCTTTTTGACTTGTTGGGGCACTCGATTCCAGGATTGAGTTCACAGTTCTGGAACTGTTGGTGGAATACATGTAATGTGTGGAAGTTAGACACGGTAACACGGATGGAGATGTAGGCAGAAGAAAGCTTTATTGCTCAACCCTCTTCATCTTCCGGGCAGCAACTACCACCAAAAGAACATTACAGACTTAATCTCAGTGCATTACACATTCCATGGTTGGACAGCTTGGAATGCGGAATGCATCACATCACAACATATTTCCCTCCTTTCTCAAACATATTAAATGAAGAAATGTTTCCCAATTAACAAACTGGGAACAAAATTAAAAAAATCTAAAGAGTGAGAATACAATACAACGAAAGAAACAATGATAGAGAACCTTAAACATCACAAAATCTAATGGGCCTAGAAACAGTCCTCTTGCTTCTGCGGAGTCCTACAGGAAAACCATCTTTATCATCATTTTTTTTGCATGTTAACATCAGACATACCCAAACTATTGAGTTCATTGCTTGAAAACCTTGAATATCCCCCTTATCCGACATTTAGCTTTGGCCATCATGCACACACTCCTTCTTATCCATGAAAACAACTTTGTGCATTCTGTTTTTATTCCACCATTCATGTCCATTGACTCTTAACAGCATTCTTTGACACAGCATCCACTTGTACAGGATCCCTGAATTTCAAATTCCCTTTCACAACATGAGTAGGAACCTTGATCCGAACCCAATCCCCACACTAATGCATGTGAGATCTTGTCCAACATCTGTGTCTGTTGTCATAGTACTCTTTCATCCTGCTCTGGTACAGCTGTACTTTGGGGCGTAAAACTTTGTAGACGGAACTTCTTTTATCTTTTTTTGATTGATAAGACCATAACCACGCAAGACACAACTTTGACGTGGGTATCCGTCCCCTCATCAATTCAAATGGACTTTTACCAGTCACAGCATTTGGAGTCGTACAATAGGACCACAACATGCTCTCAATAGCTTTGTGAACAGGAACAATCTAAAATATCAGCTTTGTTGCTTACATTGTGGGAGCTGTATAAGGTCGAGTAATATTGTTTGAACCTGTCCGCTATTGCCGTCATGTGAGTCAGTGGTTCCCTGTGTTCACTGCTAATCTCTACAACTCTTGTAGCCTCTCTACACTTTCTTAGCAGCTTGGCTAGAACCGAGCCCAATTAATTTAATTGTTACATATTCATTTTTCAATTTGCTAATCTTAATGTTTATTCTAATTTAATTATTAATAGCATTTTTATACTTTAGCAATGGATTGTTAGTTTGTATGAGAATAGGGTGGGAAGTTAATTACATTTAAATTAATTTTTAAATTAATTATTATTTCGTATGTTAATGAAATGTCTAATTGAATATTCATTAGTGAAATTGCAATTTTTTATTTTTGTATTACTTTTTGAAGTGTTTCATATTTTATCTGTATTTTAATTTTAATATATTTTGTTAAATGTACATTTTAATTTCTATTTAGAGTATGGATATTTTAAAGTTATGATATCATGTTAAAGAATTGTTTTTATATGTCATTGATTCATTGTTAATTGATTGTGTTTAATTTTACTGCTATATGTTTTGTTAATTATTGTGCAGTTTTTGATTTATTCATATTTTATTTTTGTCTCTTCAATATTAATCTAAATTAAATAGTTTGGTTTTATTGAAAAAATATATTTTTACTGAGGTAAGTCAAAGTGATTGTAAGCAATTTTATATATTTTTTTTAAGACTTTTAATTTATATTTTTAATTTCTTTAATCTTCCTTAATGAATATATTAATATTTTTTTCTATTTACTTCAATTATGTTTGATTATGTATTTAAAAAAATAATAAATTATTGTAACTTTTAATGTCTATGTAGTTCTTTCAAATTCCAACAACTCTACTGAGACTAGAGTGGGAATAGTTAACGTTGCTCTTCTGAAGTCCAACGCTGTTCTTACTTTTGCTTGGACTGGAGAGTGTGTAGTAAATCTAACCCCTCTAAAGTCCAATGCTTTCCCTACTGTTATTTAGACTGAGGTGGGAATAGCAAAATGTCACCCCTCTGAAGTCCAACCCTTTCTCTACTGTTGCTTAGACTGGGGGAATAGTAAATAGAACCTCTCTGAAGTACAGCTTTTTCCCATCTGTTGCTTAGAGTGTTTTTTATATATTTATTATATTGTTGTTGATTGTTATTATTTTTCATTAAAAATTATGGGCCATACTTATGAGAGGCTTGCATCGCGTATGCACCATGCAACATGATAAATGCTTTACGCAAACCTCAAAGTCAGATTTTTGAAGCCACGCAAAGCCAGTTTCCATGGCTCTGACTGGATTAAAAAAATCTGGAGTAATGCAAAGCAGTGCAACTCGCTGTGTTACATTACTCTGCCCTGGGAAGTTGCTCCATGGGTATTGTGTGGTTGTTCCCACGCAACTTCCATGGTTTTTGACGCATTCCCAGACTTACCAGTACTGGTAAACCTGGGAATGCACTAAAGTTACGCCTTCCTAGGGGAGGCGTAACAAGAAGAAATACCTTTATTTCTCCCCGTTTCTTCCTCTTTCTATGTGTGCTGCATTTACATCACACATAGAAAAAGGAACATGCCTTCCAAGATTGTTTTTCTTTAGAAACATGCCCCTCCCTGCACAAAACAATCCTGCATGCAACACAGGCACCCTAACATCATGGTGCAAGGGTGCCTGCGTTGGTGCTAGGCTGCCAAAAGGGCACCAGTGCAGGGGAAAGGATATTAATGCTCCGTATTGCCTGAAATACAGTGCATTTCTGCCCTTTCCCCTTAATATATTATATTATATGTAGAAACATGTGTTTTCTGCATTTCTTTAGTTAATGAATGTTTTATACATATAAGCCCTAATTATGATGTCGGGCGGTCCGCCACCAGAAGGCCATCAGTGGTGGTCCGCCCGACATCTAGGACACGGGTCCGACCACCAGATTACGATGTCGGTGGTCAGAGTGCAGCAGACAGGGGGAAAGACCAGCACATTTGAAAGGCTCATGGAGCCCATTGGTCAGCGGTCGGACCGGAATCCCTACAATGGGGGCAGTGCCTGTGCAGGCACCACCACAGGGATTACGATGTCCATTTCCCACAGCCTTTTCATGGCAGTCCCACAGCCATGGAAAGGCTGTCGGAAAGGTACTTTGGGGGCTCCTAGCAAGACCCATCTGGGCCTCCGCTATGTGGCCAGGAAGGCACATGTGGTGCCCCCCCCACAAATCCAAACAACCCGGCCCTAGGATGCTTGTTTTCCAGTCCAGGGAGAACCTGGCCTGGCAGTTAGGGCTGGACTGATCTGCATATGACTCGGTTTAAACTGGAATGGTATGGAGAACAGAAAAACAATGGATTTAGGACCAGATCTCTGTACTGGGATGAATTTTGACATTGTGCAACATTCTGCCCATTTGTCACCCCGAATGCGACAGGTATGCCCAGATGTGGGTCCCGTGCTCTCCATGCCACTGGAGTCAAGCTAGCCTGTCTGATGAGGGGTGAAACCACGAGAACGGTCCTAAGATGCTTGTTTTCCAGTCCAAGGAGAACATGGCCTGGCAGTTCGGGCTGGACTGTTCCCATGGGGAACAGGGTCAAGACTGATTTGCATATGACTAGGTTTTAACTGGAATGGCATGGAGAGCAAAAAAACTATGGATTTCGGCCCAGATCTCTGTACTGGGGTGAATGTTTGACATTGTTTACCATTCTGTCCATTAATTGTTCTTTTGGCATTTGTCCCACCAAGCATCCATGCACTGAGTGCCAGGCAATACATGGTGACTGTCACACAGTGCATGGATGTTTAAAAACATCCCTTTTTTTTCAATTTTGGCTTGTGCTGCGGCCTTTTTCTGGGCCACAGCACAAGCTGCAATTGAAAAAGGAGTGTTTCCGACCACTTACCCAGTGGTCGCATCATAATCTAGCAGGTGGGGCAGCCGACTACTTGTCAGCCGGTCTCCATCCCGCTACGATGGCGCTTGGACGCATCATAATGAGGCCCCTAGAAGTTTAATTTTTTATTTATATTATTTATTTATTTTATTTAATTATTACATTTTTCCGAATATATGTTGCAGAAATTGCTTTTGTTGCTTAATTTTGTGTATATTATAATTAAATAAAAGATATTTTAATATGTTGGTTTTAATATGTTAGTTGAGTTAAATCTTTTTGCTGGTAGTATATGTTTGTTAACTTGTAGTGTATTTTATTGTTAATATTTAAAGAATTGTAAAATCATTTTTAAATTGGTTGTTTATTACTGGCATTGTTAATAGATATAAACATTTTACATATATATATTAACATATATATATATATATTAAATATTCTTAAAATATATACACATATAATTGAAGAAAAAATTCTTAAAATTGTCAAATAAACATTTTACCTTTGGAGAATAAACTGTTTTACATATACTAGTTTAAAGTGAATATTTATTACGAGAATTGTATTTTTGCATGTTCTTGGTCGATATTCTTATAAACAATATTTTTGTCATTTTCATTATAAACATAGGACACAAAATTTTTGCGAACAATATTTTTCACACAATATTTCTGTCATGCAATATTTGTCAGCACGATAGTCAGTCAGCAATTCACTTTTGATGTTCTGATGCTAATGTCGCTGTGATCATACTTCCTGCAGCTTGGGCCACTGCATAGAGCAGTACTTCCCAAACCTTTTAGGCTCATGATCCATTTTTAAGTATGACAAACTTTTGCAACTCACGTAGCTTTAATGGACATGAGGCAGAACGATTTGTTTAATGTAATAAAGCATCATGTGGTACCACTTTGTTATTTTCAGACAGCACATTTTCTACTGAAATGGTCACTAAATTTGCGCAGACACACCAGTTTTATGGAATAAACTATACTGCACACAAATGATAATATGTGGAAATCGGGTTTCAGTGAAAATGTACTATTTGTGCACCAACAAGTAAACTGTCTTGATTTGTTCTACTCCTACTAAAATCTCTGGGGACTATTTACAAGAATGTCACGCAGCGCAGTGAGTCACCTTGGTGTGCTGCACTACATGACAGGGAAAGGGCAGGAATACACTGTATTTAAGGCAATATGGCACATTTCAGCCTTTTCCCCTGCACTGGTGCCCTTTTGGCAGTCTAGCGCCAATGCAGTCACCCTTACACCATGGTGCAAGGGTGCCCGTATTACATGCAAGATTATTATGGTGCAGCAAGGGACACCTTCCTGCACAAAAACAATACTGAGAGGCATATTCCTCTATATATGCGTGCTGCAGAATGCAGCACACATAGAAAGAGGAAGCAACAAGGAGAATTAAAGATATTTCTACTCATTACGCCTCTCCTGGGAAGGCGTATCTTTTTGGCACATTCCCAGTCCTAATAAATCTGGGAATTCGTCAAAATTCACAGGATTTGCGTGTATTCCCTTGTGGAGAGTAAGGCAATGTAGTGAGTTATGCTGCATTGCTGTACTCCAGGTTTATAGAGCCACTTGGGGCCAGGCTGAGTGGTCTTGAGGGGCTTCATAAATCTTATTTAAGGCTTGCGTCGCGCATGTCCCACGTTGCGTGGTGCAAACGCAACACAAACCTGCTCGTAAATAGGCCCCCTTGTTTCCATCACACTTTAGAATTACAAACATAAATGTACTTCATTTTGTTTTCCTAACTGCTGAATGTGTACAGTTCATTTACAGGTATTTAAATTTTGTTGTGTTAGAGAAAACTGAAATACTCCAGCTTTTCTTTTACACTTCATGCACCCCAGCAGCATTGTCACATAATTCTCTTTATTTTTCTTACTCTGACTGAAAAGAGAGAGGAGTTTACACAAGCCAGTCTCTGTGTTAAAAAAAACATAAGCAGAGAAAGACAGCCCGGCATTTGACCTCTGCCTTTGAAGCGTATCAAACGTAATAAGATAGAGAACCTAAAGCTATCTTTATTTATTGCCTGGACTTTGGTGACCCACCAAAAATACCTCTCGTGATCCACAGTTTGGGAAACACTGGAATAAAGTATCATAAGTTAAATATCAGGATTAGTTGTTCATACTCGGATCTGTTTTAGGCTGATAACAATCCAGCATTACAACGACATTGAGAGGTAGGAGTATGGCTGATGAGGTTAAAGAGGGTCCTGGTAGCAAAGTTTATTACTTTGCCCAGTCGCAGAAATGAGTGCAAACAGTGATTTACAAATAAACAATTGCAGCTGTCCAACTTTCTAAGGAGTGGTGTTGAGATCAATGCTTTGGAAAAATAGAATGGGAAGTTAGGGTGGATTTTGGGAAGTTTAATAATTGGTGCCCAGCAGCAGTGGCTGTAGTTGGTATGAATGACACTTGGTGCATTGTAGGCTTGAAATGTATACGCCCAAGCTTTTAGCTGATGGTGTTAAAATGAGACAGTCAGAGGAAGATTTATGGGATGTGTAGGATTTGTAGCATAATTTCCCCCATAGATGAGTTCAATATATGAGAGCCGAGATCCACTCAGTGCTGTATGGAGGTGAAGTGATCAGAGACACGAGCCTGAAGGGCAGCAAAAAAGAGAAGATGATTCAGGTATCAACAGCATAGAAAAGATACAAAAATCTAAGGGAGGAAATATTGTTTCTACAAGATCTATTTAGGGAGAGAACAGCTCACCTCTGTCAGGTCACTATTTATGAATGAAAATAAAAAATGTCACTTTCAACTTAGGGCCCGATTATGATCTCGCTAGGAAAGCCCTCCGTACGACACGGATCTGGAGGGCTTTCCAAGCGTATTGCGCTGTGCGAGTCCAACCGAACAAGTACGATGCAGCCGTATGATGACTGAGTCGGTTCGCTCAGACTCCCATTGAACTCTAAGGGAGCCTGTGTACCGTATACTGTCGCTGAGACAGAGGTGATACAGATGTCCGAATCGTGCATCGTACTCACTCAATCGGAATCGGGCTCCATTGCGCGGCACGATTCGTCTGCGAATAAGTCAGTCAGACAGGATTGGGTTCCGGAAACGATTCGATTGACGCAGACGTGATCTTTGCATCGTACATGGTCGTTCGGAGCTGGTGACGACTCGGTCGGAAACATAGGCTCTGAATCGGATTTGCAACTTCCCGTACCCATCTGGAGGCCTTCCTAACAAGATCATAATCAGGCCCCTAGCTCGCAATCAGATGTTTGTGTTTCAAAGTAAAAAAGTTAACAATCACACAGAACAAAGTGGAACATAAAATACTGGGTAAAATGTGAATATACAGTTGCAAAGCTAGAGTATTTCAAGCCCAAAACCATCTAGACATAGACTACAAGCATAGTCACTGAAAAAGAATGGAGGGTGGAAAATGGTGTGGTTACCTTTGGAAATTAATATTTTCATAATTAACATCAACACAAATTTGACAAAAAATAGAAAAAATATTTTGAACTGAATGAAATATCCTTCTATACAATCCCTCACCTAACATGCAGCTTTGTACAGGGAGAGGCATCAGCATCATATTGGAAAATAGGTGTCAAAAATTGTCAATGAATAATAAAGAGGACTGCCAGGAGGTTGAAAGCTGGCAGGTTATTTCCAGATGGTGACCTCAATATTGGTTGTAGGGAGGTCACTGGTGTTAGGATCAAAGCTTATTTGTGGCACAAATTTAGAAAATTCAAAGGGTAAGACTAGGACACATTCCGCTCTCAGAACATTATGAAGTAACTATGGGCCCAATTACGATGCCAGTCAGACGAGTGTCCAACCGGCATTGTTGCGGTAAAGGGACCAGCCGACAGGTAGTCGACAGTCCCGACCGCCAAATTAGCATCCAACCGCCTTGAAGGCGGTCGAGAACATACCTCTTTGCATTGAGGTTTGAGCCCCAATGCCAAAAGGCATGTTTTTAAACATCCCTGCACCCTGTAACAGGCACCATGCCGTGCCCTCCACACAATGCAGGGAGGTTTAGGAGGCACCAGGACCCATAGCGGAGGGACGGTCGGCTAGGAGCCCCAAAAAAGCCTTTCTGCCAGTCTTTTCACATTGGAAGAACCAACATGAAATGACTGGTGGAAAGGTGGATTTTTATCCCTACTGCAGTGCCTGACAAGGCACCAGCTCCGTTGTGGGTCATGCGATCCGACCGCCCACCGTCGGAAGCTGTTGGTCGGTCCCTCGAGCAATGCGGTCCGACTACCTACATCGTTATGTGGTGGTCTGACTACAGACATGAATGTTGGTGGGTCCCACCGACATCGTAATGAGGCCCTATGTGTTTAATGTGTATGATGCTATGGAGTATGAATTTGGATTCAGAATATGAGTAGAAAATGGGAGCTGTAAAGATGGATATTACATTCATGAAGTAGCTGGAGTGCCAAGTTTGGAATGGAATGTTCCAAGTGGCCCAGAGCGGTATCCCCAGGGGAGATACTGCTCTGGGCCAGTCTACGTTGCCTAGAGTCTCAATAGTTACAGATCTGCACACGCAGACCTGGAACTTTGTGTAAAGTTGCGGGATATGTAAGTACATGCTTTGCTGTGTCCAATGCGTGCTTTCATCACAGCCTGAAAGGTGTACCAAATGCTCTCCACTTGGCACACTGCCCTCCATTTTCCCCCTGTTGCTAAACCACAGTCCTTTAAGTGGTCTCTATGCACATTTATCACTTGCTTCAAGCAGTTAAGAAATATATCAGATAGTGATACCCTGTTTTACAGTGACTTATATACTACAAGGACTGGTTGTGGCCCTTCACTGTTAGAAAACCACACTTTATTGAAAAATTGAACTATAGATAAAGTATACTCTAATCCCTTACGAAAATATCAGTTCGTTTAAGGAGTATAAAGACTTACATGGGTCTCACAAATTTTGTTGCAGAATTGTAGATGCCTCCTGAAATATTTTGCCCTGTTGAAAGACTGGTGCATCAAGATCCCATAGGATCAAAACGTCAACTCTCTGTGTTGCTATATATTGCAATGGCATTTTGGGAATCTAGATCATTCCATGTAAACTTAGTCTGGAGGTCCGTGGACTGCTGTACCGGTAGTGGCGGTCCAACCGCAGAAAGCTGGTGGTCCAACCGCTGTATTATGAGTTGGGCGGATTGCCTTTGTGAAGGCAGTGGCTGGACATTCAAGCCTGTCAGTAGACCACCGACCGCTGGGTTCGCAGTCGGGGAAAGGTACCTACCATAGGGCGGGACAGGGGAGCTGCACCACTGTCCGTATTACGACTTGCCTTTTCCATGAGCTGAGCATGGCGGTCTGACCACCTCCTTCAAGGTAGCAGAAATGAATGATTTGGGGTGCGTTCTCACCCTTTTCTTGTTCTTCCAGACAGAGTCCGACATGGATCCCTTTCTTCATGTCCCCCCTTCACAGCAGAATCTTCACCCTGAGGATTACGACCCTGTTTGCAACGATCGACAGGTGAGTCCTTTTCGTTCCATATACCCATTGTCAGGACTGCCCATGTATGGGCCAGACTCCGGCAATGGGTAGATGGTATTTTTCCACATGTATCATGCATATCTGTGCATCCGACACATATGCTGTCGAAATGCACACACAGGCATCGATATATTTGGAAAAATACTCACCACTGCTGCAAGATCTCTGCTGGCACCGTGGTCAACTCGTAATACAGCAGTCTTTAGACCGCCAGTGTTGTGGGCTACTGGTGGGCGCAAATACGCTCCTAGGACATTCGGACCACCAAATACGTAATAAGGCCCTTAATGCAACATAACTGTATGTGTATACAGTTTAATATATGTCACACTTTATTGAACAAGCTACTTTTTATAAACTGATATATTTTCACTCCTAAAAATTCGTACCCAAGGCTTAAAGTGCAAAAATAAATAAATTATATTAATGTTAATGAAGATACCGATGCAGCACGTGTTCTAAAATAAGTTAACATCTCTGGAAATGAGTTACCCCAGGGAATTGTTTCTGTAAACGTGTATTTTCCTAAATCTTCTCACAGATATTGGGTAGCCCCATATTGCACAAAGCCATAAGTCTGCATTCATAAATGTGTTTAATAATTTGACCCTCTTGGAATGTAGCATCTATCCCAGTGGACGGCCTTTAACATCGACGAGGGCCATGGCTTATCTGATCAGTCTCATTCCACCCGTTACATAACAGAAGGTTTTATGCAATGAGTTCCTTGTATAGCCTTTAGATCAAACCATTGACCACAAATGATGCTACTTCCAAAAACACGTCAGCCATTTTAAGCAGATTTTGAATCGGAACTAGATCCTTTCGAAAGAACACACGGCAGGAAAAACTCTAAAGTTTCAGTTTCCTGTGAGACCAAACATTCAAGGCACTAGAACATATCATGGGGCTTTAGTTCAGAAACAAAAACATCTGCGGCTTTGGCCTAATGTGCTGTAATGTGACAGGTGACAAGGAATTCTTACTACATGACTCACAAAAAAACTGCAGACCCAGCATGCCCTGGATCCTTGTATGTTGTAATATATACATATATATATATATATATTCACTGAAAAAACCATAGGTTTCACACACGTTATAGTTAGGAATTAGCATTTAAAAAACCTTGCAAATTCACTTAAAAAACCATAGGTTTCACACATGTTATAGTTAGGTGGATATTTCACTCGTAAAAAACCAATGAAATTCCCCCGTTATAGTTACTTCAGATAACTAACTATAACTCGCGCGACCGCCACTCTATCACAAGGATGATGTCATCAGTGATGTCAAGAGTGATGCCACTGACCATGTCATGAGTGATGTAATATGTGACGTCATCAGCTGTGGATTGCGGGCGCGCAAGTTATAGTTATCTGAATTAACTATAATGGGGGAATTTCATTGGTTTTTTACGAGTGAAATATCCACCTAACTATAACATGTGTGAAACCTATGGTTTTTTAAGTGAATATGCAAGGTTTTTTAAATGCTAATTCCTAACTATAACGTGTGTGAAACCTATGGTTTTTTCATATATATATATATATATATATATATATATATATATATATATATATATATATATATATATATATATATATATACATACATACATATATACATACATACATATATACATACATACATATATACACACATGTAGATATATATATATATATTCACTTAAAAAACCGTAGGTTTCACACATGTTATAGTTAGCTGGACATTTCCCTCGTAAAAAACCAATGAAATTCCCCCGTTATAATTAGTGCAGGCAACTATAACTCACGCGACCGCAATCCTCTGCTGATGACGTCAGATATTACATCACTGTATTTAGACACCTAGTTACCCATGTCTTCTTCCATTAATCTTTAGCTATACATATATTACAAATATTTATTTTTCAGAAAGACACATATGTCATCAGTGATGTAATATCTGACGTCATCAGCAGAGGATTGCGGTCGCGTGAGTTATAGTTGCCTGCACTAACTATAACGGGGGAATTTCATTGTTTTTTTACGAGGGAAATGTCCAGCTAACTATAACATGTGTGAAACCTATGGTTTTTTAAGTGAATTTGCAAGGTTTTTTAAATGCTAATTCCTAACTATAATGTGTGTGAAACCTATGGTTTTTTATGTGAATTTGTACAGTTTTTTAAATGCTAAGTTATGTATTTATTACTATTTTTTTTTTCAGGTTTTTCACCGTGCGCGCACCGGGCGCGCGCTGTGTGCACACGGTGCGCTTCATGCACCGAGCACCCACGATGCGTTGTGTGTGCCGTGCGCGCACGGTGCTCGCACCCCGCGCATTTTTGTCAAAAAAATAAATGTTTTTTTCACCCTTGGGGGTCCTTCAGTGACCCCCTGACAAAGGCTATGGGGTCAGGAACTGTCCACCCTGCCCCCTTTTCACATTCTCCACCTTTGTTTTTCACTGCCTCAGACTGCGAGAGACAAAATGGCGGCCGACACTTCCTGATTTCGACCGATTCGAATGTTTACTGACATCTAACAACCAATCAGAATTGCGCTCGCGCACGTCACTGTGCGCGCACTGTGCGCGCACGGTGCGCGCCTATAGATATATATGTAATTTTAACTGAAATTTTCTCAGGAACTACAGAACAGATTGACTCCAGATATTCAAAAGGCACATCCCTGACCTAAGTACTACCTCTCTGCCAAATTTCAAGTAATTCTGTTCAGCCGTTCGGGCTGTACTTTGGACTAAAGGTCCCTATGGAAAAATGCATGGGGAAAACGCGTTTTGGGACCCCCCTTTTTTCTCGGCCCCCGCTTGACTAATCACCCCGAGACTTTCAGGGTAGGAGCGGAGCGGAGCGCCCCACCTATTTTGAAAAATTCGCGAGGATTCGTCAACCGGCGCCAAAGTTATTCAAAGTAGAATTTTCAGATTTCCTATGGAATCACGGTCCTAACTATAACTATCTACTGGCGACCGCCAGTAGATAATATATATATATATATATATATATATATATATATATATATATATATATATATATATATATATATATATATATATATTACCTACTGGCGGTCGCCAGTAGGTAGTTATAGTTAGGACCCTGTTTCCATAGGAAAACCGCAACATTCTATTTGGAATAACTTTGGCGCCGGTCGAAGAATCCTCGCGAAATTTTCAAAATAGGTGGGGCGCTACGCTCCGCTCCTACCCTGAAAGTCTCGGGGGGATTCGTCAAGCGGGGGCTGAGAAAAAAGGGGGGTCCCAAAACGCGTTTTTCCCATGCATTTTTCCATAGGACCTTTAGACACAGCTACAGCCCGAACGGCTGAACAGAGTTACTTGAAATTTGGCAGAGAGGTAGTTCTCAGGTCAAGTAAGTGCCTTTTGTAGGTCTGGTGTAAATCTGTTCAGTAGTTCCTGAGAAAATAGCATTTAAATCAATATATATATCTGTGGCAGCTTACGGTGCGCTTACGGTGCGCTTACGGTGCGCTTACGGTAAGCTTACCGTACGCGTACGGTGCCGTGCGCGAGCGCGAATCTGATTGGCTGTTAGATCTTAGTAAACATTCGAATCGGTCGAAACCAGGAAGCGGCGGCCGCCATTTTCTCTCTCGCACTCTGAGGGGGGGTTGAAAAACAAAGGCCAAAAACATGTAAAGGGGCTATTTAGACAGCTCCTAAGCACATAGCCATGATGACGGAGTCCCCAAAGATCCCCCAAGGCCAAAAAGGCAATTTTATTTTTTTTGAAAATTTCGCCGATTACGCTTACCGTACGCGTACGGTAAAAATAAAAAAATAAAAAAAATTATCCATACTCTCCCCACCCCGTGTGTAAATGGTGCCCGAAGGGCACCAGTTGTGCATGGCTTAAATCTTTTCTTCAAAAAATCAAAAGATTACCTTTCACAACGAAGCGCATAAAATGTCCTCCATGTGCGCACGGTGCCCGAAGCGCATCGTGCGTACATGGCCCATCTAGCGTAACGTGCATGGCACTAACTGCGTAAAGTGGGCGCGCGGTGCGCGAAGCGCACCGCGTGCTCACTGTGCGCGCACGGTGCGCGAAGCGCACCGTGCGCGCACGGAACGAACTGCATTAAGTGGGCGCGCACGCCACGAATGGCGTAAAGTAACTTAGCATTTAAAAAAACGTACAAATTCACTGAAAAAACCATAGGTTTCACACACGTTATAGTTAGGAATTAGCATTTAAAAAACCTTGCAAATTCAGTGAAAAAACCATAGGTTTCACACATGTTATAGTTAGCTGGACATTTTACTGATAAAAAACCATTGAAATTCCCCCGTTATAGTTAGTGCAGGCAACTATAACTCACGCGACCGCAATCCTCTGCTGATGCCATATGTGTCTTTATGAAAAAAAAATATTTGTAATATATGTATAGCTAAAATTTAATGGAAGAAGACATGGGCAAATAAGTATCTAAATACAGTATTAGCATCAGCAGAGGATTGCGGTCGCGTGAGTTATAGTTGCCTGCACGAACTATAACGGGGGAATTTCAATGGTTTTTTATCAGTAAAATGTCCAGCTAACTATAACATGTGTGAAACCTATGGTTTTTTCACTGATATATATATATATATATATATATGGATTCCAGTTACAAAGTAATGCGCCCTCTCGGTTAGGGTTTTTCAACAGCGATCTTTATTCCAACGTAACGTGTTTCGAGAGTGAACTTTCTTGATCACACGTTGAACGCTTGTGACACAGTGCATTACATACACACCAAGGACTCAACATAGAGAAAGGACTCACAATTAGGTAATGCCTCTAGGTGCGAGTGGCCGCCATATTGTAACATGTAAAAAGTCATATTCAAACCATATAACTGTTCTAAGTCACGAAATAATAACATCACGGATAGCCGTATTATACATTTCCTCGCAACTGGTCTGAATAATAATCTGTATTTTAATTCCTGTTGCAGCCTAGATGTCTACAAAGCAGTTTGTAATAATACACTTGCTTATTAAAATAGAATATTGGCGCCGAGTGGCGTACATATAGGGTAGTTTAGTCAAGGGCTGATGATATCAGATTGTAGTATGTGCGGCCGCCTGCTTATGCACGCAATGAAGGCATCCATCTATGTAATATTTTGAAACATTTTTAAACATAATAGTCCTGATGATTACATGATTCGAAATTGGTTACTTGCGCCCAGTGGCATAATAATTGAATCGGGTACCTCGAGCATGCATCAATTGTGCATAACTCTTCTAAATTAGATCCAATCGCACAGGTGAGTACTAGGCAAACTTAACCTTACTGTGAAGAACTATAGTGAAATAATAAAAAGTGAAAATTCTTATCTAATTTATTCATCGGTGCTCTCCTTGTGACATTGAAGAAAAGGGTAGGTGGCCCGTGATTGTGCTCGTGTTGCTATATTAGGCCCCTTCCTTCTCTCCTACAAAGAAAGAGAAAGAAATTATAAAAATTCAATTAAAATTAGAGCACTCCTGTGTTCTAAAGCCATTAAAATCACAAATTATACATTTATATACCGTTTCTTATACACCATGAATTTTAGCACAATGAATCATGAAACCACATCTTCCTAATTACTCTTCTATCAAATGAGTCGCCATCTCCTCATCCTGGTTGTGTCCCTTAGGCTGCTTAGTTTCGAGGTCAAGGATCCATTTGGACTCCTTTCTCCTGAGGGCCAATTCCCTATTTCCCCCTCTGTGTTTGGCAGATATCTGTTCTATTACAAAATATCTCAGCAAACTGCTGTTGGATAGATGGAATTCAGCAAAGTGGCGTGCCACAGGGTATTGGGGATCTTTGTTTGTGATGGCTCTAAGGTGTTCTAAGACCCTCTTTTTTGCCATCAAAGTCGTGCTCCCCACATATCTTTTGTTGCAGGGACACTCAAGGATGTAGATGGCATAAGATGTGCTACATGTGAGGAACTGCATTATTTTACATTTTTCACTATTGTATGGTATACTGAATTCCTGTACCATTCTACTGTTCCTGCACGCCTTGCAGTGGCCGCACGGATAAAACCCTTTCAAATTATGCCGGCTACTTCCTGTCTGTTCAGTTATGTCACCCTTCATGAGTATATCTCTAAGGCTTCTGCTCTTTCGGTATGTGATTCTGGGTCAATCACTAATCTGGGGACCTATGATGGGGTCACTTTGTAAGATCTTCCAATTCTCATTGAGGATCTTATATACTTTCTGGGAGTCTTTATTGTACGTAAGAATTACTCTAGTCTCTGAGCTTTCATCCTGATTCTCTCTGGGGTTTGCTTCCATAGTTTTTTCTCTTGTTATGTTTTCCATTTTTTTCACTGCTCTATTCAGGACCCATTCAGGGTAGCCCCTTTCCCTGAATCTTTGTATCATTAATCTTTCTTCCTCCTGGTAGCCTCTGGTGTCACTGCAGTTCCTTCTTGCTCTCAGCAACTCACCATACAGAATGTTCCATTTGAGCGTATCAGGGTGGCTGCTGAGAGCATGAAGGAGACTGTTACCCGCAGTCTCCTTTCTGAAGAGTTTCGTCTGTAAAGTGTTGGCAGTGGCTTTAACTTTAACATCAAGAAATTCTATTTCATCTTTACTTATTTTGTGGGTTAACACGATGTTATAGTTATTCTCATTAAGAAGGTTCACGAAGTCTTCAGCCTCTTGTTTGGTACCCTGCCATATTATAAAAAGGTCATCAATGTAACGTAACCATTTGATAACCTTCCTAAAATGGGCATCATACATGACATCATTCTGTATTTCCTCCTCCCAGAGCCCCAGGAAGAGATTTGCGAAGCTCGGCGCGAAGCTTGTCCCCATAGAAGTACCTGTTATCTGCTTGTACAGGTCCCCATTAAACATAAATATGTTATTTTGGAGACATATATCCATCATCTTAGTCATCATTTTAGTATGTTCCAAGTACCTTATATCTCTCCCTTCTAGGTAATGGTTGCAGGCTCTTACCCCTTGTTTGTGTTCTATGATGGTGTAAAGTGAACAGACATCCAGTGTTTAAAACTGGTAACCCTCCTCCCAGACCACATTGTCAATTTTACATAAAAAGTCTTTAGTATCTCGTACATGGGACGGAAGTTCTAACACATATTCCTGCAGGAAAAAATCCACATATCTAGATATATTTTCAAAAGCACTTCCAATGGATGATACAATAGGTCTACCTGGAGGGGCCAGAGGGTTTTTATGCACTTTCGGGAGGAAGTATATTATGGGAAGCTTCGGATAGTCTTTTTTAAGAAAGAGATATTCTTGCCAAGATATTATCCCTTGTTGTTGCCATTCCGACAAACTGCTCCAGGTTGTCGTTATACTCTCATTATATGTCTTAGTGTTGCTTTTACAGTAGAAGGTTTCATTATTGAGTTGTCTTAGGGCCTCTTTAATGTACATTTCTTTGTCCTGTACCACAACGTTCCCCCCTTTGTCGGCTGGACGAATTATGATATTTTTATCATCAGCTAGGGATGAGATTATGTTTTTTTGTTTCACAGTAAGATTAAATCCTTTGGATTTCCCTTTGGCCTGTTGGTGTTTACATTCTATGAGAGAGTTAGTCACCACATCCTGGAAGGTGTCCAGATTATCATGTGGGAGGGAAGGATAAAATACAGATTTGGGCCTGAATTTAGTATTCGCTGCTTTGTCAGAAAATAATATCCCAACTTTCAAGAGTTTCATATGTATCCTCATTCTCAGTAATTTCGGTATTCATAGCCAGATCTTGCATAGTTCTCAGCATATTGGCATCTCCCACAGTGAAGGTGGGTTGAAAGTGGGTTTCGTTCATTCTAATATCATTCCCCTTGTTACTATTTCTCAATGTATGCCATTTTTTTAGCTTTAATTTCCTGATATATTTAAACATGTCAATACGTGTTTCAGAAGAGTTGAAAATTTCAGTAGGACAAAATTATAATCCAAGACAAAGTGTTTTCTTTTCTAGAAATGAGAGCTGGCAGCTAGATAGATTGACAATAGTCTTATTTACCATTTCAGTGTCATTCATTATTGTCGAGTCCGGTAGCCCCCACGTCTGGTTCCCATTGGCTCTGTTTCTTTTTCTTTTCTTGTTTCTTTGTTTGCGTCTTTGTCTTCTCTGTTTACTCCGCCCCTCCCTCTTCTCGGCCTCTTCCTCTTCCTCTGCTCCCTCTTCCTCTCTGTGGAGGTGCTGGTGGGGGGGATACCCTTCCCGATTGCCGCCCCCTCTTCAGCACCTGGAACTCGTCCAAAAAAGTTGCACGTTTCGTTATGATCTCCACTTCCGAAGATGTACTCGTAGATTTGATGGATATGTCTATATCCGAGTCATCTGCAATTATAGATGTTGTTGCAGTGATTTGCACATTTTCATTGTGTTGTACTAGTGATTCTGATAATTGAGTACTGTACATATGATCATACTTTTTGCTGTAAGTCAATATGCGGCCAGTCTCATAGTCAGTGCAGTCACGATGCAGCTTTCTCTGTTTCCTAAGCTTAATGTCTTCTTCATGTTGTGTAAGTCTTGTCTTCAGGTCTTCATTAAACTTCTTTATTGTTGTTTGGTCGCTATGCGCTTTAAGTTCCTCTTCAATTTCCTTTATTTCTTTCATTATGGTCTCTCTATCTTCCCAGGCATATTTGACTAATATGCACAGCATGGTTCTGGAGCTGTTGGCTGAGTTCTATGACCATTCTTCCAACATGCGTGGATTTAGCGATTCGTAGGACGGAGTAGTGTATATCCTTAACCCACGCGGGACCATATTTTTGTCTACATGATCTTGGAGGGAGATGGCCTCCCACCATTTTGACGTTTCAGATTTTTTAAGTATATCATACTTTCTAAGTTTCCCAATTAATGTTGTATCCGTATCTTGTTTAGCCATAGCTACTTGCCCTTTGCCTGGGGCACGTGCCAATAGGGTTTGTGCTGCCATCCTGCGTTGTGCTTCCTCATCCATGGTGTTTCAATAGATTGTACCTGAACACAGGCAGATATTCCTTTCATGAGAATTTCAATCAGACCGTTCAGAAAGGTTTCTGTGTATATCAGAAAATTAACGCACCAAAATGTCATTCAAGCGCGTTGTTACTAGCTGTCGAATAACCCTAAAACCCCTCCAGAGTGGAGGTTCCAGATACCACCTCCTAGCTTCAGTGGTGAAGTGTTTCTGTAATGCACCGGGGGACTCTTTCCGTTCTTCGGAGAAAAAGACCTGCTTATTCCCAGCATAAGTGCGTGTATAAGCGGCAACTCATGGTCTTCGACCCATCGGTGATCCCACATACAGTTTCTTCCCACAGCCCTCCAGAGGCGCCCCTCCCCGGAAAACACACCCCGATGGGTTGGCGCGTGTGTCCGCGTCAGCCCCAGAATACTTCCTCGGGTCCGGGCTTACCTCTGGTACACTGTTCTGGACTCGTCCTTCACCACTCGTTCAGTACTTTTCTTCCTCCACGTGGGTTTAAAGCGGCGGCCGGCAGATATCCCTCCGTAAACTATCAGACGAATTCAGCTCCTCCTAGGATATCCGCCCATTGTCTGGTGGCGCGCAAAAGCCGGTAGAGCCACAGCCGGCAATAATTTGGATTCCAGTTACAAAGTAAAGCGCGCTCTCGGTTAGGGTTTTTCAACAGCGATCTTTATTCCAACGTAACACGTTTTGAGAGTGAACTCTCTTGATCACACGTTGAACGCTTGTGACACACTGCATTACATACACAACAAGGACTCAACATAGAGAAAGGACTCACAATTAGGTAATGCCTCTAGGTGCGAGTGGCCGCCATATTGTAACATGTAAAAAAGTCATATTCAAACCATATAACTGTTCTAAGTCACGAAATAATAACATCACGGATAGCCGTATTATACATTTCCTCACAACTGGTCTGAATAATAATCTGTATTTTAATTCCTGTTGCAGCCTAGATGTCTACAAAGCAGTTTGTAATAATACACTTGCTTATTAAAATAGAATATTGGCGCCGAGTGGCGTACATATTGGGTAGTTTAGTCACGGGCTGATGATATCAGATTGTAGTATGTGCGGCCGCCTGCTTATGCACGCAATGAAGGCATCCATCTATGTAATATTTTTAAACATTTTTAAACATAATAGTCCTGATGATTACATGATTCGAAATTGGTTACTTGCCATATATATATAAACATATATAAATACACACATACATACATATAAATATACACACAGACATACATACATACAAATATACACACAGACATACACACATACATATATATATATATATATATATATATATATATATATATATATATATATATATACACTGAAAAAAACATAGGTTTCAGGGGTGTTATAGTTAGCTGGACATTTCCCTCGTACAAAACCCTAGAAATTCCCCCGTTATAGTTAGTTCAGCTAACTATAACTCACGCCCCCGCAATGCACTGCTGATGACGTCACATATTACATCACTCATGACATGGTCAGTGACATCACTGATGACATCACTGATGACATCTCAAATGACATCACTGATGACATCACTGATGACGTCATCCAGTGAGTCTGTGTTTCTGTAAAGTTTTAATATGTTTAATATATATAGGGAAAGGCCTGTTGAAGAATGAGTGGGTTTACAAGTGTGTGAATGGATAATTTTCTAGGTGCGTATCTGACTCTATAAGTGAGTCATTAAATGTATCTTACTGCAGACTAGTGACTAAACTGTGTGAATGTCTGTATGTGTCTGGGTGTTGGTGTGTAAGTGGCTGCATGGTTTTGTGAATAGCTATATGAGTGTCTATATGGGTTATTGATTGGTTGTCTGAGTATCTGTATGGTTGCCTGAGTGTATGTGTGGGTAGGGTGTGTGTGACTCTGTGCATAGATGTGTGAGTGGGTGTTTCTATGGGTGCATGGTTTTAAGAGTGCAACTGTGATGGACTGTATGGTTGGGTGAATGTAAGTATGGGTGTGTTAGTGATTGAATGTATATCTCAGTTGTACATGTGTCAGTAACTACATATGTGAAACGCAGTGTATATGTGTGTAAGAGTATATAACTATCTATATGTGAGAGTGTGTGATTGCGGGAGTGGCTGTATGGATGAGTGTGTGCTTGTATCAGTAATTGTATTAGAGTGTCAGAATTTGTTAGTATTTTTATGAGTAAGTGAACTTGAGTGTGTTTAACTGTATAGGTGAGTAAATTGGACTGTGATTAATTATTTGCAAGAGTGACTAGGTGTGTCAGTACCTCAATGGATGATTGGCGGTGTGTGAGTGTCTATATAGGTGTATAAATGCATATGATAGTCCTGTACGGAGTGACTGTAAGTATGAGTGACTGTACAGGTGAGTGAGTGGAGATGTATGTAGACCTAAGAGTCAAAGAGTGGGTATGTAGTTATTGGTATTGGAGTATCTATGGTTTTCAAAATGGCCATCTGAAATTTTGAGTCGGTGTATCAAAGGTTATATTAGGGTGTGAGAAGATGCACTAATTTATCACATGGATGACGTCATCGGTGATGTCATCAGTGATGTCATTTGAGATGTCATCAGTGATGTCATGAGTGATGTCACTGACCATGTCATGAGTGATGTAATATGTGACGTCATCAGAAGTGCATTGCGGGGGCGCGAGTTATAGTTAGCTGAACTAACTATAACGGGGGCATTTCTAGGGTTTTGTACGAGGGAAATGTCCAGCTAACTATAACACCCCTGAAACCTATGGTTTTTTCAGTGAATTTCTAAGATTTTTTAAATGCCAATTCCTAACTATAACGCCCCTGAAACCTTTGGTTTATTCAGTGAATTTCAAAGGTTTTTTAAATGCCAATTCCTAACTATAACGTGCATGAAACTTATGGATTTTTCAGTGAATTTCAAAGTTTTTTAAATGCTAATTCCTATCTATAACTAATCTCTGAAGATATCATGTTTAATGATTTTGTTTGGATTTGTATATTTTTCAAATTCAGTGTGTCAATTTTATTAATTGCATTTTTTTTAAAATACTTTTTTATCACCATTTTTTAAACTTATTTTTTCAATTAATTCTTTTAAAAATTAAAAGATATTATTGAACTTAATGGGTTTTTCAAACATTTTTTTTATATTTTTCAAAATATTTTTTTAACTATATGTGCAAAACTTTATTTTACATATTTTTTTCAATGTTTTTGGATCCGCGCACCCTAAGCGCACTGTTCCCGATCCCTATGCGATAGCATCCGCGCATGGTATACGTCGGGTACGTGTTTAGTGCGCGATCGCAATGAGACCGGTACGCGACTACCAGCCTATACGCGACACGTTCGATGTACGTAACGCGACGTTTACGCGCTTCCGCGATGCGTCATCTGCGTCTATGACGCGGTAGGTGCGCGGATCCCGCGAAGTATTTAACATTTTAAAAAACATATGTATGTATTTCATGTGAATATTAATTGAAGACAAACTCTAAACTAGTCTTAAAACTAATATATTTTTCCACCTAATCCTATACATTTTTTTTATTCAATTTCACGGATGTGCGCTGGGTGCGTGCTGCGTAAGCGCAGGGTGCGCGGATCCCATGTGACCTGCAAAAAAAGAGAATTGATTGGTTCATTACACTTCCTCTTCTAACTATTGAAAGACCCCACCCATTTCAATCATTCTTCTTTGACCTTCTTTAGAGCACCATCTCTTTGGAGAGAAGAAGGTTTTTTTAGACTAAGTTTACACTTCGCTCTAACTTTTTTCAACCAAAAATGGCTTCAGGGCAGCAGGCATCACCTGCATCACCTCATACTTCTGAGGATGAATTTTTGGCGGAGGCACCACCCAAAAAACGTTTTTCTTCGGTGGTGTGGAAATTTTTTACTTTTCCCGAGGGGCAGAATAAGACCAATGCCACCTTGGTCAAGTGCAAGATTTGCAAAAGAGTCCTGTCGCGAGGGGATCCTAACAAGAAATACTCTTGCGGCACGGCAAGTATGATGAAGCACATGAGGACCCTTCATTCGAACAATCTTGCATGAGAAGAGTGCCGACGGATGAGAAACACTCCTGCTCCTGCACCATACACCTCATCGCAGCCGAGCACATCAAGAGTGCATCCATCAGCCGAAACCTTGGACATCCGTCCTCAATTTAAATTTTTAAAAGTGCTCTGCACTAAGTGCAATGCGACTTTGTGCTAGGGTGAGCAGTCGATCGATCTGATCTGCCGCCGCCAAGCAAGTTACATTTGCTAGTTTTTTTGTTTTTTTTATTGTTCCCTGAAGTTCATTGTTTGGTTTCTCCTGTTTTTTTTTTGTTTTTTTTTTGCAGAAAAACCCTAAAAATTTAAAAATTGTTCAGAAAACCCCCAAAAAATTATAAAAGAAAAAAGAAAAAAAAAAGTTCTTCTAAGAACTAACTTTCCTAGTTTAAAAAAAGAGCTAAATTTCTTTGTTAGTGTTAGTTTAGATGAATGTACGTGTAGTACGTAATTGACTGAATGAATTAGTAGCGTATGGTGAATGTATAAGTGCAGAAGTATGAGGAAGTGCTGCAGCATCACACAGTAACCTCTTTAACTGCAGAGTGCTGTAGTACTTCCGAAGCACAGGGATGCAACATATGTACATAAATATGTTGCAAATCTATGCTTCTGTCTGCACGGCTGCTTAAACTGCAGCCATGTGGTGACACAGGCACCCTTGCACCACAGTGCAAGGATATCTGTGTCATGTGCTGTTTGTTTTTCTGCAGGAAGACACACCTTCCTGCACAAAAACAATGAGAAAATGCATTTTTCTCCTTCAATGTATGCTGAACATTTCAGCATGCATTGAAGATATAAAAATGTGGAGAAATGAAAATAATTCTCCTTGTTGTGCTTTCCTACACCAATTTTAGAATGGTGCACCATTCACACACATATCGAGATTCATGATTTCTGATAAATTCAGACAGGTGTCTTGTTCTATGAGTATTCAGTGCAATCATGCACAACAACACTTATAGAACACCCTTTCAAAACAAAGTGGTCTGCATGATGAGGTTGTATTTACATGGAGTATAAAAAGTGCACAGAGTGCCTTTTCCTCTCATTGTAAATATGAAAGAGTATCTTACACAATAACTATGTTACAAAAAGTGACATATTTCCGTTTTTAAAATTCCTTGCGAATGATAAAAGGTAAGCACAGAGTTTTGTATGCAAAGATGTTCAAAGAAGAATGATTGAAATAATTGCGGTCCTTCAATAGCAAAAATAGGAAATATTATGAACCCCTCAAATCTCTTTTTTTGCAGGTCACATGATATCTGATTATGGTCAGATTTCAAAACTACATAGGTATAAACAGAGTGTTTTTAGAAACATGTTTCCACTTTGTAGCTTCTTGCAGACCTCCTCATTCTGCATACTGAGACTTAGTTAAACTTACCTTCACAGTAATAGGAATACAAAATGGTACACATTTTTTTCACATTTTCATTCCAATCTAAATTCTTAAAAATTGCTTATTTTAAAATTTGGATCTGTGAAAGAAAAGGAAAAAAAAATTATAACATGTACTAATACATTTTTTACAACACAGCATAATTTCCACAAAGTAATTTTTTTGCCTTTTTTGCTGTTCTCAGAATATATTATAGTTCACTAAAAATAGTGATTTCAATCGTACTCATCACTTAACAGCGGGCAAAAAAAAACAATCACAAAGGTTGTTAAAAAAAAAAACAACATGCTATTCTCAACAAAATACCACAAGATACAAATCACAGATATATAAAATGCTTACAGCTAACAAAATGTTATAAGTTTAACTTACAAAAACTGTAAATGTTGTCGCTTTAAAATATTCACTGAATCTAAGGATGGATTTTTGGAGGACGCGCCACGCCCACAACGTTTTCCTTCAGTGATGTGGAAATTTTCTACTTTTCTCGAGGGGCAAACGAAGACCCATGCCACCTTTGTCACGCGCAAGATTTTCAAAAGAGTTATGTTACGAGGGGATCCTAACAAAAAAGACTCGAGCGGCACAGGAAGTATGATGAAACACCGAAGGACCCTTCATCCAAACAATCTTGCATGAGAAGAGTGCAAACTGATGAGAAACACTTCTGTTCTGTACCTGTAAAAAAGAATCACAAATAAATGTATATTAATAACTTTCAAATTTATACTATTCCATTACTGTACAAACACATTTTATATAAATACTGACTAAGAAACTATAGCCCTGAACCACAAGTGTGACGATGGTTAAAACACTACATGCATAGTGCATACTACTTTGAAGCAGTTCATGCCCCAAAGCCTACCTCACTAAAACACTACATGCTAACTGACTAAATGATTACAGTACTATAAGGAGACACACTGGGTGAGTGACAGGGTGTTTGCTAGAAGTGTATGAATACTAACTAGGGAATTGAAGGTGTGAAACACAACTGTGTAGGTGATTAGAGGCCTGCATGCATAGTGAATAGGCATTTAAAGCAGTCCATGTGGTAAGGCCTGGCTCACTGCATGACTACTTGGGTACTGACTGAATGATTAGGGTACAGCAAGGAGAGTGCCTAGGTGAATTTAAAAGTGGTAGGCTTTTCGCACAGGGAATGGATTAGTACTTGGTACTGAATGGGTCACTAGAGGAGTGCAAAGGCAGTGACAGGATGTTTGCTGGACTGTACATATACTGACTAGGGAATTGAAAGTGTGAAAGACAAGTGTCTAGGTGGTTAGAAGACTGCATACATAGTGGATAGGGGTTTGAAGCAGTCCATGTGCTAACGCCTGGCTCAGTGCATGAATACTTAGGCACTGACTGAATGATTAGAGTACTGCAAAGATAGTATCTTGGTGAATTTAAAAGTGTTTGAGTTTTCGCACAGTGAATGGATTAGTACATGATGCTGAATGGGTCACTTGAGGACTGCAAAGGGAGTTACAGGGTGTTTCCTGGAAGTGTATGGATACTGACTAGCGAATTGAAGGTGTGAAAGACAAGTGTATAGTATGTTAGAAGACTGCATGCATACTGCATAGACATTTGAAACAATATATGTAATAATGTATGGTTCACAACATGAGGACTTGGAAACTGACTAAATCATCAGACTACTACTAGGTTAGTGCCTGGGTAAAACTATTACATTTTCAGTTCTGGCACAGTGAATAGAATAGTACATGGTTCTGCGCTTTACTGTCAAACCCTGACTCATTTTATCAATGCATAAGCAAAGAATAGCTTCTAAAGCTACTAAAACTTGACAACATGACCGATTTTAAAACAGTTATCTGTCATCAAATACATTATGTTACCAAATGCTTCTCTCACAATCCTTACCCAAATGTACACAGACTCACAGTGTGATTTTAGATAAGCAACACTATCCCTAGCAGTGTACCAAAACTCATTCACTAGTCTAGAAGAGTTAATGGTACTGCACACAATCTACATATTTCAGGACTGCACTTTTGTGTCAAAGCCTAACTCATTTCAATCAATCAAAATTTTCTTTATTCGACTTTCCAAGGAAAAGTCATAAAAGATGCAAATACAAATGCATAATAAAATAACACATTAAAAAATCACATTAGTTTAAAATTCATCACAGGCAGGATTGATCACAGTGATATTGGTTCGCAAATTTAAAGTGGCAATACTGGGAAAATCTCTGGGTAAGAAACATCAGTTTGATTAATTACAGTTAATTTGGCAGTGAAATCAAAAATAGATTAAATCAGCCTAGGTTCGGTCTATGTCGCATGATGTTCTGTAGGAAGTTAGAAACAATGTAGACCAGCCCCTCCCCCTCCAGTAGCTGTAAAAGGAGTAAAGCTGGGCGGCAAGTACGGAAGCCCAGGCATTTTAATGGGGGGATCAGTATTTTTCTCCGTTGGTCCGTATAATATTTACAGAATAAGATGGTATGAATTGTAGACTGGGAGGAACTCCCGTCGCAAGGGAAGGTGGTAATGTTTTAGCCCAGTTGTTTCTCAGCGGAAAAACTACTAGACGATGAAAGAGATTCAGTCTAAACCTAACGAAAAGGAACAGCTCATAGGAGGTGATACTATAAGTTAGGTAAGGCTGGATCCCGAAGACCGTCTGGACTGTTAGACTGTGCCTAACTGTTTGCTTCATAACCTCTGAGTTAAGTCTTAGATCTTCCAGATGATTGAAACAAAGTTTATAGAAGACCTTCTTTGTTAACTCCTGAATCAAAGGAGGGTCGTGGTAGTATTTTTCTAACCCTAAATCAGTTTAAAAGTTTTTGACGTAGACTAACCACCTAGATCTATATGCATTATCAAGGGCTTTACAGTCTTGGATGATTTTATGGGTAAAGACTGTTTTTTCTGACGACCAAATTTGGTGCCACAATAGGAGGGGTTGGATTCTTGCCAGGTCTGTCACGTATGGAAGACCTAGTTCCTGGTGGCAGGAATAGTTTGCGGCTGTTTTTGGTAGAGCGAGAAGGTATCTCAAGAAACCATTCTCTATTGTCTGGATGGGGCCCACAACTGCGTGACCCCACACACCCGCTCCATATAAAGCCACTGATATGCATTTGGCTTTATAAATTTTGACCATTTCCGCAGGTGCTTTTCTCCCCAGTTTCCTGGAGAAACTCGCAAGTGCGGAAGTGGTTCTCGCAAATTGCAGTTTTCTTACTTCGACTGCCGGTTTCCAGTATAATTTTTTATCGATCATGACACCTAAATACGGATATTTGTCAGTGGTCGCTAGATTTTCATTGTTCAAGTAAATAGGTCTGATTTTATTCTTCTTGCCAACGCCCGCCTTCATAACGAAGGTTTTCCCTATGTTGACTTTGAGGTCCAAACTGGCCATAAAAAGTGCATAGCAATTTAAAGCCCTCTGAAGTTCGTTTGGGGTGCGTGCCAATATCACCGCATCATCCGCATACAGGAGAGCTGGTATGCGGCGATCGGCTACCATGGGAAGGTCCCGGGCTCCTTTCAACATCTCCCTCTCCAGGCCATTAGTATAAAGGGTGAATAGAAATGGGGCCAGGACGCATCCTTGTCTCACACCCTTCTCCACCCCAAAAGGTGCAGTGAGTTCTCCACTGGTCCCAAATCTCACTCTAGCGGTTGCATCAGCATAAAGTTGTCTCATAAAGGTAACTGCGGTCTGGTCCATCCCTAGATGTAATAAGATGGACCAGAGTTTAGAATGGCTTACGCAGTCAAAAGCAGCTGACAGATCTACATAGACCATGTAGAGTGCTCCAGCCTTGATGTTGACATATTTGTCAATCAAAAGTGATAAATTCAAGGCTTGGTCTATGGTCCCCAGACCTTCACGGAACCCATATTGTAGGTCGGATAGAATGTTATTTTCCGCTGCCCACTCCTGCAAACGATCAAGTATTATCCGCCCCATCATTTTCCCCGTTGAGTCCAATAGGGAGATGGGAAACCTGGCTAACATCAGAGTCCCTCCCTGATATCTTGGCTGCCCTCCCCCCTGATTACTACATCCTTCATGCTGACCGTCAAAGTGACCGGCCCGGGGGTGGGGTGGCAGCCATCATATCCAAACGCCTGGATTCCGTCTCCTCTTATTCCCTCCCCCTCGCTAAGGTGGACAATTTACTTATCAGTGTGCAAACCGATACCAGCACTTTTACCCTGCTGCTTCTATACCGGCCTCCCCATCCTATGCCATTCTTTCCTACCACCTTGAGTGAACAGCTGTCTAATCTTTTAACGCTGCACTCTAGTTTCGCCCTTTTCGGCGACCTAAACTATTGGTTCAATGACACCAATGCTGGCCCCCATGCCACAGAGCTCTTCGAGACTCTTAATAGTCTGAATCTTACCCAACAGATCACTTATCCCACCCACAATAAGGGCCATATCTTGGACCAGATCTGGACCTGTAATCTGGCCTCATCTCCACCAGTCGTTTCCCCCTGTGTCTGGTCCGATCACAATCTAGTCGACATTTCCATCACTGTCGCTGGTCAGATTCTTCCTCCTCTGATGGCTGGTGGCCTCTCACGGAAATGGAGTACATATGACTCTCAGGGCTTTCTCACGACCCTGGCCGACACCCGCCCAGCCCTCCTCCCCTCAAATGACATCGTCGGCATAGAACACGCTCTCGGTTCCTGGCTAGAATCGGCCAGCAACCTCTTTGCTCCCCTGGTCAAATTTCCTAGCACTAGGCACCGCAGCTCCCACAGGTGGTTCTCTGGTGATCTCAAGCTCCTGAAACTAAAAACACGTCAGTTAGAACGCACCTGGAGACGCGATTATTCCGATCCAGCCCGACAGTTCTACCTGGCTGCGCGTAAAGAATACAAAGCTGCCATTAGCCTAGCCAAAATGGAACACTTCTCCTACAGGATCTCGTCGGCATCCGACAAATCTAAGGAGGTGTTCAGAGTCATGGATGAACTCACTACAGATGACAGAACCCTCCCAGCCCAGACCCCCACTCAAGAGGCCTGTGACACCCTCAACTCCTTCTTTTTAGACAAAATCACGAAAATCAAAAAATCTATCCCTCCCTTTCCCCAGGCACCTTCACCAGCTTCCTGCACTAACAATCCCTCGATTCTCTCTCTTTTCCCGGCTCTAGACCCCACTTCTCTAGCGGAACTGGCAATCCGGGTAAAAACTGGCTCCCCGAATGATTGCTGCCAGCCATCTGTCCTACGGAGCATATGTCTGAATCTGCCTGAATGCATCCTACCTTTACTTAACGAGGCACTCAACAGCGGCATTGTTCCGACTTCTTTCAAGGAGGCCATTTTAGTGCCCCTCCTCAAAAATTGCCAGGTGGATTTGTTTTATTATATTTCTTTCCTCCCTTTCCACCCTTCTTTCTTTTTTTCAGGGGAGGAGGGCCTGCATTGATGATTCTCCCTCCCTTCTTTTGTGGACTAGCAGTGATGGCGGTAATAGTAGCCCTTGAAGATTGTAAATCCGATAGTGTACAGTCAGAGGAAGGATTAACATGGGGGTTAGGAACAGGCGATGTTAAATGTGTTTGACGTTGTGTCACAAAATGAGAGTCTCGAATGGGCGAAGAAGATCCAGAAGCAGTCTGAGAATTATTTATTAAACAGGGGACTGGCAGTACAGGAACCGGTGAGACGGCCGTCTGAATGAGACCGACCGAGGAGCGTTTGGTTTGTAAATGTTCGGCCGATAGGCGCCGCTCTACCATGGCAATCTCCTTCTCGAGAACTGAGGCGGCCCTTGTAATGAAATTGTCCAGCGTGCCTCGCACTGAGCCTCCCAGCAATGATGTTCTACTTTTTGGAGTGCGTGTTGTCATAGTGTTAATTTAGTAAGACAGCTGTACACGATGATGGAAATTATCAATGGTAATATCCAGTTTGTGCAGGGCACACGAATCCCAAACAAGAGTGAATAAGGGTATGGCATTCAAACTGCAAGTAATTATGAATTGTACCTCTCGTGGAAATATGCAGATCTCAGAGAGTGGGCCCAGCCCTGCCTCCTCCTGCCCCGGATGGCCACAGACGGCCCGCCCTTTGCCCAGGCTTCGCCCGGCGCCGCCCGCGCGCGGTCCCGCGACGCGGGGGTTGCGGCGATCTTTTGTGCGCCTCCTGGCGCGAAAACGGCGTCGGCGGCTCCCCTGCCGCAAAGGATGCTGGAATGTGTGGTCCCGTCCCCACTCCGCGGCCGCAGTTGGTGGTAGCGGCGGCGGGAGACGGGAGCACAATGAGGGGAAGAACACTGCTGGCAGAGTCACAAGGTCACAGGGAAGGTCCGCAGGATTGAAACAGAAGCCCGCTCTGCCGGGGTTGCGGCGATCTTTTGTGCGCCTCCTGGCGCGAAAACGGCATCGGCGGCTCCCCTGCCGCAAGGGATGCTGGAATGTGTGGTCCCGTCCCCACTCCGCGGCCGCAGTTGGTGGTAGCGGCGGCGGGAGACGGGAGCACAATGAGGGGAAGAACACTGCTGGCAGAGTCACAAGGTCACAGGGAAGGTCCGCAGGATTGAAACAGAAGCCCGCTCTGCCGGGGTTGCGGCGATCTTTTGTGCGCCTCCTGGCGCGAAAACGGCGTCGGCGGCTCCCCTGCCGCAAAGGATGCTGGAATGTGTGGTCCCGTCCCCAGTCCGCGGCCACAGTTGGTGGTAGCGGCGGCGGGAGACGGGAGCACAATGAGGGGAAGAACACTGCTGGCAGAGTCACAAGGTCACAGGGAAGGTCCGCAGGATTGAAACAGAAGCCCGCTCTGCCGGGGTTGCGGCGATCTTTTGTGCGCCTCCTGGCGCGACAACGGCGTCGGCGGCTCCCCTGCCGCAAAGGATGCTGGAATGTGTGGTCCCGTCCCCACTCCGCGGCCGCAGTTGGTGGTAGCGGCGGCGGGAGACGGGAGCACAATGAGGGGAAGAACACTGCTGGCAGAGTCACAAGGTCACCGGGAAGGTCCGCAGGATTGAAACAGAAGCCCGCTCTGCCGGGGTTGCGGCGATCTTTTGTGCACCTCCTGGCGCGAAAACGGCGTCGGCGGCTCCCCTGCCGCAAAGGATGCTGGAATGTGTGGTCCCGTCCCCACTCCGCGGCCACAGTTGGTGGTAGCGGCGGCGGGAGACGGGAGCACAATGAGGGGAAGAACACTGCTGGCAGAGTCACAAGGTCACAGGGAAGGTCCGCAGGATTGAAACAGAAGCCCGCTCTGCCGGGGTTGCGGCGATCTTTTGTGCGCCTCCTGGCGCGAAAACGGCATCGGCGGCTCCCCTGCCACAAAGGGTGCTGGAATGTGTGGTCCCGTCCCCACTCCGCGGCCGCTGTTGGTGGTAGTGGCGGCGGGAGACGGGAGCACAATGAGGGAAAGAACACTGCTGGCAGAGTCACAAGGTCACAGGGAAGGTCCGCAGGATTGAAACAGAAGCCCGCTCTGCCGGGGTTGCGGCGATCTTTTGTGCGCCTCCTGGTGCGAAAACGGCGTCGGCGGCTCCCCTGCCGCAAAGGATGCTGGAATGTGTGGTCCCGTCCCCACTCCGCGGCCGCAGTTGGTGGTAGCGGCGGCAGGAGACGGGAGCACAATGAGGGGAAGAACACTGCTGGCAGAGTCACAAGGTCACAGGGAAGGTCTGCAGGATTTAAACAGAAACTAATTTAATCAACGCATAAGCAAAGACTGGCTTCTAATCCTACTAAAACTTGACAGCATGACAGGTTTTAAAACAGTTATCTGTCAGCAAATACATGATGTTACCAAATGCTTCTCTCACAGTGATCCCAAATACACACTAACTCACAGTTTGATTCTAGACAAGCACCACTATCCCTAGCAGTTTACCAAAACTCATTCACTACAGTGCAAGTGGTAAGGGAACTGCACACAATATACATATTTCAGGACTGCACTTTAGTGTCAAAGCAAGAATCATTTTATCAATGCATAACCAAAGACTGGCTTCTAATGCTACTAAAACTTGACAACATGACAGGTTTTAAAAGAGTTATCTGCTAAAAAATACACAATATTACCAAATGCTTCTCTCACAGTGGTTCCCAAATGCACACAGACTCACAGTGTGATTCTAGACAACAACCACTATACCTAGGACTTTACCAAAAATCATTCCCTACTGTGGAACTGATAAGGGAACTGCACACAATCTACATATTTCAGGACTGCACTTTTCTGTCAAAGCCTGACTCATTTAATAAAAGCATAAGCAAAAACTGGCTTCTAATTCTACTAAAACTTGACAACATGACAGGATTTTAAAAAGTTATCTGTCAGAAAATACACGATGTTACCAAATGCTTCTCTCACAGTGATCCCAAATACACACTAACTCACAGTGTGATTCTAGACAAGCACCACTATCCCTAGGAGTTTACCAAAACTCATTCACTGCAGTGCAAGTGGTAAGGGAACTGCACACAATCTACATATTTCAAGACGGCACTTTTGTGTCAAAGCCTGACTCATTTAATCAAAGCATAAGCAAAAGCTGCCTTCTAATGCTACTAAAACTTGACAACAAGACAGATTTTAAAACATTTATCTGTCAGCAAATAAACAATGTTACCAAATGCTTCTCTCACAGTGGTTCCCAAATGCACACATACTCACTGTGTGATTCTAGACAAACAACACTATCCCTTGCACTATACCAAAAAACATTTCTTCATCTAGAAGAAGTACTACATTTTAGTATAGAAACATAACATAAATCATTTCACAAATTCATAAACAATGACTGGTTTCTAATTCTACCAAAATATAAAAACTGTACAGTTATCTGTCTGCAAACACATGAAAAACACAAATGCTTATCACACAATGGTTTCTACATGCATACACACTGTCAATAAGATTGTAGAGAAAAAAAAGTACTCCCTACACTTTAGCAGGAGAAAAACATTAGTCTGATTAAAATCAAAATAGTTGTTTTGTAGATTAAGAAGTATATCAGTCACTCACCATATTTTCTTTTACAGAATCTCTGCACTGTGCACCTCTCAGCAAAAACAAAGAATGGAAAAGTTTCCCTTTCATTTTCCACACATAGACATGTAAACATCAAATCACAATCCTTCACACATGAACTCAAAAGCAAACACACATTTCTATTGGTTAAACATTTCAACCCTTTCCAACTGAAATACATTTCAACCCTTCCCCCAATCTGCCTTCTGCCTGTTACCATAGAAACAGGTCATGGAACAGTGCACTGAGCACACAGGTCAGAAGTTCAGCACACAATGTTGCTAAACAAGAGAGGAAGTGTGCTTCACTTTTCAACATATCAGCTTATCATATATAATGTTCCTTACAATCTGTTTTTGTTAACCTGTGGTAAATATTTCATTACCGGTACTATTTTTTATGCGGTAAAGTCAAGTAAGAATAACTCAGTAAATATAAGAGGCAGAATCCGTGGTATTAGAGGTTTTTAAAGGCTTTATTCCTATACAAAGGAATACAATTCGAATTGTAGGCTTTCTATTCCATCACCACGAAAGTTCAGGAAGGAAGGGCATACATTATTGACAGGTAATCACTTTTATAAGAATTACATTATAGTGTAACAGATGCAGGAGGCGTAACAGTTGATAAGAGAGATAAAATATGCATACGTAACCAAAAAAAAGGCGTAAACATGGGTGTAACTAAAATACGTCATTAAACATGATGTCACAAATGGGTGGATCCATAAGAGAATCCTGCAATGTCAGCAGAAATATTTGGCAGAGATGCGCGCGCAGCCGCATGACGTGTGATTGACGTGCAACTAGAGGGTGAAGGGGACTTGACATTTAGCTCTACATGTGGAGACAGAAGTCTGGGGGTTATGTCAACCTAATCCCAAATCATATCTAATATCCTATGTTTAAAGAACTGTGTTATCCAAAAGGAAAGGTCTCTGGGATAGAATCTATTCTATACTGACTGTTAGTGCGTGTACGGGCGTCTAAGTGTCTACGTGAGATGTGAGGGGGCAGGAATCTTCCATGGTAACGGGGCTATGAATTACTCGCACGAGGACAGTGAGGCCTGGCCCTTTGCACGGTAGCTAGAGGAATGTTTACCTAAACTACTAGACAGGAATGCATCGGATGAGGAGCGGAGTAGATAATCTTGAAGGTGAAATACAGTTTTTGGCAGGCAAGATGCTGGATCAGGCACCGTTAGCCGCGCAGGGAGTAGGACAAAGTTCATGAATACAGATGCAGGCTCAGACTGGAGCTTTCAGAAGCAGAAGACAGGAAAAGGCTTGATGACAGAATTCAGGGCCTACTCGCCTGAATCTGTAAAATGTGGAAAGTGAACCACATAAAGTCGGTGGCCTTTCATACTTAGGAATGGAATATCTGACCCATTCATGGTGGATCTGAAAGAGGACATGTTGACGGTGGACGCACATATATTTGCGTCTTCAAAACTGGAACTGGAGGGAACATACATGTACTTATAGCATGCACATGGAGCCGTTGGGGTCTACGATAGGGGACATAACTGGTCACAAAATTCATATTTCCTCATTCCCTCCTTGTCCCCTACGGACCCTCAGGAGATATCCATCTTCATCAATCCATCGATCTGTTCATATAGCATCATTTGTTCTTCTTTCTTCTTCCGGGATTTTGAACGAAAACGTGGATGTGGGATACACGATGTGGCACATAGACCACAAATCGCTGGCCCACATTGTAGACATAAGCAGCAACTGAATAGTATGAGAAAGCCAATACCTAGGAAGGATAGGATTCTCCATCCCCAGGCTGACAACACGCCCCAGAACCAACCGGACCAAGTCCAGGTGCCTGGACTCTGGTGTATCTGGCTTATAATCTTATGAAGGCGGGTTATGGCTTTATATACTGACGGCGAATTTTCTGGTATGAAAATGCAGCAACTTGATCCGATGACCCTACAAGCTCCGCCCCTATCGGCCAGGATGACGTCAAGGACAAGACGATTTTGAAGCACAACAATCCGCATAGCAGACTGCTCTTCTGTTAAATTGCCTAAGGCGGAAATAGTTTCGTTCACTACTGCTTCAAGGGTTCTGGTTAATCTACGTATCAGCTTACTATTAGTGACTGTACCTATATAGGGAAAGAATCCTTTATTGAAATCTGTGTATTTTTCCCATGCTGTTTCAGTGTAATCGACAATTGGGAGATCTCTCTGTTGTCTATTGTGTACTAAGTGAGTATTTCTATGGTAATCAGGCGGGGCTAGGAAAACAGGTGGCAGAAGGAATGCTATGTAACAAGTACCATCCCAATCTAAAGGTAGACATATATATGCGGTCTGGCCACATATGAAGTAGGAATGATGGGAAGCTCTAAATGTAGACTTGCCTTGATCACTGAATTTTATTACAGTGTTGCATTTACTATGGCCCATGTGTATGGAACCATTCTTTCTTACACATAATTCCCCTTTTACTGGGAATACTGACATGGCGGGCAAGATTGGTGTAGCTTCAGATTCAACGTTCAGGATCATGAGGTTAAGTGTAAAATTACCTAATCCATATACTTCATTTTCTAGATCAGTTCCTGTTCCTTTGGGGAGTCCCTCCTTGTTAGGGTAGCAGACTTTAAGCAAAACTAGGTTCAGGTTTCCCCACACCCAGTTGTCTTGATAAACTGCGGAATTTGAATCTAGGGAATTAATCAAACTAAACCATGCTCCACAGGAGCCATTGTATGTGAACGGATATGGAAAGAGGGGCAAAACTCCCTTATAGTTTTGATAGGGAGGGAGTCGGCCACATATCCAACAATTTGTGGCATTGCTGGTCTGATGGGAATGATGTAACATACTAATGAATGTGTTGTTGCGCAGCGCAAATCTATAGGACAATTCATGCGGAGGTAATTCGCTAAAAGAATGTTCTGCAGTTACATTGTAAGCACGCTTAAGAATAGGGTAATACATATGCAATAGTATGCTGAAAATAATGATCAGAAGACTTAGAAAAAACAAAATTAATAATGTTACTGTGCAGTGACTACGAAGTGATTTACAATATGCATGCTTCTTAAGCTGTATCTGTTGATCTCTTTCTCTATTCCGGTCTAGAGGATACATGTCAGAGACAAATTCAACCGATTCACCTCGGAGAGGACTTAAACAATCAAATTGTCTGACTTGCTAGACCTCAATTTTAGTTTGTAAAGTTCTTGTTTTGAATTTTCAACCAAGGGGAGCTTTGAGTCTGTCTGTGAGGGAATACAAGGTTGAGTATTCACACTGGATGGTAGTCCATAAAATTTCTTGATATGACTCGAGTGCAACCACCCTTTGCGACCCTCAATCTTCACGGCAGTCCTTGTAGTCAGTAGAACCAACTTAGGCGACTTCCACCTAGGATCCAATTGGGTCTTCCGGTCGAAATTCCTGACCAAAACCAGGTCACCAGGAACCACGTCATGGGGCTTCACCTCAGTATTATCGGGAAAAGCTGCGGCTACCTGTGAACGACAAGATTGTAGTGCAGACATCAAGGAAGCCAGGTAATCTGTCAGCAAATTACAGTCAACATCAGTTATTTTGCGAGGTATAGGCGTCCCCCACATATTTGGTGGTCTACCGAAGATCACCTCATACGGGGATAGCCCTGTTCGAGAATGTGCTACCATTCTCATGTAAAAGAGTGCAACTGGTAAGGCTACTATCCAATCGACACCTTTTTCCCTACATATTTTGGACAATCTAATTTTCAGAGTTTGATTATGGCGTTCCACGAGACCTGCGGCCTCGGGATGCCGGACACAGTGGAATTTCCATTGGTAGCCTAACAAAAGGGAAACGTGTTTCATTAGTTCGGATGAGAACGGCTGGCCGTTATCTGAGTAGACAACACGTGGTAAACCGTATCGTGGGAAGAATTCTCGAACTAACTGTTTGGCAGTAGTCGGAGCAGTGTAATCTGAAACCGGGTATGCTTCTGTCCAACGGGAAAGAGCACAGACAACTACGAGAACATATTTGAATCCTCGACATCGTTCCATCTGGATATAATCCATCTGGAGGACTTCAAAAGCATGATCGGGAGGTTGAAATCCACCCTGTTCTACGGGGATGCTTTTACCTGGATTAAACTGACAACATATCATACAGGTACGAACTTTTTGTTTAGCTGCTGCTCGCAAGTGTTTGTTGAACCAAATGTGTTGAATGCTGTCTAGCATAGCTTTTTCTCCTAGGTGCGCTGGACTATGTATTGTGTTAATGATGACTTGAACCATAGAGTCGGGAAGAAACCATATAGATTTTTCCTTCGTCATCCATCCTTGATCCGTTTGGATCCCTCCTAATTCAGTCCATTTCTTTATTTCTTCTGGTGTAGCATGTGTCTGTATGTCAATCACATCAAGGGCGGGATCCTTAACTGTCATGCTATGTGTTGGTGTCGGAACTATTGTCTTTGTCGCGCCAATTGTGTGAGTCTGATTCTGAGCCGTCTGTTTAGCCGTTCTGTCAGCTAGGTCATTACCCTGAGAAATGATATTGGTAACTTTTGTATGGGCTTTGCATTTCATAATCGATATTGCAGTAGGTAGATGGATCGCGTCTAATAGGGTTTGAATGAGGGGTCCGTGTTGGATGTGGGCACCGTGAGAAGTTAAATAACCTCTCTCTCGCCACAGTACGCCGAAGTCATGGACGACTCCGAATGCATAACGTGAATCTGTGTGTATGTTGACTTTCTTATTTTTGGCTTGAATACAGGCTTGTGTCAGAGCGATGAGTTCTGCTGCTTGAGCTGACAAAGTGTTAATACGATTTGTTTCAATGACTTCAGTGTCTGTTGTGACTGCGTAAGCGGCCACTAACTCTCCTGTACTTGTTCTCTTACATGATCCATCTACATACAATGTCAAGTCTGGATCTGACAAAGGGATATCTGTCAAGTCTTGTCTGGGTTTCGTCGCGATAGTAATGACTTCGACACAATCATGTGCCAATGGATCTGTTCCGCCCACTGGTAACAGTGTGGCAGGATTTAACGTATTACAACGTCTGATTTCTATATGTGGCTGAAATAATGTCAATTCGTAACCGGTGAGTCTCGCTATAGTCAAGTGTTGTGTTTGTGTGCGGTTCAAGAGAACCTCTACTGCGTGTGGTACTTGTACTGTCAATTGGTGTCCTAACACTATGGCATCGCTTTGTCTGATAGCTAAAGCTGTTGCTGCCACCGATTTCAGGCACGCAGGAAGAGCCTGAGCTACTGGATCTAATGTACTAGAGAAATAAGCACATGGTTTGTGTGATCCTGCTTGTTCCTGAGTGAGTACTGACAAGGCAGTACCTTCGCGTTCTGTAACAAAGAGTGTAAACTGTTTACTGTAACATGGTGTTGCTAAAACAGGTGCTTGGCATAAAGCTTTCTTTAAGCTTTCAAAGGCGT
The DNA here is from genome assembly GCF_964204655.1 of Triturus cristatus. Classification (NCBI taxonomy): domain Eukaryota; kingdom Metazoa; phylum Chordata; class Amphibia; order Caudata; family Salamandridae; genus Triturus; species Triturus cristatus. The sequence continues at coordinate 240,495,229 of NC_140582.1, forward strand.
GTGTATGTTCTGGAGTCCAAGGGAGGACAGTCGATGTGGCTGCCTCCTGTGTTGTCAACTGGATGAGTGGTTTTGCTAGAAATGCATATTGAGGGATCCACTGCCTACAGTATGAAGTGAGACCTATAAAAGCCCGCACCTCCTTTTGTGTCTTGGGTGGTGGCATGTTAGCGATTAACTGGATACGGTCAGATGTAAGCTGCCTTCCCTCCTTGGACAGCGAGTGCCCAAGGTAAACAACTCGCTGGACACAGAATTGCAGCTTAGAAGGGGACACCTTGTGCCCCTTGTCGGCCAGAAATTTCAAAACCGTCAGTGACGCTGTCTCACATTCAGGTTCGCTTCGGGCGGTGATCAGCAGATCATCGACATATTGTAGTAAGGCAGTGTTAACTGGCATGTGGATACTGTCAAGTTCTCGTTTCAGTGCTTGGCTATAGATGCTAGGGCTTTCTGTAAATCCTTGAGGTGCGCGTGTGAATTTAAAACTTCGTCCATTTAAACTGAATCCGAACAGATATTGACTTTCCGGATCTATTGGGACGCTAAAGAAAGCATTTTTGAGATCAATTACAGTGAAGAACGCTGCTTCCGAGTCAATAGCTGTTAATAATGAAGAGATATCTGGGACCACAGGGTATTGTGGTATAATACATTTATTTAATTCGCGCAGGTCAATAACTAATCGATATACTGGTGGTGCTTTTGGATCCGTTCTTTTAAGAATCGGAATTATCGGGGAATTACATACATTGGAGTCGGTTTCGACAACCACTCCTTGTGCAATGAGCTCGTCAATGATTTGCAGCAAAGCCACAACAGCATCGGGTGGTAACTTGTATTGTCGCATTCGTGGTAGTATTACTCCTGTTTTTAGTGTGACACGATATGGTGTAATATTCATGCAACCAACATCAGTGGGGCCTTGTGCCCATAAATGTGTAGGTAAATTCTGCAGTCGGTGATCCATGTCTCTGGACACGTAGTGACCTTTGAAGTCACGTAGAAATAGTCGTACTCCTTCCGGAGAACAACATATTATAGCTCCTAGAGCTTTCAATGTTTTTATACCTAACAAGTTTTCTGGACATGATTTAGTAAGCAATAAATCTGTAGTACGTGTCAATGGACCAATCGTGAGTGGAAGAGGTTGTGTTACGTCATTTATTATAGGTTTTCCTGAGAATCCAAGGGAAATATTTTGTGAGCCTGAGAGGGGTGCCCCTGGAACTTCACTGCGTCTTATAGTTGTTCTGCTTGCCCCTGTATCAAGTAAAAACTTTCTGTCTTCCCCTAATAGTTCACTATGTACATAAGGTCCCTCTTGGTCTACAGGAACCTCAATAAGGGGTAAGCCAACTTCCCTCTCTAGGCTATTTCATGTGTATCGCTGATAATCGGGATAATCTGCTTGTGCATACTGATACATTTGTTGTGTGGTCGCTTGTGTTGCAGCAATAGGCTGCGCTGGTGGTGCTACGGTCTGTTGTGGAGCTCCCTGTTGCGGAGCTAGTTGTTGCGGAGCTAACCTAGGTTGTGCATGCTGAGGGATTTGTTGTTGATTCTGATCCGGTCTAGGTGGACGTGGTCTCTCCTGGGTTCTACCTGTAGCAATATTATGTTTCAGGACTGGACAATCGTGTATATAATGACCTTGTTGTTTACAATAGTTGCATGTCCCTTTCGTAGGACCTGCGGGATCACCCTTTTGATGACCATTAGCTGGGACTGACTGAGCAACAAGCATTTTCATTTTTGTATCTTTCATACGTCTTTGTTCGTGTTCTTGTTCTTCTTTAATTCTATTGTGGTGATATTGTAACATCTGTAACATCTGTGATGGGGTATTTCCTTGCCAGGTACTTTCGAATTTCAATACTCTATTCTTAACTTGCAGCAGGGAATTTTCAACTAATTTTGTCACAAACAGATGTGGATGTGACTCACTACTGGCTTTTATACCACTATTTATACCAAAACATTTTTCAAATCGGGAATAGAAATCACTAGTGTCTTCATCTGGCTTTTGTTTACAGGCTGAGATTGCACCCCAGTCTTCCTTTTTCGTAGTTAATAAACGTGGCAGTACCTGCACTAGTAGTCCTGCTAGTGCTGTAGTCTTTTCCCCAAGTCCTGCTCCAGCTCGGGCCCTTTCTTCGTTTTCTAATGCTGTCCAATCTATCTTTCGGTCTCCCACTTCCCATTCCTTTTCTTTAAGTTTCTCATAAACACCAGCGGGTAATAGGACTTTTAATATCTTCATAATGTCGGGATAGGTATACTCTCCCATGAGTAACATGTCTTTTATTTCACGGTGGAAACCTGCTGGATCCTTGTCATGGCTGGGTACTACTTTCTTCATTTCTAATAATTCTAGTTTAGTTATAGGCGTGTACACAAACACGCGTGTAAAGTTATTACCGTCACCTCTGATTGGGTGTACTTCGCGTAACGGGTTCTGTCTATCTATGTGATACATTTTTCTTCCTATGATGGGAACTGGAACGTGTTCTGGGCATACGAAATTTAAATATTGGTTTCGGAATTCTAAAATTTCCCTAATCAAATCAGTACCTGACCCTCTCCATATATTCGTGAGTAGTTCTGTCAATATGTCAGGTAAGGGTCCTGGATCGGAGTGTTGGCTTTTATATAATATAAGGAGGTGTTGAATCATGTATATACTAGCTAAACGCTGTTCGTATGGGTCAAGATTCAGAAACGTGTGTGCAAGTACATCATCATTGTAGTCGCTGGGACTGTCAGCCCATTGTACTGCTGACCTGGCTAATTCTTGTTCGTCCCTGGAATCAAGCATATGGTACCCCCTTCGATCTCGGAGTAATTTATCCGCGGCTTGGAATAGGTGTTCGGGGGATTTTGTATTTAACATAGGATTTGGAAAATGTCTATTATATTCTGGACGAATTGGACGTATCTGATCATTAAAACCTCTAGTATTATTATGGGGTCTTCCTCTACCTACATAAGCTATCGTTTCTATTTGTACTGATTCTTGCTCCTCCTCCTCTTCTGATTCTACTCTGTCTGTTTCTCGTCTTTCTTTATGTATTCGGTCTACTTCCTTGCGGATCTTTCGACACATGGCTATTATACACGCCTGTCTATCATGTTTCTCTTCTGATATGTGCTGACCCCATTTGACAAGTCTTTGCATGGTATCGTGATCTGCCCCGGGCCTGTCTTGATTCCTAATTACACAATTTATGAAAAAACGTAGTAGTTGTCTTTGTACGTCCACTTTCTGGTATTCCATAGCTTCGTTAATACTTTCTGAACCTCGCCCTGTTTGGACAAAGCGATATATATTGTCTAGGTGTTCAACCATTCCTGGTATCGTCATTAAATATAATGTAGCTCGTCGTATACGTAGTGATGATATGAGCAATTTGTCCTGTCTACCTGGTACTGGATCGTATCTACAATCCACAAGCTGTTCTTTAAACATGTCGGATGTCGCTAATTGGGGTGTACGTTGGAGTGCTAAATCTCTAAGGGTCTGTTTATTTCGCGGCGGGGTGGCAAACATGTCTGTCGTACCTCCTGTAGCACCATCTGAGGCGCTAGGCACGAAAGGATTCGTTGTACGTAGGATAGAGATTGTAGATGCGGGAAAAACTGTGGAAACGGACGGACCCGTGGGAACTTGTGTAGGAGTTTGTAGTTGCGGGGATACAGACGGATGCTCTTGGTGTTGAACACCATCGGCAAGCGGTGTGGGTGGCATGGCATTAGCATACTCGGGAACTACGTCATCTAAATAGGAGGAAAGGAAAACGTCCTTTGCTGTTTTGGGATGTGTTTTGGGATGTGCTTTTATCGGGAGCAATAGAGGAGTTAAGTCTTTTGGTATTTCCGGGATAGCCTTAGGTAACCCTTCGGCCAGAAGAGGATACATACCATTCATAAGAGTGTTTCTTTGTCTATCTATTTGTTCTGAGTTTACTCGGTTCCCTTCCTCAAGTAATAGATTTTCTCGAGTTTTATTTGAATTCTCTCTACCTTTCTCGTCCTGTCTGAGTGCTTTTTCTGTACGTCTGTATGATTCTTTACGCCATAATTCAATGGCATCTTTCTGCGACTGTCTGGCTTTCTTTTTCCATAATTCTTCTTCTACTCTCATGATGCAATCTGCATCCCAGGTCCCTGCTGCGGGCCATCTCTGATTTTCTGGCAAATCCTTGGTGTAGTCCACCCATAAATCAAGAAATAATACGGCATCTAGGCCATGCTTATGATACATAAAATACCCTGGAGTGTCCCTAGGTGGGATGGGAACAGCTTCTTCGAGTACGCCTTTTCTAATTTTGATCTGTCTTAGTTTCGAAAAGAGCGGCATTTTTAGATCTTATTATTAGAACACACTTAATACAGTAAACACAATAATGAACAGTCATTCACACCACAATGTATAGAACGTATTAAAACATTTTAACATTTAACAGTTTTTTAACGAACAATGATAACTAATAGAAAACTAGTTACTGACATAATACTGACACTAGGTAATACTTATTTATATGCAAGACATACTATATATACTGCTAAACAGTACAGATACACTGCTGAAACAGTGCAGACCGGATTTGTGTACCCAAACCCGTCTTGACCGGCACAGACTATGTGCACGTAAAATGCCTCCCCGGTAATGGTACTCACCGGGTAGCTCGGAACGGAAGGCCTCGGAACGGAACTGAAACTGGACCGGACTGGACTCGACTCGACTGGACTCGGAACTTCGGAACCTGGTGGGTCTCTGTATACCTCGGATCTTGCTCTCTCAGCTGGGCTCTGGTCGGGATACTTTGCACTTCTCACCGCCTCGTCTGGGTGTTGATCGCAGCCTCAGTTGCCCCCGCTTGGCCGGAGGGAGATACAGGAAATCCTGCAGGTACGTGTTTTTGTCCGTTCAGCTGTGGCAGGAGACCGGGCCTGCAACGCACCGCCGGCGCGTGAGATGAGAAAGTGTCCCTGTTCGGGCGCCAATTTATGTGGTAAATATTTCATTACCGGTACTATTTTTTATGCGGTAAAGTCAAGTAAGAATAACTCAGTAAATATAAGAGGCAGAATCCGTGGTATTAGAGGTTTTTAAAGGCTTTATTCCTATACAAAGGAATACAATTCGAATTGTAGGCTTTCTATTCCATCACCACGAAAGTTCAGGAAGGAAGGGCATACATTATTGACAGGTAATCACTTTTATAAGAATTACATTATAGTGTAACAGATGCAGGAGGCGTAACAGTTGATAAGAGAGATAAAATATGCATACGTAACCAAAAAAAAGGCGTAAACATGGGTGTAACTAAAATACGTCATTAAACATGATGTCACAAATGGGTGGATCCATAAGAGAATCCTGCAATGTCAGCAGAAATATTTGGCAGAGATGCGCGCGCAGCCGCATGACGTGTGATTGACGTGCAACTAGAGGGTGAAGGGGACTTGACATTTAGCTCTACATGTGGAGACAGAAGTCTGGGGGTTATGTCAACCTAATCCCAAATCATATCTAATATCCTATGTTTAAAGAACTGTGTTATCCAAAAGGAAAGGTCTCTGGGATAGAATCTATTCTATACTGACTGTTAGTGCGTGTACGGGCGTCTAAGTGTCTACGTGAGATGTGAGGGGGCAGGAATCTTCCATGGTAACGGGGCTATGAATTACTCGCACGAGGACAGTGAGGCCTGGCCCTTTGCAAGGTAGCTAGAGGAATGTTTACCTAAACTACTAGACAGGAATGCATCGGATGAGGAGCGGAGTAGATAATCTTGAAGGTGAAATACAGTTTTTGGCAGGCAAGATGCTGGATCAGGCACCGTTAGCCGCGCAGGGAGTAGGACAAAGTTCATGAATACAGATGCAGGCTCAGACTGGAGCTTTCAGAAGCAGAAGACAGGAAAAGGCTTGATGACAGAATTCAGGGCCTACTCGCCTGAATCTGTAAAATGTGGAAAGTGAACCACATAAAGTCGGTGGCCTTTCATACTTAGGAATGGAATATCTGACCCATTCATGGTGGATCTGAAAGAGGACATGTTGACGGTGGACGCACATATATTTGCGTCTTCAAAACTGGAACTGGAGGGAACATACATGTACTTATAGCATGCACATGGAGCCGTTGGGGTCTACGATAGGGGACATAACTGGTCACAAAATTCATATTTCCTCAAACCAATAAGAATCATACCCTTAAAAACAGAAATATACACTCTACCTTTCAGTGTACAAAGTAGTCATACAACCAATGATTTCTTGTCTTTTTAAAAAAAAAAATAATTCAGTGGATCCGCGCACCCAACGCGGTAGGATGCGCGCACCGTGCGCGCATTTCGCCGTTTTTTTTTTTTAAAACAAGGGGGCCCCAGGGGGTCCTTCTGGGACCCCCTAAGCACCTCTAGAGGGTCAGAGTATTTCTACTCTGCCCCCTTTATATGTTTTACACACTTTTTCCCCTTGCTTCTTCAGCCTCGCTTCTACCGAGGCAGAAAATGGCCGCCAACAGTTCCTGGTTTCATTTTTAGACAGACACTCGACAGACAATTAGCATTCAGCGCGCGATTGAGAGGGTGCGCGCTCGGTTCGGGGAGGGTGCGCTTACGGTGCGGGTAGGGTCCGCGGATCCTCCCCGGCCATAGATATTTATGTACGTTTAACTCTAATTTTCTCAGGAACTACTGAACGGATTCACACCATTTATGCAAAAGGCACGAGTCTGAACTGAGGACTACCTCTTTGCCAAATTTGGTGTCATTCCGTTCAGCGGTTCGGGCTGTAGCTGCGACAACAGATCCTATGGGAAATTGCATGGGGAAAACATGTTTTGGGACCCCCCTTTTTTCTCGGCCCCCGCTTGACAAATCACCACAAAACTTTCAGGGTAGGAGCGGAGCGGAGCTGGCGAAAAGTTTGGAAAATTTTGCGAGGATTCGTCAACCGGCGCTAGACTTATTGGGAATAGAATGTTGCGGATTTCCTATGGATATAAGGTCCTAACTATAACTATCTACTGGCGACCACCAGTAGATAATATATATATATATATAAACTCATAAGCTCATACAGTTACACTATGTGGCTTTCATTCATGCAAAATGTTTGAATTCATTGGAATAAATGTATTTTGGACTGAATTCTTTTATACTCCCAATCTAAACAATGATCTGCTTTCCTGGAGTGATAGTGAAGGTTTTATAGGTAAGCTGTACATGACTAATATGAGGCTTTAGAATAGAGCTCCAAACAGGAAACTGTCTTCAACCTGACCAATTTTCAACAGTCTGGTGCTCGCATAAATTGCAGTCTGCTCCTAATACATGTTTCCTTTGAGAAGGATATTTTGGCATCTCTCTGTGCGGACGTTGCTAGCCTTGTAAAGATGGGAGTGAAAATAAAAGCTAATGCCTCGTTTAAGAGTTGGCCTGTAAATATGACGGAAACGGCCGATCCAGCAGTATCATTACAGGAAGAACGTCTTGCTGTCTGTATTACTTATACCGGTACATTTTGGGATAAGCAGCAGACGCGTTGTTTCCCCGGTAATTCTGTAAGAGTTTCTGAGACCTCCCCGAGAACTACAAGAGGGTGCTTGTTATTGCTGCAATACCTGGTTGTAATAACGCCAAATCTTTCCCACTTTACACTGTTACCAAAAAGTTAATCAGACCCTCATGTATCATGTATTTGCTTCGGCAGCCACTGGGCTCGGCTGCTCAGACTGAGATTGCAGTAACCAGCAACAACATTATGTAAGAAGTAGGCAATAATACGTCAACCTGGGAAACACAGGGGTAACTGATCAATAGAGATTTGTGTTTTCAGACTAATAAATAAAGATTAATTATTTCTAAGGGCATATTAAAGGATATGGTGGTAGGAAATTATTCGGGATTATGTTGAGATGGATGTTTGTAGCAGGTGCTGGCTGGGGGAGTGAACATAATGGGAGGTAGTGTAGCACTGGAAGGTGAGGGGCTGTGGTGCTAAAATTACTTTCAGACTGGGGCATTTTCATAATAAAGTTCTCACATTGGAGGTGGTCACCAATGGAGAGTAATGAAGATGTAAGGCACTGGAAGATATAGCAGGTGCACCTGGCCTCAGTGGCGTAGCAAGGGGGGGCGGGGGGCGGCCCCAGGGGGCACGAGTTTTTGGGGCAGCGGCCTCCACCCCCTCTCACCTGCTAACTCGGGCGGCAATCACCAGCCGCCCGCTCTTCAATGCAGTCGTAGGTGGCAAACGCAGGGACCGCGTGGGGCGGCCAAAGGGCTACCTTCACCACTGCCTGGCCGCAACGCTTTTTGAGCTTTAGCGTGCAGGAGTTACAACTGGCAAAACTAAGGCAGGATCTCCTCAGATTGGCTCAGCTGTCACCCATGAGTGGTCACCTATTAATTGGGTGTCATATCAAGTTGAGGTGCCCTCATCTCGACCTCAGGATGTCTTTTAGTTAAGTAGTTTTTATTGAAGGTAAAAACACACAGGGATGTCTTTAATCACGGTTAAAGCTCACATGCCATCTGACTTCTGATGACATCATAGGAAGGGACATATGAAATAGTGACTCTGGTATCATCACAGGAATTGTGTGACACATCAATGTATACCCGTGGCCCATCAGCTCATTAACGAGAGTGAACAGTTTGGGCCACTATACTTTCATAGTTAAATGTCCCTTTCATCCCACACGAGTCCACGTGATTTTTGGTGCTATAAAATACATTTAACCTGACTACTAAATATTAAATGTATCCAGTCCTTTATTTCCCTGGAAACTCCAGGTTGACTACTATATCACAGCATCAGGACGGCATTGATTTTAAAATTTAGACAGCATGACGACAAATGACCATTTAACAGCGTTATCTTTTTATAAAAAAAATATTGATGTCAGCCACGAACAGCTGAAAAAAGAAAATGTTACAATCAAAGACGTTGCCTATTAATATACACCCACCCCGTCAATGTGCACTGCTGCTAAGACGAACCCCTCCATAATGTGCCTAAAGAAAATGAGCCCAGGTCACTCATTTGCTCTGCCGTCCTACAGCATGTGTGTGTAGAGATCCCACCCCCATGAGTGAGTGTGATGTTCAGCCAAATGAAACAAATAAAAGAGGAGACCTGCACATGCTGCTTTATTCAACACTGCAGCTGGCCAGTAAAGTTTGAACCAATGTAATTTGGTTTCCATCATGAAGGCAGAGGTCGCAAGCAACATGCTGGGGGTAGCAAGCAGACGTTTAGCGGTCACAGCTGCGACCTCTCGCGATCATTAAATGACGTCCATACTAAATCACTTTATTTAAGTTCATAAAACTTTCAACATTTTCAAAACTAATTTTCAATATATTAAATAGCAATGTCCAGGCATCGAGGACAAGAGCGTCCTTGGCCAGAACCAAAGGCTAAGCAGCTAATAGTGAATTGTAGGTTCAAGTAAAGATTATATCAATATAATGAGCCATAGGTAAAGGTGGTGAGACTAGACTGGAAGTAGAAAAAAAAAGCATCCGATTTAAAATGCTTCAAAAAATTGATAACATTAAAAGAGCGATCAAGAAAGGAGAGGCAGAGAGCACGAGGACTAGTGGGCAGGAGTTGTTGGGGTCTCGCAGGAGTTCACAAACCTGTCCAATTAGAGTCAACACCCGCGCACTAATCCTCTCCAGAGGATCTGAGAAGACTTTAAAAACCAGAAGGTCAAACTCAAAATGGAAATTCTGTCTCACAATTCTCCAGACTCCAGTCCTGCCATACAACTAGGCAATTTTATAATTATACCGACGATTCTCCATTCATATTTCAGTTGACTGTCTGTACCGTCACAGCCATTGGCCTAATCCTGGATACGATTTAGCTCAACTGGATAACATAAAAAGTAGCCGATTGTGAGAGCCATGAGTATTGAATGAAAAGAAGTCAATTGCTTCAGCACTTGGGTGGTGGCGGCTCCTCAGCTATGGCAGAGGAGCGTCGCCCCACTGCTATTTCAGCAGTGCTAAAAAGAAAAGAAAATGATAACAGGACGTTATTATCAGTTAATTTTTCTATGCAGGAGTCGGGGCAAGGCAGAGCTGGGCTCTGAGATGGAGTGGTTTGCACTCCTCTAAGTGCACATGAGTTGGCCGGCCAAGCCGCCATGCGCACTTGGCATGTTCTCCAGTGGGCCGTGTTGCACAGCCCTGTGGAGAACATGCCCAGGCTCCTAGGCACTGCCTGAGCGTCCAAACGGGATGCTGCTCCTGCAGCATCGTGATTGGCTGGGAGAGTCCCGAAATCTGGGTGCATCTGGTGATTCCAGCAGACCACGGACGGAGGCAATGCGTGCGGTGGCGGGAGAGGCGTGCGGAGGTGAGGCGGCAAAGGTATGTTAATTAATTTTTTTACTCCATATCACAAGTGCATTACCAAACAATTAACATACCACAACAAACACAAAGGTACTTGAGGTTTACAAAAGATTCAAACCACACCAGGTAAGACTACCGCCAGCCCATCTGGAAAGGGCAGTCTCTGTGTCAGCACATTTCATCCTATTCCAAATCAAAGAGAGCCCCAGCTCTCTTGGGTGTGAGGGGGCACTTTCTCATGATGGAGAGAGCTTGTGGACCGCAGATTCAACTAAAGGCAAGCTGCAAGCATTCACATTACAACCCTGCTCTTGCTCCAGGTCCCCACATTCTTCTAGTAATGGTTTGATTGGTCTGTCTTTTGCACGATTTATTTATTTTAATGTCATATATTTGGGTTAGTATTTCTGTAGTGTGCGTTTACCATTGGAATGTGGCCCACACATATGTAGAGATCCAAGATTAGAATTTGGCCCTTCTTTACTTTTAGTCAGCCCTGCAGAAGGGAATTTTTAACTCTGTGCTGTGCCGACTCCATTGGATACTAACAGGAAAAGAGACTTAGGGGCATATCATCAAGGCCATGCAATAATTATCGCTCAGCGCTCTTAGCGCGAGGATAATTATCGCCAGCCAACTCTGAATTTTATCGCAGAGATAGCGTGCTATCAGCAACGCTTATCTCCAAAGCGATAAAATTCAGAGCACAAGCTGCCAATTGTGCGATTATCGCTGGAAATACAGCGATAATCGCACAAGGTTTGGCGAAAGCTTGCTGATAGGGCAAGGCATACTTAGCCATGATATCCACCTTACATTGGATATCATGGCTAAGTCAGATTTGAAGCAGGCGTAAGGAAAGTAGCGATAACAGAGGTTTCGCTACTTTGCTTGTCGCTCTGCAGGTTAGCGTGCCCATTGATAATTGAAGAAATGTCGCTTAGCGACATTTCTCCAGTTATGTTAAGGCAGGAACGGCCACTTTGCATCTCATTAGAGATGCAAAGATGTGCATTGGGGGAAAAGGCGATAATGCAAGGATTCACGCGATAGTGTGACATTGCTGATTAGGCGATAAAATTATCGCCGCTTTCCGTCCGAAAATGGACGCTAAAGCAGCAATCATTTTATCTCCAGGGCTTGATGATATGCCCCCACGTTCATATTGCTGACAACTACTCACAAGGCGTTCACATGGGCTTTTTAAAGGCCTATGAGGTAATAATAAGTGCAAATAAAATAAGTGTCAGGTTTTCAGTACATCATTATGACCCTGGTAGTAAGCAACAGAGAATAATCAGTGTAAATGTTTTTTTCCAGCCGTTTTCACTATATTATTTTGCACAGGCAATTCCCACCAGCTGCCTGGCAGTTGCATGTCCAAAAACGAGAGCAATTGTATTGCGATTTGAACTCAGTTCCTAGCCAGAAATGACAAAAAGAGTGCAAATGCACTAGTATAAATTTCGCAATGAATGGTAAATTAACACAGCCTTCGTCTTCTCAATCTACATTTGCCATGCACTTGAATGACCTTATTCTGTTTTAGTGTGGTACGAAAAGAATTAATGCATATTACACTTTGTGATTCCCCACTTTAAAAACATCTGCAAAAAACAAATCAAATGTATGTGAATAGGGAGAGTTTAGGCAGGAGTCATTGTGAGTTCAAGTGCATTACACCGCATTAAATCTTACTTCCAAGATTAGGACAAGCCTTACATAAAGAATTTATGGTCAGGAAACAATATACGTGTTGAAAGACTCCATGCATTAGACCGTCCTTTCATCAGCGTACTCCCACTTCACAACAACACATATGTACTCACTCAAAGGGCCTGTACATAGTGGAAGAGGTTGCTTTGGGACACTGCAGCGTTAGAACTAAGGGCAAACCCAATAATCACTGGGACCTGGGTAACAAACAGTGGAATAGAAGTGGTCCCAGAGTATACATAGAGATTGAGAAAGATCAACAAAAAGAAAAATTGCAACAATTTTAAGACAAAACCATAGTGTTATTTAATCACACTAGGAACAGGCATATAAATGCATAAAGTAAATCACACTATTTACAAATGTGCAGGGTGCCACGGGGAAGGGGAGGGAGTGAAGAATTGGGTAGGGTAGTAGAATAAGTGACTTAGACAAGTTCAAAGCAATGGTACAAATCAATTGTTGGGCACCTTAGTGTCGTGCCAAATATTCAAGCGTCATTCATTGACAAAATCAAATATTATTGCCAGGAAGCCATATACAAGTGAAAGTTCACAGTGCTCGACGCACTATTGAGGGTACTGGCATGATGGGATGTCGACGTTTCGACCCCTCTTCAAAGGTAGGTAGATTAAATCCTTACAGGTGGGGTCTTCCTCAGGACAAAGAGGATGGTGGACCGGGGAAGGTAGGCACCTATGCAAAGATATGGGTGGGAGTTAAAAGAGGAATAGTGCCAAGCGGAAATTCAACTGTAGGACTGGGTAAGGAAATGACTGCCATAATTACCAGAAAAAGAGAGGACATCAAGTCAGTGACAGCTTGGCATATGGGCACAGAAGGCTCAAAAAGTCAGGTGGGAGTGAAAGTCACCTAAAAATTAATTTAAAAGCGACAGTAAGGTCAACAATGCAGTCGATTTGAAAAAGCGAGAGGTGGGTGATGACTCCAAATAAATCTAAACTCACGTGTATTATTTGAAAAAAGGGAGGAATAGAATACTCCATCAAAAGCACACCGCTGTGTAATCGGTATGTAGGGTGAGACGAATCACCGAGGAAACAGCCTCTAAAAACAAATGGAAAAAGCGTTCTATAAATGAGTGAAACTATAGGTGGTCCTACAATAGAGAAATACAGAGCTAACAGGACCAGGTCACCCACATTATCATCCGTATACTACGATGTCAGAAAGCGGGACTAACAAGTCCAGTCAATAGCAAAACTGAGAAAATGTATAATTAATGAGTCGAATCCAGCAGGAAAATAAACAGAAGGGCGATTAATCGTGTTGTGCACGAGGACTAGTTAACCGGACTGAAGTTTGACCAGAAGCACGTACAGGTGAAAAACCATAACAATAATGAATAAGGCAAAAAATGACTATGAATAAAACGGGGGACTAGACATATGGACAGGGACAAAAATCTGGGTCAAAATTAATCAAAGTGAACGGAGTGTCTTCCAAAAGGTTCCCTTACCTTGAGACGGCGTGCAAGACTGAACTCGCTCGACTCTACCGGCTAACTGAGGACGCGGAGCGGCTCCCAGATAAGGAGAACGCTGGAACCGCGTGACGTTAAACCGGGTGCAGCAGCAGGATGCTGCCAATAACTAGAGAATAGAAGAAAGACCATTCGAGTAGTTCAAATGCGAGGTTAGAAGATAGAAGGTGGGTAAATGAAATCCCGGACAAAATAAATAGAGTAAATAGAATAATGTCAGATTAAATGTGTTAATGAATATCATTTAATAGAATGCAAGGCTGAAAGGGCCTCGTCGGGGCCCGGGGGATCAAACTAATCAACGGATTGGGGTTGAGATGGTAAAATATGCACGTAGGGGATCACGTAAAAGTAATGAGAAAGGATCTCATTGATTTACAAACGATTGTGCACTTTTGGATTGCAAAATTACATATAATAAAGAGCGTACAGTAAAACTCGTGATCATTTAAACAAACACATAAATGAAGAGACTGTTATACAATGAATGCATTGGTTCGAAGCGTCTCAAGGTTGAAAAATGACACATTAAACCGGCACAGCATATGAATGAAAAAGGCAACCAATGGTTGTTAAAACAGACATATGAGCTCATATCGGTCAACATTTTCAGATGAGGATGCAAGAGAAATAGAAGATAATTACATTGAAAAAAGACGTCAATTGGTCATGTCGATACATGTGAATGGATACAAGCTTGCTGGATATGACAAAGTATGGTTCCAGTGGGAAAAAACAATCTAAAAATGCATGTGCATAATACGTACATTGGTCAAATTGGCTCATGGTCAACATCATACAATGTCTCAGAAATAACGTTAACCACAGGTTAGAAAATGGGCTGGGGAGAACAGAGCAAAAAAGAACCTTGTTCATGAGCTACCGAGGGTAGCTAATTGGGCATTACTCGGGTCTTGCTCATTTAAACCAGTTAGAATCGTGTCAAAGCGGATCATCATTTTTGACTCTCTAATAAGCAGGATAGAGGATATATTACCTCCCCGAGGTCCCAGTTCTGTCTTTTCCAAAACAATCCATTTCATTTCTTCGGGGTGGTGTCCCAGTTGGTGATAGTGATCGACTATCATGCATGCCCCACAACTATGCAATCAAAGAAATTTGAATACAAGCATCAGACCATTACATTACAATCACATACCAACTGCAATTCTAGCAACGTCATCTATGGGATCCTGTGTCCATGTGACCGACTATATATTGGCCAGACACAGCAGAAAGTCAAGGCCAGAATCCTTCAACACCAAAGTCGAATCAGATGTAGTGTGACAGGTGCACCCTTAGTCGATCACTATCACCAACTGGGACACCACCCCGAAGAAATGAAATGGATTGTTTTGGAAAAGACAGAACTGGGACCTCGGGGAGGTAATATATCCTCTATCCTGCTTATTAGAGAGTCAAAAATGATGATCCGCTTTGACACGATTCTAACTGGTTTAAATGAGCAAGACCCGAGTAATGCCCAATTAGCTACCCTCGGTAGCTCATGAACAAGGTTCTTTTTTGCTCTGTTCTCCCCAGCCCATTTTCTAACCTGTGGTTAACGTTATTTCTGAGACATTGTATGATGTTGACCATGAGCCAATTTGACCAATGTACGTATTATGCACATGCATTTTTAGATTGTTTTTTCCCACTGGAACCATACTTTGTCATATCCAGCAAGCTTGTATCCATTCACATGTATCGACATGACCAATTGACGTCTTTTTTCAATGTAATCATCTTCTATTTCTCTTGCATCCTCATCTGAAAATGTTGACCGATATGAGCTCATATGTCTGTTTTAACAACCATTGGTTGCCTTTTTCATTCATATGCTGTGCCGGTTTAATGTGTCATTTTTCAACCTTGAGACGCTTCGAACCAATGCATTCATTGTATAACAGTCTCTTCATTTATGTGTTTGTTTAAATGATCACGAGTTTTACTGTACGCTCTTTATTATATGTAATTTTGCAATCCAAAAGTGCACAATCGTTTGTAAATCAATGAGATCCTTTCTCATTACTTTTACGTGATCCCCTACGTGCATATTTTACCATCTCAACCCCAATCCGTTGATTAGTTTGATCCCCCGGGCCCCGACGAGGCCCTTTCAGCCTTGCATTCTATTAAATGATATTCATTAACACATTTAATCTGACATTATTCTATTTACTCTATTTATTTTGTCCGGGATTTCATTTACCCACCTTCTATCTTCTAACCTCGCATTTGAACTACTCGAATGGTCTTTCTTCTATTCTCTAGTTATTGGCAGCATCCTGCTGCTGCACCCGGTTTAACGTCACGCCGTTCCAGCGTTCTCCTTATCTGGGAGCCGCTCCGCGTCCTCAGTTAGCCGGTAGAGTCGAGCGAGTTCAGTCTTGCACGCCGTCTCAAGGTAAGGGAACCTTTTGGAAGACACTCCGTTCACTTTGATTAATTTTGACCCAGATTTTTGTCCCTGTCCATATGTCTAGTCCCCCGTTTTATTCATAGTCATTTTTTGCCTTATTCATTATTGTTATGGTTTTTCACCTGTACGTGCTTCTGGTCAAACTTCAGTCCGGTTAACTAGTCCTCGTGCACAACACGATTAATCGCCCTTCTGTTTATTTTCCTGCTGGATTCGACTCATTAATTATACATTTTCTCAGTTTTGCTATTGACTGGACTTGTTAGTCCCGCTTTCTGACATCGTAGTATACGGATGATAATGTGGGTGACCTGGTCCTGTTAGCTCTGTATTTCTCTATTGTAGGACCACCTATAGTTTCACTCATTTATAGAACGCTTTTTCCATTTGTTTTTAGAGGCTGTTTCCTCGGTGATTCGTCTCACCCTACATACCGATTACACAGCGGTGTGCTTTTGATGGAGTATTCTATTCCTCCCTTTTTTCAAATAATACACGTGAGTTTAGATTTATTTGGAGTCATCACCCACCTCTCGCTTTTTCAAATCGACTGCATTGTTGACCTTACTGTCGCTTTTAAATTAATTTTTAGGTGACTTTCACTCCCACCTGACTTTTTGAGCCTTCTGTGCCCATATGCCAAGCTGTCACTGACTTGATGTCCTCTCTCTTTCTGGTAATTATGGCAGTCATTTCCTTACCCAGTCCTACAGTTGAATTTCCGCTTGGCACTATTCCTCTTTTAACTCCCACCCATATCTTTGCATAGGTGCCTACCTTCCCCGGTCCACCATCCTATATGTCCTGAGGAAGACCCCACCTGTAAGGATTTAATCTACCTACCTTTGAAGAGGGGTCGAAACGTCGACATCCCATCATGCCAGTACCCTCAATAGTGCGTCGAGCACTGTGAACTTTCACTTGTATATGGCTTCCTGGCAATAATATTTGATTTTGTCAATGAATGACTCTTGAATATTTGGCACGACACTAAGGTGCCCAACAATTGATTTGTACCATTGCTTTGAACTTGTCTAAGTCACTTATTCTACTACCCTACCCAATTCTTCACTCCCTCCCCTTCCCCGTGGCACCCTGCACATTTGTAAATAGTGTGATTTACTTTATGCATTTATATGCCTGTTCCTAGTGTGATTAAATAACACTATGGTTTTGTCTTAAAATTGTTGCAATTTTTCTTTTTGTTGATCTTTCTCAATCTCTATGTATACTCTGGGACCACTTCTATTCCACTATTGGGACACTGCAGAGCAAGAGAAAGATGGCAATAGAGTCCGTGACCATTGCAGAGGGTAACTGTCCACACAGTAGACGGGGCTCCTTGGTGTTGCCAAGACCATGCAGGGAGCTGGAAGCTGCTGGCAGGCAAGGTTTCTGGTTTGACCGCCGCCCTCTCTCACACAAGTCCACATTCATGATACCAGAAAACACCGAGGGCCTAATTATGAGTTTAACGGCCGGAAGCCCGCCAAACTCCTGGTGGCGCCGCGGTGGCAGTCCGGCCACCGCTCCACTGGCAGTCCAACCACCAGATTACAACTTGGGCAGTCGGACCTCAATGGCACTGCTGCAACTACCGTGGCGCAGTGGTCTGAGGGCTGCAATATTCTTGGTGGTGACTTGCGGCACCACCAACCAAATTAAGACTTTCCTCACCACCAGAAGTCTCATGGATGTTCTTACTCCAATTAACGGCTGGCAGTGAGGAGCAAAAGGGGGCCCTCTTGGCCCGGTGCATTGGAGTGTATGCAGGGGGGCAGATGTTGTACCCCCTGTGTGCATGCACCCCATTCCTGCACGGCATGGACTGCACAATCCATAGCATGCAGGAACAGGCACTGGCGGTCCCATGGCAGTGCAGTTTAAGACTCGCATATAAGCTTTTATACTGCACCGCCATGGGACCACCATGTCACCTATCTCCCACACCACGTAATCTAGCGGGTGGACAGCTGCCCTGTTTGGTGTTGTGGGAGTGGGGTGGTGGCGAGGCAGCCTTCTCCCACACAACCAAACTCATAATTGGGCCCCTAAGTAACTCTCTCGACTGGGAAATGAAGAGCACCTTCGACACGGTTGCAATCAGGAGTGGACATTCTACAGGCCTTCTTCAAATGTCCTCTCCTCACCATCAGATGGCACTTGTAGCTGAGAGTCGCTCTCACAAGTAGGTAATTTGGAGACTTTACTGGTATACAGAGCTCTTTGCAACAGTGGGGTGAAACAAACACTGGACCTACAGGGCCAGCAAAAGCAGCAACAACGTCAGCTGGTGAAAATGCAACTGTCCCCTCAGAGCTAAAGCTGCATTTAAATTTTAAGAGCATTCCAATTGATACCTGGTGCAGCTTGCTGTATGTGTTGTTCAAATCCATGTAAACCAGTGCCCTAGAACAGGCACAGTGGCTCTTGGTTCTCTTGGTGATTATAGACTTCTAATAGTATTCTCTGGTTTGTATACCAGATAGAGGCACTGTATCAGCCTATTACTGGATGATGCTAAACTCAGCTTGAAGGAAATTATTATAAGATGCACAGCATGACAGGCAGTCCATCTCATTTGTGAGTGTATTGCACCTGGCCACAAGTGTTTCTTGCAGTAGTTCACAGACTGACTTACTGGAAGTGGTTTGATCCACAGAAGGCGAACAAATTCTTAATCCATTGAAGTGGGTATAATGGCTGATACATGAAAATGAAGAGGAGGGACCATTGCATGGGGACATGTAGGAAAGGAAATAGACTGTGTACTATCAGCCTAACACTATTCTTCTGGCATTACACAAAAAAACTGGGTAGAAAATCATATCAGATATGTGCTGTACTTGAGCAGCTTCAGCCAAGCTGAAGCTGTGGGTGCTTTTATGACATGCTCGCATTCCAGGGTGACACATATGGGTTCCATTATTTGAATAAGGCATTTTAGTTGCTAACTGTGCCTGGCATGACTGCGGTTTGGGTTTCCTTCAATGATGCAATAAACTCCTTTGAAGACGATCCAGTGTGAGCGCTCATCATTGATTACTACAGTCTGCTTGAATGATTAAATGAGGAACATGATTGTATGAAGAAATTTCAACCCTACATTAAGAAAGATAATAATTCTGGGATGTCAGCATCTAGCTCCTTGACCTTGTCAACAGGAGCCAGATAACCACCTCTGCAACAAAATTTGAAATGCTGGTGGGACCAGTGATTCAAAACTTTGGAGAGCCTTGTCAACATCTTGGGCCAAGAGCATTTGGCTGAGACAGTACATGCAAAGATTCTCAAGTTGATGACTTTCAGGAAAATGAGGGCTTACTCCCTTAGTTGTTCAACAATTTTGGAGATGATTGCTGATCGAGTGCCAGGCACGTGCCAGGCACGAGCATGATGGCAGAGATTAGATAAACCCCAAACATGAGCCCTGCCCATAGGTGGTGACAGCAGTGAAAGTTGAAGTTTTAGCCCAATTTGTAGAATCTGATATGACGATTGTAGTGATTCCTGCTTTAAAGCGATTGCCGCCAACCAGCAGTGCCCGTAACACATCGGGATTTCGCCCTCTGCTGTGCAACCTAATTCACTTTACGGTGGCAAGCCAAAATTCACTGCGGCGGTGGCAGCCATCGACGCAGGGTAGCAGCAGAGGAAACACTGACTTACCAGATGTACCACATCAAGTAATTGCCATCATGCTTCTATTCAATTGCGCTTCAAGCCACCGCATATCAAAACCTCCAACGAAGCAGGCCAAGACTCAGAGTGGCAGACCAAGACCCTTGAGAGACTCTGTTCGTAGTGAAGGTGTGTTGGATATTGCTTTCATCGAAGGGGAATGCAGCAGAATTTCTCACTCAGTTGATATAATGCATTGGTTTTGCAGAAATCAGCTGTAGAACCCACTTCTGAGGTCCAGAACTGAGATGGGCACCTCAGGCAAGGGAAGGGTATGACTGCAGAATCCAGCAGCACCAGCAGGATTGCAGGAAGTATTTTGTGTCCCTGAGAAATTCAGAAAACAGGAGGCAAGCCAGCAAGCCCTTGGAGATCACTTGGAGGGAAGGCAGAGTCCAACTCTCCTTTCAGCCGAGTCAGGGAGCAGAAGGCAGCAGGACAACAATAGGAAAAGCAGTCCTTCCAGATTAGCAGTCTGGTTGAGTCCTTTAAGAAGCACAGCAGTCGATCTGGCAGATGTTCAGTTCAAGATCCAGAAGTGTTTGATTTTAGGGGGTCAGTACCGAAAAGTGCCTTTGATGTAGGGGGTGTTTTCCAAAAAGCTCCCTGAAGTGCATAAGGATCTCTTTCAACCCAGTCCTGCATGTTAGGCTATATGTGTTGGGTATTCACTCCTTTGTATATAGACAGGACACTATCTACTGAAGTCTAAGTGTCAGCACCTAACATTCCTCCCTACCCAGGTAAACTCATCAGAATGCAGATGAAAGCAGATAAGTGCTCAGAATGCAGACAAGCCTCACCTTCCTGTGTCTGTGGTTGTCTAGAGGAAATGCACAAAGCGCAGCTGTCATCCAACCTGAACTTGTATTGGAGACAGGCTGTCAAGTACGAAGAGCAGTAAGTGCAGAGAAATGTCCACTTTCTAAAAAGTGGCATTCCTAAAACAGTAATGTTAAATCCAACTTTTCCAGTAAGGAAGATTTATCATTACCATTCCAAAGATATGAAAAATGAAAAAGCTACTCCTCTCTGAAAAGGAATTACAGCTTAAAAGTGTATTAAGAAATTCCCAATGCTGGCCTGTGAAAGGGTTAGGCCACACAGTAGTGAAAAACAAAAGAGGCTGTCTGTCACTATCAGGACATGCAAAACATACAAGTACCGGTTCTATCTTTTACTTAGATGGCCCCCTGGCCTCAGGGTTACGTACGGCCTACCTTGGGGTGACTTATATGTAATAAAATGGATTTTTAAGGCTTGGCAAGTAGTTGTAAATGCCAAGTCAAAGTGGAAGTAAACTGCACAGACGGGCACTGCAGTGGCAGGCCTGAGACAGGTTTGAAAGTCTACTTCCGTGGGTGGCACAATCAGTGCTGCAGCCCATTAGTAGCACTTGAAGCACGGGCACTAGGTTTATGGCATACCATTTTACATGGGACTTACCAGTACAACAAAAATGCCAATCAGCTATACATCAATGTCACCATGTTTAGGAGAAAAGATAAATAGCAGTGGTAAAGTGCTCAGAGTCCTAAGTTCAACAAAAAGAATCAGCAAAATGAGAGGCAGAAGGCAAAATGTCTGGGGAAAAACCACTCTAAGGATGACAGGTCTAACAGGACTTCAGTGTTGGGACGAGGTGAATGGTAAATCAATGAGACTGAGCGGGGAATATAGGCATGGCGGACTTCAAATAGAGGCTCATCTGTGTGTTCTCTGCACAAGTGGTGATGGTGAGCAGAACGGTTGGTGCAGCTGGTGCCTGCACACAGAGCAAGGAGTGGTGATGAAATGAGATCGTGTTCTGCACATGCTAGTTTCTGAGAGCACGAGCCTACCACTGCCACGAGGGTGTAAATGAGAAATAACAGTATTTGCACAATGAAAAATACACTATGTACAATACAGATGCTCAGCATAATAAATTATGTACAATACAGATGCTCAGTATTCTTAGCATGTGCAATACAGATGTTTAGTATTTATTGCATGCAGTTGGCACCTACCACTGCCACAGGGAACAAACATATCAAGGGGAGGAGGGCCACTTGCCTAGGATTTATGAGCCCGCAAAGGTGCAAGTAGAGGCAGGAACCATGACAATCTACTAGTGGTGTACATCTAAAAACAAAGGCCTAGTACAATATACCAGGAACAGTTTTATGTACAGTACCCTGAGGTACAGTGTGCATATAAGCCTGTTTTCTGTGCCCACTCAGGGCACTGTGGTATTACTCATTGCCGCCACAGACGACATCCGTCGCCAACTAGGCAACGGCGAAACCTCAGCCCTCATCCTCCTGGACCTGTCGGCCGCCTTCGACGCGGTCTGCCACCACGCACTAAGAACACGCCTCCAAGAAGCCAGTATCCGGGAGAAAGCCCTGGACTGGACCACTTCCTTCCTCTCCGACAGAACCCAGAGTGTCTGCCTGCCACCCTACCGATCCAAAGCTACCAACCTCATCTGCGGCGTACCCCAGGGCTCATCCCTCAGCCCGACGCTGCTCAACATCTACATGGCCCCCCTCGCACAAGTGGCCCGCCAACACGACCTGAACATCATCTCCTACGCCGACGACACCCAGCTCATCCTCTCACTTACCAAGGACCCGCATACCGCCAAAGCCAACCTCCACGAGGGTATGAAGGCAGTCGCCAAGTGGATGAGGAGCAGCCGCCTGAAGCTGAACTCGGAGAAGACGGAGGTCCTCATCCTCGGCCCTACTCCATCTGCCTGGGACGACTCCTGGTGGCCGACAACACTAGGAACAGCACCGACGCCAGCGGACCACGCACGCAACTTGGGATTCATCATCGACTCCTCCCTCTCCATGTCCAAACAGGTCAGCGCCGTCTCCTCCTCCTGCTACAACACCCTCCGCATGCTTCGCAGGATCTACAAGTGGATCCCGATCGAAACCAGAAGAGCAGTGACCCAAGCCCTCGTCAGCAGCAGGCTGGACTACGGCAACGCACTCTACGCAGGATTCCCTACCAAACACCTACAGCGACTACAACGCATCCAGAACGCATCAGCCCGCCTGATCCTCAACCTCCCCCGACGCAGCCACATCACCCCACACCTCAGAGAACTTCACTGGCTCCCCATCAACAAGAGGATCACCTTCAAGCTCCTCACCCACGCTCACAAAGCACTCCACAACACCAGACCAGCCTACCTGAACAACAGACTCAACTTCTACACCCCCGCCCGCCAGCTCCGCTGCGCCAGCCTCGCCCTCGCCGATGTCCCACAAATCCAGCGTACCACCTCAGGAGGCAGATCCTTCTCCCTCCTCGGTGCCAAGACCTGGAACACCCTCCCCACCCACCTGCGGCAGACCCAGGACCTGCTCACCTTCAAGAAGCTCCTCAAGACCTGGCTCTTCGAGCAGTAGCAGCAGCCCCCCCCCCCCTCAGCGCCTTGAGACCCTCACGGGTGAGTAGTGCGCTTTACAAGTTCAGTGATTGATTGATTGATTGATTACAGAAGGTGACAATGCGGCTTGTGTGACCTCTTCTTAAATACATATAGTGCCAACTGACATATAGTGCTGGTGCTATCTTAAGGGGCGTTACCTTTTTTGCATGGAGGGGGTGGCTCCATGCAAATGAGGGAAATGTTTGGACTCTGCACCTGTGCTATATTAAATGTGAGGGTACAGAGGCACAGAGGTGCACTGTGTTGCACAAAAAGGGCATGCCCTGAAAGGTGGAAAATTGGGCCTAAGGGACCCACCCACAGACATAACGTTGCTGACTGGTGCTGTCACTCACTGCATTTGCTTGCTGGGTGATCATTGTCCCCCCTTTGAAGTGCAGCTGGTTGCTGCCTGCACTGTTCTGTTACGTCAATAGTGTTCATATAGCATGGCAGTCACCCAGCAAGGTATCCTTATGCTCCAGGAAAACCTATCAAACCTTCTTCAAAAAGCCACTCTACCTTTCACTAATGCGATGCCCTCCGAGCAGTAGTAAACTTGCGGCTGCCTTAAGGTTCGCACATTATACGTAATAGGGTTCACTGTTCCTGTTTGCGCCCGGCGCACCTCGTTATATGTGTGCCACAGAGCAAACAGGGACAGTGTGCCCTGAGTATAACAAGGTCCCAGGCATTAAAAACTCTGATGACAAGATCTCAACAAAATACATTAGGGGTGAAGGAGAATACTTTTGTTTAGTATCCTGAAAACCTTGTATCAATGGGCTAGCTGGAAATCTTTGAGGAATCCAATATTTATTTCAAAAAGGCTAGGTGTTCCTTATATTCTTTACAGTCAATGTCTGATACCTCAATTCATTGGCAACTGTTTTGCCTTGTAAGAACTTTGATATTTGTACAAAAGAAAAATGTATCCATACAGTAGGCTTATGTTAACTTGCCACCTTGTCTAATTGATAGGCGATGTCAATCTCCCAATGTGGTTGTGACTTGTGACTTTCCTACCATAAAGGGAACGAAAGGCCATTAATCACTGCCAGGAGCGAACAAGGTAAGGAAGTGCAAATGCATACCTCACACTTCATATTTTAACAAGTAAGATAAAATATTTAAATCATGCTAAACGTTCAGAGACATGACAGAACCCGTGTAATAAAACAGAGGACGCAGTAACGTAGGAAAGCCGAAATGCCCTTCTAAACACTGATCTCAAATCTGGCTTTTACACATGTGGTCTAACTTTGTGACATTCCTTTGGAACATTCTTGCACAAAACACTTGACAACGGAGGGGACATATTCACAGCGTGACATTGTTTGTTTAATCCTGTGCAGGGCTTGCTTTTTGTACTAGTGATTCAACCTTCCCAGATGTTTCAGATATTTAAAAGGTACTGAAATAGTTCCAGAATGGATTTTGCAGAGAACGAAGGAGTGTATGTTAACCAGAATTTATAATAGACTAAATGCAATAATTTGCATTCTTCAAAGCATAACTTTGTCGACTTGACAAGAAGTTTGTATGAAGTTTGATCAGTTTCTGCCAAAACATAAGATAATAATTCCTATCCAGGGAGAGTTTGGCGCACAGTCAACTCGAATTCGTTGCAATGTCCTTGCAGGCTCTTTGCACTTCCTGAGCTACCTTTATTGATGGGTTCATCCGAAGAATCGTCCAATTACGCTAGTCTTTGCTGAACAACATAAGATGCATGCCAACACGATGTCTATGCTCCCTTCTTTTCTTTGTTCTAACAGCAGTGCATGTATGCTAAAGAGTGGGTCCATTTGGAAAAGGAACATTTTCCACGGTCTCTTATACCTACTGACACATTTCAGATTGCATTTAAACTTTAATGAGTTATATTTAAAAGGGATTATTCAAATGAGATATTTAACATTCAAATACTGTATTTGAGATTTCACCTAGTAGACTGTTCTACTTTTACAGTTAAAACAGCATTTGTTGAATCATTACAGAATTACACCGCTTTTAGATAATCTATACATTTTAGCATTTAGATTTTTTTTAAGTAATATTAACTGTGACAACACATATAAAGTTTCGAGGCATTAAAAAAGAATTTACAATGTATCCACTCATATTGCTGGAAGAACTCTGAATTGTTAACTTACCTCAAAATCTATTCGGCATTGAGACTTGGAACTCACCTTTAATGGCGGAGGAGCTCTTTCTGTACATGCATCATATATTTGCTTTGCAATATGACCTCTTTGACTGTGTTACAAAATCCTGAATAATTGCTTGCACTAGAACACCAGTATCAGGTCAGCGCTAAGGACCAATTTAGAAAATATGCACATTAAATATATTGTTGATCAGTTATCCATAATTCAGTGTGAAGCAGCTTACCTAGATCCCGTTTACGTACGGACCGCCAGACATGTGGTTGTGTGGAGGTGGCGGTCCAGCCACCGCCGCACCAGCGGTACGCCCGTCTGAATACGACCGACGACTTTGACAGGGGACCCTCGTTTCCTGGAGGTGGCGTGGCGATCAGAGGCCGTACTATGCTTGGCGGGACAGCCATTGTCCCTCCAAGCATTTGATGAGTTTCCTCTCTTTCAGGGTTTATATGGCTGTTCCTCCTTTATGTAAACCTTAGAGGAAAGGAAACAAAGAGGGCTCCCTGTGCCTCCTCCCTTTGTGCATGCGCACAGGGGGGCATAACATGTGCTCCCCTGTGTGCATGCACAAATGTTCCTGCACGGCATGGACTTTCGAGTCCATGCAGTGGAGGCACCTTGTGAGGCGTTCCCATTGCGGTGCCTTTTTCGAAGGCATGGCGGCCTTTAAAAAAGGCACCACCATGGGAACGCCACACCACCCGCCTGCCAGACTACAAATACCTTGTCATCTGGAGAGCGGGCGGCGGTGTGTCTCGGTGGTGTAGGGGCACATCGGTGGTGTATCGCCTGCCCCGCACTGCCGCTACTCGTAATCGGTTTACACCATCATCGCCAGCAAAAAAAACTAAAAACTATTTAAAACGTTCTGATCAAATATGATTTTAAAAGTTCTTTTAGCCAACCCTTTGCTTTTTAAATCTAAACATACTGACAACTACAATACATCATCTTTCTAGAATCAAACTCCGTCACAGAGTAAAGGTTTATGTTCTTTAATTCTTCCTTTATACCATCTGGTACCAAGCAATAGTCAACTATGTTAAAATCCTTAGGGCTCCAAGTAACTCCCTGCTCATCATTTAATTTCATATGACCAAATCAATATGGTTTCCGGCTCAGGAGACTCATGTCGATTGCCTCTTGAGAGGTGTTACATAGAGATTTGTGGCTGGTGTACTCCAGCAGAGTCCCTAACTCTGGTTAAGGTGCAACCAAATCGCTTGTTCTTTCATGATTTGTGAATACTGCACCCATACAGAGCTCATGACATTACTAAAGGTGGTCGAGCCGCTGAAAGCGCGAGTCAGGCTCGAGCCTGAAGCCTGGCTCCAGCTCAGCTCAAAGTTCTCTTGGAACCTCTGGTCCATGACGATCCAAGCTTTCATGGGACTTCTGCCGGCTGCCCTCGCTCTTCTACCCCCTGGCTGGCACAAAGCGGTAAAAACAACTCATTAACATTTGAGGTCAAATCGAGACACAAATAGGTACCCATGTAGTGGCTGATTTGCACAAAGTGGAACCAGAAACCCTACATTCACCAAATTGTGTGATCTTAGGCAAAGATTTTATTTTACCGATCATCCTTTTTCTTCATTATCGCAAATGAAAGAACTATCAAATACCGAAGTTCTGAATACCAGTTGTACAAAAACATATTGTGTTTGATGTAAGAGACTTATGTTGCTCTAGCTGCAAGAATCTGGCCACATACAAGGTTCGCGTGACAACTGTCGTACCTCCTAGTTCACTAATAGCACTGTTGCCATGACAAAGGCAGAACGGTTTTCAATTCATGTTTAAAAACTATCAATTTTAATACTACCTCTCAATGCAGTCCTATAATGGATATAATAATGTAAAACATTCCACATGTGAAAGAAATACTCTTTTTTGAATTATGATTCGACTTAGTCATATTTTATGTGATGTTTGTTGTATGGTTTACATGGCAAACATTTTCAGGGCTCGGTTGGTGCACTGGCTCTCACAGCCAAGCCAGACTCTTGCCCAGCTTGCCCTGTTGATGTGTTAGCTCGCCCATCTCTAGAGATGACTAGCGGTTGTCGGCAGCTGTCTCCGGTTTTGGGATTCATTGCACTAATGGCATGGCAAATAAGTGTTAAATGTGGGCTGCAGTATATAGTTACACCTCCCACATCTGTAACAAAAATATATGGTTGCCAAGAGCATCACTGCACTCTGGCTGGCAGTAGTTTAAAAGCCCTGCAGTGACACATAGACGTCCTGAAAGTCAAAGAAGAAAAAAAGAAGACATGTTGTAACATAATGAACTATGCAGTAAAACCCAAACCTGTGAGTTCCCAAAATAATAGGAAACACTTGTTGTCTGTAATGCCTAAAATATCTAAGTTCTGCAGTCATCGCATACAGACAGATTTAACCTGGTTTTCCTATACAAATGCCAATACTTGAGTGAAACCGTAAAAAATTAATTTCAGTCCTTCCACAGCTTGATCATGCACTTTCAGAAAAGAAAATCATTTAAAATGTTAAAAACGTTATCCCTAGTTCATTACTAGCCTTTATTTTGCACATTATTTTTCATCTCATTAAATATCACACTTATACATTCTATTACCCCCAGGTCCCTCTAGTCATCGTCCCATTCATTACAATATGAGATATGTATATCTTGCGGACAGAAAAAAGAACAAAAGGAACGCTGGATCCCCTATCCCCCCTTCCTACCGGGAGTACATAAGACGTACTTACCCCGCATTTTTTCTGGTCTTTTTTCTGTATACCGACAGAATGGGAAGAGGTGTGCTGGGAGCTGCTCCGGCTGAGCAGGGGTGGCAGTTTTCCTTGTTCTTCTTGGATTGCCTGTTGGACAGCCACGCTCTCTACAATGGTGTTTGGTGGTGTCTCCTGGCCTGCCGGACTTGCTGGGAGGAACGCATGTGAACGGACAGCCCTTTGCAGCTGGGAAGCAATGGTCGCAGGGCCGCTCCAGGTTGCGGGCGCACCAGTTCCTGGTGGATGGGTGCAGGGTGCAGGACGCCTTGCGGCGGCATCTTGAAGCGTGATGGTGCATGTCTCCCTATCTGCTAGGAAGATAGGGAGACATGCAATGGATTTTGTCTTCATTCATGCTGGCTCTACAATGGGGATAGGCCCGGGAGCGTGTGGTGCGGAGGCGCTTCTGGGTTGTTCTGCCTGTCTTCCGTTTGTGACATTGCAAGTGCTCTGTGATGCATTCGCGCCTGTAGCAGTGAGAGTTGGCACCGGATCGGGAGCGAGGTTGTATTACAATCCCTTGCTGTTGTGGGTCAGTCTTTTGCTGTTCTCCTGGGGCAAGTGTAACCTGTGCAGTTCCTGGCAGCATTGTTCTGTGTCATGAGGAAACATTCCACAAAGCGGAGACATGTTGAGGAGTCTACCTCTTTCATCTCGGTTTCCTCTCCTTTTTCTCCTTCTTCTCCTCCCCCGTCCAGCTCTAAATGTAAGAGGGAAGGAGATTATGCCAGGCTGAAGCGTCTGATGAGGGAGACCCTGCTGGAGATAGGCAGTGGGGGGAAACCCAGTGACTCAGTCCCTTTGCTAGTTTCATATTCCACTGATTCAGATGAGGAGAGACCGGGTGTAGAGGAGCCCAAAGGAAAATATATTGACAGAGACATGTTGCCAGAACGGTTGAGACATGTCAAATCCAATATGGGTTTCCAAGAGGAGGAGGTCCCGGGCACTTTGGCTGGGTCACTGTTTCACCAGTTATAAAGTGTAACCACTGTGGATGTTCCGGTGTACTCCTCCATCCATGAGGTGTTGAAGAGGGAGTGGAGAGACCCTGATGAAATTTTGCTTCCCAGGTTCAAGGCCAAGTTGTACCCTCTTCAGTACATGCCAAAAGAATTGCGGGATTCTATTCCAATCAATTCTTTTGTGGTCAGTCTCATGGGACAGACTTCTCTGACTGAGGAGGCTGTGATCAGGGACTCCTTGGACAAAACGGTGGCTACCTCCCCTAGGAAGGTACACAAGTTCTCATTTGGCCCTACGTGCTGGCATTTATGGGACTTATGTAGCCTAATCCCTGATTTCTATCATATGTTTCCTTTGACGTGGTGAGAGCCTCTGTTTTGTCCAGTGGGAACTGTGTGGTGGCTCGCTAATTTGGTCTTGAAGGATGGAAGACGGATTCCGCACAAAAGGCTTCAGTTCTGAGATTGCCCTTCCAGGTGAATATGCTGTTTAGAGAGGAGTTGGAGGTTTTCAAGGAGAGGAAGCACCTCTCTTCTCTGAAGCAGGCCACATCTGCTGAGCGGTTTTCAAAACCCAAGTCTTCATTCCATCAGCTGTCCAAACTGCAGTATCCCTGTGGTCAAGGCAGATTTCCTTCTGGCAGAGGTAGGGACAGGAAGGCCATGTCTTCTTCGCCAAAGCCCTGCTCCTGACTATATGAGAGGGTACAGGAATTTCTGGTCTGTGGACTGAGTCAGCTCTTTCTTCTGGCCTGGGAAGAATCGTCTTCAGGAGGTTGGGTGCAGGGCTACAAGATAGAGTTTGCAGTGACTTCATGGCCCTCCTCTCTGGTGAAGTGGACTGTGTCGGCAAAGGAGATTTGCTTGCTGCTGCAGTAGGGTGCCATTCTGGAAGTCCCACCTCAGGCGAGGGGCAAGGGTTTTTACTCGATAATCTTCTTGGTGGGCAAGTCCACGGGGGGCTTTTGGCAAGTGTTGAACTTGAAGGCGCTCAACCTGGTTGTCATCCACCTCCCCTTCAAGATGGAGACTCTCCAGAGAGTGATCCAGTTATTGATCAAGAACCATCTGATGTGTGCTTTGAATCTGCAGGATGCGTACTATAATGTTCTAGTCCATCCCTCTTACAGCAGTTTCTCAGATTAAGCGTTCACGCCACTCATTTTCAGTTTTGTGTACTGCTCTTTGGCCTTCGGTCTGCCCTGCAGGTTTTTACCAAGGTGGTTGCTCCATTGGTGGCTTCTTTGCATCTTCAGGGCATCCACCTATATATTTGGATGATTGACTGCTCCATGCCCCATCTCGGGAGCAGCTTCTTCTCAATCTATGGGTGGTTTGTTTGGTCCTGTCAGATCATGGGTTCCTGCTGATCCTTCCGAAGTGTCAGCTACTTCCATCTCAGGACATGACATTTATTTGGACCAGATTTCGCACCAACCTGAAGCAGGTGTTCTTGCCGGTTCCCTGGGCTCTGGTTTTGAGGTCGCTGGCTGTGAGGGTGATGAGGGGTGCTTCTTTTCAAGCTTAGCTATGGTTGCGGCTTCTGGGTCTCATGGCAACAGAGGCATTCACAGTGCCCTAGGCCCGCTTTCATCTCCGGCCTCTATGGGTCCATCTGCTTGCACATTGGAATCCGGTCTCATGGGACCTCAACGGGCTGGTTCCAGTGACTCTGGCCATCATACCATTTCTTCACTGGTGGACAGTTCTGGACAATCTTTCCAAGGGGGTGCTGTTACAACCCAATCCTCCTGTGGTCCTTACCACGGTTGCCAATGCGTTCAATTGAGGTGCGACAATGGGGGACAGCTCTTTACAGGCTTGTTGTTCCCTCCAGGAGTTCTTCCAATTGGATGAGCTAATGACCATCTTCTGGACAATCATGGGGTTCCATCTGCTTCTGGTGGGGTGGAATGTTGAGGTTCGATCCAACAACATGGTGACTGTGGAGTACCTGAACTATTGGGGGGGGATTCGTTAACAGTCCTTGAATACTGTGGCTGCTCCACTGGGCAGAGGGGCATCTTCAGTCTCTAGTGGCTGTTCACATCTGGGCTGTGGATAATGGGGTGACAGATGCTCTCAGTCGGCTCTTTACACCCTCACAGGAGATGTCTCTCACCCGGGTGTTCTTTCAGCAATTGTGCAGGAGGTTTGTAGTGCCTTTCCTGGACCTCTTTGCGTCCTGGCAAAATGCTCATCTGCGCTGGTTTTATGTGCGCTCTCCTCAGGAGGGGGTATGGGGCATGAATGCTTTGACCCTTACTTGGCCGCCCCACCTGTAGTTTGCCTTTCCGCCTTTGGCTCTGAGAGGTCTTGGTTCCCACTCCCAAGCTTCTGGCTGTTTATGGTTCGTGGGTGTTCCCCTGCTTCCCCTCTCCCCAGAGGTCAGCTCCTTTGTTGAATCTTCCACGACTGTGTCTGTAAGTGTTGAAGTTGAAAGGGTCTGGTGGCTCAGTGGACTAATGCGTCTGCTGCAGGGGCCTGTGTTCGACCTCATGGTCACAGGTTCAAATCCCGGCGGGTCCACTCAGCCTTTCATCCATCTGAGGTCGATAAAATGAGTACCATTGAGTTGGGTAACAATAAACATCTGTTATTCAGTGCCAAGATACCTGTAGTGGTGAACGTGCGCTTTACAAATACACGTGTTATGTTATGTTAAAGGAGGGGGTTGCTGCGCAATGGGCTCCCCCGGTATTAAGCATTGGCCATTCAGCAATCTCGTAGGCCTTCTACTCTTAAGTCCTATGGGAGGCATTGGAGGAATTTTCAACAGTGGTGTGAGGCTCTCCTTTTGTCCCCTCTGAAGTGTTCCTTGACGGCTTTGAGAAAAGGCTGGCTGTGTCTACCTTACGGGTCCAGTGGGCTGCGATTAAATTAGTTAGGTCCCCATGAGGTACTCTGTCTGATGTGGATGATTTGGTGTCCCGTTTGCTGA
The DNA here is from genome assembly GCF_964204655.1 of Triturus cristatus. Taxonomy (NCBI): domain Eukaryota; kingdom Metazoa; phylum Chordata; class Amphibia; order Caudata; family Salamandridae; genus Triturus; species Triturus cristatus. Next base: position 240,527,195 of record NC_140582.1, read on the forward strand.
AGGGGTGTTCTTTGTCTCGCTCTTTAGTGAAGCCTATTTTCCCTTTGTGAGATTTACCTCTGGTCTTTAGGGCGTTGATTGCAGCTCCTTTTGAACCTTTGGAGCTGGTCGACATGAGTTTGTCACTTTGAAGGTTGTGGTTTTGCTGGCTATCACGTCGTCCAATGCAAAAAGACAAATGATGGACAGAATGCAGAACAATTTCATACATTCACCCTAGTACAGAGATCTGGGCCTAAATCCATCGTTTTTTTGCTCTACATGCCATTCCAGGCACCTTGGTGAGTTGGGGGCACTGATGGCGCAGGAACCTTTCCTGTCCTTCTCAGAGGATGAGGTTGTTTTACGTGTGGATTTGTCCTTTGTGCCCAAGTTGGCTTCCCAATTCCATCGTTCTCAGAAAATTGTTTTGCCTGCCTTGGTGGCTGATCGTACGTCTGAGGATGACCTTCAGTGGTCCTTGTTGGATGTCAAGAGGGCCTTGCTTGTCTATTTGGAACCCACTTGTGTGTTTCGGAAGTTTGATTCCTTGTTTTTTCTTTTGGGGCATCCGCCCAGGGTGAGAAAGCTTCTTCCTTGTCCAATGGTCGATGGATGGAGCAGTTGATTGAGATGGCTCATTCTCTTTCGGGTTCTCCTCCTCCTGCTGGGGTGCAGGGTTGCTTTACCTGGGGGATGGCGGCTTCCTGGGCTGAGCTGCGGGGGGTCTCCCTGTATGACATTTGCAGGGCTGCTCTAACACCTTTGTACAGCATTACCGGCTTTGGAATTTGCTGTGTGAGGATGCTAATTTTAGTTTGGAGATGTTGCAGGCTACTAGCTTCTGATTTCATTGTTTCCTGTTGCAATAAATCACTTTGGGTGCTGCTGTGGTGGGTGTGTCCTTTGTGTTTTCTGTTGATATGAATGCCAGGAGTTTGGCTTGGGTATTCTCACACTGTGATGAATGGGATGAGGACTGGAGTGACCTGCCGGAAATCTTCATTACTCCTGGTCCCGTTGTTCTCGTCCCATTCATTACTCCCCTCGCTCCCTCCCGGACGACCGGCCTTCGTATCTGGACTTGGTAGTTCAGAAGAAATGCTGGGTAAATATGTCTTATGTACTCCTGGTAGGAGCGGGGGAATAGGGGATCCAGTGTTTCTTTTGTTCATTTTTCTGTCCGTGAGATATACATATCTCATATTGTAATGAATGGGACCAGGACAATGGTACCAGGAGTAATGAAGGTTGTCTTGATTTATCTCCAGAGCACCTAGGCAAGACTTTAAAATTCTAGGAAACAATGTGAACACTCTTCAATATAGGACTCTACAGACTTTAGAGTACCAAAATACAATGTGAACAAAGTTCAACACTCATTTGCCAAGTAAAAGGGAATATTTATTGCAGCAAGTTCCCATATATCAAATGGCAATAATGCACTTGTAAAATAAATGCATACAGTGAGTGCATATACACAAGATTAAATGCATAGGAAGATAACTGTAGGTACACAAGAGTAAATAATTAGAACTTGAAATACTTCAATGACGGTCTGTACAGCATCATCTTGCCAGTACAACTGGGGAACCCATTGACAGTCTCAGGCTTGCAAGTCTCATTCGGGAACAAAAGCCCTGGGCAGTGGGTCCACTCCCAAGAGAGTTCCTGTCAAAGCACCAAGATGTCTAGGTGTTTATACTCTTCACTAACATGGAGAGAGACTTCTAGAAGCTCTCCTCCCCTTCATCTGCACTGTAGGTGCTGGCCACAATCTATGCGCCGGGTCACTCAATGGAGCTGGCCAGTCTCTGATGAGAGCTGAGGCAGAATTCTTCACTTTCTCATCCTTGGACACTGTACACCTTCTTCACTGTCTGTTTTAGCAGCTTATCTCTCTCGCTCGGGTAATTGAGAAAACATAAACAATTCTGTGTGTGCAAGTAACCTGGGGCCTGCCTGAATTCACAGCTGAAAGGCAGGGTCAGACAGACAGACAGAAAATGAAACAGTGCTCACAAAATGAAGTTGAAGTAGAATGGAGTGAATGGTCAATACACAATCTCACAATGTACAACTCCCTGAAGCATTAAACTCCACCCCTTGACCACTGACTAATAATTAGCATAACTCATAGGTGTGAAAATTATAGTTCTAGGACGAAACAAGGATATAAAGTCAGGCACACATTGCAAACAGCAAAAAATAGATATCAAAATGGAAAATATAATGAAAATGACACTCAAAATTTAGCAAAGTTGCCCAAAATCAGGCAACCATCCTAATGACCAATCCCATCACCTCTTGTCCTCATCTTGCTTTACTCTTTTAACTAATTCATGCAATGTATTAAGATGCAAATGAATGGATGTGAAATGGGTGCGCAGTCAAAATATCGATTTTTTTATATCGACCTACACTAATATCGAGTTTTTAATATCTTAGGGACAGAATATCGATGCCAAGAATATCGGTGACCAGAATATCGACCTTAAGGAAAGTAATATTGTTTTTTTTAATATCAAAGTAAGTAATATCGAAGTAAGTAACATTGTTAGCAAAAATATAATTGTTAATAATATCGATATTTATATCAGTGTTATGTATTTTAGTATGTATTTTATATGTATGTTTAACATTTTTTGTAATGTATTTTTATTATTTTTAAATATATGTAATAAATGTTTAGAAATTAGTAATTTTTTAAAGTAAGTTTTGCGTTTTAGAATAAGAGTGGGTTGTGGGTTTATAGGGGAACAGGGTGGGAAGTAATTTAATTACAATTAATTAATAATCTGTTTTTATTTATTGTTAGTAATTATTAATATATTGTGAATTAATTATTAATTGCTAATTCATTTTTAATAATTGATTATTTTATCATTATATTAATTCTAATTAATCTATTATCATTTTTTATGTATTGTTATTGTTAATTAATGTATTGTTAATTAATTATTGATTGGTAATACATTTTTATTGATATTTTAAATAATTATGTTAATTTTTATGTGTAGCGGGTTGTGGGTTTATAGGGTAATAGGGTGAGAAGTAATGTAATTATAACTAATGTATTATTATGTTTTATGTATTGTTATTGATTATTAATTTATTGTTAATGAATTATTATTTGGTAATTATTTTTTATTAATTGATTCATTTACAATTATATTAATTATAATTCATTTATTATTATGTTTTATTTATTGTTATTGGTAATTTATTTATTGTTGATTTATTATTCATTGGTAATTAATTTTTATTAATTAATTAATTGATACTTACATTAATTGTGTTATTTTTTATGTGTAGTGGGTTGTGTGTTAATGGGGGAATAGGGTGGGAAGTAGTTTAATGTTATTTAAGTAAATTATAATTTAATTTTATTAGTATGGATTATACATTTTTTTGTTAATTAATTATTAATACGTTATTTATTTTACAAAATGTATTTAATTAATAAGTATGTTAGTTTAACCCCAACGCTATCCAACGCTTTCCCAACTGTTGCACTCCCTGGAGTGGGAATAGTAATTTTTACCCCTACCCTAGCCAACGCTCTCCCTACTGTTGCACTCCCTGGAGTGGAAATAGTAATTTTTAACCCTGCGCTATACAGCGCTTTCCCTACTGTTGCACTGACTGAAGTGGGAATAGTAATGTTTACCCCTACGCTATCCAACATTTTCCCTACTGTTGCACTCCCTAGAGTAGGAATAGTAATTTTTAGCCCTACGCTATCCAACGCTTTCCCTACTGTTGCACTCCCTGGAGTTGGAATAGTAATTTTTAACCCTACGATATACAATGCTTTCCCTACTGTTGTACTCACTGGAGTGGGGATAGTAATTTTTACCCCTACGCTATCCAACGCTTTCCCTACTCTTGCACTCACTGGAGTGGGAATAGTAATTTTAACCCCTACGCTATCCAATGCTTTCCCTACTGTTGCACTCACTGGAGTGGGAATAGTAATTTTAAACCCTACGCTATCCAATGCTTTCCCCACTGTTGCACTCCCTGGAGTGAGAATAGTAATTTTTACCCCTACGCTATCCAATGCTTTCACTACTGTTGCACTTTGTGGAGTAAGTATATATATTAGTTTATATGTATATGTTTAAATAATATTAACATTATATGTATTAGTTATTATTTTTGTAACATGTTATATTTTTAACTATGTTTCTTTTATTTATATGTATTATTTACTTAATTTTACATTATTATTAAAACATTTTAAAAAACGATATTTTTAACATCAATATTTTTGACAACTATATTATTTTTCTCGATATTTTTGTACTTACCATTATGTAGATGGGACTTCGATATTTTTTACATCGATATTTTTGTGACGATATTTTTGTAGTTCGATTTTCTGTCCGTCAATATTCTGTCAGACATTCTGTGAATGGTCAGACAAACTGAAACACAATCCTTTAAAATCTGCACAGCCGTTGTAATAATCAATTGAAGCCCTATTTTGTAAAGCAGCTTTTCTTGTTCCCTGAACATCTAATTGCAATTCAGCTAAAGCAGTAGAAGTTTCATTTATATTTTTCCCCCATTAAACATGGAAGCTTTTTTATTATCCTAGTATTGCACAGAGTTATCCCAGGAATGCCTACTATGGATGTAACTAGACTAAAACATTCAGTTTTGGATAATAAGGTAATTTCAGAATCACAGTCTTTAGACAATTGAAATGCATCACTAGCATAGCGAGAATGTAATGTTGAATTCAAAGGAAACATCATAAGTCATAATCGTGTTAAGGCACATGGTCCACCAGTCAGTTTCACTGAAATAAAGGTTTATGACGAATTACCGCACAATAAGAGCCATCGCTTGGGTAATTTAACATGCCTAAAGTGACTAGTAAGAATTGCAGGACATATTAGTATCTACAGTAGTACACATACTATGGGTCCGTAACTGACACAATGTATGTTGCTCTCTGGAGATATTACACATAGAACCATCAAGCCTTAACTGCTGGCACATGCCTATTTTAACAGGATCACATGTAAGTTATAACAAGCGTCTGGAACAGAGATATTGTATGTTATGATATGAGTCATTTTTTTTCCACAGATTTCCTGTTTCTCAGGGTAAAATCTACAAAACGCATAGAGTAAGAGGTGGGTTCTGACATCGCTCTCCTCCACCACCTCATCAGCATTGGTAGCATTAAAAATGTGTAATAGAACATTAATAGGAGTAGGTATTGCAACCAGACAAGGGTGCTCTTAATGTAACACACAGAAATGGGATACGTGGAGCGAATTTTGCACCGAATAAGTTCGCAGGTTGAGTCCCTTGACTGTGGGCATCCCTGGACCCACCCGGTCCCCTTCAGACATGCCCAAACACAACCCAAACACTGCCATCAAGACATAAACATGCCATGCTGTGATGTAGAAGAACAGAGAACAAACAAGAATTGTTCATTCACGCAAATCACATTTATCAGCAGGCACATGTTGCCATTTTTCTCTCCGAGTCTTATTAAAAAAGGATGTTTTCTTTTCCTGTAGGTATGATTTAGGCAGGTTCAGGGGGCTTGTTGGGGGATCCATACTTTGGCTCCTGGGTTCTTATCAGTGGAGCCAAACCCTCCCTGTCCTCGTTCAATAAGAAGTGCTGGGGCAGTCCTCTTCCTATCAATTCTTTGATAAACTGGTATGATGATAATCTGAGCAACTCGATCTCCGGGTTGCACTACTAAATCAGTTGTTCCTCTGCTCAACAGTATCACTTTTATCTCTACTTCATAATCAGAGTATATTACAACTCCCAGAACTGGATACCTTTCAAGGCAAGTCGGAGTGAGGGGCAATCAATCCAAAATGCCCCGGGGGAATCTGAGTTCCAACCCCAGTTTCAATTAAAGTAATATCTCTGGGTTTCAGTCTGTACATTTGTAAAGCATGCAGCCTCTGGGGTTGCCTGATATGAAGCCAAGGCTCCAGAAGTTGTCTCCCAGTACAAGATAGTGTTAGTTGCCACATGAGGCTGAAACTGCAAAGCTGATGTCAACATTCGCATTAATGGAGTTTCTGCATTAGTATAAGGTCTGATGTTCAAAATTAGCAATGCATCATGCAAGGTATCTCTCCAACCTTTTAATGACCCATCTGACATTTTTTTCAGCTGATCTTTCAGCAATCCATTCCTTCTCTCAAAGAGGCCCGCAGATTGCGGGTAGTAAGGGATATCATGTTTCCAATCTAGGTTATGCTGTGCACAATAATCCTGCACCAATTTGGCTTTGAAATGAGAAACATTGACACTTTGGATCTGCAATGGAATACCATAATACAAAACAAGTAGAGTCAGTGTTTTCAAAGTATTCTGCTGTGTGGCCCGTTTACACCGAAAGGCTATAAAGTAGCCAGAGTAAGTATCCACCACTGTACATGCATACTGACAACCTTAACTAATTGGCATTGGCCCAATGTAGTTGATCTGCCATATCAGGTCAGGCAGCTTTCCCCTACTAAGCTGACCTCTCACCACCTTTGGTTCCGGTCTGTGTTGTGTATGCTGACAAATGGGACATTGCATAATCGCAGTTTTGATCGCATCTAAGGGAATATGCAACCATCTATTCTTTGCCCATCTGTTAGTGGTTTTCTCTCTCAGGTGTCCACATTTTTGGTGTGCTCACTTAGCCATTCTCACCAAGTCTAAATCCTGTCTCGCCACCTCGGCTTCCAAAAGTTTGGCTTTTTCATCTGCAAAGGAATTTCACCACCGTTCCAATGAGTCTGTTGGGCAGTGGGCATCTATGTGATATACAGTAACTGTGCTTTGGGGTAACATTTCCTGAGTCTGTCGCCACAACTCCTTACCCCACACCTCTTTTGAATGTATCATCCAGTTATGGGCATGCCATGTGGGAAGCAAGGTAACTAACCCATTTGCAGTGGACCACCAATCGGTATAAATGTGACACTTTCCAGAAAATTCTTGTTTCAAAGCCTGATATACAGCATACAGTTCTGCAAAATGGCTACTTTTCCCTCTCCTACTTAAGAATGTTTAGGTCACAGGATTGTAAGACACTGCTTTCCAATGCCTCTTATCCACCACATATCTGGCTGCGCCATCAGTAAACCACACCTGTCTCCTGTCTTCTGAAGACAATGCTGCAAATGGCTTACCCCACTTCACAGGGGACTCATGTATCTCAGGCACATCCTGTAACACCTCTGTATCTTCCACAGGGCCCTGCGCCACCTGCTCATGCAACACTGCAGGACTTTGGGGCCTACTTGGGCCCAGTATTGTTTGTATCACTTCCACTTGATTATGCTGGCTTCCTGTGCATGCCCTATTTTATTAGCCTTGGGGGAACTCATCACCCATTGCATTATAGGAATCTCAGGTCTCAAAATCACATTTTGCCTCAGGGTCAACTGGTCAGTGTCCACCAGGGCCTAATAACATGCAAGCAACTGTTTTTTAAATGGAGTGTACCGCTCTCCAGCATCTGGTAACTTCAAAATCCTAAAGGCACTCTCTTCTTTCCGTGTTTCTGCCACAAACTCCAATTGTCAAACTGCCCCTGAACTGTCACTTTCAGCTCAACATCCCACTCTCGTACTGGCCACAATTCCAAGGCACGCTGTATAACCTCCTTTGCTGATTCACATGCATTTTTGCTGCTCTCTCCACTCAAACTCATGCTTCTTTCACATAACCTTGTACAAAGGGGCCAAAATCTGACTCAAGTGAGGGCTATGCTGTCTCCCAAAACCAAACAATCTAATGAACCTCTGGGCTTCCTTCATATTTTGTGGTACAGCAAATTATTTAATCTTTTGTCTCACTTGGAGCATCATCTCTCTGTGTGCCTGATGCCATTGGATAACCAACATTTTCACTGTTTGAGAGGATCCCTGTACCTTTGTGGGATTTATCATCCATCCTTTAGTTTGCAAGTGTTCCACAATCCTGTCCAGTTGAAACTGCACTTGTTCTTGTGTTTCCCCCTGTATCATCCCATCATCAATGTAATGGCAAAGCTGCACCACGGGAATGACTGATACCTTCTCCAAGTGCTCTGCCACCAGCTGGTGACCAACGATAGGACTGTGCAAAAACCTTTGAGGCAGTCTTTGAAATGTAAATTGCCTACTGTTCTAGTAGAAAGTACATTGTTCTTAGTTCTCGGGGGCTATCGGTTTTGAGGAAAAAGCATTGACAATGGCAATAGTCACGTACCACGACCCAGTGTTTTTCTGTATTTTCTCAATTAAGGTAATTACATCTGGGACAGCGGCAGTCAGAGGAGGAGTATGCTTGTTCAATTCGTAATAATCAACTGTCATGCACCAACTATTATCACTTTTGCGCAAGGGCCTCACAGGGCTATTCGAGGCGGTAGTAATTGGAATCATCACCCCTGCCTCTATCAAGTCTCATATAGTCTCACTGATCTCCTCATGCCCTCACAGAATTCTGTACTGTTAGATATGAATTATCTTAGTAGCTTTAGGCACCTTCACTGGATGAATCTTTAACTGACCCACTCTCGTGGTGGCAACTGAGATGTATTTTTTTGATGCAAACTTTTAACATTCATCCTCTAAATACAAAGTCATGCCTTTCAGGAAGTCAATTCCAATAATGTACTCAAGAATGAGCACTATCAAAACTGATTTATTTTTTGAGACAGAGTTCCAAATCTCATATAGACTGTAGTTTGTACTGCTGGTGCTACCTTTCCACCCAAACCTGTAATTGTATAATACTGTTCTGTGAACTGGTTTGGGTTTCCATGTTTTAAAGAGGCCTCCGATCCAGTATCCACTAGGGCTCACGCATTTTATATGCTCATATTCTTCCAATTAATCTCAACCCTAACATGGGGTCTGTTATCCTTGCGAGCCCACCCCTGCCTCGGAGCTTGCCCATTTCCTTAATATAAATTTGCAGTGCGCTCTTTTGCCCATGACAAGTCTGAATAGACTCTCTGCTAATCTTCAGGAAAATCCTCATCTCTGCCCCCACTGCTGCTCCTGACCGCATCTGTCCAGTCATAACTCATACCTTTCCCCATCACACAAGGCTTTCTCTCTCTTTTTCCTGCGGGACTCTCTCTCTGTCCTTCTCTTATCTCACTCCCTTCACCACTGACTCAACCTGTTTCTGATTCACCTGCTTATTATCCTTCTTATTCACCTTTCTACTTCCCTCCTTTCTATCCAGCCCTCACCTACGATTCATCTCCCACATATTCTTGGTATCAATGCGATCAATTTCTTACCTCAGCACCCCGTCTTTGAACAATGCCATAAACATGCCTCTCCTGGACACTCTATTGTAATCAGTTTGAGTCTCCGACTGGGAGGACCTCTCAGTCTTGTTCCACTCCCCCAACTCACCCAATTCACGTATTGCCTCAAGCACCTGAGACAAGGGATTGCTGGTTTGATTAATCAACAATGACATAACAACGTGTTTGTAGGCTGAGAGAGCTAAACAAATTATCTTATTTGCACTGATGTATTTAGCAATCCATTCATCAAATCATGAGGAGCACCCATGGGAATTGCAATCTTCATTACATCCTCTTTCATTCTCTGCATTGCATCCCTTAGTGTAAACCAGGGCTTATCAGTTGGCGGCCAATCTGACTCAGTAGGGTATTTCTGTGAATCTCCATCTGTCGCAAACTGCAGTAAAGTAGTCTGCACATTTCCCTGAAAATTCCTAAACTCATCTTGCACATCAGGATCACTGCTTAGTATACAAAACTTCACCGCATCTCCATGATCTTAATGCACCCCCTGAGCCCCTACATCAAACAAGCGCACCATCCATACAATCAATGTTTACCCGACCTCTGACTAATATCCTGAAAACGCTCTCCCCCCAGATTCAGACGAGAATTCTGATGAGTCTCATATGTTACCTTCCCACTCCTCTGGGTTCCAATTTAAACCAGCCTTAGCAATAGCCAAATGCACCATTCTCTTGTAAACTCTTCCTCTTCGCACCCTATAAAATAGGACTCTACAAACCCTAGAATAACAAATTACAACATGAACAAAGCTCAACACTCATTTGCCAAGTAAAGGGGAATATTTTTTGCAGCAAGTTTCTATATATCAAATGGCAATAACTCACATGTAAAATAATGCATATAGTGAATGTATATACACAAGAATAAATGCATAGAAAGATAACTGAAGTTATACAAGAGTAAATAATTGTAGTTACACAAGAGTAAATAATTAGAACTTAAAATATTTCACGGGGTGTCTGTTTAGCATCATCTTGCCAGCACGACTGAGGAACCCATTGACTGTCTCATGCAAGAGAGTCTCTGCTGGGCACAGAAGCCCTGGGAAGTGCGTCCAATCCCAAAAGAGTTCCTGTCAAAACGGCAAGAGCTCTCCATCTTTATACTTGTTACTAATATGGAGAGAGACTTCTAGAAGATCCCCCTCCCTTCTTCTGCTCTGAAGGTGCTGGATACACTCTCTGTGTCGAGATCACTCAAGAGAGCTGGCCAGGTTTCGATGAGAGCTGAGGCAGAATTCTTCACTTTCTCTTCCTTGGACACTGTACACCTCCCACACTGTCTGTTCTAGCAGCTTATCTCTCTCGCTCAGTGAAGTAAGAAAACATAAACAATTGTGTGTGCACAAGAAACCTGGGGCCTGCCTGCATTCACATCTGAAAGGCATGGTCAGACAGACACAAGATGAAACCGTGGTCAATGGTCAATACATTATGTTGCAATGCATAATGCCTGTAGCATTACACTAGTGAGTAAAAGAGCATTTCCAAATACTCTTCTTTAAGCTTAAAAAAATCAAAAACCCACAGCAAGGGATGTAACTGGATTAGGTAGTCTGAATATATTAGCTAAATAATTTGTACATTGCATTGGCTCCAAATTAGTGGTAGTGTGAGAGGTATCCAGTTTTTGTTATGAATCACGCAATTTTCCACCAGGCAGGTCCTTATCCTTGGTCTCAAAGTTTGAGGTTTAATATTGCAAGAAGTTGCCTGATGTCACAGTACAAGGTATGAATTAGTAACTGTAATTTTAAACAGAAAACACTGTAGAGAAAATGTCTGAGGCATATGGGGTGAAGCGGCGGAATGAACTTACCCCCAAGTGCCAGAGAGTATCTTGTATTGAGACTTGAAAGCCCTCCTTTTTCTTGGTTCTCTTGCTTGAGGCCTGAATCATTGTGGTTGAACAACCCTTAAAATCTCATGGGAAAGGCACCAAATAAATGACTTGACTTCTCATGAGATCACAGTCAATCTGGGTACGTCATTTTAATGTTCCTACATTTTTCATTGGAGAATCTCTCGAGCTAGTGACTTTTCACTTGTCTTCAATTTCTTTAGAAGGTGCAGAATAGTTGGGACTCCCATCTTTGTCTCAATCAGGACGTTGCCAGCTCTTGTCTTCTTGCACAATTTGGTGTGCCCAAAGGGAATGTGCAACACAACATCATCAGCTGCACATTTAAAAGCTACATGGGTTTTTTTCCAATTAAGTAGTCCTCATAAACAATACTGAAGAGTCTAATGCTGCATAATACTTTATGCAGACTGCAGGTTTAACCCAATGCAAAATGTAAGCTTATATATACAATGATATTTGTGGTCACAAAATATTCGATGCTATTTGTGGGCATTATTTCCATTAATTATTTCAATTTTTCTTGAATCCATTTACATTATATCAATTCCGAATTCTTGTTTAAGAATCAGGACTTTAATGATTAGTTGTTAGGCTTAACTATCACAAACCTAACTCAAATGAAGGAGGCATCCAATCATTTGAAAATTAAACAGATTGTAGAAAGAAAGCATTTGCACACCGCGTATGTCCAAATAACTACCAGTCAGGTTTCTTATCAGGACTCAGCACCAAAAGAGCAATGCTAAAAATATTCAAAGATGGGGAGTGGAAGAAGCAAACAAAATTGTGGACACATCTTAGATATGCTCTGAGGACCTCCTCACTATTCCTCTTCATCGAGCGCCTAGGGCCCTACAAATGCTGCCAGAACTCATCCCCACAACACTTGCCTGTAGCGGGAGACCCTGCCTCACTGGATGCTGTGTCAACCCAGCTGGTGAGGACAGAGGCGGTTGCTGCCACAGTAGTGCTGTAATGGTGTCCACCTAGGGTGCCGAGAGGGGAGTTCCGTACTGCTGGAGCGAGTGAAGAGCCCTCTGCTTAAGCTTTGGCTGCGGGAACGGGAGGTGAGAGGGGCCATGATGTAGACACTAAATTCTGCGCTGCCCCCTGTGGAGCCCCTGAGGTGCTTTGCCTTGTCGGGCCCGACCTGCTCTAGGCCAAGCCCACTTGAATCAGTTGTTGCCTGCAGCCCACACAAGTGGCCTATGCTCTCCTTTGGCGCATCCATCTCCCCATCACCCCCCTCGGTGACGCGCAGTGCGGTGTGGGACTCGAGAATGCAGGTGGCAGCTGCTGAATGGTACGGGCCCGAACCGGCCATGGATGCAGCCATCCCTTAGGCCTTCTCTTCAAATTGCGGCCTCTGGCATTCCACGCGTTGGTGCTTTGGGTTTGGTACGCGAGCTGCTCCTGACCTCCCTGTTAAACATCCACCTTACCAGGGCACAAGTCGGGGGTACACACGGGTGGACAGCGTCCACCCACTATTTTCTACCCTGCCAAGAATTTGTCCCCCTCTGAATAATGTGCTGAACTCGTCCTGGTGTAATTTCCAAACACCGGGACACTTTCAGCAGCGCCTGCATGTTGTTGTCTGCTATCGATCTGCAACGTGCAGGCAGGGACGGGACTGTCTTATTTAAGACTCCTGCTGGTCACATAACAAGGGCCAAAGTTGAGGGGCCATTTAGCCTCCTGTTGTTCTAGTCTCTTGGCTGGGAGAGGTCAGGAGCCTCACTCACACCTGATGCAAATGAAGCGGAGGGCAAACAAAGGCTCACACCTTGTTAGCACTTCACACATACTTAAGAAAGGCAGCTTTTCCCTTTGTTCAGTCCCTGTTTAGGAGACATGCATGCACTGTAAGAATGCCAGACGTGCTGGTCTTTCCCAGAATTTACACAAAGCAAATTGCATTTTGTTAGATCTGGGGGTCTCTAGTTGGCAGGGTAGGTACCACTGTCCAAGTAGGGACCCTTGCTTCTAGTCAGGGAAAGGGGGATACACTGTTAAGATAACCCCTGCTCACCCTCTAGGTAGCTTGGCATGAGCAGTCTAGGCTATCAAAGGCAATGTGTAAAGTATTTTTACCAACACTCACAGTAACACAGTGAAAACACCACAGATTTACTCCACACCAGTTTTAGAAAAATACGGTATCTTTACTAAAAACTTCACAAGACCAAATACTACAGACAAACCAACATATAATTCAAAAGGTTACTTTAAATATAGTTCAAGAGTTTGCAGAAAGTACTCCAGGATGTAAAAGTCAGTGTCCTGCACAATGCGACTCTCAATGCACAAAATGCAACACTCTCGTGCCCAACAGTACCTGTAGTTGCGATAAGGTTCCCAAAAGCTATAACAAGGAAGATGGCAAAGGCGATGCAATACTCCTGAGATCTTGGGGAGGCTTTGCAGCAGCCCTGCTTCACGCAGCAGAGGTGGATGCGCCGGCTCCGATCTGTAAGGGGAGGATGCGATGACTTTGGCCTTCGTTGCGTAGGTTTCTTAGGGGGAAGCTTCACGCACAGGTTCGATGCGACACGCTTCGATGTGGCACTATGCGCGGCGCAGCGTTGACTTCCGGCGCCGCAAGTCTCGATGCGCCACGGAACGGGACTCTGCGTTGACGCACACGATGACTGGAGACTTTTCACGCACCGGCAGTGGTGCGGCCCGCAAACTGGTTCTGCGACGACCCTCGCAATGTCAGGAATCTTCACGCTTCGGGACGATGCTCGACGCACTCGGCGATGCGGGGACCCTGCGTGTTGCGATTGTGCCGCGATTAAATTTTCCACGCACTCTCGTTCTTGCGACACGCAATCGGATGATGCGTTGGGTACCAGTTACTCTTTTCACGCTTCTGCTTCCCAGCTCCCAAAACACAGCAAAACGACCTCCTGAGGCCCCAAGACTGGGCAAGCACTCCAAGGCAGGTCAGAACTCTCTCAGCAGAGTTCCAGGGGAGCTGGTGGTGAAGTCCTTTTGTTCCTGGAACTTCTTAACAGGGAGCCAGCTCTTCTCAGGCCCTTGAGATCAGAATCAAAAGAAGGGGACACAGCAAAGTCCTTCCCCTCTCCTTGGCAGCAAAGCAAAACAGCAAGCAGGCAGTCTTCTCCTCTTCAGTCCTTTTCAGCTTTCTCCTTGGCAGAGGTTTCTTCTTAGTTCCAAAGTGATCTAAAGTTTTAGGTGTCTGGGGTCCTCTTCTTATACCCCTCCAAGTCTTTGTCTCTCTTTGTTCCAGTGGGGGGATTCCCCTGCTCAAACCGGTTCCTGGGTGTGCTCTGCTCTGGAGCACCTGGTTCCTTTCAGAGTGAGGGGCAGGGTCGTTAGACGCTCAGCAGGAGGTGGAGCCTTCTTTGTGCCAGCAGAGGCAGAGTCCTCAGCCTGGCCAGCAGGGGGTGGAGCCAGCATTGTGTTTGTCAGGGGCAGCCCTATTCAAACCCAGGGACTACTCCTCCCACCCATCTAAAGCAGATCTCCCTATTCACCCTGCTGCTGACTCATCCAGGCTCCTGGAGCCACCTAGCCCATCACATGACACCAGTCAGCCAACCAGGACACAGGCACACAGGAAGGTTAAACAGGAGAATAGCTACTTTCTAAAAAGTGCTATTCTCACACAGTGAATTTAAAAACCATCTTGCTAAAAAGATGTATAATTAAATTCTGAACACAGAGATACCAAACTTGGATTTTCTATCTTGCCCTTATGGGAAGATAGGCATGTAAACAGCCTTTCCCATTCTATCCTATGGGCAAGATAGCCTCTCAGCAGTGAAAAACGAAAATGGCTGTAATTCACTACCAGGGCATGTTACACACCTCAGTACATGCCCTACCTTTCAGATACACTGCACCCAGCCCAGGGGGGTACCTAGGGCCACCATAGGGATGCCTGACATGTACAGAAAGGGAAGGATAAGGCCTGGTCAGTGGGTGCACTGGCCAGGTCGACATGGCAGTCCTGGACTGCACATAGGCACTGCAAGCAGGCCTAAGACATCATTTTAGCGCTACTAGTAGCATTTGAATCACCAGCCCTGGCACACTCAGTGCACTCAGTGCACTTTACTAGGGGCTAACAGGTGAAACAAATATACCAATCATGGATAACCAATCAATATAACAATTTACCAAGGGAGCACTTGCACTTTGACACTGATCAGCAGTGGCAAGTGCCCAAAGCATCTAAACCAGCAAAAACGAAATCCAGCATAGCATCAAAAATACAGGAGGTAGAGGCAAAAAGTCTGGGGTAACCACGCCAAAGATGCCAGGTCTAACACGTGTCCCCTCCAGCTGAAAGTGGGGAGAACTACCCACCCTCTTGGGAGTTCTCATCGCTAAGGCGGAAAAACCTGGAAAGACCATCGGCGTTGGCGTGTTCTGTACCGGGGCGGTGTTCCACCGTAAAGTCCATCCCCTGTAGGGAAATGGACCACCTCAACAGCTTAGGATTCTCACCCCTCATCTGCATCAACTATCTGAGGGGCCTGTGGTCCGTCTGAACCCGGAAGTGAGTCCCAAACAAGTAGGGTCTCAGCTTCTTCAGCGCCCAGACCACAGCAAAAGCTTCCCTTTCAATCGCACTCCACCTCTGTTCCCTGGGAAGTAGCCTCCCACTAATGAAAGCTACAGGTTGATCCAAGTCCTCATCATTTAGTTGTGAGAGCACCGCTCCCACTCCATGCTCAGAAGCGTCTGTCTGCACTATGAATTCCTTGGAGAAGTCAGGCGCCTTGAGTACAGGTGCTGTACACATGGCCTCCTTCAGGGCATCAAAAGCTTCTTGGCAGGCACTGGTCCAAATCACTTTCTTCGGTAACTTCTTGGAAGTTAGTTCTGTCAAGGGAGCCACAATGGTGCCATACCCCTTGACAAAACGGCGATAGTACGTGGTGAGTCCTAAGAAGGCTTTCACCGCTGTCTGGGTTTTGGGGGGTTCCCAAGCCCGGATGGTATCTATCTTGGCTTGTAGGGGCGCCACCTGGCCGCTTCCTACCTGGTGTCCCAAATACACCACCGAACCCTGCCCTATCTGGCACTTACTGGCCTTGATAGTGAGGCCTGCACTATGCAGAGCCTTCAACACTGCGCAGAGGTGTTGCAAGTGTTCTTCCCAAGTGGAGCTGAACACAGCAATGTCATCCAGATATGCGGCGCTGAATTGCTCCAGTCCGGACAGTACCTGGTTGACCAGTCTCTGGAATGTGGCAGGGGCGTTCTTCAACCCAAAGGGCATGACACGGAACTGGAAGTGCCCCTCTGGCGTTGAAAACGCAGACCTCTCCTTGGCCCCATCAGTTAAGGCAATCAGCCAGTACCCAGAAGTTAAATCAAACGTACTGAGGTAGTTGGCAGCTCCCAACCGATCCACGAGCTCATCAGCTCTGGGGATGGGGTGTGCGTCAGTCTTCGTTACAGCATTGAGCCCACGGTAGTCCACACAAAACCTAAGTTCTGGAGTGGCACCTGGCGCAGCAGCGTTCGGTACAAGCACCACTGGGCTAGCCCAGGGGCTGCTGGAGGGCTCAATCACCCCTAGCTCCAACATCTTAGAAACCTCCTTCTTGATGCTGGCCCTGACCTTGTCAGCCACCCGGTAAAACTTCTGTTTCACAGGCATGCTATCTCCCATGTCCACGTCATGGACACACCAGTTGGTGATACCGGGGGTCAGGGAGAACAGAGATGCAAACTGACCCAGCACATGGCGACAGTCCCTCTGCTGTTCTGGGGTCAGGGTGGGTGAGAGGACCACTCCATCCACTGACCCATCTTGCTCCTTAGCTTCCAGGAGGTCAGGAAGAGGATCGCTATCCTCCTCCATCCCTGCCTCTGTAGCAAGTAGCATTGTTATTTCAGACCTCTCAAAATGGGGTTTGAGGCGGTTCACGTGTAGGACCCTCATGGGGTTCCTGGGAGATCGCAAGTTGACCAGGTAGGTCACCTCACTCTTGCGCTCCACCACCTCATATGGCCCAGTCCACTTGTCTTGGAGCGCGCAAGGCTCCACTGGCGCCATCACCCACACCATCTGCCTAGGTTGAAATTCCATCAGAGTGGTATGCTGGTCATACCACCTCTTCATCTCATCCTGGCTGGCTTCCAGGTTCGCCTGAGCGAGGGCCCGGAAGCGCTGTGTCTGGTTGCGGATGGCCAGCACATATCTGAACACATCCTGGGGGGTTTTCCCAGGGGATTTCTCCCAACCCTCCTTCACCAGACTGAGAGGTCCTCTAACAGGGTGCCCGTACAAAAGCTCAAAGGGATTGAACCCCAGAGACTTTTGTGGTACCTCCCTGTAGGCAAATAATAGGCATGGCAAAAAGACGTCCCACTTCCGTCTCATGGGCTCCGTCAGCCCCATGATCATGCCCTTCAGGGTCCGGTTGAACCTTTCAACCAACCCATTTCCTTGAGGGTGGTAAGGAGTGGTGAACTTATAAGTTACCCCACACTCCTCCCACAGAGACTTCATATACCTGGAGATGAAGTTGGTACTCCGGTCAGATACCACCTCTTTGGGGAAACCCACACGGGAAAAGATCCCCATCAACGCACGGCCCACCACCGGGGCTGTGGTTGTCCTGAGAGGGATAGCCTCCGGGTACCAGGTGGCATGATCCACCAGGACCAGGATGAACCTGTTGCCTAAGGCTGTCCTGGGGTCCAGTGGCCCCACAATATCTATCCCCACTCGCTCGAAAGGGGTGTTCACTACAGGAAAAGGCTGGAGAGGGCCTTTGCATTTTCCTCCAGCCTTGCCACTTGCCTGGCAAGTCTGGCATGATTTACAAAAGGAAGCGACGTCCGTCTTCATCCCGGGCCAGTAAAAGTGGGTGGCAAGCCTTTGTCGGGTCTTGTCCTGCCCGAGATGTCCTGCAAGCGGCACGTCGTGAGCCAGACCCAGTAGGAAGTCTCTGAACCCTGCGGGTACCACCAGGGTACGTGATCCACTGGGCTCAGCAAACCTAGGCTCACTGTACAACAAGTCATTCTCCCAGTGGAGAAAAAAGTTCTTCGGATCAGCACCTGCTGCCTGGTCTGCAGCCTGGTGCCGCAGACCTTCAAGAGTAGGGCATGCTTTCTGCACGCGGCAGAACTCCTCTCTGGAGGGACCACCCTCTTGCTGCCAATGGGTCAGCTCAGGTATGTCTCCCAGCTCAGCGAGCTGTTCCCCTGTAGGCTCCAGGGCATCCCCCGTAGGTTCTGCTCCTTCCTGGACCGTGGGAACAGTGGGGGTGGACGTACCACGCCCCTTGCCCTTCCTCTTTCTTGCAGGGACCTGGGCCACTGTTTCAGGCTCCAGGTCTGCTTCACAACCCTGTTTGGCTGCCATGGACCCGGTGGTCACACAGACCCACTCAGGCAAACCCAACATCTCCAAATGAGCCTGGCGTTCCACCTCCTTCCATGGGGAACTCTCCAGGTCATTACCTAGCAGACAGTCTACTGGCATGGATAGACTCACAACAACTCTGAGAGGACCTGAGACCCCCCCCCCACTCAAAGGGAACGTGTGCTACCTTGCAAAGGCGCACAGAGTTGTCAGCTGACACTACTGGGTGAAGTACGTCTGGAATGATCAGCTCCTCAGGG
This sequence comes from Triturus cristatus, assembly GCF_964204655.1. NCBI lineage: Eukaryota > Metazoa > Chordata > Amphibia > Caudata > Salamandridae > Triturus > Triturus cristatus. The sequence goes on from NC_140582.1 coordinate 240,545,973, forward strand.
ACCCACTGACACCTGACCGTAGTCACACTGGCCCCAGTGTCCCTGAGAGCCTCCACCCTCCTCCCATTGATGGTCACCCACTGCCTGTACTTCTTAGTGTTATCAGGGACAAGGGACATAACTGCTAATCCCTCCAACTCGCTGGAAATTAAATCCCCACCAAAAGCTACACTAGCTATACCCGGGGTTGGAACACCAGAGGGTGCCTGGGATTTCTTGGGACACACAGGAGCTTTGTGACCCAATTCCTGACAGTGATAACACCTAATGGGACCCTTGTTATCCGACCTGCCCTTAGGGGGCCAGGTTGGTTTGGGTTTTGACTTGGGGGCTGGGACTGGTTACTCTGGGAACTGTTTTGGGGCCCTTGTGAGAACTCCTTTTGGTTACCCTTGTCCCCCCCACTCTTCTGCTGGGGACCCTGCCCACCTTTGGCAATGGTACCCACAATTCCTCGGTGGACCCTGGTACTGGTCCAGCGGTCCGCCTCCTTAGCAAGCTCAATGGGGTCCGTCAGCTTGCTGTCTAAAAGATGCTGGCGCAGCTCTGGAACACATAGACTACTCAAGTGCTCCCAACTAATTAAATGTAACAACCCCTTATAATCAGTTACCTTGCTGCCCTTCATCCAACCTTCCAGTGCCCGCGAGTACAGATTCACACACTCCATCCAAGTCTCAGACTCTTTCTTCTTGGAGTTCCTAAACTGCAGTCTATACTGCTCTGGAGTAAGTCCATACCTGAGACAAAAGGCCTCCTTCATATTGGGATAGGTCATGGTACCTGCTAATTCTAAGGGTTCTAGAGCACTCCTCCCAGAAGCCTCAAAATGTTTCCACAGGCCCGCCCCCCAATGCTGTTCAAGCACGCCATTCATTCTCAATGCTATTTCATACGATGTAAACCAGGCATAGATATCTTCACTCCTATTGTAATTCTGTACTAAATCTTTGGGGATATATACTTTACCCCCCTGCACTGGCTGTGCGCTGCCACCATTTGAACCGGACTCCACCTGCTTGGCCTTGATGTCCAGCTCCTTCATGCTCAACTCATGAGCCAAAAGCAATTTTCTTTCCTCAAAAGCAAGGGCATTCTTTTTCTCCTCCTTTGCCATTTCCATTTTCATTTTTTCCATTTCATGGTCTCTCACCCTTTGATTCTCCTCCAACTCCTCTGGAGTGAGCCCCCTACTGGAATGGGAGCTGCCAGCCCTTGAGACTGCTCTGCCCACGGGCAGATCTTGGGGAACAAAACCATCCTCTTCATCTGCATCATCCTCCTCTTGGGCCTCCCACCAGGCCTTCAAGACTTTTTGGAGCTCATCCTTTCTAGCTCCGCTTTTAAAGGGGCAACAACGGTCTTTGCAGAATTGCTTGAGTGCTACCACTCTGTACGAATACAAATCCGCAATGGAAAACTCCACTTCTGCCTTCTCACTTGTTGCCACCTGAGACATGATGCTCTTGAAGAGTTACTCAAAAATAGAATCAAAAATATAGTATGTGGTTGTCTATTGGTCTGCACTTAAACTAGTGATGTACACCAATTACTGTGGGTCAAGTACAAATACAAGTTCAATCCTCACCGCTGACCACCAATGTTAGATCTGGGGGTCTCTAGTTGGCAGGGTAGGTACCACTGTCCAAGTAGGGACCCTTGCTTCTAGTCAGGGAAAGGGGGATACACTGTTAAGATAACCCCTGCTCACCCTCTAGGTAGCTTGGCCTGAGCAGTCTAGGCTATCAAAGGCAATGTGTAAAGTATTTGTACCAACACTCACAGTAACACAGTGAAAACACCACAGATTTACTCCATACCAGTTTTAGAAAAATAAGGTATCTTTACTAAAAACTTCACAAGACCAAATACTACAGACAAACCAACATATAATTCAAAAGGTTACTTTAAAGATAGTTCAAGAGTTTGCAGAAAGTACTCCAGGATGTAAAAGTCAGTGTCCTGCACAATGCGACTCTCAATGCACAAAATGCGACACTCTCGTGCCCAACAGTACCTGTAGTTGCGATAAGGTTCCCAAAAGCTATAACAAGGAAGATGGCAAAGGCGATGCGATACTCCTGAGATCTTGGGGAGGCTTTGCAGCAGCCCTGCTTCACGCAGCAGAGGTGGATGCGCCGGCTCCGATCTGTAAGGGGAGGATGCGATGACTTTGGCCTTCGTTGCGTAGGTTTCTTAGGGGGAAGCTTCACGCACAGGTTCGATGCGACACGCTTCGATGTGGCACGATGCGCGGCGCAGCGTTGACTTCCGGCGCCGCAACTCTCAATGCGCCACGGAACGGGACTCTGCGTCGACGCACACGATGACTGGAGACTTTTCACGCACCGGCAGTGGTGCGGCCCGCAAACTGGTTCTGAGACGACCCTCGCAATGTCAGGAATGTTCACGCTTCGGGACGATGCTCGACACACTCGGTGATGCGGGGAGCCTGCGTGTTGCGATGGTGCCACGATGAAATTTTCCACGCACTCTCGTTCTTGCGACACGCAATCGGATGATGCGTTGGGTACCAGTTACTCTTTTCACGCTTCTGCTTCCCAGCTCCCAAAACACAGCAAAACGACCTCCTGAGGCCCCAAGACTGGGCAAGCACTCCAAGGCAGGTCAGAACTCTCTCAGCAGAGTTCCAGGGGAGCTGGTGGTGAAGTCCTTTTGTTCCTGGGACTTCTTAACAGGGAGCCAGCTCTTCTCAGGCCCTTGGAGATCAGAATCAAAAGAAGGGGACACAGCAAAGTCCTTCCCCTCTCCTTGGCAGCAAAGCAAAACAGCAAGCAGGCAGTTTTCTCCTCTTCAGTCCTTTTCAGCTTTCTCCTTGGCAGAGGTTTCTTCTTAGTTCCAAAGTGATCTAAAGTTTTAGGTGTCTGGGGTCCTCTTCTTATACCCCTCCAAGTCTTTGTCTCTCTTTGTTCCAGTGGGGGGATTCCCCTGCTCAAACCGGTTCCTGGGTGTGCTCTGCTCTGGAGCACCTGGTTCCTTTCAGAGTGAGGGGCAGGGTCGTTAGACGCTCAGCAGGAGGTGGAGCCTTCTTTGTGCCAGCAGAGGCAGAGTCCTCAGCCTGGCCAGCAGGGGGTGGAGCCAGCATTGTGTTTGTCAGGGGCAGCCCTATTCAAACCCAGGGACTACTCCTCCCACCCATCTAAAGCAGATCTCCCTATTCACCCTGCTGCTGACTCATCCAGGCTCCTGGAGCCACCTAGCCCATCACATGACACCAGTCAGCCAACCAGCACACAGGCACACAGGAAGGTTAAACAGGAGAATAGCTACTTTCTAAAAAGTGCTATTCTCACACAGTGAATTTAAAAACCATCTTGCTAAAAAGATGTATAATTAAATTCTGAACACAGAGATACCAAACTTGGATTTTCTATCTTGCCCTTATGGGAAGATAGGCATGTAAACAGCCTTTCCCATTCTATCCTATGGGCAAGATAGCCTCTCAGCAGTGAAAAACGAAAATGGCTGTAATTCACTTCCAGGGCATGTTACACACCTCAGTACATGCCCTACCTTTCAGATACACTGCACCCAGCCCAGGGGGGTACCTAGGGCCGCCATAGGGATGCCTGACATGTACAGAAAGGGAAGGATAAGGCCTGGTCAGTGGGTGCACTGGCCAGGTCGACATGGCAGTCCTGGACTGCACATAGGCACTGCAAGCAGGCCTAAGACATCATTTTAGCGCTACTCCTGTGGGTGGCACAATCAGTGCTGCAGCCCACTAGTAGCATTTGAATCACCAGCCCTGGCACACTCAGTGCACTTTACTAGGGGCTAACACATGAAACAAATATACCAATCATGGATAACCAATCAATATAACAATTTACCAAGGGAGGACTTGCACTTTGACACTGATCAGCAGTGGCAAAGTGCCCAAAGCATCTAAACCAGCAAAAACGAAATCCAGCATAGCATCAAAAATACAGGTGGTAGAGGCAAAAAGTGAGGGGTAACCAGGCCAAAGATGCCAGGTCTAACACATTTATATTGAGGTTACTACACCTGAGGAGGCGTTGAAATACCACTATCCCCAATGCAGGGTGTCAGAGCGCTTTACATCAACATGTGCATATTACATGTACAATAAATTATATATGTTTGTAACTGAATGTACAGGATGTGTTACATAAAACTGGGAGATAGCAAGGTGTAGAAGTCACATATTATCTTTTATAGCTTGCTGTTCTATTATCCACACAATGCACTCAAATGTACACATGATAGACCTGCTAAACATATATGTGAGGGCTTTAGATCTGATGTCACTTCTTGTGATGCCACTTCCTATAAAGTCATGGCTTGTGATGCCACTTTCTATGATGTCAATTCCTGTGATCCTGTGATGCCATGTGTGATGTCATGCGCCGTGATGTCACGTGCTGTGATGTCACGAGGGCTGTTGGTCTGTGAGGGCCCTACTGATCATAGATGCAGATATTCCCTTGGGCCTCACATGACTTGTTCATCGGAGCTTGGGGGCTCTCTATGCACACACGGCCCTTCCTGCCCCCTCCCTGCTGAGCACCTGCTCTACACCAGCTGCTACATCCTGGGAAAACTGCACCCCTCCGGCCCACTCTGACAATGATGCCCCACGCTGACACCAAGCAAAGTGGGCACCACTGAGGTACCCCCGGTTGCTCATGCTATCTCTCTCTGGCTCCAGGAGATAAGAGGGCCACGGGCTGTACTCCTGCTACCCCTTTCTTACGAATATCTAGAGCCTATGGGTCACTGCAATAACTCCTGCGTGGATACCCCAAGAGGTGACGGTGTGCCTCTCCCACCCTTCATCGTCCTTCAAATCCCTTCTTCTTGGTGACTGCCTTGCGCCTGGCTGCTCGTGCTGTGGGTTGGAGACATTGGCCTCCCCTTCCAGGACAATGTGAGACTTGGCTGCATAAATGCTTGTTGCTACCGCTCCTGGGATCAATGACTGCCACCTGCCTTCTCTCCCTACTCTTGTGCCAGGGTCAAGATCACGACACTACATATGGCAACCATGAGGAAGAACAAGGTTCTGACATCGTGAATGCAATAAAAAAAAAATCAACAAATATACTACCTTCTCCACTGACGCAAGCAAATAATAAGTCACTGGTGGCTAAGGCCTAGAACCCCATACTGTCATGGATGTGGCCCAGTACCTACAAGCCATCTAGACCTCACGAGAATCTCTTAAGTCCAGAATCTGTGAAGTTGGATCTGATGTGGTACATCTCCGTAAGGACCACCGCAATGTTGATGGGTCACTGAGGTGGAAGGAGGGGTAAAATGTAAATAAAATTGTGAGGTTTTTAAACTGAATATAAGTGCAAAAAAATAAAACAAATGATGATCATCCAGCGATTAGTATGTACTTGTACTTATGTGGCCAGGATAGGACTGTTTAGCACCATTTGGAGACCAGATAACCCAATTTATAAGCAGTTCGGAAATGGGCCGGACTGTGCGAGGTTCAGGGAGCTTGAGCAGGAAATTCCGTGGTGTTCCATGACCTAACTTTGCCACAGAACAAATATCCCTTGAACATTGCTAACAAGTAATCTCGAAATACGCCATCCTTACAGAAGCTTTTTTTAAAAATCTAAAGAAAAAGGAAGGCGTGCTAACATAAAATAGTATGACAAAATAAGGAGGTAGAAGTACAAGTATTGGTACCCAAATACAGCCCCCTTATGTAAAAAACAATACTGTGGTGCAATATCAGACACGGGGGCAGACCCTGATGTATAGAAATAGAGAACACACGGGAATAATGTCTAAGAGGTCGGGCAAATGAGACGACTGTTATAGACCACAACGTGTAAGCTATTTAAACAACAGACTAATCAAACGATTATAATTATTCGCCATGAGCGGGCAGACTAGGAGGGCCCCAGCAGGTCTGTTTACTATTAACTCCCTATCACGGGCCTATATTTTACACAGCGAGTCACGCAAATTCATTCCGAAACGGCCAAATGATAGCCTCACACCCCGAAAAATTTCCCCCTGAACAGCTGCACAATGTATTGGCATAACAAATTTTTAAAATAATTTTTAAACACAGATACTCTGATATGAGGGGGATTGAACACCATACATCGGAGCAAAAGGAACTACATTTCCCAGAATTCTTGTAGTTCAGCCCTATACACGGCAGAACAGCAGCTGATATCACGTTCCACAACCATAGAGAATCAGGAAGGGGACAGAACAGCCCTCCAATGAGTTTGGGGAAACGTCTTTTAAAAGCCGAAACTACCGCATACACATCTCCGACGGCGGACGATGTGGTTGACTAGGTGTAACGGCGGTGCGGTGTCCTTGACGAAGTAAGTGAGCGCGAGGGTGCACGGATTAAAATATAATGTTTTAAGTCCCGAACTATCTAATACGAAGATAGGGACAATCCCAGTAATTCGAATAACTAACGGTCTTTTGAAAGAACTTGCCGCAGTACGCTGATTGTAAATAAGAGGGGTATCCAAATATAGTAGACAGAAGAGGGGGTGATTTCGCCAAGAAACGCATGATACAAAGTTATAGCAGAAACGAGTGCTTTGATGTGAGTGACAATGAGCCTTTCTTTCCTTAGCCACAGTATGAAGGACAGGGGCGAGAGAGGCATGAACTCTAATAGAAAAAGGGACAGGGAGTCCCTAAATAATGGACATACCATTGAAAAATTTTTCCAAATGAGTAGGGAGAGCAAAGGGTATGACTCTCAAAAAACAGACCTATAGACAGGTGAAACCCCCGAAACCACCAGAGAGGGTATATAGCTGATGGAATATAGACTGAACACTAGCATAGAAATAACATGGAAGTAATGGTCCTAAACAGCTAACTTGTAGATAATTATGGTAACAATAGTACAGGGGCTGTAGCGTGATGACCATATAAAAAATGCCTTTATACAATTACATACTTTTTATGCAGTGTTTGACTACAGGACAGCACCTGAACACATGAGATCCGCATGATGCAAGTAGGCATCTGACAGTAGGTGAGCGTCTGTGTGATGTACTATACTGGGCAAAAGGGATACACTCCATCCCAGCGCATTGTTGTATAAGAAATAATAAACAACACGACAAGGAAAATTTGTGTTTAAATATAGATCAATAGGATCGGTGGCCAAGAGAAACTGTATAGTCACAATCCTTTCACTCATAGATAACACCAATAGGATATTGATCACGTTGTGTGGTGAAAATATGTGGTGGTGATGTGGCGGTTAGTAGAATGGTTTGGATAATGGATTACACTAAGCCCTAAATAGAGAGCACATAGACAGGTGGCACACCATCACTCCAACTATAAATCAATGACTACGAGCACGAGACGGGCTGTAGACAGGTTTGTTGTATAGCCTACTAAGAAATATATGACATTGTTTGTTCTATGTCCAATAGAAAATCTACTTAAGTTGGAGTGAACATACGGACAGGTGAGTGCATTAGGCCTCACGTACGGATGGGTTGCATGTAAACACATGTACGGCTAAACCGCAGGGACCTTAGAGTATATGGAACAGAAACATATCGCCCTGACGAAGGCCCCCAGACCCGATTGGGCTACCATATGGGCCGAAACATGTTGGCACACGGTTGAGGGTACAATTGAACAGAATCAAGTTCAAAAGAACCCCAATAATAAGTTTTTAGTGATATCATGAGTGCCCAGGAATAAAGGATTCGGAAAAAGGGTACACTCATAGGTATTTTTAATTTGATCTGGTTCCCTGCTTAACCAGTTGTTCATTTATCTAAGTACTCCCAGTATATCTTTGGTTGAGTCCGCCCAGAGAGTACCATTTTCTCTGGGTGTGGAGTAACTGCCTATGATGAAGCATGTCACTATTATGTGAGTGAGGCTTTTACTTCAATATCTTTGATATTCCACCTGAGAAGCAGATAGTTGAATAACATTCCAACACTGCCCTGATTCTGGTTATTCTGCCAGTTCAACAGTGGTTGCTTTTTGTGATAAAAAGCTTGAGCAGGTACCCTGTTTGTTACTTCTACCTTTAGTCATGTATGGCATTTAAGTACATTCAGAATTCTAAATAGGAAATTGCAACATTACTCACTATAAATGTCATGCTAGGAAATGACAATATTAATCACAATAGTAGTCATGCTCTTCTGCGATTGGTTTAATTAATACTAAAGGATAGGTTTTTACCTTACTCAATACAGATATGTGTTCTCTCCCTTTATGTGAGTTTACATTGGGTTTATCTTTTCTCTTCAGTTACTACTTAACAGTTTACAAACCAAGATCTGCAAATGCAAGCTCTACCAAATTCAACATAGATTTAGTTGGTGCGTGAAGCAGACTATTTTTCAAGTAGAGTTCAATAACGTTGATTTCATTATCCTACAGGATGATGGTTTACAGGGATTCACATCTAATATAACCAGATTTTAGCAAGAGGAACTGCATTGCTTATAATATCCACTATGTCTTTGACATACAATTTGGTATCAAGTATAAACATACAAACGGTATTCGGAAGACATCTATTAATTTAGAAATGGGATCCAAATGATTATGTGTCATCATGTTGGTGTTTGTGGAGCTTCTGGAGAAGGTGCAGGCTTGGTATACATGGGTCATTATTTTGTAGAAAATCTAATTATTTTTTGACTTAGCCACCTTTTAGTGAGCCCATCATCATACAAGGTTCTAGATGATTGGTCCAATGTGCGATGGAAGCTTAACTTCTTTAAATATTCTTGATCTGATGTTTGGCCAAGGCCTCCTGCTACATAGTCTTCTTTAATAAGAATGGTAATACCTTTGCACTTGCCTGCTGACTAAGGGCCTGATTTAGAGTTTGGGAGATGGAGTACTCCATCGCAAATGTGATGAATATCCTGTTCAGCTTATCAGAACTGCCACAGCCCCTCTAGAGGTGCTGCAGAAGGTAACTGTTATGTTTTTAATTAATGGTTGGTGCATGCGTCCTGGCATGTGTGTATACATGGATGTGTATATATGAGTGTGTGATGCGAATGGGGTGTGTGTATGCTCATAAATGCATGGATGTGAGTGATGCATGGATGTGAGTGAGTGTGCAAGTATGCGTGTGTGGCCACACCAATGTTTTCCGATTCACTTTGATTTGTGATTGTGGTTCCTATTGGTTCCGAAAGAAAAAATGAGGTTGTTCCTAATACATTCTTAATATGATTTTTAGTATAACTAAGTGTACCTTTCTCTGACATGATTGACCATATTGCTATTTCTTGGTTATGATTAATATTTTCAAAAGAGAATCAGAAAGGCTACTCTAGTTTTTTATCCAGAAAATCTGCACATAAACATTCAGGGCCAAATTTATTAAAGTTTTGAGTCGCAAGGTGATGCAGGGCAATGCAGAACCTAGATTCAGAATTACCAAGCCAAGCACACATCCACCCATGTATTCTGATGTATTCCCAGATTTACCAACACCGAACAGACCTGGGAATGTGCCACAATTATATGTCTTCCCACATAGGTGTAATGAGGAGAAAAATCTTTATTTCTCCTCGTTGTTTCCTCTTTCTAAGTTTGCTGCATTCCAAAAAAAGAGGAAAATGCCTCTTGAGGATTATTTTTTTTTGCAGGATGGTGTCCCTTCCTGCACAAAAACAATTCTGCCTGCAAAGCAGATACCATGGCGCAAGGGTGCCTGCGTTGGTGCAAGGCAGCAATCACATTGTGCATCAGCACAAGGAGAGGGCAGAAATGCACCATATAATGTTACATAAGACGCATTCCTGCCTTCTCCATTTCACGCATCGGAGCACAGCAAGATGTGTCTTGCTGCGTTGCCTGAAACCTTGATAAATCGCCCCCTCAATGTACCCAGCTTCCTTTCATAGCTTTCACCAGCTCGTAATTCGAATATTCACGTTACCGTCCCTTCAAGCACCTACAAGATTTATTTTTACTGGGCTGTTGGAGTTGTATCACACAGAGCAAGATACAGTACTCTCATTTGAGGACAGCCATTTGGCTGCTCATTTCACATGAGCAGTGACTTTAACATCAGTGTCTCCCTCTACTGACTTTCTTGCTAGGAATGTAGACGAGCCTGGGTTTACACCTGCAGATCCATTTCTTCTCTCCCCCACATTTTCAAGTTATGGAACATTAACTGAGTGCCCTGAGGAAGGTGTTGCCACTTCTTTGGCCCACACCGAAATGTGTCGGCCCATGACTGATCATACATATTAGGACCACAACACTACATGATGCTATCTAAATTTTATTCCACAAAAACCAATGTGCAAAACTGAACACTCTATCCATATGATTGGTGTTGTACATCAAAAAAGCGACTGAAATTGTTTTCAATGCATTAAGTTATACTGAAACTCTCTAAATTATAAAGCTCTATGAGATTGATTATTTTGTGTGGTGCCTATTCCTGTTTTGTTCACAAATATTAATTTATCTATATTTTATTGTATGTTAGTGGAAAAGTCTGTATGTATGACGTGTAGGTGAGATTTAGTAGATTGAGTGTATTTAGGGGGACAGAAAATGGAAAAATATGTATTTCTGGGAATATATTAGCATGCAGTTTTACAATTGTTGGTAATATGTGCATTTAAGCTGCTGATATTTACTGTGATCTATTTTGTACCAATTAGTAAACATTTGTTTGATTAAATTAAGGATGTGATAGTCTACTATACAAGAAACGTTGAACATTTTGGCTCAAGCCATAGGGTGATTTGTTTGCCGCCTATAGCGACACCTTCCACTCACCTTCATCAGAGGCAGGTATTTTTCTTTTGTTGCTTTTCAGGTTTATGTTTCCCCAGTACCCTGCCTGCATTATATTTCGGGGGGGGGCTCTTTCTATTTGATTAGTTTGGTGCTTTTCATGGTTGACAGGATCAACAGATAACATGAACATCCTTGCCACAACACAAGGAAGCTGAAACAGTTTGGAGTTATACATTTCAGTTTCCTGGGAGAATCTGTGAGTACTCTTCCAAACTTTGGGTGGAGGAAGGGCACAGGAGAATATCCAATACACACACCTTATTCCACCAAGCTAGTGTCAGAGTGAAATCAGGTTTTGTAGTTGATACTTGGACTGCTGACAACCATACATGACCAAGGTGTTTCCTCCTTATGAACCACTTGGACAAATCTCCAAACCCAAATAGCCTTCTGCACTTCCCATTACCAATTGTTGACCTACTTGTGCCCCTTTACACACTCTTTTATTGGATAGCTCACACCTTCAGTTGCATATATTCTTAATGTACCTAACTGTAGTATGCATGAGGACTTCAAATGTATCCCCCTGTCGTATTCATCTAAGTATGCAACACATTAATTCAATGCCTATATTGATAACCTGAAAAGTACATATGCCTTGTTTGTACCAAGTATCTTCTGTCCACATGCTAGCAAAAGTGCAAATCCTCCCACAATTAACCTTTATTATACAGATTGCTGTCACCCTCAGGGACTGGAAGCATCAATTAAAGAATAACAAAAATCAGCATTAAAAACCGCAACTAGGTGATTTTTTTCACGCAAGGATCTCCACATTGACCTATGACTTTAACAACTTTCTAAGACAAGTGATGTATTACGGGTGATCACTCTAGTGGCTTATTCCATGTTTCCACTCGAGGAAAAGCTCGAATTCATTACCTTTCTGTCCTTTCTACGGCCATCAAAAAAAAAGTAGCTGATGCTGCTTTTAAGAAATATGGTGAAAGAAATGAGAGATCATCTTTTAAAGCATGGCATAGTCAATAAGGCTTTTCTCAATAGATCTAGCCATGTCTACATACTTGCTGACTACTTTGACTTATTTGCAGGAAAAAACAAGTTACAACAAATAAAACACCTACACTTTTACAGAGATCTGAAGGAATAGGTTGGTGGAGTGGAAATTTCCGTGAGGGAACGAGACCCTCGGATCACGGCTCACAGCACACTGCGGACCTAGGCCCTTATCAAGGTGGCCCATGCGCTTTAACTGTGTCTACCTATTGTTATACTTACTGATTGGAAATTAACAAGAGCGCCTACACTTGCCCTGAAGAAGTTCATTTTATGAACGAAACGTGTTGGCTGGCTAAATCTTTGTCTTGGAAAATAAAAGAGACTTATCACCCACTAAGACTTACTTGATTCTTTGATTGTCATTGACGTTTCAATAAGCGGTGCACCACTCCACCAACCTATTCCTTCAGTTGTCTGCTAAGCAGTTGGCACTTCTCAACGGCAAGTGCTGGAGTTTGTTTTTGTGCACGCTCACTCTATTTCTAATTACTAGATAATACCAAGGGAACTACACAGGGCAGTGCGGTCTCTGTGTCCGCTGTTGTCCGGTACCACAAACTTTTACAGAGATCTGTTCTTTAAGCCATGGGTGTATATTTTATCATTATTTTCAACGGTTATTTTCGAGCTATAGATGTTTTTATTTTTCTGGTACTCTTGGTTTGGCAAAAGTGGCATCATTTTAATAATTAATTTTACAGCAAGCATGTTGTGTGCCGATTGGTCTTATGCAACTTGATGTGTGCTACTACAAGAATTCTTAAGCTGGTCAATGTTTGTCTCTTGTTTTTACCATCCTGGCCATTATATCATGTTTTAAGGATATGTTTCATTCATTTGGGAGTTTTATGGTGCGATCTGAACTAAACTTATTGATGATGATCCACTTGAGAAAAGGATGAGTGGTTAACTGTGCTTCTTGCTCCGCACAGTTGGGTCTTCAACAGCTTTTAGTGGTGATGTGCTGCTGGTTGGTAGTTTTCATCAACCTTGCCAGAGTAGGTAGATGATCATCCTGCCATTGTTTCAGTCAGCCTTTGTGAGGAGGCTGGCTTTCAAGAAGAGAGATGGGCTCTGATGCTTTCCTCTTGCTTTCTAAATGGAGCACTGCAAATACAAGACTATTGTTCACTTTAAAGGAACATCACAAATGCAAGTCAGCATTTGGCTTTTACCACGATAAAAAGGGGACAGCTTTTTTTGGTACATAAGACGACCAACACGATTTGCGGAGGTTTGCATATAATCTGGCACATACTAAAAAGCCTTTTTTTCTGTTGGTGCTAATCTAGCTTTTCAGTGGCTTATTGCTGGTTGTCTCATTCGAATACGTTTAATACTGAATTTGTGAGCTTTTTTTTGTTTTGTTTTTTGGCTAGTTGGGTTTTTTATTTTTATTTGCAATGCTTGTTGCACTGTACCAAAATGCCAATAAAAAGAAATTTAAAAAAAATGTGAGACCACATGCTACAGTCATGTTTCACCCTCTAAATCCTTTAAAATAACGTTTCATTCAATGTCCCTCCTTTGTTGAAGTCCCCATTCTTCCACCACGTGGGCATTGTGATTATGCAAGGATTTATTGTTAAATACCTATTCTGTGGCCAAAGTATTTCTGTCATTACTACTTAATAACATGTCCAGCAATTAATGTAGATATTAAACCTGCATAGGAACTCTCAAAAGGAAATAGGCTGCATCTCCACCACCTGTCAAATCCAAAGCTGTTGAATCACAAGACAGGTCACTTGCAAAACAATTTGGAAGAAATTAATGCAATTTATAGTAATACTGATCCTATATCCTCTGATAATTAGCATATTCAAAGGGGTGTATCAGGACTAAACATGAAAGTGTCAGACATTTAAATTAAAATAAGAGATAGTAAAGTAGCAATAGAACAGCTAAACTATCTGGTAAGACAGATAAGGCAAATGAAGAAAAGGTTGTAGACTTAGAAAACAGAAATTAACAGTATAACCTACATATTTTCTTTTTGTCAGAGAACATAGGGGGTCAACATTGTAGAGCTTTTCTAAAAAAACGATTACACTCCCCTCTAAAAAAAAATTATCTCAGAAAAATTTAGATTTTTCACAGCCTGGTGGGCAGAAAATCTGGATTTTATTAAAGACACGGAGGCTAATATTATGCAAATTCTCCTTTATTGCCACAGCTCAGCAGTAACAAAGAATAGAACATAGAACTTGTGAACATACTGAAAAACAGCATAAAGACCGTGAGCACACAGCCATCATCCTTCTTTGTTCAAAGCTGCGAATCCAGGAAAAAGAACAGAGAATCCTCTTCAAAATAACGGTGAAGGAGTCATTGCAATAATCCAAAAAGAAAGGATTCTATTCTGAAAGAGAGAAAAATGAATAGATTAAAGTAACAAAGTCTTCTTAGGGAGGGAAGACATAGCGGAGGGATAATATTAGCCTCCGTGTCTTTAATAAAATCAAGATTTTCTGCCCACCAGGCTGTGAAAAATCTAAATTTTATGGCATGACACGGAGGCCAACATTATGCGAGTTTAAAGTGAATTGAGCACACTGTCAATCACATTATTGATAGGTCTAAAATAGCATTTTTTAAACATATTTTCATTCGACCAGTCAGCGGCTCTAAGGATATCTTGTAGTCCACCACCAAGCATAAAGGCCTTGGAAGCAGAAGCCCCTCTAAGGGAATGTGCGCCAAAAATAGAAGTATCGAAACCACACTCACGCATCACCTCTTTCACCCATCTCGCGAGGGTAGGAGAAGAAACTGGTTTATGAGGAAGTCTATAGGAGATCAGAAGTTGTGTCTCATTACCTCTTATACCAAAAGTTATTTTCTCATATTCTTTAAGACATTTGACAACACATAGACAATCATTCTCAGGAAAGAAAGGATAGAAAATGGACGCAGACATAGTTTTAGTCCTCTTTTTAAGATAGAAGCAAACTCCCTTGGGTTGATAAGATCTGCAGGAGATGTCTAATGCTTTAACATCGGATGTTCTCCTAAAAGAGACCAAACAAAGTAGGACAGTAAGTTTGTAGGAAATAAGTTTGAGAGAAAGAGAAAAGTTATCTCCCCAAGAGGAAATAAGCTGTAAGATATATCTCACGTCCCAAAGTGCTGAGTATTTAGGAGTTGGAGGATTGAGAACCCGCATGCTTCTCATAATCTTCTTAGTTAAAAGAGATTGGCCGACAGAAACACCATCAACTAGAGAGTGGCCAGCCGCAATGGCTGACCTATAAACATTGACGGTTCTATAACTAAGACCGGAGGCAAATCTTTCCGAAAGGAAATTAAGAACGTGATCTAAATCAGCTGAAACGGGATCGAAATGTCGTTGAAGACACCAGCGAACCCATTTGTACCATGCCAATCGATATGCTTTCCTTGTTCCAGGTGCCCATGATTCAGATATGAGTCTAAAAGCATTGAGCGAAAGGCCAGGGATCTCCCATTGTCGCCTGAAATCTTCCATGCCGTCAGGACTAGGATTCCTTGTTCTAGAAGAGGGTGAACTTCGCCCTGTGGGCCTAGGAGGAGATGATTGAAAGATGGAATCAAGATTGGGAAGTCTATGGCCATCTCCAAGATGACCGGAAACCATGCTTGCGACCTCCAAAGGGGGGCTATTACCACCATGCTCTAAAGATATCTGCGAGCATGTGAGAGAAGGCGTGGGAGCATTACAAAGGGCGGGAAGGCAAATGGTTTTAAGCCCTGCCAGTTCTGGAGGAAGGCATCCACTCCTGATTTTAGAGGGTCCGGCTTCCAGCTGAAAAATTTCGTCATCTGAGTATTCAGTCTGTCTGCGAAGAGGTCCACCTGAAAGGGGCCCCATTGTTGTTGGATGGTAAGGAATATCCTCCTGTCCAACTTCCAATTGCTCGGGTCCCTGAAGTTTCTCGAGAACCAATCTGCTACATGGTTGTTCAAGCCTGGGATGTGTTCTGCCGTGACCGACAGACCTTTCTCCAGACAATCGTCCCAGAAAACCTTCGCTATTTCGCTCAGACCTTTCGAAGGAGGTCCCCCCATCTTGTTGACATATCTTACCGCAGAGACATTGTCCATGCTGAGCATTATGGAACACTTGATCGAATTTTTTGAAAAACTCCGAACCGCAAAGGAACCGGCTAGAAGTTCCAGGCAGTTGATATGAAGTTTCTTTCCCTTCAGAGTCCAGCTCCCCCCTGTGGGAAGGTTGGCGCAAGTTGCACCCCAGCCCTCTAAACTCGCATCCGACTCTATAATCAGGTCTGGTATGTCCCCGAAGATGGCTTTGCCATTCCACGCTTCTTCATTCCTCAACCACCAAATAAGTTCTTTCCTCGATTCTTCGTCTAAGTAAGTCATCTGGGAATATGAAAGACTCGACTTCAAGGCTTTCGCCTTCAGTCTCTGTAGGGCTCTGTAATGAAGAGGGCCCGGGAATATAGCCTGAATGGTCGAGGAAAGGAGACCCAGAATTCTCGCTAAAAGTCTCAAAGGGAAGAATTCCAGGGCAAGGATCGTTCTGAGTTCTTTTTTGAGTTTCTTTAGTTTTTCCCTTGGTAACTTTAATTCCCCCGAAATTGTGTTTACCATGAATCCCAAAAATTGGGTTTCTTGTAGGGGGGTAGTACATGATTTTTTGGTGTTTATAATGAAGCCTAGATGCTCCAGAAGATGAATGGTAAGGTTCGTATGTTGATGGATTTGATCCTTGGACTGTGCCATAATAAGAATGTCGTCCAAGTAAATTATCAGTCTCACACCCCTTTCCCTTAGCCAGGCTACTACCGGACGTAAGACCTTGGTGAAGCACCAAGGGGCTGATGACAGGCCGAAAGGAAGACTTGAGAATTCCCACAGCTTTTTCTCCCATGTGAACTGAAGAAACTTCATGTGAGGTGGCCAAATCGGAATTGTGAGGTAGGCGTCCTTTAAATCTAGACGTGATAGCCAATCCCCTTTCCTCAAAACATCTCTGAGAAGATGGATTCCCTCCATCTTGAAATGGTGATAGGCAACCCAACTGTTCAGATTTTTTAAATTTATTACGGGTCTCTGGGATTTGTCTTTCTTTTCGACCAGAAAGATATTGCTGATGAAACCTATTTCTGAGCTCTCTCTTATAGCCCCTTTGTTTATAAGATATTTGACTTCTTGTGACACTAATTTTTTCTGATCTTCTGAAAAGGTTATTTCGTGAGGAATTTTCGTTTGGAAGGGAAAGTCTATAAAGTCTATTTTGTAGCCCTGAACTGTTTGTAGGACCCAGGGGTCTTGTGTTATTAGAGTCCAATCGCCAGAGAAAAGGGCTAGTCTCCCTCCCACTTTTACAGGGATATCTGAAGGGTCTATCGATAGACCTACCTGCTGAGAAGGTTCTGCTCCTCCTTTCGCCACGAAAGGGCCTTGTTCTGAAGCGTTGTCTTTGAGGATAGAATGAGTGACCTCCGTAGACATGTGATTGCTGGAACCTGTTTCCTCGTCCCAGAAAGGGTCTTGAGATGGATTGTCCACGGCCGGGAAATCGACCCCGCATTCTCCCGGCCCGTCCAAAAATTTTATCTTGAAAAACTTTTTTAATTTCTCGCTGAGATTTTTGGATTGAGCTAAAAGCTCCCACGTACTTTGCCATATCACGAATAAAGTCCTCTCCAAAGAGGAGACCTTGGGAGCTTGGCCCTGCCTCTTGGTTGGCCAGTTCAATAAGTTTTGGGTCTATTTTGAGAAGAATACCTTTTCTTCTTTCTGTAGAAATGGCGGTGTTTGCATTGCCTAGGAGACAGACGCACCTTTGTATCCATTCGCGAAGTTCCTTCGCGTCAACAGGGATGCCACCAACATATGCGTTTTCTGCCATATCAAATATTTTGGTCAGAGGGCCGATTAGGTCTAGTAGGCGGTCTTGGCAAGATCTAAGACTTTTATCTATCCCTTTCCTTGGATCCTTTGCGCCTTTGGCTATGAATGCAACGACTTTAGGGTCGAGTTCAGGAGTGAAGGCGATTTTTTCTGGGAGAGACGGTCGAGGGCATTCTGATCTTAGTCTTGACCTTACTTCCTTCGGGATCTCTCTCCTTAGCCAAAAACTAATGTAGTCTGCCACGTGTTGTGACGGTATCCATTCGGGGGATAAGGGATGTTTAATTAGTAATGGATCAAACATGAATTCTCCAAAGGGGTCAGTGATACCCATTTTTGATCCTGAGGCCTTGTTTGCATCTTCTGTGTTGACAGATGAACTCTTTTCTTGGACCTCAATGTCCGAATCAAAAGACGAGGAGCATGAGAGATCTATCTCCGCCTCGTATTGCTCATCACTGTCAACTTGAATAGGTGATTTTAGGCCTGATTCTTGCCCATCTGGGATGCCCTGGGCATCATTCTGGTCTCCGCCTTGAAAGCGAGATCGATCCATATTTAGTGTGACTTTAACTCTTTTAGATTTTTGTTCTGTTTGATGTATCCAGGATCTTTTCTTTGGGACCTTTACTGTCCCTTCTTTGGGGTTGAGATTATGCGCTCCGCTAGTAGAGGGCCAAGCCTTTGTGAGAATGTCAAATTTTTTATTTATAGCATCATTAAATCTTTTATTTATACTTTCGCTGAATGAGTCCATGGCCCTATCCATGGCCTTAGAAACCATTAGGTCAAGTTTGGTTTCCAGCGATGCGTCAGAGGAAGACATTGTAGTAATAAGGGCTAGAAGATTGTTAGATAAGTCTTCCTACCGTAATTCTCCTCTTTTCCCCCCCTTTTTTTTTTTTTTTTTATCTGTGTGAGAAAGACACTTGTAAAAAACTATAAGGATTCGCCTTTAGAATTCTTGAAGTGAAGATCATAAGATACTCGATCTGAGGATATGTGAAAAAAACGTCTTGTCAGTTGCACTCTACCGAAGTGATGCGAGGCAGCAACTGACAGAAGTTGTTAAAATAACCATGACGACCACGCACGGTTTTTACGTGCGTGATCGTTCCTAAGGGTCATTCCTCTAATATATTCGTGCTCGCGTTGCCTTGAGAAAAACAATTCCGGCGAGGCAGAGGGGAATGCGCAAATGGCGGTTCAAGCGAGACGGGAGAGGTAGTACAAATGCACCGGAATGGGAAGGGAAGACCGGAGCGGTTTTCGTGTTACATCGTGCTACGAGGTAGGGAGTAAGCGAGACGAATGCTTTGATCAAAGCGTTGCTAGGGAGGGGCGCGCGCTCGGGCTGACATTTGAAAGTCGCAAGGGGAAGCAAGAGAAAACGCTAGAAAGTAAAATAGCAAGAGGGTATTACGGCATTACGGCAAAACGGCATTATAATAATAACATTACACTATAAAAAATCTTGAAACAGCGACATTGACAAGGGAGAAAGATCGAGACAAAGAGCCCATAAGGGAGGTTCAGAAGAATAGGGAGAGAGGCATGATAGGGTCAATAGGACCCAGTCATGTACAAAGAGTGTCATAAACAAATAATCATAGCGCTAATAGTAAATAAATACTTATGAAAAGTAAGAGCGAATGAAATGAGATACTTATCTCTGTGAGCAGCAGCAACAAAGAAGGATGATGGCTGTGTGCTCACAGTCTTTATGCTGTTTTTCAGAATGTTCACAAGTTCTATGTACTATTCTTTGTTACTGCAGAGCTGTGGCAATAAAGGAGAATTTGCATAATGTTGGCCTCCGTGTCATGCCATAAAATTTGAAATTGATAAAGGTCATTGCGTGCCCTTGCATTGTAAAACTAATCAATCTAAGCCGAGGCAAGTAATATTTAAACTGTTGCTCCATTGCCTTATTCGAACAGCAGTTAGAGAAATTCCAACCTTAATGGTAGAAGGTAATAAAATATTTATTCATCAGGACTTTACAAAGGAAACTGTGGGGGATATTCACAAGGAAGTGGCGGAGAGAGGCGTTAGCCTTCTTGGCTGAATGCCTCTCTCCGCCACTTCGGAAAAGCAAGGCTGCACCATATTCACAAGGATATGGTGCAGCCTTGCGTTTCCCTCTGCGATGGCACTCACAACTTAGCGCTAACGCAGGCACCCTTGCACCAGAGTGCAAGGGTATCTGCAAGCAGGGAGGTTTGTTTATGTACCGGAACTAAAATGCCAGTTTGTAACTTACATGTGTGCTGCTTCATGCAGCACACATGTAAGTTACAAATTGGCATTTTTAAAAAAGGTTTGTTTATGTACAGGAAGGGACACCTTCCTGTACATAAACAAACCATGGCATTTGGCAATTTCCATGTGTGCTTTGTGCAGCACACATGGAAAATGCAAATACGAGGAGAAATAAAGCATTTCTCCTCATATCGCCAACTTAAGACCAGGGTTTTCCTGGTCTTAAGTTTGGCGTTAGCTCCTATTTATGCTGCCCTTGTGAATAGGGGGCAGCGTAAATATCAATGGGTGTTGCGGTGGAATGCCCACCACAACACTCACTGCACACCCCTTTCACGCTAAACACAGTGTGAAAGGGGGCCTTTTCACAAGAAAGCGTTAAGTGGCTTAACGCTGCCTTGTGAATAAGGCGAGGCCCCTATCGCCACCACGTCACTGAAAGTGATGTTGTGGTGGCGATAGGGGCTTGTGAATATGTCCCTGTGTCCATATAAGCAAACATTTGTTTGACATGCACCCTAGGTGTAGATAGGCTGGGTATAAAGAGGTTTTGACCCATCTGTTAAGAGAACTTGGTAGAACGACATCTCTAAATCATTCACTTCACCTATAGAACTGGCCACTGACTTAGATCACCATGGTCCTGTTTTCATGGACTCTCAAGCATCCACATGTAACGCATGATGTTTTTCACAGCATATATTCTAATGGCTTTTCTTTATTACTAGGTTGCTGTGGCACAGTAATAGCTCCTTGGGTTGTACCTCTGTTGTCCCAAAGTTCCACTTAATATGCTCCCCATTTGAGATCTTAAATATTTTGTTTTTACTGTTTGTCTGTTTATGTAGGCCACTTGTTTGTTGGTTTATTATTCACATAGTTTCTTTAATTTTTACACTTTTTCACTTATTATATATAGAAACTGTAATGGCTAAAAGTATATCATAATTGCATCCTGAATGTTAAGGGCACTTGTTATCTGGTTAAAATACAGGAAACATTACATTATTTAAATAAAAGTTAGGTTGATATATGTTTTATTCAAGAATCACATAAAGATAATAATATATTAAATGGCATAAAGTTGGGTTGGTAATTATGCTTCCTCACCAGCAAAAGGACACAAAAAATGGTGTTACTATACTTCTTCCTTGTAAATTACAATTCAGTATCTTAAATCTTAAAAATGACTCATAAGGACCGTAAATTTAAAAAATGACTTAGAGGGCTATTTGATATATGTTCTAATTCAGATTGACAAATGAGCTAATTTTTATGCTCCTGTTTAGGATGATACTACTTTTGAGAAACATTATCTTCAGAAATAATGATTATTCCTAATGTACCTATTGTTGTTGGAAAGGGTTATAATAGGATTTCAAACCCATTGCTAGACTGAATTACTACAGTTAAATTTGGCCCTATGATATCAAATGCATAATTTAAAGCACTTTTGATGAAAAATGTTGCTCTGGGGGGGGCGTGGCCAAGCCGCGGACCAAGATGGCCACGCGGTATTGAAGCTCCGCCAGCCTTTCCAGCTACGCAGCTAATATCCCCCATGAACTCGGAGATGGTCGCCATGAGCCTGCCGCTGCTAGATCCCTGAGCGTGAACTGAGCCTGGAGAACCTGCTCGTTTGTGAAATGATGCCGTTGCGGTGGAGCCCTTCGACGTGAGGCAGAGCAGAGAATGGAATGAGTAATGGCGGCGGCCGTGGCCTGTACCATCCTGCATGAATAGGAGGACGGGGAGCCCAGCAACTGCGACCAGGCAAGATGGGGAGATCGTGACGGCGGTGAGTGCATTGGG
Source organism: Triturus cristatus (assembly GCF_964204655.1). NCBI lineage: Eukaryota > Metazoa > Chordata > Amphibia > Caudata > Salamandridae > Triturus > Triturus cristatus. The sequence continues at coordinate 240,567,729 of NC_140582.1, forward strand.
CGCCGGCCTATAATCACACTGTCCTTCCTGCGCCTGAACTCTGCCTATACTGAGCTGGTGCCACGTTCGGCTTCCCGCTGGTCACGTAGTGAGGCCTTTCATCTTCCCTTTGGCCCCGCGGGGTCAGGGCGGATGATTGTCTTTGGGCAACTTGTGGCTTCTGCGCCCTGTTGCCAGCCCGCGCACAGATGCTGCCGTGCTTTTAGTCCGGCGTGCGGGCGCTGCCACCAGGCCTCCAGATTGGCCACAAACCGTACAGCTGGACTCGGTTCTGCTTCGGCCACTGCACATTCTCCCCGCAGACGGAGCACACAACATGCCTAAAACGGGGGGCCTCATCACGCCACAAGCGCCCAATACTCACTACCTGCTGCCACGCTGCTCACTCCTGCAGGACCATCACAGAGGCTGTATCTGCCATTGCTGCACACCGGGCCCTGTCTGCAGAGTGTAGCATAATCTAGGGCCGTCCCATTGCCACTCAATCTACTGCATTGGAGTGCGGCATGGGTCTCAAAGACCCTAAACAGAAGACCCTTCCCTTTGAGAAACTTGTGGAGACAGTCCCAGAGGGCGGATCAGTCATGATGGAGGAAAGACAAGAGGCGGAGCGGCCCGACGACTTCTCGGCCCAAGCTAACTCACTGCTGCAGGAGATGAGAGCGGGATTCAGAGCCCTTGACGGTAGAGTAGATTTGACGCCCTCGACAAGAGCGTTGCAGATGTGGGAGCTAAAATCCAGATACATGACAGGCGCTTGGATGTAGCAGAAGCCCGAATATCCGACATCGAAGATGGTAATGCGCAGGCCCTCAAACGGCTTTAGTGCGTGGAACGCATCCTCAAAGACGTGGCAATTAAAAATGAAGACCTAGAAGCGCGTAGTCAATGAAACAACATTTGCATTCTGGGCGTGCCGGAATCCACAGCCACCGACCGCCTGGACGTCTTTGTAGAGACACTGTTGGCTGACATGTTCGGGAGAGACTCCTTCACTCCTGGATTCGTGGTAGAAAGGACGCACCACACGCTGGGCCCCTGACCCAATCCAATCCGGGATGCCCTCCAAGGCCCATCATTGCACGTGTTATGAACTTTAGGGATCGGGACACTGCACTGCGCCTCGCCAGAGAACGAGGTGACGCTACATGGCAGGGCTTTAAGCTATCGCTCTACCCGGATTTTACCATCATGGTGCAGGAGGCCCACCGCAAGTACAATGGAGTTAAAGCCACCCTCAGGAACCTCGGCTTAAAATACGGCATGTTGTACCCCTCCCGATTGCGAGTGGAAGTCAACGACAGGGTTCACATCTTTGACAGCCCCACAGAGGTTCAGGAATTCTGCCGCACGTACAAGCAAAATAATCAGGCGGTTGCGGACAGCATTAGACCCTCCCTGCCACACAGCGGCTCCGATGCTAGCATGGAGCTTTTCTCAGGGGCCAGCTCTGGCTGATCCATCCATGTAGTTCCTTTTCCATTGGCTCATGAGAATTTGGGGATAATACTCCTAATCATTAAATGCTTCATGTAGCTGGTTGACTGGCGTGGTGTTGCCACCCTCCCTTGGTGTACACCGTGGTTTTGTTTTTTGCTAAGCGGATGCACCTTCCTGTTTTTTTTTTTTTTCACTTCTCTGTTATGTCGATTGGTACTATTGGTATCTTTGTCAATTTTGGATATGCCTTGCTTGTTTGGTAGTGAGGTTGGGTGGGGGGGTACAATTGCTATTGCATAGACATGTTTGGTTGTTCATATGTTTGTTTACTGTCACAGTATACATTGAATCGCTGTGAATTGCATATGTCATGCATGCCAAGACCACCAGATGGCCCAGCTAGGTGTTGAAGGTCCCTCTGGCCTGTCCCTGATTTCATGGAACGTTACGGGCCTTAATAACAACCGTAAGAAAAGGCATGTTATACACTATCTGCTACGACATAACGTTGACATTGCCTTTCTACAAGAGACACACTTACCTATATCTGACTCTGCCCGCTTTGCCTCAAGCTGGGGTGCGCATAGATATTTTGCCAATTTTAGCAATTACGCGAGGGGCACAGCAATTCTCATACACAAACGGGTTCCCTTCAGCCTCCGCATTGTTGTAAATGACAGCGAGGGCAGATATACCATAGTTGTTGGGACATCAATTGGACACAAAGTGGCACTGGTGTGCGTATACAGCCCAAACACCGACTCTACGGAATTCTTTCATTCATTACCTCACTCAGCTCACAAAATTGGGTCCCTTATTTTACCTAGTTGGGGTGACTTCAATTTACTCCCTGATCTGACCCTAGATAGCACCTCTACCTCCTCGGATTCAAAACCACGCACACGCCATGCTCTCTTTGCCTTATGCGAGCAGCTCTCATTGCTAGACATCTGGCATACACGCAACCCCTCCCACACTGAATACACCCATTATGCAGGCCAACACAACACCTGGACTAGGATTGATTATTGGCTGATCTCCCCGGGCATCTCCAGTTGGTATCACTCAATCACGACACTCTTGCGAACATATTCGGACCCTGTTTTGCTTCTTCTCAGGGTCCCCCGCCCAAAAGGGTTTGAGCGACAACGGCGCTTCCCTAGAGCGCCCTTAATGATGACCTGTTTCACAATGAAGTGCGCGAGGCTATTGAAGACTACTTTACCATCAATACTGGCTCAGCAGACACTTGGGCGGTACTGTGGGAAGGGTTAAAGACATACATCAGGGGTGTTTGTATTGCTAAACACGCCGGAGTACTCAGGGACCTGCGCAACACACTGTCTCGCCTAGAACGTGACCTGGCAGACCTAGACAGTGCCACGATACGCGCTCGCGATCCAGAGATAGAGGGGCGACGCTTGGCCCTTCTCACGGAATATCGGGACACTGCAGATCGTGAGATACTCTTTATGGGCAAATACCACACTGCTAGGCAGTACGGGGATGGCGAATTACGTTCTTCCACAAACCAGATGCTTTCTAACACCTCGGAAATTTGTGATGAATTCCTGGCGTACTTTAAAGCCTTCCTATACACTTCCAAAATAGGGCGAGGTCCCACCTCCCAGGAATCCTATCTGTCTGAAATTGCGTTAGTGTATCTTGAGAAGAACATGCAAGATTTCTTAGCGGAACCTATCTCCGAAAATGATGTCCTTGGGGCCGTTGACACCCTTTCGTCCTCCTCTGCCCCTGGGTTGGATGGGTTTACAGGAGACTTCTACAAGGCATACAAAGATCTCTTGGCACCGTAACTCATTGAGGTTTACGGGGAGGCCCTGTGAGAAACAAATTCTACCTCCTATCCTTCGCAAGGCTGTCATTATTCTTCTCCCCAAACCGGGCAAAGACCTGCAGTTATGTAGATCGTACAAGCCTCTATCTCTATTAAATCTGGATTACAAAATCCTGGCCAAAGTTATTGCGGGCGTCTGTCTCAATTGATGGAATTCATTATCTTGCCAGCTCAATCGGGCTTTGTTCCCCATCGTTCCACATCGCTAAATCTTAGAACTCTTTTTTCCGCTCTCTACAGAATAAATACGGAGGTACCAGCGGCCGCTATCCTGCTCGACACGGAGAAGGCATTCGACTCCTTAGACTGGCCCTTTTTCTTGTCAGTTATGCGCTGCATGGGAATGCCTATGGGTTTCAAAGCCACTACTGCACTACTCTATTGTCACCCAACAGCGCAGCTCCAGTTAAATGGCACGCTCTCCCGTCCCTTCTCATTATCTCACGGTACACAACAGGGCTGCCCGTTGTCGCCCCTGTTGTTTATCCTCGCTATGGACCCCTTAATTAGACATTTGCAAGAAAAACATTTACAGAGAGTCCTACAATTTAACATGGGCCCCCTCCTTGTCTCGCTTTATGCTGACAACACTATTCTCTACGTTAGGGAGCCACAGGTCAATTTAGAACCTCTCATAAGAGAGATACTCTGCTTTGGGCAACATTCAGGTCTCAGCATCAACTGGCATGAGTCCTTGATTTTTCCCTTGACATCCAGCACAACTCCTTGGGAGTGTGAATTCTCCCTGGAATTGTGCGCAGATTCAGTTAAATATTTAGGCATTCACATCCACTTAGACGCCACTCAGATTGCTCACCTCAATTATGGGCAAGCAATCAGCGCTCTTTCGAGACAACAAATTGACAGATGGCTGAGGTTACCACTAACCATCACTGGCAGGGTGGCTATCATCAAGATGGTTGTCCTCCCCAAATTTTTATATCTTTTTAACAACATACCTATACCCCTTCCGAACAGTTTTTTTTAATACTAAGATCGCATCTGATTAGATTAGTATGGGGGGGCAAACAGGCCCGGGTTCGGTGGCAGGTGCTTACTTGCCTTACGATAGGGGAGGATACGGGGTGCCGGATCTACACTTTTATTATCTGGTAGCTCAATGCAGCTATACATATCCATGGTATCACCCGGATGCCAGGATCCCGTTCCTTTGCCCAGAGTCTGACTTAGTTCTTCCCGAGCGGTTATCCACGGTTCTGCCCAAGGGCGTACCCAGAGACCCAAATGACATACAGACAGCCTCCACAACCAGCTGGGCCTGGGAGAAGCTTCGACGAGTTACCAACACGACCACCCTGTACTCTACCGCTCTACCGCTCCCCAACACCCGTTGGCTGCCCATTACGGGTGAACGGCTAGTACAGCGCACCTTGGCTAAATTCGATATCACAAAAATGAGGGACCTGTATCCCGTCGGTCATGCCTTTTCGGTGCGAGACGACACCCGCTTCCCTAATGCCACATTCATGGATAGCTTTGTGTTGGGTCGGATTCACTCAACTGTCTGCTCTACGTTGCCTGGTTTCCCCCTTGAGCCCGACTCGTTTGCTCCTCTATCCCTGGTCATTGAGAGCGAAAGGGGAGTTCACCTCATATCTAAACTACCCAAAGCATGCACAGGGATCATCCCGGTCAACGATGACAAAATCTGCAGGGACTGGGAGGGGGCCCTGGGCCGCCCGATTACGGACGACCAATGGGCTAAGTGCTGCACAGTTACGAAAGAAGTCTCCCTAAAAAGCAGACACAAGCTACTACACTTCAAATTCCTGCGCAGAATATACATCACACCTGCCAGAGTCCACAGACTTGATCAGTCCGGACCCCAATCCTGCCGCAGATGTGCTGCCCCTCAAGCTGATTTTGCACACCTCGCACAGACCTGTCCACACTTGCAACCGTACTGGGAGACTGTACACAAGACACTGGGCGAAAGGACCAATTTGTCCCTTGTTCCCACACCAGAAGTTGCGCTGCTGGGCTATGTGGTAAACTTTCCACAAAAAATTCGGAAATTTGTAGCTCTAAGTTTCTTGTTGGCCAAGAGGAGGTGGCTATCCACTGGGGCCACTGGACAGTTCCCATATTACAGAGCTGGATGGGTAGCTTGGCTTCATGCAACACCAATAGTGAGGTATATTCCACCACAGTACCCTCCTCATCCCATCCCAGAGATATCTGGGGTCCATTCAGAACATACATGGCATCCCGACAGTGAGCGTCCGCGTCACAGCTGGAACAAGGCATAGTTCCCACGGGGATTGGGTAGTTTGGTTGTTGTTTCCCATTCTAACTTCGGCAATGTTCTGTAGCCAGCTCTAATTGTGCGTATTCATTAGCAATGCTACCGCTTTTGCATATTTAATTTTCAGGTGAGATAAACGCCATATAGGTGTGAGGCGATGAGCTTACATGAAGGTGTGAGCTGAACTCTGGAAGCTGTAACCTTGGAGCTAAGATGGGTTAATCCGATATTTGTATACATGTAATGTACCGATATTACCGTCTTTGCTTCTTTTCACAATGATGCTGATGACAGTGAACGCTCTTGCTCATGTTGTTAACCCCTTCTGTGCCCATGACGAGCTGGACTCGTCATGGGCCGCGGTTGCGCTGTGCCCATGACGAGTCCAGCTCGTCATGAACCCCGCCCGCTAATGCAACGCCCGGCACAGGGCGGGGAAAGGGCATGGCACACAAGGGGTTAAATATGTGATAAAATCATAAATAAAGTTAAAAAAATAATAATAATAATGTTGCTCTCTGAGATCCAAAAGTCCCTGCTAATCATTGGAGACAATGACATGCATTTGTAGGAGACCCCTGAGGACATAGTAAGGTTTCCCAAAAATGTTCTGAAGCAAACGACCAAGGAAATATTTGGGCAAGCTACCAAAATTGGGATGAAGATTCCATGGAGAGTTGCGCTATACTTATCCTACCTTACCCATCAGGAACTTCAGAATCACATGGGTTGGGTTCCACAGCTCACATCACAGGTTCTTACTGACAAGATTTTATTTTTCCAACTTTCATTACGTGGTGGCATTTCCAACGGGCACCAAGTCGGCACATAAGGATTTCAAATGCTCCTGTGATAATGTAACATCTCAATCCACAATGGACGTAACTATCTTCTGTAGAATATATCGTGAAGGTAGAAAAAAAGTACATGAAATCCCTTTTTTAAGTGAAAATCTGCACACATACAAAATAGTGTACCAATACCTGATAGAATGCATGATATAAAGACTAGCCTTGCTATTGCGTCCTTCCTTGTCTATGTGATCAAAACAAGGAAAGCCTTAAGGTTTATAGGATAACTGGTGGCAGTCATCATGAGTAAGTGTAGCTCTGGCCTATTCAGTTCTGCTTATATATTTTGTATTATAGGACCATTAATGTAATTTTAAACAATTTGTATTAGTATTTTATTAACCTTTGATGGGTTTTTAGTCTGCACAATTGGTATATTGTTATTTTATGTGCTTTTATGGTCATATTTATTATGTACCAAATAAAGTTCGTTGAATTGAAATGTCTAATACCAAGATGACTTGGCATCATTGGTCTTTCACATATCCTTCTAGTAAAGATTTCATTTTCTTTTCGAATGTTCATTCTACACAGTCACAATTCCCTAATCTCATGTAGAAATATATGTCATATGATGTCTAATCCTAAAATAAAACCAACCGCTATATAAGATCATGCTTTAATTTCATTTTCAGAAATACTGCAAAATATCCCTAAATACAACCATAGATGGAGAATGAACACTTACTATCTGCAGATAATCAAAATAAATTATTAACTCCTGCTCCTGATTATTAAAATAATAATAATAACACTTCCAAAAGTATTTATTGGGATGCTTTTAAAGCTTCCTAAATAGGAGCTACTATTTTGAACTTGGCATATGAAAATAAACGCGTTTAACACCAAATTCAGTTCCTTGGGCAAACAACTGAAAAGTTATTCATAACTGCACCAGATATCAGATTTAAAATACAATTAACCCTTTTAGTAAAAGAGTGGGTCTTTTTATTGGCAAACAAAAATTAAATTTTCAATGTTATTCTAATAAACCTGGTCGAGTTTTTGATAATTACATATTTAAGATGATAAAAATCAGATACATGCTATAAGATCAGGTGGTCAAATATTTCATTAGTGGTCACAGATATACTTCAAGACCACCTGACCCTGGAGCACCAGTGCCTGCCTGCTTGCCAAGACCAGTGTGCCCTGTGAGGAAGGGCAGAGTGCTGGAGGGAGCGAGGTCCAGTGGGAAATCCTGTGGATTGGATCCCAGCAGCAAGGTGTGAGAAGGAGGTTGCTGCACCCATCAAGTTGTAGCCCTGATGCAGAGCTAAGTCGGTGACCCTGTATGACATGCTGTGCTGATTGGGCCGTAGCCCATATGCAGAGCTAAATCCGTGACTCTGTATCCCAGGTGGGGCCGTTGTAAAGATTGATACTGTGGCGATCAGGCCGTAGCCTGTGTATACAGTGAGGACAGTGACCCCGTATGCTGGGGCGGGCACTGGGACAGGGCAAGGAGCACTGTCTGGTTGTGCCCTGCGTAGTGAGGAGGAGGCTGCCGTAGTGGCCCAAGCCCTGACTGACGACCAGCACCAAGAGCGTAGCAACCCCCCTTGCTTCCACCCATGGAGAGGATCCCTACCAACTTACCAGCATCGGAGGAACATCAAGGACCACACCCCTTTGCAGAAACACGTGAGGAATACAAGGACACTCGACAGCTGTCCCTCCAGGATCACGTGTGAGGAACTTACTGGAGTCAGCCAATGCAGCTTCAGCGCCCGTATAGGGGGCGCGCTCAGAGATTAAGGTTGCTCAGATCCAAGTGGTAAGAATAAGACTGATTTATGGGTCGGGGGGAACATGGCTGCCATATAGCACTTTGGTGCTGGAACACTTTTGACTTTAATAAAGAGTCGGAGTGGGACTACAGAGACTTTGACAACTAGTGGGGCTTAAACTGAATGTCGCCTATAATAAATCAGCATGGCTAGGAAGAGAGGAGTGAGACTCAAGGATCCGCCTATAAAATACTACAGCCCTGACTTCAGGGGACTGTGTATATTGTTTGTGAATGTCTTATTTCACTTAGTGGTTGAATATAAATATTCCTTTTACATAAAAGAAAATATTTGACTGGACAATCATCTATGGCTGCTGCTGAACGTATTTTGAGTTGTGAGCCTATGTTCGCCCCCCTGTGTCTAGTTCCCCCAAGAAGACTTCGATGCTCGACCAGCGCTACCGCTGAAAGTCGAGTGCTGAAGGGGTACCTGGCCCAGTTGCTCAGGATCCACGGAAGGACGGGCCCTGGGACATCAGGAGTAAAAGGTCTCAACCCCCACGGTTGGGCCCAGTAGCTCCTTCTTCCCACGTGGCCCTCTGATTGGGGTTCTGAAAATTGGCAGCAAGCGGTGGGGCACCTAACGTTTAGGAGCCTTAGATACAGGTATGCCATTTCAAATTTACGCCTGTAGTACAATAAGTCCTGTTTTACGCACAGTCGGCACACATAGACAACGGAGAAAACAGGGCTGGAAATAGACCTCAGAACAATGCCCATAGATCAGATGAAAGATTTATGTAGGGACAGAGGGTTGAGGGTTCACAGGAGTATGGACAGAAAGGTCCATGCTAAAATCATTAGGGACCAGTTTGAGACAGTGGGCGAAGGTGATGAGACTGTAGTTGACTCTGGGAAGGGACCCATGTCAGAAACCCAGGAAGTGAGTACTATGGACTCAAGCTCTAGGATTTCCTTAGGACAGATCTATCAAAGACACACACAAGGTGTGTTGCCTAATGCATTTCTAGAGCTTCACCAAGACACTCAGTAACTTTAGTTTCTTGAATGCCCCAGGTGTGTACACCACCTCAAATTTCTAGGGTACCACTGTCATCAATTCCAGGAGTAAATCCCTTGGGTAGGTTGAGTCTAGCAGAGACCTTGAGCTTGCAGCTGCGCTTCAGAAATGCTAAGGAAGAGGAGAAGGCCAGAAAGAATCTAGGACTAGCTTACCGGGAACAAGAAGAGAAGAGGCGAGAAAGGCAGGAGGAATGGGCCCGAGAAATAGAGAAACAGAGTGGGAGGAGAAACAGAAGAAAAAGGAAAGAGAGCTGGAGGGGAAAATGAAAGCCCTTGAAAGAGAAACCTAGGATGGCAGCAATGACAATTCCATCTGGGATAAGTGACTCTATATCCAGTTAAGCCCAAGTTGTGGCCAAGGTTTCAAGAGATATTGTGCATACGTATGTGGAAGGCCAGGGCATCTTGGAATGGTTTGTGAGCTTTGAGGTCACTTGTGTGGCAGACCAGATGGTCTATTAGCAGACGAAGGAAGCTCCGATTAGATAGTTTGGGCTCAATCCAGCTCAGTACCTTCAGAAATTCTGGAATTGCAGAAGAGCAGATGATGTTCTGTTTGAGACTTGTATTCATGATGCATGTGCGCTTGGAATTAGTGGATGAGAGGAATGGAGGCCAAGGACTTTCAGTCCCTTAACTAGTTCATGCGGACAGAATGACTCAAGGAGTAGTGCTGTCCCCCACTTAGGCAGTAACTGGTTGATTTCACAGAGAGGGATGCAGAGGAGCCTGCAGTGTTGGCTGAGAAGTGGTTAGGTAACAATGTTCACAAAGGGCTAGAATCGCACGGTTCTAAGCTAAAGGGTGAAAGGCACTCTCCACAGACTGGTTCCAAACTGGAGTGTAAGGGCCAGGGTAATTCCCATGGGACTAGAGGAGGGTCCAAGAGAACTAGGAATGATAATGGTGTCTTTGGGAATAAGCAGGAATGGCCAAGGAGTTCATCTCTACTGCCCCAGAGGTAGAAGAGGATAAGGTTCCTGAAGCAGACTGGATGCTGGAGTCTGGGTCTATTCTAGAGCTACAGGGTTTGCTTGCTGCTCAAGAGCCTACCCGGGAAGATTTCCCGCACTTGTGGGGCTTTGGAAGGAAGCCCAGGACCAGGTCAGCAGAGGAGTGGTCGGGAAACACTATGTTGGCTGGGAGGATGGCCTACTTTATAGCAAGCTGGTGAATCCTGAGCGAGTAACTAGCAAGAGGCTAGTGCACAGGAATTTCCTGTTGTCCCTGACCCATGAAGTGTCCTTAGCAGGACATAGAGGGATTAGAAAGACACAGGAAAGGTTGGACCCTCTGCTCTACTGTCCAGGGACACACAGAGACACAGAGGAATTCTATAGAACCTGTCCTGATTGCCAGATGAATGCAAGACAGGAAGGTTCAGTTTGAGCGGGTGGCAATAGACAAAGTTTCATACAGTGGAATAACATACAGTGGAGTTTTTTAGAGTGGAGTGGAGCGTACAGTGGAGTGAAGTACAGTGAAATGGCACACAGTAGAGTGGCATACAGTGGTGAGGCGTAGATTGGAGTGCTGTAAAGTGGGCTGACATACAGTGGAATAGCATAAAGTGGAGTAGAGTAGAGTGGAGTGCAGTAGAGTAGAGAGGTGTACAATGGAATGGCATACAGTGGAGTGGCGTATAGGGAAGTGGAGTAGATTGGAGTGCCGTATAGTAGACTTGCATACTCTGAAATAGCGTACAATGGAGTGGTGTAGACTGCAGTGGCGTAGATTGAATTAGAGTACAGTAGAGTGTCAAAGAGCGCAGTGGCATACCGTGGAGTGGGTACAGTGGAGTAGCATACAGAGTAATAGCGTACAGTGGTGTGGGGTAGACTGGAGAGGCACAATGTCAAATAGCTTAGAGTTGAGTGGCTAGAGTGTAGCTGCATATAGTGGAGTAGCATAGAGAGGAGTGGTATACAGTGGAGTGGTGATTTGGTGTAAATTCGTTCAGTAGTTTTTGAGAAATGAAGATTAAATGTTATTCTGCAGAGGATCCGTGGACCCAACAGATCTACAGGAAAGATCTGATTGTCTGCCACAACATCAAAAAAGATGTAGAGGCATCCATTTTAGGACTCAGGCCCTTGTCCTGTAATAAGATTAAGAAAAGATATAGGAGGGCAGAGTAGGGATACCTTAAACCCCTACGCCTGATAGGGTGAGGTCCCAGAAGGACTCTCTCCATGCCATTTATGTTTTTTAAACAGCACTACGGATCCATGGTTGAATTTTTTAATTGAATTGCCTAATTTGTCAATTGAGAGTGCTCGTTAACGACTAAAGCTAGAGTATATATAGACTGCGTTTTTCTGGCCTTTTACTCACGGGAGTCAGCATGGATGAAGGCAACAGCACACAATAGGTAAGCACAAGTTCTAGGTAAAACTAGAAAAGTGTAAAGTGTAAAGATTTTAGGGTTGGCAAGGAATATTAGGGACTCAATGTGTCAAGTTATTCAGCTTGGGATTGGGGTAGTTTTACTGATCTAATGCTTAGTGGGGCAGATTCTCAAGAACGTGTGCTAACCATTGCAAAAGTAACTTAACGCAACCTACAACATCGCAGTCTATCTCGGGAAATTTACGCCGTGTTAACCAAGTATTCACAACACGGCGGTACCATGCGATAGACACCAGATAATGCGCTAAATGGCCGCGTTAAAATCAACGCACGCCTTAAAAATGCGAAACGCAAATGCAAAAAAAGCTGCGGTGAGGCCAATCGCGATACAAGAATCAGCAAAAAACAGCTACCGGCCTGCAAATCTCACACGTCAGACGGGAACAATCATAAAAGTTGAAAAAAAACTGACAAACAAATGCCAAACAACAGCCAAGCACGATGGATGTTGCCGGAGCAAGTACGGAGGAGAACCAGAACCCCACAAGCCCCCCGAAGGACCTGCCTGGACCTCGGGGTCAGGGAAAGGCAAGGAGAAGAAGAGTAGGAAGTAGCGCTTCAGTCCGCAGGAGAACAGGATCCTGATAACGGAGGTGGTTGAACACCATCAACAACTGTTCGTCACCTCCACTGTGTCATTGGCGACAAAAAATGGACTATGGCAGGCCATTGTGGACAAGGTGAATGCAGTCGGTGTGCTGAAGAGGACAATGGACGAGGTCAAGAGGCGCTGGAATGACGTCAAGCGCAAAACCAAGCTGAAACTCACCAATAACTGGAAGGCAGCAATGCAGGCTGGAGGTGGGAGTCCAGCGCCACAGGAGGAATTGGATGACATGGTGGAAATGGTGTCCACAGTCATCAGTGGGGAGACGGTGGTAGGAGTAGGGGGACCGGACTGTGCTCAACAGGACCGGACACAACAGCAAGAGGGCGAGTAACAACCAGGGACTGAGAGGACGGGGGGTGAGATGGGCACAATGGCACACATGCACAAGTAAGTAGAGCACAGCTGCGGACAAACCATGCCCCAGACCACAACTCCCACCAAGAGAACTATGTACCCAAGTACGCAACATTTCACCACTGTATGAGCACAGAAGTCAGAGGCACACCGCATGTGAGGGATAAGGGGCACACAATTCAGAGCTGCAGGGGCGACTCCCCCAAAATGCAGCACACACACATCACATGCACAGCACATCAACATTGACAATGAAGTGGCACAAACCGCAACAGGTTCACCACAGAACAGAAGACACAACTGCTGCCGACTGGGTGTAGACACTGGCCAATCACAAGTGGCATTGCAGGGAAATGTGAGTTGATAATGTACAAGTACAAACACACAGCCGTGATGTTGTCGGAATGTCCACTGTTCAGCAGCAAATGGGCAGCCTCTCCGAAACAGCCACGATGTGGAAAGAGCGGCTGTCACGGCTGCACACCGGTGAGAGGTAGCTGGGTTCCACAATTACCTCAAAACCATCCTTATGGCATTGCTGCCACAAGGCCTGGCCCCGATGCATTTATTTATTTGCGAGTTTATACCGCGCTGGAATCGACTTCCGAAGGAGTATCTCCGCACCTTTGGCCAACCATAATACAAGAAAAGAGTCCAAGCAGTATATCATGTTAATTTTGAAATAGATACGTTTTTAATTGTTTCCTGAAAGGAAGGTGATCATCACAGAGTCTCAGAGATATTGGGAGGCTATTCCATAGAATTGGGCCAGCAACTGAAAGGGCTCTAGCTCCCTGTCTTGCTTTTTTTGCTCTGGGTACACACAGCATGGCCTGTTCACTGGATCTCTCAGAGTGCGTGGGTACATAGGGGGAGAATTTGTTGGACAGGTAAGCAGGGCCTCTCCCATGTAAACATTTGTGTATAATACAACAGGTTTTAAACTTCACCCTCTGTTTAATGGATAGCCAATGAAGCTTGGTCAGCAGAGGTTTGGAGGGAGTGCGAGGGGGCCGGTTTAAGACAAGACGAGCAGCGGTATTCTGGACCACCTGGAGTCTGGAAATTACTCCTTCATTTGCCGCCAGTAACAGTCCATTACAGTAATCCAATCGACTCAATACTAGAGCCTGCACCAAGGTTTTTCTAGTAGAGTCTGGCAGCAAAGGAAACACTTTCCGCAACAAACCGATGATGTGGAAACAAGAGCCCACCACTTGGTTTCCATGATGTTTTAGGGAAAGCTCCTGGTCCAGTCGGACCCCTAGATTTTTTACTACCTGCTTGGGCTCAGGGACTGGGCCAAGGTCTTGAGGCCACCAGTCAGGAGTCCACATGAGTTTGGCCTCACCGAACAGCATCACTTCCGTCTTGGCAACATTACATTGCATGCTGCTGCTACCACATCTCCGCCCCTGATGTGTCAGTGCCACACAGTGCAGCAGACATTCCACCTCCGGCCCCTGAGGTGTGACTGCCACACAGCGCTGGAAAGAGGCCAGCACCACCCACAAGTGAGGCACATGAGATTGCACAGAATGAAGATGCGGATGAATCTGCCCTCGTGGTCAGAAGGAAGCAATAGCATTCATCTCCGCCTCATGGCCGGTTTCATCTTGGTTCTGCCCTCTGCATCATCACCTTCCACTGTCCCCCGATACACTCTGCAACACTCACCTTGAACCTCGACATGGACTGCCATAACCTGTTCCATCGCCAATGACACTGCTATCAGACTGTGGACTGAACTCTTCCACTTCCTTTGGCCTGGTCATTCCCTCCCCGGGCCTACATTTGAAAGTGGGGTTTGCATGGCTCTGTACCACCCCAGATGCAACACTCCAATGAATGTGCATTAAACATTCCGAATCAAAAGATGTGTCGTCTCTATGGTCTTTAAAGTGTGGTAGCATGGATGGATGGTGGGTCAGTGGATTCCTCTTACGTCCATGTGACTCATGTCGTTGGACTTTGGTCATAGGGTGACACATTGTCGATTGTCGTCCGGGTGGCGCTGACGCAACACATTTGTTACTTCCTTGTCCAGCCCCGTACAGAACCACACACAGACCCTTGGGGTCATTGTTCAAACCCTTACGCTGGAGTGGCATACGCCAGGCCAGCCCACTACGCTTACGCTCCAGGGAAGACAACAACACCACATGTGCCAGGACTCCCCTGTAGTGATCTGCTGCTCACAGGTCTAGTTGTCAGCATGCCACGGCCACTCCCTCATGGCTGGTTTACACCCACACCACACCCAACCAGCACAAGCGTCACAGCACATGTGACCCTGCCAATAAAAAGGGCCGGGTGCACGTGCACGACGCCATTTCCAACCTCTCTCGGGGTGTATCTGTGTGGTGTGCATGTAGGCATGGGTGCCCAGGGGCCTGCGACATCACATTCCGCAGACCCGGAGGGGACATGATGGCATCCGCACCACGATACCCAATCCTAGAGGGTCCATGACTGTGGGGGCACAGACTTGGTGGCACCGGATACAATGCGGTCGGCACAGGCACACTGCCACGGGACGGTGACTTTTGGTGCACTGAGGTAAGGGCACCTTAAGTGCTGAGAGGGTGTGCAGCCTGCGATGATGCACCGTCCCGGCGGTCCCGCCGGCTCAGGTTGTGTGTGCCCTGCTGGACCGCAGTGTAGGCCTTAGCCAGTAGGCAGTGCTGGCCTACCACCACGTGGTGTTGCCTCCTGGATCACAGAGTTAGTGGCACCTATGAGGCTGAGCGGGTGTGCAGCCTACAATGAGGCTGGGTGCACTGGTATGTCCTCTGCCATGGAGTAATCAAGACCCAGCACCAAATGTGAGATATGGTGGCCTGCGGAGCGGGGCTGCATGATGTGGAGGGTGCCATGTCTGCGGGCCCCGGGCTTGTGGCTTGCAGCGGCACGTGGTGGGCCCTCTTTCCTACACGCCGGTGGCGGAAGGTGAGCAGTGAGGCCTGGGTGCTCAGGGGCAGTCAGGCGATGATGTCTTGTGCAGTTGTATGTACTTTGCCATTCAAGTATCTGGACTCTGTTTCAGATGGCGGGTCTGTCTCAGATGTGGGACCTGGTGAACTGCACTACATGCCAGCACGTGGTTGGAGACACACCGGTTACAGCAGGTGGGCAATGTGGCCTTGGTGCGCAGTGTCGGCACTCTCTCTCCCTGTCCCTCTCTTCTTTTCTCAAGCTCTCTCTCCCCCTATCTGTCTTGTCTTTCTCTCGCTCCCCCTCACTGTCCGTCTTTCTCTCGCTCCCTCACCTTCGCTCTCTCTCTCCTTCGCTCTATCTCTCCTTTGCTCTCTCTCTCTCCTTCGCGCTCTCTCTGTCCTTTGATGTGCACAGGACACACCTTCTCATCATGATTTTTGTCTTGCAGGCTGTGACCTATGGATTGTCCCGAGGGGAGCCGATATGTGTCTTCATTTCTGTTCTGTGTTTATTTTAATTAATTTTCATTTGTTGCTTCGAAGGTGAATGTGTGATGCTCATTTTTGTGACGACACATGCGTCACCAGATGTGATTGTGCGACATCATGCGGGTTATTTGGTATATGTTTCTGTGTGGTTGATGTGACATATCTTTGTCTGGGTGTGGGTGGGTGGTGCCCGGAGTGGGGCCCTGGGGGGTGGGGGCAGGTAGGGTCCTGGGGGTGATGGCAGTGTGTGTTGTTGCCCTCTTAGGGCTCCGGGATGCATGTTCTGTGGCTCCATGGCATCTGTTGTTCTTCAGGTGTGGCTCTGGGCTGGGCTCTCTTTTGTGGTGCAGGTTGTAGTCTGACTTTGCACCAGGTTGGAGCAGGTGTTAGTTTCCTGGTGCTAACGCGCTTTATCGCATGTTTTGTGATCTTATCGCAGATCAGGCTGGTCGTTGAGAATGTTGTGGTGTGGTGTTGTAGCGGCTTTTTGCTCGGGAACGCCTCCTCTGCATCTCATTAGCGATAGTTGCCGGGGTCATCCGTGGCAATGTTTTTTGCGGCTCCTATCGCCGGAAAACTGGTGATATGGGCTGTTTGCACCAGCTTTGAATGGGGTGGTAAGTTTATCACAAATTTGGCTGCGTTAAGGTGCCAATAGCTCCTTGAGAATATGGCCCAGTGTGTATATCTGTATCGTCCCTTTGCTCTAAGACGCGCTATGCAAGGGAGAGGCTTGCTTTTGTCCAAATAGATGAATAGGTAATATGATCTGGCAGTTTGGAGCTGCTATAACCGCTTCTTTGTTCCTCTGCTGGTCTTTTCAGATTTTTTCATATAATCAAAGCCAATGGAGAGCATTTAATCGCAGAATAGAGAAGAAATGTATGCTCTTGTAATATATTAGGTTAAATTGGTTGCATCATTTTGAAGAAATAGGAAGGTTGGTAGGAATACATTGTATAATTTTAGTACAAGGCTGTACATTCAGTTTGGGAAAATGTCTTAATTATTAGATACATTTTACAATGATATTCATAAATATTAGTTTTTTTAGATATATGATGATATTACTGTAAACAAGACGAATGATAAAAAAAATAAGTGGAACGTGGAGATTTTTCTGATTTATTACTTTTGAAGGTGTATTTATGTTTTTATATAATATTCATATATATTATAAGAAAAGCTACAAAATAGCTAGCAATGACTCATCAATCATCTTAGGTATGTTTTTAACAAAAAGAGTGAATCCAGTATTAGCACTATTTTTTCCTGTACATGTAATGTTTGTCACTTATTGTGAAGACATTGTCTGAACTAAAGAGGAGTTTTAAATATCTAATTGATTAATTTTGTAGACAGGACCATTATCAACAGGTGGTAATTGGTCTTATAGCATTTATTATGTTTTTTTAATATGCCAAATAGCATTGGAAACTGTTTTGTTTTTGATGTTAGCTGTATTATTTTTGCGTTCAGTTCTATTTTCATTATTGTTAAGTTTAGGGTAGATTTTGGTTAGCTCAAAAATTGTCAATGCAATTAGGGCAACTATATTTTCCAATACCATTAAATTTTTGTTTTGTGATGTAGTAGTAGGTTATTTAATAAGTTCAATGTATAATTTCACTTTGTTTTTTATGCAAGAATAATCTGCATTAGTGTGATGTTGATACTAAACCTAGTGTTTTTGTCACTTTACACAGCAGTCCTGAAGAAGCAATTAATTTGGGAAACACGTGTTGGCTGTGGATGTCATGTTTTGTAAATGAAGAATTATGGAATAATAACCGTTGAAAAAAACATACTTTGAAATAAAGACTTTACACGGATCTCTGAATCGTATTGTGTGTTTTTCTCAGTCATGAACTAAAGTGGACCATATGGATTATTCCCTGTGAGGGAAAACGGGGATCTGAGAATCAGCGCCAGGCTAAATCTCTATTTTTCCCACTGTGAAATTATATATATATATATATATATATATATATATATATATATATATATATATATATATATATATATATATATATACATATATATATATTATCTACTGGCGGTCGCCAGTAGATAGTTATAGTTAGGACCGTGTTTCCATAGGAAAACTGAAAATTCTATTTTGAATAACTTTTCAAAACTAATGGGTCGCTCCGCTCAGCTCCTACCCTGAAAGTCTCGGGGTGATTCGTCAAGCGGGGACTGAGAAAAAAGGGGGGTCCCAAAACGCGTTTTCCCCATGCATTTTCCCATAGTCGAAGGTACAGCCCGAACGGCTGAACAGAATTACTTGAAATTTGGCAAAGAGGTAGTCCTCAGGTCAGGCATGTGCCTTTTGCATATATGGTGTCAATCTGTTCAGTAGTTCCTGAGAAAATTGCAGTTAAAAGCACATAAATATCTATAGCCGCGCACCGTGCGCGCACGGTACGCGCACGGTGCCGTGCGTGAGCGTAATTCTGATTGGTGGATTCATGTCAGTCAACATTCGAATCGGTCAAAATCAGGAAGTGTTGACCGCCATTTTGTGTGTGACAGTGAAAAAGAAAGGTGGAGAACGTGAAAAGGGGGTAGGGTACAGAGTTCCTGACCCCCTAGCTTTTGTCAGGGGGTCCCTGAAGGACCATGAAGGGTGAAAAAACATTTTTTTTTTTTTACAAAAATCGCGGGGTGCGCGCGACGGTGCGCGCACGGTACGCACACCGTCGCGAGGTGCGCGCACGGTCGCGCACGGCAGAATCATAAAAAAAATAGAATTAAAAAAGTGTTTAGATGTTAGGTGGCTCTAAAAAGAGCTGTTGTGTTAATTGAGGGACAGAGGAAAAAAAAGACATGGCAAAAATTATAGGGTGCCGCACGTGTGCTGCTGTATCTTGCTCTCTATTAGCGGAATGCTGGTGTCTGCATAAGAGAGAAGAGCATTGCACCGTATATGCACCCTCTTAAACAGAGGGTGTATATCCAGAGGAACCGAACCAGGTGAAGCTGCCGCCGCAGATGAAGTATGGTTTTGAGAATGGAACTCTTAAATTTTGAGTCGGTGTATCAAAGGTTATATTAGGGTGTGAGAAGATGTGGTAATTTATCACATTGATGACATCATCAGTGATGTCATCAGTGATGTCATTTGAGATGTCATCAGTGATGTCATGAGTGATGTCACTGACCATGTCATGAGTGATGTAATATGTGACGTCATCAGCAGTGGATTGCGGGCGCGCGAGTTATAGTTAGCTGAACTAACTATAACAGGGGAATTTCATTGGTTTTTTACGAGTGAAATGTCCAGCTAACTATAACATGTGTGAAACCTATGGTTTTTTCAGTGAATATATATATATATATATATATATAGATATATACATATTCCAAATGAAGCACTCGAAAAATCCAAGGAGCCACACACGTCGTGGATTCTTATCGTTTTATTGGGCAGGCTGCAGATTCCAACAAAATCCTCTCAGCATTGCATCTTTAGCCATACGCGTTTCGGGTGATACCCGTGATCACTGGTTCTGCATGAAAAGAAACAACGGGTCAGCTGTCATCATTTAAACTTTTAAAGTTCCGCTTGAGTAGGCGTATGCAGGCTAAGCATTGTGGTTATAATAGTTTTTGCCATTTATCACACTCCTGAATAGGTGCCGTAATTTCCCAAAAACATTGCAAAGTTCTTAAAGCAGCTGTTTATAGGTAACGTTGGGACACTGCTTACTTTAGTCATGTCCAAACGACCACGTCGTTCCAACTGTGCCAAAGGAAAATCAAAGGCACAGACCTGCTTTGTATGCAGTGGGGTCCCCTCCGGGCCAGAGCAGGCCGTACATATTCCAAATGAAGCGCTTGAAAAAGCGAAAAAGCCACACACGTCGTGGATTCTTATTGTTTTATTGAGCAGGCTGCAGATTCCAACAAAATCCTCTCAGCATTGCATCTTTAGCCATACGCGTTTCGGGTGATACCCTTGATCACTGGCTCTGCATGAAAAGAAACAACGGGTCAGCTGTCATCATTTAAGCTTTTAAAGTTCCACCTGAGTAGGCGTATGCAGGCTAAGCGTTGTGGTTATTATAGTTTTTGCCATTTATCACACTCCTGAATAGGTGCCGTAATTTCCCCAAAACATTGCAACATTAAAGCAGCTGTTTACAGGTAATGTTGGGACACTGCTCACTTTCGCCATGTTCAAACGACCACGTCGTTCCAACTGTGCCAAAGGAAAATCAGAGGCACGGACCTGCTTTGTATGCAGTGGGGTCCCCTCCGGGCCAGAGCAGGCTCCTTCGCTATATATACACATTATTGCGAATTGTTGACCACACTCTCTTGGCATGTTGATATTTTTATCCTCGAAAGTCTGACAAACAGCCAGCTACGTTCTATGTTATCACTTTTCATATACTGTCCCTGAATCACACATTTTCACTTTACATTTTGTAACTAAAGGTGAATGAAGCAAGTAGGATTTCACTCTCAACAACGTGGTTGAGGCTAAGTTGATCTTTGACAACCACATGCTGATGTTATTGTGTGCACAAATAAATATAATTGTGTCAACCCAGGAAACTTTTAAACCTTATTGTCTCAATGTACATATTTCTAGAACCTTAAATTTACTTAAATGTAGGTTTCTTATTACTTCATTCACTGTTCTATGCAAGGCAGACAAAGGCACGATCACAAACATGTGCTCAATGTGCTGCATAAACAATTGTCCACACCATTTATTTGGGTGTAAAGATTAATTTGTTTATAAATACTCAGTAACAGACAACTATAGGTCACACAAGCTGTTGGAACAAACGTCCTTTACAGGACTCCATTACACTCCTCCTATATGCACCCCATTCAAAGTAGCACTTGATGTTATTCACATTTCACATGAGCTTGATTTAAATTAATCCCATGGCTCGAGCTGAAAAAATAAGCCTGATTCTCTAACTTCTGGTGATTACACTTCACATTGGATAACACATGTACTTTCTTCTTAATGAGGTGAAACTACTGATGAATGTTCAGACTGGTTATCTTCTTCAGTCCATGCTTGTAGGTAATACTTTTACATTTATCTTGTACCACCTCGATGCTCGTTAATGGGTGATATCCTGGTAGTCCATCTATTTATCTCTGGTCTCCCTCTCATTTGATGATGCAGGGGCCCCCAATATCTGGTAGAGCGGCTGCAGAGCTGTGGGACCTACAGAGCTGCGGAGCAAGCGAGACTCTGCGACACCTTAGAGAGCGAGAGAGTGGAGGTGAGAGGCGGGGAAGAGACTGGCGGAGAGGGGCTAACGTGCGAGCGAGGAAGACCTGCGGAGCTTGCCTCCCTTCCCCCTCCCCCTCACCTCGCGGTTTGGCTCAGCACTGCTTTGCTTCACGCCGCCAAGACCCTGCCTAACCTCGCCAATCCCACAATTACAATCCGGCCTTACCTGTCTAGCCTGGAGTGAGAAAGACCGGTTCGGAAGTCTATTGGAGACAGAGGGTGCTAGCAGTGATTTTTGGTGACAAGCGCAGCTGCCCTTTAGCAAGCAGCCACAGCAAGTGAGCCCTTGGGGTCTTGCGGAGGTGGCCTGCAACACAGCCTTGGGAGCCCCGCTTGACTAAGTCCTCGTTCCTGCTCCAGCCCCCCACCATCTTAACAAAAGACATCGCTATACTTCATTTGCCCAGCTGTATTTCTATACTGCCATTGATGCGGATTGATGCGGATCTCCTTTAGTTTTAACTTTGCGGGACGCGCAGCGGACGGCGAACGGATTTACCGATACAGCAACTACTGTGACCAGAGGGCCCTGAGGCAGCGAGGGGGAGCGTCATCAGCAGCAGCCCCTCCCCTTACACCGGCAGGCCTTCAAAGTGACCTCGCGCCTCCCGCTTCGCGGGACGCGCAGCGGGACACGCCGGGCTAAGCCCGGGCTAAGGGCGGGCCGTCCAAGGCCGATCGAGGCTGGGCCACCCCCCCTGTCCTCCCCACTCCAAGGTCGCCTACCTTCCCTGAACCAGGTGATTGACTTGTGCCTTGTCTCCCTCTGGATTTACAGGAACTGCCCGCCATAGACTCCTGACAGGCTTAAGTGTCTTACTCTCCACATGGTATAACTGCATTTATGTGATCTGCGTTTCGATATTACCAAGTTAACCAATATGTCCTCTCACACGACTAAACGAAGGCCTTCTCTGGTTGGGGGCTCAGTCAGGGGGACACTCGACCACTTTATTACCAGGGCCGCTTCCGTGCTAGAAAAAGAGATCGCCATCACGGAACGCCGCTTATCACTGGACCCCGCTTTTCAGAAGCGATCTTCAATGGGCCATATTCAACAGGCCATTTCACCGCCACCTAGGGATAATGACTTTGATTCAATCCCTGATCCTGGCCCATCTGCGCCTCATCATGATCCAATAGACATAGCCTCTATTTCCACCGAGCCTGAAATTTGTTCCCTCAATTCTCAACTCACTGTCGGCACCCCTCCCGTGGATTTATCACCTACCCACATTGTTAAGACCCCTAAGCGAAAACCGGGAAATAACAGACCCAGCCGCTCGAAGGCAATAGCAAAATCCACCCGGTCTGCTCCACCAAAAAAAAGGAGAAAGGATGGCCACTTGGATGCGCCTCAAAATACGCCCCAACCAACACGGTCCCCCACACATACTAGGCCCCCAGTATCTTCCACGCAGCCTCCTATTTCCCCTTATTCTAATTTACTTACCGACATAGAGCACTTGGTAAGATCTTTACTCTCACCTCTTTTAGAGAGAGTTAAGAACATCGCATCACAGCTAGCATCTTTGGAAGTCTCGCATGCGTCTCTTCTTGCCTCAAACACAGAATTGAATTCCCATTTACGTAAAAACCCCTCGGTCACCCATTCTCTACCTCACACTCTAACGACTACCCAGACCAACCCATACAACCAAATACAGAACACACAAGCTTCCCTGTCTACCCTACAGATGCAATCTTCCGTCAAAGGAGCAATTAGAGAAGATCCAACTCCCATTTCCACAGACCCCCGGGGTATTAACTTCTATAGGCAGCCCTCCTCAGCTGACAAATTAGATAGAAGCTCACACATTGACTTGCCCCCTGAAGCAGCACCTTATATAGTCACCCTCATTGGCGTCCCAGTTCTTGCCCAGGGTAAAACGGAGAGCTTCCAGGAACTCAAAAATAAAGTAGTACACTGGCTGACTCAGAATAGACCGCTCCCCCCTGAAATCAATGGTGAGATTCTACACGTCAGGAGATTAAATTGGCTGGGCCCTAGACCCAAGGACAAACAGGGAGACGTCATCATCATTAATTTTCGAGATCATAGAGTGCTCCCTCATATTGTGGACTGGTACTCCCCGCGTAGGGGCTCCGGAATTTCAACGGCCGATTTAAGTTATTTTTACCCCCGCTCCCTTTTGACACATCCCACACCTTCATACCTCTTATCGAGGGCCACTCCCGAGATATGTCACTTCACTATTCCCACTTCTAACAGCTACGCTACCCTCTCGGATCTGAACGAACAGGACTGACTCTCTCACCCTGGACCGATGGCTGACAATTCATCTCAAATGAGTATTCAGTCACCCTCCTTAGTACCAGACAACCCTAACATCACGATTAATACGTTGCCTAGTACCACCATGGGGTGGAAATCACCTCTTGCCACTGTTTCCCATCCTTCACTTCCAGTGCTACCGTTTCCGCCGGTTGTCCTGACTACCACCCTCCATTCCCCCCATTTGATCCACAGGGACCTTCATCTCTTGACAAATTCCCCGCCTTTTATAGAAACTGCCAAGGCTGTAACAGACTCGCCGCCTGGTACTCTTTGTACGTTTGAGCCCTTGCAGGAAGACAGTCTCTTGTCTTGGAACGTGGCAGGTCTCCTTGACAAGCTGTCTAACCCTGCATGGACTCAAATCGTCTCCCGATACAGTATAATCTGCCTCCAGGAAACCTGGACCCCTACAGAGCTTCATCTTCCAGGTTATCAGACCTTTCACACCCCAGCCTCCCCCAGTCCTTATGGCAGACACAAGGGAGGACTCACGACCTACATCTCTGTAGAACTCCGATTAAAACCAACCTATATTACACAGTCTTCTTACTACCAATTAATCAGTTTGTCCGGCGGCTCCATTCATAATGTCGTTCTGGTCAATCTCTATAATAACATCCCAAATGCATACTTGGACCCGGTGTTTAACGGATTAAAATCCGACCTAATAAACAAAGAGTCCCAAAACAACTCTGATACTTTAATTATCCTGGCAGGTGATTTCAACTGCCCGCTTTGTTCTCAGAATATCAGAGGCACTTGTGGTCGGATGACTGAAATGGATGATTACCCTAACCATTTCTGTCACTCTAAATTGGGAGACTTGTTAAACGGATTATTATTTTATTTCAATCTATCCTTTGTTAATGATTTATGTTCTCCCCTTAAGTCCTTTAAACCCACCTATAATGGGAGAGGTTGTCATACCACGATCGACTACTCACTCATATCCACAAGGTACTCAGGCTTGATAACCAATTGGGAGACCCTTGAAATTCCTATCAGTGACCACTACCCCATCGAGGTTACCTTAAAACTAACCCCGAATATTAAAGGCCCGGCCAGGCAGAACACCACTTATTCCCCTCCCCTGCAGCTGGGCACCACCATGGGCCTTTTCCTCAAATGGGACAAAGTAGTCCCCTCCATTTTCCTAATAAACCTGGTTACCAATAATTATGATCACTTTCAAATTTGCCTGTCATCTACGGAAACCCCACAGACAATATGCAGCTCGTTCTCCGTAATCATGACAGAAATCAAAAACCTTCTTGCGCGCGCGCCAAAGAAATCTGCCCCTTCCCCCCACGGTTGGTTTGACAGGGACTGCTCTAAAGCCTTGCGCGTGTTGAAAGCAGCTCTGAAATCCAACCCTAGAAACCGTCATGAGATCCAGATCGCTAGACATAACTACTGTACCAAACGCCAGGCAAGGAAAAAACAGCTGAAATTGTCGGCCTGGGCAGCCCTGGTGGAAGCCTCCGAAAATAAAGATAACACCGCCTTCTGGAGGGCAGTCAATGCCCCCTTTTTCTGATTTTCCAAGCCTTCGTCCTTGGACTCAGCCATCACCCCCGAAACCTGGGTCACTCATTTCAGCTCTCTATACAATCCTACTAACTTGGTCACTCTACCTTCTGAAACTGATTCTGTATCCATATCCCCTCCTGATTCAACTACCCCCTCTTCTTTTCCCCTAAATATTGTTTTTGACCATGATGAAGTACTAATGGCTTTAAATGACAGCCCCTCCGGGAAAGCCCCAGGCCCTGACTGTGTCCCTATAGACGTTTTTAAGTCACACCCTGACTTATGGGCCCCACTGCTCACTAACGCTTTGAACTCTCTGAATTCCACTGGTTTCATTTCCACCTGGCCATCGGCTGTTGTCGTCCCGATTTTTAAAAAAGGCGCGAGGGATAATCCCGCCAATTACCGCCCTATCTCACTTTTAGACTCCCTCATGAAGGTAGCCGGGCGAATTATTTTAAATAGATTACACGATTGGCTAAGCACTAAAGATATTATCTCCGAAATGCAATATGGTTTTAGGCAATGCAAAGGCACCATTGAACAGGGTCTTAATCTGTCCCTTATTATAGCCAAATATACTCAGGCAAAAAAAGGTAACCTCTACATAACCTTTTTTGACCTCAGCTCAGCATTTGACTGTGTTGATCATGGGCAGTTATGGGACTCCCTCACAGAAATTGGCTTAGACCCTACCATTATATTATTCATTAAAGAGCTGTACAGGGATGCATCGGCCCGCGTGAGATATGGCATCAACGGGGAATGCTCCGACAGATTCGCTATTAGGCGAGGTGTAAGACAGGGTTGTATATTAGCCCCTTTACTTTTCACCCTTTATATCAACTCTGTCAGTCACCACCTGTCTAGAACTTACCACGATTACCCAACAATTAATAGTAAATCGATCCCCATCTTGCTTTATGCCGACGACGCGGCAATAATGTCCCAGACTCCCATGGGGCTTCAGAGGGCTGTTTCTGAATTTTCTGACTTTATGTCAAAGAGAGGCCTAAAAGTTAACACCTCCAAAACCCATAGTATGTCCTGTGGCCCAGGGATTGGGAAAAAGCCATGTACTATCTTTTTGAATGGCAACAAATTATCCAATGTCGATAGCTTCCCTTACCTGGGCATTACTTTTAATAAGAGGGGCACCTGGAGAGCTGCG
This sequence comes from Triturus cristatus, assembly GCF_964204655.1. NCBI lineage: Eukaryota > Metazoa > Chordata > Amphibia > Caudata > Salamandridae > Triturus > Triturus cristatus. The sequence continues at coordinate 240,594,020 of NC_140582.1, forward strand.
GCCCAAGCCAGAGGCTCAGCAATGACTAAAGCAATAGGTGCACTGACAAACTTTTCAAAAAAATTAGGGGGTCGCCCATTACGCCCCTTATTCCAGATCTATCGGGCGAAGTGCACCTCAACCGGCACCTATGGGTCAGGGATCTGGGGGATTGAATCTGTCGAACATCTTCAGCGCCTCGAGAATGCTTTTCTACGTTATCTCTTGGCTGTTCCCCCCGGCACCTCTACCCATATGGTGCACACAGAACTGGGCCTCACATACATTGCAGACACAATTAACTCCTCTCCCCTCATCCTATGGCATAAAATTTGGATCAACGAAGATACACCATTTAATAGGGAAATCATAGTAGACTGTCTAAAACTGACAGAGGTCAGGAACATTAAATGGCTGAACTATGTAAAAGGGTTATCCACTGACATCGGGCATCCGGAATTCTTTTACTGATCCATCAACCTTATCTCACATATCCAAAGCCGAGCTTAAGCGACTTGTTTTAAATCATCTGCACCGTAAACGCTGGCTCTTAGAATCACAGAAGTCCACCACTGTTGATTACCAAAATTCGATCACTGTGACTGGCATACAGCAATACTTATTACTAGAACCATCTCCATTCATTCGTATGCTCCTGACCCGTCTTCGCATTAACACGTTCTTCAGACTTCTTACTTTCCCTAATCCAAATTGCTGGGACACTGACCTACAAAAATGCCCCTGTGATGGCCTCTCGCCTCAATCCAACATCCATTGCATCCTTTTCTGCAGATTTTATCACCTGCCAAGGACTACTTTTTTAAAACCACTGCTGAGATCTTGGGGTATACGCACATGCAAACTGGCATACTGCAAATTAAAATCTTTGGAAACCCCTTTAGTCCTGGCAGCTATGTCATCTTACCTGAAAATGACGATGAGGCTGAGGTCATCAATGCAACCCTAACCTGTTTTAAATTTTGTTGCTTAGCTGTACCTATCTTTTTAACTTTTGTGATTTTACTTACGTTATTGACTGCATGTAATTTTAGCTGTTTTAAGGATTTTTATTCATGTGTACTTTTTTGATATTGTATTTACATATCGAATAAAGCTCAATATCTATCTATCTATCTATAACAGGGGAATTTCATTGGTTTTTTACGAGTGAAATGTCCAGCTAACTATAACATGTGTGAAACCTATGGTTTTTTCAGTGAATATATATAGATATATATATATATATATATATATATATATATATATATATATAGATATATACATATTCCAAATTAAGCACTCGAAAAAGCCAAGGAGCCACACACGTCGTGGATTCTTATCGTTTTATTGGGCAGGCTGCAGATTCCAACAAAATCATCTCAGCATTGCATCTTTAGCCATACGCGTTTCGGGTGATACCCGTGATCACTGGTTCTGCATGAAAAGAAACAACGGGTCAGCTGTCATCATTTAAACTTTTAAAGTTCCGCTTGAGTAGGCGTATGCAGGCTAAGCATTGTGGTTATAATAGTTTTTGCCATTTATCACACTCCTGAATAGGTGCCGTAATTTCCCAAAAACATTGCAAAGTTCTTAAAGCAGCTTTTTATAGGTAACGTTGGGACACTGCTTACTTTAGTCATGTCCAAACGACCACGTCGTTCCAACTGTGCCAAAGGAAAATCAAAGGCACAGACCTGCTTTGTATGCAGTGGGGTCCCCTCCGGGCCAGAGCAGGCCGTACATATTCCAAATGAAGCGCTCGAAAAAGCGAAGAAGCCACACACGTCGTGGATTCTTATCATTTTATTGAGCAGGCTGCAGATTCCAACAAAATCCTCTCAGCATTGCATCTTTAGCCATACGCGTTTCGGGTGATACCCTTGATCACTGGCTCTGCATGAAAAGAAACAACGGGTCAGCTGTCATCATTTAAGCTTTTAAAGTTCCACCTGAGTAGGCGTATGCAGGCTAAGCGTTGTGGTTATTATAGTTTTTGCCATTTATCACACTCCTGAATAGGTGCCGTAATTTCCCCAAAACATTGCAACATTAAAGCAGCTGTTTACAGGTAATGTTGGGACACTGCTCACTTTCGCCATGTTCAAACGACCACGTCGTTCCAACTGTGCCAAAGGAAAATCAAAGGCACGGACCTGCTTTGTATGCAGTGGGGTCCCCTCCGGGCCAGAGCAGGCTCCTTCGCTATATATACACATTATTGCGAATTGTTGACCACACTCTCTTGGCATGTTGATATTTTTATCCTCGAAAGTCTGACAAACAGCCAGCTACGTTCTATGTTATCACTTTTCATATACTGTCTGTTAGACCTGTCAGCCCTTTGGGTGGTCCCTCCTCATCATTATTTATTTTGTCCCACTTTTGCCTCAAACCCTGTTTGAATTTTTCCTTTTTGGGAACCACCAGACTTCTTTTTAGTGTTGCTACAGATTCAGGGAGCCATTTTAGCTACCCCTGAAACTTCTGTCTGAGGGCCTGAAGCACAAAATGGTGGCCTCCCATGACATCACCAGCATCCACTGGAACCTACCAGCACCTTCCAGAACCTTCCAGGAGATTCCAGAACTGTGTGACAGTTGGAAACCGTTTAGAATGTTGGGAGGATAAGAGAGGCAGTTGGCAGTTGGAGCTGGCAGTTGGCACCTGACTGGTGAAGAGAGAGGAGCACAAGAGTGAAGGAGGAAGGAGTGAAGCAGCAGGGGTGGAAACTTGTGCCTGGAGTGGGGTCCATAAACCCACCCTTGATACTTGTCCCAGCTGATGGATCCCAGCCTATAGCCCTGTGTGGGAAGAAGAAAGAAGAGAACCATCCTAAGGACCTGGACAGCAGGAACAGGCCTTAGAACCAAGAAGATAACAAGATTCTGACCTGAGAGTTGGTTTCCCTGGAGCCTGGCGTCGAGTAGCCGAAGACCTGGAGCCCGAGGTGGAGAAGCGGCGCTGACTGAGGTAGCAGACGTCGTACCCGGAGCCGCCTGAGGTCATAAGAGGGCGCCGGCGGAGGTCGAGTGGAATACCAAGGGTCGAGAAGGAGGTGAACCGAGGTCGAGCGAGCGGCGTCATCGGAAGGGTGAAGTCCGCCCTCCGGAGTCGTCGGAGACCGAGGTAGAGGAGCACCGGAGGTCGGGAGTGAGGATCGCACTCCGGAGTCGCCCGGAGCCTGTGAGGAGGAGCACCGGAGGTCGGGGGTGAGGATCGCACCCCGGAGTCGCCGGAAGTCGACAGCGAGGCCAGGCCGGCCGACGTCATCGGAGCCGAGTGCGCCATCGGACCGGAGCCGCCCGAAGTCGACATCGTGTGGAGACTGCCCGACGCCGTCGAATCGAAGGTAGAGGTCGAACCGAGGCCCCGACATCGGACCGGAACCGCCTACCGGCGTCGTCAAAGAACTGACACTGTGCCGAGGCCGCCGAGACCGAACCGGAACCGCCTCACGGCGTCGACACGACTCCAGCGGCGTCGACACGACTCCAGCGGCGTCGGAACATCAGAAAAGGGCAGTAAGTGGAGTAGAGGGCGCCTAAGGCCCTGTGGAGACCTGAGAGACTACTCTAAGGGGCTAGGGAGGAGCTGAAACCCACCTGACTGTGCCTGGGGTGAACTGGGACTAACCTAGAGAGGTTGTGTGGAGAAGGGAAGCCAGGGCATTGGTATTTCCCCCTCTTTTTGATCTACCTCAGTTTAGGCCTCAGCCTTTGCCTCAGCCAGGGAGTAGTACCCCTCAAGCCTTTCACACCCTACAAGCTGTGCCTGGGCCAATTCAGCCCTTCAGTAGTGAAGTGTCATCTGATTCACAAAGTGTACTGTATACTTCTAATTATTTATTGGGGTTACTGTATTTATTAAGTTCTCATCTATTTATTGCTGCACTGAATTTCTAGGTCCACAGGACTTGCTGGTGTACAGTATTTATTGGGACAGTATTTATTGATACAGTATTTATTACCTCAAAGTATTTAATTGACTGTATATATTGCACTTGTATTTATGCCCTGTTATTTATAATCACCCCTATTTATTTCAGCAAACAGCCAATATTTATTTGACCTGCTATATTTAAAAATGTATATATTGTGATTGTTATTTATTTTCCCAATCAGCAACTAAGAGAAGAAAGATAAAGAAACATATTTTCATAATTTTTACGGTGTAGAGTCGTTTTTGGAACGGATGCACGCATGGTTATTGTATGGGTATATTGTATGCTTAGCACTGCGCCTGTTTCCTGACCACTCGAGCCAAGCTACCACAGTGTGTTCGGGGAGTCCACCACCACCCTGCGGAGTGGGAGTGGGCTGTTTCCAACATAAATTGGTGTTCAGTGGTGGGATAGAGCTGTGCCTACATATACTCAACAATAACTGTGGGTAGTCCATAGGCCTACACCGGGAGTTTTCTCACAGCGGCCTTCCAAATTGTGGGTTTTTGTTTTTTTCCAAATTTACTCTGGTGGTGGGAGGAGGTATTACTAAAGGTACCCCCCTGCATTGTTACTGCACAAAACCTATCCTCTAACCTGAGTGGGCAAGATGGAGTTTGTTCTTGAAGATTTAGAAACATACACTGTGGCCCAACTCAGGGAGTTTTGCCAGCGAGAGGGGGTGTACTGTCCCCCAGGAGCAAAGAAGGGTGCACTTCAAACCAGCTTAAGGGCTTGGGGGGAGGCACGCAGGGAAGGCAAGGCTGAGGAGGAAGACAGGGATGGAGAGCCTGACCCCGAGGGGGCTGAGATGTACCAACCTGAGGTGGGGAACCTGTCAGCAGGGCCCAGGACACTTTCTAGGGGGGGCAGCCGTGCCTCTAGTGGGGGCTTATCCAGCGTGGAGTTAGCAGATCGGAGAGAGAAAAGACAGCTCACATTGGATTTAGCAAAGCTGGAGAAGGAGAAGGAGGAACAGAGGTTGGCTCATGAGACGGAGAAAGAGAGGATGGCTCATGAGATAAGACTGAAGGAGATAGAGCTTCAGATCCTCAGAATTGGGGCACCAACTGTTCCTAATGGTGGCAGCCAAATCCAAGAGTCCACCAGGGAATCCAAACCTTACCTGCCAAAGGACATTGTAGCAAGCTATGGGGCAGGTGATGACATCGCCAAATGGCTCGCAGCCTATGAGGTCTCATTGAGGGCCCATGGGGTTCCAGCGAAGTATTGGGGAGGGGGACTGTATAAATACATGCCTCCAGCTGGTAGGGATGCTTTATTGGCCCTCGAAGAGGATGAGCAAACCCACTACCCCACCATGAAACTGGCGCTCATCAGGAAGTTTGGACTTACTCCGGAAAAGTATAGACAGAAGTTCAGGGGTAGTCACAAACTGGGCACACAGAATTGGGTGGACTTCCTGGACTATGCAAAGAAGGCACTGGAAGGTTGGATTCAGGGCAGTGAAGTCAGGAACTACGAGGAGCTGTTTGACCTAGTACTGAAGGAACACCTACTCGAGAAATGTTTCCCTGAACTGCGGCAACACCTGGTGGATAGCAAGCTGACCAGCCCCCGGAAGCTTGCTGAGGAGGCGGACATTTGGGCTAGTACCCGGGTGTCCACCAGGGGGACTGGAGGGGATACTCAAAAGGCCGGACAGGGCGCCCCCCAAAAGAAAGAAGGAGGGGAAAAGAAAAAGGAGTTCTCCAAAGGCCCCCAAAATAACTTCCAAGGGAAGGGAACAGGATTCACCTCTAAGGCTAACCCACCCAGAAACCCTAATCCTGGCCAGAGTCAGCAGCCAAGGGTTGTCCATTGCTACGAGTGCGGTGGCGTTGGACACTATAAAGGAGATCCGAAGTGTCAGAAACGCTCACCCCCTCCCACTGGAGGAAAGCCCCCCGGGGTAGCTAGTGTAGTGCTCGGGGAGGAGATGCCCTTAACTAAGGGAAGGGAGTGGGCGGGTGTCACTTTAGTGTCCCTGGGAGAACGGGAGATGGTTCCTAAGATCCAGGTGCCCGCAAATACTGCAAAGTATGGGCAGTGGATCACCATCAATGGCCAAAGAGGGGAGGCTCTGAGAGACACAGGAGCCAGTATGACTATGGTACGTAGCCAACTGGTGTCTCCAGAGCAAGTCATTCCCGATGTACTCCACCCAGCCGCGATGGCTGACGGCAGAACCGGCCACTATCCCGTGGCTGAGGTTCCCTTTGAATGGGGGGGGGGTTGCAGGTTCACTTCGAGTTGCCGTAAGCCCTGCCGTGCCAGTCGATTGTCTGCTGGGCAATGACATGGAGCACAACGCTTGGAAGGAGGTGGAATACCGGACTCATACCGAGATGCTGGGTACACCTGACTGGGCCTGTGTTAGCACAAGGTCCGAGACTACCCGAAGAGGGAGTTCATTCCGGCTGGAGCCTGGAACAAAGGCCCAGCCAGCTGCCAGTCAAGGGAAGAACCGAGGACAGGAGGAGCCTGCCTCGGCGTCTCCACCCCGTAGGACGGATAGGCCACCGGAGGTGGTGGACCAGGAGTCTGCGGAGGGGGACGTTACCAACCTGGAGGACTTACCCATCCCGGCCGAGTGGCACGTGGAGGGAGGCCCGTCCAGGGAGGAATTCTGCCAGGGCCAGAGGGAGTGCCCTACCCTTGAGGGGCTGAGGCGACAGGCCGAAGCCCAGGCAGCAGGGAACGTTGAAGGGAACTACAGTGTCTACTGGGAGGATGGCCTCCTCTACAGTGAACCCAAGGCACCCCTACCTGGATCGTCACGAGCCTTGGTAGTACCTCAACGTTTTCGAGCCTTCCTGTTAGAGTTGGCTCACGAAATCCCCTTGGCAGGACACCTGGGGCAAGACAAGACCTTCGCCCGTCTTGTCCCACACTTTTATTGGCCTCAGATGAAAGTGTCGTCCGATACCTACTGCCGGACATGTGTGTCTTGCCAAGCCAGTGGGAAAACAGGGGTGAAGCTGAAAGCTCCCCTGGAACCACTTCCTGTCGTTAGCACCCCCTTTGAAAGGGTGGGCATCGACATTGTGGGTCCATTAGATCCACCGACTACAGCTGGTCACAGGTTTATCCTGGTTCTGGTGGATCATGCCACACGGTACCCAGAGGCAATACCTCTGAGGACCATAACAGCACCTGTTGTGGCAAGGGCCCTGATGGGAATCTTTACCCGAGTGGGTTTTCCCAAGGAAGTTGTGTCCGACAGGGGGACCAACTTCATGTCAGCATATATGCGGGCAATGTGGAAGGAGTGTGGAGTGACCTACCGGTTCACAACTCCTTACCACCCCCAGACCAATGGTCTGGTGGAAAGGTTTAATAAAACCTTGAAAGGCATGATCAGAAGTCTGCCTGAAAGCCTGCGGAGGAAATGGGACGTCCTCCTACCCTGTTTACTTTTTTCTTACAGGGAAGTGCCACAGAAGGGAGTGGGCTTCAGCCCCTTCGAGCTTCTGTATGGGCACCCTGTACGCGGACCTCTTAACCTGGTGAGAGACGGATGGGAAAGAACTCCCAGAAAGCTCCCCCAGGATGTGGTGAGCTACATGCTGGCCTTCCGGAGCCAAATGGCTAAGTTGTGGAAGCAAGCTTCTGACAACTTGGAAGCCAGCCAAGCAGTGATGAAGGCGTGGTATGACCACAACGCTCACCCGGTGGAGTTGGAGCCTGGCCAGAAGGTGTGGGTGATCGAACCAGGAGAGCTTAGTGCCCTCCAGGATCGCTGGTCAGGACCCTTTGAGGTGTTGGAGAAGAAGGGTAAGGCTACCTACTTGGTGGACCTGAAGACCCCTCGTCAGCCCCTGCGGGTGCTGCATGCCAACCGCCTCAAACCCCACCACGAGAGGCCCGAAGTCATCTTGATGATGGTGACTGACGGAGGAGAGGACGTGGAAAGCGAGCCTCTCCCTGATCTGTTTGCGTCTCAAGAAAAGGATGGGTCGGTGGAGGGAGTGATTCTCTCCCCATCCCTAACTCCTGAACAGCAGGAGGACTGTCGCCAGGTCCTGGGGCAGTACTCCTCGTTGTTCTCCCTTGTCCCGGGTAGGACTCACCTGTGCGTCCATGACGTGGACACAGGAGACAGCCCACCTGTGAAGTCCAAGATCTACCGGATGTCTGACAAGGTGAAGGCCAGCATTCATAGTGAAGTCACTAAGATGCTGGAGCTAGGAGTGATTGAACCTTCTAGCAGCCCCTGGTCCAGTCCGGTGGTGTTAGTACCGAAAGCTGCACCACCGGGTGCCCAACCAGAACTGAGGTTCTGTGTGGACTACCGGGGACTGAATTCAGTGACAAGGACTGATGCTCATCCGATCCCTAGGGCGGATGAATTGATTGACCGGCTGGGAGCTGCCCAATATCTAAGTACCTTTGACCTTACTTCAGGGTACTGGCAGATCTCGTTGACTGATGGAGCAAGGGAAAGGTCAGCCTTCTCCACGCCCAATGGCCACTACCAGTTCTGTGTGATGCCCTTTGGGCTCAAGAACGCACCTGCCACGTTTCAGCGCCTGGTAAACCAGATCCTCACCGGGATGGAGAGTTTCTCTGCTGCTTATCTGGATGACATAGCCGTCTTCAGTAACAGCTGGGAGGATCACTTGCAGCACCTGCAAGCTGTTCTCCAGGCCCTGAGACAAGCTGGATTGACGATCAAGGCCAGCAAGTGCCAGATCGGGCAGGGGTCGGTAGTGTACCTTGGACACTTGGTGGGTAGGGGGACGGTGCAACCCCTCCAGGCGAAGATCGAGGCCATCATGGCCTGGGAACCCCCCAAGACACAGACTGAGGTCCGAGCATTTTTGGGCCTCACGGGATACTATCGCCGCTTCGTGAAGGGGTACGGTACCATCGTAGCCCCTCTCACGGAGCTCACGTCCAAGAAACAACCTCGACGGGTAGTCTGGACGGAGGCTTGTCAGCAAGCCTTTGAGAGATTGAAGAAAGCCATGTGCGAGGCCCCGGTCTTACGGGCCCCAGACTTTTCCAAGGAGTTCATTGTCCAGACAGATGCATCAGAACATGGCATTGGGGCAGTGTTATCGCAGCTCAACGAAGAGGGTCTGGATCAACCCGTGGTCTTCCTATCCAGGAGACTACTTCCCAGGGAACAGAAGTGGAGTGCAATAGAGCGTGAAGCCTTTGCAGTGGTATGGGCTCTGAAGAAGTTGCGGCCATACCTGTTTGGCTCGCACTTCCTAGTTCAGACCGACCACCGACCCCTTCGTTGGCTGATGCAAATGAAGGGGGAGAATCCCAAGTTGTTGAGGTGGTCTATTTCCCTACAGGGGATGGACTTTCAGGTGGAACATCGGCCTGGAGTGGACCACGCCAACGCAGACGGTCTCTCAAGGTATTTCCGCCTTAGTGATGAGAACTCCCAAGGGGTTGGGTAGCTCTCCCCACTTTCAGCTGGGGGGGACGCGTGTTAGACCTGTCAGCCCTTTGGGTGGTCCCTCCTCATCATTATTTATTTTGTCCCACTTTTGCCTCAAACCCTGTTTGAATTTTTCCTTTTTGGGAACCACCAGACTTCTTTTTAGTGTTGCTACAGATTCAGGGAGCCATTTTAGCTACCCCTGAAACTTCTGTCTGAGGGCCTGAAGCACAAAATGGTGGCCTCCCATGACATCACCAGCATCCACTGGAACCTACCAGCACCTTCCAGAACCTTCCAGGAGATTCCAGAACTGTGTGACAGTTGGAAACCGTTTAGAATGTTGGGAGGATAAGAGAGGCAGTTGGCAGTTGGAGCTGGCAGTTGGCACCTGACTGGTGAAGAGAGAGGAGCACAAGAGTGAAGGAGGAAGGAGTGAAGCAGCAGGGGTGGAAACTTGTGCCTGGAGTGGGGTCCATAAACCCACCCTTGATACTTGTCCCAGCTGATGGATCCCAGCCTATAGCCCTGTGTGGGAAGAAGAAAGAAGAGAACCATCCTAAGGACCTGGACAGCAGGAACAGGCCTTAGAACCAAGAAGATAACAAGATTCTGACCTGAGAGTTGGTTTCCCTGGAGCCTGGCGTCGAGTAGCCGAAGACCTGGAGCCCGAGGTGGAGAAGCGGCGCTGACTGAGGTAGCAGACGTCGTACCCGGAGCCGCCTGAGGTCATAAGAGGGCGCCGGCGGAGGTCGAGTGGAATACCAAGGGTCGAGAAGGAGGTGAACCGAGGTCGAGCGAGCGGCGTCATCGGAAGGGTGAAGTCCGCCCTCCGGAGTCGTCGGAGACCGAGGTAGAGGAGCACCGGAGGTCGGGAGTGAGGATCGCACTCCGGAGTCGCCCGGAGCCTGTGAGGAGGAGCACCGGAGGTCGGGGGTGAGGATCGCACCCCGGAGTCGCCGGAAGTCGACAGCGAGGCCAGGCCGGCCGACGTCATCGGAGCCGAGTGCGCCATCGGACCGGAGCCGCCCGAAGTCGACATCGTGTGGAGACTGCCCGACGCCGTCGAATCGAAGGTAGAGGTCGAACCGAGGCCCCGACATCGGACCGGAACCGCCTACCGGCGTCGTCAAAGAACTGACACTGTGCCGAGGCCGCCGAGACCGAACCGGAACCGCCTCACGGCGTCGACACGACTCCAGCGGCGTCGACACGACTCCAGCGGCGTCGGAACATCAGAAAAGGGCAGTAAGTGGAGTAGAGGGCGCCTAAGGCCCTGTGGAGACCTGAGAGACTACTCTAAGGGGCTAGGGAGGAGCTGAAACCCACCTGACTGTGCCTGGGGTGAACTGGGACTAACCTAGAGAGGTTGTGTGGAGAAGGGAAGCCAGGGCATTGGTATTTCCCCCTCTTTTTGATCTACCTCAGTTTAGGCCTCAGCCTTTGCCTCAGCCAGGGAGTAGTACCCCTCAAGCCTTTCACACCCTACAAGCTGTGCCTGGGCCAATTCAGCCCTTCAGTAGTGAAGTGTCATCTGATTCACAAAGTGTACTGTATACTTCTAATTATTTATTGGGGTTACTGTATTTATTAAGTTCTCATCTATTTATTGCTGCACTGAATTTCTAGGTCCACAGGACTTGCTGGTGTACAGTATTTATTGGGACAGTATTTATTGATACAGTATTTATTACCTCAAAGTATTTAATTGACTGTATATATTGCACTTGTATTTATGCCCTGTTATTTATAATCACCCCTATTTATTTCAGCAAACAGCCAATATTTATTTGACCTGCTATATTTAAAAATGTATATATTGTGATTGTTATTTATTTTCCCAATCAGCAACTAAGAGAAGAAAGATAAAGAAACATATTTTCATAATTTTTACGGTGTAGAGTCGTTTTTGGAACGGATGCACGCATGGTTATTGTATGGGTATATTGTATGCTTAGCACTGCGCCTGTTTCCTGACCACTCGAGCCAAGCTACCACAGTGTGTTCGGGGAGTCCACCACCACCCTGCGGAGTGGGAGTGGGCTGTTTCCAACACTGTCCCTGAATCACACATTTTCACTTTACATTTTGTAACTAAAGGTGAATGAAGCAAGTAGGATTTCACTCTCAACAACGTGGTTGAGGCTAAGTTGATCTTTGACAACCACATGCTGATGTTATTGTGTGCACAAATAAATATAATTGTGTCAACCCAGGAAACTTTTAAACCTTATTGTCTCAATGTACATATTTCTAGAACCTTAAATTTACTTAAATGTAGGTTTCTTATTACTTCATTCACTGTTCTATGCAAGGCAGACAAAAGGACGATCACAAACATGTGCTCAATGTGCTGCATAAACAATTGTCCACACCATTTATTTGGGTGTAAAGATTCATTTGTTTATAAATACTCAGTAACAGACAACTATAGGTCACACAAGCTGTTGGAACAAACGTCCTTTACAGGATCCCATTACACTCCTCCTATATGCACCCCATTCAAAGTAGCACTTGATGTTATTCACATTTCACATGAGCTTGATTTAAATTAATCCCATGGCTCGAGCTGAAAAAATAAGCCTGATTCTCTAACTTCTGGTGATTACACTTCACATTGGATAACACATGTACTTTCTTCTTAATGATGTGAAACTACTGATGAATGTTCAGACTGGTTATCTTCTTCAGTCCATGCTTGTAGGTAATACTTTTACATTTATCTTGTACCACCTCGATGCTCGTTAATGGGTGATATCCTGGTAGTCCATCTATTTATCTCTGGTCTCCATCTCATTTGATGATGCAGGGGCCCCCAATATCTGGTAGAGCGGCTGCAGAGCTGTGGGACCTACGGAGCTGCGGAGCAAGCGAGACTCTGCGACACCTTAGAGAGCGAGAGAGTGGAGGTGAGAGGCGGGGAGAGAGACTGGCGGAGAGGGGCTAACGTGCGAGCGAGGAAGACCTGCGGAGCTTGCCTCCCTTCCCCCTCCCCCTCACCTCGCGGTTTGGCTCAGCACTGCTTTGCTTCACGCCGCCAAGACCCTGCCTAACCTCGCCAATCCCACAATTACAATCCGGCCTTACCTGTCTAGCCTGGAGTGAGAAAGACCGGTTCGGAAGTCTATTGGAGACAGAGGGTGCTAGCAGTGATTTTTGGTGACAAGCGCAGCTTCCCTTTAGCAAGCAGCCACAGCAAGTGAGCCCTTGGGGTCTTGCGGAGGTGGCCTGCAACACAGCCTTGGGAGCCCCGCTTGACTAAGTCCTCGTTCCTGCTCCAGCCCCCCACCATCTTAGCAAAAGACATCGCTATACTTCATTTGCCCAGCTGTATTTCTATACTGCCATTGATACTGCCATTGATGCGGATTGATGCGGAGCTCCTTTAGTTTTAACTTTGCGGGACGCGCAGCGGACGGCTAACGGATTTACCGATACAGCAACTACTGTGACCAGAGGACCCTGAGGCAGCGAGGGGGAGCGTCATCAGCAGCAGCCCCTCCCCTTACACAGGCAGGCCTTCAAAGTGACCTCGCGCCTCCCGCTTCGCGGGACGCGCAGCGGGACACGCCGGGCTAAGCCCGGGCTAAGGGCGGGCCGTCCAAGGCTGATCGAGGCTGGGCTGGGCCACCCCCCCTGTCCTCCCCACTCCAAGGTCGCCTACCTTCCCTGAACCAGGTGATTGACTTGTGCCTTGTCTCCCTCTGGATTTACAGGAACTGCCCGCCATAGACTCCTGACAGGCTTAAGTGTCTTACTCTCCACATGGTATAACTGCATTTATGTGATCTGCGTTTCGATATTACCAAGTTAACCAATATGTCCTCTCACACGACTAAACGAAGGCCTTCTCTGGTTGGGGGCTCAGTCAGGGGGACACTCGACCACTTTATTACCAGGGCCGCTTCCGTGCTAGAAAAAGAGATCGCCATCACCGAACGCCGCTTATCACTGGACCCCGCTTTTCAGAAGCGATCTTCAATGGGCCATATTCAACAGGCCATTTCACCGCCACCTAGGGATAATGACTTTGATTCAATCCCTGATCCTGGCCCATCTGCGCCTCATCATGATCCAATAGACATAGCCTCTATTTCCACCGAGCCTGAAATTTGTTCCCTCAATTCTCAACTCACTGTCGGCATCCCTCCCGTGGATTTATCACCTACCCACATTGTTAAGACCCCTAAGCGAAAACCGGGAAATAACAGACCCAGCCGCTCGAAGGCAATAGCAAAATCCACCCGGTCTGCTCCACCAAAAAAAAGGAGAAAGGATGGCCACTTGGATGCGCCTCAAAATACGCCCCAACCAACACGGTCCCCCACACGAACTAGGCCCCCAGTATCTTCCACGCAGCCTCCTATTTCCCCTTATTCTAATTTACTTACCGACATAGAGCACTTGGTAAGATCTTTACTCTCACCTCTTTTAGAGAGAGTTAAGAACATCGCATCACAGCTAGCATCTTTGGAAGTCTCGCATGCGTCTCTTCTTGCCTCAAACACAGAATTGAATTCCCATTTACGTAAAAACCCCTCGGTCACCCATTCTCTACCTCACACTCTAACGACTACCCAGACCAACCCATACAACCAAATACAGAACACACAAGCTTCCCTGTCTACCCTACAGATACAATCTTCCGTCAAAGGAGCAATTAGAGAAGATCCAACTCCCATTTCCACAGACCCCCGGGGTATTAACTTCTATAGGCAGCCCTCCTCAGCTGACAAATTAGATAGAAGCTCACACATTGACTTGCCCCCTGAAGCAGCACCTTATGTAGTCACCCTCATTGGCGTCCCAGTTCTTGCCCAGGGTAAAACGGAGAGCTTCCAGGAACTCAAAAATAAAGTAGTACACTGGCTGACTCAGAATAGACCGCTTCCCCCTGAAATCAATGGTGAGATTCTACACGTCAGGAGATTAAATTGGCTGGGCCCTAGACCCAAGGACAAACAGGGAGACGTCATCATCATTAATTTTCGAGATCATAGAGTGCTCCCTCATATTGTGGACTGGTACTCCCCGTGTAGGGGCTCCGGAATTTCAACGGCCGATTTAAGTTATTTTTACCCCCGCTCCCTTTTGACACATCCCACACCTTCATACCTCTTATCGAGGGCCACTCCCGAGATATGTCACTTCACTATTCCCACTTCTAACAGCTACGCTACCCTCTCGGGTTTGAACGAACAGGACTGACTCTCTCACCCTGGACCGATGGCTGACAATTCATCTCAAATGAGTATTCAGTCACCCTCCTTAGTACCAGACAACCCTAACATCACGATTAATACGTTGCCTAGTACCACCATGGGGTGGAAATCACCTCTTGCCACTGTTTCCCATCCTTCACTTCCAGTGCTACCGTTTCCGCCGGTTGTCCTGACTACCACCCTCCATTCCCCCCATTTGATCCACAGGGACCTTCATCTCTTGACAAATTCCCCGCCTTTTATAGAAACTGCCAAGGCTGTAACAGACTCGCCGCCTGGTACTCTTTGTACGTTTGAGCCCTTGCAGGGAGACAGTCTCTTGTCTTGGAACGTGGCAGGTCTCCTTGACAAGCTGTCTAAGCCTGCATGGACTCAAATCGTCTCCCGATACAGTATAATCTGCCTCCAGGAAACCTGGACCCCTACAGAGCTTCATCTTCCAGGTTATCAGACCTTTCACACCCCAGCCTCCCCCAGTCCTTATGGCAGACACAAGGGAGGACTCACGACCTACATCTCTGTAGAACTCCGATTAAAACCAACCTATATTACACAGTCTTCTTACTACCAATTAATCAGTTTGTCCGGCGGCTCCATTCATAATGTCGTTGTGGTCAATCTCTATAATAACATCCCAAATGCATACTTGGACCCGGTGTTTAACGGATTAAAATCCGACCTAATAAACAAAGAGTCCCAAAACAACTCTGATACTTTAATTATCCTGGCAGGTGATTTCAACTGCCCGCTTTGTTCTCAGAATATCAGAGGCACTTGTGGTCGGATGACTGAAATGGATGATTCCCCTAACCATTTCTGTCACTCTAAATTGGGAGACTTGTTAAACGGATTATTATTTTATTTCAATCTATCCTTTGTTAATGATTTATGTTCTCCCCCTAAGTCCTTTAAACCCACCTATAATGGGAGAGGTTGTCATCCCACGATCGACTACTCACTCATATCCACAAGGTACTCAGGCTTGATAACCAATTGGGAGACCCTTGAAATTCCTATCAGTGACCACTACCCCATCGAGGTTACCTTAAAGCTAACCCCGAATATTAAAGGCCCGGCCAGGCAGAACACCACTTATTCCCCTCCCCTGCAGCTGGGCACCACCATGGGCCTTTTCCTCAAATGGGACAAAGTAGTCCCCTCCATTTTCCTAATAAACCTGGTTACCAATAATTATGATCACTTTCAAATTTGCCTGTCATCTACGGAAACCCCACAGACAATATCCAGCTCGTTCTCCGTAATCATGACAGAAATCAAAAACCTTCTTGCGCGCGCGCCAAAGAAATCTGCCCCTTCCCCCCACGGTTGGTTTGACAGGGACTGCTCTAAAGCCTTGCGCGTGTTGAAAGCAGCTCTGAAATCCAACCCTAGAAACCGTCATGAGATCCAGATCGCTAGACATAACTACTGTACCAAACGCCAGGCAAGGAAAAAACAGCTGAAATTGTCGGCCTGGGCAGCCCTGGTGGAAGCCTCCGAAAAGAAAGATAACACCGCCTTCTGGAGGGCAGTCAATGCCCCCTTTTTCCGATTTTCCAAGCCTTCGTCCTTGGACTCAGCCATCACCCCCGAAACCTGGGTCACTCATTTCAGCTCTCTATACAATCCTACTAACTTGGTCACTCTACCTTCTGAAACTGATTCTGTATCCATATCCCCTCCTGATTCAACTACCCCCTCTTCTTTTCCCCTAAATATTGTTTTTGACCATGATGAAGTACTAATGGCTTTAAATGACAGCCCCTCCGGGAAAGCCCCAGGCCCTGACTGCGTCCCTATAGACGTTTTTAAGTCACACCCTGACTTATGGGCCCCACTGCTCACTAACGCTTTGAACTCTCTGAATTCCACTGGTTTCATTTCCACCTGGCCATCGGCTGTTGTCGTCCCGATTTTTAAAAAAGGCGCGAGGGATAATCCCGCCAATTACCGCCCTATCTCACTTTTAGACTCCCTCATGAAGGTAGCCGGGCGAATTATTTTAAATAGATTACACGATTGGCTAAGCACTCAAGATATTATCTCCGAAATGCAATATGGTTTTAGGCAAGGCAAAGGCACCATTGAACAGGGTCTTAATCTGTCCCTTATTATAGCCAAATATACTCAGGCAAAAAAAGGTAACCTCTACATAACCTTTTTTGACCTCAGCTCAGCATTTGACTGTGTTGATCATGGGCAGTTATGGGACTCCCTCACAGAAATTGGCTTAGACCCTACCATTATATTATTCATTAAAGAGCTGTACAGGGATGCATCGGCCCGCGTGAGATATGGCATCAACGGGGAATGCTCCAACAGATTCGCTATTAGGCGAGGTGTAAGACAGGGTTGTATATTAGCCCCTTTACTTTTCACCCTTTATATCAACTCTGTCAGTCACCACCTGTCTAGAACTTACCACGATTACCCAACAATTAATGGTAAATCGATCCCCATCTTGCTTTATGCCGACGACGCGGCAATAATGTCCCAGACTCCCATGGGGCTTCAGAGGGCTGTTTCTGAATTTTCTGACTTTATGTCAAAGAGAGGCCTAAAAGTTAACACCTCCAAAACCCATAGTATGTCCTGTGGCCCAGGGATGGGGAAAAAGTCATGTACTATCTTTTTGAATGGCAACAAATTATCCAATGTCGATAGCTTCCCTTACCTGGGCATTACTTTTAATAAGAGGGGCACCTGGAGAGCTGCGGCCCAAGCCAGAGGCTCAGCAATGACTAAAGCAATAGGTGCACTGACAAACTTTTCAAAAAAATTAGGGGGTCGCCCATTACGCCCCTTATTCCAGATCTATCGGGCGAAGTGCACCTCAACCGGCACCTATGGGTCAGGGATCTGGGGGATTGAATCTGTCGAACATCTTCAGCACCTCGAGAATGCTTTTCTACGTTATCTCTTGGCTGTTCCCCCTGGCACCTCTACCCATATGGTGCACACAGAACTGGGCCTCACATACATTGCAGACACAATTAACTCCTCTCCCCTCATCCTATGGCATAAAATTTGGATCAACGAAGATACACCATTTGTTAGACCTGTCAGCCCTTTGGGTGGTCCCTCCTCATCATTATTTATTTTGTCCCACTTTTGCCTCAAACCCTGTTTGAATTTTTCCTTTTTGGGAACCACCAGACTTCTTTTTAGTGTTGCTACAGATTCAGGGAGCCATTTTAGCTACCCCTGAAACTTCTGTCTGAGGGCCTGAAGCACAAAATGGTGGCCTCCCATGACATCACCAGCATCCACTGGAACCTACCAGCACCTTCCAGAACCTTCCAGGAGATTCCAGAACTGTGTGACAGTTGGAAACCGTTTAGAATGTTGGGAGGATAAGAGAGGCAGTTGGCAGTTGGAGCTGGCAGTTGGCACCTGACTGGTGAAGAGAGAGGAGCACAAGAGTGAAGGAGGAAGGAGTGAAGCAGCAGGGGTGGAAACTTGTGCCTGGAGTGGGGTCCATAAACCCACCCTTGATACTTGTCCCAGCTGATGGATCCCAGCCTATAGCCCTGTGTGGGAAGAAGAAAGAAGAGAACCATCCTAAGGACCTGGACAGCAGGAACAGGCCTTAGAACCAAGAAGATAACAAGATTCTGACCTGAGAGTTGGTTTCCCTGGAGCCTGGCGTCGAGTAGCCGAAGACCTGGAGCCCGAGGTGGAGAAGCGGCGCTGACTGAGGTAGCAGACGTCGTACCCGGAGCCGCCTGAGGTCATAAGAGGGCGCCGGCGGAGGTCGAGTGGAATACCAAGGGTCGAGAAGGAGGTGAACCGAGGTCGAGCGAGCGGCGTCATCGGAAGGGTGAAGTCCGCCCTCCGGAGTCGTCGGAGACCGAGGTAGAGGAGCACCGGAGGTCGGGAGTGAGGATCGCACTCCGGAGTCGCCCGGAGCCTGTGAGGAGGAGCACCGGAGGTTGGGGGTGAGGATCGCACCCCGGAGTCGCCGGAAGTCGACAGCGAGGCCAGGCCGGCCGACGTCATCGGAGCCGAGTGCGCCATCGGACCGGAGCCGCCCGAAGTCGACATCGTGTGGAGACTGCCCGACGCCGTCGAATCGAAGGTAGAGGTCGAACCGAGGCCCCGACATCGGACCGGAACCGCCTACCGGCGTCGTCAAAGAACTGACACTGTGCCGAGGCCGCCGAGACCGAACCGGAACCGCCTCACGGCGTCGACACGACTCCAGCGGCGTCGACACGACTCCAGCGGCGTCGGAACATCAGAAAAGGGCAGTAAGTGGAGTAGAGGGCGCCTAAGGCCCTGTGGAGACCTGAGAGACTACTCTAAGGGGCTAGGGAGGAGCTGAAACCCACCTGACTGTGCCTGGGGTGAACTGGGACTAACCTAGAGAGGTTGTGTGGAGAAGGGAAGCCAGGGCATTGGTATTTCCCCCTCTTTTTGATCTACCTCAGTTTAGGCCTCAGCCTTTGCCTCAGCCAGGGAGTAGTACCCCTCAAGCCTTTCACACCCTACAAGCTGTGCCTGGGCCAATTCAGCCCTTCAGTAGTGAAGTGTCATCTGATTCACAAAGTGTACTGTATACTTCTAATTATTTATTGGGGTTACTGTATTTATTAAGTTCTCATCTATTTATTGCTGCACTGAATTTCTAGGTCCACAGGACTTGCTGGTGTACAGTATTTATTGGGACAGTATTTATTGATACAGTATTTATTACCTCAAAGTATTTAATTGACTGTATATATTGCACTTGTATTTATGCCCTGTTATTTATAATCACCCCTATTTATTTCAGCAAACAGCCAATATTTATTTGACCTGCTATATTTAAAAATGTATATATTGTGATTGTTATTTATTTTCCCAATCAGCAACTAAGAGAAGAAAGATAAAGAAACATATTTTCATAATTTTTACGGTGTAGAGTCGTTTTTGGAACGGATGCACGCATGGTTATTGTATGGGTATATTGTATGCTTAGCACTGCGCCTGTTTCCTGACCACTCGAGCCAAGCTACCACAGTGTGTTCGGGGAGTCCACCACCACCCTGCGGAGTGGGAGTGGGCTGTTTCCAACATAAATTGGTGTTCAGCGGTGGGATAGAGCTGTGCCTACATATACTCAACAATAACTGTGGGTAGTCCATAGGCCTACACCGGGAGTTTTCTCACAGCGGCCTTCCAAATTGTGGGTTTTTGTTTTTTCCAAATTTACTCTGGTGGTGGGAGGAGGTATTACTAAAGGTACCCCCCTGCATTGTTACTGCACAAAACCTATCCTCTAACCTGAGTGGGCAAGATGGAGTTTGTTCTTGAAGATTTAGAAACATACACTGTGGCCCAACTCAGGGAGTTTTGCCAGCGAGAGGGGGTGTACTGTCCCCCAGGAGCAAAGAAGGGTGCACTTCAAACCAGCTTAAGGGCTTGGGGGGAGGCACGCAGGGAAGGCAAGGCTGAGGAGGAAGACAGGGATGGAGAGCCTGACCCCGAGGGGGCTGAGATGTACCAACCTGAGGTGGGGAACCTGTCAGCAGGGCCCAGGACACTTTCTAGGGGGGGCAGCCGTGCCTCTAGTGGGGGCTTATCCAGCGTGGAGTTAGCAGATCGGAGAGAGAAAAGACAGCTCACATTGGATTTAGCAAAGCTGGAGAAGGAGAAGGAGGAACAGAGGTTGGCTCATGAGACGGAGAAAGAGAGGATGGCTCATGAGATAAGACTGAAGGAGATAGAGCTTCAGATCCTCAGAATTGGGGCACCAACTGTTCCTAATGGTGGCAGCCAAATCCAAGAGTCCACCAGGGAATCCAAACCTTACCTGCCAAAGGACATTGTAGCAAGCTATGGGGCAGGTGATGACATCGCCAAATGGCTAGCAGCCTATGAGGTCTCATTGAGGGCCCATGGGGTTCCAGTGAAGTATTGGGGAGGGGGATTGTACAAATACATGCCTCCAGCTGGTAGGGATGCTTTATTGGCCCTCGAAGAGGAGGAGCAAACCCACTACCCCACCATGAAACTGGCGCTCATCAGGAAGTTTGGACTAACTCCGGAAAAGTACAGGCAGAAGTTCAGGGGTAGTCACAAACTGGGCACACAGAATTGGGTGGACTTCCTGGACTATGCAAAGAAGGCACTGGAAGGTTGGATTCAGGGCAGTGAAGTCAGGAACTACGAGGAGCTGTTTGACCTGGTATTGAAGGAACACCTACTCGAGAAATGTTTCCCTGAACTGCGGCAACACCTGGTGGATAGCAAGCTGACCAGTCCCCGGAAGCTTGCTGAGGAGGCGGACATTTGGGCTAGTACCCGGGTGTCCACAAGGGGGACTGGAGGGGATACTCAAAAGGCCGGACAGGGCGCCCCCCAGAAGAAAGAAGGAGGGGAAAAGAAAAAGGAGTTCTCCAAAGGCCCCCAAAATAACTTCCAAGGGAAGGGAACAGGATTCACCTCTAAGGCTAACCCACCCAGAAACCCTAATCCTGGCCAGAGTCAGCAGCCAAGGGTTGTCCATTGCTACGAGTGCGGTGACGTTGGACACTATAAAGGAGATCCGAAGTGTCAGAAACGCTCACCCCCTCCCACTGGAGGAAAGCCCCCCGGGGTAGCTAGTGTAGTGCTCGGGGAGGAGATGCCCTTAACTAAGGGAAGGGAGTGGGCGGGTGTCACTTTAGTGTCCCTGGGAGAACGGGAGATGGTTCCTAAGATCCAGGTGCCCGCAAATACTGCAAAGTATGGGCAGTGGATCACCATCAATGGCCAAAGAGGGGAGGCTCTGAGAGACACAGGAGCCAGTATGACTATGGTACGTAGCCAACTGGTGTCTCCAGAGCAAGTCATTCCCGATGTACTCCACCCAGCCGCGATGGCTGACGGCAGAACCGGCCACTATCCCGTGGCTGAGGTTCCCTTTGAATGGGGGGGGGTTGCAGGTTCACTTCGAGTTGCCGTAAGCCCTGCCGTGCCAGTCGATTGTCTGCTGGGCAATGACATGGAGCACAACGCTTGGAAGGAGGTGGAATACCGGACTCATACCGAGATGCTGGGTACACCTGACTGGGCCTGTGTTAGCACAAGGTCCGAGACTACCCGAAGAGGGAGTTCATTCCGGCTGGAGCCTGGAACAAAGGCCCAGCCAGCTGCCAGTCAAGGGAAGAACCGAGGACAGGAGGAGCCTGCCTCGGCGTCTCCACCCCGTAGGACGGATAGGCCACCGGAGGTGGTGGACCAGGAGTCTGCGGAGGGGGACGTTACCAACCTGGAGGACTTACCCATCCCGGCCGAGTGGCACGTGGAGGGAGGCCCGTCCAGGGAGGAATTCTGCCAGGGCCAGAGGGAGTGCCCTACCCTTGAGGGGCTGAGGCGGCAGGCCGAAGCCCAGGCAGCAGGGAACGTTGAAGGGAACTACAGTGTTTACTGGGAGGATGGCCTCCTCTACAGTGAACCCAAGGCACCCCTACATGGATCGTCACGAGCCTTGGTAGTCCCTCAACGTTATCGAGCCTTCCTTTTAGAGTTGGCTCACGAGATCCCCTTGGCAGGACACCTGGGGCAAGACAAGACCTTCGCCCGTCTTGTCCCACACTTTTATTGGCCTCAGATGAAAGTGTCGTCCGATACCTACTGCCGGACATGTGTGTCTTGCCAAGCCAGTGGGAAAACAGGGGTGAAGCTGAAAGCTCCCCTGGAACCACTTCCTGTCGTTAGCACCCCCTTTGAAAGGGTGGGCATCGACATTGTGGGTCCATTAGATCCACCGACTACAGCTGGTCACAGGTTTATCCTGGTTCTGGTGGATCATGCCACACGGTACCCAGAGGCAATACCTCTGAGGACCATAACAGCACCTGTTGTGGCAAGGGCCCTGATGGGAATCTTTACCCGAGTGGGTTTTCCCAAGGAAGTTGTGTCCGACAGGGGGACCAACTTCATGTCAGCATATATGCGGGCAATGTGGAAGGAGTGTGGAGTGACCTACCGGTTCACAACTCCTTACCACCCCCAGACCAATGGTCTGGTGGAAAGGTTTAATAAAACCTTGAAAGGCATGATCAGAAGTCTGCCTGAAAGCCTGCGGAGGAAATGGGACGTCCTCCTACCCTGTTTACTTTTTTCTTACAGGGAAGTGCCACAGAAGGGAGTGGGCTTCAGCCCCTTCGAGCTTCTGTATGGGCACCCTGTACGCGGACCTCTTAACCTGGTGAGAGACGGATGGGAAAGAACTCCCAGAAAGCTCCCCCAGGATGTGGTGAGCTACATGCTGGCCTTCCGGAGCCAAATGGCTAAGTTGTGGAAGCAAGCTTCTGACAACTTGGAAGCCAGCCAAGCAGTGATGAAGGCGTGGTATGACCACAACGCTCACCCGGTGGAGTTGGAGCCTGGCCAGAAGGTGTGGGTGATCGAACCAGGAGAGCTTAGTGCCCTCCAGGATCGCTGGTCAGGACCCTTTGAGGTGTTGGAGAAGAAGGGTAAGGCTACCTACTTGGTGGACCTGAAGACCCCTCGTCAGCCCCTGCGGGTGCTGCATGCCAACCGCCTCAAACCCCACCACGAGAGGCCCGAAGTCATCTTGATGATGGTGACTGACGGAGGAGAGGACGTGGAAAGCGAGCCTCTCCCTGATCTGTTTGCGTCTCAAGAAAAGGATGGGTCGGTGGAGGGAGTGATTCTCTCCCCATCCCTAACTCCTGAACAGCAGGAGGACTGTCGCCAGGTCCTGGGGCAGTACTCCTCGTTGTTCTCCCTTGTCCCGGGTAGGACTCACCTGTGCGTCCATGACGTGGACACAGGAGACAGCCCACCTGTGAAGTCCAAGATCTACCGGATGTCTGACAAGGTGAAGGCCAGCATTCATAGTGAAGTCACTAAGATGCTGGAGCTAGGAGTGATTGAACCTTCTAGCAGCCCCTGGTCCAGTCCGGTGGTGTTAGTACCGAAAGCTGCACCACCGGGTGCCCAACCAGAACTGAGGTTCTGTGTGGACTACCGGGGACTGAATTCAGTGACAAGGACTGATGCTCATCCGATCCCTAGGGCGGATGAATTGATTGACCGGCTGGGAGCTGCCCAATATCTAAGTACCTTTGACCTTACTTCAGGGTACTGGCAGATCTCGTTGACTGATGGAGCAAGGGAAAGGTCAGCCTTCTCCACGCCCAATGGCCACTACCAGTTCTGTGTGATGCCCTTTGGGCTCAAGAACGCACCTGCCACGTTTCAGCGCCTGGTAAACCAGATCCTCACCGGGATGGAGAGTTTCTCTGCTGCTTATCTGGATGACATAGCCGTCTTCAGTAACAGCTGGGAGGATCACTTGCAGCACCTGCAAGCTGTTCTCCAGGCCCTGAGACAAGCTGGATTGACGATCAAGGCCAGCAAGTGCCAGATCGGGCAGGGGTCGGTAGTGTACCTTGGACACTTGGTGGGTAGGGGGACGGTGCAACCCCTCCAG
Source organism: Triturus cristatus (assembly GCF_964204655.1). NCBI lineage: Eukaryota > Metazoa > Chordata > Amphibia > Caudata > Salamandridae > Triturus > Triturus cristatus. The sequence goes on from NC_140582.1 coordinate 240,617,989, forward strand.
GCGAAGATCGAGGCCATCATGGCCTGGGAACCCCCCAAGACACAGACTGAGGTCCGAGCATTTTTGGGCCTCACGGGATACTATCGCCGCTTCGTGAAGGGGTACGGTACCATCGTAGCCCCTCTCACGGAGCTCACGTCCAAGAAACAACCTCGACGGGTAGTCTGGACGGAGGCTTGTCAGCAAGCCTTTGAGAGATTGAAGAAAGCCATGTGCGAGGCCCCGGTCTTACGGGCCCCAGACTTTTCCAAGGAGTTCATTGTCCAGACAGATGCATCAGAACATGGCATTGGGGCAGTGTTATCGCAGCTCAACGAAGAGGGTCTGGATCAACCCGTGGTCTTCCTATCCAGGAGACTACTTCCCAGGGAACAGAAGTGGAGTGCAATAGAGCGTGAAGCCTTTGCAGTGGTATGGGCTCTGAAGAAGTTGCGGCCATACCTGTTTGGCTCGCACTTCCTAGTTCAGACCGACCACCGACCCCTTCGTTGGCTGATGCAAATGAAGGGGGAGAATCCCAAGTTGTTGAGGTGGTCTATTTCCCTACAGGGGATGGACTTTCAGGTGGAACATCGGCCTGGAGTGGACCACGCCAACGCAGACGGTCTCTCAAGGTATTTCCGCCTTAGTGATGAGAACTCCCAAGGGGTTGGGTAGCTCTCCCCACTTTCAGCTGGGGGGGACGCGTGTTAGACCTGTCAGCCCTTTGGGTGGTCCCTCCTCATCATTATTTATTTTGTCCCACTTTTGCCTCAAACCCTGTTTGAATTTTTCCTTTTTGGGAACCACCAGACTTCTTTTTAGTGTTGCTACAGATTCAGGGAGCCATTTTAGCTACCCCTGAAACTTCTGTCTGAGGGCCTGAAGCACAAAATGGTGGCCTCCCATGACATCACCAGCATCCACTGGAACCTACCAGCACCTTCCAGAACCTTCCAGGAGATTCCAGAACTGTGTGACAGTTGGAAACCGTTTAGAATGTTGGGAGGATAAGAGAGGCAGTTGGCAGTTGGAGCTGGCAGTTGGCACCTGACTGGTGAAGAGAGAGGAGCACAAGAGTGAAGGAGGAAGGAGTGAAGCAGCAGGGGTGGAAACTTGTGCCTGGAGTGGGGTCCATAAACCCACCCTTGATACTTGTCCCAGCTGATGGATCCCAGCCTATAGCCCTGTGTGGGAAGAAGAAAGAAGAGAACCATCCTAAGGACCTGGACAGCAGGAACAGGCCTTAGAACCAAGAAGATAACAAGATTCTGACCTGAGAGTTGGTTTCCCTGGAGCCTGGCGTCGAGTAGCCGAAGACCTGGAGCCCGAGGTGGAGAAGCGGCGCTGACTGAGGTAGCAGACGTCGTACCCGGAGCCGCCTGAGGTCATAAGAGGGCGCCGGCGGAGGTCGAGTGGAATACCAAGGGTCGAGAAGGAGGTGAACCGAGGTCGAGCGAGCGGCGTCATCGGAAGGGTGAAGTCCGCCCTCCGGAGTCGTCGGAGACCGAGGTAGAGGAGCACCGGAGGTCGGGAGTGAGGATCGCACTCCGGAGTCGCCCGGAGCCTGTGAGGAGGAGCACCGGAGGTCGGGGGTGAGGATCGCACCCCGGAGTCGCCGGAAGTCGACAGCGAGGCCAGGCCGGCCGACGTCATCGGAGCCGAGTGCGCCATCGGACCGGAGCCGCCCGAAGTCGACATCGTGTGGAGACTGCCCGACGCCGTCGAATCGAAGGTAGAGGTCGAACCGAGGCCCCGACATCGGACCGGAACCGCCTACCGGCGTCGTCAAAGAACTGACACTGTGCCGAGGCCGCCGAGACCGAACCGGAACCGCCTCACGGCGTCGACACGACTCCAGCGGCGTCGACACGACTCCAGCGGCGTCGGAACATCAGAAAAGGGCAGTAAGTGGAGTAGAGGGCGCCTAAGGCCCTGTGGAGACCTGAGAGACTACTCTAAGGGGCTAGGGAGGAGCTGAAACCCACCTGACTGTGCCTGGGGTGAACTGGGACTAACCTAGAGAGGTTGTGTGGAGAAGGGAAGCCAGGGCATTGGTATTTCCCCCTCTTTTTGATCTACCTCAGTTTAGGCCTCAGCCTTTGCCTCAGCCAGGGAGTAGTACCCCTCAAGCCTTTCACACCCTACAAGCTGTGCCTGGGCCAATTCAGCCCTTCAGTAGTGAAGTGTCATCTGATTCACAAAGTGTACTGTATACTTCTAATTATTTATTGGGGTTACTGTATTTATTAAGTTCTCATCTATTTATTGCTGCACTGAATTTCTAGGTCCACAGGACTTGCTGGTGTACAGTATTTATTGGGACAGTATTTATTGATACAGTATTTATTACCTCAAAGTATTTAATTGACTGTATATATTGCACTTGTATTTATGCCCTGTTATTTATAATCACCCCTATTTATTTCAGCAAACAGCCAATATTTATTTGACCTGCTATATTTAAAAATGTATATATTGTGATTGTTATTTATTTTCCCAATCAGCAACTAAGAGAAGAAAGATAAAGAAACATATTTTCATAATTTTTACGGTGTAGAGTCGTTTTTGGAACGGATGCACGCATGGTTATTGTATGGGTATATTGTATGCTTAGCACTGCGCCTGTTTCCTGACCACTCGAGCCAAGCTACCACAGTGTGTTCGGGGAGTCCACCACCACCCTGCGGAGTGGGAGTGGGCTGTTTCCAACACCATTTAATAGGGAAATCATAGTAGACTGTCTAAAACTGACAGAGGTCAGGAACATTAAATGGCTGAACTATGTAAAAGGGTTATCCACTGACATCGGGCATCCGGAATTTTTTGCTGATCCATCAACCTTATCTCACATATCCAAAGCCGAGCTTAAGCGACTTGTTTTAAATCATCTGCACCGTAAACGCTGGCTCTTAGAATCACAGAAGTCCACCACTGTTGATTACCAAAATTCGATCACTGTGACTGGCATACAGCAATACTTATTACTAGAACCATCTCCATTCATTCGTATGCTCCTGACCCGTCTTCGCATTAACACGTTCTTCAGACTTCTTACTTTCCCTAATCCAAATTGCTGGGACACTGACCTACAAAAATGCCCCTGTGATGGCCTCTCGCCTCAATCCAACATCCATTGCATCCTTTTCTGCAGATTTTATCACCTGCCAAGGACTACTTTTTTAAAACCACTGCTGAGATCTTGGGGTATACGCACATGCAAACTGGCATACTGCAAATTAAAATCTTTGGAAATCCCTTTAGTCCTGGCAGCTATGTCATCTTACCTGAAAATGACGATGAGGCTGAGGTCATCAATGCAACCCCAACCTGTTTTAAATTTTGTTGCTTAGCTGTACCTATCTTTTTAACTTTTGTGATTTTACTTACGTTATTGACTGCATGTAATTTTAGCTGTTTTAAGGATTTTTATTCATGTGTACTTTTTTGATATTGTATTTACATATCGAATAAAGCTCAATATCTATCTATCTATCTATAACAGGGGAATTTCATTGGTTTTTTACGAGTGAAATGTCCAGCTAACTATAACATGTGTGAAACCTATGGTTTTTTCACTGAATATATATATATATTCACTGAAAAAACCATAGGTTTCAGACATGTTATAGTTAGCGGAAATTTTACTGATAAAAAACCAATGAAATTCCCCCGTTATAGTTAGTGCAGGCAACTATAACTCACGCGACCGCAATCCTCTGCTGATGCTAATACTGTATTTAGACACTTATTTGCCCATGTCTTCTTCCATACATTTTTAGCTATACATATATTAGAAATATTTTTTTTTCATAAAGACACATATGTCATCAGCAGAAGATTGCGGTCGCGTGAGTTATAGTTGCCTGCACTAACTATAACGGGGGAATTTCATTGGTTTTTTATCAGTAAAATTTCCGCTAACTATAACATGTCTGAAACCTATGGTTTTTTCAGTGAATTTGCAAGGTTTTTTAAATGCTAATTCCTAACTATAACGTGTGTGAAACCTATGGTTTTTTCAGTGAATTTGTACGGTTTTTTAAATGCTAAGTTACTTTACGCCATTCGTGGCGTGCACGCCCACTTAACGCAGTTCGTTCCGTGCGCGCACGGTGCGCTTCGCGCACCGCGCGCCCACTTTACGCAGTTAGTGCCGTACACGCATGCCCACGTTACGCACCGTGCGCACATGGAGGACATATTATGCGCTTCCTTGTGATCTGTTAAATTTAATTTGTAAGTGATGACAATAATATGCCATGCACAGAGAGTGTTTTTTTTTTTTTTTATTAAAATTTTTAGCGTAAGCGCACCGTACGCGTACGGTAAGCGTAATCGGCGAAATTTTCAAAAAATAAAAATTTACCGTTTTTGGCCTTTGAGGACTCAACTAACATGGCTATGTGCATGGGCGGCCGCCGCTTCCTGGTTTCGACCGATTCAAATGTTTACTTAGATGTAACAGCCAATCAGAATCACGCTCGCGCACGCCACCGTACTCGTACGGTAAGCTTACGGTAAGCGTACCGTAAGCTGGCTCAGATATATATATTGATTTAAAGGCTATTTTCTCAGAATCTACTGAACAGATTTACACCAAAACTACAAAAGGCACTTCCTTGACCTGAGGACTACCTCTCTGCCAAATTTCTAGTAATTCTGTTCAGCCGTTCGGGCTGTAGCCCTGTCTAAAGGTCCTATGGAAAAATGCATGGGAAAAACGCGTTTTGGGACCCCCTTTTATCTCAGCCCCCGCTTGACGAATCCCCCCGAGACTTTCAGGGTAGGAGCGGAGCGTAGCGCCCCACCTATTTTGAGAAATTCGCGAGGATTCGTCGACCGGCACCAAAGTTATTCAAAATAGAATGTTGCGGATTTCCTATGGAAAAGGGGTCCTAACTATAACTACCTACTGGCGACCGCCAGTAGGTAATATATATATATATAGATATATACATATTCCAAATGAAGCACTCGAAAAAGCCAAGGAGCCACACACGTCGTGGATTCTTATCGTTTTATTGGGCAGGCTGCAGATTCCAACAAAATCCTCTCAGCATTGCATCTTTAGCCATACGCGTTTCGGGTGATACCCGTGATCACTGGTTCTGCATGAAAAGAAACAACGGGTCAGCTGTCATCATTTAAACTTTTAAAGTTCCGCTTGAGTAGGCGTATGCAGGCTAAGCATTGTGGTTATTATAGTTTTTGCCATTTATCACACTCCTGAATAGGTGCCGTAATTTCCCCAAAACATTGCAACATTAAAGCAGCTGTTTACAGGTAATGTTGGGACACTGCTCACTTTCGCCATGTTCAAACGACCACGTCGTTCCAACTGTGCCAAAGGAAAATCAAAGGCACGGACCTGCTTTGTATGCAGTGGGGTCCCCTCCGGGCCAGAGCAGGCTCCTTCGCTATATATACACATTATTGCGAATTGTTGACCACACTCTCTTGGCATGTTGATATTTTTATCCTCGAAAGTCTGACAAACAGCCAGCTACGTTCTATGTTATCACTTTTCATATACTGTCCCCGAATCACACATTTTCACTTTACATTTTGTAACTAAAGGTGAATGAAGCAAGTAGGATTTCACTCTCAACAACGTGGTTGAGGCTAAGTTGATCTTTGACAACCACATGCTGATGTTATTGTGTGCACAAATAAATATAATTGTGTCAACCCAGCAAACTTTTAAACCTTATTGTCTCAATGTACATATTTCTAGAACCTTAAATTTACTTAAATGTAGGTTTCTTATTACTTCATTCACTGTTCTATGCAAGGCAGACAAAGGCACGATCACAAACATGTGCTCAATGTGCTGCATAAACAATTGTCCACACCATTTATTTGGGTGTAAAGATTCATTTGTTTATAAATACTCAGTAACAGACAACTATAGGTCACACAAGCTGTTGGAACAAACGTCCTTTACAGGACTCCATTACACTCCTCCTATATGCACCCCATTCAAAGTAGCACTTGATGTTATTCACATTTCACATGAACTTGATTTAAATTAATCCCATGGCTCGAGCTGAAAAAATAAGCCTGATTCTCTAACTTCTGGTGATTACACTTCACATTGGATAACACATGTACTTTCTTCTTAATGAGGTGAAACTACTGATGAATGTTCAGACTGGTTATCTTCTTCAGTCCATGCTTGTAGGTAATACTTTTACATTTATCTTGTACCACCTCAATGCTCGTTAATGGGTGATATCCTGGTAGTCCATCTATTTATCTCTGGTCTCCCTCTCATTTGATGATGCAGGGGCCCCCAATATCTCAAACGATAGGTTGAAAGAGTTCCCAGGAAACCCAAAATGTCAGTTACTTTAGAAGCTACCTGTACAAGGGTGACCTATCAAATGCTCCTGACCTTCACCCAGTCTCTGATTCACTCCCAAGTCCCATCTGTTCACTGACCTCTCAGCTGCTTCATATTATCCTCACAGTAACACCATTGTTGCTAATCACATCACAGGCTCTTCAGCAATGGCTCACTCCAGAATCGCCTACACAATAGCTCTTACCCAGGCATATGTCACACAAATATAAAAATAAATAGTAAATCTTTATAGACATGCAATTTCTGTCTGGTATACCACTGAAATAAGGGCTGTTAAGACTAAAATAAAACTGACACACAATAAGGTGCCAGTAATAACCATGCTTTTACAGTGTTGAAAAGTGACAGCTTTTTGGGTGGTCACCCTCTGCTTGTCATTTTTTCTGGGACACCCCTGTTGGTAATCTTGTACCCTAAAACATGATCACTAATATTCAGTGCCCAGTGTATGTGCTCTGGGCCCTAAAAAATTACAGCATTGATTTAAAACCTGATGGGCACATTTAACTTTCCTATACGGCCACATTATATTGCGCACAAATATAACCAAGGTATGGAAAGTTAAATGCAAGTTGTAAACTATAGCCCCTATTATGCCATCCACTACAGTGGCACTGAAAACATGGCTCCAGACCTACCCTGTGTAGCTTAACCTGCAGGGCAATGTGTCAAAATAACTCTTTTTGAATGGCAGAGGTCTAACTTTCAAATATTAGTAAGTCACCCATGTGTAGGCCTTTTAGTACACAAGGCAGGGTGCATGGTATTTAAATGTGAGACATGTAGAAATATAATGTTATCATGTACCTATAGAGAGAAGGCCCCAAAAGCTATTTTCACAGTTGAAGGCCTAGCTGTCCTATGTAGAAAACCAGGCAGCATATTAAAATAGTAATACTGCTATCTGAGGAATAGGACCAGCGAGAAAAATAATTAAACCAGACCTTCCAGGATTGCGCAATTTGCAATAAAGTCAAGAAATCAGCACTTTTGTAAAAAAGCCGCTCTATTTACAAAAGTGCCCGTGATATTCAAGGGAATGCAGACCCTCCCTTCTATTGGCCCCATGGCTTTTGCCACAGGGCCAATAGAAGCAGGGTCCTCACAGCAGGCAGGTGAGGTAGTGTTTATTTACACTCCTCACCTGCTCTGCTGTTCATTCCTTTGTCCGAAGGAGCCTGACTGCACCTCACCTCACATGCTGACCTAGGAGCGTCGTCTTCCTGGACTGGACTTCCCGGTGCTGCTGGAGTGGAGTGGAAACACCAGTTAGGTTCTCCCTGTCCCGGCCTCATGACCTGTGCACCCAGGGGCATTGTTTTTATTTGGGCCCGCAGCACACGGGGCACACGGAGGGCCCTGCCTGCCACTATTTAAAAAAAATATATTTTTTAGGGGGCATTGTCTTTTTTCTGTTTGGGCCCGCCGCACATGGGGCACGTGGTGGGCCCTAGGTGCCATTATGTTTTTTTAAATTATTTTGGGACCGCCGCGTGCCCAGTGTGCGGCAACCCCAGGGGCATTGTTTTTTTTTTGCTTGGTTCTGCCGAACACGGAGCACGCGGGGGCCTTAGGTGCCGTTAATAGATTTTTTTAATTGTTTGGGCCCGCTGTATGCCCAGTGTGCAGCCAGCCCAGGAGCATTGCTTTTGTTTGTTTGTGCCCGCCGCACACGTGGCACATGGCGGGTCCTGGATAACATTATTTAATTTTTTTTCATTGTTTTGGGCCTGCCGAGTGCCCAGTGTGCGGCTTGCCCAGGGGCATTTTTTTTTTGGTTTGGGCCCGCCGCACATAGGGCACGCAGCGGGCCCTGGATGCCATCATTACCATTATTTTTTGATTTGTTTAGGCCCGCCGCACACCGTACACAGGCCCTTAGGCATTGTTTTTTTTCTGTTTAGGCCCACCACAAATAGGGCACACGGCAGGCCCCGGGTGGCATTCTTTTTTTTTAATTGATGTTTTGGGCCCTCCACATGCCCAGTGTGCGGCGGGCCCAGGGGCATTGTTTTTTTCTGTTTTGGTCCACCACACATGTGGCACGCAGCGGGCCCAGGGTGCCATTCTTTCTTTTTAAATTGATCTGGGACTGCCATGTGCTCAATGTGCGGCGGGCCCAGGGGCATTTTTTTCTGTGTGGGCCCACCACATATGGGGCACGCAGCGGGCCCTGGGTGCCATTCTTTTTTTTCCAAACTGTTTTGGGCTCGCCAAGAGCCCAGTTTGTGGCAGGCACTGGGTGCCATTTAAAAAAAAATGGTTTTGGGCCCGCTGCGTGCCCAGTGTGTGGCGGGCCCAGGGGCATTGTTTTTTGTGTTTGGACCTGCTGCACACAGGGCTTGTGGCGGGCCCTCGGTGCCATAATTTCTTTTTTTATGTTTTGGGCCGGCCGCGTGCCTAGTGTGCGGTGAGCCAGGAGGCATTGTTTTCTTTGTGTTTGGGACCACCGCACACAGCGGGTCCTGGGTGCAATAAAAAAAATTATACTTGGGCCCACCACGTGCCCAGTTTGCAGATAGGCAAGGGGGATTTAATTTAATGTATTAATGTGGGTGATGTGTGAGAATCTATTAAAAATGTTTCTTTTAGATGACAATAGGACCCCACATATGAGAAATGGGAGGGTGTCACAGAGATTATTTGCAGTAACAAGTGACCTGTTGCTGTGTTACAATATTGAAAACACGTCACTGTCCCTGAATATTACATATTGTTGTCAACTGTCCTGTTCTGGGTAATATCGTTGCAGAAACTGTTCTCATTATTACACACAGGTATGCAAACAAGAACTTTCTATCACAGCAGCCTGTGCTGCAAAGTGTCCCGGGAATTGTTTTCCGAATGATGGCAACTATGATATTAGATGTAAATACATTTAGTATTTGAACTAGTCGAACATCAGTACACTGTCATTGACTGCAATGCTTGCCGTGGCCCATAGCGGGCCACAGCAGGGGAGTTTATTGCTCCCTCGATCCCACACTAGAAAGCTTTGTTTTCTAGTGTTTCAGAGTCCTCTAGCGCTTCTGGGTTACTCAACTTGGTGTTTCCTGTCTGGGCTGCGGCGTCCCGGTCTTCGGCATTGCTCCGGTGCTTGTGGGTTTGTGGCTTCCTGGGCTCTGTGCATGTCTCTGCGGCATTCCTTCTCCATTGTTTGGCTCCGGTTCTCCTTCATTCGAGGCTTCCTGGGCTCCCGGCGCGCCTCGCCGTTCTCGTGTTACCGGTTCCTCCCTTGTTCACGCCTCCTGCTCCTGTGAACCTCAGTTGCGGGTGTGAGCTGCAGTTCCTGAGTTTCCAGGGACCTACAAAGAAATAAGAACAATTATTATTATGGTAAAAACGTTTGATGCGCATTGCACTTGTCAATAGGTTTGGCTATATAAATAAATAATACGTATCTGAGCAATTTCATCCGCCCTTGGGGATCTGCCTTGTCCAGATTTTGTATAAGGTGTTCCTGTGTATGAAAAAAATATTTCTGTTATTACTTCCTGAAGTAAGGAAGCACAAGGCAAAATCAAGGCGCAAACTAGCAGATAGCTAGTGTTCTTATTGGTTCTCTTCAGTTCTCTTTTTTGTTAAAGGCCATTACTTACATAATTTAGATGGGTGTTATTCACTCTTCCTTGATTTTCCTACTGTACCTAATGTTGATATATGGTGTTATGTCACTGATACTTGCTTTTTTCTTATAGATAAGCACCTCCATATGGTACTCAAATGAAGTGGTTACCTAATGGAAGAGGGAATTATCCAGGTATCTACATGACAGTCCCTTCACCATCTGTTTAGCATTTCAGACCTTATTGCACATATTTTACCTTCCTCCTTGTTGTCCTATGTAGGACTTCTCCTGACTTACATTTGACTGGCAAACATTGTGGGACATTTGTTTCTCTCATTTTCCCTTCTCCTCATGTTGCTTTGACATGGTTGGGCATGATGGGTGAAATTGAGACCTTCCCATCTTGCATGTTGTTTCCGCGGAAAATTAGGTAAGAGCGACAGTGACCTGGCCAAAGAGCTGATTTTGAATCATAAATTCAAAGTTGTTTAGAATAGGGGCCCCCAAAATACATTTGGACCAGGGTCCCAAAAATCCGTAAGAGCTCCCTGCCTGGGTGCCATTATTTTTTTTATGTTTTGTGCCCAGTCTGCAGCGGGGCCAGGGGCAATCTTTTTTTGTATTCTGGCCCCCAGTACACTCGGCGGGCCCTAGGTGCCATTATTTCTTTTTATGTTTTGGGCCCGCCACACATGGGGCACGTGGCTGGCCCTGTGGGGCATGTGGGGGGACTGTGGTTTTTAAGGTGGCATAGTGGGGTAGGTGGCAGTGTTGTGGGCCAGGTGACATGGAAAAGGGCTAGCCTAGCCTGGTCTAACTCTATTTTGTTCTTTTGTAGTCTCAGAGGAAAGAATCTGCTGGTTCAAGAGCTATTGGGCAGTCTAGCAACTACAATATATGCTTGCTGCCTCACAGCGTGGGTAGGTTTTGGGTTCTGTACAATTCTGTGGAGATGAATAATGCATATGCTAAAGTGCAGAACTTTGAGGTCTCTATCCATATATGTGAAATCCTACTTGCAACGGGTGGGAGGGCTGTGCATGGCGCCACACAGTTTGCATCGTCTTTTCACAGGAGTAGCCCAACATCAGCTCATGGTTTTGCGATGGAATTCAGTGTAATCTTGTGGGTTTCATTGTTTATTTTGGGGTGGTTTGGAGCAACTTTGGGATTTTCCGAACACGTTCCTTTAAGCACTGTTGTCTGCTCTTATTCTTTTTCTCCTATGAGTGCAAACGCCTGGCTTATGTGCTCCTATATTCGAAGTACACTTGTACAAATATGTTTTGGACGGTTTTATGTTTCCCTTTCTTTGCAGGTGGCTCATCTTGCCCTTTTATGTCCTTTTTAATGCACCCATGCAACCTCATTTTCAAAAATGTAAAGTTTTTCCATTGGGGTTTCGTTGCCTTTGTCATGTTATTTTTTATTTGCAGGCACTTTATAACAGGGTTGGTTGTTTTTTAAAATAATTTTTGCCTTATGTTTTTTATGTTGGCCCAACCTACCTCTCTCCCCCACCGCCCTCCGCAGATTACTCAAACTTACCTCGAGGGACCACACAAGTGTGCCATTGCACTGCAAAGGTATGCAACTTTGTTCCAAAAGGTTTCATGTTCTCTTTCTTTGCAACTGACCATACTGACACTGTGCTAGTTCAACTCTATTTGAGGACTGATTTTTCCATTGTGTTAGTTTTTCAACAAGTTTTTCTTTTTAACACTTGATTTGCCCGTGCTTAAGAGTTTAGTGCTAGTGCATTTTTTAATCGCTGCTTCCCCAAATTTTCCAAACTTTCTGTGTAACAATTGCAATGCCTTTTTTCCCCTTTGGAACGTATCAAATAACACCAAATACATTTTCAGGCCAGTCCAGTGACTGCACCACACCCTCATAAGGAGGACTCAGACTTGCCTAAAGGACTTCAGCCTACCTGTATGTATTAACGCTCCATGTATGCAACTTCCCTTCAAAAGGTTTCACGTTCCCTTACTTTGCAACTGACCATGCTGTTTTAACACTGTTTGCTAAACTCCGTTTGGGGAGTGCCATTTTCCATTGTGGTTTTGTTTCAACACGTTTTCCATGTTTTGCCTTTTGCAGGTGCTTCAGAGATACGTGCATTTTTAATCACTGCTTCCCTACATTTTCTTAACTTTCCATTCAACAATTGCGATGTCTTTTTTTCCCTTTGGAACACATTCAGTAACACCGAATATATTTGTATGTGAGTTACATGACTGCGCCACAACCCCCAAGATCTTTTGTATTACTAGAGAGCAACAAGTCACCACAACAAAAGCAGGATGGAGAAGTTTCTGCAGCCAGTGAAGGCTGTGAAGCACCGATCACATCTACCTACCCATATAACAGCAGCACTCTGTGTGGCACAAGTTTCTCCACAAGCGAGTACGGAATGGTGGAGCGATACCTGGAAGTCATCAGCTTCAAGAACGTTATCTCCCAGAGAGATATATGGGAGCCAAGAACATGCTGAAAGAACAATTGCAAGATCAGAAGATCAGTGCTATATTTGATGAAACACCTGATGTCGGAGGGCGGTGTGTGTTGAATGTGTTATTGGCAGTGGTCTCTGCACGAGGGGGCCGTCAGATCCACACCCACCTAGCAGACACAATGTTCCTCTCACAGTGCAACCATGGGACTGTAGCGCAAACAGTTGGGCAGGTGCTCACAGAGTACAGCATAGCCTTTCAGAACGTTATTTCCTTTAACACAGACAATGCGGCATACATGCTCAAGGCATACAACACTGTGTTGAGTAATCTGTATACAAACTTCATACATATCACCTGCTTGGCACACATCATGAACTTTATTGAAGAGTCGTTTAGGAAGCCTTTTGTGGATCTAAGTGCTTTCCTTCTGTACTTCTCACAAATTTTTTACATGGCCAGTAGCAGAAAGAGAAGGTACCTGCACCATCTTGCTGAGAAACATGGGATGAAATCACGGATGGCACCTGACCCTTGCAGTACCCGCTGTAATTCTTGGATTGCTGCTGTCCAGTACCACTGCAAGCACTTTGAGGCCTAGCCTGGGTTTGTTGAGTCGGAGATGCAACTCAGCAAGTCCACCCCAGATTCCCTTGAAAATCTGCAAAGGGTTTTGAACAGTGACCACAAAAACTGTATTAAAGTTCAATTGGACATTGTGGCAGGAAAATGCCCAAACTCTTAAATCTGATGAACTTATTCCAGAGTAAAAAAACAGTGACAATGAAGGTGTATGATTATCTAGAGGACCTCCACATGAACCTCACAAACAATTCAGTCCTCACTCTGGAATCACTACAACCATTTCAAGAGACCACTGCAGGGGTTAAATGAACTCTGGCACAGAAAAAAATATAACAGCCCACCTTAATGAAGCTTTTGAAAATTATTTTGAAAAGGTGGTCAAGTACATGGGGGAGTCCCAACCAGGTATTGCATTCTTGAAACAAGTGCGCCTTTTCAATCCTGCACAACGCTGCATCCTGCCTAAGGACATTAGTGCAAATTCAGCCATCCCTGATTTGAGCGACGTTCCTGACCAGGAGCTCCGCCTCTACTTTGAACATGTATGCCCAGAAGCAGTACAAGCATCAATTTCTGGGATGATTGACACTGACCTCTTTTGGCATGGGATGGCTGACCGCATTACAGACCTTTCACAGCTTGCAGCTGTGTTCAAGCATTGTGTGACCAGTTCTGCAGATGCTCAAAGGAGCAAAAGCATTTACAGAATTATTGTGTCAGCCAGCCTCTCAGAACAATCCATCCGGGCATTAATTTTTTGCATTATAATCAGCAGCACAATAGTGGGCTAGATTTGGACTGCTCAGAAAATTTGCACATACATGGCCAAGATTAAGACCTAAGGAGACAAGCATACAGGTTCCGTGGGCATTATTCATTAACAGGTTTATGTCATATATGTAGCCTTTGACCCAAAACAAATTGTCTAAATTGTAAATAATCAAAATATACATAGGTATTCCCATTGGAAAGAATTACAACCATATTGTCCAAATGTTTACAAATCCATAAGTAACAATAACACAGTGCTCAAGCTGAAAGTAATGTGAACATAAATACTACATGATACACACAGTAGATAAACCTGGCAGGTTAAATACTGTACACAGTGCTTTGGTATAAACTTTCATGTTTTAAATAACTCAAAAAATAAGATCTCTGCGCTTTGGCGCTGAAAAAATGACAAAATAAAGTGCAGCAAAAATTACGCAAAATTCCCATATTTGTGCCGCTAAATTTCAATATTTGTGCTGCAATATCCTGGAGAGTGAATAAATGTACAACTGTAATAACTAGGGCCAGACTAAGAACACAAACCAGCCCTGGTAATTCAGTTGGACTGGCCTAGAAGGGGGGAAGGGTGGGTGTTAGTGAGAAGCACTGCTGATGCTTTTGTTACAGGGGCCCGATATTAAAGCACAGCTGCAAAACTGGCCCCCAAAACTCAAAAAAGGGCCCTCACCCTTCCGACCCACCAGGAAAACGCCAGGTGCCAGCTACGGTCAGTTCGGCCCTGGTAATAACTATTATGGGAGAGAGGAAACAATTATGTCTGCTATGTTTAGAAGATATCGAGTGTCAAATCTATTAGAAGCTTTTGCAATTTCATTCAAATTGAAGAAGTTAGATACCAGTATTGTCCCATCAAATTGAGTCAATTGAGAAAATAGTTTTTATTGCTTAAAGTTTTTACCTGCAAAGCAGCATAGTATTTGCAAAGTAATTGAATGTTATATATGTTTTTAGACTGACAGCTCTCCTTGGAAGAGATGAAGAAATCCTGGTATCATGGTTAGTAAAGACCAAGTATTAAATTCATTTGAAGCACAAGCCACTTATTTCAAAATGAAATACATATGCATTGTAATTGTTTTTGCAAAGCACACCAATCTGAAACAGAACTGAAATGCTATTGCTTAAATGTTACTGTTTATGAAGTTGAATGGCTTGCAATGTACCAAGTGTTGTATGTGTACAACTGATCTATTTAAGTCCAAGAGAAGCCATAGTGACTAACCTAAGGTCAACAGTAAACCACTTAGCTCATTGCATAGTTTGACTGTATGGTGATTTGAGATTGGTTACCATGTTTTTATACTATCTGTACTATCAACTGTTTTATAGTTCTGTTATATAATGGAAATAAATACATTTTGATACTACTGATAGTACTAAATAGTAAAGGAAAGTAACTGTGAGAAAGTTACTTGTTCCCTAACTGATCCTTACGGGTGCTAATTGGGAAGCAGCCTTTACAACGAGGTAAATATATTGCATGCCTTTGCCTCGCATTTTTTAGTATGCATATTTTTACCGTGAATATGCATTTACTACGCATGCCAAGACCACGTATTTAAGGTAAGTTGGGGGCAGTCGGGGTCTCCCCCCACAGATACATTGTTTTTAAATGTAAAAACAACGTGTGGTATTGGCATGCAATGTAAATGCATATTCGCAAGCCCAGCAGGCCACCATACCTGGGAGGGTCTGCCATTCCCAACGGGCTCGCAAATTGTGAGAGGCTCATTAATATTCATGAGCCTCGCAATTTGCGACCCCATTGGGAAACGCTAACAGTGTTAAACACACAGTTGTACATGCCAAATAGCACATCGCAAATTGTGAAGGGCTATTTTGCTGGTCGTACATCTGGCCCACTATTTGCTACAAAGGGGCCTGACTCGTCACAAGTAAATGACACCTGGGAAGGCCCAGCATTTGTCCCCAGTCAGGTGGGCACCAAATCCAGTGTCAGAGAAATGGTTTTCAGTGACCACAGAGGAGAGAACTGCTCATTACCCTGGCAATACATATGGGTGGGTGCACAGGTGTTGCACAGGGAGAGAAGGGTTTCCCCCATCTTGGATTTTGGGAACAGAATGAACTGTGGGATGGTTTGCAGTAGGGCAAATAGGAATCGCTACAAAAAGTGGGTAGGATTGCCCCAGGGAACATTTGTCCCATTAGTTAGATATTGCCCAGGAGTTACCCCTAACCACTAGCTGGTGCCAGGTGTGGACACTATCTCGCAGATTGATGGGCCAAAATGCGTGGCTGGGGACGTTATTGTCTTCAAGAATAGATGAAGCAATGTGCCCCTAAAGATAAGGTTCACAACATCATCTCAAATACTGTTAATACATGACAACTGACTTAAAAAGGGAGTTTGAAAATCAGTAACTTAAGGAAACCATAAAGATTTATTAAAATAATAAAGTGCAATACAGAAGGCACAATATAGACAGTCTCAATAAATCAGTTACAGGTCATTGAAATCAACTGCCATAAAGGCTCTTTAGCATTTAGAGTAGATGAAGCAATGATAAATAGCTGCGTCTGGAAAATAGGCTAAGTGCAAAATGTCTAGCAAATCAATAGAAAATAAAATTGGGCAGCACTCCTAGTAGAGACCAAAGAAGTCAATCTCATCCCCAAATTGAAGGCTTTTTATTATATTTGCTTGCCATAGAAAGCAATGGAGATCTCAAAGTCAGCATTGGGAGAGCCAATGTAACACTACAACAAGTCAAAATACAGCATTATAAATAGCCATATAATCCCACCGTCATAGCACTATCCCCCTAAGTGAATATTAATATGCCCCTTTTGAACGAATGTCCTTGGAGGTGTCAGAACAGTTCTGGTTACATAAACAATGGAAAAACTCATAGATGTGTGACCTACAGTGAGCGAACAGGAAGAGCCATCACAAGTATCTAAAGCAAGTATATAAAGGATTTCACCTGACTTTTTCGTGAACAAGTTCACATTCTGCTTAATGCAGTATAAATGTGAGTTACAAACACATGATGATTATTGTGAAGCAGCAGCAGTACTAATTTAAAATGACGTAGAGGCCTAGTTTAGCATTGGCCAGGAAAACACAGTTCTGTACATCACAACATTATTGTTTCAATTGCAATATCGTCATGTTTATAAGCAATTTATGATATACATTAGAAAATAGTTTCATCACAGGCATAAATGTGGCATCTATTGGCACCATACTTAGAACACTTTTTGGACCTACGGAAGATCAGAAGAGGACTGTACCAGCTGTCTGTGACCTGAGAGGAGCTCAGCAGAACTGGACCTGCTCGTGATGTACCCAGGACAAAGAAGTGGTCTCCAAGGGTCAGCTGGTTGGCCTCCTTTGCGGCTACAGGTACACAGCAAGCTGCAAGAGGCCTTTTTCCTGGAACTGCACGGCTGACTAATAGCATCTGAACCTAGACTGGAATTTGCCGTTGGCCTCTACCAGAGACCCTGAGAGTCTCTAAGTACCCTCCATTGAGGTCCTGGGGGCCTTAGAAGTGTATTCCTTTGATTGTGTGGGCACCAGAAGAAAGTTTGGAAACTTCAAAAACTTTTCCTTCAGAGCCTCAACAGGACTCGCCAGAAAATGTAGCTGACTGACAGTTCTACCGAGTTGGACTGAATTTCAGCTTCATCGCATTCAGGGCTGTCGGAGTCTCTGAAAAATGTGCTAGGACTCAGAAATCTTTCGCCGGGAAATCTCCAAAGTTCCAGAGCTTCAGGGAAACTAAGTGCTTCAAGTATCCAACATTCGGTTCCATGGCAGTGGCTACAATTTCAGTGGTGGCCTGCTCAAGGAGGATGTTTCTTCCCACAAAGTGGCAAAGACCCTTTCTGAAATAGGACTTAGAAACGTTCTCGAATGTTTTAACTTTCAGGCTTTTTTTTTACCTGGACCAATCCACTTGTTGTATCCCGCAAGTGCTCCATCGCGGCTAGCCTCAAATTGTACCCAAGTCCTGGCTTACTGCTCCCATAGCCTATCATTGGCATACATGCCAACATTTTAGAAAGGGAAAGTAGGAGATTTAAAAAGAAAATAATAATTGGGAGACGGTATTTCTCCCATTTACTTCTACTGAGGTCTGGATCGGGTCTATTTACATGTATGGGAATGGAAAGTGTGCTGCTGCAGGAGCGGATATCAGAAATGCTAAATTAGTTTTGTTACCTGTAAGGAGCACCGAGAAAGCGTTATGGCAGGAACAACCAGTGTAAGAAAAATGTTGTGCACTGGTCGGTAAGAGAGTTACTGGCAGGAACAGTCCCTGTCGGCTGTCCCAGGCGAGGAATCGGGTTTTCGTATGCAGGAATCGGGAGGCAGGCGATTATCCTGAATCAGGAGGGTTGGCATGTATGCGTTGGCGCTTTTGCTTTTTGGGGCTATTTCTACCTACACCTTTAAAAATTCATATCTCCAGTTCCCATAATTGGATTTGTGATTTAAGCCTGACTGCTTTATGTCATGGTACCAGGTTTTCTTTAATTTGTGCGACATCAGGTGGTGGCCAGCTGTCTTTAACGTAGCAGGTGGTAGCCAAATCGTTTGAGATGGACACTTGTCCACCCTAAATAATAATCCATTTTCTAACTGTTTTTCAAACAGTAGTATAATTAACCTACACAAAGTTACACTTCATGGGGTTGAAACAGAAAAAAAATGAATTCAATGTACATTAAGTTTCTTTTTTTACTTGTATTTAGTAATACAAAACGCAATTAGCGTTAACATGAAGGACCACACAACTATTCACCACAAGTATGCTCTCTATCATATTATCTTTAGAGGGTTTAAATACCTTCTCTGTCTTCACTTCACACAGCTAGGTCGTTTTTTGTCAAAAACGCTTTAATGCTAGTACTGAAGTGTATACTGGTCGTTTCAGGTACAAGCTATCTCATAAGAGCACACCTACTTGTAAGAGCCACTAGAATTGTGTGCTCTCTCTAAACACTCTTTCTCGTCAGTGAGTTTTTGAGGACCTAAAACCTCTGCCATCTCTAAGTTTTAAAGAAAGCTAGTAATTAATTGTCTTTGTCACTTGCAGGGAAAAAACATTATGGTAGAGTACCTAACCTCCCACAAACATCAGAATCGTGTTCCAAGCTAACATTTGTACTCTCTATAATGACATTATTCAAACTTTACAGTGAAATAATTATGCGGTGGGGTTTACTGTGCGTCTGTGTCCATGTATGCACTACCATCATTTGCATTAAAAAATGTAATTATATTATCATCCCACAATATGTACTAGGCTTTAAAATCGGTTTTCCACAAGCCATTCTATGAAAGTATCATTGGTTGTCTTTCTGGAACAGTTCTGCATATAAACTACTGCAATGGCGTGTTGTTACCATACAGGAATTAAGTTCTGAGCATTTATTTTTTTCATGCTTCCATTTAAACCAGTCTCATCTTTCCTCCTGTTAACACCACGTTGTCATCACAGTGGTGAAAGATTAGTCCTTACTTGAACTGAAATGAAAGCACACCCTAGCATCACTACTGCACCTTTTAAAATTCCTTCCTTTTCGGCAATTATCTTTCTTTCATGGGTTTCCTGAAGGCCTCATAATAATGTTGCTCCTTCTGCTGTCTAGCTGGGTAATGCATATGAAGATTAGGGCTTCATCAATGCCACCTTCAGAATTCTCCACATACCCTCAATGTACTGGGATAATATCGTGTGTCCAACAGTCCACTGTAATTTAACATAAATGCAAAATGCTCTTGTTTTTTCTCCTGATATCGACTTACCTGAGGGTGAGGTGATATCACTGTTTCTATTAATTGCCCGTTTCTATGATTTCATCATCCAGGGGAACACCCAGGAAAGAGTTATTAAACACACATAAACAAGAATGTTTATTCTCTTGTGTGATTTTACACCCTTTATAACATTTCCTACGGATTTATTTGCTGAACCTCATGGTATAGGAGGACATGAATCCAACTTTTATCGTACGTATTATAAATATCTGAACGTATTATAAATATCTGAAATTCGCAAAAACTGATAGAGAAAAATACATTATTTCATATAAATATAAGAAAACAACACTTTCCTGGTAATGCAGAAGCACAGTGTCGTATGCTATTCATTAGCATTCGTGAGTGAGTATGAGACATGACTCGTGAGAGTCGAAGCCTAGAGTCATGAAGCCCTTCCCCCTCAACCATGGCAATAACTAACATGTGACACACTGCGGGCATTTGCACACTGGTTTATGCTATGGCATTTTGACATGAAAAAATTGGTATTTATGCAGGATCAATGCTCCACTTAAAATTGGTTATGCTATTGTAGTGGCCCACTACCAGCTTTTCAGCAAGGGAGCCAGGGCTGTGCCTTCTTTACCTGCTCACTTATATATGTAAAACTCACTTTCTCTTTCTATCCTGCATGCAAATGAGCACAGAAAGTCCGGAAAAGTGCTTCGTCACTCACTTGAATACAATGCTTTAGTCATAGGCTGGGAACTCAACGCACTATCAATACACATCTCTAATCCCCACTGTGCCAATCAGTTAGTTCTATGATTGTCTGGAGACACACAGACATCTACATGGATATTATTAACCAAGTTCTCATCATGTAAAAGAGTGAATTTCCCAACAGTTACTTTTATTTGCATTTATTTTTCACATACAATGTGTGCATTATATGTTATATGCATTTTGTGCAGGTTCACCCCTGCTTTCTGACTATTAGGCACTGGTGTTAAGACTGTGGTGCACGAGGCCATGCTGATCAGTCCACAGTACATGTGCTCTGATGCTTAAAAGTGTATGTTTAGTTGGCTTAAACCGAATTGGCAGAGGTTAACTTACTTATAAGTCCCCAGTATATAGTACCAGGGGTACCCAGGGACTGCAAATTAAAGTGTTCCTTGTGGACTGCAGCACTTTGAGCCACCACAAGTGTGACAAAGTAAAGCATGACTCCCAGCCTGTCACTGCAGACTGATAAAACAGTTTTAAACTGCTAACTCAACCTTGCCATTTAAAGTAACAGCAAAAAAAAACCTTACTTTTTAATATAAATATGTAACCCCTTAGGCAGGCCTAATGAAACCTAAGGGTGTACAATAAAAAAGCAGAACATACATTTTTTAAGTGACCTGACAGGACAAACCCCACATAGGGCCTGATTACAATCTCGCTAGGAAGGCCCCCCGTACAATTCGGATCCGGAGGGCTTTCCTAGCGAATCGCGCTGTGAGAATCCGAGCAACCGATTCCAATGCATCCGTATAGTGACGGACTCGGATTGGTCGGACTCTCATTGAAGTCTATGGGAGCCTGTATACCATACGCGTACACAGGCTCCCATACCAACAAGCATTTGCAATGCATCGGTCTCGCATTTGTCAGAGTTAGAGCTATTGGCATTGTAAATGACAATGCCTTTTACCAATGTGTTTTGCTTTGGAGTGAAGTGGTTGCATGTGGTTTGGAGTGGATTTTTGTGGGTTGAACTGGAATTGTTAGCTGTGGAATTGTGTGAGTTGGAATTGTGTGGTGTGTAGTGTATTTTTGTAGTGAAATTATGTGGTATGGTGAACAGATAGGAGTGAGAGCTGCACATAATAGACAAAAAGGAAGATAGAGAGGGATAGGTAGTTTGTGCAGGAAGTGGTGAATGAACTCCAGACAGAGGAGCAGAAAGAGTGTGTGAGAAAGAAGGGGAGAGCAGGCCACAGTTGCATAAAGAAGCCCCTGTGTACGCAGAAGACACCCGTAGAAGAGGAGGAGAGCGTGAGTTTGAGAGATGAAAATTTTTAAAAGGACACAGAAAAGAAACTGCTTGAAGACCTGAAGTAAACCAAAATGACAGTGGCTGGCAGAGAGCGTGAAAGTGCAACAGAGAGAGTGAAAGATCCCTTTCTATAGAGGACCAGTGCAGGTATGGCAGAAACTGTGCAAGCTTCCTTTCTATAGAGGACTGGTACAGGTAGGTCAGAAACTGTGTAAGCTTTCTTTCTTTAGAGGACAGGTACAGGTAGGGCAGAAAAAGTGCAAGCTTCTTTTTTTTAGAGGACTGATGCAGGTAGGGCAGAAACAGTGCAAGCCTCCTTTCTATAGAAGACTGTTAAAGGTTGGGCAGCGCAGTGCACATTTCTTCACCACAGAACATGTACATGGAGCTCTGAATATCCTTGCACAGGAGGAGATTGCACCATCTGTACTGTTGCTTTCTCCTCTCAGAAAATTAATCTTCCCCTTTGCACTAATGTGTGCGTTTGTTCACGGTGTACACAACAGTGCACAAGACGTCCCTGCCATTGCAGTATTGTTCCATTTGTACACTTGTGGGTATCACCTGCTTTCTAGGGAAAATGTTGTTGCCACCGTTTGCCATCTTCGTATGTCAGTAGAGGGTGCCAGACATCAAGGCATGGGTTAGAAGAGGGCTTTGCAGCCCCCAGGGTTAGTTGTGTAAGATAAATAGGCAATTATGGCTTTGTTGTATATAATATTGAAAATGCTTCAGTTCTGAAATGATGAGACTGTGAAAGAACCATAACGAGTCTCTCTGAAGTTACCTCAAAGGCAGTGAAGGGTGGTACTGCTGCAGAGTTAAGAATTTTTTTCACCCTGAGGGCAAAAATAGAGAGCCCAATACAGACCTATATCAGCACCTGCTTTTTAGAACTGCCGGTGCTGACCACCCGCAGGACCCGACCCACTTAAAGTACTACCACACTGTCTCATTATGCTCTCAGTTCAGCATCAAGGTACAATACCTGGATGTCCCCTCGTAGGATCGTGCTTCTTTCCAGATGTTCAGGTTCAAATTTTTGCGCAAGGTCCGGTCTGTTTCCAGGTCTCCCTGTCACAGTTCCCATGTGCAGAGGATCACATCATTCAGAAGGAGGCAAGCCATTGTGCCTCTGAAGCAGTGTAAACATTAACCGGTAACCGAGAAACAATTCTGTCTAGTCTGCCGAGGAGGATGGTTTCACCGTGCCCCTGCTGCTCCGTAACTTTGCCTTGAACCTACCGCAACGAGGAAGTGGCGACGGCAGCAGCGACTCCCGTGTTTTTGGGCCACGCAGCCTCGCACGTCACCCACGCAGCTGGTGCTGGGACAACCGGTCACAGGCAGAAGTGATCAGTGTACACACACTGAGGAGGATGTGCCGCTAAGCTGGTAACACGATTGCAGGTAAGAGAAGTCGTGGCCCTGCTCACTGCCCTGCCGGAGACTTTCTCATCCCCATCGAATGTTGCATTTTAACCACTTCTAGCCTGTGTCTTGACCAGCTTCCGGTCTTTGCGCTTCCTTTTCGGGCCCCGCCTACAACCAGGCACGGGCGCCTGACTTCAGGGTCGCGCAGCTTTCTCCGGCTCTGAAGTGCGGAGTAGGCTCCCGCCTTTAACTTTGCACAACGGCGGAGTGAGCTCCCGCCTCAAGGAACACAGAATGCAGGGTGGGCTCCTGCTCAACCACAATGTGGGGTGGGCTCCCGCTCACAGATAAACACAAACTGCACTACTTTAAAACAAGCTTTTGCAATGCAATACGACTCGCATTTACGCAAGACGTATTGCATTAGAAATGGGAGTGCGGGCATTTAAGAAGGCACGAATGGGAATGGAGGGGGTGATGGGGGTGAGAAGTGGTGAACTGTGGGAGGGGGCGGGCGGGCACAGGGCAGAAAATAGTGTTGGAGTAAAGGGGCCAATAGCCAGGGAAGGATACAAATGACAACATGGCCGTCAGGAGGAGGGACTAACAAGCCTAAAACCAATCAGAAGGCAGCATTTAGGATGTAAGCCAATCAAAAAATGGGTGGAGAGTGGGCGGAGCTTCCAGAAAGCTTCCTATATAAAACTCTGCCAAAAAAAAGAAGGAAATAATATAATTAATTGAGGTAATAACAATATTATGTGTTTAGAGAATGTAGGAACCTGGGGTCACCAGGCCCTATAGGCGGTAGCGTGGCACGAGCCGGTCGGGCAACCAGAGGGCTATGTGTTAAGCAACCATACACCACACGCTTCTCATGGACTAGAGTCACACACAATAAGGGACGCCACACCGTTTAAATTATGCAAATACTTCAAGTTTATCCAAGTATAGCTGGTCAGATGCAGTTCAGGAAATAACAAGGTAATACATGAATCATAATACCATTGTGACATTACATTCGACACTCTGGGTGATATCTATGCAGTGCCTAACCTTGGTCTAGCGCCGTGCGCGCTTACGTAAAGTCTTTCCCTGAACCGGCCGTCTAACTAAGCGTAATACCTGAAAGGGGACACATTGGGTTCACTTAACATGGCGCCTGTAGAACTGAGCGCTCCTCGTGATCAAGGGCCCCTAGTACTGTGAAGCAAGGCATATACACATAGCGCTACGCGCACTCAGTTGCATGTGGATACGTTTGCATAGAACATTTAATACATCGCGTGACTCGTAATCAGTCGCATGTCATTACCTTTGAGCAGAGCATATAACACAGTGCGCTACTCGCATTCCTGGGCATGTGACTACGTTCGAGCAGAGCATATAACACAATGCGCTACTCGCATTCCTTGGCATGTAATTACTTTCGAGCAGAGCATATAACACGATGCGCTACTCGCATTCCTTGGCATACAGTTACTTTCGAGCAGAACATGTAACACAGTGCGCTACTCGCATTCCTTGGCAGGTAATTACTTTCGAGCAGAGCATATAACACAATGCGCTACTCGCATTCCTTGGCATGTAATTACTTTCGAGCAGAGCATATAACACAATGCGCTACTCGCATTCCTTGGCATATAATTACTTTCGAGCAGAGCATATAACACAATGCGCTACTCGCATTCCTTGGCATATAGTTACTTTCGAGCAGAGCATATTACACATGGGGTTACTCGCCGTCCCGGTCTCTCCGGCTGAGGAAGCAGAGTCGGTGGCGTGAAGCGCCACACGAGAGTAATGTTAGTCAGTACTTTGAACGGCTTCCAGCGGGGAAGATTACTGGACTTGAGGAGCGAGTCCCTATGCTCCGGTGCAGTTCACAGAGCACCGCGCTCAGTAACACAGGAGGGGGGACACGGACAGGATCCCTCGGCGGGGTCTCTCCGTCGCGCAGGCAGGGGAGGGGATTCCCACGGAGGGGACAACCCGGGCCAAGTGCGGTGTGGTTTCCAGACCAGCAGGGGGCGCACCAGGAGGGATCTCGGCCTCCGGGCTTACCTCCGTCTCGGCGTCAGCAGGCGTCCGTCCTCACGACGTTGGGGGAACTCGGCCCCGACCTTGCGCTTCTCCTCACACGGCTGCGACGGCAGCGACGGGGCCCCGGACTTCACCCGGGCCTCGCGACACAGCAGAGCACTCTCCCAGGCCTCCAGGCCACGGCGGTGAGCGCGCTGGCTTCGTCGTCGCAGGGGGGGGCTCAAATTAAGGATGGGGATCAGTGCTCAGCGGAGCACGCTGCCGGGGGTCCCAGACCAGGGCAGGGAGCGCGGGGGTCGCAGCGCTAGTACCTGGTCGATCCCCGGTGGCTTGGCAATCGGCTTAGTATTTTGTTCACTAGGGTAGCTTGGACACGCAGTCTCAGCTCTGGCATTCAAGGCTTACAGCTCGCTCTTGTCATGCAGTCTCAGTTCTTAAAGTTAGGTTTCAGTTCTCAGATCACAGATGAAGTCTTTTGGCGCAGATGTATCTGGCGCCCTTAAGGGGTTCTGTTACAGGGGTAGGGATGGAGAGGGCGACTAGGTCCTTCCTAGTCAGGCTGACAGAGAGTCTCTGGGTCCTCCTACTACTGGGCAAGATCAGTGGGATTCACAGGGCACCTCACTCACTTAAGAGGCAGTACCTAAATCCTGTCACTCTCAGAGGCATAAGTCCCTGGCTAGGCCCTACCGCCTACACTCCTGGTGGATTCTTCCAGCTCTGCTTCACCCCAATGGCCAACTCACCACAAAAGCTTCCCTCCCACTCTTAAGTAGCCCTAGGTCAGGTGACCTCTAGCCAAGGCGGCAAAAGTAAAACCCCACCTCCCTTCTAGAAGGTTCCAGCTTCTTCCAGGAGCTTCCCCACTCTAACTATGGGACAAAAAGGCGGGCTGGTATCGCAACATTGTTGTGGGTCCGAGCCAGCTCCTGGCAGCTAGGGTGCTACTATGAAAAACGACCACCCTGCAGTAGCAGGGGTCTGTGGCAGCCATCTTGGGAGAAGGGAGCACCTGCACCTTAACACTGCCTGGCAATGAAAAGGCGCCCGGAGACCTAGTCCAACATAAAAATGAGGGTGGAAAAAATGAGGCACGATACAAAAATAGAAGGGGAGACCACCCTAGGGCTGACAGGTCCAACATGCGTCCCCCCCAGCCGAAAGAGGGGAGAGCTACCCAACCTCTAGGGAGTTCTCTTCACTAAGGCGGAAAAACCTGGAGAGACCGTCAGCATTGGTGTGGTCAACTCCGGGCCGATGTTCCACCCGAAAGTCCATCCCCTGTAGGGAAATGGACCACCTCAACAACTTGGGGTTTTCGCCTCTCATCTGCATGAGCCAGCGAAGGGGGCGGTGGTCGGTCTGGATAAGGAAGTGAGTGCCAAAGAGGTATGGCCTCAACTTCTTCAGAGCCCATACCACCGCGAAGGCTTCTCTCTCAATGGTGCTCCATCGCCGTTCCCGAGGGAGGAGTCTTCGAGATATGAAGGCCACAGGTTGGTCTTGGCCCTCGGTGTTGAGTTGCGAGAGCACCGCACCTATGCCGTGCTCTGAGGCGTCGGTCTGTACAATAAATTCCTTGCTGAAATCGGGTGTTGCTAGTACTGGAGCTGTACACATCGCATTTTTCAGCGTATCAAAGGCTTCTTGGCATGCAGGTGTCCATATGACCTTGCGAGGTTGTTTCTTTGAGGTCAGCTCCGTCAAGGGGGTCACGATGGTACCATATCCCTTGAAGAACCGGCGGTAATACCCAGTGAGGCCGAGGAAAGCTCGGACCTCTGTTTGGGTCTTGGGGGGCTCCCAAGCCAAGATGGTTTCAATTTTGGCCTGGAGGGGTTGCACCTTACCTCCGCCCACCAGGTGTCCCAGGTACACGACAGATCCCTGTTCAATCTGGCACTTGCTGGCTTTAATAGTTAAGCCAGCGCGTTGCAGCGCCTGCAATACCTCCTGGAGGTGTTGCAGATGGTCCTCCCAGCTGCTACTGAAGACAGCTATGTCATCCAAGTAGGCTGCTGAGAAGGACTCCAGGCCAGATAGTACCTGATTCACTAACCGCTGGAATGTGGCCGGAGCATTTTTGAGCCCAAAGGGCATCACTCGAAATTGGTAGTGGCCCTCTGGGGTGGAGAACGCTGTCTTCTCCCGTGCTCCGTCGGCCATGGCAATCTGCCGATATCCGGATGTCAGGTCAATGGTGCTGAGGTACCGGGCTGCTCCCAGCCGGTCCACCAGCTCATCTGCACGTGGGATGGGGTGAGCATCTGTCTTCGTGACAGAGTTCAACCCCCGGTAGTCCACACAGAACCGAAGTTCTGGCGTCGTACCCGGTGGGGCCGCTTTCGGCACCAACACCACTGGACTAGCCCACGGGCTGCTGGAAGGTTCTATCACCCCCAGCTCCAGCATCTTTGCCACCTCACGCTGGATGCTATCCTTCACTCGGTCAGAGAGCCGGTAAGACTTGTTCTTCACCGGGGGGCTATCCCCTGTGTCCACATCATGGGTACACCAATGAGTGATTCCAGGCGTGAGGGAGAACAACGAGGCGAACTGTCCCAGGACATGGCGACAGTCCCTCTGCTGCTCTGGGGTCAAGGATGGGGAGAGGACTACACCTTCCACCGAACCATCCTTCTCTTGTGCCGCAAGAAGGTCAGGAAGAGCTTCACTCTCTTCCTCTTCGCTCCCATCCGTCACCATAGGGGAGAGCAAGCTCCGATCGCTCATGGTGCGGCTTCAGGCGGTGGACGTGGAGCACCCTGAGGGGCTTACGGGGGGTTTTTACATCCACAACGTATGTGGTCTGGCCTCGCCGCTCCACAATGTCGAACGGGCCAGTCCACCGGTCCTGGAGGGCACACAGCTCCCCAGGTTCCATAACCCACACCTTCTGTCCAACGTCCAACTCGACCGTCCGAGCTTTGCGGTCATACCACTCCTTCATCACGGTCTGGCTAGCCTCCAGGTTCTCTATGGCTGCCTACCACAGCTTGGCCATCTGGCTGCGGAACGCCAGCATGTAGCTGACAATGTCACGGGGAAGCTTCTGTGAAGTCTTCTCCCACCCCTCTTTCACTAAACTGAGGGGACCCCTAACGGGATGGCCATAGAGCAATTCAAACGGGCTGAACCCGACTCCCTTCTGCGGTACCTCCCGATAGGAGAATAACAAGCAGGGGAGGAGGACGTCCCATTTACGCCTCAAGCCTTCGGGAAGGCTTCGGATCATCCCCTTCAATGTCTTATTGAAGCGCTCTACAAGTCCGTTAGTCTGGGGGTGGTAAGGGGTGGAGAACCGGTAGGTCACTCCACACTCCTTCCACATGGCCTGCATGTAGGCCGACATGAAATTGGTGCCCCTCTCCGACACCACGACCTTTGGGAATCCCACTCGGGTAAAAATTCCCAACAGTGCCCGCGCCACCACCGGTGCAGTGATGGTCCTCAGAGGAATAGCCTCTGGGTACCTTGTGGCGTGGTCCACCAAAACCAAGATGAACCGGTGTCCCGCTGCGGTCGGAGGGTCCAATGGCCCAACAATATCGATACCGACCCTCTCAAAAGGGGTCCCGACCACGGGGAGCGGTTCCAACGGGACTTTCAACTTTGTCCCAGTCTTGCCACTCGCCTGACAAGACTTGCAGGTCTGGCAAAAGGCGTCTGAGGCAATCCTCATCCTGGGCCAATAAAAATGGGGGACTAACCGTGCAAAGGTTTTGTCCTGGCCCAGGTGTCCAGCTAAGGGGATCTCGTGCGCTAACTCCAGCAGGTAGGCCCGGTAACACTGGGGGACCACTATGGCCCTCGAAGATCCATGTACCGGCACCCTGGGCTCACTGTATAGGAGACCATCCTCCCAATACACATGATAACCTCCCAGTTCCTGACTAGCCACTTGAGCTTCGGCCTGCCGCCGCATACCCTCAAGAGTGGGGCACGTCCTTTGTGCTTGACAAAATTCCTCCCGGGTAGGCCCTCCTTCCACTTGCCAGTCAGCAAGGGTCGGCAAGTCCTCCACAGGAACGACATCTACCTCCGCGGACTCTGGGGGCACCTCTGCGGCCTCCCCATCCGACTCACGGGGCATGTCCTCTACCACCTTCTTCTTCCCACGTTTGGGTTTGGGTTGGGCCATGATTCCAGGCTCCAACTCCGGGTGAGTTCCATGCCGGGCAGCCATGGACCGCGTGCTCACGCAAGTCCACCCTGGTAATCCCAGCATCTCAGTGTGAGCGTGAAACTCGACGTCCTTCCATTTGGTGTGCTCCAGGTCGTTCCCTAGCAAACACCACACAGGCAAGGCAGGGCTCACAGCAACTCGCAGTAGGCCTTTGACTCCTCCCCACTCGAATGGAACACGAGCCACTGGATAGTGACTCAAACTGCCGTCAGCCAATACGGCCGGATGGAACTCCTCGGGGACTACTTGGTCTGGGGACACCAGCCGCCGCACGACAGTGGTCATGCTGGCCCCTGTGTCCCTCAGAGCTTCCACCTCCTCCCCATTAATTCTCACCCTCTGCTGATATTTAGCAGTGTTCGGGGGCAGGGACACTACGGGGACCACCTCTCTATCCCCGAGTGAAACCAGTGTCAGGCCTGTCCACTCCCCTTCCCTATCTAAGGGCAGCTCCACCCCAAGCGCTATACTACTCACCCCGGGACTCTTCACGCCCGATGGGGCTGGTGGTCGCTTGCGACACTTGGGATCTCCTCTGTAGTGTCCAATCTCCCCACACTCGTAGCACCGCACAATCCTTGGCTGCTGACTCCTGTCAGGGTAAGTGGGTCTTGTGGAATTGGACGGGGGTGGGGTTCCTACTCCCTTCCCAAACTTATTTTGGGGACCTTTCGAGAACTCCACCTTTTTATCTCCCCCCTCTTTCTTCTGGGGGAAACCCTGTCCGCCTTTCGAGCCATCTCCCCCGGGGCCCTTGTGAGACACCCGGGTGCTCACCCAAATATCTGCCTCCTCCGCAAGCTCTCGAGGATCCTTCAGCTTGCGGTCCACCAGATGTTGGCGCAGCTCCGGAAAGCTCTTATCCAAGAGGTGCTCCCTTAAAAAAAGATCGTACAACCCTTGGTAGTCCTGTACCTCGCTGCCACGCACCCAACCCTCTTTCATGGGGGCGTACTTAACCTGATCCGCCTTGGCCAACTATAACAGGGTGTCCCTAACAGTGGGAGGTATATACCGGTAGAGACCACCTCCCCAGTTACTCTCGGGTACCCCATGGGCCGTTAAGGCTACCTCGTATGCCTCCAACCACTTCATGATGTCATCCCCTAATGTATGATTGGCTATGACTTCTTTGGGTAGGTAGAATTTTGGTTCTTGAGGTTCCCTGGGTATGCTGCCACCATTGTCTTTGTTAGACGCGTTCAATTGGAGGGCGCGTAACTCCAGCTCTTTTAACTGAAGCTCGTGCGCCAGCTTCTTCTCCTCCATTGCCCATTTCTTATTCTCTCTTTCTTGTTCCAATCTGGCCAGCTCCCATTTTAATTGCCTCTCTTCCCTCCTGTCCTCGTACTCTTGTGGAGACGCGCTCCTCCTGGACCCTGTCCCACTACTGGCCCCAGAACGTCTTCCTGGGGGCACATTCTCAGACATGTCTACATTCAAGATGTCTAGGACTTCCTGGGCGCTCTCCCCCTGAGGTGCCTCTGGCGCTTCCTGTCCCTCATCCCCTCCCCCGTCCGGGTGGGCTTCTACCCATGCCCTAATGGCGGTACGGAGTTCCGGCCCTTTGGCCCTCCGCATCCCAGGCACCCCCAACTCCTGCGCGAACTCCCTTAGTTGCTTCGCTGTGTACCCCTCGAGGTCAGCTAACCGGGATTCCATTCCGGCAGATGGGGACCTAGACACTAAGGAGAAAATTCCTAGGGTGTAGGCAACAGTCAATAGCTAACCAGGCTTCTTGCACTCTCTACCTGGACAGTGGAACTAATGATCCAGCAACAATGGTTTCTGAGCTGTGGAACAAAAAAAATGTAGGATAGGCGTTTAATTGTGGCGCCCTTCGCCTCACGGAAGGGTGCTGTATGGTCACAAGTCCCAAGGATCCCACCGCTGGCCAACAATGTAGGAACCTGGGGTCACCAGGCCCTATAGGCGGTAGCGTGGCGCGAGCCGGTCGGGCAACCAGAGGGCTATGTGTTAAGCAACCATTCACCACACGCTTCTCATGGACTAGAGTCACACACAATAAGGGACGCCACACCGTTTAAATTATGCAAATACTTCAAGTTTATCCAAGTATAGGTGGTCAGCTGCAGTTCAGGAAATAACAAGGTAATACATGAATCATAATACCATTGTGACATTACATTCGACACTCTGGGTGATATCTATGCAGTGCCTAACCTTGGTCTAGCGCCGTGCGCGCTTACGTAAAGTCTTTCACTGAACCGGCCGTCTAACTAAGCGTAATACCTGAAAGGGGACACATTGGGTTCACTTAACATGGCGCCTGTAGAACTGAGCGCTCCTCGTGATCAAGGGCCCCTAGTACTGTGAAGCAAGGCATATAAACATAGCGCTACGCGCACTCAGTTGCATGTGGATACGTTTGCATAGAACATTTAATACATCGCGTGACTCGTAATCAGTCGCATGTCATTACCTTTGAGCAGAGCATATAACACAGTGCGCTACTCGCATTCCTGGGCATGTGACTACGTTCGAGCAGAGCATATAACACAATGCGCTACTCGCATTCCTTGGCATGTAATTACTTTCGAGCAGAGCATATAACACGATGCGCTACTCGCATTCCTTGGCATACAGTTACTTTCGAGCAGAACATGTAACACAGTGCGCTACTCGCATTCCTTGGCAGGTAATTACTTTCGAGCAGAGCATATAACACAATGCGCTACTCGCATTCCTTGGCATGTAATTACTTTCGAGCAGAGCATATAACACAATGCGCTACTCGCATTCCTTGGCATATAATTACTTTCGAGCAGAGCATATAACACAATGCGCTACTCACATTCCTTGGCATATAGTTACTTTCAAGCAGAGCATATTACACATGAGGTTACTCGCCGTCCCGGTCTCTCCGGCTGAGGAAGCAGAGTCGGTGGCGTGAAGCGCCACACGAGAGTAATGTTAGTCAGTACTTTGAACGGCTTCCAGCGGGGAAGATTACTGGACTTGAGGAGCGAGTCCCTATGCTCCGGTGCAGTTCACAGAGCACCGCGCTCAGTAACACAGGAGGGGGGACACGGACAGGATCCCTCGGCGGGGTCTCTCCGTCGCGCAGGCAGGGGAGGGGATTCCCACGGAGGGGACAACCCGGGCCAAGTGCGGTGTGGTTTCCAGACCAGCAGGGGGCGCACCAGGGGGGATCTCGGCCTCCGGGCTTACCTCCGTCTCGGCGTCAGCAGGCGTCCGTCCTCACGACGTTGGGGGAACTCGGCCCCGACCTTGCGCTTCTCCTCACACGGCTGCGACGGCAGCGACGGGGCCCCGGACTTCACCCGGGCCTCGCGACACAGCAGAGCACTCTCCCAGGCCTCCAGGCCGCGGCGGTGAGCGCGCTGGCTTCGTCGTCGCAGGGGGGGGCTCAAATTAAGGATGGGGATCAGTGCTCAGCGGAGCACGCTGCCGGGGGTCCCAGACCAGGGCAGGGAGCGCGGGGGTCACAGCGCTAGTACCTGGTCGATCCCCGGTGGCTTGGCAATCGGCTTAGTATTTTGTTCACTAGGGTAGCTTGGACACGCAGTCTCAACTCTGGCATTCAAGGCTTACAGCTCGCTCTTGTCATGCAGTCTCAGTTCTTAAAGTTAGGTTTCAGTTCTCAGATCACAGATGAAGTCTTTTGGCGCAGATGTATCTGGCGCCCTTAAGGGGTTCTGTTACAGGGGTAGGGATGGAGAGGGCGACTAGGTCCTTCCTAGTCAGGCTGACAGAGAGTCTCTGGGTCCTCCTACTACTGGGCAAGATCAGTGGGATTCACAGGGCACCTCACTCACTTAAGAGGCAGTACCTAAATCCTGTCACTCTCAGAGGCATAAGTCCCTGGCTAGGCCCTACCGCCTACACTCCTGGTGGATTCTTCCAGCTCTGCTTCACCCCAATGGCCAACTCACCACAAAAGCTTCCCTCCCACTCTTAAGTAGCCCTAGGTCAGGTGACCTCTAGCCAAGGCGGCAAAAGTAAAACCCCACCTCCCTTCTAGAAGGTTCCAGCTTCTTCCAGGAGCTTCCCCACTCTAACTATGGGACAAAAAGGCGGGCTGGTATCGCAACATTGTTGTGGGTCCCAGCCAGCTCCTGGCAGCTAGGGTGCTACTATGAAAAACGACCACCCTGCAGTAGCAGGGGTCTGTGGCAGCCATCTTGGGAGAAGGGAGCACCTGCACCTTAACACTGCCTGGCAATGAAAAGGCGCCCGGAGACCTAGTCCAACATAAAAATGAGGGTGGAAAAAATGAGGCACGATACAAAAATAGAAGGGGAGACCACCCTAGGGCTGACAGGTCCAACATGCGTCCCCCCCAGCCGAAAGAGGGGAGAGCTACCCAACCTCTAGGGAGTTCTCTTCACTAAGGCGGAAAAACCTGGAGAGACCGTCAGCATTGGTGTGGTCAACTCCGGGCCGATGTTCCACCCGAAAGTCCATCCCCTGTAGGGAAATGGACCACCTCAACAACTTGGGGTTTTCGCCTCTCATCTGCATGAGCCAGCGAAGGGGGCGGTGGTCGGTCTGGATAAGGAAGTGAGTGCCAAAGAGGTATGGCCTCAACTTCTTCAGAGCCCATACCACCGCGAAGGCTTCTCTCTCAATGGTGCTCCATCGCCGTTCCCGAGGGAGGAGTCTTCGAGATATGAAGGCCACAGGTTGGTCTTGGCCCTCGGTGTTGAGTTGCGAGAGCACCGCACCTATGCCGTGCTCTGAGGCGTCGGTCTGTACAATAAATTCCTTGCTGAAATCGGGTGTTGCTAGTACTGGAGCTGTACACATCGCATTTTTCAGCGTATCAAAGGCTTCTTGGCATGCAGGTGTCCATATGACCTTGCGAGGTTGTTTCTTTGAGGTCAGCTCCGTCAAGGGGGTCACGATGGTACCATATCCCTTGAAGAACCGGCGGTAATACCCAGTGAGGCCGAGGAAAGCTCGGACCTCTGTTTGGGTCTTGGGGGGCTCCCAAGCCAAGATGGTTTCAATTTTGGCCTGGAGGGGTTGCACCTTACCTCCGCCCACCAGGTGTCCCAGGTACACGACAGATCCCTGTCCAATCTGGCACTTGCTGGCTTTAATAGTTAAGCCAGCGCGTTGCAGCGCCTGCAATACCTCCTGGAGGTGTTGCAGATGGTCCTCCCAGCTGCTACTGAAGACAGCTATGTCATCCAAGTAGGCTGCTGAGAAGGACTCCAGGCCAGATAGTACCTGATTCACTAACCGCTGGAATGTGGCCGGAGCATTTTTGAGCCCAAAGGGCATCACTCGAAATTGGTAGTGGCCCTCTGGGGTGGAGAACGCTGTCTTCTCCCGTGCTCCGTCGGCCATGGCAATCTGCCGATATCCGGATGTCAGGTCAATGGTGCTGAGGTACCGGGCTGCTCCCAGCCGGTCCACCAGCTCATCTGCACGTGGGATGGGGTGAGCATCTGTCTTCGTGACAGAGTTCAACCCCCGGTAGTCCACACAGAACCGAAGTTCTGGCGTCGTACCCGGTGGGGCCGCTTTCGGCACCAACACCACTGGACTAGCCCACGGGCTGCTGGAAGGTTCTATCACCCCCAGCTCCAGCATCTTTGCCACCTCACGCTGGATGCTATCCTTCACTCGGTCAGAGAGCCGGTAAGACTTGTTCTTCACCGGGGGGCTATCCCCTGTGTCCACATCATGGGTACACCAATGAGTGATTCCAGGCGTGAGGGAGAACAACGAGGCGAACTGTCCCAGGACATGGCGACAGTCCCTCTGCTGCTCTGGGGTCAAGGATGGGGAGAGGACTACACCTTCCACCGAACCATCCTTCTCTTGTGCCGCAAGAAGGTCAGGAAGAGCTTCACTCTCTTCCTCTTCGCTCCCATCCGTCACCATAGGGGAGAGCAAGCTCCGATCGCTCATGGTGCGGCTTCAGGCGGTGGACGTGGAGCACCCTGAGGGGCTTACGGGGGGTTTTTACATCCACAACGTATGTGGTCTGGCCTCGCCGCTCCACAATGTCGAACGGGCCAGTCCACCGGTCCTGGAGGGCACACAGCTCCCCAGGTTCCATAACCCACACCTTCTGTCCAACGTCCAACTCGACCGTCCGAGCTTTGCGGTCATACCACTCCTTCATCACGGTCTGGCTAGCCTCCAGGTTCTCTGTGGCTGCCTTCCACAGCTTGGCCATCTGGCTGCGGAACGCCAGCATGTAGCTGACAATGTCACGGGGAAGCTTCTGTGAAGTCTTCTCCCACCCCTCTTTCACTAAACTGAGGGGACCCCTAACGGGATGGCCATAGAGCAATTCAAACGGGCTGAACCCGACTCCCTTCTGCGGTACCTCCCGATAGGAGAATAACAAGCAGGGGAGGAGGACGTCCCATTTACGCCTCAAGCCTTCGGGAAGGCTTCGGATCATCCCCTTCAATGTCTTATTGAAGCGCTCTACAAGTCCGTTAGTCTGGGGGTGGTAAGGGGTGGAGAACCGGTAGGTCACTCCACACTCCTTCCACATGGCCTGCATGTAGGCCGACATGAAATTGGTGCCCCTCTCCGACACCACGACCTTTGGGAATCCCACTCGGGTAAAAATTCCCAACAGTGCCCGCGCCACCACCGGTGCAGTGATGGTCCTCAGAGGAATAGCCTCTGGGTACCTTGTGGCGTGGTCCACCAAAACCAAGATGAACCGGTGTCCCGCTGCGGTCGGAGGGTCCAATGGCCCAACAATATCGATACCGACCCTCTCAAAAGGGGTCCCGACCACGGGGAGCGGTTCCAACGGGACTTTCAACTTTGTCCCAGTCTTGCCACTCGCCTGACAAGACTTGCAGGTCTTGCAAAAGGCGTCTGAGGCAATCCTCATCCTGGGCCAATAAAAATGGGGGACTAACCGTGCAAAGGTTTTGTCCTGGCCCAGGTGTCCAGCTAAGGGGATCTCGTGCGCTAACTCCAGCAGGTAGGCCCGGTAACACTGGGGGACCACTATGGCCCTCAAAGATCCATGTACCGGCAACCTGGGCTCACTGTATAGGAGACCATCCTCCCAATACACATGATAACCTCCCAGTTCCTGACTAGCCACTTGAGCTTCGGCCTGCCGCCGCATACCCTCAAGAGTGGGGCACGTCCTTTGTGCTTGACAAAATTCCTCCCGGGTAGGCCCTCCTTCCACTTGCCAGTCAGCAAGGGTCGGCAAGTCCTCCACAGGAACGACATCTACCTCCGCGGACTCCGGGGGCACCTCTGCGGCCTCCCCATCCGACTCACGGGGCATGTCCTCTACCACCTTCTTCTTCCCACGTTTGGGTTTGGGTTGGGCCATGATTCCAGGCTCCAACTCCGGGTGAGTTCCATGCCGGGCAGCCATGGACCGCGTGCTCACGCAAGTCCACCCTGGTAATCCCAGCATCTCAGTGTGAGCGTGAAACTCGACGTCCTTCCATTTGGTGTGCTCCAGGTCGTTCCCTAGCAAACACCCCACAGGCAAGGCAGGGCTCACAGCAACTCGCAGTAGGCCTTTGACTCCTCCCCACTCGAATGGAACACGAGCCACTGGATAGTGACTCAAACTGCCGTCAGCCAATACGGCCGGATGGAACTCCTCGGGGACTACTTGGTCTGGGGACACCAGCCGCCGCACGACAGTGGTCATGCTGGCCCCTGTGTCCCTCAGAGCTTCCACCTCCTCCCCATTAATTCTCACCCTCTGCTGATATTTAGCAGTGTTCGGGGGCAGGGACACTACGGGGACCACCTCTCTATCTCCGAGTGAAACCAGTGTCAGGCCTGTCCACTCCCCTTCCCTATCTAAGGGCAGCTCCACCCCAAGCGCTATACTACTCACCCCGGGACTCTTCACGCCCGATGGGGCTGGTGGTCGCTTGCGACACTTGGGATCTCCTCTGTAGTGTCCAATCTCCCCACACTCGTAGCACCGCACAATCCTTGGCTGCTGACTCCTGTCAGGGTAAGTGGGTCTTGTGGAATTGGACGGGGGTGGGGTTCCTACTCCCTTCCCAAACTTATTTTGGGGACCTTTCGAGAACTCCACCTTTTTATCTCCCCCCTCTTTCTTCTGGGGGAAACCCTGTCCGCCTTTCGAGCCATCTCCCCCGGGGCCCTTGTGAGACACCCGGGTGCTCACCCAAATATCTGCCTCCTCCGCAAGCTCTCGAGGATCCTTCAGCTTGCGGTCCACCAGATGTTGGCGCAGCTCCGGAAAGCTCTTATCCAAGAGGTGCTCCCTTAAAAAAAGATCGTACAACCCTTGGTAGTCCTGTACCTCGCTGCCACGCACCCAACCATCTAGTGCCTTCCTCGCATAATCAAAAAAATCTACCCATGTCTGGGTGGACAGCTTATGGCTGCCACGAAACTTCTGCCTATACTTCTCGGGGTTCAGGCCAAACTTCTTTAACAAGGCCTCTTTCATGGGGGCGTACTTAACCTGATCCGCCTTGGCCAAATATAACAGGGTGTCCCTAACAGTGGGAGGTATATACCGGTAGAGACCACCTCCCCAGTTACTCTCGGGTACCCCATGGGCCGTTAAGGCTACCTCGTATGCCTCCAACCACTTCATGATGTCATCCCCTAATGTATGATTGGCTATGACTTCTTTGGGTAGGTAGAATTTTGGTTCTTGAGGTTCCCTGGGTATGCTGCCACCATTGTCTTTGTTAGACGCGTTCAATTGGAGGGCGCGTAACTCCAGCTCTTTTAACTGAAGCTCGTGCGCCAGCTTCTTCTCCTCCATTGCCCATTTCTTATTCTCTCTTTCTTGTTCCAATCTGGCCAGCTCCCATTTTAATTGCCTCTCTTCCCTCCTGTCCTCGTACTCTTGTGGAGACGCGCTCCTCCTGGACCCTGTCCCACTACTGGCCCCAGAACGTCTTCCTGGGGGCACATTCTCAGACATGTCTACATTCAAGATGTCTAGGACTTCCTGGGCGCTCTCCCCCTGAGGTGCCTCTGGCGCTTCCTGTCCCTCATCCCCTCCCCCATCCGGGTGGGCTTCTACCCATGCCCTAATGGCGGTACGGAGTTCCGGCCCTTTGGCCCTCCGCATCCCAGGCACCCCCAACTCCTGCGCGAACTCCCTTAGTTGCTTCGCTGTGTACCCCTCGAGGTCAGCTAACCGGGATTCCATTCCGGCAGATGGGGACCTAGACACTAAGGAGAAAATTGCTAGGGTGTAGGCAACAGTCAATAGCTAACCAGGCTTCTTGCACTCTCTACCTGGACAGTGGAACTAATGATCCAGCAACAATGGTTTCTGAGCTGTGGAACAAAAAAAATGTAGGATAGGCGTTTAATTGTGGCGCCCTTCGCCTCACGGAAGGGTGCTGTATGGTCACAAGTCCCAAGGATCCCACCGCTGGCCAACAATGTAGGAACCTGGGGTCACCAGGCCCTATAGGCGGTAGCGTGGCGCGAGCCGGTCGGGCAACCAGAGGGCTATGTGTTAAGCAACCATTCACCACACGCTTCTCATGGACTAGAGTCACACACAATAAGGGACGCCACACCGTTTAAATTATGCAAATACTTCAAGTTTATCCAAGTATAGGTGGTCAGCTGCAGTTCAGGAAATAACAAGGTAATACATGAATCATAATACCATTGTGACATTACATTCGACACTCTGGGTGATATCTATGCAGTGCCTAACCTTGGTCTAGCGCCGTGCGCGCTTACGTAAAGTCTTTCCCTGAACCGGCCGTCTAACTAAGCGTAATACCTGAAAGGGGACACATTGGGTTCACTTAACATGGCGCCTGTAGAACTGAGCGCTCCTCGTGATCAAGGGCCCCTAGTACTGTGAAGCAAGGCATAAACATAGCGCTACGCGCACTCAGTTGCATGTGGATACGTTTGCATAGAACATTTAATACATCGCGTGACTCGTAATCAGTCGCATGTCATTACCTTTGAGCAGAGCATATAACACAGTGCGCTACTCGCATTCCTGGGCATGTGACTACGTTCGAGCAGAGCATATAACACAATGCGCTACTCGCATTCCTTGGCATGTAATTACTTTCGAGCAGAGCATATAACACGATGCGCTACTCGCATTCCTTGGCATACAGTTACTTTCGAGCAGAACATGTAACACAGTGCGCTACTCGCATTCCTTGGCAGGTAATTACTTTCGAGCAGAGCATATAACACAATGCGCTACTCGCATTCCTTGGCATGTAATTACTTTCGAGCAGAGCATATAACACAATGCGCTACTCGCATTCCTTGGCATATAATTACTTTCGAGCAGAGCATATAACACAATGCGCTACTCGCATTCCTTGGCATATAGTTACTTTCAAGCAGAGCATATTACACATGGGGTTACTCGCCGTCCCGGTCTCTCCGGCTGAGGAAGCAGAGTCGGTGGCGTGAAGCGCCACACGAGAGTAATGTTAGTCAGTACTTTGAACGGCTTCCAGCGGGGAAGATTACTGGACTTGAGGAGCGAGTCCCTATGCTCCGGTGCAGTTCACAGAGCACCGCGCTCAGTAACACAGGAGGGGGCCACGGACAGGATCCCTCGGCGGGGTCTCTCCGTCGCGCAGGCAGGGGAGGGGATTCCCACGGAGGGGACAACCCGGGCCAAGTGCGGTGTGGTTTCCAGACCAGCAGGGGGCGCACCAGGGGGGATCTCGGCCTCCGGGCTTACCTCCGTCTCAGCGTCAGCAGGCGTCCGTCCTCACGACGTTGGGGGAACTCGGCCCCGACCTTGCGCTTCTCCTCACACGGCTGCGACGGCAGCGACGGGGCCCCGGACTTCACCCGGGCCTCGCGACACAGCAGAGCACTCTCCCAGGCCTCCAGGCCGCGGCGGTGAGCGCGCTGGCTTCGTCGTCGCAGGGGGGGGCTCAAATTAAGGATGGGGATCAGTGCTCAGCGGAGCACGCTGCCGGGGGTCCCAGACCAGGGCAGGGAGCGCGGGGGTCACAGCGCTAGTACCTGGTCGATCCCCGGTGGCTTGGCAATCGGCTTAGTATTTTGTTCACTAGGGTAGCTTGGACACGCAGTCTCAGCTCTGGCATTCAAGGCTTACAGCTCGCTCTTGTCATGCAGTCTCAGTTCTTAAAGTTAGGTTTCAGTTCTCAGATCACAGATGAAGTCTTTTGGCGCAGATGTATCTGGCGCCCTTAAGGGGTTCTGTTACAGGGGTAGGGATGGAGAGGGCGACTAGGTCCTTCCTAGTCAGGCTGACAGAGAGTCTCTGGGTCCTCCTACTACTGGGCAAGATCAGTGGGATTCACAGGGCACCTCACTCACTTAAGAGGCAGTACCTAAATCCTGTCACTCTCAGAGGCATAAGT
The DNA here is from genome assembly GCF_964204655.1 of Triturus cristatus. Taxonomy (NCBI): domain Eukaryota; kingdom Metazoa; phylum Chordata; class Amphibia; order Caudata; family Salamandridae; genus Triturus; species Triturus cristatus. Next base: position 240,658,444 of record NC_140582.1, read on the forward strand.
CCCTGGCTAGGCCCTACCGCCTACACTCCTGGTGGATTCTTCCAGCTCTGCTTCACCCCAATGGCCAACTCACCACAAAAGCTTCCCTCCCACTCTTAAGTAGCCCTAGGTCAGGTGACCTCTAGCCAAGGCGGCAAAAGTAAAACCCCACCTCCCTTCTAGAAGGTTCCAGCTTCTTCCAGGAGCTTCCCCACTCTAACTATGGGACAAAAAGGCGGGCTGGTATCGCAACATTGTTGTGGGTCCCAGCCAGCTCCTGGCAGCTAGGGTGCTACTATGAAAAACGACCACCCTGCAGTAGCAGGGGTCTGTGGCAGCCATCTTGGGAGAAGGGAGCACCTGCACCTTAACACTGCCTGGCAATGAAAAGGCGCCCGGAGACCTAGTCCAACATAAAAATGAGGGTGGAAAAAATGAGGCACGATACAAAAATAGAAGGGGAGACCACCCTAGGGCTGACAGGTCCAACAGAGAAGTTCTGACATTTTTTGGGCCCAGTGCCCCTGCATCATTCAAATCATGCCCCTGGTGCCGGCAAAGATAACTGCATTTGTCGCTGCCTGTTTAGTAGTAAAATATAGCAATATTTGGTGTTTAGTGGAGTTATAAGACTTTTGGCCCTGGTGCTACTGCATCTGCTGCATCATTTATATCAAGCCCCTTTCAACTGCAAGGTAACTGCAATTGTGACTGCCTGTTTAGTAGTAAAGTATAGCATTATTTGTGTTTAGAGGAGCTATGACAACTTTTCGCCCGGTGCCACAGCACCTGCTGCACCATTCATATTACGTCTCTTTTAACGGCAAGGTAATTGCAACTGTGAATGCCTGTATAGTAGTAAAATATATATTAGGTGTTCAGAGGAGTTCTGACAACTTTTGGGCCCTACGCAACCGCACCTGCTGCGCCATTCAAATCATGACCCTGTTGTCTGTAAGGTAACTGCATTTCTGACTGCCTGTTTAGTGGTAAAATATTGCAATTTTAGGTGTTTAGTTGGGTGGCTAGAGCTTTTGGTCCTGGTGTCACTGCACCTGCTGCATCATTGAAATCAAGATCCTGTTGTCTGCAAGGTAACTGCACTAGTGACTGCCTGTTTAGTTTAACATTTTAGCAATAATCTGGATTTAGTTGAGTCACTGGAACTTTTGGCCCTCGTGCCACTGCACCTGCTGTACCATTAAAATTAAGTCCCTTTTAACTGCAAGGTAACTGCAATTGTGACTGCCTGTTTAGTAGTCAAATACAGCAATACTGTCTTTAGAGGAGTTCTGACAACTTTTGGGCCTGGTGCTACTGCATCTGCTGCACGATTCAAATCATGACCCTGTTGTCTTCAAGGTAACTGCACTTGTGGCTGCCTGTTTAGTAATACAATATAGCATAGCTCTTGCATAAAAACTTTATTTTTAACATGCAATATTTATTACAACATTTAGAATATTATCATAATGACCAAATAGATTCATTTGAGAAAATCAATCTGATAATGCCTACAAAGTGCAAAGAAAGATTCTGAGGTATGAATTAGAAATGCCACAAACGTTTAAGGCTAAAGCATCCGCTTTACACAACTAAGTAATAAAAAGAAAACATTCCAGCATACTGTTAGAAGCTGTCTGCCTTTTCAGTGGTAAGAGATCTTATCTTAACAGTGACTGGGGCTTAAACAGTGTGAACAGCTTTAGTAGAAGTATCGTAAATGAGTGCAGGCAGGGGGAGTTAACAAAAAATACTTCCCCTCAAAAGCAAATGAACACAGTAATTCGGCTACTGGAACTTATAAGAGCCCCCTATTAAGATATATTAAATGCAAGAGATTTCACAAGCACAGTGCATGTGCTGTGCAGACAAATCTTAACACGACTAAGGGCCCGATTACGATCTCACCTGGAAGGCCTCCAAATCGGATTTGGCTTTACTGGATCGGATTCGTAGACCTTGTTTCCGACCGAATCGTACACAGATCCAACTGACTAAGTATGATGCGAAGATAGTGTGCGCGTCGACCGAATCGTTTACGAACCCAATCCTGTCCATATCAGTCGTTTGCAGCCGAATCGTGCCGCGCAGTGGAGGTGGATTACGAACGAGCGAGTATGATGCACGATTCAGACAGCCGCATCGACTCGGTCTCAGCGAAACGTAATGGCTATCGGAATCGGACTTCACACTCGGGGCCCTCTGAATCGGTCACTGGGGGTGCCCATGGGTCCCCCAGATCCAAGCGTGCACAGTCCCGCCACAGGGTGTATGCTTTTCCCCACACACCCCTTTTTAGGTCTTGTTGAGACATACATTTTTCTAAAATGTTGCTGTTACTTAACCGCAGTATACCTCTAGTACCAGCACAATATAATGCCATTTTGTGGCAAACTTTCTGTAACTTGTATTGTACAGCTACTCGGCAAGCTAAAACTTAAAACAAAAAGCAGCCTATTATTTATCACACAGGAGAAACCTAATGCATTTACCAATGCTTCTTTACTATGGAAAGGCAAGTAGCAGCATTGGTATTTGTATTTGTATTTGTATTTGTAATTGAATTTATAGGGCGCACAGCTACCCGCAAGGGGTCTCCCGGCGCCAGTAGAGTTGATGATTACGCATCGCAGTTGTTAGTGAGAGAAGAGCCAGGTTTTAAGGTCTTTGAGGAATTTTATTAGAGATGGTTCTAGTTTCAGTGTAGCCGGAAGAGAATTCCACAACCTGGGGGCAACGCAGGAGAAAGAGCATCCGCCCATTCTTGCCAGTTTGAAGCGCGGAATCAGAAAGTTGCCATGCGCTGATGATCTGAGGAGGGGGGATGGAGAGTATTGTTGGACAAGAGCCTTGAGGTAACCTGCGTCCGACCCTTGCTTGATTTTATGCAGAAAACAGAGGGCCTTGAATTTGACACGGTTAGCGATACGGAGCCAGTGAAGGTCTCTAAGAAAAGGGGAAATTGGAGATCTCCACGGGACCTTGCAGAGGAGGCGAGCGGCTGAATTCTGTACAAGCTGAAGTATCCTCTGAAGCTCCAGGGTAACTCCTAGGTAAAGCACATTGCCGTAGTCCAGGCGAGAGGTGATTAAAGCCTGGACCACCGAGCGTCTAGTCCATACTGGGAGCATCCATAAAATTTTACGGAGCCACCCCAGGATGGAGAAGCAGGTGGCTGCCACCTTAACCACTTGATGTCGCATGGAGAGCGAATCATCCAGGACAAAGCCAAGATTGCGAACTTGGGTCACTGGGAGGGGTGGTGGGCCCATTTCTGACGGCCAGTGTGCAGGGCTCCAGAGGTGCTTTTGCTTACCCAGAATGAGCACCTCCGTCTTATTTCCGTTCAGTTTCAGGAGGTTCGCCTGCATCCACTCTGCCACTCGGCTAAGTCCTATTTTAAGAGCAGATGGAGCGTTTGCTGCGGCCGAGGAGAGGGAAAAAAGAATCTGAGTGTCATCTGCGTATGAGTAGAGGGAGAGACCAGAGTCTTCCACGATGGTTGCTAGGGGTCTCACGTAGATAGTAAAGAGCATAGGGCTCAGTGAGGACCCCTGCGGGACACCATACGCAGATGAGCCAAAAGAGGAGGAAGAGCCGGAAGAAACAACCTGAAAAGTGCGGTGATTTAAGAAAGAGGCCAGCCAAGCAAGGGCAGGGCCAGTCACTCCAACCGTTCTCAGAGCTCTCAGAAGAATGGAGTGTGAGACCGTGTCGAATGCGGCGCTTAAATCTAAAAGAATAAGCGCCGGGTCTCACCGTGATCAAGACGGGTGCGCAGGTTCTCGGTAACCCCCAGGAGGGTTGTTTCGGTGGAGAAGTGGGAGCGGAATCCCGATTGGGACAGATGTAAAAAACCTATAGTCTCCACATGAGATGTGAGATGTATGTTGATATGCCTCTCCAGGATTTTTGAGAACATAGGCAGCAAGGAGATGGGCCGGAAGTTGGCGAGCGTCTTGGGGTCTGCACCGGGTTTTTTTAAAAGTGGCACTACCAAAGCTCTTTTCCATTCATCCGGAACTATGGATTCCCGCAATGAGGAATTCAGGAGCTCTTGAATGATTAGTAGAGCGTCAGGGGAAAGCTGGCGAAGGATGTTCATAGGAATTGGGTCCAGGGGGGAGCCTGAGTTGACCTTTGATATGCAGGCGAGCAGTGAGTTGGAGTCTAGCAGGGGCCATTCAGAAAACTGTGTTTCCTGAGATTGCGGGCTCAGTGAGTCCAGAGTAGAGGGGTCGGGAGGGGGTATGGGGAAGGCTCGAGACAGGACATTGTAGATGGTTTCGACTTTAGATATAAAAAAGTCAGCAATTTCATTGCATTCCACTTCCCCTAGCGCAGGTGGAGTGGGGGCGGTGTTTGAGCCAGCCAGCTTCTTGACCATAGAGAAGAGGGCTTTCGACCGGTTAATGGCCTTTTCAATAGACTCTGAGGCTTTTGCCTTTCGACAGGCTTGGTGGTATTGCCTGAGTGCTGAACGATAGGTTAATTTGTCATTCAGGGCGTAGGTTTTTCGCCAAGATCTCTCCATATGCTTGCATTCGGATTTAGTTACTTTCAGATCGTCCGTGAACCATGGGGCACAGGCAAGATGCGGGATCGGTAGTCTAGGACGCAGCGGTAAATGGTGATTAATGTTAGAAGTTAACCAGTAGGATACTTCCTGAGCCAAAGAGGTGCACCCAAGATTGGTATCGGGGCAGGTGGCCATAAGAGAGGCGTTAAACGCTGAGATGTTCAGCTTAGACCAGGCTCTATGGTTATTCCTAGTGCCAAGAAGAGGCATGCACTTTGTAGTATCAGCAGGCAGAGTAAAATGAATGGCATAATGATCGGACCAATCAAGGGGGAGGGCAGGGGAGGTGCAGTCAAACAAAATATTGGAGATGACAGGATCAAGTAAATGGCCTGCCTGATGGGTAGGGCCTCGGTTGCGCAGTGTTAGGTTGATAGCCTCGCAGTCGGATAGAAACATTCTGCTTAGTCCGTTCTGCGAATCCTCTAGATGGAGATTTAGGTCTCCCAGGATAGTGAAATTCGCTGCCTTCATAGCATGGGGGGCTAGGCACTCAGCAAATGAGGTTAGCCACTGTGTAGGCTTGTCAGGGGGGGCGATAGATTAGGATGCCCGATAACGTCAGTCGGGGGGGAAACTGCTATCTTGAATAGTGCGGCTTCACAGTTTGGGAAGGGAACTGCGTCCAGAGAGGAGGAGTGGATGTCTTTAAAAATAATCGCTATCCCCCCACCTTTCCCCGTGGCTCTGTCTTGCCTAACTATTACATATCCAGGTGGCAGGGCACTTGCCACGTCTGGCCCGGAGCTCGCATGGAGCCAGGTTTCCGTTAGGAACAGGGCATCTGGCTGGGTGGAAGTCAGTAGATCAAAGATGTGGTCTCTGTTTTTAGGCAGAGATCGACAGTTAATACTCCAGAACTTGTAGGGAGGGATTAATGGCGCTGAAGGTGCGATGTAGCAGGAATAAGCAAAGTTGAAATGTGGGCATTTTGACAACGTTTTGAGCGAGCAATCAACAGATATGCAAGAGGGAAGGGTATTGTTCAGGCGACGAAGCTCCTCAGAGGAATAAGTGATTAAGCTGCAGGATATCGGCTCAGAATGGGCAGAGTGTCGGGCCGCCGGGCGCCTTAGGGCGCGGACGGGCGCAGACGGGCTTGCCTTTGGTGCGCCGCCGGCGCGCCCGCTGCGCCCGCCCTCTGCGCGGCCGGGAAGTAGCGTGTGTTATATAGGGGCAGGAGAGGGTGGGACTCATCCCAGCACAGGTTCGTGGCTGTCTGTCCTCCGGCTTCCGCCTCAGAGGAGTCGTAATCACTAAATCTAAGGCGAGCGGGGAGGCAGGAGATTAAGTAGGCGGGTGGGCGGGACTCGTCCCAGCACAGGTGCGGTGAAAGACTCAACCCCCAGCGGCGGCAAGCCCTGCCTCCAACGCGTCAGATTCTAGTCGTCTGCGCGAGGAGCGGGCAATGAATGCGGCGGGGCAGGGTGAGTACAAGGCTTGTATTTTAAAAGACACAAATTACAAATTTTACAGTGCACAAAAGAAATCATACAAGTTAAAAAGTTTGTGGCTGTCTGTCCTCCGGCTTCCGCCTCAGAGGAGTCGTAGTCACTAAATCACTAAATACAGGGTTACATGCTGACAACTCAGCAGTGCTAACTTCTGAATGGGACTACTACATATAATAATTCACAGTCTCAAAAGAATCATCACATTAAACCCGACCTGTTGCACAAATTGAATTTAATGTAACCTTTGCATAAATGGCAACTTCTAAAGTTGCCACTTTATTGTTCAGGTTTTCCAGTAACTATTTATGGTTGCACAAAGGCTACTGTTCTTGAGACAGCCTTTTGTCCTCTAGGGGAGAAGACACACCAAAGACTGGACTGTACCTTCTGGCCCTTGGGCTAACAAAGAGAGGACTGTGTCTGTAGTGCCCTGCATGAGGAAGTGTTGTTCCGAGCGCCAGAAGAAGTGACACCAAGACTAAGCTGCCTGACTTCCTGTTCTAGCTAAACTGTCCAAATGCTGAAGAAGCCTGCCTTTGCGAGTTAGTAGCCATAAAAATGCATCCTGGAAGACTGAGCTCGACGCTCAAACGTTGCACCGAGTCTGATGGACCTGGGAGAGCTCTGGGAACCGATAGTCTCAATGTGACCGCCGACCAGTGTCAACTAGTTTTTGGCTAGACTTCAACTAGACTTCGAGGATCACTCTTACCCTTGTAACCAATGCCACATCAATGTGCTTGTGGACCTAGAGGTGGTCCTAAGAAGACCTCAGTCATCATATCAGCATCCTGTATCCCTTGCATCAGGACCACCCCATTGATATCTATGGCAGTCTATAGAGCCTGGAATTGGACTGGAGACTGCTTTGACTGCAAGGTAACTCCTCTGCCACGCCTCACTGTCCCTTGTGAGAAGCTTCCTGCTGGAATTGGTCAACCAGAGAGAACTGGAGAAGTTGTACATAACTTTACAAAAGTTTTCAAATACTTTTTACGTAACCGCTAACCACAGTAATTGCCAATGCTTGTTTGTAATTTGAATAAAAAGCAGTGTTTTATAATTGGCTCAATAATTTATGTCCTTGCAATCCTCTGGTTGATTTTGTTCATTTTGATGTCTAAAAATTCCTAAAAATAAGAGCTACTTTTATAAATGGCCGTTGGATTTTCTTTGCAGTTTGTTTCTTTTTTGTTTAACTGTTTTGGTACTTTTAAATGCTTTGCACTTGTCTGGCACAGCCTAACTGCTTAAAGTTACAGGTACCAGGGTTGAGCTGAGGTTTTGTAAAAGAGCCTAACTGTACCCAAGATGGATATGTGAGTTTATTACACGGTGAAGTTGCACAACCACATCAATTATAAACCGCTTTCTTCACACATTTAGTCAGAGGTAGAAGGCCAACAAAACAGTTGCAGGATGTCTCTTTTTTTAGCCATGTTTCTGACTGAATATAGGCAATCTAGCAAAGCCAGTTGAGCTAGTTGGTCTAGTAACCTCACTTTCAGACTTCCTAGCAGGTTCCATCATGTTTATTAAAGATATTGTGCTGGAAAACGGACCATTTGTTCCCATTTCTTTTTTTAATTTCCTGGGAGAATACCCCTGGAACTTCGCTTGGGACACTAGTACTCGTTTGATGTGCACGTTCCCCAAGGCAGATGGATGATTTGGTCCTATGTCCCACCACATCTAAAGTTCACTAGCCTTTACAGGCTTAAATGTGGGATGTTGTTATATCATTTCTAAATCTTAACTTTTCATGCCATCCTGTTGTAGCAATGCTTTTGAGCCTACATGACCCATTCCTTTTCTATAATGAACAGAGCCAATTATAGAACAGAGTGATAGGAGAGTCAGCACACGTGCCTGCTCTCTAACAATGGGTTTGGTTTGGTTTGGCTCAAACAAGCTAATGTCTTGGGTACACAATTCATTTGCCCTGTTAAAATCCAGAAATTGTCACCATGCTTGCAAACCTCTTACTCAGCAATACCATGCCAAATTATTCCATTGGTATATCTTTTGGTCCCATCCCCTTTCAACCACATGGCCAGTTTGTTGGGGCTTTTCACTTTAAAGTGAAGGCTAGAAAATATGCAGCGGCGAGTATATTTCATTGTGTGGTCTTCTGGCCACTTCACTGCTTGTATCTACTAACATAAGAATTCACCTGGCTGTACTTGCTCTATAAGTTGGGCTGACTATTCTCGCTCACTTGCAAATGTAAGGGGACATCTCATTGAGATATTTGGACAAAGTATGGTTCAGTATATCTCTAGAGAATATTAGACCTACACCGAGGTGAATTAGTGCGATCATGGCATCTCTTGGATATTTTTGTAGGATCTTTACCCACAAGTACAACCTGTGGCATGCTTCATCATCGGATCCACACCAACTGCACCTAGTGTGAGTGGGTGGGCTCAATGCACTTTATTAGCGGAGCACATAAATTAAGAACGTGGGATTATTATTGGATTAAAATTGCCTGCCAGAACCCATTCTTGCTTTTGCTCTAGACGTCCTTAGGCAGGTTAAAAAAAAGTGGGACGTCTCAAGAGTATGATGGCCCTGGTCATCAGAAGGCCATAAAACAGTAGTTATATAAGCTGCCTAAACAAAGAAAAACAACTATATTCAGAAGAGAAGAAAACATACATGGGAACGAGTAAACGGAAGTCATTCAACTATTCAGATAAATCGAAAAAAATTATTAACTTTGAAACTCCCATTGTGACAGGTAACATGTACTATTAAGTGCTTGTTATTTCTGTTTATGACGTATGATGCACATCTTATTACCTCTTGACCTTTATATTTTAGCTTGTATGTCTAGAATATTAGCTTAGCCGTATTTATTTTGGCGCACACACTAATTTTGGTATTCTGTAATTATCTTCTGCGTACGCTATAATATGGCTGCCGCAGTGGTTATCGTGAACAGCTCACATGACCTGATGTCTTGGATATAAATAGTACCGTTAGGAAGGTGCTCATGGTCCACGCCGCAATGAACACGAAGAGTAATCTCCTGGCCCGCTAATTTGTTGCTATAGCGTGAGTCGCTTTCATTCTTTTAACTTTGTGTTACCAATGGGTTATGGCTCATGTATAGTTTTAATTACTACGATCTGTAGAACTTTTTATCCTAATATTTGCTACTACTTATTATATCGGAAACGCATCTAATCTTTGGAACATGGCCTGTCACTGATTTATGGCTAGTACGTTCTTGTAAATACCATGATTTGTAGATACTCTATTTAGGCGGTCTGTTAAACAATGTTGCATTGAGTATGGGCTTCAACGATTACATATACGTACTCGAGGCATCCTTACCAATCGTGCTTTGCTGCATTAGTGAGGATTAATTAAAATATTTTTAGTCACATTATCAGTTATTAAGATTGGCATTTGTTGTCCTCATGGCATGAAAGAATGCCTATTGGAGTTAATTTTTTTTATATTTTTTTTTCGATATATCCAAATAGTTGAATGACTTCCATTTCTCGTTCACATGTATATTTTCTTCTCTTCTGAATATAGTTGTTTTGCTTTATTTAGGCAGCTTATATAACTACAGTTTTATGGCCCCGGCATATTGGGCCTGTTACTTTGGAATTATTTGTGATTAAGTTGCCTCTTTCTATGTAGCAGGTTATTAGGCCGAAACGTGTCAACCTACATCTTCCAGGGTCAACACCTAACAAAAAGAGCAAACACATAATCTAAAATGTTTTGACATATCAGTGACAGAGTCATACTTTTATTTAATTTATTTCTTTACTGCATCAGCAGCTCTACTGTAATTTGATGGTTATTATTTGGTCACCATTAACATGGGTTGCTAGTCCGTCATTGCGGATACAATGTCTACCCTAACACTATTCCTTTTTCGCAACATCTGTGTTTTTCTAAAAATATCCGTAACCTTCATAAGTGGAGTGGATATGCTTTGTTAATTGGTCTATTAGTTGTTGCTTTGTCCCCCTTCCTTTGTAAAGTATGCAAATGAAATTTGGAATAAGTGCATTTTGTTTTGAGAATAATCTATTGTTGCTGGTGATTTTCTTTACAGCAGAACAGTAATGCCTCCATGTTGAATCTTACTTATAAATAGCATTGATTTAATTTGTTAGGGTGTCTTTTTGCAGCATTGAGGCGATAAATAATAAGTTGACCTCGCTTTTGAATTGCATTGATTTATCCTGCTAGAGCTTTCGCTATTAGCTGTTATTTTCTTATGGTGAATGTATTAGTAAACATGCAGTCAAGTAATCTTAATACTGCTTAATGGATGAAATCCTGGCAGTCCACCCAAAACACTATCTCAGGGTCTCTCTCCTATCTACAGCTCTCCTAAGGATGGAGACAGGTTGGTTCAAAAAACAAACTGAGGTTTCAGGAACCTGGTACCTCTTAGGATACGTTATAAGCCACATGTTACTTCAAATATGACTCACATGTCCTGTCTGAATCTTTCATTAGGGCTGCCTGGCCTCCACTCCGCTACTTTACTCCGGACTCCGATCTCCTCACTACCTAATCTCAGCTGGCTTACATTTTTCTCACCCCTGCACCAACATTATATTGTTGACATAACAGCTACTTCTACACAGATTGACTTCAGAATGTTCTGCACAAAGTCACCTTCCATACACCCAAACGCATAAGTAACACTAAACCCTACTACACCCAACTTCTTTCTGGTTAAGAATCAACTGCTGTATTTCCTACTCGGCAGGCTCAATATACATAAAATTGACACACAACAAGATACCTGCATGACTCCTGCTGTGATAGTAGTTACTCTCTTGCAAACTGTACAATTTTACCTTTACAGCGATTACACACTGTTTCTTCAATTAATCCAACCCATTTGTCTAACTGTTCAAGCACAGCTTCCCAAAAGGGTGATACTATTTTTCTTAAAGTGGCGTAATAAATCCCACTGCATAAAATATACAGCAAAGTGATAACAATGAACTGTTAAAACGTTATTGGCTGAATATTCAATAGGGACAAATATATTTTTATAGGATAGCCAACAGCAGATACGACCAAGATGGCTACCACAATGAATGATACAGCTTTAAAACTGAACATTTATATGGACAACAAAATGCATTAGAACATATTAATTAATAGCACCCTTTAACCATATTTGCTCCAGCAACAAATTCAGGAATACTTACACAAGGAAATATACCAGTTAAACCAGTGTATTCAGCCCTGTAGTGGCTCAAACCTTCAACGTGAGTAACCCATCTAGCTAACAAATCAAATTAAAAAAACATTGTATCACAAAAAACGATCTGGGCCATAATCATTTTGCAAAGTTACACAATTGGTTTTAAGTTATAGTGTTTATTGTAGGAACAATTCACAGTCCACACTGTTTACCAATACCAAAATACAGATAGAGACAGTCTCGTATAGAGCTAATATGTGTTTTGCAGCTTCATTTATAAGAGTAGAAACTTAAAAGGAACTTTTTAAATCCGGTGATACTCAGAGATATGCAAATGCAAACAATGGTAACCAGCTTTCAGCAAAACCAGTAGGCATGCTGCAATGTGGTTACTATGTCTGCTCCAAATTTTGAGAAAACAAAACAAAAACCTTTTTGAGTTGAGATGGCTCCAAGAAATTCACCATCAGACAGTTTCTTTACTGTCTTATTGTGGCTATATGATTATATGTATGTGTGTGGCAAACAATATATTTAATAATGAAGATACTCACTGGTTACACATTTGAGATTAATGATAGGTCTGAAGAAATCAATAAGATTACTAGGTTTGGGATTATTTAACACATTCAAGTTAGTCATACACAAGGTGAATGAGAACTCAGTTGAGACTAAGGAAAACCTGGTGGATAGACACCCTCAGAATAGGAGTTAAATATTGATAATAAATTCTACACTACCCTTAAATGAATTGTAACAATGTCTCTATGGTGTTTTTTATTTTTATTATCCATTCACTCTATCTACTAAGACATTTTAGCCACTATTTATAGTTCAGTGAATAGGGATAATCAGACTTTTCTTGGTACTTGAATACCCTGCAATTGATTATAATGTAGAAAACAAATCTTGAATACATTATATGAAATGAATAGTTATTTTGCTGTCAATGTGTTTACCCAGAAAATAGGCGCATAAGGACTAAATAGTGGTGATGCATTATGTTTCACTTTTTACGATTTGCCACTGTAATTGGTTGACGACTGTAGAGTTATTATCTATTTTTTCTAGTTACCTAAGAAATCTTAGGCAATACAACAGCCCAGCAATTAGGATGACCCAGTCTCTCCCTCTTATGATAGCTGTTAAAGTGGTAATTTCCTCTTATCTAGATAGTATGATGTGAATGATTATTATTTTTATTGTCATCCGGTCGAGATAGGATGAGATGGTGGCCCGCCTGCAGGACAAGCTCCCATTAAGAAATGGGAGTTTGTGAAAATCCCTGAACCATGTGGCTAACTGCCACACAGTTCAGGGATTTTCAGGGGGGCACCATAGGAAGAGCAGAATCCCCTTGCAGTTTTCCCTACGGCGGTCTGAGGGAAAACTCAGGATGTCGGGCAGAGAGCCTACAAATGCTGGTCGAAGGCTCTCTGCCAAACATCCAATTTGGGCCCACTGTCCTTTAACACTCTGCAGAATGCAAAAATGCATTGTTTCTATGTATTTGTGAATGACTCAATAATAAGAGAATTGCATGGCTTCGAAAAAATTGGGACGACTGAGAGCCAGTATCAGTGAGAATGTTCCAACCAATTTCTTTTGGACAAATGGAGAGATGACAGCCAGGAAATTATGTCAGACATTGTTAGAGACATAGAAGGTATTTAAGAAGTAGGTTCCTTGCAGACTAGGTTTGGAACTCAAATGGTCCAAGTATTATCTGTGCATAGGATGGAAATATGTGGTGAAGTGTGAAGGAAATCAGGGGTTTATGTTCTGGTGGGGTCACATTTGTTTCTAATAGGCTTATTGGGGCACTGCAGAGAAGGTACAATTGCAAAAAGATACAATTTACTATAAAAATAGTGAGATTGGGCATTTTAGGCTATTATTTTCAAGTCTGCACTATTGTGACCTCAAGTCTTTTTATTATTATGCAAAACAATTGAGATAGTGGAGGCAGTAAATATAAAGGCAACAGCTGTGTAGGATTTGGGTAGACATCAGGTATTAAGTACTGGAGGATTAGGGACTAACAGTGATATATACTTAGTCCTGATATGTGATAAGGTTTGAATTGCAATGTTATTACCAGCATGTGGACTGGGATTTAATATTAAGAGGACAGAGATGTGGCAATTAATCATTTTTTGCTAGAATAATAAAGCAGAACACATTATGTTCTAGATCAGATAATTTTACATCTCCTAGAATACAATTTATGATTGCCTCGAAAGAGGTCGTTTTTAGCTCTCCCTGGCATGAGGATGTGGAATGTGTTCGGATGAGTACATAAAGATCTTTAGTTAAGATGCTCTTTGGGAATTATCAAATACTTTAAAGACTAGATTTATTAAGAGATTGGATCTGCATGGGATTTAAAATATTTAATGGCTGAATTAATTTGGGCAAAAAACCCCAAAAAGAATCTGTTCTAATGGTTGCTTATGTTGCGAATGTTTGCATCTGTATTTTGTCTGCACAGAGAGAGTGATTGGTAATCGCTCACCAAACAAAACAGTTAAGTACTTGCAAGGACATTTGCGCTGTAGTACTAACTGGTCAAACTGTGCGCACTACAAAGACCGTGCACGAGGTGCAAGCCGGAGGAAGATTAGATGAAAAGAGCAATAAGTAATGAAAAGCTGTGAATGCATTGCGAAGATCTTGTATGTGGTGTATTCATATAATAAAGATATAAAAAACTGAATCCGATAGTCTGATCTGAAAGTATACAGTATCAACTCTCAGTTATGAATTTAAAGTTCCTTATGCCAACTTTGAAATAAAGTGCTTTGTTCTGCTATTAAAAGGTTTGTGTAAAATAATTCTAAAAATGCAATCTTAGCAAACGTGATAGGTACTAAAAATTACTTTTGGTGAATGAAAGTTTCTACAACTATATTTAATTATTATCTCTCGTTGTAATTTGTTTGCTTTTTTGTAACTCAGAGCCCTGAAGAAATGACAGGATGCGGTGAAACAGGTTGTGGCTTTGTCTGTGATTTGCTCTATCTGTACCTTGTTACTGTTAAATAAAACAAACTGTGAATAGTTCCCACAAAAAAGCAATACAACTAAAAAGCAATAGTGTAACTTTGCGGAATTATGGCTAAAGAATGTATGCACTAGCGTAATCTTATGGTTTTCTGAAATGTAAGTTTTTTAATGACATGATTTTATAAACAATTTATGTAAGGATATTGAGAAACTAAAAGTTATTGTATGAACATATAGTTATATTTAATGTGTTGGGTTTAACTTGCCCACCAAAATGTTAAATTGTAACATTGCATATTAACTACTCTGTATCAAATCAGTTTCCCATCATGTCCCAGGCACATTGGGAAAGACTGTTTTCTCCTAAATTGTGTTCCCACTATACAGAGCTTTAAAAAGCGCCACTTTGTAGAAATAAATCCAATACACAGATTATTAGCTCTTAATGTAGAAATTTGATATTCTCTGTATGGGGATCACAAGACTAATTTTAAAGGAGATAAATCCAGAGACACACATGAGAGTAAAAATGTTATTACATTTGGGTGTCAGTTTGTAGTTAAATGAGGCAAAACATTAAGCTAGGAGGACCTATTCAAACACTGAGACCACATCTCTCATGTATTATTGAAACTGTATTTGTGTAAAATTTTTACAAGTCCACATCATGTACCAAAGAGAAAGCAGGAACGTTTTTTACAAGTGTTAACTATTCATTGTATGTGAAATTCTAGCAGAAATGTGAAACTTTATGAGGTTTCAGAAATCAGCTCTCTATAGTTAAAAAAAATTAGGCAGTCTTCTTGAATTCCTGCAAAGTGTGTTTAATGTGGCATGGATGGGTTGATAAAATACAACCAAGTGCTGATTTGGCCACATGAGTATGCTACTTGCTGTTTTTCTGAAAAAATGTTGAAAAAGGAATTTGTCAATATGTTTTTTAAATTATTTATGACTTTGAATGGGTAATATTTTAAAACCAATCCGATATCTATAATCTGCAGGACGAAATGGGGAGCTTCCTCCTCACCTGGACACCTTTCCGTCAGTATGGTGGACGTTATATATATTGGTTTCCTGTGGGACGCCTGGGCACTGCAATGCCGGCTGCCCCGGATCTTGTGGCCATAACCGGGCCCTTGCAGATGCTTACCCGCTCTCCTCCCTACCCCATTCCTCCCCCCTTAACCTCCCCCTTGCCTACCACTTCTTTTCTTGTTGCCCCACCTATCTTGCCCTCTCAAGGGTTTGTGAGCTCCCCACTCTCCCTTCTCATGCACTCTTCCTTTCCCAGCTACCCCACTCCGTGCTGATCATCGTGGGTGGCATTGCATAACTGTGCATTTGTCCTGGAGTTGTCCCCACTGTGCTACGCACGTTACCGGATTTAACGGAATGACGCATGCTATGTACCAAGTAGTGCACCTATTTTGCAATGTCTGATTACTTCATGTATCAAATTCTCTACCCCAATTTCTTACCCCCTGCTTTGTTTTAAGCCTTCAATAAGAATTTTAAAAACAATAAAATAAAAGCAGTCCGAATGGTAACTGATGTACTTTTTAGATGCCTGCTGAAGGTTTTCTTATTTTGCTTTTCACCAAAAGGAATTCGAATTGCTCCTAATTCGTTGTTAACTGCAGTGTAATTTAAACCACTGTTTTTTTCAAACCAAATGTCCTTCTAAAAACCCACAAAAATATTGTTTTAATTAAAAAAGAATCCTACAAACCTAAACATTCCTCAATCACAAGTAATGTAATGTGGTTTACTCAATTTGACTGTCTGGTTTACAGTCACAAACCTCTTTTTTGGTTTACTGACATGACTGCTTTGATCATGGTAGTAATCAATTAGTTTGAATACAAGCTGCACGCAGAGTGTGGTAGACAGTTGAAATGTTGTACACACCAGAACAAGGTCCACCCTTGCATTGTAAGCTTACCTGGCAACAGGAACACATTTGTATGCAAGGACAACAACAATTTAGGTCTCCACCAGCATGACAGCTTATAGAATAAGCACCCGGTTCTCATATTTTACATTCCCGAAATATTATGAACAGTATTAAGAACAAGTTAATAATGTGCAACATTATTTTCATTCCTATGTATACTGCTGCATGGGGGCAACTAAATTTAGATATATACTTTAACACATATAAGCTATTTTTGTATGTCGCAAGATGGCTACATGTGAAAAACAAAAGATAATTCAAAGGGCAGGACTGGAGGTGAGGATTATGCTTTCTCTTTCTTCACTTTGTCAACAGTAGCAACCCTCGTAGTACCAAAACACACTACATTTCCCATGAGGCCTATAGAAAAATGTAGTTCCCAACAACCAAAGGCACTTCATACTCTTGCATGCATTCCTTCCTTGCTAGCCACTGGTCTCTTTTTAGGTCTCACCTAGCGTTGCTGCGCAAATGCGTAGCTCGCTCGGCGAGATTTATTGCAGATATGTACTTCCTGAAAAGGGCTTGAATCCCCGCCCCTTATTCCCATTGGCTCGCATCACCGTTTATGTTAAACGGTGCGCTGCCATTGGAAATAAGGATTCCAGGGTGCCTCCTTTTCGCTTTTTTGGCCGGCCAACCCAGACTGGCTCGCCTGCATTATGGCGGTCGTGACAAAGTTTCTTATCAGAAGCTTCGTCACGCTGCCTTGCACGTGCCAGTCCGGCTCTCTGATATTTTGCATCTCGCTTTCACTTTAAAGTGAAAGCGCGATGCAAAAGTAAACAGCGGATGCTTGGTGATAAATTACTTCAATTGTTTCTTCTGTGAACTCTGCATTAATGGAATTTGTAAAATGTTGAGAGTGATGTTTCTTAAGTACACTAGTCATACGTAAAAAGTCTCATAAAATCAGTTTCTCTAACGTGGGTTACTTTCCGTCTATGCACAAGATGCACAAACGTTCAAAGCCGAAACAGTTAAGTATCTTCCGTGGTTTCCCTGTAACTCAGATGAACTATCCGAAAGTCCAGCAAAGGGATCTTACAAAGGGGAGTAAAACACTGTACGTAAAATAGCATAATATGCAGGGGGTGTGTGCATGTGCTTGGTCCCATTCTGTTTGGTCCATGTTTACTGTTTGCAAATGTTTGTGTGTAGGCGAGGTAGGGCCGCGTGGAGGGGGGACCTCCAAGCGTTGTTTACTTTGTCTCTGGTTCCCCTCAGGCATCCAGACTCTGCCTCTCTGCGGAGTTCAAAGGGTGACCCTGGTGACCCCTGCTTGTGGACCGCACTTCCTCTGGGCATGGACCGTTCTGCTAATGTCGTTTGTCTTGAGCAGAATCAGCTGCCCGTGACAGGCCCCACCCCACCCCTTCCGTGTAAACAAAAGCATGTGTGCCCTATTCTCGCCGATTCTTTTTTCTCTCGCCCATTCTCCTAGAGCTCGCCTTTATTTCATTGATTTTTATTTCTGTCTGATCCTTCTTTTCCCTCTTTCCCCTCCCTAATCCCTCCTTTCCCTCGCTGAATCCTTCTTCATCTCCCTGATCCCTCCTTTCCCTTGCTGATTCCTTCTTTCTGTTCCTGATTTTTCTTCTTTCTCTTACTTATTCCTTCTTTCTCTCCCTAAAGCACCCCCCGTTCCCCCTCTCACACTCTCACACTCTGACGCTACTTTCTTTCAATTCCTGCCTATTCTTCATTTGTCCCCCACTTACTTCGTCTTCTCTTCGTTCCCTACTTTTTCTGTCTCACATCCTTAAGCCAACTCCACAACTCATCTCTTCGCCATTCCTCCTTCTATTCTATTCTTCTCGTCCTCTTTCCTTCCCTGGGTTTTCTTCACTGACCTGCCTCTCCCTCCTCTTATTCTTCTTACCTTTGAGCACCCGCTTCCCCCTCCATCATTCCTTCTCTGTGCTCCTTTCACTCCTTCGGCTCTACTCGCCCCTTCTTCTCTGTCCTGCACTGTCTCTCCCTCTTTCCTTCCCCCTTCACCCCCCTCCCTTTGTTTCCTTTTGTCTCCGGTCCGCATCCCCTGCAGCCTCAGCCTGCGCTGATTAATGATCATGGAAGCCCCTCCTGGGGGCTGCTCCAACCTTGAACGGTGATCTGGCCGGCTGGAGAGGGTGTCACCTGGGATGCAGGGCACACACTGCTGCTGTGGCGACGCTGGGCCTCGCTCCTAGCCCCCAACGTGGGAATTCATTCAGTGAGCCCCACACGCATCAAAGCGCTGTAGGTACAAGGCACGCATGAAGCGCTTCATCTCAGAATGCATTCTGTGATCCAAGTGCGCTCATGAAGCGCTGTGAGCCCAACAAAAAGCGCAAAACTCATTTACTGAGCCCAAGGCGCGCTTAAAGTGCTCCTCCACAGAATACATTCACTGAGTCCAACATGCACAGGAAGAACTCCTTCGCAGAATTATTTTAGTGAGCCCAAGGCGCACCGAAGCACTCCGTGGTAGAATTTATTTTGCAAGCCCAAAGCGAGCACGAAGCACTACATCTCAGAATTAATTCAGTGAGCATGACCGTGCCATCTGTCAGAATTCATTCAGCAAGCCCAAAGCGCGTATGAAGCCGTCAATCGCAGTATGAAGCCGTCGATCGCAGAATGAATTCAGTATGTCCAACACACGCATAAAGCGCTTCATCTAAAAATTCATTCAGTAAACCCTATGCCCACATAAAGAGCTTAATCTCATATTATATTCAGTGAACCCAATGCTTCCTTGAAGCGCTCCCTCACAGAATTTATTCCGTGAGCCTAAGGTGCGCATAAAGCGCTCTGTTGTAGAATTTAGAAAGTGAACACAACACACACATGAAGCGCTCTGTGGCAGAATTCATTCAGCGATGCCAAGGCGCGCAGGAAGTGCTGTGAGGCCAAAAGCCGCAAGAAAGCGTTCCATCGCAGAATTAATTCAATGAGCCCAATGGGTGATAAAGAGCTCAGTTGCAGTGGTCCATTGCAGAAGTAATTGCGGGATCCCAATGTGCGCTTCAGGCGCTCCATTGCACAATTCATTCAGCAAGCCCCACGCGCACCTGACAGTCCCATCGCAAAATTCATAAGGTGAACCCGAAGTACGCATGTAGCACTGAATTGCAGAATTCATTCAGAGAGACCAAGGCACGCATACAGTGCTCCATCACAGAATACATTCAATGGGCCCAAGGCACGTATAAAGCTCTCCATGCAGAATTCATTCAGTGTGCCAGATACAGAAAGCGCCATCTCATCACAGAATTCATTGAGTGACCCAAAGCGAGCATGTAGTGCTCCATCGCGGAATTCACTCACTGAGTACAAGGCATGCATGAAGCGCTCTATCGCTGAGACACAGGAGCAGCTCCTCTGAATGCCTTACACTTCTGACCTTTCACACTCATTACTTCAAAGGGAAGCATGTTCCCTTCACTAATCTCTCAGTTTCCTTTGTGACATTGCCAGTTTTTAAATGTGTTGCCTTTAAAAGATAAACTATCTGTTTACACAATTAACATTCTATTATTTAGGGGGTAACCATTGCCTACAAGTCGCCTCGAGCTGAGCTTGCTACCCCGATACGGGGTTTAAGTGATCGTGATTTTACATGCCTCCCGGACCGGTGACCTTTCACCCTGTATCCGATTAGACTCCGCACACAAGCATTTGCAATGCAATAGGTCTCGCAGTTAAGCGAGTTTAAGCTATTGGCATTGTAAATTACAATGTCTTTTATTTATGTTTTTAAAAAGAAAACAAAAATAAAAGGCATTGTTATTTGCAATGCCGATAGCTCAAAATTGTGTCAATGCGAGACCTATTGCATTGTAAATGCTTGTTTCTTCATGCTCCTGTGACAAGCAGCTATAGAGTTTACCCACAGTCTTGTCATCAGACACATTGTTTCAAACAAACGCGTGTGCAACCACAGGATTCTAGAGACTCTGGGTGCTTCATACCTGCCATCAGACACATGCTTCATATAAAAATCACAGATCTTGAGGGTCTATTCTTTTTTTGGCTCAGCCTGTATCTTGACATCTGAGAGTGGGGTCAGTGTTACTTATTCAAGAGTTGTGCTCTGAGACACTGCACATCCTTGTTGGTGCTTGCTTTGGGTACCCATGGTGGTTGTTTCAAGGGTTACACCAACAGAACTAAAACCAAAAGACTGCAAAGTGTTAGGCGTTCCTAGTGCCAATTGACGTTCATCCACTGCTTGGTCCTTGTGGGTGAGGGACTGCTATGACCTTGTTATTGCAGACCTATTTTCAAAATGCATCAGGGAGAAAATCGCTGTTATGGTGAGGAGGTTGAAGATTTCATCCGCTGTGGTGATACTATCACTAAGGTGGTGATTGTCTCTATAGAAAGGGTGGTTAACAGTGCCCTGGGTCCTTTTGCGAAGACACTTTTGTTTCAGGCTGCAGGACTTCCAGAACCCATCCCTATGAGGGAAGACCTGGTTCCACCTTGTGGGTCCGACAAACTCATATACCCAGAAGGCTCCTCAATTCCCACCAAGGCTAAGGCCAAATAAAATAGGGGGAAGCACAAAGGAGCTGACGCTAATAGAGCACTGTTAGACCTGGCATAGCTTGGCCTGATTACCCCTGATTTTTTGCCTTTGCCTCCTGTGAAGTTAGATGCTGTAGGTACTTGCCACTGCTAATCAGTGTGCACATACAGATGTTTCCTGTATAAATTGTAGTGGTGATTGGTTGTCTCTGATTGGTATGTTTGCCTTACTTGCAAGATCCCTAAGTGATGTGCACTGTGTGTGCCAGGGCTAGTACTAAAGAAATGCGCAGAGAGGGAACATAGGTCTTCAGTATAGGGCCTGCGCGCATTATGCTAAATTAGTATGTTGTCCTGACAAGTGCTACCACTTGTCAGGCCTTACTTTCCCTTTTGCATACACATGGGGCACCCCTGTAGGACGTCCTGGGTAAACCATAGGCCGGGTGCAGTGTAGGTTAAAGGCAGGACCTGTGCCAGTGTGGGTGCTAGGCCCTGATAGTGGAAAATACTGCATTTCATTTCCCCTGGTGAAAGGCCATCCTGCCCATAGGACACAATGGGGAGGCTGGGTGTAGTATTGTAAGCCTAGTTTCCCAAGAATTTGGAAATGGAACAGTGAAGTTTGCTATGTCTGAACTCACAGCGTCATAGCACATCTTTTTGGGTAGATGGTTTTGTCGCTGTGTGTCCAGAAGCCGCCGTTTGAGAAAATGGCTGAGTTTGTGCTTTAGACCTTTTTGTGTGTCTCAGCAGAATGTGAATTGCCTGCCTGGATCTGGGAGAGGTGAGTAAGGCTGAGGGAGGTCGTGCCCCAGGGGAGGGGTGGAGACGGCGCCAGGCTGCCCTGCACCTGGAGGGGGGAGAAGGAGAGGCTTTGCGAGGTGAAGAGGCCTGGTTTAGAGCCATAAAACAATAGACCCATCTCCCTCTGAGTGATTAAAGATCCAGGCCCCCAGTATCAAAGGGAGGACGGTGACACTGGGGGGGAGAGAAGCAAGACTGATTTAGGGAGGGGTCAGGGACCCCGGAGCACAAGGAAACTTCAAAGACAATATGGAGTATAACTAGAAATGTAACTCCAAGACTTTGGTTATGTTGATGATGTCGTCGGTATTGTTCAGAGAAGTGCTGGGAGCGCTTTGAAGTCGCCGTGGACTGGTGGAGTCTCTGGCGGCTTTGACCTATCTGCGATCGGGGAGAGAACCTCTGCGTCAGGAAGAGTTGCTGAATAGCCTGCGGGATACACTTGACCCTTGCTTTGTGATCTGGGGCTTGTGGGCAGTTTGTAGCTCTTGACCGAGGAGAGACGGAAGGGGCGCTGCAGTGGGTCGTGTTCCCCCTTCTTCCTGAGAAGGACTTTGCTGTGTGCTGCGTCCTCTACCCCAAGGCCCCGAGGTGAGCTGGCTCCCTGTTCCGAAACACAGGAACATAAAAGTTTCAAGGAAGGCTCAAGTGGCGCAGTGGTGGGACCGTGTTGTGGCAGCCTGTGACCTCCGAAGGGGTGCCTAAGGTGATCATGGGCACCCGGAGCGAATCACGACTGACGTGCAGGGTGCGTGTCTTGGTGCGGCTACAGGTGTTGGAGCGCCTGTGGATTGTGGGCATCGTGGAAGAGAGCCGAGATTCGGGACGCGTAGGGGGTGCGTGTCGCAGTGCAGTCAAGGTGCTAGTGAAGAGCTGCGCTGTTATCTGGATGCGGGAGACACAGTGACCCTCATTTTGCTGTATTTAAGCGCAGCATTTGACACGTGTTACTTAAAACTTTAAGATCTTTAGGCATCTGTGGCTTAGCTTTGAACTGGCTTACTTCCTTTCTTACAAATCGCACTTTCCAAGTATTTTCCCCCACATCTAGCTCCGACACTCACTCATCACCCCACGGGGTACCTCAGGGCTCTTTTCTTAGCCCTTTACTTTTCAACCTATACGTCAGACCTCTTGCTGATGTTGCGGAAGATGCTGGGCTGACCCTGTTCTCCTATGCAGAGACTCCCAGATCATCTTCTCTCTCTCCATGAAGAGCACGGCCGGGCCATCACCCCTTCAGTTGGGCCTGAGCAAAATCGCATTGTGAATGCAATCAAATTACCTCAACGGTGAGAAAACCGAGGTCTTGATACTTGGGAAAAATAAGGATCTCTGGGGCCCTCAAGACTGGCCCTGCGAGATGGGTGCACTTCTTTTACCTTCCTGCCAAGTCCGCAACTTGGGCGTCATCGTTGATGACTCGCTCAGTATGCATCATCAAGCTGTCAAGGTAGTTGCCACATGTTTTACCATTCTGAAGTGGCTAAAAAAGATCATCTGGATTCTACCAGTGCCCACTCAGAGAACAGTAGTCCAGGCATTGATCAGCTCAAGGCTGGACTACGGAAATGTTCTCCACCTGGGTTCAAATAAGGAGGTGACTCGTAGGCTGCAGATGGTCCAGAACTCTGCTGCAAATTTACTTTGCCGGGTTCCTAGAGCCACCTCTATCTCTGGCCATCTGCGAGATTTGCACTGGCTCAGGGTGGAGAACCAAATCAAGTTCAAAGCCCTGAACTACATGTTTAAATTCAAAATAGGGGTTGCCCCTCAGTACTTGCAATCTCTGGTCCACCCATATGTCCCTCCTCGAAATCTCTGCTCATCCACTCAGGGGAAGTTTTTTGTTCCCAAAACTAGACTATCTCGGATGGGTGGAAGGTCATTTGCATATCTAGGTCCCTCACTTTGGAATGTCCTGCCCATATCTCTTCGAAATGAAACAGAGTATGTCCAATTTCGCAAATCATTCGAAGACTTGGCTCTTTAACCAATAACCTGTAAGCCGTTTCATCATAGTTTCTGATTTGCTATGGCGCCGGGAAACCCTTTTTGGGTTGCTGTTGCGCCTTATAAATTTAATAAATAAATACATTAATAAATAAGAGCGCCGGGACATCGTGCGCACTAAGAAGGAGTGAGTCTCCGACACACAGGTCGGTGTGTGGTGGTGCAGCCAGGCCGTTAGTGGAGAGCGCCTGGTACCTCGTGTACCAGGAGGAGAGGTGAGACTCAGACGCGCAGTGTGCGTGTCGTGGTATGACCAGGGTGTTAGTGGAGCGCGCCTGGGTCATCGTGTGCACCAAGAAACGAGGTGGGTCTCCAGCATGCAGGGTGCATGTGGGGGTGCAGTTGCGGCGCTAGAGAGTGCCTGAAGATCGTGTGCACCAGGAGACGGCGCGAGACTCAGATGCGCAGGGTGCGTGTCGAGGTGCCAGCCGAGGCGTAGTGAGGTGCGCCTGGTCATCGGAGGCTGGAAGAGGAGTGAGTCTTGGGTGCGCCGGGGGTGCATGTCGAAGGTGCCACCGGAGGTGCTGGTGAGGAGTACCGGGGAGCGGAGAGCACCGGGGAGCGAAGAAGTCCTAACAGCGCTGGAGAGGAGGGCCAAGTGATCGGGCCCTCTAAGGCAACGTTGGGTGGCACCAGCGTGGTGTGGAAGGCTTCGTGGAAGGAGTTTGTGCTGAATGTTGGCGGCCCGGCATGGCAGCCCCGCAGGAGCTGAACTACCGGCCCGAGCGCGCTTTGCCCGTGGTGACAAGGTTCTCGAGTAAGGCCAAGCAGTTGCTGCAGGAGAGGAGAGTGGGGTCACGCCCCCCCGCCAGGTAAAGTGGATCATCGCCTGGGGTGGGGTGCGGGCTCGGAGGGACACTCTCTCGGCCTCTCGCTGCTGGCAGCTGTGTGCGCCTGTTGCTTCGGCCCAGATCTCGGTCTGTGCTGGTCCCGGACGGGGTAGTATAGGGGCCAGGGCCAGGAGTGGAACTTGGGTGTCATTGTTGATCCGTGTTGTGGGCAACCGGTCGCACAACTTCTGAAAACAGTCGTATAACACTTTGCATATTTGATGCTAACAAACTATCGAACTATTGGACAACGTCTGACACTAGTGGTGCTTAACGAACTCAGGGGTTAGTGTGCCACGCACTACATTATGTTTCTCTTGCAGGATACAGGATCATAGCGTGGCGCACTGCTTCGGTTATTTACTGTACTGTACTGAATTGCACTGTGAAGCATTGCCATATTCCTTCCTTGCACAGGGCATGCTGGTGGTGATACGCATTGCATTGTCTTCCTATCGCACTGTACGTAATTGCAACGTGACGCATTGCTGTATTTCTTCATGAACAGGGCTTGCTGGTAGCGATCCGAGTTGCATTATCTTGTGTTGACCCAGTACATGATCGTGACGCTACGCATTGCATTGTTTCACTGTGGCATTGTACAGGAACCCATTGCTAAGTAGGGCAGTATTCCTCTTATTTTGCAACGTGTGTGATTCTCGTGATACGACGTACCTAACCTGTTAAGAACGTAAAAAAGCCAGCGTAACTGTTGGTTGGAAGCGGTGGTTGGGGATTAGGACCACCCAACCCACCGAAAAATATATTACCCATTGTGTATATGTTGGATTTGTATCGTGTGGTCATTTCGTATATCTTTCTCTATAAAGTATACCATTTTTATACAAACTCGTGTGGAGTCCATTTGTGGTGATATCATTGGGATTGCTGTGGGCCTGGTTGCACATACTGAACACTTGTGACGTGGAGATAAGCCTGGATGCTCGTGTCAAGCTACTAAGGGGGTGAGCAGGGCCGTCTCAGATGGTGTCCTTTCTTGGCCTAACGTGGAAGCGGGGCAGGGGTCCGGGTCGCGCACTTGACAACAATGATGCGTGCGGGATCTCCGGCTTCTAACAAACACATATCAAGGTAAGGCAAGTGGAGCAGAACCATCTCCTGATGCCTCTATCAACAACAATGCTTGCCAGTTGATCATTGGTTGTGCTAATCCAGACAGTGCACGTGCCCCGGCATTGAATTTGTCTGCTGCACGTACCTATCTCTGACAGTGGGCGGGCTCCCTGATTTTTCACTGGGCGATTTTGCCCATTACCCAAGTGAGTTGGCGCTTGGACTGAGGCATCTGGAAATACCCCTTTGATCCGCGTAAACCAGGTGGATGCTGAGTTAAACCTCTAGAATACCATCGCGTCCACTACACCAGTTGGAGCACGGAATAGGTGTTTGGATATTAGAGGCCACGCCAACAAACACACAGAGAACCCCTACTTTTCCGCCGTTCAGATGTTAAAAGATATCTGTAACAACACACTGGTCCTGAAGAAGGAGACGTGGAATTTATAGTCAGTCTCCGAAACGTACGTCGACCAGGAGCACCGACCATACACTGGGAGATCCACAGAAGAACTCAATTTAAAACGTCATGATTCTAGAATCTTAGGACGTAACAAGAACTATCTAAAACTTATGTATACATACTAATTTTTCTTGCATTAGAATTGGAGTAGGATCTTTTGCCAGAGATGGTTTGTGGTTTTTAATGAAAAATCAAAATTTACTTATGGAGAATGTCTGTTAGTATGCAAGAGTGAGTGATAGGTGAGAATGTTGATGTGACGGTTCTTCTGATTTTCCTTTGGGGTCTCTCCACATAAGTCTTTTTATACAGCTTTGTTTCTTATGTTCACAAGTATCTATGAAATTCAATTTATGTGGAAACACAGTGTGAAGCAATGTATGTTCTACATATGAGTTCGATGCCAATTTAACAATTATGAATGTTCTGCTATGTATAAAAAAATGTTTTAAAAAAGTAAATAATAAATATATAAAAAAATGAAAATGTTTTTTGAGTAACTTTGCATCTTGGGGGTCTTTATAGTATACAAGTGATTAAATCTATAAGAATAAGACAGGTCAGATAAGAGGTTTTCTTCTTTCATTTGTCTTTCTCCCCTCCTCTTGGACCTAAAAGTACCTAGGGGAAACCTTTCGCTCACATGTCTATCAACAACATCACCATTGATTCCTGGCTTATTCCAATCCTTTCTCCCTTCCAGGACAGCATAGTGGATGACCTAGATTGAGATGATGGTTTTGACTCCAGCAGACTGTGGGGCCCATCTTCTGACCCAGAAAGGCATAACGGTGAAGAAAAGGGTCAACAATCGAAAACACCAGCAAAATTATTGGACAGTAAGGATCTTTACCAACCTAGATCCTCAGACGAGGCTCCTGCGGAGAAAGTTGCACAATATGTGACCAGCCATCTTAGAAAACCCTGGACTGAGAAGTCGGGGCTAGACTAAGAGCCAAATGCATGAATCCAATATTGGAAAGAAAGGCGGCTGCAACACCTGAAATTGATGGCAGAAAGGCCACATTCCTGGTAAAGTTTGTAAAGCACCGTAAGAAGGGCATCGATTGGGTCTGGTCCACTTGCCATAATCAATTTCAGGACATAGCAGGCACTCTTACAAAGATCCTGAACATGGCAGAGAGGGCGAGAGAATACTCTATGCTCATCACACCAGAGATCCTGTAGGCATGGCACAATGAATGGTGATATTTTTAGGGAATGTAAAGATTGCCAACTCTACGGAAAGAGATCAAGGTCACCCGAAATTGTGACCTCGGCACATCTGAGAAAGGTCCGATAGCTGAAGGTGGTCTTTTCAGCAATCAGTCTCTGAAGGAATTGGGGAAGCGAGTGTCCACCCTCACTTCTTTCTACAGAGGCTAACTGAGGAAGAAGGCTAGTCCCCAACATCAGACACACTTCTGTGGAGAATGGCAGGATTTTTCCTGCTTTTGAGGGGCAATTAGGGGGTGTGTAGCCAGAGGAGCCTTCAAAAGATGCAACTCCACAGGGAACTGATCGTCTGGTCCAGGGGTCTCCAACGAGTAGCTCTGGAGCTACTGGTAGCTTGCCAGTACCCTCAAAGTAGCTCTCAGAGGTGAAGTCAATCCCAGTATCTCATTCAGAGAGTCTATGCAGAGACTCTAAGCATATTAAAAAAGGCAGCACTTCTCATCTGAAGATCTTTAGCCAACCAGCCTACGGCAGGAGTTCATATTAACAATCAAACACGCACTGTGTCAGCCTATTGAGTCTAGCACATGGTCACCTTTATCCAGTCTCGGAGTAAGTCACAAGGTGATTAGCCATGTGGTAGTCCCCTGCTTTATCAATTTCACCATGTGTGTGAACAGTGGGCCATAAATGAAGAGTGGCAGTGGTAGCCTGAGCATTAATCAGTGCTGACCCACTAAAGTGTGGGACTGCAAGAGTCAGTGTAAATGTTTCAGTTGGGTGCATGAGCAGCCAATGGCTGTGAAAAGTTATGATCCTGAGCAGAGAAAATGAAGAGCCTCATCTGCATTCATCTATGTGTGCTTCCATTATAAACACTGTTGGTTCCTGTAAGCGACACCTGGGGTCAAGGACTACCAAATGGGTATGCTAGCCCTCATCATATGGGTTTTGTCTGTGGCACAATTGTGTCAGTTCATGTCATAATGTGACAATGACATAATTATAGCCATACTTTACTATTTTGGGTATTTGTGGTCTAGTTATGGTATACTGGCAGCCATCAGTGACATATTAAGAGCACTGCACTATATTTAGTTATCCCTGATATAATTGTGGCTGCCCCTTGCATAATAATGACCATGACTAATAATATGGTGGCCATCCTGGTCCTTATGGTGTCCAGACTTGGCACAATTTATACTGGTGGGCATGATTTGCATTATACAGTCGCCCTCTGTGCTACGGTGCCATGGATTATGACTGTACTACCTGAGCATTTGAAGCAGTCTGTCCATGTGAGGCATTTGTACAATCGAGTGCCCAATTAAAATGACTAGCTGATGTTTGCGGACTATGTATTTCCTAAAAATGAAAAAGTGTATTTTAAAGGCATTTTTTTCATACAAGGCTTTGCCCAAAATGGAAAGTGGTGATAGAAAAATCTGTGTATTTTCAGAAATTGATATGCTGATGAAGACAAAAGGTTGCAATTCCAAAATACATTTAAAGTTCCTACTTGAAAGATAAGTCAAGCTGAATTGAGGAGACTTGGTTATGTCCTTTGTGCCACAAGGCATGTGAAGATTTGAATGTTACTTTATCAGTCAGGTGGGGGCATTTAGCATTTAATATTGATAAATGTCTCCCTAACATTTCTTCTGGTACTATCACCTGGAATACTTGGGTGAAACTATGATAATCCTGCTTAGGGTGGTCATAGTGTAATGTTTGCATGTGCTGTCAAGATTTTACAGTGATAAAATTTGCTAGTAGCTCAACAAGACTTTTCTTGAGCTGAAGTAGCTCTCAATACAGAAAAGGTTGGAGACCCCTGGTCTAGTCTAATTCCTTCTTCCCTTGTAAGGCTGATGGGGGTTGGCAATGTTCTTTTATAAGTGATGGGAGCTACCCAATGATGCTTGGGTACTTCAGACCATCAGGGGATTCCAAATGGAAATTTTTATTGCATGCCAAGGCAATTTCGTAGCCCGAAATCCACCATTTTTAAAAGGTATGGTAGCAACGGCTACGTCTTTTCCCCAAAAAATGTCTGTTCAACTTAAAATAGCGAAAAGGAAATTGAACCATGCCTTGAGGGTCCTAAGAAATCATGCATCCTCCAGTGTCAGGAGTGAGATATTACCAAAACTAAGGTCACTCTACAAAAAAGAGGTATGGATACAAACAAAAGCCAAACTAGGTTTGTTCTGGAGTAAAATCAATTATGTAGCAAAACGCAAAGATGCACGTGAGTTTTGGAGACTGGTAAATCAAGCCAATGGTAGGAAACAGCAACAAGTAACTCCAAATATATCGGAAGAAGTCTGGGAAAAGCATTTGAGATCCATGACAGGTGGCATAAGAAATATAATAAATCCAACGGAAGAAGGTACAGCTGACAACTTAAGGGACAACGACAATGTAAGGGAAAATACCCAGCTAATGATCCAGCAGGTAGCAGTGGAAAAAATTATAAGTTCTAGCCGACGGAGTAGTGCTCCAGGGCCAAATGGCCTTCCTCAAGCCCTATTTAAAGAAAATCCGCAACATTGGGCAAAGAAATTGTCAATCTCATTTAATTATGTTCTGATGAAGCAAGAAGTCCCAGATAAATGGAGGGGCTCAATTTTGGCCCCGATTTACAAAGCTGGTCAAGCGTCAGATCCTGCTAATTGTAGACTTATAGCTTTAATGGATTGTGAAGCAAAGTTTTTTGCTAAATGTCTGCTGGCAGAGCTAACGGCTTGGGTTGATGCCAGTAATCTACTTCCAAGGAATCTAACAGGGTTTAATAAAGGCATGGGGGCGATTATTAACATTCAAATGTTAGTTCTCATAAATGAAATGGCCAGTCGCCGTAGGATGAATCTTCATTTGTGTTTTATTGATTTTAGCTCTGCTTTCGACACTGTGAAAAGAAATATTCTTTGGAACAAATTATCAAAAATGGGAATCGCACCTAGTTTGCTGAGAGCGATACAATTGCTGTATACCAATACCTGGACGAGAGTAAGTTTGGGACAGGGTACAGTACTGTAAAAAAAAATTATGCTAAGGGACGGGTTGAAGCAAGATGTGTTTTAGCCCCTACCTTATTCAACTTGTATTTAGCTGATATCTCATCAGGGCTGAATGATATTAATTATCGCTCCCCAACTGTGGAAGGTTTTAAGATTTCGTATTTATTGTATGCCGATCATATCGTATTAATAGTGAAAGTGCTCATTATGCCTCTACTTATGGGCTAAAGATTAACTTAAAAAAGACAAAAACAATGCTGGTGACAAGCGGGTTGGCTGCAAGACGTATATTGAGAATGGAAGGTACTGTCTTAGAACCTGTATCTGAGTATAGATATCTAGGTGTTATAATAGATGCTAGGGGTACGGGTAAAAATCAGTGCGCTGCACTACAGAGTAGAAATAATTCATTAATTGCAGCATTTGCCACACTCCAGAATAATTTAAAAGGGCTTTCTCTCAATCCATTATTACAAGTCATGTCAGTTAAACATGTTCCATCTCTCGCATATGGAGTAGAGACTTCAAGAGGATGTGCTGATAACACCATAGACAAACTAGTGACAGGGACCTACCGACGCCTGTTTAATCTTCCTCGGCAGACTTCACCAGCGCAAATCCGACTTGAGTTCCGACTCAAACGACAGAACCTAAACAGCTTAGGAGCATATTTAAAATTCTGCCATAAACTTAGAAGGGATAATAACTCCTCGCTTATGACAGTGGTCTGGGAGGCAATATGTGATAGTAAACATAAGCAGGCTCATGAATATTTTAAACTGGCGATAGACACGTTTAAGGGTGAAAAATTTATGGGCTTTACCCCTCTCACAGGTGGCTTAATAAAGTAATAAATGGGTGCAGTAAAACATTGTCCTCGTTATGGGATAAAGCAGTATTGGCAAAGAGATCCCATGCGTGGACACATATCGCTTCCTACAGTATGTTAAAACCTCAGAGCTATCTAGGAGACTTAAATAGCCAAAGAGAAAAGTTGAAGTTTATGAATCTCCGATTTGGAAATAGCCAATTTTTTGGAGACGCCTCTGCTTGGAAAAAGATGATTAGTGAGAGGACCTGTCGCCTCTGTAACAACAAGAGAGAAGATATTTGTCATATCATTTGTAGTTGTCCCGTTTTAATAGTTCAACGTAGGAGGCTGCTGAGGATAGACTTTAATAGTCAAATGATACGAACATGTCGACAAGCAGTTATAGCCAGTTTACAATTCACGGGCAGACTTTTGAAGTTTATAGAATTAATGGAGAAGAAATTGATTAACTGTGGACAACGAGGATTGTTTTATATATATTTTTTTCCTCCGGTTTTTATGAACTCATGAATAGTACTTTTTAATTATGTGGTTTTTAAATAAGGATATGGAATTGATTATGCATGAAATGTAAGAAGAATTTTATAAAAGTGTTTTAATTGTAAGTTTTAACTAACTGAACAATAAAGGTTTCATTCATTCACCATTTTTAAGAGGAAACCTCCAAAATTATAGATCAGGAGATGGCAGCACTAGCCCTGAAGGTTGTTGTTGAAGTGACAGTACCTCACCCCAAGAGTTCATCAGCAACATCTTAGTTCGGAAGATCAAAGTTTTCCATCCCATAATTAATCCCAGAATTTTTGGGTGGCTAGTCTTGCAACATTTCTAAATGGAGGGGATTCATCCAATCAGAGACACTCTCATGCAAGGAGACCAGAAGGTGCATTTGAATTTGAAAGACGAATGACTGGCGATACAGATCTTCCCACCTCATTTCAGATTTCTGCAGCTCCAGTGGACCTAATAGTTTACTGCACTTACGTTTGGCTAGTCATCTGCCCCATGGTACTTTTGAGTGAAACCAGTAATAGAATTTCTCTGCTCAAGAGGGGTGAGGTTGATAGTCTACCTCAGTGTCACCTTGATCATCGATTAATGTCCACACAGACTGTTGAAATATTTACACACGCTGGTAGTCCTGTTACAGGACCTTGATTTTGGATCGACCAGGAGAAATCAGAATTCCCTCTAACACTATCAATTACATTTCTGGATTTTGTGGTGGGCCCGTTCTGAGCGATACTCAAACTACCAACTTCAAAAATGATGAACATAAATAAGGAACTGAGATAAGCCCTGATCAAACCCAAAATATTACTTTGACAATTAGACTGGATAGTGAGGCTTTTGGCTTTGTTGATCCAGGCTTTATTTCCAGGACCACTGCACCAATGAACAAAACAATGCACCAACTTAAGGCTGTGTGCCTCAAAACAGGGATAGATGACTCTGAATCTGTGAACTTTAAGGACAGTGCAAGAGAAGAAATGTACTGGTGGCTTCAGCACATGCAAGCATGGAACGGCAGGGCAATCTTTGGGTTGATGGGGGACCTGATCATAGAGTCTGATACCAGGAAGTCAGGCTGAGAAACAAGATGCTGAGATTTATCTACAAAAGATTACAAAATGTGATAAATTGAATGTCTGAATTAATCTCAGCCACTGGTCGCACTCCAATTCATAATTATTTTGCACACCATGACACCTCAGTTTGGGGCCAGTTTTCTGAAAATCAGTCTTGACCCTGCTCCAAAGAGAACAGTTCAGCAGGAACTACCAAGTTAGGTCCCCCCTGAACCAGAACACAAACAACTGAGGACTGGTTTCGCCCATGTTATGGAGTCATCAGCTGGGTATGGCTTAGTTCCCGTTGTGGAAATATACCTTTTTTGAGGTACACTGGTGCAGGGTCACCCTTTTGTCCATTGGTTCAAAAAACCAATAAAGTAGAGATCAGCACTCGAGTTGGGAATAAATAACAAGTTTATTAATCACTCATGAGTGGGACCACGTCCACACAGCACTCTCAAGTGCTGCCTGAGGTAGTACACTGAAGTCACAGAACATAGGGCTTTTATACAGTTTCTTTGCAGTGTAAGCATGTGAACAGAAATAGGAAGGACACGTTTTTAAATTAGTTTTAAACAAACAAGGGCAGATGAATAACCACTTGGTCAGCAAAGTGGGAAGGGGAGCAGGAGTGATTATGGCAGCAGAAATGATTGACAGTTAACAGGTGTACTGGCAGCTACAGATTCTCAGCACGTACATTGCTTCTAGCTGAGTCAGGAAGTCAACTAAAATAGATAGCACAGGCAGAGTGAAAAGATGAAAGAATTATGAAGGGAATTTAAAGGGACACCACAGCCAAAATGGCTGCAGCTTATGCCAAGTAAAATATTACACGTTTTTCACACCGTGACACAGTGTACACAGGACTCACGTCTAGGTAAACTTGTCCCACTTAGGGTGATATGTAAGCCAAGACTTGGGTCCAGTGCACACTGTCACTGGAACCAAGCTATACCTGGCTGACAATCCCATAACAAGGGTGAAACCAGTCCTGGGTTGCTTGTGTTCCAGTTCAGGGAGGACATAGTTTGGCAGGTAGGGCTGGTCTGTTCCCACTGGAGCAGGGTCAAGGCAGATTTGCATATAGCTGGGTCCAAACTGAGGGGGCATGGTGTGCAAAATAAAGATGGACTGGAATGTGACCCATAGTAATTACCAGTGGCTCAGATTAATTCAAGCATTCCATCCATCTCTTTGAGACTTATCTACAGGTGGAAAATGGAAAGAAGATGAACTAGGATTACATATCATCTGCTTGGAACTTCTGGAGGAATCCTTTGATGTCAAATGTTAGACAAAGGGCAAAATGAAATGTTTTGTCTTTTTCAAGACTGACAATATCTCAGTCACACTCTACATAAACTTGGAGGGAAGCCGTTCACACCTAATCACTGAAATAGGCAAGGACCTTTGGCTTTTGTGCCTGGACAACCAGGTGGCAGTGACAGCGGAATACCTGCTGGGACATCAGACTAGGACAGGGGATTGGCAATCATAGCACTTTTCAAATGCAAGCACCTGGGCAACAAGTTATAAGGGACAGCAGAATACCTGCTGGGATGTCAGAACAGGACAGGGGATTGGGAGTCACAACACTTTTAGGATGCTGGCACCTGGAAATTACACATAGGAGTATTTTGAGCACTCATGGAGATATGAGATGCTTGTTACACACACCTTTTTTGCCTACCAACTGAACCTATAGCTTCTGTAGTATTACAACTGGAGATCAGATTTAGAATCGGTAGCAACAGCTGCTTTTCTTCAGGTGTGATCACCGAAAATCATCTATGCCTTTCTCCCTTTGCTATAATTGTAAGAGTGTTGGCCCCAGGGATGAGGCAAGAGGAAGACTTGATACTAACCACTCAAATCTGGAAGTGTGGTTACTAGATCTGATGGAACTTTCCTGGGATCACCGATCCATCTGTTAAAACATTCTGGCGAGTGTGCAAGTGGCACATCATCGCCTGGTTCTGGAAGGCTTACTCCGGTTTATGGGACAGAGGATTTCAAGGCATGCCGGAAATGGTCCTTTCTGCAGGGTCACCCTTCACACTTTTGCCTTCCTCCTCCCTTTTTTGGTGAATTCGATTTTGCTGGCTTTAGGGGTCTGGACACTTTACCAGTGCTAAAATACGTGTGCTCTCTCCCTAAAATATGGTTTGATTGGCATATACCTTATTGGCATATTTAATTCCCTTGTAACGTGTTATACCATATGCCTAGGGACTGTAAATTAAATGCTGCCAGTGAGCCTGTAGCACTTATTGTGCCATCCACTTAGGCAGCACCCGAATACCTGTCCCAGACCTGCTATTGCAGTCTGAATTCAGTGTCCCACTGCCATGACGGCTTGGCATTTAAACACCACTGAAATGCATTAAACTCCACTTTTAATACATAGAGGTAACCCCTTAAAAGGTAAGACATGTATTGTTATGTTTTACATGTCCTGGTAGTGAAAAACTCACAAATCCGTTTTCACTACTTTGAGGCCTACCCCTCTCATAGGATAACACTGGGGATTTCTTATTACACTTAATAAGCTGTATTTCCTAATTGAGAGTAGGTGGGTCTGTCACGTTTAGTACCTATGGAATTGTAATGACAAATACTCTTTAATAGTAAAGTCGAAATTATCATTACTAACACAAACCGGACCAAAAGCTACCATAAATTGGTTTACTCTGTGCACAAAAGTTGTGCACCACGGGAGATGGAATCCAGGACCCCCTCCTGGGACTAACTCATGCTCTGACCCTAATCAAAATAGGG
The DNA here is from genome assembly GCF_964204655.1 of Triturus cristatus. Classification (NCBI taxonomy): domain Eukaryota; kingdom Metazoa; phylum Chordata; class Amphibia; order Caudata; family Salamandridae; genus Triturus; species Triturus cristatus. The sequence goes on from NC_140582.1 coordinate 240,693,707, forward strand.
CCTTGTAGTAGTGTTTAGCACTACACATAAGAGGACTGAAGTGGTAAAGGTCCCAAGGATTAACACATTGTAGGACACCAGATAGGCAACTTGATATGTTTTGTTATATGTTTGTAAACTAATTCTTTAAATGTATTTGAGATGTGGTAATATTTGTGTTGTATATAAATTGTTTTCTGGATTAATCCTCTACATGTACTCAAGAAGTGTTGTCATGTAAGTTTTGCTTTTCATAAGTCTTATCTCTTGTCATTATGTCTGTAAATGCATACCATGTTCCTCTAAAGAAACTTTTTATAAAAACAAGCAAAGACAAAATGCTACAAATTAAGAAAAAGGATCAGTGATTGATTCAATGAAAAAGTAGTAAAAACAATATACACAGGCGTTATATATCAGAGTGTACACCCTGGGTGAAAGATTTTAAAAAACAAGTAAAATCAAAGACAACAGACGGAACAATACTTTGGTTCCTTCCCTTAAACTGTTATTTGAATGATGGTCTGGGAGGCACCACCCCTACCTTGATTCTTCATGTATTGATTCCAGCCTCCAGAGTCCACAACTGAATCACTCCCCCTTCAGGATAAACTTTTAGAAAGTTGGCATTTTCCTCCTCTTTGCCCTTTGTGCCTGCACCTGTTTTAAATACATGTCTGAAGAGGGTGTCAGCTGGGCTTTGTGCATTGCCTCTAGACAGCCACATACAATGGGAGGTTAGGAGGATAGAAGGGAGGAGCTGGGAACAGCCTCATACTTACACTTGAATAGACTGTGTCCTGTCACCACACAAAGGACTGCTTAACCCCTTGTAGTGAGTCTAGAGCCAGGGCAGGAAGGGAAGACCTCTATGTACTTCAAAACCTTTCTTTGAAGTCTGCCTCACTTCAAAGGCACCACTGCGTGTACGAACTGGGCTTCTGACCCTACCATATCATCACACTTCTGAACCTGTGGATACTCTGACAGGTAGATGGACTGCTGTGCTGCTGAAGGGCTGCCACTCTACTGGAATTCCGCTCTGGAAGAACTGCTTTCTTGCTGGACTGACCTGCTGCTCTCCTTACCTAGGTGAGAAGGACTAGACCCACATCACTGGAACCCAGAACCAGAGTGATTCCACGGGCTTGCTGGCTTGCCTCCTGATCGAATTCTCAGGGACAAAAAAGACTTTCAATTCACCTGCCTCAGCACTTGGACTCTGCCATCTGTGAGTCTGCCTTGCCAAGTGGTGTCAACCCAATCCTGGAAACTTGAAAGTAAATCTAAAGTGCTGCTCCAGCAGAATCCACTCATTGGCGTCAACACAAGGACTCGGAACCAGCACATCTCCACCACTGAAGGCGCATCGCCATCACTGCAAGGATCTACTCAGAGGCCTCCCCGCTGCTGCGTGGCACGTTGACTCTACTGCAGATGCATCGTTCATGTTGCGCAGGTGGGAACTGAGGCATCGCCTTCCCTGTGTGGACCGTCATCGATGCATCGCCTCACCTGCACCCCGCATCTCGTCTTTGACAACGGCGCAACCAAGGTACTTTTCAGAAGGCCTAGCCGGGTCCCTGGATCTGACCCGTGCTCCATCATAATTGGCATGAACTTTTGGATTTGACCCGGTCTAGCACGACCAGCTAACCCCGGTTCATGCATTATATTTTTAAGCACTGTATTTCAGTTCATTCTTTAAACATTTGGCTCTACTTATTGGATCTTTGTCATTTTGGTCTTGTTTTTCCTCATTAAATTAAGCTACATTTTTCTAACTATGTGTGTAGGAAAATGGGTTTCTGTTGCAGTAACCCCCCCACTTTTTGCCAGACTACTGATCACTTTTACATGATGTGCCCTGGGTCCCTGCCAATCAGGTTCCCAGGGCCTGTGTTCTTTCCCCAAAACTAACCCAATTGGCATCTCTGGCCACAGGTCAGCCCCTGGTAAATGGTACCACAGGTACCCAGAACACTGTGACCGGGGAAGACCTCTAAGGGCTGCAGCACTTATTGTGGCACCCTTAGAGGCCCTGTACCTTTACACACACACTGCCTTTGCAGGCTGCGTGTTTTGATGCAGAACAAAGTGAAGAGTCGACCTACAACCCACTGTCCAGGCATAGATCAGTCACCCTTCTAGCTGGATGCACTATACCAGTGGTGAAGGTACAGGTGCATGAGCCCTGTACCCCTACAGTGTCTAAGGCCATTCTTAGATATTGTAAGTGCAGTGCTGCCATTAAGAGTATATGGTGCTGGGAGCTTCTCATTACGAACTCCACAGCACCATAATGGCTACACTGAAAACTGAGACGTTTGGTATCAAACTTCTCAGCACATTAAACCCACACAGATGCCAGTGTGGGATTTAATGAAAAATGCACACAGAGGGCATCTTAGAGATGCCCCCTGAAAACTAACCCACCACTAGTTTCCAGGCTGAGTGGCTGCTTTCAGCTGCCACCACCAGACATGTTTCTGGACCCCTGGGATGAGAGCTTGCTGCTCTCTGGGGCCTGAAACAATGCACATCCTGGGACGAGGTGCCAAGCCACCTCTCCCAGGATGGGCAGGGTTCACGAAGGGGAAGCTTCAAATGCTTGCCGCCTTTGTGAGCTTCCCTAAGCCACTTGCCGCTTTCAGCAACTGGTCCCCACTGGATCTGACCCCTACTTTGGGCGGGAGAACCAGCGGCAAAAACAAGTAAGGAAGAGAGGTGTGTCCACCTCTGTCAACTCCACCCCTCAGGTGGGGGACGCGAGGTGAAGCACAACTCCCAGTCCCTGCCATCTTGCAGATGGGAGGACTCAGCCAACCAGGGACAGGCTCATGCCCCCCTCCCACTGGAGGGTGGCATAATAGGGAGTGTACCCACCCCAGGGAAGGGACCCATTGGCCCCTGCCTTTTACCTACCTGTATAGCCCCTAAACCTAGTATTTAGGGGAACCCCTGAAACTTGTTTCCTCAGACAAGAACCTGCAACAAGAAGAAGAAGAAGGACCGAACAGCCGTGCAGCAGCTAACAAGAGGAAGATGCCCACTAACTTGGCCCCAGCCCTACCGGCCTGTGTCCTCCTCGAACCTAGTCCTGCGAAATCCTGGTGTGTCCTGCAGCCAGCAACTTCAAAAACACAGGAGGGCCTGCCTGCCTTCAAGCACAAAGACTTTGGCTGCTGTGATCAACAGATTTGTTCATCTGCAACCTCTGGCTCCGGCCGGACAGCGCGAATCCACCCCACTCTGCACCCGCCGTCCACGTCCCGAGCTCGAGTGGGCAACTACCACGAGGAGGTCACCCTGGTGATCCTGACCCAAGATCCGGCGACCCCTGACCTGCCTCAAGCCTCCAGCCGACGCCTGCAGTCTAAATCCAGAAGGCCCCCGTAACCGCGACCAGGAACTGGTAAGAAGATCCGACCCCAAAAGGCACCCCTGCACCCGACGCCCCACAGCCTTGTGTGCTCAAATGACGGAGCCTAGCCAACCCCTAACTTCCCAACTTACCTCTCGAAGTGGTGGTCTTACCCAGAAGACCTTCGTCCCCGAGCCTGCAGTGCCCTTACAAACCGGCGGTTCCCCATTGAAACCAATAGGGCGCCCGACGTCGAAACAGCACCCTGCAATCAGCCGCCCTAGAGCCGCTGAGGGTGCACCTTTGGTGCTACTTTGTTTCCCCATTTGCCCTGAGCTAAAGTCCAGGAGCTTTGCTCACACAACCAAGTGGCCTGCTTGCCAGCAGCCACCAACGGAGGCCCCCTATCCCCCATTGGATATCATAGGGCCTCAGCACTCTGCACCCGGCTGCTCTAGTGCCGCTGAGGGTGCGACTAGAGTGCATCCTTGACCCTGGGGGACCCCTGAGTCTACCCCCAGAACCTCAACTCCCACTACCAAATACTTACCTCAAAACCGAGAACACTATTTTCCTCCATAGGATAACATTGACTGTTGTTCTGTGAAAAGTTTACAAGTGTGGAGTCTGAGAAACTAAAAGAAATTCTTTAAAATTGCACAATCTAACAAAAACGATTTTACTTACCTGTTTTCAGGAAATGTCCCAGAGGAGTATCTAGGTATACTGCTTTGTGTAAGCCTATTAATCTCAAAGGTTACTTACCTGCTATTTTACTAAAAAGCCTATTCAGGTCCATCTACTGTATTTACTAAGTATTGCATTCCTCTGCATCCATACTGTAAATCAAACCACAGTGCATAAACAATTATCATTCAAACTGTATTTCAATTGCATTACTACTGTAAAGTATGTATTGCTTACCTGTGCCAGGCTTGCTTGGTTCTAGGAAATAAAATAACTAAAATAATATTTTTGATACAAAAACAATAGGTCTTAAGTTCAGTCTTTGAGTGTATGATTTCATTTGCTGACTGAGTGTGTGTACAACAAATGCTTAACAGTGTCCTCTGATACTGCCTTACTGCTCGACCACACTACCACAAATAGAGAGTGAGGTGCTATCTAACTTTCCTCTGCCTACCTTTGGGGTTCCACTGGACTCTGTGCACACTATACCTCACTTTGGTATAGTATATACAGAGCCAGCTTCCTACATTGGTGGAACAGCGATGGGATATACAACTTTGCATTTGTTGGACTACCTGGTTACCATCGGACCACACAACAGAACTCTTAAATTGTCTTTAAAATTCAGATTTTTCAAATTGGCAATTTTTTGCAAAATTACTAAAAGTCTTGTTAGGGCCTTGGTTAAGTCCCTTTAGATTTTTAGAGAACTAAAAGTCACTAGCTAGGGCTAGAGGGGTTAGAAGTTTTTTTTTTTTAAACTATGTCTCAAAACAAGAACCCAGCTGTTAGTGAAAATAACCACAATGGCATAGAGGACTTGGTTGAGGAGCTCGACCTCACCCCTTACCTTCACTTGTCTTTCAAGGAGTTAAGGTCCCTATGTAAAATTAAAAACATAACTATGGGGTCCCATCCCACCAAACAAAAGCTCCAGGAGATGTTGGCTGGGTATGCTAAAGACCACCTATCTGAAAATGGTGAAGACCAGTCAGATGAGGAAGGAGAGGAAGGAGGTGACCTGGTAGATCAACCCCATCCACTTCCTAGGGAGAAAAGGGTCTAAATACCCTTGACTCGAAGAATCAATTCCTCAGCACCTAGATCTCACACAGGTGGGTCAGACACTACTGAGGACATTGAGGAAAGCCTCAATGAGAAGGACATCCTGCAAGCCAGGCTGACCAAAAGATTAGTCCTAGAGACCAGTCTCCTGGCTCTAGAAAAAGAAAGAGTAGAGATGGGCCTAGGACCCATCAATGGTGGCAGCAATTTACTAAATAAGGATAAAGAGCAATCTTATAATCCTAAAATCCTCAAAGGGATTGTCCCTAAATATGAAGAGAGTGATGATATCACAAAATGGTTCACAGCCTTTGACAGGGCTTGTGAAGCCAGAAGAATGAAGAAAGCTCACTGGGGGGGGGGGGGGGGGGGGGGGGGAGGGGCACTCCTATGGGAACTGTTCTCTGGTAAGTGCAGAGACAGATTTCTGACCCTTAGTGGGGGAGATGCTGGGTCTTATGACCTTATGAAGAGAACTCTGATTGAGGCATTTGGACTCACAACTGAGGAGTATAGAATTAGATTCAGTGGGGCTCAGAAAACCCAGAGTCAGCCCTGGGTGGAATTTGCAGACTACTCAGTTAAGACACTAGATGGCTGGTTGACTGGAAGAAAAGTGCAAGAGTATGATGGTCTTTATAATTTGTTTATGAAAGAACACATATTAAGTGATTGCATTGATGACAAGTTGCATCAGTATCTGGTAGACCTAGGTCTAATTTCTCCCCAAGAATTGTGAAAGAAGGTGGACCATTGGGTCAAGACAAGGGTAACTAGGACGTCCACTGGGGGTGACCAAATGAAAGGGGTTGCAAAACCTCCCCAGAGGAAAGATAGTGAGCCTCTAAAAGATAAAGTAAGGAGTCCCAGGTAGCCCCCCTAAAAACCTGACCTGGAGGGAGGGCCCAAAGACACCTCACAAACTAAAACTGGGCACCAAGGTAAGAATTGGGATCCCAACAGGGTATGGTGTACAACTGCCAAAAGGCAGGACACCACACCGAGGACCCTAGCTGTCCTAAATAAATTACAGCCCCTAGTGTAGCTCCAGGGGTTGCCAGTGTAGCTTTAGAGGGTGATTCCTCAGATGAGGAAGTCCTCACAGCCTTCAACTGGAAAATGGGCCCAAAAGGTGAGTTGGCTATTCAAGAGGGGAATAGACACTTCCACCACCTACTGGTGAATGAAATCCCAGCCCTTGCCCTGAAAGATACCTGTGCCAGTCACACTGTGGTGCATGACAGGTTGATTCATTCAAACCAGTATGTCCCAGGGAAAACTGCTGGGTGTTAGCCTCCATGGCAGCACTGTCCTTGGCATGATGGCCTAGCCCCCTGCCTAATAGCAAGTTAGGCCCCCTGAACCTATTGGTCATGGTGGGGTTGCTCAAGCTGTGGGTGACCACTGTGGGTAAGCTGGGCTCTGCCCTTGCTAAGTTATAATTTGCAAGAGTAGGCACCTCTGAACCCAAACTAAAAAGATGGGGTGAAGACACTAAAGAGCTAGGAAACGAGCATTGGGAACTAGGTCCTGAAACTGTTGAGATAGGCCAGCTCCCCAAAGGGACTGACCTGGACAGAAGGATGTGAGGCAGAGTAGGCCCTGCAACTTTCAAACCACTTCCTCTACTCTTCCTCGCCTGAAAGACTAGGAAGACTCTCCCAGCTTTGGCTGAGTCTCCTGGCCTTTGGGCTGGGGGGCTTGTGTAGGAAAGTGGGTTTATGTTGCAGTAACCCCCCACTTTTTGCCAGACTACTGATGCACTTTTATTTGATGTGCCGTGGGTCCCTGCCAATAAGGTTCCCAGAGCCTGTGCTCATTCCCCAAAACTAACCCAATTGGCATCTCTGTCCACAGGTCAGCCCCTGGTAAATGGTACCACAGGTACCCGGGACACTGTGACAGGGGAAGACCTTTAAGGGCTGGAGCACTTATTGTGGCACCCTTAGTGGCCCTGTACCTTTACACACACACACACACACACACAGTCTTTGCAGGCTGCGTGTTTTGGTGCAGAACAAAGTGAAGAGTCCACATGGCACACATCCCTGTGTGCCATGCCTACAACTCACTTACCTGGCATAGATCAGTCACCCCTCTAGCTGGGTGAACTATACCAGTGGTGAGGGTACAAGTGCATGAGCCCTGTACCCCTACAGTGTCTAAGGCATTCTTAGACATTGTAAGTGCAGTGCTGCCATTAAGAGTATATGGTGCTGGGAGTTTGTCATTACGAACTCCACAGCACCATTATCGCTACACTGAAAACATATAAAACCCACACTGATGCCAGTGTGGGATTAAATGAAAAATGCACACAGAGGGCATCTTACAGATGCTCCCTGAAAACTAACCCACCAATAGTGTCCAGGCTGAGTGCTGCTTTCAGCTGCCACCAGCAGATATGTTTCTGGACCCCTGGGACGAGAGCCTGCTGCTCTCTAGGGCCTGAAACAATGCACATCCTGGGACGAGGTGCCAAGCCTCCTCTCCCAGGATGGGTAGGGTTCACGAAGGGGAGGCTTCAAAGGCTTGCCGCCTTTGTGAGGTTCCCCAGGCCACTTGCTGCTTTCAGCAACTGGTCCCCACTGGTTCTGACCCCACTTTGAGCCGTAGAACCGGCGATAAAAACAAGTAAGGAAGAGAGGTGTGCCCACCTCTGCCAACTCCACCTCTCAGGTGGGGGAGGAGAGGTGAAGCACAACTCCCAGTCTCCACCATCTTGCAGATGGGGGAACTCAGCTGACCAGGGACAGGCTCATGCCCCCTCCCACTGGAAGGTGGCATAATAGGGGGTGTACCCACCCCAGGGAAGGGACCCATTGATCCCTGCCTTTTACCTACCTGTATCGCCCCCAGACCTAGTATTTAGGGGCACCCCTGAACCTTGCTTCCTCAGACAAGAACCTGCAACAAGAAGAAAAAGAAGGACCGAACAGCCATGCAGCAGCTAACAAGAGGAAGACGCCCACTGACTTGGCCCAAGCCCTACCGGCATGTCTCCCCCTCAAACCTGCTCCTGCGAAACCCCGGTGTGTCCTGCAACCAGCAACCTCAAAAACCCTGGAGGACCTGCCTGCCTTCAAGCACTAAGACTTTGTCTCCCGTGAACACCGGATTTGTTTAACTGCAACCTCTGGCTCCGGCCGGACACCGTGAATCTGCCCCACTCTGCACTCGCCATCCACGGCCCGAGCTCGAGTGGGCAAACACCACGAGGAGGTCACCCTGGTGATCATGACCAGAGATCCAGCGACCCCTGACCTGCCTCAAGCCTCCAGCCGACGCCTGAAGCCTAAATCCATAAGGCCCCCCTAACCGTGACCAGGAGCTGGTAAGAAGATCCGACCCGAAAAAGGCACTCCTGCACTCGACGCCCCATGGCCTTGTGTGCCCTAACCGATGGTGCCTAGTGAATCCCTAACTTTCAAACTTACCTCTCAAAGTGGTGGTCGCACCCAGAAAACCTTCGTCCCCGAGCCTGAAGTGCTTTTGCAAACCGGAGGTTCCCCATTGAAACCAACGATGTGAAACAGCACCCTGCCACCCTAGTGCTGCTGAGGGTGCACCTTTGGTGCTACTTTGTTTCCTCATTTGCCCTGAGCTAAAGTCCAGGAGCTTTGCTCCCACAACCAAGTTGCCTGCTTGCCAGCAGCCACCAACCAGGGGCCCCCTATCCCCCCGTGGATAACATTGGGCCTCAGCACTCTGCACCCAGCCGCCCTAGTGCCGCTGAAGGTGCGACTAGAGTGCATCCTTGACCCTGGGGGACCCCTGAGTCTACCTCCAGAACCTCAACTCCCACTACCAAATACTTACATCAAAACCGATAGCACTATTTTCCTCCATATTTTCCTCCATAGATTAACATAGACTGTTTTTCGTTGAAAAGTTTCTAAGTGTGGAATTTCACAAACTAAAATAAATTATTTAAAATTGTAAAATCTAACAAAAATGATTTTACTTACCTGTTTTCAGGAAATGTCCCAGATTAGTATCTAGGTATACTACTCTGTGTAAACCTAGTAATCTCAAAAGTTACTTACCTGCCATTTTACTAAAAAGCCTATTCAAGTCTATCTACTGCATTTACTAAGTACATTTCTCTGCATCCATACTGTAAATCAAACCTGATGGATGGAGGGTTAAGAACATCCAGAGGCCTCATTACAAGTCTATGCTATGTACACATCGTTTGCACATGGGAGTATGAAAGCGCGGGCCAACTTAATCATCCCTGCTCAACCAAATGCTCTTTTTAGCTGTTTGAGAGATAAGAGGGAAAATCTCAATACAGTATAACCAATTCAGTTACACAATAACTAATCAACTACATTTGAGATTAGTAGGATTTCATTACAAATTCAACAATAGATTGATATAAATCATTCTTAGCATTACATTATAGAAATAAGGACAAACAGAATTCGTTATTTATTATTCCCATTTTTAAAAAATAAAAGGGCTTTAGGAGGGTGAGACCAGCTTTTATCTTTTTACAACTTCTTTCTAGCGATACTGTTTTGTTCACTCTTCGTTTTTTACGGGATGCCATTAGACTTAGGAAAAGCCACAATTAATATTTGCATTGTAAATCATGTATTTTTATCCTGTATTTTGATTACTCAGATTTTATTACATTTGTGAATTTGGAACTTCTATGATGGTACTTTGCAGGCTGTTTGACTTTTATGGTTTTATTCTTAAAGCCAAATAAAGTTTGGTGATGATGATGATGATGATGATACTTACCTGCTATTTTACTAAAAAGCCTATTCAAGCCAATGTACTGCATTTACTAAGTATTGCATTTCTCTGCAATCATACTGTAAATCAAACCAAAGTGCATATACAATTATCATTCAAACTATTTCAATTGCATTACTACTGTAAAGTATGTATTGCTTACCTGTGCCAGGCTTGCTTGGTTCTAGGAAATAAAATACCTAAAAGACTATTTTTGATACAAAAACAATTGGTCTGAAGTTCAGTCTTTGAGTATATGAATTCATTTGCTGAACAAAAAATGCTTAACACTGTCCTCTGATACTGCCTTACTGCTTGACCACACTACCACAAATAGAGAGTGAGGTGCTATCTAACCTTACCTCTGCCTACCTTTGGGGTTCCACAGGACCATGTGCACACTATACCTCACTTTGGTATAGTATATACAGAGCCAGCTTCCTACAAGGTGTGGTAGCTTTTTTTATGTGGTGTTTACATTGTTTTACTGTTTGAAGTGTTGCACAAATACTTTAAACATTGCCTGTGAGAAGCTGCCCTGGTATATAATATCCACTTATGTACATGGGCACCCTGCAACAGTCCAGACAACCCTTATGGTGATTCAGGAAGTCTTAGACAACCTTAGAAGCTAAATGCTGGAGGTGCGGATTTCAGAAGGCGGATGATGTCCACATATTTGCGTCCTGCTCTAAGATACTTGAATTTTGGTCGGATGTGGATAAGACTATCTTCAGGGTCATGGGTGCGGAAGTGGAGGTAAGTCCAATTCTTATTCTTTTTGGTTTTGTGCCTAAGCCGGGTGAGACTCGAGATCACCTTGGATCCCAACATAAATTGATATTCTTTTTGACTTTACTGGCCAGGGGAGAGATTTGTTTGTTGTGGCGTCAGGAAACCCCCCCTAGTTGGAATGCTTGGTGGAATTCAGTTAAGTTACTACCGAGCTGTAGATCAGAGGGTTAATGTTTTCAGGGCAAGGCCTGACAATGGGTTGTTTTGGAATTGGTTGGATGACCTCTTCTGAGTACTTTTTGGGTCACCCAAGGTCTGTACTCTCTACTGGAATTTTCCAATGATTAATACCTCTGGGTCAGCTCAAGTTGAGTATAAACGGGTATCCCCCTGTTTGGAATACTTCAGCTGAAGACTAAGTACCACCAAATAGTTATCTGCGACAGTGGTGGGATAGGTCGAGAGGCGACAGTTGCTATGGAGGTCATATGAGGGAAAAAAAAAAAAAACCTTAGAAATCTCTCTAAGTGGTAGCCTTCAGGCTTAGTCCAGAAGGAGTGTAAAGCAACTTGTTTTACCAGAATGCAATCTTATAGTATAGATTAAGTGAAAAAAAACACACAAGGTATTTATAAAAATATGTTTTATTAACGAAGACTCTCTAAAATAGAAATATCTCCTGCCTGGAGTTATGCACAATTCACACAATAATTTGCACAGAAACACAGTAACTTGCACAGAATACACAGTGGCCCCCAAGGGGGGACCAAACCATATACTAAGAAAGTGGTATAAGAACCACGAATCGGGTCAAGACAATGTTGAGAGGACGTAGAAGTGCTGGGGAACCAGGGAACCACCCAAGGTTAGTGACTAGGAACCCAACGGAGAACGGGTGCAGTGTGGGAACACGACTGCATGGTCCATACAAGTCTACGTGTAAGTCGAGGTTGGATTTTTAAAGATTAAGGACCCTTCCCAGTGGACCCTGAAGAAACCCCATCGAAGACAGAAGGTTGGAGAGCCACCCCACTTGTAATTACCCTAGTACCTACGTTACCTACACCAGGGAAGCCAGGTGCATAGGTTTGAAGTTGTGTCGGAAACCTCTGTCAACCCCAAAGGAGGACTTCGGGAATGTGCCGCTGCTGAAGAGGAAGAAAGTGTCCGGTAGAATCCAAAGGTGGATTCTAGATAAGAGGTACCTGCAAGCAGAGGAGACAGAGTTTATGCCATTCAGGAGTGATCAGGTGACTTGGAAGACGTATGCCCTCCAATGTCGGGTGTTGCAGGAGAATTGACGATGACCTTGACTCTGCAGCTGTGAGGACCAGGTGACGCTGAGGAAGACCAGGAGCCGTGCATGAGCTGTCCCACGTCGGATGTCGAGTGCTGAGGGGTCGGTGTCCGAAGGAAGCACCAACAAGCCTCAGCAAAGGCAACCAACCTCAGAAGTCGAAGAAGGTGCAATGTCGGGACCAGCAAGGTCTAGGGGACTCACCACAAGCAGGGGAGTCAGGGCAGGCCCAGAGCAATCAGAGGAGTGCAAAAGAAGCAAAGATGACCCTCAACAAGACCCACAGGCTGGAGGCACTGAAGGAGCAAGAGGACCTTGAGCAGCTCACCAAAAGATGCAGGCCACGGTGCAAACGATGCGATGAGGATGAAGACTTTGGTCCCTGTAGATGCTTGAGGTTAGGGCTACTTGGAGCCCAAAGATCTTAGTGGAAGGAAGCCAACAAGCCTTTGCAACTGCAAGTTGACGCGTTGCACAGGGGTTCCGTTATTCCAGCCCCCACAAGGGATACTGGCCTCAAACTTGGTAAGAGGGCAAGAGGGCAGGGCTGGCCTGGCCTCGAGAGCTGTGGAGAACCACTACCTGTGTTGCAGAACCTTACGGAGTCCGGAGGAGCTCAGGATCAGCAGACCGGTCAACTTAGTTGCGGTACCTCCGAATGCAGGCAAGTGACTCATTCACTTCAAGGGAGATTCCTTCAGGTGTCTTTGATGCACACAGGCCCTGGAAGGTTCCTGTATGGTGCACAGGCACGGACGATGCAGCAGACTGAAAGGGGAATGTAGTTGAGCCCAACCGAAGTCCAGCAAAGTCCAGAGTGCCCAGACGGTAGAAGAAGAAGTGGTGTCTGATCTGAATCTTATCCCACTACAAATCTAGGGACCCACCCTCAGGTAAGGCCTCACGTACTCTAAGGAAAGGGTTGGGACGATTCAGGGAACCCTCCCAGGGGAGGGTCTGGACAGGGGGAGGTTACTCCCATGTCCTTTGTCCGGTGTCGCGCCAGAGCGGGAGGCAGCAGCTGCCCCGAGCTGGTTTAAGTTAGACTGCACGGGGACACCAAATGTGCCCCTCATGCAGACTTAGTGGCGCTGGCAAGTGCACCCATCCGGTCTCAATACACTAGATCCTGTCTGGGAGGTGGTCACACCTCCCTGTGACAGGATGCCTATTGTTCTGCCTTCCCCTGTTCGAGCTTGGCTCAGCAGCAGGAGGGTAGAATTGTGCCTCTGGTCGGCTACAACCATTTTGTGATGTCCGGGTTTAGAAGGCTGGCACCAGGAACACTGAGAGCCTAACGGAGGGCTCTTCCAGTGCTTGGAATCATACCTCTCACACCGTTTGCGGTGTAGGGCTCTGATTCCAACATGTTTGATACCGCACATAATATGATTCGTTGCAGCCGATTTCGAGATAGTCATTGCTTAATTACAGGGTGCCCCTCTATATAGTATATGGCTGCTTCACTTACAACCCGGGAAAATGGGCTCTGTAGGCTGTAGGGGTGTCCTGCTCCTACATGGGCACGCTCAGAGTTAGAATCAAGCACCCTGCTTTCAGGATTGATAAGGCCAGCTATAGGGGTGATCTATAGGTTTTAAGTGCAGTGACCCTAGATATAATTGTAAAACATTTATAGAGCGCATGGTTACCAAAGGCATCCCAGCACTAGAGGCCAATGTTCATGAACTCAGTACCAATTTATGGAAACAGAAAGGTTTTTATGCATTTCCGGAAGACCAGATGGTTCGTTTCACATCGAATGTCAAGGGGGAGGGAGTTCCACAGCCTTGCTGCGTTATATGAAAAGAGGCGACCCCCTGTTCGTGCTTTCCTAATTCTAGGTACAGCTGCCATCTGTTTATTGTCTGATCGCAGGACTCTCTTAGGGTGGTAAGAGGAAATGAGGGCGCGCATAATGGGAGAGCCAGAACCTAACAGTACCTTATGTGAGATGCAGAGAGCCTTAAACTGCATTCTCTGTTGAATGGGCAGCCAGTGAAGGGAGGCCAAGGCAGCCCTCGTTGACTGTCGGCTGGGAATATTCAGGAGTTGTCGTGCTGCACAGTTCTGTACAATTTGTAGCTTCTTAACCGTGGAGCATGGTGCTCCTAAGTATAGGGCATTGGCATAGTTGAGCCTGGAAAGTATAAGGGCCTGGACCACCAGTTTCCTTGCAGAAAACGGGAGGAGGGGAATGATTTTCCATGTCATCCTCATCAGCCCAAAGCAGCTACTGGCAACCTTCCTTACTTGCTCTCCAAAATCAAGGTTACGATCCAACCAAACCCCCCAAACTCTTGATATGATCTTTGGGGGAAGGGGGAGAGCCAAAGCAACTTGGCCAGGATGGACTAATATTGGGTACAGAAGGTTTACCCAGAAACATCAGCTCCGTTTTAGATCCAGTCAGCTTAAAAAATGAGCCCTTCATCCATGCTGAGACTTTTCCAAGACACATGGCCGGATCAGGGGCAGTGTTGTTGAGCTGATTGAAAGAGACAATCAGCTGCATATCATCGGCATATGTGATGATCTGAATGCCGAAAGGCTGCACAACACCTGCCAAGGGGCTCATGTACACATTAAAAAGCGTGGTGGACAGGGACGATCCCTGAGGAACAACACATCGGAGTGGCAGAGGGTCAGAGATACCGTCTTCATGGAACACTTGAAAGGCTTGAATCCATTTAAGGGCCAGATCAGTCACTCCTACATCTCTAAGCCTCTGGATGAGCAGCTGGTGATTGACTGTATCGAAGGCTGCGCTAAAATCTAAAAGCACAATGGTAGTGCAACCTCCTTTCTCTAAGATTTTCCTAGTTGCCTCAACCACTGCTAAAAGGGCAGTTTCTGTGCCCTGTTGGGGTCAGAACCCAGTTTGAGACGAGTGAAGACAGTTATTGCTTTCCAAAAACGCGGAGAGCGCACGATTCACATGTTTTTCGGCAATTTTGTTGATTCCAGGCTGTAATGACATGGGATGATAGATCCCTAACATCTCAGGATCCAGGTTCGGCTTTTTTTTAGCAGAGCTTTAACCATTATATAGGAAACCTATATCTTTTGTAAGTGGTGCTAGCATCAACTTACACAGGCTGCAATGGCAGGCCTGTAGTTCCATTTTGAATGGTCTCCCATGGGTGGCATAATACATACTGCAGCCGATGGGGGACCTCTGGGGTTCCTATTCCCTGAGTACCTTAGTACCATATACTAGGGACTGAAAGGGTACTCCAGTATCCAATCTAGGATGTACCCAAGTACTGAACATAACAATTTACGGGAGAAAGCAGATAGACTGGAGTCCCGATCAGCTGGATCCCAGTCAGACTAATCAATAACAGCTTAGCACCAGGCACAAAGTGAGGGTAACCATAAAAGCAGATCCTACTTTCCAAAATTGCCTCTGCCAGACTGCTCAGTGCCAAGCTACTAGGGGGTGAACAGCGGGTAATTTAGGGTCTGTTTGTGATTTACCCGGACTAGGATTTTGGTTCCTGCTTGGACAGGGAACATACCTCTGCCAACCAGAAACTCGATTTCTAACAATGCGATTTGGATGCTCCTGGGCCTTTTTTGAACAAGCTCACAATCTTATTAGGTAGGCTTGATCTGAGAGAGAAACTGACTTGGAGACAATGGACATGTTGGTGTCTGGAATGAGGTTTGGATCCAATGAGGGTCCATCCTTGGCCATATTTTAAGTTTTATCTTCACATTTGTATCCCAACTCACCATGTAAAGTCAATCTTAGAGGTCAGCAAACAAAATTAGATTAGCCTTAGCAGCAAGCTATCTGTGCATAGATAGTGTGACTGCTGGTGAACACCCCTTAGTGTGTGAATTGTTGGGAGAAGTGTGACTGTTGGTATCCCACGGTGCCTAAATATTCTCATCTGTGGAATGTGAATTATGCTGGAAATGTTTCTCTTATGGCAGCACAATGAGCATCTATACATGAACGAATTATTAGATAATTTGGCAATACATTTTTGTTTAATATCATGCAAAATAGTGTCCCATGCCCAGGCCCTAGATCTTTCAGAAAGGATGTTTACTCAGTATAGTCACATTCTCAATTTTCAGAAGAATCATGTTAAAAACTAGAGTGATTTCATACTCAGAAATTAAATTAATCTCATAGATTGTGTTAAATCAGATGCATTAAAGCTTGTGAAACCATGACGGAAGAATTGAGGCCACCAGGAGTTAATCAATTGGTCATAAGCATTAAAAAGCCTTTCAAGGCTGCATCATCGCCAACCATTGCCAGATGGGTTCAATGGGTAATGGAAGAAGCACGTGTAGACACTTCACAATTTGAAGCAAACTCAGCTAGGTGTGCTATGGTACAAAAGGCGTTCACTATGTGGTCTTCACAAAAAAGTTACCTGCGCTAGCCATCTTTCTGGTGGATACCCTTCCTACCTGCAGATTCCTCAATTGTAGAATAATTCCATATGTCAGACTGGATCCAGAAACTTCAAAGCTCTCAAGTAGTAATGGATGCTGCCTTCATATCGAAGCTGGGAGTTATGTTACAGGGCATTATTGAAGCCAGATAGCACTCACCCGGGTGCAAGTTTGTCAGTTTCCATGCAGAATTAAACTTAAAATTAGAATCCTATTGGTCTTTTCCTATAACGCATCTATCAAACAGGGAGGTGGGCGGGTCGATGAGGAATCTGCAGGTAGAGTATTCATTAGAAAAATCATTACTGTATGCAAGCAACTTTTTGTCCTGATGGATACTTCTACATGTAGATTCCTCACCTAAAGAATAGATTCCGAAACAGTAAAGTTCACGTTAGCGGTCACTTCGGGCTGTCATTGCTGTTGCACGAGTTCAGATCTTACATTGCTGGTCGTCGCTGGCAGTGACTGTAGCATAAAACCTCAGGTTCACTGGAAATTCGTGTTAACGGTCGTCATGAGCAGCAGAGTCACTGCGCGTACTGTTCAGTTCGCAACTGCAAACAGCCCAAAACTTTAGGCTTTCACCTTTCGTTGCAGATGTGTGCACTCTGATGCCAGCCAAAGGTCCAGGATATAAGGAGGCACCTCTAGGGGATCAGGGACTAACTTTAGCAGAGCTAGCAGTCCTCAGGCAGGTCTAGTAGTAGGTCAGGCTGGTCTTGTTGCAGCGGGTCAGTTGGGCAGTTATGGGAGGCCTCTGGTGCTTGTTGTGTCCCTGAAGCTCATAACAGGCAACTCACCCTTGGAGTCACTCAGTTTTACATGGGGTGTAGGAAGAAGGTCTAATATTCCTACATAGGCAGCAAGGCAACCCTCAAGCAGCAGGGTAGTGATCTTCAGACAAAGGCAGGCTTCAAGCAGGTCTGGCAAAGTCATTTTGCCAGGTCAAATTGGCAGTTTTAAACTGCACACAGGCTGCAATGGAAGACCTGAGGAATGTTTTAACAGGCTACTTAACTGGGGGTACAATAACAGCTGTAAGCCCACTAGTAGCATTTAATTTACAAGCCCTGGGTACATGTAGTGCCACTTTACTAGGGACTTACAAGTAAATTAAATGTGCCAATTTGGTGTAAGCCAAGTTTACCATGTTAAGAGGAGAGAGCACAAGCCATTCAGCACTGATTAGCAGTGGTAAAGTGCTCAGAGTCCTAAATTCAACAAAAAGGAATTTCCACAAACAAGAGGGGAGAAGGCAAAAAGAAAGATCACACCAAAGGCTGTCAGGTCTAACAAGAAGCATGAAGGTGTGGGGTAAGAAAATGAGGAGGGTTGCTAGACAGATTCACAGCCTTTACCTCTGCCCCTGTCTCTGTGTTGTTTGGTCAGTGGATTCTAAGGCTGCTGTACCTGGGGCAGAAAGGAGTGGCACAGACAGAAGGAGAATCCTCTCAAGAAACCCAGAAAGCACAGAAACGAGTGTTAGTCCCTGGTAAGGCAGGGTTGTTGGAGTCCAAAAGATCAGGGTGTGGCCTTGCTTGCCCTGAAGTGATCCAAGCATGCTCAGCATTGTCCCCAAACAGGCAAGCTCTGTTGAAGGAGAGGCTTATCAAGTGGGCCTGTAAATCAGAGGAGAAACCGTAAGTCCAAGGCAGGTGTGCGCCACAGTCAGAAAGAGGTACCCATGGCATGCACTACAGAGTCTGCAGTATCCAGACCGGACTTAATGTGATGCAATGAGTTTTGTCCATTTCTCACAACTTTCTAGAAGATCTCAAGTCCTCTAGAACATGAGAGATGACTAGTTGGGCCATGTCCCCTAAGGAATGTGTATAGCGCGCTCGAAGACATGCTACATTATGAGATTTGAGTGCCATGCTGCCTGCCCAAAAGATTTTCTTACCTAATGCTGCCCGGTGTTTTGACTTTCTGTTTGAAGGGACAGAAGGGAAGGTCCCTGCCAGTTGTCCTGAGGAAAAGGATGCTCAAATGACAAAGATTTCTGGTGACAGGTGAGAGTAAGGGTGTTTCCCTAGCAGCGGGGCATTTGAGTCTTGCACCAACCTATTTACTGCTGTTGGATAGGTGTACTTCTCCCAGGCTGACAAGACTGGGTCCAACACACCCTTTTTGAAGGGCAACAGTGGTTCTGATATGCGTGTTGCTGGGAGGAGCACTTCAGTTGGGATGTTTGTCTTGACATTCGCCGTCTGGATCTGTCGCTCCACCAGCGCCTCAAAATCCTTCTTGACTACCTAGTGAAAGATTGTCACTTCTGGGGTAGGAGGTCCCGAAGGAAGATCCAGCTCTGTCTCCGGAGAGGTCGCCAGTCCACTAGCCGATGACAGGCTGCTTGTTCTTAGGTTTGCTCTACTGCCCCATCACCATATGCATCCAGAATCAGACAGTCTGTTTCCATTCCTTAGAGCGTGTGGATCCTTTGCTTATATTCCTCCTTAACCAAAAGTCTCTGTGTCTCCCTTCTAGACCTACTCTGAGGTACAGTTTCCATAAACAATGGAGGTGGTGCAGACAGATCCATGTCCAGGGCCGGTAGTGCTGGCTTTAGTGGATTCTGTGGCAGTGACGTGGACAGCTGTGACATCGTATAGCAGAGTGCCAGACAAAAAGCTGGAGGAGCTGGGGCCGATCCTGAAGGTCCAAAGCTGAATGGCACTGGTCCTAGGACTAAGGGCATAACCATGGTCAGGCCGTAAGGCACCATAGACACAGAGGGTGCGGTCACTGCAGCAAAAATGCTGTGCATGGTATTGAGGAGCACAGCCAGCTCTAAACCTTCTGCTGGGAATTCCAGATAGGAAGGTGCCAACCACAGTGGTGCAGGGCACACTGGAGTTGGTATTGGAGGAGACAGGTGGATATGGGGGCAGGGTCCATTATAGTCACTGGTGCTGAGCCGCTCGGAAAAGATCTACCCATTCCACTCCATCTCTGATTTTGAGGATGAACAACCTGTGGGAAATCGAGGTTTTATTTTGACTTACATGTACCATGCTTCCTCCGCTTGCTCGATGAATGAGAAGACTGTGGCCTGGAGCATAGCCCTGAATGTTGACATCAGTGCCAGTTATCACATGCCTGGGACATGAATAAATTGGTTTCCAGCTCCTTAAGGACCTTCGGGTGGATAGTGAGACCTAGAGTTGCAGGACCTATTATCATGGTCAGAGCATAAATTCCCAAGGCGTATGGAATGGGGAGGTCAGTAATGGACATCTATCACTCGCAGTCCTTAAATGAATAAGCAAGAGTGCTTCAGAGACACTATACTGCATTGACTAGATTGCTATGTGTGGAAAAAATTCACAACTCTCAGGAGAGAGCAAGCTCTAGATCCACACTAAAGGTGCAGAAAAAAAAGGAACCTGACATTGTTGCGCCGAGGATAACAACATCCATTGCTACCTTTGTGGTTCTTCTATAGATAAGGAATATGTAGGTGGAAGCATCTTTCAAAATGGCAGCTATCATGAAGATGGCCAACTGGTTGTCAACTTCTAATTATCTACTATATTTCTACTCCAAGATAGTAGAAGAAGTGGGTTTATTGGTAATACCTGAGCTATAAACTAGCATGATACTTCCCTCTGGTCCAGACATAGAATATAACCTTTTCTAGCTAAGGTAAAGGAAAGTTTTCAATTGTATTATGGACAAGGAGTAGAGGCATATATGCTAAGAGGCAGATCTTTTGATGGCCCATCCTGATAAAGTTTGGAGTAAGTATGAGGTTCATGTCCAATTACAGAGGAGTAAGATTGTCCTTGTATTAACTGCCATTGTATGATAACATAGGTTTGATAATGTATTGTAGCATATGACGATTGATAATTTAAGTATCATAGAATGTTGTACTCTTAAGTGCTGATTTTAATAACAGAAATGAGCCCAAAGAAAGCGTGAAATGTAAGTTCTCATGATGAATGAGGATCAAAGGGTAAGCCAAGAAGGAATACATACAAGGATATGGACTGGAATTGATTGCTTAGATCTACGTTTTTCCCTGGGCCTCATGGGAAATGTAGTGTATTGGGTTACAATGTGGGCTGGTGTTGTTCATAAAGTGGGGAAAGCATAATCCTCGCCTACGTCTTTAACAAAATTGAAAACTTTCCGTTACGTTACCTATGAAAATGTATGTTCTTCTAGATTAGATTTCTAGGACTGTAGTAAAACATCTCAAATGTCATCTGAGTGCTATAACTCTAATTTCACGATCTGCAGATGAAGCAGTTTACAAATGGAGATAACATTAGAGCTTGAAGTAATGGTTGAGGTAGTCCTCTGTATATTAGGGCTGCTTAAAAACAAAGAAGAAATGCTTAAAAAGCAAAAGGGGCAAGTAAACACTATTTTCCTTATTCGGTTATTTTTTTTGCAGAGTCACCACATAATCCAAAATTAAGCATTTCAACTAGATCTATGTACAGGTCATCCTTCAAAATGAACTTTCAATATGACAATAGGCACTGTATCGATTAGGTTGAAATTATAATTTAAATTAAAGGTTAATTTGTAAAATAAATGCTTATTGCTAGACAAACTCTCGAATTTCGGAATCACTAAGTGCAGCACAGTCCAAGAATGTAGTCTGAAATCGGTTGTACTGGATGGAAAGATTGATTTAATGACTTAACATGGAAGCTTGACACCCAATATGGAATATTATTGGGTCTATCTCATTAAATATTTTTCACTGGTAACTCATCGTTGTACCTTTTCTTACATTTTTATGAAGGAATGGACCAGATGTAATTCGCAAATATTTACTGTCTGTGGTATGTTTTCAACTGGAGCAAAGGCTTCACAAACCAGCATACATAAGCATTTGCAGAGGAGGAGATGCCATTTGCACGCACTGGTTTCAAATGTATAAATGTTAGGGAATGGTTTTTAAAACCAACTGCATCCACCTTTAAGATCACGATGGATAATTGTTTTCCAAGCTTTTGGAAAGGCAGGCACCGACCAATACCTAATGTTCTTAAGTTACAAAAAGTGACTTGCAGCACTATACCAAATAAACAAAATAAGTTAGTGAATGCAAATTTTAGAATGAACTCTTTGGAAAACACATTTTCTGCACCTTTAATCACCTAGAAAAAATAAATGAAAAACTTGCATAAATGTATAAATTTTTTTAGAACAGATATTCATCTGTCCTTAGAAAACTGAACAAATCATATACAGCAGAATATTTATTTTCCTTCAATTTTGCTATTGCTTGAACGTGAATAGCTAATTTGGATAGTGCTTCTGTTATTTTGGTAACTTGATATGAGGACACAAGAATATTATGCCATTCAGTCATAATCGTATTTTGCCCCCAATCTTTCTTTAAACCAAAAACGTGCTTGAAAGCCATTTTAGTACCAACAATCTGGCACTGGCATGATACATTAAAGCTTTAAAGTGCACTAGAGCACAAAAGGAACAGTAGTATAAAGCAGTATTATAAGGAACAGCAATTATAAAGCAGTATTAACTGGAATCAGATACCACCATCAACGTTTCTGAACAAGACATCTACAGTATCTTTTTAAGAAGATGCATAAACCACAACATTGTCCAACACAAAGCCCCAAGCGTTTGCAAAGAGGTAACAATGTGGTGCTCAACACTTCTCATTTTAGGAACACAAGACAGACATTTACTGAGATGGGGGATTTCATTTTACAATTGAAAACCTCATTATGTAGATATTGTACACAATCAAACAGACTATTACCATTGTAAACGTCTTTTAAATATATTCCTTAATTTGCAGAGTAAAATGTACAAACATTAGAGTTTGTAATCTAGTCTGGGGATTACCAGTCTAGCAAAGGATGATAACCTCTAGCAATAGTTGGATGGATACCATCCATAAAATAGATCACCAGCACTATAATGCATTTTGTCAACCCCCTTGGCATGGGCGCCCTGTTAAATCTTTAGTGCTGCTTGCTTGTGATTTTAGATGGCAGGCTATTAGAGTACTGGTTGCACACCTTAGGCTCATGTGCTTTTGAATAGGATTGAAGTTTCATTCTAACAGTCTGCAGGACGGTCTGCTGTTTCAATTGCCCTTCTTAGCAAGGTTCTTAGTTTGACTGATCTCATTCCACCTCAGCTATACTCTCCATCAACTCTTCCTTAATACAGATCAAACAACTAATTAGATTAGTATACAGTTTCTTCTTTTCACCACTTAGTTCCTGCTGCATCCGGGCTTTTCGTTGCCTGAGAATCTGCCTCTTCCTGTGCAGCTCTGTAAGTCTTTTACTGATCATGTCTAAATTACCAGAAGATTGTCCACTGAGAGGTGGTGACAAAAGCCAAAAACGGTCCGAGCTCTCAAAGATTTCAGAACTGTTCTCTGACTCCGAAGATGAAGAGAATGCATATTCCTGGCTGAGGAAATGATCCATATTAGGCAATTCTTTTTCCAAATTATTAAACTCAGCACTGTCTTTCACGAATGGTGACTTTAAGACACCGTCCTGAGGCTGCCCTCCAACAGGCAGGGGTGATCCTACTGCTGCAGACATCCAACCTAGATCACTCCTCTTATAATCAAAGTCTTCCCCCTTTTCAGGGTTTGGCCACTGCTGACACCATACACTTGGCAAAGGATGTGATAATGTCTCACACTGCAACACGCATGGTCTTTTTGCTGGACTGGTACAAGCAGACAAGTCTTGACAATCAGCTTTTATGGGCACTGGAGGACAAAGTGGGGTTACGGCATCAGATGAAAGAGTGAAAGATTTCCCAGCAGTCCTCTCAGAACCATCCGCTCTTTTTACAACAGACTCTGGAGATGTAAATAAAAATACAGGCACATCAAACAAACAAAATTACATTATTTCTCAAGGTCTGCTAATGTTCTATAATACAAGATATAGTTTTATATTTGTTCTAATGCCAGTCTGTAGAAATGCAAGCAACAAGGCATACTGTTGTGCCACTCCAGAGACCCAAAATTGGGAATGTTTCTCTTAGGACCAATTAGACACCCAATCAATAAACAGTACTAGTACAATGTCAGTGTAAAGTGGTTATATTGGCACATGTATATAGAAAAGAACAATTTACTGCAGTCCTACAAATATATGCTTTTCAGGTGTGTATGTTGAAAAGAAAACCTTTCTTGCCAAGCGAATCAGATTTTGATCCCAGAACTACATGATCTAAACAGTGTTTTTTATACTCTGTTTGAAGTCCAAGTGCACTATTGTACACCATGGTTTCTATGAGTAAAAGCAGATTAAGAAATACACTGTCCCTATGAGGAAAAGATAGTTGAAACAAACAAATACCCATTAATTTCATTAAAAAACATAGGATATATAGACCTATGTAAGGAAGGTCATTGTCTGGTGAGAAGATTTCCTTTATGAATCCTGCTTATTAGAAGTGATAACCAGTGCATGTGGCAATTGTCTGATTGTGAAAGAGTGGGGTGAGTGAAGCAGGAGTAGTAATCACTTTTAGTCCTGAAAGTGAAGTTAGGTTTACTCGTATACAGAGTTAGGGTGGCAAAGAACTCTTAAGGGATTCAGTGACAAACAAATCCAAGCTCTTGATATACAGAGATATTACTTCTATGGGAAACAACTTTAGTTTGACCGAATGGCTGGCATTAGCAACCTGATCTGTCAGTACAAGCAAAGGAAACCCAGTGTGCCTGCAGAACTGCTCAGTGATCATTTTAAACAGGTCCATCAATAAACAGCTACAACTTCAACAGGAATGCATCTTCAATTTGCCTTATAGATTCACCATTTCACTGTCTTTAGAATATGACACGGTTCCTTGAGATGCCTGGACAACCTAGAAACACAGCACTTGAATTTCATAATAAATGTACCTTCACAAGCGTCTTCCTATTGCCTTGGCAATAAAAGCTGGGAGGAGTCTTTCAACTGAAAAATGTAGTCACTACTCTGTCACTCTTGGACCTGGTCTTACAGGCTATAGTTGACCGACAACTTGGGCATCGTTGGCCATGTCATGTCAAAATGCAGATTTGACCTTCAAATGCTAATATAGGATCACTACCCTGTGTTAGCAGTCTAGTTTCCCTAAATTCTCATACTTGTTGGAAGACTATGTATTTTGTGCCACTTATAACTAATGTGTGGGATGAGTTAGTAAACAGCAGAATTGTGAAGCAACGTTTTAAGTTCATGAGATAACCTTTAAATATATACCTTTGCAACTAAATATTCACTAAAGGAAACTGTCTATCTTTTTTATATCTTAGACAAGATAGGATGCACACAGACATTAAAAATGTTTAATGGAATCCACTCATATGTGAAGTAGATCAGCAGTTTGCAGAAGGCTGTGCGTGGTGGGAGGTTTGGCCGCCAACAGAGGATTGAACCAACACCTTACTGCACACAGTCAAAAGATATGCTCAGTGAGAGAATTAGTAAATATAAAAACAATTTAAAAAAACTGAAATTCACTGAAGCAAACAATGGTTACAGTGACATTACAGTTTGGTGAGGTAATGAGATTTTATCTTACATAAAGTTTTGTTATAATAAGGCCCTGAAATAATATAACAAAATAGCGCTTTTAAAAAAAGAAAAAGTGAAATGTACCAGTTATAGTTTGCCGGACTAATTAGAGCTTGCAGCCCCATTATGCACTACTTATGACTTCATATACTAGATCACTGATGACCTGTTCAATGGTATCCCTGATGACATTATCAACCTACTTCTGTTCAAATTACTCTATATATTAGTAGAACATTTAAGATTTAATAGTAAGTACTAAATGGTGCATTATGTAAAGCGTGAATCACCACTGACACACACACAAGCTCTCTACGCACACCATTCACCCTGTGCGAAACACGTTTGAGGACACCCAAACTCATGTGGATAATCAACCAGACACAAGTGCGCAAGCCTGTGCTGCAGATGATCTCTGCCTTGTCACCAACTTTTCACGGAGAACTCTCTTCACTCAGACACTCAGGCCCCAGTAGGTGGGCAAAACCCTAACACACGCACAGCCTTTGTCCTGTCCTTAATCCTCTGCAGAAAACGGACATCTTGTGGGCAATCAACCAAACATGGATGGGAAAGTGCCTATTCAGAACAGTTTATCGTGTGAAGAACCACTCCACAGAGAGCCCACTGCTTCTACACAACCAAGGCCCCTTAGGTGGTGAAGGCTTATTACACTCAGCATTCACCATGTACTGAACACTTTGCAAATAGCCAATCTCTATTGGGCAATCAAGCACACATAGGTGGGCACTTACCTAGTAAGCAGATTCGTTACTTTTATGCACTTCTTTTCATGTAATGACCAATCCTTCCAGACACTCATGGCCCCTTAGGAGAGTAAACCCCTACTACGTACAACTATAGCCCTGTAGCATTGCTTTTACGGATAGTCGATCTCTTGTGTGCAATCAACGAGAAATTAGCCGGTAAGCCACCGTGTCATCAATGATGTCCACAATGATGCCACTGAACAGGTCATGAGTGATGTGATATGTGAAGTCATAAAAGCAGGGAATAGCGGGGCCAAGATATAGTTAACTCAGTAAACTATAACTGGTGACTGCCTGTGTTGTTTCACATTTAAAAATATGAAGTTATGACTGACATTTTCACCTAACAATGTTATTTTAATTTTGCGATATATATATCATATCTATCTATCTATCTATCTATCTATCTATCTATCTATGTGTGTAATACTTACAAATGTACCTCTGACATTTGAAGTTATGGCACTTCCAATGCAATTTGAGAGATGACATCTATTATAGTACAAAGGCACACATGTATGCTTTTTTTAGGCAAAAATGTGCCTATTTTTCATGTCCATATGGTCTAGCTTCCTTTAATCAGCCTGCACTGTACATCAGAGCACAAACCAATAGAATCAGAGGGCAGAGAGTCAGTCTCGTGAAGTCTTGTTTCACGTACTTAGACCACACTGGAGGTGTGCTCTTATACTTGGCTAAAGTTGTTGTGTACGTTTTTCTTGGACTCCTGTGTGGTGCACAATATTGCATTGCAATAGATCACTCATAAAGGCCTCAATCCTGGGCTCCCTTCATATCAGGAAAGCAATTGATGGAAGATCAAATAGGCCACAGGGTGAACACAAGAAATCACTGAGTAGCTTCATTTTCTACTCAACGCCCACAGTTGTGAGGTCAGCAAATATTATCTAGGAACTGAACCCAAATTATGAGAAATAAGTAGCATCAATACAACAGTTAGTGCATTCTTGCTTTTTCAGCAGGAAGTGCCCCCCCCACAACACAATCACACAATATAGTAGATTTACTCACATCACAAGAATCATGTGCCCATGTACTTGTAACGGTCGGATCCTGACATACAGTACTGTTTATCAGAGCAACACACAATCATTTATATCACACAACCAATCATTCCTAGTGCCCACAGTGCCTGAATGTCCCACGAGGAATAATGCATGTCACATTCAACGTAAAGGCATGGGTTTTTTGTTCACTTAACAAGCCTAATTGACAGCTCCACGTGCAAAACATTAAACTCAGACCCTGTACTGTGGTTGTAAGGGCATCAAGGGGTACTAGGCCACTATCTTTATGGGTGGGATTATATGGCACTGGTGTCATGAAGACTGAACTACTGTGGCTCTGCAAACTAGGTTAAGTGTCCCATTTGGGCACTTGACACTCAGGGTAACGAGTGTGAGTTGTCATAGGCTTCTCAGGGAGGCAATGTGGGAACAAAAACGCAGAACTCAAACAGTCAAACAGACACTGTCCAACCTAGTGCTTATCTTTTAGTGTTTTGAGTTCCACAACTAAATGAAATACTTCACAATTAGCAGGAACAACTACAAGATTAGATATCATACTCACACATTCTTAGTTGAGTAATATACCCTTTACAGTGCCCTTATTCTGCTCTACAGTGTCCTGGCAATGTCTCTGATGACTTCCCAGTGATTCAGTCTTATGGAAGATTAGGTACAGGTGTAGGTTCACTAAGCAGTTGCCATATCGGCAACTTGTAGGTCAGTAAGAACAGTTCTTATGCCCAAAGAATACTCAGTGGCGCAAGCAATCTCCATCGCTAAGATTAGTTTTGTGCTGTCTTTCAAAAATGTTTTGCTGCTGTCCCCTGTGCTACTTGCTCAGCTGCAATGCGGTTTGGCTATAGCCTGATGGTGCACTTGTTGAGCTCGCACCTTCGGGGATACTTTACTGTGGTGGCTGTCAGTCTTCGTTTGGGGGCACTAAGGATTCATCGTGCCGAGTAGATTGACATGTGCTAGTCTGCAGCTTCGAGTTCAAGGGCAGGTCTCACACTTAGGCGTTGAAGACGTTTCTTCGGTCGAATGGGCCACATGCCATCAGCACTAGTTCTTATTTTAACATCATTACTTCACAAATTTGTTATTTGATAAATACTTCACTATCAAAATGTACTCTCTTTTCACAAAAATCGTTGCCCAAGAATGTACAAATAATGGAAAATATTATCATAAAACAGATTATCAAAAAAACTCAATATAAAAAAGACTCCTCACTGCTAACTCCATTTATTTATACTCATATGTAGCACTAGTTGAAAACAATCAATCAACAACAAACACACAATACAGTGTCTAGCCACTAAATCAATTATTTGTACACTGCTTCTACACTGCTGGTTGGTTTGCCTGAAAACGGTTGACGCACGTTTCGTCTCATTATACCACCTTACTCAGGACAAAACTCCAGTGGACTTAAGTATCATACGTGTGGGTGTTGAGCCTTATTTCTGTCTACACATCATTGATTAACCCCTTCGACGCCGATGACGGAACGGTTCCGTCATGCACGTCGGTTGGGCTGTGCTTATGACGGAACCGTTCCGTCATGGCCCCGCCCGCGCTCAGAACCTTCAGCGTGGCGCGGAAATCCGCGCCGCGCTGAAGGGGTTAATAACACTTTTTTGCTGCCACAGGCCAACTGTTATGTTCAAAACATTTCAATATAAAGTGGGTCTACAACAATTAGATCTACGAACATATGGCTACATTAATTTACCAACGAGTCAAGAAAAGCTCTAAACAACTCATAGACAAACGGACAAAGAACACCCTCTTCACCAAGGATAGAACCATGCTGACTCACAAAGAAAAAATGACAACCTGTAAGTATACCCCATTGCTTCCACTAAAACATTCAGTGATATTAGATATTCATACTTAACTGTAAACATCATCCATACTATTACTAATGACATCACATATCTTAACTCACTTACTTCACAATGCTTTAATAAAGCACCCATACTGAGGTCATGAATTTACAAGCTATGCTGCAGATGTGCCAAAAAGCCTAATGTGCATCTATCTGCAACATACTGTGAACTCAAATATCAGAGGAATTCCACCCACATTCTACAACTAAATGGAGCCTTCATTGCTCGTTACATACTATATTGGGATTATATTTATATGAATTGAGAAACAAGGTGTCACTTCATATATCCACACATGTCCACTGCCTTCCACAGTGGTGCACGGACAGGCAGACCACTCCTAAAATCCATGGCCCAATATATGGGGGCAGCCTAAATCTAAAACAACAGTTATTTTCTATGGTATTATTTAAATATTCACCAAAATAACTCACTTACACAGTATTTCTTGAAAGAAACTGCTGCTTCGTGCATCAGCTTTGTATGCACATACACATTATTAATACACTTCATTAAAACAAAAGTGTCACTAAATGCTGAGATCTCATCCTCCATCGCACTTCTCAGTAGGCTAAACCTCATTTTTCTCACCTGTAGGGTGCATATCTCTCTGCCTAGTATGGGCAGTTTGTATACATTATAGGGAGGTTTGTTATCCTGCACATCGGATTTGGATTTGCGTGTGCGATATTAGCGTTATTCACGCCCCTACCTATCAACACTCAAGAAGAGCCTCCTGTCACTCAAAAGACAGTCACTAAATCTCAAAATCCGTCCTCGCACCCATTTCTGAGCAAGGTGAACCTTCGTTTTACTCGCAGATTCTTTACCGGCCCTCCTATAGTTCCCAATATGCTATCCGGCTCAGGTATAGGGACATCTTTTTCAGGGCTTTAGTCTTTTCCACACCATTGGTCAGTTCTCATTGTAGCTCCACACTCCTGGTGCAGAAAGTTGCGAAAGAAGCTGAAGTTAATGCGCCGAGGTGGTGCCTATATAGGTACCGTGCAAGCCACTTTGCCGATGCGGAGTCGAACTATACCACCTAACGGTGCACAGAGGTACTGCTTGAAAATTTCCAAATCCAGTTTGACGCCTGGGGATTCAAAAGGTATGGAATCTGCGGCTAGAAGTCTCTATCAGATTGTAAGCCTTAACTTGCTTTATGTAGTTTGAAACATCTGCTATGTGCTTAAATTAATAAGAAACCCCATGTTCCTAAACAATACCAACAATATTCAGGCACTATTTTTACAGTACATATTTCATACCGATTTTCCAAAACTACCATTTCTCTCAGATTACTTCAAAGCAAACCAGTATCACTTCTATTTACATATGTTCTCCCACCTTATGTTTTCATTCAAACCTTCTTTAAGGGTTTTCAATGTACAGATACAAATAAAATCCCTCCTTTAGCATTTTTCAGCACAATTTCTATCACTGGGTCTATGTAAGAAATGGGGTTATTAGTTGAGAGAGGTGAAAGGCCCACTCAAGTAATAAGCACAATCCTTGTCAGGATGAACCACAAATGTCACTAAATAATCTTGCGCTTAACCCTCTAATAGATTGCCACATAGCAGTCAGGATTAACTTAGAGGCAACGTGTTAAGTATTTATGCAGCACTAAAACAGTAGTAAGTGAATACACAATACAAGAAAATTGCCAAACCAATTTAGAAAAAAATTTAGAATAAAATGTAATAAATAAAATGACACCAAACCGAATTAAATCCAATCAATATAACCAGTTGTACGTGAAAGTGGATCCAAAAAGCAGAAATCGCCACTTGCGGTTATTTGGTCATGCTGCACAGGGGAAAGTCACGAGTGCAGGCCCATCGTGATTGAGCGAAAATCAGAAACATGGACCAGGTTCATTCTACTGAAGAGCTGCCTTCTCAAGTCTGTGAGCACATTGCCATTTGCGTTGCTGGGAGCTGTGAAGAGGAGGATGCTGGAGAGAAAAGTAGGTCAGGTGTCACGGACTGTGGCTGCTGTAGCGCGTTGGGGGTCGATACGGGATTACGTTGTTGGCTCAAAGAGTAAGTGTGACTCAAGCGTCATAGGGGTGCTTGTTGCAGGCAGTTGATTCTTGACCCAAATTGGTCACTTCGCTGGGAGCCCAACAACTTCTGTACCTTCATCTTTTCTTTAGGAGTAGTACATTCTGATGCCAGCCATGGTTCTATGACTTGGGATCAGGACTCACTCCTGCAAAGGCCGGAAACAGGGCTCAGGCAGGTCCAGTTGGTGCTGGGCAGTTGCAGGGAGGCCTCTGGAAGCTTGTTGTGTCCACGTAGATCAAACAGGAGGTCAGCCAATTAACCCTTTGAGTCAGTTCTGGGGAGCCTGGGTTCAAGTCAAGCAGGTCCAATCTTCTTTATAAGAGAGTAGAGTGGTCCTTCTTCAGAATCTTAGACAGTTCCAGGAGTGTTCTAACGAGAGGTTCTGAAGGTGCCATTTTTATTCCTAGTGCCAGCCTGTGGCTGGGGGATAACCACTTTGCCTAAGCATTCCCCTTTCCTGGGTTTGGCTCCAAACTGTCTCGGACTACAAAGGGAAGGCAGACCCAGGTGTGAGCTGCATTTTCCAGTGGCAGGGCAGGCAGCCCTTAGAAGTCAGAAAGTGGTTGGGCAAGCCCTAAGGCTACCCCCTTTGAAGCTCAGTAAGGTTGAGTACAACGCCCAGGACATCCTGCTCAGAAGAGCAACACCCTACCCCACACCCAAGGCTCTTTTTGTCTCCATTTCTGGAAGGAATACACAAAACACCACACAACAGGCATTCACAGTCATGTGACCCAGGGCACTGGCAGAACGGCACATGTGGTTTAGGCAGAAAAATGCCAACTTTCTAAAAGTGGTATTTTCAGAATAGTAACTTAAAATCAGGCTTTACCATTAAAGAGGATTTTAAAATCACAATTAATTTGAGTGTATATCTAGATCTGGCTCTAACCTGAAGTTGTCTTTTATTAGGTGTAATAAGGTAACCCATTTAGTCAATGGGAGAGATAACAGTAGTGAAAAATGACTTTATGAGTTTTCCCCTGTTATGACATGTAAAACCTCAACATACAATTCCTACTTTTTTAATGTTTTGCGCCCCGCCCTATAAGTATTTTGGGGTTACTTTAGGGGTGATTTAGAAGAAGTAAAGGGGAAGGTTAAGGCCTGGAAAAAGGTTTATTTGCCAGGTCAAAATGACAGTTTAAAACTGCGTTACAGGCTGCAGTGGGAGGCCTGAAACAGGTTTTAAAAGGCTACTTTGGTGGGTGGCATAATGAGTGCGGAAGCCCAATAGAAGCATTTCATTTACATGCCCTGGGTACATGTAGCACCATTTACAAGGGGCTTAAGTACATTAAATGCACCAATCAGATGTAGGACACATTTACCATGTTTAGAACAAAGTGAACAAGCACTTTACCATTAATTAGCAGGGAAAACGTGCACAGAGTCCTAAAAGCCGACATAAAAGGGTTCAGCAAAGGAAGGCAACATTCTGGGGTGGTCCTGCAGAAAGGGTTAGGTCCAACAGTCCTGCTTATATTTTTCTAATATGACCCACTTTAGTTATGAATCCTCATGCATGTTTTCAATTCAAAGCAGAACCATAGGTCCTGGTGTTTTCTGGTCTGGACCTCCAACTTTTGTTATCCAAATTGTAATTATAACTTTTTTTCAGTTTTCCTATGTAGCCCAGCTCACACAGACAGAAGATGAAGCATATCAAATTACTGGTTCTAAAACTTGTGATTTCCTTGAGCATTATTGTGTACCTATTATGTATCAGATGGTTCAGCAACTATGGCAGCTTCACATGCGTAGCAATTCCCATAGCTATTGTTGCCATTATTGGACCCTACTCCATTGATTGATCTCTGTATCCACTGTTTATTCACAGGCAAAGTGGTTATGAACCACCTCACCTCTAACATTAGTTCTTCAACGAAGATCCAAAAATTGTCTGTTAAGCATAGAATCTTCATCATTGGTATTACATATAGGCTAGCTGAAATTAATAATTGCTCTAATCTTATTTAGGTTTGGATGTTTTGTCACAAGTATTATTCTTACTTGCTCTTGCTTCGTTCTTCCTGCAAACACAACCACTTGGTCATAAAACGTAGTTCTTTAAAGGGCATGTTTTACCACGTGACGGGGGAATCTTCTCATCAGAATTCAATTTTAAGTCTTCTGCAATTGCTACATTGCTGTTGACAGTTACACCTCAATCTGAGTAACTGGCCAAAAGGCACACATTAATTTCGACTATAATGCTAGAGAAATTCGACAGGGTATTTCTCGTTGTGGATTTCGTGCACCGGACTACCAGAACACAAAGATGATCATAGATCCATGTGTCTAAGAATACCACTCTCCCTCCGCTTTTTGTTTTAGGGGTAAACTTTAGGTTCAAGTCACACAGGTGTATCCACAAACTGAACTCCATCAACTGTCCTTCCTCATCATGCCAGATGAAAAGAAAAAAAAGGTCACTGGGAGAGCGGGACTAACATCTCATACTCTCCTAAAAAAAGTGCAATCTTATAAATGTACTTTCCCTCAAATATTCTCACATATACACTTGCCACGTTGGCACAACCAGGCCCAATGTAAGTCCCTTTCAGCTGTTGTTATAGCTTACTGTCACTCAAGAAGATTTAAGTTAAGATTAGATAGACAGGGCACAATTAAATAACTAGGTCTCTCCCAATGGTATTGAGAGAACTCATTCCACACCATCTATTGCTTCTTTGGGGAATGTAGTAACTAAGTTTGTTTTGTTTTAAATGAGACACTTCCCACTTTTTTGATAATTTCTCCTATATTGATGAAGGATTCTAACGTGATTATTATGTCTTGAAAACACATCCACATATTTAGTGGTTCAGTGATGGCAGTGACACTGGAGACATTGAGTCTCAAAGGAGGATCTAACTGTCATTTGTGTGATGCGCATTAATAATGCATACAAAGCCAATGTTAAAGCAAGAGTGTTATTTGTAAGCTAGATTGTCAGCGTTACAGTATGGAGGTATTTGATTTATTTGATCCAACTGTTGACAAAATAAATTTTGTTATAATTAAAACCAAAAAACTAAGTTAAGTTCCATACTTAGATCTACCCCATATACTTTGTTTTGGATTTAGGAGTGGTCTGTTCATCCGTGCAGCACCCTAGAAGACGATGGACATGTCTCGATCAATGAATTGTGTAACAAGCAATAGGGCTCCATTTAGTTTTAGGGGTTGGGAGGTTTTCCTCGGATATGATTGTTTATATGTTACTGTTAGATGCTGCATTAATGAGGCGTCTTGAGCATAACTTATAAAATCATGACCTAAATATGAGTGCATCATGAAATGATTTTGAAGTGAGTTAAGATACATTATGTAATTAGTGATGGTATGGTTGATGAATATTGTTAAGTATGAATATTTTGAAAGCAAATAATTTCAATATGAGTGTTTAGATGGAAGCAAAGGTATATACTTATGCCGCAGGGGGGGGGGTGGGGGGGGGGGAGGGGGGAGGGAGTGGAATTCCTATAGTCTGACTCCCGGGCCATACTATTTGGGGTCAAGGACAACAAGTTTTCATTTCTATTTTGTCCTTGGGACCCAAACCCCTCCAGCATAATGCTTTCGGCTGCCAGTTTACAGCATCACTCTATGGATCAGGGAAGTGCATTGTTTATAGTTAAGGTAATATTTGTGTCCATAAGTTAATGCTGTTCGAACTTGCATTTATGGTTCATTAATGGAAAGCCTTTAGTATTAGGGTATTAGGGTGAGCGCTCTAAGGAAACGTAGTAAGCTCGGACTGCACTGCTTACAGTGGTCCCAGCATAAAAACGTGTACACAAATTTGCAAAGTTTAACAATATGAGGCTACATACATTTCTCCCAGAATGCTCTCTGATTAGATGCAAATATTTGCAGATGCTTGAGCAACATTGATGAGCCTTTGCTTTTAAATAAATGTTCACGAAAAATGCAACTAGGGAAAAACGTTTTACAAAACTGATGTGAAATTATAGGTACAATATCTGCGAAGCATCATCTACTAAAATGTGTTGATGCATGCTAATATCCCCCCAAAAAAGAAAAATCAGCGCAACCAGTTTCAACAAGATTGTGGAAAACATGAAAATAAACGTGGTGGTCAGCCTTTTGGGTTTGTCAATGTGTGTCTAACTTTGACATGGTTCATGTAAAACTTTATTGTTGTGGGAGCTGCCAGGCCCTCACGATTATAACGAAACATTGGCAAAAAGCAATAATATTTTTTGGTCTGAAAATGCACACTTTGCCACAGTAGTCACTGGCACTGAACAAAACTACTTTGTGTGCGGATATGCTACTGGTGAAAGAGCAGAATGCTGTCATTTACAGTAAAGGAGAGAGATAGAGAGAGAGAGAGAGAGAGAGAGAGAAAGATAGAGAGAGAGAGAGAGAGAGAGATAGATAGAGAGAGATAGAGAGAGATAGAGAGAGAGAGAGAGAGAGAGAGAGAGAGAGAGAGAGAGAGAGAGAAAGAGAGAATTTTTATAAAAACCTAAGCTTAAACCTAATTGGGGGCCCAATTCTTAAATAAAGTTACAAAAGTGCACACATGGTATATGCCCTTGCATTAGTGAAGATTTACAGCTTTCATGAATTCGCATGGGTAGATTTTGCCAATGCGGCAATCTGTTGAGCGTTTACAAGTTCACTTTACCTCCGACCACTTTTTTCCCAACAGTGGAAGAAGTTGTTTTTATGCCCTTGTCAGGTGTAGATTTCCAAACCTTTATCAGTATGGGAAAAGATTAGAGGAAGAGCTGGTGAAAGCCCCTAAAACAAGCATGTCAGTAGATTTGCACAGATTCCAAAGCGCATTCCAAACCTGGAACTATTGCTGAACACTACATCCAGCCCCAGTATGTAGACCTATGGAAAGGAAGCAAAATGCAGGAATTGCTAGAATGTAAACACTACTATTGTATGAACCCAGGCATAATCAAAGTGGCTATTATCAGCGCACTTATATAAGGATATTGCTGCCATAATTTCTTGCTGCACAACGTGGCACTAAAGGGACAAGTGGATTTTTTTACAGGACAAGTACATTTATAAAGCAACCTGTCCCATGGACAAGTAGCTATTTTATTAAATGTCACACCCCTGCTTATGGGCTGTCTCATTGTCTTGTCTTTATTATTTCTTTGAGTCAGAATGGTTCTATCCCAAGCGTGTGCTTTTTTTTTTTAGTTTCTGTATGAGTTCTTTGGAGGTTTTCATGACTTTTTGGTAAATACATGAAGTCTGAGTTTCATACATCTAAAGTTTGTGGAACTGCTTTATATTGAATAGTTTTGAATATATCAATTGGTCTATGGCACTAAAAAGGTATTTATAAATTATTTGACGATGGAAAAAAAAAACTGAAACCTCACATATATCATACCCAAGACCACTGAATTTGATTTGGGGAAAGGTGGTATAATGAGAGAAGCAGCCACTGAAACATGCGATCGATTGATTTTAGTATTACCAGACACCAACCATCAGTGGACAAAGAATTGATTTAGCAGCTAAACACTTAATTGTGAGATAGCTGATGATGCCCGGCCCATTATTTCTAATTTCTTATTAGCATTACGTAAAAGTAATAATAATGTGTGAATTAGCGATGTTAGGGATAAAGGGTAATTTTGATATTGTATTTTTTGATTCATGCATTATGATAATGTGCCTAGACGATATTTTGTGTTAGTAATTGTACATTCTTTGGCAATCATTATTGTGGAAAGAGATTTATTTTTATATTGAAGTATTTATTAAATATCAATAAATTGTTAAACTAGTAATTGTAAACTAAATATGGATTTATGTGAGGTATTCTTTGTCATAAACTGTGAAAAGATACATAACTTAAGAAGCAATACCGGTTGAGAGAGAGTATGTAGTTTTAGATGCAAACCCTCTCTCCCAAAACTTAAAAGTATATGTAGGGTAACCCTTCCCTTATACATTGGTAGATTACCAAGGACAGACCTAGGCTTCAACGTGCATGCAGGATTATCATGTTAGATGGGACAGTAAAAACTGTGGGTACCGGTTTCTCATGCAGTTGGTCACTCAGGACAGGAGTGCGTGCCCATACACATTGAATGGGATATTCCTGTCTTTAAAATGAACACATGGCTATGTTGGGTGGCTATGTTTCATATGCTTTTCCACATTACACAAGTTTCACATGACTTCTCCACATTGCCTCATGAACCACATTTCATTTTCAAGGATCACACCTCTGATGTCTGTTTCTGTTCAAATAGCAGATCTAAATTTAATAATACAGAAAATAAGCCACACAAATTCCACGTGGAAAATATGAAAGGTCACTTACATGTACGTCTGTATGCTGAAAGAGTGTACAGCCCATGGTCAATGAATGTGGTAGGGGGATTGGTGCAAAATGTCCCTTTCACACATGGTCCTCAGTAGATGCTGCGAGCCATAAACTGGTGCCTTCACGTTAGGCCGAAATGTACATGTCACAAAATCCTTTATAGAAGTACACATACATTAATGAGTTCCCTGGACATTTTCATTAGGCTGCATGCCCAGAAGTAAGGTCTGAAGATGTGAGGCTTCTTTATTAACAAGGCATTCAGTATCTTCCCACCACTATTCTGACTTCCAAAATAACTGAGGAGTCTGTTGAAACCAAATTGCCCATCTCTGAGGAGGTGGATAATGCAGTAGAAAGGAGTTTTAAATAAGAAATAAATACATCTTCAAATCTACAGAAAATTATATGAACAGCTGGAAAAGGTATATTATCATCTGGAAGAATATCATGTAAAAATACAAATATACAGCAGTGGATGTATGCCAGTAAAAAGCCCGGGACATTGTAAGATTCAGTGAGAAGCTCTTCCATCAGCTTTGCATCAATGTCCTCAACATGGGGGTGGAGGAGTGTGAGGAGAAGGTTGTTGGTTAACCCAGTAAAAGAATTATAAGTCCGAGCTCACCCCACTGAGGATATGTGTTTTGGTGGTGATCTTCCATATGCCCAGCTGCTAGAGAAGAAAAATCAGCAGGGAGGTAAGTGCTATTATCATAGAATTTAACCCAGTAACATACTACTTTGACAAGTCAGCCAGCTAGGTGTTGACAAACAGGCATTAGAAACAGTACTCCATGTGCTTACTGTAGTAATGCTCGTCATTGATTCACATACACATCTTTATGTCTGCAGGCTTAAGGGGTTGCATTTTCTAGTTTGTGTATGTAATACCAGATTATGCTTATGGTGACAAACAAATTCCAGGAGTAAGGATGCAGAGCCTTGAAAAGAAATGCTGCAATTGACTGGAGAATACATATAAAGCAATAGGAAAGCTGCACTAGAAGACTGAAAAGTTGGAAAGTAGTCCTCACTGGTTAAATCTGCACCTGGTGGGAATCCCGGGGGAGAAGAAGGCAACACCCACATGGTTGAGTACATACCCAACTTAAGAGAGCTGTGTTACTGTAAGCTGGAGAATCTCAGAAACACGTAAAGTTATTGTTAGAGTGCACAGAATCCCCTTTCAGAAATAAGATGAGCTGGTAAGCCCTGACTGAACTATGTCCTCCTTTTTGGTTCTCTTTTCATATTTTCCTTCTATATCTAGAAATGGGATAGCTAGCACTGTCAAAAGAGGAATTCATATTCTATTATATTAATATTATATCAAAATGCAAAATTAGTGGATTCTTAATAGTCCATAATTGGTATCTGCCACATTACCCTGTTACAACACACAAGGAAGTATTACTAGT
Source organism: Triturus cristatus (assembly GCF_964204655.1). Classification (NCBI taxonomy): domain Eukaryota; kingdom Metazoa; phylum Chordata; class Amphibia; order Caudata; family Salamandridae; genus Triturus; species Triturus cristatus. The sequence continues at coordinate 240,732,053 of NC_140582.1, forward strand.
ACAGGAGAAGAGGGAACCACTTATTTTCATACCAGGAGCTGGAGAAGTGAACCTGGTAGGATTAAGGGCAAGGGGGAGCATGAAGTAGCTTTGCTGAATAGTTGAGGGTTTGGTGGATGTACAGTCAAAAAGAAAAACAGAAATGTTACAGCAACAGAAGCAAGTTACCAACATAAATAGAAAGTTATATAGACTTTACATATATTACATAAAACATTTGAAAATTATCTAAGTGAATGTCACTGGGTTGTCAACCAGAAGAAAATAACAATAGTTCATGATCTTTAAAAAAAATGCTGACTTGATACTGATGCAAAAGACTAACGTTGATTCTTCTACTAATGCATTACATAGGCTAACTGAGGATGTGCGCTGAGAACAAAAAGTAATACATTCTAGTACCAGTAGCCCAGTCAGGTGTGTTGCATTCACTGTGAGAAAAAAAAATCATCATATTGCAGTGAACGAAATGGTACAGGAAGGTGATGGAAGATAGATAAACATTTTAGCCAGAATTAGAAAATTACAGTAGTAAATTATTATGGACCTATAACAAATGATCCACAAAACCTGGAAACCGTAATTCGGAAGTTGCTATATTAGCCTCTCCATTGGATCACGGGTAGAGACTTTAATATTGTTTAGAGCCAAAAGGCAGATTTTTGCATATTTCAAAAGGCCTGACATTTGTTCGTAGAAAGTCCATATAAGGAAAACACTGAAAATTCTCCAGAAGAATGTTGGGCTTATTGACATCTGAAGAATAGCATATTCAAACCTTGCTCCGTATACATATAGCAGTTTAAATTTTTTTTTTTTTTTTTTAAAAAGCATACTAGGCTTATTTGGATTTGTTTTTATTGGTTCTGGCACCCTAATTTTAATTGGTTCATTCATATCACTTGGCAAAGTATGTGATTTGCAAGGTAAGGAAAGATACCCCCCCAAACACGTAGAATAGAACATATCACTTCTGATGGAAGCAGCTCAACTTCAGTCAAGTTAGGAAGGAATTAGATTTTCTGTCTTAACGAAGGATCTGCTCAAACGTATATATTTAGGGTGCTTTTATGTCCAAGTGGGAGGCCCACTCATCTAGCCTGCAACTTTTAAGTGTAACAAAGAACAAGAAACTTTAAAGTTACTTGAAATCAAACTGGTGCAAGCTCTATCAGAAGGGTCCAAGGGCCCTGCAAAATCAAATGGTCTTATAGAGGGTATGAAAAGAAGGCAGGCAAGCCAAAATTCAGAGGGAAAGAGTTAAATGGCAGTCTGTCTTTCAAAAGTGCTAAACAAATATAATTAAGATAGAAACTATAGGGGCATATTAGATAAAATATATTTAATTCTCTACTGACCTGATTCTTAAAGAAGAATGAGCTGGCCAATGGAGTTTGAAATGGGCACACTATAAAGTTGTACTTTGTCACCCTTCCTAGTTGCACTCTTCCTCGAAACTTTGGTTAGATGTATAAGAAATCATTACAGGATTCAAGGCATCCCTCATATTTACGATGCAACAAAACTAGATCAAATGAAAAATACATTGTTTTTTATTTATATCCAGAAGCCAAGTATACTTATAGAGTAACTGCAAAGTTTTCTAAGCTCTCCTGCTATTGGGTATTAAGACTCAACCCAATATAATTTAAGGAATTAAAATCTCATATGTTTAACAACAGAGCTGCAGAACAATTGCCATTAATTGTCCAGTTAGATATATAGGGATAAAAGCAACAGGAAAAACTCAAGATTTACAATGATTAAATTGTGATAGGTTATTGAAATAAATTCAGACAAACTTTTAGACTTGGCACCATAATTTGCTTTCATTGGCTTTTTAAATACATGTAATTATATTTATCACCCTTCCCAGGGCATCTTTTTGTTTCAGCTACTTCCACGTTTCTCAATAAAAGCTCTCTTTCCAAAATGAAATAAACCGGCGATTTAATTTATTCACAACAAGAAAATTCCCAGTTTCACAGGTAAACTCTGTACTAAGCCGGAATATGGGAATGACAATTACCAAAAATTGAAAAACATTTTCTGGCTTCTATTCCAAAAGCTTTTCAGTGTTGTTGAAATCTTGAATATGAATAAACAGTTCTTGTTAGCAATATCACTGTGAGCAATAAAATAATTTGGGCTTTCTGGGTATGCTTTGAAGACCCCAAGTTCTTTAATGTTGTTAGATTCTGAATCCTGCGAGGACTTTGTCAAAGAAATGGTGAATGGCTCAAGAAAATATGCTAGACTGCGAAACTAGGATGTTGCCCCCTTTGGAAAAATCCAACATTCCCACCAGAGCTCATCTCAGGAGTCTCAGATGAGACCGCACATTGGATTGTTGAGTTCGTCTAGATTTTAGATTCCAATGGGCTTATATCCTTCGACTTGAAAATACAAGTATTTCAACCTGGCAAAAATAAACATTTTGCCAGGCCTAAACCTTTCTTTTTAATACATATAACTCACACCTATGGTATGCCCTAAAGGTTCATAGTGCGGGTGTATTTAAAAAGTAGAACATGTGTGTTTAAGTTTTACGTGTCCTAGCAGTGAAAAACTCCTAAGTTTGTTTTTCACTGTTGTAACACCTGTCGCTCCAATTAACTAACGCTGGGTTACCTCATTGCATTTATATTTTATTAGAAAAAAGTGATGGATGGAATGCATCAATTATTCTCAGCCACTGGTTATTACTTAGGCCACATCCCAATCCAATGCTATTTTGCACACCCTGCCATGTCAGTGTGGACCCAGCCATATGCTGCAATGGGAACAGTTTACCCCAAACTTCCAGGCCAGGTACTCTCTGAACCGGAACACAAGCAACGAATATGCCTCTTTTTCCCACATACCATTTGCCCGCATGTTGTTACAACGCGGTCGTTACATCGACCGCGTTGTAACAACACATACCATTACCCCGCAAGTCGTAACAACGACTTGCGGAGGGGGGCGCTGTATGTCTGAATAGTATAATTTACTATACCAACTCCAGTCTGTGCGGACTGGAGGGAAGGTGTTGGATTTTAAATCCAACACCTTCTCTCCCCTCCGCAAGTCGTTGTAACGACTTGCGGGGTAATGGCATGCATTGTCACATCGCAATCGTTGTTACGAACGCGTTGTAACAACATGCAAGGTTACGGATGCGGGGTGACAGTTATTTACCTAAGCAACCCATGACTGGTCTCACCCTAGTTAGGGCTCATCAGCCAGGTATAGCTTAGTTCCAGTGACACACACTGTACACAGAAATTTAGGTTTAGGATCCAATAGAGATATGTCGTTTACAATCAAATTACTTGTAATTTAATATCGTCACGGATGGCAAAGTCTGGTTTTAAGTTACAGTCCCAAAAATATCACTTTTTAGAAAGTTGGCATTTTTTTGTCCCAACCCTTTGTGCCCCCCGCCAGTGTCCTGGGTCGCATGAGTGTGACTGGCTCTGCGGTCTAGGTTTGAGTAATGCTTTCAGATAATGACACAAAGGGGGTTTTAGGTGTGGACAGGATGACTGTAGAGGGGTTGCTGTACCCAGCCCCACTAACACTTCAAAGGCATTGCCTCCTACACACTAAAGGAATCTGGCACCAGGCCTTCCCTTCCTTTTGTCACCCCAAGACAGTTCGGAGCCTTGACAGGGTAAGAACTTTCCAAAACCACGTGTGGGGATACGACATGGAGTCCTGAAACACAAAGGCTGGCACCAGGTATAAATAGTGGCCCTACAGAGCTACTCATAAGAACTCTCATGGACCTGTGGAAGTTACAGAAGGACTGGACTGCTGCTCGAAGGACTGCCTTGCTGACTGAGAAGGAAGACTGAACCTGTTTACCTTCACCCCAAGTTAACCAGAGATTCTCCAAGGGTCAGTTGACCTCCTGTTTGAGCTAAATGGACACATGCTTCAGAGGCCTCCCTGCAACTGCCTAGTGACCTGCTGCAATTGGACCTGCCTGAGCCCTGAAGGCTTCTCCTGGAGCGAGTTCCTGATCCCCAAGAGGCGCTTTCCAAGATCCTGGACTGTTGACTGATATCAGAGTGCACTCCTCCTAACGAAAAGGAGAAATTCCTGAACAGGCCCGTTCACCCCAACACTCTGCATCCACGATGACTGCCCATGCGAAGCTCCACTGAGACTTGCTCTCTGCGCCGACAGCGATACCACCGGTGACTGGCAATGCAACACCTGCACTTAGCACTAAAGCAATGACAGTCCCACGATGCCCGGTCTGCTCCTCGCACCACAGAGACCACTGTCCACAATGCTCAGCCTCCTCCACTGCCAACTGAACTCTTCACAGCGAACGTAAAAGGTAACTTTTCAGCTGACTAACCTGGTCCCTGTATCCGACCCATGCTCCATCGTGATCAGCCTGAACTTGTGACTTTCCCCTGGTCTAGCATGACCAGATGACCGCGAGTGGGCCTTTTGCTTTAAGGTGTTTGTAAGAAATAGGGGCTCTAGTTGGCGGAGGTATGCACCCTCTCCTAGCAGGGATCGCAAATCTAGTCAGGGTAAGTCAGTCACACATTTAAATCAGCCCATGCCCACCCTCTGGTAGCTTGTCACACAGCAGTCAGGCTAAACATAAGAGGCAATATGTAAAGCAGTTGTGTATACAGTAACACAGTGAAAACACCATAAAACAAGATTCCACAATGAGTAATGAAAATAGTATCTCTTTTAATAATAAATAATAAAGGGGTTTGTAGAGCGCATGGTGACGCCTACCGGCGTATCCCCGCGCTGAGGAATAGAGTCAGAGATTACTTTTCATAACAAGATAAAAGCATTAAGAATCCAATTAAAACATCTAAAGTTGGGGATACTTCAAGAATGTAGAATACTGAAAGACACCTGGGGCCATATGTATCGAAAACGAGTTTTGCGATTCTCAAATTGCGATTTTTAGTGAATTGCAATTAGAGAATCGCAAAATGCAATGTATGTAGGATTTGCCAAAAATTCTGCGAATCCTACATATTCCTTATTTGCGAATCGCAAATTGAGATTCGGAAATAAGGAATACCTTCCCATTCATTCCTATGGGCTAGGAGGCCCATAGGAATTAATGGAAAGACACTCTCAATTTGTGATTACCAATTAGAGAATCGCAAATTGAAAATGCAATTTCAAGGTTGCAAGGGTGCCAAAAGGACACCCTGTTGCACCCCTGAAATATGCATCTGTGCACATTTTGCACACATACATGCATGCACGACATATGGCACTTTTAAAAAATCAAAAAAGTCCTTTTTTAAAGAAAATCGCAATTCCTTAAGGCCAAATAGCAAATTTCTGGTGCTTCTAGAATTGCATTTAAGGAATCGCAATTTGCAATTCCTTAATTGCATTCGCAAAATAGAGAATCGCAAATTTTACAATTCTCTATTTTGCGATGGCCTTTTGAGATGATGCATCCCAAAAGGCTTTTTCCAATTCGCAAACGGGCCAATTCTGAGAATCTGCCCTTTTGCAAACGGGAAAAAGGCTTGATACATATGGCCCTTTGTGCTTTCAGCAGATTCTTTACTGTTATGCTGGTGAAATGACAGCGATCCACTCAGTGGAGCGGGAACAGACTTTCTCTCCAGGTCAGCGTAAAGCAATGCTTCCAAAGTTATTATATATAGTTAAAATGCAATGTCAAGTTTGAGGGAAACTGATCTACTTCCTCTGTTAGGGACTGCCTGCAAGAGAGCTGGTGGGCGGCAGGGACCTCGTAAGTCTCGGAGTGCACAGTAGCTCTCTTGGGGGAATTGCAGCGGTGCTGTCAGCCTCTGGAAGGGGATATGCATTGCTGTAGTCTCCCCTTGTTGGATACAATGCAGTGATTGGAGTCACGGAGAGCAGATGTCCGCCACGTTGCACTCGACTGCCTGCGGGTGCTGCAGCTTCAGCAAAGTCGACAAATGTGGTGGTCTGCGCTTGAGCAGGCAGACATGGCGGTTCTTGATCGGTGCACTGTGCTGAAGTGTGTGGATGCCCAAAAGAGGATGCAGACACTCTGCGATGGCCAGGACTGGTTGAGGGCAAGTCAGGCACCGGATTAACAGAGCCTAGGAGTGGTTGTTTTGTGTGAATGAAATCTTTGATGGCCCTGAGATTTCCTGAATAGGGGGCACGCTACCAAACCCTTGGAGCTACTTAAGTTGCAAAAAGTTGTAGAGAACAGGTCCAGTCCTTCTCACCGCTCAGGTCAGAGGCAGCAGTCCAACACAGCAGAGCAGGTAGCAAAGTGGCAGTCCCTCGTGTAGCCCAGCAATCAGCAGGCCAACAAAGCAAATCAGTTGGCAATGTTGCAGTCCCTTCTGTAGCACAGCTCCTCTTCTTGGCAGAGTCTGCTTAGGACCCCAAAATGAGCTAGTGAGATGGGGGTCATAAACCATATACTTATACCCAAATGTGTCTTTGAAGTAGAGAGACTACAAACCAAACCTTTTGTGGTGCGCAAGTCTCCTTTCAGCCCAGCTCTGTCTTCCAGCCTTTCTGTGGGCGGTAGATCAGTGTTCAATGTGAGGCCAGGCCACTAACTATTCAGGTGTACATGTTAGCTCCTCCCCTACCTCTTGCCCAGGAAGATCAACTATCAGTATGTAGATGAATACAGATGCAGCTGAGTGTTCTGTACTTGTAGCCGTCTAGAGGGAATGCATAAAGTGTAGCTGTCACCCCACTCCAGACGTGTATTGGAGACAGGCTGTAAGGCACACAAGATAGCTAAGAGCAGAGAAATGTCCACTTTCTAAAAGTGGCATTTCCAGAATAACAATAACAGATCCAACTTTAGCACTAAAGATAACTTGTCATTACCAATCCAATGATATAAAACATAAACCAGCTACAACTCTGCAATCAGGAGCTATACTTAAAAATGGTATTTAAGGAATTGCCAATGTTAACCTATGAGAGGAGCAGGCCTATCAGTAGCGAAAACACATTTGGATGGTTGTCACTACCAGGACATGTAAAACAAAAAGGTACATGTCCTACTTTGCACAATCAGTGTTGCAGGCCCACTAGTAGCATTTGGTTTACAGGCCATGGGTTTATGGTATACCACTTTATTAGGGACTTATAAGTGAACCAAATATACCACTCATGGATAATCCAACTGGTATCACATTTTAGATAATAGCACACGCACTTCAGCACTGTTCAGCAGTGGTAAAGTGTTGAATCCTAAAGCCAGCAAAAACGAAGTAAAAAACGGAGGAGGAAGGTAAAACGTTTGGAGTAACCCCTCAAAAAGGGCCATTTCCAACAGTGCTATTTTAAAAAAAACTATAACATTGAATATCTCTGGGTTTACTGACTGGATTATTGTTATACTTGTATTGTTCTATTTATTAAACTTTCCTCTATTTTTCTAAATTGGTTTTGGGATTTTTCTTATGTTGTGTTCTCACATAATTACAGTTTGCATGCTGCATAAATACTTTACACATTGCCTCTAAGTTAAGCCTGACTGCATTGTGCCAAGCTACAAGATGGTTAAGCACAGGGTAATTTTGTGACTTTTGTGGTTCACCTTGACAAGGATTGTGATTGTTGCACAAGTGGGGTTTCCAATCCCCTCAACGAATAACCCAAAACCTTACACCCTGCAAATAAGAACTATGACCAAAAAAAACCCACTATTTTTTCACCTTCATATGATGTAAAACATGGAAATTTGCAGTCAATGGCAATGAACCTTCAACAGGTAGCAGGGCATATCATATGCCAGATTCTACATTTGATGGCGGGTGATCAAAGGATAAAAACGAGGCAGCCCTCTAGGAAATTTCTGTCCAATTCACCTCGCACACATTGACATGACATAGTTGCATGGGTGTTATCCTTAGAATGTGCAACTATAATTTTGGCTGATGCTGGGAGTGGGATGGATGGTTTAAGACTTTGATGTTCACAGCTGCCAAGTTTTCAGATTGCATATGTGTGACATATTCATGGGTTCAGTGTATTTATGAGTAACTTCAACAACCAAATGTGTAACACTTAGAGGACACTTTCTCACAAGTAAACCCAAACAATCAAGTTCATGGAAAGATATAAATGTCAGAAATAACATCATTTTGAGCAATTAGAAGCTCTAAAAGGATCCTGGAACTGCTGCAAAACCCCTGAAATAGAATTTCAAGCACCCCTGGGGTGGAACCCTCCAGAATCTTCTCCTACTTCAAAGTAGGTACCAGATATGAATATATGTCCCTCAGATCCAACTGTTCAGTACACCTCTGGACAGGTTGAGGATGCCGAAGTACTGTTGTGCTATGCTGCAAGAAGGACTGCAATCTGTTGACCTGCTGCCTGGGTGAAAGGACTGGACCTGCATCTTGAACACAGGACCACCAGAGTGACTCCAAGAGCTAGTTGACTGGCCTCCTGACCAGAGCCTCAGGGACAGAAGCTCCGACCACCTTGAACCCAGCACCTGGACTCTGTCTTCTGTGAATCCTACCACCACCCTCCCAAGTGGTCCCACCCCAGTCCTGCATCCTTGGAATTGGACCTGAAGAAGCTCTGCCAGCTCAGGTGTGATCCTGTGAGAAGAACTGATGCAGAGTGATGCATCTCTTCGCAATCTGATTGGAAACAACACAGAGCAATTCATCCCCGATGCCAAATCTCGCATTGCAGCCCACAGTCTCCTCGGAAATGGCGTTGTACGACACATCCTTGACATAGGCCTTCGCATCTTAAGTCCCTCGTCAGCGGTTTCCTCGATGGCGACACAGGACTCCGCATCGAAGCCCCGCAAATTTTTTCAGAGTGAGCTGGTGCGAGACCCATCTTCGATGCAGGAATTCGCATTCTAAGCCCCTCGTCACAACATCCTTGACGAGGAAGCAGGACCATGCAATGCAGCCTTGCAGCTCCTCAGAGCCACTGATGCATGATGCATCCCGGCGCAGGATCTCACAACACTCCACAACCAGGATTTAAGGTGCTCTTGTTCAGTGGGCCTAACTGGGTTATTGTATCCGGCCAGCGCTCCATAGAAGTTGGCCTGAACTTATGACTTTGTCCCAGTCCAGCTTCTAGGCACTATTTGTACTTAAAACTTTTAAATGACATATCTTCAGATCTACTGATTGGATTTTCCTTCTGTTGTGTTTTCACTTTATTACTGTTTGAAGTGCTGCATAAATACTTTACACTTTGCCTCTAAGTTAAACCTGACTGCTTATTGCCAATCTACCAGAAGGTTAAGCACTTGTTGATTTTGGGTTTGCTTGTATTTCACTCTGACAGAGATTTTTGTGCTGATGACCCAACAAAGGGCTACTCCACGTTAAAACAACACACATTCTACTCAATACCTTCTTTGACGAACCCAGTATTTTATAGGTAAAAGAAAGGGTCACTTCCAAAAACTACTTGTTCTCTCCCTGCCCATAAACAATAAATGTTCAATTAATTAAAATCTTACAAAAGCAAACATGTTTTACTGACATTTGTTTCAGACATTGCTTTCCATTCGTGTACTTTGAAAAACCTACTTACAATATTAAAAGAGTAACAACAAGTTACATGAAGAATTAGTTTTTGGCAGGAAGTCAGTAGTTGCTGAAGGATCCACACACAACTTGTATGAAACAGCACACTTGCTGGTGGAAGCTCTGAATTTAGATACCTGGTATTAGACCTGCCAAGTGTTTGTGTGGTTTCCCCTGCCTTTTTGCTTCTGGCCTCCTGTTTTTGACTGTGTGCTGAACTTCATTTTTGCTGGTGCTAAGACTCTAGGCACTTTACCACTGCTGAACAGTGATAAAGTGCATGTGCTCTGTGTCTAAAATATAATGCCACTTGGTTTCTCCATGATTGACATATTTGATTTACTATTATGTCCGTCCCTAGTACTGTGCACTTTGTGTGCCAAGGGTCTATAAATAAAATGCTATTAGTGGGCCTACAGCACGGATTGTGCCACCCAAATCAGTAGGTCTTCAAACCTGTCTCAGGCCTGCCACCGCAGAGCCTGTGTGTGCAGTTTTTAACTACCATATCAACTGGCAAGAACCACAACTTGCCAGGCCCAAGCCTTTTCTTTTATTACATGTAAGGCACCCCCAGTGTAGGCCCAAGGTATCCCCATGGGCAGGGTGCTCTGTATTTAAAAGGCAGGGCATGTGGTTTGAAGTTTTACATGATCTGGTAGGTAAAAACTGTTAAACTCGTTTTTCACTACAGCAAAGCCTATTTCTCCCATAGGTTAGCATTCGGTCTGCCTTGTACCACTTTACATGTGTACCGTCTAATTGGGAATAGATGTAAAATTTGATGTTAGTGTCTCTGGACTCACAATTTGAAAACACATATTTTAGTGAAGTTGGTTTTTAAATTGCAGGTCTAAGGATGCCACTTTTAGAAAGTTGGCATTGTTTTACTTAACCATTCTGTGTCTCTGCCTGTCTCCAGGATACACGTCTGGGTTGGAGGACAGCTGGGCATTGTGAAGTCACTCTAGACATTCAAATGTGAAGGGAGACGAGGTGCACCTTGCATATCCTGATGACCCATCACCATGCTGATGGGTCTTCCTCAGTTAAGAGTGGTTGGAGGAGCTGACACTTGCACCTGAATAGGGCTGTGCCTGTTCCCTCACAAAGGGCTGCCTAACCGCCCCCCCCGTAGTAATGTGCCTGAAGCCAGGGCCAGGAGAAGGGCAGGGTCATGTGCACTAAACAAGACCTTTCTTTGAAGTCTTCCGATTTTATTCAAAGGCTAAAATGGGTATAGGTACTGGACCTCTGACACTTTGCTGCTTGCTTTGCTGTGTTAGTCTGCTGCTTCTGTGTTGGGAGTGAGAGGACTGGACTTTGCTCTCTGCATCCTGCTTTCTAAGGTTCTTCAAGAGCTTGAGTTGAGCTTGCCTCCTTTTGGAAGTCTCAGGACCATCAAAGACTTCACCTACAGCAGCAGGGCATTTCTACTGAAAGACATACTTAGTCAAGTATTGCCAAATCCAGTTCCTGGGCACTTGGAATTGAGTTTACTGTGCTAAACAAGAAAAAAACAGTCCATCAACTTTAAGTGTGACTTCGGAGCCAGTGCAGCACTTCGACACAATGCCGCTGCCTGTACCGAAGTTGTGGTCCTAACGCAACACTGCAACTTGCAACTCAGGCCCGAAGCTGCCGCAGTACCTCAAAAGATCCGCCACAGCGTAAGTCTCTTACACCGGGTCACCGAAGTCCATCGCATCCGACTGCGACTCCCCCGCAGCACCTGTGGTGTGAAATCGACACCATAATGTTGATGCCTCAAGGCTTGACCCTCGACGCTTCATCGACCCCGTACCGCCAGTGGAACCGACCCTTCGCCGCCAACACCAAATCACCTCTCCTGTGCCTTGCAACATCCCGGGTGTCGCGGAAGTGCCAACGACCTGCACTGGCAGTAAGGAACCGATGCCACACTGGCCTTAGTGACGCCTCACCTCTCAGGCGCCTCGCAATGTCTTTGTTTGGTCATTATTTCCAAGGTACTGTAACCAGGGTCTGTACGGCTCCGTAGCCGGCTCGCGCTCCATCGCAGTTGGCCCCTGAACTTTGAGATTCAACTTCATCCAGCACGTTGTTATAGCCCCCACCGGAGCTATTGTGTTTCTAAGTGCTAGATACTAGTTTAAAATATGTATAATTTTCTAAAGGTTGTTCATTCTTCCACTGTCCTGAGGAGGCTCTGAATCATAAGGGGCAGAAACGCATTGAGACAACCGGTTGGAGGAGTCTTTTTCAACATCTAAACCTCCTAAAGTATAACTTTGGACACACACTAGGAAACAGAGGGCAAAATTGTCCTCCGTGTCTGCACCTGTTACATACGACCTCCTGTATCGACTCTGCAATAATTAAGGAGCACAGTCATATTATTCAAGAACTGGAAAACTGAATAAAGTTTCTAGTTGTTACATGAATTGTAGCTAGTACTTTATTAGTAATGTGTACAGCACAGAATTGTATACGATTTTTCTTGTTCTTTTTCTTGTTTACCGTTTGTTATATTTGTATTGTCAAGATTTCTTTACTATGCACACATCAGGTACCTGTACCAAGAGTCAACATTACAATGCTTGTCAAAAAAAGTCAAAGTAAAATACGTTTTGCATAATCAAATACATCACCAGTGATTAACTTAGATTTTCACGTGTAAATTACATTTGAAAGAATTAATTCCCACAATATATCAATTTTGTTTGTCTATATTGTTCTTCGTCGAGGTATTGTGGGATCATTAGGGCAAACCCCTAGGGCAAACCCCAAAGTGCTAGAATTTGCATCTAGAAGTGTACATGTTGGATTTTTGTCATTTTTGGTCGCTTTAATCAGGTAAATATAAACTATTTTTCTTAACTAGTGTGGAGTACTTTTGCTGTGTTTTCACTGTTACTGTGTGTGTGTGCACAAACACTTTATACATTGCCTCTTTAGTTCAGCCTGACTGCTCTGTGGCAAGCTCCCGGAGGGTGAGCACAAGTAAACTTTTAGTGTGTACTACACTTACCCTGACTAGGGCTGTGGGGCCCTACTTGGACAAGGAGCAAACCTTTGCCAACTAGAGACACCATTTCTAACACCTGGGCTAAATTAAATCTCTTTGACTGTTCTTTGCTTCCTCTGTGATTGTCCATGTCTAGGCATTTCTACTGTGAAACAAATCCAGTGCAAAGTTCTGCTTTGTCAATGGCTGGAGAGAGACTGTCGCGCTGACAGAGGAACTCATAGGTGTCATCACAATCTTATTGTACTGTGTGGCAGCATGTGGCTGTCATGCGGCAAGGAAGCAAAGCTTCCGCCTGCATCCTGATGTCAGTGTCTCAGCCGCCGGGCCAATCACCGCCTGCCTTGTCAGGCTGGGGGGGTAGGCGCCTTGCAGTTGCAGGTAAATAACATAGGCAACCAACACTCTGCCTCCCAGATCCAAGTGGAAACAAATTGCCGGATGACAGTGGGGGCAGGCGCCTTGCAGGAAAAATAACAACACAGGCAAGGTGCCGCCCTCGGCCACGTGGACACTTGACTGCCGCCGTCACGTTGTAATGAAAGGAAACTGACAGACTCACCATGTGGTATGCAGAGCCCAGCAGCTCTTGAGATTCACTGTGGCAGCAGCCATACACATCACAGATGCTGATCATGATTCAAATAAATAATGTATTTGTGAGATTCCAGCAACTGTGGCACGCCACCACTACTAGAGACATGCCAGCAATGTTGTGTTTCTCCAGTGGGGCAGCAAAGGACAGTGCACTCGCTGCCAGCGCCAATAGTAGAGAGTGCCTGAGGTAGGGTCCCAGGGCCCTTTAAGATGCATGACTAATACATTTTAGTGAAGTATTGCAAGCACCAGCACTATAATGCGTTAGTCTAAGCCCTGATGCGTGGTACTTGGCATGGCTGGATGTTTGAAGCACTTAAGGGCATAGAGATAACATGGAACAAGCAGCTAAAGTGTCAGTTTGTTAAGAGCCTGAATGAGTACTGTACGCATGCATTATGCTCGTGGACCCACAGTACATGGTTGACATCTATTCTGCATCATTACTAAAATATTTTTGTCAGTATTAATCCGAACTTCAGATCCTACTAGTCACGTTTCGCACATAGACCTACACACGCCTGCATACTTAGTGCTAAATAAAGGTATTAAAAACCAGCACTGGCTGAAGATCACCCTCCCAAAGTTATCTAGTTGAGAGCCATCAGCAGAGCGATATTGCCAAATTGCTACGTAACAGTCAACCAGCCTAGGGGGCAGATTCACAGAGTTAAACTCAAACGAAAGTCTAACTTTACGACTGTCGGTATTCACACACGGCATTTACGAGTAGCAAAGTTAAACTTTTGTCTCAGTTTACCTTAAGTTTTGGTCTCAAGTTTAACTGAGACTAGACCTTTGGTCTCAGTTAAACTTAAGACCAAAACTTAAGTTAAACTGAGACAAAAGTCTAACTTTACTACTCGTAAGTGCCCTTTGTGAATACCCAAAGTCATAAAGTTAGACTTTCATCAAAATATACCTTTGTGAATTGGGCCCTAGGTTTTTAATGTAAGTGCACTCTGCTGGGGGGGATTTTACTAGCAGAAACGTAGCAATGAACGGAGAAATGCCCCCCTCCCCCCTCCAAACACACACACACACACACACACACCCATACATTTGGGAACAGATTTAAGATTAGAATTTTAAGAGGAAAAAAATAAATAAAGATTTAATTTTTTAGTTAACTAGCGCTGAATTGGAGAAGATTTTAATTAAGGAGGGGCAAATTCATGGTAAGGCTTTCAATGCCCCCTGATTTAGGGCTGTACACATATTGGTCCAGCTGTTCTTTAAAAATCGTGCTACCTTTGTGTACATTTTCATTTATCGTTTTCTTTTGTGTTCCCTTCTTTACATTCCCTTTCTCTCTCCTCCCCCCCCCCCTTCCCGTAATTCCATCTTTTATGGCCTCAATATAAAGTCAAATATTTGTTTTTGCATGGATCTGTTTCTGTATTTATTAACCCCTTCAGTGCCCGCCCCTTTCCCCGCCCAGTGCCGGCCGTTGCATTAGCGGGCGGGGTCTATGACGAGCTGGACTCGTCATGGGCACAGCGCCACCGCGGCCCATGACGAGTCCAGCTCGTCATGGGCACTGAAGGGGTTAAATTATATAATATGATTAATTATTCAGAACGTTTTATTATATGCTTATATATAACAATGTTCTTATATATTTATTGTATGATAATGCAAACAGTTATTATACTATATGTATTCTTTTGTAAATTTAAATAAAAAATTGAAACAAAAAAAAAATCGTGCTACCCCACTAAAAGGCGGCATGGCCTTTGTGTGTATTAAGTTCTAAGCTACACCACTGCAGGCTAGCTAGTTCTACAAAGCTAAAACTGAAATTATAAATCACGCTTGACATCAGGTCCACTTAAGGGGCTGCGTTCCTATTGTAAGCCAACCACTCATAAACTTTTCACGTTCCAAAAAGAGGCGCGATCGAGAGGCTTAGCAGGTGAATCCCATCAAAACTCACTTCCGCTACATGTGGTAATTAACTCGACGTCAGAAAGTGAATATTTTGCTTCCAGGTGTTTTCTCAAGATTAAAAAAATAGGTCATACTCGTTGCGCGAAGATAAACCAGTGCAATCTTCAAAGGCTAAAACAAACGAACACGCCGTTCTCTTTTAGGGAAGGCGTACCCTATCTACCTGACCTCACGTCGCTGCACAACAAACGAACAAAAATAGCAATACCTTTCATTTCCTCCATTGGGGAAGTGTACCCCTCAAGTAGACTTCAGTTTGCTGCACAAACCCACTCTATGCTGCCCGCGGTGCTGCCAGTCATACAGATTACAACAGCTCTGCCTCTTGTTCTTTTGTGTGATTCCCTCGGAGACTTTTATTGTGCGCACGTGTTGACGTATTATTTCGGTGACTTCCGTCTGGTTAGGAACGCAGAGTGGGCATCGACCGCAAAACAAGCCGAAAGGGTGAACGTCTGTCTAGTGCGTTCTGTTTACTTAGCCCTTTATTTAGTATTTCTGTAACATAATTTTGCAGAGCTGGTGAGGTGGACTACCTACGCTAGGCATAGCGTTGATGAAAACCTCTAAATCAGAACGGATGCCAACTTTCTGAAACATAAAGTAGGGAGATTTTGAAAAAATCGAGGGAGGCTTCATTCTCACCATTGACATACGTTGAATGACGTGCACTTTTTTTTGGCAGCACA
This sequence comes from Triturus cristatus, assembly GCF_964204655.1. Taxonomy (NCBI): domain Eukaryota; kingdom Metazoa; phylum Chordata; class Amphibia; order Caudata; family Salamandridae; genus Triturus; species Triturus cristatus. The sequence goes on from NC_140582.1 coordinate 240,747,817, forward strand.
CAGTTACATTTTTTGGCTTAAAAAATCAGGGGTCTTCTCCCATCTGAATAGGATCTGTTAGCACGTGGAAAAGCGAGGGTTTGCGAAAGGTTTATTGGAACGTCAACGAGGAAGCTAGTTTACTTCGGTTTAAAAATATTAAGCCTTCATCAGAAACTTACTAGAAATATTTCAGTATTGTTGTATGGCACAGGAATGTTTTATCCTGTTGGAGCTACCACAATTAGCAATATGTGTCCCTCCTAAAGTTTTGTTTGACAATAAAGTAACAAGCATTTGCAATGCAATCGGTCTGACATTTGTGAAAGTTAGAGCTATTGGCGTCGTAAATGACTGTTTTTTTACTTATGTTGTCCAATGTTACCTTTCGCGAATTAGCACATTTAATATTTCAAGTGCAAAAATGACTAACTTTTCCTTTTAAATTGAGATTTGGTAAGTAAAGTGGACAAAGTATTATTGTTCTTTTAAGCACATGTGACTGGCAAAGTATCCCTTGGAGCCAATATGCCTTGGCAATGCAAAAGCTATTGGCGCTGTGGATGACAATGTCTTTTAGCAATGTGTTGTGGAGTGAATGTATGTGGTGTGTAGAGGAATTGTGTAAATTGGATTAGAATGATTTGTTGTGGAATTGTGTGGTGTGGAATTGTGTGGTGTTGAGTGGAATTATGTGTAGTGGAATTATGTGTCATGGCATACAGTGGAAATATGTGGATAGTAATTATGTGAAATTTAGTGCGCTGGAATTATCTGGAGTGCTATTATGTGGTACGGAGCGTAATTGTGTGGAGTGGTATTGTGTGTTGTGGATTGGCATGTAGTGGAGTGGAATTATGTGGTGAGTATTGAATTTTGTGGCATAATGTGGAATTCAGTGGTGTGGGTTGGATGGTTGTGGTGTTTAGTGGAATTTTGTTGTGGAATGAAATTATTTGGTTTGTTGTGGAATTATGTGGCATGGAATGGAAATGTGTAGAGTTGAATTGTGTGGCGTAGAACAGTGTGCTGTTGAGTGAAATTATGTTGAGGGGAATTATGTGGCAAGGTGTGGAGTGTATTTTGGATGTTACACACTGCATTACGCAGCCTGTATGGGTTCATATCACACTGAAGAGAGCATGCTAGTGCTTCATAATGTATGCAAACTTGAAATCAGCATGTCTTGTTTAGTCAATATTTACAGTACAATGAACATAAAGGAGATCACTGTGGCTCTAGCAGTCAGAAAGTATCCTTTGTACTGCCACATGTCAAAATGTCTGTAATACGAGTGGCAAATCAATACTTCTCCAGATAGCTTTCAAAACCTTCAAGATGCAATTTTTGCAAGAAAAATATGAGGATGAAATCAGTGCGTTTTCCCTATGGTGAGGAGCATCAGCTGTTAAGGATACAACAATCTAAGTGCCGCTTCCCCATGAAAGGCCCTTGTATTCACTTAAAGGGGCTATGATGTGCTGTCAAAATAAAGAGTTGAGCTTTCTAGGCCCCAGGGATCACATCCTGAGTTAACCTTAGTCACGAAAATAATTCAGAAAAGGGTGTTTTAAGATTACTGCATTCTCCTTAAAACAAATATATATATATATATATATATATATATATATATATTCACTGAAAAAACATAGGTTTCACACATGTTATAGTTAGCTGGACATTTCACTCGTAAAAAACCAATGAAATTCCCCCGTTATAGTTAGTTCAGCTAACTATAACTCGCGCGCCCGCAATCCACTGCTGATGACGTCACATATTACATCACTCATGACATGGTCAGTGACATCACTCATGACATCACTGATGACGTCATCCATGTGATAAATTACCACATCTTCTCACACCCTAATATAACCTTTGATACACCGACTCAAAATTTCAGAGTTCCATTCTGAAAACCATACATACTCCAATACCAATAACTACATACCCACTTATTAACTCTTAGATCTACATACACCTCCACTCATTCACCTGTACAGTCACTCATACTTACAGTCACTCCATACAAGACTATCATATGCATTTATACACCTATATAGACACTCACACACCACCAATCATCCATAGAGGTACTCTCACACCTAGTCAGTCATGCAAATAATCACACTCCCATTTACTCACCTATGCGGTTATACACACTCAAGTTCACTTACTCATAAAAATAGTACCACATTCTTACGCTCTTATAGAATCATTGATACAAGCACACACTCATCCATACAGTCACTCTCACAATCACACACTCTCACATCTACCCACTTATATACTCTTACACGCATATATACTGCCTTTCACATATGTAGTTAGTCACAAATGTACCACTGAGATATACATTCAATCCCTTACACACCCATACATACACTCACTCAACCATACAGTCCATCACAGATGCACTCTTAAAACCATGCACCCATAGAATCACCCACTCACACATCTATGCATAGAGTCACACACACCCTACCCACACAAACACTCAGGAACCCATACAGATACTGAGACAAGCAATCAATAACGCATATAGACACTCATATAGCTATTCACAAAACCATGCAGCCACTTATACACCAACATACAGACACATACAGACATTTACACAGTTTAGTCACTAGTCTGCAGTAAGATACATTTAATGACTCACTTATAGAGTCAGTTACGCAGCACAGAAAATCATCCATTTACACACTTGTACACCCACTCATTCTTCAACAAGCCTTTCCCTATATATATTAAACATATTAAAATTGTTCAGGAACACATACTCAATGGATGATGTCATCAGTGATGTCATCAGTGATGTCATTTGAGATGTCATCAGTGATGTCATGAGTGATGTCACTGACCATGTCCTGAGTGATGTAATATGTGACGTCATCAGCAGTGGATTGCAGGCGCGCGAGTTATAGTTAGCTGAACTAACTATAACGGGGGAATTTCATTGGTTTTTTACGAGTGAAATGTCCAGCTAACTATAACATGTGTGAAACCTATGGTTTTTTCAGTGAATTTGCAAGGTTTTTTAAATGCTAATTTCTAACTATAACGTGTGTGAAACCTATGGTTTTTTCAGTGAATATATATATATATTATCTTAATTTTAATATGTTTAATATATATAGGGAAAGGCCTGTTGAAGAATGAGTGGGTGTACAAGTGTGTAAATGGATGATTTTCTGTGGTGCGTAACTGACTCTATAAGTGAGTCATTAAATGTATCTTACTGCAGACTAGTGACTAAACTGTGTAAATGTTTGTATGTGTCTGTATGTTGGTGTATAAGTGGCGGCATGGTTTTGTGAATACCTATATAAGTGTCTATATGAGTTATTGATTGCTTGTCTCAGTATCTGTATGGGTTCCTGAGTGTTTGTGTGGGTAGGGTGTGTGTGACTCTATGCATAGAAGTGTGAGTGGGTGATTCTATGGGTGCATGGTTAAGAGTGCATCTGTGATGGACTGTATGGTTGAGTGAGTGTATGTATGGGTGTGTTAGGGATAGAAAGTATATCTCAGTGGTACATTTGTGACTAACTACATATGTGAAAGGCAGTAAATATGCGTGTAAGAGTATATAAGTGGGTAGATGTGAGAGTGTGTGATTGTGAGAGTGACTGTATGGATGAGTGTGTGCTTGTATCAATGATTCTATTAGAGCATAAGAATGTGATACTATTTTTATGAGTAAGTGAACTTGAGTGTGTATAACCGCATAGGTGAGTAAATGGGAGTGTGATTATTTGCATGACTGAGTAGGTGTGAGAGTACCTCTATGGATGATTGGTAGTGTGTGAGTGTCTATATAGGTGTATAAATGCATATGATAGTTTTGTATGGAGTGACTGTAAGTATGAGTGACTGTACAGGTGAATGAGTGGAGGTGTATGTAGACCTAAGAGTTAATAAGTGGGTATGTAGTTATTGGTATTGCAGTATGTATGGTTTTGAGAATGGAACTCTGAAATTTTGAGTCGGTGTATCAAAGGTTATATTAGGGTGTGAGAAGATGTGGTAATTTATCACATGGATGATGTCATCAGTGATGTCATCAGTGATGTCATTTGAGATGTCATCAGTGATGTCATGAGTGATGTCACTGACCATGTCATGAGTGATGTAATATGTGACGTCATCAGCAGTGGATTGCGGGCGCGCGAGTTATAGTTAGCTGAACTAACTATAATGGGGGAATTTCATTGGTTTTTTACGAGTGAAATATCCAGCTAACTATAACATGTGTGAAACCTATGGTTTTTTCAGTGAATTTGCAATGTTTTTTAAATGCTAATTCCTAACTATAACGTGTGTGAAACCTATGGTTTTTTCAGTGAATTTGCAAGGTTTTTTAAATGCTAATTCCTAACTATAACGTGTGTGAAACCTATGGGAAAATGCATGTGGAAAACGTGTTTTGGGACCCCCCTTTTTTCTCAGCCCCCGCTTGACGAATCACCCCGAGACTTCCAGGGTAGGAGCTGAGCGGAGCGCCCCATTAGTTTTGAAAATTTCGCGAGGATCCGTCAACCGGCGCCAAAGTTATTCAAAATAGAATTTTCAGATTTCCTATGGAAACACGGTCCTAACTATAACTATCTACTGGCGACCGCCAGTAGATAATATATATATATATATATATATATATATATATATATATATATATATATATATATATATATATATATATATATATATATATATATATATATATATATATTCCTTTCTCCAGAAGGGTTTGTTTAGGATCCGAGCCCGTGGTCAGTTGGTGCACAGATGCCGGTAAACCAGAAAACCGGCAAATCAGTATAATTCCAATTGCACGTAAACAAAGCACACTCAGAGTCACGGGTATTCCAAAGTGGCAGTAGTTTATTCTTCGCTACGCGTTTCGACACGCAGAGTGTCTTGATCACACGAATCTACGAACGTTTTGAATAGATTTAAATAAAGTTCATTGAAGTGATTTCACCCAGAGCATGATAATAGAAGTGGGACTATCCCTTCAATTAGTCTTATCAGATGTTCTAGTGCGGCAGACATATTGGAAAGTCCAAAACAACGTTTTCAAAATTACAAAATATAGTCATACTTCATTTGTTTAGCAATTTGCTAAATAGACACCCTATTTGTTTGTGGTTAATGGGAACACAAATTCAATGAGCATATAATTACACATTTCCAGTATTTACATTAGCAAATACATTGCTGTATATTGTTTTGGTTCAATTTCATTCTTGTCATATTTCAAGGCTAAATAGCCAATGTCGATCTAGTAATCATTCTGTTTGCCAATATGTAATCGACACATTTTAATACGAGTGTAAGTTGGCCCCAGTGTGTCTTTGACACGCATTTGTATCCAATCGCTCTAGTGGCAAAACAGAGTAAATAAAGGGTCTATTGTTCATACATTCTATCGGTCTAGTGCCGAAGAGAGACTATAAATCTAAACATTGCATTGATTTGGCATTAATCAAATACTATTTGCAACATCATACGAGACTAAAATCAGTTTGCAGGTTAATGTCCTAACTCCATCCATGACACCGTCAAATGTGCAAAACAAGCAAAAAACCAAAAACAAAAAAAACGAAACCAATTCTATTTCCAAATAGATACAAATTTGTAAAATTCTCTTATCTGTGTACAGTGTAATCCCGAGCCCGGGGAAGAAAAGGTTAGGGAACCCGTGAGAAGTCAGACACGAAATGGGCCCCTTCCTTTCCTCCTGTAAAAAACACAAATAAGAGATATATAGCCATTAAATTCTCGAAGAGAAAAAAAAAGGGTAGGAGCTGAGCGGAGCACCCCATTAGTTTAGAAAATTTCGCGAGGATCCGTCAACCGGCGCCAAAGTTATTCAAAATAGAATTTTCAGATTTCCTATGGAAACACGGTCCTAACTATAACTATCTACTGGCGACCGCCAGTAGATAATATATATATATATATATATATATATATATATATATATATATATATATATATATATATATATATATATATATATATTCACTGAAAAAACCATAGGTTTCACACATGTTATAGTTAGCGGAAATTTTACTGATAAAAAACCAATGAAATTCCCCCGTTATAGTTAGTGCAGGCAACTATAACTCACGCGACCGCAATCCTCTGCTGATGCTAATACTGTATTTAGACACTTATTTGCCCATGTCTTCTTCCATACATTTTTAGCTATACATATATTACAAATATTTTTTTTTCATAAAGACACATATGTCATCAGCAGAAGATTGCGGTCGCGTGAGTTATAGTTGCCTGCACTAACTATAACGGGGGAATTTCATTGGTTTTTTATCAGTAAAATTTCCGCTAACTATAACATGTGTGAAACCTATGGTTTTTTCAGTGAATTTGCAAGGTTTTTTAAATGCTAATTCCTAACTATAACGTGTGTGAAACCTATGGTTTTTTCAGTGAATTTGTACGGTTTTTTAAATGCTAAGTTACTTTACGCCATTCGTGGCGTGCGCGCCCACTTAACGCAGTTCGTTCCGTGCGCGCACGGTGCGCTTCGCGCACCGTGCGTGCACAGTGAGCACGCGGTGCGCTTCGCGCACCGCGCGCCCACTTTACGCAGTTAGTGCCGTGCACGCACGGTGGGCACGCGGTGCGATGACAAAGCAAGAAAGCACGTCAACAAATCAGTTTCTGCTTTCCTCCGTGACTATGGTATGGGTGCCATTTACCACAACAACTTGCGTTATGACATGCAAGACATTTATAGAGGAGATGGTGTGCACTTCAATGATGAAGGGAACAGAGTCTTCCTCTTGAACCTTAGACTCTGCATCGGTACTTACTTGTAGGTACCACTAAAAAATCATTTCATAAACACAACGGCTCTTTTTAGAGCCCCCTAATATCTAAACACTTAAATCTGATTTTCATTTCTTTTTTTTTTTTTTTTCTACCGTACGCTTACCGTAAGCTTACCGTACGCGTACCCCGTGATTTTTTTTAAAATCAATAAATGTTTTTTTTGTACTTTTCTGTCCTTCTTTGACCCCCTTACAAATGTTAGGGGGTCTGTAACTCTCCTCATTGCCCCCTTTCCTTGTTTTCACTCTTTTTTTTCAGAGTGAAATACACAAAATGGCGGCCGCCGCTTCCTGGTTTCGGCCGATTCGAATGTTTACTAAGATCTAAGAGCCAATCAGAATCGCGCTGGCGCACGCCACCGTACGCTTACCGTAAGCGTACGGTAAGCGTACCGTAAGCGGGCTCAGATATATATATTGATTTAAAGGCTATTTTCTCAGAATCTACTGAACAGATTTACACCAAACCTACAAAAGGCACTTCCTTGACCTAGGGACTACCTCTCTGCCAAATTTTGAGTAATTCTGTTCAGCCGTTCGGGCTGTAGCTCGTTCTAAAGGTCCTATGGAAAAATGCATGGGAAAAACGCGTTTTGGGACCCCCCTTTTATCTCAGCCCCCGCTTGACGGATCCCCCCGAGACTTTCAGGGTAGGAGCGGAGCGTAGCGCCCCACCTATTTTGAGAAATTCGCGAGGATTCGTCGACCGGCGCCAAAGTTATTCAAAATAGAATATTGAGGTTTTCCTATGGAAACGTGGTCCTAACTATAACTACCTACTGGCGACCGCCAGTAGGTAATATATATATATATTACCTACTGGCGGTCGCCAGTAGGTAGTTATAGTTAGGACCCCTTTTCCATAGGAAAACCTCAACATTCTATTTTGAATAACTTTGGCGCCGGTCGATGAATCCTCGCGAATTTCTCAAAATAGGTGGGGCGCTACGCTCCGCTCCTACCCTGAAAGTCTCGGGGGGATCCGTCAAGCGGGGGCTGAGATAAAAGGGGGGTCCCAAAACGCGTTTTCCCCATGCATTTTTCCATAGGACCTTTAGAACGAGCTACAGCCCGAACGGCTGAACAGAATTACTCGAAATTTGGCAGAGAGGTAGTCCCTAGGTCAAGGAAGTGCCTTTTGTAGGTTTGGTGTAAATCTGTTCAGTAGATTCTGAGAAAATAGCCTTTAAATCAATATATATATCTGAGCCCGCTTACGGTACGCTTACCGTACGCTTACCGTAAGCGTACGGTGGCGAGCGCGATTCTGATTGGCTCTTAGATCTTAGTAAACATTCGAATCGGCCGAAACCAGGAAGCGGCGGCCGCCATTTTGTGTATTTCACTCAGAAAAAAAAGAGTGAAAACAAGAAAAGGGGGCAATGAGGAGAGTTACAGACCCCCTTACATTTGTGAGGGGGTCAAAGAAGGACTGTAAAGTACAAAGAAAACATTTATTGATTTTAAAAAAAATCACGGGGTACGCGTACGGTAAGCTTACGGTAAGCGTACGGTAGAAAAAAAATAAAAAAAATAATCAGATTTAAGTGTTTAGATATTAGGGGGCTCTAAAAAGAGCCGTTGTGTTTATGAAATGATTTTTTAGTGGTACCTACAAGTAAGTACCGATGCAGAGTCTAAGGTTCAAGAGGAAGACTCTGTTCCCTTCATCATTGAAGTGCACACCATCTCCTCTATAAATGTCTTGCATGTCATAACGCAAGTTGTTGTGGTAAATGGCACCCATACCATAGTCACGGAGGAAAGCAGAAACAGATTTGTTGACGTGCTTTCTTGCTTTGTCATCGCACCGCGTGCCCACCGTGCGTGCACGGCACTAACTGCGTAAAGTGGGCGCGCGGTGCGCGAAGCGCACCGCGTGCTCACTGTGCGCGCACGGTGCGCGAAGCGCACCGTGCGCGCACGGAACGAACTGCGTTAAGTGGGCGCGCACGCCACGAATGGCGTAAAGTAACTTAGCATTTAAAAAACCGTACAAATTCACTGAAAAAACCATAGGTTTCACACACGTTATAGTTAGGAATTAGCATTTAAAAAACCTTGCAAATTCACTGAAAAAACCATAGGTTTCACACATGTTATAGTTAGCGGAAATTTTACTGATAAAAAACCAATGAAATTCCCCCGTTATAGTTAGTGCAGGCAACTATAACTCACGCGACCGCAATCTTCTGCTGATGACATATGTGTCTTTATGAAAAAAAAATATTTGTAATATATGTATAGCTAAAAATGTATGGAAGAAGACATGGGCAAATAAGTGTCTAAATACAGTATTAGCATCAGCAGAGGATTGCGGTCGCGTGAGTTATAGTTGCCTGCACTAACTATAACGGGGGAATTTCATTGGTTTTTTATCAGTAAAATTTCCGCTAACTATAACATGTGTGAAACCTATGGTTTTTTCAGTGAATTTATATATATATATATATATATATATATATGTATATATGATTAAATGAGCTCACCAAAGAGAGCAGCATCAGACTCACTGCAAGGAATGCAGTTTAACTGTAGAAATGGCCAGAAGACACTAGCAGCATGTTTAAAAGATATTCAAGTGCTTCTCTTTCGGATGTCTCCTAAAATGACATCCTTTACTTGCACACCAGCAACACATTGAAGTATCCTTTTGTATTGTGCCATTTACAGGAGCAGCTTAAATGTAACTCAGACCTCTGTTTTAACACATCGGAGATTAAAACGAGATGCACAAAAACACCAGTGGTGGCCGCTATTTAATGGGGGTGGCAGGAGGGATGGGAGACGGTAAATGAAAAAAATAATAAAAACACTTACCTGCAGGCCGACCAGCCAGCTGCTGCCTCTCGCTACTCTTCAGTTCCTCGACAACAGAAACCAGAAAGCACCCAGGCTCCTGACTCTGCTAGCTAATCGCAACACAGCGTTGTGATTGGTCTAAGCGCCGTGGTTCGGCGCTCAGACAGGGAATAGCCTGGGCATGTTCTCCACCCAGGCGGTAATGCAGCCTGGGTGGAGAACATCACAAGTGCAGATGACGGTTTGGCCGGCCCGAGATGGCCGTCCAAACGTTTATGCACACTTGAAGGGGGCAAACCACTCCTCCTCCTGGCCCATGCTTTGTCAGCCCCTCCCCGGGAAACGGAAAACTAAAATGATAATAATTTTGGTAATTATCATTTTAGTTTTCATTTAACTACTGCTCGCAGAGATGTGGGGCAACGCTCCTCCACCTTAGCGGAGGAGCCGCCGCTGAAAAACACAAGCAGTCGACCCAAGCTATGGCTGGAGGAGACAGTTCTATGTAAACAAAAGGGGACATTCAGGAGACGTGTACATACTTTGTGCCTAGAGAATGAATGGACTGGGGGTTGTGACTAGCTCGCTGGTGTGGGTATGCTCGTGGGTATACTTGTCGGTTGCTAGTTGAAAGGGAGGTTAATGTAATGTGTTCATTCCCAAGACAACGTGGTTAGTTACAAGTCTGTTATTGAAAAGTCACTGATCTTGCCTCTTGTCTGGAAAGTAAACATTACCCACCTAATACTCGCTACAATGGCATACAGCCAAGATGTACGTATTTTTAACAAAAAAGTGCCCGCAATCCAGCGCCTTTGGACTTACAGAATATTTAGAACTAGAACATTAAAGCACAGAGCTTCAAAGAGCTTCAAAAGTCTTCCGAATCTGCACAAAGACTACACTGCCCAAAAGTGAAGTGAAGGGGAGCTTGTGCACCCAGGAGGAGAGATGGGATTTTTTTTTCACAAAAGAAAAGCTGACTAACTTTTTTTTAATAGAAGGGGAATAGAGGGAGGTCCTTGTTGTCCTTGTTGGAAAGAAGCTGTTCTCATCTCTCCTCGCTGTCTTCTGCCAGAAGCGTTGCATTTCACAAGCATGCACGAAGGAGAAGAAAATAAGTCACTTACCTGTAAATGCAGTTATCCAGTATTGGTATCTTTCATAGATTCACATGTTCAAATCATTCCCCGCTGTCTAAGTGGGAGTCCCACGGTACGATAATAAAACAGTATGTATTAACTTAGCATAGGCTAAATTGGCACCAGGCCATGAAATCCTATACCCTATCTATGTTCTTTTTAAAAAAGAACCACACTTTAACTATGACCAATCATGTTGTAGCATCCTCTAGAACACTCCCAAGAGAAGTGCTTGATTTGCGAAAAAACAAATGCCAGGGCTCTCCTCAGAACACCACTGCAGCTTGGACCACACATTGCCCCTGCCAGGGCTGCCAATGATAGTAACAGCATAAATACTAGCCATTAAACTCCTACAAGTGTGACAATTCAGACTATTTCAGGCCCCTAAAGCCTATAAGAATGGCTTGGGCAGCAGGTAATAGATTTTTGATTGTACATTGAATTAATAATTAACTGTTGCTGTGGTCCTCCCTAAGTCAACCAGACAGCGCCACCTTGGAGCAAACTGTCACAAGCGCCGGTATTGACAATTAAGTGCTGGTACCGAGCACCGGAAACCACCGGGCCAAATTAAGCACTTGTCAATAAAGGCTGATTCTTCAGATTTTCAAGCACAAGTGGGAATCATATCCCTAGTGACAAGGGAAGCCTCCAAGGGGAGGAGGGTGGGCTGCATGTGAATCTATGAAAGATACTAATACTGGATAACAGCAGTTACAGGTGAGTAACTTATCTTATTATCCTGTATTGGATCTTTCATAGATTCACATGCTTGAATCAGATAGCAAGCAGTATTGTAGATAACTGAAATACCATTAGAGGATGGTGGGTAAAAATTACACGTTGTAGAGGTTAACATGAGCTTTTGAACACATCATGTAAACATATACACATCTCTATTTATCTAGACATACATGGTGAGAACATAAGAATTTAAGTGTGTAACGCTTGGAAAAGAATGTAAATAGACCAAAGAAAAGCAATGTATCATAAGTTGAAACATTTGGTTTGAATTTAAATAAAATACTCTATGTAAAGAGGCTCACCTTATTTGAATAAATGGCGTATTACTGCCTGGTCTACTGCTGCATTGCTTCTCTGCACTGATTCCAGGCAGTAGTGCTGCATGAACGAGTGGTTGCTCTTCCACGTCGCAGCACAGCATATTTTGTCCAGTGGGATGCCTGCAAACAGCAGCGGAAGTGAACACTGCTCTTGTTCAATGAGCTTTAGCTCTTCTTGTTAAGGGTTTGCTCACTTTGGAATGGCAGAACTGAATTGTTGCCAAAATCCAACTTACTGTTGGTGGAATTGTCACTGCTGTGCCTTGACAGCCTTGGCTATTAGCTACAAGTAACTGGTCAGTCTTGCAAATGAGTTTAGTTCTGTGAAGGTAAAATGTGAGACAGCGCTTGATGTCCAAAGTATGAAGAGGCTGCTCAGCCATTGTAGCTGGGTTGGGGTTAAAAGTTCAAAGTATGACAGGCTTATTGAGGTGGAATTAAGAAGGGACCTTTGGGAGTAACTTCGGGTTTGTCCTGAGAAGCACGAAATCATCTGAGAAACAAAGAAAAGGTTCCCGATTGGTAAAGAGCTGTGTGAGAAGTTGGCCTGATATATGCTGTCCACTAGTTATAGTGGGCACCCTGTATCAGTCCAAACAACCCCTTATTGGTTATAGGTTAAAGACAACCTTTATTAAAAGTTATCTTAGTGGTAGCTATGGAGAGCAGCCTTCAGGCTAAGTCTTGAAGGAATGTAAAGCAGCTTGTTTTTCCAGTCTATAATCTCTTGAGTCACTAAATGAAAGATATCCACACCAGGTATATATATAAGATATATGTATTTATTACTAAACACACCCTCCTAGTCTCTTTATGAGACTAGAGGTCAAAACACATAAGTTACACTTCAATAATCACAGTAAAATAGCACATATACACGTCAGGCCCTAGGGACGAGCCAAACCATATACTAAAATAGTGGTATAAGAACCACGACTTAACTAGACACAAGGCCTAGAGCCTGTAGAATCGCTTGGACCCCAAGTAACCACCCAAGGTAGTGACACAGGGAACCCATGGGGGCCGTGTGTAGTGTGTGAACACAGCCGCGAGCTCCCGTTAGCTTCTATGGGGAAAGTCGCGGTTAGATTTTTAAAGATTAGGGACACTTAGAAATGAGTCAGGACCAAAACCCTTTTGGACTTAGGAAGTTCTAGGGCTAGCACCCACGGGAGCACCGGAGTACTCGTGTTACCTCACCCAGGGAGGCCGGGTGCATAGGTGTCTTTTGGTGCTGGGTCATCGATTTCAATGGGAGCTGGCGAAGAAGTGCTGCTGCCGTGAAGTGCGAAGTGTCCGAAGAGATCCAAGCCTGGATCGAAGATGAGAAGAACCTGAAACCAGAGGGGACAGAGTCTGGGTCACTAGCCAGTGACCAGGAAGGCGATGAGCAGATGCCCACCGATGTCGGTCGATTTCAAGTGAAAGAGGTGAAGCTTGACTCTTCAGCCACGAGGACCAGAAGGTGTCGAGGACAACCAGGAGCTGGATTCGAGCTGTCCGACGAAGGATGTTGAGTGCTGCAGCGTCGGTGCCCGGATTGGACACAACATGCCTTGGCAACAGCAACCCACACAGAAACGAAAAAGATGCTTTGATGCAGACCAGCAAGGTCTGTAGGACTCACCACTTGGGTGGGAGTCAGGACACGTCTGGAGCAACCAGGGAAGCCCAAGGAAATACTAAGTTAACCCCTTAGGGACCCACCAGTCAACAGACCAGGGATCGTGAAGGGACCGCGAGACGAAACACTAAATGGTGGCCCACGGGTCACTCGGAATGACCAGGCTGACATTCTTCGGTGGATTCAGTGCTCGAGGTGGGGGCTACAAGTCAGCCCAAGCACGACTTCAAGAGACGTCGAGAAGTCAATGCACTTGCAGAAATGCACGGTGAACAGGAGTTCCGGTTCCATGCTACTCACGTGGGCTGCGGGTTTCAGCTTTGCTGGGGACTCGGGTCGGCCTCTGAGAGGTCTGGAAAACCTCTTCCTGGGCTGCAAATACTTTGGAGTCCGGCGGGAGCTTCGATAATGCAGACCGGCAAATTGCTTTGTTGGTGCCTGCCAAGCAGGGGAGTCACTCCTTGACCCCAAGGGAGATTTCTTCAGTCCTCTGGTCTTGAGCAGAGCGTCGAAGGTCCAGGATTCGGCTTCAGAGTTTCGTCCAGGGTAATCTAAAGTCCTTAGGACTGGGGTCCCATACTTATACTAAGGTAGGAGGTTGGACATACTCTGGGGAACCACCTATGGGAGGGTTTGGAAAGAGGGGTAGCTACATCTATTTCCTTTGTCCAGTTTCGTGCCAGAGCAGGGGCTGGAAGCCCCTGAACCGGATTGAGCTGGACTATGCACAGGGACACCAAATGTGCCCCCAGTGCAGGACTTCAAAGTACTCAGAGAGTGCTCCCACCCAGCCCCAATACACATAAGCCTGTCTGGGAGGTGGTTACACCTCCCTGTGGCAGGAAACCTATTGTCCAGGTCTCCCCTGCCGGAGTTTCGGTCAGCAGCAGGAGACCAGACCCGTGTCTGTGGCTGCAGCATCCATTTTGTGATGCCAGGGCTCTATTAAGTTTCTACCGGGTATACCAGTGCTGTCATGTCTCTTCCTCTAGAAGGGTGGGATCATACTCCCACACCAGTTACTCGTGTGGGGGTATGATTCCAAGGTGTTTGCCACCAAACACAACATTTTTCCGTGCAGCCAGCCCAAAGTTAGCATTTACCGTTTGGTTATAATGCACTTATTAGTATATGGTCAGGCTGCACTACTGACAACCCCGGAGAAGAGATTCCGAAGGCTGCAGAGGGGCTCAGCTCATGCCTGGGCACTCCCTCATATATAACCAAGCACCCTGCCTTCAGGATTGCTAAGGCCTGCCATAGGGGTGACTGATAGGTTTGTATGTGCAGTATATGGTGAGATACAGTGAACCTATATCTCAGCAAGGGGTGCATGCACCACCTTACTCAGGCTGTAGTAGCAGACCTGTGGTGTCATTTTGGGTGGCTTTACAGGGGTGGCATAATACATGCTTCAACCCCTGGTAGGCCTCTGGAGTACCTATGCCCTGGGTACATAGTATACCATATGCTAGGGACTTATAAGGGCACCTCAGATGCAATCTGTAATGTACCTAAAGTACATGGAATCATTTTAGAGAGGAAGCAGCTAGGCTGGGGCCCTGAATAGCAGGGTCCCGGTCAGACTAAAGTCGAAAAACAGTGAAACACCAGCAAAATGTGGGGGTAAACATGTGAAGCAGATCCTACTCTCCTACAAGCTGTATATCACTAACCCTTCTGGTAGATTTGAGAATGAGTAGAAGGGCAACCTTACACAGGAGACATTTTAATTCAGCCTTATGAATGAGTTCGAAAAGCTGCTTCATTAGTTTAGAGAGGACCTCATTGAGATGTCATTACAGAGGAGGAGCACACAGCGGTGGGAAAGCTCTGAAGTGTCACCCAGTCTGTAGGTTTTGGTCGTGCCTTCCGCTCCAGATTCAGAGAGGATATCCCTGCATTCCTGAGTGATATCTAAATTCTGAAACACATAGAATTCAGGAGCCATGCATGCAAGTGGAGAGAGGCTGGTTTCGGGTGGCATACCTGACCCTGGTTCAGTGTTAGGAGAGATGGCACCAGAGGAGGGCGAATGGGCTTGGTCTCCGAGAGGAGGAGTAGCTCCGAAAACCAGTGTTTCCTAGGGCACTTGAGAGTGATCAATAGGGAACAGCAGCACTCCATCTTCATCTTGGTGAGGACCTTGAGAATCAGTGGGAAGGGGGAAAAGCATACACATAGATCCCGGATCACCGCATCGAAAGTGCATTCCGCCATGACCCAGGGAGAGGGAACTGACAGGCAAAGAATTGGCATTTGACATTGCTGTCCTTTGTGAAGAGATCTAGTGCTGGTTCCCCCCATAATAAGAATATCTTGTTTAACTGTCATTGGTCCAGTTCCCATTCGTGGCACCTGTCCTTGGTTCTGCTGTGAGCGTCCGCTAGCGTGTTGTGGACTCCAGTAATGTGCTCGGCTTTTAATGAGATTCCGTGGACTGTGAGCCAAACCCACAGCTTTTGAGCTTCTTAATTTAGCATCATAGATCAAGTACCTCCCTGTTTGTTGATATAATGCATGCTAGTCTTATTGTTGGTACGGACCAGCATGAAGGAATTTGTGATCCTTGGGAAGGAAAGCCTGCAGGGTGAGAAAACTGCCCTTGAATTCAAAGTCATTGATGTGAAGAGACCTTTGACTTGTGGGCCATTTTCCTTGGATCTGAAGACTCTGTAAATGGCCTCAACAGCCCTCCATAGAGCCCTCTGTGGTGATGATGAAAGCTAGCACCAGTGGTAGGAATGTAAGGCCTTGAGAGAGATGTGGTTTGTGGGACCACCATGCCAGTGTGTGTTTCATCCGCTGAGTAATGGCGATCAAGTCCTCATAGGACCCTTCTGACTGTATCCATTGGAGTTGCAGTTCCTCTTGTAACAGCTTCATGTTGAGGCACGACAATAGGGCCAAGCTTATTGCAGATGCGATCATGCCCAGGAGCAACTTGAACATTCTCACAAAAACGTACTGTTTTCTTGCAATCTTTTGAGCCAAGTGTGCCAGCCTCCCTTGTCTGTCCTCAAAGAGGAAGTGTTAGAAATGGGGGTCTCTAGTTGGCAGGGGTCTGCACCTTTGTCCAAGTAGGGACCCTTCCTTCTAGTCAGGATAAGGGAGTTACACTCCTAAAATAACCCCTGCTCCCCCCTTGGTAGCTTGTTATAGCAGGCAGGCTTCTCTTAGAGGCAGGGTGTAAAGCATTTGCAAATAACCAACAGTAACACAGTAAAAGCACTACAAAAGTACACCACACGAGTTTAGAAAAATATCCAATGTTTATATACTCAAAATAAGACCAAAAACTTTAAAAATCCACAATACAGTACTTAGAAATCTTCAGTTATCAAAAGAACCTTTAAATACAGTTTCTTGAAGTCGATAGCTCCATCCGGGGCTATCACGGCATTGTGAACAAACAAATCCAAACAGTTCTGGCTGACCGCGGCGTCGCAGGCCAACTACGGTGTCAAGAAGACCAGCAAAACAGTACCTTTAGAAATGCAGGGTGTCAGCAGCCTCTCGTTGTGCTCCGAAAGCACGGCATCCACAGGCGTCGGTTCCAGAGGTCGGTGCAGGAGTCGTCGGGCCCTTGACGTCACATGTGTTGCAGATCGAACTCCTCGCGGTTGAAGTCAGCAGCGCTGGTGTTGGCAGGCGTGGGGTGCTGCGGTGCTAAGTGCAGTGGTGCGGTGTGCGAAGCCCTCAGGTCGCGGTTCGAGTAGCGGTTCGGTAACGGCATTAGATGGCATTGTCGGTGAGACCAGGGTCGCGAAGTGATGCGGTGCTCGTTGCGGTGCTGGCAGGTCACGGTGCAGGAAGCAGCGTTGTTGTTGCTGAAGTGCTGTCATTGGCTGACGAACTGGAATCGATGGCGCCGGCGTCGGTAAGCCAAGGTTGCGGCGCCGGATGCGGACGGTTCTTCATTTAACTTACGAGTGGTTCCCTTGAACCACGGTGCAAACAGCAGCATCCATTTTGGCCTGGAGTGGCGTCATCGGGGATACCAAGACGGCATCATGAAGCGAGACGATGCAAAGTGCGGTGCCCACAGGTCGCAGTGCGAGCAGTGGCTTGGTGGCATCGTTGGTGAGACAAGGGTCGCGGTGCGGCATTGCGGCGGTTCCCTCTGCGGTGCCTTCAGGACACGGAGTCGGCAGCGGCGTTGTAGATGGTGGTGGGTTGCCTTTTCTTCTGTTGCAGCACAAAACACACGGTCACCAGTGCTGATGGCAGAAGAACGTGAAGTCTTTGCTGTTCCTTGGACTTCTTGAACAGGGGGCAAGCTCTACCTCAAGCCCTTGGAGATACTCAAAGAAAGAAGTTGCAGAAAATTTGGTCCAGTCCGTTCACTGCCCAGGACAGAAGCAGCCACTGCAGGCCAACACAGCAAAGCACTCAGCAAAGTGGTAGTTCCTCCTCACAGCTTCTCCAGCTCTTCTTTTTGGCAGTCTTCTTGGTCCAAAAGAGTTCTAAAGTTCAGGGGGTTGGGCCCCTCTTTTTATAGCCCAAAATCCTTTGTCCTCTCAGGCATAGAGTGTCTGTGCCCAGCTAGAACCAGTTATGCCCTCTCTGGTGTAGCTTCCTGGCAGGAGGTGGAGACGGCATTGTCAGAGGCAGACCAGGCCCATTCAGATGAAAGGAAATCCCCTCCCCCTACTCTAAATGCAGCCCAGGTCTATTCAGCCCTTTCCTGACCCACCTAGACTCTTTGGAGCCACTGCTCCTCCCCAGCCCCTGTCAACCCAAAACCAGATAATCAATCCACAAACCCAGCAGAGGCCTACCAGATGGCTGAGCAAGAAAATACCTACTTTCTAAAAGTGGCATTTTCAAACATAGAATGTAAAAATCACCTTCACTAAAAGATGCATCTTTAGATTCTGAGTTCAGGCATGCTAAACATTATTTCTATACCTTGTTCCCAGGGCCAGTTATGTGTATAAGATGTTATTCTGTCCTATGGAAACAGGTAGCCGTGCAGTAGTGAAAAACGAGATTGGCAGTAATTCACTATCAGGACATGCCACACACACCAGGGCATGTCCTACCTATCACATGCACTGCACCCTGCCCACAGGGTACCTTGGGTCTACCTTAGGGGTGATTGACATGGAAGAAAAGGAAAGGTTAGGGCCTGGCAAGTGGGTACGCTTGCCAAGTCGACATGGCAGTCCAAGACTGCACACACACTCTGCAATGGCAGGCCAGAGTTACATTTCCAGGCTTGTCCTGGTGTTGAAGCTTTTAGCAGCCAGTCGTCTATGTAGGAGAAAACCTGATGACCTTGTTTCCTGAGTGCCGCTGCTATCACGGCCATGCACTTGGTGAATATGCGAGGGGTGGACTTGAGGCCGAAAGGGAGGACCTTGAATTGGTAATGGGTACCAGCTACTGTGAATCAAAGCTATTCGTGTTGTTTGGGCTGGATAGGGATATGGAAGTAAGCGTTTTCCAGGTCTAGAGATGTCCTGAAATCTCCACTGTTGAGATGATGAATAATATCGGAAAGGGTTTTCATCCGAAAGGTTTGCTTGCAGAGGTATTTGTTGAGCTTCCTGAGGTTTAGGACAGGTCTCCACTCTCCTGATTTCTTATTTTCTATTTTTTAGTCCTCATTTGCCTTGAAAGAAAAAAACAGAGAACATCTTGCGCCTCCCTTGATCTGCACCTGCCAGAGATCTTTGCTTTGTTCCACGTATGGTGTGCTTTATACAGAACCTCTCCTTCCATGGTTTGCTCTGTCCAAAAGGCTGCCTGCAAATCTCACCGGAGCAGTGAAGTAACAGAGTGTTGAGGCATAATCATAGGACATTATTCAACTAGGGACTGTCCCGACCTAGTTCACACATTCAACAGTTTCTAGCCAGTTTACACAAGGAGACCAGAATTCATTCCTTTTCTTTGCCGATGCCCTGTCCAACCTGATAGTGTATTTTACAGCTTTATCCAATCTGCCCTAGTCGGCGGTAGGTTACTTATCCCGTTTTTACAGATTTCTCTCCGAGCAAGGAGTATCAAATAAAAACCCAGCTTTCTAGCATCATTTGACAGGGACTCATATTGTGCTGAAATCCCAAAGAAAACAAAGGCTGTGCTTACCTGATGTGCCATACCAAGTATTGTTGACATACAATTACTCACGTCTGTCCAAAAACATTGAATCTCGGGTGTAGGAAAGTAGGATCTGCTTCTATGGTTACCCCCACTGTTTGCCTGGTGCTAAGCTGTATTTGACTAGTCCGACTGGGATGTTGCTAATCAGAACCCCAGTCTATCTGCTTTTGCCCTAAACTGTTGTGTTGAGTACTTAAGTGCATCCCAGATTGGATACCGTTGTACCCTTATAAGTCCCTAGTATATGGTACTAATGTACTCAGGTCATAGGTACCCCAGAGGCTCTCCATGGGCCGAAGCATGCCACCCATGGGAAACCATGAAAGACCATGCAAAAGGGAACTGCAGACCTTCCATTGCAGCCTGTGCGAGTTATTGCTAGCATCACTTATTAAAGATATAGGTTTCGTATATCTTGGGTCACTGCCCTTATAACCTATAAGTCACCCCTATAGAAGGTGTTTGCAATCCTAAAGGCAGGTTGCTTGGTTCTTAGTGAGAGGGTGTCCCTGCATGAGCAGGACACGCCTGCAGCCTACGGAGTCCATTCTCCCGGGTTGTCAGTGAAGCAGCCATATACCATATGGCGGGGCATCGCGATGACCATCTCTCGAAAACGGCTGCAAAAAATCCTATCATGTTTGGTATCAAACATGTTAGAATCTAAACACCACACCGTAAACAGTGTGGGAGGTATGATTCTAAGCACTGGAAGAGCCATCTGTTAGGCTCTCACTGTTCCAGGTACCAGCCTTCTTGACCTGAACAGCACAAAATGGTTGCTGCCGACTAGAGACACAATTCTATCTTCCTGCTGCTGAGCCAACCTGCTGCTGAGCCAAGCTGGACAGTAGGCATCCTTTCACAGGGAGGTGTGACCACCTCCCAGACAGGATTTAGTGTATTGGGATGGGGTGGGTGCGCTTACAAGCGCCACTCAGTCTGCATGAGGGGCACATTTGGTGTCCCTGTGCATAGTCCAGTTCAAACTAGTTCTGGGAGTCAGTGGCTCCCGATCTGGCACGGAACTGGACAAAGGACAACCTTCAGGGTCCCCTGAATCTTCTAAACCCTTTCCCTAGGGTACTTAAGGGATTACCTGGGTGTAGTTCCCTAGATTCGTTGTGGGATAAGATTCAGATCAGACACCACTGCACTTCTACCATCTGGGCACTCTGGACTTCGTTGGACTTCGTTTGGGCCTGACTTTGTCTCCCTTCCAGTCTGCTGCATCGTCTGTGCCTGTGCATCATACAGGAACCATCCAAGGCCTGGGAAGCATCAAAGACACCTGAAGAAATCTCCCTTGGAGTGAAGGAGTCTCTCCCCTGCATTTGTAGGCACCACAACTAAGTCAACCGGTTGGCAGATCCTGAGCTCCTCTGGACTCTGTGGGCTCTGTAACACAGGTGGAGGTTTTCCACAGCTCCCGAGGTCTGCCCTGCCCTCTCATGTAGTTTGAGGCCAGTATCCCTTGAGGGGGTTGCAATAACCGAACCCCTGTGCACTGTGACCAACTTGCAGTTGCAAAGACTTGTTAGTTTCTTTCCAAGAATATCTTCAGGCTCCAAGTAGCCCTAATCTCGAGAATCTCCAGTGACCAGAATCTTGGGCCACACCGCATTGTGTACATCGCGGCCTGCATCTTTTGGTGAGCTGCTTGAGGTCCTCTCATGAATCCAGGGCCTCTGGCCTGTGGGTCCACTTGAGGGTCACACTTGTTTCTGTTGGGCTAGACTGATTGCTTGGGGCTTGCCCTGGCTCCCCTGCCTTTGGTGTGTCCCTGGACCTTGCTGGTACCTACGTTGCTCTTTCTGTGATTCCTGCATGGCTTGCCTTTGCCAAGGCTTGTTGGTGCTCCCGCCAAACTCCCCCCCTCAGCACTCGACATCCTTCGTGGTACAGCTCGTGCACAGCTCCTGGTCCTCCTCAGCGTCGCCTGGTCCTCACAGCTGCAGAGTCAAGGTCCTCTCCATCTATCCTGCAACACACGACATCGGAGGGCATTCTTCTTCCGAGTCCCCTGAGTGACATAGACTCTGTCCCCTCTGCTTGCAGGTACCTCTTATCTAGAATCCACCTTCAGATTCCACAGGACACTTTCTCCTTCTGCAACAACAGCACTTTCCTGAAGTCCTCCATTGGGTTCAATGGCGGTTTCTGACACTACTTCACAGGTATGCATCCGGCTTACCTGGTGTAGGTAACGTGGGTACTAGGGTATCCACGTGTGTGGTGGCTCTCCAACCTTGAGTCTTCCATGGGGTTTCTTCAGGATCCATTGGAAAGGGTCCTTAATCTTTAAGAATCCAACCGTGACCTACACATAGAGTTGTACAGAGCACGTGGTCATGCCCCCCCACTGCACACGCTCTACGTGGGGTCCCTATCCACTCACCTTGGGTGGTTCCTTGGGGTTGGAGCACTTTTACATCCTCTAGAAATTGACTTGACTCCAGTCGCGGTTCTTATACCACTTTCTTAGTTTATGGTTTGGTTCCCTCCCAACCCCCCCCCCCCCCTTCACCCCCAGGCCACTGTGCATTTCGTGCTATTTACTGTTTTTCTTGGATAAAGTATTGTTTGCATTGATTATATCTCCGGGTTGGAGATATTTCTATGTGTTAGAGAGGGTTATATAATAAATACATATTTTCATAAATACTTTGTGTGGCTCTTTTTCACTTGATCTATACTGTAAGATTGTATACTGGTAAAACAAGCTGCTTTACACTCCTTCTGGAGTAAGCCTGAAGACCGCTCTCCACAGCTACTAGCAAGCTTTCTATGGTTGTCTAAGACCTCTTAAATCACTATAAGGGTTGTCTGTTGTCTGGACTGGTGCAAGGTGTCCACTTACATAAGTGTACATCAAATACCAGGCCAGCTTCTCACATCGGGACACTCCAGGAACATATGTATGTGATCCACTTTTTCTTGGCTGCATTTGGACACCTCAGAGTTACACCCTTCCCCAATTTAGATAGCTTTAGGGGTGTTCAATAGACCCTGTGAAGACAAAAAATGTGGTTCCTCCTTAAATTTGCATTGTGCACAGAATGTTACAAGGTACTTGCCATAAGTTTCCAAGCTGTATCCCCGGCAAGCTCTTTCCCCACAAGTCAGTTGGTAATCTGAAATCGCCATCACTTAAGTCTACTAAAAGCCAGTACTAGTTAGCCACCTCCTTCTTTCTTGGCACTTTCTCGATCAGCCTGGACTCCAGCTCATTTGAAGAACCTATCTCTACCGCAGCTACTTGGTACCAGCTTTTTATGTGGAGAAATGTGAAACTCAGTAGCTTGTTTTTGGTTATCTCTGAGTAGTTGTCCCAAGGAACCAGCTTCCCATCTTCCAATAGTTGTTCCCATCTCTTCACCCCTGCCTCTCTCAGAGGAACTACCAGGCTCTCCTTGGCCCACTCGGGGGAACTCGGCTCGTCCCATATTGGGGCCAGCCCACTGTAGTAGCTGAGTTTTGTCTCCATTCTGATCTTATACTATGTGATTGCTAGGCATTGTAGAATCTTAAGACACACCTTTTTAAAATATCTAGGATATCATCTGATAGCATCACCCTTAACATTTAATCAATGTCTGAACCACCCGGTTCATTCAGGAGCATCTTCCCGTTCCTTTACAGAAAAGCCCAGGCATGATAGGACAGGTCTGGTAAACACAAGCCCCCTTATCCTTCTTCCTTCAGAGCTTTTTCCATGCAATCCGCGAGCCCTTTGCGGCCCAGATAAAGATGCTTATCTTAGCCTGCATTTTCTTTGAACCACTCTTTAAAATTCAAAGGGATATTCTGGAATAAGAAAGTAAATTTGGGATGAATCGACATTTTCACTAGGTTCACTCTCCCGATAATTGTCAGCAGTCGATGTGACCAGCTTACCATTGATTTGCAGACATCCTTACAAACATTTTGCAAATTTACTTCTGGGATTGTTTTGATGTTTTGTGTGATTCTAATGCCTAGATATCTCGTCTTACTTTTGATATTCTCTTGCTCTATATCTAAGTTCCAAGACATTATCTCGTTTTTTTGTTCATTCACTTCATATCCCGCAATGTGCCCGAATTGGGCGGTCAATTCATATATAAGTGCAACCGAGGCGGGCACTTCAGAGGTATATACCATTAGATTGTCCGGCCCATATACCTGAAGGGGGGAATTCCATCTTCTTTTCTAATCCTACCTGCTAAGGGCTCTATATATAGGTTAAAGAGGAGATGAAACAGAGGACAACCTTGTCTAGTTCCCCTTAAGATTTTAAAAGGCATTGAAAGATTACCATTCACCAGAACCCTAGCTGTTGGCTTTCTATATATCATTGCTATCGTCCTGCAAAGAATTTCGCCCAAGTTACACAGCCATATTGTCTGAAGATATGGACAGTTCACCCTATCAAAGGCCTTCGTAGCGTCTAAGGTATCAACTGCCATTGGAGCTTTGTAGACAGTAGCTAGATCTATTGCTCCTATCAAATTATACGTTAGATCGTGGATCCCCCTTCCACTAACAAAGCCTTTTTGATCCTCATGTAAAAGATCCCCCACCACCCAATTTAACCTTTCTGCCAATATTTTTGCGAACATTTTGTAATTGCAATTTAATAGCGAAATGGGCCTATAGGAGTCACAAGCGTCTGACGATTTCCCTGGTTTAGGAATCAGCGTCACTATGGCCTCATTCCAAGATGCTGGCATTTCAACCCCTTTCTCAAAAATCCCCAAAAATAGCTTTACCGAAACTGGCATTAGAACCGCTCCCAATCTTTTATATATCTCTGCAGGCAGTCCATCCAGACCTGCCGCTTTACCTGCCTTCCCTGCCATGATTTCATTCCTAGTCTCCATCACTGCAATGGCGCTGTTGATTTTATTATTATTACATCCGCTGACTCTACGGGGAGCATCCTGTTCCAACCGTTCCTTCACATCTTCCTCCGTAACTGCCAGTCCCTCCTGGTATAACCTCCCAAAGTGTCTGTGAAATGCCTCTTCTATTTCTTTACCGGTCGTAAGCAGTTTCCCTGAAGCCTCACACCTGATTCCTTTTATGAAACCTCTTACCTGATCGCTCTTGGCTTTCCAGGCCAAGAGTTTTCCACAAACCTCTCCACATTCAAAGTGGGTGACTTTACCTGCTTGCCATCTTTTCCGTAATCTCTCTTCTACTACTCCTACCAGTTCCAGCCTAAGCATCTGGAGTGAAGTTTGCAAAGCCACCGTCTCTTGCCCCCCACCCCAGCCACTGACAACTGATGTTCTAACTGCTGAATATTACATTCTAGTTCCCCTACTTCAGTTCTCAACTTCTTCCTTTTAAATGCTTCAATAGAAATTATTCTCCCCCTCAGGAAGGCCTTATACTCATCCCATATAACCCCTAATGGGGGGCTCTCCAAATTCATAGAGAAGAACTCCTCAGTCTCCAAGCCAAGCCTCTCAGTTACTGTTAAATCTGATAATAGGGTACGGTCCATTGTCCATCTCCTTTGCATTGACCTGGTGGATAAGGCTAGAATTAGTGTACATTTGGAAGTGGACTATGATTTTTCTGGGCTTCGTTTTAGTCGTTGTTAACCTAAATGGGTCTCTGTTTATCCTCTGGATGTCGTTAATAAGGCCTTGTTCTGAGCAGTCAACTTGAGTCCCAGCTTTAATTAGCCTTGGTACAAAAGTATTTATGTTATTCACCTCTGCCCCCTCCAGTACTTTTAACAGGAGCAGGTTGTTCCTTCTTTCATTATTTTCCGGGGAATCCAGTTTTTCTTGTATACCCACTCCGCTTTCCTTCAGTATTGTAATCCGTTCCTTATTTGCCCCAGTTTGAAGAGTTAATTTCTTCTTTGTTGTGACGCCAAGGTCCTAGCTGTTAGGTCATCAAGTTTTCTTTCCAGCTTATCGCAAGCAGATCTGGTCTCTGTTTGATTTAATTCTGAGGCCTCCAATCTACTCCTGATTTCTGTTAGCAACTGAATCAGGTCGGAAACTGATTGGGGTGATGATTGACTTGAGGCTCCACCTGCCTGTTCGGGCTGTTTATTCAAATCACAATGTGCTGTCTGTACTGTCTGTGTGCCCCCCTGCGCACCCCCCTGGAAGAATGAGGGGGGCTCTTAACTGTACCTGAGTCTAAACTTTCCTGCTACATCCTCTGAGCACAGGAGTAAGCCACCTCATGGGACTGAAAATCGTCTGTCAAAGTTTGAAATCTGTTTGAACTTAATATAGCGTCTCCCTCTAGAGACCGCAGGGAGCTGGTAGGGGGGGATTCCTGGGTTTTTTGACGTCAAGGTTTTCGTCATTACTTTAATATAGGTTCGCAGTGAAGGGGTGATTCTTGGTTTATACGGCTGGGGGTCCACTCTTTTCTTCCTTAATTTCCCGTTCCTGGGGTTTGCCCTGTCCTCTCTTGGTGGCTGGTCAATGACTGCCTGAACTGACTGGACTTCTAAGGTCTTTCTTATTAGTTTTATTGTACTGCCCTGTATTGTGTTGTGTTGAGTGTTACAACAAACCTGTGGAGGCCACCCTGCTCCTAAGCTTCTAAGAGCATATCTGCTCTGTTTTTGACAGTTTTTACCATTTTCCAGAGTTTCCCCCCCGGTGCCTGATGACAGGGTTACACCTCCCCCAGGAAAATGTACACCTTACCGCCAGATTTGATTGTATCTTCTTTATGGAAGGGTTATTCCCTCCTCCTCCACTGCAGTTTTCCATGTCCAGGACCCACACTGCTGCTTCTCCTTTACCTGGCTCCTGTCCAGCGTTCTCCAACATCTCCAAACTCTGCCCAACCTGCTCGTTGAGCGAGCCTCCCGCACTTGTGCTGCCTGTGCCTCTCTTTCCCCGGACGGGGATTCGTGCTACCACCCTTTGACCTCTGCAGAGCTTGAGCGCTGCTCGAGCCCAGAGCGAGTCCCGGCCGGGTGATCCTGTGGGAACGCAGTCGCCATAGTCGCTTCGACTTGAAAGTGGGGGGCAACTGTGAAAAGAAAGCTGCACTCTCTGTCTTTCATGGTGAGCACTTTTCTAGATGTTTTTATCGTCCTGAACCCGTAGCGCCAGCGGAAAAAAACTTCAGGAAATCAGGAAAAAACAGGAGAAGAAACCTTTCCCTTTTTGAGGAAGCAAGACTTTTTCTATTTATTCTTTGGCAAGCATTAGGAATGCTTCCTTTCGTAGTAAATGAAAACGAGGGGGGTGGGCTTCCCATTTGAGATTGGTAGGAGGTTTTTCTGTGAGTATGGCCATAGGTGACAAGGTGCAATACCCATCTGTCTGAGGTGATGATTTGCCATTGATGGAGGTAATTGGATATCTTCGCACCTACAAGATGGGACGGTTGATTAGCTAGTACCTGGACAAGGTCACTGTTTGTGGCCTGTGTCACAACGCTGAGAGGGCGGTCTTCTGTGAAGCCCTTGCTTAGAGAAACCCGGCGTAGAGGATTGGCAGTATGACTGTTGTTCATATCCCTTTCTGTTTTGGGACTGATAGGACTAATATTGCTGAGAGCGCTGAAATTCTCCTCTATGAGAAGAGAAGCTGCATTCATGCGCTCCTTGAAAAGTTACTTTGCGATATTGAATGGTACCAAGGGATTTGGCAGTATCTGTATCTGTCTTAATGGCAAGCAGAGCATCATCAATATGCTTGCCAAATAGCGTGTCCCAGTCATATGTCATATCCAATATTTTAGACTGGACCTCCGGGCTAAAAGAGGTCACGTTGACCCATCCTTGGCACCTTAGCACAACTGCGCCGTCCAGTTGACAGAAGCCTGTGGAGGTGATGTCCTAGGCACAATATATTTTTTAAGATTAAGTATGCTCGCCCTTCAGTATATATTTTTTTGCTTCCAGCCGTTTATCCTCTGAGATGAGTTCTTTGATGAAGCTGATATCAGACCACATTTGTCGGTCATAATGGCCTAGAATCACCAAGGCATTGGGTGCATGCACTGTAATCATGGACATGATGGAAAATGTTATGCCAATATTATCAGGAAGGCAACCATCCTTGTCAGGTAGTGCCGAAATTGGAGTAGTTGGGTTTTTCGACCTACGTTGCGCTGGTTGAGAAATTACTGAGTTTGGTTTGAGATGTCTTGTCAAACATTCAGGAGAATCCTCAGGGGCCCTGTACTTTTTGTCAATGCGAGGAAGGTCTGCCACTACCGTGGTTGGGTGTTTCAAAACTTTGACTCCTTCCTGCTATATGTAGTCCACAATCAGTATAGTGCGTACCAACTTTCATGCCTGCTCTTTAAAATCATACAAGAACAGTTAGGCTGCTTCACCGACATAGGGAGATGAAATCTGGCTACTGCTCTGTCCATTAAGTTTTGGAAACCTCTGATATCTTCCGGAGGTGAATCATAGGGATGGTGCAGAGTTGGGGATGGTGTTGGTACGATGTAGTCAACCCATAAAGACGGTTGTGAGTCAGGAATCTCACCCCCTTCTCTTTTCTTTCATCGTCAGATGATGATGGATCATCTCTACGTAGCGCTGCTACATGAGAGGTAGGCTTTATTCTAAGAGTTGCTGGCAGAGTGAGAGGTGCTGGAGCAACAGGGGTGGCAGGTTGTGGTGGTGCATCCTGTTGATTAGGGGGATGTGGAAAACTCCTCCGATAATCTGTAAGCATGGTCTGGAGGTGTTGTACCAAGGAAACAGAAATACGTGAAGTATCCCACTGAGGTGTAGGGTCGGAATAGTAACCGCAGGGTTGGTAATGTTTTGGAGTTGGAAGATAGTACTGCTGATGATAATGTACTTCCTGCTCATAATCCTCATCTTCCTCCTGACTTTGAACATTTAGCTCTGATGGGCTGTGGGCTGGACCAAACAGGCCACCGTCATCATCAGAATCCTCAATATCCAGCAGGTCACTTGGAAGCAGGGGTGAGGCCTGGCTGGGTGAAGTGACTTTGCGTCGTAAAAAGGTTCTGGTGACCTTGGAAACCTTTATCATCGTCGACGGTGGGCGATGTAGATGTAATTCTATGATGTCGTTCATGGAACCACTGTTGATGAAGCAATCGTCAATGGGGCCGTCGTCGAATAAAGCGGTAGTGGGAACATCATCGATAGGAGGTTCTTGGACGGGCTTGTCGTCGACGGAGGCTTTGGTGGGGACTTTATCGACGCCTGAATCTTTGTTGAGGAGATTGATGCGCCAATGGTGGACGGCATCTTAGTTTTCGCCATTGACGGTTTCGATGACAAGATGATAGTGCTAGTAGTTGTCGACATTCTCGATGTCGACGGTGAGGGCGTAGTCGAGAGTGATTTTGAAGCAGATTTATACTTTTGGACAGCTCAACAGAGGAGGTATGAGGGCGAGCCTTAACCTTGTCAGATGGCGTGGATGAGCCCAGCAAGGATATTTCTGAGGAGAATTGTGTTTTTCTTCTCCTTTTTCTTGAAGCTGTGAGGCTGGTGAGAAGCCTTTACAGATTTTATGAGCTCCTGTGATGCTCCATCATGGGATCTAGACCTTTTGTGAGACATAGACGAGGTGTCACTATCCTCCTCATATGATAATTTCTGGGCTTTTGTTTTCTGAAGCCACATGAGTAGCCTCCCTTCCCTATCCCTCATGGTTTTTGAGGATAAAGTGTGAAAAGTCTTGCACTCTTTGACCTCATGCTTGGGATGAAGGCAGTAAATGCAGTTCTTATGTGGGTCAGCCACATAAACTCTCTTCTTCCCAAAGGTCTTACATGGATGAAAAAGGCCTTTTTGTCAGAAATAGTAGAGTAATAGTGTTGGAATAGCTTTCAAATGAGAAAACTGAGCAGAACTCAGGGTGACTCCCTTCAAACACGACATGTGGTGAAAATCTGAGGAACTCAGCCTCTCTAGGGAATGTTCTAGAGGGTGCTACAACCTGATTGGTAATAGCTAAAGTTTGGCCCTTTTTTAAAAAAAGGAAATAGATAGTCTATGACAGTTTATGGCCTACTGCCATTTTAGCCTATGCTAATTTAATACATACTGCTTTATTATGGTACCGTGGGACACCCACTTCGATGACGGAGGATGATTCAAGCATGTGAATCTATGAAAGATCCAATACCGGATAACATAACATATAGTAAAACATTCTCACAAATCCACGTAAGCTATAACGTTGTATGTTTCGGTTGTCAGATTTACATTAATTCTTGTTGTAGGCAAAAGTATATTTGCAGCACAGCGGGCAAATATGAGCTCGAGCATTAGATCTTGAGGGAGGGCAAATAAACACCCTTTACTTTGCTGCTGTGTTTGTGTCAGTGCGGGAAAAATAACTATGTCTATTTCCAATACGGGGAACCATAATAGTTATCTTGCTAATGTGAAAAGAGATGAGCGGTTTCATACTCTGGTCTCTGCTGTTGCAGTCTCTGTGTCAGATACAGACAGTGCGAAGCCAATTACAGGTTTTTGGTTTACATTGGAACATCGTGGCCTGAGTAAATGATGTTAGCCTCAAAGGTCAGCGGCCATATTGAGTGTAAATAAGATAAAATCACATCCAATTAGAACAAGGAGAATTGTAACACTTCCAAAACAAGTTTGTAAAGAAAAGTGCACATGGCTTTGGTTCTGCATCATGGGAAATGTAGTTGCATTTGTAAGCTGCGAGCCATGCTGCTAATACTGTAAAAATAAGTCTCATGCACAATAACAGCGCACTTTTTACACATAGGAGAAGTAGTAAAAAGGTGAGAAAATTACACAAGCGCTGGCTCTTCCCAGTCGTGGGGGACTCGTGCAGCTACTTGGGTGAAGTTCCTCTCAGGCAGCAGCTTGAAGTGCTCTGCTGCCCCAAGAAGCTCTGTACTCACGATGAGGATGTGCAGGGTCCAAGGGTGTGCCGGACATGCAATTGGCTGGCAAAGTAGCCACGGCCTTCTCAGTGACCGGTCACCCATTTAAAGAGTGCGCAAACACAAAGGAAAAATCCTTCAGAGAAGGGATACCGTAATAGAACAATACTCCAGGGGAGGAGTAAGACATGAGAAAGTGAGTCATATAACCGCAAGAAACCACAAAGAAGAAAGCTTTTCGGAACGACACACACTTTAACCATTCAGTAGCGAGGTAATGCCCAAAGTCTGTAGGAGTGACTACACCATAGCTCAGGGGTAATGTCTTCTCAATCTGGTGGCACAGGCTCCTCTGGGACAAAGGTTCGAATCCCATCAATGCTGGCAAAGCTTAAGGCGGAAAAAAATCAAGCAGTTTTTAGCTTCCTCTCTGGTCTTTTACAGCTAGATGGGCCAAAGTACCCAGTGTGGATGGGAGGCGGTACCAGCCATGTGGTGCTCCTAAGGAGTTATAGATCATATCTTGTTTTTCTGCCCAGCAGATGAGAGCAGCAGGCGATGATGGATATTACCGCTGTGCCGGTCCCTAGGCACTAGAGATGGCCAGAATGGGAACGCAAATAGGCCCTGGCAATTGAGTCAGGCCAGCGGCTGGGGAGGAGGGGAGCGCGTGTAAAACGCTGCAGCGTCTTTTTGTTACTGGGGGCCGGTATTATAACTATGCTGCAAAACCAGCCCCCCGTAACAAAAACGGCCCCCAGGGGTCTAAAACCTGCCCCCGTCCTGGCCACCCACCGGTGAAATGACTGGTGTCTGCTACGGCCAGTCTGGCCCTGGCACTAGAGAATACCAAGTTACCTTACGATACTGAGAACTGATCTCAGTAAGGTATTACATTTTGCACTAACACGTTATCTGTTGACTAGGTGGAAAGTTAGAGCATGGTTGATATAGCAATGTGATAACCTGCATTTCCTATGCTCAGTCTTGGATCCTAACGCATGGCCCTCCTGCTATTTCTCCACATCCTACACTACAGTGCACCTATTAATTAACAATCTTTTAATTATTTAAAATCTGTTGTACTTATAACCCTCAGAACTGTAATGTGTTTTATTGGAACAAAATTTATATTCTTAAATATTTATGCTTTATACTAAATACTGTCTTTTATGTGGTTTTATGGCCTTTTGAGCCGAAATAAAGCTGAATTAAATTGAATTCAGCATGCCTCGCAGAGCAGCCCATGCATGCTGCTAGGCTCCACCTAAGAAGGTGCATTTTGACTCACATTTTGCAGCACGCAAGTCATTATGGAGGCTCTTGTACCAGTCTCTATGTGATTTCCAACTGTGCATACCTCCATTAATTGTTTCACAGTGAAAATAATGTTCCTATACCATCCTTGCCGTTTGTGTGCCGACCTCTCCTACATGATTACTGCCTTCATCTTTCACATATGCCAAGAAGGCATGATTTACAATTTGGGTTCATATGCAACTTATCTACCCTTCTTCATCCAGTGATTCATAATGATATACAAAGTTATTCCTTGTTTCAAGGATAAAGTTTGGCCAAAGCAATGTGCCTTTACATTTATTCTTGTGACTCAGTGTAAATATTTCAGGATGGCGGATTAATGTAATAGTCTCTCTATTCTCATTAACCTTCTGCATCAAACCAAAACTGGGGTGCATCAACAAAGCATCGGTTTGTTGAACGTTGGATATTAACTAGGTAGTGCTTTGCCATAGGCGTTCTGCAGGCCATGAATAAAGCCCAGTAAGAAAGTGTCATGTCTGCTCACAGTGCCTCAGTGGAATGATGGAGAGGAGGGTACGTTACACCAGTGCTCGGGATCTCTTTCTATCCAGACATACACGAAATCCAGCTCACCAACCAGGCTCAAGGAAAGCCAAGGTACAAGGGAAGTAAAAAACCCTGAAGAGTCAAGATCCTCATAAAAGAAAAACTGCTTTATGGCCCGTTTTATTCCTTCGCATCTTAAAAAAGACATAATTGCATGACTGCTTTTAACAAGAGTAGCCCATCAACCTCCTGTCTCTGCGCTGCTCCCCTGCCTGGCTCCTCGAGACCAGGACTAAGCTTCCTAGTCCCACAGCCTCCTGTTCGTGCCTGCAGTCCCTCCACTGCCTCCCACTAATTATTTGCTTTTTAATTTTATTTAACTCTATTTAATTTGCCTGGTAATTTTCGGTTATCTCTTCCATTTATTTAGTAGTTTAACTGCTTTTGTGCTGATATTGGTGCTTTGGTTTCCCCTTGTGCTGTTGTTGTTTCACTGCCATCCTGCCGCTTCTCACCCGATCTCCTGCCTCCCGCTCAGCCCCTCCTACCCACCGGACTACTTAAGGCGGCCGTTGAACGGCCACGCCGCTGGCGCGCTGAAAGTGTGCTAGTGCAAGCCTGTCTCTGCCTATCCGTGCCTGGACCGCATCCCAGCACCAGGCCCTCCCACCATTCACCACTACACCACCAAGGACCTCCTGGCCCTAGACCCTGGACGCCAACTACTTCAAAGCCTCCCCGCAATCTACCAAAGGACCCTTCACCTGCCACCACTGCCGCTTCTCCTCTTGCACAGGACAACTGGATATCACTGAACCTCATGCGTACAAGACCAAGCACATCCCAGCACCACTCCAATACATCCTGCTAAACGTCCGCTCCCTCTTCAAACATGCCATAGACATTTAGGACACCTTCACCATCCTCTCCCCGACGTGGCTTTCATCACAAAATGTGGCTCAACCCCAGTGTGAACCCCAACATCCCCACCGCCACGCCCATTGGCTACAAGATCATGCACAGAGACCCTGCAAAGAAACACGGTGAAGGCATCGTCATAATCTTCGAGGAAAACATGCAATGCACCATCACCAATGACGACCCCACACCCTCATGGAACACCTCAACATCCGACTACAAACTGACGCCATGACCACGAAACAAGGCAACCTCACCACTGGGACCCTGACCAGCCTTCTGCCATGCCATCTCCAACCTCATCTCACCCCTAGACTACTTAAGGAGGCGGCTGCGCCGCCACGCTGCTGACGTGTGGAAGGCGTGCCAAAGCTTGCCCATCTGTGCCCATCCGTGCCTGGACTGCACCAAGCACCAAGCACCAGAACCCCTGACCCTCCCACCATCCACCACTACACCACCAAGGACCTCCTGGCCCTAGACCCTGGGTGCCAACTGCTTCACAGCCTCCCCGCGATCAACCAAAGGACCCTTCACCTGCCACCACTGCCGCTTCACATGTTGCACAGGACTACTGGCCCGCACTGAACCTCACACGCACAGACCAAACACAACGCAGCACCACTCCAATGCATCCTGCTAAACGTCCGCTCCCTCTGCAAACAAACCATAGACATTTGGGAGACCATGACCACCCTCTCTCCCGACATGGCCTTCATCACGAAACGTGGTTCAACCCCCACCACAAACCCTGATATCCCCACCGCCAAGCCCATCGGCTACAAGATCATACACAGAGACTCTGCAAACAGACACGATGGAGGCATTGCCGTAATCTACAACAAACCCATCCAATGCACCATCACCAACGATGACCCCACACCCTCATGGAACACCTCAACTTCCGACTACAAACCGACGCCATGAGCACGATAAAAGGTATCCCTGCCACCGGGACCCCGACCAGCCTTCTGCGACGCCTTCTCCGACCTCATCACACCCCTGGCCCTTCACCCCAACCCCCACCACTGTGTTTTACTGGGCAATCTCAGTTTCCACATGACGACCCCAACAACACCAACAGCGCCTCCATCCTAGAGAACCTCAACAACACTGGCTTCACCCAACTTATCACCGAACCCACACATAAAGCCAGACACACACTTGCTGCCATCTTCGCCTCCAGCGACGGACTCCAATTCACCCACGCCAGAGAGCTCACCTGGACCAACCACGTGATCATCGACTTTTCCACCTCTAGCAAAGCTCAACATACAAGCAACAAGAACCACAGTGCCACCCACCACAGTTCGTGAAAAGTCACCAAAATGAAATGGACCCAATCCCTCAGCACCACTCAACCCTAAACCTTATCAGATCTCAACCAGGCCACCTAGAACTTTGCCACCTGGATTACCAAATGCACCAATGAAGTCGCCCCACCAAAACCAGCCAAAACCAACAAAGCCACGAAACAAGCCAGTTAGTATACCCCAGAGCTCAGAACCACTTTTATTTTATTTATTTATTTATAACCACCAAGCAAAACTGCTACCAACTCAAGAAGCATTGGTGAGCTTCCAAGGGCACCTCTGGTAGAGTTGCCCACAAAGCTGCCCTTAGCTACTACCATCGGCACATTAAGGAAGCATCAACACTGTGGCCAACTACATGAAGGAACTATTCAAGATTGTCAAGGAATACACCAACCCTCCAGCCACAAGGAACATCATCCACCTCTCCCAAGACCTCTGCAACTCCCTCTCGGACTACTTCCACAGCAAAATAGCCATGATTTACACCAGCTTCGACCCCCAACAAACCACCCCCAGCCTTGACAACCACAAGCAGCCAGCAATTACCAGCCGAACACTAACCACCTAGTCTCAAATCATGGCTCAGACCACCTCTACCATCATGTTGTCCATCCCCTCCGAAGCCCCCACTGACTCCTGCCCCACCATCTCTTCAACCTCAGAATGGACCCTATTGGTATAGAGCTCACCAGCATCCTCAGCACTGCCATCTCCAGAGCAGCTTTTCCAGGCGTATGGAAACACAAGGAGGCCAGACCTCCTGCAAAAATCCCTCAGCCAACCCCAGAGACCTAAAAAATTACAGACCAATCTTCGTGCTCCCCTTCCTGGCCAAAGTACTCAAGAAAGCCATCAACCAACAGCTCACGACTTCTTAAAACCCAACCAACTACTCGACGCCTCAGAATCAGGATTCCGTGCCAACCACAGCACCGAGACCACGCTGATTACCGCCACAGATGACATCAGCTCTCTCCTTGACCGCAGAGAAACTGAGGCTCTGATCCTCCTAGATCTTTCCCCTGTGTTCAACGCTGTCTCCTACCACACCCTCATCAATAGAGTCCACACCGCCAGCATACAGCCCTCAAATGGATCACTTTCTTCCTCTCAGGAAGCACACAGAACATCTCCTGCGGCGTACCCCCAATGATTAACCCTCAGTCCCACCCTATTCAACATTTACATGACCCCACTTGCAGTCGTCGTCAGCTTCCACAGCCTCAACATTATCTCCTACACCAACGACACTCAACTCATACTCTCACTCACCGATGACCCTACCAACGCCAAAACCAACTTCTGCAGCACCATGGCAAATGTAACCAATTGGATGGGAGACAGCTGCCTCGTGTTCAACTCCGACAAAACAGAAGTACTGATCTTCGGGAAGAACACCTCCATATGGGATCACAGCTGGTGACTAACACCCACAACGACAGACCACGCAAGCAACCTCAGCATCATCCTTGACAGTTAACTAACAATAGAATGACAAGTCAACGCAGTTGGCTACTTGTGCTTTCACATCCTCTGCATGCTCTGCAGAATCTTCAGATGAATCCTCATCAACACCAGAAAGGCCACCATGCAGGCCCTCATCACCAGCCGCCTAGACTACAGCAACGATCTCTGCATCGGAATCTCCACTTTACTCCTCAAAAGACTCCAGACCATACAGAATACAGCTGCCAGAGTCATCCTGGACCTCCCCAAATGGTCCCACATCACCCCCCGCTAATAGACCTCCGCTGGCTGCCCATCCAGAAGAGATGCTAGTTCAACCTCCTCACTCATGCCTACAAAGCTCTACACAGCCAAGGACCAGCGTACATCAACCATCGACTGAAGTTCAACCTGCCCGGAAGACACATGCGCTCTGCCGCACTCACCCTTGCACACACCCCTGGCATCCATCACAGCCGCATAGAGGGCTGCTCCTTCTCCTACATTGCCGCCAAGACCTAGAATGCCCTACCTCTCCACCTCTGTACAGCCACCTCCCAGGCGGAGTTCAGAAAGAAGCTCAAGACCTGGCTTTTGGGTGGAGACACAGCACCTCAGTGCCCAGATGTCCTAAGGGTTGAAAGTGTGGGCTTTACAAATACTGATTGATTGAGTGATTGATTGAACAAATATAATAATGCATCAATCAGCAATATGTGTGAGCTCCATGCTAGAGTTATGGAAAACACATACAATAACAGAGCATTGAGCACACACTAGTGCAAACTCTGTCTATCATTACACCCATTCGTTTTGGCCATCTCAAACTCCAGGAACAAGAAAAGGCACAAAATAGATCATGGAGCAAGTTACCATTAAACTTGTTTCTCAGATTCTCATCTCTTTAAACAACTAAATAGCAAAGTCTCTTTCTTGTCTGAAGTGGCATGCATACTCCCAGAAACATCCACAGTACTTGGTGACGAGACACAGAGTGTGACCTACAGTCTTTGTAGTCATAGCTAACCACCTATTCCACATACTGTCCGACAAATGATATTTTAGTTTCATTTTAATCTTGGCTAAATCGATGTGAGGACCATGCATGCCTTTTTTTTTTTTTAGCTGTGTAACTTCATGTACGTCAGAGTTATAGAGATCAGTTTGTGCCAGAGGGTTCTCGACACTAATTATAATCTAAGGACAAGAAAGGAATTGAAGATGGAGCCAGATTTTCACAGGTTTGCGATATTCCATGTGTTTCTGTGGGGAGTGTGGAGGTTTCCAAAGATGGCCTCATACAGTGAGCTCTGTAAGAGGTTTCAATTAATTTCAAAGGCCATGCTACCACCAAAGCAACTGTTCCTACGCACCACAGCTGCAGGAGCACTATCCCTACCCACCAGTGCTGCAGGAGCATTTTGGTTGTCACATTCACACTCTCTATACCTTGAGATTAGGCCTGGGCGGTAAATTCCGTTCTGTTCGCGGAATTTGCGAAATTTGGGTAATTTCGCGTTCCGCGGAGAACGCGAAATTGCCCAAAAACTGCGTTCCGCGACTTCGCGAAATTTTTTGCTTGTTCGCGTTCTCAATATGCGTGTTCGCGAGATATTTCACCCCGAGCACGCAAACAGCGATCGCGAACAGGAAAAAAGTATCGCGAACAAATTCCGCGTGTTCGCGGAATTTCTGCGTGTTCGCGGAGATTTTTTACCGTTTCGCGGAGATTTGCGTAACGCGATTACGCAAATTCCGCCCACCCCTACTTGAGATACTTTCATCCTTGGAAACTGCTGCTTCTGTAACCCCTCATCCATATTTTATATCTTCTTCACTCTAGACAGCTCTGGAAAAAGATGAGACACAATTGTTCACATTGTCCCAAATACCTCTAACAAGCAATGGAATGAACAAATCTTAAAAAACATAAAACTCCTGTGGCAACTTATGATATGGTTTAAAAGGCACTGTTTGAAGAAAACACACCTGTGTTACGTTTCTTCCCTAACTTTTCCAACAATTGTATTCTCTTCTGACTTTAAACAGATTTTTGCGTCAAAATCGTTAACCTGCGTATTTTCCTCCTGTCATTAACACTAGAAAGGTCTGTTCATATGGTTGGTGCTTTCGCTAAAAAGTAAAATCCAAAGTTAAGCACTAGGGGGCCCATTTCCCATTCGCAAACGGGCTGATTCTCAGAATCGGCCCGTTTGCGTATGGTAAAAAGCCTTTTGGGATGTATCATCCCAAAAGGCCCTCGCACAATAGGGAATCGCAAAATTTGCGATTCCTTATTTTGCGAAAGCATTTAAGGAATCACAAATTGCAATTCCTTAAATGCGATGTAAAAAGCACCCAAGTTGTGCAATTTCTCCTTAAGAAATCGCAAATTACCACCAACTTCAGGTTGGTGGTAATTTGCGATTTCTTTGAAAAATGCACTTTTTTGAATTTTTCAAAGTGCCATGTAGCGCACATACATGCCCATAGGGCATGTATGTGTGCCACATGTGCACACATGCACATTTCAGGGGTGCAACAGGGTGTCCTTTTGATACCCTGGCACCCTTGAAATTGCATTCTCAATTTGCGATTCTCTGATTGAGAATCGCAAATTGAGAATGTCTTCCCATTCATTCCTACGGGTCTCTAGGCCCGTAGGAATGAATGGGGAGGTATTCCTTAATTGCGAATCACAATTTGCGATTTGCAATTAAGCAATATGAAGGATTCGCAAAATTATTTGCGATTCCTACATACATAGCGTTTTGCGATTCTCAAATAGCGATTCGCAAAAAATCGCTATTTGAGAATCGCAAAAGAACATTTTGATACATATGGCCCTAGATGATTCAAATCTGTAACTTATAGGCAGGCTAGTTCAACATATAGCATTGGCAATCTAGTGCAGGTGGTTAAAGCACCTGCTACAGAGATCTGAATACAAACTGGCAACAGGATTGAAATATCACAAAGTTTTAGAGGGTTAATGTCGTAGAATGGTACTGCATGTAACATACAGGTCATGTGTGTAAAAGCTAAATGCATAGCCTGAAGCACTCCAGCATTTTTGTAGAGGCCTTTTTGTAACCTGCAGGACAGAAGTTCTTACACAGTTCTGGTGATAACTAAGTGCTTCCTGGCTGGGAAGCATTAAATTATGTGACATTATGTGAAATTATGAAGAAAAAGCAAATTATGCAACATAATGCAGCACATTTTTTTATAGTATTACTTCATTATTTTATCATTTTTTACATATGGCAATACTGTTTTAGCAATGGTTTTGCATTATTAGCACTAGTTTAACAGTCAAATACAGAAATAGGCAACTGAAAGATGACCAGTTAACCTTTATGAAGAGCCTTCTATCTGCGCACAAACACGTTGCAAACTTCTTAGTAACATTTGGTCCATTAGAAACATTTTTTTTTTAAGTCTGCAGATTATGCAGCTGATGATGGATTATGTGGTAAATGCAGCAAA
This sequence comes from Triturus cristatus, assembly GCF_964204655.1. Lineage (NCBI taxonomy): Eukaryota > Metazoa > Chordata > Amphibia > Caudata > Salamandridae > Triturus > Triturus cristatus. The sequence goes on from NC_140582.1 coordinate 240,787,213, forward strand.
ATCTATAATTATGCGTGGGGGAAAAAGTAGCGGAGCAGAATCGCATAATTTCAGTGCCCCTGGGCATAAATTTAAATCATTTTGGATATAATTGAAGTTTAATTTTTGAGGTATTAAGTTTGTTAGTAATTTAAACATAGTCTAAAACCCAACAAAATCATATTGCGGTTTGGGATGTATAAAGATTCATTTTGGTAGGAGTGTACACACACACATCTATGGATACATTGCATTGATTTGGCAAATCATATTAAATTATGCCATATGTGTATATACTTTTCTATGCTTTTACTGAAACAAAAGTTGCGTCATATACTGCATCAAACAATTCTGCTGTCTCTCCTACTTCTTGCTCTATCCTCAGACACATTTCCTTTAGAATTCATTTTAGAGATCAACTTGTGTGTAGGGTTTATGCTTCGCTTGGTGGCTGGCTTTGATAAGTAAGGTGTGGCTGCGTGTCCTAATGTGCGGATTCCTCACACCTACTAAAGAATGCAAGTCTTGTTAAATGACAATACTAATTACTCATGAACTGACTCAGTGGATGCCTGAGTCCTTCTTTCGGGTTGAAGTTTCAAGGACCAGAATCCAGTTGAAACAAGCATTTGCAATGCAATAGGTCTCGTATAAATGAGAGTTTAAGCTATTGGCAATGCAATAGTTTAAACTCTAGCAAATGCAAAACCTATCCCGTATTATATATGAGAGCACCTTCAAATGTGAATTCAGCACGCCTGCTATACAAAAAAAAAATAACGAATTTGATTTAACAGAACAAAATGTTGCTTTATGTAGAATAAGAATCTTGCCTCTTGGGGGCTGTGGCCAGGAAGGCACCATGAACAGAAGCTTCGCACGGAGGTTCCGCTTCTGGTCTGGCCCTGCGTCTTATTCTGCACCTGTCTCACAGCTGTTGCCCTCCACGGCTGCCCCGGCTTGCTCTATGTGCCGGGGGGTACTATGGGGCCCGCCGTGACTGCTGTTGGAGCTGAGACCTCTGGCGGCCACAGAGTTGGGACTGTGGCTGACATGGTAGATAAGCACTGCAGCTGCAGGCCCCAGCACCATCTGAGGTCATTTCGGTGATCCTTGGCGCTGTAGTTGCCCAGCCATCTGGCAGCCTGTTGATGTGCCCTCGAGTGGCTTCCTGTCCTGAACTGGTGGTGCGGTGATACGCCGGGGCTGCCGCTGAAGCCATTGACCGGGGGTCTGCAGTTGGTGTGGCCTTAGCGGTGTGGCCAGAGCTGAGGGCCCCAGCATATCAGGAGGTCCTGGCCCAGCATGAGGCAGCCACAGGGACTGAGGCCACAAGACGGGACCACTGGCACGTCCCTGGGAGGCTCGAAGCCATGGACTCCATCCGGGAGTAAGTGCGCCTCTCCTCTTCGCAGTGTGTGCATCTGGAACAGCGAACGCACCTTTGGCCAGTGAGCGACAAGCACCGCAGCCGACCACCGATGGGGGAAGCAAGGCCACTGCTGAGCAGTGTGCACCTGAAAGAAAATAGTGCTCACCGACTACATAACGCCGACCGTGTAACACCGCAAGTAAAAGGTCCAGTCGTTATGGGCAGTCACAAAAGGAGACAGTACGGTAACAAGGAGGGACTAAGAAGCCTCATATTGAATCAGAAGCCAGCGTATACCAAGGACAATGACACCAGCCAATAAAAAATATGGGTGGAGAGTGGGCAAGGGTTCCACAGCATTTCAACATCATACCATACTACAGCATGCCTCACAGAGTGAGCAGCGCATGCGCGCTGCAACGGTAGGCTCGACCTAAAAAGCCCAAAAACCTGTGGAAGACTTGGGTATCACACAGTGCCGGGTCAGCAATTAACATTCTTGATTGTGATCAAACACCAAGCAGGGGGCAATACTATTTGTGTGAGGGCTGATTACTGTGCTCATTAAGTTTACAGTGTGACACATTTTAAACGAGCTCGTGCATACACATTTTTTAATGAAGCAGTGTTAGAGTCGGGGATCTCTGGTTGGCGCAAGGTTGCCCTTGTGTCAAGCAGGAACCCTCTCCTCCACGTCAGGGCGCAGGATAACCCCTTGCGAATGACCCTTGCTCACCCTCTAGGTGCGTGGCGTGAGCAGCCAAGGCGATTCCTCAGGCGTTGTTGGTTAAGCACTTACAATCCCACACACAGTAAATACATCAATCCCCCCAGAAACGGACACCAGACTTGGATATATATAAAAATACGCTTCTTTATGTAAAAATAGGTATATATATCTCAGCAGACTTATCACAAGACCAATAACGTTTTCGCTATGCCACCAGGTTATAAAGCAGGCAAATGTTCTTTGTTCGTAGTTTCAAATAGATACTTTGCAGTCTCTTGCAAATGTCACTTGTGGTTCCAGTACTTACAGAGATCGACTCCTGTGAACGGGGAAATAAGGCGTTGTGGGCCCCGAGCCCGATACTGGAACCTCTTCCGTGATGTGGAGAGTCGGCACAGGTCGGTGCGACTCTCAGCTTGAGAAGTGGTCTTGGGTCCTCGATCAGCGGGTGTGGGCAGGTAGGCAGGCGCGGCCCGCGACCCTCAGCACGGCGGTGCAGGGGGGTCTCCACAGCGGGGGCGGCGCGGCCTGAGATGTCCGGGGATAGCGAAGCGGGGTCACAGGGCACAGTCAGTGCAGCTGGATGACCCGGCGTAGATCACAGTCGTCGGACGGCTTCCGGCGGGAGGGGTGATAGCGCGTTCAGCGCGCTCCAGTGGCAGGCGGTGACAGGGGTGCAGGCGGCCTAGCCCGGGGACAGAGAGCGGCTCAGGACGGAGCGGGGCTCTCACGGGGTTACGGCAGGCGAGCTCCTGAGTGTCACGGCCCTAGGAGGGGCGATGAGGGGCGCAGTCTCTTTTCCAGCGGGATGCCCACACGGCTCGAATCGGAGGACGAGCAAAAGCACAGAGAACCCACTGGTCCTGGGGTTCAGTTCAGGGGGCAAGCTCAGATCAAGCCCTTGGAGAATGTTTCAAGCACAAAGCAGCAAAGTCTTTTCAGTAGTCTCTTCCTCTCCTTTCTCAGCAAGGCAAGCAGCAGGCCAGCTCCTCCAGCGTCTCCTTCTCCTTCTAGTCGGGCAGAGGTTCTTTGTGGTAAAACAGGATTCTGATTTCTTAGGAGCCAGGCTCCTACTTTTATACCATGATTCTTTTGTTCTTTAGCGCCAGGGGGCCTAGGCCTGGCTCAGTCCAGTTCTGGAGCACTTTGTTATGGTGACTCTGCTCTTTCCTTTCAGCAGCAGGGCAGAGACATCAGCCGCCCCACAGGGGGCGGCGCCGGCTTTGTGGTGGCAGAGCACAGGTCTATTCAAGAGTCAAGGTGTACTCCTCCCACCCATCCTGGTGTCATCTCCCGGCCCACCACCTGGCAGCCAACCTGTCTCTGGGGATCCCCCCACCCTGCTCCTTACTGTTGCTAGGCAGAACACACACACACACAGCAGAGGCGGACTGAGATGGTCAGGTCAGTAAATACTAACTTTCTAAAAGTAGTATTTACAAACCCAGGATATTAAAATAAACTTGACTACAAGAAGTATTTTATTATTCTGAGTTCAGGCATACTAAACTTGACACTCTACCATGCTCTCTGAGTCCACTGGGGTCACCGCGTTGGCGTGATCCCAGCAGCCCATTCTGGCCTATGGAGAGCAGGTAGCCTTCAATAGTGAAGAACGAAAATGGCTGTAATTCACTACTAAGACATGCCACACACATCAGGGCATGTCCTACCTTATGCCTACAATGCACCCTGCCCTTGGGCCTACCAGAGGGGTGGCTAATATGTAGGTAAGGGAAGGTTTAGGGACTGGCAAGTGGGGGCACTTGCGCAGTCAGCGCGACGGTCCCGGACCGCGCACAGGGTCTGCGGTGGCAGACCCTAGACACATTTTACAAGGCCGCTTCCTGTGGGTGGCGCAACCAGCGCTGCAAGCCCACCAGCAGCATTGGCATTCACAAGCCCTGGCACCCCTGGTGCACTCTACTGGGGACTGACAGTGAATCCAATAAACCAATCATGAACATCAATTACAGGTACACTTTACCTAGGGAGCACTTGCACTGCGGCACGGATTAGCCGTGGCGCAGTGCCCTGAGCGGACAACACCAGCAAAACAATCGAGGCACACCATCAAAAAGTGGAAGGGAAACTCACGCCAAGGTGCCAGGTCTAACACGTGTCCCCTCCAGCTGAAATGTGGGGAGAACTACCCTTGCCCAGGGGGTTCCTCGTCACTAAGGCGGAAATACCTGGACAGACCGTCAGCGTTGGCGTGATCTGTACCAGGACGGTGTTCCACCGTAAAGTCCATACCCTGTAGGGAGATGGACCACCTCAACAGCTTCGGGTTCTCACCCCTCATTTGCATCAACCATCTGAGGGGCCTGTGGTCCGTCTGAACCCGGAAGTGAGACCCAAACAAGTAGGGTCTTAGCTTCTTCAGCGCCCAGACCACAGCAAATGCTTCTCGCTCAATTGCACTCCACCTACTTTCCCGTGGAAGTAACCTCCTACTGATGAAGGCTACGGGTTGGTCCCAGCCCTCCTCAGTCATCTGTGAGAGAACAGCCCCTACACCATGCTCTGAAGCGTCTGTCTGCACTAGGAATTCCTTGGAGAAGTCAGGGGCCAAGAGCACGGGCGCCGTGCACATGGCAGTCTTCAGGGTGTCGAAAGCTTTCTGACAGGTGTCAGTCCAAATCACGTTCCTGGGCTGCTTCTTGGAAGTCAGCTCTGTCAAGGGGGCAACAATCGTTCCATAGCCCTTGACAAACCTCCTGTTGTACCCAGTGAGCCCCAGGAAGGCCCTCACTGCGGTCTGCGTCTTGGGGGGTTCCCAAGCCAGGATGGTCTCAATTTTGGGTTGCAAGGGTGCCACCTTGCCACTCCCCACTTGGTGTCCCAAGTACACCACGGAACCCTGCCCGATCTGGCACTTGCTTGCCTTGATCGTGAGGCCTGCTCGGCGCAGAGCCATCAACACTTCCCAGAGGTGGCGCAGGTGTTCGGGCCAGGTGGCACTGAACACTGCGATGTCATCCAGGTAGGCGGCACTGAACGCATCCAGCCCAACCAGTACCTGGTTGACCAACCTCTGAAAGGTGGCAGGGGCATTCTTCATCCCAAATGGCATGACTCGGAACTGGAAGTGCCCATCTGGTGTAGAGAATGCTGACCTCTCTTTGGCCCCATCGGTCAAGGCGATCTGCCAGTACCCAGACGTTAAATCAAACGTGCTGAGGAACCGGGCAGCCCCCAGCCGATCAATGAGCTCATCAGCTCTGGGGATGGGGTGCGCGTCAGTCTTCGTTACTGAATTGAGTCCTCTGTAGTCCACACAGAACCGGAGTTCAGGTGTGGCTCCCGGCGCAGCAGCTTTGGGCACAAAGACCACGGGGCTGGACCAAGGACTGCTGGAGGACTCAACCACCCCTAGCGCAAGCATTTTGGAGACCTCCTCCTTGATGCAAGCTCTGACCCTGTCAGTTACCCTGTAAGCCTTGTGCTTCACAGGTAAGCTGTCTCCTGTGTCCACATCATGGACGCACCAATCTGTGACACCAGGAACCAGGGAGAATCTGTCGGAAAACTGCCCCAGCAAGTGGCGGCAATCTTCCTGTTGTTCGGGCGTCAGGGTGGGTGAGAGGTTAACTCCATCCACTGACCCATCTTTCTCAGAGGCCACTAAGAGGTCAGGAAGAGGCTCGGTCTCCTCTTCCATTCCATCATCAGTGGCCAGCAGCATGCCCACTTCAGTCCTCTCTAAGTGGGGCTTAAGGCGGTTAACATGTAGGACCCTCAAAGGGTTCCTGGGAGACTGCATGTCCACCAAGTAGGTGATAGGACTTTTGCGCTCCACAACCTCAAATGGACCTGTCCACTTATCCTGAAGTGCACAAGGCTCCACTGGGGCCAAGACCCACACCTTTTGTCCAGGTTGAAGCTCTACCAGAGTGGCATTCCGGTCGTACCACCGCTTCATCTCCTCCTGGCTGGCTTCCAGATTTGCCTGAAACGCCGAGTCTGGTTTCGGAAGGCCAGCATGTAGCTGTATACATTCTGGGGAGGTTTCCTGGGAGATTGCTCCCAGCCTTCCTTTACCAAACTCAGAGGTCCTCTTACCGGGTGACCATACAGAAGCTCAAAGGGGCTGAATCCTAGAGACTTCTGTGGCACCTCTCGGTAAGCGAAGAGCAGGCATGGCAAGAGGACGTCCCACTTACGCCTCATTGGACCGTCCAGGCCCATGATAATGCCTTTGAGGGTTCGGTTGAATCTCTCAACCAACCCATTTCCTTGGGGGTGGTAAGGAGTGGTGAACTTGTAAGTTACCCCACACTCCTTCCACAGGGATTTCATATATGTGGATATGAAATTGGTCCCCCTGTCGCTCACCACCTCTAGAGGGAATCCCACTCGGGAGAAAATTCCCATCAGTGCCCGTCCCACCACGGGGGCCGTCACTGTCCTCAGAGGGATGGCTTCAGGGTACCGGGTGGCATGGTCCACCAAGACCAGGATGAACCTGTTGCCCAGGGCTGTCTTGGGGTCCAGAGGCCCCACAATATCAATACCCACTCGTTGGAATGGCGTACCGACCACAGGGAAAGGTTGCAGAGGAGCCTTGTGCTTCCCTCCGCTCTTACCACTTGCCTGGCAAGTCTGACAGGTTCTGCAGTAGGAATCGGAATTCTTGTGCATTTGGGGCCAGTAAAAGTGGGTGACAAGCCTGTCATAGGTCTTGTCCATCCCCAAATGTCCTGCTAACGGCACATCATGAGCTAGCCCCAGTAGGAAGGTTCTGAACTTCTGGGGTACCACCAGCACACGGGCTGACCCAGGTTCAGCAGCCTTAGGCTCGGAATACAGGAGGTCACTCTCCCAGTACACGTAGTGTGTTTTGGCCTGAACACCATTGGCCTGGTCTGCAGCCTGCTGCCGCATACCCACGAGAGAAGGGCATTCTTTCTGCTCCCTGCAGAATTCCTCCCTGGAGGGACCTCCTTCTTGCTGCCAATGGGTCAGCTCAGGCAAGTCTCCCAGTTCGGCAATCTGTTCCCCGTTAGGCTCCAGAGCATCCCCCTCAGGGTCTACTTCCTCCTGGGCCGTGGGAACTTCGGGGGCCGGTTTCCCGCGCCTCCTGCGCCTTCTCCCTAAGGCCGGTTCCTGGACCTCTCCCTAAGGCTCCAGGACCCTCTCAACACCCCTACTGGCTGCCATGGACCGGGTGGTCACGCACGCCCAGTCGGGTAGACCCACCATCCTCAGATGCGTGGTCTTCTCCACCTTTTCCCAAGGGGAGCTCTCCAGGTCGTTCCCTAGCAGACAGTCTACAGGCATGTCAGTTCTCACAGCGACTTGTAGAGTACCAGAGACCTCCCCCCACTCAAAGGGAACTTGAGCCATTGGACAACGACTCTCTATGTTGTCAGCATTGACAACCCTACAGTAGGCATTGGGTACAATCTGCTCTTGAGACACCAGGTGTTGCCTCACCGAGGTCACGCTGGCTCCTGTATCTCTAAGAGCCTCAACCTTCTTTCCATTGATGGTCACTACTTGCCCATATTTCTTAGTGTTAGAGGGTAAGTAAGTGTCGGGGACCATCTCACTGTCTCCTAGCGAGACTAGGGTCATCTGCCCGGGACCCCCACCCTCCTGGACTGCTACCTCCTCCCCAAAGTTAACACTAGCTACTTGCCGGGGTGGAGCACCAGTGGGTGCGGTCTTACCAAACAGGCGACACTTAGGATCAGAGGCAATGTGACCCGGGTCACCACACCTATAACAATTGAAGGGCCCCTTTGGAACAGGTCTACCTGTCGGGCCCCGTTCTGCTGCGGGGGTGGGGGAGGCTGAGAACCCTTCTGCTGGTTCCCTTGGGAATTACTTTGGGGGCCTTTTTGGAACCCCTTCTGTTTACCCCTGTCCCCCCCACTCTTCTGCTGGGGACCCTGCCCACCTTTGGCGGAGTCTCCCACTTGACCCTTGTGGACCCTGGTGCTGAGCCAGCGGTCCGCCTCCTCAGCAAGCTTCCTCGGGTTGGACAGCTTGCTATCAATCAGGTGCTGGCGTAGCTCAGGAAAACATTGACTGGACAAGTGCTCCCATGCAATTAAATCAAGCAGCCCTTGATAATCATTCACTTTGCTACCCTTCACCCAACCATCCAGCGCTCTGCAGAAAAAGGTCACATACTCCACATACGTACTCTCAGGGATCTTCTTCGTCTCCCTGAACCGCTGTCTATATAGCTCCGGAGTTAACCCATACCTGTTCATTAAAGCTTCCTTCATATGGGGGTATGAGGCTTGGAGATCTAAGGGTAAATCTAACAGTGTGTCACACCCTTCAGCAAGGAACCTTCCCCACAACCCCGCTCCCCAGTCTTTCTCAGGGACCCGGTGTGAAGACATGGCCACCTCGTAGGCTCTAAACCACTGCCCTATGTCATCCTTTCTAAAATACTCCTTTACTACATCTTTGGGGATGTACACCTTGGACTCTACCTGCACTGGTGGAGTGCTGCCACCAGAAGGAGCGGTGTCCAAACTTTTCGCCTTCAGCTCCAACTCCTTCAATCTGATATCATGATCCATTTGGCGTTGTTGTGCCTCCAGGGCCAACTTCTGCTTTTCCATTTCCATTTGTCCTGCCAACTTTGCCATCTCCATTGCATGCGCCCTGTCTGCTGCCCTGTCTGCCAGCTCCTCTGGCGACCGGACTCTGCTGGGCTCCTCAAGGTTGTCGGGTGGAACGATGTCCCCCGCATTCCGTGGGTCTCTTGACTCCTTCCAGGCTCTCAGCGCCTTGGCGTACTGGACCCTCCTCTTGAATCCAGCATGGGGAACTCGGAATTTTACACTGTAGCCTTTCAATTGCTCCATCGAGTAGCCTTCCAGTCTCTCCCAATCCACCTCATCTATTCCAGAAATCACAGAGAGTGCTCTTCCAGCGGAGAGTGCTCTAGGCATGGTTGCAGTAATGGCAGATGTCTCAACAAAGTTCCAAAAATGAAAACCTGTGGCTGCGTTATTTGGTCTGCTCTCACTATCTGGTGATTAATAATTCACTGTATGTAAATTACAAGTGCAAATCCGAAATCCCAGCCGCTGCCAACAATGTTAGAGTCGGGGATCTCTGGTTGGCGCAAGGTTGCCCTTGTGTCAAGCAGGAACCCTCTCCTCCACGTCAGGGCGCAGGATAACCCCTTGCGAATGACCCTTGCTCACCCTCTAGGTGCGTGGCGTGAGCAGCCAAGGCGATTCCTCAGGCGTTGTTGGTTAAGCACTTACAATCCCACACACAGTAAATACATCAATCCCCCCAGAAACGGACACCAGACTTGGATATATATAAAAATACGCTTCTTTATGTAAAAATAGGTATATATATCTCAGCAGACTTATCACAAGACCAATAACGTTTTCGCTATGCCACCAGGTTATAAAGCAGGCAAATGTTCTTTGTTCGTAGTTTCAAATAGATACTTTGCAGTCTCTTGCAAATGTCACTTGTGGTTCCAGTACTTACAGAGATCGACTCCTGTGAACGGGGAAATAAGGCGTTGCGGGCCCCGAGCCCAATACTGGAACCTCTTCCGTGATGTGGAGAGTCGGCACTGGTCGGTGCGACTCTCAGCTTGAGAAGTGGTCTTGGGTCCTCGATCAGCGGGTGTGGGCAGGTAGGCAGGCGCGGCCCGCGACCCTCAGCACGGCGGTGCAGGGGGGTCTCCACAGCGGGGGCGGCGCGGCCTGAGATGTCCGGGGATAGCGAAGCGGGGTCACAGGGCACAGTCAGTGCAGCTGGATGACCCGGCGTAGATCACAGTCGTCGGACGGCTTCCGGCGGGAGGGGTGATAGCGCGTTCAGCGCGCTCCAGTGGCAGGCGGTGACAGGGGTGCAGGTGGCCTAGCCCGGGGACAGAGAGCGGCTCCGGACGGAGCGGGGCTCTCACGGGGTTACGGCAGGCGAGCTCCTGAGTGTCACGGCCCTAGGAGGGGCGATGAGGGGCGCAGTCTCTTTTCCAGCGGGATGCCCACACGGCTCGAATCAGAGGACGAGCAAAAGCACAGAGAACCCACTGGTCCTGGGGTTCAGTTCAGGGGGCAAGCTCAGATCAAGCCCTTGGAGAATGTTTCAAGCACAAAGCAGCAAAGTCTTTTCAGTAGTCTCTTCCTCTCCTTTCTCAGCAAGGCAAGCAGCAGGCCAGCTCCTCCAGCGTCTCCTTCTGCTTCTCCTTCTAGTCGGGCAGAGGTTCTTTGTGGTAAAACAGGATTCTGATTTCTTAGGAGCCAGGCTCCTACTTTTATACCATGATTCTTTTTTTCTTTAGAGCCAGGGGGCCTAGGCCTGGCTCAGTCCAGTTCTGGAGCACTTTGTTATGGTGACTCTGCTCTTTCCTTTCAGCAGCAGGGCAGAGACATCAGCCGCCACACAGGGGGCGGCGCCGGCTTTGTGGTGGCAGAGCACAGGTCTATTCAAGAGTCAAGGTGTACTCCTCCCACCCATCCTGGTGTCATCTCCCGGCCCACCACCTGGCAGCCAACCTGTCTCTGGGGATCCCCCCACCCTGCTCCTTACTGTTGCTAGGCAGAACACACACACACACAGCAGAGGCGGACTGAGATGGTCAGGTCAGTAAATACTAACTTTCTAAAAGTAGTATTTACAAACCCAGGATATTAAAATAAACTTGACTACAAGAAGTATTTTATTATTCTGAGTTCAGGCATACTAAACTTGACACTCTACCATGCTCTCTGAGTCCACTGGGGTCACCGCGTTGGCGTGATCCCAGCAGCCCATTCTGGCCTATGGAGAGCAGGTAGCCTTCAATAGTGAAGAACGAAAATGGCTGTAATTCACTACTAATTCACTACTAAGACATGCCACACACATCAGGGCATGTCCTACCTTATGCCTACAATGCACCCTGCCCTTGGGCCTACCAGAGGGGTGGCTAATATGTAGGTAAGGGAAGGTTTAGGGTGGCAGACCCTAGACACATTTTACAAGGCCGCTTCCTGTGGGTGGCGCAACCAGCGCTGCAAGCCCACCAGCAGCATTGGCATTCACAAGCCCTGGCACCCCTGGTGCACTCTACTGGGGACTGACAGTGAATCCAATAAACCAATCATGAACATCAATTACAGGTACACTTTACCTAGGGAACACTTGCACTGCGGCACGGATTAGCCGTGGCGCAGTGCCCTGAGCGGACAACACCAGCAAAACAATCGAGGCACACCATCAAAAAGTGGAAGGGAAACTCACGCCAAGGTGCCAGGTCTAACAAGCAGCAAATAGTCTCTCTTATGGTTTGGGATTACGTGCACGCTTCTAGCAATACCTTGGGCACAAGGAGAAAATATGCTGTGCGCACTTGCACATGCGTGCCACCTACAGGGAACATTGGTTCTCAGTAGTGTTGCCATCTTTCAAAGAAACAATGGGGGCATCTTGCTATTCTGGAACTGCCAGGAGCTGGTAGTTCAAAAATATTTTGTACAAAATTGTCAGGATTCTTTTGTAGCCTGGCAATTCTATCTCTGTTGGCTCTAATAATAATTCTGAAAAAACTAGATTGCTCTCAAATACTATTTTAACAGATTTTATTCTGTATTTGTACTTCTTTGCTGTTTTACTTTACGTTTCAGAGGGGGAAAGAATACCAGGTCCTTCTTTAACCGATTTCTTCCTCCGATTGCTATCATAAGTTTATGTGTCAAATGGCTAAAATACAGCATATTATTATTGTTTTCATTGCTTTTTCCTATTTTTTTTTACCTGAACATAAAATGAAGCCCAGAACATTAAATAAAATCCCTAGTTGTTAGAGATTTCTGGCTTTGAAGATATACCTGACATGGACTAGCCGCAAGTACACATTCCCTTGATGAAGGACTAGTTCCGAAATGCATTGGGATTCTTAAAAAATGCATATGAATAACAGTTGCAATGTGATGTACCAACACTATGAACACAAATGATTCAAATCGTATAAATGAAGATCTTCAACTGAAAAAACTGATTACAGAGTGATTACTAGTAAAAGAAGATATTAAGAAAATATATACAAGTTTCAAATATAATAAGTCAGAGTGCAAACTGGGGACTTTGTTCCTTCCAGGATAATGCAACATTTGTGTATGAGTACTTACCTGCACCAAGTACCATATAGAAAGAAAGAAAAAATATTGTGAACCTTTTATTAACATTTCCAGGAGTGCAACAATTCCCTATGTGTGTGTTTGATACATGTATATGTCACAGAGCTATCAAGTTTCCTAATTCTATGCACGAGGAAGTCATACAATACAATGTTTTCCTTTTTTTCTGCAATTTTCTGTCCTGATTTTATAATAGGCTCAACTGGACTACTAACTCAGGATGGAAAAAAATAATTTGACTGGATCAGATACTTTCAAAGGAAAATGGGCAACGTGGGAGGTTTGATCTCATCATAAGATATATATGACATAAATGGGTGCGCATTGATATCTGTGGCCAGTCTTAAAATCAATGACACAGTATCAGTATCTACAACAGCAGCTGAGGCATGTAGATTTCAAAGCACTAAGCAGCCTTCAGCAGCTTGTTGATAATTGCCATCCTGCCTGCACAGCTGCATTTCTTCCAGTTTTTATATAGCACAAACTTTGGCCCAAGTGTGTTAGAGCACTTTACAGGAGCACCTGATTACAATACACAATATCAGATTTTTGTCCAGGCTCATGGTGTTAGACCTGGCAACCTTGGCGTGGTTGCCCCTGTCTTATGCCTCTCCCTCCTACATTTTTGATGGTAAACTGGTCTTTGTTTTTGCTGGTTTATGCACTCTGGGCACTTTACAACTGCTGATCACTGCTAAAGTGCAAGTGCTTCCTGTGTAAAATAAAATTAGGATTGGTTATCCATGATTGGCATATTTGATTTACTGGTAAGCCCCTGGTAAAGTGCACTATGTGTGCCCAGGGTCTGTAAATCAAATGCTACTAGTGGGCCTGCTGCACTGGTTGTGCCACCCACAAGAGTAGCCCTGTGAACTTGTCTCTGACCTTCCATTGCAGTGTCTGTGAGTACAGTTTTAAACTGCCATGCCGACCTGACAAGTTTGACCACTTGTCAAGCCCAACCATTCCCTTTTACTACATGTAAGGCACCCCTAAGTTAGGCCCAATGTCCCCCATAGGAAGGGTACAGTGTATGTGAAAGGTAGGACATGGTTTGCATGTCCTGGTAGTGAAATACCGCCAATTTCGTTTTTCACTATTGCAAGGGCTATCTCTCCCATAGGTTATCATCTCTTGTAACATCTTACAAATGTAAATTTCAATTGAGAAGAGAAAGAGAATTGTAGTTTGGGCTCCCTGAGCCCAGGATGTAAAATCACATATTTTAGGAAAGGTGTTTTTTTAAATTGTGTGTTTGAAAATGCCACTTTTAGAAAGTGAGCAATTTTTTGCTTTCCAATCCTGTGCCTCTGCCTGCCTGTGGAATCAACGTCTGATTTAGACTGACAGCTGGGTTGTTGGTGCAGTCACACAAAGAGAGCTGAGGTGTGCCCTGCATATCCTGGTGGTCCATCACCAGACTGATAGGCCTTCCCGAGCTTGAGTGGTAGAAGGTGTTGTCACTGACACCTGAATAGGGCTGTGCCTGGCCTCTCACAAAGCTGTCTCCACCCCCTGTAGTGTGTCCAGAGCCAAAGCAGGGCAGGATCTTGTGGACAACAGTGACTTTACTTTGAAGTATGCCTACTTCAAAGGCCAGAAGGGGTACAAGTATTGAACCTAAAATCCAAGACTTTTAGAACACTTCTGGATTGAGGAGCTGAAAAGCTGTCTGGAAGAGTACTGTCCCTTTGCTGTGTTTTGCTCTGCTTGGTTGGCCTGCAGTTGCTGCTTTTGTCTGTGGACAGTGAAAGAACTGGACTTTGCTTTGAATCCTGAGGCTAACTCGTATAATCACAACACACCAAGTGTCTCACACTCAACTGCCCCCATCCTTGCAGAATGCACAGCAGTAACTGTTGCCGGGATAGTTGCTCTTATCTCCAAAATAAGATCAGTCTCACCCCACGATCCATTCCCTCCTTTGATATTCAAACAAGCCCCGGAAATCCTTGGAATTAGCCTTACTGCCATTTTTAATTCCATGTTCTCTGAAGGTGTCTTCCCCTCTATATGGAAGAGAGCCTCAATTCTACTTCTTTTGAAAAAAGCCAACCTGGATGCACTAGACCCAGGCAACTATAGGCCCATATCACGCCTTCCACTTCCAGCCAAAGGTTATGAACGACCAGCTTGCTTCATATTTACGTGAACACAACTTGCTGGAAGAGGCGGAATTTGGATTCAGGGCAGAACATAGCACTGAAACAGCGATAATAAAGGCAACTGATGAAATAAGAACAGCATTAGAGGCATGGGGGCGCTGCAGCACTTGTTCTGCTTGACCTGTTGGTGGCCTTCGACACGGTAGACCATAAAACGCTGCTAAAACGTTTTAATTACTTTGGTATTTCCGGAAAGGCACTGGCATTGGTCTCCCCCTTTTTAGCGGATAGGACGCAATCGGTCGCGTTGGGTAATTTCACCTCCCCGTCTTTTACACTTTCATGTGGGGTACCACAGGGTTCTTCTTTAAGTCCTACACTTTTTAATATATATGTCTCTGAACTGGCAGCTCTCATCAAATTTTTTGGAATGGCATTAACATCTTACGCGGATGACACCCAAATTGTGGTAACCATCAGCAAAAATACAGTACCACCAGTAAATTTAGGGACTGTATGACAGCAGTAGGCGGATGGATGAGCTTGCACTGCCTCAAGCTAAATTCTGGGAAAACAGAGGTGATTCTGTTTGGTAATTTTTCCCCCTCCTGGTCCCAGATGTGGTGGCCAGATGACCTGGGATCAGCACGTATCCCAGTCCCCAAAGTAAAAAACTTGGGTGTAATGATAGACCAGAGACTGGATTTCGAAGCTCAAGTTAACGCAGTTTTGTCATCATGTTTCTTTCTACTTAAAGCAATTAAAAAAATCCTACCTCTGATCCCAACAGAAAGCAGGAAAACGGTAGTCACTTCCCTAGTCCTTTCTAAAGTGGACTACTATAATGGGTTATACCTTGGTACACCCATGAAGCAATTATGTAGACTCCACATGATCGAAAACGCATCCGCAAGGCTTCTCCTGGGAATTCCCAAATTCCAGTCGGTCGGAGCCCACCTCCAGAGCCTACACTGGCTGCCAATTAAAAGTCGGATCAATTTTAAAACCCTGTGTTTTACTTACAAAGCAATACACGGGACTGGCCCTCAGTTCCTGAAACACTCTTTGCACTGGTACTCTCCAGACAGATGCTTGAGATCACAAGAGGCAAAAGTGATACTCTCTCAGAGATTCCTCAAAGCAAGCTGGGGTGGTAGAAGATTTGTGGTGGGAGCTACAAGCCTTTGGAACTCCCTCCTGTTCAACATCAGAAATCTGCCGTCCCTAACGCTTTTCAGAAAAGCCATGAAGACCTGGCTATTCCATGACTAATGCTTCTGTGTGCTTCTCGGTTTGCTAGCACCAAAGACACCACTGGTATTCGTGCACTGTAGAAATGTTTTAACATAACATTTTCCAAGGTTCTCCAAGGGCTTGTGTGTGCTTGCTTCCGGTCAAAAGTCTCAATGCCATCAAAGACTTCACCTGCAGCATCCCTGAAATCCACTGTAGGGAGTTCTGACCTGCCAAGTGGTGCCAATTTCAATTCTGTGCCCTTAGAGGTTGTTCCTGCTACAAAAGACTGCAAAATCGATGCATAGCCCTTCCAGTGCCTGTTTTTCTAATGTAGCACCGCAGTGCGGGAGAAGATTCCATGATGCAGTGCCTGTTTGCGGCCCAAAGCACCGTCACAACCCGAGGCCAGCACACCATGTCTCCAATGTCCGTGACCACTGCACTGACTCCGATGCAGGCTCTGCTGTGCAGCTGAAAGAATCAAGCCATCACCGGTCACTTTGCCGAAAAAATTGACACGGCGCCTGTTTACTGCCACCTCGTCGACCACCAGCACGTATGGATTTTCACGCATCATACCTGTGTGCCAAGTTTTTCACCACATCACCAGCAGACAAGAAGCGTCTTCAAATTTGGGCACATCGTTTCCCCCTTTCAGTCCAGAACCAACGCAACACTTCTCTTGCATACAGCAGACCTGACGCATCGCTTCCCCAGGGACTCAGGAACCGAAGCCTCACCGTGTTTTCCGATGCTTCCCTCCTCTGCAGCTGTTTTTCCTTGTGGATTTTGACCCATCCAAGGTACTTTGTGTAAAATCACCAAATCAATAGAGTTCTATGGACAGATTTGCTTAACCCTTTTAAAAGTGATATTTTGAGTTATGTATGTTGGATTTTTGTCATTTTCATCTTGTTTTGTTCGGATAAAGATTGGTTATTTTTCTAAACTGATGTGGTGTCTATTTGTAGTGTTTTACCTGTGTGACTGTGTGTGCTATGTAAAAATACTTTAAACATTGCCGCTGAGATAGGCCTGACTGCTCGTGCCAAGCTACCAAGGTGGTGGGCAGGGGTTATATTGGGTGTGTAACTCCCTTACCCTGACTAGAAGGAAGGGACCCTACTTGGACAGAGTGTATACCATTGCCAACTAGAGACACCCATTTCTAACATGAATACAAATCAATTTCAGAATGCTATGTCACAATTTTAGCCCCAAACCAAAATACCTTACAACAATACCCACTATTCGAAACTAATGGTTTTCGTTAATATAATCCCAATGATGGTGCCTGAAAGAGGAAGAAGATTGTGTGCTTGCCACAGTCTTAGAGGTAGACCGAGTGGCCAATATGTAGATGCAGAGGTCTATGGCTACCCCATATCATATCTCATCGATAACAGTGCTACCAAGTCCACAGTTAGAACATTGGAAGTTCCAGACTTACCTCTCTCTGGAAGAAACATTCAAGTTATAGGAGATACTAATAAACAAATTCAAAATCTAGTTTCTAAAAGGCGACCAGTAAAAATAGGATCTTGTTGTGTAGTTTCTTCTAATCCGTAGGATCTGTGCAATGTTTGGACAACATAAACTAAGGGCTTGGTGTCAAGGCTGATTCCGTACACCCCTGCAGGATATATTGGCCTATAGATCAGCTAGCTCACAGTGCCTGTGTAAGCCCCCCTAACCTACAAGGGTGCAAACAGTTTCTGGCAACGACTGAACATAACAGCCTTGATCACCCAGGGATTGTGGAAACAGTACCAAACCTTTTGCTCAGTCACTCCTGCTCAATTGTTCTCAGAGAAATATACAGAGAATACACAGTGGGACATTTTCAATAATATTTATTGAACCAATGTTATTCTTGCATAAAATACGTGTGCTGTAATGATTAGGAGACAGAAGAAAATAAAGGAGATTACAAGTACCAAAAGAGTGAACAGTAGATACACTTCTTCCATGGTGCTGAAGCAATGAATATATGCTGGCATATATGCAAAATGGTAATCTAACATACTCCTACGATGCGGACCCTACTCTAAATGTTCTTAGAGTGTGTGTAGGTGTAGAGCCAAGAATCCCCCCTAGGGACAATCCAACCCCATTAACTGATCAGATAGAGTGAAGGACCCCTTCTTGGTCTCGAGTTGGACACCCCTCACAGAATGTCAGACTGGTGTGTGGTGATTTCTCAGCATGCAAGGACCTTCGGTGTCAGCAGAAGGGCCTCCTCTACCAATCTTTTGGGATGCCTTTTATTTATAATAAAAAGCAGCCTTTGCAATGTGCGTTCTAGATTAGTGATGTTATGGCTATGCAGATAGCGCTGTCGTCCCATGGATGAAGATAGGACGAGTTTTGTACTCAGTGCGTAGAGGGGCCTAGTACATGATGCTCAGGGCATCAAGATAATGTTGAGCAAAGCTGGATGTGTAAACAAAGAAGTTTCAGAGAAACTAATCCAACATTGTCGTGCATGCAAATGTGTGCAAAAGGTCACAGCTGAAATGTTATTTTTTATGACAATGTAAGGAATAAGCTGGCTCGCTACATGCAAATAACTCAGGAATATAACGATCTTTTGAAGGAAAGCGACAATTTGTTGTTTGCTGTTCAAGTCTTGTGAACCTGTTAGGGGGAGATTAACTGTGAAAGTTAAATTGCACTATTTTCTGTATACTGGATGGTGTAGCATTCCAAACACATGATGAGGACAGAGATTTTCGATTGATCTGACAGCAAAACGGAGGCAGGACTATTTCATTGGTTAACTGTCGATGAATTATTTGAAGATTTGAGAGAAACTTTGAATGCAGAAGTTTGTGATTTTTCAGGCAAATACATCGGACTAACTAAACTGTAGAAACAGTCTGAATTATGGTGAAACCAAATGCTGTTTACCCTAGAACATCACTGTAAGATTTGACCCCAGAAACAATTGCAGGTATACAACCACTGATAGATGGTGTTAGAAAAAGGATTCATGAGAGAACTAATTGGAAATCCATGTAACTCTCCAATTATGGGTTTATAGAAACCCAATCGAAAATGTAGGATAGTTCAGGATATACGGAAGATACATGTCATTGTAGTACCCTGTTGTCCTGTGGTACCAAATCCAGCCACCATACTTTTTCATATTCCATGTACTGCAGAATGATTTACTGTGATTGATCTATGTTAGGCTTTATTCTCAGTGCCATTGCATGATGAGAGACAATTTTTAACATGGTGTTGTGTCTAACAGGAGTATACAGAGAGTCCATCTATTTTTAACCAGATTTTGAAAAAGAATCTGGAGACCCTTATAATGCCTTATCAACCAACCATTATTCAATATATAGATGTTTCGCTTGTGGCATCAGAAGGCAGAATGCATACAAAAATGACACCATTGCACTCTTGAGTCACCTCATAGAGAACAGAAACAAAGTGTCTACAGCAAAGCTGAAGTACTGCCAAAAAAAAGTTACATATCTGGGACATTTAATTGTGAAGGAGCTACAAAATTATCACCAGAAAAAGTGGAAGGAATCTTGCAGATGAATCCACCACACACTGGGAAAGAAATTAGGATGTTTTGGGGAATGGTTGGCTACTGTAGACTGTGGATACCAAACATTTCCTTGGTGGAAAAGCCTCTACTCAGACTAATACGCAGAGATGTGTCTGATCCAATTCCATGGGCCAATGAATGTGCAAAAGCATTCCTGGAGTTAAAAGATAGAGGGCCAGATGTACGACGAGAATTAGCATTCGCATCTTTTTTTTCTCTTTTTTTTTTCAAGGAGCTGGATATATATTACCCAAATCGCTTTGTCATGCAGGAACAGGTCAGCTGAAATGCAATCCAACCCAGGCGCCCTGCCTCTCGGGACTGACTTTAACTCTATTTCCACCTCTTTCTTTGTAAAGTGCAGAGTGGAATTAAATGGGGTCATTTTTTTAAATTGTTCTGGGTCTTGTTCCACAATGGCGAACTGGGCCTTGTAATGTGATACCCACTGCTCGGGGCTACATGGTTAGCTGGAGCTTGGCTCGGTTCGCCACCGCCCCATTTCAGAAGATGCCAGAAAGTAGCCATGCTTCTCCCTTTGCTAGCCTTGAACAACTCAACCCAGTGTTGTTCATCCCAGTCCCTTTTAGCTTGATGTTGGACTGACTTGTACCCGGTCCTTGCCCTTTTAATGTCTCCCATGTTCTTTGATCTAATTGCCCTAGCTAGGGTTCTATAAGCCTCTCTACATGATCTCCCATACCAAGCGGCCACCTTAGGGCCTGAATTTTTCCGAGGATTTTTTTTATTTTTTTTGCCCTCATCTCACCAAAAGACATCTGCAGATTTAACAAGCCGTCATACTTTACAACTGGGCGCCTCACGGCTAACTGCCTTTGCCTAGGTCGGCCCGACCTGCCCCGGATTGTAGAGGCTCGGTGTAATCATAGGACCCGGGGGAAAACCAGCACTCTTTAAAAGTTACAAAACCCAAGCCCCGGCCCCAGTTTAGCAAAGGATGCCAAATGCTAAGCGACATTTCCTTGCTTCCATCTTGTTCTAAGCGTACCATACCAAATGAGGCTTTAGTCCAGCCCTCTCTGTTCGGGGGGGGGTAGAATCCTTCCACTTTAAACAAATCTCCCTCCGAGCGAGCAATATAAGGTGTAACAACAGTCCCCTGTGGATCTGGGCTAACACCCCGTTAGTAGAATCATTACCCCCACAAAACACCAGATGAAGATTAGTCTCGATGTTAATTTAAAAAATGCCTGATAAGGAGTCCGCCACATCTTTCCAGTAAGATCTTAGCTCTGGACAATCGAAAAAGATGTGGATGTCGTCCGCATTTGGTAATTTACATCTAGGGCATTTTGGGGGGGGAGCAGAGCAAACTTAGCTACCTTGGCCGGGGTGTAGTAGAGTCTATTAAGGACAAAAAGATGATTCTTTTTTAAGCTGGCTGGTTTGATGTGTTTATAAAGTAGTTGAAAAGATGGCTCAAAAAAGTCTACAATATTGTGGCCAAGCGTTGAATGGTTCTAAACCGATGCTTGAGGTGGAATGTCTATATAATCTGCTTCAAGAAGCCTTGTATACCACATGGATATCTCTTTCTTTTTTGGCTGGACATTTTGTAATAGCCGCTCTAGTTCCCAATTCCCGGACATTTCACCCACTTCTGCCTCGTACCATGATTTGAGTTGGAGATACTTAAACTTAGAGAGTGTGGGGCCTATCTTAGCTCTTAAGACCTCCCATGGAAGGATCCCATCTACAGCCCACAAATCAGACCATTTAGCCACACCTGCTCTCTTGATTGGTATCGCTAAACTATCTCTCAGACAGAGTGGGATCCCCAGAGAATCACATATGGGAGCAAAATCAGAGAAATATCCAATACCCCATCTACATCTTACTTTGTACCATGTCTGTAGGGCTGCTTTAAGGACCTTGAGGTGAACACGTTTAAAGTATCTTGGGGCCCCAAACTTATATAGAAGCCCTTCACCTCCGCTTCCCCCCTCGACCATGGCAATCTCACCCAGGAGCCTACCCCATGTTGTATTCTCTGGTATTGACAGCAGCATCCTGATACCCTTAAATTGAAAGGCCATTAGGTACCAACTGATGTCCGGGATGGCCAACCCACCTTTTAAGAGCTTCCTCCTCAGCTTTTCCAGGACATCCTGGCACTGTTATGCCCCCAAATGAAACACCAGATTGTCCCCTGGATTTTATTAATGCTCTTACTGAGGAAGGTTAAGGGAATAGCATTAAATAGGTACGTCAGCTTAGGGAGAATACTCATCTTCACCAGATTGACCCTCCCATAGATCGTCATTGGAAGATTCCTCCATCTGGTGAAGAGGTGGTCGATTTCCTTTATAGTTTTCTCCAGATTAATCGGGGTAATTTTATTCAGGTCTTTAACAATTTTTATACCCAGATACTTAAATTCATTACTAATGGGGCCTCCCCTATCGTCGATGTTCCAACACATCACTTCCATTTTAGCGGAATTGGCTAAGTAACCAGAAATTGAGCAAAATTCCTCCAGCAGATTTCCGAGCCGTGGATTAGATGCCTCCGTATTGCTGGTATAGATAATAACATCATCAGCATACAGTGCTATTTTACACTGATAATTTAGTGATTTAGAAGGACAGATTAAGTCATCTAACCTAATAGCTTGCGCCAAGGGCTCAATGTAAATGATAAACAAAAGGGGAGATAGGGGGCACCCCTGTCTAGTCCCTCTCTGAATGTCAAAACTGGAAGTCAGGGTGCCGTTCAGCAGGATCTTTGCCCAGGCTCCCTGGTAACAATTCCTTAAGGTCTGGACAAAGAGAGGGCCCATGCCCAGCCCCTCAAGACCCCCCAGAGATACCTCCAACAGACCCGGTCGAAGGCCTTAGCTGCATCCAAGGCCACTGCTGCTAAAGGGTCCGCTCTCACCATAGCCAAGTCGATATTCCCGATCAGGAGTTGAGTCTGTTCCCGAATAAACCTCCCAACCATAAAGCCTTTCTGGTCTATGTTAATCAGACTTAGAACCAGCTTCGCCATTCTCCCTGCCAGAATGCCCGTAAAGATTTTATAATCTGCATTCAGCAGGGAGATTGGGCAGTAGGAATCAGCCTTTAGTGGATCTTTCCCTGGCTTCAGGAACAGAACGAGTGTTGCTTCCTTCCACGATCTGGGTACCACACCTGTTGGACTGTAAACTGTGTTAAATAAAGTATGGAGTTCTGGGGTCAATTCATCCGAAAGAAGTTTATAAACTTTGTTCGGAAGAGCATCCAAACCGGAGGCTTTATTGTTTTTAGACCTCTTTATTTGAGCTATAAATTCTTCTGTGGTTATAGGGGCATCAAGGGAGACCAGACTAACTTCGGTTTAGGTGGGTAGACATTTGTCCCTTATCCAGGAAAATATTTTATCCTGAGAAGCAACCAAATTTTCCTTGTACAGATCTGAAAAGAACGAAAGAAGACACCTTTGTAGGTCTTCAGCCTTACAGGATTTATATCCATTGCTATTAATAATTAATTCATTGATGTTATTTTTCGAACGATCAGTCCTGACCTTCCAGGCTAATAGAGAACCTGCTTTTTCCCCATATTCAAAATTTTCCATATTCTTCGCTAACCATTGTGCCCTACATTTCTGGTCCAACAAGCTCCTAAGCTCCTGCCTAGCACCCGCCAAGTTTTTCTGAAATTGTGTCAGTTTTCCTAAGTTCTCCTGATTAAGACTGTTCCTTTCCATTTCTAATTCAGTTATCCTGCTCTCGATGGACTGTAGTTCCAAAGCCTTGGCTCGATTTTTAGAGCTTATTAGACTGTGTAGCATGCCTCTCAAACTACCTTTATAAGCATCCCATACATAATCTATAGTCGTGGAACCCAGGATAAATGAAAAAAATTCTAAAGTGGAGGATCTTATGGACTGAACAATACCAGGATCTGACAACATTAATCTGTTCAATGTCCATCTAATTTGTGGACTGTTGCCTTCCTTGGAATACAAAATCATGATAGGCGCATGGTCAGAAAGATGGCTGGGTAAGACAGATACATCACATAGATTATCTAAGACTTCCCTATTAACTAAAATATAATCTATTCTGGATGAATGACGATGTGTTTTACTATAAAAAGTGAACCCCTGGAGATCACCCTTCTTGGCCCTCCAAAGGTCTACCAAGTTCATATCAAGTAGCATATTTTTCATGGCCCGGTAAGATCGCGGTGTCCCCGCTACACGGCTCAAATTAGACCTGTCTTTGGATGGATCTAGACGGACATTAAAATTGCCTCCTATTATTAAGGGAGGGGTTGCCATCATCAATTTATCTTGCAATTTACTTAGATATGAGGAATCGTCAACATTAGGACCATAATAAGAAGAACAAGTCAAAGCCAATCCCCCAAAGTCCATCTGGGCCACAATTCATCTCCCTGTTTGGTCTGTCTGTACAGATTTAACTACACAGGTGGTCCCTTTCTTCACCAAGATTACAACACCTCTGCTATTAATTGATTGCTGCGAGTAACAGAATCAATTTATCCAGGGAATTTTTTAGAAAATTGCCTGTGATTCAATAGAAGTCAGATGTGTCTCTTGTAAAAGACAGACCTGAATAGGGGAGAGTTCTAGATACTTGAATATCAACCTTTGCCTACGTGGGCATCTTAAACCATTCAAATTCCAGCAAATAAAACAAATTTTACTGTCCCTTTTAGTATTACCTGCCATCAGCTAATGCACCCCTTCTTTGAATTAAACGGTATTCCTTAAAGTACAAATGAGATGAGGAATCTTTTTTTATTTTTTCACCCTCTGCTCCCCACCCAGTGACACTCCATCCTCCCCTCTCCCCCCCCCCGTGACCCCCTACACCCTGAGGAACCCTCCCTTCCAGTAGGCTAAGCCTCTTCGGTCGCCACTCCCTCAGGTTATATATTACTGATGTTTCTAGAGACTTGGGGGTTCGAAACTAAGACCTCCTGAACCTCTAATCCTTCCCCTATATTTCCCTTCCTCCTTTTCGTGTTGTATCCTAGCAATTAGAGCATCGACCTCTTCAGTTGCACGAATTATATGCATGTGATTATTCCACATCACACGTAGTGTTGCGGGAAACCTCAAGTGGGCCTTTGCCCCAAGACTATTTAACTCTGCTAACCTCTTCCCCAACTCCCACTGTCTTGTAGCCGTTATGTGTGAGATATCGGATCTGATGGAAAAGGAGAAGGAGGGAATGTCTGAAAATGGGGAAGATATCATCCCTTCCTTAAGTGTAGCAGTCAAAATCATCTCTTTAAGTGAATAGGACAGAAAATGCCAAGGATTTTCCGGGGTTTCTGTCTCCCTTGGTTTCTCTTAAAGGATTCCTATGGGCTCTTTGGATCTCATATGCTAGATCAATATTTGGAATGTTTTTGAAATCAGAGCCTTTTAATAGGGAAATCAAAAACCCCTTTATGTCTTCCCCTTCAAGAGCTTCCGGAATATTTAAAAACTTCAAGTTGTTTTTCCTAGACTGGTTTTCCAATCGCTCGAGATCGTCCTTCAGTTCCTTATTTTGGGTTGATAATTTTGCCAGGTCAACAGAGGTAGTTTTAATCATTTCTTTTAGTTGGGGGATTTCAGCCTCAATTGCTTCGGTCCTCTGGGTGACTTCCTCCAACTTCTGTGCCAATACCTCGCATGATGAACGGATAGCTGCCTGATTCGCTTCTGATACAGAAAACCTACTTGCCAACTCTGCTTGATTTGTCTCTGATACAATAAACCTGCTGGTCATCTCTTCTTTCATAGCTAGAAGTAAGTCTGCTAATGAATGTGTACTTGAAGCTTAAACCGTATGGTCCTTGTCCATATGGTCCTTAAGGCCAGAAGTGTTTAAACTATTGCTATTGTCTTGGTGAATGATTTCCACCCCTTGTTCCTGTTCATGCTCCTGCACCTGGGCTTGTTCATCATGCAGTCCCAAAACGGAGTATTTGTTAGTAGGATTAATCATCGGATGGACCACAGACTCAGTTTCGGTTTCAAGCAATATGCTGGCGATGGAGGAGGCCTGAGATTCCATTCCCACCCGGCTTGTCTGCGTAATGTTATTTGAAGGCTCACTACCTTTAGAGATTGATGCCTTCCTCGTTAAATTCGCTGAAAGCGTGTGGGTGGAGGAGGACGGGGATGTAGACATAGGTGTAGTCATGGACAAAGACATCACTTGATAGAAGGTTTTTAGAGACGAGGTGATTTTGGTTTTTGCAGCAGGCGTTTTCTTGTCCCGGCTTTTCTCCTTGCTCTTAGACCCTCTCGTTTTTACTGAAGTTCTTGTGTCAATTGTATTTCCACCCCACTTACGTTGTTTAATTAATGCTCTGACTTCAGAAATGGAGGGAGACCCGAGGGGGCAGAATTGACTGAGTAATTACTGTATTTGATGTTAGGTGGGCTACTCTGGCTCGCAGGGTGTACCTGCTTATTTTAGGGGGGAAATGCCCTCCTTAATCCCATCACTATACTCCATACAAGATGAAGGTGACTCCCCCTCCTGAATTGAAGATACCCTCTTCAAGAGGGTGGTAATGCAGTCTTAAATGGGAAGGGGTCCCCAGGGGACCCCTTCCCCTTTGCAAATTCAGGGGGAAGTATTTTTTAGGGGCAGGCAATGATGGTCCCAGGGACCACTACCTGCCCTTAAAAAACGAAACGAAAACGTTTCCTTTTTTTAAAAAAAAATGCATCCCATTTTCCTTTAAGGAAAACGGGCTGCATTTAAAAACAAAATAACTGCTTTATTGAAAAGCAGTCCCAGACATGCAGATCTAGTGAGCCCAGCAGGCCACAATCCTTGGGAGGGCCAGCCATTCCCAATAGGCTCGCAAATTGCGAGTGACTCATTAATATTCATGAGCCTCGCATTTTGCGACCCCATTGGGAAACGCAATCAGTGTCTCTGACACTAGTACATTGTAAATTGCACCTCGCAATTTACGCCTCGCAATCGAGCGCAAATTGCGATGCGCAATTTACAATAGCCGTACATCTGGCCCACATTGTGTTGCACCCCTGCACTAGGAATGCCAGATTATACAAAAGAGTTTACACCTGCTACAGAGATCTGAATACAAACTGGCCACAGGATTGAAATATCACAAAGTTTTACAGGGTTAATTTAATAGAATACTACTGCATGTAACATACAGTACATGTGTGTAAAAGCTAAATGCATAGCCTGATGCACTCCAAAATTTTTGTAGAGGACTTTTTGTACCTGCAAGACAGAAGTTCTTACACAGTTCTGGTGATAACTAAGTGCTTCCTGGCAGGGAAGCATTACATTATGTGACAGGGATGACAAAATTATGAAGAAAAAGCAAAATATGCAACATAATGCAGCACATTTTTTGATAGTATTACTTCATTATTTCATAATTTTTTACATGTCGCAATACTGTTTTAGCAAAGATTTTGCATTATTAGTACTAGTTTAACAGTCAAATACAGAAATAGGCAACTGAAAGATGACCAGTTAACCTTTGCGTAGGGCCTTCCATCTCCGCACGAACACGTTGTAAACTTCTTAGTAACATTTGGTCCATTAGAAACATTTTTTTTTTAATCTGCAGATTATGCTGCAGGTGATGGATTATGTGGCAAATGCAGCAAAGTCCATAATTATGCGAGGGGGAAAAAGTAGCGGTTGTAGAATCGCATAATTCCAGTGCCCCTGGGCATAAATTTAAATCATTGTGGATATAAGTGAAGTTTAATTTTTGAGGTATTCAGTTTGTTAGTAATTTAAACATAGTCTAAAACCCAACGAAATCATATTGCAGTTTGTGATGTATAAAGATTCATTTTGGTAGGAGTGTACACACACACACATCTATGGATACACATCTATGGATGCATTAATTGATCGTGGAGTAGTGTGGCTCACTGGTTAGAGGCAGCAGACCCGGAAGCAGAAGACGGCCCGGGACCAGGGTTCAATTCCCGACGCGGCAGGGACTTGGACCAGGGCCAGCGGACTTGATAATTCTCGCCTCGGTGCCTACTCTAACCAGGGATCACACTCGGCAAATCTGGGCATTAGCTTGCCTCATCTCCACAATGGCCCCCCACATTCGCCGGGGATGCCTGGTTTCACCTTGGAGACACCCATGTTGGACCATCTCACAGGGATAGCCAGGACGGGTTCCCCAGCGGTCTACAGCGCCACGACGCCTTGGCAGCAGTGCGCTTTACAAAACATACATACATATTAAATTATGCCAAATGTGTATATACTTTTCTATGCTTTTACTGAAACAAAAGTTGCGTCATATATTGCATCAAACAATGCTGCTGTCTCTCCTACTTCTTGGTCTATCCTCAGACACATTTCCTTCAGAATTCATTTTAGAGATCAACTTGTGCGTAGGATTTATGCTTCGCTTGGTGTCTGGCTTTGATAAGTAAGTGTGGCTGCGTGTCCTGCTATGCGGATTCCTCACACCTACTGAAGAATGCAAGTCTTGTTAAATGACAATACTAATTACCCATAAACTGACTTAGTGGATGCCTGAGTCCTTCTTTCGGGTTGAAGTTTCAAGGGCCAGAAACCAGTGAAACAAGCATTTGCAGTGCAATAGGTCTCGTATTAATGAGAGTTTAAGCTATTGGCAATGCAATAGTTTAAACTATAGCAAATGCAAGACCTATCCCGTATCATATATGAGAGCACCTTCAAATGTGAATTCAGCACGCCTGCTGTACAAAAAAAACAAATAACAAATTTGATTTAACAGAACACAATGTTGCTTTATGTAGAATAAGAATCTTGCCTCTAAGGGGGTGTGGCCAGGAAGGCATCATGAACGGAAGATTCGCACGGAGGTTCCGCTTCTGGTCTGCCCTGCGCCTTATTCTGCACCTGTCTCACAGCTGTTGCCCTCCACGGCTGCCCCGGCTTGCTCTATGTGCCGGGGGGTACTGTGGGGCCCGCCGTGACTGCTGTTGGAGCTGAGACCTCTGGCGGCCACAGAGTTGGGACTGTGGCTGACATGGTAGATAAGCCCCTCATCTGCGGGCCCCAGCACCATCGGAGGTCATTTCGGTGATCCTTGGCGCTGTAGGTGCCCAGCCATCTGGCAGCCTGTTGATGTGCCCTCAAGTGGCTTCCTGAACTAGTGGTGCGGTGATACGCCGGGGCTGCCACCGAAGAGATTGACTGGGGGTCTGTAGTTGGTGCGACCTTAGTGGTGTGGCCAGAGCTGAGGGCCCCAGCATATCAGGAGGTCCTGGCCCAGCGTGAGGCAGCCATGGGGACTGAGGCCACAAGATGGGACCACTGGCATGCCCCTGGGGGACTCAAAGCCGTGGGCTCCATCCGGGAGTAAGTACGCCTCTCCTCTTCGCAATGTGTGCAGCCGGAACAGCGAATGCACCTCCGGCCAGTGAGCGACACGCACCGAAGCCAGCCACCAATGGGGGAAGCAGGGCTACTGCTGAGAAGTGTGCACCTGAAAGAAAATAGTGCTCACCGACTACTTAACGCCGACCGTGTAACACCGCAAGTAAAAGATCCGGTCGTTATGGGCGGTCACAAAAGGAGACAGTACGGTAACAAGGAGGGACTAAGAAGCCTCATATTGAATCAGAAGCCAGCGTATACCAAGGACAATGACACCAGCCAATAAAAAATATGGGCGGGGAGTGGGCAAGTGTTCCACAGCACTTCAACATCATACCATACTACAGCATGCCTAACTGAGAGGGCAGCGCATGTGTGCTGCAACGCTAGGCTTGACCTAAAAAGCTCAAAATCAGGGGAAGACACGGGTATCGCACAGTGCCGGATCAGCAATTAACATTCTCGATTGTGATCAAACACCAAGCAGGGGGCAATACTATTTGTGTGAGGGTTGTTTACTGTGCTCATTAAGTTTACAGTGTGACGCATTTTCAACAAACTTGTGCATACAACATTTTTTAATAAAGCTGCAAATAGTCTCTCTTAGGGTTTGGGATGACATGCACGCTTCTAGTAATACCTTGGGCAGAAGGAGAAAATATGCTATGCGCACTTGCACATGCGTGCCACCTCCAGGGAATATTGGTTGTCAGTAGGGTTGCCATCTTTCAAAGAAACAATGGGGGCATCTTGCTATTCTGGAACTGCCAGGAGCTGGTAGTTCAAACATATTTCATACAAAATTGTCAGAATTCTTTTGTAGCCTGGCAATTATATCTATTTTGGCTCTAATAATAATTCTGAAACACCTAGATTGCTCTCAAATACTATTTTAACAGATTTTATTCTGTATTTGTACATCTTTGCTGTTTTACTTTAAGTTTCAGAGGGGGAAAGAATACCAGGTCCTTCTTTAACCGATTTCTTCCTCCGATTGCTATCATAAGTTTATGTGTCAAATGGCTAAAATACAGCATATTATTATTGTTTTCATTGCTTTTTCCTATTTTTTTTTACCTGAACATGAAATGAAGCCCAGAACATTAAATAAAATCCCTAGTTGTTAGAGCTTTCAGGCTTTGAAGATATACCTGACATGGACTAGCCGCAAGGAAACGTTCTCCTGATGAAGGACTAGTCCCGAAATGCATTGGGATTCTTAAAAAAGGCATATGAATAACAGTTGCAATGTGATGTACCAACACTATGAACACGAATGATTCAAACCCTATAAATGAAGATCTACAACTGAAAAAATTGATTACAGAGTGATTACTAGTAAAAGAAGATATTAAGAAAATATATACAAGTTTCAAATTTAATAAGTCAGAGTGCAAACTGGGGACTTTGTTCCTTCCGGGATAATGCAACATTTGTGTTGAGTACTTACCTGCACCAAGTACCATATAGAAAGAAAGAAAAATTATTGTGAACCTTTTTTGAACATTTCCAGGAGTGCAACGATTCCCTATGTGTGTGTCTGATACATGTATCAAGTTTCCTAGCTCTATGCACGAGGAAGTCATACAATACAATTATTTTCTTTTTTCTGCAATTTGCTGTCCTGATTTTATAATAGGCTCAACTGGACTACTAACTCAGGATGGAAAGAAATAATTGGACTGAATCAGAAATGGGTAACGTGGGAGGTCTGATCTCATCATAAGATATGACATAAATGGGTGCGCATTGATATCTGTGGCCAGTCTTAAACTCATTGACACAGTATCAGTATCTACAACAGCAGCTGAGGCATGTAGATTTCAAAGCACTAAGCAGCCTTCAGCAGCTTGTTGATAATTGCCATCCTGCCTGCACAGCTGCATTTCATCCAGTTTTTATATAGCACAAACTTTGGCCCAAGTGTGTTAGAGCACTTTACAGGAGCACCAGATTACAGTACACAATGTCAGATTTGTGTCCAGGCTCATGGTGTTAGACCTGGTAACCTTGGCGTGGTTGCCCCTGTCTTATGCCTCTCCCTCCTATATCTTTGATGGTAAACTGGACTTCATTTTTGCTGGTTTCTGCACTCTGGGCACTTTACAACTGCTCATCACTGCTAAAGTGCAAGTGCTTCCTGTGTAAAATAAAATTAGGATTGGTTATCCATGACTGGCATATTTGATTTACTGGTAAGCCCCTGGTAAAGTGCACTATGTGTGCCCAGGGCCTGTAAATCAAATGCGACTAGTGGGCCTGCTGCACTGGTTGTGCCACCCACAAGAGTAGACCTGTGAACTTGACTCTGACCTTCCATTGCAGTGTCTGTGAGTACAGTTTTAAACTGCCATGCCGACCTGACAAGTTTGACCACTTGTCAAGCCCAACCCTTCCCTTTTACTACATGTAAGGCACCCCTAAGTTAGGCCCAATGTCCCCCCATAGGAAGGGTACAGTGTATGTGAAAGGTAGGACATGGTTTGCATGTCCTGGTAGTGAAATACCACCAATTTCATTTTTCAATATTGCAAGGGCTATCTCTCCCATAGTTTGTCATTGGAGCTCTCTTGTAACATCTTACAAATGTAACTTTCAATTGAGAAGAGAAAGAGAATTGTAGTTTGGGCTCCCTGAGCCCAGGATGTAAAATCACATCTTTTAGGAAAGGTGTTTTTTTTTAATTGTGTGTTTGAAAATGCCACTTTTAGAAAGTGAGCATTTTCTTGCTTTATCATCCTGTGCCTCTGCCTGCCTGTGGAATCAATGTCTGATTTAGACTGACAGCTGGGTTGTTGGTGCAGTCACACAAAGAGAGCTGAGGTGTGCCCTGAATATCCTGGTGGTCCATCACCAGACTGATGGGCCTTCCCGAGCTAGAGTGGTAGAAGGTGTTGTCACTGACACCTGAATAGGGCTGTGCCTGGCCTCTCACAAAGCTGTCTCCACCCCCGGGAGTGTGTCTAGAGCCAAGGGAGGGCAGGATCTTGTGGACAACAGTGACATTTCTTTGAAGTATGCCTACTTCAAAGGCCAGAAGGGGTACAAGTATTGGACCTAAAACCCCAGACTTTTAGAACACTTCTGGATTGAGGACTCTGCCAAGAAGAAGAGCTGAAAAGCTGTCTGGAAGAGTACTGTCCCTTTGCTGTGTTCTGCTCTGCTTGGTTGGCCTGCAGTTGCTGCTTCTGTCTGTGGACAGTGAAAGAACTGGACTTTGCTTTGAATCCTGAGGCTAACTCGTATAATCACAACACACCAAGTGTCTCACACTCAACTGCCCCCATCCTTGCAGAATGCACAGCAGTAACTGTTGCCGGGATAGTTGCTCTTATCTCCAAAATAAGATCAGTCTCACCCCACGATCCATTCCCTCCTTTGATATTCAAACAAGCCCCGGAAATCCTTGGAATTAGCCTTACTGCCATTTTTAATTCCATGTTCTCTGAAGGTGTCTTCCCCTCTATATGGAAGAGAGCCTCAATTCTACTTCTTTTGAAAAAAGCCAACCTGGATGCACTAGACCCAGGCAACTATAGGCCCATATCACGCCTTCCACTTCCAGCCAAACTGGCTGAAAAGGTTATGAACAACCAGCTTGCTTCATATTTACGTGAGCACAACTTGCTGGATGAGGCGCAATTTGGATTCAGGGAAGAACATAGCACTGAAACAGCGATAATAAAGGCAACTGATGAAATAAGAACAGTATTAGACGCATGGGGGCGCTGCAGCACTTGTTCTGCTTGACCTGTCGGTGGCCTTCGACACGGTGGACCATAAAACGCTGATAAATGTTTTAATTACTTTGGTATATCCGGAAAGGCACTGGCATTGGTCTCCTCCTTTTTAGCGGATAGGACGCAATCGGTTGCGTTGGGTAATTTCACCTCCCCGTCTTTTACACTCCCATATGGGGTACCACAGTGTCCTTCTTTAAGTCCTACACTTTTTAATATATATATGTCTCAGAACTGGCAGCTCTCATCAGATTTTTTGGAATGGCATTAACATCGTACGCGGATGACACCCAAATTGTGGTAACCATCAGCAAAAATACAGTACCACCAGTAAATAGATTTAGGGACTGTATGACAGCAGTAGGCTCATGGATAAGCTCGCACTGCCTCAAGCTAAATTCTGGGAAAACAGAGGTGATTCTGTTTTAGTAATATTTCCCCCTCCTGGTCCCAGATTTGGTGGCGAGATGACCTGGGATCAGCACCTATCCCAGTCCCCAAAGTAAAAAACTTGGGTGTATTGATAAACCAGAGACTAGATTTTGAAGCTCAAGATAACGCAGTTTTGTCATCATGTTTCTTTCTACTTAAAGCAATTAAGAAAATCCTACCTCTGATCCCAACAGAAAGCAGGAAAACGGTAGTCACTTCCCTAGTCCTTTCTAAACTGGACTACTGTAATGGGTTATACCTTGGTACGCCCATGAAGCAATTACGTAGGCGCCAGATGATCAAAAACGCGACCGCAAGGCTTCTCCTGGGAATTCCCAAATTCCAGTTGGTCGGAACCCACCTCCTGAGCCTACACTGGTTGCCAATTGAAAGTCGAATCAATTTTGAAACCCTGTGTATTACTTACAAAGCACTACACAGGACTGGCCCTCAGTTCCTGAAACAGTCTTTGCACTGGTACTCTCCAGACAGATGCTTGAGATCACAAGAGGCAAAAGTGATACTCTCTCAGAGATTCCTCAAAGCAAGCTGGGGTGGTAGAAGATTTGTGGTGGGAGCTACAATGCTATGGAACTCCCTCCTGTTCAACATCAGAAATCTGCCGTCCCTAACGCTTTTCAGAAAAGCCATGAAGACCTGGCTATTCCATGACTAATGCTTCTGTTTGCTTCTCGGTTTGCTAGCACCAAGACACCACTGGTATTCGTGCGCTGTAGAAATTTGTTAACATAACATAACATTTTCCAAGGTTCTCCAAGGGCTTGTGTGTGCTTGCTTCCAGTCAAAAGTCTCAAGGCCATCAAAGACTTCACCTGCAGCATCCGTGAAATCCACTGCTGGGAGTTCTGACCTGCCAAGTGGCGCCAATTTCAATTCTGTGCCCTTAGAGGTTGTTTCTGCTGCAAATGACTCCAAAATCGATGCATCGCCCTTCCAGTGCCTGTTTTTCTAATGTAGCACCGCAGTGCGGGAGAAGTTTCCATGATGCAGTGCCTGTTTGCGGCCCAAAGAACCATCACAGCCCGAGACTAGCGCACCATGTCTGCAATGTCTGTGACCACTGCACTGACTCCGATGCAGGCTCTGCTGTGCAGCTGAAAGAATCAAGCCATCACCAGTCACTTTGCTGAAAAAATCGACACGCCGCCTGTTTACCGCCACGTCATCGACCACCAGCACGTATGGATTTTCACGCATCATACCTGTGTGCCAAGTTTTTCACCACATCACCGGCAGACAAGAAGCGTCTTCAAATTTTGGCACATCGCTTCCCCCTTTCAGTCCAGAACCAACGCAACACTTCTCTTTCATTCAGCAGACCTGACGCATCGCTTCCCCAGGGACTCAGGAACCGGAGCCTCACTGTGTTTTCCGATGCTTCCCTCCTCTGCAGCTTTTTTTCCTTGTGGATATTGACCCATCCAAGGTACTTTGTGTAAGAGCACCAAATCATTAGAGTTCTATGGACAGATTTGCTTAACCCTTTTAAAAGTGATATTTTGAGTTATGTATGTTGGATTTTAGTCGTTTTCATCTTGTTTTGTTTGGATAAAGATTGGGTATTTTTCTAAACTGGTGTGGTGTCTATTTGTAGTGTTTTACCTGTGTGACTCTGTGTGCTATGTAAAAATACTTTAAACATTGCCGCTGAGATAGGCCTGACTGCTCGTGCCAAGCTACCAAGGTGGTGGGCAGGGGTTATATTGGGTGTGTAACTCCCTTACCCTGACTAGAAGGAAGGGTCCCTACTTGGACGGGGTGTATACCATTGCCAACTAGAGACCCCCATTTCTAACATGAATACAAATCAATTTCATAATGCTATCTCACAATTTTAGACCCAAACCAAAATACCTTACAACATTACCCACTATTCGAAACTAATGGTTTTCGTTAATATAATCCCGTTGATGGTGCCTGAAAGAGGAAGAAGATTGTGTACTTGCCACAGTCTTAGAGGTAGACCGAGTAGCCAATATGTAGATGCAGATGTCTATGGCTACCCCGTATCATCTCCCATCGATAACGGTGCTACCAAGTCCACAGTTAGAACAATGGAAGTTCCAGACTTACCTCTCTCTGGAAGAAACATTCAAGTTATAGGAGTAACTAATAAACAAATTCAAAATCTAGTTTCTGAAAGGCGACCAGTAAAAATAGGATCTTGTTGTGTAGTTCCTTCTAATCCGTAGGATCTGTGCAATGTTTGGACAACATAAACTAAGGGCTTGGTGTCAACACAGATTCCGTACACCCCTGCAGGATATATTGGCCTATATATCAGCTAGCTCACAGTGCCAGTGTAAGCCCTCCTAACCTACCAGGGTGCGAACAGTTTCTGGCAACGACTGAACATGACAGCCCTGATCACCCAGTGATTGTGGAAACAGTACAGAACCTTTTGCTCAGTCACTCCTGCTCAATTGTTCTCAGAGAAATATACAGAGAATACACAGTGGGACATTTTCAATAATATTTATTGAACCAATGTTATTCTTGCATAAAATACGTGTACTGCAATGAATAGGAGACAGAAGGAAATAAAGGAGATTACAAGTACCAAAAGAGTGAAAAGTAGATACACTTCTTTCATGGTGCTGAAGCAATGAATATATGCTGGCATATATGCAAAATGGTAATCTAACGTACTCCTACGATGCGGACCCTACTCTAAGTGTTCTTAGAGTGTGTGTAGGTGTAGAGCCAAGAATCCCCCTAGGGATAGTCCAACCCCATTAACTGATCAGATAGAGTGAAGGACCCCTTCTTGGTCTCGAGTTGGACACCCCTCACAGAATGTCAGACTGGTGTGTGGTGATTTCTCAGCATGCAAGGACCTTCGGTGTCAGCAGAAGGGCCTCCTCTACCAATCTTTTGGGATGCCTTTTACTTATAATAAAAAGCAGCCTTTGCAATGTGCGCTCTAGATTAGTGATGTTATGGCTATGCAGATAGCGCTGTCGCCCCATGGATGAAGATAGGACGAGTTTTGTACTTAGTGCATAGAGGGGCCTAGTACATGATGCTCAGGGCATCATGATAATGTTGAGCAAAGCTGGATGTGTAAACAAAGTAGTTTCAGAGAAAATGATCCAACATTGTCATGCATGCAAATGTGTGCAAAAGGTCACAGCTGAAATGTTATTTTCTATGACAATGTAAGGAATAAGCTTGCTCGCTACATGCAAATAACTCAGGAATATAACGATCTTTTGAAGGAAAGCAACAGTTTATTGTTTGCTGTTCAAGTCTTGTGAACCTGTTAGGGGGAGATTAACTGTGCAAGTTAAATTGCACCATTTTCTGTATACTGGATGGTGTAGCATTCCAAACACATAATGAGGACATAGATTTTCGATTGATCTGACAGCAAAACGGAGGCAGGACTATTTCCTTTGTTAACTGTCAATGAATTATTTGAAGATTTGAGAGAAACTTTGAATGCAGAAGTTTGTGATTTTTCGGGGAAATACATCAGACTAAGTAAACTGTAGAAACAGTCCGAATTATGGTGAAACCAAATGCTGTTTACCCTAGAACACCACTGTAAGATTTGACCCCAGAAGCAATTGCAGGTACAACCAGTGATAGATGGTGTTAGAAAAAGGATTCATGAGAGAACTAATTGGAAATCCATGTAACTCTCCAATTATAGGTTTATAGAAACCCAATGGAAAATGTAGGATAGTTCAGGATATACGGAAGATACATGTAATTGTAGTACCCTGTTGTCCTGTGGTACCAAATCCAGCCACCATACTTTTTCATATTCCATGTACTGCAGAATGATTTACTGTGATTGATCTATGTCAGGCTTTATTCTCAGTGCCATTGCATGATGAGAGACAATTTTTAACATGGTGTTGTGTCTCACAGGAGTATACAGAGAGTTCATCTATTTTTAACCAGATTTTGAAAAAGAATCTGGAGACCCTTATAATGCCTTATCAACCAACCATTATTCAATATATAGATGTTTCGCTTGTGGCATCAGAAGGCAGAATGCATACAAAAATGACACCATTGCACTCTTGAGTCACCTCGTAGAGAACAGAAACAAAGTGTCTACAGCAAAGCTGAAGTACTGCCAAAAAAAAGTTACATATCTGGGACATTTAATTGTGAAGGAGCTAAAAAATTATCAACAGAAAAAGTGGAAGGAATCTTGCAGATGAATCCACCACACACTGGGAAATAAATTAGGATGTTTTGGGGAATGGTTGGCTACTGTAGACTGTGGATACCAAACATTTCCTTGGTGGCAAAGCCTCTACTCAGACTAACACGCAGAGATGTGT
Organism: Triturus cristatus; assembly: GCF_964204655.1. NCBI lineage: Eukaryota > Metazoa > Chordata > Amphibia > Caudata > Salamandridae > Triturus > Triturus cristatus. The sequence continues at coordinate 240,824,167 of NC_140582.1, forward strand.
CTGATCCGATTCCATGGGACAATGAATGTGCAAAAGCATTCCTGGAGTTAAAAGATAGAGGGCCAGATGTACGACGAGAATTAGCATTCGCATCTTTTTTTTTTCTTCAAGGAGCTGGATATATATTACCCAATTTGCTTTGTCATGCAGGAACAGGTCAGCTGAAATGCAATCCAACCCAGGCGCCCTGCCTCTTGGGACTGACTTTAACTCTATTTCCACCTCTTTCTTTGTAAAGTGCAGAGTGGAATTAAATGGGGGCATTTTAAATTGTTCTGGGTCTTGTTCCGCAATGGCGAACTGGGGGTTGTAATGTGATACCCACTGCTCGGGGCTACATGGTTAGCTGGAGCTTGGCTCGGTTCGCCCCCGCCCCATTTCAGAAGATGCCAGAAAGTAGCCATGCTTCTCCCTTTGCTAGCCTGGAACAACTCAACCCAGTGTTGCTCATCCCAGTCCCTTTTAGCTTGCTGTTGGACTGACTTCTACCCGATCCTTGCCCTTTTAATGTCTCCCATGTTCTTTGATCTAATTGCCCTAGCTAGGGTTCTATAAGCCTCTCTACATGATTTCCCATACCAAGCGGCCACCTTAGGGCCAGAATTTTTTTTGTCCTCATCTCACCAAAAGACATCTGCAGATTTAACAAGCCGTCATACTTTACAACTGGGCGCCTCACGGCTAACTGCCTTTGCCTAGGTCGGCCCGACCTGCCCTGGATTGTAGAGGCTTGGTATAATCATAATCACTCTTAAAAAGTTACCAAACACAAGCCCCGGCCCCAGTTTAGCAAAGGATGCCAAATGCTAGGCGAGATTTCCTTGCTTCCATCTTGTTCTAAGCGTACCATACCAAATGAGGCTTTAAGCCAGCCCTCTCTGTTCGGCGGGGTAGAATCTTTCCACTTTATACAAATCTCCCTCTGAGCGAGCAATATAAGGTATGACATCAGTCACCTGTAGATCTGGGATAACACCCCGTTAGTAGAATCATTACCCCCACAAAACACCAGATGAAGATTAGTCTCGATTTTAATTTAAAAAATGCCTGATAAGGAGTACCCCACATCTTTCCAGTAGGATCTTAGCTCTGGACAATCGAAAAAGATGTGGATGTCGTCCGCATTTAGTAATTTACATCTAGCGCATTTTGGGGGGGGGGGGGAGCAGAGCAAACTTAGCTATCTTGGCCGGGGTGTAGTAGAGTCTATTAAGGACAAAAAGATGATTCTTTTTTAAGCTGGCTGGTTTGATGTGTTTCTAAAGTAGTTTAAAAGATGGCTCAAAAAAGTCTACAATATTGTGGCCAAGCGGTGAATGGTTCCAAACTGATGCTTGAGGTGGAATGTCTATATCATCTGCTTCAAGAAGCCTTGTATACCACATGGATATCTCTTTCTTTTTTGGCTGGACATTTTGTAATAGCCCCTCTAGTTCCCAATTCCCGGATATTTCACCCACTTCTGCCTCGTACCATGATTTGAGTTGGAGATACTTAAACTTAGAGAGTGTGGGGCCTATCTTAGCTCTTAAGACCTCCCATGGAAGGATCCCATGTACATCCCACAAATCAGACCATTTAGCCACACCCTCTCTCTTGATTGGTATCGCTAAACTATCTCTCAGACAGAGTGGGGTCCCTGGAGAATCCCATATGTGAGCAAAATCAGAGAAATATCCAATACCCCATCTACATCTTACTTTGTACCATGTCTGTAGGGCGGCTTTAAGGACTTTAAGGCAAACACGTTTAAAGTATCTTGGGGCCCCAAACTTATATAGAAGCCCTTCACCTCCGCTTCCCCCCTCGACCATGGCAATCTCACCCAGGAGCCTACCCCATGTTGCATCCTCTGGTATTGACAGCAGCATCCTGATACCCTTAAATTGAAAGGCCATTAGGTACCAACTGATGTCTGGGAGGGCCAACCCACCTTTTAAGCGCTTGCTCCTCAGCTTTTTCCAGGACATCTTGGCACTTTTATGCCCCCAAATTAAACTCCCGATTTTCCCTTGGATTTTACTAATGCTCTTACTGGGGAAGGTTAAGGGAATAGCATTAAATAGGTACGTCAGCTTAGGGAGAATACTCATCTTCACCAGATGGACCCTCCCATAGATCGTCAAGGGAAGATTCCTCCATCTGGTGAAAAGGTGGTCGATTTCCTTTATGGTTTTCTCCAGATTAATCAGGGGAATTTAATTCAGGTCTTTAACAATTTTTATACCCAGATACTTGAATTCATTACTAATGGGGCCTCCCCTATAGTCGATGTTCCAACACATCACTTCCGTTTTAGCATACAGTACTATTTTACACTGATAATTTAGTGATTTAGAAGGACAGATTAAGTCATCTAACCTAATAGCTTGCGCCAAGGGCTCAATGTAAATGCTAAACAAAAGGGGGGATAGGGGGCACCCCTGTCTAGTCCCTCTCTGAATGTCAAAACTGGAAGTCAGGGTGCCGTTCAGCAGGATCTTTGCTGAGGCTCCTGGTGACAATTCCTTAAGGTCTGGACAAAGAGGGGGGCCCATGCCCAGCCCCTCTAGAACCCCCAGAAATACCTCCAACAGACCCGGTCGAAGGCCTTAGCTGCATCCAAGGCCACTACTGCTAAAGGGTCTGCTCTCACCACAGCCAAGTCGATATTCCCGATCAGGAGTTGAGTCTGTCCCTGAATAAACCTCCCTACCATAAAGCCTTTCTGGTCGATGTTAATCAGACTCGGAACCAGTTTCGCCATTCTCCCTGCCAGAATGCCCATAAATATCTTATAATCGGCATTCAGCAGGGAGATCGGGCAGTCAGAATCAGCCTTTAGTGGATCTTTCCCTGGCTTCAGGATCAGAACGATAGTTGCTTCCTTCCACGATCTGGGTACCACACCTGTTGAACTGTAAACTGTGTTAAATAAAGTTTGGAGTACCTGGGTCAATTCATCCGAAAGAAGTTTATAAACTTTGTTCGGAATAGCATCCAAACCGGAGGCTTTATTGTTTTTCGACCTCTTTATTTGATCCATAATTTCTTCTGTGGTTATAGGGGCATCAAGGGAGACCCGACTGACTTCCGTTAAGGTGGGTAAAGATTTGTCCCTTATCCAGGAAAATATTTTATCTTGAGAAGGAACCAAATTTTCCTTGCACAGATCTGAAAAGAGTGAAAGAAGACACCTTTGTAGGTCTTCAACCTTACAGGATTTATATCCATTGCTATTAATAATTAATTCATTGATGTTATTTTTCGAACGATCAGTTCTGGCCTTCCAGGCTAATAGAGAACCTGCTTTTTCCCCATATTCAAAATTTTCCATATTCTTTGCTAACCATTGTGCCCTACATTTCTGGTCCAACAAGCTCCTAAGCTCCTGCCTAGCCCCCTCAAGTTTTTCTGAAGTTGGGTCAGTTTTCCTAAGTTCTCCTGATTAAGACTGTTCCTTTCCATTTTTACTTCAGTTATCCTGCTCTCGATGGAATGTAGTTCCAAAGTCTTGGCTCGATTTTTAGAGCTTATTAGACTGTGTAGCATGCCTCTCAAACTAGCTTTATAAGCATCCCATACATAATCTATAGACGTGGAACCCAGGTTAAATGAAAACAATTCTAAAGGGGAGGATCTGATGGACTGAACAATACCAGGATCTGACAACATTAATCTGTTCAATGTCCATCTAATTTGTGGACTGTTTCCTTCCTTGGAATACAAAAGCATGATAGGGGCATGGTCAGAAAGATGGCTGGTAAGACAGATACATCAGATAGATTACCTTAAACTTCCCTATTAACTAAACTATAATCTATTCTGGATGAATGACGATATTTTTTACTATAAAAAGTGAACCCCTGGAGATCACCCTTCTTGGCCCTCCAAAGGTCTACCAAGTTCACATCAAGTAGCATATTTTTCATGGTTCGGCGAGATCGCGGTGTCCCCGCTACACGGCTCAAATTAGACCTGTCTTTGGATGGATCTAGACGTACATTAAAATCGCCTCCTATTATTAAGGGAGGGGTTGCCATCATCAATTCATCTTGTAATTTACTTAAATATGAGGAATCGTCAACATTAGGACCATAATAAGAAGAACAAGTCAAAGCCAATCCCCCAAAATCCATCTGGGCCACAATCCATCTCCCAATTTGGTCTGTCTGTACAGAGTTAACTACACAGGCGGTCCCTTTCTTCACCAAGATTGCAACACCTCTGCTGTTAATTGATTGCTGCGAGTAACAGAAACAATTTATCCAGGGAATTTTTGAGAAAATTGCCTGTGATTCAATAGAAGTCAGATGTGTCTCTTGTAAAAGACAGACCTGAACAGGGGAGAGTCCTAGATACTTGAATATCAACCTTTGCCTACAAGGGCATCTTAAACCATTCAAATTCCAGCAAATAAAACAAATTTTACTGTCCCTTTTAGTATTACCTGCCATCAGCTAATGCACACCTTCTTTGAATTATACGGTATTCCTTAAAGTACAGATGAGATGAGGAATCTTTTTTTATTTTTTCACCTTCTGCTCCCCACCCAGTGACCCCCTCATCCTCCCCTCTCCCCCCATGACCCCCTATACCCTGAGGAACCCTCCCTTCCAGTAGGCTAAGCCTATTCGGTCGCCACTCCCTCGGGTTATATACTACTGATGTTTCTAGAGACTTCAGTTGCACGAATTATATGCATGTGATTATTCCACATCAGACGTAGTGTTGCAGGAAACCTCAATTGGGCCTTTGCCCCAAGACTATTTAACTCTGCTAACCTCTTCCCCAACTCCCACTGTCTTGTAGCCGTTATGTGTGGGATATCGGGTCTGATGGAAAAGGAGACAGAGGGCATGTCCGAAAATGGGGAAGATATCATCCCTTCCTTAAGTGCGGCAGTCAAAATCATCTTCTTAACTGAATTGGCCAGAAAATTTACAAGGATTTTCCGGGGTTTCTGTCTCCCTGGGTTTCTCTTAAAAGGATCCTATGGGCTCTTTGTATCTCATATGCTATATCGATGTTTGAAATTTTTTTGAAAACAGAGCCTTTTAATAGGGAAATCAGAAACCCCTGCATGTCTTCCCTTTTAAGAGATTCAGGAATATTTAAAAACTTCAAGTTGTTTTTCCTAGACTGGTTTTCCAATCGCTCGAGATCATCCTTCAGTTCCTTATTTTGGGTTGATAATTTTGCCATGTCAACAGAGGTAGTTTTAATCGTTTCTTTTAGTTGGGGGATGTCAGCCTCAATTGCTTCGGTCCTCTGGGTGACTTCCTCCAACTTCTGTGCCAATACCTCGCATAATGAACGGATAGCAGCCTGATTCGCTTCTGATACAGAAAACCTTCTGGCCAGCTCTGCTTGATTTGTCTCCGACACAATGAACCTGCTGGTCATCTCTTCTTCATAGCTAGAAGTAACTTGGCTAATGAATGTGTACTTGAAGCTGAAACCGTATGGTCCTTGACCATATGGTCCTTAAGGCCAGAAGTGTTTAAACTATTGCTACTGTCTTGGTGAACGATTTTCACCCCTTGTTCCTGTTCATGCTCCCGCTCCTGCACCTGGCCTTGTTCATCATGCAGTCCCAAAACTGAGTATCTGCTAGTAAGATTAATCATCGGATGGACCACAGACTCAGTTTCGGTTTCAAGCAATATGCTGGCGATGGAGGAGGCCTGAGATTCCATTCCCACCCGGCTTGTCTGCGTAATGTTATTTGAAGGCTCACTACCTTTAGAGATTGATGCCTTCCTCGTTAAATTCGCTGAAACCGTGGGGGTGGAGGAGGACGTGGACGCAGACATAGGTGTAGTCGTGGACAAAGACATAACTTGATAGAAGGTTTTTAGAGATGGGGTGATTTTGGTTTTTGCAGTAGGCGTTATCTTGTCCCGGCTTTTCCCCTTGCTCTTAGTCCCTCTCGTTTTTACTGAAGTTCCAGTGTCAATTGTATTTCCACCCGACTTACGTTGTTTAATTAATGCTCTGACTTCAGAAATGGGGGGGAGACCCGAGGGGGCAGAATTGACTGAGTAATTACTGTATTTGATGTTAGGTGGGCTACTCTGGCACGCAGGGTGTACCTGCTTATTTTAGGGGGGAAATGCCCTCTTTAATCCCATCACTATACTCCATACAAGATGAAGGTGACTCCCCCTCCTGAATTGAAGCTACCCCCACTTGACAAGGCGCTGGAGAATTACTGCTCATAAAATTCTCTCTCTGTCAGAGCTTCCAGTACTGCCTTACTGTCCGATAGGTAGTTTAGGCAAAAACTGATGTCATTAATCTTCTCAGCCAGAGCCAGTTTCTGAAGTCCTCCTACCTGCTCACCATCCTCCTTGAAACGCCATTCCGACCGGCAACCCAGGCGTGCATCTGGACTGGTGCTGACCCTTCCTCCCATGAACCGGAGCAACAGGGACGCAATACTCTGGCGTCTCCGCTCACGCGCGGCCTCTTCCCACCTCCAACGCCGAGTTCCTCACTCAGCTCCACTGCTGCCACCGTGAACGCCGTGAGTGTTGAGGGTAGTTAGAATCGCTGAACCGTCCCGGTAAAAATGGAGCGGGCCCTCCCGCATGCCACAAAAGCCCAGGAAGCAAGAAGGAGGAAAACTAAGGTAGGAACGAAAACAATTAAATCATCCGGGCTTCAATTTCGGCCACTATGTGGAACCCGTTAGTCAGCGGCCACCATGTTCCTCCTCTCGCATCTCTTTTTTTTAACTCATGCTAATTCTGATAGGGCCATGTTCAAACACTATTTTGTGGGTAGCAAATACTTTGCGACTCGAAAAATAGTGTCTTGCGACTTGCTGTTAGGAAGGGGCGGTTGCAAAACACTCACAAATTACCACCCTCTTCAAGAGGGTGGTAATGCATTCTTAAATGGGAAGGGGTCCCCAGGGGACCCCTTCCCGTTTGCAAATTCAGGGGGAAATATGTTTTAGGGGCAGGCAATGATGGTCCCAGGGACCACTACCTGCCCTTAAAAAATGAAATGAAAACGTTTCATTTTTTTTTTTTTAAATGCATCCCATTTTCCTTTAAGGAAAACGGGCTGCATTTAAAAACAAAATAACTGCTTTATTGAAAAGCAGTCCCAGACATGCAGATCTAGTGAGCCCAGCAGGCCACAATCCTTGAGAAGGCCAGCCATTCCCAATAGGCTCGCAAATTGCGAGTGACTCATTAATATTCATGACCCTCGCATTTTGCGACCCCATTGGGAAACGCAATCAGTGTCTCTGACACTGTAGTACATTGTAAATTGCGCCTCGCAATCGAGCGCAAATTGCGATGTGCAATTTACAATGGTTGTACATCTGGCCCACATTGTGTTGCACCCCTGCACTAGGAATGCCAGATTATACAAAAGAGTTTACACTATTTTGCAGTGAGAGAGATGGATGCATTCTTTTGGTTTTGACACAAACACATGGTAGATCTCAAAAACCCATTGCTTACTATTCTACCACCCTTGACTCTGTAGCTGCAGGACTTCCTGGTTGCCTTAAAGCAGTGGCGGAGGTAAATACTAGTCTGAAAAAGAGCGAAAACATAGCTATGGGATACCCATTGACTGTCATGCTCCCTCTGTGGAGCTGTGCTAGCCAGACAAAGACTCAATACATAATCCATAAATAGATTGACGAAATGCGAGCAAAGCATTTTATCTTCTGAAAACATTGTTTTAAAACATTGCAGTGTTAAACCCTTCAACATTATTGCCTGTAAATGATGAAAATTATGATGAAAGTGAGCAAGACTGTCTTGATGTCATGGAACTTTTCACCAAACCCCACCCTGACATTAAGGATGAACATGTGATTGAGCCCTACCATGTGTTGTTTGTAGATGGCTCATGCTTGAGAGGTAATGATGGCACACTCAGAGCAGCATCTGCCATGTGCACCATAAATGATGTGGGCGAAACTTCATGGCTTCAAAAATTGTTCGCTGCCCAAATTGCTGAATTGATTGCTCTTACTAGAGCCTGCAATTTAATTGCTCAAATGAGAGTTACTATATTTACAGTCAGCCAGTATGGGTTTGGTGTAGTCCATGATTTTGGACAGTTGTGGTTACAGCAAGGTTTTCTCACATGCTCAGGAAGCCCCAGCAAGAACGGAATGCACATCAAGAACTTACTAGATGCACTACATTTGCCAGGAGAAATTGCTGTGGTGAAGTGCTTAGCTCATCAAGGGGGAAGCGGATAAGTTTTGATGGGGAACCAATACTCTGACTAGCCAGATTCTGTGCTCTGTTATCCTGTCCATTTAATGGAGGTTTCGCATATGAGTCTGAAAAGGAGAGTTCTTTTGCCATGTTGATGCAAATCACTGATACGTGGGATGACCTGAAGAGGGTGCAGGAAAATGTGTCAGAAACAGAACAGAACAGCAGGTTGTGAGAAAAATGCAAATGACATCTGGACGTCAGCAGGTGGGAGACCGGTACTACCTCATAGTTTGTTGTTTCCAATGACATTGATATACACATTTGGGGAAAGACGCCATGGTAAGACTTTTTAGACACAGTTGGTATAACCCTGGATTCAGGATGCTGGCAGAAGAGGTTTGCCATATGTGCATAACTTGACAACAGCTAAACGTAAGGAATCGAACAAATGTCACACAGACACTCCTAGGGAGATCAGGTGGCCATTCAATAAGATGCAGATGGATTTTATTGAGATCCCTCTCCCTAACAGGCTGATATATATCCTGGTGATAGTGTGTGTCTTCTCAAGATGGGTGGAAACCTGCCAAACTAGAAGAAACAACAGCCTCACTGTAGCAAAATTGTTTGTACATGAATTGATCCCCAGTTTCGGCATGCCGATTTCTCTTGAGTCAGATAGAGGAACACTTCAACAACAAAGTCATAAAGATGATCTGCACAGCTCTACAGATCAAACAAAGATTACATTGCAGTTACAGAACAGAAGCCTCTGTGTTGTAATGTTATTTCATTATATCTTCCTGTGTTGACATCTATGTATTCTAGAACTGTAGAGTTGCCCTGGCTCAAGAGTAGAATCTTAGCAGACTGATTGCTGAGTTGAGCCAGAGGCGGTTGGGTGGCTGAGCTGTTTAACCTGCATCGCTTATGAATAAACATCTATACAGAAACTACATTCATCACTTGTCCTCATTCAAGAATTCATCTTTTTAACACTCTGGTATCGTTGAGCACATCAAAGGTGCCATCAAATCTAGATGGGCCAATGTTGGACCCGGCCTCGTAGTATGGCCCTACGTGCCCCCGCACCACCGAAACCTGGTACCTGCAGCCCCAAGCACACGGCCCAGCCGACCCTCCCCACCAGGACACACGCACCCGACCCGGACGTCCCCGTCCATGGCCTCTCTCCTTTCGGCCACCCGGGCCCGCGTGCCCACTTCATGCACCAAGATGGCCGCCCGGCCCCAGCGCGACCCGGGCCTAGAGGCGCTACTCCGGGGGTGAGAGAGGGAGGAGCAGTTTCTATCGCACCTCTGAACTCCCCTGGGACGATGGGTTTCGATCGGCCCTCCGGCCTCCCTGAGGGCTGGCTCCATGCCTGCTGGGTGTCTGGGACTCCTCCCGACCCGGCCCTGAAAGGATCAAAAGACAATGACAGGAAATCCCGACAAGCGACCCCCAGGTGACAAGACCCCTGCCTGCACAGACTCCGGACATCAAAGAGGGGTCGACCTATAACAAGGGGTGCTCTGGGTCTGTCCGGCAGATTCGACGCTGGAACAACGAGAGCCTGCCGACGTGGTCGCGGCTCCTGGAACTTGGACCCACCTGAGCCTGCTGAGTGACTCGCGGCTCCCTGAAGACCGTAAGACCTCCGAACTTGTACCTGAGCCTGCTGAGTGACTCGCGGCTCCTTGAAGATCGTAAGACCTCCGAACTTGTACCTGAGCCTGCTGAGTGACTCGCGGCTCCTTGAAGATCGTAAGACCTCCGAACTTGTACCTGAGCCTGCTGAGTGACTCGCGGCTCCTTGAAGATCGTAAGACCTCCGAACTTGTACCTGAGCCTGCTGAGTGACTCGCGGCTCCTTGAAGATCGTAAGACCTCCGAACCTGTACCTGAGCCCGCTGAGTGACTCGCGGCTCCGATAGACTCTCACGGTCCCGCCGGACCCCGACTACAACAACGTATCCCCCAGCTCGAGGATTGTGAGCTGTGCGCCGGATACGTCCCTGCCTTGAACCTTTGCCAGAGACTGTCCCGCTCCCCCCTACCCCTTCCGAGACTCATTGAGCCCGTGCTCTCCTTGTACATATTTGCAGTGATAACCTACTTGATAAAGATTGATTTCTAAGAACCCATGGTGTGGTCACTCTGTGTCGTGTGGTGCCAGAAGTACGATCCTAGATACGAGATTCCTCCCCCTGGGGAGTCTCCCGCCAGTTCCCGGCTACGGTACTTCGAGGGTGGGTCTCAGGGTAGTCAGGACCCCTTTCCGGGCTCCTCTGAGGTCGCCGTCTAACATTGGTGGCAAGCGACGGGATTCGGGCCCATCACCTAGAGATCGTACCGTGAACGACGGACGCACTACCGACAAAGATGGCAGAAGGAAGCGCCATGAGCCCCGCAGAAACCAACGCCAACAGGGTGTTCCAGGTGGAGCATCTAGAAGAATACACACACAAAGAGCTAAAGCAATTTTGCAAAGAACTTAAAATTGCTACCACCGGTCTCAACACTAAAGAAGATTTGCAGAAAGCACTGAAAACTTGGGTGGATACCGGGGCCTCCCGCCCGGAAGGCACGGGGGAGCGCCCCGACGAAGCCGAACCCCCCCAAAGTGAAAGCAGCAGCAATCAGGTGCGAGGCATCGTACCAGACGGGGGCCTATCCCCGGAAGAACTCGCAGACAGAGAGAGAAGTCGCAATCATGAACTCGAGTTAGCCAAACTCAAAATCGAAGGCGAATTGAAGTTAGCGGAAAAAAAGCTAGCAGTAGAGCAAATGCGTGTACAAGGCGAACTGGAAGAAAAGAAGCTCCAACGGGAGCACGAAGGAAGGAAGCTCCAACTGGAGCACGAACGCAGCTTGAAGGAACTCGAGCTCAAGGCCAGAAACGAGGAAGGGAGGCCCCCGGGAAACCGAGAGACGGCCTCCCCAGCGGAAAAGAAGGTCCACATCCCCAAGGACGTGGTCAAAGAATATTATAAAAACGATGACATTCAACAATGGTTCAGGGCCTACGAGGTCGCCATGACCTCCCATCGGGTCCCGCAGAAGGACTTGCGGGCGGGGTTGTGGGGGCGGTTTCTGAGCGAAGGAAGGGATACCCTGCTCGACCTACCCCTCTCCCTGCAGACCTCCTACAGCCACATGAAAGAGGCTCTACTCACAAGATACGGCCTCACCCCAGAAATGTACCGTCAGCGATTCCGGGACTGCAGGAAGATCCCGGGCACCACCTGGGTGGAGTATGTAAACTTTTTCAGACGGGCCTTCGATGGGTGGATCAAGGGCAGCAAAGTCACCACCCTTGCCGAACTCACCGACCTCATGTTGTGGGAACACCTGGCTGCGAACTGCTTCATAGAACTACGTCAGCATCTGCTTGACAGCAAGCTCACAGATCCCAGGAAGCTGGCTGTGGAGGCCGACCGCTGGACCAACACCCGGGTCTCCCGGGGCATGGTAGGAGAGTACCCCCGAGCCAGTCAGGGACCACCCCGCCAGAGAGGGGGAGGGAACCAGGGAGGGCCGAGAGAGTCCCAGCCTAGCCCCCCGAAAACACAACCTCCACCTTTCCCGGCGCCCCCCCCACCAGTGACAGGGCCCCCTGGGAGACGGGGACACCGGGTGACCGTCACGTGTTTCCGTTGCCAGAAACCCGGGCACTACGCCAATGACCCAGAGTGCCCCATGGCCACCCAAGTCTCCCCTACCACCCCTGCGAGACAGATAGCCAACGTAGCCCTGGGGGAGGAGGTTGAGGAAACCGAGGAGTGGGAACCCGCAGCGATGGCCCTAGTATCCCTGGGAGATAGGGAGATGATCCCTGGTAGCCTCCTACCCTCCAACACAAAGAAATACGGGCAGCTCGTCAAGATCAATGGCCACCAAGTAGAGGCCCTGCGGGACACCGGGGCCAGTATCACCGGTGTCCTCAGGCACCTAGTCCCCGAGGAGCAGATCCTCCCCAACGTCTTTTGCCCCGTAATTTCCGCAGACAATAGAGAAAGTATGTGTCAGGTAGCCCTGGTGCCGTTTGAGTGGGGAGGGGTGATAGGTAAACTCAAGGTTGCCGTAAGAACCTCCCAGCCGGTCGACTGCCTCTTAGGGAACGACCTGGAGAGTTCTCCCTGGAAGCACGTCGAGCGCAAGGCCCACCTAGGAATGATGGGACTCCCCGAGTGGGTGTGCGCCACCACCCGATCTATGTCAGCCCGACTCACTCCCCGGAGAGAAGTCGAAAGCACTCCGATCGAAGAGACCAGAACAGTCCCCGCCGAGGGTCCTCCCGTCCCCCCATCAGAAGGGTCCGTCGCCAGCGATGAACCCGCACCATCCGACCCCGCCCCGGTCCCCGAGTTGGGAGATCTACCCGAATTGGCCCAATGGCGCCACGAGGGCGGGCCCACCCGGGAAGAATTTTGCCGGGAGCAAGCCACTTGTCCTTCCCTGGTCGGGCTGCGGCGCCAGGCCGAGGGCCAAGCCGCAGGTGACCAGACCGGGACGCACCGAATCTATTGGGAAAATAACATCTTGTACAGTGAGCAGAAGTCGGTGGAGCTGGGATCCGGACGGGGACTGGTGGTACCCCTCCGCTTCCGAGACTTCCTCCTGGGCTTAGCCCACGACGTCCCCCTCGCCGGCCACCTGGGTCAGGACAAGACCTACAGCCGTCTCGTGACCCATTTTTACTGGCCTAGAATGATAGCAGCGGTAGAAGCCCACTGCAAGTCCTGCCCCCCGTGCCAGGCTAGTGGGAAGAGTGGGGGGAAGCGCAAGGCTCCCCTCCAACCCTTCCCGGTCGTCAGTACCCCTTTCGAACGAGTCGGAATCGACATCGTGGGACCACTGGACCCCCCCACCTCCCAAGGTCACCGTTTCATCTTGGTCCTAGTGGATCACGCCACCCGCTATCCTGAGGCTATTCCCCTACGCACCATCACGGCCCCCGTGGTGGGCCGGGCCCTGATGGGGATCTTTTCCAGGGTGGGTTTTCCCCGCGAGGTCGTGAGCGATCGCGGCACTAATTTTATCTCGAAATATATGACGTCCCTGTGGCAACAATGTGGGGTGTCCTATAAGTTCACCACCCCGTACCATCCCTAAGGGAACGGCCTAGTAGAAAGGTTTAATAGGACTTTGTAAGGGATGATCGCTGGCCTAGAAGAGCCCCTCCGGCGTAAGTGGGACGTCCTGCTCCCCTGCCTCTTGTTCGCTTACCGGGAGGTCCCCCAGAAGTCCTTAGGGTTCAGCCCGTTTGAATTACTCTATGGACACCCCGTCCGAGGTCCCCTCAGTTTGGTTAAGGAAGGGTGGGAGGCAGCACCCCAGACCACCCCCCGAGATGTGTTCCAGTACGTCCTGGCCCTCCGGAACCAGACCAGGAAGTTCCGAGAACTGGCCGAGGCCAACCTGGAGGCAAGCCAAGAAGAGATGAAGCGCTGGTACGACCAGAATGCCACTCTGGTCGAGTTCCAGCCGGGCCAGCAGGTGTGGGTCATGGCCCCCGTGAAGCCTGGCGCCCTCCAGGACAGGTGGACTGGGCCCTACAAAGTGGTTGAGCGGAAGAGTCAAGTCACATACTTGGTGGACGTCCAGTCGCCTCGGGATCCCCTCCGGGTCCTTCACGTGAACCGCCTCAAGCCTCACTTCGTGCGGACAGAACTGAGCCTCCTGCTGGCCACCGATGACGGGGCCGAAGATGAGTCTGATCCCCTCCCGGACCTCCTGTGTGTCAAGGAGCAGGATGGCTCCGTGGAAGGAGTGAACCTCTCCCCAGCCCTCACTGCCCAGCAACAAGCGGACTGCCGCCAGCTCCTAAGACAATTTTCCGACCTCTTCTCCCTGACCCCCCGGGTCACCGACTGGTGTGTTCATGACGTGGACACCGGGGACAGCCCGCCGGTGAGACACCGAGCCTACCGAGCTCCTGATCGGGTCCGGTCCTGCATTCAAGCTGAAGTCTCGAAGATGTTGACCCTGGGGGTGATCGAGCCATCTGACAGTCCCTGGGCCAGCCCCGTGGTCCTGGTCCCGAAGGCGGCGGCCCCCGGTGTCGCCCCCGAGCTCCGATTCTGCGTGGGCTACCGGGGGCTCAATGACGTTACCCGAGCCGATGCCCACCCCATTCCACGAGCCGACGAACTCATTGACCGACTAGGGGCAGCCCGGTTCCTCAGCACATTCAACCTCACCTGCGGATACTGGCAGATTGCGCTCACCGAGGGGGCCAAGGAGCGGTCCGCCTTCTCCACCCCCGATGGGCACTACCGCTTCCGCGTAATGCCCTTCGGAATGAAAAATGCCCCGGCCACTTTCCAGCGACTGGTGAATAGAGTCCTGGCCGGGCTAGAGCAGTTCAGCGCGGCATATCTGGACGACATCGCTGTTTTCAGTTCAGAATGGAGTGAGCACCTCCAGCACCTCCGGAGGGTGCTAACCGCCCTGCGCCAGGCAGGCCTCACAGTAAAAGCCAGCAAGTGCCAGATCGGGCAAGGATCCGTAGTCTACCTGGGGCACCAGGTCGGGAGCGGCCAGGTCGCCCCTCTACAGCCAAAGATCGACGCCATCCTGGCCTGGGAACCACCCATCACCCAAACGGAGGTCCGAGCCTTTCTGGGACTCACTGGCTACTACCGAAGATTCATTCGGGGGTATGGCAGCCTTGTCGGCCCCCTCACAGAACTCACGTCTAAAAGACAGCCAAAGAAGGTGCAGTGGACGGCTGCCTGCCAGGAAGCTTTCGATGCCCTAAAGAAAGCCATGTGTACTGCCCCCGTCCTCCAGGCTCCCGACTACTCCAAGGAGTTTATAGTCCAGACCGATGCCTCCGAGCATGGCATTGGGGCCGTCCTGTCCCAAGTGAATGACCAAGGCCTAGACCAGCCCGTCGCCTTCCTCAGTCGGCGGCTGTTGCCCCGAGAACAGAGATGGAGCACCATAGAGCGCGAAGCCTTTGCCGTGGTCTGGGCACTCAAAAAGCTACGACCCTACCTGTTCGGCACCCATTTCAGAGTCCAAACTGACCATCGGCCCTTGCGATGGCTCATGCAGATGCGAGGAGAAAACCCCAAGCTACTGCGGTGGTCAATCTCCCTCCAGGGGATGGATTTCACCGTAGAACATCGCCCTGGTACGGACCACGCCAACGCTGACGGCCTCTCCCGGTTCTTCCGCCTCAGCGAAGAGAACCCCCCAAGATGATGGGCAGTTCTCTCCGGCTTTCAGCTGGGGGGGACGCGTGTTGGACCCTGCCTCGTAGTATGGCCCTACGTGCCCCCGCACCACCGAAACCTGGTACCTGCAGCCCCAAGCACACGGCCCAGCCGACCCTCCCCACCAGGACACACGCACCCGACCCGGACATCCCCGTCCATGGCCTCTCTCCTTTCGGCCACCCCGGGCCCGCGTGCCCACTTCATGCACCAAGATGGCCGCCCGGCCCCAGCGCGACCCGGGCCTAGAGGCGCCACTCCGGCTGGAGGACATCACGCTTCCAGGGGATGAGAGAGGGAGGAGCAGTTTCTATCGCACCTCTGAACTCCCCTGGGACGATGGGTTTCGATCGGCCCTCCGGCCTCCCTGAGGGCTGGCTCCATGCCTGCTGGGTGTCTGGGACTCCTCCCGACCCGGCCCTGAAAGGATCAAAAGACAATGACAGGAAATCCCGACAAGCGACCCCCAGGTGACAAGACCCCTGCCTGCACAGACTCCGGACATCAAAGAGGTGTCGACCTATAACAAGGGGTGCTCTGGGTCTGTCCGGCAGATTCGACGCTGGAACAACGAGAGCCTGCCGACGTGGTCGCGGCTCCTGGAACTTGGACCCACCTGAGCCTGCTGAGTGACTTGCGGCTCCCTGAAGACCGTAAGACCTCCGAACTTGTACCTGAGCCTGCTGAGTGACTCGCGGCTCCTTGAAGATCGTAAGACCTCCGAACTTGTACCTGAGCCTGCTGAGTGACTTGCGGCTCCTTGAAGATCGTAAGACCTCCGAACTTGTACCTGAGTCTGCTGAGTGACTCGCGGCTCCTTGAAGATCGTAAGACCTCCGAACTTGTACCTGAGCCTGCTGAGTGACTCGCGGCTCCTTGAAGATCGTAAGACCTCCGAACCTGTACCTGAGCCCGCTGAGTGACTCGCGGCTCCGATAGACTCTCACGGTCCCGCCGGATCCCGACTACAACAACGTATCCCCCAGCTCGAGGATTGTGAGCTGTGCGCCGGATACGTCCCTGCCTTGAACCTTTGCCAGAGACTGTCCCGCTACCCCCTACCCCTTCCGAGACTCATTGAGCCCGTGCTCTCCTTGTACATATTTGCAGTGATAACCTACTTGATAAAGATTGATTTCTAAGAACCCACGGTGTGGTCACTCTGTGTCGTGTGGTGCCAGAAGTACGATCCTAGATACGAGATTCCTCCCCCTGGGGAGTCTCCCGCCAGTGCCCGGCTACGGTACTTCGAGGGTGGGTCTCAGGGTAGTCAGGACCCCTTTCCGGGCTCCTCTGAGGTCGCCGTCTAACAGCCAAAGTCTGTGCAGCCACCTCTCTGAAATGACCAGATGCTTTACCGTTGGTGCTGATGAGTATTCGAAGTACACCTGACAGGAAGACAGATTTATCCACTCACAAGATACTGATGGGCAGGGCAATGAGATTACCTGCTGTTCCCCAAATGCTCTCTTAAACATTACTGATGATATTATACTAGATTACTGTAAGGAACTGGCTGATGTGGTCTGTTGAATATCTTATCAGATCTCAGCTGCTACACAAAACCTGCATCAAGAACAGAACCACAACCTCAATCCTGGTGATTTGGTCATGATCAAGAAGCACATTCAGAAGACTTGCCTTGGAGCCAGATGGAAAGGCCCCTTTCAGGTAATCTTAACTCCACACATGGATGTTAAGTGTGCAGGAGTCCTGAGTTGGATTCATGCCTCACACACCAAAAGGATAAGCAATCCAGAAGAAGCGCCTTTAGTCTTTGATTCTAAGCGAAGAGCATTCGTGGTTGCACCACCAGTTGAGAGACCACCTAGACCAGAAGCACTGTTGCCAGTTCAGCAAGACGGGGACATAAGGGGTGAAGGACAGTGGATGGAAAATCAAGTGCAAGTACCAGAAATATCCCAGAGTGGTGTGGAAAACTCTATCACAAGAGAATCAGAAATTAAATCACCACGAGGAAGTACTTCGAATGTGACTTTACGAGCGATCCAGACAAAGGAACTAGCACTGGAATAAGGAGAATCAATCAAACAGAAGGGCCACAAAGCTATGAAAACAAAAATCCGAGTAGAACTGCCTCAATTGCTTGAATGCCAGAAACAATACTTAAAAGAGACTGAGTCTAGTGATAAGAGTAGCCTAGATCCAAATCAGCAAAACCTAAGAAGATCAAAAAGAGCAGGAGTGTCTTGTCTCAGGTATTCAGCACATGAATGGCTGTACTTTGTGAACACTACCTTGAATGTTACATTTTAAGTCTTGTGCAACGTGAACCCTGGACAATTTGAACCTCACTGAGGGAAAACAAAATAAAATAAAGGGGAAAGTTATTGAGAAAAATCAGAGACCAAACAGCAGAAGGAAGAGATTTTATCTATGTCTATTAGATATTAGTTATTTTAGTCTGTTATCTTACAGGAGACTAACCTAGCTCCGAGTTGAAAGTTACAGAAGCATAGGGATAACATTTGAAAAGAACACAGAAAAGGGCTAAGGATTTTCTGAATTGGACCTTAAATGAAAAAGAAAGAAAAGAATTGCCACACTAAAGAAACTATTCACTAAACTTCATCACCAGCTATTGACCTAGTCCTTTGACTGCATTAGAAATAAATGTACATTTATTATAGGTTCAATTACCATCATAACAATAATAATGATCAATATAGTACTGAAAAGATTTTACTTAGCACCAGGGATAGAGCTTAACAACAAGTACATTACTAAATCCCATACTTACAGTGCCACGGAAGCTCCTTTTAGTTACTCATTTGTATGCTACAAGAATGAGGATTATTCCACTAAGGTCTATTCTAGGTTAGTACAGGAATGCACTAATGCAATGAATGCAAAATATTGCTATGTCTGCGCACACTTATCTACATCAGTGCCAGAAGAGGTTACCTACTGTAGCATGCCTTTATCCTATGTTTTTCTTGAAGTATCTTATTGTCATTAGTTTATAGGAGAGGACATTTTGAGTACTTTTATTCTAATCCTGATCTTATACTTTCCCAAGAACCATTAATAGAAAGCATGAACTAACATTCATAGCCTGGTATTATTTCTTTCACTATAGACCTATAGATAGTGAAAAGGATTATAAATGTAATCTAACCTGTTTAATGCGACCTATAGAAAAGGTTTATATAATGGCTTTAGAAGAAAGATACACTAATATGACATGTGCTACTGACCAAAAGGGTGATGTTATACAGAAGGCATGGAGGAAGGAGGAAAACAAATTTAGAAATAATATGGTCTACCCTAAACTGAGACTTTACAGCCAACACAAAGGAAAAATGTGCGTGTACATAAGATGTCCACTTAACCCCTTCGCCGCGGCAGGAATTCCGCCGCGGCGCTGGGGGGGGTTTGGGGGCAGCGCGGTGGTGCTGTGCTTGTGACGGAACCGCTCCGTCACGAGCCACGGTTGAGCTGTGCTCATGACGGAGTGGTTCCGTCTCGTCTCCGCCCACTGCGCTAATCGCCCGCACAGGCGGGGAATTAGCGCCGCGTGGGCGGAGCGGCGGCCAACGGCCGCAGCATGACGGAACCACTCCGTCATGAGCACAGCGCAACCGTGGCTCATGACGGAGTGGTTCCGTCATGAGCAGGGAAGGGGTTAAAAGAACTGGACATGTAAGGACTGTAGGAAAGTAGGATCTCCTTTCATGGTTACCCCCATTTTATGCTGGTGTTCTGCTGTTTTTCTGACTAGTCTGACTGGGATCCTGCTAATCAGGACTCCAGTCACTGTGCTTCCTCCCTAAATTGATTATGGTAAGTACCTCGGTACATTGCTATTTGGCTACTGGGGCACTCTTAAAAGTCCCTAGTATATGGTACTAAGATACCTAGGTCCTGGGTACCCCAGGGAACCCCTATGGGCTGCAGCATGTACTATGCCAACCATGAGGGACCCTCCAAACTTCGACTATGGGCCTGACACTGCAGCCTGTGTGAGTTGGTGCATGCCCCTCTCACAAAAGTTATAAGTTTACTTATATCGTACATAACTACACTAGAAACCTATAAGTCACCTCACTAGCAGGCCTTTCAGTCTCAAAGGCAGGGTGCTCGGTTCCGAGTGTGAGGGCGGCCCTGCCTGAGCAGACCACCCCTACAAACCCCAGAGTCCATTCTCCGTACTTTGTAAGTGAATCAGCAATTATGATATAGAGAAACCATGTGTGACCATCTCTAAACTGGCTGGAACGAACCTGGGCATGTTTGGTATCAAACATGTTGGAATCATAAGAGCGATCTTACAGAGCCTGACAGCAACCTAGGGCTGCTGCCGGCCAAGCCCGAGCGGGGGAAGGGAGGACAAATGGTTTCAGTCACAGGGAGGTGTGACCACCTCCCAGACAGGATTTAGTTAATTTTATTCCGGGGTGGGGACGCTTGCCAGCGCCACAGTCTTCTCGAAGAGCACAATTGGTGCCCTTTTTGCATACTCCATCTCAAAGCAGTTAAGGGAGCCATTGGTTCCCCTTCGGGCACAAAACTGGACAAAGGACATGGGAGTATCCTCCCCTCTGTCCAGCCCCTCCTCTGGGAGGGACCCCTGAATCATCCCAACCCTCTCCTGAGGGTACTTAAGGGCTTACCTGTGGGTGGGACCCTAGATTAGTCGTGGGATTCAATATGGATCCAACTCCACTTCTTTGACCGTCTGGACATCCTCACCGAGTCGTGCTGACTGTGCCGGACTGATCGCATTGCCCTTTGCTTTGGGACCAAGATTGCAACTGAGAAGACTCTGTCTGCTCCTGACCTTGTCATCCTGCAAACCCGATGCACGATCAGTGTCCGTGCTCCATACAGGTTCTGTCCTGTGGACATTTAAAGACATCCAAAGGAATCTCCCTTGGAGTGATGGAGTCACCCCCCTGCATCTGCAGGTACCGTAACACGATCGACCGGTCTTCCGAACCTGGGTTCCAAAGGACTTCAAAACACTCAGTAACACAGGTGGTGGTTCTGCATTGCTTAGGGCCTGAGTTGTCCTCTCGTCGAGTTGAGCCCTGCATCCCTCGTAGAACGCCCTGCAACCGAACCCCTATGCACTGCATCGATGCATCGCTTCATCACACAGTAACCGCATCGGTTACCACAACCAACTTGCACGAACAGAGTCGGACGCATCAAAAGGTTCTGTTGAATAGTCTGTCCCCGTTATCACTGACCTGTGCCGACGTGGTTGGTTGGACGGGCGGAATCTGTTGTCTTCAGCATTACGGTGGCTCGGGCAGAGCTACTGATTCGGTGTACCCGTACTTGAAGTTTCTTCATCAACTGACCTGTTTCATTGAACTCGAGTGGCCTTCATCTCCTGGAGTGGCATAGACTCTGTCTCCGCTGCTTTCAGTTACTGTTCGACTCAAACCCGCGTCTGGGTTCCAACTGACTCTTTCATCCTTCTGCAACTGCAGTCTCATCCTGAAATCCGCGATTGTGCTCGACAGTGGTTGTAGGTGTCCTGATTCCGAAGGTATCCATGGGTGGGGTTGCTCCTCAACCTTCTGTCTTCCACGGGATTCTCCGGGGTCCACTGGGAAGGGTCTTTCATCTTCAAGACTGCAACCGCAACGTACCCTGAGTGGTGTTGAGTATGCAGTCATGTATCCTCTTGGCATATGGCTATCATGGGGTACCTAGACTCTCACCTGCGGTGGTATCTTGGATCCCCGACTCTCTACGCCTTCTGTGTCCAGTCTCATCTAGTGCCATGGTTCGCATTCCACTATTTTGATATATGGTTTGGTCTCCCCCTGGGGACCATAGTGTATTGGTGCTGCTTACTGTTCTATTTTGAAGTATTGTGTGCATTGTCAGTATATCTCCGTTTTGGAGATATTGTATAGTGTTAGTGAGTGACTGTAATAAATATTTATTTTTATAAGTACACTGTGTGGTTCTTTTTCACTTAGCCTATACTAAAGATTGGATACTGGTAAACCAAGCTGCTTTACACCCCTCCTAGACTAAACCCGAAGGCTGCTCCCCACAGCTACCACTTAGCGAGCCTTTCTAAGCTTGTCTAAACCACTAAAATTACCATAAGGACCGTATGCATTGGTGCAAGGTGCTACACTTATATAAGTTAGCATTTTATACTAAGCCAGCCTCTCACATTGGTGGCAGCAGTGGGATTTGAACCCATGCCTCCGAAGAGACTGGAGCAGGAAGCGTAAGGAATCGCCCTCCTCTCAAACTCCCAGTGAAGATCAACCTCCTGAGGGAGATGATCTCAGCCCCTGTGAAGCCACTGTCCCAGAGGAACATGGGCCTGACCAGGCAGAGTTCTTGGGGGCAGGGGCTCTTCCAGGGCAGATTTGAGTTTGGAGCAACAGACCTGCCCCTCTCTTGAACCCCTCAGAAAGCAAGCTGCTGCTGAGGAAGCAGGACATATCAGTGGGTCCCATAGGATCTATTGGGAAGAGGGACTACTGTATTCTGAAGGCAGAGACCCTCAAGCCTGGTGCCACCAGGAGGTTGGTAATACCTCAGAGGTTCAGGGGGTTTCTCCTCTCCCTAGCACATGATATTCCCCTAGCAGGACACTTAAGGCAAAGCAATACTTGGGACAGACTTGCCCCTCACTTTCACAGGCGCCATATGGTTGAAGACACCAAGGAATTTTGTTGCTCCTCTGTCACCTGCCAAGACAATGGTAAGTCAAGTGGCACTACAAAGGCCCCTTTAATTCCACTTCCAGGGGTTGGGATCCCCTTTGAAAGGGTGGGGACAGACATTGTTGGTCCCTTGAACCCTCCAACAGCATCTGGGCACAGTTACATACTGGTTGTGGTGGACCATGCCACTAGGTACCCAGAAATCATTCCCCTTAGAACTACCACAGCTCCTCTGGTGGCCAGGGCCCTCATGTCAAGTTACATCACTGCAATGTGGAAAAATTGTGGCATAAACTATAAGTTTACCACACCGTACCACTCACAAAGCAATGGTCTTGTTGAAAGGTTCAATAAGACCCTCAAGGGTCATGGGACTCCCAGAAAAGCACAGGCGAAAATGGGATGTCTTGTTACTCTGCCTTCTCTTTGCCTACAGAGAGGTCCCATAAAAGGGGGTTGACTACAGCCCATTAGAACTTTTGTTTGGGCATCCAGTTAGGGGTCCCTTGTGTCTGGTTAAGGAAGGATGACAGCAGCCTCCTAAACAAGATATTGTGGACTATATCCTTGGCCTACGCTCACGTATGGCTAAAAATACATGAAGAAGGCAAGTAAAAATCTGGAGGTCAGCCAAGAACTTCAAAAAGCTTTGCATGACCAAAAGGCTGTCTTGACTGTTTACCAACCAGCCCAGAAAGTGTGAGTGTTTGAGCCTGTGGCCCCAGCAGCTCTCTAAGACAAGTGGAGTGCCCACCACACCATCCTTGACCAAAAAGGTGAGTCACCTATTTGGTGGACCTGGATACTCCAAGAAGTCCCGACAGGGGGCATGTGAAGTCCCCACAGGGGGCATGTGAACCCCTGAAACCTTTTGTGGACAGGGCTGGCATGAGCTTGCTCATGGCATCTGATGAGGTACAGGAAGAAGAGACTGACCCTCTCCCTAATCTTCTCTCTCAGAACCCTGATGATGGGTCAGTAGATGAAGTAGTTTTGGCAGGCAGGCTCACTGACCAGTAGCAAGCTGATTGTAGGCAAGTCCTCAATCAGTACAGACACATGCTGTCCCCGACACCCAGTCAGACCACCTGGTGTATCCATGAAGTGGACACAGGTGACAGCCTGCCTGTTAAGAGTACAATCTACAGACATCCTGACCATGTCAGGGATTGCATCAGGACAGTGGTTCATAAGATGCTGGAATTGGGGGTCATTGAGCCTTCAGATAGCCCCTAGGCTAGTCCAGTAGTCCTGGTACCAAAACCACACACCAAGGGTGAAAAAAGAGCGATGAGGCCTCAATGCAGTCACTAGGACTGATGCCCATCCTATTCCGAGGGCAGATAAGCTTATAGATACTTTGGCCTAAGCCAGGTTTCTGAGCACATTTGACCTGACTGCTGGCTACTGGCAAATCAGAGTAGCTGAGGATACCAAGCCAAAAATAGCATTTTCAAATCCTAGTGGGCATTATCAATTTATTGTAATGCCCTTTGGTCTGAAAAATGCCCCTGCCACATTTCAGAGGTTGGTGAACAAAGTCCTAACAGGTCTGGAAGCCTATAGTGCAGCATATCTAGATTATATTGCTGTCTTTAGCTCCACCTGGGAGGATCAACTGGTCCACCTCAGGAATGTTCCAGAGGCCCTGCAGAAATCAGGCCTCACTATCAAGGCCACCAGGTGCCAGATAGGGCAGAGCAAGGTTTTGTACTTGGGCCACCTGGTAGGTGGAGGCCAGGTTCAACCATTAGAGAGTAACATCCAGACCATAATGGATTGGGTTGCACTCCCCCAGCAACCCAGACCCAGGTCAGAGCTTTCTTGGGCCTGACTGGGTACTACAGAAGATTTGTCAAGGGATATGGGTCCATTTTGACTCCCCTGAATGATCTTACATCCAAGAAAATACTCAAAAAGGTTCAATGGTCAAAAGCTGTCAAAAGGCATTTCATGACCTGAAGCAGGTCATGTGCACTGCTCCTATTCTGCAAAGTCCTGACTACTCTAAAACGTTCATTGTCCAGACAGATACATCTGAGATAGGGGTAGGGGCTGTATTATCACAACTTAATGCAGAGGGCCAGGATCTACCAGTAGCTTTTATCAGCAGAAGGTTGACCCCCAGAGAGAAATGTTGGTCAGCTATAGCGAGGGAGGCCTTTGCTGTGGTCTGGCCCTGAATACGTTGAGGCCATACTTGTTTGGCACTCCCTTCATTGTTCAGTCACACACTAAAGTCCCTCCTATGGCTTAAACAGATGAAGGGTGAAAACCCCAAACTTTTGAGGTGGTCCATTTCCCTACAGGGGATGGACTATACAGTGGAACATAGACCTGGGAGTAACCATGTCAATGCAGATTAACGCTCCAGATATTTCCACTTAGAAAATGAAGACTCATCTGAGCAAAGTTAGTCTCATTTCCTTACATATGGGGGGTTGTGTAGGAAAGTAGGATCTGCTTTCAGAGGTATCCCCAATTTTTGCTGCTCTTCTACTGTTTTTCTGACTAGTCTGACTGTGATCCTGCTAATCAGGACCCCAGTCACTGTGCTTCCTCCCTAAATTGGTTATGGTGGGTACCTTGGTACATTCCTATTTAGCTACTGGGGCACCCTTGTAAGTCCCTAGTATACTAAGGTATATAGGGCCTGGATACCCCAGGGATCCCCTATTGGCTGCAGCATGTATTACGCCAACCATGAGGGACCCTCCAAACTTTGACAACGGGCCTGCCATTGCAGTCTGTGTGAGTTGGTGCATGCACCTCTCACAAAGGTTTTATATCTTACATCACTGCACTAGAAACCTATAAGTCACCTCACTAGCAGACCTTTCAGTCCCAAAGGCAGTGTGCTTGGTTCCGAGTGTGAGGCTGACCCTGCCTGAGCTGACCACCCCTACAAAACCCGGTGTCCATTCTCTAGACTTTGTAAGTGAATCAGCCATTAATATATAGAGAGGCTATGTGTCCTTACGCGATGACCATCTCTAAACTGGCTGGAATGAACCTAGGCATGTTTGGTATCAAACATGTTGGAATCATAAGACTGATCTTACAGAGACTGACAGCAACCTAGGGCTGCTGCCGACCACAGACATGATTCTGCCCTCCTGCTGCTGGGCGAAGCCCGAGCAGGGGAAGGTAGGACAAAATGTTTCCTGTCACAAGGGAGGTGTGACCCCCTCCCAGACAGGATTTAGTGTATTGGGCTGGGGTGGGGCGCTTGCCAGTGCCACATAGTCTTCTAGAAGAGCACATTTGGTGCCCTTTTTGGCATATTCCAGCTCAAACCAGCTCAGGGAACCATGGGCTCCCATTCTGGTGCAAAACTGGACAAAGGACATGGGAGTATTCTCCCCTCTGTCCAGCCCCTGTCATTCCACCTGTAGAAATCATTTTGAATGGTGAAAAGATTAGAAAGCATCTGGAGCTTTGCTTGTAATAAATACAGAACTAATAGCTATACGATTGATGGTTTTACAAGACCATCTTGCATTAGACATTTTACTTGCCGAAAAGGGTGGAGTCTGCTGGATGCTGAAATTAACTCACTGTTGCAGATACATACCTGACGAGGCAAGAGAAATAGATTTGCAAAGAACATTTCGGTTTTAGAACCTAGATTACATGAATTCAAGATACCAATCTTGTATGAAAATTTTGAAAAGGGAATAGCCACAATTGGAAACTGGCAATCAACAGCAGTAAAAGGTATACCAAAAGCTACATTAATACCAATAGTAATAGTAGGGCTTTGTCTTATAATTCCATATGCTCTAATACTAAGCTGCAAATACATACTCCGAAAGAGACAAAAAAGATTTCCTAAGAAATTATATGAAAAGAACATGGAATTACATCGCATCATGAAGACTGACTACATGAAGTCACTAAAATTTAGGTGGGGTGAAAAGGAAAAGACGAGACTCAACTGATGACGAAAGTGCACTCTGAAACAGGCTTACATGAGAAACGTAGATGTGTGATGATTTTACAATTCATCAGATGGGTAAATTGAGTGAGCTGACAATTTGTACGAAAATTTCACCACACAATTATATAGAAACGTGCTAAATATTAACATGAAAAATGCATAATAAGTCAAACGTTAGAAAATGTGCCTTTATATAATGTGCAAACATGAAAATGTTTATTTTCTGCAGAAAGCTTTAATTTCTATTGTTCTACAGTTACTTGGTGGCACTATTCATTTATTCTACTCTATCCCCTTAGGAAAATAAATGCTTTTCATAAAATAGTGATTTCACGTTATAATTGAACTCTACGGCTTGACTTTTTGTGAAATGTGCTGTTTCCTGAAAAAAAGTATTCTTTCTTTCCTCACACCATATGACTTCATTGTACTTAGATTGTTTTCGTTACCACATATACATTATGAACAAGTGTATTAATGAAAATAAAATGCTTGCTGCAGCTTACATTTTGTGATCTAACCAGGACATACCAGAGTTTGAATGTTTCAATTCATAGAATAGCTTATTGTTATACGATGGGACACCAGAGAGTTAGTAGAGTAAGCTTGCAAAAGGTTCCCATGAGAACCTATGTAGATGTAATTCTTTCTAAAACGTAGTAGCCATCTCTAACCAACTTCATGCTGATGTATATCTTTACCGTGGGAATCCAGGACGAAGA
Organism: Triturus cristatus; assembly: GCF_964204655.1. NCBI lineage: Eukaryota > Metazoa > Chordata > Amphibia > Caudata > Salamandridae > Triturus > Triturus cristatus. Next base: position 240,850,894 of record NC_140582.1, read on the forward strand.
CTCGGGATCGTCTAAAGATCTCTCACCATAGGATGCCAATGACACATTCACCTGTTTTTGCAACATGTTTAGCCACTTGCTATATAGTACTTGTTCCTAGTTAGAGAGGTACTCATTCCATGCATCTCCACCCTATCATGTCCCTTGGCATGTTGCTATGCTAGCCTGACTTGCCATAAGCTCCTGCTCACTGTGATTGTCTTTGTTTTCCTTGCGCTTTGTGAGGAGACTTTTCTGTTTTATGCTGATTATAGCTACTGCTGTGATTCTTTCCTTCTCACCCCTTTAGAAGGTTCCTACTGCAATATTCCAGAGAACATCAGTTAGGATAGGGACTATACTCTAAATGGGACACGCTGTTTTTATTTCTCTATGCTCATTCTAACCAATCTTATTTCTTAATATTACTGTAATCAATTTGCTATTAACTTGAATAAAAAAACACAAATACTGAATAATCTTCTGAGATAATAAAATTAAAAACTTTATACTTCATCAACCCTTTCTTTATTGACTGAACATCAAACGTAATTATTGACGTCTTTGTTGTGTAATGCTCTATTCGAAAATGGTGGTAAAGATTCATCGGCCTACAAAGGTGCGGAACTTCCAATTTCTCTAAGTAAGTTTTAAAGGGATGTAATTTGAAGACATTTTTAAGAGATTTCTGCGCTAGCACTGGCAAAACTCTATTTTATCATCTCAGAATCGTGACCACCCACAGGTGCAGACTCATGTGTGGAACCAACTGGAGCTGTCCTGAGCCGGCCCTGGGACAAAGAAAATGGCCTTAACAGCATGGAATGGTAGCGGGAGGAACAACAGAAATATTTTAAAGCGGCCTCTTTCTCCTTCTTCTCCTCTTCACTTACCCATTTGTCTTCAATATCAAGACTATCTCCAGTGGCGTAGGGACTTTAGTGTGATGGAGGCTTAGAGTTATAGAGGTTATTTCAGTGCCTTCCCTTTGCCTTTTTATCACTACTTCTTGTGGAGTCACCATATCATGTGGGGAACAGCAGTTTGTATTGGCCACAAAGAGTTCTCGAAAATCTCAGATGAAAACCTGTCTTCATACGCGACCAAGATTATTGGGCAGAGAGCCAGACCTTCACAGGAGACCGCCAATGCATCTAAAGGTCCAGAAAGATGAGATCTCCGAGTCCTAATTCCACTGGGGGCAAAAATCAAGGCCCTGAAGTGGCCAACGAACTGACCGTTGAAGTTTCAACTAATGTCCCACTTACCCTGGCAGTCAGATCAAGGAGCCCTGCCTTCAAATTAGTCTCTGTTACGGGCATTCTCACTTCTCAACAAAAAGATTCTACCTCTCCTTTGTTTCCTCCCATTATCTTTATGCCTATGTTACCCCAGGCTATATACAAAGTTTGTATCTGTCTGATTAAGTTGCTCCCCACTAAAGCAGAATTCCATTCAAACCTGGCTTGATCCTAAACCATCATGCCAGTCCACAAAAGACTTAATGCAACACACTAGCACCTCCTCTCCCAGCTTTGATTAAGGATACATCATAAACCCAGAGCCAGTAACTGTGTGAGCAACAAATCCAGTAATATGTGACATCCCAAATCACTCTGCTAGTATATGTCCATGTCACACTGTTACAGAAGAGCTCAACAGAACTACATGGATACCAACCTTCAATCTTTCTGGTTCATGCTCTGAAAGCAACTCTGTCTATGTCAGGGAGAATGGAATGTGACTTCAGGTACCACCCTGGATGCTGAATCATAACCACCCAGTTCAGACTTTCCACAAAGCCAGGGCCACACAGATTAAGTTACTGCTCTACAAGCCAAGATAGCCAGCTCACAAGACAATTCTGAACTTTTAATTGATCAGTGGGCTATTACTTGAAACTCTACAAACTCTACAAGGCATCCCTCAACAGCTGACAAGCATGGAAGAGACACAGCAATAATGACTTCACACTCCAGTCCATCTAGTATCAGAGAAGACTTTTCTCCCCTGGTCGACCTAGTGCTGTCGACAATGAGCGAGACAAGCTCAACCCTGACAAACATACTGATACTCTGGAGGCTCAAACCACTCTCATTGGAGAACAGGCCATCACATTCAAACAGGCAATACTTAGCGGTCTTCACTGAATAACTCCTGCAATGTCTTAGCAAACATAAAAAAACAATTTAACAATATCACGGAAAATACTTCAAATCTGTCAAGAATTAACAATATAATTAACTTGCTACAGCTCCTCCCACTGAAATTTGGTTTAAACTCATAAACGGTAGCCTCTGAAGGTCCATCAACCTTTGTTAAGCCTGCCTCTCAACTGGACAGTTGCAAAAACAACGATTGATGGACAGAATGCAGAACAATGTCTTACATTCACCCCAGTACAGAAATCTGGGCCTAAATCCATCGCTTTTTTCTCACCATGCCATTCCAGTTTGAGCCCAGCCATATGCAAATCAGTCTTGAACCTGTGCCTCATGGGAACAGTCCAGCCCGAACTGCCAAGCCAGGTCCTCCCTGGACTGGAAACAAGCATCCTAGGACCGGTTTCGGGGTTTCACCCCTCTTCAGCCAGGATAGCTTGATTCCAGAGGCATGGAGAGCACGGGACTCACGTCTGAGCATACCCGTCCCACTCGGGGTGACAAATGCAAAAACAACAATTGATGGACAGAATGCAGAACAATGTCTTACATTCACCCCAGTACAGAGATCTGGGCCTAAATCCATCGTTTTTTTGCTCACCATGCCATTCCAGTTTGAACCCAGCCATATGCAAATCAGTCTTGACCCTGTGCCTCATGGGAACAGTCCAGCCCAAACTGCCAAGACAGGTCCTCCCTGGACTGGAAACAATCATCCTAGGACCGGTTTCAGGGTTTCACCCCTCTTCAGCCAGGATAGCTTGATTCCAGAGGCATGGAGAGCCCGGGACTCACGTCTGAGCATACCCGTCCCACTCGGGGTGACAAATGCAAAAACAACAATTGATGGACAGAATGCAGAACAATGTCTTACATTCACCCCAGTACAGAGATCTGGGCCTAAATCCATCGTTTTTTTGCTCACCATGCCATTCCAGTTTGAACCCAGCCATATGTAAATCAGTCTTGACCCTGTGCCTCATGGGAACAGTCCAGCCCGATCTGGGTGAATGTTTTGCCATTGTGCAACATTCCGTCCATCATCTTGTGTGTTTTGCTGTTCACCCTATGTGGGAAGGGTATGCCGAGACGTGGGTCCCGTGCTCACTACACCACTGGAGTCAAGCTATCCTGGCTGATGACGGCTGATAGCCAGAAACCGGTCCTAGGATGCTTGATTCCGGTCCAGGGAAGACATGGCTTGGCAGTTCGGGCTGGACTGTTCCCATGAGGCACAGGGTCAAGACTGATTTGCATATGGCCATGTCTGAACTGGGGTGACGTGGTGAGCAAAATAACGATGGATTAAACCCAGATCTGTGACTGGGGGTGAATGTTTTGCCATTGTGCAACATTCCGTCCATCATCTTGTGTGTTTTGCTGTTCACCCTATGTGGGAAGGTATGCCCAGACGTGGGTCCCGTGCTCACTACACCACTGGAGTCAAGCTATCCTGGCTGATGACGGCTGATAGCCAGAAACCGGTCCTAGGATGCTTGATTCTGGTCCAGGGAAGACATGGCTTGGCAGTTCGGGTTGGACTGTTCCCATGAGGCACAGGGTCAAGACTGATTTGCATATGGCCATGTCTGAGCTGGGGTGGCGTGGTGAGCAAAATAACGATGGATTAAACCCAGATCTGTGACTGGGGGTGAATGTTTTGCCATTGTGCAACATTCCGTCAATCATCTTGTGTGTTTTGCTCTCAACTGGACAGTGGCACTTTGTGCCTTGCAGCCCTGCAGGATAAGAGCCTACACTCTTTGCCAACATCCGTACTTTCCTTAGATAAGCCAAATACTTGTAAATGTGTCACGATGACCCTGGAACCCAATTTGCTGTCATTGGGCAACGATTCTGGGAAGCCTTCATGCTCATATCCCGATTCAACACCTTTCAAAATGGACATTAATAAAAGACGCATGGAAAGGCTAAAAGAATTAAAACAAAAATCTAGCAAACGCAAATGGCTCCTCCATTTAAGGTCTTACTACAACTCAGCTGCTGCAAAAACTACACTCCGTCTTCAAAAGCAAGCAGCCCGATCAAACATTAGTACCCACTCAGAATATTGCATTAACTGAGGGCACCAGCCTAACAACTAAGGGAGACTCAAAAGAGATCTCTGCCTCCACAACTATTGACTCCACTGACACTTTAACCTATAGTTAAGTAGTAGCCAGGAATATCTTACCTGGCCCATGAATATCTTTGGCCATTCTGTCACTATCCAACGATCACAAGACTACTGAACATTTGACTGGTGTCCCGTCAACAAGTAAATTTCAAAGTACTAACCCTGAACTACACTCTGTAACTGATGCTATAGCAAAAACTAGGTCTCAAAGCATCAAACCTGAACTCCAGCAGGTTACCACTCAGGTAAATCAAAGCTACGCTCATAAATGTTTTCAGTCGCCATTGATGATCTATTTCACCAGGTCGCAGATAGCTTTTCACTTTTAGTCAATTAATTGTGTACCCAAAACCAGAGGTCTGATCAACCTGGTTATCAATCCCCCTGTTGTGCCCAATGCTCCCAACATGAAGTTAACATAAGGCACACCTACTGCTGTACCTCCACCTGCTTCGACCAACTCTGAGCCAAAGGGCTCATCTTCTGCAAGCATCGTAGTATTAAAGAAGTATCCGCACAACAATGTAGGTAACGCCAAAGATCAAGATAACTCTGATTCTGTTAATATCCATCTTTGTTGCTCAGAAAGTCAACGTCTAGACTTTACACCTTGTTTCCAGTCAAGGGGTCAACAAGACATTCTTGCCCGTCAGAACATCTTACAGGTGATCAGACATCTCCTTGACCTAAACTTTAGTTTCATTTGATCTTCTGATGGGGCAGTTTGTTACCGATAAAAATTTGGTTGTAGAAATAGCATCAGACGACGAGTAACAAACAAATCTAAATGTTCAAGATCTTTTCTATTTTAATCTGGATTTCTTGCCTTAAACGGCCGCTTCGCCAAAGATCAGCCGGCTAACAAAACCTTCATTATCAGAGGTTTTCGAAGTGGGGTGTCTAAGGAGCACGACATGCTCATACTTTTTTAATTTTAGAAAAACAGTTCCCCTACTTTGTATGAAAAGACAACTGTCCCTGGACGATTTATTCTGATGAATGAAATCTGGAAATGTAAAGGGTGCTGGCTTTAATTGATGTAATCAATTGAAGCTTCCTGAAGACACACATTTATTCATTTTGAGAGGTATTGTAAGGTAGCCCTGCTGTGAAATGTGTGCTTTTACAAGACCATGATAAAAATACTGGGTACAGTCTGCGTATTATTAAAATCTATATTTTGGAAGCACTTTTTGATCTTAATCTTTTTTACACATTTTGTAGCAGCCTATTTTATACTTTGTGTAATGCAAGTTTAAAATAATGACAAACATGTTCACGGTGCTTTCTGTCACAGACTGATGCCTTTTAGCACTAAACATACACAAGTTACTATTTTCCACTGCGGCAACTACGATTCAATTCTGTAGTAGCTCTCTGGTGCAATGCAATAACTAACAGAGGTTTCATAAAGTTTGACAGTGAATTTCCCACTGATTAACAAAACGTGTGTTTAATTTTCATTTAAGATGTACCCAGGGCTTTAAGTGGGATGAACAAACTGGGGGGGTCTCTCAAAGGGGCGTGGCCAATGTAATTAAGGGCGTTGCTTAAAAACGCAAGCTAAAACTCTGTGCTTAACTTGGTGTGCCGCCCGACTTGTATTTTGCTGTTTCTGTCATTGCATCCAGATATATGATACAACAAGTAACATCTTACCTTCAACAAGTCAGGTCTATTGGCTTTGTCAATGGTTGTTAGTTACATAAGATAAATAACCAGCAACTATGGCTTGTATATATTAATTAAAAAGTTTCCGCTTACAGCTCCGGGGACACCATAACAATGTTGATACTCCTGAGTTTAAAAAGAGAAGGGAAATCCAGAGAGAAAATGACTCTCTTTAAAGGATTTCCCTTCCCCTACAACGCTCATCCATGTCATGCCATAACTTCTCCACTAGTGAGAAGTGAGCAGTGTGAGCACGCGCACATGATGTGCCTACTGTCACTGCAGTCAGGAAAAAAACGGACCGCCTGTGCCAGGGCAAAAACCAGAGCCCGATAGAGACCCGTTTCAAGGCCTCCTTTAAAAAAACTGAGCACCGGTGAGACCCGGCCCACTTAAAGCCCTGGCTGTACCTTATTTTATATGCAGTTACCTGAAGGTGACAGCCCAACAAAGTTACAGAATATTTTGTATTTTTTAACCACGCCTTTGACCACTCCACCACGCTCACTCACCTCGCCCCCATTGCGCACAAAATCACAGTTCCCATTTTATTTTAATGCAGTTCGACCATTGAGCAGTGCTGGGACTATTAACTATATATGGCCCTTCACAGTGCGTTATACTGTGTGACTATGTACTAGAGGAGCTGAAAGATTTTCTGTTTGTTTACAGACACAGAAACCATGAAGCATGAATAGAGCTATGCATTAGTCATATCTCTCTCAACTAAAATAGCAGGCTGAAAAAAAACAATTTAGAGGGAAAAAATGCGTTGCTTCCTCCATTTTCGTGCTGATCACTTTGATAGCCCGCCCCTTTTCCCAACCCTAACTTGTTCTTATTGAAGAGCGGTCGGAGTGCCCGAGAGATGTTTATTTAATACGGCAAGTTATAAAGGTGCGCTGAGTTGGGCATGCCTGCGTCTCACGAGAAGGAGCTGGCAGCGCCCCAGTGTGTGGGCAAGGCTGAGTCATCGCTTCGAGTGTTTTGGGTGCGGGTTGGCACCCTGCCACTGGCTTCTGGTTACCAGGTTTTATTTTAACTCCTTGAGGGAGGGAGTGCACGGCCTTCTTTCTGCACGAGAGGCGCAGGGCTTCCCCGCGCGCTAGATTCCTGCAAGCGCGAGGCCTCGTGACCTGGCAGAGATGGGGGTTTACTAGAGATAATTGCGACTCGGTCTCGCTTGTTCTTTCATTTGCTTTCTACGCCAGTCACTCAGTCTACCTTCAGGGGAAACACTGTTTGCTTTCGTTGTTAAAAGATCTTGAATTGCCAGCAGAGGCTTGGCACTGCAATACGTGTTCCTTAGATGTGGTTGCCAGGCTTCCAAATAAAAGCTCTTACTAAACAATGTCTAATTTTACATTTTTGAAAAGCATGTTACTACCAGGCGCTTTGTGTCTGTGTTGGATGCTAGCGTAACCATGTTATTTTACAAATATAGGTGTTTTTCTTAGTAAGAATCCCAGAACACACCAGTCTCCGAAGGTGGTCTGCTGCACTTTTTGATGGCGTAAAGAACACGTTAGAAGCAAGCCAAATTAATAGGAACAAGTTGCTATCGGTTCACTTAACTACACGTGGACGATTTTTTTTGTCTGTGCTGTTATACACCGAGGGGACATTTAAACTAAATCACTCATAACAATGGTGTGCTATTTTGCACCTGTTAATTTTGGGTTGGTATTTTTGCAGGAACAAAATAAACTTTTTTGTTTTTGTACATTAGACAAAATAAGAACGTTGGTTGTTGCTCTAGCAGAAAAGGAGCAAAATAGTCCCCCCTGATAATGTGTACTATAGTTCTAAGAATTCATTTGGAGTTGTGGTAAAAAATATAATTAAAAAATGCACTGATATAGCCAATACAGCAAATACGCTTTTGTTTTTTAATATGTTGAAGGGCTTCTTAATGGAAAGTGTGTGATGATGATGCGTAGGAAGATTAAAGGAAATTCAGTGGTGCAATTAATAGGTGGGTGACGAATGCACTCTTTTGTTCATCCATCCACGCACTCACTTCCTCCACCCATTCACAGAGACATTAATCCTATTCATGCATTCACTAACCCATCGTTCATCTATGCACTCACCTGTCCATCCCTTGTTGCAACCTTAGCTTTATTGTCATATTCCTCCACTGACCCATTCGCAGAGCAATTAACTCAACTGTCCGAAAGTGTCCCACTCTGGGATGCTGATGGGCACAGACGGGCCTGCCTTTGGGGCACCAGCGGCGTGCCCGCTGCACGTATCCGTTTGTATTTGGAATATATAGGCTAATGCCTATGATGCAAACTGGATCGCTAACGCACCTGAGGAAGCAGAAACTGCGTGGGTGGAAGTGAGGAGCCTGATAGTAACCCCAGCCCTCCGCACAATCGGCGTATCAGCCACGGCGGACCTGGACTGGAGGAAAAGCGAGATGCGAATCGGAGTAGCTAAGGAAGTGTAGGCAAGCAGAATCAAGTAAAGTGCAAGTGTGCGTAGGTAGGAGAAATTGTTGAAAAGCACAGAGTAATTCAGCCACACATATACAATTTTAAAAGTCTTAAAAACCTAGCAGCAGGGCAGAAAACACTAAATCCTACTGCTGTCAGCTGCACGCGTCCATTTACATCGGGAATATATAGGTTAATGCCTATGATGCAAACTGGATCGTTAACGCAGCTGAGGAAGCGGAAACTGTGTGGGAAACAGGGGCTCAAATTGGATCATAAATTCAAAGTTGTTCTGAACAGGGGCCCCCAAAATATGTTTGGCCCAGGGCCCCCAGAATCCTTAAGATGTCCCTGTCCCACGTTACACGAGTCCTATTGGCAGGTATAAATGTGTTCCCAAACACTTACAGCTGGATAATCCCCCGGCCGCACGGGTGGGGGCCGGCTTTGGTTGTGGGCCCCTGGGGGCCGTTTTTGTTACAGGGCCGTTTTTGCAGCATAGCTGCAAAATCGGCCCTGTAATAAAATCGGGCGAAACCCGGCCTTGGCAAAGAGCTCGGCCGCACCCCCAACCCCCGGTGGGGGGGCCGGCAGAGCACTTTGTCAGGGACGGTTTGGGTTCCCAGTCCGGCCCTGTGTGGAAAGAGCAAGCAAACGCGATACCTTCCATTCCTCACAGCAGAATGCAGAAGCGCCTTGCCAAAGGAAAGCATGCATATCACAACAGCAACAGATTAAAACGGCAGCTCAAACTGCCTGCTTTAACCTGCTTTAAGTAATTGCAAATCGAGGAACACAGATTTGCAGTCTACTTGCATATTTATGTTCGCTTTACCGTTTTCTACACGGATCGATATTCATCATCATCATTTCTTTCTTTGTTTCGGTGTGTACACCATAAAAGAACAAACATATAAATGCAAACAATGCTAAAACAGTTAAGAAAAGCTAAAAGTCAGGATAAAAACAATTTTGAATTAAAAATTCTTTTGGGGTTTAAAACAGTGAGAAGGTTAATCACATAGCTTAGTCCATGGTTAAAGATTAGGAAAATTCATCCTAGCCCACCACATGGAACTTAAAAAACGCGATACCGAATAGACAAAAAAAGTTCAGTATTATATTTTAGGAGCCTGAATGCTTCTTTACAGTGTGTACCCTGGCAGAAGAAGAATACATGGAGTTCAGGCTCCTCTTCCGCGCTACACGCAGGACACCCCAATGTAATACCAGTGGACCATTTGTTGGTGAAGGAACGCAGAGGGAGGCAGCCATGCCGAAACTGCACATACAGTTTCCTGGCTAATGCCGGTCGAATTTCGTCTAGGCATGGCTCAATGTTATATGTAACCTTCACTTCCAAAAATTTGGATGTAAGAGATCCAGAGGTAGAATCTTCATGGAGTTTATCGAGTGTGCGCGCCCTATAGCTGGTAGCTAGTTGTTTGCGCGGGGTTCTCAAACAGGCTTTGTCTGGATTTTCCCATAAATCATCTCTGCCAATGAAACAAAGGCTTTTCCTAATATAAGCAAACCATGACAGTTTACCTATGCCGGGGAGTCTCAAGATTTCTAAGAGCTCAGATCTATATTTGGCCAATTCCGGCGTCACCCAGAGGCGGTGCCAAAAAAATAAAGGTCTGCAGCTAATTTCCTCTGTGACGGGTCTCACCCCAACATCCATACGCAGTGGAACCAGAGGGGAGTACACCAGTAAGCCGAATTGCTGCCTAAGAAAGCTGTTCTCTGTTTTAACAATAGGGCTAAGGTGAGAATGTCCCCAGAGTTCATCCCCATATAAGGCAGCACTCCTAAGCTGAGTTTGATAAATCTCCATGACTAGGCTTGCCGGCTTGTGAAACGGCTTTCTATAAAACTTGGCCAGACCACCTGCAGTCGGAGTCAGTTTAAGATTAGACTTGGCTATTTGGGGCCCCCACGCCATATTTTCAGTAAGTGTAAGGCCCAGGTAGTCAAATGTAGATACCCGCTCAAGAGGGGTGCCATTCATGCATGGGTTAGGGCGGGTTGATCTATTGGGGTTGAAGACCATAAATGTAGTTGTTTGGATGTTGATCTCCAGCCCCCTAGACCTGCAGAACTCACAAAACCCGTCTAAAATTCTCTGAATTCCCATAGGAGATTTGGAGACGAATAAAGTATTGTCAGCAAACATCATGGCCGGACTTTGCTTGTGCACTAGTTTGGGGGCGTCTATATCCTTGAGTTCTCTCAGTGCACTTACCAGTCCATTGATGTAAATGCAGAACAGGGTAGCGGCGAGCACACATCCCTGTCTTACCCCCTGTTCATGGGGATGGGCGGCGTGAGTTCCCCATTTTTCCCATACCGGATTTGGGCAGAATTGCCAGGATGTCGAAAAGATAGTAGGGTAGCCAAAGTTCACTGAAACCCCCCCACAGGGCATCTCTTTATTCAGATGTACTGATGTATTGGGCTGGGGATATGCACAGTGTTTAACTATAGCCTGTTGTTGCATGTGGGGCCCACCGGCACTTATTTTTGGGCACCCACAGTTGTTTTTCCTCTTCAGACATTAACCAAGAGCAAGGGAAAGAAAAAGACAAACAGAAGAAGGAATAAGGAAGAGAAAGATACAAAAAATCCAGTGACAAAAGTAGAAAGCATGGATGAAAAATAACCTACAATGGTGAATCAGAGGGACATGGAGAGTATGTATGGTGGCGTAAGAAAGAGGCATGAGGTGGAATCAAGACTAGCGAGTCATAGTATCCAGCAATGCTGATATTCATCAGCACCAGGTGTGGGCTTCTGAGAAATACTTTGGGCACCAACGTTTAAGATGCCATAGCACACACCTGGGGTGGTAGGCCGACTCACAACTCTGGCGACATCCGAGATGCAATGCCTAATTCTCTAATTTAACTGTATATGTAGGTGCGGCCCCAGCATAGAGGGGGGCCCAAGTCAGACATCTGCATTGAAAGAAAGCGGGTGTGCTAAACTTTAAACAGCAGGTGTTATTGCAGTATTGTCTTTAAATTGCTGAGAGTGTATAACAAAGAAAAGAAAGCAGCACATGGTTGACGCTGTTAGTGCCCAGAGACGTCAAGAGCTACATCTTCGTATGTCAGTGGTCAGGGCTTCAACAGCAGCTTCTGTGCCCGGGCCAGAGTGATACACAGGCATGCGGACTCTGGCAAAAGTGCCCACATTCTAAAAGTGGCAATTCAAACACAGAATTTAAAAAACGCCTTTACCAAAAGGTGCGTTAATAAATTCTATGTTCAGAGAGCCTAAACTCAATTTTCTTATCTTGTCCCTACTGCAAGTTACACATGTAAAAAATGTTACAGTGCAACCCCAATGATAAGCCTAAGGGACAGATAGCCTTTCAATAGTGAAAAACGAAATACACAGTATTTCACTATCAGGATGTCTCACACACACACCAGTACATGTCCTACTTTTCACATACACTGCACCCTGCCCATGGAGGTACCTTGGGCCTACCTTAGGGGTGCCTTTCATGAAAGGAAATAGAAGGTTGGGGCCTGGCAAGTAGGTGCACTTGACAGGGCAACATGGCAGTTCACAACTATGGGGTCGATTCCGATCCTGGAGAAACCGGGTACGAACCGTCGGTCGGAGCGTCTTCTCCGTCCGACTCATACCCGGTAAAAACACCATACAAACATGCAAGTATGATTCGTACGGAAACACCATTTCCGTACGAGTCGTACAAAACACCGACCGACACAAAAACACATACAAATGTGATCCGGGACGGCGCGTACGTGACATGCGGACGGAGTTAGGCAGCTGTTTACGTACCAGCAAGTACGATTCGTACCGACAGCACTCCGGACGGCTATATTTTTACGGCACACAAAAAGTGCCGGTAAAGCTAAGTACGCCGCGAAGCGTGAGGAAAAGGGGGCCCGGTACGCGCCAGACACCCCCCCCAGCCTCCCCCGTATGTCCGCGTCGTACCCCCAGCCCCCCGTATGTCTGTGCCGTACCCCCAGCCCCCCCGTATGTCCGCGCCGTCCCCCCAGCCCCCCGTATGTCCGCGACGTCCCCCCAGCCCCCCATATGTCCGCGACGTCCCCCCAGCCCCCCCGTATGTACGGTGCAGACCCCCACCCCACCCCCGTATGTACGGTGCGGACCCCCACCCCCGTATGTACGGTGCGGACCCCCGGTCCGGGGATGTGTCGGACACTTTTTCCGACCTGAGGACGTGTCGGGTATATTCCCAATGCGATTCGTATGGTGTTTTTTACATACGAATTGTACTTGCCAGTTTGTACGGGACTTGCACGATTCGTACATAAAAAAATCCGGATACGATTCGTACGGGGAATATTTCTCCAGGATCGGAATCGACCCCTATGTGTGCAGAAACTTCAGTGGTAGGTCTGAGACACATTTACAGGGCTACTTATGTGGGTGGCACAACCACTGCTGCAAGCCCACTAGTAGCCTTTGATTTACAGGCTGTGCACACCGTGCACTTTACTAGGGACTTACCAGTAAAACAAATATGCCAATCATGGATAACCAATCATTGTCACAATTTATACAGAGAGCATATGCACTTTAGCATGGATCAGCAGTGGTAAAGTGCCCACAATCCTATGGCCAATGAAAACAGGGTCAGAAAAACAGGAGGCAAAAGGCAAAACGTTTGGGATAAACCTGTCAAAAAAGCCAGGTCTAACATGTCCTGAGATGTAACCACATATTTCCACACCATGTATGACACAAGGGTTCACTGACATAATATCGACCCAACAGTATGGAAAGTGTTGGATAGCGGAGAGGTAAACGTTACTATTACTCCAGAGAGTGTAACAGTAAGGAAAGTGTTGGATAGAGAAGGGGGAAAAGTTACTATTCCCACACCAGTGAGTGCAACAGTAGGGAAAGTGTTGGATTTCGGAGGGGTAAAAATTAATATTCCCACTCCTGTCAGTGCAACAGTAGGGAAATTGTTGGATTGCGGAGGGGTAAAAATTACTATTCCCACTCCAATGAGTGCAACAGTAGGGATACTGTTGGATAGCGGAGGTGTAAAAATTACTATTCCCACACTTTAATGAGTGCAACAGTAGGGAAAGTGTTGGATAACGGAGGGGTAAAAATTACAATTTCCACTCAATAGAGTACAACAGTATGGAAAGTGTTGGATAGCGGAGAGGTAAAAGTTACTATTACTCCAGAGAGTGTAACAGTAAGGAAAGTGCTGATTAGCGGCGGGGTAAAAATTACTATTTCTACCCCAGTGAGTGAAACAGTAGGGAAAGTGTTGGATAGTGAGGGTAAAAATCACTATTCCCACTCCAGTGAGTGCAACAGTAGGGAAAGTGTTGGTTTGCGGAGGGGTTACAATTAATATTCTCACTGCAGTCAGTACAAAATTAAAAACAAAACAAACATTAACAACAAAAATATTTAAAAAACAAAGTAAATAAAAAACATATATAAATATGTTAAAAATTAAAATACAAATATATTTAATATTAAAACAATTTAAAAAACATATTATAATGTTAAATACATATGACAAAACACCTACAAATATTATATTAAATACAATAAAAAATAATTGAAAACAATAAATATTTTTAATTTAACAGTATTAAGAAACAAAAACATTGATTATTACATCAATTTTTGATTTCCTACCCTATAACACCACACAATTCACAAACCACATCTAAATGTAAAAAAACAGTACTTCCATAATTAACATAATTAATTACCAATAAAGAAATATTATTAATTAAAAAACAAATTAACACTCATAAAAATTAATTATCTGCCCACACTTTACCCCTATAATACCCTCAATCCACAGCTAAAATTAAACTGTTATAAAATGAATTACAAAATTCAAACTTATTTTCAATTAAAAAACAAGCAGTATTTAATAACTAATTATAAAATAAGTAATATTATTATACTCCCCTTCCTTTACCCCTATAAAAGTAAAACCCACACAAATAAATATAAACAAATATCAATTAATTAATATTAATGAGCAACTAATTTTTAATTGATTAAACATAAATTACTTCCCACTCTCTACCCCTCTAAACCTCACAACCCACACCTAACATAATTACACAATTTCCATATTTATTAATCAACTAATTAATTATTATTAATTAATAAGTAATTAATAATTACTTACAAATAAATTACTTCCCACCCTTTACCTCTATAAACCACACAGCCCACACCTAAAATTAATTACACACTTTCAATAATAATTTACAAATAATTAATTAATATAAATTAACAACTAATTATTAATTAATCAAAAACGACTTCACACCCTTTACCCCTATAAACCCCGCAGCCTGCACCTTGAACAAATTACATAATTATCATAATTAATTAGCAATTAATTAATTAATATTCATTAACACAATTAACACTATAAAATATTAATTAAATAAATATTATTAATTAAAAAATATTCATTAAAGTATTATAATTAAAATTACTTCCCACAATATTCCCCTATAAACCCAAATTTTAATTAAAATACAATTGATAACTACTAACATTTTAACACATATATTAAAAAACATAAATAATACTTATACCAAAAAACATACATTACATACATTTAAAATATAAACTAAAATACATAACACTAAGGGGCCGATTCCGATCCGGGTCGGAAAGCACTCCGACCGAGTCGGATCTGGAGTGTTTTCCGACTGAGCCGGACCCCTACAGTCCGACGCGCACGTATGCTGTCGGATTCGGTTCGGTCGGACTCCCATAGAAGTCAATGGTAGCCGGTCGTACGACGCGTACATGGGCTCCCATTGACTGAATGGGTACGTCTCGAACAAGTGCGCCCCCTACAGTGGGTACGCGTCAGTGCCACCCGCACCGTACATGCCTGTGTTGGGGAGACCCTGTGTCCGAGTCGTAGGGCTGCGGGTGTCAGGGACCCCCAAAGTCCGAGTCTGGGAGCTTTTGCGAGCTGGACACTCTGGCTCGCACAGGCTGTCCGACGCGTGCATCGTACTGGCTCGGTTGCAAATCGCATCCATTGCACGCCACGACCGGGACGTACAGAGCGGTTCAGACCCGGACACGACTCGGTCGGTGATTTTCATGTAGCTCGCATCGTACTTGCTCGCTCGTACAGCTGTACGAGTCGGCCGGAAAACACGCGTACGGCTCGTTGTTTTTCCGGCCGAACCCGATTCGGTGCCCTTCCGACCGAGAGAGGAATCAGCCCCTAATTAGAAAATCGATATTTTAAACAACTATGGGGGTCATTATGATGGCAGGACCGCCACCACCAGCTGTGCAGCGGCGGGCCCTCCGTCCATCTGACTGCCAATTTCCCCCTGCCACATTACGGTGGCGGGGGAATTGTTTCGCAAGCATGGCGTGCGCAAAGACCACCCGCTATGCTTCATTCATAGGCAGTCATTACGATTGCCTGGAGGAGCGGACAGATGGAGGTGAATGGTGGCAGTGCCTAGCAGGCACCGTCTGCCAGATTACAAAGCTGCTCAGCCAGTCTTTCCATGGCAGGGAATGGATTTGGGGGCCTGTTGTGGGCACCCTCTGTGTGGTGAAAGAGTGGTGGTGCACTGAAAGGAGTACCCATGGTACCCCCCTGCATAACCCTACACAAAGTGGCAGGCACTGCGTGGTGCCTGCCACGTAGTGCAGGGAAATCCACTATGTGTCAGTTTTGCATTGCGAACGGTGCAATGTTAAGGGCCCTGGATGCACCCTATGGGGGGCACATCGTAATTAGCTTAGCGGGACCACCGCCTTACTGGCGGGCAGTCCCAAGCACCGCAATGATGGTGGGCAGACATCGTAATGACCCCCTATATTTTTGCAAATGATAATAATGGCTTCGATATTTTTAAAAACAATATTTCTTACCTTAAATGCGATATTTTTGACCACGACATTCTTGCTGTCGATATTTCTGTGTCACGATATTTCCAACTCGATATTTGTGTAGGTCTACATTTCCAACTCGATATTCTGTCTGCATACCTGACACAAGACGATCACTCAGTGTCCATCTGGCAGCATCTGGCTTGAGGGGTGGCCAGATGCCCTTTTATCTGAGTGCGGCATGCCATTCTCTGCTTGAAACTCCAAGTGGTTACACTGATCCCTCCCATCAGCCTTGTGGATCTATGCAGACCAGCCTTCCTAATGCTGCTGGTGTTCCCCTCTCACAGGCCCTCATACCACAACTTATCCACACTGGGCACGTGACCTATGTGTAAATGGCCAACCACTTTAGGAGAATCTGTTTCCCAGCAAACCAATCTCAGTTTCAACTTAGGGGCCGATTCCGGACGCAAAACGAACCGACCGACACGGACCCGGACCGGCTACCAACCGACACGGACCAGCACCGTATGACCCGTGCAGTACGATACAACGCGAGTGAATTACAACCGACACGTACGGAATACAAGCCGTACGACTGAGCCGTAGGGAAAATAGTGATCCGGCCGGAAAACCGAAGCGATTTTCACCGACCGACATGAACCCGGAATGAACCCGACCGACCCGTACCCGTGATGTCCAATCTGCGCAGTACGATGCAATGTGTGTAAAACCAGACAGACTCGCACGGAGACCAAGCCGCACGACCGACACGCACAGACAACCAGGCCCACAAGCAATAGAGAACCTTCGCGACCGACGCGTATGAAACACAGAAGATAAGCAGCGTGAACGAGGCGGAGAAGCCCACACGAGACAACCGCAGCGTCCGTTTCCGTCACATGAACGTCTCCTTCATGCCTACAAAACCCAAAGAAAAAAGACAAAAAAAGGACCAAACAAGCAATGACGAAGCCAATAAATATAAAAAAAAAAAATGGGACAAAGACACACCCACAACTCCAAATATAAAAAGGACTACAATCACTACATCATCCCTTGTGAACAGAAGACACAGCCAGCAGCAAACACCATTACACAGCAACCACACATACACTCACAACTCACTAATCACACAACCCACACACCATCAGCACCTCATCCAAAAGCACACACACGTACAGCCAACAAAACCAACACCAACCCACCCTCACTTGCACCCTCACACACACATCCCTCACCACCACCACCCATCACCATGCCCCCAAAGAAGAATCCAAAGTTCACAGATAGTGAGTTAGAAGTGCTGGCAGACGAGATCATCAGAGTAGAGCCACATTTGTTTGGTACATTGGTCCAAAGGACCCCCATGTCACAGAAAACCAAGATGTGGATGAGGATTGTGGACAAGGTGAACGCTCAAGCACCAGCAAGGCGCACAAAAGGACGATATCCAGAACAGGTGGTATGACGTGCGCAGGAGGTTCAAGAAACTCATCGAAAAAGATCACACCCTGAGTCAGTGCACCGTCGGTGGCTCTCCTGCCAAACCAGTCTACTTCAGGACCTGGTAGGAGAAGGTGCAGGACATCCTACCACCAGAGAGCGTCCATGGGCTAACAGACATACCAGAGCCTGGTGAGTACACAAACGACATACCCAAGATTGTGTGGAAAGGGGACAGTGAAACCATGCACCGAAAGCAAAGCTACACTAACCAATAGATAATCATCCCAAGATGTGGATGCCAGTCAGACAAACACAATACCTGCCATCTCATAGTGACTTGGAACTGTGTCATGACATGCACCAACCTACAAACAAATAGAGCAAGCCAGTGGCAAAAAGCTAAATAGACACTGCCAGACAGTTTGTCACCACAAACACACTACCTCACAGTGCAGCTGACTGACAGGAAGGAATAGTGGGGATGCATGTGAAGTGAGTGTATCCAAAAGCATGATGGGGCCTGTAGTAACAGATAATGCTCCCCCTCCTGATTGGCCCATCAAGACCTCTCTGAAACATGCCCACATCACAGGGAGTGGAAAATGACTGACAAGATGGCTGACACTTGGTCCTGCTGTGGGGAGCACAAGGCCCTGGTAGGGGTTGTCTGCAAATCAGAAGCAGGACACCACTGACTGACATCCTGAAAGACAACTTGCATGCCCTACAATGGAAGCACGTTTCATGATGGGAAGGAGGACTGACAGCCCTGATCACACTTACCAGCATGTGGAGACACACACCCCCTCAACACAAACTCCACACAACTCACCGGGTAGAATGCATTGACCCACACCTCAGTGAAATATCAGCAAAAGATACCCCGTACTGGGTGCTGCTGTGTGAAGCACAGGGGCTCTCTTTGGACTTGTAGCCAAACAAACACCAGGATTTCACCATCTTGCCATTGCTGTCACACCTCCTCACAGGGAAGCAGAGTCAAGAGGAAGGAAGTATGGGCATGATGGGAAGGGGGGTGCAGCCAAGAGTATGATGGGAGTCGCAGTCACAGACAACCTACACCCACCCACATGGCCCAGCAAGCATACACTGAACCATGCTTGCCTCACAGGGAGTGGGAAGGGACTGACAAGATGTCCGACACTGGGCTCTGTTGTGGGGAGCACAAGGCCCTGCTGGGAACTGGGCACCAACAAACACCAGGACTACACAGTCAGCCATCTTGCCATTGCTGTCACACCCCTTCACAGGGAAACTGAGCCAAGAGGGAGGAAGTATGGGCATGCTGGGAAGGGGGGTGTAGCCAAGAGTATGATGGGAGTCGCAGTCACCGACAATCTACACCCACCCACATGGCCCAGCAAGTTCTAACTGAACCATACTCGCCCCACAGGGAGTGCGAATGGACTGACAGGATGTCTGACACTGGGCTCTGTTGTGGGGAGCACAAGGCCCTGCTGGGAACTGGGTACCAACAAACACCAGGACTACACAGTCAGCCATCTTGCCATTGCTGTCACACCCCCTCACAGGGAAGCAGAGTCAAGAGGAAGTAAGTATGGGCATGCTGGGAAGGGGGGTGTAGCCAGGAGCATGTTGGGAGTTGCAATCACAGACATTCCCCACCATCCCACATGGCCCAGCAAGCTCACACTGAACTATGCTCACCTCACAGGGAGTGGGAATGGACTGACAGAATGTCTGACACTGGGCTCTGTTGTGGGGAGCACAAGGCCATGCTGGAAACTGGGCAACAACAATATATCAAACTGTCCGTGACAGGCTGGGAAAAAGCAGTGTACAGGCAGGCATCTGTTCGTGAAGTAGAAAATGTCATGTTTGTGAACCATCGATGCATGTAGAAACATAATTCACATCGTGTGTCTCTTCCAAACACAGGTGGTGCTGGGCACCCAGCACCAAATGAAGAGGATTCCCCGGCCCAGACTCTGGCAGACACTGAGCTCTCTGGTTTGACTCTGTCTCTGTCCTCTTCGGATGACGACGACCAACCTGGCCCCTCCGATGTGAGTCATCATGCAGCACCAGCAGCATCAACATTTATACCCCCTGTACCCACGCCTCCAGCATCCGGAAACCGACAGGGCACCCCCGCCAACACGGACAGACCAAGGCCACTGAACACCCACAGCACAGGGACACAGGACCCCCTGGAAGCTACAGCAAACACCACCAGCAGCACCACCCAAGGGGTCACAGTGTCACCTGTGCGTCCCGCCGCTGGTCCTGCCCGTGTGGATAGGGGCTCTGGGAGGGGTGGGAGGCAGAGGGCACGCCTTGCAGAGGGGTCTGGACTGCATCTTGACTCCCACCTGGCACGATGCGTACCAGGATAGCACCGGAGGATTTGGCCAGGTCGTGGGGATCCTCAAGGACATGCAACAGGAGCAGGCTGCCCACCATGCCCGCATGGTGGCCAAGTGGGATGCCCTTACTGCGGTGCATCGGGGCATACTCCAATACCTCCGCCAGATCAACACAAACCTGTCCACACCTCCCTATGTGACCACAACATCTGTTGCAACACCATCTGCCAGTGCCACAGGGAGGGAGGAGGACTCTGGCGGAGAGTCCCCTGCACCGCATCGGCCTGCACCCGAGGATCCCCCCCCCCAGGAGAAGGAGGGGTTGTCCGAAGAAGGACATGTGAGAGACAGATGTCCCAGCACATCCCCCAGGGCCTCTAAACCTGTTCTGGACGATGTTCTTTGTGCGCAACCCGTTCACCTTGTCCAATTACACACAACACGCCCACATGACATGGAGGGTTCATGTTGGGCCAATGTAGCAGATGACTGTGGACTTTACTCTGGACATTTCATCTACCAGCACATCCAACTCTAATGTGAACTTTGGATTCCAAAACCAATGTACAGCACCCACCATCCTGTGCACTTTCCTCACACATGTTTGAAAATAAACTCACCAGTACACCATACTTGCCTCTGTTGTGATTCCAACTTGTCATGTACCATGGAGATGTCGATCTGCTACACAACACAGTGCATGCCAAATACTGCAACAATGTGACCAACGTAAGGTGAGTCATGGTGATGTGACACATGTGAGGGAGACACACCACTATGGCACCACAACACATAGTCCCCATGGCCATGTTACTCATCCCACACAATGATGTTGACCTGAAACACATTGGCATGCACAGACACAACACCAACCCCAGTCAGTGGTAACAAGTCCACAGGTGAGGTAAGCAGATGGCAGTCAGATGTGGGAAGACAGACAACACACATAACAAAGTGTAGCACAGGTTCATTACACATCAGCAACATGTTTATTCCACAATAGTCGCAAGGTAATTCTACGTAACAGTGGACACACGCTCACAAAGTGTTGGAGAATTGAAGTCCAGGGATGTGTGGTACATCAGTTGATGGGAATTGACAACTTCCACACTGGTGTTGGATTCTGGGTGTTGGGGGTCAGTGTTGACCAAACAACAGGCAAAGTACCCTGGGAAGGACAGACACAAAACAAGAAATGCAATACACATGCACAAAACATGTCCCAAGACACCTACACAAAAACAAGTTAGCAGTACTACCCTATTGTGGAGTACACACCACCTGAATGGACACATCACTGCACGCATCCAGTCAAGTAGCACACAGACCCACTCAGACAGCAACAGAGCAGCCACAACACATTCCAGGCTACCTCCATACATTGACATAACAACCCTGGAAACTCACATTCAGGTGAAGAAGTTGTTGATGAGCTGGGAGCGAACGTCACCCTCATCCTTATCATCACTGGCATCTTGGCCCAGGTCGGGATCCTCCACAGGTGCCGGAGGTTGGTCATCATCATCGTCATCCTGGATGAGAGGCACCTCCTTCCGCACTGCCATGTTGTGTAGCATGCAGCATACAAGGATTATTTTGCACACCTTTGCAGGCTCATATGGGAGGGCCCCTCTGGTCTTGTCCAGGCAGCGAAAGCGGATTTTCAGGAGGCCGAATGTCTGCTCAATCACCCTCCTGCCCCGACCATGTGCCTCATTGTAGCGCATCTCGGCTGGTGTCACAGGGTTCCGGAGGAGTGTCAGCAACCACGGCATGTTGGGGTATCCGGAGTCACCTACACACACAAAAATTAACAAGTAGCTGAGTTTTGTAGGAGTGTGGAATACAACATTGACAAACACACACAATGAGAAACAGTCAGTACACACCGACAAGCCATGCATGCTGAGCTGGCATCTGTGACATCAGCGTTGCAATGCGACTACTCCTCATTATGTAGGCATTGTGCGCCGAACCAGGGAACTGTGCACACACATGTGTGACATGTCAGCAAGACATACCACCAGAGCATTGATGGAGTGGTAGTGCTTCCTGTTCCGGTATGCCTGCTCATGTGCCTGTGGTGGTATCAGGGCCACATGTGTCCCATCAATAGATCCGATGACGTTCGGCATCCTCCCCAGTGTAAAAGGCATCCTTTATTTCCGGGAGTTCAGCTGGGCTAGGGAACTTGATGTACAGGTCTAGGAAATGCAACATCCCCCTCCAAGACAATCGCGTAGCACCCGACTAAACATCGTTTGCGACATACCGCCAGCAGTAGCCACAGTGTACTGGAAGGTACCAGTAGCAAAGAAGCGCAGGGCTGCCATCACCTTCACCTCTGGGGTCAGTTTTGTAGGGTATGTCCGGCCAGGCAGCAGATGTGTCACCAATTGCTCCGCCAACTCCTCAATCAGTGGCCTGGTGAAGTGGTCACGTCTGATGCAGTTGCGTTCCTGCATTGTCGCAAGGTCTGGGAATTATCTATGGACAGCTGGTGCCCTGCAGTACAGAGATGCACAGAGGAAGATTGTCAGTTCATCCAC
The DNA here is from genome assembly GCF_964204655.1 of Triturus cristatus. NCBI lineage: Eukaryota > Metazoa > Chordata > Amphibia > Caudata > Salamandridae > Triturus > Triturus cristatus. Next base: position 240,873,505 of record NC_140582.1, read on the forward strand.
ACATGTGGCCATGACCGGGCTCAATATCACATGATAGATCATGACATTGCACAATGTACTGAGGTGTGTGCTGTTGGGCATGGACACATGTCACCTACATGACCATCACCTCACATCTCAATTCCACATGTCCACATGAGTCCCATGTAGTGCAATGGCCAATCATCTGACTGTGTCACCCAACCTATGTACTGCTGCGACGTTTCAAACACACACCACAGTGACAAGTGAGGCCTGATGTCTCCCAGGCATCACAGATCTTTGCCATGCAGAAACCCAGGGTCCCTGTATTGCCACATCGACACTGGCATGGACATAGCGTATCACGTACACACCACAAGGCAAGCGTAAGTCCCACAGGTAGTGGCCACTGTTGTTCCTGCTGGCCCTACATGTACGTCTCTTAGACACACACACACCATCAAGGTTGATGCATATAACACATGGATGTGGAGGCTGTCACCCATTGGGCACATTTGATCAGACACATCTGAGACACAACATGCACACAGACTGTGTTTGCACATCAGTATTGTGGCTACAGGTCTCACTGTGATGTACATGCCATCCCCCCCTGGACTCAGGGTGTATGTGACATGCCCCAAACATAACCAACATGATACTGTGTCCATGACTCATGCCCATTACAATTGCACATCACAGTGGTAATGTGCACAACACACAAAGGATTCTGCCCCCATGTACACGTGCACAGCCTCGGTGTGGCTGCACAAAAGTGCCACCCAACAAACCAGATGTGGCCCCCTCAAACACCCAGGGAATGCAGCCTTACATGCCATGGGACACTGTGTGGCCAATGCTGTAGTGTGGTAGGTGTGCACAGGTGTCCCTGGCTAGTAATTGTGTGTTGAATCCATAGAATAGTCACACCAATGAGGTCCGACGCGGGTGACAATGCGTACGCATTGCACGGTTCATGACCGAGCCATGCGTATGCTTTGGCATTGAATGCAATGAGGTCGGACGTGGCTGACAATGCATATGCATTGCACGGTTCATGACCGGGCCGTGCGTACGCTTTGGCATCGAATGCAATGAGGTCCGACGCGGGTGACAATGCGCACGCATTGCACGGTTCATGACCGAGCCGTGCATACGCTTTGTCATTGAATGCAATGAGGTCCTATGCGGGTGACAATGCGTACGCATTGCACGGTTCATGACCGAGCCATGCATATTCTTTGTCATTGAATGCAATGAGGTCCGACGCAGGTGACAATGCGTATGCATTGCACGGTTCATGACCGAGCCGTGCGTACACTTAGTCATTGAATGCAATGAGGTCCGACGCGGGTGACAATGCGTACGCATTGCACGGTTCATGACCGAGACGTGCATAGGCTTTGTCATTGAACACAATGAGGTCCGACGCGGGTGACTATCATGCATACGCGTCGGGCAGGCATGGTCCGAAACAGGCGTACGCCTTGGCCATTCAATCGTATGGAGACGGGTGCATGTGTATTTCCAAAATACGCGTTGTACAGTCAGTTGACCGAGACGGGCGCACCCATTGGCTCCGGACTGTCATGGAGACGGATGCGGATTCAAAACTTGTACGAGTTGTGCACTTGAAATTCAGTTGGATGCCTACAACAATGTTGCAATTTCAAGTGTTTCATTAAGGTGAAGATTTGAACGATGCGGAAGGCGTGTACGAGTCGTACATTTAAATGGATTGGCCAGATTCATAGAATGCAACCGTGTTGGACCTATCACTTTGGACACATGGCACAGATTCTGCCTCTGCAGCACAGATATAAGGCTGGCTGGCCCCCAGGGAGCTCACTACATGCTACTGGACCACATCCCTGCTACCACTGCTGCTGTCTCTGCATCCACTGGCTCCTGCTATGGCACGTACTCTGGAGAGGGCCCCAGCCTTCACTGAGGAGGAAAACAAGGCCCTGCTGGACGGGCTCCTTCCACAGTACAGCAAGCTGTATGGGAAACCAGGGGAGCAGGTGAGTGTGCAATCCACTGCCTTCCTAATTATGCATGTTGTCTGACTAGCAGTACAAGCAGTGAGTACACCAGTGGCAAGCATTCTCACTGACTACTTTCATCCCCCAAAGTGTGTAGGTACATGTCATGAACAGGTGTCCTGCTGCTAAAGTGCATTAGTGCAATCTTAAACTACCCAGGCATTGTTAACATGTCAGACATGCAGGTGATTTGTCCTTCCCCATGGTTGCACTACCTGTGTAACTCATTTCCCTTGGTGATGATGACATGTATATCCAAATGTGTGCAGCACAAATCTGGGTTAATGTTCTTTTAACTTTGTCATCCTCACAGGTTGATGCCCACCAGAAGCAGGAGATATGGCTGACCATCGCCCGGGCTGTTCGTTCGGTGGGGGTCTACATGCGCCGGATCTGCAACTGCCAGAAGAGGTGGCAGGACCTTCGGGACTGGACCCGGAGGATAGCTAGAGTCCAGCTGAAGCTGTCAGCTCTGCGCAGGAGGGGCGGACACTGGACCCTGACCCCTCACATGCTCCGGATACTGGCGGTGGTCTTCCCAGACCTGGATAGGCAGCTGAAGGCCAGACAGCAGCAGGAAGGGGGTGAGTCCATGCCTAATCTGTGTACTATGTCTGACATGCTAATTGCAGTCTTTTGGCATGGTCACACTTCCAAATTACGTAGGTCTTGTAGTCCAATACTCAGATCCCTCAATTGTGTGATGCACCCTCCTCATCTGTTCCACAGGTGTGGCCTCTACAGTCTGTTGCTTGTGTCACTAGGGCACTGTGTCCCTGCAGTCAGCTATGCTTCAGCTACCAGACAACATCTGTTCTCGTGACTCTGTTGTGTGTTTCATGGGTGGGTCAATTGTTTGCCCAATGCCTGAGATCTGACATGTGATCTGTGTGTGCCCTTGAGATGTGTTCAAATTGCTGGTCTGACTCGCCACATGTGGCTGGGGTATTCCAAACAAACCCATGCAGTAGGGGACTCCAATTTTGGGGCCCCAGGAGTATGTATATCAAGTATGTCACACTTGCTTAACCACCTGACTACTGCCCAGGGCCAAACACTGTTTCATGTAGACCTGGCCAGTCATGCCTCCTCAAGGGCATTTAGAAACACTCTGTAATCCCACTCCTGTGTATGAAATTACAGGTTGTGCTTAGTGACATGTGCCCTCAGGTGTCTGCCTCTGTGTCATTAGTGTGTGGCTTGTTGTTACGTACAACTGGGGTGTCCATGATTCAGAGGGTCAGCAGGACATCTGAGATGTGACTGTGAGAGACAAGACCTGTGTGACATATAGGTGTGTGATCATCTGACAGTGCACAATGGTGTATGCAACTGTGTCCTTCATGCAGCTGGGTTACATGCATGGCAGACTGTGATGTGTTAATGTACATGGAGTTGTGTTTGCAGAGGCTCATATGTCTGATTTGCATGATGTGGGGTCTTCTGGGTCCTGGATATGTTGTTTGCATGGGATGGGCAAGTGTGCCGGGCATCTGCAGAGTTAGCGTTACCCCTGAGCTAGGATTGTGAATCAGTGCATATTGTTGTTGTCTGGATGCCCTGCCCCTGTGACAGGAGACAGTGTTGACTGACTTTCCAGGCATGCCAGTGCCATGGCATTTAACTTGCTATGAGTGATCCTGCATTGTGTTCAAGTGTGCACCATGCATCCAATTGTGGCATTAACTATCAGGACATGAGAACATCATAGTGTGTGTTGCTGGCATGCATCACAAGCATGTGAAATGAGTCTCTGCCCATCCCTTCATCCGGACACCTGTATTGAGTCAGTAGCAAGAGATGTGCTGTGTGTATAGTGACATACTCCTACATGTTCACTTGCATGTCCAAATGAGGTGTGGGTGGTGCATGTCGGGACTTTGGGGTATTGGCATCCAACATGCAACAGACATATGTGTGCAAGTCAAGGAGGGATTTGTGTGCCATGGTTGATGTTGAGAATGACAATTGGCTTATTCTAAATAGTGTTGCCACTTTGAGCTGTATTCAGCTGATGATGCCAGGGCTTGCCCTGTGATGTGATGTACTCACTGTGGTGTGTGCAGTCGGTGCAGGTGACTGATGATGTTCTCTTACTTCCTATTCCTTTCCAGATACATCCACGGCCACAGGAGGGGACAGCTCCACAGACCAGGAAGAGCCACAGAGGCTGACAGGGACAGAAGGAGAGGAGTCGGGGTGACCCAGTGGCACGGAGGGCGCGTGGAGCCACACAGAGGAGTCGTCAGCACCATCACCCCCAGCTGAGGGCCACAGCAGCTCTGAGGATGACTCCCTTGTGGAGGCGGGTGTCAGCAGCCACCAAACCCCAGCTAGTGAGGCTGTCCCCGCCACCACCACCACCACCACCCTCCTATCCCAGAGGTCCCTGTATGCTCCTGTGTTCGTGAGCATGTCTCCTTTGTGCCAGGCACCACACCCCCTGCCCCTGTGTCCCCTGCTGCCCTGAGTGAGGAGTCTGTGGACTTACTTAGACAGATTCATGTAGGGCAGATGTCGATGCTGATGGTTCTCAATGCACACACATCTGTTGACACAACTGGTGTCGTTCATGGAGGGCATTTCATCGGGCATGTCTGGCCTACAGAGGACCAATCAGTCCATGGCCTCCTCCCTGACGGCAGCAGTGTCCCTCCTCCAACAGTCCCGCACCTCTCCTACCCCTGCACCACCCACGATTCCTAGCAGCCTATCTGTCCCAAGGACACAAACACCCAAACCAAGGTCTAGACGTGCACACAAGCAAGCGCAGGGGACTGATACCACACTCACAGGGGCTGGTTTGCAGACACACAGACAGTCATCCACAACCACTCCGCAGTCCTCCAAAACCTCTCCCTCCCAGCCCGCTTCCCTTGCCTCACCTGCAACCCCATCTCCCCAGAAGCTCTTCCTCTGTGACCTTGGCCTCTTCCCCACCGACCCAGCAGATCCTGATTATGAGGGGAAGAGGAAGTCCCCACACACAGAGAGGAGTGCCCCTTGTGAGAAGTTGGCCTGATATGTAGTGCTCACTATTCTAGTGATCACTGTGTATCATTCCAAACAACCCTTATTGATGATTGGTTGTAAGTCAACCTTATAGACCAGCTATCCTAGTAGCATGGACAAGAGCAGTCTTTAGGCTAAACTCTAGAGGGCGTGTTAAGCCAGCTGTTTTACCACCACATTTACCCCTTGAACACCACGTGAAAGGACACCACACAAGTTGTTATGAAAATAAAGGATCTTTATTTATAACAAGACTACCCTGGCTCTTTATGAGTCAGGGAGCTAAGCACACTACAAAACTCTTATGAAAATACTTCAAGTTGCACAATTTACACAAATGCCCGAGGGGCACGAGAAACCATATACACTAACAGTGGAATGCGAATGGTTAGAGTCTAAAGTTACTGATTCCGGAGAGATCCGATCAGTGGGACTAAACGAAAAAGGAGCTGGACACTTGTAGAGCGAACCTGCGATGGAGCACCGAAATGCTCGAGTTACCTAGCCCAGAGGCTGCGGCTGCGTGAGGTTCGGCAAGATGTCGGGAGTCCTCGTTGTAGTCTCAGGAGCCTGAAAGAAGAAGTTGCTGGCAGGCGACCAGTGTCGATGTTCAGCGAGATCCAAGCCTGGATCGGTGATGAAGGAAACCTGAAAGCAGAGGGGACTCAGTTCTCAACCGCTAGCCAGCAATCGTGTGGGCACCAGGATGGTACCGGATGAAGTCACCTCGACCAGGTGAGTGGATGACGTCAGACTCGGCCGTTCCTCGGACCAGGAGGCGCGGCGGCGACCAGGATGGAGGGCGAGCTGTCCCACGAAGGTGTCTGCTGTCGATGATGCTGGGCCCAGGAGTGGGGCAGCAGGTCTTGGCAGTGGCAAGCCCACGCGGTGGAGTCAAGATGGCGTCTGGAGTGGACCAGGAGGGTCCGAGGTACTCCTCGGTTGAAGGGGAGCAAGAGCCAGTCTGGAGCAACCAGACCAGTGATGAAAACTATCGTGGTGCGTCGTGAAGAGGGCCACAAGCCGGTCGGCGAGTGGCCGGACAACGCGGTGAACAGCAAGGAGCGGAAGGGCCCCCACGCAGATCTCGTGGATGCTGGGGAGGCAGACTTCGGTGCTGGAGCTGCTCAGGGTTAGGGCTTCTCAAACCCTAGGTACACTCACTCGAGGGTCCCTCGGTGGGCGTGCTAGATAAGCGTCGTGCAGGTTCTGAAGATGGCCGGTCCCGCAGGTCTCGTCACACCTACGAATCTCAGCTGGGCTGACGATGTAGGTAGAGGTCAGAGATGGCAGGGAACCCGGGTCTCGTCGAGCTGGGCAGTCTTGTTCCGTGGGAGAGACGTGCAGCAAACCGCAAGCGCTTAGGTGGTGCCTGCTGGTGCAGGGTGGCTACTCCTTAGCCACAAGGGAGAGTCTTCAGAAAAAGTCAAGAGTTCCTTTTGTGGAAAGTAGTTCAAGATTCAGAATTATCCAATTTGGGAAGGGGACTCACTCCTACCTTTATTCTAGGAAAAGGGGCTGGCCCGTGACTAGGTCCTACCTACCTATGGGTGGGGCCAGGAGGGGGGTGGTTACACCCCTATCTTTTGTCCGGCTTCGCCCCAGCTCAGGGGCAGGGTTGCCCCCGAAACTGGTTTGAGCCGGGCTATGCGCAGTGAGCACCGGGGTGCCACTTGCAATCACCTTCCTTTCAGCCCTGCCTACCTGGGATACACAAACCCTGTCTGGGATGGTGCTAACACCGCCCTCGACAGGAAACCCTTTGTCCAAGCTCCCCTCGCTGGAAGGTCTCCCAGCAGCAGGAGGTCAGACTTGTGTCTGGTGGCAGCATCCATTTTGTGATGCTGAGGCTTGAGTCAACTTTAACCGGGGTTCAAGGTTACTTCCATGTCGTGCCCCTCTAAAAGGGGAGAATGCTAACCCCGTCGCCAGAATTGGCGAGGGGTTCGTATTCCAATTCGTATGACACCTTACTCGACATGTGTGGGTGATGCGATGCCAAAGTTAGCAAATAACCGCGAGGATTATAATGCATTTTAAAGTAGTTGGCACGCATCACCATGGAACGGCTATTAGGACTTGGTTCCGCAAGCCGTCGACGGGCTCAGCTCGCGCCAGAGCACCATCCCACATGATTCCCAGCACTCTGCCTTCAGGATTGATAAGGCCTGCCATAGGAGTGACTGATAGGAATCCATGTGTCCATTTTAGGGTTAGGTATAGGAATACTACACCTACCGCAACGGGTGATTACACCACCTTGCCCCAGCTGTCGTGCAGCCAGTTGTGTCAGATTTGGGGTGGCCATCCAGGGGTGGCATAATACATGCTGCAGCCCCTGGTAGGCCCTGGGTACACCGATGCCCTGGATACCTGTGGTATGCTGTTACAGGGACTGATACGGCGGCCCAGTTCCAATTAGTGGATGCACCTAATGTACATGTGTGTTAATTTCGAGAGAGAACAGCTAGGCTGTGGGTCTGATTGGCAGGCCCACAGCCAGGGAAAGTCGTAAACCAATTAAGCAAAAGCAAAAAATCTGGGTGATCATAGGATTGCAGACCCTACTCTCCTACATGACCCCCCCCCAAACTTTGGGACAATAAGCTAACCTTGACCAGGCGAGTCTTCTTGCTCTAAGTGGAAATACCTGGAGAGCCCATCTGCATTGCCATGATCAGTGCCAGGTCTATGCTCCACTGTGAAGTCCATCCCCTGTAGGGAAATGGACCACCTAAGTAGTTTGGGGTTTTCACCCTTCATTTGATTTAGCCACAAGAGGGGCTTATGGTCGGTCTGAATCTTAAAGTGAGTGCCAAACAAGTATGGCCTCAACTTCTTCAGGGCCCAAACCACAGCAAAGGCCTCCCTCTCAATAGCTGACCAATTCTTCTCTCTGGGGGTCAGCCTCCTGCTAATAAAAGCTATGGGCTGGTCATGACCATCAAAATTCAGCTGAGATAGAACAGCTCCCACACCCAACTCCGAAGCGTCTGTTTGGACAATGAATGTTTTTGAGTAGTCTGGACTCTTTAGGATAGGTGCTGTGCACATGGCCTGCTTTAGGTCATCGAATGCCTTCTGACAGCTTGCTGTCCACTGAACTTTTTTTGGCATCTTTTTACTTGTCAGATCGTTTAGCGGGGTCACAATGGATCCATAATTTCTGACAAATTTCCGGTAATAACCAGTCAGGCCCAAGAAAGCTCGAACCTGAGTCTGGGTGGTTGGAGGAGCCCAGTCCTGGATGGCCTGTATTTTGCTCTCCAATGGCTGAACCTGGCCTCCACCTACAAGGTGGCCCAGGTATACAACCTGTGTCTGCCCTATCTGGCACTTAGTGGCCTTGATAGTGAGGCCTGCCTTTTGCAGGGCCTCTAACACTTTCCTCAGGTGGACCAGGTGATCCTCCCAGGTGGAGCTAAAGACAGCGATATCGTCCAGATACGCCGCACAGAAGTCGTCCAACCCAGTGAGAACTCGATTCACCAGCCTTTGGAAGGTGGCAGGTGCATTTTTCAAACCAAAGGGCATTACCACGAACTGATAATGCCCCCCCGGGGTAGAAAATGCTGTTTTGGGCTTGGCCTCCTCAGCTAACCTGATTTGCCAATACCCAGCTGTCAGGTCAAATGTACTTAAGTAGTTGGCCGAAGCCAACCGGTCTATAAGTTCATCTGCTCTTGGTATCGGGTGGGCGTCAGTCTTAGTGACTGCATTGAGGCCTCTGTAGTCCACGCAAAACCTCATCTCTTTCTTACCGCCCTGGGTGTGAGGTTTCGGCACGAGAACTACGGGACTAGCCCAGGGGCTGTCCGAGGGCTCAATGACTCCCAGCTCCAACATTTTCTGCACCTCTGTCTTGATGCAGTCTCTGACATGATCAGGCTGTCGATAGATTTTACTCTTTACGGGCAGACTGTCCCCAGTGTCGACCTCATGGGTACACCAATTGGTCTGACTGGGTGTCAGAGAGAACATATGTCGAAAGGATTGAAGAACCTGTTTACAATCCTGTTGTTGATGTCCAGAGAGGCTGCCACAAAAGACAACACCATCTACCGACCCATCGTCAGGGTTCTGAGAGAGCAGGTCCGGGAGAGGGTCACTCTCCTCCTCCTGTCCCTCATCTGTGGCCATGAGCACGCCCATGCCCTCCCTGTCGACATATGCCTTGAGCCTGTTTACATGGAGCACCCGGTGGGGGCTCCGGGGAGTTCCCAGGTCTACCAAGTAGGTGACCTCTCCCTTTTGCTCAATGATCGTGTGGGGCCCAGACCATTTGTCTTTGAGTGCTGCTGGGGCCACTGGCTCCTGCACCCACACCTTCTGTCCAGGCTGGTACACAGTCAGGACAGCCTTTTGGTCGTGCCAAGCTTTTTGTAATTCTTGGCTCGCCTCAAGGTTTTTAGATGCCTTTTCCATGTACTCGGCCATCCGTGAGCGGAGACCGAGCACATAGTCCACAATGTTTGATGCTGGCTTTCTGAGAGGTCTCTCCCATCCTTCCTTTACCAAACAAAGGGGTCCCCTTACAGGATGTCCGAACAGAAGTTCAAAAGGGCTGTAGCCAACCCCCTTCTGCGGGACTTCTCTGTAGGCGAACAAGAGGCAGGGTATCAGGACATCCCATCTCCGCCGAAGCTTTTCAGGTAGTCCGTGAATCATCCCTTTTAGGGGCCTGTTGAATCTCTCAACAAGCCCATTGCATTGTGGGTGATAGGGTGTGGTGAACTTGTAGTTGACACCACACTCCTTCCACATTGCAGTCAGATATCCCGACATAAAGTTTGCACCTCTGTCTGAGACAACCTCCTTGGGAAGCCCACTCTGGAGAACACTCCAACTAGGGCCCGTGCCACCACAGGTGCTGTAGTGGTCCTAAGGGGAATAGCTTCAGGATACCTGGTGGCGTGGTCCACCACCACCAGTATAAACTTGTGCCCTGATGCTGTCTGGGGTTCCATTGGTCCGACAATGTCGATCCCTACTCGTTCAAAGGGTACCCCCACCACCGGCAGTGGTATGAGGGGGGCCTTTGTCGTGCCACCTGACTTACCACTGGCTTGGCAAGTGGCACAGGAGCGGCAAAACTCCTTCGTATCTTCGGACATGTGGGGCCAGTGAAAGTGTGGAACAATTCTGTCCCAAGTCTTATTCTGGCCTAAGTGACCTGCAAGGGGAATCTCGTGGGCCAAGGTAAGAAGGAAACCTCTCAGAGACAAGGGGATGACCAGCCTCCTGGTCGCGCCAGGTTTGGGGTCTCTTGCCTCGGAGTACAGGAGTCCATCGTCCCAGTACACTTTGTGGGTACCTGTGGCGTTCCCTGCAGCCTCAGCAGCAGCCTGCTGCCTGAGGGGTTCAAGTGAGGGGCAGTCTAACTGTGCCTTCCCCAGGTATTCCCTGGAGGGTCCCCCTGAGCCCAGAAACTCAACCTGACCAGGTTCAAGCTCTTTTGGCTCAGTTTCCCTCAGTTCTTTAACGTCAGCCTCCTCAGAGACTTGATCCACGACCTGGGGCAAGGGAGAAGGCGAGGCCTTACCCTTACTGCTCCTTTTCTTGGAAGGTGTCTGGTCCGTTCTTCCAGGATCCAGCACCTGTTCAGTGGGGCATCTTTTGGCCTGTGACCTGGTCACAGCAAGGACATGTGCCGGCAAGCCTAACATTTCCATGTGAGTCCTCTGCTCCACTTCTGACCATTGTGACGTTTCCTATTCATTGCCCAACAGACATTCTACGGGGAGGTCTGAACTAACCACAACTTTCTTCGGGCCACTTACCCCTCCCCAGGAGAAATCAACAACTGCCATACTGTGATTGGTAGTGACATTGCTGGCATTGGTCACTAGGTAATCGGTACCTAGCATGATCTGTCCAGGGTCCACAAAGTTAGGCGTCACCATGGTGACACTGGCACAAGTGTCCCTGTAAGCCTGAGCCACTTTTCCATTGATCAAAGGCGTCTGCCTGTATTTGCCCAAAGTATTGGGACTGGCATCAGGGGACATATCCATATCCCCTGTACAGACAAGGACGGCCTGAGTGAGCGTGCCGACTAAGTCGTCACCCCCCTCGGTTCCCAAGGTTAACCCAACTAATGCCTTGGGAGGCGCACTACCACTGCTGACTGTACTAGGGGGTGCAGGTGCCTTAGGGGCTGCAGTGGCAGGAGTTTGCCCTCCTTTCTTGGTGCACTCACTAAACCAGTGAGTCTTACTTTTACAGTATTGGCACCACCTTTTTGACTGGCCTTCTTGAGTCTTCTTCTTCTGTGAAGCCTGACCCCCACCCTCTTTGGTTTGTTGGGGACCTGTCGAAGACTTCTGGTCATTTTGTTCGTTCTTGTTACTACCCTTTTGGTCTGCTTTCTTCTGACCACCCTGGTTCTGAGTCTGGTTCTGCTTGACCCTTGTTCTGACCCATCTGTCTGCCTTCTTTCCCAATTCTTGGGGAGAGGTCAGATCCGAGTCGACAAGGTGCTGATGCAACAATTGGTTCTGACAGTTGTTTAAAATCTGTTCTCTCATGATAAGATTGTACAATCCTGTGTAATCAGTAACCTTGCTACCCAGCAACCAGCCTTCCAAAGCCTTAGTGGCACAATCGACAAAGTCAGTCCAATCCTGAGACTGAATTTTCTGGTTGTCCCTGAACAGCAACCTGTACTGTTCCGTGGTTAAGCCAAACCCATCAATCAGTGTATTCTTCAGGACTTGGTAGTTGTTTGCATCCTCAGCTCTAGTAGTGAGGAGCTTGTCTCGCCCTTTACCTTCAAAGGAGAGCCACAGTATAGCTGCCCACTGACTTGGAGGGACGCACTGGACAGTGCAGGCCCTCTCCAAAGCAGTTATCCACTTGTGGATGTCGTCCCCTTGTTTAAAGGGGGGCACTATTTTACTCAGGTGTCTAGTGTCTATACCCCTGTCTTTCTCTCTCATGAGAATGCTGCCACCAGTGGGATCTAACCCACTTAATTTCTGCTCTCGGGCCAAGGCAAGTCTTTCTTTGGCGAGGGCAAGTTCTTCCCGCTCGATCCTCAGATTGACTTCCCTCATCTTCGCTTCATGCTCCCTTCTCTGAGGGGACGTCATTCCTCTCTGAGAAGATGCCTGAGAGACATGTGTTCGAACAGATCTGTTAGAGCCTCTCGAGAGAGACCTAGCTCGTCCGTTCCCAAGGTTAAGCCTGCTTGAGCGTGGGCCCGGGGCTCCCCCAGTTCTATTCTCATGCCTGCTTAAGTTGGTCCTCGTGAGCCTACTGACTACTACGGGACCTCCGTCTGCCTCGTCTCCTGCTAACTCTTCTTCCTCTTCCTCCTCACCAGGGAGGTCGAGGTCAGGGTCACCAAGGGTTCCCTCTAAGGGAGGCATGTTCCCATCAGCATTGGGGGGGCCTGTGTTAGAGGACCTCCTAGCATCGTAAGTCTCTAAGAGACCTATCAGAAATGTGATGGTAGGGTTAGAACCCTGGTTTAGCTTCCTGGAGGCACACAGTTGTCTCATCTCCGTGAAGCTAAGAGCTGCATATCGTGACATGACCTGTGGAGGGTCAATGACCACTAAGGGAGTCTCCGCAGACTCTCCGTGGACCGACATGCTTTCTAGTGAGGTGTAAGTGATGCACCTACCTACACTATGGGCCCGATTCACAGAACAAACTTAAGACTAAATCCTAAACTTAGTACCATTCTGGTATTCACAGAATGCACTTAGTACTTCTGGTATTCACAGAATGAACTTACTACTTTTGCTATTCACAGAATGAACTTAGTACTTTTGCTATTCACAGAATGGATTTACGACTCCTAAACTTACGTCCGCACTCGGGCCGGAAATTCCGGCCCGGAGGCGGAGCTTCCGGCACGGAGGCGGAGCTTCCGGGCCGGAGGCGGGGCTTCCGGGCCGGAGGCGGAGCTTCCGGCCCGGAGGTGGGGATTCCGGCCGATTTAGCTATGGCTGAAATCTCCGCCTCCGGCCCGGAAGCTCCGCCTCCGGGCCGGAAGCCCCGCCTCCGGGCCGGAAGCCCCGCCTCCGGCCCGGAAGCTCCGCCTCCGGCCCGGAAGCTCCGCCTCCGGGCCGGAATTTCCGGCCCGAGTGCGGACGTAAGTTTAGGAGTCGTAAATCCATTCTGTGAATAGCAAAAGTACTAAGTTCATTCTGTGAATAGCAAAAGTAGTAAGTTCATTCTGTGAATACCAGAAGTACTAGGTGCATTCTGTGAATACCAGAATGGTACTAAGTTTAGGATTTAGTCTTAAGTTTGTTCTGTGAATCGGGCCCTATGTGTTTACCTACTGATCCCTTCCTAAGAGTTGTAGTCAGGGTGTGCTAAGCCCTGTTACACTACAACAGCTGGTTCAGTAGAACTCAGAGTATTCTAAGTTAAGTTATATGTACCTGGGTACTTATGTGATCTTTCAACTTGATATTCTTAGGATACGTGTGTGGTAAAACACCAGCAAGCTCAAATCCCAACCGCTGCCACCAATGTGAGAAGTTGGCCTGATATGTAGTGCTCACTATTCTAGTGATCACTGTGTATCATTCTAAACGACCCTTATTGATGATTGGTTATAAGTCAACCTTATACACCAGCTATCCTAGTAGCATGGACAAGAGCAGTCTTTAGGCTAAACTCTAGAGGGCGTGTTAAGCCAGCTGTTTTACCACCACATTTACCCCTTGAACACCACGTGAAAGGACACCACACAAGTTGTTATGAAAATAAAGGATCTTTATTTATAACAAGACTACCCTGGCTCTTTATGAGTCAGGGAGCTAAGCACACTACAAAACTCTTATGAAAATACTTCAAGTTGCACAATTTACACAAATGCCCGAGGGGCACGAGAGACCATATACACTAACAGTGGAATGCGAATGGTTAGAGTCTAAAGTTACTGATTCCGGAGAGATCCGATCAGTGGGACTAAACGAAAAAGGAGCTGGACACTTGTAGAGCGAACCTGCGATGAAGCACCGAAATGCTCGAGTTACCTAGCCCAGAGGCTGCGGCTGCGTGAGGTTCGGCAAGATGTCGGGAGTCCTCGTTGTAGTCTCAGGAGCCTGAAAGAAGAAACTGCTGGCAGGCGACCAGTGTCGATGTTCAGCGAGATCCAAGCCTGGATCGGTGATGAAGGAAACCTGAAAGCAGAGGGGACTCAGTTCTCAACCGCTAGCCAGCGATCGTGTGGGCACCAGGATGGTACCGGATGAAGTCACCTCGACCAGGTGAGTGGATGACGTCGGACTCGGCCGTTCCTCGGACCAGGAGGCGCGGCGGCGACCAGGATGGAGGGCGAGCTGTCCCACGAAGGTGTCTGCTGTCGATGATGCTGGGCCCAGGAGTGGGGCAGCAGGTCTTGGCAGTGGCAAGCCCACGCGGTGGAGTCAAGATGGCGTCTGGAGTGGACCAGGAGGGTCCGAGGTACTCCTCGGTTGAAGGGGAGCAAGAGCCAGTCTGGAGCAACCAGACCAGTGATGAAAACTATCGTGGTGCGTCGTGAAGAGGGCCACAAGCCGGTCGGCGAGTGGCCGGACAACACGGTGAACAGCAAGGAGCGGAAGGGCCCCCACGCAGATCTCGTGGATGCTGGGGAGGCAGACTTCGGTGCTGGAGCTGCTCAGGTTTAGGGCTTCTCAAACCCTAGGTACACTCACTCGAGGGTCCCTCGGTGGGCGTGCTAGATAAGCGTCGTGCAGGTTCTGAAGATGGCCGGTCCCGCAGGTCTCGTCACACCTACGAATCTCAGCTGGGCTGACGATGTAGGTAGAGGTCAGAGATGGCAGGGAACCCGGGTCTCGTCGAGCTGGGCAGTCTTGTTCCGTGGGAGAGACGTGCAGCAAACCGCAAGCGCTTAGGTGGTGCCTGCTGGTGCAGGGTGGCTACTCCTTAGCCACAAGGGAGAGTCTTCAGAAAAAGTCAAGAGTTCCTTTCGTGGAAAGTAGTTCAAGATTCAGAATTATCCAATTTGGGAAGGGGACTCGCTCCTACCTTTATTCTAGGAAAAGGGGCTGGCCCGTGACTAGGTCCTACCTATGGGTGGGGCCAGGAGGGGGGTGGTTACACCCCTATCCTTTGTCCGGCTTCGCCCCAGCTCAGGGGCAGGGTTGCCCCCGAAACTGGTTTGAGCCGGGCTATGCACAGTGAGCACCGTGGTGCCACTTGCAATCACCTTCCTTTCAGCCCTGCCTACCTGGGATACACAAACCCTGTCTGGGATGGTGCTAACACCGCCCTCGACAGGAAACCCTTTGTCCAAGCTCCCCTCGCTGGAAGGTCTTTCAGCAGTAGGAGGTCAGACTTGTGTCTGGTGGCAGCATCCATTTTGTGATGCTGAGGCTTGAGTCAACTTTAACCGGGGTTCAAGGTTACTTCCATGTCGTGCCCCTCTAAAAGGGGGGAATGCTAACCCCGTCGCCAGAATTGGCGAGGGGTTCGTATTCCAATTCGTATGACACCTTACTCGACATGTGTGGGTGATGCGATGCCAAAGTTAGCAAATAACCGCGAGGATTATAATGCATTTTAAGGTAGTTGGCACGCGTCACCATGGAACGGCTATTAGGACTTGGTTCCGCAAGCCGTCGACGGGCTCAGCTCGCGCCAGAGCACCATCCCACATGATTCCCAGCACTCTGCCTTCAGGATTGATAAGGCCTGCCATAGGAGTGACTGATAGGAATCCATGTGTCCATTTTAGGGTTAGGTATAGGAATACTACACCTACAGCAACGGGTGATTACACCACCTTGCCCCAGCTGTCGTGCAGCCAGTTGTGTCAGATTTGGGGTGGCCATCCAGGGGTGGCATAATACATGCTGCAGCCCCTGGTAGGCCCTGGGTACACCGATGCCCTGGATACCTGTGGTATGCTGTTACAGGGACTGATACGGCGGCCCAGTTCCAATTAGTGGATGCACCTAATGTACATGTGTGTTAATTTCGAGAGAGAACAGCTAGGCTGTGGGTCTGATTGGCAGGCCCACAGCCAGGGAAAGTCGTAAACCAATGAAGCAAAAGCAAAAAAATCTGGGTGATCATAGGATTGCAGACCCTACTCTCCTACACCCCTCACACCCGGACACCCTCCCCCAGGCGCAGTCAGACTGAGACCCCCACCCGCAAGTCCCCTCGGAGTCGGAAGAGCAAGACCCCCCCACCACCATGCAGCTCCATGGCAAAGTCTCTGTCCTCCATCCCCCAGGCAACCACTCCAGAGGTTCCCCTGCCACTTTCTGCCCCGGGTTCCCCCACCCACAGATACACCATCCCCAAAATGCTAAGGCCCTCCCCCCCACCACTTGCTCCTCCACACCTGGTCAGACGATTAGTGCCACTGAAGTTGGGACCAGGTCCCCCCCCCTGTGCTGCCGACCTCACCTGTCCCCCATTCCGCTCCTATGGATGTAGGCACTGCAGTGGAGTCCACGACCACCCCGTCTGACTTGGGCACTGCAGTGAGAACCCAATCCTCTTCATCTGACCCGCCCACTGGAGTTGTGCCGGCACCCACCCCATCTGACTTGTGCCCCACAGTTGTGACTGCACACACCACTTCAGTCAGCTCCACTGCAGTTGCTAGTGTCTCGCCTGCATCCACCACCTCTTCACTGCCTCCTCCTGTTGCACCCTGATCCTGTCCCTGCGGTGCCTGGCCTGCCCCCATGTATACCCCTCCGAGGGGATGACAGTCCTTAGCAGTGCAGGCAAGCAAGGTGTGACAGTTGTCACTCTAGTTCACTCCTTGGCATTTGGACATGGACTGGCCATTGGCCTTTTGTTTGAATGGATGTTTAACTTTTAATATGCTGAATAAAGCTTTTTTCTTTATCCCTGTAAACTTGATTTAGCTGTACATTATGTTGATGATGTTTAACATGCCCTTGCACCTGTAGTGCTTGGTTTCCAATGTGGAATACTGATGTGTTGATGTGAGATACTCCATGTGGTCCATGAGATATGTATCCTATTCTGGTGGGTATCCATGTCATCCTTTGCAGCTACCTGGGTGTGTCATGAGCAACTATTTGTGGACATCTCTGTGAACATTTAATTTGCATGGTCGCATCTCTGGCCTGCACCCATGCACATATGATGTGCTTCCCATTGTCCAATTTGCCTATTTCTCTGACTTTGTGCGCATCACCACTGGACCTACAGGTGTGGGCATCATTGGTATAGGAGCAACTGGGTCCTCTGTGCAACTTGCTGTACATATGTAGTGAGTATGGGCAGATGACTTAGGGGAGACTCCCGTACACAGGCTGTTGTGACCAGAGCCTTCATTGTGTGGTAACTGATGGCTGACTGACCAAGTGTTCTGCTGACATGACTGAGACGTGCTGTGAATATGTTTGGCACAGCTGGGCTTCCACAGGAGTTGGGTCCTCTCAAGTAAGTGTGTTGTCCTGTGACATAGCCTGGGCCCATGGTGTGTGTTGTATGAGCATGTGTGTGTGTCCACATCCCTTTTCATACACAGGCAGTGTTCCCTTCATATGTTCCTGTTGTTGATGCTTGCTGAGTGGTACTGGGTTCATCCAACTACTTTGCCATGGGCTACCAGATGTGTGGGTGAATGACACACTACTGTTAATTGGTGTATCATCATTGAGATTTGTCAGTTCTGAGTGGTGATGATATTGTCAGACACAGATGGGATACAGTCAGGGTTCCCCAAGGCACTTGTTTGTTTGCAATGTCATGTAGTTGTCCCTAGGTGGTACCTTTCAGGGATTGAGACATGTGTATGTGTGTGTGACTGCTCCCACTTTTCGGGTTCAGGGTTGCAATGTTGGCAGGTGTCAGCATGTGTACCTTGTGGTTCTCCTTGGCTTCTGCATTGTCCTGGGACTGTGGCAGGTATTCTGAAGGTTACGTGAGCTTTGACGTCATGGCCATGTACCGCATACTGTGCAGTATGTCTATTATTCCCCAGGGTTGTAAACTGCCCTTGTGTGATAAGTCTGTGTACCTTAGTTCCTCCCAACATTCCTGTGTTTGTCATGGGTGCATGTGCAATGTCACCTGTCCATGTGGGCTTCACAGATGCACATTGTTGCAGTTCAGGGTGTGTGGTGTTGAGGGTGGACTGATGTAAATGTTTGCATGGATGGTCCCCAAGCTCCCGTTTGTCCATGGATGAGGGGCCATGCTGAGTGATTTGTGTTTGTGTATGTGTGATGTACGTTTGTGGAACAGGACACATGTCTGGGTTTCCCAGTTTGTACGACATCTGCCTTTGTCATCACAGTGGAGGTGTCATGCATGCTTGTGTCACCTCAATGTCCAGTCACTGGGGGTAGTGTCTGTGTGTCAGTCTCTTGCTGTGTTAGTTGGTGTTCATTCCAGCTTGTGTCACATGTGTCTGTTGTGATCCCTCTCATCTCACAATGCCTGATTGCCCACTAAGGGTGTCCCAATGATGGTTTACTTTTGTATGGCACTGTGTCCACATCTGTGCCACTGTGGTTCAACCCCCCTCATGTGTTGTGTAGTTGCCTGGGGATACTGAGACACACACACACACACACGCACACACACATGTTGTGTCAGATGTACAGTGTGAGGTTGCCTGTTTGTGATTGTGCATCTGCATCAGTGCATTGGTATTGCTGTCGTGGGCCATTGTCTGGATGCTGTTTCTGTGATTTTCCCTGCTGTCCCTGTGAGTCATATCACATCATTGTGCACATTCAGCCTGGTTGTTAGGTACCATCGCTGGCATGGAATGTGAGTTTGTGAGCTGACACCTACAGTCTACACAGGTTGTTTTGATTAGTGTGTCTATTTTCGAGATGTGTGTATACTTTATGATTGTCACTTCTGCTCTTGTGTCATTGTACACTGTATGCATTGTCAGCCCCCATGTGTGGTGCCTGTCTGC
This sequence comes from Triturus cristatus, assembly GCF_964204655.1. Classification (NCBI taxonomy): domain Eukaryota; kingdom Metazoa; phylum Chordata; class Amphibia; order Caudata; family Salamandridae; genus Triturus; species Triturus cristatus. The sequence continues at coordinate 240,892,411 of NC_140582.1, forward strand.
ACATGGCCGAGAGTGTGTTATGTTTTCAAAGCACTGTTAGCCTCACCACATCTCAGTGGGAATGGGACACAACCACTACTTCGCCCCAGAAGTGTTTAATGTGTTGGGAGCAGGGATCATACATGCCCATCACTACTGCCAGCCCACTATGAGTGGGGGTGGCAGTAGTGATGGGCAACAGGTCCCCTATGGCTGGGGGTGGCAGGGGTGATGGGCACCAGGTCCCCTATGAGTGGGGGTGGCAGTAGTGATGGGCAACAGGTCCCCTATGGGTGGGGGTGGCAGGGAGGATGGGCAACATAAGCCCTATAAGTGGGGGTGGCAGTAGTGATGGGCAACAGGTCCCCTATGGCTGGGGGTGGCAGTAGTGATGGGCACCAGGTCCCCTATGAGTGGGGGTGGCAGTAGTTATGGGCAACAGGTCTCCTATGGGTGGGGGTGGCAGGGGTGATGGGCAACATAAGCCCTATGAGTGGGGGTGGCAGTAGTGATGGGCAACAGGTCCCCTATGGCTGGGAGTGGCAGTAGTGATGGGCACCAGGTCCCCTATGAGTGGGGGTGGCAGTAGTGATGGGCAACAGGTCCCCTATGGCTGGGGGTGGCAGTAGTGATGGGCAACAGGTCCCCTATGGGTGGGGGTGGCAGGGGTGATGGGCAACATCAGCCCTATGAGTGAGGGTGGCAGTAGTGATGGACAACAGGTCCCCTATGGCTGGGGGTGGAAGGGGTGATGGGCACTACGTCCCCTATGAGTGGGGGTGGCAGTAGTGATGGGCAACAGGTCCCCTATGGGTGGGGGTGGCAGGGGTGATGGGCAACATAAGCCCTATGAGTGGGGGTGGCAGTAGTGATGGGCAACAGGTCTCCTATGGCTGGGGGTGGCAGTAGTGATGGGCAACAGGTCCCCTATTGGTGGGGGTGGCAGTAGTGATGGGAACCAGGTCCACTATGAGTGGGGGTGGCAGTAGTGATGGGCAACAGGTCCCCTATGGCTGGGGGTGGCAGTAGTGTTGGGCACCAGGTCCCCCATGAGTGGGGGTGGCAGTAGTGATGGGCAACAGGTCCCCTGTGGGGTGGCAGGGGTGATGGGCAACAATAGCCCTATGAGTGGGGGTTGCAGTAGTGATGGGCAAGAGGTCCACTATGAGTGGGGGTGGCAGTAGTGATGGGCAACAGGTCTCATATGGGTGGGGGTGGCAGGGGTGATGGGCAACAGAAGCCCTATGAGTGGGGGTGGCAGTAGTGATGGGCAACAGGTCCCCTATGGCTGGGGGTGGCAGTAGTGATGGGCACCAGGTCCACTATGAATGGGGGTGGCAGTAGTGATGGGCAACAGGTCCCCTATGGCTGGGGGTGGCAGTAGTGATGGGCACCAGGTCCACTATGAGTGGGAGTGGCAGTAGTGATGGGCAACAGGTCCCCTATGGATGGGGGGGGGGCAGGGGTGATGGGCAACATCAGCCCTATGAGTGGGGGCGGCAGTAGTGATGGGCAACAGGTCCCCTATGGCTGGGGGTGGCAGTAGTGATGGGCAACAGGTCCCCTATGGGTGGGGGTGGCAGGGATGATGGGCAACAGGTCCCCTCTGGGTGGGGGTGGCAGTAGTGCTGGGGAACATAAGCCCTATGGGTGGGGGTGGTAGTGGTGCTGGCCATTCAACCCCTATGGTGGGCTGTTGTTAGTGGCCAGGATGTGGATCTCCTGTGTGTGTGTGTCATTTTGCGGGTACGTGTCGTTTGTTTGTGTGGTAGGTGTCTGACTTACCGCCTGTGCCGTCGGCGTCGGTTCCTGATCCGGTCATAGATGTAGAGTACTGGTATGACCTGCGCGATGGGATTCATGATGTGTTTGTGTCGTACACGCTGCTTGTTGCTCCGTCTCATACCCGCTGCAAGCTGGTCCGTCTCGTAGCCGTGTATTGAGTTGTGGCGCGAATCGTAGCTGATATGCTTGTTTTCCGGATGCTGTGATGTCCCATACGTGGTGACTCGTCCGGCGCGTAGGAAGTATGCATCGTACTTGTCAGGCCGGAAACTGCTATGGATACTGCTTCCGGGCGACTCGGTTCAGCGTTAGGAGTTACGGCTCAGATGGAGAATGGAGCTTGACTCACAGCCTACGTGTCGGTCGGGTTTTTGGCAGTTATGCGCATCGTACTTCCTCTGCAGGACGGACCGGCTGCGGGTACGTGTCGGTCGCACGGTAAGGCTACAGGCAGCTCTCGGAGAGCTGTCCCACCCGGGATCAGAATCGACCCCTTTGTGTCTAACAGGCTATATTCTAAAAACTCGGCAGACAAGCATATTCTCTTCTTTCTGGCCACTGACAGCTCTCTCCACATTGCTGTTCCTATATTAGTGAAGCCACCATTATGCCAACGTTTGCAACAGTTAGGGATGACCTAAATATGTCCAGGTTTAATACCATTATGTCAGTGCCAAGGTTAAGCCATTGGTGGAGTCCAACATGCTAATGCTGTCCACACACAAAATGCCAGGGACTCCAAACATTATGTGAGGGAAACCTGTAATATAACAGTGGTGGAGTCCAGAAAGCCAAGGAAACCCACAATATACCTAGAATTTCTATGGTTACCCCCATACTAATATTATGCTAAGGACACCATCATATCAATATTAGCACAATAATCTGAGGACAAGCAATATGCCAGAGGTGGACACAGTCATGCCAAAGATGACCACAATAGGCTACAGTTTACCATGATGTCATGGACACCATTGTGGTAAAGGCTGGCTACATCATGCTCAAAATGCCCACAATTTCATAATTTTCAACTGCCACAATTGTTGCGGGTGAGTGATATCATGTCAAGGGACAACATGCTTATTGTAACTGCTGTTATGCTGGGGCCAACATAGGCTAGGAATATGTTTTCCAACATGCACTAGCAGGGAACTTTTTTGCATGGTATGTGATTAACTCATACCAATTTTTACCCATTCAGCCATATTTGACTGCTCATTTCTTGGCAAAAATAAAAAATATTTTCTTAAATTTATGAATTGGAATAAATTCAACAACAGAGGGCGCGCAGTCTTGGATTTAGCAGTGGCTGGATTCTAATTGGAGACTATGTGGATGGTCACAAGAATCGTTAGTACATATAGTGTGCGTGTGTCCTAAATTGATTAACATTCAGCGTACCTTCTTGAAACCCCTATTCTTGAAGTTCGGGGTTAGATCAGATCGCCAGGCACCTTATCTGGTGAATCGATCCTGTTGTTATGGCAATTGATTACATTTTTAAATGTAGCTGGAAAATGTTTGGTAATTCAGTTTGAGATGTATTATATTTATGTCCCTTGAACTTAAGAGAATTTATGCACAGTTTGATATTTTGTAGAACTTGGGGGGTCATTAGGATGGCGGGTGGACTTTAGTCCGCCCGCCACCCTAGCGGTAAAGGAACCGCCCGCCTGCCATTGGGCAATCCCGCCACCCTAATTATGATGTGACCGCCACTGCAGCGGTCACATCTGGCAATTTAACATTGTGGCGGCTGCTGCTGGCTGCAGCACCCGCCGCAATTGTAAAATGCTATGTTGTGCATTTCCATGCACAACGTGGCAGGCACCGCGCGATGCCTGCCACCTTGTGCATGGACATGCAGGGGGGTACCATAGGTATCGCCCAAGTGCACCCCCCCCTCATCCCCCCCTGGGGGCCTGCAACAGGCCCCCTAAGCAAATCCCCACCAGCCTTTCCATGGCAGCATCACCGCCATAGAAAGGCTTTTACAACCCAACATCCGCCACCATATATGAGCCCCAGCTCCTCCCTGCCGGCAATCGTAACGATTGCCGACCGGCAGAAAAGTAAAGTCCGTCCGCGATACCCACCGTCATCTTAATATGGCGGTGGGTAATTCATGTTATGATGGCGGGCGGATTGCCACCACTGGGCCAGTGGTGGCGATCCGCCTGCCATTTTAATCAGCCCCTTAGTGTTCATGCTGCAAGGGTAATAATTAGAAATGTAATAGTTGAATACTCCTTTACAGTAATTATTGATGCACTTTATTATTGTCTTTATATAATGGAATTACTAATTATTGCACGTTGGCGCTTGTGCAATATGCTGTTATCGTAATTATTGATGCATTTGAATATGTGCTTACAATGGAATTATTATTTTTCTACATGATTTAGCCCATGTTTGATTGATTTTATATTCTTTTTTTATATGCACAATGTATGGTGAATTGGTCTGGTTTTATGAAAATTATGAATGTATTAGTACATTTTTAATAATATATGTGGTACAGATTTTAAATATTGTGTGAAGTGAAGATGTTTTGATTGCAATGATTTTTATTAATCAGGCAATAAAATTCTTATTATTATTATTAACAATATGTTTTCAATTCAGGAGACTTGTGTTACAAGTTCTCTGACAGGTTCACTACATGAGTTTGGATGTTGCTCCTCAACGGTGTGCTAGACTGTGTTGGGCAAAAGAGGTACAGCCAAACCGATACTCCTTTTATCATGGTTAAATACTATATTTGTGTCTAGGACATGACTAACAGTGGGTGGCAGCTGATCTATTGCGCGGGTACAGGCTTTTTTACCTGCTTCCGATTGGGAAGACTGCTGGCTGCTCTCTGTGTGTAAACTTGTGTAAACTGTCATAATATCACCCCCCCAAGTTGTGTACTAGAATTGTGTCTGGCCTCGTGAGGTCTGACATATCTCCTGTTGTAGTATGATTCACCATTCCATGCTTGTCTGCTTGTGCTCCTCTCCCCAAGTTAATAATTACACAATTGAAAAGATTAGTGTATATGTCAGATGTAGAGCCAAATAACTTTCAATGGTGCAAGAGTGACCCTTCTTCTTTCTATTCCCTTGCCATCAATTAAGTCAGTTCCTGTTGGTCAGACTTGGGCCTGAGAGGATTTGCAGACATTTTAGTGTGGAACAAACACTGACTTATAAACTTGGCCCATCCTGCAGGGCCCCCGCCCCTAACTTATTGCCTTCACCCCTCCTATTTTTGGCTGAATTTGTTATTGTTGGGCTTAGGACTCTGTGCACTTTACCACTGCTAAACAGTGCTAAAGTGTTTGTGCTGTCTTTCGCTAACATGGTGAAATTGGCTTACTTAACGTATTTCATTTACTTATAAGTCCCTTGTAGAGTGCTATACCGTATACCCAGGGCATGGAAATTAAATGCTACTTGTTTGCCTGCAACACTTATTGTGCCAGGCTTACCATTGCAGCCTTAATGCAGTTTTAAACTGGCAATTCATCTTGGCAATCTAACCCCCTTGCTAAGCGTTAAACTCCCCTTTATTGTATATAGATCAACCCTAAGGTAGGCCCTAGGTAGCCCATAGGGCAGGGTGCCATGTAATTAAAAGGTTTGACATGTATTTTTAAGTTTTACATGTCCTGGTAGTGAAAAACTTGGAAAATCTTTTTTCAGTACTATGAGGCCTACCTCTCCCATAGGATGACATTGGGTTACCTTATTACATTTAATAAGTGCTAACGTTTGATTGGGAACAGGTACGTTTTTCGTGTTTCAGGTCTGAGAAAATGTGATTAAAAATCCTCTTTAATGGTAAAGTTGAATTTTAAGTTACAATTTTCAATATGTCTCTTTTAGAAAGCTGGCATTTTCCTTCCCTATGCAATGTGATGCCTGCAGCCTATCCTGGGCCACATGACTGGGTGTAGTTGGTAGCTGGACTTTGTTTATTTCTACCACACAGTCACACAACAGAGGGATTTGGTGTGCCTGGATGAACCATCAACTGGCAGGATGAGGGTAGGAGCTGGGCACAGCCCCACCTGCAACTGAATGGGTTGTGCTCTGCTTCCACACAAAGGACTTGTCACCCTAAATTTTTCAGGCAGCCCACTTGTAGCCAGGGAAGTCAGGATAATTCATGCACTTCAAAGAGAATTCTCTAGAAACTTCTCCTACTCCAATAAAAACACCATGTATAAAAAGGGGACTCTCAGACCTACTATTCAGGTCACTTTCTGGACCTGCGGAAGGATTCTCAGTTGATTGCCTGCTGTTGTGGCCTGCTGGGTACTCCACAAGACTGATTTGCTGCACCTGGAAGGATGGCTTTGATGTCTAGAGCCTGCCTTGAGCCCTCAGAGGCCTGCCCCCTTAATTGAGCCCTATTTCATCACCTGATCCAGGATTATCAGAGTGACTACAAGGGCTACTTTGCTGGCCTCCTGTTCAGAGTCTCAGGGACAGAAAAGGCTCCCGCCATCTCAAACCTGAACCTGGACCCAGCCTGCACGAGTCCTAGCCCCCAAAGTGGGGCCCCTACAGTCCTGGACCCTTGGTGGTAGTGCTAAAGGTGCCCAGATAGCTAAACTCCAAAACTTGGGACAAATATTTATTGGCAAAAATTGCTCTGAGAACCAAGAGAAGACTGGGACCAACCTGCTCATCTATCCGCCAAAGTGCATCGGCGGTGGGCCTGACTTCGCGGCAGTTCCTGCTTGGTTCTTCTCTCCACAAGTAAATCCTGTTCAGCGGTCTGTCACTAAAGGGGTGTCCAGCCTTGTGGAGCTCTTGTTGGCTGCAGCCTTCTGCCTCAGAGATTTTCGACTTCCAAAAAAGTGACTAAGTTCAAGCATAGAAATTTTCACCGTGACTTCGTCCAGTGGCTCCTTGAGGACAACGCTCCCTCCCAGTGACGGCCTGAACAGGTAAGAGCGTAGGGTGGTGGGGCTGGGCGGCGGGGTGTGGGTTGCGGAGTTGAAAAGTTAAATAAAAAAAAAATAAAGCCACTTTTCTTGCGCTTTGAAAGTAATTGCCGCATAGGCGATGATAGGGAGGAACTTACACCCAATTACCTTTAGAAGGGGGCAGAAATAAGGGTTCACCATTGATTTTTTCAATTTACGGAAGGCCCATTCCAGAGAATTTGCTGCGCCCTGTTGGGCATAGATATGTGGTGCCAGACGGCCCCTATGATCTAACCACACACCCAGGTATTTATATGCATCAACCGCTGCAATAGCCTTGCCCTCAATGAACCACATATCCCTTTCTTTTAGTTTTTGGGAGATTATCATGACCTTTATTTTTGATACATTTATCTTCAAGTTGTTAGCCGTGCAATAGCTGGCAAACGAATTGAAGAGCCTCTGGAGGCCAATCGGTGTTAGGTTGAAGAGAACTGTGTCATCTGCATACTGGAGCGATTGAATTGCGGAGCCAGCCATTTTTGGTGGGAATGCCCTTGCTGTCTCAAGGTGTTTTGGTAGGTCAGTCAGGTACAGAAAGAATAATAGTGGCACCAGTATACAGCCTTGCTTAAGGCCTTTGTTTGTCCACATTTTCTCAGTAGTATACCATCTAGTACTAATTCTTATTTTTACCCAAGTGTTAGTGTGTAGGGCAATTATGGCAGTTTTTGAGGGATGCCCCAGCTGCTCAGTTCTGACCAGAGTGCTGCTCTTGAGATGCTATCAAACACTGTCAATAAACCCTGTGGAGAGGATTTTGTCCTTTGCGGCTAAGTTGCTTCACTCAGATGCGCAAAGCAGATGAGGTTATCCTCAATATGGCAGCCCTTTTGGAAGCCAGTTTGTGTCAGGGGGATCAGCTTTTTTTCCTCAGCCCAGGCTTGGAGTTCCGGTTTAGGACACTGGTAAAGCATTTTCCTTCTGTGTCGAGGAGCAAAATTAGCGGTAGTTTCCTTGGCCTGATTGAGAGCCTTTCTTGTGTATAGCAACCTGGAGTGAACCTTCATAATGAAATTGTTAAAACAAAAATGATTTATATCCCACCTTGTGAGAAGTTGGCCTGGCATATGCTGGTCACTAGTTAAAGTGGCCACCTTGCACCAGTCAATTCGACTCTTATGGTAGATAGGTTTAAGACAGCCTTTTAAAGAAAGCTATCCTAGTGGTAGCTGTGGAGAGCAGCCTTCAGGCTAAGTTTCAGAGGAATGTAAAGCAGCTTGTTTTACCTTATAATCTCTTGAATTACCAAATGAAAGGACACTACACAGATATATATATATAATATATATGTATTTATTACTAGACACACTCTACTAATCTCTTTATGAGATTAGAAATCAGGAATATATGCACAAATCAATGTTTCACAACAAATTAAGCACTTATATGGCTGGGGCCCTAGGGGCGTACCAGACCATATACTAAAAAAGAGGTTTAAGAATGTCGACTTGCAAGGGGACAAGGCCTAGGGCCTTTAGAATCTCTGGGGCCTCACTAATCCACCCAAGGCAGGTAAGTAAAGGACCCATGGGAGACACGTGCAGTGTGAGAACACAGCCGCTGGTTCCCTATTGATTTCACTGGAGCAAGTCGCGGTTGGATTTTTAAAGTTTTAGGGTAATTCGGGAAAGTCTACAAGCAAGCCACTTACAAGATAAGTACTTCGAGGGCCAACACTCACAGGAGCTCCGGAGTGCACGAGTTACCTCACCCAGGGAAGCCGGGTGCAAAGGTGTCTTTTGGTGTCGGGTCGCGGCGTCGTTTTTAATGGAAGCCGAAGAAGATTTGCTGCTTGTGAAGACTGGAGAAGTGTCCGGTGGAATCCAAGGCTGGATTCAGAAGAGGGAAGACCTGAAAGCAGAAGGGACAGTGTTCACAGCCACTTGCCAGTGACCCAGGGCCAGGAAGATGGATGCCGACGGTAGTTGGGTGATTTCAGGTGATTCACAGGTGTCTTGACTCTTCAGCCACGAGGTCTAGGAGGCGTCGATGACAACAAGGAGCTGGATTCGGAGTGTCCCACAAAGTCTGCAGCTTACTGAGGTGTCGGCAACCACATTGGAGCCAACAAGCCTTGGCAACAGCAAGTCTCGTGGAATTTGAAGAAAGTCAGCGGTGCAGACCAGCAAGGTCTGACGGACTCACCCAGTGAAGGTAAGTCAGGGCAGGCCTGGAGCAACCAGGGGAGCCCTTTGGTTTGATGAAAAAGTCTTCAGTGGACCCACAAGCAAGCCGGCAACGGATCGTGAAGACGTCTCGTGAGGATTCGCTTCACAGGAGTCCACGGTCACTAGGGACAAAGTAGGCCTCTGATTTTCAAAGGAAATCCTGACGGAGGATTGGACCACACGTGGTCCAATGCACAGGTTCATAGAACGTCGTGAAGGGGTTGCACTTGACAATAGTGCACGGTACCCGGTTATAGATGTTCCTCGTAACTCGTGGGGTCCACTCACCGCTGGGGACTCACAATGGCCATCGAGAAGTCAGGAAATCTACTTCCGGGGCTGCAGGGACTTCAGACTCCAGCGGGAGCGGGAAAGTTTGCGACCGTCGATTCAAAGTTTTGGTGCCTGCCAAGCAGGGGAGTCACTCCTTGACTCCAAGGGAGATTCTTCAGTCTTCCAAAGGTAGTGGAACATCGAAAGTCCAGGATTCTTCTTGTAGAGCGTCGTCCAGTGATATCTGGTTTGCAATGGCAAGGTTTCCCTATCTTCTACTAAAGGAAAGGGAGGGACTAGCTCTATGACCACTCCTCTGGGAGGGTCAGGGGAGTGGGTGGTAACACCCACTTCCCTTTGTCCAGTTTCACGCCAGAGCAGGGGCAGGTAGCCCCTGAACCGGTTTGAGCTGGCATATGCACAGAGGAGCCTACTGCTCCCCCAGTGCAGGACTTCAAAGCACTCTAAGAGTGCACCCACCCAGCCCCATTACACTAAATCTTGTCTGGATGGTGGTGACATCTCCCTGTGACAGGATGCCTATTGTTGGGCCTCCTCCACTGCGAGTTTCAGTCAACAGCAGGAGGGCAGCCCAGTGTCTGTGCTGGTGGCATCCATTTTGTGATGCCAGGCTCTTTCAGATTTCTACTGTGTTTCCACAGTAGGTACATGTCTATTTCTCTAGAAGGGTGGGATCTTACTCCCACACCAGTTACTGGTGTGGGGGTATGATTCCAAGGCGTTTGACACCAAACACGACATGTTTTGATGCAGCCATCCCAAAGTTAGCATTTACCGCTAGGTTATAATGCACTTAAGAGTATATGGTTTAACCACATCCACAAACAGCCACAGAGAATAGACTCTGAGGGCTACAGAGGGGCCCTGCTCAGGCAGAGGCACCCCCTCACATGGAAAACCAAGCACCCTGCCCTCAGGATTGATAGGGCCTGCCATAGGGGTGACTGATAGGCTTATATGTGTGTGTAATGTGTGATATAGGGAACCTATACCTCAGTAAGGAGTGCTAACACTACCTCACCCAGGCTGCAGTAGCAGGCCTGTGGTGTCAGATTTAGTCTGCTTCCCAGGGGTGGCATAATACATGCTTCAGCCCCTGGTAGGCCTGTGAAGTACCTATGCCCTTGGTACCTAAAGTACCATAAACTAGGGGCTCATAAGGTACCACAGTATCCAATCACTAGTGCATCTAATATGCACACTATGTCATTTAAGGTAGAAAGCAGATAGGCATGGGTCCTGGATAGCAGGATCCCAGCCAGACTAGTCAAAAACCATCAAAACACCAGGAAAAAAAGTGGGGGCAACCATGCAGTCAGATTCCACCTTCCCACATAACCCCCCGCCCCCCCCTAAACGAAAGGAGATAAGACTAACCTTGTCCAGATAAGCCTTTATTTCCTAAGTGGCCACATAAGGAAGAACCTGCACCAGCATGGTTGCTCCCTATCTCATGGTGTACTTGGGAAATCCTACTCCAAGGGGTTCTAGAGTTTCTCCAAAGCCTAGGCAAATTACCTGTATTGTGTTTTGGTACAGAAGCAGGCTGGTGGGGTGTCTGAGTCTGGAAGTGAGGCCCTATTTGGGGTGGTCTCAACTTCCTCAGGACACTGGTCACCATGGAAGCCTTCCTGTCCATGACTGTGTCATATCTGGCCCTAAGGGTCAACCTCTGGCTGCCTACAGCTGGGGGTTGAGTCCCTCTGGTTGGAATAGTGGAGGGCATTGGAATGTTTGGGGCAACTATGTCCCAGGTCTCCCTGTGCCCAACAGGGTCCATCTGTGGGACCTGTACCTAGGGGTAAGGGGGATTCCTCAGTATGTAGAGGAATATGCACCTGGCTAGAACAGCTCTGCTGGGTGTCCCTAATCTGTTGATGAGGGGGTTCCTCTGGACAAGAGCCCACTAAGGGTCCACTGACCTTTGCAGCCCTGGGCTGACTAAGGCAGGGAAGAGAGGGGCAGGATACCTGCTCCAGACTGGGTACCACTTTGGAAGGATCCCCTGCCATCAGAGATGTAGCCAGGACAGGCCTGTCCACTTCTGGGGCAGTTACTTCACAAGGGGCAAGATCAGTTCCCTTAGAGAGCTGACCCTTACCTTTAGTCTGGTGGGGGCAGGACTGTTCCTCACCCCCTATGCTCTCTGTTTGTGTGGAGTAATCCATTGTTTCAGGCTTCACTCCCCTTAATTTCTCCTGGGGTGGAGGTGAGGCCCTCAGGGTCTCATCCACTCTCTCAGGGGTGCCTAACATTCTTAAATGGGCATTGTGATCCACCTCAGCCCAGGCTGGATTTCCAGATCATTCCCCAGTAAACAATCTACAGGCAAGGCTGGGGACTCTGCCACTCTCTTTGAGCCAGTGACCCCTCCCCAGCTGTGATTTACCACTGCCATGGGATGGTCTGTCCTAATTCCATCAATATTGGTCACCTGGTATCTAAACTCAGGAAAAAGCTGTTCTAGGGGCACTAGTCTCTTTGTCACCATGGTGACACTAGCCCCTGTGTCCCTGTAGGCCACAGCCTTCTGACCATTGATTATGGGCTCTTGTCTGTACCTGCCCAAAGTATTGGGACTCATGGTAAAGTTGGCAAACCCCATGCCACCATCACAGACTAGAGTTGCTTGTGTAGGAGACCTGGTTAGGCCAGAGTCCACCTGAGTTCCCCAAGAAAACCCAACTAAGTTTGTGGGTGCACTCCCACCACCTGGGGGATTACTACTGGTAGTAACAGGAGGTGTTGGAGCTGCTGTGGGAGGAACATTTTCTTTATTGCCATTCTTTGGACAGCTGGAGTCAGTTTTCCAGTGGCTAGGTTGCTTGCACATATGGCAATATGGTTTCTTATTGGAAGAGGAAGGATTTTGGGACCCACCCCCAGAACTGGGTTTTTGGGGCCCTTCAGAAGACTTTTCTGTATTTTTATTATCCCCACCTTTCTCTTTGGGCTTAGTGGAATCTTTCTTCTGGTCACCACCTTGGTTCTTAGGTCTCACCCTGGTTCTGACCCATTTGTCTGCCTTCCTTTGTCCAGTTTCGCGCCAGAGCATTGGCAAGTAGCCCCTGAACCGGTTTGAGCTGGCATATGCACAGATGAGCCTACTGCTCCCCCAGTGCAGGACTTCAAAGCACTCTAAGAGTACACCCACCCAGCCCCAATACACTAAATCCTGTCTGGAAGGTGGTGACATCTCCCTGTGACAGGATGCCTATTGATGGGCCTCCTCCACTGCGAGTTTCAGTCAGCAGCAGGAGGGCAGCCCAGTATCTGTGCTGGTGGCATCCATTTTGTGATGCCAGGCTCTTTCAGATTTCTACCGTGTTTCCACAATAGGTACATGTCTATCCTTCTAGAAGGGTGGGATCATACTCATGTGGGGGTAGGATTCCAAGGCGTTTGCAACCAAACACAACATGTTTTGATGCAGCCATCCCAAAATTAGCATTTACCGCTAGGTTATAATGCACTTAAGAGTATATGGTTTAACCACATCCACAAACAGCCACAGAGAATAGATTCCGAGGGCTGCAGAGGGGCCCTGCTCAGGCAGAGGCACCCCCTCACAGGGAAAACCAAGCACCCTGCCCTCAGGATTGATAGGGCCTGCCTTAGGGGTGACTGATAGGCTTATAAGTGTGTGTAAGGTGAGATATAGGGAACCTATACCTCAGTAAGGAGTGCTAACACTACCTCACCCAGGCTGCAGTAGCAGGCCTGTGGTGTCAGATTTAGTCTGCTTCCCAGGGGTGGCATAATACATGCTTCAGCCCCTGGTAGGCTTGTGAAGTACCTATGCCCTTGGTACCTAAGGTACCATAAACTAGGGGCTCATAAGGTACCACAGTATCCAATCACAGTGCATCTAACATGCACACCATGTCATTTAAGGGAGAAAGCAGATAGGCTGGGGTCCTGGATAGCAGGATTCCAGCCAGACTAGTCAAAAACCATCAAAACACCAGGAAAAAAGTCGGGACAACCATGCAGTCAGATTCCACCTTCCTACACACCTTTTAGGGAAAAACACTGAAAACAAAGACATTATAGTCATGCTGTGGACCTGGCCCCTTGTGTTGGAAGAAAACCCCACTTGTCCTCAGTTCGCGCCTATTATTTTTAGTCTCCTCCCCCTACCTGGACTCCTTCTGTAGCTTTTTTGTCCTTCTCCTTCTCACTACTTTCTCCCATCTTTTATTCCCTCAATACTCAGAACTGCTTATTCCTTCTCCTGGAATCAACTTGTTTCATAAATCTTCTCTCATCCTGTCTATTGTAATCTTCATCCCCCCTCACCCTGGGTTTATCTAATACTCTACATTGATAATCTTACTAATTAATTATTGCAAGGACAGCACTCATTTCTTCCAGTTCTTTATTCAATGTAAGACGCTTTTGCCATTGCTTTAAAGCGCTTTTCTGCTTCACAGTGTGTAAGCGCTATATTAAACTGTTAAATGAATGACTTGTTCAATGATCAGATTTATTTTTTGAAATTGCTCTATTAAAAACCGAGGTTCATGTGTAAATTGTTTTCTGCAAAGAACACTGTGCAGCTCAATTGTGGTTACTAATTGAAAATTATAGTAAAACTCAAACTTAACCTTCAAACTCAGACCAAAATACTCTTGTAACCCCACTGGTTACTATGGGAACCAGTCCTAACTTACATTCTGTACTTTGCTTTCCTCTATTAAGATTTGTTCACTACAACTTGTATGCAAAAAGTAATAAATATGACAATTTACAGCAGATTAAGGAACTATTTAGAATTCATACACAATAGTAGGTGGAAAACAAGTGAAAATTGAAATAGAATAAATACCCTTTCTCTCAACCAATAAAATACATTTTTGAATGTTAGACTTCATGGAAAATGTGTTCCATTAGGAAGAGACAGTATGGGGGGCGTGGCTTCGGCTCCTTCGGGGATGGCCGCAACGTCCGAGGGCTCCGTGGCGGCGTGAGGCGAAGGACTCGCTTCAGGATACTTTCACTTCTTCTCGGCGCGCAGAAACCACCTCCGAGATCGTTGGAAGTGCGGCTCCATAGAAAATGATGTAGCTGCTGCTCTATGGTGAGCTTAAAACAGCGTTTTTTGGCTTTTTCTCGGCTGTATTGCTCTCGCGGCCGCCATTTTGTTTTTTCTTTTTGAGGTGTTTTTTCTGCCTGCTGCCCTTTTTCACCTCAGAAGATGTCAATTTTGGTAGTTTTAATTACCTAACCTGTTTTTTATTATGCTGCCTCTGAGCCTCTTTATTTTTCCAAGCCCTGGTTTGCTATTTTTGCTTTGGAGCATTGCAACTTTCGTCATTCAGTCAGCCTGACAGGATATGCTTGTTATCTTCCGGCTATGCTTTGTTATCATCGCACCTTGGTGGTCAATACTCTCTGAATTTGGAAATTTTGGACTTAATGCCATCATTTTTTCCTCACATAGTGTCACTGTGTGTTACCTTACATCTGGCAACTGTTTACAAATTTAATTTTATTCTTTGAACTTTGCTAGTCGCTATTCCCTTTCAGTTTTGACCATGGCATCATCTCGCTCTAACCGTAAGGAGGCTCCGCAGCCTAGTGGTGCTTCACTGGCAGATTTTAATCCTTTCAATATTTTACAAGACACTGCTGACGATCTCCCCACGGACTGCGTGGCTACACAAGGTCCCTCTTCTTCTGTGACTCGGCTAATTTCCAAGCAGGGATCCAAACTGCCGTCTTCAGTCCCTCTCGCACCTAGAAATCGCGGTAAAGCGAATCCTCCTTCTCCTACTAATTCTTCTGGGCCTTTGTCGATGGAACTTCTTCTTGAAGAGATTCGTGCTCTCAAACCCCATATGGAAGAAACCAGCATTCGTCTGCAGAACCTGGAAGACAATTGGTCTCACACTGAGCAGCGAGTTGATGTTCTAGAAAAAAGAGTTGATTCTGTGCAAGATTTTGCTATGCAAGTTCCTCTTCTTCATAAGGAGGTGGATCATCTTAAACAACAAATTGAACAGTTGGAAAATCGTAATAGGCGCAATAACTTACGCATTTCTGGTCTGGCTGAGGGACTTGAAGGTACTAACGCAATATCCTACATTCAATCCTTTCTTCCAACTCTCCTTGGTTTGCAAGAATACCCACCATTAAATATCCAACGTGCACATCGCTTGGGCCAGAGTCCCCGTTCTTCTTCTTCCTCAACAAAACCCAGAGGAGTAATTCTGTATTTCTTGGAGTATACAGACTTGTTTAAGGTCTTGCAGGCAGCCAAACAGAGAGGAAAGATTTCCTGGAATGGCTCCAATCTCTTTTTCGCTCAGGATTATGCCAAAACAACTGCTGACCGTCGGAAGAAGTTTTTGGATATGAGGCCGGCTCTTCGCAGCTTGAACGCTCGTTATGGTTTATTCCATCCTTGTCTTTTTAAAGTGACTTATAACAACGAAACAACCAACTATGAAGACCCTGCTGTACTTCAACAATTTTTGGACTCTTGTAAAGGAGTTTCTATGGACATATCTATATCATAACTTGTTGTGAATGTTTTTATCTTCATGGTTTAATGGTTGTTATGTATTTGTCCTTAAATGTGAACTTCTTTTGTTTCAGTGGCTTTCGTAAGTTTAGGTGTCATTATAATTTTTCATTTTAAATTATTTCTTCTTTGTTTCTTTTTTATCAGGTTGTGGTTTTTGCGTTCCCTTATTCTCAGTGTTCTTCACTTCGCCTGGACGATGTTCTTTGTGTACTTCGCGTCCTACGCCCTCTCGTCTGGCGTTTGGCTCTCCCCATGTGGTTCCACCTACCCCGTCATTCTTGTTCTTTTGTGGTACTTCTTTCTATTGTATTGTTTTATCAATTGATAAGTCTGTTTTGTTCTTCTATTTCCTGTTATCTTTACTCTTTCCCTCCTTTTCTCCTCATTCCTCTGTTTCATCTCTATTTTCAGCTTTCCTTTTATGCTTCTCATTCATCTCGTCTTTTTTCTTATCCTCACATTTTATGCTATTTCTTGTTTTCCTGTATTTCTCACTGCTATCTCTTTATAATAATGTTCTTTTTTCATACTTTGTCATATTTTTCGCACTGTTTTCGCCTTTACAATTAGCATTTTATTTTACGACCTGTTTTGTTTCAGTTTACGTAAGATTTAAATGTCGTTAAATATTATATCTTGGAATGTTAAAGGTTTGGGTTCTCCTATCGAACGTCAGCGAGTTTTGTCACATATTTCAAATTTAAAGGGAGATATTGCTCTTTTACAAGAAATTAATGAATCAGATACTGAAATAACTAAACTACGACGGAACTGGGTGGGACATGTTTTTGCATCTCCAGGCTCAGGAAAACGTAATGGGGTTGCTATTCTCTGTCATAAACGTTTAGATGTCCAGCTCATAAAACAGGATAATGATTCCGATGGTAGATGGATTGTGACCTCCTTATTGATTAATAAGATTCCTCTCACTATTTTTAATGTTTATGCTCCTACTACACATGATAAATTGTTCTGGCCCCAAATTCTTTCCCTTCTAATGCAATGTATTGATGAGTATTTGATCCTGGGTGGGGATTGTAATATGGTTGTGGACCCCTTTATTGACAGGAATTCCAGCTCTAGGTTTGTCCCCTCTTCTATACATTCTCAATTCACCTCCACTATTTCTCAGAGAGCCCTTGTAGACTCCTGGAGAATCTGTCATCCCACATTACAAGAATACACTTATTATTCACCTGTTCATTCATCCCAATCCCGAATGGATTACCTCTTTATTTCCAGGGCTCTACTTCAACACGTTTCTCATTCAGACATAGGTTCTATTCTCATTTCTGACCATGCCCCAGTTTCCTTAAGTTTGGATCTCCTTCCTCCCCTTAATGGTACTAGACGCTGGAGATTCAATAATTCTCTTTTATTGGATCCTAAGTTTACACCAGCCTTTCTCAAATTTGCCTCCTTATTTTTTGATGAAAATGAATCCCCTCAGTTATCTCCTCCTCTTGTATGGGATTCTTTTAAGGCTGCCTCTAGGGACTTTCTCATATCTTTTGTTGCCCAAAAACGACGTGCGGCTTTTCTTTCGTCTCGGGCACTTAATTTACGTATTAAGAAATTGGAACATCTTTATTATCTATCAAAAAATCAGTCTACTTTAAAGGAACTCATTCCTGCCAAAATCTCTTTTAATACATTTTCTACTGATTCTGCAAATCTATATTTACTCAAATCTAGTGCTAAATTCTATAGTGCTCAAAACAAATCTGGTAATCTTCTTGCTAATTATCTCAGAATAAAAAAGAACGTACTAAAATTGAATCTATCACTTCTTCATCTAATAATGGACTCCACAAGGATGAAGATATTCTCTTGGAATTCTCCGATTTTTATAAGTCACTATATACTCCTGAATCTTCTCCTTACGTTTCGGACATTGATCCGTATTTAGCTTCTATACCCCCGCCTACCTCTTTGGATGTAGATTTCTCCTTTCTAGAATCAGACATATGCACTAAAGATATTCACAATGCTATTCAATCACTTAAAAAGGGGAAAGCTCCGGGTCCTGGTGGCTTTACTATAGAATTTTACACTCACTTCTCCAGTTTCCTTATTCCCAAATTGCTTCAATTATTTTTGTTTTTTTATAGCTTCCCGGAGTTCTGAAGGTTCATTTCAAGAGGCTCTAATTTGTCTTCTTCCTAAAGAAGGTAAAGATCATACACTATGTAAAAACTACAGACCTATTTCTTTAATCAATTTGGACTATAACATTTTTGCAAAAATTCTTGCGCTTCGTCTGGATAATATTCTACCTCACTTAATTGGTAAAGAACAATGTGGTTTCATTAAAGGTCGCCACCTCTCTGATAATACCCGTCTCTTTTTCAATGTACTTAGTAAATCTCACTCTCATAATTCTTCGTTAGCAGCTGTGGCTTTAGATGCTGAGAAAGCCTTTGACAGGGTCAATTGGCAGTTTATTTTTTCGACTCCTACTTGGTTTGGTTTTGGCCCTAAATTTCTTTCCTATATTTGGCTGCTTTATTCTTTCCCGAGATCATTTATTTTAGCCAACGGTCTTGTTTCTTCTCCTTTTCCACTTCTCAGAGGTGTCAGGCAAGGTTGTC
Source organism: Triturus cristatus (assembly GCF_964204655.1). Lineage (NCBI taxonomy): Eukaryota > Metazoa > Chordata > Amphibia > Caudata > Salamandridae > Triturus > Triturus cristatus. The sequence goes on from NC_140582.1 coordinate 240,910,738, forward strand.
CTCTTTCTCCCCTTTTATTTATTTTGTCTTTAGAACCCTTCTTATCTAAAATCTGGATGAACAACACTATTACTGGCTTTCCCTATGGTGATAAACATTTAAAACTCTCAGCCTATGCTGACGATATTCTTTTATTTATCTCTAATCCTCAGACCTCTCTACCGGCTTTTCTTTCAGAAGTTTCTTCTTTTTCGTTAGTTTCAGGATACAAACTCAATGTAGATAAATGTGAAATTCTTCCATTAAATAAATATTGTTTCCATGCTGATTTTGTATCTTCTTCTTTTCACTGGAATCCTAAGATTAAATATTTAGGCTTATGGTTCACTCCCTCTATTAAAGACAATATATCACTCAATCTTAAGAATCTCCAGTCCACTTTAACCGACTCCACGATGCGTTGGCATCCCTTTCAAAATGATGTTGGTCCCTATAATTTTTTTTTTTTTATCTAATCTTCCTGTTCACATTCCTAAATTCTGGTACAAAAAAATGTATACTATTTTATCACGTTTTCTGTGGCAGAACAAAAAACCTAGAATGTCTTTTTCCAAACTTAAACAACCTAAACACTTAGGGGGTGTTAACTTCCCTGATTTTGCGTCTTATCATACTTCCTTCTTTCTGAAGAATTCTTCTTCTTTATTATCTCAGAATTCGACTGATTCGTTGTCTTTGCCTTTTTGGGTAGAAATTGAATCTTCTTTCATTTATCCTCTTTCATTTGATGAATTGTTATCCATATCTAATACCCCTCAAAAATGTTCTCTTCCCATTCTTAAACATACTCATAAAACCTTTCATCCTTTTATGTTCGATGGTTTAAATGACCGAGACCGTTTTTTGCAATCTCCGATTTGGTATAACAATCTTATTAAGATTAAAAATTGAACTCTCTTTTGGAAAGATTGGTTTAATCTTGGCCTTAAATGGACTTATCAGCTTTTTCTTGGTGATTCCTGCATACCCTTTTCCATCTTGCAAACTCGGTACTCCCTTCCCTCTTCATATTTTTCTAAATATATATTATTGGTCCTAGCTGTTCAAAGCGCTTATGACACGCTCAAGACTTCTTCCATACAGATCAGTCCTTCTCCAGTTCCTCTTTCGTTCTTACAATTGAATACTTCAGCTTCTCAAATTTATAACGAATTGAGGCACACTGATCAGATTCGCGACAAATCTGCTGTTGAATCTAGTTGGGAATCTGATTTAAACACTTCCTTTTCCACTTCAGTGTGGGATAAAATTTGGATTAAATTAAGGAAATCTTCTAGGGCAGCAAATACTACCCAAACATTATTTTTCATATATAACAGACTTTTAATCACCCCTGCCAAATTACATCAGATTAATCCTCTCTCTCCTCCTACTTGTTGGTCATGTCTGGCCCATGTTGCAGATCTTAAACATATGTTATTTATCTGTCCATTTATTCATCATTTTTGGACTAGTGTTTGGCAACAAATTAACAAAATATTTCACACACATATCCCTTTTTCTTTTTCTCATATTTTTCTAGGTAGTGTTGCAGAAATTTGGTCTACTTCCACCTCCCTTAATATCCACATCATTGATTTACTTATAGCTGTTGTTTTTCAGCAGATCACTAAATCGTGGAAAAATGCTTCAAATGTTTCCTTCCAGGCCTGGTGGTATGGTGTTTGTTATAATCACAGACTGGCTAGAGCTTCTGTTTATCCGATTGCATTAGCCATTAAACGTGATTTATTATGGCTTCCTGTTACTAACTTTCTAGACATGTCTGCTCAATCATTACCGGCGCATACTCCAGCCATAGAAGAAGTTCCTAAACCTCCCTGAAGTAAGGTTAATTGCCTATTAATATATTCTGTGCTTATTCTCAAATGTATAATTTTGTTTGTTAGTAGTGAGATACATATGATATACCAGTTATATTTTTGACCAATTTTTTCATTTGTATTATTATTGGATATTTATATCTTTTTGTCTACCTCCCCCCCTCTTTTTCTTCTTCCCTTCATTTTTCTTTTTTTTCCTTATTGTATACAGTATACTTTTCCATTTTTGTATTACTTCTTTACATGGAAACGTAGTATTGTTGTATTTATACTTATATTCAATAAATATCCTTTTCAACTGAAGGAAGAGACAGTATGGTTTCCCTATTCCCAATACGGTTTCCATAAACTACTGTATCATTCTATGATTCTTTTTCTGTGGTTCTTCAATGCTCAGTACCCCAAAGACAGAGATTATGGCCTGATGACACTAGCAACAAGCATTGGCATAGCCAATAGGTCTCGCCCTTGGGACCTTATAAGTGTTTAGCCATGCAACAGTTGCATAACTAAACACTTATAAGGTCCCAAAAGCGAGACCTATTGGCTATGCCAATGCTTGTTTTAACTGCTGCAATCTATTGAAGCCTCACAGAGAACATGTGATCGCGATCAAACATCAAAGCGGCCGTGCGGCTGCTAAAGTGAAAGTAAATGCGGTTAAGCGTGACGCGTGCACCCGCGCACATGCACTGTAGGTCTAGGCTGGCCTGGTAGCACTTTTTGGAGCCCTCACAAAATGTCTCGCCAGACCAGCGCATGCGCTGGGTCAGGCGAGACCTAAAAATGCCGGCCGACCGCCATATGGCCTAAGGAGCTTGAGGCCCCTCCTACAACATCAAGAGATGCTAGAAAACTAGGGGTAACCATGGATTGAGGGCCTATCCTTCATATTGCATGTTAACAATGCCAGAAAGAGTGCCTTCTACATAATGAAAACACAATATTGCATCTTCCAATACTAACGAAAACGTTGCTGCAGTGAGAGGAAACGGAGTTGTTACTAACTAGGTTACTCCCAAATGAGCCTTTGGAATGAGTACGTATGTGTTACTCCTAGAGAGTTTGTTGCAAAAGTCTAAAGAGGTAACTTTTGGTTTGGAAGACATTTTTTAATTTTACACAGTTTTATGTAGTGCGAACTTGACCTGAATCAGGTGTCAGAGCGCTTGCATAGCACCAGTTGCATTACATGAGGACACATACATTTTTGTTAGGCACGGGGAGATTAAGTGAATTGCCCAGAATTACAGCATGTTCAGCGTCATTGTCAAAACTCAAACTCAATTCCCCAGGTTTGAGGTCAACCACCCTAGCGCTTAGGCCAGCTCCTCTCCCCATGCAGCCCTGCAGTTAAAATTGCTTGCGCGGTGAAAGCCATGCCTCTGTCAATACAGTAGTGGGGGAACACGCCTGGTAGGTGTAGCAGTGTGCGACCAATCTGGTTTAACTTTATATTCAGGCTCCCTTGAGCCGGTGGAGTCGACGGACTCATGGTTACGCACCTGCGCGCTACGAGAGGTACTAGACCTGATAACGATTTTAGCAGCTTACACAGCAACCCCACACATTTTCCTACTCCCTGCTGACGAGAGGCAACTACCTCGAAACACGTGTCCAGGGATGGCACACGCCACGCATACTTGCATTCACACTCGAGCATAGGTGTATCCGCCGACGCTGACCTTCAGGGACCATTTTCATTGGGGGAACACGCCTGGTAGGTGTAGCAGTGTGCGACCAATCTGGTTTAACAGTAGTGGCTGCCCGCTTAACAACTCCACAGTTCCCTGTCGCTGTAGTTGGGAATTTTCTCTCAAAATGCCCCAATCAAATTCGAAAGAGCATTTTCTGTAAACATACAGTGCAAGAATTACTCACATTTTAGTGGCCCTCCCAGATTCATTTTGTTTGAAAGAAGCAAATCCCTAAATATGACATTTTCCAGTTTATGACCCTAAAAAATTACATCCTTTGTCATAAAATTGTTTGAAAACAACACAATTCAAGGATTCTACTATTTAAAAAAATTGCCAGCATTAACAAAAACTGGAACACATAATTCAAGATATTCAGCATTAAGCTTTAATTACTAAGTGGAGACATGGTACTTTTGGCAAAGGAAACCCACTATGCTGTCTTTGGCTATAGTACATCAATAATACTGTCAATGCACAGTATCTCCTTTACATTTCTTTTTCTTCATCTTAGTCAAAGACTAGTGCCCCCGTCCAACAGGGCCGGACTGGCCGTAGCGGGCACCGGGCAATCCCCCGGTGCGCCACACGGGTGGGGGACGGTTTTGTGTCCCTGGGGGCCGTTTTTGTTACAGGGACGTTTTTGCAGCATAGCTGCAAAATCTGCCCTGTAACAAAATCGGCCGGAAACCGGCCCTGGTAAAGAGCTCGGTGGCACCCACAAACAAAGCCCTGGGGGGGCCGGCCGAGCACTTTGCCAGGACCGGTTTTGGTTCCCAGTCCGGCCCTGCCGGCCAATGTGAATTCTCCTCTATTAAAGGGGAGGAAAGGCAGCGGTGGAAGCAGTGGCGTCACTAGGGTTGGTGTCACCCGGTGCGGGTAACTCATGACTTACCGCATGGACCTCCTCCCCTCCGAGTCTGCCTTTGGACACAGTTAGCAAATAACTGGATCATACAGAATCCTTAGTAACATTTGTAAATGTAGGTCCTATATTTACAAAATGTGCCTGTTAACAACAGTGTGATAATGATTCATTAATCAGGTCTTACAGTGGGCTACCTGCTAGTCAACAGTTTATTGGAATTTATATAATATCATAGGTATGGTACTTTTTACTGGTGTAGTGTTCCCACTATCCAGCAACACGATATATCAGAGGTCGAAGTGGGTGGAAAAAAGTAGGGGAACTGTGGGCGGAGAATCAGAGGGCGGGAATAACCCAAGGATTGGATCAGTGGGCAGAGCCAGAGGCGTGGCCAGAATGCGCAAACATCCCAATATTTTGTATTTGTTTGGTTTCACTGCCCAGTTTTATCAACCAATGGATACACTTGATTATTTAAGGTTATAATGAGTTATTGACAGTAAAATGTGTTCACAAAGTGGGATATGCTTCTAATCACAGAATGTCCCCAAATACGATAAAATGTGGAAGCACAAGCCATTTGTCTCCGAGCCATGGAGTTTCTGTCATCAGCACTTCTCCCTTTTCCAAAACAGCAGTTCAAACATGAATGGCTAAAAATCCTAGTTTCCAAATGTTTTCTAAATAATAATGGCTCTGCCATATTTGCCTCATAATGCAAGATCTGCAGCATGATCTGACCATTTAAACTAATAAATTGTTTGTGGCTCAAACGTATCAAAAGTTAATAAAAAATTTGACTTGTGTTGCTGCGGAGTAGATGACAGTTAATAGCTCACTGTTCTATGTTAGGATTTTAACTTATAAAATGCAAGTAACAAAAGGATCTCTCTGACAAAAGCAGTAGCCCACTGGCCTATTTACATTATGTGCACTTTGTGATCTGCATGGTACATGTTCTTTGCAGCAGGTACATTAACCCTCTGAGCTACCTTTCCATGAGTCAAATCTTCCATTAGACACAATTCCGATCTCTCTCTAGGAAGAACATTAATCACCAGAGTCATCATTACATTTTTTATTGTTACCGAAAATTACTGGAGGCCAGGAAGGAAGCAGCAAACGCTTTTAGAACCATGATAGACTTGCAAAAATGATGCCTCCACCTAAAGTGAGCACCTGGTGCGGTCACACCGATTGCACCGCCCTAGAGCTGGCCCTTCTCAAGGGCCCTGTGATCTCAGTGACAGGGTCACTGTTCTAGGGTGTACTGCTTCATAGGCCTGCCCGCAAGACTGGAGGTGAACTTCAGTATGAATAGTGGTGGACAAGCCTTGAAGGTTAACCTACACTTGTCATGCTAGGGTCCACCTGCTGGTGCTACGACACCGGGGCTTCTAATGTCTTGCGAAGCCTTCTAAGGTCTAGCATGAGATAGTGCTTTCTCAGGAGAGTGGTCTGGTGGACTGGTTATTAAGGCTGAACCTGGTTCCCCAGTTCCAAATTCATCAGCTCTGGCCATAGTGCCACATCCTCTCCCCCACTGAACACCGTACTGCCCCACTGAGAAAAACTCAGACTGCCTTCAACTACAACCCAATTGTTGCCAGCTATAAACACCTGGATGCGGCTCAATTTAAATTACGCACTGGGCAAGAGCAATATGTGGCCTACAAAAAAAAGTGACAGCATCCTGGAAAAAGCAAACAATCATAGGGAATGCAACATTTTGCAAACCATGTGAAATGTAAGCAGGAACAACATGGTTACCTTAACGCTTTTACACTCACTGTTCAGAAATCAGTGAGTGCTTTTGCCTGAAAAGTTAAGGCCATGACAACAGGGCCCTGAATGGACCCATTTCAATGGCCATTGCTTATATCCTTACAAAACGTAAGCAGTATGGTAAAAAAGACAACATCCCTAGATACAGAGCAGCAGTACAAATTTTGTTTTTCAATCCTCACATTGCAGTACCTCCAGGATTGGTGCACTAGTTTCAAGCCCAGGGAAAACAAAGCCAAGACAACAAAAAGAGCGCTTCACTGGCAAACTCTCTAAAAGTGGCGCTAATGTGTTTGGGTGTGAATAAAATCAATCTGGACAGTTTGCTACCACTCTGTCTTACTTTATTTAGTTATTTATTTTTCATATTTTAAACTTTTATTCCCGATGCTGAATTTTGGAATTAAATGTCAGAAAAATACGACATTGATTTTCAGCAAAAGTGATTTTCTTTTTTGGTTCCATTTCACAGGGAAGCAAATAAAAGAAAGGAGAGGAGACAGTGCGCACTGCGCACAGGCACCTCCTCCACCTAAAAGGTTAGGTTGCTCTGCGCACACCGGCCCTGTTGGTGTCACCCCATGTGAGGGTGTCACCCGGTGCCCCGCACCCCCATAGGGACGCCGCTGGGTGGAAGAATGGTGAGAAGGTGGCAGACGTCACCATAGTGGCAAAAGGTTATCCATGCTGATGTCCCTGATTTGCCTGTCACGACTCGAAGCCTACTGTGTGTAAATGATTGTATTACTGAATATCGCCCCTCAGAACATTGTTATACAAGAGCATCGAGGGCAGCATAGTGAAGGAAAATATCAAAAGGTAAGTGCATGTAGGGAAGTATAGATTAACTATTCCTAGCTCCACATCTACGTACCCTGAAGATCAGTGCTTTAAGTGGGCCGGTACTGTCCGGTACTGAGTACCAGCACTTTTTTATTTTGAGGGGTAGAGTACCAGCACTTCTCAAGAGAAATGTAATGCTTTTAATTGGAGAGTACCTGCACTTCTCAGAAACAAGCAGGTACTCTGGTACAGAGTACCTGCACTTCTATTTTTCCATTTCAAGCACTGCTGAAGATATATGTACCGTGTAGATACATATATGTGTAATAAGGTGTTGAAAACCTAGACTTAAATACCTGTCAATATTTCCGTTTTTTAAATATTTTTTTCCCGTCAATATTCTGGGGTTGATATGTAGGGTGCACACATGGGGACGATATAGCAGCACCCCTGGGAAACCAGTCCCCAGTAGCAATATTGGCCCCACCACTCAAAAACCGACCTCCACCCTCCCTTCCGGCCCACTGAGGAAACACCTGATTCCCGCTACGGCCAGTCTGGCCCTGATCAGCACCCTCCTTCGTCTCTGTCAGACCATGTAAAAATTGATCAACAAAGAGTGCCACCCAGGGCTTCAGTGGATGACTGGTGGGATCAGAAGGGATACCGCCATCTGATTGGTTGTAACCCACCATCACCTTTTAATTGGTGGTTTGGGGGTCAGTGGCAGCACTTTTACGGAGGGAGCCTTTAAATGGCATACTGTGCATATTATTGATTATTTGTATGAATGCAGTCAAAGTCCAGTGATGGGATAGTGGATGTGAGGAATGCACCGTTATGAAATGGACAACTTTTGACAGAAGTTACCTAGTTATCAAAGCTAAGAAAAATACTAAACAATTTATCGGCAGTGCTTAATTTGAACCAGTGGTTGTACATGGGCCCAGGCAGCCCTCATTTTGGCGACTGACACTTTTCTTGATCAGAATTCGACCCAGATCAAGAGAGAGGAAAAAACATAAAAGAAGAAAAGTCTGAGAAAGCGAAAGATGGAAAAACAAAGAAAAGAGGGATGAAAAAGAACCTGCAAGAGTGAAATAAAAGGGCAGAGAGTTTGTGGTGGTGGAAGAAAGAGGCATGAGATGGAATCAAGACTAGGCAGCCTTGGCATTCGTGTATACAAAAATAGAAACTGTGAGTCAAAGAAAATTGAATGACCGTAACAAAACCACTTAGTAAGTACTGATCCAGATTTAACTGCTGTCAAAGAGGTAACAAATATACCAATAGGTGCGTGTATGTATGTATGAGAAAAGATTCCCATCACCCACAACAAGTGGCTCGCTTCATCATTTGGGAACCTGGGAACTTCACCAGAGAACCATACTCTACCAGATGGACGTAGATATCGGTTCAACAATGTGTCCCAAATGTATCTGTTGATATATTTGTTAGATCGAAGGAACCATCGGGTAACTGATAGGGAGTGATGTATGCAGTGCTAGTGATAAAGGTATGTGCAAGTTAAAATTGGTTAGCCAGGCACAAAATTATTTTTAATGAGGTGCTACCTGGATACCAAAATAAAACAAGACAGTGCTGTAACAGTTTGAAAGGATAACTGTGTTGGAAAAGACTGGTCAACATGTTTCAGCTCTTGGACAGATTGTATCCTAGCTTTCGTCAGGACCAGAAAGCTACTGCAATTATTAGTGTTGTGACTAAAATACAAGAAATTTTGGAAAACATACAACCTGGACCTTGTTTTCGGTACAGGGGAATACCTGTGAGAGAAACAGCAGTAATCAATTAAACAGACTAACAGGGTGGTTGAATGTCGGAGATCGGTCAATAACAGCAAAATATTAGATAAATCATTTTTGCGTAGGTACCGTTAAGTGTACAAAGACAACCATATAGCCTTCATTGCAAATGGAAGAGAGTAATTTAGTTGTTACTCACCCGAATGAATCTGGGTATGTGCCTCACCCCGCCTGGCAACTGCTCAGGTTAGGAGGCACCGCTCTGGGGAATAATATGAGTATAGAACATTATAGGATATAGCCACAATTATTGAAATGTTCAAACATCATATAGCGCTAAATTTAAAAACTAGGCGGTTAAAACACACGGAAGTCTAATCAACAAAAAACCAGAAACCTGCCACTCAGCGTTCTAAAATTCTGATTCTGAGCGTTGGAAAAAATATGTTGGAAAAAATATATATGTTGTGAGGACAAGAGCCGATGGCTTAAGCTGCTGTCTGTCCTTGTTATCACTATGTTGTAAGTTATACACACGTATATTTAGTATGGAAAAATAACGCGTGTTCAAGTCGATTTTCGATTTGAGAAAGACATATGCCACGGTAGAAGAGCAATTCATTTATGTATAATAAATCAAGTCTTTAGCCAAAATAGTTGAGCTGTTTTAGACGCTGCTCATAAGGCAAATGTGACCAATTTGAATGCATACGATTTTAAAAAAATAGCAATTGGTTAACAAAGCGATATGCTTAGTTCTGTCTTACCTCTCCGTCGGTACCTCTCGCAGCTTCTGAGCGAGAAGGGGAGGTGAGTGCTGAAAATAGCGAATCCTATTTGAGGATTCCGAAACGTCATATCCGCCACGCGCATGATCACCGTCAAGAGCCAGCGCCGGCTAATGACGTAAACGCGTGTTAGTATGCCGTGCAAGTCCTCTCGGGAAATGTAGTCTAGTGAGTGTTTGCGAACTTACTACACTCAGCTTTATTGAGATGAAAGATGTTGACAAGCAATACTCAGCATCGCCCAATACATGGAATAAAGGCAGAAACGGTTTGCTTTTACCGTAAAGTATATCTAGATGTGGATTGCGATATATAGTGTATAATCGTAGTTGTTTACCATCAGGATATATTAAGATAAATAACCCTGCACTTGTGTAATAATACTCAAGAGACTCAGATCAGGGTGAGCAAGGGTTTAGATCGTGATTTGATGAATGACTGTCTGTTGACAAGCAATACTCAGCATCGCCCAATACATGGAATAATGGCAGAAACGGTTTGCTTTTACCGTAAAGTATATCTAGATGTGGATTACGATATAGAGTGTATAATCGTAGTTGTTTACCATCAGGATATATTAAGATAAATAACTCTGCACTTGTGTAATAGTACTCAAAGGACTCAGACCAGGGTGAGCAAGGGTTCAGATCGTGATTTGATGAATGACTGTCTGTCGAGGACAACGTCAGGCAGATGTAGCCCGTGTATGTATCTCAGAGCGAAGTCCACGGTATCTGGTCATTCAATCCCAAGCAGTCACTGTGCAGTTTGTAGACCCATTTCTGCTCTTTTGTGAAAAGGAATTTATGGATGTCTGTGATATGAGATGGAATAAACGGTTGTTCTAAAATAAGCCATCTCAAATCCTCCGGCTTATGATTGAGAGCCAAGAAATGAGTGGTTAGTCTTGTGGCTTGTTTCTTCCGCCTGATGGTACTTTTGTGCTCACTGATACGGACCTTAATCTTACGGGTCGTCATACCTATGTACCTGAGTGAGCACGGACATGTAATCAGGTAAATTACTTTTTCTGAATTACAGTTGGTATGTCGCCGTAAAATCCATGGTTTATCTAGCCCCAAGTCAACAGATTTAGTTGGCTGTGTTTGAGGACAGGCAGAGCATGAGCCACATGGGTAGTGACCTTGTACGGGTGGTAAATCCCACAATGTTGGAGTTGTTTCTTTCTCTTTTATCCTTGGTCTGGTATGCACAAGATTATCGCGCAGGCTCGTTCCTCTCTTGAATGAAAAAAGCGGTAATGGGATGCTCTCCTTCCCTACATTCAAAATGTGCCAGTGTTTTCGTACAGACTTCTGGACACTGTTAGATAGTGTGCTAAAGGTGGTGACGCATGTCATTCTCGTTAGGGGTACTTTAGCCACCGGAGGTTCTAACAGGGCGTCTCTGTTGTTGTTAGACGCCCTTTTACGGGCTTGTCTCACCAGATGTGCTGGATACTTCCTAACTTGAAGTTGCTTAGAAAGTGACTGTGCATGGACCTGAAAACTGTCCATCGTGGAACAGTTCCTGCGAATGCGCAGGAATTGTCCGACTGGGAGATTGTGTCGGAGAGATTTAGGGTGATGGCTCTGGAAGCTCAGAAGAGAATTTTTAGTCTGAGGCTTCTTGTACAGTTCACTTCCCAGCACCCCTGAAATAGGATAGATCATGATATCCAGAAAGGGGAGTCTGGTTTTGTCGTATGTGACTGTAAATTTGAGAAAATTATTTTGAACATTGAGCCATGCATGAAAATCCAGCAGAGTGGCAACTGGACCATGCCAGATCACCAAGATGTCATCTATGTATCTCTTCCAGCACGCAATCTGCGCACGAAAGGGATTTTCATCAATTAACACACAATTTTGTTCAAAAAGGTGAACGTAAAGATTGGCCAGACTGGGAGCAAAAATACTCCCCATAGATGTTCCGGAGATTTGGAGATATTTGGTCTCTTCAAATTGGAAGACGTTTTCCATCATCGCCAGTCTGGCACATTCCATAATAAAGTGTGTCGGTGTCGTGGTATCTCGGTCACTGTTATCTAGAAGACCTCTGATTGCTTCAAGTGTCTCTTCTTGTGGAATGCAGGTGTAAAGTGATTCCACGTCGAAACTTACCAAAAGGTCGGTCTCGATGTTGAAAGTAGTTTCTGGCAGAAGACGCAGGACATCCTTGGTGTCTTGGAGATAAGTTGGCATATCTCTGACCATGGGTCGTAGGAAAAAGTCGACAAAAGTGGACAGTGGTTCTAAAAGAGAGCCAATCCCTGATATAATAGGGCGACCAGGTGGCGGTCTTGTGGGCTTATGTATCTTTGGGAGTACGTAAAAGTATGGCATAACTGGGAATTTGGTAACAAGGAATTCAGACTCCTGTGAATTGATCCAGCCAGATTCCTTCGCTTCATTAACAAGGTCATGAATTTCCATGGTCAAACGTGGGGTGGGATCTTCTGAAAGAAGACGATATGACTTGGTGTCACTTAGTTGTCTCAGGCATTCTTCTCGATAAGAGGAAGTGTCCATAATGACAATGGCCCCGCCTTTGTCGGCGGGCTTGATGGTAATAAACTTGTCATTCTGAAGTTCCTTCAGAGCTTGTTTTTGTGTTCTCGTTAGATTTTGAAATGTTCTATCCCTCTTAAATTCGAGTGAATCAATGTCATGTATCACAGCTTGTTCAAAAACTTTCACCTGGTCTGGTGTAAGATGAGCAGGTGGATTAAAAGTCGATGGAGGTTTTAAGCCGGTGTCCGAGCGGTATGTGGCATCAAGTTCGTTAGGTGCCACATACCGCTCGGACACCGGCTTAAAACCTCCATCGACTTTTAATCCACCTGCTCATCTTACACCAGACCAGGTGAAAGTTTTTGAACAAGCTGTGATACATGACATTGATTCACTCGAATTTAAGAGGGATAGAACATTTCAAAATCTAACGAGAACACAAAAACAAGCTCTGAAGGAACTTCAGAATGACAAGTTTATTACCATCAAGCCCGCCGACAAAGGCGGGGCCATTGTCATTATGGACACTTCCTCTTATCGAGAAGAATGCCTGAGACAACTAAGTGACACCAAGTCATATCGTCTTCTTTCAGAAGATCCCACCCCACGTTTGACCATGGAAATTCATGACCTTGTTAATGAAGCGAAGGAATCTGGCTGGATCAGTTCACAGGAGTCTGAATTCCTTGTTACCAAATTCCCAGTTATGCCATACTTTTACGTACTCCCAAAGATACATAAGCCCACAAGACCGCCACCTGGTCGCCCTATTATATCAGGGATTGGCTCTCTTTTAGAACCACTGTCCACTTTTGTCGACTTTTTCCTACGACCCATGGTCAGAGATATGCCAACTTATCTCCAAGACACCAAGGATGTCCTGCGTCTTCTGCCAGAAACTACTTTCAACATCGAGACCGACCTTTTGGTAAGTTTCGACGTGGAATCACTTTACACCTGCATTCCACAAGAAGAGACACTTGAAGCAATCAGAGGTCTTCTAGATAACAGTGACCGAGATACCACGACACCGACACACTTTATTATGGAATGTGCCAGACTGGCGATGATGGAAAACTTCTTCCAATTTGAAGAGACCAAATATCTCCAAATCTCCGGAACATCTATGGGGAGTATTTTTGCTCCCAGTCTGGCCAATCTTTACGTTCACCTTTTTGAACAAAATTGTGTGTTAATTGATGAAAATCCCTTTCGTGCGCAGATTGCGTGCTGGAAGAGATACATAGATGACATCTTGGTGATCTGGCATGGTCCAGTTGCCACTCTGCTGGATTTTCATGCATGGCTCAATGTTCAAAATAATTTTCTCAAATTTACAGTCACATACGACAAAACCAGACTCCCCTTTCTGGATATCATGATCTATCCTATTTCAGGGGTGCTGGGAAGTGAACTGTACAAGAAGCCTCAGACTAAAAATTCTCTTCTGAGCTTCCAGAGCCATCACCCTAAATCTCTCCGACACAATCTCCCAGTCGGACAATTCCTGCGCATTCGCAGGAACTGTTCCACGATGGACAGTTTTCAGGTCCATGCACAGTCACTTTCTAAGCAACTTCAAGTTAGGAAGTATCCAGCACATCTGGTGAGACAAGCCCGTAAAAGGGCGTCTAACAACAACAGAGACGCCCTGTTAGAACCTCCGGTGGCTAAAGTACCCCTAACGAGAATGACATGCGTCACCACCTTTAGCACACTATCTAACAGTGTCCAGAAGTCTGTACGAAAACACTGGCGCATTTTGAATGTAGGGAAGGAGAGCATCCCATTACCGCTTTTTTCATTCAAGAGAGGAACGAGCCTGCGCGATAATCTTGTGCATACCAGACCAAGGATAAAAGAGAAAGAAACAACTCCAACATTGTGGGATTTACCACCCGTACAAGGTCACTACCCATGTGGCTCATGCTCTGCCTGTCCTCAAACACAGCCAACTAAATCTGTTGACTTGGGGCTAGATAAACCATGGATTTTACGGCGACATACCAACTGTAATTCAGAAAAAGTAATTTACCTGATTACATGTCCGTGCTCACTCAGGTACATAGGTATGACGACCCGTAAGATTAAGGTCCGTATCAGTGAGCACAAAAGTACCATCAGGCGGAAGAAACAAGCCACAAGACTAACCACTCATTTCTTGGCTCTCAATCATAAGCCGGAGGATTTGAGATGGCTTATTTTAGAACAACCGTTTATTCCATCTCATATCACAGACATCCATAAATTCCTTTTCACAAAAGAGCAGAAATGGGTCTACAAACTGCACAGTGACTGCTTGGGATTGAATGACCAGATACCGTGGACTTCGCTCTGAGATACATACACGGGCTACATCTGCCTGACGTTGTCCTCGACAGACAGTCATTCATTAAATCACGATCTGAACCCTTGCTCACCCTGGTCTGAGTCCTTTGAGTACTATTACACAAGTGCAGAGTTATTTATCTTAATATATCCTGATGGTAAACAACTACGATTATACACTCTATATCGTAATCCACATCTAGATATACTTTACGGTAAAAGCAAACCGTTTCTGCCATTATTCCATGTATTGGGCGATGCTGAGTATTGCTTGTCAACAGACAGTCATTCATCAAATCACGATCTAAACCCTTGCTCACCCTGATCTGAGTCTCTTGAGTATTATTACACAAGTGCAGGGTTATTTATCTTAATATATCCTGATGGTAAACAACTACGATTATACACTATATATCGCAATCCACATCTAGATATACTTTACGGTAAAAGCAAACCGTTTCTGCCTTTATTCCATGTATTGGGCGATGCTGAGTATTGCTTGTCAACATCTTTCATCTCAATAAAGCTGAGTGTAGTAAGTTCGCAAACACTCACTAGACTACATTTCCCGAGAGGACTTGCACGGCATACTAACACGCGTTTACGTCATTAGCCGGCGCTGGCTCTTGACGGTGATCATGCGCGTGGCGGATATGACGTTTCGGAATCCTCAAATAGGATTCGCTATTTTCAGCACTCACCTCCCCTTCTCGCTCAGAAGCTGCGAGAGGTACCGACGGAGAGGTAAGACAGAACTAAGCATATCGCTTTGTTAACCAATTGCTATTTTTTTAAAATCGTATGCATTCAAATTGGTCACATTTGCCTTATGAGCAGCGTCTAAAACAGCTCAACTATTTTGGCTAAAGACTTGATTTATTATACATAAATGAATTGCTCTTCTACCGTGGCATATGTCTTTCTCAAATCGAAAATCGACTTGAACACGCGTTATTTTTCCATACTAAATATACGTGTGTATAACTTACAACATAGTGATAACAAGGACAGACAGCAGCTTAAGCCATCGGCTCTTGTCCTCACAACATATATATTTTTTCCAACATATTTTTTCCAACGCTCAGAATCAGAATTTTAGAACGCTGAGTGGCAGGTTTCTGGTTTTTTGTTGATTAGACTTCCGTGTGTTTTAACCGCCTAGTTTTTAAATTTAGCGCTATATGATGTTTGAACATTTCAATAATTGTGGCTATATCCTATAATGTTCTATACTCATATTATTCCCCAGAGCGGTGCCTCCTAACCTGAGCAGTTGCCAGGCGGGGTGAGGCACATACCCAGATTCATTCGGGTGAGTGACAACTAAATTACTCTCTTCCATTTGCAATGAAGGCTATATGGTTGTCTTTGTACACTTAACGGTACCTACGCAAAAATGATTTATCTAATATTTTGCTGTTATTGACCGATCTCCGACATTCAACCACCCTGTTAGTCTGTTTAATTGATTACTGCTGTTTCTCTCACAGGTATTCCCCTGTACCGAACACAAGGTCCAGGTTGTATGTTTTCCAAAATTTCTTGTATTTTAGTCACAACACTAATAATTGCAGTAGCTTTCTGGTCCTGACGAAAGCTAGGATACAATCTGTCCAAGAGCTGAAACATGTTGACCAGTCTTTTCCAACACAGTTATCCTTTCAAACTGTTACAGCACTGTCTTGTTTTATTTTGGTATCCAGGTAGCACCTCATTAAAAATAATTTTGTGCCTGGCTAACCAATTTTAACTTGCACATACCTTTATCACTAGCACTGCATACATCACTCCCTATCAGTTACCCGATGGTTCCTTCGATCTAACTAATATATCAACAGATACATTTGGGACACATTGTTGAACCGATATCTACGTCCATCTGGTAGAGTATGGTTCTCTGGTGAAGTTCCCAGGTTCCCAAATGATGAAGCGAGCCACTTGTTGTGGGTGATGGGAATCTTTTCTCATACATACATACACGCACCTATTGATATATTTGTTACCTCTTTGACAGCAGTTAAATCTGGATCAGTACTTACTAAGTGGTTTTGTTACGGTCATTCAATTTTCTTTGACTCACAGTTTCTATTTTTGTATACACGTGTTGATTTGGGGATTACAAACTGTTCGAGTCGTTAAACAACATCCCTTAGACCCCCACTCTTTGTGAGATATTTTTATGAATTAGCCTTGGCATTCGGCCATCCTGACATTTGTCAGCGTATATGCATGCTTCTGAGAAACACTTTGGGACCAGCACAAATTATTTGACAAATTAAGCACTGGACTTGTTATTTATTCTACCTCAGCACTTACATGACACATTTATAGGGACGTTGGGGGCATTCGTGTATTTCAAGATTGATAGGTAGCCGTAGTAACCTGGATGGGAAATGCAGGGTGCCTCAAATAGCGTTGCTTACGTACTGAACAGGGATGGGGTGATTCCTCTGATGTACAGGGAAAGCCATTTCGGCTCGAACATGCCCCTGCACTGTACCCTGCGCCTACATGCCGAACATTCACATATTTTGCCCAGGGCGCATTCATTTCATTTGTAACCTGGTTTGACAAGTTGCACTGGAAATATGCCAGACTAAAACATCCAGAGCTCTACGAAGAGCACAGACAGTCCTGTCTTTTATTTTTATCTTGCTTTGGCTTTGCTTTGTTTAAGGTGTGCGAGTGGCTCTTTGCCCAGTGCAACGCGAAAACAAACTTCCCCCTTCGCGTTCTTCGCCACCCCTTCCGATGCTCCCGACATTTTAGGCTACCAACTACTCTGTGGGATATTAGTTTAATTGCAGGTTGTTTTTGTGCACTGTGTTTCAAGTTCGTTTGAGGGAAAGTTGTTGGAAATGGAATCACAAGTGGCCAAAGCTTCGCTCAGAAGCCCACGGTCGGCGCTATATAAATTTGGGGGCACTGCAGTCTTGATTCCACCTGATGCCTCTTTAATCCATCACCAGATACTACTGCCTTTTTATCTCAATATTTCATGTTCTTTTTTATTTCTGTTGTCTTTCTTGGTCAGTTGTTTTTCTGCCTTTCTCCTCTTCTTTCTTTCCCCCTTTTGGGGTTTTCTTTCTGGTGCCCTGGGCCAAAGCCTGTTGAGGAATATTAAGTGCCCTCCACAAAAAAGAGTGGGTGGACCCCGTCTGCAAACACCTGCTAAATTAAGCACCGGAAGTAGTGCATTTTGAAGCACATTAGGTGGTTAGCAGTGGCAGAGAACTTGAAATTATTTGGGGATTATTTGCAAGGCTTTGGGACCTCCATGCCAGCAAGCACAAAAGGTATTTTTAAATGAGGGGCAAATGGTGCATTTGGTAACAGAGATGGGGAAGAGGAGAATGTGTTCTGAACCATGCATTCATCAGATCTGCCAACTTAAGCAGAACATGTCACAGTGTGAAGAGGGAGCGGGGCCTTGGAGGGGGCAGGGCCTGGTGCTGAGAAGTACCTAAGAGGCACTTTTGAACCCCACCCTGACCGAAGACCCCTCCTCCCAAGAAATAAAGCTTGCTGAGGCTGGTGACAATGTCCTGGGGTGTTTTCACACCCCTTAATGGACAGCAGCAGTTCAAAGCCTTGGAAAAGGAGATTGTAAACTACTATTTATAGTAGTTTTCAGCTCATTTTACCTGCCACCGCGTGATATCGGCTCCTGACGGGGTGACTGTGTGACGGGAGCCGATATCATGTGTCACACAGTCACACAGTGTGAGTTGGCACCTATGATTCATACTGAGAGAAGCAGAATACATATCCAGAAACTCCAGAGTGCTATCACTTGATTCTAAAACAAAGGTCATTAGTTCCACATCCAAATCTTCTCTGTTTGTCAAAGGGTCAAAGCCAGGGGCCTAATACTCACCCCTGTAGCCCCTGTGGTGCAGGGTGGTTTGGGGCAACCCTTCCGGGGTCCCCCATTTAGCTTAAGGCCAAGGAAGATTTGTGAGATATGGGGGAGTTGGGGAAACCCTCATCACATTCCGCAGAAGAGTCTCTTCATTTTTCTTTACGCCACTGGTAAAACTAGCGTGTAAACTTTAATATAAAAGTGCAAGTACTCACTATCGCAGAACATCTGTTTATACTCCCCCAAAAAGAGTAAAAGAGTACTGCACTTCTGCGGAGAAGTCAGTAAGGCATGGCCCTCTTCTCCCACCCCTGTATTGATATCAACTCCTGCACAGACAGTATGTGGGGACATTTGATTACCTCCACCGCCCCTCATCTCTAATAACAAGATGTTCATCAAGACACTTATTTCATTGCCACCTTCCAGAAGTGATTGGTGGGCCTTAGAGTAAGACGATGCTCTTCATTCCCACCACCGCCATCCTCAGTCAGATTAGTTTGCACGTGCGCTGTAATCTGTTTAACATATCATTACTATCAATCAATCAATCAGGTGTTTGTTACGTGCGACAACTCGCCCGTAAGGGTCTCAAGGCGCTGAGGGGGTGGGGGGGGGGGTCGCAGGTTCCAGTCCATACTACCTTACTTAAATGAAGGCGGAGGTTGAGGGGGCTAAGATGAAGGTCTACAGTCCTACTATTGCCACTGTTTGTGGAATGTGGAAATATTATGGTAGTAGAGTCTAAGATGAGGAGGAAGAAAAGGGGAGGAAACTCATTTTCTGTGCTAGCGGCTGATAGCTGAAACAAGCTTCCCCTGTGCCATTTTGCAACTATGGATGCAAACTCTTTTAAACGTAGCCTGAAAACCTGGCTTTTGGAGTAGGTATGTTGTGAGAGGAGTTGTGGTTCAGTACAGTAGGGGTAAGAGGGACTCTTAGGGTCTTGTAAAAACTTCAGAATTTCAGGTTGTTTATGTATTTTTGTGCTGTTGCCACTGTTAGACCTTGGCATCCAAAACTCTTCTTTACCTTTAGTATTTTCAGGGAATATGATCATAAATTTGTATCTAGATACATTTTCACAAGGAGCAATAGTGGTTGTGCCACTTTCTTTATAACCCAAGCCCTGTTACAGGTGGAAGAGTGAACTACTGTAGAACTTGCTAGCAACAAAAACACTTGAAGTAACGTATCCAGGAAACAAAGAAATGAATTACCGGTACTTAGCAAACATTGTGTGCGGACAGTAAGTTTCTATAGCTGCTGAAAGAAATATTAGAGTCAACTGTGAGAACAACTAGTATAGCTGGTAAAGGGAGAGATCTGATTTAAATTCCGGGGGACAGTGAGTAAACAAGCAAAGTGCTGTAAAACCTTCACTTTGACTTTAACAATGGAATATGTGTGTAGTGTTTACTGATTAGTAGGTGAGCTCCACCTTCTTCTGCCTGCTGCAGGGCAGCACAATCAGCAGCTGCATCTAGCATCAGTTCGACTCAGAACATTATATTCCGTCCCTCAGAATGGATTAATAAGTGTTACCAGCACAAAGAAAAAGCGAGAAATTAAAGAAGGTGGTTGTAAGCAGGAGAGGAAAGCATTTGTGGTGTGTAAAGAATAGAACATTGAAAAATCACACAGTTATAAAAACGTAACAATCCAAACAAAAAAAATGGATTCTGTAAAATGTATATAACCTCATAAAATAGGTTAATAACAAAGTTCTAAAAGGTAACTACAAAATACAAGGATGTGTGTAAACATGTTTAAAAAGAGCGGACTAGACATGGGAATGTCCCTGTCCCTAGAGGTTACCTGGATGTTATGTTATGTTATAGCCTTATAGCCCCTGGTAGCCGATTATATGTGCATTAAAGTCCCGCTCCAGCGTTAAAGGCCCGAACCGAAGCAGAGGGCCTTCAACAAGCCTTTATGGCCGGTATAGTCAACTACTGGGGGCTATATGGCTTTTACAACATTCTGCCCGTTGAAGACAGAATGTCCTAATCATAAAAATAAAGGCCTTTCTGAGCTCAAGGTGGTTGAGATCCCCAAATCTCTGAAACCTTTGATTCATAGCTGTTGCTGTGATTGTTCAATAACTTATAGCAACATGCAGGGCCAAAACTGTTAGCAGTGGCTCATTCACCAGCAATAGCTGTAAGAGGGGGCTGAAGGCAGCCCCTGGTTCACCCTAGGTTCAGCTGATCTGCTTTTTCTTGCTTAGCCAGGAGAGAGAGGGCCAGGGGCTTAGCAGCATTTCCCCTCCCTCTGCCTTTCGTTTTCCCCTGCCCTCTCCATATATTTTGTAGAGGCAGAGGTAAGAGAAAGGCAAAGGCTGTGTATTAGAACATTGAAATGTTGAGAGCAGCAGGCCGATATCAGTTTATATAAACCGCTGCTGCTCCATCAATGGAGCTCTCAACATTTTAATATTCTAACATGTCCTAAATGCTTTCTTTATCAGGGAATGTAAAGAAATAGTGCAACAGCAAGGAATCACAAAATGTGGGGATTAAAACAAAGAAAAACGTCTCCCTGCATGAGTTTTCCTAAATTTTGGAACTCCAAGAGGCATGTGATTGGAGGAGCACAGTGTTCTAGGGAGATTGTAGCGGAGTAGACGGTAGATAATAAGGATAGGAACTGACTTAGATATAAGGATGAATAGAACAAAGTATCGTGAAAGAAATTCTTGCTTGCATCAATAGTCAATGAATAGATTTCAGTAAGGGGGATGTTTGGCAAAACCTAGACATTAGTGTAATAATGTAGACAGCTTGGTTTGGGATAACCCGGCTCACAGTAGATTTGATGCATAGATGCCATTACAATAATCAAGTTTACAGCCAACTGCTGCCATACCTGCATCACAGCAACCATCGTCAGTGAGAAAAGGAAAGATTGAGAGAGATTTTCCGCATGTAACCAATGCAGACACCACCGGGGCATCTATTTTCAGAGATGAGTCAAGCATAACCCTTATACCTTTATGATATTAAAGGGGTTTGGACCTAGGAACAAAGTCAGATGGCCAGAAGGAGGATGCATAGGTTACAATTTCCTCTTGGATCCCAGGGCCCGATTCACAAAAGCAATCTGAGTCAAAATCCTAACTTTACTACTTTCGGTATTCTCAGAAGGCATTTAGGAGTACTAAAGTTAGGATTTTGTCTCAGTCAATCTTACATTTTGGTCTTAAATTGAACTTAAGACAAACTTAAGTTTAACTGAGACCAAATCCTAGTAGTAAAGTTAGGATTTTGTCTCAGTTAAACTTAAGTTTGTCTTAAGTTCCTCTTGAGACCAAAACTTAAGAATGACTGAGACAAAATCCTAACTTTAGTACTCCTAAATGCCTTCTGTGAATAACGAAAGTCATAAAGTTAGGATTTTGTCTCAGATTACTTTTGTGAATCGGGCCCTATGTTTGTGCTGGCATCATAGTTGTGCTGGTTAGTGTACAAGTGCAGCAAGTTCTTGCTTTGTGGCAAAACGAGAAATTGATTTTTACGTTGATGTGATCAATCTTTTGGATATGGGGGAGAGAGCAAATCTTGAATTGAAATGAAACACAATCAGTAGTCTTAATATTTAGTTGACAAAATTCACTGAGCAAGTTCAGCATAAAAGGAGGATTGCAGTAGGGGTCCGAGAGCATCTGGGGATGTCTTCCTTCATTCTCCTGGAGAGATTATAAACCAGCAAAGTGTCCTCTGGAGATGAAAAAAAACATATGGTAAAGTCAGTTAAATGGGGGTGGGTCAACTTGAAGTGGAAATGGAAACAGAAGAGACTGTACCTACTGAAGTCTGCAATATTTGGCATCTTTCATGGGTTACACAGTAGAGATAAGGCACGTGAACGGAGGAAATTAAGACAACTTTGAATAACGGCATCAAAAAGAGTATTTAAGTGCAGGTTAAATTCTAAAAGGCCAATTGAAATCAACTGAGTGGTGAGAAACGATGTGATAGCTTCAGAAAAAAAAGAAAAAATAATAGAACGTATTTTCACGAGGATGTTAAACTAACATAAAGGAAAAGACTGATTGCAAATTCAGCGAAATCCTTACTGTTAGAACTACAGTTTCATGCAGGGGGAAGAAAGTGCAGAAGTCATGAAATGAGACATCACAAAGAAGGCATTCTAGTGCGTTTTCCTCCTGTTTAAAAACCTCTGTAGTTCAGTGAAATGGTCTCTGCTCATTTAGGTTCAGATCAATCTTTGAGCCAGGGTCAATGGTAAATAGAATTTCTAGATTCTTTTCCAATGTTAGATTCCAAAGTTCCAAAGCGCACTTAGGTATGGAGTGAACATTCAGTAGTACCATTTTTAGCCATGGACTATCATTTCTAGATGGTGTGGGGGGGACCTTAACAATGTCAGGAAAGTCAGAAGCTAAAATGTTCAGGGTGGTAATGCATGAAATGGCGAATTAATTAGCTTGAATAGGTAAAGCTTTCTACCTGTGCGTTCAAATGGAGAGGATCTATTACCAATGGGCTCAGCCAGGCGAGATGGAATTAAGTTAGGCAGACATTCACAATATCTCATGCAAAACTGCACATTGGGTGTCTTTTGCTAGAGGGAGGTGGCCAGAAGGCACGCACAGGCGTGTTGCAGGTCCCACTTGCTTCTCGAGAGAACCATGAAAACTAAATGTGACCGTGCCTAGGAATTCTTCCTCCCTCTATGGGGAACTTTGATGGTGGGCTGCCATTAACGTCAATGTGAAACGAAGAAGAAGAGGAGGAGCCAGAGAATGAAGGAGAAAGGAGCTTTGCTTCGGCCCTGTTTTAGCTTCAGTCATAGCAGCTCTGCAGCTCAGTGGTTGGTGGCTCAAAAATTTCTAGCTCGGGAATCTTGGAAACTGTAACCGCTGCCATCACCACATTCTGCCTTCAACTTTGTTCCGCCAAAACGTACTGCAAATTTCGGCATGCGGGGGTCCAGGCTCAGGTGCTGAGGTTGTGAGCCTCCTCATCCCTGCCATATCAGTCAGCCTAATCAGTTTACTGCTGGTCCAGAGAGATAGAAACTAGGGGTAATAGAGCGGCTGGCATGAGCAATTGAGATTTTTAGGGGCATATGTTTAAGGAGTTAACGCCGCCGTAGCGTCAATTTTTTGACGTTACTGCAGCTTTTTTTTATCGCCTTATTTAAAAGTTGCCGCTAACCTCAGTTTTCTGGTAAAAACATGAATTTTTTAGATCGCCACTTCTGTTAGTGGGAGTTAACGAAAATGAGATGCAAGCTTGGGTTCCCGTGCAAAAACTGCCACTAACCCCACTTCACAATATTTACAAGGAATTTCTTGTATGGTGCAAAACCAAAAAACTGCCTCTAACTGCAGTTACAGGCAGTTTTTTAAGACCAGGAAATAGCTGGTCTTAAAATTGGTGCAAACACTTGGGGCCTCATTTCAGACGGTTTTGGTGATGGACAGTGCTGCAAGGAATGTTGCTGAGCTACCCTGCAACAAAACTACAGGGCAGGAATGCGCACCATCAATAAGATAGGGCACATTACTGGGCCTCATTCATGAAAAGTGTTGCATCGCTGGGACAAAACAGCGTAGCAACACTTTTCACTATGCCCTTCTTGCGACACCATGGATGCGCTGTATTCACTCTACGGCGCTCTATGTCACAATCAATGACGGATACGTCTGGAATCCTGACGTACCTGTCAGCGCTAAAGTCACGTATTGCTGCAGTTTTGTCACAAGCATGACAACTCCAGCAATGCATGGGGCCAGCCTATCCCTGTGGCACTGCAACACCCTTACGCCTGCCATGAGGCAAGCATAAGGTCCTGACGCAGTGGCATCCTACAATTGTTTCAGTGAAATCTGATGGATTTCACTGCGCCCTCCTCCGAGGCTTTGTTGTGTGGGAACGCCCACCCTGTGTACATCATACCTGATGCAGGTATAAAGTGCCACAAGGATTCACAAGGTCACGCATATGCCTAAATGCGTCACTTTGCAAACTGCAAATACGGCGCAACGAGGTGCAAGAATCACACTGCAGGTACGTCAAGGGAATGACGCACTGGCGGGGTGAAACTGTCAGAAGGGGCTCATGAATAAGCCCCCCTGTCTTTTTCCCATACGCTGGCGCACAATGGCTGCCATGCGCCAATGCAGGCACCCTTGCGCCATCATGCAAGGGTGACTGTGTTGCGGAGTTGATTGATGTTGTGGCTCCATCACTTCTCGAGACGTCTGCAGGTGTCTGAACTAGTGGAGGGCAGGAGTGAACCAATTGGCCTTCTTGGAGTGTTGTTTGCCTAGTCTTTTCTTGAGGGGTGCTAGGGTGTCGGCGCCGTTGAAGATCCATCGGTGGAGGTTGTACGCTGCGGTGTTGTCGTCTGCGAGTGTTGGCTGAGTGGTGGTGCTGAGGGAGTTGACGAGAAGTTCTTTGGTGGCCTTGATCTAGCTGTGAGGGGGGCGATGATGGCAGTGGTGTACGGTGGACATGGTGAAGATGTGATGTATACAATGATGGTCAGTCCAGGAGAGTCCTGTGGTGTGGCTGTAGTTGAAGTTCCCATTGGTGGATAAGACGTTTTTGAGCGTGTGTCCAGCTATGTGGGTTGCTGCGTTGACTAGCTGCTTGAGTCTGATATTGGCGAGGTTCCCCAGGTGGGGGGTGGTGTTCTGGTAACTGGGGTTGTCCAGGTGGAACTTGAGGTCTCCGAGTAGGATGTAGTCAGTGGATGGGAGAGCCTGGGGTGAAATGAGGTCTACAATGGCATCGGTGAATGGTGGGCCATAACCCGGGGGGCCTGTAGATGAGGGTGCCACAGAGGATGGTGTTGGTGTTGGTCGGTATCTGAAAGTGAAGGTGTTCCATGGTCACCGTTGGGTCATTAGAGTGCATGGTTAGTTAGAGTGTGCTTTTGTAGACAATGGCAATGCCTCCTCCTGGATGGTCAGGGTGGTCCTTGTGGGTGATTTAGTAGCCATCAAGGATGGCGATGTCCGGTCTGGAGCAGAGGTTGATACAGATTTACGTGAAGAAGGTGATGTCTGAAGAGGTGGTGCAGTGGAGGTCCCAGATGTCTGTGGCATATTTGTGGAGGGACCGCACATTGAGGAGGATGGAGTTGAGCCGGTTGGGTTTGCTGTTGGTCGGCTGGGCGGCAAGAGGTGCTGGTGTGCTGATGTGGCCGAAGGTGCATTTGAAGTTTCGACAGGCACAGGGTGCAAGGGTATTCTTCGGTGATGCTAGATGACAGGTGGTGTGGCATCCATGATTGAGGGCGAGGAGGGTGCTGTCGTCGCAGCAGTGGAGTGTCCAAGAGGCAGGGTCCCTGGTGCTGGACACGGCACAGGTCCGGACGGACACAGACAGGCTTGCCTTTGGCTTCCCTTGGGCGCACCAGTGGCACGCCCGCTGCGCATGACCACACAACGTCAACCATTAAGTAGTGCTGCAGGGGGGCTGGACAGCTGTGAGGCAGAAAATGCAGGGAAGTACACTGGAGGGGCGGGGACGTGGGGGATCGCAACGACAACGAGGGAGAGGATAGGGAAAAAGGAACTGCAAAAAAGAACAGGAAAACAAAGCCAAACACAGCAAAGATAAAAAAAATAAAGAAAAAGTTAGGAAAGCAACGGAGAATAGCAGAAAGATGAACAGGAACAGCAGACAAGAGGGACAGGAGGACAGTCAAGCTGCAGAGCAGTGACACTCTATCACTGGACCACCAGGGATGAGGTGCAGGCAGGACCCTTTGGGTGGAGAAGGGACTCGAACACCTGACCTCCGTGTCAGAGGAACCAGCAGCAGCAGATGAGGACAGCAGCAGCAGCAACCAGACGGCACAGCGCTGTAGAAAGAGGAAGTCCACTAAGGGTTAGTTCCCCATACACCCAAAATCAAACTAGCAGGGGGAAAGGAAAGGCAGCACCACCCAGTTGCCTCTTACGATCTGACAGTGGCGACCAGATTCCATGTTCCCCAGCGAGTAACAGTGGATCAAGCTGCATACCAAAGAGCCTTGGCCAGAGCCGGCCCCGTGCCCCTGGCACCCGCTGCCACCAATGGTCATTCTCAGCGAATTGAGCGACTTAGTGGAGTACCCCACCAGTCATGTCCGGTGTCCTCAGTGATGTAGGTCATCTGCAGCGTAGGGATTGCTCAGGGCATGGTGTGCGTCACCCACAGGTGCTAGGCCTGGGCCCAACTCGCCACAAGGACTCCTCCGCTACGCGTCCCACCTTCTCTTCACCTGGACATTGACACCGGGGCTCAGTGCGCTGCACTCTCTCCAAAACTGTGACTCAGCCAGCAGGAGCATCAGGCAGGTAGGATTTCACAAGCCTGAGTACAGCAGTCACCGCAAAGCCCGCTGGGGAACCTCCCGATGGAGGTGTGGAAACAGGGCCCCCTTAGGAGCAAAGTTGCAGTGCTCCTGCCACACAAGTTTGGTACAGCTCAGGGGCCTCACCCTCCACAAGGTCCGACCAGTACAGCGTCCTACGGCATGTGATGCAAAGAGGCGCGGCACACCATTGATAATCTCCTCCATGCACCCCGTGGTAGTGGTGGATCGTAGTATGTGATGCAGACCTTCCTACATTGGTGCACAGGAGCGCTTCTACCGTTCACAGATCCAAGGGGCGCAAGGCAGTCTTCTCACACAGGTCAGCAACTGCCTCCATGCAACCTGCCAGATGCCACCACCAGGTAAGGGCGATTGCCATGGCTCAATGTCTACCGCCACGGTCCAGCGACTCAACAGCACCTATGCAGGCCTAGCGAGGTCTCCGGGCCCTGGGACAGTCCATGCTTTCAAGGTTTTGTATACCATGGTGTTGCAAGCAGTGAGCAATGAAAAGTGATGCTTTACTGGTTTGGCACAGCAATGCGACTCTTTTCAAAAATGTAGCCCTGAATTTCCTCTTCCAATGGGACTATGGCTGGTCATCCTGGCTGTTGGGGAGTTTGGATGGCGGGTTTGATCTGTTCTGCAATTAGCACTGGCTGCTCCATTCTGCATTCTATTGGTTTTATTTCTTATTATTCATTGGAGTTCGACTTATAGGCTATTTTGGCCTCTGGAGGCAAAAAAAGTCACATTGGGCTGACTAACGTGATTTTTTTTGCCGCTAATGGACCTTTTGTCATTTTTGCCAGCTAACATCAGAATTTCTATAGGCTTCACGCTAGTGTTACCGGCAGTTTTCACCGCAGCTACCTATCACCATGTAGCAACGTATTGCAAATACATCGCTAACAGGACGATAGTTTTTGGTGATAGGCCGCTTTAAGAAATCTGCTGCAAACTAGCGTTAGCGTTAGTTAGCGGCAGTTCTTGTACATATGCCCCTTAGGGGCTCATTAGGATGGCGGACTGACTGGAGTCCTTCCGCCATCCTGGTGTAAACCGCGACCGTCCGTCATGCATGCGGTGGTCCCACAAACCTGATCAGGATGCGACCGCCACCGTGGCGTTCAGATCCTGCATCTTAACATTGTGGCGGTTGGTGCTGACAGCAGCTCCCGCCGCGATGCAAAAATGCCATGTTGTGCATCTTACAGCACTACGTGGCAGGCACCACAAGGTGCCTGCCACGTAGTGCTGTGAAATGAAGGAGGATACCATGGGTACCCCCCAAGTGCACTCTCACCTCCCCCAACACCAGGGGGGCCCGCAACGGGTCCCCAAGCCCAATCCCCACCAGCCTTTCCATGGCGGTTCCACTGCCATGGAAAGGCTGTCTCCAGCCTTCATCGTAACTTGGCGGACAATGCCTGCTGGGCACCACCGCCATTTTACCGGTGAAGTCTGCTACGCCAGGTAATCTGGAAGATTGCCTGTGGCGGTTCCATGGCGGGCGGTCTTTGCGACCGCCATGGTCGCAGTGAGATTCCCCCACCATCCTAATTTGGCGGGGGAACCTCATTGTCGGCTCACGGAAGGACCGCCACTGCATGGCTGGCGGTGGCGGTCCTTCCTCCATCCTAATGAGCCCTTTTTTGTCTTAATTCAAGCGAGAACCCTGCGGCAGCGGAAGTGGCCCGACTAGGTTCCGGTGTGGTTGGTGTCCGCGGGAGTGATCTCGGCTTCTGCCCTGCCCGACCCTCTTACCCCATCTCCACATCTGACCGCCATTGGCCCCAACACCCAAACTACAACCTGTGGGGGAGGCTGTACCCAAGGCTCCTGGGACCTGGACACTATGCAGTTCCCTGAGCCTAGGGACCCCCAGTAGGCTATATCTAGTGATTGACCAAGGAACCTAAAACTATCTACAATGACCTCCCACCGATTCCCCAAAAGGTAGTAGTTGTCCCTCCTTTGGGAAAGGAAGGACTAAAATGGTCAGTCTGGTACTAACCTAACATCCACTGTCAAAAAATTGGGCCCAATACAAAGGGGGTGAATGAGCACTGCTCAGCAGCCTTACCACGCACCCTTCAGTCCCTCAGGGTGGGGTGGTATGAGGACATGGAGTCCGCTTCTCTGTATGGCCTACGAAAGGGTGCGAAACCTAAAGGAAAAAAAAGAAAGATAAGTGGAATAAAAAGGGAAGACTCATGAAGGGGGGCATGGCATACCTCCAAAGCCCAGAGACAGTGCAAATGAATCAGGAAGGAGCAGTAGTGCTAAGGACTTCATACATTGAATCCTAAAAGGGGACTAAGGACGGCAAGACAATACAAGTCTATTTTACACCATTATGGAAAAACTCCCACCAGAAAGTTTATATCCTAGGAGAACAGCCAAACTGGAGATCTCTTAGTGATAGTGCAATTACCCTGGGCTTAGCATGGGATGGGTTGCCTCCCCTGAAGCCAGCCCAGGAGTCAATGCCAGATCTAATGCAGCAAACAGGGCCCTTGTCTAAAAAAACTCAAAAAAGCCAAACGCAGTGGAACACCTGCTTGCCTAAAGGGAGCCACCTACTGTTACCATCTGTTGCCATAAAGGACCCAACAAAATCTGATGGAAGCAACCAGGCCCTGGCCACCAATCTGGACAACAGATAAAAGTGTTGATGCAAATAACAAATAAGGAATCTTAAGGTTAGCCTTAAAATAACTGGAGAAGATCAGCTGGGAAGACTCACCTCCCCATGATACACTGGAGGAAGTGTTTAACTATGACAAAGGGCCATCCTTGAAAAGTGCGCAAGGACAATCTAACTGCCCAGAGGAAAAATCTAAACAAATTCCTCCAACCCCAAAAGAAGACTCTGGAAAAACACTAAGTGGTATATTATCAAGCACATGCGATGAATATCGCAAATCGCGCATAGCGCAATTTTCATTATCACTGTCTATCGCTGGATTTCAGCGCCGGGTTAGCGATGTATTATTAACGCTTTTCACCCAGGCGATGTGAAATCCAGTGATAGAGGGTGATAACATGCATTAGCGTGAGAAAAGCAGCAAAAAATGACCTGCGATAATGTTAACCTTGATAATAGGCAGGTGTGGACTCAGCCCTGAGATCCACATCCCATGTTACAGATGGCTAAATTGGATTAATAGCAGGAGTTACAATCCTGCGATAAAGGGGCCTTAGCACGACTTTGATTATCGATTTGCGGGTCTGGGGTATCCTTGTAAATACCGCAATGCAGTTTTAGCGATGTTTACCCATGTTGTTCTGTGAGGAATGCCCACGTCGCATGTCATTAGCGAAAATAATCGCTGACATGCAAAGTGGAGAAAAGATGGCTGCTAACTCAAGGAAACACGCGTTAGTGTGTCCTTGATAATAGAGCAATATTTAAATCGCCGCTTTTCGGCGGAAAACCTCTGCTGAAGCGGCAAAATTGGGCTGTATCACGGGGATCACGCAGTTACAGCTAATATTTCATCTATGACAGGAGGAGAAGCCCTTAATAATACTCTAATTGCCATAACTAACGCACCAATTTTAGATAGAGACAAACTAAATATTCAAATTTCATTTTGCAGACACTGGCTTCTTTCACAATGGCAATAGATAACAAACTGGATAATTTAAATTAATTACCTAAGAGGGCACAGGCAGAGGGAGAGATACACCTCGCCGGGCCCTTGGGACGTTCTCAACAGTGGCAACATAGTAAATATATGTAACTTAATCCAGGGCTTAGTGTATATAAAGAGCAAGGGCCTGTAACATGTAGGTTTATACCCCCTAAAAATAGTGAATCAAATGAGAGCACTGAGGTGTGCTTCTGCAATCAAGAAATCACGCAATCACTACTGACCAAGGCAAAAGTGCTTGAATATTGGGAGATCGAGCTGATGAAAATTGAGATTGAAAAATACCCATCATGTTTAAACCTCTATGGAGAAAAGAAAAGGATGGAAGGGGCTCTCCAACAGACAGCTGGCATAAAAATAAGGGCTCAGTGCCACTTAATACTAAGGGCGCAGCGCTCGACTTTTAAAGGACTTCAAGCGAGTTGACCATTGCTATTGCCCCTTGCCATCCAGGCACACATCACTACAGGATTCTCAGTCCACAAAACTAGAGGATGAACCGGTCAGTAGATTGCCAACAACAGTCCTGACATAGCCGGAAGAAAAGGTACTGAACTCCAAGCATCAAATTCGGGAAAAACTCACTAAATTCAGCCAATACAGAGCAAATGCCTCTTGTAACTTCCCTCAGCCACTATTCGTTTGTTCACACATGTCATTGTCTATACTTGTAACACTGTTTGTGTAACCTTATGAGCGCCATTATTGTTGTATATATGTATTTTTGATATGCTTTTTGATGAATAAATGTCTCAAATCAAAAGGAATTATTTGTACATGGGCTTTGGGTGCGTTACTATTTTTCTAGCACCCCCTCTCTCTTTCTTGTCTCTCTGATTTTTTCTCCTTTTTGACTGAAGTTTTGCTACTTTGTTAGTATTTGTTTCCATTTTTCAAGCTTCTTTCATTTTAAGTGTTGTACTTGAACCACTGTTTGGATTCCAGTATTATTTAGCCGCTGGTTCAGGTTGTGGGGTTGCCCCTGGTGTTCATAACTGCTTCCTGAATATGGCATGGAGTAAGGTTTTCCGCCTCATCTTTCACCTCCCGCAAAGCTGCCCACCAGTACAAATAAGACAGGAATTTGGCCTTCAGGGCCAAGTACTGGGTACAAGAAGGGTCTTTCCTCAAGTACGTATCATTCCTGAGACAGGTAAAAACAAATACACTAAGAGCATTGCTGCGGCAAGAAATATTCTCAAATGTGCCCCAGAATGAAAACATCTGGTTGGCGAAAATATCAGCGTCAATTACACATCTGGAAGCGGAAGAGCTCTGGCATACTATTTTACCTCACCAGTCATACAACTAGTGCTGAACAAACAAAGTACGTAGATCTCCTGGGGTGAAGACAAAGCCAAATTTAGGTTGCGCAATCATGCCTGGATGACCATCAACAACTACAAGGCAGTGACTACGCAAACTTATATGAACACTATTTTAAGAAATCATTTAAAAATAAGAGTGCTCCAAGCCAGGTTTGGATTTCTACCATCAATCGATGCTCTTCCAAAATGGCATCAGACAATAGAGAACAAGGAATGAAGGCTTTGTCAATATCCACAGGGAGACTTTCTAAACATACTGTGCATTTGACCAGTTTTATTGCCTTGGGGCAAAATCTATCTCGAAATCATCTTTATTTAAATATTCTTAGATCTTGTTGCCAAGCAATCCTGTTCTTTATGAAAGGATTGACACCACAAACCATGGCGTGTTTTGCAAAATTTATTTTAAAAGCATAATTACTTATTAAACAGACCACTACTGACATTTGAGGAAATACAGTGGAGTCAGCATATAAGCCACCTATATAATTGGTTACCTGCTCTTGGTCCGCAAGTCCTGGACAGTCAAAATCAACAGTTTTCACGCACGCCATACAATTTGCACAACCCTTTAAAACGCGGACACTGAGTCTGCTGACGACCAACAGGTCTTTGAAAGCAGTGGCGTAGCTAGCCCTTTGGCCACCCTGGTGGTTCCTGGGTTTGCTGTCCCGCCGGTGGCCGCATTGAAGTGTGGGGGATTGGGGGGGGGGGGGCGGGAGGGTCTGGCGATTCCTCCGGTTGCCGCCCTGCGCATGCCGCATTGAAGGAGGGGGGGGGGGGGGGGGCTGACGGTTGCCGTTCGAGGTGGCAGATAAGTGTGGGAGGAGGCCAAAAACTCGTGCTGCCCGTCCCCCCTTGCTATGCCACTGTTTGAAAGTGTATAAAGTCCTTCCTCGTTCCAGAGCTGCTTAATCAAACAGAAGAGTGGAAGTAGGCATTTTTGAATATCTTAGCTGCTTTCTGCAGCACCCAGGAAAAAACCAGCAAACTGCAGCCATTTCATTTTCAAATTTATGCTCTACATGATATAGTCGCCATCATTTTGTTGGGCCAGAACTTTGATAATGCCAGATGAACCGCACTTAAGCAACTTGCCATGCCATAATGAACAAGGATGAAATACTGTTTAGCTTGTGCCACAAGAAAGGTATGATTTCAGGACGCATGTTCAATCCTTCCTGTGCTCGGATTGGCGTCGAGAAGGCGCTGCACATCTTTTTGTTGCACACCATCCTAATCGGAAGCATGGCACTTTAGCATTCACACTTTTATCAGATCTCTACTCGGACAATTATTGATGAACCATATTTTTGCTTTTTATTGTCTTTTAATTAACGTGGTTGCATGGAAATGTAGACCCCTGTGTTTTTAGGCCACCACGAAAATGTTATCTTTTTTTGCTGTTTCTTCCTTCTTGATGTAAGTGGTTATGTTTCTTCTTCATTGTCCTATTGCAATGATTTTTATTAATCGTGCAAATTAAGTTTATTATTATTTAAGATGGTGGGCTGGTTATTTGCAAATGCCTGATAAGAATTCATGCCACCCTTACGCTTGGGGACAGCTAATGGCTGGCTACTTGGAGTTAGGCCAACGGCCTAAGATTGTCAGTGCATCTGGGTACCCAGCCACCTTCGAGATGCCAATCTGGCCCTGCAAATCTTCCCTATATTTTGCCCTTTCCAGCTGCTACAGATGTTCATGCGATGAATGGAGTGATGCCACTTGTATTCACGATTGGCAGCTGGTTTGATATTTGCCTTTGGCAGTGTATTGCATAGAGCCTGTTGAGAGACGAGAAGTGATCATTAACAATCTCTGGGGATCTATGCAGTCCATCTGAGGTCAGAATGAGTTGAAAGATTACCCTGGCCCCAATTATTTTATGGCACTCTATCTGGAGAAGGGAATATGTTAACCTTACTCATCAATTTATTGAAGACTGCCTTTCTCTGGAACAAGTACACAGGATCCCTTGCATCATGTACGTCAAAAACGGTCTAATTTCTTTAGGTCTAGCGCATATCTTTGAAACGCCAAGTAAATGTCTAACCATCACTAAAAGGGAGATTAAAACCCGATTTCTAAATCTAAAGGCAAAAGAAAGATATAAAATTAACAGCCCAAAATATATGGTACGATTCTATTTAGAGGGACCAATTATCAACGAAGGGATAACCTCATACTTACTGTCGTGACAAACCAACGTCTTAGGTTTCGTTTAAACCTTATCCCCTGCATGTTGGCCTATCCAGCGGGGATCTTTTCTCTACAACAGCTCCTGCTTAGCCCATGTGATGGTGAGTCTACGCAATCTAACCTGCATATCTTCTTTTTCTGTGAGTTTTATTCGAAGCTTCATAAAAGATCCATATTGCCAATAATGCATAAATTCAATTTTAGGCAATGTCGCACAGAGATGTACTTTTCACAGCTGTTGTCTGATCACTTTGTTTGTTACTGTCTTGCGTCTTTTTTGTATGTCTTTCTCTAAAGACTAGATCACAGAATAATCTGGAATGAATTGCAAGTTTTAATTGTTTTTAAATAATGTTTATTTTAAAGGGCATTTTAATAGTATATTTTGGATAATGATGAAAGTTTCTTATTTGTACATTTGAACTTTTATGATATTTTTGAACAAGGATAGAATAAAGTCATTTTGACTGACTGACTGAGTTGAAAGGTAAGTTCCCAAGATGGAGAAGCAGGCGATGTGGACTTCAATGCCAGCAAGGTGCTGTCCTGTTACTCCTCCCTTCCAGTACAGGAAGCTGCACCTTTCTCAGGATGCAAAGCATGTTTGGTGAACTCTGATTTAGATAATTTCTGAGGTGTTCTGATTCTTTTTCATGAGGATTGCCTCTTTTTGTTTTGCATTAATGTTTAGGAGGGAGCAGCCCCTCTTGGACCTGTCTTCTTTTGTTCCTCCCTCCTTAGTTGTGTGGGTCAAGTGTAAGGTGTACTTTGCACAGCAGATCAGCTCTAGCGACTCTTAAGGGCAACTATATTATATTCTGATAGACTGACACAGATTATACTATGAATCAAACAAAGGGGGGAGAAAGAGGTCAGATTTATAGTGGACTAAGCCTTCTGTCTAAATGTGAATACCCAAAGAAAGTCGACCTGTACGTCTGTTATAACTATCCTTCCAGTGATATTATTTAACGAAAACAATATGTTTTCTGAGAATAACCCTCACCCACCAAAAGGTCCCTTGGTGGCATGCTTCATCATCAGGTTCTTCCCGCACTGCTGCAGGATGGGGCATGCTAAAACCGACGAAGACGTGGGAGCAGACCAATCAGGCGTTTTTCAAAAGAGTGGTCAAGGGATCATTTAGTTTGGTCCTGAAGAAAAGCCTTAGAGGATAGGTTAAAAACAAGTAGACCAGGAGACATACGCCCATTATGTTGTATTTCTCCCTCTCCCCCTTTTTAACAATACCAGCTACAGGATTTAATAAAGGTTATGTTCCACGAAGCCAGGTATTTTTTTTTAATTCACATTGGTTTTGACGCTTCCACTCTCACATGACTATATAGCCCACACCCTACAAAGTGCTTCAGGGGGTGGTGTTTGGGTGGTCCTGATTTCACTAAAAGGATTTAACTTGTTCATTTTTTGGATCAAGAACTTAAATATGTAAAATGGCAAGTTTATCAAAAGGTAATAATTTTGCACACATAGAATTTCTCCTTGAATGAATGCAAATGTACTACTTGTTAGAATTCACAAACATTGGCAATTGTAGGCTTGTAAAGCTGTCTCAGCTATCTAGGCATACTACTGGCAGTCAAACACCCAAAAGGTGAAGGGACGACTGCTTGTAAATACTCTAATCACTGGCAATCCCTCAAGGTAGCATGCTAAGCCACAATTTTTTGCCCACTGTACCTCTCTAAACAAAGGGTTGATTTAGGGTTTGGCAGATGGTATTAAGGCAGACAGGGTGGCTGGACTTTACGTCCCTCACCAAACCTTTACTCCGCCAGGCAAATTCAGATATATATCAGCTCCGGACATATCTACACATTAGAGGAACCATTGACATGGTGGTTTCCATCTATGTAGGAAAAGTTTGAGAGACGTTGTCGTCAAACATGGAGGGTGGCCATTCAAATTTCCCAAAGTTTAACATTTTTAAAAAACAAACACTCAAAGCAGGGGTTTGTTTTTGAAAAGTAAATAAACTAGGGACCCCCACAGCAAGAGAGTTTTCTCTCGTAGTGTGGTGGTCAGTTTTTTTTTTTTTACTTTCCCTCCCCACCAGGATATTCTGGTGATGATGGACAGTATAAAAGCTATTCACCTACCACTCTAAATAGAGCGAATAATTGGGTAGCTTACCTACGGTAGCTTACTTCCGTCGGGCCTATGTGGACAATTTACATTGATGTAGTGAATTGTAATCCGTGGGCATAACACGAGCAGTCCACCAAATTCAAAATGAGGTGGACGGATTTTGATTTGGAGAACAGGGTACTCCATTGCTGTTGCAATAGAGTGTCTGTCCACCTAACTCTAAATAGGCCCCAGAGGCCCACCTAATGTAAATCAGTACATACCCTGCTCCTCACTTGAACAATTCATCCTGTGCCTTGGTCGTCTCACCCATTAACCTTCCCACTGCTTTTTTTGATTGGAAAATTTGAGCTTTGCACCCCTCAAACCTCAAACCTCACTTACTAAGCTGTGCCACTGATGGTCCCTGTGGGATATTGTTGCTGTAATGTGAAGAGCGACTCTCACTTTGCTGGTTTTGCCGGCATTCGTAGTAAACACGAAAAGCAAATCTCACCGGCGCTTTGCAGCGGAGTCTTGGTTTAAAAAGGCCCGTTCACAGTCCCAGGAGCCCAAACTACAGGATTTTCACCTTTTCTTGAGGAGAACACTCTGATGCCAGGACCCTGGAAGGCACCTCATGGGGATTGTAGACTTATTCCAGCAGAGAGCAGGCAGGTCCAGTTGTGGCAGGTCAGCTGGGCAGTTACAGGGAGGCCTCTGAAGCTTGATGTGTCCCTGTAGCTTACCCAGGAGATCAGCAACTGACCCTTGGTGTCACTCTGATTAGCCTGGGATGAAGGCAAGCAGGCCCAGTCTTCCTTCTCAGACAACAAGGCAGTCCTTCAAGCCTCAGGGCGGTCCTCTGGCAGTAGGGCAGTCCTTCCTCTGTACAGGTCTTGGAGTATTCTGAAGTGTGGCTCTGGAGGCCCAATATTTATAACAAGTTCCAGGCTTTGTGTGTGGGTGAGGTCTCTGCCCTACCCTCCACATCATGTTTTAGAAAGTTTTCCCTTGTCCAGGCTCTAAACTGTCTGGGGGTGACAATAGGCAGTGTGGGCCTGGTGTCAGTTTCATTTATGTGTGCAGGAGGCAAAGCCCTTTGAAGTGCAAGTGGGGTTGGGTGCAGCCCCTCCCCAGTCATCCTGACAAGAAGGTCAATCCTGTCTACACCTAAGCCCCCTTTGTATCGCTGTCTGGAAGAAATACACAAACCCTACCAGCAAAGCCATACAGTCATGTGATCAAGGATATAGGTAGAAGGCACAAATGGTTGAGACACAAAAATGCCAGCTTTATAAAAGTAAATTAGTCATTGTTGAGCGGATGCACTCCTTCCCTTAAATAGTTAAACTTATTCTCCAACTTGATAGATGAATGCGTGCGAACAGAAGCCGTGAAAACGCCCCAAATCACAGCTCAATTGAAAAAGTGACATTTTCAGAATTCTAACTTAAAATCCAACTTTGCCATCACAGTGGACTTTAAATTATAGTTTATTTGAGTGTGAACCGTATATTTCCACCTGCTTCCAATCAAAAGTTAACGCTCATTAAATGTAATAAAGTAACCCAGTGTTAGTCAATGGGAGAAATAAGCCATTTCAACAGTGAAAAATGACTAGGAGTTTTTCACTGCCAGGATATGTAAAATTTAAGCATACATGACCTAATTTCTAAAAACAATGTATCCTGCCCTATGAGTTCTACGCCCAACCTTACAGGTGGCTTAAATGTATTACAAAGAAAGATTCAGGCCAGGTAAAAGGTCTATTTCCCCAGGACAGAATGCATTTTAAAACAACACTACAGTGCAGTGGCAGACTTGAGACACGTTTTAAAATGCTACTTTACTGGGCGGCACAATGAGTGCTGCAGGCTCACTAGTTGAATTTAATTTACAGACCCTGGGTACATGTTGCACCATTGACTAGGGACATACAAGTACATTAAATGTGACTATTGGGTGTATGCCAATTCTACAACATTTAATGGAGAGAACACAATCACACTAGCACTGGTCAGCAGTGGTAAAGTGCACAGAGTCCTAATGCCAAGAAAAACAAATTCAGTAAAACAGGAGGGGTGAAGGCAAACAGTTTGGGGGAATACTACACCAAGGATGTCAGGTCTAACACCCATATACTACTGATGAGTATTATACCAACAAAGACTTCCAGACATAGTGAAAAAACATTGAGAATGAAGTCAACACCGCAGACCTGGACTTTTAGTTCAGATGAATGTAGTAGTGATGAGAGCGAAAGAGGGGGTTATCAACCTTAACCCCACTAATAATGCCCAAACCATCCTTGCTTTGGGTTCTTGCCCAATCCTTACCAGTATCCAAGTTCCAGATTCCCCTTTCAGTCTCACAGACTTCCTTTTTTAGGCAGGGCAGAGGATGATCAAGAACAAGATAAAAAACAGGAGACAACAATCATTTGGTCTAATGGTCAGACCCTCTTCAGATGGCGACCAGGAGGAAGGGGAGTGTCAATTAGGCCGAAACCAGCAAGAGGTCAACTTAGTAGTCAATTTGAGTAATCACTTGCTTCCCACTATGCATACACAAGCCTTGGAGAATGGCTAGGGTTTTGTTGCTACCCCTAAAGTAGACATGTTCAACCTTAGATGTGAACTTGCCCAATTTTTCCAAAAGATTATAATCAAAGTCTTTTTAAGGACAATTCTGTGTCTGCATCGGGCCCTGTTAACATTGGCCATAGACCCATATTTCTGTTTCAACAGCTAACACAGGCGGTACGGAGTGAAATCACCACTTTCGAATGAGCTGTTATCACGGAGGTGGAGGGCAGAGGCCTTGACAAGATTACATTTTTCCAAAATCTCTTCTGTTCGAAACAGGCATCTTTTAAATCCTTCCAGGATAATAAAGACTTAGGGCCCGATTCACAGAACTAACTTAAGACAAAATCCTAAACTTACTACCATTTTGGTATTCACAGAAGGCACTTACTCATTTCGGCATTCACAGAAGTTAGGAGTCCTAACTTTAGGACTCCTAAATGCCTTCTGTGAATACCGAAAGTCTTAAAATTTATATTTTTCTCAGTTTAGTAGTAGTATAGTTAGGACTCCTAACTTTAGGACTCCTAAATTCCTTCTGTGAATACCGAAAGTCTTAAAATAAGGATTTTTCTCAATTTAGTAGTAGAAAAGTTAGGACTCCTAACTTTAGGACTCCTAAATGCCTTCTGTGAATACCGAAAGCCTTAAAATTAGGATTTTTCTCAGTTTAGTAGTAGCAAAGTTAGGAGTCCTAACTTTAGGACTCCTAAACTGAGAAAAATCCTAATTTTAGGACTTTCGGTATTCACAGAAGGCATTTAGGAGTCCTAAAGTTAGGACTCCTAACTTCTGTGAATACCGAAGTGAGTAAGTGTCTTCTGTGAATACGAAAATGGTAGTAAGTTTAGGATTTTGTCTTAAGTTAGTTCTGTGAATCGGGCCCCTAGTCATTAAACTCATTGATAAGGGCAGGCCATTGTGGTCATGAGCTGGAGTGTGTATAATGATGAATCCCTGTGGTTATTATTTAATACAAAAAGCTATGAAATTATATCTGAAGATGTGCACCAATATTCAGATCATGGTGGAGGATGACCGTACGCAGGGCTCAATAGCTAAGAATGAAGGTGACTTTTTAGTAGAAAACGACCCTTGCACTCCCTGGTTCTACACCCTCACCAAAACACACTTATCAGAATTTCTACCTACATTATGTCCCACTGTGTCTGCTCTCAATTCCATCCAAGAATCCCTGGTTGTTAAAATGCTATGCTATCCTAAAGAAACTAAGGTAGTATTATGCCTGCTTCAGGACACTATATTTAAATCTGACCTTGAGCTCTCCATTGCCTTGGATATTAAAGCCATTTACAAAAGCATCCCCCAACTTGGCCCTATTGAGGTCATAGATAATATTCTTGGGAATACAGAATGGGAATTCATGAGATCAATTTAATTTGTGATTGTGCAAGACTGGTCCAAACAGCAAACGTTTTCAAATATAAGAGCAACCTATACCATCAAATACTACGGACATCGACATGCAGCACTTTTTCGTCCAGTCTGTCATGTCTGTCCATCAATTTGAAACTGATTACTTCTACTCCAATGACAACTCCTACAAGAGTCACATCAAATTGTGACGTTGTTACATCAGCAATGTCTTTATCATGAGGGTATATGACAACACAACAGCAGCATCCTTCATCAGCTAAGTCAACACCAAAGATCCATATTTAAAATCTCACAAACAATCAGTGAAGAGGAGAGCTCCTTTTTGGATCTATCAATCACATTTTAAAATGATAATTTAAAAATCTTTTTCTTTTAAAGTTTATTTATAGAATATTTCATATTAGCAAACAGAATATTCACAGTCATGATTAATGAGTATGTACATACCAGCAGAACAACAATATTGCACAGATTTGCTTAGCCCCATCAATGAATATAGCATTTTTCCAAAAGCCACTAACTATTACTAAGACATAAGGCAATTGTTACACATGTACATTTCAGCCATATCTCAAGTATGTAAAACAGTGCCTAGTGGCCTCTTCCAGTGAGTCGATATCCCAGATTTACAAAGTGAGAGATACCAATTTGCATCTATTCGACAATAGGGAGTATATGACCGGAAGGGGGGAGGGTAATAAGAATTCAGGGCCAGTCTGTAAAGGGTGTTCAAGGAGATACGATTTAAGTGGGTCCCAGATGTCTCGGGGTCGGGATGACAGTGGGAGTAGTTCCACATATGTGCAAGTTTGGTCCTGCCAGTGTGTCATATCCCCCATCCAGTCTTCGAACTTGAGAGCCTGGCCCCGGCCCCACCTGCAGGCCACCCGTCGCCTGACAAGTAGGAGAGTGAATGAAACAAACTTGCGGTGAACCACAGGTATCTCTGACATACAACCGAGTAGTGCAGTGAGCGGGGATAAGGGAATGTGTAGTGAGGTCATCTCTTCTAGCGCAGTGAATACCTGCTGCCAATTAGTTAAAATGCTATGCTATCCTAAAGAAACTAAGGAAGTATTATGCCTGCTTCAGGACACTATCTTTAAATCTGACCTTGAGCTCTCCATTGCCTTGGATATTAAAGCCATTTACAAAAGCATCCCCCAACTTGGCCCTATTGAGGTCATAGATAATATTCTTGGGAATACAGAATGGGAATTCATGAGATCAATTGAATTTGTGATTGTGCAAGACTGGTCCAAACAGCAAACGTTTTCAAATATAAGAGCAATCTATACCATCAAATACTACGGACATCGACATGCAGCACTTTTTCTTCCAGTCTGTCATGTCTGTCCATCAATTTGAAACTGATTACTTCTACTCCAATGACAACTCCTACAAGAGTCACATCAAATTGTGACGTTGTTACATCAGCAATGTCTTTATCATGAGGGTAGATGACAACACAACAGCAGCATCCTTCATCAGCTAAGTCAACACCAAAGATCCATATGTAAAATCTCACAAACAATCAGTGAAGAGGAGAGCTCCTTTTTGGATCTATCAATCACATTTTCAAATGATAATTTAAAAATCTTTTTCTTTTCAAGTTTATTTATAGAATATTTCATATTAGCAAACAGAATATTCACAGTCATGATCAATGAGTATGTACATACCAGCAGAACAACAATATTGCACAGATTTGCTTAGCCCCATCAATGAATATAGCATTTTTCCAAAAGCCACTAACTATTACTAAGACATAAGGCAATTGTTACACATGTACATTTCAGCCATATCTCAAGTATGTAAAACAGTGCCTAGTGTGTCGTACTTTAATCTCTGTCACCGCGTAGGGGACAGGGCCCTACCCCTGTCTATCCTGGTATTAGCAAACCGCAAATGGTTAATGCGGTATGTACGAGTGCTTTATATATCGTTCTAGCTATGAATGCACTGTGTACACGTTGTTTTACGTTACTACGCGGGTTCCATTTTGGAGGCAGTGGCCATCTTGTGATTGCCCTCACATAGGCTATAATGAAGCAACTACGGGCCTTGCAATGCATGTGCCTTTCCTTCACTCTTCTGTGACCTGGGCAGCTTGGCTCTGCTGCCCCAGGTCAAACTGGTCTCACGAGCTCCCCTTTCTCCGGCCACCTGTGATTAGCATCAGGGCTCAGCGCACCATAAAGTCCTTTCATCACACACAAGCCTCCGGCTAATCACTTTCGCACCTGCTTGTTCCTGCTTTATGGCTTGTTTCCCAAAACAGGAGATGCTCATGTTTATTGGGGCCTATCGATTATCTAATGTGGGATCTGAACCTTACTGTGTAAATCATTGTGGGCTGGCCGAACTGGAATGTGGGATGGTCATCATGACTCTGCTCTTTCCTTTGCAATGTACACTTGTTTATTGCCGTATCATAAAACCTAGGAATGTATGCTTGAGGCAGGAAAAAGCGTATTTAAGGTGAAATCCGTTTCTATGATTTTTCAGCAGTCTCCTGAGAACATACACGCTGTTGTACTTCTAGGATACCTGTAATTGGTCTGCAGCCAATAAACGATCTTTGACTTCACCCAGAAGACTCTGTGTTTCTGTAGGTCTGGAACAGGGTGAACCCAGAAGTCATAGGGTGTGTGCCCCTGCACCGCTGGGTCTAAAATACCCAGTACTTCAGTTTGGCGCCCAACTCGGGACGATTTCAGCGGTACCAGTCCAAGCCAGAGGTTTGTGAGGAGCTTCGTGTGGAAATTCTGGAGGAAGGCCGCCACTTCATCGACCCCTGCATGTCGACGCGGTCCGAAAGTCTTTTCTGCGAGGTTCTCCGCGTCCCGACGGCTACGAAGGTCTGCTGCCCTGATTAATCGACCTGTTTTGGACCCTTGACGAGTTTTGAGAGAGCGAAACAATCGAGAGAGTCTTCTGGTGACGCCATCGATCAGCAATATTCAGTTAAGTATAAGTGGAGCGTCTCCCATTTGTTTGGTATCCCTCGGGATCGTTTTTATTTGGTAATTTGGAGTTTGCAAACGCCAAAGCCAGAGGACTCGTGTATTCACGAGACTATCATAACCGATAATCCTTTGACGTTTAGATCTAGACTAGTGAGCAAAGATGCCTGGTTCTAGAATATTTGGTAGATTGTTCTGTTTGGGTTGTGGAAGAGATTTCCAGCTGGAGGAATCATGTCCGGTTCCTCCGGTTGGAACTCCAACTTATGAGCTCTATGTAAAACATGGCGTAGGCCCTATTGCATATAACGAAGTGTGGATCCACTACACCAGAAAAGACGGTGTTTTAAAATGGCCCCAAAATGGTAGTTTCGATACCGATATTTTAGATAATCTGGAAATTAAATTGTTTAAAAAGAAAGCCCAGCCGGCGATGTTTGATTCTTTCCGCTTGTGGCGAAAGGAAGCCAAACAGAAGGAAATAAAGCTAGCGAAAAAGAATAAGAGAGAGAGAGGTATGACAGTAATGCAAGCAGCTGTACAATTCAAAGACAATGAGGAGGAGCAGATGAATGAGCAATTGTACAGGCAGCGTAAGTTAGGGATCGACAAATGTTACCCAGCTTTACCACACTCTAAGCAGAATGAGTTGGAAGAAAAGGAGAAAGATCCCCTGATGTCGCATTTGTTGAGTTCGCCACCCCCGTATGCTCAAAATGCCACGGCACCTCCCCAGCTTGTGAATATGTCACCTCCAGTCAATATACTGCAAGCCTTGCCGCTACCGCCAGTTGCTTTGCAGCCGGCTCCTATCCCTATAGCGCAGCCTTCTCAAGGGCCGCCAGTTGTGTTTCCAACTGCCCCCGCGCTTCCTGCGACTTTGCCTAGCATATTGACTGCCTCCCCTGATACTCTTCCTTGCACCACTCCAGTACCTGTTTCTGCATCCTCTTTTCTCCCCTCTGTTTATCCCCCTGTTTTTGCCTCAGCTTCTCCTTCAGCGCGACAGCGCTTAGCTAATGTGGTTACTACGTTAATGTCGCCT
Source organism: Triturus cristatus (assembly GCF_964204655.1). Classification (NCBI taxonomy): domain Eukaryota; kingdom Metazoa; phylum Chordata; class Amphibia; order Caudata; family Salamandridae; genus Triturus; species Triturus cristatus. The sequence continues at coordinate 240,954,565 of NC_140582.1, forward strand.
CTCTTTGAATCATCTAGTGCGACTCCTGGTTTACAGCGTAAGCAATTGCGCAGTCAATTGCCTAACCCCGATGAGAAAAAGGTAATAGATCGCATGGCGCGTAGATGGATTGTTCTCCCTTCACTGTATGATGTGGAATCAGTTGTCAAAGTTTTTCATCAGTGGGATGCCCCAAAACAGAGATATGTGTTTGAGAAAATGTGCGAAATTCTCTGTGAAGAATTGGAGGATAGTGGTAAAGACCCGAGCCCGCAGGAGTTGTGTAGAGTGAGGTTTGATTTTGGAACTGGTACAATTGTGGATCGCGAGGTAGATAAAGCAGTTGCGGTTGTATTATCCTTCAGGAATGATGATTGTCAACAGTCATTGTTTGAGCAAGATGTCCTTGTGGGGAAGAAGGTAAAAGCGCGACAATACCCCATGAGAGAAGTTCCCCCGGTATGGAAGGAAGCAGTTGCGGCTGATGCCGGTGCCGGTATCGCCGCTGTGCCAGCGCATTTCCAGCGTGTTTTTTGGTGCATGTTCCATGGAAGCGTTCTGAGGTGCTAGCGCTTAAGCAGACATTGCCTGATCCCCGTAAAAACCCTGCAGGTTATTATAAAGAGTTGTCACAAGACGGCAGGGTCATGCGTTATGAATCTGGCCGACATAGACATGTTGTTTAGTAATGTTGTTCCACAGCCTCTATGGGGATCAATTCGTAATGCAGATCACGGTGCAGAATTAGGTGCTACATGGGCAGACATTATTGCCGCTGACGCTAGACAAACTGGTGGCGCGAAACCTGAGCCTTTAATAACAGAACTCCCTGGTAGAATCATCACGTATATGAAGACAATAATGCCCGCGATGCGCGTAAATTGGGACAAGCTATCTGCATGCAAGCAGAAGAAAGATGAAACAGTGTCAGACATCTTTACCAGGTTTGAAGAAACGTTTATTGATCACAGTGGGCAAGATATGAGTACTGAGGGTGGCCAACGGTTATTTGTGGATAAATTTGTGCAGAATTTACTTCCTGACCTGTGTAAAAAGTTAAAAGATTCAGAAAGTTCTTGGGCTGTTTCCTCTTCAGCGCAAATACTGGCTACTGCACAGTATTACGAGAACAGAGATAAAGACGAAAAAGATAGAACAGAAAAGAAAACAAAGGAATTAAAGACAAAGGTCCTTTTACAGCAGGCCTATCCGCCACGTGGAGGTCAGAATAAGTATAGGCAACCCCAAGGTGTCTATCACCAACCCCAACAATTTCAGAACAATCAGCAAATGAATGGGTATTATCAACCACGTGTCCCTGTAGGTCCCAACCAATGTTCATACTGCAAAGAGGAAGGTCATTTTAAATATAGTTGCCCTAAATTAATGCAGCGGAACGGTAATGCTTATGGCGCAAGAGGTAGGGGTGGTCAGCAAGCTCCTAGAGGCAGAGGGCGTGGAAATGCTCCCCAGAACGCGCGTCCTCTGCCGCCTCAAAATACCATCAATAGTTTTGACCAGCAAGCTAACACGACTAGTAATACAGCTCAGTATTACAATAATGATTATTATGCAGAGGACGACGATGCAGAAAATAACGGTTACTAGGACAGCCGTAGACAGAGAGAGGGAGTTGTTTCAGTGCCAGTGGATCAGAGCGGATCGTATGTTGAGGTGACTACAGCAAATGTAACGGAGCCCTTTCTGCTAGATACTGGTGCTGCAAAGAGTTCAATTATGCATTCAAAATTCCTTGGCGCTCCTTTGTCTGGCGATATAAATGTTTCAGTAGGTTTTTCTGGCGCCCCAGTTAGAAACCCGATTTCTAGTCCCATGTCACTTTCTATTGGACCTTGCGAGCTAAAAGCACCTCTCATCCTAACAACAGGTTGTGGTGAGAATTTGCTAGGATTAGATTTGTTGAAAAGATTGCATGCTACACTGTATTGTTCACCGTCAGAAGTAAAACTTACATTAGGTAGGAAAGTGATTTCCCCGATGTACTTGTCTAAAAATACAATGCCGCCGGAATTGTCATCCCTTCCGGATCTCCTTTGGGCTACTGGTCCCAATGATGTGGGCCTCTTGGAGATACCGCCATACGTGGTAACTTTAAAGGCTAATGTCAGACTGCCACGCATTCCCCAGTACAAGATCTCTAATGAAGGCCAGAAAGCATTGTTAGACATTGTCAGCGATCTGATTAATAAGGGTGTAATTGAAGAGACAAGAGGCAACGTTTGCAATAGTCCGATCTTACCTGTCTTAAAACGAACGGACCCTTCACAGCCACCTGTTTACAGATTTGTGATTGATCTTAGAGAGGTTAATAAGATTGTTGTGCCACAGTTTCCAGTTGTCCCTGATATAACTGCCTTGTTAACGATGATTCCAGCCTCTGCTGCATGGTTTTCAGTGATCGATTTAAAGAATGCTTTCTTTAGCATCCCAATTGCAGAAGAGAGCAGAGACATTTTTGGCTTTAGTCTGGGAGGCCGAAGCTTCCACTTCAAACGCGCTCCCCAGGGCTACTGTGAGAGTCCATCCATATACAGTCAAGCTTTGAAAGCGCAGCTTGATGCACTTGTTTTACCTAGTGGCGCTATCCTGATTCAGTACGTGGACGATTTACTAATCGCCGCGGATACTGAAAAGATCTGTAAAGAAGCCACATTGTCATTGGTGCGCCATTTGTCTGCTTTCCATCATAAAGTGTCTCTCTCTAAGCTGCAATATTGTCGACAAGAAGTGACCTACTTAGGTCATCTCTTATCGAAGGAGGGAAGGAAACTGACCCCAGAAAGAATTCAAGCCATTGCACAGTTGAGTGTGCCAAAAACACAGAGAGAAGTGCGTGCTTTCTTGGGCATTACCTCATACTGTAGGCACTGGATCCCAAATTTTTCCTTGTTGGCAAAACCTTTGTTAGCCTTAACATGCAAAGACACACCAAATCCTATCCCATGGTCTGAAGAGTGCCAGAAAAGTTTTGTGGAATTGCGCAATGCATTGTGTTCAGCTCCGGTGTTGGGTACCCCTGACTACAGAAAGCCTTTTACATTGTATGTTCAAGAGAAAGATGGATGTGCGTTGTCAGTGTTAACACAGCCTTTTGGCGACAGACCGCGCCCGTGCGCATCTTTTTCATCAACCTTAGACCCTGTAGCGAGGGCATTGCCGAGCTGTCTGAGAGCGACAGCTGCTGCAGCTATGTCTATCCGACAATCTGCTGGTCTGGTAATGGACAACACATTGATCGTTATGGTTCCACATGCTGTAGACACATTATTAAACAGAACCAAGACACAACACTTGACTAGTGCGCGATTATCAGGCTATGAGCTCACACTGTTAGCAAACCACATACACATAAAGAGATGCAACACGCTGAATCCAGCCACGTTATTGCCAAATCCAGCAGACCTAGATGAGAATGAGCAACATGACTGTCTGTTCAGAACAGAAGAAGAGACGAAAGGGAAAGTAGATCTAAAAGATACTCCCCTGACTGAGTGTGATGGTACTCTATGGGTGGATGGCTCGTGTTTCAAGCTCCCTAATGGTGACACAACTGCTGCATAGGCTATCACGACTTTACACACAGTTGTGGAAACTGCACGAGTGCCACATAATTCGGCCCAAGCAGCAGAATTAATCGCCCTCACGAGAGCATGCGTGTTGTCTGAAGGAATGAGAGTGAATATTTACACAGATAGCCAGTACGCCTTCGGCGTGGCTCACAATTTTGGATGACTGTGGAAAGAACGTGGGTTCCTGACGTCGCATGGAGCTAAAATTCAGAATGGCAAGTTGGTGAATGATCTCCTTGAGTCACTGACCCTACCGTTGCAAGTTGCGATCATGAAATGCAGTGCGCATAGGAAAATAACAGATGATGTTGGACGTGGGAATGCGTTTGCTGATGAGATCGCAAAAGAAACAGCACAGAATGTAAAGACTAGAATGTATATTGCAGGCCCCGCAAGATGGGTTGATGATGTTGGGATGTGTGAAAACACAAAAGAGAGTGTGAAGTCGCTTCAAGCTGAAGCTACAGAGAAAGAATTAAGCAAGTGGAGAGAAAGTGTGGGTAAGTTAGATGAGAATGGTTGTTGGATTGATCTGACAGAACATAGGCGATGGTTGTTGCCCGATGCATATGTGCTTCCAGTAGTTACAATGGCACATGGGATGGCACATATCAGTACGAAAGGAATTTGTAAGTTGTTGGCTCCAGTATGGCAGAATGCTGGAATTCCCAGATGTGCAGAGAATGTGGTTAAGAATTGCATGGTCTGCCTGAAATACAACCCTGGTAGGGGAACCCCAACTCCAGCTGGTCACTTTGCACCCCCATCATGTCCATTCGAAGTTTTGCAGTTGGACTTTATTCACATGGAAAGGTGCAACAACCTGAAATAAGTGTTGGTGGTTGTTTGTGCTTTCTCCAAATGGGTAGAGGCCTATCCTCTGAAGGATAACACTGCCCTATCCACAGCCAAAGCCCTTGTGAAAGAATTCTTCCCTAGGTTTGGGATGCCAAGAATGGTGTGGTGTGATAATGGAAGTGAGTTTGTGGGTAAAGTGATGAAGAATGTATGTGAAGGTTTAGGCATCCAGCAGAAGTTCCACGCTGCAAATCACCCCCAATCAGCTGGATTAGTAGAACGCTACAATGGAGCCTTAAAGCTCAAGCTGGCCAAAATCCAGGCGAGCACCGGTCTTAAATGGCCTGACGCCCTGCCTTTAGCGCTCCTGTCCACCAGAATGACCATACACTCACGAGTGGGACTTAGTCCTTATGAAGTGGTTTTTGGCCGCCCGGCCAACGTATGGGGTGTACCGAGGCCTACGAAATTTAGTGAGATTGAGCATCCAGTACTACTCGATTACCTGTATGATTTGACTGTTAAACTGCGTGTTTTGCACCAACAGGTACATGATACTCTTCCCCAAACTTCTGAAACTCCTGGACACCCTATCAACCCTGGTACGTGGGTGCTGATCCGAAATTTCCAGCGCAAGAGCAACGACGAGCCTCGCTGGATCGGCCCTCACCTCGTGCTTTTATCAACAAGATCAGCGGTGCGAGTAAAGGGGAAGAAACACTGGATCCATGGCACCCACTGCAAAGTAGTCCCCTTGCCTCTGCCATACGACCAGTGGGTCCAGGAGGGTATCGCCGACTCTGAAACAGACACTGTACCTCGTTTTGTACCATTCAGTGACGCACGCATAAGAGACACAGTTTCAGACCAAGAGAGTGACAATATTCTGCAAGAAGCTGTGCCACCATCAAATCGACTGGACACCACAGAGCCTGAACTTTTGTTCCAAGACCAAACAGCACCTGGCCGTCTCCGCTATAATTTGAGACCAAGGCCCATGGACAAATAAAGATTTCCTTACTATTTCCTTTTTTGACATTTTAGCTCTCCCATCTGAAGGACTTTCTTGATTTTTGTTTTTCGAACCACCATCCGGGTTCAGCCGCAGGGTCGCGGTGCCAAGACTTTGGGGTACAGGCTGAAGACGTTAGGTCAACGGTTCTGGTTGGTCAAGGGCGTTTCCCTGGACTGACAGGCGTACTCCTTAGCAGAAGAAACTCATCCGCCGCGAGCGGCCTGATTAGAGGATGGAGTTTTTTAAGATGGAGAGACCCGTTGAGGAAATGAACTTTAAAGCAAGGATGTGTAGAATTGTAAAAAGTAAATGTTTTGTATTTTTGTGCCTATTTACACTGTGTAGTATAATAATGTTCATCGTAGGATTTGTGTTTTTCTCCTCTCAAAAGACCATTGCGCCCACTGTACAGCCTATACCTCTTTCTACTGCCTCCTCTCACTCTTTTCACCCTCTGCCTGAGCACGAACAGACCAGACGATCAGAGTTTGTAAATAACTCGTTTATCCAGCTCTTGCACCAGCACCAACTAGTAATGAATACGACCAATTGCTGGGTGTGTGGGTTAATGCCACATACCATTAACAAGGGTATTCCTTATTTGGTGCTGCCATTTAGTTACAATGGATCGTCATGGGCATTCCAGACCATGTTCCTCTATGCTCTAGATGCTTACTCCCCGCGACAACCGCGTTCCATCAGACCTGGTACAAATAATAAAGCCTTAGTGAGAGGAATTGCCGATATGAGTAGGGATATTGATGCATACTCATCTGTTCTGCTTGGGTCTTCGGATCAGATAGAACCCGCTCAGCAGAGCCTCTCTAACCCAAACCAGAACGTTACCCCCTCCCTAGGGCCTATTTACACCTAAATAACCACATATATGTACCACCTAAGGACAGGGAATTCCTACTATATATACCAAGACCTACAAGTCATAGCCCCGCGGTCCCAAACGGACCCAGGACTTCCTGCCCAGACGGCAGCCACAGACTTCCTGCCCAGACGGCAGTCACAGCCTCGCGGTCCCAAACGGACCCAGGACTTCCTGCCCAGACGGCAGCCACAGCCTCGCGGTCCCAAATGGACCCAGGACTTCCTGCCCAGACGGCAGCCACAGCCTCGCGGTCCCAAACGGACCCAGGACTTCCTGCCCAGACGGCAGCCACAGCCTCGCGGTCCCAAACGGACCCAGGACTTCCTGCCCAGACGGCAGCCACAGCCTCGCGGTCTCAAACGGACCCAGGACTTCCTGCCCAGACGGCAGCCTTAGCACAGCCTCGCGGTCCCAAACGGACCCAGGACTTCCTGCCCAGACGGCAGCCACAGACTTCCTGCCCAGACGGCAGTCACAGCCTCGCGGTCCCAAACGGACCCAGGACTTCCTGCCCAGACGGCAGCCTTAGCACGAGTTCATCCTATAATTACCACGACATCAGTGTTACTATATATCAGATCACACAGAGACAGCTAGTTGAGCACAACTTGTTCCCTAGTTCGAAGGGCTCCTTTCTCCCTTACTCAGTTACCACCTACCTGATCAGGATTAACATCTGTTCATGTCCAGTCACAGCTGACTAGAAGAATAGGTTACCCTCTTACACAAGAACACGTAGCACATATTGCTTTACTACAAACTGAATACTTTATTTAGTTATTACATGCACACTCACGGAACATAATACATATCACATAACCTGCAAAGAAAAGTGAAAGATTAAGTTGTACACTCTAATAGTAAGGGGTTGACATCACCTTGGTCGTATGTAGCCTGCACTCAATGGTCATCTAGGTTCCCTTCTCGTCTGCGCCTCGGCTTCGCCTGGAAGTCACACCTCCGCAATCACAGGTTTACTCCCGTCTCCCTCTCCGAGTCACTGGGACCTCTTCCTCATCGGCTACTCTCTTCTCTTTGGAATATCTATTTCTCGGTTTTTTCTCCACCTCCAAGTTTGTCATCTGTCTTCCCTGGAATAAGTAGCAGCTTTACTACTAACGGCCAGGTGCCGCCTATGGACTAGAAGCAAGTGCCAGCATCTGCCTCAGACTTTCACTAATATAGAGGTGCATTTTCTCATGGAAAATTCCAGCCCGTAACCTGCCGCCCACCAAATTCTTGTACCTCCCCGTGCCAAGGACACGTTCCCAGCCGGCCGGCCTGATGTAGTGTCTTCGGCATGAAGAAAAATACAATCCTTCGATAAGGGCCGGCCTGAACCGGTTCTCTCCAAGCGAATAACACCTCATAACTAAAACATCCCCTTTACCCTAGAAACATCTCAAGCTGCCGGAGCAGAAAGAAAGATGGAGTCTCTCCCGTTTGAGGCCTACCAGGCCTGCATTCAGCACGGCTCCATGAAATACCCTCACTACAGGACAGGTTATCCCTAATACTAACGAATCTATCCCCTAGGCTATATGTGCAAGCCCTGATCTATGGGGAGGAGCACAGAATCATGTCGAAGTGCCTAGTAAATAGGCTCCATTCACTACTCTAACCCTTAGACTTGAATGGAAAGAGACTGAAGTCACCTAAATCACCCTTCAACACAATAAGACCGGAAAAATCGAGCAGTACATTTCACCCTTGACTTCAGTCTATTATACATTCATTAAATGGAGCTAACATCTGTGGAAGAATAATATGAAACAAAGCTAACTGATCTATGTCTAATACCAAGTGTGCAGAATTGAAATAATGAAGGAATACACTGAATAAAGCAACAGATAGAAATCAAAACAGCAATAGTAATCAAAATACCACCTAATATTTGGCGTAGCAAGTGTATATCAGGTAACCAATTAAAGAGCCAGTCAAACCAGCCCTGGTCAATGTGTTTTCTAACTTCTTCTGTTAAGTCACGCAACTTGTCGATGTGAGCACGAATGGATTGTGTATGGTCAGACAAGTTAAAACAACAGAGACCTTCAAAGTCCGAGCAATCATGTCCATGTTTAAGCAAAAGATAATCAATGGCTGCTCTATTTTGCAAAATGGCCCTACGTTCACCCTGGGAGTCTAATAGCATGTCAGACAAGATTGTAGAAGTATGATTAATAGATTTCACCATCCAGCAGGCCATTTTCCCAATAGATTTGGCATTATAAACCGCCAAAGCAGGAACACCAATAATTGAAACAGCTAAGCTAAGGTATTCAGACTTGGAATATAAATGCAAAGATGGGTCACAATCCTCCTGTAACATTACAGTATCTCGAAGCACACAAGAGTTGGCATTCGGATGCGATGCGAACATCAACAAACTGAGTCTCGTAATGGCACAAGGGCCTCCGGAAATGTTTGCAGGGACAAATGGCCAGGAAGTATTACCACATGAGAAAAGCCATCCGGCAGGTAGTAACATCGTGCGATAGTGACTGGGGGTAACTACCAAACTATTACAAGTCATATTGTTCTGAACTGAAACACATGTGGTCGGTGTCCTTTGAAAGCACAAAGTCCGTTCGTGGGTTGTAAACGAAGTGGCGCCTTTTAGTTTTAGGCGCAGACATTCAGAGATCGCACTAGGATTACACGTAAGAAAGAAGCACAAATCACCTTGTGTGATATTATAAGTAAGTATTTGGGACTGGATGGGGGTTTGCTCGTTCGGCAATTCAATACATAGGGGGCAATATACATGGGTAGCAAAATCACCCAGGAGAATATTGGGACGGGCCTTCGAGACATTAAAAATATGAGTTAAAGTTTCCAATGAGGCGGGGACAGCAACCAGGCAGGTCGCCAGAATGTCATGAACAGATCTCATCGGTGTCAAACAGAAGTGAGGGGCGTCAGTCACCCTTTTAGCCAGTGCGGTCCAAAAGTTCGATGATGAATCCCATGCAGCGAAGGAACGCAACACTCGGGTTCCCAGTTCATCCCGGGTTGATAGGATCCCTCCTTTCTCGTCGTACCAGTCCGAAAACAGTCCGGCTCCGACACATCCTGCAGCAACAATCCAAAGAATGATCTGAAAGAAAACCAAATACAGGCATTAATCATTCTCGTAAATAACATTTATCAGCCGGGACCGCTTCCCAGCTATCTTTCCCTGGTCTCATAACCAAAATGGTATTATCCTGACCGGTGGCAATGACCTCTGCTTGTTCAGGGGAATTCTTAGGCGACTGCACCCAAACTCTGGCCCCAGGATTATCCGTGGAGCCAAAACCTTTCTGGCCACGTACAGTTAGCAACGTTGGAGCAGTGCCTTTCATTAATACACCACTGAAAACAGGCATTATGAGTAATTGAGCCACTCGGTCAGTGCGATGTATCAGTAAGTCAACCTCACTGCTATTCAGCAGGAGCACCTTAATCTCTCCCTGATAATCACTGTCGATAATTCCTCCAAGCACCTGAATGCCTTTTACAGCCAGCCCCGATCTAGGGGCGATCAATCCGAAATTTCCAGGTGGTATCTGAACACCAACACCTGTCTCTATGATGACTCGATCTCTACTTTTTATAACAATGTCATCCATAGCATGCAAGTCTAAACCTGCCGACCCTGGGGTCGCTCTGCATGGAGCCAAAGCTCCGGGAGTAATTTCCCAATACATCACAGTTTCTCTGATTTCATTAGGCATAGCCTCAGCATTCGGGGGAAACAAACGCATAAGTGGAGATTCAGCATTTAAAAAAGGACGATTATTCAAAATCAATAGTGCTTGGGGCAAAAAGTCTCGCCAATTTTTATACTTGTCATCCGTTAACTTACGCAGCTGGTCCTTTAGCAGGCCATTCAATCTCTCCACCAGGCCCGAGGCCTGTGGGTAATAGGGGATATGGAATATCCATTCAATATTGTTTTCCGCACAGAATTCCTGTACCAATCTTCCACGAAAATGGGATGCATTGTCAGATTGAATTTGGAATGGCACACCATAGTACATCATAATTAATTCTAATGTTTTAATGGTATTCAATTGGGTAGCTTGCTTACAGGGAAGGGCTACCAGCAGGCCACTGTATGTATCAACAATAGTGCAAACATATTGACAATTCCTACTCATGGGAAGTGGACCAATGTAATCGATCTGCCAAATTTGAGCGGGCAGTTTGCCGCGATGTAAATGACCTTTAACAATTTGGGGCACCTTACGCCGTCTGATATGCTGACAAACGGGGCAGTGTAAAATAACATTTTTGATTAAATCTAAGGGAATATAAATTCCTCGATCAGCAGCCCACCTGCTAGTGGCCTTCTCTCCAAAATGTCCTGCCTTCTGGTGTGCCCATTTCGCCAATCCCGCAATATCAGAATCTGTCCTGTCCACCACTGCCTCAGCAATTTTAGACTTCTCATCTGCAATGTTATGAAAAAATTTGTCAAGAGAATCTATCGGGGTGTGAGCGTCCACATGGAAGATTGTAACAGTACTCTGTGGGAGCATCTCCCAAATTTCTTGCCATAACTCTTTTCCCCATAATTCTTTGGAATGTAACTTCCAATTATGGGAATGCCAAGTTGGCAACCAAACAGCCAGTCCATTGGCAGTAGACCAAGAATCAGTGAAAATATGACATGTACCAGGTAACTCTTGTTTCAAAACTTGGTAAACAGCGTAAAGCTCGGCAAATTGGCTGCTTTTACCTTCACCAGTTGTGCTCAACAATTTCTGAGTGATCGGATTATAGGACACCGCCTTCCAGTGCCGTGTCATCCCTATAAACCTCGCTGAACCATCAGTGAACCAAACATGGTTTCTTTCCGCTGCGGACAAATCATCAAAAGGCTTACCCCACTTGACAGGAGACTCCTGTGCTAAAGGTACGGAACATTCACTCTCAGTCTCAGTCGATGGCGCTCGCGCCACCTGCTCATGTAAAGAAGCAACTCCTTTCGGGCCCACACGTGCCCTGTCTTGTATGTACCATTTCCATTTAATCACACTCGCCTCTTGAGCGTGTCCAATTCGGTGAGTTTTCGGCGAACTCAGGACCCACTGCATGATAGGAATTTCCGGACGCAGAACTATATCATGTTTCAAAGTCAATTGCTCGGTATCCACCAGAGCCCAATAACAAGCAAGTAACTGTTTCTCAAAGGGTGTGTAACGCTCACCAGCATCAGGTAACTTTTTGGTCCAAAAACCTAACGGTACTTTACTCCTGCCTTGTTTCTGCCACAAACTCCAATTTGCATAAAGGCCCTGTACAGACACATTCAAATCCACGTCACCATGACGTACAGGCCATAAATCCAGAGCATGTTGAATTGCCTCTTTTGCCAGACTAAACGCATCTTGCTGTGGTTTATCCCATTCAAATGCATTCTTTTTACGCGTGACCCGGTACAAGGGGGCCAATATTTGACTCAAATGAGGAATATGCTGGCGCCAAAAGCCAAACAGACCAATGAAGCTCTGGGCTTCTTTCCTATTTCTAGGAACTGCAAAATCAAGAATCTTCTGTTTAACCTGAGGGATCACTTCACGGTGCCCTTCATGCCAATTAATACCCAAAAATGTTACAGCCTGGGACGGACCTTGCAATTTATCTGGGTTGATTTCCCAACCTTTCTCACGCAGGCACTCAATGACTCTGTCTAATTGGGTCTGAACTTCCTCTTGTGTTTCGCCTTGGATCAAAACATCATCAATATAATGACATATCTGAATTTGGGGATGAACCGGTACCTCAGCCAAATGCTCTGCCACCAGCCGGTGACATATCGTAGGACTATGCACATAGCCCTGGGGAAGACTTCTAAACGTCATCTGACGCCCGTTCCACGTAAAACTGAATTGTTCCTGACACTCTGGGGCAATCGGAATTGAAAAGAAAGCATTAGCAATATCAATGGACGCGTACCATGTACCTGGATGCTTTTGGATTCTCTCAATTAGTGTAATAACATCCGGTACTGCAACAGTCAAAGAGGGTGTGTGCTTGTTCAATTCTCGATAATCAACGGCCATGCGCCAAGAGTTATCACTCTTACGCACCGGCCAAACAGGATTATTCCAAGCAGAAGTAACTGGGGTTATGACTCCTGCATCCACTAACTCCTCAATAGTGGTACTAATCTCCTCATGACCACCTGGAATACGATACTGCTTCTGACAAACCACTTTTGTCGCATGGGGAACTTGTATGGGGGGCATTCTTAAACGACCAACCCGTATAGGTCTGGACGATATATAATGCGTCGTTCCAAATTGGTAACATCCGTCATCTAGATGCAAAGTCATTCCTCTCAAAATATCAATCCCAATTATGAATTCTAGAAGTGGCACTACTAGTACAGAATACTCTTTTCTAGGAATTCTACCTATTCTCATTTCAAGCAAAGTTTGAACTGCAGGGGTTTCTTTTCCACCTAATCCGGTAATAGTAAAAGGCTGACCTGTAAACTTCTTCGGTTTTCCATGAATAAGAGTGGCCTCCGCTCCTGTATCTACCAATGCTCGGGCCCTTTGGATATTACGATGTCTCCAATAAATGTCAATATCTACATAGGGTCTATTATCTCTGTGAGCCCATCTGTGTACCGGAGTTTGACCTCTTTCCTAGTCATGCTTACTGCATTCTGTGTACCAGGATAAATCAGGATAAAGACTTTCACGTTTCTTAGGTATCGGTACCTCCTGTTCATATCCATTCCCAGTACGGAACGGATTCGTATCTTCTGCATTGTACTGCGGGTTACGATCGACCAAACTGTGACGATCCTCTCTCCTCCTCAACTCAGGGGATTGATCCCTATCATCTCTACGTCTGCTGTAAACATAGTCAGTTCTCCCCCTTTCTCTTTCCCCCTCTCTCTCCCCGTCTCTCTCTCGACGGGGGGACACATCACGTGCAGAACGTCGATCATCACGACGAACAGAGCGCCCACGGCGGTCGTCATCACCGCTACCGTCAGAACCACCACGATCACACTCAGTGGTCCGAACACGCCGGGCACCCTCCTTTCGATCCAAGCCACGTTTGCGAAACAACTCCCACAAACGAGCGGTAGTCTCACCATCAATGTCCTCCCTTCGCACACCATCAGCCAGAAGACCAGAAAAAATATCACGTCTAGTAAGTTTATTTTCACCAGGAGTACGAGTGTCAGGCCGGGACTGACGTTCAGGTTTAAACCACTCACCCAACTCACCGAGTTGGCGCACCGATTCCAAAACCGTAGATAACACGTTACCAGTCTGATTAATCAATAAAGTCATCATGACCTGCTTATAGGCAACAGGGGAAGATCGAATGATACGGTTCCGCACAGAAGATGTCAACGAACCATCAAGCAACCTGTCAGCAGTACCCAGAAAAATTGCCGTTTTCATCACCTCCTCTTTGAGACGTTGAGCAGCATCACGCAAAGTATACCACGGCTTGTCATTCACAGGCCAGTCAGATTCAGTAGGATATTTTACATTACATCCCTCAGTCGCCAATTGGAGTAAAGAAATCTGACCAACACCATTATAGTTACGAAAATGATCCTGCACAGTAGAATCCAAACTCAAGGAACAGAACTTTAAACAATCGCCAGTATCCAACATAATACCAGCAGCGCCCAGTTCATAAAGGCGCACCATCCATGTGAGCAAGGACTCACCAGCTCGCTGCCGAAATCGCTGCAAAATGTCACTAATTTCCTGCTGAGTAAAGTCTTCTAAACAGTCCAAAGAAATACCCTGCGGAGCATTGGGAGACTGCTGCAACTTCCGACGGAAAACTGGATGCGCAGAAACCGCGGGACGAGCATCACAAGGAGCCCGATCAGTACTCGTAGAGGGACAATCAGTGTAAGAAGCATCGATCCCACTCGAAGAACGAGCGTAATCACGGGGTGCACCATCAAAGGTGCGAGAAGCAGACTTACAATCATGGCGGGAGCGAGAAGACTCGCGCTTGGCAGACTCCTCACCCGAGGAACAAGAATCAGTCGAGTTCCAGATATTACCATCCCATTCATCAGGATTCCAATCCAGCCCGGCTGTCGCCACGACCAGACGCACCTTTCGCGTCGAAACCCGACCGCGCCTGTTCTTGTATTTATAACGAGCAATTCGCACAGCCGCCCTTTCGGCAATAGTTTGGTAAGTCTCAAGTTTATCAGCAAGCAACTTATTTTGACACCGCAACAAAGTATGAGAATTCTGAATCTCAACAAAGTGCGCTTCCACATCTTTAAGAGATATCTGTAACTTCAACAATCTCTCATGCAGAATCCTATATGCAGACAAAAGAATCCAACCTCTGCGCCCCAAAATGGGAATCTCCTCACCCTTCGATACGGGTGCCTTCTGTAAACAAGCAATCACATTAGCCGGCTCTGCCAGCTCCAAAGAAGAATTCCAATTCTCACTCAAACCAGTAGAATCAGCCCACTCACGGGCCAAGGCTTCATAAGGCGTTGAATCCCATCCGGGAATATCAACAGGCAACTTAAAAGTAGATTTAGACCTTCTAGAAAACATCGTGAAAAAGGAAAAAGAAGAAAAGAAGAAAAAGATAAGAAGGAAGAAAAAAAAAACTATACACAGAAATATACAAAAATAAAATGCAAGCAAAACCACGCACGCGCCGAAAGCAAACACAAGACAACCACAACGCACACAGGTTTCGTAAACGGTTCGTGACGCCAAATGTTCTGCTTGGGTCTTCGGATCAGATAGAACCC
Organism: Triturus cristatus; assembly: GCF_964204655.1. NCBI lineage: Eukaryota > Metazoa > Chordata > Amphibia > Caudata > Salamandridae > Triturus > Triturus cristatus. Next base: position 240,969,585 of record NC_140582.1, read on the forward strand.
GCTCAGCAGAGCCTCTCTAACCCAAACCAGAACGTTACCCCCTCCCTAGGGCCTATTTACACCTAAATAACCACATATATGTACCACCTAAGGACAGGGAATTCCTACTATATATACCAAGACCTACAAGTCATAGCCCCGCGGTCCCAAACGGACCCAGGACTTCCTGCCCAGACGGCAGCCACAGACTTCCTGCCCAGACGGCAGTCACAGCCTCGCGGTCCCAAACGGACCCAGGACTTCCTGCCCAGACGGCAGCCACAGCCTCGCGGTCCCAAATGGACCCAGGACTTCCTGCCCAGACGGCAGCCACAGCCTCGCGGTCCCAAACGGACCCAGGACTTCCTGCCCAGACGGCAGCCACAGCCTCGCGGTCCCAAACGGACCCAGGACTTCCTGCCCAGACGGCAGCCACAGCCTCGCGGTCTGAAACGGACCCAGGACTTCCTGCCCAGACGGCAGCCTTAGCACAGCCTCGCGGTCCCAAACGGACCCAGGACTTCCTGCCCAGACGGCAGCCACAGACTTCCTGCCCAGACGGCAGTCACAGCCTCGCGGTCCCAAACGGACCCAGGACTTCCTGCCCAGACGGCAGCCTTAGCACGAGTTCATCCTATAATTACCACGACATCAGTGTTACTATATATCAGATCACACAGAGACAGCTAGTTGAGCACAACTTGTTCCCTAGTTCGAAGGGCTCCTTTCTCCCTTACTCAGTTACCACCTACCTGATCAGGATTAACATCTGTTCATGTCAAGTCACAGCTGACTAGAAGAATAGGTTACCCTCTTACACAAGAACACGTAGCACATATTGCTTTACTACAAACTGAATACTTTATTTAGTTATTACATGCACACTCACGGAACATAATACATATCACATAACCTGCAAAGAAAAGTGAAAGATTAAGTTGTACACTCTAATAGTAAGGGGTTGACATCACCTTGGTCGTATGTAGCCTGCACTCAATGGTCATCTAGGTTCCCTTCTCGTCTGCGCCTCGGCTTCGCCTGGAAGTCACACCTCCGCAATCACGGGTTTACTCCCGTCTCCCTCTCCGAGTCACTGGGACCTCTTCCTCATCGGCTACTCTCTTCTCTTTGGAATATCTATTTCTCGGTTTTTTCTCCACCTCCAAGTTTGTCATCTGTCTTCCCTGGAATAAGTAGCAGCTTTACTACTAACGGCCAGGTGCCGCCTATGGACTAGAAGCAAGTGCCAGCATCTGCCTCATACTTTCACTAATATAGAGGTGCATTTTCTCATGGAAAATTCCAGCCCGTAACCTGCCGCCCACCAAATTCTTGTACCTCCCCGTGCCAAGGACACGTTCCCAGCCGGCCGGCCTGATGTAGTGTCTTCGGCATGAAGAAAAATACAATCCTTCGATAAGGGCCGGCCTGAACCGGTTCTCTCCAAGCGAATAACACCTCATAACTAAAACATCCCCTTTACCCTAGAAACATCTCAAGCTGCCGGAGCAGAAAGAAAGATGGAGTCTCTCCCGTTTGAGGCCTACCAGGCCTGCATTCAGCACGGCTCCATGAAATACCCTCACTACAGGACAGGTTATCCCTAATACTAACGAATCTATCCCCTAGGCTATATGTGCAAGCCCTGATCTATGGGGAGGAGCACAGAATCTTGTCGAAGTGCCTAGTAAATAGGCTCCATTCACTACTCTAACCCTTAGACTTGAATGGAAAGAGACTGAAGTCACCTAAATCACCCTTCAACACAATAAGACCGGAAAAATCGAGCAGTAAATCATCCATTCCCAAAGAAGAGCTGAGAGCTTATGTAGGGTGGAACGCGACGGGGTATAGTATTAGTCTGGGTGAAAGACAGCGAAAAATCTCATCTCCAATCTGGGTCGTACCCCACATGGGTCGGTTCTGCTTACAGGGTAATGGTCAGAATCCTAGAGCTCAACTGGGGAGAAGTGACTGTACTGAAACGTACACTTTCCTGTCACAGTTTTCCCCTGCGTTTTTGGCTGCCAAGGGCACATATTTAATCTGCAATGACCGAGCATATACATGGTTGCCCCCTGATTTCTCGGGCACATGTTATATTGCGAACTTGCTACCGCCAACATTTACTGCCGCCTCTGACTATCACAAGACCAGAGTTGTGAGAGGTGTGATTAGTAAGGAGGATACTGCCGGTCAGGAAGCGGGAGACTTCTTCTTGGGTTTCCTGCCGTTTTGGGGACCTATGGTGAATAGTAGGAACCTGAGACAACTGACACGTGTGGTTGAATCCACTGTTAATGTAACGGCTGGTGCCCTTGGTAATTTGACAGCTGAGCTCCAAGCGGATCGCCTTATGACTTTGCAGAACCGCATGGTTCTAGACGTTATTCTTGCAGACCGCGGTGGGGTATGTAAGGTTATCCAATCCAGTTGTTGCATTTTCATACCAGATAACGCTCCAACAGTCTATCAAGCCATCTCCAAACTCCATAAAATATCTGAAACCATACACGTGGATAAGGGAGACTGGTCACTGGTGGGGTGGTTCTGGGAACTGATATCTGCCTGGGGTTGGAAAGTTCTAATGGTCATTTGAATGATCTTAGCCATTCTTTTCCTGTTCTGTCTGTGCATACAGTGTGCTCCTGCGATGTGTGGCCTCTGTGCTACCTTATGTGTAAGGAAACCTGTATCGAGGGACGAGCTAAGTAATAGGATGATGCTACAGCAACATCTCCATGACTTCGTGAACATTGACCTAGACTCGGATTAAGATGAGTATAGTGATTGCCTATGTAAGGGCAAAAGGAGGGTCTGTCATACTTTAATCTCTGTCACCGCGTAGGGGACAGGGCCCTACCCCTGTCTATCCTGGTATTAGCAAACCGCAAATGGTTAATGCGGTATGTACGAGTGCTTTATATATCGTTCTAGCTATGAATGCACTGTGTACACGTTGTTTTACGTTACTACGCGGGTTCCATTTTGGAGGCAGTGGCCATCTTGTGATTGCCCTCACATAGGCTATAATGAAGCAACTACGAGGATATGAGGGAGTGTATTCTCTAACTCCTTGTCTCAGGTGGACGTTCATAAACATGTCCATCGAAGAGGATGGTGTGTCCCTAAATAACTGTTGCATGGTGCGGAACTTGCCATTAAGAAAGAGGTCGCCCCAGCAATGAATGTTATATTTGGTTTGGGTTTTATGGAAAACTCCTTCCTGTAAAACCGGCATCTTTGGGTGATATGTAAGCGGAAGCAGCGGGGAATAAAGGATGGGGGCCTGATGGCTGTGCATGATGCGATGCCAAGCTGTAATCGTACAGTCTACTGAAGTCAGGCATGTCGAGTGAGGTGGAGGTGTAGACAATATCTCTCCGTCCAGCGGAATGGGTTCCGACAACCTGTGTTCGGTAGCAATATGGGGTGTATATCGAGGCGGGTGAAACCAATACTCAGCATAATGTGCTTGGACACAAATGTAATGCAGCTCCAAGTCAGGAACATTGAATCTCCCCTGGGAGTATGACCGCACAAGTGTAGTCCATTGTAAGCATGGTTGTTTACCCCCCCAAACTAAGCGGATGAGCTCCGAGTGGAGCTGGGTGAATAAATGTCTGCCCGTGTCATAGGGGATATTTAAAAACAGGTAGAGGAGCTTAGTGAGGATGACCATTTTGTTGAATAAAACCCGGCCCGCCATAGTGAGGGGGAGAACATTCCAGCAAGTAATGTTGCTAGTGATACGGGCCAATGTGCGGTCATCAATTCTTCACAATCAGTGGTAATGTGTATCCCCAAGTATTTTACGTCAGAATTGCACCATTCTATAGGGTAGTCAGTGTGGAAATGGCACACTGAAGTTGTGTGTGAAAACAGCTGAGATTTGGCCCAGTTAATATGGACCCTGGAAAGCCCTCCAAAGCGGACAACTTCGTGGAGGAGCGGGTTGAGATTTTGTTGAGGGTTTTTGACATAGAGGGTGACATCGTCAGCATACAAGGATATGAGGATAGGGTGGAGGAAGCATTGAAGGGCTTTTTCTTGATGATGCTGTCGAATTTTGGCCGCTAGCGGCTCTATGGCCAGGGCAAATAGAAGGGGAGATAGAGGGCAACCTTGCCGGGTGCCACAGGTGAGTTGGAAGGAAGTGGAGGTATGCCCATTAATTAGAACTCTCGTGGTGGGAGAGGCATATAGCAGACATACCCACGCCAGGAAACCTACAGGTAGCCCCATGCACTGCAGGATGGTGAAGAGATAATCCAATTCCACATAATCAAAGGCCTTTGTGGCATCTAGAAATGCTGCCACGAGGGCCAGTTGTTGTTCAACCATTTGCAGTATGGAAAAGTGGGTGCGGAGATTATGGGAGGTAGCTCTACCGGGGATAAAACCTGCCTGGTCAGGTAGTACAAGTTTCTCCATCAGTAAGCTGAGGCGATTAGCTAAAAGTTTTGCAAGGATTTTAGTGTCAGTTAATGAGGGATAGGGGACGGTCGATTCGCAGTGATCTGAAGGCTTCCCAGGCTTCAGGAGGGAGATGATGAATGCCTCCTACATCATATTGGAAAGTATCTGTGCCTCTAGGGCTTCAAGATATACTTCTCGCAGCACAGGAAGCATTTGATCCAGGTATGCTTTGTAAAAGTCAATGGGGAGGCCGTCAGATCCAGGGGCTTTGCCCGATTTCATCTGCATGATGGCCTCGCGATACTTATCATCTTCAAAGGGGGCCGCCAGGAATTCCCGCTGATTATCCCCCAACCACCCCAACGCAATGTCTTGAAAGGTAGGGTGCAAAATCCGGGGCACTGACTGACGAGAACGGTAGAGGTTTGTATACAATTCAGTCAATGTGTGTAAAATTTGAATGCTGTCGCGATGCCAGGTGCCCACGCTATCTACTATGTCCACAATGTAATTGGAGAATCGAGGTGGACGAATTTCCATCGCAAACGTCTTCCCAGGTCTCTCCCCCTCCCCAAACTACTGTGCGATAAAGTATTTGCCGCATAAACGTACCTCCCGGTCAGCTGTGGTGGTGTATTCTGAAAGTTTGTCCCGGAGGAGAGCTTTTTGAGTCCCGGTTGCATCCTGCCCCATATCTGTTTCTATTTGTTTGAGCTCCCCTTCAAGGTGATGCAGGCTGCTGCAAATGTCCCTTAGGACTCCGAATCTTTTGGAGATACAGAACCCACGGACCGTGACCTTAAAGGCCTCCCAGAGCGTGCTCGTATGGGTGACCGAGCCTCTACTTCTCTCAAAGAAGTCGGAGATCTCCTCCCCAAGTTCCGCCTTTAAAACCGTATCCAGTAATGCTTCCAGCATTAGCCACCAAGTGCGTGAAGCTGTAATCGAGTTAGGGGGCATGACTGTCATGCACACCGGAGCATGATCAGAAAGGGTCCTGGCCATGTGTTCCACCGAGAGAATCCAAGGGGCAACTCCTCGGGAGATGACCCAATAATCAAGACGTGACCAGGAGGCATGTGCCGTGGTATAGTAGGTGCCTTCCCTGTCAGGGGGGTGGACATGACGCCAAGCGTCAATAAGGCCATGATCATGGAGCAGGCTGGAGAGTGTGTTATAGGTTTTGGTGTAATGATGAGAAAGAGGATTAGACCTGTCCATTGAAGGACACAGAGCAGTGTTAAAGTCCCCACCCGAAATGACATGAGTGGAACCCACTTTGAGGATGTATCCCCATAATGTAGTAAAATAGTCTGGGTCGTCGATATTTGGGCCATAGCAGCAAATAAGTGTAACGGACTGTGTGCCCAGCGTGCCCCAGAACATGCAGCTTCTACCAGATGGGTCACTATAAGTGCCGCCCAGAATAAAGGGTGTGTTCTTCTTAACTAAAATCAGGGTGCCACAGGAGTGGGTAGAATAAGAGGAGAACACCCATTCAGCAGCCCACTTGCTTCCGAAGTGGGGAGAATGGCGTGGATCGAGATGCGTCTCCTGGAGCATGGCAATATCTATCTGGTGTCTATCGAGATAGGCAAGGATTTGCCGGCATTTACAAGGGTCACAGAAACCTCTGGCGTTCCCTGTGAGCAATTTTATAGAGAGAGTTTCAGGATTTGTATGCATTATCCGGAGGGGGATACGTGGCAAATGCAAGGATCAAGATGACATGTGCAATACGAGATTAAGTCGTGTGTGCTGGTATGATTATCGGCTGATGCATAACCAAAAGAACATTCAAAAACAACATTTCCCCACCCAGCCCCACCCACAGCAGCACCCCAAACGTGCCGGAATTACAGTGCCCACCCAACACCCAAGCAGAAAGAGACAGTGTAGTCGAGTTCTAGAGAATCTATCAACTAGGGGGGGTCGTCCTCGTGGGGGAAACACTGGTGGGTCACGATTCCCTCCCTGCACGCTCTTTCTGCAAGCTGCCACCTAATGGAATGGGGATGGATTGGGAGAGAGAGGGAGGGAGACTTGTCATAGTTCAGTTTTACTTATCAACCCATGTCATTAATCTATTGTTCCAACATGTTTAGGTCATATGCAGAGTTTATCACTTACCTGTCCATCATGTGCCAGGGGTTCTCAAGAGTCCTGGAATTCGAGGATTAACATCACTGCAGGCCATGACATCAGGAGTTTGTCTGCGTTTAACTGTATGAGCTGGTCCGGAGAGAGAATGTGCATGAGGCGTTCGGGCAATTTTCAGCAATGATGTTAGTATGGGGCCTAAACTGTATTAGGAGATGGGGATCTAGAGTCCTGGAGATTGGACCGCAACAGTGAAGTTGGGGAAGATGGTAAACTCCAAGCCCTTGTAATGTAAAGGTTTATTCTCATGGGCCAGTTTAAGCGCTGTGTCGCGATCCCTGTAATTAAGGAGGCGGGCAACAATAGGACGAGGTGCACTGCCTGGTGGAGGTCGAGAGCCCAGGGATTGATGTGCCCGCTCCATGGTGAGCTGCGGGAAGAAAGAGTCAGCACCACATGCACCCTTCAGAAGGCGTTCAACAAAGTCCTTCATACGACCCGTGTTGGTGCTCTCTGGAATGCCAATAACTTGGATATTGTTCCGGCGGCTGCGGGCCTCGAGGTCTTCATTCTTTTTCCGCGATAACTTTAACCCCTTCGCTGCTAGGCCGTAAATCCCCCCTCCCCCCCGTGCTAAGCCTTTTTTTGGCTATTTGGGGTAGTTCTCGCTTAGGCCCCTGTAACTTTTTGACCACATAAGGTACCCACGCCAAATTTGCGTCCTTTTTTTACAACATCATGGGGATTCTAAAAGTACCCAGGGTTTGTGGATTCACCTGGAGGTGACCCAGAAATTAGCCAAATGTTGGGATTTTTGGGGAAAAATTGGAAAACATGACTCCAGATGAAAGCGCCTGGTTTTTTCCCTGCAAATTGTATCAAAAAAGGGGTTGTGGTGCTAAAATCAACATCTTCCCAGCTTTCAGGGACAAGCAGACTTTTGTCAGAAAACTAAAAATGTTTACACAGTTTTGGCATTTTTCTGGGACATAGCCTATTTTTGCTATTTTTTTGTGCTTTCAACCTCCTTCCAGTTAATGGTTGAAATGGGTATGAAAGCAATAATGGATCCTGGAGAGCTATACATTTTAGAAAAACAGACAACATTCTGAATTTAGCAAGGGGTCATTTTGTGTAGATCCTTCAAGGTTTATTCAGAGAAACTAACAGTTAAATATAGGAAAAATTGAAAATTAGTTGAAAAAACACAGTCATTTGTGTCAACGTTTTCACCTGTAACTTCTTCTAATTATGACAGCCGTATAAAAGCAATATGCCGTTACATTTGCTGGACCTTTCTGGTTGTGGGGATATATAGGACTTGTAGGTTCACCAAAAACTCGACGAACCCAGAGCCAATAACTGAGCAGCGTCTTGCAATGGTTTTTTATTATGTACTGGGTAAATAGCAATTATTTTGGGGATATGTGTACATGGAAAAGATGGTATGATAGACAGCTATGTATTTCTGAAATGGGAACAAAATATAGAGTTTAGAAACAGTAGCTATTTGCACATTTCTGAAATTGGGAGTACCCATACTAGCATGAGAATTATAGGTAATTTTTCAAAATTACATCTTTTTTACACATTGTCTTTCATTTGGAAGGCAGAAATGCATCAAAAGTCAATAGGTAATAACAGTTGCTCTACAATTCTGTGTTACACTAAGTCTCCCGAGAAAAATGCTACCTCACTTGTGTGGATAGGCCTAGTGCCAGCGACAGTAAACTGCCCAAAACGCATCGTGGACAAACCACATTTTCACAGAGAATAATTTCCTTTTTTCGCAAAGTGCCTAGCTGTTGTTTTTGAACCCTAGCTCTGCTGGCACCTAGGGAAACCTAGCAAACCTATACATTTTTTAAAACTAGACACTCAGGGGAATCCAGGATGGGGTGACTTGACTGGCTCTCACCAGGTTCGTTACCCAGAATCCCTTGCAAACCTAAACAATTGTCCAAAAAACAAATTTTCCTCACATTTCAGTGGTAGAAAGTTCTGGAATCTGCATGGATCCACAAAATTCCACCCACCCAGCTTTCCCCAAAGTCTTCCAAGAAAAATGGTACCTCACTTGGTGGGTAGGCCTAGTGTCCGCGACAGGAAACGTCCCAAAACGCAATTTGGACACACCACATTCTCAGAGTGAAAAATTGCACTTTTTTTGCAAAGTGCCTAGCTGTAACTTTTGAACCCTAGCTCTCCCGGCACCTAGGGAAACCTAGCAAATCTATACATTTTTGAAAAGTAGACACCCAGGGAAGCCAGGATGGGGTGACTTAACTGGCTCTCACCAGGTTCTGTTACCCAGAATCCATTGCAAACCTGAAAAATTATCCAAAAAAAACACATTTTCCTTACATTTATGTGGTGCAAATTTCTGGAATCTGTGTGGATCCCCAAAATTCCACCCACCCCGCGTTCCCCAAAGTATTCAGAGAAAAATAGTACCTCACTTGTGTGGGTAGGCCTAGTGTCCGTGACAGGAAACGGCCCAAAACACATGGTGGACACACCACATATTTACAGTGAAAAATTGCCCTTTTGTTGCAAAATGCCTAGCTGTAGTTTTTGAAACCTAGCTCTGGTGACATCTAGGGCAACCTAGCAAACCTATACATTTTTTAAAACAAGACACCCGGGGGATGCTAGGGAGGTGTAGCTTGCATGGATCCCCCAACGTTTTCTTACCCAGAATCCCCTGTAAACCTCAACTATAGCTGAAAGAAATCACTTTTTCCACACATTTTTGTGTGGAAAAGTTGTGGCATCACAGGGCTGACACAAATTTCCTACCACCCAGCGCTCCCCCGGGTCTCCCAATAAAAATAGTGCATCACTCGCGTGAGTGGGTCAAGTACCCACGACAGGCAAGGGCCCAAAACCTAGTGAGGGGACATCAAAATTACCTATCACAAACCAACCTGGTTTTCAAGGGGGGTCCCATGCGTTTTTGGCCCCAAGCTCGGCGGCCAGCCAGGGAAACCTACCAAACCCACAAATTTCTGAAAACTAGACACCCAGAGAATTCCAGGGAGGTATGGCTTGTGTGGATCCCCCAACGTTTTCTTACCGAGAATCCCCTGCACACCTCAAATTTAGCTGAAAAAAATCACTTTTTCCACACATTTTTGTGTGGGAAAGTTGTGGCATAACTGGGCAGACACAAATTTCCTACCACCCAGCGTTCCCCCAGGTCTCCTGATAAAAATGGTGCCTCACTCGTGTGGGAGGCCCAAGTACCCGCAACAGGCAAGGGCCCAAAACGTATTGAGGCAACTTCAAAATTGACCTGGTTTTGCAAGGGGGGTCACCTGGGTTTTTTGCCCAGTGCTCGGTGGCCAGCTAGAGAAACCTACCAAACCCACACATTTCTGAAAACTAGACACCCGGGGGATTCGAGGGAGGTATGACTTGCGTGGATCCCTCAACTTTTTCGGTTTCAGTGAAATTATGTCAGCATGACGTGCAAGCTGATTGTCATTTCTAAGCCTGGCAAAGCACTACGCTACGCTCGCGTAGTTTGCAAAGTTTGCGCTACTTCGCACTACGCGAATTGCACGTGGCACAGTGCAAACACGCGTAGCGTAGCGTAGTGCAGCGTTCATTTTTTGCTTGCTCGCGGTCCTCAACGTCAAGTTGGCGACCGCGAGCGAGCAAAATGACATCCCGGCGAGACTTTTTCCTCGTTCGCGATCAGCAACATCAAGTTGCCGACCGCAAGCGTGGAAAATAAACCTCCCGACGAGCTTCTCAACGCAGGGAAGTCAGGTCCGCGTTGAGAAAGCTGCCGCTCGAGTAGAAATCTACTCGAGCGTCCGAAAACGACCGCTTGCACTGTGCAGGATGCAGTTTGCACTGATTGCGCAGTGCGGACAAGCATCCGGCACTGTGCAATCTGTGCGAACAGCATCTTGCACAGTGCACTATGCGCCACTTCGCAAACTACGCCCAGGGTTAGTCATTTCACTGAAACGGGAGGGGGGTCTTGGGAGCTGGAGAAGCTCTTCCCCAGCTCCCGAGGCTACAGGGGTGAAAAAGAAATCCTTCTGGTGCCTGCACCAGAGGGATTTCCGGGGCCATTTGTCATGACGGCCGGGAGCCGCAGTGCGCACACGAGCACCGTTGCGCACGACGGCTCCCAGCCATTGTGCCCATGGAAGGGGTTAAGCAATTTGTCCATCTGTGACACTTGAAGTTGCGGCTATGCTGTGGTGTCCTCAGTATCTGATATACGACGCTCCGCCCGTCATGTTAATCCACCTTCTGAACTAAAATATCTAGACGAGTGTACATGGTGTCCATTTTTCCAGAGATGTCTGCTAGACTGTGTTGCATACCCAAAAGGAACGACTTGACCTCATCCCCAGAGGTGGAGGATTGCGATTATGGCTAGTCCTCACTGGGATGGATGGAATCCACTGAGTTGGAACGTGTGGTCGTCCTTTTTGCATCAAAGACCTGCTTAGACTGGCGCCCATCTGGTTTCCCCATGGTTGTCATAAGCAAGGGTGAACAGCGAGAGAAGGTGTCCGTCAGAATAAGGTGCAGGACCGGATTGTGGAAGGCTGCGCTATCGGACCAAGACTGATGGGAATATGGGGCAGCGCAGTGTCACGTCCTGACTAGGGGTGGGCGAAATTTGCGGAATTCACTTTCGCAAATAATCGCGAAAATGTTAAAAATCTCCGCAAACACGCGGAAATATCGCAAAGATGCGGAAGTTTTTTTCCCGCCCGTTCGTGGTATTTTCTGCATGGTCGCGGCTCGCCAACATACCCATGCGGTTGCTCGCGGGTGCGGCCATCTTGTTTTCACTTGTCTCGCGGTGCATGATCGCGAGAAGAAAGACGTGATCGCGTGACGAATGACGTTACTGCAGGCGCGAACTGTCTCCGAGACAGCGCAAATGGCTACCAACAATCCAACATCTCGTGGAGAACGCGACCGGATCGGGAAAACCGAAATGTCAAATTATCATAATTTCCGCGAGCGGAACGGATTTTTATCCCAGGCCTAGTCCTGACTGCCGGTCAGCAAATCTGGTCACCCCTGCAACAGCAAGAAGCAGAGTGGGCGGGGTCTATCGGCGCAGCTAACAGTGGAAGTAGGTGCGTGGTAGTGGAACTCCCAGCTGAAGGTACCAACGGGAAGCAAAAGAATGCACCAATATCCTGGCAATCAACAGGCCTACAACACACTGCCCAGCGGGTTGTCTCGTGTTTTTGGGTGTCCCACGTAAGTGAGGATGGAATTCTGGCAGGGACAAGAATCAGGACGGTAGGCAGGGCTCAGCAATCCGACAGTGCTGCAAAATAACTGCAATCTGGGGAAAAGTAGAAGGCGGTGTCCCAAAGTGGCCTGAAAGGATGAGGGCCAAAGCCTAGGGCTCGGACAGTGCTGCTCAGTGAGGGATGTAAAGGGGCGCCAAGGCCTGTCAGGTCGTTAGCGGCCGAGCCAGCACAGGCCTGCAGACGTCGGGGGCAAAAAAAAAAGCAGAGCAATCAGTTGGTACGTGGCTCTGTACTGTAGACAGCAATCTGTACCGTTTGGGAAAGCTTAGCCTCCAAAATTGTAGCGCATGAGTAATAGGCGAAGGATAGTCCCAGGGGGAGAAAGTGGGGCGCAGGTCACGGCAGTTTGCAGCAAAACAAGAGCGCAGCTGGTCAGGGTCCTTTCTGAAAATGGCGCCCGCCTCAATGAGGAGATAGGAGGGCGCCCGCCGAGAGCACCGCATAAAGCCTGCACCACGGGGCACAAACAGGAGCCAGCCGTGTCCACCAGTTGCGTGCAGATGTTCGCGCTGGGGGTGACCAGCAATTGCAGGAGAGCGTCCAGACCACAGCAGCGACAAGGGGGCTGGAGCGCGACACAAAACTGAACGCACGGCGGTTCCCTTACTGCATTTCACAGTGCACTGCTTCTCGATGGGTGTCTGGCGAGAGCTGAGGGAGCCGAAAGTGCAGTCCAGGGAACAGTGCGGCAGCACTGGGGCCGATTTCCAGCACCAGCATAAGTGGTCCGTCCACAGAAGGGGGAACATCCGGGCAGCAAGGCACGCGGTGGCAGCGCCTCACGGACACAGCACTTCATGGCAAGAGAGAGCTTTCAGCCAGCCGAGCAGTCTTGAAAATCTGTCACCACAGGTGAGTCTATGAGCGGCGGACAGATTAAGATCTCAGCGCAATATGAACGGATGGCCTACCACCACGTGGAATCCCAGAGGCTTGCGTGACAGCGGCGGCTGGGCAGGGCTCCAGGCGAATTCCCCCTCACTACCCGCAGATATTGGAAGTTAGCAACAGAAGCACTTGGCAAAGTCCGAGTGCTCCGAATTTTTCACCAAAGCAGGTGGATGGTTGGAAGAGCAGGCGACAGGACTCAGATAGTGGGTTCCGAAGTGCACCATAGACGCGTTCGGGTGGCACCTCCCGGCTGGTGACCTAAGAGACCAGGTGTTTTGGGAAGACATCCAAACCGCCATAGTTGACTATTTTAAACACAATGAAAATACTGTAGCATCACAGGCCACACTGTGGTAGGCCTTCAAGGTTGTAATACGTGGAGTCTACATTGCGAAGCAGGGGAAGGGCTGTGGGCTCTGTGATCTTACACACCTGGAGGGTGAGATCCGCTCTCGGGAGCTGCAATATTTTGCACATTATGACCCATCCACATTAGCGGCCACTAGTGGCAAGCTGGTGGAGTATGAGCAAGCAGACCAGAAGGAGACTCACTAACTGGGAAAGGTGGCTACTGCTAGGCGATATGGGGGGGAGACAGAGCTGGTAAGACCTTGGTGAACATGCTACGTAAGCCATAGGCAAGTGACTACATAGTTGAGCTTGGCGACAACCAACATGGTGAGTATTTGGAAACTGCAGCTGTGCAGAGGGAATTGACTACTTTTTTCTTCAGACTTTACACAACTACGCAGACCGTGCCGCTTCTGGAAATCATGTCTAATCTTGACTCGATGTAGCTGCTGTGGCTTGCTGAGGGTCATCAGCATTTTTTAGATGAACCGTTTACCCAGGGTAAAATTCTACAGGTCATTAACTCAGTGCCACGAGACAAGACCCCTGGACTGGATGGCCTTACGGATGCATTTTAGAAAGAGTACGCTGTTCTTCTCACCCCACACCTCCTTGCTCTCTGTGGGGAAGCCCTTGCTATGGGTGCTCTCAAACCCACCCTGCATAAAGCTCTGATTGCATTGATATACAAACCAGACAAAAACCCCCACAAATGGGAGTCCAACTGACGTCTATCCACGATTAAGGTGGATAATAAAATCCTGCCGAAACTGATCACTGCAAGATTACTACAGCTCCTGCTCAGCGTTACACGACCTGAACATTCGGCCTCTCCACACATTGGTGGTGTTCTTGGACACTACTAAGGCATGTGATTCCCTAGAGTGGCCCTATTTGTTTACAGTACTCTCAGGTCTGGGTATGAGACCCAAGTTTGTAAGACTCATTCACCTACTATATGCCTAGCCTCTTGCCCATTTGCGTATCAATGGAAAGATCACCTCTTCCTTTCCTGTGTCCTGTGTTGAGGGGCACCCGACAAGTGTGTCCATTTTCTCCTATATTATTAGCTATCACTATGGAGCTCCTTATGGTGCAGCTTAGACTTCACCACTCACATCACGGTTTAGCAGTAACACCCCACAAAATCCTGTTGTTTATGAATGCCCACAATGTCACCCTGTACGTGAGACACCTGCTAGATAATTTAGACCCACTTATATGCAAATTTACTAGACTTGGGGGCATAGCGGGCATCCACATCAACTGGGCCATGTTGAATCTCTTTCCCCTAACAGGCGTGACTAAAGAATTTCCCCCTGAGTTCCTACTCTACTAGGCGAGAGAACCAATAAGATACCTGGGTATCAGGCTCAGAAATCTAGATGACCTATGGAGAGCTAACTTTGGGTGCCTAATGACATGGCTGGAAAAGAGAGTGGAGAGCTGAATGAAACTCCTGCTGTCCCTTACTGGATGGCTGCCCATCGCTAAGATGGTTGTCCTTCCTAAGTTCCTCTATTAGTTTCTCACCCTGCCTCTCCCACTACCACTGCACTTTTACAAGTGGCTCAGTTCGCACATGGTGATGCTCATGTGGGCGGGTAAGCAACCTCGTTTAAAGTGGAAGCTACTGACACTCCCCTTTGAGCAGGGGGGCATCACAAGCAGTATGGCAGGCATCAGTGCAGATCACCTTCTTGAGCTGCTTCCTAGAATTCAGCTCAGTCAAGGGGGCAACAATGGTACCATTCGCTTGACAAATCTCCTATAGTATCCTGTGACATCTAAAAAGGTTCTCACCTCGGTCTGGTTTTTGGGGGGCTCTCAAGCCAGAATAGTGTCGATCTTAGGCTGTAGGGGCACCACCTGTCCGCTTACTACCTAGTTCCCTAAGTACACCATAAACCCTTGCCCGATCTGGCACCTACTGGCCTAGATCGTGAGGCCTGCCTTCTGCAGAGCCATCAACACTTCCCAGAGATGTTGCAAGTGATCTTCCCAGCTAGAACTAAATGCTGCAATGTCATCCAGGTAGGCGGCACTAAAATCCTCTAGTCCAGCCAACACCTGATTACCCAATCTCTGGAACATTGCCTGGGCATTCTTCAATCCAAAGGGCATGACCCAGAATGGTAGTGCCCCTCTGGGGTTGAGAATGCTGACCTCTCCTTGGCACAATCAATTAACTTGGCAGCCCCCAACGATCACTGAGCTCAGCAGCTCAGTTAATGGGGTGCGCTTCAATCATGGTAATGGCATTGAGCCCACAGTAGTCCACACAGAACTGCAGTTCAGGAGTGGCAATGGTGCAGCAGCCTTTGGGACCAAGACCACTGGGTTGGCCCAAGGACTGTTAGAGGGCTCTATCACTCCTAACACCAGCATCTTAGAGACCTCTTCTTTGATGCTAGCTCTGACCCTGTCAGTCTGCCTGTAAATCTTGTGCTTCACCGGAGGACTGTCCACATCATGGGTACACCAATGGGGGACACCTGGGGTCAGGGAGAACAGGGTGGCAGACTGCCCCAACAACTGGCGAAAGTCACTCTGCTGGTCAGTGCAGGGGCGAGGCTCACACCTTCCACTGACCCATCATGCTCCTTGGTAGACAGACGGTCAGGAAGAGGCTTACTCTCCTCCTCGACCCCATCATCTGTCGCCAAGAGCATGCTCACTTCAGACCTCTCAGTTCGGTTTGAAGCGGTTCTCATGGAGGACTCTCAAAGGGTTCCTGTGAGTCTGCAAATTCACCAGGTAGGTGACGTTACTTTTGCACTCCTCCACCTCAAAAGGCCCAGTCCACTTGTCCTGAAGAGCACAAGGCTCTACTGGTGCCACCCCCCACACTTTCTGGCCAGGCTGAAACTCTACCAATCATACAAGATTTTCATCTCCTTGTGACTTTTAGGTTAATCGGAGTGAGTTTCCTTAAGCGGGAAGTTTGGTTCCTGAAAGCCAGCATGTAGCTAAAAACATCCTGGGGAGTTTTCCTGGGAGCTGTCCCCCAGTCTTCCTTAACCATACTGAGAGGTCCTCTCACAGGGTGCCCATACAGAAGCTCAAAGGGACTGCACCCTAAAGACTTCTGTGGTATCTCACTGTATGCAAAGAGAAGGCATGTTAAGAAGATGTCCCACTTATGCCTCATGGGTTCTGTCAGGCCCTTGATCATGCCTTTTAGGGTTTGATTGAATCTTTCTACCAACCCATTACCTTGGGGGTGGTAAGGAGTGGTGAACTTGTAGGTTATACCACACTCTTCCCACAGGGATGTCATATACTTCAATATGAAATTGGTAACCTGGTCAGATACCACCTCTCTGGGGAACCCAACATGGAAAAAGATCCCCATTAATGCCCATACCACCACTGGCACCGTTGTTGTTGTCCAGGTATCGGGTGGCATGGTCCACCAGGACCAGGATATACCTGTTGCCCATGGCTGTCTTGGGGTCCAGTGGCCCCACAAGGTCCATCCCGACCCTTTCTAAAGGGGTGCCAACAACTGGAAAAAGTTGGAGAGGAGCTTTCACTTCCTCCCACTCTTTCCACTTGCAAGGCAAGTTTGGCAAAACTTACAATGTGCACCTGACTTCCTTCACATATGGTGCCAAAAGAAGTGGGTGGCAATCCTGTCAAAGGTCTTGTCCTGCACCAAATGTACTGCCAAAGGCATGTAATGAGTAGGGGTGGGCGGAATTTGCGGAATTAACCTTCGCAAATTATCGCGAGAATGTTTAAAATTATCGCAAACAAGCAGAAATATCGCAAAGATGCGGAAGTTTTTTTCCGGCATGTTCGCGAGATTTTCTGCATGGTTGCGGGTCGCCAACTTACCCATGTGGTTGCTTGCGGGCGCGGCCATCTTGTTTTGAGTTGTTCTCGCGGTGCATGATCGCGAGAAGAAAGACGTGATCGCGCGACGCATGACGTCACTGCGGGCGCGAACTGTCGCGAGACAGCGCAAATGGCTAAAAACAATACAACATCTCATGGAGAAGGCGACCGGATCAAGAAAACTTGTCGGCGAACGCAGGGATTCAGGTAAGGCGATCGCGCGCGCGCGAGAATGTATCATTTTACAGCGCGAGCAAGAAACAAATTATCGCCAAGCTGCGGAAACCGGAATTTTTGACATTTTCGCGCTCTCCGCGGAACGCAAAAATGTCAAATTATCGCAATTTCCGCGAACGGAACGAAATTTTTGCCCAGGCCTAGTAATGAGCCAGATCCAGTAGAAAGGTCCTGAAGTGCTGGGGTACCACCAGCAGATGGGCTGTCCTAGGCTCAACGATCTTAGGCTCACTGTACAGGAGACCATTCTCCAAGTAGATCCTGTGTGATCCAGACTGAACACCAGCTGCCTGGTTTGCAGCCTGCTGCCACAAACCCTCTAGAGAAGGGCATTCTTTATGCTCCCTGCGGAACTCTTCACTGTTGGGACCCCCTTCTTGCTGCCAATGGCTCCGCTCAGATAAGTCTCCTAGTTCCGCCACTTGCTCCCCTGTAGGTGCCAGGCCGACCCTTCCAGGTCAGCCTTCTCCCGGACCATGGGAACTTCAGGAGTGGGTTTCCTGTGCCCCCTGCCCTTTCTCTTGGCAGGCACCTGGGCCACTGTTTCAGGCTACAGGTCCTTCTGCTCACCCTTACTGGCTGCTAGGGTTCGAGTGGTCACGCTTGCCCACTCTGGCAACCCAGGCATCTCAAAGTGAGACCTGAGTTTCACATCGATCAACAAGGACGGCTCCAGGTCAGTACCAGCAGAAAATATACAGGCATGGTAGGGCTTACAACCACCCTCGAGGCACCTGAGACCCCCCCACTCAAAGGAACCTGTGCTACCTAACACTGGCGCTCTGAGCTGTCCACATCAACTACTTGGTGGAATGCCCCGGGGGCTACTTTCTCCTCAGAGACCAGTTGAAACAGGACTGAGGTCACACTGGCTCCAGTATCTCTGAGAGCCTCTACCATGCACCCATTGATGGTCACCCAGGCACTGTAGTTATTGTTTGCAGGCACTTAGTTTCTTGGGACCATTTCACTGATCCCAAGTGAGACAAGGTTAATTTCTGTTCGATCCCCACTCTTGATTGGGTACCCCTCCTTCCTAAGCACTACACTAGGCAACACCTTGGAATGCCCACAGGTGGGTGGCTGTGCCTTCTTGGGGCCCTTTGGATCCCCCTTCAAGTGACCCACCTGCTCACAGGCATAGCACTTGCCGGTATCTGCAGGCTTCCCTAAAGAGACCCCTCGTTTCTTATCTCCTGGGGGATGGAAACCTTTACCCTGGGTACCAGTTTGGGGCCATCTAGAAAACCTGAATACCTATCACATTACTGCCCTTCACCCAACTTTCCAATGACCTACAAAAAGAATCTACACATTCTAACCAAAAGTTTGCATCGGTTTTCCTACTGGACCTAAATTGATCCCTGTACTTGTCTGGAGTGAGACTACACCTGATGAGAAGGGCCTCCTTCATGTCAGTGTAGGTGAGTTTCTGCCCCTTACCTAAAGCCACTGAAGTGTCCCACCTCTCTTTTTGGAAAAGATGCCACAATCCTGATCCCCAATTATTTTCAGGACCCCAATTCATGTGTATAGCTGTCTCATAACCCTGAACCCACCTTTGGATATCATCACCCTTCTTGTACTCCTTGCCTACATTTTTAGGAATGTGTGCTGTGCACTCTGGGAGCACTGAGGAGTTGCTGTCACCATTTGTTTTTGATCTACTTCTCTGATCCAGCTCCTTTACTCTAAGCTTGTGGTCTAACATCATCCTTTTCCTCTTCCATTGTCAACTTGAGCCTATCCAGCTCCATTGCATCTCTCCTTACTTCCAGCCTGTCCTCCAGCTACTCTGGTGACAAGCTACTACTGCCTGACCTGGTGGGTACCTCCCTCCCAAAAACACATCAACCCTTAGAATAGGCTTCCCCGACCCCACACCAAGATCTCCAGATTGCTCACTGGCATGTCTGGCTGCTACCCAGGCCCTCAGCACCTCCTGTAGCTCCTCTTTTCTGGTGAGGCCTCTGATTTGGACTCCAAGATTTTTACAAATAGCCTTCAACTCCTTTACGTTGTAGGTTTCCAACCTTTCTTCCTCAAAGGCTACTTCCAGTGATGCAACTGATGATGTTATTGACTTAGACATGATGCAATAGAAAGTTCAAGTTTCCAACAAATGGCAAGATCAAAAATAGACCAAGAAAAAACAGCATGTGCTACGTAATGGTCTGCAATATGGTAGTAGTATACACCAATAATAGTGCAAATGCAAGTCCTATTCTCCCCGCTGACAAACAATGTTAGAAATGCGGGTCTCTAGTTGGCAGGTTGTTGTTCTCCCCAAAAAGAGACCCTTCTTCCTAGTCAGGAAAAGGGAGTTACACTCCTAAAAGAACCCCTGCTCACCCCCTTGGTAGCTTGGCGCGAGCAGTCAAGCTTATCTCCAAGGCAGTGTGTAAGGCATTTGCACCAGATTCAGGTAGTAGGCACTCAGAGGCAGGGAAAACCAATATTCCTATTTGTCCACATAGACAACACTGATTTTCGCCTGACTGGCACATAGGAAATTGAAGAACTCAGCGCACCAAATAATTACCGTGATTCTAAATAGAAAAACAATCTTCCAATTTTGCCTACCTCCAAGACTGAATATAAAAAATGGGGTTGCTGCCGCAAAACAAAACAGATTAGTTGCAAAGAGATAAATCAACATAGCACCCAGTTCTAATATCTACTACATGGCTACACAACACTATTTTCGGATGGAAAAGATGGATGGCCACCAGCAGCGGCTCCTCCACTAAGGGGGAGGAGCGTCACCGCACAGCACTTTGAACAGTACAAAAAAGGAAAAATAAAATGATGATTACACAACGTTATTATCATTACATTTTTCAGGACAGGGCGTAGCTGGGCTGTCAGAGTATGGGGAAAGGAAATATGTGGAGGAGGTGTGGCTCAATGATTAGAGCGGCAGACCCACATGCAGAGATCTAGCCCGGGACCAGGTTTCAATTCCCCGCCTCGGTGGGTCTTGGGCTCAAAAATTCCACGGACCTGATAATTCTCGCCTCGGTGCCATTCCAATCATGGAGTCCCACTCTGCAACTCTGGGCAATAGCTTGCTTAATCTCCACAACGGCCCCCACAACGCTAAGGATGCCTGGCCTCCACTTTGGGGGTGCCCAGGAGTGGACGCCTCACAGGGAAAGCCAGGATGGGTTCCACAGCGGTATTCGTACAAGCGCCTTGAGACCCTTGCGGGTGAGTAGTGCGCTATACAAGTATCAATTTACATTTACATTACATTTACCATAAGTGCGCATATCAGTTTGGCTGGCCAAATAGACATGCACACTGAGCATTTCTCCACCCCCATTATGTTGAGTGGAGAACTGTCCCAAGCACTTCCTGAGAGGCCAAATAGGCCGCCTTAGACAAATCACAATGCTGCTGTCATGCTGGTGCCAACAGAGTCGTGATTGGCTTAGGGGAGTCTGGGAGCCTGTGTGTTTCCACTCTGTGCTGCTGGGAAGAAAAGAGGATGGAGGAGAGGCAGCCACCTGCCTAACATGCAAGTGAGAAGTAAGAATAACCGGTTGCTCTACACTATCGCAAGGCCCAAAAAGATTGAGATGGGACTGCAAACTATGCTATCCTCAGGCCATAGGGGGCAAAGAGAAGAACGCAACAGAGCCCTCATTATTCCACAAGGTACAGATGGTATCCTGATAGCTGGGGGATGGCCTTAATTCACTCTTTGGTGGCACAGGTGCAGCAACTCTTAAATTGCATGGACCGCAGCCCTAATGTAAAATGCAATTGACCGGATGGCAAATACTATATCACTGGGGTTCCCGGTGGCACGATATTGGTTTCAGGATGGGTGTCATCGGTTAGTCTTAAACAGCGCCGAACACTCGGCTCTCCCATAAATTACCCCTATCTGTGTACTGCATAAAGAAAATATAAATAAAACCTGCAACAGTTTTGATCAACAAACAGCGTGTGGTCTCTTTTGTGAGATGCAAACTGTGTCTGTTGCAAAAGTAAGAATGACATATGACAGAAGGGCTGGGGGAAAATACTAATATTTATGCCTTTGGTGGCACAATGTAATGGTCGAGGTGATGTTGTTTGGGAGAGGGGTAGACACAGTTGGCCATGGCTCCTCTGTATCTCTTTTAGTAAGCATTTGGCGCCAGTATCTTGTGCCTGCAGAAAGCTGTCTTGTTTTTGTTTCTCTAAAAGCACTCTGAACCGTGTAGGTCTTTGATGCCCGGCCAGAAATGTGTGCTCCTTTTTAATCTTTTAATAATTGTAATGGAATATCCCCAAAATGTTGGACCGGGAGTCACTAGAACATCTACAAAAATAAAAAATGCACAATAATCTGGGAAAGTATTATAATCCATTGTTTCTGATGCCATCCCAAACCACAGGGGGACACACTGATTGCCAAAAACGCTAAGTTTTCACGATGGTTGTTTTTTCTTCACGACAGGAGACGTTTGTTATTCTGCGATGTTGTTTTGGACTACCGAGAAGAAATGCTTCTATTTTGTGGGGATCTGGAATCACGGTTTTTCCTTAAATATAAATGCAAAAGCAATTCGTCCCGAAAAAGCTAACAAAATTGAGTTAAAAGTACTGTGGCAATTCATCCTTTAGTTTAGCTTCAGCAAAGTCAAATGAGCAAAAAAAGTTTACTTGTAGACTAGAAAAGTGGGTGGATCCGCACATCTTTCATTATCTCCCTATTAAGTGTGGCATTCATTACCTGTAGACTCGGAGAGGACGCAATGACGCACTTCCTCGACGTAGATGGCCCCACCTACGTCTTTCACGCTATTTGTAGGATACGTTTTGAAAAGTCACGCTGGTGGTCCCTGGCAGATCTAAAGAAACGTATTCCCACCCAAAACCTTATTTGCTCCTCTGCCTTCTTGTGTATTTCCTAGGGCGAGACTGCAGGAAAACGCACCTTTCATCTTTGAGAACAACCCCTCCTAGGTTTCCCCACTCCAGCATCTTTATTATAATTAAAGCTCCTGCTAATGGTATTTTGTTTTTTACATTTCTTTCTGTATTAATCCTTATTTACCTTTTGCTCATTTTATTAATATTTATCCACATTTATGTGGTGATTTGCGTAAAAATGCTTATTTTCCCACATCTATTTAGCCGATAAACGTAAATCCCTTCCAGGCGGCGAGTCGTCCCGCCCCACTCCCCTTGCCAGTTTTCACCAACTGCACGCTTTTACCTTGAATCACCACTGAAAACGCTCTTTGGTGCCTGGAAAGGTCACAGTTTATTCATTAACATAACTTTATACATTTCAATTGTTCATGGTCATATCCACATTTAATGTCCATGTTATATATTTTCATCTATTGCTCTTTAAGCTTTTCTCTTGCATTATGGAACCAGCCTACTCAATATCCTGTGAGGGGAGGTGCCCCCTTTTCTGGGCTTCTGATTCACGGGTCTAGACTTCAGCTTGCTACCGATTTGGAAGGTGTCGGTCTGGACCTGCCCGGGCTGCAAGTGCCGTCCCGCTCGCCCTGTAACCCTTTCGTGGGCCCTCCCTTCTCCCAGGGGTCCCTGCCGTGTGGCATCCCAAGGACCTTACTTGAGCATCTACTTTACTTTCCCTGAGGCTGAGTCCTTGCCATCTTCTCCCTTGGTAACCCTGCTGTGAGGCATCCCAAGGATCCTGCGGGAGTACACCTAGATGCTAAAACATGACCTTTGCCCTTCCAGAGATGGGCCACCTCTTACCGGGGAAGATTTACCACCTCTGCGGATGTACTATAAGAATATGTGAAGATACAAAGGCCATTTATTAGCATAAAACGGTGCCTTGACACATTCATTTTCATGACTAAAGAATTACTGGTAACATAAAATAATATAGCGCAAGGGAAAATACCGTAGGATTGCACTAGCTTGCGTTATCTTCCTGGATAAAGTCGTAATCATAACGAAAGCTGAGACTTTTTCCTGGCAGAAAAGCTGTTAGTATTAGTGGCTGCACGGGGTACCAAGGGGAACCTCACTGCTAGTGTTAGACGTGTTTCATTCGAGGATGGAGCAGCAATGAGAGCGTCAACACAGATCAACTTTGCGAGGTTTTGATTGAGGCCAATAGAGGTCAGTGTGAGAAGTTGGCCTGATATGTAGTGCTCACTATTCTAGTGATCACTGTGTATCATTCCAAACGACCCTTATTGATGATTGGTTGTAAGTCAACCTTTTAGACCAGCTATCCTAGTAGCGTGGATACGAGCAGTCTTTAGGCTAAACTCTAGAGGGCGTGTTAAGCCAGCTGTTTACCATCACATATACCCCTTGAACACCAAGTGAAAGGACACCACACAAGTTGTTATGAAAATAAAAGGATATTTATTTATAACAAGACTACCCTGGCTCTTTATGAGTCAGGGAGCTAAGCACACTACAAAACTCTTAGGAAAATACTTCAGTTGCACAATTTACACAAATGCCCGAGGGGCACGAGAAACCATCTACACTAACAGTGAAATACGAATGGTTAGAGTCTGGAGATACTGATTCCGGAGTGATCCGATCAGTGGGACTAAACGAAAAAGGAACTGGACACTTGTAGAGCGAACCTGCGATGGAGCACCGAGATGCTCGAGTTACCTAGCCCGGAGGCTGCGGCTGCGTGAAGTTCGGCAAGATGTCGGGAGTCCTCGTGTAGTCTCAGGAGCCTGAAAGAAGAAGTTGCTGGCAGGCGACCAGTGACGATGTTCAGAGCGATCCAAGCCTGGATCGGTGGTGAAGGAAAACCTGAAAGCAGAGGGGACTCAGTTCTCAACCGCTAGCCAGCGATCGTGTGGGTACCAGGAGGGTACCGGCTGAAGTCACCTCGACCAGGTGAGTGGGTGACGTCGGACTCGGCTGTTCCTCGGACCAGGAGGCGCGGCGGCGACCAGGATGGAGGGCGAGCTGTCCCACGAAGGTGTCTGCTGTCGATGATGCTGGGCCCAGGAAGGGGCAGCGGATCTTGGCAGTGGCCACCCAAGCGGGGGAGTCAAGATGGCGTCGGGAGTGGACCAGGAGGGTCCGTGGTACTCCTCTGTTGAAGGGGAGCAAGAGCCAGTCTGGAGCACCCAGACTAGTGATGAAACAATCGTGGTGCGTCGTGAAGAGGGCCACAAGCCGGTCGGCAAGTGGTCGAACAACGCGGTGAACAACAAGGAGCGGAAGGGCCCCCACGCAGATCTCGGGGATGCTGGGGAGGCAGACTTCGATGCTGGAGCTGCTCAGGGTTAGGGCTTCTCAAACCCTAGGTGCACTCACTCGAGGGTCCCTCGGTGGGCGTGCTAGATAAGCGTCGTGCAGGTTCTGAAGATAGCCGGTCCCGCAGGTCTCGTCACACCTACGACTCTCAGCTGAGCTGATGAGGGAGGTAAAAGGTCAGAGATGGCAGGGAACTCGGGTCTCGTCGAGCTGGGCAGTCTTGATCCGTAGGAGAGACTTACAGCAAACCGCAAGCGCTTAGATGGTGCCTGCTGGTGCAGGGTGGCTACTCCTTAGCCACAAGGGAGAGTCTTCAGAAATAGTCAAGAGTTCCTTTCGTGGAAAGTAGTTCGTGATTCGGAGTTATCCGATTATCTGATTATCCAATTTGGGAAGGGGACTCGCTCCTACCTTTATTCTAAGAAAAAGGGGCTGGCCCGTGACTAGGTTCTACCTATGGGTGGAGCCAGGAGGGGGGTGGTTACACCCCTATCCTTTGTCCGGCTTCGCGCCAGCTCAGGGGCTGGTGTGCCCCCGAAACTGGTTTGAGCCGGGCTATGCACAGTGAGCACCGGGGTGCCACTGGCAATCACCTTCCTTTCAGCCCTGCCTACCTGGGATACACAAACCCTGTCTGGGATGGTGCTAACACCGCCCTCGACAGGAAACCCTTTGTCCAAGCTCCCTTCGCTGGAAGGTCTCCCAGCAGCAGGAGGTCAGACTTGTGTCTGGTGGCAGCATCCATTTTGTGATGCTGAGGCTTGAGTCAACTTTAACCGGGGTTCAAGGTTACTTCCATGTCGTGTCCCTCTAAAAGGGGGGAATGCTAACCCCGTCACCAGGACTGGCGAGGGGTTCGTATTCCCATTCGTATGACACCTTACTCGACATGTATAGGTGATGCGATGCCAAAGTTAGCAAATAACCGCAAGGATTATAATGCATTAAAAGTAGTTGGCCCGCGTCACCATGGAACGGCTATTAGGACTTGGTTCCGCAAGCCGTCGACGGGCTCAGCTCGCGCCAGAGCACCGTCCCACATGATTCCCTGCACTCTGCCTTCAGGATTGTTAAGGCCTGCTATAGGAGTGACTGATAGGAATCCATGTGTCCATTTTAGGGTTTAGGTGTAGGAATACTACACCTACAGCAACGGGTGATTACACCACGTGGCCCCAGCTGTCGTGCAGCCAGTTGTGTCAGATTTGGGCGGCCATTCCGGGGGTGGCATAATACATGCTTCAGCCCCTGGTAGGCCCTGGGTACACCGATGCCCTGGATACCTGTGGTATGCTGAGACAGGGACTGACAAGGCGGCCCAGTTCCAATTAGTGGATGCACCTAATGTACATGTGTGTTAATTTCGAGAGAGAACAGCTAGGCTGTGGGTCTGATTGGCAGGCCCACAGCCGGAGAAAGTCGTAAACCAATGAAGCAAAAGCAAAAAATCTGGGTGATCATAGGATTGCAGACCCTACTCTCCTACATGACCCCCCCCCCAAACTTTGGGACAATAAGCTAACCTTGACCAGGTGAGTCTTCTTGCTCTAAGTGGAAATACCTGGAGAGCCCATCTGCATTGCCATGATCAGTGCCAGGTCTATGCTCCACTGTGAAGTCCATCCCCTGTAGGGAAATGGACCACCTAAGTAGTTTGGGGTTTTCACCCTTCATTTGATTTAGCCACAAGAGGGGCTTATGGTCGGTCTGAATCTTGAAGTGAGTGCCAAACAAGTATGGCCTCAACTTCTTCAGGGCCCAAACCACAGCAAAGGCCTCCCTCTCAATAGCTGACCAATTCTTCTCTCTGGGGGTCAGCCTCCTGCTAATAAAAGCTATGGGCTGGTCATGACCATCAAAATTCAGTTGCGATAGAACAGCTCCCACACCCAGCTCCGAAGCGTCTGTTTGGACAATGAATGGTTTGGAGTAGTCTGGACTCTTTAGGATAGGTGCTGTGCACATGGCCTGCTTTAGGTCATCGAATGCCTTCTGACAGCTTGCTGTCCACTGAACTTTTTTTGGCATCTTTTTACTTGTCAGGTCGTTTAGCGGGGTCACAATGGATCCATAATTTCTGACAAATTTCCGGTAATAACCAGTCAGGCCCAAGAAAGCTCGAACCTGAGTCTGGGTGGTTGGAGGAGCCCAGTCCTGGATGGCCTGTATTTTGCTCTCCAATGGTTGAACCTGGCCTCCACCTACAAGGTGGCCCAGGTATACAACCTGTGTCTGCCCTATCTGGCACTTGGTGGCCTTGATAGTGAGGCCTGCCTTCTGCAGGGCCTCTAACACTTTCCTCAGGTGGACCAGGTGATCCTCCCAGGTGGAGCTAAAGACAGCGATATCGTCCAGATACGCCGCACAGAAGTCGTCCAACCCAGTGAGAACTCGATTCACCAGCCTTTGGAAGGTGGCAGGTGCATTTTTCAAACCAAAGGGCATTACCACGAACTGATAATGCCCACCCGGGGTAGAAAATGCTGTTTTGGGCTTGGCCTCCTCAGCTAACCTGATTTGCCAATACCCAGCTGTCAGGTCAAACGTACTTAAGTAGTTGGCCGAGGCCAACCGGTCGATAAGTTCGTCTGCTCTTGGTATCGGGTGGGCGTCGGTCTTAGTGACCGCATTGAGACCTCTGTAGTCCACGCAAAACCTCATCTCCTTCTTACCGCCCTGGGTGTGAGGTTTCGGCACGAGCACTACGGGGCTAGCCCAGGGGCTGTCCGAGGGTTCAATGACTCCCAGCTCCAACATTTTCTGCACCTCTGTCTTGATGCAGTCTCTGACATGATCAGGTTGCCGATAGATTTTACTCTTTACGGGCAGACTGTCCCCAGTGTCGACCTCGTGGGTACACCACTTGGTCTGACTGGGTGTCAGAGAGAACATATGTCGAAAGGATTGAAGAACCTGTTTACAATCCTCTTGTTGATGTCCAGAGAGGCTGCCACAAAAGACAACACCATCTACTGATCCATCGTCAGGGTTCTGAGAGAGCAGGTCTGGGAGAGGGTCACTCTCCTCCTCCTGTCCCTCATCTGTGGCCATGAGCAAGCCCATGCCCTCCCTGTCGACATATGCCTTGAGCCTGTTTACATGGAGCACCCTGTGGGGGCTCCGGGGAGTTCCCAGGTCTACCAAGTAGGTGACCTCTCCCTTTTGCTCAATGATCGTGTGGGGCCCAGACCATTTGTCTTTGAGTGCTGCTGGGGCCACTGGCTCCAGCACCCACACCTTCTGTCCAGGCTGATACACAGTTAGGACAGCCTTTTGGTCGTGCCAAGCTTTCTGTAATTCTTGGCTCGCCTCAAGGTTTTTAGACGCCTTCTCCATGTACTCCGCCATCCGCGAGCGGAGACCGAGCACATAGTCCACAATGTTTGATGCCGGCTTTCTGAGAGGTCTCTCCCATCCTTCCTTTACCAAACAAAGGGGTCCCCTTACAGGATGTCCGAACAGAAGCTCAAAAGGGCTGTAGCCAACCCCCTTCTGCGGGACCTCTCTGTAGGCGAACAAGAGGCAGGGTATCAGGACATCCCATCTCCGCCGAAGCTTTTCAGGTAGTCCGTGAATCATCCCTTTTAGGGTCCGGTTGAATCTCTCAACCAGCCCATTGCATTGTGGGTGATAGGGTGTGGTGAACTTGTAGTTGACACCACATTCCTTCCACATAGCAGTCAGATATCCCGACATGAAGTTTGCACCTCTGTCTGAGACGACCTCCTTAGGGAAGCCCACTCTGGAGAACACTCCAAGTAGGGCCCGTGCCACCACAGGTGCTGTAGTGGTCCTAAGGGGAATAGCTTCAGGATACCTGGTGGCGTGGTCCACCACCACCAGTATAAACTTGTGCCCTGATGCTGTCTGGGGTTCCATTGGTCCGACAATGTCGATCCCCACTCGTTCAAAGGGTACCCCCACCACGGGTAGTGGTATGAGGGGGGCCTTTGTCGTGCCACCTGACTTACCACTGGCTTGGCAAGTGACACAGGAGCGGCAAAACTCCTTCGTATCTTCGGACATGTGGGGCCAGTGAAAGTGTGGAACAATTCTGTCCCAAGTCTTATTCTGGCCTAAGTGACCTGCAAGGGGAATCTCGTGGGCCAAGGTGAGAAGGAAACCTCTCAGAGACAAGGGGATGACCAGCCTCCTGGTCGCACCAGGTTTGGGGTCTCTTGCCTCAGAGTACAGGAGTCCATCGTCCCAGTACACTTTGTGGGTACCTGTGGCGTTCCCTGCAGCCTCAGCAGCGGCCTGCTGTCTGAGGGGTTCAAGTGAGGGGCAGTCTAACTGTGCCTTCCCCAGGTCTTCCCTGGAGGGTCCCCCTGAGCCCAGAAACTCAACCTGACCAGGTTCAAGCTCTTGCGGCTCAGTTTCCCTCAGTTCTTTAAGGTCAGCCTCCTCGGAGACTTGATCCACGACCTGGGGCAAGGGGGAAGGCGAAGCCTTACCCTTACTGCTCCTTTTCTTGGAAGGTGTCTGGTCCGTTCTTCCAGGATCCAGCACCTGTTCAGTGGGGCATCTCTTGGCCCGTGACCTGGTCACAGCAAGGACATGTGCTGGCAAACCTAACATTTCCATGTGAGTCCTCTGCTCCACTTCTGACCATTGTGACGTTTCCAAATCATTGCCCAACAGACATTCTACGGGGAGGTCTGAACTAACCACAACCTTTTTCGGGCCACTTACCCCTCCCCAGGAGAAATCAACAACTGCCATACTGTGATTGGTAGTGACGTTGCTGGCATTGGTCACTAGGTAACTGGTACCTAGCATGATCTGTCCAGGGTCCACGAAGTTAGGCGTCACCATGGTGACACTGGCACACGTGTCCCTGTAGGCCTGAGCCACTTTTCCATTTATCAAAGGTGTCTGCCTGTATTTGCCCAAAGTATTGGGACTGGCATCAGGGGACATATCCATATCCCCTGTACAGACAAGGACGGCCTGAGTGAGCGTGCCGACTAAGTCGTCACTCCCCTCGGTTCCCAAGGTTAACCCAACTAATGCCTTGGGAGGCGCACTACCACTGCTGACTGTACTAGGGGGCGCAGGTGCCTTAGGGGCTGCAGTGGTAGGAGTTTGCCCTCCTTTCTTGGTGCACTCACTAAACCAGTGAGTCTTACTTTTACAGTATTGGCACCACCTTTTTGACTGGCCTTCTTGAGTCTTCTTCTTCTGTGAAGCCTGACCCCCACCCTCTTTGGTTTGTTGGGGACCTGGCGAAGACTTCTGGTCATTTTGTTCGTTCTTGTTACCCTTTTGGTCTGCTTTCTTCTGACCACCCTGGTTCTGATTCTGGTTCTGCTTGACCCTTGTTCTGACCCATCTGTCTGCCTTCTTTCCCAATTCTTGGGGAGAGGTCAGATCCGAGTCGACAAGGTGCTGATGCAACAATTGGTTCTGACAGTTGTTTAAAATCTGTTCTCGCATGATAAGATTGTACAATCCTGTGTAATCAGTAACCTTGCTACCCAGCAACCAGCCTTCCAAAGCCTTAGTGGCACAATCGACAAAGTCAGCCCAATCCTGAGACTGAATTTTCTGGGTGTCCCGGAACAGCACCCGGTACTGTTCCGTGGTTAAGCCGAACCCATCAATCAGTGTGTTCTTCAGGACTTGGTAGTTGTTAGCATCCTCAGCTCTTGTAGTGAGGAGCTTGTCCCTTCCTTTACCTTCAAAGGAAAGCCACAGTATAGCTGCCCACTGACTTGGGGGGACGCACTGGACAGTGCAGGCCCTCTCCAAGGCAGTTATCCACTTGTGGATGTCGTCCCCTTGTTTAAAGGGGGGCACTATTTTACTCAGGTGTCTAGTGTCTATACCCCTGTCTTTCTCTCTATTGAGAATGCTGCCACCAGTGGGATCTAACCCACTTAATTTCTGCTCTCGGGCTAAGGCAAGTCTTTCTTTGGCGAGGGCAAGTTCTTCCCGCTCGATCCTCAGATTGACCTCCCGCATCTTCGCTTCATGCTCCCTCCTCTGAGGGGAAGTCATTCCTCTCTGAGAAGGTGCCTGAGAGACATGTGTATGAACCGATCTGCCAGAGCCTCTGGAGAGAGACCTAGCTCGTCCGTTCCCAAGGTTAAGCCTGCTTGAGCGTGGGCCCGGGGCTCCCCCAGTTCCATTCTCATGCCTGCTTAAGTTGGTCCTTGTAAGCCTGCCGACTACCACTGGACCTTTGTCTGCCTCGTCTCCCGATAACTCGTCCTCGTCCTCCTCCTCTGTGTGGA
Source organism: Triturus cristatus (assembly GCF_964204655.1). Lineage (NCBI taxonomy): Eukaryota > Metazoa > Chordata > Amphibia > Caudata > Salamandridae > Triturus > Triturus cristatus. Next base: position 241,000,150 of record NC_140582.1, read on the forward strand.
GGTCGAGGTCTGGGTCACCGAGGGTTCCCTCTAAGGGAGGCATGTTCCCATCTGCACTGGGGGGACCTGGGTTAGAGGACCTCCTAGCATCGTACGCCTCTAAGAGACCTATCAGTATTGCGATGGTAGGGTTAGAACCCTGGTTTAGCTTCCTGGAGGCACACAGTTGTCGCATCTCCTTGAAGCTAAGAGTTGCATATCGTGACACGACCTGTGGAGGGTCACTGACCACTAAGGGAGTCCCTGCAGAGTCTCCGTGGACCGACATGCTTTTCTAGTGAGGTGTAAGCGTTGCACCTACCTACACTATGGGTTTACCTACTGATCCCTTGCTAAGAGTTGTAGTCAGGGTGTGCTAAGCCCTGTTACACTACAACAGCCGGTTCAGTAGAACTCGGAGTATTCTAAGTTAAGTTATATGTACCTGGGTACTTATGTGATCTTTCACTGCGATATTCTTAGGATACGTGTGTGGTAAAACAACAGCAAGCTCAAATCCCAACCGCTGCTCACCAATGTGAGAAGTTGGCCTGATATGTAGTGCTCACTATTCTAGTGATCACTGTGTATCATTCCAAACGACCCTTATTGATGATTGGTTGTAAGTCAACCTTTTAGACCAGCTATCCTAGTAGCGTGGATTCGAGCAGTCTTTAGGCTAAACTCTAGAGGGCGTGTTAAGCCAGCTGTTTACCATCACATATACCCCTTGAACACCAAGTGAAAGGACACCACACAAGTTGTTATGAAAATAAAAGGATATTTATTTATAACAAGACTACCCTGGCTCTTTATGAGTCAGGGAGCTAAGCACACTACAAAACTCTTAGGAAAATACTTCAGTTGCACAATTTACACAAATGCCCGAGGGGCACGAGAAACCATCTACACTAACAGTGAAATACGAATGGTTAGAGTCTGGAGATACTGAATCCGGAGTGATCCGATCAGTGGGACTAAACGAAAAAGGAACTGGACACTTGTAGAGCGAACCTGCGATGGAGCACCGAGATGCTCGAGTTACCTAGCCCGGAGGCTGCGGCTGCGTGAAGTTCGGCAAGATGTCGGGAGTCCTCGTGTAGTCTCAGGAGCCTGAAAGAAGAAGTTGCTGGCAGGCGACCAGTGACGATGTTCAGAGCGATCCAAGCCTGGATCGGTGGTGAAGGAAAACCTGAAAGCAGAGGGGACTCAGTTCTCAACCGCCAGCCAGCGATCGTGTGGGTACCAGGAGGGTACCGGCTGAAGTCACCTCGACCAGGTGAGTGGGTGACGTCGGACTCGGCTGTTCCTCGGACCAGGAGGCGCGGCGGCGACCAGGATGGAGGGCGAGCTGTCCCACGAAGGTGTCTGCTGTCGATGATGCTGGGCCCAGGAAGGGGCAGCGGATCTTGGCAGTGGCCACCCAAGCGGGGGAGTCAAGATGGCGTCGGGAGTGGACCAGGAGGGTCCGTGGTACTCCTCTGTTGAAGGGGAGCAAGAGCCAGTCTGGAGCACCCAGACTAGTGATGAAACAATCGTGGTGCGTCGTGAAGAGGGCCACAAGCCGGTCGGCAAGTGGTCGAACAACGCGGTGAACAACAAGGAGCGGAAGGGCCCCCACGCAGATCTCGGGGATGCTGGGGAGGCAGACTTCGATGCTGGAGCTGCTCAGGGTTAGGGCTTCTCAAACCCTAGGTGCACTCACTCGAGGGTCCCTCGGTGGGCGTGCTAGATAAGCGTCGTGCAGGTTCTGAAGATAGCCGGTCCCGCAGGTCTCGTCACACCTACGACTCTCAGCTGAGCTGATGAGGGAGGTAAAAGGTCAGAGATGGCAGGGAACTCGGGTCTCGTCGAGCTGGGCAGTCTTGATCCGTAGGAGAGACTTACAGCAAACCGCAAGCGCTTAGATGGTGCCTGCTGGTGCAGGGTGGCTACTCCTTAGCCACAAGGGAGAGTCTTCAGAAATAGTCAAGAGTTCCTTTCGTGGAAAGTAGTTCGTGATTCGGAGTTATCCGATTATCTGATTATCCAATTTGGGAAGGGGACTCGCTCCTACCTTTATTCTAAGAAAAAGGGGCTGGCCCGTGACTAGGTTCTACCTATGGGTGGAGCCAGGAGGGGGGTGGTTACACCCCTATCCTTTGTCCGGCTTCGCGCCAGCTCAGGGGCTGGTGTGCCCCCGAAACTGGTTTGAGCCGGGCTATGCACAGTGAGCACCGGGGTGCCACTGGCAATCACCTTCCTTTCAGCCCTGCCTACCTGGGATACACAAACCCTGTCTGGGATGGTGCTAACACCGCCCTCGACAGGAAACCCTTTGTCCAAGCTCCCTTCGCTGGAAGGTCTCCCAGCAGCAGGAGGTCAGACTTGTGTCTGGTGGCAGCATCCATTTTGTGATGCTGAGGCTTGAGTCAACTTTAACCGGGGTTCAAGGTTACTTCCATGTCGTGTCCCTCTAAAAGGGGGGAATGCTAACCCCGTCACCAGGACTGGCGAGGGGTTCGTATTCCCATTCGTATGACACCTTACTCGACATGTATAGGTGATGCGATGCCAAAGTTAGCAAATAACCGCAAGGATTATAATGCATTAAAAGTAGTTGGCCCGCGTCACCATGGAACGGCTATTAGGACTTGGTTCCGCAAGCCGTCGACGGGCTCAGCTCGCGCCAGAGCACCGTCCCACATGATTCCCTGCACTCTGCCTTCAGGATTGTTAAGGCCTGCTATAGGAGTGACTGATAGGAATCCATGTGTCCATTTTAGGGTTTAGGTGTAGGAATACTACACCTACAGCAACGGGTGATTACACCACGTGGCCCCAGCTGTCGTGCAGCCAGTTGTGTCAGATTTGGGCGGCCATTCCGGGGGTGGCATAATACATGCTTCAGCCCCTGGTAGGCCCTGGGTACACCGATGCCCTGGATACCTGTGGTATGCTGAGACAGGGACTGACAAGGCGGCCCAGTTCCAATTAGTGGATGCACCTAATGTACATGTGTGTTAATTTCGAGAGAGAACAGCTAGGCTGTGGGTCTGATTGGCAGGCCCACAGCCGGAGAAAGTCGTAAACCAATGAAGCAAAAGCAAAAAATCTGGGTGATCATAGGATTGCAGACCCTACTCTCCTACAGTCAGCACCTGCGTCCCTGCTTTTATCATTTTATCAGGCTGCGTTTCTGCAGAAAATATTTCTAAGACAACTAGTTGCTACACTTATATCCTTTTATGGTCTTTAGACAAGAGTTAATTATAACACATTACACAGGCGCTAATTTTTGACCTCTGACAGATGAAAAGCTGCATTAGAACCGGTGGCCTTAAGGTTACCTGAGGATCTCTACAATGGATGCGTTAGTTCGCTGCGCTATCTTGTCGCCTCCCCACTCGCACATCTGCACGATACCTCTACAAGACCCACAAAGGAGGTCAAGTCGCGCAGGTCCTGTGGGCCGTGAAATACTAACGTATTTTTACTGGGAGTGTTTTACATGGCGCTCATCCGCGATGAGACTTTTTCAAAGCTCGTGTAAGAACAAAGAAGCAAGGGGCTAGGATGGAATCTTAGTTGAGCCTTCAATTTCAGTGCCCTTTGGAACCTCGGGAGAGGGGGCCATGGCCCAGAGAGCTGGTCATATGTTTGTGGTTCGTTGCTAGTAAGGGGTTGTTTTCTTAATTACTCTCTTGCGTGTCTTGAGGGATTTTCCCTACTGCTGCTTCCTCACGGGATTGCCCTGGTTTTTGCTTCAGGTAAAGTTCTCCTAACTACTTCAACTGCATGTATGTGGGGCTGCCTAATCTACATCCAATTAATATAGTGTGCGTGGAAAATTTCTGACAGACAGACTCTTCATGCCCTTTTGCGGCCAACTGAACAATGCCCAAACCTCGCTACCCGGCCCTGTTTCAGGGCTTCGCCTAATATGCATTAATGGAAAGGACACGCTTTATATCGGGAGGACCCAGACCAGTGGCAACCCTGCATGGGAGCATCACGGAAACGTTAGAATGCTGTTGTGGCCGACTCAACGTTTAATCAGTCTGAGGTCGATAGTATAGGAAGCATCCGTCCGTGGTTAGACTTGCACGTTTAATTCTTGTGCAAGGTGCTTTTCAGTTTGTGGTGTGCGCTACCTACAGGGACAGTGAATGTGTGTCAAGGATACGGGGTGAGCGGGGGCATCAGGGCAGTTTGTGCATCTACTTTACAGTCGCGTATGAAACTCAGATGATCATGGAGAGTTTCGACCCTCCTGTCCCCACCTCGACCATCCGGCGCTCGGGGGCACCGCCGCCCGCACCGATCTCCACTGCTGTACGGTGCCACGACTCTTGTCCCATCCTCCCGGGCAGCAGCTCCGTGTACACCGGTTCTGGGCTGTTGCAAAGGGGCGGAAAGGCCCAGCCCATGATCCGCTGCTGGCGATGATTGGCTGCTCTCGCCTGTTACCCTCTGAGACGCGGTGCCAAGCTCGAAGCCCAGTTAGCCGGCAGGTTTGCTCCACTTGGACGATCCCCTCTGGTTACTAAGGCGGGGGTGGAGGCTTCGCTCACGCTGCTCCTGCCGTAGCCTCCGGATGATCAGCTGCTGGTTTTAAAGTGCGGGGGTGGCGGCTCTGCTCACGCTGCTCCCGCTGCTGAACCCATTGGTGCAAAAAAGGGTGCAAAACCAGCCCGGCCGCAGTCCGCCGCTCGCCTGATCAACACTGGTCGATCCGCACTCTGAAGACGGGCACAGTCCTTCCCAACGTCGTCCAGCATTCTTCTTCCTTATTGCGAGGGGGTGTGTATGGGCTCACTTGGGCCATTGGCCCCCTTTTATCCCCCCTCGCCCTACCTAGCTCGCCCCCTGATTGGGTGGGGTCTCGCCTCATTTGAGGGGGGGCCAATCCTGGCCCCCGCGAGCCTAGCCGGCATGGCATGCAAATGGGGGGGGCAGGGGAGGGCCTCCTGCCTCCGGACGGCGTTTTACCCGGACCCCCATCGGGTCCGGCTTCGTCTACCCGTCCCGGGTTCTTATTCACGATTAAAGTCCAACTGGTTTCAAGCAACATCAGTGTAATACTGTCATTTAGAAAACTTGCATTGTAGAACAGTTCAATCAGCTGTACCTCTGCAATGAATTAAGCTTCCTGGTAAATCTTTTTTCTGTTTTTTAAGTCACCTGTCTATCTGCACAACAACTGATTTGGTTGGTAGTAGGAAGAATCATCCAAAAGAAGACCTTTTTCTGTATTTTGTCATATTTAAAAATAAATATAGACAAGAAAAAACTGTGACATTAATTAACAGGAACCAGTTGCTCTCCCTTGCCCAGTGCCCATTCCTGCCTCGCTTCTGAAGGAAATGACCACTACCAAGGTGTCCCTGGCATATAGAAAAGATAAGGTGTTGGATGCACCTGTACAGATCCCACCCACTAAATACTGGACGAGTGAACACCTACCCTCAGAGGTGCCTATGATGGAGCAGGTAAAACAAAATTTTGTATACATCCTCTAATTTGCAGGAAATTAATTACATAATCATTCTAAAATTAATTAAAATAACATGTTTGCAGCAGAAGTGTTATTAATCAACCTTTACATCTTGATAAACATAAATATACATGGGACTAAAATGCTAATTGCATGGCAGAACAATTAATTAACTATGGTATGCAAACTAACCTTAGATTGTGGTGAAATAGTAAAATTGCATGATTTATGTTGCTTTGTGATCATTTGTGCTTTAAAAGTTGTCAAGTGGTAAGTATTATTGGTTTAAATGTTGCTACAGCTAGGAAAATACTAATATATATTGGGATTAGTATGGGTTTGAACATCGGAACTTTCATTTCTATATTTTAATTGCTGTTATGTCTATTTCTGCTCAAGTTGGCATTCGGGCCTATTAGGCCGCAGTACCCAAGATGGCGTTCTCTGAAGCAGATGCTACCATGTGCACATGATGACTTCTGTGCATGCCCAGATGGCTCTTGAAATCACGGGGTAGCTTGAACTCCTGACATCGTGTTCCCTGCCAAGGACGAAAGTCAGGAACTTGACCGCAAGCCAGAAGATGACAAAATGAAAATCAAGGAAGAGACAAAGAGAGGACCTGTCAGAACGACCCTTTTACCTTGGAAAAAGATACAACTACTGTTTCAGCGCCTGGGAACTAAACAGACAATGACGATTTGAGAACTTTGTGAAAAGTCACTATGGAGAACCAGTTTGCACTGGGAAAATTCAACAAACTACAGATAACCCCGAACTGTCCAGTCCAAACATTTGGTCTGCCCCTAAAATTGTTATATCTAAAATGAAGTAAGGCAGAAAAGGGTATAAAAACCATCTCATCAATCATTACGGAGTAGTTGGAGTTGGAAGGGTTGGTTGTAGCAGCGTTCGTTCGTGGGTTTGTTCATTCGTTGGGTCTCAGTTGTGGCTGCATCTATCTTTGGGTTATTTCTTTGTGTTTCTTAAATTCTTTGCTATCAGTCTGAGTGTGGAATTGGTCCATGCTCAGGATTGATGTTCGGATTTTGCTGAAATTCTGAACTTTACTACACTGTATCCTGTATTTCGCATGCCAGTTTGATCCTGGTGAGGATTGGACTACCTGTTCGAGGGAGTCCTCATTTGAGAATGCAGATAACTCCCTGTTCGATCTGAACCTTTCATCATCTTTCAATTGGTAATGATTTAATGTACTTTTCTGAAAATCTTTGTCTAAGAGAAATTTCTGAATGTTCATATTTTTCTCTTTAATAAATGTAATGATGTAATGATCAAATAACGAGCTCTAGAAAATAAATGACAATTTAAGAGTTTAATTAACGGTAAGATAAACAAAAATGTAAATAATAAGAAAGGAGTTTGTGGTTCTTAAATGAATTACAGAAAATATCATATGTTTCCTACGCTTTAATTGTGTCTTAGCTGGTTCTAATTCACCATCAACCAGTCCACCTAGTTGGTCCATCGACCAAATAGTGGAGTGCCTTGATGTTAAAGTCAGGATTCTGAAGCTGTATATAGAATGTGTATATAATATTAAGCAAATTAATCCTGATAGGTAATAAGGTACCCACATGTCCAGCGCCTTTTTCTCCTGTGAAAAGATTTGAGTGAGATTGATTGAATGACGAGCGTGTTGGTTTTATGGGCCCCACCAATGAATGAGTGCATGAAAGAGCTGTTGTGAATAAGGATCTGTGATGTAAGGAGAAGATGTAAATGTCCTCCGTGCTGGATCACCTACAACAAAAGCAATAAACACAACCAGAAGGCTACCAGGATGTCTCATGCCAGTGGAAAGTGAAAAAATGCATACCCTACGCTTCAGCTCATGACAGGTGGGAGGTATTTATCACTCTTCAGTGGCATTTCAGGGAATCACCTGTCTTCCCTACAGACCTTTCCTCATCAGATGGCATCACTCACACCAATTAATTCTAACATTGCCAAGACAAACAGTCTGCACCAGCACCCCAAGATTAAAAGTGAATGTTAATGCACTAACACAAAGCACGCTGTCTCTTTCTCGTTCAAAGAAGGGTGGCATTTGGGGAGGAAAATTTACAGACGAGTAGCTTTTGTTTGGAGGAATTGAGTATATATTTTTTATTTAATGAAAGGTGCATAGGTAGAAGCAAAATGTGCATATTTAGGACGTGGCAAGCTGCTGTTTTAAGAAATTTATATATAGTATAAATAGAGCGCAATTATGTGGGGCTACATTGGGCATATTTAGGAAATTGGCTGATGTTTAGCGGCATGAGGAACAGTGTCAAGACTGATTTGCATATGGCTGGGTCTGTACTGGGGTGGCAAGTGAGCTAAAGAACGTTGATGGATTAAACCCATATCTGTGACTGGGGGTGAGTGTCTGAAAAGTTTCAGTGCTCCGTCCATCATCTATTTGTGCTTGCTTAGCAGCATAGTAATGAAAGTTCCTTAATTTGTATAAAGTTGATATTTGAGTATAAATGAATGCTGAGTCGTCTAAAGTGCTGATGGGATTTCCCTTGGCGATACAAGATTTGTGATAATTTAGCTGTTATTTCACAACTACACGAAAGTGTTACTTTTATATCACGACTACACACAAGCAGTTCGTCAACTATATTGAAATAATTTGTGTAGCATTATCAGAGCCACTGCTGACTAAAGCCTCCGCCTCTATGATTTGTGTAACTTAGGGTATATTTCTGCTAGCCGGGCTCTGCAACATTAGTATTTGAGTTTGTGACTGCCTGCTGACTGAGATTGTAAGTTCTGTGTAACTTGTAAATGGATCACCTTGCCCATTCTAATACTCATTCAAAATGTATGACTGAGCATCTTCTTGAAAGGGGCAGAACGGAAAAACAAAAGCAAGATGAAAGCAGATTTTATGACAGATGCTATATAAATCTTGAAAATAATAACAGGGGACCATGCTAAATTGCAGATCGAGGTTAATTGAACTACAAGCAAAATCTATTGCTTTTTAGCCATTTTGTAGGGGAAATATTTAGAAAAAGACTTTGGGCCCTGTTTAGAAAGTCTTCACTTGCAGAAGTACACCTAGGCACGGGTGCAGATTTACTACTTCAGAGAATTCACAAACATTTCCATTATTACACCTAGAAAGCTGTACCAGGTGGGGATTCCAGGCATACTTCTGGGACTGTCTTGTTTAGATTTCTCATGGGCTCCTATTCCCAAAGTGCATAATTCTACATAGGGGAATGGAGCCTACTGTTTTTGTATTTTCTTTTTCTCTTCAGTGAGAAAGTTTTTCTCCTACACCACCTGCTAATCTGGCCATGATCTAGTCACCTTTCCGTCCTAGAAAGGGAGTTACAAGAACTGGAGTAACAATCAGCAATTTTCAGCATGGGAAAGGGTAGGATTTTTACATATTTGTAGGGGGTTCACAAACTTACAAGGCAATCCACGCATTGTAACGCCTAATTCCACCTCTTGCTTCATATTTTCTACCGCAGATTTTTCTGCATTTGAAATCAGAACTGATACATCAGTTTACAACTGCCAAAAATCCTTATGCGAATTACTGGCAAACATAAGTGAGATGTTTTTGGCAATACCTTTGTCAGATGGGTCCCTGTTTTACCAGATTGTTTTTAAGATTTTCTGAGGGGATAAACTCCCAAATACCCATGTGCAATAATTCAATAAGTGTGTTGGACTTGGCCCTTTTTGCAGGGTCATCCCTGAACTTTTTGACTTCATCCTGTATTTTGTCTGACCTGTTTTTGTTGGTTTTATGACTCTGGGCACTTTACCACTGCTGATCAGTGCTAAAGTGCATATACTCTCCCTATTGTAAATTGATGTATGGATTAGTTACTCCATGATTGGCTGATTTGGTTTACTTGTCAGACCCTAGTACAGTGCACCAGGAGTGCCCAGGGCTTGTAAACCAAATGCTGCTGGTTGGCTTGCAGCACTGGTTGTGCCATCCACAGAAGCAGCCTGTAAAAGTGTGTCTCAGGTCTGCAATGCTGACTGGTTAAGTGCACCCACTTGCCACTCCCTAAACCTTCCCTTTTCTGCATATTAGTCACCCCTATGGTAGGCCCAAGGGCAGAGTGCATTGTAAGTATAAGTTAGGACATGCCCTGGTGTGTGTGCCACATCCTAATAGTGAATTACAGCCATTTTCGTTTTTCACTATTGCAAGGCTACATGTTCCCCATAGGCCAGAATGGACAGTTTGATTAATACATCTTATAATCCTAACTGACTCAGGGAACTAGGTAGAAATTCGAGTTTAGTATGCCTGAATGACAAAATACATATTTTAGTGAAGTTGGTTTTAGCATTCTGTGTTTGAAAATACCACTTTTTTAGAAAGTAGGTATTTTCTTGTCTAACTATCCAAGCCTGCCTCTGCTAGGTTGTGTATTCCTTGTCTGGAGTTTGAGTGACAGGGGCTGGGGGATTCCAGGAGACAGGGTGAGCCACCACAGGGCTGAATAGAAAGATCTGCATGTAGATGGGTGGGAGGAGTTGCACCTGGGACCTGAAAAGGGCTGTGCCTTCCCTCCACAATGCTGGCTCCACCTCCTGTGGTGCGTCTGATGTCCCTGGCCTGCACTGTGAAAGGAAAGATGGAGTCTTGTCAACAAAGTGCTCCAGGACTGACCAGAACTGGTTTGGACTAGGCAAAGGCCTCTCTGCCTTCAGAGAACAAAGAGAAACTGAGTATAAATATTGGGACCCAAACCCAAGAACTTTAGTTCACTTTTGGGAAACAAGAAGACACCTTTGCTGAGGAGAGGAACCAGAGAGACTCGGGAGAGACTATCCCTAAGCGTGAGGGACTGGCCTGCAGTGGTTGCCTAACTGCCAAAGAGAGGAGAAAGGACTTTTGTGCTACTTTCATTCAACTTGTGAGGGATCTCCAAGGGCTTGAGATAGAGCTTGCCTCCTGCTGAAGTCTCAGGGACAACAGATTTCACCAACCAGCTCCCCAAGAGTTCTTTGGAAGTGCCTGCTGTTGTGTTGGGCTTTCTGAGGGACTGCATGTCACAAGGAGCTGGAAGCGCGACTCACAAAGAAGAAGCGTGTCGCCGCCGCAGCCGTCACATCGCCGGAGAAGAGGATCGGCGTCTCATCAGACGCTGCCGCATCAACGGAGAAGCATGTCGCCACCGCTGGAGCTGTCGCATCACATCGCCGAAGTGCCTCGCATCTCCGGAGAAGAGGATCAACGATGCACCAGACGCCGCCGCATCACCGGGAAGCGTGTCGCAGGGCCTGTCGCGGCTCAGCAGAATCGTTGAGTCGCTGCACGGCCATCGGGCGTGCACGCATCGTGTCGCATCAAGAAGAAGACGCCATCTTTGTTTCATCGCACCGGATCTTCATCGCAACACGGCGTTGTGTGTCGCATCGCCACGGAAGCGCAGTAAGAAACCGAAGCATCACCTCCCCTCGCAGAGAAGAACCGACGCATCCCCTATGCATCGGTAGGGACCCGACGCATCACCGTTCTTGCGTTTTAGGAACTGACGCATCACCTTCCCTGCAACACTTTCGCTGTATAGCGTTACGTATCTGAAGGTACATTGAACTCAAAGTGTCGCATTTTACATCTTAAGAGAACTGAGCTATTTCTACCATTTTAAAAGTACAGTATTGTGGATTTTGTCGTTTATGGTCTTGTGTTAAGTCTATATAAAAGATACTTATTTTTAATATACAACTGGTGTGGTGTCCATCTGTAGTGTTGTCACTGAGTTACTGTATGTGTGCACAAATGCTTTACGCAGTGCATCTGAGATAAACCTGTCTGCTCGTGCCAAGCTACCAAGGGGGTGAGCAGGGGTTGTTTTAGGAGTGTACCCCCTTACCCTGACTAGATGCAAAGGCCTCTATTTGGTCAAAGGTACCTCCTCTGCCAACTAGAGACCCCCAAATCTAACAGAGTGCCACTTTAAAGCTGACTGTAAAGCCCGCTGCTTTTAGAAAATTAATTTGAAATGTATATTGCCTTGATGGGATCCCCCAGCCAACTTTCCTAGGGACCCAGCATACAGGCTGCAGGCCCAATCTTTATAAAAGTGGTATTTTCAGAACTGTGACTTAATACCCAACTTTACCATTAAAGAGGGTTTTAAAGTTCAATTCTTTAGACACCAAACGCGATATTCCTACTTGCTGTCTATTGAAAATTAGCAGTTATTAATTTTTATTAGGTAATTCGGTATCATCCTGTGGGAGAGGTAGGCCTTGCAGTAGTAAAAATTAATGGAAGAGTTTTTTACTACCAGGACATGATTAACTTAATAGTACACGTCCAACTTTTTAAAAACACTGCACCCTTCCCCTCTGAGCTTTTTAGGGCCTACCCTAGGGGTGATTTACTGAAAAGGAAGGTTTAGACTTGGCAAAGGGTTTCCTTTGCTAGATCGAAATGCCAGTTAAACTGCACACACAGGCTGCACTGGCATGCCTGAGACATATTTAAAAGGCACTCAGGTGGGTGACACAGTTAGTGCTGCAAGCACAATGGTTAGCACACACACAAGATGCCAGAACTGACTGCTCCTTTACAAATACAATTTATTTGTGACCACTATATTCAATAAAAGTGATCACCATTTATTTTTTGAACATCATAAAAGTATAGGATTGTTTTTTATCACACACAGAAAAGGACCAATGCACAACAAATCATAAATGCTTTTCTTCCACCCACATAAATAAATACACAAAAGTGGATACATACAATATAAATAGACAGACAAATATATGCAACAGTACACAAAAGCAAAAATGATATACAAAATGATCGGTTCTGGTTTTACAATGTCCAACAAGAGCAGAAAATAAATACAATATACCTGCTACTACAATCTGTTCAAAATCTCTTTCCTATGGACAGTGCACCCTTAACATAGCTTAACTACTGAAGGCAGGTAAAAAAACATTCTATTTTCAATAGTTAATTCCCTGGTTCTCAGTGTCACTCTTTTTTGATCGTTGGGTGCACAGGTGCTGGGCAAAGCGTTCTGCACCCACTACAACATTTTGGGGGCTCTCCTCAGGACACAGAACTGCTATCCACTCTCATGAAATTTGGAGCATTGACATCTGAAGGTGATCAAGTTCTTTGGTTACGAAAGGACTGACACCCCTCCTTCATATCACGATCCCTGATTTCAATTCCACATTTTAGGGAAAAAGAATCAATCAGTACATTCTTGGACACAATTGTGAGAAGTTGGCCTGATATGTAGTGCTCACTATTCTAGTGATCACTGTGTATCATTCCAAACGACCCTCATTGATGATTGGTTGCAAGTCAACCTTATAGACCAGCTATCCTAGTAGCGTGGATACGAGCAGTCTTAGGCTAAACTCTACAGGGCGTGTTAAGCCAGCTGTTTACCATCACATATACCCCTTGAACACCAAGTGAAAGGACACCACACAAGTTGTTATGAAAATAAAGGATATTTATTTATAACAAGACTACCCTGGCTCTTTATGAGTCAGGGAGCTAAGCACACTACAAAACTCTTAGGGAAATACTTCAGTTGCACAATTTACACAAATGCCCGAGGGGCACGAGAAACCATCTACACTAACAGTGAAATGCGAATGGTTAGAGTCTGGAGGTACTGATTCCGGAGTGTTCCGATTAGTGGGACTAAACGAAAAAGGAACTGGACACTTGTAGAGCAAACCTGCGATGGAGCACCGAGATGCTCGAGTTACCTAGCCCGGAGGCTGCGGCTGCGTGAAGTTCGGCAAGATGTCGGGAGTCCTCGTGTAGTCTCAGGAGCCTGAAAGAAGAAGTTGCTGGCAGGCGACCAGTGACGATGTTCAGAGCGATCCAAGCCTGGATCGGTGATGAAGGAAACCTGAAAGCAGAGGGGACTCAGTTCTCAACCGCTAGCCAGCGATCGTGTGGGTACCAGGGGGGTACCGGCTGAAGTCACCTCGACCAGGTGAGTGGGTGACGTCGGACTCGGCTGTTCCTCGGACCAGGAGGCGCGGCGGCGACCAGGATGGAGGGCGAGCTGTCCCACGAAGGTGTCTGCTGTCGATGATGCTGGGCCCAGGAAGGGGCAGCGGATCTTGGCAGTGGCAACCCAAGCGGGGGAGTCAAGATGGCGTCGGGAGTGGACCAGGAGGGTCCGTGGTACTCCTCTGTTGAAGGGGAGCAAGAGCCAGTCTGGAGCAACCAGACCGGTGATGCAAATAATCTTGGAGCGTCGTGAAGAGGGCCACAAGCCGGTCGGCAAGTGGTCGGACAACGCTGGGAACAGCAAGAAGCGGAAGGGCCCCCACACAGATCTCGTGGATGCTGGGGAGACAGACTTCGATGCTGGAGCTGCTCAGGGTTTAGGGCTTCTCCAACCCTAGGTGCACTCACTCGAGGGTCCCTCGGTGGGCGTGCTAGATAAGCGTCGTGCAGGTTCTGAGGATAGCCGGTCCCGCAGGTCTCGTCACACCTACGACTCTCAGCTGGGCTGATGAGGTAGGTAAAAGGTCAGAGATGGCAGGGAACTCAGGTCTCGTCGAGCTGGGCAGTCTTGATCCGTAGGAGACGTACAGCAAACCGCAAGCGCTTAGGTGGTGCCTGCTGGTGCAGGGTGGCTACTCCTTAGCCACAAGGGAGAGTCTTCAGAAATAGTCAAGAGTTCCTTTCGTGGAAAGTGGTTCGTGATTCGGAGTTATCCGATTCTCTGATTATCCAATTTGGGAAGGGGACTCGCTCCTACCTTTATTCTAAGAAAAGGGGCTGGCCCGTGACTAGGTTCTACCTATGGGTGGAGCCAGGAGGGGGGTGGTTACACCCCTATCCTTTGTCCGGCTTCGCGCCAGCTCAGGGGCTGGTGTGCCCCCGAAACTGGTTTGAGCCGGGCTATGCACAGTGAGCACCGGGGTGCCACTTGCAATCACCTTCCTTTCAGCCCTGCCTACCTGGGATACACAAACCCTGTCTGGGATGGTGCTAACACCGCCCTCGACAGGAAACCCTTTGTCCAAGCTCCCCTTGCTGGAAGGTCCCCCAGCAGCAGGAGGTCAGACTTGTGTCTGGTGGCGGCATCCATTTTGTGATGCTGAGGCTTGAGTCAACTTTAACCGGGGTTCAAGGTTACTTCCATGTCGTGTCCCTCTAAAAGGGGGGAATGCTAACCCCGTCGCCAGGACTGTTGAGGGGTTCGTATTCCCATTCGTATGACACCTTACTCGACATGTGTAGGTGATGTGATGCCAAAGTTAGCAAATAACCGCAAGGATTATAATGCATTAAAAGTAGTTGGCCCGCGTCACCATGGAACGGCTATTAGGACTTGGTTCCGCAAGCCGTCGACGGGCTCAGCTCGCGCCAGAGCACCGTCCCACATGATTCCCTGCACTCTGCCTTCAGGATTGATAAGGCCTGCTATAGGAGTGACTGATAGGAATCCATGTGTCCATTTTAGGGTTTAGGTGTAGGAATACTACACCTACAGCAACGGGTGATTACACCACGTGGCCCCAGCTGTCGTGCAGCCAGTTGTGTCAGATTTGGGCGGCCATTCCAGGGGTGGCATAATACATGCTTCAGCCCCTGGTAGGCCCTGGGTACACCGATGCCCTGGATACCTGTGGTATGCTGAGACAGGGACTGACAAGGCGGCCCAGTTCCAATTAGTGGATGCACCTAATGTACATGTGTGTTAATTTCGAGAGAGAACAGCTAGGCTGTGGGTCTGATTGGCAGGCCCACAGCCGGAGAAAGTCGTAAACCAATGAAGCAAAAGCAAAAAATCTGGGTGATCATAGGATTGCAGACCCTACTCTCCTACAACAATCATTTTGCATCGCTCTACCCGAGAGACTCAGTGCAGGCGACCATGTGGAACTAATGGTAGCATGTAATTTACAGGCCTTGGGTACATTTATTACCACTGTACTAGAGACTTACAAGTAAATTAAATGTGCCAATTGGGTGAAAGCCAATGTTACCATGCTTTAGGGAGAAAGCACAAGCACTTTAGCACTGGTTAGCAGTAGTAAAGTGCACCGAGTCCTAAAAGCCAACAAAAACGAAAAAAGAGAACTAAGTGTAAATGTAAAAATGTTTTGGAACGACCCTGCAGAGAGGGCCAAGTCCAACTTTACCCACTTCCTACTAATGTAAGCTTGTATGATGACAGACAAAAGTAAATTATATGTTAAATGTTAACATGGCCACTAAAAACTGTTTAAATATGTCTTGCCCGGTACACTGGGTGGAGAGACAGTGCCAGAAAAAGAGGTCGGTAGGGTGAGAAAGAGGTTTAGATAGAGAAATAGAATAGACCCAGACAAATAGAGAGAACGTTTGCTTTCCCAAGAGAAGCCTTTTAGAAGATGGGGGCCCTGGGCAATAACCCACTTTGCCCCTGCCTCAAAACACCTCTGTCTGAGAACTTGTGCCATCATGAAGGACCATTCTAATGGACTCCAGACATGCAATATACAGTTGTACGATGCCCCTTGACTGCACAGTTGAGTGGAACTCATTGTTTTTCAATCTTTGCACTGTGTAGAATGCAGTAAAGTTTATGTGCTCAGGAAATCTTTGCTCCATATACAGATTCTTTTTTTAGCCTCTTTTTATTTAAAATGTATAAAGCAGCAGTACGTAGGTATTACAGTTTAAGTGGATACACAATTTCGAATGAATCACTAGAAACATTTTCCCTAGCAGTAAGAGAGAGATTGTATGTTGACCATCTTATGTTAATACATGCATGCACGCTGCTCCTGGTGCCCCTTAGAAGCCCCAAGTGCCTAGGAAACTGGAAGAAACAATGAACCTTTGTCGAGAAGAAAGGTTGAGTCATCTGTATGTGTCTGGGCTTGGGCTTGGATGAGTGACAGTGCCTGCTGTGGCATGATTATGTTTATGCCAGAAGTGGCGTGTCTGACAATGTAAGAAGTATAATCATTGTGTAAGATTTCAAATCTGATTGCTGTTGCTGTTCAGAACAGCAAGTGTGGTGCCAGCCAAGCTGCCCTGTAGGGGCTCAGTCATGCACCACTGCCATGAAGGAAGCTCTCCTCTGGAAGACCCAGATCATGGGCAGGCCTCTCTCTTTCTCTCTCTCTCTCTCTCTCTCTCTCTCTCTCTCTCTCTCTCTCAGGTGAGACAAGGCCCTCATAGACCCAAAGACCAATCACCAATTTTCATTGCATTCAGCAAACACATTGCCTTTGTAGGTATATTAATACGAGAATTAGGGTGGCATACACACTAAGGAAACAGCGGTAAATCACATTTGTAATGAGTCATATTAATTCTGTGTCAAGTGGTGTTATATATGCAGAAACTAATATACAAAATCAGCATGCCTGAGCTCTGCTAACTTAACTTTGAGATCTGTTGTAGCATCATTCACCTGAAAACCCAATTAAAAGAAGGAATGAGGACTGTGGTGTAACAGGTAATACAAGTTGTGAGTTGCAGAGAACAAGCACATACATCTGTTCATCATCACCACAAAGTTATTTCATTGATGCATGGTGGAAGGAAAGGGCCCTAAGATGTGTAGTGAGCCTACAGCTGCTTCCAAGCCTCCTCCATTCCATCTGATTGGTTATGTGCCTTCTTGGGACACAGCGGCTGCTTGAACTAGCATTTGGATAGGTCAGAGGCACCAACTATCAAATTCCAGAAGGCCACCGTGGTCTCCAGCACTAATTACACAGAGGCGCAGTTGATGAAGAAGCACTGGAGGGATGCCCAAGCCTTCAAAGAATCAGTTAGTGAATGATGATTTGAGAGTCACCAGTCTTAGGCACACCAACCACTATGGGTGAGGAAGGTTCAGTTGGGACCATGCTCAACATTCCACCCACAAGGATGTACTATTCACCGGTAACCCAGTCAAACCTTATGCACTGTTTTACAGGTGTGTTAAGAGCATACACCACCTCACTACTTCACTATTATTGCTTTACTCCTTATTGTGCAAATATCTCCAGGGAAGGTGGTGTAGCCACATGGGATGCCGCTAAGGAAGGTGCTGTACATAGGTGGTCATTAATGCCTGTAGCCCCCATCAGTATCTGGAAGTATTTGACCCAAAGGTGGCTAGGTCAATCTTATGTATTATATGGTGTTCATGAGTAGGATTCCTGGATCTTAACAATTGGTTGGGGGTACAGTCTTGTGTGAATTGAGACATTATGCCTGTCCTGTGCACTCATGTGGGGGACCTGTGAGACTATATATTGCAAGTCTACACAAGTTTCTATACATGTGTGTGTGCGTGTGTATACACACACTAAACAAACTAAAAGTCACAGGGATGTTATAGTTAGAAAATAAAATATTAAAAACCTTAGAAATTCACTGCAAAGCCAAAAGAACAAAGGCTACAGGGACATTATAGTTAGGCTAAGATTCAATTCATACAAAATTATAGAAACACATAAGTTATAGTTACCTAAGCTAGCTAGAAATTAAATCCCCGCAATGTACTGCTTATGATCTTACATATTACATCACTCATGACATGGTCAGTAATATGTCCAGATGGGACGTGTACCTAGGGGCCTGCGCATTATGATTACACCTACATATGAAAATCCCGATTCAGACCTCCACAAAGAGTGGCCTGAACACAATGCTCAAAAGTTCGATGGGCATGATTTGGCTACTGATTAAATAGGCTGACATAGAATGGAAAGAGGTATTACAAAAGATCAAAGACCTCAATAACATCTTACAAGTGAAGAAAACATTTAGGAAATGCGAAATAACATCAAGTGGACCTATGGATATATAAAGCAAATATGAAATCAACTAAGTCAATATCAAAAATATGTTTTATTTATATCACAATATTTTTTTTTTGGTACGTATGAAGTAAATTTTTCCAGTGAACAAAATACAAAATCAAGAGCATTCTAGAATTGCATAGTACAATGTATTTGATAAGACTGAGTAGCTGTTAGGCAAAGTGCCAGTCCATTGCTGCTCTTTTCTTATGCAGGCATACTCATTCATTCATTCTATACTAGGACTGTTAACACACTAATAATTCAATTGCCACAGCAGTAAATAGTACAAAGGATGAATGATATATTATTTTCAAGTTGAACATACACTGTATATTGATATAGTTACAACTCAGAATAGAGATACATTGACGTGGTTAAAACTGTCATGGCTGATGAAATTCGTATCTAATTTGTCCATATTGTATGGAGAAATGGGTGTGGAGGTGTTCGTTCCAGATTCCAATGATGGGTGCTGTGAGATATTAACCACAACTAATGAGTCCAAGTATTGGCCTCGCAATGTTGTGGTAAGCGAAAGTTGTGGTGAAAGGTTTGACTGGTGACCAGGTGTCTAGAAATCAATAGTTAAAATTAGTGAAGGATTGAAACAAAATGAATGAACAGAAAATCACCCCAACAACTACAACATTCAAAGATAGGAAGAAGAAGACCATAGATAAGGTCAAACAACAACCCTGCACAAACAGGCCGTGGAGACAATTTTTGTAGGCAAGAAGGGGTACCCCTGACTAAATTTCATAAATCAGGGAAAAAATTACAAGTGAAGATAACATTTAGGAAATGCGAAATAACATCAAGTGGACTTACGGATCCCTAAAGCTAATATGTAATCAACCAAGTCAATATCAGAAATATGTTTAATTTATATCATAATATATATGTATTTTTGTTGGTACGTATGAATTTAATTTTTCCAGGGAACAAAATACAAAATCAAAATCGAGAGTATTCTAAAAGTACATAGTACAATGTATTTGATAAGACTGAGTGGATGTTAGACAAAGTGCCAGTCCATTGCTGCTCTTTTCTTATGCAGGCATACTCATTCATTCATTCTATACCAGGACTGTTAACGCACTAATATTTCAAAGGGGAATAAATTCTTGGAAGATCGTTTGGACTATCAAAGAGGACACATATATACATTTGCTAGATGTTTTGATTATCAGAGAAGGCAAAACATACAGGATAGTAATAGATTGTACCAGGAGCAATCTTACAGTGAAGTCAACTCAGACACAGGATCAGAAATAGAAACATAAGATTTAACGAGGAAAGAAGGTGCAGTTAACAGGATCACAATATCTGATCAGTTATGTTTTTTACAAGAGGACCAATGCAAAGATTTCAGAGCAACGTGGGGATGAGGAAGACCCAGAGGAGGAGGAAGCGAAGGAGGGGCGGACAAGGCTGAAGAAGAAACACAAGAAGAAACAACTGGGAAAACCACATGGAATCAAAAGAAAAAAAAACAAATAGATACCGATACGGTTATAAATCTTAGTTCTGCTTCTCTCACTGAAAACAATATCGAAATTTTAGAATTTGGGCTATCATAGGGCCATAAGAACAACTTTGATTACTCTGAGACCAGAATTGATCTCTACAAATTTGTTATAAAAATGAAAATTGACCAAAGTGCACAAACTACTTGAGACATCTACCCTTACTATAGAGAGGGTGGCCAAATATACATTTGCGGAGCTAAAGTATCCACCTAGCGAGCTTGGATATTTTGGAGGACATTTTGACTCTACAGGAGGAAGGAAGGACTGATATTGATTTAGAGGCAACACAGGGCCCCTTGGAATTGAATTTGACTGCAATCACCACAGAGGGAGGAGGGATTAGCCTTTTCCGGTGTAAATCTAAGTATATTTCAAACATGGCAAGAGACAATCTGGACATTTTTTCAGAAAACGTAATTAGAGAGTTGCACTATATCAATCTGACTACTAAGCATGGTTGGGATAAATTCAATCAGAGAGATAAACTTTTCTTTTAAACCATTAAGAAACTTAAGGATATGGACAATGTGATAATTAAGCCATCAGACAAAATTGGCAATAGTGTTTTGTCGGATTGGGGTATGTATTTCAATGAAGCAATGTCTCAACTAAATGATAGAAAATTGTATATTTCTGCACCCATGAATGATTACTTGTTGATCAAAGAGGAATTTACTCAGAGGTTGGAATTTTGGAAAGATTTGGAACTGTTGAGTTGAGATGAATATTGTTTCTTGAAATAGGATTTCCCAATCATATCAACATTTTACATGATACCTAAGGT
Organism: Triturus cristatus; assembly: GCF_964204655.1. Classification (NCBI taxonomy): domain Eukaryota; kingdom Metazoa; phylum Chordata; class Amphibia; order Caudata; family Salamandridae; genus Triturus; species Triturus cristatus. Next base: position 241,020,707 of record NC_140582.1, read on the forward strand.
GCATAAGGATATAACGAGGTCTCCAGGAAGACCTATAATTGCAGCTCAAAATAGTCTGTTTGAAAATGTGTCCAAATATAGTGACTATTTTTTATATCCTACAGTCACGACCCTTTCATCGCACCTAAAAGATACATCAGATTTTCTTAAACATATCTATGATGGAAAGTGGGAGTTGTATGTGTTTTTCATAACTTAAAATTTTTCCACATTATACACGAGTATACATCATCAGGTTGGCCTGAGGGCAGTGCAACATTTCCTGCGTATGAGATCTTTGGGCTTTGCTTTGCATAATACTATGCTTTTGGAAAAGATCGAGTGGTGCCTCAGGAAGCACATTTTTATTTTTGGGAGCCAGCTTCATCAACAACAAAGAGGGTCAGCTATGGGCACCTGCTTTTCCCCCAGGTATGTGGCAAGCTAGCGAAGGTGGGAGTCGGGTCAGTGCATCCAGTAGACACCGGAAGGAGTACTGCGCATTGGAACAGCACTGAACTGTGCGATTTTTGGAAAAGCAAAACTCGAATATGAGTGAAGAGGAATGTGCCGCCAGAGAACAGGAAGCTCTGAAGCTATTCACGGAAAAAATGTTTGCTAAAGGAACAACTGAAGGGAATGCTGTGGTGTCTACAACTAGTGACCTAGGGTATGCTAATTTGCATATGGGCTGGTGGGAGGAGAGGGTGCTCTGAGGCCATATCATGGAGCATTGGTTACAGCATACAATTTTGTGGTTGAGGTACATTGATGACCTTTATGTGTTGTGGCAGGGCACAGAGGGGTAGGCCGAGCAATTTGTGAGAGAACTTAATGAGAGTGCCCTTACCTTAAGATTTACAGTGAAGATAAGGGCCACATCTGTAGATTTCCTAGACTTCAATATCCAAGTAGGAGCAGAAAGGTTAGAAACCTTAATTTTTAGGATACCTACTGCAGGGAACAATATACTGAATGCTGACAGCTTAAATCCTGCTCCCGATCAAAAGTACCACAAAAAAAATATTGTGATATAAATAAAAATATTTTTGATATTGACTTGGTTGATTACATATTTACTTTATGTATCCATAGGTCCACTTGATGTTATTTCGCATTTCCTAAATGGTTTCTTCACTTGCAATGTTTTCCATGATTTAGGAAATTTAGTCAGGGGTACCCCTTCTTGCTTACAAAAATTGTCTCCACAGCCTGTCTGTGCGGGGTTGTTCTTTGACCTTATCTATGGTCTTCTTCTTTCTCTCTTTGAATGTTGTAGTTATTGGGGTGATTTTCTTTGCTATTAGGAAAGGACGCCCCTTCCTAATAGCGAGACTCACAAATGCTATTTTGCGAGTCAGTGACTCGCAAAATAGCATTTGCGCATGCCATTAACCCTTTTTTTCAGTCGCAAATGGGAGGATCTCACGTTCCCCCCATGGGGAATCTGCGTAATTACACACCACCAAGGCCTGATTGGCTGGCTGCGCCCTGAGAGAAAAGTTGTAGCTGACATTTTATGTATCGGGAAATGATCCATGGGGCTAAAATTTAGGCTGCAACTTATATGAAGGAGTCAGGTAGAGGTTCCCTTACCCCATGTTTGTGTTACATAGGTGTCAAAAGTAAGTATTATGGGCAAGAAATTGCCACAAATGTCTTTTTTTGCCATGTGCGAAATCGCTGGCCCCACCAAGGGGCTCAACATGGCCCCTCGTGTAAATACATGACAGATCCATAGATCTCGCACAAATAAAAAAATGTATATATAATCTCACACCCAGTCACAGTCCCACACAGACACTCACATACTCACAGACCCACACAGGTGCTCTCACACCCACTCACAGACCCGTGCAGGCCCTCTCACACCCACTCAGACTGACTTTCACACCCATTCACAGACCCATACAGATGCTCTCATACCCACTCACAGGCCTATTCAGACACACACCCAATCACAGACCAACACAGACACTCACACAATCACAGCCCCATACAGACACTCACTCACAGACCAATGCAGGTGCTCTTGCACCTACTCACAGACATACTCAGACACTCCCACATGCACACACAGACCCATGCAGGCGATCTCACACTGACTCACAGACCTATTAAGACACTCTTACACCCGCTCATACACCCACACAGACACTGTCATGTCTTCTCACAGATTCACACAGACACTCACACACCCACTCACAGATCCACAGAGACACTCACACACCCACTCACAGGTGCTTAGATGAGAATATTAACTAAAATACAGTGAGCAGGAAAGTAGAAAGAGGAATTGGTATACTGTATGTATAATGATTTTATTATGCCAGTATGACTGAAAGTGTTTGAAATTAGATGTGAATGCTTGCTTATATTATGCAATTTATTAGTATGTAATCTACACACACTCACAGAGTCAGGTGGGCACTTACAGACCCAGTTACATTCTCACAAAAGCACTCATGTACCCATAACTCATACAGCCGGACAGTGAATGCAACACGCATTCACACACCCTTAAAACCATTCGCACACCCATTTACTCACTTGTATGTCCAAGCCTGAGTCTTGGTTCACCCTTAGAACTTGGGAGGACATCCTCAGAATGCAATCTGCATCACAGGAAGAGTTTCAGCATTCGTGAGAAGGGAGAATCCTGATTGTAGTTTACCTTAGAATAAGGGCACCTAAGGGTAATGGCTTGGAGAAGGAGGGACAAAAGCAGATACATTACTGTGTAAAGGCTCCAGAGGAGAGATGGTATCCCTCAGAGAGAGAGAGAGAGAGAGAGAGAGAGTTCCCCTACAGGAAGTAGTGTCTCCAACCAAACCCAGTCCTCTCAGGAGCTCAAGGACAGACAGGCAGTGAGGGGCCTTAGGCTGCAACTGGCCCAGCTGGCCACAGAGGAGAGAAAAATCGAGTCTGAGGGAGCAGTGGAGGAGTAAAGGGCCTTGTTGACCCATGACGTGATGGTCAAGAAGGGGGACTTGAATGCAATTAGCTGTTAGAGTCTATGGTGTAGACAAAAATACTGTGTCCAGTGCAAACGAACAAGTCCATATACCCAGAGATGTGGTGCCTGACTGTAAGGAGGGGGTGTGATACACATGTTGTTTCAGGCATATGAAGTAGCTCTAGAGGTACAGAGGATCTCTGAGGAGGATCGAGGAGCTGGCTTTTGGACTCATATTCCTGATGATGGACGGGACACCCTACTGGCCCTAGTAAAAGGGAGGTATCCCATCATGAAGGAGGTTCTTGTCAGTAAGTATGCATTCACCTGAGAGGAGTGCAGGTTGAAATACAAGGGGAGTCAGAAACTGTGTCACCAGTCCTGGGAGGAGTTTGTAGGGTACTTTTGAAATGTTTGTAAAGAGTACTGTTGTTTTTTAAGAAGATTTTTCTTACAGTTTTATACTTTTTTTCAAAGAGAACTGAAAAGAAGGAACTAGTTTCACACTGTGAAAAACATGAAGGTTCAACATAGAGTAAAGAAAATAATTAAATATTTCTGCTGACAGTACTTTCCACATCTGTGTGATTGGAAATGCAGTACTTATTTCTTTATCCATTTTTCCACAGTGTCTTTTGGAATGCTACATGTAATATACTGTACTATGAAAGAAAGTACAGATTCATCTGTGTCTGTTCCAAATGTAGGTACATCTTTTACCCAGAACAGAATATGAGTTTGATGAACACTTCTTGCTTGGTACTCTTTTTGTGAAAAGAAATCAATAATTTCTCCAAGAAGTTTTTGTTGCAGCGGAAGGACAGTATTATTTCAAATGTGTGCTTAAAGTACCAGCAAAATATTGACAGCAAAGTTCTCCTGGTGTCTTGAATTTGATGTCTTTAATATTACAGTTTGTTTGTGTGAAAGAATCATGCAAGTCATTCCATATGTATTCCGCACAACCCAGAGTTAGAAGCCAAGTTTTTGGTATTTTTTTGTAAAATCTTTATTTATGACTGTTTTTACCTCACTGTTCACTGATGATTCTTTCAACAGTACATCATTTTTGGTGTATGATTATAGAACCTGAGAACTGAAAAAAAGGAAAATGCACCCACAGAGGATATTTTTATGGTGAAAAGAATGTGGCATTTCTCACAGTGAGTAAGCATCTCACTTAACTTTTTGAACGTAGATGGGATTAAAATGACTACAGCTGAGGGTGGTTCCCCCAAGGGTACTGTACAGGAGGACTGTCCTGCTACACCTAGTTTGTCGCACATCATTTAGTTTTGGCTCCTTTCTGGAATTGTTTTTAAGTGCTTCCCCATGGAAGTTGTTCCTGTAAATAATTTTTTGTATTGCCCCTGGATAACTGCTTGCTGCAAGTATTGCAGTACAGATATTTATCTGTAACCTTTTTTTCCCTTGATGGTATTGTAAGATGCTTCATTCTGTTAAAGCACAGCACCACTGGTTCTCAATCCTCCTTCTAGAGTCTTCACTTGAGAACTAAGGGGTCCATTACGATGGCAGTCGGATGTTTTCCGATCGCTACCGTAGCAGAGATTGGGTCCATCCGCCATGCGTGCGGTGGTCCTGCCCGTTGTATCATGATGGGCCTGCTACCGTAGCGGTCGATTCTGCAACGTTAACATTGTGGCAGACGGCGCTGGCAGCAGAACCGCTGCATCATGAAAACGAGCTTGTTGTGCATTTCACTGCACTATGTGGCAGGCACTGCACTGTGCCTGCCACTTGGTGCAGTGAAATGTAGGGGGTACAATAGGTACCCCCAGTGCACCCACACCCCCAACACAAGGGGGCCCCGCAACAGGCCCCCAAACACAATCCCCGCCAGCCTTCCCATAGCGGAGAGACTGAATTCACTGAATTCACTGAAGCTGGTTTCCGCATGCATCCTAATCCCCATGGTGGAAAAATCTAGGCACTGGCACCATTTTGGCAGTCCAGCTCTGCCCGGCAGGCCAGGGGGCAGAACTGCCATGGTCACCACCGCCATCATAATCTGACTGGCGTTTTTCAAGGTTATGATCGCGGTGCAAAGGCCACCGCCGACCCGGTGGTGGCGATCCACCCACCATCATAATGGGCCCCTTACTGTTTGGGGTAGGATTTTCCATGTGCATGGGGCCCTCATATATCCAATCAAAAGGCAAAGTTTGGGGGTGGTTTTGAGCGAATTCGCAAATCTGGTACATAGATTCCAGATTTGCAAAACTCGTAAAATGGGTAACTTTGTTGAAAAACAGATATAAGGTGGTTTATATATACTTACAAATATGTTCACATTGATGTCATTATTGGAAACGGAGGTGTGTACATATTTGAAATAATTTATAGAATTTTCAGCAAATGCACAGATTTGGACTCGCTGATTTATTCGTATCACATGATCGGGAATTTAAACCATAGAGTAGTAGATCCGTCTATGATTTCAGACCCGTGAAGGTACCGTTATACTCCAAAAATATTTCAAAAATATATAAATGTTTAATTACACTATTAAAAAAGATATATTTGACATTATTACATATGTGTTTTTTATGTCTTTCAAGGTATATAACGTATATATATAATAAAAAGAATGTCTGCAGTTAAAAAAAATTAAAAAAGAAAATTATTTGTAGTACACTTAGCATTAAAAATACACCATACAAATTAACTAAACAAGATTAAACCTTACAGGGACATAGCACTTTAGAAATGCAATTTGAAAAACCTTACAAATTCACTGAATTCACTGAAAACACCAATAGTTACAGGGACATTACAGTTAGGAAATAGTATTACAACAACCTTCGAAATTCACAGGAAAAAAACAAAGGTTACAGGGACGTTGTAGTTAGGCACAGATTTTACTTGTACAAATCAATTGAAATTGAGCAGTTATGGTTACCTGAGGTAACTATGACTTACACACACACAATGCACTGCTTATGACCTCACATATAACATCAGCAGAAGCTCTGGAGGAGCATGGCCCTGTCAGTGGAGATGCGTCTTTTGAGCATTCCTCATACCTCTTTGTATCTGAGCGCACCCTCTTCGGCCACTCCCCACTCATTGACTGCTCCTGTCCAGGCAGTAGAGGGGACCCCGCAGGCGCTTGCCAATTCCTGTTGATTTCACACTCGAATCGTGTCTGTACTTTACAGTGTTTTCGACGTCGGAATACAGCAAGTACGCAGGCCTCCCATGTTGCAATATCAGTGAGCCCCGTAACCTCCTGCACTGGGTTGTGGATTGCATCCCAGTACGGCCGCAACCTGCGGCAGTTCCAGAACATGTGTAGGAATGTTGAGCTAGGGGCTTGTCAGCGGGAGCTGAAGAACTGTGAGTCTTGGAAATTGGCGCTGAAGTTGCTCTGGTGCAAGATACACGTGGTGCAGGATGAAGATTTGTATATTTTTAAACCAAGAATTTCGGGACACTTTCTTTGGGAACTCTAGGGCATGCTCCTATTCCTTTTTGTGCAGTGCCCTCTCAAACTTTTTCTCCCACTTGTGGTGCAGTTGAGTGATCGATACGGTCGCTAATTGCCTTATTGCTTTGTATATCCAAGTGCCGCCCGGGGCCCATGTGTATTATGTTGTGGAGAACTGGGTGTATCTCTGGTTGACTCTCGGACATGTTCCATATCCGGCGCCAGTCTGAAACTAGTTGCCGGTGGCGAAGGAACTGTCCCCGGGGGAGTCCTGTCTCCTCCACTAGAATATCAAATGTAAGAAGCTGACCGTCAGTGAAGAGGGACTCTGCTTCGAAGATCGAGTGATCTGTCAAGGTCTGTAGGGTCCCTGTGGTGTAATACTTGCTACCCCGGGGTAGGCAGTAGGCACGCCAGTGGCAGCAGGGGGGTGTATAATGGGGTTTTTCGAGATAGGCAGTGGATTTGTGTCACACAGGACCATGCCACCGTCACCTGTATTGGATGGTTCCAGATGGGTCCAGTACCCAGTAGGAGCAGGTGTCGGATCACTGATATTGGTAAGGGTATTATGTCTGTGCTGGCCTCTCCCAGATAGCGCCCTGCCATCTAGGGTGATAGCCACTGGACCTGAGTCACTAGAAAATATGCTTCAAATGATGGGGCTCCCAGTCCGCCCTGGTCTATTGGTAATTGTAATTTAGTCAGGGCGACCCGTCGGTGACTACTACCCCAAATGAGGGTGCAGAACAATGTGTCTCGTTGAAAGAATGGGTGGGGGAATGACTAGAAGATGTAAATAATACATTTCTGCTTTCTATTTCTCTGAGATAGAATATCTAATTTTCAGTGTAGTCATATGTTTATTGTATTATTGTCTTATTTCCTAAACTTTGTTCGGCCTTGTTTGTCACAGATCGACAACCTTGCCATTGCCTGGATTACTTCGAATTTTAGTATTGGCAAAGGGTGCCGAAAATAATCTTGTGCATAGGGACTCACACTATGCAAAATAGTTTTATCCAGGTCTGGTGCATCAGGATAAAAATCCATCCTCTTCAGGAATTTGTGCTGGTCTCATGGACACAGGTTCAAATCCTAATGGTCCTTCTTAGTCTTTCATCCCTCCACTGAAAGCATTGACGATGATAACAACCAACTACAGTTTGCTCCTAAGACAAAGTTCTAATTAAATGTCTCTTCTTGGAAAGAATGTGTTATTGAGAGACGCAGATGGACTAGACAAACTCATGGCGAGGTTATATGCATCTCTTAAGATCATTAACAGCATGAAGGCCCATCTGACCCAGGAACCAAGCATTGGAAGAGAGCTCTGTTGTTTAGATTTAGAGAAGGCACAATCAGACGCATTCTGTGTTTCCCTCTTGGGGAGTGCGTGCATTAGCAATAGTCATTAAGACATTTTGGACGAATCTCTTCTGCATTTTATCTTTTTTGTAAATCTTATTCTACCCTTACAAAACAATGTTAGAACCATTTTTTAAAAATCTAAAATTTGCCAAGTGCACAATTGCACTTGGTTCTCTACACTTATTGAATGATGAGGAGGCATGTTTTATGGTGGGGTCCTTTCTCATATCTGCTGTACATTGTCACAACTGCATACTGTTTTAATTTTTACCTGTTTTGTGGGTTTATTTACCAATGAGATTTTATGATTGTACGTATCTGTTCATTTGCTTTCATAAGTGTCTTTTGACACTCAAATCAAATTACTGATTGATTGATTGATTAATTGTAGTGGATGACAATAAACATTTGTTGTCTGTGAACAGCATAAAGAGATCCCCTGGGGGGATTGTGCGCTCTACTGCTCATAATGAATTGCAGGAAAAGCTGAAGATACTTCACTGAAAGGACCAACCTTATTCTAACCTCAAAAGTCAGAAGAGATGTAACTGTGCATGAGGAAGATGAGCCTTGGGAGCACAAAGAATAACATTACTCAGCCTCATAACATCTTACACGAGCTTTACTTCATTCTTCTGTGTATGTGAGTGATTGTGGTGGGGAATATCTGAGTGAGGTCACATTAATAACTATTGCGGCATTAGCACATAGTCATGTGAATCATCCAACCACTCTCTTTGTTGCAGGGGAATAGGCGTACACTGCGGTCAGATTAGCTGTCAAATATTTTCCATGTGTTGGTTTTAAACTAATTATATTGTGCCTACCGTGTACGAAGCCTGAAAAAAAAATGAAGGGACATATTAATCAACCAAATTGTAAAACTGAAGTTAAATCACACTGAATTAGACTGCAAAACCGCATACAGGATTTCCAGTGACATCACTTAGGGGTGAGGCTAAATTTATGCTATCTTGTTACTAGCGTAACTTTATTTCATATGAATGCCCTTCTCAGGTGAGTTGCAACTTTTCTGGTTTGCACCATCCTATATTTCGCTTATATATATGTAGGGAAACCAGTGTCTTATGTTGTGGGGTGCCATTTTCAACCCGCTGAAAAATGAACAGCAGCAGTGGTATTGTGTATTGATGAACTCATCCTGGATTTTCAGGAAACATGTTTTAATATAATTTGTATTAAATCTCGGTTATAAAAAGCAACATACATCATTTATTCAACATCCACCAGTCGATCATACCGTGCCAAAACGTGCCTTGTGGAACCACTGATGTTTAGTGAGTATGCACCCATGATTCTTTCTGCTGACTACTTGTGAGTACCCTACCGAAAGACAGTTTGTCTAAATGAAAAGGCTCAACTTAATACTTTAAACAGTGCTGAAACACGCCGACATCTCTTTGTTTTTTTTGTTTAATTGCTTTCAATCTTGTGCAAAACAAATTCTTAATTTTCTTTGTCCCAATTGATGGGTCCTTTTTGCTCGTATTTCCCAATCAATTGGAATTAATTGAGTGTCATTCAAGTGTATCAGCACCAGGGCATTGTGTTTTCAAAAATATTATGATGGCGTCAATGGGCTAAAGAAAATATTAAGATGTCCACCCTTCAGGTGTGAGGGCACCACTGATGTACTTCCTGCAGCCCTGAATTCTTCAGAAGCTCATAGGATGTAGGGTCCAGATTTACTCCGGTCTCTGTGGATTAACTGGGATTTAAGCTTTTTCTGACTCTCTTGAGCAGAATTATACAATTATCCCTCAAGTACCGAATGATCTTATGGTGACCTTTCTGTTTAATGTGTTTTATTTTTAACTTGCTGTTGCTTTATCAACCTATGTAAACATTTTAACAATAAAAGTAAAGTTCTATATTAGCCAAGGTTCAGGTGAGTGCATTCATTGTATCATATGTCTATGCCCTCTGCTACATAAACCATACACAGAATAAAGTACTATTAGCCTTTTAGTTTTATGACATTTCATAAATTTGATGTAGTGTGAGTTTAGAAATCATAAATAATACACGACAGATTTGCGAACTAATGATAAGAAATGTTGAAAGTACACATTAGAGACAGTGACACATGAAATGGAGACATGTGGAGTAGGAACACTGTAAACGCGTGCTTTAAAATGTGAGAAGAAGAAAACATATATACAAAATAATATTGATACATATAAACAAGTAGTATTAATGAATTTCTAATGAATGTTGTTTATTAACGTATATTGATGAGAATATGCTATTAATAAATTGATCTAGTGCTTCCAACAGCAATTGCTGGAATGCACCATTTAGACAAATTGGTGCAAATTTGTGTAGAAACTAGGTAGGAGCTTGAAACTTTACATAATGGTGCTAGAGAAGCTATGGTTTATGAAAAACTAAAAAATATTTTTGTTTTATGAATTGAGAAAATTATACATTTATATCAACTTTGTGAAATTTTGTGGTAATAGTAAATGTTTAACGCTATTTCCATATGTTCTACATAATCCTTGTTTGAATTGATTTTATTTCATTATATTTCCTATTGATTTAAAGTTTGAGTCATGTAAATGTGTAATGCCAATTTAAAGGCTTTTCAAAATGCCTTTTCTAATGCTGACCTTTCCCCTGTCCTAATATAATGGTTCTCTTCACAGCTAGTGAAATGTTGCTTTATCTGTTCTGTGTATGTGTAAAGCCCGACATTCCTGAATGTTTCTTCAATGCTGTACATTAAATATTTCTGTGGGAGCAGGATTGCAGCTGTTACTATAGATAATTTCTTTGTATCTTTCTTAGACAATACTAGGCCTATGTGGACTCTTAGGGGCATATATTTACCAGCTCCTATCACCACAGGAACGTCACTTTTAAGGATGTTTCTATGGTGAAAGGGGCTTCACCTTATTTACAAGGCGACGTTGTTATAAATGGGGTATCTTGTTGGCTAGGGTATGCACCTACGCCAGGCAGAACCCACCACTCTTTGCAGGTGCAGATACAAGACGTCGCTAGTTAGTGAAAGGTATTCTTTATTTGTATTGACAGCAATGTATGAGAGGAAACTTTTGGCAAGAAGAAAACGCACTAATGAAGTTGGAGATGAGTTCCAAAAGGCGGACAAAAGATGCTCAAGGTCGATCAAATGTACCCAATTGAAGTGTATAAAAAGAGCTAAATGTTGCCAATTTCTACCAAGGAAGATGGAAATGTACAGGAGATGATGACGCTGATTACCTTGAATACTTTTTTGTGTTACTAGGTGTTGTATTGCTAGCTAGAGAGCCGAGACCCTTGGGATTTCACAAGTTGCAGACTTCTTTTGCTCTCACTATGTGGCTTCATGCTATACATTCTATAAACTTGGAGTATTTTACACAAGACTCTATAATGCTGACACCTGTTCCTTGCTTATCCTGGATTCTTCTGGATAAGTCTGATATTGCCATAGATGTAGGCTGTTCCGGGAAATATTCATGTATTATCACATTTTTTGTAGTGTATTCGGCTGTATGTAGTGCAGCCTGGCAACAGGTCCGGGCTTTAGGTCAGGCCCTACATCTATCAGCCACAGGGGCCAACCCCCACAGCACGTTGCCTTTGGCAATACCTTGGCCCAACCTGTATTGGGCTGCCATCCCCTGCTGTGCACTGCTTTCTGCTTCGCATAGCTGATCTTTGTCACAGGGCTTGGACTTTGGCCTTGTACAATGGGGTTTGGCTGAAGGAACTGGCTTTCAGCAAGGTCCTGCACCAAGCTGCCACCGATGACCTGTTCCTGCTATGCATGGCCTTTGACAAGGCCCCACTCCCAGACTACTGTAAGCAACCAAGCGCTGCTGTGCATAGCCTTTGGCCATGCACAGTGGGAGTTTGGTCACAGGCCCTACCCCATACCATTTTCTGTGCTGGCCATCCCCCACTGCACATGGCCTTCAGCTGTGCACTGCCAGGGTTGGCTACAGGGCCTGTCCTGGTTCAAATTCTGCAGTGCCCCTTTTTAAATGCATATTATTATTTTTATTTGACTATTCTCTCCTTCTACCCTTCTGGGGGTAGCCAGTCCTGGCTTTTCCCAACATACATCTTTAGCTGTGCACTTTACCACTGATAACTAATGCTAAAGTGCTTCTGCTCTCTCCTTTAAACAACGTGAAATTGGCTTACACCCAAATGCTACATTTATTTTACTTATAAGTCCCTAGGTAAAGTAGTACTACATGTACCAAGGGCCTGTATATTAAATACTACTTGTGGTCACAATTATAAAAATTCCACTTTTAGAAAGTTGGCATTTTCCTGTGCTAACCATTTGGTGCCAGTAACCTGTTCCTGGGTCATATGACAAGGTGTAGGTAGCCTTTGTGTATTCCTCACAGACAGAATCACAATAGAGGGTCTTGGTGATGGCAGAATGGGCCATTTATGGCAGAATGGGGGTCAGAGCTGTCACCCACCTCACTTGCACTTCACAGGCACTGGAACAGCTCACACACAAATGACTAAATATTAGCTTATTGTGCCACCAGACAGATTGGGACCAGGGCAAGATGGCAGGAAATTCAAGACACCTCTTTAGAGGGAAACTCTTAAGGCTTCTCCCACTTTAAAGTGGGCACCAGGTATAAAAATATCACCCTCAAACTCACTCTTTCGTACACTCCTGGACCTTTGGATACAACAGAAGAACGATGCCCTGCTGCCATGCTGTGTGAGGGCTGCCCTGCTTTCTAAGAAGGAAGAATGGACCTGCTCCCTTCATCCCAGACTGAGTGTTTCCAAGGGTCATCTGACTGACCTTCTGCTCTGAGCTGCAGGGACACATCAAGCTAGAGCTAGGCCTCCCTGCAAGTGCCTAGCTGATATGCTGCACTGGACCTGCCTGGACCTGTAGCTGGACCTCTCTGAGCCCAGCTTGCCTCTGCTGGAGTGAGTTCATGACCTCATAGTGGTGTCTCCCCAGATCTGGGCCCTTGGCTGGCAACAGAAAAGCTCCTCATGGCCTTACTGAAGGTTCCACCAAATGTGTTGTAAAGTGACGTGAAGCCCCACAAAGCCTCACTTCACAGCTGCAAGCTTCATTGGAACCAATGTCAATAAATGCGAAGTCCTGCAAAATCTTGCTGCAAAGCTGTCAGCCTCATCGGAATCGGTGCAAGCGACGCAAAGACCCACAAAACCTCCTCGTACAGCTTCAACAGAACTGGTGCTGGACGATGCAAAGTCCAACAAAGCCTTGCTGCACTGTTTATCAGAGGCCATGGAGAGCGACGCAAAGCCCTCCAAAGCCTCACCGCAGAGCTAAATTGGAAATGATGCCCGACAAAGCAAAGCCTCGCAAAGCAAAACCTCGAAGACCATGCACCCAGGACATAAGATAAAATCCTCAGCAGGCCAAACTTGGTCCAGTACCCGTGCTGCGAGCAATCTCAATGGCCTGAAGCTGTGACTTTGTCCTGGTGCTGCATGACCAGATGCTCTCAGATGGCACTTTGCACCTTTTGGCCCTACTTCTACCTGAATCTTTAAAACTGCATATCTCCAGTTTTGCTGATCAGATTTTTGTTGTTTTTCACCTCCAATAATTTATTAAATTTTACTCTCGGTTTCTAAATTGGAGTTGGATTTTTCTTGTATTGAATGTTCACTTTATTACTGTTTAAGTGCTGCATAAATACTTTACATATTGCCTCTAAGTTAAGCTTTTGTTCCATGCTGTCAGAGGGTTTGGCACAGGGTTCTTTAGTTATGGGTAACTGTGTGGGTGGACATTTCTGGACTTCTGGTGCTACAACTTTAGATGCCCATAATTTATAAGTGGCACATTCCTCGTAAATAGCTTCACCCAAGAGCCATTGTGGAAATAATTATATAGAGGGATGGAGGATTGTGCCCTCGTGATATGTCAAAAAGAATCTAGAAAAATTGTCAAAAGTCTTTTTGTGTTATTCGTACTTGGTTTTTATTAGAGTTTTTTTCGTGAGAATGAGAAACAGACTATTGAAAGATAGCCGTCACGTGTTTCGCCCTGGTGGTTCATTGACCGTGGGCTTTTTCAAGGCAAAGCTTTGTTGTATGTGGAAGTAATCTTCGTGTTTCTCAGGAAAGACGTTGTTTGTTCTCTGTGGTCCCGGAACAAAAAAAGCTTTGGGTACTCACAAACATTTTGCTGGGAGCCAAAACGTACAGTCTAGTACATTCCCGAGGGCCGTATTGATGCTGTGGCATCCCCATGGAGACAAAGTATGGTGGGAAATTATGGGGATGGGAAAAAACACACCTTTTCCAAAGATTTCCAGAAAATGATTTATTTCAAATCTTTTTAGCACATTTTACATTCTGTTACCTGTAAGTTATAAGACCAATATTAGATACAAAATATTTTTTTCACTTTGACTGCCTGTCTGACCCCCGACCAATACGCACTGACCCTGCCTCACTGTACTCATGATCACAATTTCCTTACCATTTTTTTTATGAACCTCCACTGTCCAGCTAAGCCAGGGATGCTTAGCTTAAAGTACAACTTGAACTGGTTGTTGAAACAAAGCACATAACCAGAAAAACATAAACAACATATCTTTGCAGAAAGTTTTATAGCTTTTCCAGTTCTTGACTTTGTTTCTAGAGTCATTTTAGTTTGTTCTATAAGCAGTGCAGCCTTGCTCGTAAAACAAGCTGAACTAACTTTAGAGACGAAGAATCACCAAATGATTCTGCTTGGCTAGCAGAATTATCCAAAAAGTAGACCCCGAGCAGCTTTCTGTTTTGCAACCAGGGATGCCACCAGGGCTGCCAGAGAGAGATTGAAGTGAAAGTCTGCTGGAATGCTAGCGTCCTATAGGCTGTACTTTGAGTACCACTGTGAGAGGAGGATTCTTTTGGACCTATGCCCTCACAGGAGCCTGGGTTTCAGGAAATGCTCCCCTGCCCAATTATGGCTGTTTGAATTTGTTTTTACCAAATGAGGGTACTAAGCCCTGTTTCCTGCGATGCTGGGCACAAGAGAACATTTTCTCTTGCAGGTAGCTAGCTTGTGCTCCGTGCGCCTGCAATTAACGACACAAGCTAAACTCTCTTTTGTTTTATGGGGGCCTTTATTTTTCAAATTTGGATTCATGAAATGTCCTCAAACTCTTGGTTCCATGACAGTAGGTGAGCCAAAAGTTCACCTATCTCTATCTTCTAACAATTCAAAGCCCACCTGACCTACAATGGCTTACCAATTCATACTCTGAGGGCACGTAGGCATCCTACTTTAAGTCCATTTGTGTTAGCTCCAGTCAAAGGATTTAAAGGCTGGAGCTGGGCAAGGAATGCCTGTGCTGTTTGGCAAAAGGCTTAACATCCCTGTAGGACTCACTGTGCTTCCACACAGAGCATAAACTATGTTCTCCATACGATTCCCGTATTGTCATGTTGTTTGGGAGTAGCAGCAGCTGGTTCTGATGTTGAGTATAAGTTTCTGCCTGGTTCACAGCATCCTTGCTTGGCAATCAAGTTGTGTAGTTGCTGCAGCCAGGATCTTGCTACCTGAAACTAGTGACAATTTGAGGGGAGTTGTTTCCTAAGACACCTCACATTCTTGAACTTACCACTATTTTCAGAAAAAGATATTCTAATGATGCAGGCCTATTTAGAAAATTACTTTGAACATTTATATTCAGACTGTATTCCATTTTATAATGTGTGATCGAGAAGCAAAACATTTACTAAAGTTGAAAGGGTTGTTGGAACTATTGTTTCTCATTGCATTTGGATTTGTAATTTGTGAAGCAAGCAGATAGAATCATTAAGGTTCAACATCTTTATAATGTTTATGTTGTGTTTATTATGTGTAAGGTACAAATAATTCAACAAGGGTAAATTCTGCAATCAACAATGCAATACAATACTGATATGTATTTTTAGCTCTCAGTTGTCCTGAACAAAAATCATAACCATCCACAGTTAAAGTCACCAAATAGATGGGGTGGCTGAGAAATTAAATCAGTGTTTTGAGTAGAATTTAAGATTTCAAGCCTTACAAGAAGAGAAGGATTTGAGTGTGACATTGTGGTTACCAAAATTAACCTATAAGAATACAAACATTCAGCTGTTGGAATGTCACCCTTGTTTTGTCGTATGGACACCATCCCAGAATATTTCCTCTAGTCATGGCTTTTCCCACTTCAATCCCAACTATTCAAGAACATTTAAATTATTTAAATAAATCTAACGAAGCCTTAGAAAAAAGTTAAGACTACATATGAACAATTTGTGGATCTCAGAATAACCCCTGCACCTAAATATATGGTGGGGGAAAAGGACTTACAATTTACATTTTAAAAAAGTGCTGTCAGTGTCACCCAAAATTTGTTGTCCCATACCTTATGGAACATGTTGTAAATTCAGGCATTGGGCAGTTGAAATTATTGATCCTCTATTTAACTTCTCTTTAGCGAAGAACTGGTCTGCAAAAATACGTCTTGTTCCAAAGCCTGTGCCAATCCACACCATACTGAAAAAGAGTGAGTTACATGTGATGTCAGATTTAAGTGTTGATAGAAAAAGTTGTAGTACTTTGCAGACTGGGCTGGCAGGGCCAGACTGGCTACCGGGTGTTTTGGTGTGTTGCCAAGCTGGGGGCTGATGGGGACCTGCGTGTGCTTAAAACCATTCATTTTGCTTTGCTTCTTTAGAAGTACACGCAGGTCCCCATCAACGAAATCAGCTACCACCCCAGTGAAATCAGCCCCCAGCTTGCTGCATTGCCCTGAGTCAAAGTGAAAGGGCAGTAATGCTTCGTATCTATGGCATACGGCACTTTCCTGTCCTTTACCTCTGTGCTGCCACTGGTTTGGCAGCCTAGCACCGACGTAGGCACCCTTGCCCCATGGTGCAAGAGTGCCTGCGTTGCATGCAGGATTGTGTTTGTGCAGTCAGGGGGGTCTTCCTGAACTAAAAATCAATCCTGGGAGGCTTTACCCTCTTTCTATGTGTGTGGCAGAATGCATCACACATAGAAAGAGGAAAAAACGAGGAGAAATAAAGTTACTTCTCTTCGTTGCACCTCCCTTGGAGAGGCATAAGGTTTTGGCGCACCCCCCAGGTTTACATGGTCTTGTAAATCTGGGGATGCATCAAAATCCATGGGTGTTGCGTAGGAACACCCACCGCAACGCCCATGGAACGCTTCCCTAGCGCTGAGTAAGGGAACACAGCGATTTGTGCTGCCTTCCCTTACTCCATATTTATGAGGCCATTCAAAGCCGCGCAAAGTGGCTTTGTGTGGCCTCATAAATATGATTTGGTGGTTTGCGCCGCAGTTGCATCACAAAAAGTGATGCAACGGCGTTGCAAGAGGCTCGTAAATATGCCCCATTGTGTCTTTGGAGAATTTATTAAAGTATGGCACCAAGCTTTAACTACATTTTCCATGATTCTTGATCCCTCACGTCGTTTCAGAATAGCAGCGCCCATCTTTGATGTTGAGCATAAGTCTCCTGCTCCTTCCTAGGCAATCAAGATATGTAGTTGTTGCAGCCAGGATCTTGCTGTCTGAAACCCATAACAACCTGAGGAGAGTTGTTTCCACAGATGTTTTGAATTATAAAAAACATCACTATGTACAGAGAAGAATTCTAAGGTTGCAATTGTATTGAAAGTGACTTTGAACATCTATTTTCAGAGACAATTGCATTTGTTAAGCTGTGAATTAGAAACAAAACATTGAGTACGGTTTAAATGGATTTCTGAACTAATGTTTTGCAGTGCAATTGGATCCGTATTGCATGAAGTTAACTGAGAGGATCCTTAAGGCTAAAGGGCCATATGTACGACTGTCTTTTAGCGGTCGCAAATGGGAAATCGGCCTGTTGGCGACCGCAAAAAAGGGTGGTGGTATGCACAAACACTATTTTGCAAGTCGGTGACTCGCAAAATAGTGTAGGCGAGTCACTATTAGGAAGCGGCGTGCCAAGGGCATCCCTTTCTAATAGCGAGTCAGAATGGTATGCACCATTTTTTTGCGACCCCGTTTGCAGTCGCAAAACACTTGTAGTTTACCAACTACTTCAGCTGGTCCCCAGGGGGCCTCGTAGGACCACCGCCTGGTCTTAAAAAATGAAATAGATATGTTTCATTTTTCTTTTTAAATTTTAAGGAAAAAGGACTGCATTTAAAAAGAAATGCTTTATTGAAAAACCAGTCACAGACATGGTGGTCTGCTGACCACGGCAGGCCACCATCCTTGTGAGTGCTGGCTCTTCCTAATGGATCACAAGTTGCGACCTGCCTCATCAATATTGATCAGGCCGGTCATTTGCAACCCCATTAGGAATCGCAAACAGTGTCTGAGACACAGTTGTACATTCAGTTTTGTGAGTTGCAAATTGCGTGTCGCAAAACGTCGCAATTTACAGCTCGCAAAATGGAATGGTTGTACATTTGGCCCAAGGCCTTTTAATGTTTAATGTATGCATCGTATGTTTAAGGTATTGATAATTCAATAAGTGAAATGCTGTAATCAGCAAGGTAATGTAATATGGATTCATGTTGTATATTTCAGTCCAAAGACACCCTGGACAGAGATCATATTACATGCACCAATAATTGAATGTGTAACTCCAATTAAAGGTAGCCTTTTTATATTCTAGGTGATACTTGGTCATATTAAAATAATTTTAGAACATTAAACTCTTATCTGTGTTTTCAGTTTTCAGAGATATCAGATGTTCCACTTCAAAAGAGTCAGAGACATGGAGATAATCTGATTTCTGTAAATTTTCCTAGCTATATTTCTAGAATTGGATGCAGTATAATTCACGGGTACTTATCTATTTTAGATAACTGCTGTGAAACGTTGAAGTCCATATGCAGCAGAGCTGAGTCAGAGTGAAGATCTCCAGTGTCTCTGTTTTCTCCCTCTTATTCCATTCCCCTTTCCTGAGGTCTACTGCTAACTAACATATTGTTATGGTGCTTGACAGGTAGTGGAAGAATACATTAAGCTCGCTGGATTTTGGCTACAAGGTAAGTGCTTTCTAACATGGACACATTTTTGTACCACTGTCACGAAAACTACTGAACTGATTAACACACATTCCAGCACATGGACTCCTCTGAATAACGTTCTAGTCTGAGTGCCTTTGGAACTCACAAAAATTAAGTTTGTAAATGCTACAAGCAATTTAAGCTATAGATCAGTCTAGGTCCATTCAACCATTTTTAGGTCATTTTTGCCATTACACATAGACTATCTATTTGACAATAAGTCTTCACCGTATGGCAAAAGGGATAGTCCAACCAAACTACCCTTCTAGCCCTCATTGGCAAGAATCAACTTTTGACCTTAAGGCTAAGTAAGTGCAGGATGAACAGCTGGGAATACCCATGGCACATAATAAAGCATTGATTTGTCTTTTTGATAACATATAATTTTGTCAGAAAACGTTACATAATTTGAAACATACAATCAATACGTTGAATCACATTTTCATTTTCAAACTTTTTCTTCCAGAAGGCGACTATGAACTATGGTTCAAGTCCTCGTACTCTCACATCTGGATGGGGATATCTTCATTGCCTCCCAGGCAACCATTAGGGGGCATCATAACATACTGCAGTACTTCTGATCCATGACCTAAAGAAATATGATCACATCGCCCTCATCCTCAAAGAACTTAATTGACTGCCCTGCTGGCCTGCACAATTTTCAAAACCAGCTACATCATTTCCAAAGCCATCACGACCAGCACCCTCACTTATCTTGCAGACAAACTCACCATGTCTAATCGTTCTTGACACACCTGCTGCCCGGACACCATCAGACTAAGAAGTGTAAAAAAGAACAAAGAAAGATAGCAGGTCTTTCCCAACTATGGACCCAGGATCTGGAACAACATCTCTGTATCCATCAGGACCACAAACACAGCTCCAATATAGGAAAGAACTGAAGACTCACCTTTTTAAAGAACACTATATCACAATGCATAAACCTTCCACAACCTAGTTTCCTCTACTTTCACTTGTTTACTTTATGCTTGCCTTTTGCCATGCACAGCGCTTTGCTAACTATTAGATTTATTTGTGATATAGAAATACCATATACGCATGTACATAACATAAAATATATTAATTTAAAAGACATTACAAATAAATAAAGATAAATTTGTAAATTCCATAGATTTTTATTTTCTGGTTTCTGTTACATACCCTTATTAATAAGAACTTAACAGTACTGTAGCACATGATTGTTTTACATATATGTAAAAGCATCAATGTAAGACATCACAGCACTAGCGTAGTCCTTAAGTGGTGGTTTTAGATAACAGGTTGTCAATATTTTTAGTCCCAGACATAATTTGAAAGAGATGCAATAACATTTCTGGATCTAAGTTGCACAAACAACAAAGCTTGCTTGTCAATCCTCTCCCTTTCCATTTTGTGTAATATCCTAAAGGTCAAGCTACCAAAACCATATTCGCATAATATCATGAACAGTATACAAATTCACCTGTGCCCAGATTCGCAAAGGTTTAGCATCAGGTTAGCATTACATTGGTAATGCTAACCCGATGCTAAACCTATTTGGGGGTTACCAAACAAATGCTAATTGGTTTTAGCATTGGTTTGTATGGAAAAGTAACGCAAAGCAGCATGAAACATGGCTTTGCATTCCTTTGTGCCAAGGTGGTGTTACATGGGTAGCACATGGGTGTTCCCATGCAACCACCCATGCTTTTTGATGCTAACCCCTATCTACTAATAGTAGTAGAGAGGGTTTAGCACCAAAAATTAACGCTGCTGTAATGCAGGTGTTAAAGGAGAAATATTTTAATTTCTTCTTTATGTTCCGACTTTGCAAGTGTGCTGCACAGTGCAACACACAATCAGAGGAGGAAAAGCTTTGAAGTGTGTCTAGGCATAGTATTTTGTACAGGAAGGCTATCCTTCTTGCACAAAGCCTATGCTAGACTCAGGCACGCACCATAGCACTATGGCGCTCAAGTGTGTGCCTGGCAGAAATCAGCTCTGGAGCAAGGGATAGGGGAGGAGAGTGCCACATCTCTCTTAATATGGCTCTCTCCTGCTTTGTCTCTGTCACGCAACGCAACACAGCGTAGCCTCTTTGGGGACTGTGCTGCATTCCGTGACAGTTTTCAGAATCTGGGCCCTGATGTCAGTAACCCTTTAACACAAATCCTGAATACAAAGGAAAGTGTAGGAATCTCAGAAGCAATTACTAAAGTCACCTTTTGCACCCACAACCTGTGGCCTCATACCCTTTGCACTATGATATTTACATTAATGCTACTTGTATAAAGCATGAAAACTCTTGTTGGACATTTAAGTGGTTCAATGCAATAGTGGTCTACATATTTGAGAGAGGACTGAGGGAGGAAATGAGTTTTGAAAAACACGAAGAAGCACATTGGACAGGTTCATAGTGCGAATGAGAGGAAAATTAGGTTTACATGTACCTTACTGTATACCTTCCAGTATGAAAAGGTCATAGCAAACTGTTACAGTCGTTGAGTGATGTCATCAGTGATGTTGTCAATGATAGAATTTGAGATGTCATCAGTGATGCCATCAATGATGTCATTTAACATGTCATCAGTGATGTAATATGTGAGGTCATAAGCAGTGCATGGTAGGGGCGCACATTATAGTGAGCTCAGCAAACTATAATTTGTGAATGCTCAGTGATAGATTTATTACGAATGCCTCTCTCTCAAACCCACGTTGTTTCCACCCACTTTAATGACAAAGTGAAAACAGTTTTTGAGGGTCACCAGAAGTAGGACGTATAATGGGTGATAGATGCTTGTCACAGTAAAACTCATTTGTAGCTGGTACCATGCTAAATGTAGGTACTGTGGGTATTCAAAGGTGATTTTTTGACCCTGTGTAAAATGCTGATTCTTTGTTGGGATTTGATGAACCATGTTTAAGAAAAAACTGTATTCTCTCATGATTTTCTCACATAGATCTGGATTCAAAATAAAGAACAACATGTATGTTTCGCTTGTTATGAAATCATTTTCAAAATCAGCAATGTCTTACCTCATTGATGATAAATTTACCTTTCTTCTTATTGTAAACTTCACCCAAAGTTTAACTGTATTAGCTAGTTAGAAAAAGAAAACAAATGTTAATTCAGTTTTATTATTTTGCTCTGATTCAGTATCTTAGTCTGAGCCAGTGTCACTGTTTGTGATCGTGGATCTTTGTTGGACGCCCACTCCCTCACCGGCCCTTACATGCCATCGCAGGGTTCAGTTCTCTGTGATTCCTCCTGAGTGTGTACATGAGTGAGTGGTGCTGTTTGTGTTCATGATTCCTTGTCGGACAACCACTTGCCTGACACTGCCATACCTTCAGAGGGATAATTTTGCAGAAAATAGCTATGAGTCTGTATCTGGCAAGTGTTTGTCAGCATGCTGGCAAGTGTTTGTCAGCATGTGTTAGACATACAATGGGTCTCATTTATGACAATTTGACACAGCGCAGCGCTCCACATCACTTTGCTGCACTGCGCTGCATCAAAAGAAAAGGGCCGTATCTATGGGATATGGTGCATTCCTGCCCTTTTACACTGAGCTGGCACACAAATGGCTGCAACATGGCTCAAGGGTGCCTGCATTGAAATCAGGTTGTTTTCATACAGGAAGGGGCATCTTCCTTTACAAAAACAACCATTACGCCACCCCTGGGAGGTGCAGGGTTTTGATGAATTCCCAGATTTAATCTATGGTGTAAATCTGGGAATGTGTCAAAAACCATGGGTGTTGAGTGAGAACACCCACCCCAACACCCATGTCGTGTTTTCCCGAGGCAGTGTGAGGCAACGTAGTGACTTGCGCTGGGTTGCCTTACACCATATCTACGAGGCCATGAAAAGCCACACAGGCTGGCTTTCATTGGCCTCCCGGCTATGATTGAGAGGTCTGCGCCACCGGAGCCTCATTAAAAGTGACACTCCAGTGGCACAGGCCTCTAGTTAATGAGGTCCAATATTCTCATTGTTCCTTTCGCCTTGGCCCTGACTACTGGTAAAAATGAGTGAGGTGCGTGGGCTCAAACCCTGACCAGCATTTAGAATCCTCTTCCTCACTCTACATTTGCTGTCATAGAGGGGCTTTCCCAAATCAGTGATTGTGGCCCTGAGTGTGTGTATGTCTGAGTGGGGGGTTGTGTCCGCAAACTAGGACTTGTGTTGGGCGCCCTCCATCTTACTCTACTTTTGCTGCCACTGGGGGCTCTCCCAGGTCCCGAATGTGGCCCTGACTGCTGATAAGAGTGATTGGATGTGTGGGCGTAAACCTGGACTGGCGTTGGGAGCCCTCTGTCTGGTTCTTTCTTTTGCAGCCCACTCTCCCAAGTCCTTGATTGTGGCCTTGAGTGCTGGTGATGACAGTGGGGATTTTTGGCATGAACCTGGACTTGCATTGGGAGTCCTTGGGCTTACTCAAATTTTTCTGCCATTGGGGCGCTCTTCTAAATCCATGATCATGGTCCTGAATGCTTTCAACCAACCACATGGTATAAAAAAAAAATCTAAATATGATGGATAGTGTCAGAACACTTTTCAGAGGGCTACAAGGCACGCAGGAGCTACAGGGCCCAATCGTGAGGTTTGAGGCCTGGTACTCCTGATGTCCTGGGCCCGACCTACTATGGATTCTGAGCAACTGGGCCAAGTACCCTTTCTGCACTTGACTCTCTGGATAGCATTGTCCTAGCAGTCCAGGACAGCTACCTCGGTGTAGGGAAGATAGATATAGGATAGTGAACACTGGCTCAGAACTCAAAATGTGTGAAATCACAGCAATAAATCATTGTCCGGCCAAATAAACTCTTTATGAAAAAAGGGAAGTATTTTATTTCTATAGCTAGCCACACCAAGGAAAAATACAACATCCATAAACAATTACACAGTCCTCCCCTGAGGTCAGGGCAATATCAATTCTTTAGCAGTTTCCTGTTCCGCTCACACCTCCTCGCGTGAGCGATCGTGGTCATTCTCTATTCACTATTGCTAACATTCACTAGTCTGAGTCTCAAGAGTCCACTACAACTCAACGTTTATAGTGTTCCAGTGCTATCATGCTGATTTATAATAGACCTAACACCAGTCTTACACCCACTGGCAGGTGCGAAGCATTTGGAGCTCCCTAGTGCAACCCATCTGCAGCCCAGGTGAGTACACTCAGCGGATGCAGAGTGACTCATTTGTTGTCACGCTTCTAAAGCAACCGTGGCCTCCCTGTGGCTCCTCCTGCAGGGTAAGTGCTCGGTACGTCTCCCTGTGGCTCCACCAATCCTGTCTTGGGTCCCTCGCCTGTGTAATGGTGCGCAGGTTCCCTCACGGTGTCCTCACTTGTACGGCAGGAGAGCAGACTAGGTTGCAGTCCTTGGTTCTCCCGATGACCTCCTCTGGCATACAGGATCACCAGGATTCACAGTCTATGGGCTCTGGCCTATTCAGCACAGTGAAATTCTTCATGGCTCACTTCACTCCGGTTCTGTCTTTGTGTACGAGGGTTGCCGACTCTGTGCTGCGCACTGGCAATGACCGACTTGGTGCAGCAGGGCTACTCAGGGCTCCCCACTAAACCTTGCTACCTTCAGCAATCTCCTCTTCCTCACATGGCATGCCGGCCATGGCAAGCAAACAGGCGCTGGTGCTCCAGACTCCAAGGAAAGTGTTATTGGTTTCCTAGGGTTAAGTCCCCTCACCCAGCAGGGAGACTTGCAGACTTTGGCCCCCAGTCCTGGTCACAGGCAGAAGTCTTGGAGGTCTTTCCCTACTCATGCAGCCTGTCTGGCTGTTTGGCAGATGACAACTTATGGAATGTCAAATTCACCTTCCTATGTTCAACTTCCGAACAGCGAATGTGATTTAGGGTCCGAATCTTTAAAGTTTTATGTTCGGATTCTGCTTTTTCTTAAATGTCCACTCATATGCTCCCTCTTCCTTTTGAAAAGAAGGCTGTCACAGCAGGAGTGTCTACAAAGGAAACGGGAGTGACTAGACTTCACACCTGGATGTCAGCCAGAGTATTATGTGCATCAAAACGTTAGCCCAGGGCCCCCAGCCCTACTCTTTGTGATTCTCTTATCAGCCCAATCTAGTTCCTGAGATGTGCCCAGGCCATTTCCTTGAGCATATGCACTTAACATGCATGCACTGCCCAGCACTGTATCTTTTTTGTACTGTCCTACTGATAAATACACATACATTCAGCATATGCACTTAACATGCACGCACTGCCCAGAAATGTATCTTTTTTGTACTGCACCACTCATAGGCACACATACACCCAGCACAGGTATTTATCCTGCATGCACTGCACAACACTACATTCTTCAGGTACTGTACCAATCATAGGCACTTTGACATTCTCCATCCATGCACTCCTTAGTACTGTATTATCCGTTCATTGTACCCTTCCAAGGCACACATACACCCAGTGCAGAAACACCACCTCTGTGCTGGGCAGCATTTGAGACCAAAACTGAGTTAAAAAAACAGCAGCGGAACATTAAAAACCGAGTGAGCGTATAGGTCTCATTGCAGTGATACTCCTACTGATAACTACACAGTATGCTGCCACCTGCAGGGTTGTGCTGCTTAACTCCTGCTGAAAGCGGTAGCCTTCCACCACTATGAAGGGAGCGCGTTGAGCAAACCCTGTAGTCCAACAACACCGCAATCCGTGAGACAGGCCTATGTCATGGCACACACGATGATCCGTGTTTGAATATCACAACAGAAGTCAGCATTAGGGATCCAGAAATCAGTACAGATGGGCACTCAGGGCAGGTCTGCACGTCCATTACCTTGTAGAAGATTTTTCCGTCCCAAAAGATAGTACGTTTTAACAAATATATACAAAAAAGTAAGACTTGCAAATCCGACCCAGCACATTTTTTGAGCACAGATATCTCAAAAACTACTGGAAAGATTTACGCAAACTCATAAAATCACGCTTTCTAAGTAAAGTACTAAATTTGTGCTAGATTTTGTTCAAATCCCCTCAGCATTTTTGCTCTATCTTTCAGCAAAATTTCCTACAAAATCTAAAATAAGAAATGATTCACTTTTTCATCCAACCAAGCACAAATGGAGAACATTATCCCTGAAATCCATAGGCTACAGAGTTAGTGCACAATCAACAACATAATTGTGGGACAGGGGTCATCCAGGACTGGTAATGGGCTCCCGTGGGGCCCTGGTAGAAATGTTGACTCTGTCACAGGAGTCTGGTGACGGCCTGAGGGGTCTGACATAGTAATCGCTCTGGGTAGGGTCATTAGGGGGAGAGGGAGGGAGGTGGAGATAAGCCCCTCATTGAGACGTAAATCACAGCGAGATAGGGAGCGCCAACCCCTCTAGTTGTTCTTCCTCCATGGGACAGGTTAGGGCAAGACTGGAGCCCTGATCTCAGATTCCAGGGGAGTCTGCAGACAAGACAGCAACCTTTCCCAAGCATAGGCACTAGGGCAGCGTCTCAGGTCTTTGGCCTCCTCACAGTGCAAGGCAGTGGCCTCAGCGGTTGCCCATTTGATCAGGGTCTAGGTCCAGGCCTCTATGGATGGGGTTGGTGGGCTTCCACTTCATGGGGATAAAACGCTTTGCTAGGAGGAGGGCAAGATTAAAGAAGCGCAGCACTGAAAATACTCAGGGCTCCCGCTTCCCAGGAGTTAACCTTTGAAATGCTAGTGATTCCTTCTAGACATGTCCATATATGTTCCCAGAAAGGACGGATCTGGGGACATCTCAGAGTATATACTGTAATCCTGCTGCTGGGAGGCTACATCTGGCACATGTGTCTCTGGCACCAGGCAAAATGCGAGCAATGCTCTGTGGGGAGGGGTACACCCTGTGTCATATGTAGAATTGAGTCAATTTAAAGTAAAGGGTGTCTGGAGATTCTCCTAGGGTATGCGAGCGCTCTGGCCCATTCCTTATTATGAAGGAGCTGTCCAAACTTTTCCTCCCACATCTCCTATGGGGCAGCAGAGAGACTGGGGTATAGCCTAGCAGAGCTCTGGTAATCCAACTGATCAGCCACGGCCGTCCCCCATCATGTGTTGGTCCTGGATGAGGTAATGAGTGGCTGGTTCCATTTCCTTATTGCCAAACATTGCAGAGAGCGCTGACCTTGAGGTGTGTAGGAGGAAATGGCCCTCATGCAACCCGGTCAGGGCTCGGAAGGGAAGAAGTTGCCTGTCTTGGAACAAGTCACATAGAATACGTAGGCCCACCTGTTCCTAAAGGCCCAGGTCCAGGATGGTGAGCGTGCCCCATCTGGTCCAGAGGCCAATCAGAGGAATGGCTGGGGCATAGGCTGTTGAGTTGCTGCTGACCTGTTGGGCCCTGGTGAGGCATGTTAATGCCACCCCTAGAAGACGCAGAGAGGCAATTTTGGGGTGAGCCCCCTGTAGAGTGATAGAGTCAATAGCTCCATCCGAGGGAGTAGGGGTTCCATCGTCTCTATGTTATCTAAATGTGGGTCTGCCAGTAAGTGAGAAACCCATTGTAACTGAGCCGTCAGGTAGTAGAATTTAAAGTTTGTGGCCCGAGGTCTCCTTGTTTGAGCAGGAGATGCAATTTCAGAAGAGCCACCCTCCTATGGGAGTTGTGCAACATGTGATATACGAAGAGAGTGTACAGCTCCCGAAAAAATGACATGTAGGACTAGAGGGAGATTTATAAAGTAGTAAAGGAGGCAGGGAAGTATTACCACTTTGGAGATCACTGTGTTGACCATCACTGATAGGGGATGATAGCATTAGAATGTTACCTGTGATTGGAGACACACTACTGCCATGGTCAAGTTGCCATCTAAGAGGTCCTGGGGGAGTGGTAGATATGAATACCCAAATAACTGAAAGAGGTAGGTTCCTATCTGACCGGTGCCCACACCAAGATCAGGGTGTACCAGACCCATATTTGGAGACAGTGGGAACAAGCAGGACTTATGCCAGCTTACTCTAAGAACCAATAGGGTGCCAAAGAGATGTAAGAGGTCTGCAACTCGAAAAAGGTCTGAGCTCAAGTTGCTCATGTAAAAAAGTACATCATCAGCATAAGGCAAGTTGATATAAGTACGGTCCGTAAGTAATGCCCCAGTCTTGGCATCCGGGCAGAGTCCAGACTGCTGAGGGCACGAATAATAGGGGGTGATAAGGGACACCCCTGCCTTGTACCCCTACCCACCAGGATAGCCTCAGAGACCAGTCAGCCATATCTCCCTCAGAGAGTGGGGCTGAGTAAAGGAGGTGGATAAGTGAGTGCAACGAGGTGGGCCCCAAAGTAGAACTTCAAAAGTACCTGTAATGAGAGGTTCTGTAGGAGACTATCAAAGGCATTATACAAATCAAGCAATAGATCCGCAGCTCGTGAACAGGATGCCCCGGTGGACTAATTTAGTCTATAAAGATGACAGATGTAACGGGAGGTATTAGTGACTGGAACAAAACAATTTAGGTCCATATAGACCAGATGGGGGAGTACCTGTTGGATGCAAAAAGCCAAGATTTTACTGAGAATTTTATAGTCCATATTCAGTATGGCAGCAGGGCGACAGGAGGCCAAGTCTTTGGGGTCTTTTCCAGGATTTAAAAGTAGACCAGCAAAGCCTCTCGGAGTGTGGCCTGGAGAGTGTCTAAGACCGCTGCGTATAGCTTGCTCAGGCAAGAGGCCAGGAGGTGCGCATATGTTATGTAGAATTCAGCCTGGAGGTTGTCCGTACCACAAGATTTCATAGTTGCTGGGCTTGCGATGGCCTGCCGGCACATCTTGGAAGGTCTTCCCACTGCTGCGGAAAGACAAGGGAGTAAGCTGACATCCATGAATTCTTTTGTGGCATGTTGTTGCGCTATATCAAGTCTTGTAATAGGCTACAAGAGCACCAAGGATTCCATGTTGCATGTGCAATAGTGTGCCGTCTATGCTGCTGACAGAGACCACTGGGGGTTGTCATGATTCCCAATTTATTAGCCACATCAGAAGGTGGCGTGATCTGTCTCCCTCAGAGTGCTTCCGTGAAAGAAGTGTAATCTAGGCAGGTTAAGCGCTCCATCACTTTGGCTATTGCCTCCTGTTGCTGGGCCACTGAAGGGCAAAGAGAAGGATCCTCAATGGCTCGTCTCTTCAGGTTGACAAAGGTGCATCCTGCCGCATTGAGCGCCCAAAGCGTCGATCTGTGCTCCCCTAATGTGATGTGAATGCATAAGCCCCTGATTACTACCTTGAAGTTTTCCCATTCAAACAGGAGAGAGGAGGCCAAGCCCTCGTGCTCAAAATATTCAAGAGCACTATCCGAGTAGGTGTCTCTTAACATCCTGTCTTCGAGGGTGGAGGCCTTCGTCTGCCAAGTGGGGATTGGGGTGGGGGAACTATCCCAATCAATGCCCATCAATGGGGAAGCTGTGAGCTGATATGTCCCTTCTAAGGCAGTCTGGTGTGGAGATGGTGGTACACATTGTGGAGGAGCCCACTCTTCTATTGAGGAAGGCATAGATGTCTTGAATCGGGGAATAGTAGTAGAGCCTGATCCCTGGCCAGGACCCTTGGCTCCGGATGTTGGGCCAATACAGGGTGCTGGAAGAGGTGATGGGAGTGGTCATGGGGTAGGTAAATGATGCAGTTAAAGTCCCTACCCAGTAGCCAATTGATATGTATGCCCATTTAGCAAGGTGGGCCAAGAGGCAACTTTGGTTAGTCAGAGTTGGGGGCTTAAAGGCTACCTATAAGTAGAGGGGAGCCATCAATGTTGACCTCCAGGAGGACACACCTAACCTCCTGGTCCACTTCTTGAGATAGTAATCTAAGGCAAATTCCTGCCCTCACCCCATATTAGATTTCCCCTAGCATAGTTGGATACATTTGTGCCAAAACTCTAACCCCTCCACCTCTTCCACCTATATAATGTGGGATTCCTGGAGCAAGGCTATTTGAGGAGAAAATTCAATAGTACTTGGCAGGCTTCTGCATGTCTTGAAAGTCTGGGTTCTTGTCATCCTACTCAAACTGTCATCCTCTCCTGGTTTCACAGGAGGTGAGTGCATGCAGGTCCAGGATGAATAGAGTGTAGTAAGAGAGGAAGTGGTGGTAGGCATGGGGAACCAGCTCTTTGAGGAAGGGGTATAAGAATGGGAACAATATAACATGAAGCAACAATAATACTTTGGGCAGAAGGTGCAGTGCCACCTGCCCAACTGTGTAAACAATCATCCTTGAGGGGGTCTGAGGCACATAGGGGAGCATTATAGTACTGGTGAGGTTCCAAAATCGAAGGATGAACATCTGGAACAATCAAAGAGTATCTGGTCATGAGCTGTCCTGGATGAGCCGGTGGTTAGTAATGTAAGACCGGGGTCCACCCAGTCAGCAGAGCGGCAGCGATACCAGGCTTCAGTTACATAAGGCCATTGGCCATCTGAGCAGTCACTCGGCGCAGTGAGTCCAGATCATGGTGAGGGTTCGAGACGGAGTCTCCAATGTCAGAAGTGTTTAACTGGGAGCTAGAGTAGCCCAGGGATAGGACCTGTAATATGGTCGTCAGGTCCAGTGCCGAGCAACGATTGCTATGCACCTGTTCCTTGGATGGAATCGCTGGTGCAGAGGAGGACTTTTCCAATCGTCTACATCTCTACATTGGCGTCTGCCCTCTGCCCATGAGGATCCAGTCTGACGTGACCCCTCAGTTCTGCCCAGTCCCAGACCTCAGAAGGGTCTGATAAGAAGTGATATTTTTTGTCCTGCGTGGTTTTTTGCTTTGATGGGAAGAGTAGAGAATATTTTGACTCCCATCTCTGGGAGTTTGCTCTTGAGGGTGGAGTCCATTTGGCTGTGATGATCTGTTTGACTGTACACAGTGCTGTTTTTATTGCCTTGCCTTTGGTAAGTCAGTGCATTTGGAAGTCTCAGTAGGATGTAACTTGGGAGACAGGGAATTTCAGTTTTGAAGATCTCATTGATATCCTTCATCACTTTCTCCCATATCTTTTGAGTTTGGTACAACGCCAGAGGAGGTGATTCAATGTGCCCAAATGTCTGCAGTTGTGGTAGCAGCCATATGAACTGCTGGGTTTCCATTTCACCATCCTAGCAAGGGTGTAGTCCCAATAGTGTGATTTCATAAGCATTGCTTTTTCCCCTGTGGTGCTAAAGGAGGCGGTGCATTCTATGGAGTATATCAGACCATTTCTTCGAGGTGAAGGTTTGATCTAGCTCGGCTTCCCATCTCCCCTGGCCAGGGGATTTGCTGGGATCTGAAGATTTTTTAGAAAGTTGTGGTTGTCCGAGAATAGGCCCTTGTAAGTTGTTGGTTGAGTGACCCAATGCTTGATAGTGATAGAACAGCAGTGTTCACGTGCAGGAACTCTGTAATTGGAGAAGTCCATGTGGCTGGTGTGATCGAAGGGATTGCCAGTCCTGTCTCCATTTGGTGCAAGCGCCCCATGGTATGGCAGGTTGAGGGGGGTCTTCCCATCTTCCAGGAGAAGTCCAGCAATGTGGATAAACTTGGGCATCTCCCTTGCGATTTGATGCACTGCTGGGGAGGCCGCCTGGTCACTCTCCTGAGGATGGCTGGGTCCAGGAACTGTCAACAATGTGCTGGCTCTGTGAGTTGCGGCTGGATCTGCAGCTGCAGCCATGGCCTGGGATGTTGGGCGTGCAGAGGACGCAGCGCAGGCTGCACCACAAGGGTCAGCTATTTGCCAGGGTCTCTCCATGGCCAGACCCAGTTATGCGGACCCTTCTGGTGCTTCCTTTCATCCTCCGGCGAGTTATTGCATGCTGATTGTCCATTGACCTGGATGCTTGGTGGATGGAGGAATTCCCAGCTGAGAGCACTTGGTTTAGCTGTTCGACATGTTGGCCTACCAGACCATGTCCCAACTTTTTTCTCTCATTGAAGGACATCCATCAAACCTGCCCTGTAAAAGCGCAGCTGATTGAGCCACTAGATTGCCACGTTTTGTGCAGCTCTGTCCTAGGGATCAATAAGTTGTAAGCAAATCAAAAAAATGTCTATTAAAAGGAAAGTGTGGCTAAACCATAAGTACACTGTGGTGACCACAACATTGTAATGCCTGTATAGATGTATGTATGCTTTTTGTCTGTCTTATTAAAGCAGAATAGCAGTAGCATTACTATGAAGCCTTACATCAGTAGTAGATTGTTTCCCAGTAGAAATGGAGGGATAACCATTGTTAAATTTCATAAGAACCAGGGACTCGATTTCACTTTCCCAGCTGACCATCCATAATAACACCACATCTTCCTAAATCAGTCATTACCAGTTGCACAGCGTTATTGGGAGGAACATGTACATTATACTTCTTCCTTCAGGAGTACTACTCCCTTACGAGGGTGAGGTAAAATGCACAGGAATAGTTTAAAACAGTACAACTACATGTGTTCTTTCATTCTTAATTGATTTCTCCATGTAAATTCTATAAGTAATAACATAAGAGTAGGTAGTAATGAGTTTTCGCTAGCATTACATGAATATTACAGAAAGTAAAAAAGTGCAAACTATGGTGAACAACAATCTTCCCGCAACAAGAATATTTTTTTTCATTTGAAAAGAAGCAAGGAGGCTTTCAGCAGCCTCACTGTTTAGTTGTGTAATGCTAGACTGGTGGGCTTGGTAAGGAAGGAATATCACAACCACTCACAATTTTGCAAGAAGATCTTAGTACCTGACAAAGGGAGTGGCTGACCAAAAACAACATCATCCGGTCTATGCACTTGAGTGTCATAAGAATGAAGGGTATTCCCTTCTTCTGATACATGACAAAAAGATATTGCATCCACTAGAATGACATAACCTTTACTCCAGGAGGTAAGCCTATCTAAGTAGATATTTAGCAAAGAATGGCAAATATATGATGTAGTGGTAGGCTATGTATTGGATGCAGTATTTTTGTAGGCCAAGATTGTCTAACTCAATAAATTGATTCATATTACCGTTAAGCATCAGATAGATACAACATACTATTGCTGAACAAAGTACTTGAAAAATCCACATCTGACATGGGGTTTGAAATAGAGAGGGCTGGAATATCCAGCGTAAGGACTTGTCTGAAGCAGAAAAGCATAATAGAGTTAGCAACCTTAATCAATAACTCAGGATCTCTTCAGGTCAGTTCTTTATATATGCACATCTCGTCAAAGCCATTCACAAACCATGGGGATGTGAGTATGATGGATCATTCAGTAATGAAACTCAGGGGCATATTATCAAGACAGGCGATAAAATTATCATCCCCTTAGCGGCAGAAAACTGCCGCTAAAACGGCGATAATGGGCTTGATAATATGCTCTATGGAATTCCAATTGAATCCCATGTTAGATGTGAAGGACATCTAACCTGAGCTTCAAATGGAATTCCATAGAGCATATTATCAAGCCCATTATCGCCCTTTTAGCGGCAGTTTTCTGCCACTAAAGCGGCGATAATTTTATCGCCTGTCTTGATAATATGCCCCCAGGTTCTTTCTTTTCCCATTTAAATGCCGGTTGAAATTCAAACATTCACATTTACACATCTGACTAACAGGTGAGGATTAGGGTAACTTGATGACAGTAGTATACTTGGGAATCAGATACAGGAAGAGCAATTACAGATGATGACTTGGACAGGACTAAAGGCATCCTGCACAGGTATCCAGAAATGCACGATTCAAGATTTCTTTCGAAAAATCAACTTAAGTACCTGTTTTGGCAATACTGAAGAACCAATACATACCAACCTTTTTGGGAATCTACATTTTGTCCCCCATCTCAAAAGGACCACGTGAGAAGATAGTTCCTAAACAATTTGACAAAATCAAGACGAGACAAGGATACATCAACACGACGTATTCAGAGGCGAATTCTGGATGCCCGGCTAACAGACTGGAGCAGATGATAATTGTGAAAACAGCGGGAAAAGGCATGGCATTTGTGATTTACAATACATATTATTATACACAAGGGATAATGTGCAACAGAATATTAAAGAAAGATAACATCCAGCCCTACCAAAGACTGACAAAAAGAAATACTTAACATTTAAACTAAGGGAAAAGGGGAGTGAAACATATTCAAAAAATAATTTGCATATTTGAATAACACAAATGCAAGAATACCAGTGATGTACACGCTCTCTAAAATCAATTAAATATATTCCCCCCACCCAGCACCCCATCCGGGCTACTGATCAGATCATTAAATTCTGGAATCCTTGACCAAATGTTTAGATGAAATCTTGAAACCATTCATTGAGACAAATCCCTGGAGATGCTATGGATATCATCAATCATCTTGAAGAACAGGCATAACTTAATGAGGAGTAGATCCTGGTCATGATGGATGGACATTGAAAGTTGATACACAAGTATACCACAGGACGAATCTCTCGAGGTTCTCATTTGGTGTTTGGAATCCAGACCACAACCCCATATAGTCTGAATACTGAAGTAAAAATGGATCACTGGCAAGAACCATTTTAAAGGCAATAGGGCAAATTTACAAGGACTGGTGCATCCCTGCATTTTAGCAGGGATGCACCAGTACCGATGCGACACGCAATTCTAACCTTACGCCACCACGGATGAGTCGCATTTACAATGCGGCACACAGTGGCGCAGGGATAGACAGATGCGTGTCGCATCTGATGGGTAAGGGCGGCGCATTGCTGGAGTCGTGTCGCAACGCCAGCAATGTTCAGGGACCGCCCATACCTAACGTGCTGCGGGTTTTCGAAAAGTGACTCAGTGAAATCTTGTACATTTCACTGTGTCACTTTAACAAGGCTTTTTCCGATGGAACATCCACCATGCATACATTAAACCTGACTCAGGTTTAATGTGGTGTAGGGCTTTACAACATGACGCATCTCCCTAGATGCGTCACGTTATAAATAAGTTGCAACGTGGTGCATGGTTTACGCCACCGCTGCATCACAGAAGTGACACAACGGCAGCGTAAATGTGTCGCAAGGGGCTTGTAAATCGGCCCCAAAGTCTCTATGTGGAGAAGATATATAAATGATATCGTAATGATTTGGGGAGGGAGTACTTAAGAACTCACCATTTTTGGTGAATGTTTAAACACTAGACCAGCAGACAACAAATTTGCCACCAAGTAGACTAACATTTACATTTATTTTCTGGATTTGATAATCAGACCTAATCAGATCTGGATTTTATAATCAAACCTGATGAAGAGAGGAGACACCACACTTTTCATCAAAACCACAGACAGAAATTATCTTCTCCATTTTTCAAGCTTCCATCAGAGAAATCTCAAAGACAACACACAATCAACATACAGTCAAATCCTGCATATAAAAAAGAACTGTACGAAAAAAAGAATATTATTTCAATATTGTGTTTAATTTTCTGCAAAACTTGTCAGTGAGAACCTATTGATAGAAACTCTTTAAATTATCTATTGCAAGGGCTCGGTACTTTCATAGATAAAGCTCATTGGGACCAAGACAAAAAAAATCGACTAACCAACTAGTCGGTGTCACAAAATTTAACAGCAACACTAACAAAGTAAAATCAATGTTATGTTGTGCAGATTTGTAGAGTGCACTATCACCCAGGAGGGTATCCTTACACTGAGCAGGTTTGGGTCTAGCCAAACCTAGGGACTAGAGGGACTACTTCTTGAGGAATTTTCAGAAGTGAGGAGGAGGCTCTTATGCGTAGCAGCAGGTCATTCCATGCTTTAGGAGAGATTCAGGAGAACATTTGACTGCCTGATCTGGTTTTCCGTATGCATGGGATGTGTGCAAATCGGACTCCGGATGAAAGGAGGTGTCAGGAAGGTTTGGGAAAGCAGATGCGATTGTTAAGTATTGTGTTGAAAGTTTGAGTGAGGAGTTTAAATTGTGCTCATTTGTGTATGGGGAGGTAGTGGAGTTCCTCCAGCAGTTGTGTGATGTGAGTATGGTGTACGAGGGCGACAGAGATTCTGGTTTCAAAGATCTGAAAGGTTTGCAGCCTTCTGGTGAGTTTTTTGTTGATCCGGGCATAGAGGGTGTTCCCTTTGTCTACCTTGCTTGTAACAAGAGTGTGTGTGACAATTTTGCAGTTGCTGATTGGGAGCCATTTGATAATCTTCCTCAGCATGTTCAGGGTATGGGAGTGTGAGGTGCTGACGGAGTTGACTTGTGCAGCCATATCGAATTTGCTATTGATGATGATACTGAGGTTCTTTGCGTGGGAGGTGGGGTAGAGAGCCAGTCCTAGCTCTGTTGCCTACCAGGTGGAGTTCCATGGTGAAGTGCTCTTTCTGAAGATAGTGATTTTAGTCTTGTCAGTGTTCAGCCAGTCTTCATCCAGTGGGTGAGTTCAGTTATGCAGACATTAAATTTGGTCAGAGTAATGGGCTTTTTGCGAATGAGGGAGACAACGAGTTGTGTGTTGTTAGTTTAGAAGGGGCTGTTTATTTCATGAGAGCGGATGATTCTAGTCAGAGAGTTTATGTATGTGTTCAAGAGGGTCAGGCTCAAGGAGGATCCTTTTAGAACTCTGCAGATGAGGTCGCTGGCGACCGAGGTGTACCATGCCAGGCTGACAGATGGAGTCCTTTCGGTCCGGAATGAGCAAATCAATTGGAGTGCGTGTCCTTGGATTCTGAGGTTGTGTGGGGGTTGAAGAATGATGGGGAAGGAGACAGTGCCAAACGCTGCAGAGACACCCAGGAGGATAAGTGCCGACATGTTCTCCATCGAGAGTCATGCGGATGTCATTCATGGGGAGAGGAGATGAGGGCAGGCTCCATTTTGTGGTTGGGTCTGAAACTAGATTCAGTGGTGTTGAGGAATTAGTGGTCATTGAGGTATTCGGTGAGGCGTCTGTTGATGATTTTCACTAAGACCGTGACCGGGAATGGTAGCAGGAAGATCGGGTGATAGTTGGTGAGCATTGAAGGGTCAGCAAAAGGATTTAATCAGTAATGAGAGTACAGTTGTGTGTTTTCAAGTGTCTGAAAACACCATCGAAGATGTTAATTGGATTTAGGAACTGGCAGATCTTGGTCTTCTGGGAAACTGCCTTAAAGTGTCTTAAAATAACCTGTCTTTCCCCCTAAAAAGAATAGAAACCTCTGCGATGCCTAGGTCGGATGGTCAGTAAGGACAATCATTGAGATCCATGCTAGACCCACAGCCCATAACAAGACTCCACAAATGTGCAAATTATACAGTTTGTAGATATCCTATTGAAGGCATTGAAACAATCTACAATACTATGAAGATCACGCATCGGGAATTCACTACTAGTAACACAAAACGTGGTGTATATTATTATCCATTCATATAAAAAGTCTTACACAAGATGCAATACCCGGAATGCCCTGTTAGAATTCCACTTTCATCAGAAGGGGCATTTAAATGGCGCATCCTGAAACACATCACAAGGAATGGAAATAATTTGGAATCCAGTTCACTATATCACAAGGCCAATAATATTCTGAAGCACCACACTGTACAGAATGGGCTCAATTAACTTTATGAGAATAATCACATCATGTGAACAAATGTAATACATATAACCTTTTTACCATGATGACAACAAATTCCCACATTGTTGGACTTTACGACTGGGAGATCAGGACTGCAGTTCCTATTTAAGATTGTTTCAACCCCATAACATATTCACCACAAATACTTGATGTCCATGATACCAGCATCCTTGAAACAACACCTGCATGTGTGGGCATTCAACCATGCATTCATGATAGAAACAACTCTGTGACAACAGCCCTCGAAATGGCCCCTAAATCACATCAGAAACAAACACAAAATAGGGAATCCTTTTGCATATTTCACATTTTTGGCATTTAACGGTTCATAACTACAATTCCCATGAGGCAAAATAAGTAAATCTATCACCATATGATGACACTATCACACACATAACCAGAATGGATTCAAACACTCCATCAGCAACAGAAGCAGATTAGGATCACCAACTTAAGCAGCAGTCTCATTACAAACAGCAGTCCAGACACACAGTTCTGGTGTGAAAAGCCTGAGAGAAACTATGAGTACGTTACTCCAAAGCAACGACCTGTTGAGTCTGGGGTACTTTGTACAACCATGATATGCATCAAATCTTTTTTTATTGAAAATGGCTTGTCTTCCTATAGATGTTTCCTAAAATTGTGATACAACTATCATAAGGGTGAATGGCACACAGTGATGGGGAATGGTATGCGAGATTGCTAGAAACGTTATAATATGCTTTATATTTTTCATCTTTCTGCCCGATCCCCCATTTTCTCTAAAGAATTGTCAATGTGAACAATACCAGTTGGCATGCATCCATCACATGTTTACTGAGAAGAACTTAAAGATTGCACTTGGACTTTAGAACTCACCATGGCCATTTACAAGGCTTGCACAGAGCACCTTTCTAACAGCCCTGATGAAGACCTCTGCAATATCATCTCATGTTAATGAGGTCTAAATGTGTCGACATCTCTATGAGGAGCAAACTTAACATTGTGGTATCATTAATTAAACTGTACAAAATGTAAGTGAAACATGTCCAATTCTGGAGCAAAACAATTGTTTGCTCTCATGTAGAGCTACACTAGATGGTACTGCCACCTCATGATTTGGGGCAAGAATCCGAGATTACAAACAATTTGATTATTGCAATTATTCATAGGTTTAGCTTTTAGTAGTCATTCATGAACAAAATATTTGTGTTCATCTCTATTAGAAGGTGTTATTTAATGTCATTGTGCTTAATTCTATGTATCAGATAACAACTATGGGCCTGATTACGATGTCGGTGTGATCGCAAACGACGGCCTGTCCGTTGCGATCCGACCTACATCTGCCCCTGCGTTCTGCCCACTGCATTATGATGCAGCAGTCGGAGGCAGCATGTGGAGGGACTGACTGCTGCTGTCCAGCGGTTGGAATGTAACCCCTACAATAAGAGCGGTGACTTCTCAGGCACCGCTGTAGGGATTATGATGTCCCTTTCGGCTTGCTTTTCTATGGGGTCCGCCCGCCATGGAAAGGCAGAGAGAAGCGGAATTTGGGGACCCCTAGCAGGGCCCCTGCCCCTCCGGGTCTGGGAGGCATGTGTGGTGCCCCCCTAGACATCCCTGCTCCATGTGGCAGGCACTGCATGGGGCCTGCCACAGAGTACATGGATGTTTTAAATGTGTATATTTTCTGTTGATTCTGGTGCTGCAACCTGCAGCACACGCCTCAATAGAAAAGATACACTTTCCGACCACCGTGAAGTTGGTCACATTATAATAGTGGAAGCGGGACCGCAGACTCTTTGTTGGGCGGTCCTGTTTCCGCTATGATGTTGGTCGGAAGCTTGTCCGACTGACATCGTAATTAGGGCCTATAATGTGTTGGAGTTTCGGACATGGGAAAAATAATTTTTGTAATAATGAAATAAAATATGCTGAATTAAGTCAAGGTTTAGATTTTATTGATGCAATTTTGATTGATGGCAAGTAATAGTACTATATGTAGCCAACTGCACCTACTGTGTAACTAATGTTAGCTACACCACTTTGGTCTAGCGTGTTCAAGTATACAGCACTATGGCAAGATAAGGAAGATGAATGCAGGACAATTTATTTGCTTATTTTGCAGCCATAACATTTAAACGGAAATGTTGTACATAAGGCTGTATTGTCACTCCATAGAACAATGGGAGTTGCACCCTCCAAAATTAACCAAGATTATTTTATGGATATGACACTGAAGGAGCCCTCTCCTCAGGAAGCATGCTCGCATTACATTTGCGACTTCTGGACTGATCTTACAATAATTGGCCCATTCTTATTTGTGCATGGTTAGACTCATCTCTAGGGAGATAATGGATTTGAATGTGGTTGCACTGAACTGATGTT
The DNA here is from genome assembly GCF_964204655.1 of Triturus cristatus. NCBI lineage: Eukaryota > Metazoa > Chordata > Amphibia > Caudata > Salamandridae > Triturus > Triturus cristatus. The sequence goes on from NC_140582.1 coordinate 241,060,370, forward strand.
GCACAGATAGGAGTGGGTGTGTATATTCTTGCCTGTTGTACTTATATTTGTAGCTGTTTGTCCAATTGTCTGTTTTTGTTGTTTTCATACCTGAGGATATGCCTTGGAGAACTGTGACCTGTTTTCATGATTGTTGCAAGCCAGCCCTCTAGCAGCATTTTACCTTACTGTCTCTAGTGTTTTTGTAGAAACAACTGTCTTCCTTATAACTGTCATACCCAGTACTGCCCTTGTGTCCAAAGCATGCCCCTGATTGTCCTCTATCTGCTAAATAGCCATTCTTGTGCTAGCCTCGATTCTGATTTAGGCCCAGTCTGTTTGTGCCAGTAAAACAGGTGTAGAAGTTCTCAGGTTTGCCTGAATTCATCAGCCACAATTCATACCTCATCTCCGACGTTTTCTATGTAAAAAATGCCCTGGACCTGGCATCCAGTTAACAGTAATGCTATTATCATCACAGAAGGAGTGAATTTTATTGTTCTTTTAACAAACTTGTTGACTAACATATGGAAAGTAACATAGCTGATCAAACAATGATAGCACTCCAGCCTATCGCATTAATGGTATTGGTGTGGGAGCCAAACCCTGATAATTTCCTGAACCCCAAAATCTAATAAACCTACATTTTCTCATTATTCTAGCTGTAAGAGTCTATCCTCCTCATCAATACCTCAAATTTAGAAGAGCACATTCATAATTATAAACCCTGACCATTCAAAACTTGAGTTCTAAATCTAAATTAGGATGTAAAAGGTTTTAATACAGAATTGTTAATAAAACATTACAAAGGAATGCATTGCCTGTCATAAAGACTATAGAAATACAGATTCATAAATCAGAGGAGAATCCTAGTTAATTAATGAAATGTCCTTTAAATTCTAAGTTTCATACTCATAGAGAGTTTTGACAGCATCTAAATAAGAAGGAAAATCTCAAATAATCAGACAGAGCCTCTGGAGGAAACTATGAAGGCGTCCCTGATCCTTCAAAACATAGGGTTTTTACACACATTTTATGCATATTAATTATAAAAACTGCAAAGTCAGCATGGTATTACCATAATCAGGTCTCACTGGAAGATCAAAAACAATTTCAAATGATCCTTAACACTAATCCATTTCTTAAGGTGATAGAAATCTTATGCTTGCCTCCTCAGCAACTGCACTCTGGAGATATAAAAGCCAACATGAAACATTTTTGACAATAGCCCATAGAGATCACATTCCTCTGCTTGCCAACATCGGACCTTCTAGTGGAAATCCTTCAAAATGATACATAGAGAACATGATGAAAAGTTTCATTCACAATACAAGCTTTTTATTACTTTAACCCATTGACATCATTGCTCTTTGTGTTCCATGGAAGCTGTGGGTAGAGTAAACCTGCAGCAGGCTTCTGGTTGGAAGGGGAATTAAATAGAAGCAAGATGAGCAGGACACCATTTTAATTAAATGGCATATCGTAGTAAAGTGTGGCATAACTAAACTACATTATTTTTCACACTCCTCAATGAGATACTCATATAGTTTTAAGTTCAAAATCATCTGTTACTGTCATCTGCATCATCAAAACTATCGATTTGTGCAAATAACTTTTCACCCAGGATTGAACATCTGAAAAATCTTTAACAGCCTGCTTTTGATCCAAACCATAGTAATGCCATTTTGTTGGCTGCTCTTATTACGTTTCATCTACCAACAGCGTTTAGTTGTATGGTGTCAAATATCTAGTGTGGACAACACAGTACTTAGATAGACCATTGGTCAGACTATTGATTACCATTGGTTGGCTGCCAGGTCAATCTCATTTACTTGCATTTTATTCAATAGCTTTACTTCCTCTTCTTGTGTATGTCCCTCCTTTGGAGCATAGCTTCTTTACCATCCTTTTGAGTGGGTTACTTGCATCCTTCCATCGTTTCACACCAGGGAATTACTTTTTTGTTTTGGTTTCAGCACTCCATGGGAGTGCATGTGTTTTCTTGCTATCTCCTTTGTGTGCAGCTTTACAATCTGCACAATCTCTCTGTTGCTCCCCCCTCACCACTCAGCTTGTCAATCCCTTCCCCCTTCCACAGGCTATGTTTTTAGTTTGTTGTTTTCACCTGCACAGTGCTTACGCTGTGCTTGGGAAATCTATTGTTTTTAATATAAACTTAAAAGGGATTTACATCCCGTCTCCTCTCTTTCCTGGCTTCTCATTGGTTCCTTTGTGTGCCACTTACCTTTCCTCCATTTCTATTAGCTGTAGAATATTTTCCTGCTTGTTACTCAGCTGCCTCTCTTCTCAGTTTCCAACCCCCGAAATACTGTTAACATTCGCTTTAGTGGAACTATATAAGTTTTGCCTTTTACCCTTGCAGCATATTTATATAACAATTTATCACACATAGAGATTAAGAGGTTTGCAGAGAATGATAGGATGTTGCGCTGAGACTCGAACCTGGATCCCCAGCTCTCGAGTTAGCAGCTCTGGCTGCGTCACGTCCTCTCCACTCCTGTGACATCAGTCAGGGAACTTTTTCCTTCTCCCAGACGATGATTGATGAAAACAGCTATTTATTCATTACATAGGCGAAGCCAATGCATTACAAATGCTTGTTTACTTTGCAACCATCTCAAGGCCCTCCGTTGCTCGCCTGCTCCAAGTGACACCAACAGTTGTCTTGCATCTCCTCAACCACATTCCGTTTTCTGCCCTGCAAGTCCCTGTCCTATTTTTTTATTTTTATAAAAAAACAACACATTTCTTTTCTTTTTTGAATGGCCCGGAAGCTGCAATTTGCTACTCAGCACTCCTTTATCTTTGATGTGATTTTTAACATATTTTCTTTTAATTTGCAGCTTCAAGAGCAGCATCTGCCATCTTGGAAAAGTAACTAAAAAGTTAAAGAAGTGGCTGCTGCCTCATGACATATTCATGCACATACTTTTTGGTGTATGCATGAGCATATGATATTTTTATGTCAGGCTGACTGTGTGGGCAGGCAAGGAGCTGAGTTTGACTTTTGGGATCCTTTTGCTGTTTCAGGTAGCCTTTGACAAGAATGAGCATATTAGGTCTTCACTTGAAGAGTCTATTGTATATAATGTGACTCGTTCTTATGATAGGTCCATGACCGCTATATTGACCACTTGATCATCGCAGTAAATGTTGTGGGATATAACTTGCTGCCTATAAGGAGTAGCTCATCATTAACTGTAGGGCTAAGGCCATCACCTATTATGTAGCAGGGCTATAGATTGGGGCTATGGGTCTTCATCTTACCTAAAGACATGCATAAATTCTCAGGGTCACGATCTATCTTAAGTGGCGATGTCAGGGTCTGGACCAACATTGTAGCACAAATCCAAATTGAGTGTAATTATCTAGAATTTAGTAGCTAATTAATTATAGTGCTTTGCTTTTGACCTTTTGTATGACCCACTAATTTCAGTTACTGTTTTCCTGTGCTTTTTTGTGTTTCTCATTGTCATGAATGTACAGTTCTTTGGGACCTAGGCTCTGCTCAACCATTCCTGAGCCATAATGGTACTCTAAAAATAAAGCAAACCAGTAAGTTTCCAAAGTGAATGATTGATTATTTGTAGGGCTCCCGGTTTTATGGTATTTATTTTTTTGACATTACCGTCTGTATTTATCTTTAGTTATTTTTTTGCAAATTTTATCTCCATTTAACCATATGTATTTTGAGGTTTGTGAAAAAATTAAAGTGAAATTAGAATATTTTCACCATTTTTTAACCAATAAATATACACTCATGTTTGAATGCCTGCCAGGTTACAATGTTGTGAAGACCATCAGAAGATAAATCAATGCACTTATATGCAAATATGCTAATCTCAGTATCAACCTTGTGCATATCTACTGCTGTTAAAACCTCTTTAGTAAAATTCCATTCTTTTTTAACCACTTTACCTATCAATCCACACAGCTGTTGGCCTGGCAGTCATAGCAGACAACATTTAGAATTAATCAAAAAGCAACTCAATATCCGTTTTTATCCACATATAAAAATAAATACAGACAAGAAAATAAATGTTTTCTGTGTGTATTTATCGGTAAAAAATCAGTAAAAATGGAAAACAGGGAGCCTTAATTATTTAGCGTGTGAGGCTTGAGAAGACTGCATGCTTTAATGTGTCTCTTAGCTCCAGTGCCAAATTCTAGGAAGCTGAGTGTATCAAATAAGCAATAAAATCTAACACTGAACTCCAGAAGCATGCCTATCTATAAAGGCCTAAACATGATTTATAACTTCCCATTATGGTTGAATTTGGATCCAGGTATGACAGCCAGCATGCCAAAAAAAAAAAAAATCAAGGCCACCGAATAAAAAAATTATGATGTATTGTGTAATTTATGAGAATCAAAGAGAACAGATCTGTGCTATGAGTCTGGTGATCCCTGTAGGTGACCTGGCACATCTGGTTGCAACTACAGTATGCTCTGTTTATCATGCAAGCAGGGAAGAATGATTGTGGCTCTCCAGGGAAATGATGAAGCTGAGTTCCTCACCCGAAGGGAAGGTTGACTGGCGTTTACATGAGGTGAAAGGGGAAGTATCTCACCTGTAAATCAACTGCTATGAAAACCAGATTGATTGCCGTGCTCGAGAAATTAGGGATCATGAGATCCCTTGAGCAGTGAAAAATGCATAATACTGTTTCATATCAATTCTTTATCTGATGTGGGCCCAGAAAATAAATGGGAGTCTTTTTACAGTTGCACATTTCCAATCTTTCCATTTGTTTGAGAGTTTCTCTTTGTAAAAATGAGTTTTGTTCTTAAGCTTAACAAAAAAAGAAAATGTAATATTAGTTGAAAATTAGTTGAACTGATGTTGGTGTACACAAATGTACAGACACAATTTTAAAATGCAGCCATTAAGAACCAAAACAACCCTAAACCACCTCAAATCTGAACTCTCCGTTTTGTAAATGACAATACAAAATGCATCACTCATGAAATCATTAATATCCTCATATCTGGCATTCAGAAATAACAGCAATAATTTCAGTGATCAGATCACCTATCACGTTCCAAAATGGTTCATTTTTGCTAAGACGTATACGAAATGCAATGTGTATTGAATTGTATTCTTACATTTTAGCCCTAGCTTATAGAGTACCAAGCTAGCACACACCCTGGGTGTAAATATAAGTACTTTGCACCTGCAACCAGAACGTCTGCATATCCAATGCTAATTTTACCAGGGATCTGGTTAACCCATGGGGCGTCGCTGCGGGTCTCAATACAAATGCTCCTGACTCGAACCCATAAGTCCACGCCTCCAGAGTTAATGTTACCAAAGGTCGCGTTAACTCATAGGGCGCTGAGTTAGCAGCTGTTTTGGGCGGAAGCATGAGGTTCCACTGAGGCATGGGCATTACCGGGTGTGTCAGTCATTCCAGGTAAGAGTTAAGTGGTAAATCCTCATTTCTCCCTGCTGTTCTCCTGGAGCTTATGATTGTTATGAACTGTCAAAAGGTCAGGAGGAAACAACAAATGTCATCCATGGTGTTTTTGCAGACCTCCTAACACCGCTTGGCCTGGTAACTCCCTTTACCGGTACCATCAGAAATAACAGGACACTCCTAACGAGGTCAAAATGCTTCCTCTCCTGCGCTCTGTATAAGAAAAGGCAATTGACCAAATCAAGAACAAAGGCATTATTTAAAAAAAAAAAATGGGATTAGAAACGATGTAATTAAAATTTAACTTGGCGTGAAATTGAGGGCAATCATCATCTTTTAGGCAAAGCCTATAATGAGCAAACATGCAATGAGGAGATGATTACACAGATGTCCTCAAAGAGGATGAAGGTCACCATGAGGTTGACTCGCCTGCTTTTTCCAGATGATTACACCAGTGCTCCGAATGAGATCTCTCACACAGAATGGGAGAACAAAAAATCAAATAATGCAAAAGGCATGCGTAACGCAGCAAACAAATGTTCCATGTGCGCTTAAGTATCCTTGCTGCAAGCACGGGTCTCATACATGGGATAAACTGAGCTCTCATTCAAAATCAAGCAAGTGAGACCAAAAAGAAGGAGCACAAATAATAACAACTCTCTTTAATATCATAGAAACGTCTCCCATGTGTAAATATGTGTAATCCCAAATGGCATGCTACACCCACCTCATCAAACTACTCAAACAGAAAGCAGCACGCGATGACCCATCACAGAAGACCCTGCACATCCAAAAGGTGGAACAACACAAAATGGTTCGACCCCAGATCCCATACATGAGAGACAGTACTAACTGGAAACTCAACTGTAACCTTGAAAATGTCATAGGTGAGGGGAGAAGAATGAAGTCACAACAGAAACCTGATTTCTTATATATACAACGCTGCCACAATTCACTAGCAGTTATAGCCTAACAAAACAGTGAATCATGAACGTGCAACAACATTACAGTAAGAAGATGGCATGGAATGTTGTACCTGCTAAGAGAAAGTTCTTACAAACACTCTGTTATAATGCTACAAGTTCTGTACGAATAGACAACGGAGACACACTTGCAAATTGACAAAGATTCATCTGCAAGGCAATCTGACAAGTCCCAGATGATCTTAGAGTCCATGTGGATTCAGGAGAGCATTGCAACTTTCCATACACACCACAGGAAACCAGACAAGTCAAGAGAGGCCTTACCAATCAGTTCTTTATCACCATAGACCCAATCAATTGCAGGAAGCGTGCTTTAAAAAGTCTATCACAGAGCCCTTTGATTTCCACAACCACAGGGTAAACACATATTCCAATTTTATTTTGTGCATGATTCCTCCCAATTCTTCACTCATACTCACAACGATTCTCTCGATCTTAGCCTGATGCTGTCAGTGTTTGCATATGTTAAATAAAAATAAAATAAATAAATAAATGTCAGTCAACAAGACAAAGATGCAGAATCTGCGTCCTACTAAGTGAGTTATACACAGTTGTCTGCTCACACACAAGAAAGAATGCTACATGCATATCATCCTGCCTTTAAAAATCAGGTGATCATCGATGTCCATTGAAGACAGGGACGAAGATGTCCTGCAACAATTCCAACACCGGTAAACAAAGGATACTCTACAGGGCACTTACTTCAACAAAATGCACCTTTGAGATTTGCATTACTGCATTACATTAATGATTAGTATGTTTGCTATATAGAATATACAGGTGTTAACAGTACCTACTTAAGGCAATGAACCTGATGCAGGCCTGTCTTATGTGCCTGAATATAACCATTGATAGGCACCTCAGAGTCCTCAATGACAACTGGCAGTCTCAGGCAAAAAGGTCCTCCCACACCTTTATATCCATTCATGCAAGTGTAATAGAAATACAAAAATTGAAATTGCAGCAACCTTATGAGGGTGCCACTTTTCCATGTGATGGCCTCCTGCCAGGCATACCTGTAATGAGCCAACATGCTCCTTTGAGTGCCTACATTATTACCGTGGATATTAATACCCATGTGAAGCCCTTGATCTACTGAAGTCAGATGCTCAGCCATGCCTACAAAGGAAACAATTCATAGGCCAACAATTGTTTCCAAAGTGTCATTAGAGACACTGGAGTACACTGTAACAGATGTAGTCACAAGGGATGACAGAATCAGATCGGGGTTCCTAGAGAAATCCAAACAATCTGCACACTTCACAATTACCATGACCTGTGGGGATGGAAGGGGCTGACAGGGTTTGAGTCCATCAGCTTGCAAGAAGTTTTTGACTTCCGGCAAAAGTCTGACAGACACCATGGTGGTGATAGATAGCTTGACAGAAGAACAGGTAGGTGTATGCGTAGAGGGGTACTTGAACTCTTCCACAGACAACCCTTATGGTGTGGTGTGCTTACAGCTGTGAAGGGAATGTGTCTGTCTGCTGTAGGATTCTGCTTGAATGAGTTTCTAAACTCTATTGTAACCTTGTACTGTGATAAACATCTTGGCATATCCGCATCGCCACCTCTCTTTTCTAGATCTCTGAGCCTCTTGAAGTGATGGCACTTCTCATTGCGCTGCTTCCTATTTTGCTCATAATGACTTCACAATCCATTTTGTATGCACCTGATTGTACTGAGCAACATCCCCACCAGTTTCATGATGAGCACATATGTCTAGCACCAGCTACTACTCTTGCATGTCTTGCTTTTTTGCCACAGTCACTATTCAAATCCCCATCAGTGCCATGGTCTTCCACTATGCCTCTTTCAACCCATGCTCCATTTTCCCAACTTTCCCCTTGTGATGAGTTCTCAGTCTCCAGGTCTTTACCCTGTTCGGTACGAATGTGACCCTCGATCTTACATGCACAGCAACGTTTTGGTGATCCTGTTCAGTTTTAGAGACATTCTCTTGCAAGCTGCCCACTTTATTGTCATCCATATCCACATTGTTGTCATTTCATATCCTCATAAAGTCCTGCACCTGAAATATTTGCAAATTGCTGTTAAAATTTATAGGAAATAAACCTAACCTACTTACTTACAACCATAATTTAAGTAGAGTTATTATAGGCTTGTTAGTGGTGATGAGAATAACTACACCTATGGGAATCATTTTTCATCAAGTTTTATGAGTATACTAAATGGTTTGGAGTTTGGGGTATGCATACATATGAAGGAAGGACACTGAGGTTCTGCCAAGCAGGTGTGCACCATTTTTTATTTTTATGTGAAGTCGTGTGGTGCAATAATGTCTGCAAGGATTGCGAGATGAGTGAAATATGTCATGAAAGGTTTAGTTGTAGATATTTCTGCGTTGAAGGTCCACTCTGAGAGCCTAAGGCAAGGTGGGTGTTTTTGCTGGGGTAAGATTGGAGAAGACACTGGAGCAGATATTAATGGGCATTAAACACAAAAACATTCAATCCTAATTCCTTCACCACATCTTTCACCCACCCCACAATCATTTCTGACATTACTGCACCTGCCCCCTGTAAATCTAATGTATTTCATTCATTCCACTGCATACAACAAAAGACACACCATTTAGGATACTTACCAAAATGTGAATACAAAATTGTTCATAGTCTTAGTAGTTTTTGTCACCTTACACAACCCACCACCGGGTTTATAAAACCTGTTACTCATCTAATAAAGAAACACATTTGATACCTTCCTAAAACGGGGAACAACCTTTACATCGCAGTTAGTACACCGCGATGCAGTTACATCGCAATCGTTACAACGACTGCATGTTACCACGCCATGCCATTACAACGCAAGTCTTTACATCGACTTGCGCTAGATGGCGTGCTAACATTACAAATAGTGTAGTTTACTATCCCAACACCTTCCCTACTGTTAAGTAGACTGGAGTTGGAATAGTAAATTACGCTTTTCTAATGTTAGCACGCCATCTAGTGCAAGTCGATGTAAAGACTTGCGTTGTAAAGGCATGGCGTGGTAACATCGCAGTCGTTGTAACGACCGCGATGTAACGGTACGCGTTGTAAAAACTTGCGTTGTAACATCGTACATCCTCCTAAAACACATCAAACACAACCGTGCAGTCAACTTCCAACTTACCTTCATTGAAAAAATATATTTGATGGCAGTGGTCTGAACCACAAGAATATCTTAAATTAATATGCCATACATTGTTCTAGGGGTCTATGAATCCTCATTCCTTCCATGGCAATGCTGACTAAAACATTCCTGCCTCCACATGTTTCCAAAAACAATGCTGTCCCAAATTAACAGACCTGTCACAGTTTATAGTTCTGTCACTGAAACCTTTTGAAAATAATTCTGTGGTACAATTCACCAACATCCCTGCAAAAGCTTCTAAGGGATCCAAACACTTTTCCAAACATTAATGCATCCACATGTTCCATGTACCTCTGTACGTCTTCCTTGTCCTCTCAGCCCAAGCTCCTCAAGCTTGAAGCCTCATGAAAAAGCCCTTGGAAATCTCAGATTCCCTAATATCCTCCAAATAAGAAGGGTCAGAGACACACTTTGTACCAAAGCATGCTCTACTCCTTCTGGCCTGTAAAGTGCTGCTATTAAATATTCTTCCTCCACTGCTATTTCCATTATCTCTGGAAACCATGGCTGAGACACCTAGAAAGGTGTTATGAGTACACCCTCACTTCCCTGTCTCCACAGTAACAATATCACTTTGTACCTTTACGAATGGTGGAAAAGCTTATCTCCTTACTCTCCTCCAATCTTGTCCAAAGGCATCCACATCTACATCCCTAGATGAGGTATCAAACCCAAATGCTTTTGAATCTGATTCATCAACCTGGCTACAAAAATATCCACCTCTAAAGGACACCATCTGTTCTGAATAAAATTCTTGACTCAACATTCAGTGCTAATGCACTGTTTAAGAAATCTTTGTAAACCCTTTCTAGTGTCTCTGCCAAGTCTAAAATGAAAACATGGCCATTTCAATTCTTAGTCTGGTGTTGCACACCCTTCTTATTGCATCTTTAGCCAATTGTTTTCTGATCCTCTGTCTGATGTATGTATTCACATGATCAAGAGTCTGCCAATCTGCACTGGGTGGATGGTGTTCGGGCTAAATCTTTCAACACCCTATAACTGCTTTTATCGCACCCTTATAGGTTGTTTAGCTGTTCCTTGTTCAGATCCTTTAAATTAGAATTACCAGGTACTGTGTCTAAAGGCTGCGATTGAACAGGAGGGCAGTTGAGAACACTGTAGTGCTGCTGTTGGTTGTTGCATTAGGAGATATCTTCCTGTGCGTCACAGTTAGAGTCAGCTGTCCCATCAAGAAAGATCTTCTTGTCAGATATCAGAAAGAAAACAAGTGATTATCAGAGAGTCAGCATCTGGTTCCCAGACCTCTGAATCTGTATCCAGTCTCCTATTTCCAGAGATTCAGAATTTAGTGGTAGATTTTCATTGTTTTACAGGTCCAACATTAGTTTAATTTGGGGATGATTTAGTCTTTAATTGCAGAGAAATGCGATCTACAGGTAAATAGAGCCAAAGAAAGTGACACATCATGATGTTAGTATTTTCTTGAGGAATTGGGTTTAAATAAAAAAATGAAAAAGATAGCACATCAAGGCATCTGAGGGTTCACTAGTCTTCACAGAAAGAAAAAAGCACTTCAAGGAACCACAGGTCTCCAACGTTACACCAATATCTGGTTTTATACACAACCCCCATCCTCTATTACTGGAACAAACTCATGATTAACTAGAGTGCAATGTCATATATTGGAAATGTTAATAAGCTGGTATTTATGACATGTCATGTTGCATATCTCTGCATAGTATCAATATCTGAAAACCATGCGCTAATCACATAAAAACCTGTCATGTTGTCGTTTCTAAATTTATGTTCTAAGCAGATGAGAAGATGGGCATCTCCTTCCCTTTTTAGATCCGGCTTGAGGGAGTGTTTGACTTCGTCACCCACAGGGAAGTTTGAGATGTGTATTATCTCACCTATAATGCCCTGATTTGAAAATCAGACTGACTGCATGCTTGAGAAATTAGAAATTGTTATATCCCCTGAGCAATGAAAAGTGCACAATTCTGTTTCATCTAAATTCTTTATCTGATTTGGTCCCAGAACAGGGACAACGTTTTACAGTGACACGTTTTGAATTTTATTATTTGTTTTTGAGTTTCTCTATGTAAAATGTAAGTTGTCATTATACACAAGTATGTATTTATCTTTAGGCTTAACAAAAATAAAATGTGTTACCTTAATTGAAGACCGTTAGTTGAACTGATGTTGGTGTACCAAGATTTACAGACAACATTTGAAAATGCAGACATTAAGAACCAATACAACCCGAAGGTAAATGTAAATACAAAATGCATCACTCACGAAATCATTCATATCCTCATATGTAGTATCATCAGAGATATCAGCAATAATTTCAGCGATCTCGCCAAAATGGTTTAGTTTTGAAATGACATCCGCAAAATAAAATTGTGTATTGAATAATATTTCTACACTTTAAGTCTAGCTATATAGTACCGATTCAGCGCAAAGCTTACAAATTTGCCTTCACCCTCTAAACAACTTTATTTGTCTAGGACCATTTCATTATCAAACCCTCAGTCAAACAATAGTCTCAATCATTTCTGCAAACCATGGTCCTCTGATGGATCTTTTTACTAAGAAATGTCAACAATTATTCTATGAGTACCTGGAATAAAATAATTGTTACCTTAAACCTAATATAAAACCTTTCTCAGCCACAAATACAAATGCCTTGAAACAAAAAATATAACCAAAAGAAGGAGACAGAATCAATAAAGACAATTCATGGAAAACATTTATCTAAAGCCTCGTATTGCATAGACAAGTCAAGAAAATACATTTCAAATCAGATTTAATGACAAGATATTAGACAGCTGGAAAATCCTCTGTGGAGAGAAACAGGATACATTTGAGATTCAGTTATTAATCATACAAACCAAAGCAAAGGTGATCACTTCAAGTTCGTCCTCAGTTAGATCTGGTCAAGTCTGATCTGCGGCACCATATGCCACAGTCGGATCAGATATCCTCTCAACCGAAAGGTTATTTCCCTGCACACTTTACCAGCTGACAAAGTATAGGATTCAAGGTCGCCGTTAGATATAGTTCAGCTCATAAAGTCTATTCCACCCAGAGTGAATGGGAAAGGGGCAAAGAAAAGACAATAGGGTTCAAAAGTCTGTCTGACAGCATTCCAGGCAGGAAAGGATAATGATAGCCAGCCCCCGACCCCTCCTCCGATGGGGCAATTATACCTCCAATGTTCCAGGTTTACACCCCTTAACGTATCAATTCCATCAGTCTATGGGGTTCTCATTGTTCACTCACAGTGGGCTGTTGTGGGGGGATCAGTAAATCACACAAATCCAAATGAATTAAGGAATCCTTTTTGCAAACTTCATTAAGTTCCATTGAGTTTGTTTGTGTTCTCATTTCGTAATTTCTACAGAAGAAGGTGGAACTTTACTTTGCTTACTGTCCATCCGTTCCCAGGCACCTTTCCCTGGCTTTGCAACAATACTGTTACATTCCTATTGAATATGCTTCTTAGCGAGAAGTGAGTCCTTTGTAAGCAAATACAGAAATGAAACTCCACAGAAAGTTCTCATAGGGCTTAGGTGACTGTCTCTCATGGTTTTACATTAACGCAGAGTAAGAGAAGCATTTGAGGTCTACATGTAAATTTGCTGAATCACTACCGCTTAATTCCATTATAAATCACACATTTCATAACTGTATTTCGATTCTCTCCATTATAGCAGTTATAGTTTCTTTCAGGTACTATTTCTCAATATTAGGTACTACTAAAAAAATTCTAAAGCATTATTTGTACGCTATCTCTTTTTATTCATATCACTAACGTGTCACTCTCAATACATGAGTTATTTTATAGACGTTGCAGAAGTTCATATTTGCACTGCGTCAAATCTCTCTAGTTTAGACAATTTTGCATCTAAAGAACTTCTTTATGTGTATATATATTTCAGGTATGATGCACATTTGAATGTTATTATCACACATCTCTCTATGTTAACGATGTTTTATTTTCTCACAACTTGTCACTACATTCATGTGTTGTTCTCATGTTATCACTTTATTTAGTTTACATTTTCGTATCATCATTTTAGAACACTGCATGCTTTTACGATGCAGTATGTGTTCTCGCATTTTTCGACTTAGCTGTTTAACATGTCTTCATCAAGAAACATTTGTCGTAATGATCTTTTACAGGTGAGAATTGATAAAGGTAGAAATCAGATAATATCTACGCTCCATCATTACAAAGCTTGCCCACACCTTGGGTCTAAATACAAGTACTCTGGACCTGCTCCAGAACATCTGCACATCCAATATCAATGTTATCAGAGATCTGGTAACTCATGGGGCGCTCAGGTAGCAGGTGTTCTGAGTGAAACATTGAGGATGCACTGAGAATGGGAATTGCCAGGTAAATCAGTGATTCCAGATCTGCGGTAATCAGTAAATCCCCATTTCGCTCTGCAGTTTCCCTTGGAGTTTCCAACTGTTTTGAACAGTCAAAGAGTCCATGAAACAATAAAGGGGATCTGCAGTGCTTCTGTAGACCCCACAACACCACTTAGGCCAGTAACACCCTTTACCGGCCCTATCGGAATTAACAGGGCACTCGTAACGAGGAGCAAAAGGACTCCTCTGCTGTGAACTTTATAAGAAAAGGCAATTGGGGCGAGCAAGATCAAAGGCATTATTTAAAAGAAAGATGGGATTACAAAAGTTCTGCTTGAATTTGAACATGGTCTGAAAACTAGGGCAATCATCATGTTATAGACAAAGCCTATAATGAGCAAACATGCAATAAGGAGAGGATTACACAGACGTCATCAAAGAGAATGGAGGTTGCCACAGGGTTGACTCGCCTGCTTTTTCCAGATGATTACACCAATCTTGCAAATGAGAAATCTCTCATAGAATGTAAGTTCAAAATACCATCTTATGCCAAAAGTATGTATAACAGAACAAACGCCATCTGAGCTTAGACATTTATGGTGCAAGCATGGGCCCAGACATGTGATAACAAAAGAAATAATGCAAAGTCAAGAAAATGAGAACCAAAAAAGGAAATAAATAATAACAACTCTCTTTACTATCAGTAAAACAAGTCTGCACCCTGTAAATACCTGCAACCATGTAATCACAATTTGACATGACACACCTACCTCATCAAACCATTTAAACAGAAAGCGGCACATGACGAGCCATCACAGGAGACACTGCGCACCCAAATTGGAGAGCACCACAAAATGCGCCCACTACAAGAGGAACAGTAGCACTGGGAAAATCAGCTTTGATCTTGGAAACCTTGTAGGTAATTGAGAAGGAGGAAGTCACAACAGAAAAGCGATATCAAATAAATGACAACACTACACAATTTAATTTCACTAGCAGGTCTGCCCTAACAAAGCATTTAATTATGAACATATTACAATATTAGGATAGAACAGAGGTTATGGGATGTCGTACCTGCTATGAGAAAGTTCGTCCAAACTTAGGATATTGTGGCACAACTTCCCTGCGAAAAGACAAGGAAGATAACATTGCTAATTCACAGCGATCCGTCTGCAAGGCAATCTGACAAGTCCCAGATGAACGTAGACTCCATGTGGGCTGTAGGAGTGCACTGAAACCTTCCGTCCAACCCACAGGAATATAACAAATCAAAATAGACATTACCAATGAGTTCTTTCTCACCACAAATGCACTACTTTTCACAAAGCATCCTATTAACAAGCCTATCACTTAGACCGTTGTTTGATTCAACTATAGGATACTCACATGTTCCAATATGCAATTGATATGAGTTTAATACCAATACTTCTTTACAAACTCAAGATGATTTCCTCAATCTTAGCCTGATTCTATCAGTGTTTGCATAAGTTAAGTCAGTCAATAAGACAATAAGACAAAGGAGCTGATTAAGATGTTTGGCGGACTAGGTCCGCCCGCCATCGTAGTGGTGTTTGGGACTGCCCGCCAGACATGCAGCGGTACCACCACTGCAATTAGGATGGCGGGCGCATCCATGGCTTTTAACATTGCGGGCGGTGCCGCAATGTTAAAACTGCTTGCTCTGCATTTCCCTGCACTACGTGGAAGGCACCACGCTGTGCCTGCCACTTGGTGCATGGAAATGCAGGGGGATACCATGGGTACCCCCCAGTGCAGCAACACCCCCCCAAAACAAGGGTAGCCCGCAACGGGCCCCAAACCCAATCCCGGACAGCCTTTCCATGGCAGCGAAAGGCCTTTCTAAACCCACATCCTGATTTCAGGGGCCCTGAACCGTCCACCAGGCAATCAGTGCGATTGCCTTTGGGGGTGAAGCGGCAGACAGACTTTGCGTCCGCCGCGGTACCCACCGCCATCCTAACTTGGTGGTGGGTGATAGGGTTGGTGATGGCGGAAGGACCCCCATCATCCCGGCGGTGGCGGTCCCTCCGCCATCATAATGACCCCCAAAGGGGGAACAACCTTTACAACGCAACTTTTACAACGCACTACACTTACAACGCATTTTTTACAACGCAAAATCCATTACAACGCACTACACTTACAACGCATGACACTACAACGCATTTTTAAAAACTACCTTTACAACGCATTCCATTACAACGCCTACCATTACAACGCATAATATTACACTACACTATCCAACACTTACCCTACTGTTGCACCCCCTGGAGATAGAATAGTAATTTTTACCCCTATACTATCCAACACTTACCCTACTGTTGCACCCCCTGGAGTTAGAATAGCAATTTTTACCCCTATACGATCCAACACTTACCCTACTGTTGCACCCCCTGGAGATAGAATAGTAATTTGTACCCCTATACTATCCAACACTTACCCTACTGTTGCACCCCCTGGAGTTAGAATAGTAATTTTTACCCCTATACTATCCAACACTTACCCTACTGTTGCACCCCCTGGAGTTAGAATAGTAATTTTTACCCCTATACTATCCAACACTTACCCTACTGTTGCACCCCCTGGCGTCAGAATAGTAATTTTTACCCCTATACTATCCAACACTTACCCTACTGTTGCACCCCCTGGAGTTAGAATAGTAATTTTTACCCCTATACTATCCAACACTTACCCTACTGTTGCACCCCCTGGAGTTAGAATAGTAATTTTTACCCCTATACTATCCAACACTTACCCTACTATTGCACCCCCTGGAGTTAGAATAGTAATTTTTACCCCTATACTATCCAACACTTACCCTACTGTTGCACCCCCTGGAGTTAGAATAGTAATTTTTACCCCTATACTATCCAACACGTACCCTACTCTTGCACCCCTTGGAGTTAGAATAGTAATTTTTACCCCTATACTATCCAACACTTACCCTACTGTTGCACCCCCTGGAGTTAGAATAGCAATTGTTACCCCTATACTATCCAACACTTACCCTACTGTTGCACCCCCTGGAGTTAGAATAGCAATTTTTACCCCTATACTATCCAACACTTACCCTACTGTTGCACCCCCTGGAGTTAGAATAGTAATTTTTACCCCTATACTATCCAACACTTACCCTACTGTTGTACCCCCTGGAGTTAGAATAGTAATTTTTACCCCTATACTATCTAATACTTACCTTAAATGCAATTTAATATTATGCGTTGTAATGGTATGCGTTGTAAAGGTAGTTTTTAAAAATGCGTTGTAGTGTCATGCATTGTAAGTGTAGTGCGTTGTAATGGATTTTGCGTTGTAAAAAATGCGTTGTAAGTGCATGCGTTGTAAAAGTGTGCGTTGTAACGTCATACATCCCCCCCAAAGTAACAGAATCTGTGTTCTACTAAGTGAGTCATACACAGTTGTCTGCTCACACACAAGCCAGGATGCTACAAACATATCACCCTGATCTCCCCAATCAGGTGATCATCACTGTCCATTCAGGACATGAACGAAGATGTCCTACAACAATTGTGACACTGATAAACAAAGGAGACTCAACAGGGTACTTACTTCAACACAATGCACCTTTGAGATTTACATTACCTTGTTACGTTAATGTCACATTATTTATTAATATGTTTGCTATATAGAATATGCAGGTGTTAAGAGTACCTATTTAAGGCAATGAGCCTGATGCAGGCTTGTTTAATGTGCCCCAATATAGCCAATGATAGGCTTTGAGTGCCTACGATTGCAGAGAGTAATGATACCCATGTGAAGCCCTTGAACTACTGAAATCAGATGCTCAACCATGCCAACAAAGGTTATAACTCACAGGGCAGCTGAGTGCTTCCAAAGTGTCATTAGAGACACTGGAGTCCACTGTAACAGATGTAGTCACTAAGGAATGACAGAATCAGATCAGGGTTCCTAGAGAAATTCAAACAATCTGCACAATTCACAATGACCATGCCCTGTGGGGATGGAAGGGGCTGACAGGGTTTGAGTCCATCAGCTTGCAAGAAGTTTTTGAATTCCGGAAAAAGTCTGACAGACAGGTGATGATAGATAGCTTAACAGAAGAACAGGTAGGTGTATGCGTAGAGGGGTACTTGAACTCTTCCACAGACAACGCTTATAGTGTGATGTCCTTACAGCTGTAAAGGGTATTTGCCTATCTACGGAAGGATTCTGCCTGATTGGGTTGAGATGATGGTATTCCAAACTCTAAAGTAACCTTGTACTGTGAAAAACTGCTTGGCACATCAACATCGCCACTTCTCTTTTCTAGATCTCTGAGCCTCTTGAAGTGATGACCACTCACATTGCGCTGGTACATATTTTGTCTCATAATGACTTCCCAATTCTTGTTGTATGCATCTGATTGTACTAAGCTCCATGTCATGATGGAGGACATATGTCTATTTATTTATAAAGTTTTTTGTAGCGCGAATGTGACCCTAGTGGGTATCAGAGTGCTTTACATGAAGAGAAGGTTATTGAGTTAACAAAACTAGTCACATGTATGAACGAAGGGCAAAACATTGAGAATAAACAGAATCATAAGCTTGATCTCTAAAGGTAGTCAGCGATGGAGAGGTCAGGCATTATAAAAGAATATCAGGTATGGATACAGTCAATAAACACAGAGGTGTTATTTTAGGGCAAAAACTTGTTCATCAGAAATGATTTTGCTTCTTTTTTTAAAGGAGGAGGTAGACGAGAACATCCGGAAGAAGAGAGTTCCATATCTTCGTAGCCCGTATTCTTTTTAGGAAACATTAGGGTTTCAGAAGCAGGGAGCTCACACTTCGCGAAGGTCAGCAATCCCCCAATTTTTCTAGCTTTTGACCCAAATATCTGGGGTTATTGAAATAGAAGGCTTTATGAGTCATGCACATAATATTTACTTGAATTCTTGCCTTAGAAGGGAGTCAATTCAGGGATTTTAGAGCCGGGGAAATGTGTTTATTTCTTTTTATTCCAGAGACAAGTCTGGCAGCCACATTAAGGGAGGCCCTTAGAGGGGCCACTTGTATCTAGGTAGGCTGCATAGTGTGGCACCACCGTAGTCCAGTCTGGGCAATACAAGAGCTTGAACCGCATGCTTGAGGTCATCCTGTGGGAGGTAAGGTTTAAGTTTCCGTAGAATGCTTATCTGGAAATTCGCTCCTTTGGTGACCGTACTAATGTGATCCTGCATATTCGGGTGTTTGTCTAATGTAATTCCCAAGGATCTAGCAGAATCTAAGAAGTGAGGAGAACAGTTGAGGGCTGTGAGATGTTCCATCCAATTATAGATTTTGGGAATGTTATTCGGAGGAGAGATGAGGAGGAATTCCGGTTTTGCAGCATAGAGCTTGAGATTGTTATCAGTGAGCCAAAGATAAGTGTTTTGCAAAGTAGAATTGAGGGATAAGATGTCTTCTGGGGAGGAGATTTTGAGATACAATTGAGTGTCATCTGCATACATGTGATGATAAATGTTAGCAGATTTTAAGGAGTCTGTAAAAGGTTCCAATAACAGATTGAAGAGAATGGGTGGGAGGGCGGATCCCTGTAGAACACCAAGAGTGACCGCGGAGGACATAGAAAGTAATTGATTCATCTTGACTTTTTGGGATCTGTTGTGGACGAATGAAGTAAACCATTGCAGTACGACTCCTGATAAGCCCATCCTTCATTCAAGTAGGTTCAGTAGACTGTCATGTTTAACAGTGTCAAAGGCAGAATATAAGTCAAGTAGTATCAGAAGGCATGATTTATTTAAGTCCAGCATTTTTAATATCTCATCAACAATGTGAATGAGTGCTGATTCAGTGCTGTGACCTTGACGGCAACCTGATTGGTGTTGGTCAATGAGTTGAAAATTGTCTAAGTGGTTGCAGATTTGGACCTGGACACATTTTTCCAGGAGCTTCACAAGAGTGGGGATGTTGGAGATAGGTCGGAATTTGTTGGGAAACAAGCAATCTGCATTTGTTTTTTTTTAAAGTGGGGACTACCTGTCAAACTTTTAGACAGTCAGGGACAGTGCCTTGACATAGTGAGGAATTTACAATCTTAAACCATGGGGGCAGAATAACTGCTTTGATCTCTTTGAGGATCGTTGGAGGTAAAGGCTTGATGAAGTGAGTAGATGAGTTTAAGGATGAAAGAAAGTTGCAGATGTCACTTTCATTGATTGATGTGAAAGTGTGCCTGGAGGTATTATTTTTGGGGACCTGCCTGGGTGGATCACTCCATTCAACGGACTGGAGGAAGTGTGGAAAGATGAGCGAGGCAGCCGGAAGTAGTTCCTTCGCTGATTGTAGTTCACTCTCGATATTTGTAGTTTGTTCCAAGAAGAAGGAAGCCAACTCTTCACAGTTTGGGAGAGTGATGAACCCAATGCCAAGCGGTTTGGTACGTTCCGTGATTGTTACTTAATGATTTCAAATAGTTTTTTGGGTTGGTTTCTGGCTTGGTTAAGCTATGTTCTAAAGAAGTTGGCTTTCACTTTTCTGATTCTTCTGTTGTATGTGTTCCTCATTGATCTTAAGCATTTTAGGAGTTCCAAGGAGGGAGAGTATCTTTCGGCTGATCTTAGATTGCGTCTTTCATGTTTTAAGTTGTCATTTAACCAGGGTTTAGAGACTTTGGTGGATATGATTTGTTGTTGAAGTGGATATGATTTTTTGTTGATAGGGAGGTGATAGCATCAAGGACTTCCAATATGGAAGTATTGTAGAAGTCTGTGAGGTCATGGACATCAACCATGTCAGTCTGAGGAGTCTTGCATCAGTTACTGCTCTTACAAGTCATGGCTGTTTGCCACTCTTATTGTTCACATCCCTAGGAGTGTCATGATCTCCCACTATGTGTCTCTCAACCCTATACTCCATTTGCCCAACTTGCCCCTTGTGATGAGTTCTCATTCTCCATGTGTTTACCATGCTGAGGATGAATGAGAACCTCAAACTAACATTTTAATTACCCCGTACAGTTTCAGAGGCATTCTGTTGCAAGCTACCCACTCTGCCATCTTCCACATCCAGCATATCCTTTTATGCCCTCATAAAGTCTTAGTAAAGAAATGATTTACGACTGCTGTGTGAATTTATAGGAAATAAACCTAAATTAAATTACTTACAACTATACTTTAAGTAGGGTTGTTGTTGGCTTGTTGTTTGAGATTATGAGAAGAACTATAAATCATATTTCTGCATTTTATGTAAGTATAGTAAATGGTTTGCAGTTCATTCTATGGAGTAATATGAAAGTAGGATACTGAAGTTAAGCCAGTAGTTAGAGCTAATCACATGACAGCTTACTCTGTTGTCGTTGCAGCATTTATGTTCTAAGCAGATAGCAAGATGAACATCTTCTTCCCTTTTTAGGTCTGGCTTCACAGTGTGGTCACCTTAAAAGAGATTTAAGGAGCAGTGTGAGAGAAGGGATTGGGCTATTTCCACATGTTGATCTTCACTCTACAAGGTGTGTCTGCACTGAAAAGAGAGCTTGTATTGCACTTTTCACCATGAGGGAAAGCTTATGCTCAATACATTATGTCTGAGTTGGTTATTATAAGCCAAAGATCCAAGCTGATCTGTTTATTATGAAATGTTGCAACAAACGTAGCAGGCCTACATTTTTATTTTGAAAGAAGGATTGTTCTTAATCTGTACTAAAACCTTCAGACGCATATTTCATTACATTGAATCTCACATTATAGTATTAGGCGAGGGTTCTGGTTTTGGTCACCCACTCTTAGAAACCAGGGGTAAAGAAGAGACCAATAGGCTTTTGAACGTGGATTGCTATTGCACTGTTAAAAGCTGTAGACTGATATTTTGTTAATTTGATGCTCACAAGTACTGTAATAGGCAAGGTTTTTAATATTTTTGTCTCCTCTGATAGTCCTCAGGCATAAAAGTTTAGCATTGTGAGAATCCAGGGAGTGTGGCTTGGATGCCAAACATGATGGATGCTTATGGCCCTTTTGCTACTTTTGAAGTACTTCAGAGGACAGTACAACATGCCATTCACTGTAGGACTGCCAAAGCCGTGGTGCGACCGGCCACCCGCCAGATTAGGAGTTAAGTCTTGGTATGGTGGGCGGTACTGTGGAGGTCTGACAGTGCCAGTCTGTTAGGCTCATAGAAGAGCCTAACATGCAGATCGCCGTTCTCAGAGTGCCGACTGCACCTTCCTGCATGTTGTGACATACATGCCACACCATGCAGGAACTGGGTATGCAAAACCAGGGGGGCACTAAATGTGCCCTCCTGCATGCACCCCTGGCCCAGGAATGGCAGGGAGCCCTGTTAGGGTCCCCTTGGTTGGCTTTCTGTCACACTTTTAATGGTGGGCTCACCGCCCTGAAAAGGCCCGATGGGCAGGCAACTCCTAATATGTTTGGCAGTGCTGCAGCGGGATCGCCAGCATATTAGGGCTCCCGACCGATATGCCACCTTCACGGAATCCTTGATCCCTGGTGGATGCAGCGGTCCTGTGACAGTCCAACCGCCACATGCATAATACTGGGAGTGGGACAGCAGTGTGGCGGTGGTCAGACTGCCACCACAGTTTGGCAGTCCTATGGACAGCTGAACTCGTAAAAACACCCATAGTCTCTTTGCATCATGCCGGTGGCCCTGCGGAGGAACTTTTTGTCTCTGTGAGCTGAAGAGTCTGAGCAGGAACATGCCAGTATACATTTAGCTCGACATGATGAGCAATTTGTTTGTTTCTTGTGCACCTAACAGCTCATGAGTTTTACATGTGCTGAGTTTACCACGCTATTCTTGATTGCTATTTTGAATGTCAGTGTGGTGATAATGTTTGGATTCCTCACTTCCCTCTGCTGAGGGAAGCGCCTTTTTAGTCATAAATTCTTTGTGCATGTTTTTTGAGAGTGCAAAGTCACTCATAGTTCTTTTTATGATACTATGGCCATTTTGTGATATCAATGCCACTTTTGGCAGCCATTTAGAGTCTTTAGACTTTGTATTTCTTCTACTTACACGTTATGATGGCCACAGTTTTATATACGCCTTGAACTCTAATTTAATTGTGGTTTTAGGACTCAACAACAATGGGCTCATCATTATTCTTTTCACTTTCTATGAGATATGACTAAATAAAGATTAATTTCTGCATTTGTAAATCTATATATCTCTGGCATCGGGGTCCTCATTGTATGGAGAGTACATGCAGCTGAAAGCCTCCTCATAGACTATCCTCTGGTGTTTCACGGTTGTCTAGGGATTCACAGGTGTCATTTAATGACTCTAGTGGCCTAACAATGGCAAAAACAGCAATTCAAAAGTCTGAAGTGGCACCCTTGTTTATTCCTAAATCTCAGACGTTAAAAAAGTCTTGTCTTCAATGTCTATCAATAAGACTCCTACAAAAGATCCACTTGCTGAAATCTCCTTTTCCTATTGCTAAGAAGTTATTATTCAAGGCAATAAGGGATATAACACCTTATATGGAGGATGCTAATAAAACTCCACATATCCCCGAAGAGAAATTGTCTTTTATGGACAAAAGAGTTTTGGAATTGGAAGAAAGAGTAAATGACATCCAAGATTCAGCTACTTAAATAAACAAGTTACAGTTAAAAGTAAATGAGCACAAAAATCACATTGAAGACCTTAAAATTGAATTGGTAGGCATGACCTTAGAATTTTTGGTCTGACAGCGAATATGCAGGGAAATGACCCAAAACATTTTCAAACGATTTTAGATCTTCTTCCATCAAGCTCTCTCAGTATAGCACATAGACTAGGTCAGAAGCCAGTTTCCAAACCTAGAGGTGTTATCATCTTGTTTCTGAATTATACTGATCTTATCTTATCAAAGTTCTCATTGCTTTTAAAGTGAAGAAACAGATTGTTTGGTCTGGTCACAAACCTTTTTTTTTACAAGATGTGGCTAAAACTACAGTGGATGGATCACAACAGTTTTGGATGTACGACTGCAATTAAAAAATATATATATGCTAGGTTTGGCCTTATTCACCCCTGCAAAGTTAAAGTGACTTAAAATGATAAGACAGTTACTTACGGTGATCCCACTAAACTCAAGGAGTTTCTGCATAATTGTAGAGAAGAATCAATGGAGACATCAACGTCATAATTATGTTTTCTGTATATGCCAGTGTCTTGAATATGCTTAATTCTAATTTATCTATAATCAAGGTGGTATTTCTCTATTCTTCACAGCTGTTCTTTTCTCATCATCATACATTCCTGGTGCTGTGACTGTCCGGAGTGGATTGTGTTTGTCTTTGTCTTGTGATTTTCCAATTCCCCGCAAACAAAATTTCCCTTATAGGTATATTTTTCAGTTGTCATTTATTTGGCTTATAATGTCTTTTCTTGGTTGTTTCTTTATCATCACTTTTTATCCATATTCTCCATTTCTCTGACTTAGATTTTTTTATCCCAATCTTCTCATGTACATATGTATGATCATAGCAATATATTCTTTTACAAAATGACTGTAAGCATATTTTTGTTCTATTTGTTACTAGATTTACACAATTTAGAGTAATATCATGGAATATTAAGGGTTTGGGTAACATGATTAAATGGCAAAGGATGCTATCACATTTGGCAAGACTTCATGCAGATATTTCTCTCTTACAAGACACACATTTAACTGAATCAGAAGTGCTGCAACTAAAAAATATAGGTTGGTCATGTTTTTATATCACCTGCTTTGCAAAAGAAGAATGGTATGAATATTTCTATTAACAAAGATTTGAATGCTCAGATTATATCACAAACCAGGGATTCTGAAGGGATGTGGATCACTGTTAAGTTGCTGGTTAATCAGATCCCACTAGTTAAACCAAGGTTAACAATTCAGTGAGAGGTCTTTTGAACAAGCTTTGTCTTTTTACGAAGACGAAACTGTAAATGTTATGGTGGACAAAACAAAATAGGAAAAATTTTGCTAAATTAAAGGTTAGACAAGAACGGAATAAGATTGATTCTATCAAACATTCTAATTAGCAAATTGTTTACAATGATAATGACACTGTAGAATAATTTGTAACATTTTATAAGCATTTATACACTCCTGAACAAATTGCAACCCAAGGGCAGATTAATCCACTTTTGGTATCTATTCTAAAACCTAAATTGGAGGATGTAGACTTTTCCCAGTTGGAAGTTGTAATATCTAATGGGTAAATTGTAGATGCAGGTAAAAAGTTAAGAGCTGATAAAAGTCCAGAACCAGATGGGTTCACTACTGAATTTTATTTCTATTTCGCTACACTTTTATACTCTGAACTTCTTACACAATATCACTTTTTTGCTGATTCTAAGTCAGCATGTGCCACCTTCCAAGAGGCAGTGAGTTGTTTAATTCCGGATGACAGTCACAATTTACAGGATTATAAAAACTAGCATATTTTTCTGGTAATGTAGATTATAAAATATTTGCCAAAATGTTAGCATTGTGAATAGAAACTATTTACCTTAATTGATTGGATTGGAGTAGATTGGCTTTGTCATGGGACAATTGTCTTCTGATGGTACTGGATATCTTTTTAATATCATTAGTAAGGCATCAACATTATCCCATGCATTAACCACTATTACGCTGGATGTATTGTACTGGAAGTCCATTTTTGCTTGGTTATTTGAAATGGTTTGGACCAAATGTGGAACCTAACTTCATTATTATATTGTTCCCTAAAAGCTTCCATTTTTGCAAATTGTGTTTTGTCAGATTATTTTGTATTACAAAGAGGAGCAAGACAAGGATGTCCTTTATCCCCTCTCCTATTTAGTGCATTTTATTTCTAGCATTTGATGAAATATAGACTTTTTGTTCTTTAAAAGTTCACAATTGAAATTATCAATTTATGCTGATGACATTCTTTTATATCATTCTAACCTTATTACTCCCCTTCCTGTCTTCTAAGCATAAATTAAATCATTTTCTATCATTTTGTGGTATAAATTAAAGTCAGATAAATTGGAAATATTACCACTTAACGCATTTTGTATCAGGGAGTCCTTTGTAGCTTTAGGCTTTGTTTGGAATTCTAATAAAGTTAAATATTTTTCGAATATCATTAATAACTCAATCAAAGATAAAAACCAAAATCATTTTAGAAGATTTTTTTTAAAAAGAAATTGGAGAATTCAACTACGGGCAGGAATCAGGAACGCTGGGCGCCGAGTCGGGATTATTGTTCGCGGCTACGGATATATCACATCTCCAGACATCAATAAATGTTTGGCTTCCATCGTGGGACTATCAGATATAATTGCTGTATGGATATGAGGCCAGTATTTTAAGGCTGTGACGAAATAAGGTCAGCAATACTATTTTGAGATATAACGACAAATGGAATACTAATATCCGCAAAGAGAGAAGATATATGAGTACCATCTCGGAAAGAGGAAAATACCCTTTGACGTACAACCTTCAATGGCCACATTCTAGCAAGTGTTTGCAGACTGCCCTGAAGAAGTTCTTTTTAAGAACGAAACCCGTTGGCTGTGGATTGTAATACAACAAAAAGAAAGATTCAATAAAGAAGGAACTTTATGTTTTCAATACAAACGGACTATTTTTGGGATAAGTGGTGCAACTTTGATTTTGTTTTATATAAATTGGAGAATTCATGTTCAAAATTCTATACTTTATTACTGTCATGGTGTGGTAAACTTAGTTCCATCAAAATGTTGCTTAATCCTCTACTAATGCACTTAATTTCTATTATTCCTATTCAGATTCCAACATCATTTTTCAAATTAATCTAATCTGTTGTGTTGCATTTTTATGGAATAATACTACATCTAGAGCAGCCACTTCACACCTAAAATTAAATAAGAAGATGGAAGGGTACAATTTCCGAATTTTGGGAAATTCCATGAAGCCTTCTGTCTCCAACAAAATGTGCACTAGATTACTTTTTATGATGACTCACAAAAGCCTTTATGGCTAACTATAGAAAACTCCTTTATTTCATCTTTATCCTTAGGGTAATTTATATCATTTTCAGCCAAAATGTCTTAATTTACTTTACCTGCCAACTCATATTAAAAATGTGGGATCTTTTTATCTCACCAACACATGCAAAAAACAAATCTTATGAACTCTTCTTCATGGTATAACAAGAATCTTAAACTCAAAGATACTATTGAATTTTGAAAATCTTGGAGAGATAAGAGTCTTTTTTTTTTTTTTTTTTTTTTTTTTGAAAACCTTTATTGAACAGTTCAATAAGAACAAGTATGGGCCTACAACCCCCCAGGGCCGGCCGCTAAGCAATCAGGGCAATAACGACAAGTACAAACACAGGCAGCACTTCGGGGAGCAAAATCGTACTACTATTACTGTGAACAGCGTAAGTAGGGCACCAGGAGAAAAGGTTTTCATTTTATAATGAGACAAGGCAGTAGGATCAGGTGACCAGCAATTTTAAAACAACAATCACGGATCTGCAGAGTAATGAATGTTAGCGATTTACAGCAATCTGTTAGGTCGATGGCGCAAACACAAGAACATCAGGATGGGCAAGAACATAATATACAGTTGCGCCCGCAGGCCCCCGCCAAAACTCCCCAAGAACACCTCGGAAGTTGTGAACGCATGGAACGGCAACGAGGCATAACAACAGGGAGTGTATCACGCTGATCCCGGAAAAAGAAAAAACAAAAAGAGTCAGAGAAGAAAAAGGAGGCCATGGAAAAGGAGATGAAAGAATACAGAATCCCCTCCCCCAACCCCCCACCCTGCACCTCTGCAAATGAGTACGGCCCCCCCCCCCAGCAGTGTGCCTGTCGCCCTGGAACCAGACCCGAAATATAGAAGAGTAGGGAAAAAGAGGTAGGAAAAGACCCCCACCGGGCGGGGGGGTAGAGAAAGTATTTATAAACTTGGAGGAGGGCCTTCATAACAGACCCCCGGCGTTCTCCCTCCCGCACGGTAAGGTTCCCCTAAAGTGAACAAGGAACAGCACCAAGACAATCTTCTCAAACCACGATGGGGAGCATTATGCACCTATTGTGCCAGTAGCCACGTCAGGAGAGCACGCCACCCCTAAGCCCGCCCGTCCACTAGGCGACCACCCCAGAGGGGCAGCCTCATCCCTGACCACTCTTCGGAATTCTGCCCACGCCAACCCCTCGACCCAGCATCACACCCAATGTTCCCAGGCAGAGAAATGTCCAACAACGACAGAGAAGCGACACACACAGGTGGGGTGGAAGTCTCTGAGGAACACAGTCCGCCGCGTGAAGAAACTGGCTTCCCAGGGCTGCCCTAGGATCTGTACTGCATGCAGGGTTCAGGGAGGCAGAAGCAGCCAAAGCAGACATTAGTTGCTGGAGTTGTCCCTGAGTCGTAGGAGGGCATGTACGGGACGAGGCCACCACAGCACACACAGGTCCATCGCCTCCGGGAGAGATCAGGCCCTCAGAAGGTCGAACACACTGTAGCATACTGGCCGGGGCGTCTAGTCGTGCACTAACCTCAGGGGCGGCCGCCACAGCATCCTCCTGCGCGCAGTGTGGGTAGTCTCTGCGTTCGTGTGAACAGGCGGGCCGCCACTGCCCCAACTCCGACGCAACACCATCGAGCCTATTCCCTAGGATCACGAAACCATGAACAAAGGAGGAGTGAAGAGTACCAAGAGCCTCGAGGAGGTCGCCGTACCCCAGCTCAGCTCTCTGCGCTCTTGCCGCCATACTCCCAGAAGTCGTACGCTCACAGGCCCGCCGCGACCCAGCGGACAGGATGGTAGGCTTCATCGCCCAAAGATGGCCGCCAAGTATGCCCGACCCTCACCGGGGCCGAGACAAACGTCGCGGTGTCCACGTCGCGGGTGGCCGGGTTCCGGGGGCAAGCAAAAAACTATCCTTGGTCACGGGCAACCGTCGTCCCCACCACGGACCAGCCCCCGCAGAAATCCGGGGGCGGCCCGCCGCGATCGGGGCAGGATACGGACGGCGGCCGGGCAGCTCACCAGCAAGGCAGGGGCAGCCACCGGAGGATCCAAAATTTGCACCCCCGGTCATGCACTCGGTCCGCTACGCTGGACAGTAGAAGTGACCATGTCGAAATGTAGGCCGAGTCCGGCACCGCTCCGGTGACCGACTCCACCCAGTCACCACTGGCCGCTGTTGTCGCACTGCCACCCGGCCACGGCGTCCACTCGATGTCCCGGCTCCAGGGCCGCGTCGGCCGCAAAGTTCAGATGCGATTTTCTCCGGCGATACCGCAGCTAGCAACTTCGGAGTCAGACAGTCGGGAGCCCCCCTCCTTCAGAAACACGACCACGTAGCACAGGTTGAGGATCTCAGGCAGGATATCCGTGCGGGATGCGGAGGTTCACGGAGCCGGGAGTCTACGCTGCCGTCCCGGTCGCCATCTTGGCTCCTCCCCCCGAGATAAGAGTCTTAAATGGGTTAACCAACTATTGATTGCTGAAGAGATCATACCCTTTCATGTAGCTCCATCTATTTTTTATTTCCCAAAATCATTTATGAATATAATAATTTATTAATTGGCATAATTTCAATTTCAATTTCTCAGTTACAGAATGCAAGCACGCTTCATCCTTATGAGAATACAATTATGTATTTGTTAAAAACTCATACCAAGGCCTCTTTGATATACAAACATCTTTTCTATTCTTGTGTAGTTAGACCCAAGTCCCGTACTGATTTAAAATAGGAAGAAGTAGTTTGGTCTATTGCCTGTTGGAATAATGTGTGGAATAAAATCCATGAATCATTGGGAGCCGGTAATACAACACAAACACTCTACTTTGTTTATAATAGCTTATTGGTAACACCTGTATCATTAATGAAATTGAACATCATTTCACAGGACAAATGTTGGTTTTGTGATGAGCAACATAGTGATTTAAAGCACATGTTATTTACCTGCCCTCATGAATCCAGATTTGTGAAGCAGATTTGAAATAAATGAACACAATTTTTAATATTATTATTCCTTTCACATTGCCTAGTAATTTTTTTGGTAGTGCTTCCCCTGATTGGGATGTTTCACCCATACAGATAAGTTAAAAGATATTTTACTTTCTGTGGTTTTACATCACATTACGTCTAATTGGAAGAATACTATAAATGCTTAGTTTAAAGCTTGATGAATACTGTTTGTTTTATTCATAGATTACATAAAGCATATATTAATTCTATTGCTTCAGCAATTGAAAGAGAACAGATGTGGTTACCTTTTACAACATTTCTTAACAAATTCCGCCTTCGTAGCAAACATATAGATGTTTTTACTGAAGAAGTAACAAACCCTCCATGATTATTTTTAGATAACCAATTCATATCATTATTTTAAGGCATCATTATATTAGTTTATACTGCTTATGGTATGTTTTATCATAAAAATCTTAGTTAGTTATAATTTAAAAAAAAAAAAATCTTCTTCTGTGGTTTGAAATATTGCAGGTCAGACACCACAGTCTGGTAGAAAGTCCAGACATTTATTAGGCGAATACAAAAGTACAGAGCATGTTTTGACACAAAATTATATAACAAAGCAACACATAAACTCATAAAAACATAAGAACAGTGTCACAGTAATTCACTTCCAGGAATACGTCACTGTATTCTTGGCGCACCATCCCCCTAGTACCAGTTATCAATTTCTCCCAGTATCCATGGGCCTTCATCCTCCTTCTTTATGAGAATGATTCAAGTACCAACTTTGTGTGAGCATGACCATCACTGTCATGAGGTCTAGTTCAGTACGTTATTTGTAAAAAAAAAAGTGCCAGGGCCCTCACCCGAGGTCACCGCAGCTTGCACCACAAATTGCCACTGCCAGTTCTGCCTGTACCTACAGAACTACTAACCATCACACTGCTACAAGTGTGACAATTCAGACTGTTCGATGCCCACACGACTATGAGAATGACTTTGGCAACAGGTATTTGTTGATTTCAATGTTTAGTGAAATATAAAAATGTTAGAACTGGGTTTTCTGGTTGGCATGGGTATGCATCCTGTCCAAGCAGGAACCATGACTCTAGTCAGGATAAGCTAGGTACACACTAAAATATACTGATCTCCTGTGGGTGATTTGATGAGGGTGATGGTGCTAACTGGCAGTGCACGATTACTAATGTCTACAAGACCAATCCATGCAGTGCTAGAGGGTAGGAAGAATCACCACACTCCCCAAATTTGATCGGAGGCCAATGTTAAGTAAGTCTTGTATGCCAAGCACACGCTCATCTGCATAAAACAATTTATGTTAGTAATTTTGATCACTATATTCTAAATAAAATACACAATTGTCCTCCAATGTTGTTTTATTCTTTCTTTTAATTCTTTCATTCTTTAGCCTCAGAGGCTAAAGAACGAAAGAATTAAAGGAAAGAATAAAAGAATATTGGAGGACAATTGTACCATGCTGTCAACCAAAACAAGGGCCAAGGATAATCAAGGGAAGTAGTGTTAAAACATGTGTTAAGGTCATAGCCCCCCCCCCCATGCTCTATCAATGATCTGCTTCTCACCTCTGCTTCAGATCCTTCTCTTTACTTAGGGGTACAATGCAGTGTAACAAAGTCTGGCCCTTTACACTAAAGGCACAGAATACTGCGAAAAAGGACAGAACCAGAACCCTTGCGGAGCTCAAGTGGATCTATTTAATTTTAGTTCAGTAATTAAATGGCTTTCAATGTTATCTAGTGTGTTATGTGAGTTACTTGAGTTACAGGAATTCTATTTGGGTTGCCACTTCAGGGGTCGGGTTTTCTTTGGGATCGGTGACACCATGTTAGGTAATAGTCAGTAGCAATCAATACGGGCTCCAGTCATGGAAACATTCTCAGTTTATGTTTTGTTTTTATTATTATTGTTGTTATATTGGGCATCGCTAAATGTATACAAATTTGCCAGCAAATCAAAAAGAACAGAGACACAGGAAAGTGCAGCGTGCACTAGTATCAATACTAATAAATGCCAATAAATACAACTATCATAAAAGAATAATTTATAAAATGATACGCTATAGGGTTAACAAGTCATAACCAGCCAATACCTCTGACTTCCAATCATGTAAGGGTTCCCAGATACGTTTTTATCGTGTTCTTTACTGATCATTATCAAGGATTAACATTACAAGTAAACAAATATTTAACAATTCTTGCCACAACATCTCAGGATCTGGAGCTCTAGCTGATAACCCATGGTGTGCCAAGACCAGCCTAGCCAGGGAAATAGCAAGAAAGTAGATACCCAATACTTCTGATGGAATCCAAGGGGAGTGCTCAAGTATAATTGGCTAAAAATTCTATTCACAATTAATAAGAAATAATTCTTTCAATTTCTGAAAAATAGAATCCTAATATCCTTGTAGACCAATGCAAGCAGCAAATATATGAATCTCACCTGCTCCTCCAACCCCCACCAAAAACATTGACTATCCTGCTTTATCCTTGTTTTATTTAACCGGTATTGGGTATAATATAAATCATTAAAAAACTTTAAATGATGGGCTTTAAGTCGAGAGACATTCAGAGCTGTGTTGCAAAGATGTCACCATAACTCCCAAAGAAACACACTGTTTCTCCACCCCGAGCTGGGGGAGCTCCTCCGTTGGTGCGGAGGAGTGTCACCCCACTTAAATGCCCCCCAGTTGAACAAGCATTTGCAATGCAATTCGTATCGCCTTTGGGACCTTATATTTACTTAGCTATGCAGCACATTAGCCTGGGTGCTGAAACATCTACTGTTCTTTAACATGGAGGGAAAGTAAGCACCAAACTGCGTGACACGCCAGGTATGGGAAAACATGGAGAGAAATATTGCCTTTCAGCGGGAAATGGTATAATATAAAATCAGGGCATTCGGTGGTCATATCACTGAAAATACAAGATTTGAAAAAAAACATTATTGTCTACGGGTGCTCGTGGAAGACAATTTCTTTGGACTGGAATCTAGAGAATGCAAAAGTGATTCTGGTATTTTACTGACCACTACTGGTCGTTTTCTATCAAGACAGTTAAATCGGCAGTTGAACAAGCAGAAAGCAATTCTGGTATTTTACTGACCTCTACTGGTCGTTTTCTATCAAGGGTTTTCAATAGAGGCAGTTGAACAGAAAAAAGTCCCTAAGTGGAAGTAGACAAGTCCCAGGGCTGCTCTCCAGAGCCCACAAAGTACATACACATATAAGTATATACTAAAGTATATACAAGAGGTCTCGAATGCTCGACCTAAAAATGAAATGGTAATTCTTGAACCATTTTATTTTCCTTCCACCAGTCCCGAAAAGAGAATCAGAAGGGTGCGGGCCTGCTGAGTGAGAGCAGCAGGGAGAGGGTAGGCGGTCCAAGCACTGTTTAAAGTTTGCATGTCTTTTTGGCCGGCCATCTTGTGATGGCCAGCCACACATGTGCACTTTCAACATCTCTAACCCAGCTGTCTTAAGACAGCTGGGTTAGAGCAAGTGCGGGCCTCCAGAAACTGTGGAGCGCCCGGTGAGGCCACTCCCCCAATCAGGTGCTGCTCTCATGCTGGTGAGCAGCGCTAGGATTGATCAAGGGAGTTTCCTGGTGGCTGGGCTGCAGTTGCAACAAGGGACATCTGGAGCGAGGAGGTCCTGCCACGTTCGGTAAATGTTTATTTATTTTTTATTTTATTGCGCACCCGCTACCTCCGTAGGTGCCAGCCACCACTGGCCCTGAGGTGGCGTAAATCAATTCTCCCCCTAACCTCGCAAGAATCAACTTATAGGGCAAATCTATATTCCCCTTGTGATTCAAGTTCATAAGTAAGTCAAGGAATTCACTCTGTGCAAAATTTAGTTGCCCTGCTTCCAAGCCCAGCACAAAATGACGAAGTTGGGGAAATCAGAAAAATCATTTACGGGGAACAGATAACTGCTGTTGTAATACCTCAAAAGAAAGCAGAGTGTCGTCCTTTTACAGTTGTCCTAGCATCTAGAGTTACATCCTTCCCCAACAGCTGAGTGCACTTTCATGTATGGACAATGGGAGATTCAGATTAAACCCTAGTAACGTATATTGGTTGTACTGGGCAATACCATGAAATACATTTTTTAAGTAATCCCAAATTTGAAGATAGACCCGTAGAGTCTTGAACCTGGTCCACTTAAAATAAAAAGTATCAATGATACATGTATGTGGTTTGAGATCTGACCCCCCCAAGGGAGATAATCTGGAAATATTAAACAGAGTGGCCATCGTTCCTTACCCAAGACAATAGTAGAGCGAAAAATGAAAGATGCTGACTGGTAAACTCGAATAGATGGTAGGGACATGCAACGCTAACCCAAGACCTTTGGAGATACTGTATCTTACACCTCGTTTTGTTTATAGTTCCATATGAACCATTGCCAAAGTGACTAGATGTTATTAAAGAAGCCCTTAGTGAGATATAATGTTATGCATCTAAACAAATACAAATATCGGGAGAGAATAATCATCTTAATAAGAGTATACCTCCCCTATATGCCCCAGATGCAATTGGCCCATTTATTAAAAGTCTCCGTAGAATGATTGTATACTTTTGCATAATTTAGATGAACTATTTCCTCCTGCAGTATAGTTAGTTCTATACCCAAATAAATCGCAGACTGAACCTTCCTTTTATCAGAATCAAGTGCAGGTTTGTTAGAAATCTACAGAATCTTATATGAATCAAGCTTATATCCAGACACACTGCTAAACTCTGTCGCCTAGCAGGGTAGCCACTGGAGAAGAGGTCAAATTCCCAACATCATCTACATAAGCCAAGACCTTGATTTCCAAGTGATGTAGATGAAGTGCACAAACTGAATCGATAAACCGCAAAGCCTGAATATAGGGCTCCAGATGTGATGCAAAAAGTTGTGGTGATAACGGACACCCTTGCTGGGTGCCTCTAGAGATTACAATATGATCCAATAACTTACCACAGCAGCGGATCCTTGCTATTAACCTCCTCTATAGCAACTTAATGTGGGTAATACACCCCGGGCCAAACTCTGACCCATTCATATACTCCCAGAGAAATTGCCAAGAGACCAGGTTGAATGCCTTTTCAGCATTTAAAATAACCATTCCTTTAACAGCCTCCTTCAGAAATGCCACCTTAAGGGCCATTATTGCCATGTCCATGTGAAACATTCTGTGTTTATGGCATGCATAGATTAGGCCAACCCATACAAACAATCTACATGTGTGTGGGTATTCAGTGACAGTTATGTCAGAGCTCACATGTGTGCAATGTAAATGGAGGAAGTGCAAACAGTTGACAGCTCTGGGCCTGACTGTGTCTGTAGCATATAACACTCAAGATTCGTCATTACTGTAGATCAGTGGTTCCCAAACTGTGGTCCATGAAGTCGTTTTAAAAGCACTGCAAAGTTCATTGTATAATCAGCAGTTTTCAGGCAACAATAAAAGTGTCAAGATATGGCATGGCTTGGCGCCGACAGCGATGGCCACTTAACGCGCTCGCTCCGCCGCAGCCGGGGCTTTCAAACTCCGTAAATCCGTCCAAATCCTGATTGCGCGGAGTCGGAGCGGCGCCCCAGGTGTCGGAGGGGGCACAGACCCCAGACATCCTACTTCTAGCCCGCAAGATCCTCGGACGAGGCGCCGGGACGGCCGGGAAAGAGTGGCATCGGCGCTGCAACTGAGCGGCGGCGCCCGGCTGCCAGGTGGGCGGGCAGGAGAGTCACGTGAGGACCCGGCAGCGGAGCGCGAGAGGCCGTGAGGAGCGCGGCAGCTGTGGGGCTCTCCCGGACGTTCCTTGCCTCTGCCGGGGCAGGCGCGAGACATCCTTCGGCCGGGGACCCGGGAATCATACCGAACGGCTGGCTGATGAGGAGGCGGAGCACGTAACGGCCCAGGGAGAGAGAGGTGCTACTGGGCCTCTACAGACACGAGAGGGCGTCCGGCGCGTCCCAGGCAGACCGCCCTGGTGTGGTGAGCGGTGCCCGGAAAATCAGCGCGGCCACGGAGGTGAGCGAGATATATGGCAT
Organism: Triturus cristatus; assembly: GCF_964204655.1. NCBI lineage: Eukaryota > Metazoa > Chordata > Amphibia > Caudata > Salamandridae > Triturus > Triturus cristatus. Next base: position 241,096,287 of record NC_140582.1, read on the forward strand.
TCCAGGGAGGTGCGTGCCCACCTTGGATCGGCGGTATCTGGTGAGCGGGCACGGTACATAAGCCGAAACTACGGCGACAGGGGCCTACTCACGGCGCGACATGGGACAAGCTTTGGGGCACCGCCACCGGGACAGTTGGTCACATATTGGGGCAATCGCAACCTGCGCGGACAATAGCGCTGGACCGGATATCAGACCCCGGGGGCGGCCTTATATGTAACCGTGACGCACTAGCCGGGCTGCGATCCCAGGACAGCGGAGGGGCTCGCAGGCACGGAGTGTGGTGGGAGGACTCTTGCTGGTGGCGCAACATTGACCAGTGTCCGGGGAAGAGGCTGAGGGAAGGAAACCACGCGGACCGCAGGGGTGCCTGGCGCGAGCCTGATGACGAGTGACTCAACGCCCCCCGTGTCGAGCCTGCGCCGAGGGACAACAGGGGCTAGCCACTGGAGGCATACCAGCAGACGGACGAGCCACAGCAATGAGGCCTAAAAATAGCGCCGCGGTGCAATCGAACAAGCTTGACAAATACGCCCTTCCTAAGCTGGCGACGCAGCCCGACGGCGCGCAGGAGGAGCTGCGGGGGGAGCCGGAGCCCTTCCTGCAATCCATTATGGCAGCCATAAAAGGGCTGGGGACCACCCTAGAAACTAAAATGGACAAAATGTCGATAGAAATTAACCTTATGAGGGCCGACATGTCCAAAACTACGGACCGAGTCAAGGAGACCGAGATACATGTCACGGACCTGCACACAACCACTAAACGCCTGGAAGAGAGGCGCCCTAACTCATCAACACCGTCAGATGGCGGTGAAGCTCGAGGACCAAGAAGGGAGGGCCCGGCGCAGCAATGTTAGAGTGGTGGGGGTCCCCGAGGGACGGGAGGGCCCGAGCGTTGACCTCTTCCTGGAAGACCTCATCCTGAACCACCTCAAGCCTGCCAGACTATCGTCGCTATTCACGGTAGTAAGGGCCCATAGAGCGCCAGTTCCCAAACCACGGCCGGGAGCGCCTCCCAGAACTATTATCGCAAAGATCCTAAACTACAGAGACCGGGACGCCATCTTGCAGGCAGCCAGGACCCGGGGGGACGTTAAATTGGACAACGCCATCATTCGGTTCTTTCCGGACTTCACGCTGAAGGTACAGCAGGAGAGACGCTCCTTTCAAGGGGTGAAAGCATCTTTACGACAGCAAGGGATTAAATATATGATGTTCTTCCCTGCGAAGCTCAAAATCCTTGTAGATGGGAAGTCGCTCTTCTTCACCGAGCCCCAGGAGGTTCGGGACTGGTTGGAGGGGCGCTCGGATCAAAGGAAGGGGCCTGGAGTCACGGCAAAGCGCAGGGACTCAGGGCCTCGTGAGGGAGCATCCACGGGAGAACTTCTGGACCAGGAACACTGTACGGGGCGCACGTGGAGACCAAGGTCCAACAGCCCGGGCCCGGCGACATGATGGCAGATCAGATGTAGCCGGCGCTGCCATGACCCGCCAGGGACAGATGGTGAAAAACTGTAATGTATACCCTGGGGGGGGGCGGACCCGGGGGGCGGCGGGGTATGGTCTTGCTGGACTGTTTGTAGGTCACACACTTTTGGTGCTGCGCTTTTGGGGGTGCTTCATGTGTTATCACAACCAGACACACCTGAGGGCGGAGGAGCCGCTCTGCTCCCCATGACTGGCATTTATGCTACTGTGTCACCGGGGTTACGGCTGCGGGCGGCTGGAGTCTGCCATTGACCGTTGCCCCCAGGCATAGTTGTTCACCTGTTGGGGCAATAGGCGCTCTGCTGATTGGGGATGTGGGTAGTTTGGAACCTACGTGGCAGGGTAGCAGGGAGGGGGGGCTTGTGGATGGAGTTCTTAAGTTTGATGTTGAGGTATGTTGGGCGGGGGGCAGGGGGCGAAGGGACAGGAGGGGGGATTGTTTATCTGTCATGCGAATCCGAAGTGATCATACACCAAAGAGTGGGCAGGGTACACGAATGGTTTGAGGCAAGCTACTTTCACAACAACCATGCACTGGGATAAAAGTCTTAAACTTATCAGTTGGAATGTAAACGGGTTGGGGGACAAAATAAAAAGAAGTATTGTACTACAACACCTCAGGCGACACTCCCCGGATGTGGCACTACTGCAAGAAACCCATCTAATGGGTAACACATGTAAAGCACTCAACCGATGGGGCTACCGGCTGGTTGCTCATGCGGGGTTCACTACCGGCTCTAGGGGAGTAGGAGTCTTGTTGCGCCATAGCTTCCCCTTCGAGGCCCAGCAACACTGGGCGGACCCGCTTGGACGGTTCGTGGCGGTCGCGGGGAAATGGGAGGGGCGCGTGCTTGTACTCGTGGCGGTGTATATTCCGCCTGGACTGCAAGTCCAATCATATAGGGACCTGAGCACCTTTCTGCTGGGGCTGCCGGAGGGACGCCTGGTGATTGGAGGTGATTTCAACGCCGTCCTTTCGGGGGCGCTAGATAGACACCCTCCCCGGGACATAGCGCCGGGACAGCAGTGGTTCCCCGCATTTCTTGACGCCTTCGGCTTTGTGGATCTTTGGAGAAGGCTACACCCCAATAGTAAAGAATACACATTCCTGTCGGGTGCTCATCGCACGCTCTCGCGGATCGACTATATTCTGTCTCCTGTGCAAGTGGACATGCGAACCACGGCCATTAAACACCTGCCTAGGGGTATCTCTGACCACTCACCGTTGTGGGCCCACCTCACGATAGGGGACCACCGTGTGGAGGGTGTACCGCGTATCAACCCTTGGTATCTGAAGGGGCTGGAAACTAGGGCAGCACTGGGTAGAGTAGTGGAACAATATTTTCTTGATAACGAAGGCACTGTAGACTCCCCCGCTACTCTGTGGGAGGCATTCAAGACAGTGCTCCGGGGCCAAGCCCTCTCGGTGATCGCAGGTAGACGGGCGGATAAAGAAACACAGCTGAGGGAGATCGAGAGCAACATCACTAGACTGGAGGAAAGTTCAGGGAGCGGCCTGGATGACGATCTCACCCATCAACTGCAGCTAAGGGCGGCAGAATACAAATCCATAGCTACAGACGAGGCGCGGGCTCTGGCGCGTGAGAGGGATGGGCGCATATACGATCATGGAGACAAGGCGGGTAAGCTTATAGCCTGGCTCAAAAAAAAAGAGAAGGCGCAGCGTGTGGTCTCTGAGGTTAAGAGTGCGTCGGGTGTTCTCCTCTCTGAGCCCCACGATATTGCGGGGGAATTTGCCAGACATTTTGAACGGGTGTACCGTGGAGACTCTGAGCTCACGGAGAATGACTCAGCCGAGTTTTTAGCAGACATTAAACTGCCCACTCTCTCAGCACACGACCGTGATGAGCTGGAGGGAGATCTCACTGCAGAAGAGCTGACTAAGGCGATGGGGGATCTTAAGGTAGGCAAGGCGATGGGGCCAAACGGTCTTCCTATCGAACTGTACAAACTCAAGCCAGATAAAATAGCCCCACACTTGAAAGCTATGTTCGACGACAGTAAGAATCTCAGGAAGCTGCCGAGGGATCAGCGCATTGCGACGCTGGTCACCATTCCAAAGCCTGGGAAGCCTAGGGACAAGTGTGCCTCCTATAGACCAATATCCCTTCTGAATGCAGAGCCCAAAATACTGGCGAAATTGCTAGCGAACAGACTCCGGCCTGTCATCACGAAGTTGGTGCACCCGGACCAATCGGGATTTATACCACATCGGAATACAGCTCTTAACCTGCGGCGCCTGCATGGCGTTCTGGGGCGTTGCCCTGGAATCCAGGAAGATGCAGTGGTGGTCTCGTTGGACGCCACCATGGCATTTGACACGTTAGAGTGGGCATACCGATTTGCGGTACTTCAGAAGCTGGGATTTGGACCCAATTTCGTGGGGTGGATCCGCCTTCTGTATGCCGACCCACTGGCGCAAGTAGCGGTCAATAATAAAAGGTCGGAGGTGTTTGCCCTGGGAAGGGGGACCAGACAGGGATGCCCCCTTTCGCCGCTATTGTTTGCCATCTCCCTTGAGCCGCTCGCGGCGTGGATCCGGAGTGATGTCTCTGTCCGCGGACTTCGCTGGACCGAGGGTTGGGAGGATCGAATTTCGTTCTATGCGGATGATATTCTTCTCTACCTCTGTTCCCCTGCGCGCTCGCTGAGGGTAGTGTTAGACATCTTTGCCAGTTTTGGCCGCAACTCTGGTTTCCGTATCAACTGGAGCAAGTCGACAATATATGTGCTTCACGGGGCTGCCCCCCCCTCCCTAGAGACTGCGGGATACAGATGGCGGTTGAGGGATTCCGGTACCTAGGCATCTATATCACTACCAATCCCAGACTTAGATACGAGGAGAACTTGATCCCTCCCCTGCGGCGGCTGCGCCGGGATGTTGAGGTCTGGAAGGGGCTCCCCCTGTCCCTGCTCGGGAGGGCTGCACTGTTTAAGATGATGGCCCTGCCCCGATTCCTATATGCTCTTCAGAATTCTCCAGAGGTGGTACCGCGGGCCTTTTTTCATGAAGTCGAGTCCCTGCAGCGGGAACTGTTATGGGACGGCAAGCCGCGGATAGCACTCGGTAAGCTCACGCTCGGCTGGTATGACGGAGGCATCGCCCTCCCCGACATAAAAAAGTACTACTGGGCGGCACAGCTGGCCGCTATCAATCAATGCCAATACGGGGATGGGGATGATCCGGCGTATAGTATGGATAGGTGGTTGCTGCCCGGTGGTGACTTCACAAGAGCACTTTACTCCAAACCGGCTAGATATATGCTTACCGGGCCCACAAAGCACTCAGTGCAGCTGTGGCACATAGTCACCAAAGCGTTAGGATGGGCCAACAAGCTCACTATGGCCACCCCACTATGGGATGCTGAACAGCTGGGAACATTGGGGCACACAAAAGGCTTCTACAAGTAGGATCTAATAGGTATTTCGCACATCAGGGACCTCTGGGGGGGGGCGGGGTTAGTCCCCTTTTCGACATTGCAGCAGACATACGAAATGGCTGACTCGGAGCGCTTCCGAGATGCACAGATTAAGCACTCACTGCAGGCTAATATCCCCGCTGGTACGGCATTGCCTGAGTCGTCCCTGCTCGAGGACCGGCTGCTTGGCGGACACCTACCCGATAAGTCTATATCGCTCACATACAAGAAGCTCATTAACAACACCCCCGATCCCCTCACTACGCTGCGGGAGAAATGGGTGCGAGATGGCCTCGAAATGGACGATGAGGACTGGCAGGTGGCAGTCTCATCGCCAAAGGAAGTGGCCATATCCGCCAAACTCCGCCTAGTCCAACTAAAAATCCTGCACAGGGCATACCTCTCAGAGACACACTTGCTGATGATGGGCAAAAGCGCTGATGGGCACTGTAGGAGACGGTGTGGGATGGAAGGCGGATTCATGCACATTCTGTGGGAATGCCCGCTAATTCAATGTTACTGGGGGAAAGTCTTGAATTGCATGAGCGGGGTCTGGGATGTTCCATTGCGGCCTGAGGCCAAGAGATGCCTATTGAACGTCTGGGAGCCCACAGATCTGGGTGTGAGGGGGAGACTGTGGGTCACTTTAGGGCAGATGATTGCGAAACGTAACATTGCACAGTCATGGGGGGCCACCATGCCACCCACACTGAAGACGTGGAAGGAGGACATGGACTGGTGTATGTTGAGGGAGAAAACGGTCTATGTTGCTCGGGGGTGCCCTCAAAAATGGATTGCATTGTGGACTAAATGGAATGATTACCGGGGAGGACTATGTGAGCCACCGAAGGTCCCCGCACCCGAAGAACACTGTATGATATAAATACCATTGCATGGATCCCGGTGTAGCCAGGGAAATTTGTGTCAGCCTCTAAGCCCTTTGTACCTTTGTGCTGTATGAAGTAATTATTTGTAAGCATGACAGACTCGTTTAATTTCAATAAACAGAATTATAAAAAAAAAAAAGTGTCAAGATAACTACGGTGATTAATGTACCTGCTGGAGAGAGATGGGAGTTTTGTCCAGTGGCAGTTTGACTTATCTAAGGGAGCACAGTTGGTTAATGTGACTGCTGCAAAGAGTGTGTACCATGCATTTCAAAAAACAGTATTTTATGTACACAGCTCAGTGGGTTACTGCTTTTTTCACACAGATTATTTTGTTACTGTGCATTTCATAAATTACAACCGTAATCTAGCACAGTGAGCTATAAACAGCTATCAAAGAGCTGTATGCAAACTGCATGGTACAAGTTAGTAAGTTATGTTTTTTTCCAAGTCTTTCATTATCCTGATGCTGCTAAAAAAATGTTTTTCGGGGTAGAAATAAATTCTTATTATTAAAGTCAATGCTGAGTACTGCATTATGTTCTGAATCCTGAGTTTGTGCTTCTCCAGACCAAGCACTCTTAGAAGATACCTAATGATGTGGATGACATGTGAATCCTACATCTTATAGCCCCCTTTGTCTTCTGTAACTTTTTCTATACAGTGATTCACACAGGTACAATTCATTGTCTCTATATGTGTGTGATGTAAAGTGCTCTCACTCCCTACAATGGTATGAGAGTTGCTATAAAACAAATGAAATATGTGTATTAGAGGGGCTATGGAGAGATGAGAAGCACTGTTGGAGGGTGATAGTGAGGGAAATATTGAAGAACCCCAACAAAGACTGTCGTATCCTGAAGCACAGAAAGGTCATCATTTATTATGCTTTAAAAGCTAATACAATTCAATATTGAATGACAAATGTGTTGTAGAATGCACCATTTTCACCCCATATTTACTGTAGGGGAGAGCCCCCAACCCCCCCTTTATAGTGGTCAAGAGCACTTGCTGCACTTGGTGTGCACCGTACGGGGACAGGTCTGTCAACATTTGCCAGAGCCGCTTTGGGTTTCCAGTACGGCCTAGGCAACAGCATGAGCCTTGCACTGCAAAATAAAACCAAACACTGGAAAGTTAGTCGCCGAGATGCAGCACCAACCTTCCCATTAATATGTTTCTAAATTTGCAAACTTTTTTCAGTATAAAGTACTAAAATCTTTAGTAATTTGAGTATATGTTTGGTGTGCAAATCTGTGAGTTTTTTTCCAATTACTGTCTTAATGTTTGAAATTTAAATTATAAAAGTTGCTTGGGGGTCCCCGGTTTCTGGTAGTGACTCAATGGGGGTCCTCAGGGGAACTTCTGCTGAAGATTGTTGCCATATTAGTGCACGCTGGGCATGATTGCCCGAGACAGACTTAAGCCTTCTTTATATTAACAAGTAATGTGTTTAAAGTTTGTCAACCGCTGGGGGCCATCTTGGGATAACTTTATAGTGCTGAGGTACAAGGAAAAAGGTGCAACGCAAACCGGTACGCATGATAGATAGAAGGCTTGAGAGTACAGCAGGGTATTTGAATTTGCACAAAAAAAAATTACATTTGCCTTACACCGGCTAAATATTTCACAAGGATCACGACTGAATTGTGTTTCTCTAAGTTTACAACTGGAGATGGAAAAACCAGCGGTGATTGAAATCATTAACAATATCGCAGGGTAAACCAATACCAAGGTACTGTGGGCCAGATTTACAAGCCCCTTGCGCCACTTTTGTGTAACTTTTAACATGGGAAAAGTGACGCAAAAGTGAAGCAAGGGGCTTGTAAATCTGCCCCTGAGACTTTAAATAATTGTTGATGTCGGTATAAATCATGTTTTAAATCATGTCTTTAATTTCTCCCAAATCCTGCAGAAAAGGAAAGAGAGTGTCGCCCTGGAGCAGATAACACGCCAAACTGGGTCTTGTGTTACCTCTGGTCATGTGTTACGCAGTCACTTATGTAGACGCTAGAACACACTTCCCCTTCCAGCAGTGATACAGATAAGCTCAGAGGGGCACATCTACAAGGATGTGCTGCAGCGTGGCACCGCAAGCCCTTTGGCTGCGCCATGCTATCGGAACTTCCGAAGCACAGGGATGCAACATATTTACAAGAATATGTCGCATCTCTGTGCTTCCCCCTGCGCTGGCGCATAAACTGCAGCCATGCACCGGTGCAGGCACCCTTGCACCATGGTGCAAGGATGCCTGCGTCGTGGGGAGATTGTTTTTGTGCAGAAAGGGGCACCTTCCTGCACAAAAACAATCACTACAGGCATTTTCCTCTTGCAATGCGTGCTGTAGAATGCAGCACGCATTGAAAGAGGAAAAAACGTGTAGAAATGAAAACATTTCTCCTCGTTGCGCCTCGCTTTGCCACCTCTAGGGTGGCGTAGCATTCAGACGCATCTCCATATTTATGATTTCTCATAAACCTGGAGTTGTGTCTTGTTCCATGGGTTTTGCATGGGTACACTCACAGCAACACCCATGGAACGCCCCTTCAACGCAAAGTGTTGCGTTTGAAGGGGCCGTATTTACAAGGAGAGGAAAAGTCATGCAGGGTGGCTTTTCCTGTCCTTGTAAATGTGGAGGAGCCCCCTGCGCCACCAGTATGTCACGATAAGTGATGTACTGGTGGCGCAGGGTGCTTGTAAATCTGCCCCCGAGACGGGTTGAAAGGAGCAGCCCACACCACCTGCGTATGTAAAGTCATGCGTTCAAGAGGCCTTTCAATCAGGATTAGACACCGTGGAAACGAACGCAAGATATTTAGAGAGAGTCCATCTGATTTAGACGTTTCAATGCAGTAAAAAAAAAAAGAAAAGCCAAAGGAGAAATACAGAAATATGTGATAACACATCTCAACTGTCAACTATCAAGGGCACCGTGCGCATGCCCCGCTTCTTCAGTGAGAAGTGCTGCTGGCTCTTAGTGCCTGTACTGTGTGCTTGCGTGATTTCTTGAAGGCGGGAATTTGCCCTCAGCATTTCGTCTGTGGGAAGGACATAATGTTTTATTTGCTTCCGTGCACGCCTTTTGAAGTTAAACAAGCATGAGGTGAACTAAAGAAAACTATTCAATTCAATTTATCGCACCAGCTGGAAATTCATCAAATTCTCCTCAAGGGTGTCTGGAAGCTCACGTGCCCTGGTTTGTAATTGTCAATGGTGCAGCAGGTGCAGTGGCATCGGGCCTAGAGTTCAGGCGGGATAACTGAACCCCGAATTCTGCAGGGTGCCCATTTTCCTTGCTTGCAATGGGGAACAAGGCACACTTTGTAGGACTTGGTAAGAGCTGTTGCTTTTCTCCCTAGCCATAATCTCATATCAATATCCTCTATAGCTATTCTTCATGTAAGACAGGTTTGTTTAGAAAGCCATAGGTAAATGAAATCATGAAAGGTCTAGCTTTTAAAAAAAGGGGGATTCCCTGTCCCACCCAGACACCCCCATCCCTTATTTTGTTGGGGCGCAGAGGGAACCCTTTCCTGCGAGGCTTGGCCGACTCCCCACGTAACCTACTCTGTCCTCGCCGGCATGGAAGCCAGCCTCCTCAATCTCGCGTCCTGCTCTGTGCCGCGCAGTGTATGGATTGCGGTGTCCACCCTGCCCCCCGCCATGGGCACAGGGGGTAGGAGCGAGCCCACCACTGGGGGAAGGGGGGTGCTGCAGCACTGCTCCTTGGTCCTTCTGTATCAGGGGGTGGGAGATCTGTCCCGGGAGCCTGGTCTCTGTTGAGGAGGAGCAACGGCACTCCCCCGTGATATTCCTCTGTTGCGGGCCCAAAGATGGTGGCCCGTCCCCTTGTCTCTAACTTGGAGGAGGGGGACCCCACCTCTTCTTTTCTGGATGGGGCCTAGATATGGGGTCCTGGGCACCCTCTTGATATAACCTAGCCCGTTGCTTGGAGCCCTCAGGCGCGGAAAGCTCTGGGGAGAGGGTCCCACGCACTCCTCCTCCCCGGCAAAGTATTAATTAAAGCACCTTTGTGTCGACCTCCTACCACTGGCCCATCCCAGTGGGGGTTGTTTGAGCTCTGGACCCTAAAATGTAATCCCTTAGTTAAGTCGTCAAAGATTTTTCCCCATTGGTTGTATGGACCTTTGATAACTGATGTGAAGTATTGAAAGGGGGAAAACATCGACAATACATTTTTAACTTGTGAAGCTAATGTGACCCAAAAATAAGGACCATGAATCACTGAATATAGTTAAAGAGATGTATTTGAATTTAAAACACAATCAAACCAGTATATATATACAAACCAAGAATAAGTTCAAGAAATGCATCAATACAATAGGTAAACTGAAATATCTCAGTAGGTTAAGGCACAATAGAATGACATATCGAATTGTAATAATCACAAATGTATAAACACAATTTAAGCAAACAGCCAGTAACATCCACTAGCATTGTGCAATTTTGAATTAATCTCCCTGGCATGGAATTTATTATGCAGAGTCGATTTTACAGGTCAGAATTTCACACTGTTCGCTGCTCCTGGGGAACTGAGGCTCACATTTACCATCTGATCAGAGCGGGTGGTAAATGAGAGATGGGGGCAGGTGATGGTTGGAGGTGGAGAGAGGGGGGTTGGAAGGGTGGGGGAAAGAAGGGCAAAATGGTACCCTGGCACATAATGCTCCCCTTGTTGAAAAAAGTGCTCGGGTGGAGACATGACAGAGGCTTGGCAGCAGTTGCAGCCAAAGCGTGAAGCAATTTTATTGTCCTGTGTTTACAGCCTGTAACATCGGGATAGTTGTTCCCGCACCTAGGGAATCCGGTGTGAAGGAACTATGCCAACTTGTGATCAGGAAGAGGTGAATTCAAGAATAGAAATCCATTCTGCCCAATGTGATTTAAAGAGTGATGTATGCTTTTCTTTTTGTGGACACACCAGTTTTTAAATGTTTTCACCACTAGATATTCCCTCATAAATATGTATACATATTAAGGTATACATTTTAGTGCAGAATCTGGTCCAAAGAAAAAGTGAAGCAATGTTATGTGATCTGCTCTATTGAAACATGAACTATAGAAAAACTGCAAGCTTGGAAACATATTAAGGTCCACATTTAAGTAAGTGTTGCGAGGGCACTCTTATGACACAATGTAACACAAAAGATAGTGTAAATTTACTTACCATTTTGAAAGCTGATGTGCAGTTCTAAATCCTCAAACCCATATATTCCTTTCCATCATCCATGATGAACAACCATCCACTTTCATTCTAGGGCTGTGTGAAATTTGCTTTGGTGTAAGGATGTGAAATTCTAGCAAAATAACGTGAAATCATGCGTAGCTACACAAACTGCAAATCAGTTCTTTTGCACTTTATTTTAGCACAAAATGCATCCTTTGGCCATTTTTGATGTGAGAACACATTTCACTGTAAAATAAAATAGGGGAAAAAACGAAAGCACCGAGAACTACAGCTGCTTACATGTGCATTCACTGTACATTTTTAGAGTGAATAGTGCTGAATATTTTTACAATGGCACTCAAACATATGAACTGTCGTAATGGTGTGATTTGGGAAAATTTGCATAGCAAACCAAGGCCCCCATTACGATGGCATTGCCATGGGTAGGTATCCATCCGATAATGAGTTGGCGGTCACACCTGCTGTATTATGATGAGACTGACGTGCAGGCGGTCGGAAAGTGCCTTTTCCTACTGCGACTTGTGCTGCAGCCCAGGAAAAGGGGTGCAGCACAAGCCACAGTAGAAAAAGTCATTTTGTGCGCATCCATGCACCGTGTGACAGGCACCATGTACATTATATTAGGCCTGGGTGAAAATTTCCGTTCCGCTCGCAGAAGTTGCGAAGTTTTGGCATTTTCGCGTTCCACGGAAAACGCGGAGATGTCGAAACTTCCGCGATCCGCTGCGAAAGCAGAAGTATTTCTTTGTTTGCGCTTTAAAAATGCGTTCTCGTGCGCACTGTATTGACTTACCGGATCCCTGCGTTCGCCGACACGTTTTCCTTTCCGTTCGCGTGCGCCACAAGATGTTGGATTGTTGGTAGCTTGTCGCGCTATTCCGCAAGAGTTTGCAATCGCGAACACGTGATTCGATCCGGAACAGGAAATAAGCATCGCGAGCAAGATGGCCGCGCCCATTAGCGACCGCATGGGCAAGTTAGAGATATATATCCCCGCGAGCATGCAAAAACACATCGCGAACGGGTGGGAAAAGCAATCTCTGTGTCTTCGCGAAAGTTCCGCGTGCTCGCAGAGATTTAGAGCAATTTCACGATAATTTGCATAGGGAAACTACGCAAATTCCGCCCACCCCTACATTATATACAAAAATATTCAAGTTTTACTACTTTTAACTATATGCATATTAAGAAAACAATATTTTTGTATGTTTAGTGTTAAACAATATTTTATTTCGGATATTTGTGTACTTTTGTATAGTACAGTAAGTATAGGGACACAATATTTTGGTAAACAATATTTTTGACACAATATTTGTGTCAAAAGAATATTGTTTACCTCAACATTGTGTCCGTGATCCCTGTGTTGGCATCATCATGGCCCATAGTTTACCCTTGGCTGTTATTGAGTGGTAGGTTGCCTTCTGAGCATGGAAATGGAGAGCTTCTTTTGCCTGGGTAATTTCCAGAAGTGTGTGGTGTATCAAGAGGTTAGAGCGGGAGGGTGCCACTGAGGGAAACTGCAATGGAGAAAGGAGTAGGCAGGCTGGAATCAAACCACTTGCCTGCCTCCTGGCCCAATCTTTTCCAATACCCTATAGCATAAGAGCAGGAGTTTCTGTCATGCTGGGCCACATATAGCGCTGTATTTCTCTAACTACTCCCCTCGATAGGGTAGAAGTGCTGAGGTTTGTGACACAGAAGAGAGCAGAAGACGGAGGAAAGAGGGGAAGAGTCCGGGAACGAGAAAGAGAGATATGAGAAAGATGGAAGATGAGACAAAGAGAGAGAGATGAATGTTGGGCGAACATATAAAGCAGATCTTTAAAAGGGGAAACTGGCATGTTGTGGTGACAGGCATAACTTCTTGCTCGGCAAACATTACCTAATACCTGTCAAATGGATTCTGGGGCAGCCTGGAGGCTGGAAAAACTCTTGCAGTGCAAGTGTTGGATGACAATATATGTACTTGAGCAAAAGGAAGCTGGCATCCCCTTTACTGGCTTTAGAAGGCTGTCATTTGTGATTATTGGGGACAAGTAGACTTGGATGCAGTATTGCTAGGCAGGTGGAATCTGGAAACTGCTTTCGTGGGAAATATATTGTCTCTTCAATCACCCATGTGAATCATATTAAAGTTTGGCCAATGAAATTAGCCCCACATCCCCTGCACATAAGCTTTTAAAGCATATCCATATTTGGTCACCATTACTGCTCTAAATATTTTTAAGGAGAGTTCCAAGGGTTTCAATAAAGTGGTATTTAAAATGTTGCTGTTTATTATTGTTGCTACCCCAGTGTATTCCAAGAGGTACCATTTGCATCTACCTTTCCTATATGTGCTTCTGGGAACCCATCTCTTTTAACTTTGAATCCTTTAATATATAGCTTATGTTATTGGAATAACGTGTTTTAAGATGCCACATTTGACAGGATACTTAATACAAATTATTTGTGCAAAAGCCCTCTATCTCATTATAATATTGTCTTTAAATATTTTTACATTGTTTTAATGTTCTTACCCCAATATGTTTTTTTGTGGAAGAATACCCCCAAAGATTATTTTTTTTACTAAATGTCTTATTACAGGTTTGGCTGTCCAACTGCCATAGGACTGCGACCGCCTCGCCAGCAGCCCATGACGCTAGTGGTCCAAAGATTGCCGTATTACAAGTTGACTATTTGGCCAGCGGTGTGGAGGCAGGGATCTTGCAGCGGTGGTGAGTATATTTCACAAAAATATCGATTTCTGTGTGTGTATTTCAACTAAATATGTGTCAGACGCACACATATGCATGCTATATGTTGAAAAATACAATAAATCCATTACCAGGGTTCAGCAAATTGAGCAGTCCGGGCAATGAGTATATGGTTTTGAAATGGACTCACTTGAAGATCGCAGCACACAGGATCATAATCCTTGGGGTGAAGATCCTTCTGCGAAGGGGGAACCTCAAGAAATCGGTCCACGTCAGAATCTGCCTGGAAGAAGAAGAAAGGGATGAGTACGCACCCCAAATCCTTTGTCACCTCCACCTTGAAGCAGACGGTCAGACCGCTCCTGGAACAGGCAACTCGTAATACACACGGCGGTGCAGCTATCCTGTATCGCCCTATGGTGGCTGCCTTTCCCCGACCACAAACACAGGGGTCTGCTGGCCGTCTCGGCGATCCAGCAACAGTTTTTGCTAAGTCGATCCACCCACCTCGTATCATGGTGGTCGGACCGCTAAGCTCACTGCGCATAGACCGCCAGCGCCGATACAGTGGCCCACGGTACCACCAAACTCATAATAGGGTGTTTACATCCTTCCATGTCTCCAATGTTACCAGCCCATTGTGTTTAAAAATGCACTATTTATCTCAAATGTTCTAGGTATGCCTCAAAAAACACTTTGATGAACTTAGTGGCAGAGGAGGTGGGTTGACCTTCCTAACTTCGTTTAGATACCTTTTTTAGTTCATGTTTTGCTAATGTGATCGACATAGTGTATGTATATGTTCCCATATATTTCTCTGGGAATCTTCTAGCTCCATATGTAGTACACTTAAATACTTTACCAATGTAAGTTGCTCAGAATGCACAAAAACACATTTTGACCTAAATATTCTTTATGGAGAACTTCTAAACCACCTTTGAATGCCCTACTTCTGTATGAGAGATTAAAGAGCCCTTAAATGATCCAGTCTTGTCTTTAGAGATCCTAACTGCCTTGCAATTTAATGGCAACATAGCTGGGCCATGTGGTATTTTATTGGAGGTATTCAAGTGCTGCTAGTGAATTTTAATTGAGCAATTGCAGAAATTGTTTAATTTCACAATGAATGTTTGAGTCACTCCAGATTTTTGACAGCAGACTTTGACAGAGGTAGTTCATAAAGAATAAGGTGAATTGTTGTTATCAGTTACATCGTTCCATTGATTTATGCCAATAATTTTGGTTCTTGAGGTAGATTTCCTCTTAGTCCCAGATCAATGAATAGGACTTGTGGGCCTGCAGAGTAGGGAAAACAGAAACAAGCCTGCCTTTGGGCTATTTCAAGAGGATGGGACAATTTAGAGGCAGTCAGATCTTCAAGAGGTCCTATCAGGATTGTTTTGGGATGAGACCACAATGTTGTCCTGATGAGTCAGAAAATATAATAATTTAGTGCCTACAAATCTTTATGGTATGCTAGCCGTCCGAATGCAGCGAGTCAGACTTCTCCCGTTCAACTCAGAACTCACAGAGAACAGCTGCATAGTGCCTCAGGGATCCTCGCTGAGCCCCACCCTCTTCAACATCTACATGGCCCCGCTTGCAGCCATCGTCAGAAGCCACACACTCTACATGGTCTCCTATGCATACGACACCCAGCTGATTCTCTCCATCACAGACGAACCCACAGCCGCCGGGTGTAACTTCCACAACGGGATGAAGACAGTTGTCATGTGGATGAAGGACAGCTGCATCAAGCTTAACTCAAACAAGACTGAAGTCCTCATCCTAGGCTCCTCCCCCTCTACCTGCGACGACTATTGGTGGCCCTCAGCACCCACATATTACACACAAAACCTCGGAATCATCCCGGACTCATCGCTCTCAATGAACTGTCAAATCAATGCAGTTTTGTCCTCTTGCTTCCACATGCTCTGCCTGCTTCGTAAAAAGTGGATCCCCATGAGTCCAGGAAAATGGTCATCCATGCGCTCGTCAACAGCAGACTCAACTACGGCAACGCACTCTATGCCGAGAGCTCCCAGAAACTCCAAACAAAACTGCAGAACTTCCACAACACCTCCGCCAGACTCATCCTGAACATCCCACACCGCAGCCACATCACCGACCACCTGAGAGACCTACACTGACTACCTGTCAACAAAAGGATCACCTTCAAGCTCCTCACACACGTATACAAAGCCTTCTACAATGCCAGACCTGCATACCTCAACCACCGCCGCTCCTTCTACACTCAAACCAAACATCTCCGCTCCACCCAACTGACCCTGGCCTCCATCCCACAGATCCGCAAGACCCCAGCTGGAAGAAAATCCTCTCCTTCCTTGCTGCAAAGACCTGGAACTCCCTGCCTCTGGACATCAGGCAATCACGATCGCTGCTGCAATTCATGAAGGACCTCAAGGCCTGGCTCTTTGACTGAACTGCACACTCCTCCACCCCTCTCCACTTAGCGCTGTGAGACTCTCATGGGTGAGAAGTCGCACTTGATAAGATCACTGATTGATTGAGCCTAGCATATAAAGCGACAAACAGTTATTACTGCAATGATTATTAGAGCTTTAGCAGAGGTGAATAATAGAAACTGAAAGCAAAGAAGACAATTAGCATAAAAGCATTCACAAAAAAAACCTACATTGATGTCTGCCTTTGTGAAGATATCTCCAAATCCCTGTATACTTCAGCTGCCTGGCCGTGCAGGCCTCCACTGTCTGGCTATTCACAGTCCTTGCCTTAACAGGAGTCTAAGTTCATGGATGAATTGTACATTTGTCCTTTGAAGTGTCCCCGTAGCAATACATTCTACTCTCCTGCTAACAGCTAAAACAACTGCAAACAATTGTGAGAATAAACAGCTCTTGCAAATATTTCATGGATTTCGCAAGAATGAGCATGAAATTGCTCACGAGAATTAATTGAGTAAATGACACGTGTCAAACACAATGGGGCAGATTTACAAGAACTGGCGCATCTCTGCATATTAGCAGAGATGCGCCAGTTAATTCGCGTGACGGAAAAAAGCCTTGCACCACCATGGATGCACCATGGCACAAGGATAGACAGATGCGTGACGCATCTTTCGGCAGAAAGGCAGCGCATTGCTGGAGTCGTGTCGCAAGCACGACGTAACTCCAGAAATGGTCAGGACTGCCTATTCCTATCATGCTCCGTCACTCCTTACACCTGCTTCAAGCAGGCGCAAGGCTTTGACGCAGTGGCTTCATAAAAGTTAATCAGTGAAATCTTGGCGATGTCACTGTGTCACTTTTACGAGGCTTTCTTATGTCGGAACGCCCACCCTGCATACATTAAACCTGCTGCAGGTAGAATGTAGCTCAGGGCTTTACAACATGACACAAGTCCCTAGATGCATCTCGTTGTAAATATGTCACAGTGTGGCGCATTGTTCACAACGCCGCTGCGTCATTGAAGTGACGCAACGGCGGCGTAAAGTTGTCGCAAGGGGCTTGTAAATCTGCCCCAATATGGGTAAAGAGAATACAATTTTCGAAAGTGTGTGATACATGCTACGACATAATAAAGAAATATCAACGCTCTTACATCTAACATGCAAATATTTAAAAGCAAGAATATTTCATGTATGACAATTCCGTACTTATTCATTCAATTATTTACTTGCCACAGGTCCTTACGGGCCAAATGGAGGGTGGCCCATTGCTACAATGTCACCCCTGCAAACCTTGTGACTTGCTGCCAATGTTTCTGCTTCAGTATTTTTTTACACTCACCCAGCTTTGATACTGTATATGCAGCGTATACCCTGAATGTGGTGCCTTCCACTTGTTCTTACTTTGAACTTCCCTTCCATTTTTTTCTTCGGATCGCAAAGTTTTAGGAGCACTTTGGGGCATACTAGCAAGGGCTGGCGATATAATTATTGCCGCTTTAGCGTCCGTTTTCGGCCGATAAGCGGCGATAATTATATCGCAATATCATCAAGGACACGCTAGCGTGTGCTTCTTTGATGTAGAGCCCGTTTTTTCACAGCCTCGCATTGCTAATGAGGTGCAAAGAAGGCGTGGCTGTGAAAACAACACATGAAAATATCGCGAAGGCATCTTCGTGATATTAACAAGGAGGTGCAGCGATAAAAAAAATCGCCCTACCTCGGCCTTAACGCTGGAATTTAACGTCTGTTAAATTCCAGACTAAGGCATACTAATAATGGTAGGTGGATTATGCTGATACGACCACAGGGTCGTATCAGCAATGTTATCACTGTTTTCCATGCAACATCGCTGGTTTCCATGGTAAAAACCACTATCGCTGAAATATTATCGCCATAGCGCTATGTATTGTTAATATAGCGTTATCATGGTGATAATTTTCATCGATAGCCGCCGATAATATTTCTACCGCTATGTGGGGCCAGCGATAATTGTTAATATGCCCCTTTGATCTTAAAAAGGAGGTGTGCCAATCTAACCATACTTAATATATGCTCAAGATGATATCAAATTGTGACTTCTCATTAAAAGAACCCGAACGCAGTTACTGTCTTGTGGGAGACATTCACTGCTTGAAGCATTTCACTTGTTAGTATCTTCTGTGACCTATGAACGCACACTATATATCCTCGAACTTCATTTTAGTGTGTAATGCCGCAAAGTGAATTTCATGACATTTTGCAAAAAAAGAGTGCCGTTATACATTGCAGCCTTGTATTTTCAGGTTGCAAACCTTTTGTTTTGAAAAGCAAAGGCGTCATCCGCAAAATACAATGATACGTCGATTGCAAATGTATGTATATTTTTTTAACCAAAAAAGGTTTCTCCTTTAAATCTGACTTTATTTACAAAACTGTAAGGCGTTGGCCACCACTGGGGATCTGGGGGGCATTAGAGAGCCCGACCGCAAAATGGCCACTACTGTGTGGGGCTTTGCCAGTCAAAGGCTTTAAGCCATAATTTATCTGACTTTATCTGTGGCATTGGGGTCTCCTGTGTGCTAATACTTGTGCATCTGCTGGGGCACCCTGTATTTTGAACTTGGTGGCAACGACGCAATCGATTACCGTGGACCAAAACAGGGGACCTGGCTGGGGCCTACCTCATGGGTGAGATCGCTGTGCAGCTTTGGAGGCCTACAAGCCGCTCAGAGGCTGTAGAAGGTGACTTACCCAAGAAATGTTGCTGCAGAAGGTGACTCCCACAGGAGATGTGGCTGTGTGGTGTACTGGAGACAGTTTCCTTTGCCTGGATCAGTTGAGGACTGCAGGGCCACCGCTCATCTCTCCTTCTCATCATGGCCAGAGATGGGAGGGGACGGCCTGATAGCTGCTCTTCCAAAAGCAACGTGGCCTGGGGGGCTGTGCACCGGAACTGTGACAGTCAGCAGGCAGTCAGCAGCGAGAGCCTGCAGGTGAGGTGCGGAGGTGACAGCACTGTGGCAGTGCCCCACTGGGCGGCAGAGACATTTAATATCGGCACTGATCCCGGGGAAACCCAGAACTGTCTATGTGTCCGATGGCTGGCTGCTAGTGATGGGCTCCGCTGGACGGTGGACTCATTGCCCTGAATAACTTATCGCCTCACTGGGTGGGGGCCTCGGGCAGTGCGGATCTGGCTGTTGGGAAGACCCATTGAGTTATTCGTTGGCCCCCTGTACTCCCACCTGGAAACCTGACAAGCCATCCATGCAGCCACAGCCTGGGGGTGTGACCTTGGTCAGTCGGTAGACCTGACATCAGAGGCAGGAGGTTTGGGGCTGCTGCGGTGCATGAGCAGCTACCCACAAATGCTTACGGGCAAGGTAAGGCGGCACTGACACTATGATAGAGCCCCTCTGGACAGAACAGATCTTTGCTGCTGGCATTGGCCCCGGGGAGAGGTCTAAAATTGCCTGATTGTCCGGTGGCCTGCTGTGAGTGATGGGCTCTGCTGGTTGGGTGTTCTTCGGCTGAGACAGTTGTTCCACACCACAGTGATGGCCCTTAGGGGGCCCTATACTGGCTGATGTTTCACCCTTGTAGGGCTTAGAATGCTCCCTGAGCCACCTGGGACCCTGATGGACCGCCAGTGATACAACTGCCTGGGGGTGCAGCTTAGAGGCCCTCGGCCCTGCCGGGTACTTGTGCTCCATGGAGATTGTTTGCTTCCATCTAAGGTGGAGAAGGGACCGTTTCACCCTGTGCCCTACTGTGCAGCTACCTGTGGAGATCCCGGCCTCCTTGGACTAATTTGTCGCCCTCTGCACGAGTGCTCTTCATGAGGGTCAGGGTATTGCTATTTGCACGCCGACCTCTGCCTGGGAATTGAGGCCCGCATAGAGGAAGTGGGGGGCTCGTCACTGGCCCTTGGTGGCTGCCGCTTCCTGTGTGAGGATTAATGCTGCTTGGTCCTCACTGGCGAGGTTGGCCTGCATGCTAGTTGGAGTCTTGTCCTGCTCATGCCCCCCACCGATAATCCTCCCGAGGTGAGGTGTGGCCCACCCTTGTCACATATGCGATGCTCCTCTTTAGCCTTCACAAACTTTTCCACCACTTCCACTGAGCATAGCAGACCTGCCGGTCAATTTCCCTGCCATATTCTTGTTGTGTTGAACCACACCATAGTGGGCCTGCTTGTGCCCACCAGGTTATGCCCTGGCTGAGACCAGGTCCTGAAGGTACTGGCATCTTCTGAGTGGGTCGTTGAGCATTCCTTGGAGTTATCCTGAATCTCGACACTCTTTATTGGCACCGCCATGAGGAAGGCCGATGCCAAGAAAACAAAATTTACCTTTGAGCACCGCAAAAACAGATGAGCAAAAGATTTGCCTCCTGACGATCGGCAGTGCTGGCTCATTGCGTATGATACAGAAACTTATATGCTGGCTGACAGATTTGATCGACTAAAAGACAAATTTGAGAAGCGTGATAAACGACTCGATCAACTGGAGCACCGCACCTCGGAGGTTGAAGATGGTCACAACTCCACTGCTCAGAAGATGATACAGATGGAGAAGGTTATCAAGGTAATACACAGGAAGAACGAAGACCTGGAGGCACGCTCGTGGAGCAAAAACCATTATTGGTGATCCAGAATCATTAGAAATTGGTCACATGGAGGATTATGTTGAGAAGATGCTTCGCACACTGTTTGGCAACACACTCTTGGCCGTGTTCATCATAGAGCGAGCGCACAGGTCGCTTTGGGTAAGGCCCCCCCGGCACGCCGTCCCGACCGATGAGAATATGCTTTACTATCAGAGCAACAAAATATCTATTTTCCTGGACTTTACTATTGTGGTGCAGGTTGCCCGGAAGGACTTGTTGCTTGTCAAACGATTCTTACAAAAAAATGAAGCTAAATATTCGTAATCTATCTTGCCAAGCTTAAGAGTCAGTACCTAGGCGAAACACACTTTTTCACCAACGCAAAGGCTGCCGCCAAGTTTGTCAAGACTATGAACATGGCATTGTCGCACTCATCTGCTGCAGGCCTGGAATGTGCAATAGAGCACCTCAGTGACAATGACTAGTGAGTCTTTAAGACCCTTTCCGAGCTGTTCTGCCAAACCTGTAGGATGGCATGAGGGGCTGCCCATGTATGCTGCACATAAATATTTTTCTGACTCTATTGCGATGTTGAGAACAGTGATTCTCCTGCAGGATGTGCTGGGGGCCTCTTGGGAAGGCCCCAGATGCTCAGGTGCCGCATCTTCAACCACACGGCTGCTGCTAGCTGGGGGCGAGTTAGGCCTCTGGCCTGCCCCTGTGAGAAGATTCCCTGGTTGTGTTTTGCTTTGATGTTCACCTTTGGGCTATTTCCTGGGTGGGATGGAGCGATTGGGCCTGATTGGGAGGTCAAAGAGGGAGGTGGAGGGGGGGGGGGCTCGCTGGTATGTTCTCAATGGTTGAAGAACTTGAATGCTCAAATGTTTGCTTGTCCTTTCCTTCCCTGATCACTTAGAGGCAATTGTTTTATTCCTTACTTATGTCTACGACAAGTGGCAGGCATACATGTTCCCACTCCTTGACAGTGCTTAAGCAGACTAAATGCGTGACTTGGAATGTACGTGGCCTTAATGAGAGGTGTAAGGCATGCCACATGCAAGCCTACCTGCAATGGCATCAAATAGACATTTGCATGCTGCAAGAGTTACATCTCGCTGAGGGCAATAGGATGCGCCTGCGTGTGGGCTGGATTGTGGAGTTCCATATAGCATATTATTCTAACTACGCTCAGGGAGTCCCTATCCTCATTTGTAAAGGGCTTCTGTGTCACACGCATTGAGTCCTCTGTGACAAACAGGGTAGATATGTCCTACTTTCAGGGGCACTACACGGTTGTCCGGTTCATCTAATTTCAGTGTATGACCCAAATATAGACGTCTCTAGCTTTTTTGCAGATGAAAGAATCTTAGCAAGTGCAATGGGACTAGGGGCGCTATAACAGGAGATGATTTTAATATAGTCTTGCATCCCCAGGCAGACCGCTCCAGAGACTATTGGCATCCCCACCCAAATGCGGCTCAGCAGTTGTGCTTGCTAATGACAGTCAACCATCTCACTGACCTGTGGAGAGCATAACACACTAGTGGTGCAGAAGGCACATGTATAACCGCTTCGCATAATATGTGGCCATGCAAATATTATTAGATGGCAAAGTGAATTTTTTAAGAATGGACCGCAAAGGTGATCACCACGCATGGACAATGTCAGATCATACTCTGGTGCTTCTGGAGTTGTGCCTGCCTGACTGTGTTACGCACAAGTTTCCATGGCATCTTTCATCTGGAACTCTGCGAGATCAGGTGTTCTGAGAAGATGTCTGACCAGAGTTAGTGGACTATTGTAAGCAAAACGAAGGGTCAGTGTCCTTGCAGACCACCCTGTGGGAGGCCTTTAAGGCTGTAATATGGGTGGTCTGCATTGCAAAGCAGGTGGAGTTTGAGGTTGCTGCACAGTGAGCTGGTGTGTCTTGAAAGTGAGATTCGTGATTTAAAGCTCCATTTACTTTGAGAGTTGCTCGGCATCCCTTCTGGTGGAGATTAGAGGCCAATTGGGGGAATATGAAGAGGCAGCCTAGAGAGAAGACCTTTATTTAGGCACAGAAGCATCCGCTCGGCTTTATGGGTAGGGGAATAGAGCTTGTAGAACCTTGGTCAACCTTTTACATAAGCCTTGAGCCAATGATTATATGATAGAGCTAGATGGCAACCAACAGCGCGAGTGTGTGGGGACAGAGGCAGTCAGGAAAGAAATGATTGCCTTCTTTTCTAAACTTTATACTGGGTCGCAGGATGTGGCACCTCTGGATCTCCTCTCTTATTTTGACTTGTTGCAGATGTTGTGGTTAGACAATGGCCACCGAAGGTATATGGATGAGATGTTCACTGCTGTGGAGATTGTACAGGTCATCAACTTGCTCCCTGGGGACAAGGTACCTGGGCTAGATGGTTTTAAAGCTGCTATTTATGAGAAGTATGCTGGACTACTTTCTCCCTGTTTTCTCATGCTCTATGAGAAATCCCTTGCAGCTGGTGTCCTACCCTCCTCCTTATGTGAAGAGCTGATTGTTACAATCTTCAGGCCCTACAAAAATCCCTGACGGTGTGAATCATATCGCCGTTTATCCATAATTTATGTGGATATTAAAATCATTGCGAAATTGATCACTGTGTGCCAATTTTCACTTTTACTGCATATTACACGGCCGGACCAGTCGGGGTTTATACCAGGTAGAGCAACAGCACATAATTTGAGTACCATTTTTGTTCTGGTACAGACTATTGATTGTTTGGTTTGCGCAGCTGCAGTTTTTTGAGATGCCACTAAGGCATTTGATTATTCAGAATGGCCTAATTTGTTCACATTCCTGTCGCACCATGAAATAAGTCCCAGATTTATTAAACTAATTGGCCTGCTGTAAGCCCAACCTGCCACCCGGTTACTTGTTAATGGGGCACTCGCCAGGGGTGCCTACTATCACCTATATTGTTCACCATTGCGTCGGAACCCCTGGCGGCGCAGCTCTGACAGGGGCCTGGCCTTTACAACTCACTGCATTTTGGAGTCTATGTATAGGGACTATGTCACACTTTATATCAGAAACCTTCAGGATAACTTGGACATATTGATATATGTATTTACCCATTTTGGGGGTCTATCGGATATTACTATTCATTGAGTCAAGTTGGACCTGTTCACCCTAACTGATGTTACTGAGGCATTTGTCTCTGAATGATCAATTTGCTGGACCAGGGAGCTGGTACGCTATTTGGGCATTTGGCTGAATAGGAACCTTGACGATCTGTGGAGAGCCAACTACAGGTGCTTAATGATGTGGCTGGAGGATAGATTGGAGGAATGGATGAGATTTCCGCTATCCTTGACTTGGTAACTAGGCATTGCTATGAGGGTGGTCCTCCCTAAACGTCTACATCTGTTCCTTAATCTTCCTCTCCCACTGCCACTGTATTTCTGCAAATGGCTTCTATCGCATCTAGTGACGCTCACATGGGTGGGGAAACAACCGAGCATTGCGTGGAATATAATGACGCTCCCCTTCGAGCAATGGGTACTGGGAGCCCCAGACATGGACTTGTATTAATTCTGTGCCCAAGCGCAGTTTGCACATTATTGGCTTGTCCCCACGTAATTTATGGCATATACAGTGCCCGAATTCGAGCATTTTGCACTGTGCCCTCTCCAGATGGTACTGTACTTACCCCCTAGACGTCCACGGACACACATAGACACCTTATCTCGCACACTGGACCATGGAATGAGCTCAGGCTATGTGCCTGAGTGGACTCTCTCTTTGCCATGTTGATGCTGCTCATGGGTCACCCTTACCTTCCGATAATGCTTGACGATGGCATCCCCACTCGACTGCACTCCTTGAAGCTAACTTCCATGGGAGCCCTATACCAGGACAGTTCCTTAGTTACACGACAGCAAGCACT
The DNA here is from genome assembly GCF_964204655.1 of Triturus cristatus. NCBI lineage: Eukaryota > Metazoa > Chordata > Amphibia > Caudata > Salamandridae > Triturus > Triturus cristatus. Next base: position 241,120,941 of record NC_140582.1, read on the forward strand.
GCAGGGCCCTGCGGTGTCCTTTTTAGACATGTCCACGTATTATCAGCTATGAGCTGCGATCCGGGAATTGCACATTTCTTTCCCAGAGGCCCCCATGTGCTACCTGTGTTAGAAATAATCCTCACATCACCATCCCTGTGCAAGCTCATAACAAGACTGGGATGCAGGTGGACGTGCTAATTCGCGTCATCAGTGCTTGCAGTGTATGTGAGATGGATTTGGGAACCTCCTTTACTGATGACCAGTGGAGATAGTGCTGCACCCAGTCTTGTGCACTATCGCCCATTTAAAGACTCCATCTGCTGCATTTCAAGTATTTCAATAGATTATATCGCACTCCGAACAAGTTATTTTGAAAGAGGCTAATTGAGGACGCATGCTGAATGCACTGCGTGTATACAGGCGTGGACTTTATGCGTCCGACTTGGCATTGCCTGGCAGTGTAGGGCTTTTGGCTTGAGGTATTTGATGCAATGGATGACATTACTGGGCATGTGTCTGAGCGCTTACCAAGGGTTGTGCTGCTGGGGTATGTAAAGGATGTTCCCTCAGACACACGCAAACTGACAGACATGCTCCTCATCCTTGCGAAGTGGCAGGTGGCAATGCACTGGGGAAGGAGTCTGTTGTCACGCAGGACTGGGTGGCTTCAAGATGCAACCTATTGCCAAGAGCAGTTCACAGCATATTGGGAATTAATGCCGGTAAGATCCCGTCCTCATGACATTTGGTCCCCCTTAGAGCGATACGTATGCGCTCGGGCTGCCGAAGTGTCATCACACAAAACTTTATTGTTTGATTAATTAACATTTTTACAATAAGAACACACTCTGATAATAAAGAGTTATAAAAAAGAGATTCTATAATATAAAAGTTAAAATGTTTGACGGAGCATGATTGCATTGAGCCAAGAGGGTACCGGATTTAATTTTTCATGTGATTTCAGTAAAAGAAGATGTGCCATGAGGTGCAGAATAACTTCATTGCTAAAAAGGAGCCATACCGTTAAAGCACAGAAAAGAAAACGGGCAAGGCACAAGTCCTGAAAAGTCCAACTGTCCGATACGCTCACTTTAAGGCTCCATCTAAAAAGAAGGATGGTCCCTGTATTGCGAACGGAAGAGACTCTGGTGTCTCAGCTAAAAAACCCGGGTCATGAAGGGATGTGGGCAGCCGTGTTGATCCAGAGAAAAAGGTGACGTCTGCCTGCATTAATAAGTGGGAGGCGACCCAGTGCAATAAGATGGAGATTTGGTTACTGGCACTCCCACTTCATTAACCTTTTTGCCGCACTTGGGACGAACTTGGTGAACCGGATATTGAGCATCGGGTTCTCAGAGTTCATGGCTGCTAAGATGGCTTGGCGGCAAGAGCGAACACCAAGTTTATTCCATTCGCCCCGTAGCAGCATCCTTCGATCGTTAAGTAAGACAGGGCAAATACACAACCCATGCTCAATTGACTCCGTAGTACACCCCCTGCATATTATATTGTCGTTTGAGCGGTGCCAATCTGGTAGATGTTGCAAAAAAGGCCATTCACCCATCCTGAGGACCAGGAATCTTTTTTCCATGCGACTCCATTGGTGCATGATAGATGTGGCACTGCGGTCCCTGGCTTAAACTTCGATAAAACTGTCCAGGCGTGTTTGCGTTTTGTCAGTTGTGCCCTGTCAGAGTGAAAGGACCAGAACAGGACTCGTTTTTTAATGTACATTTTGAGGGCCTGCTGGGATGGGTTAATTCCCTAAATTTCAATTGCGTTCAGCCTTTGCAATGAGTGTTCTAAATAGCAGCTGTGTTTTTGACCCACTTGACTGGTTGATATTTCTTGCCACAGTATGGCCTGCAGGCTTCCTTCATTTGAAGTGGCAGTTTGTTGCACAGCTTGATTAAAAGCACCGGCCCCCACCCCTCTATGGTCTAGAAGACCAAGCTCAAGTCTTATCTGAGCTGGGGATGAAGATTTTGGTATACTCAATTCTCGCTTAAAGATTCTTATTGTTATCTTGTTCACCAGACAGGAGTCTGCCAAAGTGAAGAGTGACACTGCTGTGAACCCAGTGGCTGCGCCCCGGTTGAAGGCCCATTCCCCTCGACTTAGGTCTTTAGGTATTAGATACTACCGTGCTGCTTTCCTCTGCTAGCGAGAGTCCTGGTGCACCAAGTGAGGATATTCTACTTGATGAATAAGTGGATTTTTCCCCTCTGAGTGGCCGTCCGTGGGTCGAGAGTGGCATGGATGGCGAGGTCACTCCTTGAAGAAAGTGTGACTACAGGAGGACGTTCCCACTCACACCCCGTGTTGAGAACGACAACAGCGAAACTCAGAAAGATGCTTCGAGTGTGTCAACAAGTAGGATAGGCAAGTATTGCCAGCACTAATCATCCCTGCCATTAGGTATTTCCTATTAGGAGGGATTGTGAAAAGCATAGGGATCTGCATCCTGAAGAAGGCCTATGACCCATGGTGGGCATTTGGTAGAGGGTGAACATGTTGATACTGGCAGTAAGGTTAATGAAGACATAGTCTCTCCGATATACCCATTCTTATTTTACGCCTATCAATGGTGGCCCAGAATAAACAAGGATAGGGCAATCCCATTAGACAGTTTTAATATTCTTTCTTTCTCTGCACTTGGAATCCATTTCAAGAAGAAAACTTTTCTTTCCAAAACAAAAGAAATGAACTCCACCCTGTGCACTGGCCAGCGCCAGGATGTGTTAGCGGCCCGATGATGAAGCATGCCACTATCTAGTAGATGAGGGCAATTTTTACAACCTTATGAGTTTTCCTCCCAAGTTGTGAAGTCATTTGTCCAGCGTTTTAAATTCTGAACATCCAAATGGGATTCCCAGAGTTCTAAATTTGTTTTTCAGTCATTCTTGTTTGGTGAGTTTTTGAGAGGACATTTTTGTAGAACAAGGGAAGGCTTAATCTCTAGTCCCCTCTGTGTTTTGTGTTGGGTATTAATGCCTGTAAGATTCCGTCCTCATGACATTTGGTCCCCCTTAGAGTGCTACGTATGCGCTCAGGCAGCCGAAGAGAAGAGTGACACTGCTGTGAACCCGGTGGCTGCGCCCCGGTCGGAAGCCCATTCCCCCTCGACTTAGATTTTACCGTACTGCTTGCCCCTGCTAGCGAGAGCCCTAGTGCACCAAGTGGGGAGATTCTACTTGCTGAATATGCGCATTTTCCCCCTCTGAGTGGCTCTCATTCCTTTTCTTCCCTTCCTTCCCTGCTCTCCTGTTTTCAGAGACTCAAGTATTACAACTGGGTATGATATTGCTTTGACCCACTGTATTGTGCTAGTAGCAATTTATGTAACTGTACTTGCTCTCTTTCTTCTTGTATGGAAATGTCAATAAACAGAACACCACTGTTAATCTAATCAACACAGTCAGTAGGCAGTTAGTCTGGGTGGGAGCTTTAAATGGAGTTGATTCTAGAATACTTTGTACCCCTGATAAAGTTGAGGCTGACATACCGTTAGCTGTAATATCTGTAGATCAAAAGAAACAAACTGAGAAATACAAAGAATATAAATAAACAAAAATAAAATATTATCTGTCAATAACTTTACACTACCAATATTTGTACCTACACACCAGGTGGTGCGAAGCTCTCTTTCTTACAGTGTTTGTGCATGGAGCAATTTATGGGCCTCATTGAACAGCAGGTGGTGCTGGGTGTTGTCAGTCTTGTACCCACACAATGTTGTACCCACAAAATGTTATACCTACGCAATGTTCACGTATAAGTTGGTCTTACAATTTACAATGCTCAAAGGGTGTCGGAATCATGGCTTCCTTACAATGTCTTTGTTGATAACCACACGGTTCTCATGCTATTTTTTCCAAAAAGCCTATGGTGCCGATCACGATCCGGTAAAAAATTCCCCCGTGCGACTCGTCTCGGGTCTTTTTACCGTACGAATCGTACAAGTGCCGTACGAACTGGCAATCACGATTCGCATGGTAAAAAGTCCATACGAACCGCACTGGGAATCATTCCCCACACGTCCCCGGGTCGGAAAATGTGTCCGACACGTCCTCGGACGATTTACCTTACAAACGTGAAAAACCAAGTCCGACCTAGGAATCACGATCCATCCCGTGCGTCCGAGGTTACAACCGTATGGAAAAAACACCGTCCGCACCGAACTCCTACAGCAACCATGGAGACATGTGCCCGCATACGCGCCCAACACTCCCCCCAGCCCCCGTACGTCCGACACGTACCCCCCGTATATGTATACCCCCACCCGTCTAGGTACACCCCAGTACGTTCCAGTCGAACCCCCACCCCAGTACGTGTCGTACCACCGTCAATGTACACCCCCCCACCCCAGTACGTGTCGTACCACCGTCCATGTACACCCCCCCCCTGTACGTGTCGTACCCCCCGTGTACCTACACCCCAGTACGTGCGAGCCACACCCCCACCCCAGGACGTGTCATAGCCCCGTCTACCCACACCCCAGTACGTTCCTGTTGTACCCCCACCCCAGTACGTGTCGTACCACCGTCAATGTACACCCCCCCACCCCAGTACGTGTCGTACCACCGTCAATGTACACCCCCCCACCCCAGTACGTGTCGTACCATCGTCCATGGACACCCCCCCACCCCTGTACGTGTCGTACCCCCCGTGTACCTACACCCCAGTACGTGCGAGCCACACCCCCACCCCAGGACGTGTCATAGCCCCGTCTACCCACACCCCAGTACATTCCAGTCGTACCCCCACCCCAGTACGTGTCGTACCACCGTCAATGTACACCCCCCCACCCCAGTACGTGTCGTACCACCGTCCATGTACACCCCCCCCCTGTACGTGTCGTACCCCCCGTGTACCTACACCCCAGTACGTGCGAGCCACACCCCCACCCCAGGACGTGTCATAGCCCCGTCCACCCACACCCCAGTACGTTCCAGTCGTACCCCCACCCCAGTACGTGTCGTACCCCCCGTGTACCTACACCCCAGTACGTGCGAGCCACACCCCCACCCCAGGACGTGTCATAGCCCCGTCTACCCACACCCCAGTACGTTCCAGTTGTACCCCCACCCCAGTACGTGTCGTACCACCGTCAATGTACACCCCCCCACCCCAGTACGTGTCGTACCATCGTCCATGGACACCCCCCCACCCCTGTACGTGTCGTACCCCCCGTGTACCTACACCCCAGTACGTGCGAGCCACACCCCCACCCCAGGACGTGTCATAGCCCCGTCTACCCACACCCCAGTACGTTCCAGTCGTACCCCCACCCCAGTACGTGTCGTACCACCGTCAATGTACACCCCCCCACCCCAGTACGTGTCGTACCACCGTCCATGTACACCCCCCCCTGTACGTGTCGTACCCACCGTGTACCTACACCCCAGTACGTGCGAGCCACACCCCCACCCCAGGACGTGTCATAGCCCCGTCCACCCACACCCCAGTACGTTCCAGTCGTACCCCCACCCCAGTACGTGTCGTACCACCGTCAATGTACACCCCCCCACCCCAGTACGTGTCGTACCACCGTCCATGTACACCCCCCCCTGTACGTGTCGTACCCCCCGTGTACCTACACCCCAGTACGTGCGAGCCACACCCCCACCCCAGGACGTGTCATAGCCCCGTCCACCCACACCCCAGTACGTTCCAGTCGTACCCCCACCCCAGTACGTGTCATACCACCGTCAATGTACACCCCCCCACCCCAGTACGTGTCGTACCACCGTCCATGTACACCCCCCCTGTACGTGTCGTACCCCCCGTGTACCTACACCCCAGTACGTGCGAGCCACACCCCCACCCCAGGACGTGTCATAGCCCCGTCTACCCACACCCCAGTACGTTCCAGTCGTACCCCCACCCCAGTACGTGTCGTACCACCGTCAATGTACACCCCCCCACCCCAGTACGTGTCGTACCATCGTCCATGGACACCCCCCCACCCCTGTACGTGTCGTACCCCCCGTGTACCTACACCCCAGTACGTGCGAGCCACACCCCCACCCCAGGACGTGTCATAGCCCCGTCTACCCACACCCCAGTACGTTCCAGTCGTACCCACACCCCAGTACGTTCCAGTCGTACCCCCACCCCAGTACGTTCCTGGCGCACCCCCAACACAACCTCCTAAGTACGGAGCGCACCCCATGCCCCAACATCACAACCGCATGTACGAGTCGTACAAAGCCACACACAAGGACCAAATCGTACAACCAAATGGCCCATGTACACACCGTACACACGCTCAAAACGCACGTACACAACAAGGACAAAACAAAACAACTCAACAATACACCATTCGAAAGGCACACAGCCACTAAACATGGCCAACAACCACTAAAATAACACAATCACTGACCTGCAACTGTCAAAAACAAACAGAGGCCCAATACACCACCACTCCTTATAACACACCCACCCAAAATTCAAACACTGCCACACCCACCCATGGACCAATGAAAAGGGCCCACACACACAAACCATGAGCCTTTGCAACAGACCCACTGCTGCCAGACACCACAGAACCAGACTACAAGCGACACCACATCTTACACTTGCACACCTTCACACGACCACCCTCACAAACACCCTCTCATCACATTCACACACACACACAACCATCCACACCCCCCCCCAACATCCACACACCCCCCACACCCACACCATCCCCACCCACACCCCTCACCATGCCCACTACCAAGAATCCAAAGTTCAGTCACCGAGAGTTGGAGGTCCTTGTTGATCAAATCCTCAGAGTCGAGCCACAGATCTTTGGAACATTGGTCAGAAGCACCAGCCAGGCAGCCAAAACAGCCATGTGGCAGACCATCGTCGATGCTGTGAATGCTGTTGCGGACACCAGGAGGACCAAGCAGGATTGCCAGAACAGGTGGTACGATCTGCGGAGGAGGGTCAGAGCCAAGAGACAGGAGGAACACGACCAGGCCAACGCCACCGGAGGAGGGCCCTCCCGCAGAGCCGTACAGTACCATCCCTGGGAGGAGAGGGTGATGGCCATACTGCCGGTGGAGGCAGTTGAAGGAGTAGAAGGACTCCGAGACCCGGGTGAGTACACAAACAACGCACCTCACATGGGGGGAACTGCAACCACAACCAAAATTAATAACAGGCACGCAACCACCACAAGCCATCGCATTACTCAACCACACTCCATGAGCAGGCACATGCCACTGCTGCCACCATGCCCCATGCACCCAGCTGGACAATGTCAAGTCACAGGCCACAGAAGACAACAACACATGACACGGTAACCCGGATGGCGGGAGGCTGGGCACCAAGAATCACATAGTGCGACTCCAAAGCAGACAACAATGCCCTCTGCCCATATGGCCTAGGTCACAGGCAGACAAACACTGTGTCCCAACACAGGAATGACTTGCCAGCAAATGGCGGACGCCTTGCATCAACACATGGGGGGGAAGGCACTGTTTTGCACATGCCAGCAGCTAATGAACAGCCAACAGTGTGAAAGAGTGGCAGCACACACCACCACAGCAGCAGCGCACAGACACACAGCAGACAAAATGGGTGCCTGGAGATCAGAAACAAACTCACATCAACAGGCCAAGGGCCACTCAAAGATCTGCTAACAGTGTGTGCCCAGGAAGCTGGGCCAAGGTGACAGAGGGTGACACACGGAGGGAGGGAGAGGGGGACACAGAGGGAGGGAGAGGGGGACACAGAGGGAGGGAGAGGGGGACTGAGAGGGAGGGAGACGGACAGAGGGAGGAGGCTGACACAAAGAGGGAGGGAGAGGGGGACAGAGAGGGAGGGAGAGGGGGACAGAGAGGGAGGGAGACACAGGAAGATGGACAGAGGGAGGAGGCTGACACACAGAGGGAGGGAGAGGGGGACAGAGAGGGAGGGAGAGGGGGACAGAGAGGGAGGGAGACACAGGAAGATGGACAGAGGGAGGAGGCTGACACACAGAGGGAGGGAGAGGGGGACAGAGAGGGAGGGAGAGGGGGACACAGAGGGAGGGAGAGGGGGACTGAGAGGGAGGGAGACGGACAGAGGGAGGAGGCTGACACACAGAGGGAGGGAGAGGGGGACAGAGAGGGAGGGAGAGGGGGACAGAGAGGGAGGGAGACACAGGAAGATGGACAGAGGGAGGAGGCTGACACACAGAGGGAGGGAGAGGGGGACAGAGAGGGAGGGAGAGGGGGACAGAGAGGGAGGGAGACACAGGAAGATGGACAGAGGGAGGAGGCTGACACACAGAGGGAGGGAGAGGGGGACAGAGAGGGAGGGAGAGGGGGACAGAGAAGGAGGGAGACACAGGGAGAGCAAATCAGTCCTGTGGTGTGTGGGAATGTCTGCTCGTCAGCAGGTGGACTGCGTGCATGTAGACAAGGGTGGCCAGTGCCAGAACCCCCCCTCTTCATCATGGCAAAACGCAGGGCCATGTCACAACCTGTACACGAGCACAAGGACAGCCACCTGCATCATATAAGTGTGTGGATCCACTCCATGTGCACATGTACAGTGCTACAAGGAAGGCGCAAATGCATAGCTCGGCACACATGCACACTCCACTGCTGACTGCAGTCACACTTGACGCAGCAAGTAAGACTGTGCCACACATAGTTAAAGGGGCCAAATTGGTGCCCAAGGGACACACACATGCACAAGTGCACTGTGAGTGGAATGCAAGACAGATCCTAATTCCAAGAGGAAATGTGCCAACTTTGTAACGGATGAAACATGGATGTTGCATGGATCAAAATTAACATTTTCTCTCTCACACACAGGTCAACGTCGTGCTGCACCCCCCAACACTGGGGGGGAACACTCACAGGACCCGGATCTGCAGGAGACCGATCCCACCGGCAGCGACCACTCTCACCACTCTGCGGACGACCCCGACCGACCTGGCCCCTCTGGTGTCCAACCACCTGCAGCACCTGCGTCAGGTACAACCGTGCCAACCACCACCCCCACTCCTGCCACATCCCAGGAGACACCCAGGATCCCTGCCCCAACACCACAATGCAGCCAGGCTCGCCAGGAGGGACACGGTGTCCCGGGCACCCAGGAGGAGGCAGGCGACAACGCCAATGCCACCCCTCAGGGGTCCCGGAGACCCGATGTGCCCACAAGTGCAGGCCAGACGCAAGTGGGCAGGGGTGGTGGGAGTGGAGGACGGCGGAGGCGCGAGCCTGACCAGTTGGCTGGGGATCCGGTATTTTCCCATGTCCGTAACATCCTGGACTCATACCGGCAGGACACCACGGGCATGGCCCAGGTTGTGTCCGTCCTCGAGGGGATCAAGGTCCAGCAGGCCCAGCAACATGCGGAGCTAATAGCCTGTCTACAGCTACACCAACGGAGGATGGAGGACAGACAGGCTGAGCAAGTGACGGCGTCCCAGGGGATTCACGCTGAACTCCGTCGGATGGCCGACACCATGGCCGACCCTCCCTGTGCCAGAAGGCGGAGAACATCACCACCCACAGGGAGGGATCATGAGGAGGAGGAGGAAACATCCGACGGAGCATCCCAGACGTCGTCACGGCCTGCTGCTGAGGTTCCCCGCAGGAAGCCGGGTCGTCCACGGAAAGGACCGTGAGGGTGGCTGCTACATCACCATCTCCCAGGACACCTGGCCTGGCACCTGGCCCACTGGAGCAACAGCATCACAGCATCAAGAGACATTCTCTGCCACATGGCCCTGCTGGTCACTGGCTGACCAATGTTGACAAAGACTGTGGCATGGACTCTAAGGATTTCCAATGGCAAGGACACCAACTCCCCTACTGAACTTTGGATTCCCTAATCCCGGAAAGCCCCTCACTTTGTCCCCCCCCCCCAATAATAAATCACACTATTAAGAGTAGATGCCTGCTGGTAGCATTATTACCTAACATGTGTCTTGTACAGTCTAAACATGCCTGAGTCATCTGTTCACTTCAACCATCCACACCCTGGGGCCTGAGTCTGGCACAGGACACATGGGTCACAGTTTATTAGGCAAGACAGACATGGAGCACCATACACACCCGTGATGGTCAGAACCAGCTGAGGGGGTGGCCGAACAACCGTGCTGACAGACACATTGAGTACAGCAACAGTCATGCGCAGAGGTCAGGGATCCTGGCCCGTGTCCTGGGGGGCACCCAGGTATGTGTAGACAGGTGGCAGAACCATGTCCTGCAAGCTTGAGTCAGGTGGATGCAGAGAATGGGGGCCTGGCCAACGTTGGATGCATGGGGATGGCACATGTCACAATACCCACACAGTCATGGACATCATGCCCAATACACAGTCTCAGCACACACACACAGCTTGCATCTTGCCACTCGACACATTGACACATAGCCACAATCAGGGAATACCATGCCAGACATGCAGGATGCACCGTGCCAACACACCAGCATTGACTGAGAAGAGGCACCTTGGAGGCATAGGGACACCTTTAATAGTCATGTTTTTGGGATTGCAGAGGCAACTTGAAGTACACATGAACACATCATGTGGAGTAACATGTGGCTCAAACACTGGCACCCCCCTTCTGCAGCACAAATGCGTGATAGCCATGGAACTGGCACACAAGTGTCGGCTAACAGCTAAATACCCACAGCTGCTCACGGAGAGACTGCCATACACCATACATCCGCTGATGTGGAAGTCCCACGCCATGTCAAGACAATGTTAACCGTATGTGTCCGAGGGCAGTGTCACACACATTGATGCCTTCATCACAATCCACTATCCCATCACTGATGACTGACAACCAGGCAGCCCATCTATTCAGGTGTACCCAGCTGCATGTTGTGTCCCATGGGGATGCCACATGTCTGCAGAGGAACCAAACCCCGACCGGGCCAGTGTGCACACATCGTGAACAACTGCCACACCCAATACACCCCAGATGCATCCCTTACCCCATGGAGACTTCCAAACGTGTCCGTGCCTGTAACGCTGAGTCAGCCCACGATGCCATGTCCATGAGGAATAGCAGTGCCACAACAATGCAACCAGAAGACGGCATGCGCAGGTACCTGGGGAAGAGAGACACACAAGAAGTCAGCCACAAAAAGCACAGCCACTTGCATGTGCATTGACTCGACACATGTATGGATGAAAAAATGCTAGGTCACAATTATGAGTGGGGAAATACTACCATCACTGCCACCATCACTCCAGTGACACACCCACGCACACCTCTGACTCACGTGCCATACATGCAGGTGGAGACACGCATCACAACACATGCCACACGGGGACCAAGGCGTGCACACTCAGACACTGGTACTCACCACTAAGCAAAGAAGTCGCGTATGAGCCGAGTCCGGATGTCCTCTTGCGGCTCCACATCCTCCACATCACTAGCCCCATTGCCAAGCCCTTCGTCCTCCACGGGTGGATGGTCCTCGTCATGTTGATTCAGGATGAGTGGCACAGCTCTTTCAACTGCCATGTTGTGCAGCATGCAGCAGACCATGAAGATCTTGCAAACCTTTGCCGGGGCATATGGGAGTGCGCCGCCGGTCTTGTGGAGGCACCGGAATCGGCTCTTCAGCATGCCAAACGTCCTCTCTATCACTCGCCTTGTCCGGCCATGGGCGGTGTTGTAGCGGAGCTGGGCCGGCGTGATGGGGTTGCGGAGAGGTGTCAGCAGCCAAGGCATGTTGGGATAGCCAGCGTCCCCTAAATGGAAAGCACATGGATATCGTTAGAACTGGCGAAGCGGTAGTGCTGCTCGGCCAAACAGAATACAGGACAGACAGACTGTACCCACCAACAACACATGCTCGTTCGTTGCGCAGCTGCATCATCATATCAGGCATCCCGCTACGCCTCATGATGTAGGCATCGTGTGCTGATCCTGGGAAACGAGCACAGACATGTGAAATCACCATGTTGGACAGACACACCACAAGGGCATTGATGGAGTGGTAGTGCTTCCGATTGCGGTACGCCACCTCCCGTGCGTGTGGTGGTACCAAACCTACATGTGTCCCATCTATGGACCCAATGACATGGGGCATCCCTCCCAGGGCATAGAAACCACGCTTGACCTCAGTCATCTGTTCAGGGGTTGGGAACTTGATGAAGTCATCCAGGTGAATCAACATGGCCTCCAAGAAATCATGCAGCACACCGCTGAACATGCTCTGGGACATGCCACCAACATGAGCTATGGTATTTTGGAAGGTACCCGTGGCAAGGAAATGTAGGGCAGCCATTACCTTCAGCTGGGGTGTCAGTGCCGTAGGATACCTGTGCTGCGGTTGCAGGTGTGGTGCCAGTCTCGCCGTCAGCTCCAGAATCAACGGTTGGGTGAAGCGGTAGAGCCGGATCCTGTCATTCTCCTGCATGGTGGCCAAGTCTGGAATTCTTCGGGCAATAGGAGGCGCTCTGCAGTAATTTGGAAGTGACAAGGAAGAGTGAGTGCACTACGAGAACAACTCATGTCTACTGAGCACATGTAAATCTGGCAATACACACATGCCACATAGGGAGTCAGGCATGTGCTACATGCCCAGGACACGTATGGATGCAAGGTGACACTCCTTCCAAGACCCAGCTACACACGGTGATTGAGAACCTCCCCATGCCACGCCATGGAAATAGCTGTGTCCCAGTGCAAGTGCACTGCCCGACGCAAGACAGGAGTGACATACAGCCACACATCAGCAGAAGTGTGATGCCGATTGCAGAGACTGGCAGCGGAACACTTGAGCCACAGGTCACATGACATTACACTAGTCCAGCCCACACACCTTGCCATGAAGGTGCACATGTCATGACTCACCACACATTCCTTGTGAGTTTGCTGACATGGCCTTGTCACGCTACTCCGTGTCCCTTGCATACATGTGCACCTCACATCCGAGAACACATGTGGCATGGTGTTGGGAACAGTGTGCAATGACAATCTACACACAGCCACATGTTGGTTGCTGCAACGGCTGCAGCTTTTGAGGGTGCTACAACATCAACCTGATGTAAATCCCGGACACATATATGGCATAGTCACATTGTGCACTGTGGGTAGTGATAAGTCATGTGTCATGACCCCTGTACCGGGCATCATGGGACACTTCCGTGTGTTGGTGTCCGTGCCATGCCAGTGACGCTCACCCCAAGTGCGCAGTCCCACATGCACACATGTCAAAGGAGTCAAGGGCATGCCTGGCACACATTGCACCCTCACACAGTACACATGTACACATCTCATCATACATCTGGTGCCTTCTCCACTCAGGAGGCATGTTCCACATCACAGCCTGTGACACCTGTGCCCCACACATGTGGTAATGCACAGACGATGCCTTGATGTCCATTCCTGGACAAGTATGTCCATCCATGGACAAGTATGTCCGCCCTATTCCTACATGTGTGTCGCCTATCACCACAGTGATGTGTAAAATCCGCCGTACTGCTGCTGAGAGGGCCTGTGCATGTTCCCAAATCACTGTGGGAGTGCTGCCGTATGTGTACCCATCGTGATGGCGAGCGTAGATGCGAGTGTACGGTCCGTGCCACTACGGGTACGCATACGCGTGCAGACCCATAGTGATGGAGAGCGTAAATGTGAGTGTACGGTCCGTACCACTACGAGTACGCATACGCGTGCAGACCCATAGTGATAGAGAGCGTAGATGCGAGTGTACGGCCCTATCACTATGGGTCTGCACGCGTATGCGTACCCGTAGTGGTACGGACCGTACACTCGCATCTACGCTCACTATCACTATGGGTCTGCACGCGTATGCGTACCCGTAGTGGTACGGACCGTACACTCGCATCTACGCTCACTATCACTATGGGTCTGCACGCGTATGCGTACCCGTAGTGGTACGGACCGTACACTCGCATCTACGCTCACTATCACTATGGGTCTGCACGCGTATGCGTACCCGTAGTGGTACGGACCGTACACTCGCATCTACGCTCACTATCACTACGAGTACGCATACGCGTGCAGACCCATAGTGATGGAGAGCGTAGATGCGAGTGTACGGTCCGTACCACTACGGGTACGCATACGCGTGCAGACCCATAGTGATAGTGAGCGTAGATGCGAGTGTACGGTCCGTACCACTACGGGTACGCATACGCGTGCAGACCCATAGTGATAGTGAGCGTAGATGCGAGTGTACGGTCCGTACCACTACGGGTACGCATACGCGTGCAGACCCATAGTGATGGAGAGCGTAGATGCGAGTGTACGGTCCGTACCACTACGGGTACGCATACGCGTGCAGACCCATAGTGATGGAGAGGGTAGGCATGCATGTACGGGCCGTTGCCATGCATTTGGGGTGCCCTAGGGCCCCCACACGCACCGTACCTGTGTGTGATGCTCCAAATTACATAGGGGACAAGTATTAAGGCCTACATGCATGCTGGTTGTCATGGAGACCAAGTTCAAAATTCGAAATTGTTCTGGAAGGTGCACAGCAGAAGTCAGTTGGAATTTGTCTACTTTGTTGCAATGTGTTTGTGGGGCTGACATCATGCAGGAGAATGAAACCGATAGAGAACCCACAGACTGCTAGGTTTGTAGGGATTGGTGGAAACATAGGATGCAAATGTGAGTGACCAATCTCTCTGTACTCCTGTGCATGAGACTGGGCAGAAGGGCACATATAAGGCAGCCAGGTCCCATGAGGGAGCACTTGCCTGCACATCTTTGCATTCGTCGACCCAGCTGCTGCTACTGATTCCCTGGAACCATGTCAAGGGCTGTGGAGAGGACACAGCCATTCACCCTGGAGGAGAACATGGCTCTGCTGGATGTGATCCTCCCACAGTACTCCATGCTGTATGGGCGACCAGGGTATCAGGTGAGTGCATAGGCCACTGCCACAGACTGTCCCTATGTTGTGACTGTGACTTCTGCCATTGCGTCCAGGTGTAACACACATGCCATGTACTGTCGGGGGGGTCCCAGGGGGGGGTGCCTGATGTCTCCCAGCAGTGCCCTGAGACAGGAGGGGTGGGGGCCTATCACTCACAGCAGTGCCCTGAGACAGGAGGGGTGGGGGCCTATCACTCACAGCAGTGCCCTGAGACAGGAGGGGTGGGTGTGATGCACAGTGTGAGCCTTGATCATTGATTGTGACATTGCCATCATTCCACCTGTGTACACACTGTGGCACGTAGTGCTTTTTCCCTCACCAGGGGATGATGTCCCTATGACAAAGGTGCAATGCGTTGGCTGCATGACATGCCTTGTTGTAACCAGCTAATTTGTACCCATATGTCTCTCTGTGACATGTGGCTGGTGTATTGATGTGGTGTCACTTGTTCTTCCTCACAGGTAGGCGCCACTGCCAAGGAGCAGATCTGGCTGACCGCCGTCAGTGCCGTGAGGCGTGTGGATGGTCAGAGGCGGAGCCTGTCCCAGGTGAGGAAACGCTGGCAGGATATCCGGTGCTGGACGCGGAGGATTGCACGGCTCCTGCTGGGGGACTCACCTGAGAGCCACAAGAACCGCGGCCGCCGCCGTCTGAGCCACCTCCACAGGCGTGTGCTGCCGGTGGTCTTTCCAGACCTGGAGAGGCGCTTACAGGCGATGCAGCAGCCGGAAGGGGGTAGGTACATGTGTGTTTGTTGTGTGTCACCGGCATTTGTAAGGGCACAGTAGCATGAATTCACTGGCAGGGTTTAAAGGTGCTGTGCAGATCCTGTTTGCCCCAGTATAGCGCTGTGCCCCTGCCACCCTTCCCCTCCTTGCAATGTGTTCCCTGGTCTGTGTGTAGTCACTCCTTCACAGGGTAATGTAGGCTGGCGCTTTGTCCACGGGAACAATGTCTGTAGCATCATGTGTGGGGGTGGTGTGTAACAGGTTGTGGGACATTGCCTGTGCACTGTCAAGTTCACTGCATGTGGGTTCCATATCAGTTGGCACTGATGCTGACTCCAGACATGGGAGTTGGTCTCTCATGTGTCATGCCTTACAGCGCGCATGTCCCATGTAGTGGCCTGTGACATGATGTGCATGAGTGTGCGATACACATAGTGCAGGGATGGTGACGTGTGTTGCAGTCATTACCATTCAGTAGCATGTAGTTGCGTGCCCACTACTGTCCCCTGGGGCACCTTTTCCTCAGTGGTGTATGTGTCATCATAAACGTGGCCACTGTCAGTGTCTACAGCGTAAGTTGTGCTCTCTGCCATTGTCCCCTGTCACCATGTATATAGACGTGCTATTTTGTACAGGTGTCCACTGTGCAGCCTGACCTGATTGTCCTTCTTCATACTCACAGTTGCCAGTGCCTGTGTGTCTTGCTATACTCATCTGAGGATGGGCACTGGTACCTCATTATTTGTACAGGCGCACCTTGGCTGTTTGGCGTCCAATCTTGCTTTTTGCCTGCCCCTGTGTGTATCACCCAGACTATGAGATGTTGGTGCCACCTGTGTCTCAACAATTTGCCTCGTGTAGGGTCTTGTTGGGGCGGGCAATGCCTATGTGTTAAATCCTGATCACCACTTGCTGGGTCTGGGCAGTGTGTGATGTGTCTGGACACACACGCAATGTGCAGTGACAGAGTCATGTTGTGCATGTTTTCAGCATTACCTATGCAGCATGTGTCTCAAGTTCATGGATATGGTCCCTGGTCATCGGTATTTTCGCCAACGCTGTGTGGTGCAGATGCAGTGCTGGATTGTCCCCAGGGCCTGGGTGCTATGTCAGACTCCTTTTCCTGTGTTTAGCTATTGTCTCATGCTCTCCATGGTATTTCAGTGGCATGGTTGCTCAACCAACTGTGTGTTTCATGCCCTACATCGGTACCCTGTTCAGTAGATGTTAGGGATCTTCCTTTTCAGGCCATGCAATGTTACCTATGTAGATTGGACTCATGTGACAGATGTGTACAGATGTCTGATTATTTCTGTCTCTCCACCCTGCCCACAGCATCGTCGGGGGACACAGAGGGAGACATGGACACAGACCAGGCGGAGGGACCGAGCACCAGTGCCAGCCGTGACATCGGGTCTGGCACATCGAGTGGTACAGAGGCGGAGGAGAGTGTGGCCGAGGACCTGTCGACTGGCACATCAGACTACGAAGCTGACAGGTCCGGGGACGATGTCTCCGAGTGGGCGGAGGCTGCACCAGCAGCTGACAGCGGAACAACACCTCGCACCGCCCCCTCAGTTTCCACCAGCCGCCTCCCACTTGCTCGTGTCCCTTCCCAGCGTGCCCGGTCACAGCATGTCTCCTTCCTGCCAGGCACCGCACCCCCTGCCCCTGTCTCCACTGCTGCCGCCAATGCAGAGTCTGTGGACATCCAGCGGCAACTGCAGGTTGGTCAGGCTGCGATCCTTAATGTCCTCCATGCCCACGGCAAAACCCTCACCAACATCGAGGCTTTCTTGGAGGGCATTCATTCATCGCAGGCTGACCAACGCAACTTGCTGAGGTCCATCGACTCCACACT
This sequence comes from Triturus cristatus, assembly GCF_964204655.1. Lineage (NCBI taxonomy): Eukaryota > Metazoa > Chordata > Amphibia > Caudata > Salamandridae > Triturus > Triturus cristatus. Next base: position 241,138,370 of record NC_140582.1, read on the forward strand.
GACTGCAGCAGTGGGTCTCCTGCAGCGCGACCTCCCCCCACCTACCCCTGCCCCATCCACACTTCCCACTCCCATGCCTGTCACACGTACACCCAGACGTCGGCATGCACCCACATCAACGGACACGGGCAACACACCAGCAGGGAAGGTCCACCGCACTCCTCCTGACACGCACACACAGGGTGAGGTAGGCACACCCACTGGGTCGGGGGGCAAACGTGTGACACGCAGCCATAGTGGGAGTCCGCATTCCACCCAGTCCACTCCCTCCAAATCCCCTCCCCTCAGCTCTCCTGGCCACATCTCCCCCAAGGACTCCTTCATGGCCGCTCTGTCCCTGAGCCCCACAGTTACACCACCACGCAAGCGGTCAAGGAGGTCCCCGGTCAGGGTGGTTGAGTCTCCCCCCCTGTCTCCACCCTCCCCCGGTGGCGCTGCGACCCATCCCTCTGACCCCCCCCCCCCTCCTTGGGGCCTGAGGTCCCTTCGGGTGCAGGGGACTCCCTGGAGGACCTTGCAAAGGTGTGTAGTGCCATCCTGGCCTCCGCCTTTGGCACTGACCCACCCCCTGTGGTGGAGTCCTCCATCCCTGCACCCACAACGCCGCCCCTTTGCCCTGATGTCCCTGCGGTGCCTGTTGCTTCCCCCCCCCCCCTGATGCCCTCACCAGTGTGGAAGACGATGCCATTTGACTGTGCAGGCAATGTAGGGGACACGCATCCCACTGTGTCCCCCATCCAGCTGAGAATCATTGACTGCCCTATGGGCTTTGTGAAGATTGAACTGCCTGCGATCCACGGACATTGTGCTCATGCTGAATAAAGCTTAATTTTGTTTTCATTATCACACTACTGCTATGCTGGTATTGGTGTTGGTGGGGCTGCTACATGGTTTTGGGTGGTGTGTAAGGGTTTGGGTGTGTGGGATATGTAGTAGTGTACTGCTCATTGGTGGGACCCTGTGATCTGTGTGCCATCACAAGGTGTTGGCTAACTTTCTTTGTTCATGTAAGCAGTTACTGCATGGTGCACTTGTCCCAGGGTGTATTCCTTCCTCTGTGTACCCAGCTTTCTTCCCTGCAGGGTGTTCCCAATGTTTAGCGCAGAGCTGTGTCTACATGAGCTGTGTGTGTGACGGAGCCCTTCTACTTTGGCCATGCATGCAGGGCCATGTCTCCACCTGCGACAATCGTGGCATCCTTGGTGATCACTGTACTTGTGTGTGAAGTCTGTTGACATGAGTTCATGGGGACATGTTCCCTTGTAGCCAGTATGCATGTGGATAATTCTGGCCTCACACACATGTGTTACACCCCTCCTGTCTCAGGGCACTGCTGGGAGTGATGGGCACCCACCCCTCCTGTCTCAGGGCACTGCTGGGAGGACTCTGCACCCACCCCTCCTGTCTCAGGGCACTGCTGGGAGGACTCCACACCCACCCCTCCTGTGTCAGGGCACTGCTGGGAGGACTCCACACCCACCCCTCCTGTCTCAGGGCACTGCTGGGAGGACTCTGCACCCACCCCTCCTGTGTCAGGGCACTGCTGGGAGGACTCCACACCCACCCCTCCTGTCTCAGGGCACTGCTGGGAGTGATAGGCACCCACCCCTCCTGTCTCAGGGCACTGCTGGGAGGACTCCACACCCACCCCTCCTGTCTCAGGGCACTGCTGGGAGGACTCCACACCCACCCCTCCTGTCTCAGGGCACTGCTGGGAGGACTCCACACCCACCCCTCCTGTCTCAGGGCACTGCTGGGTGGACTCTGCACACACACCTCCGATTTCAGGATATGTGCGCTTGGCACATACACGGTGGGGGTACGCACAATGCATTCGAGGTGAGGGTACGAGTCTACTGACACTGGTGTGGTGGGGGTACGCTCCGTACGTCCGCGGGTGTGGGTACGGGTCGTACTTACACTGTTGGGCTGGGGGGTACGCTCCTTGCATTCGCGGGTGGGGGTACGGGTCGAACTTACACTGTTGGGCTGGGGGGTACGCTCCTTGCATTCGCGGGTGGGGGTACGGGTCGTACTTACACTGTTGGGCTGGGGGGTACGCTCCTTGCATTTGCGGGTGGGGGTACGGGTCGTACTTACACTGTTGGGCTGGGGGGTACGCTCCTTACATTCGTGGGTGGGGGTTCGAGTCGTACTTACACTGTTGGCATGGGGGGTACGCTGCATGCATACGCGGGTGAGGGTACGGGTCGAACTTACACTGTTGGGGTGGGGGTACGCTCCATGCATACGCGGGTGGGGGTACGGGTCGTACTTACACTGTTGGGCTGGGGGGTACGCTCCTTGCATTCGTGGGTGGGGGTACGGGTCGTACTTACACTGTTGGGCTGGGGGGTACGCTGCATGCATACGCGGGTGAGGGTACGGGTCGAACTTACACTGTTGGGGTGGGGGTACGCTCCTTGCATTCGTGGGTGGGGGTTCGAGTCGTACTTACACTGTTGGCATGGGGGGTACGCTGCATGCATACGCGGGTGAGGGTACGGGTCGAACTTACACTGTTGGGGTGGGGGTACGCTCCATGCATACGCGGGTGGGGGTACGGGTCGTACTTGCACTGTTGGGCTGGGGGGTACGCTCCTTGCATACGGGGTGGGGGTAGGGTCCGTACATATCCGTCCCCACGCTATGTGATGTTTGTGCGGCCCGTACCCAGGCCTTTGCCACGTGGGTGCGATCCGTCCCGCCATTGTTGGGGTGACGTGTGTGGGCGTGGTCCGACTCGTACCCACGCTCTTCAGGCGTGGGTACGGGACGTACCTGTCTGGTTGTGTTGCCGGTTCGCGTGGTGACGGACTTCCGTTGTGGCGGTCGCTGGCTTATCAGGACACGCCCCCACCCCCTCGTGGTGACCAGGGCATGGGAGTCAGGTATGTCCAGGCCATGTGTGGTGTGTGACTTATGTGGTTGTTTTGTGGCCTGCCCTGGTCGTGCCACCCCCACCCCACCCCACTTTCCCCCCTCCCTTAGTTATTCTGACCTTCTGCGGCGTCTGCGTCGTAACCTGTAGAGGAGGTGTACTGCTATGAGGGCAGGGATGACTCGTAGGTTCGGGTCCATGTCTGTCCGTCGCGTACTGGTCCTCCTTGTTCGCGTCGTCGTCTGTCCGTCGCGTACTGGTGGTCCTTGTTCGCGTCGTCCTGATTTCCCGGCAGTTTTTGGCTGCCGCAAAATATTCACCGTGCGGGGTGACGTCGGTGCGAATCGTGATTCCTGGGTCGTGAATGGCTGGCTGCGAGCGTCCCGACGTCAGGTCGGCGCTTTCCCGGATCGCATTGGTAGGTGTTTTTTGTTCGGTCGGGCTTTTTTACGAATCGTACGGTAATGGTGTACCCGCGCGAATCGTAATTCCTTGTTTGTAAAAATTGTCGACCGGGTACGCGTCGGGCGGAGATTATGCTCCGTCCGACGGTTCGTACCCGGTTTTTGCCGGATCGTGATAGGCACCTATAAGTATATTTCCGGAAATAAGAAGAAAATGTTGGTTTTTAAAAACAGACACTCAAGTTGTGGCAGATATTTTCTTAAATGTTGTCTGGAGCTCCTTGAGACTATCTACTTTATTTTAGGAGCTGTGCCAAACATGAAGAGCCCAGGGAACTCACTACTGTGCAGGGCTGGATGTGGACAAAAAATAGGCACCGTGCACTAAAATCAAAGTGCTCTCATTAGCGAATTGGTTAGCTAAAAATGTGACCCACTTTCCGCATGTGGGACAATTTAGAACTTGAAGCGACTCGCTGAATTGGTGTTTTCCAAATTATGGAAAATGCATACATTTGTGCCTCCTGCAGGCAACGTTTCTGGTAATAATGCCACACTTAGGATTCAAAGGGAGTCCAACAAGGAACGTATCACTCCCTATCCGAATCTAACAACTCACTAGAGATACGTTCTACTAAAAAAGGGATTGTGTGATGCGTATGTAGGTAAGAGATTCTTTTAAAGGACGAGAACCCTCACTCACCCCAAAGTGACATGCTTCATCATTGGGCTCTCCCTGCACAATGGGCTGCAATGTCCCAGGTGTGGGCTAAAACTCCCCACCTAGTGTAGTGGGTGGAGAGGAGCTGAGGTGTTTTAAGGCAAAGAGCTGCCACAAAGTGATTTTGATGAGTGAGGGACAGAGTGCAGTGAAAAAGTGCATGAAAGGTTAAAACTATCTCAAGGGCTCCGATGATTTATTCGATAGTGACCTTGGATAGGATTACAAAATCAGAGGACAGGAGGTTCAAAACAAGTATACCCCCTCAAAGGTCAACATGTTTCTGCCTTTCTTAGACTCCAAACAGAGTTCATAGGCATTCCTCAGGACCAAATATTCATACTATTCACTCTGTAAGTATATATACCCCACACTCATATACAACAAGATGGCTATACTGGCCATTTTTCAAAGCAGGCACCTGAGACATGGGTAAATTAATACGCCCTCGCCATCTCTAACACAAGAAAGCGCATGATACATTTCACCAATATAAATTATGTGAGACATATTATTTCCCTCAAACACAACCCTTCATAGACAATCCTTAAAAACACCTAATATACTGGTGGGTAAAGGCACGATTAAGGTTACCTGTGTGAGGAGACAAACTTAGGCTCTCTGTAGCCACAAGGTACCCCGCAGCCACTTCGGCTCACCAAACTATAAAAAACTTAAATGAAGAAAAAAACGACAATGGCAGTATGGAAAAATAAATTAGGCAGCTTGTCTCATTATGTGTCAAAAGTTCTCTGTTTGGAAAATGCTCACAGATGGATTAGCAACGAGATCTAACAGGACACACATCCACCAAACAACCTATGTAAAGGGATGCATAGAGATGGGCCACTGTAGTGAAGATGCAATCAATGTTAAAAGTACATATAAAACCCTTCTTAATCAGCCTATTTAAGTCAGGCTTCAAATACACATAGGGAAAAATTGGGCATACAATCAAAACCAGAGGGAGAATGTAATCATAATATCCCTCTCTCCCTCTGGAATGAAAGTGTTCAGAAAGCGTGGTCGGAGTAAGCAGGCTTAAAACCGGTCGCAAAGTCCGAAACTGGAGGGGAAAGCAGCAAAAAGCCTTCTCACAATGGAAGCGAATAACGTGTCTTGCCTAAATAATAACACAGTAAATCGCTGTCACAAATTGACCGCGATGAGAATGGAACAAAGAAAGTCAGTGCGGCTACCATTTTGCTATGTTGAGGTCTCAAGGTGTCTCCGGAGCTAGAGAACTCACTCCAGCAGCGCGACCACAGCTTTAGAAACATCCCATCTGTATCAGTCTGTGCCAAAGCTATCCACCAAACAAACCAAACAAACAGTACTCACCACAGTCCTCAGCCGAGTGTACAGTGTAAGAAGGGTCCTGGCGAGAGAAACGATCGCCATAGTCTTGCCGAATTTCAAAGGCTGAGAGCATACGTCAGACGGACATAACACCTAACGTCACTTCAGAAAAGGTATCAAAGCGTGATGGATAATGTAGTCCTAGCCCAAGTTACAAATAATATTCGCACGAAAAAGGTATACATTGTCTAGCATGGGCCAGCTAAATTAATCAAACTGAAAAAAAAGCAAAAAAATACGTAAAGGAGGAGACACAGACCAAAATTAGAAATAAGTCAACCGCAAACGGATACTATCGCGATCGACCTCATGGGAGATGTAGTCCCACGGACTGTTGACGATAATATCTAAGTCTACCTCGCACTTGAGAAGCATGTAACTGAATATTAGTTCAGCATGTCTATAAGGGACTATCAGGAAACAATAAAAAGGGGGGAGAGAAGGGGGGAGAGGAAGGGGAGGAAGCGGGGGAGGGAAGGGGGAAGGGGAGAAAAAAGAGGGGGGTAGGGGGAAAGGGAGGGGTTAAAGGGTGCCAGCTGAGGTTGCCACTTTCGAGAAGGCAGTGGTTAAAGATTTTAAAAAACTTAGACCTCAGCGAAGATTCCGTTCTTTAACATATCCAAGAAGTAACAAGACTGTCTATGCTCCTCGAATACAGACCCTGGAATATACATAAAACCAGTGGACAAGGGGGGGGGGGTGCAACAGTTTTTATGGATGTTGACACTTACCATTCTGAATGCCTCCACCAATTGAATAATAATAAGTACTATCAGCGCCTGAATCTTGACCCCACACCATGCCTGTCTAAAAAGATCAAGACAATGATGACACATGATTTGGAGTCTGATTGGATAACCAAGGGAGAAGCTGATTTTTTGGGCCAATACACAACCCAAGACAACTTACTTTTATGTGCTACCCAAAGTACACAAACTGACTAGACCACCACCAGGGAGACCCATGGTCTCCGGGATAGGTTCACTGTTAGAACCCTTATCCCAGTTTGTAGACTGATTTTTACGTCCTTTAGTTGCAGAGTTACCATCATACCTGCACATACTAAATACCCTGACGGATATATCATTTGACCCAGAGATCCACACCCTAGCAACTTTTGATGTAGAATCTCTTTATTCAAATATCCCTCAAGATGAATCCCTCAATACAATAAGGTCTCTATTGGAGGGACGAACATGAACAAACTTGACAGCAACCTCCTTTGGTTTGCAGTGTGTGACATTGGCCATGAAGGAGAATTTCTTTCAATATGGTAAACATTTGTACCTTCAGGTTACCGGTACGTCGATGGGCAGTACTTTTGCACCTAGTATGGCACATTTATATATGCATGATTTTGAGATCAAGCATATTTACCCTGCTGAGAATCCTTACCCTTCCAACCTGAAGGTTTGGAAGAGATATATCGATGATATCCTAATAATCTGGGAGGGTACCTCAACCACTTTGGATTCCTTTGCTGATTGGTTAAATTCCAGAAACCCACATCTGAGATTCACCCATGAGTCAAGCAAAGTCTCCCTGCCTTTCCTAGATTTATTGCTGTACCCAAAGGATGGAAGCATTTATTGCGAGTTATATACCAAACCGATGGCTCGTAATTCACTTCTGCAGTACACCAGCTTCCACCCCCCATTCGCTAAGGAACAATCTACCAGTGGGTCAGTTTTTGAGACTGTGACGTGATTGTACAGAGATAAGTAAATTCAAGGAACACGCACAAATATTAAACCTTCATCTGCAACAACGTGCATATCCTATCAGAGTTATACAGGGATCACAAAAAACGAGCCAGAAACAACAATCAGGATCCCCTATTGAACACTGTAACTAAGAATCCTTCAAACCGTTTGGTCTGTGTTAGAACTTTCAGTCACCTTACTGATATTGTAAAAAAGTCTATCAATAAGAATTGGCACATTCTCAACACTAGCAATGCACTGCTCCTGAAGCCGCACTCTGCATTGAAACGCAGTCAGAACATTAAGGACATGGCAGTGCATACACGCCCACGTAGTGCCACACCTATCACTAGACAACACACCTTGAGGTCAACTACCCCTGCCAAGAGACATTATCCCTGTGGTTCCTGCAGAGTCTACGCTTTTAGATCAAGGTTACTCACAATAGACTTGGGCCTTTCTACCCCATGCAGTTGAACTCTCTGACTAACTGTAATACGGAGGGAGTGATCTATCTTCTGCAGTGTCCATGTAATCTCTTCTATGTAGGGAGGACGACACATAAAGTAAAAGTGAGAATAGGGGAACATCGTAGCTCCATCTGTTGCAGGAAGGACAATACTAAACTAACCAGTCATTTTTTGAATCTAGGCCATTCTGAGAACGACATCTATTGGACAGTCATTGACAGACCGAGATATGTAAAGGAGATAGGTCAACATGAATCGGTTCTGTTCTGCAGGGAACAGAGGTGGATTTTTAGGCTTAGATGTGTCACCCAGGGTCTGAATGATGAGATCCCTTGGCATACTCTGGAGAGATGAACCTCTGCTTTGCATTGAACGCCTGTCAGTAGGTTCTCAGCCATAATGTCCATTACCTGGACACCTCGTTCTTTGGTTCTCTTTCTCCCTTCAGTGGGGTCCACATTTTCGACCTCACTTTGGGTTACTTGTCTGTACCTGTACGTATCTGAGTTTTTTCTGCGCCCCTTGACACATAACCTACCCAATTGTTCTTGGGTGTGCTCTACTACAAGCATTACATGTTTACCCTTACTATATGATAAGGATGACAGCTGTTTCTGGGATGGTCTATATGACATTCAGTACTCAACTGTTGTCCTCTGGATCAGGTCTTGCTCATGGCATGTGAAGTGGATCCTTCATCCACGTATCTTTTTTAGGCAGTATCATAATACTCCCTTGCTAATATTGTGCGATACCAGCCCACATTACATTTTTGACTATCCGTACAATCAACTTTTAAGGGCCCCTTTTCCCCTCCCTTTCCCCCTCCCCCCTCTCTTTGCTCCCCTTCCCCCTTCGTCCCCTTCCCCCCTTTTTTCTTCCCCCTCTCTGTTTTTTCTCCCCCTTCCTTCCCCCCTGCTTCCTCCCCTTCCTCTCCCCCTTCCCCCTTCTCCCCCCTTTTTGTTGTTTCCTGATAGTCCCTTGTAGACACGCTGAACTAATATTCAGTTACATGCTTTTCAAGTGCGAGGTAGACTTAGATATTATCATTACAGTCCGTGGGACTACTTTTCCCATGAGGTCATTCACGATAGTATCCGTTTGCAGTTGACTTATTTCTAATTTTGGTCTCTGTCTCCTCCTTTAAGTTTTTTTGGATTTTGTTTTTTCAGTTTGATTCATTTAGCTGGCCCATGCTAGACAATTTATACCTTTTTCGTGCCAATTTTATATGTAACTTGGGCTAGGACTACATTACCCATCACGCTTTGATACCTTTTCTGAAGTGACGTTAAGTGTTACTTCCGTCTGATGTATTCTCTCAGCCTTTGAAATACGGCAAGACTATGGCGATCGTTTCTCTCACCAGGACCCTGCTTACACAGAACACTTGGGTAAGGACTGTGGTGAGTACTGTTTGTTTGGTGCATAGCTTTGGCGCAGACTGATACAGATGGGATGTTTCTAAAGCTGTGGTAGCGTTGCTGGAGTGAGTTCTATAGCCTGGGAGACACCTTGAGACCTCAACATAGCAAAATGGTAGCCGCACTGACTTCCTTTGTTCCATTCTCATCACGGTCAATTTGTGAAGGCGATTTGCTGTTATTATTTTGGCTAGACAAGTTACTCCCTTCCATTGTCAGAAGGATTTTTGCTGCTGCCTCTCCAGTTTCAGACTTTGCGACCGGTTTGGAGCCTGCTCACTCCAACCACGCTTTCCGAACACTTTCATTCCAGAGTGAGAGAGGGACATTATGATTACATCCTACCTCTGGTTTTGATTGTATGCCCGATTTTTCCCTACGTGTTTTTGAAACCTGACTTAGGTATGCTGATTAAGAAGGGTTTTGTATGCACTTTTACCATTGATTGCCTCTTCACTACAGTGGCCCATCTCTATGCATCCCTTTACATATGTTTGTTTGTGGATGGGTGTCCTGTTAGATCTTGTTGCTAATCCATCTGTGAGCATTTTCCAAACAGAGAAACTTTTGACACATAATGAGACAAGCTGCCTAATTTCTTTTTCCATACTGCGATTGTCATTTTTTTCTTCATTTAATTTTTTATAGTTTGGTGAGCCAAAGTGGCTGCGGGGTACCTTGTGGCGACAGAGAGCCTAGGTTTGTCTCCTCGTACAGGTAACCTTAATCGCGACTTTATTCACCCATATATTTGTTGTTTTTAAGGGTTGCCTATGAAGGGTTGTGTTTGTGGGAAATAATATGTATCACATAATTTATATGGATGAAATGTATCATGCTCTTTCTTGTGTTACAGATGGAGATGGCGTATTAATTACCCAAGTCTCTGGTGCCTGCTTTGAAAAATGGCCAGCATAGCCATCTTGTTGTACATGAGTGTGGGGTATATATACTTACAGAGTGACTAGTATGAATATTTGGTCCTGATGAATGCCTATGAATTCCGTTTGAAGTCTAAGAAAGGCAGAAACATGTTGACCTTTGAGGGGGCATATTTGTTTTGAACCTCCTGTCCTCTGCCTTTTTTTCTCAGTCCCTCACTCACCAAAATCACTTCTTGGCATCTCTTTGCCTTAAAACACCTCAGCTCCTCTCTACCCACTACACTAGGTAGGGAGATGTAGCACACATCTGGGACCTTGCGGCCCTGATTTGCGGAGGGAGCCCAATGATGAAGCATGTTACCTTTGGGTGAGTGAGGGTTCTCGTCCTTTAAAAGGATCTTTTACCTACATACGCATCACACAATCCCTATTTTTGTAGAATGTTTCTCTAGTGAGTTGAATGTTTCTGTTAATATCAGGGAAATCAATAGTAAAAAGCAACTCTCCATACCATACAACTGGCCCACAAACAGCCAAAAAATGGTAAACACCGTGAGCTGTCCGATTAGCCCTTCTGTAACTGCACTATACAGGCAGACCACTGCTTTAAATGGGAAGGTATTTACCGGTACAGAGTACTGGCACTTTTTCATTTTCTCCCCTTGAGTACTGTAACTTTCCCTCAGACAAGGAGAGTACTGGTACTTCTATTGCTCTGTGGACTGCCTGAAGAGGCTCAGTGGTGCTTTGTTTTGTTGTTTCTTCTCTCCCACAGATTGGACTTGTTTGTTTCTTTTCAATAAAGTTTGGGAGGGATGTAGTGTCCTGCAGGACACGCTCTAGTGTTCCAATAAATGTGACATGGAACTAGCCACTTCATGAGGGCTGGCACCCACACTCACCCCACACCCATTCATCACAGGTGTCACCGGTCAGATGACCCTGCAAATAAAAGAGGCTGGGCGCACAAGCCTTGGGCAGTTCCAGTTACCAGAACTATCCCTCAGTGTTATCATTCTAGTTGCATGAGGGCCTAGGGCTCAAGCCACCACAGTACTCATAGGGTCCCAGCATAGACGCAGGAAGTGCTGCACTCTTCAGCTCGACCCGCAGCACCTTCAACACGTCATTTAAAGCATGCGTTTCAAGCAGGGAGGAAGCCTGGGCTGAGCTGGTGCAAGAGTGCCTGAACAGCCGCTCGTGTCTCCAGGACACAACAATCTACAATCGTGTCCCTCTGTGGCTGGCATGAGAGGAGGGGTGTAGCAGCTGGGTGTTTTCCTTTAACCATGTATCTTTCCTAGTCACGTTAAAAGGTAATTGTAAAACCAAATGGACAGCTGCATTGTTAAGGCAGTACAGCCTTTAAACATTCCCCATTGTTTTAAAATGCCTGAAAATTACCACCCATCAGCAACCTCATTGAAATGTGTTTGTGTGAAAGAAAATACCACCCTCCACCAATTTCCTCAAAGAAATAAATGTTTATTTTTTTAACATTTTACAATAAAGAATTTAAAACAAGACAAATATGATAAAAATCCTATTCTGGCATACTCAACCGATCACAACAGGCTGCATTTCAAATATCATCTAGTCCAGGGTACAGTGGCACTTTAGTAACTCGGGTAGTTAATGCACTGGAGAAGTGTGGCTCAATGATTAGAGCGGCAGACCCTGATGCAGAGGTCTAGCCTGGGACCAGGGTTCAATTCCCTGCCTCGGTGGGTCTTGGGCTAAAAAATTCCACGGACCTGATAATTCTCGCCTCTGTGCCTATTCCAATCATGGAGTCCCACTCTACAACTCTGGGCAATAGCTTGCTTAATCTCCACAACAGCCCCCACAATGCTAAGGATGCCTGGCCTCCATCTTGGGGGTGCCCAGGAGTGGACGCCTCACAGGGAAAGCCAGGATGGGTTCCACAGCGGTATTTGTACAAGTGCCTTGAGACCCTTGCGGGTGAGTAGTGCGCTATACAAGTATCAATTTACAATTTTACTCGATGAAATATTATGTGTGCATTCTAATCAAAGGTTTGACTCAGCATAAAATTGCACGGAGGTTCAATGTCCCTGCTTGAAAGCACAGCATGCAACATGCAGATCACGGATTTGTTTTTTAATGAGATAGCTTACTGGCATATTATCAAGAAACGGCGTTAAAATTATCGCCGCTTTAGCGGCAGAAAACTGCCTCTAAAGCCGCGATAATGGGCTTGATAATATGCCCTTGAGAATTCCCATAGAAGCCGATGTGCTGGTGTCAACATGGGCTTCTATTGGAATTCTCTGCGACATATTATCAAGCCCATTATCGCCACTTTAGCTGCAGTTTTCTGCCAATAAAGCAGCGATCATTTTAACGCCGTGCTTGATAATATGCCCCTTAGTTGGTTATTGTTTTTGTAGCAGAGATCCTTCTGTTACCTGTAGGTCACAAGTTAAAAGCCTTGTCAAATAGCTAGTTCCTTATGACCCTGTATTAAGGAAATGCATACAACCTACAAGGCATACGTTTAGAACTATGATGTCTTTCATCAATATTTTATTATTCTAACCTTGCTGAAAAGGAATTATTTTGTTTAATAATTGAGACTTATCAGTAAGTGCTGTATATATCCGTAAGTGCTTTAAATACACTTATATAAATAAGTGGTTATTAGTGCAATAACTCATGGACAGATACATCAGGCACTCTTACAATGCGTGCAGATTTCTAGCATACAAAGCTTAGAAAGGTCAAAAACCTAGTCCGGCCCAACCCTTACCGCCGCCCTTAAACACGCCCCAAACTCCACCCCCATGCCACTTTTCCTTTTGGTGAGTCCTTAAACTTATTTTTTTCCATTTAAAGCACTGGGGCAGACCAACTCTGCCACTGCTGCTTAAACCAACACCCCCCTATTCTACGTCCTAGCACCCATTTAACATATAATCAAGTACTAGGTGGACCATTGTTTGTTTTTCAGCTACACACGAAAGCAGCCTGAAACGGCACCTCGCCCCCTCCCGCACCCTTTCCTGGACACACGAGGCTCGACCATTTCTTTGCATGATATTTACCAACAGCTGTTTTACTAGAAGAACAAGGTTGGGGACTGTTTTTATTACCCTGAGTTTTGCAAGTCAGAATGACGCAGCAAAGGGCAGCTAAGCTCGTTAAACGGTGGCTTATTTTATGCCAGGCATGAAAACTATGGAAGCAGGTGAGGGGCAGAAGAAGAAAACCTGGTTCAGACGCAAACTGCTTGGAATGTACCCTCTGATCTTTCATCACGAAAGAGGTCTTTAAATCCACCGTGCAGACTCCGTCAACAGTATGCATTGGGTCCGGCACTTCTATGCTAACCGGACTAGAGAAGTGCCGAGAAAATTCAACAGGATCTGCTCATTGCACATGCCTTCAAAGGACCAACACTTGAAACTAATTCCATCTCCAAAACTGCCTGCCTCGCACACATGACCATGCACCTAAGTCTACCCCCGCCCCCCTCGCGAGTCGCGCGGAGCCTAAACGTGCACATCAACGCGACTGCACAAAACTGCACCTGCACCATTTAGAAAAATGTCCATCCTTAAGCACACTTTCTCAGAGTGCACCTTCAGTTTGGAATTGACTTGATGTGATACTTTGCACCGTCCCTGCAAATATTCCAACACAAGCTGCTGAGTCTGGTAGCTCAGTTGGTTAATGCATCTGTGCGTGACCTCAAATCCAGTGGTTCAAAACCCAGCCTTTCATCCTTCTCAGGTAGAGTAGTATTGAGTTAAGTAACAAGAAGCATTTGCTATTCGGCCCCAATGGCTACTCACGTGCTCTATAAATACATGTGTTTTGTTTTAAAAATCACTTACTGTACTTGGATTAACATCCTGAAGTAACAAACTCTACTTCTGCTATCACGGTCTTCCCCCTTTGGCATCAATATGCTAATTTATACATTCATTACCGGATTTATTGTGGACTTTTTATGTTTTGCATCCGTTCCACTTTTCAGATACCCTGCAGTGGCAACTTTTTATGTTGTAAAGCGCTCTGTCACAACTCGGGGACTTGCAGCGCTTCATCAAGCACTCCTAAACAATACAACGAAAAATTCACCCGCACTGGCTGATTCTGTGTATTAGTATCTGTTGTCCATAAAGTAGTAAGTGTGGCCTCGTCTATTTAACAGTGCTTTAGCGCCACCTACAGTACAGTCTCAATCATTGCTCCCTGTTTTACTTACAGGTTGGTTGTTCGGATGAAACAATGGTGCCAGCAGAAACCGGTGAGGCATCTTTCTGGAAGAGATTTCCACATAGCGTGCAGAGAAGCAATCCCTTGTGAAACTAATAATTGAGCCTGCATTGCAGGTCTGGGCTTATCTATGTTCTCAGCACTGTACAGCAAATTACACGTGCTAGATGGAAATCTTTGCAAATCGTCAAAATAGAGGGGTAAGTGCTTCACAAGTGATGTCTTCTTTTTAAAAAAAATTAATATTGTGTCTTGTGTGCCACTGTAGAAAAATCGAGCTATGGCAATAGCCACAAGCTTCGCCTTTAGCATCATAACAGGTAGCTGCTGGTCCCATATTTTGTTGTTAATATTTATTTTAAAACTTTTTAGGAGAGCCCAGCAGCGGAAACATGCTACCTGTTTGTTCTTTTTTGTAGTAGCACTTTGGCACACTTTTTATTCATTTTATTTAATTAACCACTCCAAGTTCAGAGTCTGCCATCTTGAAATGGTAAATTAAATACAAACATGACCAGCGCGTCATGACTTAAGCACGTGCATGTATGGTGACGCGTAAGTCTACATGTCATCCTGGTGGGGCGCTTTAGCATTATGCCGCATATTTGCGCATGTGTGCTAACACATCTGTGAGTTATAACAATGTGCTTGGCTTTTTTCCTGATTCTGTTTAACGTCATCTACAACCGTAGGCTTTGCTAATGCTTGTTTATTTGGTTTTCAGCACGGTATCTTTTTGCTGTTGATCTCCTTTTTGAATTGTTTAAAATGTTTTATTTTTTATTATTGTTCTTGTATTTCAGGACTGATGTCCATGTCACATATGACGCTTTTGACGAATTGACTACGGTTTAAAATCAGGGCACACTTTGGGGTCTACGTGGGTGTACAAAGTCCCCACACTATTTTTAGGAAACTCATTCCCTTAGCCAGAGGCTGAGATGTGTCACTGAGTACCCCAGCACTGAAGCCGCTTGCATTTGCAAATACTGTATACATTTAGCCTGGTCTCAGTATGGTTATAAACCTCCATTCAACTTCAGCATTTGTGAGACTGGTATAGGAGGGGGTTGTGTTTTAATCTCTTACCTGAGGAACAGACACTGCTTTGCTTTTTTTTTTATAAACAACTTTATTGGTTTTGTGTTAGTCTTGCAAACTATGATGCATATACACAAAACAATGGCAAAGAAGCACCATTCGCATCCGATGGCCATAACAGCCTGCAAGTAAGCACTCCTGGCCAGGTGGACATTTCCTTTATCAAGGCAGTCCATAGTGGTGTAGCCATTTGCCCCAGATCCTGTCGTGTTTCCGAGGGCCCTGTGTCGTTTCTATGGGTTCTTCAAGTTTGGCTCACCTGTCCGTCCCGGCACACCTTTCGGTAAGGCTGGGCAGGGTGGTGGGTCTCCATTTACGGGCAGTGCCCCTTCTGACTACGAGGGTGGCCATTCCTATCAAGCAGCGGGCTTCACAACGGTTTCCTAGATCATGAAGGACTCCCGGAAGTGCCTGTTTTGGGGTGAGGGTGATGGGGGTTTCCAGTACCTGATGAGGGTGTTCATGATGCGTCGCTAGACGACCAGACACTCTTAACCCTTCAATTGCTTAACGAACTTCAAATGTGAAGCACTTTCGTGCTCTGGAGTCGGATACATCATACCACCAGGAAACAAAACACTCATTAGGAGCACGTTTAATGTTTAAAAATACACTCAGCACATTTATCTTACTTACTAAAAGTATAACATGTAATTACTCCCTGTGACGTCACTTGGATTGACGCCGTCTTGAATTGAATGTGATATTTAGTCACCCCACTATTTTTCTTGACTCGTGTGCTCTGTTTACTATGTTAAAAACACAGGGAATATAATAATAAGAGAACATGGAGTGCACAAAGCAGGCAGGGGAAAGCCTTATCTTAGCTCACCGAAAGGTGTGGTGCAGCGGCCAGGGCAGCTGATCCCGGCTCCAGCGGCAGCTCAGCTCAGCACCATGTGACTCTGGGCATAGCTCACTTAATTTCCACGACGGCCCCCAGTGCCTGGAGACCTGTAAGGGTGAGTAGTTTGGCTTTACAAATACGGATTTACACCGTGTTGCATGGGCTGCAGGAAGTCCTGGCCGACTGCAGGTGCTACAGATGCACATTCCTCGAGGAAGAGGGTCTGTCCCTCCAAACACGTGCTGGCTTGCTGTACTTTTCAGTTTGACTAATTAAAAATGAAATTAGAACAGTACACTGAAGATTTGAAGTGAATTACTTCAAGATGTTTAAAGTGAAAGAACGAGAAATGGAAGAATAATATGATAGGACAAAGGTTCATTATATACCGCCATCCTATGGACATGAAGTGCACAAACGGGGGAACAACCTTTACAACGCAACTTTTACAACGCACTACACTTACAACGCATTTTTTACAACGCACAATCCATTACAACGCATGACATTACAACGCATGACACTACAACGCATTTTTAAAAACTACCTTTACAACGCATTCCATTACAACGCATACTACCATTACAACGCATACCATTACAACGCATAATATAGTAATTTTTACCCCTATACTATCCAACACTTACCCTACTGTTGCACCCCCTGGAGTTAGAATAGTAATTTTTACCCCTATACTATCCAACACTTACTCTACTGTTGCACCCCCTGGAGTTAGAATAGTAATTTTTACCCCTATACTATCCAACACTTACCCTACTGTTGCACCCCCTGGAGTTAGAATAGTAATTTTTACCCCTATACTATCCAACACTTACCCTACTGTTTCACCCCCTGGAGTTAGAATAGTATTTTTTACCCCTATACTATCCAACACTTACTCTACTGTTGCACCCCCTGGAGTTAGAATAGTAATTTTTACCCCTATACTATCCAACACTTACCCTACTGTTGCACCCCCTGGAGTTAGAATAGTAATTTTTACCCCTATACTATCCAACACTTACCCTACTGTTGCACCCCCTGGAGTTAGAATAGTAATTTTTACCCCTATACTATCCAACACTTACCCTACTGTTGCACCCCCTGGAGTTAGAATAGTAATTTTTACCCCTATACTATCCAACACTTTCCCTACTGTTGCACCCCCTGGAGTTAGAATAGTAATTTTTACCCCTATACTATCCAACATTTACTCTACTGTTGCACCCCCTGGAGTTAGAATAGTAATTTTTAACCCTATACTATCCAACACTTACCCTACTGTTGCACCCCCTGGAGTTAGAATAGTAATTTTTACCCCTATACTATCTAATACTTACCTTAAATGCAATTTAATATTATGCGTTGTAAAGGTAGTATGCGTTGTAATGGAAATGCGTTGTAAAGGTAGTTTTTAAAAATGCGTTGTAGTGTCCTGCGTTGTAATGTCATGCGTTGTAATGGATTGTGCGTTGTAAAAAATGCGTTGTAAGTGCATGCGTTGTAAAAGTGTGCGTTGTAACGACATACATCCGCACAAACGTCTCAAGGAGCTGTACATCATTGCATAAAGAGGATATGCTGCATATGTCGATCCCCCTGTATTTCCAAGTACGTGCTTGATTCGGGCTGACATTGTAGCACGCATATAGCCATAAAACACCGGATAAGTTGCACTGGCTCAGTGCAGAGCCAAACACCTGTACACACATAATTCAGAATTTCCTAAGAGTTAATGCATGGACTTTAGACAGAACAAGTCTAAAACCAGGGCCGACAAGGGCACTAAAAAATGCTCAAACAGCCCCACTCCCTTCCTCTCCTACCTGCTGCGATTAACCTCGGGACGCTGACAGAGGCACCCATGGCGGACCTGGGCTTTTAAAACCAGCCTCAAAGGGCTCCAGCTCATTGAGGAAATGCCAGGTGGAACAAAAGGTTTGTCCGGCCCGCCGGAAACTACGGGCCTTATTTATGAGGCCTTGCGACACTTTTGCACTGCCGGTGCATCACATTTTGTGACGCACCGGCAGCATATAAAATGCGCCATGTTGCGCCCTAGTTACAAAGTGACGCATCTAAGCAAAGCAGATGCCTCCCTTTGTAAAGCCCTGCGCTACATTATACCTGCATCAGGTATAATGTTTGTAGGGTGGGCGTAATCTCGTAAAAAGCCTTGCAGTGAATTCACGGTGCCACTTCTAGGACGCTACATCATCAAAATCTTACGCCTGCCCACAGCAGGCGTAAGACTGAGGCAGGCACATTTACCACGGGACTTTGAGACACACTCCTGCAATGCGTTAGTACTTCATCTATAGATACATTAGAAATACCGATGTATATGTAACTCCTTGTGACATGGAGCACCGTACATTAAATACGGCGCATCCATTGTGTCGCAAGGAGGGCGCAGTGAAAGCTGTTGCATCGCAGTTTTCACGCAGCGATGCAACAGTTTTCATAAATGAGGCCCTGAGAGAAGAAATTTTTACTAGCTGTTTCCATCCTGTGCTGTCTGCATTTCATGCATTATGTCCGGGAAAATTAGAGTTATATGTATGAACTTTACACACCTCAAGCGAAAAAAATAGGCGTGTGGATCTGCCCTGAGCCAGCCGAGCTATTTATGATAAGGTCCCTGTACTTTTCTTACATGCTTGTTCACCTTCAACACACATTCAGGTGCAGAGAGTGCCAACAGCAGCTACAAACACTCCCCACGCGGCGCTTACGTGACAGCCTGCAGGTCCTCGGTACTTATTTATGCACGTGCTGTGCCTGGGGTCAGGCTTTTAATCCGAGGCCTCTCTTGATATCGTTTTTTCCGATTTTTTTAGCTAACCTATCAGAAATGTCCACACCCATTTGAAACTACGGTTGCCAACAGTTATGTATTAACTAGCTCCTACTATATCAACCATGACAATTAGTGTCTAGAAGCGCTAAAGGAAAGTCCAAAGGGCTCAGGCGCTCAAGGATTTTTCCGGATATTTGACCATGCTACGTACTTCAGTAAGTTCAGGTTTCGTTTCGGATGTGCTGCATGCCCCATGTGTGATGAGAGTTTAGGCACATGCATGCCATGAACCGACTGGACTGTCGGGAACGTGATCGCGGGTAATCACGCATGTAACCAATCACCTTTTCTATGTCCAGGAACATATGTGTGAAAATGCATATGCATAGTATGCATGCGACATAAAGTGCATTAGGGCTTTAAACGTATGTCATCTGATAAAGTACGAGACTCCAAATAGGGACAGTTTAGAAACAGTAGAGAGCAAACAATTATTATTTGTTACTGATAAAATGAGTGTATGGAAAATCTACATACTTGGAGCAAACAGATTATGACAACTAATACAACCTGCTTAATGCTATCTTTCGACACTGATGATATTTGATGGTGATAGGCATTCAGGGACATACGGCTTTTAAAGGATAACCAAAGCTATATCACAGGTATGCATACCTGACTTTATTTATATGTGTGTATTGAAACAGACAGCAATCTAACAGTAGCGTACATGGCCTGTATGTCACATGCAAGACGGAAAAGCCCCTCCCCAATTACAATTCGAAGTATAAAATTCAGCAATAATCTAGGTTTAGCAGGCTCTAGTTCTCTCGGCCCCGGTGCCACTGCACATACTGCACCAGCGGAAGCTGCGCCCCTGCAATCTAACAGAAGCATGCAAGTTTAAAATAACATTATGTAGTCAAGGAGAGCCCTATGGTTTCGCCTTTCTGAAACGTGAAGAAGTCTATTTGCCAACTAACGAAACTTGACTCGCCGCCAAGAAGGAATTCCGGGGCACAGCGTGAAATATTTTTAGCAGGCGAGTTCTGTCGTCCGTCTGCAGCTGGCTCGCGCAGCTTCACGCGCTGCGAGGCACGCACCTGCGCTGCTGTCGGCCCTGCCTCTCCCCAGTGTGTGAACAGAGAACCGCCGCCCTCCGCGCCCCTCCCGCGGGCGGACGCGGCTGGCTCTCCTCGTGCGTGCTGGGACCGCTGTAGTAAATAGCTGACAGCAGGGACGTCACGCGTCAGGGTTCCCCTCGTTTCCCAGGCAACAAGCGACCACAAACAGTTAGCTAAATGGCTGTGCACATACCAGCAGGGAGCCCACGGAGGGAATCCTTGTTTATGTTGTGATTTGTTGTTGCCATGGGATCTGTTTCCGGTGTGTTCTGTGCAGGCTCTTGAAGTGTGCCTCCGGTGAAAGCCGCGGCACGTTTGTCCCGGTGAATGGGCTTTCACTCCCTTGTGTACAAAGGCCCAGTCCATTTGCTTCAACCAGAGAAAGTGTTTGTGGTTTCTGCGCTCAAGTTCTACTAAGCATGAATGAGTGACTATTTTTTTCCAATCTTGAGTCACAGCCATGGTTTATGCACATCAGCACAGCAGTCATTTAGCTACTAATGGGTATTTATGCTACCCGTGGGAACCCATAAAATCACGGGGTGATCGGCCTCCTACCACAGCCAGCATAGGAACTGGTCTTGCAATCATAAAGAAAAATTAGCAACGCAATGAAGGGGTGCAAAGCTAATCTGTCCTGCCAGCATTTGTTTCTCACACTTCCTCATCATCACACTGCCAAGCTCTACCTCCTACTGCATGATACTTGCACCTCAGTTGTCATCATGCATAACATGGAACTTTTTCCATGTAGAGTCAAAGAAGCTTGCTATCAGCGGAAAGAGCGCTTCAGCATCACACACTGGGGAAATAAGCGCTATACAAGCACCATATTACAATATAATATGGTGGTTTTTTTTCTTTTTACAAATTGTATGTTTTTGTATGCTAAATGTGTTCTCATGCTCAGCCCCATCTTAACAGAGACAATGGAAAGTACAGTGGCGGCTAGTAGTGAACGGGTGGGGATACAAAAAAAAATAAAATACAACGCTGGTCACCAGCCACCGCCTCCATAAAGGAACCACAAAGCTGGCCCTCAGGCTCCCAACCAATCACAACGCTGCAATGTAGCATGGTGATAGGTCTGAGCGCCATGGTTTGGCACTCAGACGGTGAATGGGACCCTGGGCATGTTCTCCACCCAGGCTGTAATGCAGCCTGGGTGCAAAGTGCGCATGACTATTTGGCCGACCCGTGAGGGCCGGCCAAACCTTCATGCACACTTAAGGTGCAGCCACCACTCCTCTTCATTGTGATGTGGGGAACGCAGCCCGCCACTTCAACTGCAAGCTCAATACAAAGATAAAAATGATAATAATGGAGCGTTATTAATAACGGAGCGCTATCATCATTTTATTTTTTGTAATGAGTAAGGGTGGGCGGAATTTGTGTAAGTGACTTTCGCAAATTATAGCGAAATTGCACAAAATCTCCGCGAGCATGCAAAACTTTCGCGAAGATGCGGAGATTGTTTTTCCCGCCCGTTCGCGTTGTGTTTTTGTGTGCTTGCGGGAAAATATATCTCCAACTTGCCCATGTGGTCGCTAATGGGCGCGGCCATCTTGCTTGCGATGCTTATTTCCTGTTCGCGATCGCAATGGCGTGTTCGCGATCGCAAACTCTCGGGGGATAGCGCAACCGGCTAACAACAATCCAACATCTTGTGGCGCACGCGAACGGACAGGAAAACTCATCGGCGAACGCAGGGACCCGGTAAGTCACGACCGCGCGCGCAAGATTGCATTTTTAAAGCGCGAACAAGGAAAATACTTCCGTTTCGCGGCAGGTTGCGAAAGTTTAGACATTTTCGCGCTCTCCTCGGAACGCACAAATGTCAAAATATCGCAAATTCCGCTAGCGGAACGAAATTTACTGCCCAGGCCTTGTAATGAGCTCGCTGTTGAAGCGGGGGGGCAATGCTCCTCCGCCTTAGCAGAGCAGCCACAGCTGGGAAAGTAGTAAAAACATACATGCCAGAACCCCCAATTCGGCCCGGAAACTTTTTTCTAACAAAAGAAAAATGTATTATAGCTTTCTTCTTTGTAAAAGTTCCTCCACTTTTTTATGCAAGTCATAGAGGAAATTGAGTATTTCTAACTTTTTCTGAATCATCTTATCTGGTCCAAAATATTGGCATGTTTGCAGAAATGGCTGAAAACACAGCACTTCCAGTAAGCTAATAGATTAAGGGGCATATTATCAAGAAACGGCGTCAAAGTTATCGCCGCTTTAGCCGCAGAAAACTGCCGCTAAAGCGGCGATAATGGGCTTGATAATATGCCGCAGACAATTCCCATAGAAGCCCATGTTCTGGTGTCAACATAGGCTTCTATGGGAATTCTCTGCGGCATATTATCAAGCCCATTATCGCCGCATTAGCGGCAGTTTTCTGCCGCAAAAGCAGCGATAATTTTAACGCAGAGCTTGATAATATGCCCCAATATGCTTTCATTAAGTAATTTAGACTTCATTTAAGATTAGGCCTGTGAACGCAGAAGGAATATGGTGGCGCCGGGGACCCGGAGGCGGCAGTGAGAAGGCCGAAGAGGGGCTTGGAGACGAAGCGAAGCTTAGACAAGACCGAGGGGCGGCGAGGGCATAAGGAGGCCCGGTTGCGTGATTCACGGAATGTCAATGCAAGCTCTTCAGACAGTGAGGACGATGGTTTCATGGCCATGGAAACTGAGGAAGTACCAGAAGGGCTCATGGACCAAGATGAAGACCCTCACCCCGTGCCCGAGCTGGAGGAAACAAAACATGAGATGCAAAAGATGCAAAAGCTAAAAGGGTGGATTGGAGCAATCCACGCTTTTAGCTTTTGCATCTCACCACTTTATTAATCTACTCTTCAGCCTCCGGGTTGGAATTCTCCTACTAAACCTGATACTTTTAAATACTGAACACACATTGCCTCTGCTTGGGTTCTATTTCGCATCCCACATAGTTTCCTTAGGCTTTTTTCTCCTTTTTGCCTTTAAACTGACAACACTGTTTATTACCACCTCTCTCAGCAACCTGGCATGTCATTTGACATACACTGGTGTATGATCTTGCACAGACTCAGCATGAATCCAACACAATCATAACATATCCCTTCATGCCTTAATGTAATAGTCTCTACAGGCGGTCTATTGTTTAAAAAAAACTACAGTATATGTTGTTTGTAATGTAGATATTTCTGTTCACAGGTTTCCCCTGAAGAAGGGACGTGTCAGTCCCGAAATGCATCGGGCTTTCTTTAAAAATGTTCATGTACATTATTTACATGTAACTATTATGATGTAATGTTCATTTGTCATGTTCATTTAACTATATGTTTTATACTGTCGATACAATTCTGTTTCTCAAAGTTGGTTTGCAAATACTTTTATGCATATATATCTGGATAAAAATTAAGACGGTGTTATAAACACTTTACCGGTTTAATCAGTTTGTTATTCTTTTAATTTTTTTTTGGAAATACATTTTAAAATAAAATTTCAGTTGCATAACTCATTAAAATGGCAATCTGTCTTGTGCTTCAAACATAAAATGCAGTTTCTTCAAACATGACATGCAGACATTTGGTGCTTAAAACACAAAAACACAATGCTTTGATATTCAAATGCCTTTAACCAGACACTTTCACTTCAATAAATCATGTTCTTCAGAATGCCAACACATACTCAAAATATCATTTATAGTTAGCATTAAATGTGGCTAGTTTAGGTTCAGTCTTAGCTACAGAATGCATTTTTTAACTTACAATAATTATTAAATGTGGGCAGCATTAATGTGTAGTTTATATTAAATTAATACAACAAATAAAAGTACAGAACACAGTGACAGATAACTAGATTTAATGGGTTGTAGAAATGCAGCATGCTGCTAGAACTTGACCTTCCAGAGAAACAGAATGTGTCTTCAATTTGTGAAATAAAGATGCCTCACAAAAAATACAGCATGTAACCTCAGATTTGTTGCCAGTAAAATGTTAGTAATTAAAAAGAGCCCCATTCATAACTGACTGAAAGCTTGTTTTGTTTGCCATAGAGAACAGAAAACATGCGTATTTCAAAATGCATTTGCATATTTTGTTTTGAATGATTTCCTGCTTAAATAAAGTTTTCTTTGTAGCTTACAGATCCCATGTTCAGTTAAAATAACAGCTTAGTTCATAGAAGTTAGGAAATTAGGTAATTTTAAATAGGATTTCAATTCAATCAATCAATCAATCAGGGAATTGTAAGCGCGCTACTCACCCGTGAGGGTCTCAAGGTGCTGGGGGGGGGGCTGGGTCTGCAGATCTGTTTAGCTGAAGAGCCAGGTCTTGAGGGTCTTCCTGAAGGTGTTCAGGGAGGGGGCGCGTCTGATGTCTGCCGTTAGCTCGTTCCAGGTCTTGGCTGCAATGTGAGAGAAGGATCTTCCACCTGCTCTAGCTCTGTGGATGTGCAGGGTTTTGGCCAGTGCGAGGTTGGAAGATCGGAGGTTTCTTTTAGGTACGAGGAAGTTGATTTTGTCGTTAAGGTATTTGGGCCCGTTGTTGTCTAGGCATTTGTAGGCGTGAGTGAGAATTTTAAAAGTGACTCTTTTCTCCACGGGGAGCCAGTGGAGACTTTGTAGGTGTTGACTGATGTGTTTGTGTCAGGGGATGCCGAGGACGAGTCTGGAGGCGGTGTTCTGTATGCCTGGAGTTTGTGGAGTAGGGACTTGTTGATGCCGGCGTTTAGTGCGTTTCCATAGTCCAGTCTGCTGGTGATGAGTGTGTGGGTGACTGTCTTCCTTGACTCAGGGGGGATCCACTTGAAGGTCTTGCGGAGGATGCAGAGGGTGTTGAAGCAGCTGGAGGTGACGGCGTTGACCTGTCGGTTCATGGTGAGTGTTAGAACTGGGGGTCTCTAGTTGGCAGAGGTAGGTACCTTTGACCAACTAGGGACCCTTGCTTCTAAGTCAGGGAAAGGGGATTACACTACTGGATAACCCCTCTTCACCCCCTTGGTAGCTTGGCACGAGCAGACAGGCTGATCTCAGAGGCAGTGTGTTAAGCATTTGTGAACACATACAGTAATACAGTGAAAACACTACAGATGGACACCACACAGGTTTTATAAAAATAAGTATTCTTTATATAGACTTAACACAAGACCACAAACGATAAAAATCCACAATACTGTACTCAAAATTGACTTAAAGATGGTAGAGTTAACTTTGTTCAAGTTGATGGTAAATGCGACACAGTTCACATAAAAGTACCTGGATGTGTAACGCAAAATAAACAAAAGGCTCGCAGCGTTGGAGATGCGTCGGTTCCTTGCTTCGGGGGAGACGATGCATTGCGCCTCAATGCTTGTGCAGAGTAGGGGATGCATCTTTATCCTTACCGGAGAGGAGGTGATGTGTAGATTCTCGTGCTGCAGCCCAGTTGCGATGCGGCAAGATGACGCCACGATGCGATGCGACAATCTGGTGCGATGCGATAAGATGGCGCCCTTGATTCGATGATGTTGAGACGATGCGGGCACGCCCTGGCAGCCTTGCGGCGACTCTGTACCTTGGAGGCACGACAGGCCCAGCGACACGCTTCTCCGATGATGCGACGGCGAGCCTCACGGTTGCGGCGCGCTTCTCCGGTGATGCGACAGCAGACAGCTGCGACGAAGGCATGCTTCTGCGAGATGCGGCGGCGGCACGCTTCTCCGGCGATGCGATGACTACAGCTGTGGTGGCGACATGCTTCTCTTGTTGCATCGCACTTCCAGCTCCCAGCGACACGCAGGCTTCTGCAGATAGAATTCCCAGCAAGGAAATTCAGAGGGGAGCTGGTGGTGAAGTCTGTTGTCCCTGAGACTTCAGCAGGAGGCAAGCACAAGTTCAAGCCCTTGGAGAAACATTCTGCAAGATGATGAAGTACACATAAAAGTTCCCTTTCCTCTCCTTGGCACTGAAGACACCACTGTAGGTCAACCCAGCAACACAGCACACTGGTAGGGGGCAGTCCACTCCTACAGCTTCCTTTGGTTCTTCTCCTTGGCAGAGGTTTCTTCTCGTTGTTCCAGAAGTGATCTAAAGTCTTGGGGTCTAGGTCCCCATATTTATGCTACTTTTCTCTTTGTTCTCTGAAGGCAGAGAGGCCTTTGCCTAGTCCAAACCAGTTCTGGTCAGTCCTGGAGCACTTTGTTTACATGACTCCTTCTTTCCTTTCACAGTGCAGGGCAGAGACATCAGACAAACCACAGGAGTTGGAGCCAGCATTGTGGAGGGAAGGCACAGCCCTATTCAGGTCCCAGGTGCAGCTCCTCCCACCCATCTACATGTAGATGTTTCTATTCAGCCTTGTGCTGACTCACCCTCTCTACTGGAATCCCCCAGCCCCTGTCACTCACAGAACCAGACACACAATACACAACCTAGCAGAGGCAGGCGTAGACAGTTAAGCAATTAAATACCTACTTTCTAAAAGTGGTATTTTCAAACACAGAATGTTAAAACCAACTTCACTAAAAGATGTATTTTATCATTCTGAGTTCAGGCATACTAAACTCGTATTTCTACCATGTTCCCTGACTCAGTTAGGATTATAAGATGTAATAATCAAACTGCCCATTCTGGCTTATGGGGAACAGTTAGCCTTGCAATAGTGAACAAGCATTGGCATAGCCAATAGGTCTCGCTTTTGGGACCTTATCAGTGTTTAGCCATGCAACAGTTGCATAACTAAATATTTAAAAGGTTCCAAAAGCGAGACCTATTGGCTATGTCAATGCTTGTTTCTGTTTATTACTGCTCTGTAGTAATGGCGGCGCACGGGTGCCACCATTACTACATAGAAGTAATAAACAGGAAAAAAAAAGGTCTCACGGAGAACATCAAAGTGGCCGTGCGGCCGCGAAAGTGAAAGTGATCGCATCAAAGCGATCTGGTAGTGTGGGGTAGGTGAATTGGAGACACGGACTCGGCGTGTCTAACGCAAGGAACTCCTTGCGTAGCCTACCAGGAACTGCAGAGGATTATCCTATGGAAATCTTAGGGTAGACCGAGCTGCAGGTAAACTACCGGCTAATATTAATATTGAGAATGCTCACTGTTATTTAGGATTGCCAGTGTAGATTCACATGTAGATAGAACAATTCTTGGTCCTGAAGAATCGCAAGAGAATTTCTCTATTAGAGCGAGAAACATGTCGACCCCAATGAGGCAGTGTACATAACCTAGTTCATTATTCTAAGTTACCAACACTCCACCTCACAGTTTTAATTAGGCAAGGAGGCTTCCTAAATAAATGTTTTGAGATAAGCACTCCGAACCCTATTTTAATCATTGTCATTCATCTACATTACCAAAACAAGACCCACACTCCCACCTCACCCAACGGCTGTACCGGATAAAAAGATCTCCACAAGAGTGCTCCCCAAAAAGAGCCCGTCGGGTATTGCACCAGCCGACTCGACGCAGGAGCAGCCCGATGATGACACGATACATCCTGAAGGGTACGTGATTCACGACATCCTGATGGTTGTGTGAGGGCCACAATATCCAACAATCAAAATCCTTTGCACATTACATGGTTTGTCTCATCCCCTTTATAAAGGAACAGCTTTGTAAATAGTTTTCTGTACGCATCAAAGCGGCCATGCGGCCCTGGAAGTGAGGCGCGCGAGCCCACGCACATGCACTGTAGCTCTAGGCTACAGTGGCAGCACTTTTTTGAGCCCTCACAAAAGGTCTCGCCTGACCCAGCTCATGCGCTGGGTCAGGCGAGACCTAAAAACAAAAATGGCTGTAATTCACTATTAGGACATGCCACACACACCAGGGCATGTCCTATCTTATACTTACAATGCACCCTGCCTGTGGGCCTACCATAGGGGTGTCTGATATGAAGAAAATGGAAGGTTTAGGGACTGGCAAGTGGCTGCACTTGGTCAGTCAGCAAGGCAGTACAAGGCTGCACATAGGCTCTGCAGTGGCAGACCTGAGACGCACTTTACAAGCTGCTTATGTGGGTGGCACAACCAAGGCTGCAAGCCCACCAGCAGCATTTGATTTACAAGTCCTGGGCACCCCTGGTGCACTGTACTAGGGTCTGACAGGTAAATCAAATAAGCCAATCATGGAGTCCCTAATCAATACAGCAATTTAACATAGGGAGCACTTGCACTGTGGCACTGAACAGCAGTGGCACAGTGCCACAGCATCTAAACCAGCAAAACATATCAAAAACAGAGGAGGCAATCAGAAAAAATGGAAGGGAGACTCACGCCAATGGTACCAGGTCTAACAGTGAGTGATGAGTAGAGTACGATGCCGAGGTTCTTGGTGTGGTCTGAGGGGGTAGGTGAGCTTCCGAGGGTGGTCGGCCACCAGGTGCTGTCCCATGCACGAGGGTTGGTACCGAAGACGATGACTTCTCAGCGTTGAGCTTCAGGCAGCTGTTGGTCACCCAGACTGTGACGTCTTGCATTCCTTTCTGGAAGTTGAGTTTGGCAGTGGTGGGGTCTTTGGTGAGGGAGAGGATGAGTTGGGTGTCGTTGGCGTAGGATACGATTTTGAGGCCGTGTGGTCGGACGATGGCTGCGAGGGGGGCCATGTAAATGTTGAAGAGGGTGGGGTTCAGGGATGAACCCTGTGGGACTCCGCAGGTGATTTTCGTGGGGTCGGAGAGGAAGGGTGGGAGTCTGATCCTTTGGCTTCTTCCAGTGAGGAATGATCGTATCCAGTCCAGGGCTGTTCCTTGTATGCCTGCGTCGTGTAGTCTGGCGACTAGTGTGCGGTGGAAGACGGTGTCGAAGGCCGCTGATAGGTTGAGTAGGATGAGGGCTGTGGAGTGGCCTTGGTCCAGGAGGGTGCGGATGTCATCTGTGGCAGCAAGTAGGGTGGTCTCTGTGCTGTGGTTGCTTCGGAATCCGGATTGGGACGCATTGAGGATGGCGTTCTCTTCAATGAATCGTGTCAGTTTCCTGTTGACTGTTTTCTCTGCAACTTTGGCTCCGAAGGGGAAGAGCGAGATGGGCCGATAGTTCTTGAGGTTGGTGAGGTCAGCTGTGGGCTTCTTGAGCAGAGGTCTGACTTCTGCGCGCTTCCAGTCATCTGGGAAGGTGCCTGTTTTGAAGGTGGTGTTTATGGTTCGTTGTAGTATGGGTGCAATGGCAGCCGCAGCTCTGTGGTAGATTTGAGGGAGGCAGGGATCAGTGGGGGCCCCCGAGTGGATGCTTTTCATGGTCGAGGCGGTGTCTTTGGCTGGGATCGGTGTCCAGTTGGAGATGGTGGTCTGGCTGGTGTTTCTGGGGGGCGGGGGGCCATCTGTGGCCCCTGGTGGATGGTCCATGAAGTTGTCCTTGAGGTTTTGATCTTGAGGTGGAAATAGGTTCCAAGCTTATCACAGAGGTCTTGGGATGGGGTGATGTCTGTGGCTTCTCTGCGTGGGTTGGTGAATTCTTGAATAACAATGAAAAGTTCCTTGGAGTTGGTGGAGTTGGCCAAGATTTTGTTGTGGATGAAGTTCCTCTTGGTGGCTCTGATCTGGTTCTGGTTGTCCTTCATGGTGTCCTTGTAGGTGGTGTGGTTTTCGGCTGTATTGGTGTTTCTCCAGTTCTTCTCCAGGTGTCTGCAGGTGCGTCTGCGGCTTCTTGGAGAGCTGTGGTGAACCCGGCGGCTTTCCTGGGGCGTTGTCTGTTGGAGTTGTGTAGTGGGGCGGGCTCGTCTGCGCAGTCGGAGTTCCAGGTGTGGAGTTCTCTGGCTGCATTATTTGTGTTGGGTGCCCGGGTGTGGTTGTCTCGGGTGAGGGTGGAGTCAAGTTGCTCGTCGGTAACCTTGCTCCAGTTCCTTCGTGGTGGGTGTGGGGCTGGTTTGGGTGCCTTGGGTTTGTTGATGGCGAAGTGTATGCAGTGGTGGTCGGTCCATGGCGGCTGCATTGTGTGGCTGAATTGGATGCTGTTTACTGCCGCGAAGATGGGGTTGAGGGTGTATCCTGCTCTGTGGGTCTGTGTGTTTACGAGTTGTTTAAGTCCAATGCTGGCGAGGTTGTCACGAAGGATAGTGGAGTTGGGGTCACTGGGGTTGTCGAGGTGGAAGTTCAGGTCTCCAATGAGTATGTAGTTTGTTGAGGCGATGGCGTGGGGTGCGAATGAAGTTGGTGATGGTAGTGGCGAAGGGTGTTTGGGGGCCGGGGGGTCTCTAGATGAAGGTTCCTCAAAGTGTGGCTTTGGGGGTGGTCTGGATCTGGAAGTGCAGATGTTCAGCGGAGGGGAAGGTTTCGTTGGAGGTGGTGAGGCAGAGGGTGCTCTTGTGGACGATGGCGTGGCCCCTCCTGGGTGGTTGGGGCGGTCTTTCCTCTGGATCTTGTATCCATCTGGGATGGCGGTGCTGATGTCGGGGTAGAGGATGCGTTAGTTCAGATCTCGGTGAAGAAGGCGATGTCGGGCGAGAGAGAGTCGAGTAGGTTCCAGATTTCCATGGCGTGTTTGTGTATGGAGCGTACATTGAGGAGGATGCATTTTAGGGTGTCGCCGGTGCTGGCATCGGCTGTGTTGGAGGCCGGGTGGCAGTGAGGGTCTGGTGGCAGTGGAGGCAGGAGGACTTGCCATGGGTCGTGTTTGGCGAGGCTTGTTGGCATTCTCTAAGTTTTCCAGGGTTGAGTGCGAGGAGGGTGGTGGCAGTGCTTAATTTGTGCCGGTGCGTTTCCATGCTCAGCACTGGCACTTATTTCACCAGGCCGGATCTATATGATTTTTCTCCTCCGGCAGATAGATGGCCGGGTAATTATTAAAATAAATGTCTGCTCTTCTTCTGTTGCTGCTGCCTGGTATGCCGTCTGGTATGTCCTCATAAGAAGTCCCACCCTGGTCCAAGCATACTGCAAGAGTGTCGTCATCATGTTAGTGATGTTACATCCGTAGATTGCGTATGCCTTTTATAGAACATTGTTTAATTTCTGTTAAAGAGTGGCCGAGGGTGGGATTTTGGCTAAGCCGGGGCATGGCATGCTGGAAGTGTGCAGGATTGTCAATAAACATTTTAACGTCCAGGAGAAGTGAATATACACGAGTGCAGGTGCCCACAATTAATACAGGTATAATTTTTATATATTTGATTTATTTGCTGCTTAAAAGCAACTAGAGCCGCAGAACTACTCCGAGTTCCACCACACCACCACCCTGAACGACAAAGAGAGCACTGTGATGATCATCCCGCCATCTGCAACTACAAACGGTTCCTCGGCCATCACCAAAAATGACATGCTGTGGGCTGGCCAGCTCCTGTGCTTAGAGGACGAGGAGAGCTACGGTGACTACTTGCAGGCCCTAGGCCTTGCCGACAACTCCCCCAAATTGGCAAGTCCTTCAGCATGTGGGACGTCTTCCAGCACACAGGCCACAACATGGAGGATATCCTGCTCTGCTGCCAGTACTGCAATGATGAATGCGGCGTTGTGAACTTCACCACCATGAGTAGCCATATAGCGCCAAAAAAAGTAATGCATATGCATGTAGGTTTATTAATATTAGGCCTGGGCGGCAAATTCCGTTCCGTTCGCGGAATTTGCGGAATTTGGGTAATTTCGCGTTATGCGGAGAACGCGAAATTGCCCAAAATTCCGCTTCCCGCGACTTTGCGAAATTTTTGCTTGTTCGCGTTCCCAAAATGCGTGTTCGCGAGATTATTTCTCCCCGAGCACGCAAACAGCGATTGTGAACAGGAAAAAAGCCTCGCGAACAAGCAATTCCGCGTGTTCGCGGAATTTCTGCGTGTTCGCGGAGATTTTTTACCGTTTCGCGGAGATTTGCGTAACGCAATTACGCAAATTCCGCCCACCCCTAATTAATATGCATACACTGGTGAGCCCTAGCTTCCTTGGATCACCTGTCTTGCACAATGGAGCAAGTCAGGCCTTAAGCACTAGTATGCCACAGTTGTCAACAGTCAATTAGCCACAGTTATCAAAAAAGTCAATAAGCCAGAGGCATATTCTTTGTAAAGGAAAAAACGAGCAACAAGCCTAAAGTGCACAAACAATAAAATTGATTGAAGAAAACGCAGCGTTTCTAGCACTAAATGTTCTGAGTTTATGATCTGAAATGGTAGAGTAAAGCTAGCGACCCTACAATATGGGAAATAATGAGAACGGTGTTATTCTCTGTGTGCTGTGCTCTTCAGTTGCAGTTTAGCTGAGGGAACAGAAGTGGGTGTTCTGGTGGCTACCTTGGTGGGCAGGACAGCATCAAGGTGCACACTGACAATGTGCATTCTTAGAGGAAGCAACCGTCTTGCCTTTGGTAATTCCTTAATTTGAGCTGGCGGTTTTCGGTGCTCAGCACCATTTCTTTTCATAAGCACCAGTTAAGGATATTATTGCACGAGAAGATGAAGTGATTTGCCCAGAAAGAGGATGTTGAGCCGACCTGAGACTCGAACCCCCGCTGGCAAGTCAGCAGCTCTGGCCATTATGCCACATACTCTCCCCACTTTCGTGGTTGTTCTATTTAAGATGGCGCTAACATGAGAAAGAGGCTGGTGTAAGCTTCCTCCTGGCGAGAGCCCCGGCACTTATATTTTTACAAATGAACCACTGGGTGGTGGTGTTGTAGCGATGGGTAGTGGGAGGTCGTGGGTCCCTGGCGCTGGCTGCGGTCGGGTCGCCGATGGGCACAGACGGGCTTGCCTTTGGTGAGCCTTCGGCCGCCATTAAGTAGGGGAGGTGGGAAGGAGGAGAGGCTGAGAGGCGGGAGCGGGGGAATTCCGGGGGGGAATTCCGGAGGAGAGGGGCCGCAGGGGCAGCAGCGGCAAAGGGCGAAAGGAACAGGCAGGCACAAGAAAATAAAAACAGTGGTGGAATTAGAGCAAGACACAGATGGGCACAATAACAGTGGCACAACAGGGTAAAATTAAGAAAAAAACGGCTGAGAAAGGTTGCGGTGGTTGCAAGCGGTCTGGTCTAAGTTTGAGCGGGCAGCAGGCGCAGGAGTAGACAGCAGCCTTGAACCTCCCAAGGAGGAGGTCGGAGTCTGGAGGCAAGAGACGGCACAGCAGAGCTGCGGGAAGAGAGTGGACCTAGACCGAGGGTCGGAGGTCACACTCTCAATTGTGGAGAAAATGTGCTGTTCGAAAGATTTAATAATTGCCACAAAGGAGATAGAATGTTCACGTTATGGATGACATGGGAGAAATGCTGGATTTCCATTGGATGGAGAAAAGAACTGACCATACGTTCTGAAACTTTGAGTTACTGCTCTAGAATCACGTTCCTAGTCTAGGAGCTTCAGATTTGGATTTTAGATTCCTTTAGCACAGCAGAGATTCAGCTGGAGAGATTTGTGTGCAGGCAATCTGCCGGCCCATTTTCCTTTCCCACCAGTGGTACCTCCATATGCCAATATTTATCACAAATATGCCAGGTCCTAAACACACACACACACATACACGCACACGCACACACGCATACACGCATGCACGCACAGACACACACACACACAGACACACCATTACATACCTATACTTTTGAGGACTGACGATGGACCGTAAGGAAGTGTGTAATTACTATTCAAACTCCACACGTGCTTTGATAGTAGGGTAGGTTGTAAAGCACAACAAAGCAAGTCCAACTGCACTTTCTGGGCCCGATTCACAAAGGTAAAGTTAGACGAAAGTCTAGGTTTATGGGTTTCGGTATTCACAAAGGGAATTACCTACTCGTAAATGCCCTTTATGAATACTGAAAGTCGTAAAGTTCGACTTTTGGTATTCCCAAAGGGCATTTACGAGTAGTAAATACCCTTTGTGAATACTGAAAGTCGTAAAGTTGGACTTTCATCTAACTTTACCTTTGTGAATTGGGCCCTCAGTTTTTAGATACACTTGCTCGAAAGTACCTCACACTGTGGGTTATACATACCCACACACACACATACCCACACACACACACTCGTGCACGCGCGCACACACACACACACACATACAAATAATGCTAATTAACTATAAAAGATTAATGCATTCTAGATCATTAATGATGTAGAACTTACATATGTTCATTATGTGTGAAATATTTATAGCTTAACCAATTATAAATCCTAAGTAAAGAAGAAATAATTATTTTGATGAGTGAAGGAAAGAAAAAACCTCAATTACTCTGTTCCACTAATATCCATTTTGCAATAATATAGTGTCATAAACATCCAGGGAATCATCACAGAGTTTAGTGTAATGGCATATAGGTTTTCTCTTTAGGCTACAGTGGATAGCTTTTCCAACTCGAAAAAGATCTCTAACTTACTCATGCTTTTCAAGTTAACCAGTTTCACTTTTTTCCTACCATCACTGCGCTAATTATCCAATAATGTTTACCCAATTTTGTGGATCTCATTGGATCATATAATTAAATGTATTAACTCTTATCGTAGGTCACAGGAGCCATTCAGTTGTTAAGTTAGTTCTTGCAATGATTCCACTCTGAAATTGCTCAACAAAATCGCAGCTACAAAATAGACATGTTGTGTCACAATTTTGAGTATTAGTTTCCAACCTTAGTCATTATCATGAAAGTATTTTTTATCCATCTACCTTTAAAATCGACATAGAATCCTCTGTTGCATCAATTTAGTATTACTTTTATTCACATTTGATTAGCATTTCAGCCACTTCCGGGAGTCATTTTCCTTGTGTATCTCTGATCCCGGTCAGGCCTATTTTTTTCACTTAAGGGTCGATAACGATGTTGTCCGAATGGCATTCGATTAGTCCAAATCCGATTCGTAACACGCCTTTCGGACTGACTTGCACACGTTTTCATCATGATATTATGATGGTTGGGAAGCGTTTGAACTGTCTGACTCAGTCCTGAAAGGCATTGGGAGTAACCAAGTTGTTCGGAGCTGAATCATTGCGGTCTACGGAGCGCGTCTCCAGCTGAGCAATTAGGATGTCAGATTTGGGCAACTTTTCCGAATTGGTTGTTCCAAAACGAATCGGCTGTTGGAATCTGACTTTGGGGGCCCATAGCAGGCCCTCCCTTCACCCAGAGCCCTTCGAACCGGGCCCGTGGGGGTTCCCATGGGTCCCTCTACCCATGTATGCACAGTGTGGCAGGCACCATGGGGGGCCCACCACAGGGTGCAAGATTTTCCCCAACCACCCCTTTTGTCAATGGGAGCCTGTGTTCTCGTTTGGAACCCAGGCTCCCGTTGAAGTCAAAGGGAGTCCGACTGAAACGTATATGCAAGCATCCGGATACATCAAATTTGCTCGTTTGGCCTCCCCGGATCTGAGTCATTCAAAAAGCATTCCGGAACCGAATCGGTCGGAATGCTT
The DNA here is from genome assembly GCF_964204655.1 of Triturus cristatus. Classification (NCBI taxonomy): domain Eukaryota; kingdom Metazoa; phylum Chordata; class Amphibia; order Caudata; family Salamandridae; genus Triturus; species Triturus cristatus. The sequence goes on from NC_140582.1 coordinate 241,173,612, forward strand.
TCCGGACGTGATCGTAATCGGCCCCTTAGACTGTCTGCCATTTCCAAATATGACAGATATAAAAGGCTGACAGCAATTGTATGATTGTAGCTGAAATAGAAAGCAAGAAAGTAGAGAAACAAATGTATCCGTCGTTTCAGCACAACTAATAGCCCCCTGAAGGCATACTCTTAATTGGATGTATCATTTATTCTCCAAATCCCAGAAATTATAATATTACATTAAAATGATAAATGTTCTCATCTGACCAATTTTTTTTAATCATTTCAAAACTTGCGGTGCCCCCTTTTTTCATCTGAAATTTTTATTCTGTATCCTGTTCTTGTCAGACTATGTAACTTCAAACTATTATTGTTGCGTATTGAATCTTCAGCAATAGAGTACACATGAAATTGGGATGAAAGTTAGCAGCTTTTCACGCTTTAGTGAGGACAGTCTCATTCTCATTCCAGAGTGCAGGGATTTTCTTAGTTTAGTTATAGCAGGAGCAGTGGTGTCCATTATGTGTGCAATATTGTAGTTACATTCTCAGATTAATTGGTCTGGTTTATTACAAGGACTATCAGTAGTTTTCAGCACTGCAACCATGTCCTTAAATACTTTCGGATCAATGTTTTGAGGTCTCTAATAATTACCAGGGGTTTCCTCCTTGTCAATAGTTTCCATTGATTGAACCTGAAGCTCAGCACTTGAGTAACTATCTTGGGGGCATATCAACAACAACCGGCGATAATTATCTCTAAGCGCACTTAGCGCTAGGATAATTATCGCCGGCTAGCGTGAATTTTTATCGCTGAGATAGCGTGCTATTAGCAACGCTTATCTCAATAGCGATAAAAATCCTCACGCTAACAGGCTAACGTGAGATTATCGCTGGAAACCCAGCGATAATCTCACGTTACCTTGTTGATAGGGACAGGCAAACTTAGCCATGATATCCTCCTTCCATAGGATATCATGGCTAAGTCTGAAAAATACCAGACGTAAAAAAGCAGCGTTAACCGCGGTTAGCGCTGCTTTTTTTGTCTCTAACAGGGTTAGCGACATTCTTGATAATAGGAGAAATGTCGCTTAGCGACATTTCTCCTATTATTTTACTCTGAAACGCCCCCTTTGCATCTCATTAGAGATGCAAGGGGAAGCGTAGAGTAAAAGGGTGCTAACATGCAAATTTGCATATTAGCACCCTGTTGTTGATAGGGCGCTAGTTTTATCTCTCCTTTTTTGGCTTTTAAAGCCAAAAAAGCAGAGATTAAGCCCTCGTTGATATGCCCCTTAGTGTCTGGGTGGCGTTAATTCCACCACTTGGTTCTTAAAAGTCTTATATCCAAGAAAGGTCAGATTGTGAAAGAGCTCCAATATTCTCTCGCGTTTGTCTACCCATTTTGTCCAGCTATCCTGGATTACAAGGGTCTTCCAACGAGCAGGTGTTGTTTGTTGTGCTTTTTCTTTTCATTTGTTAGAGTGAAATGGGTCATCATGTCACAAATTGACATAAAGATGTATTTTTGCAGTAAAATATAGCCTGAAATGATGGATTGGCATCTTCTGTAACCATACAAAATTTTGGCAACATTTTCATAACTACACAGGAGCAAATTACGCAAATTTCCCCCATCCCTAATTGTATCTTCATAAAAATGTGTAATTATATGGCTTGTTGTTTTTCTTCTTGAATATTATTTCCTCACCTCAGTTTTCTCAATGCTTCTGTTACTACTGTCTCATGTATGTGTTTACTCTTATCCTTTCCACCCGTAGATAGCAAAGACACAAACTCATACTCCCACCACACAAATATATCAAAGAGGTTTTTAAGAACAACAAAAACCCACAAAAATGCAATAAACCTATTGGGGGGGGGGGGTCAGTCTCTTTTGTCCCACAGCTATAAAAGTGAATAACAAATATGAAGAATCGTATACAAGGAAAGCACAATAGACCATACCCAAATACAATTTGCAAAACATCCCATTATATGCCAGGATGGCCTGCTTTCCTTAAATAATGCTTTCACTTGTTACTGTTGAATTTAATCAGAGAGTGATACAAGCAGAGAAGAGAAATGAGACTGACAAGCTGATTCTTAAATGAGAACTTTGATGATCCTTGAATGAGAACACCCATTGCTGCTGATCTACTACAGAAATACAGTTTTAGATAGACCAACACTAAACTCTTGTGCATGGTTCCCAATAATGTCTCAACTGGCCTCTCTTTCTTCAAGCTTATTGTAATAGAACATCACCTTTGCATTGCAATTGTTCTTAACCAGGTTCTTACCTGCTTCCTAGCAATCTTTAAGCAATTAAATAACACCCTAGTGTCTTCTTCTAGACTCTGTTCCTATTTCTTTTACCTTTATGGTGCTTCGCAATACCTCGAACAATTTACAGCAAGTATTTACTTATCGTAAGGGTGGAACCTTGTCTTGCCTATGTGGATACCTTAAAAAACTGCAAGGATCTAGTCCTTCAGGACCAACACCGGACATACTTGAAGTAGGATAAGTGTTCATTACCTACATGAGATATGTATGGTGTATTTACACGTTTGTAAATGTACTGGTACACCACAAATCTGGCTAGAAAGCAACAGAATGCAAAATTGGGAAAAAAGCCAGACAATTGATGCCTTTATTAGTAGGACGAGTTACAATGAATTCTGATGATTTGGAGGTAGTGCTCCTTGAAGGGATGTGTCTTGAGTATATTGGTGAATTACAGGAGCGCTGGAGCTGTCAGTGGAAATGCTATTCCAGGTCTGGGCCACTAGGTGAAGAATGATTCTGTTCAGTTTTTTTCTTTCTTGCACATTTTGATCTCCAGTCTGACTTTGTCCTGGTTCCCGGTAGGATAGGCTTTGTTGCCTAATCAGGTAAGTCGTGGTGGTCTTTGGGATGGCTTTGTAAATGATGGAACTGAACTTGAAGTTTATGTGGTCCTGGAGGGGGTTAGGATGTTGTTGTTCTTTCAGTGTTTGTGCAATGTGGTGGAATAACCACAAAATCTTGATTAGACATGCTACGGTGTCTAGGATGCCATTCAGAGGAACAAAGTGAAGTCCAGGATGCCATTCAGCAAAGCATGACCTCCATACAGGTGGAAGACAACCAAGGCTAAGGCTGTGGCTCGATAATCAGGCTCTTGGATCAAGGGTTCCACTTTTTTATTTTGAGCAGAAATACAGATAACCAGAAGTCCACATCACACTTCACTACCGACATTTTCCCAGATATCAGTCAGAAGTTCATTAGGTGTGTTCCATAGAGAATGTAGATTTTGGTTTACCCTTTAAATGACAGTCCTCATCAGAATATCATGTTGTTTTGTATGTTGTTGCTGTGGTGTATGGTATTATCTCCTCCTTCACCCTTTCTTGTCCCGTTCCTTACAGTATGAGAGAGTATGAATTTTGTCTCCCTTTCATGGTTCCGAATGTCTGTTCATACTCCAGATGGGTATCATCTGCATTGCTGTGAGGTAAAGTACTTTGGACTGAACTCTGTCAGATGTGAACTTTGAGTCGACTTCATTTAGAAGCTACTCCATCTTCTTTATCCTTGTTAGATGCCAGTTATTATACTGAGGTGAAGAAGGGAGAAACTGGAGTAATGATGATTACCATTAAGTAATCTAGACATTGAAAATAATGCCCTAGTTCCCTGCTTACTTTGTGCTGACCAGTTAATGACAGCAGTTAGAGGACTTTATGATTTTTTTTCCGTTCACTTAGTGAGAGCAGGTCACATTGGTCTCTTGTGCCATGTAAAGATACACCAGGCATACAATTTATCTTTCATTTCTGTTGTAGAGGCTAAAAGTGAAATGCATGGGCAGTTAGGACCTGATTTAGAGTTCGGTGGATGGGTTGCTCCATTCCAAATGTGACGGATATTTCGTCCGCCGTATTACAAGGGCATTATATCCAATTGCACTTGTAATACTGTGGATGAGATAGCCACCATGTTTATGATGTAGTAACCCATCCTCCAAATAAATTCTAAATCAGATCCTTGGATTTTTCAAGTTAGCACCATTTGGTTTCTGGTAGTGGGTGAAAAGGGTAATTTCCAATCTAAATATACACCCATTGATCTAGTGTTCTTCTCAGATGGCAGGATTGGTAGATGTTTAAGAGCTTGTGTAGGGCACACATTTCCCAAAATATTTCTAGCTGCATTTTTCTACAAGACAATTATTGTTTGAGTTGACCACTTTGAAAATCTAAACAAAATATATGGAGGGGGGGGGGAGAGTAACTATTGTCTATGATAACATAGTGTTACAATTGTTATTCTGCTTATTACTTGATCTGTGATGCTTGTTTATGGTGTATATGTGGGTACGTTGGCTGGAGTCTTATGGCGTTTGCAATGTAATCTTTGCCAGATCTTCATGATGTGATTATTGGAATGAATGCAAATGAAAATACGTATGTGTCCTTGACTAAGACCTTATGCTTAGTACATTTGACATATGTTTCATTGGAACCATTTTCTACAAATTTTCTATATTTTCATATCAGAAGTAGGGGTCTATGAAGTTGCAAAGGTTTTCGCTCACAAACGTCTCTCAACTTTTGCAAATATGATTACTAAGTGTAGTTTACAAAGTTTTCTGCATGCAGATTTCGATGTTAAAAAATGGAGACTTAAATTCCGTAAATTTCCTATCATATAAATATAAAATTAATACCAGAAAATTTCATGTTATTTGTACTAAGTGAGCTATTAAATACACTTTCACTCATTTATTACTACAGTGCAAAGTTTTATTTTTTTGTTATTACCACAATACATCTTACATGAGTAGAGAAAACAATACTTATTGTCCCACAACTTTCATTCTGGAATCACTTGATAGAACAAAACAAGTGAGGCCACATACACAGAGCGTTGTTACTGTGATTCTATCCCACTGCACTGGTTGAGCCCCTTGTGGTCTGGATATGATCAAATGCCATTGTTTATAACCACTGCTTGTGAAGAAACAACAAGGGTTTAATATGCTATTTAATGGTATTGACGAAAGAAGGGGGCTATATGACTCACTCAATGTATTGATTTGTTCTATTATTTATAATTGTCTAATATTTCCCTGTTGTAATTTTCAATATATTACATTATAGATTTACATTTGATTCTCCCACATTTCAAACCTGCTAAATAAAAAACAAATGGGCGGGGCCTTGAAAGGGGCGGGGCTTCGCCCCCAGAACTGTCTCAATGGTACTTCTGCTCCCTGCCCCCAACTATTCCCTCCCAATAAAATAAGCATTTCCAATGCAATAGGTTTGGCATTAGTGAAAGTTTGAGCTATTGGTGTTGCAAATGATAATGTTTGTTAGTTTGTTTTGTTGTCCAAAAATATCCCAGAAGTAGCATAAGTCATAAAAGAAAATCTACCACGCAAGGAAAGTGTATAGTACCACAGGTTGTTGCTAGGTGTCCCTGTGGAGTTGTAAAGGGACCTTTATTAGTCACATAAGGCACTACACCCTTAATAAATAGAATGAAATGAATAGAAGCAGCTCTTGGGAAGTGCACCAAAATATGCCATTTCTTCACAAGTTGCCATTTTTGCCTTGTGCCATTCCAGGATATATGCACTAACTCATGAGCATGAAGGGGGTCAACATGGTTCTCACACCCCAAACCATAAGCTGCAGGTTGATTTTTTATACTTTATTTTTTATTATAGGCAATCTTGTTATGAATTTGCAAAAAAACCTTGCAAAACAATATTCAAATATGCATTTTGTGATATGTGCTATAAACTGAATACCTCTTTATATCTGCTGTCCTGTGTTTCATGAATGTGCAGTAGTGTTTGCCACTGTCTTTGTCCAGATTTAAGATTTTCAACACACTCGAATAGTGATGCACTTGTACATTCTTTTTCTCTTATTTACTAACCGGAAGTGTGCCCATCTTCTCAATATTACCTTAAAGAAGGAAATAGAAGGAAAGAAGAAAACAAGGAAGAGGAAGAAAAAGAAAATAACAAAAGGACTAAATAAAGTTTAAAAAGCTGTTGAATGAAGAAGAAAGAAATGATAGAGAAAAAAAACAAATGGAGACATAAAAGGAGAACACAAAAAGAATAGAAAGGATAGAAAAATATCAAAATTAAAGAGGTAAAGAAAAAGATTCCTAAGGTAAGGAGGGAAGGGAAAAGAGAAATTATGAAAGAATGAAGAAAAAATAAATGGGAGGGAGGGAAGGGGAGGGAAGGAGGGAGGGAAAAAAGAGAGGGAGGGAGGAAGGAAGGAAGGAAGGAAGGAAGGAAGGGAGGGAGGGAGGGAGGGAGGGAGGAAGGAAGGAAGGAAGGAAGAAAGGAAGGGAGGGAGGGAAGGAGGAAGGAAGGAAGGAAGAAAGGAAGGAAGGAGGAAGGAGGAAGGAAGGAAGGAAGCAAGGAAGGAAGCAAGGAAAGAAGGAAGGAAGGAAGGAAAGAAGGAAGGAAGGAAGGAAGGAAGGAAGGAAGGAAGGAAGGAAGGAAGGAAGGAAGGAAGGAAGGAAGGAAGGAAGGAAGGAAGGAAGGAAGGAAGGAAGGAAGGAAGGAAGGAAGGAAGGAAGCTTGTGCTTTGAAGGCTTTTTTGCCATTTCAGTTTTTTATGTCCGCCCTAGTTAAGTTATTTCAGCTGCATCGCATGGCTAAAAGAAGCTTTTCACCACTCCTTTTGTTTTATACCACTTCGTCTGTGTTCTGTACAAGCATATATAAATAAAAAGTGATTAAAAAATTGCAAAATTGGCAAGCTTTTACGGCTGAATTGTATTTCACAAGGTAGTCTGCTATTTGTCCATAATCAGAACACTTGTTTTGTTAGGTAATCTGTTATCATAAATATGTAATGCTGCAGGATAAGGTTGAAAAACAACCCCTTTTTACCTGTCCCCCACCCCTAACTCACACAAAATGGATGCTACAGAGCATAAAGATAGGCCCGGGCCCGGTTAATTGTTTAAAACATATGTTCGTTTTAGAGATTTATTTCACAATGGTCTATGTCTGGAACATTAAGGGACGTTGAGAGAACAATGGGAGCGGGAGAGAAAGGGGTTAAAGAGAGAGGGTGAGAAGAAGGGGAGCATGGGAATGAGAAAGGCAGCGACGGCCCGTATAGGGCGTGTTACAGGGGCGGTGATGTGGGGCAGAGGAGGGGCAGGGTGGGGGGTTACAAAATGCGGCATACGGCCGATTGCAGGTAAGTTACGAAAAAAATAAATAAATTAAACGAATTTCGTTGCACGCGCAGCATCGCCAAATGCGATGCAGCGCGCGCAACAAAATTTGTTTCTCTTTATTTTTTTCGTAACTTACCTGCAATCGGCCGTATGCCGCATTTTGCAACCCCCCACCCTGCCCCTCCTCTTCCCCACTTCACCGCCCCGGTAACACGCCCAATACGGGCCGTCGCTGGAGAAAGGAATGAGCGGGAGAGGAATAAAGGAGAAATGAAGAGAGGAAAGGGGGCTTGAGAGAACGAGGAGGGGTGGGAGAAAAGAGAAGAGTCTGCGTGCGAGAAATTATATGAAGCGCAGAAGGGAGAGAGGGAATGAGGAGCTGGAGAAGAGAGGGTAAATAAGATGAGATGCATCAAGAGGGGGATAAATGTGAGAGCCCGAGAAACATAGGTGGGTGAAAGAGGAGGAGTGGAGAAACAAGAGGATGGCGGGTAGATACGACTGTAGAGGGGAAGCAGGAAGAGCAACAGGTAGTAGCGGAGATAGGATAAGAGTAAGGAACGATTGAGTGAGAAGAGAAAGATGGCGCTGAGAGGGGAAAAGCAGATGAACGAGGAAATAGGATACGAGAGAAGAATGGAAGAATGTGCGAGAGGAGAGGGAGATGTGTTATGAAGAACTGGCAGGAAAAGGTGCTAGAGGAGAACCAAGAGATAGGAGTGAGGCTGTGAACAGAGGGGGTGGAGTGATGCTGCAAGGGCAGCTAAGGGGGATTGCCTAGGGGCGTGGACAGAAGGGGGCATGTATTGGATCTTTCAGGAGATTCTATATCGGGAATAATCTGTGCATTCAGTAATAAATAATTTCAATTCTCAACACTTCAGTATAGTTGTCCAAGTTCTTGTCATATAGTAATCATGGTATTTAATGGTTATCATACATTATTTTCTTCTGGTATTTAATGATTATCATACATTATTGTGTTGTACATCCAGATCAAGCAGGTTTCGTAGTCAGTATATGGTTAATAAAACAGTGGAGAGAGAGAAAGAACAAGCATTTGCAATGCAATAGGTCTCGCATTACTGATAGTTTGAGGTATTGGTGTTGTAAATAATAACCCAATGCCAATAGCTCATACTTTCAGTAATGTGAGACCTAGTGTATTGCAAATGCTTGCGTAGTGAGTCAGGAACCGGCAGTGTATGTCTCAGTGCAGTACCACAAGCTTCTCCTAGAGGTCCCTAGTGAGCATGGCACCAGCACTGCATGTCTAGGTGCAGTACTGCAAGCTGCTCCTAGAGGGCCCTAGTGAGCATCATAAACATTTGGTCACATATGGTACCGCACCCTGCAGAAGATATGGTAAATTCACACCACACAGAATGCATTGCATGCAAGATAGTACTACGAATACATTCAAATAGCTATGTCCATATATACAATTAGTAGCTTTGAAATGTGAAAAAAGAAGTAGGATATTAATTCCGGATTAGGTTGTACTCTATGTGGAGCTGTTGAAAGGAAATTTATAGAAGGTCTAATATAAATGTGAGATGTGCTAGCGAATAAAGTAACCACTGCCAACCTAGTTTAGAACCAAGTGAGTGTCCTGTCTGAAGGCCTTTAAGAAAATAACGCCTTGAGGCTGTAATTAAAACCCAGGGCATAACAACACGTGTAACAGGGGATGTCCTCATGGGATGTTACAAGAAGAGACAAGACGGTACTAAGGAAGGACTACTAGGCTAATGACCAATGAAAAGCCACCATTTACAAAGGACAGGGATAGGAACCAATTAAAAAGATGGGCTGAAAGTAGGCGGCGCTTAATGTCCATATCCTGGTTACAGCATGTCTCGAGGTGACAACACAATCGCTGCCTGGGCGAGACTTAAAAAGCAGCAAGCCTTGGACTCGGCTTATGAGCGTGTCCTCACAAAGGGGTAAGAATGTTTGACTGGAAATCCCCGACAGGACCTTGTCAGCCATTGCATCACCGTCTGCTGATGACAGTGAGTCAGACTAACAAGGGCTGCGTCAGAACTCATGACCATTATTCAACCACTCACGGCAAACTACCCCTTAACACCCAACGAGACGTTTCCAACGTCACCAACTCAGCATTGTCAACCTAACTTGCTACTGACCCAACACATCGTCCACGCAGGACAGTCATTGAATAGTGTTTATTACATAGAGTACTCTGATGAGTGGGCGGAGTTAGATGCCAAGCCACCATTGATATATGGTGATGGTAGGTTGCACCGAGTGCTTGGTTAGGGAAACTAAAGAAATGATTCAAAATGAGGTTTAAGGCCAGAGCTTTATGTAAAACTAGTGACCACCGAGTGCAGAATGCCAAGGTAGCAGCTGGTTTCAGGTGGTGGCGTGGGAGCCCAAGAGGGTTCCACTAAAGTTGTTAGGAGCTCGGGAATAGGGATGGGCCTGGTGTGACAGGAGCGACCTGCGGAAGTAGCGAAATGAAAAAAAGCTGCAAGACCCTAGTCAAGCAGTGTTGTGGGAGGGGCAGGGGGCATGGCTACCAGAAGCGAAATAAACAACAATTAAGAAGCAGAGGCACGCCAACAAAAAGAAAAGGGTGGAGTCAGTGCTCTCCAAATGACTCTGATGAGTAAGATACATGTAACAGGGGCTGTCCTCATGGGAGGTGACAATAGAACAAAGGGAAGTACTAATCATGAAGAAAGAGGGACTACCAACAAATTACACTAATTAAATATAAATAATTCCGAAAGACACTGCAAGAAGCCAATAAAATGTATGGGAGGAACATAGGAGGAGCTTACTGCCCATATCCTGAATACAGCATATCTCAAAGAGACAAAACAAGCGCTGCCTAGGCAAGACATAAAAAATACGCTTACTAAGGCTGCCCTGGATGTGCTAGGGTGTTTTTACACCCCATAATGGACATAGGCTGCGAACAGCCTCGAAAGAGGCGTTCGAAACCAACTCAATGCAGGGGTTTTCAGCTCACTTTCTCTGCCACCGTGTGACATGGGCTCTTCACCGGGTGACTGCGAGAAGACAGCAGTAACAGTTTTTGTGTGACGTAAAGTTGCACCATGGGAGTTGGCAGGGCTGCACATTATTTTTCTGCGCATATGATTGCAATCTCTCTTGATCTCAGATGACATGCCCCGTTTATTTTAATGCGCAACTCGAGCTCCCCTTGCTGGTGATTTCCACGTCCCAGTCATCAGCACACGAGCACAGCGCCATGCCCTTTCACTCAGCACGCTCTGTTCATTAGTCCCGGGAATGCTCTGTAAACTGTCTCACATGGTGCATTTGATGGCAGGCAGCAGTTTCCATCGCTTTAAAAGCCTGCATTTTGGAATAGCAACACACGCTGAACTTTGCACATAATGTGTTACCACAGCATACAATAAAATAAAACAGGCATTGGATAAATATTTGCTCTGCTAAACAGAAACTAAACTCCTAGCGTTCGGTTAAAGAACAAATTTAATTATATAGTCCAAACCTTTTCAGGGTCTCGAGCAATTTTCACAGCTGAGCAAACAAGCCTGCAATCATTTCATGTTTTATGATTTGCGTGTGTGTTCTCTTCAGGCTAGCACACCCGGGGAAATGTAAATCGTGGAGAAACAGCTGATACAGTTAGTATTTGATTTAGAGGGAAAAATAGAAAATATATTCATAAATGCCACTCAAATGTCATTAAAAGTTATTTTTTTAGACCTGGTTTATGCATGCAAAAAAACAGCTCTGCTGTTTTATATGAGAAGGTTTTAGGACAATACTAAGCATATATCAGACACCTATGCAAAATATTAATCTTGTTGTGCCTCTGATGTACAAATAGCAACATCCTGTGACCACTGAACAGTCAGTATTAGATCATTCAAATGCTCTGGATGCAGGCATCCCTATTGCCAAATTAAATGTAAATGCGGCAGTCCAACAAGAACGAATGCAAATAAAAAGCCAAATAAACTCAAGATTTCCATGTTTCATGTTATGTAAAGTTGATTGGTGATTTCTGTATTGACTTTCTTTTTGTCAGTGTCACGAAGTGAACCTGCCTTGTTTCATTTGACAGCTACTGTTATTTCGACATCTGTTTGATCATGGCTGGAAATGAACGTTGTAACTGCTAAACCCTTACCGTGGTCTTACATAACATTTTGGCGCTGTTCAATATTACTTTGGGAATCGCAATAAGTAAAACTTGTTGTGAGCTAGCAGGTAGCGAGAGACATATATGATATATTTAATCAAAAAACAAAATATGATGTATCCTCCGAATTCTCCGTTTTTGTCCAATTATTCCAGCTGCCTTGATAGTCACTACTGGGGAAACCCTGGACTCAGGCTGAAAACAAGTAACGGAACCAGTGAAAACTCAATAGATCCGCTTGCTTTTTTATTTATAAGCTAGACCTACTGACTTTGCCACTGCTTGTCGGAAAATTAATCTATTTGTTAAATTAATAAAGGATGCAAAGCTTCGCCAAAAGGTCCAAGAAGCAGCTACCGATCAACTTTATTTTGCAATATATGTTGACCTTTACACTGCTACCAGACCCCCATGCAACCTTCCCATGTCATTGTATGCAAGGGGCCTTCTCTGTTGTAGGTTAGGGCAAAAACCTTAGGGGCAGATCTATATTGGAGATGCGCCACTTTTACGCCGCCGTTGCGTCACTTTTGTGACGCAGCGGCGGTGTAAACCCTGCGCCACGTTGCGCCATATTTACATCGTGACGCATCTATGGAGATGCGTCACGATGTAAAGCCCTGCGCCACGTAAAACCTGCGTCAGGTTTCACGTGGGCGTGTCGAAAGAGGGGGGGGGCGTTCCGTCACAGGAACGCCCCTGAAAAGTGACTCAGTCAAATCTATAAGATTTGACTGAGTCACTTTCCCAACGCTGATGCGCCAAAACCCTGCGCCTGCTTGAAGCAAGCGTAAGGCTTGACGCACCATGTTAGGGATAGGGTAGGTTGGAACAGTGCTGGAGTTGCGTCGCGCTTGCGACGCAACTGAAGCACTGCGCCAACCTTACGCCATCGGATGCATCACGCATCTGTTTATTCCTGCGCCATGATGCGCCGCATTGTAAATGCGGCGCATCATGTGTGGCGCAAGGGTAAACTTGCGTACGCATCATTCCTGGCGCATCCTTGCTGATTTGCAGGGATGCGCCAGGAAACATAAATCTACCCCTTAGATTTTAGCACAAAGCCAGATCATTTAAATTAGTGTGATAGAACTTTGCTCCAAATCCTAAATCAAGTAAAAGTAGACCCAAGCAAGTGGTCAAGCGGTATATCGACTGGTATACCTGCCTATTATATGTGTGCTATCCTTTAGCATACATCTTAAATGCCTGACCCGTGTGCTGTTGTCGACACCTTGCAATTTGTACTAGAAGTTTTACCCAAAAACAAATCCCAGGCAAGATACTCATGAACTGCCGATGCGCCACAGTGCACAGCGTAGAGTCATGCACATCAGTCAGATTTGTAACTGCAGGTGATATCATCAGCAGGTGTCTCTCACTAAATGTGGTGCTGCACTATATTCCACCCATCGAGCAACACAGGGCTGCAGTTTTTTTCACACAGCACTACATTGCAAACTAGAAAAGTCCAGCGCCATAATGTGTGAAGGAATGTGCAAAGGGGGTAGTAAGAGGAAGGAAGGGGGAAGCCAGGGTGGAATAGGGGATGCAGTAGAAGCTGGAGTTGGAAATGTAGGAGTTGGAGCATCAGGAGGTTGAAGGACCCAGTGGGAGAGTAGAAGATGGTTTGAAAGACTGAGCAAAGGAAGTAGTAAGAGGTAGGAGGAAGGGCATGGAGAACTATAGTAAGAGGGAACTGGAGCAAAGAAGAGGGAACATCGTGACGTAGTAAGGAGCGAGAGAGTGCTCAGCAGGAAATGTGAAGGACTGATTCTTAGAGTATCAGAAATTGTGAAGGAGCTGAGTTTGGGGAACATCTGGAGGTATAAGGTAGTTGAACTGGTGAAGTACCATTAAGTGTGAAGGAGCCGAGATGGAAAGTCCATGGCTGCCAAGCAAGTCCTCCATGTACTCACACATGTCCCACAGTCATGCACTCACAAACACTAGTAAATTGGTACATTATCTCAACTGTCTCACCATATGCCCACTCACACCACATCCTTGACCCTCACTTGTAGCAACACACCTATGCATTCACTCACTGTCTCACACAAAACCCACTCCCAGCAGCTCTCCTATACTTTCACTCTCTGACATCAAAATACATACATTCATTCTCTGTACGGCCACTCTGACGCAAAACACCCCTAACCCTCACTATTGCCCTCACATCAACACACTCATGCATTCACTTGTCGTCTTGCCATGCATCACTTCTCACCAAATTACCCTTGACACGTGCTCAGATGCTCACTGACACAATGCCCTCTCACATTCACTCACTGGCTCAATGTGCACAAACTCACACTAACTCAGGCATCGCCCTCACTCATAGGCTCACAGGAATTAACCCATGCTTCCCTCACTATCTCACCCAGCACAAATGCACATTCCAGGTTACTCAAGGCCCTGAGTCATTTACTCTTTCACATCAAGGTATTCATGCACTTACTAACCATCATACCAAACTAAGCACCCACTCCCACTAGATCACCCATGGCCATCACTAATGTACTCCGTCATGGTAATAATCTCAGGCTCTTGAAAAGGCAAGTGAAAAAAGCCTTCTGGCTGGCTGGCATACTGTATGAAGGGCAGAGGAAAGGTAGAGGGGGAACCTATCAGGGAGACTAGAAGGATATTTTGATGAGCAGTGTGAGGAGATCCAAGGCTGCTCCAAAGCATCTTCTTGTCCCCACACAACACACCCATCCTCCTCCTTCATGCACTAATTAACACAGTACACTCAGGCATTAACTTACTGCCTCACCAAGCACCTACTCACAGCATTCCACTCAAGATCCTCAAACATGAATTCACATCAACACTCATGCACTAACTCATTGCACACCCATTAATAATGATTCATCCATAACCCTCACTCAAGCATTCACACAGAAATAGGTTATGTCACATACAACAGTAGACTGATATTCTGTCTAGGAGAGACGCGGGAGGGGTGTTGGAAATGGGTTATTTCCAATTAATCCCCCTGGATTTTTTGCTTTTTGGCTACTTGCTTTTGGACTCTCACTGTGAATGAGTCTCACCAACTAAGCTGCTCTACATTCTGGGAAAGTGCTAAACGTCAGTGTCCATCTTTTAAGATAATTTCCACTGCTATGCAGCTGGATAGGGACTCAGGTCTTGTTACATTAAAACATGCGAGCACACATGCGTGGGAAAAGCATGTGAGAGTGCCAGTAGTTCAGCCCAGTAGCTGCCCACATGTAGCCTGTCCCAGAAGAGATCCTTCATAGATTGGTGCCAACCTTGTGCAGGCCTATAAGGTGAGTAGACATTCATATTGTATATCCGCAGTGCTTACTAACATTCTGTGCACTTAATTGAATTACATATTTTGGGTGAATTCTGCACCACAGCACAGGTTTTCCCACGTGACCGGTCTGTTATGAATCCTAAACAATTACTATAAGTGGATATCAAAAGCACGTTTGGTGATAACTGTACTCCTTATGGTACTTGGAGATTTGTCATATTTCCCTGGCTCAGCTCATAATTAAATTCCATGCCCAATCAATTGCTCTAACGGCAAGCAGGATAATCAAAGGCCACACAATAGAGCATGGCACCGTTTCTGACAAAAGTAGAGCTGGGGAGGAACAATGCACATTTTAATTAGCTGTTAACACTGCACTTGGCCTAGACAAGCCCACACCCATAGAATCAAAGCAGGAAAGCCAGATCTCTTAAGCCATACACAGGAGGTCTCCCTTGTGAAGTTTCGGTGGGAAGATATCGGACAGTTGTGTCAATTAGAAGCAGGGCTAAGGCTCCCAAGAAAGGTCTTTCCATAAACAATTTCAAATTGCCATGTTTAAATGCACTAATATATCACCCCCCAGGGCTTTAACAAACTTTTTATAAACACATAAGGCTACGTGGTGATGACTTGTGGTGCACTGAGATAGTGGCAACTGAAGCACTCAGTGTGTGCGCAGCCAGCGATGATTCGTGATCCGGGCGGGCCGCACTGTTACCAATGTCTTTTGTCTAATGAATTCTGCCTTAATATGGCTACGTGGCGATGACGTGTGGTGCAATGAGTTAGTGGCACCTGAAGCACTCAGCGTGTGCGCAGCCTGCAATGATGCGTGGTCCGGGTGGGCCGGACTGGGAGCAATGTCTCTTGCCTACTGGACTGCGTCATCTGCAATCATGACTCGATCTGAATTGTGAACCCTGCTGTCCACAGTGTGCATTGAAGTCAGTAGTCTGTAAAGACATAACTCTACGGTGCTGCGCCGCTGGGTTCGCAGGGGGCCTGTGTCGAGGAGGCCAGCGGTCATGGGGGCGGCCTCGTGGCAGAGTGAGGGCCACCACTCTGGCAGACACGTTGGCCTTCCCAGAAGTGAACCACGCCCAGAGCCTATTTATTCACACTTTTACGCGGGAGTGGCGTACGTTGGACCAGCTCACTTTGCTTCCGGTTCCGCTTACAGGGGGGGACGACACAGCTACATGACCGAGATCTTCCCCACTGCCTGAGGTAACATGGTTGCGTCCACTGTCCACAACAGTACAAGCCCAGCAGTATATGTACACATGGAGAGGTCTGTGCTTTGCATAGTGAGGTCTGTCCAGCACATTACCGCTACACTTGGCATTGTGTGCATTGTTATTGATGGGTGACTTGCCTCCTTCACACATACTTGGCCCCCACGTCTCCCAACATTCAGCTTTTGTGTGGCTGAGGGGCCATACCATTTTGGGAAGGTCCACTGTTCTGTTCTGCACTGCCTCAGTGGTAGCAGGAGGGGGGGGTGGGTGTTGTGGCCTTCTTGTGTGTCGGAGCTGTATGGGCAGTAGCTCTGTGACATGTGTTGGTATTCATATGTGGTTCTGGGCTGGGCTCCCTTTCATACTGTAGGTAGTCGTCCTGCTTTACACCAGTAGAAGGCAGATGTTAAATTCCTACTGCTAATGCGGCTTATCAGCTGTTTTTGGATCGCATCGCAGATTTCACTGGTTGTGGAAAATATCGGGAAGTGGTGTTTTCATGGGTTTTTTTTGCATGGAAACGCCTACTCTGCCTCTCATTAGCGTTAGTTGTCGCTATCATTGGTGGCGATTTATTTTTGAGGAAGCTATCACTGGAAAACTGGCGATATCAGCAGTTTTCACCAGGTTGAGAATGGGATGAATATTCTTTTGCTGCGGTAAAGTGCAGATAACTCAGCAATAAGTTCTTGAGAATACACCCCATCGTTTTTTTTATTTTTTCGTCTGGATTCGTGCACCCAGCCGCTTTAAAAAAAATAAAATAGTAATATTAGTTTGGCCCTGGGGCTTTTTGTGGGATCCCCTGACCAGGCCTAGGGGTACGGGGTGTTTGTCCCTTGCCCACCTTTCTTGTTTTTTCATCTTTTTTCTTGTGATTCGCATGTAGCTACAACAAAGTCCTAATTAACACAAGGGCTCATTTTAGAGTCACCCTATAACCCAACAGTTGGGACTTATCGCCGAGTTATCTGCAGTTTAGTGCTGCATAGTGGCGAAAGAATTATCGCCCCATTCTCAAATTGGTGCACACTGCCACATTGCCCACAGGCTGACGATACCAACACAGCGTACAATCAACATCGTTACGCAGACAAAGCTGCTGGCTGTGCTGCACCTGTTGGCCTTTGGTATATTCCAACTAACTACTGCGAGAGTCGGTGGAGTCTCACAGCCAGCCATTATAAACTTCCTCACATGTCTTGGATGCATTCTACAAAAGCAACTTAGGGCCCCTGCATCCGCACCACCAGCTCGTCCCAATACCTAGTATTCCTGCACAACCAACCCCAACCCCAGCCGTTGCTTAACACCTCTGTGCTCCAGATCCAAGATTGTAGTCACTGAAATGGGGGTGCGCCAGGTCATGAAGTCTAGTAGTGGAAAAACTGTACTTTATTAGAAAAACATAAATTAACAACACAAAAACATCAAACAACGAGTGACATTGCCAACGGGGAACATCAACTTGTGGATCGAAATAACTGTATATCGTTCGGGAAATCTCAAAAGTCTTCTTGGATAAATGAAGATAATGGTCAAGCGTTAGTATGGTCATAAACATAATATGGTACAATGTATTGCACTTGGACAAACCGGAATGCTTACAGGTATGATCAATCCTGCACAAAATGACCGTAACAGAAGCTTGTGTGGTCGTAACCTTCGTAGGAAAGAAAAGGAACGTTACAACCACACACACTTCTGTTATAGTCTCATTATGCAGGATTTATCACACCGGTAAGCATCAGGGTTCATTTCAGCTTGATACACATGATTGTTCACTTCACCTAAACTGCACAGAAACAACTGGAGACCAAGCAAGGGAACCACGGATTAGCAGCCTTCTGCATGTGTTGGGGGCAACTGACTGCACAAATGTACTATTTGTGCCCCCTGCCGACAATGCACCCAATCACTGCAACAGAAACCACACACATTCCAACAATGTGCAGGCAAAACTGGACCACCAGGGTCTGTACACTAATGTCGTCGCAATCTTCTCAGGCAGTGTGCATGATTCTTACATCTTTCTCAAGCATCCCATCCCTGATCCCCAGACCAGTCCGCCGCCCAGCGATGACTGCCCGACCCTACGCACCCAGACCTCAATGCTCCCCTGCCGCCACCGGCGTGTCTCCAAGAGGGCCCACCAGGTGCCGGAGCAACCTTCTCAGCCGTCGCTGGATTACGCAGCACAGGCCCCCAGCGCATCCTGCTGCACTATGCCGAGGAGTCACGTCTGTACAGACAGCTGTGTTTGGTGTACACGTGGTCCAGCCGAGCTCACAATTCAAATTGAGTCTTGATTGCCATGATAGCGTATCAAGGCCACGCATCATCGCAGGCTGCACACCCGCTCAGCTCTGGTGGCACTAACTCAGTGCAGCTCAAGTCATCGCCACGTGGCGGGAGGCCCGTGTCGGCCAAAATGCCTCGGCTGCCACCAACTCTGTGCACCTCAAGTCATCGTCACGTGGCAGAAGGCCAGTGTCCGGCAAAGTGCTTCAGCTGCCACCATCTCTGTGCACCTCAACTCATCGCGACGTCACGAGAGGCCCGTGTTGGTCAAAGTGCCTCGGCTGCCACCAACATTATAAGCACACAGATACACCCAGATAGAGAGTTGAAATGGCGTCGAGCACGTGTGCCTGGCCCTTTTTATTGGCAGGGTCACATGCCCTGTGACGCCTGTGATGCATGGGTGTGGTGTGGGTGTAAAGCACCTGTGAGGGAGTGGCTGTGGCATGCGGACAACTAGACCTGTGATCAGCAGATCACTACATGGAACACCTGGGACATGTAGCATTGTAGTTCCCTCCCTGTAATCGTGAGCGGTGTGGGCTGGCTGAAACATGCATCCTTCAGGACTTTACCAATATGGCGGTTTGAATCCGCACACCCAGCAAGATAGGTACACGATGGGTGTGCAACTCCACTTTTTCTCAAAAAGTTAAAAAAAAAAATATTATTATTTAAGAAAACTGAAAACATTATATTATGTTAATAACAAACAAAAAAATACAAAAACTATTTTTTAGATATTAAAGTTACAAAATATCACAATTTGTTTTCCAAAATTACTGAAAAAATCATAGCTTTAATGAACATTATAATTCGAAATTAGCCTTCAAAAAACCATTGAAATTCACTGAAAAAAACATAGGTTTCAGGCGTGTTATAGTTAGAAATTAGCATTTAAAAAACCTTTGAAATTCACTGAACAAACCATTGGTTTCAGGCACGTTATAGTTAGATATTAGCATTTAAAAAACCTTAGAAATTCACTGAAAAAACAACAGGTTTCAGGGACGTTATAGTTAGTTGGACATTTCACTCGTACAAAACCAGAGAAATTCCCCCTGTTATAGATAGTTTAGCTAACACTAACTCGTGCCCCCGTAATGCACTGCTGATGATGTCACATATTACGTCATTCTTGACATGGTCAGTGACATCGCTGATGACATCACTGATGACAACTCAAATGACATCACTGATGACATCACTGATGACATCATCCACATGAAAATCTGATCCACCTCCTCACACTCAAATATAACCTTTGATGCACCCACTGTAAAATACAGACTACCATTTTTGAAACCATCCAGACACAAATACCAGTTACTACATACACACTCACTGATTCCTAGTTCTTCAAACATGTCCACTCATTCATCCATACAATCACTCATACATGCAGTCACTCATTAATAGAACACTATCATACGCACTCATAAACCTATACAGACACTCACACACCACCACTCATCCAGAGTTACTCTCACACCTAGTCAGTCATGCAAAGAATCAATCACACTTCCATTTACTGATCTATACAGTTATACACACACCACATCACTGATTCAAACAGAAAAAAATGCACACTTACTCTCTTCTACAATCACTGATACAAGTACACACTCATCCATACAGCCACTCTCACAATCACTGACTTTCAACTATTGTTATTCATATACTTCAACTTTCACATACACTGCCTTTTACATATGTGGTTACTTGGACATGTACCATTGAGACATCCATTCACTCACCAACACACACATACAAACACTTACCCATCCACACAGCTGTTTCCACATGCACTCTTGAACCCATACACATAGATAATCAACCACTCAAACATCTATGCACAGACTCACACACCTCCCACCCACCCACACATACACCCAGACACCCATACAAATACTCAGGCAACCAATCGATAACCCATATAGACTCTCATGTAGCTACTGACCAACCCATGCAGCAGCTTATACAACAACAGACAGACTGATACATACCAGACTGATACAGACATTCACGCAGTTTAGTCACAAACTCATGCATTTAGTAAGACATGTTTAATCACTCACCTAAACAGTCAATCACGCACCTACTAAATCCTCCATTCAGACACTTATACACCCACGCATTCTTCAATACACCTTGGCATATATATAATATATATCTAAACTTTGAAGAAAAACACAGTCACTGGAAGATGTCATCAGTGATGTAATTTGAGCTGTCATCAGTGATGTCACTGACCATGTCATAAATGATGTCATATGTGACATCATCAATAGTGCATTGCAGGGGGCGAGTTATAGTTAGCTGAACTAACTATAACGGGAGAATTTCTCTGGTTTTGTACGAGTGAAATGTGTAACTAACTATAACATGTGAAAAAAGGACTTCCTTTGGCCTAAACCTCATAGAGCTGTACTAAATACCTAACTCATTAATAACTCACTCTCTCACAATCATGAATCAATCAACATTTATTTGAGGGAACTATAACCATAAGTATCAGATGAACACTATAGAAACACGAAACTAATTTGAATGTCTAAAAATGTATTTTTACACTTCATTAAAAAGGATTAAAAACCAATGTCACACAAAAATTTGTAACTCAGATAGTTAATGCATCCAGAGATCTTATACCACAATTCATAATGTGATAACCTGAACACAATAACTAAAAAATACAAAATTAAAGGAGAGGAGAAAAAAGGGAAAGCGGGAACACAAGAGTACAAAAGAGAAGACAGTACATTTAGTAATTTAATGTTACACATCTGTGAACTGCAAATGGTTCAAGCTGGAGCCAGGCGCTCTCAAGAGAATTAAGTGAGTCCTGACAGCAGCTTGTACACAGATTCTGTCCTACGGCGTCGACGCGCTTTGATGGATATCAATTATAAAACCTTCTTTATCAAGACAATTGATAGTACTCTCGGTCTAGTATACAACCGGCATCTTTCAAAGAAACCTGCATAATTAAAGACACATATCAATTGTTTCACATTCAGAGACACGATTTTTCTAACAATCAAACCCCTATTTCTCCTTTCCATAAAAGAACTGCTTCAGTTTAAAACTTCACAATGAGATTTAATGAATCAAAACAGTTAAGAGAACCCAAGTGTCCTGTTCTATGAATGTACATCGGAGCTTCACATGTCATATCTCCCTCATTTCTGTACAATAATTGTCACCAATACTCTTATCATTGGCGACAAAACATACGCCCACCATCATCCATATCACAACCATTCCATTCCCTTTCACTGCTTTCTATCGTAAAAGATGCATCCATTTGCTCACCTATTTAGAATCTTAGAGCAATGGAGCCAGCTTTTGTTCTGACTGTACTTCACTGGATCCTAATCCCAAAGGGGTTCTTATATTGGAGCTTGTGGAGCAAGGAATTTCCTGCGTAGTAATTGATTGTATCCTGGCTGCTCGTTCAGGACGTTCCTATGTATGCAAATTAATCTTAATGAATCAAATTACATTTACTACACCATACCCTGAGTTGTATACTTCTACAATTGTTTTTAAGTATCGCTGATGTCTCACCTTTCAGAAATCGCCACTGACAGTAATGGTCTCTAAACTTATTGTAAATACGAGTAATCCGTTTCTTCAGGTATCACTGATTTCTTATTAAAAACGTTAAAATCTATGAGGGGGAAATAATGAAAAAATTTGGTTTTGCAGATGATTCAGGTCGTAGCACTCCTATTTCTAATTTCTCATAAGGTTACGGTTGTATCGTGAACATAAACCTACCGCTGTAATGGAGCCTGCCACTCTCTTATCACATGCATTGTCAAATGCTGTTGCTCTGACTTGTCTTAATAAGACCCTTCATCAATTAGGTCTAAAAAATACGAACAATGATAAAATGAAACAGTACTTCCTCATGTCCATAGTCAGTTAAGAATATCAAATGCTGTCGCAATGTGGTATAAACATGCGCCCCCCACTCTTATATTCAATTGTTTTGGGCTTCTAGGAAAAAAAACAAGGTTGAGTCATTTCTTGCTAACTCATATCTCTATGCATCCTCCAGTAACCCCTGACGTTCTTACTCCCGCTGCACTGAGCAGCTAAATCTCACTCAATTCTAAGCTTGTTATATTTTCTACAAATTTACAGCATTATCTTAGAATTGGGACCCATATCGCTAATATGAGCATGCTTACTTGCGGACGGCTGCATTTTTTATAATCAGTTCTAAGTTGTTTACCGCCCGCCGCTCCCCATGGTCCCAGTGCAACCAGCCTACTTGTTAGATAATTGTTTAATAGGCACACCATAAAAGGATGCCCTAACGTCCCCACCTTAACTTGTATCACTCAGGGCATGAAAAACATATCTCTCTCCCCCCGGGACGGATGACTTTAAAATTTTAGGAACTATGGGCCATATGTAGGTAAAAGTGAAATACCGAATTCTTAATACCGAATTTTACCGAATCGGTATTAAGAATTCAGTATTTCCGATGTAGATAAAAAATCTGTATTTTTTACAGAATCGGTAAAATTCAGAAAAAACAATACCGATTCGTTAATACCGATCGGTATTACCGATTCTGAATTACCGATTCGGTAAATACCGAATCAGTATTTCAAAATAGCAGCAATTGAGGAATCAGCCAATCCTGTGCATCCACCCACCTCCCAACCAGGAAGTGGCCACACCCATGAAGGTGCATTGAATCTGAACCTTCTGGAGAGGCAGGGAGTGCAGAGGAGAACACAGGAGCAACAGTAAGACCTTTCCTCTAAAAACACTGCATAATGGCAACAAGGAGACAGAAAATGAAGGAGGAGAAAGGTAAAGAAACCTAAAATTCAGCGAAAGGGACCTGCAGATCCTAATTGAGGAGGTGGATAAACATCACACAAAGTTGTTTGGGAAACAGTCATTGCAAGTGCCAGAATCAGAGAAGCGGAAAATATGGCTTGGAATCCATGCACAAGTGAATGCGGTAGGAGTGACCCCCCGTGAAATTGACAAACTAAAAAAAAGGTGGTACGATGTCAGGGGTATCACAAAGAAGAAGATGGCTGCGATAATAAAACAAGCCAGCCTGACAGGAGGAGGACGAAACAGGGCACCTGCACTGACTGCACTGGAACAGCTGGTGAAGCGCACCATTGAGCCTGACAGCGTCAGCGGAATCGGGGATGCAGACAGCTCAGCCAGAGCTGCCAACAAACAAGGTAAGAAGCATGCACACCAAGCTGCGCCCCCCACAACCTACCCCCATTACCCAATGAGGCAGTGTGAATCCCACTCCAGGACATGTTTTACTAAACACCAGCAATGTATGATGGGAGATGTAGTCAATATAACACCTATCATGACAGTCATCCCACTGGACACAAAGGCCTGTGACACACATCACTGATAAGCAAGCAGAGGACAGAAAGATAGATTGGCAGAAATGAAAATGTAATATTGGTACGTAGTCCTGCAAGACTAGTGAGCTAATGTACTATTTGTGTCCACAGGCATGACAAGGGAGGAAGGGCACCCCAGAGGGAGAGATCGGAGGAGCCCGTTGCAACTGCAGGGCACACCACACCACCACCACCGGCATCACCACCACTACCAACATCACCACCACTACCAGCATCACCACCACTGCCATCAGCAGCAGCAGCGTCACCACCGGCAGTAACAAGACCCAGGAGGCATGCAGTTGCCAGACTCCAAGAGATGGAGTTGTCCTTGGAAGACAGCAGAGGTGGTGAACAGTCAACAGTGCCAGTCGATGGCAATAATGCAGGATCGCAGGCCCCAACAGAGCGATCACACACAGGTGCCAGACGCGGCAGGGCTAGGGAACCCAGTCCACCTTTGCAGGGTGAGGAGCATGGTGTGTTTGCAGGGCTGGAGGCGAGCATGCTAAAGGTTCAGCGCCTGCAAGGGAAAGCACTCCTGTCAGTACAGCGGCAGATGAGACAAGTGAATGCAAACATGCAAAACATAGAGAAGGGCATCTTCTCAATGAACAAGATGCTGGCTGAGGGCATGAAGGAAATGGCAGAGGGCATGAGGGACATGTCCCAGTCAGTGATCCTGCTGTGCAGCAAGCTGGATGAGGACAGGATGGCACGGCGCATGGAGAATCATACAAAGGCAGTAAATCACCTCTCCACAGCCACTTCTCTGTTCTGCAGGTGCTCCGTGGCCATGCAGGAAGGTCTGGCACACTGCAGCCGTGATGTTTCAAGGGGGCTGGTTGAAGTTACAAGTGCACTTGAAGTGCTCCTAACTACTCAGGCAGCCAATACTGGTGCAGGTGACATGGGGGACAGTGCGGAGACGACAAGTCACAGCAGTATAACACCCCCTGCAACTGAGACCAGAAGGAGCAGCAGACATCATGGGGCTGGCACTTGATCGATTCACAGTGATGACAGTCTGCTAAGGGAACCCAGCAGTGTTGTGCGTGGCCGCAGGCGTTAATGCAAGCCAAACTTTGTCTACTTAACTGGGTGACTTAACCCATGACAACCTCATAGGGTGGTTACAAGTAGGACTGCCATGTTGTGCCCTTTGAGTAGTGGTGTAGTGCCAATATATTAAACTACATCATTCAAATGCAACAACTGGCTGTGTCTCCTTACTTACTCAGAAATAGTTGCATGTGATCTCAGCCCATCTTTGTCTCCCATCTGGTGCTGGCGCCACTCCTGTTGCATTGGGCTCTGGCTGTGCAAAATCATCATCATCGTCCTCAGAGTCAGTTAATTCAACTTCTGTACCTTTCTTAGTGGCAAGGTTATGCAGCATAGCACAAGTTGCGGTGATCTTTCAGCAGATGATGGGTGTGTACTGACGTGCACCTCCGCTTTTGTGAAGGCAGCGGAACCTGCTTTTCAATAGTCCAAACGTGCGCTCCACAATGTTGCGTGTTGATTTGTGCGCCACATTGTATCGTCTCTCACTTGGGGTCAATGGGTTTAGGTAAGGTGTGAGGATGAATGACCGCACAGCCTAAGCGTTATCACCTAGGTGGAGAAGACAGTGCCACTAATAACAGTCACAATCACATTCATCTGCAGTGTACATCAGGGTGTGTCACAGTGATTTACCTAGCAGGTATCCTTCTCCAAATTCTCCCACAGCCAGGCATGTGTAGATCCCACTGTTCTAGAAAATGTATGAGTCGTGGGTGCTCCCAGGAAATTTGGCCACAATGTCAGTGATTAAGTTGGCTGCATCACAGATTACCTGCACATTAATGGAGTGGGTTGATTTTCTGTTTCTGTAGATGTACTCAGTGGCTGCAGGTGGGCAGATTGGAATGTGTGTCCCATCAATGCACCCTATCACATGCGGGAACTGTGCCTTTTGGTAAAAGTCTATCTTGGTTTTCAGCAGTTCCAGCTGTGTGGTTGGGAAGTTTATGTAGTGATGCATTCTCTGCATCATGGCATCAAGAAAATTGTTGAAGAAACAGGACAGGCAACTCTGTGACACCCCACCTACCGCAGCTATCACCCCCTGGTAACTGCCAGATGCAAGTAGGTGTAGGCTACAGAGCACCTGCACATGTGGTGGTATAGAGTGTGCCCTTGGTGTTGGATGCGCCAGGAGTGGGTGCAGGTCCCTTATCAGGTCCAGGATGGTTTGAGGGTGTAACCTGTACCTTTCATGGATCTCTGCCTCAGTCAGATGGAAGAGTGTGATGCGCTGTCTGTAAACACGCTCCTCCCGTCTCCAGATCCTCACTCCTACTGCGTGTAGCCCTAGCCGCCTTGCTATCACATAGAGGGCCGCTATAGTGATCACACTGTTGCATTTTGGGACTGTTTAAATACACTGCAGCTGATTACCACCTGCTTGCAGTCAGTGGTAATTACCGACTCTTAAATACCGTATTTTAGGAAATTCGGTATTACTGAATTTCTCTACATCTCTTTCATCGTTTTTACCGTTTCTTATTTACCGATTCGGTGTTTGGGTGTTCGGTAAATCCGATTCGGTAAATTAGAAATCGGTAATAAGGAATCGGTATTTACCGATTCCATATTACCGATTCCTTTCCTACATTGGGGATTGCTATATACCGGTCGGTAAGGCAGAAATCTACAGATTTTCGGTATTACCGACCGGTATTTGGGCCACCTACATCTGGCCCCATATCACTGATGTGAACATGCTAACTGGCTGACCGCTGCATTTCTTGTGGTCAATTCTGTATTGTTTATGACCCGCCGCTCACAATGGTCCTAATACGACCAGACTACTTGTTAAATACGTGTTTGATAGACAAACTCTAAAAGGGTACCCTAAAATGCCCACCTTGACTAATGTCCCCCAGGGCTGAGAAACATGTCTCTCTCCTCCCGGGGCCGTTCTCTTACCGGTTTCCGACGCGTGCGTCACGTGTACTTTCAGGTTCGTTTCTGGTATGAGACTCACCATTCTTCTAGTCCTTCTTATAAAGCCAATCATAACTAACACACCTATCCTTCCTCGCGGTTGGCCTTGCTTCTCGACTTCTCGCGATATCTCTATTCCTCGTTTCAAACTACAAACCTACAAGGTGCTGTTTCCTGTGTGCGATAAACAAAGACAAAGGACTATAAGGATCTCTTGGCCTATACCCTTTCTGCCGCCATCTTTAAACGTACAACCTCGGGTTCCTGCTCTAGCAACCTATTACTTAAAAATTTGGCCCCTGCCAAGATCATTGGTAATGTGTTACATGGTTGGAAAATAACTTTTCATCTATTTCCTCAGAGTATTTATTGAAATGCTAAAACTATACATTGCTGCATTTTTGTCATATTGCTCCTCACCTCTGGCATATCTATGTGACAGAATCCCAATTATACAATGAACGATAGCCAGTCTTCCCTAGGATTGAATCCATTTTCTATGGTGTTCAGCCTACACATGTACCACTGTTCTGTCTTTTTTCTGCATGTGTCAATGTCGCCTCTTCTTCTGCTAAATTTCATCCTTTCCAATATATACAATCTAAAATAATCACATTTGTGGTTGAACTGTTCAAAGTGATCGGTGAGTGGAGCATTTGCTTTTTTAGTGTGAAGGGCCGATTTGTGATCTGACAAGCGCAATCTAAGTTCTTGACTAGTTTCGCCCACATAGCCGAGACCACAAGAGCAAATTAAGAGATAGATTAGATTTTTACTACGACAATTGTTCAGAGAATCTGGCCTAAATGTCACACCATTAAATACCAGTTTTTTTGCTACAATACACTGGTAACAAATCGAGCATGTGCCACATGCGTTATTCCCTACTGCTCTTTTATTTTCCAGTGTTCTCTGTCCATTTTGTTCATCCTCTCTGTAGGTATGAACTAGAGAGTTTCTCAAATTTTTATTCCGCCTAAATGTGAACAAAGGTTTCTCCATCTGTTGGTTTCTACCATCATTTAGGATTTTCCAATTTTTGTTTATTATGTTTTTAATTTGATTGCTAATCTGGGAAAATTGGCTCACGAAAACTGTTTTCTCAATATTGTTCTTCTTCATCTTTTCCCTATTCATGTCGAGCATATAATCTCGATCATAAAATCTCACTCTTTTGAAAGAATTTTTAATTAACTTTTTCGGATAACCTCTGGCTTCTAGTTTACTTTTGCATCCCTCTGAGTGGCTATAAAAGTCCTCAATAGATGCACATTTTCTTCTCAAACGGAGAAATTCCCCAAAGGGAATATTGTCTCTTTGTGCCTGGGGATGGTTGCTTCCATAATGTAAAAGGGTATTCTTGTCAGTAGGCTTAGAATATAATTCTACTGCCAATACATTATTTGTGCTTTTAATCCGAATGTCTAAAAAGTTAATACTTTTGTCACTCCAATGCGCTGTGAAGTTCACATCAGATACCTACATATGGCCGATGGTTCCTAAAATTTAAAAGTCAACCGTCCCGGGGGGAGAGAGATATGTTTTTCATGCCCTGAGTGATACAAGTTAAGGTGGGGACGTTAGGGCATCCCTTTATGGTGTGCCTATTAAACATTCATCTAACAAGTAGGCTGATCGCACTGGGACCATGGGGAGCGGCGAGCGGTAAACAACTTAGAACTGATTATAAAAAATGCAGCCGTGCGCAAGTTAGCATGTTCATATTAGCGATATGGGTCCCAATTCTAAGATAATGCTGTAAATTTGTAGAATATATAACGAGCTTAGAATTGAGTGAGATTTAGCTGCTCAGTGCAGCGGAAGAAAGAACGTCAGGTGTTATTGAAGGATGCATAGAGATATGAGTTAGGAAGAAATGACTCGACCTTGTTTTTTTCCTAGTAGCCCACAACAATTGAATATACGAGTGGGGGCAGCGTGTTTATACCACAATGAGACAGCATTTGATATTCTTAACTGACTATGGACACGAGGAATTATTGTTTCATTTTATCTTTGTTCGTTTTTTATAGACCTAATTGATGAAGGATCTTATTAGGAGAAGTCAAAGCAACAGCAGTTGACAACGCATGTGATAAGAGAGTGGCACGCTCCATTACGGCGGTAGGTTTACGTTAACGATACGACTTTAACCTTATGAGAAATTAGAATTAGGAGTGCTACGACCTGATTCATATGCAAAACCGTTTTTTTCATTATTTCTCCCTCATAGATTTTAACGTTGTTAATAAGAAATCAGTGATACCTGAAGAAACGGATTACTCGTATTTACAATAAGTTTAGAGACCATTACTATCAGTGGGCATTTTTGAAAGGTGAGACATCAGCGATACTTAAAAACAATTATAGAACTATACAATTCAGGGTATGGTGTAGTAAATGTAGTTTTTTAATTAAGATTCATTTGTATACAGAGAAACATCATGAACGAGCAGCCAGGATACAATCAATTACTACGCAGGATATTCCTTGCTCCACAAGCTCCAATATAAGAACCCCTTTGGGATTAGGATCCAGTGAAGTACAGTCAGAACAAAAGCTGGCTCCATTGCTCTAAGATTCCAAATAGGCGAGCAAATGGATGCATGTTTTACAATAGAAAGCTGTGAAAGTGAATGGAATGGTTGTGATATGGTTGATGAAGGGCGTATGTTTTGTCGCCAACGATAAGAGTATTGGTGACAATTATTGTATAGAAATGAGGGAGATATGACATGTGAGTCTCCGATGTATATTCATAGAACAGGACACTTGGGTTCTCTTAACTGTTTTCATTCGTGAAATCTCATTGTGAAGTTTTAAACTGAAGCAGTTCTTTGATGGAAAGGAGAAATAGGGTTTTGATTGTTAGAAAAATTGTGTCTCTGAATATGAAACACCTGATATGTGCCTTTCATTATGCAGGTTTCTTTGAAAGATGCCGGTTGTATACTAGACCGAGAGTACTATCAATTGTCTTGATAAAGATGGTTTTATAATTGATATCCATCAAAACGCGTCGACGCCGTAGGACATAATCTGTGTACAAGTTGCTGTCAGTTCTCGCTTAATTCACTTGAGAGTGCCTGGCTCCAGCTTGAACCATTTGCAGTTCACAGATGTGTAACATGAAATGACAAACTGTACTGTCTTCTCTTTTGTTCTCTTGTGTTTCCGCTTTCCCCTTTCTTCTCCTTTCCTTGAATTTTTTATTTTTTAGTAATTGTGTACAGGTTATCACATTAAGAATTGTGGTATAAAATATCTGGATGCATTAACTATATGAGTTACGAATTTTTATGTGACATTGGTTTTTAATCCTTTTTAATAAAGTGTAAAAAAAAATGTTATAGATTCAAATTAGTTTTGTGCTTCTATAGTGTTCATCTGATACTTATGGTTATAGTTCCCTCAAATGAATGGTGATTGATTCATGATTGTGAGAGAGTGAGTTATTAATGAGTTAGGTACTAAGTACAGCTCTATGAGGTTGAGGCCAAAGGAACTCCTTTTTTCACGCAAGTGTATTGAACCCTATTCCTTTTTTTGTAAGGGGGTTACTCTCTTTTCTTCTTCACTAACTATAACTTCCCTGAAACCTGTTGTTTTTTCAGTGAATTTCTAAGGTTTTTTAAATGCTAATTTCTAACTATAACGTACCTGAAACCTATGGTTTTTCAGTGAATATATAGATACATACACCCTTTCAGGCTTAGGGTGCCCAATACATTTTGCAAAATAAGCAGAGAACTCTGGGTAGTTCTCAAATTTAGACAGAGAGCAGCTCCTATATAGAGCACCCTGCAACACCTCCTCTCAAATGTCTGTTTTTTCTAGCAAAGTTTTTAAGCATTGGATTGGCACAGTGCCATCCACACCAAGCTAGAAAGGGGCAACGCTTTTTGACATTTATACAGCAAAGTCTTTAAGCTTAGGATTAGCAAAGTGCCATCCATGCTGAGAAGTAAAATGACAAAAACATTTTACAGTATTACAGTTTTCGATTGGTCAAATACCATCAAAGCCAACTTGGAATGCATAAAAGAATAAAAGGTATTGTTTAGACTTAAACTGGGTGCTTCCTTGTGTCTGGACAAAGCTATACCTCTCTGAAGAGCTCTAATAAGATAATAAGAGCGAAATACGTGTCAGGCGTTGCTGTTATGCTCGGGCTCCCACTTAGGTGCTTAGCTTATTTTTTTGTACTTCTGGAACGTTTTTGGCATTCCTGTCAATATTTGTCTAGCTCTATTGATATATGCCTTTGTTGTACATATTCAAGTATGCATTCCATGATGGCCACAACTGCGGTCGTTTAACTCTGCTGGAATCCACCTTCACGTCATCACAATCATGTGACATTTAGCTTCTGCTGCTTTTTCTACCGGCCTTACACGGTTTTTATTTTCCATCTGAGATTGCGTTCGGCTGCAAAGTTTATATGATCTCAGCGAGTTATATCCTATGGTAAGCTTTTCCTTTGTGGTCCACCTAACTGTCGGGCAGAATCTTATTCTGACTTTCGTTTTAGATTTTACCGCTTTTTGTTTCACCCTTTAAAGTCAAAGTCAAATGGTCTTTATTAGGATAAAATATCCATAAAAGTACAGTTCATCACCACCAAAAAGATATAAAATACAGCATAAAACAATGATAAAAACAAGGTCATTTCCATAGTATTAAATGCAGGTATGGGCAAAAAGTGCAGGGGAGACAAGTAAAGTGCGAATATATTCAATGTGGGTGACATATAAACATCAACAACTGTGTCATTTTGTGCAAGCAGCAATCGGAAGCATAAGATGAAAATATCAATGCAAGTTATCACCTCAAGATTAAAATAATTAAAACTTGCCTAGACATATAGTCAAGGTCAGGGAAATTTGTGCAAACTGACAATTAAGTGTAAACAGTTTCAATAGATATACTAGGCATATAACAGCCTGACGATGGCCATAAGTAAACAAGGACAACAGAGGAAGACAGTCTATATAGTAACCATCGTATTCCGTGAGCGTATCGCAGAATGCAAAAATGAGCTTGCTCTGATAATCATCGCATCACTTCCTAGCCGTAATATTTCAGTGTATGCCATTTTATGGTCAATAATAGCATGTGACCTGAAGTAAGGGATAAAATACTGTTTAGTATATCTGATGTAAAAATTGCTAAAAAGCAAAAAGTGTAAAGTTGTTTGTTTTAGACCATTTCCGCAAGGGCAGGGCAGATGTTCAAGATTTTTATTAAAACCAAGTGGAAAGCAGAGAGAATATTTTACGCTCCCATCTCTAAGGCGAAAGAGAATGCTCCTGTTCCATCTTCCAATGTTCCTTTTCAGATATTCCTGTGGGGAGACTTTATTATAGCCCGGGCAGGACGAGATGGAAATATATCTGCTTATTGATGGTTTGGGAAACTCTGAGCGTTCTCTGTCCCTTCGGAATGAGTCATATAGTAGCTCTCTCACTGTCTTAATGTTCGTGCTCTCTGCGTTATGATGATGGAAAAAGGTGTGTTCTAAATCTACACTAGATAAACTTTCTTTTACAGCATTCAGCCATGGTATAGAGCAGCCCCTATCGCACTTAAGGCAATCACTGATTATTTCCTGTGTTAAAATTGCTGCCGGGTTTTGCCATATCTTCAGCCAGAATAAAGCTGGCCGGGATTTAATAAAATCCTCAACATAGTGCAGGTTTAACTCTTTGTGGCATATGTAGATGGGTGAAGATATTTGTGCCCCCAAAACCTTCCTGCAAAATCTGTTTTCTTCTGTTTGGATGCCGCTACTTTTGGTGTACCCCCACACCTCAGCACCATAAGTTGCGGTAGGTAGGCATTGGGATTTATAAATTTGTATTAGGGGCAGCATCACCTCAGCCCTTTTTGGCTGTTGTAAACTAATGATAGAGTTAACTGCCTTGGCAAGTTTGTTTCTGCCATGTGCTACATGTGCCGACCAAGAGCCCGTGTCTGAAAAAATCAGACCCAGATACGGGAAAGTGCTTGTGCTTTTTAAGATGTTATCTCCTGAAACTATGTGATTGATGCGGTATTTGTTAGGCCCGCAAGACATGATATATGACTTCTTAAAGTTGGTACACAGATCCAAACCAGCCATAAAAGAGACAAAACCCGTAATTAAAGTGCGTAGTGCTTTGGGTGTACGGCCCATCAAAACCGCGTCGTCAGCGTATAGGAGTACTGGGAGTAAATTACCATTGATATTCGGCACATCGCATGAAAGATTAGACAGGGATTTATTTAATTCATTTATGTACAGAATAAAAAGTAGGGGGGCCAAGACACAACCTTGTCTGACCCCTCTGCCGATTAAAATATCCCCGGAGACCTCTCCCTCGTTATTTATCCTAACACGTGCTTTTAGGTCTCTATGCAAGTGTGCCAAAAAATGAACTAGTGTCTCATCTAATCCATAGTTGAAAAGAATCTCCCAGAGTTTCGAGCGATTTACGAAATCAAACGCTGACGATAAGTCCATAAAACCCAAATACAGGGGGACTTTTTTAGCAACGGTATACTTGCCTAAAATGAGATTTAAATTCAAACATTGTTCAACTGTACCCACATTACTTCTAAATCCCAGCTGGCAGGGGCGGAGAATATGATTTTCCTCTGCCCAGAGCCTAATTCTATTAAAGATCACCCTGCCCAGAATCTTCAATGTATTGTCTATTAGAGATATAGGGCGGTAACAACTGGGATTTGATCTGTCGTCCTTTTTAAAAATGGGTACGATAACGCTACTTGACCAGGTATCTGGGATTTTGGTGTTAGACAAATTGTTAAAAACATTACACAACAAAGGGGACCAAAAATCTGGTTCGGATTTAATTAAATCAATTGATAATCCGTCAGGGCCAGGGGCTTTATTCCCTGCGCTTTGATTAATAGCATCTTCCACTTCAGAGATGGAAATAGCAACCTTGGTATCTGTACAAGAGGGGTCTGTTATTACTGGGGCTGTATATATTTTTGCAAAATGCTCCTCCCATGACTTAGTTGGTATATTACAGTTGATGGGGGTTAAGTTGGATCCCATGGACCTCAGAGCTTTTACTTCGCCCCAGAACCCAGTCACATCTTTAAGTACAGCAGTACGTGCAAGTGAATCCCACCTTTCCTTTAGAATCTCATCAGTGCGTGATTTAGTTGCTTTTTTGTAGCTTCTTCTCAAGGCTTTAACCAATGTCGTGTTCCGGGGTTTTTCGGCAAGTGCCTTACGAAGGTCCCGGTTGGCCCGTGAGCAAGCCCCATCAAACCATCTGTTGCTCTTGTTATGTTGCCTAATGGGTTTGGAAATTTCCTACTTAATGGCAGAACATAGCCCGACAAAAGCCTCAACAATCTCTGTGTCTTGGCAATCACTGGAAAGACATGTTTCCACAATTAGAGGATGAGATTTTATAATTCGCTCGAGTAAGATTTTATTATTAATGCCTTTCCAAATGACTCTGCGTTTATCGGTGGATGCGACCAAATCCCTTGCCCCAATTTCTTTCCTTTTAGTGAATTTTTTAACAAATTTGATGGTTGTCAAAATTGGGTTGTGATCACTATAACAAGTTGATAAAACCTTGGCCTTGACAAGACAATTCTCAAGGGCCGATGATATAAAAACATAATCGATGGTAGAAGAGCAGCCACGACCTATATAGGTGGGCAACTGATCGGTATCGGGTAGTCCACCAGCTTTTGCCATGACATTGATTAGGTCCCTAGAGGATAGATGATTAAACAGTTCTTCCCCTCTTTTACAAGGAATTATCGGGGGGGATGAAACTATGGTGTTCTGCATTCTATTATACAAATGTGCATTAAAGTCTCCCCCTAAACAGATACCATCCAGTTTCCCAAACTTATTACCCTCTAACATATCATCAATAAAATCAAATAAAATGATACAATTCTTGTTAGGCAGTGATTTAAAATCGTTATTATAAAAGTTTATGAAACATAACGTAATCCCGTTTGAATATATTGTGGCCTGAAGATGACTATCATTTGTCCCCAAGGGTTTAATGCTGCATCCTGCAGTAATCTTTATCCATGTGGATAAGCCCCCACTAGGTCGACCAGCTTCAGGGCTAGGGGCGGTACTATTAAGGCAAACAAAACCCTCAAGTAACAAACTACTGGTACTCCAAGTCTCCTGAAACATTAAGACATCAAAACTGCTGACCATTTTAGTCCACTCTACAATGTTCATTTTTGATTTTAGGCCAGCGATGTTCCAACTTAATATTTTTAGGTGTTGGACAGAGGACGTATGTACACAGTTGGAAGTACTTGAGGTAATACACTCTACCAAACAAGCTGTTTGGGGATTCTCGGTAGGACTAGGTTTAGACATAACCTGATTAGCTATTGATGCCTCCCGAGGCTGTGTTGCAATGTTTAAAAGTTTGCGTGGGAGTCAATCCTGGCCCTCCAAATCGGTCAGAACTTCGAACCGGTTATAAACGGGATAAGTCGCAGAGATAGGGTGATGATTACTTTGAGGTGGTCTGTAGAAGAAGCCCAGTGGTAAGGCAGTTATGGCCGTTACAATATTAGGGTGGATAATATTACGGTTCAAAATACTTTTTACCAGGGGAGGGTACCTGAAATTTATGACTATACAGTCGCCCACGATATTTTTTGTCAGGGAACCAACCCATCCCACCCGTCTCACCATCAAAATTGCATTAGTAGACTCAATGCCCATCCCCTTAAACTTACATAGCCAATCAATGCACTTATTCTTAAGTTGGTCCCAAGACTCACTTTGATTCTCTTTTAGAGGTGGTACTCCGGCTAAGATTAAAGCGTAAGGACATGCCTCTGGCGGCAGATTAAGTACCGCAGTGGCATATTTAATGGGCCGGGTAAAAGTAATTGACTCCTGATTAGTAAGTGTAGTTAAGTTGGAGGGTACTATCTCAGGGGGGCTGCTATTGGGTATGGGGGGAGACGGGAAGGATTAATGGTCACAGGCGCTGATGGCAAGAGTGGTGTGCTAACCAAATTGCTTATTACAGGGTTACTGGGCAAGCGCACCCTACTGCCATCACATTTAGCACATATATTGTCTGTGGCAGTTAAAGTGCATATGCCACTTCCTCCTTGAGTCGACCTGTTGGTAGCCTCCATGTCTTTCAATAGCCGTTCCCCCCTGCATTGATCAATAATAAAGGTTCCTTTCCTTTTTGTGTCTTCTTTCTTTACTAGGCTCTCCAATCTATCCAGACGTTTAAAAATAAGATTAAATTGTTTGTCCATTAAACTTTTCAATTGTTTAAAAGTGGAATCCACAATAGTGTCAATTAAGTTCTCAGTTGACCGTCCCTGCATACTATTTGCAAGTGTTGGCTCAGTTTGAGTGCACAAAGAGTTAGTATCTGCTGTGATGGTCGTTAGGACGTCAGTGCTATTGGTTGGGCCCTGTGAGTGTGTGCTTACATTGGCCAGTCCCGCATTTGCTGTAGATTTCCCACGTGACCACAAACTTTGGGGGGTTGGTTGAGTTTTATTGTTGCGAGGGGGTTGTTTCCTTTTGGCAATAGGTACTTTTGTATTGCCACTCTTCCTTTTTCCCCCAGTGGTCTTGGAAATTGGGGCTGGTTTAGCAATAGTAGGAGCGGCTTCCATGACCTGCTGTGAGTCAGCTATTTCAATAATGGGGGTCGCAGGCTTATTAGCCTCTATGGCTCCAGATGAAATTTTGTGATGGGTGGGGTTGGCGACTATTATGTTAGGTGTTAGCGGCACAGGAGTCAAAGGATCAGCATTAACAGCACCGCGGGACTTTAATGAGGGCAGTGTAATTTGACCCAATGATAGTCTCCGTTCAGTGTCCTCGATTTCCGACGTAACCAGCAAAAAAGCATCTTCTAACATGCTTTCAAGGGCCGGCGTGATAATGGAAGTGCCTCTGGGGCCCAAACCAGAAGAGGTTACAGATAGTTTCCCCATGATGAATAAATACGCACACTGACCTTTGTTAAAGGCGAAGAGATTGCTTGTCCGGACTGTATTTACAGGGGTCACGTAGCCGTATGCCACACTCGTTGTACAGCATCCACGAAATTTACAATAGTGGCCGGCAAAGAGGGGTGGCCCAGCCCTGCCTCTGTCTGCCCCTGACGGCCACAGACGGCCCGCCCTCTGCCCGGGCTCAGCCCGGCGGCGCCCGCGCGCATCCCGCGAAGCGGAGGAAGCTGTCGTTTTTCTAGCGCCTCCGGGCGCGCTGGCGGCAGAAATGACGTCGGACAAGGAGCTGGGGCTGCTGGGAAACGTAGTCCCCTCTCGCGGCTGCAGGTGAAGTGGTCCGCCAGCGAGGGAGACGCAAGGATGCCCCAGTCAGCTGCACCCCCACAAGGAACACCGCTGGTCACCACGTCTGGAGTCCCGGAGCAGGCGCAAGTGTTCAGTTGTTCACCCTTTAAAAATATCCATTTATTTACCTTCACCTTTTGTGGCAATCCCATTGGTGCCGCCTGACTCCCGCCTTCTGGGTGAGTCCTCTTACGCTTGCTTTATTGACTCTTACCTTCTCATATTTTAAAAGTAAAGCTCTAGTAATTGCAGTGTGTTTCCGTTAGATATCCTGAGAGGGTGTGTGCATTATGTTACCTGCGTGCACCAAGTCCGGGCTGCAATCCGCACAAACGTTGATGATTATATTATTTGGTTTACAGTTCGTGCATCTTGCCCAACTTTGGCCTCAGATCCATCTAGCCATTGTGAATTTTTAAAGGTAAAATCTGAGCCTATATATATTACCTTTAATGGGTGCCACTGTTCACTTTAGACAGGGCCTCTGTGGATAGTCATAATTAATCTATCTATGCCCATGATTGTTGCTCTATTTCATTACAGGCATCCTCAAACTTCAAATGATCAGATTAGGACTTCCTGCCAAAGTCATTGGGAGGTGACATTTTGGCAAAAATTAATATCCTTTTATATAATCTCTTTTGAAGTTCTAGTAGCTGAGCACCTGTACTGTTTGCCACAAGGTATCAGGTTTTTGTTTGTTTTCATTGTGAATCAAAACTCATCACATATCTTAATATTTACACATCTTTTGGTGTAATAGGACTTAATTTTTCCTTTCCTTGATCTTCAACTCACCTTTCCAATCCCTGTTGGCCTTCAGA
Source organism: Triturus cristatus (assembly GCF_964204655.1). Lineage (NCBI taxonomy): Eukaryota > Metazoa > Chordata > Amphibia > Caudata > Salamandridae > Triturus > Triturus cristatus. The sequence goes on from NC_140582.1 coordinate 241,211,358, forward strand.
CGCAAACATTATTAAATGTTTTCTTGATTTGTGTAAAATTCCCCTCAGGTACAAAACATTCTTTATATAATTGCAGGTACCACACATGTGTTCCTAGTGGCTTCCTGAAGAAGGTACTCTGTGCCGAATCGAGCGTAGATGACAAAAGTATTTCTAATACCAAAGCCACCGACTGTCTCTTTGTATCCACGTTTTTGCTATATATCATTAATCCTAATGGAACATTATTGTATGATAGGCTTTAAGCACAATTTATAGCGGTTTCCTTTTTATAGGTTATTGTTTTTGTCTGCATACTTTGCCAGTGTAATATGTTTTTATAATGTGATTGAAGTGAGTGTGAATGCAGACCTGACTGGAGTGTGGATGTTAATTAGTATGTAACATATTTTGTATTGTCCAGATCTTATGAATGAATTGAATAAACTCTTGTATCAGTTTTCACAATATTTCTGTTATCCTTATATGTTTGTGTAAGTGTGATCCTGTCTTAGATGAACCGTGGTGAGTTGCCCTAGGTTTTGTACACTATCCAGTGCACTTCAACTGATGACAGGGTCCGAGCGATGAGGTCTGACCCGGCGCATTTCCCCTCCATCTCATGTAACTCCGCCATGGCCAAATTCACAGTGTTTACAACCAGTCAAAAACAAGGGCATCTATACTCTTGGAAACACATTTTCAGTCTATACAGCTGCTTTAGACGCTAATCATATCCACTAGCCTTGTGCTTTAAGCCTCGATGTAGAAGTCACCCTCACTTGCAATTGCCAATTAAAAACGTTCATTGGTCACCTTCCATGCATTTTACCAAGATGGCCGTCAGATATAATTGATGTCTATTCCTTCCACAGCTCTTTGCTGCCATCCGTCGAAGGGTAGGTATCTGCTCTCTATTGACAGCCCTTTTGCCTCCACCCATGCATAGGCTTTACCTGAGGTGGCCGCTGTCTATGTCCGCACTTTAAACAATGTAGGACAGCCCTAACTGCCACCTCTTCCCAGAGCACCTCCACCGCCATGCTTTCCCCGCCTCCTGGCAGTGCGTACTTCTATTGGTGCGGGAAGAGTTTGGGGTTGGCCTACTGACCACCTGTCCGTGACCGTTGCTATCGTGGGGGAGCCTGTTATAACACGTTACCCTTAGGATAATAATGATCATAATATGCCTTAGCAGGCAGGAAGTTCTTTTTCAAAAAGCGAGCTGGTGAACTCCACTGCGCTGGTGGCTGGCTGAGTATTTTTGATGAACTCCGTGCTCCACTTTGAGTTCGGAGTGCCAAACCTCCACAAACTCTGCCAGTGGAGTTCACCGCCCACCCTTAGTGTAGTGTCTTTCAGGTGGGCCGGAAGAGCTGATACAAATGGTCGTAGGTAGTGGTCTACATACTTAAATGTGGTTTCCAATAGTGATCCTATTGAAGACACTCTGGGACGCCCTGGTAGTTTCGAGGATTTCTTATGGAGTTTAGGCAGGAGGTATGGGATATGCAATTTGGGGCGTTTGCATCTCAGTAAGAGGTACTCCTCCCACTCCAGGAGTCCTCTATTACTCCAGTCCACAAGTATTTCCCCATATCTCAAGTTGGCTGTGGTAACATCATCATTACCAGCAAGATCATAGCATGTTGAGTTGCTGAGTTACCTGATGCCCTGTGATAAATATTCAGATTTCTGGAGCACCACCACATTGCCCCCATTATTTAACTGGCGGATGATAATAGTGGAATCTGCTTTTAAATTCTCAAGTGCTGTAGATTGTTTGGTGCTAAGGTTGTTCCTAGCTTTGCAGTTCTGTTTGTACCTTATACCCTTCAGGTCCTTAATAACCCTTTTTTCAGATACCTCAACTGCATCGCGGTGTATCATTGATGGAAAAGTAGACCTCGGCTTGAAATCATTTGGGAAGCTGTGGCCTACGTCACTTCTAAACTAATAAGATTGAGAAACTGTTTAACATGGCAACTTTGGGCTTTATCTATCACTGACAATGTGTGTAAAGTCTTGATATCATCCATACACAGACCACTCATAATAGGAGCAGTATTGGTGTCTACATTACTGGTATGTTTCGTGGCAATACACTTTTTCACTTTAGGTTTGCGAGTGAAACAAAACAGGTCAATTCTAGTTTACACATCATTTTGATTTGATGATGGACAAAAAGATAATCCAAGCGAGCGAAGCTCAATCTCATCATTGGACAGTATTCTTTAGATAAATTTACCAGGCACATATTGTTGGTTGTCTGCCCCTATTACCATGAGCACTGCGTTTTTTTTTATTCTTGTCTTTGACTGTTTGGTCCTCTTGTTCTTCCTCTGCTGGCTCTTCCTCTGCCACTCCAAAAATGGTGTTCTATAGTTTTTTCTGTCCTCCCCGATTCAACATTTGGAACTGCTTCATAACATATATGGGATTGGTGTCTGTCTGTAGACCACATACCAGAGTGTAACATCTGATGCGTTACTCTCCGAAACATCGCTTTCATCTGATTCTGAGACTAGATGTTGGTCACTTCTGTTTGCAGATGGTAGGTCATTCATAGGTGTGTCACTGAACATATGGTCATATTTCTTATGGAAGGTGAGGGTTCTTCCAGACTGATAATCTTTGAAGTCCCTAAAGAATTACCTCTGCTTTTTACTGGTGATCCCCGCTTCAGTTTTAGCTAGAGGAAGTTGTAGATTTTTAGAAAACTCCTCAAACACCTTTTAGGACACAATGCTGGTAAGTTCTTGCATGAGTTTGTCTATCTCCTCAAATAGTTTAGTGTGATCTTTGATGGCATACTTAACCAAAACTCACATCATAGTCATAGAGCAGTCCTTAGAATTATTGGCCCATCCAGGGAGCATCTCTGGGTCAGGGTTCTCATAGGTAAGAACTGTAAATATCCGCAAACCCCTGGGGACTCCATCCACCTCGATATATTTTTGGAGACACTGTGTCTCCACCCATTTGGCAAGTTGTATCTTGTGTAGTCATTCCAACTTAGCAAACAAGACTTGAATTTTAATACCATCACCAGTAGCAGTGTTAGTGTTTGTAATACTAGTGTTTTGAGCAAATCATTAAGCTTCCAACCTTGAAGCCATTGTAACAAATGTTCCCTAAATAGTCTGAGAATATCTAAGCACAGGTGCTACTATTACCGGGCATGTGCACCCCAATTCAGGTTGCTCCACTACTGCCACTGACCCACAAAGATCCCTAGTAAAATGTGAGGCACCTGGATCAATAGGGTACTTACCACGCACTTGACGGGGCAGCAGACTGAGTCTTCCCACCCAGCCGTGGTCCAAATTTTGAATGGGGTAAATCCCAAATTCCAGAGCGCTCACAGCACCACTGGCCCTTTGTTGACAATATACGGCATGCCAGCAGTCAGCTAGCTCAATCCGTTGAAGTAAATCCAATCAGGCCATATCTCCTATGCACCCAAATTGAGTCATGTTGAGTGTTGTTGCTGCACTGGTGAAGCCGAGGTTTGGAGCAATCCAGATGAACAGTGCAGGTGATACTTGGGTAGTGTGATCAGCCTCAGAACTTAAAAGAACATTGCAAACTCCATGAGGACCTCATGGAGTTTGCAATATTTATGTAAATATATATATATGTGTCACCTACTGGCGCTCTCCAATAGGTAGTTATAGTTAGGATATAGTTTCCATAAGAAAAATGTTTTTTTGATTTGCTTATAAATTTGACAAATCTTCACGGCATTTTCCCAAAAAAGTGGTCCAGTTTGTTTAGTCCTGCATAGAAAGTTTCATGGTGATCTGTCAAGCAAGGGGCCAAGAAAGAGTGGGGGTAAAAAAAATTGCATTTCCTATCGGGATTTTGAACAAGACTACAGCCCGACATGCTGAACGGAAATACACCAAATTTGGCAGAGAGGTAACTCTTGGATCAGAAAGATCCCTTTTTGTGATTTGGTGTAAATCCGTTCAGTAGTTGTGGAGTTGTTTAAGGACAAACAAATTTGTAGATCTAGGGATGCAGACTCCTCGTGGACCCCCTGACAAAGACTAGGGGGTCAGGAACTCTCTACCCTGCCCCCTTTTCACGTTCTCCACCTTTCTTTTTCACTGTCAGACACAAAACACACAAAATGGCGGCCGACACTTCCTGATTTCGACCGATTCGAACGTTGACTGACATGTAACCACCAATCAGAATTACGCTCGCGCACGTTAAGGTGCGCGCACCGTGCGCGCCAATAGATATTTATGTACTTTTAACTGCAATTTTCTCAGGAACTACTGAACAGATTGACTCCATATATGCAAAAGGCACATCCCTGACCTGAGGACTACCTCTATGCCAAATTTCAAGTAATTCTGTTTAGCCATTCGGGCTGTACCTTCGACTAAAGGTCCTATGGGAAAATGCATCGGGAAAACGCGTTTTGGGACCCCCCTTTTTTCTCAGCCCCCGCTTGACGAATCACCCCGAGACTTTCAGGGTAGGAGCTGAGCAGAGCGCCCCATTAGTTTTGAAAATTTCGCGAGGATTCGTCAACCGGCGCCAAAGTTATTCAAAATAGAATTTTCAGATTTCCTATGGAAACTCGGTCCTAACTATAACTATCTACTGGCGACCGCCAGTAGATAATATATATATATATATATACACACATATATATAAATATATATATTTATGACATATAATATGTATATATATAACATAACATATGACATATATATATATATATTAAAAAAACAGAGATGAAAATAATGTCGTAGTTAGGTGAATATTTCAATGCCAACATTAATGTTTTGCACTAAAAAAACACAGAAAATCACCAGCTATAGTTAGTAGAGCGAACTATAAATTGCACCTCCACCATGCACTGCTTATGACTTCACATATTACATCATTCATGGCATGTTCTATGACATCATTTATGACATAATTGAAGCCATCTCAAATTACATAATTGATGACATAACAGATGACATCATCCAATGAGTGTGTTAGTTTGTTTTACAGTTTCCATAGTGGTGGGGAGCTACCATATTACATTTCTACTGAAATTTGCACACCCTATGTCCAGCAAATGGGTGTAAGTGTTTACAAAAAGCATGTGCTCCTAATTCATCATAGGTGTGTAGAGGTATTGGAAATCTTTGCATTGAATAGTAACTCTGTGTGCAGGTGACAGTTGACGACTTATGTTCAGCATGTTCCACAGACATTTACATACTACATACTAAGCATTGTAAGCAGTCTCGAGTTATAAGATAGAATCGCTCAGTTTCTACATAACATAGAAGGCTGTGTGCACCAAGGACTCACCTTTGTACATGTGCTTTTTTTGCACTACTTTATACCCAAATTACATAAAAATTCAACTAATCCGCCCGGACGTCCAATTATCTCTGCTATCAATAGCCTGACAGAAAGCACGTCACAATACATAGATTACTTTCTTCAGGAATACGTCCAAGTTCTGCCTTCATATTTGAGAGACACTGGTGATTTCCTAACAAAGATACAGAATTTCCAGTGGCAACAGGGTTATCTACTGATAACCATGGACATCTTCGCACTATACACGAGTATCAATCACAAGGATGGTCTACGGGCAATAAAATACTACCTCGGAAAAAGAGATGCAAAGTATGACCCACATAATTGGATGCTCATTGACATGATTGACTTTTGCCTCCATAATAATTTATTTTTGTTTCAGAACACAGTCTACCAACAAATGCGGGGCGTAGCTATGGGGGCCAGCTTCTCCCCCAGTTATGCCTGCCTCCATATGGGTTGGTGGGAGGAACTGGTCCTCCATAGAAACTTTGCTGACACCCTACAACAAAAAGTTAAATGTTGGTGGCGATACATTGCCAACTTGTTTTTAATATGGGATGGTTCTGAAACTGAGGCTAAAACATTTATTGATGAACTGAACATTAATGACATCAATCTGAATTTTACATCTGACATCAGTGCTGACAAAGTGACATTTTTAGATGTAGAAATATACATTGATAAAGGGAAATTTGAAACCAAAATCCATAGAAAGCCCACAGCAGTAAACTTGGTGCTACATGCAACCAGTCAGCAGCTGAAACATTTTATACAGAGTATCCCCTATGGGGAGATGATTCGACTAAAAAGAATATGCAGTACAGAGTCCGAATTAGTTAGGGCTCAACAGATTAGTCGATCTCGATTTCTCCAACGAGGGTACACTAAAAAATGTATAGATGCAGCAATTTAAAAAAGTGGGTTAGTGGCTAGAAATACCCTTCTAAAAGTCAAAACCACAGAGGCACCTATGATATCATCCGAACCTAAATAAAGACCTGATGATCAATTTCGGATGATAATCGGATATAGCAAGCAAAACAGGGAAATCAACCGTATTATTCCGATAAAATTGGCCTTTGGTAAAGAATGATCCTATCCTAGGTCCTACTCTACCAACTAGACTCTCCATTACCAACAGGAGAGCTCCCAATATGCGGGATAAGTTGGTACAGAATAATCCAGTAGATAAACCAACAGGTAATTGGTTAAGCCAAAGAAAGGGTTTCTTCAAATGCAGAATTTGTAAAGCGTGCCAATTTGGCACAGATACATCAACATACAAAACTGCATTTAGTGAACAGGAACATACTATAGACAAAGCCCTATCATGTAAAACTGAATTTGTTGTGTATGTTCTCTCGTGCCCCTGTGGACTTAGGTACGTGGGAAGCACCAAGCTGCAGGGGCACAAGAGGATTCTACAACATATAAGAGCTATAACCAATAAAGACCCTGTATATCCAGTGGCTCAGCATTTTATGGAATACCATCAATCAGATCCCAAACATCTCAAATACTTTATTATAGATTGTATTCCATACAGCAGACGTGGCGGTAACACAGAACAAATGTTAAGACAACTAGAAACCTGTTACATTTTAGAATTAGATTCGAAAAATCCTAACGTCCTAAACTTTACAGAAGATCTGCATACATATTTGTAAGATGCTAACTAAACTGGGGTGTTTGACTTTCATCATCACTTTCATCAGCCCTCACTCTTCCTTTTACTTTTTCATAACAGCCAATCTAGTATTTATTTCACTACAAAAAGAATTTCCCTTTTTGGTAGAAAACTAGTGGCATATCTGAGCTATAAATTATCACTGAGCAGCCGAAATGAACCTTACATCACATAGAAGTTGGTATAAGCTACTAGAGACATTCTATTTTTATACATTTTTTTAGATACTTCTAAGTATTGACAAAGGCTTTTGTCAATAAAGTTTATGGTGATCTGCACACATATTGCACAAATTTGCACAAAAATGCTTGTCTGGTTGTCTGACAGATGGTCTAGATATATAATTGTAGAGTGAAAAGACAATTTGGCTAAGAAGATTTCATGCCCGAACAGGGATTTTACATTAATTTTTAGATTCTTGTGGTACGGACATTATCGGTCTAAGTTGTGAGATAAGCAAGAGTCACATATTGAGAAAATGGGATGAACTAGGTATTTATACCATGATTATTTTAATAAATTTTTTCGTGTCTCTATCTCTAAATTTTAAAAATACTGCAATTTGTATTTTTATGAAAAAAGTCTCATTTATATATGCATTTTTGTATTTATTTATATATATATTTATGTATTCAATTATTTATATGTATTTATATATTTATGTGAATGAATTTACTATTTGCATTACTTTGCACAACTATACAACAGATCGAAACCCATGCCAAATTTATTTACACCTTTTGATGTCATGAATGAAATGAAATTGAAAGTGGTAACAGTTTAATGGTATTTATACCGATATTTCACAAACTCTACATAGGAGTCACTAAGCAATGCAGTTACTTTTGAGCACTGTCACTTTAACATTCACGGTGAAAAAAGAAAATAAAAAAACTGGAAAAAAATAAAAAAAATGGTATTTAAACAGTCACGTGAATTCAAAGCGCATCATGTGATCAAGTCTCTACGGAGTTGAAACGCGTTATGGCTGGCTTACCTCAGGAAAATAAATTTGATTGAATGCACAGAGATGTGGTCCGTGCTCCGTTCTTCCACATATTGAAGTGCCAAGCAGCAGTGGAGTTTTTTTTAATATATATCTATCTATATATATATATATATATATATATATATATATATATATATATATATATATATATATATATATATATTATTGCTGCAACTCTCCTTCTCACAACCACCATCCAAAGAGAAAGACAGCACTCGCGGGGGCCGTTTCCAAAATTTATTAAATGGAAACTCTCACGTAAACAAACAGACGCGTTTCGGTAACAACCTTCATCTATGTTTACCGAAGCGCCCGCCCGCCATGTTTTTAAATCATCAAAATGTACATCAACACAAATGAAGGACCAACGTCAATACCGTGGTCTCCAACATCCTACCCCAATCTCGGCGCCATCTTGTAATATATGATAGCCCACATGCCTGGATGACAAACTCCACTCGCAAATGCGATAGGAGTGGGGGAAGGATCCAAATCTGCACGTAAATCAAGCCCTGGATGGGCATACACCTGGAGACATTCTCCAACGAAAGTAAACATGGCTAGGGCTGCCTACTACTACGGGCTATCATATATTACAAGATGGCGCCGAGATTGGGGTAGGATGTTGGAGACCACGGTATTGACGTTGGTCCTTCATTTGTGTTGATGTACATTTTGATGATTTAAAAACATGGCGGGCGGGCGCTTCGGTAAACATAGATGAAGGTTGTTACCGAAACGCGTCTGTTTGTTTACGTGAGAGTTTCCATTTAATAAATTTTGGAAACGGCCCCCGCGAGTGCTGTCTTTCTCTTTGGATGGTGGTTGTGAGAAGGAGAGTTGCAGCCATAATTGAATGCGGGTACACCCCCGCACGAAGAAGCACCCGCCTGAGAGTGCACCTGACTGGTGTTTCGTAGCAGTGATTGAAAATTTCAGGAGCACCGCACGGGTTTAAGTGGAAGACCAGTGACGGACTACGGCACCTACAAGGTGCGTGCCCGCGGAGACAAAGAGTGGGCGAAGTCCGGGTAAGACGCCGGCTGCCGTGCTTTATATACCTGTTTAACCCGTACAAGGCGAGGGGGAACACGAAGAATTTAGTGTATTGACACTGGACGAAAGCAGAAGATGTTTTGTGAATCGGAGCGCCGCGAGGCTGCCTCCACGATGTTTAAGAAAAAGGAAGAGAGAGGGGACAGAAGACAAGAGGGAGGGGACACAGGCAAGTCCAACACCACAACTCAATGCATTGCGCTCGAACGGCTGTACGAGCGAGAGATCAGAAAGTGGTGGGAAGGGACCTCACTACAAAACTACATTGAGGTCAACAGAGTACCCAGAGGTCTAAGGATATACACGGTACCGGCCTATGAGTCCCCGGATCCCCTATTACTTGACGAGTGGGCGGAACACACCGCTGAGTCTTGCAAAGGGATGCTACAAATTTTGGTCAAGTTTGCTTGGAGTGACCGAAATAAGGCACTTAAAGATATTGAAGCCTTGGAAGAAACATTAAAGAAAGAGGAAGATCAAACTAAGATTAATGAATACAGGGAGCAAATGAAGTGGAGTTTGTCATCCAGGCATGTGGGCTATCATATATTACAAGATGGCGCCGAGATTGGGGTAGGATGTTGGAGACCACGGTATTGACGTTGGTCCTTCATTTGTGTTGATGTACATTTTGATGATTTAAAAACATGGCGGGCGGGCGCTTCGGTAAACATAGATGAAGGTTGTTACCGAAACGCGTCTGTTTGTTTACGTGAGAGTTTCCATTTAATAAATTTTGGAAACGGCCCCCGCGAGTGCTGTCTTTCTCTTTGGATGGTGGTTGTGAGAAGGAGAGTTGCAGCAATAATTGAATGCGGGTACACCCCCGCACGAAGAAGCACCCGCCTGAGAGTGCACCTGACTGGTGTTTCGTAGCAGTGATTGAAAATTTCAGGAGCACCGCACGGGTTTAAGTGGAAGACCAGTGACGGACTACGGCACCTACAAGGTGCGTGCCCGCGGAGACAAAGAGTGGGCGAAGTCCGGGTAAGACGCCGGCTGGCGTGCTTTATATACCTGTTTAACCCGTACAAGGCGAGGGGGAACACGAAGAATTTAGTGTATTGACACTGGACGAAAGCAGAAGATGTTTTGTGAATCGGAGCGCCGCGAGGCTGCCTCCACGATGTTTAAGAAAAAGGAAGAGAGAGGGGACAGAAGACAAGAGGGAGGGGACACAGGCAAGTCCAACACCACAACTCAATGCATTGCGCTCGAACGGCTGTACGAGCGAGAGATCAGAAAGTGGTGGGAAGGGACCTCACTACAAAACTACATTGAGGTCAACAGAGTACCCAGAGGTCTAAGGATATACGCGGTACCGGCCTATGAGTCCCCGGATCCCCTATTACTTGACGAGTGGGCGGAACACACCGCTGAGTCTTGCAAAGGGATGCTACAAATTTTGGTCAAGTTTGCTTGGAGTGACCGAAATAAGGCACTTAAAGATATTGAAGCCTTGGAAGAAACATTAAAGAAAGAGGAAGATCAAACTAAGATTAATGAATACAGGGAGCAAATGAAGAAACGCCTGAAAAGCTATGAAGAGAAGATCAAAGCGCGGAAGCAGAGCAAATTTGACCGTGACGAAAATGATTACGCACAGGGAAGAGTCCTAACCTTCGCAAGAAAATTCGACAAACCGAGAAATGATCTCCTAAGTAACACTAAGAGACCTATGCAAGCAGAAGCGGAAGTACCAGTGACATCGGAATCAGAAGTCACTGAGAATGAATCTTCGGAGGATGAGAGGAGTACTGCCTCTGGATGCGGTCCAGCGCATACTCCTTTTCGGGAGGAATTCAAACTGATCCGCCAGTCCTGGCAGAGGGGAGGCAGAGGCAAGCCCCCGGAGCAAATGGGAAGAGGAAGACCAGGAGGGGACAAGGGGGTCGGAAGAGGCAATGTATCCCCACCGGCAACGCGGAGCAGAACGGCGTATACCAGAAGAGCCTCCAACAGGAGACGGTAACGAAACCTAAGGAGGCTAATCTTACCATTATTAATTTAACGACCAAACATTTGACAAAAACCGAAGAGTCAGTCCTCGAACTAGGTCTCACATTTTGCCCCCATAAGACCATGGAATTTACGCAGACGCGTATTGATCTCTTCAAATTCACGCGTAAATTGAAACTGCATAAGTACTTTAAAATTAAACCACCAATTATGAAATCCAAATCACTAGCCAGTACAACTCCGGCTCCGGATGAACTTGCAAGTGGGGACCTTAACGCTATTATGGTTCTGGAGGAACTAAGAACTGAAGCGGAAGATGGCACTTTAACATCTTTGAGGCAATCACAACAACTAGCTATCACTGGCATAAAACAACAAGGTGGACTCACTAAATTCAAACCGGTGTCACAATTCTTACCGCAAATGGCACCTGATGCTATTGAAGTCTTTTCGGAAGCGGTCACGAAAGATTTGATACAGCTCCGACGGAAACAAAGATTCAAAAAAGACATAACAAGTGAGAGGAACTTCTCTTTCAAACAACAAAAGGCCCTTGAAGATCTGAGGAAAGACAAAGGAATAGTATGTAAGCCCTCGGATAAGGGGGGCAACATAGTTCTACAAACTAAAGCGAATTATGACAAGGAAGCGCTTCGCCAACTTTCGAATGGACAGACATATATTGCCATTGATACGAACACTTACCATGAAAGCATGGAGAACTATCACTCCCTCATTTCCAGGTGGCATAACAAAGGTTTCCTGACAATAGATGAATTCCTATTTCTTAGAAGGCTGAACCCTATTATTCCAACCTTCTATCACCTCCCAAAGGTGCATAAGAATAAAGAGACACCACCTGGAAGGCCAATTGTGGCTTCCCAAGGGAGTCTCACAGAGAATATGTCAATTTATGTCGACTCCTTCCTTTTGCCCCATGTCAAAAATTTAAAATCCTACATCAGAGATACGAAAGATCTGTTGGGACACATTGCTGCTTTGGAATGGAAGGATGAATACAAACTGATGGTTCTAGACATTACCAGCCTATACACCTCTATAGCGCACTGTGATGGACTAAAGGCAATGGAATATTTTCTTAAAAAACGCCCTTTGAAATACCTTGAACATAATGAATTGCTAATTGATTTTGCCAGATTCTGTCTTACTAACAACATCTTTCTGTTCCACACACAGCTATACAGGCAGATCTCGGGTACAGCCATGGGTACCTGCTTCGCCCCCAGCTACGCGAACTTGTTCGTAGGCTGGTGGGAGGAGCAGGTAGCCTGGGACACATCTAACATCCAATGGACAGAAAAGGTGGTCGTGTGGTACCGTTACATAGATGACCTGTTCATCGTGTGGAACGGTTCACTCGACACAGCTAGAGACTACATAGATGTTTTGAATAACAACATAGTCAATTTAGAATTCACAGGTGAAATAGATGCTGTTTCAGTGAATTATTTGGATGTGAACATCTATGTAGAAAAGGGATTACTGAAAACTAAACTCTTCCGCAAAGAGACAGCGGGTAATTCTGTCCTTCATGCCTCTAGCAGTCATCCTACGAATCTGGTTAACAGTATCCCCTATGGGGAACTGCTTCGCATAAAAAGAAACAGTTCAGACGACAGAGAGTTTCTAGTGGCAGCTAACGATAGCATCAGACGTTTTGAAGCCCGAGGTTACAGCAAAGGGGTTCTTGAGAGGGCTTTTCAAAAGGTGAAATCAACTCAAAGGGCTGATTTGCTCAAAAATACAGAAACCATGAACATGGATGACATTAATGGGGGCAAATTTAGACTCATAACTACGTTTTCTAGGGATGCAGGGCACCTTAAAAGAATCATGCGCAAGAACTGGCACATTTTACAAACTGATGGCGTGATAGGGACTGATCTTCCACCCTACCCCCTCGTCACATTTAGAAAAGCGAGGTCTATCAAAAACGACCTAGTGTGCAGCTATCTGAGGGACGTCCCTAGATCACCCTTTGGAGCTCTAGGGTTTTTTTTTCCGTGTGGTAAATGCAAAGCCTGTAAAGGAAGTAAAAGAGTGCTTAGTTATGACATTCCCATTATAGGTATCAATAGGAACATCAGAAAATTCTTGACATGCACCACACCATACACTGTTTACTGCCTAGTATGCCCCTGTGGCCTACGCTACGTGGGCAGCACTATCCATCCTGCTAAAATCAGAATCCTAGAACACATGCGGGCCATCAGTAAAGGAGACGAGACCTACCCCGTAGCACGTCATTTTGACAAAACTCATAATCGTAATCGAGATGAGTTGAGCTACTTCTGTTTGGATCATGTACCAACGAATCCTAGAGGGGGAGACAGGATACTGAAACTCCGGAGATTGGAGTCACGGTACATCATCGATCTCCAAACTAAAACACCTTGGGGCCTTAATAGTAGTGAAGAGTTAGTTGTACACCTAGGGGAGTGAAATTCTATGCTGTCCCCCCCCTCCTTCACTTTACTACTACATGATGACTTTGGATGATGCCTTTGTACACATTGTATATAACGGACATTGCATGTGAGTGTATATATATTATGGTATCTGTATATACGCCGTATGCACGCATTTGATTTACATGTGTCTATATGGCACTCGTATATGTATATAAATGTATATAATTGTGTGTGTGTATATATTGGCTGACATTCGTAATCGCATTGTAACCCGAGTCAGGACCCGTTGCTTTACCTTGGTTGCATCCTGTATAAACATCACATATGGAAGATTGTATTATATTGTAAATAGTGTCTCCAGATGTATAGACATAGTAGTTTGCTCACCCACTCAGTATTTTATATCGAATAATTTTTGTTAATGTATAAAACTCCGTAGTAGTAGGCAGCCCTAGCCATGTTTACTTTCGTTGGAGAATGTCTCCAGGTGTATGCCCATCCAGGGCTTGATTTACGTGCAGATTTGGATCCTTCCCCCACTCCTATCGCATTTGCGAGTGGAGTTTGTCATCCAGGCATGTGGGCTATCATATATTACAAGATGGCGCCGAGATTGGGGTAGGATGTTGGAGACCACGGTATTGACGTTGGTCCTTCATTTGTGTTGATGTACATTTTGATGATTTAAAAACATGGCGGGCGGGCGCTTCGGTAAACATAGATGAAGGTTGTTACCAAAACGCGCCTGTTTGTTTACGTGAGAGTTTCCATTTAATAAATTTTGGAAACGGCCCCCGCGAGTGCTGTCTTTCTCTTTGGATGGTGGTTGTGAGAAGGAGAGTTGCAGCCATAATTGAATGCGGGTACACCCCCGCACGAAGAAGCACCCGCCTGAGAGTGCACCTGACTGGTGTTTCGTAGCAGTGATATATATATATATATATATATATATATATATATATATATATATATATATATATATATATATATATATATATATTTATGAAATATAACATGTATATATATAACATATAACATATATATATATATATAAAAAAAACAGAGATGAAAATAATGTCGTAGTCAAGTGAATATTTCAGTGACAACATTAATGTTTTGAACTAAAGAAAACACAGAAATTCACCAGCTATAGTTAGTAGAGCGAACTATAAATTGCACCTCCATCATGCACTGCTTATGACTTCACATATTACATCATTCATGGCATGTTCTATGACATCATTTATGACATCATTGAAGACATCTCAAATTACATAATTGATGACATCACTGATGACATCATCCAATGAGTGTGTTAGTTTGTTTTACAGTTTGCATAGTGGTGGGAAGCTACCAAATTACATTTCTACTGAAATTTGCACAGTCTATGTCCAGCAAATGGGTGTAAGTGTTTACAAAATGCATGTGCTCCTAATGCATCATAGATGTGTAGAGGTATTGGAAATCTTTGCATTGAATAGTAACTCTGTGTGCAGGTGACAGTTGACGACTTATGTTCAGTAAACGTGGGCGTAGTGCTCCGCTCCGCCCGCGGTTTGTGCGTAGTGCTGCCTACTTCGCGGTCCGCAAAGTAGGCGTAGCAGGCAGACTACGCACACGCCACAGCAGAGCAGAGCAGAGTTGCCTGACACCCACCTCCCGCCCGCCCTCATTTTAAAATTACTTACAACGTTAAAATTAAAGAAAATTACTTACCTGAGCTGCGGCGTTCCGGTGCTCCCTGTTCCTGCTTCCTCACCGACTTCTTCCTCACAAATGCCCATGCGCGGTCGCCCGCGCATGCGCATTTCTCCCAAGAAATGCGCGGTCGCCCGCACATGCGCATTTCTCCCAAGAAATGCGCGGGCGCCCGCGCATGCGCATTTGTGAGGAAGAAGTTAGCGAGGAAGCAGGAAGAGGGAGCTCCGGGACGGCACAGCTCATGTAAGTAATTTTCTTTACTTTTAACGTTGTAAGTAATTTTAATATGAGGGCGGGAGGTAGGCGGGCGGTGCATAGTGGGACTACGCGGAGTGCGCAGGTGTGCGTAGATTTGGCCCCACTCTGTGATGCTCCGCGTAGCCCCACTACGCCCACTCCGCCCAGGGTTAATGTTCAGCATGTTCCACAGACATTTACATACTACATACTAAGCATTGTAAGCAGTCTTGAGTTATAAGATAGAATCGCTCAGTTTCTACATAACATAGAAGACTGTGTGCACCAAGGACTCACTTTTGTATATGTGCTTCTTTTGCTCTAGAAGATGGGCTATCTGTAAAGTTTTCACCACGGTATGAAGGCTGCAAGTAGTATAATCTTTAGCACCTTCAGACCTTGGTTTTTTTTAAGTAAATAGTGTCTTTTTTGACAAATGTTGCAAAGAGTGTACACTGTTCTTAGTAGAGACCTTTACTCTATAGTGTATTTCTCATAAGAGTTTCACTGTCTGCAAACAGTGTAGTACAGAGTAACCACTGTTTACAGTATCCACTTTTCTACTCATGCCAACTTCATTTCTTAATATAGGTTTGGTGAGTGTGAGAGGTTTGATACAAATAAAAGCTGCCGGGTGTAGGGTTTTAAGTTTGGAACAGATGTTGAGTATCTTGAGTAACTTGACTTTCTCTGAACAGTTGCATACATATTAATCACTGTGTGCAATGAGTGTTTCCCATATATCTGTTGTTGATTGCTAATGTGAACTAGGACACGTGAAGTGTATGGTATAGGGCCAATGTTGCTCATGACAAATGCTTGCTACACTTTAACAAGTTGTATCTGTGATGGCATTAATAATTCTTCGTATTATTCTGAGCAATTTTACACTTACTTTCAGGTCTCTAATGACATACTAGTTTATAGAGTAATGTGTGCTAAAGAAGCTTGGATGATGTCATGGGTGCTGTCATGAATGATATCATTTGAGATGTCATGAGTGAAATCATAAATGATTTCATTAAACATGTCATGAGTGAAGTAATATGTGAGGTCATAAACTGTGCATGTCGGGGGCACAAGTTAAAGTTAGCTCTGCTAACTATGAGTGCTGAATTTCTGTGTTTTTTTAGTTCAAAACTTTAATGTTGTCACTGACATATTCACTTAACTATAACGTTACTTTAACCTTTTGTTTTTCAATTAATTTGTACTTTTTTTAAAACAAAAAAAGACCTTTTATGACACTTAATTATAATGTCACTTTAAGATATTTTTCAGTGAATTTCTAGGGTATTCTTAAAGTAAAGTAACATTTTATTACCATTCATAAAACCAACCCTCCTCCGCTAATGACCTTTAGCAGTGCACTGCAGTAAGTTGGCAGCAGGGCCTTTCTTGCGGCCAAGTCCAGCGGCAAACCCCCTACAGGCAGACAACCCTACGCTTCGTATGGCCTTGCGCAGGAGCGAGTTAGCAGACAAGCCCCGCAAGCAGCTAACCCCTTGCTGCGCACAGCCTTTCATTGTGTGCGGTGTGTGGTTGGCCATAAGGTCTGGTTTACAGCCAGGCCCTGCATCAAACTCCATGCAGGCAGCAATCTGAAGGCAGCCAACCCCACGCCACGCATGGCCTTTGGTCGTGCATGGTGAGGGGTTAGCCGCAAGGCCAGCCGTGCAGCAAGGCCCTACTTCCAACTCCCCGCAGGCAGCCAGCCCCAAGCTGCACACATCCTTTGGCCATTCACAGTGGTCAAACCTGCAGTAGGCTGCCAACCCCACGCTGTACACAGCCTTTGGTATGCACAGGGTAGTGTTGGCCTCAGGGCCCTGGGAGCCAATCCCCTGTAGCCAAAATATTTATATTATGGGGAAGTGGCAGGAAGCCAGCTCCCCAAGCCATTGTTGGCTCAATGGACCCCATTCCCTGGGGCTTAATTTACTGATTGAAAGGTAGGTGAGTGCAATCCCCTCTCTGAGCCATTATAGTCCCTGGAGAGCCCAACCCCGGGGCTGGAATTTGCATTAAAAGGAAGGGGGGCCGTGTAGCCCCCCTCCCCCAGCCTTTTCGGGACCTGGAGACACCATACCACAGGGCCATCATTTTTTTTTAACAGGTAGGGGGCCATGTGACCCACCCACCCGTGCATTTTGAGCATCCAGGGACCCCATACCCTGGGCTGTGATTTTTTTTAAAAAGGATGGGGACATCTGGCCCCCTCCCTGAGCCAATTTTGGCCCAGAGTTCCCCATCACCCAGTGCCCAATCATTTAAAGGTAGGTGCTTCAGTGCCCAGCCGGGATCACCCACCAAGCGCACGTTGCGGCCCGCGGTGGGAGCCTGTTCCCTGCATGCTGTGGGAAATGGCATTGCTCTTGTCAGGAGGGAGCAGCTATTTATGCTGCTTCCTCCAGGCTGGAGCAATCTGTTATTCTATTTTCCCTCCCACATCAGTACGGGCAGGGAATCAGATCTCAAGTCTGCTCCCAGCCAGTGGGAGTCTTTTTGGCAGGAGATATGAAAATGCTCCCGCCAGATCTGACCAAACACATGTTTTCCTGCCCACACCGGTAAGGGTGGGCACCCCGAGACACAGAAAATTACCCGGCCCTGGGGAATGGCGTCCATGGGGCCATTAAATGCTCTGGGAGGTGGGCCACATGGTCCCCTCCCTTTTCTTCAAAGTCATGGCCCATGGGGATGGGGTACCTGTGGCCGAATATTGCTCAGAGTGGGGGCTGCATGTCCCCTTCCCCTAAATAATAAAATTCGGACCCGGGGCCAAAAATGGCTTAGGAAGGGGGGGGGGGGGGCATGCGGGGAGTCCTGCTGGATTGGGGCAAAATTAGCTGAATTATTTTCAATATTGGCTCTGGGGGGGGGGCCCTCTTGGTCCCCCCCTGTGGGGGTCTCGGGAAGTAGGGTATCCCTAACCTGTCCTTTCATATCATTTATAAAACAAAATCAGGACAGGGGACTAAGTCCCCGAATCCTGTAATGGCTACCAGCAAATTTTTTCTCATATTCCTGGCAGCCAATCAGAGTGCTCAATCCCACAGGATTCTGAGTCCTGCGGGAGCACAATGGCCCAATGGAAAAAAGCTCCGTGCACCACTTCTGCAATACTTTTAGAGACTCTTGCTGACCCAAGTGTCCAGATGTGCAATTTTTTTTTAGCCCTTATTTTCTCAAAAACCACTGAACGAATATACATCTAATCACCAAAAACATAATCTGTGGGCCGAGATCAAGCTTCCTGCCAAATTTGGTGTAATTCAATTCAGCAGTTTTTGTAGTAACCGTTCTTAAAGAAGTCTTTTTCGCCTCTTGCTTATGATTCACCCAAAAAACTATTAGCAACACAAAAAGCCCATTTCCTATGGAAACGCTGACCTAAGTATAAGAGAGAGATAGCTATAAAGATATAGATAGAAATATATAGATATACATAGAGATATTTTCAACCGCTAATAAGGTAATGTCTTGGCTGACTGGGATTTATATTTAAAAAAATGTCTCTTTGCATTAAGAAATACAACATTTGTCCAAGGTTAGCGAAGAATGCTAAAGTGAAGACCCTGATTTCTTACAGGGTGATCCTTTGTCTTCGCCAGTAGCATCTGCTCATGCTCTGATGAAAGACTTTGCATGCTTGGCAGGAAACTAGTTTCCTAGATCTTGCCCTGAAAGTAAAATGTGCACGAAAACATGTTTGTACTGCTTTAAATGTACTCTTTCAGTACAGCTGAACGTGAGTTATGTGCGAAGTTTATCGAACGTTTAAACAGATAATTTGTTTAAAATTATAATTTTTCAGATAATCCACAGTTGCCCAATTGCCAATTCTAGTTTCTGATGTTTGTGCATGAACTGTGCTGTTTCCCGACCCGGATGACAGCTGACCTCATGCTATTGTAGGAGGACAATGTTGGTCTCTTGCCTTCCCGATTCTTTTTTATTATCCTAATTAAACATGCAGTAGGACTGTAGAGCTCTCCGTAGCCCTGCCTGTTGCTTTTCAGTATCTTCAGAGCGCTTTCATTTGTTAGCCATGGACAACAAGGGTGCCCATGACCAAAAACTGGATGCACTGTGTACCTTCATGAATGTAAATGAGGTTTGCATTATATTTGACATTCCCCTCAAAAGCCTGTTTTATACATCCTAATACTCGGGCTCCGGGATAAGATAAGGTTTACCGACACCAGAAGAAACCCTCGGGATGGAACCTCAGCCGGAATGGTGTTGAGTTTTTTTGCAGTGGTGGCTCCTCCGCTAAGGCGGAGGAGCATTGCCCCACTGTTCAAAAGAAAAAACACAATGATAATAACGTATCGTTATTATTATTCCTATAGAAGGAATGGCTCATGGGGCGGGGCTGGGCAGCTCAGGGGGAGGAGTGGTTTGCACTCCCTAAGTGCGCATGACTGCTTGGCTGGCCCTCTTGGGCCGGCCAAGCAGTCCTGCACACTTTGCATGTTCCCCACCAGGCTGCATTACACAGCCTGGTGAGGAACATGCAAAGCCTCTCTCTCCCTGTCTGAACACCAAACCACAGCACTCAGACCAATCACAATGCTGCATTACAGCGTTATGATTAGCTCAGGAGAGCCTGTGTGCCTGGGCGCTTCCTGCTGCTGCCAGCTGTGACTGGAGACCAGAAGATAAAGAGGAGGGAGGAGAGGCGGCCGTCCTTCCATCTCAGGTAAGTCCTATTGTTTTTTTCCATTACACCCCCCCCCCCCCCAATCCGGTGGCAGCCACTATTGTTTTTTAGCACATCAAGGAATTGAGTTGGCAGAGGTTGTAATTAATGTTGTTCTAATTACTCTGAGTGTACTCTGATTACTTTAATCTCTGCTGTCTATTTAAAATAATATTACAGAATCTCAGGGCTTTTTTGCGTCTGTAACAGATGCGCAGATGGGTTTGGTTACTGGGTGGGCATTTTGGTGTTACAGAAGAGTCTGCAGACGCTTGTGCAGCCCCTTTTGCAATACAAATAGCCCTGGCACACATGTAGCACCAGCGCTATCTCAAGAGGGCGTTCTCTCATTTGCATGGGGTCGGTGCCCCATGCAAACTGCGGAATGTCTTTGTCACTGTGCCCACGCTGTATTATAGATGGGGGCGTGAAGGCAAAGAAGCCGTTGAAAGACTCACTGAAAATGTGCCACAAGAGTTCTGCAGTCATCAGGCAGTGTGCAACAAAAAGGTGGCACACTGGCTGATGATTGTAGTTCTCTGGAGGTGGGGAGGCAATCCCATGGACCCCACTGACATCCCATTGCAGGCGCGTGTAGTCACTCACTGCACCCACCTGAATGGGGATCGCTCTCTCCTCTTGAAAGTGCAGGCGGGTGCTGCCTGCACAGTGAAACACGGAGCGACTTTAAAGCAAACATTCCTTTATTCATTTGAATGTGTTGCCGTCAGGCAGCACGAGTTCGCAGCTGCCCTGGGAGCAGCGCATGTTGCATAATAGGGTGCACTTTCTCTGTTTGTGCATGGCTCACCTATTTAAAGGTGCACCATGGCACAAACAGGAAAAGTGCACCCTGTCTGTAATAAGGGCCAGGTTGTTTAAACAAGCCTTCAAGTGAAGTAACCCAGGAAGAGCCCTGCACTGGATCAGGCCTCAAAGTCTCTTGATACTGTCTGCATAATTAGCGCCATGAAACCCTAGGGTGTACAAGCACTTTAGAAATACAATTAACATTAACCCTCTAGATGGGTCTGTACCTGAAGTGATCACTGAGGCTGACAGAGCCCAGAGCCCACACCAGCATCATCTAAAGGCACAGGGTAAACTGTAAAAATCGTTTCTAAATAATCTGATTCTTTCAGTCAGCAAAGAGTGCACACCACTGCAGCATCAGAGGAGAACCAGACCTAGACAAGAGCAGTATGGATTGGGCCTGGAGCAGTATTGATGACCAGCAAATATCATGAGGGATGACTCTGATCAGGGAAGAAACATTTTGTAGGATCAGCAAGATAAAGTAGTCAAGTTTCACAGATGAATCAGGTCATTCAATCACTGTCAGTTCAGAAACAGGCATCACTTATAATTCAGTTCAAAGAACAAACAAAATATACATCAGTTTTTCAACAAACTTGCAGAATATGGAGTAGGAGATGCATGGATTAAAAGAATCTGAGAAAGAAGTGCTTTTGGGAAAAAGTGAATGGAACACTTTCATTTCATAGCACTTAAAAAAAACTTTGTTGTTGTTTTTTTAAATGTTATCATGCAATACCAATGCAAGGGTACAAACATACACTCCCCAATAGTCTTTGAAGAGGTGTCTCCACACAGATTGGAGCGCCCGTAAAACAGTATTTCTGCGCCCAAGATTTTCAAGTGTTTTTTGGTGCAGCCTCTCCATTTATACATTTCTTCTTCAGCTTTGCAGCAGAAATGCATACCCTATCCCCAGGTGGACAAGATGGGCGGGGTGAGGTGGGGTAGTCCGAGGACCTCCAGTGCTGGGCTATATCCCATTTGGCCATTAAGTATCCCGGGCCGGCAAATGTCCTGTGATATCTATTATCTGCCCACCAATCCTTTTGATTTTATAACACATGAGCTAAATTCGAACTAGTCTATACTAAGCTGAAGCATAGGCCAGAGGTGGAGACAGACCGAAGAAAAGCATGCCTAAGGCTGCAATACAGGCTGGCACCAGGAAGTGGAACCCAAGGAACAAACATATATAGAAAATCTTGAGGCGAGTCATTAAAAAATCTGGCATTGTGGTTTTTACAAATTCAGATAGACAAAAAGAGAGATGACCCAACTCGTTCCAGGGAACAGGGCACTTTAAATCAGTAAGAAAAGAGAATGAGCCCTGGAGGTAAATCGCATCCACTTCCACTCTAAAAACATTCACCCAATCGGTTCTATGTTACCCCTATTTACCTCAAGACTGCCCCATGCTACTTATCTTTGGCACACAAATTAGACCCCAAAAAGAAATGTAATGCTTACGCAGTTTTATTTAAAAAGAGTTTCTCTCCTCTCATATATATGTTAAAAATCTCAGAAAAATCCGAAGATGGACACAAAACCAACAAATTAAAAATCACAGTTCATACAATACAGTATCATTTATCAACATATTGAGTCACTAAAAAACCTAGACCCAAAAAAAGCAAACAGTCATAAATGTCTGTTCAAAATTAGTATGATCCAAATACAATACATAGTATGCGAGGGGTCTTTAGTAAGAGAATTTCTTTCTGATCTAAAATGTCCTTTGTTTGTTTGGATTCTTAGTTGGCACAAGCGTCGGCGCGTTTCGGTGGTGTATTGGGTTTATAAACAGAAACCACCTTCTTCAGGACGACAAATGATAAAGGGTCACTTTTCTCCACAATATAGAGATTTATATCTATACAAAGAAAAAACAAATATCAACCAAAAAAGAATACATAATCTCATAGAGATTAAGACATTCATTGTTAAAAAAAAAACTGTGTGCTTTAAGTCCAACAAGCATTACAATCACATAACTATCGAAGATACTTCTATCCCAAATGCACTTCATTTCAAGTTGGGTTTGGGTGCCAATCCCTTAAATATCAAAACCCCCTGGAGCCCCCCATTTTTATAAGAGGCGAATAGACCAAAAACATAGCATTCCCATACATTCCACTCACACTCCTCATGTTGGCGCTGCCTCCTATTTACGCCACCCTTGTAAATAGGGTGCAGCGTCAAAATCAATAGGTGTTGCAGTGGAACGCCCACTGCAACACCCATTGCCCTTCCCTTTCACTATATTACTGCGTGAGAGGGTGCCTTAGTAACAAGGCAGCGTTAAGCCATGTTAAGTGGCTTAATGCTGCCGTGTGAATAAGGCGAATTGCCTATCGTTACCACATCACTAAAAGCGACGTTATGGTGGTGATAGGGGCTTGTAAATTTCCCCCTTAAACTGTGCATTTGATTGCAGGTCGTTGGCACTGGCACTCATTTGTGGGGCATGGGACCAGTTTACCTCATTAAACATTGACTCAGAACAAGATTAAGAAAGACGGAGAAAACTTAAAGAAGGTGAAAAATAAGGAAACAGCAAGAAAGGGAGAAAGCAGGGATGACACTGAGCCTGCAAGAGTGAGATAAAGAGGCATAGGAGTAGGATGGAAGATGCAGGCATGAAGTGGAATCGAGTCTAGGCAGCCGTGCCATTTGACCACACCGGCATCAGGGCTTCAAAGACAAACTTTTGGCCACCTTATCTTGTTTTTTTCAAATTAAGCACTGCTTCAATCACCGGATAGCCTCAAGCGGAACACAGGAATACAGAGCGGTCTCTGCAGTAACCCCGCTCAGCCTCAGACATGCTCTGCTTGTTCATCCATTGCAATACTTTCCTTTTCGAATCATTATTTAGGGCACATTCAAGCTGCCTCCTTATACTTTCAAGAGAATTTTTATCACTATATGACAAGGTAAGTGAAGCATCTACACCACAATGGGACGTTTGTGTTTCAGGACTGCAACTTAAACTTTCACTTATGGACTACAGCTTTCTTTTCAAGCTTGGTGTACCTGCAGGTAGTGTCTGCAGCCATTCATTGGATCCCATTTACTTATGTCACACAAACCTTTGACTCAAGGACTGTTTCCAAGGTGCAGTGTGATCTTATTGAAAATACTCTGAGCTCATTGTGTTTTATGACACGGCTGAATCAGGCTTGGCAGGCTAGCAGGAGAATAAATACACGTCAGAGGTTCTCAGTGATCTGTGACCTGCTTGGGCTAAGCAGTTAATTATTACACAGAGTGTATTTTGGGCGCTGTTAAATGACCCACTGTTAAATATGAGGCATGACTCATGGCGTAGTTATGCCAGTTTCATAGCGTCGGTCATGGACCTAGCTACGCAGAGAACTCGACTGGCGCATATGAGACCAAATTCCAGTTTAACACGACACGGGCCCGTTGCCAGAAGTATATTTTTAGTCTGCAATGGCACTCAGCTATGACCAAACATTAAAGCTGTAGTTATAGGCACGTTAGTTTCCAAATGCTTGTGGATGAAAAGGTAAGGTAAGCAAGAATCTGCACACAATGGGGCAGATTTCCAAGCCCCATGCGCTGCCAGTACGTCACTTTTTGTGAAGCACTAGCAGCGCATTTCTCTGCCCCATATTTACAAGGAAATGAAAAGCCACCCTGCGTGGCTTTTCCTGCCCTTGTAAATATTGCCCCTTTACTCGCAGCACTTTGTGTGAAAGGGGCGTTCCATGGGTGTTGCTGTGGGGGTTTCCACGCAACACCCATGGAACCAGGCACATTTCCAGATTTATGAGAAATCGTAAACCTGGAAATGCATGAGTTTGGGGGTGGTGTAGCCATAAGCAACGAGGAGTAATGTTTTAATTTTTCCTCGTTTTTTAGGTCTCGCCCTCGCAGCACGCATGCGCTGCATAGGCAAAACGACCTTTTGCAATCTCTTTGGCTTTTCAGCCAAAAACGTGCACGCATTCCATTGCCTTCAATGGCAACGCTTGGACGTGTGGAGATTCACTTGCGGGAGCGCGCAGCGCCATTTGGTAGCAATTATTGCTCCTGGCGCTGCTCACTCTCGCAAGTGAAACGCTTTCACTCGCCCTCTTCTCTTGCCCCTCCCCCTGCTGCCTCCTTTTAGCGCGAGGAACGTGCTTGTTTAAAATCCCTTTCGGGCCAATAGTTTCTACAGAACTTGCTTTAGGCTGTACTATTTTGGTACAAATAGCGTTCTTCGCTTCCGCTGTGATTTCGTACCGGAGTTAAAATGGTGCTAAATACAGTTTGGAGCACTCACTCATTTGTGGTCGTTTCTTGACAAATTATTTTTAGTCGTTGAATGCAGTGGAACGGAGTCATAAATAACAGTAAAAGTAACCGCGGCAAAACTGAAAGTCATACGTTGGATTGCACTGTCTGATTTCCAGGAAGAGACTGGCCTGTTTGCCATTGTTTGAATTAAGCAACATTTAAGCCAAGGTAAATGTACTTTTCACAATGAATATGCTCTGTCTGAACTTTTGGTAACTGTTAACCTAGACGCGGTCTTGATTGTGCAGTCGGCCAAGCGAAAGCTGCTTGCTAAAATCACTGACTGGCTGTTAATTGCGTGAATTGATGATGCGGTGTGGGTGAATCTATTAATACTTTGTGTCTCATGGCATTGTTTTTTTTTCTTAGTCTTGTGACTGTAGAAAAAGTAACTGCCTTTTTTAACTGAATGTAGTCTGACAAGTGTTAGTTTCATTGTTTTGCCGTGTGTGAGGGTTTAAAAAAAAAAATAACAAACTGGACCCAGCTGTTTATGTGTTTCATTGATTATGCATGCTAACGGTATCTCCCTTTCGTATATCCCACTGCAATGCAAGTGCCTGCTTCAACTTTCTGGAAGTTGATTGCAGTTATTGGGGTTAATGTTTTGCCGCTAAGGTTTTTAAAAGTGGAGAAATAGCTTTTCAAACTCAAATGAGGAGGAATCTCTGGTGCCATTGTGTTTTAGAAATAAACCGAATTAATGAAAAGCCTAATTTGAATTTAATGATGGCTGGAAATAAGTAATTGATTTACACTTCTGCCTTGACCAGCTTTAATAATGTCCTTTGTCACTGATGTCAAACAGCATGGCCTTCTACTGGTGCTCGACTCCCTGTGCTGTGACCTGCCACATGCAGTTAATGGCTTTTGGGAGCGATATCTCCTTTGTTATCATTTGAAGATTAAAACACACCTATTCTGTACTTGCCTGTAATCTCGTCTATATTTAGAATTATTCTCTCCTATTCAGCATTTGGAGTGAACTGAAAAACAAGCACTGGCATAGACAATAGGTCTCGCTTTGGGAACCTTATAAGTATTTAGTTATGCAGCACAATATCCTTGGTGCAAGAACATCAATTGTTGCATGGCTAAACACTTATAAGGTCCTAAAGGCGAGACCTATTTGGGTGTTTTTTGATAATATTGGTGTGATTGTTTTTATGACTAAATATTGACCCCAAAATTTCATGGCACAAAAATATCAAGAATAGAATATTGAAAGGAAAGTGAATATAGGAAAGTATAGATTTACTATTTCTAATTTATATCACCGCACCTTGAAGATGCATGTATAGCGTAGCTACATAGATGTGAAGTAAGGTATAGAAAATCTATACCTATCAAAAGTTCGGATTGGATATCCTGTCCTTAATATTCTGTGCCATCAATATTCTGGTTCATGAAATGTGATTCTATGTGAAGGAATATGTGGATTTTTTTAAAGAGACATTAAAAAGCACTCTTAGGACCTGATTACAACTTTGGCGGTGCAGCGCCAGGTCTGCCCTGCAGCTGCACCACCAAAGCCATGGACGGGCCGCTGCCAGATTAGGAGTTTTCTCCTGTCTGCTTTTTCTTGGTGTTCCCATAGTGGTGCACATCCACGCTGGGTTTTTGCTGGGTTTCCAGAGCCGCGCGGTTGTCAGAGTCAGAGTGCAGCCCGTGAACGCTGAGACGCTGCGAGGAGAGCCACGAGTGGCACGTAGTGAGCCCAGCCACCTACAGCAACACTACCGCCGCCTCTGAGCAAGGGGCCGAGCGGCAGGCTGGCGGGCTAGCGCTTTACCCTCAATTTTCGCCGGTCCAAGGAGCTCTTAGAAGCCATTTAGAGCCATTTGGAGCCCAGAGCTCACTAATCACCCTGGACCAGATATGACCGCAGCTGCTGCTCGATAGATGCAGAAGCTGAAGCTGTGCTTGGTGTGACCTGCGCCTTGGGTGCCGGCCCCCCAGCTCCCTCGCTCCCTCTGCGGCCGCCTGGTGGTGGTGCTCGGGTTGTGTGTCATCGAGGGCACTACGGACACGTACGCTGGCGCAGCACCGCACTGCTGCAGTAAGGGAGTGAGCCCCGTTTCTGACGTTGGGCGCCTGGTGGAGGGCGCAGTCAGAGGTAGCGGAGAGGTGCCTTCAAGGTAACGGGCAGTTGAAGCCGGGAAAGTGGGGCTAAAGAGAGAATTGTTTTGCCCCCCAGGCCTTGCGAGCTAATCTCAGAGCTCGGGTTTCCCTGATTACCACTTTTGGCCTCACAGGAGAGACTTGCCCAGGCAGAAGCGAGACATTCCTGTCCCGGCCCACATTTCCTCGCTGACCCGCAAACTAGTGGGATACCGGCACGGGAATTTGCACAAACAGCCTGCACCTGGGCTTCTGCGTGGAGGTGGTGGCCCGTCGGGGAAATAGCTGGGAAAGTCAACAGCCCCAAAGAACATCCTACCACCCCACCCGGACCTGGGCATATAAAACTGCTCAGCACAAGCCCCAAGGAGGAAGGACAAGCCGGGCCTCCCAACTGCGGGATGACCAAAAAAAGCTCTCGCATCGTCAAGCAAATGTTACAGCAAAGACAACACCTCTGAAGCAAGCATCATCCAGAATATTAAGGAGCTCACGGAACGCATTCCCTGACCTAAAGTCCTTTCTAAAGACTCCAACAGCAGGTCTTATAACCCAATTTTTATACAAACGTTGCCCCAATATCGGACACCCCCTGCCCGTCTGGCCCACTGGTAAAAGCCAAAGCCAGCAACGGAATGAAGCACCTTTCAGGGAGCCCTCTTGTCAGCAACCCTTTGCAACCCAAGATCAATGTATCTACATCGGGAAACGTCGGTCCCATTCTTGCCCTAGGCCGTGTTGATCCCCAGGACATGAAGATAAATCAGCAAGAGCTTTCCTTATGGACACCACAGTTCCGACCCTAGGAAACTATGAGCAAGTTGTCACAGCCCAAATACACTGTCAACAACAACCTTCTCTGCTGTCCCTCTCCAGTTAAGCCATTCGAGCCCTTAGGACACGGACCAACTATGACCGAAGTGTTAGAGTGTCAACAAAACCTCAGGTGTTTAATCCCGATATTCCTAAAACGCTTGGAAACGAATATACAAAGAACACTGGAGCTCACTCCATAGCTTTACAGATCGGCCAGGGAAACCTTGACCTCTCCACCTATCCAAAGTTCTCCAATTAGCAGTTCTATTGATGACCCAGGATTAACTCCAACGAGTGAAACAACTCATTCAACGGCAAGGGCACTACTCTGGCAATCGGATAAAATGGAGCTGCAAATTGATCTCTTATCCACCATTGCACAACATCTAGAGGAACTGAGTAAGAAGGTGGATCACATAAAGAATAAGCTTTGTGATAATAAGGATAACTGGTCCTGCACCTGCTCATGTGCAGCTCTCATAGACAAATAGGCAAAACTTCCTACAATTTTAACTGACTTGGTAGTTTCACTAAAGGCACAATCAGGAGGCCCCACCAGCTCGCCAAACAATAGTGGTATTTTACTTACAACGAAGTGTGCTGATCCGCAAATTAATCTGATTGAAACCAACTTGGGCATACCTTCAACAAAGCCCGTCGACAAAGCATTACACAAGCCCATCAATCCATCCACCAGAACATTGAGATCAAGTTCCTGCCTTCGCATTTCAAACTCGGACCTCACCCAGAAAATTAAAGATGAGCCTCTCTCGAGGAGGGCCAAGAAAAACCTAGAGAAACAAGAGAAAAAGGCCAAAGCCTCCCAAAATGTTGCCCTCTCGCTGCCAACTCATAATCAAACACCACAAGCAAACAATGACAAAATACAGCACTACCCAATCTTCGCCAAAAAGAAATGCTCATGCACTTTAATACCCAAAGCGTCAATGGCAACCGTCACTAAACAAGCGACTGACAGATCATCACCTCCAACCCCCCTAACTGGTGACTTGCATAGCCTACCAGGTCCGGCAACCAAAACTCAACCAGCTCCTCTATTAAACACCATGAAGCTAGAGCACAATAGCCAACCATGCTTGCTCAAGGAACAAGGTAATATTAGCAGGGCACACTTCTCTCAGGGGTCGCCCCCCGGACCCACAGCGGATCCACGATGCAACAATCCTGCCATTCCAATGGCCCACTTGCAGTTTAGAGACCCGTCAAGGAGTTGCTGGCCCAAGCTGCAACTCTGCTCAGACGGGACCAAGAAAGCAGCCCAAAGCAAACCAAATCAGCAAAACAACCCAGGAGGTAATTCTCACGCCCAGATATCACATCAAGGGCCAGCATGACATCCTAAACAGGGGCTACATACTTTGCTTATTTAAGCATATACTCACTCTGGCAGAAACACCATCGGACAACCTTGTCTGGGTCAAGTTCATGAGCCTCCCCAGTGATTCCCATGGTGAATCAACCTCGATTGGGCTGAGCCGTCACACCCGGGTGGGGCTCACACCAGAAGAACAATCGATAATGGCAGACTGGGGAATTGGCACCACATTTCCCATACTAGAGAAATACCCACACGTGTTATTAGCACCCCCGCCAAAGAACAAACAGCCTCATGCATCAACCCAAAATCCAGTCGGTAAAATACCGATTCGGTAATAGCTCCTGGTATTAAGTAAAAAATACCCAATCCCAATGCATCAACCCAAAAGCAGAAATCGCTATTTAAGGAATCCTTAAATAGCGATTCTTTAAATAGGGATTCCTTAAATACCGATTCCTTAAATAGCGATTGCATTTAAGGAATCCCAAAGTGAGATTCCTTAAATGCAATGCATCAAAGTTAAAAAATTAGCGATTTCGCTAATAGGGGGAGCAAATTACCATGAAGATGAACTGCATGGTAATTTGCAAAAACTTTGAAAAATGCACTTTTGTGCATTTTTCAAAGTTTCATGTTGCGCACACACATGCCCTTAGAGCATGTGTGTGTGCAACATATGTGCACATATCATTTTCAGGGGTGCAACAGGGTGTCCTTTTGACACCCTGGCACCCGTGAAAGTGCTCCCGCTATTAGCGATTCGGTAATACCGAATTGCTAATACAGACTGGCTTTACATTCATTCCTATGGGCCTCCAAGCCCATAGGAATGAATGGGTAGGTATTCCTTATTACCGATTCGGTATTACCGAATCGGTAATAAGGAATATTAAGGAATCGCTATTTGAATAGCGATTCCTACATGCATAGCCTTTTGCTATTCCTTATTAGCGATTCCTTATTTTTCGCTAATAAGGAATCGCAAATGGCATTGTTGATGCATAGGCCCCCATGTCTACTCTGTCTTAAGGGGGACAGCGAGCAACCAACCAGGGAACAGTTCAGCTGCAAAGTCAATATATTATAACGCTTAGAAGATAAGAAGCACCTTTGGCCACAGGTCCGTTTACATCAGATGGCCAACACACATCTCTGGTCATGGAACTCAGACTTGTCCAGAAGATCAGCCACTCCGACGGCACCATTAACTTCACAAAGGCTGTCTATCAACAGGCCAGCACCAGGACCGTGGAAACAAACAAACAGCTGTCCATTATATCCTGGAATGTAGCTGGCCTAAAAAGACTTTTTGGTTTCACCTCTGTAACCAATTATCTTAGAGAAAACAACATCTTGTGCCTACAAGAGACTTGGGCTACGGAACCCTTAATTCTTCCAGGTTTCTTTGAACTACATTCCACAGCCATAAAACGCAACTTCTTCGGGAGAGCATCTGGTGGTCTCTCAATTTTCATTAATCATGCTCGTAGAATAGAGACTACCTTAATTGCAACAAACACTCCTGATCTGCAAGCAGCACTCATTAGCGGTCCAAAAAGTGACAACAAACCAATTCGACTTCTGCTAATTAACTGCTATGTTAACCCCGCTGCCCAAAGAAAAAACCAAGCATTAAAAACACTGACAACAAAAATGGACCTTCTTCTAAACAAATACGTCTTGCACTTCTCTATCATTGTTGGCGACCTAAACACCCGTGAGTTAGGGAACTTGAAAATCCACTCCCTACCACACACCAAAGGTGCCCTCTTGCAGCAATTTGTTCACTCTCAAAACGTGGTTTCCACACACAGTGTCAAGATAGCCACGGAACCTTGCTGGCTCCCTCTCCACACTTTTAAGGACAAGTCCACAATCGACTACATCTTCATTTCAGTCAACCTGGTCCCTCACTTTAACAACTTTGAAGTGCTTAACAGGGGTGAGAGCGACCACAGACCTCTGAGGGTTACCTTTCAGCTAAATGGGAAATCTGCACCGCAATTGGAAACAATAGGGGCCTCTACTGGAGAAGAGCATCACAAAGTCCTGTGCAGAATAAAATGGTCCACACACCTTGGCCCAAAACCTTTGGAGTGGACACCATACAAAGAGTTGTACCCTACAAATGTGTGCACAGCTACCCCCCCCCCACCCACGGAGCACTGGAAAGCACTTTTAGTGGAATCAAAACATGCTCTAGGGATGCGACCTGGAATCACTCAAGCCCAGGTTACCAACACTTACCGTCCTTCGCTGCCAACCAAACCATGGGGACCTCAGCAAATCAAACGCAGCCTCTCTTAAAGGCCTTGAAGTCCAGAAGAAAAGGAACCAAAGGCACTCAAACTCAGGTAATAACAGTTCTTCGCGCTGAGCACAGAAAGAAAGTTTTGGAGACACGAGCTAAGAAAATTGAGGCAGAACGTGTGAAAATATTTACCTTCCTTAAGAACGGGGTCACACCCAACTCTGAAAGCACATTAATCAACTTAATAACACCGGACAGACAAAGGGGAACGGAGTGGCATCTACTGAGTGGGTCAAACACAAACACGCAAACCAGCTATACTCAACCCATCAGAACACGTCCCATACTTGTCTACAAAAACCCTCTCCAGTATCAAGGAATGCTGACAAACACCTAATATCACAGAGGCCGAAGTAACCATTCTGATAAAAAAAATGAGGACAGATGGAGCTCCTGGTCCTAATGGGGTCCCTGCATCAGTGTTTAAAGCCTCTCATGCATTTTGGGCAGAACAGCTCACACCACTCTTTAAGTACGCTTTCGCCTCATCCACCGTCCCATCGTCATGGACAGGTTCTATACCTTCCCCCATCTACAAAAAAGGGGACAGTTCGAAACCAGAAAACTATCGGCTTATTGCCCTATTAGACATCGAAGCGAAAGCATATGCAAGGATACTGCTGAAAGACCTAGAAGCTTGGGCAAAAGAAAATACCATCCTTCGTTTTTTTCAATCCGGTTTTAGGCCTGAAAGTTCTGCCACACATAACATCATAGCACTGGGGCAATTGTTACATCGAGCAACCCAGCCATCACAATTACCACTTCTGCGCTGTTTCATGGACTACAGTGCAGCTTTTGACCGGGTTGATTGAGGAAAATTGTGGGAAAAACTGGACTCCTGGCCAATCCCCCAACAATTGCTAAAGGCAATAATTGCATTACACCAGGGGACTAGACCAGCCAAACGACCGTAACAGCTAAGGTACCAACCAATAACGGCCTGAAACAAGGATGCGTCCTTGCCCCTTTACTTTTTAATCTCTATACAGCCGACATGAGAAAAGCCCTGGAAGGGGCAAGTTTATTAACACCAAGGCTGGGGAAAGTACAGCTCCAAATCCTTCAGTACCCTGATGACATTGTAATAATGGATCATACCCGGACTGGCGTACAGAAAGCCCTAAACGCCCTAAATGCCTTATACAGGTATAATAAATAAAAAAACCTTTTGGCGAGCCAGGAGAAGACCAGAATATTCATTTGTGGGAAGTACCACCGAAAGAAAACAGCACAACTTCAACTCAAAACATGCACATGCTATAACTACTTGGGCATCAGGCTATCGGAAGGGGCAAAACCAACAGTCCAAATGAAACACCTAAGAAGTAAGGGGGCCGGCATTATTTACAGTCTGAGACGTCTAAACCAGCATCTACACAGTCCAACAGCAGAACCTATTCTGAAAGTTTTAAGAGATAAACTTATCCCATCTTTTAACTATGGTCACCTGGCTTTTCCCGGGGCCTACAATAAGCTCCTCATGAACCTCCAAATTTCTGCCTACAAAAAGATCCTGGCTCTCCCAGGACAGGCTAGGAGAGCCAGAGTAAGGCTGGAGCTGGGACTCACTCGTCCGGATATCACAGCCTCAGGGGACATATTAAAATACTATATTGGCACGTTGCAAGCTCCTCCAACTTCACTGAAAGCGCAAATTAAAACAATCTTTAAAGAGGGAGGCTCTCCCTGGCAGGTCCAGTTGGCAGCAGCTATAAGCCTACTCGAAATAGAAGTCCAAAATCTGCACAATCAGGATATCCCGGTTATAGCCTGGCAAAAGACAGTGATCAAACAGGTCAAGAGAATATCCTTTGAAAGGGATTTGGAAAACCCACACCATCAACCAAACCTTTTCACACTGGATGCCTCTTACATTCCGGGAACACCGCAGCCCTACTTTGAGCAGGCTCTGTCAGCCCGCCTCGTAAAAGAATCACTTATGTGAGACTTCTAGCACTGCCTATTGTGGACTTTAATCCTTCCTGGGCCCGGCAAGACAATTTAGTCACCTGTCGTTTCTGCAGTTAGTATCGAGAATCTTGGCTTCATCTGTTGTGTTGCTGCCCGAAGTTAGCCAGTGAGCGGCACCGCCTGGTACTCCCAATTTGCAGGACCTACAGCCTTGGTCGATGCTGAGAAGTGTCAGACTTGTGCTTCTCTGCAAACACAGTGAAAACCATGGCCCGACTGGGGAAATTCATTGACGCACTTCGGGCCGCACTGACATAAAACATTAAAGACACAAGAAGTTCTCAGTCGGCCATAAAGCAAGAGTGCCTATGATCAAACATCTTCCAAAGTTCGATGCACCAGCACATTAGTTTCAGCTTTGTTAATAGTTTTTTAAAAAGTTTTATCTTATGCTTAGCCTTTTAGCAAACCTTGTGAGTTTTAACCTTTTTACTTTTCTCATTTATAGTACGCTGTAATGATAGCATATTGTAACGATTTTAATTAATTGAACAATAAAGTAAGATAAGATATACCTGTTAAAAATTCGGATTGGATATTCTGTCCTTAATATTCTGTGCCATTGATATTCTGGTTTATGAAATGTGATTCTATGTGAAGGAATATGTGGATTTTTTTAAAGAGACATTAAAAAGCACACTTAGGACCTGATTACAACTTTGGCGGTGCAGTGCCAGGTCTGCCCTGCAGCCGCACCAGCAAAGCCATGGTCAGGCCGCCGCCCAGATTTGAAGTTTTTTCCTGTCTGCTTTTTCTTGGCATTCCCATAGTGGTGCTTATCAAAATGGCCATCGCAATGGTAACTAACTCTGGGCGTAGTTCGCATAGTAGCGCTACGCATAGCTACGCGAAGTGCACTTCGCACTACGCGAGCTACGCGTAGCACTGCGCGAACTGCGTAGTGTGGTAGAGAAACGCTGCTCGCAATGTTTGCACAGTGTCGGATGCTTGTCCGCACTGTGCAATCATTGCAAACGGCATCTTACACAGTGCAAGCGGTTGTTTTCTGCCGCTCGAGTAGATTTTTACTTGAGCGGCAGTTTTCTCAGCTCGGATTGGTAGTTTCTCATCGCGAGCGGTCACGAGCATACGCGACCACTCGCAATGAAAAACTGACCTCCCCACGTTGAGAATCTCGTCAGGAGGCTTATTTTCCACGCTCGCGATCAGCAACTTGATGTCGCTGATCGCGAACGAGGAAAAAGTCTCCCCGGGATGTCATTTTGCTTGCTCGCGGTCGCCAACTTGACGTTGAGGACCGCGAGCGAGCAAAAAATGCCAACTATGCTACGCAATGCGTTTTTGTACTGTGCTATGTGCAATTTGCGTAGCGCATACTTGCGCAAACTACGCCAACTACGCGAGCGTAGCGTAGTTTTCTGCCCAGGGCTAATGGTAATGGTAACGTCAAAACAGCTCCTGCACGGCATGGGAGTTCATAGAAGAAGAGAGGGAAGGTGCACTTCATCAATAGTTGTAGTAACCAGACATTTGTAATTCAAAAGTCTTTTTTTCGTTTTCTTTATTATTCGAAGTTGATTGACATGGAAACGGCACACAGCCAACGCGTTTCGTTCCCTTGTGCCTTGGGAACTTCGTCAGGGCTGTAATAATCATAAAACCACCCATGAATACGCAATAATAACACGAACACATATATAACACAAAATACATATTACATGGGAAGACATAGTATGTGCAAAAAAAGAGAAACCAAACATGTACATAACGATGAATATGTCACAAACAATCAAAAGAATCACCATTTTGACAAAAACAAAAAAATAACCACAAATACAATATGTTAATGACCCAAAATCAAAAACAAACGACATAAAATGAGCTAAAAGCACAAACAAAATGAGACAAAATTTGATTAACGTACAAATATAAATATGTATATAAAAAAGTGCAACAATAGGTACAGACACAGTCATATTCCTTTTGACGATCAAAAACTGGCATTACAGCCAACACATATGCTATCTTAAAAGAAGGGGGCAAAGACATCTCCTTTTTGAGAAATTAGAAAGCATGATAAGAGAAAAATGAGGGAGAAGCAACATAGAGAAACAGAAGATGGATGAAGGAAAAAGGATCTTATTTATATGGAGAGTGAAAATATCAGTCAATGCAAGTAGCCAAAAACCGAGAACAAGGGGGAGGGAGAAGGGGCAAGGGGGGGGTGCGGGGGGGGGTGGGGAAAGGGAAAAAGGGGAGCTGCTCACCAATATGATTTCAAGAGATATTTGCGGTAAGAACCCCTCAATCCATGTGATGTGGATCCTTATGTTTCCAAAGGATTCTTACGTGCAACCAAAGCCCGCAAATGAAACCTGTGAACATGAAGCATAAGGAAGCTGCTGTCCAGTAGTGTAACATAAGACAGCTTAAGAAAGCATCACAATAGGACCATAAATATCACTAATGCACATTCTCTAATGATTAGAAAAATAGTGTCATCCAGGCATCTCACCTTAGTAGGTGTAAAAGAAACATCCAATATAAGGACACTTCGGTTATTGAGCAGTTCTGAGTATGCGGGAATTATCCCAGGAATTATCTGTTGATAGGAAAGAAAGGGGCAGCATAGTGAGCAAATTAATTACACTGAAAACAGTCTTTCTCATTTATAGTACGCTGTAATGATAGCATATTGTAACGATTTTAATTAATTGAACAATAAAGTAAGATAAGATATACCTGTTAAAAATTCGGATTGGATATTCTGTCCTTAATATTCTGTGCCATTGATATTCTGGTTTATGAAATGTGATTCTATGTGAAGGAATATGTGGATTTTTTTAAAGAGACATTAAAAAGCACACTTAGGACCTGATTACAACTTTGGCGGTGCAGTGCCAGGTCTGCCCTGCAGCCGCACCAGCAAAGCCATGGTCAGGCCGCCGCCCAGATTTGAAGTTTTTTCCTGTCTGCTTTTTCTTGGCATTCCCATAGTGGTGCTTATCAAAATGGCCATCGCAATGGTAACTAACTCTGGGCGTAGTTCGCATAGTAGCGCTACGCATAGCTACGCGAAGTGCACTTCGCACTACGCGAGCTACGCGTAGCACTGCGCGAACTGCGTAGTGTGGTAGAGAAACGCTGCTCGCAATGTTTGCACAGTGTCGGATGCTTGTCCGCACTGTGCAATCATTGCAAACGGCATCTTACACAGTGCAAGCGGTTGTTTTCTGCCGCTCGAGTAGATTTTTACTTGAGCGGCAGTTTTCTCAGCTCGGATTGGTAGTTTCTCATCGCGAGCGGTCACGAGCATACGCGACCACTCGCAATGAAAAACTGACCTCCCCACGTTGAGAATCTCGTCAGGAGGCTTATTTTCCACGCTCGCGATCAGCAACTTGATGTCGCTGATCGCGAACGAGGAAAAAGTCTCCCCGGGATGTCATTTTGCTTGCTCGCGGTCGCCAACTTGACGTTGAGGACCGCGAGCGAGCAAAAAATGCCAACTATGCTACGCAATGCGTTTTTGTACTGTGCTATGTGCAATTTGCGTAGCGCATACTTGCGCAAACTACGCCAACTACGCGAGCGTAGCGTAGTTTTCTGCCCAGGGCTAATGGTAACGTCAAAAACAGCTCCTGCACGGCATGGACTTAAAAAGCCCATGCCATGCAGGAACTGGGGTGCATGCACACGGGGGGCACATGTTGTGCCCCCCTGCATGCACCCCAGGGTGCAGAGGCACAAGGGACCCCTGGCAGTTGTGGCATTGCAATGGTGGTCCGACCGCCCAATTTGTAATGGGGCAGTTGGACCACCAGTGCGACGGGATCTGTAACATGGCACCACCGTGAGTCTGGACCTCCAGACTCATGATCAGGCCCTTAGTAGTTTGTTTTGGAATCTGGCCCTAAATGTGCAGGATAACACATATACATGAGAAGGTATGGTGATTTGTGGACATTTCTCCAGGAGGCAAACACCGACTCACCCTCGATAATAATGCATTTCCCATTGGAGATTAATGCTTTCTTTCCTTCTTAACTGGGGGTTCCCTTCCCAGTCTGCAGATAGACATTTCACTACCTACAGCTGCAGCATTATTTGATTCGGTGCTGCAATGTAGGCGGCGACATATCATTCGGCAGGAATATCGCAGCCTCAAGTCGGCATACCGGTATCGACAATCAAATTAACTAAGGATTTACTTTGCAATGGAGTCTCAAACACGTGCTCTTTCTACTCTCCTCTTTCTGTCTACATTTTAGGGATACAGAACATCTTGATTGCTGGCAAACCTTGTGTAGATTGTAATACACATCTGAAAGTATTTTAATGCGTTTGTGAAAATAAAGGAGCAACACATGTTTTTATTCAGTTTTGTATCTCATATGGGTCCCAGTGGTGCTATGTTTTGCAAAATGCGTGGATGAGGATTATAAACCTTGTTTGCAGATGTTTCAGTTCTTTAACAAATAATAGTGTCATCGTAGTCTGTCAATCATCATTTATTATTTTAGTAAGCCTTTGATTTTGAGACTGATACACTGGCCATTAAAATGTACAATCGAAATAGACATAGACTAGAAATAATGTGAGATGATAATTGGACTATGCATTGCTTTAATGTATATACATTCTTCTAGACATGTATGGTGTTGGTGAAGACACCTATTTCTGGGTTTCAAGCATTTGTCAGATACTGTATTTGTGAAGCACTCTTTCAAGAAAAGGACATCCTTGCTCTGAATAACACATTTTTATATACTGTGTTCAAGTGTGTTCATTTTCCAGACCTAAAACTGGAATTAAAGCGGACAGACCTGCAAGAACTTGAACCTGTGACTCTGAGGTCAAGAACCGAAACCTGGAGTGGATGGAGCAAGCCTCCAGATGCGGTCTGAAAATGGACTGAACCTTTTATATTTCTAAGAAATGTACAAGAAAAACACATGCTGATTTACCATTCTATTGTTTGATATATTTTAGTTGTCCTTGAATTGCCTTGAATTGTTTCTGTGTTTAATGTCACGTGCTTGAGAAAATAAAAATATGTTCTGTGCAAAGTGTATTTGACTCTTTTTGTCATCACTAAAACTAAGGGGCATAATTACAAGCCCCTATCGCCACCAAAGCGTCACTTTCAGTGACTTAACGCTGCCTTGTAAATAAAGCATCCTTTCACGCTGTGTTTAGCGTGAAAGGGAGGGCAATGGGTGCGTGGTAGGCATTCCACCGCAACACCCTTTGAATTTGAAGCTGCCCCCTATTTACAAGTGTAGCGTAAATAGGAGGCAACGCCAAAATTAAGACCAGAAAAAACCTGGTCTTAAACAGGCAAAACAAGGAGAAATGCTTTATTTCTCCCCATTGTTGCTGTTTCCATAAGTGCTGCCTTGTGCAGCACACATAGAAACAGCAAAGTGCCTATGATGGTTTATGTGCAGGAAGGCCCTCCTTCCTGCACATAGACAACCTTTTTAAAAATATGCTGTTGTGCAATTTTTGTGTGTGCAGCACACATAGAAGTTACAAAACAACATTTAAAGATTATTTATGTGCAGGAAGGGAGACCTTCCTGCACAGAAACAATCTTCCAACCAACGCAGACACCCTTGCCTTATGGTGCAAGGTTGCCTTCATTGGCGCTAGGCAGCTAAACTCAGCACCAGCACTATGGAAAATGCAGGGGTGCACCGCAATCTTGTGGATACCGCACATCCCTGCGTTTTCAGAATGAAGAAGTGTGGCGTTAGCAATAGATTTTTAACGCACGCTTCTCCATTCTGCTGCAAATATGCCCCTAAGTCTTTCAGTGAGTAGGCCTAAATTGAGCATGCAATGTTTAGGGTAAGGTTCCAGTTTGTCAACCTGGATTTTTTAGATTGGTGTACTTCGCAGACTAACTTTATTGGTTTCCATAGAAAAGAGCTTTAACTCTTTCATGTGGAAATGGCTTACTTTCTAATGTTTTACACTCAGATTGCAGATTAACTTATTTATTGCTGCCTCTTTTTCATTTAAATGACCCTCTCCCTACTTTCCATCCGCTGAATAACTCCCCTCTCTGAACACAGTCTACTCTAAGTCACTTGCATATTTAGCTTAATAACTCAGGGTCCTCTTACGATGGCGGGCGGACAAAGTCTGCCTGCCATCGCCACGGAGCCAGGGACCAACCGCCGAAGTGGCGGCGGTCCCGCCATATGCATTAGGATGCGCCCGCCACACTGGCTGGCGCATCCTGGGCCAAATACAATGTGGGTGGATCTGTTGGCTGCAGACCCACTCGCAATGCATACAAACTGTGCACAGCATTGCCATGCACTACGTGGCAGGCACCACGTGGTGCCTGCCACGCAGTGCATGGCAATGACCGGGGTACCATAGGTACCCCTCATGTGCACCCCCACCAGCCCAACACCCTGGGGGCCCGCAATGGGCCCCCATAAGCAGGAACCGC
Organism: Triturus cristatus; assembly: GCF_964204655.1. Taxonomy (NCBI): domain Eukaryota; kingdom Metazoa; phylum Chordata; class Amphibia; order Caudata; family Salamandridae; genus Triturus; species Triturus cristatus. The sequence goes on from NC_140582.1 coordinate 241,251,575, forward strand.
ATGCCTTTCCATAGCAGCAACGCCGCCATGGAAAGGTGATTTACCACCTGAACCATACTATGGATGGCGGTGTCTTGCAGACACCACCACCATGTTATGCCCTTTTTCTGCCTGGTCGACTGGCGGAAAAGCAGCGGACGGTCTTTCCGTCCGCAGCGGACGCCCCAGTTATACTAATATGGCGGGGGTCAATCAGGCAAGGATGGTGGGCAAATCGCCCCCGCCGGCCCAGCGGTGGCTCCTCATCCGTTGTATAAAAGTTAGATATAAATGGAATTAAAAAACAATGCTAGTTGAAAAAGTTTTCTCCCATTATTTTTCTAAATCACTGCATGAAAAAGTTACCATGATTTATAACTTTCAAATGTTGCCTCTCCTTAGTTTAATTTGACTGACCCTCTCCGTGTCTTTCAACTTATGCATATCTCCTGTCTTTAGAGCCTAGTTGCAAACTGCATTTTGGAGTACATAATGTAGTGGTTTGTCAGGTCTTAATTATTTAATTAGGACATATGCATAAATGCAACCTTGAAGAATAGCAGCCAAATATAGATACACTCTGGCAACGCAGAGTAAACTAATGAATACTTCATCCCCAAAATTATTAGATCTGCCTCCATTTCCCCCCAGCACGGGGCATAAAGTAGTATACAAAAACCTGGGCTGCAGCGGCACAGTGTGCATGGAATCTACGTCTGCTCATAATTTCTCATTCCATATACCAGTCCATCATTATTTTGCATTCCATGACACCTCACTGTGGACGCAACCATATGCAACTCAGTCTTGACCCTGCTCCAGTGGGAATAGTCCAGCCCAAACTGCCAGACCAGGTACTCCCTGAACTGAAACACAAGCAACCCAAGACCAGATTCTCCCTCATTAAGGCTCATCAGTCGGGCCTAGCTAGGCTCCAGTGGCACAACATGCACAGGATCCACGTCTGGGAAGACCAGTCCCACTTAGAGCGTCACACTGAAGTATACAAAAAAGTGATGGATGGCATGCTTTAATTAATCTCAGCCCATTGATAATTACTCAGAGCAACATTAAAGTTTTTAGATATTTTCGCACACCATGGTACCTCAGTTTGAACTTGGCCATAATCAAAATAATCTCAACCCTGCTTCAATGGGAACAGTCCGATCCAAACTGCCAGACTAGGTACTCCTTAGAGTGGCACACAAGCAATCCAAGACAGGGTTTGCCCTTATTAGGGCTCATCTGTTGGGTATAGCTGGGTTTCAGTGGTACTGTGTGCACAGGTCCCACATCAGGCCATACACATCTCACTTAGGGTGTCATACTGAAGTATACAAAAAAGTGATGGATGGAATGCTTGAATAAATCTTAGGTCATAATGTAGGCAACAAATGAGAGGAAAAGAGGAGCTTCAAACACAGCAAGCATCTATTTAGCAAAGAAAATTATATTGTTTTAAGAAACATGTAATTGGATATTAGAGTAAGCATTATCACATCATAACTCAACACCATATTAAGTGATTATGGAAGTAAGCATTGTCAGAAAAGATTGGTTGTGATAATACTAGAGCATACACATCTACACACCTAACTTGGGTCAAAATGAGGATATTTTATTCAATTTAACATAATGCAGATGTAGACTCAGACAACTGATGTTGCTCTCCTTCTTCTAGCTGTCCTGCTATGACTTCTCTTCTTACATGGAGAGGAAGTGTCCAAAACATCCTTGCTGTTTTCGGAGAAGGAAACAATTGATGCTTACCCTTATCCTTTATCCTTAATTTAGCACAAAATAGCATTGCATACTTCAGGGCATTTTGACAAAGCTTCTTATTGATTGCCAAAAAGGATCTCTTGGAGTCTTAGAGTCTTCAGTCTTCCAATATTTGTGGGTTCTGGGATGATCAGTTGTGTTATATTACATCATGATTTCCCAGGCACATATTTTTCATGTGAATCAGCTCAATCTTCTTTTTCATTTTCTGCAACTTTTCATTACCCCCTCTGCTATCGTGTACCACATCAGAGACTACTTTTTAGGTAGAGCCTCGCAGCACGCATGCGCTGTCTGCAAAACCTGTTGTATTTGATAAAGGACTTTGCTCCCGCTTGCTGCTTAACATTGGTTCAGTCCAGTTTCGTCTTCTTTGCTGCCTTCTAATTGGGTCACACAGCACTACGTCACTTCCATTTTTTCAGAGGAGCACTGCCCAAGTGCAGTTTCATTACGCTTGCCTTGCTTTTCTGCTGTTTTGGGAGAACTCTTTTTTAAATGCTGCTTTCCGCTCATCCTTTTTTCGCCTGTCACTTTCAGCCCATCTTTTAGCTCTCCGCATTTTTTTATTATTTTGCTTATAGTTTTTGGGAAGAGAACATAAGAGCCAGGCTACCGTGACAGCTCTTTTAGACAATGGTACGGCCAAAGCTTGGCCGCATTAGTCTCACACGTCATATATTGAACTCCAAATGGCTGTCTAAACTCCTGGGTCACTCACTTTGTGCTAGTTTATCCACCTTTCACGCGTGAAGCAGATTCTGTACACATATTATCTGTTTCAGAAATCTATAACATCGATGCCATCTGTGCCCTGCTCTCGCCAGGCATACCCTAGGAAACAAAATCTTTCTGAAATGCAGCCACTCTCCCCGCTAGCCCCCACCCATCCATCCACATCACAAACAGCACTGTTGGGTTGAGAAAGGTTTCCATTGTTGCTAATATAAATGGAGGCAAATAACCTTTCAATGCATGTAGCACTAATGCCACACTATTACACAATCATATAAGAAATACATATCGTTGCTAATATGGTTGCAGATTTCTCCTCACATTTCCTATTAAATTCATTTGGAGCAAATACATGTGCAAAATTAATCATGGCCACCATTAAAAAATGTCAGACAGTGCAGCTCTAGAACAGATGGGTCACTTTTTACGGGTATTTTATCACATCACAATATTTAAATATCACGTACAGAGGCATTATTGTTGTACAATGCGTTGTTATATATTTGGAATTTGTATAACCTTTACCACCCTATCTGTGACCTCATTGTACTTTCAGAATGTGGATGACCATTGCTAGATAATATAGGTTTGACGGTGTCACCATTTTATTTACTTAATGCATTTTCTGATCACTTTCACAGTGCACAGCCTCCCACAGGGAAAAGTTTACTGACTGCTGCAGGATCTCATCTCCTGCAAAGACAGAGGCTCATGATAGTTCCTTGCTTTTTATTTTCTTTTTATATATTTCAACAACATTCTACAGCTGACGCTGTGCACACTTTTTATGACTCCTTTCAACAATGGCCGCTTTGTGATGAGTCATCAGTGGTGGAAGGGAAGTCAATTTTCCATGTTAGTGGCTAAGGCCGGATGAGCAGTCTCGTGTTCCCACTGCTCTCCGTCCGGGTTATCCTATCTGTTTGGCTCCTCTCCTCACCTATAGCGCCAGAGCCAGCCCTCCACAACATAGTGGAGTTTCACATGTTCGGATCAGTGAGGTTGGGAATGGCTGCCTCTTTCCTGGCCCAGCAAGAGAGCATGATAGCAGATATCAACAATGACAAGGGCAGGTATGTTCATCTTCTCACCCTTCCTCCATATCCTAAGACCCCTTTGCATTCTGTAACTGATACTCCTTCCCTGAACTACCTACTAGTCCCTATTCACCTATATCCACTTTCCCTCCCCTTCTAAATAACTTCCTGACCCATTGGTCCACCATGTCTACTGATCCTTACAATCCACTCACCTGCTCCCACATCCCAGAACTCCTCCGCTAATGTACTTAGGCCCATTATGCCACCCCTCCATGTCTTTCATTTCAACCTCCCCCACCAAAGAACAAACATGGCATCTAATGCAGTATTTCTTTCACCGATTATTTATTTCTGCTGCCTCCGATACAAGTGCTTTCCAAGTAGTCAGAGGGTGTCTTCCGGAACAGCAATGTCACTACGCGTGCCTCGCGCAAAATGCGACCAAAGCAAGCATGCCACAAACTCAGTGAAAGACATTGTAATTTATAACTCCAATAGCTCAAACTTTAGCAAATGCAAGACCAATTTGAATTACAAATGCTTGTTGTACCATGGTAGATTGTTTGTCCAGGAGATCTTTCACAAGCAGAGCCGGCTCAAAATTGTCACTTTTTTTCAGTTGAAAAGAGAGTTTATTGAGACATAATAAAGCATAGAAATAGAAAACAATATAATCCAAATAATTATGCAACGAATACGACATAACGAAACAGTGCAGTTCATCTGTAAAAAGAAAAACTATACACGGTTTGAAATATGAAAATGTTGGTTGTACAGCCAGAAGAAAACAAATGTATTACATACATAACTATATTAACAAGCAGGGTACTTAATTATATTAAACAAAAATAAAAGGAAAGTCAGGAAGGGTGAGGGACTGCTTGTTGGGCGGGTGTACGTGCAAAGGAACGTCGTGCATTATCGTCCAAAAACTATGTAACAGGAGACCACAAGATATGAAGCTTTAGGGTTAAAGACATGGGAGAAATGTAACTTGTGTCCGCTCTATGATTATAGCAAACTGTATACCACCAAGCTTGAAAAGATAACTTAGAGAAGTATTTCCAATTCTTGGTGATCTGTTGAAAAGCAGCCGCCAACAACAGATCCAAAATACGTGTGTCACAAGAGAATGAGCGCCAAGCTTCAGATAGACTACCTAGAAAGATATTTGAGAAAGAAAGGGGAACTGTAGCTTGAAAAATTAAGTTTACCTGAATCCAAACCTGTTTCCAGAAGCATAACACGGAGGGGCATGAAATAAGTACATGTTTTAAATCCGCCTGCACCAGAGAACACGTCCAGCATGAGTCAGATGTAGCCAGATTCATTGTGTGCAAAAGTGTAGGAGTCAAAAAAAGTCTTTCTATATATATATATAAAAAGGACTGCATGGTGTTTGCTGCTCTAGATGATTTCCTGATCTAGGACCAAATTTCTGTCCAGAGAGGGACTGACCAGTTAACCTCCATATCCAACTCCCGAGATAATTCTGTCTTTCATTTGGCCCTCTTAGAATCAGAAATGAGTAAGTAGGAATAAATAGTAGATGCTCTGGGAGTAGAATGCAACAGAGTGGACCAGTGATTAGCAGGGGAAGATGTCGAAGACAGAGATAGTTGGCACTGCTCATAAGTGCTACAAAGGGCACAGGGCAATATTTATATATGCTCTCAAACGCCAAGGGAAGACCAAATTGCTGACAAACTTGAGAAAAGGTTAAAAAAGTATTATGTTCAAAAAGTCGGCGTACCCAAATTAAGCCTATATTTCTACAGGATTTCCAGTAAATGGGTTTAATATTATCTAATATAGATTTATTATGCCAAATGTTGGAACTAAGAAAGGTATCAATGTCCATGGAAGTATTATGAAGGATGGAGTCTAAGGGCCCGATTCACAGAACTAACTTAAGAAAAAATCCTAAACTTACTACCATTTTGGTATTCACAGAAGGCACTTACACATTTTGGTATTCACAGAAGGCACTTACTCATTTCGGTATTCACAGAGGTTATGAGTCCTAACTTTAGGACTCCTATATGCCTTCTGTGAATACCGAAAGTCTTAAAGTTAGGATTTTTCTCAGTTTAGGAGTAGTAAAGTTAGGAGTCCTAACTTTACTGCTCCGAAACTGAGAAAAATCCTGACTTTAACACTTTTGATATTCACAGAAGGCATTTTGGAGTCCTAAAGTTAGGAGTCCTAACTTTACTACTCCTAAACTGAGAAAAATCCTAACTTTAAGACTTTCGGTATTTACAGAAGGCATTTAGGAGTCCTGAAGTTAGGAGTCCTAACTTCTATGAATACCGAAATGAGTAAGTGCCTTCTGTGAATACCAAAATGAGTAAGTGCCTTCTGTGAATACCAAAATAGTAGTAAGTTAAGGATTTTGTCTCAAGTTAGTTCTGTGAATCGGGCCCTAATAATTTACAGGAATGCTTACGAATAGGTGTAGAGAGAGATTGTGGCTCACGAGTGAAGGATAAATATTCCTTAAAAGAGAAAGGGAGGAGGAAAGTCTTTTCCACTTCAACCCATAATGGATATACCAAGGAGGAATTAGAGAGCCACCTAGAAGTTTGATGTAATAATAATGCCTTTGGTATTTAGGACAGTCTGGGAACCAGAGGAAGAACCTGAGAGTGAGAAAGAGGTTATGAGACTTTGCAATTTGTGGAGGGTTAACTTGGCAAAATGTTAATAAAATTCAGCAGCAAACCCATTAGGGCCAGGCGCTTTGCCTTTTTTGAGTGTGTTCAATGCAGTGTGTAATTCAGTTTGCGAAACATCTGTTTCTAACAATGAACGGTCAATGCACTTATCTACAGGTCTATGAATAGATGAAAGATATTGAGAAATGTTTAGGTCAGAAGTTACATTGTCAGGTGTATATAAAAATTCATAGTACCGAACAAATTCATCCAAAATTTTAGAATCCTTATATCATGGTGTTTGAGTTGCAGCCGTAATTGCTTCAATATTACATTTATTATTCTTAACCTTAAGGTAATTCGCCAATAATTTACCCAACTTATTCTGACCACCATGGAACTTTGCGCTAGACTTTAGCAAAATAACAAAGCATTATCTGTAGATTCCTTGTAAAATTGGAGTTTAGTGCGAATAAGTTCTGATAAACATTCTTTTGATTTGGATGTATTAAAGGAATGTTCAGTCTCTTTATCTGTGCCAAAAGATCAGTTGTATGAATACGAGATGCCTTCCGTTTGTTTAGAAACATATGTGATAATAAAATCATGTGCTGTTGCTTTAAAAGCATCCCAAATAACGTGAAAAGGGATGTTATCAGATTGGTTAAAGTGGACATAATATTGGAAAAACAACTCAAAGGAGGAGGTAAAATTGGGATCTAAAAGGAGTGAGTTTTTAAAATGCCATCTGCAAGGAGTACGAGAGCAAAAAGGTAAATCCAATTGAAGGGAAATAGGGCCATGATTGGATATTAGAATTGCTCCAATATCCGCAGAACATAGAGATTGTGAGATATTGTGTGATACAAAAAAGTAGTCAATACGAGATTGAGTTTGATGAACAGGGGAGAAGTAAGTGTATTCTCTCAAAGTGGTTGCAGATTCGGCAGGCATCTATTAATTTCCATTGCTCAATGGTATGGACAAAATGTTTGTGAGTATTATTTGGTATAAAGGTAACCATAGAGTTACAACTGATAAAGGGGTCTACTATCTGATTACAGTCACAAGCCAAAATAAAGTTCTCTTCAGGGTACTTTACAAGATTTTGATTCAGGTCAAACTAGAAATGGGAATCATTGACAGAAGGGGCATGGAGGTTTAACAAAGAGACTTGAAACTTTCCAATCAGTTATGTAGGATATCGCCATCTACCTACATCATCAGATTCCTGGGAAATCACCTTAGCACACAAGGATTAATGACATAAAGTAATAACCCTGTTTTTTATACAATTTTGTGGGGAGAAAAATATGTCACCTACCCATTCCCTCTTCAATTTTAGGGACTCCTGCTCTGTAAGGTGCGACTCCTAAATTAAAGCTATATTGGCACCCAGATTAGACACATGGTACAAGACATGTTGTCTTTTGATAGGAGACTTTAAACCTCTGACATTCCAAGAAATGATGTTTAAAGACATAAACAAATTTCATAAAGTAAAAAATTCAACAATTCATACCAAACTAGGAAAAGAAAATATATAGACTGCAAAATGACATGAATATACTAAACAACCATAAAGCAAAGGTGATAAAGAATAGAAAAGAAAAAGAGAAGAAGAAGAAGCAATAAAGCAATAGGAGAAAGAAATAATGAAAGAGAAAGAAGAATCCATAAAACAATAAGGAATACATTAGTAACAAGAAAGATGACGAGCAAAACATACATATGAAGAGTAGCATTCCAAGGAAGGGTGGAGGGGATGAGGCCACAAGGAACAGATGGTACGTCGAGAGTCCATGGGGAGAGCATGAGAGGAGCACAGCACATATTACATAATACAGGGAAGACCACAGAGATGAATGAGATACTTGCAAGAAAAGTAAATAAATATTAATATTCAATACTAACAGTAGCAGTGTTAAAGGAGATGAAGACTCCTGAACGCTCAACATGGAGCAACAGAAAGTTGATCAAAATATAACATACATTTTATACAACCATCATAACTCTGAATCAAGGATTCCTAAGAAAAAAACAGGATAACATAAGTGAACACCACTTAAGAAGCAGATGGTTCTAAGGTGGATATATTTTCAGTCTTGAAAGCATTGATGAAGATCATCAGTTTAACAGGATCTTCATCTGTAGTAGTCTTGTTTTTGTAAGTAGCTTCCAATTGGCAAGGGTGAAATTAGCCAAAACGAGCTCCAAGTAAACAAAGATCAGATCTCAGATTAAGGAACTTCTCAAGCCTGTCATCAGTAGTCTTAACGTAGTCCTGGGAGAACAATAAAGGATTTCCTGACCAACAAACTCGTTTTAGTGATTTGGACTTTAAGCATGGACTTTAAGGAGTTTAGTATATTCAAGAAAGTACATAATGACTCCTCTTGGATTACGTGCGTGGAAAACAGTTGTTGACTTACGACCTAACCTATGGGCCGGTTCAATATTAAGATGGGTATCCTCAGGCATATTCAAAAGCTTGGGAAGGAAGTACTTTAGAAAAGAGATAGGTTCAGAGCCTTCTGATCCCTCGGGCAAACCATAAAGGAGGAGATTATGCTTTCTGCTCCTGTTTTCCATGTTTTGGACATGTTATTGAAGAGAGGAGATCTGGGTTTGAAGAGAATGTATTTTGATGGTAGTGGAACTAAAGGATTAAGCCTTTCCTCCATTTGGGACCATTTATCGGTAAGATGCTGCAACTTAGAGTTGGTTTCCTCCATAAATGTTTTTAAGGCACGCATCTCTTCCAAAAAGAGCTGCATGGATAAAACTGGAGGAGATTTTGTAGGGGAGAGAGGATTCTTTTTCAGTCACTTGATAGTAGCCTTCCCGGCATTGGATGAAATAGGGGTTCCGTTGGAGCCAGATGAAGAACTACCTTTATGCAAAGAAACCAAAGCTTCCTCCATATTTGAACACTTGGAGAAAATGGTGACGTTCTAAATGAACTAATGAGCCGAAGGTGAAAGTGAGGAGTTTGCTTTTCTCAAACTTCCCAGTATATGGGAGGATGGCTATTAAAATCTCTGATATCACCAAAATCCAGCACCCCAGTGTGAAAAAATACACTCTTGCGTTATGTTTGAGGAATATAAGAGAGCTGCCCATATAGACAAAAGTTATGAGGAAAAAAACACTCTCATAATGAAAATGCGAAAAAATCTTTGAAGAAGTAGGTGTGAGACAGTACACAAAATAAATACCAAAAAGCAGGAGCAGAGCAAGACTAAGCACCTTCAATATCATCAGGTTTGTGAGAAAAAAAAATAGAAAGTAATTGTTGGCACCTGAAATAGTTTACTTAATTTCGGAGAGAGAGCATTCCCTCAAGCAGCAGCTGAGCAGACAAAGTGGTGGCCGACAAAGTGATGTAGGCCGAGCCATCAACTAAAACAAAAGCTTTGCGGTAGATTGAAATGCAACTAAATGAAAGAAAATGATGTCCGGTCTCCCAGCATCGCCGTTGCTCACGCTGGGCTAACAGAAGTCGCAGGCAGAGCCGTAAAAGTGCTCACATCCTGCACCAACTCCCGGAGGTCTACCCAGATGCTGCCATCTTCCGTGGGCTCCAAGCTACACCCCTGCACCAGGCGCTTTTAAATTGTAAATTATTGCTAAACACAACGCCCCCAGTCTTAGAGGTAGCAGATTCCCCGCTGCACACATGCTGTGCCACATGTGAGATCCATTGCATTTTGGGCAGTGCAATTGTAGTGTTGGCGGTCTTGAACAAGGACTCACAACCAAGCAGTCATCACACCACTTCCACACCGATCAGCTGTTCACAGTACCAGGAGATTTAAGTGAGTAATACAGCCATACTGGGCCCTAAACTGACTGAGGCTCTCACACCACTAGGCCAATGTCACCTGCCCCTTGATTGAGCGCCCAAAGCCTCACCAGCAGCACCTGCCATTCCTGGCCTTCAGTGGCCCTCAGGTGCCATTGTTTCAGCCTCAAGCACCAGCAGCGTTGTTGCTATTCGGACTGATGGTTGTAGGCAAATGATCAAGATGGACCTTTGCCCTCACGCTCTCGTTGACTTCTGTCACTGACTTCAAGCACCAGTTTACTCAGTGCTTAGCTCAGAATGTAAGATAAGGAAACCTAATTAAGAAGCCTGCAGTAGCTTTTAACGTAAGAGACCATTTGCTGCACAGCTTACCAGCGCCTTGCGCAAAAGTCTCACATGGTCTGAAGGGTAGAGATGAAGAGTTGTATTACAGGGTCCCCGTTAACCCCCATTTGGCTTGTAACAGCTTTTATTCATGAGCGAGAAGGCAGGTGAGAGAATGTGGCGTAACCTTCTGCCTGCTTGTGACATACAATGAAGCTGCTCACAGCTCCCCCATGAGCACCATCATTTGCAGCTCATTTCACCCTTGACTCTAGCTTGCTATGGACGTTACTGCTGCACACTGCAACAACTAAAGCTGTACCATGTGTGGCAGGGAGAATTAGAAAACCTGCAAGTTTTGTTGCCCTTTGGTTGCTTGATGTAAGGTTTGAGTGAGAGCCAAGACGTAAATCCAACCATTATACTCTTGCAAAGGCATTTTCATTTTCGGCTTCTTTTTCTGCCTTGGCACCCCTTCACGTGCTGATGACAACCACTCTCCCGGTTCAATTCAGGGCACCATGGAAGGATTTGCAGATGGAGGTCATTCTGCAACTCTGGCTTAGAAAAGCCAGCTATTTCGTATTTAACTTTTCAATTACAGGATCTAGAAGTTGAGAGGGATATTTACTAATTTTTCACGCAATGTAAGGAAATCCTGCACTGCGCTGCATGAAAGGGAGACTCCAGAAATGTGCCATATCTGCTAAGATACGATGCATTTCTGCTGTCCCCTAGTGCTACAGCACTGTGTGCTGCTCAGCGCTAACACAGGCACCCTTGCACCCTCGCGCATGGGTACCTGCGTTGCAGGCAGGAAGGCATATCTTCCTTCACAAAACAATCCTTAAAGGCATTTTACTTTTTTTATGTGTGCTGTAAGATGCAGTACACATAAAAAGAGAAAGTAAAAGAAAATTAAAGATATTTCTCCTTGTTACGACTGGTTCAGGGAGGTAAAGCATTTTAGCGCAATCATTGCTTTACTAACCTTAGTAAATCTGAGATTGTGTCAAACTCCACGGGTAGATGCAAGTTAATGCCCGACTTTGCATCAATGTTTTAGTTATTAAAATAAATAAAGTATACAGCTAAAAGCATACACAGGCTTGGCCTGATCAGTTATACTGCATTGTAGCTAGATTTTAAATCATCAGGCAAATTCATAAGCATTAGGTCTCTGAATATAACATTTATCATAACCAATCAGTACTGCATCTATTTCTGAAGATATGAAGAAGGGAAAGCACAAAGGATAAGAAAAAAAATCTCACTGGTTACAAAATGAGGGATTCAGATAAAGGGAAGGATAGGTGTAATATTGTGGCAGTGACGTAACTGGTTCTCGCTGCTAAAACCCTGACCCACTCGGAGAAGGGTGTATTTATTTGTTACCCACGCTGCGGTTGCATTTGGTGTCTTCCCCATCACATGTTAAGTAGGCAATAAAAGTGATGGCTGAGCAGGAGGGTCAGGTAGACCACGAGAGTGGTGCAGATAACTCAATCTACATTGTGCATTTTTCTCACTTATTCTGTGGCCTAACTACAGGTGCTCATCAGTCTCACTAACAGGCCTGGGCTGTGAGCGCCAGCGTGTCGGCTGCGCCCCGACACAACAGAAGGCACAGGAAAAAGTGACTTGGGGTGGAAGTAGGAGGGAGTAGGGCGGGTAATTTTAGAACAAGAATAGTCTTATCAGGTAAGTCAAAGAATGTGTTCATAAAAATAGTGGTGAGAAAGGTATGCATGGTAATAAGAAAGCAAGTGAAGAGATGCACTCCACTCCTCTCTCTCGGATTATATCATGCATATGCTGCATTCCGTCGCAGAACATAAAATATATATTGGGATATTTTACGAGCTCTTTTGCATCGCTCTTGCACCACGCAACGTGGTCCAAGAGCAACACAAATCAAAAATGCTATTTATTAAGCCAAGCAAGGCCACCTTGCGTGGGCCTCGAGTAATGCAATGCAATGCAAATCGCTGCGCTGCATTATTCTGCACCAGGGAGGCGTTTCCATGGGCATTGCGTGGGTGTTCCGACACAACATCCATGGATTGTGATACATTCCCAGATTTATCATAAGTGATCAACATGGGAATGAGCCAAAAACCTATGGCTCCGCTGGTGAGGCGTAACGAAAAGAAATATGTTTATTTCTCCTTGATTTTTCCTCTTTCTATGTGTGCTGCATTTTGCATCACACATAGAAAGAGGAAAATGCCTCAGGAAATGTTTTTGTGCAGGACAGTGTCCCTTCCTGCACAAAAACAATCCTCCATACAACACAGGCACCCTTGCACCATGGTGCAAGGGTACCTGCATTGGTGCTAGGTAGAAAAAGGGTGTAAGCACAGGAGCAAACGCAGGAATGCACTGTATTGCCTCTAATACAGCACATTCCTGCCATTTTCTTGCCAGCTTTTCTTCCAGGACATCACACTTATCGTGAATCCCTTTTTGATTAATCTCAGAGATCTCAAATTTCGAGAGGCTATCTTGTCTCAAGCTCAGAAACATCAGTTCAACCTGACTCTGCCCCCTCAACTCCTTGTGTCTCTTCCATATTTCACCATCCAAGGTACTGCCACTACCTTGAGGTTGGCTGGCACCTGAAGTTGACACAATGGGAAAGATGGCTGTGGTAAGGTGGGAATTGGCATTTCTGTCTGTCCCCTGTATTTCACACTGGTTGTCACACTGACCATCCCCGCTTTGTTCATTAGCTAATGGGGCAAATCGATTTTCCAATTGCAGGGGGGCCGAATTTATCTGGGTAACCTTATTTCCTCCTCCTTTAGGGGTTGGGATATGCTCCATTATTTTAAAATAAGAGGTAAGGGACGGGGCAGGTTTTATCAGAATTCGCGTTGCCTTATCACCACACCATTTTAGTCTCCCCCCAGTTTTTGTTGCTTTTCTTTTTGAAGAAACTAGTACCACCTCCCTAGCCACCTGTTCTCTGCCCGCACTAGTTGTGCTGCCTCTGTTTTTTGCCTTGGGGTGGGACCTTAGCTGATATCTGTTTTTATCTGGGTTGGGGAGGCTCCCTTAGAGTTAAAAATGCCCCTGCCTGCCCCCTCCAATACCTATAACCCCGCCCGTAGGCCACCTGTTTCTTCTATGGCTATGTCGTCTCCCCCCTCTCCCTCTTCCCTCTCTTTGTGGCACTGTAATGCCTTGGAGAGTGAGTCCCTTTCCATCGGCAAAGCCACTATTACCTTGATTTGTAGATTCTGCCACCTCCTGCGCCTTACCCCCTTGGATCGTGAGTCCAGGCAAAGTTTCTCACCCCGGCGTCCTCCACGACTCTTCCCAAGCTTTTTTACCACCCTTTCCTGCCAGTGGCTTGTTCTGACACTGCCTCCCACTGCCCGGAAACCAACCAGAGCTGAAGCTGACCTCGTCCTCCTCCAGAGGTCTGCTGCACGCCTCCAGGAGATGCTCTGCTCTGAACAAAGAGGAAGTACAAGGGGAGTGGACCTAGTTATAAGAAACAATGCAGGAATAAAAGTAGTTAAATACGAGAAAGATCAATCAGGGAGGTGGTTGGTGGCAACTATATCGATTCAGGACAGACCCTTGGTGTGTGCAGTATACTATGGGCCGAATGAAGAGAACCCGGGAGCACTTTCAAAACTTGAAGTTTGCTTGTTAGACACAACAGCACCGATTGTTATGGGAGGTGATTTTAACTTAGTTCTAAATAAGGAAATAGACCGCACCTCGAAAGTAAAATATAATACTCCCCCAAAAACATATGCAAGCTTAAAGAACATGATGAGAGAATTCAACATGCTGGATATTTGGCGTAGTAAGATGGGGAAAACCAGAGATTTTACTTTTTATAGCAAAAAGTACAGACATCACTCACGAATAGATTATTTCCTTATAGATAAGGAGTGTTTACAGAGATGAAGACAGTAAAACATATCCCTGCGATATTATCAGATCACTCAGCAGTGGCCATGACTCTGAGGTTGCAGCAAAAAGAGGCGCAGAGGAGGTGGACAATAGACAGGGTGATATTATTAAATGAAGAAGTGATCTGCGATTTTGGGAAAAAACGGATGAGTTTCTTTGATTCAATATGGGCACAGCTAAGGATCAGATAGTTTGGGAGTCTTTTAAAGCGTATCTAAGGGGGATAATCAGGTCCATAACGGTGGGGAGGAGAAAAGCTATGAAACAAGATGAAGAGAGAAAAATCAGAGAGATTAAAGAAAAAGAAGGAGAAGTGCAGAAAGCATCAATGGAAGGTGTAAGTAAAGCACCAGCATTAGCGAAAGAGCTGGAGGGCTTGCAGGCTGAGTTTCAGGCGCAGCTAGATAAGAAGCATTTAGATAGATGGAAAACAAGTAAGCTTCAGCATTTCGCATATGGGGAGAAGTGCAGTTCCTTACTGGCGTGGAAAGCTAAGGCAGATAAGGCAAGGAACACGATAAGGAATCTAATTAAAAGAGGGACAGTAGAAATCATTAAAGCGGACAAAGATATTTGTGAAGAAGATTGAAGTTTTATGAGTGAACTGTATAGCGAGGATATAATGCCAGGACAAGATAAAATAGAGAATTGGTAAAAAATGATAACACTCCACCAATTGACAGAGGAACAGAAGGCATTCCTAGAAGCAGGCATTACAGAAGCAGAAGTAAGGGTACAGTGCAAAAAAATGGCAAGGGGAAAGGCAGCAGGACCGGATGGTCTGCCGGTAGAGTTGTATCTATGCATTTTGGATAAAGTTGTGCCAATTTTAAAAACAATGTTCAATAAAATATATATAGATGGGGAAAATCTACCTAGCTCATGGGCAGAAGCAACAGTTACGCTAATATTAAAAACAAATAAAGATCCGCAGATGATTGATGCATATAGACCCATATCTTTATTAAATACAGATTATAAGGTATTCTCAGGCATAGTGGCATCACGGAATGCAAAGGTTATAAAGGGGGTTGTCCATTCTGACCAGAGGGGTTTTATACCAGGGAGGCAGTTGAACGAATTAACTTTCTAGATAATTGGGGCCATAGATATGACAGAAGTCTCAAAGGTCCCATTAACTGAAGTGGCAATAGATGCTGCCAAAGCTTTCAACCAAGTGAACTGGGCATACCTGTGGGAGACCATAAAAAGTTTTGGCATCATGAAAAACCTAGTTAAGACGTTGAAAAATCTATACCATAGCCCCAAGGCAAAGGTGCTGGTGAATGGGGACCTAACAGATTGGTTTAGCTTACAAGAGGGACAAGGCAGGGGTGTCCTATGTCTCCTCTTCTGTTTGGTTTGTATATTGAGCCTCTTGCTAACTGGCTCAGGGCGGATATCCAAATTTCTTCTTTTAGTTTTGGAGAGTTGGAAATTAAACTAGCTTTATATGCAGACGACATGCTCCTTTACACGACAAACGCTACTAGAAGCAATTCCTAGTTTAATGGAGAAGGTGGAGAGATTTGGCGAGAGCTCGGGGTATAAGATCAATAGGGAAAAAACAGAAATTATGGAGTGAAATCAGAGGGTGAGAAGCCAGGGAGTTAAAAATCAAATGAGATATTAAGGGATACAGCTAACTCAGAAACTGGAGGATATTCCCGTAGTGAACTGGAAAAGAGTCAGTAAGGAAGTAATGAGCTTACTTTCATGATGGGCAAACCTCCCTTTAAATATCTATGGGAGGGTAAACCTCGTAAAAATGATTATCCTACCAAAGATTACTTTCCTCTATAACTCAATCCCCCCGTCTTTCAAGACACAGAATGAAGATTCCATGCTATTCAGCATGGGCCCCAATCCGGGACTCTCCAGGCATTCCTGAATGCTTGAGAGATCAACTCAGCCAGCCTTTGAGAATGAGAGGTATAAATTACAGGGCAGATCTCAAAATGGAATCTAATTTAGTAAGCTGGGAAGTGCTCAATAACCTTACAAGAGGGACATTAATGAGGTTTAAATATTATCAGTTGTCCTCTTGGTGGGCGACTCAAAGCTGGTCCCAGGAGGAGGAAAATCGAAGCTGGATCAAGCGACAGGAACGGACAAGTGGAAGAAAGAAATATCTTTCTGGTATTGGGCCCTTTTGGAAGCGGAGGATAATGTAGAAACAGAAATTATAAATCTTTGGGGCAAAGAATATAGTGATGAAGATATCAAGAAACTCTGGTTGGAGTCGTTTGGCATGTTAGAGGCAGTAGTAAAACCTGCATCGCTTAAGAGGAACCACTTGTATACACCCTACAGAGTCTACTGGTCTCTACAAAAGTTATCTAAAGTCACAGGTAATACGTATAACTGTCCAAGGTGTAAGTATCCCGCAGCAGATGACCTACATATGTTTATGGAGTGTCCAAGACTTAGTTCTTATTGGATGGGGGTATGTAATTTTTTGGAAGAAGTGCTGGGGATACCAATGGAAGTACCAGTTTGATATTTTTGGGAATTATGAATGATTACCAGCTGAATGCACCCAGTTCTCAGTTTACGTTCTATGTGATAATTTTGGCGAGACAAGAGATATGCTGGCTGTGGAAATCAGAAACTTCCCCAACTTTTGCTGAATGCTTTTAAAGAACACTATTTACATCAGTGAATCAGACATGGCGTGCGACCGAAGAAGTAGAGACAGGATTTGGTCTGCACTGATGGGTTGGAGGGAGAAGGCAAGTGAGTCTAATGATTAAGCCAAGCATGCTGTTGGTCCAGGCCTCCTTAAAAACACTCCGGGGTCCCCACAAGTCAACAGGAGATGGAAATGGAAACAGCATCATCTTTGTGAGGAATCTCTGTTCTCTCTATCCCCCCCGAGGGTTGGTATAGGTTGGTATAGAGAGACAGGGGGAATCCAAACAAGAGTATTGGCAGAATGAAAACTAAAAAAAAGAAGAAAAAAAAGAAATGATTCCCAATGAACCTGGGGATTCCACTTCCTTGAAGCTTCATGTAACAGTGTAACAATAAGGAGTTTACCATTATTTTAGACTTGTCCATGAAAGCCATCTATCTGCTTCTGGGGATTTACAGGTAGTCAGGCTCTCAAAGGCCTCGGCTATCACGTTTTCTGTGATTTTGCTGTCTAACAACTTTATACTTGTTCAGATAAAGTAAGTTAGTGTATAGAGTCTAGAAATAGTACTTCTGCATCCTTATCAGTGGTAAGGTCTGCAGTGTAAAGGCTGTCAAAGAGGCAGCAAACCTTTTACTAATTTTGCATCGGGGTACTAAAATGCCACTGTTTTCGGTTTTCATAGACACTGTGTCCAGTTGTGGGTCTTGTTGCCAACAACCATCCAGCTTTCTCATCCTGCTCATATTTTTGTTGGTTTAATTTGACCAGAGATCTTTCATTCTCTTTGGCAGAAATGGAATTAAATTGTATTTGACCATATTTATTTATATTTTGTATTGTAGGGTTAGGATCTATTACAAAACGAGTTGCCAGGTCTTTAGTATTATTTTTCAGCTAATTTTGTTTGTCAGCCGGCTGTTGCAGGATCCTTCATTAGGTGGCATCTCTATGTGACCCTCCCACAAGCCCAAAACATTTGTGCTGAGGTTGTTGACCCCCGTTTTCTGATAGATAGTCCAGCATGTGCGATTTGGGTTTATCTTTATTTAGTGGGCATAGGTATGCCATTGCTCTCATCCACCAGAGGGTGGGTGGAGGGTCTGTCCATTTCAAATCTATGCCTAAAGCCACAGGGCAGTGGTCAGTAAGACCTCCGATGAGGATGTTACAACTAGTGTCATCTGATAGTAGTCGATGATGTATGAGGAAATAATCATATGTGATAAAGTTTAATGCGGACAGGAGTGGAAAGCAAATCCTCTATGTGTAGGATGGAGAAGCCTCCAGATGTCAGTTAGCCTTTGTTCATCAATCAGATCACGTAGTAGTGCTCTGTCTGTAATGTGTTGTGTGTCTGGTGGCCTAACCTATCTAATGTTGGGTCCAACACTAAGTTGTATTCCCACTACCACAACTTGTGCTTGTTTACATTCAACCTTCATATGGGATTGTTTGGCTTGGAAATCAAATTTAGATGCATTTAGAGGTAAATACAGACCCATGTATTATTACCTTACCAAATAGTTGTAGCTTAACAACAATATACAACCCCCTCTACATCTGTCCAAGTTTTAAGAATCTTATTTGGGAGGTGTTTGTTTATGAGGATGTCCACTGCAGTTTTTGTGCAGTTTCGGGATCCATTCAGGTCTCCTTGCTCATAGACTGTTCTGCTGCTACTGGCCACTTTGCCCACCTAGTCTCATTTTAGTTTTGGGGATTCTACCACCGAAAGGTGTGTTTCCTGAATAAAGGCAATATCTGTTTGCTTAGTGCAAAGGTGGTAGCACTAATTTTATTCCAGGAAACTATGTTTACTGCTCTTGGCTGAACCTGATATGGAAATCCAACTATACATGATAAAACCTGGGTCATGTGTATACTTTGATGGTCTATACAAAGTACTTAGTGGATACAAGCGTGCTCAGGGCCCAGTGTCTCAGCTGCAATGAATTAGGGAGGGGGGGAGGGATAACACGTGGGACAGGCAATAGATGAGCTGAATTAGAGCAGAGAGAATGTGACCAAAAATGGGCAGTAAGGTGAAAAACAAAAATGGAATGTATGTGACCTCAAATAGCCATGTGCAACCATCTACTGTATTGCTGGAGCCTTTGTCCAGTGCCATATAGCGTTACAACCTCAACTGCGGTACTACTCTGTACGTTCGGATGCACATGAGCCCTGGAAGTAGTACAATTAGGTGAGAAGATTGTGAGCAGCATTGCCAGCACCTCCAAATTTAAGGTATTACTATTTACTGAAGAAGGACAAATATCCTGAAACACACGTCTAGAGATACCCTGCACTGGTAGCACCAAAATTGTGAATACTAACGACTTTCAACTATAGTGTTTTTATCATACACTGCATTTACCTAAGTGCATCTGGGTGAATTGTGTGCTGTTATGCCAGGCAGTGCACTCCCTCCCCCTTTTTGTGAGTGGCTTCTTTGAGTTATTGGGCTGAGGAACTCCTTCAGGCCTGCGTTTTGGGAGTGGTACAGTAACCTGAGAAGACTATGAGCCGCATTGCCAGCACATCAACATTTACGGTGTTATTTCCTACTGAAGAAGGAAAAGTACTCTAAAACATGTCTACAGCTACCCAGCACTGGTTGTACCAACAATGTTGAATACTAAAGACTTTCAAATAAAGTGAGTGTTATCAAACACTGCATTTACCACGGTGCATCTAAGCACAATGTGTGCTGGTATGCCAGGCAGTGTGCTCACTCCTCCCTTTCGTGTCTATAATGAACCAGGGGCTGAAATAAGGAAGTATTTCTCATATGCATGTTAAGAGGTCTCCCAAGAGGGTGATAAATAGGGCTAGTATCTCCCATGGATATATACATAAGAAGCATAAATCCTCTGTAATAGGGGACATATCAATCAGTAGAGTTCAACATAATACATATACTCCTATAAGGCACGAGACCATACACAAGTTGCAGAGGCAATCTATACAGCTCACATAACATTCATATTATAGCCTAGAACATGCATTGCTATTTATCTACCGGTGGCAGTTACTTGTCTGTTTTTTATCATTTGGTTTCAAAGGGGATCTAGATTTTTCTAGACCCCCTCAGAGAGAGCAGGCACAATCTGGTGTAGTCCTTCTCAATCTGACCCCTCTCAAATAAACTTGGTAGTGCATTGTTCTTACTGATCCAGGGGTGGTGTCTCAGATAACGACCATTTGGTCCCATACACCGAGGTCTTGGGTGTTGCAGAAGTGTCCACTTCAATGTTGTCTAAATAATCTTCCAGGGATTACTGAGCATGAAATTCAGTCATTTTACCATTGTGTATGGATAGCATGGTTGCTGACTTTCAGGAGTCTGTATTTGATGTTTCTGTTTCAAAGTTTGGGCCTCAGGGCAAGGAATTTCTAAAAGAGAATTACATCATCTCCTTCTGCATTCTCCTGTATTCCAGAGATACGTACATTATCATGTCGAGCACAATCTTCCAGATTCATCATCTTCTGTTTAAGACTTTTCACTTTTTGTCACCAGTCAAGGAGAGTATCAAATTGCACTTCAAGGTCCACAATTTTCAACTTAGCCAAATCCATTCTAGTCAGAAAAGTGGGGACATCGGTACAGGCGCTCTTCATCTCAGATGGTAAAGCTTTTAGTTTTGTATCTAATTCTGCAAGAGTGATCCCTTTGACTGAGATATCTTTGAGGATAGTCTCCAATGTTTGCTTTGATATCTTGTTTGGCTTGCTACCAGACACTGCTTCTGAAAATAGAAGTTGTCGCACTGGTGTAATGAAGACATGAGCAGCACAGAAGAGTATCCAATATCTAAGAGTGCTTATGAAAACTTCACTTTGTCGTCACTTGAAATTTATGTAGGGCTTTAGGGCTGTATCTGTACCAACAAAGTCAAAAAGTTAGCCAATGGATCTGAGAAACAAAGTCAGATATTTAGGAATATATGTCCAAAAACAGCAGCTAGCTCCAAGCAATATTATAACAGAAAGTCAGGCCAGCTGATCCTTAAGTATGTCGGTAGTAAGAGTTGACGTGGACATTTAAAAAAGACTGCTTCCAGGCCCCAGCTCCCTTGGCTATCATAGTATGGAGAAAGAAGAAAAAATGCAGTAACTTCTCTTATTATATTCATATGTCCTATTCAGCAAGTGTTCACAGTGTTAAACAGTGCCAAGATGGAGCACTCATGTGCATCCATTTGCTAAAGGGCACTGCAAATAAACCCAAAACACATGCAAATCAAGCACTTTTATGTAGTGCATATGTTCTATCAGGGTCCGAGTTATAAACCCTTCTACCACACTCTAGAGTGTGGATACTTGAATGCTTGGTCAATTATGTCTCAGTAATCGAGCACTGAAATTGTGGCCCTGCACTCTGCTGATCTGTTTCCCACATTAATTTCCCCTCAGCGACATAGGCCTGATGATGTAGGCTCCAGACCTCATCGCGTTGTGTTTACTCTTTATAAATGAAGACTTTCCCGGGTCACAGAGGAATCTAGAACTGGTGTTGTGTCAAGATACTAGTATTCAGCGTCTCATTCAGGGTTTATCACTACGGTAGGAACGACTCTCTGTGGAGTTTGATGAGGGAGCGGCCATCTTGGATGCTTCCAAGCTCCACACCACCTTTGAGCCCCACTAATGTGCTGGTGGTCTTGGGAGGTTGAGTGTTGTCCTCCAATACAGATCCTAGAAGATAGCTGTGCTCCAGGATTCTGGGTAATGTTTGGTCTACAGGCTGGGATTACATTTAAAGAGCATGTAGTCTCCATTCATGTTTCTCACCTAAACGACACAAAACAAATCAAGGCTTCGTTACAACGGCCCTGGAATTTCACAAGCTCTATGCAGACACCTGTTTGAGGAAGTATCACACTTGCAAATGGTTAAATGTTTACCGCATCTGGTAAGAATCAGGTGCTATAAAAGTCCACACCTTTTGATTTTTCTACCATTAATTTCGCTAGATCAAAACTGTCAGAATGTAACAGAGGAAAAGGCCGTGTAAATGCTGGGAAATGCTAACTTTTTTTTAAGGAACAAACTTTCAATATGTGCTACTTGGCACGCCTGTTAAGTTCCAAAACCAAGGTATTGGCTTTTTAACTGGTGCAATAAATGGTGCAACCGCCAACGACTCACTAGTAATCGAGGGTAAAGCCCACATGATATTGAGGTCAGGTAAGAAAGAGGTCCAATACTCTGTCAAATCACTTTGATGGGGATTTGCAAATTTGTGGGGTTTTATTTCTGCACTTTTCATGACAAATGCAATGTTTTTTTTCTGATCAGTAGCAGAAGAATAATTCAGTTTTTTGGGGAAGATAACTACACTTTGGCATATTATGGAAGAATTTTCCAGCAAAAATGGGACATTTTACCAGCTATTTAATATAAAAACAGACTCATATTTTTGAAATGTTATGACATTACACAATTATAAACTTTTCCCAGATATGTCAACAGAATTATAATTTTTCACCCCATAGTTTTGAATTGGTAAATTACAAATTCCCAAAAGAAAAGATGTTGAAATTAGCTATTTTAATGTTTGGAAATGTTAGTAATCCCAGTAACTGAAAAAATATATTTTATTGTAAATTGTACACAAGTACTGTATGCAAATATAATTTCAGGGCCAAATAAATGCATATGTAAACAGTAAAAGAAAGCTGAGGGGGAACCTTCCTGCACATAAACAATCATTAGAAGCATATTTCTCTTTCTTTGTGTGCTGCACATATAGAAAGAGGAAGTAGCAAGGAAAAATAAAGGTATCTCTCCTTGTTATGCCTCAACTGAGAAGGCATATCTTTTTGGAGTATTCTCAGGTCTACCAGCAATGGAAAATCTGGGAATGTGTCAAAATCTATGGAAATTGCTTGGGAACACCCACGCAACTCCCTTGGAACCTCTTTCCAAGGGCAGAGTAATATAATGCAGCAATTTGCACTGCGTTTCATTACTCTGGATTTATGAAGCCACTTAGGGCCACACAAGGCGGCCTTGCGTGGCTTCATAAATCGCAATTTGGGCTTGCGTCGTGCATGCACCACTTTGAATGATGCACGCGCAACACAACCCCAGTCATAAATACGCACCATGATTTTGGCAACAAGGGCAAAAGTGACAGCAAGTATGTCTTAGCTTACTTAATTGTTTGGAGTTGGCCTAATGGCTAGGGCGGTCAGCCTCAAATCTGGGGAACTGGGTTCGAGACTCGGCAATGATGCTGAACATCCTGTGATTCTGGGCCAATCACTCAATCTCCCCGTGCCTAACCAAAATGAATGTGTGTCCTCATGTAACGTAACTGGTGCTATGTAAAGCGCTCTGATACCTGATTCGGGTCAAGTTTGCGCTATATAAAACTCTGCAAAAAAAAAAATGGTTACAAAGAAAGATATTTTACAGGTTAAAGACACCTGCTTTAGAGATCTTTGTGTGCCCAACTAATTTCAATGGATTATAATACCACTAAGATAATTCTGGTTGTTAATGCAGTTCCGAGAAAGTTCTGTATTTTATTTTTATCCAGTCATAGTTCTGACACATAAAATAGCATAGAATAATATGTGACTCCTACATTTTATAACATTCAATTATTTATGTAACATTTCCTGTACATTGAGTTACATACTTATATGATTCATTGTCTCTCAGTGTGTGATGCAAAGCAGTTGTGAATTGATACGCTGTGTGCCTTTGCTTTCCTTTCTAGATATTAGGCTCTTGATGGCTCCCAACCAGAATGATACTTGAACAAAAGAAGGGCTGCTGGCCCTTAAAATCAGGCGTTTGTTTTTGGCCACTGGAAGTGAAGGTAAGGAAACCTCCTCGCTGCCTGCAGGTTGCTGCTCTGAACAGAAAGCAAACAACAAGGGAGCGCTGCTGAAATGTGTCTTGGCGTCAGTAAATTACAACAAGACCAATTTAGCAATATATTTCAGCTGTCCAGCCGAGTACCAGATCCAACTCAGAAATTGCTGCCGGAACAAGGATCTTGCGGGATCCCCCACATTTCCTGCACTGCGTACAGCCACTGATATGTAGCATAGCTGAGTTTGACTTGGCAGCATTCAGCATTCTAAAACTGGTCTGGAAGAGAGGGCATTAACTATGGTAGATCGAACTATACAAGTAGACCCACTTAAAGTCACAACACGTAGTGCTGTATGGTATGAATGGTAACAAAACTGCATAATGATACATGGGAATGCTGAACGTTTGTACCACCAAGATGTCCAGGCATTTTCTGGGGATATGAATGTTTACAGTGCAACTTTGGACTGATTAACTGAATATGTGAAATGTAAAATTATGACAAACCGTGGTCTTTATATTATTATAATTTTCAATTACAGATTAAAGTACTGGATATATTGTTGAGGGAAGTGTGGGGAGAAATTTTTATTTTTATTTTTAATTTTACATACACAGTGACACATTGAGAAACAGTTGCCTCCAGATAATGCCATCAACTGCTCCTGTGCCAGAAAAGTTGTTTTAGCATGGACTATATATGGCGCAAAGGCGGTGCATGTGTGCCTTGTGTGAGTTGGGGGTACTTGAGGTAAATCCTTCAGTACACATTTCAACAAGATGATACCTGCCAAAGGACGAGCTGCATCAAATGAGAAATTTCACAGCAATTGCACAATTTCCAGGTGAGAATATCACACACAATTCTGCATGTTCTGGTTTGTTTGCACCTCGTTTCCTTTGGTATTATTTCACGCAAAGCCAAGTCATACTATTTCCGTTGAACTGGCTTTGTTGGACAACTTAGGGGTGCCTATGATGCTCTGTCCTGTTATGTCCCTTTTGTATAATTTATATGGGGCTGGAATTTTGCTGCAGAGCTCCTGTCAACCATTAATGTAAGAAAGCTTTTGTGCACACAAGTTGATTTCTGCTGGAAATTTGCACCGCAAAGCATGGCCTGTATCGCGCAGGTGCAAACATTTGGGCCCAGATTGACATAAAATGTACTCAACACAGCACAGCAAGTAATGTTCTTGCATTTCACTGCGTGAACGGGAGAGAGCAGAACTGTTCCATGTCCACTAAGAAGTTGTGATCAGCATCGTTTTTGTGCAGGAAGGGGACCCTTCCTTTATAAACACTAAGCTTGAATGCATTTTCCTCTTTGTAAGTGTGCAATAGAAGGTAGCACACATTGAAACAAGAAAAAACAAAGAGAAATGAAGACATTTCTCCTTGTTATGCCTGCGGCAGGGAGGCACAGGATTTTACCACAAATCCCAGTCTGCTGTTCATTGTAGATAGGGATAGGGATTTGTATCAAAACCATGGGTGGCTGCATGGAAATGCCCATGCACCACCCATCGAACGCCTCCTTGATTCAAAGTAATGCAAAGCAAAGCACGGCGCTGCGTTGCATTACTTTGGGTTGCAAAGCAAATCATGATTTGCGTTGGGTTGTAGATCCCATCACTAGACTTTGCATCAAGTCTCCATTAAAAAAGTAACACAATATTTGTAAGTCGGGGCCTAAACCTGTTCCAAGGTATCAGGGACGCTAATTAATTCTCCAGCACAGATTGCTGCATTTAAGATGGATATTAAAAGAAACATCACCGGCCGGTTCTCATTTGCAACCTAAAGTTATGCACTTTGGGTATATTTACAAGCCCCTATCGCCACCACCACATCAAATTTTTCGACATTGTGGTGGCAATAGGGGATTCACCTTATTCACAAGGTGGTGTTAAGCCACAGAGGGGCATAATTACAAGCCCCTATCGCCACAGGAACGTCAATTTTTACGACGTTCCTGTGGCGATAGGGGCCTCGCCTTATTTACAAGGCAGTGTTAAGCCCCTTAGCGTGGCTTGACGCTGCCTAGTAAATAAGGCCCCCTTTCACGATACACAAAGGGGCCGATTCCGATGTCGGAAGGACTCAAGTCCGTACGACATAGGTCAGGAGCCGTAACCGACCGACCTGCTGTCGTCGGTTACAGCCCTGCTAGCACTCGTATACTTCACAATGCAAGCATGCATTCTGAGCGGAATGCATGCTTGCATTGTGGAAAGCAGGGGTGCAGTTCATCCCTGCACCCTGTGGTCGGCACCCCAAGGTGCCTGCCACCGGATGCAGGGATCCACAGAGGGGCACCATAGGTGCCCCCAGGCCACCATACAGCAGCCTCGCACCCATGGGGGCCCTACTGGGGGCCCCCAAAGACAGTTTCCGACTGCCTCTTTGTGCCGGAGAAACCCGCACGAAAAGGCAGTGAAAAACTGCTATCGTACTGCCTCTGTCGCAAAGAGGCGGAGTACTGAGGGATTTCCGGACGGTGGACGGGCTCTCCGAGCCTGTCGTCCGCAATCCGGAAATCTGAGTCTGATTCCTTTCCGACCGAGCCCATCAGAATGGCTCAGTCGGAAAGGAATCCGGCCGACATGATGCGATTCGGTGGGAAGGGCTCCGACCGTCGGTCGGAGCCCTTCTGACCGAAATCGGAATCGGCCCCTTAGAGGGAAAGCGGAGGGCAATGGATGTTTTTGTGAGCAACACCCATTGATTCTGACACTGCTTCCTATTTACAAGGACAGCGTAAATTGGAGGCAGTGCCAGAATTAAGACCAGGAAACACCTGGTCTTACCTTGGTGCAACGAGGAGAGATTTTACAGTTCTGCTCGTTTTTGCTGTTTTCATGTGTACTGCATTGTGCAGCACACATGAAAACAGCAAAAGGCCAATGATTGTTTATGTACAGTAAGGTCCCCCTTCCTGCACATTAACAATAATTTTAAAAAAGGCTGTTTTGCAACTTCTATGGGTGTTGCATTAAGCGGCACACATAGAAGTTACAAAACAGCATTTAAAAATTGTTTATGTGCAGGAAGTGAGACCTTCCTTCCAATAAACAATCTTCCCTTGCAGGCAAACACCCTTGCACTATGGTGCAAGGGTGCCTGCGTTGGCCCTAGGCTGCTAAGTGTAGTGCCAGCGCAGGGGAAAAAGCAGGGCTTCACCATACTCTTGTAAATATGGTGCAGCCCAGAGTTTCTGAAGTGGCGGAGCGAGGTGTTTAGCCAGGCAGGCTAAGGCCTCACTCCGCCACTTCCCTTGTAGATATTCTCCTTAATGTGGCCTAACGCCGCCTTGTGAATAAGGCAACCTTTCACGCTATACTTAGAGTGAAAGGCCCAGTCAATTGGTGATGTAGAGGTCAATCTACCCCAATAACCATTGATTTTGATGCTGCCCCATATTTAAAAGGCTGGTGTAAATATGCGGCAGTGCCAAAATTAAGACCAGGGAAAACCTGGTCCTACCCTGGCGCGACGAGGAGAAATGTTTCATTTCTCCTAGTTTTTGCTGTTTCCATGTGTGCTGCGTTATGCGGCACACATAGAAACAGCAAAATGCCATTGATTGTTTATGTGCAGGAAGGTGTCCCTTTCTGCACATTAACAATCATTACAATAAAAATTGTTTTGCAACTTCGATGTGTGCTGCATTAAGCAGCACACATAGGAGTGTCAAAACGCCATTTCAGATTGTTTATGTGCTCGAAGGGGTCCTTCCTGCACATAAACAGCCATTCTCCTCAACGCAGGCACCCTTGCACACAAGGATGCCTGCATTTGTGCTAAGCAGCTAAATTAGCGCCAGTACAAGGGGGAACGCAAGGCTACACAGTATTCTTGTGAATACAGTGCAGCTCTGCATTTCAAAAGTGGCGGAGCGAGGCGTGAGGTCAAGGAGGCTAACGCTGCGCTCCGCCACTTCCTTGTAAATATCCCCCTATATTTTTTTGAAGTATCCTTTTGCTGCCATAATACAACTCTTTTTACTAACTCTACACCCACAAACAGGGTACAGGAGAACTTTGAAAAGCCTGTGTTTCCACAAAAGAAAAGGCTGGGACTATCCAAAGAGATAAAGAGAAAGGACTCCCTTGTGTAAGTGTTGACAGTCACGACTTCTACTGATTTCTTGAATTGAAATCTACTCACCGTAAGAATTGTGGCTTGTCTTTTTCTTCCTTTGTCCAGTTCCCACACGCTGTGCTCACTGGCTGATCCCTGGCACTCGAATATTACAGTACCAGATGTTTTTGTTTGACTGCACTGCTCCCATGTGGTTGAAATAGAGAGTTCACGTCACCTACTTTGAAATAAAACTATTGGATCGTTTTCGCAGGCTCTAGCTAATTTTCTTACATTTCTTTAGTGTCGAAACAAGCAATTCTTCATTAACCAATGTGAACGAGGGGACAAAGAAGATGTATTATGTACTTGTTTCACCCTGTTCGCGCCACCTTTTCGTATTTTGTAATCTTGAATGTATCAGTAACTTGTTAATATGCTATTTAACCACAAAAAGTTAGTTGCACCTACTGCCATGATACTCTTATTACTTATGTAATTTACTTTGCTCTATTGTAAAGCGCTGCCTCTGACACCGCTGGCTAAAGTGTGCGCTATATAAAAATGCATAAATAAAAGAGAAAGGCAAGCGCCTTCTTAGGGATGTTTGGGAGGACACGGTCAAAACATAGAGTCGTCCCCCCAAACATTCAACGTAATACCCACTTGCAGCTAATGCCAGCACTCATGATGCCAAGCAACAATGAGTTAGATGTCAAACTTCCAGAAATGGGGGCTTCCCAACATCCATAAGCAAAACATTAGCAACAAAGGCTGAAAAGCATTAATAAAGCATTTTCTTTATGTGCTTGGGCCTAGACTTCATACAGCTACACTCTTTTTCGTGGAATTCTGTTGTTCTCACTGTAGGAATAACTCTGTAAGGGTGGCTTGGTGAAAAAATAACTGACTAGTGCATGATATTAAAGTAAGATATATGCACAGCGTGCTTCAAAAAGTAGACTTCATCACTGGATTCTCATAATCGTAAATAAACTCCCCTTCACAATGGGTATTCTTGAGAAATTCTAAGCACTACTTCAGGGCTTCCACAATTCAATTGTGTGAAGTTTGATCATTTTCTCATTAATTCTCTTTCTCTTCTTTGTCCCTCCTCTCTCTATATGTACACTTATAGTGTTCAAACACCGAGCGAGTCGCCCCCCAGCGAAACAGCATCCTTATCCTCACCACCCCTTAGGCACCATAGAAAGGCATAAGGCAGATAGTTAGTCATCACTGCACAGTCCTTTATTATACCTTAAAGCAGAGTAATCTTTTATTGTTTGTTGACTGAAAAACTTGACCATTTATTCAAGGCATAGGTAAACCAAACAACACACGTTAGCCAGAGAGGTAGGTTATTTCCATTCCAAGGAATGCATTTTTGCAAAAGATATTATTTACATTCTAGGCATGGACTTAGCCATCCGGATATCAAGACACGCACTTCGATAATGAATCCCCCTGTGCTTGCTGTTCCAGCAGGCCCCAACTTGCACTGTTTTCATCAGTAGTAACCTTCAGTCCTCCATCCCAGAGAGAGGCACTACCACCAGGGCACTGCTCAAGCCTTGGCCCCACCGGGGTTCCTGAAAAACGGATACCCCCTTCAAAGTTTCTTAACACACACACAGGAATCTCGGCTAGGGCAGGAGAGTCCAGGGCCACCAGTAGGTCAGTCTCCCCTCCTGCCAACCCGGAGCCCCCATTGAATGCTTGCCCTGTTCCAGGATCAGACAGTCCATACTAAAAAAAGGAGTCCATACCATTTTCCTTGCCGGGGACCCCACCAATCTTGTCCTTATTCTTAGTGATTGGTGGGTGGGTAACTTGTTGCTGATGTGCTGCCTCTGGAGCTACTGGAAAGGACAAAAGAGGGTTTCCCCACCTCTCCCACTGCTTTTTAGGTTTCGCCTACGCAGCGCGCATGCGCTGCATAGGAGGAGACCTTTAGTAATCTATTCAGTTTTTGGCCTCGAAACGTGCACGTGTTGCATTGCTTTCAATGGCAACACGTGCAAGTTAGGCAATTCCCTTGCGGGAGCGAGCTTTGAAACCATCTGTTTGTAATCAACAGATGGCTCTTGCTCGCTCCCGCAAGGTAAACAGGTGCAGGCCCCCTCCTCTATCCCCTCCCCCTGCTGCCTCCTCCTCTTTCCGCATGAGGCGCGCGCGCTTGTTTTCTTTTCTTCCCACCTGATAAGGATTCTCTATCTAACTAGCCAACAAATGCTTGAGGCACTGATAAAAGTAAAGAAAAAACAAATGGACACATTACACTTGCCTCCCTTCTCACTTCTAAGACACATGGCCTGGGGGCAATAAACCCGGCCACCCCACCTCATCAATCAGCTGCTCTACTCGCCTGCTGCTTCCACGTACACACTGTTGTATACACATTACAAACAAATGAATCCTCGATTTATGTGAAGGGCTACTGCACTCAGTGCTGTGTTTTTTTAACTAAATTGTTAAAGTTTTCAGTGTGACTCAAGGACAATGCATTTATAACTTATTGCCGGCCATTTAGCTCCCATTCCAATGTTCACTTAGGTCTTAGATTCTTACATACAGGCAAAAGTGTAGTAATATTTACTCGAAACAGGAGCAGATGTCAGGGGTTTCCAGATCATAATAAACACTTTGGATGTTGCCAAACCAACTTGCTACAATCTCCTCTTCCACTGGGGCTGGCGCATTAAACCTACAACCAGGCGCTGACTGAGTAACCAACCCGATGACATGCAAGGAGCTCCTGCAGTGAGCTTAGCTGTTGCACGCAGCTTTCATCAGTGCTTCTCCCGGACTGCAAATTATACAATTATTCTTACAATGATTCTATTAATAGAATGCAAGGAATGACACTGAGCATGCCATGTGTATGAGAAATATTTAGTGCTGGCACACATATACATATACCAGGGATGAAAGTCTTGGCACTCTGAGGATAGCTGAGCCATGCAGCCCTTTTAGCCAACTTCCAGACTAACCCTGTGTTTCCCCTTGGTGGACCAACAGCTGTGAGCCCATAGGAGGCGCTCCACCACTTCCGATCTCAGTTCCACAGCACATCACCAGCTCTGCTGTTTCGCAATACAAGTAAATGTACCCCTCTTCCTAGTACTGGGTGGCTTCTGATGCCACCGAATGAGGATATGAGGAGACTGACTGATACTTTACTGAGGGGCAGAAGCTTCTTTACATATACCCCACACAGAAGCATTGGCATAGCCAATAGGTCTCGCTTTTGGGACCTTATAAGTATCTAGTTATGCATCACAATATTCTTGGTGCCACAACATTAGCTGTTGCATCGTTAAACACTTATAAGGTCCCAAAGGCGAGACCTATTGGCTATGCCAATGCTTGTTATCCTTGCCGGGGGGAGGATCGCGACCACTTGCGCCCTTTGATGATGTCGATCAGGGGTTGCAACAACACTCTTCGCTTCCGACCACCAACCTGCCCCACCTACTGGAAGGACAGAAATAATACTGGCTCCCGCCAGAAATGCAACTAAGGGCACCATGCCCCTAGGTGCGGGTGGCGTCGATCATCTGATTAAGCAGTTACCTCCAGCTTGAGGAGGGTTCAAAAGACAGCAGAAAGATAAAGAAGTAAAGAGAGCAGTACAGCAAGGTAGTGACTGAGATAAAAGGGAGACAGACGAGTGAGAAAAACAGAGTGAGCTCGAGATACGTAGAAGGAAACAGAGAGAGAGGGTAAGGGACAGAGAGGTAGGTTAGAAAGCTAGGTGGGTTAGAGAGAGGTGGAGATAGAAAGGTAGATATGCAAGGTAGCGAGAAAAGTATAGAAAGTTGCAAAGTAGAGAGACAGGGGTGAAATAGAGCATAAGCTAAAATAAAAAGTGAGGCATATAAAGACAGGTCAGGTAAAGAAATGTAGTAAAGTGGGGAGAAACATAGAAAGAGAGAGGTGAAGGCTAGATAGCTATGTTTGCAGAGGGAGCTGAGTAGAGAGGCAGATGTGAGAAACAGAAAGGTGAGATTGATCAAGTGCTAAAAAAGTGAGAAGGAGATAGTGAAAGTAGTGATGTATAGAGAGTAGTAGAAGCAGATTATGTGAGGCTGAGAGATGTATAATCACATAGACATAGAAAAATGAGTTAGAGTGGGTAAGGTGCAATAGAGAAGAAGATCCAGGGAGAGAGAGAAAGGGTGAGAAAAAGAGAGAGTGAGTGAGAGAGATAGAGAGAGAGAGAGAGAGAGAGAGAGAGAGAGAGAGAGAGAGAGAGAGAGAGAGAGAGAATAATAATAATAAAAAAAGAAATGGAAGAACAGAAAGTAAGACAGTGACAAAGGGCTAAAGTTGTGAGAGAGGTGAGGTAGCAGGAACAGAGATTAAAACAGATTGGGTGATGAAGCAGCGTTATAGCAAGCACATGTGA
This sequence comes from Triturus cristatus, assembly GCF_964204655.1. Lineage (NCBI taxonomy): Eukaryota > Metazoa > Chordata > Amphibia > Caudata > Salamandridae > Triturus > Triturus cristatus. The sequence goes on from NC_140582.1 coordinate 241,283,796, forward strand.
CGTAAAGTGAGAGGTTAAGTAGTCTGAGAGAGAAAGGTATGGTGGGGTAGAGAGATGAGGTAGTTAGACAGATTGGAGGTAGAGATTGAAATTCTGCACCGAGAGTGTGGTAGTAGAGAGAGTGGTGAGAGAGAGATGAGGTACAGAGAGATGAAGCTGAAAGAAAGGTGGAGTAGACAGAGACCAAAGGGAGATATGAAGAAACCCAAGCAAAGCTCTGTGGCATGACACAGAGAGAGTAAAGTTAGAGAGAGAAGGGATAGAGATTTGGAGGCAAGCAGAAAGAGTGGTAGAGTCCCCCCCAGGATCCCCCTTTATGATCCCTGTACAATAGAATAACACAATTCCACATTGGAAAGAGCTCATCTCAAAATTCAAGGAAAGTTGACATGAGAAAAACCATCTTCGTGTTCATAATGTTCCATACTGTCTCATGTGCCTAATATACATCGCATGATGGCTATGTGTCACATTTTTCCTACTTGACTGGTGCAACTATCCTACAAGACTGCCATTTAAAGTCTCTGGTTCAATTTGGAAAACAAATGATTATAAATTGTTCATAACAATTTAACAGATATAACAACAGCCTTTGCTGATATCTTTACAGCACTGTATTAGGAAACAGTTTGTTGCAGAATCTTTCTTATTTTAAGTTTGTGTAATAATCGATCTATGTATATTGGGCTCTTGTTGAGCTGACCAGTCTTGTCCCTTGTCTCTGTCTTGTCCATGTGTCTGAATGAGTGATTTAATGAGTGTGTTTATATTTGAAAAAATATCTATTTCGGCTTTTATATATGAGATCCATGGTCTACTCGTCTGTTTGGGAGGTCTATTGTAATATTTCACTATATATTTTTTGTTTTTGTCTTTTGCATTTATCCTATTAACATTTTACGACCAATTCATGTAATTTGTTATAATTGTATATTATATATTTTGTACTATAAACCAAGGATATATATCCAAATAAAATGAAAAATTACTTATTTCCTAGTCATATAATGTTGTCCCTTTCTCTCCAAACTGTGAATACTCAGTAGTGAGGAGGCAATTATTCCCCTCTACTTCTTATCAAGACGCTGTTGTGTTTTTGCAGAAATAGGTTTCAGGCAGCTGGGTTTGGTTGGTAGCCTATATGGATCATGCCAAACCCAACTTTTAAGTCCCTCTCCCCCACCCATCCCTGCCTTTTCCCATCTCCAGTATGAAGCCACTATATCAATGCTCTATGTAGATAGCTGTTATACATCATTCACCAGTACTAAGCATTAGCACATGCCATCTGCCTTCCGTGATCCCTCCTACCTGTGGTGACCCCAATCTCACTTCTCGATTCCTGAGTTTCTGGGTCATGCTCCTCTTTGAGGTCCATTAGCATCTGAGACCATGCCCTCAGATCCTCTTCCAATTTTTCATCCGTGCGCACTAGTTTCAAATGCACTCCTTCCTCAGTTGCCCACTCGCTCATGTCCCTCATCCGTTCCCCCACCTGTGGTGGCCAGGAACTAAGCCAGCTGATAGCGATGTGCCTTTTCGCCATCACTATGCCCAATGTTAGCAAGCGTCTGCTCAGTTTTTTGGTTTTTGGGGGTGGGGAGTAGACCCGGCAGCACATGTCGGATTATTTTGGGGATCGTACAGCCCGTCGCCCTTTGTAACTGTGTGATGACCGATGTCCCAATAAGAGTGCAGTGATGAGCACGACCAAACCACATGAAGGAAGTCCGCCTCTTTTGTTTTCTATCTCGGACATTCATCACTTCAAATAGGGTAAATTCTACGCAGTGTGTTCGGGGTGAGGTATACTTGGCGTACCATGTTCTATTGTAGGGGCTTAAAACATGCATTTGAGCTGACTGTGCATAGCCCCTCCTGAACTGTTTCCCATTCCTTATCCTATAGCTGTTCCTCCACCATGACATCCCATTTTAGCTTTATGGGTAATGCACAGCCTGGCAGGTTGTCTCTTAAAGCTCTGTATAAATGCGATATTAATCTCTTGCCCTGCGCCATGTAGAGCATTACCCTCAGTATATTGGTGCTAGATGGTTCTGCTGGGAATGCCAGGCCACCCAAATTTCTCGTGTCATGCTTGAAATTTTTTGTCTTTGTAAATTTTTGTCCCGTTCCCAGACCGAATGTGGCGATTGCCTCGTCACGGGTAATAAACCTTCCATTCATATACAGGTCTCCCAGTGTTTGACAAACTCCTTCCTCCCATCGTCGTACGGATATAGGGGCATATTAACAATGCGGCGATAACAAATTATCGCCATTTTTTCAGCCGTTTTCGGACGAAAAGCGGCGATAATTTTATCGCCTTATCAGCAAGTCGCATGTCTTGCTGACTTAGCGCCCGTTTGTAGCACGTCTCCGATCGCATCGCTAATGAGATGCAAAGGAGGCGTGCCTGACAAGACTCCCTTGGGAAACTATCGCGAAGGCAGCTTCGCGATATTAACAAGGGAGGGTAGCGATTTTTAAAATCGCCTTAAGTATGCCTTAACGAAGGAATTTAACGTCTGTTAAATTCCTGACTAAGGCATACTTAACATGGGGGGTGGATTTTGTTGCTAAGACCACAGGCCCTATCATCTAGGATATCGCCGTTCTCCACCATGGAAAACGGCGATATCCCAACTATCTCTGGAATTTTTTTCGCCTCGGCGATGCACGTTTTTTTGTTTTTTTTTGTCCTCATTTGCCAATAACCCTCTCATGAGAACAACTCAGGTTCTCGGGCTAACTCGCATACCAGGACACAATTCACAAAATGGTGGAAGATAAATCCATGATGAGGGAAGCTAGTTAGCTTAATTACTCCATCGAGGAATCTTTTCAGCCTGAAGGAGCAAGTCATTAAACAGTGAGACCAAATGTTCAAGATCCAGAGAGTAACATAGGCATAATCATAGGACCCGGGGGATAAAAAAAAAAACCCCGGCGTTCCTATTTCCAGTTTAACAGAAGATCCCAAAAAGCCAATTTTTTTTTGTTGACACGTCTTGCCAGGTCCAGCTTGGATGTATTGTATAGAGATGTCAACCAATCGCCATGTGATGGAGCTGTGGCGTCTACCCAAAACCTACAGATTTGACGCCTTGCCAGGAGAATAGCATAAAAAAGAAAAGATCTTGCCTGGCCCAGTATATCTTCGTCAATGCCAAAAATAACCAGTGACAGGGTAATGGGCACGGTGCAATTAAGTATAGACTCCAATGTGTCCTTTATTTTCTCCCAGAAAGTACAGATAGAAGGGCAATCCTTAAACATGTGTGTATCTGAAGCTTCGAGGAGGTTGCACTTGTTACATCTCTTTCCTGGCTGAAATTTTGATAGTCTTAAAGGAGAGAGGTATGCACGGTGAACGGTCAAAAGATGGTTGCACCTTAGCCAAGCGGGTTTAACTAATCTATGTAAAATAGTAAATGAAGTAAGCCATATTTGCTCACACTGTCGCCCCCTCTCCTCTCCCCATAGTTGGTCAGGGAGGCTAAAATCTCCCTCCACCTCCTCCAAAATACTCCAATACCAAAAAACCACCTCTTTGCCGCCCGCCTGCCTTACGACAAGCTGTTGTTCCAAATTACAAAATTTACCCAGCGGGACAGCTTTCCTAGCTAGAGCCCGGGCCAAACTATCAAGCTGCGTATATTTAAATCTTGATAACCCAGGGCCAACCTTATCACGTAGTTCATCCCATGTCAGCAATGCGTCGTTTACCAGTAACTCTCCCCACCTTACGATTCCAGCATGTTTCAAGGGGGATGCCAACCCATCCCTCAAACACATTGGTATACCCGGGGAGTCCCACACCGGGGCATAATTTGAAAAATAAGACAGCCCTATTTTCTTTTTAATCTGGGCCCAGATTCTGGCCATAGATTGAAGAGACTTTAATTTAACCTTCTTAAAAAACTTTTGGTCTCCAAATTTAAACATAAATCCCTGAGAGGGTAATTCCGCCCCAACCAACATGGCTTTAGACATTAAACCTATCGAGGAATTAGATGGGGCTTTCAAAAGCATTCTAGAGTAAGATAATTGAAAAGCCCAAGCGTAGTACTGCAGATCGGGTAATGCCAACCCACCCTTTTCCCTCCTCCTTCGTAATTTCTTCCACGCCAATCTAGTAGATTTATACTTCCAAATAAAAGAATTAATTTCCCGCTGAAATTTGTCTATTTGTTTAGGATCAAAAGCAAGGGGAATGGTATTACATATGAAAGTAAACTTAGGAAGGATAGCCATTTTAACTAAATTAGTTCTACCCAGTATAGATAGTGGGAGATAGGACCACGCTTTTAATTTTTTTGGGCAATCTTTAAAGACCCGATCCAGGTTGGTTTGCGCTATGTTCCCCACATCTTGGGTGATATGGATACCGAGATACCTCATTGAGGGCGTCACCTTAAGATGAGTGTTGTTTATATTCCACACCATTATTTCGGTTTTGCTTGCATTAATCTCGTATCCGGAGATCCGCCCGAATTCTTCTGCACGCTTAATTATAGTTGGAAATGCTAAGACCGGGTCTACTGTAAATATAAGGATGTCGTCCGCGTACAGAGCTACCCTCCTTTCCCACCCCTCATATTTAAAAGAGGGGATATTAACTTCCTCCCGTAGGACTTGAGCAAAAGGCTCAATATACAAATTAAAAAGAAGGGGGGAAAGGGGGCAGCCCTGTCTTGTCCCCCTTGTAATATTCACAGGTTCTGACAAGGTGTTGTTTACTAAGAGTCTAGCAGATGGAGCCTTATACAAAAGAGAGATCACTTGACAAAAATGATCACCGAAATTAAATGTTTTCAGTACCGCAGCCAAATAAGACCAGCTCACCCTGTCAAAGGCCTTAGTTGCGTCTAACGTGAAAGTAGCTAACGGCAGAGAAAGGCTTGAGGCAATATCAATGGCCCCAACTAAATCATGCGTTAGGTCAGCCAACTGACGGCCTTTTATGAAACCTTTTTGATCTTGATCTATTATTGAGGCTATGACCGTCCCCAACCTGGCTGACATAATAGCCGCAAAAATTTTATAGTCGTTATTAAGAAGTGATATCGGGGGGTATGATCCGCATTCGGTCGGGTCTTTCCCCGGTTTAAGTATCAGAACTATAATGGCATCACTCCATGATTTAGGAGGGTCATCCCCTTTTAACAAAATACTATTGAAAAGAACCGTCAGCATTGGTATTATAGCTTCGCTCAAGGCGCGATGTAGTTCTGCTGGTAAGCCATCTGTACCTGCTGCCTTCCCTTGCTTAAGTTGCCCAATAACTTCTCTGACCTCTGCTTGGCAGGGATATTTTATCTAACCAAGAATTTCTTGCAAAAAGATCGTCAGTAATATCCTCTTTGTAAATGGCCTGAAAAAATTCCTGAAAGGCTCTCCCAATATCAGAGCTTGCAGATCGAGGGGATTGTTCGCCTTCCAGCTTTATCTCTCCAATGTATTTTTTTGTTTGATCTGCTTTGATTTTCCACACTAGCATCCTCCCAGCTGCTTCCCCGAACTCAAAATGGGAAATCTTACTTGCCTCCCATCTGCTAGCAACTCTTTCTTGTAAAATACACTCCAATTGTGTTTTTAAGTTAACTAATTTTTCTTGCTGTCTAATTGAGCCTATAGAGGTGCTAAGTTGTTGTTCAATAGATTTCATTTCAACTTCTATGTTTATTATCTCTTCCCTATATAGCTTCCTTCTCCGGGAGGCTGTACAGGTAATATTTCCTCTCCAAAATGCCTTCAGAGCATCCCAAACTATGGCAATTGAGGTGGAATCTAAATTTATTTCTAAAAAGAACTTAGTTTCGGCTATAAGGAAACTAATTTCATCTTCATCTTGAAGGATGGACCGGTCGAATGACCAAGACACGTGGCGTGCCTGCTGGCCGGAATTCAAAATAAAACTAATTGCTGAATGATCTGAGAGGTGAGAGGGGAGATATGATATCTCCGTTAATGAGTCTTTAAGGCAGTAGCTAAACAAAGCATAGTCCATTCTTGATCTGTGCTTGTATTTAAGATTCCGAAATGAGACTCCCAATTTATTGCCTGCCCTCTCCCTCCATATGTTGGCTAGACCCTATTGTGCCATTATTGACAATAAAATTTGCCGAGATTTAGAGGCCACGCTGGCCCTCGAATTTGGGGACTTATCGAGTTTTGGGTTCAGCACGACGTTAAAATCTCCACACCAGATAAGAGGGTCGTTGACATTTATCAAATGATTCCGAATAAGGTCTAAATACGAGGGATCATCTTGATTTGGGCCATAATAGGCAACCAATGAATATGTACTCTCACCTAATAAGGCTCTTAACATGAGCCATCTCCCACTCTGGTCCTCCTTATGCTCTAATATTTTAACATTGACGTTTTAAAAAAAAATTAAGACGATCCCTCTTATATTTGCCGATTGATCAGTAACAGCAAAATTGTCGATCCATTTCTGTTTTTTTTAATATATCCGTGATCTCTGTTTTGAGAAGATGTGTCTCCTGTAAGGCAATGACCTGCGCGGGAAAGTCCCTTAGATATTGTAGGAGACGATCTCTTCTAGCCTTGCCGCGCAGGCCATTAACATTCCAGGATAAGTAATGCAGGGAACTCATATCAAGCCTCTCGCCCCTTGCAACCCCCGGAACCCGCTGGCCAAACCTACAACACAGATCACTACCTCAGGAAAAAAGATTGTCTGAAAGTAAAACGGTAACACCTCCCCCTCACCTGCCCAAAAAAACAGCCAAAGAAGGTTGGCTTTTGAGGATAATTTTAGTTTTTTTCCCCATTCCCCGTTACACCCAGTGCCCCATCCCTCTACCCCCTCCCCCCCCTCCCCTAGAGAACCCCTCCCAGCTTAGACTGGCTAGCTGTATGGCCAGTTTAACGTCCTCAGTCCATCCTCCCCCCCCTTACACACCCGACGATACTAAGACTGCTTGTTGGAGAAATGAAGAGTAGTGAAGAGTAAACAAATTGGATGTTGGGAAAAAGGAGAAGGCTACACTTAGCTTATAACTTTTAGCTTTGCTGTAAAATACATAGTGTATGTGTCTTTTTTTTGTCTCCTACATATACTATAAATAGATTATGTTCATGTTTTCCTCTTTTTTTTTCCCTCTTATCCCTCTTTCTACTTTCGTTTCTCCCTTCTAATCTAAATGTATTTTCTATTCTCCATATCCCATCGTTTCTTTATTGACTTTTCCCTCCCTTTTCACCCGACTATACTTAAACATCCACCACCACCGAAAAAAATGTTTCCCTTTTTTTTTCATCCTTTCTTTGTCTCTTTCTTTCCCTTCTCTTTTAATTTTTTTTCTTCCTTTTTTTCCCCCTTTTTTTCTCTTTTGATTTTTTTTTTTAAGGTGACCCCAAATTTTATACCTTAATTACTGATACTCTCTCTTTAAGCATCCCTTTTTTTTTCCCTTTTTAACTTTACGCTAGGGCCCGGTATAGGGAAATAGTTGGATGTTCCAGCATCTAAGATACAGAAAAAAAAAAAAAGAAAAGGCTGACCCTATACCGGTCTTACCCCAAATATTACAGCAACCTACTAGGGTCCTCCCGCAGAAGCCTTCATAGAGTCCAGTAATTGATCTGCGTCTACTGGCGATCTAATATTATACATTTTGTTATTGAACATAATCAGCAGAAACGCGGGGAACCTCATTTGCACCGTTGCGCCCAATTTTTTTTCCCATCCTTTGGCCAAGTTCCCACTGTCTCTCCAAAGTGGATTTGGAGAAGTCGGACCGAACTTCATAGGAAAAGTCTTGGCTATGTAATGATTTGACTTTAAGTGCCGAATTTAATATCGTTTCTTTCAGGGTATATGTATTAAAGTTAATCAAGATCTTCCTAGGTTTGGTTCTGCCGGGGTTTAGCCGAAAAAGGGTCTCTGTGTATCCGCTGGATATCTTTCAGCAGAGCCTCAGGTGTCTCATCTAGTTTTAAAGAGTCTTTTAACAAGGACACCACAAAGGATTTTAGGTCACCCCCTTCTTTACCCTCCGGAACCTTAAGGAGGCGAAGATTGTTACGGCGGGAGTAATTTTCCAGTGATTCAACTCTTTCCCGCAGAGCGTCCCCTTCCTTATGAAGATCTTGAATCTTTGCCTCTGCTGACTCCAAGGTGGTTTTAAGACCCCCCCACCGAGCCCTCTAGAGATTCAGTTCTTGCATAAAGTCCGTCAACTTTCCTCTCCAATATTTCACAAGCAGCCCTGATCTCATTCTGGTTTCCGTTGGAGACCTGAAACCCGTTCCTAATCTCTTCCCTCATAGAAGTAAGGATATCCTCTAATGACGATTCCCCCCCGTTCCCCCCGTTCACCACCCCCTCCACCGCGATCTGACTCTGAGTGGAAGGTAAGGGAGAACTGGGAACCGCCGAATTCGCAACCCCCGATATACCAACTCCTGGTCTCATTATGTCCCCTGTTCTGGGGAGCACGTTGTTAATAACGCACAAACCGGGTGATAAATTCCAGAGATAGCCGCCGATAAATATGCAAGCGCTAAGCGCGCTTTTCGATATTTATCGCCGGCCCTTGTTAATATGCCCCATAGAGTCCCCTATTTGGGCAAAAGGGCATATTGCCCAGAGGGGCATACCAGGGGCATACAGGGTGTGCTGAACCACTCTACTGACTACAGTGTCCCAGATCAGGACCACATGTTATACAATGTATGGGGTCATGGGGGGCTGCCTTCCACACAGAGTGGTAGAGAGGGAATTGTGGTTGTGCGAGACAAGTAGATAGATGAGGATTAGTGAGAGGTGTATTGAAAGAGACATGAGTTAGACAGACATGTGGTAAAAAAAGATGAGCTAGAATGATAGGAAGTACATACCCAAGTAAGTAGAGATAAAAAGAGACGTAAAGAGAGGGATGTAGTAAAAAGAAGTTGAGGTGAAGTAAAGAGAGCATAATGAGACAGGCAGAGAAAGAGAGGGAGAGAGTGGAATAGAGAGGTGTTTTAGTCGATAGTTGTAGCGTTTTTCAAAATAGGTCAAATGTGCAAATAATGTCAGAAAATTGTTTTTGAAATGTTTAAGTTTTAATGATGCATTGAGTTGTAACTGAAGAAGTGATGAGATTGCTCCTGAAATGAGAAGCTTTGGTTATAAAGAAGTCTAGATTATGCTAGAAATAGTTAGGCCAAATGTTCATGTTATGCACTATTAATTTTAGACTGCCTTTTGTTTTCTATTGAACTTGCTCCTGCTCATTCCCTTCCCAATCAGAGAGTGAAGCGGATTATGTAAATTAATTTAGTACTGTACAATATCATGTTAGAAAGTGTGTATTGTTAATGAGTCTTCCATGATGTACCCAAAGTACAATTTTCAAGGACGTCCCCTGGAAGTTCTGCAGACGACATGTTCTATGAGCAATTGTTCAGGAAATGTTTCATTTGTCATTTTTCACATTCCCGAAGTGCATTTGCTGAAGAAGTAGTGGAAGATTTCTGTTACCGAAGGAAATGAGTTATTCTACAAATAACCGCATAGTTTTTATTATGTTGTTGTTTTTGATTTGTGAAATGCTACCCTAACCGTGATCCTGCTATGCTTAATTGAAATCTCTATTAAGTAATGTATGGGTTTGCTATTAAACCTTCTGAATTCTTGAATATGAGGGAGATAATCATTATTTTAGCCCATGAGCGTATGTGTGCTTATTTTCTTTTTGTCATATACAGAGATACTTTTCCATTTTCAGGTGTTCTACTGTACTGCCAGTATTCTTTATGTGTTAGACACTTAGGGGCCGATTCTGATCTCGCTCGGAAGGGCACCGAACGCGATCCGGCTGGAAAAAGTACGAGCCGTACATGTGTTTTCCGCCCGACTCGTACAGCTGTACGAGCGAGCAAGTACGATGCGAGCAACGTGAAATTCACCGACCGAGTAGTTTCCGAGTCCGAACCGCTCCGTACGTTTCATCCGTAAGTGAACCGTGCCGTACAATGGATGCAATTTATGACCGAGCCAGTACGATGCATGTGTCGGACAGCCAGGGCGAGCCGAAGTTTCCGGCTCTCAAAACGTCCGGGAAGTTGCCTTTGGGGGTCCGCGCCAGACACCCTGTCACCCGCTGCCTTCCGACTCGGACACAGGGGGAGACCCAAGGGTATCCCCAACACAGGCAAGTACGGTGCGGATGGCACCGACGCATACCCACCATAGGGGGCGCCCTTGTGCGAGACGTACCAATTCAGTCAATGGGAGCCCATGTACGCATCGTACAACCGGCTCCCATTGACTTCGATGGGAGTCCGTCCGAACCGAGTCCGGCAGCATGCGGCCGCATCGTACTCGCTCAGTCGGACTGCAGGACTCCGGCTAGGTCGGAAAACACTCCAGATCCGGCTCGGTCGGAGAGCTTTCTGACCCAGATCAGAATCGACCCCTTAGGGGGAGATATACTTATCTTTTTTTTGTAATTTACTTTCAAGCGCTAAACTTGTTTAGCGCAGGAAATACCGTAAAAGTAATGCAAAGCAGCTCATTGTGCTGCTTTGTGTTACTTTGCACCTTGGGGGCGTACCAAAGGTTGTGCATGGGTGTTCCCAAGCAACCACCAAAGGTTTCTCACGCTAAACCCAATCTACTAAAAACAGTAGTTTGGATTTAGTTTGAAAACTGCGCCTTTTTAACTAGGTGCAGGGAAACAGAAATGCTTTAATTTCTCCTTCCTTTTCCGACTTTCCATGTGTGCTGCACTGTACAGCACGCATGCAAAGTGGGAAAAGCTTTCCCTTGTGTTGAGCATAGTATTTTGTACAGGAAGGGTACCCCTTCTGTGCAAACTTATGCTGGACTCATGCACACACCCTAGTGCTGCAGCGCTAAGGTGTGTTCATGGCGCACGGCAGCTATAATCAGCACCGGCACGAGGGAAAAGGAAGGAGATAGCCATATTTTTGAAGATATGGTGCTCTCCAGCTCCATCCACCGCAGCACAGCCTCGCTGCACTACTTTTTTGTAAATCTCCCCCTAGGGCCTAATTCACAAAGCGATTTACGAGTAGTATCTTTACAAGTGTGGAGTCTCTGCACATTAAATCACAGGACAGTTCTCTATTTTTATGTGCGGTGTTAGACCTGACAGCCTTATGGTGGTCTTCCCCCAACATTTTGCCTGCCTCCCTCTATTTTTCTGACTTTTGCACTTTACTACTGCTAAACAGTGCTAAACATGGTAATATTAGTTCGTCCCCAATTGGCATGTTAATTTACTTATAAGTCGCTAGTAAAGGGCACTACATGTGCCCGGAGCCTGTAAGTTAACTGCTACTAGTGGGCCTGCAGCACTGATTGTGCCACCCACATAAGTAGCCCTTTAACCATGTCTCAGGCTGGCCATTACAGGTCTTGTGTGTGCAATTAGCTGCCATGTCGACTTGACAATTAAAACACTTGCCAAGCCTTGAGCTCCCCTTTTATTGCACCTAAGGTAGGCCCTAGGTAGCTCTAGGGGCATGGTTCTGTGTAAGTAAAAGGTCGGACATGTACTTTCAAGTTTTACATGTCCTGGTAGTAACAAACCACGCAATTCGTTTTTGCTGCTGTGGGACCTACTTCTCTCATAGGGTAACATTGGGAATTCCTTAATACACTTTTAAGCTGTACCCCCTACTGATAGTTTGGAGCCAGACCTAGGATGAAAGGACCTGCTGCACTTCAAAGACCCATCTTTAAAGACCCCCCAACTTCAAAGGCACATTTTGCTATAAGTACTGGGTCTCTGACCCTACCAGTTCAGTACACTTCTGGATCTGTGACCTCTATGCCAGGAAGAAAAGGCTCAGCTGTACTACTAAAGGACTGCCTCTCTGCTGGATTTGCTGTTTGCTGCACTCTTGGCTTGCTGTGTTGCCCTGCTGCCGCTCTATCTCTGCTTCGGTGAGAAGGATTGGACCTGCATCACTTGAACCTGGAGTGACTCCAAGAACTTGTTGGCTTGTCTCCTGTTGCCTTATTCTCAGGGACATAAAAAACTAAGAACTCTCCATTTCCAACCCTTGGGCTCATCTGCTGGTGAGTCTGTCCTGCCAAAAGGGGCCAAGCCAGTCCTGGACTCTTGGACATGGACCTAGAGGTTTGCTGCAGTGCTATCAACACATTGTTTGCTGTCTCTGGTGCCGTTGCATTGCACCCAAGCTCGCCACAATACGGGACAAACATTTCCTTCATGGCCCTAGTTGCATCATTGATGCTGCAATAGGGATCACTGAAGCATCATTTGGCTTCACCCTACTTCTGTCGATGTCAACCCAGGATCAAGGTACCTTTGTTCAGCAGGCCTAAGTGGGTCCCTGTATCTGGCATGTGCTCCCTTGTGGTTGACTTGAACTCTTGACTTAACCTTGTAACATTGGTGATCAGCGGTGAGGATATGACTTGAGTTTGTGCAGGATACAGTAACCTGGTGTACACTACCCATCCACACCTAAAGACCGTTTCAAATGTTTTCAAATGTTCTTTAATTTGCAGATTTTAAAACCTAATCCTCTAACATCATGTCTCAAGCTGGTTCCTCAACTACAGCCATATATTTGAGCTTGCTGGATACTTATACAGTGGTTCAGCTTAAAGTCTTTTGGAAGGAGATGGGAGTACCTGCCACGGGAGTCACCAAAATGATGGAGTTTGAAAAGGCCTTTATGGCCTCTGCAGTAGTCTGCTCCAATGAGAATGATGAAACAGGAGAGTCAAGACATGATTCTTCAGAGGAACCACCTATAGCAGCTGAGGGAGATATCCCTGAATTTGAGCCCCCATCTGAGAGCAGGAAGCAGTGTCTCTGCCTACGGCCTATCCCAGAAGGAACTGGCTGAGAGGAGAAAGGAGAGGGAATTCAAGATACAAAGGGCAACATTAAAGTTCAAATCTGAGGAGAAGAAAGTTGAGGCTGAGAGGGCCTTGGCTGAGAAGAAAATAGTTTTGCTTCACAACTCTAAGCCTGAAAGAGCTGGAAAACAAGGCCAGGTAGGCAGATTCCAGCAGTGATGGTGGCAACACGCATGCAGTACCTAAAGGAGAAAAGATGCTTCATATACCCAAAGATTGTTTGCCCTATTTTGTGGTGGGAGATCATATTGATAAGTGCCTTTCTGCTTATGAGGTAGCCCTCAAGGTCCACAGGTTTCTTGAGGAGCACTGGGGGAAGGGGGTGGTATGTGGAAACACTTTCCTACATGTGGGAGGGACACATTTCTTACATTAGAGGTTGGGGACCAGACCAAGTACACACCCATGAAGGCTATCTTGCTTGCTAAATTTGGAATGACACTTGAGAAGTCCGAGCAGGTGGAGTGAGGGGTAGTTTCCCGGCACCGATCCCGGCTGAACTGACGTTAACTTTTGTAACTTAATCCTCTGCCTGTCACTCGATGGAGCCTGACCATAACCCAAATTGTGTCGTTCCATTCTATCTATAATAAGAAGGTACCTCAATGTTGGGGAGCAGAGTGCTTGGTTCACCTTGGAGAGCATCACCGAACCAACCACTGTGTGGATAGTGTACTTTTTCTGGTCCTGACAAATCGCCACATGATTTCCTACACACTAGGCGAGAAACATGTTGACCACCCACAGGTAAGCCACCTCTGACCGTTATATCAGTGGTGACACCATTGATGTTTTTAATCAGGACCAGTGGCCTTGCAGATTAAATTCATTTTGGAGCACCTCTGAGTCTCATTTTATCCCTACACACGCCATTTCACCAAACACCTTGTCCACATCAACAGCACAAGGCCACACACCCACACCACACCTTACAGCTTGGGAAAAAGATCTCCGACAAAGAGCCCCTCATAGGGTGTTCATCAGGCATTGCAGCATCGGCCTGATGAGAAGCAAGCCCTGTGATGAAGCATGACACCTAACCGGGTGTGTGAGGGCCCCACTTCCCAAATTGGGAGACACCCCGTCTCCACCTTAGGGTAGGGGTGCTGACCAACCCAGCCTCCTCCTCCCTCCTCCATAGGAACTGCATACCTCTTCTTCTCACCTGAGAAGTATCACCAAAGATTCAGGGACAGTCAGAAGCTTCCCAACCAATCCTGGGTAGAATGTATTGAGTTCTCTGGTAAGACACTAAGGGAGATATGTACAATGAAGTGGTGGAGCGTGTCGTTAGCCTCCTGGGCTTAACAACACACTCCACCACTTCGGAAACGCAAGGCTGCACCATATTCACAAGAATGTGGTGCAGCCTTGCGTTTCCCCCTGAGAAGGTGCTAAGTTTAACAACTTAGCACCAGCGCAGGGACCCTTGCACCAGAGTGCATGGGTGTCTGTGTGCAGGGGAGGATTGGTTATGTGTAGGAAGGTGTCCCTTCCTGCACATAAACATTTCTAAAATGCCATTTTGTACGTTTCATGTGTGCCGCTTCATGCAGCACACATGAAATTTACAAAATTGCATTTTTAAAAAGGTTTGTTTATGTACAGGAAGGGACACCTTCCTGTACATAAACAAACCACGGCATTTGCTTTTTCCATGTGTGCTGCACAAGGCAGCACACATGGAAAAAGCAAAAACCTGGAGAAATAATGCATTTCTCCACGTTTTACCAACTTAAGACCAGGATTTTTCTGGTCTTAATTTTGGCGCTGCCTCCTATGTATGTCACCCTTGTACATAGGGGACAGAATCAAATACAATGGGTGTTGCGGTGGAACGCCCACCACAACACCCACTGCACATAGCCTGAAAGGATGACTTATGTACAAGGCAGTGTTAAAACAACAGTGGATGGACAGAATGCAGAACAATGTCATACATTCACCCCAGTACAGAGATCTGGGCCTAAATCCAACATTTTTTTGCTCACCATGCCATTCCAGTTTGAACCCAGCCATATGCAAATCAGTCTTGACCCTGTGCCTCATGGGAACAGTCGAGCCCGAAACTGCCAAGCCATGTTAAGTGGCTTAATGCTGCCTTGTACAGAAGACAAGGCCCCTATCACCACGGGAACGTCACAAAAAGTGATAGGGGCTTGTACATATGCCCTCAAATGCCATGCACTTTAAACAGTGAACACCCTTAGTTTGCTTTAGGCAAAAGCTGCAATGTAAAGGACCACTTGGTCAGAGCAGCACTACCCATCCCCAAACCCGCAACAACACTCACTGAACTATGGGGTCTCAACCCCTTGATAGGTATTAAATGTGGGAATTGTAGTGTGTGCGATTTCACTATTGAACGAAAAGAATTTGCAATGTCAAGATCACATCCAAAAGCTTCACCAACTGTAATTCATGTAATGTGATTTATGTAATACAATGCCCTTGTCAGAAAATCTATATAGGACGAACAACACTGAAAGCCCATCTCAGGATCTGCCAGCACCGCAGCAGGATTCGATGTGAAACTCCCAATGCACCGCTGGTCGAACATTTCTCCAATGCTGGTCACAAAGAACACAACATAAAATGGACTATTATTAGCCTGATCAAGCCTCCACCTAGAGGCGCAGACATTGGCAGCTTGCTAAACAAAGTGGAACTTAAATGGATTTTGCGCACCCAGAGCATAAAAAATGGACTAAACAGAAATGAGGATTGGACAACCTTATTGTAAATTGCCAACTGTAATTTTCCCTAATGTCCCCTAAATCCAATGTATGACGAACCATCATCTTGTTGTTTTTCCCCTTTTATTATTATTATTTTTTTTAAACCTATGTATGATATATCATGTTCTCTCACCTTCAGTTTAACTTGCACATGGCTTTTCTGCATATTCTTTTACCCACGCAGTATCTCCTCTATATCGATGCTTACTCTGGGACAGTCTGTTGTCCAAACACTGAAGGTGTACCTGCGCCGTTTGGTTACGCTTTTAAATGGTTTTTCTTAAAGGGTACAATTTCACTACTCTCGCATGAACCCTTTCCCATTGAGGAAAATAGTGCATCCAACAGACTTCACTCACTGCACCACGTTATTAGTAAATCATAGGCTTTTTCACACCCAAAATGGCCCCCAGTTTTAGCGTTCTAGCTCTCCCCTTCACACCGGGATATCCTGCAGTATTCAACTGACTGACCTCTGCGCTATTCAACTGACTGACCTTCGTCTGACCCAGCCGCAGCATTGAGCCACCGTGCTCTTTCCAGACGGTATTGGACCGCCTCTGGACCCCCTGCCACCGGCACCGCCGCATATACACGCTACTAAGGTAAAGAGCCTATGCTCCAAGCGCTTCCCCGCCCGCACCCTGCACCACAGGGTTTAATCCAATTTTTAATGTAGTCATTTCTATTACAGGCTACCCTCCCCGCAAACGGTTCAGCACCTCATGGGTTTACTACGGTAATTCCTTGATTCCCCTAATGGTAATGGACCATTCCTGGACCCCCCGACATCGACACCGCCGTACCCCACCTAATTAGGTGTGCAACTTTATACTCCCAGCATCATTTCACCCACACCCTATATCTTGCACCTTATTAATTGGCCCTTTCCTTTCCAGGCTATCCTTGACGCCATTGTCACCGTTGTCCCATAGGGCAATCTGCTGTATCCCTGCTGCGCCCTTGAGCTCATTACAAACGGCCTTATACTCCCGGTTTCCAGCACCGCTTAGAAGGTAAGGACCCACAGCCCTCCTCGGCGCTGAATTCCGCAATCCCCGCATTCTGACTATACAAGCTCCTGTTTATCACGTTAAGACACTACTCCACCCTAATTAGGGCGCTACTCTCTCCCAAGTAGTCTCCACCTCGTCGGTTTCATAGATAGGCAACATGCTCACATGAACATCGAGAGCCACGTACCTCCACCCTACTGATGCGCTTTCACATTCACTACCCTGCGCATCCTACCTTGCCACCAAATTCACAGGCTCTGCATAAAAGGATCCTGTACTGCGCCGTCTGCACGTTGTGTCATGGGACTCTTCCCTCACTAATCAGCATTCTCTTTTTTTCTTTCTTCCTTTTATCCTTTTTCCTATGTCTATGTAAATAATTGTTCAGTCCTAATGTTGTTCAGGCATTGATCGCTTTCTGTCCTGATGATGATCCCAGTATCTGTGTAAACGGTATCGAAACGTCGTCGACCTTTTTAAACACGGTGCACACAAACTATCTGTATACCATGTATCAAGGTTGTGTCAACTATCACGCTTGTTTCACTTTCCACATCTATTAGCAAGCCTCTCCTCGTCTTGCCTGTTGTTTGTCACTTTTATGTCTTCGAATTCAGGATTGTATTCCACTGTATATTGTTTTGTGTTTTGACACCTGAGAATAAGTTTGATTAAATCCCACTATCCGGCTGGATAGTAACTATATAGAATTGATTCTGTTCTATACTCATTTCTCCTGTTCTGTTTACTCCTGACAAGGATCACTGTCCTCAATAAATGGGTGAGGGGCAGCAACATAATTGATTATGTTGGGTTTTACAATTTGATTGTGAGAGAGCACATGCTCATTATTTGCTTTACAGAGTTGTGCCACCACCTAGTTGACAGTAAGCTTACTGACCCCAGGAAGCTTGCTGAGGAGGCGGACATCTGGGCTAACACCAGAGTGTCCAAAAAGGTGTCTGGGGAGACACCCACAAAGGTGGTCAGGGTTCCTAGCAGAAGGAAGAAGGGGGGTAAAAAACTTAAAAACAAGGGGTCATATTATCAAGACAGGCGATAAAATTATCGCTGCTTTAGCGGCAGAAAACTGACACTAAAGCGACAATAATGGGCTTGATAATATGCTCTATGGAATTCAAATTGAAGCCCATGTTAGATGTCCTTCACATCTAACATGGGCTTCAATTGGAATTCCATAGAGCATATTATCAAGCCCATTATCGACGTTTTAGCGGCAGTTTTCTGCCGCTAAAGCGGCGATTATTTTATTACCTGTCTTGATAATATGCCCCAAGGAGTTCTTAGAAGGCCCCCAAAATAATAGCCAGTCCCAATCTGATCCAAAGAAGAAAGGGTTCTTTGATCATAAGTAAGGCTTCCTTTTTTCCATTTTTACAGGTTTTTACAGATAAATACAGACAGAAAACAATGTGTTTTCTGTCTGCATTTATTTTTAAAAGTGGATAAATACTGAAAATTGTGCTTCGTTTAAGAGAATCTTTCATGAATTATAACCCAACAGCTAAGCAGATGAACAGCATGAAAAATTAAAACACAGGATGAAATTTCTTTAAATAATGGCATGTGTCAATATACATTTGTGGTATGATGATAGAATTTACCAGTGGATGTATTGTTATGTAATATTTGGCAGCTTAAATAGCTAAAACACAACTGACATCAAAGTATGAGTGTGTTTCAATCAGTTAAATAAATATGTAAATGTACAGTTTTACAACTTCATTTATATGCAAAACACAAAATAAATATGGATATATACAGATGAAATGGCCTACAAATTAATATGCATAGATACTGTCGGAAATGTTAAAAAACATAAATACCATAAAACCTGGACCCCTATTCATAAGACGGGAAGGTCTTTACCCCCAATATAGAGAGCGCTATAAATATGTTCACTCTAAGGTAAAC
Source organism: Triturus cristatus (assembly GCF_964204655.1). Classification (NCBI taxonomy): domain Eukaryota; kingdom Metazoa; phylum Chordata; class Amphibia; order Caudata; family Salamandridae; genus Triturus; species Triturus cristatus. The sequence goes on from NC_140582.1 coordinate 241,302,365, forward strand.
TTCAAATGTACCAAGAGGGCACAGCCCCCCACTGGTTGGCAGACACCTGAGTTGATGAGTGTAGTGCTTGGAAGGAGGTAGTCCCTGATAGTTTGTGGAACAGACAGAGGTCACCCATGTGTCCCTGGGGAATAGACAAATGGTGCCAAAAGCTCACATGCCTGCAAATACTTCAAAGTATAGGCAGTGGTTCACCATAAATGGACAACAGTTGGAGGATCTGCTTGACACAGGCATGACCACTGTCAAATGCTAGATGGTATCAGCAGAGCAGGTCCCACCAACACATTCCACCAAGTCATAGTCTCTGCACATCGTGAGAGCCATGGTTCCCTTTGATTGGGGGGAACACTCAGGTTCTCTGAAAGTTGCTGTGAGCCCTGCCTTGCATGTACATTGTCTGTTAGACAATGACCTCGAGCACACTACCTGGAGGGTGGTAGAGCTCAGATCTAACTTGAAGATGATGGGATTGCCTGAGTGGGTCCTCATGACCACAGGAGCAATGGCTGTCCAGAAAGGGAGTCAAGGAAGTCTGGAGCCTGGAAGAATGGCCCAGACAGCTGCCAAGGAGAGGGGCAAGAGGTGTCGGAAACAAGTCCCTGAAGTTCCCGCAATAGAGTTGATGGGGTCCCTGAGGAGGAGGCTCCTGATCCAACTGGGGAAGACATTGCTGCCATAGATGACCTACCTGAGCTTGCTAGCTGGCAGGTTGAGGGTGGGCCCACCAGGAAGACATTCTGCCAAGCACAGAAAGAGTGTCCCACTCTTGATAGCTTGAGGCGGCAGGCCTAGGTCCATGCAGCAGATGAAGCCTCTGGGGATCACCTTATCTACGGGGAGAACAATCTTCTTTACAGTGAGCCTAGGGTTCCTGGTGCTGGGGCAGCTTATGTGCTGGTGGTTCCACAATGTTACCGGACCTTCCTACTGGGCCTGGCACACGACATTCTCCTGGCAGGACATTTTGGGCATGACAGGACCTTTTCCAGGCTTGTCTCCCACTTTTCTTGGTGCCAAATGAAGACAGCCTCAGATGCATTCTGCAGCTCATGTGCCATCTCCCAGGCCAGTGGGTAATCAGGGAAAAAGCACAAAGCTCCCCTGATTCCACTTTCTGTCATTGATACCACCTTTGAATGGGTGGGCATCAATGTCATTGGACCTTTGGACCGCAAGACAGCCTTGAGCTACAGGTTTCTCCTGGTCTTGGTCGACCATGCCACTCGCTACCCAGAGGCAATTCCTCTGAGGTCTGTAACTGCACCTGTGGTGACAAGAGCTCTGATGGGTATCTTTACCCTTGTTGTGTTCCCCAAGAAAGTAGTGTCAGACAGAGGCACTAACTTCATTTTAGCGTACATGAAGTCCATGTGGAATGAGTGTGGTGGAACATGCAAGTTCACCACACCCTATCAACCCCAAACCTACGGTCTAGTTGAGACATTCAAAAAGACTTTGAAGGGCATGATTTTTGCCCTGCGGAGCCCATGAGTTATTAATGGGTTATCCTCTTGCTATGCTCTATTTTTGCCTACTGGGAGGTGCCACAGAAAGGAGTAAGGTTCAGTCCCTTTGAACTCTTCTTTGGACACCCTGTTAAAGGACCTTTTAGCCTTGTCAGGGAGGGGTGGGAGAAAGCTCCCAAGAAACCCCTCCAGGGTATGTTCAGCTACATGCTGGCTCTTCACAACCAGATGCACTACTTCTGGAAAAAGGCTAAAAGTAACTTAAAGGCCAGTCAAGAAATTATGAATGTCTGATATGACCAGTACACCTCACAGGTGGTGTTTCAACCTGGCCAGAATGTATGGGTCATGGAACCAGTAGAACCCCTGAGCTCTCCAGGACCACTGGACTGGCCCATATGAAGGCAAGGAGTGGAAGGGTGAGGCCACCTATCTGGTGGACTTCCAGACCCCCAGGAACCCCCCTAAGGGTGCTCCATGTTAACAAGCTAAAGCCTCACTTTGAGAGGTCCGAAAGGAGTATGCTGCTTGTGATAGATGAGGGAGTTGAACAGGAGAGTGAACCTCTCCCTTATTTCCTCCCTGGACAGGAGCACAATGGGTCAGTGGAGGGTGTTAAGCAGTCTTGCAAGGTGACTGTTCCCAGTTACTGGGACAGTTTGCCCCATTGTTCCCTCTCATCCCTAGACTCACACACCTGTGCATCCATGATGTACACACTGAAGACAGTATCCTTGTAAAGAATACATCTCACAAATTGTTTTACAGGGTGAGAGCAAGCATCTCGGAGGAAGTCTCCAAGATGTTGGCCTCAGGGGTTATTGAGCCCTCCAATAGTCCTTGGTCCAGCCCTGTGGTCTTGGTACCAAAGGCTGATCCCCCGGCACCAAAACAGAACTCCGGTTCTGCATGGAATACAGAGGACTCAACTCAGTCACCAGGACTGATGCAAATCCCATCCCCAGAGTTGAGGAGTTCATTGACAGGCTGGGTGCTGCCAAATTCCTCAGTACTTTCGATTTGAGATCTGGGTCCTGAAAAATAACTCTGACTGAGGGGGCCAAAGAGAGCACAGTATTTTCAACCACCGCGGGCCATGACCAATTCTGCGAGATGCATTTCGGTATGAAGATTGCCATTGCTACCTTCCAATGCTTGGTCAACAGGGTCCTGGTTGGCAAGAAGGCTTTCTGTGCTGTCTGCTTAGACGACATCACCATATACAGTTACACCTGGGAGGAACATCTGCATCACCTCCATGAGGTGCTTTAGGACATGCTCAAGCAGGCCTGACAATCAAGGCCAGCAAGTGTCAGACTGGGAAGGGTTTTGTGTCGTATTTGGGAAATCTGGTAGGTGGAGGCAAGGTGTAGCCCCTCCAGACCAAGATTGAAATTATCAAGGCCTAGGACCAAACTAAAACCCAAACAGAGGTGAGAGCCTTCCTAGGCCTCACTGGCTAGTACAGGTGATTTGTTAAGGGCTATGCACAAGGGTTACCCCCTTAACTGAACTGGCTTTGAAGAAACAGCCCAGATTGTTGATCTGGACAGAGGCTTGTCAGAAAGCCTATGACTCGCTAAAGGAAGCCTTTTACACAGTGCCTGTGCTCAGGGCCCCTGACATCTCCAAACAATTCATTTTGCAGACAGATGCTTCAGGGCATGGCACTGGGGCAGTGTCACCACAACTGAATAAGAAGGGCCTAGACCAACTCGGAGCATTCATTAGCATATGGTTACTTCGTAAGGAACAGAGGTGGCATGCCATTGAAAGAGATGCTTTTTCTGTGATCTGGGCACTGAAGAAGTTGAGGCCATACCTATTTGGGTATCACTTTCTGGTTCAGATAGACCACAGACCCCTCAGATATCTCATGTAGATGAGGGGTGAAAATCCTACACTGTTGCTGTGGTCCATCTTTCTACAGGGAATGGACTTTACAGTGCATCATTGCCCTGGGACTGACCACCCAATGTTGATGCTTTCTCCAGAGATTTCCATCTTGGTTTCACGACTCTACACACTTTACTGCTATTATTTATTTACTTTGCAGTCAATAATATCTCAATATAAGTGATAGACTGAACGCTTGAATTCAGTGAAATCACAGAAAATATGCTCTGAGTGCATCACGTTCCATTGTTTTTATGTCAATGCAGACAGGCATCAGCCATGTTTAGGTCAGTCTTGTTCCTCCCCAATAGAGGGAATCCTGTACAAAGTGTGCAGCTGCAAGCAATTCCAGATGTGCTTAGGCAGTACTGGGCTTGCTCTGAGTCCATCATGTTCCATTGCTTTTATGTCAATGCAGGCAGGCATCAGCCATGTTTAGGTCAGTCTTGTTCCTCCCCAATAGAGGGAATCCTGTACAAAGTGTGCAGCTGTAAGCAATTCCAGATGTGCTTAGGTAGTACTGGGCTTCAAGGTTGAAGTGCAGTTTGAGTCTATTTGGCCAAGAGAGCTATAAAATCCACATTTGAGTATACCTATGCACATAGGCTTTTTCACTGAGGCTTGGGAAGCTTAATAGATGGAATGCTTGACTTCATAATTAGTGCTAAAATTACATTGGATCAGTCCATTTCACATATGCATGGGTCCCTGTGTCATTACAAACAAGAGCCAACCATCTGCAAGACAGTCTTTTCCCTGACCCAAAAGAAGCAGTCCAGAGCAAACGGACGATAATATACCCTCTGAGTGGAAAGCCAATAACCACCGACGCATCCTGTGATTATTGGGCCTCATCCATGAGTTTGAGTTTGAGTTTCTCTATCATAGGGAGCAACAGGGACCCCTCATCTGAGCGTAAGTAAGCTATCAAGGTGATTTATTGAGAAAAACAAGTAATAAATCGAACACCTGAATTAGTTTTAAACACTGTCAATTAATCTGGCAAATCCCCAAATAAATGCACAGTCCCATGTACTCTCCTAACCAGTCGCACGTTTACTAAAGTATTGGCTGACCACACATTTAACAAGCATTGGCATAGCCAATAGGTCTCGCCTTTGAGACCTTATAAGTGTTTAGCCATGCAACACTTGATGTTGTTGCACCAAGGATATTGTACTGGATAACTAAACACTTATGAGGTCCCAAAGGGGAGATCTATTGGCTATGCTAATGCTTTTTTTTTTTTTAAAGGACAAGCAGTGCTATCAGGCTCTGGCTGCCACTTAGTCCACCGCAGCCCACGTAGACGCTGCAGCCATCTTTGAGAAAGGTAGAGAGGTAGAGAGAGGTAGAGAGAGAGGTAGAGAGAGGTAGAGAGAGAGAGGTAGAGAGAGGTAGAGAGAGGTAGAGAGAGAGGTAGAGAGGTAGAGAGAGGTATAGAAGTAGAGGTAGCGAGGTAGAGAGAGGTAGAGAGGTAGAGAGAGGTAGAGAGGTAGATAGAGAGGTAGAGAGAGGTAGAGAGGTAGAGAGGTGGAGAGAGTTAGAGAGAGGAAGAAAGGTAGAGAGAGGTAGAGAGGTAGAGAGGTAGAGAGTGGTAGAGAGGTGGAGGTAGAGAGGTAAAGAGAGAGAAAGAGAGAGAGAGAGAGAGAGAGAGAGAGAGAGAGAGAGAGAGAGAGAGGGAGAGAGAGGTAGAGAGGTAGAGAGAGAGAGGTAGAGAGAGAGAGAGAGAGGGGTAGAGAGGTAGAGAGGTAGAGAGAGAGAGAGGTAGAGAGAGGTAGGGAGGTAGAGAGAGAGAGGTAGAGAGGTAGAAAAGTAGAGAGGTAGAGTGAGAGGTAGAGAGACGTAGAGAGGTTGAGAGAGAGGTAGAGAGAGTGGTAGAGAGAGGTAGAGAGAAGTAGAGAGAGATAGAGAGGTAGAGAGGTAAAGGGAGTGAGAGAGAGAGGTAGAGAGAGAGGTAGAAAGGTCGAGAGAAAGAGGTAGAGAGAGAGGTAAAGAGGTAGAGAGAGAGAGGTAGAGAGAGAGGTAGAGAGAGAGGTAGAGAGAGAGGTAGAGAGAGAGAGAGGTACAGAGAGAGGTACAGAGAGAGGTACAGAGAGGCAGAGAGGCAGAGAGAGAGAGGTATCGAGGTAGAGAGAGCTAGAGAGGTAGAGAGAGAGAGGTAGAGAGAGAGCGGTAGAGAGAGGTAGTGTGAGGTAGAGAGGTACAGAGAGGAAGGGAGGTAGAGAGGTAGAGAGAGAGAGGTAGAGAGGTAGAGAGAGAGAGGTCGGTAGGGAGAGAGGCACCGTGAAGTTCGATTACAATCTTACTTTAAAAATAGAATGCCGGCCTCGCAAGTGCGCATTGGGAATGAAACACTCTACGATAGTAGAATGTAAGTGCCAGGGAACCCGCTTACCTGAATAGTTTCGCTTGATGTAACAGTGGTCAGGTGCTGTCTTGAATGAAGCTGTCAGCCCACTGTAGAAATACCATGAATGGTTTATGTCACGGTTTCCACGCTGAAAGCGTGCGCGGCCAGTGACAGCATCTAAATGCTATAGTCTGTGTAAACTGATACCAGAGAGGGCACGGGTCAGTATCATTGATACTGAAGAGTTACTGAATCACATCAAAACTCGGACATAAAAATATGACCCAAATAACGTGCCGCTTATGGTTAGAAAGCGACGTTCCCTTCAAAACTAATTATGGATAATTCGAGAATGCCGATTGACCCTTACGGGAGGACCGCGTTGGGGGCATTCAGATAAGAAAAAGTGATTGAGGGTGGACGTACCTATCTTCTGAAATGCTTGATTTGCGGTGAAAGAATTCAAGAGGACTCAACAGTCTTAGTGTAATGTAACGTTATTGGTGAAGTGCTCAACTTCGCATTTAAGAGGATACAATCCAATTATGACTTAAACATACATTAATTACATATTGCACCAAAAGCAAACAAGCGCACGCGCCCCTCGAGCTGAAAGTTAAAAAAAAAAGCATCAAAGAAAGGAATGGGCGGGAGAGACAGGGGGAGTATCAGCAGTTGTTTTCAAGCACACTCGTGCTTGTGGTGCCATCCACCTTGCGGGAGCGAGCAACAGCCAATTAGCATGTCCGCCACTGCTCGCTCCCGCAAGGTGGATGCCACCACAAGCACGAGTATGTGCTTCAAAACAGAGCAGAACAATGGCTAAAGGCCCTCCTAAGCAGAGCATGCGTGCTGCGTAGGCGAGACCTAAAAAGGAATCGCTATTGTAAAGCAAGCAATTCATGTGTGGTAACTAATGTAATAAGAATCTATGTGAGGTAGTCAAGAGATGGTCCAGCCGAGGCAAGAATTCACATAAACTGCCTCTTTGCATTTCTCTACTCATAGCAGCGGCTGGGCGTTACCATCCTTCCAAATTTATGTTTTAATGATTTAAAAATTGTAAAGTTTTGTAAGTAAGTCATTAGAGAAAACAAGTATTTTCCCCACTCGTTGCATTTGCGGCTGGCATTCTACCGTGGACAGCCCTCTGAAACGCATCAACTCACAGGCGTGATTTATCAATAAAGGAGAGTGCATCATTAGACACAAGCAAAGACAAACAGAACAAGCTGCATGTCTTGTCGATATCCTCGTCCTTTTAGAAGAGCTGCTTGTTACATCCTGCCAATCCCACCTACCCGATGTCTTAAAACCACAGACTAGAGTTGGCTTATTTCATGTACATCAAGAGGCAGGTGGGCCGTTCTCACAGCTTCAGATATTTACCTCAGACCATGAAAGTGTCACGAGGTCACACCGCCGGGCCACCGTAATAGCACCACGAGGTCATGTAATGCGCTGCTCGGCGCCGGGGTGACGCCATTGATTGAATCAGTGGATGATCGCTTCTCCTAAATGTTCATTAAGTGCAGAGGCCAGTAAAATGAGGCCTTAAATTTAACCCTGGTCTTCGTGCTCCGCTGCACCCACGGAGTGCACGTAGCGCTGCCTGCTTCGCCGTTTACAAAGTAGGCGTAGCAGGCAGCGCTACGTACACACCGTAGCGAAGCAGAGCTGCCCGCCACCCGCCTCCCGCCCGCCCTAATTTAAAAATAATTTAAAGAAGGGTAAAGGTAAATAAACCTCCTTACCTTGAGCGGGTGGTCCCAGGGCTCCCTCTTCTTGCTGACAGTAACTTCTTCATGCAAATGCGCATGCGCGGATCCCCGCGCATGCGCATTTCTCGCGAGAGGTTCGTTATTACCACCATCGATCTCCTCGCATTATTGTACAGCTTTCTCAAATTAAGCAGGCCTGGGCGTAGTGCGCGTAGTGGGGCTACGCGGAGCGCGCGAGTGTGCGTAGATTTTGCCACACTGCGCGCTGCTCCGCGTCGCCCCACTACACCCACTACGCCCAGGCCTGCTTAATTTGAGAAAGTTGTACAATAATGCGAGGAGATCGATGGTGGTAAGAACGAATCAAATACGCTGACCAATTACAAGCTCAAACGCATCACAAGTGCCTTCGTTTTGAAGATAAGGAGTTGTCTGGTACACGTGGTATAACGTGCCCGCCTATGTGGTTTCATTTTAAAACAAAATAGATATTTAAAAGGAAAGCAGGATTACGCCCACTAAAATGCCCTGCGATGCACAACTTATTTTACCAATGCTCAGGCTAAAACGTCCTTATCACGAGATGTGCGCCTCAGCCTAGAGTCTTGTGCACATTGTCACGGGACAGGGAAGTGCGAAAAAGCTAGGAAGGGAGGACACCTGTCTTAATGTCTGATCTAAGGCCCGCACCTTCCGTGACAAACTGCTCCGAGGTGCACTGAGCAGTGTCCGCATCTGTCATGTACTGGGTGAGGGTCCTGAGGGGTAGCGATACATCCACAGCCTTCAGGGCCAGAGAGCTGTTAATTGAACTATATCTGTTTAACAGAGGCAGAAACTGGCGACGAATGCCCTTTGTTAGGAAACGCCTGCCGATGCTCGTGATTGTGTCTGAACTGCAAGGATTTCAGAGCACAGAAAGAAATAAGTAAGCTGCAGTAGTCATATAGGAGCTGTATAATACTGGTATGTATATCCCTGCAGTGTTACAGAGAACAGGGTGACAGCAGTGCAAAGAGCACAGATAAAGTAAAGAAAGGTGTTAGGAACAGACACCAGCACATTATTCTACTGCTGGGTGGCAGCCATTGGACTCCACAACCCATAGACACACCTAGAGGTGCAGCCAGTCAGGGAAACTGCACTGGAAGCATTAATCTGCATCAATAGCCCATAAAAGAAGAATTGCAGAAAAGTAAAGCAACCATAAAAACACTCCCACTCCCAGGAAAAGGCGCGCACACCAAGTAACCGACCCAGAGATGAATTAAGATGACAGACAGAAACTGTAATGAGCAGAGACAGGAGTCGAACCAGAACGGCCGCGCGGCAGTAAAAGTAACGCCGCGCGGCCTTAAAAGCGAAAGTCATCACGATCGCTCTGAAAGCGAAAGTGATCGCGATCGCGATGACGCGCTAAAGCACGAGTTTTCAAAGTGGTGCTGCTGAAGGCTAGCGGTTCCCGTGTTCACGCAAGCGCTAGGCCAGCCAGCAGCACTTTGAAAACCCACCTCCAAAATGACTCTCCGAGCCAGCGCATGCGCTGGGCTCAGCGAGACCTAGAAATGGCTACTAGCCCACCCTTCCCATTATCCTCAGTCAAACCGCCTTGTGCCATTCTGAAACCAACAAAGCTTACAAATGTATGGATGTGAGAAAAAAGTAGAACTTGCTCTTCAGTTTTAAGATATTTACCTCAGTATTTAAACCCAAAGATGTTTTAGTTTTCTGTGCCCACATTTTGATGTTATCAATGATTCCGGCCTGTGCTTCCTGCCTATGTTTTATTTTATAAGTGGCAATCTCTGACGCATTTGCAGATTCGACCAATCAAAGAACTGTAAGAGGAATCTCTACCAGAAATAAATGTAGCACTGTGATTTAGGAAAAGGAATGCAGAGTGCACTACACTACTTTCTTCTAGCACAAAAGGTAAGCACATACCGACTCCTGAGTGTAACAAATCAGCCTACCCGATACGAAAACTTGCCTTTGTTAATAAGTCATGTTGCGTAATTTGGTAAAAAACTCAAGATAGTTTTTCATAGCGATAACCAAAAAGCTAGTTTCATTTTACCTTTCCTTTTAAGGCAGCATTTTTGGGAATAAGGTTGTCATGGATTTTCCAGCGCAGGAGCAGAACTACACCCTTGATATTCCTCAGGATGATTTAAACTTTGTTTTCTGTATAAAAGTCCACGTGGGCTTTAATGTGGGGAAACCTGAGTAGAAGTTTAAAAGTAAACTCTCTGAGCACATTTGAACTGGTGATCAGGATTCCACTGTTGCCCATCACTTTGAATAATACATCACCATATTAGTCAGTTGAACTTTCAGGTACTCCAGTGGGTGGAATCCAGACCAGGCATGGATATTCAAAAGAAAATACTACTCCAAAGAGACACACACTGGATCAGAAAACTGGATTGCCATGAACGACTGAGTGAAACGATTGAACTGTGCATTTCTTATGTTAAGATGTTTCACAAAGACATTTGACTTTATGATGTTCACATCTTTTGTTTTTACTTTTCTGTTTTTTCAGATAACTGTTCTTTCTTGCACTTGAAATAATTTTAATAACATTTATACTTTTCTTTGGCGCAGCATCAGTTAACGCACACTTAAGTTGTTTTCTCCCTTTTTCTAAATACAAATAATTGACATGTCAGATTTTCTACACTCTAAGATAAGGTTTCAACTGAGGCGTTCTGCCCCACGTCTGCATTTTCATATTTATTTTAAGCTTACACTGAACATGGAGTGGCAGATATATTAACAATTCACCCAACGCAACCAGCAAAACAACTTTCTGTGCTGCGTTGTGCAACACCAAGAGGGCAGGAAATGGTGCACTCTCCCTGTACTGACTCACTCAGTGCAGCACAGCGCCAATGCAGGCACTCTTGTGCAATGGTGCAAAGGGTGTCTGCATCACAGCCACGATTATTTTCATGTAGGAAGGGAAACCTGAAACACTGTTTTCTCTTTCTTGTGCTGCGGATGTAGAAAGAGGAAAAACAAGGAGAAATAAACATATTTCCTTTCTTTATGCCTCACCTGGTAAGGCATAGCATTTTGATGCATTCCTAGGTTTACTAATATTAGATAAATCTGGAAATGTGCCCAAATCCATTGGTGGATGCATGGGAACACCCACACTCCACCCATGGAACACCTTCCCAGGTCAAAGTAACGCAAGGCAGTGATTTGTGCTGCCTTATGTTACTTCAGATTTGCTAAGCCACGCAGAGCCACTGAAGGTGCTTAGTAAATGTCACGGAAACCCTTGTGTATGCCTTGCGCCGCCTTGTGTTACGCAATGGCAAGGCGAGAGGTTCGCAAATCCAGGCCTAAGTAGCGCTTTGACCCATTGATTTGTGTGTTGACATGCTTCCTAGTTATATTTTAGAACTCTGGTGAAGTGTAACATTGTAAGATAGCGCAAACAAGTACTAACAACACCTCAAGACACAAATGCTATTTCCTCCTTTTCCCAAAAATGGACTTGTGTATTCCCTGTTTTACCCTGTAATAACAAATTACTGTAGGCTTTTCTACTCAGTTATACATTTTTATATTTTCACATATGTCCAAAATGTGTCTGGATCTCAACTACAACTATCCATTCTGATACCTCACCTAGGGACTAATTCACAAAAGTAACTTGCACCCCTGAGTAATTTACACTTTTGAATAAGTTTACTACGTTTTGGCTTTTAACAAAATTCGAATGTAAATGTACTCCAAAATTGTTACTTTTTTATGTCACCACCCAAATTGAAGTCCTGTGAGCTATTTATAAACTGCAGGGACTATTCACAAAGATAATGTAGGCTTTTGATTAATTTGCACATGTAATTTACACATTTGAGTAAATTTACACTCTGATTTTGTGAATAGCCTAAAAGTAGTACATTTAGTCAAAAGTGTAAAATACTCAAAAGTCACTTTTGTGGCTCAGGCTCATAGTGTATTGCTTTGAGATTTGGACACATTGCAGCGCATCAGTATACCAAGTGCGAACACAATAGCATTGTTCTATTTCTTTTTAAACAGAACATATGCACATATATACCTGTCACTCATAAAATATTAGAGGCCAGATTTATCAAAGTTTGACGCAGCACAACACTGCAAGACAACTTGCTGTGCTGCATCAAATGGAGAGAGCAGAAATCTGCCATATCTATCAAGATAAGGTGCATTCTCTCTCTCACCTTGCTCTGGCGCACTAAGTGCAGCCTAGCGCCAAATGCAGGCGCCCTTCCATCACAGTGCAAGGATGCCGACATCGCAAGTAGGATTGACTTCGAAAAAAGCCTCAGAAGAGTTTTTGTGCAGGAAAGTGTCCCTTCTTGCACAAAAACATACTTTTTTGTCTTTCTAAGGGCCTAATTATGACTTTGGTGGTGCCATCGCCCTGCTCCCACACTGCCACAGTCGATCGCTGCTTGCCCGCCAGATTACGAGTTTCCTTGCAGTCTGGCGGGCGGTGCTTTGGCTGTCCCGCGGCTGTGCAGTTCCAAGGTCCAAATGTGAGCCTTAGAACTGCAGCGCCAAGGGAGCATCAAAGCCTGTTTCTGCACGGCATGGAGTGTGCAGGAACTGGGGTGCATGCACACGGAGCATAATATGTGTCCTCCTGCATGCACCCCCATGCACTGGGGTAACAGACTTTTCTGACAGCCACACTTTTCATGGCAGGCTCACCGCCATGAAAAGTGTGGCGGTCTGAAAAGCCGTAATATGCTTGGCATCTGACTTACAAATTGTGTTGGCATTGCGACACCCTGCGTGACGCAAGGGAAATGAAGGGGCATATTAACAAAGGCCATATCTCCACTTTCCCGGCACATAGCGCCAGAAAAGCATCGATTTACACATCACACAATCTTCAAGGTGGCGCTAACATGTATTAGCTCATGTTAGCTGCCGTTTACGAGACGCCTCGCATCTTAGCGATATACATCGCTAATCAGATGCAAAATAGGCGTTTCCTCGAAAACCAACATGAATAAAGTTGCTAAGGAAACACCGCGGTATTTACAACCTGGCCCCAAGCACGTGAAGCGATAATTAAAGCCGCACTAACCGTGGTTTTTGCCGGATTCCTACTTCTGCAAAAATCCCGACTTAGCTATAAGTTAAATGGGAGGTGGATTGCATGGCTAAATCCACATCTCCCTATTTACAACATTCTCATTAGCGCTGTTCTTATTACATTGTATTCCGCCGCTATTGATGTGTATCGCCATATATCGCCGGATTTCATATCGCCAGTCAGCAAATTGTTGCAAATACGCTTCGAACACGGCGATGTGAACCAGCGATAGACGGCGATAATGCAAATCGCGCTAAGCGCGATTTGCGATGATTACCGCGGCCCCTTGATAATATGCCCCCAAATCCTTTGATAAATATGGCTCTAACTTCTTATAAACATTTATTGGCAGTATCCACATGTCATATCCCACACCTCTTTGAGTCAACAAATGCCTTTTGGATTTGAATTACTGAGTAAAGACATATAGGCATTTAAAATGGTCAAAATTCAGAAGTAATAGATTATTGTTTTTGCAGATCACTATAATATTGATAACATATAACTAATAGAAATGTGTTCTAACAGATTCATAGGATATTGTTTTGATGTGATCTTTACCTTTGATTAACAAGTATGGTAATATTTCATTTTACATATGTAAAGGTAGTGGTGTCCACCGCAGAAGGATAAAATTGCCAGAACATATTGCGTGTAGGCAAAACATGGATGATTTTTGCGATATGAAATAAATATTTTCGTAGAACATTTTGAAATTGTTAACCATAAAGAGCGCATTTCTTTTCCAAAAACTGTTATGGAGAAAGATTTATTTTTGCATTAGAACTCAAATTAGTTTCCACCCCGGTAACATGTTTCTTTCGAGAATTCATAGCGCAAAGGAAATTAGTCATGAGAAAACAAGGAAATTGGAAAGCGGGACATCAACCAGTCGGGTTTGATGCTCACAGAATCTGTATTTTCAATGATTTGCATAATGCAAACTAAGCATCAAAAATCAAGGGCTTAAAATTAAGAGTTTTCATCAAAATAAGAAGTGCTGAGAGAGACACTTTCTCATACATTATGTCAAAAATTGGAGCCGGATCTATGGGAGTGGAGAAAGGGTTTAGCCTAAGCGTTTGCACATTAGGATGATTTATCAAAATTCCATAGTGATTAGACCTTAAAAAGTCATATCTCATTGAACAACCACTTTCTTTTGTTAGAGGTTTTTTACCACATCTGGAATGCTGATGCTACAAACAATAACATCATCATGAACTAATTTTATGTAATATGTGTTTCAGTGATTAATAAGGAGCATATAAGTGCGTGCCATTTGCAGAATGTTGCATATTTCCGTTCCTTGGAGTAGTGCGTATTCATGTGAGTGCAGCCAATAGCTGCAATCTGCTTCATGTAACCTGCCTGCTCAAGGAATCACTTTAGACATTCCAGAGATCAGCACGTTTTGTGGAAAACTGGGGCTTCATTTATGGCATTTTGGAGTAGGGCACCTTGCTGCGCTGCCCTACACCAAAGTTAAAGTGCAGGAATGCACAGTATTTAAGCAATACGGTGCATTCTTGTGTTTTCTGCCAGTGCTGGTGCAGTTTTGGCAGCTTAGTGCCAACGTAGGTACCTTTGCACCATAGTTCAAGGGTGCCTGTGTGTAAGGCAGGATTGTTTTTGTCTAGAAGGGGCACCTTCCTGCACAAGAACAATCCTACGAGCCGTTTTTCTCTTTCTATGTGTGTTGCACACATGGAAAAGAGAATAAACGACGAGAAATTAACATATTTCTCTCAGTTACACCTCACCACAGGAGGCATACGAATTTGACACTTCCCCAGGCTTACATCACTTTGTAAATTCGGGGCATCGTCAAATCCCATGGGTGTTGTGTCGGTAAACCCACTGCAATGCCAATGGAACGACTCATGGGTGTAGAGTAAAGTGACACAGAAATTTGAGATGCGTCGCCTTACTCATGATTTATGAGGCCATTCAAAGCCACGCAGTGGTGGCTTTAAACAGCTTCACAAATCTTTATGAAAGCCCAGCATCACGTGGTGCAAAAGTGACACAATGCTCTCATAAATAAGCCCCCTGGTGTATTAGTGGCAGAGGCAGGTTTTTATACCAGTCGAGCAAAATGCTCCACATGGGGCACTGTGACCAGTTGCAGCTGAATTTTCAAAGCAAGGGGTTGACAAAGTCAACAGCTGTGAGCAGTATCCGTGTTTGAAGCATGACTGAGGTGACACATACATACCCAATACAACCTGCACAAAGCAAATGAGTGAAGCAACGACCTTTAGTTGTCCCATAGAGTTGCGAGCAACTTGAGAAAATATTGCTAAAATGGTTTTCTAATATTATATTTTAGAGTCTAATTTGAACCTGAACTGGGTAAGAAACAGGAGAGGTATTCATGATATAGTTTATTAAGTTCCTTATTTGCTACGCACACATGATCCTCACAAGGGATTTTAGGGGTACACCCTACTCAAGAAAACTCTGAAAAAGTATTATAAAGCTGAATTGTTCAGAACAATTTCAACACGAATTGGCTGTTAACCCCTAGGTGGTAGAGGTATTACGAAAATCCTGTGTATGTAATTTTCTGTTGTCTATTCATGTTTAAAATTTATTTATAGCATCTTCCTTCATTTCCCCATTACACTTTCTTTATTTTTTTCAACTTGAGACCTCAATCTAGAGGGTATATTTATAAGAACTGGCGCTAACCAGTGTTTGCGTTAGTTAGAGGCAATTATTTTAACTCTGCCTATCGCCGAAAACCATCACCCTGTTACAGACGTATATACAATAGTCTCTACATGGCAATAGTATAAGCTAGCCGCAACGCACATTGCTGCTAACACTAGCATCAAGGCGATAAAACGTTTGACGCTAGCTAGAGAAAAGTGACACAAGGCCAATTAACTCACGTTAGTCAGCCCAACGTCACTTTTCTGCCTCTAGAGGCAAAAATAGCCTATAAGTCCACGTCCAATTATAAAAATAAAGTAAGAACAATGGAATGAAGGATGAAGCAGCCAGGGCCAAGTTTAGTACAGGTAAACAATCTCCCCAAATCCCCCAACAGCCAGGATGACCAGCGAGAGTCCCAAGAAAGAGGAAATGCATATTCAAGGCTCCATTTATGTAAAGCGGTGCATCGCTGGGGAAAACCAGTGATGCAGCACTTTGCATAGCTCCATCCTTGCGACACCAAAGCAGCTGATGCCTGGAAGCGCGGAGAGTCTCCGTGCCCGAAGGCCTCGCTGGGTCTGCTTCTGAGATCTGGAGTGGGAGGCGGCGGTGCTGTGGAGCCACTGTGGCCTGATGGTGGAAGCGGGCCATCTCAGGCCCTAGCCTGTAGGCTGTGGCAGTATTCACTGAGGCACCGGCGATTGCCCTTACCTGGGGTGGAAGTCTGGCAGGTCACATGGAGACATGTTGCTGACCAGTGTGAGAAGACCGGCTGGTGCCCCTTGGAGCTGTGAACAGTTGAGGCGCCCCTATGCACCAACATAAGGAGGTCTGCATCGCATAATGTTGCAGCGCGGAATGCAAAATCCCTCCCTTCGTCACAGATCATAGATCACACACAATCACTACATTCGCTTTTGGGAGTCCCATAAAAGACCCTTCATGAATATATCCAACGCCGAACAACAAGCATTGGATTCGTTACGAAAAAATGGAGACCTAGTGATTAAGCCTGCCGACAAGGGCGGGGGGATTGTACTGCTCAGCACAGAAAGCTATGACCAACAATGTTCTGACCTCTTATCAGACAGGAAATTCTACGAAGTGATCACGACAGACCCGACAGAACGCTTACAAAGAACTATCACACTAATGGTGGATGAAGCTGAAACAAACAATTGGATTTCAAAGACCGAGGCAGATTTCCTTCAGGCCCGGACACCAAGGATGCCATATTTCTATTTGCTTCCGAACATTCATAAGGAACGAAGACCACCCCCAGGAAGACCAATCGTCTCGGGGATAGGATCTGTTTTGGAACCTTTGTCCCAGTTTGCGGACCATTACCTGAAACCCTTGGTACAAAAGACACCTACCTATCTTAAGGATACGAAAGACCTCCTAAACCTACTACAAGACCAACAATTTGCAGGAGATAAGATGCTCCTAGTGGGTTTAGATGTAGAGAGTTTATATACCAGCCTTCCACAGAAAAAGACACTGGACACCTTGGAAGATTTACTATTCAGTCAACAATGGGACCATAAGACGCCCAGACATTTTATTCTTGAATGTTGTAGACTGGCGCTCACCGAAAATCATTTTGAGTACAATA
Source organism: Triturus cristatus (assembly GCF_964204655.1). Taxonomy (NCBI): domain Eukaryota; kingdom Metazoa; phylum Chordata; class Amphibia; order Caudata; family Salamandridae; genus Triturus; species Triturus cristatus. The sequence goes on from NC_140582.1 coordinate 241,319,184, forward strand.
ACATCATGTACAGGCAATGCCATGGTACTTTCATGGGGAGTACATTTGCGCCGAGCGTGACCGGATTATACGTGAGTGATTTCGAGACCAAGAACATACTGAGTCCGACTATCCCCTTTCGTGAGCGGATAGTTTTCTGGAAACGTTATATCGATGACATTCTGTTGATCTGGGAAGGGAATAAAGAAACCCTCATCGACTTCCATCATTGGTTGAATACCAGAGATGAATGGTTGAAATTCACCTACTCAGCCAGTCCCCATACACTGGACTTCCTAGATGTCACGTTATTCATCGATAACAATACTATCCAGACAAAAACCTTCTTTAAACCTACTGCCAAGAACAGTCTGTTGTCATTTAAGAGTTTTCATCCGCGCCCAATGAGGGAGAACTTACCATATGGGCAGTTCCTCCGTCTACGACGAAACTGCAGTAACATCCGAGATTATAAGGAACAAGCTAAAGATCTCTGTAACAAACTGCAAAATAGGGACTACCCTCAACATACCATCAAGAAGAGCCAAAAGAGGGCCAGAAACCAACAAAGGGAATCCCTCATGGAAACAACAGTGAAAGAACCCACTAAAGATCTTGTCACCTGTGTGAGCACTTACAGTTTGGTATCTAATGAGGTCAAAAAGATCATTAATAAGAATTGGAAAATCCTCATGTCAGGCTCTCTGAAATGGCCAAAACCAAGATTCTCAAGCAAACGAACCAGAAATCTGAAAGATATGCTGGTACATACCAGACCACTTCCAAAACTAAGCCTGGCAACTACTTCTAGCCTCTGGAACTACACACCAGTAACTGGACATTACCCTTGTGGTTCCTGTTCGGTCTGTTATCTCACTGAAGCAACTAAGACCTTGCAACTACTGCCAGACCTAAAATGGACCATGAGAAGCCACACCAACTGCAACACTACCCATGTGATATACATGATCACCTGCCCTTGCAGATTACGTTACATAGGTATGACCTGCCGCAAAGTCAAGATCCGACTCTGCGAACACAAGAGTAACGTTAAGTGTAAGAAAAGTACAACCAAGATGAGTAGTCACTATCTTGAGAAAGGTCACACAGTTGATCACCTGCAATGGGTGGTTCTAGAGACACTAACCATGAAAAATGTCAATGCAGAAAGCATCTTGTTCGAAAAAGAGCAGAGGTGGGTTTACCGCTTGCGCACACATACTCACGGATTAAATGATAATATCCCGTGGCTGAGCATCAAGAGATAAGTATTTGACAGTAAATATCACACGGTGAACTTGAAAGAACAATATTCTCACAGAGACATCTGAATCCATATCACAACTGAAGCAGTCATCACAAAGTGTGTAGTACCACAATCTGCACGTGGTTACTTTACCTCGATACTCCGGTGATGAAAGAATCAAATGATGACAATTGATACCTCTCATGTCAAAGTACAATGATACTACATGTTTTCATAGGAAGTGTACTAGGTGTACGAAATTGCGGTATTCTTTTTCCAATCCAACCATCCCTGGCTCAATCGCTGTGGCAAAGAATGGGATCTCCGCCCACAATTTGCTCATTTTTACATCTCAACCACAGCTATAATCTGACTGGTGCAAGTGAGGTATTGCCCTATGGAGTACAGCTCTGTGAATATACATCCCTGTGGATATATGAAGCACTCATGTAGCCCTTACATTTATTGTATTAATGTTAGTGAAACTCTACCCTACAGTGGAAAATCATAAATTACAACCACTTGCAAAACGATATCAGGATATAATTTGGAGTTCTAATTACGTAGATGCTACCAACCACGAGACAGGGGAGTGACGCTAGTCCTCTTTTGTTCTCTATGAACGTTCTCTTTATCTCGACCCGGTTACGATGTGCACCACACCGGGTGGAGAGAAGCAGTGACGGAACAAGCCACGTATTGCCGCCGAAAAGGTACTGTTCCTGGTGCACGAGGACGCCGATGAAGAGACGTAAAGTATTTGAATTCCTAATTCCTTTCTTTTCCCTTTAAAGAGCGGGCACAGCTTATCCCGTCTGATGTAACCCTCCGAACGAACAATTAAGGTATTCTTTCCCTCATCTATTGTAAAACGCTGTGAATGCCGGTTCCTTTTTTCTTTTTGTTTCTATGTACGTTTATGGAAATAACCATCAAGTTCGGCTTCAGGGTCAGTCTCCCCCATTTACATTGACTAACATATAGACAGCGTTTACTCTCATATTAACAATACCCTCCTCCGTTTTCATAGAGAGACTGGGCACGGAAATTAATTGACGTATTTACCTCAAATCCTGCCCGTTACTCTCTTTCTGTACCTGCCCACTTGTCTTTTCATTTATTTTTTACAAAAGATAGAGTTACCAGTATAACGATTTACTCCCATACTAACAACACTCTCCTCTACTATCCTAGAGAGACTGGGCATGTAAGTTAACTGACCAATCCATCGCGTGCACTGCTCTGTTTTACTCGTTCTGTATCTATTTCGTTCCTAATAAGAGACAGACCTTAGTATTACGTATGAGACTTATCTGTGGGCGCGAAACCGGAACGCCATAAGATGTTACTCACGTTATTGTTCTCTCATTACCAAGAACCTAATGTCGAACTAGGGACACGTTACCTGTTACGAATGAGACTTATCTGTGGGCGCGAAACCTGAACGCTATAAGATATTACTCACGTTGTTGTACTCTCATTACCAAGAACCTAGTGTCGAACTAGGGACACGTTACCTGCTCGCAATTTCATGATAATTTTTTGGTTGCTGTGTTTTGGTCTTCTAACTTTTCTTGTAATTTTTTTTCATTTAGAAGGGAGGGCTGATTTTGCCGTTACTGCATATGAATGAGTATGAATGGCCAAATCGGCTACGTTACATGTAAAAAGCATTGCCATTTTTATAATTTGCTACGACAGTTGATGTCTCGAATTTTGAACATCCTGATAGCATACATATGGACTGTAATCCTAACATTTACTTCCTCTTTTTTTCACCCCATACTTTATTTATAGAAATAGGTTCAAATTGAACTCAGACCAACTGGTGAAACAACGGTACTCACCCATTTCACGAGGGAGATTCCTTGCAATTATAGAGTCCCCCACACATAAACTAGGGTCCTGATGAAAGCCTATATGACCCCTCGGGGCATGACAAAAGGATGAAACATGTCGACCTATTTTCTGGACACATTTTTTAGTGCACTAGACCCTAAATAGTCTGCTCTGTGCACGATAAGTAATTTTTAATCTCACTCGAATCCAGTCTTATTAAAATTATAAACTGGCTCTTTCGAGTCTTTTAAATTCTTCTTTTTTTCACTCACTATATAGCACTTCACCAAACACCTAACACGGTTCTCTGATCACAACTGAAAAAACCAGAGGAATTACCTCCGGGTGGAGGAAGCATTCATTAACCCGATGATGATGCTGTCACGTTGTCAAGTAGCGGATAATCGAACATACCGCTAGAATTCCACCTGTGAACTAACACGTGATTGAGGGTTTCTTAACAGTACTTTGTACTGTAGCTATTAACCCTGGTTCTTTCAGGACCTGTGATCCACTCTCCATTGATATTTAAACGTTGAAGACAAAGAAGCTGAGTGGGTCATACCCCTTCTTTCTCCCTCCTTTTGATTTATACATGCCATTAGCAGCGTGCAGCTGTGGGAGTATCTCCTAAACATCAGTTTATACTGACACACACTATTTCTCCAGGTATAATCCTATCCCTTAGTAAGGTACTTTGGAGAAGTCATGGCCGAGAATCTAGGCCTGAGTTACTCAACTGATGAGATCAACGCAATCCTATCCCTCCCTTCGCTTTTACAAGATAAAGACCTAACACAAACTTTAACCCAGACCTCTGATTGGGATGAACTATCAGGGTTGAAAAAGGAACAGGTACGTACAGCCATTCATGGAATCATAATGACTGAGTACCTCCGTGCTAATGCAGCACCCAGAGGTCTCTGGGTGAACAACGCCCCCACGCATCTTTCTTCATGACCTGGTTTTCCAATAGGATTGGTCTTCCATTTCATGGAAGTGTACAAGAGACTATTTAGTCCTTATCATTAAAACAGCTACCAGACTTACTGAAGAACTCATGATCAAGATCCAGACGAGTGAAACTAAGCTGAAAAACATGGTACATCTCACAGTGTACAAGAAAAGACTAGAGGAAATTAATAAAGAGATGAGTGAAACTAGAGACTATATAACACAAAACAAAATCCAAAAACTTGGTAAGGATTTAAAAAAAATTTCAATGGAAAGAATGCACCCATACAGCGCGGATGACTATAAAGTCCCGGAGGACAATTTTGATCACAATTCGAGCTACTCCAGCGCAGGTTCCTCCTCTAACGGTTCAGACTGGAGTGGTGAAGAGACCTTCACACCTAGGAGAAATAGAGGACAATATAAACGCCAGAATAGAAGAAGACCTAACAACTGGTTCAATCCCTATTTTGGTGCTCCGCAACATCCAGCTCCTTTTCAGACATTCAATCCTGCCTTTCAAGGTTGGGCTAGCCCTTTCTTCCCTGGACCACCATCAATGGGCATACCACCACCACCGAATATGAGTCAAAATTACACACATAGACCCCCTTTTTTAGGGAGAGGCCAGACCAACAACAGAACAAGAAGAAAAGGGGTAACCTGGGACGATCAACAACGCCAAGTACATACCAGGAGTATGACCAACACAAAACAAGGGACCAACGTAACGACCTCATCTTCAACTTAACCAATATGTCTCTCACAAAGGAACAAGTTGACGTTCAGAATAAAGGCCTAAGCTATGTCCCTACCCCACCCTTGGATGTCTTTAAACTCCAATGCGAGATTGGTGAGTTCTGTAGGAAGATAAAACTAAAAGCTTTCTTCAAAGATCAAGAAGATTCCTTGAGTGACGGCGACACCAATCTACGCCGGAAATCTACCTTTTGTCCTCTCAACCACCAAGTCCCGGTCGAAATTCTAGCCTTTGAACAGGCTATCATGAAAGAAATAGAAGGCCTCAAAGATCTACATAAAAGACCCTTCATGAATATATCCAACGCCGAACAACAAGCATTGGATTCGTTACGAAAAATGGAGACCTAGTGATTAAGCCTGCCGACAAGGGCGGGGGGATTGTACTGCTCAGCACAGAAAGCTATGACCAACAATGTTCTGACCTCTTATCAGACAGGAAATTCTACGAAGTGATCACGACAGACCCGACAGAACGCTTACAAAGAACTATCACACTAATGGTGGATGAAGCTGAAACAAACAATTGGATTTCAAAGACCGAGGCAGATTTCCTTCTGGCACGGACACCAAGGATGCCATATTTCTATTCGCTTCCGAAGATTCATAAGGAACGAAGACCACCCCCAGGAAGACCAATCGTCTCGGGGATAGGATCTGTTTTGGAACCTTTATCCCAGTTTGCGGACCATTACCTGAAACCCTTGGTACAAAAGACACCTACCTATCTTAAGGATACGAAAGACCTCCTAAACCTACTACAAGACCAACAATTTGCAGGAGATAAGATGCTCCTAGTGGGTTTAGATGTAGAGAGTTTATATACCAGCCTTCCACAGAAAAAGACACTGGACACCTTGGAAGATTTACTATTCAGTCAACAATGGGACCATAAGACGCCCAGACATTTTATTCTTGAATGTTGTAGACTGGCGCTCACTGAAAATCATTTTGAGTACAATAACATCATGTACAGGCAATGCCATGGTACTTCCATGGGGAGTACATTTGCGCCGAGCGTGGCCAGATTATACGTGAGTGATTTCGAGACCAAGAACATACTGAGTCCGACTAACCCCTTTCGTGTGCGGATAATTTTCTGGAAACGTTATATCGATGACGTTCTGTTGATCTGGGAAGGGAATAAAGAAACCCTCATCGACTTCCATCATTGGTTGAATACCAGAGATGAATGGTTGAAATTCACCTACTCAGCCAGTCCCCATACACTGGACTTCCTAGATGTCACGTTATTCATCGATAACAATACTATCCAGACAAAAACCTTCTTTAAACCTACTGCCAAGAACAGTCTGTTGTCATTTAAGAGATTTCATCCGCGCCCAATGAGGGAGAACTTACCATATGGGCAGTTTCTCCGTCTACGACGAAACTGCAGTAACATCCGAGATTATAAGGAACAAGCTAAAGATCTCTGTAACAAACTGCAAAATAGGGACTACCCTCAACATACCATCAAGAAGAGCCAAAAGAGGGCCAGAAACCAACAAAGGGAAACCCTCATGGAAACAACAGTGAAAGAACCCACTAAAGATCTTGTCACCTGTGTGAGCACTTACAGTTTGGTATCTAATGAGGTCAAAAAGATCATTAATAAGAATTGGAAAATCCTCACGTCAGGCTCTCTGAAATGGCCAAAACCAAGATTCTCAAGCAAACGAACCAGAAATCTGAAAGATATGCTTGTACATACCAGACCACTTCCAAAACTAAGCCTTGCAACTACTTCTAGCCTCTGGAACTACACACCAGTAACTTGACATTACCCTTGTGGTTCCTGTTCGGTCTGTTATCTCACTTAAGCAACTAAGACCTTGCAACTACTGCCAGACCTAAAATGGACCATGAGAAGCCACACCAACTGCAACACTACCCATGTGATATACATGATCACCTGCCCTTGCAGATCACGTTACATAGGTATAACCTGCCGCAAAGTCAAGATCCGACTCTGCGAACACAAGAGTAACGTTAAGTGTAACAAAAGTACAACCAAGATGAGTGGTCACTATCTTGAGAAAGGTCACACAGTTGATCACCTGCAATGGGTGGTTCTAGAGACACTAACCATGAAAAATGTCAATGCAGAAAGCATCTTGTTCGAAAAAGAGCAGAGGTGGGTTTACCGCTTGCGCACACATACTCACGGATTAAATGATAATATCCCGTGGCTGAGCATCAAGAGATAAGTATTTGACAGTAAATATCACACGGTGAACTTGAAAGAACAATATTCTCACGGAGACATCTGAATCCATATCACAACTGAAGCAGTCATCACTAAGTGTGTAGTACCACAATCTGCACGTGGTTACTTTACCTCGATACTCCGGTGATGAAAGAATCAAATGATGACAATTGATACCTCTCATGTCAAAGTACAATGATACTACATGTTTTCATAGGAAGTGTACTAGGTGTACGAAATTGCGGTATTCTTTTTCCAATCCAACCATCCCTGGCTCAATCGCTGTGGCAAAGAATGGGATCTCCGCCCACAATTTGCTCATTTTTACATCTCAACCACAGCTATAATCTGACTGGTGCAAGTGAGGTATTGCCCTATGGAGTACAGCTCTGTGAATATACATCCCTGTGGATATATGAAGCACTCATGTAGTCCTTACATTTATTGTATTAATGTTAGTGAAACTCTACCCTACAGTGGAAAATCATAAATTACAACCACTTGCAAAACGATATCAGGATTTAATTTGGAGTTCTAATTACTTAGGTGCTACCAACCACGAGACAGGGGAGTGACGCTAGTCCTCTTTTGTTCTCTATGAACGTTCTCTTTATCTCGACCCGGTTACGATGTGTACCACACCGGGTGGAGAGAAGCAGTGACAGAACAAGTCACGTATTGCCGCCGAAAAGGTACTGTTCCTGGTGCACGAGGACGGGCCTGCAGGACCTCTCGGAGGTGGTGGAGGTGGTCGGACCAGTGGCGGCTGTACACAGCGATATCGTCCAGGTAGGCGGCGCTGAACTCCTCGAGCCCCGCCAAGACCTGGTTCACCAGTCGCTGAAAAGTAGCTGGGGCATTCTTCATGCCGAAGGGCATAACTTTAAAGTGGTAGTGGCCATCGGGGGTAGAAAATGCGGATCGTTCTTGGGCCCGGGGTGTGAGACCGATCTGCCAGTAGCCCGCTGTCAGGTCGAAGATGCTGAGGTAGCGGGCAGCCCCCATGCGGTCGATCAGTTCATCCGCTCGGGGGATGGGATGAGCGTCGGTTCTGGTAACAGCATTCAAGCCCCGATAGTCGACGCAGAATCGGAGCTCAGGAGTGGTGCCGGGGGCAGCAGCTTTGGGGACCAGCACGACCGGGCTGGCCCAGGGGCTGTCCGAGGGCTCGATGACCCCGAGCGTGAGCATCTTTGATACCTCCTCTTGGATGCAGGCCCGTACCCGATCTGGTACGCGGTACGCCCGGTGTCTGATAGGGGGACTGTCCCCAGTGTCCACGTCATGCAAGCACCAGGGGGTGACCCCTGGGGTGAGGGAAAACAAGGTAGCAAACTGCAGCAGGAGGTCCCGGCAGCCTTGGCGCTGTTCCGGGGTGAGGGCATCGGAGAGCCGGACCCCGTCCACGGAACCATCTTTTTCACGAGTCTTCAGGAGATCAGGGAGAGGCTCGGAGTCTTCTTCCGCTCCACTGTCTGTAGCCATCAGGAGGCTGAGCTCCGAGCGCACAAAGTGGGGTTTGAGTCTGTTGGTGTGGAGGACCCGGAGGGGGTTCCGTGGAGATTCCATATCGATGAGATAGGTGACGGGGCTCTTGCGTTCGACCACTTTGAAGGGCCCCGTCCACTTGTCCTGCAAGGCACATGGTTCGGTGGGGGACATCACCCACACTTGTTGGCCAGGTTCGAATTCGATGGAGGAGGCATTTTGATCGTACCATTTTTTCATGTCCTCCTGACTGGCCTCAAGGTTCGCTTTCGCCATCTCTCGGAATCGCCTGGTCTGATTGCGTAGGGTCAGGAGGTACTTGAAGACGTCTGGAGGGGTCTTTAGGGGGGCCATCTCCCAATCTTCTTTGACTAGGCTGAGGGGCCCTCGCACAGGGTGCCCGTACAAGAGTTCGAAAGGGCTAAAGCCGAGGGACTTCTGGGGAACTTCTCGATAGGCGAAGAGGAGGCACGGAAGTAGTACATCCCACTGGCGACGGAGGGGTTCTTCCAACCCCCCAATCATTCCCTTGAGCGTGCGGTTGAACCGCTCAACTAGTCCGTTTCCTTGAGGGTGATAGGGGGTCGTGAATCGGTAGGTGACCCCGCACTGTTGCCAGAGGGACTTCATGTACTTCGAAATAAAGTTTGTGCCTCTGTCGCTGACGACTTCTCGGGGGAAGCCCACCCGGGAGAAGATCCCCATTAAGGCCCGGCCGACCACCGGGGCTGTTACAGTTCGCAGGGGTACAGCCTCGGGGTAGCGGGTGGCGTGGTCCACCAGTACCAGGATGAACCGATGTCCTTGTGCTGTACGGGGGTCCAGGGGCCCCACAATGTCTATTCCCACCCTCTCGAACGGGGTGGTGACAACTGGGAAGGGCTGCAGAGGTGCTTTGAGTTTGCGGCCGCTCTTCGCGCTGGCCTGGCACGTGGGGCAGGACCGGCAGTGGTTGAGGACGTCATTTCTCATCTTTGGCCAGAAAAAGTGGGTCACCAGGCGACTGTAGGTTTTGTCCTGGCCCAGGTGTCCAGCCAGAGGGACATCGTGGGCCAAATTTAACAGGAAGTCTCTAAAACGGAGGGGCACCACCAGCACTCGACTGGCCCCTAACTCCGCGATTCTCTGTTCACTGTACAATAGTTTGTTGTCCCAATAGATCCAATGGGCTCCGGTGGTGTCCCCTGCGCTCTGGGCGAGGGCTTGCTGGCGGAGTCCCTCGAGGGAGGGACAGGTCTTCTGTTCTTGACGGAACTGTTCCTGGGTGGGCCCCCCTTCTTGACGCCACTGAGCCAGGTTGGGAAGGTCCTGGGGCTGAGTGAGCCCTTCGGGGGTTTGCTCTGGGGGGTCGGTATGGTCGGTGTCCTCTACTGGAGCGATCGGGGGAGGAGGTGCTGGCCATTCTGGTTCTTCTGGTCGGGGGATGGCACGGGCGGCCATGGACCGGGTGGTTACGCACGCCCAGTCCGGGAGGCCCAACATCCCCAGGTGCTCTCTTCTTTCTACGGCGGCCCACGGGGAACTCTCAAGATCATTCCCCAGGAGACAGTCCACGGGGGCATCATCTCGGACCGTCACCTTCAACATGCCGGAGACTCCTCCCCATTCGAAGGGGACGCAGACCATCCGACATAGATTCTCCGAATTGTCGGCTGAACGGACGGGGCAGAGAATGTTCGGCAGGATCTGCTCTGGTTTTACCAGGTGACAGCGGACGGCCGTCACACTGGCCCCCGTGTCACGTAGTGCTTCGGCCCGGCGTCCATTAATGTTCACCCACTGACTATATTTCCTGGTGTTGGCGGGTAGGGGAGCCCGCGGGACCATGTCTCTTCCCCCTAGGCACGCTAGAACCATGGCGGCCGGTTCCCACTCTTGTTGTCCCTGCTCGTATTCTTCCTGTTCTTCGGAGATTTGTTCTCCCCCCAGGGCGGCGGCAGCTACCTGGCGGGGTCTCGGGGTTTGGTTCTGTGGACAGTTCGGGTCATTGGCGTAGGGGCCGACTCGCTGGCATCGGTGGCACGTGACATTGGCTCGGAGCCCCGCGCGCATCGGGGGGTTGCCCCGGCTGGCCGGGGGCGGGGTGCTGGCAGCGGGAGCGGCCGGGACGGTGTCTCTTCCTCGTCCCTGGCCTCCTCCTCCTCCTCGGGGACGGTGCTGACCTTGGTTGTTCCGGTTCTGTTCGTGCGGCCCTCTCCGGCCCACTCGGGTGCTTTCCCACCGGTCAGCTTCGGCGGCGAGTTGCCGTGGGTCAGTCAATTTACTGTCGAGGAGGTGCTGCCTGAGCTCGACGAAGCAGTTGTTAGAGAGGTGCTCCCACACCATGAGATTAAAAAGTTGCTCGTAGGTCGTTACGTGGCTTCCCTTGATCCAACCCTCGAAGGCTCGGCTGAAATAGTTGACATATTCCACCCAAGTTGTACCCGGGATCCGGGTGCAGTCTCGGAACCTCTGGTGGTACATTTCGGGTGTGAGCCCATATCGGGTGAGGAGGGCAGCCTTCATGTGGTCATAGGATGACATCAGGTGGTCTGGGAGCTGTAACAGGGCATTGCGGCCTTCATTGACGAACCTCCCCCATAGACCGGCTCCCCAGTCACTTCGATCGATCCGGTGGGAGGTCATGGCGATCTCGTAGGCCTTGAACCACTGTTGTATGTCGTCTTCTCGGACATACTCTCGAACGACATCCTTGGGGATGTGGACTTTCTTTTCTGTCGCTCCCGGGGTGCGTGGTCGCTCGGGCACCTCCAGTTCTTTGTTCTGCTTCCGTAGGTCTATCTCTGCCAGTTTGCGCTCGTGTTCGTATGCTAATCTCTTTTCTTCGAGCTCTCTCTGCCTCTGTTTTTCTTCCCGTTCTTCTCGGAGCCGCAGATGCTCTAGGTTCAGTTTTTGTTCGGCTAATTTTAGTTCACCGTCCATTTTGAGCCGTGCCATTTCTAACTCATGTAGTCTGTTTTTTTCTCTCTCTTGGATCTCTTCCTGCGAGAGGCCCGTTCTTCGCTCTTCGGGAGCCGTGGTGTTCCTCTCTGATACTGTAATGTTTTGGTCCGGGGATCTGGCGGCCCCGGTTTCTGCCCACGACTCAATGATGTGCTTGAAATCGTCTTTGGTACTCAGGCCGGTGGTAGCAATGCCTAGTTCAATGCAGAATTGTTTCAATTCACGATGGCTGTACTCTTCCAATTTCTCCATCTGGAATTTCTCGGTGGATCCGCTCTCTTTGGTTGACATTGTGGTTTTGTCGTGGGGTGAGCTACTCTCTGTACGATTACGCGTTGATTCGGATCGAGCCGCTGGCCACCAATGTTAGACGGACCGGGAGGGTCGGCCGAGGACAAGGGGAGAGGTCTCCGGGGAGAGCCGTCTCCAGCGATCGTACAGACGAGTAACTTCCCCCTCACAGATGTACACCACACAAAGATAGGTTTTAACGTTATTTATAAGCAATCTTTAGGTACGATAGAATGGTACAAGGAGGTCAGGACTCAGGGGTCCCCTCGATTCTAGTCTCTTGGTTGGGAAAGGGGGTAGCGGGACAGTCTTGTTACCAATCTGGTGGATGCGATGAAATGATGGATAGCTCACAATCCTCGAGCTCGGTGTTCAAGTTGGACGGGCCGCGGCAGCGCCAGCAGGTCCCGGTGAAGGTGGTCATTACACGGTCCGCGGCAGCGCCAGCAGGTCCCGATGAAGGTGGTGGTTACCACGGGCCGCGGCAGCGCCAGCAGGTCCCAACGAAGGTGGTATTTACAACGGTCCGCGGCAGCGCCAGCAGGTCCCAATGAAGGTGGTAGGTACAACGGTCCGCGGCAGCGCCAGCAGGTCCCGACGAGGATGGAGGATGCAGAAGGCCGCGGCAGCGCCAGCAGGCAGAGTGATAGTTCACAAGGCAGGGCTACGGCAGCGCCGGTAGTCCGTCAAGGATGAGTTCTTCTCGGTGTCTCTCGACTCCAGGATACAACTGCCTTCCTGCTCTGGAGCTGCCCCAGTTATAGGTCTGGCGCCCTTTGATGTTCGGCCCCTCGCACTTGGAGGTCGGGAGGTCCGGGGTGAGGGAGTCCAGACACCCAGCAGGGGGGTGGAGCCAGCGCCCGGGGGAGCTGGGGGGCGATCGGCACCTGGCGGGGGAGAGCCATCGACACTTCTTTCTCCCATCGACCTGCCAAGTGGTCCGTTCACCTCCTGGGTGGATGGTGGTGCCGGGATGTCGGGGCCTGGCCAGGCCCAGGGTTAGGGTCGAGCTGAGGCCACGCGGCCTCGTGGTGCAGTGTCCAAGATGGCGACCGGGCCGGGCGAGGAAGCCGGTAGTGGTTCGGCCCCATGATACAGAGATGTCCGGGGGCAGGAGTCCCGTCTGGAGACGGGGTGCGGGTTGTTTCTGTGGGTAACACCTGGAGGGCCGGGGCTCGGGCCCTGTCATGCGGGGAGGGAGCAAGCCCTTCATGTGGCCTGTCCAACAACGCCGATGAAGAGACGTAAAGCATTTGAATTCCTAATTCCTTTCTTTTCCCTTTAAAGAGCGGGCACAGCTTATCCCATCTGATGTAACCCTCCGAACGAACAATTAAGGTATTCTTTCCCTCATCTATTGTAAAACGCTGTGAATGCCGGTTCCTTTTTTCTTTTTGTTTCTATGTACGTTTATGGAAATAACCATCAAGTTCGGCTTCAGGGTCAGTCTCCCCCATTTACATTGACTAACATATAGACAGAGTTTACTCTCATATTAACAATACCCTCCTCCGTTTTCATAGAGAGACTGGGCACGGAAATTAATTGACGTATTTACCTCAAATGCTGCCCGTTACTCTCTTTCTGTACCCGCCCACTTGTCTTTTCATTTATTTTTTACAAAAGATAGAGTTACCAGTATAACGATTTACTCCCACACTAACAACACTCTCCTCTACTATCCTAGAGAGACTGGGCATGTAAGTTAACTGACCAATCCATCGCGTGCACTGCTCTGTTTTACTCTTTCTGTATCTATTTCGTTCCTAATAAGAGACAGACCTTAGTATTACGTATGAGACTTATCTGTGGGCGCGAAACCGGAACGCCATAAGATGTTACTCACGTTATTGTTCTCTCATTACCAAGAACCTAATGTCGAACTAGGGACACGTTACCTGTTACGAATGAGACTTATCTGTGGGCGCGAAACCTGAACGCTATAAGATATTACTCACGTTGTTGTACTCTCATTACCAAGAACCTAGTGTCGAACTAGGGACACGTTACCTGCTCGCAATTTCATGATAATTTTTTGGTTGCTGTGTTTTGGTCTTCTAACTTTTCTTGTAGTTTGTTTTCATTTAGAAGGGAGGGCTGATTTTGCCGTTACTGCATATGAATGAGTATGAATGGCCGAATCGGCTACGTTACATGTAAAAAGCATTGCCATTTTTATAATTTGCCACGACAGTTGATGTCTCGAATTTTGAACATCCTGACAGCATACATATGGACTGTAATCCTAACATTTACTTCCTCTTTTTTTCACCCCATACTTTATTTATAGAAATAGGTTCAAATTGAACTCAGACCAACTGGTGAAACAACGGTACTCACCCATTTCACGAGGGAGATTCCTTGCAATTATAGAGTCCCCCACACATAAACTAGGGTCCTGATGAAAGCCTATATGACCCCTCGGGGCATGACAAAAGGATGAAACATGTCGACCTATTTTCTGGACACATTTTTTAGTGCACTAGACCCTAAATAGTCTGCTCTGTGCACGATAAGTAATTTTTAATCTCACTCGAATCCAGTCTTATTAAAATTATAAACTGGCTCTTTCGAGTCTTTTAAATTCTTCTTTTTTTCTCTCACTATATAGCACTTCACCAAACACCTAACACAGTTCTCTGATCACAACTGAAAAAACCAGAGGAATTACCACCGGGTGGAGGAAGCATTCATTAACCCGATGATGATGCTGTCACGTTGTCAAGTAGCGGATAATCGAACATACCGCTAGAATTCCACCTGAGAACTAACACGTGATTGAGGGTTTCTTAACAGTACTTTGTACTGTAGCTATTGACCCTGGTTCTTTCAGGACCTGTGATCCACTCTCCATTGATATTTAAACGTTGAAGACAAAGAAGCTGAGTGGGTCATACCCCTTCTTTCTCCCTCCTTTTGATTTTTACATGTCCCATAACACCAACATACATCCTTCTAATAACCTCTTTCAAGGAGGTGATTGTTCCACTCGCTGTAATGGAAGAGAGTACTTACATATCCCTATTCATAAAGATCTAAACTTCACCTTTAGTACTCCTCCCATGAATAGGCCATGGATCAACTAGCTGCAGGTTGGAGTGATAACAAAATCTACAACATCATTTACATAAATATGTTTTCTCAAATAATAACGACCCAACACAGTTCTTGTAATGAATCTTAAATTGTATCTAAATAATTGAAATTCCAGTCTCTGGGTTTAATCAAGCAAATAGATCATCATAGTTACCTATTCTGGCTAAAAGTCGCCCTCTAAGTCAAAATCTTGGTCATCGGTTCATACTGTCAGAGTCTTAGGAAACAGCTGTCCTGCAGTGTCACCATCCTCTCCGTCAGCATAACGTCAGGAAATCGAAAATCTTCTGAAGGGTCTCGCTTTTCATCCTCTCTATTCTACCATTTTTGTAGTAAAATTACATTCCAAAGTGTAACAAATGATATTTTGAACGATTCTTATTGGTCCGTTTAAAATTGTTCGACTTCTTTCCCATACATATAATGTGTCTTTAGATATAGTTCCAATTTTCTCCACGGAATAGTATCATTTCATTGTTTCTTTCAGAGCAGCTGGCTGATAGCCCGGTGTGTCCTTGGGTGGCACAGTTGAGTTAGGGTCGTTCAAAGGCCACTGCAGCTGATGGCGACACATGCGCACTTCACCCAGAGATGCTCACAAATGAAGTCAATTTCGTCTGATAGGGATGTCGGCCATTTTGTGGCCACCAAATGGTCAACTTAAGCAAAGAAACACAAAAATGTAATTAATACATAGAAATGACTAATAATCTGCTATCCCCTCACTAATACCCATATGTGTATGTATTTATCTAGCAGAAGCAACACTTAATGCGGGTTATATTCACATTAATAAAGCACACATCAAGAATACATCACGAAAGCAACATATAATCATGCAATTTCTGATTGTCTATTATTAATATGCATACGAAATTTAGTTTACGTCATTAATTAGGCCATGCAAATGCAATTCCCACGTGTATTTCTTATATTAGTAATGTTGGTCAATTCACACAGCAAACAATTAGTACAATTACTATTAATTCATTATTCATATTAATCTAAACATGCAAAATGGAGACGGTATACGATTTTTAAACAAAACCCCACTCCAGCAATCCCCCCTTTGGTGATTTTATCACCACCACAACACTAAATTTATTCACCCTTTTACGGAAAATTGAAATGTATTCTTGCTCATAATTATAATTCAGTTTCTTCTTCATCTCTTTTTGCCTTTTTATACAAACTTTCTTTCCACTCTTCTAAAGTTATCTCTGTTAAGTCTCCTTCTGGATCCTTCTTTCTTTTTAGTTTTTCTCTTTTTATTTTATTCTTTGTTTTCTTGTTTCTACAACACATACATCCTAATCTTAATATTAATAACACGAAAATCACACAAGTTAATGGGAATAATATTTTACCTATAACTGTACTACCTATTTTCACTAAGAAATTTTTAATAGCAGCAATTTTCTTCCCAATATTTTCCCAAACACCTTCAACCTCCAGTGGTACAATTTTGTCATGCAATTCAGTAATATTTTAAATGTAAACTTTTAGATCTTTGCTTTCGTCTGGAATGTAAGTGTAACAATGTTGAACTTTGAGCACTCCACAGACTCCACCCTCTTTTGCCAGTAAGATATCAAGGGCAAGTCGATTTTGCATTACCATAGCACCCATGGCAACCATTTCAGTATCAATCAATAAAAATCCTCCAGCGGTGCTTGTTGACAAGCGATCCACTACTGTTGATAATCTTCTAATATTGTTCGCATTCAGAGATATTCCCACTGCTGGTATCAATGCTCCAAAAATGTCACCTACAATTTCTGCCCAAGATTCTCTTTTACTACGTGTTAATTGATTACCTAACCTATGTACACCATCTTTACCTCTGTCCATGTGAAGGATTTTTGGAAAAAACAGACCTACGTAACATGCGCCATACCAATGGTCTGGCAAACGATAATATGCCCTGTTCCCACAGATAAAATAAAGTCCAGGAAAAACTGGATCTCTTCCACCTTTAAATCCCCACCCACCTATGATTCGGTATGTATCATGGCACTCACTATTCCCTACAAAATGATTGTCGTACGCCATTTGATTTCTTCTTATACACAGTTTCCCTTTCTGAGGCCAATCTAAAGCCAAAGTTGGATTAGACTCTCCCTTCATATGTTTTTCCATTTCTACATCCCAGACTGTTTTCTCCCCTTTTCCTTCAGATGCATTTCTTCGCATTTTCAATCTCCTTTCCTCGACCATGTCTAGGAATGTCTTTTCTTCATTCTTCAAACTGCATGTCAAATTATTTTTAAATATATATTCTAATGTTAGCTCCCTAGTTACTAAGAAAAATTCACCTAATATCTAAGCAGGTCTTACTTTGTTTAGTTTGTTATTAGCAGGCACTTCCGCAAAAATGTTATCTACATCTGAAAAATAATATTCTAATTTACCTGTCTCATAAAATAAGCTTGCTATCATACTACATGCAATTCCATATGTTGCTGGAAGGTGATGATAAGTCACTCCCTCTGACACAGATGCAAAAACTGCATACATACGTAGCAGTCCCTTACGTCCATGGTCTTTACATATTCATACAATAACTTTGAAAACACATTATTTGAAAAATCATTAATAGACCTATCTTTATGTAAATAATTATTATCTATTCTAGATGGAACTACTTTTGGAATCTTCTTTATGTCAGTAATGTTTTCAGTGTGTCCTTCTAGTGTATCTATAGTGACCTTAAAAGAAATTAATAGAGCAAGTATGCTCCATAGAAGCATTAATAATCCTGTGCAACAACAACACATTTTACACCATCTCTTCATGAATGTACATCTAATTTTGCTATTATCTATGTTAGCCATCTTGTTAATCTGGACTGTGTCTTTTGATTTAGCCTTTTTTATTTTGCAACTAGTTCTCTAATCTTAGGCCTCTAAGGCCCTACTTAGTTCTACCAGTATCTATCGTTTGATTCAATTGTTACTTCTTCATCGGTAGTTTTCTAGATTTTCTCAGTTTGGCATTTCATCGTTTTTCACTTCTTTCTATTCATCCAAATACAGAATTTCCTGATCTTCCGTTTCTTCTTCTCCGATGTCGGATAAGATAACTCTCAGGATTCCTGCTTCTTCCTCTTCTTCAACCACTTTCAGTACAGCCTCCTCTGGATTTCCTTGACTATTTGCCTCTTCTTCTGTTTCAGGCAGTGCCACGTACGTCCATTCCGGTGACTTATACTTCTGGGTAGGTTTCCTTGTTCTCTTTCCTTCTTCCTTATCTTGAGTAGCTTCTTCTTCTTTTGATTTTTCCTGGCTTGTCACTTCATTCACCTGATCTGCCCATGGTGATTTTACTCGTGTCAGCCGATATCTCAATCTCTTTATTTTGTTTGGCCACACTTCGTCCTTTTTGACTCTTTTCTGTTTGCTTTCTTTATTATTCTTTTCCTCTCTCCAAGCTCTTTTCCTTAGAACTCGTCCTTCTGGTATCTCATTTTCACTCTCTTCAGATTCTGTCTAAACTTGCTTTTTCTTTTCGACAACTTCTTTTTCCACCACTGTTTTCCCTACTTCTGTCCCTCATCAGGACTCCGACACGCAATCTTCCTGCTGGCTACTTGTCCCTTCACCTAGCTGGATGTTGCAGTTCCCTACACCTCCTCGGGGGTCTTCCGCAATCTGTCCCTCTCTCTCTATACCTGTCCCTGTTTCACTTTGATCTATTTCTCTTGGTCTTTCATCTGAAACTTCCTTCTCTCGAATTTCTTTTACTGCTTCTTCGTTGTCTTTTCCTTTTTTCTTTCTGTGTTCTTTTCTGGGACCTTGTCTCCCTTGTTCGTCTTCAGAATCTGAACTAATATCAGAAATCTGAAATCGTCTTCTCAGAGAGATACTTCTGGGGACTAATATTTGATTAGGTTCTTTTTCCCCCCTTTCAGGATTTTCTTGTGTTCTTGGCTCTTCGTTATCTGATTCAGTACTTGACTCTGATTCGTCATAGTACTCTTTTCCTTTGCCGTCAACTGGATTTGGTATCCTCAAAGTATGGCTGGCATGGATCCAATTTTTCACTCCAGCACACTTCACAGCTGTTGTTGTGGTCAGAATGACTTGTCTTGGTTTTCCCCACCTTGGAACCAAACAATTCCTTCTTCTGTGGACTTTTATCGTTACCCAGTCTCCTGGGCTCAGATCATGGGCTGGCTTCCTTTCAAGGGTGGTGGCATCCGCTCCAACCTGATGAAACACAGAATGAACTGCATCAGCCAGGCCTTTACAGTATTCCAACACCATGTCATCAGTTATTGTCATCAGCTCGTTGACTGGAATGTAAACATGCCTCATCGCTCGTCCCATGACTATTTCATGATGACTTAACCCTGTGGTTCTGTCTGGTGTTGCTCTAATGGTCATTAAAACAAGAGGCAAGACATCAGGCCATTTCATACCAGTGGCTAAACACATTTTCCCAATTCTGTTTTTGATTGTACCATTCATCTGTTCAACCACACCAGAAGCCTCTGGTCGGTGGGCACAATGTAGTTTCTGTTGTACATTCAATGCTTCACAAATCAATTTTACAATCTCGTTATGAAAATGTCCTCCTCTGATTCAAGAGTCACTGGGAACCCAAACCTGGGGATGAATTCTCTCAAAAGTAGCTTTGCCACTGTCATCCCATCATTTCTTCTTGTTGGGAATGCTTCCACCCACCTGGAGAATAGGCAAACTACAACCAGAACATATCTCAGTCTGTTACACGGAGGCATTTCAATGAAGTCAACCTGCATTCTGGTGAAAGGTCCACCTTCTCGACCTATGGTTCCTAGACTCACCGCTGTCTTTCTTCCAGGATTGTATTGCTGACATATCAGGCATCTCTGACATAGGCTTTCTGCTACAAGTCTGAATTTTGGATTGTACCAGGTCTGCTTAAAAGACCTTATCATGGCGTCCCTCCCTATGTGTCCCTGGCCATGATACATCCATGCCATGGTAGACATCATGCTATCAGGCATTACTGGTCTTCCATCTCGATAAACCCACACACGGTCCTTCTCTCTTGGTGCACACCCTGCTTTTATCCACTGTTTCATTTCCTCATCTCCTGACTCTTCCTGCAATTGTCTCACTTCTTCCCAAGTTCCTACTGTGTTAGTAAACATTACTGAGCAAGAAGACATTTCTCTCTCCTTGGCCCGATTGACCGAATTCTGGTTCCGGGCACAATATTGTGCCATATCATTCGCATACCTGTTTCCAGTAGTGATGTAATCACTACCTTGACTATGGGCAGCACCTTTTACCACAGCCAATTGTTTAGGCAGCTGTATCGCCTCAATCAACTTTCCAACCACTTCAGCATTCTTTATAGGGGTTCCACTTGAGGTCAGGAAACCTCTTTGTAGCCAAAGCTGGCCGAAATCATGGACGACCCTGAAGCCATACTGGCTGTCAGTTATCACAGTCACTCTCACACTTTTCCCAATTTTACATGCTTTGGTCAAAGCAACAAGTTCAGCTACTTGGGCTGACCTCACTCCTTTCAAATAAGATGCTTCCATCACTGCTGCAACCGTGCATACTGCATATGCTGCGCTTAGCACTCCTTCATCTGTTCTCAAACATGACCCATCAACAAACAACACAAAATCACTCTCTGGCAAAGGTACATCTTTTATATCTGGTCGTGGCTTTGTGCAGTACTCAAGCACATCCAAACAATCATGATCTGCTTCATCTCTCACTTCCACATTCTCAGCATCAGGTAACAACGTTGCAGGATCCACATTCACACATCTTGCAAGGCTCACATTCATTGCACCTAATATGACCTTCTCATACTTTGTCAGCCGACTATGTGTCATATACTGAGTACGACTCCTTGTTAAAAGAATCGCCACATCATGAGGTACAAACACTTTCAACGGATACCCCATCACAATACCTTCACTCTGCTCCAAACTTCGACATGTTGCAGCCACTGCTTTTAGACACCCAGGTAAAGCTGCAGCCACTGGGTCAAGCATTGAGGAAAAATATGCAATTGGTCTCCTCAACCTTCCATGCTTCTGGATCAACACAGAGAGTGCACATCCATTTCTCTCACTGCAATATAACTCAAACTCTTTCTCATAGTCAGGCATGCCCAGTGCTGGTGCTTCACACAAACCCTCTTTCAATCGTTTGAATGCTGCCAATTCTTCCTTGTTCAATTCAAGGGGATCTTTTACATCACTCCTTGTTAGTCGTACCAAGGGTTTTACAATCAGGGAAAAATTGCTAATCCACTGACGGCAGTATCCCACCATTCCCAGAAACATTCTCACCTCTCTTTGGGTCATGGGGGCTCTCATTCCTTTTATAATTCTGATTCTGTCTATCGTTATTTTCCTCAGACCTTTTTCAATTTTATGTCCCAAATACTGTACTTCTTTCTTACAATACTGTAATTTTGCTGGTGACACTTTCAATCCTCCATCTGCCAAATGATTCAGTAGTGCTATTGTGTCTACCTCGCAAGCTTCAAAAGGTCATCGATATATTGCACTAGTACTGAACTTTCAGGCATTTGCAGACTTTCCAAAGATTTCTTCAACAATTGATTAAATATTGAGGGGCTCTCTGTATACCCCTGTGGGATTCGGCACCATGCCAAAATCCGCTCTCCAAAACGAAATGCAAAAATTGGCTGACTGTCATGGTGCAATGGGATAGAAAAGAAAGCATGACATAGATCAATTACTGTATACCATTCCGCATCATGGGGAATCTGGTACAGAATTACTGATGGGTTGGGCACAATAGGACAGCATGATACCACAATTTTGTTTACCTTTCTCAAATCCTGCACTATCCTGAATTTCCCATTAGGCTTTTTTAGTCCCATTATCGGTGAATTACATGGACTACTCATAATTTCTCAAAAAATTCCTTGCTTGATCATTTTCTCAATTATTGGAGTAACCCCTTCGATTATCTCCGGTGTCAATCTGTACTGAGGGACATTTGGATAGCTTATTCCTTCCTTCACAGTTATTTTGACTGGATCTACGTTTCTCATTAACCCAACATCTTCTCCAGTAAAATCCCACACTTTTGCCTTCACTGACTGTTTTAGTTCTTTAGGTAATTCATCAGGGTTGAATATTGCATAAGTCTCAGTTACCCCATTTTCTTTGTTAGCTATAGTTATTTTATACAGCACATCCTCATCTGGTGTTTCAAATGCTATTCCATCTGGAGTACAGAATATAGTGCAATTCATCTTGCACAACAGGTCCCTACCTAATAAATTCACTGGACTGGTGTCACACACAACAAAGCGGTGCATCTCTGTAAATTTCCCTATACTAACTTTCACTGGTTCTGTCAGAAACGTTTTTATCTGTCTGTTGGACACACCAACCACTTGGATTGTTTCATCCAAAAGAGGAAGATTCTTAACATCAGCTGATCTAACAGTTGATCGAGTAGCACCAGCATCCACTAGGAAAGTAATATTTTCATCATTAACCTTCCCATCTACAAATGGTCCTGTCTGGTCTACTTCTAGAGTTGCCCCAAGTACGCACTCTTCTTCCTCCTTTCGGCACCGTCAATAGCTTTCCTCTGAGTCACTCTAATAGCATTGCAGCCAATACTGTGAAACGGCGCGAGCGCGCAGCGGTTTATTTACCTGTTCTTCATTGTAGAATCCCGATTCATTACTATACTTCTGAGTGTTTCTGCTCTGCGGGAAAGGTGGTTTTGGCACCTGATTCTGTGAGGTAACCACCTGCTGCTGTTGCTGCAGTTGACCACTCACCTCATTCTGCACCTGCGGATTCAAAGATGCATTTTCATTATTAGTACTTGGAGGATATTTACACTCGGATTTCCAATGCCCTAACCTACCGCAATTATGGCATGGGAACTTCTTTTTAGCTTCTTCTATATTACCTTTCCCTTTTCCTGGGCCAAATCTCGGTCTAGTTCCTGGGTTATTTGCTTGTTCGACCAATTGAGCTTCCTGCCTTTCAGTTACCTTTACTTGTGCCCACATTGCCTTTTCTTTTAATTTTCGCTGTTTCGCCTCAATTTCGTCACTGAAATATTTAGCATGTCTCAATACTTCATCTATTTTCTTATTCTGCCAGTCAACTGTATGCTGTTTTATCATGTCACCGATTTCGGGGCGTAAACCATATACAAATCTTTATACGAAATTACTCAAATCCTTATCACTCAGGTTCTCATCTCCACTGAACTGCTTAAAAGCTTGAATTAGTCTCTCATAGTATGCATGTACTGATTGCTTTCCTTCCTGATGTGTTCGATCAATTTTTACCCAATCTGTCTCTTTAGGGGGCACTTTGTTTTTCAAAAATACCATAACCTGTTCATACTTCCTCATTACCTCAGCGTTTGGAGCTCCTGTCTTAGGATCCCTAGGGTACTCCTGAGTCGGCCAGTTGATCATCAGTTTGCACTCTGTCCATAAATCTGCCGGTACTATTATATAGAACAGACTATTCAAATCTATCCACAGTACTTTTGACAATTTTACAAATCTGTCTACCTGCCGGTACCACTCGACGGGCTTTTCGCGTAGTCGAGGGAAATCCTTCGTAAATGACAAAATGTCCTGTCTTGTCCATGGGACATGTACATATCCTCCTCCTGGGATCTCCCTCATGGGATATTCAGTCACTACCTTTTCTTTTTCTCTAACAGGGAATGCCGAAACTGTCCTGTCTGAGGCATCATTACGTTTTCTATACCATTTACTTCTCCATTTATCCACATCTCCCCATTTTCTCAATACAATGATTATGTCCTTAATCTGACCTATCTGTCCTGTGGTGTTCAGATTTTCAATGTCTTTTTCAGTCAAATCAACTCGATAGGGTTTCTGTAAGGCTTTTATCTTATCAATATCTATACCCATTTCATTCGCAACTTCTCCTAGTCTTTCATGCAGATTCCTCGCTCTCCATGTCACACTTTTGCATAGGAATAACAGCTCCTCATCCTGATAAAATTATAATTTTTCTACAGGAATAGTCCCTACAATCAATTCTTCCAATACCATCCGTAATTTAGCCACATCTATTGACTGGGATTCTTTATCTTGTCTCTGCAACCCTGTTAACCATTCACTCAGTTCTTCCACAGACGGTCCTACCGGGTTCTCTACGCTACTCTGCTCTGGATTTCTCTGGGGTTCCAACAAAGTTTCTACTGTCGTTCTACTCCTTTCAGCATAATTCTGATTTATACAGGGATTATTTGAAACATGTGGTTCAAACATATTTACTGTCGGTCCCCATGGATTTTCAAATTGACTCCGTTCTTGACTCTCAACCACATTATTGTTCCGGTATGGTACCGTTAAGCAATGTTCGCTATCCTTTTGCTTCTCAAAAATGGGCATTACTGACCTATAGTCACTGGAACTGTTACAGCTTCTAGATTCTTAGTTAATTCTATTATTTTCACTGTTAATTCTAGAGTTGTTTTGGCCAAATCCGCTGAATTTTCGCTATCTATTCTATTCTCTGATTTCTTTTCTACCTCTCTGATGGAGTTTCTTTTTTCTAAATCTGGTGACATAGTCTCAGTCTTGATAATTCGTAATGTTTCTCTCATTGGGGCATTTGGTGTCAACATTTCTGGTTCTGGTCGGTACGGTGGTGGATTTTTATAAAACACATCATCCAACACATCATCATCCGAATCATTTGCTCCGTAACCTCTTGATTCCACATTATTCCTTTTTTCCACACATTTTCTACCTTCATTCTCTCCTACCGCTCTTACAGGAAACATACCCTCAGTCATACTTGCATTCCTCCATCTTTTCATTCGATCATCATGCGTTTCATGTCCATATGACCTGCCAAACAAATATCTGTAACTTCTACCATTTCTCTGTTTTTCTCGCTCATGCACTTCGTCTTCCCACTTTGTCAATGCCTCAAACTGCGTCGGTCTAAGTCTTGGTTCTAAGTACATCATCTTTTGGCGCAAGTTACTTAAAACAGCCAAATTAAAGGAACCATGTTCTGGAAATGCCAGGACTCCATCGTCCTTGGTATATTTTACCCAATTATCTACCCAAATACAAGTATGATATCCATATTTCGAAATCATTAAAGCTGCGGGGGTTTTCGGTGGAGGAATTAACTGTCCTTCCCTAGTTTTGACCTGTTTATCTTTCTTGAACCCCTTTTTAACTTTACCAAACCAGGATTTCTTTTCCCTATCTGGTGTCTGGTAATACATTTTCTTGGTTTCTGTGTATCGCTAGTCTTTTACAACTGTACCGCTATTCTGTCCACACACAGCGCGACTTCACACTAATGCACCAATCAAGAGCGTCTACTTCACTGTCACAGTCCTCTAATCCCAGCGTGACTTACACTAACGCACCAATGGGGCGTGTTTACGTCACCCTGTACTTCTCCAATCCTAGCGCGGCTTTACAGTAACGCACCAATCCGGAGCGTTTTACACTTCTGACCCACTGTCCAATCCCAGTGCAGTCGTTCTGACGTCAGCAGCCGCTGCGGCAGCTCTGCTCCTGTCTACCCCTCCTTTACAAGACCGCTCCGTGAACTCTTACTGCAACTTTTACAATTCTATTCATAACAACACTGAAACATCTCCATTGTCCGCTTCGCTAACCAAAGAATAGCAATAGACCTTTCTCATGAGAATTCCGTCTTTCCCGAGAGCAGCGCTTACCTCTGCCCTACTACGGAATCGTTACTTCCGTTGATAAAGTAGCACATCCCTCTACTTCACCCTTCTAGCAAGCATTAGCTAATTGTTTCTCTGGCATTTTAGAAATAAACCTAGAGTTTCGCAATCAACCCGAATGCCTTTACATTCACACTCGTTCACACAAGAAAATGTAGTACATACGTACAGAATCCTGTCTTTCCCGAGAACAGCGAACAGTCTGTCCTACTACAGAATTATGACACACGTTAACAAAGCAGCGCTTCCCTCTACTTTGTCCTTCTAACAAGCTCAGAGAACACCTGCTACCTTTTCAGTGATAAGCGTTATCGGTATGCTAATTGGTTTCCTGGTACTTAAAGACCAACATTTCACAGGTAACCTTCGCTATCATACACACTTCTCTCACATCGAGAATATTTCTAATGGCAACACACGACGATGCCGCCGAATCGAACCCAGACAATGCGCCATGCAACTTCACTTGGCACACGTTTCCCCTGTGTACCTACAGGGCAACAACAATTCCGTCTTTCCCGAGAGCAGCGCTTACCTCTGCTCTGCTACGGAACTGTTACAAACTTCCGACTTCCTACATCCCAGAAGCCGTGCTAACAACATATAACTCAACACAACTCAACAGATAGTGTTAGTACATAAATCAATACCAATCAATAATCAATAAGCTATTTACAAGCAATGATCACTAAACCAAAACAGTAGTTAACCATACTCCTGCTACCAAGAAAAACTGTTGCAGCGCGGAATGCAAAATCCCTCCCTTCGTCCCAGATCATAGAACACACACAATCACTACATTCGCTGGTGGGGCCCATAACACCAACATACATCCTTCTAATAACCTGTTTCAAGGAGGTGATTGTTCCACTCGCTGTAATGGAAGAGAGTACTTACATATCCCTATTCATAAAGATCTAAACTTCACCTTTAGTACTCCTCCCATGAATAGGCCATGGATCAACTAGCTGCAGGTTGGCGTGATAACAAAATCTATAACATCATTTACATAAATACATTTTCTCAAATAATAACGACCCAACACAGTTCTTGTAATGAATCTTAAATTTTATCTAAATAATTGAAATTCGAGTCTCTGGGTTAATCAAGCAAATAGATCATCATAGTTACCAATTATGGCTAAAAGTCGCCCTCTAAGTCAAAATCTTGGTCATCGGTTCATACTGTCAGAGTCTTAGGAAACAGCTGTCCTGCAGTGTCACCGTCCTCTCCGTCAGCATAACGTCAGGAAATCGAAAATCTTCTGAAGGGTCTCGCTTTTCATCCTCTCTATTCTACCATTTTTATAGTAAAATTACATTCCAAAGTGTAACAAATGATATTTTGAACGATTCTTATTGGTCCGTTTAAAATTGTTCGACTTCTTTCCCATACATTTAATGTGTCTTTAGATATAGTTCCAATTTTCTCCACGGAATAGTATCTTTTCATTGTTTCTTTCAGAGCAGCTGGCTGATAGCCCGGTGTATCCTTGGGTGGCACAGTTGAGTTAGGGTCGTTCAAAGGCCACTGCAGCTGATGGCGACGCATGCACACTTCACCCAGAGATGCTCACATATGAAGTCAATTTCGTCTGATAGGGATGTCGGCCATTTTGTGGCCACCAAATGGTCAACTTAAGCAAAGAAACACAAAAATGTAATTAATACATAGAAATGACTAATAATCTGTTATCCCCTTACTAATACCCATATGTGTATGTATTTATCTAGCAGAAGCAACACTTAATGCGGGTTATATTCACATTAATAAAGCACACATCACGAATACATCACGAAAGCAACATATAATCATGCAATTTCTGATTGTCTATTATTAATATGCATACGAAATTTAGTTTACGTCATTAATTACGCCATGCAAATGCAATTCCCACGTGTATTTCTTATATTAGTAATGTTGGTCAATTCACATAGCAAACAATTAGTACAATTACTATTAATTAATTATTCATATTAATCTAAACATGCAAAATGGAGACGGTATACGATTTTTAAAGAAAACCCCACTCCAGCAATAACACATACCACCCCTACACCGGGGTGCACGGAGGAGATTACTAATGGTGAGCCACGCCTCTCTGCATCACAGGCTCCATGATGTGGCACTGCCCGGATGCTGTGGAGTCTAGGACCCTTGAGCTGTACAGAACTTGTGTGGTGGGAGTGCTGCAACATCACGCCTAAGGGTTCCCTGTTGTGTCACCAGCATCGGGAGGTTCCCCAGCGGACTTGGCTGTGACTGCTGTACCCAGGCTTGAGAAATCCCACCTGGCTGAGGCTCCTGCTGGCTGAGTCACGGATTTGTGGAGAGTGCAGTGGATTGCACCCCAATGTCAATGTACACGTGAGGAGATGTTGGGTGGCGGAGAGGAGGAGGGCTGAGGGTCGAGTCGGGCCTAGGCCCAGTGCATGTGGGTGGCACACACCGTGCCCTGACCAATCCCTGCACTGCGGCTGACCTACATCACTGAGGGCACCACACAAGACTGGTGGCAGACTCCACTAACTGGCTCAAGTCGCTGCGATCGGCCATTGGTTGAAGCAAGTGCCAGGAGCACGGGGACGGTTCAGGTCCAGGCCCATTGGCATGCAGTTTGTTCCACCGTTATTCACTGGGAAACACAGAATCTGGTCACCACTGTTAGATCGGAAGAGGCAACCAGGTGGTGCTGTCTTTCCTTGCCCCCTGTTAGTTTGCTTTTGGGTGTACGGGGGATTATCCCTTAGTGGACTTCCTCTTCCCACAGCGCAGCACTGTCTGGTAACTGCTGCTGCTGTCCCCATCTGCTGCTGCTGGTTCCTCTGACACGGAGGTCAGGTGTTCGAGTCCCTCCTCCACCCCTAGGCTTCTACCTGCACCTCATCCCTTGGTGAGTGGTAGAGTGTCACTGCCCTGCTGCTTGACTGCCCTCCTGTCTCTCTTTTCTGTGGTTCCTGTCCCTCTTTCTGGTCTTCTCCATTGATTTTCTACCTTTGGCTTTATTTTTTTGTCTTTGCTTTGTTTGTCTTTGTTATTCCTGTGCTTCTTTTCAGTTCCTTTTTCACTGTCCTCTCCCTCGTTACCACTCGGATTCCCTGCGCCCAGCCCCCTCCAGTGTCCTTTTCTGTGTTTCCAGCCTCCTAGCTGTCCAGGCCCCCATGCAGCACTACTGAATGGCAGCCGCTGTGCATGGACCTCGCCCAGTGCCAGGGACCGTACGTCCTGGACACTTCACCGCGATGATGCCAGCATCCTCCTCACCCCCAACCCTAGACTCCAAGTACCTGTCATCTAGCATCAGCGAAGAATACCCTTGCACCCTTTGCCTGCCGAAACTGCAAACACACCTTCTGCTACATCAACACACTTGCACCTCTCGCCGCCCAGCCAATCAACAGTACACTGGACCGGCTCAACTGCATCCTCCTCAACATGTGGTCCCTCCACAAATACACCACAGAAATCTGGGACCACCTTGATGCCACCTCTTCAGACATCGCCTTCTTCATGGAAACCTGGACCAGCCTCTTCTCCGGACCAGACATCGCCATCACCATCCCCAACGGCGACAAAATCACCTTCAAGGACCACCCAGGAGGACTCCGACTGACCACGCACTCTAATGCCCCAACGGTGACCATGAACACCTCCACTTCCAGTTACAGACCACCCCCAACACCAGCCTCCCCAGCACCCTTGTCTACAGGCCCCACGGCCCATGACCCCCCATTCACTGATGCCATCGTAGACTTCATCTCCCCCCAGGCTCTCCCATCCACCAACTACATCCTACTCCGAGACCTCAACTTCCACCTGGACAACCCCAATGACCAGAACACCACCACCCTCCTGGAGAACCTCGCCAACATCGGAATAAGCAGCTAGTCACCGAAACAACCCACATAGCAGGACACACCCTCGACTACTTTTTCTTCTCCAGCGTAAACTTCAACTACAGCCACACCACCGAACTCTCCTGGACCAACCATCATTGTATACATCACTCCTTCACCACTCCCACCATACACCACTGCCATCATCGCTACCCGTTGCAGATGGATCAAGGCCACCGAATAACTTTTCATCAACTCCCTCAGTACCACTACTCCGCCAACCCTTACAGATGCCAACACCGCAGTGCACAATCTCCACCGATGAATCTCCAACTGCGCCAACACCCTGGAACCCTCGAGAAAAAACAGGCAAACAACACTCTAGGAAGGTCAACAGATTCACACCCGCCCTCCTCTAGTCCAGACGCACCTGCAGACTTCTTGAGGAGAGAGAGAGCCACAAAAATACTTGTGAAACTCACACAATGTTCAAATCCACCATCAACGCACACTGCCTCTTCATCTCTTCATGAAAATGGCCCTCCAAGACAGAACCAACGCCAAGGCACACAACAGCAAGGAACTCTTTGCCAACATAAAGGAGTTCACGAGGCCCAACATCGAGACCACAGACGTGCCCACCTCCTAAGAACTTTGCAACAAACTTGGCACATTCATTGACCACAATATTAGGAAGATCTATGACAGCTTCAACACCCCAGATCCGTCCACCACACCTGCCACCATCGTACACAACCAAGCCGCACCCCACCATACTGTGCTCTGCTGGACCCTGTTCACAATAGAGGACATGTTCAAGACCATGAAGAGCATCCATTCCAGTGCCCTGACGGAACCCAGCCTGTACCATATCTTCCACAGAGCAGCCGCCAACATCACCCCCTAGCTTTGCCACACCATAAACGGCCCCATCAAAATTGCCACCTTCCCCGATGACTGGAAATATGCCAAGATCAACATTCTGCTGAAGAAGCCATTCTCAGACCCGACAGACCTCAAGAACTTCAGACCGATCTCACTCCTTCCCCTTCCCATCCAAGGTCATAGAGAAGGCTTTCAATACCCAACTATCGAAGTTCATCGAAGTGAAACACACCCTGGACACCTCCTAATCCGGCCTCTGAAGCAACCACAGCACAGCGACTGCACTCCTCGCTGCCACAGATGACATTCGCTCCCTCCTCGACTGGGGCGAGAAGGCATCCCTCATCCTATTAGACCTGTTGGCCTCCTTTAACACCATCTCCCAACGCACCCTAATCAGAAGACTCCACAATGCTGGTATCCATGACAAGGCTTTGGACTGGATCCACTCCTTCCTCACCGGCCGGACTTAGAAAGTCAGACTACCGCCACTCCTCTCAGAACATGCAAAGATCAGCTGTAAAGTACCCCAGGGTTCCTCCCTGAGCCCCACCCTCCACAATGTCTACATGTCCCCTTTCACAGCCATTAGCAGAAGCCATGGACTCAACATCGTCTCCTACGCCAACAACACCTAGCTGATCCTCTTCCTCACCAATGAACCCACAACTGCCAGAACCAACTTCCACAGTGGAATGAAGGCCGTTGCTACCTGGATTAAAGACAGCTTCCTCAAGCTCAGCTCCGACAAGACCAATTACTCATCCTGGGACCCCCCCCTTCAGCCTGGAACGACTCACGGTGGCCAGCAGCTCTTGGATTTCCCCCACACCGACGGACCACGCATGCAACCTTGGCATCATACTGGACTCATCACTCACTAGGAACCACTAAATCAAGGCAGTTTCCTCAGCCTGCTTCCACATTCTCAGCCTTCTTCGAAAAACATTCAGATGGATCTCAACAGAATCCAGAAAGATGGTCACCCATGCACTCATCACCAGAAGACTTGACTTGGCAATGCACTCTACACCGGCGTCTCCCAGAAACAGCTCAAGGAACTAAAGAATGTCCAAAACGCTGCAGCCAGACTGGTCCTTGACATCCCCCATGCAGCCACATTACACAACACCTCCGACAACTCCTCTGGCTCTCAGTCAACAAGAGAGTCACCTTAAAACTCCTCACTCATGCCTACAAAGCACTACACGATGGAGGACAAGCATACTTGAACACAGCCTCACATTCCAAGTACCCACTAGACTACTGCGATCCTCCCAACTCGCCCTTGCCTCCGTCTAGATGATCCACAAGACCAGAACAGGAGGAACGTCGTTCTCCTGCCTGTCTGCCAAGACCTGGAACACCCTTCCCCTGCACCTCTCGCAATTTTCGTCGCTGACCCAATTCAGGAAGGATCTCAAGACCTGGCTCTTCGAAAGATCCTCCACCCAGTCAGACCAGCAGCCCGCCACCCCAAGCGCCTTGAGACTGTCATGGGTGAGTAGCCATGCTATATAAGTGCCTGATTGATTGATTTCCCTCGGTACCACCCGAATGAAGATTCCTGGCTAACATACACCTGACTGGAGGAGATGGGCTGCCTGGCCACACTATACTGCACCGCAAGTCATAAACGATAGGCCGCCTGCACCCGGGGCAATGTCAACACCTGGCAGCTCCTCCGTGTCAGTGGAACAAGTGGCTAGAGGTTGCTGAACCAGGGCAGGTGACAGCAGATTCCCTGGACACCCATCTAGACTCTGTACTTGCAGTTGTGGAGAAAATAGGTACCTCCCTCGAACAAACCCGCACTTCCCTTGAGGGCTGCATTGACAAAATCACAGTCAACTTCACCCTGGAGCACGCAGATCATCGCAAGCTGACTGACAAGGTACACGACATTGAGTAAGAACTGCTCGAAGGCCACCCTGTTACCCGGAATGCAGCATTGGAGGTACAGCACCTAGTACCACGTGTGAAGTCACTAGAAAGAAAAGCCGACGATGCGGAGGGCTGCTCCTGGCAGAACAACATGCAGGTGGTGGGTCTCTCCGAGGGAGCAGAAGGAGCTGAGGCAGTGGCATATATTGAGACATAGTTACGTGATCTACTGCAAGCAGTTGCACTTTTCCCATTCTTTGTTTTGGAGCAATCCCATCAAGTGCCGGCGAGCCATCCACATCCAGGGACAGGTCCTAGTCCCTTTCAATTTCGCCTCCGACAGTGATCATGATGCTGCCCTTAGGGAGGTATGCAAGCTGCGGCAGGTGAAAGTGGATAATGCCACAGTACTTTTCTTTCCTGACAACTAACCCTGGGCGTAGTTCGCGAAGTAGCACTTCGCGAAGCTACGCAAAGTGAAGTTCGCACTACGCGAGCTACGCGTAGCACTTTGCGAACTGCGTAGTGCCTTGTTCGCACTGTGCCAGATGTCGTTTTCAATGATTGCACAGTGCGGACAAGCAACCGGCACTGTGCAATCATTGAAAATGGCATCTTGCACAGTGCGAGCTGTAGTTTTCTGCTGCTCGAGTAGATTTTTACTTGAGCGGCAGCTTTCTCAACGCGAACTGGTAGTTTCTCATCGCGAGCGGTCGCGAGCATACGTGACCACTCGCAATGAGAAACCTGACCTCCTCGCGTTGGGAATCTCGCCGGGAGGTTTATTTTCCATGCTCGCGATCGCCAACTTGATGTTGCTGATCGCGAACAAGGAAAAAGTCTTGCCGGGATGTCATTTTGCTTGCTCGCGGTTGCCAACTTGACGTTGATGACCGCGAGCAAGCAAAAAATGACCGCAGCACTACGCAACACTACGCTACGCGTGTTCGCACTGTGCTACGTGCAGTTTGCGTAGTGCGAAGTAGCGCGAACTTCACAAACTACGCAAGCGTAGCGTAGTGCTTTGCCCAGGCTTACTGACAACGCCATAGGGGTGCAGAGGAAGAAGGGGTTGTTTCTAGTGGTTAAGTAATGCCTCCAAGAGTTGGACATCAAATACTCCTCCTTTTCCCGGCAAGGCTGTGAGTGGTCTCAAATGGTAATACACAATTGTTTGACACTGCTGAACAGGTCTGGACTTGGCTGAAATCTACTGGTCACCAGGAGGTGTGGACAGGAAGTGAAGGATCTGTGCAACAAGCTGTCATTCGCAGAGCCAGTCCTATTTGGAGGCATAGGAGGAACAGACATCCCCGCCACACCTACAAGCCACCTGAAGCATACTCCGACACCTCTTCAGTGGGTTGAAGGTTTTATTAGTTGCGACAACACAATGACATGTCTCTCCTAAAGGGGCCCAGAGATAACTGCCTGTCCTGGAATCCCAGAGGGTATGGAGTTCAATGACGGCCCAGCACTTCAGACTGACATCACCACACTTTTCCCCTTTTTCAAATAATAACAATTAAAGAAAGTAACATTGAGGAACATATTAACAGTGCAAACCTGAACTGAATAGAATATATACTCAATACTCTTACCTTCCTCTCAAAAAAAAAAAAAACTAATCACAAATAAAATATTGCCACTTGCTCGGTGTTAATTTAGTGCGAACGCTCCTCCTCAAAGCTCCATGCATATCCCCCATTAACTTGTTTGTGTGATTGATTACAACTGCTTTAGTCTTTGACATCTTTTCAAACACTAGGATCAAGTGCTAGGAGAGAAATGTTCCACCAATTACTGTCAGATAGCTTGGCAGCATTCTTCCTGAGTTCACAAACTTGTGAAGGTTCTTTGAATTTGGAAAAACCTTTCCCCACTAAACAGGGATTCTTGACACAAACCCAGTCACCTACTCTCAACCTGTTTATATCTTTATTGTCAATGTTTACTCTCTTTGCGCTAGAAAGATCAGAGTTGTATTTTGCTACATCCCACGATTCACTCACATTTAAGTCTGTGTTGAAAATGTTGGTCATCCAGAAAGGAAATAACTCAGTGGTTGCTTTTCTGCCACGCATAAGTTCAAATGGGGTCTTTGTCGTCACACTGTGAGGAGTTGTTCTGTAGCACCAAATCAATTCTTTGATTGCTTTCTCAATGTCCATATTACATCTCAATGAAGATTGAATGCACTCAACCAAGATTCTATTAAAACGTTCTACTTTTCCATTACTTTGGGGTTGCTATAACGGTGTTCTAATGTGTTTGATATTATATTTTTCTAAAAAAAAATTCATTTCGAGAGAAGTGAACTGAACACCGTTATCAGCTAGGATTTCTCCAGGAATACCTTCCCTTGCAAATACATCTTGAAAGAAATTGATCACACTTTTAGTTGTAGGCTCCATTACGCATCTACCTTTCACCCATCAAGAAAAGTGATCTATCATAACAATAAAATATCTCATACAGCTGGGAAGGATATGATAGTGTCCCATGAAATCCACTCCTACACGTTGCCATACTCTCTCTGGACAAATAGCAAAAGATTCAACTATTCCTTCAGTTTTCAAAACCTTGTCACTTACTCTACATATTTCACAATTATGAACAAAATTGTCAATTTCATAGTCCATTTTTGGCCATCAAACATTTTCCCTTACTCTTCTTTTGGTAGATGTGGATGAATGCACTACTTCAATTATGCGTTTGTGAAAACAAGTGGGTAGAATTAATTTATCACCATTAGTTTACCTCTTTCCAATGACAATTCATCAGAAACCTTCCAGAATATTTGTAACATATCAGACAAACTTCTTTCTTTTGGCCAACCTGAAGCAGTCATTCGCAAAACGTCTTTCAACAAAACGTCATTGTTTATCTCTTGTATCCATTCACTCTCTTCCTTACAAATGCTGGAATCGCCAATGCGGACGATAAAGCATTCTTCAATTTCTGACTCCCAATCATATTTGCTTGAGTCCTCAATCGGAAGTCCGGAGAGGCAATCTGCCCTAGAGTTTTTCCTGCCTGGTATGTACTCTACAGAAAATGTGAATTCTATTAGTCTGGCAGAAAGTCTGGCTATGTGAGCAGTAGTGCGTTTTAATTTCATCCCAGACAAAATATCTACTAAGGGACGATGATCAGTCCTCAAAGTGATTTGTCTTCCCCACAAATAAGCGCTCTGAAATTCTCCACACTCCACACGCACACCAAGAGTTCTTTTTCTACGACTGAATATTTGCGTTCAGGTGAACGCAATGTTCTAGAAGCAAAGCCTACGGTCGTTTCATGTGTATCATTCAGCTGAGTTAAAACTGCTCCTAAACCATACTCAGAAGCATCTACGGTGACAATAGTCTTTCTTCCCTCTACAAAGGATTGTAGTGCCGGTGCAGAGGTAATGTCCTTTTTAACTCTCTCAAAGGTGCTTTGACACAAATCTGACTAAACAAATTCTTCTCCTTTTTTGAGCAGAACTTTGAAGCATTCAGTGATAGTAGCGAAGTTTCGCATGAATTTTGCATAAAATTCACATAAACCTAAAAATGACAATATTTGTTCTCTATTTTGTGGAGCAGGAGCATCTACAATACTTTTTACTAAGCTAGGTATAGGTTTCACACCCTGTTCTGAAAATATATGTCCTAGATATTCAATTTCTCTTGTTTTGAATATACATTTGTCTTTTCGTAATGTGGCACCCCTTTATTCCAAAATTTCCAAAACATCATTCAATGCATGATCATGTTCATGTTCAGTGACAGCAAATATTAGAATATCGTCTTGAAAGATTACAACATGTTCCTTACCAATACACATATCTGTCATGAGTCTCTGAAAAACAGCTGCGGCAGAAGCAATGCTGAACGGCATTAGGCAAAATTGAAAAACTCCATCAGGGGTTACAAACGGTGTCAGGTGACGAGAGCTCTCAGCTAGTTCGACTTGATGATAACCTGCTCTTAAGTCTAATTTGCTAAACCAACTAGATTGACCAACTTTGATTATTAGATCTTCTATTCTAGGTAGGGGGTAGTTGTCTACCCATATGGCTTCCTTTACACTCCTTATATCAACACACACGCGCAGTTCTCCATTCTTTTTCTTTGCTAAAACTATGGGAGACAACCACAAAGTTCCTTCTGTCTTCTCAATGATACCTTGTGTACACATATCATTAAACATTGTAGAAAGATCTCCCCTTACACTCAATGGGATGTTACGCAATCTATGTTGGACTGGAGGAACATCATGTTTGACTTTGATGCAGTATACAAAATCTGAACTTTTACCTAACTTGTCTTGAAAAACCTTGTAGAATTTTTCATCCCATGCATTTTTACTGTTGCACACTGACCCTAATCTCTTTTTTTCAAATGAAATGGGTTGATCCAGACCTGGTCTTATTGTAATGCCAAATTCAGCTTGGTGAATTAAGCCTAAAACATCGATTCCTCTTCTAGAGACATATACTTTTCCTTTAATTGATTCATCTAAGATTTGGATGTCAGCCCAACTGAAACCAATGAGGTCTACTCTACTGCCTTCGAATGCTACAGTAAGGATGTCTGGTGGAATTAAAGCTTTACCATACCAATAAGTCTCAAAAAGGTCATGAGGAATAATGGTTATGCGTGCACCAGTGTCAACTAATAGTTGATTTGTGTGACCTTTGATAGATACATTAAGGTTCGGGTCAACAACCAGATTTTCGTCATTTGAATTGATACACCTCTCACCTAAAAGCAATATTTTACTTTCTTCATAGTTTCCCTCATCAAAATTACCATGATATATGTTTAGAACACAACGGACATTTGTGGATTTCCCTGCCCTGCACATTTTTAGAAAGTGACCTATTTTCCCACACTTTTTATATTGTTGACCCAATGCTGGACAATACTTGAAAGAGGAAACATGTGAAGGTGAACCACATCTATAACAATACACCTTGCGAAGCTTTTGAGGAAAATGATTAGGTCTAGAAAATGTTCTCGGTCTTGTATTGCCTGAGAAACCTTTGGTAATTGGTTTATTAACTACTGCACCAGAAATTGTAGACTTGGCTAGAGATTCTTCAAGCAGTTTTGCATCAATGGAGGAACCTTTAATGCTTTTAGCTAATTCTATAGCTTTATCGAATGTTGGGTTTTTACATGCAAGTAGCCTTTCCTGTATTTTTTTAGAGTGGCATCTAGCTACAAATTGATCACGTATTAGTTCTGCAGTGAAATTATCAAATTTGCATTTGTAGGTTAACATTTTTAACGCTGTAACATAAGTGTCTATACTTTCATTAGGTTGTTGTGTTGTCGTAAAAAATGTGTACCTATGTACAATCATATTCTTAGTTTTTGAAAGTATTTATCAAGTTGTGCGACTGCTATTTCAAATTCATCTAAGTCTTCGTCTTCCTCAGGGACATGCTTAGGTAAATGGTCATACATGTTCTGTCCTTCTACGCCCAAATGATAGTACATTAGACTTTTACGTCTTTCTGGTCTGAATTTTTGGGCATCAATTGCTCCTAGGTAAGCTTTGAAAGATCTTAGCCATAAATTCCACTCCAATGGAGGTTCTCCAGGTTCTTGTAGGAACGGTGCTGGCGCTTGAACACTTTTCATATTGGTGGAGTGTTAAAATAATAATAACAAATAAGCGTGTAAGTCACTGTAATATGCACCTTTGTGTGAAAACACAAAAATTTAAAAATAATACTGAAACAACACAGAAATAAAGCGTGCAAATCGCTGTGATCTGCAGTTCATGGTGAAAGTGTTAAGTTGAAAATCATGGAATTGAGTGTGCGAATCACTGATGACTTTTTAAATGTATAAATAGCGATCTGCAAAGCATGCAGATCACTGTTGTAGAATCTCTTTTTAAAGTAATACGGAGAAATGAAGAATCACGTAAAAGTCCTCTTTCTGTGTTGATTGACTTTGTGCTCTTCTTTCTCCCAGAATACAGTGTGAATCTTGATGCAGACGGAAGGCATGAGAGTTGCCAAATAAGCTGTGCCTGTCAGCTCTAAGATTTTCTGACAGGCGATCGATGTATTTCGCCCGATAAGACGCCGAAATTTGCTGCTAGGCAATCGGGTAAGTTTTAATTTTCCCGGAGAGAGAAAGAAAATTCTTTAAGTTGTAGTCAGTGCGTGAGAATTCAAGGAAGAAACTGAATGCGCGGCACGCTACTTAAGTCTCACGCTTGGGAAGGCAATGTATTTAGCGTGTCATGCGCAGTCTGTCTCGCGCAGCTTGTCTCGTGCGCTCTGATTGTTGGTGTCCGCAACAATGAATAAGGAATAAAAGGAAAGTTCTCACCTTATAGTAATGATGTACAATACCCGATAGCTGCTTAGTAAATGTGGTAGTTCTCTGGCCCCTGTGTTTTTGTTCCTTTCTTTCGTTTCCACAACCACATGTCTCTCCTACATAGGCCCAGAGATAACTGTCCGTCCTGGAATCCCAGAGGGTCTGGAGTTCCATGACAGCGCAGCACTCCAGACTGACATCATCACACCACCCCGAATCTGGAGCAGGTTATACAAGAGAGGCGGAATGCGCTGCATGCAGCAGCTACGACGCAAGATTGCTCTCAGAGACAGGATCACAACACTTTCTCTGAATGCTCCCCCAGCGACAATTGCTCCACTGCGACATGGCTATCCGGTGCAGAGTTCGGGTGGCTCCCGGATGTGGCTCCTCTGATGGCAGATAACCTCATTTAATAATTACTGGTTGTGCGACTCTCCTTCTTCCACGGTTACAGACAGCTCCAGAGAGTCTCTGGTTTTCTGCGGTTCCTGGTCTCCAACTTCCTGTTGCTGGAGTTCCGGTGTACAGGGGTTAGCACTTAGAGGGGATCAGGTCAAGTTGTCAACCAAAGGAAACTGAGCTGTTGTTCAGGTAAGCGATGCATATCAGGGGGGGGGGGGTGGTCTCTTTGATGCTCCAAGGTTCATGGCGTAGTTGACTTGCCATAGATGAATTGTTAGAGTTCTTCTATTATCCACGGTGAAGTCACGTGTTTGACGTTCCGGTAGTGCAATCTGCCGCAGCCTGTTTGCCAGGCCACGCAAAGCCACTTTACGTGGCATTTCAAGAACTTGTAAATATGTGCCCCTTTCACCCATTAAGCAGTGTGAAAGTGGTGTTCAATGGGTGTTGCTGTGGGCGTTCCCCCGCCAAACCAATGGAATCTGAAGCATTCCCAGGTTTACAAGAAACAGTAAACTTTCAGAATGCATGAGAATCTAATACCACCCCAAAGGGTGACTTTTGGGAGGTGCTACGAGGATGAATGTTTTCATTTCTCCTCTTTTTTCACTTTTTTTATGTGTACAGCATTCTGCTGCACACGGAGAAAGAGGAAATACCCTTGAGTGATAGGTTTTATGCAGGTAGGTGTCCCTTCCTGCACAACACCAATCAACCCCACAACACAGTCACCCTTGGACCATGGCACAAGGGTGCCTGCATTGGCGTAAGGCAGCCATTGTGTCAACGTAGGGGAAAAATACAGGGGAGCTTCTTCATGAGCCCCTTCTTACAATGTAAAGCCGCCAGCATCATTTTCTTGATCCACTTGCAGCGTGAATTTTGCACCACTTTGCACCATATTCACAAATTGATGCATCTAGGCATAAGCGTGACTGTGTGAAGCCCTGTGCCACATTATTACAGCGTCAGGTACGATGTATGCAGAGTGGGCATTCCCACGTAATAAAGCCTCATAGGAGAGGCGCAGTGAAATCAGATTTCACTGCGACAATTCTAGGTAGCCACTGCGTCAAAACCTTACGCCAGGCGTAAGGGTGACACAATGCCATAGGGATAGGCTGCCCCATGCATTGCTGGAGTTGAGACATCTTTGCGTCACAACTGTAGCAATGCGTGACTTTAGCACTAACAGATACGTCAGGATTCCAGACGTATCTGTCATTGATTGTGAAATGGAGCGCCATACAGTAACTACGGCACATCCATGATGTCGCAAGGAGGGCGCAGTGAAAAGTGTTGCAATGCTGTTTTGTCGCAGCGATGCAACACTTTTCATGACCGAGGCCGAGGAATGCGCCCTATCTTATTGATAGGGCGCATTCCTGGCCTTTTGTTTTGATGCAGGGCAGCACAGCAATATTCCTTGCAGCGCTGTCCAGCACCCAAACATCTTATATGTGGACCCAAGTATTTGCACTCATTTTAAGACCAGCTATTTTTGGTCTTAAAAAACTGCCTCTAACTTAACTTAGCTGCAGTTTTTTTAGCATATGCAGCATACAAGGAATTCCATGTAAATATTGCGTAGTGTGTTTAGTGGCAGTTTTTTCAGGGGAATGCCTACCTTGCATCTCATTTTCATTAAGTCAATCTTTAAAAATCACGTATACGCTGAAAAAGTACCGCTAACTGCAGTTAGCGGCAACTTGTAAGTAAGGCGATAAAAAAGCCACCATAACGGCAAACAATTTACATTACGGCTGTGTTAAGTTCTTGTAAATATGCCCCTAGGTTGTCAATCATATTTTGTGATAGGAAATCTACTTGGAAAAGGACAAAGCGGAAACCAAAAACTCACGGTTTATGACTTAAACAGTGGTTGTCACAGTGTTAAAATCTTAATCAATGTAGAGTATGAAATAACTCCCCTAGTTGTTTAATAACATTTAATGCTGGAAGTGCTTTCTGGTGCCAAAGAAAATTCATCAGCAATAAGTCTCTCCAACTGGCATGAATTGTTGTCCCTCTGTGGGCAAATATCCACTTGTGAACTATTGGAAATTTACACAGTTTGCTGTAAAATGGGAGGCACATTTATCAATATTTTACGCAGTGTTGTGCGGAAGGGAGAGAGCAGAAATTCTCTATATTAACTAAGATATGGAGCCTTTATGCTCTCTCCTTGCACTGATGCACTGTGTGCAGCCTAGTGCCAACACAGGTACCCTTGCACCATAGTACAAGAGTGACTGTGTTTCAGGCAGGAATGTTTTTGTGCGGGAAGGGAAACCTTCCTGCACAAAAACAATCCTTAGAGGCATATTCCTCTTTACATGTGTGCTGAAGAATGCAGCATGCATGGAAAGAGAAAGTTACAAGGAGAAATAAAGATGTTTCTCCTTGTTACACTTCTGTGGAAAATGTGCACTAATATGGAGCAAACCTAGATTTGCAAGTCTTTGAAAATCTGGGATTGCATGTAAATACATGGATGGATGCATGGGTACGCCCATGCTCCACCTTTGTGATGCCTACACAACATAAAATAAGGCACACCAGGGCTGGGGTGCGTTACTTTGTATTACCTAAACATGCTAAGTGGGGTTGCGTGGGTTATAAAATGCCAAAAATGACTTTGTGTCGGGCTGCACTGGAAATGTGACACAATCCCGATTCCAATTCATAGTGAATCTGGGCTTATATGTTTGTAATTTTTAATAAATAGATGCATTAATTGAATCTCTTCAACTCCCAGACCCATCCTTCCTTCTCTGTCTACCCAGATCTAGTCCTTAATTTCCCAAGTACCAATACTTCCAACCTGTGACTTCTGAGAACTCACGGACACCTTCTAGGTGGGTTCATCAAAACCCTTGTACAAAGTCCTGTGAAGGAGAAACCCTTGCAGCAGTGCAAGGCCCTAGGTCTATTAGAGGAGAGCTCACCAGTCCCTCTTTCACTCTGACTCAAACAGAAAACTTGATCCCAGCCAAGTATCCAATGGGTCCACCTCTGCCTCTGAGGAACCTAGTAATATAGATGTCACTCTCCTACAAGTCCAGTGATGGGGAGAAAGTGAATAAGTGCTGCAGAAAAAGAGATAAATAAGACCAGGTGAGCTTTAGGTCAGCAATGATGCAATGAGGGGAATGGCAGCATAACAGTGGAATCAGCAACACATTAGCAGACAATCAGAGTAGTGAGATCCCTTAATCAGTGCACTTCTTCCATAATCCGAAAATGTTAAAACTCTTGGTCAGTGGTTGGGGCTGCCAGTAATAGATCTGTTTGCATCGCCAGAGAAAAATAAGGTTTATGGATTTTGTGCCAGAACAGCAGGTGGGAAATGCTTGGGCAGTGGTTGACCTGCAATGCAAAAGGACTTCAAGCCCCTTCATGTATTCCTCTTTTTGCCTTGATTCAGACATTTCTATTGAGACTCAAGGACGAGAGGTCTCAGGTAAGGTTGATAGCACAAACATTGCCCTGCGCTAACTGGTTTCCGGCACTAATGAATCTGAGGGAGTCAGAGGAGTTGAGGCTTCCACAAAATCAATCCCCTCTACTGTTTCCAACACTAGGACCTGAGTCTCTTGTGAGACTCAATTTAATAGCCTGAAATTTGAGAGGAGGGGTTTGAGAGAAAGATGGTTACTTGTAGATATAGCTTCTATGCTTGGGGCATCTAAAACGTCTACAAATGTTAGATTATATGTTAGACATTGGGGATTATTTAGTCCATGGTGCAATGTAAAGGACCTATATCCTACTCTAGCTGATTTGATTCAGGTCTTACAATTTTTTTAAGATGGGGTTAGCTTCTGTCTCAGAGTAACTAAATTAAAGGTCCAACGGGTATCAAAAGAAACATTTAGGAGTTCCTAGAGCAATTGACAGGATTGACTCTACCCAAATTTGTACCACATCCATCCATAAGCTCTCTTTGTTAATTTAGGGTCAACCAAGAAGGAGGAGAAACCAGCCACAGCCGCTTTAAGCCAATAGGTAAGATCTTTGATTGCTCTTGCATATAGAGCAGTAGGCCAGGTTCAGGGAGCTTCCGTTCTGAAATTTGTAGAGCAGTGACCTGGACTTCACCCTCTACATTTATCAATAACTACATAATTTCACAAAAGATGGAATTATTGAATGTGCTTGAGTTTTTAGTTTTATACTCTAAGTAGCATTAGGGTACTTGTGTTTATCTCTTAGTGCTTTTTGTTTTCAAGAAAGACACTGTGTGGGGTTGCATAATGGACTACAATTGCTTGACTGGTTATTGTTGGCTAGCTCTCATAAGTAATGGATTTGAGTGATGGAGAGATGCAAGGGTAATGTCCCAATTTCTTACCAGGTAATTGCATTATTCCAAGTCCTACTACCTCATTTATACTGATGAGGCCATCCCAAACTCCCTCTACAGGCCAGGATGACAGCGTTTATTTAGTCTGAGCTTGGCAATAGAACAGGAGGAGTGGTGCGGGAGGACCATTTAGAGAAAATCTTGTTTGTTGGGGGCGTCTGTCGAGAAATGGCTGCCTCATAAGAAATTAACTGAAGCAAGCAAGTATGACTTGGAGTAAAGCAATTGCCTGGGAAGTAATTGATTCACTATCATAACAGTCTTCTTGTTTGAATTTCATTTTAACCCTGGGCGTAGTTTGCGTAGTAGCGCTACATGTAGCTACACGCAGTGCACTTCGCACTATGCACGCTACGCGTAGCTACGCGAACTGCGTAGTGCGCTAGGGAAATGCTGTTCACACTGATTGCACAGTGCCGGATGCTTGTTCGCACTGTGCAATCATTGCAAACAGCATCTTGCACAGTGCAAGCAGTCGTTTTCTGCCGCTCGAGTAGATTTGTACTCGAGCGGCAGCTTTCTCAACGCGGACAGATAGTTTCTCATCGCGAACGGTCACGAGCATACGTGACCACTCGCAATGAGAAACCTGACCTCCCCG
Organism: Triturus cristatus; assembly: GCF_964204655.1. NCBI lineage: Eukaryota > Metazoa > Chordata > Amphibia > Caudata > Salamandridae > Triturus > Triturus cristatus. Next base: position 241,363,009 of record NC_140582.1, read on the forward strand.
CGTTGAGAATCTCGCTGGGAGGTTTATTTTCCACACTCGTGATCGGCAACTTGATGTTGCTGATCACGAACGAGGAAAAAGCCTCGCTGGGATGTTGATTTGGCTCGCTCACGGTCACCAACTTGAAGCTGAGGACGGCGAGCAAGCAAAAAATGCACGCTACGCTGCGCGTTTTTGCACTGTGCTACGTGCAATTCGCACAGTGCGTAGTAACGCAAACCACGCACGCTCCGTGAGCGTAGCGTAGTACTACGCCCAGGGTTATTTAATTTATGATCTAATACATGTATTATTTTATTTTCAGAGTACTTGTGAAGTTCCTCAAAGAGATAAAGACAAAGAATACACTTTGGATGTGAAACAGCAGAGAGAGACATACCTTTCTAGTAGCTGATTAGCAAAACAGGAAAACAGAATTCCCAGGATTAATCCTGCCTTCCATGCTTGACTAAACTGTATATATGTAAATAAATACTCAGTGCAAACCGAAAGGTTAAAGGGATATTATAGTTAGGTGAAAATGTCCTTTAAAACATACCGTTTTCAGCAAAAAGATACTGACATTTACCGGTTATAGTTATCTCAAGTAACTGTAACTCAACTTTTAGTAAATTTCAGTGGTTTTATTTGTTTAAAACAATATGTTTTAACTGTCACTTTGACCTAACTATAACGTCTCTTTAACCTTTGTTTTTTAAATATATGTGTGTGTATCTGTATGTATATATATATATATATCTAAAGCACTCCACTTGCCACTGCCACTGGCTCTTCTATCAGGAAGAATGGAACACGGACCACATATAAGGTACTGTATGCTTAGTTTATTTTCCCATCAACATGACGGCCATTACGCGTTTCGGCTCCTGAGAGCCTTGATCACATGATATATATTTGTGTGTGTTTGTATACATCTATAAATACATATATATGCTCAAATTACCGATACTCCAAAGTTAAGGATGACGACGCCGTGTCTTGCATAAATTCAAAATTTAATGCTCAGCTGTTGGACGCGTTTCGCCTGTCCCGCAGGCTTGTGAACAAGCCTGCGGGACAGGCGAAACGCGTCCAACAGCTGAGCATTAAATTTTGAATTCATGCAAGACACGGCGTCGTCATCCTTTACTTTGGAGTATCGGTAATTTGAGCATTTCATACGGATCGAGCCCGGATGATCCGGACGGACGACGCGCACTTTGTTTAGGTGTTGCGGTGATTGTAACCGAGCAAGAGAAATACATATATATGTGTATGTATATATGTATATATATATATATATGTATATACATACACACACACACACATATATTTAAAAAACAAAGGTTAAAGAAACATTATAGTTAGGCCAAAATGACAGTTAAATATACATCCGAAAATAATTTATTCTGTTGCTGATAATCTTGGCACCATTTGACGAATTTCCACAAAACCTCTTAAAAAGGTGCTACGTTTTGACTAGTTTGTGCATGGAATGTTTCAGGGTGATCTGCCAAGTGGGGGCCAAGAAAAAACCCTTGCAACAATTGATGCATTTAAATATGTATTTGGCATGAATTGTTATTATGCGAAAAATGTATGTAGTAAAATGTGCAATAACATACATCAATTGTTGCGATGGTTGGGCACAGTACGTAGTGTTGAAAGCACATTCAAATATAAAAACTACAGGTCTGTGGTTTCTGTTAGTCACATTTGTAGTATTACTTGCGATAATGAAAACAGTTAAAAGACTGTTGATAATACCACATCGCCATTGATGAACAAGGATGGGATCAGCCGAAATGCATTTGATGGTGGTTTGACGAATAAATGATTGTTACACTCGCACATGACGTCGTCCTTCTTGGTTCAGGGATTGGAATAAAATTTTGGACCATCTCCTGCGAGGTCTGTTTGGTGACGCGCCCTTCAATTTGGTGTACAGCGTACAACTGCAGCAGGGCAATACAGAGAACGTGTGTATATATATATATATATATATATTCACTGAAAAAAACATAGGTTTGAGGCACGTTATAGTTAGGAATTAGCATCTAAAAAACCTTAGAAATTCACTGAAAAAACCATAGGTTTCAGGGGCGTTATAGTTAGCTGGACTTTTCACTCGTACAAAACCATTGAAATTCCCCCGTTATAGGTAGTTCAGCTAACTATAACCCGCGTGCCCGCAGTGCACTGCTGATGACGTCACATATTACATCACTCATGACATGGTCAGTGACATCACTGAAGACATCACTGATGACATCTCAAATAGGGGTGGGCGGAATTTGCGAAATTCGCTTTCGTAAACTATTGAAACTATTGAAAATCTCCGCAAACACGCCGGAAATATCGCGCAGACGCAGAAGTTTTTTTCCTGCCTGTTCACGGTATTTTTTGCGTGATCACGGCTCGCCAACTTACCCATGCGGTTTCTTACAGGCGCGGCCATCTTGTTTTCACTTTTCCCGCCCTCTCGCGATGCTTACTTCCTGTTCCGGGTCGCGCAATGCAAGTTCGCGCCCGTTTGCGGTAGATATTTCCTGTTCGCGAACGCTTTTACTTGATCGCGTTGCTTTTTGCTTGCTCGGGGAGAAAATATCGTGCGAACTTGCGCACGTGGTCGCAATGGGCGCGGCCATCTTGTTTTTCACTCTATTGCATGGTTCTGGGGCCTGATTTTGAATCCTCCCTGCATCTTTTCAATCCTTTGTTTGAAGCCACTTTTTTTTTATCTTTCTTATTTATTGTTTCTTTAACTATTTTCCTGATTCTATATTTTTGGTTTTTGTTTTCTTTTTTTTTCTTTTTTAGCTACTTTTTCACTCTTTCTATTGCCTGCTATTTATTTCCTTTACCTCCTTTAATTTCATTACCTTTTCTTTCCCGCCCCGTCCCAGAACCATGTCAAAGGGTAGGGCTCGTGGTCGCAGAAAGAGGCGCGACCCCCTTCCATGCGATAGGCGGCGGCCATAAGGGGTGCAGGCACGGGCCTTATTTGGGGAGTTGGAGTTGGCTGCACTCATTTTCTTTGTGCAGCGCCACCTCACCTCAACCCTGGCAGCAGGTGGCAGGCCTGGGTCCGGGTACGGCCTCCGGGAGCGTCGACAGCGGTGGGGGAAGGTGCGCCGGCAGTGTTGCACTGCTCTGGGGTCTGGCGCACCCAGGCGCAGTTGACACACCGGTGGTCCGACATCCTGGACCGTGAGCAGGACCTGCTGGACCTGCTAGGAGTGGAGGTCCCGGGTCTTGGTGAGTAACTATTTAATTATTACTACTTTGAGTCTGTTCTTCTGCTCTGTGGTATATATTGCGAATATCTTTTTTTTCTTCCAACCAGCTAGAATGTTGCTGCTTACATTCCAGGTTAATTACGTTTAAAAGTCTTCTGTGATTATGACACAGGTGCTCCTCTGCGCTACTACTAATCTTACTTGTTTGCAACTTTGCGTTTGCGCTCGTTTAGCGTGATTCTGTAAGAGTTTATTTTAGAGAAATTAAGTTACGTAATGCTACAGTGACTCTAGTCCTTACTTTGTCCTGTCACTAAGAGATAGGGGCGGATTGATACTTAAGTTTAGGTTCTTTGTATGAGTTTGTAATTTTTTAGTGGTATGCATGATGCCCCCTCAGTTACGTCACGTGCTGCTAGTACGCGAGTCTTTATTAGAACCTTTTCTAGTTTGTTCAATGAGTGGTGGTAATTGGCTTAGCAGTGGCACTGGCAGAACACCAGCATCAATCAATCAACCCAAAATTTGGTGTATACAAAAAAAATAGTCATGTGTCCTCCATTTGACCATATGCATTGTTGAGGAATAAAAGAAGTGGAAATGCATACTTAATGGACAATTGGCATGCCTGGAATAGGTGAGCTAGGTCGGGTGGTACATCGTACTTAGGCTTAGTTGTAACTTAGTATTCTGGAATCAGAATGGAAGACTGGATTACTGTTGATAAATAGTAACTTAAGTAGTCGATCCGCGAATCCACCAATACTACTTGTTGACCAGATGAGATCGGTCAATTTAGTTATTGCAATTGTTGTTTACATAAGTGTTTTTTGACCGTTCTTTAAAAATATTGTATTTGTTTGACACCATCCATCAATGTTTGTGTTTCTTATATCTTTCCTGTTCATCAGCACCCAGGGGCAGGCAGACATGTAGTGGGCAGTCGGCGGGAGAACAGTAAGAACACCACCACCCGGAGGACACCAACGAGGGCTCCTCTGCTGGCCCCAGTAAGTCTTCTTGTTTTTAATAATATTTCTTATTCCATAACTTTTACTGCACCATATTTTTCACGAACTATTTTTTCAGTTTCCCAATGCTATTTTTTTACCAACAATTATCCTTCGATCTGTACGGTTTCAAAAATCTTGTTGTCCCTGCCTCTGCTATGATGACTCTCTGTACTACTACTACTATCGGTCTGTCTGTACTGTAGTAGCTAAGCTTGCCCAGTTGGCCAGTGCCACTCTTTATTTGAAAGGTTGTAATAAAACTCAGATTCACCAGTAGCTCTAGCCACTGAGTCCAGTCCTTTGGGTCGTCCTCTTTTACTACTTCTAGTCTTATTGATCTTGAGTCTTTGTTAATCTTGAGGCTTTGACAATTCACAGCAACAAATGCCCAACCAGATTTATTACTATTTTTATATGATAGCCTATAGGACATACTACTTTTGTAGGGATCTTGCACATACAGATCTTTGCACAAGAAAATAGGATGTTGGTGATGGTAGGTTGGACCTTCCTCACACACCTCAATCAGAAATTCCACAATCCCCTGCTCGATTATAGTACTGTCTTGTCATAACTATTAGGTCTCCGAACCCTCCCCCCAAGATACCCAACAAGTAGACAACCCAGAACATAACATAACACACCCAACCTCTCAGTCGTGGAAGCAATGCACATGTACACCCTTCCTTAAATTTGCTCACTCGTGTAAGTTAGTCCACACCACATACCACCAAGTCTATGTAAGTTCAAAATGTTTATTTTGAATTGAGAAGCTCTGTACATTGTTCTATTATATAATGCAGCACCAACCGGAAAATCAATAACATTAAAACAATAAACATTGTTACACTTACTTACAGTTGGGAATTAAATCATGATAACTGAACAGGCAGCACCACCATCCCCTAGGAATTTAGTTTATATAAATTTATAAATGAAGATCTCTGAAAGGACCCCTCACCTTAGAAGAACCTAGTACTGGTAGTTGTTGCATCATTCATAAGCTCTGCAAAGCTCTGGTTCGTAGAAGGGAATCTTCCGTCTGTAATGCGAAAAATGAAATGGTGCGCGTTAGTATATTGCAACTTGCAAGCATTTCTCAGCCGTGCCAAAAAGAGTAGCATTTATGGATAAGCAATATGGACTAACAGTACACCAGTACTTCATAAAAAAGTGGCTTGTTAATGTTTTTGTTGACCGCTTGTAACCAGCGGGTAGACAGTAGCAGAGTGAGGCAGGTCATGTGGACTCAAAGGTGTCTTATACAAAAAGCTGCAAGGTAACGTCGCATGTGCAAAAATAAAAGTCACAAAGGTAAAATGGTTGCATGGCTTGGGCTAACTAAGCAAAGGCTATAATGACCCTGGGGGGACCATATACAACTATTAGTGTCTACTCTACTACTACCTGATTTGTACTAGTGATGTATGTTAGTATTAACTCATTTTTCAATCTTGCTACTGACCAATAGGGGGAGGTGTATATGATGCCAAATAAATGTGTAATATTTTCTAGGCGCACTACCGACCACCATTGCCGGGGCCAACGAAGGCGACGCGGAGGGAGAGGATGCGGCAGTTGCTGCAGATACTGACGATGGAGCGGTAGGGGGAGTGCCAGCACCAGTGGCGGGCGGTGGTAAGTTAGATTCATAATCCTTAACTCTTGTTGACAGTACACTCACTGCAAGGGTGTACTGTATGTATACTGTAGTGCTGAGACTTAGGGCCCCATTAGGATGGCGGGCATATTCGTATTGCCCCCGCCGGGCCGGCTGTATTCACCACCGACACCGCAGGGGCAAACTTCCCGCCATCCCTGTAGAAAAGAGTCAGATCCCCCACATGTCGACCAGGAGGAAAAGGGTTCAATATGGTGGTGGTGTCTCTCTGAACACACCGCCAGCCATATAATCTGCATTTTGGAATGCCTTTGCGTGGCGGCATTGCTGTCCGCCACGGAAAGGCATGCAGACATTGCAGAGTATGCTTGGGGGCCCCCATAGAGGGTACCTATGCTATGGTACCCCCCTGCCTTTCAAAGCAAAACGTGACAGGCTCCGCGTGGGGCCTGTCATGTGGGTCAGCTTTTGTGGGTTTTTAGTTTATTTTTGTTAGGGTCAATTAAATATATTTTTCTATGTTACATGCAATGTTGTTAATGTTTTGTAGGTGAAGTTACTGTTTTACATCACACTGTTTCCTTGCTGGTGCAGGGCCGCCCATAGTCAGTGTTTGATTTAAATAATTGGCTGACTGTGTAAGACACAGACAGATAGATGTGACACCCCTCACTGATTGACTTGTCCTACTAGTACTTTCAGTCTCTCCTCTAGTCTATGCATTCTTTATCTGGACTCAAAGGGGTGTGTGAAATTGAATTAATTGAAAACATGTCCATTATTCATTCTGCCTCCTCCAAACTTCTCTTACCTGTGCTTGATGTTTAACTTAGGCACAGCAATGGCTGCATGGTGAAGATGGTTTCCTTTTTCTAACATGCCATGATTGGGGTGGTGGTGGTAGTATAGTAGTAGTAGTAGACACTGGCAGGGCAGCAGCATTTGCAAAAAAAGAAAATGAGACAGTCAACCGCCTTTGAGAGACTGTTAGAGGAGTAGTAGAATGAAGTACAGTACAGAACTTACCGAGCAACAATAATATGCTAAAATATTTTACAACAAAACATAATGGTGGTTGGGATAGCCTACTAGACAGAGTTAGAAACTATAGTTGTGTCGAGTCACTTGACTAGGCCTACAGCCTAACAGTTAGTACTGTGTATGAGGAATGACAACAAACAAATCCAATCAATGCCGGCAATTAATGCTGAGGTTTATGTTCCTTTGTTAAGTAAAATAACCTCTAAAATATACTACTCATGGGTGGGCAAGCAGAAGAAGATCATCGCTCTGCCTTGAAATTGAAGTACTGTTTCTTTCGCCACATCCGCCCCAGCAAGCGTGTGATCAAGTATTGGTGTACATTTAATTTAGTCACACCTCGTCAATAAGTCACACAGCCGGGGGGAAGAGGGTTAGGGTTTGTTGAATGGATGGGAAGGGGGTTTGGGGAAAGGTTTGACATTGAAAAACAGTATGCATGGACAAACAAACGACAATCTTTGAAGACTACCATATCCATATGTTAAGGGAGAAAAAGGAAATGCATGCATGATGATGAGAGACCCGGATTACATACACTTCTTGTTCTGTTGTTCCAGCCTTAATACTTTTACAGATAGCAAATAGAAATGTTTTAAATATTGGTAGGGAAGAATCGTAAACAGAGAGCAAACATAATGATGATAATAACAACAACAAGAACACACTGTTGTAAAGATTGTAGACAAAAAAATGATTCAAATTATTTAAAAGAAGATTAAAGTTGATACTGTTACTGTATTATCCTGGTCAAAAATGTGGACTGGATTTGCATCTCGGCATTCCTCTTGATTCTCTCGTACATCAATCTTGGGTGTCGCCACTCGCCACTGCCCGGCTGGAAAAAAAATGTTGATTTATTGGTAAGGTAAGTGTGCATTGTAATGTTTTCCCAAGTATAGGGCAAGGCCCGGCCTGTGATTGTACTTTTACTTCACTTTGTGCACAACAAACAAACAACAAAAACACAAACACCAATCGCTCAGAGTCAGGTGTCCAATGCATGCCATTAATTGTCATTACCTGTTCCTTCTCATCTTAAGTTAACGGGCCGTCTATTTCGCCATCATCATCATGGACGGTGCTGTTGTCAATCATACTCAGTGCGCAGATTGAGTCCCCTTCCTGTATTGAATTAAAAGCAATGTATCAAGCTGCAGGAGAAGTAAAAATGTCTTATTTGCAAGAAGGGGAAAATTCACCTTGAGTTAAGTTTAGTGTGTACTGTAGAAAGATGATTAGTGCACAATGACATGACTTCATGCACAACAAACACAACAAAATCACTCAGTCTGCGACTCTGCGTCCAATGCATGGCATCAATCATTACCTGTTCCATCTCATTTTCAGTTAATGGGCAGTCTCTCTCGGCTCTGAAAGGAGGATAGCTATAGTAGTCATCTGATTCATGCTCCACTTCTTTTCGCTGGACTAGGAAAGTTTTAATTTTTTCTTCTATTTACCATCATCCAATCATCATTCATGAGGGCAAAGGATTTGGGCGGGAGATTCAGTATGATGGAGCGGAGGAGCTGGATTCGGAGGACTGTACTGTCAAATTGCAGATACCTGAAACTTGTATATTAAATAAGAAGAGTAGAAGACGGTGGTAATGGATTTGTTGTGATTCACAAGTTTGTAACCGGAACGACAGACACACAAATAAAAGGGTAAAAGGGAGGAAGACAGTAGGTGCAAGCCTAATTGTCAGGAAAGTATAGCTCGTCCTCAAACTCTGGGGGTTCAGCCAGTAGTAGGTAATCATGTGACACACTACTTCCGTCACCTGAGCCGCTGTCCTCATCTTCCTCCATTGCTTCATGTATTGTGTAATTCGGTGGTATGAAGTGCTGATTCATTTTGATCATTGTTAACCTCTCCACGTTTTTGGGCGAGAGACTGGTCCTTCTCAATGTTACAATGGAACCAGCAGCACTGAAAACACGTTCGGAAGAGACACTTGCGACAGGGTAAGCCAGATAGCTTATCGCCAGCCTGCTGAGCAGTGGCCATTCAGACCTTTTCCTATACCAATACTGCAATGGGTTTTGATCAATGTACACCTCTGTTGGGTCGTCCAAATAGGCCTGGACTATCCGCTCAATGTTCAGGGGTGCTGCTGGTAAGCTTTCGGGCTCTTTTCTCTGTGCATCAGCACTGTGCTTATTAATGCCTAACTGTACAAATCAATCGTCTAACGATTCTACTGGGCCTAATGATCCAGTTATTGTTGCTGTTGTCGATAGTGATGGTGAGTGTTGTGATCCAAACGCACTGCCCTCAGCCGACGAAGTTGCACTTGATCATGCATACCCTGCTGCAGTACTTCTTGTGGGTTGATCTTGCGGGCTTTTAATTAGCAGCCGTTCGTTTTCCAACTTACTGGCTGCCTCAGCTATACAAGTTTTGTAGCGGGCAACATCAATCTCTGAAAAAGCAAAGAATGTCTTCAGTCCAAATTTTGCACGTGGATCCAGAATTGTGGCACAAATGTAATGTTCTTGTGACAAAATTTTATTTTCTATCCTTGTATTTTCAGCTTAGCGACGGGCTACGCTCTCCACCAAGTCATAGGCTTCCCTTTTGTCCTCTACACCTTTGTATGATTCAGAAACCTTCTTCAGCTGATGCTCTAGCATTTGCAATAATAGGATAGCTTGGCCCATTGTACAGTCCTCCTTGCTGACTTCACGTGTGAAGACCTCAAAAGGACGAAGCATCTCAGTCAGGCATTTAATTAGGCTCCATTGCTCCATCTCAAGGTTCATGCCTTTAACAGTAGCATCCCCTCTTTTCCAGACATATTCATGGAGTGACCTGTAATGCTCATACAGACGATCAAGCATGTAATACGTTGAGTTCCAACGTGTTGCCACCTCCTGGATGAGTGCCTTGACTGGCATCCTATTTTCACGTTGGATGATCCTCAGCTGCTTCCGAGCTTAAAAAGAATGGATGAAATGAGTGCATATTCTTCGGCAGATGGCCAGTAAGTTGCTGACTATGGGTTCTTTTTTCAGAAAGTCTTGAACTATAATATTTATGCAGTGCGCCAAACAAGGAACACTGAAATAGGAACCAAGTTCCATGGCCTTAAGTACATTACTACCATTGTCTATGGCAACAAAACCAATACTAAGCCCTCTTGGGCGCAGCCATTCCAAAACCTTGCTGCAAACCTCTTGCACAATGTTTACAGCCGTATGAGATTTCTCCATGGCGAACATGGCTACAGTTGCATGTTTCCGAGTACCTTTAAAAATTGCAGCTGTGTCAACAGCACCTCATGCAGATAGCTTATCTCTAACCCCCACAAAAGAGATCCAGTGTGCAGTGATGCACATGTAATCTGTGGCTTGGCAACTGGTCCACATGTCTGTTGTCAGGTGTATATTGTGAACAGCACTCTGCTGCAAAGCTTGTCCAACCAATTCCAGCACATCATGATGTAGTGCCGGAACAGCAATTCTTGCGAAATAGGACCGGCTGGGAACCTTCCATTTAGGGCAGATGGCGGACACAAATTCAAGGAAACCCACCCCTCCACAAATGAAAAAGGAAGAAGGTCCAGCGCTAACATTTTAGCCAGCTTCGCATTGTACAACTGTGCCGTTGGGTGGTTGCGTTGGAACTGCTCCTCCAACCTAAGCATGCTCTCAATGGTAGGCTGGATTACTTTCCTTTGTGGTGCTGTTTTCATTAACCCACTTAGGCTCAACAACACAGTTTGTCTCATTGCGGTACTCGGCCGCCTTGGTGTCTCAGCCTGACTCTGAGTATGGCTCTTACTGCGGTGCCACTCAGATGTTACTGAGGAGGATGTGGGCGGTACCACTGCACTACTGGGGACAGGGCTATAAATGCCTCCCTCTTCTTCACCTTCCACCGCAATAATATCGCTCCCTGATTCTTCATGACCAACTTCAATGGGTTGAGTTTTTCTACTTTCTTTTAACTGAAGTAAGTGATTCTCCCACACGATAGTGTGGTGTATTCTGAGATGACTTGCTTGGCCTCTGGTACCATAGTTTGTACCAAGATTACCCTGCCGAACACCTTGTCGACAAATTGAGCATATAGCAACGTTCTCCTCCTTGGTGCTAACAGAAAAGAAGTCCCAAACTGGGGAGGAGAACTTTCTGGCACTGCTGGACATGCCACTTTCAATACCAGATGAACTGGAGGGTGTGCTTGGAATGTGACCCTGTGCACCTAGACTGTGACTTTTACTACCACTACCTACGGAGATGGTTGAGCTGGATGTAGATCCCTGCCGGGCCTTGGAAAATATGGCAGCTGGAGGTAGTGGTGGTGTAACCTGTGTTGGTGATATCCGTGCTACATCCCGCTCAGTAACAGCCTTTCTGGATAGGGTGAGAATGTTGGTCTCCAATCCCTTTGGGGCGAGAGTAATGTGCATGATGACTGGCTCGTCTTCATCAACATCACCCCCCTCTTCTACATCTACCTCCATAACACTAAGTTTTTCTGGGACCTTCCTTTTCAGAAGCATTGTCTTGTGGCGTATATCACTCTCAGACTGAGCTGGTGGATGCCAAGTGGCATCACGATCATCAGAAGCGGGGCTTGAAGAAGAAGATGATGGACTAAGCCTCCTTTTCCTTGCTGGTGGTCTGGAAGACAATAGATCTTTTGAAACAGTGATTTGACTTTGCTCCACTTTGTCTGCAGGAAGCTCGATTTCCTGAAATGCCCCTACGTCAGGAGCAACAACTACTATGGTGGACTGTTGTTGCAGCTGCTGCTGTTCTTGTTGCGGTTGCTGCTGTTCTTGTTGCGGCTGCTGCTGTTCTTGTTGCGGCTGCACACTTATCAGCTGAGTTTGCGCCTGTGTTGATTGTGTACTACTTTGCGATAATGACATTTCAACATCGCTGCTCGTTAGTAGACTGGCTACCTCTGCGACACTAAAGCCCTTGGGCCTAGGTTGGTGGGGTTGGACCGCTGGTGCTGAGGTGCTGCTCCCAGCTTGGTTCCCGGACAACGCTGCTGCAAGCGTAACTTTTTTGGTGCCAAAAAAAACATTGGCCGGCACACCACCAGTCGTGGTTAATGGCACTTCCTTTTTCTGTTCCTTCTTCTCACCGGCAACTTTCTTGGTACTGAACCTGGTACCTTTCTTTGGGGTCATCTTCTTCAGATGTCAGGCAGGATGCAGATGCACAACAAGTTCTGGTCACACGTGGATGTGATGCGCAGCAGGACTTCTGTCTGGCTGGCAGTACAACGGGTAGCCGGGTGATGCTGATGATACCTCCTCCTCTGGCTTTTTGTGCACCTAAAAGCAAATAAGCCAGGAGAAGAACATCAGTGAAATGTTGCATGTGTTGTTGTGGTTCAGTTACTTAGTACTGTACTAGTGCAAACAAAAGATAGTCTAGCCATTTAGGGCTTTTTTTCAACAAGGGCTATGTTATACTACTGTGTACAGTCATACACTACACTCTCAGGAAGGATAGGAAAGTTAATAGGAATCACCAAAATAAAAATGTAATGGAAGTGGGGTGGACCCTATTTGCCATTAAATTATTTGAGCATCTCAGCATCCATGGAGCTGCTGCTGGCAAAGGGGGTGGATGGATGGAAGCAGTAAGCCAATAGGAAAACCATGCAGGCCAATATGGCAAAAGCAGGACAGTAATAACTCCCAACACAAAAAAGGCCACCAGCCACATGGACACTCCCAAATCAAAAACAAGCAGGGGGCCTGGGAAACACCAGGAGCTGACAAAAGGCCTATAAAAGCCAGGTAAAGGATGCATGCTAAAGCACACTGCTCTGCCTTTTTAATGCAACAAAATGCAAAAACGAACATTCACAGGCCTCAAAAAGGTCTGCAGGGTGCATGCATTGCACACCAACACACACCAGACACACACAACAAAAGCATGTCTTTAAGACAACCAACATCAGAAAGCACACCCCATTCAACAGACCACACAAAACAAAACACTTGATTAATAAAGCTGTGGCTACCTGCTCTGATCCTACTGGATGAAAGCAGACCTGTTGGCAGGCAAGGCCTGGCAAACTTGCAGGCCTAGGCTTCACAATGGCCACCAGCCACATGGCCAGGCCCAACAACATCAGAAAGCCCACCCTGAAAAAACACACTTCCCCAACTCAATCCAATGCCATCCATGCCCTAAATGATGTCTAAATTCAACAGACCACACAGAAAACACTTGATTAATAAAGCTGTGGCTACCTGCTCCGATCCTACTGGATGAAAGCAGGCCTGTTGGCAGACAAGGCCAGGCAAGCTTGCAGGCCCAGGCTTCAAAATGGCCACCAGCCACATGGCCAGGCCCAACATCAGAAAGCCCACCACAAATAAACACACTTCCCCAACTCAATCCAATGTCATCCATGCCCTAAATGATGTCTAAATTCAACAGACCACACAGAATACACTTGATTAATAAAGCTGTGACTACCGGCTCTGATCCTACTGGATGAAAGCAGGCCTGTTGGCAGACAAGGCCAGGCAAGCTTGCAGGCCTAGGCTTCAAAATGGCCACCAGCCACATGGCCAGGCCCAACAACATCAGAAATACCACCACAAAAAAAAAACACTTCCCCAACTCAATCCAATGCCATCCATGCCCTAAATGATGTCTAAATTCAACAGACCACACAGAAAACAATTGATTAATAAAGCTGTGGTTACCTGCTCTGATCCTACTGGATGAAAGCAGGCCTGTTGGCAGACAAGGCCAGGCAAGCTTGCAGGCCTAGGCTTCAAAATGGCCACCAGCCACATGGCCAGTCCCAACAATATCAGAAAGCCCACCACAAAAAACACACACTTCCCCAACTCAATGCCATTCATGCCCTAAATTATGTCTAAATTCAACAGACCACACAAAACAAAACACTTGATTAATAAAGCTGTGGCTACCTGCTCTGATCCTACAGGATGAAAGCAGGCCTGTTGGCAGACAAGGCCAGGCAAACTTGCAGGGCTAGGCTTCAAAATGGCCCCCAGCCACATGGCCAGGCCCAACAACATCAGAAAGCCCACCCCGAAAAAACACACTTCCCCAACTCAATCCAATGCCATCCATGCCCTAAATGATGTCTAAATTCAACAGACCACACAGGAAACACTTGATTAATAAAGCTGTGGCTACCTGCTCTGATCCTACTGGATGAAAGCAGGCCTGTTGGCAGACAAGGCCAGGCAAGCTTGCAGGCATAGGCTTCAAAATGGCCACCAGCCACATGACCAGGCCCAACAACATCAGAAAGCCCACCACAAAAAAACACACTTCCCCAACTCAATGCCATCCATGCCCTAAATGATGTCTAAATTCAACAGACCACACAAAACAAAACACTTGATTAATAAAGTTGTGGCTACCTGCTCTGATCCTATTGGATGAAAGCAGGCCTGTTGGCAGACAAGGCCAGGCAAACTTGCAGGCCTAGGCTTCAAAATGGCCACCAGCCACATGGCCAGGCCCAACATCATCAGAAAGTCCACCCCAAAAAAGCACACTTCCCCTACTCAATCCAATGCCATCCATGCCCTAAAGTATGTCTAAATTTAACCGACCACACAGAAAACCCTTGATTAATAAAGCTGTGGCTACCTGCTCTGATCCTACTGGGTGAAAGCAGGCCTGTTGGCAGACAAGGCCAGGCAAGCTTGTAGGCCTAGGCTTCAAAATGGCCACCAGCCACATGGACAGGCCCAACAACATCAGAAAGCCCACCCCAAAAAAACACATTTCCCAACTAATTCCAATGCCATCTAGGCCCTAAATGATGCTTGAAAATGAAATACATTCAAAAAACACCAAAGGAACAGTTGCTTCATCATGCACACACCCATGAGGCCATGACTAGCTCCGGCCTACTACTGACTACTACTACCCACAACATTTTTTAAAAAGTAATGATGATAGTTACGAAAAATAAATTGTAGTTACAACAACTGCAATGGCCCCAATCAAACAGACACAACAACCACTTACTTGTAAAATATCCAATTAAAAAATCCTCAAATCCAATTGCAATTATGCAGCAGACAAAAAGAGTGATCTTTCCAGCTCCAAATCCAAATGCAGAATGAGCAGGAGATGAACAAAGCACTGGGAGGAGCCTGCTGGACAGGAACAGGAAGTTAGAGATTCTGTGGCGTTTCCTCCCTCTCCCCACCTTTTTAAAAAAGGACTCCTTGCACAAAAAAGGACAGCCAAATGTCAAACTGAGGAGTTGTTTTCATCCAAAATCATCATTTGCAAAAGTTTTCATACTGCTAGAGCTGATATTCTTCTCCAAATTGAAAATTTTACATGTTCGAGTTCTCGAGCTTCACATTACTTCCGCCGGATGTCGATGGCATGTCCAAAAGTACTTGACCGCGTTCTCTCGCTCCCTGTCGCGTTGGATATGACGTGTTCGGGGTCTCTTTCTCCTTTTCGCATTCGATTAGACGTGCCCGCGTCCTCACGCTCTCACTCGCGGTGGAGACTGACGTGTTCGAGATCTCAATCTTCTCATACTCTCACGGTGCATGATCGCGAGAAGAAAGATTTGATCGCGCTACAAATGACGTGATCGCGCGACAAATGACGTTAATGCGGCCGCGAACTGTCACGAGACAGCGCAAAATGGCTACCAACAATCCAACATCTCGTGAAGAACGCGACCGGGTCGGGAAAACTTGTCGGCGAACGCAGGGGTTCAGGTAAGGCGATTGCGCGCACGCGAGAATGTATTTTTTTACAGCGCGAGGAAGAAGAAAAAATTACCGGTAAGATGCGGATCGCGGAAATTTTGACATTTTCGCGCTTTCCGCGGAACGCGAAAATGTCAGATTATCGCAATTTCGGCGAGCGGAACAGAATTTTGGCCCAGGCTTAATCTCAAATGACATCCCTGATGACATCACTGACGACACCATCCAGTGAATGTGTGTTTTTCTGAAATTTACATATGTTTTATATATGTATATCTCAAGGTCGATAAATGGGTATATAAGTGTCTAAATGGATGATTTGTTTTTGAAAAATTGATTGTATAACTGACTGATTAAGTGTATCTTAGTGAATACATGGCTTAGTGAGTAATGTTTAAATATGTAAATATCTGTATCAGTCTCTCACTTTGTGTATAAGTGGCTGCATGGGTTGGTGAGCAGCTACATGAGTGTCTATATAGGTTATTAGTTTTTTGAGTATCAGTATGAGTGTCTGAGTGTCTGTATGGTTCGGTGGGGGGTATTACGTAGTGCATAGGTGCATGAATGAGTGACTCACTGTTTGTATGTGTTGAAGACAGCATGTGTGCAGGACTGTATGGGTGGATGAGTGTGTGCATGGGTGTGTTAGTGAGTGAGTCTCAATAGTGTCTTTATGAGTAACTACATATGTTTTAAACTAGTATATGTAACTATTGGTGTATATAAGTGAGTATATGTGAGAGTGAGAGATTGGAAGAGTTCCTGTATGAATAAGTATGTGTTTCTATAAGTGATTGTTTAAAACACTAAGTATGTGTAAGTTTCTGTAGAAGTAAGTGTGGTGGTGTGTGTATAACTGTATATGCAAGTAAATGGATGTTTGATTCTTTATTAGCATGAGTGACTATGTGTGTGAGTAACTTTATGGATGAGTGGCGTTGTGTAACAGGATGTATAGGTGTATGAGTACATATAATGAGTGAGTACATGTATGAGTGACTGTATAGGACTGTTGGTGAATGAGTGGATGTGTATGTGGATCTTATAATTACTGAATAGGTTGTTGTAACTGGTATTGGTATGTCCATTGTTTTGAACATTTTAGTTCTATTTTTGAATGTGTGTATCAAAGGTTATATTAGGGGGAGGGGAGGTCTGCCACTCTATCACAAGGATGATGTCATCAGTGATGTCATCAGTGATGTAATTTGAGATGTCATCAGTGATGGCATGAGTGATGTCACTGTCCATGTCATGAGTGATGTATTATGTGACGTCATCAGCAGTGCATTGCGGGCACGCGAGTTATAGTTAGCTGAACTAACTATAACAGGGAAATTTCAATGGTTTTGTACGAGTGAAAAGTCCAGCTAACTATAACGCCCCTGAAACCTATGTTTTTTTCAGTGAATTTCTAAGGTTTTTTAAATGCTAATTCCTAACTATAACGTGCCTGAAACCTATGGTTTTTTCAGTGAATTTCAAAGGTTTTTTAAATGCTAATTTCTAACTATGCCTACAGAGATAGTACATGTGAAGATAGAAGAAAAAACGCACAGAAAGAAAAAAAAGAAATGCAGAAAGAAGCAACAGAAGTCCTCAAAGATGAAGAAAAGTGCAGGAAGAAGGATAACGTGCAGAAAGAACAAACAGAAGAGCAGAAAGAAGCCTTGTTTCAAAATCATCCTGTATCCTCAACTCTTTCAGACGGATACTGGGGGTAAATGTGTCTGACTAACCAGTCCTAGAGCCAGTGCTATGTTAAAAGGCACTCAGAATACTATGAAAACACCTACACACACAAGGGAACACTATGCGTTGGGGTCCCCCTGTGATTAGCATGACCTCCTCTGTAAGCCCCTAGTAGATAATAGGGCAGGAGACTAAATCTACCTCTTAAAACGCGCCACAGGGCGTGTTTGCACACGTCACCTCAGGCCCCGTCCCCTCCCTTCCCCACTGTGTAAACACACCCTGTGGCCGTTTTAAGTTGGGAGATTAAGTCCCCTTGAATCCTGAGAGTCCCTGGGGTCCAACTAGACCACAAGGTACCTCCAGTAAGCGCCACAGAACTGCGTTGCAGAGAGATGTAAAAAGGGGCACAGCCTAGACCACCTCTCTGCAACACAGTGTAGTGGCGCTTACTGGAAGCACCTGGTGGGCTAGTTGGCCCCCAGGGTCCCTCAGGATTGAAGGGTAATTATTTCCCCAACTTAAAACGCGCCACAGGGCGTGTTTGCACACGTTAACTCAGGCCCCGTCCCCTCCCTTCACCACTGTGTAAACACACCCTGGGGCGTTTTTAGTTGGGAGATTAAGTTCATTTGAATCCTGAGGGTCCCTAGGGTCCAACTAGCCCACTAGGTACCTCCAGTAAGCGCCACAGAGCTGCGTTGCAGAGAGGTGTAAAAAGTGGCACGGCCTGGACCACCTCTCTGCAACGCAGCACAGTGGCGCTTACTGGAAGCACCTGGTGACCTAGTTAGCCCCCAGGGGCCCTCAGGATTGAAGGCGAATTATTTCCCCAACTTAAAACACGCCATAGGGAGTGTTTGCACACGTCACCTCAGGCCCCGTCCCCTCCCTTCCCCACTGTGTAAACATGCCCTGTGGCCGTTTTAAGTTGGGAGATTAAGTCCCCTTGAATCCTGAGGGTCCCTAGGGGCAAAATAGCCCACTAGATACGTCCAGTAAGCGCCATTGCAAAGAGGTGTAAAAAGGGGCACGGCCTGCACCACCTCTCTGCAACGCAGAGCAGTGGCGCTTACTGGAAGCACCTGGTGGGCTAGTTGGCCTCCGGGGTCCCTCCGGATTGAAAGGGAATTATTTCCCCAACTTAAAATGCGCCACAGGGCGTGTTTGCACACGTCACCTCAGGTCCCGTACCCTCCCTTCACCACTGTGTAAACGCGCCCTGTGGCCGTTCTAAGTTGAGAGATTAAGTCCCCTTGAATCCTAAGGGTCCCTAGGGTCAAACTAGCCCACTAGGTATCTCCAGTAAGCGCCACAGAGCTGCGTTGCATAGAGGTGTAAAAAGGGGCGTGGCTTCAGAACACCTGTCTGCAACGCAGCACCCTGGCGCATACTGGAGATACCTGTTGGGCTAGTTGGCCCTCAGGGACCCTCAGTATTGAAGGGGAATTAATTCCCCAACTTACAACTGGCCAGGGGGCGTGTTTGCAGAGTGCTGCAAGGAGGGGGCGTGGCCTCTGGCACGATGCCGGTCTTTTATTTATTTTATTTTTTTAATTAGGAGGGCTGTGTGGCCCCCCTTCTTTTCCTAATTTATTGGCCCTGGGGACCCCATCCCCCAGGCCTGCACCCTAATTTTTTTTTTAAAACAATTAATTTGGAAGGGGGCCACGTGGCCCCCCTCCCAAGGCCTTAATCTGCCCCGGGGACCCCAACCCCCGGGTCATGCCCTTTTTTTTGTTTTTTAATACTTTAGGAGGGGGGCTGCGTTGCCCCCATCCTCAGGCCACTTATGGCCCCGGGAACCCTATCCCCCGGGGCCGGCCTTTGTTTTTCATTATTTAAAAAAAATATATATATTTATAGAAGCACCTAGGACATGCTGGACAAACCGTATGTACCTATCACCATGACGATTTACGTGATATTCATTAAAAGGCGACTATGCATACAATGAATCCACGTGGAATTTACACCGCTAGTGAAGCTCTGACGTGTCTGACTCCCTACCGTGCCTAATCCCGGTACCCCCGCCGGTGGGTACTCTCCAAGTAGACACCCTTGTTGTTTATTTATACAAACATTGGTAGCTATTGACGGGCACATTTAATACACACGCACACCAAGCCATTCAAAGGGGATTCGACAGAAATTCGACCAACTATGCAAGAAACCCCCCTCACAGTTAATAAAACACACATCCACCACTGGATGTGTAATACTTTTTATTTTACTCTCTGGAAAGGAGACAAACCTCACTTGAGAGTCACAGCGTGCTCCTGGCTGAGCCCAATGCTGTGTTACACCCAACAGTGCCCGCCGAGTGCCGCACACCTCTGTGTTGTATTCCACCAGCTAGTGCGTATGCTATGACACTCTCTAGCCTATGTGCACTGTAACACCACCCCGTGAATATGTTATGCCACACTTGCCTTTGCATGGGTTATATTGCCCCATCTAACGTGCCTTCCTCGATGCCTATGTTATAACACACAGCGCTATGCCATACATATTACAATTTGGGATTCATATCTTTGTCACAGTGCATATGCAACGTTATACTTCCCAGCACATATTTTATATTACAACTTTAGAGACTAGTTAGGTTACACAACACTGCCCTGTGCATATTACACTCCAAGGTGCATATCGCATAGCACGCGCTAGTGCCTGTGCTATCTCGCGATCTCCAATGAATCTGTCATTGCGCACAATGTATTGCACATTATATTTCACGCCCCGGTTCATCTTATATCACACTTTTTGGTGCATAGTTTATACCATATACTATATCTAGTTTTCATTTTCAATCGTGCTCTCAGGACTATGTCTATATAACACTGCGTCCACCTACCCTTTTCACGGGCATTACATTTTGCGATGGGGGCTGGAGGGTCAGGGGTTGTTTCTGCCAAGTGAGCCCGGAGTCACAGTCACAAACGTCCTCTTCTTCTTGAATAAAAGTGAGATTATGCTGCATACTTGTTCATATTTTAAGTAGTTCGCACATACACACATTTTAAAAACAATAAAGTTCCTAATACCCACCTTTTCTGAACAGTTAGCTTGCTGCCCCATCCACCTCCTCCCTATCCTCTGTTGTCTGAATCCATGGACTAGCCTCCTCCCTCCTGCCATGCATGAGAGCATTTTTAACCTCCTGAGGCGGAAGCCGGGAGAAACGCTGTGGTTTTTTAACTTTTTAAAATATTTGCTGCTATTATTGTGTATCTGTTTACAACTCACCTGCCTCCCCTCCGTGCACTCCCGCGCAGCGGACCTTCGCGCCAACAAGGGAAAACTGTTTGCACTTGCCGCCATTGCCGGGGAACACTGAGGCCACGCCCACCACCCTCAGGCCACGCCCCCCGATTCCAGCTCTTAAGTCGCGCTGACTACGAGCGCGCAGAGAGCATTTTTAACCTCCTGAGGCGGAAGCCGGGAGAAATGCTGTGGTTTTTTAACTTTTTAAAATATTTGCTGCTATAATTGTGTATCTGTTTACAACTCACCTGCCTCCCCTCCGTGCACTCCCGCGCAGTGGACCTTTGCGCCAACAAGGGAAAGCTGTTTGCACTTGCCGCCATTGCCGGGGAACACTGAGGCCACGCCTACCACCCTCAGGCCACGCCCCCCGATTCCAGCTCTTAAGTCGCGCTGACTACGAGCGCGCAGAGAGCATTTTTAACCTCCTGAGGCGGAAGCCGGGAGAAACGCTGTGTTTTTTTTACTTTTTAAAATATTTGCTGCTATAATTGTGTATCTGTTTACAACTCACCTGCCTCCCCTCCGTGCACTCCCGCGCAGCGGACCTTCGCGCCAACAAGGGAAAGCTGTTTGCACTTGCCGCCATTGCCGGGGAACACTGAGGCCACGCCCACCACCCTCAGGCCACGCCCCCCGATTCCAGCTCTTAAGTCGCGCTGACTACGAGCGCGCAGAGAGCATTTTTAACCTCCTGAGGCAGAAGCCGGGAGAAACGCTGTGTTTTTTAAACTTTTTAAAATATTTGCTGCTATAATTGTGTATCTGTTTACAACTCACCTGCCTCCCCTCCGTGCACTCCCGCGCAGCGGACCTTCGCGCCAACAAGGGAAAGCTGTTTGCACTTGCGGCCATTGCAGGGGAACACTGAGGCCACGCCCACCACCCTCAGGCCACGCCCCCCTCACATCATAGAAAATGTGCTCTTTCCGGACGCGCAGCGGACGAGCGCAGCGGGCGCGCCTAAGGCAAGCCCGTCTGCGCCCGTCCGCGACCAGACCGCGGCCAGCGCCAGCTACGCTGCCGGTGAGCGTCTGGATAAGAGGATAGTCTGGTCCAGGTCGGAACTAATGGCGCTGAACACAGCTAAACCCTGCCAGGCGACTAGGTTTGACTTGACCAATTCTGACTTACCGCCATCCTGTTTGCTTTGCTGTAAAACACTCTGTGTTGGCTTGCCTCTAAATAATGTTCGCTCTAACTCAAAAAGTGGACGTATGGCGAAATCTTCTGCCATTCTTTTTAGGGCTGGACTACTGAATTGCAGATCCCTCCCTAGGCATGCCTATGATATCTGGCTGCTAATGGCAGACTCTGAGTGGGATGCCTTATTCCTCACAGAAACGTGGCTCAAGGAAGACAACTTGGCCTCCATTCCTTTGGCCATCCCGCCGGGCTTCAAAATTAGCTTTTCAAACAGAGAGGAGGATAGAAGGGGTGGCGGAGTGGCTATTATCTTTAAGGATAAATAGACATTGGCGTCTTCTACGCCTGCCACCATCCCTGGCATAGAGGGGCTACACTTCTGCCTACAAATCAACCCCCAACTATCTTTAGCCGGCCTGATTATCTACAGACCTCCGGACTGCTCCTCGACAAACACCAGTGAACTTATGGATGGTATAGTCCAAAGTTCTCTTGCCCACTCACATTATATTATAGCAGGTGATTTTAATGTCCATACGGATAGACCTGATAGCTCCCAGGCCACTCAACTTATTACTACATTGCAAGCAGCTAACCTCACTCAAATTATTTCTAGACCCACGCATCGGTCAGGCCATACTCTGGATTTAATTTTTTCTAACATATTGGACACGACAACTGAGACTCCGCAACCAATGCTATGGACGGATCACTTTTTAATTCCATTTTTAATCTCCTTTCCTTCCCATTGCCAATCTAAGGGAAAACGCTCTTATGTGCGTAGAAATTGGGATAATATATCAGCCAATACTCTTTGCCCTGCCCTTGTAGATGCTCCCTTGGCCCTGACTACAGATGCAAACTCGGATGCAATGGCACTGAATCGCTGGATAGGCAATGCGGTGGAATCCATTGCTCCTGCAAAAATTGCTATGTCACGCAGAGAATCCCCTTCTGCCCCCTGGTTCTCTTCAGAGCTGCGGGCTAAAAAAAGGAATTGTAAAAGGCTGGAGCGCCTTTGGCGAGTAAATTATTGTGATTCAGCAAAAACTTGCTATAAAAACGCTCTACATGGTCTCCATCAATCCATAAAAAGCCCCAGTAATGGCTGACATGACTAAGAATGACCTACCCTCCCTTTCCTTAGCTCAATTTCATCCTATTCTTCTTTCCGAAGCATTGAAGGAAATACAACAATGCAAATCAGGGGCCCCTGATGACCCCTGTCCACCTAAGCTATGGAAAATGATGTCGGACGCCATTGCTGTACCACTCCTACATATATGGAACACATCCATTGAAACAGGTACGTTTCCTGAGTGTTGGAAACATGCCACACTTCTCCCTCTGAAAAAGAAGCCCAATGGTGCTCCCGATGATCTAAGCAATCTCCGCCCCATCTCCCTACTAGCAGCCCCAGGTAAAATGCTCGAAAAGCTGATACAACGACAACTGAACAGCTTTATTGAGGATAAAGGAATTCTACATGAAACACAGTCAGGTTTTAGGTCCGGTTTCAGCACCGAGACCGCCCTGATTGAGGTAGCCGAGTCGATCAGGTGGTCTTTGGATTCAGGAGCATCAGCTATGCTGCTGCTCCTGGATCTATCAGCCGCATTTGATACTGTAGATCACGGCAGAATGCTGCTACGACTGAAGGACATAGGTCTGGAAGATAAGGCATTGAGCTGGCTCCACTCCTATCTCACAGATCGTTCTCAGAAAGTGGCACTGGGCACCTTTTCCTCTAAGCCTAAACATCTGTGGTGCGGCGTCCCCCAGGGGTCGGCACTCAGCCCTCTTCTCTTTAATGTTTATCTAGCCCCACTTTTCACTCTGATTGCCGATTGGGGGGTCAAGGCAATTTCATATGCAGATGATACGCAATTAGTCTTCCCCTTTTCGGATGTGTCAGAGGCAGCTTTTAGCAAAATGAGGGGCGCCTTCGAGATGTGGCTAGATGGATGAATGCTAACAAACTAAAACTGAATGCAAGCAAAACGGAGGTAATATTTTTTGGTAAAAACATTCATCCTCCTTCGGACCTGTGGTGGCCTCCTGAAATGGGTCCACCACCATCCCCGGGAACTACTGCGAAGAATTTGGGAGTAAAATGGGATGAGAATCTCTCCTTTTCCTCTCATATACAACAGGTTACTACTGGTTGTCTCCAGAAACTCAGAATTCTTGGTAGGTTCCTTTCTTTTTTACTGGAAAAGTGTTGCAAAATGGTAGTCCATGCGACAGTTACTTCCAGATTAGACTACGCAAATGGCCTCTATCTTGGCCTGCCTAAATATCTGGTGCAACGCCTTCAGACCATCCAGAATGCGGCTGCGAGACTGATAAATCACATTCCCTTTAGACAGCATGTCTCTCCGCATCTGCGCGCGATGCATTGGCTCCCAGTGGCAAGTAGAATTAAATTTAAAGTTCTTACCTTAGCGTTTAGAGCACAAAAAGGGACCTGCCCCAATTACTTGAAAACTAGACTCCCCCGTTACCATCAGGAGAGGCATTTGCAATCTAATTCCCTGCTTCAGCTACTCGTCCCTCGAGCAAAAAAAGCCAGACTTGGGGGCAGGTCTTTCTCTGCCGGCACGGCGAAACTTTGGAACGCCCTGCCTTCTACCATTCAAGCTGCCATGACAGAATCCTGCTTTAAGAAGCTTTTAAAGACCTGGCTCTTTTTGCAGAGAACCTAAGCATTCCCCCGCACCTCCTGCCCCTCTGTTGTTTTTTTTGCTCTTATAGCGCCGGGACACCTCCTTGTGAGGTAGCTGTTCGCGCTCTACAAATATCAGTATTATAATTATTATTATTATTATTATTATTATGGTCTGATGTGCTGCCACTGCCCTCCATTTAGCATGATGTACCAGTCCACCTGCCCTCCATTGCCCAATTCTATGGCCCATCATTGACCTCCTGCTTAGCCTCTGTGCTCAGCTTGCTGCCCCAATTCTCCTTCACCCTGCCCTCCGATGTCTTTGTGCATGCCCCTGTTCCATCCTATTTGCCCACCATGTTCCATGGACCTGCAACTCCTATCTACTCTGAGTGTTCTGTTGAGTTGCCACTCCCCTCCCACCTGCCTAGCATTGTAAGATGGCTGTAACCTGTCCCTGCCACCTCCACCCTGCCTGTCCACATGCCATGCCCCTATCCCCTTCCTCCTGTCCTCCATGGTCCATTTTACTGCCACACCCTTCTACCCTCCCTGGTCTGTTGGGCTGCAACTGCTCCTCCTGCCTGCCCTGCGCGGTCTGTTGTGAGGCCATTTCCCCTGAACTCTCTTGTCTGTGCCCAGGTCCTGAACCTCCCATTGTGCTGCCACTAACTCTCCCGCTTGCCATACATGGTCTTCTGTGCTGCCATGACCCCTCCCACCTTCCCAGTGTGGTCAGCTAGCTGCCCCTGACCCCATCCCACCTTACCTCCATGGTCTGTGTGTATGCCATCATAGTCTCACTGTTGCTCTCCATGGTGTGTCTTGTTTCTAGTGCCCATCCTCCCTGACCACTATGGTCATCTTGCTGCTCCTGCCCTGCCCCCTTGCCCCCAGCCCTCTGTTTCCATGTGCAGATCCCTATTCCCTCCCTCCTATCTTGTCTGTTCCATTGTAATGCCCCTGATCCGTCCCTCCTGACCTTTATGGTCTGTTATGCTGCAGCTTTCTCTCCTGTCTGTCCATTATGGTCAGCTAGCTACCATTGCCTCTTTCCCCTCTGTTCTCTGTTGTCCATGTGCATGGTCCTGTCCCCTCCCTATTCCTTTCTATGGATTGTTGTGCTGCACTCCCGTCCCGCATGCCATGTGTGGTGTATTGTGCTGCTGCAAACCCTGATGCCTGCCCTGTAGGGTCAGTTTGGTGCACCTCTCCATGTCCCTCCTGTCCTCTGTTATCCGAGTCCATATCCCTACCCCAATTCCTCCTGCCTACCATGATCCAATGTACCATACTTGCGAACATTTGGAACTTGGTAAGAGGGAGATTTTGAAAGAAAACTAGGGTATTGATTTTCCCCTTTGAGTTACATTGAAAAAGAGGAGATTGTAGACAGGAGACAGATCAAATAAAGCCCATTTGAGCTTAAAAACATTGGATGTTTCCTGGCTGAAATGGGTCTGTTGGCATGTATGGTTGTACTACCACTGCCTCTTCCTTCTGCTCACAATGGTCTATTATATTGCCACAGCCTCTCTTGCCAGTCCTGTATTGTTGGTTTGTTGCCCCTGACCCCCTTTCCACTCACTGCCCTCCATAGTCTGTTGTGCTGCCACTGCCCTTCCTGCCTGCCCAGTGTGGTCAAATTGTTGCCTCTGCACTACCTGCCTTCAATTTTCAGAGCCCGTGTCCCTGGCCTCTGCCTCTCAACAGTATCCCAATGAACAACTAGATTGCTAAAATTCTATATTTATTACAAAAGTGTGGAACGCCTGACATCATCTTGATGTAATCAAAACTGTAATACCTAGAGCATTTCCTTTAGAAAATACATATATGAGAGGGTCTTATTTGCATCAAAATTATGGTTAGTGCTCTAAA
This sequence comes from Triturus cristatus, assembly GCF_964204655.1. NCBI lineage: Eukaryota > Metazoa > Chordata > Amphibia > Caudata > Salamandridae > Triturus > Triturus cristatus. Next base: position 241,389,263 of record NC_140582.1, read on the forward strand.
AAACTAAAATGAGGACATATTTTCTGAGTTTTCAAATAGCGACAAAGAACTTTTAAATTATTTGTAATCTTTATGTTTTTTTATCCAGTTGACCACTTGATTAAATGTTGCACTTAGGGGAGAGGATGTGGTGTTACTTCCAGAGCTGCAGACTTTGCAACTGGGTGATATTTGTGCTGCATTTGGGCTCTTTTGTCTCTGGTGGCCATCTTGGGAGATTTATTTGTTATGAAGTTTCCTAATTTCCTCATTTACTGCAGTCTCCTCAGTAGGAACTGCTTTCAGTTTTTTACTTTGATTCCATCAAGAAGGTATTCAGATGTGTCACACATTTGCCATAAATTCTGAATGTTAGCACTCTTGTTGCTCATTAGATCACTGTAGTAAGGCTACTGCTCACCACGGAAGTCTGCTGCTGGTATTAAAAGTGCATGTTTCAGTCTGCATATCAGAATTTTTTAATGAAATAGAAGAGGATTTGAGAAGTCAAAATGTGCCCTAATTTTTCTTTCTGCAGCACTAATCATAATTATTATGGCAAAATGAACCCCCTCATTTTGTTCCTTTGTAAATTAAATGTTTTAAGTGTTACCACTTTATTCCAATCAAGATGGCTTCAGGTGTGCCATACTTTTGTCATAAGTAAGACTGTTAGCGCTCTAGCTGTTCGTTAGAACACTCTGGGACATTCTGTCATTGGGCTATACTTGGGTTACATCTGGGTGATATTTGTGCTACATTTGGGCTCTTTTGTCTCTGGTGGCCATTTTGGGAGACTTATTTGTTCTGAAGTTTCCTAATTTCCTAATTTACTACAGTCTCCTCAGTAGGAAATACTTTCAGTTTTTTACTTTGATTCCATCATGAAGGCATTCAGATGTGTCACACATTTGCCATAAATTCAGAATGTTAGCACTCTAGTTGCTGATTAGATCACTGTAGTAAAGCTACTGCTCACCAGGGAAGTCTGCTGCTGGTATTGAAAGTGCATGTTTCAGTCTACATGTCAGAATTTTTTAATGAAATAGAAGAGGATTTGAGAAGTCACTGAAAATGTGCCCTAATTTATCTTTCTGCAGCACTAATCATACTTTCTATGGCAAAATGTACCCCCTCATTTTGTTCCTTTTTAAATTAAATGTTGTAAGAGTTACCACTTTATTCCAATCAAGATGGCTTCAGGTGTGCAATACGTTTGTCATAAGTAGAACTGTTAGTGCTCTAGTTGTTCTTTAGAACACTCTGGGAAGCTGCAGTAGAACACAAAGGATTCAACTGACAGTCTCTGCCCTTGTTGGATGTACATGTTTTACTGAGAATGTCAGACTTCATTCTCACATGACTGAGAAAGATAATGTGAATTTACAGAAAATATGCTCTCAGTTTAGCTTATAGATCACCTTCCAAACCTCTGTGGGAAAAGCCTGAGAAAATAGTTTTCTCTCAAACATGATTCATGATATCACAGCAGAAGGCTTTTTCACATGGTAAAATCACCTTAGAACACACCACAATTCCTAAAATGAGTATGGTACCATCAACAAATGATTTATAATGTAACTAAAGTCTTAAAACCTTCTATTAACTGCAATGCTTTTTAATGAGGTGTTATCATGTATATTGGTCCCAAGATGGCTGCCAACACTTCTTGGATGAAGTACTGACAGCCAATCAGATCTCACGATGAGATGTGTGGTTAGGCTCCGCCCAGATAGATCTATCTTTTTAACTCTAATTTTCTCAGGAACTACTGAACGGATTTACACCATTTAAGCAAAAGGCATGAGTCTGAACTGAGGACTACCTCTTTGCCAAATTTGGTGTAATTCCGTTCAGCAGTTCGGGCTGTAGCTGCGTCAACAGGTCCTATGGTAAAATGCATCGGGAAAATGCATTTTGGACCCCCCTTTTTTCTCAGCCCCCGCTTGACGAATCCCAGTAAAGTTTTCAGGATAGGAGCGGACCGGTGCTGGCCAAAAGTTTGGAAAATGTCGCGAAGATTCGTCAACCGGCGCCAGACTTATTGGGAATAGAATGTTGCGGATTTCCTATGGAAAATAGGTCCTAACTATAACAACCTACTGGCGACTGCCAGTAGGTAATATATATATATATGTGTGTGTGTGTTACCTAGTGGAAATCATGGCTAATTTGCAAATAATACCAAGCTTGTGTAGAGAACCGCAGAGCTCTGATTGGCTGTTAATACTTCAACCAGAAAATGCTGGCACCCATCTTGAGACTCAGCTTAAGCTGAGTCCCCAGAAAAATGTGAAAAAAAGAAAAGGGGACAGGGTAGTATTACTGTGACCCCCAAGCCTTGGTCTTGAGGTCCCAGAGGGAGCATGGCTGGGTAAGAGAGAATTTTGTTTTTTAAATGTTGCTGTGGATTTGTGGCAATTGATTTTTTCTTAAACAAACGCATGCTCCCCCAGTTGTTTTTAGAAGGGCCTCTTGGTGGGCCAGGTCCTTGGTCGCATTTTATAAAAAACAAGGGGTGCACATGCCCCTTTGCTAAGGGTCTTGGAGCCCTGAGGACCACCACCTATGTGGGGCTTTATTTGTAAAAAAGGAGGGGGCTCACAGAGCTCCCCTCCTGCTGCTCTATAAGTCTTGGGTACCACCACTTCCCCGGGCTAAAGAAGTATTTTTGGGGCTGTTGTGTGGACCAGCACCTCCCCGGGGCTAAATAACACAAAATGCGGTGGCCCTGTGGACACCTGGGCCCTAGGGACCACCTACTCCTCGGGACTAAATATTTTTCTAAAACAATGGGGGAGGGGCGTGGCCATGATGGCGGCACGGTAGGGCGCAGGATAGTGTCCCTCCTGCACAGCCGATCTTTAGCTTTGCATTATCACTTGTTCCTGGAGCCATCGGATCACGCAGCGACCAGGAGTGCCACCGGTACACTGCCGAGCTCCCCTGGGGTGAGTGGCGCACCCGAAGATGTGGCAGGGGTGGATCTCAGAGCCCCGGTGCAGTGAGGGCGTGGGCGGCTGAGGCAGGGATCTGGGCCTGTGCCAGGAGTGCAGGCCTGCGGAAGCGACCACTGGGCTGACTTGGAGCGGTGGTGTGTCATTAGCGACCGCCAATTGCAGAGTGTGAGTTCCCTGCAGAGGACGGCGAGAAGGAAGCTGCGGAGTGCCTGGCGACAGGCGTGGTGTGCGGAGCTGCCCATGATCCCCGCTGGCAGATAGCAGCACCGCAGGTTCGAGGTTGGCTGGTGTCCCGCAGAAGGACCTACGGTTCACCAGGCTGTTAGGGACACCCAGGGGTCTCCCGAGACATGCCCTGTGAAACGCGGCCATCCTGTGCGGCCTCCCTCAATCTGCCGTTCCTGGTGAGTGGTGAAGGGAGTTGGGGCCTGCGCTGGTGTGGATGGGCATAGTGGGGGCCCGGGCGGTCCGCAGATCGGCGGATGGTGTGCTCCTCAGGACGGTGGCCTCCTTCTGAGGGCTCTGAGCAGCGGTGATCTGAACCCGGCCCAGCAACCACAGTGGGCCCCCGGGAGTACCGTCCCATGTGGTGCAGGGTGCATTGTGCCAATTATGCCGCCTGTCATCGCAAAGCTAAGCAACACGGCTTGGGCCCAGCTGGCTTAATGAGGCAGAGCCAGTAGTCCATTGAACAGCAGGGGGGGCCCGGAGGTCTCCTGGGAACCGAACCAGCAGAGCAGCGGCCCAGTGAGTCGGACACCCTCAGACTACCGTGACTGGTGAGTGCCTTGTGCTGCTATTTCTGAGAGCAGTGGCCCGTGGGGTGCTCTGCAGTCGGCGTCATGGTGAGGGGGCAGGCGCAGGGCCCTATCGGTCCGCTGATCGGCGGACGGTGTGTAAGTTATATGTGAGGTCCCACAGGGCATTCCTGGGGATGGAGAGGCTACAGCCCCATCTTAAATAGCGCTGCTCAGCACTGCAGTGAGGCACCCGGATCACGGTGCCCGGTAACACAGAGCCCCTCCACACTGTGCAGATTATCTACCACAACTACTTCAACCGGGGCAGGAGTAGGTCACGACGGTTTGCTTGCTGGATGTGCATGCCATGGCGGCAGCTCGTGCTAGGAGGGAGAAGGGAGAAATCACTGAAGGAGCTCCTCCTAAAGCAGCCAGGCCAGTCCTCAACATCGGCTGAGAAAATTCCCGGGACGATGGAGGGTGATGACTCGCCGGCTAATAAGGCGTTCATGCTAAAGGTCTTCGAAGGCCATAAAGGACGACATCCAGGAGCTCAGGAACCAGCTTGCAGCAGACCTGAAAGAAGTACATTGCGATGTCGATGACATCGTGGAGAGAGTGGCAGCCCTCGAGGAGCATGATGTCAGTAGGAATGAAGAGCTCCACCACTTGCAACAAGATATGCTGCGCCTCCAGGAGCAGAACATTGACGTTCAGGCCCAAGCGGAAGACTTGGAGAACCGCTCCAGGCGGAACAGATGAGGATTAGAGGCGTACCATGGAAGGAGGAGGGGGATGATCTCCGGGCCTACATCTGGGCTCTGTTCCAGCAAATTTTGGTGGAAGATGGGGCAGTGGATATACAAATGGACCGAGCTCACAGAGTGGGACTACCTCGAGGTAACAAAGCCCCTCCGCCAGACATACTCGTGTGTGTACACAAATTTCAATTGAAAGAGTGGATGATACGGAAAGCACAAGAGGCCCAACCCATACAGGTCCGGGGACACACTCCTGCAATATTCCAAGATCTGGCGGCTTCTAAACTCGTCAAACGCCGTGAGGTCAAGGGTGTGACCACACATCTTCATGAGCAAAATATCCCTTACTCCTGGGGCCATCCCTTCTGCCTAATCTTTAAGCATGGTGGCAAGCTGCTGCAGATTCGCTCTCTCGCCGAAGCTATGGAGATCCTAGGCCTCGAGGGCGCAGGCCATGCGGAAGAGGTGGAGCGCTCTAGGGCACTGCATGCCTACCGCTCCACGGGGTGGCAGCGAGTGGGAAAGATAACTCCCGTCAAGAAGCCAGATCAGGCCACAAGAGACAAGAAACCGGAGGCGGTAATTGCCACCCTATCGCAATCGTCCGATCGTCCAGCTACTCCGTGATATAAGCAATTGATGGCTCTGGAATAGGTTCCCAGAGAGGTGTCGGAGGGACGGCATGGATTGTTCTATGGTGCTCTCAGACGGTCTCTCTGCAGGAGGGCGGCTGCGTGTGAAACCTGCCATGGGCTGGGACGTAGTGTCAGCTGCGACCCTCTGGACTTTCTCTACCCTGACAGACTCTAGTCATGGTTCATTTTTGACATTTTTCACTTTTTTCTGTGGGTTCGGGTGGGTTCTCTCCTCAGTGAGTTCTTTTATCTGTCCTATGCATGGCAGTCGTGCGCATGTGGTCCTCTTTTGCCCTCTCTTCATCGCAGGACAGTGCTTACTCCCGCATTGCTCTCCTAACCCCTTCCTTCCCCTCTGGATCTTAAAATAGTCAGTCTCAATGTCCAGGTTCTCAACAATACAGTTAAGCGGAGGGCGGTCTTGTCCTTCTTAGAGCATTACGGGGGGCATTTGTCTCATTCAAGAAACTCACCTATTGCAGTCCGTTACTCCAGCTGCCTGGGTCCTGGACACGGAGTTTACCATTGAAGCAAGGGCTCTCTCTGACCACGCACCCATTACCCTAGCTCTGAGCTTCCCCGCTGCGCATTCTGTTTTCACACCACACTGGCGCCTGCTGCGATCCCCGGATGTGGTTACTGACATCAGGCGATGCATTACTGATTATATAGCAACTAATGACAGGGCTGACACACCACTCTCTTTGGTATTGGAGGCTCTTAAGCTAGTGGCAAGAAGTGCCCTCATTGCTAAAGCTGCCTATGAGAATAAGACCAGACAGGCGAAATGTGCAGATCTTGACGCCACCATTAAAGAATTAGAGGCCATACATAAATGCACGGGTGCTTCCCGCATATGGCTTCAGCTGAAGAAAGCGCACCTTCAGCTCTGCCGTATGGATCTCGACCGGGCTGAACATGCTGTGATCTGCCTGAAACAAATATTTTGTTGGCTCCAATAAAGGAGGCTGCATGTTAGCGCACTTCTTGCGCAGCCAGCAAGAGGCTCATTCTGTTAAATCGCTGCATGATTGGTCCGGTCAACTCCTAACTGGTGACGGACAGATAGTCTCATCCTTCCGTTCCTTTTACCACTCCCTCTACGGGGCGGACCCCTCTTGGCGGTCTGATCCTACCGAAGACCTGAGAGAAGTAGCGGTGACACCTCTGCCCGAGGGCGAAGCTGCCACCCTGGAAGCGACTATTGGCATTGAGGAAGTCATTTCGGCGATCGCCCGGCTGAAGTTACAGAAGGCCCCGGGCCAGATGGCTTCAGCGCCCTTTTTTACAAAACCTACTGTGCTCCTCTGCTCACCCGTCTGTTTAATTTGTGGACTCGGGATCCCTCACCCCCTCTATGCTGCAGGCATCTATCTCGGTTATCCATAAGCCGGGTAAGGACCCTGACTCCTGCAGTTCCTACCGGACAATTTCCTTTTTTTAAAACTTTATTTTCAATATTTAACACATGAACATAGAGCACCTCATATATATTAGACATTGGGTTCAGTGTACAACCAAGAGCGATACAAAGTACATGGGACGTAATAATAGGCAGGCAACGATAATACAGACCCCATCAATAAAGCAACTCTGCACTGATATCTTGCGACATTCTCAAGGCCATCCCCACCCCACCACCCTCCGACAGTTTCCCACCCCATGTAATAAAGGGGAGAATCACAGTACCGTCCCACGGCATGAAGCACTCAGAGTGTCTCATTGTGCGTGATAGGGGGGGGGGGTACCCACCCCCTCAGAGTCCAGCCATCAGCGAACCTCACATCAGGTAATTAGTTAGGCGACCCAGCCTCATCAGCATGTCCCGCCCTCAATAAGTAACAGTGCAGCGGAGCCCATATATCTGCAGGTCTCGATGTAGGTGGTAAGAGTTCAGAATATGTGTTAAGTTGTTCCTGACAGTATGTGAGATCCTGCAGCCATTCCTTAAACTTGGGGGCCCTTCCCCTGCCCCATCTACATGCAACTCTCCGCTTGGCAAGTAGGAAGGCGAGCGCCACAAATTTACGGTACGCAGCTTGTATCGGCTCCACATACCCTAGGAGCGCCAGAACAGGCGAGGGTACAATCTCCGAATTAATCATTAGGGAGAGGGCCTCAAATACCTCGCTCCAATATTGGTTCACTGCCTGACACGCCCACGCCAAATGAAGAAAATCCGCCATAGGGGCGCGACATCTATCGCATCTGTCATCTTCACGAAGGCGATATCTATAAAGTCGAGCCGGGGTGTAGTACACTCTGTGGATATATTTATAATGAATTATTCTGAGGCGACTACTCGCAGAAATGCGATCTGTCTGCTGCAGGCAGAACTCCCATTGCTTGTCTGTTAAGGGAGCCTGCAACTCCTGGTCCCACTTCTCCCGAACCTCCAGCTGCGGGGCAATGACAAGGGTATGCACCGAGCTATAGATCCTAGAGACCAACTTAGCGGGGGCCTCATCAAGAAGGATGCGCTGTAGAGGAGCCACAGCTTGGGGCTCATTCGGGAAGTCAGTCGTTAAGGCCTTAATCCCATGCCGAAGTCTGATGTATAAAAAAACCTCCAGAGGAGAAGGTTGGGTGTCACCGCATAGATGCTCCAGCGTGCGGAATGTACCATTATGGTATAGGTCTCCCCACGTCCTAACATTGAGAGAGCCAGCCCACCTCCGGAACCCCCCTTCCTGCAACAGGGGCATGCTGGGATGATAAATAAGGGGCAGAAGCGGTGCATATACCATAGGGGCCTTTAGTTTAGCAATTATTTTATTCCAGGCCGTCACTGTACTCGCCACTGTCGCAGCCAGCGCATCCCCCCCCCCCGTAACGGGCTATACAATGCACCCTCTATGGGTACCGGGTGCGAAAGCCAATGCTCAGCAGCAAGTTGGGGCATATATCTCGGCTGGTGAATCCAGAAATAGGCGTAGTGGGCCTGCGCTGCTTGGAAATATAGCTCAAAATTAGGTACCCCAAACCCGCCCTGAATATAGGGCCGAGTAAGGACCTCCCACTTGATTCTAGGCGATTTCCCTCCCCAAACCAGTCTGAGGAGCTCCGTACGAAGGTACCGAAAAAAATAACTGCCCGGATAAAAGGGTATATTTAAAAATAGATAAAGCAACTGAGGTAGGATTACCATTTTTATCAATGATGCTCGTCCCGCCATCGAGAGGGGGAGCGTTATCCATCTAGTAATGCAGTCAGAGATGCGAGTCATCGTTGTTCCGTAGTTGGCTCTCATTAACTCATCTTTGCCCTTTTCAATGTGAATACCCAGGTATTTAAAGTCTCCCTCACTCCAGGCGAGGGGGTAGTCCAGCTCGAAACGCTCAGTAGCTGCAGTAAGAGGGAAGATCCGTGACTTGTTCCAATTAATCAGAATCCCCGATAGCTTGCCAAATCGGATGAACTCCCTCAGAATCGGATTTAGATTAATGCTGGGGTCTCGTATATACAGAGTAATATCGTCCGCGTACATTGAGATCAATATCTGCCTTTGAAAGCATCTCAATGCCTTGTCTTTATGGTGTTGCCTAAGTTTTGCTGCAAGCGGCTCCATAGCTATGGCGAATAGAAGGGGCGATAAGGGACAACCCTGACGGGTTCCTCTGGAGATGGGGAATGCCGCAGAAAGAGTACCATTGATCAAGACCGTGGCCTTGGGCGACGTATACAAGAGTCTTATCCACGAGATGAAGATGAGTGGGAACCCCATACATTCCAGTATTTTAAAAACATAATCCCATTCCAGGGAGTCAAAAGCCTTCGAGGCATCCAAAAAAACAGCAGCCATAGGGAGGTCCTCGTGTACGGAATTAAGGATCGAGAAAAAAGTGCGCAGGTTATGGGAAGTCGCCCTGCCAGGCACGAAACCTGCCTGGTCAGGCAAAACCAGGTTAGGGAGGAGCAGATTGATACGAGTAGCGATTAATTTTGCCAGTATTTTCACATCACAATTGAGCAATGAGAGGGGTCTATAGGAGTCACAGTCATTTGCGGGCTTCCCGGGTTTAAGTAAGGACGTAATGAGGGCCATGCGCATCGATGGGGGCAAGTGGCCTGTCTCCAGGGCGTCCTCGTATACCTCGCGCAAGACGGGAGCCATAAACTCTATGTAAGTCTTGTAGAATTCTATTGGTATCCCGTCTAGACCAGTCGCCTTGCCTGATCGCATGTGCATGATGGCCTCATGCACTTCATCCAATGTAAAGGGGGTGCTCAGGAACTCCCTCTGGGCATCACTAAGCCACCCCAGGGAGACATCCTCTAGGTACTCCTGTATCTGCAGATCCCCCGTGCGAGTTGACTTGTTGAGCTGATGATAATGCTCCACAAACGCATTAAGGATATTTTTGGTGTCGTTATAGACTCTCCCCTCCGCATCCCTGATTTCGAAAACGGTGGTGGGAGGCCGCGTCAATCGGATCGTCGCCGCAAGAGCTTTCCCCGGCCGCTCACCCTCCCCATATCGTCTGGCAACCCAATGTTTACCTCTAAACTTCAGTTCCCTAGTGGCCTCATTCGAGTAGTCTGTCAGTTTTTCGCGTAGAAGTGCAAGTGTAGAGTCATCAGGCATGTCAGCCAGTGACCTCTCCAATGTCTTAAGCTCCGTTTCCAGCGTGTTCAAGCGTGATAGTATGCTTTTTAGTACACCAGAACCTTTGGCGATGCAGATACCCCTTAGGGTCACTTTAAACGCATCCCATATAGTTTCCACTGACTGTACCGAGTCTTTATTACGTTTAAAAAAATCTAGACATTCTTCCCGCAGTTCTTCCTGAAACACCGCATCAAGCAGCATCCGTGGTTGCATACGCCAGGCTGTCATTGGGGGGCCCAGGTCAGCCGCTCGCAGTGTGACGCGGACCGGCGAATGATCCGACAAGGTTCTAGGGAGATGCTCCGCTTTAGTCAGAGCTGTATAGAAGGGGGGCGAGATGAAGACATAGTCCAGCCGGGCCCAGGATCCGGCCTGTGCCGTGAAATGTGTGCCCTCTCGAGCATCAGGATGAAGGCTTCTCCACGTGTCTATCATTGTATGTTCAGCTAGTATTTCAGAAAACAGTGTGCGTGCTTGGTGTAGTGGTGCGGGCCGGATGCGATCTGTCTTTTTGTGGATCCAGCGTGGTGTTGCAGTCCCCTCCCCAGACAAGGCGCCTAGGTCCTAAGCCCACGATGATCGCATTGAGGTCCACAAAGTACTGCGGATCATCTACATTGGGGCCATAACAGCAAATCAGGGCAACCGCTACCCCACCCAATCTCCCCCACAATAGGCAGTGTCTCCCATGATCATCACTATACGTTCCCTCCATAATCCAGGGCACCCCCCTTTTCACCAGTATTGCTGTACCCCTAGAGTAGGAGGAGTAGGAAGAGAACAAAGTGCAAGCCGCCCAGCGACAGGCAAATGTGTGGTTAGCCTGCGGTCGCGTATGCGTCTCTTGAAGGAAAGCTATGTGGATATTATGTCGATCTAGATAAGATAATATCTGCCTCTTTTTTCTGGGGTCCCCCAAACCTCGCACATTCCAAGTTAATACGTTTAAGTCAGTGTCCGTTTTACCCATGCTCGCAGCAAAAGGAATCACATTCCACCATTATGTCACCCCGCGTACCACTAGCCTGCGTGCACATGCGAGAGCTCGGCCCTGCCTGTCGACTACTGCGACAGTATGCTCCATATTCTACAACCCTGCATGTGGTGCCACCCGATAGCCTGTGGGCGTGCGCCTGCATCTCAAGTACTAGAAAGTGCTCTCCTCGCATTACCCCAGTATTCAGACATGTACGCTCCCAGTGCAATAAGACTGTAAAATACATGGTGCTAAACATAACAAGAACATTGCAAAAAAATCCCCCCCCCATTCTCCAACCCACGAGTCCTTCCCAGAACAACCCTCAACTGGCAGCCCACCCCACCCACCAGATCGTGAGAACAATCCCCTTAGATGAGGCATAGTACCAAGAGGTATGCAGAACCGTCCCAGGACAATTTCCCAACATGATACAGGTCTTGCCAGTAACCAAATCACATTTTGACATACTCCCCGCCTAGAGGAACTCAAGGCTGCACCAACAGACATTATCCGTAACACAGGTACATGCCACAGTCTTGTCACCAAGCAGTATGAAGCTATCTCAGAGAGACCCAAGCGCTTGCAAGGGACATAAAACCCCAGGAAGGTCTCGCCCCCGCCCCCCACCCACTGAAGCGTCCCCAACTTGCCAGCATCCCAACCCCACCCCCCACCCAAAAACCCCCACAACCCGCTCAACGTGAGCAACTGAGTCAATATGGTCATCGGGGTACTCCCCATGAGGTACAGCAAGAGGGCACCCGTAGCCACTCCCCATAACCCGTCCCATCCCAACAGCAGGGGAGAGAAACGGGGGGGGGGAGAGGTGCCTGGAATACATTACCGCCACCATCCCAAATCCGGCCATAGCAGTTCCTTGTATAGAGGCACTAGCTCGTGCCGCGGGTCCATCAGGTGCGCTGCGGCGCCGCTAGCACCGCCACAGGCCGCCGGCACGGCAAGGAACAAAAAAGCGACAGGTTCACCAACTAGGTGTCAGCCACATGGTCCTCTGCATCCCGGTCAGGTCCCCCATTCCGCACAGTCTTAAGAGTCTTCAAAAAATCGTCCACTTGTTGCGGGTTGGTGAAGAAATGCTGTTTAGCCTGGTGCGTGACTCTCAATTTTGCCGGGTATAAAAGTGCATAATCAATTTGCAGAGCCCGCAGCTTCCTTTTGACCTCCAGAAATTTAATCCTCTGCTCCTGCACAACAGGAGTAAAGTCCGGGTATACAGTGAAGCTGACCCCATCACACGAAAGCGTCTTGTTCGTGCGTGCGACCCGCAGCGCTGCATCCCGGTCACGGTAATTCAATAGTCTGGCAATTATGGGCCGAGGCGGGAGCGCCAGGCTTGGGCCGCGGTCCCAGGGAGCGATGTGCCCTCTCAACAATGAACTGCCTTGACAGCGTCTCACCTCCTACCGTGGCTAGGAGTATCTTTTCCACGTAGTCCTCCATGCGTCCGGTATTGGTGGACTCCGGCACACCAACCACAAGAATGTTGTTACGGCGGCTACAAGCTTCTAACTCCTCGTTCTTTGCAGCTATGACCCTTAATACATTATCCATCCTCGTGAGCTGCGCAGCATGGGATGCAGCGGTGTCTTCGCGGTCAGATATCCTCCTTTCTGCTTCAGTGATACGCTCCTCATGTGAGTCTAGTTTCTGCGCAAATGCGTCCACTCTCGATGACAACCGATCCACCTTGTCCACGACAGTAGCAAAACCCTGCCTCATTTCTTGCATCAGCTGTCGCAAATCCGCTGTCGGAGGGTCAGTACTTGCCCCATCGTCCGGTGGGACGCTACATCGTCCCGCATCCTGGGCATTACGAGCATCTTTCTTCGCTGCAGGGACCTCAAACGACAGCTTGGGCTGGCGGCTGTCGTGCTTACCCATCAGGAGCTGATATCGTGGGCCCACGGCAGTGATCAGCGGGGGCGAGCCACCGGTGCCGGCCAAATCAGGGTCAAGGATGCCAGTCGGAGCAAAGCACCCCCACAGCCGGGGCCAGTGTCCGCAGTCCAAAAGTGCAGGGGGGGGGAGGGGAAAGAGCCACCGCCACGGGCCCCCCAATGACGCTCACACGTCAGCTGGGCCCCTCAGCAGCCACGAAGCCTCACCATCAAATGGGCAGCAGGACCAGCAATAAATGTGCGGTATTCTCTGGAAGGGACAACGGTCCAGCCCTCCAGGGGCTCTCACAACACAAATAGCCTCTCGTCACAGTGGGATCACCTCCATACAGCTGCAAGGCACAGGGATCCCACAAACATGGCATGCGCCCCAGCGACACCGCTGTATGCTCCCTCACCACTTCGCGAGCGGCGGCGCGCAGTCCCTCCTCAGCTCCTCGCAGTGTACCGTGGCGTCCTGCCTTCCTCCCGCACGGCTCGCCGTCACATCAGGCCAACCGCTTGTTCCTCCAAAGCCGGTCAAGCCGCACGGCAGACCTTTCCGGGGCCGCAGCCGTCACACCCGCTCTACGCCGCTCTCAGAAGTCCTCCGCCTCTCGCAGCAGCTCGAACCGCAAGGCGACTCGGTCTCAGGCCGCCGTCCGGGCCCACCAGCCTCGTGGTGCGCCCCGGGCTGTCGTGGATTGCACACCCAATACCGCGCTCCACCGCTGCACAGCTCTGCACCCGCTCAAACTTCAGACGGCGATATCTTCCGCACTTCTTATCCCACAGTTTTCAAACTTTCACCGAGCAACCTCCACAGCAACAGGAGCGGACAGCCGCAGCTTTCGCCGGGGAATCGGTGGATTTAGGAGGATAAATGAAGGATTATTCTTCCAGGCAGCAGGAGCCTCACATCAGTGCGGCCATTCTGCTTGTGCGCCCTCTAGCGCCCTACCGGACAATTTCCTTGTTGAACGTAGATGCAAAGCTGTTCTCCAGTATTTTAGCACATAGGTTGAACCCCCACATGCCGGGCCTAGTCGATCCGGATCAATCGGGTTTCATTCTTGGATGGCAATACAGGGACAATACCAAACGCTTTTGTCATCAAATCGATAAGGTACGATGGACCAGATAGGAAGCCCTTCTCCTGGCGATAGACTTCGAAAAGGCTTTCGACCGTGTGCACTGGCCGTATCTCTTTGCCACCCTTGAGCACTTCGGGCTGGGACCCCGGTTCCGACGCTGGATTGCGAGCATCTACAGCACCCCCCAGGTGGCTGAGCACTTTGAAGTAGGAAGGGGAACGCGGCAAGAATGCCCCTTTTTCCCCCTGCTTTTCGCACTATATATAGAGCCCTTGGCCCAACGGCTTCGAGATCACCCCCTAGCACAGGGCATCCCCTTTGGTCTAGATCATCACCTTATTAGCTTATACGCGGATGACATTATCGTTTCAATTGCACACCCCCTGTCCTCCCTACCGGCCATCATGCAGGACCTTCAGACATTCAGGGCCCGATTCACAGAACTAACTTAAGACAAAATCCTAAACTTACTACCATTTTGGTATTCACAGAAGGCACTTACTCATTTTGGTATTCACAGAAGGCACTTACTCATTTCGGTATTCACAGAAGTTAGGAGTCCTAACTTTAGGACTCCTAAATGCCTTCTGTGAATACCGAAAGTCTTAAAATTAGGATTTTTCTCAGTTTAGTAGTAGTATAGTTAGGACTCCTAACTTTAGGACTCCTAAATGCCTTCTGTGAATACCTAAATTCTTAAAATTAGGATTTTTCTCAATTTAGTAGTCCTAAATTTAGACTTAGGACTACTAAATTGAGAAAAATCCTAATTTTAAGAATTTCGGTATTCACAGAAGGCATTTAGGAGTCCTAAAGTTAGGAGTCCTAACTATACTACTACTAAACTGAGAAAAATCCTAATTTTAAGGCTTTCGGTAGTCACAGAAGGCATTTAGGAGTCCTAAAGTTAGGAGTCCTAAACTTAGGACTACTAAATTGAGAAAAATCCTAATTTTAAGAATTTAGATATTCACAGAAGGCATTTAGGAGTCCTAAAGTTAGGAGTCCTAACTATACTACTACTAAACTGAGAAAAATCCTAATTTTAAGACTTTCGGTATTCACAGAAGGCATTTAGGAGTCCTAAAGTTAGGACTCCTAACTTCTGTGAATACCGAAATGAGTAAGTGCCTTCTGTGAATACCGAAATGAGTAAGTGCCTTCTGTGACTACCAAAATGGTAGTAAGTTTAGGATTTTGTCTTAAGTTAGTTCTGTGAATTGGGCCCTCAGTCAGTTTTCTGGCTTTAAAATTAACATGCGGAAATCCCAAGTACTGAATCTTACCACTAGCCAGCACACAGAGGAGGCTCTCTTTGCTTCGCTTCCCCTTTGACTGGGTGTATGGTTGAGTTACGTACCTTGGCTTGACCCTCCACAAGAGCCTAGCAAAAACAGCGGAGGCGAACGACTCTGCTCTACTATCTCGGATCCGCGCAGACCTCCACCACTGGCGTCGCCTACCCCTGACGTGGTTTGGGAGATTATCCACGATTAATATGAACACCCTACCAAGAGGCCTCTACCTGTTCCAAACACTACCGCTGGAACCTACGCCTCACGCCCTACGATAAATAGAGGTGGCAATAGAGGGCTTCTTCTGTGGCCCGATCTCTCCGCGATTACCAAAACTCAGCTCCAACGTTCCAAGAAGACCGGGGGTCTAGCCTTCCCTAACATCACTCGATATTTACATGCTTCACTCTTACATTATTTAGTGGAATGGAACCGTCCCATGACAGAGAAATATTGGGTCTTCATGGATCAGACGGTCGCGGGCCATGACATCTCGTGAGACGCCTGGTTGCCAAAATCGGCTCGCGCTTGGGGACTCTATTCCTCGCCATTCACACAACCCACTATGCTTGCATGGGACAGGGTCTCTCAGAGGGCCAACCTGACCTCATTCCCGTCTCCCACGACCCCGCTTTTCTCAAACCCCACCTTCCCGCCGGGAATGACCACCAAGGCTGCAGCGCGGTGGGTTGAGGAGGTTTGAAAACATTTGGGGCACTTATTTGACTTTCAGGGCCTTATCCCCTTTAAGGAACTACAATCGGACTATAACTTGCCAGCCACTGATATTTATTTACACTCCCAGATGATAAATTGGTTCTCGGAACCAGGGACGCGTCACCTGGCTTTCTGGCCAATGAAGCCATTTGAGAAATGGATACTTAACAAAAAAGATGATAAAAGCCTTATCTCCGAAATCTACTCTTTCCTTACATCAGCCATCCCAAGGACCCGCACTGCCGGGCAGAAACGCTGGGAGACAGAACTAGAGCGCACGTTGTCTGATGAGGAGTGGGAAGACGTTTTCTATAGGGCACACCACACTACGTACTCCTCGAGCCACACTGAAATAGCTTTTAAATTTGCTACCTATTGGTACTACACCCCCGAAAGGCTCTCTAAATGGCAATCCCACTGTGACGACCTCTGCTGGAGGGGGTATGGTAATCCAGGGACACTTCTTCATCTACTTTGGCATTGCCCCAAATTAACCCGCTACTGGGAACGGATTCTAGATGACATCGACTTGGCCGTCAACACTTCTATACACCGGCTCCCTGCTTACACACTCTTAGGCCTTCCCAATGCGATCACCTTTCCCTTGTGCTCCACTAGGGGGCGACAGATGACACTTGCACTGAACGCTGCTCATAGGGTAATACTGATAAGGAGGAAATCAACAAAGTACCTGATCACACACACTGGTTATTCCAATTATGGA
This sequence comes from Triturus cristatus, assembly GCF_964204655.1. NCBI lineage: Eukaryota > Metazoa > Chordata > Amphibia > Caudata > Salamandridae > Triturus > Triturus cristatus. The sequence goes on from NC_140582.1 coordinate 241,405,654, forward strand.
ATCTTCTGGCGATGGAGAAATTTTCCTTGGTAGTGGCAGGGAAGGGTGAAGATTATGCTAAAACCTGGGCCCCCTTTTTAAATATTTTCTCCACTGAATTCCGTGAATTGACTTGCCCACAATACCTCCATATCCTGAAATTAGTGCCGGACGCCACTGCAACCACCCCATAAGGGTGTGTATTCTCAGCCTTTACCTTCCCCGGACGTGATGACTCCATTGCAGCACCCAAGGCCCATGGGATGACGCACGTGCCTCTATTTTCCTTTATGCTCACTGAGGGGAGGGGGTGGGGGTGGGATGGGCTATAGGGGTTTCTTACTGTTTCTATATTATTTCAAGGTTATGTTTCTTGTTCAAATATTTAACACGTTCTAGAGCCAACGGACTTAAGTGAGATGCATTCCCGCTGCCATGGACTCATTGCTTCTTAACTGATTTGATTTCTTGTCCTTGGCACTACCTAACAGTTACTATCCCCTCTTTTAGTCGCGGCCAGCCCAGAGGGCTTGTAGGCAGCTTGCTGTGTTTAATCTCGAGAAGTCTTGCTTTGATCGTTGCCTTACCAATATAGCTAAATCGCAGCTAGCCGGCCCGCTGGGTTGTAGGCATTCTGCTTGTGTTCCTCTGATTGTGTTCTGTCAATAAAATAGATTTAATACTAAAAGAATGAGGGAGTGACCACCACCTCCCCCAGTGAGGCCTTTGCTCAGAGAAAGAGGGGGGCTGCACTGCCTCTCTCCTTGAGCCATATATAGCCCTGGAGACCACCAATCCCCAAGGCCAGCTCCTGCTATGTCCCAGGATACCCACCCTTGGGCCATAGCTGTTTGTTCTGACTTGGCTAGAGTTTTGACAGCTCTTGCCAAGTCAGAGCAAACACAAACTCCTTTCTCAGCAAGCGAGAGCTGTGAAACTGCTTGCTGAGAGCTGAGTTTTTCTCTGATTTTCTGCCTGCTTGACAGCAGACGAAAAGATTGCTCTCACAGACAGGTAGCTTCATGTTTAGTAGCTCCTGGTCTGTGAGACCAATGCCAGTTCCTGCAGGGGGCAAGGAGCCACCAGGGCACCCACAATCAAGAGGCTGGGACCCGAGGGATTGGGTCCCTGGGACCAAAAGCAGCCCCCTCCCACTTTAATGAAAGTATTTGGTCCTGGAGAGGGGGTCCACGTTGCCCCCGCATAATATTAAGATAGCCCCAGAGAGCTGGTGGTCCACGGGGCATATGAAAGCCCCAGGTGGGGGGGTCCATGAGGCCCCCTCCTTTAGCAAAAAAGCCCCAGGGAGGTGGCGGTCCCTAGGGCTCTTGGAGCTGAATGGAGGGGGGTCCCCATAGCACCCTTCCTTATTATCAGCAAATCCCTGGGTAGGTGTCGGTCCCCAAAGCTTTTAAGTGGAAAAACAGAGGGCAGAAAAATGAGCAGGAAAGACAAAACAGAGGGCAGGAAAACAAGCTTTATTTGTAAAAAAGGAAGGGAGCTCCAGCGTTCCCCTACTGCTGCTCTATACGTCCCGGGGACCACCACTTCCCGGGGGCTAAAGAAGTATTGTTGGGGCAGCTGTGTGGACCATCACTTCCTCGGGCCAAATATTTTCTAAAAGAATGGGGGAGGTGACCACCATCTCACCAGGTTAGGCCTTTATTCAAAGGAGGTAGGGGGCAGTGCTGCCCCCTCCTTGAGCCATATATGGCCCTGGAGACAGCCACCCCCGGGCCAGTTCCTGCTATGTCCCAGGATGCCCACTCCCAGGACATAGCTGTTTGATCTGACTTGGTTGAAGCTTTGACAGCTCCTGCCAAGTCAGAGCAAACGCAAACTTCACACTCAGCAAGCGAGAGCTGTGAAACCGCTTGCTGAGAGTGGAATTTTCCTGTTTTCCTGCCAGCAGGACAGCAGACGAAAAGATTGCTCTCACAGACAGGGAGCTTCATGTTTAGTAGCTCCCTGTCTGTGAGAGCAATGCCAGTACCCGCAGGAGACAGGGAGCTGGCAGTGACTAAGGGGCCCCCCACTGTCCCCAACGGTGCTGACTGGGTACCTTGGTTGGTGCTCCAGGGCACCCACAATCAAGAGACTGGGCCCTGGGGCATGGGGTCCTCAGGATCAAAAGCGGCCCCCCTCCCAATGTAATGAAAGTATTTGGTCCCATGGAGGTGGTGATCCCAGGGGGGCCACGTGTCCCCTGCATAAAATTGAGTTAGCCTTGGGGAGGTAGTGGTCCACGAGGCATATGAAAGCCCCAGGAGGGGGCATCCATGTGGCCCCCTCCTTTAGAAAAAATAAAGTCCCAGGGAGGTCCCTAGTGCTCTTGGAGCTAAATGGAGGAGGTCACCCAGCACCCTCCTTAATATCTGTAATGCCCTGGGGAGATTGGGGTCCCCGGGGCTTTTAAGTGGAAAAACAGAGGGCAGAAAAATTAGCAGGAAAGACAAAACAGAGGGCAGGAAAACAAGCTGGAAAGGTAAAAAAGAGGGTACAAAAATGAGCATAAAAGGCAAAACAGAGGGTAGAAACATGAGCAGGAAAGGCAATACAGAGAGGAAGAGGGCAAAACTGAGGGGAGAAAAATGAGCAGGAAAGGCAAAACAGAGTGCAGAAAAACAAACAGAAAAGGCAAAACAGGGCAGAAGAGGGAAAAACATAGAGCAATCAGACACTCAGATACCCACTCACAGAACCACTCAGAGACTCACATATCCACTTACAGACCCAATGAGATTCTCATATAAACACTCATAAACCAACTGAGATTCATGCACCCACTCACAGATCCACTCAGACAATTACAACGCACTCACAGACAACTCACATACTCACTCACGGACCCACTCAGAATTATGTACCCACTTACAGACCCACTCAGAGACTGATGCACTGACTCACAGACCCACTCAGAGACTCATGCACTCACTCACAGATACACTGATACACTCACGCACCTATTCACAGACCTACTCTGAGAGTAATGCACCCACTCACAGACCCACTCAGAGACTCACACAACCCACACACAGACCCACTCACAGACTCACATATTCACTCACAGATCCACTCAGAGATTCATTCACTCACTCTCAGACCCACTCAAAAACTCATGCACTAATTTACAGACCCACTCAGTTTCTCATGCACTCACTCACAGACCCACTTGGAGACTCATGTACTCACTCACAGACACACTCACAGACTCACACACCCACTCACAGAGTCTTTTAAAGACTCATGCACCCACTTACAAACCCACTTAGACATTCATGCACTCACTCACAGACAGTTTCACACACTTATGCAGGAATTTGCAAACCCACTCAGACACTCTGACATCCACTCACAGGCCCACTAAGACACACACACATGCCCACTCAGACACCCACTCAGACACTGACACACCCTCTCAACAGCCACTCAGCCATTCATGCACTCACTCACAGACTGACTGAGACACTCATGGATGCACTCCCCGACAGTGATGTCATCATTGATTTCACTGACCATGTCTTGAGTGATGTAATATGTGAGACCATAAGTAGTGCTTTGCGACAGCATGAGTTATAGATAGCTCAGGTGACTTTAACTGCTGAATTTCTCTGGTTTTGTATGAGTGAAATGTGAGCCTAACTATGTCTATGTAACCTTTGCTTTTTCAGTGAATGTCTAAGGTTTTTTAATTCCACACATCCCCACACATACTCATACCTCTCTCAGCTCTGCAAACATTTCCCTTGCACTCAATATATTCTCACTCTGCACCCCAGGACAACACTGTTCTAGTAGCCCTGGAGGGTCATTAGGATGGCGGGCGGACTTTGTCCACCCGCCATCCTGTCAGGGAATGGGACCGCCACACTGGCGGGCGCATCCTGCATTTCTAATATTGCGGCGGGCGGTGCTCTCAGCACAGCCCGCCACAATGCCAGGAAGGCATGACATGCACTTCCATGCACAACGTGGCAGGCACCGCGCGGTGCCTGCCATGTTGTGCATGGAGCTGCAGGGGGGTACCATAGGTACCCCCATGTGCACCCCCCAGAATCCCTGGGGGCCTGCTACGGGCCCCCAATGGCAAAAACCACCTACCTTTCGCCACCACGGAAAGGCACACCCCCGCAAGTATGCTAATATGGATGGCGGAGTCTCCCTGACACCACCACCATGTTAGCTGCTTTTCCGCCCGGTCGACTCTGCGACCAGGCAGAAAACCGGCGGATGGTCTTTCCATCCGCCGGGGTCCCCCCACACCATGGTAATGTGGTGGGGGGAATTTTGAAACGGGCAGTGGTTTTTAGCGGGCCGATCGCCACAGCCATATGGGCGGTGACAATCCGCCCGCTATCCAAATGAGCCCTTAAGTGTTTAAAAAAACACTGTGTGTTTTTTAAATACTTAGACGATTCGAGGAAGGACTTCTACAATATCTCGCCGAGAAAAGTATGGGCAACATAACATTTAGTGGTGTTGTTTTCCACTAAGATTCCTAACAAATTGCAGGATACTACGAAATGAGGTAATATTATGTGAATTTATTTCTAGTTAAAATAAAGATAACCTAAAGTGAGAGCCTCCACACCATTAAACAATTGACAGTAAGGCTTTCTGTATCATGTACCATCTGCAGATACCAGAAAGTATTTATTCTGTGAAGAAAGACTTCGTATAGGCATCTATGCAATCTACTGCTCACTAAGCACACCAGTAACCCCAGAGAATACAATACAGATAGTGGTTACAGGTAATTGCCATTATTTATATCAAAGATTTTCATTACTTAAAACCAGGCAAGGGGACACAAGACCCCTCAGTAAATGCTTGGCAGAACAAAGGTGTCTATGCTCTCTTTGTTTACTTCTATTCTTACTTAAATGTGTTTCAAATCCTTTCTTTACATCTTTAAAAACTATTATGATAAATGTACACTCTGTATAGGTCTATAATCACACTATGATGGAATAAGAAAGCATCTTGGGATCCGTGTCTCTACTCACTATTTAGGCCATATTGAATATACAGTGTCTACCAACAATTCCTTAGGAAGATTGGCTAACATGAGCCACTACACGCAAAGAGTGAAGAGAAGTTTTTTCTCTCTCTTATATTTTCAAACTTAATCCTTTAATTATTTTTTTTTTGTTGAAAAACCTTTATTCTTTAAAATCAGTGACACAGCTATTCAGCCGACAACCCGGAGGTACGGCAGCTTTAGAAACACAACATCTGCGAGTGTCCACATTACACAGACAGGAGAATCAAAGGTTCTATTTTAAATAAACACAAACCCAAACCTGAACATAAGCAAGGCGATAAGTACTGAAAGCACAAAAAGGGTTCCCATCGGGGGGAGCGAGCCCCATTTCGTCCATCAGACACAGGTCTATAATAAGGGAATTGAGGGGAAGTCAGAGACTTAAGAAGACAAACACATACCAGCGAGGAGTACAAAGCCGGAAAGAAAGCTAAGGGGAGAGCTGCTCCTCTGGCGGGTCCGGGTCTGGGGGCAGGCATATGCCCTCTCTGTATTGGTTCCATCGCCCCCATACAGAGTGCCATTTCCGAGGGCGCCCTCGAGCACAGTACACTGTCTTCTCCCTGAACATGCTCCAATCCATGTTTTCCATCCACGCTGTCAATGTAGGAGGCCTAGGAGAGCCCCACAGGCGAGCGATGTCGCGCTTGGCTACCATGTTACCTAGGGTCACCCACTGGGTCTGCGCTGCGTCGTGGTCAGTAGGACCCCAAACATTCAGTAGACAGCACCGCGCCTCCGGCTGCATGACGATGCCCGTCACCTCCCCCATCACATCGTGGATTCGCTTCCAAAACTCCATAATCGCACCGCATTCCCAAATAATATGTAGGAAGGTGCCCACCATACCACAGCCTCTCTTACATAAGCCCTCCTCAGAGAAACCCATATGGACCAGCCTGGGCCCTGTCACGTAGATCCTATGAAGTATTTTAAGCTGCACCAGCCGCAGGCGCGCGGGGATCGCAACCTCTTTGGGAGAAGAAACTGCATACTGCCAATCCTCATCATCTAGTTCGAGGCCGTCCCTGGTCCATTGATCACGCAACCCTAGAAGAAGATCCGCCCGAACATTAATTAGTTTCTTATAAATGAGCGAGATCGTACTCTCTGGCATATGGCCATCCAGGATCCGGTCCTCTAACGGAGAGGACTCGGGCACCTTCTCCCCTTCTACAAGGACTGACCGCAAGGCGTGGCACACTTGAGCGTATCGGAAGAACTCCGTACTCCCTAGCTCATATTCCTTCTGCAGCTCCTCGAATGACTTTACCCTACCCTTAACCAAAAGGTCTCCAACCCTGGATATACCGATCAAGTCGCATTTCTCAAACCCTTTTGTATGCCATAGCTTTCCCAGAATATCGGAGTCAAACAGAGGGGTTGCAAGGGTAAGCTTACCCTTCCAGCCCAGTGAATCCGTCGCCACCTTCCATACATGCACGGCCACCCTGGTGGGCCCGGTAAGGGTTAAGTCCGACGACTTCGAGTACAACGCTCTGTGGTAATTACCCCCACGCAGCAACCATCGGTCCATGGCGTAGCCGGGGCTCAGCGCCGGACCATATACACCATGGTTAATTGCGCTCAACTGAGTGGCCCAATAATAACGTCGAATGTCTGGAAGCGCGATACCCCCGTCATACCACGGAAGCGTCAACTTAGCAATCGCTATGCGTGGACGCCCTTCCCACAAGAGCGCGCGCTGGTGGCTTTCGACCTCACGGAAATACCTGGACGGGACCAAGTCAAGGGTATTCTGCAGGGCATAGAGGAAACGGGGAAGAGACATCATTTTAAACAGGGCGGCACGGCCAAGGGGGGAAAGCGGCAACCGCCGCCAGCCCGCCACGTCCCGTCGCAGACGTGCCAAGGGAGGGAGCAAGTTCTTCTCGTATCGTAAAATGGGGTCGGTGGAAATATAGATCCCCAAATACAAAAAGCCCTGCGGGGCTATCTGGATCGAACAGTTGCGCGGGACAGGCGGGACGTCCCCACACAGGACATACAAGTATGACTTCCCCCAGTTGATGACAAGACCAGAGTTCCGACCGAAAGAAGTCAAGACATCACAAACCACTATCAGAGATTTCTTAGGCGAGGCGAGGTATAGCAGAATATCGTCGGCGTAGAGGGAAATACGGTCCTCGTGGTCAGGCGACCAGCGAAGCCCACGTATATCCGGGTGCCATCGTATCCACGCCGCCAACGGCTCAAGGGCAAGGGCGAACAACAACGGCGACAGGGGACAGCCCTGCCAGGTGCCTCTCCCAAGCTCGAACGGCGTCGACGCCCGCCCGTTCACCACGACGCTAGCAAGAGGCCCCTCATAGAGCAACCTCACCCAGCCTACAAATCCAGGCCCAAAGCCGAACTTGGCTAACACAGCCCATAGGTATGCCCACTCCACCGTATCGAAGGCCATCGTGGCATCGAGGGACGCCACGATAGCCGGCTCCCGTATCGTGCCCGCCCTAGCGATCACTCCATGAAGGCGTCTAAGATTCAGTGCAGTGTTACGGTGCGGGAGAAAGCCCGACTGATCCGGGTGGATCAAGTCGCCCAGTACCCGGACCAGGCAGGTAGCAAGGATCTTAGCAAGGATTTTCGGCTCGGCGTTGAGAAGTGATATCGGCCGATAGGAGCCACACCTGTCCCGGGGCTTACCGTCTTTATGTATTACCACAATCGTCGCCAGCCGTTGATCGAGCGGAAGAGACCCAGTCACCCGCGCCTCCACGAACATGGCACGCAGGTGAGGAGCCAACTTATCCGGACGAAGCTTATACAGCTCAATCGGCAAACCATTTGGGCCCGAGGCCTTACCGGAGCGCAACGCATGGATGGCACACGCCACTTCGTCTACAGTTATGTCTCCATCGAGGTCATCCCTATCAATGGCAGAAAGGCAGGGCAGAGCGATATCGCGCAGGAGGTCACACGAGTCCTCAGTCGGCCTATCCGAAACCGAGGTGTATACCGTACGAAAATAGTCCGAGAAACACTGAACTATACCGTCGGGGTCAGTGACGACCTCTCCCCCATCCATCGACAACTCCGGCACCACTCGATTAACACGCTCTTTTTTGTCCAACCACGCCAGCAATTTCCCGGCCTTATCACCCACATCGTACAATCGACCCTGCTGCTCCCTATGGAGGGTCTTGGCAGCGTTCGTCACCAGGTCCCTATATTCCAATTGCTTCAAGCTCAAATTATGCAGTGTGGCCGGTGCAACATCCTCTTCCAAGGCCACTTCTAAAGCCGCTATCTCGTCCTCTACTTGCGTCACCTCGGCGTCCCTCCGCCGCTTGGCGGCCACTACCAAGGAAAGGGCCTCCCCTCTCAATACAGTCTTAAAAGCTTCCCACAAGGACATCGCAGATTCAACTGAACCCTGATTATCTCGGAAATAGTGATCAACAGCCTTCAGCAACGCACTACGCAGCTTGGGGTCGCGAAAGTACCAGGGGTTAATGGGAGCCACCCTGTCCCCCACCACCCGGCCAACATCCAGACGGGCCCACACCGGCGAATGATCAGATATGCCCTGCGCCATGTGCCTAGTCTCAGACACCAATGAGGCGTGCGCAGCCAGAGTGAGCAAGTAATCAATCCGAGAGAGACTCCCGTGGGCCCCAGAATGAAAGGTATATTGTCTCTGAGTGGGGTGCCGTAGCCTCCAACAGTCTACCAGACCAAAAGTATCTATAAAGTCGGGAAGCCACTTCTGAGCACCCCCGGTGTCCCTGGGCGGGTACCTATCAAGCATTCCAGATCCAACCGCATTGAAGTCTCCTCCCACTATTAGCAGCCCCTCGGGGAGTTCCAACAAGGCCTTGCCCAGATCAGCAAACGTGGAGGCCTGCAGGGCAGGGGGGACATAAACAGAAACCAATACCAACGTTCTACCCTCCCACCTCCCCGCCACAGCCACAAATCGCCCCCTGTCGTCAGCGATGGTAGAGTCAACCTCAAATGGTAGGGAAGCTCTAACAAGTATGCCCGCACCCTTGGAGCCCGAAGAGAACCCCGAGTGAGCAATGAATTTATAACCCTTTCTGTTAAGTGCATAACATGTATTCCCTATAAGGTGGGTCTCTTGCAGGAGGACCACGTCTGGCGAGGACCGTTTAAAGAATTGCAGGACAATCCCCCGTTTAATACGATCCCCTAAGCCATTAACATTCCAGCTAATTATGTTTAAGCCCCTATCCCCCATCCCCAAACACAAAGAGACCTCCACCCCCCCCCGGAGAACCACGATCGGACAATAATGAAAACAGTTGCTACGCCTTGCAAGAAACCCCCCCCCCCAACAACAACCCCAACATCCCGAATCCCCCCCCCTCCCTGCACCCCTGCGTCAGCTTACAAAGCCCCCCCAACTTGCAGTGTGCCTGTCGCCCTATCCACAACAAATCTACAAAAAGTACCCCAAGGGAGGAAAGAGCTCCTATCGTCCCCCCGCCGCCCTCCCATTACTGCAGTAGGGTGCGAGTCACTGTCCGGGGCTGAGTCAAAACAGATCGACACCGGAGGTATCACTTTTGTCCATCCCTGCCGCCTTCCGCTCCATCCACGCGGTCCCGGCCGGGCTGTCGCCGAGGGAGCGCATCCAACCAGTCCCCTGCCATGTCCGGTGATTCGAAGAAGAAAGTCCGATCCTCATACACCACACGTAGCCTGGCGGGGAAAAGCATGGCATACTTCAGGTCCATCTCCCTAAGCCGCCGCTTCACCCCCAGGAAACTCTGCCTCTGTTTCTGCACCATCTGGGTGAAGTCAGGATAAAAGCTCACAGAGGCATTCTGAAAAGGCACCGGGCCTGTCACCCTCGATGCTTGCAGGATAGCGTCTCGATCCCGAAAATTAAAGATACGGGCGACAATCGGCCGCGGGGGGGCTCCCACCTTAGGCCGTCCACCAGGCACTCGGTGCGCCCGCTCAACCGCAAAGAACCTGCCGAGTCCCTTGGGTGCAAGATGATTCACCACCAAGTCCTCAACGAGTAAATCCACGGAGAGCTCATCCAAAGTTTCCGGGACCCCAATAAGGCGCACATTGTTGCGCCGGGCCCGACCTTCAAAGTCTTCGAGCCGGCGGGCGGAGCGGTCATTTGCGGTTCGTAACTTACGAACCTCAGCCTGGAGTTCCGAGACATCGTCCGCGAGGCCAGTAGCCTTGAGGTCCAGGGACTTGACCCGCTCGTTGGTTTTGCCCAGGTCCGCGCGAATCAAGTTGACATCCACCAAAATCATGTCCACCTTGTGCGCCAGGGTCTCGAACTGTCGCCCAATCGAGGATTGCATCCCATCTATCGCCCCCTTGATATCCTGCAATGATAACTCCGAGGCTGGGGATGAATCGGCCTTCTGTGCTTCCAGCGACTGTCCCGATCCACCAGGCGACCCCGTCTGCTGGGCATAACGATCCATGTTGTTGGATTGGATATAGCCTCCCCGCCTGGTAGTCTTAGACTTCGGCTTGTCTGCCTCCGATTTGGTCGACATCTCGAACGGCTGGGCAGTCAGTAGCAAAAAGACGGCCCTCAATCAGCCAGAGGAAACAGGGTCAATTAGGACTTCAGCAGCCAGCCAGGGTCGAGTGGAGGCCTTCCAGTCAACAGGGGATCGGCACGAAGCACTCCCAACCCAGAGCAAGCCAAGGGCGTGAAAGCGAAAGTGAAAGTGCAGCGGCACCCGTCCGCCAGTTCACACCTCCCAAGGCCGCTGTTGTTCAATTAGTGGCCGGGCATCCTGCCAACGCAAGTCCCTGGCATCCTTTGGAGGTAGGCCGCAGTCTTCCGCCATGCACAACTTCGGTCCCCGGTGGGCGATCTTAGCCCGGACAACGACAATCGCCTCAGCTGCGACTCATCTTCAGGATTCCATGCATGAAAATCAGGATCTAGGACAGGATAATTGCAGGAGGGCGCGAGGGTCGCGGGAGCGCAAGGCTCAAGCGGCCATCTTGATCAAGCGCTAGGCTCCTCCCCCAAACTTAATCCTTTAAAATCTTATTTGCATCCTTTGGTTTTCACTTGATGACGAACATGACTAATCGTCGCCAATGGAGGCCATAACTTTATTATGATAAATGTTTTTAAGGGGAACATTCGCTTGTTTTGTTCTGAAGATATGGTTTGGAGATATGTAAGATATCTCCAGGGGCCTTTATACAATAAATTAAGACTGATTTTCTTGCTCCTTTATCATTACGGAATATATATTCCCCCCCCCCTCCTTCCACCCGTTATAAAGTAATAAATAACAGGTCCTGAAGAAGATGGTTTTCAAATAACTATACCATTGAAACGTACGTCGACCAGAGTGAGAGTGCGACACCCCAGCTACCAGCACAGCAATTGAGGGTTGATTGTATCATCCGGTTCTTCAATCTGTGCATGCAGTGTTGTCCTGGGGTACAGAGTGTGAATGTATTGAGTGCAAGTGATATGTTTTCAGAGTCGAGAGAGGTGTGAGTATGCGTGGGGATGTATTGAATTAATTTGATATTATTTCATTGTATGTGACTTTAATAGTGCTGAATGTACTTGTATTTATGGTACAGCATTATTTGAAAGATGATGTCAGTCACATTTTTATAATCAAAAACATATATATATATCCAAAATAATGTTTTATATGATGTGGAAAACCAAGAGATAAAAAAGATAAAAAAGAAAAAAATGAAATCAAATGTGTAAGAACAAGTAATTATTCTTTGTGTAGAATATGATTATGCCCTTTGTTTGAGCTTTGAGAAGCCACTATTTAAAGAAATTTAGATTGACAGAACGTTACTCTTGTAGATTTGGTTTGCTTTCCCCCTGCTCCCTGACCTTTCCAGTTACTTTTTTCGGGGGGTGCTTTGCTATTCCAAGGCCACAAAACCCACTGCCACCGCCCTCAGGACCTCCCCCCGGACCAACCCCCCTACTACCATGAGGCAGCGCACAACAGGACACCGGACCTTCCAAAAACGGCATGGCCCCTCAGCCACACAATAGCTGAATGTAGCGAGATGTGGCAACCAAACATGTGTGAAGAACGAAAGTCACCCACCAATAATAATGCACACAATACCAAGAGTACAGGGTGACACATTGGCGCTTGCGGCCCAGGTGACGGCAGCACTACAACAGGGACACCCGCATCAATTGATTCCTCATAGAGGCCAGGACGGAACCACGCCTAGAGCACCAGAGTCATTGTTCACAGCCTCACACAGGACTGGCATACGCCAGGCCAGTCCAATCCGTTTACACATACAGGGAGGGACAACAATGCTATATGGCCCAGCTTTTCATTCTAGTGACCTGCTGCTCACAGGTCTAGTGGTCAGTGCGCCACAGTCACTCCCTGATGGCTGGTTTCCACCCACACCAAACCCATCAAGCACAGGCGTCACAGGACACGTGATCCTGCCAATAAAAACGCCCAGACACACGTGCTCCACGCCATTTCCATTTCAGACTTGGTGCACCGGATGCACTGCGGCCGGCACAGGCACACCGCCACGGGTCGGTGAATTTCAGTCCACTGAGGTAGGGGCATTGTGAGTGCTGAGCGGGTGTGCAGCCTGCGATGATGCCCCGTCCTGGTGGTCCAGACAGCTCATGTTTTGTGTGTCCTGCTGGACCGCAGTGTAGGCCTGAGCCATTGAACAGCGGGGGCCTACCGCCACGTGCGTGGCCTCACTGGTCACTGAGTTAGTGGCACCGCAAGGGCTGAGCGGCTGTGCAACCTGCGATGATGATGGGTGCACTGGTATGTCCTCTGCCATGGCAAAATCAAGACGCAGCACCAAATGTGAGACCTGTTGACCTGCGGAGTGGGGCTGCATAATGTGGAGGGTGCCCTGGCAGCGAAAAGGTGAGCAGTGAGGCCTGGGTGCGCAGCGGCGGGCAAACACCTCTGGGCAGTGGAAGTGGATGATGTGCAGCAGGTCCAGAACTTTGACTGTCTTGAGAACTGTCTCTAGCAATCTTAGCTGCAATAGTAGCTTCTTGATCAATTTCTTCATTAAACATTTTCAGATAATTTGCAAAAACTGGGCATTCAATGCTATCTTTACATGCATTGAAAGAATCTTCATAGCACTGAAAATCTCCAAGTAATTCCAATTCCATATGCCAAGGCTTGAACAGTTGTAAAAGTGCTAAATAGTAAAATGCTCTTTTATCAGCAGTATCACAACTCAGTTTCCATCCTTCTGAACCAATCACTGCATATTTTCCTTCATTTATGTTTTCTGTAGTATTTTTCTTAAAACTGTAAAATTGTAGCACTTCATAGAGACATATGTTCTCAAGATGACGACTTCTATTTGGATAGTCTGTATCCAACATGTTTGGTTTGATAATATCTGTACTTCCCGGTTCATTTACTGCTAAATATTTGATTTCTTGTATAGGTTTAAGTACTCAATTTCGGGTTGCAGCAAGACCTAGACTCACCCAAATGATCCCTCTTGACGTTGAATATAAACTTGCAGACGACAACCGATCCGATCATTTGTACGCTCCAATCTCTCGATGGGATAACATCTTCAAACTAAAACTGTACAATTTCTTACTAAGACTCTTCTCGTGGGATATTTCTTCCCCCATTTCTTTCAACTCCGTCTTTTCTGATTTTGTTATGTATGATGTTACATACCGAGCAACAGCAATGGAATTGTCTGCAACATACTGGATATCCATATTAGCATTCCACATTGAGAGAATAACTGGATTATAATCATTGATATACTTTGATTCTTCACTTCTTCTCAAATTGTACGTATTATTTGGAGATTTTCTAGTGATGGTATGTCTCACTGCTGACATGAAACTGTTTACTCTTCCTTTGGATATTACTGGATGTGGAAATCCAAAACGACATTTGGTATAAAACTTTTCCTTCGACTTGTATTTTCGTTGACAGTATTTGTCACATCGATGACTTTGGAATCGTAACACTTGTTGCCTTAAGGTGTTTTCTTCTGTTCTTTTTGGTATAGCACATGTGACATAATCTTCAGTAAAAGATAAAACAGTGTCATCCGAATCAGTTCCAAATTTGGGTGCATCCTTGATCCATAAAAGCATATGTATATGAGGAGCATCTCTAGCTTGATACTCCTTTCTCCAAAAGAAATCAATAACTTCTCCAAGAGGAGGATTCTTTTCATTGCAGATAAAAGACATCATAGCTTCAAACCTATTGTTGAAATATCTGCATACATTTACAGGATCCAAAGAGCACAATTCTCCAGGTGTCTTGTGTTCAATATATGTAATATTTGAATTTGCCTCTCGAAGAAATTCAAGTAAATCATCCCAAGCGTATTCAGCACAGCTTAGTGTAAAAAACAAACCACGTAGGAGTTCCTAAGTTCCTTAGCATGCATTTAAGTTCTCCATGACGATGATACCAATACTCATTAGTACCGCGCTGACATGCCATCAAATTAATCAGTTGAGATTCTAAATGTTCGTCTCTCTGAATCCATGAATTCCTTTGCAGAAACATTTTGAAGATGTACTCCTGTTTTTAAGATGTGGTTGACTGCATATGAAAGTCCAGACAAGTCACTCTCAAACAAAAGATGAAATATATATGGGATACATTGTCGAAATCTTGGATCTTCTGCATAAAATCTTGTTGTTCGATATTCTGATGCAGGAATCTGTACTGATCGTTCATCATATTGTCCACCTTTTCCAGTTGGGAACAGCTGGGGAAAACAACGAGCTTCTGAACTTTTTTCCCATACACTCATGGGAGTTCCCTTCACTTTTTTCATTTGGAATAATTCAATAGTATTCCCCATCACTTCTTTTGAATGAAGTGGACGTACACTATAATGTTCATAAATTTCTTCACTTTTGGACATGTCAACTTTTTCAATTTGACCACTTCACGTTTCACTATCATCTCCTAAAACTATTTCTTCTTCTTCTACATACACATTTTTGTAGTAATCATTGTTTTTTATAAGATATAATGTTGCCATTTGCACTTTCCTAACATCAACTAATTCTTGCCAAATGCTCTTACTCTTAGTAGGAACACCATTAACTAGAATAACTAGTGGTTCACTTTCTACATTTTCTACACCAATAGTTTCAATATTTTTCTTTAAATCTAGAGGTAAATATACAACTCTTCCATTTAATCCTCGCTGTAAATCTGTAGGAGGCAGTTTACCTATTTTAGGCTCCATGAGAACAATAGCCTGAAATGGGTGCACACATTCAATCAGAATAGACTCATACGTGTTTAAATCTATCAGTTCTGGAGGAATAGTTACCAACTCTAGATTATTATGGACAGCTCTAGCAGGCATTTTATTATCGTCTAATTTGTTATAACAATATTTACAAATACGCTGATCAGTACCCAAATCAAAGCAATCCTTTACCAACAAATAAGTTACAAATTCCTTCCATTTATCATTATTTTCTCTTTCACTTTTCAAATATAGATCAACAGTCCTAGTCTGATTTCTATAGTG
This sequence comes from Triturus cristatus, assembly GCF_964204655.1. NCBI lineage: Eukaryota > Metazoa > Chordata > Amphibia > Caudata > Salamandridae > Triturus > Triturus cristatus. Next base: position 241,421,180 of record NC_140582.1, read on the forward strand.
AGTTCGTCGGCAACAAATACAAGTGTAATTGGCCTTTCACATGAAATTACCTAAAACTTTGTAATTTGTTCTTCAAACTTCTCTGTACTACTATTTTCCACATTTTCTTCAACATCTACTTCTATGAATGTCTCACTTTGTTCTGTCTCTCCTTCAGGACCAAAGTAACAAAACTCTATTTCATCACAAACTTTTGTAACATCTGATACTGTTCCATGCAAAAGAGCACAGTTTAAGTCATTTAAAATTAGTGCTGGACTTTTAGCATAATGCAATCTTCTCACAAACTTCCGCATTTGAGAATGATGTACTGCTAACATTCTAAAATGATGAAAAACACTTTGACATACTTTTCTTGAAAGACAAGCCACAGAATGACCTTGCAAACCAGTATTTTTTCTTACTCTGCAAGGATCTAGTCCTTGCAACATCTTAATCTTTTGTTTAACACTTTTTTTTACTATAGACTCGTAAGAAATTGCGTAAAATTTCAATAGATTCCTGTCGTATACTACAAATACTAGTACAATCCCAAGTATACACAGGAGCTTTAGGACGTCTCCCTAGAACGTCATCAGCTATCACTTCTTCTACATTTCCGGTAACCATCTTCTCTTTCTCAATTGGACAACCATTTTTAACCTCATAAGCTCGGCCACTGGTATCAACTGCAAGCAACAATGTATTGGTTTGAAAATAACTCTCTTCATTAAAAAAAGCCTTTGAACTTGAACTGTATTTCCATTCACCCAAAAAAATATCACAAAAGTTACTTCTGTTAATTGCTCTCTTCTTCTTACTTTTGGCCTTCATAAAATGTATTGGTTTATCAAGTGATCAAATTCTGTTTAAAACTAAAACGAATAATTTCCTTTTTAATTCAAAAGCCTTCTCAACAATAGTTTCAATCTGTTTCTTCTTTTTATAAAATGCTGATTTTCTTTTATATTGCTTCACATCTTTCAACAAATTAAAACCAACTCTTTTGTAAAACATTCTCTTTCTAATTTCTTCAAACTGATTATTTCTCCTTTTACCATACATTGATTCTCCAGAATGCATTTTTCCATTAACTTCTCCTTTTTTTCTTTTTATTCTTCTTTTTTGTTGGGGCATTCTTTATTCATTCCACATTGTGCACACTGTTTTTAGCCTTTGAAAGTTTTTTAACAAATTCTTTTGTTCTCTTACCAGAAGACTTTTTCTTTTTTCCCACATGTTGTAGTTCATCTAATTTTTGCTGTTCTATTTTCTTCAAATAATACTCCTTTTTTGTTGTTTCCTCTTTTTTGTTATTCTAGTCATGGCAAGATTTTTTTAATGATGATGAACAATATCTGTAAAAAAAAATATGCATATATGACATTATTAAAATAGATTTATAAAATATACTATTGTATTACTTAAGAAACACGTTGTATATAACGTACATGGCTACTACTTGGGTAATTGTAGAAGTGAATCAGTACTCTGCATGGGGTTAGGGGACTGGATAGATTGTGAAAATTTGACTGTAGCACTGTGTGTGTTAATGCCTGAGTCATTGTACAACTGCATAGACAGTGACTGGGTAGGTAGAGTGCTACTAGTTGACAGCAGAGTGAGCTTATAAGTACATGGTTCTGTCAAGATGATTGCAAGAGTGGACAGAGAGTGACAGTGTGATTGGGGCACTGCATTAGCACTATCTGGATTATCGCAGGACTGAATCAGTAGTCTACAGTGGGTTAGGGGCCTGCATAGATTGTGCAGATTTGACTGTAGCACTGCATGTGTTAATGCCTGAGTCATTCAACAAGTGCATACACAGTGACTGGGTAGATAGAGTGCTGGTAGTTGACAGTAGGGTAACTTTATAAGTGCTTGTGCTTTGGCACAGAGATTAGATAAGGACATGGTTCTGTGAGGATGATTGCAAGAGTGGACAGAGAGTGACAGTGTAATTGGGGCACTGCATGAGTACTATCTAGATTATTACATGAGTGAATGAGTAGTGTACAGGGGGTTAAGGGCCTCCATATATTGTGCACATTTGACTGTAGCAATGTATCTCTTAATGCCTGAGTCATTCTACAAGTGCATAGACAGTAACTGGGTAGATAGAGTGCTAGTGTTTGAGAGCAAGGTGAGTTTATAAATGCTTGTGTTTCGGCACAGAGATTAGATAACGACATGGATCTGTCAGGATGATTGCAAGAGTGGACAGAGATTGACAGTGTGATTGGGGCACTGCATGAGTACTATCTAGATTATCACAGGAGTGAATCCGTAGTCTATATTTGGTTTGGGGCCTGCATAGATTGTGCACATTTGACTGTAGCACTGCATGTGTTAATGCCTGAGTCATTCTACAAGTGCATAGGCAGTGACTGGGTAGATAGAGTGCTGGTAGTTAAGAGCAGGGTGAGTTTATAAGTGGTTGTGTTTCAGCACAGAAATTAGATAAGGACATAGTTCTGTAAGGATGATTGCAAGAGTGGTCAGAGAGTGAGAGTGTGATTGGGGCATTGCATGAGTACTATCTGGATCATGGCAGGAGTGAATCAGTAGTCTACCGGGGTTAGGGTCCTGCATAGATTGTGCACATTTGACTGTAGCACAGTGTCTCTTTATGCCTGAGTGATTGTACAAGTGCATGAACAGTGACTGGGTAGGTAGACTGTTGGTAGTTGAAAGCAGGGTGAGTTGATAAGTGCTTCTGTTTTGGCACAGAGATTACATAAGGATATCCCTCTGTCAGGATGATAGGAGGAGTGGCCAGAGACTGACACTTTGATTACTAAATTGCATGGCTAATTCTTGTTTTTTTGCAGGAGTGAATTAGTAGACTGCACGGGTTATGGGACTGTATAGGTAGTGTACATTTACCTACATACTAACTACGAAATTAGACATTAAAGAACCACAAAAACACTTCTCATGCACTTATAAAATCACATATTCACTACCTTTGCACTCCTCTAATCTATCAGGTACCTCTCATTAATTCATTAAAGATAGCTACATCTATGTAAATGTAATCTAAACAAATACATGACTCATGACATACTATTCTCTTTAAGGAGACAACTACTACATACCAGAAAGAGTAAAATGTAGTGTTTTTCTTTTGAAATACATATTGCCAATTTAATCTAGAAATCTGCAACATCATCAAACTGTACGTCTCAGCAGACTTAATTAAGAAGAGTAATCAACAACACCTTTTTAATGGATTTCTAAAACCACACAAACTGCACAAACAAATAACAGAATTGTAATCATTAACACCGTATATGATCATCTTGCCAACAGCACAGTTGTACCTCATTTTACCAAACTATCTATACTAATGCCATTTTATTAAACTGTACCTTTTTTACTAAGAAGAAAAAATATGCATGCCTAATAAACTGCACCTTATATAAACTTTAAGAAAAATGCACATTCTTTATCCATATTGAACCAATTATTAATAAATAAAATTCATCATTCAACTATACCTTTCAAGACACTTAAATATATATATATTAGTGCACATACTATTTTTTAAACAAACTTCAAGCACAATAGAAATTATCCCAATATATAGCTGTACATTTAATAAATTAATTTAACCAGCAAAGTGTCATAAAAATGTCAAATTTATATTACATAAATCTCTTATAACTCACCTTTTAAATAAATCTGTTGAATGTAAAATCTCACGCACTCAATCAGGATTTTCTTTTTCACACAGAGAATGTAGATGAGCACACTCTCCTATGTAAAACCAGTAATGGCAAACCTTCCCTCTAATTTTCCATACATATACACATAAGCCACAAATGACATTGCTTCTCAGAGTTTTTCGAATTGAAAAACGAATTTCCATTGGTCATAGAGAATAATACTTTTCAACTGACATCTTCACCCCTTGTCCTTAATATCAGTTTCCATAGCAACAGGTCATGCAACATTCAACTTAGCTGCCAGGTCACAGGTTCACCACAGAATGTTGCAAATGACAATAGCAGGTGTGGTTGGCTTTGCAAAGCATCCCCTTATCTTTGCTGCTGTACCTTTCAAACATTTCAAAATAACCAATAAGTAACATGCGTTCTAAACAAAGTAAAATGCACCCTAAATTAGAATGTAGAGTGTTCTTAAACAGCCAATCAAATCTCTACTTTCTTAAAAACAGCATCTTGACCACCATTTTAGATAGATTTCATTCTATCACCTGCCTACCTCAGGTACAGACATCCTCTGATTACCTACAGAGATCCCTTCAAGATACTTTCAGTGTGGATAGTTGGGCACATTTATGTTTTCTGGTGCAAACGGTATGCTGAAAGCAGAGGTATTGACAAAGACCTAGCTTTACAAAATGTAGATATTACATGGATTGGACAGAGAGCATTGAAGTGGCACCAATTTATGCCATTGGTTAAATCCTTTATGCACTTCCAACCCCCTGACCTCATGATTGTGCACTGTGGTGGCAATGACCTAGGCTCATTGACTGGGGTAGGTCTGGAAATGCTAATGAAGGACACCTTTGCAGAATTGATGTTGTTTTTGCCCCAAACTGCCGATGTCTTCTCTAACATATGCCAAAGACAGAAATGGAAGTGGTCCAATCAATTTTGTCCTCAGATTGAGAAAGCTAGAAAAAATGTCAATAAATCTGTTTCTGCTTATCTCAGAGACCATAGTATGGGGTCCATATACAACAACAATCTGCGTTTTAATATGGATGGCATATACAGGAGAGATGGTGTACATTTCACAGATGAGGGAAACAGAGTCTTTCTCAACAACTTCAGACTCTGCATCAGCACTTACATGTAGCTACAAATATCTCCCAATAAACACAAGGGCTCTTTTTAGAGCCACCCAAGATGCTAACATATAATATAGCTTTTTAATAAAAAAAATCTTATTTTTTGTATTAGGAGTCGCGCACCCAGCGCGATTAGGAATCACGCACCCCTCGCGTTCACACGAGGGGCTGCGCTGAGGGTTGCGCACCCCTCGCATTCACACCAGGGGGCTGCGCTGGGAGTCGCGCATCCCTCGTGTTCACACCAGGGGGCCACGCTGGGAGTCACGCACCCCTCGCATTCACACTAGGGGTCCACGCTGAGCGCCGCGCTAGTGTCGCGACTCCAAATTTTTCGATAAAAAAACAGCTCCTACCAGAAATTTATATTCGCCCCGGGGACCCCATCCCCCAGGGCCTATGCACTACGTAGGGGACCGTGGGGGGAGCCCCAATGCCCCCATGGTCCCATCGGCTCCCCACATCCTGCAAGAGCCGGCATTGCTTTTCCACATGGGGAGATGCTAACATGCCGCTCCCTGTGTGGAAAAGCAATTCTGCTTTGGATTTTGGAAGAGAGAGCAGGTTTCCCTGCTCTCTCTTCCAAAATCCAAACCAGAGCTTGCTACGATAGGGCGGAAGACCATGAACCCACCCTAGCGTAGCAAACAACAGTGTCCCGGGGGTGGGCACCCTGGTACACTATAAGAGCCGGCCCTGGGTGGATGGCGGTCCCCAGGGCCATCACAGGCTCCAGGAGGGGGGCCGTGCAGCCCCCCTCCCAAGAATTCAAAAGCCCCGGGGAGGTGGTGATCCCCGGGGCACGGGGGTCCAAAAAGGATCCCCGCATTTTAACAGTTAGTGCCCTGGGAAGGTGGTGGTCCCCGGGGCATGTGGGGGTCTCAGGCGGTGACACACATGCTCGCTGAGCGTTACCTGGAGGGTGCGATCTCACTCTCCTCTCCTCTCCTCGCGACTTGGGCCTCCAATGCGACTTCGTTGATCTTGGGCAGTGGAACATGGCCCCCCCCCCGACGGGGATGGTTTGAGGTCCCTCCTTGGCAAAGGCAGGCTTGGGCCAGCAGCACAACTCCTCTTTGGATGCCGGTCCGAGCCCATGGCAATGACGAAGGTCTCAGGCTGCAACAGGGCGCACACACACAGCGTCTCTGAGACTCACTTGAGCGTCGGGTGTATAAGATCACAGGGAAATCCTCACAAAGGTCTCAGGCTGCACGAGGCACACACTCACAGCATCGCTGAGACTCACTTGAGATTCAGGTGTACACAATCACAGGGCAATCCTCACGAAGGTCTCAGGCTGCACGAAGCACACGCACCCAGTGTAGCTGAGACTCACTTGGACTCCGGGTGCACATGATCACAGGCCAATCATCACGAAGGTCTCAGGCTGCACGAAGCACACGCACCCAGCGTCACTGAGACTCACTTGGACTCTAGGTGCACAAGATCACAGGACAATCCTCAGGAAGGTCTCAGGCTGCACAAAGCGCACGCACACAGCGTCGCTGAGACTCACTTGGATTCTGGGTGCACACGATCACAGGACAATCCTCACGAAAGGTCTCAGGCTGCACATGCACACATGCACACAGCGTCGCTGAGACTCACTTGAATTCCGGGTGCACACGATCACAGGACAATCCTCACGAAGGTCTCAGGCTGCATGAAGCACACAGCGCCGCCAAGACACACCTGGAAACTTTTATGTTCCTGAGCTCCCATAACAGGGAGCCAGCTCTCCTCGGGCCCTTGGGGATAAGTTACTTCAGGACACAGCACACAGCAAATTCCTTTCAAGCGGGGGACACAGAACACAGCAAAGTCCCTTAGCCTCTCCTTGGTTAAATCAGCAAACTGCAGGCCAGCCCCAGAACACACAGCAAGGGTCAGTCCTTTCCTTCAGTCTCTTCAGCAGTTTCTTCCTTGGCAGAGGTTCCTCTTGACCACCAAGTAGTTTCATTCCTTTACAGTCTTGATCAGTCCTCCATTCAGGGGTTTCAGCTCTCATAGTTATACCCCTAAATGTCTTTGAAGTCTTTGTGTTCAGGGGGCACTAACCCCTGTCCAAACCAGTTCTAGGTGTCTCCCTGCCAGTGACACCTTCTTCCCTTTGATAGTGGGGGTCTGGATCCTCAATCACTCAGCAGGAGATGGAACAATTGTTTTATGGCGGAAGCCCAGGCCTCTTCACCTCCAGGGGCTACTCCTCCCCCCTACGCTCCAGATGCAGGTCAGCCTGTTGCTGTCTCACCTCCTCCCCTGGGTCAAGACATTCCCCAGATCCTATCACTTTCAAATCCAGACAGTCTATCCACAACCAGTCAGAGACACACAGAATTGTTAGAACACAAAAGCCAGCCATTTCTAAAAGTGTGGTGTCTAAACACACAATGCAAAAACCACCTTCACAAAAAGATGTGTTATTAAATTGTGAGTTCAGACACACTAAACTTCACCCCTCCATCTTAAGCCTATGGGAAGATAGGCTGGAAACATATTACACAGCCACCCCATTCTGTCCTATGGGCAAGATGGCCTTTCAACAGTGAACAACGAAATGGAGAGTATTTCACTGTCAGTACATGGTACACACCTCAGTACATGTCCTACCTTTCACATACACTGCACCCTGCCCAGGGGGGTACCTTGGGCCTGCCATAGGGGTGTCTGATGTGCATAAAAAGGGAAGGGTAAAGCCTGGCAAGTGGGTGCACTTGTCAGGACAACAAGGCAGTTTAATAAACTGCGCGCTGGCACTGCAGTGGCAGGCCTGGGATCTCTTTTCAAGGCTGTGGGTGGCACAATTTAGTGCTGCAGGCCCACTAGTAGCATTTGGATTACCAGCCCTGGCACACATAGTGCACTTTACTAGGGACTTTACTAGTAAGACAAACATGCCAATTATGGACAACCAATTACCATTGCACTTTATACAGGGAGCACTTGCACTTTGACACTGATCACCAGTGGCAAAGTGACCAAAGCATCTAAGGTGGCAACACCATGTCAGAAAAAAGGTCTTGGGGGAAGGCAAAAAGTTTAGGGAACTTTAGTCAAAAAGGGCCAAGTCCAACACTGCTCCACTGCAATCCGCTATTGCAGCCTGAATTAATTTCACCCCTTACCCCATGTTAGCTTATAGGAAGAGCGAACCTCAGTTGACTACTCTTCACTACCTGGGCAGGGAACACATGTGTACCTGCCCTGCCTTTCACATACCACACACTTCACTGCCTAATACGAACCCACGGGGTGCTCTGATGGTTGCAAAGGTCCTCTCAGGATGGCTAGTCATTCAGACAGGCTAGCCTGAGTAGGGACTGCAAATGCACCCAAAATTACCTGCAATGGCAGGTTGGACACATATTTAGAAACACCATAGGTGCAAATGCTAATGCCAGCCTGCAATGCCAGTCTGGACACCGGTTTACAAACACCATAGGTGCAAATACACACACTGGCCTGCAATGACAACCTGGACACCAATTTACATATAGGAGCAAATGTGCACACCAACCTTCAATGGCAGGCTGGACACATGTTCAACCACATCATTGTTGCCACTGCTCAACCTCTCCTGCCTTGGTAGGCTGGACACCAGATTACACCCACCATCGGTGCGAGTGTGCACACATAGGCCTGCAATGGCAGACCTGACCTATGTTTAAAAACCTAAGGTAAGCACTGTAGGAAAGTAGGATCTGTTTCTTATGGTTACCCCCACTTTTTGCTTGATGTTACACTGTTTTTGACTAGTCTGTCTGGAAACCAGCTAATTAGGACCCCAGTCTATCTGCTTCCTCCCTAAAATGTTATTTCATGTACTTAGGTCAATCAATCAATCAATCATGGCATTTGTAAAGCGCACTACATACCCGTGAGGGTCTCAAGGTGCTGGGGTGGGGGGGAAGCTGCTACTGTTCGAAGAGCCAGGTCTTGAGAAGTCTTCTGAAGGTAAGAAGGTCTTTGGTCTGCCGTAGGCAGATGGGGAGGGTGTTCCATGTCTTGGCGGCAAGGTGGGAGAATGATCTGCTGCCGGCGGTCACTCTTCAGGTGCGGGGGATGGTGGCGAGGGCACGGTCTATGGAGCGGAGCTGGCAGGTGGGGGTATAGAGGCTGTTGAGGTACGTTGGTCCGATGTTGTGGAGTGCCTTGTGTGCATGGGTGAGGAGTTTGAAGGTTATCCTCTTGTTGACAGGGAGCCAGTGCAGGTCACTCAGGTGTGGTGTGATGTGGCTGCAGCGAGGGATGTCGAGGATCAGGCGTGTGGAGGCGTTCTGGATGCATTGAAGCCATTTCAGGAGTTTGGCCAGGGCTCCTGCATAGAGTGCGTTTCCGTAGTCCAGTCTACTGCTGACGAGGGCCTGGGTGACCATCCTTCTTGTTTCAGTGGGGATCCACTTGAAGATCCTGCGAAGCATGCAGAATGTGTTGAAGCAGGAGGCGGAGATTAAGGGTGGGCAGAATTTGCAAAAGTGCCTTTCGCAAAATATCGCGAAACGGCAAAAAATCTCCGCGATCACGCAAAATTTCGCGTGATCGCGGAGATTTTTGTGTGCTGATTAATGCGTTACTGAATTTGACCTTCAACTCGGGCACCTGCTTTATTTATATCTGTAAGACTTACATATATAAATAAAGCAGGTGCCCGAGTTGAAGTTCAAATACAAGGGCTTCCTGTTGGGGTTTAATTTTTGTGACAGGAGCATCGTGCCAGAATTAATCCAGCCCTGCCTGCATATTTATCCAAGAAGATGCCACCGTTTTGTGCAATGCCGCTACTCAACTGGAGTACTTTCTACTGGCTAATCACTGCTTCGCTACCTCGTTGGGTAAATGTATAGTGCTTTTCTTACACTACAGCTGCGTAAAGGACCAGAAGAGTTGTCTACAGCGACCATGTGTGTCTGTAATGTTGCCACAGCGCCGACGGGCGCCGGGGTCCCTCGAGTGGACTGTCCATCATAGTGGGGGAAAGGGCGGGAAGACGTTGCACACCGCTGGTGTGTGGGCCGGTGCCAAACGGGCGGGGCTTCCATGCAGTTCACATGCCTCTTGTTTATAAAAGGCCAGAGACCGATCAGAGCAGCAGATGAGGAGATAGAACCTCCTGGTGTCAGGAACTACACAGGGATTGCGCTCGAGAAACTCATGGGTGCACAGAGCTCCATCAAGGATTACAGCAAATTGTTGACAGTAGTAGATATGGAGAGAAAGCACACCTGCCTAGGCGACAATTTCCGTTCCCTCACGGATCGTGGAAGTTTCGACATTTTCGCATTCCGCGCGGAACACGAAAATGTTGAGTTTTCGCAATTTCCGCGAGCGGAACGGAAATTGTCACCCACCCTTAGAGGAGATGGCGTTGACCTGCTTCGTCAAGGAGAGGGTAGCGTCGAGGATGACCCCTAGGTTGCGTGCGTGGTCGGTGGGTGTTGGGGGTGTTACTAGTGCAGTCGGCCACCAGGAGTCGTCCCAGGCCAAGGGGGTGGATCCGAGGATGAGGACCTCCGTCTTGTCCAAGTTCAGCTTAAGTCAGCTGTTCCTCATCCAGCCAGCGATGGCCTTCATTCCTTCGTGGAGGTCAGTTTTGGTGGTGTGGGGGTCCTTGGTGAGGGAGAGGATCATCTGGGTGTCGTCGGCATAGGAGATGATGTTGAGGTCATGCCGGCGTGCGATGTGGGCAAGTGGTGCCATGTAGACGTTGAACAACATTGGGCTGAGGGATGAGCCTTGGGGTACGCCGCATATGATCTCGGTGGCTTCGGAGCGGAAGGAGGGGAGGCGGACGCTCTGTGTTCTGCCGGATAGGAAGTAGGAGGTCCAGTCCAGGGCCTTCTCTTGGATTCCGGCGTCGTAGAGGCATGTTTGTAGTGTGCGGTGGCAGACCGTGTCGAAGGCGGCTGACAGGTCCAGGAGGATGAGGGCCGCGGTTTCTTCATTGTCTAGCAGGGTCCTGATGTCATCGGTGGCGGCGATGAGGGCAGTTTTGGTGCTGTGGTTGCTGCGGAACCCAGACTGGGATGGGTCCAGGATGCTGTTCTCCTCGAGGAAGCTGGTCAGTTGTTTGTTGATGGCCTTTTCGATGATCTTCACCGGGAACGGGAGCAGGGAGATTGGTCGGAAGCTCTTGAGGTCCTTGGGATCCGCCTTCGGTTTCTTGAGTAAGGCGTTGATCTCTGCGTGCTTCCAGCTCTCCGGGAGATGTTGATGGTTTTCCGGAGATGGGGTGCGATGGTGCTGCTGGCTTTGTTGAAGATGTGGTGTGGGCAGGGGTCTTCCGGGCATCCAGAGTGGACGGTGTTCATGATCTTGATGGTGTCATCGTCATTGATGTTGGTCCAGGCGATCAGGCGGTTGGTGCGGGTGGTGGTCGTGGGAGCGGGGGTCTCAGTGGTTGCCGGGGTGGTGATGGTGTTGAAGCTGTCGTGGATGTCTGTGAGAAGATGGCCAGCGAGTCGCACAGGTCTTGTGAATGTGGGATGTCGTTGGTGCTGGATGTTGAAGAGCTCTTTGCTGTAGTGTGCGTTGTTGTCTAGGCGGTCTTTGAAGGGGGTCCTTTTTGCGGATCTGATGAGGTGGTGGTGTCTGCGGGTGGCGTTCTTGTGGGCTGTGTAGCTTTCCGGTGTTCGTTCACGGATCCAGTTTTTTGGGAGTTTTCAGCAGGTTCGCTTGGAGGCCTGGAGGTCTTCGGTGAACCAGCTGGCTTTCTTGCTAGTGTGGGTGTTGGAGGGCTTCTTGAGAGGGGCGAGGGTGTTGGCGCAGTTGTTGATCCACTGTTTGAGTTTGCGAGCGGCGGTGTCGGGGTCGGTCGGATCTGCGGGTGGGCTCTGGGCGAGGGTGCTGGAAAGCTGGTCTTCGGTGACTTTGCTCCAGCAGCGGCGCGGCATCTGTTGGGTGCGGTGGTTCGTGGTGGGTTTCCGGAAAAGTGAAGTGGATGCAGTGGTGATCGGTAGGGGTGGGCGGAATTTGCGTAATCGCGTTACGCAAATCTCAGCGAAACGGTAAAAATCTCCGCGAACACGCAGAAATTCTGCGAACACGCGGAATTGCTTGTTTGCGATACTTTTTTCCTGTTCACAATCGCTGTTTAGTGCTCGGGGAGAAATATCTCGCGAACACGCATTTTGAGAACGCGAGCAAGCAAAAATTTCGCGAAGTCGCGGAAAGCGGAATTTTGGGCAATTTCGCGTTCTCCGCAGAACGCGAAATCACCCGAATTCCGCAAATTCCGCAAATTCCGCAAATTCCGCAAATTCCGCAAACGGAACGGAATTTACCACCCAGGCCTAGTGATCGGTCCAGTGGAGCTCGGTGGTGTGGTTGAAGGAGAGGTGGGAGCTTGCAGAGAAGATGGGGTCAAGTGTGTGGCCGGCGAAGTGGGTGGGTGTAGTGACCAGTTGTCTGAGTCCGAGGTTGGCGAGGTTGTCGATCAGGGTGGAGGAGTTGGTGTCGTTGTTGTTCTCGAGGTGGAAGTTCAGGTCCCCGAGGAGGATGTAGTCCATGGAGGCGAGGGCGTGTGCGCTGACGAGGTCGGTGATGGAGTCGCTGAACTGTGCTCATGGTCCGGGGGGTCTGTATATGAGGGTTCCTCTGAGGGTGGTGTTGGGATCGGTGTGGATCTGGTGCAGGTGTTAGGCGGTGCTGAGGGTGTCGTCGGTGTTGGTTGAGACTTTGAGAGTGTTCCTGTGGACGATGGCGATTCCTCCTCCTACTCCATTGGTGCGGTCCCTGCGGGTGATCTTATAGCCTTCCGGGTTGGCTATGGCAATGTCGGGTGCCGAGGAGGGGTTCATTCAGGTCTCCATCAGGAAGGCGACGTCTGGGGTGTTGGAGTCCAGTAGGTCTCAGAGTTCCACGGCGTGTTTGCATGCGGAGCGGGTGTTGATAAGGATGCATCTGAGGTGGTTGGGTTCTTGAGTAGGTGAGTTGGTGGGCCGGATACTGGTGAAGCTGCAGTTCCGGCAGGAGAAGGGTCCTTGGGTGCGCTTCAGGGCGGCCAGGCAGCAGGTGTGTGATCGTCCGGCATTGAGTGTGTGGAGGGTGCTGGAGTCGTAGCAGAGGTGGGCGTCATGGCGTTCGCAGGGGTCCTGGCGCTGGACACGGTCCAGGCGCGGACAGGCGCAGACGGGCTTGCCTTAGGTGCGCCTTCAGCGTGCCAGCGGCGCGCCCGCTGCGTGCGTCTGCTGCGAGGTCAAGCAGCATATATGGGGGGGTGGGAGGGAGGAGCAGCTGGGAGGCGGGAGGTAGGGGCAGCAAATGGGCAGTCAGGGGGGCGGGCCGCAGGGGACGCAGTGGCGGGAATGGGAGCGGTGAACGGCACGGAAGGCAAGGGTACAGAATCACAGGGGTCACAGAAGGAAAAATGGGCACAGAATCACGGGCGGCACAAAAGGAAAAACGGGCACAGATCACGGGGGCACAGAAGGTAAAATGGGCACAGATCACGGGGGTCACAGAAGAATAAACGGGCGCAGAATCACGGGGGGCACAGAAGGAAAAACGGGCACAGAATCACAGGGGTGACAAAGGGAACAGAAGGAAAGAAGTGTATAGGAGAAAATACAGGCACAGGGGGAAGACAGACAACAGCAGTCACAGACAGCAAAAGAGAAAATGATACGGGCAGTACAATGAACAATAGAACAGACCTAAGGCCTACCACTGGCCACCAGGGATGAGGCGCAGGTGGTAGCCTGCGGGTGGAGAAGGGCCTCAACTTTCCTCAGCAGCGGCAGCTGGGGCAGGGACAGGACGCACAGGCGGTGCTGTGCGGAGGGGAAGCGACCTACCTAACAAGGTCAAGGGTCGGTCCAGATTGGATATTGGGGTACCCTTGTCAGTCCCTAGTATATGGTTCACATGTACCCAGGGCATAGGTACCCCAGAGGCCTCCCAAGGGCGGAAGCGTGTATTATGCCACCGATGAGAGGCCATGCAAAATGGAACTACAGGCCTGCCACTGCAGCCTGTGTAAGATGGTGCATGCACCACTTACTTTAGATAGAGGTTTACTATACCTATAGGTCACTACACTTAAAATCTATAAGCCACCCCTATAGCAGGCCTTGATAATCCTGAAGGCAGGGTGCTGGGTTTTAGGTGAGAGGGTGCCCCTGCCGGAGCAGAGCACCTCTGCAGCCTTTGGAGACCATTCTACCGATTTGTCGGTGACACAGCAAGACATATAGGTAGAGGTGCATTATATGCTCATGTAAAATGCTAACCCAAAAATGGCTGCAACAAACCATGTCGTGTTTGGTATCAAACATCTTGGAATCATACCTCCACACCGGTAACTGGTGTAGGAGGTATAATTCCATCCTTCAAAAGCAAGCTTCGTGGGGTCCCTGGTCTTCCTGTTACCAGCCTTCTCGACCCGGATAGCACAAAATGGTTGCTGCCGACCAGAGACACATTTCTACCCTCCTGCTGCTGAGTCAAGCTCGAGCAGAGGAAGGCAGCACAATAGGCATTCTGTCACAGGGAGGTGTGACCACCTCCCAGACAGGATTTAGTGTATTGGAGATAGGTGGGTGCACTTCCAAAGTGCCTGAAAGTCTTCATGAGGGGTACATTTGGTGTCCCTGTGCATAGTCCAGTTTAAACCAGTCCTGGCAGCCGTTGGATCCTGCTCTGGCGCGAAACTGGACAAAGGGCAGGGGAGTATCCTCCCCCCTGTCCTGACCCTCCCCTAGTAGGGTCCCCTGAATCTGTCCATCCCCCTCCCATGGGTACAAAAGGGCTTACCTGGCTGTAGGACCCTAGATTTGACGTGGACAAGATTCTAATCAGGAAACTACTGACTTTTGACCGGCTGGACACGCTGGACTTCGCTGGACTTTGACTGGGCCCGACTTCATATCCCTCTCTGTCCAAAGCATTGTTTGTACCCCTGTACCATACAGGCTCTGTGCAGGGCCTGTGGAGCATCATGGACAACTGAAATATCCCCCTTGGGGTGAAGGAGTCACTCTCCTGCATTCACAGCTACCGTAAAGCAACTGACCAGTCCGCTGATCCTGAGCTTCTGTAGACTGTAAAGGCTCCAGCAATACAGGGGGTGTTTTCCTACATTCCTTGAAATCGAGCTGCCATCTCACCAAGCTTGAGGCCAGTATCCCTTGTGGGGACCGCATAACCTGAACCCCTGTGCACCGTGTACTTTTGCAAGTGCAAATACTTGTTGGCGTTCCCCAACTAAGTTCATTGAGCTATTGATAGCCCCAACCTCTGCGCACATTTTGTACAAAGGACTGTGACCTCCTCACACTCTGTGCCCTGCAAGCTGTGACTTTGTGATACTGCTAAAGGCCCCCTTGCAACTCATGTGCCTTCGGCCTGTAGGTCCACTTGAGGGAACACTGCTTTTCTTGGGCACCCCTGGTTGCTCCAGGTCTGCCCGACTCCACTTGCTGTGGTGAGTGTCCTGGTCCTTGCTGGTCCAGACCGTAACCTCCTTTGACCTTTTTCGTGGGTTGCCTCTGCCAAGGCTTGTTGGTGTACCGACCCCTCAGCACTCAATATCCTTCACGGGACAGCTTGTACCCGGCTCCTGGTCATCCTCGATGTCTCCTGTTCCCTGCAGCTGTAGAGTCAAGGTCTCCATCTTCACACCTGAAGCACCCGACATCGGTGGGCAATCGTCTACTGAGCTCCTGATCACTCCTGAGTGACCCAGACTCTGTCCCCTCTGCTTTCAGGTTCGTTCTATCAAGAATCCACCTGTGGGATCCACCAGACACTTTTCTTCTTTCAGCAGTGGCATTTCTTTAAGGACTCCCATTAAGAACGACGGCAGTTCCAGACGCCACTTCAGCCCTATGCACCTGGCTTCCCTGGGATAGGCAACTCTGGTACTTTGGTATCCACGGGTGGGGTGTCTCTCCAACCTTGTATGTTTCAAAGGGTTTCTTCGTAATCCACTGGGAAGGGTCCTTAAACTGTAAAACTGCAACTGCGACTCTCCCATTGAATTGTACGTAGCAGGCGGTCGTGTTCTCACACTGCACCTGTCCTCAATGGGTCCCTGCTTACTCACCTTGGGTGGTTCCTTGGAGTCCCAGCGATTCTACATCCTCTAGATACTGTCTTGACTCAAGTCATGGTTCTTATACCACTATTTTAGTATATGGTTTGGTACCCCCCTGGATCCCAATGTTTATTGGTGCTACTTACGTTTGTTTCTGTGCTACAGTATTGTGTGCTTTGCGTTTATCTGCATGTAGCAGATAGTGTGAGGTATTAAAAATGTGTCATAATAATAAATATATATTTTTTTAATTACTGTGTGGTTCTCCTTTCATTTAACCAATACATTAAGGTTGCATTCTGGTAAAAGCTGCTTAACATTCTTTCAAGACTAAGCCTGAAGTCTGCTCTTCACAGCTACCAGTTGGATAGCTTTCTAAGATTATCTTTGACCTCTTAAATCACCATAAGGGTTGTTTGAACTGGTGCAAGGTGCCCACTTAAGCAGTAAGGCCACAACCAGAGAATAGGCCAACCCTGGAAGGTGGCCTATGGGGAGCACCGACCCCCTAGGCAGTGAAGAGCCACATGGGGGTTTGTTCCTACCTGGGCAGCAAACACGCAGGTGTAGCTACCGGGTCACTCACCTACTGCAAGGTCCACCCCGCAGTACTTACCCTAAGGCCGCTCTGGTGGTGGTGAAAGGCCCCCTCAGGTAATGAGTGAGAAAGACCAACCTGAGCATGATACATGTTTGACAGACTATTCTGGCGGGTGGCACAATCAGTGCTGCATCCCACCACTAACTAGTGCAGTACTCACCCTGGGTATGTGGTGTACCTTTTTTACAGGGCACTCACAGGTACGACACCTAAACTAATCAAGTAAGCACCCTATCCTGATATGGGTAGGAAGGGCACATGCACTTTCCCACTGCAGTAGATTTGAATAATGCCCAGAGACCTAAGGTAATGAAAGGAGAGTTGGCAAAACTAGGAGGACAAAAAGCAAAATGTTGTAGGGAAATCCCCCTAAGAAGGGCCATGTCCAACACCACCTAGCGAAAATCAGTACTGACTTTGTTCCTAATGGAAATGGTCTATCCTGAACCTTGGTCATCTCACCCCTCCACCCTACAGTCCATTACTTGTTTAGTTCGGAAATGTGGTATTCTCCCCCCCCCCTCAAATCTCACTGACCAAGCTACGCCCCTGTGCCACCTCTATTAAAAAAAAAAAAAAAAAGAAACAGAAGGCCAGCCACGCTTGAAACAACAGCTCTTAGACAACTGCAGGTGCTCTGTCAAGCTTCAGTGTGAGTCTTATTTAGATTGCACACATACAGTACATGCATGTGTGGCACACTGACACTCATAACACAGACAGCCATGCCAACCCCATAACCATCGGTCGTAACCTCGCTCTTTTTTTTGTTTACTTCCTGTCTCTACTCAAGCCCAGCCTGGCTCCAACTAACTACGCATATCTTACACTGCAGCTCTGCATGGTAGGCCTGGAGCTGCACTAACACGTGAAGTGTAGTTGACAGCACAGGCAGGTTCTGCTACATTGGTGTTTGATTGAGTTGTACTGAAGCTTCACCAACATTGTATTTTTTAAACCTTTATTTAGAGATATTTAGATTAACGGTACAGAAAAAGGAGACAGTAGACGAGCTATAGGTAGCACATTGTATACCAAGACATTGCAAGACTTGTTGCGTGTATAAATTACATTCCAATAAGGGTTAGTAAGGGTAAGTAAAGCAGTAGACAACTGTTGAGGAGTCAAAAGATAAAATAAACAAAAGAAGGGGGTCACTGCAGACAGTGACATTGGGATAACGCATGGGACATCACATGTCAGTCTCCTGGCTGTAGCTGACCGAGGGAAGCTTGTTAGGAGGCGCTTGAGGGGTGGGAGCGGGAGAGTCTGGAGTCAATGCGAAGAGATGCAGTCTAAGAGGCTGCCAAATATCTTTAGGGTGGCTGTAAGAGGTAGAAGGGAGGAATACACTTCACTCGTTAGGTCTCAGTATGTCATACTGCGGAGCCAGGCTTTAAAGGTGGGACGTATACAACTGCCCCAATAAAGAGCAATCTCCCGCTGGGCCAGAAGGAGTGCGATGGAGCAAATCTGCAATTAGTTGTGGGACTGGGAGAGACATTGCCTAGTAGGCCTATAAATGGGGAAGGGTCAATAGAAATGGAAATCATTTTAGAAATTACCTGGAATACTTCCCCCCAGTGTGTAGCTATCGGTGGGCAGGTCCAGGCTAGATGTGGGAAATCCGAATCTGAGCCTCTGCATTTGGGAAACAGGGTTGATCTGGAGGGGACAATAGAGGCTAGCCCGCTGGGGGTCATATAGGCTCTGTGTAGAAAATGAAAATGTCGGTGATTGGAGGAAACCAAATCAGTCTGTGCGCAGTAGAAAGCTCAATCCTTTTCTGTGATGGGGTGTCCCAGGTCCCTCTCCCACTATTTCTGGACCCCATCTACATTGGCTCGCTTAAGAGCTATGCATGCACGATAGAGCTTGGTGATGAAATGTGACCCTTCCGGGTCTAGAATCAAAAGGATGGGCAGAGTGAATTTGTCGGGGCGAGCGGGTAGGACGGGATTCGGGATTCCAGTGCACCGTGTCGTCTATTGAAATTGAATCTGTCCATGAAAGGAGTGTAAGAGTGTGAAATATCGAGGTTGTGGGATAGGATATGTCCATCCTGGAACACATCCCCAAAGGAGTGGAGGTCATATTTATGTTGAGTGTGTTGTACTATGTTAGAAATGGGGGTCTTTAGTTGGCAGAGGTAGGTATCTTTGTCCAAATAGGGACCCTTGCTTCTAGTCAGGGTAAGGGGGAAACACACTTTAGATAACACCTGCTCACCCCCTTGGTAGCTTGGCATGAGCAGACAGGCTTAACCCAAAGGCAATGTGTAAAGTGTTTGTACCAACACTCACAGTAACACAGTGAAAACACCACAAAAGGACACCACACCAGTTCAGAAAAATAAAGTAACTTTATCTAAACTAAACAAGACCAAAACGACAAAATCCAACATACACAGGTAAAAATATGACATTCAAAAGGTTTCAAGAACTTGTACCACAGAATACTATGGATGTGTGACTTTTTGCACAGTACCTGGAGATGCGTCAAAATTCACAAAGCCAAACACCCGCAGAGAAAGGAAGCATAGGACTACACAGTGATGCATCAGTTCCTGAGTCCTTGGGGAGGTGAGGCGACAGTTCTGCTGCACACCGGAGAAGTGATGTGTCAAATCCGGACTGTAGGGGAAAGTGAGGCATCGAAATCCAAGACAATTCTGGTATGCGGGTGATGCGTGGAAAACTTGGTGCACAGGTACGATACGTGACATACCGGAGATGATGTGTCGCTCTGCGAGGCTTCGCACTGTCGGGTCTGGGGGCTGCTCGGTGAGACTTTGCGCCGCCCGGCGAGACTCAGCGTGGCATCTCATTGTCCGGCGGCGGTTCCGGGAGACTTTGCATGGCTTTGCAATGGTTTGCGCCGGTTCTTGCTGAGATTAGCTGCAAACCCCACCTCTGAGGCCCTGTAACTGGAAGGAGGCACCTCAGGCAAGGGTAGGACTCACAGATGGCAGAGTCCAGCAGCACCAGCAGATTTGCAGGAAGTCTTTTGCGTCCCTAATACTTCTGAACAGGAGGCCAGCTCACTTCAGGCCCTTGGAGATCTCCTTCAAGCAGGGGACACAGCACACAGAAAATTACTTCTCCTGTACTTGACAGAAACAGCAACTGCAGTCTAACCCCAGACACACAGCAAGGACAGTACTTCTCCTCAGTCTCTCCAGTGTTTCCCCTTGGCAAAGGCTCCTCTTGAATTCCAGGAATGAGCTAAAGTCTGGGGATTTGGGCCTGATACTTACACCCCAAAATGTCTTTGTTCTCTTTGTGCAAGGGGCTCTGATCCCAGTTCAAACCAGTTCTGGGGGGCACTCTGCAAATGCACAACATCCATTGTCAGTGTGAGCCTTGGCTCCAGACACACCACAGAGGGGCGGAGCCAGCATTGTGGAAGGCAGATCACTGACAGAATATCGACGACACTAATATCGACTACAGAAATATCGGAACATAAATATCATTGTCAAAAATATCGACTTCCTATCATCATAATGGTAAGTACAAAAAGACTTTTTTTTTAAAATATCGTTGTTAAAAATATTGAAGTACAAAATATCTTTTTTATATGTATAAAAAATAATGTAAAATAAATTAAATAATATATCTTACTTTAAAAAAATATTTAGATTTATTTGTAAATTTTAACAATTATAAGTAATAAAAATAATTTTAAAATAAATTAAACATACATATAGAAAATGCTATATATATATATATATATATATATTTACTTACAAATTATTAATAAATAATAATTGTATTTAATTATAAAATGTTAAAAATATATTAAAAAATAAAGATAAATAAATATATATAGACATACACCTGTAACATAAAAAAAATATATATATACAATATAATATAAAGTATTAAAATATGTAATATTTTTTAAACCTACATTTTACACTACATTTAGGGGCCAATTCCGATCCTGGAAAAATATTCCCCGTACGAATCGTATCTGGATTTTTTTCCGACCGATTCGTACAAGTCCCGTACAAACTGGCAAGTACGGTTCGTATGGGAAAAAGTCCATACGAATCGCATTGGGAAAATTCCCTCACACGTCCTCGGGTCGGGAAAAGTCTCCGACACGTCGCCGGACATTTTTACGTACAAATGGGAAAACTGAGGTCCGGATGCGCAAGTACGATCCGTCCCATCCGTCCGATTGTACAACTGTATGGAAAAAAGACCGTCCGAGGCGAACTCCCATAGCAACCATGGAGATGTCCAAACAGGTGCCCGGTACGCGCCGAACACCCCCCCAGCCCCCCCCGTGTGTACGCGCCGTACCCCCAGCACCCCGTATGTACAGAGCGTACCCCCAGCACCCCGTATGTACGGAGCGTACCCCCAGCACCCCGTATGTACGGAGCGTACCCCCACCCCCGTATGTACGGTGCAGACCCCCAACGGGGTGCTGGGGCTACGCTCCGTACATACGGGGTGCTGGGGCTACGCTCCGTACATACGGGGGGCTGGGGGGTACGCTCCGTACATACGGGGGGCTGGGGGTACGCTCCGTACATACGGGGTGCTGGGTGTACGCTCCGTACATACGGGGTGGGGGTACGCTCTGTACATACGGGGGCTGGGGGGTATGCTCCGTACATACGGGGTGCTGGGGGTACGCTCTGTACATACGGGGTGCTGGGGGGTACGCTCCATACATACGGGGGGCTGGGGGGTATGGCGCATCCATCCGCGGGGGCGCTGGGGGTACGGCGCAAACATACGGGGGCGGGGGGTGTACGGCGCGTACCGGGCCCCCTAATCAGCTCGCATCGCCGCGTACTTAGTTTTTCCGGCACTTTTTGGGTGCCGTAAAAATATTCCCATCCGGACTGCAGTCGGTACGAATCGTACTTGCTGGTACGTAAAAAGCTGCCAAACTCCGTCCAGACGTCACGTCCGCGGTGTCCCGGATCACATTTGTATGTATTTTTCTGTCGGTCGGTCTTTTTTCCGATTCGTACGGAAATGGTGTTTCCGTACGAATCGTACTTGCAAGTTTGTAGGGTTTTTTTCCCGGGTACGAGTCGGACGGAGAAAACGCTCCGACCGACGGTTTGTACCCGGTTTCTCCAGGATCCGAATTGGCACCTTAGTGCGAAAGTAGGGAAAGTGATGGATAGCGGAGGGTAAAAAATCATTATTTCCACTCCAGCGAGTGCAACAATAGGGAAAGTGTTGGACAGCGGAGGTGAATAATTTACTATTCCCACTCCAGCAAGTGCAACAGTAGGGAAAGTGTTGGATACCAGAGGGGAATAATTTACTATTCCCACTCCGATGAGTGCAACAGTATGGAAAGTGTTGGATAGCGGAGGGTAAAAAATGACTATTCCCACTCCAGCGAGTGCAACAATAGGGAAAGTGTTGGATAGCAGAGGGGAATAATTTACTATTCTCACTCCAGTGAGTGCAACAGTAGGGAATGTTGGACAGCGAAGGGGAATAATTGACTATTCCCACCCCAATGACTGCAACAATAGGGAAAGTGTTGGATAGCAGAGGGGAATAATTTACTATTCTCACTCCAGTGAGTGCAACAGTAGGGAATGTTGGATAGCGGAGGGGAAAAAATGACTATTCTCACTCCAGCAAGTGCAACAGTAGGGAAAGTGTAGGATAGCGGAGGGATGAAAATTACTAATCCCACTCCAGCGAGTGCAACAGTAGGGAAGGTGTTGGATAGCACAGAGGTAAACATTACTATTCCCACTCCAGTGAGTGCAACAGTAGGGAATGTGTTGGATAGCATAGGGGTAAAAATTACTATTCCCAGAGAACAAAATTCTAATTTACAAACAAACAAAATATCAACTAAAATACAAAATATAATAAAAAAACTAAAAACTAAACATCTGTAAAAATATAAAAATTAACAAAACATATCAATTTTTAATGTAGCAAAAATCTAAAATTGACATAAAAATATACATTTTTTTAAATTTAACAAAATATTCACAAACAAATATTTTGTAATAGAAGTTAATTTTAATCCAAAAATTGCATAAATGTAATATTTATTTTCCTACCCTGTAACACCACACAATTTACAAAACACATCTGAAATAAACAAAAACCTGTACCTCCATAATCAACACAATTAATTATCAATTAAACAAATATTACTAATTATAAAACACATTTAAAAATGTAAAAATTAATGTACAAACCAAACGTTACAGCTATTGAACCTAAATCCCCAAACGAAATAAAAAACAAACAATTACCAAAAACATTCAGCAATTAATAAATAAATATTAATGAACAATAATGATTAATTAATTTAAACTAAATTACTTTCCACCCTCTACCCCAATAAACACCAAAACACACAACTACAAATATTTACACAATTTCCATAACTAATTTTACATTAATAAATTAATATCAATTAACAACAAATCATTAATTAATTTAAACAAATTACTTCCCACCATTTACCACTATAAACCCCACAACTCACTCATCACAATTATTACACAATTGGCATATTTCAATTGTAATTCATTAATTAGCATTAATTAATAAATAATCAATTAATTATAAATAAATTACCTCCCACATATTCCCCTATAAATGCCACCACCAATTTAGTCAAATATGACACAATTAGCTTGATTAATTAACAGTTAATTAAGTAATTAATTAATTAATTAATAATTAACAATTAACAAGCAACATATAAATAATTATTAATAAATAAATTCACACAATTAACACTAATAAAATAAAAATTAGTTAAATATTATATTACAAATATTAATACATGTATTAAAATTAAATTACTTCCCACCCTTCTCCCCCTATCAACTCACAACCCGCTTCTAAAAAAATAAAACAACTACCATAATTACCAATTAATTAATAATAATTAACAACCAATTACTAATAAATTAATTCCCACAATTAACAATATAAAACGTAAAATAAATAAATATTAATTAATAAAACATATTAATAAATTAATTATAATTAAATTATAACCCATCCTATTCCCTTATAAACCCACAATCCGCTCCTAAATAAATGACACAACTAACATATTTACCAATTACTTAATCAATACAAATTAACAGCCAATTATTAATTAATTCATTATAAATTAATTCCCACAATTAACACTTTAAAATCAAAAATAAATAAATACTAATAAATACAAATTAATATTCAATTTATTAGACTCAAATTACTTCCCACCCTATTCCCCTATAAACCCACAACCCGCTACGGAACTAAAACGCAAAATGTACTTAAAATAAAATTATTAACTTCTAAAAATGTAACACATATATTAAAAAACAAATGCAATACTTAGACAAAAAAATAGAGGCCATACATTTAAAATACATACTAAAATCCATAACACTAACTAAAAAAACGATATTTTTACAACTATATTTTTGCAAATGATATTAATGACTTCGATATTTTAGAAAACAATATTTCTTACCTTCAACTCGATATTCTTGACCACGATATCTCGATATTTTGCACTCGATATTAGTGCAAGTCGACATTTCCAATTCGATATTCTGACTCTACTGTGGAAGGCAGGCACAGCCCTATTCAGTTACCGGTGCTACTCCTTCCACCACTCCAAATGCAAATCAGGCCTCTTGAGCCTAGTGCTTACTCATCCAGACTCCTGGAGCCACTGCACCTCCCCAGCCTCTGTCACTCCAAAGTCAGACAGTCAATCCACAAACAGGCAGAGACGCACAGGGTGGTTGAACAAGAAAATAGCCACTTTCTAAAAGTGGTATTCTAAAACACACAATTTAGAAAAACATCTTTACTAAAAGATGTGTTATTAAATCCTGAGTTCAGGGATACTAATCTCAATTTTTCTATCTTATCCCTTTGGTAAGATATGCTTGTAAAATGTTACAAAGCATTTCCCATTCTGTCCTATGGGGCAAGATAGCCTTTTAAAAACAAAATTGGCAGTATTCAGGACATGTTACACACACCAGTACATGTCCTACCTTTCACATACACTGCACCCTGCCCAGGGGGGTACCTTGGGCCTACCATAGGGGTGTCCTATGTGTAAGAAAAGGGAAGGGTAAGGCCTGGCAAGTTAACAAACTGCACACAGGCACCAAGGTGGCAGGCGTGAGACATCTTTTCAGGGCTACTCATGTGGGTGGCACAATCAGTGCTGCAGGCCCACTAGTAGCATTTGATTTACCAGCCCTGGCACACTCAATGCACTTTAATAGGGACCTACTGGTAAATCAAATACGCAAATCATGGGTAACCAATCACAATAACAATTTACATAGAGAGCATATGCAGTTTAGCACTGATCAGCAGTGGTAAAGTGCCCAGAGTCCTATAGCCTACAACAACAGGTCAGGAAAAAATAGGAGGAAGAAGCATCAACTTTGGGGATAACCCTGCAAAAAGGGCCATTTCCAACATACTCATTTTTCTGTTGTGAATGGGAGCCATTGATTAAGGAGAAGGGAGAGACTTGGCGAATATAAGAAGTTAAAGCCCATTGTGCCGCAGAGTTTCCGCCAGGCTCAGCAAGTGGTTGATAAAGTCTGAATGTCAGTAGGGTCCAGTCTGATGCCCTGCCACAATAGCGCATTCAAGGGTGTAGAGTTTGCCAGATCACATTCTGGTCTGGCGTAGGGTAGCCACTCGTCCAGGTAGAACCTGTGATATGCAAAATGGACCTGGACTACCAAGAAATACAACGAAAATCAGGGACCGTGAAGCCGCTGCAATCGTAGGGTGAGAGTTAGGGTGTTCCAGGAGACCCTAGGTCGTCGGCCCGCCCGAACCAAATTCAAAAGAAGGCTTGTGAGTGTAGAAGAAAAGGCCTTGGTTAAGAGTATGGTTATGTTTATAAAAAGATACAGGAAACGAGGAAAGACGGCCATTTTTGGAATGGCTATACTGGCAGCCATAGGAAAGGGGAGCTGTATCCAGTGATCAATTTGGTAGAGAGCTTGCCGACCGCAGGGCTGTAATTCAGCTGGGTAACTTGCTCCTTATTCCTGTGTAAAACCACACCGAGGTACTTAGGGGGTCATTATGATGGTGGGTGGATTGCCACCGCCCGGCCGGTGGTGGCGATCCGCCCGCCATCTCAAAATAATTTACCCCCGACATATTAACTGCCGCTTTTCCGCTATTTGGCAATCATTACTATCGCCAGCAAGGCGGAGCTGGGGTATAATATGGTGGCGCAATATCATGATGCCAGTTTCTCAAGGCCTTTCCATGGCGGCAGAAAGGCTGGCGGGAATGGCTTTGGGTCCCCTTGCGGGACGCCGGGGGGCTGGGGGGGGTGGGGATATGCACTTGGGAGGTACCTATGCTACCCCCCTACATTGCCATGCACAAGGTGGCAGGCACTGCGCGGTGCCTGTCACGTTGTGCGTGTCAATGCACAGCATCCCTCTTTGGCATTGTGGCGGGTGCTGCGCAGCACCCGCTGCAACGTTAGAGATGTGGAATGCGACTGCCAGGGTGGTGGCCGCATCCTAATAAGCGGTGCGGGTTACTGCCGCACCGCTGGAGGCCGGTCCCAGCACCGCTAGGGTGGCGGGTGGACTGAAGTCCACCCGTCATCCTAATAGGCCCCTTAGTGGTGCCGGTGGACTATTTAAAGGGATATTCACAGGTAGGGAGTGTGGTGGCGTCAGTGAAGGGAAACAGCTCTGATTTTGGCCAATAAATGCATAGGCCAGATAGTTTACCAAACTGAATCGCCTCCTGGACATTTGGAGTTAGATTAATGGAGGGGTGTTAAATAAAAAAAAGTATATAGTCAACGTACATGGATGTAAGGAGCGGCCCGTGGGGAACTGTAAGCCACGGTGCATATGGCGTTCCTGGAGGTGGCGCACAATTGGGTCCATTGCTATAGTAAATAATAAAGGAGAAAGTGGGCACCCCTGTCTAGTGCCACAGGAGATGTTGAAGGGGTCAGTGAGGGAACCATTAATGCAGAAACGAGCTGTTGGATTTGAGTATACTAAGGAGATAAGGGCTGTGAACCTCTTGGGAATTTTAAGTTTCCGCTGGCTGTCGTGGAGAAACGGCCCCTGCAGGGAGTCGAAACCCTTCTCTGCCTCGAGGAGGGCGACTACTGAGGGGGTGTCAGGGGATATTCTATTTAAGATCAAGAAGGCAGCACACAAATTTAGAGAGGTGGACCTGTGTGGTATGAATCCCATCTGTACCGGTGACAGTATCGTATCTAACAGTAACAACAGCAGATTAGCCAAAGCTTTGACCAAAATCTTATTATTGACATTAAGAAGAGAAAGTGGTCCGTACGAAGCACAGTGCTTAGGGTCCTTTCCTGGTTTCGGT
The DNA here is from genome assembly GCF_964204655.1 of Triturus cristatus. NCBI lineage: Eukaryota > Metazoa > Chordata > Amphibia > Caudata > Salamandridae > Triturus > Triturus cristatus. The sequence continues at coordinate 241,447,981 of NC_140582.1, forward strand.
AGGAGGGAGATCACTGCCTCTTGCATGGAAGGGAGAGGGTTCAGGTAGTAAGAGGTTAGGAGTATACCTCCAGCAGATGGGGATCAGAGTAGTTTTATACACTTTATAAAAAACACCTTTCAGACAGTTTAACCCAGGGGCCTTGGAACCCTCCAGGGAATCAATTGCCTGGGCTATTTTCTCAGCCATGAATGGCTCACTCAGAATTTGGGATTGGCCGCTGGAGAGCGAGACCATGGCTATCTCTTTTAAATAAGTCTGACGCACTACCAACTCAGAAGTGAGGCTAGATGTATAGAGTGATTTATAGTAAGAAGCTACTTCGGTGAGGATGTTCACGGTAGAAGTGAGAAGGGCACCATCGTCTAGCTCCAGTGCTGCAATATATCTAGGTCGCAGTAGGGGGCATAGGGGCCGTAGGAGGTGAGCAAGCATCTGACCTGGACACTCGCCCTCACCATATTTCCACGCCATAGTGTGTTTACCTAGAAGAGTAACCTCCCTGTGAGCCAGGTCATGAAACTCCTCCAGCTGAGTGGATCACTTATGCTGAGCAGAAGGGGAAGAAAAGGGTGCATTACTCTCATCTATGTGCATGAGCGCATTCTCCACCCATGTCAGACTATTACTCGTGGAGCATGCCCGCCTGCTTGAAAATGCATATTCCATTAATGTAGGCCTTAAATGCATCCCAGAGAGAGGCATTTTGTTGGACAGAGCCCACGTTCAACTGAAAATATTGTACTACAGCATCCTGGAGCTCGGAGCAGGAAACCGAGTCCAACAGCGCAGTCGAGGGAAAGGACTAGCGGCGCTCCCAGCTGCAGTAATACGGAAGACTAAGCATCAGCCACACCGGGACATGATCAGGCAACATGTGTGGCAACACCTGTATGTCTTGTAGCCATGGGAAGTCAGCTGCCGACAGGAGGCAAACATCTAGTCGGGTCCACACTGAGTGTGGAGCTGAGTAAAAATGTAACCTGGAGTCGCAGGATGGTGAGTTCGCCAGACAGCCTAGAGGGTGTGCGTATGTATTATATTCGGTCAAGCGCACAGTGAGCGTGGCTTAGTACAAGGGATTTGCTGCAGGAGTCCATGACGGAATCAAGAAGTATATTTAAGTCACTGACCACCAAAACAGTATCCATGTCAATGTCATCCAGGAGGGCAACCACGATCTGGTAATGGGGGGGGGGGGGTGTCGGTGTTCGGGGTATATAGGTTCAAGAAGACAATTTGTCTCCCCAGCATGGTTCCCGTCACCAAAAGATAGCGACCGTGAGTGTCTGCAACAGTAGAATGGTGTATAAAGGGAAAGGACTTAGGTACAACCATGCTGAACCCCCTGGAAAAGGAGCTATAGTTGGCAATAAAACAGAAGAAAAACGGAGATGCCTGGGGGGGTTGGTGTATTTCCTGTAGGAATGCGATCTTGGTACCATGTCAAGTGAGGTTCAATAATGCCAGCCTACTTTTACGAAGGTTATTCAAGCCTCGGACGTTCCAGGGAAGGAGGGTCATAAGGACTGTTTGTTTAGACGTACCCATTGAGAAAAGAGTGGAATAGGAAGGGTCTGCTTTGTCGGGTCTGTAAGGGAGGCTACTTCAAAGTAATAGGCATAAGGCAAGCCCGTCTGCGCCCGTCCGCGGCCGGCAGGGGCCCGGGGCCCGTCACTCTGCCCCAATTACCTCCTATGCCCCTAGGGACTTGATTGCACTTCACTCACATTTCCCGCTAGACCTCTCCTGCCATTCAAAACTCCTTCAACTGGGGATTTTTAACGCTCGTCGCATTTTCCCTGAGCTCAGGGCCCTTCCATCCTCCATCACTCAGCCTGCCCAGTTACCTGCTAACATGGAGCTAGCAGTTGTATATCTCAACACCCGGTCTCTTATCAGCCACCAACACGATATATACCACCTTTTGGACTCAGACCGCCCCGACATCCTGTTTCTAACCGAGACCTGGTTGAAAGAGGACTCCTCTCCTGACATTCTGGCAGCTATTCCTCCTGGCTATTACATCCTTCAAGCCAACCGTCCTGCTGGTAAATCCGGAGGTGGCGTAGCCGCTATTATTAAATTTCCTCTCAGATTCTCTTCCCTCTCTCTACTCACTATCCCCCAGGCCGACTGCCTGGTTATCAGACTCGAATCCTCGGTGTCCCCGCTCACCTGCGTTCTGGTTTGCCGTCCTCCTCAACCTATGCCCAATTTCCTCCCCCTTTTTGGTGACCTTCTATCCCAGCTCACACTCAACAACTCCAAACTCCTGGTTTTAGGAGACTTCAATTACTGGCCGTCTGATCCACTTGAAAGCCCCCACTCTCTGGCTTTCACCGACTTACTAAGTAGCCTCAATGGCTGTCAGCACGTCCACATGGCGACCCACTCTAAAGGCCACACCCTAGATCAGGTCTGGACCTACAACCTCGACATTACAGCACTCACAATCCTCCCTTGCCCCTGGTCGGACCATTCCTTAATCTCTTTCCTTCTTTTGGTCCCCCCACCGCCCTCCCGTAGCCGTGGCGCTAGCCTCCTGGCTCGCAACTGGAATAAAGCCAACCTTGACCTTTTCCTTTCCTCCCTAACATCCTCCGTCCCATCCGGCTTAGGCCCCCCAGATTCCCAGGAAGCTGCTCTCGTCGATTGGCTGGAATCTGCCAGTAATATAGTCGCCCCTCTCAAGTCTATCCGAACCAAGCGTCCTCACGACGCTCACCGCTGGTTCTCCGATAGCCTCAAATCTCTTAAACTAGGACTCCGCCAAGCTGAGCGCCGCTGGCGTCGAAACTACGACCCCTTAGATAAAGCCCATTTCCTCAAACTATCTGGAGAATACAAACACGCAATCTCATCCGCAAAATCTATCTACTTTTCCACAAAAATTCTCAACTCTGTGAACAAATCCAAAGACATTTTTGCGATTGTGGAGGAACTCTCACACCTGGACAGAGTGACCATCAAACCCCTCCCTTCTCAAGCACTCTGTGACTCCCTTAACCAATTTTTTATTGACAAAATCAGTAAAATCAAAAACAGTATTTCCTCCTGCCCTCCAGCAACGTCTCCCTCAGAGGCTGCTCCCTTTTTTAACTCCCACTCCTTGTTACAGCTGCCTCCTATATCTGACAAAGTCTTCTTCCTCCTGCTTCACAAAGTCTCATCCGGTTCCCCCACTGATTGCTGTCCCCCAGCAATTCTCCGGACTGCTTTCTTGTCCTGCCCTGGCCCCCCACTGGCCCTCTTGAATAACTCCCTGCTGCTCGGCGTGGTCCCCAGCCAATTCAAGAACGCCGAAGTTATCCCCATATTAAAAAAACCCAATGCCGACCCCACGGTCTTGGGCAACTTCCGCCCTATTTCTCTCCTGCCTTACCTAAGCAAGGTACTCGAGACGCACGTGACCACTGTCCTCAGTTCCTTCATCGAGGACTCCAACTTCTTAGACTCTCAGCAAGCTGGGTTTAGACCTGCCCACTCGACAGAGTCTGTCATCCTCTCTGTTATGGAGGAACTCCGTAGAGGCGCCGACTCCAACACCAGTCAAGCCCTGGTGCTTTTAGACCTGTCAGCAGCCTTCGACACGGTCGATCATTCCATCTTAGTCGACCGTGTCGAAGAGGCAGGCATTAGCGGGACGGCCCTTAATTGGGTTCGCTCCTTCCTTGCAGACCGCCATCAATCGGTCCGTCTCTCTCAGTTCACGGCAAACCAGACGAGAGTCACCTGCGGTGTCCCGCAGGGTTCTTCCCTGTCACCCCTTCTCTTCAACCTCTACCTCACCCCCCTGATCCGCTCCCTCCGCGGTAGGAATGTCACAGCATTTAATTATGCAGATGACATTCAGCTCGTCTTCAATCTCGACTCCTCGGACGAAGCGGCTCTAGATTTCCAGTCCACCCTCTGCCACATCAGTAATTGGATGGGCACACACCATCTCAAACTTAACCCCGACAAGACGGAGCTCGTTCTTGTCGGAGGCCCTTCCAATCCCTGGAATTCCACCTTCTGGCCCTCCTCCCTCGGCCCTCCCCCCCACCCTGCTGACAAAGTCAAAAGCCTCGGGGTTTACATCTCCCACGACCTCTCAATGCAGCATCAGGTCAGTGCCACCGTGTCCTCCTGTTTCTTCCAGCTCCGGAAGATTCGTAAAATAGCCCACTTTCTGACCACTGAAGCCCTCACCTTGGTACTACTGGCATTAGTCATCTCCCGCATCGACTACGCCAACGCCCTATACGTTGGCATCCCCCAATATCAAATCAACAGACTACAACTTATTCAGAACCAAGCAGCTCGCCTTATCTATCACCAACCGAAACACCATCACGTCCGTCCCCTCCTCAAGGCCCTCCATTGGCTCCCTATTTCGGAGCGCTGCAAGTTTAAACTCGGTTGCCTAACCCATAAATCTCTGTCAGGCACCGGCCCTTCTTTCATTTCCTCCCTTCTGCACCCCTATACCCCCTCTAGGAATCTCCGCTCCTCTCATCTTGCGCTCCTTCAGACTCCCCGCTTCAAGCGCAAAAAACACGGCGGTCTTAGGTTCTCCTTTCTGGCACCCTCTTTCTGGAACTCTCTACCGCTGGAATTGAGACTTTCCTCCTCTTATCTTCACTTCAGGTCCCTCCTAAAAACCCACCTCTTTCTCGGTACCTATTCATAAATCTCTTTCTCCTTGCCTTTGCTTCTGCCTCTCGTTGATTAAAGTGAATAGCGCCAAGAAACCGTCCGGTGAATGTTGCGCTTTACAAATAATTTTTACATTACATTACATTACAAAGTCCTGCCTCGTCAAGAAAGGAGAGGAAGAAAAAGAAGTAATACGAACATGAAAATCCAAAAGACAATCCCTCAATAACATACCCCCACCCACACTAGGAGTAGAAATCCTAGCGAATCCCACTAAAGCCCACAACATAGTAGAAATCAGAATCATCCTAGGGGGGTGGGCAACACATTAGAGCAAGGAGCCCGTTCAGATCAAGAGTAATTATGAGTGTTCCGTAAGGGTCGAGGCAGTCATCATGAATAGTGGGGAGGGACCAACAAAATAAAACATAGAACTGTAGGAAACCCTTAGCTATCTGGTGGCTCTGTGAAATCTGCAATACAATAAGGGCATGGCCCTTCAGCCTGGAGTAAAGAGGTTTGCACTAACTGGAACATTGTCGTCCTGTGGTGAGCCCTACGGTGGAGTGCGGTTCGAGGAGGGGCCACCCGGTCTTAATCATTTGCAGAATGTAAGTACTTCAGCCGGATTGTCAAAAAAATGCTGTTTGCCGTCTGAGATCACAAGGAGCCGGGCAGGGTAGAGCATGCCGTACTTGATCCTGTGTTTTCTAAGCTGTGCTTTCGCCTCCACAAACCTTCGACGTTTCTCCTGCACAACCAAGGTAAAGTCCGGATAAGTGGAGATGGCGATGCCCTGGTAGAGTAGAGGAGAACGTTTTTTTGCCTAATGGAGCACGACATGTCAGTCCCTATAATTTGGTATGTGTGCAATTATGGCCAAGGTGCTGCCTCAGGGAGTGGTCGAGGGCCCAGGGACCTCGGCTCCAAATATCTCAACTAGCAAGGCTTCCACTAATTTTTCTGGGTGCCCCATGGTGGTGGTCTCTGCCAGGCCGATGATGGGGATATTGTTGCATCAAGAGCGTGCCTCCAAATCCTCATTTTTAATGGTGACTGCTTACAGGAGCCGTTCAGTGTTTTCAATTCATCTGATCAAGGAGGTAATGATGTCTTCAAGAGTGGAGATGTGCTCCTCCGCAACATCAAGGTGGGTGCCTTATTTATCTAAATGTTCTCCCATGTAGACTAGTTAGGAAATAAGGGATTCAAAGCATGCAACTTAGGGGTGGAATCCCGTGCGCAGCTCGGTGAGGATGAAGGTCACTTCTTCCTGAGGTACGAGCGAGCCGCGGAGTCCTGTTCATTGTCCATGTCAGATGGGGGATCCTGGGGACTCAACGATTTGTGTCGATCAAATGTCAATTCACGTTCTTCGGGATTCCCCCGGTCCATGGTGGTAGAGCTGCAAAAATGATGTCACGGTGCAGCAGACAGATGCATTTGGCCACACAGCAGATAGGCAGGGCAAGGGAAATTGGAACTCACCCACTGATGCAAAGGGCCCCATTAATTTGTGGTGGCTGTAATATACACAAGTTCCAGGCCAGAGCGTCCCCAGCAGCACTGGTTGTAAATCGGAAAGCAGGGTAGGACAGCGGTTGTCACTGGGCGTCAACGAGCCACTCCATAGCCGCAAGCAGCTATGTGGAAACAATCACTCAGATAAGATAGAGGGTGAGCCGGGAGACAAGAGACGGGCCAAGGAGCCCCAAATGTGGGGCACTCACCACGGCAGGAGGGAGGAGTCACAGGTAGGCAGCCTCCCAATGTGCGGTGGGCAGCCAGCGATGGGTGGGGAAGTAGCAGGATCTCTCATCAAGAGGACTGCGGGCCCACCTTTTCAATTGCGCAGCCCCCACAGCCATGCAGCGAGGGTGCATGCCTCCTAGTGCCGTACAGGAACTCGGCAAAATGTAGGGCGGCCGTGCTCCTTCAGCGATCTGTATGCAGGCTCAACCAATGCAGGGGTCCGCACAGAAGGCACTGGTGGCACCAGTAATAGGCTGCACCCAACCAACTAGGAAGGGGCGATGTATCAGGCCCAGCCCGGGCCCATCAACAGCCCCATCGCCGTCCACTGTGGCCCAAAGCTGCGCCTCCATGGCCACCCAGCGGGGAGCAGCTGGTCAGTGCAGGTGAGGTGAGGCAGGAGGACAGAGGCCCAGCCGGACCCCACAGCCCCGGCCTCAGGCTTGCCCGCTGCCCCTGTCGCAGCAGGGCCTCCAATGTGGGCTGGGCCTAGCCTCTCTTACACGGACCTACACATCAGGACAGGTCATCGGACTGTGCCAGCAGGTCAGTCAGATCTCCAGATGCTCAAGCCCACTCAGATGGAAGCCGCGACCCATAGGCTTAGGGCCATTGGCTCTGGAGATTCACAGCCATGCGGCCATGACGGTCGGCCACTCGGCCACGCCCCCTTCACCAACACTGTTGATCATGCTGCATGTGTGAGGAAGAGATTGATGTTGATCTGGTGTGATCTACCCTTAGGGTTGCCACCTTTCCCAAATAAAAATACCAGCCATTTATTCACGTTTTAAGATTCTGCAAAAGGCCAAACAACATACTTAAATAGAACTTAATATAAAATCACCTGTACGCATTTTTAACATGGCCTTTCTACCTATGTTTCGGGTCTGCTAAACAATGGCCTTATAGCAAACCCATCTGCCCTTTGCTTGGCCGCATTTTATATAAATCAAAAACTGCATAATAAAGATCTTGGTGAGGCTGCCATGGGCAGAAGTAAGAGTGTCCCATGACAGCACAGTAATGGCGGATGAAGGGGAGGGGGCATCCACTGCCCTCACCCCCTAATATCTTTGCCACTGTAGTGTACTGTGGTTGGTGTACTGCAACATATGCTTCATAATGGTTACCGATACTTGTTGAAGAATTGTCCACAATGTTGTCAGCTCTCTGAAACATTTTTGGGAAATATCTCTTGGTAACTGAACATAGCACTGCAGGACCTTCACACTTGAATGCACTGCCCAAATTATAATATAATTCAGTACTAACTCGCTCTGTATAATATCCAACTCACAAGGAACAAAATGCAATCCATTCAACAAGCCTTCAAACTGTGCTCATCAAACGATAACAATAACACATACATGTCTATCTTACACTGCCTTTTCCTGTTTCCTTACCCTCATTTTGGTTCAGCATTTGTTAATCTTATTTTGCAATGCATCCTCTTTTGTTGATATATCTACAGTAAACAAGAGAGTTTGACACAATAACATACACAAAGCAACACAACACAATTAAACATAATAGAGAGCTAAACAACAAACTAGTCAAATAGTACAATCACAATACAACACAATATCACATTACAATGCAGCACAAAAACACATCTGTACAAAAAACATCACCAGCATGACAAAATATGTTACAAATAATGTGACAAACATTCTTGCCAGACATTACTACTCCCAGAAACCTGGTTTCATAATATGGCGGTGAAAGATGTTTGTATCAATCAATTCGTCAACTTACCACCAAGGACATGAAATAGCATCACTCAGTGATGTTTTATGATCCAGCCCACATTCCCTGCTACAGTTGATGCTGACACATGTCTTGAATAGTTGAAAGGCTGCAACAGAGCTAGTTTAACATCTTAGACAGTGATAAATGGTTGTTTATAGAGGGAACTTTATAGGCAGGTGCTGCCTTTGCTGGAAATGTAACAGCATTTGTTGGCAACGCTAAAGTAAACAACAGCAAATCACACAACAATAATACATGCACAGATGCAAACCAACATATATCAACATAACAGGGTGCAATGCAACAAAATTGTGAAAACAAAATGCAACACAACAACTACTGTACATCACAAATCACATTGCAGTAATGCAGCAACAACACATAGGGCCATAAATGGCCAAGTCACGCAGTGCAGTGCAGCAAGTCACCTTGCTGCGCTGCACTGCACTGCGTGACACGGGTGCCTGCGTTGTAAGGGGGATTGTTTTCGTGTAGGAAAGAGTACCTTACTATACAAAAACAATCCCCTGATGCTTTTTTCTCTTTCTATGTGTGCTGCATAATGCAACACACATAGAAAGAGGAAAAAACAAAGAGAAATAAAGATATTTCTCCTTGTTACGCTGCACCTGGGGATGCATATTTTTTTTGCACATTCTCAGGTCTACAACTTCTGGTAAGGCTGGGAATGCGTCAAAATCCATGGATGTTGTATATGAACACCCACGCAGCACCCATGGAAACATCTCCCTGGCGCAGAGTAATGCACGCAGCGATATGAGCTGCGTTGCTTTACTCAAGATTTATGAAGCTGCTCAGGGCCGCGCAAGGTGGCCTTGCATGGCTTCATAAATATTGTTTTTTAAATTGCGTCACTTCTACATCACATTGCGTGGTGCAAGAACGATACAAAGGGATTCATAAATATGCCCCATATCATCTTTCTCCTTTCTTGCCTTTGCTGCCCTTCTTTCTCTCTCTCATGCTCAGGTCAAAGCTTAATGATTAAAAATAAGCCCCAGTCTCTAAAGAGAGTGCGGGTGGGCCCCACCTACAATGACTGGTACAAATTAAGCACTGGAAATGTGAAATAAAGGTTCTGAAAGAATATCACTTTTTTCAATGACACCTTCAACAGGGAGGTAACGTACTCCAAAAATACCACAGTGAAGTTGTCATAATACAGTATTACAATAAATATGTACTAATTCCCAAAACTCTGGGGCAGATTTATGTTTCCTGGCGCATCCCTGCAAATCAGCAGGGATGCACCAGGAAAGATGCGTCACGCAAGTTTACCCTTGCGAGACCACAGATGCGCCGCATTTACAATGCAGCGCATCATGACGCATCTGACGGCATAAGGGCGGCGCATTGCTGGAGTTGTGTCGCAAGCACGACGCAACTCCAGCAATGCTCAGGGGCTGCCCATACCTAACATGCTGCGTCATGCCTTACGCCTGCTTCAAGCAGGGTTTTGATGCAGCAGCGTCGGAAAAGTGACTCAGTGAAATCTTGTAGATTTCACAGCGTCACTTTTTCGAGGCTTTTTCCGATGGAATGCCCACCCTGCATACATTAAACCTGACGCAGGTTTAATGTAGCGCAGGGCTTTGTAAATAAGGCGCAACATGGTGCATGGTTTACGCCGCCGCTGCGTTGCAGAAGTGATGCAACGGTGGCGTAAATGTCTCGCAAGGGGCTTGTAAATCTGCCCCTCTGTGTTCAGTGATATATGGCATAGTAACTGGATAAAACCAGCTGCTGACTGCGAATCCATTTCCAATATCAAAATATTTTGGAGGTATTTTACAGTTTTTGAAGTTTTGTCCTTTCCTGTATTTTCGGTATTATTAGGTGGTTTATCAAGCCTAGTGTCTGGAAAGTGTCCACAGTGAGTGACTGTTTTCATCAGTTTTCTCGTACATGCCTACTGATATCGGTATTCACATCTATAAGCTTCACCCCCTCCTCCAATCTCAGGGGCAGATTTACAAGGAACTGACGCTTCTGCATAGATGCGTCAGTTTCTTTGCGCCAGTGGCAAATGTCCTTGCACCACCATGGATGCGCTGTATTTACAATACAGTGCTCCATGGCGCAAGGATTAACAGATGTTTCAGAAATTCTGACGCATCTTTTGGCCCATAAGTCACGCATTGCTGGATTTGTGTCGCAAGCATGACGCAACTCCAGCAATGTATTTTGAGGCCTATACTTACTGTCCTGCCTCACTCCTTACGCCTGCTTCAAGCAGGCGTAAGGTTATGACGCAGTGGCGTCCTAAAAGTGGCGCAGTGAAATCTGGTAGATTTCACTGCGCCACTTTTACGAGGCTTTCCTGCATGTGAAAGCCCACCCTGCATACATTATACCTGATGCAGGTATAATGTGACGCAGGGCTTTACAACGTGACGCATCTCCCTAGATGCGTCACGTTGTAAATAGGCTGCATTGTTTGCGCCGCCGTTGCGTCAAAAAAAGTGATGCAAGAAGGCGTAAGAAGGCGCAAAGGACTTGTAAATCTGCCCCTCACTGTCTATGCCCACCTCTGTTCAAAATAAAACAACAGCTTCAGTGTGTCTCTTATTCAGACGCATACATGGGTGGCACACCGAGAAACATTAGCACAGACAAGCCTTGTCAGCCCCACAACAATCGTGCCTAACCTCGCTCTTTTTTTGTCTGCTTTCATGTCTATACTCAAGCCAAGCCCAGCTCCCATCTTCAACTAGGCGTATCTTCACACTGCAGCTGTGCATGACAGGCCGGGCGGTGCAATCACGCGTGTAGTGCGGTTGATGGCACAGACAGGTTCTGCTACATTGGTGTTTCATTGTGTTGTACTGCGGCTTACCCCACACTGTCGATCACACTGCATGTGTGTGGAAGAGATCGATGTTGGTGCTATCTTCCCTCAGGGTTGCCACCTTCACCACAGAAAAATCTCAGCCATTTGTTCACGTTTTAAGATTTTGAAAAATACCAGACATGATCCTTAAATAGAACTTTATATATAAAATCACCTGTACTCATTTTTAACATGGCCTTTCCGCTTGTATGAGATAGGGATCATTTAGTCAGCTCAAGAAAACTCTAGAAAGTGCTTTTGTTTAAGGTATGTACTGACCAGGGAAAAATACCCCTTTAGGTGATTTTACTAATTTGATGATGGGCTGAGAAATAAAAATACCGGTCCTGACTGTAAAAGAATGGTCAAAAAGTAACCCCACCTGCCCTTCGTGTGGCCACATTTTATTTAAATCAAAAACTGCATAAAAAGATCTTGCCAAGGTGGCCATGGGCAGATGTAAGGGTGCACCGTGACAGCACACTGAAGCCAAGGGAGGCACCCACACCCTTCGCCCTCTAATATCTCTGCCACTGCTGTATGGATATCGATGTGTTTGTTGACATAAATGAACTATTTTCCTTATTAATAGAATCACCCGGTCTGAACTCCACATCTACCTCGGTATGCAAGTATGTAGTTAGGCAGGGGCTGTGACCTAGGCCCGGGATTACTGATTGATGGTTAACAGGTGGGAGGGTCCATTGCTGGCAGGCAAACACTCGGGCAGGAAAATCTTGATCTGCTCCACAGATAGGCACAGAGACATTACAATGGTCAGGGGAGATTGCTCCAATAAAGCACACATGGATGGTGGGAGTACCCGCTCCTAAAAACACAATAAAGTCAGATGCCACAGAGTTAGGAACACATAGCCAGTCAGGGCTTAGCACACGTCGTAATCATGCGCTCCCCATGCAGGACATCTGGACACATTTACCACTGGTGACACAGTGTCCACACAGGTCAAGACCCAACTGTAGTAACCATTCACCATTAATTTATGACTCAAAAGGCAGCAACCAACATTCCTCACCATATATGGCACCCCGAAACCTTTTATTTCTGTTGTAATATTGTATATAAAGAAACCTCAAACTCGATGTAAATTGAGACAGTCCTCACACCTAGTGCCTGTAACTGTTCTCCCGGCTGAACTGTTTAATTAAACAAACTGTTCCTGTTTTGTCAAACACCTCTTGTCTTCGGTCTTTTAAGGAAATTCGATTCAGGCAACCCTGTGGTGTACTGCAACATATGCTTAATAATGGTTATCAATACTTGCTGAAGAATTGTACAAAATGTTGGCAGCTCTTTGAACATTTCCTTGGAAAGATCTCCTGGCGACTGAACACAACACTGCAGGAACTTCACATTTAAAGGCATTGCTTGAATTTTAATATAATTCAGCCCTAGCTCACTTTGTATAATATCCAACTCACATGGAACAGTATGCTAATCCATTCAACAAGTCATCAAAATGTGCTTATCAAACTATAACAATTAAACATACACTGTCTTTTCCTGTTTCCTCACCCTCATTTTGGTTCTGCCTTTGTTAACCCTAGTGAGTAATGTAGCCTCTTTTTAGGTCTCGCCTACGCAGTGCATGCGCTGCATAGGAAAAGACAGTTTGAAATCGATTCAGCTTTGCAGGCAAAAACGTGCACGCATTGCATTGCTTTGAATGGCAATGCGTGCACGTTTGGCAATTCCCTTGCGGGAGCGAGCTTTCAAACCATATGTTTGTAATTAACTCGCTCGCTCCCACAAGGGAAACAGGTGCAGGCCCCCTCCTCTCTCCCCTCCCTCTGCTGCCTCTTGTCAAACTTGTTGGCTTTCACTTTTGCTGCCCCTTTCTAACTTACCTTCCATTATACTAAAGCCACTGGCACCAACACAATGCATTCTGATGGCACGAGGACCACGTGTGAGGGCTAAGCACTGCAGGATACAAAGACTGTGTGAGGACAGCAGAGGACATGGATCTCTTTTAAGGTCAGCAAAATGCAGGATACGTGGTCCATTGTGCAACGGCTGAGTACTTTGTGCTACATGGATTTTGTTCGGAAACAGCAGATATTTTTGTCTCTTTTTCCTGCGCTGCGAATTCCTCTCCGGCGAGGGGGGCGAGAAGGGGAGCGAGGACGGGTGTTACTAATTGTGCAACGGGGTGAGAGGCATGTGTGTGAAGCAACTAGTGCGCGCACCACACGTTTTTCTCATGAGCTAACTCTGTCCTTAATGTTGGTCTTGCGCAAAATGCTCTTGTTCCCTCAATTTAGTGTGAGCAGACAGGGGGGAAGCTTTGTAAATCAGGCCCCGTAGGGGCTTATCTTTGTGTTATAAAGGAGTGCTCCATCTCACCCATCTGATTGCTCACGTGTCCTGCCCTGCCTGAGCAGATGGAAGCCATTTCGAAAGAGTTGTCTTTTAGCCTTTCAGATGGATTGGTTTATCTCGTCAAGATGATCAGATAAAGAGGCAATAAACAATGTACACACATTCTAAGAAGGCGCCTTGCTCGTGTGGGCGCTATCAAAATGTGTATCTCTGGTCCTCCTTAAGTGACACCGAGGCTTATCCTGTCCCGATCAGAGGGAGCCCCGGGGAGCCGGGAATGTCATAAGGACAGGCCCCACAACCTCCAGGCGCCTCGCTTATTGGCAACAGGGCCCTACCATGAACCCAAAATATCTCCCACCAATCAGACGCCTGCGCTCCAGAAGCTAGCCCTGCTATGAGTCACCTTTCAGACGTCCTCATTTCACTTGCCAGACACTGCATCACTATTTGATGTCTGTAGGGTTAAATTGGGAACACTGCCCTCTGCCATCACAGGCAGCCATATTTATTCACCTTATTCAGGAGGCAAGGAAAAACAATGCAGAACTAGGCAGGCCCACCCCACCGTCGTGTGTGGCAGCCCGGGATGAGACAGCTTCCCGGGCACACACACAGCAGCACCCGAGTACTTCACAGGTCTTTAAAAGACCATTTGCTTCTTAAATAGTCTTTGTTGTTTTTCACCCCTTCTTAGAGCCCCTGCAGCTCCACTCATGTTCATCCATCTTTGACTGATTTTTAATAATGTTTTGTAAAAAACATTTCATGTTGGCTGCTTATGTGTCTGCACACATGAGCACAAATGCTAACACTCAAGGAGACGTGTTGGTATGATTTTGAAATCCCATTTCCAAGATGATCATCTCTCACACAAATGGCAGTGAGGGTTGGGTAGCAGTTTCTGAGAATCTTCTGGCCCTCAAAAAATAAAATAAAGCAAAACACTGAATAAATAAAAATAAATTTTTATAGACAAGCATTTGCAATGCAATTTGTGAAATTATAAGCTATTTGCATTGTAAATGACAATGCCTTTTATTTATCTGTTTTTAAAATCAACACATAGATAAAAGCTTTGTCATTTACAATGCCAGTAGCTGAAAGATTCGCAAGTGCGAGACTGCAGCGGGAACGAAGAATAGAAGCTGTTCGCTAAACTACCAAAGGTTCTGAAGCCATAGCGGGACCGCCGGTCATGCGACCGATCTTAATGACTGCAGCAGCCCCCTAGCGTCAGAGAGCATAGGGCCTGCCAATTTCAATGAATGCAGTGGCCCCCCAGCGTCACAGAGCCTAGGACCTGCCAACGGCAGTTGTTGCGGGACGTGCACTCCCGGCTCCATCCACAAATAATAGCGGTCCTCCTCCCAAATTGAAGTGGGCCGCGGCTTGCTTCACGCTCGTCCAAAACCCTGAAAAGCTGCCAAACTGTCCTCGGCAGCAATTCCGGTATGACTTTTTTTTGTTGTAAAATACCAATAGGCATTGGGATCGAACCTTGCCTGCCACTGCTGACGTGCCAAACATTGCCACGATGCCACGACCAGCGCAGTCAAACTGCAGTATACTACATGCAAGATACACGGGGCTGATAAAGGGAGAATTGTGATGCCCTTTAGGGTGTGGTCACCTCACCTGTGGACACAGGCCACCGACGCAACCCTTCACTGAGGAACAAGGAAGAAAGGTGTAAGATGACGAATAATCTTATTGGAGTGGCACTTTTATTCAATAAGCCAAGAACATATCAATGAATGCATATCAATTCATAATCTATGCAAAGCCATTAAGAAACCTGACTTCACTCCGTCAGGGATAAACCGCATGATTATTATAATGCTCAGAAGTCTAGAAACCTGTCTGGAATCTGGACCTGCAAAATGAAAATATAGCCCTAGAGGCAAGCTTTTCTAAAGAGAACTAGACATGCAAGATTAACATCTCAAGAGACCCTAAATGCAAGGAATTGGGTGTGGATGGAAAATATCGAGAACAATCAAAGATTAAAAAGGCAAGAAGGTAATCTAGATTGGGATGTACCACCTGAGAGAGGCTTTGATGTCCCAAATCACATAAACGGCCGTCCGGAGAACCCACGCATGTGATGGACACAGCAGTAGAGTTCTGGCTTTTCATTGGGGTGCTGGATCTAATATACCTGGAAATGCAGAACCATGGCACTGTTCTGACGCACTTTCTGACGCAGGTGGCTTGACCGCATGTCTTAGGACACGGAACTGGTCAGGTGGTTGAAAACAAAGAACATCTTGTCTTGTGCATGTCTCTAAAAATATGTAAGAGCGGAACGTAAGTCAGGTGCTCCTATCCCAAAGCTGCGGCTGTGGTTTCACTTGGCCAAGCTAGGTTTCGGAAATAATAATGTAGCAAGATGTACCAACTGGCTCCAGCTGGTCTTGTGTACGTGCAAGTGTGTTGGGTACAAGAGAGAGTCACATTTGTGAGAAGTGAGGCCTAGTAGATTTTTATACTTAGGAAGGGTGAGAACTGGGGGACCCTGGTAGATGTGTCAGGGGAGGTGTGAGTTACTATGTCACCAGTGACTGTGTGACATAAAAATGACCAAAGTAGCACATTTCCCGGTTATGGTTAGTGGGGCCTATATAGAGACCTTCATGCTGCCAAGGTCGATAAAAATGCTCTATTTGGTAATCAGATGGTAAAACGTGATCCTCCATCATTTCCCTGCTCTTGTTCATTTATGAACACACTTTTAACAGAGTATTTCGGTGACCCTTCCTCTAGTGGGGGAATCCAGGGCATGTCGTTAACATAAGACTTAAAGCTGCCCCGGGGTTGTTCTCTTGGCCTGGCAGTATCTCCATCTGGCTTAGCAAGTATTTCAGCATAATCTGCGCCTGATTTATTGAGCAGACATTCATATCGGTCAGCTGTAGGGCCTTTGCTCAGGGTATCTCTACCTGGGGGGAGTGGAGGAGCTGATGGTATGTCATGGTTAGTGTCAGGTGCTGCTGACTCGCTCATTTCTAGTTGCATCCCAGTCTCATCCCCAGGAACCCAATCCATGTCCTCATATTTTGCTACCTTGTAGTTCCTTGTGCTAGAGTAGTTCATCCCTACTATCTTAGTGGTAATCTTTTTGACGCAATGGCTACCTATCTGAAAGACGCAACACAGAAGCAACACAGAAGCAACATAATCCCAACTATGGGTATCACTAATTTCAGGATTGCTGTCAGCCATGAGGGCATCCATTCAATGTCAAACCAGTCCGTTTGAAAAATGTCCGCAGGGGCACCTCCCTCCTTCTTCATTTCTTTTCCCAAGTTGGTCAACTCCTCAATGGCCCTTGCTATTGATCCGTTATCCTTGTCGTTTCCCGGTATGAAAGTGCAGCAGGATTTTCCAATTTGATGGCATAGACCACCGTCTTTAGCAGTTAGCATGTTGAGGAAGTAGTGATGCTCCAGAACCATCAGTCTTAAGGGACGCAGTTCTTCTCTAATTGCATTTAGTCCATCCCTGGTGCTGTTGATGGCTTTCATCACCTCATAGCGTGTTACCTCAAGCCACCTGGCATTCGCTTTAGTCTGGAAAAGTGTAACGGTCCCTCCAAAGAAGACCTGGGCATCGTTAAAGAGGCGGAATTCTTGAGGAATGTTGTCATGGGGATCGTTTGCAAAGTATTGAGCTGTTCGCCGGTGACGGTGAAGGAATGTAACATCACCTGTCATTGGGTGTAACAGTATGTGGGAGGCGTTTGATGCCGGCACAACCAGGTGTACTTCATGCAGAGTCACAAGGGAGCACAGTTCGAGCCACTGAGGAGGTAGCTGAAGATAGAGGCGTTCTCCGCACGCCCAGTAGTAGTCCATCAACGTGGAGGTGCCGAACTGCATGTCGAAATTGAAGATAGTTGTGTTGCAATCTGTGTTACGCCCAACAGGTACGGAGCCATTACCTATGAAACAGAGAGAAGGGTTTTTTAGTTTAAATGCTCTTTTAGGTTCGGACATTTCTTCCTTACCCCAGGTGTATCTGCCACTTTCCTGAGCCCATATCTGTTCACAGTCCTCAACATCCCAGGCAATGTCTCCTTCATAATCTGTTTCCCCAGCCCAAGGGGGGCCTAAGCAAGCTGCTCTACATATTAGGCCATCAACAGGGATCCATCTGCCCTTTGTGAAAACCTGTGCTAATAACTTCAGCACAGGTCTTTTTTTGCATGGACATGTGCGGTCATCATGCGGTCCGGAATCATCGCAATTGGCTACGGGCACCGACACTGAGATATATCCTTGTTCCAGGATTATTGCTCCCTTGATGTCCATGTCCCCGTATCCCCTCTTACGCACGTTCCCTATCTCCTTTGTCAAAGCGGTTGTTTTGGTGAGAACCTTGTGTAGAATGGGGGCATAAACCCATGTTGTGGTATTTACAAGCATCTCATCCATTTCAACCTTGCTGATCTGGGTCTGTCCCTGCGTGCAGCAAAGATACAAGTGCAGAAGGCACATGGCAATGTGTGATGGGACTTCTTTAGGAAAAATTGGTCTGTCAGCTCCTACTGCATGGGGGGTGTATGAACATACGTAGCAAGAATCATTCGCTATTGATTTCCCCACTGCTATCATGTCCCTGTACCATGGGTAGGCTGCTAGGGAGGAGTGGACCGAATGATCTCTTACTGCCTGCTGTAGACCTAGTAGGGGCCCAAAGCCCTTTTGTATCTCTACAAGATGTTGGAATGTCTTATGGTGTTTAGGCTTATGGGGGACAAGGGGCTTTGTCCTGCGGGGGGCAATAGCGAATCGGCGGGCTCTGTGGTGGCGAGAAGGGCGTTTGTGGGAGAGTTGTTGTTCTGTGAAATTGGCAGCCCTTTTCCCTGTAGTATTTCTGTCCCCTGGGGCGGGGGTTGAGAGTTCGAGATGCCCACTAGTGTGTGTGTGTTGCTAGTGCTGCTGTCGGGGAGTTTGGGACCTAGCATGCTATGCGTTGTTTTCTTCTGGTTGTGGGTGACCGCTGCGACGGTGGACGGAGCAGCGGATGCTACAGTTTTTATGCTACCTACATTAGGATAACTTCTTACGGCAAGAAAACAGATATACCAATTAAACTTTACTAGTGCCACTCCAACAAGGATACATAACATTAATATTGAAAAAATACATATCTTTGCATCACGGCTGCTATATTCATGGAGCAGCACGTGGGTGTCTTCTTCGTCTTCGTCATCCGTGGAAGGGAAGCAGCTGTCCTCATTCAGGGGGACCATGGGTATGTCGCTTTCCTCTTTTAGTCCATTGTCTGGTGCTGCGAAGGTGCAGGATCGAGGCAAACGTCCTTCCTGTGTATCCATGCTTTGCGCTCAGCTATCCGGATGGCAGTTGGAGAAGAATCTGTCACCTCGAAAGGACCTTCGAACTTGGGGTCTTTCGAGCGCCTGACGTGCTTCCGGATGAAGATCAGGGTCCCAGGACGAATCGGTGGGAGCTCAGGATTGGTGGGGCCCTTGTCTTTCCTCTTGGATACCTGGGCAGTAAGGAACTGTGCAGCGCGGGTTAGTGTGCACAAGAAATCGTAGAGCTCTGCTTTAACAATCTCAGAGGATGACTCACTATCAGTTTTGGGCCTGGTGGAAGGGACAGTTACATTTATGGATCGTCCAGTGACAAGCTGGTGGGGTGTGAGGTGGTGATCCGAGCTTGGTGAATTTCTTAGTGAGAAGAGGGCAAGTGGGAGGCAGTAGAGCCATTTTTTGCCGATGGTGGCGCTTATTTTACTTATTTTGTTTTTGAGCAGGTCGTTGAGGCGCTCACAAATACCATTACTTTAGGGGTGGTAAGCGGATGTCAGTTTGTGTCTGATGCCTAGCATTGTGGTCAGGAAGGAAAAGATGGCGTTTGAAAAATGTGTTCCGTTATCTGTCCTAACGGCGTCAGGGATTCCCCAGTGAGAAATGGCGTCGCGGAGTAGGAATGTGGTTACTGCTTTGGCATCACAGTGGACGCATTGTCCAGCTTCGATCCAGCGCGAGAATGGGCATACTACCATGATGAGATATCGGTAGTTTTGGCATCGGTCAATCAGATCGACATAGTCAAGGTGGAGTTCCTTGAAGGGGCCAGAGGGTTTGGGGATGGTGGAAGCGACTGTTTTGAGAGTTGGGTTTGGTGAATATTGTTGACAGATGAGGCATTTGTTAACAAAGAGTTGTATTACTTCGTGAGCATTGGGAATGAACCAGCCTGTCTGCAATGTTGTGGACATGTTATCTCGGGAGACATGTGCGAGATGGTGTAGTTGGTCTAGTGCCACTTGCGGTAAGGCTTGTGGCATGACAGGCTTCCCAGACATGGTCTGTCTGTAAATAAAATCAGCAGGGTCCTGCTGTACTCCCCTCTTCTTCCATAGCTCTTTCTCTTGGTGTGGTGCACTTTCTTGTATCTCTCTGAGATGTATTTGGGCAATGTGATCATATTGTTGCATGTTGTCAATGGAGTAGGGAGTGTTTGTGTCAAGAGTTTCATTATTTATGTCTGTGCGCTGTGCTGGAGTTACACTATCTGCATGCATGTTTGGCTGTTCTGCTGGAGGTATTCTTTATTCTGTCTGCTCTGCTGGAGCTACTGCTTGGGCAAGTAAGATAGGAATGTTTTGAGGATCCGGCTCAATCGCCGGTAGGGGGTCTCTGGCTGCAGCTGTTCCATCTGATTTAAGAAATCCACGCCTTTTCCAGCGCAAGATGCTCGAGTGTGTTGTTGTTGTGACATATGCAGAGTCTGAGTAAATGGTGATACGGTCATCAGCCCCGTGGTTCAAAGCTGCAATTAGTTGCACTAACTCAGCAGCTTGGGCTGAGTAATGTGGAGGCAATGCAATTTGTTGTACAATGTCTAGGGAATCAGAGGACTCGTGTCGTTGTGCCCTAACCACTGCGGCTCCTGTGTACCTGATCCCTGTCTCCTGATCAATGGTGGAGGACCCATCAACAAAATAGACAAAGCTGTCTGGTAAGGGGTCCTCTTTTGCTGCTCCTGACTCATCTGGAGAGTATGTGGCACAGTCATGGGTGTCATCGTCTGGGGCTGCAATAGGATGAGCAAAGAACGTGGCAGGATTGACTGTGTGACATTTGCCAACTTTCAGAGAGGGTAATGACAGCATGACTCTGTACCCTGACACTCTTTGTGTTGTTAATGTTGTCTTGGCTTTTTGAATTATAGCAAAGATGGCGTGCTCAGTGTACAGTGTCAACGGGGACTCCATGACAATGGGGGTACTTTTCTCTACAGCAAATGCTGCAGCGGCGAGAGCTTGTTCGCAGGGGTAATGACCTTTCATGACTGAATCTAGCATGTCGTTGAAGTAGGCGATGGGCTTATGGCCCATGGGGTATTTTTACGTAAGTACAGCAGTCATGACCTGACCATTGCAGTGGGTTAACAGGTAGAATTCTTTTGTGTAGTCAGGTGAGCCTAACACTGGTGCGTTTGTAATTTCATCTTTTAACTGTTTGAAGGATGCCATCATTTCAGGTGTCCAGTCTATTTTGTTGCGTCTGTCTTTGGCTGCTTTAACTGCTTTCAACAAAGGGGCAGTTATCGTGGAGAAATCAAAGACCCATTGACGGACATAGTTGACTAATCCAAGGAATGTTTGCATGTCTTTTACAGTTTGGAGCTCTGGGGTACTTTTTATGGCCTCAACTCTGTCCGGCGTGACTCGTCTCCCTGATGCTGATAGTAATTGGCCTAGATAGTGTGCCTCTGTTTGGCAGTACTGAAGTTTGTTTTTGTCCACTTTGTATCCTCTGTGTGCTAGTGTAGTGAGCAGAGAAGTGGTGTCTTTCCTGCATTGTTGTTCTGTGGTGCTACAGAGCAAAATATCATCGACATATTGCAGCAAAGTGCTGTCACATTGGAAATTTGATAAATCGTCTTTGACAACTCTGTTAAAGACGCTAGGGGACTCACAGTACCCCTGGGCTAACCTTGTATATGTCATCTGCACCCCCCTGAATGTGAAAGCCAATAGGTACTGACTGTCTGGATGAAGGGGGATGCTAAAAAACACATTTTTCAGGTCTATCACGGAAAAGTACTGTGCTTCTGGGGGAACATTTGTGAGGATGACAGAAGGGTCTGGGACAATGGGAAACTCTGGTACCACTATGTTGTTTAGTGGACGCAAATCATGTACTAGACGCCATTGATTGGTATTAGACTTGCGGACCGGAAAAAGACAGGTGTTACAGGAAGAGGTACAGGGGTATATGACTCCCTGATCCAGCAAGGCCTGTATGGTAGGGGCAATACCCTCCTCTGCTTCCTTAGATAGTGGATACTGTTTTATTCTGGGTAATATTGCACCTGGTTTCAGTGTTATTCTAAATGGGGTGGCAGAGTGGATGAGGCCCACAGCATTAGGGCCGGTGGTCCACAATTGTGGCGGGACTTGGGCTAAATCTGCCTCACGCACGAGTCATATTTGGGTGTGACAGTGGGTGTCCTTTTTTTCCACTATCACTGAGAGGGGTACCTCAGTCATGTAAATGATCTCTGTTTTGGAAAACTCATCAGGATCGCCAAAGAGTTGGTCATCTGAAATGCTTCTTACCAATTGTCCAGGCTGAATAAAAATGACACAGGCCCAGGTGCAAATATTGTCATCACCTGCTAGGAATGCCCCATATGTAGGTGTTATTTCAAGAGCATGTATGCCTAAGATCATGTTCTTGTCTGGAGTCTGGGAATCCTGGGACTGTGGACGAAAGAGGAACTCTTTTGGGAGCTGAACAGTGCGGTTGTGCAGTTCTGGTGTGTTAGCTACAATGATGTGTACCGCAGTGGAGAACGCTTGCTCATTCACCGGGCGAGCTCTTATGTGATCCTTCAAGGAGGAGTCAACAATTAGTGCCATCATCCTTGCCAGGGGTGTGCCTGGTATAGAGCAGATCATTGTTCCGTTCTCATGGAAGTGAATGGTCATGTTCAATTTTTGCCATGAGGTCGCGCCCTAAAAGATTAATTGGAGAGTGTGGTGAATAGAGCAGCCGCTGTTCCAGCACACGGTCTCCTATCTTTATGGGTACTGGCTTGGTGAAAGGAACCCTTTCTATTGCCCCAGAGAATCCCTGTGTGTCCGCCAACTGATCTGAAATGGGCAGATGTCCGCCTGTGATACAAGAGTACGTAGCGCCTGTGTCAATGAGAAAGCTATATGTTTTACTGTTTATCGTGACCAGGACGGTGGGGTCGTCTTCACCGCTCATGGTGCATGATAAAACCGGGCACACAAGAGTTGTCTGTGGGCTGTCCTAGCTAGTATATCCACCTGCTTGGTATTGCTGGATGGTGCCTTGTGTGAACGGATTTGTGGAGGCAACCACCACACCACCTTGGGGTGGAGCATTTTTTGCTTGGGGTATCACTTGGTATGTGGGTGTCTGCTGCAGTGGCTGCCTGGGAGCTTGCATCTGCGGGGGCGACTGTTGGGCTTGAGCAATGACAGGTGCGTGGAACTGAACTTGCTGTGGGGCAGGTTGGGCGTAGGCATACAGCATCTGGTGTTGCTGTGGGTACATTTGCTGTGGCTGGGACAGTGGTGGTGCTCGTTGGGTGGAACCCATAGGCTGCTGGCCTTGGTCTCGGAGTCTAGTACGACACTCTCTCTGTATGTGGCCCACCTTATGGCAATAGAAACAAGTGTGTTGCCCTGGCTGCAATTGGACTCTTTGCTGTCCCATTGCTTTACCTCTTCCCTGCATGCCTGTGTTTCTGTTGAAATTATTCCTATTATTGTTGTAATACTGTTGTTGGTCAGTACTGTAGGCAGGTTGTGCTGCTATGTATTGTGATGGGGGCTGCGGCTGAATGTACTGCATGACAGGCTGTGGTTGTGTCTGGAAATATTGTACGGTAGGAGGCTGTGGCTGCGCCTGCACATAATGCATGGGCGGCTGCTGCTGCATTAGTTGCGGGGTAGGCTGTGTGTTGGCGGTGAGCGCATTCTGAGCAGCCTGTGGGAATGTGGTGACTGCTGTCATCTGACTGACAGGTGCCGTCTAACATGACGGTGTCTGGGGTGTCCTTCTTTTTATTAAGCTTCTGTTGTACTAATTTAGCAGCGGCATTCTCTATGGCTAGCTGTCTACTCTTCTTCTGGTCCTGTCTCTTTTTGCAAAAATGTATAATGTGATCCTGAATCTCAGGCCATGGTTTTGCTTCCATGGCTACTACTCCGTCTAACTTTTCCTGTACATCCTCTGGCAGTCCCCTTTTAACCATGTGGTAGAAGAGCCTGCTATTTCCTCCTGTTGCGTTCCATTTGTCTCCTAACTCCTGATGCCACTTTTCCTTCATTCTAGAGATAAAGTTAATTGGATCCTTGTTTGCTTGCATTGTCAGCGACATGAGGGATCCGATATCGGGGACATCCGGAAACTTTATTTGCAATTTAGCCCAGATGGCTGATCTTATTTTATCGACTGGCTCCCCATCATACTCCGTGTTATTCATAGTTATTGCACCATGACTGACACTTTTGAAGATGTCCTCCGCTTCTCCGCCCATAATTGATACGAGCAAACTTTTCATATCACCTATCGCTAAGATGTTACCCGTAGTGCTCCTTTCTAGGGCGGCTATCCATTTGCCAGCACCCTCCACAAGGGGGGTGAGTTGCTTCTTGAGGTTTTCCTTGTCCACATAGGACCATGACATATAAACAGGTGGGTCACTGGCTTTTTTGTACAAGAGTGGTATCTGGTGTGTCACCCCTGTGTCTAGTGCCTTGGGCCGTGTAAGATCATGTTGTCTAGCGTATTTCTGCCAAATCTTTAGACTAGCCTTCATGTAATCATAGTCCCAATCCACATCTCCTGCACCCTGTAGGATGCATTCTACAGCTGTTGCCATATGCTGGGGCTCAAAGGACCCTTCTCTTGTCCATGGGAGCATCTGCGGGGCAGGGACTCTGTCCAGCCTGCCAAATCGTCTGTGAAGGGGTTAACAGCATAATCTGAACCTTCCCTAGTATCACTATCTTGTTGGGCGTTAGACCGTTGTCTCGCAGGGCGCATGGTCTGCTGAGAAACATGCTGGCACGCTGGCTAGCTCGGGTGTTGCGCATGGAAGCAGAGCCAGAGACATCATACATGATGTAATCTGGACATCCGTATGCCCCCAATACCCTGAGGCTCTCTACTTCTGTCGCCGTAGACTTCCTCCTTCTCCCTGTATCACCTGAATTTCGAAATTCCTGGTGTGGTGGGGGGAATGCATTAGTCGTTCTTTGGGCACATGATGCGGGAAGTAGTGAAGCAAATGGATCCCCCATGGCAGTGTTCGGTGGGGGTGTCCCTTGTTGTGCGAAGTGGACCTGAGCTGTTGAGGCAGGTGTACGTGTTTGTCTCGGTGTAGCTGGCTCGAGGGAAGGGGAATGTCCATTGTGGCACAGTCCTCCATTTTCCTCCGTGTCTCTAAAGGGTTCTACGTGTAATGTTGGTGGGGATGAGGTACGTACTGTTGTTTGGCCTTGTGAAGGTCCAATGCTCGCTCTCCTGAGGGTGTTAGTTATGTGGTCCTTCATTCGTTCCAGCTTCAGTGACGCACCTCGGATCGAGTGAATGACATCCCCGGGTGGGGGACTGGGCGATGTTGCTCTATTGAATATGTGTGCAGGGATCTTTTCATTCGGGCTATGCTCCAGACTTTTGCTTAATTCTGTAGTTGTTCTCCAATTGTCATAGTGGACTGGAGTAGCCACTGGGGGGGCTCTATCCCTATACTCTTGGGGGACATTGGAGAATGTGATCAGGGGGGTATAGGTGGTTGTACTAAAAAATGGCAACTGGTCTTGAGGGGCGACCTCTCGCTCCTGGAGCCGTGGGGTCCTTGCATCGCGGTCGGGGAGCAAATAGTGAGATGAAGCAGGTGAATGATGAGATGATGTATGTGAGCGGTGAGATGATGTGTGAGAGTCTGCGTCTGAGTCTTCGCTTTTATCCTCACCTAATGGAGCAGTCATGGAAGTGGGAGTGAGTTTTATCGTAAATTGCGCATCTATCTGTCCAGGTAATCCTGGCACTGTGGCCTGTATAGTTGGGCTGCTACCGATGGCGGGTGGTGCAGGTATGGGGACGGCAGATGCTGGCACTGTGGGAGGTATTGTTGGACCGGTGCTAGTGCCGGGTGGAGCCTGGAGATCTGTACTGCATTCGGCAGTGGGTGCAGAGGTGTCTGATAGGGTAAAAAGATCCTCTGGGAGTTGGCTGTATCCAACCGTTGGTAAATTATTTGTGGTAGAATGTAAATCTGGTTCCTCAGTTGAGGTGGACTTTATTACAGGGTACATACCGCTAGCCTGATATGGTAGGGGAGCCGAAGGAGTGGTGGCCACTGCAGGAGTGTGCTCTTGTGCGTTATCTTTAAAGATACGCCAGATATCTAAGGTAGCCTTCCTCTTCTGTAGTTTGGTGCCAGAGTATTTGGTGTCTAGGAAGGTAGTGGCATGGTCTAAGATAGTTTTATCAAAACTACCCTCTGAGGGCCATGGGTGACTCATGTTTTTCGTGAGTTTATGAAGTTCCCTACAATGTTTGAGTATGCGCTGTTCTTGCCCACCGAATGTTTTCAGGACGTGCTGGAGAGGTGTCGCCATAATGAGATCTCTGAATGTGTAAAGGCAAGATAAGTGTTTTACTGGGGGTGGTGTCGCTGCCTTTGCCTCCGTAAAGATCAGATACGAGTTCCTCTCCTACGCGCTCAATAACACGGTCATATATACCATTTTGTAATTCAATGTTCTGGATAGGAGTGCACCCAGGGAAAAGGAGCTGGCCACCAAAGCAGGCGTCAGCTATTTTAGACTGGAGTGGGTTTCTGGGCCAAAAGCTTGACAAAATTACTGGACCTTCCCAATTTTCAAGTCGTAAAATAAAGTATATGTGAAAGCCAGTGGTTGTCTTATATACAGTAGAACTGAGTATCCTATTCATAGGGACACTGGTATATATATATATTACACTGTGAGCCTAAAATACTAGTGCTTGCACAGAGGGATGGGCTTGCCCTGTCTATGTATTTCTACCCTAAATGTGGGGAAAGTTGGGATATCGATCACTTATAAGTTCATCTCCTATCTCATGAAGAATACTGATGGTGAGTAGTAGTCTTAAATCCAATTCCTCAGGTCCCCTGTATATTCCCTCGGGGGTCAAAGTCAGGGAATTTAAGTTTGTGTCGGGCAAGGGCTAGAATAATTTTACTCTGTAATGAATTTCGTGGCCAGGAGGAAGTAAAGTTGGTGGGTATTTCTAAGCCTGGGGATAGTAGGCGGATGCGTATGTAGATCCAATCTGGTGTTTTGTGCACCGCAGTGCCCAATATTATTTTCTCATATATTGCATGAAGTGCATGCATGGGGTTTTGTGGCGGTGAAGGGTAGGTGAAGCAGAATATATATATAGCAGTACAGAAGGAAATACTATTTTTGTCTGTGTTTCAAGGTGCTCGTTGATGACTCAAGGGGGTGTAAAAATGCTGGTGCGATAGATAGCGTGATCTGCCTGGTATGACTGTAGTCAATGCCGAGTGCCTGAAATATTGTGAGAAGAACCGTGCTAGTGAGGAGTGTCACGTGAAGGAAAAAAGACGGGTGACCGTCAGAGAGACCCACTACATGATTGTTGATCAGGTATATAGTGATATTGTTGTGGGGATTACTGTTCATTCCCAAAAATTGAGTTGGAGCTATTGGGTGGGCATGCAAGATGAGGCAGGGAGACGGAATCTGCGGAGTCTTGTAAATAATCACGCAACAGTGCTCTCAAAAGGGGTGTTGTGTCGTTCTGAGACTGTGGGTGTACAGAAAAAGAATCGGAAGGCGTGGGGCAATTTGGTACTTCAAGGTTTGGGAGAGAGGCTGTCTCAGATGAAGCCACTGACAATACGGAATCCAATGAAGATTCCCCGTCGGTAACAAAAAAAGGGGAGGGAGCAGAATAGGTAGGGTAACCTGGGTGTTCAAAAGAAGGTAAATGAGGAAAAGACAGGGTGGAGGAATTGGAGTGTTCTTTAGAGTCAAGTAGGTGGGGCAAACCGTGTCTGGAGATGGCGGGGTGAGAGATATATGTGGGAGGGCGTCAGATAGGTCTGTCAGGGAAGTTGCAGAGATGTGAACTTGGGTGTTTAGGGTGAAGGTGACTCCTAAAATCGCCCAAGCGTCGGATAATATGTTCCTGAGATCATCAGTAAGGGTGAATTTGCAAAAAGTGATATTGTGGACAACCTAAGGAGTGTTGTGCACGAATTGAATAGTGCAGTCGATAATTTGTGGGGAGGGGTTGGACATCACGAACGTGGGGGAGAGCTAAACATGACTGGTGTAGGAGGTGTGAAGAGGGAAACAAGGGGGTAGGAGAAATGCTTGTTCCCCCCCTTTTGGCAATCAGTTGCAGGAGCAAATGATAGACAGAAAATTGGATGGGGTGAGAGTGGCAATGAGAGGCAAAGGGAGTTAGGGTGTAATAAGAGGGGCTGCAGGAAGGAAAGGGAAATGCTAGTCAGTATGCAACCCAGACAACAGTGAAATGGTGTGGCGATGAGAACAGTGGGTTTTGACGGAAGGTGGTGCAGGACAAGTGCAGAAGAGGGGGCAATGGGGAAAGAGGCGCTTATGTTAGCAAAAAGCACAAGGAGGCAACTTCAAAGCACAATGTTGCACAGAGCAAGACAAATGACAGAAAACATGGAACAAAACAAATATTAACCAAGACCAAATATTGAACAATAAATAGTGATGAGATACAAAGGATGCATCCTGGAAGAAAAAACAAAATCCTAGATATGAAATCTCACTAACCCCGATAGGCACGGTGGGGCACCATGCAAAAGGAGGAGAGGCAGTCGAGAGGCAAAGTGCACAATGAAGGACTGGGAGGGGCAAAGGTGGGAGAGGGGGGTATGGGTGAGGGGGAGGGGAGAAGAAACAGTGAGCTGTATACAGAGAAGGGGAGGGGAGAAAGAAGAGGAGGAAGGGAAAAGAAAAAGGGAGAGAAAAAGCAACTAGAGGTAGCGTAAGTCAGGCAACAGAGCTGTTGGTCATGGAGGGGAGGGGGCACGGGGGAGCTGTGCTGCCGTGGCTGGGAGAGAAAGAGAACAACAGCGCCAGGCGATGTAGTGAGCGACAGGCGGTGGGAGGGGAAGTGGAGTTCTGCAAATAGCACAAGTCAGTTCCTCTTTCTGTGCTGGCACGGAATGAACTGACAAAGCCCGAGAAGAGAGAGAAGAAAGAGTTGAACGAAAGAAAAAATAGTGACACCCAATCCTCGCAGGAAAATGTTGTGTGGGGAACAAAGGAAAAAAGGAAAGGACGAGAAGGAATGAGGCCCAGAAGGGTAAGGCCGTAATGGGCACCGGAAGGCAGCCCTCATGGGAGAAAGCTGAGAAGAGCAATAGAACGGAGAACAAGCAAGCCTTAGAAGTCTCCCCGGACTTGAACCGGAGGGAAACCAATGAAATCACCAATCATCCCAGGACTGGAACCAGAGGGTAACCATCCCCGGAGAGGCCAGAGGTAAACCACCACAATCAATAATCATCCCCGGAGTGAAACCAGAGGCTAACCATCCCCGGACTAGCTGGAGGTAAACCAATAAAATCAATAATCATCTCCGGACTTGAACCGGAGGGTAACCATCCCCGGACTGGCCGGAGGTAAACCAATAAAATTAATAATCATCCCCGGACTGGAACCGGAGGGTAACCATCCACGGACTGGCCGGAGGTAAAGCAATACAATCAATAATAATCCCCGGAGTGAAACTAGAGGCTAACCATCCCCGGACTAGCTGGAGGTAAACCAATAAAATCAATAATCATCTCCGGACTTGAACCGGAGGGTAACCATCCCCGGACTGGCCGGAGGTAAACCAATACAATCCACAAGAATAGGTCCACACAAGGTGTTTAAGAGAAAGCAACACAGTGACTCAGAAAAAAAGACAACTCGTGACCACACAAAGAAAAGAGAGAGAGTTGTTTTAATCGTGACCAGAGATATTGCAACAGGGTGGCAGGAGCGCAGCCAGAGACAGCACAAAAGAGTCTGCCACACACCCAGGTAGCAAAGACCAAGGAAAGGCAAGGGAAAAACACAAAGGTCCTTGGCTTACCCGTGGTCTGCAATGGGTGGAGGCAACAATCTCAGAGGCAGCTCGTGGAAGCGCTTCACATCCACAGCAGGCAAGAAGAATCGTGGTATGATGAACTTCGTGGTTGCCAGCTGATAAAGGGAGAATTGTGATGCCCTTTAGGGTGTGGTCACCTCACCTGTGGACACAGGCAACCGACGCAACCCTTCACTGAGGAACAAGGAAGAAAGATGTAAGATGACGAATAATCTGATTGGAGTGGCACTTTTATTCAATAAGCCAAGAACATATCAATAAATGCATATCAATTCACAATCTATGCAAAGCCATTAAGAAACCTGACTTCACTGCGTCAGGGATAAACTGCATGATTATTATAATCCTAAGAAGTCTAGAAACCTGGCTGAAATCTGGACCTGCAAAATGGCATAATTGAAATCAGTAAGAGATTCAAAAGACACAGAATACATTCTTATGAAAATAAAGCCCTAGAGGCAAGCTTTTCAAAAGAGAACTAGACATGCAAGATTAACATCTCAAGAGACCCTAAATGCAAGGAATTGGGTGTGGATGGAAAATACCGAGAACAATCAAAGATTAAAAAGGCAAGAAGGTTATCTAGATTGGGATGTACCACCTGAAAGAGGCTTTGAAGTCCCAAATCACATAAACGGCCGGCCGGAGAACCCATGCATGTGATGGACACAGCAGCAGACTTCTGGCTTTTCATTGGGGTGCTGGATCAAATATACCTGGAAATGCAGAACCATGGCACTGTTCTGACGCACTTTCTGACGCAGCTGGCTTGACCGCATGTCTTAGGACACGGAACTGGTCAAGTGGTTGAAAACAAAGAACATCTTGTCTTGTACACATCTCTAAAAATATGTAAGAGCGGAACTTAAGACAGGTGCTCCTATCGCAAAGCTGCGGCTGTGGTTTCACTTGGCCAAGCTAGGTTTCGAAAATAATAATGTAGCAAGATGTACCAACTGGCTCCAGCTGGTCTTGTGTACTTGCATGTGTGGGTGTCTTGCAAGTGTGTTGTGGAAAGTTACTGTACTGTACGTGGTTGCCCAAGCTACCTTGCAGCGTTGGGAACAAGAGAGAGTCACATTTGTGATAAGTGAGGCCTAGTAGATTTTTATATTTAGGAAGGGTGAGAACTGGGGGAGCCTGGTAGATGTGTCAGGGGAGGTGTGAGTTACTATGTCACCAGTGACTGTGTGACATAAAAATGACCAAAGTAGCAAATTTCCAGGTTATGGTTAGTGGGACCTATATAGAGACCTTCATGCTGCCAAGGTCGATAAAAATGTTCTATTTGGTAATCAGATGGTAAAACGTGATCCTCCATCAGGGCGACGATGACGTGCTCGCTCGAGCCCCACCCCCAACCCGCGATACACAGTGCGGATAACCGATCACCCGATAGCTTAATAGAACAAAAGGAAAAATCTATTAAGATAAAAGGAACCTCTTCGAAATTTATATAATTAATTTTTTTCAATGTGAGGATCTAACCCAACCCACTGTAGTGCCTTTCACTTCGGCGAGGGTGACTGAGGGACTGAGGGAGCACCGGCAGGGGACAGCAGTGTCAGGCTGGGAGTAGTGTGAGGGAGATATAAGTAGTAAACAAGCCTGCGAGTCATGTGCTTTTAATAATCGTGCCCGTATCTGGGCACGATAATTGAAACCACATGACGGCCGGTGCGAGTAATAGACACCAATAGGCCATGGGCGGAGCAATGCGCCCGCCTTTGGCCTATTGCGTGCTCTCTTAAAAAAAAAGACGACCGCAAATGCCAATACCGTGGACCAAAAGGAATCGCAAATGCACGAGCGTGTGCGATTCCAGGCTCCGTTTTGGAACCCTCCACAAAAGGACTCTCGCTGCGCGAGCAGTGCTGCGCACTGCATCGCTGGGCACGAGACCTAAAAAAGGACACATTGTTCCCTAAATACTTTTTAAACTGATGCACAATAATGGTTGAACTGGGTTGATTCATGGGCCCATTCTGCAAGCTGTGGTGGGCAGAAACACGCAATGAATGACACTGCAACAGACTAATAGATGAAAACCCCTGCATGTATATATATATGTTTGTATGTATATGTATGTACCACATTAAAGAGTTTTTTTGGGAAAAACAAAAGGTCTTGGTTATTGCAGACCATAGCAAGCATTGGGAAAGCACAGGCCTCGCCTTTACAATCTCTTATCTTTGCGTTTTGGCAATGCTGTACAACATAGTTAAAAAGAGAATTGATTTTTTGCTGATGCTATCGAGAAATAGAAGTGACACTAACGCCGGGCAATGGAAGCAATGGGCGGGTTCTAAGCCCCCTATACATTTTTGGGATAGTCCACAAGAGGGCTTTCTCAACTGAACAGCTAAAGCTGTCTGGTAGAGAAACCTAACAAAAACTGACATAGCCAAGAGGTCTCGCCTT
Organism: Triturus cristatus; assembly: GCF_964204655.1. Lineage (NCBI taxonomy): Eukaryota > Metazoa > Chordata > Amphibia > Caudata > Salamandridae > Triturus > Triturus cristatus. The sequence continues at coordinate 241,479,915 of NC_140582.1, forward strand.
TGGGAACTTATAAGTGTTTAGCCATGCAAAAGTTGATGTTGCTGCACCAAGTATATTGTGCTGGATAACTAAACACTTATTAGGTCCCAAATACGAGACCTGTTGTCTATGCCAATGCTTGTTTGACATATCTACAGTAAACAAGAGAAGGTATCACATACATATACACAAAGCAACATATCACAACAGAGTACAACACAATAAGATCATCAAAGAACACAACAACCACAATATAACACAACAGCACATTACACATACAGGACAAAAACACAGCTGCACAAAAAACATCATCAGCATGACAAAATGTGATACAAAAATATGTACAATTCTTGCAAGACATTACCACTCTGAGAAAGCTGGTTTCATAACATGGTGGTGAAATATTTTTGTACCAATCACTACCTTAACTTACCACCAAGGACATGAAATAGCACCACATGTTTTATTATCCAGCCCACATTCTCTGTTACAAGGGGCCTCATGTAGGTAGCCAAATACCGGTCGGTAACGGCCGATTTTCGGTAATTATACCGTTACCGACCGGTATTTTGGCTTTTGAGATGTAGGGGGAGAATTTCTGTATTCGGAATTTACTCCTAAATGCCTTCTGTGAATACCGAAAGCCTTAAAATTAGGATTTTTCTCAGTTTAGTAGTAGTATAGTTAGGACTCCTAACTTTAGGACTCCTAAATGCCTTCTGTGAATACCGAAAGTCTTAAAATTAGGATTTATCTAAATTTAGTAGAAGTAAAGTTAGGAGTCCTAACTTTAGGACTCCTAAACTGAAAAAAATCCTAATTTTAAGACTTTTGGTATTCACAGAAGGCATTTAGGAGTCCTAAAGTTAGGACTCCTAACTTCTGTGAATACCGAAGTGAGTAAGTGTCTTCTGTGAATACCAAAATGAGTAAGTGCCTTCTGTGAATACGAAAATGGTAGTAAGTTTAGGATTTTGTCTTAAGTTAGTTCTGTGAATCGGGCCCTAACTGCTGCCTTAGTAACGTAAAGAAAACTTCAATCTACATCACATTTAATGGAACAACAAGACTAACTGCCTTCTACATGGCAACAGCTTTAATGAAATGTGAAGTGCTTAATTTGTTAAAGAATGAGTGCTGCGGTTCAAATTTTTCTCAGAAGCCACCGACGCCACTGTTGAATGCCAGGGGTAATGAAAACCAAGGTCGTTTAGTCTTTTTTTTACCTCATGCTGCTTTCATTCACCAATTCTACTCTTGCTGCCAATTATATGTTTCTCTCTTGTGGGTTCCTTTTCATCCCTGCATCTTTCTCCTTCTTTCCCACCTGTGCTGCCTTTGTCTCTCTCGCCTGCTTGGGTCAAAGTTTGATGATTAGAAATAGGTCCCATTCTTCCAAAAGAATGCTGGTGGGCCTCACTTGCAACTGCCGGCAGAAATTAAGCACTAGAAATGTGAAGTAAACGACACCTTTAACGTGGAGGTAATGTACTCCAAACATGCCACATTGAAGTTGTCTTTATCCAGTATTAAAATGAGTATGAACCAATTCCAACAACTCTACATTCAAAGGTGAATGGCATAGTAATTGGATTGAACCAGCTGCTGTGAACCCATTTCCAGAAGCAATATATTTGGAAGCATTTGCAGATTTTGAAGTTTTGTCCTTTCCTGTATGTTTTGGAATTATCAGGTGATTTATGTGGTTTACCAAGCTTAGTGTCGCTATGTAGTTTTTTGGGGGGTGAGCAGAATGCCCTACCCTCCTGGAATGTTTGGGTGGGTGGTAGGGTCCAGGTGTTTCAGTATTGGTTTGGGAGCACCGGGTCGGGGCTATTGCAACAGTTTAGGGACATGTCAGCTAAGGCAGGATACCATTTTCGAATTTAGGTACACCCTGGCTGGTAGGGACAGTCCTTAGTTTTTTCCCAATTTTCCGTAGATTAGGTACTTAGTTCGTAGTGTGCCGACTATTATGGCATTAATGGAAAGTGTTATGAAGGCTTTGCAGGAGGCCCTCAGGGCCTATCTGTTGGTGGAGGGGGTCCTGCTGGAGGCCCAAGCCATTGTGGAGCAGCCCTAGCGCAGGTCGGCTTGAGGAGTGGCGGCGGCTGTTATGCCCTGCTCGCCTCCAGCCCATAAATTGAACAGAAGTGCAGAAGGTGACGGGCACACACAGGGTCCTGCGGCTGCACAGATGCCTCGAGCCGCTATGTACTGCAGATCCATTGCAGGCTGGAGGGTTCATATGGGGGCAAAGTGGATGAGGGGAGCTCCCAGTGCCTTGGGTGCAGGAATGCAGGAGGGGCGGATGGGAGGCAGGAGGAACTTGAGGGCTCATTATGATGGCGGACGGACTGGCTCCGTCCTCCACTGTGGCGTGAACCGGGACCATCCGCCGTTAACATTGCAGCTGTGGCTGCTGACAGCAGCACCACCGCAATGCCAAAAAGAGCATGTTGGGCATTTCACTGCACTACGTGGCAGGCACTACACTGTGCCTGCGCTTAGTGCAGTGAAATGTTGGGGGTACCATGGGTACCCCCCAGTGCACCCTCACCTCCCCCCACCACAAAGGGTGCCCGCAACAGGCCCCCAAGACCAAACTCCGCCTGCATTTCAACGGAAAAGGCTGGCTGGAGACTGCATCATAATTTGGCAGATGGTGCTTGCTAGGCACTGCCACCATTTTGTGGATGCAGACTGCTCTGCGGGCAATCGTAACGATTGCCTTGTGCGGTCCCATGGCGGACAGGCTTTGCCTCATCCTCCGTCTGAATCCCACCGCCATTGTAATATGGCGGTGGGAGAATCATGGTCCGCAGGGCCGGCGGACCTTACCGGCAGTGGAGGTCCTTCCGTCATCATAATGAGCCCCTTGGTGTGGGATGCTACTATCTCTTTCTCCACCGGGGCCGTGCTGGCAGCGGGCGTGCTTCACATAGAGGCGCGCACCCTTCACAATTAAAATTACCAGGGCTCACGGCATCCGTTCCACGGGTACAGGTGCCTGCCGGCACTGTTCTTCCTTCAGCACAGGTTTCTGGGGCCTGTAGTGAGCGGGCGAGGCCCGAGAGTGCAGTAATGCCTCTCGGCCACATGGAGGCTCAGAGACTCATGACATCAGAGACGGCCTTCCCAAGGGCCTGCCTCTGGACCTATCGAGTGTACATAGGCATGCTCTGCAACAGAACGAATGAAGGGAGGAGGAGGGAGGGACCGGAGAGGGTGGAGAGGCCTCCGTGAAGCGCTTTTTCTGACCAGGTGGCGGAGGAGTGGGATAACAGTGAGGGATATCCCTATTGGGACTTTTTTTTTAGCCCTGCATTGTTCTCCATACAGGGAGCAGGCACTTCTGGACTTCATTTATCAAAAGGTAGGTATGTGCAAGATAAGGGCACAGGTATGGAAGCAGCCGGGGAGAGAGAGAAGTCAGCGGGTGGGGGCTACCAAAGTACCAGAGTCCTTGGTGTCCAAAGCTGCAAGTGAGGACAAGTCACCAGATGAGAAGAAAGAGAGTAAGGAAGTGAAGTGAAAAAAGTTGCCTCACCTGGGCATTACTAAGTCCCTAGGGGCTTATTTAATCATGTTGATTACCAAGGAGGGTATTTGGAAATGGGGGTACAAAGAATTGTTTAAGCTGTTACATAGGGAGGTGGAGGCCAAGGAAGGTTTTTAAAGGAGAGGAGTACGAGTTATAATATAGACCCAGGGTGCCAGTTAACATAGAGAACTGGACTGCGGCATTCCTCATTTACATGAGTGTTTACTACAAAAAATACCCAGAGAGGTGTGTGGCCCTGTTTAAATACCTTGATGTGGTGCCCAAGGTGCAGTTTACCTTTGGGGGCTGGGCTTAGGTACGGTAGGACGAGAAGTTCAGAGCTCGTGGATGAGGAGGATCGGGTCTGGGTGCATTTGGATAATGAGTTACAGACTATGCCGCCCAAAAGGCCATCCCAGTCGACTTATATGGTTAGTGTCTGGCAGGTCATATACAAGCACTTTCGAAGACATTCTACCTGAGCAGGCTTGGGGGCAGCAGGGCGGGGTCAGGTGGGGACTGTAGGGCCTGTTGCTCGTACAACAGGGGGGTTAGTGCTTGCAGGAATACTGCAAATATCTGCATAAGTGCTCAAAGTGCAGGGGCAGCATGCCCTCACTTAGTGTGGTCCCCAGGGGGGAGCGTTTGGACAGCAAGCTGGTAATGCGGTACAGTGGACAGGCTCCAGTGATCATGGTTGGGACAGGGGGCAGAATCCCATGGGAAAAGGCACATGCACCAGTTAATGTGGTTAGGTTGCAACTTTGGCTTGAGTTATTGGGTACTGGCATGGAAAAGGAATTGTTATTGACAGGATTTCAATGTTTTTTGATTTTTGCTACAAAGGTCCCAGGGTGAGACAGTGGGCGGGCAAATTAAGGTCAGTGAAGGGACAGGAGGAGTTGATGTGGAGCAAGCTTTTGAAGGAGGCAACGGAAGTGAGGATGGAGGGGCCATTTTCAGACTAGCCTTTAGAACATTTGAGGGTTTCCCGGTAGGGTGGTCCCTAAGAAGGAGGCTGGAGAGCTTCACTTGATCCACCATCTGTCCTGGCCTGAAGGATTGTCAGTGAATCATTACATTCTGGAGTAATGTAGTATGGTGCATTATTCATAAGTGAATTTGACGGTGCAGTTTGTGAATGTCATGGGTCAGGAAGTGCTGATGACAAAGTGTGATGTAAAATCTGCTTTCTGCTTACTGCCGGTCTATCATGAGGACCATGAGGTGTTGGGCCTACAGTTTGGTGGCAAGTTTTTTGTGGACAAGGCCCTCCCTATGGCTTATTCTATGACATGTTTTTTGTGGACACAGCTCTCCCTATGGGTTGATCTGTGTCATGTTCTTTGTTTGAAGCCCCTAGCACCTTTTTGCAGAAGATTTTTCATCATGTGGCAAGGAAGGATGTCATGACCTACTATTTGGATGATTTTAACATGGCGGGGGTAGCGCAGACCAGGGAATATCAGGATAGTTTGTTGTTATTTCAGGAGCTGATGGAGGACATGGGTGTTCCTTTGGCGCTGGAAAAAACAGTTGGACCATAGCAGGTTTCTGGGGTTTGAATTGGATTCTGTCAGGATGGAGATAAGGCTGCCAGAGGAAAAGAAGCAGAGTTATATATAGTTGATGGACAGGATGTTTGTCATGAGGAAGGTTCAGGTGAAAGATATTCAGGTTTCGTTGGGTCATTTGAACTTTGCGTGCAGGGCTGTGTGTGCAGGGAGGACTTTCTGCAGGAGGTTGGGTTATGCTCTGGCTCCCTCACCACTGGGTGCGCCTCAAAGTGGGGGCCAAGGAGGATCTGCGCCTTTGGAGGACATTCCTCTGTGTATGAAAGGTTATTGCCATGGCAGGATTGGGGAAGCGGATGGAATGGTCAGTTGTGCTGTTTTCTGCCACAGCAAGTGGCTATGGTTATGGCATATTTTGGAAAGGCCAGTGGTGTGTGGAGGAATGGCCAGATGAATGGAAAATGGGGGCTTTCTTGGAATTTTTTCCGCTGGTGGTGCAGTCCGTCTGTGGGACTACCATTTTGCAAGCAAGACAGTTCTCTTCAATGTGGACAATATGTCAGTGGTGAGTGTTTTCAACCGCTAATCCGTGCGGGATCTCAAGGTCTAGCAATTGCTACTGGTTTTTGTGCTGGAGTGCTTGTGTCCGAACGTTACGTACAAAGTGCGTCATATTGCTGGAGTCAATAATGAGATCACTGATGCACTTTCTCTTTTTCAGTGGACGAGGTTCCGTGGGCTCACACCATGGGCAGATGAGATAAAGACGGCAATGCCAGTGCATTTGTGGTCGGTGGGTGAGAGCTTGTGATGCAGCTTATCTTGGGATCGTTGTTGGAGTCTACCCATAAGGCATATGGGCTTGCACAGGATGAGTTTGTGCAGTTGGGGCAGTGTAGCGTAGCAGCTCGGATGTAGGTCAGGCTCAGCATAAGGACCTGATTAATTTCATGATGTCCCTTATTAAGAAAAGTTTGTCAGCTGCTACTATAGAAGGTACGTTGGCAGGGGTGGCTTTCTACAGGAAGCTGTTGTGGGGTTATGTGCCATCAGCGGGGGAAATGGGGAGGTGCATTCTGAAGGTCCAGGGAGCCTGGCAATGGAGAACAGCTGCGGCATCCCGTTAAGATGAATAGGTTGAAGAAGGTGATTGGAATGTTGCTTAGTGTGTATCGCACTGAATGGGAAGCATGTTGTTTCTCTCTAATCATGATGTGGCTGTTTTTTGGTGCATTTAGGGTAGGGTAGGTAGTAGGATCCAAGCTAAAGAAGGGCATTTGTTGGCAAGACATTAGAACGCTGGATGGGGCAGTGCAAGTGTGACTTTCCAAGTCAAAAATGTATCAGTTGGGTAGGGGCAGCTGTGTGACCATAAGAGCCTATTCAGATGTGCGCATCTGTCCCCTGGGATGGTGGGTGATGCTGTGTGGACAAGGGGGGGATGGGGAAAGTTTTCAGACATGAGAATTATTTGCATGTTACAGCATCATAAGTGTTGGGGGTTTTGAGGAACGCTCTTTTGGCTTTCGGGTATTGTGCTCAAGAATTTGGAACTCACTGTTTAAGGATTGAGGTAGCGATGTAGGCAGAACGAAGGGTGTGAGCTGCAGCAGAAATTAGGCTTGTTGGGCGCTGGTGGTCAAATTGTTACCAGTACTGTTTGCGACTCGACTAGGTTTTGCATGATTCAAATTAACATTGATTCTTTTCTCCTAGGTTGCATTGCAGGAATGGGGAGAGGGCACATTGAGGTTTGTAACTGCGGGCAGTCCTTTGTGAAGTGGGCTGTGAGCCATACCAAGAACGGAAGAGGAGGCTATCAATTGTGGGATGCCTGATATGGTAGTTAAACTCAAATGGTTTGGCAAAGGGGGCATGAGATGGTACAAACTGTTGCCGGAGCTACATTTCGTGGTGAAGGGCTGCCCCTGCCTCGATGTCCTGATTGTGCACCTAGGGTAAAATTATTTAGTCAAATTAAATGGTTTGGTGCTGGTGAAGTGTATGAAGCAGGATTTTCTGTGTGTAATAAGAGCTTAGCAAAACCAAAGGGAATGATGGACGGAGTGTTGAACATTGCAAGCACTCACCCCCCGTCAACTGATCTGGGTTTAATCCATCACCATTCTTTAGCCCACTCTGCCACCCCAGTTCAGACATGGCCATATGCAAATCAGTCTGACCCTGTGCCTCATGGGAACAGTCCAGCCCGAACTGCCAAGCCATGTCTTCCCTGGACCGGAAACAAGCTTCCTAGGACCGGTTTCTGGCATTTCAGCCGTCTTCAGCCAGGCTTGCTTGAATCCAGTAGCAAAGTGAGCAAGGGACACACATCTGAGCATACCCTGCCAACTTATGGCGAACAAACCAAAACCAAAGGGAATGATGGACGGAGTGTTGAACATTGCAAGCACTCACCCCCAGTCAACTGATCTGGGTTTAATCCATCACCGTTCTTTAGCCCAATCTGCCACCCCAGTTCAGACATGGCCATATGCAAATCAGTCTGACCCTGTGCCTCATGGGAACAGTCCTTCCCGAACTGCCAAACCATGTCTTCCCTGGACCGGAAACAAGCTTCCTAGGACCGGTTTCTGGCTTTTCAGCCGTATTTAGCAAGGCTTGCTTGAATCCAGTGACAAAGTGAGCAAGGGACTCACGTCTGAGCATACCCTGCCAACTTATGGCGAACAAAGTAAAACCAAAGGGAATGATGGACGGAGTGTTGAACATTGCAAGCACTCACCCCCAGTCAACTGATCTGGGTTTAATCCATCACCATTCTTTAGCCCACTCTGCCACCCCAGTTCAGACATGGCCATATGCAAATCAGTCTGACCCTGTACCTCATTGGAACAGTCCAGCCTGAACTGCCAAGCCATGTCTTCCCTGGACCGGAAACAAGCTTCCTAGGACCGGTTTCTGGCATTTCAGCCATCTTTAGCAAGGCTTGCTTGAATCCAGTGACAAAGTGAGCAAGGGACTCACGTCTGAGCATACCCTGCCAACTTATGGCGAACAAAGCAAAACCAAAGGAAATGATGGACAGAGTGTTGAACATTGCAAGCACTCACCCCCAGTCAATTGATCTGGGTTTAATCCATCACCGTTCTTTAGCCCACTCTGCCACCCCAGTTCAGACATGGCCATATGCAAATCAGTTTGACCTTGTGCCTTATGGGAACAGTCCAGCCCAAACTGCCAAGCCATGTATTCCCTGGACCGGAAACAAGCTTCCTAGGACCAGTTTCTGGCATTTCAGCCGTCTTCAGCCAGGCTTGCTTGAATCCAGTGGCAAAGTGAGCAAGGGACTCACGTCTGAGCATACCCTGCCCATTTATGGCGAACAAAGCAAAACCAAAAGGAATGATGGACAGAGTGTTGAACATTGCAAGCACTCACCCCCAGTCAACTGATCTGGGTTTAATCCATCACCGTTCTTTAGCCCACTCTGCCACCCCAGTTCAGACATGGCCATATGCAAATCAGTCTGACCCTGTGCCTCATGGGAACAGTCCAGCCCGAACTGCCAAGCCATGTCTTCCCTGGACCTGAAACAAGCTTCCTAGGACCGGTTTCTGGCATTTCAGCCGTCTTCAGCCAGGCCAGGTCCAGGGAAGATATGGCTTGGCAGTTCGGGCTGGACTCTTCCCATGAGGCACAGGGTCAGACTGATTTGCATATGGCCATGTCTGAACTGGGGTGGCAGAGTGGGCTAAAGAAAGGTGATGGATTAAACCCAGATCAGTTGACTGGGGGTGAGTGCTTGCAATGTTCAACACTCCGTCCATCATTTCCTTTGGTTTTTGCTTTGTTCGCCATAAGTTGGCAGGGTATGCTCAGACGTGAGTCCCTTGCTCACTTTCCTACTGGATTCAAGCAAGCCTGGCTGAAGACGGCTGAAATGCCAGAAACCGGTCCTAGGAAGCTTGTTTCCGGTCCAGGGAAGACATGGTTTGGCAGTTAGGGCTAGACTGTTCCCATGAGGCACAGCGTCAGACTGATTTGCATATGGTCATGTCTGAACTGGGGTGGCAGAGTGGGCTAGAGAACGGTGATGGATTAAACCCAGATCAGTTGACTGGGGGTGAGTGCTTACAATGTTCAACACTCCGTCCATCATTTCCTTTGGTTTTTTTCTTTGTTCGCCATAAGTTGGCAGGGTATGCTCAGACGTGAGTCCCTTGCTCACTTTGCTGCTGGATTCAAGCAAGCCTGGCTGAAGACAGCTGAAATGCCTGAAACCGGTCCTAGGAAGTTTGTTTCCAGTCCAGGGAAGTCATGGTTTGGCAGTTCGGGCTGGACTGTTCCCATGAGGCACAGGGTCAGACTGATTTGCATATGGCCATGTCTGAACTGGGGTGGCAGAGTGGGCTAAAGAATGGTGATGGATGAAACCCAGATCAGTTGACTGGGGGTGAGTGCTTGCAATGTTCAAAACTCCGTCCATCATTTCCTTTGGTTTTTGCTTTGTAAGAAGAGCTTAGTCTGGCACAACAGTGGTTTTAACAGAATTAATACCACAAAGAATTTGGCGTGGAGCTCAGAATCCCTGGGCAATAGACAGAGTTCGCAGAAAAGGTAACAGACAGTTGAGGGAGTTCTGCAAAGCAGAAGGTTAAATATTCTTGGAACACTGCGATATTAAATATGAGAGTTTGGAGTTTTTTTACAGACAAATGGGTCCATTTGTCAATTTCTTTTATTGAGTTGTATTTGATGCAGATTCAGGGAGTTTTGGCAGAGATGCTCCATCAGTCAGTCGGGATGTAAGTTTAGTGAATGGGGGGGGCAGAAAAACTGTGTGGTTTTTCTCTTGGGGGTTTGGTACAAACAGTGCTGGGCCAGGCCAGAGGCTGACAAGGGGCTGGGAGGGATGGCATTACCCACAGAAAAGGAATATTGGGCATAAAACAAGCCCCTAAATTCAGATGCACGCAAACCCTTCCAAAGGCCAGGTAGGCCAAATGAGACAGCACCCTCCCTTGACAACCGAGCTCTGCAATATGGCAGCAAAAGGGCCCCTCATCACTATAATCACTACTGCCCTGCAAGCAATAAGCCTGACCCCACATGGCAGTGGGGGTGGAGGAGACCTATGGCAAGCTTCAGCCCTATAGAGACACATTCATAGACAGCCCCTAGATTTTGGACACTATCACCATGGGAGTTTGGGAAGGCAGTTGCCACTCTCCGAGGCAAGCACCCATTTGTACTGGACCCCCTTAGGGGCAGAATAGAGGGTGGAAGCATTGGTCATGAAGACGGCCGGACTAGGCTTCAGTGCGGTTTGTGACATGGGGTGTCCCCCTCTTAAATAATCGTATTGACCTCGGCTGAAGACAGTCCCCTAATTTGGTTGCCACGGAGGCCTGTGCCTTTGGCGAGCCGCTGATCTGACTGCTCGTACTGCCCTGGAGAGACACAGTGGGGTTCAGAAGGGTCAGAGGTAGATTGAACTTGCAGGGAGCTGGAGATTGTGCCCAGGACCGCCTGTGCAGCATGACGAAACACAAGGGACCACCAGCAGCTAAACAAAGTACTCTAGGTAAGTACACCCTACTGGGAAGCTCCATGCAACAGTTGACACCAGACGGCCAGGAGGGAATGGTCCCAGATAATGAAGCCCTGTTAGCCACCATCAGCCAAGCACAGGAGGTTACAGATGCTAATATAGGTACTGTGGGCTCAGAGGTGACACTACCATGACAAGACCTCTGCAATGCAGTGGAGCAGACCATGGAAGCGGAGGCCCAGGTGTCCAGGGTAGAAGATCCTGTTGCATCCCTGCAGACTACCTTATCCAAACTCACCTCTCTGACCAGGGAATTGGTGACACGCACAGAGGATGCTTGAGGAAGGGCCCGCCGCAACAACTTGTGCATTGTTGGATTCACGGAGGACAGGGAGGGAGCCTCGATGGAGCATTTGCTGGACCAATGACCTAGTAAGTTGCTGCCAGCAGGAGCCCACTTCCCATGTTTTGCAGTTTAGCCGGCCCTTAGGGCTTTGGTGCGCTGACCTCCGGTGGCCAGGCCACAACCAATTACTAAGGAACTTCTGAATTACATGGATAGAGACACCATCCTAAAACATGCCTGAACACAGGAAAATATTATATAATAATAATAATAATAATATTATTTACCAATTGCATGTTGTTATGATATTTCCAGACTACACTATGTGGGTACAGCAACAGTGCCAATCCTTTCAAGTAGCAAAACAGCATTTCCGTGAATTAAATATCAGATACAGGCTTTAGTATCCTGCCAAACTCAAAGTGATGTACCAGTCTCAGATGCTCTTCTTCGAATCTCTGGAGGAGGTATTCCAGTGGTCAGATGAACAGATCTGGATTAAACCTCACACACCACCACGTCAGGATTCTTCCTCTTCCTCGAGTGACAACCAGAATAAGAGCTAAAAGACCCCAGCTGCCCGTCGCCACAGATTCCGCCCAACATGGCCGAGCTCCAGAAGCATAGGTGACCCCACAGCGGCTACAGGGGGCTCCCCAACTTCTCAGGTGTCTCGTGCAGAATCTCCTAAGTAACAATGGGGGGGTAATCATATAAGATTATGCTATCTTCAAACCTAACGGTGTATGGTGCTATATGTGGCCACACAATGCAGTAACCAGGAGCTTACGCCCTCCTGCTAAAATGTTGATGTTGGGTAAGGGAATTCATTGGGATGGGCTGAGACAGACCCCCAGGTGAAGAGGAGGCCAACACTGAAACAGGCCAAGAGGGTGGGGGCAGATATCCTGCTAGTACAGGAGACTCACCTTATAGGGAACAAGGTCCCATGCTTGGCGAGATGGGGAATTTACACAAGTTTAATACTTGGGGTTCACACGGGGTTCCAGGGGTATAGGGATTTTGATTAAACAGACAGTCCCTTTACGGCATCTCAAGACATAGGTTGAAAAATATGGTAGATACACAGCAGTTACTGTGACATTTTATGGAGAAACTATCACATTGCTGAGTGTATATGCCCATACCCTTGGAATCTCCTTTGTCGAAATATTGATGGGGCTTTAGAGTGAGCTACCAGATGGGGTTGTGGTGTTGGGGGGAGATTGGAATGGAGTCATCGCCCTTGCGGTGGACAGATGGCACCCACAGGGGCTGTCTCCAACATCAGAACAGACACCCCTTTCCTCCTTTGTCTCGGCACTGAGCCTCGTTGATGTATGGGGCACCCACAACCTCACTCCAGGTGGCTATACCTTCTACTCTGCAGCATATGGCTCCTATTCTCAGTTAGATTATTATTCGGCCCGTGGTAATCGCTTGCATTGGGTGAGGGATACCGCAGTGCTCTCCATGGGTGTTTTGGATCACTCTCTGGTGATTTTGGGTCTTCAGATGGGACACCAGCATCTAGCATTCCATAGGCGCAAGTCGCCATGGCATCCTTAGAGCCCTGAGTACCACAAACATATGGAAAATTGTATAGACAGGTGTTTTGCACATAATATAGACACTGTGTGGTCCACTCAGGCTCTATGAGAGGCCTGAAGCCCACGCTGGGGGGAGGGGGGGGGGAATCGGTTATTGTACTGGGGAGCACAGGGGCAGGATGCTGAACATATTTGATCTTGAGATGGAAATCACAGTGCTGGACCGGCATGATTGCCAACCAGATGGCTAGCGAGCATGTAGACAACTCAGCCTGGTGCAGCAGCAGTCCACAAGGTCCCGTTGGGTTAGGCGGGGCAGGCCCAGCAGGATTCTCAGAGCCACATCTATCAGCAGGGGACAAGTCAATTCAATTACTCCATAGATTATGCAAGGGTACGTCCAGAGCACCACCTTTCCCCCTAATTAGCAGTGAGGCAGGTACCCCACTTACAGATCCAATTCATTTAGCTAGTACTTTTGAGTCCCATTTCAAAAGGGTTTACACCAGGAAAGCGGTAATTTTGGAGTCACAAACAGAAGAGTTTGTACGGGCACTCCAAATCCAATCCCTGTGCCTGAAAACTTGTGAGTTGCTGGATGCTAAGGTCACAGACGAGGAACTCCTCGCAGCCGTGGCCAATATTATTTCGGGCAAAGCTTCTGGATCCAACGGCTTCCTCATTGAATTTTTCAAAATGTATATGTCCAAGCTTCAAACTCACCTTCTAGATGCAATGCTGTCCGCAACGGTCGTGGAAGTCATGCCACCAGATTGGCGCAATGCAGAGATCGTGGTCTTTCCCAAACAGGGGGGCTCAGGGGGTGATCCTACATCGTACTGCCTGATTTCCCCCTTGAACCTAGAGGTTAAGATACTGGCCAAGGCTCTGGCAAATAGACTGATCCTCCACATTCCGGATTTGGTCCACCCCGACCAATCCAGGTTTATGCCCCATAGGGCGACGCACCACAATATACGAAGAGTTTATAATGCACTGGCGATGGTTGATGGGCTGAAGGAGCTGGTGATACTTCTTCTCTCCGAAATAGATAAGGCTTTTGATTCTGTGAGCTGCACATATCTGTTTCCCCTCCTTTGGCGCAAAACTTTTGGCCACAGTTCCTCTCATATCTCTGATTGATATGCAGGTAGCTGGGCCTCGGTTGAATATTTTCTCTACACAGCGGGAAATATGGCAGGGTTATCCTCTGTCCCCCTGCTGTTTTCTATGGCCATGGAGCCCTTGGCAGTTTGCATGAGGATGGATGCGCGGATGCAGGGTTTGAGCAGGGCACTGGACGGTCAAATAGGACCACTTTATATGGCGATGATGTTCTATTCTTCATTACAACACCAGACACAATGGGACCCTGACTGTTGCTAATAATGCGCATATTTGAGGAAACATCGGGCCTCTACCTAATACCTCAAAATCCACAGAATATGCTGTGGGTCTGGGCCAACATAGACTTGATTGGGCGGCGGGCATAAGGGTGGCAACTGAAGGGTTCAAATACTTAGGTGTTTATAAATCCCCAGTGGCGACTATTGCTAGAAACACTAATATAGATTCATTGTTCAATCGTCTGAAGGAAGATAATAAAGATATGGTCTGTGCTCCAGCTTGTAAGAAAGTTGGATATTTCTGGCATAGATGCCCCCACTTTTTGCCAGTGTGTTTTGACTGTAGTGCTCACTCCTCTAAATTTGCTGGTAAGTACTTTGTACACAATTGGCATACTTGCACCTTTCACAATATATATAAGTTTTCCCTTATATCTCGGTCACTGCACTTTTAACCTATAATTCACCCCTATGGTAGGCCTTAAGTCCAAGGGCAGGGTGCATTGTTCAAAGTATGTGTATACCCCTGAATGAGCAGTGGTACCCTTACAAACCCCGGACACCATTCTCTGAGCTTTGTAAGTGCATGGCAGCCATTTTAAGATATGTAGTGGACACTGGCAAGTCGAGATGCCCAGTTACAAAATGACTACCCCAAACTTGGTCATGGTTGGTACGAAACATGTTGAATCATGCAACTACACTGATTCTAGTGTTAGTTGCATGATACCATGTACTGAGGAGCTCCTTAGAGGACCCTCCAAATACCTGCCTGTGAGGCCTTCCAGTGTCTGCCTGCCAGCCTGCGCTGCTGCCGACCCTAGACAGTGCTCTGCCCCCCGCTGATGAGCTTAAGTTGGCAGGGAAGCTGAACACGGAGGGGCAGATTTACAAGCCCCCTGCGCCACCACTACATCACTTTTCGTGACGTACTCGTGGCGCAGGGGGCTACTCCATATTTACAAGGAGAGGAAAAGCCACCCTGCGTGACGTTTCCTCTCCTCGTAAATATGGCTCCTTCACATGCAGTACTGTGCGTGGAAGGGGCGTTCCATGGGTGCTGCTGTGGGTGTTCCGACGCAACACCCATGAAACAAGACACATCTCCAGATTTACGAGAAATTGTAAATCTGGAGATGCGTGTGAATCACGCAAATCGTCATGGTGATAGGTACATACGGTTTGTCCAGCATGTCCTAGGTGTTTCTATAAATATATTTAAAAAAACAAAACAATAAAAAATAAAGGCCCGCCCTGGGGGATGGGGTCCCTGGGGCCATAAGTGGCCTGAGGAGGGGGCAACGCAGCCCCCTCCTAAAGGATTAAAAAAAAAAAAGCCCATGACCCGGGGGTTGGGGTCCCCGGGGTCGATTAAGGCCTTGGGAGGGGGGCCACGCGGCCGTCTTCCAAATTAATTTTTTTCAACAAAAAAATTAGGGTGCAGGATGGGGTCCCCAGGGCCAATAAATAAGAAAAAGAAGGGTGGCCACACAGCCCTCCTTCTTAAAAAAATAAAATAAATAAAAGACTGGTATTGCGCCGGAGGCCACGCCCCTCCTTGCAGCACTCTGCAATAGGCCTGGACTAAAAATCCGTTCTGCTCGCGGAAATTGCGATAATTTGACATTTTCGCGTTCCGCGGAGAGCGCGAAAATTTCAACATTTCCGCAATCCGCATTTTACCGCAAATTTTTTCCTTGCTCGCGCTGTAAAATAATACATTCTCGCGTGCGCGTGATCGCCTTACCTGAATCCCCGCGTTCGTCAACAAGTTTTCCCGATCCGGTCGCGTTCTCCACGAGATGTTGGATTGTTGGTAGCCATTTGCACAGCCTCGCGACAGTCCGCGCCCGCAGTAACGTCATTCGTCGCGCGATCACGTCTTTCTTCTTGCGATCATGCACCGCGAGGCAAGTGAAAACAAGATGGCCGTGCCCGCGAGCAATCCCATGGGTAAGTTGGCGAGCCGCGACCATGCAGAAAATACCGCGAACGGGCGTGAAAAAAACTTCCGCATCTTCGCGATATTTCCGCGTGTTTGCGGAGATTTTCGCGATAATTTGCGAAAGTGAATTTCGCAAATTCGGGCCACCCCTACTCTGCAAACGCACCCCCGCCCAGATGTAAGTTGGGGAATTAATTCCCCTTCAATACTGAGGGTCCCTGAGGGCCAACTAGGCCAACAGGTATCTCCAGTATGCACCAGGGAGCTGCGTTGCAGACAGGTGTTCTGAGGCCACGCCCCTTTTACACCTCTATGCAACGCAGCTCTGTGGCACTTACTGGAGGTACCTAGTGGGCTAGTTAGACTCTAGGGACCCTTCGGATTCAAGGGGACTTAATCTCTCAATTTAGAACGGCCACAGAGCGCGTTTACACAGTGGTGAAGGGAGGGGACGGGGCCTGAGGTGGCTGGTGCAAACACGCCCTTGGGCGCATTTTAAGTTGGGGAAATAATTCCCTTTCAATCCTGAGGGACCCTGGGGGCCAACTAGCCCTCCAGGTGCTTCCAGTAAGGGCCACTGCTCTGCATTGCAGAGAGGTGGTACAGGCCGTGCCCCTTTTTACACCTCTCTGCAATGGCGCTTACTGGACGTACCTAGTGGGCTATTTTGCCCCTAGGGACCTCAGGATTCAAGGGGACTTAATCGCCCAACTTAAAACGGCCACAGGGCGTTTTTACACAGTGGGGAAGGGAGGGGACGGGGCCAGAGGTGACATGTGCAAATACGCCCTATGGCGCGTTTTAAGTTGGGGAAATAATTCCCCTTCAATCCTGAGGGCCCCTGGGGGCTAACTAGCCCACCAGGTGCTTCCAGTAAGAGCTTCTGTTGCTTCTTTCTGCATTTCTTTTTTTTCTTTCTGTGCGTTTTTTCTTCTTTCTTCACATGTCCTATCTCTGTAGGCATAGTTAGAAATTAGCATTTAAAAAACCTTTGAAATTCACTGAAAAAAAACATAGGTTTCAGGCACGCTATAGTTAGGAATTAGCATTTAAAAAACCTTAGAAATTCACTGAAGACACCATAGGTTTCAGGGGCGTTATAGTTAGCTGGACTTTTCACTCGTACAAAACCATTGAAATTCCCCTGTTATAGTTAGTTCAGCTAACTATAACTCGCGCGCCCGCAATGCACTGCTGATGACGTCACCTATTACATCACTCATGACATGGTCAGTGACATCACTCATGACATCACTGATGACATCTCAAATGACATCACTGATGACATCATCCTTGTGATAGAGTGGCAGACCTTCTCTCCCCCTAATATAACCTTTGATATACACATTCAAAAATAGAAACTAAAATTTTCAAAACAATGGACATACCAATACCAGTTACAACAACCTATTCTGTAATTCTAAGATCCACATGCACATCCACTCATACACCAACAGTCCTATACAGTCACTCATACATGTACTCACTCATCATATGTACTCATACACCTATACATCCTGTTACACAACACCACTCATCCATAGAGTTACTCACACACATAGTCACTCATGCTGATAAAGAATCAAACATCCATTTACTTGCATATACAGTTATACACACACCACCACACTTACTTCTACAGAAACTTACACATACTTAGTCTTTTAAACAATCACTTATAGAAACACATACTTATTCATACAGGAACTCTTCCAATCTCTCACTCTCACATATACTCACTTATATACACCAATAGTCACATATACTAGTTTGAAACATATGTAGTTACTCATAAAGACACTATTGAGACAGTCATTCACTCACTAACACACCAATGCACACACTCATCCACCCATACAGTCCTGCACACATGCTGTCATCAACACATACAAACAGTGAGTCACTAATTCATGCACCTATGCACTACGTAATATCCCCCACCGAACCATACAGACACTCAGACACTCATACTGATACTCAAAAAACCAACTAATAACCTATATAGACACTCGTGTAGCTACTCACCAACCCATGCAGCCACTTATACACAAAGTGAGAGACTGATACAGATATTTACATATTTAACCATTACTCACTAAGCCATGTATTCACTAAGATACACTTAATCAGTCAGTTATACAATCAATTTTTCAAAAACAAATCATCCATTTAGACACTTATATACCCATTTATTCTTCCATCGACCTTGAGATATACATATATAAAACATATGTAATTTTCAGAAAAACAAAAATTCACTGGATGAAGTAATCAGTGATGTCATCAGTGATGTCATTTGAGATGTCATCAGTGATGTCACTGACCATGTCAGGAGTGTTGTAATTTGTGACGTCATCAGCAGTGCATTGCGGGCGCGTGAGTTATAGTTAGCTGAACTAACTATAACGGGGGAATTTCAATGGTTTTGTACGAGTGAAAAGTCCAGCTAACTATAACGCCCCTGAAACCTATGGTTTCTTCAGTGAATATATATATATATATATATATATATATATATATATATTTTTTTTTGACAACAAAACGCCCTAAAGCATTGAAGGGGCACTCGACCACGCTCCAGACCTTGCAGTCATGTATCACCTCGTTGCAGCTTGTTTCTCCGTTGCAATGAAAGTCTTAAAAAAAGCCGACGCGTTTCGAGGCATTCCACGCCTCTTCTTCCTGGGCAGACATCAAGCATTGACGGCTCACCTCTTTATTCAATTCGCCTTCAGTGGGCGGAGCTTAGTGCAATGTTCGTTCCAGTCTCTTGGGAGTTGTAGTCTCCGCGGTGAGTATTAGTGACATCCTTAGTAGGTTCAATGCCTTGAGATTTAATGCAATGTTTTCATTCCTTAGTAGTATCTGTAATGACAGAACAAACAAATGTTTGAAAACATTGCATTAAATCTTTTTGCTGCTGCCTCCCCTACAATTAAAGGTGGAACTTGACATCGCGTGTGGCGTCTTCACTGCTTTGAGCAACCTTCGTATGGATGTATAGTGGCCCGCTCTGGCCACGGAGATGCCCCACCGTTGTGAAACGGATCCTTGCACTTGAAAACGACAGTGCAATTAAGGAGCGATGTAGCCTGTTCGGTGTGGCATAAGACAAGCAACAAGAACAGCCCTGTCCGAAACAGCGACCCGATGGTAGAAACTAAATTGGAAGGGTCTAAACAGCGGCTCCACTATGGATTTCTTTTTTGGAACTCTAAAAACCAGCATGCACTTTGCATACGCCCATGAGGGCGGGACTATTTAAAAATAACCGCGAGTGCGAGTTCACTTTGCACTGCTGTTTTCCACCATACGCCATGCCAGTGATCAAGGGGACTATCCCGAAACGCGTCTGGAATATATGGCCAATGTAACGCTGGAAGGTCACGACTGGTTTTTGCTGCTGCCTCCCCTACAATTAAAGGTGGAACTTGACATCGCGTGTGGCGTCTTCACTGCTTTGAGCAACCTTCGTATGGATATATATATATATATATATATATTTGATCATATATGTTTTATTCATAAATGATTGTATGCTGTTGCCTTTTATGTTGTTATTTATAAGACGAAATAAAGGAATATGATGATGATGACAAGGACTAATAAATACTCTGGAGTAATGGCAAGGTAATAATGAGTGGATAAGTGAATCATAAATTTTCACCTAATATCTATCATAACGTTTTCTTTTAAACTTACCATGGGTTACCATTAATAGAGGTAATACCTGGGTACCCTAAGATATTTTTACTCAAAAACTTGGATCCCTGCACAAAATATCCAGATGAACTAATTTCTAAGAACTCCCATAGTGGATGAGTCAGCGGGACTAGTATTCGCCTACTTCAGCATAGGGGGGCCGCCAATGATGAGGCGTGCTTCGTTAAGTGGAGGGTGAGGCGACCTCTACAATGTCTGTTTGGATGCCTTCCATTGAAATTAATAGTGAATCAGTAAACAAATTTAGTGTAGTCGTTTAGCACCCTCACTCAAGCACCTGAGGGCTTATTTATAAACCCATTGTGCCGCTGGTGCATCACTTTATTCCATTTTAAGAGTGACACACCAGTTGCGCAAGAGTCTTGTAAATAGGCCTCCTAGTGAGTTGTGTGATGATTTGTTGGGAGGATGGTCTTGGGTGCCTGTGGGTGCCTTTCATCTTCCTCTATCTTTTTTGTGAAGACTGGTCCGGGTATTTCACAGGAACATGTTTCTGCATCTAGGTCGAGGCGATGGGTACACACTATGTACAAGAATTCCTTTTTTGTTTAATCTGAGGGTTTCATGGGAACTAGTGAAGTATTTATGTATCTAGGTTGTGGGCACATATAAAATTCTATTTTACTATCCAGACTAGTGGGTCGAGTGACTGGTCCAACCACCTAGGACCACATATCCAACAAAATATTGATTCTTAGAATTAACATTGAGGGTAGAGTAGACTGAAAACAGATAAGGGGGAACATACACAGAGGCAAAGTTGCCCTGCTCCGCTACTCTGAAACTCTCCTATAAAGAAGTGCCTTCGGACGACATTGTTATGAATGTTATCCATTTCAATTCCACAGTATGTCATTAACAACCTTTACCTTCAAAGCTGGTGAAAAAGAGCACTGAGGTTCTTCCCTTGAACCACAGTCAGACATTAGTCAATAGGTCAATTTTGATTACGCTCTGCACAATCATACTCCTGTGTGCTGATTATGTCCCGTATGCCACTGATTAAATTTGGTCACTCTTCTGATTTCATTCCCTTCTGAAATATATAGGAAAGGGTGGCCGCACACTGCCTCACACTCCGGCTCTCAGTTTGCCCCGAAGCCTCATAATAAATGTAGTGCATGATAACACTTTCTTCGGTGTCAGGCTTTAGTTTTTCACCCTTGTTGGAGCAGCCAGTGCTGTGTATCTCTAGACACGTGTTTCAGTAGAATTGTCCTTCTTCAGTGGAGAGCAACACTTTTTTTGGGGGTGCTGGAGATGCTGCCCAAAGTCTTCTCAGGTCTCAGTACCACTCACAGGGTGCAGGTGCATCAACCAGAGCCCATCAGCTTCTTAGCTCAAGGGTGCCTTTTCAAATTGGAGGGGGGTGGGTGCATATTGCCTCACACTCCAGCACTCAGTTTTCCCCGATGCATCATATTAAATGCAGTGCATGATAACACTTTCTTCGGTGTCAGGCTTTAATTTTTACCCTTGTTGGTGCAGGCAGTGCTGTGTATCTCTAGACACGCGTTTCAGGATAATTGTCCTTCTTCAGTAGACAGCAACACATTTTTTTGGGGGTGCTGGAGATGCTTCCCAAAGTCTTCTCAGGTATCAGTACCACTCGCTGGGCACTGGTACATCAACCAGAGCTCGTCAGCACGTTAGCTCAAGGAAGTCTTTTCAAATAGGAGGTGGGTGAGCGCACATTGTCTCACACTCCAGGACTCATATTGCCTTCTGAAATATATCATGGGCTAGCAAATGGGGTAGTCAAAGGATGTAAGTTGCACCACACCACTGTGACACGTTGTTGTAAATATTCCTGTCACCTGTCTGTTTATGCTGTAGTGATTTCCAGTATTCAGTTCGATATGCATGGGGTGTATCAAATAAGTGACACTACTTCCATGATCATGCCTTTAGCCACCAAGCAGGTGCCAAAAGCTTATTTTAGAGCTCACCACCAACGCTGTTGATTGCCAGGTTTGCTGAATGCAAGGCTACCTAGTTTTGGCTCTCTTCCACCACCATCCAAAACTTTCTATTTCTTTATCTCGCTTTTGACAGTTTTCCTTCATTTCTCTTCCTCCCTTCTCCCTCTGCCGTCTTTGCATCTGTGGCACTTCTACTGAGATATAAATCCTGGGCCTCAAAAATAAGGGCCAGTGCCATCTGCAATCATTGGCACACATTAAGCACCATCTGTTGGTTGTACAGTTGTGCTTTGGAGTGGAGTGTGGAGTTGTAACTTGTGCTCTCTAAGCCTCATAAATATGTCTCTTAGCATTGAAGTTAGATCAGCTCCATAAGTGTATGTATAGCATGGGAGTGTTTGGTGCCATAATATATGTTCTCCATAGTTTGATTTTTGTGTTACCATTCTAATTGATTGATATATGATCTGTTCTGAGCATAGCGTGCAAAAGCCTACCATTTCATCATATTAGTCAGTGTTCAGTGGCAATGCCCATATACGGCAAAACAGACACCTCTAGTCTCACTCATTGCGAGTGAGCCTCACATATTTGGAGGTCAGAGTTTTCTCTCACTCACAGTAAGTGATATTTCACACCTTCTGGGTAGGCTAGAATTGGATCTCTGAACGACCCTCCGTTCGGAGCTTTCCTTGGTGCGGAGCAGCCCCTGGGATCATTTACAATTTGACTTTGGGGGAGCCATTCCATGGACTGCTTCATTGAAGAGGAGGAGCCGCTGTGGATACCCCGCAGTGCTTATTTGCAATTTTCGTCAGCCGTTTGTCTACCTCCACGATATTTTAGTGTTACTCTATTAATTGCACATTGGTAAGTTGGTTCCTTTCTGAAACATGCTGCTCGCGCACGTAGGACCCTGCATATTTAAAACTACGCGTATTATTGTTTCAATATGTGATGGTGGTTTGTCGTTTTAACTGTTATTTGTGCTGCTTTATTGTGTACACTTTTATGCATCCGAATAAAGTTTTATTGATAGATTGAATTGTACATTCATTTTGACTATTTACTGGTGCTAATTACTTTGTTGTCACTAATATCAAAGTTTTTGTGGCATCACTACATTTGGTGCCATCGAATATATTTATTAGTTCTCACTCTTGAGAATTTTCAAAACTTGAGAGGTCTGTGGCATAAATGCAAGAGCTGCAAAACTTGAAAGATGGGGAACTATGGTCAGTTCACGGGCTCGACTCAGCATCTTCTGATTCGGGACAAATAAAAGAGTATAACATAGTCTTGTTCTATTGTAAAGCGCTCCGATGCCCGTGGGCCACGTTGACGCTATACAAATAACTGCAAGAATGGTGTGGCATTGATGAGCTGGCAATGATTAAGTGGTTGTGCGGGTTCTGTGGA
This sequence comes from Triturus cristatus, assembly GCF_964204655.1. Taxonomy (NCBI): domain Eukaryota; kingdom Metazoa; phylum Chordata; class Amphibia; order Caudata; family Salamandridae; genus Triturus; species Triturus cristatus. The sequence continues at coordinate 241,502,718 of NC_140582.1, forward strand.
GGGACGGACTTCCATACTTTGCAGTTTCTAACTGTATATATCCATCGACCAGCGGTATCACACAGTGTACGAATTTTAAATCAAACGCCTGATAGAGAAAGTTTATCTCAGGCAAATTTAAGGATTCCAAGGCGCATATTATCAAGCCAGGCGATAAAATTATCGCCGCTTTAGCGGCAGAAAACTGTCGCTAAAACGGCGACAATGGGCTTGATAACATGCTCTATGGCATTCCAATCGAAGCCCATGTTAGATGTGAAGGACATCTAACCTGAGCTTCAACTGGAATTCCATAGAGCATATTATCAAGCCCATTATCGCCGTTTTAGCGACAGTTTTCTGCCGCTAAATCGGCGATAATTTTATCGCCTGGCTTGATAATATGCCCCCAATTCCGGTAAAGAAACTCCATTCCTCTGAAAGATCGTCTTTCTTTGCAATATGGAAACAGTTGCAAGGTAATGTAAAAGCAACTAAAGCACTCATCGGTAGACAATCCTTGAAATGTAGTTAGAAATTGTACATCCAATGCATGTGAGTTTCCAGACTATACCAGATGGTGGCACTGCAGCACCACAAAACACCATCTTGCCCTAACGTGCATTCACGAACCGAATATTAGAGCCAAAAAGTGGAAGTCGCGGAGCACAAGTCTTGCTATTTACCTGAACCAGCAGCAATTACCTGTCCTGTGCGCATTAACAGACATTATCGATGAGTAACGCTTCGGGTAGCATTGAGAGGTCCACTGATGCAATCTATCAAAGGGCCATGGACGCAGCGATTGTACGGGTTGCAGCAATCTGTGGCGCGTGCAGGCTCACGCGCTGTCATGCTTGCTTAGATCCACGATGCATGGACTGACTCTGCAAAGTTAGGCACACAGAGGCCGGGCTCTGTGACCTGCGCCACACCTTTTGGCACAAGGGATGCCGGCCTCGTAAATCAAACGGAAAACAAGAGGCATTCATCAAACGGTGACATATACCCAGGAGATAGGCGGATGAGGTAAAGGAAGAACAAATAGCGTTCTGTTCTGTTTCCCCTTACCTTTGATACACGATTTGTCTCAGCATCGGGCCTTTGTCTCCAAGGATCTGACACATCATATCTTTGTTTTTTGAGTCAGTGTACTTGGGGGGCGGGGGCAGCTTGGCACACCACGGGGCACATTATCAAGCGGCAGTGATAATTATCGCTGGCCGCTCTTAGCGTGAGGATTTTTATCGCCGACTATCGCTGGAAATGATCGCCATGCTAGCGCTGTATTAACAACGCATAGCTCAATGGCGATAATTATTCCAGCAATCGCGGTGTTTTCCATGGAACATCGCTGGTTTTCCAGCGATGTTCCATGGAAAACGGCGATATCTTTGGTGATAGGGCCTGTGGTCTTAGCCACACAATCCACTCCCCATTAGGTATGCCTTAGTCAGGAATTTAACAGACGTTAAGGGGCATATCAACAACAACCGGCGATAATTATCGCTGAGCGCACTTAGCGCTCGGATAATTATCGCCGGCTAGCACCGATTTTTATCGCTGAGATAGCGTGCTATTAGCAACGCTTATCTCATCAGCGATAAAAATCCTAGCGCTAACTGGCTAACGTGAGATTATCGCTGGAAACCCAGCGATAATCTCACGTTAGCTAGTTGATAGGGACTCACAAACTTAGCCAAGATATCCACCTTCCATAGGATATCATGGCTAAGTCAGTCCTGAAGCAGGCATAAGGAAAGTAGCGATAACAGGGGTTATCGCTACTTTTCCTGACGCTATGCTTCATAGCGTGGGGCTTGATGATAGGAGAAATGTCGCTTAGCGACATTTCTCCTGTCATGCCAGGTCAGGAACGCCCACTTTGCATCTCATTAGAGATGCAAAGCTGGGCGTTAGGAATCCTGACGCTAAAGCAAGGTTTCACGCGTTAGCGTGACCTTGCTGATTAGGCGATAAAATTATCGCTGCTTTTCGGCCGATAACGGCCGCAAAAGCGGCGATAATTTTTTATTGCCTGCTTGTTGATATGCCCCATAATTCCTGCGTTAAGGCATACTTAACGCAATTTCAAATATCGCTACCCCTCATTGATAATATCGCGAAACTGCCTTTGCGATATTATCCCATGTTGTATTCACAGCCACGCCTCCTTTCCATCTCATTATCGATGCAAGGCGTGTGAAAAATGGGCTCTAAGGCAAGGAATCACGCGCTAGCGTGTCCTTGATGATAATGCGATAAAAGTATCGCCACTATTCTCCCGAAAACGGACGCTAAAGCGGCGATAATTTTATCGCGGCCCTTTGATAATATGCCCCCACGTTTTTGACAAAAAGTCACCAACCAAATAAAAAATAGAATGGACTTACATTTAGCTACATGTTTTGTTGCTTAGCAGTATGCATTTTCTAGCAGGTTACCACTGAGGAAAAAAAACATGCAGGGACGCAAGGCAGGTCTCTGCAGCCCCGCCGACGTAGGCCCCAACCTCCTTCGAAGGGCCACCACTGAGTCAAGGCATATGCAAATCTGTGAGAAATTAATGTCAGAGGCCTCTCACCACATTATGCAGAGGTGGTTTGGGGCATAATTTTGCTTTACGCCACTGAATTAATGCTATGATTTTGAGACTCGTTCCAGTAACAAAAAATGTTTGGAGCAGATTTACTTTTCTTTTATGCAACACAATGCAGCAAGACAGCTTACTGTTCTGTGCTGCATGAAAGGGAGAGGACAGAAATGAGCCATATCTACTAAGAAATGGCACATTCTGCGCTGTCCCAGCACTGGTGCACTGTATGCTTCCTAGTGCCAACTTGGGCACACTTGCATCATGGTGGTACCCTGCCTGCGTTATGGGCACTATTGTGTGTGTGCAGAAAGGGATGCTTTCCTGCACAAATACAATTCTTAGATGCATTTTCTTCTTTCTATGCGTGTTGCAAAATGCAGCACACATGGAAAGGGTAATTAATAAGAAGAAATAAAAATTTGCCTCCGTCAGGTAGGTGCACCATTTTGGCACAAACCCAGGTTTACAAACCCTTGAAAGTCTAAGAGGCCAATTCACAGAACTAATCTGAGACAAAATCCTAAACTTACTACTTCTGGTATTCACAGAAGGCACTTATGATTTTTGGTACTCACAGAAATCACTTACGACTCCTAACTTTACATCCGCAGTCGGGCCGGAATCTCCGCACCCGGACCGTACTCTCCGCACCCGACAGTACTATCCGGCTAGGGCCATATTCTCCTGCTTGAGCCGTAATCTCGGGCTCAGGCTGGATAAAGTGTAATCAATGAGCTGCAATGCAATTTTTACAAAAAAGAACATTAGGAATGTGTGATACATGGTAGAGGAGTTCATGAAAAATAGCCTGGGCAGGGAAAAGGGTATGACCAGATAATAAATCATAACCAAGAAAAGTTTGCTCCTTTGTATCATGGCACAATTTGCTCTCCCCTCGGTGTTGACCGTAGTGTCAACACCACAGTCAACACTTAGGGCCCTCCCCTTAGTGTTGATTGTAGTGTTGACACCGCAGTCAATACTGAGAGGAGCGCAAATTGTGCACTGTATGTACCATGATGCAAAGGAGCAAACTTTTCTGGGTTATGATTAAGGCTCCTTGTTTCCCGTTTTTATTTATTTTTACAGATAAATACAGACAGAAAACCATTTATTATTTTGTCTGTATTTATTTTTAAATGTGGATAAAAACAGAAATTGGGTACTTTTTGAGTGGTTCTAAATACACTTTGCCATGAGGGCCAGCCCAATAACGGATTGATGTGGATTGAGAGGTAAGGGGGTAAAAAAAAGGGATTTAGGTAAAGAGGCTTAAACCACAGAAGATATGCACAAGGCTGATACTGAAGTGTGCATATTTTCATATACGTGCATTGATTTATCTTCTGCAGGTGTTCATATCCCTGAAACCTGGCAGATGTTCAAGCGTGACTGCATATTTATTGGTTAAATACAAAATATGGAAATATACCAGTTTCAGCTTTATTTTTTTCACAAAACCCAGAATAGATATGCATAAATACAGATAAATTTGACAAAAAAGAAATATTGATAAATGCAGGCGGAAATGTCTACAAAATAAATACCATAAAACCGGGAGCCCTAGTTATGATGTAGTGTCTGGCCAAACCCTTTTCCCTGCCTAGACTATTTTTCCTAACCTCCTCTACCATTTATCACACATTCCTAATGTTCTTTTTTGAAAAATTGCATTCCAGCCCATTGATTACACTTTATCTGGCCCGAGCCGGAGATTACGGCTCGAGCCAGAGAACACGGCCCTAGCCAGAGAGTACGGTCCTGGTGCGAAGATTACGGCCCGACTGCGGACCTAAAGTTAGGAGTCGTAAGTGATTTCTGGGAGTATAAATATCGTAAGTGCCTTCTGTGAATACCAGAAGTAGTAAGTTTAGTTCTGTGAATCGGCCCCAGAGTCTGCGTCAAAATGCGTGTGTGGATGCATGGCAATACCCATGCTTCACCCATGCAGGACCAACCAGACGCAAAGTGTGATGTGCTGCTTGGTATTAACTTGTATTTACTAAACAACTTAAATACCAAAAAGGATTTTGCACTGGGGTGTTGTGTTAGGGGCCCCGTGATGGTGTGGACACTCGAAGGCAGTGATTAATATGCACACAGGCAGGTTTACCTGATTATGCCAGGCATACCTAATATTTATTAGCAATGACCCACATGGCCACAGGGTCTCACCATTACGGTACACAGTAAGGGGGTGACAACACAAACCCCCTGCTCACTGATTCTTGTCCACAAGTTCAGCGCACCAGTTACATCACTGGAGCTACACTACATTCCTCCACAAAATAAAACAAAAGCAAGCATTTGCAATGCAATTGGTCTTGCCATTGGGACCTTATATGTATACATCTATGCAGTTCATTAGCCTGGGTGCTGAAACATCTACTGTTCTTCAGCATGGAGGGAAAGTAAACACCAAACCGGGTGACACACCAGGTATGGGAACACATGGAGAGAAATATTGCCTTTCAACGGGAAATGGTATAGTCCAAAGCTCTGTTTTTAATATAAAAATCAGGGCCTTCGGTGGTCATATCACTGAAAATACAAGATTTGAAAAAAAATATTTTTGTCTACGGGTGCTCGTCGAAGACAATTTCTATGGACTGGAATCTAGAGAATGCTAAAGTTATTCTGGTATTTTACTGACCTCTGCTTGTCGTTTTCTATCAAGAAAGTTAAATAGAGGCAGTTGCCAGAAAAAGAAAAAAAAGAAAGTCTCTCGGCAGAAAGCAATTCTGGAATTTTACTGACCTCTGCTGGTCATTGTCTATCAAGACAGTGAAATTGAGGGAGTTGAACAGAAAAAAAGTCCCTAAGCAGAAGCAGATAAGTCCTAGGGCTAATCTCCAGAGCCCACAAAGTACATACACATATAAGTATATAATAAGTATATACTAAAGTATATACAAGAGGTCTCAAATGCTCAATCTAATAAAACAAAAGAAACATGTGCCAACTAACACCGACGTTGGCTGACTCTATCATTGGACATAATTCTTTTTTCATGCACCCATCGATCATCAGCAGGGTCTCGGACCCAGAGATGGTGAGGAGGGATTGAATCCATGACCACTCAGCCTATGCAGAAATGCACAGGAGTCCACCTTGTAGTAGAGTGCACAGTTTGGCTGTAATCACGTAGGAATGAGTAAATGGCCAACTCAGAAGCATGGTGTCTAGCACAATCAATCCAAATGACTTTGTTTAAGGTCCTTCTGATTCGCTCTACCTCGCTGTTAGAATGGGGCGAGCAGGGGGTGATGCGTGTGTCCATGATGACAAGTGATTTCAGATACAAAGTTACTGCTTGGCCTTGAAAAGGAGGGCAGTTGTCTGTCCTTAGTTCCTTTCTCAGGCCATGGGTAGCATAATCTTCTCGATTTTGGGCACCACTTCACTGGCACTTAGAGATGATAGGAATTCCACTTTGGGGTATTTAGAGTAGTTGTCTATCATGACCGTGGTGTGCCTTCAATCAGGGAGGCTCCTAAAGTCAGGAATGGTCCACACCCAAGGCCGTTGTGGCCCCTTTTCCCATAATCACTGGAGCCTGAGGACTGGCTTTGCCTGAAGCTTGGCACCAGGTGCATAACCTTACCAAAACTTCAACCTGTTCATCCATCAAGGGGAACCACACTTTGGTTCAATGCCCTAGTTTCCATCATGGGCAAGCTTAACTACACGATCAATGAGGCTAGTAGGGATAATTACACAATGTCCCCTCAGAAGGCAGCCATCAGGGTCAGCCATCAATTCCTGACAAACATGACTGAAGCTCTACATAATATGTCTAGCTTCGGGGGTGAGTTGGGACTACTGGTGCTTGAACTCAGGCCACAGATTGCTCTTCATGGCCTCCAGCACTTTCTGGAGGCACTCATCTTGGCTGGTGACCTGGCAAATACCTTCCATGAAGAGTAGAAGAGGACAAGACTGGTCTGCTTCGTACCTCACATACTTCGCCTTTTCATCTGCCTCTTTTTCTGGCATGCTGGCATGACACGGGATATGCAGCCGCCACAGCACAATGGGGACCAGATACGTGAACCCCTTATTGCCAGTAGTGTGTCAGGGGTCCCGTGATGGTGTGGTGTGGGGCTCTTGCAAAATAGATGTCTGTGGTGCAGGTCTAAAGGTGTGGCAAGGTTAACAAAGGACACTCGTAGGCAGTGCTTCATGTGCTTGGTAGTCGGCACAGGCAGGTTCTCCTGACCACGCCCGGCCACTCCCAATATTTATTAGTGATGGCCCATGTGGCCACAGGGTCTTACATTTATGATATAGAGTAAAGAGGGTGACAACACAAACCCCCTGTTCACTAATTCTTATGCAGAATTCCAGTGCTCCAGTTACGTCACTAGAGCAACACTACACTGGGACTGCACCACAAAAGTGACGCAACCCCAACAAAACATCTTAGCAAATATGGGCATTTGTGTTGAGCTGCAGCTTGTAGCAAGTGTAAAATCTAGTCAACTGTTGAAAGTGACATAAAGAGTGATACATACAAAGTTATACGTGAGTGTAAACAGCTCTCCTAATAATCAGGTGGTCTCTGTCTTTTGTTAAGTACCCTTTCTTAACCTCTTCAGTGCCCATGACGAGATAGTCTCGTCATGGAGCACGGTTGCGCTGTGCCCATGACGAGACTATCTCGTCATGAACCCCACCCACTAGTGCAACGCCCGGCACAGGAGGGGGAAAGGGCGTGGCACTGAAGGGGTTAAGACAAATACACATGAACAAAGGCCATAACATAAACCATATATTCAGATGTGAAGAGTAAAATATGCTATTTCTTACTATTGCTGAAGAAGGGGAGGGGCTGTTAGATTGGGCCTGAAAATGCTAGCGCAATGTTATGTTCTAGTTAGCATCTGCAGTGCCATTTTCTGCTCAGGCTATTCAAAACTGATCTCATTTATTTCTGAGAAATGCCCTCTGCTAAGTTTCGTTTCTGAAATTTTAAGTTCTGTTTCTGTAATGAGAAAACTGTTCATGTCAGCGCAAAGCTTTCTCAATAGATAGAGGCCGTGTCCCACGTGCCTGGTGGCTGGGCCAGGGTGAAACGACTTTGGACTGTGCTAGGTTGTGCAAGATTCAAGAACAGAAACCTTTTTTTGTATTTCACTGTCCAGTTGCATCTGCGTGGAAAATTAAACTGTGGGTGTGCCTTGGCCCGGGTTTGTAATGCACATAATGGATCTCAATGCTTGTTGATTTCAGTTCCCTGTGTAGCACTCTTAGCGACTGTCCAGATGCGGCCCCACTCTGAGTGTATATAAATAAACAGTTATTGGTTTGTATTCTCCACTGTCTGACCGACTCTTCATTAGGTACGGAAGGCTGAGAGGAGGTCAGTGGTGAACTGGGTGGCCCTTTTCGGGTCATTTCCTTCAGGGCATCACAACTCAATCAAGACTTTGCCTCTCATGTTCAATGTTCAATGGCCCCAACCCACACTCAACAATGGTAATAAACAGTTTATTACTCTCATGACATGTTCAATGACATCATCGATTACATCAGTCATGACATCTCAAATGACATTATTGACATTACTGATGACATCATTCAAACTACTGCCATTCAATTTACATAATAAACCAATAAAAACACTATAAAGTCCCTTTAACCCATGTTTTTTTCATTGAATTTCTATAGTTTTTTAAATGTGTTCATATCTGTTCATATCTGCACCTAACTATAACGTCTGTTTAACCTTTATTTTTTCAATCAATTTCTAGTTTTTTTAAATGTAAAGTAATATTGTGTTACAAATAATAGGCAAATAATTGTCTCTCTGTGGGCAACCAAATACCTCACTATAGCATTTGACACTCAGGATAGCGAAGCAGAGCAACAGAAGGCCTATTCAGGGCAGTTCATATGGGCTAGCAATCCCAATTCACTAGCATGCATAAATAGCACTCAATAAATTATGGTCCAGTAAGTGCTCTTTCTTGTGAAAATGAAAAGTATATTTCTTACAAACACTACTAAATACTATGCACTAAATTCAAAAAATGTACATCTGGTAGATGGAAATCCCTTTGGTGACACCGTCAAATCGTATTTGATCCATTGTGGATCATGATCCCCATACTAACAGCCCTCCCAACCTATACCAGATGTAAAACCATAATATAAGGGGATTTAAAAAAAAAAATGTAGGCCTACTCGCTTTGTCAAGAGGTCAATTAAGACATTGGTTGTTGGTTGACTGTGGTCAAGCAGCAACCACTATCTTTGTCAGGGTAAGGACAAGCAAACCCCAAATTAACCTGTGCTCGACCCCCAGGTAGCTTGGCACAGAGCAGTAAGGCTTAACTTAGAGGCAAATGTGTAAAGTATTTGTGCAACACTTCAAACAGTAATAAAGTGACAATAGCACACAAAAAGGATTCAACAGCATGTTAGAAAAATAGAGTTATTTTTAATAAATAAAACATGACCAACACAACTAAAATCCAATCAAAAGAACCAGAGACATACAATTTTAAAGATTTTAGTGAAAATAGCGCCAAAAAGCACAAAGCGACAACTGTGGTTATCTAGTTGTGCCGGTCCGGGACAAAGTCTCAAGTTCAGGTTGAACATGATGGAGTGCAGGACAACTACAGGGACCGAGTTAGGTCAGCTGATTAAAGTACATTAAATACTGATTTGCGGAGTGTTGCAAGGATCTGCATCGAAGATGCGCTGTGCAGCTGAAGCGATGTGTTGGTTCTGAGGTGTGGTGAGGCTGCAGTGTGCGTCCTGCATCATAATCGAAGATCCAGTTGGCAAGGGCTTGCAATGTAAAGTCTGGCAGCGAGGATGCTTTGCTTCTGAGGAGCTGCGAGTCCGGCATCATCATCAAGGCTTCCATTAACAAGGGATGCGAGGGCCTACACCAAGGATGTGTCGCCAAGCAGCGATTCCAAAGAGAATGCAAAGGCTTTGCAGATCTTTGTGATGAGTTTAATCAATGCAGCAGCAGTCTTGCTTTGGTTCTGCTCGGGGTTGTGCCGCATAGCAGCAGAGATGCGTCGGTTACGCTGGATCCACAGAGCACTTTAGACACACTTCCAAGGGTCAAGGACTGGGGTGGCACAACTTGGTCGCATAGACTCACAGATGGTAAGGTCCATGTGCTGGGGTCGAGGATGTTGGAGCCTTCTGTCCCCGAGGACCAAATGAGGAGGACAGCCAACTAGCCCTTTGGTCCTTGGTTCAACAGGTGCAGGTCCAGGCCATCTTGACCAGGCAAGAGGGCAGCCGGCAGCAGGTCAACACAGCAGGGCAGAAGTCCATTAGAGTATCAGTCCTGCAGAGTGGAAGCCCTTTCAGCAGCACAGCAGTCCTTCTTCCTGAAACAGTATCCACAGGTCCAGAAGTGTTGCCTAAGAGTTGCTGTTGGAGGTCCAATATTTGTACCCAGTTGTGCCTTTGAAGTAGGGAGAAGCTTTAGTGGCATGCCTTTGAGGTATAAAGGCACCCAGCCTTCCTTCCCTGGCTCCTGACTAACTGCAGAAGGTATGCAAACCTTTGTGTGAAGGCAGAACATAGCCAATTCAGGTGATGGCCCATCCTAGCACTCCTTAGCTCCCTATTGTGTGTGTCTGTCTAGGAGGAATACACAAAGCCTAACTGTCACTAAGTCATGTGACTCAGAGACAGGCTGCAGGCACCAAATGGATAAGGCAGGAAAAAGCCAACTTTTTAAAAGTGGCATTTTCAAAAAATTTATTTTAAATCTGACTGCACCAGAAGTTAGGATTTTTCGTTACAATTCCAGAGACACAAAACATGAACTAGTTACCTGCTCCAGTTTGGAAAACACAGTTTATTACATGCAATAAGGTAACTTCAATGCTATCCTAAGGGAGAGGTAGGCCCTGCAGTAGTGAAAATGAATGTAAGAGTTTGTCATTACAAGGACATGTAAAACTCAAAGGTACATGTCCCACTTTTTAAATATACTGCATCCTGCCCCCAGGGCTGTCCAGGGCCTACCCTAGGGGTGACATATGTATTAAAAAGGAAGGTTTGGGCCTGGCAAACAGGTTTATTTTGCCAGGTTAATATGGCAGTTTAAAATTGCACACACAGGCTGCAATGACAGGCCTGACACATGCCTAAAGTGCTACATAAGTGGTTGGCACAATCAATGCTGCAGGCCCACTAGTAGCATGTGATTTACAGGCCCTGGGTATGCGTAGTGCTACTGTAATAGGGACTTACATGTAAATAAAATATGGCAGTTGAGTATACACCAGTCTTACCTTGTTTTAAGGAGAGAGCACAGGCACTTTAGCACTGGTTAGCTGTAATAAAGGATGCAGAGTCCTGTGGTCAGCAAAAAAACAAAATGCTAGATTTATCAAGGTTTTGCAATGACCTTGCGCCACGCAAGGGGGGCAAGGGCAATGCAAAATTTAAGTGAGATAATCAAGCCACACATGGCCACCTTGCATGACCCTGCATAGTTTGATAGATCTAGAGTAACCCAAGGCAGTGCTAATTGCTGCTTTGCATTACAGGGAGGTGTGCCATGGGTTTAGCACGGGTGTTCCCATTTATCCCCCCATGTATTTTGTGCATTCCCAGTTTTACCATAAGTGGAAGACCTGAGAATGTGTCAAAATGCTCCACCTCCCTACGTGAGGAATAACAAGGTGGAATATCTCTATTGCTGCTTGTTTTTTCCTCCGTGTGCTGCATTCTGCAGTACACATAAAAAGAGGAAAATCCCTTTCAGGATTTGAGGTGCCTGCCTACAATGCAGGCACCCTTGCACTATGACGCAATGGTCCGTGCGTTAGTGTAGGCAGCCAGAAATGCGCCAGAGCTGGGAAAGGACAGGAATTTGCTGTATAATGGTAAATACAGTACATTTCTGCCCTTTCCCTGTGGTTTGCTGAGATGCACTGTGTGAAAGAAAGAAAAATCCGGCCTGAAGTCAGCAAAACAGGAGGTCTGAAGGTGAAAAATGAGGGTGAAAAACACACCAAAGATTTGAGGTCTAACATGTCACCACATCAATATATTTAAGGCTGACCTATTTCCTTTGTCAAAGGATAACTACATTAGTAAAAAAAACAAATTTCATTATCTACTATTAAAACTAATAGAATCAACAACCAAAATACAAGGTACTCATCATTCTTACACTCATTGAATTGCTCATTAACAGCAGGTGTTACTATAATATTTTAAATAAAGCACTCCTAATCACAATAACCATAAACATATGTCTAAACTTTGTATTTAACACTCTTAAGGCTAAATAATGCAACTACAGGCCCAGCCACAAGGAATGTCCATACTCCAGAGCTTAAAAAACAAATTCTCCAGCTCTGGGAGAGCATTAAAAAAATGGCAAGGGCAAGTTTTTAAAACCCCTTTAGGGGACCACTGTATTTGCTGTAGCCTCCCACAATACGTATGTTACTTGTTGGTGATGCCCTCCCCATTTTCAGAAACCACAGAAACAAGAACTATATGCAAATTAGCCAGCACGGGCAATGTTAGGCGCCCTTCGAAAACAGCAGTGAATAATTAGTTCATTTCCAGCAGTGTTCTGGGGCTGCATACATTTTGCTTTGCATTTCTTTTCATTATGGATACACCAGTCACACCTGGGATACCCACACACAGCCAGGGCCACTGGGGTCCAACTACCATTGCTGCCCTGACAGCTCTCCAGCCAGCACCCATCCTCAGATGTGGGCCGGAATCTGGGCATTTTGTTTTCTTTTTGTGCTTCCATTGGAGGCTGTGGGAGGGAGGCCCAAGGCTCCTGCGGCCTAGCTGGCTTCCCAGCCATCACACTTCCTTGGGAGCAGGTGCGGGAGCCTTCCATTGTTGTTTGCGCTCCCGTCCAGTGGAAGCAGCCTTTCTTTCAGATCACGGCAACAATCCAGTGAAAAGCTCACGGATGAAGAGGCCTCTTTGGTGTCCCGGGGAATGGGGTCTCCGAGACACGTTACATACAACGGACCACATGGGATGAGTCAGTGGCATGGTGAGCTGGCCACATATACCCCCTGCCCAGTATATTTAAATAAAAATAGACTAACGCCGGGCCCTGTGGGATACAGTCCTCGATCAAACGTTGACTCGGAGAGGGGGTCTAATGCTTACCCCACTAATAAAAAAATAAAAGAAACTCGCCAGGCCCAGGCCCAATGGGAATATTTGTACTGAAATTGGACCGGGCCTTTTTTAAACCTTTATTTTCACACTACTCCTGTGGGATCGCAACACAAAAAACAATATTTAAATATAGCCCCTGTGTGTTTCATATGAGGCCTCGCCTAAAACGACTAGCGGGTTAGGGTATCCCTACCCTGTCCCCTCTTATATCCTTTTTAAAAACATTTTCAGGACAGGGGACTGAGTGTCCTGTAATGGCAGCTGCAACATTTCAATTCATGTTGCTGCCAGCCAATCAGAGCACTTACAATAAAAAGCCCCCTTGGGCAATCAGAACCCTTGAATCTTTTTAATTCACGCCCAGTGTAAATATATCTGTATTTTTTGTACCCTTAACTTCTCAAAAACTACACAACAGATTTACACCAAATTACAAACAGCATGTTTTCTGGTTATAGATGTGGCTTTCTGCCAAATTTGGTGCAATTCTGGTCCGCAATTTTTGCTGTACAGCTGTCTAAAATTTGCTATGGAAGTTTCACGGGGAAATTGCATTTTGTGACTCCCCTTTTTCTCGGCCCTCACTTGTTGAATGGAGATAAGGTGAGTGAACGTTGTTTTATTGAAAGTTTCATGATGTGTCGAAGGACACCAAAGTTGTTAGTGAAATAAAAAACACAGGGGCAGATTTATGAGCCCCTTGCGCCACTTTTGCGTCACTTTTCCCATGTTAAAAGTGACGCAAAAGTGGCGCAAGGGGCTCATAAATCTGCCCCACTCTTTCTATAGAAACTCTGGCCTAACTATAACAACACAGTAGCGGCTGCCACTCTGTAACAAACACATGAATGAAACTCTACCATCATGTTTATTACATATCAGGGACTGGGAGACAGAGGTGTAGCACACACATTAAGATCAGTCTTTATGTAATTATGGAATTCAAAACACACCATTTCAGTTCAGGTTTGCACATGTATGCCAATATTAACACTCCCAGGCTGTTAAATGCCACCTATGTCATACTATATTAAACCCAAAACGCTCGCCTCAGGCAGCAGCAGTCTAGGTCAACTAGATGAATACAAGTTCACAAGATGATTGAAGATTTTAATTCTATATATCAAGTCAATCTTTAATTAGATTTTGCTTGTAAGTGCTCAGGTTATCACTCTGCAATCAGCAAAATTGTACAATGTAATGGTTCAGCAACATAAAACAAGCTGTTGTTTATCACAGAGGTGCAATTCTGTCAACGGTACAATGTATGATTTCGTGCTAATTAATCCATACATCACACAATCAAATGCAAACAAATCTTGATTTTACAGCATGTGTTGGAGAGACAACTAAATATGAAGGTGAAAGGGAAAAAATAGTAATCGGCAGTGGCCAATCAAGGAGTTACAGATGAACTATTTTGTAAATTAAAATGAAAGGGATGATTCTAAGTACTTTCCTTGGTGATGTTGGAGGTCTTTGATTTTGATAGAAGATAAGCGAGAGGAGCAAGACAGAAGAAGAGCCACTGGGACTGTGAATTAAGTAAAACATACACAAAAAGATCTTCCTCTATACCTAAGCATTACTATCTAATATTGAATTTGAAAGTATCAAAATACTACATGCGCTTTAGGAACTTTCACACAATGCCTTGTAGCAAGAGAATTTGCTGCGCTGCATTGGTTTTAAGGGGTCGAGCAGAAATGTGTCATGTTTGCAAAATATGGCACACTTCTGTTCTCCCTTTGCGCTGGCACACTATTGGCAGCCTCTTGCTGAAGCAGGCACACTTGCACAATGACGCAAAGGGTGCCTGAGTTGTGGTTAGAATAGGATTTCTGCATGAAAGTGTGCCTTCCTTCACAAAAACTATTCTTAGAAGCTCATTCTTCTTTGCATATGTGTTGCAGAATGCAACACACGTGATGGAGTGTGGATGTTATCTGACCTCTACCTTTATCAATTCTCATCAGAAAAGATAATCACAACAAATATTTCTTGATGAAGACATGTAACTTGCTAGGGCGACAAATGTGAAAATACATGATGCATCGTAAAAGCATGCAGAGTGTTTTAACCCCTTCGACGCGCATGACGGAACGGTTCCGTCATGCACGTCGGTTGGGCTGTGCTTATGACGGAACCGTTCCATCATGGCCCCGCCCGCGCTCAGAACCTTCAGCGTGGCGCGGAAATCCGCGCCGCGCTGAAGGGGTTAAAATGATGATACGTAAACATAAAAAAAGAGATAAACAATGAGAACTACACATCCATGCATTTACGTGAGGCACAGAAGACTATTTCAAACAGAGTGTCTCATTTTACTGTGTCCTAAGGTTTCCATCCCCCCATCTATCCTGTTCTATTCAAAATCCTTTCAAGTAGGAGATGGCAGGTCCACTTTCCTGCACAAAAACAATCCTTAGAAGGATATTTCTCTATCTATGTCTGCTGCAGAATGTAGCACACATAGAAAGAGGAAGTAACAAGGGAAATAAATATATTTCTTCTCATTGCACCTCTCCTTGCAAGGCAAGTCTTTTTGGCACATTTCCAGGTTTTCCAAATTTGGTAAATCTGGGAATGCATCAAATGCCATGGGAGTTGCATGGGAACAGCCCTGCAAGCCCCATGGAATGCCTCCCTTGTGCAGAGTAATGCAACACTGCGATTTGCGCTGTGTTGCATTACTCCAGATTTGTTAAGCCATTCAAAGCCAGACAAAGCGGCTTTGCGTGGCTTCAAAATCTGACTTACGGTTTGCGTTGTTCTTGCACCACATTGTGTGGTGCAAGGGCGACGCGAACCGGGTCCTAAAAATGGCCCATAATGTCTAGATTATTCAACTTAGTTCAGGACCCCTGTATTTCATCTTTCCAAATGAATACAAAGGCAGATAAAGATATTAAAAATGTATATTCATTACTGGCCATTTTAAGTTGGATTATATGCACACCTCATCTTTAGTTTTGATTGCACGTTCCTATCAAAGACACTGATTTAAGTTTGAAATGCATTTAAGTTATTGTGCTGTGTCCTGAGGAAATCTGCTAAGAAACTCAAATAATCTAAAACCATGTAACGTTTTAGGTGTAGAAGGAAAAAATGTTTCTTCTCTCTTAAATCTCATATCTGGACTTTGTGCAACTGTGCAGAGGACATGCCCTTTATTGCTTTTCTTACAAAAGTCCTTTTATGGCAATTAAAATTGATACTCATTTAAACACAGAACAAATACCTCAAGCTTGATTGTCAGATCACATCCAAAGCAGAAGGTCAAACACCAAAGCCCAGATTTACTAAATGTTCACGCGACGCAGCACAGAAAGCTGTTGTGCTGCATTTCGTGACTGAGAGAGAGATGAACTGCACCATATTTATAAAAATATGATGCTGTTCAACTCTGTCCCTATACTTGTGCACTTGTGGCTGCTTAGCGCCAAAGGAGGTACCCTTGCCTGCATTGTGCGCAGGATAATTTTTTTTGTGCAGGAAGGGGTTCCTTACAGCACAAAATCTATTCTTAGAGCAAATTCCTCTTTTTATGTGTGCTTCAAAATGCACCACACATGCAAAGAGGAAGTTAAAAAGAAAAATAAAGATATTTCTGCTCGTCATGCCAACCTTAGGTGCATCATTTTGGCACAAACCTAGATTTACAGACTTTAGCAAATCTGGGTTTGCATCAAAATACATGGATGGATACATGGGAATGTCAATGCTCCACCCATGTAATGCATCCTTGATGCAAAGTTACGCAAGGCAGCACACAGACATGCCTTCCATAATTTCTTTTACAAAGCCACACCAAGCTGCGTCGTGGCTGCAATTACTCAACATGTTAGTAAATATGGCACAGGAGCACAAAAATACTCATGAATTGGCATCCTCACTGTTACTTCTATGAAGGCATACAGAGTTGTGTAATATGCCTACTCATACATCTTTCCAGAGGTGTGCCTGAAATATGTGCCAGTTGCAGCACTCCAAGCATATACCTATTAGAGCCATGTGGCCTCCTTTGTTTACATTAGATTTCCCCACAGCAGAATTGTCTGCAAAGCACACTTCTGCACTGTGGAAAGCCAGTGCAGTTGACAATGGCACGTTTCTTTGATTTTAACTTTTTCTCCAAAGGGAAAATAGTTCTGTCTGCAGAGAAATGCCTGTCCCTACACCCTTGTGTAGGTATGGGGAGCTAGGTTCACCTTCCCACCAGTCTACTAGCGACATTTAACTTACGGGCTCTGGGTACACTTGGTACCATATTCCAGAGATTTATAGATAAATTACATATGCCAATTAGGATTATAGTCAATCTCGACATGTTTTAGCGTCAGAGCACATGCACTGGGGCCTGGTTAGCAGTGCAAGCCTTTTTAAAGCTTGTTTAGCCAGTCACACTGACACTCTTGTGGAACCTTTTGCCCTCTGCTGCTGCTGGTATGGAATAGTTTCCTCTACACTGATGATGCCAGAATACCAAACTGTATGTAATCAGCCCTTTCAGCAGGGTTACAATATTTGTCTGTACTCTTCAGCAGGGTTGATGCAACACATGATAAAGGCCATACACTTGACCAGGTTTTTTCCACCTCACCTATCACGGCTGTAACACTTCTGCCAGTTTTATGGTCTGATCATTGTCTTGTTCAGTTTGAAATACCATCTATTACGACCTCTACGGCCAGTGCTACGAGACAGCAGGGTAGCAGCTATAGGGCACTCCATCGGGTGACTCCGGAACTGCTAGCGCAGGCTCAGGTGAATCATCCCATGCCACATACGGGTGACCTGGAGAAAGACCTGGAGAGCCTGCAATCTTGGCTTCTTGCTAGATTAAATGAGCTGGCCCCATTACAGACACCCAGGTCTGCCGCCCAACGGGTCTCGGCCCCTTGGTTTACGGAGGAATTGGCCCATCATCGTAGGCAATGCAAAGTCGCTGAGCGGGCCTGGAGAGCCCAATACGAACCGGATGCTAAACAACTTTATAAAACCATGATGAAATCATATCATGATTTAATACTTCAGGGCAAGAAACGCTATTTTGCCAAAAGGATTGAAGATGCGGCAAACTCCTGTAAGGAGATTTTCTCAATTGTGAGAGAATTTACTAGCCCGCGGTCAATCTCTGCGCAGGACGCTCCGGTGGAGACCTGGGCCAACACCATTGCTAATTTCTTCACCGCTAAAATCAGGCAAATTCAGGATTCTTTTCCTCGGAGACCTATAGTTGACTCGTCAACTTTGCCGACCGAGACAACTCCTCAGTTGCCTTCTGGCCCAGCTCTGCTACACTTCCCGCCCCTTTCGGCTGACGCATCCTTAGCCTTGATGAGGAACCTCAAATCGGGCTCACCGCTAGATCCCTGTCCAGCTAAATTTCTAGCGAGAATGGCAGATATAGTTAACCCTATAGCTAATCCCATTCTTAATCTCTCCCTGAGTCAGGGATCTCTGCCCCAGTCCTGGAAACAGGCCATGGTCATCCCTCTTATTAAAAAGCCGAATCTTGACCCAGAAGTGCCGTCCAACTATAGGCCTATCTCGCTCCTCCCAGCACTCACCAAGATCCTGGAGAAACACGTTCATAGCGTGCTTTCTAACTTCCTGGAGTCGAACGAGATACTTCATGAATCCCAATCGGGCTTCCGCTCCAACCTGAGCACCGAGACGGTGCTCCTGGAAGTATCTGAGATTGTGAAAGAGGTGCTGGATACCGGAGGCAGGGTGATGCTAGTTATGCTAGACCTGTCGGCGGCGTTTGACACCGTCCCCCATGAGGATCTCCTCACTAGACTACACGACATCGGACTGGGGGGGACGGTGCTCAATTGGTTTTGTTCCTTTCTAGCCAACCGCCGGCAGACGGTCTGGGTCCCACCTGGATCTGCCGAAATGCCGCCATTGGGAGTCGGAGTGCCTCAGGGCTCCGTACTGAGCCCCACTCTATTTAACATCCTTATGACCCCTCTGGCGACACTGGCAGAGTCCTATGGGGCCCGGATCGTCTCTTATGCTGACGACACCCAGCTTCTGTTCACCTGCCATAAGAACGAAGAGTTCGATGGAGGAAGGATCCGCGAGTGCCTTGGGGCTGTTTTTAATTGGTTTCAACTCTGCAGCCTCAAGTGCAACTTGGACAAATCCGAAATACTATTCTTCGGATGCCCATCGGAACCAGATTGGCATGGATGGTGGCCTGTTGACATGTTCCCTCCAAGTCAGTCATCTAAGTGGGCTAAGAACCTGGGAGTAAAAATCGACAATGAGCTTTCGCTAAAATCCCAGGTTTCTACTCTGACGGGAACATGTTTCGGGATCCTTAGAATGTTGCGTAAATTCCTTCCCCTTTTATCTGAGGAACATTGGAGGATAACTGTTCAGGCACTTATAGGATCCAGATTGGACTACGCAAATGTGCTATATCTGGGTCTGCCAGAATATCTCCTTCAGCGTCTGCAGGTGACCCAGAACGCTGCTGCTCGAGCGATCTTTGGTCTGCATCGTCGTACTAGTGCCTCTAATCTTCTTCTTGCCCTCCATTGGCTTCCTGTACGGAAGAGGATACTGTTCAAGGCCATGACCCTAGCCCATAAGGCCCTACATGGTAATGGTGCAAAATATCTCCAGAAGAGGCTGGAATTCTACCGACCTACACGATCCCTTAGGTCGGAAACATTAGCTCTGGCTCGGGTACCACGTATCAAAAGGGCCCGCCTTGGTGGCCGGTCCTTTAGATTCCTTGCCCCTCAGCTATGGAATTCTCTACCGGTGCCCTTGAGGGCTACGTCGAACTTGCTTGCCTTCAGGAAGGACTTAAAAACTTGGCTGTTCTCTGGTTAGTCTGCTTCCTCTTGTAGGCTCCTGTCTTGTTACTGTTATGTTCTTCCAGTTCTCTCTTTAGGTCTGGAGTACAAAGCGCCGGGACACTCCTTTGGAGTAGCCGTTGCGCTATATAAGCCCCATGTTAACATAACATAACATAACAAATGTTTCTCAGTCTGTTTCTCAGCGAATTTCTAGCTGCACTTTTCAAAATGCCTGCCAAATACTAAAATTACTTTTCAGCATGCCTGCAACATCATGGACTAATGTCCCTATGAAAGCATTGGAATGAACATCCTCTGGGATTGCTTAAATGGCTACCATATTGATGCAGGTGTTAAGGTACCATCTTCTCCAGGTCAGTGATCCAGCGGGTTACCAACCTCAGATACTCAAATACCATATACTCACCTGGGCCCAAAACACACACTCATTCACATAGGCTAGTAGATACCGCCTGGGTCAATTTGTTGTTCTAATACCTGTAAGATGAATTTCTCTACTTCTTACCAACCTTTCTGATCCAATTTACTTTCCTCTTGTCAATAGACCTTTTAGTTACCTGAATAGGCAAAAATTACACAGAGTAAACCTTTATTAAATACTCACAGACTCTGGAGAGTTTTAAATGTTTATCTAGTAAATTCATGTGTGCCAAGAACCAAAATACAGTTAGAACACCGTCTTCTCCAAGGAGAGGAAGGGAATGAAATTCAATTAGAATAATTGTTTAACAAGTTATTACGATGACAGAACCTGAATAGGGAGGAAACAGATAGAGCAGTACAATGATATACTACACAGAATTATAGTTACCTAGAATGGTGTGGAAACCAACCCCTTGACCAAAGAATTGGAAAGGGTCCCTTGAGACAGATCAGGTGACAAAGGCTCAGGACAGGGTAGATGACATCTTCTAGATACGACACCTGCATCGCACCCTTCTCTGACACTATCGTCCTCCTCGATTCTTCCGCGATCTTCTTCTATTATGTGCTTCCTCGATTCTTCCGCAATCTTCTTCTCATTAATTGTCTCAAAAGTTCTAGGTCTGGAAATGGATCTTCTTCAGTATTGACTGAATTCTCGGACAGCATCTCAGTCTCTCAGCATTCTACGTCTTGCAGTGTGTCTGACTAACTAAACTACCTCAATTATACCTTTCTAATGGCTTGTACCACCCCTAAATGTTTCAAATTTATGAAACCTCGAACTCTGATTGGATAGGGAAAGGGGAGATGATCATCACACTATGCTAAGTAAAATATTTTTCGTTAAGCACATAGTTCTATGTTCCCGCCCCTTAATTTACTTTTCCATGCTTTATTTTCCACCGAGTTCACATTCTTATCAATCAAAAATATACAATTTAAAACTCCTCCATTCATCGGTCATGAAGATGATTCTGTTCCCAGGACAAACAGAGGTTGTGGCCTTGGATGAGTTTCAATTCATTCATCATGGTTCCTGGCGGGTTGCAAATACGCCTGTGAAAGGGACACGTGGGATATGGACATCTGTCATCCTTTGAGGCCCAAAATACGAACTAATGAAATAAGTCAGAAAGAGACATATTAAATTCAAAATAAAAGATTTCACTGTATACTACCTATCTCTACTCTAACCCCCTTTACTTATATAAATCTTTCGCATTAGCATTTTAATAAATTTGCAGGGTTTAGTTTCGGCTTAAGCATGCGCAGTAACATGTGAGTTCCAAACAGCCATTTTGGAAGCATTGTGCAGCTGCAAAGATTTCCCTCCAAAGCATAGGTACGTCATTACTACGTAGATGTAGTTGAGGCAGGCACAGTAAAAATTCCCATGTTAGTAGCCATTTTAATCAGGTTACTTCTTAGTACGACACATAGGCAAGCTTCCCCTAAGCTTAAGTGTACGAATTTTCGATGTATTATTAGAATTTACGAACACAATTAATACGGTATTGTGAGTTATCTGAGAAGATTGCTTCCGAGCAAGTCTCTTTTATACGAGTCCTTGCTCCATCAATCCCCTCTCTGATGACATTATGTGCCATCACTAATTTCCCATCACCCAATCATATGCCAACTTTAGCACATCTAAATTCCCTCTTCAACCTTTTCATTCCCTTCCTTTTCATTTCTGTACTGTAAACCCTTCATTCTTTTATATTAATTTGCTTTCATTTCTTCAAGTTGTATTTCCTCATACTTTCTTTTGTTTCCATTTTCATTCACTTCATACTTTTTTCTTTTCTTACAACATTTGAACCATATCATTACTGCTAAGACTAATAATGTTATTCCCAAGATTGGCAGTATTATTTGACCTATTATGCTCTTACCTATGTTAGAAAAACAGCTCCCTATTGTAGTAATACTATTTGGTAATTTCTTACATACACGATCAACTTCCAGTGGTTTAAAATCTTCTTCCAATTTCGTAATATTTTTAATATATCCTCCAATTTCAACACTTTTGTCAGGTATGTAGGTGCAACAATGTTGCACCTTCAGCATTTTACAGACTCTGCCCTCTTTTGCCAATAATATATCAAGAGCAAGTCGTTTTTGCAAAACCAGAGATCTAATTGCAACCATTTCTGTGCTGATCATCAAAAATCCTCCAGCAGTGTCAGTAGATAACCGATCTACTACTGTAGATAGCTGACACATTTTCCGTGAATTCAAAATTACTCCCACTGAAGGTATCAATGCACTGAAAATATCACCTACTATTTCAGGAAAACGTGCTCTTTTTACACATGTTAGTTTCTATGTGTCTTCATTGCCTTCAGTGATTCTTTTCACATGGTACTCCTTTGGGAATACTATTCCAAAATAGCAACTCCCGTACCAATGATCAGGCAGTCTGAAATAGGCTTTATTGCCTGTGATTCATTATCTTCCTTGAGAGAGATTAGCGTTTTGTATAGCTGAGGTTTTGACTTATGTGAAATTAGTGCAGAGGGTTATTATGCCTCCTGCAAAGAACGTGTACCAAGTAGATTACAGTGTGCACATAATGTGAGCAGATCAGGAGGTTATTGCTTTTAAAAGGACATCCTTTTGTTACTTGCAATTTATAACTTAAAGTCCTAATATAGGACAGTGAGCTATTAACTTACATCCTAGAACTGCATACACACTGCAACGTATACATTATTAGAACATTGATTAATATTGCAAAAGGGTTAATTTGGCTAGAAATCGATTCTTATTATTAAAGAAAACTCCCAATTATGCTGTTTCTTTTTGGACTCTAAGTTTGTGCTTCTCCACACCAAGCACTCTTAAACTATACTGCCTACCAGTATGGATGACATGTGACTCCTACACTTTTAGTCTTTTGGCTTATGTAACTTTTCCTATACACTGATTAACACACGTATGATTGATTGTGTCTGTGTAATGTGTGTGTGATGCAAAGTGCTCTGACACCCTACAATGGTATGAGTGGAGCTATATAACTAATTCAATGCATCTGAGAGAGAGTGGTTATGGAGACTTGGTCACTGTTAAAGGGTGGTAGTGAGAGAATCCGTGTTGGAGGTGGTCATTGGGGGGGCACCAACAAACATTGTCGCACAGGGCACCACCAGCGCTAAAGCCGGCCTTGTTTGTTATATTCAGTCTTTACTCTGTGGAGGCAGATCTTCCCTTACTTCTCAAAGTCCAAGGACATAGCAGCATGAGTCTTGCCAGTTTTAGAAATGTCATCTTTCTCAGACCATTTAGGTATCTGAGGTTTCGGTTCAGAAGCCCTTCTTTGGAAGTCCTGTCTCCTTTGAGCAACTAAATTCAAAAATATATTTTCTTCTTCGTGTAATTTACATGTTAAATTGTGCTTGTGTGCTTCAGCTATATCTCTTATTTACATAGTCACAAAATATTCTCCCATAAACTTTGCATCTTTAGTACTAAGAACTGGGTTCATGCTCTTTTGCATAGGAACCTCGGAAAAAATCACATCTACATTAGAATATTAATATTGTAATCTTCCTGTTCTATAAAACAAACTTGCTAAACTACTACAAGAAATACCATAGGTTAAAGGAATACGGTGATATGTTACACCTTCTGCTACTGATGCAGGTAATTTCATACACACATAACACTCACTAACTTCCATAGTGTCCACGTATTGTACTAATAACTTTGTAGATACATTTAAAGCAGTGTCATTATTTGTCACAGTGTGATATACATCTACTTCCTTTGGTGCTCCTAAATCTACTCTGTCTCTTTTAGTTTTAGATTCATCTGGTGCTTCTAATGCTATTCTATCTCCTTTAATGTTAGCTACCCTTTCATGCATATTTGTGTTATTCTTTTATTTGTAATCATCAAATGAGGGATGGCTATTGTTAGTGCTAACCAAATTATAAGTACTAAAAGTATACTACATATACATATTTTACAACATCTTTGTACACAATTTTGTTTTGGTTTTCCAGCAGCCCTTTCATCAGTCATTTTGAGTTAAGAAGATTTCTCTTCTCTACTTTCAAATGACTTGTGAAATTCAAAATTTCTTTGGGAACATTTTCAGGTTGGTCTCACTTCTTCGAGAATCTGTTCTGCATGTATTTCTTCATCACTTTCTTCGTTTAAATCTAAATTCTCGAATTCTTCAAGAATTACATAGGTCCATTCAGGACCCTTGAACTTATTGTTCAGTACTTTTAATATTTGGCCTCTTCATTTGGGCTTATCAATAGATGTCCCAGACTGACTAGAGATTTCATTTACCTGGTCAGGTTCTTCATTAATTGTCTTGAAATGATACTTTAACCTTTTCACACCACCTGGCCAGTTATCACCTCTTCTGACCCTTTTTGCTTGTACTGCACTGTCACTGTCTTCAAGAGCTCTTTTATTTTCATTAAGTTGTGGCACAATTTGATTATCTTTGTTTTCAGAATCCCTCTCTGTCTGACCCTGTCCAGGGCTTATTCCTGTATCGTCCTTTTCTGCCTGGATGCGTTCTTCTTCCCTGCTCTGACCCAGTTCAGGTTTTATCTAGATTTTTTCTTCTTCTTTTACCAGACCCTGTTCTTCTTCTCCTAACTGGTCCTGCTCAGGTGTTACTGCAGTCTGAACATGTTCTTCTAGACCTATCTGTCCCTCTTCAGACTCATGAATGGTTTCATTCACTTCTGTCTGAGTAGATTTTCTCTCCTTGTCTGATCCTGCTCAGGTTTTCCAACAGCTGTATTTTCCCTTTCCCAAGCTTGTTCTTCTATACCTGACTGGTCCTCACTATTCTCCTGTCTCTCTAAACGGATTTGGCTTTTTGTTCTCACATTTACTTCAGGTATGTCAACCACTGGTATCCAGTCCTCCTGCCTTATGCTTG
Organism: Triturus cristatus; assembly: GCF_964204655.1. Classification (NCBI taxonomy): domain Eukaryota; kingdom Metazoa; phylum Chordata; class Amphibia; order Caudata; family Salamandridae; genus Triturus; species Triturus cristatus. The sequence continues at coordinate 241,527,613 of NC_140582.1, forward strand.
GTTGTTCTTGATCAGCTACTTCAGGATCTGATACTCTAGATACTTCAGCTGTACAACCTTCTGCAGCCTCAACTGCTCGAGTCAGTTGGGGTCCTTCTTTGTCAGGTGCTGGCACTCTCTTAGTATTTATTTATTTCACATTTATAGAGCGCACTGTTACCCAGAGGTGTCCTGGCGCTAGTTGACAGAGAGTGTATGAGCAGAGGCTTAATGTGTGAAGAGCCACGTCTTTAAAGCTTTCCTAAAAGACAAGAGGTCCGGCAGTTGTCTGAGGTTCAGTGGCAAAGCATTCCATGCCTTTGCTGCCCCCAGGGAGAAACTCCTGCCTCCCCAACGAGCTTTCCTAACTCTGGGGATGACTACCAGACCCTGCTCAGCAGACCTCAGAAGTCTTGTCGGTCTGTGCCATTGGAAAAGTTGGGAAATGCAGTGGGGACCTAGGCCATACAAGGCCTTAAAAGTAACGCAAAGAGATTTGAAAATAATTATTTTGCGAACTGGTAGCCAGTGTAGCTTCACCAGGTCCCGTGATACAGAGGCAAATTTAGGTGTACCTGTAATTAGTCGGGCTGCAGCATTCTGCAGAATTTGGAGTTTGTTGAGGAGCCCTTGTTGGGCATTCAACAAAAGGCTGTTACAATAGTCCAGCCGGGACATCACCAGTCCTGTGACCACGGTCTTCTTATGCTCGTCCGCAAGAAACGGCAAGACTTTCCGAATGGTTTTTAGGACAAAGTGCGTTGCTGAGGAGAGTGCATTGATTTGAGGCTTGAAGGACAAAGAGTTGTCCATAAGTACACCCAAGTTTTTGACCTTTGAGACCGGAACTGGGGGAGTGCCCATTTCCTCCGGCCACCAGCGTGGGGACCAGAAATTATCTCTGGACCCGAACAGCAAGACTTCGGTTTTAGTTGAGTTTAATTTGAGACAGTTATCTGCCATCCAGTTACTGACTTCCCGCATGCAGCCTCTGAATCTATCAGCTGTGCTGTCAGTTTCCCCTGATAGCAGAGATACCACTATCTGAGTATCATCTGCGTAAGATGTTAACTTGAAGCCAAAAGATCTAATGACTGGTGCCAGGGTGGAGACGTATACATTAAAAAGGGTGGGACTCAAGGAGGACCCCTGAGGGACTCCGCAGGGAAGCACGAACGGGTCTGATTCATAGTCCCCTAGTGCCACCTTCTGAGTCCTGTCGGACAGGAAGGCGAGCAGAATTTTTAGCGCATTGCCCTGAATCCCAGTAGCCCTGAGCCGATCCCCTAGTATCTTATGGTGGACCGTATCAAAGGCCGCGGACAAGTCCAACAGGATCAGGGTGGCTCTACCTCCTGCATCCATCACTGTTCTCACGTCTTCTGCTGATTTAATCAGGGCAGAGTCGGTACTGTGCCCTGTCCTGAATTCATGTTGAGAAGGGTCCAGGCCCTGGCCTGCCCCTAGAAAGGAACTTAGCTGTGTGTTTAGAATACCCTCCAAGATTTTAGCCGGAAGGGGTAGCCTGGCTATTGGCCGAAAGTTGTTCAGGTCAGTCACCTCTAAATTCGGCTTCTTCAACAGGGGTAAAATGGAAGCTTGTTTCAAGCGTGAGGGGAACTCCCCACTGTCCAACATAGCATTGAACAGTGGGGTGAGCCCTGCGGCCACGGCCGAAGAGGCCAGTTTGGCCACGCTGGCTGGACATGGGTCATTAGGGGCACCTGATTTTGTCCGTTGAAGTCGGCTCTCCACCTCCTCCTCCCTAATGGGGGAGAAGTTGAGAAGCCTCGGAAGATTGCTGTCTGCCTTTAGGTTAGTTTCTGGAGCGACGGTCTTGACACGAGTGTCTAATGGACGGAAGATATTTTCTACCTTTTCCTGGAAGAATTTCGGCAGATCTTCGCATAATTTGCGACTAGGAGGTATCTCAGCTGGTTTGGTGACAGCCAGGGACGATACTGTGCGAAATAATTCCATAGCGGAATTACTAGCCTTCTTAATACGTTTCGTGTAAAATTCATGTTTGGCCTCTTGGATCGCATATTTATACCTTTTTAACTCTAAGTAGAGAAGCTTTCTGTCCTCCTCTTTGTAGTTTTTCCGCCAGATTCTTTCCTGCTTTTTACAGAGCATTTTATGGTCCCTGATACGTTCAGAGAACCGCGGCGCAGAGGGGCTAGATCGTGTGGAGTGATACGTTTTAGGAGGGGCAAGGTTGCGGCATGCTGCCTCCAGCCAGTTCGTATATGAAGTGGCTGCATCTTCCACATTAACCATGAGGGGCCGCATGGAGGTTTTGAGCAAGCTCTCTAGAGCCTCTCCATCTATATTTTTCCACCTCCTGATCGTTCTGGGCGGGTTCATGACCTTACTAGGTCTAGAGGGCGGGGCCAGGCTGATTTCAAAATGCACTACCGCGTGGTCAGACCAGGAGACCGGTAGAATTGCCGTGATTTCAAGGTTGGGAAGATTGGAGAAAATCCCATCTAGAGTGTGTCCTGCCCTGTGGGTTGGGCCGATAACCCTTTGGTTAAACTCAACCCCAAGCATCAGTTCTATGAAATCCCGCGTATCGGGATCTGAATCACATTCCAGATGAAAGTTAAAATCTCCCAACGCTGTAAATGTCTTAGCGCAAAGTGCTTCTTCTAGCAAGCAACTGAGGGCTGGGAGAAACGAGGCTTTGGGTCCGGGGGGCATGTAAATTAGGCCTTCCTTGAGAGTTTGATGGTTGGAAAGGGTCAGGTTATAGATAAGTGCTTCAAATAGGTCGGTGGTACCCGACTGGAATGAACCTCTGATAGAGTTATGATAGATAATAGCGAGACTTCCCCCCTTTTATTTTCTCTGTTCTGGACAAAGCACTCGTACTCGGGGGGGTGGCTTTAACAATATCCGGACCTGAGGCTGCATCTGTCCAGGATTCCGTTACGAATGCTATCAGTGATTTGGTTTCAACTATGAGATCCGCTAGCTCTATACTGTGTCTCACCAGGGATCTGGCGTTAAGTAGAAGACATTTGACTGCAGTGTGCTGTTTCCTCATCCAAGGCCTTGATGAGGCCGAGCAGCAGTTACTGGTTTGCCAACAAAACTTGGGGAGAGCCTGCTTGCAATTAATGCAGAGCTGTGGGGGGGACAGCCCTTCCTCACGCATTTCTAGGATAACGCATCCCGTGCTCCCGCCTTTGCACCGAAGAGCCAGAAGGGTGTCACGGCTATAGACATAGTGACTTGATGTTTTCCCTGACCCCGGACCAGGGGTCCCGGCACTAGGCGCGGAACCGGCGCGGACGGGCGCAGACGGGCTTGCCTTTGGCGAGCCTTCGGCGCGCCGCCCGCTGCGCTCGTCCGCTGCGCTTCCTAGGGAAGGTGGCCATTTTATACCGATCGGGGAGTGAGGGGCGGAGCACTAGTCTGCTCGCCCAGCTCCTCTGTGAAGAGGGCGGGACAACGGGCCACTAGTCACGGGTTCGATCCCCGAGTGTGCATAAGAGTAATATTTACAAAGTGTGCAGGTTTTCAAGATACAGGCAATAAAATAAAACGAGTACTTTTAAAACAAGCAGCAGGTTATGTAGGGTAAAAAACCACGTACCAAACAACAATGTCACGGAGCTTAAGTCCCGGCTTCCGCCTCAGGACCGTTCTATCACATACACACGCAAACAATCAGCTGTGATGTGTAAGGGTGGGAAGTTTATACCGATCGGGGAGTGAGGGGAGGAGCACTAGTCTGCTCGCCCAGTTCCTCTGTGAAGAGGGCGGGACAACGGGCCACTAGTCACGGGTTCGATCCCCGAGTGTGCAAAAGAGCAATATTTACAAAGTGTGCAGGTTTTCAAGATACAGGCAATAAAATAAAACGAGTACTTTTAAAACAAGCAGCAGGTTATGTAGGGTAAAAAACCACGTACCAAACAACAATGTCACGGAGCTTAAGTCCCGGCTTCCGCATCAGGACCGTTCTATCACATACACACGCAAACAATCAGTATGGCTTGCATGAATCCAATTAGGCAAGCCTGCACATTTCACTGCTGTTGTTGTAACCAATATAACCTGATGTGGTTTTTCCCACCTTGGTGCTAGGCACGACTCTCGAGTGTGATTCTTCACCAACGCCCAGTCACGAGGATGTAGATTATGTTCTTGATCCGGCTGCCTGGCAACTGCGTCCTCTCCAACCTGATGAGAGATAGAACGCACTAGGTCAGCCAGTTCTTTGCAATAGGCCAATACCAAATCATCAATTATATTCAACAGTTTGTGTCCTGGCATACATGCCTGCCTCATTGCTCTTCCCATGAGTATTTCATGGGGACTCAATCCTGTATTCTTGTCAGTCTCATCAGAACAAGAGGTAAAGCATCAGGCCACTCCAGTGGGGTGGATCCACATACCTTTGCAAGTCTTGTTTTTATACTGCCATTTATTTGTTCTACCACTCCAGAAGCCTCTGGGTGATATGCACAGTGCAGTTTTTGTTCAATTTTAAATGCTTCACAGATTAGTCAAATTATTTCATTATTAAAATGAGACCGTCTATCTGATTCCAAAGTTACTGGAAAACCGAACCGTGGAATCAGTTCTCTCAACAAAAGTTTGGCCACTGTTATACTGTCATTTCTTCTAGTAGGGTATGCCTCCACCCCCCGTGAAAACAAACAAACTATAACGAGTATGTACTTCAAACCTCTGCAAGGTGGTAATTGGATAAAATCTATTTGTAGCCTTATGAATGGGCCTTCTGCCTTTTCAGTTTTTCCCATACAGACCACCGTTTTCCTGCCTGGATTTATTTGTTGACAGGTTAAACATCTCTGGCATAGACTCCCTGCTACGTTCCTGAACTTCGGATTAAACCAATACTGCCTAAAGAGTCTGATCAATGCATCCCTGCCTATATGGGTATCTCCGTGATACATCCTAGCCAATTGTGAAAGCATACAGTGTGGCATTACTGGCCTGCCATCTAGGTAAATCCATACATCATCTTCTGATCTGTTTTGGCACCCTACTTTCACCCATACTTCCTTTTCGTTCATCTCTACCTCATCTTGCAGTTGTCTTACTTCCTCCCATGTTTCTAATCCTGAGAGTAACATAAGTTGGCAGCTGATTCCGCTTGTTTCGATTTTCTTGTTTACCGTCAATTTATTTCTGGCGCAGTATTGGGCAAACTGGTCAGCATACCTATTACCAGCTGACACATAGTCATCTCCTGACTGATGTGTGGCACACTTGACCACTGCCACTTCAGGCCAAAATCAGGCACAACCCCGTAACCATACTGCCTATCAGTAAAAATGGTTACTTTCCAGTTTTTCCCAATTTTGCAAGCTTTAATCAAAGCTATCAATTCGGCTACTTGTACAGATTTGACTCCTGGCAAATAGGATGCCTCGACTATTCCAGCCAATGTACATACAGCGTAAGCAGCACTTAACTTAATCCTCCCTCCTCATGGCGCATACACAAGCGGTCTACAAACAGCTCATGTTCAGCATTCTTCAAAGTCTCTTCCTGTATGTCTGGACTGGGCCTGGTGCAAAGTTCAGTCACATCCAAATAGTCGTGCTCGACTTCGTCCCTCACTTCTTCTTCATATACATCTGGTAACAAGGTGGCAGGGTTTAGTACTGTACACCTGACTATTGTAACGTTTTCAGCACCTAATATGATTCTTTCATACTTAGTCATCCGACTAGGAGTGAGATACTGAGTTCGAGTTCTTGTTAAAAGAATCTCAACTGAATGTGGAACATGCACTTTTACTGGATGTCCCATTACAATTGATTCACTTTGTTCCAGACTCATGCAGGTTGCAGCTACTGCTTTTAGACTGAGGCAGCAGTGTCCAAAGTGGCAAAGAAGTATGCCACTGGACACCGCATCAAACCATGTCTCTGGGTTAAGACTGAAAGTGCACAACTATTTCTTTCACAAAACAGTGCGAATTCTTTCGAATAATCTGGCATTCCACAAACACTTTCGTAAATTCACAAACGCTCCCATGCTTTCATCATCCCATTCTATAGGATTCTATAGGATCTTTTGCTCGCTTTTAGGTCATTTGTATCAGGGGTTTGGCTAGCAGGGAAAACCCTACAATCCACTGCCTACAGTATCCTACAACTCCAAGGAACATTGCTATTTCTCTCTGAGTTCGTGGCAATTTCATTTGTCTTATTATTTCTATTCTTTCTGGGGTTACTTTCCTTACTCCGGATTCTATTTGGTGTCCTAGGTATTTGACTCCAGTTCGGCAAAACTGTAATTTTTCTGGGGACACTTTATGTCCACCTTCAGCCAAATGATTCAACAAGGCAATTGAATCAGTAACACTGTCATCTCTTGTTTTAGACGCGACTAGTAAGTCGTCAATAAACTGCACCAATACTGACTCTCTGGGCAACACTAAGGTTTCTAGGCACTTCTTCAGTATCTGATTGAAAATTGAAGGACTTTCAGTGTACCCTTGAGGAACGCGATTCCAGACTAAAATACGGTCCTCAAATTTAAATGAGAAAAGATATTGGCTGTCTGGGTGTAATGGAATAGAATGGAGAAAAAGGCATGGCATAGATCGATTACAGTATACCATCCTGCCTTCCATGGTATCTGGTACAGTATCCCTGCTGGGTTGGGCACTGCAGAGCAACATGGTACAACAATTTTGTTAATCTTTCTTAGGTCTTGAACTATCCTATATTTCCCACTAGGTTTCTTCATGCCAATTATAGGTGAATTACAGGGACTACTCATTATTTCTTTTAGATTGCCTTGTTCAATCATTCGATCAATTTCTGCTGCAACACCTGCTTTAACTTCTGGACTCATTTTGTATTGTTGAGTATTTGGGTAAACTGCACCTTCCTTCACAGTTACCTTTACTGGGTCTACATTTGCCATTACCCCTACTTCTTTTCCTGAAAAATGCCGCACATTTGGATTTACTGTCGATTTGACCTCATCTCGTTAATCGTCTTTTGTCATCATGGAATACATCTCATCTACCTCTGTGCTTTGTTTGGATAACATGATTTTATAGACTCCATCTTCATCTGGGCTTTGAAATGCAACACCGTCGGTGTGCAAAATATTGTGCAATTCATTTTGCACAATAGATCTCTTCCTAATAAATTCACAGGACCGGAGTCACACCACGAATTTGTGCATTTCCCTGAAAATGCCAATACGTACCTCCATTGGTTCTGTAATAGGGGGTTCTAATCTGTTTATTTGAAATGCCCACTACTTGGATCGCTTCTCCCAAGAGGGGTAGGTTTGAAATGTCTGCTGTTCTCACAGTAAAACGGGTTGCACCAGCGTCCAACAAAAAGGTAATATATTTTCCTTCTACTTTACCATCAACATATGGTCCTGATTGATCTACCGATAAGGATGCGCCAAGTACGCACTCCTGTTCCTCCCCTCTCAGGCACCGTCCTAGGTCACTGTCACCAAAATAAGGATCCTGTAAAAGAAATAGTGATTTTACAGATTTTTTCTTATCACTTGAAATTAAATTAAATTAAATATAATTTATATAGCGCGATGGCTACCCTGAGGCCTCCCAGCGCTGCGGGCTAACACAGAAAGACAGGAAAGGAGTGGATTAGGTGCATTCATTGAAAAGAACGGTTTTTAGGAGCTTTCGAAATGACAGCATGTTAAGCTCCTTCCGCAGGTATAGTGGGAGGGTGTTCCAGGAATTGGCGGCGTTATAAGAGTAGCGCCCGCCCCATCTAGCTTTACTTATTCTGTGTGTGGTGACTAGGAAGAAAGACATAGAGCAGAGATCTCTGGGAGGTTGGTAGGGGGTAATCATGGATTTGATTGTCACTGGGCCCTTCTTCCATAAGGCCCTTTCGAGTCAGGCACATAGCCTTTAACTGGAGCCTCGCCTTGATTGGCAGCCAATGGAGGCTCCTTAGTGCTGGTTTCGCAGATTGCCATCGGGGAACCTGAAGGAGCATGTGAGCAGCACAGTTCTGAATAATCTGGAGCTTATGGATGGTGGGTTAGGGGGGCTCCCAGATAGAGGGAATTCCCATAGTCCAGGCGAGAGAGGATAAGAGCTTGAACCATGATCCTTTTCACCTGGAAAGGGAGAAGGGGAAGGATCCTGCGGCGCATCCTCAAGAGGCCGTAGCAGGTGGCTGAGATTTTAAGAGCCTGGTGATTAAAGCTGAGCGAGCAATTAAGCCACACGCCAAGGCTCTTCATCTGAATCTTTGGATCTGGTGCAGGACTGAGGCAATTAGGCCAGAGCAACACAGAATCAAAGGAGGGTGAGTTGCTCAGGAGCATAAGCTCGGTCTTATCCCCATTCAGCTTGAGGCAAGAGAGTTCCATCCATTTGGCAACTTCCTCTAGGCACGGGCCTGGGGTGCTAGATGACTTCTCAGGGTGGTTCAATGCCACCACGAGCTGTGTGTCATCTACATAGGTGATGATTTTAATGCCAAATGGTTGGACGATCTCTGCTAGGGGTTTCATATAGATGTTAAACAGCGTTGGGCTCAGGGAGGAGCCCTGAGGAATCCCACAGCTGAGAGACAGCCGGCTGGAGACAACATCTCCCTCAAAAATCTGAAAGAACCGGTTGTTGAGAAAGGACTGTAGCCATGTAATAGCAGTGCCGGTCACTCCCACACTCTTTAGCCGAAGGATCAGAGTGCTATGGTTGACAGTGTCGAAAGCGGCACTGAGGTTAAGGAGGATGATCGCTGCCATGCCTCCCTGATCCAGTTTCCGCCTCGCCTCCTCAGTTACTGCTAAAAGGACAGTCTCGGTCCCTAATTGAGGGCGGAAGCCAGTTTGGGAATGATGGAGAAGATCGTTGGATTCTAGAAAATCTACTAAGGTCATATTTATATGTTTTTCCAAAATCTTACTCATCCAGGTAAGGAGCGAGATGGGACAAAAGTTCTGGTCAAGATTAGGTTTCTTTAAAAGGGCCTTTACCAGTGCGCATTTCTATGCGGGGGGCACCGTTCCGGATGAGATGGAGGAGTTGACAAGATCAAGGATTACAAGACGAATGGTGTCGGCAGCTAAAATGAGGGGCAAAGGATCGGCGTGGTCAGTGGTGGAGCCCGACTTTATTTTTGCCATGATCAAATACGAGGCAAGATCCAAAAGGGGGAATTGCCCTAATGAAATTTGTTTTCCGGCTAGTGGCTCCAAGGTCGGTGTCATGGATTGTTGATTCTGAAAGGCCAGGAGGGACATGTAGATGTTGTGAATTTTCTGTTGGAAGAACTCCGCCAAGTTATTACACCTTGTGAATGCCCCTTCTGATGTTGGCTGCTTCTGAGGCAGATTGGAGAGGGTTTTGTCGATTCAAAAAATTTCTTTGGTGAGTTTGCAGCTAGAATGATTTTCTCCTCATGAAAGGCAGCTTGAAATCCGGTGTCCGTACTGTACTTGGCCTGGTTCACAAAATTTGGCATTGGGGCAGGTGGCAACTGACTCTGTAGATTTACAATCTGCTGTGGTTGACTCATAATTACCTCATTCTGCATCTGTGGATTTAAATTTTGATTTGGGCCATTATTATTCTGAATATTTTTACACTCGTCTTTCCAATGCCCCAATTTTACGCACCCATGACAAAGACATTTCTTCTTTGCTTCCTCTCTACTCATTCGTCCCTTTTGTTTTCCCCCATTATTCTCACTTTGACCTCGCCCCTTTCCTTGATTTCCTGTCTGACTGTTTAGTTGGAGTTCCTGCTGTTCCGCTAGCTTTACTTGGGCCCACATCACCTTCCCTTCTAATTTCTTTCATTTATTGTCAATCTCATCTCCGCAATACTTTGCATATTTGAGAATATCGTCAATGGGTCTCGCTTGCCAACAAATCATGTGCTGACGAATCATGTCTCCAATTTCTGGTTTCAATCCTGTCACAAATCGATACACAAAATGTCCCATATCTTCATTTCCAATGTTCTCAAAACCACTATACTGCTTAAATACCTGCAGTAAGCGTTCATAATAGGTATGTACGGACTCATTTCTATCTTGTGTCGTTCTATCTATCTTTACCCAATCTGTTTCTTTTGGAGGAATTTTCCCTTTCAAGAAAGTGTTCACCTGGTGATATTTCTTCATTACCTCTTCTGAAGGGTCTCCTGTTTTTGCATCTCTTTGGTATTCATTACTACGCCAATCAACAGTAATTTTACATTCTGTCCACAAATCAGCAGGTACTACTATGTCAAATAAACCATCCAAGTCCTTTAACAATACTTAAGAAACCTTTTCAAATCTTTCAACTTGCCGATACCACTCAACTGGCTTTTCTCTTAACTTTGGGAAATCATTTGTAAATGATAAAATATCCTATCTGGTCCATGGAAAATGTACATATCCTCCTCCAGGCACCTCTCTCATTGGACATAATCTTTCTACCTTTCCTGTATCTTTCATCAAAAACCCAGAAGTTGCTCGATTAGCGTGTGCTTCATCCCTTTTTCGCATCCCTCTAGCTTTCCATTTATCCAGGTCATCCTATTTTTGTAAAATGGTCATTAATTCTTTAACTTGTAATTTTTTCCCAGACACATTCATATTTTCCAGGTCCTTATCACTGAATTCTGCTCTGTATGGTTTCTGTAATACTTTGGGTTTCTCTATTTCAGCCCCCATGTCAGAAGCTAGGTCTGTCAATTTCTCATGGAATATTTTTGTATTTCCAGTGATACTTCTGCAAATGAACAGTAACTCTTCTTCATTGTAAGTATTTAACCTGTCTAGTCCCACATTCCCAGCTATAATTTCTTCTAATTCCACTTTCAATTTGTAAATATTTAGAATTTACAGCGGCTGTTTTGGCTTATCTATTCCCTGTGCCCATCTTTCTATCTCTTCTGGGGATACTATTGTGGCACTCTTGACTCCTGTAGATGTTTCTATTTGTACTTCCTTTGAACAACTTGGTGTAACTCTTCTCGGGGTTTAATTTATCTGTCCTCTTATTGGTAAATCAATTAATGATATTACCAATTCACATTTGCTGCCTTGGCCATCAATTATTATATTCTCTTTTCTGGGTTCAATTGTAGGTGTGGACATGAGTGGTGGTTTGTGAACGATTGTCATATCTCCATATAATGGGACTACTGGATCTATAGTCACTGGTATAGTCAGTGCTGCAGGGTGAGTTTTCAATTGGGTTATTTTCTGTATTAAGTCTTCTCTATTCTTGTTTATTGCCTCTCTTTCCTTTTCCCGAAGTACCCTTCCGTTCGTTGGGGCATGTATAACTTGAGGAACTAATTGTGTTCCCAATACCGGGGCATTAGGAGTAATCCTACTCAGCCCCTCTTGGCAAGGTCGAGGGTTTTCATTAAAATGTCCTTCAAGAACTCATATTCGGATTCTCCGCTGCCTGTCATCGTTAAATGTTTGGTCTTCTCTGTGAACTTGCTTCCTGACTGTTCCTCAGACTTTAATACAGGATTGCTTCATCTGATTATCTCTTGATTCGCGTGGTAGCCTAGGATAAAACCCTCTAAAGCTTCTGCTACTTCTGGATCTGTCATGCTCAAATGCTTCAGTCTCCCATTCCTCTAAAGCTTCATATTGGGTTAATCTTGGTCGGGGTCTAATTCATTGATCTCAGATTATGTAGAATTATCCCATTAAACGTACCAAGTTCTGGAAAAGCTAGCACTGCATAATATTTTGAATATTCTATCCAATTTTAATTTAATTTAACCATACACAAGTATGATAGCCTCTTTCCATCATCATGTATGATGCAGGCGTTTTCGGGGGAGGGATAAGAATTCCCTCTCTAGTCTTAACTGGTTTATCCTTTTTGAAATAATTTTAAATTTTCTGCATAAATGTCATCTTTCTTTTTTCTCCGTACATTTTAGATGTCGATCCTTTTATATATTGTTCTCTGGCAAACCCTAAATACCTTCTGTCTGGGTGATTCCCTATTAATGTTGGATCGTGTCTCCACATACAAAGCCCACTGTCAATTATTATTATAGCTTCTATTTTACTAGCCAATCAGAGGTCCGTTTTTACTCTAATGCTTGACCAATACCAGCGTGGCTTCTATTCTTTTGACCAATACATTCGATTCCACGCTATATATTTATCCAATACTAGCGCGGCTTCTCTGTGATGTCAGTGCAGCACCCGCAGCTGAACCCTCCTTTACAAGGTAACACGAAAAAAAGTATTTTTCTTTCAATTTACATACAGAATTTCATTACTTGACAACATAGAAACGTTCGCTACTCTGTTTGCTCCGCCAAAATCAGAAAGTCAATTTACTTTTACTGCGAGTAAACATTTCTGTTTACTCTTCACACACTACAAGTAAAACTCTTGCGCTTACTCCTCACTCAGGCGCCGACGAACCTGATACTCCTTCCGTATTACCCTTTCTAGGTGACATAAGACCAAAGTTTCACCAGTGAACTCTTTGCTGTCAATCACTCTCACTTTTATACAAAATAATCCCTAAATCAGCACTGTCAACCTTACATAACATTACAGTGCTTTCTTTAGAAAACGAGTAACCTCACTGCAGTGTGGTTTCCATTCTCCACCCGCTATTCAATATTCCCGGGAATTTCCAGACAACATAAAACAAATACAAAACGGGTTTGTTAATACATAATCAATAATTCAAATTCAAAATTTTCACCTAACTAGTTAATAAAATAGACCATAGCTCTGCTACCAGAAAAACTGATCCAGCGGGTTATCAACCTCAGATACTCAACTACCATCTACTCACCTTGGCCCAAAACACACACTCATTCACATAGGCTAGTAGATACCGCTGGGGTCCATTTGTTGTACTAATACCTGTAAGATGAATTTCTCTAACTATTTCTTACCAACCTTTCTGATCCAATTTACTTTCCTCTGGTCAATGGACCTTTTAGTTACCTGAATAGGCAAAAATTACACAGAGTAAATCTTTATTAAATAACCACAGACTCTGGAGAGTTTTAAATGTTTATCTAGTAAATTCATGTGAGCCAAGAACAAAATACAGTTAGAACACTGTCTTCTCCAAGGAGAGGAAGGGAATGAAATTCAATTAGAATAATCGTTAAACAAGTTATCACGATGACAGAACCTGAATAGGGAGGAAACATAGAGAGCAGTACAATGACATACTACACAGAATTATAGTTACCTAGAATGGTGTGGAAACCAACCCTGTGGCCAAGGAATTGGAAAGGGTCCCCTGGGACAGTTCAGGTGGCAAAGGCTCAGGACAGGATTCAGGACAGGATATATGACCTCTTCTGGAAACGACGCCTGCGTCGCACCCCTCTCTGACACCATCTTCCTCCTCGATTCTTCCGCGATCTTCTTCTATTATGTCCCTCCTCGATTCTTCCGCGATGTCCTTCTAATTAATTGGCTCAAAAGTTCTAAGTCTGGAAATGGATCTGTTGGACTTGGCCCTTCTGGCAGGTTCACCCCTGAACTTTTTTTGCTTTTTATTGGTGACATGGTGTGGTGATTTTTGGTTTCTGCGCACTTTCCCTGTGTCCCAGAGGAAAGTGCGTGCGCATTCTGAGTGCATGTGGTGAGATAGGCCTGTCCTCCCATAGGAATGCATGGGGAATGTATGTGTCCCTAGTAGTTCCTGATGCGTGGGGTGTGCAGGCCTGAGTCTGGTATGTGCGGACTCGTGTGATTGAATGCTGCGCGATGATGTGTGCGGCATGCATGTACCTAGTATGGAAGTGCCTCTTCTAGAAGTGGGCACTTCGGTGTGCAGTGTAAAATGTGTGCCTTGTCGCGCGATTGGCTGGTTGAGGTCATGTGACGGGCTAGGGAAATCCCCAGAGTCAGGATGAGTCACCCAGTGGTGAATGGGGAGATCAGCAGCTAGATGGGTGGGAGAAGTACACCTGGGTCCTGAATAGGGCAGGGTTTTCCCCACACAATGCTGGCTCCGCCCCCTGTGGTGCGACTGATGACTCTGGCCTGTCCACTGAATAGGGAGAGGGGCTGAGCAAAACAAAGTGCTCAGGGACCAGTTGTAACTGGTTCGCCCCTTCCCTGCACCTTGAGACCAAGGATTTACTGTATAAAAAGGGGCTGTGTCCCCTTACATGGGGGGTTCTCTTGCTGATCCAACTTGAGGGGGGCCTGCTGCTGCTGGGCGCCAGGAGAGACCGCCACTGGGGACTGCCTCCCTGCTGGAGGGCCCTGTGAGCTGGCCCCTGGGCCCAGTCTTTGCCCCCCCCCTGCTTTTTAAGACTTTGGCTGGACTTGCTTTCTTGCCCAAGAGCCTGGAAGCGCTTTTTACTTATAGCGCTGGGAGCGCTCCATTTGTGGCCCCAGCAGCGCTGAGCTGCGATCCTTAACAGGGGAACCCCGACGTAGGGATTACCCCGCTTTTGCCGATTTGAAGCGGGTGCCCACCCCGCATTGCCGTGGTCGTTGGGGGGTGCCCACCCCGCTTATTGGTTTAATTTCGTTGGCGGGTGCCCACCCCGCTTATTTGTTTTTCTTGCGACCCTACCCCTTTAAAGGCCGGAGAATCACCGCCGCGGCCAGGGAATCCCAGGAAGTCAGGCGGCCGCGGGCGGGCCTCCGGGACAACAGGAACCGGAAGCAGGAGGGCGGGAGCCTACCCCGCCTCCCACCGAAGACGCGCGGCTGGCTGAAGCCCCGGAGATTCCCCCGCACCGCCCGTCAGGCCGGAGGCTCTGAGGTCCTCTGAGAACAGCCCGACGCGGGAGTCCCAGGTGAGTGGGGCTCCACGCGGTTGAGGATTTTGTCCGTTCTGTCCTCTCCCTTCTTCACGCAGCGCCGCAGTTGCGGGCTGCTTCACCGAGGGGGCAAGTTCTTCCCAGGGCATTTGATGTTGCTGAGTCCCCTGAGCGGGACTCCCACGCTCCTGGGTGCAAATTAGTTTTAGAGCCCCAAAGGCTCCCACGAGGCACATTGTTCAAGAGTCCAGAGGGACTCCGACAGACGGGGCCATATTGGTCCTAGAGCGCGAAGACGCTCCATCGTGGGGGCATATTATTTTTAGAGCGCTCTTGGGGCTCCAACACTCCGCATTGTGTTCTTCGAGCGCTGGTGCGCTCCAACGTTATTGGGGGCCGTATTCATTTGTTTAGAGCCCAGGGAGGCTCCAACAACTGCCCTATTTTTCCTAAGAAGGCACAGTGGTGCCCACGCTCATTTCTCCAGCTGCCCAGCACTTAGTGGGCAGCTGCAACGTGTAGGCTGTGCTCAGTTGCTCCTGGGCGCTTGGTGTTTTGCCTAGACTGCGGGCGCAGTCTTGCCCCTGACTTTGCTGGGACACAGGGCGTCCTTGCCCTTTCAAGGCCAGTTGGCCTAGGGACTGCCACAGTGGTGGCTAATGTGAGTGTGGCGCTATTCTTGTTTTACACCGCTGAATGTTTTTATGCATCATATGTTTTCCTTTCCTACACCTCTGAATGTTATGCATCATGTGTAATGTGCGTTTACCCCTATAGGTATTGTGATACTTTGGTGGTTGTTTGTTTTCTCCTAGTACAGGTGGTGCTAGTGAGGTCCTAGTTCCCTGCGTGACAGTTTCCTAAGGTGGTTAGGGTTGCGTAGATGGTACTTACCTAATACCAGTAGTTACTGGTTGTGTGCTACATGTTCTATTGTTAGTGCTACAGTGATTGTATGTGCTATGTTCTAAAATATTATTCCTACGTTCTAAGTGTAATTTCTACAAAGTGCTAATTCCTGACAGCGGTCCATGTGGCCCTGTCCCCTGTACATATAATCCCTTGTAAATTCTGCCCGTGCCTGTTGGCACATTGTAAAGTGTGTGTTTTTATCTAATGTGTTTTGGTAATACAAAGGTTATTTTTATAGAATACCTTGTGTGGAGTTTCCTTTGTGGTGGGCCTTGGGTGTTGTTGCTGGGTGCGCGCGCAAACGCTTTACACATCGCCTCAGAGATAAGCCTGACTGCTCGTGCCAAGCTACCAAGGGGGTGAGCAGGGGTTATCTTTGGTGTGTAACTCCCCAGCCCTGACTAGAGTGGTGGTTTCTGCCTGGCTTTGGCGCAAGCCTCAGCCAACCAGAAATCCCATTTCTAACAGGATCTTCTTCAAATATTCTCTTAATTCTCGGACAGCATTTCGGTCTCTCATCATTCTCCGTCTCGCTGTGTGTCTGACTAACTAAACTACCTCAATTATACCTTTCTAATGGCATGTACCACCCCTAAATGTTTCAAATTTATGAAACTTCTAACTCTGATTGGATAGGGAAAGGGGGGATGATCATCACACCATGCTAAGTTTAATATTTTTCTTTAAGCTCATTGTTCTATGATACCGCCCCTTAATTTACTTTCCCATGCTTTATTTCCCACCCGAGTCCACATTTTTCTCAATCAAACATATACAATTTAATAACTCGTCCATTCATCGGTCATGAAGATGATTCTGTTCCCAGGACAACCTGAGGTCTTGGCCTTGGATGAGTTTCAATACATTCGTCATGGTTCCTAGCAGGTTGCAAATATGCATGTGCAAGGGACACGTGGGGTATGGACATCTGTCATCCTTTGAGGCCCAAAATATGAACTAATTAAAGAAGTCAGAAAGAGACATATTAAATTCTTAATAAATTATTTCACTGTAGACCACCTATCTCTACTCTAACCCCCTTTACTTATATAAATCTTTCGCATTAGCATTTTATTAAATTTGCAGGGTTTAGTTTCGACTTAAGCATGTGCATTAACATGTGAGTTCCAAGTGGCCATTTTGGAAGCGATTGCGCAGCTGCAAAGATTTCCCTCCAAAGCATATGTACGTCATTACTACGTAGATGTAGTAGACACCTGCGCAGTAAAGATTCCCATGTTAGCAGCCAGTTTAATCACTCTCGGGTTACTTGTTAGTACGACACATAGGCAAGCATCCCCTCAGCTTAAGTGTATGAATTTTCGAAGTATTATTAGTATTTACGAACACAAGTCATACAGTATTACGAGTTATCCAAGAAGATTGCTTCCGAGCAAGTCTCTTTTATACAAGTACTTGCTCCATCATCAGTCCCTGCTGATAGTCAATAAGATGTGGTGAGGATTGATTGAGAGGCCCCATATAATGTGGGCATATTCCGCTTGCCTTGTCTTTTAACCAAGAACAATTTTAATGGTGGAAATTTTAGGCCCTTTCATATATTAATAGTCAAATACCAAATCCTGTAATGTTGACTGGAAAACTTGGTACAGGTGCCAGTGTGTTACAAGAAACAATGCCACCAGCTCAGTGGATCCATTCCCTACATGTTCTTTTCCACACTTAGGCTTCCATTGTAAACACTGCGGTACCCATTGGCTCATTGGGCGCCAGGAACACAAACAGTGCCTCAGGAGGATGCTGTTTGACAGCCTAATTCCAAATTCTTCAGACTAGTGGGAAGCTACTTCTCACGCCTTGTGTTCATGACCCCCGAGTAAGTTGTACTACAAGAGACAGTAGATAGGGGCATAATGGAGGCCTCTGCCTCCACCGCAGTGCTGGGGAACCCTCATGGCTCCTTGTTTTGGAGGATGCCCCCTCAGCCCTTAAGCCATGCCACTCCATGTCTGCCAGAATGTGTGCAATGGCATGGAATAAGAAACAGACAAACGCTCTGGTAATCCACTCTGCTTTCCCGAGCAGAAAGAAAAAGAAAGGTAACTCCGTTAATTTAATATACCTAGCAGAGAGATGCCCAGCAAAAGGTAACCCCATTTCCATGGCAGAGAATTAATGTAGGCCTGTGCGGCGTGGGGGGGGAAATTCTTCAGGTGGCCCTCATTGAGACCAAACCCCAAAAAATATCTGTGCGATCTCAGAGACATAAGGGCCCCTCATCACATTCTGCAGAGGCCTCCATAATTATGCATTAAGTCGCTGGCACTAGGTAAGTCAGAATAAGAAACAGAGGGGCAGTGGCAACTGGTGACCCCCTTTGCCCCCCCCCCCCATAAATATTTTCACGAATATCTGAAGATCTTTCATAGGGCTTTACTTAAATTATCTGAACCCAGCTGAAAGAAATGTGTTCCTTTGATGGTGTATTTGAGAGTTTATCTTGACTGAGTTGTGCTGATGATTGTGACAGCACAGCTTTAGCTTGGATTCTCCTTAAAAAGACCAATTAGACGCCTAACAGCCCGTCCTATGGTAATTGTGGAGAAAACACATATACGAGAGATGCCTCATTAAAGAATGAACAGAGAGAGACTCTTATGGAAGCATGCACTGGAAAAAGGCAACCGTCAATAAAGCATGAGCATTAGGTACCTACTCAGCAAGATGTGCACAGAAGTCTACAAATTCAGTCAAGCACAAACGTTGTCTGCTGATCCAATCACTCTATGACTGCTCACATGAAGAGGGAGTCTGCTCATCGAGTCATGCACAGCTGGGAAGCACGCTCATTAATGCATTGATGTAGAATGAGATGTGTCCTATGCATGATTTTTTCATCGGGCAAATGTCACTGGGGCAAAATCTTCCAAGATTTCATGTGAGGTTAGAGGGCCCATTTCAGTTTGGGTTCCAGGCCATTGACACGCACTGTATACAGTGTATTGTTTTTTTAATCATTTTTCGCAGATGCCATTATCCTTCGCGAGCGGGGGTGTCTTTCTTTTTACAGTTTTATCGCTTGCATGTCACAGCTGGTGTGCAGTGTACCATGGCCACTGAGGCCTGTTGGGTGATTTCCCATTCAAAATGAGCATTCTCAAAGTAAACAGGCAAAATGTGATTCGTAATGCTTCAGATATGCATGAGAGATACACCCAGCTATTATGAATTAAATCAGTTTTATTTCTTGCTGCAACATTTTTTGATGAGATGAGCGCGGCTTCCTTAGATGGGATGTCCCTTATCCTTCTATAGCTTTCAGTCAGTTATGCATAGGGTATGATGGCTGTATTATCTTTTTCTAGGGTTTTCCTTGACCTCCAAATGTGCGTTGAGTTCCAAATCATACTTCAGTTTCTTTGTACTGATTATGATGGAGTTTGGGAGTTGGCCCACACATCCTTCAGAGGGAGGAAAACGCTTTCAGCATTACTCCATAACGCAGGCCCTGCTTGGACCGTTCTCTCTTGTAACACCACCCCATGACCTACGGAAACCTCCATTGCCCTACAGAGAAAGGTAAAGCATTTCAGGATTACCCCATCGTTGCCTGTTCTGCTTTCCCTCTGACTGAATGAGTGGGGTGAATTATTTAAATTGGTTAGTCATACACTGCTCTCTCTGCCTTTAAATCTTCCTGATGAGCTTTATAGGTGTGATCACTACCAGGGCCTGCCTCCTTTCTGAATTTGGCACAGCCATTGGCTGAAAGGAGTCAGGGCTTACATTTGGCCCCACCCCCTTTAATGAAGGGCTTCCACCACCTTCTTATGGGCCAGGATGGCCAACATGGTAGCTATCCCAGTCAGATTATAAATTACTATTCTGAAAATGGCATCTTTAGAAAGTTGTCATTCTGCAGCCTAAACTAAATATGATTTTCTGCCACTGTACAGGGTCACATGTTCCTCTCCTGTGCAAGATGCCTGAGGGCTGTTCTCAGCCCTTCCTGAGCTTCAAAGGGTAACCTGAGGGCTGTGCCAACCCCCTTCCTGACTTCTGAACGTGCCCCCACTATCACTGGCAGATGCAGCTGACACCTGGGACTAAGGGCCCTTTGTCACCCTCGACAGTTTGGAGCTGTTTGGAAATGTGGAAGAACTGACCTGAAATAGTTTAAGGGTAAACAAAGAGAAGGACCCCCACACATAACAAGAAATTAGATGAATAGTAGTGGTTATAAATATTGCACCTCGTTTACGATACAACAAATATACTGAGGGTGAAGTGATCATCAATAAAGAGCCAAAGTATTTGTGGTGCTATAATGGTTAGATGCACCCTACTACCAAAGGTCCATAAACATGCTGGAAGCAACCAGTGCATATTGCATCATGTCATATGAAAGAAACCAAAGCACTCCGGAGCACGTTGAGCAATAAATATAATGTCGGAACAGTAAGGACTTGTTTTAGAAACCACACTTTGTTATGTATTATAATACAAAGACAAAATACTCATCAGCTACAGAAAATAATCAGGCTTGTAATCTTCAGAGATGAACAGCCAACACGTTTTTCATCACTATGTCGAAATCCACTTTATTATTAAACAGCACAATCCTACAGTAACACATTGCGTAATAAGGTCGTTCCAGCAAAGGAAACAATTTGGTAGAGTGAGTGAGGGACCAGACCTGATTAAGGGGCATATCAACAACAACCGGCGATAATTATCGCTAAGCGCACTTAGCGCTAAAATAATTATCGCCGGCTAGCGTTGATTTTTATCGCTGAGATAACGTGCTATTAGCAACGCTTATCTCAATAGCGATAAAAATCCTCACGCTAAGTGGCTAACGTGAGATTATCACTGGAATCCCAGTGATAATCTCACGTTAGCTTGTTGATAGGGACAGACAAACTTAGCCATGATATCCTCCTTCCATAGGATATCATGGCTAAGTCAGAAAAATACCAGACGTAAAAAAGCAGCGTTAACCGCGGTTAGCGCTGCTTTTTTTGTCTCTAACAGGGTTAGCGATATTCTTGATAATAGAAATGTCGCTTAGCGACATTTCTCCTATTATTTTACTCTGGAACGCCCCCTTTGCATCTCATTAGAGATGCAAGGGGAAGCGTAGAGTAAAAGGGTGCTAACATGCAAATTTGCATGTTAGCACCCTGTTGTTGATAGGGTGCTAGTTTTTTCAGAGATAAAGCCCTTGTTAATATGCCCCTAAGAAAGTAGAAAGTGGTGATATCCAATGAAATAGTTAGAACCATGTATTGCAAACAGTTGTCAACTGTGCCAGAAGGCGCAAAAGAATTAATCCCGCATACTATTAACGTACACCCAATGATTATTAGAACACAAGTCAGTTACCAGGTCTCCGTGATCACAATTGAAGCAAGATAGTGTATCATTCCAGACAATAACAGTGACGGCCCGTGTAGGGCGTTTTACCGGGGCGGTGACGTGGCGCAGAGGAGGGGCAGGGTGGGGGGTTGCAAAATGCGGCAAACGGCCGATTTCAGGTAAGTTCCGAAAAAAATTAATAAAACGAATTTCGGTGCGCACACTGCATCGCCAAATGCGATCCAGCGCGTGCAACGAAATTCATTTTATTAATTTTTTTCGTAACTTACCTGAAATCGGCCGTTTGCCGCATTTTGCAAAACCCCACCCTGCCCCTCCTCTGCGCCACGTCACCGCCCCGGTAAAACGCCCTACACGGGCCGTCACTGGACAATAATGTATGAAGACAGGTCTAGTATGACAAGTGCACGAAAATCTAATAAGGCCAGGAGTCCGTGATGAGCTCCAATATGAACGACAGCACACGCTGTGTGTCTGTGCTGCCTGACTCTTCCTTGTACAGGTCCTGTACAGCTGACCTCTTGTTTGCACCACTGGGACATTACAAGCTTCCAGAGTTCTTCCCTGCAACTGCCCAGCTGACAAACACCAACTAAACTTGCCTAAGCTCTCCTTCTGGCCTCTGCTGGAGTGAGTCCTGACCCTAAAGATGTGCCACCCCAGGTCCTGAACATTTTGGCTGGTGTCAGAGTGTATTCCTCCTACTTCAAAACTGCTAGAATGCTAGATAAAATTCCAGATTTTTTAGCTCCTCCTGATCGCAAACAAGCTCTTTTTATCAGCAACAACCGTCCCTGTCCACCACCAACGCAGAACTTCATTAGTGAACTACTCCTTGCATTGTCAATGATCTTTTAGCAGCTACTGCCAATGCGATTCTTCAGCTGAGGTGCCTCACGTAGACTTCGACTGAGTAAGAATGTAAACTCTTCAATGGGGCGAACCTGGTCCCTGTCTCCTATCCTCACTCCATCACAGTCTGCTGAGCTTATGAATTTGACCACGTCCAGCAGGATGAGTTAACCACAAGTGGTGCATTGTGCTTTTTGCCACCACTATCTGAAACTTTAAAAATTCATAACTGTGGTTCTACTTAATGGAGTTTTTACGTTTTGGTGTATTCCATGTATTAAAATTGACTGTATTTTTCTAAACTGTTTTTTTTTTTTCTTGTGTTGTGTTTTCACTTTGTTACTGTTTGGGTACTGCATAAATACTTTACACATTGCCTCTGGAATACGCCTGACTGGTTTTGTGGCAAGATACCAGAGGGTTGAGCACATGTTTATTTGTTGACTTGTGTGGTTAACCCTGATAACTGTGTTTAGTTACTTGAGTGGGGCTCTCACCACCCCTAAAAAAAGCAATTTCTTATTTGAGCCATCTTCATTAATCAGTGGAGAATAAAATAAGATAAGCCCAAAATATCAAATCATAGAAATTGACATCGCTAATATTACTAATGCGTCACTGCCTAAGAGGTGTGTCCCAACCTCAATATGATATGATTGTCACATTGATCCTAAAATAAATAAAAGCAGATACCAGTGTGCTGGACTCTGACCTGCCAATGTTCAACTTCAAATATCTCAGGATTATTTCGGAAGCAGAGGGAACAAGAGTGTTCCAAGAATTCATAAAATGCGAAGACTTAGCTCATGGCCAACAATTTGATTTCAGCCCTGTGAAAGATATTGTAAACATGCCTGCCAACATACCATGCTGCCCACAACCTCCACGACCATATAACATCTTTGATCATAAGATCCTGCTTAAAGACAAGACAGCCAAGATGCTACACTTCATCCTCAGCTTGAGCCAGAGTAATCCTTTTAGGTACAATAATCTTCTGCACAATAGTGCTTTGAAATGTCCATACCATAGGGATCCTCCCGCTCTATGCTCTTGCTCAACACCGGTACATGTCTTTGCAAGTGCATGCTACAGCAGCACCAGATGCAATTCCATTTGTACCACAATGACACCCAAATACATATTCAAATAAAATGCAAACCAGGGAGCCAAGCAATTAATATATCCAGGTCAAATATTCCTCTGAATGAGAGACAGTGTTCTCTGCCTGAATGTGGAAAGACCGAGATCTCGAGAGATCTAATGAACCTCCCAGAGCACTTTCCAAAAACATCTGAATTATTTCAACACCCACATTGAGTTCCCACCATAATGTCAGTGGTCATGCTTTAACTGGCTAATCTGATCACTCAGTAGTGTTAATTAGAGGTTCATTGTCCAATATAATGTAATAATCTATTCAGGTTTACCTAAAAAGGACAGAAAGAGACTCCAAATCTAGAGGACCAGGCCTTCAGATTGTGATGAAACATCGGGAAAAGCACTTATGGAGTTAGTCCAGATAGTACTCAATTGCCTTTTCTTTTGAGTCAAGAAATACATTCATAATACTTGTTTTCAAATAATTAGTGGGGAAAGTTGGACATCTTGGGATCATATGCACCTCCTTCTGTTTTTACAACCTATTCGACTTTCTGTTGATTTCCAAAATTACCCAAGACTGTCATACGGTCTCTGCAAATAGTAGATTTCCAGGCATACTCTTCATCCGCTGCATTCTGTTGAACCGACTATCTGAAGGAGAAAGTGCAGCAGAAAATGATACAGTAAACTTGTTTTCTTTTTTTGCACACAGAGAAAACCTTTTATTTGAGAACAACTCCCTGCACCCCTAAAAAATGGGACTCTTGCGGACTGCCCTGCGTGTGCCCTTGCATAGGCGCAACGCTTTTGGTGGGGCGGCCACGATTTCATAGGGAGTGGAGCTGCTGAGGAGTGTCAGGCGGCCGATTCCTGAGTTGCTCCCCCGACGAGGCGAGGAGGACTTCCTACTACGCGAGGGGCGCAGTAAATGAGCAGCGGCTGGAGGCGAGTGAAATGCGCATTGGACAACAAAGGAAGACCCACATGCTTACAGGAGTTTCCTGAAGTCCACCCAGGAGAGCTGAGGCTCACGTCTGACTTTGCTGCCTGCACTGTTGACCTGATGGTGGTGAGCGAGAGGACGGCTCGCTGCAGATTGGGCTCTGCCTGTTCCGAATCCTCATGTACCAAGGGCAGGCTTGGTCTGTGCTCATATAGAGTTTCCTAAACAGATTTAGGACTGTGTGCGTGAGTTGACCTAAGCAAAAGCTGCTGAAATAAAGCTTGATGAAATTTTGAGCAGCAGCGTGTAAGAAAGAGATGTCTGGCCTTGAAACGCAGCTTGACAGGAGAATCAGCTTGGCCCACGGCTTAGAGTGCCCTTCGGGTGAGCAGTCGCTCTGTCTCGCCAGTACAGGATGGTATGGACCAGCTGCGAACAATCACAGATTGTGTTCACTGAAAGGTTGAGTCTCCCGATCGCAGTGTGACCCCCTTCGCATATTCACTTTGTATACATAAAGCACTGAGTAGCCAGAGTCTGACATATTGTGGGCAATGGGTGTTAAATCGCAAATGGTGAGCCGACGGGCCGACTGGACATCAGCCATTGTTTTCCTCCTCATCTTGTTTTTCTATGCTTATTGAATGGTTGGGCCCCGGAGGTTTGGGATCGCCATCGGCGTAAATCCTGAGTAAACCCTGGAATTCAAGCCTATCAAACCAAGCTACTTGCTTCATATTGCTAAATATGATATAATATTATAATATTAATATAATACAATTGCTCCCCCACAGACTATTGCTTTTGGATTTTATCTTTTGCTTTTTGAGGTTTGTGTTTGTTTACCTTTTTAATTTGCTCCAATTTTACGATGTAATCTGTTTTGCTACCTAATCTGCTCTTGATTTTTAATTCCTCCCTTGGTTATCCTACTCCCATATTTTATCGTGTTTGCTTAACTATTTAATGTGATTCATATTTGCACTGGAATCTTCTTTTACTATCTTATCTGCGCCTGACTGTATTTCCTCGCCTATTTGCCCCCTTGCTTGATTTATCATATCTACCGTGCTTGTTTTACCTTTTCTACCCTACTGAACATCAATGATGTAATTCTGTTTTGCTATCAAATCTGCTCCTGATTTTATCCCTCTCTTGCTTAACACCACCTCCTTATCTTGCCCCCGATTTTTCGACCCCACACTCTCCCAGCGCCCCCTCTCCTCTCCTCCCCTACCCCATCTCCTTTAACTTCCTTCTCTTTTCTCTGTCTCCCTCTCAAGTCCACCCAAAATGCCCCTTCACAGCACTGACCATCACCCTCAGGACCATACCCTCTCTAAACACAGCCCCAACTCTTGGACCATTCTCTACCCCCCAATCCTCTACAAACACGCAAGGAAAAATTTCAAACATAAACTCCTCATCCGCAACCCTGAAACACTCATTGTCGATAACTACCTCAGCCTCACCTCCCCCATTATTACCAAATACATCTTCTACTCCAAACGCCCTTCCAAATGAAAGAGCATCCTCCTCCAACACCTCCCTATCTCTAAATCAATCAATATCCCATATGGATTTAAAATATCCACCGTTCCCTCCCCAGTCTTTCAGGGTGATATTGATATCTCCATCTTCAAAACAGGTAATATCCTTATACAAGCCTCGCCTTCCCACCTCTCTATCTTTGAACACCACTTTAGCACTATGTCTCTCCTCCTTAACCATTCAGCACCTAACTCTCCTCCTCCCCAAGCGAACAGAACCCCCAAACCTTTTCCTCCCCCCTCCCCCACTCTACCTCCACTCTCAACCTCCAAAAAATGACCTCACCATCTCCCTCCCTTGACCCCCCTATTGATAACGACTACTCCCATCCACAATTACCTACTTCTCATCCCCCACTTATCTCTCTCTCTCCCCCTAACCCCCTTAACCCTTACTCCTCGGACCCCTCCTTGAATAACGGTAGCCCCAAACTCCTGTCACCTACTTATCATTCCCTTCCCATGACCTGCCCTCCCCCTGTCCACCAAACCTCCCTCCCCCTGACCCAACCACTCACTTACTCCACCGTCTTTTCCCCGCAATCACCTATCACAACTCCTCACCCCCCTATCAATCCCATACACTCTCTGCTCTTCCCCTTCCCCTCTTCCCATCCCCTTCAGGCTCTACCTACCCAACCCACCAACCCCGCACCTCAACCCCCAATAAACACCCATCTTCCTCACACACCCTCACCCCAACCCTCAATAATCACACATCCCCATCACACCAATATATTTGTTTCTCACTCGCTTCATGCCCTTTTATCCTCTCTGACCACATCACCTGCAGATTTCTACCCCATGTTTAACCTAACCCCTACACTCTCACTTAACAGATCCACCAGCCATCACTCCATACCTACTACCCTATCTCCCCCCTCACACAGTAGGCCTCCACCAGCAACTAATCACGTCCACTCCCTATCCCCAGACCATTCTCCTCCCACCTCCCACGCCCCTTCATCACTTCCCTGTACCCGGACTACCCCAAGCCTACACAATACTGTATTCGTCCTACCTACTTTAACTTCCGAACCCCTCACTCCTCCCAGCCCTGTCACCGCTCACCCCACATCATCTACCACATCTCCCCCTCTCACATTAGTCCACCCTCTGCAAATAACTCAGACCATGCACTCCCGATACCCCCCTCTCCTCAATTGCCCAGATCCTACACAACATTAAATGTGACCTATCTAATTTAACTACGGAATTTGCCCAACTCAGAAAAAACTTCTTTGTCCACAGCACCAGAACCCTCCCTCACCATAAAACCACCATCCTCCCTTCCTCAAACATCCCCAGTAACAAACACAACCATTGGAGATCACTCCCTCTCCGATGCCGTAAGCATAGACCTCTCCGCACCTCGAACCATCTCTCCCTGTCCGACCTCGCCGACCTATGTAACTCCTATCTTACTAATCTGCCAACCACCAACCCTCCACTCCCTTATGCCCCCATCCCTGTTATCATAGGGATAAATGGAACCCCCTCCTCCCCCGCTTCCCCCAGACCACCACCTCAACTTTCGCTGATCTACTCTTGCCCACCCTCCATACCCAAACCCACACCACTGAAATGCATGCTAGTTAACTGTCACTCCGCGGTCCTACACGCAACGGAAATCTCGGAAACCATCCTGAGTGAATCCATTGATATTGCATTCCTCACTGAAACCTGGCTAAATGACCACTCAACGAGCATACTTGACCTTCTCTCCCCCCCAGGATACTCTATTCTTAGAAAAGACAGACCTAACAGATTTGGGGGAGGGCTAGCCATTATCTTCAAAAAGGAACTTCAGATTTCCCTTATTACTAACCCAGGCTACGCCTCATGCGAATACCTGGAAGCAGAACTGTTAACTCAAAACTCCCGCCCAATTCGTCTACACAACATCTATCGCCCCCGGGACCACCACAGCCCTTCATTGAAGACTTATCTGATCTAATGGCGCAATCAGCATTTTCCAACTCCAAAAATCTCTTTCTTGAGGATCTTAACCTCCATTGGAATGATACCAATGACCCCACCATCTCCCTCCTCACTACACTTCTTGAAATCAACGAACTCAAACAACTCTGCCAATCTCCAACTCACACTAAAGGATCCATAGTTGACGTCATTCTGTCCAACGATGATCTGACTTCCGTTACCAATATCATCCCCACTGACTGGTGCGACCATCATCTTATACTCTTCACCATTGCTACCTCAGCAAACCTCCCTGCCCCTAAAACTACCAGACCTAAGAAATTGACCAGAAACCTGAAAGGCATCCCCCAGGAGTTCTACAATCGAAACTCCAAGCTCAACTTCTTCTCATTCCCCCTCCCAAAATGCGAATGAGCTCACTGAACTATTTAACAATACTGTTACAGATATTCTTGACCAACTAGCCCCGCCTAAACTCAAAACCAAACAAACACCCCCTCAAACTCTTGGTTTAATACAGAGATAAATATTGAGAGACGGGCACTCTGACTGTCGGAAAGAACCTGGAGACTCCATCCCTCAACCTCCCATCTTACACTTCTCAGACATGCCAGATCCACTTACAAAAAACACATCCTCAAGGAAAAAGCATCCTTCTTCCGCACTCAACTTGACTGTGCCAAAAACAGACCCAGGGAACTCTTCAAAATCATCCGAAACCAAACTTCCCCCGCACCTCCAAATATGACAGCCTCATCAGACAGATGTGAAGAAATTGCCCACTTCTTCTCGGAAAAAATTGCCAAAATTGACTAATCCTTCCTTCCCACACAACTATCCTCCAACCCCCAATCCAATCCTGTCCTCACCTCTAATACCTACTCCACATCCCCCCTTCCAGATGACACACACTCTCCTCTGCCCTATATCCTAACGCTCCCCAGCGAGCCTCCTCTCCCGCCCATTTCCATACCCCCCCACCACTCCACAGGCCTCTCACCTTCCACATCTCCAGTAACCAACTCCCCTAAATCTCAACTTAAGAACAATGCCTCCTTGCTCAACTTTCTCCCCGTCACTGAGCTTGAAGTCCTCAATATAATTGGCAATCTAAAACCGTCCTCCCACACAAAAGACCCAATACCCTCCAACCTTGTCCCTGCCCTTAAGCACATCATCACCCCATTCTGCACCAAAATCATCAACACCTCTCTCTCCACGGGCTGTGTCCCCTCCTCCCTTCAGCTTAGTCAAATCTCGCCCATAATCAAAAACCCCAATGCTGACCCCAATGACCTAAATAATCTCCGCCCCATCACTAACCTCCCCCTTCTCTCAAAGGTACTTGAAAAATGTGTCCTACTACAACTAGACAAACACATAGAAAATTTCAACCTTCTCGACCCCTTTCAATCTGGCTTCAGAAAAGGCTGCAGCACCGAAACGCAATGCTCAATGTCATAGATGACATCCATCAATCACTTGACAATGGCGAGACCTGCCTTCTTATCCTTCTTGATCTCTCCGCAGCATTCGATACAGTCAACCATTCAGCCCTACTTAATGTGCTTAGGAACCGTTTCGGCCTTAATGGCACCGCCTGCAAATGGTTCATCTCTTATCTACAACACCGTACTCAGCAAATCAAAATTCAAAACTGTCTCTCTACCCCCACTCCTGTCTCCCTTGGAGTCCCCCAAGGATCTATTCTCTCTCCCTCCCTCTTAAACCTCTTTATGGAACCTCTCACCCTCATTCTTAACCAAGCAGGCATAAATTACCACCTCTACGCCGATGACACCCAAATCTATTACAAGATTAAAACTCATGCTGACATCTTACACCTGAACAACACCCTTACCAAGATCCAAACATGGTTCCATTCCAATCATCTCAAACTCAACCCTAACAAAACAGAAATCATTCTCTTCTCCCCAAAAAATAACCCTCTACCTGTTCAATCATGGATCCCTGACCTCAATGCACTCAATTGCTCACTCACCCTATCCAACTCCGTCAAATCTCTTGGCGTCACTATCGACAACACCCTAACCCTTAATGTTCACATCAAAAACTCTGCCAAAGGAGCCCTCTTCACTCTCCGTCACCTCAAGAAAATTAAAGCATTCATACCCACCGATGATTTCAAACTCGTAGTTCAGTCGCTTGTTCTGTCACGTATTGATTATGGTAATGCCATCCTTAATGGAATCTCCAAAGTACACCTAGCTTCAATCAAAGGTGTCCTCAACCTTGCTGCCAGGCTCATCATGGATTACAAACGCTTCGATCATATATCCCCGGCTCTCAAATCTCTTAAATGGCTCCCTATCGAAGGCAGATCTGCCTACAAAACCGCCTGCATTACTCATAAAGTCCTCCACCAAAACACTCCGCATTACCTCTCAAAGAAACTCCACACTGCGGGCTCCACTCGACCTCTGAGAAGCACCAACACCCTACTCCTAATCTCACCTCTGCATAAAAAGAAAGCTACACAATCTCGCTCCTTCTTTGGCAATGTCCCTATTATCTGGAATGCCCTCCCAAAAAACCTGCGCTGCAATCCCTCCTATTCTAGTTTCAAAAAAGACCTCAAAACCTACCTCCTCAATTATTATTGGGGTTCCTAACCTCTGTCCTACTCCTGATTTCTTATCTATCACACGATATTTGTTCAGTAATTGTATACCCTGTTCTCCTGTTTCACCATTTACCTAATTACTTAAATGTATAGCTCCTGCCCCTGTTTATTTATCTGGTTTTGTATAATGCTCATGTTGTCTGTACTTTGTAAATTTTTGTTGCACTACCTTTCATATGCTTTTTACCCTATGTGCCTTATACTATCCTTATCTTGTAAAGCGCTCTGATACCTCGGTCTAGCCAGCGCTATATAAAACCTTCAAAATAAATAAAATAAAGTTGCCATCCAAATAATACCTTTACTCCAACTTATTTGGAGAGAAGATTCACTGTGTTAATAAAGTTTGCAAAACATTTTAAATGGTTGTGAATGATCACAAGAGCTATGCATTTGTGAGTTTACACCGCTTATCCAACAGCATCCAAAGCCTCTTCTCTGTGTACACCCACGTCCCAGCCCAGACCTTTAAAATGCATACAGTGGGAAATCTGCCAAACTGGTAAAATCTGAATCGCATTCCATACAGGTGTAAATATATGCTTGCAGATCCTGATTCTGTCGATTATAATTTGTGGAGTTACATTTTCAGATGTTTTTTTTTTTTGCGCACATGAGCTGAACTTGGATGCACAGCAACATGTAGGAATTGATCCATTATGGCAGATGCCTGGGATGAAGAAAGAAATCAACCCCGATCCTCTCCAAAGCATAGAGTAACCAGGAGCCTTCTGCTGCCCATCACCCACTTGATCCACTAACAAATTTGAAGCACCAAATACATGAGGGCAGATCACTTTGTATCATGGCAAGCGCCTTTGTTCCACTCTGAACCTGGACTTGAGAGCAAAGCTAAATTACCCTTGCCTTATGTGAAACATGAAAACAGAAATATTCAGACTTGCCTTATAATTCCCTCGTTCATCTCTCATGCATGGGGTTCTAAAGTGACAGCAAAGCGACGTTTGACACTCAACGAAATTCCATAATATCCATTTCAAACAAATAACTTGTATCGTGTCGAATAATGTACACCACCTATAATTTATAAAGGTGTTATAAGGAACTGAGGAATGCTGCTACATATAAAGCAGAAGCTCACAGAAAGAGTTGTTGAAGAGATATATCTTTTTATTGTTAGATAAAACATCCCAAATCTTCCTTTTTTAGGCTCAAACTGAAAAGTAGGACAGAGGACCAGACAAAAAAGAAATTGCAAGGAAAAAAGAGAAACATTCGAAGCTGAACAAAAAGCTGAAAGCTAAAACAACTATATGATTCATACACTGTCCACAAGCCATATTACATTTTCTCAATGCACAAACAAATTTACCATAGGGCTGAGTGGTGCTAGCAGGCTGCCTTTCTACCAAAAATGATTCTGACATTTCTTGCCACAATTTACGAAAGTGGGATGACCGGTGG
This sequence comes from Triturus cristatus, assembly GCF_964204655.1. Lineage (NCBI taxonomy): Eukaryota > Metazoa > Chordata > Amphibia > Caudata > Salamandridae > Triturus > Triturus cristatus. Next base: position 241,559,022 of record NC_140582.1, read on the forward strand.
TCCTTCCACTGCCGAGCAAAGAAGAAAATAATGCAAAATAAAAAAAAAGGAAACCTAAAAAATGCCTCTGACCGTATTGAGCAACAAGACTGTCTCGTTTCAAGACTTTTAATCACTTATAGAGCCCAAGCTATACTGCATTTTCTCCACAAACAAGTACATTTGTCAAATGATTCAGTGTTTCAAGCAATTCGTCTTTCTACCATAATTGATTTAGGCATTTCCTGTCATTAAGGAACACAGGTTGGTTGGTGGTCCTTTTACCGCTGAGCCATTATTAAAATCAAACACACGCTGGTACTGCTACACAGGGTGCTTCAAAAGAGCAGCGAGGGAATAAGTGTCTCTTAAAACCCAGTTAAAAATATTGCCTCTACCTCTTTTCCATTGTACCTATTTCTCCTTGTCATCCAAGACATAAATAATGCGCCTAGAACCAAGACAGTGAATGGACAGCAACAAAAGATGCTGCATTGTATTGCATGAAAAGTAGAATGCAGAACAGCACCATCTCTACTAATGTATAGTTTCTCTTTCTTCCTGCCCTGGAGCACTGCTGGCTGCTTTGTGCCAACGGACACACCCTCCCACTTGAGTGCGTGTGTGTGATGTCCAGCATCGGTTCTGTACTGTAAATATAGCCGACCCGTAAAAAAACAAACTGTTGTTTGACACTTTTACCAGTTTTTAAGTCGAGCCCTGAGCCAGCGCGAAAGCGTTGCTCCGGGGTTGATCTGGGTAGTTAAGTACGGTAGAGAAGCTCCGCCCACTCCCCCACCCATCTTTTTCATTGGCTTGTGTCTCTGTCCTTTACTAAATGCTGCCTTCCTTTGGTTTATAGGCCTGTTAGTCGCTCCCTGATGTTACAGTTAGCGCTCTAGCCTCCGGCTAGAGCGCAAAGGGTAATGCGTGAGTTGCGCTCCCGTCGGCTGACGTGAGCACGCGAGTATAAAAAAATAAAGGGGCGGGCGAACTCGGCAGTTCGCGCCCGACTGAAATACCGCGTATGTGTGGTTATTGCGTGCTGCGCGTGCGGGGCCCCGATCGAGTGGCTCGCTTCCCTTCTCCACACCCCACGTTGCAGAGCAGGGCCTTGCAGCACAACACTGGCGACGAGGGTGGGCCCCTGCACCAATTTGCGTGGAACTGAAGAGCTAATTGACACGTTCACCGGCTGCAGTGTCCAGGAGGCCCACACAACCTTCCTGGAGACCACAAGACCACACCACCAGCCACGGTGCAGCAAGCACACCCTGAAGGCCTGAAGGGTGCATCACCTGGTGGTGAGAGACAGCATAGCTGTCTGAAAGGGGACACTACAGGCAAGTGAGTCACAGGCCATTTGGCAAGCGCAACTGGCACATGGTTTCTGCGCCACGATGAGCGACACTGACCAGCCCGGCCAAGCAAGGGCACTGCCCCATCACCCCCCGTCAGGGGTCCTACCCCCATTCAGCGAAGCCGCTGACCCCACGACAGCCGCACCGCGATGGCAGACCTGGCTAGGCAGACTGGAAAACTATTTCATTGGATCCAGGGAGACGGACGGGGCAGTTAAAAGGTCCCTCCTCCTACATTATGCAGGGGAAGAAGTGTACCTCCTGTTCAAACACCTGCCGAACACGGGGAACCCAGATGACTACACGGCAGCGGTGGCGGCTCTGAATGCGCATTTCGACCCCCAGGTCAATCCAGACTATGAACACTTTAAACTCCGCCAAGCGAAACAGCGCGAAGGTGAATCTGTGGATGCTTTCCACACGTGGCTAAGAGCCCTTGCTGACACGCACCTCGTAGGGGACAGGGCCAAAGAAGAAATTAGGGCGCAACTGATACAGGGGATCCGGAGCAAGACGCTTCGAGGGTTGATACTTCGTCATCCCAACATCCAGATGAATGACATCCTAGTCCTAGCCAGGACGCATGACCTATCAGCGGCACGCGCGGAAGAGATGGACCAGGCCCTGGTAAAGGGAACGGACAAGGGTGTGGAGGTGAAAATAGAAAAGACGGATGCGGTGCGGGCGAAGGAAAGACCACAGAGGCCCCGTGACCGGCGACCCCCAGCCCAAGCCCGGCAGTGTGGATACTGCGGATATAAAGACCACCCACTCAAAACATGCCCAGCAAGAGGAAAGACATGCACCAACTGCGGCATCGAGAATCATTTCGCGTTGGTCTGCCGGAGGAAGACGCAGAAAAGCGGAAACAGGCGGGACAGGCCGCTGCGGAAGTTGGTGAGGCAGCTATCGCACATGTCGCTGTCGTCACAGTCGAAGTCGAGGAATGAGAAGACCAGGGACTACCAGGACTCGAGCACAGAGTCCGAGGACGAGGGGGAAACATACCTCGTGTCGTTCACCAAAGCCCTAAAAAGTACCAGACGACCGCAGCCACGATGTGACATACTCATAGCTGGGTCAGAAGTGAACGCCGTGATCGACACGGGCGCGTCTATGACAGTGATGGGCATACAGCAATACCACCGTCTCAGACCAAGACCCGAACTCCGACAATACAAGGCCAAAATCTACGCCTACGGGAGTGACACGCCGCTACCACTGAAAGGCAAGATGACGGTAGCCGTGCGCTCAGAAAAGTCAGAAATCATCATTGACATCCACGTAATCGACCAAGAAGTGGACACACTACTCAGCGGACACGCAGCAGAGGATCTAGGGCTGATCGCATTCCTCCGGAAGGTCCAGGATAAACAAGTCGAAGACCTGTTGGAAACATTCAAGAGCCAATTCTCCAGGCTGGGGAAGATAAAAAGGCCACCGGTACGCCTCCACATAGACCCCGCAGTAACACCAACGGCCCTCAGACACAGGCGGATACCGTTCCACCTACGTCCGCTGGTAGAGGAAGAACTCCAGAGACTGGAGGAACAAGGGGTAATCGAGAAGGTTACGGGACCCACACCGTGGGTATCGCCAATGGTGATCGCCGAGAAACCACGCCAGCCTGGTAAGATCCGGTTGTGCATCGACATGCGCCTCCCAAACAAAGCCATCAAGCGAGAGTGGCATATCACACCGACCATGGATGATATTGTGTCTGATTTAAATGGCGCCCGATGGTTCTCCAATCTAGACTTGAACGCAGGATACCACCAGCTCACCTTAGCGAAGGAGAGTCGATACATTACCACATTCAGTACGCATCTGGGACTGAGACGATACAAACGCTTAAATTTTGGGATTTCATCGGCAGCAGAAATCTTCCAAAACACCATTAAAGATCTTCTGCTTGGCCTGCCTGGTGTCTTAAACGTGAGCGATGATATCCTCATATATTCCAAGACGGTGGAAGAACATTACAGACACGTCCGAGCCACACTAGCATGTTTGCAGGAACATGGTTTCACTCTACACCGAGAGAAGTGCCAGCTATTTCAACAAACAATCGAATTCTTCGGCTACGTCTTCACCAAGGAAGGCATCCAAGTGGACCCCCGGAAGTCACACGCTATCAAAGCGGCCGCAGCTCCAGCGTCAGTGGCAGAGATCCGCAGTTTCCTGGGGATGGCCACTTACTGTGGGCGTTTCATCCCGAATTTAGCCACCCTGGCCAAACCTCTCAGGCACCTCACCAAAACGGACGTGATGTGGCACAGAAGAGACAGCATTCGAGGCGATCAAGGAAGCACTACTAGACCAGACCACCCTGGTCTACTTTGACCCGAGCAAGAAGACCGAGATCCTAGTGGATGCTAGTCCTGTGGGACTGGGGGCGGTCCTTACGCAAGAGCAAGGACCGGGACAGTGGGCAGCTCTAGCATATGCCAGCAAGGCGCTCACAGACACGGAGAAGCGCTACTCCCAAATCGAGCGCGAAGCCCTGGCGATCCGATGGAGCTGCCGTCATTTCCACCTGTATGTGTGCGGGCACCCGTTCACAGTGGTGACAGACCATCAGCCATTAGTGCCACTATTCCGAGGAACAGCGCCACACCCGCCTCCACGAATAGAGCGATGGGCCATCAACCTCCAACAGTATCACCTAAGCGTGATATACTGGCCAGGATCCAAAAACCCGTCAGACTTCCTTTCCCGACACCCGGAGACCAGTGGCAAGCCCACGCCAATGGACGAGGAGGAAGAGGCCGAAAGTCATCTAGACATGGTGGCTGCTCTGGCGTGTCCCCGTGCATTGACGCTAGAGGAGATTCTGGAGACGGCCGAACGAGACCCAGTAATGGTCAAAGTCAAGAACACCATCCTCGAAGAAACCTGGCAGCACTTCCTACAAACGGCGAACTCATGGACTAACGAAGAGAGAGATGACCTCCAACATATGTGGAGAGTACGTCACGAACTAAGTGTGACCAGAGGGGGACTCGTCATACGAGGTTCCAGAATCGTTGTCCCAGCCGCCCTCAGGACAAGCGCCACGCAGCTGGCGCACAAAGGGCACCAAGGGACAGAGAGAATGAAAGCTCGAATGAGGGAGAAAGTCTGGTTTCTGAGCATGGACGAATACGTAGACGACGCAGTCCGCAGCTGCCAGTCATGCCAGATAACCAGTGGAGCCCAAAAACCGGCTCCCATCATACCGGAGGAGCACGGGCAATGCCCGTGGGAGAAAATCAGTGTGGATTTCGGAAGCCTGCCCGATGGGTGAGTCACGTTAGTGATCATCGACAGCTACTCGAAGTACCCGATAGCTGAGGCGTTGCCATCCACCGCTTTCACGCACGTGGGCCCAGCTCTGGAAAAGGTGTTTGGGATGTTCGGATGCCCCCAGGAACTGCAAAGTGACAACGGGCCCCCGTTCCAAGGACACGAGTTCGAAGAATTCTTAAAATCACATGGAATCCGCCATCGGCGCATCACCCCGCAGTGGCCCCAGGCCAATGGAGAGGTAGAGCGGCTCATTCGCACCATCAATAAAATACTGCGCATCGCCGTGTCCGAACAATCAGACCCTGAGCGAGAATTGCAGCTGTTTCTGGGAGAATATCGCAGCACCCCTCACTGTTCCACCCGTCAAGCACCATGGGCCCTGATGTTTCATGGAACTCACAGATATGGGCTACCAGTCGCCCCAGGCTGGACAGCCCCGCCATTCGATTAGGAAAGGGCGTTCCGGAGTCACCAGGAGCGCAACGACAAAGTCAGCAAGGCGCGAAGAGCAGCGCCCAGAGAGATCCATGCAGGGGACATAGTAGTTCTAAGAGAGCGACGGCCCGGGGGAAAGTTCAAGAGAAGGTACGAGAAGAGCCACTGGAGAGTGGTCGACCGGTGGGGGACCATGGTGACGGCGCGCCGGGGAGGAGAGCTGGTCTTCCGGAACATATCATGGTTCAAAGTGGTGAAGAGCCCCGCTGACGACCGTGAAGCTACGGAGGTCAACGAAGAACATGACCCCGGGGCCCTCCCAGCTAGCGTACCCAGCCCCGTCCCCTAGGGTTGCCCAGGGGTGGACCCGGACCATACCGAGTGCCCGGTCAGCGAACCAGAGCAAAGGGCCACGCCACCAACCCAAACCCCGGCCCCTCGGGGGACCTCGAGGTATGTGCTGAGAGAAAACCCCAGACCCAGCAGCCGGTTGAGAGACTTTGCGTGCCAAGTAAGTGATGCCGATAAGTGAGGTTTGAACTGTTGTCAAGGACTAAATTGGAGAGGGATGTTACAGTTAGCGCTCTAGCCTCCGGCTAGAGGGCGAAGGGTAATGCGTGAGTTGCGCTCACGTCGGCTGACGTGAGCGCGCGAGTATAAAAAAATAAAGGTGCGGGCGAACTCGGCAGTTCGCGCCCGACTGAAATACAGCGTATGTGTGGTTATTACGCGCTGCGCGCACGGGGACCCGATCGAGTGGCTCGCTTCCCTTCCCCACACCCCACATTGCAGAGCAGGGCCTTGCAGCACAACACCTATGATGGCCAAGTCGTCATTTGTATCCTCATTCAACATACAAAAACGAACTGGGGGTCAATAAAGAAGCACAACGGGAAATATACACACTAATTGAAGGATATCAATTCTATCACCCTAGGCATTCAGAGCAGAGCAAGGATTACCATCAAAACGCTTTAGGTGGTAGAGCTAAAGTGTCAAGCTCAGATGATAAATGTTATCATTAGGTCATCCGCCAAACCCAGAAGAACAATCCTTTGATCATAAGGAATTGCTTCTATGGCAAGCTCTTGTGCTCTCAAAAAATGCCTTACCAACCCGAGGCAGACAATAGATACAGAAAAGTGTATTTAGTGATGAAAAAATCTAATGTGATGCAGTGCAAAGAAAAACAAAGTTAAAAAGGTTATGTGGAAAGACAGTATATCTCTCCTCACACCTAGTAAAAATGAAAAACAAAAAATGCAGTAATCCTTAGTAGCTGCTATTAAATCATAGCAGTAAACACAGTGACTGCTAACAAAGGGTCGACATGTTTCAGCCTAACTGGTAATTGCCCACGGCTTTCTTCAGGACCTATACTCTTGTAGCTACTGCATATCCATAAAACTCTTATTACATAAGAGCAAAAAGTGAATTAAAACCATACAACCTCGCTTGATGCGAAACCTTCAATCACGGGGTGCAATCATCACCTATGGAGATATAAATCAATTACCATACTCTGTGCTTGAAAGATAGTGAAACACACAAACAACGAGGTATGCCCACTCAAACAGCAAATCTTTGCTTACCCTGCATGATCAAGGTTTAAACCTCACCTCCCTGGAACCTTTCTCAGGTAAAGATGGGGCCCCGCTCTGCAGGAAAAAAGAAAGAAGGCAGAGCATGAATCACGCAGAAACAATGCTAACGACAATGCCCCAAGTGCTTATTCGTTTAGCATAGACAAAAGCCCTTGGCTTTTACTTACTCCACAATCTTCGCCAGCCGTGAGGGGAACGGCTCAGTGGGGGCAACAGCGGACCTGCCATCCTTCGCGTTCCTGTGAGGCACATTGCCGTGAGGGGAACGGCCTACATCTCCCAGCAGCAGCAGCGGCCGCGCACGCCAGAGACGTCACGCGGCCGCGCCGGACTCCGTTAAAGCCTGCCGAGGGCCCCCGCAGCGCGGGACGCGCGCGGGCGAAGCCCGGGCCAAGGGCGGGCCCGTCCTTGCCTGTCACTGCCTGGAACGGACTGGGCTGGGCAATCCCTCTAACGCCTCTCACACGCTATACAACTCAAGGTACTGTCGTCCTATTGTTATACCAGGCCCTTTGCAAGCAACAGTGTTATATGTAGTTGATTACCTGTGTAATTATTGTTACTGCTTTTGTTGTGCTAGGCTAGCCTGTAGTTCACTCTTTGGTCATTACTATGCCACCAAAGGACGTTAAAGCTAGGGTGGCCAATGCACATCTTTCAGGGACAATGGACCAATTCGTTACAAAGGTCAACAGTGTCATTGATCAAGAAATTATGTTCCTGGAGCGCCGTGTTTCCCAGGACCTTGCAGCAGCCAGGAGGTCCTCCCTGGGATACCTTGTTAATGCACGATCCCCAGCACGACAAATTCCATCCCCCACAAGTACAACTGGATCCGATGTGGATTTAACGGCCCAGGACTTGCCAGCCAGTGGAATGGTTGCTGCAGTCACTGTGGAGGACCAGTCTATGGCCCTCGACTCCTTGCTATTATCCCCTTGCCCGCTGCCAACTGCCCCTAGTACAGCCCCTGAGTGTAGCACTAGGCAGCTTCGAGAACGTAATCCCGGGGCAATTCCTAAAAGCAAACAAGGGCGTCCACCCAATATTGGCAGAAAGGGCAAATACACTAAAAGTAAACATAAAGCGCCAAATCAAATTGGGAAATTGAATCAAACCCCTGAGGCTCCTGAGCAATCCCTGCAGGTGGTTTTAACGGATAACTCTGCCCCTCAATCTCACTTATCACCAATTAGGATAATAAGCCAGGATGAGGGAGGGGGGCAAAGTGAAGCGGGCCAGGGAGGGACCCTAGATCCATCGTATATATATGATATACGGGACGTAATTAGGTCCTCCCTTCGCCCTGTGGAGGACAGATTACTTAAAATTGAACAGTATCTAGCCAGGATCGAACGCAACCTAGGGGGCCTGTCCTTTGCGTCTAACATCACTCACCATTTAGAGGCCCCAAATATATCGGCTAATCCTAGAGCAAAGAAAGTCCTGTTGGCCCCCAAAGTTCTACCAACAGCCCACTTTGAAAGCCAACCCACAACTGTAACTAACATGCCCACTCCAGCCCGTAACCCTAGGAAACCTAACCCGCCTAGTACAACTCAATCGAAACAGGTTGCTAGGCCACTGACACCTAGCTCCCCCACTAGGGCTAACATTCCCAACCTACCACCTGAAACTGCTCCTTATGTTGTAATTCTAGCAGGAGTCCCCGAACTGGCCAATAACGCAGTTGAGTCACCTACAACCCTAAGGAACAGGGTTGTACACTGGCTCAACAAAAACAGACCACTACCGCCGCACATTAGCTCCAAAATTCTCATGGTAAGAAGGGTCCCATGGGTAGGCCATCTAGCCAAGAACATAAGGGGGGACTGTATTTTAATTAATTTTAATGACACTAAAACTGTTGAGCATATCTGCCATTGGAGGCCCGCTACCTCAGGATCATGCATCTCAGCTCTCCCTTTAACTTATTTTTATCCCCCCGGGCATTTTTCAGTACCATGGACGGCTGTACATAGAAGAGGGAGGTGTCTTCCATTGGGGAGTTGGTCCACACCCCCATTGCCCCTAGATTTTATCCCCACGGAAAATCGCTACAGCAGCCTAGAGGCTGTTGACTGACTGGAGGACAGTAAACTTATTTCAGCCACTCCTCCGCCTTCCTCAGGCTGCTGTTCACTAGAGTCTATTACACCCTCCGACTACCCGGGCCCGAATTCATTCACCCCATTAACCATACCTAAGAGGTCTACTACTAATCCTGACCCCCTCCAAACCTATCCCCCAAGCGCTCCTACTCCCAGGGTGATCATTCCTAGCCTTCTCAAGATTGTCTCCTGGAATGTAGCTGGTTTACGTAACAAGCTAAATCTCCCTGACTGGAATGATTTTATAGAGGAACATGACATATGTATTTTCCAGGAAACCTGGAGTCTCGATCCACTGTATGAGCCGGGGTTCTGCTGTTTCTTTACATCAGCCATCGCATCAGGCCGCGGCCGCCCCTCTGGCGGCCTTATGGTCTGGATCAGGGCAGAACTTAATCTGAAGGTCACCATCGATAGCTGCTCCTCGCCAGACATAATGAGACTCATTATCAAAGGTACTCAGAGCTGTTCCTCCTGGGAACTCTTCAATGTCTATTCTCGTGGTACCCAAGGGGGTGCCAAGTCGTCCACCATCACAGCCCTCTCAGAAATACTTTCCACATGCCCTTCCAACTCTTACCTTCTTGTCGCTGGTGATTTTAATTGTTCCTTTGAACCGCTCGCCACAGAAGACATACTGGGTATACAAGATGAGGACACCAGATGGAGCATCCCCTCACTTTCTCTCAACCCAGTAAAAAGATGGTCCCCGGCCGTAATTCAAATGAACGCCCTAGCATTAGAATTTGGCTTAAGAGCTGCCAATGGGCGTACACCCTCCGATCTAGCGGGCGCTAATACCTTTAATAGGGTTGGCAGCCAAAGTAGAATCAGATTACATCCTGATCGACAGGAGGGGATGGAAATTTGTTGTCGACATGATCGTAACACCATCAATCAACAGCGACCATAACCCCCTGTCCCTCAGCATGCGGGAGATTTGGCATAGACAGGATACAACCTCTCATTCAGGAATGCAAGTGATGACTAAGATGCTCCAGCCCTCTAATTGCGGCAGATTCCTTAAATGGTCTAAAATTGCCCTCAGCGATACAAAACTTGTCACGCTGGAGAATATCCTTACTGACTATACCTTTAGGCTTTCTTCAGTACCTAAGGACAAGCCTAGCCATACCAAAGTCTATGAGGAAACTATGAACGCAATTGGCACTCTGTTCCTTGACCAAAGGAAAAAATCTAATCCCAGAGTTAAGTCAGAAAACGAGTGGTTCAACAAAGACTGCAGACTAAAGAAAAACAGCCTAATCTCTGCAATTAAATCTAGCAACCCTGGTGAGGTCAGGCAAGCGAGGTTGCTTTATAGGCAAGCACTTGCTTCTGCTAAGAAAGACTGGGACGAACAGCGCTGGATTTCACTAAAACTAGCGAGCCACGCAAAAAATGGCGAGCTATTTTGGTCTATCCTGAGAAGATCTACCAATCATGCCCAGGCCCAAATCCCTAACCACATCACGGATAGGGATTGGTTCAACCATTTTAGGAACCTGTATGCGGGGGTGGAGGATGCTGATGATCCTCCCACCTGCCTAAGGTCCACAGTTGAACTTCCCGACCCCATTCCATTTCCAAGGATTGAGGAGAAAGAGGTTCAAATTGCCATTGATAAGATTGTATCCGCCAAGGCTCCAGGACCAGATGGCATTCCGGGAGACCTTTTCAAAGCTAACACCGAGGGCTGGGCTATGTTCTTTACAATTTTTACCAACAGCTTATTGAATGGATCATCATCGGTGCCAGAGTCTTGGAAAGGTGCAGAAGTAATCCCCATTTTTAAGAAGGGCTCCAGGGGAGACCCGGCGAATTATCGCCCAATTAGCCTTATTGGCTCTGGCCAGAAACTGGTCGGTAGGGTCCTCCTGGAGAGGATACATTCCTGGGTGGACGAAAAAGGGATCTTAACAAAGTTCCAGGCAGGCTTTAGGGCCTGCACCAGTACAATTGACCAAGCATTCAGGCTAATGCTTCTTTACTGGAAGACGGTAACCATCGGTAAGGGCGCCCTATATCTCGCGTTCATTGAGCTCAAGACCGCCTTTGACTTGGTCCCTCGTGACCGTTTGTGGCTGATTCTGGAGGAGCTGGGAATCCCCTCCTACATTTTGAAACTCCTTATTAGAATGCACGAAGAAAACTTCGCTTGTATTAGATGGGGGACCCAGGGTCAGAAAACCAATAAAATACCAGTGAACAGAGGGGTTCGCCAAGGTTGTGTCTTGGCACCAACACTTTTCACATTGTTTGTGAATGGCGTGGTCTCCTTTCTGCTTGAAGTTGATGCGGATGTCCCCGCTTTGGCGGGTGACAAAGTCCCCGCCCTTCTTTTTGCGGACGACACACTTTTAATTTCAAAAACACCGTCAGGACTACAGAAGCTTTTACAGCGCTTCTCTTTGTTCTGTGAGCAGAGAGGTCTTGTCATCAACACTGCCAAAACCAAACTCCTCTATTTCAATCCTTCTAGAGCCTCCGGCTCCACTCTGACCCTAGATGGGAAACCATTGGAGCGTGTCAGGGAGTTTGATTACTTGGGAATCAGAATCTCTGACAGGCTTAAATGGCAGCCCCACATAGATAAAATGGCACTTAATCACAAACGGGTAACTGGAGCCCTGGGAAAGGAATTCCGTGCCTCTACCACTAAACCCATTGCCCCAGTATTAAACATCTATGCCGCAAAGGCGGTGGGTAGTGCCCTTTATGGCGCGGAACTATGGGGCTTCAGCTGTGTGGACTCACTTGTGACCAACGAAAACAAGTTCTTTAGAGAACTTGTATCTCTCCCTAGGGGTACCCCAACCAAACCACTCTTGAGCGACTTTGGTAGGCGCTCAATTAGAGATCTAGCCACCCTTCGCCCTCTGTTATATTGGGCGCGGCTGTGGCGCACCCCTGAGCTTTCCAACTATGCCGATGGGCTCAGGGAGGTTATGAATATGCAAGGAGCCCATAAAATCGAGTGGCTCACAAATACTAAAAAACTTTTGGCCGCAATCGGCCTCACCTCTGACCGGCCCCTGGGGGCGCCAATATCAAAGGAGGAAGCCAAACGAGCTTTCTGGGCATGGGTGGATGCCTCGGAACAAAGAGATCCTAACATTGGAAGGTTGACAGAGGCTTTTTACCAGCACAAACTTACTCCTCTTTTAGAACCTTACCTTGATTTTATCACCAAGCCCAAGGATAGATCTCTTTTTATCCAGTTTAGATTTGGGATACTCCCACTACATGATCGTACCAGCAAGTGGAAACCCCCCCATAAGACTCTTCCAGATTGTCCATTCTGCACTGGCGCTATTGAAAATATCTCCCATTTTTTTTTCGCCTGCCCAGCCTATTCATTACCTAGAATGAAATGGCTTAGGCCTGTTTGTTTACTCCTAGGAACAAGGGATTACATTGATGCTATGAGAATCCTTAAAACTTCTACCAACACTACTATAGTTTGTGGGGTGGCCAAATTCCTAGGTTGGGCATGGCTAATGAGACAGAGATTTATTAGTTCCAGCTAAATCCTTCTATCTCTTTTTAACTCCCAAAGCTGCAAAATTTAATAAATTTTTAGATATTTATTGTATATTACCTAACTGGATTTTCTTACGACATGTCTTAAAAATGAATTTGTAATTGTTTTTATGTATTTTGTGCTTTTATGACATTACATGTCGAAATAAAGCTTTGATTGATTGACAAATGTATCCAGTATGTCTACTCAGAATGCATACTGACACATATCTCAACTCTTAAAAAAGAAAGCGCTAGTTCTCGGTCAGGAAAGTCTAAAAAGCTAAAAAGCTGGCAGTATTCGTAGCTAGGATATATAATGTGAATCGATGTAGACAAGGTGATAATCAATCCACATCATTTTATACAGGCAATGGCACAGACTCAAATTTTTATGTGCATATTGCCCCAATCGGAGTGTCAATCAAGGAGAACCAGAGAAGCGTTATCTAGAAAAGCACTGACTGGTGCATTATCAAGAGAACCACTGCCTATTGCGCTACCCGGGCACAACTACTAGGAGAGTTAGCTGCTACAGTTTGTAAATGGCAGAGTGAAAACTATCTCCACATAACAGGAGGGGATAGACCTGCCACGAAAACCTCCTCATGTAGTAACAAGGCACAATGGTTGCAATTGCCAGCATGAGTGAATGTCATCAGACAACAAACGGCGTGGGTACACGGAAAGTGTGCTGCATTAGCTTGTAAATAATGGCATCAAATATGTCGCCGAATTTCAAGGGAGAAAATCCCTGCACCAAAAGCAAGCATTTACATGGCATAGCTCCTAGTGGAGTTATTAGCGTGCGTTTTTTGGTTTGCAATGCCAGCGCAAAAGAATGCCACCAAATAACACAGGAGATCGTCTCACACCAACTGACCTATCCGTCTGTACCTCTGCGTGGAGCCGAGTCAGGGAAGGAGGCACAGAGAGACCAACTACGTGGGTTTAAATACCTAAGAACGCCTAGTGTTAGTCCTTGTACTTCCGGCGCGGGATTCTAGCGTCAAGCGCAAAATGCGAAGCACTGACAGAGCCGCGGTAATCACGTCGAACTACAGCATGACGTCATGCGTTCGTATTTTGTAGTTCCAAGATACAAATGCTGAACTACGAAGTGCCGCTGCAATAAGCAATGAATGCAGTGCGTAAGTGTACAACCTCTACAAAAGTCCGAGTACAGAAACTCCTCTAAAGGGTCCTATAGCGATCTGAGGTGTCCCAAAATGCGTTACTGCACAAAGTCAACGCATAGTAAACCAGACGGCACCAGACACTAGGAACACTGTGACTATGTTAAAACCAGTAAGTGCATAGACCTGCAGCATGACGTAGCTCACTTACTAGTTGTAATAAGAAAGTCACACTGCAAGTGTTCTCAATAGCATCAATAGATGTCATGGCTGCTAATACGGTAGAGCTGTAGTTTGCTTCAAACATTCAAAGTGCCTGATCAGGTTCTCTTGATAATACACCAGTCAGTGCTTTTAGAATTGATATCCTTCAATTAGTGTGTATATTTCCCATTGTGCTTCTTTATTGACCCCCAGTTCGTTTTTGTATGTTGAATGAGTTTGCAGTAGGGGATTAGGACTCGGGCTGGTCATTAAATATAGTTTCCCTTAGACCCTGTTTGTTCACCGGTTTATTGATGTCATTTGTATCCTTACATGGCTACTAGCCCCTTTACTACTAGTACTATTTTCTGCCGGCAGCTCTCCCCGTTAAGCCACATTCTCTCGTTGAAACTAGCACAAGTCTCCTTCACTCCAGTGGTGCTCAATTGTACAGACAACGGGACAACCATGTACTTAGTGTGAGACTTCACTGCAATGGGAAGGGCACTTCGCCGCCCTAAGCAGGAGACGCTGTTGAGAAGTCGCTGTACTGAGTGGCTCGGTGAGACTCCACGGAGCTGAATTTGAGGCTCCACTCAGACGTGTGGAAGGCGCGACACGACTGAGAGTGAAATGCCAGTGCACTGAGAGTGAGACGTCAGGGTGTAAAGTGTGAGATCTCCCTCCACTGAGCATAACGCCTCTTGTCCTGCATCTGGTTGGCTCCTGGCGCTGTCTCTCAGTGAATGACATTGCCCTACCAGGAATGACTCCTGAAGGGCTGCGCGGATCCCTAAAGAGATCCGGGTCTGCAGAGGGCAGGGAGCTTGCTGCAGCCATTGTGAAAGTCAATTACCAGCTTGTTAACGCCCCAATAGATCGATGAGCGGAGAGTTTACTTTTAGTTGTTGCTTAACCCACGTCTGCAGCGCCGCACACCCTGGAGCTAGCAAGATAAACATTATTGGTGACCACCACTTCAACAGTCCCGACTCCAAGCAGTAAAGTTCGAGAGGAGGGCAAGGGGGAAATAAATCATCCCATCGAGCTAACAGGCTCAGATCGGAAGGTTAGACTGACACAGGCCACGACCCCATGCATGGACCGAAACAAATATGATGATAGTTAAGGACGCCGGGGCCGGACCATGTGGTCTGCCCATCTCACCGTCTCCACCGTAGTGCTTGCTCTGTGGCTACTCTCGAATTTATGGAAAGTCTTTTTGCGGAGCTGTTGATCTACTGGGGAGAGGATTTAGCCTTATGGCTAGAGCAGTCAACCTTGGAGCTGGGGAGCCAGGTTCGAGTCTCGGCAACGACTCTCAACATCCTGTGATTCTAGGCAAGTCACTTAATCTCCCCGTGCCTAACAAAACAAGCATTTGCAATGCAATAGGTCACGCATTTACGCAAGTCTGAGCCTTTGACATTGCAAATAAGAATTCCTTTTATTTTTGTTTTTGTTTTTAAAACATAAATAAAAGGCATTGTCATTTACAATGCCAATAGCTTACACTAGCAAAAATGAGAGACCTATTGCATTGCTAATTCTTGTTATGTGTGATCTACAGTGGAGTACATATGGAAAGCTGGAAACGTTTTGAGAAAAGGAAACTTTTCTCAAATTGTTCAACTGCCTCGGCGGAGGCGTTACATTTTAGTGCAAAGTCCAGTCTACTTTTTTTTACTACATTGGGCTTTGTATTGATTGCATGGGGAACACCCATGTACCAATAATGGAATTTGTGCTGGAAAGTAAATTCCAAAACAATACTTTGTGCTAGTTAGTGTAATGTGTGTGATGCATTCATGATGCAAAATGTTAGTAACTCTGCCCTGTGGTATCAGTAAAATGTACTGTTCGAGGTAGCATTCATTTATAAATCACCAACTTGAAAACAGATATTTCACTACAGAAGTAGCTAGCCAGTGTCTTGACAATAGCAAGATTTTGCAATACATTTAGTTTTTGGGAAACGCTGCTGTATCCCAGCCTTTGGAGCCAGATGATCTTGTCCCACAAAATGGCACACAGGATTCAAAGAGGTAACAAGGATATTTACATTCATCAAATGTTTAGCAATCACAATGTTCTAAACAGTTTGTGATAGCTCACAGGAAGGTAATGAGGATATCAACTCCAAGAATTTACAATGCTAATGTGCTGGTTTAATTTCACCTGATATTAAGAAAATGAATGGCCACTCTTATCATTATCAGACAGATTAATGCATTTTAATTGCAGGTTTTCATATTGCAGCTGGAATCAGATTCTGATATCCTCTATGACACCATGAAAACGAAAATATAAAGATAAGATGAGGCAGGGCAAATCGCTGAGTATTTTCACATAACACATTCACATTTTCCACATGTATTTGTAGCAGATTTTCTCTAAAACGTGGTTTTCAAAAATGTACAAACATGCATGGGCATATTATTAAGGACGACGTTAAAATTATCGCCGGTTTAGTGTCAGAAAACTGCCGCTAAACCGGCGATAATGGGCTTAATAATATGCCCTGGAGAATTCCAATAGAAGCCCAGGTTGACACCAGAACATGGGCTTCTATGGGAATTCTCAAGGGCATATTATCAAGCCCATTATCGCCGTATTAGCAGCAGTTTTCTGCCGCTAAACCGGCGATAATTTTTCTGCTTTATAGTTTTTAGAAATATGACAGACGCCTTACTCACAAGCTGAATTTACATGCACAAAAATTTAATTTGTGGATGGAAATTGTAAATCCTTATTCCTGGGACCAAGCTTAGTGGATTTTTACATCTGCGAGTTATATTTTCGAATGAGGAAATTCTCTGGGTAAGGCAGATTTTCAATAGCTGGAAAGTTAGGGCAGTGGCCTAGCTAGACCTTTTGCCACCTGTGGTGGCCCCTGTGTTTGCCACACCATGACGGCTGCAGGTAAGACAGGAGGTGGCGGGAGGATAGACGACTACAAAGGTAAGGGTAAAAGTGCTGCTGCCGCCCCCAAAACTCGTGCCACCAGAGGCGGACCGCCCACCCACCCACCTCTTGCAACACCACTGAGTTAGGCAAGTCTTACAGCAGATATATCACCCTCGATGGGGCCCTGCAAAAGGGTAACCATTAGAAAAATGGTTTGGTTGTATGTCAGAATATCATGTACAAAAATATTGTTCAACATAAATATTGTGTCCTAAATATTGTTTAAAATAATATAGTTCCACTGGGGTAGCTTTTCCATTAACAACTCCAACGGGGCGATATTTTTGTAAATGATATTTAGAACACTACATATTAAAATATCTTTATTGTGTGATTAATAAAGACTTTAGAACATTATAAATTAGAAACAAACATCTCATTGGATATCCAAAGAAGGCAATGAAAACAATCAGTCACATTTGCCTTTAATAGGCATCGTAGCTCGCTAGTTTTAAGTTCATTTTATGACTAATTCCTTGTCTAAGATTACTTTAAAAAAATTCACTGTAGCACTGACAAGTTGTTTATCTGAGGGATAAAAGCATTCCTTTATTATGGTTAAGAATGTTCCAATGTTTAATCGTTTAGAAGATGGCATTAAACATTTGGAGCGCTCTTCCACGAAGCCTTGGCAGCAGCAAACAACACGGGCCAGAGATTCAGTCCTATACAAGCAGAAACAGCAGCTAATTGAAGGGCGGGCGAATAAATGTCCAAGCCTGCTTTATCCCAAATACAAGCCAAATCTCAATCTGGTCAGTTCACGTTTTCATTTTAGCAAAGTCGCCTCCATCAAGTAGGATAGTAGAAAATTTTGAACGTATGGGTTCACTAAAGTGCTAACATGATTGAGGGTAAGGTAGGAGGAATTATTCAGTGCAAAGGAGCAAATGTGCTGTTGCTTACTAACTAGAGATTTAAACTGTTAAGTCCCAGGTTTTGGTGATATTGACCATCTTGGTTGAATTATTCATAGGCTCCAAACGTGATCATTTATATCCTTGCAAGTACATACTTTTGATAGGATGGATCCTCTTTCAGTTTACCCAGCAGCAGAGTAGTCATCCTGCCTGGTATAATGATTGTTTTAGCAGATTGAATTTTGAATTCAGCCTCATTTGTGTCCGAGATCTTGATCAAGGTAGAGTGAAAAGTCCTCTGGAGAGGGTGCATTGAGCTCTTTCCAGCAATTAATCTGTAAGGTAGGGAAGATTGCTGAACCATACTGTAGAAAGGGCATATATTTTGCTTTGATAACATCATATAGGGTTATAAGGAGGGTCCTGATAAGTTGTTGCCTTGTTTCAGGAAGACGTGAATCAGTGTATCCTCTTTTGATTTTATTTCCTCTGCTTGTCTAAAAGGGGAACCTTTGTGTTTAAGCATAGTACCAGGTTTTGGTAGGAATCAGCAAATGTTACGGTCTTGTTGTTTACGTGCCAGCACTCTTTTTTTACTTAGTCTTTACCAGTATACAAAACATTGGACGTTTAATAGTTTATTTATTTACATTACACCTAGGTTGTTGACAGCACAGAAAAATTCAAGCTGGTACAGTGAATATTGCAAGCTAATTCCTGTTTGAACAGCTATAATTGATGAATTGCGATGTTCTTTTCTTTAAAAAACACAGATTTTTACATTAGTACAAGGTCTACTATAACATCAATTTAACTTTTGCTTTTCAGTGAATTTCTAGTTTTTCTTAATGTGATCCAAATTCTTAGTACCTAAACTAAGTATATGATTACTTCACTGTGGGTTGGTGTATAATGTAACCTCACATGTTCCAACATAAACTTATATAAATAGCACTGAACTTGTGGTACAATGGCTTTATGGAACAGAAATTGTATAATATGTATATGTATTTCTATGGACTACATCTCCCAGAATGGCTCATTATGGGTAATACGGGAAATCAGTGTAAAATAGCAATGAAGGTAGGACTTAGGAAACACGTTGGTGTTAGTTGTGTGAATACATTTTGTTAACTACGACATCCTGGAGTGAGGCATCCTTTTGTTTGATGACATACATATATTACCTAGTGGCAGTCACCACTAGGTAGTTATAGTTAGACCTTTTTCATATGAAGAGTGCTTTTTGGTTCGCTAATAACTTTGGCCCTGTTTAATGAATATTCGCAAAACTTTCCAAAAAAAGAAATTCATCAACCTCAGCTCCTTCCTGGAAAGTTTCAAGGTGGTCCGACAAGCAGGGGCTGAGAAAAAAGATTGGTCCCAACAGGCAAAATCCCTGTTGCATTTTCCAGTAACTTCTTTAGAAAAAACAATGCTGAATGGAAATGCACCAAATTCAGCAGGAAGCTAGATCTTAATCCATAGATTGCGTTTTTTGTGATTTGGGGTAAATCTGTTTAGTAGTTTTGAGAAAATTTGGGTAAAATATAATTACATATTTAGGCAGTTGGCTCCTTGAGAGTCTCGAGAGACTCTAGCGTGAGGGCCAATTTAAAAACTGAGCGTTCGGATTTGCCCAGGGAGCTTTATTTCCCTTGGGCCATCTCGTTCCCACAGGAGTCAGACACCCCCGGTAGCGAGTGCTCTGATCGACTGCAAGCAGCATGAAACATTTTTTGCCGGCAGTCATTACAGGACTCGGGGACTTAGTCCCCTGTCCTGAAGTTCTTAAAAAATAAAGATATATGGGGGCAGGGTAGGGATACCCTGACACTGTATGCCCCTTTGGGTGACCCAGACGGACCACCCCTTTCAGGCCAAAAAATAAAAAAAGGCAAAAAATATTGCGATCTCGTGAGACTCTCGCAGGATCACACAAAATAAAAAGAAAATTAAAGGACGACCGGCTGGCATTTATAAACTATAAGCCCCAATGAGCCCAACTACGGGCCAGCTGTGTGGCCATCCTTCCGAGCCTCCAGAGGCCCAGAGGATCCCATCTCCAGGGCCTAAAAAATTGTTTATGGGGAGGGGGATACACGGCTCCCCTTCCCAAGCCCTCAGAGGCTCCGGGGAGTCCAACCCCAGGGTGAACATATTATATACAAGGACAGAGGATGTGCGGGTCCTATCCAGAGCCATCAGAGGCCCACGGTAGCCCTCCCCTGGGGCTGAGCGTATTCTGTTTGGGGAAGGGTGATGAGCAGCCCCCCATCCCAAGGCTTGAGATGTCTCAGGGAGCCCACTCCTGTGGCCGAATATTCTTTGTATGGGTAGAGGGGCTCCCTCCTCGAGCCATGACATACCCTGGGAAGTCCACCCCCATGGCGGATATTTTGTAAAATTCATTAGATGCTGTCTTCAGGGATGTCATCAATAATGTCATTTAAAATATCATTAGTTATGTCATACATTATGTCATAGAACATGTCATGAGTCATATGTGAGTTCATAAGCAGTGCATGGTGGGGGCACAAGTTATAGTTAGTGCTGCTTACTACAATTGGTGAATTTATGTGTTTTTCAGTTCAATACTTTAATGTTGCATTGACAAAATCACCTAATTGTAACGTTACTTCATCCTTTGTTTTTTCAGTGAATAGTCTTTTTCAAGAATAATCTCCCCACAGACACCCCTTAACTATAAAACAATACTTTTCTTGAAGTCCTTACTAGGCCTATTCCTTGGCTATCTTTGAGCCCGAAAACTCCTTACTACCACTATTCTCTACCCATCATACAGCCATAAAAACTCCTTACTATTACTATTTAATACACATCCCTAAGCCCTAAAATCGAATTATTAAAACAGTGCAACACCCATCTCTGCACTCTAAATGTAGTAAGTAACCCGGTGGAAAACTCATCCCTGCACCCTAAAAATTAAACAGAAACTTGGTGGAACAACCATCCCTCTTCTCTAAAAACTAATCAGTAATCTGGTGCATTATCCATCCCTATGCACTAAAAACAAATTAGTAATCAGGTGCAATACCTGCACCTACACTCCAAAAAAGAATCAGTAACCTGGTGCAACACCCATCCTGTGCCCTAAAACCTACTGGGTTACCCAGTGCATCACCCATCATCTCTGTGCCCTAACACCTATTCAGTAACTAAGTGCAATACCCATCCTTGCACCCTACAAACCAACCAGAAATCCAGTACAGAACCCACCCATGCACCTTAAAAGTTAGTTTTTAAAACAATGCAACTCCCATTAATAAATCCCTATAAAACATAAAGCAGAATACAAAAAATAAGTAGTTTACAGAAATGTAAACATATACGTTTTAACTTATTAATAGTACACTTCAGTACACTAACAAAACAGCCTGTCTAAAACAGAACAACCCAATGAAAAAAATAACATAAACACCATATAACAAATATTAAAAACATAAAGTAAATTAAAATTACAAAAACAAATTATAAAAATGTAAATACAATTACAAATTTGATGCAGTACATACTAAAACACATATAAAACCCCACAACCAAAACTATAAATCATATAATTGCATTTTTAAATCATAAATTATATCATAAAAAAATATTTATACAATTTTAAAAAATACAATTACCTACACAATCCCCCAAAGCAATCAACAACTGAAAAAAACAGTAATTACAAATAATTAACTCAACTTAAAGAATTAGAAATGTCTAATAAATTAATTAAAAAAACAAATAAATTGGTACTGTTAGACCTGGCATCCTTCACATGGTTTCCCCTGACTTGTTGCCTTCTGACTTCCTGTTTTGCTGTCTTCATTTTTGCTGGATCTAGCATTCTGGGCACTTTACCGCTGCTGACCAGTGCTAAAATGCAAGTGCCCAGTCCCAAAAGCATGGTAACTTTGGCTTATCCACAATTGGCATATTTAATATACTATTAAAGTGCACTACATGTGCCCAGGGCCTGTAAATTAAATGCTACGGGTAGGCCTATGGCACTGATTGTGCCCTCCACTTCAGCAACCCTTTAAATATGTTTTAGGACAGCTTGTGTGTGCAATTTGAAACTGCCTTGTTCAACCTGGCAAGATCATCCATTTGCCAGCCCAAACCTTCCTTTTTAAGCCACATAGGTCACTCCTAAGGTAGGCCTTAGACAGCCCCAAAGGCAGAGTGCAGTGTATTTCAAAAGGAGGACATGCACTTCTATGTTTTCACATGTTCTGGTAGTAAAAAACTCTTACATTAGTTTTTCAATACTGGAAGGCATAGGTAACATTGGGATTACCTTAATCCATTTTATAAGTGAAATTCCGAATGGGACAAGATAGAAATTTCAAGTTTGGTGTCTCTGGGCTCACAATTTAAAATCACAACTTAAGATGAAGTCCAATTTTAAATTGTAAGTCTGAAAAAGCCACTTTTAAAACATTGGCATTTTCTTACTTTAACCATTCTGTGCCTCTGCCTGCCCCTGAATACACATCTGTGGTGGGTGACAGCTGAGCTTTGTGCATTTCCTCTAGACAGTCACACACAAAGGGAGCTGAGGTGTGCCATTCACATCCTGATGGCCCATCGTCAGGCTTATGAGCCTTCATGAGCAAGATGGGAGGGAATAGGGCTGTGCCTGTCCCCCCACAAAGGGCTGCATACCCCCTGTATTGAGTCTAGAGCCCGGGCAGGAATGTCAGGGACCTTGTGGACTTCAATGGCTTCTCTTTGAAATCTCCCCCACAACTGTGTATAAGTACTGGACCCCTGACA
This sequence comes from Triturus cristatus, assembly GCF_964204655.1. NCBI lineage: Eukaryota > Metazoa > Chordata > Amphibia > Caudata > Salamandridae > Triturus > Triturus cristatus. The sequence goes on from NC_140582.1 coordinate 241,581,277, forward strand.
CCACCAACTTAGTACACTCTGGAACTGAGGACATTCTGCCTGTAAATAGGACTGTAATGCTGCAGAAAGGACTGACACTCTGCTGGACTCTACTGGATTTGCTGGACTCCTGATCTGCTGTGCCTGCCTTGCACCCTGCTGCTCCTTGCCTGGCGGTAAGAAGGATTGGATCTGAATCTCTACATCCCCGGATAAAAAAGTGACTCCAAGGGCTTGCTGGCATGCCTCATGTTCTGAAGTCTCACGGACATCATTGGCCTCCTTCAACTCTGCTTCAGCTGCTGGACTCTGCTAACTGTGAGGCCTGCCCTACCAATCCAGTCATGGGTCTTCAAAATGGGTTCTGCAGCTGTTTTCTAAAAAACTCCATGCATCGTCTGCTTTGTGTCAGTGGGAACCAACGAATTCGCCGTCAACACTGATGCAGCTCGTCTTTAAAGACTCCACAGCGTCGACAGCGCAGCTCGCCAATGATGCAGCACCTTCATCGCAAGGGGTTTGATGATGACAGAGAACCTTGACGATGACGGAGTGTCATTATTGTAAGGGGTTCATCAACAACGCGGGATCCGTCTGCGAGACTCAACGATGCAGGATCTGACTTCATGACTCAGACTGACACATAGTGCTCTCGCCATCAATGCATCCTCTAGAAAGGCACTGGTTTTAGCAGGGCCTGTGTGACTTCTGAATTTGATTCGTACTCCATCGTCAGAGCACACCACCTCAACATCGTCTCGTATGCCGACAACACCCAACTGATCCTCTCCCTCACCAAGGGCCCGAACACCGCCAAATCCAACCTCCATGAGGGAATGAAGGCCGTCGCAGATTGGATGAAGACGAGCTGCCTAAAACTGAACTCAGACAAGATGGAGGTCCTCATCCTCGGCTCCACCCCCTCCGTATGGGACGATTCCTGGTGGCCGACCACGCTGGGAGCTGCACCAGCACCCACTAACAACGCACGCAATCTGGAGTTCATCCTGGACTCAACGCTCTCTATGACCCAGCAAGTCAACACTGTTTCCTCCTCCTGCTTCAACACCCTCCGCATGCTGTGCAAGATCTACAGGTGGACCCCCACCAAAACAAGGAGAACGATCACCATAGCACTCGTCAGCAGCAGGCTGGACTACAGCAACGCCCTCTATGCAGGAACCATGGCTACACTCCAGAAGAGACTCCAACACATACAAAACGCCTCCGCTCACCATGTCCTCAGACTCCCTCGCCACAGTCACAACAAGAGGTTAACCTTCAAACTCCTCACCCATGCTCTCAAAGCACTCCACAATGTCGGACCAGCATACCTCAACAAACGGCTGTCCTTCTACAGCCCGAACCGCCAGCTTCGCTCCGCCGACCTCGTCCTCTCCACTGTCCCACGCATCTGCCGAACGACCACAGGCGGAAGATCCTTTTCCCACCTCGCCGCAAAGACCTGGAACACCCTCCCCGCCCACCTGCATCAGACCCAGGACCTACTGACCTTCAGGAGACTCCTCAAGACCTGGCTGTTCAACCAGTAGCTGCCACCCCTCAGCACCTTGAGACCCTCACGGGTGAGTAGTGCGCTCCACAAATGCTTGATTAATTGATTGATTGATCGGCTTGACTTTTCAGATTTTGCCCGGTCCAGCGCGACCAGATAGCCCCAGCTGGCGCTTTATGACTCTACACAGTATAATTCAAGATATTCTTTGAAAAATACTAGTTTTGATTATTTATGTGTGATGTTTTTACTATTTTACTGTTTTAAGTGTTGCACAAATACTTGATATGTTGCATATTCAATTAAGCCTGACTAAAAGAGGGTGCACACAGGTTAATTTAGACTTACCCTGACTAGAGTGGTGGTCCCTACTTGGACAGGGTGCATATCTCTGCCAACTAGAGACCCCATCTCATAAGCCACCTACCTTCCAGAAGGTTCACGTTGAGGTCATCTATGCAGGTTGCTTGATGCTTATTCTGGTGGATTTTCTGGATGTATCCATGAGGCCTGAACCCTGACCTTGCATATGCATGGTAAAACATTTGTAAAAGTTATTAAGCCTTTTCAAAGAAACCGGGGAACACCAGTTGCAGCTAGCTATTACCAATAGCAGGTAATATGGTCAAAAGTCAGGGTGCAGGATGTTTGTTCATTCATAAGTGTGGGGAGGAATAATATGACTCATGCCAGTATATTGTAAAAGTGAAGAGGAAGAGAGGTGAGCTGTGGCAGGAATCCTGACACCCTGTTTCTAACAAGTACGTACCCAAAACCCCTACAAAACCAAAAGTCCCAACCAATAAATAACAACATTTTATTTTTCTATATAAAACCAGTAAAAATATATAAATTCAAAAGGTGATTTTATTAAACTACCCACTTAACCCCAAAATAACCACAGTTTGAATAATAAATAACAATAGCAAATCATAAGTAATTAAAACAAAAAAGATACATTAACATATCCTAAATAAAAATAATATATTTAATATACTGCCAATCCTTTCCCCCTATGAGACAGAACAACCCGAAATGAAAAACACAGCAATTAAAATAAATATTATTATTAATTTATATAAAAGTAATATACATATATTTATTCACTGAAAAAAACATAGGTTTCAGAGGCGTTATAGTTAGCTGGACTTTTCACTCGTACAAAACCATTGAAATTCCCCCGTTATAGTTAGTTCAGCTAACCATAACTCGCGCGCCCGCAATGCACTGCTGATGACGTCACATATTACATCACTCATGACATGGTCAGTGACATCACTCATGACATCACTCATGACATCTCAAATGACATCACTGATGACATCATCCAGTAAATGTGTGTTTTTCTGAAAATTACATATGTTTTATATATGTATATCTCAAGGTCGATGGAAGAAGAAATGGGTATATAAGTGTCTAAATGGATGATTTGTTTTTGAAAAATTGATTGTATAACTGACTGATTAAGTGTATCTTAGTGAATACATGGCTTAGTGAGTAATGTTTAAATATGTAAATATCTGTATCAGTCTCTCACTTTGTGTATAAGTGGCTGCATGGGTTGGTGAGTAGCTACATGAGTGTCTATATAGGTTATAAGTTGGTTTTTTGAGTATCAGTATGAGTGTCTGAGTGTCTGTATGGTTCGGTGGGGGGTATTACGTAGTGCATAGGTGCATGAATGAGTGACTCACTGTTTGTATGTGTTGAAGACAGCATGTGTGCAGGACTGTATGGGTGGATGAGTGTGTGCATGTGTGTGTTAGTGAGTGAATGACTGTCTCAATAGTGTCTTTATGAGTAACTACATATGTTTTAAACTAGTATATGTGACTATTGGTGTATATACGTGAGTATATGTGAGAGTGAGAGATTGGAAGAGTTCCTTTATGAGTAAGTATGTGTTTCTATAAGTGATTGTTTAAAAGACTAAGTATGTGTAAGTTTCTGAAGAAGTAAGTGTGGTGGTGTGTGTATAACTGTATATGCAAGTAAATGGATGTTTAATCCTTTATTAGCATGAGTGACTATGTGTGTGAGTAACTCTATGGATGAGTGGCATTGTGTAACAGGATGTATAGGTGTATGAGTACATATGATGAGTGAGTACATGTTTGAGTGTCTGTAGGACTGTTGGTGAATGAGTGGATGTGTATGTGGATCTTAGAATTACTGAATAGGATGTTGTAACTGGTATTGGTATGTCCATTGTTTTGAAAATTTTAGTTTCTATTTTTTAATGTGTGTATCAATGGTTATATTAGGGGGAGAGGAGGTCTGCCACTCTATCACAAGGCTGATGTCATCAGTGATGTCATCAGTGATGTCATTTGAGATGTCATCAGTGATGTCATGAGTGATGTCACTGAACATGTCACGAGTGATGTAATATGTGACGTCATCAGCAGTGCATTGCGGGCGCGCGAGTTATAGTTAGCTGAACTAACTATAACGGGGGAATTTCAATGGTTTTGTACGAGTGAAAAGTCCAGCTAACTATAACGCCCCTGAAACCTATGGTTTTTTCAGTGAATTTCTAAGGTTTTTTAAATGCTAATTCCTAACTATAATGTGCCTGAAACCTATGGTTTTTTCAGTGAATTTCAAGGGTTTTTTAAATGCTAATTTCTTAGTATGCCTACAGAGATAGGACATGTGAAGAAAGAAGAAAAAATGCACAGAAAGAAAAAAAAAATGCAGGAAGAAGCAACAGAACTCCTCAAAGATGAAGAAAAGTGCAGGAAGAAGGATAACATGCAGAAAGAACAAACAGAAGAGCAGAAAAAAGCCTTGTTGCAAAATCATCCTGTACCCTCAACTTTTTCAGACGGATACTGGTGGTAACTGAGTCTGACTAACCGGTCCTAGAGCCAGTGCTATGTTAAAAGACACTCAGAATACAGTGAAAACACCTACATACACTAGGAAACACTATGCGTTGGGGTCCCCCTGTGATTAGCATGACCTCCTCTGTAATCCCCTAGTATATAATAGGGCAGGGGATTAAAACTACCTCTTAAAACGCGCCACAGGGCGTGTTTGCACACGTCACCTCAGGCCCCGTCCCCTCCCTTCCCCACTGTGTAAACATGCCCTGTGGCCGTTTTAAGTTGGGAGATTAAGTCCCCTTGAATCCTGAGGGTCCCTAGGGTCCAACCAGACCACTAGGTGCCTCCAGTAAGCGCCACAGAGCTGCATTGCAGAGAGATGTAATTAGGGGCACGGCCTAGACCACCTTTCTGCAATGCAGCGCAGTGGCGCTTACTGGAAGCACCTGGTGGGCTTGTTGGCCCCCAGGGTCTCTCAGGATTAAAGAGGATTTATTTCCCCAACTTAAAACGCGCCACAGGGCGTGTTTGCACACGTTAACTCAGGCCCTGTCCCCTCCCTTCACCACTGTGTAAACACGCCCTGTGGCCGTTTTTAGTTGGGAGATTAAGTTCATTTGAATCCTGAGGGTCCCTAGGGTCCAACTAGCCCACTAGGTACCTCCAGTAAGTGCCACAGAGCTGCGTTGCAGAGAGGTGTAAAAAGTGGCACAGCCTGGACCATCTATCTGCAACGCAGCTCAGTGGCGCTTACTGGAAGCACCTGGTGGGCTAGTTAGCCCCCAGGGGCCCTCAGGATTGAAGGGGAATTATTTAACCAACTTAAAACGCGCCATAAGGCGTGTTTGCACACGTCACCTCAGGCCCCGTACCCTTCCTTCCCCATTGTGTAAACACGCCCTGTGGCCGTTTTAAGTTGGGGGATTAAGTCCCCTTGAATCCTGAGGGTCCCTAGGGGCAAAATAGCCCTATAGGTACGTCCAGTAAGAGCCATTGCATAGAGGTGTAAAAAGGGACACAGCCTGCACCACCACTCTGCAATGCAGAGCAGTGGCGCTTACTGGAAGCACCTGGTGGGCTAGTTGGCCCCCAGAGTCCCTGAGGATTGAAAGGGAATTATTTCCCCAACTTAAAACGCGCCACAGGGCGTGTTTGCACATGTCACCTCAGGCCCCATCCCCTCCCTTCACCACTGTGTAAACGGGCCCTGTGGCCGTTCTAAGTTGAGAGATTAAGTCCCCTTGAATTCTAAGGGTCCCTAGGGTCAAACTAGCCCACTAGGTACCTCCAGTAAGCGCCACAGAGCTGCGTTGCATAGAGGTGTAAAAAGGGGCGTGGCCTCAGAACACCTGTCTGAAACGCAGCTCCCTGGCACATACTGGAGATACCTGTTGGGCTAGTTGGCCCTCAGGGACCCTCAATATTGAAGGGGAATTAATTCCCCAACTTACACCTGGCCAGGGGGCGCATTTGCAGAGTGCTGCAAGGAGGGGATGTGGCCTCCGGCGTGACGCCTGTCTTTTATTTATTTTATTTTTTAAGAAGGAGGGCTGTGTGGCCCCCCTTCTTTTTCTAATTTATTGGCCCTGGGGACCCCATCCCCCAGGGCCTGCACCCTCATTTTTTTAGTTGAAAAAATAAATAAATTTGGAATGCGTGGCCCCCCTCCCAAGGCCTTAATCGGCCCCGGGGACCCCAACCCCCGGGTCATGGCCTTTTTTCTTTTGTTAATTCTTTAGGAGTGGGGCTGAGTGGCCCCCCTCCTCAGGCCACTTATGGCCCCGGGGACCCCATTCCCTGGGGCCGGCCTTTGTTTTTTTTGTTTTTTTTAAATATATATTTATAGAAACACCTAGGACATGCTGGACAAACAGTATGTACCTATCACCATGACGATTTGCGTGATATTCATTAAAAAGAGACTATGCATACAATGAATCTACGTGGAATGTATTAACAACGCTAGTGAAGCTCTGACGTGTCTGACGCCCTACCGTGCCTAATCCCGGCGCCCCCGCCGGTGGGTACTCTCCAAGTAAACACCCTTGTCATTTATTTATACAAACATGGGTAGCTATTGACGGGCACATTTAACACACATGCACACCAAGCCATTCAAAGGGGATTCGACAAAAATTCGACCAAACTATGCAAGAAACCCCCCTCACAGTTAATAAAACACACATCCATCGCCGGATGTGTAATACTTTTTATTTTACTCTCTGGAAAGGAGACAAACCTCACTTGAGAGTCACAGCGTGGTCCTGGCTGAGCCCAATGCTGTGTTACACCCACCAGTGCCCGCTGAGTGCCACACACCTCTGTGTTGTATTTCACTATCTAGTGCGTATATGCTATGACACTCAAGCCCATGTGCACTGTAACACCAACCCGTGAATATGTCATGCCACACTTGCCTTCGCACGGGTTATATTGCCCCATCTAACGTGCCTTCCTCGATGCCTATGTTATAACGCATAGCGCTATGCCATACATATTACAATCTGGGATCCATATCTTTGTCACAGTGCATATGCAACGTTACACTCCCCAGCACATATTTTATATTACAACTTTAGAGACTAGTTAGGTTACACAACACTGCCCTGTGCATATTACAATTCAAGGTACATATCGCAGAGCACGGGCTAGTGCCTGTGCTATCTCGCGCTCTCCAATGAATCTGTCATTGCGCACAATGTATTGCATATATTTCACGCCCCAGTTCATCTTATATCATACTTTTTGGTGCATAGTTTATACCATATACTATATCTAGTTTTCATTTTCAATCATGCTCTCAGGACTATGTTCTATATAACACTGCGTCCACCTACCCTTTTCACAGGCATTACATTTTGCGATGGGGGGTGGAGGGTCAGGGGGTGTTTCTGCCAAGTGAGCCCGGAGTCACAGTCACAAACGTCCTCTTCTTCCTGAATAAAAGTGAGATTATGCTGCATACTTGTTCATATTTTAAGAAGTTCGCACAGACACACATTTTAAAAACAATAAAGTTCCTAATACCCACCTTCTCTGAACAGTTAGCTTGCTGCCCCATCCACCTCCTCCCTATCCTCTGTTGTCTGAATCCATGGACTAGCCTCCTCCCTCCTGCCATGCATGGTCTGATGTGCTGCCACTGCCCTCCATTTAGCATGATGTACCAGTCCACTCCTCCTGCCCTCCATTGCCCAATTCGATGGCCTATCATTGACCTCCTGCATAGCCTCTGTGCTTAGCTTGCTGCCCCTATTCTCCTTCCCCCTGCCCTCCGATGTCTTTGTGCATGCCCCTGCTCCACCCTTTTTGCCCACCATGTTCCATCGACCTGCCACTCCTATCTACTCTGAGTGTTCTGTTGAGCTGCCACTCCCCTCCCACCTGCCCAGCATTGTCAGATGACTGTAACCTGTCCCTGCCACCTCCACCCTGCCTGTCCACATGCCATGCCCCTATCCCCTTCCTCCTGTCCTCCAGGGTCCATTTTACTGCCACACCCTTCTGCCCTCCCTGGTCTGTTGTGCTGCAACTGCTCCTCCTGCCTGCCCCACGCGGTCTGTTGTGAGGCCCCTTCCCCTGAACTCTCTTGTCTGTGACCAGGTCCTGACCCTCCCTTCTATCCTCCATGATCCTTTGTGCATGCCCCTGCACCCTCCTTCTTGCCCATCATAGCCATTGTGCTGCCACTAACTCTCCTGCTTTCCATGCATGGTCTTCTGTGCTACCATGGCCCCTCCCACCTTCCCTGTGTGGTCAGCTAGCTGCCCCTGACCCCCTCCCACCTTCCCTCCATGGTCTGTGTGTATGCCATCATAGTCTCACTGTTGCTCTCCATGGTGTGTCTTGTTTCTAGTGCCCATCCTGCCTGACCTCCATGGTCATCTTGCTGCTCCTGCCCTGCCCCCTTGCCCCCAGCCCTCTGTTTCCATGTGCAGATCCCTATTCCCTCCCTCCTGGCTTGTTTGTTCCTTTGTAATGCCCCTGATCCGCCCCTCCTGCCCTTTATGGTCTGTTATGCTGCAGCTTTCTCTCCTGTCTGTCCATTATGGTCAGCTAGCTACCATTGCCTCTTTCCCCTCTGTTCTCTGTTGTCCACGTGCATGGTCCTGTCCCCTCCCTATTGCTTTCTATGGATTGTTGTGCTGCACTCCCGTCCCGCATGCCCTGTGTGGTGTATTGTGCTGCTGCAAACCCTGATGCCTGCCCTGTAGGGTCAGTTTGGTGCACCTCTCCATGTCCCTCCTGTCCTCTGTTATCCGAGTCCATGTCCCAACCCCAATTCCTCCTGCCTACCATGATCCAATGTACCATACTTGCGAACATTTTGAACTTGGTAAGAGGGAGATTTAAAAAAAAAACTGAGGTATTGATTTTCCCCTTTGAATTACATTTAAAAAGAGGAGATTTTAGACAGGAGACAGATCAAATAAAGCCCATTTGAGCTTAAAAACATTGGACGTTTCCTGGCTGAAACGGGTCTGTTGGCATGTATGGTTGTACTACTACTGCCTCTTCCTTCTGCCCACAATGGTCTATTATATTGCCACAGCCTCTCTTGCCAGTCCTGTATTGTTGGTTTGTTGCCCCTGCCCCCCTTTCCACTGCCCTCCATAGTCTGTTGTGCTGCCACTGCCCTTCCTGCCTGCCCAGTGTGGTCAAATTGTTGCCTCTGCACTCTCCTACCTGCCTTCAATTTTCAGAGTCCGTCCCCCTGGCCTCTGCCTCTCAACAGTATCCCAATGAACAACTAGATTGCTAACATTCTATATTTATTACAAAAGTGTGGAACGCCTGACGTCATCTTGATGTAATCAAAACTGTAATACCTATAGCATTTCCTTTAAAAATTACATATTTGAGAGGGTCTTATTTGCATCAAAACTATGGTTAGTGCTCTAAAAAACTAAAATGAGGACATATTTTCTGAGTTTTCAAATAGCGACAAAGAACTTTTAAATTATTTGTAATCTTTATGTTTTTTTATCCAGTTGACCACTTGATTAAATGTTGCACTTATGGGAGAGGATGTGGTGTTACTTCCAGAGCTGCAGACTTTGCAACTGGGGAACCAGGTTGGAGTTTCTGCTTCAGCTCAACATTCTGTGATTCTGGTCAAATCACTTAATCTCCCCATGTCTACAACCAAAATGAATTTGATCTTGTGTGATGTAACCAATGCTCATGTAAAGCACTCCAATACCTGACAAGTCTGCACTATATAAAACTGCAAATACACAAAAAATAAGTGTTTTGCACACTTCTGTCATTGGGCTACATGTGGACTACATCTGGGTGATATTTATGCTGCATTTGGGCTCTTTTGTCTCTGGTGGCCATCTTGGGAGATTTATTTGTTATGAAGTTTCCTAATTTCCTCATTTACTACAGTCTCCTCAGTAGGAAATACTTTCAGTTTTTTACTTTGATTCCATCAAGAAGGTATTCAGATATGTCACACATTTGCCATAAATTCTGAATGTTAGCACTCTAGTTGCTCAGATCACTGTAGTAAAGCTACTGCTCACCACGGAAGTCTGCTGCTGGTATTAAAAGTGCATGTTTCAGTCTGCATATCAGAATTTTTTAATGAAATAGAAGAGGATTTGAGAAGTCACTCAAAATGTGCCCTAATTTTTCTTTTCTTTCTTCAGCACTAATCATAATTTCTATGGCAAAACGAACCCCCTCATTGTGTTCCTTTTTAAATTAAATGTTTTAAGTGTTACCAGTTTATTCCAATCAAGATGGCTTCAGGTGTGCCATACTTTTGTCATAAGTAAGACAATGAGCGCTCTAGTTGTTCTTGAGAACACTCTGGGACATTCTGTCATTGGGCTATACTTGGGCTACATCTGGGTGATATTTGGGCTACATTTGGGCTCTTTTGTCTCTGGTGGCCATCTTGGGAGATTTATTTGTTATGAAGTTTCCTAATTTCCTCATTTACTGCAGTCTCCTTAGTAGGAAATACTTTCAGTTTTTTACTTTGGTTCCATCAAGAAGGCATTCAGATGTGTCACACATTTGCCATAAATTCTGAATGTTAGCACTCTAGTTGCTCATTAGATCACTGTAGTAAAGCTACTGCTCACCAGGGAAGTCTGCTGCTGGTATTCAAAGTGCATGTTTCAGTCTGCATGTCAGAATTTTTTTATGAAATAGAAGAGGATTTAAGAAGTCAAAATGTGCCCTAATTTTTCTTTCTGCAGCACTAATCATCATTTCTATGGCAAAAAAAACCCCCTCATTTTGTTCCTTTGTAAATTAAATATTTTATGTGTTACCACTTTATTCCAATCAAGATGGCTTCAGGTGTGCCATACTTTTGTCATAAGTAAGACTGTTAGCGCTCTAGTTGTTCGTTAGAACACTCTGGGACATTCTGTCATTGGGCTATACTTGGGCTACATCTGGGTGATATTTGGGCTACATTTGGGCTCTTTTGTCTCTGGTGGCCATTTTGGGAGACTTATTTGTTATGAAGTTTCCTAATTTCCTCATTTACTACAGTCTCCTCAGTAGGAAATACTTTCAGTTTTTTACTTTGATTCCATCAAGAAGGCATTTAGATGTGTCACACATTTGCTATAAATTCAGAATGTTAGCACTCTAGTTGCTCATTAGATCACTGTAGTAAAGCTACTGCTCACCAGGGAAGTGTGCTGCTGGTATTGAAAGTGCATGTTTCAGTCTGCATGTCAGAATTTTTTTATGAAATAGAAGAGGATTTGAGAAGTCACTCAAAATGTGCCCTAATTTTTCTTTCTGCAGCACTAATCATACTTTCTATGGCAAAATGAACCCCCTCATTTTGTTCCTTTTTAAATTAAATGTTTTAAGAGTTACCACTTTATTCCAATCAAGATGGCTTCAGGTGTGCAATACGTTTGTCATAAGTAGGACTGTTAGCGCTCTAGTTGTTCTTTAGAACACTCTGGGAAGCTGCAGTAGAACACAAAGGAATCAACTGACAGTCTCTGCCCTTGTTGGATGTACATGTTTTACTGAGAATGTCAGACTTCATTCTCACATGACTGAGAAAGATAATGTGAATTTACAGAAAATATGCTCTCAGTTTAGCTTATAGATAACCTTCCAAACCTCTGTGGGAAAAGCATGAGAAAATAGTTTTCTCTCAAACATGAGTCATGATATCACAGCATAAGGCTTTTTCACATGTTAAAATCACCTTAGAACACACCACAATTCCTAAAATGAGTATGGTACCATCAACAAATGATTTATAATGTAACTAAAGTCTTAAAACCTTCTATTAACTAAAATGCTTTTTAATGAGGTGCTATCATGTATATTGGTCCCATGATGGCTGCCAACACTTCTTGCATGAAGTACTGACAGCCAATCAGATCTCACGATGAGATGTGTGGTTAGGCTCCGCCCAGATATATCTATCTTTTTAACTCTAATTTTCTCAGGAACTACTGAACGGATTTACACCATTTAAGCAAAAGGCACAAGTCTGAACTGAGGACTACCTCTTTGCCAAATTTGGTGTAATTCTGTTCAGCAGTTCGGGCTGTAGCTGTATCAACAGGTCCTATGGGAAAATGCATGGGGAAAACGCGTTTTGGGACCCCCTTTATTCTCGGCCCCCGCTTGACGAATCACCGTGAAATTTTCAGGATAGGAGCAGACCGGAGCTGGCCAAAAGTTTGGAAAATTTCGCGAGGATTCGTCAATCGGCACCAACGTTATTCCAAATAGAATGTTGCGGATTTCCTATGGAAAATAGGTCCTAACTATAACTACCTACTGGCGACTGCCAGTAGGTAATATCTATACACCATAACAAATATATAAACAAATTAATCATTCAAAGAAACAATAAAAAACATATAAAAATAAATTAAAATATCTTAAAAATATATATTTTTTATGCATTGATATCTAAGTTTTAGATAAATAAAACTTAGATTTTATTTTATAAAATAGATAACTTGGGGGCATATCAGCAAGGGCCTGCGATAATTATCAGCGCAAGGATAATTATCGCAGGCTAACGCTGGATTCTATCACGGAGATAGCATGCTATCAGCAACGCTTATCTCCCAAACGATAGGAATCCATGCGCTACCTGGAAAACAGTGTGATTATCGCACTGCGACCAGCGATACCTTGCTGATAGGGCAGGGTGGTCTTAGCCATGTAATCCACCTCCCGTTGGATTACAAGTCAGATTACAAGCAGGCGTAAGGAAAGTAGCGATAACTGTGGTTAGCGCTACTTTTCTTATCGTTCTGCTTGTTTGCGTGCAGCTTGATAATTGGAGAAATGTCAGTTAGCGACATTTCTCCAGTTATTTTGGCACGGAACGCCCACTTTGCATCTCATTAGAGATGCGAAGCTGGGCATTGTTGTAAGGAGCGCTAAATCAGCAAAACACGCGATAGAGTGTCTTTGCTGATAAGGCGATGAAATTATGTCCGCTTTTCGCCCGAAAACGGACGCAAAAGCGGCGATAATTTCATAGCGCCGCCTTGCTGATATACCCCATATATACTTACCAACTATAATATTTACCTCAATAATATATTGATGTTCTTGATATTCTGTCTTCGATATTTAGTATCATTGATATTTTGACTTTGACACCCCCTCGCTAGTTATTGATATGAGACTGATTGAGGCAACAAATGCCTTTTGGTGAGACATTTTTTGTTCATACCAGTCTCGTGCTGACATCTTGTGAGACTTTGTTACGGATGGTGGGCCTTCCCTCTTATATGGGTTAAGTGAGTTGTTTTAGTGGAAGGCGTTTGCACAGTTCTCGGTCTTGAGCTTGCTGTGCCATAAGACTTGAGCTGCACTTCCCTGATCAAAACCAACATGATCAAAGTAGATCTGGTGTGCTTTAGTCCCTCTCCACAGGGGGCATGGTTCAGTAATTTGGACTGGACTGTCTCTTTTGAGAACGAGTCAAGACTGCAATGCATATGGTTGGCTCCTGTCTGAAATGGTATTTCTGACCTAAAAACAATGTAATGGATTGAAACAATGATTCATACTGATGCAAACATTTCAATCCTTTAGTTTTGTGCTGTCCATTCCACCTCATTAGCAGTTCCAATATCGTGATCCTGCTACACCACTCTCTCTGGCCCGCACACACTGTTGATCCACCATGACACTTGTGAATGATTTACCCATGTATGTATGTTCTTACACTTTTGAGTAACATTATTACTTTTGACTATTCAGAAAACATGTGCGTAGAGTTACTGAAAAGTGTAGATTTACATGTCCCTACCACCTGAAAAGAAAGTGGAGACAAATTTATGGATGCAAGTTACTGATGCAAAATAGTCCAGTACCACAAATGGCCAACCAAAGGTTCTGCAACACTCTCCTATAGAAAATAATGGAAGTGGGGACTTAAAAAACCCTTAGGAAATGTTAAATTAACATTGTTAAAAATATAAATAAATATAAGTTCATGATCCATCTAAAAAGAAAATATATTTATTTATTTTGACATCTTTTTTGAATTTATAAATTAATGTAACATTATTTTTAATTAAAATATAAATAGATTACTTTCAATAATTCTATACATCAGTTTTAATAAAAACAGTGATCTCCATTCTGGTTGTAGAGTCTTACTGTGATAATGTATAGGGAAAAGTAAAAAAGTGAATTTAACTCAGAACAAATTGGTGAAAATATGTTTAAGTTAAATAATATTGTTAATTCATTTTGATATATTAATTTTAAACTACGAAAAAATACAAAATGCTGCAGCAGTATTAATTTAATTTTGAATTTAAGCTTAAATTAATAAAAGATATATTACATTAATGAAAATAATTTTTCTGAAGTTTTGAATAAAAATATATATTCTCACACAAAGTAAGAAAACGTTATGCATTAATGAAAGTGATGTATAGAAATAATTAAAAATAACTAAACTATATTTTAATTTAAAAAGTTAAATTCTTCTATCAATGTAAAATCTTTGTTGAAATAATTTGTACTTGTATAATACTATGTATTCTTACATTTTTTTACATGAAATTATATTTATTTACATTGTGCCTACTTTAAATTATTTACTTGTACTTAATTTTCCACAGTAAGTCCCTATTTTTATTATTTTCTATGGGAGGGTGTTGGAGGTGAAGTGGTTGGCCGTGCATGGCGCTGAACCCACTCTTATGCTGAAGTAATTTGCTACTCTTTTGGGTTCTTTTTGGCTGTAGATGCGCAGTTTGTGAATAGCAACAGGCTTGCTGCTCTGTGGGTGAGTGCATGTGCCTCACTACAATAAACCATGATCCTCCCTACTCCCTCCTTAAACCCCTCCTTACTCCTCCATACACACCTCTCATTTCTTAGTATGTCCATTTATCCAGCCACTCACACTGGTCCCTAACACATTCACTAATAAGTAGCAAACTAACATGTGTGAGGATTCCTCCATACAAAAGATAGAAGGTGGAGATTTACACTCGTAGGTTTGTGCAAAGGATTTTGTACTACTTTAGTAGTAGTATTCTAGTAGTAGTACACGTCCTACAGCATGCAGTTTGTGAATAGGCCCCTGACTGTCCACTAGCCCATGTTCTGCTCCTCCTTGTCACACAGCATCCCACTCCACCGTCTCCTTCCAGCAGCAAAGCAATGGAAACCGTTAACCGAATCTAAACAACTGTGATGGAAATGATAACTTGGTACCTTAGCAAAGATATGCATTAGCTTTGACTCACACTTCTTCCTTGCTAAGACATTGTTCTGCAAGCCAAAAAAGTTCATTTATTGCTTCATAAATCTTACATTTGCCGTTACATATTGACGTTTCATGCTTTCTGAACGTCTTGTTCTGTTTCTTTCATTTCATTCCCTCTAGCTCATATTCTCGATTTAAAACCTAGCTTAATTACAGGCCTGTCCTCCTGTACTCTTTTCCAGGTTTCTGCAGTCTATTTAGACTCTTACAGGACCCCTGGGATCAGTGTAAAACGTTCTGTCCATTTTGCAGCTCTTAAATCATTACACAACACTAAAGGACTGTGTTTTACAAAAAAGCCCTCAGCATGAAACAGTGTCATTTGTCCTTTCCCCTGTATTCTTATTCTGCCATTTGTTTCTCTGTTGTCTATAATTTTAAATCCATTACATTGCAGAAAGTAACTCAGAAAATGTTATAGAGGCTTGGTGGTCACAAGCAGCAATGGATGCATTTCACTGCCTCTCATGAACAAGAATGAAGCACTTGAACCCTCCTGTGCTGTTTTTCATCTTGGATAAAGAGCAGAACATTAGACACTTTTCCACTGATCGGAGTCCTAACTGTATCTTATCATTATTCGTCTGCAGATATAGTTATATATGTAATTGTCTAATTTGTGGATAGTGTGGCAAAGGCCTCTACCGCAAGCCAAATATTATTACATATATCACAGCTAATCAAATAATGGTTAAAAGATATTGATTTAGAGGATGATAAGAATGGGACGGACACAAAAACAGTAAATGTCACATACGCCCACTTTTGCTCAACCTGTTGTTTTCCCCGCCCAAATAGAGGACAAGGAAAGGCTACCTCCTCCACGTTCATGGTACCCTTGGTGGTCCTGATGCTGTTGGAAATCGGAGGATGATGGCTGCCCACAGGGTGACTGGTCAGTGACTATTTCTGGCACTGACTCTTCGGTTGAAGACCTCCATGTGAGCCCATAGGGCCATATATATCAAAGCATTGCATTGCCCTTGCGTTCGGCAAGATGGCACAAGGGCAATGCAATCCTTAAGTCAGATTTACCAAGCCATGCAAAGACAACGTGCGTGCATCTGCGTTGCTAGGTAAATTTGGAGTAACGCAAGGTAGCGCAAGTCACTGCCTTGCATTACTTTGTTATGCAGAAAAAAAGAAGCTAAGGGGTATAAAGAAACAGGTCCCCCCCCACTCACAGAATCCCACACAACAATAGACCTGTTCTATCAATAAATGAACTGCTCAATGCGTCCACCATGCATTTACAGTCACACAATTTTGTATGACAGGACAGCGGATATATATATCCCATCTGTTCTAAGGTGACTTAAATCACTTGGTATTCTTTTAAACTAGATGTGTCTGCAAGCTCTATCTCTCACGGTTTATCCCATCCTATAGTGTAAGTGATCATTAAAGGAGGGAGAATAATATGAAAAAATTGTGAAAAAATTGGCAGTGCCTCATGGGAGTAACACCATGGGAGTTTGCAGACTGGTTCTCGCCTGCATCCTCAGGTTCTCATTAGCATCTGCCAACTTATAAACAAAAATGGTGATAAAAGGAAAGAAAAAAGCGAAGTGCTCAGTGTGGTGCATGTGAACCCTATGAGGTGTATCGGGATCTGACTTAGAAACCCGCTACTCCTGGTCTAAAAACGAGCTAAACAACCACTAGCTATGATACTTTATTCCTTGCTGTGTGTCTGCTCAATTAAAAACCAACATGTTTCATTGCCACTATGATCTTACGGAAATTTCGTCAGGGCAAGGGTCAATTTTCCACACTGCACCAATTTTCTCTGTTTTTTATACCGGGTGGTTGCACTTCATTGGCATACCTGCAACCCCTTATAAATGCGCGTGTGTACTAGTTCACATACGCAATATTGATCACACTTGCTGCCATACGTCAGTCGTGTCAACGCGAGTGACTGGCGTGTGCTCAGCTCACTATTGCGTATATGGACTAGTACACACACGCATTTAAAAGGGGTTGCAGGTATGGCGATGAAGGGCAACCACCCGGTATAAAAACCAGAGAAAATTGGTGCAGTGTGGAAAATTGAGGGACAAGGTTCAAGTACATCAAGATATATTTAAAATTCAGAAATCATTGTAAAAGGCAAAAGAGAGTGGTTAGTCAATTCAATTCAAAATACTAAAAATGCAAATAAATGTCAATCAGCATAGGGAGTGGAAGCTGAGCCCTATTCTAGAAGCCAGAACCAAATATGGCCTAGCACAAAGCAAATGATAAATCAAAAAGCAAATGATCATAGGGACTCAGTTAAAATGCAGGAGAGAATTATGAAAATTCTCTAATTGTGAAATCACATAAGAGCCTGACATGAAGACTGCTCCTGTAGTAAAGGGAAAATATATTAAAATATTTAAGTATCTAGTCAAATTCCAGTCTAACATGGTGTCTGTCTCAATGGGGAAGGGAAAGATCATTGGTCACATCCCTAATACATCAACATGTTTTTAACATTTAAACAGCAGTTATCCAAGCCCTAACCATGATGTGTAGTTGCACCTCATGGTCTGTACACCAAACATTGCAGCAATTCAAGCCAGTCATCATTTAGAAATGACACTACGTAAAACAAGTTCACTTTAGAGACCATTGCACAATTAATCTACGAGTCCCTTTCCCCTATATTCAAGTGGATATGAAGTTGAACGGCTATGCAATAGTTTCTTGAAAATATGAACATATCATGTTCTACCAGCAAGACAACAACCTTTTTTAAAAATTTATTTTATTTTTGTTAATCCAGCAGCAGGTCGTTACAAAAACATAAGGAATTGTACACCTGCGCGACCCAAAAAGGTTACGTACCATTGTTCACATTTAAGTCATAGAGCACTTTTTTACATTGCATCTATGCATAATTAAATAAATGACCTCCATGGACATGTCTCGTGCATTTACTTTGCCACTGTGTAATACTCTACATGGTGACCGTGTCTTCACATTCAAAAACTTCCCTGCACTCCCTAAGTGGTTTTGGATGTGACATAGTTGAGAGAATGCCCCTATGGTGTATCGTTGTCTCCTTGCGCTGATTTCAGGTATTGCACTAGTGGGTCCAAGAAGTCTCTAGGTCTCGAGGCCTGTGGTATGTCTTCTGCGTACGCCTCCAGTATCTCTCTGCAGTAGGTCATGTCAGCGATCCAGTCTTTAAGCCTTGAGGGTCACATGCTCCCCCAGCGCATTGCTATGCACTGTTTGGCGAGTAGAAGTGCAACTGCCAGGAATTTCCTTCGTCTAGCTAAATTGAGTTTACGTATTCCCAATATACATACCAAAGGGGTGTTTTGAATCTGCTCTGATAGCATGGTAGTGATCGTAATTGATCTGCAATGAACCATGTGTATTGTGTCTCTTGGGGTAGTTCTCTTCGGGTCCGTTATAAACGCCGTCAATGGAGAGGGGTATATACTGTCGTGTTCTATTGCTATGTGTGGAATATGTGCATGAGGTCTCGTCCAGTAGTGAGCATGTTGTGCCTGCGTGCAGTAGAAATATAGCTGGAGGTCTGGTGCCCCAAAACCCCCTTGGTGATAAGGCTGTGTTATGATTTGCCAGCTAATTCTGGCTTGCTTTCCCGCCCATGTTAAACGCTGTAAGACCGATCGTAGTCTAGTGGAAAAAGCCTGCGTAAGCCATATCGGTATGTTCCAAAACAGATATAGAAATCTAGGCAGTACTATCATTTTCTGTAGCACTAGTCTGTCCGCCAAGGAGAGGGGCATTTTTGTCCACTTCTCTATCTGATCCTCAAGTTTCGTCAAGGTTCTACCATAGTTCTCCCTCATTACCGTGTCTGGGTTGCGATGTATCCATATACCTAGATATTTCACCGGCTTCGTCTGCCTCTTTAGGGGATATTCCAGTGTAGGTCTTGTAGTTGCTGCTGTGAGGGGGATACCTACTGATTTCTCCCAGTTAATTCGGAGTAGTGTTCAAATCTAATATACTCTCTAATAAGTGGATTTAGATTGGTTTTGGGGTGGCTTGTATAGAGGGCCATGTCATCTGCATATAATGATATGCTGATGGGCCTAAGGCCAAATTGTAGGGCTGATCTGTAGTGTTTTTGACAAACTTTGCAAGCTAAGGGTTCTAATATTAATGCAAAGAGCATTGGTGATAGTGGGCAACCCTGTCTAGAACGCCGTGTGATATCAATTGGCTCGGATGTCAACCCATTTATCCTGACACGTGCCTTAGGTTCAGCGTACAATAGCGCTATCCACCTCAAAAAGCTCTCGGGAAAACCCATCCTGCGTGACACTGTGAACATGAAGACCCACTCCACTGAATCAAATGCCTTTGCCGCATCCAATAGGGCTGCGGCGGCCGGCGTGTCCAGATCTAGTTGGTGAGATAATGCGAATATTGTGCGAAAGTTATGTGTGGTTGACCACGTTGGCATGAAGCCAGCTTGATCTGGTAGAACTAGGTTACACAATTGTTGTTGTATTTGTGTTGCTACAATTTTTGCTAAAATTTTAGCGTGTATGTTCATTAAGGAAAGTGGCCTACAGGAACCACATTTAGTTAAGTCCTTGCCCGGCTTAGGGAGTGCTATTAAAAGTGCTTCCCGAAGGGATGTTGGGAGTGTGCCTTCCTCATAGGTTTCCTCATACATTTCTGCTAGATAAGGAATCAGTAGATCCCGAAATTCTTTATAAAATTCTCCTGGGAGTCCATCAAGACCTGGCGCTTTATTGTTGGGATGGGATTTTATCGCCTCTATGATTTCATCTTTCGTGATATGGTGGCAAAAATATTCACGGTGTGTGCCAGACAACCAAACCAGTCCTATATCGTCCAGGTAGTCATTTATTTCAGATGTTGATGTCGTCGACTGAGTGGTATATAGATTGGCGTAGTATTTAGTAAAACAATCTAATATTGCAGGGGTGTCATATACTGTCTGTTGGTGTTCAGTGTTGATCTGAGTTATGTACGTTTTTGTATGTGCAGGTTTGATTCTGCATGATAACGCCCGGCCAGGTCTCCCACCCTCTCCGTAACATCTGGCCGTGTATTTATGCGAAGCATATTTTATTAGTCGTCTGCAAACTCATGATATTTATCTATTAGTCATCTGATCTCAGCCAGTGTGGCACTATGTTGTGTTGTAGTGTATTCCTCCTCCAATTTTTTAATGTCTGCTTCTGTCATCTTTAGCTGTTGTTGAATATCTTGTAAAATGCCTACATGTTTTCTAATGCAGTGGCTCCTAATAGTTAGCTTAAAGGCCTCCCATAATGTTTTTCCACTATTGACCGAACCGGAGTTGTGGTCAAAGTAGTCCACAATCGCCTGGTGCAACTCGCTGCGGAATACCTGGTCCTTAAGAGCATTCTGCTGTAGTCGCCATGTACACTGTCTTGGAGCGTGGGTGGGGATAGCTAATGTGAGGAGTACAGGGGCGTGATCTGACAATGTTTTGGGTAAATGGTCAACTGCAGTGGTCCACGTGCATACATCCTGCGCTTACAGCCAATAGTCTATTCTTGATCATGTATGATGCGTTAGAGACAGACAAGTTCCTTCCTTTCGACCTGGATGTCGTAGTCTCCATATATGCACCATATCCCATTCCTCCATTTCCTCCCTGAGGACCTTAGCTGACTGTTTACTGTATCTATCATTACCGGTAGATCTATCTAGCGCAGGATCCAAACACGTGTTGAAGTCTCCACACCATATAATGGCTGCAGGTTGTAGTTCACGTAGTCGTGCCCAGATCCATGTATAAAAATGTGGATCATCATTATTGGGGCCGTATACAGTGACAATTGTGAGAGCTGTGCCTCCAAAGCTTCCCTGTACTATTACGTACCGACCCTGATCGTCTTTGATAGCGTTAAGGAGAGAGACTGGGATAGTCCTCTTGACCAATCGAATTACCCCGCTGGCATAGGAGGAATAGGAGGATGCCAGTTTGTATGTGGCCCATCTAGATCCTATCCTAAGTTCCCAGACATCTGACAAATGTGTTTCCTGTAGGCAGGCTATGTCTACCTTATGCCTGTCTAGGTAAGCAAAGACTTTCCGTATTTTCTGTGGATTGTGAAGTTCACGGACATTCCAGGTCATTATTGTTAACTTTCTATAATGTTTCGGAATGTTAGCCATATCACTTTCTGCTGACTTCTACTAATAGCAGATATCTGTAAAAACCTACATCGCCATGTACAATTACAACTGCAACTCTGCCACTGGACGGTATTTCCGGTTTGAGCCCCCCCTCCCACTCCACTGTACCCTTTATAGTGGAGCCAATCCCCCCAAAAAATGTTGCAATCCCTTCCCCGCATCCACCCCCTTCCCAAAGGAAAAAAGAGAAACTAACTTAACGGTGTGGTACACACTAGAGGGCGGGAACTTCCCAGCCAGATACCCCTGCAGTAAAATACAAGGGGGAACGCCAAAAATGCAAATTCTAATGCACAACAGAACCACCAGCTAATAACAATAAACAATATCATTGAGCAACATTTGCGTAAGTAATTGACATCTGTCGGAAACCAATAAACAGTAGCTTTAGCCTGATTTTGGACCTATACTGGTGCATACACAAGCAACTATAGACACCACAATCTCGACTCACGTCCCTTTATATCAACGTGTGCGTCCATCAGCGATCACCACCTCCACCGATAGTGCACCAATGTCCACAGATATCACCCAATCACTTGTGTGTCTTGGAGCTTCAGGATTTCCTCAAGTCACCAATTCCAGGCCAGCACCAGGTTCATTTATGAGGGCAGGCTTATCACTCCACATCTGATGTGGTGGCTTGGTCTTCCAGCCGCTCCCTTGGATATCTCCGTCTTGTGCTCTGCGAACCTTTTTGCTGAATATATTTCAGAATGTCCTTAGGTTCATTGAAGATTTTTGATTTCCCATCTTCCATGATTTTGAGTCTGGCAGGATACAACATAGCATATTTGATATTTAGATCCCGTAGCTTCCTTTTTGCCAGGTCAAATTTCTTTCACGCTTCTTGAACTGTTGGCATGAAGTCCGGATACAGTGATACCTCCATTCCCTCGTATTTCAGTGCTCTCAGCTCGCGAGCCTTCCTAAGGGTCACATCACGGTCTCTGTAATTAAGTAACTTAGCTATAATGGGTCTCGGCTGAGCACCCGCCGGCGGCGGCGGGGCCAAAGATCTATGCGCTCTTTCCACTATGAAGACTTCGGAGAAGCTTTCCTTGCTCATCAGGGCGATCAGCAGCTGTTCCACATATCGCTCCATAAGGCCTGTGTTTGATGTTTCTGCTATGCCCATCAAGCGTATGTTGCTTCTGAAGGATCTCGCTTCTAAGTCTTCTGCTTTCGCCGTTAGCGCCGTCAGTTGTTTATCCATTTTGGTCTGTTTGGTTTCCATTTGATTATGAGCATCTTCAGTTTCAGATATTCGGCGTTCGGCCATATCTATTCTCTCCATATGGCGGTCCATACGCTCAGCCATACGGTCCATCCTATACATGAGAGGGTCAATCTTTCCATCAATATTCGTGAGAGCTGCTTGGATAGATGAAAACATGGCCTGCACATCTCTGCTGGTGACATTGGTGGTGTGTACCAGCGCCTGCAACGATGCCTGCCGATCATCCGAGGTGGCCTCCTTAGTCTTTTTTGTCTTTTCGAAAGTGATCTTGGGCTGGTTCCTGTCCGGTTTGTCCATGTTTGATTTCCGCGTATTTATGTACTCAATGAGCACTATTGATCCTCCTCTTTGACCCCGGCCACCTTGTCGCAAGCACTTCCGGTCTAAGCTAACGCCTCGCCGATCAATGATTGTTCTTATTCACCGACCACCTTCACCCTGCACTCTTCTTGTCTGGCGACCAGCAGAAGCAGCTCACTCAGCTATGAGGACCTCTCCCCCACAGTCTCCGGCAGTACAAAGGCGACAGTGCAGGGGCAGTCCCACTCCAGTGCAAAGCCACCTGCCACACGCCGTGTATTTTAGAAATGTCCCAGTTGCTCCTTCTGTGGAACTTCTGACTTCCAGTACCCAATTGCAGCCTGGTTTGTAAGTTGGCTTCTGTGAAGAAGTGTATAATGCCCCACTCGCCTGGGTAGCAGTGACAACTGTTTAGGCTCACCTCACTTCTGGCATATCAGCGCACCTCCAGCAACCATCTATCGTGTCCTCTATTACACGCCTGGGGTGAGAGAGCAGCAGGTCAAGTGGGAAATCCTACAATCAGGCACAGCTCACCAATCCTTTAATAGTCTATGCCCCTTAGCCGTCTTTGCACAACTTTCTGATGGGTGCAATATGTCCCACTGAGCAGCAATAGCTGAGCTCCAAGCTTCACCTCATACAGGCGCTGCCAGCAAACCGCAGTCCACTACGAGGCCGGAGCGCAATGGCAGCGGCCCGCTGCAGCGGCTTCTCACTGCCAGTCTCGTTCTCCCGTCGCCACCAGCAGCACACACTCCTCTCTCCGGGGGGCCGCGCAGTTACCGCTGCCGCTAGCAGAAGCCCCAGATCTTCTGCGACCTCACTCCGGACCCGTCTGCTGGTCGGGTCCGCCGGCGTACGTGCACCGCGTCTCGGCGCAGCCTCACACTTTAAGATGAGGTCGCAGTTTCGGTTTCCAGGCCACAGGCCTCCGTGATGGCTCACATCCGTTTTGGGCAGCGGGAGTGTTTTAAGGCCCCAGGGTGGTATATTAGCGAGAACCAGTGGCGTTCCTCATTTAAGCTGACTCGGCGCTAGGTTCCAGGGCTCCGTGTGCACATATATTTCAGCGCTTGTCTTGGCGTCCGAGAGGAGCTCACTCACAATGCGGCCATCTCTCAGCTTGGCTAGCTCCGTGCCCCACAGCAAGACAACAACCGTGAACGTTTAAACAGTGAATGCATGTTCTTCCAACAGCAAGCACTGAGCTCCTAAATTGTTGCAGCTAGAATAAACATTACCACTGAAGAGAGCACATTTCGACTATTTAATAAAGAGAGGAAAAAGACTATGGGGCATATTAACAAGGGCTTTATCTCCGCATTTTTGGCTTACATAGCCAAAAAAGCGGAGATAAAAGCAGCGCCTTATTTACAAGAGGGTGCTAACATGCATGTTAGCACCCTTTTTCCCCAACGCCTCACTTTGCATCTCCAATGAGATGCAAAGTGGGCGTTACAAGGCGTACCCAAGATGGACAACCTTGCAAATATCGCTGATGTTTACATCGCGATATTTACTAGGCAGCCCACATGATTTTAGCACACATTAGATTTTGGCAAAAACAGCAGTGTTCGCCAAAACCTCTGCAAAAACGTCTGCCAAAATCCTGACTTAGCCATCCCTAACATAGGGGTGGATTATGCTGATACGACCCTGTGGGTCGTATCAGCAAGGTTATCGCCCTTTTGCAGGGAACATCACTGGAAAACCAGCGATGTTCCCTGCAAAAGGGCGATAACCTCGCTATCTCTGGAATTTTTATCGCCCTGGAGTAACACGTTGTTAATAACGTGCTACCAGGGCAATAAATACCAGAGATAGCCTGCTATAATATAATTATCACTAAGCACGGCCAGCGATAATTATCACTGCCCGTTGTTAATATGCCCCTATATGCGTGGAATATTGAACTGGTTGCACAGTAAAACTTTTAAAAGTATTGTTTTCAGTGCAATCAGGCTAAGTCCCAAAATAACTTTTAAGGTCTACTTATGCTAACTTAAATAACCCATGTATTTACATGCTGACGGGCATTTTACCTTTCACTACACATATGGAGAAATAAGTGAGAAGATTTAAAATATGCAGAGTATAACTGCAAATAAATCTGACACCAATTCGTATCAACTTTAAAATGCTTAATTATGAAAATACACCACACTTACTTCATTTACGACTCATCTATGTTCATTTCGCAGGAAATTTTAACAATTTTAAATTTGCTATCAGTGGGCAGAATCACTTGCTGGCAAAAATGCCAAGGAGGTCTGATAGTTTAAATCTAAATTGAATTTCTATAGTGCTTACTACCCCTGATGAGGCGTTGAATCGCTTTACGGCATGTAGTGTGCTTCCCAGGAGCTATAAGGTTTAGTATTGCATACTACGTAACCATTCCATTCATCTACTCCAGTTTCTTTGTGGTAAATAGTGTGTAATTATTAGAGGGGTCTATATTAGAAGCACATGCTTGCTGCTATAGACAGTGTTATGGTTTTAAAAAAGGTAGGTTAAGACTGACAAGCGTGACATTTAGAGTAGTTTATATACAGAAGAGGCAGGCAGAAGGTAGAAGGCGCATTTTAAACAATAAGGGTTGGAAGTAAAAGTTTCATTGATGATCAATTTTTCGTGCTGGATTTTGAGGAATATAGCAAGTGGACATTATTTGCATGCAATCTTTTGTATGTACACCCGTTGAAAGAAACAGTGTTAAATTCTGCTCTGAAGTAACGCAGCTTTTACAATCTTTCAAGAAGCACCTAAGAGTTGGCACATATATTTCTGGAACTAAAAAAGGAACCCCATTGCTTGTAGAGACCTCTTTACAAGTTACTGTCAAGCAGTGTGACATTTAACCTCATCCCATAACCCGTAATTGCAATTAAAAATTCACAACACCATCACCCCACTATATGAAGTGCAAGCAATAT
The DNA here is from genome assembly GCF_964204655.1 of Triturus cristatus. Classification (NCBI taxonomy): domain Eukaryota; kingdom Metazoa; phylum Chordata; class Amphibia; order Caudata; family Salamandridae; genus Triturus; species Triturus cristatus. Next base: position 241,606,994 of record NC_140582.1, read on the forward strand.
ATTTTTGTTTTGAGAAGAGAAGAATCTTTATTGTTGATTAATAAAAATCATTACAATCGAAGAGTATAAAATATACATTGATTTGAACATTAAAAAAATAAGATTATATAAACATAGTCAAACAATTGTGTTTTCTTCCAACGACAAAGGCACAACAATACATTGCTAATTTTACAATGGTTTTGGAGATAGCATATTTCAGTTCATTTGTCACTCCTTATAGCAACGCTCCTCTGTACGTTAATAAAATCTTCCATAAAACTATCAATACTATGTTACTTTTTAAAATCCTGAATTAAAATGCCATAGATAAAGTGCCATTATACCTTTTCTTTCCAAAAGTGCTAACCTTACTTAAATTCACGTTCAATATCAATATTTAAAAATTCAAGTGTTTCACACGGGTCAACATAAAACAACACTTCTTGGTATATAATAATAAAATCTTCCATAAAACTACCAGCACTACATTTCTTTTTTAAATTCATAAATTAAAGTGCCATAGTTAAAGTGCCATTATACAATTCCTTCAGAAAGTGACTTTCTTGCTTAAAACAACATTCTATATTATTATAGCATTACTTTCAAACCCAGAAAGACCCCTTTTTTTTTACTACAGCAGTATATTCAATGCTGTGAAGTATTGATACAGTTTGTGCAAATCATTTGAACCAAACATAAACTACACATATAATATAAAACACATGGGGACACATGATTCATGCATTTTACCAGCCACAAACGGCGGATTTGCAGAATTGGGCAGTTTGTGACCGGTAAAATGCATTTTGGCATGTATGAATTCCAATTTGCTATTCGGTAACATGATACTGAATCACAATTTGGAATTCCGAATACATACCAATTCGGTATTAGGAAGAGGCTTGTGTTTAAGGTCTCCCTTCCTAATACCAATCATAGCAGTTGCAAAACATTAGCATTTTACCACCTACTTCAAGTAGGTGGTAACCCATTCGCAAACTTGAAGGGGACCTCAAGGGACCCATTCCCCTTTGTGAATGTTCATTAGAATATTTTTTAAGAGCCAGCAGTGGTCCCACATACCTGCCTGCTCTTAAAAAATAGAAATACAAATTTTCATTTTGTCCTTTTTAAATGCAGCCCGTTTTCCTGTAAGGAAAATGGGCTGCTTTTAAAGAAGAATGATTGTTTTATTTAAAAGCAATCACACTCATGGTGGTCTGCTGACCCCAGCATGCCACCATCCCAGTGATTTTAGCGATTCCTAACGGGTCGCTCATTGCGACCTGCCTCATTAATATTAATGAGGAAGGGCGTTTTGCAACTAATTAGGAACTGCTAAATAAAACTCATGGAGTTTCATACATTCAAATAGTGATTACCTAATTGCGATTCGTAGAGTATTGCAATTAGATAATCGCTATTTGAAATAATGATACATCTGTCTCATATTATGTAAACATCCACCAACTTAAAATATAACAAGGCAATTTATAAACACATTGCACAAATCATAAGAAAATGTATGTGAGCCATTTAATGTCTGATTTTAGAAGGTGCTGTCCCCTACGACCACCAGAAGAGCACCGGGCCCCACAGGAACAGACAGAGTGCCCTGCAGAATGGATGTGTCTGAGCTCACCTTGACCCCCAGCATGCACCTTGCCTCATAGTGAAGCAACCTTGGCCCTAAATTGTCTAAAAGAGACAGTGGACTGGCACATTGTGGCTGAGTGGCAGGTTTGGAATGGTGGAAGGGAACCACATCTGGATTTTAGGATGGGGCTTCCGGGTTAAGGAAGGCAGTGTTAGATTTAAGGCCCTTGGAACTGTTCTTTGGTGACTGGCAAAGCTTCATGTTGTGCTTTAAGGAACAAGGGGACCCAAATACAATTGGTAAGCGACCTTGGATAATTACTAGTTTTAGGCACAGTGGTCCCTGAACAAGGGTAATGAAAAGGAAAAAGATGAATATAGACTCAGAGTCAGTACTATATTTGAAGCTGTCCAGCCGGACAGGGATATTTTTAATATTTAAAAATTCGAACAAAGGCAATCAAGTGGGACACAAGCCTGCATCCAACTTGCCATATAAAACAAACAAAGAGTAACAGAAAAAAGCTCAGGCAGAGTGATTTGTTTGCATGTTGCACATTCTGATAGCACAAACAAGGATGTGGTGGGACACCGTTACACATAAACAATATTCAATAGGAAAGTGTATATGACGTACATAAGTCGACGGCGTTTTGATCCCTTTTAAACATATTGGGATCATCATCAGGACATTTACATTAGCATGCCTGAATATTCACCACAGCCTTTGTTCAAATTTTTAAATATTAAAAATATCCCTGTCTGGCTGTCTAAACAGTATGTTAGGATGATATTGAATGTAGGAAATTAATTCAATCAATTGCAGTGAAACCTTGCAGTAATGTTCATGATATATGGTGTGTCCAGCTCCTTTTAACTGAAGAATATTTAATACGTCCTGGTGGTCTCTCTGGTTCTTTTATTGATCATACTGATGGTCTTGATGTATGGGTGTTGCTCACCTAATAAAATCTCGAATACCCCCTGAGTACCCCTCAATTGTCTTCTCCACAAGATTGTAGACTCCACTTCTTCTGCCATGTATGTGCCCTTGACATTCCATACGTATATCTTCCTGCCCTGTATAGATTAGGGGTTTCTCTGTCATTGCCAAGAAATGTATAGATGTGTATACAATCTCCTACACCATCCCCTTCTACACAATCAAAGTTTAATTAATTCTGTCTCTCCTGTTGTCAAGTCTTATTGACACGCTCCTTGCTATGGCTATGCCCACGGTTCCTCATTCAGATAATCAATACTCTTTTTTAAAAAAATGTACCACTTGGATTCTTCCATCTTGAGGAATTGAAACATAGCTTAGCTACAAGTGTTGGCAAAGCAGACTCCTTCAGCACTTATTAGCATAACAGTGACCCAAATAACTTCGTAGCAGATCTTTCCAGCATCTTCCAGCATTCCTGCATCCCCTACACCATACTCTGCATGGACATGATATCTCTCATGATGCCGTTGGCTCCTAAATAAACATACAAGTTTTTTCCCTACTGTTGCCTTTAGTGCTGCTACCAGTACTCATATTTTAAAATCATATACCTACTTGTGTATGGTTTTCACTGTTACTAAATCTTATGTAGAAACACATCCATCTTTGGGTGCTACAATCCCACATATATTATTCAAACAGAAATTTGAAAATCCTGGAACACCAGATATTAAGAAGTGGTTCATTTTAATAAAAGCTCTCTATTTAAAGTCAAATACATATGTTCGCAAATAATATGAGCACAGGCTTTCGTGGCCTGATATGACCGTGACATTGACATTAGGGGAGACGTTGTGGTGTAATGGCTAGAGCTGGGGAACAAGGTTCGAGTCTCGGCCTGAGCTCTACATCCTTTGGATTTTGGGCAAATCACTTAGGGCCACGTGTACAAAGAAATCTTTTTGCAACTTCCTAATTGTAAATCTTTGCGATTCACAATTAGAAATTTGTAAACAGTAATGTACTAATGTGTCTCAGACACATTTAGCGATTCCCAGTGGGCTGCAAATTGACTCACCTCATCAATATTCATAAAGTAGGAAGATTTGAAATCGCTAAAAACACAGGGATGCTGGCCTGCAGGGGACCGCAAATCACCAGTTCTGGGTTTGCTTTTAAATAAAGCAACAGTTTTTTTTTAACGCAGCCTGTTTTCCTTAACCCCTTCAGTGCCCATGACGAGATGGTCTCGTCATGGGCCGCGGTTGCGCTGTGCCCATGATGAGACCATCTCGTCATGAACTCCGCCCGCTAATAGAAAGCCCGGCACAGGGCGGGGAAAGGGCGGGGCACACAAGGGGTTAAAGGAAAACGGGATGCGTTTCAAAAACAAAAATGACATATTTCAGTTTCATTTTTTAAGAGCAAGCTGCTCCTATAAAAAAGATTTTGCAACCATTCACAAAGGGTAAGAGGTCCCCTGGGGACCCCTTCCCCTTTGTGACTGGCTTACCACCTACTTGAACTAAGCAGTATCCTGCGACAATTTTGCGATCACATTCCAGTCACAAAATATACATTCATCCCCCTGAAACTCGCTATTAGGAAAGGATGCCCTTGACACGCCCCTTATTAAAACCGACTCGCAAACCCTATTTTGTGAGTCGGTAATAGGTTGCCGAATCGCAAAATAGGTTTGATACATGTGAAAAGGCTATGTAGTGGTTGCACAATGCCCGATTCTCCGGTTTGCACTATAAAAAAAAATGCATTACAAATACAAAAAATAAGGGGACTGCAACAAGTTAAAAATAAAGGATAACCCTTCTGACTTAGGGGCATATGTACAAGGAGTTAACGCCGCCATAGCGCACATTTTACTTGGTCTTAAAAATGTTGCAAACACTTGGGGCCTCATTTCAGAAGGTTTTGGTGCTGGACAGCGCTGCAAGGAATGTTGCTGCACTGCCCTGCAACAAAACTACAGGATAGGAATGCGCACAATCAATAAGATAGGGCGTATTCCTGGGCCTCATTTATGAAATGTGTTGCATCGCTGTGACAAAACAGCGTTGCAGCACTTTTCACTAAACCCTTCTTACGACACCATGGATGCGATGTATTCACTGTACGGCGCTCCATGTCACAACTAATGACAGATACGTCTGGAATCCTGACATATCTGTCAGCGCTAAAGTCATGCATTGCTACAGTTGTGTTACAAGCATTACACAACTCCAGCAATGCATGGGGCCAGCCTATCCCTGTGGCACTGCGTCACCCTTATGCCAGCCATAAGGCAGGCATAAGGTACAGATGCAGTGGCTTCCTACAGTTGTTGCAGTGAAATCTGATAAATTTCACTACGCCACTCCTATGAAGCTTTGTTGCATGGGAACGCCCACCCTGCATACATCATACCCAGCCGCTGCTACTGCAGGTAAGAGCAGTGGGGCGGTGGGGCCAGGTGAGGGGGGATTTCGAGAGACGACCATGAGGAGAAATTAAATAATTATTTAATTTCCCTTCATGGTCGTCTCTCGAAATTACCCCTCACCTGGCCCCCCCCTACCGTTCTCACCTGCAGCGGCCGCTGCTGATCATACCTGATGCAGGTATAATGTGGCACAGGGCTTCACAAGGTCACGCATATGCCTAGCTGCGTCACTTTGCAAATATGGCACAACGAGGTGCAAGAATCACGCTGCAAGTACATGAAGAAAATGACGCATTGGTGGGGTGAAAGGGTCTCATGAATAAGCCTCCCTGTAGTTTTCCCCTACACTGGCGCACAATGGCTACCATGTGCCAATACAGGCATCCTTGCGCCCTGGTGCAAGGGTGACTGTGTTGCAGAGTTGAATGATGTTGTGGCTCCATCACTTCTCGAGACGTCTGCAGGTGCGTCTGGACTAGTGGAGGGCGGGACTGAACTTATTGGCCTTCTTGGAGTGTTGTTTGCCTGGTCTTTTCTAAAAGGGTGTTAGGAGGTCGACACAGTTGGAGATCCATTGGTAGAGGTTGCACTCTGCGGTGTTATCATCTGTAAGTGTTGGTGGAGTGGTGGTGCTGAGGGAGTTGACTAGAAGTTCTTCGGGTGGCCTTGATCTAGCTGTGAGAGGGGGTGATGATGGCAGTTGTGTACTATGGGAATGGTGAAGACGTGATGTATACAATGATGGTCAGTCCAGAAGAGTCTGGTGGTGTGGCTGTAGTTGAAGTTCCCGCTGGTGAAGAAGACGCACTCGAGCATGTGTCTGGCTATGTGGGTTGGTGTGGTGACTAGCTGCTTGAGTCTGATGTTGGTGAGGTTCCCCAGGAGGGGGGTGGTGTTCTGGTAACAGGGGTTGTCCAGATGGAACTTGAGGTCTCCGAGTAGGATATAGTCGGTGGATGGGAGAGCCTGGGGAGCAATGAGGTCTACAATGGCCTCGGTGAATGGTGGGCCATAGTCTGAGGGCCCTGTAGATGAGTGTGCTGCAGAGGATGGTGTTGGGGTTGGTCCGGATTTGGAAGTGGAGGTGTTCCATGGTCACCATTGGGTCACAGTGCGTGGTCAGTCGGAGTGTGCTTTTGTAGATGATGGCAATGCCTCCTCCTGGACAGTCAGGGTGGTCATTGCAGGTGATTTAGTAGCTGTCAGGGATGGCGATGGCGATGTCCGGTCCAGAGTAGATTTAGGTTCAGGTTTCTTTGAAGAAGGTAGTGTCTGAAGAGGTCCCAGATGTCTGTGACATATTTGTGGAGGGACCGCACGTTGAGGAGGATGGAGTTGAGCCGGTTGGGTGCGCTGTTGATCAGCTGGACGGCAAGAGGTGCTGGTGTGCTGATGTGGCAGAAGGTGCATTTGAAGTCTTGACAGGCGCAGGTGCAAGGGTATTCTTTGGTGATGCTAGATAGCAGGCAGCGTGGCGTCCATGGTTGAGGGTGTGAAGGGTGCTGGCATTGTAGCCGTGGAGTGTCAGAGAGGCAGGGTCCCTGGTGCTGGACACAGTACAGGGCAGGACAGACACAGCCAGGCTTGCCTTTGGCTTCCATTTGGCTCACCAGAGGAACGCCTGCTGTGCATGGCCCCACAGCATCCGCCATTAAGTAGTGCTGCAGGGGGGCTGGACAGCTGCGTGGAGGGAAACGCAGGAAAGGACACTGGAGGGGCGGGGACATGGGTGATCGCAGCGGCAACGAGGGAGAGGATAGGGAAAATGAACTGCAAAAAGCACAGGAAAAACAAAGCCAAACACAGCAAAGATAAAGAAATAAAGAAAAATGTAGGAAAGCAACAGAGAAGAGTAGAAAGATTAACCGGAACAGCGGACAAGAGGGACAGGAGGGCAGTCAAGCTGCAGAGCAGTGACACTCCATCACTGGACCACCAGGGATGAGGCGCTGACAGGAGCCTGCCGTGGAGGAGGGTCCGAACACCTTACCTCCGTGTCAGGGGAACCAGCAGCAGCAGATGGGGTCAGCAGCAGCAGCAACCAGACGGCGCAGCGCTGTGGCAAGAGGAAGTCCACTAAGAGTTAGTCCCCCATACACCCAAAAGCAAACTAACAGGGGGCAAGGAAAGGCAGCACCACCCGGTTGCCTCTTCTGATCTTACAATGACAACCAGATTCTGTATTCCCCAGTACCCCAGTGAGTAACAGTGGATCAAGCTGCATACTCAAGGGTCTAGGTTAGAACCGGCCTTTATGCCTCTGTCACCCACTGCCACCAATGGCCGTTTTCAGTGAATTGAGCAAGTAAGTGCAGTCCCCCACCAGTCTTGTGCAGTGCCCTGGGGAACAACCTTTACAACGCAACTTTTACAACGCACTACCTTTACAACGCATTTTTTACAACGCATAATCCATTACAACGCATGACATTACAACGCATACCATTACAACGCATTTTTAAAAACTACCTTTACAACGCATTCCATTACAACGCATACTACCATTACAACGCATACCATTACAACGCATAATATTACACTACACTATCCAACACTTACCCTACTGTTGCACCCCCTGGAGTTAGAATAGTAATTTTTACCCCTATACTATCCAACACTTACCCTACTGATGCACCCCCTGGAGTTAGAATAGTAATTTTTACCCCTATACTATCCAACACTTACCCTACTGATGCACCCCCTGGAGTTAGAATAGTAATTTTTACCCCTATACTATCCAACACTTACCCTACTGATGCACCCCCTGGAGTTAGAATAGTAATTTTTACCCCTATACTATCCAACACTTACCCTACTGATGCACCCCCTGGAGTTAGAATAGTAATTTTTACCCCTATACTATCCAACACTTACCCTACTGATGCACCCCCTGGAGTTAGAATAGTAATTTTTACCCCTATACTATCCAACACTTACCCTACTGATGCACCCCCTGGAGTTAGAATAGTAATTTTTACCCCTATACTATCCAACACTTACCCTACTGATGCACCCCCTGGAGTTAGAATAGTAATTTTTACCCCTATACTATCCAACACTTACCCTACTGATGCACCCCCTGGAGTTAGAATAGTAATTTTTACCCCTACACTATCCAACACTTACCCTACTGTTGCACCCCCTGGAGTTAGAATAGTAATTTTTACCCCTACACTATCCAACACTTACCCTACTGTTGCACCCCCTGGAGTTAGAATAGTAATTTTTACCCCTATACTATCCAACACTTAACCTACTGTTGCACCCCCTGGAGTTAGATTAGTAATTTTTACCCCTATACTATCTAATACTTACCTTAAATGTAATTTAATATTATGCGTTGTAATGGTATGCGTTGTAAAGGTAGTATGCGTTGTAATGGTAATGCGTTGTAAAGGTATTTTTTTTAAATGCGTTGTAGTGTCCTGCGTTGTAATGTCATGCGTTGTAATGGATTATGCGTTGTAAAAAATGCGTTGTAAGTGCATGCGTTGTAAAAGTGTGCGTTGTAACGTCATACATCCAGTGCCCTCGGTGATATAGGTAAGCCGCAGTGCAGGGATTGCTCAGGGCACGGTCTGCATCACCCACAGGTGCTAGGCCTGGGCCTTACTCGCCCCCAGGCCTCCTCCGCTATGCGTCCCACCTTCTCCTCACCTGACATTGACTCCGGGAATCAATGCGATGCACTCTTTCCAAATCTGTGACTCAGCCAGCAGGAGCCACAGCCAGGTGGGATTTCACAAGCCTGGGTACAGCAGTCACCGCCGAGTCCGTTGGGGAACCTCCCGATGCAGGTGTGGCAACATGGCCCCCTTAGGTGCAATGTTCCAGCACTCCCACCATACATGTTTGGTACAGCTCAGGGGCCTCAACCTCCACAGCGTCCGGCCAGCACAACATCCTACAGCATGTGATGCAGAGAGGCGCGGCGCACCATTGATAATCTCCTCTGTGCACCCGTGGTAGTGGTAGATCATAGTATGCGATGCAGACCTCCCCACATTGGTGCACAGGAGCGCCTCTACCATTCACAGCTCCAAGAGGTGCAAGGTGGTCTTCTCACACAGGTCAGCAATGTGTCTCCATGCAACCTGCCAGATGTCACCACCAGGTAAGGGCAATCGGCGTGCCTCAATTTCTACTGCAACGGCCCAGCAACTCCACAGCACCTCCGTATCCCACTGCGGGTCCCAGACGCAGGCCCAGCGAGATCTCGGGTCCCCAGGGACTGTCCTTGCTTTCAAGGTTTTGGATGCAATAGTGTTGCAAGGAGTGCACAATAAAAAGTGATGCATCACTGGTTTGGCACTGCGATGTGCCTCTTTTCATAGATGTAGCCCTGAATTTCCTCCTCCAATGGTACTCTGGCTGGTCATCCTGCCTGTTGTGGGGGGTTGGCGGGGTGTTGATCTGTGCTCACTTAGCCCTGGCTGTTCCATTCTGCATTCCATTGGTTTTATATTCTATTTTTCATTGGAGGTGGACTTATAGGCTATTTTTGCCTCTAGAGGCAAAGAATGTCACGTTGGGCTGACTAACATGAGTTTTTTTTGCCTCTAATGGGCCTTTTGTCAGTTTTTGCCCGCTAACGTCAGAATTTGTATCTCCTTCACGCTAGTGTTACCGGTAGTTTTCACCGCAGCTACCTGAAACTATCGCCATGTGGCGGCTTATTGTAAATACATCACTAATAGGGCAACAGTTGTTGGTGATAGGCCGCGTTAAGAAAACTGCCACTAACTAGCATTAGCGTTAGTTAGCGGCAGTTCTTGTACATATGCCCCTTAGTTTTTCAAGCTAAAATGTAAACCTTAAACTTAAACGCCCTCCAAAATTTTTCACTTTGAATTTAATGCATCGTTTTTTCCATAGATGTCTGTTTACTTAAATCTTGCTGCCAATCTTAAGTTTTATGTTTATGTATCAATTTTGCACTTATGGAAGAAAACTTTCTTGCCACATTCAAGGCTTTCAGATTAAAGGTTTCCATCCAGTGAATCACAGTGAAGGACCATCAGAAAGGGAGAGCCTCTAAGTGAAGTGTCAGATGTCAACTGCAACCTAAAGAAGAAAGCATAGTATCACTGTACCTGTGTGTCTGCTACACGTCCAGCATTCATATAAAACAGATAATTTAAATGTGCCCAAGGCAGATTATGGGCATGACATTGCCCTTCAGATTAACCCGCTTGAACATTCCATTTCCATTTGTGTAATGCCTAGATGGAAGAGGTATCAAAATATTTGAATTGTGATTTAGATGAGATCAGGATAGGTTTTGGTCTAGTCAGCCTATTCATTCTTTGAACCGTAAAATCGCTTTTAGGAGTTTCCCTGACTCAAGGAGATTATACTCCCTAATCTTCAAGAGTAGGGATTTGGATGATTGGCATTTCACCTACCAGTTTTTCAGAGCACATTCCTAATCCCACTAACCCGTGGGATTCTGGCATGGAATTCCACTCTTAGGTGTGCATTTAATGTGTGAGTGACTGCTTTGAGTTTTACTCTGGATAAGGCAAGGCAACCAATGAACTCTTCTTACAGTGGTGGAGATGTGTTCAGTTTTCGATCTTTGGCTACTACTCTAACCACATAGGCTTATCGCGTTTATAAATAAAAATCGATTTATTTAGGGCTCCTAAAGACCTGAAAGTAATACTAGTCAATTCAATGCAAAATATATTTTTTCAATCTTCAGACAAAATGCATCAAAGAGCAAAATACAATACATCACAACAAAAACTCATCATAAAAACTTTTAATACTGATACGAGTAGAAATATAAAAACATGTCTTCGGTGCTGAATGGGCTACTACAACAAAGTGCGTTAGTTTAGCAATGTGCTACCACCCCTGCCAAAACATCTCCATTGGTTTCCAGCCTTGAATAAAACAATTTATGGGATGCAATTCATCACAATTACAGAAAAACTTTTCATGATTTGAACATTAAAATATCAAAACAAAAAATCAGTAAAAAAGGACATAGTTTCAGTGCAAAATGAGCTACTGCATAAAGTGCTTTACAACGCGATGAGCTACCTCCGCTCCTATTAACCCTTCATCGATTTCCTACTTTGAATGGACATTTTAAGGAATCAACTAAAACAGATATCTGGGCTACCTAACATCTGAAGCTATGTTAGGGCCTCCCTACATTTCTTAAAAGCAAATTATTTCAGAATATGCTGAAGACAAAGTTGAAAGATACTTCGATAAATTGTGCAAAAAAAATTAGGGGCATATTCACAAGCTCCTATCACCACGGGAACGCCACTTTTTTTGATGTTCCAGTGGCGATAGGGCCAGTGCCCTATTCACAAGGCAGCGTTAACCTACTTAATGTGGCTTAAAGCCACGATAAGTGACTTAACGCTGCCTTGAGAATAGGGCTCCTTTCATGCTCAACTTAGCGTGAAAGGGGGTGTGCAGTGGGTGTTGCAATGGGCGTACCACCGCAACACCCATTGAGTTTGACGCTACCGCCTAGTATCAAGGGCGGCGATAATAGGAGGTACTGCCAAACTTAAAACCTAGAAAAATCAGATCTTAAGGTGGCTAAACGAGGAGAAAACCTTTATTTCTCCTCGTTTTTGCTTTTCCCTTGTGTGCTGCATGTAGCAGCACACATGGAAAAAGCAAACTGGCATTTTTGGTTTGTTAATGCACAGGAAGGGACACCTTCCTGTGCATTAACAAACTTCCCTGCTCACATGCACCCTTGCGCTCTGGTGCAAGGGTGCCTGTTTTGGCGATAAATCGTGAGATTTATCGCCGTTGATGCGGGCAACGCCAGTCTGCACCACATTCTTGTGAAAAGGGTGCAGACTGGTGTTTCCGAAGTGGCGGTGAGAGGCGTTAGGCCAAGGAAGCTAGCGACTCTCACCGCCACTTCATTGTGAATATCCCCCTTAGAATGCAACAAAGATTGCTTAGCCATTCAGTCTCAAGAAAATACTGGTAAATTGCTGTCCCTCGCCTTCGCCCCATCAGTAAAGCACAGAAGACGCCACACAGTACCTGTCATGAATCCGAAGAGGAGGGACCTCTCCCACCATGTAAGTTCCAGAGTTAGATGGAATGCTATATCTCCTGTCGCTAGTGCGATAAAATAATTGCGGAGTCTTTACTAAAATCCTTCTCTGTTCTCTGTTAGAAAGTGAACTCTGCATGGCAGGATTTAACCAGTCTCTTTCTTATTTACTTAATTTATCGGGGGGCGATAAACATTTTCAGGAGACCAATGTCAGTGAAGGACTTACCAGCATAATTCAAGCAAGGAATAGAAAACCCCGTATCCAAACTCAGGCAATCTAAAATAACTTCTCTATTTAAACTTGCTTTAATGTTGGTCCACGCGCTTACTTCTAAATTAAGTTCAGAATTTAGAATAATATTGGGGGTAGGTATTTGGAGATTCGGTAACCACCTACAAGTCCTGTCTATTTCTACCTGTATGAGGGAAACGTTGTGGTATCCCCCAATGCCCCTCCATATGTATCTGTAGGGACACACTGCAGATTATAAATATTATGGTAATGGAAAATAGTGCCCCTACCCTCCCTACGGGCAAGATTAAATAGAGACCTAGTCGCCCTACCTAGTTTCAGGAGCACTGCATTCTCTTGGAGTTGCCAAGAGTTGGAGGAATGCAAGGTAACACTCGAATAACAAAAGTTCTGTACCGAGCTTAGGGATTGCTCTTGCAACTCTAAGGATGATAGATTGCTCCTGACTGGTCCACAGGCCATTATGTGTCACTTCCCATAATTGGTTAATATGTCATGGTTACCCATGACTGATACAAAAGATTCTACCAGAGTGTGCAAAGTCAATATAATACCCTATGATTGTTTTAGCTGTGGTCGGTCTGTCTTTCTCCAGAAATGAATGCATTCTAGATAATGTGTGTATGTGATGGCTACAGGTTTGGTGTGTTCTTCTATTGCTGGTGGCTGACGCCCAGCGCCTATGCGATTTACTTCAGCTCCTTGTAAGATCTACAATTAGCACAGCTGTTTTGCCACATCATATGGCTTACATCCAACTAACACAAGCTGTTTCCCTAGTATTTAAAGCTGACCAGTGCTAGTCCTTATGTTTAATGTGCGTGAGTATCTGCAAAGGGCTGCAGTGTCTTTTACCTGTATTAGCTTTGACTGGAAGCAACAGTTGAGAGCATACATTGTGCGCCTGGCACCTAGGGATAGAAACGGGTTCTGTCCTCGCATATGTACAATAAAACAGATATTATGCAAAAAAATTTAAAAATTGATTTGTAGAAACATGTCCCTCACGGCTTCTGAGTATAACATGCTGAACAATAGGTCTGGTTTGAATTGTGCCTGCTAACTTTGGTCAGGGACAAATAAATGGACCTGCTCATTTTTAATAATATTTTAATATACAGGTTAAACAAAATCGTCTGTTTTTGTTTTGCGAAATATTTCATTTACGCAAAAAATTAATACCAAAATTAAGAACTGGTCTGAAAATAAATTTCACGCCTCTGCCTAAACACGGAACCCAATTAAATAACAAATGCTGCCTCAAAGGAAAACTGTCAAATATTTGTAGCAAGCTGATGCCATGCAGTGGCCTTTCATTCAACACCAAGGAGACATTGATAATGCATGCTCTAACCACAGCGACCTAATTACAACTGCTAATTAGTATAACTGTGAATTAATGAGCGGATAGAGGACACTGCAAAGCTAGGCTCACACCTACAATCTATATTAACCAGCATTCACATACGTCTCTTCCTTTTGTCACTGGTATTGACCGATTCTGACCGTCCTGTGGCAGCGCTTGACACATCAGTGCTTTATTGAGGGCAAGATGGATCACATGCTTATCTGCTGCAAGATGGCTGCCGGCGTACAGTACGTTAACAGCAGCATCCAGATGTCAGTCTGTCATCTATCTCTCTTGAGGTTACAGTGCGTCCATTCAGTACATCGTGCTATTAGGATGCCATCAGCGACTGACAACTCAGATAACCGAGAAGTATGGCGTCTGATGGGATTTGAGCAGTTCGAGGCTATTTCCATTAACACAAACGCTGTTGGCCAGACCTCAGTGCTTTCTGCCGATTCTGACAGCAAAGTAAAGTGCACATAAAGATGTGTTTCACGAATAAGTAGAGGTGGGGCAGTTAACAAATTTACAGGGATAGCAGAGCCTGATCCGAGTCAAGGGCCTGATTCGGATCTTAGAACCTGTGCACGAGATGAGCCCTGAAAATGTTTGCTATCAAAATAAAAAAACAAACATGACATAAAATGCGATAAAGTCGCTCCAAAATTCAAAGGCTTGTATTTCTTTAAAATGTGAAGCAAGTTTTGACATTAACATATAACATTATAGCACTGCTGTAGAAGGTCTTATTAAAAATCACAGGGGCATATTATCAAGGACGGCGTTAAAAATTATCGCCGGTTTAGCGACAGAAAACTGCCACTAAAGCGGCGATAATGGGCTTGATAATATGCCCTGGAGAATTCCAATAGAAGTCTATGTTGTGGTGTGAACATGGGCTTCTATTGGAATTCTCCAGGGCATATTATCAAGCTCATTGTCGCCGCTTTAGCGGCAGTTTTCTGCTGTTAAACGGGCGATAATTTTAACGCCTTCCATGATAATATGCCCCATAGTTTTAAAATATAAACTATTATTAGAGCACTAAGAGGAAAGACAATTGTCATGTAAACCCTGTAGTAGGCCACATTATAATAGACATTATAGTTTATTAGGTCTAGCACAACAGATTTTTGTACAACTGGTATTTTGAACTCACATATTTATAAGTGCCATCATACGCGATAATGAAGAAAAAAAGTTTTGGCCAAATACTCATATTTGCCTAAAATCACACAATTTAAGAGGGGAAGACGCAAATTATTCAGGTTTTCCTTTGTACAAATCAGCAAGGAAATGGGTATCTATTTGTCTTTTCCTAAGTAAAGGCTTTGTTTTTACCCCTGGGGATATTTCTGAAGTTATCACAAGCATGAACTGGACCCAAAGGCATTGGAGTGCTTTACATGAACACCAGGTACATTGCATCAGAGTACAGACATTGTTTATAGGGACATATATATTTATTAATTTGCATTGAAGGACAGGATGTTGAGCCTACACCAGACTCGAACCTGATTCCCCAGTTCCAAAGTCGGCAGCTCTGATCCTAAAGCCACATCTGCTTGGAGGAAGGACGGCAGAAAGAAGGCACACAAAGGATCGTCTGGTTATGGGCTTGAGATTACTGCAGGACTTCGAGCTGAGCCCGAGCCAGGCTTCAGGCTCAAACTTTCAGTATCTCGCCCACATCCATGAATGAGCATTTTTTAAAGCCACAACTATGCATATGTAAGGCACTGTCTCTGTTTGGAGAAGATTTCTAACTTTCTAGAAATCTACCAGTGACTTCAGTATTCCCCAGAAAAATGTTTACTCAAGCCAATTTTCCGTCAAGTAGAACATTTTGAAAGTACAACTGTGACATAAATATGATTTTGCAACTTTTTTCTTTTTTATCGACAAGCAAAATATGTTTTCCAATAATAAACACGTTCCCTACACTTCCCTTAATTATGCGGCCGCTGTATTGCCACTTCCTCCTGGAAAGGCTGCTACTCTTGTATTTTTTCACATGTCTGTGTTTTTCAGATGGAAAGCAGACTGCAAGAGGTACATGAAAATTCACAAACCTCTTGATAGGGTGCCCAAACTAGAGGTACCCAAACCTCTAAACTTGCAAATGCCTATTTTCAATTACTATACTCTGTGTGTAAAATTCTGTCCATCCATATTTTAGAAAGCAGGTGTAGGGTTTTGCATAAAAAGAGCCCCTTATACTGTTGCCACTATTGCCACTCTGCTTGGGAGAGCGGGACCAGGACTGCAAGTCCCAGGCTCCTTTGTGGCTCATTGCTGCCACCGACGCCAGCATTCCGCGCCTGGAGGCGCTTTAGAAGAATCTGAGGGCTCCCGTCCGAGGTCGGTAGAGGCTGGGTTGGGCCCCCCCTCTTGGTTCTTGCGCAAGCTAAAATCCCAGCCAGGAGGTGTGGTGTTAGGGTAAAACAAACAAACTCCTCCTTTTAATTCTTTATTGTGTGTACATAAGTATTCCTTTGTTATGGGGAGGAAAAAACCCACGCCTGTTACCAAAAGCACCGATGCTACTCTGGATTGCTTCATGCAGAAAGCTGTGGGGGCTATTAAGAAGGAAATTGAACTTGCTGAACGCAGATTTTTGTTAGTCCCACTACCCCATCTGCTGTTTTGACTGCACAGACTGTTCAGCCTGTCGCTTCCACTGAGGTTCTCAACACAACAACATCTGCAACGTCCTCTGATTCATTGGCACAACCCCCACCTCCACTTTCACCCACCATTATCATTCTGAGCCAGGGCGTCCCAGGTGCAGGGCCAGAGGGTGTGGAAGCTGCTGCATGCCCATCTACGTGGAACCGGGGTGCTCAGAGCACAGCTGGGGGAAAAAGGAAGCGCACTGATCCAACTGGGATTGACCATCGTGTAATGGGCCAATCGCCAAGGGTCAAAAGAACAAAGCAAAAACTCTCCAGGAACTGTTGGAAGATCCCGTAGTGGAGGGGGGAACATTAGGTCTCAGACTGAAATGGACACGGTGATAGACAGAATTGGTAAAGTAGTGTTGGACTCTTTGGAACCTATTTTAATCCGTCTGGTTCGTATAAAGGAGCAGCTTGGTCAATTATTGCTGGCGTTTGAGAACAAAAGACCTAGGCAATTAACTGGTCATAACTCAACCTATGTTAGACACATTGATATGAACATTGACTCAGTGTACACAACATTTATGTTAAAAACGTAATTTTATTAATTTAAATTCATGATAAAAAATGTGTGAAACATACTATACTTGACAACATCACAAAGGAATTAATATATTTATACAGACAAATATAAAAAAATTCAATACAGATAATTCAGACATACAGAATATTAAACATGAATATAAACTATTTGTTTCATGTTAAAACATTGTGGCTAGATGGTGGATACGTTATTTTTGTATCTACGCCCGTTTCGACATACTAAGCACCTTCTTCAGGACAGCCACAAAATTTCTTAAACAAACAATAAAATAAACAGATGTATATAACAGATTACAAACATACAGTGTACACTGAGTCGGGATAACATGTAATTTTATAGAAAGTGGCTAAATAGGATACAATGATAAAAAACAACTTAATCTCTGTGTTGAATTATAAAGGAACGCGCAAGGAAGGATAGAAAAGATGTGTATGAGAGAGCTTGAACAGAAGTGAATAAAATAGCATAGATGTGTTTCATCCCCACCCAAAATGAATGACTGCTGAAGAGCCAAGATAGTCTTAATACCGAGTTTTTAGAAAGCCCATGATGAATGTAGGTAGTCACAATGGGTAGCAGCAAAATCGTGGGTCCAACGGATAATAGGGGAAACTTACCTAAATAAGTTTATGGGTGGGACCAAAATGGATGTTTGGACCAAAAGAAGGTAATTAAATTACCTGTAATACAAAGAAGGGAGAATGACAAAAGGGGAAAAGGAGGAAAAGGAAATATGCAACCTTTTTTACGCCAGCGCGGGGCTCGCAGGGGCCGAAAAAAAGTCAGGTTCCAACCAAAATTTCAAGGCAATTACCAAATGCCATTTTATCAGCCCAACAACCAACACATGTTGGAGACACGTACTGGCCAATACTGGAGGAAATAAACGAGATACCATTTTAATTTGTCATCTACTATTCTAGACACATCATGCACTACTTTGCTATCCAAAGGTCTTTCGTATGTACCACATGCCAAAGCTAATGTATTTGAACTATATCAAGACATCGTATCTTTCTTTCGAAAGATCAGACTTAAAAAATTCTTTGCAGACAAAGAAGCCACCATGGATACAGTCCAGAACTTCTCTGGTTTAACTAACCCTTCGATGTTTACACCTACTCTAGACCAGCTGGGCCCAGAGGTTGAAGTGTTTGAACATACAGTGTTCAATCATTTAGAGAAAGCAATAAATATATACCTAAACCAATTTACAATCTTAATAAAGAAGAACATCTTTCTTTACAAAAGATCTCGCAAGATAAAAAACTCACTGTAAAATGTTGTGACAAAGGTGGAGGCATTGTGATGCTCGACACTTCCACGTATGAACTCAAAATGAAAGCCCTCCTAAGTGACCAAAACTTTTATACTAAAGTTACACGTGACCCTACAAACAAAGTTTCATAAAAAATTCACCACATTACTACTCATGCTTTACATCAAGGGGAGATTTGTGATAAAGAGTTTGATTTTCTGAATTGCAAGGAACCAAAGATGCCCTGTATTTATGGGATTCCCAAAATTCATTACGATGTCCTAGATCCTCTGTATCGTCCGATTGTTTCCACCATTGGATTCATTACGGAACCTCTTTCAAAATATACCGACAAAATATTAAGACCTCATGTCGTAAAAATTCCATCCTATATCATGGACACCAGAGCCATAATTAATAAAGTGGAGAACCTACCTTTTAATCATTATCTGCATATACTAGTGACTCTTGATATTGAATCATTGTATAGCAATATCCCCCAGCGTGAAGCCATTGATGCGGTGACATGGTTTATTGAAGAATTCAATATATCCTGCCCTAAAAGTTTCCTTTTGAAAAGTCTAGAAATCGTACTTACTGAAAATACTTTTGAATTTGGAAACATCTTGAACAAACAGACCAAAGGTGTAAATATGGGGGCATCTGTTGCCCCCTCGATTGCCAATATTTATATGGCTCTGTTTGAGAAGGAAAAATATCCACAATGAGTTGGCACCATTCTTCGAATCTGTAACCCATTGGTCCAGATACATTGATTACATTTTTTTTATTTGGACTGATACCGAAGAAAACTTGATTGAATTTCTAGCATGGTTTAATTCATGTGACCAGAACCTCAAGTTTACTTTCCATCATAGCCACAATCAAGTTGAGTTCATAGACATCATTATTCGTCATAACAAAGGTGTTTTAGAAGTGGATTTATTTGTCAAACCGACTTCACGGAAGACATTACTAGAATTTAACAGCTATCACCCACGTGCACAGAAAGAAAGCATACCCTTTGGGCAGTTTCTGCAGTTGCGCAGAAACTGTTCAAACCTGACTGATTTTGACAAACAAGCAATTGCTATGAAGGAGAAATTTGCCCTAAGAGGTTATCCCCATAGACTGATTTGTGAATCTTACAAAAGAGCTAGATTCTATGATAGAGACTCACTATTGACAGGTAAGGCACCATCACCGACCAATCAATTGGTCTGTGTCACAAAACACTCTACACTAAATGAAAAAGGAAGACAGATCATTAGCTCAAATTGGCACATTTTGAACATTGATCCTGAAGAAAAAAACAAACTACCAAAGCCCATGTTTGCACATCGCCGCAACAAAAATATAAAAGACTAGATATGTGAAAGGTACTGTATTTATCCAAAAAACCATGATGGAACACTCCCTATAAAAGGATCTTTTAAGTGTTCTAAATGTAAGTCCTGTGAAACTGCCGTGGAGGGAGATACTTTCACCCTCACCGGTTACCAGATTTCAGCTACGAAAATGTTCAATTGCAAAACCAAAAATTTAATATATCTCCAACTATGTCCATGTGGCATGGGCTATGTGGGGGAGACTTTGCGGGCATTTAACGTCCGCCATACACACCGTTTAGCAATACACACATCAAAAGCCAATGCCCCACTAGTCAAACATTTCTTAGAACAAAAACACACTCCTAATGACATACGATGGATTATCATTGAGAAAATTGAAATCCCCCACGGTGAAAGAAGTGACGAAGTTCGCAAAAAGCGTGAAGTTTTGGGGTTTTTGTTTTGGACACATGCAAACGTGGGCTTAACAGTGAAATACCTTGGGAAAATGCCATCCGCTATAATTGATAATATTTTCGCCTGTATCTTTTTATACGTTTTAGCTCTCACTCTTCCCAGGCTATTTAGGTTGAGGTACACTATTTTTCATTCTTCACATATCCCTATTTTGAGATTTAAATACAGGGACTCAGTTCCTATTTGGATACACATGAGCTGTACATCTTTTTTAAGGAATCTGGTGTCTTACACCATACAGCTTTGACCTGATACGCGCATAAATACTGTTAGATTTTCCGATGCTAAACTATTTTCGATCTATTCATACTAAGTTTATTCTTTTCTATATTGTCGTTCATCATATTCTAATTATACTTAAAGCTGCAGTCATCCTGCACTACAATGGATTGATATCACAGTCTGTCCTCATTTTTTTATATCATGGGTCATTTATCATTCACAATACCCATGTTTGAGATCATCCTCTGTTTTAACTTTCCCTACAGGTTGCCTTTATTGTATATTATCTTGCAGTATGGCATATTTCAAATTTCCCTAAAAGGTTGCCTTTATTGTATATTATTTTGCAGTATGGCATATTTTATTGCTGTAACTCTCTTACACACTAAACGATTACATCGTCTGTTTTCCATTTTCACAGCCGTATGATGATCATCCCACGTATGACGTCATCGCTCTTTTCGAATATCGCGAGACACGCCGGCATTTAACGTTTATTCAGTTCCTTATATGCTCGCCCTTCCACTCGATACTTAGCATCATCGGACGTTCGGCTGCTTGGCTGGAATTTCCCCAAGTAAGTAACCATAGACTGCATTTACTGCTCACATGCTTTTTCGCCGGTTTAGCCAGATACCTAGATATAAGGCCCACTATCCTCTTAGCAAAGAGAATTGAATTAAAAGTAATAGAACACCTATACCAAAATTAACCGTTGTTTTTCAGTTAGTCGTTACGCTATATCTGCATATCGCAGGCACGTCTTCATTCTTATCACTGGTAGGAATCACTACGTCAAGCGCTAAATTCAGAGATTTACATCAATACGCTTGTTGACGGCGCTCAGACATCCTGCTTAGTCAACCCATTTGTATGCAGTTACTTTAAGCGCTAAATTCAGAGATTTACATCTTTTTGCATTTTGATGGCCTCCAGACAACCTGCTTAGTCAACTCAGATGTATCCAGCACTATTTCGTCCTATTCAAATCACTGATAACTACTTCGATTTCAGTGATAAGCCTTAGGTCTTATATTTGTCGCCGTCAATTCTGACATCTTAGTGCACATTAGGGTCTCATTCAATTTGAACTATGATGGCGTGCAGTCACGTTGACGAGCCTATGATATATATATATATATATATATATATATAGCACCAGAGTGCCATATTAATATTCTAATTAAGAAGTTAAGATCTGCACACATTCGCTAATTTGATATGGTACATTCACGCCGATGAGCCACTGTATGATATACATATAATGTTTGCATCTGATTTTTTATATAACCAGCGTGTAGACACACAGGTGTATTTATATATACATATGTCTATGTGGCCTTAAACATTGCCATCATCTTTAATTATACTTTGCTTTTCTCAAACATGCCCTAGTTTTTTCTGCGCTTGCTTAAAATGTCTTTCCATCTGTACAGTGATCATTTTTACACCTTGAGATGACCGTACAGTTCTGAGAATCACAGCACACCCAGGACTGTTTTTAAAGCTTAATAAAGAAAGGTAAACGTCCACATAGACTTATATTACTTAACGTTCCTTCAAACATAATTTTTCTTTATGGCCATATAACGTAATGCAGGTTTTTCTCTGCAGTTTTCTGATTGACAAAATCCACAGACACTCCAGCCTGGGTGGGTCTTCCTCTGGAAACTTGGGATCAAGTACCAGTACCTCATTGGCTGATCTATACAAGGACCATATACATACACTGTTTTTAGGTGATCCCCGTTTTAACATTCTAGTTTAGATTTTTGTTCTATAGTAACATACAGTTTTCACTATATATATATATATATATATATATGTTCGTCTTCTTTTTTCATTCATAGAAAATGATATTATAAAGAAGTCTTTACTCCACTATCAACGTGATTTCAAATTTCCCGACATGTAGGGGTGGGCGGAATTTGCGAAAGTGACTTTCGCAAATTATCGCGAAAATGTTAAAAATCTCCGCAAACACGCGGAAATATCGCGAAGATGCTGAAGTTTTTTTCCCACCCGTTCGCGGTATTTTCTGCGTGGTCGCGGCTCGCCAACTTACCCATGCGGTTGCTCGCGGGCGCGGCCATCTTGTTTTCACTCTTCTCGCGGTGCATGATCGCGAGAAGAAAGACGTGATCGCGCGACCAATGACATTACTGCGGGCGTGAACTGTCGCGAGACAGCGCAAATGGCTACCAACAATCCAACATCTCGTGGAGAACGCGAACGGATCGGGAAAACTTGTTGGCGAACGTGGGGATTCAGGTAAGGCGATCGCGCGCGCGAGAATGTACTATTTTACAGCGCGAGCAAGAAACAAATTATCGCTAAGCTGCGTAATGCGGAAATTTAGAAATTTTCGCGCTCTCCGCGGAACGCGAAAATGTCAAATTATCGCAATTTCCGCGAGCGGAACGGAAATTTAGCCCAGGCCTACCCACATGTAGGTAAATGCAATCCAACTAGTTAGACTATGCATTTATCCATTGCTCTAACTATTATGACTTATCCTTTTTTGTCATTCTCCCTTCTTTGTATTACAGGTAATTTAGTTACCTTCTTTTGGTTCCAAACATCCATTTTGGTCCCACCCATAAACGTATTTAGGTAAGCTTCCCCTATTATCTGTTAGGCCCACGTTTTTGCTGCTACCCCTTGTAACTACCTACATTCATCATGGGCTTTCTAAAAACTCGGTATTAAGACTATCTTGGCTTTCAGCAGTCACTCATTTCGTGTGGGGATGAAGTATCTCTACCTGTATCACATCATTTAATAAAACACATCTATTCTCTTTTATTCACTTCTGTTCAAGCTCTCTCATACACATCTTTTCTATCCTTCCTTGCAGTTCCTTTATAATTCTACACAGAGATTAAGTTGTTTTTTATCATTGTATGCTATATAGCAACTTTCTATTAAATTACATGTTATCTAGACTCAGTGTACACTGTATGTTTGTAATCTGTTATATATATGTGTTTATTGTATTGTTTGTTTAGGAAATCCTGAAGAAGACGCTTAGTACGCCGAAAAGCGCGTAGAGAAAAAAATAACTTATCAACCATCTAGCCACTATGTTTTAACATGAAACAAATAGTTTATATTCATGTTTAATATTCTGTATGTCTGAATTATCCGTATTGAATTGTTTTATATTTGTCTGTATAAATATATTTATTCCTTTGTGATGTTGTCAAGTATAGTATGTCTCATAAGTTTCACACATTTTTTATCATGAATTTATATTAATAAAATGAAGTTTTTAACATAAATGTTGAGTACACGGAGTCAATGTTCACATCAATGTGTCTAACATAGGTCGACTTATGACTAGTTAATTGCCTAGGTCTTTTATTCTCAAATGCATTTTCCCTGCCCTAGGATTTAGTGTTCTTTGCAGGGGGTCCCATTGTTTCTCAATCAATTATTGCTGGCTACAGGGAATTCAGGCACGCAAATTAAGAAAAGCGGTGGGCCCTTTTTAGCTAATGGTACGGGAGAAAGGGGAGTTAATGCTTTCCCTGGTGTCTCCGAGGGCAGGAGGGCTGTAAAAAATGGGCCAACAAACACTCACAATGTGATAAAATCACTCGAATTCCCCCCGACCATGGATAATTGCACTAACCACTTAACGGCGCCGCCAGTTACAGCAGCTGGCCAAGATGGGACCTTTAATGGGTAGCAAGGGGCTATCAATTTTTTAAGATCCGATAGGCATAGCTATGAAAACCAATTGAAAGGAAAAAGGGCCACAACTGGCTCTGCACCTGGTCTGGTAAGCAGGCAGGGTGACAATACCATTTTAAACCTACCCCCGGACTGTACATCCTATACTTTGATCTTGACAGGGGTCCTGTATCTCTCACCTGGACAAAAGGAAAGCTGCCAGAGCCTTATTAATAGAACAATGTCATTTAGATCGGTCCCCTACACAGCAGCAATTTTACTTGTCCTTTACTACTAATGCACTGTTTTGATTTCTCATGACTAGATTTCGTCTTAGCACGTTGCACTTTCTTGTAGTCTTTGCTAAACAGGCAGGCTGGTGAGAGAACCTTATTGCTTGTCCTTGCAATAATTTAGCACAACAAAGCCCTTTATGCTGTTTTGCACACTTTACAAAGAGCCAAGGGCACGATTCCTCACCCCAATTCAAAAATAAATTTGCCCTTGTAGCTATCAGAAGGGTTTTAATTGTTACGCTCTTTGTCTACTGTCGCTATTTGCACTGCTGTACTAAATAATATTAGAACTGCATTCTCAATAAGGAAACGGTATAAAGTGTGAAAAAGGAAATGCCATTTTTAAGTAGTTTAACATTTTTAAATTCTGAGCTTTTAGTGTCTTGAGTCACATTATTGTATAAATTGGACATGATATTTTTATAGCATTTTGTCTGTATGTTAAGCTTTTATGGTCCTCTTGAACCGAATAAAGTAATTTTGACTTGACTTGAATAAGAGTGCAGTTTTCGCACACAAAAGAAACACCAATTTTGACCTCAAATAAGTCATTATGTACAAGTACCACCAAGGTGCATATTTACAAGCACCTTGCACCACTGGAGTGTCCATTTTTTTGACGCTCCAGTAGCGCAATGTGCTGGCCCATATTTACAAGGCCACATAAAGCCACCCTGCATGGATTTTCATGGCCTTGTAAATATGGCCCCCTTTCACGCATAACTCTGCATGGAAAGGGCGTTCCAAGGGTGTTGCTGTCCAATCTATTCTGGCGCATTCCAAGATTTACAAGGTTTCGCCAACCTGAGCTGGGTCAGAGTCTAATGCCTCCCCAGGGAAGGCGTAAAAATGGTGCAACAAGGATAAATACCTTTATTTCTCCTTGTTTTTACCTCTTTCTATGTGTGCTGCATTCTGCAGCATACTTAGAAGGAGGAAAACACCATCAATTGTTGTTTTTGTGCAGGAAGGTGTCCCTATCTGCACAAAAACAATCATCCCTGCAATGCAAGCACCCTTGCACCATGGTGAAAGGGTGCCTGCATTGGTGCTAGGCAGCTATTGTGCACCATCGCGGAGGAGCGCACAGGAATGTGTTGTATTGTAAATATAACGAATCCCTGCGCTTTCCGAATGATGCAAGTTTGGCGCAGCAAGATGGCATGCAGAGCTGCACTACGTCATTATCTTGTAAATATGCCCCCATGCTTATAGTAGTCAATAATCCCCACTCTTGCATGTTTAGTGTCTGCATATAACATGGGAAGAATATGTTTTACAGCATACCTGTTGATTGTCTCCCCCTATCCTCATATTTGGGGTAAAAGTTGAGCCGTTACTGTAACCATTTCTCCTTGTACCGCGGTACAAACTGTCCACAATTAACATCATGTAACATTTGCACAAGAAACAATACTGTAGTCTTCATAAAAGCTCCCAATCCCAATGTTAAACGTCCTGCTAATTTATCTTTGCAATCTAAAGCACAACAACCCATAAGAGATAAACCCTGGATATGGACGATGACCATCGCTTTAAAAGAAGCAACGCATTTATTTTCAGTGTACTACTGCCACTGTTGTGCATTTTATCATAAAGAGTGGTGGTGACAGTGTACAGTGATTTGAGAAGCACAGTATTTCCAAACTTTCAATCTGTGTAACTAGGGTAGAGGCCTACTAGTTTAAAGTTCAGCTTCCATGCACTACCCAATTCCTTGTGCTAATATCCTGATTGTATGCTATGCATATGGTGTGTGTAGGCTGAATGGTACACAAATGGTGTGTGAGGGAGCCAGGAGCCAGTGGAATACATTTTGGGTATCCCTGGCCTGCATTTGCAAAAGATGGATGTGATGGTTGTGTTCCCAGATGCTGGAAGTGTAGTGCTCACGTTCAAGAAGCTATAGGAGGAGACCCTGAAGTGAGGGTGATAGAGACAGGGCATCTTAGATATTCAGTGGGGTGTTTTGCCTAGGACTGAGCTGCTGTTCAGTCTTTCCTGAAGACTACAATTAGGTAAGTGCTAGAAATGCAGAATGTCCGACAACCTATCGTGGCATCGTTTCAGGCCTTTATCCAACCCTTTCCCTGGGTCTCGCTTAGTTTTGTTTAAAATACACATCATCTTTGTATCCAGTTCAGGAGTATATGCATCTTCAGATTGCAGGGCTGGTCTTGGACCCTCCAACCTAAGTTGAGTCTGCACTTCTTTTGAAATCTCCCTGCGAATCAAATAGCTAACATTATGTGCCACATGCTTAGCTGGCATCCACTGTGGCATCAACGGATTCTGGATTAACAGAGGATCAAACATTTCCTCTCCAAGGGGATCCACAAAATCCCCCATTTCTAATTTAATCTTTCTCAAATTCAACCTGCTCCGCTTAAGTACTCTATCCTCAACATCTGAATCCTCAAAACTGGAGGAGCATCTCAGCTCCACATCCCCACTTGTTGATGAATTTTCACATGCCACCACACTGTGACTTCTCTTTTAAGCCTTTTAAGCTTTCCCTTTAGCCTTTATAGCTTGTCCATCCTCTGGTACCTTACGCCCAGAATCTTTACTGTCTTTCTGCACATTCCTGTGCTTCTTTTCTGTGTCTTTTTTAGACAATCTGACCAAGAACCACTGGCCATTACCTCTACCTCTTCTGTAGACCAGAATGTTTTTTTTGCCTAGACCACTCTTTTTATTACCCTGTTCTTTCATCCTCTACTCCACACAACTTTCTATGGTATTATCTATTGACATGGCCAGCTCACGAAACATTTTATCCATACACACTTTCATTCTACCTTCAAATCCTGAATCCTAATTCTGCTCCATGTCACTAATTTATTATCAAAAACGGTTATTATTTCTAACCTGTAACTAAATACCAATGCTCCGGTATTCCAAGAGAAAAAACGTTTCACATCAAATACCTCAACTTCTGTCACACAGCTGACTGAAAAAGCAACTGCCGGTAACGTAAAATATTTTCAGATGCGATTGCGTCTATTTCCCAAAATATGGCCACTCTAACCTTATATAATATTCTCCTTTTACTTCTCAATCTTGTAAAATGGCCACCATACCTAACGCGTGCGTTGATTGGGGGGGGCGAAACCCTACTCAAGCAACAGTGACAATAATTGTTAGGGTGAACCATAAAATCCACTAAATTACCAAAAGCAGTCAGGCTTAACTTAGAGTCAGTGTGTAAAGTAGTTATACGGAACTTAAACAGTGATAAAGTGACAAAGTGAACACGGGATACAAGAAAAATCCTACACCAATTTAGAAAAGTTGAGTAAAATGCATTGAAATGTATTAAATAAATTAATAGCAGAATGACAAAAATCAAATCAGTAGCACTTGAGATATGCAATTTCAAAGTCTTAAGTAAAGTCTTAGGCAAAAGTAGTGCTAAAAAGCGCACAGCGACAAATTAGGTTTTCTGGTCAGGCCCAACAGGAACAAGGTCACAAGTTCACCCCAACTGTGACGGATTGTGGGCCGGGTACAGGACCAAGTTTGACCTGCTGGGCAACATAACTGGTTGCTCCTGGACGGAGATTCGAGGACCTATGCACTGCGTCAAATTGTGTGAGTTTGGATGGTGCTGTCAATCAGGGGCTGCGAGGTGCTGCATCAAATGGAATATGTGCTGTATTGGTTCTGATGAGGCGGCCAACGAGAATCTGTTAGATCCTGCGATATGAGGTCCATTGTCAAGATACATCACGCAGCGTAGGTGCTGATGATGCCGCCGATCAGGAGCTGAGAGGTGCTGTGATACGAGTGGATCACTGATACAATATCATGGTAAAAAACACTGTTGTCAAAAATATTGTGTCAAAATAATCATTCATCATAATATCGAGATCCTATACTTATAATGGTAAGTACAAAAATATCAGAAAAATATATAATTGACATTAATATTGTCAAAAAATAGACAAAAACAGCAATTTATAAAAATGTAAATAGAGTTTAAAGTAGTAAATGTTAAATATTTGAATATACAATGTGAATTAAATATATTCCAGTAATATGTAAAACTATATATATAAATATACACTTATAAACAGTAGGAAAAACTTTGGATTTTAGGGGGGTGAACTTTACTACTCCCATATTAAGAAACAGTAGGAAAAGTGTTGGACTTTGAAGGCGTAAAATTTACTATTCCCACTCCAGTCTGTGCAACAGTAGGGAAAGTGTTCGATTTAGGTGGGTTGAAATTCACTATTCCCACTCCAGTCTGTGAAAAAGTAGGGAAAGCTTTGGACTTCGGAGGGGTGATGTGACCTATTCCCACTCCAGTCTGTGCAACAGTAAGGAAAATGTTGAATTTTGAAGCGGTAAAATTTGCTTCTCCCATTCTAAACAAACCAACAGTAGAGAAAGTGTTGGACTTTGGAGGGGTAAAATGTACTATTCCCACTCCAGTCTGTGCAATAATAGACAAAGCGTTGGATTTCAAAGGGGTGACATAAGTATTCCATCATTTTCATAATTGAAATCAGTTAAAAAAATATGTAATAATTAATTGTTTATTCATTATTACTTAGTTAACGTCCCAGCCTAGACTCCTGCAAACATAGTGGCCCGCAACTAAAATATAATTAAAATAATTAAATATTTCATAATTTAAACCTTTAAAATTCAATTAAATAATTAATTTTCAGGTATAAAATTAATAATAAATGAATGATCAATTAAATGCCTTCCCACCCTACACCCCTACCTAGCATCCTGTAACTAAAATATTTGTACAATAAGTCAGTATTCCATATTTGACATAATTAAAAAATAATTAAATAATTAATCAAAAAATGGGTATTAAATGATCAATTAATTATTTCTTAACTTCCCACCCCGGACCGCTATAAACCTAGCAGCCATCATCTAAAATATAACGAAAATACATAAGTATTTCATAAACCACATAATTTAAGTAAATTGGTGCTTGGTGGCGAATGTAGGCCCAGAACCCCCAATGGGGCCATGAGTCAGTAACCAGTGAGTGTAGAGGTACAGCGCGATCGCAGGTACTCCGGTAGACTCAGGCGGCATCCAGTGCATGCGGTGGCCCGTAATTGAGGGCGCTGTTCGCGAGAGGCCACAGGCCCTCCTGTGCAACCCCAGCATAGATGACCAGTGGCTTGTCACCACAAGGTCCAGTGGCACCAATTAGACCTCCCCAGTGGGACCGCAAGAACGGAGAGGCAATAGGATCTGGCATTTCCTAGGCTCCCCTGGTTGTTAGAGACCTGCCACCATCTGGAAGAATGCCCCAGAACGAGGACCTAGTCTAAGGAGCAGCCATCATCATCCGTGGCCAGACCATGCCTCCTGTGCCTAGAAACTTAATTAAATTCAGGGAGGCTTATCGAGTCACAAGGAGATGTAGCTAACATCCGGGCCGAATGAGCACCAAGCCCAGTGGGATAGGAGCTGCCTCAGACATGGTTTAGAATGACCACAGGGAAGGGGTTGCTCAATTCCCATTACACACCTCTCAGGTTTGCACATGAACTCTGCACAGTGGAATAAAGGTTCTGCCATATTGGTTTGGGGCAGAGGGGGCACAGTGGGATGGTTAGTGAGTGGCCAGGAGTTTTCCCTACCCACAGACAGGAAATAAATAAAAATGCGGCATCAACAGTACCATCCTCATAACACTTTTTCGACCAGTGGAAGGACAGAAGTGGATTGGACCTGATGTCAGTGACCTGAGAAGAGCCCTAAAGACTGGACCTGCTTTCCCTCTTGTATCCAGGAAAAATACATGGACTTCAAGGGCCATAAGGTTGACCTACTGTATGAGCTATAAAGACACAGCAAGCTCCCAGATGCAGTTTTCCTTCATTTCCAGTTGACCAATCTAAACTGGACCTGCTTTGGACCCTGCTGCTACCATTGACTAGAATGATTCTTGATTCACAGTGCTGTCCGTAAGGTCCTGGACCCTTAGCTGGTGTCAAAGTGTACTCCTAAAAAATCCTGAAATCTGCAACTTTGAAACTTGTTGCCAACTTTTTGCTCTTAGAACCGGCAGGGGACCGGGACCAACCCGCAAATCTGATATGCTGAAGGAGCGTTGCCGTTGGACCAAAGATTCAAGTTGCTCCCACTATGTTCCTCTCCGCAGCAGCAAATCTGATTCAGAGGGACCTAGAGGAGATGTTATTTGGCCTCATGGAGCCTTTTCTGCCAGAACCTGCATAATTGCACCACTAGAAGAATCCGCACTCCAAAATAGTAACTAAGTCCAAAGGTAGACATCTTCATCGGACAAAAGTGCAAAAAGTATCTGGCTGGCAAGGGCATTTCTCTGTGCGTGAAATTCGTATTTCTCCTGCCCTAAGCTTTCCTGCCGAAAGTCAACCACTTCACCAAAACCTCATACAGCGGTTATCTGACAACATGGAGTCCTCTCTGGCCACAAATGCTGCCTTGCCCAGCTGGGGGTTTCTGACTTCGATTCTAGAGATAAGTCCAAAGGTAAAACTTCCGACCGGAACAAACCTGCTTTCCCTATCTGAACCGTGCAATCTCTCGGTCAGCCTTAACTTGCACCTAGGTACCGGTTAAGCACAACCAGATGACAGTGGTTGATGCCTAATGCTTTTTGCTACCATTTTGAGCCTTAAGCTATAAAAATCCATAATTCCAGTTCCCCTTATTGGATTTATGTTTTTTTAATGTCGTTTTCTTTATTAAAATGTACTCATATTTTCCAAATTAGGGTGGCATTTTTCGTGTGTTGTGTCTTAACTTTATTATTGTTTGAGTACTGCATGAATACTCTACACATTGCTTGTGAGTTAAGCCTGTCTGCTCCATGCAATAGCTACGAAGGGCCTGAACTCGGGTTAATTTGGTGACTGGAGTCGTTAACCTTGACAAGAATTGCAGTTATTTTTTTAGGTGGGTACTTAACACCTCAACTACTACCCCTCATTTTTTGTACAGCCAATTATTGACAAACAATGTTAATCTGCACAAACTATTGTACTCTGTGTAACTCTTTACCTACAAATATTCAATATTATTTGCCTAGTCGGCTTGAAATATCGAATACAATATTACAAGTCTTAACTAGTGAGAATACGTAGGATACAAAATGTTAAAGCTGCCAAATATTCGTTAAGCTGAAGACCACAAAGCAACTGAAAAGAGATGTGGCCAAACCCAGTCTCTTCTGGCCTCTGACAGGTCATGGTTGGACCCACTGGTGCTCTGGGATTTGCTTCTAGCATTATTCCAGCGCAGGAGTTGGTCGACTGTAGTAGTTAATACTTTATTCGAATTCAATATTCATGAAATCATAAAAGCAACAGGTTCATACATGGACAAAAGTAAACCACAGTAAAAATTTTGTTAAATAGGACATACAAAGATTACCTAAAAATTGATTAAACTTTTCCTTTTCCTTAAAATACTTTTTAAAAAGCCCAGCATTATTGACACACAATATTCATCCTGTAAAGAAACTAAAAACAATAAAGCGGGGCGACAATGTCTCCATGAACCATGTTTTTTTAAAAATGGCTTGATCCATCTTGATCTTTCCATCGAGTAAAATTTACAGAAACAAATTACATGCAAGGTTGATTGGGTAGACAGATTATCACACGGGCAATTACAAAGTTTTCTCGCCCAATCATTAACTGCGGGAAAGGAAACTAATCGGAAGAAAACGTCGAACCTTAGCCTAGTTAGTAAACTGGTCAGACATTAGTTTTTCCCAACCACAACAGCAGCATCTCTCCTTGAGAAGTGCAGGGGAAACTAGATAGAGAAGTCCCAGGTGTCTGCAGCATTTTACAATCCCCACACTGTGCTGTTTCCTCCTAACACTACAGCTTGCCTCTAGCTGGAATCAGAGCTGAGAAGCAGAAGCGGAGCCAGGAAGCATCTGGGAGGGTGATCAAGGAGCAGGAACTCCTGGTCCCTAAGGTCCCACATGAAAGAAATCAGCATCTCTCCTTTACTGTGTGATGTATCAAATGTCACAGCCCCAAAGTACCTACAGTTTCTGATAGTCTACTTGTTTTGAAAGCATGATCTATTTCCTATATCGCCTACTAAGCAGGCAGCAAATACAACACTAAGGTCCTGATTAAGGGGATGTGCGAGGGCACTCTGTGGCAGGAACTAACATTTGCATCCTGTATCCCTACACATAAATCCCGCTATTACGAGTTTTGTGGGCAGCAGTGACAAGGGGCTAAGAGGGCCCAGGATGCTGTGTCAGAAGAGCGTCTATACTTCCCTGTATTGTGCGAGTGACACAGAAGGGGGCCGGAGCAGGACCTAAACTACACTTTCAGGGCAAAATCTCAGAATTTCTGGCTGGTAAAATTCATCCTGGTGTACCAGCGCTTGGGAAACCCAGGTGCGGGAACAGCTGGCCAGTTATAATTGGATAGAGTGGTTTCCCATCTGACAACAAAGCGCCGCATAATTTATAATAGAGGCCTAAAGACCATTTGTTCAATGTCTGCACTAATATGAAATGCAAGTAAGCTGGCCCCTCATTCTCAAAAACAATATATAGGGAATTGGGATTGCACACATTTGGGAAAACAATCACTGGTTTGCGCATCATACTATTTTTCCAGTGAAACAAACTATACAAGTTATGTTGCGCTTAAATGCATAAAAGTTCACCAGAGCGACCACTTTGTTTGTTTCCAAATCCTTAGTTATTACAGCACCTCTGTCTGCACACTAATCCTCCTTAGCTGCCAGAGCATGGCCGTCGCTAATCCGTTTATTGTAGCATTGTTGGTATCTTGAATGTAAACAGAGTTTATAAAGCTTCCCCAGGCAAGCATTATTACCGATCCAAGTGTGAATGAGTTATAGACAGCCCCATGAAATAAAAATAAATAACAGCACTTGAGTCCCTTGTTACACTCAACAGATCACTGAAACCAGCCAAAAAGAGGAACTGAGTGCCTGTTGTAGTTTGTTTTAATCTCCTATTTGTATTCAATTGGGACTGTGGTTGCAGCTGCCGTGTCTGCTTGTCAGGTCTTTTTATCCAAACTGAGTTATTTCAGCTCTCTCAGCCCAGTGCTTGAACTACTTCCCCGCAGCACAGGCAAGGCACACTGCAATAAAACCACCTTATAAGATAGCATGTATGCTAAAGTCATAAAAATGTCTGTATATAGATGCTCTCTCCCAATTTATTTGTTTTAAACCTTGAGATCACCGAACACTACATATTCATAATACTGCGTTCTGCCTCTCGTTTAAATAAACTGCATAAAATATCAATAAGTGACCACTTCTAGTTTCATACCGTGGTGAGATTTTAGTGTGTTGAGTTTCAGTCCAGTTTCTGTTTTTTCCCAACACTAGAGCACTAATCGAAAGAGGATTGCTTGGGTAAAATGGCGGCGTAGCCTGAACTATCAGCAGCTGCCCTGGCAAAAGGGTGCATTCATCTTCATTTGAAAATATATGGGTTGTAATAATACAATATGTGGGAGCTGGTAATTTTCCTTTAGTGTATTGTAGTTTATTTTCTTATAATACTCAGGATTCTATCAGGGCAGGCATTAGCGCTGGTGGCACCCGGTGCGACAATCTTTTCTCGTGCCCCCAAATGACCTCCTTCTGCATGGATTACTCACTCCCACCCTCCAACAGTGCCCCTCATCTCTCCATAGCTCCTCTCTCACATACACTTAATTTGTTTTAAAGTGCTTGTTGGGGTTGGCTTTAGTAATAAGAATGCATATCTACCCAAAAGAACAGTTTTTAGCAGCATTAGGCGTACATAATGAAAGATCGAGAGAAAAACCATAACATCCTAACCTATACTCTGCAGTTTACGTGCAGCACTTTGTTGACAGTTCATGAATCAGTGTTCTATATTAGGCTTGTAACTTATGAACTGCTATAATATAAGGTTCTCTGACAAAAGCAGTAATCCACTGACCTATCAAAATAAAATGCAGTTCTGTGATCTGCATGGTACAGTTCGTCTGTGCCAATGCTTAATTTGAGCCGGTGGTTTCCGGTGCTCAGCACAGCACTTTATAACCAATACCTGCACTTTTCATGAGCAGTAGTTAAGGACACATCCATTTATGGTAGGAATGGGGAGACTAAATGCTTTGCCCAGAATCACAGGATGTAGAGCAGAGTCCAAGACTTGAACCTGGTTCCCCAGCTCCGAAGTTGTCAGCTCTGACCATTATCCCACACCCTCTCTCTACTTTATGGCTAGTAGTTGGTTCTGTTTTAGGGGGCGCTAACAGGAGAAATGGGTTGGTGCAAGCTACTTCCTGGCGAGAGCCCCGACACTTATTTACTTTACGCATTAACCACTGCTCTGTGCTACTTTATGATGAGACAAAACTGCCACTAGATAAAACTCCGCACACAAGGAACGCTGCAGCAGGTGGTTTTAAAACCATAAGTTATTTCTGAACACAGTGCAAGCTCTCCAGGTCAGCATCAGATGCAGCTGCACTAGTCACACAGGCCTAAAGCTGGACCGGGATTCTGTAATCCCTGAATAAACGTCAGTCTCTGATTTATTTATAATACATGAGTTTCTAGAATCCTTGTATAAACGCCAGTTCATAATTTCTTCATAATCGGCAACGTGAGACACCCAGTTGCTGTTTATAAAGAAAAAACTTTAGAACTTGACTATTATAAGTTATTACGGACGAGTTCTGACGTCACAATGCCTGCTGCCAGCAGCCAAAGTGAAAATAATTGAAGCAGCTGTTTAAAGCAAATGGAATGTTGATTTTCTTTCTTCTGCTCTAGTTTTCTATCTTACAATGACAAACAGAAAGAACATGTTCATTTTGTGCACTCCTTAGAGAAAAGCCAGAATCTTAGTGCATGTTTGTGCACATTCAGAGCTACTGCAGTATTTTCTTTTTTCAAAAACTGACGTGTATTGAACTGTTTCTAATATCTCTTTGCAACAAATATCTAACAGGTTTGCTATGTGTTAATTTTGCACTATAGGGTTTACTTTTATTCGTCATGTTTGCAAACATGCTTGTTTTTTTATATGAAAAAACTATGGAGCAAGGTTTTAAGTGCTTTGTTGGAAAGGTGATGGTGCTACCATGTATTATATGGAATAAGTTACCCCATGTCATACACGGTAAAGATATTGCAAGTCAACTCAGAGCTCCATAACCTTATAAAGGAACCTGGCCTTCAGCCTTGTTTCTCTATATGATTATGGAACTCTTGGGTGACTTGCAATACCTTTATCATGTATGCCAAGGTGTACTTTATCCCATATATAATTGGCAATTGTGACATACCCAGTTGCCCAGTATAAAGAAAAGACATCAGAATTTGACTCAATCAATCAATCAAGTTGGATTTGCAAAGCGTTTGTTTATCAGCCCTGAGGGTATCCAGGCACCGGGGTGGGGGGATACTTCTACAGTGCTGAGGTAGTCGAAGAACAAGGTCTTCAGGTCTTTCTTAAACTCTTGCAGGGTGAGTGAAGTGCATATGTGGAGGCCGTTCCGGGACTTGGATGCCAGGTGTGTGAAGGCGCCGTTGCCACTTCAGGTTTTGTGAATGCATGTGGTGTGGTCTAGGAAGAGGGATAAGGAGCGAACAGTGTGGGTGCGTTGGTGGAAGTTTACCCTGTGGTTGAGGTAGGCTGTACCCTTATTGTGAAAGGCTTTGTAGGCATAGGTGAGCAGTTTGAACTGGCTTTATTTGCTGATGGGGAGCCACTGTAGAGTTTTTAGATGAGGGGTTATGTGGGCCCGCTTCAGGAGGCCAAGGATGAGCCTGGCTGCTGTGTTCTGGATGGTTTGGAGTCTGTTGAGCAGTTAGGCATTGATTCCCACATGGATTGAATTGTCATAGTCCAAGCGGCTGGTAATGAGTGCCTGGGTCATGGTGCGTCTGATGTGAAGGGGGAGCACTTTGAAGAGTTTTCTGAGCAGACGCTTGGCGAGGAAGCAAGCCGAAGAGACTGTGTTGATCTGCTTCCACCTGGATAGCTTGCTGTTGAAAATTATTCTGAGGTTTCTTGCATGTTCTGTGGGTGCGGGTGCACAGCTGAGCTGCATTGGCCACCAAGAGTCGTCCCATACAGATTTGCTGTTTCCGAAGATAAGAATTTCGGTTTTGTCTGAGTTTAGTTTGAGGCATCTACTGTGCATCTAGCTGGTAAAGATGGTCTAGCACCTGTGGAAGTTGGCTTTGGTGTTAGTCAGGTCTGCAGAGAGTGAGAGGATGAGTTGGGTGTCATCCTCAAAGAAGATTATGCTTATGTCATGGGGCCTGATCAGAGAGGTCAGTGATGCCGTGTACATGTTGAAGAGGGTTGGGCTTAGAGAGGATCTTTTTGGGACACACCTCAGACAATGCTTTTTGGTTCTAAGGTCAAAGGAGGGAGACAGACGCTTCGGGTGCGACCAGATAGGAAGGAAGAGATCCATTTGAGTGATTTCACTCAGCTCCCAAATTGATAGAGGCCTTGCAGGAGGGTGTGTTGGGATGAAGTGTTGAATGCAGCGGAGAGCTCAAGAAGGATCAGAGGGTCGGTTTCTCCCCTGTCTAGGAGGCTCCTGATGTCATCTGTGGCAGCGAGCAGGACAGTCTTGGTGCTATGGTTTGAGAGGAAACCAAATTGAGAGGGGTCAAGAAGGTTGTTTTTCCCTAGATGGGTGGTTAGTTGGAGGTTTAGTGCTTACTCAACTACTTTGGCTGGGAAGGGCAGTAGGGAGATGAGCCATTAATTTTTTAGATCATTGGGGTCTGTAGAGGGTTTTTTAAGGAGCGGTTTGATATCTGTATGTTTCCAGCCTTGGGGAAGGAGGCCGAAAAGATGGATGTATTGATGACTGCGGTGAGCTCATTGCTGATGGTGCTTTTTTCCAAGCTGAATATGTGGTGGGGATAGGGGTCCTTGGGGGTGCCCTAGAGGATAGAGGCCATGATGGCAGTAGTTGTGATAGCGGAGAGAGGCTCGCTGGTGTTTAGTGAGCTCTCGTGGGGTTCGGGGTTGTTGAAGAGTCTGCTGAGTTCGATTATAAGGTGTTGCGGTCAAGGTTTTTGTAGATGGTGGCGATTTTGGTGTAGAAGAAATCTGCAAGGAAGTTGCAGAGCTCCGGCGAGAAGGTGACCGTGTTCTCGGTGGTTGCAAGGTTGGAGAATTCATTGATGATGCAGAAAAGCTCCGTTCTGTGTTTTGAGCTGGTGTCCAGGTGACGGGTCATGGCGTTTTATCCTCGTGGTTTTGATATGGTGATGGTACCTGTTCAGGTCTACTTTGAAATTGTCGTTGTCATTGTTAGTTTTACTGCATCGCTAGATCCTCTCAAGTCGCTTGCAGCAGTGCTGATGGGCTTTGAGCTCTGGTGTGAACCAGATCTGGTGTTTGGAGGATCTTATTGTTTTGGTGGGTTTGAGCAGGGTAACATGTGTTGATCCATGCATTGAAGTTTCCGACTACTGCTTCAAGGTCGATGGTGGTGTCGGCGGAAGGAGGCAGTGGGGGAGTTGTTCCAGATGTCTTATGTTACTTTTCTCCAGCTCCTGTAAGGGCCCTGAAAGGGGGGTGGCGATGAACAGGCGGGTTGTGATGTAAAAGTGGAAAATGGAGTTGTCAGAACAGGTGATCTTGGTGGCGATACTGCTGCAGGCTGAAAAATTGGGGTCAAGAGTGTGTCCTGTAATGTGGTTGGTGTCGGTGACCAACTGGGAGGGTGCCAGGATTTCCAAGCTTTCGAGTGAGTTGTTGGTGTTGGTGTTGCTGGGGTCTTCCAGGTGGAAGCTGAGGTCACTGAGGAAGAGGAAGTCTTTGAAGTCGAACCAGAGGCGTGATATACTCAGCGATGGCCTTGCAGAAGGCGTGCTTGGACCCAGGGATCTGTAGGTGAGGGTGCCTCTCACAGTTGTTTTGAAGTTGGTATTAATCTGGAAATTGAGTTTTTGGTGGCAGTACAGTTATAGAACTCTTTGTGGATGATGGCTGTTCCACTACCTTGAACAAGGGAGATATGGGGAATCTAAATCCATCAATCAGGTGGTTATAAAGCATGACTACTCACCCGTGAGGGTCTCAAGGCCCTAGGGGGTGGGGGGATGGCTGCTGGTCCTACCGGGTGAGGAGAATCATTTGAAGAGCCAGGTCTTGAGGTTCTTCTTGAATTGGGTCAGCAACGTGGATTTCCTGAGGTGGAGAGACAGGGTGTTCCAGGTCCGGGCGGCGAAGTAGGAAAATAAACTTCCTCAGGTTCTGGGCTCGTGGATCCTGGGGATGGAGGACAGGGTGCGAAGGGCAGAACGGAGTTGTCTGGCGGGTACGTGGAATGCGAGGCGGTGGTTCATGTATGCTGGTCCTATGTTGTGGAGAGCTTTGTAGACATGTATGAGGAGCTTGAAGATGATTCTCTTGTTCACCGGGAGCTAGTGGAGATGTCGGAGGTGTTGCAGTGGGGGAGTGTTCTGTAGGTTCTTGAGCTGCTTCCTGAAAAGGAAAACAGGAATCAGCAAAGAAAATGAGGGAGATAAGGGGAATCAGCAAAGAAAATGAGGTTGATAAGGGGAATCTGCTAAGAAAAATGAAGGAGACAGGGGGAATCTGTAAAAAAAGATGGAAATAAGGGAAATCTGCAAAAAAAATGTGAAGGAATCTGCAAAGAAAACGAGGGACATAGGGAGAATCTGTAAACAAAAATGAAGGATTCTCCAAAGAAAACGAGGCCGATAACGAGAGGACCTGTGAGGAGACACAAGCGGGAATCTGCAAGAAAAACAAATGAGATAAGGGAACCTGTGAGGAAAAAGTGATTGAGATGAGAGGGATCAGGGAAGCCTGTACGGAGGTGCGAGCAGCATGGGGGAGCTGGCCTGAGGACCTTAAAACTAAGGTCCCAATTCAGATCTTGGTGGTCTTACCTCCGTCCTGCTGCTGGGGCTTTCCCTAGAACTCCCTAGAGTCGGCAGTCTTTCACCCTCCATATTTAGATGCAGACAGGCTGTCTCACCGTCTTCGCCAACAGAGTGTTTGCTGCCTCGGTCACTGCGTATTGCTGCCAATGCGGTGGACACCAGTGCTAGTGAATACTACTTTATCGGAAGATCAGGAAGGGGAGGTGTGAGGGTCAGTCTATTTTTGATACGGGTTGGTGGCAAAGGGAGGGTATTGGTGTGCATTATTCCCATGGGATTGTTTTTACCTGTCCTCAGGTTGAGGGATATGCAGATCTCTGCCGGGTTTGGGGTGTCGATCTTGGAGCGCACTTTGCAGATGAGCCGGCGATCTGCTGAGTTCAGGTCTTCCGAGAAAACCACCATTAATGGTAGGCACTGCTGAGGGTCACCTGGCGAGCTGAAGGAGGACAAAATAGAGCACAGTAAATACAAAAGGGGGGCACAGAGCCAAGAGATGGAGGAGGGGGAGGACAGACCAGAGGGTGACAGACCGAGAGAGGTTGGGGACATGGAGAAAAGAGAGAGAGAGAAAAAAAACACATCAAGGACTGGTGCTGCCTTAGACTGGAAGTGGCGAGAAGTGGAGACAAACATATATGCTAATCCCCTCCCCTTAAAGTTCTAAGATCTAAGCTCCAAATGGAATGCGGAGTGACACAACTCTGTGAACTCTGTTACTGAGTGCAGTTTGCCACCCACCCCTAAATTTATTGCAGAATGCCAGGCCACAAAAATTCCTTTTTCACTGAGGGTGAGTTGTCTGTCATGTTGGATGAAATTATAGGAGTAGAGCCATTGTAGCCCAAGTCCAAAATACACCCCTATCACAGAAAAGGAAAATGTGAGACAGAATAGTTGACAGAGTGAATACTGTAGCTAACACCCTGCGCACACAGAGGAAATTAAGAAGAGGCAGAATGAATTGCGGTGGGGAGGTGCATTCCCTGGCCTCCATGCGTCACATGGAGGCCCAGAGGACTGGTGCCAGGCCCCCCTTATAACTCATGCCCTGGGAGGAAAAGGTCTTGCAGATCATACATCCTGAAGGCTTTACAGGAATAGCTGGTGGAGTGGAGTCTGGCAAGTTTCACTTTACACTCTCTCATTTTGTATGTGTGCTGCATTTTACAGCACACATACAAAATGAAATATGCTATAAACATAGTTTTTGTACAGGAAGTGACCCTTTTTTACACAAAAAACATGCATTCCCACAATGCAGACACACTTGCACTATGCCACAAGGGTGTCTGTATTGCCGCATGGCAGTCAAAAGTGTGTCAGCGCAGGAAGAGGGCAGAATAGGGCCATATCTTGGATGTATGACGTTACAACGCACACTTTTACAACGCATGCACTTACAACGCATTTTTTACAACGCATAATCCATTACAACGCATGACATTACAACGCATGACACTACAACGCATTTTTAAAAAATACCTTTACAACGCATTACCATTACAACGCATACTACCTTTACAACGCATACCATTACAACGCATAATATTAAATTACATTTAAGGTAAGTATTAGATAGTATAGGGGTAAAAATTACTATTCTAACTCCAGGGGGTGCAACAGTAGGGTAAGTGTTGGATAGTATAGGGGTAAAAATTACTATTCTAACTCCAGGGGGTGCAACAGTAGGGTAAGTGTTGGATAGTGTAGGGGTAAAAATTACTATTCTAACTCCAGGGGGTGCAACAGTAGGGTAAGTGTTGGATAGTGTAGGGGTAAAAATTACTATTCTAACTCCAGGGGGTGCAACAGTAGGGTAAGTGTTGGATAGTGTAGGGGTAAAAATTACTATTCTAACTCCAGGGGGTGCAACAGTAGGGTAAGTGTTGGATAGTATAGGGGTAAAAATTACTATTCTAACTCCAGGGGGTGCAACAGTAGGGTAAGTGTTGGATAGTATAGGGGTAAAAATTACTATTCTAACTCCAGGGGGTGCATCAGTAGGGTAAGTGTTGGATAGTATAGGGGTAAAAATTACTATTCTAACTCCAGGGGGTGCAACAGTAGGGTAAGTGTTGGATAGTATAGGGGTAAAAATTACTATTCTAACTCCAGGGGGTGCATCAGTAGGGTAAGTGTTGGATAGTATAGGGGTAAAAATTACTATTCTAACTCCAGGGGGTGCATCAGTAGGGTAAGTGTTGGATAGTATAGGGGTAAAAATTACTATTCTAACTCCAGGGGGTGCATCAGTAGGGTAAGTGTTGGATAGTATAGGGGTAAAAATTACTATTCTAACTCCAGGGGGTGCATCAGTAGGGTAAGTGTTGGATAGTATAGTGTAATATTATGCGTTGTAATGGTATGCGTTGTAATGGTAGTATGCGTTGTAATGGAATGCGTTGTAAAGGTAGTTTTTAAAAATGCGTTGTAGTGTCATGCGTTGTAATGTCATGCGTTGTAATGGATTATGCGTTGTAAAAAATGCGTTGTAATGGTAGTGCGTTGTAAAAGTTGCGTTGTAAAGGTTGTTCCCCCCATATCTTAGTAAATATGGTGCTCATGTGCTCTCTCTCTTTCCTGCATTGCAGCGGAGCAAGTTTACTTGCTGAGCTGCGTTGTGTGACTTCTTTGATTTCCATAGACTTGGCA
This sequence comes from Triturus cristatus, assembly GCF_964204655.1. NCBI lineage: Eukaryota > Metazoa > Chordata > Amphibia > Caudata > Salamandridae > Triturus > Triturus cristatus. The sequence continues at coordinate 241,648,647 of NC_140582.1, forward strand.
TTTACAGGATTGCATTCTCTACAGTTTCAGTTTTAATTGTTAACTCTATAAAATGGACACAAACAAAACCCCGAGCGAATGCAGTAGCTATAGGTTGCGTGGTCTTGAAGGGATGCTAACAGGAAAAATAAAGTTTCTGTAGTTCGAGTTGAAATTTAAATCTCCCCATCTCCAGGTATAACTTCACGTGTGTAATGTAAATGCGTCTCCCGTGAGAAGTAAATGTAGAAAAAGCCATACATATACTAAAAAGAGTAATTGACATCATAATGGATGGCTTTCACAAGAAGAAAATTATTTTCGCTGGGAATTTTAATTGTCATCTCTTTGGAAATGAAATAAAGATGACTGCTTTGATATATCACACTCTTTGTGGCGTTTCGATCATATTATTTCATAACCATAAGGGTAATTCAAGGAACAATTTGCTGTGTGAACAACTGTTATCCTCATTCTATTAGTCATTAAATGGCCGCATTAGGGGCTATGGGGCAGATTTATGAGGCCCTTGCGCCTCATTTACGCCGCCGTTGCGTCACTTTTGTGACGCAGCGGCGGCGCAAATCCTGCGCCATGCTGCGGGGTATTTACAACGTGACGCACCTGGGAGATGCGTCACGTTGTAAAGCCCTGCGCCAGCAGTAGGCATACCTGTGCAGGGGGGGCGTTCCGTCGCAGGAACGCCTCCTAAAAGTGACTGAGTGAAATCTACAAGATTTCACACAGTCACTTTTGAGCCCATGCTGCGTCAAAACCTTGCGCCTGCTTGAAGCAGGCGTAAGGATTGACGCAGCATTAGCAAGAAAGGGCCCACCAGAGCATTGCTGGAGCTGCATCGCGCTTGCGACGCAACTCCAGCAATGCGCCACTTTTACGGCACAGATGCGTCACGCATCTCTGCCGTTTTTGCCCCATGGTGCGCCGCATTGTAAATGCGGCGCATCCATGGTGGCGGAGCTGTGGCGCACAATAACTGGTGCATCCCTGCTGATATGCAGGGATGCGCCAGTTATTATGAATCTGCCCCCAAATGTTTATGTTGCATTGACAGAAATACACTCCCTGATAAATAGTCAACATTTTGGGTGCATGGAAGAATGTATAATTTTGAAAAGTTTTGATAGTGATCATCTACCTCGGCTAAATAAATTTCAAATCCTCACGGTTCATTATGCTGGCATTCCGATGAATGTAAATTGATGAATTAAGAGGTAGAACACTGATTGCCTTAAATACCTTTTGATCACATTGTTCAGATATTAAGACTCCCCATTTTTTTTAACTTTGAACTTAAAATGACAAAGATTGTGGTCTTTGGAATTGGTTCGTATTTCTTCTCCTAGATTTTTAAAGGTTTTAAATTTGAGAATGTTAATAAATATGGTTAGGAGGGCACTAAGTTAAAATCTACTTTAACCGTGGCAGTTGAAGTGAAAACCCCGACATTGAAATGCACCTGATCTTGTGCAGGAACCTGTAGACTTCCTGCTACTTATAGACTCTATATAATTTAAGCTATTGTCAAATGGTCAAAAGGTGGAAAAGTATTTCAAGACTATTTTTAATGGAATGTAATACATTGCACAAGGTTGTTCAATTGCAGGCTAGTCCTCCAGAAGCCTTAATTGGGCAATTATTTGGCCAGTTTGCCATTGGGAAAGTAGACCTGTGTTAAATTTTTATAACACCTGCAATCATAATGAATGTTGTATTGTGCGAAATTTCCAAAATTCTGCAAATTTCACAATTGTGATATATTTCACAATTGATCAAAAATGTATTCACCAGAAGAGTGGTTTGACCAAAAAAGGGTTCACAGAACATCATTTTTTTTTACTCAAGCCAGCTTTCCTACCCCACCCCCACCCCCACCCCCGACCCTTCACTGGTACTACAAATGACTTCTAAACAGAAGTTATGCCCTCCGGTTCAAATTTACATGAGATAATTAGAAAAGAAATCAGTAAAATGTTGTGTAAGGTTGCAAAATGTCATCAACACAATCTTGCAATGTACCACATTGCTAGCTTGCTAAGAGAGCACTGCGTTACATTTTTAAGCTTTACGTCGCAAAATAATCTGGTGAATTTACTATTGGGTCCAGGCAATGGAGTGATGACATAAAAACCAGGAAGCTGAATGTTAACCTGGTATGTATGCTGAACTATTATCATATGGCTTCATTATGGAGAGTTCCAGCAGTGGCCGAAGTGCTGTGCTGAGGGGGCCCCCTGGAGTTTGGAGCCCCCCACACATCGGGGGCTGCGGGGGCCTGTGTTACGCCCCTGAGTTCCACTGCTTAAAATAACGTATGTTTAAAAAACTAAATATTTGAAGCCATCAAGCGAGGTAATTTTTCTTACAACTATTAAGCAATGAATGTTTTAAATTCTGGTGTAATCTTGCTCCCACATTATGTGAATTTGTGGCCTCAACAATAGATTAGGAAGTTTATGAATATGATGACAAGCAAAAATGTTGCATTTGACACAATAATATGCTGACGTTTTAGCTCAGATTGGCCTGCTGGGAAAATGGTACCAGTGTATCAACATATTGCCTGCAGACTATTCAGTTTTTATGAAGAAACTTCTCTTAGTATAATGTCTCTATGTCCAGCTTTGAAAGGCTTGAGGAATGTTTACTTAAAAACGTTATTTATTGAGCAGCAGAATGTTCTCACAGTCATAGAAGGCCAGCAGACATGCCTGAGAGGGTTCCAGCAAAAGCATTTGTGCTAGAGCAGTCACATTCTTGACTTTGTTATATATTTTCTATATGCAAAGTCAATTAGATAACTGCTTCTAAAATGTGATTTGATCTACATCTCTGTAGAGACCAACTTATATTTATTTTTCTATACTTAGACTTGCACGTTTTTTATTAAATGTTTATGAGATATCTGTTATGCACTGCTTTATTTGCACAATGGCCTTTGTTAGAATGGGGAACCCCTGGTTGGCACAGGTAGGGACTTGTGACAAGCAGTGGTCCCTTCTTCTATTCAGGGCGAGAGAATTACCCCTTCAGAACAACCCCTGCTCACCCTATAGGTAGTGTGGCGCGAGCAGTCAGGGCTAAACTTCAGGGCGCTAGTCAGTTAAGCATTTATGATCACACACAGTAAACCACAATGATCCCCCACAAATGGACACCAGGCGTAAGTTGTATCAAAAATACGGATGCTTTATATAAAAGATTCTTGGTTACGCAGGCATGTACAAGACCATCAATAACGGTTGCGAAATGGAAGCCACAAGATGATAATTAGGCACTGTTCTTTTCTTTGGTAACTTATTTGATCACGAGCGCTTCGCAGGGCTCGGTTTGAGTCGGTCCAGTCACGATGATGCGCAAGGCACCCGGGATACAGTGATACGGGGAAATCAGAACGTTGCGGACCCCGAGTCCGATAGAAAGTTCACTGTACCTGGGAACGTGCGATGTGCTTGGACGAGTCTTCGGGGGAGATGCAGGTTCTGCACCTCGTGGGTCTCCGGATCAAGAATTCAGCGGGCGGATCTCGGTAGACAGGTGCGGCCCAGGGCCTCCGACACGGACTGTGCGGGAGGTCACTGCGAAGGGCGGCACGGTCAGACTCAGGCTGGGAGGTGAAGCGGGGCGGCCGGATACGTTACGACGTACGGGTGGCCGTCCGAGGCTTGATTTCACTTCCCAATTAGAAATCCGGCGGGAGGGCGAGAGGGCACCAGGCACGCTCCAGTGGCAGGCAGGTGACAGGGAAGCGGGGCGGCCAGCCTCGATGGGTCCAGAGCGACTCAGGTAGAGCGGGGCTCTCAGCGAGGGGAGGCGGCCAGGCTTCTGGGTGTCACAGCCCTAGGAGGGGTGGCAAGGTGCGCAGAGCACTCCGGCGGGAGAAAGCACACGGCTCGAGTTCTCAGACGAGCGGAGACACGGTGAACCCCCTGGTCCTGGGGTTCAGTTCAGGGGGCAAGCTCTTCTTCCAAGCCCTTGGAGATAGTTGAAAACAAAGTGCAAAGTCTCTTTCAGTCTTTTCCTCTCCTTCCTCAGCAAGGCACCTACTGCAGGCCAGTCCCTCAAGTCAGGGAAAGTTACTCCTCCTTCAGCTTCTTCCAGGTCCTTCTAGTCGGGCAGAGTTCCTTTGTGGTTCAATCTGGATCTGATTTCTTAGGAGCCAGGCTCCTACTTTTATACAGGGATTCTTTTGTTCTTTAGCGCCAGGGGGCCTGGGCCTGGCTCAGTCCAGTTCTGGAGTACTTTGGTTTGGTGACTCTGCTCTTTCCTTTCAGCAGTAGGGCAGAGACATCAGCCGCTCCACAGGGGGCGGCGCCGGCTTTGTGGTGGCAGAGCACAGGCCTATTCAAGAGTCAGGGTGTACTCCTCCCACCCATCCTGGTGTAATCTCTCTACCCACCACCTGGCAGCCAACCTGTCTCCTGGAATCCCCCAGCCCTGCTCCTGTACTGTTGCTAGGCAGAACACACACCCACGGCAGAGGCGGACTGAGATGGTCAGGCACGCAAAGGCTAACTTTCTACAAGCAGCATTTGCAAACTCAGGATATTAAAATAACCTTTACTAAAAGATGTATTTTATTATCCCGAGTTCAGGCATACTAAACATGACTTTCTACCATGCTCTCTGAGTCCACTGGGGTCACAGCGTGTAGCGATCCCAGCAGCCCATTCTGGCCTATGGAGAGCAGGTAGCCTTCAATAGTGAAAAACGAAAATGGCTGTAATTCACTATTAAGACATGCCACACACATCAGGGCATGTCCTACCTTATGCCTACAATGCACCCTGCGCTTAGGCCTACCAGAGGGGTGACTAACATGTAGTTAAGGGAAGGTTTAGGGACTGGCAAGTGGGGCCACTTGCTCAGTCAGCGTGACGGTACCACCGCGCGCAGGTTCTGCAGTGGCAGACCCTAGACACATTTTACCCCGCTGCTTCGGTGGGTGGCACAACCAGTGCTGCAAGCCCACTAGCAGCATTTGGATATACAAGCCCTTGGCACCCCTGGTGCACTCTACTAGGGACTGATAGTAAACCAAATAAACCAAACGTGGAAGTCAATTCACATAATACATTTTACCTTAGGGAGCACTTGCACTGTGGCACTGGATGGCAGTGGCACAGTGCCCTGAGCATTTAACACCAACACAAACACATTGAGGCACAGACAAAAATGGAAGGGTGACCCACGCCAATGGTGCCAGGTCTAACACGTGTCCCCTCCAGCTGAAAAGTGGGGAGAACTACCCTACCCCAGGGAGTTCTTCATCACTAAGGCGGAAAAACCTGGACAGACCGTCAGCATTGGCGTGATCTGTGCCAGGGCGATGCTCCACCGTAAAGTCCATACCCTGTAGGGAGATGGACCACCTCAACAGTTTTGGGTTCTCACCCCTCATTTGCATCAACCATCTGAGGGGCCTGTGGTCGGTCTGAACCCGGAAGTGAGACCCAAACAGGTAGGGTCTTAGCTTCTTCAGCGCCCAGACCACAGCAAATGCTTCTCGTTCTATCGCACTCCACCTTTGTTCCCGGGGAAGTAGCCTCCTGCTAATAAAGGCTACGGGTTGGTCAAAGCCCTCCTCCGTGATCTGTGAGAGAACAGCCCCTACACCATGCTCTGATGCATCCGTCTGCACCAGGAACTCTTTGGAGAAGTCAGGAGCCAAGAGCACGGGCGCCGTGCACATGGCAGTTTTCAGGGTGTCGAAGGCTTTCTGACAGGTGTCAGTCCATATCACTTTTCTGGGCTGCTTCTTCGAAGTCAGCTCGGTCAAGGGGGCAACGATGCTGCCATACCCCTTGACAAACCTCCTGTAGTACCCGGTGAGTCCTAAAAAGGCCCTCACCTCCGTCTGGGTCTTTGGGGGCTCCCAAGCCAGGATGGTTTCAACTTTGGGTTGGAGGGGCGCCACCTGGCCGCTCCCCACTTGGTGTCCCAAGTACACCACTGAACCCTGCCCGATCTGACACTTGCTGGCCTTGATCGTGAGGCCTGCCTTGCGCAGCGCCATCAACACTTCCCAGAGATGTTGCAGGTGTTCTTCCCATGGGCCGCTGAACACTGCGATGTCGTCCAGGTAGGCGGCGCTGAACTCGGTCAGCCCAGCCAACACCTGGTTGACCAACCTCTGGAAGGTGGCAGGGGCATTCTTCATCCCAAAGGGCATCACCCGGAACTGGTAATGCCCATCTGGTGTAGAGAATGCGGACCTCTCTTTGGCCCCATCAGTTAAAGCGATCTGCCAGTACCCAGACGTTAAATCAAACGTGCTGAGGTACCGTGCAGCCCCTAACCGATCGATGAGCTCATCAGCTCTGGGGATGGGGTGCGCGTCAGTCTTCGTGACTGAGTTGAGTCCTCGGTAGTCCACACAGAACCGGAGTTCGGGCGTGGCACCCGGCGCTGCAGCCTTTGGGACCAAGACCAGTGGGCTGGCCCAAGGACTGCTGGAGGACTCAACCACCCCTAGAGCAAGCATCTTCGAGACCTCCTCTTTGATGCAGGCTCTGACCCTGTCAGTTACCCGGTAGGCTTTGTGCTTCACAGGTAAGCTGTCTCCTGTATCCACATCATGGACGCACCAATTTGTGATACCAGGAACCAGGGAGAACAGGTCAGGGAACTGCCCCAGCAGCTGGCGACAGTCACCCTGTTGCTCAGGGGTCAGGGTGGGTGAGAGGTTAACTCCATCCACTGACCCGTCTCGCTCTGAGGCTACCAAGAGGTCAGGAAGAGGCTCGGACTCCTCTTCCGTCCCATCATCGGTGGCCAAGAGCATGCCCACTTCGGACCTCTCCAAGTGGGGCTTCAGTCGATTGACATGTAGGACCCTTAAGGGGTTCCTAGGAGACCGCAAGTTCACCAAGTAGGTGACAGAACTCTTGCGCTCCACAATCTCAAAGGGTCCGGTCCACTTGTCCTGGAGTGCACAAGGCTCCACAGGGGCCAGGACCCACACTTTTTGGCCAGGCTGAAGCTCAACCAGAGTGGCGTTCTGGTCGTACCACCGCTTCATTTCCTCCTGGCTGGCTTCCAGGTTAGCCTCAGCAAGTTGCCTGAAACGCCTAGTCTGGTTCCGGAAAGCCAGCATGTAACTGTATACATTCTGGGGAGGTTTCCTGGGAGATTGCTCCCAGCCTTCCTTGACCAGACTAAGAGGTCCTCGTACTGGGTGGCCGTACAAAAGCTCAAAGGGACTGAACCCTAGAGACTTTTGTGGCACCTCGCGGTACGCAAAGAGAAGGCATGGTAAGAGGACGTCCCACTTACGCCTCATGGGTTCCTCGAGACCCATAATCATGCCCTTCAGGGTTCGGTTGAAGCGCTCAACCAACCCGTTTCCTTGGGGATGGTAAGGGGTGGTGAACTTGTAGGTCACACCACACTCTTGCCAAAGGGACTTCATATATTTCGATATGAAGTTGGTCCCCCTGTCAGACACCACCTCTAGAGGGAATCCTACTCGTGAGAAAATTCCCATCAGTGCTCGTCCCACCACGGGGGCCGTCACTGTCCTCAGAGGGATGGCTTCAGGGTACCGGGTGGCATGGTCCACCAAGACCAGGATAAACCTGTTGCCCATGGCTGTCTTGGGGTCCAGTGGCCCCACGATGTCAATCCCCACCCGCTGGAATGGGGTACTGACCACAGGGAAAGGTTGGAGTGGAGCTCTCAGCTTCCTTCCACTCTTGCCACTTGCCTGGCAAGTCTGGCATGTCCTGCAGTGAGTGTCAGAACTCCTGCGCATTTGGGGCCAATAAAAGTGGGTGACAAGCCTTTCAAAGGTCTTGTCCTGCCCCAAATGTCCTGCTAACGGTACGTCGTGAGCCAGCCCCAGTAGGAAGGCTCTGAACTTCTGGGGTACCACCAGCGCACGGGCTGACCCAGGTTCAGCAACCTTAGGCTCTGAGTATAGGAGGTCGTTCTCCCAGTAGATCAAGTGAGTTCCGGACTGATCACCATTGGCCTGGGCTGCAGCCTGCTGCCGCATACCCTCTAGAGAGGGGCACTCTTTCTGCTCCCTGCAGAATTCCTCCCTGGTGGGGCCTCCTTCTTGCTGCCAATGGGTCAGCTCAGGCAGGTCCCCCAGTTCGGCTATCTGTTCCCCGGTAGGCTCCAGGGCATCCCCCTCAAGGTCTGCTTCCTCCTGGGCCGTGGGAACTTCAGGAGCCGGATTCCCGTGCCTCCCTTGCCCTCTCTCTAAGGCCGGTTCCTGGGCCTCTCCCTCAGGCTCCAGGGTTCCTTCCACACCCCTACCGGCTGCCATCGACCGGGTGGTCACGCACGCCCAATCAGGCAAGCCCACCATCCGCAGGTGAATTGTCTTCTCCACCTTTTCCCAAGGGGAGCTCTCCAAATCGTTACCTAGGAGACAATCAACAGGCATGGCCTCTCTCACAGCCACTTGCAGAGTACCAGAGACCCCCCCCACTCAAAGGGAACCTGAGCCATTGGACACTGACTCTCGGTGTTGTCGGCGTTGACAACACGGCAGAATGCGTGCGGGACAACCTGCTCTTGAGACACCAGGTGTTGCTTGACAGCAGTCACACTGGCTCCTGTATCTCTAAGAGCCCCCACCCTCTTGCCATTTATGGTCACCCACTGCCCATACTTTTGAGTATTGGGGGGCAGCTGGACCTCAGCGACCATCTCACTGTCTCCTAATGAGACTAGGGTCATCTGTACGGGATCCCCCGCCTCTTGGACATCTATCTCCCTCCCCAAGGCTACACTATTCACCTGCTTGGGGGGTGGAGCACCAGAGGGTGCTGGTTTACCATACAGGGGGCACTTGGGATCCACGGAAATGTGCCCCAGGTTGTTACACTTGTAACATCTGAGGGGCCCTCTTTGAACAGGGTTAACTGTCGGGGCCCCAGTCTGCTTCGAGGGTGGGGGTGGCTGAGAACCTTTCCCTTGGTTCCCTTGGGAATTACTTTGGGGCCCTCTGTAGAACTCCCTCTGTTTACCCTTGTCCCCCCCACTCTTCTGCTGGGGACCCTGAACACCTTTGGCGGGACCTCCCACGGGACCCTTGTGGACCCTGGTGCTGATCCAGCGGTCCGCCTCCTCAGCAAGCTTCCTCGGGTTGGACAGCTTGCTATCGATCAGGTGCTGGCGTAGCTCAGGAAAACAATTATCCGACAAGTGCTCCCATGCAATTAAATCAAACAGCCCTTGGTAATCATTCACTTTGCTACCCTTCACCCAACCATCCAGCGCTCTGCAAAAAAAGGTCACATATTCTACATAAGTGGTACCAGGTTTCTTGGTGCAATCCCTAAACCTCTGCCTGTACAATTCAGGAGTTAACCCATACCTGGTCATAAGAGCCTCCTTCATGTGTGGATAGGATGTGTGGACATCAGAGGGGAGGTCTAGCAGCGTGTCCCGCCCCTCACTCATGAACCTTCCCCGCAACCACGCTCCCCAATCCTTCTCAGGGACCCGGTGGGAGGACATGGCTACTTCATAGGCCCTGAACCACTGCCCAATATCATCCTGCTTATAATATTCTTTGACTACATCTTTAGGAATGTGCACCCTTGACTCTGTTGAATTGCTGCCACCAGAGGGTGAGTTGTCTAAACTCCTGGCCTTGAGATCCAACTCCCTCATTTTTACCTCATGCTCCATGGCCAGTTTTTGCCTTTCCATCTCCATTTGCAGTTTTGCCATCTCCACCTCATGTGCTCGTGCAGCACTCCTGTCGGCCATCTCCTCGGGCGACAGGCCTCTGCTAGGCTCAAAAACACCTTCTGGGGGTATCACCTCTCGGGCATTCTCTGGAAACTTTGATTCGTGCCAGGCTCTCAGCGCCTTCACGTACTGATCCTTGGTTGTTAGTCCGCTTTGCTTAATTCTGTACTTGGAGAGATATCCCTTCAGGACATCATTTGTGCACTTCCTCAGTGCCTCGGACTCCCAATCGATGTCATCCACTCCAGAGAATACAGAGGACGCTCCGCCTCCATTGACTGAGCTAGGCATGGTTTCTTAAGGTGGAGATTCTTCTTTAGCAACAACTGTCAATCAATCTGTGGCTGCGTTATAGGTCTGCTCTATGTGGTGATCAATAATTCACTGTATGTAAATCATAAATGCAAATTCGAAATCCCACCGCTGCCACCAATGTTAGAATGGGGAACCCCTGGTTGGCACAGGTAGGTACTTGTGACAAGCAGTGGTCCCTTCTTCTATTCAGGGCGAGAGAATTACCCCTTCAGAACAACCCCTGCTCACCCTATAGGTAGTGTGGCGCGAGCAGTCAGGGCTAAACTTCAGGGCGCTAGTCAGTTAAGCATTTATGATCACACACAGTAAACCACAATGATCCCCCACAAATGGACACCAGGCGTAAGTTGTATCAAAAATACGGATGCTTTATATAAAAGATTCTTGGTTACGCAGGCATGTACAAGACCATCAATAACGGTTGCGAAATGGAAGCCACAAGATGATAATTAGGCACTGTTCTTTTCTTTGGTAACTTATTTGATCACGAGCGCTTCGCAGGGCTCGGTTTGAGTCGGTCAAGTCACGATGATGCGCAAGGCACCCGGGATACAGTGAGACGGGGAAATCAGAACGTTGCGGACCCCGAGTCCGATAGAAAGTTCACTGTACCTGGGAACGTGCGATGTGCTTGGACGAGTCTTCGGGGGAGATGCAGGTTCTGCACCTCGTGGGTCACCGGATCAAGAATTCAGCGGGCGGCTCCCGGTAGACAGGTGCGGCCCAGGGCCTCCGACACGGACTGTGCGGGAGGTCACTGCGAAGGGCGGCACGGTCAGACTCAGGCTGGGAGGTGAAGCGGGGCGGCCGGATACGTTACGACGTACGGGCGGCCGTCCGAGGCTTGATTTCACTTCCCAATTAGAAATCCGGCGGGAGGGCGAGAGGGCACCAGGCACGCTCCAGTGGCAGGCAGGTGACAGGGAAGCGGGCGGCCAGCCTCGATGGGTCCAGAGCGACTCAGGTAGAGCGGGGCTCTCGGCGAGGGGAGGCGGCCAGGCTTCTGGGTGTCACGGCCCTAGGAGGGGTGGCAAGGTGCGCAGAGCACTCCGGCGGGAGAAAGCACACGGCTCGAGTTCTCAGACGAGCGGAGACACGGTGAACCCACTGGTCCTGGGGTTCAGTTCAGGGGGCAAGCTCTTCTTCCAAGCCCTTGGAGATAGTTGAAAACAAAGTGCAAAGTCTCTTTCAGTCTTTTCCTCTCCTTCCTCAGCAAGGCACCTACTGCAGGCCAGTCCCTCAGGTCAGGGAAAGTTACTCCTCCTTCAGCTTCTTCCAGGTCCTTCTAGTCGGGCAGAGTTCCTTTGTGGTTCAATCTGGATCTGATTTCTTAGGAGCCAGGCTCCTACTTTTATACAGGGATTCTTTTGTTCTTTAGCGCCAGGGGGCCTGGGCCTGGCTCAGTCCAGTTCTGGAGTACTTTGTTTTGGTGACTTTGCTCTTTCCTTTCAGCAGTAGGGCAGAGACATCAGCCGCTCCACAGGGGGCGGCGCCGGCTTTGTGGTGGCAGAGCACAGGCCTATTCAAGAGTCAGGGTGTACTCCTCCCACCCATCCTGGTGTAATCTCTCTACCCACCACCTGGCAGCCAACCTGTCTCCTGGAATCCCCCAGCCCTGCTCCTGTACTGTTGCTAGGCAGAACACACACCCACGGCAGAGGCGGACTGAGATGGTCAGGCACGCAAAGGCTAACTTTCTACAAGCAGCATTTGCAAACCCAGGATATTAAAATAACCTTTACTAAAAGATGTATTTTATTATCCCGAATTCAGGCATACTAAACATGACTTTCTACCATGCTCTCTGAGTCCACTGGGGTCACAGCGTGTAGCGATCCCAGCAGCCCATTCTGGCCTATGGAGAGCAGGTAGCCTTCAATAGTGAAAAACAAAAATGGCTGTAATTCACTATTAAGACATGCCACACACATCAGGGCATGTCCTACCTTATGCCTACAATGCACCCTGCGCTTAGGCCTACCAGAGGGGTGACTAACATGTAGTTAAGGGAAGGTTTAGGGACTGGCAAGTGGGGACACTTGCTCAGTCAGCGCGACGGTACTACCGTGCGCAGGTTCTGCAGTGGCAGACCCTAGACACATTTTACCCCGCTGCTTCGGTGGGTGGCACAACCAGTGCTGCAAGCCCACTAGCAGCATTTGGATATACAAGCCCTTGGCACCCCTGGTGCACTCTACTAGGGACTGATAGTAAACCAAATAAACCAAACGTGGAAGTCAATTCACATAATACATTTTACCATAGGGAGCACTTGCACTGTGGCACTGGATAGCAGTGGCACAGTGCCCTGAGCATTTAACACCAACTCAAACACATTGAGGCACAGACAAAAATGGAAGGGTGACCCACGCCAATGGTGCCAGGTCTAACAGCCTTGAACCGATTACAATAAACTATTTATTACCATGCACATCTCGCACACCACCAGCCATGTGTGGACAAAGTACCTAGCATTTGACCACTTCCTTCTAAAAACAAATCATAAATTGTTCAAGCCGCAAACATAACAATGGAACACAAGCATGGTATAAGCAGGCATAGAATTGTATGATCACCATCTTTAGGACATTGTATGGTAAAAGTGTATGGTAAGTGCTATGTAAATATATATGGAATACAACAACAAATGACCAAACAAAGCAACAACTTCTATTTAGAGTACAATTAAAATCTCATACACAAAAACTGCGCCCACAATAGTAGGTTTTCAAGAGCCTAAACTGGAGCTTTTCCTTATCCAACTGCAGCCTTTCATGTCTTAGCTACAAACTTGTCAGACTGAATTGTGATGCCACATATGCTGCAACTTTGTTAGTCTCTGAAAATCTCTTGGTCCCAAACCAATACATTTTGGCTCAGGTTTGTATTATATCATTTTGCACTAGCACACTTATGATGCAAAGTGATGCAAACAATAGTGTTGATAAGCCTTTTACACACCGAAAGCAGTGTTAAACCATACATTGTTGCTTAGCGCAAACCCACAATAGGTCATGCACAGTGGAAATAATGGTGTTGGGACAAAACAAACAGGCCAGGGATTGATGCAATGGCATGTTGTGAGAAACTGGGTTGTTGGTTGAGGGGAGTGAAACTCTACTCAAGCAAGAGCTACAATTCTTATCAGGGTAAACCACAAAAAGTAATTAAATTAACCTGTGCCTAACCCTCTGGTAGCTTTGCACGAATGCAGTGAGACTTACCTTAGATACAATGTGTAAAGTATATATGCAGCACATCAAACTGTAGAACATTGAAAACACTACACAAGTTAAATTTGACACCAATTTAGAAAAATAGAATAAAATGTAATAAATTATTTGACACCAACCTGACAAAAATGCAATCAGCAGGAAAATGTTTAGTTTGCCAGATCAAAACTTTAGTTTAAAACTGCACATACAGGCAGCAGCAACGGCTGCCATAAACAAAGGGTGGTGATGCAGGTAGGGTCTCGCGGTAAGCTTTGAGCAGGGGGTTGTTACAATTAAAAATAAAAGAAAAACGTAACTTTTGCTGCCGCGACTGGCCATCTTCAACGTTGCGTTTGCCACCTCTCCACTTACTGGGTCCTAGCTGCCCCTGGGACCCAGACTCCCATTCAATCCCCGTGCTGCAAAGCAGCGTGGGGTTGGTCTGGGAAGGTAAGAAAGACTGTGTAGGAGAGTGGCATCGACTGCATAGTTGCCCCCAACTTTTTGCTGATGTTTTGACTGTTTTATGACTCTAGCCAGGCTGTGGCCCTGCTATCCAGGACCTCAGCCTATCTGCTTCTTCTCTAAACTGATGTGAGTACCCTAGGTACAACCCAATTGGATACTGAGGATACCCTGTCAGCCCTTGTAGATGGTACCCTAGGTACCCAGGGCATGGGTCCCTCAGAGGCCTACCAGGGCTGCAGCACTTGTTGTGCCTCCCTGGGACAGCCATACCAAATGACACCACCAGACCACCACTGTAGTCTGGGTAAGGTGGTGCTTGCACCCCCTTACAGGGATACAGGTACCCTATATCCCACCTATGTACAACACATGTATTCTCATTGGTCACCCCTCAAGCAGGCCTTGCTAATCCTACAAGGCAGGGTGCTGAGATATGTGTGAGGGCGGACCCCTACCTGAATAGGGCCCCTCTGCAACCCTCATAAAAACCATTGCTGGGTTGTATGTAGTGTAGCCATACCATATACTCTTAACCGCATTATAAGTATATCGCGATAGCGTGATAACTTGAGAATGGCTACACAGAACCATATCGTGTTTGGTGTCAAACATGTAGGAATCATACCCCCAGTCCAGCCATGGGCATGAGGGCATGATTCCCCCCTGCTAGAAGGGCGATATGGGAAAAGTGGCAGAATTTAGACACCAATTTAAAAGTGCACACATATCACAAAATGGATGCTACTCGCCACCCACACGACTCTGGCTGCCTGTTGCTGGGCAAAACCCCAGCCTTGGCAGCTAGACAATAGGGATCCTGTTGCAGGGAGGTGCCAGCACCTTCCCAGATAGGCTATGTGGATTGGAACTGGGTGGGTGCACCATAGGATGCCTTTCAGAGTTGCACGTAGGCTGCTACAGCGCCTACATTCTGCATACACCGCCTGGAACTGGTTCAGGGGCATCCTGCCCCTCGTCCAGGCGGGAAACAGACAAAGGGGAGAGGGTGTAGCCACCCTTTCCCGCCTCAACTCCCATTGGTGGACACTGATCTGGACACTCCCCTAATCTTGTGGATAAAGGTGAATAACGTGTCCCCAGAGAATCAGATTAATCTTGGACTTCACAGACTTGACCTTCGATGAGCTGCTGCCCAGCTAACTTAAGAAATCTCCCTTGGGGTAAAGGAGTTACCCCCCTGCTTGGCAGGCACCTGAAACACTGCAAGTGACCCAGTTGGAACTTCGCTGCTCCTTTGGACATCGACGACTCCTCTCAACCTTGAGGTGGGTTTCCTAGTATCCTAGAGGCCAGTGAGCGTGCCCAGCAAGTCTGAATACCGTGGACTGCGTGGGTGCCGAGATCCCCAATACCCCAGGACATCATCCACCTCTTGCGTAGCACGCGACCCTGACCAGTGGGGAAGTTGTGCTTTGGCCCAATATTGAGCCAACCTCTCAGCAGCAACTGTGCCAAAGATCAGTACCCTAGCTCACTCCGGTGGCCCGTGGGCACCCTTTTACGCACTCCAAATTGCTGCCTTCCACGGTCCCTTGTCTCTCAACTTGTGGGCCCTGGCGGAGGACAATCTGTACTTTTAAGAGTTTCTATGGTCTCTCGAGGACTGCTCTACAGTCTCCTTGAAGGAGACCTCTCTCAGACCCCGTGGGTTTGCACCAGTAGCTGATTTGTTCATCTTGCGTGGGTTGCGGTTGCCAAGGCTTAGTGGATCTAATCTGGACACTATCACCGCAGCGACCCTCATCCTTTGTGGGACAGTCGCCCTCCAGAAGCTGGCCTTCCTTGAAGCCTCCCGGAGCCCGTGGCTGCAGATCCAAGCTACACCTTTTCCACTTGAAGCACCCGACATTGAAGGGCTCTTTTCCTCAAGCTCCCTGGACACTGTGCCGTGACCCAGACTCTGTCCCCTCTGCTTTCAGGTTCTTCTCTACAAGATCTACAACTTCATTCTTCACGGCATCATCGACGCTTTTGGCTAGCAGCAGTTTTGTACATTTTCCCATTGAAAATCAGCCCGCGACCCGACATCGAAAACGACCTATGCACCCGGCTTCCCTGGGGCAGGTAGCAGTGGTACCTCGGTACTCCCATGGTAGTGGGCTCCTCAAAAGCTTAACTCTAAGTTTTTAACTTTGAACTCCTGCTAGAAGTGTCTTTAATCTCTTTAAATCAAACCGCGACATTCTCCGTAGGCTTTAATAGAGATCCCGATAGCAGCTATTTCCACTGCACGCGGGTCCCCTTCCTCATCACCTGGGGTGGATTCTCAAGGGGCAGCGATCCTAAATGCCCTAGGCATTGTCTGTAGAATTGTCGTGGTTCTTATACCACTTTTTTAATATATGGTTTGGTCCCCCCGGGGCCCTGTGATTCCAGTGCTATTTATTGTATCTATAAATGCTTGTTTGAATTGTAACTTTACCTCTAGCCTCATAAAGAGACTTGTGGGATTCTGTTTAGAATAAATACATATATTTTATATATATACCTGTGTGGACTACTCTTTCATTTGGTCATTCAAGAGGTTATCTATGGTAAAACAATAAGTTTAACACTCCTTCAAGACTTAGCCTGAAGGCTGCTCTCCACAGCTACCACTAGGATAGCTTTCTTTAAAGGTTGTCTTTTAAACCTATCACCTTAAGAGTCGAATTGGACTGGTGCAAGGTGGCCACTATAACTAGTGACCAGCATATGCCAGGCCATCTTCTCACATTGGTGTGCAGCGGTTGCATTCAAGCTTGCCATTGTTTTACCAGATAACAAATTGAATTTCTAAAGTGAAAGCCACTTGGTACTAAAGGTACATATAAATTCAAGCTTAGAATATAATAAGTTCTACTGAACTTAGGAGTTGTGTGTAGAGGGTTTAGCACACCTTGACTACAACTCAAGAAAGGTTTCAGTAGGCCACACCTAGTGTAGGTAGATACACCAGTACCACTACACTAGAAATGTCTTTAAGTTCAGGTGCCCATAAGGCTCTGGAAGGACCCCATAGGGTTCCAGTCGACAAATATGATCATCTCTCCTTTGCTGAGCTTAGGGAGATGTGCATCACTAGGCAACTTAAGACAAACAAAGGTGCCAATACTCAACGTCTCAGGGAAATCCTGCTCATAGCAGACTTTAAGCAGACTTTAGTGTCTGATGGGGTAGACAGGTTGGGTGGGCATCCCCCAGAAGAGGACACCCCTGGGGTGAGGACCAGGAAGAGGAAGATGAACTTGACCTGGATGAACAAAACCATTCACAACATGGAGGTGATGGCCCAATAGGCACTCTCCCCATCCCTAAAGGGAGAATGGTGGATCCAAACAGAAGGAACAGATCCCCCTCAGAGGGGTCCAACCATTCTGGGAGATCCAAAGGGACCTCTGCCTCTTCTCAGAGAAGAGAATCCTCCCAAGAGAGGAAATGTAGACTGATCCAGTTTGAGCAGGCTAAGCTACAGCTCAGGAGAGAACAGTTAGCATTGGACAGGGAATCCCTGGAGCTTCAGAAAGCTTCAAGAAAATGGGGTCTAGAGACCCCTGGTAGCAGTAATACCCCTAGAGTTAGAGAGAAAGCTCCTGACAATAGGAACCTACATAAGATTGTGCCCCCCTATCAGTCAGGGGATGATATCCACAAATGGATCACTGCACTTAAGATGGCCTGTAAAGTTCAGAGGGTCCCAGTAGAGCAGTGGGCAGCAATCTTATGGCTCTCCTTTGCAGACAAAAGTAGAAACAAGCTCCTCTCTGTCAGAGAAGAGGATGCAGATGATTATTATACCTTGAGAGATGCTTTGATAGATGGGTTTGGCTTAACCACTGATCAGTATAGACTAAAGTTCAGAGACACCCAGAAAGCACAGAATCAAGATTGGGTAGACTTTGTGGATTGTGCTACCAAGGCTTTGGAAGGTTGGTTAACTGGCAGTAAAGTAAATGATTACCAAGGATTGTATAATCTCATAATGAGGGAGCAGATCCTTAATAATTGTCAGAATCAGCTCTTACATCAGCACCTGGTGGACTCAGATCTGATCTCTCCCCAAGAACTGGGAAAGAAGGCAGACAAATGGGTCAGAACCATCATTAAGCAGAAGGTCCAGCCCTTGGGGGTGCAACTAAAAAGGAAGATTCCAAGAACTCTGAGAAGGGTGGGGAAAAGGGAATAGACCAGCAGTCTTCAACAGGCCCCCAAAAATCTGCATCTGATAATACCCAAGCTACTAAAGCTAAACAACCAAGGAAGCCATGGTGTAAAGTCTGTAAACTGAAAACCCATTGGGCTTCAGATTGTAATAAGGCCAAAGACTCCACAAGTACCACACCTGCCCCTAAGGCACCTGTTTCCCCTAGTCCAGCTATAGGTGGTGGTACACAGAACAAGGGCATAGTAGGGTTGACCCATGGATCTGGAGAGGATTCTGGCCTAGTCAGAACTCCTACTCAGGCTGTCTTAGTTTGTGATGGGGACTTGTCCCTATTTGTGAGTCCCAGTGGTCTGGGCAAATACAAACAACAGCCTAAAATTAATGGAAGGGAGTCATTAGCTTACAGGGACACAGGAGCCAGTGTCACCATGGTGACTAAGGACCTTGTGGACCCTAGCCAGATCATACTTGGGGAAACTTACCAAGTGACCAATGCAAGCAACGTTAGTACTAACCATGCTCTAGCAGTTGTAAACTTCTCCTGGGGAGGGGTAACTGGCCTAAAGAAGGTTTTGGTGAGTGCAGACCTACCTGTTGAATGTTTGCTAGGGAATGATTTGGAGGCCTCAGCATGGGCTGAGGTGGAGCTAACTACCCATGCAGCAATTTTGGGTATACAAGCAGAAGTATTTGCCCTGACAAGGTCAAAAGCAAAGCTGACAGGAACTGAACAGGCCTTGGATCCTGGAAGAATGGACCAAGGACCTTCCAAGAGGAGGAATAGCAGGGGTAAGGCAGAGCTTTCCCCCCCAGGAACAGTCCGTAGAGACTATTTTAGCAGAAGAGGATCTAGCTCCTGAAGAAGGAACTGCCCCAGATGAACTGGAACCTGATCAGGCTAAGTTCTTGGGGGCAGGGGGACCTTCTAGGGCAGACTTGAGCCTGGAGCAGCAGAGCTGCCCCACTCTTGAACCCCTCAGACAGCAAGCTGCTGCTGAGGCTGCAGGGAATGCCAGTGGGACCCATACGATTTATTGGGATGATGGGCTCCTATACTCTGAGGGTCGAGACCCCAAGCCTGGTACAGCCAGGTGGTTGGTCATACCTCAGAAGTTTTGGGGCTTCCTACTCACACTGGCCCATGATATTCCCTTAGCAGGACACCTAGGCCAAAGCAAGACTTGGGACAGAATTGTACCTCACTTTCATTGGCCACAGATGAGTGAGGACTGTAAGAGCTTTTGCAGCTCTTGCATTACCTGTCAAGCCAGTGGCAAGGCAGGCAAGTCCACAGAGGCCCCCCTGATACCATTGTCTGTGGTGGGGGTGCCCTTTGAACGGGTGGGGATTGATATAGTTGGTCCCCTGGACCCACCAACAGCATCTGGGCACAGGTTCATTCTGGTGGTAGTGGATCATGCCACCAGATACCCAGAAGCTATTCCACTTAGGACCATCACAGCACCTGTGGTGGCAAGGGCCCTCCTGGGAATCTTTTCCAGGGTGGGTTTTCCTAAGGAGGTATTGTCTGACAGAGTTACAAACTTTATATATAGCTGCCTCAAGGCAATGTGGAAGGAGTGTGGTGTCAACTATAGGTTCACCACCCCTTACCACCCTCAATGCAATGGTCTTATTGAGAGATTCAACAAGACCTTAAAGGGTATGATTAAAGGGCTCTCAGAAAAGCTTAGGCAAAAATGGGATGTTCTTCTGCCCTGCCTTTTCTTTGCATACAGGGAGGTGCCACAAAAGGGGGTTGGTTATAGCCCCTTTGAACTTTTCTTTGGCCATCCTGTTAGAGAGCCACTCTGTCTAGTGAAGGAGGGATGGGAGCAACCTCTCAAACCCCCTAAACAGGATATTGTGGACTATGTACTTGGTCTCCGCTCCCGGATGGCTGAGTACATGAAGAAGGCAACTAAAAACCTGGAGGCAAGTCAGGAATTACAGAAAGCCTGGCATGACCAAAAGGCTGTACTGGTGGTGTACCAGCCAGGACAGAAGGTATGGGTGCTGGAGCCAGTGGCCCCAGCAGCTCTCCAAGATAAGTGGAGTGGACCCCATACCATTTTGGGAAAAGAAGGGAGAGGTCACCTATTTGGTGGACCTTGGCACTCCCAGAAGTCCCCTCAGGGTACTTCATGTTAATAGACTGAAAGCATATGTGAACAGGGGTGACATGGGCTTGCTCATGGCAACAGATGAGGGACAGGAGGAAGAGAGTGACCCTCTCCCAGACCTGCTCTCTCACAACCCTGACGATGGGTCAGTTGATGGAGTAGCCTTGGCAGGCAGCCTCACTGACCAGCAGCAAGCAGACTGTAGACAAGTTCTTCAGTCTTACAGACATATGTTTTCTCTGACTCCAAGTCAGACCCCCTGGTGCACTCATGAAGTGGACACTGGGGACAGTCTGCCTGTCAAGAATAAAATCTACAGGCAACCTGACCGTGTCAGGGACTGCATAAGGACAGAAGTCCAAAAGATGTCAGAATTAGGAGTGATTGAGCCCTCAGAGAGCCCTTGGGCTAGCCCAGTAGTCCTTGTACTCAAACCTCACACCCAGGATGGTAAGAGAGAGATGAGGTTCTGTGTTGATTACAGGGGACTCAATGCAGTAACTAAGACTGATGCTCACCCAATTCCCAGAGCAGATGAGCTCATAGATAGATTGGCCTCAGCCAAGTATCTGAGCACATTTGATCTGGCAGCTGGCTACTGGCAGATAAGGTTAGCTGAGTCTGCAAAAGCCAAAACTGCATTTTCTACCCCTGGTGGGCATTATCAATTTATTGTAATGCCCTTTGGTTTGAAAAATGCACCTGCCACTTTTCAAAGGTTGGTGAACCAAGTCCTTTCAGGCCTGGAAGACTTTAGTGCAGCATATCTAGATGATATTGCTGTCTTCAGCTCCACCTGGGAGGATCACCTGATCCACCTGAGGAAAGTTTTGGAAGCCCTGCAAAAGGCAGGGCTCACTATCAAGGCTACTAAGTGCCAGATAGGGCAGAGTCAGGTTGTGTACCTGGGTCACCTTGTAGGTGGAGGCCAGGTTCAACCACTTCAGAGCAAAATCCAGACCATCATGGACTGGGTTGCTCCAACCACCCAGACTCAGGTCCGAGCTTTCTTGGGCCTGACCGATTATTATAGAAGGTTTGTAAAGGGATATGGATCCATTGTGACCCCCTTGAATGACCTAACCTCAAAGAGGATGCCCAAAAAGGTTCAGTGGACTGTCAGCTGTCAGAAAGCTTTTGATGACCTAAAACAGGCTATGTGCTCTGCTCCAGTGCTCCAAAGCCCCAACTACTCCAAAGAATTCATAGTTCAAACTGATGCTTCTGAGGTGGGGGTAGGTGCTGTATTATCACAACTGAATGAAGAGGGCCAGGATCAACCAGTAGCTTTTATTAGCAGAAGGTTGACCCCCAGAGAGAAACGTTGGTCAGCTATAGAGAGGGAGGCCTTTGCTGTGGTCTGGGCCTTGAAGAAGCTGAGGCCATACTTGTTTGGCACTCACTTCCTTGTTCAAACAGACCATAAGCCCCTCCTATGACTAAAACAGATGAAGGGTGAAAACCCCAAACTACTCAGGTGGTCCATTTCCCTACAGGGGATGGACTTACAGTGGAACATAGACCTGGGAGCAACCATGCCAATGCAGATGGCTTCTCCAGATATTTCAACTTAGAACATGAAGACTCAACTGGTCAAGGTTAGTTTAATGTCCCTGCGTTCGGGGGGGGGGTTATGTAGGAGAGTGGCATCGACTGCATAGTGGCCCCAACTTTTTGCTGATGTTTTGACTGTTTTATGACTCTAGCCAGGCTGTGGCCCTGCTATCCAGGACCCCAGCCTATCTGCTTCTTCTCTAAACTGATGTGAGTACCCTAGGTACAACCCAATTGGATACTGAGGATACCCCGTCAGACCTTGTAGATGGTACCCTAGGTACCCAGGGCATGGGTCCCTCAGAGGCCTACCAGGGCTGCAGCACTTATTATGCCACCCTGGGACAGCCATACCAAATGACACCACCAGACCAATACTGTAGTCTGGGTAAGGTGGTGCTTGCACCCCCTTACAAGTATACAGATACCCTATGTCACACCTATGTACAACACATGTATTCTCATTGGTCACCCCTCAAGCAGGCCTTGCTAATCCTACAAGGCAGGGTGCTGAGATATGTGTGAGGAGGGACCCCTACCTGAGTAGGGCCCCTCTGCAACCCTCGTAAAAACCATTGCTGGGTTGTTTATGGTGTAGCCATACCATATACTCTCAATCGCATTAAAAGTATATCACGATAGCGTGATAACTTGAGAATGGCTACAGAGAACCATATTGTGTTTGGTGTCAAACATGTAGGAATCATACGCCCAGTCCAGCCATGGGCATGAGGGCATGATTCCCCCCTGCTAGAGGGGCGATATTGGAAAAGCGGCAGAATTTAGACACCAATTCAAAAGTGCACACGTAGCACAAAATGGATGCTACTCGCCACCCACACGACTCTGGCTGCCTGTTGCTGGGCAAAACCCCAGCCTCTGCACCTGGACAATAGGGATCCTGTTGCAGGGAGGTGCCAGCACCTTCCCAGACAGGCTATGTGGATTGGAACTGGGTGGGTGCACCATAGGATGCCTTTCAGAGTTGCACGTAGGCTGCTACAGCGCCTACATTCTGCATACACCGCCTGGAACCGGTTCAGGGGCATCCTGCCCCTCGCCCAGGCGGGAAACACACAAAGGGGAGAGGGTGTAGCCACCCATTCCCGCCTTAACTCCCATTGGTGGACACTGATCTGGACAATCCCCTAATCTTGTGGATAAAGGTGAATAACGTGTCCCCAGAGAATCAGATTAATCTTGGACTTCACAGACTTGACCTTCGACGAGCTGCTGCCCAGCTGACTGAAGAAATGTTCCTTGGAGTAAAGGAGTTACCCCCCTGCTTGGCAGGCACCTGAAACACTGCAAGTGACCCAGTTGGAACTTCGCTGCTCCTTCGGACATTGACGGCTCCTCTCAACCTTGAGGTGGGATTCCTAGCATCCCAGAGGCCAGTGAGCATGCCCAGCAAGTCTGAGCACCATGGACTGCGTGGGTGCCGAGACCCCTAATACCCCAGGACACCAGCCACCTCTTGCGTAGCACACAACCCTGACCAGTGGGGAAGTTGTGCTTTGGCCCAATATTGAGCCAACCTCTCAGCAGCAACTGTGCCAAAGATCTGCGCTCTAGCTCACTCCGGTGGCCCGTGGGCACCCTTTTACGCACTCCAAATTGCTGCCTTCTGCTGTCCCTTGTCTCTCGACTTGTGGGCCCTGGCGGAGGACAATCTGTACTTTTAAGAGTTTACCTGGTTGCTCCAGGCCTGTTCTACAGTCTCCTCGAAGGAGACCTCTCTCAGAACTCGTGGGTCTGCACCAGTAGCTGATTTGTTCATCTTGCATGGGTTGCGGTTGCCAAGGCTTAGTGGATCCAATCCGGACACTAACACCGCAGCGACTCTCATCCTTTGTGGAACAGTTACCTTCCAGAAGCTGGCCTTCCTTGAAGCCTCCCGGAGCCCGTGGCTGCAGATCCAAGCTACACCTTTTCCTCTTGAAGCACCCGACATTGAAGGGCTCTTTTCCTCGAGCTCCCTGGTCACTGTGCCGTGACCCAGACTCTGTCCCCTCAGCTTTCAGGTTCTTCTCTACAAGATCTACAACTTCATTCTTCACGGCCTCATCAACGCTTTTGTCTAGCAGCCGTTTTTTACATTTTCCCATTGAAAATCAGCCCGCGACCCGACATCGAAAACGACCTATGCACCCGGCTTCCCTGGGGCAGGTAACAGTGGTAGCTCGGTACTCCCGTGGTAGTGGGCTCCTCAAAAGCTTAACTCTAAGTTTTTAACTTTGAACTCCTGCTAGAAGTGTCTTTAATCTGTTTAAATCAAACCGCGACATTCTCCATAGGCTTTAATAGAGATCCCGATAGCAGCTATTTCCACTGCACGCGCCTCCCGTGGGTCCCCTTCCTCATCACCTGGGGTGGATTCTCAAGGGGCCAGCGATCCTAAATGCCCTAGGCATTGTCTGTAGAATTGTCGTGGTTCTTATACCACTTTTTTAATATATGGTTTGGTCCCCCCCTGGGGCCCTGTGATTCCAGTGCTATTTATTGTATCTATAAATGCTTGTTTGAATTGTAAATTTACCTCTAGCCTCATAAAGAGACTTGTGGGATTCTGTTTAGAATAAATACATATATTTTATATATATACCTGTGTGGACTACTCTTTCATTTGGTCATTCAAGAGGTTATCTATGGTAAAACAATAAGCTGAACACTCCTTCAAGACTTAGCCTGAAGGCTGCTCTCCACAGCTACCACTAGGATAGCTTTCTTTAAAGGTTGTCTTTTAAACCTATCACCTTAAGAGTCGAATTTGACTGGTGCAAGGTGGCCACTATAACTAGTGACCAGCATATGCCAGGCCAACTTCTCACAGACTGCCTGCTCAGACCAGGGAGTCTGTGGGGTTTCTCCAGCCCGACTGCTCAATGCAGCTGGGCTGTCGAAAACATCAGCTAGAGTGGCCTAGCTTCGCGTGAAACACTAGCATCAAATGAAAACACAAACACATAATGGACAAAGGGAAATGACAATTTTTCCACGCATGCATTCATTATACTCCTGATATTTCTTCAAATGACACATATTACATGATCAACCCTTATGAGGTCGTCTGTGAGAAGAGAGTTGTACTCGAGGGCATACCTTAGTGCTGTGGCGGGAGGCTAACGCACGCTTAGCTTCAAGGAGGTACAGTATTATTTAAAACCCAGTGGTCGATGACAACATCAGAGCGTGAAGCAAAGTAAATAGGACAGAACGCAAACGTTGTCCCTTCGCACAGCGTGGGAGCTTTCTAGTAGTGTTTATCTTGACGAATCTGTCCTAACTCTTGTAAAACCAAACTCAGTAAATATCTCAGTTTGCTCTGTAATAGAATTGTTTCCAACCTTTATTGGCGCAAAACCATCGCATCTTATAGTGCGTGCAAGGAAAAAACTTTTCGTTTTGGCTGAGAGGATTTTAATGAAGTGGCGTGGGCTTTGATTTGAAGGGCGAAACCTTAATGAATAGGGCCCGTAGGTGGACCAGAGCGATGCGCATAATAAACTCATTCGGGAATAAATTGCTCTTTGTTCCTAATATCTCCACAATGGAATTATTCTAGTTCAGCTACGGAATTTTCATCCGGTTTAGGGCAAACTGTGCTTAATATGACATGATTTCTGTTGTGGCCGATGCATAAAACACGCTCTTTTACAAGCACGAGCAACCCACGTAATGGCTGCTGAGTGGAGGAAAATGAGGATGTTTAAATGCATTTCCATCAAGCTTCTGCCGGCTCGGATAAGACAGCTCACTTTTTAATGCACCGGATATCTTTCTCTCTGTGCAGTTATACAAGATATGTCGCTCCAAGTCCATAACTAGAGCTCATTATGAAACTTCTGCAGAACCATTGGGCGCTCTCTTATCGGTTTAGGAACGCCATTAAAGCTTTTTATTTGGTTTGGAACACCAATAAAACAGTGGGGAAAACAGCACGCCTCCTAACGCCCAAGGTGATCTTCGACAATTATTTGGAATAGTGGAGTTTCGCAAGTAAACCCGTTGGAACTGCTCTATAGTACACAAACAGCTCAAATGCTTGGCGATATGCACAAACAGTGCTTAATTTGTAAAAGAATGAGGGCCAGTGCCGAAGCACTGCTCAGAATCTCGCGACTGGTGTGAATAAACGCTGCCCGCAGACTTAAATCCACCTCATGCCTCTTTTATCCACTTCCAGACACTCCCTGCCCCTTTACCTCTCCTGCATGTTCCTGCTTTCTCCTTTTGTGACGGGGTTTCAGTCTTTTTCTTTCTCCATCTTTAAGATTTGTGTGTTTTTCTCTCTTTTTCTCCCCTGAAATGTCTGATGCAGGGAAAAAAAAGCTGTTCCCCAAAAATGAGTGCTGGTGGCCCCTACCAGCAACCACCAGCCTAAATTAAGCACTGCAGACCAGTAAGGCCTAATCTCAGTGCTTTAAATGGGCCGGTACTCACCGGTACAGAGTACCGGCACTTTTATATTTTCTCCCCTTGAGTACCGGGACCTTTCCTTGGGAAAGGAGAGTACCGGTACTCATAACAGCCCGCTTTGATGCGGTTGGTGCTGCGCTCCATCCTTGGAAGGTCTTTCTGCACGGCCTACAATGGGTTAAAGCGCCTTTCAAACCAGGCTGAAGCCTGGGCTGCGCTGGTTCAAAAGCGCCAGCAGAGCAGCTAACACAGAGCTGCGTGTGCATCTCTGGAGTGAAAGGTCGAGTATCGCTGCAGGGTCCCTTTTAGAGGGGGTCTGAAGGTGACAAAAAACACCTGATTGGCGCGAGCGTGGGCCACATTTTTCAGGGACACAGCTTGTTAGTATGCCCATTGTTTTAATCGCGCGCAAATCTTCACCCATCAACAATTTAAATGAGAGGGATTTGCATGAAACAAAATCCCGGCCCTCTAGATTACATCAATGCATTCATGCTTTAAAAAAACAAACCTGCAGCACTATTTATTGGAAAACATAGCCCCGCCCCCTTGCCCCGCCCCAATCCACTACTTTTTTTGTGTGAGTACCTGCACTTATTTGTTTCCATTTAAAGCACTGCCTAATCTACAAAGGTAAACCTACAGTTTTGTATACGTTTTTTATGATTATTTGCTATAAACAGGTATTTTACTATTAGTACCTTTAATACTGCGGCGTCTCGGCACAAAAAAAGTATAGGACTGTCCTATCTTTTTAAGAGTGGGGACTCCGAAGTCATAAAGATACTACTAAGTGCATACCTTTGTGAATAGCAAACAATCGTAAACTTACACAAAAGTGTAAGTTTACCTTTGTGGATCAGGCCTGTGCTGACTAATTATTGCAAAACATAATTTGCCCACTTTTATCAGTGCATAAAAAGCATTTTACACAAGTAGCCTGACAGCGGGGCACACTTGCCAGCAATGTTGCCTGACATGCTTCTTTTTGGGTCAATATTAGCACCAAATGTTTTAACTTTGTCTACCTTGCTTTACTGCTTTATAACTCAATGGTATATGTCAGTGTCATTCTCTACCACTGTAATCTGAAAAGTCCCCGAACCCTATTTTAGTTCTTACACATGTGCCGGTTTCTTAAATCATCTAGTTGCCATCCGAGATACCAGCTTGCTGCCTATGACCTTTTATGTTTGTAATGCGCATTTATGGAAGTGTTTCACTGTCAAAATAAAGTATTACATAGCTCTATCTGAGTGACTGATGTTACCGGCCCTATCGTAATTATGATATTGTTATACATGTGGATTTCAATCCAGATGTAACCACTGCCAGTTTCTTCATGAGCGTCTGTCAAAGAAACACACAACAACAGTGTGCAGTATGCACCCATGCACCTGGAAGATAAACCAAGAAAACATGCTTCTACTACTGCTGCTAAGAAAATGAGGAGGAGCCATTATAAAGCTTGCAATAGTATATTATCCGCAGTGTCCACTCGTAGCAAAGGGCATTATATGGTTGTGATGTAGCGCAAAATAACTTTTTCATTGGAGGGGTGCATTCTAATCACACGTGTAGACTGCATCCGCATATAACCTTTTGTTGTGTTAACCTAAGTGTTAGAATCTTGGAACGCGATAACATGACCGTGAAGCGTTTAGGCCAAAATATAGAATACATGAAGAAATAACATGGAAAATTAATGTAACAAGCAGAGACCATTAACAGAATACTCGTGTTCTGCCATAGACAATTATTTCATTATTGAATGTGCTTACTAATTGTGTCATTTTAAAGGTAGGTGAAATTATTAACTGTACATGATTCAATTTCTATATAACTTCGTAAAGTTTATGTTCCACTTCTGTAATGTTAGCTGAGTTCTGTAGGCTTGGAAAGCATTTTCCCTGAAAGCTCTCGTATTAGAATTAATAATTGAATTTAATGTGCATGTCGGATTCCGTTCTTTCTCATGTTTCTGTTGCAGGTGGAAAAACCATCCTTGTTAGTTAGGGTAATTTCTTTTTTTTAAGAGTTAGGTAAGGAGAGAAGTAGATACATTGAGCGGCGTTGATACTGATAATGGAATTAAGGTCATCTCACCCCCACTCGGGAGCATCGCCCAATAGAAAAGTACTTATAAAAGATGTGACCTGACCAGATGGCGTGACCTGGTAAGGATCCTGGGAAGTCACCTGTGCTATTGATGTATCGTAACTAGGGAAAGAGCCCCGGGACCTCTTCTCTGCCTCAAGAGAGAGTGCATCTTAGAACAAGTTCTGTTTTAGTAGCTTTATGCTGCTTGACCCAATCAATGTGGGGCAACTTCGGAGGAAGACTCCACATGCTGACACCTTAACTGATCCTGCCCAGCAAAATACTTAATTAGTGATGTCATGTTAGTGATAGTGTGGGGACAGATTAATGCTTTATTCCCTCAAACCTTCGATGCAGGGGAGCTCTGACGTTTGTTCCCTAATCTTTTGTATCTTGATTTTTTAACTAATTATCTTCTTCATGTTGCACCGCCTTAATTTCACTCATAGATTTGGCTTTGTATTAGTCCCAATGTATTTCTACACCCTCCCTCCTCTTGGGGTGCTCGTAGGTTCACTTATTTTTGGCTTTGTAATAAATCAACTAACCTCATTTGGTAGCCTGTGATTCTTAAGAGTCAAAGGGAATTGAAATTGAAATGATTGACCTGCTAACGAATTCTCCCCCCCCCCACGCTTTCATGCTATGAAAAAGTAAAATCGACTCGAGGTTCTAGAGCATATCTAGATCTTGGAAGCTTGGCTCCTTCGGTTGTATGGCAGAATATTGTGGACAATATTATTCTGGGGCCATAATATTTAGTCCTTAATATCATGAGCCAAAATATTGAGGAGGTAAATGCATATGGGTAAGTATATTTTAACTCCACATCTGCATATGTTGAACCTATGTATATTGTCAAGGTGCATATATGTAGAGTTAAGCATGGGAAATCTATGCTTACATATATAAACTTGTCTTCACAATATTTTGGTCCTTGATATTTTATACCACCCTACTTGGATCCCACAGTGTTCTGCAATCGATTTTCTGGTGAACCACTGCATTATTCAAGCATCCATACAATATGCTATACTCAGGACTAGCAGGGAAACAAATCCCAGCAATTGAAATTATGCAACAAGCAATGGTATATTCTACAGTCAAGCGTGGGATGGAGCAACACACATGAATGGGAATTATACCACCAGGGTGTTTGTGCTGAGAAGTCCACCCAGAAGTGATAGAGGAGCAAGGCATTGGAATGAGGATTATACAACCAGCCATGGAATATGTTCTGAGCAGCTTCAATGTGCAACCATTCATAATACATGCTCTATCCTATAGTGGCAGAGGGCAACTCGGAGGAAATTGCATTATACAATTAGCCAATTTACTTGCAGTGGGGAGTCCATTTAGGAGTGGAAAGGAGCAACCAATAAGAATGGGCATTTTACAACAAGAAATGGTACGCACTCTGATGCATCCACCCATGAATGACAGAGGAGAAGCAATCAACCTTAGTGATTAGCATCTGCTCTGAAAATTCCAACACAGAAGCAATAGTGAAGCAACACTTAGGAATAGGTTGCATAATGGCTGCTCCTCTGCAATCCACTGCATGTGCTCTGGGGAGTCCAGCCGGGAGTGGCAGAGAAGCAACCTGTGGGAACTGCCTTTTCAATCAATGATTTGCTCTTGTCAGTCAGAGAGGAGCAATAGAGAAGGAACCATTACACAGCTAGCCACAGTACGTCTAGGAGGAGTCCATCTAGGAGTGTCAGGGAGCAACCCATATGAATTACACAGCCAACTGTGGTATATGATCTGTGAAGTCTACATGGGATTGGTAGAGGAGAAGGCATAACACAACCACCCACAGTAGTACCGGTGAGTCGACCAATACTTGAGGTGAGATAATGCATCTTGGACTGTCAGAGATCAATAAACAGAGATGGGCAGAAAACAACTGACAGTGGTATATGCACCACCTAGGAGTGCCAGGAACCACCAGATAGGAGATGACATTATAAAGTCATCCAATGTATTTACAGTGAGAAGTCCACTCAGTAGTGACATGAAGTAACCCATCACAATGGGCATTATACAGCCAGCCATGGTATTTGCTCCAAGGAGTCCACACAGGAGCAACAGTGCAGTAATAAAACAACAATATTGAGTGCCGTGTAGCAATGTATAGTACTTAACATTGGAGTGAGTGAAGGCTATGGAGTTCCATCCAACCAGGACCAATGCTGTGCTCATAATTTGACCGTAGTGTAGCTATTGGCCGGGCCATGAGGCTTTGGGAAGCCGCAGCACATTCCCCAATGACTCCCCTGCCACTGCTAAATCCATTTGAACCTGCTAGAGATTCAGAAAGACCATTCATCAAAATTGGAAGTTGGAATGTGCTATAATATTGCTTGATGTCTGGGAATCCCAGTACACCACTACTTCCAGGAAGGCATCAGAAACTTCTGGGATATTATTTTCTCTAGCACTAAAATTCAACAAGGACTTCTGCGGGGACTGAAAGTTTGAATTTCCGACTCATTTCAGTAACACCTGGAAGGCAGCAATTCAATCATCAAACTTTCATATTAAGTTCTTTATCACCTAATTGCATTCTCTACAGAAAACAACCCTTTTTTGCTACTTTTACGAAAGTGTGTCAAATCCAGAATGTCTAGCTTTGATGCACAGTATTTATACGTCTGCATTTGCATGTGTTAGCACATTAAAGCGATAGCTACTTGCTTT
Organism: Triturus cristatus; assembly: GCF_964204655.1. NCBI lineage: Eukaryota > Metazoa > Chordata > Amphibia > Caudata > Salamandridae > Triturus > Triturus cristatus. The sequence goes on from NC_140582.1 coordinate 241,679,414, forward strand.
GTTAATGCTCATTTAGAGTTGTGGATGATCTCTCATCAATAGATTCAGACTACTCTGTGGCTTTACAATGCACCAACTATTATCAAAAAACATTTTAAGAAAGCACATGTCTTCTATCAAGCAACATGGTATACAAAGAGGCCACCAAGGTTCCTTAGATTTCTGTACATTGCATTTGCAAGACAATCTGGATTTTAAGTAATTTGCCACCATGTCACATCCCTCCTATATCATAAATTGCTTGATTTAATTAATAAACCTGATATTATAGAAAACATCTTCTTGGCTGCCTTCTGTTGATCTAACCGCATGACCAGCTCAGATGCTCTAATGTTCAAATGTTAAGACTGGTGATCTTGATGGAGTTTGTTGCTGCCTTGTAGGCCAGAAAATGTAAATATATTAATTTGTGAGTGAGCGCAAAAGGAGTATATCAACAATAGGGAATAAAATGGGCAGTTTGAATAATGAAAAATGTATGGGTCCTGATGTACAAAACACCTGTCGCAATTCACAGACAGTATTTTGGCAACCAGTCTCTCATTTTGGGGACCAACATACGAACTAATTCTTATTTGGAGTGGGTCACAATCTGACCTACCTTCCTCATATATAATAATTTGGTATGTCATGAATTGTGGCTTAATCCATTTGGATGCTATCACAGGAATTGTTCAGCAGACCTCCATGTCTTATATCACATTTAAATAAAATAAACTTGTTTTTTATAAATGCAGCCCATTTTCCTTAGAGGAAAAGGTTTTGCATTTGAGAAAAGGTTCACTTAAAAAAAAGGTTGTCTGAGAGTTGGCAGTGGTCACTGCCTACTCCCCAAAAAACCTTCTTTTTTTATTACACAACGAGGAAGTGGTCCCATGTGGTGGCTTTCCCCTTTATGTGAATGGCTTGCCACCGAAACTTAGGAGTTGATACATTTTCAGTTCCCAGACATTTGCTGATACATCTCCTAAAGAATTGGTTTATGGGAGGTACGCCTAAATTATGCTTCTTACAAATAGCGGTTCCTATATGAGTAGCCCCACTGCCTTCAAGAAGTCCGAGAAGAGAAAATATAACATGAGAACTTTCAGTTAATATCATGTTATGTCTCCTTTGCGGGCGGGAGGGTGGGAGAGGCTGCTCTGCTCATGGAGCGGGGCAGGGGCGGATGGGTTTGCTCACTCAAGTGCACAATGACTGTTTGGTCAGCCCTCTTGGGCCTCCCAAAGCAGTCATGCACACTCCCCTGTTCTCCATGCAGTCTGCGTTACAGCCTGCATGGAGAACATGCCCACCCCTACAGCCTCTGGTTGAGTGCCATGTCACAATGTAGAACACACAGGTTGAACGGATTAATCTGTTAATGTTTTATACAAAATAGATTGTACTAAGTGCACGACACAAACCCCACTGAGTTAATTGACCCATTGTTCACGATAGTGTAGTTGCACCAACATGTCTTTTGACACCATATCGAATTAACAGACAACAGGGCAAAGACAAAAGCATATACAGCAGATCAAGCAGCAGAAATCTACGCATTAGTACAAGAAGTAAGAACATTCAATGTACAGGGCAGCTCTACCGTAACGGATTAGGAGTTGATAAATCGCAGCATTGAATTGGAAGCTGAGGAGAGTGTAGTATGTCTGGGGAGAAGAAATGTTACATCTCATAGAACGAGCTATGGAGGAGGTGTTCAACTTTGTTTCTGTTTTTAACACGACAATGAGCAACATTGCAGAGATTGTGTAAAGCATGGAGAGGCATTTGTCCTAACACCGAGAGAACAGGTTCATTTGTCAGTAGCTCGTCACAGGTTGTTGGATTGAGTATAACTAGTTCAGTGATTTACCAAGTATCGCTTTTCTTTAACTCAGATGGTTCAGTATCATGATACAGTGTAATCTGGACGATATAAGAAGGTGTTTATAATGAAAGTGTGTTACAATAATGGTATGAGTTTAGAGGGTGCAATATTATGATATTGGAATGCATGATAGGACACCTGCATGTTTGGACTGGTTTGCGGTCAGGAACAACACACTGAAGTAAATCACAAGGTGATGAAGTATAGGGCCCGATTCACAGAACTAACTTTAGATAAAATTCTAAACTTACTATCATTTTAGTATTCGCAGAAGGCACTTACTCATTTTGGTATTCACAGAAGGCACTTACTCATTTCGGTATTCACAGAAGTTAGTAGTCCTAACTTTAGGACTCCTAAATGCCTTCTGTGAATACCGAAAGTCTTAAAGTTAGGATTTTTCTCAGTTTAGGAGTAGTAAAGTTAGGACTCCTAACTTTATGACTCCTAAATGCCTTCTGTGAATACCGAATGTCTTAAAGTTAGGATTTTTCTCAGTTTAGGAGTAGTAAAGTTAGGACTCCTAACTTTAGGACTCCTAAATGCCTTCTGTAAATACCGAAAGTCTTACAGTTAGAATTTTTCTCAGTTTAGGAGTCCTAAAGTTAGGACTCCTGACTTTACTACTCCTAAACTGAGAAAAATCCTAACTTTAAGATTTTAGGTATTCACAGAAGGCCTGCTACCTTCTGTGATTACCAAAATGAGTAAGTGCCTTCTGTGAATACCGAAATGAGTAAGTGCCTTCTGTGACTACCAAAATGGTAGTAAGTTTAGGATTTTGTCTTAAGTTAGTTCTGTGAATCGGGCTCTAGGAGTGGATCACAACATATTTGTCTCACAGCATTAACATGATCACCTACCGGGTCACCATAATAGATATCTCTTGGCTACATGATGTTTGTAGATTGGCAGAAATATATGGCTATACCTAATGCCCTGTACATTGTTACTGTTTGTTTCAACGGATGGCCCCTAACAAATGGATGCACTGTCCTGAAATGCATTGGGCGGGCAAGAAGAATGTGGATACGTAGTCGTCACAATAAAGCACTTGTAGATGTTTAATTTGAATTCTGTATATTCAAGTTATATGTATTGTGTAAACGTCACATGCAATACAACAGAAAATTCACTGTGATTTGTTAAATGATTTTAACTGATGTGAAATTGATGAAATTGAGTAATTTCAGTAAAAAAATTAAACTGACAACTTTCATTTGTAAATGTGCACATTGTTTCAAGTATCATGAATTGCTTTCCACAAGTTTGATTTTAGAGAAGCATAAGGGACAATCTGCTTTCCAATGTAGCACACACAGGTTGAGCGGATGAATCTGTTAATGTTTTATACACTATAGAAAGTACTGAGTCTACTACACAAACTGACATTGTAATCTTTTGGTTGTGCTTAGTCGGCACTTCTGTACTGTATATATGGCTTAAAAACCAGTCAGTGACGGAAACACGGTTTTCATGTCAGTTCTTCTTCTTTGATGTTTGTGTAGCGCACACGTTTCATGTCTGTTCTTTGCTCGCCGAAGCATTGGTACCAACAAATATTTTTCATCTGCTCCTGAGCAACTGCTGTGTCTGGTGTCATCCTTTCGCCGCTCCAGGGGCTGTTTGCAGAATTGTTCTATGACACCTACTTCATAGTCCGGGTGTTTGTTTGTTGGTGTCAGACTGCTGTATCTTTTACAGACAAATATTGAATAAAACAATAATAATATTACTGATAATGAATATAACAAATGATTATAGCTAAAAAATAATCAAACACAGTAGTAGTAAAACATAATACCAGAGGAAAGCAAATATATACATATGTTGTGGGAATTATTAGAAAGTAACTTATTGTTAAAATACAGTCGGAATCGACTGGCCAGTTACTAATTCTATAGAATCCACTGGGAAGCACCACTGTTTCCGGTTAAATGCTGGTGGGATGTTTTTACCTGGGATTACTCTTGTATTTGGAGTCAATTTCTGACTACTATGAGATCAGATCAGCAGTCACGGAAATTTAAGACAGTTATAGTTTTCCATACTATAAGGGTAAATAAAAACACAAAAGTGTCTTGCCAAAGTGTCATTTGAACATTTAACTTTTTTGTGTTTATCTGAGGTGAGGAAATATTTGTCTCTGCATTTCTCTGTGGATAATCTTCAGCTCCATCCCTTGTGAGGTTGTTTCTTTCTCCCCATTAGCTCACTGGAAGCACACTTGCTCCTTCCCTTGACTATGTAGTTTTGTGTATGGATGCAGTGTGGAAAACAACAGTAAATGGTTGATAATGCCCACACATCTGCCACCTAGATATGTTGCCTTCATTAATGAAGATCATCCTCCAACCGAGAGCCTACTTTACAGCCCTTCATCCTAAACTTGAGAATTGAACAACTCTGCTTAACAGGGGACATTTCTGCATTTGTACATATTATTCACAAATACAAAATTTCAGCGTTTCCAGATATTGGAATCAGAGTTTGAACTCATGCATTCCTGTATTTTGCACACACAAGTTGATCTGAACTGCATAAAACTGGGTGAGACTCAGGCCCAACATTGTTTCCTTCCTCCTATGACCATTGGGTCCTCTGGAGCTAGCATTGTTGCTAAATGAAAGAGATGATACCCTGTATGATGGAAAATCATGTGTAATATATCTCCTAGGTTTACAATTTTCACTAATACAATGGCACTGATACACATGAGTGAGCTGGGAACAGTAAACTGGATGCTACTTGTGTGTCTATCAGAGCTACCAATTAAGATGCTGAAAACATAATTTTCTGATAATTGAAGAATACATGGAAGAGGAAGCATGTAAGACCATGAACACTTGCAAAGTGGGTGACTTTAAGGCTCTCATTACTAGTTAACAAAAATAAATCCAGGGATTGGAATGAATTTAAAAATACTATCACATCCTTGCAGCTTTCTCCTGAGACATTCTGGCAGATCAAACCTGCTTACATTTATCTGGCTCGCAAAAAAGGCACACGTGGAATTCTGGGCCATATTTACGAGCATAGTGGTGCAGGGCAGTGCAGCAAGTCACCTTGCTGCACTGCCCTGCGTCACAGTGAAAGGGCAGCGATGTGCTGTATTTATCCAAAAAGGCGCAGATCTGTCCTTTCTCCTTGCAAACTTTTGGCAGCCTAGCCCCATCCTAGGCACCTTTGCACCATGTTGCAAGGGTGGCTGTGTTGTAGGCAGTGTTGTTTATTTGCTGGAAGGGTCACCTTCCTACACAAAAACAATACTGAGAGGCGTTGTGTTCTTTCTATGAGTGCTGCAGAATGCAGCACACATAGAAAGGGGAAAAATAAGGAGAAATAAACATATTTCTCTTTTGGCGCATTCCCAGGTTTACAAGGTCTTGCAAATCTGGGAATGCATCAAAAACCATGGGAGTTGCATGGAAACACCCACGCAACGCCGATGGAATACTTACCCAGGGCAGAGTAATGCAGCACTGTGATTGCCGCTGCGTTGCATTACTCCATATTTTTGGAGCCACTCAAAGTCACGCAAAGTGGCTTTGCATGGCTTTAAACATATGATTTAAGGTTTGCGTAGTTCTTGCACCAGGTTGTTTGGTGGAAGTGTGACGCAAACTGGGTCACACATATGGCCCTCAGTCTGTTAAATAAATATTATGTATGTTATGCTTCATTTTCGAGTTGAAAACTCCAAACGCGAAGTATTTATCCCACATGGTAAACACTTCACCCTGTGGGTAATCTATATTCCTGCTCAAAATCTTTCCTAAAAGGCCTTGTTTCAAAAGTAGAACTGCTTTACAGTGGCATTTGGGAACAGATTTATAATTCAGCAAATAATCTGTCATTGTATGTTGAAGGGAGGCTCTCTTTATTATTAAAGCTTTTTATCCACAAAATAATTTGTCTCTTTTGTTAGCAACACTGTGTGGTTTATTTGTCACAAAAGATTAGACTTTAGATACAAAAAGCTATTTTAATAAAAAGCAGAACATTGACATTCCTTCTTCAATATGGCATTGTAATGTATTTTCGAATTTGAATAACGCTTACTACTACTCTGTAGGGTAGGAATGCGTTTACTGACACAGATAGAAAGCTACACATTGTAGTGTGTGTGTGTGTGTGTGAACGGAAGCCTTTGTGCTAAATGTTTTCATGTCGTGAGTTATGACCATGGAGGTGCAGTTATTGTATAACTGTGGGAGAGACAGAGAAGAGAATGTAAAAGCAAGTCAAAGAAAGACCAATAAAAAAATCACATTACCTGTGGGAGTAAAGCGAGAAAGAAAGGGGGGAGTGAATGAAAGAAAATAGCAGAAGTGAGTTAAAGATGGAAGAAATGGAAAGTAAGAGGAAGGAGGAGGTGCGTGAGGGGGAAGCAGGGTGTACAAAAAAGAGAGACGGAGGCAAATAGTTAGAAGACAGAAAAGGAATGAGAATTAGAGAGGCGTGAGGAAAAATAGACTCAAAGAGCAACAACACTTATAAATACGATTACAGTTTGGCAAGCAGACATAACAGACTGACATGCATGAAATGGGTGGAGCAGTGTCAAGAGTAATAACTAATTTATGACCACTGTCAGGGCAGGAATGAATAAGGAGACAGGTCTGTAAGAGACTGAGGGCCAGATTCTCAAATATTTCCCGCCGGTTTAGTGTTACTTTTGTAACACTAAACCAACGCTAAACCTTTTTTGGGATTCACAAATCAGTGCAAATTGGTATTTACATTGGTTTTTATGGAAAAGTAACGCAAAGCAGTGCAAAACGCTGGTTTGCATTACTTTGTGCGAAGGATGTCGTTACATGGGTGGAACATGGGCGTGCCCTTGCTACCGCCCATGTTTTATGATGCTAAACCCTATTCTCAAACATCAGTAGAAATGGTTTAACGACAAAAATTCATGCAACTGAAAAGCAGGAGTTAAACAGGGAAATGTTTTAATGTCTCCTTGCTTTTCCGACTTTGCATGTTTGCTGCACCGTGCAGCACACATACAAAGTATAAAAAGCTCTTTCACTTGTCTAAGCATAGTATTTTGTACAAGAAGTGTACCCTTTCTGTACAAAACCTATGGTAGAATAACGCACACACCTTAGCGCTATGGCGATAAGGTGTGTGCATGCCGCTCGGCAGCTGAGATCAGCGCCAGGGAGCGGAGAGAGGCATACATTTATGAATATGGCGCTCTCCTGCCCTCTCTCTGTCACAAAACGCACCACAGCGTTTTTGGCTGCTGCACTGCATTCCTTGACAGCTACAAGAATACGGTCCTTGGCGCCTGTAAAAAATATATTGCATCTCCTGAAATCAAACCGCAATTGTGGCCACATTTCTTATGTATTTACAATGAGCCTGAAGTATCAAAGTGATGTAGCCATTCTTATAGTCTGTGTTTCCTATTGAAAAATAAAGCAATATATCATAGGGCACACGTTTCTTTTATCAATGTTCAGTGTAATGCATAAAAGGCTTTTTCTTTAGCTAAATTATAAAAAGATATATTTATATATTTCAGCAGTATTAATGGCCAAGTAATTACTTGCACTTTTTTACCATACTTATATATGCATGAATATTTGCCCGTGGCATTTTCATGCATTTTACAACATGCGTACATTAATGAAAATACCTATCCTGCAGGATAATCTGTAACTGTATTAAAATACAAGCCTGAAAAAACATAAACGGGAAAAACAAGAAAACTGGGGGAGAACAAAATACTTGAAATAGATACTGCTAGACTGAAATAATTATGCTAGAAGAAAGATAGAGAAAATGGAAGACGCGTTTTGACTTCAGCATCATTTAGAGTGAGCCTAAAGCTAGTTTTGTGCTTTGGTTATACTTCACACTTACATTCACAAATGCAGTAAATGCCCAGGGCCTCTTTGAGGCCCTTACACTGCAGTTGCATCACTTTTTGTGACACTCCAGCGGCGTAAAAAATGCACCACACTGCGCCATATTTACAAAGTGACGCATCTAGGCACATGCGAAGCTTTAGAAAACCTCTGCGCTACATTATACTTGCAACAGGTATAATGTATGCAGGGTGGGCGTTGCGATGCAGAAAAGCCTCATTGGAGTGGTGCTGTGAACTCTATGAGATATCACTTTGTCACTTTAATGACATCACTGCATAAGGGGAAAGGGTGACGCAGGTCTTTATCTCGCGAGGGGTTTGCCCCATGTGAATTGACACATTGCTGAAGTTGCGTCTGTTTCCAGACACACTCCAGCAGTGTGCCATTTTTGCGCCAACTGAGATGCCAGGATTCCTGACGTCCCTGTCAATCCTTGTGACATGGAGCACCGTACAGTAAATACGACGCTTCAATGGTGTTGCAAGGATGGCACACTGAAAGGTTTTGCATCGCTGTGTCACACCAGCAATGCAACACTTTTCATAAATAAGTCCCCCAGTATATACACATAAGGGGACATTTACAAAGAAGAGACAAAATGAAGTGCAGCTTCTCCGATTGTTCCAACTAATAGTAGGAGGAGCATAAAACAGATGAGAGAGAAGTACAATCATGATTTTCCAATGCTCAAGTGTATAGTGGCAAAGCGAGGACCTAAAATCACACATTGCTGGAGTTGCATCTGTTTCCAGACACACTCCATCACTGTGAAAATGTTGTGCCAAAAGATACGTCAGGATTCCTGACGTCCCAGTCAATCCTTGGAGCACCGTATAGTCAATACAGCGCATTCTTGATGTTGCAAGTCTGGCACACTGACAAGTGTTGCATCACTGTTTCACTCCAGTGATGCGATATTTTACATAAATAGAGCCCCAGCATATACAGATAAGAGGGCATTTACAATGCAGCACAAAAATGCAGTGCAGCTACTTTGATTGTTCCAACTAATAGTAGGAGGAGCAGGGGGTAGGCAATATACTAGAGAAACATATTGGCTCTACAAATTAAAAAACTGGCGCAGGAGAGAAAAGAAAATCGAAGAAAATACAGGACAAAAACTGCATTGACATTTTTCTGCTAAACAGATTAACCAACGTGCATATTGGAATAAAATCACCAAAGAAACAGGCACAAAAAAACATTACATGCTATCCCAGTACCCCCCACGGAATGGGAAAATATTTAACCATTTTATATAAATTAAATCTGACTCCAGACAGTACGTACAGAATGGCAAGTAACTCAGGAGTAAACACTCTAGATAACAGTGCTCCATCTCCTTCTCTAATCAAACTGTGTATAAAAAAGGCAAGAACTTTGGGAGCAGCAGGTCTGGATCAAATCCCAATTAAGGTCCTCCAAAGCAATCCTAAAGAATAGAGCAGGTTCTTAGCGCCCCTCTTTGCCATATCTTTGATACAGGGGAAGTCCCAAAATCTTGGAAGGGGTGCATCATAATCCAAATACATAAGCAGGGCTCAAGGATGCTCCCCTGTAACCACAGGCAGATAGCTCTCCTGGATGCAACAGGGAACATGTTTGCTGCAGCAGTATTGGAGCATTTTAAAGACTGACATTCTCATCAGGCTTAATTCCCCTATATCAAGCTGGGTTTAAACCAAAACATTCAGTCCCAGATAACATTGCAGCGTTGCAAACAATAATCTACAAATATGTAACCTCAAATCTCAGGATGTGTATGCAGTTTTCATCGACTTTACGACTCCTTTTGATAGGGTGGACAGAGGAACGCTATGGAGAAAACTCCTTAAAATGGGAATCCCTCCTTCATTTAATAACATCATTATATTCAGGGAATTGGTGTCAAGTCCAAATGGGAGGGAGAAGGGTCTCACAAGCCTAATAGCTACACCAAACTGCCTCAGACAAGGATATCTTCTAGCTCCCTCACTGTTTTTCCTATTTCTTTGTGATCTGCCAGAGAGCTTCAAACAAGTCTGCAATTTCCCACCTAAAATTGCATCCCATAAAATCTAGACCTTGCTGTATACAGACAACGTAGTCATCCTAGATTTAACGCCATTTGGTCTACAAAGGAATCTGCAAGCACTCTATAAATATACGGAAGAGAATTATTTAATAACAAACATTACCAAAACAAAAATAGTCCAATTCTCAGGAAGGAAACTGTTTGTCAAATTCAATTGGACTTTAGGGGGAACATCGCTGGAAGTGGCAAAGGAATACACATATCTAGGGAATTTTTTTACACAATCTCTGTAAAATCTGATTCATATACTGAACCTGAGCCGAAAATTTGACGTCCACGTAGGGGCACTTTCACAATTAAATGCCTTGACCGGCCAAAGTCACTTTTCCTCTCTCCTTCAAGTATACAGCGCTGAGATCCCGCCAGTACTATCATACACACACAAATATATTCCACTAAGTCAATGGAAACACTTGGATTTGAAAGAAGGGAAAGTCCTCCGGAAACTAACTAAGATGTCACAAGCTGTACCAGTACAAGCTCTTCGTCTTGAATTCTCATTAGTTAGTTCATATGCCAGAGGAATCACTAATATCATAAGATGGGCACACAAACTCACCCACGCGGACAAAGGTACCCTATGATCCCATTAAAAATAGAAACATTTGAACAAGGATCGCCAAAATATGTATTCTGTAGGAATGTCGCATTTGCTTTTAAAATATCAAATGTCTACACTGATTTGTTGAAATCTTGGACTCCTGCTCAGCTGAAGCTCTTTTTAATACACCTAACACCAAGGTTAAGCTCCGAACTTGACATCCAGCATTGTTCCAAATTGACACTGTACAAAACATATACTGAAACTATAGTTTATAAGAAAACACAGCAGTATATTTATTTTAACTAAAAGCACAGTGTCAGGCGACTGATTATATTATTTTGGCTTGGCATTATTCCTAAAACATTCACCTGCAAATGGCTCCCAAAAGAAAAAGCCAGCAGTTCCTGCGATTTATGTAATGGTGGGGAGCAAGACTTGTAAAATATGTTATTTGCTTGTTCACACTTGACAGTGGTAAAAGCTAGAAAAAGGTATTTACAACTAATTCGCACAAAATGTAAAATCACTTCAGTTCAGAACCTGATCTCACTTTGTAAGGTACCATCTAATGAATTTGTATGTTACAATATGTTAAAAAAATGTAAATCTTTTTTAACTTTGTACTAGAAACAACATTTTATCATTTTATAGATACATTTTAAAAGAAATGTTTATGTATGAAATATTTGTTGTTCTCAGCCGAGAACTAAAGCAAATAAATAAATAAACTTGAAAATACTGGAAACTTGGGAACTTGTCACGCAGGTGGAGAAGGGGCAGGCAATATACTAGAGAACCATATTGGCTCATCAGTGTGGGTACAATATTTTAGTGCTTTATACAGTGACAAGATCAAAGCCCTGCCTGACAACCCATACAGGTTCAAGGATTTCCACAAGGGTTAGTGTGCAATTAACATTTTAGTTCCAGAATTTGAAAGAGCGTTGACTTGGCATGAAGAAACACAAGGCAGCATGTCCCGACCTAGTGCCTATTGATATTTACCAGGAAGAACCCCTACTCTGGGCTTGAGTCCTTACTAAAATATTTAAGTCTGCTCTTGCTGTGAATTCAATTCCACCTTATTGGAGTTCAGCCATTCTCATACCTGTATTTAGGAAGGCGACCGCGGTAGCACTTCCATTTATCTCCCAATCTCCCTCCTGAATGGAGCAGGGAAAATCCTCGGAAAGTCCTGCTTAATTGGCTGCAGGGCTGGGTGGACAGTCATATTATCATGACAGAGGTTGAGATCACGGATAAGAACTATAGATCAAGCAATTTACTTATAAATGATCTTACATAAGTACGTAGTTAAAATAAAATCTTCCTTGTATCTTATATCCATGGAGATCAGTAGTAGATCAAGGGGCTGATACTGTTGCTCGGTTTCCACTTTTCAGTAGGAACTGTTCATTTGTTCAACAACACGAACATTGGGATGGTTCCAGACTGAGTCCATGCCCACCCTCAGGATATTTTGGCCTACAGTCCTGCTAGCTTAGTGTCACAAGAAGTACCTCTAAACCTAGTAAGGTAATAAATGGTGTGGGCAAACGTCCGAATGTGAAAACTCTGATCACCAAGGAATCGTGGTAACAGATGTAGAACCCTGACACTCAGTCACTTGCACTCTTTCAGAGAGATATAAAAGAAATACACAAAGGGGTGTTTTCAATACTTATTGAACTATTGGGATTCTTGTATAAAATGCTCTGCAATGATTAATAGACAGAGCAGACTAATGTGATTAGCAATATAAGGACAGTGAAAAGAATGAACGATTCCACCATCATGCTAAAACAGTGTATATACGCTTGCATATAAACACTGTGCACAGTGTATTCCTACTTATGCATTCTTTAACCTAGATATCTAGGGTGGGTGCTCTGCCAAGAATCCTCCGCTGGATCATCTAAATACCCATTACGTGAAGGCAAGGTTCGCATCTTGATCCTACAGGTTGGACATCCCTCCTCACGGACGGTGAACAGGAATCAGCAGTGCTGAAACGCCGACGATAGTGATGACCTCACAATGACAGTAGAATGCTCCTCGAAATTAGAGTACAGAAATGCATGTGTATTTATAACAGCATTCATGCATCTGTGTCAAGGCTTCAGGCGAGCTGACATTGTTTATTGTCTCTGTGATTGCACTGTTGCCTTATTGACAAATAAAATATGACAACATTTGCACAATCTATGTTCAGGTCTCATACTGATTGTTAAATGAGTTATGATAGTGTACTTAAAAAGTGGAATTGTACACAATTTTATTCAGAGAATCTAAGTGTGCACCAGCACGTAAGCAAATAAATCTGTGCCAAAAGTCAGTGTGGGGAAAGAGAAGGCAACTTTAGACATGCGTACATATAAAATAGCAGTGTTTCATTCTGGACCTAACCTGGCCATGTGACAATTCCACCTTGGCTCTCCACTCAGATAATACCGCAAGAGTCAGGCACGGGCAGGGAGTTGAGTGCACTGAAACCTTCTAAGTAGAGAAGGGTGTGTGACAAGGTTGTGTATTGGCGCCTTTACTTTTTAGTCTCTTTTTGAATGATGCATTGGAATATTTATTGGACGAACCTTTAGATGTTCCCACCATAGCTGGAAGAAGGGTTCCAATATTATTACTTGCTGATGATGCTGTTTTAATGGCACAAACAGAAAATCCAATTCACAAGCTATTAAACGTTTTGTAGATTATTTGAAAGCAAATCCTTGATTATTAAGGGAACCAAAAATAAAAGTATGGCATTAATATCTTCCCCCAATTTTAAGCAAAAGCTTATGATAGATTATGTAACTATCGAGACTGTTAAACAGTACGACTATTTCAGCTTCCCGAGCGGCATCCCGCCGCACTGTTTTCACACCCAGAACAACGATTTTTCAGCCGGAATCCTAGCAGATCACCGGAAGATCTTTATAGCCCTTCTCCGATCTGGCATCGCGGAGATATGAGCCGTGATGTTCCCACCTATAAAGACGCTAAGATGGCACCTTGGCCCACACCTTGAACTGAGGGCCACTCACTGCGGTGACTATCAGCAGGACGGACGAGGCACCGAAAGTGAACGGCCACCGGTGAGCAAAAGTGAGAGCTCCGACCATGCCGGTGAGACGGGGTGCGCAACCACTTCAGTCACCATCCCCCATTGGAGAGCAGGAGCACCGTATGAATAAGTGGGGCTCTCTCAACTCGGACTTAATTTAGTAGTACTATTGGTGAGCAGGGGGGACAGACGCCTGACCTCAAAATGGCGCCCGCAGTCAGGTTGACCCGTGCGGCCTAACACTGCACCCAGGGGTCCTCCACACTAAACACAGCTCTGTTTCTTTACTCTTGGCAAGGACTACTCAGCAGAGGGCATGGTGAGTAGTTGATCACCCTCCTGCAGCCCCTCCAATATTTTGCCTTGAGTAAGAGGAAACCCCGCCGCTTCTACCCTACTGTCCCGGCAATCTAAATGACATTCAAGGTGTCCGAGTTCTCTGTTGCCCACCACGAACCATGGCTTCATCTTTGTTGAGACCAATTCATTTTTGTGAGAGAGTGAGAGGGATAGAGGAGGGGCCCCGCCTGATTCTAAAATGGTGGCCATTTCTCCCCCTTGTAGCTATAACACAGCAATACTCTCCTCCTCGGGAAGCGAACGGACACTGGCTCTGGCCTCTAGCTGCTCCATTGATCAACAAACACCCCCCTTTGAGCGAAAGATAATAACGGGACCGGCTGAATGTAACACCAAGGTCAGAATTCCCTTGCCTGACCCCAAGATGGCTGCCACAGTGGTCCCTACCACGTTGTGCTACTACTCTGGGACAAAAACTGGACTTCTACCTGACCTTGAACCTATCCCCCATCCTGCTTACCCATCAGGACTCAGAACCAGTTGAACTTACCTCTGATAGTGGAGACCTAGCTTTTTTGGCTGATGTCCGGTGGAGCTATCTGAAAGCTAAAGAGGAGATGGGTTGTGGCCTTCCCCCTCGCCTGTCACCTACCCAGCCGGACTTAGGGCAGACTTTCCTTTGCCTCTCTGTTGTATCTCCCTCCTACCCCTTAACCCTACCCCCTTACCCTTCTACACTCCATTCATCTCATTCTCCTATGCTCTTTAAATGTTTTTCTGTTGAGACCTAGCTATTTGGCCGATACCCAGTGGAGCTACCTGATAGCTATAGAGGAGATGGGCTGTAGACTTCCCCCTAAGCCATCACCTACCCAGCCAGACCTTGGGCAGACTTTCCCTTCGTCTCTCCGTCGTATCTCCCTCCTACCCCTTTACCCTACCCCCTTACCCCTTTTTCGCTCCTTTGACCTCATCTTAAATGATCTTTACATGTTTTTCTTGTAACTGATGTAACCTGTAACTGATGTAATTTTGTAACATGGTGGAACCTCATGTAAAGCGCTATGATACCTTCAGGTCTAGCCAGCGCTATATAAAACTCATCAAATACATAAATAAAATAAATAAATAACATTTGGGGATACGATTCACTGAGAAATTGCAATGGAGAAGCCATATCCAGGAGGCAACACCAGTCTTAAGGCATATGGTTGGGGCAATCCTGATATTCAGATATAAGGCAGGTGCCAGAAGTATTAGTATTATATTGCAGATCAACAAGCAAATGGCAGCAGCAGCAGTGCTTTATGGGGCTGAGCTTTGGTGGAATGCAAATCTCCACCGATTACAAGTGGCTGAGAACAACTTTGTGAGAGCTTTGTTGAGTTTGGGGCCAGGCACCCCCTTGTTAGATCTCTATACAGAACATAGGTTCACCCCAAAAGCGGAGGGAGCACCCCTCAGTCCAGTCTTAAATTGAATTAGGCTGGTGAGAAATGTAATGGTTGCAATATATGTAAGATCACTTGAAGATGCAGCCTTGGAAGGTGGATGTGGTCGGAAAATCTGGTTGTTTCATTTAAGGAATATCTTGAATGAACTGCAGTTAGGTTTTCTGTGGTCTGATCTGAGTAGAGTAAGGTAAGGTACTGCTGATCTGATTAAGAACGCTACCACAAGTACAACAGATGAGGAAGCACATAGCATTGAAGCCAAGGTCCTTATCAGGAAATTATTTCAGCAGTGACCATACCCTCCCTGGATGTTATATCTGGATTTGATTTACATTGAGCTTAAACAACCATTGTAAATAAAATACAGATGGGGTACCATGCCAACCAGGGATTGTCTAGCCAGAAGCTATAGGTGTGCTGCTGGTTCTGATCACTGTAATTTTTTGTTTGGAGGGAAGGATAACCTCTGACATTTTCTGTTGTTTTGCACAATATGTGCAGGCGATGACTTCTTCCCCTCTTTAGACTATATGGGGCTATTGTGTTAAATCGGCGTTTTTGCTCTGCCTTAGAACTGATGATGAGTATGTTCTCAACTCTGTAGCATCATATTATAGGCTGCTTGGCCACATTTGAAAGAGTTGCCTGCCTTTTAGGTATTACGCCAACTGGATGACCCACAATGGATGGGTCAACCGTTGTTGGGTTTGCTTCTTGTGTCCTCATGCAGATGCACTTTTTTAACAGGGCTCTGTTTCTGCTTTATTCATCATATGGATGTAATACTGATTGATTTCTTTGCATTTTCTTGTTTATTTATGTACATGTGCCTTTAGCAGGACTTTGACTTGTGGTTGTTGATCCCATAGACATAACTGCTCTGTGCTGAAAGTATACTTGTTAGGTCTCGCCTAGACAGCGCTTGCGCTGTCTCTCCGAGACATGCAGTATACACTTTAGTGAGGACGTTTCTGTGGAAGCTCCGCCCATCTTTTATATTGGCGTAGGTCAGTAACTACAGTCTTCCTATTGGTTTAAGGCTTGTTAGTCCCGCCTCATGACGATTAAGTCGTCATTTGTATCCTTCCAAGGCTACTGGCCCATTTACCGGCACACTTCTTTCTGACACGCGGCCTAATCCGTCTGGAAGCGTGTGTGAGCGCATGCCCAGTCCTTGAAAGGAGAGGCGCGTTGATGCATTGTCACTGCCTCACTAAGTGTCAATTCAATGACAAGACCAAAGACTAGCAAATGATGCTTATCTATAATTGATTTACGGAACCGCCCCCCTCCCCGTTCGTGCCTTCAAATGCTTATTTTTTTAGAGCCATGATGTCGCGCTTTAAGTTTAAATTGCCGGCAGACCCCAATCGCCCCCCCGCAGGACAACACCATCCGCATAGGCACCCACAGCAGCCAAAAAAATGAAAAGCCCATCTAATTCCAGTAAAACGAACATCATTTGTAAATATATTTATATAGCCATGACGTCGCCGCTCGCCCGCCGCCCCCCTCCCCGTTCGTGCCTTCAAATGCTTATTTTTTCAGAGCCATGACGTCGCGCTTTATGTTTAAATTGCCGGCAGACCCCAATGGCCCCCCCCCCCCCCCCGCAGGACAACACCATTCGCATCGGCACCCACAGCAGCCAAAAAAATGAAAAGCCCATCTAATTCCAGTAAAACGAACATCATTTGTAAATATATTTATATAGCCATGACGTCGCCACTCGCCCGCCGCCCCCCTCCCCGTTCGTGCCTTCAAATGCTTATTTTTTCAGAGCCATGACGTTGCGCTTTAAATTTAAATCGCCAGCAGATTCCAATCCCGTGTGCAGGACAACACCATCCGCATCGGCACCCATGAAAAGCCCATCTCATTCCAGTAAAACGTACATCATTTGTGAATATATTTATATACAGCGCTATTTTTAACAACAGTGTGCAGGTTTAACATACATACTGCTACGAAGCAGAGCAGCTGCGTTTTTCTTTTAGTTACTCTGCTTCATTATGGTATGTATTTTACACGTGCACACTTTTTTATCTTTTGTTGCGTTTACGATGTTTTTAACAGTCTAAAATGTCGATATGCAGATTTCACTTTTCACTTGGGTTAGTCCCATTTCTATAGCCACATGATTCCACCAGTATCAGCATAGCATGGCGATCTCGCGGCGGAGTTGCGGTATTGTTTGTCTTTATTAGTGTAAATTGGGGTTTGAGTGTATGTTGTGCTTTGAGCCAGGATCAGGCAGGTAACCAACAATTATTTTCTTATGCTGATACTCCAGCCACACCGTTTTGTAGGGGTTAAGATGCGGACTAAGTGCTCCATGCCTCCTGTACTCTCTTCCTCCCTGCCAATGGTGCACATTGTAAATGTTTTTAACTGGGTCACCCCCCGCATTGCCTCTCAGCTTTGTTATTGTCAGTTTGGGCCCTCCCAGGCCAGCGTCCATCTCATCTCCAACCAGTGACATTTTTTGGGATTTGCCGTTCGATTTTTGTAATGTGTGTATTTGAACTGCAATTCGGAAAAAGGTGAACTGCAGCTCATACAAAAGTGACAAAAAGGCTGTCAATAATGTATTTACGTTTTGATTAGTGAAAAAAACAGGGTTAGCCGACTTGCATAAGTTTGGTTCATACCTATTGCTGTCATTACAACTAAGTGGTATGCCATGTTTTCTTTCTAACAAACGCGGCAGCTAAATAAAATACGTTGTTTAAATTATAAAAAATGTTAGTTATTTAAAACACCTAACAAATGCACATGTATTCTGCATGCGTTTTACAAAAAGATTATTCGGACCCACCTTCTTCCTTTTCATGCTGACTGTTGTGAGGGATGAAAGGGTTTTTTAGCTGTGTGTCATGTAATCTGGATGTCATACTGTGGCTGGTACTTTTCAATTTCTTATGGCTTGGCAGGTTTTTGTAAGGCTGAAGCGATGCTATGCAGAGTGCTGTGATTTTTTGTGTTGAAGAATTCAGGTAGTGTGTTCTGTATGTATTGTGGTGTGGTCTGATCTGTTACATGGTGTGTTATAAGTTGCCGTGGGTGACTACAGATCATGGAGACTGCGAGGGGGTCTGCTTTAAATAATGACATGGGTTAAGGCAATTACATTAATGTGGTCATTAATTACTGCATACAACACCACATTGTGACCGATTTATCGGACCCTGCAGATGCAACTCGATTTGGTTTACTATAAATGCAAAACATCATTCCCCATCCTGCTGCAAACTCCTCGCTTCCCTCTTATCAAAGCGCTTTGTTAGGCTACCTAGTGGCTTCTAAGTGCCTTCATTCCCGACTTGGTTCAGCTATTACATCCCTCTATGACCCATTGAGTTCCCATTTTTCTATTCAAGTTTATCACTGTAAAGCAAACTACACATTCAGGTTATTGTACTTTTAATTCTGCCTTTCGAACCAATACATTCCTTTTGTTTTTCAGATATCGGGCCGGACTGGTCGACCCCCTGTGGTTTCACAGATGATTTTCCCCTGCAGACACAAACATTGAACCCATCTCCCTTTGTCATTGTTCCAGCCTTGCATTTTATAATAGCCTAGAAAATTGAGCCTGGTTTTGTCCTATCTTTATTTGGCTCTTTTACAAAAACAGCATGCCGGTTTTAGAGCACTGTTTCCCTTCCCCACATCCCGGTGGAGCCACTACTGGTCCCCAGCTGCAGACAATGTGCTGCATGACTAATTCCTTATAAGGCCCCAAAGGCGAGGGGGATTGCATTGCAAATGCTTGTTTTTAAATTGCAGTGTATTTGATTTTATAATCCTCTCATGCTTTAACAGGGCCTAACATTGCACTGATGCATTAATTGATTGCTTTATTGGGCTGTGCCTTTGGGGGGTTTGCGTTTTTGTACTTTTTTTATGCTTCCACACATGCATTTTTAGGTCTCGCTTAGCCAGTGCATGCGCTGCTCCGAGACATTTAGTATCAGGGTTTTCAAAGTGCTGCCTGGTGGCCTAGCGCTTGCGTTCATGAGAGCGTGCACACGCAGCCGGCATCTTTTTTTTCCTTTCACTTTTGCGCGGCTGTGTCACTTTCACGGCTGCGCGGCTATCGGCTTCATTTTTCTTTCACTTAGCTATTGCTTGTTTTTCAATTTAGGCTTCAATCATCCTTGGTGACTTTATATAGTTGTATTCGAGGCTTCTGTTTAATAGAGAGTGCATTCATTTCCAGCTTCGGTCTTTATATTTTCAGAATGAAGTGCAGTCAGGGCCGGAGATGTCTGTAACTAGCGACGCCGCAGCGGTGCTGCGGTGATATATCCTCACTCTAGGCAAGCGCCCTCTTACCGTAATCAGTGCTTTATCACAATATATCTTCGAACTGCGACTCTGTACTAGTGCACATCCAATCTGCATCCGTGAATTGCAAATATGCCAGTACATGTGAAACCTGTTTCCTGCTCTCAAACCTTTTATCAGCACCGGCCATATTGTTCGGCTCATCTAGCCCTTCCATTGGACATTCCATTACTTAATGTCCTTCCTCACCAGTCATTAGCACTTCTGAATTGTGGTGATGCCTTGCGTGAGCTTTGGCAACACTTTCCTTTGTAAGACTTAATCATTCTTCCTCACTGATATCAGTGCATTATGATGTCTACGCTGTACTCCCCCACCTGTTCCAGGGCGTTACTGGATTTCAGCCATTCATCATCATGCTCGCTTCCTATAGCCGTCACCCTCACCCTTCGATCTATCAACATATACGTTCACACCCTTCGTGCACCCATTCCACCCTTCATTAGTCTTTGTAAGACTTTAGCAGGCCATTCCAAACAGTATCATCCCATACTAACCTTTTGTCAGAACATTAATTGTCAAACTAAATCTTTCTCCAGTGTAACTTTTATCCAGCACACACCAACCCTACGAAGTACATTTTAACCCTTCTCCCAGCACGTTCTAGGGTATAACAGTGCATTGTAGCTATTTAATCAGCGCATTCCTTCTCAAATTGCATCATTCCTTCCATACTTTGATGAAGACATCCCAACCCATATCAGTGCATTCTAATAATTTATGACGACTTGCCTTTCCCCATTACAGCACCCGTTTCAGAACAACTTTTAATCAGCACATCCCAACCCATTTCAGTGCATTCTAACCTTCTATGATGAGTTTCCTTTCCCCCATTACGTCATCCGTTTCTGATCAACTTTTAATCAGCACATTCCAACTCATATGAGTGCATTCTAACCTTTACTCCGTGCATTCCAAGCCCTATGAGTGCATTCATTCGCTTTAGTCGCAACATTCCCTCCCAACCTGCATGGCTCACTTCAGTCTACTGCACATTCCAACCTGCATAGCAGAATTATAACTCTTCATTCTAAACATTTATCATCACGTTCTAACCTGCGTCAGTACATTCCAACCTTTTATCACGCATTCCAACAAGTATCAACCCATTCTAGTCCTTTATCTGCCCATTCAATTTGCATTCAGGCATTTTAACATTTCGTCAATTTATTTAACTGGTAACAGTGCGTTCTTTGCTTTTTCGACAAATCCCAACCTATTTTACCCTGTTGCCCTTTATCTGAGCATTCTGATCATATGGCAACAGATTCAAAAGCCCCAAAAGTGCACTTTCGCCCCTTCTGTAGAGAATACCTTTATGTGTGCACTATAAGCAAATGTCTGTTTTTTTTAATGCTACATCATTACATTCTCAACCTGAACGAGTAGATTCCAGTCTCTCTATGTGCACCCATTCACGCCCTCTGGCTTCCAGTCTCTCTATGTGCATCCATCCACGCCCTCTGGCTTCCAGTCTCTCTATGTGCACCCATCCACGCCCTCTGGCTTCCAGTCTCTCTATGTGCACCCATCCACGCCCTCTGGCTTCCAGTCTCTCTTTGTGCACCCATCCACGCCCTCTGGCTTCCAGTCTCTCTAGGTGCATCCATCCACGCCCTCTGGCTTCCAGTCTCTCTATGTGCACCCATCCACGCCCTTTGGCTTCCAGTCTCTCTATGTGAACCCATCCACACCCTCTGGCTCTCAATCTCTCCATGTGCATCCATCCACGCCCTCTGGCTTCCATTCTCTCATTTTTTGAATCACTCGCCAGACAGACCGGAACGTTGTATGGTTCCAATTGTTGATGTGGGAGCTTTACAAAATTCAGTGACTTTTGTAGTGTGTGATGCCCCCAGCGGTATGCCGCTTCTCAAGCTTCCGAGGATGTATATGTGTTCGAGAAGGTTTGTGTGGGAATTGCGCCACTTCTCTGGCAACACTTGTGTGTTTTCTGTCATGGGGCTTCAGATGATTGTTGCAACTGTAACCGCCACCCATCTCCCCCCCCCCCCCCCCCCCAACGCCCAACAGTACTTCCCAAAAAACTCTTAGGAACCAAGCGGTGCTTGTTTTACAGTAATGTCCCCAGAGTTTCCAAGTTTCCAGTTTGCTATGTCACGCCTTTTCAAAAGCTTACAAAATCAGTACATTTTTAACACTATGGATTTCTGTGGCGTTTCTTGTTGTTTGTTAAAGTAAAAAAGTGATGCCAATAATATCATCTTAAAATTAAACTGTGCAGTTCTTCTAAACCTAAATAATTTTTTCCTCTTGCTACATACAATCTGTAATGTTATATATAACTATCATTCCTAGTGGTGGGCGAGCTAACAAGTTAAGAGGCAGAGCCAAAGCCGAGCCAAGGGTCTGCAAGCCCGTGTGCGAGCTGAGCCTTACAAATAGTTGATATGTAAAGCATGCAACAAACATCAGTAAAAATATCAAAAAACCTCTTCAAAAATTCAAGTGTGTTTAATACATAGAAGCGTTTTACCTTAGCACATCAGAATATATCACTGCGTTGGGAGGTAATTACGAAGAGAGATAATATATAAGCATAATCTTAGAAATCTTTGTGCACCCCACCCTGATGACAATTGCCTTTGATGAATTAAGAGTTGTCCGTCGTCATCGGTCCCTTGTATGTGGCCTAGATTCTTAATATATGGAGCAACATTTTATTTTATTAAATTAAACATAAGTGTTTTTTGTACATTGCACATCCTGAATTTGAATGTGCTTGCATGAGTAACAAGAATTGACATAGCCAATAGGTCTCGCCTGTGGGAGCTTATAAGTGTTTAGACATGCAACAGTTGATGTTGTTGCACCAAGGATATTGTACTGCATAACTAAATACTTATAAGATTCCAAAGGCGAGACCTATTGGCTATGCCAATGCTTGTTCTAGATATGCTTTGTGGCTGAAAGAATACGAGTAGCAGTGCCTATGTGTTATGTTTGGTTGTACAATATATGTTTTGGATTCACAAACTATGTTATTAGCCAATGGTTTTTGATCATTATAAGGCTCACAGCTGAAACAATAAACATGAATTAAATAAATGAGGGTTGCTGCAATGTGTTGCATTAAAAGGTCAACAATGCCATATCTACTCAAGAGTTCTTTCTCTCTCCCTCTGTGCTGACACACTTTTCATTGCCTTGTGCCATGCACGCACCCTTTACCGTGGGCACGGGTTTTGTCTAGAATGGTACTCTTCTAGTATAGAATGCTATTTGTAGACATAGTTTAACGCTTTTCCCACTTTGTCTGCAAAGCTGGAAACGTTTTCAGAAAACCATAGGTCTGCCTTGAGGAGGCGTTCATTTTTGGCCTCCTGTCTACTTTGCTTCAAAACCATGCACTAATTGCAGGGGAACGCCCATGTACCACCCATGGAATGCCCCCGTAATGCAAAGTAGCTCAAAGCTCTACTTTTTGATTAGCAAATCAAGATTGGCGGCGGAATGTAAATCCCATAAGAATACTTTGTGATGCAAACCTAGCACTAAGTGCCCCTTAATTATGTTTCTGTAAAAAATTGTTTAGACAACAAGAATCCAAATCACAGTTTCTTTGCCAAGCATTGATGTGCCTAAAACGTATCAACGTGTCAGTTTACACCGTTGTGAACCACTTTGGACCAGGGCATGATGAAGAGAAATGAAGGTGCACTTTTATAGGGGCTGGACATGAGTTGTCCAATGCAATAGTTTACCATAACAATTTCAAAACTAATGAAACCAAATAACTTTGTGCACTTGCTTTAAATTCCATCCAGGAGATGTGCTTAAAAGTAGGACTACAGTCATTGCTACATGAATTGTTTACCTAAGCGCATGCACATGAAGAAAAATACTGTAAATCGTTAAAGAATGATTTAGTATTTTTAACTGAACGATCAAATGATATGCTGTACATCACAGGCATTGGTGCTCTCGTTAAACCAATGGGCATACCAGAGTTATCAGAAGCTGGAAACGTTTGGTTTGATGCGATTTTGCAGGGCATTAACTGAATTGCTTCTTGGTGCTGACAAATAATAGTTGTTATAAATGTATATTATTTGTATTGACCTCTGGCATGCTGCGATTTTACCACATGATCAACAGACATAGCCTCAGTGGGTCCCCAACCCATGGTGGGTGTTGTTTTTAAAAATTCATATCACTTTCGGTTGAGTGGAATGTTTGTCCAGGCATTCATTTTCACTTTTTCCAAGAATCCGCTCCTCCACTTGACTAAAACCCATTAGAACATATTGCGGGGAAACACTGATGTTTGATATGATGGTAAAGTTGTATGAATCTTTGCTCAAAAGGATCAACAATCTTTTACTATGGGTAAAAGTTAACAGACTCAAATGATTGTGCTGCCTCCTGGTTGCAAAAAGCAATGTTCTTCCTCCACAGAGTAAATAATTCTATGCAATTGGCGACAATACGACTGATAAATGTAGCAGAAATATGGGGTCTGCAAAACACAGTAGTTTGTCTAATTATTTGAAATGTATTTGTCAGTTTGTAGTAGGGGGCTGCCTGTTTAAGAAAGTTGGATGACAACAGTAGTTTACCGTTCCCACTGAGGGTAAGTGAGCCAGCCCTGCAGGAGGAGGAGACCATGTTTTGCAAGAAAAGAGAAGACTTATGTCTGTGTCTTAAAGGCAGTTTTCACAGGTTATCCCCCCAGGGGTGTCGGTGAACGTGGGCGAGAATTCCTTTGCTCAAAGATTCAGATTAAAGAGCACACAACGACTATAGGAATCCTTGCAGTACCTTTAAGAATCAGAAATAGCCCCTTTCAGTTCTTCCAAGGAGTTCACATATCCTGCATAGTTAGGTCCATTGGTGTCCAAATGTGGAGCTCGTAGAAAAGATATTGTTAAGATGTTTAGTTTTCTTTTCTATACTCCCACCCCTGGGACTACTGTGAGAATTCTTCTCCAATTCCCAGAGAAGACAGGTCGCTCATATATATAATGGGCTCAGGTCTCAGGGTGTGCCTACAGCCAGGTACAGTGTTCTCTGTATTTGAAGAAGACACCTCACATAATAAACCAAACAGGCCCTTTTGTGCTGTCCCATTTCTCTGTCAACATCTAGCAATGATGCCTAACCCAGTCAAGAAAGGAAGATTGCTTTAAAGAGCCCATAAGATAAGAGTTGCAGATTAGTCACAGACCTGTTTTATGGAAAGCCACTACCGTCTGGGCTGGAGCAGTCAGACACTTCAGGCATCGGCTTGATATGTATCTGAATAAGTCCCATACACATTTCTCCAGAGACCCTACCCTGTTAGGATGTACACCCAATTCAATTCAGGCAGTGCATCTCAGACATGAATGTAGAATGTAGACTATGACACATATGTAATGAACTCTGTCATCAACAGTAAAACTGGCAGATCCACCTGCAGTTTTGAGCAAAGGTGCAATGAACATAGAGTTAAGGCAACAATCGTGAGGCTCCTCATGGCAAGCCACAAAAAGCAGCAGGAAAGTATTGAGAATGTTTAAATAAAAGCATGTCCTTTTATTTTTAGGCGTAGTTCTAAAGTATTGTTGTCAGAACTTCGTTTGAAATAAATGTCATCTACAAATATGTCACCCCACAGGAGCTAATACCAAAAAATCTATACCCAATGGAATGATAAATTTGTGAAGGATCTTTAGGGCTCAATATTTGCATCAAACAATATATCTATATACGTTATTCTGACATACAAGCATTTATTATTCATACATGTTTGCTGTGGAGCTAGACGTACACCACAGAGACCACCATCTATAGAGCTCCATTACAGTTGTAGTTCCGAAATGTGCAATGGAACTGAAGAAAGAAGAGAGCCGACAGGATCAATGCCTCCAGGTAAAGAACGTAACAGTCTAACTTGGAACTTGTCTCTGGACTGTGAGGTCCAATGAAGGCTCGAGAAATTGCTGTTAGACTGACCATTCCCACTCGCAGCTTTTGAGTTCAAATCTAAGAAGCCGGAGCCATCCCTGACGGGGAGTAAAGCATATCTTTCTGCCAGTGGGGTTCAGGCTGCTTAACCCCATAAATAGTCTGAACTGCAAGTGGCAAAGGTGGACTTGGAGCCCACAAGTTGAATCAGGGCAGGTGGGGAGAACTGGAACTGGTGAAAGTGGCCCACAGGGAGTCGCACACCAAGACCGTAGTAGTTGGACATGGTCCACAATATAATGGCAGCACAGAAGAGCCTGAGAACTCCTGGCGGCGGAATGTGACCTGAGCGCCTACAGCATGCTAATATGGATGTGGGTGATGGACAAAGCATGTTTTGTGTATGTGTCTAAAATGTGTGAATAAATGCCCAGAGCGGGTTTAATTACACAAGAGTCAGAGGTTTCCCTAATTAATTCTGCAAAATCTTCTTTGTAGATCACCAAGTCACAATGAGGATCCATTGAGAATTTAAAAAAGATATTCTCCATTTTGTGCAGGCTATTAGTTCCCTCCTATAAACATATTCAGGGAGATGGAAGAATATCTTCCTCTTGTCGAGGGTCTATTCTTTAACTCTCAAAAAAGGAGGCCGGTGTTTGCCAGCTAACTACAGGCTAAAAGCTCTCCTTGATGTAGAAGCATTGTAACAGAATCCAATTGAAAGAAATGCTATCATGCACTGTAGAAAAGAGCTTGCTTCTGCCCAGACAACCAGGGTTCAAGGAGATCTGTAAAACACCTGACAACACACTTTCAAAACAAATTATATTTCAGAAAATAAAAACGATGTTCAAAAGCGCTTTCTAGGTGCATGTTTTCTACACTGTTCTGCATCTTTTGTGTTGTGTTGGTGGAGGGAGCTGGCAGCCTGAGGTATTCCAAGAACTCTCCTGAGCCAAATTCAAGCGTCATAAAGGGAAATGTGGGTTCAGATGAGAATTGAGCGTGGTGATAGATTAACCTAGAGTATGTATCTACCAGTTATGCATTGATACAGGGATATTTGCTGGTGCCACTTTTATTTCAATAATGCACTGTTGGTATGAGCATCTCTATCACTAATATTATATCCATTTGCCCTGAAATGTGTTAGTTAGCCTCAGTATTCTGAAATATGCAGATGATACCGTTTTGATCTACCACCTGACCCATTAGATTAGATTAGATTAGTAATTTCCTCTAAATCTAAAACTCCCCTGTCCGAAAAGAAAATACCAAGCACCAGTCTACCTGAGATGACCTAAAAAACCATGTTTCAAGTTTCCTGCAGAGCAGCACTTCTGAGGGCTGCATCCTGAGATGCAGCGGCAGTTGGTTCCAAACCTTAGTTGCTAGAAAGCCAAAGGATCTACCTCCGAGCCGTGCCCTATGCAATTTGGGAACAGTCAGTTTCGCTGAGCCTGCAGATCTGAAACTCCTAATAGGTCTGCATGGCTTAGGTAGTGGTAATAGATAGCTTGGCCTTTTTTCGTTTAAAATTCTGTGACAAAAACACAAAGCCTTAAAAGTTACTCTGTCCCGCACCGGTAACCAGTGTAACTCCACAAGGGCCATTCCCACCGGGGCTCGCCTTGAGGTGTTAAGTAGTAGCCGAGCTGCGGCACTCTGTACTGTCTGCAGCATTCTCATACTGTTTTTGGTGACCCCTAAGTAGAGAGCGTTGCAAGAGAGCGAGAGAGAATGACTGCCTAGATGATGGTTTTTAGGTTGAGCGTGAGCCAGCACGCAGGCGCTGCTCTGCGAAGAGCTGTGGTAGTTTAGTAGGGAGAGAAGCTTCGCACACTCCCCCGCCCTTATTTTTCATTGGCTTGTGGGTTTGTCCTTTGTAAATTCTATCTTCTGATTCATTATTAGGCTTGTTTGTCCCTCCTTAGTACAGCCATGTTGTCATTTGTATCCTCCCATGTCTACTGGCCCCTTTACTTGGTTGTTACACAGTGTGTGTACCATTTCCTTTATTAAGCAGCTGGAGCCTGAGCCCGCCGCAGGACACAGATCAGGTAAATGTGGAGTGTGTAGAGGGGCACTCGTAGCATCACGCAGCTTCTCAAACAACATGGGGGGGATGTGGAGTCTAGAATCGCGCAACAGAAAAAAATGTTGGTGCCTTCTACCCCCTCCCATTGTCATGCCTTCTTCCCACCTCCACCCTCCCCTGTGCCTTCTTTTCCCCTCCCTGGCCTCCCTCCCGCTGTCCATGCCTTCTTCTGAGTCCAGCTCGCACCCCTGCCCGCCCGCCCTCCCCCTCCCGCTGTCTGTGCCATCTCCTTGCCCCGCCCTCTCGCCACTACAGATGTCTGTGCCTTCGCCTGTGCCCTCCCTCCCGTTGTCTGTGATGTCAAGTTGCCAACAATTTGCAATGCAATAATTCTTGCGTAAATTATAGACCTAATGCATTGCAAATGCTTGTTAAAATAGAGTGCACTGCAAATTCCCTGTGGGCATTGTGAATACAGAGCACACAGACACGTCACTGCAATGTCTGTGCATTAATAATATATATAGTGCCAACGGGAAGTTGCATAATTGACCTTTTGATGCCCATGATTTAGATAATCCTGCCGCATTATTCAGTCCTCCCTTTTCACACAATCTCAGTGGCCCTGACAAGGAAATAGCTCTATATAGTGGCCTGGAGGCAGGTGTTTTTATAATGAAGCACATGTTTCAAGGGGACCTATGACATGTTTTCCATATTTCACAATCCCCGTGAATTATGTATTTTCAACCACTGCGTTTTGTGCAATGAAAGCAACCGAGCATTTAATGTGCGTCTTTTATATATTTTTATAGCCCATGGTTTACATTTTAGTGTGTTTGTGTCAAATAATCATTCACTGCTATAGTTAGTGAAATAGAATAATCCAGCTTTCTTCCACCCTTGGTTCCCAAGCTATCCAAGAAGTAGTAAAACAACGCAGCCACGGCTTTCCCTTGTAAAAACACGTGAAATTACGAAAAGTAATTCAAACTATTAACACGGTACAAAGTACAGTGCTGGATCACAGATACATCGTGCCTTCGGTTTCGGACAATACACAGTATATTTTGCTGTGGGATGAAACAGGTTTCCTGTCATTTGTAGCGCCACTTCGTCTGATGGCGCTTTTTAATTCCGGTCACGTGAAACACAGACGCGTGGCTCTGTGAGTAAGTCAGTTTACGACATGTCATTGTGTACGAAAAGTAATCCTGCAGTGGAAAAATGCAATAAAGAAACTGTATCACAAAGTAAACTGTCCAGTTACAAGAGACCCGATAGAGTCTGTACAAAACCAGAAGATATTGTATTGGACCTCTCATAGCAATTACATATACAACATTAACATTTGAAAATTAATTTAATTATGTACAGCATATCACGCCATACTTTTACAGTTTGTAAGCGCTGTAAATAACAGATTTTACAATTACCAAATCGAGTTGCACTGAAATGACCAACCATACATGTGAGGAAATCTGAGTTGACCGTAACAAGATTCGAACTCGACCTCCGATCACTGCATGTGTCAGCAGCGAGCGTCAATTCATTAAGTCGTCCTCCATAACTGGACTGGTGTTTTATATGTGTAGAACCTTTGCTCACCTGCAAGCAAAGAGTACTATGAAAGACACACACGTTCAAATATCTGTGGTGGTCCACTGCACCCGTCACTATATGGCCACAGCAATTTGCAGAGGTGCCATACAAAATATAACCGCATAATATAGATTATAAATAAGTAGAAATACAAATGAACGAGATTTGCTATGCATATTGTTTGTATAGGTATTCTATAAATATATTGAGAGTTGCTCTAGAAGGTGTTAATGGCCAACTGTGTAATAAGGTCCCATATAGCCATTGAGGATTTCTCATGACATCATAAACCACGAGAAGTGATTTGTAAATGTCACTACCACCCCAAAATGAGAGTTTTGGACCAGCCTACCTGTGCCTATATGTTTCTTTATATTGCATGTTTATTTTTTGAAACAGGGAAATGTTTATTTCAATTTGTAAGTTAAACCCTGGACTATACTGTTTGGTTTACTGTAGAAAACAAGGATTTGCAATGCACTAGGTTTTGCATTTAATAGAGTTTAAGCTATTGGCATTGAAAATGACAATGCCTTTCATTTATGTTTTAAAAACCAAAACATAAATAAAAGGCATTGTCATTCACAATGCCAATAGCTGAAACTCACTTATATGCGAGACCTATTGCATAGCAAATGCTTGTTTTTGGCCAAAGCACGTGCAGGCCAAACCTGATATATGTTATGCGAAAGATAGGTTGGTGTAAAACCATACCCCTAAGTTTTTGATCTTAGGTTTGGGGAGCGGGGTCTGACCTAGTTCTGATGGCCACCAGATGTGAGGACACATAGAGGGTTGTTTGCCAACTACCATAATGTCAGTTTTATCTGCATTTGGTGGAAGACAACTGAATTTCATCCAGTTGGCCAGGTCAATTAAGCAAGCTTTGAGTTTAGATGCAAACTCTACTTAATTCTGTTTTAGCGTGATAATCAGCTGAGTGTGGTCAGCATAAGACACCAGCTTCACCCCATGTTTTGTGACTATATCTGCTAGCGGACACATATAGACATTAAAAAATGTAGGGCTAACGGCAGAGCCCTGTGGAACCCCTTGTAACAGGGGTCAGGTTTCAGACTTAAAAAGGACGTGGAGGACTTGGAAGGATCAATCTTGAAGAAAGTGCTTGATCCATTTCAATGTACAACCTCTGACCCCAGCATCCCACAGCTGTTCCAAAAGAAGGCCGTGGGATACAGTGTCAAAAGCTGCACTAAGGTCCAGCAAGATCAGCGCTGCTGTTTTACCTTTGTCTGCAGCCATTTTCAACATTTCAGAGGGTAAAAGTAAGGCAGATTCAGTGCTATATGAAGCTCTGAAACCTGATGAAGTACCTGGTTATCTTCGATAAACGTAGTCAATTGAAAGTTAAGAAATGTTTCTGTTATTTTGGGAAAAAAGGGAGAAATTATACTGGTCTCAGATTTACTGAGAGTGCAGGGTCCAGGGAGGGTTTCTTTACCAGAGGGACCACCATTGCATGTTTCCAGTGGCTTGAGATTTTTCCAGAGCTGAAAGAGGACTTCATCAGGTTCATAAGCACAGGTGCAATAGCTTCCTTCCCTAGTAACAGCATGTAAGGGGGAATAGTATCCATGGGGGAACTTTGTAAGAAGTTGCAATGTATCTCCTATCATGGGTGCTTGGAAGCCCTTCTTGAGCTAATTCATCCTTATGAGGGGTGAATTTGAAGTTTCTACCGACCTCTGGAAAAGTATCATATATGTTCCTGATCTTTTCAGCAAAAAAACTAGCCACTTTGTTACAATAATCGGTAGAAGAAGGCATCAGTGCTGTGACACGCTCCAAGGAGGTAAGTTCTTTAACTATACAGAAAATATCTTTGGGAGCATCCTTAGCAGAATCTATTCTGTACAAATATAAATCCCTACGTTCTCCTGATCTGCTTATGGTAGTATTTTAGCGCTTCAAGGTATTTCAATTCGTCGTCCGGTTGATAACTGATCCTCCAGAGACGTTCTAGACGCTTACATTCTTTCTTAAGAGTTAATAGTTCTACTGAGAACCATTCCACTGAATGAGTAAAACGGGAACTATTGCAGGGTTTGAGAGGTGCTAAGGAGTCTGCTGCCTCCGTGATCCAAGAAGTGATTTGTTTACTAGCTATCTGAGGGTAAGCCTCCAGTTTCGGGGAGCTTAGTGTTAGCTTGGCCGTAAAGGCGTCTGGAGTTAGTTTGTACCATTCCCTGATCAATTTGGGCACAGCGTGCTGTTTCAACCGGCCCAAAACTTTCCAAGATTTCTTGATTTTAAATGGAAGGCTGGAGTAGTCAAACCATGCCACAGGCATCAGGGGGAAGCTTCTTTCTGAACACTATTAGAAAAAATATTGTTGAGGGTGTGTCCCTTAACATGCGTAGGGCATGCACTAGCTGCACCAGTCCTAAAGCCTCTGAGCCAGTTATGAACTCAGAGGTTTCCTGACTACCCCTGTCATCAAACGTAGATTAAAATCCGCAAGGATTATAAAAGTGGGGTAGCGAATGGCATAAGGGGGTAACATCTCTGCCAAAGCATTAATAAATGCTCTAGCCAGGCCCGGAGGCCTATCGATTAAAATCCCAGCCACAGACCAGTCACTATTATAGGATATAGTATAGAATGCCGCTTCACAACCAGAAATTGGCACAACAGTTATTTTTTACCTGAAAGTCCTTTTTAAAGATCACAGCCAGCCCCCCTCTTCTCTGCGATGGTCTATCACTTCTAGAGATGGCATAGCCCTCAGGTACCGCCTCCAGGATATCTGGAGCTGACCGTCCATGAAGCCAAGTTTCCACCAGGAACGCTGGCTCAGTTATTAGCTCAAAAACGTCATGCTTATGCTCACTTAAGGACCTTCAGTTTAAAGACTGACATAGTAAAGAGCTGGATCCGGGCTCTGAAGCCCTCACACTCTTCTTGCCCATAGCTACGATATTGAATGAGAAATGGCACCTACCACAGCAGTTAGCTCCGGCACCAACGTCTATAAAGTGGAGGCAGTCCTTGGCCGTTTCTGCTCTGAGGGATAGGATCTCTGAGGAAGAGTAGCACACTGCCCCCCTAGTTGAACGGGCAGGGGTCCTGGCCCCTGACGCCATCCAGGCGCAGACGGGCTTGCCTTTGGTGCGCGCGCTGCGAGCGTCTGCTGTGCAACCGCGCAGCTGCCATGAATTTGTAGCCCACCTCTAAGGGTGTGGCTAAGGTCCGTCTCCGACTCTGGAGATCGAGAGCAGCCGGCTGAAGTGGCAGGTAAGCAAGAAAGGAGCGAGCTAAGACTGCAATGCAGTGCAAGAGAATTAAAACGTAGGTGTAAGAATATTACAAACATGCGCCCTATATCACAGAGTGTGGGGTAGCCAGGCGCCTTCCGTACCTACTGGCAAAAAAATGTTTCTATTACGATTCTATGAAGGTTTGCAAATTGAAGAAAGAGAGATGTTCCTGCAATATACTCCTATTGTCAGAATGTTTAGTGAGCGATGCTGGTTTCATAGAAGCGCTTTAACCACTCCTTTTACACAAATCATGAAATGTGTAAAGCACAAACCGTGCTAAGCAAAGGCAATTAGTTGCTAAAACATTGACATTCAATAATTTCATGTACGTTGTAAAGCTGATTTTCATAAGGTGTGTTTGTGTTTTTTGCTTCTGAAAACGAGATTCATGGTATCCTAGTAACAATTTCCAATTTTCCTCTCAGTTAATGCTAATTGTATTCATTTATGTACTTATGTTTTGTTGGTAGCTTTTTGAACACAGTGCAACTATGGGATTAGGAAAAGTTGTAATGATTCGGAGAACTTTTGAGATGTTAAAGGTGCTCTATTGTATTGCAAAGGAAGCACTACTGATTAGTCAAACCGATACACTGAACAGTCAATGGCATGAAGTGAGAGAGAAATAATTCTCTGAGCAGAGCCAAAGCCAACTCTATGTGTTTTCAAAACAATTAATAACAATTTAGCTAGCAGACAGATGAGCTGTCAAGTCAGACCTGGAGATGGCTCAACATAAATGTCTAGAAAAGGAGAAAAGGCAACGTTCAGAAGCAGAAGGCACATGTTGATATAGGATAGATACCAATAAGTAGGAGAGAGCAGGACAGATACCAGGAAAGTAGAACTTCTATTTAGAGGTGTATTTTTCTGTCAGTGTAATTCGGCCCAAATAGCTCCTGGACACTGTTTTGAGTCCTGATCTTAACATTAACAACCAACATACACCTACATCAGAGCGCACACAAGGTAAGGGAATCAGGCAATGGAATCAACATTACAATTTTCAATTGCCATTAACTGGACTAGCCCCGAACCCATCATCCGTGGGCCACTGTCTAGTTAGTGTGTGTTTCTTGGTTATCTTCTTCCCCTTCTCTATCCCCCACCTCTCCCAGATATTCCTATGTCTTTGGAGACATCCTCTAGCCTTGCATATAGAGAGCTCAAGGATGCAACACATGTCAACTTCCCATTTCTATGTTTCTACGCTGGGGGGGGGGAGGGATTGGTTTTCTCCACTTTTGGGCTATATCTCTTTTGCTCAGGACCAGCCCAAGTCTTATTAGCACTCATGGGAATCACTCACCCTCCAGAATATTCAACGGACAGATATTGGGGTTTAGTGTATTGGGAATCGCTTCCCAGAGGAGGGTCGAATCCTTTTGATAGAACCCCTTGTGTGTAGGAAATCTCCTATCTCCGTCTGGAACCCTAAGATAATTGGGGGATAATTTGCAAGCCCCTTGCGCCGCTGGTGCGCCACTTCTTCCCATATTAAAAGTGACACACTAGCGGCACAAGGGACTTGTTCATAAGCCCTCTGGGGCTAACCTGTGCTGCATGAGCCACAGCCTCTCAGGACTTAGGTGTATTCTATGCAGCTATTTAAATTGTATGAGGTGAAATCTACTGGAGCTCGCCACCGCATCAGGAGACATCAGTGCCAAGATCTTTTCCTCATCCTCCAAGGTTACTTTGTCTCTTTCCCAGGTGTTCGAAATGGGTGTCTCTAAATGGTAGAGGTAGGTACCTTTGTCCAAAAGTCACGCATCCATACTTTTCTATGTTACAAGTTCTTGAAACCTTTTGAAAGTCATATTTTTAACTGTGTATGTTGGAATTTTGTCGTTTTGGTCTTGTTTAGTTTAGATAAAGATACTTTATTTTTCTATACTGGTGTGGTGTCCAGTTCTGGTATTTTCTCTGTGTTACTGTAAGTGTTGGTAAAAATACTTTACACATTGCCTTTGGGAAAAGCCTGTCTACGCATGCCAAGGTACCAAGGGGGCGAGCAGGGGTTATCTGAAGTGTGTATCCCCCTTACCCTGACTAGAAGCAAGGGTCCCTATTTGGACAAAGGTACCTACCTCTGCCAACTAGTGACCCTGTTGTAAATGAAGATACAGAGTCCATCTGTACATGTAGGATGTTCCTTTATTAGTGGCTTGGTTCTAGCATAGATGATCAGGATAAGAAGAGTAGATAGATGGTACAAAGACAACCCCACCAGGAGCAGGCTCCCAACAGCTCAGCCTGAGTTGACCAACTGCCACTGTAAGCCCAGAGAGACACCCAGGCATTCCATGATGTCATGAAACATTCTACAGAGCTATACAGTGGGGAATAGTAGAGAAGTGATTTACTACACATCTTCCTTCCTTAGGGAACAACAGCAGAAATAAAGAGAAAGATATGTAAGACACCTCAAATATGACATTAACATGAAAGTACAACAATGAGATGTACATATCTAATAGTGAATAGAGATAACAGAACATTGCATTACTACAACACACCCCATCCCCCTCCCTTAGGGAAGCATGGCTTAGATGAATGAAACCCATGCAATGGAGAGTGGTCACAGCCACAACTTCCCCAAACACGGGTACACCACAAGATAAACACCCTGGTAAAAGGTACAACTGAGGTAAGATACAGTCCAGAAGAGTGCAACCTCCACAAAAACAACAATACACCAGGGAGAAGGCATGCTGACACTGATAAAAGTTTGTTAAGGGTAAAATAGGAGAACTAAATACTTCTCACTCAAAGTCCCACAAACCTGAAACACTTGACCACGAGTTCCAAGTAAGTGAACTTCAACCGCATAGTGTCAACATGAAAAGATGCCCCATGGGCAGTAACCCTGGGAACTAACCAAACAACCTCCACCAAAAACCCGACACAGCGTACTAATCCTGGAAAAAAAACACAACCTTCTCTAAATAGAGTACAACACAGAGTACTCATCCTGGAAAACCAAACTACAACTTCCCCTAAAAAGAATACACCACAGGGTACTAACCCTGGAAAACTAGAGGCACCCCCACAACCTTCCCAAAGAAATACTCTGGAAAAGAACAAAACCTCCCCTAATAAGGGTACACTACAGGGAGAAGTGCCCTGGAAAAACTATACAACCCCCTATAAAAAACAAAATAAAAAACAAAATAGAGAACACTATGGAAAGTTGGAAACAAAAAAAATAAATAAATTAGAGGCGAATAAATAAATTAGAGGCGTTGACTACCCCCACAACCCGGAAATGAGTACACTCTACATACGAAGACCAAATCGGGACACACACCGCCCAAAGGTCCACTACACTTGTGAGCTATACGTAACACACGCTGCCTAACAACACATAAGAAAAACTGAAATGGAGCACAAACAACTGACTACCCACAAACAACACAGTTTCCCCTAAATAGGGTAAACCTAGACAGGTAGACCACAGGGTGCTCACCGATATGGAGTGTAAAGCACCCCTAACTTAAAACTACAACCTCTCCTAAATAGGATACATCACCTTGGAAAAATTACACAACCTCCCCTAAATAGGGTACACCAGAGAGTACTAACCCTGGAAAACATTTCACAACCTCCCCTAAATAGGGTACACCACAGGGTGCTAACCCTGGAAAACTGCAACTAAATTAGAAGCATTGACCACCCCCCACACTCTCCCCTAAGTAGGGTACACCACAGGATATTCGCTCTGGAAAACCATACAACCTCCCCTAAAGCTACAACCTCACCTAAATAAGATACATCACCTTGGAAAATTACACAACCTCAATAGGGTACACCACAGGGTACTAACCTTGGAAAACATTTCACAACCTCCCCTAATTAGGGTACACAGAGAGTAAGCGAGTAAACGTCACCCTAAAAAACAAGTTGAGGCACTGACCGCCTAGAAACAGCTAAGCATTAACTGCCCACTGGAGAGGCTATGTTATAAACTGAGTGCCCCCACAAAAGAAAGATATGCACAAATACAGAACATGAATCATCAGTATAAGCATTACCCCAGGTCTCTACACACAACTCCATTCTAGCTTGAAGTTTCTTTTTTTTTAAAGAGTGAACACTTAGTCCTGGTTGCAATGCTCTTAACTAAGTCCATGGCCGGTTCTGGGACCTTTGTCCCCACACGATACTGGTTGTGATACCTTTGTCTCCTCCAGGTTCTGGTTTGGCTCTCAATAACCATTTCCTTGTTTTCATCACCTTTAAGTAGCAAATTTGCTAATTGCCAGCTCTCAATGTACCAAAATTGCATCCAAAATATTTTAGATGGATATTAACATCATGCATTCCGCCAGTGTAATTGCGTTTCTCATGGCAGTGATTGAGAAATATCTCATCATGCGGACAGAATTGAATGAAATCTCTTCAAGTTCAGCACCCAAATCAAATGTATAAATATGACTGAAAACGCAATACACCACCAGCACTACAACAGTGTCCTTTTCAATACTTCATCCCCTGCGTTTTGACATTCTGGCGGCATCAAGAGGATCAAGAGGATACTCCTTTTAGATCTTCTTCAGTGACTTTGCTTATTTATGTGCTTTTGAAGATAAGCATCAAAACAATATCTGTTCCTGTTCTTGACATTCCTGGTTTTAAACTCTCTGTCCTTGCTCTGTGTTCTTTTCCACAGTATTATACCTTTCTAGTTCCGAACTTACAGTCATGTCATGTGAACTTCAACCTCTCCAGACATATTGCCGTGGAAACTTAAATTATGAGTGTACTGTCTGTCCTACCACTGTCCTACCACCCAGCAAATACTTTTAAAATAAATAACAATGTATTTTCCTCTTCAACGAGCTCTTAGATGTATTTTTTCCCTTTACTTGTGATAATTAAAAGCTTCACAAGGTGGCAGTGTTGTAAGAGATTTGATGCTGTAACAGTCTCTATACATCCTTACAGGTGGAATGCAGCGTATACACAATAAACATCAGGCTTGACACTAAGTTGAATGTGTTGCGATTCCGATTTCCTAGAAAATTCTTCCGAAGCACAGCATTCAAACAAAAGAGCAGCAATTACTCACTGTTTCCTTTCCCCACGTTTAACTGCTCTATCTGGTTTATCTTTCTGTTAATTACACTCCGTGTTCCGGTAACCATGGGAACAAAATACCCAAAATAGCTGCTCAACATTGCGTGACATTGCACCATGACACACTGAAAATCCTTCTCGGGCCAGATTCTGGATACTGATGACGTAGCACTGTGAATGCGCCGGTTCTCCACTAGAACATAAGGAGATTCCACGACGTCATCAGCACGAATTTCCCACCCCACCTACCACCTTGAACCAACGTGAGTACTTCCAAGCGTGTGAATCGCTGTGTGCGTGCTGACCACCAGCCCCAAGATCCACGACAAAATGTACAAAGTTCGCAAACTCCAACAAACCACGAGACTCGTAGTTATGGTGATGAAGCGAAGCACAATGCCGGAAGAGTAACCATAACGACCATCAAGATGGCGGTGACAACGTAATGTGCGTGAGGACGTGGACAACGCTTAGACGTCTGACACACGGAACAGGAAGAACGTAGAACGCTGTACCCTCGAGGCTCCACTGTCACCAGAGAAGATTCTGTGATGTCACCAGATCAAGGCAAGGAATCACAGGCAACGGACCTCCCCACGAAGTAACTGCCACTGCCAGGGACTGCCTCAGGTACGCCGATGAGTTGCTCTCTCCTCTTTTTACTGCGCGCTGGTACGGCACGGTGAACGGCTAAATAACCAACTGTCTCACCTCAGAAATTCTGGTACCTCAGAATTAGGGACACGCACAACTTAACGGGTGTCAGTCAGAACGCTCTGCTTTGCGTTACGGAAAACAGTCACTGATCAGATGGCTTGCACAGAGACACTCAGGCATAGTAAGACTGGTCCTGTTGTTGCTCGCGGCTAGATCATTCAACAGTAAATAATTAAGCAGAACGTACAAGAAACCAACACATTCACCGAACCAATGGCCTGTCCTGCATGCAGCTTTACCAAACAAACACAGTAATTGCCGATTTCCTCACCAGTTGAATAAAAGTTGCTCACTGCAGGATGCTCAGACTGTCCCATGAAGTCTCCCTTCCATTTTAAAATACACTGCTGCTCTCACAATAAGACTTTCTTTGAACTTCGATAGCCCTTTGGTGGCAATTCACTGAGAGTGCAGACAAGTCACAACACTTCCAGGCAGACTGAAGACTCAAATACCGCAGGCTTGTTGTCAGAGAGATTGTGCGCTCTTAAAGTCTTAAAGGTGACAGCAGGCTCCTTAGAAGACAAACGCCCAGGTTGCAGGCTGTCCAGATGGTACAGGACACTGGTGGGGCTGTCCAGGGCGTTACCTCTCAGTTTCAATTGACGTTTTGAAAGTCCTTAAGGTGTTTAACTGCTTGTCCTTTAGTTCCTTGGTTGACCTTACTCCTTACTACACACGTAGGTTCAAAATCGTCGCCAAAGATTGTTGTAAATGAACTACAGACCCCCATTTCTAACAGTATATATGCCACTTTGTGTCCATATATTTGCTTATTTTTTGTGTGCAAATTAAGCACTACCTACTCTCTCCGATCCTACTATGTGGAAATGTTGGCCTATTTGCTGCACTCACAATCTCTGCAACATAAGTAAAATTGAAAGTCCTGGAGCAGAGTTGAAAATAGTCTGCGATTAAGGAGCCCTATTTGTAGCTCTTTAGCAATTTGACCACAGATCTAGTGCTCAACACATCTGTTATTTTACTGCACATGCCACTCCTCATCCTATCAGCATGAGAAACACTAGGTTCAACCTGCCTATTTGCTGTTTCACTCCTCTGTACCAGATGACAATGTCATCTTCTCGCTAATATGCATTTCAGTGCTTCCTCTCCATTTGCTAATAAATGGTTTGCAGTACTTTAAACAGGTGGCCTAGCTTTACAAAGCTGGCAATCATAGCAGCACAGTGACCAAAGTTGTTCTGCTGTGCTGTGTGATAGGGAGAGAGCATAACAGTTAGCACAGGCGCACAATCGGTCTGCCTAGTGCCACGCACACTAGTTTGCGCCTTAGTGCACAGATGGCTAAATCATATCTAGCATAGGTTTTGTACTGGAAGGGTACCCTTCCAATAAAAACCACATACCAAGACATATTTAAACCTTTCCCCACTTTGCATCTCCGTTGTACAGTGCAGCATAAAAACAAACCCAGAAAAATTAGGAGAAATAAAAACATTTCTCTTTTTTAAACATGCCTCAAAGAGGCGTTATTTATTTGTGAAAAACACTGTCCACTATTGTTAGTTGATAGGGCTTAGCATCACAAGCCATGGGTGGTTGCATGGCAACGCCTGTGTATCACTCATGAAATGTCCATTGATGCAAAGTAATGCAACTTTGCAGTGTTTTGCGTTAGTTGCATGCGGCTTTACAGCACAATATAAGTTATGTGCTGGAAAGTAAATCCAAATAAGCATTTTGCGCTGGAAAGTCCTTTTGTGACACCAACACAGTGCAAAACTTAGTAAATCTGCCCCAGAGTGGGTACATTTTCCTTATCAGGCGTTGACATAGAGGAAGAGAGAGAAAAAACAAAAGCGGGAAAGAAGAAGGAAAAGAAAGATAGAAAAACAGAAAATAGGGTAAAAAAAAAACCCCTGAAAGTGTGATAATGGGGCAAGCACTGTCTGGTGGAGGGCTAAAGCAGAATGATATGTAATCAAGGTTACACAGCCTGGGAATTCAGCATTTGTGACAGTCGTGAGTTTCTGACCTAACATTGGGTACTGACAGTTATTCATTTTCAACTTCAGCACTGACCAAAATCAACAGGATAGCAAAAATGATATCAAACATTTATAGTCCTGCTATGGCATCATAATAAATACCATTAAATGGCATTTGACCTTTATCCATGCTAACTATACTTTAGACAATGTTTATTAAAAACTTGAGGCTGCAAAATTTTAATAAAATGATTTATATTAGGCAAACACCAACAGGTGCCAAAACTAGCAATCTCTAAATGTGTAATAACTTTAAAAAGATCACTCGCAGCGGTGGCCGCTCCTTCTCCTACATCGCTGCTTAGACCTGGAACGACCTTCCCCTCCAGCTCCGTACAGCACCCGCACTGGCAGACTTCAGAAAGAGACTTATTTCTCTTTGACGGAGACACAGTGCCCAGATACCCCTAGAGGTGACAGTGTTGCACTTTACAAATGCTGTTTGATTGATTGGCGTTAATCAGAAAATGTAGGAACTAGTCCTGTGGCTCTGCAAGCAGCAGCACAGCGGTCGCAGCGGCTGTCTTTAGTGACCATAAAATGGCCGCCTTGTATAGAAGGCAAAGAAAGAGTCTTGAAGATGCACTCTCCTCCAATAAAGATCTCTTTTTTAATATATTCTATTATTGTTACTGACACCGAAAAGGAATGCAACCAGGCACTCCCATAAATACTGGCAACAGCTTTCAAAAACTTTTAAGGTCTTAAATTGTGATCAAGATTTTTTTTTATTTTTAATTAACAGCAGGCACCTTGGGCGCCGAACTGCCTTTCTCTATTAATGACTATGAATTTGCAACAATACATTCATTGAAAGGGACTAAATAAGTTGCAGTGCTGAGGCCAAGCGCTATCAGACTTTAAAAGCCCAAAACGCGCAGCCCTCATTGATTACTGAAGTGTTGAGACCTATTCTTAGCCATTGACACGCACGGCGAAAGCTCTAAGCACGGCCTATATGTGAAATATTGGAGATATGTCTGGAATTCCGCAGTGTACCTCAAGCTATCAATTCTCGTGAATAATTGAAAATTGACTTGGCTTCAGGTCGTGGAGGAGAAATGCTGTGTTTGATCACAATGAATGGCTTGGCTTAGATCAGGATAATCTCTGTAATATCTGGCCATGCACTGTACGTATAATTAACTTTAAAGTCACCAGCCATTGCACTGGGTGAAATTGTACATCTGCCCTTCCAAGTTATTCCTTTTATGTGTTCTCAGCTAGCTTTCTTTCCTGACGGTGTGGGGACAGGCCCAGACATAAGTAGTTAGACAGCCTCCGTGTG
This sequence comes from Triturus cristatus, assembly GCF_964204655.1. Lineage (NCBI taxonomy): Eukaryota > Metazoa > Chordata > Amphibia > Caudata > Salamandridae > Triturus > Triturus cristatus. The sequence continues at coordinate 241,720,879 of NC_140582.1, forward strand.
TAAGAAAAATATGCATTATCAGGAAACACTCCTGCATATATATATGGCTGCGTCATGAAAGGGTGCACTGTCAGTGGGAAGGGCTGCGCGCCTGTTTTGAAGTCTCTACACTGTTAAAAGCATATACCTTTGACTTGGAAGTTCAATAAGTTAGTGCATGAGCTGCAGACAGCACCGCGGAACATGGAGAGGCAACCAACCACCGCTCCTGTTTCCAAACAGCACTCTCTACAGTTCATGCACTAGTTAGAGAGTGAAACGTTAGCTGGGGCGGGAGCTCCAAACCGGAGCACTATATGCACTATCCACCCCAGGTCCTCTAGGTACTGCCAGTTTGTTTACCCATCTTAACGGTACAGGTCCCTCAATTCACCACTTACAGTTACTACAGAGATCAAAGATAGCGACTGAGGGGCAGCTCGCTCGGGTATCTTGAGGCTGCGTACCCTGAAGCTCTAAGCTCTTAATTCGCAGGAACGCCCCTTCACCAGTTGCTCCTGCTCTCTTTCTGCTTCTCAGCTCACCAGAGGTGGTTGAGCTCGACTTTGTCTTTTAAGGAGAGCCCTCCACACACAACAACTCCACCATTCCTCAAAATCTCCTAGGCAATCCATGCTCTGGACTTCCAGAGGAGGTGGCCATCTTGTCTGTACGCTCCAAAAAGCTATTCTATCTACCCAGCAACAAGAATCTCCATAACTAGTCAAGGTTCCCCACACCAAGAAGGCACTACAGTTAAGCCAATGAAATAGTCTAAATCGTGACATGTGGCTCATTCTTGGTGGAAGTTTTTCAAAGTTGAAAAAGTAATCATAATCAGTATGGGATGATGTTTTGAAATTCCAGAAGAAGAGAAAGAGAGGCAATCATTTTCTTCATTTAAACAGATCTGATTCATTGCAGAAAAACAAGAAGTTGAGTTATCGTGTAGGAGAGGTTCAAAGGCCAAAGTGTTAGACAAATGAAAAACAAGGATATGAAAAAGTCATTGTAGATGCCAAAAACGAAAAGCCCAATATACCCAAAGAAGAAAGCATTTAATTCGTGGAAGATTGTGAATAACTGAGGAAATGTGCTCCATATATCAGAATGAAGGCAAATAAATATCCAAATAGGTCAGTATAAAATTCAGTAGGAGAGCTATCTGTGACACTTGCTGTCCACGCCCTCTTTTCCTATGAAAAGGAAGTATGAGGGTATACAGGCACTGTCTATGGGCACAGAGGAGATTAATTGATTTGCCCAGAATCACGGGATTTTGAGCCGGTGCCGAGACGCAAACCCACATCCCCAGCTCTCGAGTCATCTGCTCTGGCCGCTGCACCACATCCAATCCCTAGGGATGCAAGAAATTATTTCTGGTGCTTCAAATGGATAATGTGATGAGTATTATAAATATTTTTTAAAAAATGTCCCCTAAAAATATTTTATTTCATTGATATCATGAGTTATAATGTTTGTAAGTTTGACATCTGATAGACGTAATGGCATTATGCTTAACTTTCTCCCTCACAGACCATGCTAACAGCTTACTTCACACTCATCGTAACATCTCTGAAGATTTTTTTCATCCAAGTAGGTTTCCCTAGAATATTTTTTACATTTTAACAATCTGCCCTATTTTTAGAAGTATTAGATTAATACATTTGTTATAAAATAGGATCCTAATTCGAACGAATGCTCTCTAGTTACTATTTTTTCTAGCAGCTAAATTGAAAGTGATTATTTGGGCTTTCAAAATCACTTTAAAAGCTTCGTAGGAATAAAAAAAGCTTTGGGGTCCATATATACCAATAAAAAAACTCTGTGATGAAAACAGGTGACTCATGTCACTAAATTTCATCCTTCAATGCTAGCTTATCAAAATTCACCTTTTTAGTTGGATGCAATATAATTTGGCTACTAACTTTGAGTTCTATGTCTGAATGGTTCAAAAAAGCATTAGAAAAAAAATCTTGATACTTAAGTTCCAGAGAAAATGAAACGTAAAGTATGGAGGGCAGCAGATGAATCGTGTCTAGAAGACTTAAATGTAAGTTCTCTTCTGTCTGGAAAATTACTTCTCCGGGGATACAGCAAACTTACACCTTTCAAAAAAACTTTGCTAATTTGGATTCATTCTATTTCCTCTTTTAACCTGAAGAATCTAAAGTTGGGTTATGGATAAAGTTCCCTATGAAAATCATGTCTCCATTTAATGTCATAAGTGATAAGAAAGACAAATCAAAGGAGAGGGACTATCCTATAGAGAAGCAGACATATTTGCCAGCAGTAACTTTTTAATAAGAAATGGTAGAGTTAAGTTATAGCCAACATCCTTCATTGTCAGCTAAAAAACGGTGTATTGTCAGGTATAAATTTTGTTAAAAACATTGCAACTTCATCATGGAAGTCTCTGTGGTGGACAAAAATCAGAAAAGAGACCAAGATTTAAACAAGGTAGAATTCTGTGATCTATTGCTCTGAATGTGAGTCTCTTGTAAAAAAAACGAATTGCTGAATTATTTGAAAGGATGCAACACTTAACAGCCCAGAGTGTTCACCTAATATTCAAGCCGCTGCTGTTGAAGACACAAATCCTTCCATTGCTCGTATTAAATGGTTTTTCTATAAAGCAGGCGCTTTTATTGCAGCAACCCTATATCAGAAACTTATCCCCAAAAATATTAGAAGGTCTAAAATGACTGATCTCATTTTACACATGGTGCATCAGCGAGAAAAATGCAACAGAGTGGAAAATGCAGAAGTCTGTAAATTCTTTGTAACATAGTGCGGAAACATTTAAAATCAGAAAAAAGTGACTGATATCTTCATAAATTGGATCATGTAAAAATAAGTTTCCTCCATATGCTTTTAACTGCTTTAATTGCCACACCTTCCCCTCCACCCCAGTGGCCCTTCCTCTCCCTGATCACTTTCTTCTATGCTGTATTGAAGGATCTCCCTCTTGCCCCACAAAGGATGGTGTCATAGTATACTTGTTTGGGGTCAGTCAACAGGTGATTACGCTATCACCACCAAGTTAAATCTAAAATATGTTAACATATCATTTCATAATTCCTGCAATAATCCTTGTGCTGACTTAAAATCAGTAAATAACTGCAATTTACCGACATGAGTCAACTTCAAATTTGATTGCTGAAACAAAGCCGCTGTTACACCTAATTCTCGAAATTGTGGAATGAGCTATCTACACTCTCTGTGCATTTGAGCAAATCAAACTCCTTTTTGGTGTTAAACGTTTTGTTCAGTAACACTTAGTCAAAAATGTCTCTTTGAGTATATAGTCAGCAACATTTACAATTATTGCGCAAGGAACCTTAGGGCCAGATTACGACTTCAGTGGTAAGTTAACCACCGTTGCTTTTCAGTGGTCCAACCTCCCCCTTCACTGGCGGTCCGACCTGCAGATTACGATGTCAATGGGAACACCGCCTCCAGAACTTCGCCACCACTGACATTTGTGCTACAGTGGTGGCAGAGGCGGCCCATGGAGGCAGTCCCGCCAAGCTTCAAACCAGCCAAATTACAATATGCCTTCCTGCCGATCATTTTCTGGCAGGGACACCACCATGCGAGAGTCGGCAGGAAGGCAGTATATGTGCCCTGTTATTGTGCCAAGGGCGATTGTGCCCTTGTATGATGACACTAGTGCACATGTAAAGCACTCCAATACCTTCAGGTCATTAAAAATAATTTTAAAACATACATTACTGAACACCTATGTGAATTAACTTACAGGTCAGCATACAGTCTTGTCATTAGAGCGCCTTTCTGTTTCCATTATTGGTTCAGTGGTCTCATCGTGCTGGTCTAAAACAGAAGCCTGGCTGACTGGGATCATGTGATCAATGTGGGCAGCATAGAAATACAGCTCATTTCCAGTGTGAAACGTACTGCTGTTGTCACTCCACCGCCTTGATGCTGCCATCCCTGTGGAAAACTGGCAATGGGACAGTCAGGTAGGCTGACTGCTTGGCAGAGTACTCGGTCCCCTGCAGCGGCGAGATGGCCAATCTCATAATCAGGCCCTTAGACTGAATATTACAATTTGCAGGAATACGGCCTGCTCACACTATTGTTAAGTCTCCGTCAAAGTCCATCAAACCATACTTCATGATTCATTTATTAATTACTGTGGTTAATTTTGAAACACCACTAAAATGCAGGTTCAATTTTCTTGATCAATTTTCAAATCTTCATGCTTTATTTTAAGCATTTCAATCTCTGTCTTGTTTGCAAGAAAGAAACCTTGCAGCTGATTTTGCATATCATCGAGTTCAGAAACCCACTGCTCTAATTCCCCAGTTTCCTTGGAGAATAACTCAAATTTCTGATCCAGTCATTTTAGGTGTTTAGCTGTTCCTTTATACTCATAGTAGACTGAAGATGAGTTTGCGTGATCTCTTTACGTTCTTGCAAAATTGTATTGATAATCTGTAGAATTGAAGGACTCTGGGTGGACATTATTTACGGCCCATCATTATATTTTGGGGGTTTGTTGAACTTTTTCAACCATGCCATCTCCCCATATTTAGCAGTTCTTTCGAGTAGAGAAGACTCAGACTCAGGATTGGTAACACGCACTTCAAAACTCGAAGTGCTATCAGATCACATCTGTGCTTTTTCCTTAACTTATTTATAGAATTATGAAGTTGAAGCTATGATCATGATCTTCAAGGCTCGGAAATAGAGTTTCAAATGGGGCACTCTTAACAGACTTATGTAATGAAAACATAGCATACTGAGTACATCTCCTGGAGACATCTTCTAGATTAGGAAACCTTTTATGAGAAATTGGGTAGCTAGGTCAAAGGCATCCTCCTGTAGTCACACATTTGTCAAGGCAGGGTGCCTGTAAATTAAACCTGAGTCTGATGCAGGACGATTCAGGTTTGATTTACAGGCACCCTGCCTTGACAAATGTGTGACTACAGGAGGGTGCTTCCCTCCAGATGGGTGCTTCCCTCCAGATGCGCATGACCCTTGAACCACTCGAATATAGGGCTTTTGAAGGAAAGTTTCTTTGATTCAAAGTGAGAGCCTGAGGCCTAATTTTTTTTAATGGCATGACTGCTTAGATAGGAAGGGACACTTCCAACCCTGACAAGTCCGGAGACCCGTGTGAGCTTTTAAGGCGGGCCAAAGCATGTTGGTTTTAATAGGGTTTTTTGAGACATTGGAACTCTATATTAAGACCCACAATCTGCTTCAGTTATGTCTAGGGTTCCTACTTATTAAAGGAAAATTCCCTAGTTTTACCGTGAGACGTTTTTGTCTCTTATCTTTTGAATCCCTGCCACATATCCAGCTGTGATTTATATAGGAACACTCACCCTTTTTCAGTTGAGTTCACCCTGTTTGTACCATCACACCAAAGTGTGGATGTGATGAAACATGCCACTATCAAGTGGGTGAGACGTCTACTCCATAATCCTTAAATTTCCCCCATTACTGTCCTTTTTGGCAAGTTTATCTTAGCTGCCTTTTTGTGTTTGTGATTATATTTGGAAGAACACTACTAGGATTTCTCTTCTCTCGCTCTCTCTTTGTGAATGAAAAGATTCAGCCTATGACTGGTATAATAGTGCCCATCTAGATTTCTAATCCTGAAAAGTCTCTGTAAATTGAGTTCTAGCACAGTTGTTCAAAGCGTGTATGATTTGCTCTGCGTCTATTACCTATGATTGTGAGATATGTTTAGATTTTGAATGTTCCACCTTTCCTTCTCCATGCACATTATCAAACATAAACATATAAATGAGAACCTACTTGTAAGGAGGAGGGTTGAAAATAAAATAAGGTGGAATTGCAGAAGTGAAAAAGAGGCTATATAGGCATTGAAAAGAAAATCGCTATATGAAATTAAATAGCACATTTTATGAATGTCTTGTACTGCATACAGCTCTGTAGGGTATTTGTTTGGAGAAATTGTCCTGGAAAAATGCACATTTTTTTCCAAGTTTTGTTTGAGGAGAATGCCTCTTAAGAACCTCTGGATTGTCAGCCATAATATGTGAAATTGTGCTGCACAATATACCATTTTAATGTGTACTTTTGAAATATTTTACTGGAGGGGATCCCCGACAAACCATCCATAAAGAAGTGAGGATCGCTCACTTAGTTAGCTCTGTGCTGGTGAGGCCTGCTGTTTATGTTTCACCACTTTCAAAGTTCACAAGCCGCCATTTAAATCACATTTTAGGCATTGAGAGCTTTTTAGTTTTGCTGCTTTAGTCAACACTGCAAAAATCAGTTTATCCGAATCTAAGGGTCACTGCGCACTAGCGTGAGAAACTTCAACCTTTTGATGAAGTGCGTTAAGAAATAGGCGATATGACTTGTAAATAATCCGAAAAAGGGTATTGTATAAATATAGCTGAAGGCTCTGCTCCAACAAATCTAATAAAAGATACAAAAGAAATCCAATTCCTCAGTACACTATCTATAATACCATATGTTCTCTTCCGGTTTTATTCTGTAATAATTGTTCGTCGTTGACAAACCTTTTGATCTTTTTCCACCTTCCTCTTTTGAAACGGCTTTGGAAATAATTCATTTTTTTCCCTTTAGAGACCAGAAACAACACGCATTGTGTTGGTGGGGGTGCGTGTCTTTTCAGGCTACGTTTTGTTGGTTTATCGCGGAGCAGCACTATGGTTGATTCAGAGGAATGTGAAAGATTCACTTTCAGGGAATGTGTCCATAAAGATTGCTGGCAGTTAGTAAAGCACGGATCGCTGCTCTGTTAATGACACGCCATCACTCACAGAGCTCCAAACAGAGCATCCAGCCAATCTCACCGCTGCAGCTGTCCCTCCGTCCACAGATTACTGTGGAGGCAATGCATCCGAAGACAGCAACATTGGCTTACACTCCGGGCCTAACAGGGACAAGAAATATCTGCAAAGAAACAAGGCCATTCAGCAATTTCTGTTCCAGCAAGTCTAGGTTTTGAAAATACGATTAGTTTTAACCTTTGAATTCAAAGGCGTGAAGTGAGAATAAAAACGCAGTTTTCTCATCCATATTTTCATTGCAAATGTTGCAAGCTGTCAGGGGTAATGTAATATATGGAGTAATTAGCAGTGCATGGTGAGGGTGCAAGTCTAAGTTACCATGCGTAAAGCCGACCCCCCAGCTGAGTCCCAAGCCTTACAATGGCTGATGCCACATTCTTGTTGATGTGGTGGCGGCCAATCAGATGTCAGTAGGAGATCTGTCTGCCCCGCGGATCTTTCCTGGTGTGAAGTATACAACGTTTTTTAGCATTAATTGCTCAAAAACCACAGAATAGATTTACACCACACCACAAAAAGCATGTTTTCTCATACCAAGATCTAGCTTTCTCCAAATTTTGGAGTACATCCGTTTAGCATTTTTTGCGGTATCATGAATGGGCAAAACAAATTTTGGGACCCCCTCTTTCTGGGTCCCCACTTGATGCATCACCCGAAACTTTCCAGGAAAGAGCTGAGGTGGATGAGTCTTTCTTTGTGGAAAGTTTAGTGAAGATTCATCAAATAGAGCTAAAGCTATTATGAGAACAAAAACAGATTTTTCTAATATTGTAAGCAGGTTCTGAGTATCAAAAAGGAGAACAGCGAGGCTTGGCAATCAGAAACAGTTTAAGTTTAAATAAACAATAATGGCCGGGAATAGCAGGCACATCACTTACAGTTACGTGCTGAAATTCAACTTGCATTATGTACATGCCATGCTTTTATACTGTGCAGTGGGTGCAATAAAGAGAAGTTCATTCCCGTTTGGGCAGGAAATACTGGCACAGTGGGCCATAATTGTGTGAGATGCTGGATCCCAACCTGATTGAAGTGGCCATAAATACCAACTGGCGGTCACATTTTGATGTGGTCCAGGTGATCGGGTGTGTTGTGTGTGTGTTACTAAGCATTTTTTGAGCTTTATCTGATGAATGCAACTGTCTTGTTGCTCTGGTATCGCGTCCTTGGGCCAAATGCTGGCCCTCTGCTCTGCCTTTGTTTGTGTTTATGAGTGTGTGCAACTCGCTTCTTAGGCATTGCATCCTTGGGCCATATGTGATTTACTGCTGCAGTCTTCCAGGTGTATTTGAGGCTATTGCATATCTGGTATTTCCACCACAGGAAGCGCTAGTGGTGGACAGAGGGTAGCTGTATTATGTAGATATGATAAAGGGTGACTCTGAAACCATAATAAGTGTTTTATTGTGAATTTGGGTAACACAGGCAACAGTTGCTCAGTGGTGTACTGAACTCCTAAAATTGGGACTATTTTTTAAATCGATCCAATGCTAATATTCTTCCCTCTAGTTGTGCTATCATCTACAGCCCTGGCTGTTTGTGTCTGTGTCTTCCATGTGGGGGTTCCCGGTTTGTGGTGTGCGTTTCCCTCTGCTTTGGATAACCTAGACAGATGTAGGATGATTCAGAGCAGCCTTCTTCACGCAGGCACATATTAGTTGCAGGGTGAGGCATAGCAAGAGCAAATTTATAACCACTGGTAAGAAGGCCTTGCATTGGCGTGCGATCCACCTTGGCATCCAGGGAAACCAGAGGTGAAGCATTGTATGTTTGGGGCACCTCCTTCTCTAACGATGATCTGCTGTATAATATGCAGGCTTTGGATGATGATTTACAGTGTGCTGCTGTCCAGGTCGATCATGAGGACGAAGGTACAGCATGCTGTACCTATTTTGGCCCATTCACCCCCTTCCATGCGGTCCTTATCTCCAACACGTACCAATGCTGTATTATCAAGAGGTGGATGGTGTGCATTTCTTCGTTGATTGCGTTGAGGCCATCTTCCGTGATGTACATCATTTTCAGCAGTTCCCACTTGGTGATCTGCAGCCCCAGGCATTGGCCTTGGTTTGCACTGTGAAGAAGGTGTCTTACCCTCCTACAACTATTTGTGCATCGGTGAAGAATGTCCTTGAATCTGTTCTAACCAAAGTATTCATCTGACCTTCGTCTGACCTTCTTTTGCTTACTTGATGTAGACGAGCTGTGCCTCTATTCATCAGGTAGTGATGCAGTGCAGAAAGATCTCCGGGTATGACAAAGGTGGGCGTATAGAGGGTGACTAGTGAGCAGACCCCTCTCTAGTCTGGGATGAGCTGGGTGTTGGCGTGCTAGCTGCAATGCCAGTAATAGTCCATAAAGTTGGAGGTGTGCCACTGCATATCATTATTATAGGTTATACTCCTGCATTTGCTGTTCACCTCGATGGGCATCATCCCCTTCCCCCTAATTCACAAGGAATACATTGGTAGTTACCTGACTACTGAGGGTTTCCCCTTACCATCTATCCATGTGTGCCCTCCTGCCTCTGAGTTCCAGGTGCCTTGGCATTGCATCAGTAGGCTGTCATTCGAACCCACCCCCATGGGACCCGTTGTTACTTCTACTCCCCAAATTGATGGCCCTGCAGGTGAACTGAAAGTTGGGGATACACTTGTTGTTCATAAGTACGGCTCCAGTTACACTAAGAGCTAGCCTTGGTCCACAGGATACTACTTGTGTGGACATGTTATTGCACTGGGCCGAGGGTTTGGTAACCTCCAAGAAACTCTTGTAGGAGCTGGTTTTAGGCCCTGTGTTCTAATACCGTGTCTAGCCCTTTTTCTTGGACTTGTCTAGCTCAGACTTGATCTAGTCCTGCTCTGTCAAGATGTATAGCACTTCAGGAATGATGTAATTCTTGGAAGGTTCACTGGGCCCTGTGGAGTTAAAATGTTGGGCCGGAGCTTAGCTCTTATTCGGCATAGGTATAGTGTATGAGGCACAAGGTTTTGCTGAGTGGTACCTTCTGAGACAGGTATAGTCTATCTGTGTCTACTCCATGGGTTATCATTAAGCAAACGTATCATGAGTTGGTAGATATTTGGCTCCTCCTGAGGTCATGTGATGTTACCAGTTGTTCTGTAGTAGTGCACTGTGTAATGCATGAAGGGATGGTGTCCTTGTGTGTGATTAAGTTTCACGCTAAATGTGTTTCATCCCGGAACTCATGGTGGACCAATTTACCAGGTGACCTTGGCTGAAACTTGACCTGCTTGTGTTCGGTGATACATAGCTGGAAAAATATCAAAGCACAAAGGGTAAAAGACAATACATAGATGAATGTTTTCAGTTGGGATATGAACGACTCGACACAAAGTATGGGTGCTCCTATCCACAAAGTGTTCGCAAAGTTCGGGGGATGCCCTATGGGCGCTTCTGTTCCCAGAGTGTTCATAGTTCATGTTGAAAAAGTCTGTGATGGTGAATCCTTTGGTGGTGTTGCTAGCGATGGGTCCACGCGAATGTCCGGGATGTGTATTAATAAACTTTCCCTTTGACCTTGACAGCTGCAGGAGATGAAAAGAATACTTTGAAGAAGAACCCCTTAAACTTGTTGTCTCTCCAACTGTGATGGAAGTTGTGGAGTAGGACTGGATCACCAGGCCGCTGGACGATGTAGGGTAAGTCAATGGAGGTATGCACAACCTTCCTGTGGGTAGCCTGTTTAGAGAGGAATCTGCAAGCTTTGTTCAATTCAGAGAGATATATATACATTTCATTACCTAGAGCCATGGAGCTCAACTCTGTACTTAGTTTGGTTCTGCTCTGAGGAATTGGTGTTCAAATTGACCTATCAGTGACTAGCTGATGGGGGGTCAAATAGTGGTCTCTGCTTGGGGTATTCCTTAGCGTGAACAGGGCTAGGGGTAAGGAATGCAGCTATTTGTATGCATGGTGGCACACAGTTTGCTGAGTTTGTTTTTTAGCAGGCCGTTGAGGCGTTCTACTATGCCATTGCTTTAGGGGTGGTATGCTGAAACCATCTTGTGGGTTATCAGGCTACAGGGTATGACTTCGCAAACTGGAAAGGTAGCTGCAGCTTTTGCTTTTTTTTTCTTTCTCTTCTCACTCCTTCTCTCACCCCCTAGACTCCTCCTACAGTCTCCCTTCCACCAAATAGTCTCCCCCGAAGCCTACATTTTCAGCCCTGTAATTATTCCTTCCCAACCTTTTTCTCCTTACCTACTATCTGCCTATTCAGGAACTAACTATTGAATAAAAACTCCTTCACCTCCTTGTACTCATTCGTGGAGGCCCCTTCCTCACGAGGACACACTTTCAGAATTACCCCACAGGATACAATGCCTTCACTATCAACTACCTGCCTAACCTCTTAAAAAATTTAGCCAAAAAACACAAACATCGCTTATTCAAAGTCAGACCCAATACACTATTCTCTGATGTCTACTTCTGTACAAACAAGGGTAATATAGTTAATGACCTAATCTTCTATACCAGAAAACGAGCATGCTGGAGGAATGTAATATATTCCAAGCTGCGTATATCTGGCACTAGGAAAACACCTCATGGTCTCAAATTAACGACATCGCCCTCGTTCACCTTCAACGCTAATGCCACTATTACCCTCTACAACAATGGTATCATCCTTATCCAAGCCTCTAATGCCAATCTAGCCATGATAGCCAACATCTTCCCTATGCTCAAGAAGGCGATCTCAGCTAACTCCAATGAAGCCTATCCTCACCCTATCACCACTCTTGACTTAACCAGTCCTCCCCCCTCCACAGCCGGGAGATCCACACTTGCCCTAAATCATCCCTCCCTTAGATGATCCTGGAACCTCCCAACCCCCTGTCAGATTGACCCAATACACTAGACCTCCGACTCAGAATGTGGTTGAGACTACTGGCTCCCTCCTCTCGCCTTTCCCCAGTCTGATACAGATTAACTCTCGAGCTCTGAGTCCCCCTCTCACCCAATCGCCATCGCCCTCATCGAAAGTTCCCCCGTCAAGCATCCCTCTTTCTACGTCACCCGCTAGGTCGGAGTCCGGGCAAGTGCCCTCTACAGATCGTGTTCTGCTAATCCCACTCAATCCTTACGGGACATTCCCTAACTCTCAGGACAATGGTCCTTCTACTCTCCTACTCTCACCAACCCCTCTATCCTTACTTCATGGAACACCGCAAGTCCGCGATGTCCGGCTCCTCCCTCAGGAACCTCAAAATACCTCCTTAGACCTCTCTGGGTCACATCGAGAACCTTCCTCTCCACCAGAACTCCCCACTCAGCCTTTACCCTTCTCACAACATACAGACCTGGTGGCACGCCTGGACGACTTATCTCTCCAGCTGCACCTTCTCACAATCGAAAGTCATGATCTGAAAGCCCCCTCGACTGAACACCTCCCCTTTATCAGTTCCCTCTTCACCCGTGCAAAGTTGCCCAGAGCACCTGCTAGTGACAGAACTCATTGTGGTCAGCCTCCCCACTACCCTTCTCAAAAACCATACTCCCACCTAACGCTCCCTCCCGCCCCAGAAGAGCGAAGACCTATCTTGCGTCTAACGATATCAATGACCTACTCAATTCTTACTCACTTATCTTAGACACCAACAAGACCGCTCAGGGACAAATTCTAGCTATCCAGGCTAACCCGTACAGAGAACCCCCTCACAACCTTAGAGGCCTAAAAAATGACAACCTGATGAGAGTGAAAATCATATAGTCTCCTCCCCCTCCTACACCAGTGCATCTTAAATGCGTACTACTCAACTGCAGGTCAGGCAGCAAACACGCCTCTGACATATTCAACCTCATAAAACACAATGAGATAGACATCATCATTCTCTCTGAAACTTGGCTCAATACCGCTTCCACTCCCTTCCTAGACCTCCTAGTGCCTCCTACTCATGACATAATATGTCTAGACAGAGCTTTGAAGCTAGGTGGTGGCCTAGCCTGTATACATCAGAGCACACTATCGGTCTCCCACTCGAAGTCCTTTACGCCATCGTCAAGCAAATATCTTTGTCTCAATATCTTTAGTGCGTAAACCAAAAAAGTCTCGTGGTCTATATGTACAGGAGAGAGAAATGAACAGAGACATGCAAAAAGAAACGAGCCTCAAGGTGCTGTATAGCTATAAGGATTTCCATCAACAACCAGTGAATGGTCAATTTCATCATCTGGACATCCAACCTTCCCACCACTATCAACCTCTCCAACAAGAGGTATTTGTTGTGGTTGGGTGTCAACCAAAACACCAAAGGTGCAAAAGGGAAGGGACAAGAAAACAGCGTGGATTCCTGTCTTGACCGGAGCGTGTGTCACTAAATGATGAAAGAAGTGCAGTGCAGAAAAAGTGAGATAAAAAGGGATTTAGAGGAAGAAAAGAAAATGTATTCGAGGTATTCCATCTAATCCGTAGATTAAAAATGGTGCAAAGAACAGCTTTAAACAAATAGGCTGTATTACAGTACGGTCGACATGTTTCAGCCTTTTCGACCCAGTGGTCAGGTGTCTTTCCTCAGGACCTTATACCATGTTTGTACTGCTACTGCAACAATTTATGTGAACAAGAAAAAGAAAAAATAAGTGTGTTAAAATACAACCTTTGCGGTGTGCATCCTTTCGTGTAAACGGTATATCTGTATTACCTATTTAGCACGAGGAATATGCCTCACCTCACCCGGAAAAGACTCAGGTTGAAGGAGGCCCCTCCCTATCCCCGCCCTATCCGTCGGTACCTCAGGGACTTCAGTCCCTGAGGTACCGACGGATAGGGTGGGTCCTCCTTCAACCTGAGTCTTTTCTGGGTGAGGTGAGGCATATTCCTCGTGCTAAACAGGTAATACAGATATACCGTTTACACGAAAGGATGCACACCGCAAAGGTTGTATTTTAACACACTTATTTTTTCTTTTTCTTGTTCACATAAATTGTTGCAGTAGCAGTACAAACATGGTATAAGGTCCTGAGGAAAGCCACCTGACCACTGGGTCGAAAAGCCTGAAACATGTTGACCGTACTGTAATACAGCCTATTTTTTTAAAGCTGTTCTTTGCACCATTTTTAATCTACGGATTAGATGGAATACCTCGAATAAATTTTCTTTTCTTCCTCTAAATCCCTTTTTATCTCACTTTTTCTGCACTGCACTTCTTTCATCATTTAGTGACACACGCTCTGGTCAAGACAGGAATCCACGCTGTTTTCTTGTCCCTTCCCTTTTGCACCTTTGGTGTTTTGGTTGACACCCAACCACAACAAATACCTCTTGTTGGAGAGGTTGATAGTGGTGGGAAGGTTGGATGTCCAGATGATGAAATTGACCATTCACTGGTTGTTGATGGAAATCCTTCTACCTATGCAGCACCTTGAGGCTCGTTTCTTTTTGCATGTCTCTGTTAATTTCTCTCTCCTGTACATATAGACCACAAGACTTTTTTGGTTTACGCATTATTAGACAGGGGACTGAGTCTAGTGTGGTCTTTAAACCGTCCCTTGGACCCCCTTCACTCTATATTTGCTCAATATCTTTAGTCACAACCTTCCGGTGTGCAAACTACACACATTTTATCACCCCCCTGGGGACAACCTCCCCTTCATCGAGCAGTTAATGGAAATCATCTCTGGCAATGTTCACTCTACCATGGCCCAAATCCTCCTCAGTGATTTCAACCTTCACTGGTCCAACCTCAATGACCAAGCTGTAACATGCCTCAAATCCTTCCTAAGTGATCACGATCTGATTCAACATTGTGAAAAGCCAACCCATAATAAAGGAGAAATTCTGGACCTCATCATCACCAAAGATCACACCATCACATTGGACACCATTACCCCGTGTGATTGGTCCGATCATCAATGCATCTTCTTTTTTATCAGAATGGAAGTCTCCCAGAGAAAGTCTCAACCAATGAAATCGAAGATTTGGAAAAGGGACCTCAGAAATATCAACACAGCAGATCAAGCAACCCACTGTATATCTGCCCACTCTCCACAAGTGTATATGACTGAAGTACATGCACTCACTGACTTCTACAACTCCACTATCGCTGGCATCATGGATTCCATTAATCCATTACAACAAAAAAATGCCCCAACTAAAATTTCCAAACCGTGGTTCAACGACAACTTAAACATGGAGCGCCGCAATCTTAGGGCAATCGAACGATCCTGGAAATCAAATCCATCTTTGGACCAACTAATAATCCTCAGAACGGTAAGGAGTTCCTATAACAAACTAATCAAGATCGCAAAGGCCGACTACTTCAGGTCCCAACTTAATCAAGCCACTAATCGCCCCAAGAAACTTTTTGAGCTGGTGAAACAACAATCGGTCGACACACCAAACCGATCGGTCTCTGAAGTCAGTTCACCTTCATACGATGAACTGGCTGCCTTCTTCAAATTAAATCATAAAAGCAATACATTTAAAAGAAAAACCTCACAACCAGTCAATACAATACACAATCTTCAAGTTCATTACAATGGATTAATAAACAACTCCTCTGGTTTTACGTAATCTCATAGCTGCCTTCAAAAAGTTTAAAACACAAAATAATGTAAAGTGATCAGTAGACATTTTTAAAAACAGTAATGCCGCCCTTATATGTTTAAACTTAAGTTTCTTGAGCAGATCTTTCAGATACTGTCTCCTTGGTCCAGCATAAAAAGAGCATACAAATATAAAGTGAAGGGTATCCTGTGGAGATCTGTGATCGCAGCCGCAGGGCCGTTTATCGCTAAGTTTATAAAAAAAAACCTCTGGCACTGCTAATAAAAGGTGGATAAAACCAAATCTAAAACGAGTCATTAAAAATCTTTCATGTGAGTTAAGTACAAAAGACAGATAGGGTTCTATACCAGTAGTTGTTTTGACCATGGTGTGTTCTCTCACAGTCCGCTTTAAGAGTTCCGCCTTTTCACGAGTGGTACTGTGCACTCATTTAGGTACATAAAGATAATTCCTGCCTTTTTGAGAATAAACCAGTCTAGCTGTAGGTTAGGGAGCATGCTTTCTTTAGGGGTGTGTGCTGGGAGGTGGAGATGGTTCAGAGCTGTGTATAATAGGCTTTGGTGCATGACTGGTTTCCCTGTAAAAGAGTCCCTGTTGATTGAGATTGTGGGGTGGGGGTCTGTGTGCATCCCCTAGATTCCTAGAGTCCTCTCTCAAGTGAGAGAGCAACTTCCTGTATTTCCCTAGGTTATAAACTAGCTGTCTTAGTGTATGGTAGTTTGGAAGGTGATGAGGAGTCCTTTGAAGGTTGCTGCTCAGCCTTCTGTACCGGGAACTCATGGATTACTCCTGTGGTCCCGTAGGCTACCTCTTTTGCAAGTGGGTTGCCCAAATAGATAAAGTCCTGGCCTCCTGTATGTGCTGTGCACTTGACAACTGATACTTGTTTCGGCAGTGCCACCACATTGATGAGGAGTTCTAACAGATCCCTGTGCATTACTCTTGTGCCATCAGATTTGAGGAAGCCTCTTCTCTTACATCTACTAATACTGGAATAAACGGTAGTTGTAACATGGGCCAGGGCTTTATATAGTCAGAACATACAGTGATGGTGTCCCATGGGCCTCAATAAGTGCCACCAATTCTGCTGCTTGTGCAGAGAGGCGCAGGAGCAATGTCAGCTGTGCTGTGATTTGCAGGGATTGTGAGGATTTTCTGATTATTTCCTCTGACTATTGCTGCCGCTGTGTGGCTAACACCAATTTCTTGATCTAAGACAGAAGAGCATCTAAGAACAGAACTATGCTGTTGGGGATCTGGTCTTCTTCTACCCTGGTGGATTGGTCTGGTGCCTGCGCCGGGCAGTCGTGAACTTCCTGCCCTTCTTGTACTTCAGGGGCAATAAAGATTACTGGGTTGACAATATGGGACTGCACTATGTTGAGTGCTGGTCTGGTTAGCATAAACTCATCTTGTGAGACTCGTTGGGTGGTCAGGGTGCCTTTCCCTTTCTGTAGGATCACAAACACTGCATGTTTGGTGTATACTGTGAGGGGTGCTCCCATGATGATGGAGGTGCTTTTGTCCATGGGACAGACTGCGGCGGCCAGGGCCTGCTCGCAAGGGAAATGTCCCTACTTTACAGAGTTGAGTTGACTACTGTAATATGCAATGGGTTTGTGCCCTAAGGGGTACTACTGGGTAAGTACTGCCATCATCACCTGTCCCTCTTTATGGCAGACCCCGGAGAACTCCTTGTTATAGTCTGGTGTCCCAAGTACGTGTGCATTCTTGATTTCTTCTTTTAATTGGGCAAAGGCCTCCTGCATCTCAGGGGTTCATACCAGTTGGGTACCACCGGACTGCATTCTTCATTGCTGCCAGCAAGGGGGCTATGAGGGTGCTGTATTCAAAAACCCATTGGCAGACATAATTGCAGAGATCTCCTTCTTTGTCTGGGGTGGCACCATTGATCTAATGGTGTGGGCTTGCTCAGGTGTGACCAGTCTTCCTGAGGCTGAGATCAACTGACCCAAATAGCTGACCTCCTGTAGTATATATTGTACTTTCTCCTTGTCCACCTGGCAGCCTCTTTCTGCTAGTGTAGTGAGGAGGATTATATTGTCTTGTCTGCATATCAGCTCAGTGGGGCTGCATATCAGGATATCGTCAGCATACTGTGAAAGGGCGGCATTACATTCGAAGTTGGACAGGTCATGGCCTCAGAATCCTAATTCCCTTGAGGCAACCTTTGAAAGTGAAGTTGACCTCCTCTAAAGGTTAATGCCGTTAGATAATTGCTGTCTGGGTGAAGCAAAATGCTGAAAAGGGCCTTTTTAACATATCTGACTGAGAAGTACACAGCGTCGGGTGGGATGTTGGTTAGTATGACAGAGGGGTCTGATACCACAGGGAACTCTAGAACCTCTGTATCATTTAAGGAATGTAGATCCTTTACTCGGTGCCAAGTTCCCCCCGTATATTCTACATGGGGTGTATGGGGGTATTACATAGTGACAGCCCTGTACTGGGTACTCCCTGATCGATGAGGGCCTGTAACGTGGGGCTATGCCTTCCTCCGCTTTCCTGGACAATGGGTCCTGTTTCACTCTGGGGAAGATGGCTCCTTCCCAGAATGTGATCCTAAATGCTTCGGTGGTGTTGATGAGCCCCACGTCACGTGGACCAGTTGCCCATAGCTGTAACTGTCGGGGTACCTGTCTGAAGTCTTGATCCCTGAGGAATGTGGTCTTGGTGACAGGCACCAGGGTACTGTGCTGCAATTTTACTCTGATGTCTATGGAATCTTCAAAGACTATTGTTTTGCTTCTGGGTAGCCGGCAAACCGTTGTTCGTCTGATATGTCCTGTACATTGAGACCTAGGTCTAGGAAAATGATGCAAGCCCATGGGACTTTATTGTCTTCGGAGGCCATCAAACCCCGTAAGTAGGTCTGATCTCCACTGCCTCGGCTGTCAATAGTTCCTCCTCCTGGGGCTGCCACTCTTGGTGCCATTCTCTATGGAATAAAAGTTCCTTGGGCAGCTGTACTTGTCTCCCTAATAGTGTTGGGGCGTTGGCAATCAGGGTCAGGACTGCCCTAGAGAATGTGGCTTGGTCTGTTGGTGAGGCCCAGACTGTGTCACCCTTACCAAAGTTGAGTCTCAGGGTCATAAGTCATGAAGGGAGGATTGAGCAAGTCATGGCTCCGTCCACTGAAAATTGGATGTTCATGTTTAGTTTGCCCATTAAATCTCTACACAGAAGGTTGGTAGGGGATGAAGGATGATATATTAGTTTAACTTGGAGTTGGTTTACACCTATCTCTAAGTGAAGTATTTTGGTGAACGGAACCCTTTTCATGATCTCTCAAAACCTCTGTTTGTCCATAGTGTCCCACCATAGGGGAACATTCCCTGCCTTGAGGCAAGTTCTTGGGGCCCGGTGTCCATTAGAAAGGTTTAAGGTATGTCATTGATGGCCACTGTCACACTGGGTTCCTCATCTGACCTGTGCATGACTGACAATACGGGACACATGGGGTTTCCTGGGTACCTTCATCGGAACCGGTGTGGGTTCTGGGGCTGAAAAAGATGCTCCTCCTTGTTCAGCTGGGAGCCCTGGGCCCTTTGCTAATGTTTGGGATGGGTTCCATGTTGCTTGCTGATCCTGCCACTGGTGTGGCCCACCCACCCGTGTTTGCTGTGAAGAGGGGACTCCTTGCTGCCCTCCTTGAGGTGGGACCTTTGGGAGCATGTGTGTTCTGCATCAGACGGGACTGTCAGTTGCTATTGGGCTGTGTATGGGTGTTGTATGTGTTTCTTGCTCCCACCTGGATCTCTGTTGCTCATGATACATTTTGACCTGAAATCTTCTACATGGTGTCCCATCTTATGGCAGTAGAAACATTCACTATTGTCTCTCATTGGATTTCTTTGAAAAATCATCTTGCCTTTGATCATTAGTTTGGAATCCCCTGAAGTTCTGTGTGTCTCTTCCCCTTGGGATCACGGGCATCTGCGTGGCTGCAGCTACAATGGCTCCCTCTAATGTTACCTTTTTTAATTTTTGCGGTACCAACATGGCTGTGTCCTTCTGTACTGGCTACTGCCTGCCTTTGTCTTTTATATTTTCTTCATGTAATAATGTATGATGTGGGCCTGTATCTCTGGCCATGGTTTTGTTTCCAACCCAACTATGTTGTCTAATCCATTTTGTACTTCAGTGGGAAGTCCCTTATTAAAGATATTGAATAAAATGGTGAGCTGGGAGACTGCATTAACTCCTGGGTGTTCTGTCTCCAGACAATATCTTTCCTTCATTCTGCTGAGGTAATCGTTTATCCCTCCATTAGGCTTAATTGTCTCTGCCATTAGTCCCCCTATGTCCGTGCGGCTGTGGAACATTTCTCTCAGGGACATCCAGATCTGATGTCTACATCTGTTCAACACTTCCCTATCAGGCTACTTAGTAGGCTTACAATGTCCCCTATAGCAAATGTGATGCCTGCTGTGTTCTTTTCACAGCAGGCAATCCACTTCCTTGACCCCTCAAGTAGGGATTGAAGCTTAGTCCTAAACCCTTCTTTGTTAATCTGGGCCCAAGGGATATACAAAAAATCCCAGTGGCCCCCTGCTGAAGCAAGAGAAATTGCCTTGCTGCTGAAGGGGTGGTGGGCTTGATGCATGTAGCGGGAGTCCTAATCTGGGTTTCCCCCCTCATGCCTAATGCAATCCTCTGCCACTGCCATATCTTCTGGCTCAAAAGACCCTTCTCATGGTCAGGGCCTAGCGTACCCGCTATCTCCGCTTGTCCATTGGGCTCTCAAGCTACAAAAAGGGTTCACATAGAACCAACCTTCCTTCAGCTCAATTATCTCTTTTGGAGAGCGGTTACTCTCCCCAAGTGCCCTTGCCATGCTATTGGTTGGTGTTTCTGGGGTGGTGCGACATCCCTGTGCTATCCGTATCTTAATTTTGGAGCATCGAGGTTCAGTGAGGATCCGGTGACCTTTGCTCCTGATCTCCTTGTCTGCCCTTTATCTCAGGCATTTGGACATAGGTGGTGGCCCTCTGCGTGGTGACCCTAGGCTGGCAAGTAGTCTCTCATCATCCAATTCCTGCTCCCTTCACTCTCTGTGCCTGGTCTTACTTCTCTCTTCCATGGCTCGAGTAGTTCTTTTCTCCTCCCTGAGTCTAAGGGTTGCCTCCTTCCTTCCCCCTTCTGTCCTTTATGTTTGGTAATTATGTGCGCTTTGGTATGCTCAATGATTTTGGGGTTGAATGTTCCCTCCTTGGGCAACAGGAAAGTGTGTACTTTGGTTTGCAAGTACCATTCTTGGCAATGTTTACTAATCTTTGCCTTTTCGTTGGGCAAGGCTCCCTGCATGTGCTCCAGATGAGTGCACCTTTTTGTGGCTTGAGGGGCCAAGAGAAGGGCATGGGTTTGATCCTGGTTGGTGGTGGTTTGAGCGTTCAGTGGTACCCTGGAGGTCTGAATGGGCAGAGCTTGTAGTGGTCAGGTACATGTTGGCATGTTTTGTTGGGAGCTAGTGCTAAAACCTTGTGTGGAAAAAGGCAGTTCACCTTCTAACCTGAGGCAATATGATGGCAATCAATAATCACTTTTTACATGCATAAAATCATAAACATTTCAGAGACAATACAACCTTCTTTTGTTTGCCGTACATTAATAATAACAGTGGACAGAGGCTGATGACAGGACAGAAAGGTGATGAATATGAGAGAGAGAAAATGGGAGGGGTAGAGCTCAGAGGTGCAGGATTCAGTAACACAGATATAACGTCAGCCACAAAGAAGAAAATAAACTGTTGCACACGCACAAGGGAGAACATATATGTGCAATGCAGAAGACAATTTTCTAAAAGGGCAATGTGCACACGAGATAAGGCATGCACAAAAATAGAGAGTGCGCATATTAGCAGGACATGTGAAGTGAATCCTCAATGAATCACATGCACACAAGGAAGTGCGCATCTTCGAGAACCAGGGGTTGGCACTATATGAAAATTAAATTAGGAACATGAAGTTGATACACACATGAGAGCAGAGAGTGTGCTTTGGACCTGAATTCACATATGGAGCAATCCACAGAGAGTAGCGTTCACACAAGAAAATGAGTATTTGGAGAGTGTCGCTAACAGTGTAATAACAATCAAATTATGTATATTGACCAGAATTCACATATGGAGCACACCCAAATAACATGTGCACAAGAAGAGCGGGTGAGCAGTGTAATCGTTTGTAAAGTGTTTGGTATGTCAGCTGAAGCATGCCTCTTAAGAGTGCATGCAAGGTCTTGGTGAGCAGCTGCCAAATAAGAATATAGGTCTAAAAAGGGTGGGGTGTCCTAGCCAGATGCGTGCATGGCAATGTAAACAGCTGATTAATATAAAACTTAAAAGCCACAACTGAGGCGGAGTTTAGCTGGGCAGCAAGATGGCCACTCGATAGAGAGCTCTGCTGGCCAATTCACAATCCGCCAATTATCTGGCGACAGCAGGCTCATATCTGTTGACATCTGAACCGGTAGCCACACAGAAACAGCAGAGGAGCTGCTGCCCAGGCCTGGCGGGTGCAACTGCTGCCCATGGGCTGCAGCACCGCAAACTGAGCGGGGGACTGTGCTGGGTTTTTGAGGCCATGCTGTGGTCTGTGTGGTGCATGGCTGGAGTTGGGAAGAGGAGGTGAGTGTCGCCTTTAGGAGCTGTGGGCCTCCCGATTTGGGCAACCCTGACACAGCGACTTTGCGTGGGTACCTGATGGTGCTGTACTGCTGCCCACCGTGGTGACCTTATGGCTTGGTTGCGAGCTGGCTCAGCTGCGGCCTGCTCACAATCTCTCTCCTAAATGGGCTTATCAGAGGGTGGGCTGCGCACCGGACGATTGCTGCTTCCCCTCACCCGGCCTCCTGAATTTACTACATGGGCAGGCCCTGCAACTTGCAGGCCTCCGAGGGTGTAGCCCTTTTTGGGACATCTTCACAGCATGGGGCCTGGGGTGCGAGGCTAAGTGGCAAGACAGCAGCTATTACTAGGCCTCCTTATTGCATTTCCACCCTCCAGGTCCTCTTGCAACCTGTGGTGGCCCGCAATGCTGCTCAAGTAGCTTCCCCCTGGCCACTCCACCCAGACAGCTCTTTTACCTTCTCGTGTCCCCACTAGTGCAATGGTTTGGGAGCCCCCCAGCCTGCTCCTGCCCCCCCCGCTGACTGGAATGGGGAGAGGCAGGCCGAATAGGGAACTCTGGAATGCCTGACGCTCCTGCCTCTTTGGGTGCTGCACTGGTCCCTGTGAGCCCTGCACTGGCTTCAGCTCCTTGCCCTCTGATTGCCCTTGCTGAATGGGAGGGCCACATTCACTTTACTTGGGCACTTACTGAACTGCTTACCCCCCTCCTGTTCACCTGTGCGTCCTTCATTTTGTTCTCCCTGGCCTGCTCATGCCCCCCTGAACTGCAGGGGCCTGTGTTTGACCTCATGGTCACAGGTTCAAACCCTGGCAGGTGCACTCAGCCTTTCATCCATCGCAGTCGATAAAATGAGTACCATTGAGTTGTGTAACAATGACATCTGTTATTCAGTCCCTAGATACCCAACAGGGTGAATGTTTGATTTACAAATACACTTGTTATGCTAGCTGGTGGAGACCCTGGCTCAAAAACTGCACCTGCCTGCAAAGGGAAGTCTGGGGGACCCTATTTACCCCCTGCTGAGGGCTGCTCTAAGAGGGTGCACTGACAGTGTGAGGTGGCGCACTGTCAGTGCGCCTCCTGAAGCTTCTTTGTCTCCGCCTCCTTAGAGCTGCTTTCATGGGCGCAGAGGGATTCCCTCATTTGCATGGGGCACACCCCCATGAAAATGAGGGAACACCCTCTGCAGATAGCGTTTGTGAGAAGTTGGCCTGATATATGATGTCACTAATTCTAGTGTACACCCTGTATCAGTCCAAACAACCCTTATGGTGATTGGTTGTAAAGTCAACCTTATAGACCAGCTATCCTAGTGGTAGCATGGACAAGAGCAGTCTTAGGCTAAACTCTGAATGGCATGTGAAGCCAGCTGTTATACCATATGTAACCCCTTGAATACCAAATGAAAGGACACCACAGTTATATATAAAAATAGAATGTATTTATTCTAGTCAAACCCTCAGCACTCTTTATGAGATTAGAGGTAAGTACAACACAGTCTTATTTAAGCATACATTAAGTCACACAGGTAAGTAATACAGTTAGGCCCTAGGGGCCACGCAAACCATATACTAAATAAGTGGTATAAGGACCACTGTCACGGAAATAGGATAGGCCTAGGGCATCGCTGGGGCTACACTACACTACCAACAGTTAGGAAGTGGGAGGCCCACGGGATTCAGGTGCAGAGTGGAAAGACTCACGCGTAATGCGTATAATCGTAAGAAATAGTACAGTTTAGAATCATTAAGATTTAGGACACTTCTGGAGTAACTAGGAAGTCGAGACTTGAAAACTAGACACTAGGATAGTCAATACCCTGATGAGCACCGGAGTACCCAAGTTACCTAGCCCACGGGCTGCGGGTGCATAGGTGTGAACTTGCGTCGGGTTTCGTCGTGGACTTCTATGGATGCCTGAAGGAAAGTTGCTGACAGGCAGTCAGTGAAGAGTGTCCGGTGGATCCCAAGGCCGGGATCAAGGAGGAAGGATACCTGCAAGCAGAAGGGACAGAGTCTGGGTCACTAGCCAGTGACCACGTGGAACCAGGAAGGAACCAGGCAATGTCGTGAAGATTGCAGGTGAAGAGGTGAAGCTTGTCGCAGCAGCCACGGGTACCAGGAGACGTCGAGGACGACCAGGACCAGGAGGCGAGCTGTCCCACGAAGGCTCTTGCTGTCGGCGGCGTCGAAGTCGAACTAGGACTCAACAAGCCTTGGCAAGCGGAACCCACAAAGAATGGAGGACTTGCTTCTGTTGCAGACCAGGAAGGTCTGGGGTGCTTCTCGTTTGCAGAGGAGCAAGAGCCAGTCTGGAGGAGCCAAACCAGCAGTGGAAATTCAAAGGTGTGTCATCGCAAAGGCCGCTAGCCAACGGGCAAGCAACCGGACAGACGCGGCAAGCAGGAAAATGCAGAAGGGCCCCATGCAGGACTCGTGGAGTGTGTGGGGCTGATCTTCGGTGCAGATGGTGCTAGGGGTTGGGGCTTCTCAATACCCGGTGCACAACTTCGAGGGTGCCTCAGAAGCTGCGCTGGAAGATACTCGCCACTTTTCCAAGGTAGCCGGTCCCACGTCTCTCGTCGCCTCCACGATCTCAGCTCGGCTGTAGATGTGGATCAGGGTCGGAGAAGTCTGGAAGTCAAGGCTCTGGTCGGGCTCTGCAGTCGGTCCCTCGTAGAACTTCAGCAAAGCAAAGGGTAAGTCTCTTGATGGTGCCTGTTCGCACAGGGTGGCCACTCCTTGGCCACAAGGGAGATTCTTCAGTCTTCTTCTTTCGTCGAATGTCGAAGGTCCAGAGTTTCTGTTCAAGTTGCAGGTTCAGGATAATCTAATTTAGCAGGGCCCAACTAGCTACTAATATACTGGGCTAGTGGGCTGGGCTACCTGCAAGGTCCCTCCTATGGGTGGGACCAAGAAGGGGAGTGGCTACACCCCCTTTCCTTTGTCCAGTTTCGCGCCAGAGCTGGGGCTGGAGTGCCCCAGCACCGGTTTGAACTGGACTATGCATGGAGCACCTTGTGTGCCCCAGGCATGTCTCATTCCTTTCAGCCCTCCCTGCCCCAATACACTAAAGTCTGTCTGGGGAGGTGCTAGCACCTCCCCAAGCATGAAACCTATTGTCCAGGCCTCCCTGGCTGGGAGGGCTCCCAGCAGCAGGAGGTCAGACTCGTGTCTGTGGCAGCAGCATCCATTTTGTGATGCTGAGGCTTTGGTGAGAGTTAAACAGCAAAGTAGGATATTAACATGTCTCTCCCTCTAGAAGGGAGGAATAATATCCTCATCACCAGAAATGGTATGGGGGTATTATTACAAAGTGTTAGACACCTTACACGACATGTTTTGATAAAGCCAAACCATAGTTACCATAACCGTTTAAGATTATAAGGTACTTTAGAGTATATGGGAGGCTATATCATAGAACAGCTATAAGGACATGGTTCCGAAAGCTGCAGACAGGCTCAGCTCATGCTAGAGCACCATCTAACATGTTACCAAGCACTCTGCCTCCAGGATTGTTAAGCGTTACAACAAACAAATGATGGACGGAATGCTGACAATGCATACATTCTCCCCCAGTCAAGTGATCTGGGTTAAATCCATCGTTCTTTTGCCCACTACACCACCCCAGTTTAAACATGGCCATATGCAAATCAGTCTTGACCCTGTGCCTCATGGGAACAGTCCAGCCCGAACTGCCAAGCCATGTCTTCCCTGGACCGGAATCAAGCATCCTAGGACCGGTTTCTGGCTATCAGCCGTCATCAGCCAGGATAGCTTGACTCCAGTGGCGTAGTGAGCACGGGTCCCACGTCTGGGAATACCCATCCCACTTAGGGCGAAAAGCGTTACAACAAACAAATGATGGACGGAATGCTGACAATGCATACATTCTCCCCCAGTCAAGAGATCTGGGTTAAATCCATCGTTCCTTTGCCCACTACACCACCCCAGTTTAGACATGGCCATATGCAAATCAGTCTTGACCCTGTGCCTCATGGGAACAGTCCAGCCCGAACTGCCAAGCCATGTCTTCCCTGGACCGGAATCAAGCATCCTAGGACCGGTTTCTGGCTATCAGCCGTCATCAGCCAGGATAGCTTGACTCCAGTGGCGTAGTGAGCACGGGTCCCACGTCTGGGAATACCCATCCCACTTAGGGCGAAAAGCGTTACAACAAACAAATGATGGACGGAATGCTGACAATGCATACATTCTCCCCCAGTCAAGAGATCTGGGTTAAATCCATCGTTCTTTTGCCCACTACACCACCCCAGTTTAGACATGGCCATATGCAAATCTGTCTTGACCCTGTGCCTCATGGGAACAGTCCAGCCCGAACTGCCAAGCCATGTCTTCCCTGGACCGGAATCAAGCATCCTAGGACCGGTTTCTGGCTATCAGCCGTCATCAGCCAGGATAGCTTGACTCCAGTGGCGTAGTGAGCACGGGTCCCACGTCTGGGAATACACATCCCACTTAGGGCGAAAAGCGTTACAAAAAACAAATGAAGGACGGAATGCTGACAATGCATACATTCTCCCCCAGTCAAGAGATCTGGGTTAAATCCATCGTTCTTTTGCCCACTACACCACCCCAGTTTAGACATGGCCATATGCAAATCAGTCTTGACCCTGTGCCTCATGGGAACAGTCCAGCCCGAACTGCCAAGCCATGTCTTCCCTGGACCGGAATCAAGCATCCTAGGACCGGTTTCTGGCTATCAGCCGTCATCAGCCAGGATAGCTTGACTCCAGTGGCGTAGTGAGCACGGGTCCCACGTCTGGGAATACCCATCCCACTTAGGACGAAAAGCGTTACAACAAACAAATGATGGACGGAATGCTGACAATGCATACATTCTCCCCCAGTCAAGAGATCTGGGTTAAATCCATCGTTCTTTTGCCCACTACACCACCTCAGTTTAGACATGGCCATATGCAAATCAGTCTTGACCCTGTGCCTCATGGGAACAGTCCAGCCCGAACTGCCAAGCCATGTCTTCC
The DNA here is from genome assembly GCF_964204655.1 of Triturus cristatus. NCBI lineage: Eukaryota > Metazoa > Chordata > Amphibia > Caudata > Salamandridae > Triturus > Triturus cristatus. The sequence goes on from NC_140582.1 coordinate 241,747,861, forward strand.
CTGGACCGGAATCAAGCATCCTAGGACCGGTTTCTGGCTATCAGCCGTCATCAGCAAGGATAGCTTGACTCCAGTGGCGTAGTGAGCACGGGTCCCACGTCTGGGAATACCCATCCCACTTAGGGCGAAAAGCGTTACAACAAACAAATGATGGACGGAATGCTGACAATGCATACATTCTCACCCAGTCAAGAGATCTGGGTTAAATCCATCGTTCTTTTGCCCACTACACCACCCCAGTTTAGACATGGCCATATGCAAATCAGTCTTGACCCTGTGCCTCATGGGAACAGTCCAGCCCGAACTGCCAAGCCATGTCTTCCCTGGACCGGAATCAAGCATCCTAGGACCGGTTTCTGGCTATCAGCCGTCATCAGCCAGGATAGCTTGACTCCAGTGGCGTAGTGAGCATGGGTCCCACGTCTGGGAATACCCATCCCACTTAGGGCGAAAAGCGTTACAACAAACAAATGATGGACGGAATGCTGACAATGCATACATTCTCCCCCAGTCAAGAGATCTGGGTTAAATCCATCGTTCTTTTGCCCACTACACCACCCCAGTTTAGACATGGCCATATGCAAATCAGTCTTGACCCTGTGCCTCACGGGAACAGTCCAGCCCGAACTGCCAAGCCATGTCTTCCCTGGACCGGAATCAAGCATCCTAGGACCGGTTTCTGCCTATCAGCCGTCATCAGCCAGGATAGCTTGACTCCAGTGGCGTAGTGAGCACGGGTCCCACGTCTGGGAATACCCATCCCACTTAGGGCGAAAAGCGTTACAACAAACAAATGATGGACGGAATGCTGACAATGCATACATTCTCCCCCAGTCAAGAGATCTGGGTTAAATCCATCGTTCTTTTGCCCACTACACCACCCCAGTTTAGACATGGCCATATGCAAATCAGTCTTGACCCTGTGCCTCATGGGAACAGTCCAGCCCGAACTGCCAAGCCATGTCTTCCCTGGACCAGATTCAAGCATCCTAGGACCGGTTTCTGGCTATAAGCCGTCATCAGCCAGGATAGCTTGACTCCAGTGGCGTAGTGAGCACGGGTCCCACGTCTGGGAATACCCATCCCACTTAGGGCGAAAAGCGTTACAACAAACAAATGATGGACGGAATGCTGACAATGCATACATTCTCCCCCAGTCAAGAGATCTGGGTTAAATCCATAGTTCTTTTGCCCACTACACCACCCCAGTTTAGACGTGGCCATATGCAAATCAGTCTTGACCCTGTGCCTCATGGGAACAGTCCAGCCCGAACTGCCAAGCCATGTCTTCCCTGGACCGGAATCAAGCATCCTAGGACCGGTTTCTGGCTATCAGCCATCATCAGCCAGGATAGCTTGACTCCAGTGGCGTAGTGAGCACGGGTCCCACGTCTGGGAATACCCATCCCACTTAGGGCGAAAAGCGTTACAACAAACAAATGATGGACGGAATTGTCGTAAATAAATATTACGCACTCGGAATTTCTATAATATCAATATGATCATGCATAAAGCAAGAGGCTGAGTCTGTGGTATCAGGTTCAAAAGGGCTTTATTCCAATAACTTGAGTCATAGGGAGAATAGTACCATCACCATAAGGGATCAGGAAGGGTCTCAAAAGTATTCTCAAAACATTATTCACGGAGTACAGTATATATACATTTCCATAATATACGTAAGCAAAAGAGCAAAAGAGAATGAGATAAGAGCATGTGGGTGTGTAGGTAGGCGTGAGGTGGGCGTCCATGTGGGCGTCCACTTGATGATAATAGGTAATTGTCATAGGTGGGTGGATACCTGGAGGGGGTTGCGTGATCTGCTGGAATTGTACTGGAACTTTGCCTTACTTGTGCTCGACTCGAGCATGACGTGTAGCTGACGTGGGGAGGTGTTACTGTGCAACCGGGGAGTCTGGAAGTGAGGCCTTCAGTGAGGCCTTCAGTGTCAGGACGACCATCACATCTTGTATTATCTGATATCTAAAGTCTGGAGCAGGGACTGATTTGTGACATAGGTTGCCCATCATCAAGAGCCGATGTGGCATTTATTTCTTCATCCACTGCGTAGGCCTTACATGGGGACTATGGGCTTTTCACTGCCGTGAGCTTTGTAATCACAAGAAAAGAGACAGAAAGGCTAGGCTTTCTCCTTTGCAGATGGGTTATGTTTATTCCTCCTTCTCCAGGCAGGAATGCGGCTCGGTAGGAGTAAGCAGATAACCGTGCTCAATACTGTCTCGGCACCTTCGACAGGGCCCCTTTGGCTGAGGCCCAAGTGTGCAAGGCCAAGGATACGCAGCTGCAGCTTTCTGAACGTCTGAGACCTGAAACCTCTTTTCGGGTCTGGCTGAGCCACAAAACACGGGTTTTCATGTGGTGCAGGAAAACATGATGTAAAACGTGTAGGCCTCAATACAGATTTGTCGTTTCTCTCATGGGAGACTGGATGATGACAGGCCACGTTTATAGCATAAGCATCATGATAGACATGCCATGGTGATAGACAGGCCATGGAGGGGAAATGCATGGGATACATGCATGTAGAAGCAAAACGTTTGAGGGGGACGTAGGGGACATATAGGTCTCGCAATTTTCCATTTCCTCATTCCCTCCTTGTCCCCTAGTGGACCCTTCATGTCACGTCTATTCTCATGAGACAGTCAATCTGTTCTTGCAGCATTATTTTTCCGTTTTCAATTCTTTGTAAATGGGGATGTGGAACACATGCGGTAGCACACAGGCCGCAAATGGCCGGACCACACTGCAGACATAGACAACAACTAAATATCATTAGCAGTATTAATCCACAGATGGTCAACACTTTCCATCCCCATGCCGATATTAATCCCCAGAGCCAACTGGACCAAGTCCACGTGCCTGGGTCTTGATGTATGCTTTGGGCAATCTTGTGGAGCCTTGTTATTGCTTTGTATACAGACGGTGCGTTATTAGGAATGAAAACGCAACAGCTAGAACCGATGACCCTACAAGCCCCGCCCCTATCCGCCAGGATGACGTCAAGAACAAGACGATTCTGAAGAACGACCAGTCTCATAGCAGACTGTTCCTGGGTCAAATTCCCCAGGGCTGATGCAGTCTCATTAGCAACTGTTTCTAGAATCCTTGTTAGCCTGCGGATAAGTTTACTATTCTGGACGGGACCTATGAAGAAAAAGAATCCTTTGTTGAAATCCGTATATTGCTCCCAAGCTGTCTCAGTCTGGTCAATGCCAGAGGCACCGAGCCCTCGTCTGTGTCTGACAAGTGCGAGTCGAAGATCTTGATGATAGTTCGATGGGGCCAAGAAAACGGGTGGTAAAAGAAATGATATGTAACACGTCCCACCCCAGTCTAAGGGCAGTTGCACATAGGCTGTCTGGCCACAAATAAAATAGGTGTGTCGTGATGCTCTGAAGTAGGAATTTCCTTTGTCTTTAAACACTATTATAGTATTACACTCGCTGTGTCCCAAATGTACTGAGCCTTCTTTTCTGACACACAAGTTCCCTTTCACTGGCAGGACTGTAATTGAGGATGGACCTGACATGTGTATGGGCTTTACATTCAACACTATAAAGTCGAGGGTCGCATTTCCTTGCTGGTACTCTTCATTTTCTAGATCTGTACCTTTTCTTTGGGGAAGACCTTCTTCATCTGGGAAACATGCTTCATTCATGACTTTATTCAAGTCACCCCATACCCACTCGCCCCTACACTCCTCGTCTTGACGTTCTTTGGCATCACCGTTGATGGATGTCATTAAGGCAAACCATGCTCCGCAAGATCCATTATGGGAGAACGGAAAAGGGAAAAGAGGCAACACTCCCTTCACCTTCTGATACGGGGGAAGTCGGCCACAGACCCAGCAGTCTGTAGCATTGCTAGTCTGATGTGAATGGTGCAGCATCCGAATAAAGGTATTGTTGCGTAAGGCAAGTCGATATGATAGCTCATGGGATGGTAGATCACTAAATGTGTGTATTATGGTATCATTAGTGGAGGAGTGTAAGAGTGAAGAAATAGGAGGAAAAATAGCATGTAGTATTAAGGTGATACATATTATCGTGATACACAGAAGAGATAGAAAAATCAAAGTCACTATACATCTACCACGTAATATTTTACAGTATTTGCTTTTCATCTTGCTCTTTTTATCGTTAGTATCGTTCGAGATCTTATGCAAGCCAGAATACATGTTCAACCGCTTCACCACCTAGTGGACTTAATTGATCAAACGGGTTCTGACTTATTAGATCTAAGTTTAGCTTTGTACTCCTGCTGCGGAGTCTCCTCTAGTAAAGGGGGCTCAAAGTCCGAAAAGTTAGTGTCCTTTTTGAACGAATCGTTATTCCCGAAGTAGCGTTTACAATGATGAAGATGAACCCATCCTTTCCGTCCTTCGACTTTAATGGCGGTCCTTGTGGTCAACAACACCAACTTTGGCGTCTTCCACCTCGGCTCAAGAGGACTTGATCTATCAAAGTTCCTTATCAATACATAGTCCCCAGGAGCAATCGAGTGTTCTTTGACCTGGGTGTTGTCAGGGAAGGCGGCGGCAACCTGTGAACGACAAGAGAGTAGTGCAGACATCAAGGAAGCCAGGTAATCTGTCAGCATGTTACTATCAATATCAGTTATTTTCTTAGGCATTGGAGTGCCCCACATATTCGGTGGTCTACCAAAGACTACTTCATAGGGAGATAAGCCTGTTCTAGAATGAGCTACCATTCGCATGTAAAAGAGGGCAACCGGCAGGGCTACCATCCAATCTACACCTTTGTCTGCGCAAATCTTCGCTAGTTTTATCTTTAAGGTCTGATTATGTCTTTCTACAAGGCCTGCTGCCTCAGGATGTCGTACACAATGGAACTTCCAGGTATACCCTAACAGAAGGGACACTTGTTTCATGAGTTCAGAGGAGAAAGGCTGACCGTTGTCGGAATATACGACACGCGGTAATCCATAACGTGGGAAAAACTCTCGCACCAATTGTCTGGCGGTAGTTACAGCAGTATAATCAGGGACTGGATAAGCTTCGGTCCACCTTGACAGTGAACATACTACTACCAGGACATATTTGTAACCTCTACATCTGTTCATTTGGATATAATCCATTTGGAGGACTTCAAAAGGATGGTCAGGTGGATGGAATCAACCTTGTTCCATCGGTATGCCTTTACCTGGATTGAATTGGCAACAGATCATACATGTTCTGACCTTTTGTTTCGCTGCTGCACGCAGGTGCTTGTTGAACCATATATTCTGTAAGCTGTCTAGCATTGCTTTCTCTCCTAAGTGTGCAGGACTATGTGCGGTATTTATGATCACTTGTACCATCGAATCAGGAAGAAACCATGTTGTTTTGCCCTTAGTCATCCAACCCTGATCAGTCAGTACCCCTCCTTGTCCCGACCATTTCTTTAATTCGTCTAGAGTAGCATGTGTCTGTATGTCTTGGACATCCTTGGAAGGATCCCTGACTGTCATGGCTTTGGTCTTTGAAGGTACCTGTGAGTTCGTCATGTCTAGTGGGGTCTGAGCTGTCTGTTTAGCAGTTCGGTCTGCCAGATCGTTGCCTTGAGAAATGATATCTGTGGTTTTAGTATGTGCTTTGCATTTCAGGATAGCTATGGTTGTTGGTAAATGTATCGCTTCCAGAAGGGCTTGAATAAGGGGGCCATGCTGTATCTTGGCCCCGTGAGAGGTCAAGAAACCTCTTTCTCTCCACAGTACTCCGAAATCATGAACTACCCCATATGCATATTGTGAGTCGGTGTAAATGTTTACTCTCAGGTGCTTAGCTCTTATGCACGCTTGTGTCAGGGCGATGAGCTCTGCTGCTTGTGCTGACAGTATATCTATTCTTTTAGTCTCTATGATTTCAGTAGCAGTGGTCACTGCATACGCTGCCACTAATTCTCCCTCCCCCGTCCTCATGCATGAGCCGTCAACATGTAGTGTTAGGTCAGGGTCTGGGAGTGCAACATCTGTCAAATCTTGTCTTGGCTTAGTCACGGTATGTATTACTTCAACACAGTCATGTGGGGAAACGCTTTCTGTACTGGAGGGCAAAAGAGTTGCAGGATTTAGTATGTTGCATCGTCTGATCTCTATGTGTGGTTGAAATAACGTCAGCTCATAACCTGTCAGTCTCGCTACAGTCAGGTGTTGGGTTTGTGTCCGGTTCAAGAGAACCTCTACTGCGTGCGGTACTTGTACTGTCAGGGGGTGGCCCAGCACTATCGTGTCACTTTGTCTTATGGCTAAGGCCGTTGCTGCAACAGATTTAAGGCACGCAGGCAAAGCCTGTGCTACTGGGTCCAATGTACTAGAGAAATAAGCACAGGGCTTGTGTTTCCCTGCATGATCTTGTGTGAGGACAGATAGTGCTGTTCCATCCCGCTCTGTCACAAAAAGCATAAAAGATTTGTTGTAATCAGGGATCGCCAAAACTGGTGCTTGACATAAAGCTCTTTTTAATTCTTCAAATGCTACAGTGTGTTCTTGTGTCCAAGGGAGGACATTAGTAGAAAGTGCCTCCTGTGTTGTCAACTGTATGAGGGGCTTGGCTATGGAAGCATACTGGGGAATCCACTGTCTGCAATATGAAGTAAGGCCAATGAATGCACGTACCTCCTTTTGCGTCTTGGGCTGTGAAAGGCCAGAAATCAATTGTATACGTTCTGATGTCAGTCTCCTACCCTCCTTGGATAGCAAGTGCCCAAGGTATGCCACTTGCTGTGCACAGAATTGTAACTTCGAAGGGGACACTTTGTGCCCCTTGTCAGCCAGAAAGTGTAAGACCGTCAGAGAAGCATCTTCACAATCATGCGCCGATCTTGCAGTGATGAGAATGTCATCGACATACTGTATCAGTGCTGTAGAGCTAGGCATATGGATACTGTCCAGTTGTCTTTTGAGTGCCTGACTATAGATGCTAGGACTTTCCGTGAAGCCCTGTGGTGCTCTTGTGAATCTGAAGCTGCGGCCTTTTAAACTGAAACCGAAAAGATATTGGCTTTCTGGATGTATTGGGACACTGAAGAAAGCGTTCTTCAGATCAATAACTGTAAAGAAAGTGGCATGTGCATCAATGGCAGTCAATAATGAAGAGATGTCCGGGACCACAGGGTACTGTGGCACCACACATTTGTTTAATTCTCGCAGGTCCACAACTAATCTATATACAGGTGGTGTATTGGGGTCAGTTCTTTTAAGAATAGGAAGAACTGGTGAATTGCATATATTGGAATCAGTCTCAATCACCACCCCTTGTGCAATTAGGTCATCTATTATTTCCAGTAACCCTACTTCAGCCTCAGGTGGTATTTTGTATTGTCTAATCCGTGGCAGCACTACACCTTCCTTGAGGGTGACCTGGTGCGGTGTAATGTTCATGTAACCTACGTCAGTCGGGCCCTGTGCCCATTGGTGCTGTGGTATGTCTTGGAGCCTGATGTCAATATCTTTCATTACAAAATGTCCCTTGAAATCACGTAAATACAGTCGCACTCCTTCTGGCGAGCAACAGATAATTGCTCCCAGTTCTTTTAATGTTTTTATACCAAGTAAGTTTTCTGGACATGATTTAGTAAGCAGTAAGTCTGTAGTATGTATTAGTGGACCAACTCCTAAGGAGATTGGTTCCGAAACCTCATTAATAATAGGTCTACCTGAAAAACCCAGGGATACACTCTTTGAGCCCGAGAGGGGTGCCCCTGGCACCTCGGAATGACTGATAGTAGTTCTACTTGCCCCCGTGTCAATCAAAAACTTTTTATTTTGTCCTAGTAAACGTGCATGTACATAGGGACCCGCTTGGTCCACAGGAACTGGAATAAGGGGCAAGTCGAATTCCCTCTCTGGGCTGCTTCATGAATATGCTTGGTATTCTGGATAGTTAGTTTGAGCGTGCTCATACATTTGTGTTGTGGCTCGGGCTGGTGCAGGTGCATGGACAGGCGGTGGCGGCGGTGGAAACGTATCTGATGTCTGATGTGTGTTACTGCCCTTGGGAGGATACTGACGAGGCTTTGTTTCACCTATGGCTATATTGTGTTTAAGCACTGCACATTCATTTACGAAGTGGCCTGGTTTCTTGCAATAATTACAAGTCCCATTAGGTTGTTTCGTGCTATTCTCGTTCGTGTTTGTGTTTGCCGGTGTTGATTGGGCCACCAGCATCTTCATCTTTGTGTCTTTCATGCGTCTCTTTTCTTGGTCATCATCATGATATCGATATTATATAAATCATATTGGGATACCCACAGAGTGGCTGACCGTGCTAGTTCATTTTCGGTCGGGGTGAAAGGCTGTTCGTTACCTAACCATTCATTCACCGCTTTGTCGGTGATTTGGAACAAACTTTCAAGGGAATATCTTTTTTTTATAGCCGTTCCCTGTTTACGGTGATTGAGGCCCTTGGGCCTTTCGAATCGTCGGGCATGGCCCACATATTGTATTTTATCTTGGTCCCCTACTTCATCATCAGATGATGATAACGCAGCTTTTTCGTTCGGTCCTGCTTCGTGTGACGCTATTATTGCCTTTCGGATTTTGGCCAACATGTTGTCTGTCTGTCCTGATTTATCATGCTGTCCGGCATCTATGCGATCACTCCAACCAATATAACGACGGTCTACATCCCCGTTACCTTCGTCTTTTTCCCTGATCAGACAATTAATTAGGAAGCGAAGGATATAGTTCTTAATAATCACTTTTCTATTTTGTATAGCATCTGCTATGCTCTCAGAACCTTCCCCTGTTCTTATGAATGTGTATATTTTCTTTAGATGTTTATCCATATCTGGTAATTTTTCCAAATCTGTGACTGCTCGTCTAAGCCGTAGTGAAAACACGAGCATTCTGTCCTTTCCTGGATCCGGATCGTATATACATTCGGGGATGTCTACTTTCACTGCCGGCCCCCCTCCTGACGCTATTCCGGATCCTCCCTCCCCACTGTCCTCGAGCTCCTGGAGCTGGTCTTGCGTTGGGGGTGCAGGGAAAGATCCGTCCACGTATGCTGGTGGGGATTCCTCTAGGTAGGTGGTAATAAACCTTTCGGATGCTGTTTGTTTTATTTTTCGGGGTACTGGCGGTGGCTCTCTAATGGAACTTTCTACTGGGGTCACTTTTGCTAGTTCCTCTGAAAGGACGGGGTAAATACCAGCAACGACAGTATTCTTTTTTCTTTCGATCTGCTCTCTTTTTACCCGTTCCCCTTCCTCCTGTAATTTCTTTTCTTTGGCTTTTTCAGACTCATTTTTACTTCTCTCTATTTTGTGGAACTCTTTTTCTGTTCTTCTATGTGACTCCTTGCGCCACAACTCAATGGCGTCCTTCTGAGCAGGTCTAGATTTTCTCTTCCATATTTCTTCCTCTACCTTCATAATGCTTTCCGCATCCCATGTTCCCGTGATAGGCCATCTATACTTCGTCTCTAAATCCTTCGTGTAATCCACCCATAGTTCTAAAAACAACACGGCATCTAAACCATGCTTACAGTACATGAAATGTCCAGGTGTGTCTCTAGGCGGAATGTTAACTGGTTCCTCTAGTACACCTTTTCTGGTACATATCTTACGCAGTTTTGAAAACAACGGCATGTTGGAATGTAACCGAAAACAAAAATCACAATGAACCAAAAACAAAAATCACAATGAAACCAACTTACATAAAAACCTAACACATTCAAACCTAACTGAACCTGACTAAGACAATAACATTCATACAGTTAAATCGGTGCACCTGAAAACTTGGACTTTATTTCTTTAATTCTTGATGCATGCTCTTGAACATACCGGTCTCACAAGTGAGACACGTCTTTACCGTGTTCATTAAATGAACCCGTCTGTATTGCAACCCCCATGAGAAAACTCACCGGGAAGCAGAACTTGAACTTGAACTTGAAGGCCTCGGATACTTGACGCTGCGCAGGGAATGGCGTATCTTAGGTGGATCTCTAGAAACCTCGGACACAGCTCTCTCGCAGGGTGGGCTCTGGGTCGGGACAATCCGCAATCCTCATCGCCTCGTATGGATGCCTGGTCGCAGTCCGTCTCCTTTGTTGGCCTGAGGGAGTTGGCGGGGAAAACCCGCGGCGTGTACACTTGAAGTCCGTCACGGCTGTGGAAGGGGCAAAACTGGACCTTCATCTCCGGCCCATGGGAAAGGAGATTTGTCCCTATTCGGGCGCCATTAATGTCGTAAATAAATATTACGCACTCGGAATTTCTATAATATCAATATGATCATGCATAAAGCAAGAGGCTGAGTCTGTGGTATCAGGTTCAAAAGGGCTTTATTCCAATAACTCGAGTCATAGGGAGAATAGTACCATCACCACAAGGGATCAGGAAGGGTCTCAAAAGTATTCTCAAAACATTATTCACAGAGTACAGTATATATACATTTCCATAATATACGTAAGCAAAAGAGCAAAAGAGAATGAGATAAGAGCATGTGGGTGTGTAGGTAGGCGTGAGGTGGGCGTCCATGTGGGCGTCCACTTGATGATAATAGGTAATTGTCATAGATGGGTGGATACCTGGAGGGGGTTGCGTGATCTGCTGGAATTGTACTGGAACTTTGCCTTACTTGTGCTCGACTCGAGCATGACGTGTAGCTGACGTGGGGAGGGGTTACTGTGCAACTGGGGAGTCTGGAAGTGAGGCCTTCAGTGAGGCCTTCAGTGTCAGGACGACCATCACATCTTGTATTATCTGATATCTAAAGTCTGGAGCAGGGACTGATTTGTGACATAGGTTGCCCATCACCAAGAGCCGATGTGGCATTTATTTCTTCATCAACTGCGTAGGCCTTACATGGGGGCTATGGGCTTTTCACTGCCGTGAGCTTTGTAATCACAAGAAAAGAGACAGAAAGGCTAGGCTTTCTCCTTTGCAGATGGGTTATGTTTATTCCTCCTTCTCCAGGCAGGAATGCGGCTCGGTAGGAGTAAGCAGATAACCGTGCTCAATACTGTCTCGGCACCTTCGACAGGGCCCCTTTGGCTGAGGCCCAAGTGTGCAAGGCCAAGGATACGCAGCTGCAGCTTTCTGAACGTCTGAGACCTGAAACCTCTTTTCGGGTCTGGCTGAGCCACAAAACACGGGTTTTCATGTGGTGCAGGAAAACATGATGTAAAACGTGTAGGCCTCAATACAGATTTGTCGTTTCTCTCATGGGAGACTGGATGATGACAGGCCACGTTTATAGCATAAGCGTCATGATAGACAGGCCATGGTGATAGACAGGCCATGGAGGGGAAATGCATGGGATACATGCATGTAGAAGTAAAACGTTTGAGGGGGACGTAGGGGACATATAGGTCTCGCAATTTTCCATTTCCTCAGAATGCTGACAATGCATACATTCTCCCCCAGTCAAGAGATCTGGGTTAAATCCATCGTTCCAGGATTGTTAAGGCCTGCCATAGGAGTGGCTGATAGCTACACATGTGTCTATATATAAGGGTAGATATAGGTATACTATATCTAAGCAAGGGGTAATTACACGACCTTGCTCCAGCTGAGTGATCAGCCAGTTGTGCCTGATTGGAAGGCCAGACCAGGGGTGGCATAATACATGCTGCAGCCCCTGGGAGGCCTAGGGTACACCTATGCCCTGGGTACCTAGGGTACACTGTACAGGGTCCAATAAGGTGATCCTTACCAATTGGGTATGTACCTAAGGTACATGGAGTCCATTTTAAAGAGAGAGCAGACAGCCTGGGACCCTGAATGGCAGGATCTCAGGCCAACTAAGTCGAAAAACCAGCTAAACACTAGGCAAAAAGTTGGGGGTAACCATAGTCAGATATCCACCTTCCTACACAACCCCCCCCCCAAACGAAATGAGATAAGGCTGTCCTTGACAAGGTAAGCCTCTATTGCCTAAGTGGCCATATAAGGAAGGAAGAACCAGCACTGGCATGGTTACCCCCTGTCTCATGGTTCACTAAGCACTCCCTCACCCTAAAGGTATCATAGGGTCTCCACCATAGGGAATCTCTACCTTTGGTGTGTCTTTGCAGTGTAAAAGGCTGGTGTTGAGATGGAGTACTGAAGTGAGGGTCCTCAAAGTGAGGCCTCAGCTTCCTCCAATCATCCTCCACCATGGATGCCTTTCTTTCTTTAACTGAGTTGCACTGTGCTCTCAGGGTCAGCCTCTGGCTACCTAAAGCTGAAGGCTGGGTCCCTTTTGTGGGCTTACTGGAGGGACAGGTCAGGTTTGGGGCCCTAAGGTCCCATGTTTGCCTGTGCCCAACAGAATCCCTCTGGGAGAGGTCCCTAACTACCTGTAAAGGGGATCCCTCAGGAATGTTTTTAACCATCACCTAGGTAGGGCTACTAGCCAGGCAATCCTCACTCTTTTGATGGGGGGTTCTTGTGGACAGGGGCCCTTTTGGAGTCCACTGGCCTCCCTGACCTCTGCAGCCCTGGGCTGACTGAGGCAGGGTAGAGAGAGGCAGGCTACCTGCACCAGACTGGGACCCACCTTGGAAGGGGCCACTGACATCAGATGCTCTGCCAGGCCAGGCCTGGCTACCTCTGGGGCAGTTCCTTCACAAGGGGTGAGGTCAGATCCCTGAGGAGGCTGACCTTTTCCTAATGTCTGGGGAGAGGGAGACTTTTCTTCCTCCCCACTACTCTCTGTTTGTGTGGAGTGATCAATAGTTTCAGGCTTCACTACACCTATGTCAGTCTGAGTATGGGCTGAGACCATTACAGCCTTGCCAACCTTTTCAGGGAGGCACTCAGTTTGGGTTTGAGCTGTGACTGTCACAGCTCTGCCAATCTCTACAGGGAAGTCTGTCTTTGCCTGGGCTGTGGCTACCACTGCCCTTCCAACCTTTTCAGGGAGGAAATCTACTTGGACAGGGGTTGTGGCTGGCACAACCCCACTACCCTTTTGTGAAAGGCCTACCATTTTAGAATGGGTGTCTTGTTCAACTCCAGCCCAAGCTGAGAGTTCTAAGTCATTCCCCAGTAAGCAGTCTACAGGCAAGGTTGGGGACACTGCCACCCTTTTAGGGTCAGTGACACCTCCCCAGCTGAGACATACCTCTGCCATGGGATGACTGTTCTGTTTGCCATCAATGTTAGTTACCTGGTATGAGAAACCAGGCAAAAGCTGCTCAGAGGGAACTAGCCTATGGGCCACCATAGTGATGCTAGCTCCATTGTCTCTGTAGGCCTCAGCTTTTCTACCATTGATGTAGGGCTCCTGTCTGTACCTACCCAAAGTGTTGGGACAGGCAGTGAAGTTGGCAAACCCCATGCCACCATCACAGACAAGAGTAGCTGCTGTAGGGGAATTGGCTAAGCCAGGGTCCCCCTGTGTTCCCCAAGAAAACCCAACCAAATTTTTGGGGGCACTCCCACCACCTGGGGGATTACTGCTGACAGTAATAGGTGGTGTGACAGGAGTAATTGGAGGAACAGTTTTGTTTTTAGCCTTTGGGCAACTGCTGTCAGTTTTCCAATGCCCAGGAATTTTGCATTCATGGCAGTAAGGCTTTTTAACTGTGGTAGAGGAAGGAGCTTGGGACCCACCACCCTGTGTGGAGTTTTGGGGCCCTGAGGAAGATTTCTCTTTTGCTTTATCCCCACCCTTCTCTTGAGGCTTGGTGGTATCTTTCTTTTGGTCACCACCCTGATTTTTAGGCCTAATCCTGGTCCTGACCCATTCTTTCCCAATACTTGGGGAGAGGTCAAATCTGAGTCTACCAGGTGTTGATGGAGAAGCTGGTTCTGACAATTACTAAGGATCTGCTCCCTCATAATCAAGTTGTACAATCCTGTATAGTCCTGCACCTTGCTGCCAGTTAACCAACCCTCCAAAGCCTTAGTGGCACAATCCACAAAATCAGACCAGTCCTGTGCCTGTGTCTTCTGGGTGTCTCTGAACAACAACCTATGTTGCTCAGTGGTTAAGCCAAACCCATCTATCAGAGCACTCTTCAGGACTTTGTAATTGTTAGCATCCTCATCACTAACTGTGAGGAGCTTGTCTCTGCCTTTGTCAGAAGAGGAGAGCCACAAGATAGCTGCCCACTGACTCTGGGGTACCTGCTGTACTTTGCAGGCCCTCTCCAAAGCAGTCATCCACTTGTGGATGTCATCCCCATTCTGATATGGGGGGACTATCTTGCTTAGGTTTCTATGGTCATAAGACCTATCCCTATCTCTAGGAATGTTGTTGCCACCAGTGGGTTCTGACCCACACAATTTTTGCTCTCTGGCCAGAGCAAGCTTCTCTTTGGCAAGGGCAAGTTCTTCCCTTTCAATCCTCAGTTTGGCTTCCTTCATTCTGGCCTTGTGCTCTTTCCTCTGTGGGGAAGTCATCCCCCTGTGGGATGAAGCATTGGAGCTTCTTGAGTGATAGGAGTGGAGAAAGTCCCCTGAGGGAGATCTACCCCTCCTATCTCTCTTTTTAAGATTACTTGGGGGCCTGTAAGGGAAGCTCCCATGCAAGCTTAAGTTAGCCTGACTAAGTCTTCTGACTGGGGTCTTGCTATCTTCCTCTTCCTCTGAGGTCTCTTCTAACTCATCTGTATCAGTTAAGTCAGGGGTCTCTTCTGTGGAGGGGAGGCCCTTATCTACAGCTATGGCACCATACTTGGCAGCTCTTTCAGCATCATAGGACTCCAGAAGCTCCACTAGCTGTCTAAGGGTAGGGTTGGAACCCTGTTTTAATCTCCTGGAGGTACACAGTTGTCTCATCTCCTGGAAAGTGAATGCATCATATCTAGAGGGAATCTGTCTAAAATTCTCCTCTCCTGAGGGAGTATCAGTGTGATCTCCATTCAGGGACATGATTCTAGTGAGGGTGTGGTGTGTGCACCTACCTACACTAGTTGTATCTACTAAACCTTTCTAGTAGTTGTAGTCAGGGTGTGCTAGGCCCTTCAACCTACAACAACTAAGTCCAGTAGGACTTAAGTATTTTAAACTATGTTATATGTACCTAAACAATATCTGTGTGATCTTTCAATTTAGTATCTCAAGATTACAATGGTATTACAACAGCAAGCTCAGATCCCAACCGCTGCTCACCAATGTGAGAAGTTGGCCTGATATATGATGTCACTAATTCTAGTGTACACCCTGTATCAGTCCAAACAACCCTTAGGTGATTGGTTGTAAAGTCAACCTTATAGACCAGCTATCCTAGTGGTAGCATGGACAAGAGCAGTCTTAGGCTAAACTCTGAATGGCATGTGAAGCCAGCTGTTATACCATATGTAACCCCTTGAATACCAAATGAAAGGACACCACAACAGATATATATAAAAATAGAATGTATTTATTCTAGTCAAACCCTCAGCACTCTTTATGAGATTAGAGGTAAGTACAACACAGTCTTATTTAAGCATACATTAAGTCACACAGGTAAGTAATACAGTTAGGCCCTAGGGGCCACGCAAACCATATACTAAATAAGTGGTATAAGGACCACTGTCACGGAAATAGGATAGGCCTAGGCCTAGGGAATCGCTGGGGCTACACTACACTACCAACAGTTAGGAAGTGGGAGGCCCACGGGATTCAGGTGCAGAGTGGAAACACTCACGCGTAATGCGTATAATCGTTAGAAATAGTACAGTTTAGAATCATTAAGATTTAGGACACTTCTGGAGTAACTAGGAAGTCGAGACTAGAAAACTAGACACTAGGATAGTCAATACCCTGATGAGCACTGGAGTACCCAAGTTACCTAGCCCACGGGCTGCGGGTGCATAGGTGTGAACTTGCGTCGGGTTTCCTCGTGGACTTCTATGGATGCCTGAAGGAAAGTTGCTGACAGGCAGTCAGTGAAGAGTGTCCGGTGGATCCCAAGGCCGGGATCAAGGAGGAAGGATACCTTCAAGCAGAAGGGACAGAGTCTGGGTCACTAGCCAGTGACCACGTGGAACCAGGAAGGAACCAGGCGATGTCGTGAAGATTGCAGGTGAAGAGGTGAAGCTTGTCGCAGCAGCCACGGATACCAGGAGACGTCGAGGACGACCAGGACCAGGAGGCGCGCTGTCCCACGAAGGCTCTTGCTGTCGGCGGCGTCGAAGTCGAACTAGGACTCACCAAGCCTTGGCAAGCGGAACCCACGAAGAATGGAGGACTTGCTTCTGTTGCAGACCAGGAAGGTCTGGGGTGCTTCTCGTTTGCAGAGGAGCAAGAGCCAGTCTGGAGGAGCCAAACCAGCAGTGGAAATTCAAAGGTGTGTCGTCGCAAAGGCCGCTAGCCAACGGGCAAGCAACCGGACAGATGTGGCAAGCAGGAAAATGCAGAAGGGCCCCACACAGGACTCGTGGAGTGTGGGGGGCTGATCTTCGGTGCACATGGTGCTTGGGGTTGGGGCTTCTCAATCCCCGGTGCACAACTTCGAGGGTGCTTCAGAAGCTGCGCTGGAAGATACTCGCCACTTTTCCCAGGTAGCCGGTCCCACATCTCTCGTCGCCTCCACGGATCTCAGCTCGGCTGTGGATGTGGATCAGGGTCGGAGAAGTCTGGAAGTCAAGGCTCTGGCCAGGCTCTGCAGTCGGTCCCTCGTAGAACTTCAGCAAAGCAAAGGGTAAGTCTCTTGATGGTGCCTGTTCGCACAGGGTGGCCACTCCTTGGCCACAAGGGAGATTCTTCAGTCTTCTTCTTTCGTCGAATGTCGAAGGTCCAGAGTTTCTGTTCAAGTTGCAGGTTCAGGATAATCTAATTTAGCAGGGCCCAACTAGCTACTAATATACTGGGCTAGTGGGCTGGGCTACCTGCAAGGTCCCTCCTATGGGTGGGACCAGGAAGGGGAGTGGCTACACCCCCTTTCCTTTGTCCAGTTTCGCGCCAGAGCTGGGGCTGGAGTGCCCCAGCACCGGTTTGAACTGGACTATGCATGGAGCACCTTGTGTGCCCCGGGCATGTCTCATTCCTTTCAGCCCTCCCTGCCCCAATACACTAAAGTCTGTCTGGGGAGGTGCTAGCACCTCCCCAAGCAGGAAACCTATTGTCCAGGCCTCCCTGGCTGGGAGGGCTCCCAGCAGCAGGAGGTCAGACTCGTCTCTGTTGCAGCAGCATCCATTTTGTGATGCTGAGGCTTTGGTGAGAGTTAAACAGCAAAGTTGGATTTTAACATGTCTCTCCCTCTAGAAGGGAGGAATAATATCCTCATCACCAGAAATGGTATGGGGGTATTATTCCAAAGTGTTAGACACCTTACATGACATGTTTTGATAAAGCCAAACCATAGTTACCATAACCGTTTAAGATTATAAGGTACTTTAAGAGTATATGGTAGGCTATATCATAGAACAGCTATAAGGACATGGTTCCGAAAGCTGCAGACAGGCTCAGCTCATGCTAGAGCACCATCTCACATGTTACCAAGCACTCTGCCTCAAGGATTGTTAAGGCCTGCCATAGGAGTGGCTGATAGGTACACATGTGTCTATATATAAGGGTAGATAAAGGTATACTATATCTAAGCAAGGGGTGATTACACGACCTTGCCCCAGCTGAGTGATCAGCCAGTTGTGTCTGATTGGAAGGCCAGACCAGGGGTGGCATAATACATGCTGCAGCCCCTGGGAGGCCTAGGGTACACCTATGCCCTGGGTACCTAGGGTACACTGTACAGGGTCCAATAAGGTGATCCTTACCAATTGGGTATGTACCTAAGGTACATGGAGTCCATTTTAAAGAGAGAGCAGACAGCCTGGGATCCTGAATGGCAGGATCTCAGGCCAACTAAGTCGAAAAACCAGCTAAACACTAGGCAAAAAGTTGGGGGTAACCATAGTCAGATATCCACCTTCCTACAGCGTTGGCGCTTTATGTGCACCAGCACTATCCGTATCCGCACAAGCATCTGTAATACCAAAGTGCCCTGGGGCGCAAACTTTAGTTGCGCCCCCGGGGCACTCTCTGTAATAAGGCGTCTGGTGTGTAGCAAAACAATGTGGTATTCTCAAGGCAATCTGTTGGCAGCTCACCAGGCTTGAACGGGAAATTCATTCCCCGGAACTGAAATACTTCACTTTCAATATTGTGGTTACCATGGCCCCTATTAGGACTAAGCTTACCGAGTTTAATGAAGAGGCACTGCTTGAGATGAACTTCCTTGACTGAGACATGAGGGTGCACAAATATGGAAAGAGTCACCTTCCGGGTGGAAAACTGGCGGGCCTGCTGCGTAAGCCTAGGACTTCTATGTGGTAGAGCTAAACGATGATAAATTGGAGCTCCAGTCTATGCTCATGGGCTCTTGAGTACCTTGATCACCTTCTATTCTAAACTTTATACCGCCACCCCAGTTCATTATACAGCTGAGCTGACACGTATTTGGACTCCATCTAGTTATTATGGCTGGAGAGTGCTCACCGTTTATACTTGGACCCTCCACCACAGTGGAAGAGACAGTCCAGATCATTCAAGGCCTTCCAAGTGTCAAAGTGCCGGTACTGGACGGATTGACCACCTCCTTTTACAAGGAATATGTATCAACTCTGGCCACACAATTATTAGCAATGTATGAGGTGTCCTTAGAGTGCGGAGTCCTCCCACCATCTCTATGTGAAGCGTTCATAGTGACCCTTTGCAAGCCAACAAACTAGCCAATAACTGTGACTCCCATATATGCTGCTATCGATGATCAACATTGATAACAAATATTCGCTAAAATACTGGCAAGCCGCTTTCTCCCACTGCTGCCTGACAATGTGCTGCCAGACTAGTACAGGCTTCGTCCTGGGTCGCTCTATATCTCATAATCTCTGAATGATGTTTGCCCTTATGCACATGCTAGACCCACAACTACCTGCTGTGGCTACACTCCTTGACATCACCAAGGCTTTTGATTCACTTGAATGGCTGTATCTCCTCTCATTACTAGCACATCTTGGCATTAGTCTATGGTTTATTCACAAATTCAACTCCTATACACGCTACCTACTGCTCGGGTCTGACTCAATGGTATGTTATCAGACCCATTTACGATAACTCGAGAGACGCACCAGGGATGCCCACTGTCCCCGCTCCTATTTGCTGTAGCAATTGAGCCCCTTGCAGTGTGGCTACGACAGCATCACTCTCATCATGTCCTTAGCTTCATGGCTCAGGGTCTTATTGTCTGTATGTATGCGGATGATGTCACCCTCTATATTCGCAAGCCTGCTGAGAACCTAGCCCCAATTATACTTGAGGTCATAAGATTTGGTGGATTCTACAGAATACATGCTAATTGGTCATAATTAACGCTTTTACCCGTCACTGACTGTATACAGCGCTTCCCCATGATTTACTTATGACCTGGTTCAATAGTTAGGTATTTTGCTTAGCCTGGACCCGGACGAGCTTTGGAGGGTTAACTACGGACGTACCATAGCCTGGCTGGAGGACCAGATCCCGGTGTGGTCTTGCATGCCATTGACAATGTGTGGACGGATCACAAGAAAAAACATGGTCATACTAGCCAAATATTTTAACTTTTTTCAAAATGTACTGTTACTTCTTAAGATCTAATATGTTTGCACTGACCTAGGCTGGTAAACAACCCAGAATTTAATGGGAAATCCTCACTCTGCTGCTGGACAAAGGTGATTGGCCCCCTCGATTTGACACTATGTGGCCTATGCGCACAGGCGCAATATGTCCACTTCTGGTATTATCCTTCGCAATTTCAACCTCACACAGCCATTGAGGTGGAACATACTGCCCCATGTCCTCTGACTACAGCACTACATCTCACTTCAAACCCTAACAGAGGACAGTCAACACTATGGAATGCATGCATTGGCCGTGGGATGGCAGGCAGAAGCTTGCTGGGCTCTGATGCCTATACGCCTCTTTTTTACCTATAGGTTGCAACCCCATTGTGCTGCCCCTGCAGGATTTGAGTGCTAGGGCGCAGGCAAGCGAATGCGAGCTACTTCAGTTTTCAGATCTTTCTCCGGACAACCACTTCTTACCTCCATTTGAGAGCCAGGAAACCAAACACCTCTCTGCACTTGAGCTGCTTTTATGCCATCAATTATGTGCTACTTGCTGTGTGCTACATGATACATTCTCCACCCTTGCCCACACTTCCAGCACTGTAGCCCATTCTTACTAATCCATCCCCGTGTAAGATATCTATGCGACTCTCCGCCTGTTCGCGAACCAGCTGTATACTCAAAATGGGAGGCCGACGTTGATCCCCCTTTAACTGATGCACAATGGTCTTACTGCTGTGGCCAGATGGGGACTCAGTCTCTCACTTATCGATTGCACCTCATACACTTAACATTTTTACATCATTTATATCGTACACCTTCACAACTCCTCCATATGGGATTGAACACCGATGGACACTGTATCTGCTGTGCCGCAACTCAGGCCTCCTTCCTAAATCTGGTGTGGGACTGTCTGCAGGTAGCGGCCTCCTGGCCTGAGCTGCTTTCTACTGTGGAGGCTATTTCGGGCACCCCTGAGGCGTTGTTTGTCTTCTGGGGTACGTGCCTGCTGAGGATCCTAAACTCTTTGCTATGCTTTTCTTGGCTAAACACAGGGTGGCTATGCATTGGGGTTGAAGGCTGGAAAGATGCTACTTACTGTCAGGAGCAAATGTCTCACTTCTGGGACCTCATGTCACCAAGATGCTGCCCCAAGCACATTTGGGAGCCCCTTCTTGCCTTTCTCAGATGGAGAACATCCCCCGCCTTATCGGCAACCGAACTTACCTCTGGCGACATCCTTCACACACTGGGTTCCTGGATGTGTATATAGTTCCAACCTTATGAGGTTTGGTGACCCATGTACAACTGCCCATGTTGCAAATGCTTTGAAAGGTGTCATTGACTGTTCTGGTATTTGTGACCTGACTAGAGGGATATTCTTGGCTTGAAATGGACACCATCCCACCTGTGCTGCCAAATTCTACTTTCTGATGGGATTGATGCATATTGTTTTCGTGTATCCTATTATTTGTGCCGTGTCCCCCCCTTCTACCTATTCCTCCCTTTTTTCTCTTCCTTGTTTTTTTTGTAGCGTCGTTTATTTTAAATGCCAATAAAGTAATGTATAAAGTAAGTATAAAAAAAATCGAGCCAAAACGGCAATGCGATCCTGTTAAACAGGCTCCTCTTGACCACAGACAATGTTAATGCAAACAATGAGAATGTGCTTTGGCAGCTTGGGCTTCTGTCTTTCAGATAACAACTATACGGACAATATCAATGTGAGCCTGCAGCGCAGGCTTCTCTCAGTCAGGCAACACTCATACGTCGTTCATCTGGTGTATATATATATACATAATTACCTTAACTCAAGGGCACAAATGTCGTACAACCCCACCTGGGCTCTTTCATAGTTGGGCTTTGTCTCCTAGGTACACTACCCTGGTCCGAATTGAAAACGGTTTACTCCTTTTTCTCCCCTCAACACTCTTTTCAGATAAAAAGTGTGTTAAGAAGTCATCATGCATGGGGGGCGTGGCTTGGACGCCGAGGGAAGATGGGGGACCTTCGATAGCTCCGCTTGGACGCGGTGCTATGTAGCTACGTGGAAGGCTTCCCAGCGAGCTGCGGACGCTGTCTTCATAAGAATTCGTCAGCGGAGCATGCCGTGACTCGGAATTGCCCTTCAACGGCGATTTGTATCGCTCCTATCACCCGGAGACGTGGCGGTTCAATTTCCTGAGGTAATATTGGGCGGCCGCCATTTTGTGACGCGGCGCCCGTATCTCACCCCTGCAGTACCGCGCACGCACCTCCAGGATTCAGTCATGCTATAATGCTTCATTATTCTCCGAGAGGGAGTCTGTTTTAAGTCCTGCATTTGCCACTAACCCCTGGCCATGCTTGTTTTGTGCCGTTTTTCTCTCAGGGGAAGGTTTCATAATCTTTTTCTTCTTCAGAAGCCGTGATTAACCCCTATGTCCCTGTACTTACAGAGCTGCAGGCTGGATGTGGAACGGCTCTATTTGTTCTAAGGTGGTGCTGTAATGGCTATATGAGACTCTTCGTCAAATTATACAACGTATGAGAGAATTCCGCATACTCTTTCCCGCCAAGAAGGTGACAAGTCAAAGTGCCAAGATGTCTAGGGACTCCCATCCCCCAAGTAAGCCGTCTTTTTCTGGTGCAAAGCCTAAAAGGCAGAAAAATGACCCGCCTTCACCTATTCTTTCGTCACAAAGCCCAGTACTAGATAATATATTAGAGGAAGTGCGTGGTCTTCAACCCTTTATGGTCGCCACAAATGAAAAGTTGCAGCAAATAGAGGACCGATGGATTGTCATGGAAGGTAGGGTGACTGAGTTAGAACAGAGCGTCAGTGACACTCAAGATGTTGCCACAAAAATACCGTTATTGGAACAAGAGATTCATAAGCTAAAGCTCCATACTGAGGACTTGGAAAATCGTAATTGAAGGAATAACCTCCGTCTTTTTGGTTTGCCAGAGAATATTGAGGGTCCCGATATGTTGCTTTTCCTCCGAAAATTCCTTCATGATCTCTTGGGCCTTCAGTCATCCTCACCCTTGAATATACAGAGAGCTCACCGCTTAGGTCGTCTTCAACCGAATTCTGCCAAACCACGTGCTATCATCATGCTTTTTCTGGAGTTCACAGAACTTATGACTGTACTCAAAGCAGCTAAACTTAAAACGTCACCTATCGTGGTCAGGCCATAATATCTTTATCTCGCAAGATGTCTCAAATGCGACCAACGCTCGACGCAAAGAATTCCTTGCATTACGTCCACAAATGAGACACTTGAACGTCCAATATGGCATACTTCATCCCTCCATCTGCAAGATCACGCACGATGGCCAGACAAGGACCTTTGATGATCCGGGAAAACTGAAACTGTTCCTCAATAGCATCTCCTCTCGGAATATGGACACAAATCATTGAGTGCTTTTTCTCATTACTGCATTAGTGTGTTGTTCTCAAAAGCTTTTATGTGGTTACCATAGATATTTCTTATATATAGTTCTTCGTACTCTCTATTGCTCATCGCATGTTTGTTAATCACGTCTCTTCTTCTTCGTTAATGGCTCTTACTTGCTCAATTCTTTCTTCTTTCCTTCATATCGCCTATCCTTTGCTCCTTCCTTACAATACCAGGTTTATTCCTGCTTCCAATCTTATCCATGTGGTTTGTACCGCTGTCTTCTCTCCGGTCTCATCACGCTCCAACCTCACTTTTTTATTGGTGTCTTTCAGTTCTGGATTTTCCTCCTTGACCTGTTTTTCTTCTCTACTTTTCTACACTTTCTACGTCTGCTTATCTCCTTTCCCTCCCCTGCTCTTTCTCACATTTTCTTAATTCAGTCTCTCTTTGGTTGGTGCGTCACTCTTTTCCTCTTTCGAGATTTCCCATGTTTCCTCTTTGTTTTTTCCCCTTCATTTTTCCTCGGTTGTGGCGCTTTTAGACTTCTCTCTACATATTTCAATGCCGAGGGCTTGTTGATTTTTCTTGGAAGTGTGGTTTTATGTTTTGTTGTTTCTTTTTGTAATTTCCATGCGCATTTTGTTTTCCAGTGTCGTCTTGTCTTTGAAGTATTTCTACACCATGTGTATCTCATTCCCCTGACCCTCGCGTATGTGTAATTTTGTTACGTGGAATGTCCGTGGTCTTGGAAATCCAGTTAAAAGACAAAAGGTAATTTCTCATTTATCTAAACTCAACTCTCAAATTTCCTTTCTTCAAGAAACTCACTGTAATGATGCTGAGTCGCTGAAATTAAAAAGGCAGTGGGTAGGCCAAGTTGTTTTTTCTCCTGCAGTTAACAAAAAAGGGGGGGTTGCCATATTGTTTCATAAAACTTTGTCTGTGCAAATACTATCTTCTCAAAATGATGACGCAGGTCGATGGGTAATGGCCAAGATTGTTTTACACAACAAAATGTTAGTCTTGTTAAATATTTATGGTCCTGTGAAACCGGATCCAAAATTCTGGAATGATATCAAAATTCTCCTCTCCACTGTTGAGTGTCCTAATATTATTGTTGCAGGCGACTTTATTCAATGGTTGGACCCCTTTTCGGACCGCTTATCTAAGTACAAATTTCAACCGGATAAGACCCGTAAATCCTTTCAATCGGCCATTGCCTCTCGCCCAATGTATGATGTCTGGAGAACTTGTAATCCTGATTTATTGGAATATACGTTTTTTTCTAATGTGCACCAAACCCGATCTAGAATTGATTATATCTTGGTTAGCAAACCCCTACTCCCGTCTATCCAAAAATCTGAGATTGGCTCTAATTTTATTTCGGATCATGCCCCTGTTTATGCTGTTTTTGACCTTTCACTTACCTCCACTAAATTTAATCGCTGGAAGTTTAACACTCACCTGTTATCGGATACAGTTTATCTTAAAGAAGCCACCTCCTTTATTAATGAATTTTTTACCTTTAACAACCCATCAGACACTTCCATTCCCAATAACTGGGATACTTTTAAGGTGGCTCTCCGTGCTTTTACTATTTCTTTTGTGTCCCGGAAAAAGAAGGCCAATGTGAAAAAGTATGAGGACCAATTACAACAGCTTAAAAAATTAGAGCATGATTATTTCTCCTCCAAAAATGCAGACGCACTAAAGAATTTAATTGCATCTAAAACCAACCTTAACAAGATTGCGACTGTCGATGCCTGCAATGTTTTACTTAGAATAAAATCTAAATTTCACGGAGGTCAAAATAAAGCAGGTAGAATGCTAGCGAATTACTTAAAAATTCGCTCTGAACGTAAGACCATTGGTCCGATCATGGATGAGTCCACTAATAATCTGGTGTCCTCTGATGAAAAAATTGCAGCGGTCTTTCATGACTACTATCAATCTCTTTATTCTGATGATACATTCCCCTCCTCTCATAATCTTGATACTTTCTTTTCTGGGCTCCCTGCACCTCCGTCTCTGAATGCTGAGTTCTCCGCTTTAGAGGCGGATATTACTTTACAAGAGATACTTACTGCCCTACATGCTTTGAAAAAGTCAAAAGCCCCTGGTCCGGATGGATTACCGGTGGAGTTTTATTGTACTTTCCAATCTTTGTTTGCCCCAAAATTATTGCAGCTTTTTAATTCCTTCATTACTGACGCGAAAGCATCTGGCTCCTTTATGGATGCCTTGATCGTCATTATTCCTAAGCCTGATAAGGATCATTCTTTTTGTAAAAATTATCGCCCAATCTCACTAATCAATTATGACTGCAAGATCTTCGCTAAGATTATTGCGTCACGGCTTGACACTATCATACCCCTACTGATCAAGACTGATCAGGTGGGTTTTGTCAAAGGTAGATTGGCTTCCGATAATGCTAGAATGTTCATGAACATCCTTTCCCATGGTAAAAATTATAAAGATCCTCTGGCTGCTTTGTCCCTGGATGCTGAAAAAGCATTCGATCGTATAAATTGGCAGTTTATGTTTCACACACTACAATGGTTTGGATTTGGCCCTAACTTTATTTCTTTTATGAAACTTTTATACTCATGTCCGAGGGCTAGTATTTTTGTTAATAACCAATTTTCTCAATTTTTCCCCCTATCTAGAGGCACCAGACAAGGTTGTCCACTTTCCCCATTACTCTTTATCTTATGCTTGGAACCCTTCCTGGAGCGTATTAGAACCAACCCCAAAATTAAAGGTTTTGCCTCTGCGTCTGTCGAAACTAAATTATCTGCTTATGCGGATGATATATTGGTATACATGTCCAATCCGAGTGAATCCCTTCCCCCTTTTTTAGAGGAAGTCCGCCATTCCTGGGTACAAACTTAACCTATCTAAAACGGAGGTTCTCCCTTTAAATTCGATATGTTATCAATTTATGTTTGCTGATACTGCCTTTGCATGGTGTCCTTCTAAAATTAAATACCTTGGCATTTGGTTTGCCTCCAATATAGCCGATTCTATTAAATTCACTTTTAACGCACTAATGAATAAATTGAAATCTCTTCTCCTCGTGTGGTCCCCCTTATTTTTATCATGGTGGGGTAGACTAGATACTATTAAAATGATGGTTACTCCTCATATCCTATCTACGGTATCTATGCTCCCTGTCAAAATCCCTAATACATTTTTTTCCCAATTAAACTCTCTATGTATCAAATTTTTATGGAACAATAAACACTCCCGCATTGCTTTGAATAAACTTATTTGTCCCAAGGAAGAGGGGGGAGTGCGCTTTCCTAATTTTAAATTGTACCACTCTGCTTTCTTGATTAAACAATCTTTCTCATTGGCCTTCGATTTTGGGGATACGCCTATACCTCGATGGAATATTTTTGAGCGTTCGCTTTTAAAAGAGTTTCAGTTTCAACATGTTACATTTATGTCCAACTGCACCTTTTTGTCTAAAAGCCCTGTATTAAAATACTCCCGTGAATTGCTGTGCAATACATTTCTTAAAGACCTATCTCCTATCCAATGTTTTTTAACTTCTACCCTATTGTATAATAAATTTCTTAAATATAAAGGTAGATCATTTTACTACAAATACTGGAAGGAAAAGGAGATTTTTTTTGTGCATCAGTTTTTGAATGGGTTTTCTATTATCTCCTTTCAAGAACTACAAACACGCTATCAGCAACCTGACTCCTTTTATAAGGAATATATTATCATTACTAATGCTATACAAACCCAGTTAGCTACTTACTCTCTCCCATTAGAACCACCTCCTTTAATACCCTCTTCACCATTATACTCTCTATTCCCAGCTCATAAACTTAAAGCTGCCACTGTTTATAAGTTATTGTTATCTAATGGTAATGTTCGTTCTAAATCCAACATTGAAAGTGCATGGGAAATGGACCTATCCATCTCCCTTTCTGTTGATAGTTGGGACACACTATGGTCGAAATTATTTAAAGTTTCGGCTGCAGCCAGGATAACCCAATCTTTGTTTTTTTTGTATCATAGAGCTATTGTTACTCCTGTTGCTATTTGTAAGTTTTCCCCTACATCCTCTCCTCTTTGCTGGTCCTGCTCTAGCGAAACTGGTACATTAGTTCATCAACTATATGAATGTGCATCTGTTCTATCTTTTTGGAATTCAATTTGGAATGTATGCATGTTAGTTTTCAACTTTAATGCTACCTTAACTTTTGTTAATATCTTTTTAGGTTCTTTAGCTCCTGATATGGAAACTACTTTACCTAGTTCTAGGTTATTTGATCTTTTTATTGCATTAGCATTTAAAGTGATCCTGTCTTCCTGGAAAGACAACTCTAAATTGTCGTCAATTACTTGGTGGAATTTTATTTGTGACGAACATAGGATTGCTTCCGTTTCCTCCTCTTCTGTTTCCCAAAAAATCAAAGTTGATCTTCTTTGGCTCCCTTTTACTACTTATCTTTCCTCGCACCCTCCCATGTGATAATTCATTTTCTTTTCTCTCTGGTTTTCTCTTTTCTCTTTCTCTCTCTTTTCTTCTGTCTTCCCTCTTTTCCTCTCCCCTTTCCCTCCTATCCTGTTTACCAGTGCCCTTTCCTTAATTACCTTATTATTGATCCTTTATTGTCTGCCCAGTTATTGTAAACCATTTTCGTTTATATATTATTTCTGTATGGCATTATATTGGAATATTCGTTTATTGTATCATATGTTTTTTCTCTCTCTGAAAATTCAATAAAAACTTCTTAAACAAAAAAAAAAAGAAGTCATCATGCATAAAGATCGCAGTTAAATAAAAAATATGAGGTTGAACTTCAAGTAACTCCAGGCCACTCTGAATTGATTTTTAACTATCCCTCCTCCACTAAGGAATAAAGGTTCTAAAGTGTAACCAGTAGGGATTTATAGTATTGGACCCCTTTCCCTTTTCTTTTTCTCCTCAGTTTCCTGCTAATGCTTGAACCACAGCCCTAGTATTGGCTCGTTTGCCATTAGAGGATTTTTTGGTGAACGTGGGATGGCCGATGATGAAGCCTGACATCTGAATGGTGTGTGAGGCCATCCTGTAAATTTTCTCACACATTTGTGTGGGTCCTTAAATATCGGATGAACAGAGTAGCTTTTCCTCGATGAAGGAACACCCATATCATAAGGCGTGTAAAAGCTCTCATTAGATGCTAGGCTAGTAAACATAGGGATCCATTTGTTTCTGTGGTGGAAGTTATATTCAACCTTTTTTGCTTAAAATGCGTCCCTGCTTCAAAAATTGACACAAGTTTCATTTTGCTCTAAAATATAGAGTAAAATGAAGAATTGACATTTCACATAATTACGTATAAATTTGGGTACATTATGTGTAATTATGCAAAAGCAAATTATGCCCATTTTGAAATAGCATGCTCTAAATGCATGAGAGCAGGGCCGCTGAGGTGGAAGAAATGCTGCTAGTTAAAGGTTTTCATAGGCAAAAAAGAAGTAAAATATAGATTAAGTAGAACTGTAGAGAGGAAATAATTTGAAATAATGACACAAGCGGGTATTTGAAATTGCTATTTAGAGCTCTTGACCTTCAGAATGAATGAGTGAACAACATTTTAAAAGGAGTTTAGTCTGACTAAATCAGACAGTTATATGGAAACTTAATAGGTGTTTTGAGACACAGGTACTCGCTTCAAGTGATGCTTCTCAAATAATAAAATGTGAAAATGGGACACATTTGCACGGCATGAGGAGTACAGAATCCCCAGTATTGACAGAGTGCACATGGCAGTATTAAACATTAATCTGTAATGACAATCCAATTGTATGATTTAGGTTTCAGAAAATCTGAAATACAAGGATGTTAAGTGCACGCTTATTATGCATATAAAAAAACTGGAAAAACATTATAGTTCAAGTGAAGTGCTTTAAAATCTGTTAAGTTTACCGAAATGTTTTTAAAGGCCTTGCGATGAGGGGTTAAAAATTGTCTAATACAGGGGTGCGTTTTAGCCCCTCTGATTTTCAATATGTTTTACATTACATTGAAGCCACTGGCAAATTGGTGCATCACTTTAAGCGAATGGTTCAAAGTTATAATCATTCAGAATTCCTGGTCACTGTGAAACTGAACTTGGGATAGTAAGTCACAAAGGGGCAGATCTATCAAGCATTTTTGTGTTCGCAAACGGGCAGAATATGCCCGTTTGCGAATGCAAACATTGCTTTTCTGATGCAGCAAACCTAATTTTGCGATTCGGTAACCTGTTACCGAATCGCAAAACGGGTTTGCGATTTTGTATTAGGAAGGGGAGCGTTTAGGGCGTCCCTTCATAATACCGAATTGCATCGGTATGTATGAATGTTTTGTGACCGCAATTACATTTTTACCACCTACTTCAAGTAGGTGGTCAACCATTCGCAAATGGGAAGGGGTCCCCAAGGCACCCCTTCTCCTTTGTGAATGTTTGTAAAACCATTTTTAAGAGGAGGCAGTGGTCCCGCGGACAACTGCCTGCTCTTAAAAAATGAAACAAAATCTTTTCATTTTGTAAAGCATCTCACTTTCCTTTCAGGAAAACGGGATGCTTTACAAAAAAAAAAGACTGCTTCATTAAAAAAATCACGGAAATGGTGGTCTGCTGACCTCAGCAGTACACCATTCCTGTGATTTTTACGATTTCTAGGGGGTCGCAAATTGCGACCTACCTCATAAATATTCATGAGGTAGGTCATTTGTGACCCCCTAGGAATCGTAAAGGTGTACTATACACCTTCATACATTCAATTTCGCGATTCCTTAATTGCGAATCCTTGTGATTCACAATTAGGGAATAGCGAAATGCTATCTACATACATCTGGCCCAAAGCCAGTACAAATTTGTGCTAGCATGTAGGGTCAAATGGCCCTGAAGTTGTGCACAAGTTACAACCTGCTCCACATTTTAGCATTGTGGCTCACCACTATTGTTTTTTGGGCATGAGGCCTGTGACATAAGTCTCTTTATGTACTCCTCCTTTGGTAAATTGTTTGTCAGCACAGTGCTAGACTCTGTTGGATACTAGAGGCATTTCCACAGTGGCGGCTCCTCCGTTAAGGCAGAGGAGCGTCACCTCACTGCTCTGTGAGCAGTAGTTAAAGAAAACAAAAATTATATTAACTAGCGTTATTATCATTTTAGTTTTAATTTCCTAGTGCAGGGCGGGCTGGACTGCCAGAGCAGGGCAGGGGAGGAGTGGTTTGCCCAATCCATGGTGCGCAATGACGCTTTGACCGGCCCTCTCGAGTCTGCCAAACCATCATGCGCACTTTGCATGTTCTGCACCCAGGCTGCATTACAGTCCCAGTGCACAAAATGCCCAGGCTCCCATTACCTGTCTGAGCGTGATCCACAATGCGGTTAGCTAGTGGAGTAAGGATCCTGGGTGCTTCCTGTTCATGCTTCCAGGAGCCGAGAGACGGCGGTGAGCTGACCAAGAGGCGGTGGCCTACCTGAAGGTGTTTTTTTTTTCATTTACATTTGCAAACCTCCCTATCCTCTCCTCGTCCCCACCCCAGTAAATAGGGGCCTCCACCCCATTTCCTAAGTGGAAATCCTTCTAAGATTAGTGACCCCCAAGACCGGGCCATGGTGATACAACTAGTAAGTGGCAGCTGATTATTAGTGGTGGTGCGTAGGGCTTTTCACAAGAACCCCAGACTAGAGACGGAGCTGTGTCACTAATGAAAAGTAAATGCACTTTCACATGTTTGGATGTTTGCAAATGTTGAGGCCTACTTTAAATCTAGATGGTCAGTTGCTCAGGAATTAAGTGCTACTCTGCTGGATATAACATGACAACTGATCAAGTGTCCCAAGGGTGATCTCACAGGTCTTCGCTTCAGAATCAATGTCAGAATAAACAGGTGCAAATCTAACAGGTCAGCAGTGCACATTTTGATTCTGTGCACCATGCAAGGAAGAAAACTCCATGCTATTGATGCACTGTCATTCATTTTAGGAAATGTGACAAATGCCCACTGGTAACTAATGCAGAATCATTTAACATGTACACAATTAGAACACAGATGCAATCATAATATTGATCGAGGGCCTAAGTAGGGTCAGTGTTTTTGAAAACATCAAGGAAGTAGCTAAGGAGAGCTAGTTGGCTGGCGTGACCAAGTGTCCTGTCACACCCCAACCAGTTTTAAAGAACTTCTGGTTTTCAATGTTGTGCCATATTCCTCTCTCCCTGATATGATGTTATGTACACTTTTAGACTTTTCATTCAAGGAGTGAACCACTTGGCTCCTGAGGCTGGGCATGCTTAGTCTTTGACAGATAAAGTGTGCCAGACCTGTCACCCTTAAGGTTATCTTCCCCCAAAATGTTTTCTGTACTCCTCATCTTTTTGTTGAATTTGCTTTTGCTGGCCATGGGACTCTGGGCACTCTAGCACTGCTAACCACTGTTAAGGTGCTTGGGTGCTCACCTTTAAACATGGAAAAATTGGCTTATACCTAATTGGCACATTTAATTTACTTGCAAGTAAGTCCCTAATAAATTGGCACTACATGTACCTAAAGCCTGTAATTAAATGCTACTTGTGGGTCTGCAGCACTGATTGTGCCACCCACTTAGTAGCCCTTTAAACATGTCTCAGGCCTGCCATTGAAGCCTGTCTGTGCAGTTTTAGAACTGTGATTTTGACCAGGCCTAAACCTTCCTTTTTAATACATAGAAGTCACTGCTAAGGTAATAACAACAATGGATTAAACCCAGATCTATGACTGGGGGTGAATGTTTTGCCAATGTGCAACATTCCGTCCATCATCTTGTGTGTTTTGCTGTTCGCCCTATGTGGGAAGGGCATGCCCAGACGTGGGTCCCGTGCTCACTACGCCACTGGAGTCAAGCTATCCTGGCTGAAGGGGGGTGAAACCCCGAAACCGGTCCTAGGATGCTTGATTCCGGTCCAGGGAAGACATGGCTTGGCAGTTCGGGCTGGACTGTTCCCATGAGGCACAGGATCAAGACTGATTTGCATATGGCCATGTCTGAACTGGGGTGGCGTGGTGAGCAAAATAACGATGGATTAAACCCAGATCTGTGACTTGGTGTGAATGTTTTGCCAATGTGCAACATTCCATCCATCATCTTGTGTGTTTGCTAAGGTAAAATGTTCGGCATGTGAATTTAAGTTTTGCATGTCTTGATAACTCTTACATTTGTTTTCTTCTCTACTGACAGTCCAGCCTGTTCCATGGGGTTACCTTACTACACTTAATAAGTGATAATGTTTAATTGGAAACAGGTAGGAATGTTGAAAGTGGTCTCTAAACAATTATAATTTAAAACCCTCTTTATTAGTAATGTTGGATGATTTTAAGTCTCAGTTCTGAAAATACAACTTTTAGAAAGTTGATGTGTTCTTGTTGCAGACATGTGGTTTTCTGCATCTAGGTTCACATGGCTAGGTGTAGCTGACAGTTGGTCTTTGTGCATTGCTTCCAGACAGCAAGACAAAGGGGGAATAGGTGTTGGCAAGATGGGCATCTTTGACTTCATGGGGGTTGAGGCTGTCACCTAAAACATTTGCAGATGAAAATACCTCTGTCACTCACAAAGGGTTTCACATTAGT
The DNA here is from genome assembly GCF_964204655.1 of Triturus cristatus. Classification (NCBI taxonomy): domain Eukaryota; kingdom Metazoa; phylum Chordata; class Amphibia; order Caudata; family Salamandridae; genus Triturus; species Triturus cristatus. Next base: position 241,780,331 of record NC_140582.1, read on the forward strand.
CTTTTGTGCCCTCAGACTATCTAGGGGCAAGGCTGGGAGGCAGGAAATTTCAGAAACCTCTTTATGGGGAGGACTCTAGAAGCTTCTCCCACTTCAAAGTGGACACCAGCTATAAATAGTTGACCCGCTGACCCAACACTTCAGTACGCATGTGGACCTGTGGAAAACTCAGAAGAAGGACTGCTGTACTGCTCTGCTGCAAGAAGGTCTGCTATGCTGTCCTGCTGCCTGGGTGAGAAGGACTGGACCTACATCTTGATCCCAGGACTACTATAGTGACTCGAAGGGCTAGTTGGCTGGCATCCTGGTCAGAGCCTTAGGGCCAGAAAAGGCTCTAACCTCTTTGACCCCTGCACCTGGACCAGACCTGCTCTGAGCTTGCCACCTAAGTGGTGCCCCCCTAGTCCTAGACCATTGGAAGTGAGTCTGAAGGTGCTGTGCCAGCCCAGCTGTGGCCTTTTGGACAGAACTGAATCAGTGCAATGCATCTCCTCGCAATCCTGCATTGGAACCACTGCTTAGCGACAAATCCTTAGAGCAGGATCTCGCATGAGTGTGCAAGACCAGAGGAGGGATAAATGGTAAAAAGCAAGTGACTTTTAAAGCCCACACAAACAAGGTAACTTTACTTGCAATTAACAAAATGAACCTTTAAAAATTGTGCAAATAATGAGAAATATCAAATATGTTAGAAATGTAAGTCATATTTTGTATTCAGGAGTACATACTTCTCAAATGAAAGTTTGTATTTTCATATTTACCAACACGAAGACACTTATTACAAATGTATTATCAATAAAAGGGGGGAGCTGGGGTAAAGGTTAGGTTCACCCTCCACGGTTCATATGGTTCAGAACAATCTGCAAATGTCAGATACAGAAAACCTAACCATGGGAATGGGGATTCCGCTGAATGTGCGGAACGAAACCCCTGTCCTAAGAAAAGAAAATTATTTTCTTGAGTCCCCTCACTCACCCAGGGTTGTCCCTAGGTGACATGCTTCATCATTGGGGCCATCCCGAACAGCTACTGTTTGGGGCGTGCTGCGACGTGCGGAACTACTACGTAGGAGCACTTTATTTGTGAAAAATGTGTAGTGCAATGTTGGTGGAGTGGTGTGATGAAGTTAACCTCAGTTTCACACTGAACCTCGTGGAGCCTACTTTTCCCAGGCCGTGTCTTCAGTTGGTCTCAGGTCTTTACTAGAGTTCTGGGGAAACCCAGAAGGATCTGGATATTTCTGCACATGCACAGGCTACAACATCAGTCCCTCTACATGTATTGCAAGTTTGAGGTGCAATAATGGAATTACATACATGCCCAATTTATTTGTGATTTATGTGATTCATTTTCTTCTTTTTATACATGTACAGTTGCATTATAATGAGAGACCTGAAAAAGCACACATTGGCATTGGACCTCCTTGATTATACCGCTGTCAATCCACTGCTTGTATGACCTAAACTGTGAACTTACCTGACATTTCCATCAGGCCCAGCCTGATCATACCAACATGTATTCTTCAACTGTCTTGCCCTATCACCATGGTGATGATCTACTTGCCTTGCTTGGTGTCGTGGCAACATGGACTGGAGTCCCACACAAGCAGTTAAACACCCAAGACCTGGCCTTCCCTCTTGTGTGTCTTCTACTGTTCATTTTATCCCACACACTTCTGCCCATTTGTGCTGATGCTTATTTATCAATGTTAGGGGCATATGTACTAAGAAGTGGCAGAGTAAGGCATTATCTGTCATGGCTTAACGCCTCACTCCGCCACTTCAGAAACACAAGGCTGCACCATATTTGCATGGATATGGTGCAGCCTTGTGTTTCCCCCTGTGCTAGTGTTACACTTAGCAGTGTAGAGCCAAAGCAGGCACCCTTGCACTAAACGAGAAGGAATATAGTATTTCTCCTCATTTCGCCACGTTAAGACCAGGTTTTTCCTGGTCTTCATTTTGGTGCTGCCTCCTATTTACGCTATCCTTGTAAATACGGGGCAGCATCAAAATCCATGGGTGTTGCTGTGAAACGCCCTCCGCAACACCCACTGCCCACCACTTTCACGCTAAGCATAGCGTGTAAGGGGGCCTTATTGACAAGGCAGCATTACGCTGCCTTGTTTATAAGGCAAATCCCCTATCGCCACAGAAACGTCACAAACAATTATGTTCCCGTGGCAATAGGGGCTTGTACATATGCCCCTTAGTTTCTTGCACTTAACATTTGCGTATATCCTAATCTGTGCAAATATTTTTCTTTAACTCACGTTTAACATTCCTTCATAAACAATCAAGTGTTCTTTACTTGTTGTCTTTCCAAGGTCTACATTGACTATTTTGAAAGTATATTGTGATCTTTTCAATCAGTGTATTCTCTGTTTGTAGACCATGTATGGACTCCACTATGGAGAACTCTGCACAGTGGGAACAGGAGCACTTGAGGAAAGTCACTTGACCATCTCACCAGTATGCCTGGAAACTTGCACCTGGCCCAGTTTCCATTCCTACTATTATTAGGAATGCTGGTGAATCAGGAATAAACATAAAAATTCGATCAGGCAGGGGAAGAAATCTCTCCACATAGTAGTATATTTGGTTTTGAGAATAGGCCCCGACTGTGGAACCAAAGAAAGCCCTGGCAAAAATGCTCAACCAGCCAGCTCCCTTTGTCTCCCCCCGCATCAATGTTTCCCTCTATCTTGCTCCTTCTCAGCTCTTTTCCTTCTCCCTCCCTGGTCACTTTCTCTTCACCTTCACCTTCACCCGCCATCTCAATCTTTCTCTCTCTCCTCTCTTGAAATCTCTCTAATACCTGCTGCAATAAACCTCGGGGAGTTGGGGAAAGAGACAGAGGCATCAGCATTGGCCTTGAGCTTTCAAAATCAGCCCCCTAGGGCTCCAGCCCACTGGGGAAATATCTGGGAAATTAAACGGCCTGCACCGCAGAATATTGTTTTCCTGCAAAATCACTTTCTGGTTGCTTTTAACCACTGTCTTGCTGTCTGGGGGGAAGGGGAACAGATAGCAATTTGGAAATAAATGTTGCTTTATCAAGCAGTAAATGTCCTTCCAAGGGCCAGGCGAATATTATGAGTAACTAGGGTAATAGTAATCCCTCCACAGGGATAAGCCGCACCTATAGTTGATGATGTCAGTCAATACTTAGGTAGTCAATAGCGTATTTACAATTCAAAAAAGTGGGGTGCTGTGTACACTGATAGCACTGATTACCCAACAGTGCTGGCGGCAAGTAAACAAGAAACCTGCACATACAAATCAAAATTGTCAGTAATAGCACTCCCTAGTACAAATACATTTGGCGCTCTTCGCCCAAGATAGAAATAGTAAATGGTTACGTTTTCTTTGTGGCACAACTTTGAGCAAATCTAAGATATAGTGATGTTGTGTTCTTTCAATAAAATCTCCACTCCCGATGTGTATTCGTCTTCTTTATTTCATATGAAGAGTATTCCAACAAGAAGTAGAGATAAAGCCAACACGTGTTTCGTCTGTACCATAATGCGTAATCAGACTTTTTCAAGGTTGGAAAAAACAAAAATTCACATAGTATGTGAGCCTACACAAGCAAGTTGACATAACATGATATTTAAACCATTATGAATTGAAATCCTGTCCATAATATTAATAGACATGAAAAATATGAAAGAAGAGAAAAGAAAAAAAGTTGCACAATGACCCTGTGCCATAGTGAAAATGGGTCAAAAACAAAAGTCAACCCAAAAGTAGAAATTGAATGCAGTGTATTAGTATCACGTAAAAAGAAAAGAGTCCATAGTGATCATCTACCACTAGATAAGTCAATCTGTGATATCCGATATGCAGAACTAAGAGCATGAAAAACGAAAAACGAAAAACACGCACCAGATACACGAGTCAGAACAAATTTCAATGGTCATCTGGTAATCAACTTTCAGATATCCAGACAAAAACGAGGGGGGAATAAACGAGCTGTCAAAAAGGAAAGGTGTATGATCACTTAAATTGAATCAATCATGTAGTAATTCCAGAAAAACATAGAGCCTCGAATACATGGTTCGATTGTCAGTTACAGTCATAAAAATACAAGTTCCTGTATATGCCAGGAAGTCTATCTGCCTACATATTGTGGCTAGTATTCTATACAATTCACTACGTGTTAGCCATTATGCCAGCACTAGTGGTTACATTAGAGTTTAACACTCATAGTCCCATGATAGATAAACCGACACCTCCCAAAAAGAGCGGGGAACACACATTTGCACTGTGCAAAAAATATTCAAAATTCTAATTTACTGAAACATAGTTTTGTTGTCAGAATAAATAGCGCATGTCATAAAGCGGAGTAAGCAAAGTAACTATGTCAGTGTACACGTAGCACAAGCATACGTGTTATTATAGTTTAGTTGTCAATAATATTAAAAAGATTCATGGAAAATGGCATTAGGGAAGAAAAAAATATAGCACTCACCAATGTCATGTAATAAACGACCAGAGTAGAGTCAATTAACAAAGCGATGGCCTTTAGGATATGTAAATCGATAAGCGTTGACCACTTATATCATCAATTCATCAATAGTCATGGATATATTCACCTAAATGCATAAAGTAAAATAAGACTTTAAGCTAAGTAAAAAGGTCCAAGTATACAGTAAGTATACCAGAATATGTGCCCAAATTTAAAAGCACTCACCTAAACGAGTCGAGTGTTAAATACACGATGCAACTTTCAAGAGTTAGGTAAAATACTTCTGTTCGTAAATACAACCACACCACAGGCAGCCAAACCTTGATAAGTCGGCTCCCTGAAAATACAATAAAGAAATGTTATTTTATATAAATGGACAGAGAGGATATCGTCTTAAGCCAAGAAAGTAGTGCTAAAGTGGTCGATATTGAATTGAATCCCAAATGCCTACCTAATATCCGTAGTGGCTTCAACAAATGGAGTAGCGTCCAATACACTCCTACTACCGTGAATCCCCGGTCGGACTGACCCTCTTTTGACGAAAGAACTGAGGTAGTCACATGATTGTCCACAGTCATGTGATCTTTGCATCTAACTGTTACACAGGAAACAGGCGTGTTAAGAAAATGAGGCCGCCATATTGGAGAGTGTCATATAGAGCAGTCAATGAACAGACATCCCCCTCCATATCAGAGAAAGGTCAAATAAAACTTTAATGGGTTGCAAAAAATGGACAGTTGATATTTTGAACTTATGTCATGGATCTGACATGATTTACTTATCGTCCTGATTGAATCGTACAAAATCCTGTATAATGGTCAAATGATCATAACGATAACGGAAATATGTCTAGTTCCATTGTAAACTCACAAAAAAGGATCGTCCGCCATATTGGAGAGTGTCATATAGAGCTGTCGATGGATAGACAGCCCCCTCCATATATAAAAAAGAGATCAAATAAAACCTAACTAGGTTACCAAAAATGGACAATTAGTATTATAGACCTGTGTCATGGACCTGACATGATTTACATATCGTCCTGGTTAAATTGCACCAAATCGCGTATAATGGTCAAACGGTCATACCGGTAGCGGAAAACTGTCTAGTTCAGTTGTGGACTCGTGAAAACTATGTCAGTGTACACATAGCACAAGCATACGTGTTATTATAGTTTAGTTGTCAATAATATTAAAAAGATTCATGGAAAATGGCATTAGGGAAGAAAAAAATATAGCACTCACCAATGTCATGTAATAAACGACCAGAGTAGAGTCAATTAACAAAGCGATGGCCTTTAGGATATGTAAATCGATAAGCGTTGACCACTTATATCATCAATTCATCAATAGTCATGGATATATTCACCTAAATGCATAAAGTAAAATAAGACTTTAAGCTAAGTAAAAAGGTCCAAGTATACAGTAAGTATACCAGAATATGTGCCCAAATTTAAAAGCACTCACCTAAACGAGTCGAGTGTTAAATACACGATGCAACTTTCAAGGAGTTAGGTAAAATACTTCTGTTCGTAAATACAACCACACCACGGGCAGCCAAACCTTGATAAGTCGGCTCCCTGAAAATACAATAAAGAAATGTTATTTTATATAAATGGAAAGAGAGGATATCGTCTTAAGCCAAGAAAGTAGTGCTAAAGTGGTCGATATTGAATTGAATCCCAAATGCCTACCTAATATCCGTAGTGGCTTCAACAAATGGAGTAGCGTCCACTACACTCCCACTACCGTGAATCCCCGGTCGGACTGACCCTCTTTTGACGAAAGAACTGAGGTAGTCACATGATTGTCCACAGTCATGTGATCTTTGCATCTAACTGTTACACAGGAAACAGGCGTGTTAAGAAAATGAGGCCGCCATATTGGAGAGTGTCATATAGAGCAGTCAATGAACAGACATCCCCCTCCATATCAGAGAAAGGTCAAATAAAACTTTAACGGGTTGCAAAAAATGGACAGTTGATATTTTGAACTTATGTCATGGATCTGACATGATTTACTTATCGTCCTGATTGAATCGTACTAAATCCCGTATAATGGTCAAATGATCATAACGATAACGGAAATATGTCTAGTTCCATTGTAAACTCACAAAAAAGTATTGTCCGCCATATTGGAGAGTGTCATATAGAGCTGTCGATGGATAGACAGCCCCCTCCATATATAAAAAAGAGATCCAATAAAACCTAACTAGGTTACCAAAAATGGACAATTAGTATTATAGACCTGTGTCATGGACCTGACATGATTTACATATCGTCCTGGTTAAATTGCACCAAATCGCGTATAATGGTCAAACGGTCATACCGGTAGCGGAAAACTGTCTAGTTCAGTTGTGGACTCGTGAAAACGATCGTCCTAAGTCCAAAATAAGTGTGTTTACATATTAGTAAAGCAAAATCAAATGAAAATAGAAAATGGAAGGAAGTTAGACAAGAAACCGGTTTGTTAAGAAAACAGAAAGAGGACTTGGTATAGTTATTATCAGTAGACAGGTAAACTTTGGTAGACAAAACGTCATAATCTAAGCATGCTATTTGCAATTATTTGTATAACGATACCACATGAGTAATACATGCAAAGGGATAGTTGTAAGGTGTCTAGCAAATTACAGCAGAGCTAGATACATATTATCCTTATTCTGTATCATAGGATATCATATTGATATTCAGTAGATGATGATACAAACAATTGAAGGAACAAATGTCATTGATTATTGTAACATCAATAGTCATGTACAAAGGACTTGTCGTGTTGCAAACAGATAAAGAGAGGAAACAGAACCAAAGAGCTGCCTAACTGGATCTAAAATGAATTGTAAGTTGTTAAGAAGATTACATATTCATTATAAAAGTTACATGATTGTTAGATATAGTTGGACTGTTAACAACAATCATATACAAGCAATGTGTGTGCTATCAAAGTCATAGTATACAATGGTCCTGAGCAGACACTAAATTTTACATAAAATTAAATATAGACCACAATGGGTTACTATACACATCCGATGTCCAGCCGGACAGGGGATTTTTATTTTTCAGATACTAAAGGATATGGTCAAGGATAATGAAAACACTACATTTATCGTGGGGCACAATCCTGCACCCTACAGCATGGGGAACGTGCGGGGGGAAAAAAGGGAATAACAATGCAGACAGTTTAGGACAAACAACAGTTACAGGCAAAGACTGAGAGCCGTTGCAACTTGCAGGCATAAATGAAGTTGTAGCAAGTTTGACAAAATAGAGACCACAACGAGTAAGCACAATGGATATTTGTGGCACTATTTTTAAAAAGTCGACGTTTCGATCCCAAGCTCATTGATTAACGGGATCATCTTCAGGACTAAATTTATAACATTTGCCTGGTTTTTAACGCCTGTCAGAGTAAAGAAAACAAAGAAAATTGCTTGTGTGAACAAGGGAAAACTTAGAACATGTTAAGATTACTCGAAAGTTATAGCATGTCAGAAGGTCAAGCTTATCAATTGTGCACATGGAGTTGTGGTTAAAACGATCGTGCTCGGGCCTATTCCGGTCAAGTGAGTGGGGATTTGTTTGTGAGTGTGCTATGGCAAGCAGGATTTAATAAGTGACATTCAATGGGGAAATGATGAATGACTGGAGGTGTTTGGAAGTTTAAGGCATCGGTGGGCTACCTAGTTTCTACGTAAAAATGGTTTAAAAACTAGAACCACGTGAGTTATTAAAGGTGTGTGAATGTGCATTCCGATCGTGAGCGGCTTGGGGGACAGTCGTATTTATTAAAAAATAAGAACCGGTATTGGGAGGACGTGAAGTTATGAGAAACACGTAACCGGGGGTGTTAACCATTACGGAATGGCGCGTGACTCAGTGAGAAAAGTAAGTGTAACATGTATGCTTACCCCAATTGAGGACATAGGGGTATCACATATGGCAGGTCAGAGTGGAAACTGACAATGAAGAACAGCGTTGTTGCTTTTGGTTTGGTCGCTGTGTGGTAAATAAAATAAATATTACCGGACTGAATTTCATGCGGAATCTTAAAATAAAGTAAAATAGCTCAAAATAACAAGAGGCAGAATCCGTGGTATAAGAGGTTTTCTAATGGGCTTTATTCCATTCAAAATGGCCGACTCGAGTGGCGGCCTTCAGGTTCCGTCACCACGAGGGTTCAGGAAGTGAAGTACAATAATTTATTAACAGACATGTATTTTTATAATAAGTTCATTACAATGAAACGAATGTAGAAGGCGTAACATTTGATAAGAAAAATGACGTGACAGTGACATAATCGAAACTAGGCGTAATAAGGAATAAAAGAAACATGATTGGTTAGGATTATCAGACATAGGTGGATCTATAAGATAATACTTGGCATAGATGCGCGCGCAGCAGCATGACGTGTAATTGACGTGCAACTAGGGGTTGAAGGGGACTTGACATTAACTCTACATATGGAGACGAAAAGTCTGAGGGGTCAAGTCAACCTAATCCCAAATCATATCTAACATCCTATGTTTAGAGAACTATGTTATCCACAAGGAAGGACTCTCGGACAGAATCTATTCTATACTAACTGTGTGTGCGTGTACAAGCGTCTAAGTGTCTATATGAGATGCGAGGGATAGAAAATTTTCCATGGCAACAGGGCTATGAATCACTTGCAGGAGGACGGAAAGGCTGAGTCCTCTGCTTGTGAGCTAAAGGAAATGTTTACCTAAATCACTGGACAGGAATGCATCGGCTGGAGAGCAAAATAGATAATTCGAAGGTGAAATACAACTTCTTGGCAGACAGGCGAAAACTAGCCGAGGCAGGCACCGTTAGCTGCACAGGGAGTAGGACAAAGTTCATGGATACAGATGCGAGCTCAAGCTGAAGCTGTCAGAGACAGAGAGCAGGGAAAGGCTTTGAGGACAGAATCGGGCCTACTCGCCTGAACTGTAAAAATGGAGTAACTCAGCCATGTAAAGTCGGTGGCCTGTCATGCTTAGGAATCGAATATCCAGCCCATAGATGGCGGATCTGACAGAGAACATGTTGACGGTAGACACACATATGTTTGCGTCTTAGAAACTGGAACTGGAGGGAACATACATGTACTTGTAACATGTATATAGAACCGTTGGGGTCCAAGATAGGGGACATAACTGATCAGGAAAATCCACATTTCCACATTCCCTCCTTGTCCCCTTCTTGCCCTTCACGAGACATCAATCTTCATCATTCCATTGATTTGCTCATGGAGCATCATTTCTTCTTCCTTCTTCTTCCGGCATTTTGAACGAGAACTGTGATATGGATTGCATGATGTGGCACACAGACCACAAATCGCTGGTCCACATTGTAGGCATAAACAACAACTGAAGAGCATAAGAAGGCCAATACCTAGGAAGGATAGAACTCTCCATCCCCAGGCTGATATCACATTCCAAAACCACCCGGACCACGTCCAAGTGCCTGGATTCTCGTGTATCTGGCTTACAATCTTATGAAGGCGTGTTATGGCTTTATATACAGATGGCGAATTTTCTGGTATGAATATGCAGCAGCTGGATCCGATGACCCTGCAAGCTCCGCCCCTATCGGCCAGGATGACGTCAAGGACAAGACGATTCTGGAGAACAACAATTCTCATCACTGATTGTTCCTCTGTCAGATTGCCTAGGGCGACTATAGTCTCGTTTACTACGGCTTCAAGAGTCTTGGTGAGTCTGCGTATCAGCTTACTATTTGATATTGTACCTATATAGGGAAAGATACCTTTATTGAAATCTACATACTTGTCCCATGCTGTCTCAGTATAATCGACAACTGGGAGATCTCTTTGCTCTCTATTGTGTACTAAATGAACATTTCGATAATAATCAGGAGGAGCTAGGAAAACAGGTGGCAGAAGGAATGCGATGTAACAGGTACCATCCCAATCTAGAGGCAGACGCATATATGCCGTCTGACCACATATGAAGTAAGAATGGCGAGAAGCTCTAAATGAAGATTTACCTTGATCACTATATTCTACTGTAGTAACGCATTGGCTATGGCCCATGTGTATGGAACCAACTTTTCTTACACATAATTCACCCTTTACTGGAAATACTGACATAGTGGGCAGAATTAGTTCAACTTCGGATTTGACATTCAAAATCATAAGATTAGGCGTAAAATTACCTAATTTATACACTTCATTTTCTAAATCAGTTCCTGTTCTACTGGGGTGACCCTCCTTATTGGGGTGACAGACTTTGAATAAAACTAGATTCAGATTTCCCCATATCCAATGTTGTTGATAAACTGCTGTGTCTGGGTCTATGGAATTTAATAAACTAAACCATGCTCCACAGGAGCCATTGTGTGTGAACGGATGTGGAAAGAAAGGCAGAACTCCTTTGTTATTCTGATAGGGAGGGAGTCGGCCACACACCCAACAATTGGTGACATTACTAGTCTGATGGGAATGATGTAACATACTAATGAATGTGTTATTACGCAGCGCAAGTCTATAAGATAATTCATGTGGCGGTAGGTCACTAAAAGAATGTTCTGCAGCAACATTATAAACATGTCTAGAGATAGGATGATATATGTGCAAAATCACACTCGTAATAATTACTAAAATACTCAATAAAAACAAAATTAATAATGTCCTCATACAGTAGCTACGCAGTGATTTACAATACGCCTGTCGTTTCAACATTTCTCGGGTATTTTCTCTACTCAGGTCCAAGGGATACATGTCGGAGACAATTCAACCGCTTCACCTTGGAGAGGACTTAAACAATCAAATTGCTCGACTGTTTGGGCCTAAGCTTTAATTTATAGCACTGAGAGTCATTCTGTTCAACAAAAGGAAGTTTTGAATCAGTCTGTGAGGGAGTGCAGGGCACAGTGTCTATATCTGAAGGTAGTCCATGAAATTTTTTGACGTGACTTGAATGAATCCACCCTTTGCGTCCCTCGATCTTCACGGCTGTTCTTGTGGTCAACAGGACCAACTTGGGTGCTTTCCACCTGGGCTCCAGTTGACTTTTCCTGTCGAAATTTCTCACAAAGACAAGATTACCCGGAACAACGTCATGGGGTTTCGCCTCAGTGTTGTCGGGAAAGGCTGCAGCTACCTGTGAACGAGAAGATTGTAGTGCAGACATCAAGGAAGCCAAGTAATCTGTCAGCATGTTACAGTCAATGTCAGTTATTTTGCGTGGTATAGGCGTCCCCCACATATTTGGTGGTCTACCAAAGATCACCTCATACGGGGATAGCCCTGTTCTAGAGTGTGCTACCATTCTCATGTAAAAGAGTGCAACTGGTAATGCTACTATCCAGTCGACACCTTTCTCTCTACATATTTTGGACAGTCTGATTTTCAGTGTCTGGTTATGTCTTTCTACAAGACCTGCTGCCTCGGGGTGTCGGACACAGTGGAATTTCCACTGATATCCCAACAAGAGTGAGACATGTTTCATTAATTCGGATGAGAAAGGCTGACCGTTATCTGAATATACAACACGTGGTAAACCGTACCGTGGGAAGAATTCTCGAACTAGCTGCTTGGCAGTAGTCGGGGCAGTGTAATCTGATACGGGATACGCCTCTGTCCAACGGGAGAGAGCGCAGACAACTACGAGAACATATTTGAATCCTCGACAACGTTCCATCTGAATATAATCCATCTGGAGGACTTCAAAAGGATGGTCAGGAGGCTGAAATCCACCCTGCTCTACGGGAACACTCTTTCCTGGATTAAACTGACAACATATCATACAGGTACGAACTTTTTGTTTAGCTGCTGCTCGTAAATGTTTATTGAACCAAATGTGCTGAATGCTGTCTAGCATAGCCTTCTCTCCTAAATGTGCTGGACTGTGAACTGTAGCTATAATGGCTTGAACCATGGAATCAGGGAGAAACCATACAGATTTCTCCTTCGTCATCCATCCTTGATCTGTCTGGATCCCTCCTAGTTCCGTCCACTTCTTTATTTCTTCTGCTGTGGCATGTGTCTGTATGTCAATTACGTCAAGTGCGGGATCCTTAATTGTCATACACTGTGTTGGTGTCTGAACTATTGGCTTTGTCATGTCTAATGTGCGATTCTGAGCAGTCTGTTTAGCTGTTCTGTCAGCTAAATCATTTCCTTGAGAAATGGTATCAGTAACCTTCGTGTGTGCTTTACATTTCATAATCGATATAGCAGTGGGTAAGTGTATTGCGTCTAACAAGGCATGAATGAGGGGTCCGTGCTGAATGTGGGCACCATGGGACGTTAAATAACCTCTCTCTCGCCATAGCACGCCGAAGTCGTGTACAACTCCGAATGCATAACGTGAGTCAGTGTATACATTAACTTTCTTATTTGTGGCTTGAATACAGGCTTGCGTTAGAGCAATAAGTTCTGCTGCTTGGGCTGACAAAGTATCTATACAATTTGTCTCAATAACTTCAGTGTCTGTTGTGACTGCATACGCGGCCACTAAATCTCCTGTACTTGTTCTCATGCACGATCCGTCTACATACAACGTCAGGTCTGGATCTAACAATGGAACGTCTGTCAAGTCTTGTCTAGGTTTCGTCTTTATTTCAATGATTTCAACACAGTCATGAGCTAGTGGGTCTGTTCCAATTACAGGTAATAGTGTAGCAGGATTCAATGTATTACACCGTCGGATCTCTATGTGTGGTTGAAACAATGTCAGTTCATAACCGGTAAGTCTTGCTATGGTCAAGTGTTGTGTTTGTGTTCGGTTCACAAGAATCTCTACTGCATGTGGTACTTGTACTGTCAATGGGTGTCCTAACACTATGGCATCGCTTTGTCTGATTGCTAAAGCTGTCGCTGCCACTGATTTCAGGCATGCAGGCAAAGCCTGAGCTACGGGATCTAATGTACTGGAAAAATAGGCACATGGCTTGCGTGATCCTGCTTGATCCTGAGTGAGTACTGACAAGGCAGTACCTTCGCGTTCTGTAACAAAGAGTGTAAAAGGTTTGCTATAACATGGTGTTGCTAAAACAGGTGCTTGACATAAAGCTTCCTTTAGGCTTTCAAAAGCTTGTGTATGTTCCTGAGTCCAAGGGAGAACAGTCGATGTGGCTGCCTCCTGTGTGGTTAACTGAATGAGTGGTTTTGCTAGAAATGCGTACTGAGGGATCCACTGCCTACAATATGAAGTGAGGCCTATGAAAGCTCGCACCTCCTTCTGTGTCTGGGGTATTGACATATTAGCAATTAACTGGATGTGATCTGGTGTAAGCTGCCTTCCCTCCTTGGACAGCGAGTGACCAAGATAAATAACTCGCTGAACACAGAATTGCAGCTTAGAAGGGGACACCTTGTGCCCCTTGTCGGCTAGGAAATGTAAAACTGTCAGAGAAGCTTTTTCACATTCTGGCTCGCTTCTCGCGGTGATCAGCAGATCATCGACATATTGAAGCAGTGCTGTATTGACTGGCATGTGGATACTGTCAAGTTCTCGTTTCAGTGCTTGGCTGTAGATGCTGGGGCTTTCTGTGAATCCTTGGGGAGCGCGTGAGAATTTAAAGCTGCGCCCATTTGTGGTCAAATTCGAAATACCCACAATTCTTTTTCCAAGCTAAACTTGTCACTAATTATTTTTCGTTAACACTTTGTACATTAGGGGTGTCATCAAATCACAGGAGTTGCTCCTTCTCTAGCTGCACCCCTCTCAATTTCCTATTGACAATGTAGTCAAATGTTGGACCATGTAAACACCAGCTATGCGCTGTTCATTTGGTGGGGGGTTCAAGAACCTTTGGGCTACTATGTAATTAATATATGTATTATAACTGGTCTTTTTACTGGGGCCACTCTTGCTAGGTCCTCTGAAAGGACGGGATAAATACCAGCAACGTCAGTATTTCTTTTTCTGTCAGCCTGCGCTCATTTTACCAGCTCAAATTCCTCCTGTAACATCTCATCCTTGGCTTTTCCAGACTCCAGTCCACTCCTCTCTGCTTCGTGAAACACTTACTCTGACCTTCTATGTGACGCCTTGCGCCAAAAACTCAATGGCATCCTTTCAAGCTGGTCTACATTTTCTCTTTCATAAGAGTGTTTCGTTGTCCATCTTTTACTCGTATACCTTCCTCAACTAACACGTTTTCTCGGGCTTTGTCTGAATCCTCCCTACTTTTCTCTTCTTTTCTGAGCGCTTACTCTGTGCGTCTATGCTATTCTTTACGCCATAATTCAACAGCGTCTTTCTGTGACTGTCTAGCTTTCCTCTTCCACAACTCTTCTTCGACTTTCATGATACATTCGGCATCCCAGGTCCCAGCTACGGGCCATCTCTGACTTTCTGGTAACTCTTTGGTGTAGTCCACCCATAGATCAAGGAATAATATGGCGTCTAAGCCATGCTTGTGAAAAATAAAATGTCCTGTAGTGTCTCTAGGAGGAATAGGAACTGCTTCTTCAAGCACCCCTTTTCTGGTAGTAATCTGTCTTAACTTCGAGAAGAGCGGCATATTGACAACTGATCTGATACTTACTCTTGAACTTACTTAATACGAAAAGCACAATAATGAACAGTGAACAATGAACAGTCATTCATACCACAATATGCAAGACATTTCTGACTACTTTAAACATTAAACATTAAACATTTTATAATGGTCGACAATGATGACAGTCTGCTTAACTAATCACCACGCTGAATTCTTGACAATGACTGAATACTTCGGAATACTTGATATACTGCTAAACAGTACATATACACTGCTAAACAGTGCAGACCGGATTTGTGTACCCAAATCCGTCTTGACCGGCACAACCTATGTGCGCGTCAACACGCCTCCCCGGCGATGGTACTCACCGAGTAGCTCCTTGAAACGGAAGGCCTCAGAGAATGGACAGGACTCGATAACTGCGGACATCGGACCCTCTGGACGTCGGGCTTTCGGAAAACCTGGTGGGCCTCTGTATACCTCGGATCTTGCTCTCTCAGCTAGGCTCTGGTCGGGATACTTCGCACTTCTCACCGCCTCGTCTGGGTTGATCGCAGCCTCAGTCGCCCCCGCTTGACCGGAGGGAGCTTACAGGAAATCCTGCTGGTACGCGTTTATGGTCCGTCCAGCTGTGGCAGGAGACCGGGCCTGCAACGCACCGCCGGCGCGTGAGATGAGAAAGTGTCCCTGTTCGGGCGCCATTATGTGGTAAATAAAATAAATATTACCGGACTGAATTTCATGCGGAATCTTAAAATAAAGTAAAATAGCTCAAAATAACAAGAGGCAGAATCCGTGGTATAAGAGGTTTTCTAATGGGCTTTATTCCATTCAAAATGGCCGACTCGAGTGGCGGCCTTCAGGTTCCGTCACCACGAGGGTTCAGGAAGTGAAGTACAATAATTTATTAACAGACATGTATTTTTATAATAAGTTCATTACAATGAAACGAATGTAGAAGGCGTAACATTTGATAAGAAAAATGACGTGACAGTGACATAATCGAAACTAGGCGTAATAAGGAATAAAAGAAACATGATTGGTTAGGATTATCAGACATAGGTGGATCTATAAGATAATACTTGGCATAGATGCGCGCGCAGCAGCATGACGTGTAATTGACGTGCAACTAGGGGTTGAAGGGGACTTGACATTAACTCTACATATGGAGACGAAAAGTCTGAGGGGTCAAGTCAACCTAATCCCAAATCATATCTAACATCCTATGTTTAGAGAACTATGTTATCCACAAGGAAGGACTCTCGGACAGAATCTATTCTATACTAACTGTGTGTGCGTGTACAAGCGTCTAAGTGTCTATATGAGATGCGAGGGATAGAAAATTTTCCATGGCAACAGGGCTATGAATCACTTGCAGGAGGACGGAAAGGCTGAGTCCTCTGCTTGTGAGCTAAAGGAAATGTTTACCTAAATCACTGGACAGGAATGCATCGGCTGGAGAGCAAAATAGATAATTCGAAGGTGAAATACAACTTCTTGGCAGACAGGCGAAAACTAGCCGAGGCAGGCACCGTTAGCTGCACAGGGAGTAGGACAAAGTTCATGGATACAGATGCGAGCTCAAGCTGAAGCTGTCAGAGACAGAGAGCAGGGAAAGGCTTTGAGGACAGAATCGGGCCTACTCGCCTGAACTGTAAAAATGGAGTAACTCAGCCATGTAAAGTCGGTGGCCTGTCATGCTTAGGAATCGAATATCCAGCCCATAGATGGCGGATCTGACAGAGAACATGTTGACGGTAGACACACATATGTTTGCGTCTTAGAAACTGGAACTGGAGGGAACATACATGTACTTGTAACATGTATATAGAACCGTTGGGGTCCAAGATAGGGGACATAACTGATCAGGAAAATCCACATTTCCACAGCTGTGAAAAAAGTTACATTGTGGTTGGATTTGGTGTGTCATAATCGATGTGGGGTTGGGATGTAAATGACTCTAGGGCACATACCTTGCAGTTAAGGTTTCTATAAAACTTAGTGGGCGCTGGAGCGTGCTGCTCCTTGCCTGGATCGGCTGTTGGGTAGTTAGACTGTGGTGCAGATGGGCCACATTTCAATGCACCAAGTTATTGCTTCAATATACTAATATGTTACAGTCCAAGCTTGAAGGAATTGAAAATAAGGGGAGGTTTTAGTCAAAGGCTGCCTAAGTGAGGAAAAATCCTTAAAACAGTCAATTACATCGGGGTGAGGGGTTGTCTTACCTGTGGAGAGATACAGCAATGGAGATCTCTGTCCTCAGCAACAATGTGCTGTGTAGTAACCGGCTCAATGGCAGGCACTGGGCGCTGGTGCTTAGTGCTCTCATTTAAATAGAGCGGGAAACCACTGAAGGACCTCAGAGGGGTGCCAAAAGGGAGGAAGGACTATGGATGAGTGATAGCTGTGTGTAACAGCGGTGGCCATCTTGGGTGAGTGAAAAACCAAGTGCGGTTAGTGTGAAGTGCAATGCAAGGGCGTGCGTAAGTGTCAATGTGTGACAAAAAAGGAGTAATTTACGCATTAACTTATTACAGTTATTTACAGAACATGCTTGGGATAATGGCCTGCACAATTGGAAGTAAAATTTGAACATGTACTGACGAATGTGGTATATACAGTTGAAAGTCACAGTTTGTGGCATATACAGGTACAAGTCAAGGTTAAGAATTTTCTCAAGAGATCAGCCAGAACAACCAATTAAAATCCAAGGTGTTGCAGTATGGTATTAGTCAATTCATAAGAGGGTAGTCCAGTCCTCATTCCTATTCAGGCCATTTTTGATTGTATCAAAAAGGATTATTACTTTTAGTTCTTCACGGTTTAACAAATGGGTCATGTTGCCTCCTCTCTGTGGCAATTTGAGTACCTTCAGAATCGTCCAGCGGATGTCATCTTCGTTGTGTTTGGCATCCGTGAAATGTTCCACCAGTGGTGCGTTGGGTGTGTTACACCTGATACGACTTCTGTGCTTTCCAGTTCTTGTCTTTACTTTTTGTGTAGTCTGGCCAATGTACTGGCTAGTGTTAGGAATAGATATTGCAACTGAAACCCTTAAAACATTAGATGCTGAGATTTTGGACATTGAAAAGCAGCTTCAGGACTCAGGAAGTACAGAAGAAACCAAGAAATTATTAGAACAGGTCGAAAAAACAATGGCTGACTTCCATAGACTAGAGCAGAACAAAAAGTCTAATAAAATCAAAAAAGATATTAAACTATACAATATAGAAAACACCTACCCCTATCTCCAAAAAGATTTTTACAACAATAGATTCTACTCTAACCTTCAACATAGTAGACCGTGGGGTCGATTCAACAGGCGCCAAAACCTGGTAGGCTTTTCAGATACCTCTGCCGACTCTTCAGATAGCTCAGATCAAGCAGAAGGATCAAGCTCAACAAGACGAGGAGGAGCTCATTCTGACAATTTTTTAGGCAGAGGCCAAGTAGACACACCACAACGAGGGAAAGCAAAGAAAACACAACGGTGGTACAACCCACCAGGGGAACGCAAAACATGCAACAACTATTACAAATGGTAGAGTCCCCCATCGATACCACAGCAATGACGGATGTCATTCCTATTTTCAACTTGTCCAAACAAATATTAACAGAGTCTGAACTTTCCTTGCTTAAGAAAGGGCTCTCGTTTGTACCTACTATCCGTCCCAACTTTATGGAGCTACAAACGGAACTCCTCAGATTTTTTAGACGGATCCGCCTTAAAGCCTTTTTTTAACTCCACCCATCCCCTACCAACACTGCTAATACCCCTTTCCGTCCCCCATCTACATTTTCACCCACTGCTAGTATGTTACCAGTGGAGATTCTGACTTTTGAGAAGTTAGTACTTAAAGATCTGGCCAATCTGGAGAGCAAAAAAAGATTTATACCTTATAACATTACTCTCCAAGAGAAACAAGCGATTAATACGCTCAAAACCAATGAAACCCTGGTGATAAAGAGTGCCGACAAAGGTGGCGGCATAGTGCTCCAGGAGAAAGACACTTACACAACAGAAATCCTACGCCAATTGGGCAATACTGAACACTACCAGAGTCTTCCAGGCAACCCTACCAAGGAAATTCAGGCCCTTATCTTGAAACTTACAACTGAAGCTCTCAGTCAGGGCTTTTTAAGCAAAAAAAAATTCATTTTCTTAAATGTGAAATCACCACGCACACCGGTCATCTATACCCTTCCCAAAGTCCACAAAAATTCTACCAACCCTCCTGGACGACCAATTGTGTCAGCCTGCGGCTCAATCGTTGAGCCTCTTGGTTCTTACGTAGATTTCTTCATCAAAGAATTTGGTACCTGTCACTGCCTGCTATGTGAGAGATAGCATGGCTATGATAAACCTTATCGAACACCATCCATTCGACCCCACATCAGATACACTATGCACCATGGACGTAGAGTCCCTGTATACCAACATTCCCCAGACAGCGGCTCTATTGGTAATACAAAAAACACTTGACTCCCGCCCCCGCCCCCATACTGTTCCAACACTATTCATTTTACAACTGTTAGAAATCTGTTTGACAAGAAATGTTTTCACTTTTGATAACCTGTATTACCAACAAATCAAAGGGACTTCTATGGGCGCAATTTTTGCCCCCAACTTAGCGATTCTGTTCATGGACCAATTGGAGATAGGTTCCATTCTCACTGACACAAATCCCTTCCTCCCAGGCATTTGCCTATGGCGAAGATATATTGACGACATTTTTATCATTTGGAGACATGATATTAGTGCACTACAACAATTCCTTCATTGGTTAAATAACAACTGCTCAGGCCTATCGTTTACGATCTCCACTGATAAATCTGCCATTGCCTTTCTTGACCTGACAATCTTCCACTCTGAAGGCAAATTGCTCACACGCCTGTACAGAAAACCCACTGAGCGGAACACGCTGCTCAGTTACGGAAGTAACCACCCCAGGGCCCTGAGGGATTCACTTCCATATTCTCAATTTCTGAGAATCAGGCGCAACTGCTCTTCCAAAGCAGACTACTTCAGAGAGGCAGCCACTCTCTCATCTAAACTGAAAGATCGTGGTTACCCCAAGAGGATAGTAAAAAATGCATCCAAAAGGGCATGGTACTGCCCTCGTGATGTACTTCTGACTCCCAAACCCAAACGTGAACTGGAAAGAATAGCCTGCGTCACTACCTTTTCACCAGTATCCAACCAAATAAGAAAGTCTATAATTCAGCACTGGCCAGTCATTAATGCAGGTAGTCTTAGCATTGAAAGACCGCTATTCGCTTTCCGTAAAAGCAGAAATTTGAAAGATCACTTGGTAAGAGCAGCTCTTCCCACCACTGTCCCCCATGTAACACTTGATTCTTTTTGGGGTCTTTCTCCTATCCTAGGACATTTCAAATGTGGTGCTTGTAATGTTTGTGATTTTACGATTGAAGGCAAAAGTTTCACTGCCAATAACATTACAGTTAATTCGAATGCCTTCTCTAATTGCAATACCTGCAATGTTATCTATTTAATACATTGTCCTTGCATGAAACTGTACATTGGCCAGACTACACAAAAAGTAAAGACAAGAATTGGACAGCACAGAAGTCGTATCAGGTGTAACACACCCAACGCACCACTGGTGGAACATTTCACGGATGCCAAACACAACGAAGATGACATCCGCTGGACGATTCTGAAGGTACTCAAATTGCCACAGAGAGGAGGCAACATGACCCATTTGTTAAACCGTGAAGAACTAAAAGCAATAATCCTTTTTGATACAATAAAAAATGGCCTGAATAGGAATGAGGACTGGACAACCCTCTTATGAATTGACTAATACCATACTGCAACACCTTGGATTTTAATTGGTTGTTCTGGCTGATCTCTTGAGAAAATTCTTAACCTTGACTTGTACCTGTATATGCCACAAACTGTGACTTTCAACTGTATATACCACATTCGTCAGTACATGTTCAAATTTTACTTCCAATTGTGCAGGCCATTATCCCAAGCATGTTCTGTAAATAACTGTAATAAGTTAATGCGTAAATTACTCCTTTTTTGTCACACATTGACACTTACGCACGCCCTTGCATTGCACTTCACACTAACCGCACTTGGTTTTTCACTCACCCAAGATGGCCACCGCTGTTACACACAGCTATCACTCATCCATAGTCCTTCCTCCCTTTTGGCACCCCTCTGAGGTCCTTCAGTGGTTTCCCGCTCTATTTAAATGAGAGCACTAAGCACCAGCACCCAGTGCCTGCCATTGAGCCGGTTACTACACAGCACATTGTTGCTGAGGACAGAGATCTCCATTGCTGTATCTCTCCACAGGTAAGACAACCCCTCACCCCGATGTAATTGACTGTTTTAAGGATTTTTCCTCACTTAGGCAGCCTTTGACTAAAACCTCCCCTTATTTTCAATTCCTTCAAGCTTGGACTGTAACATATTAGTATATTGAAGCAATAACTTGGTGCATTGAAATGTGGCCCATCTGCACCACAGTCTAACTACCCAACAGCCGATCCAGGCAAGGAGCAGCACGCTCCAGCGCCCACTAAGTTTTATAGAAACCTTAACTGCAAGGTATGTGCCCTAGACTCATTTACATCCCAACCCCACATCGATTATGACACACCAAATCCAACCACAATGTAACTTTTTTCACAGCGACCAAACCAAAAGCAACAACGCTGTTCTTCATTGTCAGTTTCCACTCTGACCTGCCATATGTGATACCCCTATGTCCTCAATTGGGGTAAGCATACATGTTACACTTACTTTTCTCACTGAGTCACGCGCCATTCCGTAATGGTTAACACCCCCGGTTACGTGTTTCTCATAACTTCACGTCCTCCCAATACCGGTTCTTATTTTTTAATAAATACGACTGTCCCCCAAGCCGCTCACGATCGGAATGCACATTCACACACCTTTAATAACTCACGTGGTTCTAGTTTTTAAACAATTTTTACGTAGAAACTAGGTAGCCCGCCGATGCCTTAAACTTCCAAACACCTCCAGTCATTCATCATTCCCCCATTGAATGTAACTTATTAAATCCTGCTTGCCATAGCACACTCACAAACAAATCCCCACTCACTTGACCGGAATAGGCCCGAGCACGATCGTTTTAACCACAACTCCATGTGCACAATTGATAACCTTGACCTTCTGACATGCTATAACTTTCGAGTATTCTTAATATGTTCTAAGTTTTCCCTTGTTCACACAAGCTATTTTCTTTGTTTTCTTTACTCTGACAGGCGTTAAAAACCAGGCAAATGTTATAAATTTAGTCCTGAAGATGATCCCGTTAATCAATGAGCTTGGGATCGAAACGTCGACTTTTTAAAAATAGTGCCACAAATATCCATTGTGCTTACTCGTTGTGGTCTCTATTTTGTCAAACTTGCTACAACTTCATTTATGCCTGCAAGTTGCAACGGCTCTCAGTCTTTGCCTGTAACTGTTGTTTGTCCTAAACTGTCTGCATTGTTATTCCCTTTTTCCCCCCCGCACGTTCCCCATGCTGTAGGGTGCAGGATTGTGCCCCACGATAAATGTAGTGTTTTCATTATCCTTGACCATATCCTTTAGTATCTGAAAAATAAAAATCCCCTGTCCGGCTGGACATCGGATGTGTATAGTAACCCATTGTGGTCTATATTTAATTTTATGTAAAATTTAGTGTCTGCTCAGGACCATTGTTTTCTACATATATAATTGATACCCGTGGTCCTTAGCCATTTTTCGTGTTCCCTTGTTTGTATAAAATATCAAAGTCATAGGAGACACTAGTCATATTGACACTGGGCCCAACAATAACGCTTAGTCTTTTTAAAAAAACATGTAGATCTCTGTCCACATTAAGTCTCATATCTACTGTTCTCAATTTAATTAACCATTGAGCCTCAAGTTTTCTTAGTCTAGAGACCCTATCACCACCTCGAGGATCTTCTAACACCGTAGCAATGCCATGAAATTTAAGTCTCAGTGTCTCGATGGACGAATGTATAGTATTATAATGAACTGCCAGAGGATAATCACGATTGTTGTTACGAATTGCCCTGATATGTTCCTGAATACGTTCTTTGAGGGGCCTGATTGTACTACCCACATATATCAAGTCACATTGACAGATTATGCAATATACCACACATTTTGTGTTGCAGTTTTTGAAATTCATGATGTTATGTGATTGTTTTGTATTATAGCCGACCTGTTTTATGTTATGGCAAGCAAACTGACAGACATTACACATTGTACATTTGTAGAAGCCTTGAGGTTTATTGGGTAACCAGCTATGTTGTGCTGGTTTTGCTGAGTCCGTAATGGCTGAACTCAGAATGTTCCTTAATGTCCTGCCTCTTGTGTAGGTAACCTGAGGTTTCTGTTTAATAAAAGGGACTAGATCACGATACAATTGTAAGTTACAACTCAATACCACTCTTGCAGTAGTGATATATATAAGATTCTTCGTAAACACTGGCACCTATTACAATTGGACCGTGATCTAGTCCCTTTTATTAAATAGAAACCTCAGGTTACCTACACAAGAGGCAGGACATTAAGGAACATTCTGAGTTCAGCCATTACGGACTCAGCAAAACCAGCACAACATAGCTGGTTACCCAATAAACCTCAAGTCTTCTACAAATGTACAATGTGTAATGTCTGTCAGTTTGCTTGCCATAACATAAAAAAGTTCAGCTATAATACAAAACAATCACATAACATCATGAATTTCATAAACTGCAACACAAAATGTGTGGTATATTGCATAATCTGTCAATGTGACTTGATATATGTGGGTAGTACAGTCAGGCCCCTCAAAGAACGTATTCAGGAACATATCAGGGCAATTCGTAACAACAATCGTGATTATCCTCTGGCAGTTCATTATAATACTATACATTCGTCTGTTGAGACACTGAGACTTAAATTTAATGACATTGCTACGGTGTTAGAAGATCCTCGAGGTGGTGATAGGGTCTCTAGACTAAGAAAACTTGAGGCTCAATAGCTAATTAAATTGAGAACAGTAGATATGGGAGTTAATGTGGACAGAGATCTACATGTTTTTTTAAAAGACTAAGCGTTATTGTTGGGCCCAGTGTCAATACGACTAGTGTCTCTTATGACTTTGATAGCACACACATTGCTTGTATATGATTGTTGTTAACAGTCCAACTATATCTAATAATCATGTAACTTTTATAATGATTATGTAAACTTGTTAACAACTGACGATTCATTTTAGATCCAGTTAGGCAGCTCTTTGGTTCTGTTTCCTCTCTTTATCTGTTTGCAACATGACAAGTCCTTTGTACATGACTATTGATGTTACAATAATCAATGACATTTGTTCCTTCAATTGTTTGTATCATCATCTACTGAATATTAATACAATATCCTATGATACACAATAAGGATAATATGTATCTAGCTCTGCTGTAATTTGCTAGACACCTTACAACTATCCCTTTGCATGCATTACTCATGTGGTATCGTTATACAAATAATTGCAAATAACATGCTTAGATTATGACGTTTTGTCTACCAATTTTACCTGTCTACTGATAATAACTATACCAAGTCCTCTTTCTGGTTTCTTAACAAACCGGTTTCTTGTCTAACTTCCTTCCATTTTCTAATTTCATTTGATTTTGCTTTACTAAATGGAAACACACTTATGTTGGACTTAGGACGATCGTTTTCACGAGTCCACAACTGAACTAGACAGTTTTCCACTACCGGTATGGCCGTTTGACCATTATACGCGATTTGGTGCAATTTAACCAGGACGATATGTAAATCATGTCAGGTCCATGACACAAGCCTATAATACTAATTGTCCATTTTTGGTAACTTAGTTAGCTTTTATTCGATCTCTTTTTTATATATGGACGGGGCTGTCTATCCATCGACAGCTCTATATGATACTCTTCAATATGGCGGACGATCCTTTTTTACGAGTTTACAATGAAACTAGACATTTTTCCGTTATCGTTATGATCATTTGACCATTATACGGGATTTTGTACGATTCAATCAGGACGATAAGTAAATCATGTCAGATCCATGACATAAGTCCAAAATATCAACTGTCCATTTTTTGCAACCCATTTAAGTTTTATTTGACCTTTCTCAGATATGGAGGGGGATGTCTGTTCATTGACTGCTCTATACCACACTCTCTAATATGGCGGCCTCATTTGCTTAACACGCCTGTTTCCTGTGTAACAGTTAGATGCAAAGATCACATGACTGTGGATGATCATGTGACTACCCCAGTTCCTTCATCAAAAGAGGGTCAGTCCGACCGGGGATTCACTGTAGTAGGAATGTATTGGAAGCTACTCCATTTGTTGACACCACTACGGATATTAGGTAGGCTTTGGGATTCAATTCAAAATCGACTACTTTAGCACTACTTTCTTGGCTTAAGACGATATCCTCTCTGTCCATTTATATAAAATAACCTTTCTTTATTGTATTTTCAGGGAGCCGACTTATCAAGGTTTGCTGCCCGTGGTGTGGTTGTATTTACGAACAGAAGTATTTTACCTAACTCCTTGAAAGTTGCATCGTGTATTCAACACTCGACTCGTTTGGGTGAGTGCTTTTAAATTTGGGCACAGATTCTGGTATACTTACTGTATACTTGGACCTTTTTACTTAGCTTATAGTATTATTTTACTTTATGCATTCAGGTGAATATATCCATGACTATTGATGAATTGATGATATAAGTGGTCATCGGTTATCGATTTACATATCCTAAAGGCCATCGTTTTGTTAATTGACTCTACTCTGGTCGTTTATTACATGACATTGGTGAGTGCTATATTTTTTTCTCTCCTAATGACATTTTCTGTGAATCTCCTTAATATTATTGACAACTAAACTATAATAACACGTATGCTTGTGCTACGTGTACAGTTACATAGTTACTTTGCTTACTCCGCTTTATGACATGCGCTATTTATTCTGACAACAAAACTATGTTTCAGTAAATTTGAATTTTGATTTTTTTTTGCACAGTGCAAATGTGTGTTCCCCGCTCTTTTTGGGAGGTGTCGTTTTATCTATCATGGGACTATGAGTGTTAAACTCTAATGTAACCACTAGTGCTGGCATAATGGCTAACACGTAGTGAATTGTATGGAATACTAGCCACAATATGTAAGCAGATAGACTTCCTGGGATATACAGGAACTTGTATTTTTATGACTGTAACTGACAATTGAACCATGTATTCGAGGTTCTATGTTTTTCTGGAATTACTACATTATTGCTTCAATGTAAGTGCTCATACACCTTTCCTTTTTGACAACTCGTTTATTCCTCCCTCGTTTTTGTCTGGATATCTGAAAGTTGATTACCAGATGACCATTGAAATTTGTTCTGACTCGTGTATCTGGTGGGTGTTTTTCGTTTTTCGTTTCTCATGCTCTTAGTTCTGCATATCGGATATCACAGATTGACTTATCTAGTGGTAGATGATCACTATGGACTTTTTTCTTTTTACGTGGTACTACTATAGCCTTATAGCCCGCCGTAGCGGGCTATACCGGCTGTTAAAGGCCCGCTGCAGCGTTAAAGGCCCGAGCCGAAGGCGAGGGACTTTAACAACAGCAGCGGGACTTTAAAAGCCGGTATAGCCCTGCTACGAAGGGCTATAAGGCTATTAGAACATTCTGCCACTAGAGGGCAGAATGTTCTAACAAAACGAAGCCTTCGGGGAGCGCGAGGGGATTCAAATCCCCTCCGGCTCCCTGAAGTCTTTGTTCACAGCCAGAGCTGTGAACAAAGACACATTGGAATGTTGGCGCTCCGGGCTTATACCAGCCATTATAAGCCCGGAGCACTCCATTGTTTTCAATGGAGCTCCCAACATTCCAATGTTCTAATACACTGTATTCAATTTCTACTTTTGGGTTGACGTTTTCTCTTCACGTGATGCTACTATACTATATTATATTTCTACTTTTGGGTTGACTTTTGTTTTTGACCCGTTTTCACTATGGCACACGGTCATTGTGCAACTTTTTTTCTTTTCTCTTCTCCTTTCATAATTTTCTTATCTATTAATAATATGGACAGGATTTCAATTCATAATGGTTTAAATATCATGTTATGTCAACTTGCTTGTGTAGGCTCACATACTATGTGAATTTTCGTTTTTTCCAGCCTTGAAAAAGTCTGATTACGCAAAACATGTGTTGGCTTTATCTCTACTTCTTGTTGGAATACGCTTTATATGAAATAAAGAAGACAAATACACATTGGGAGTGGAGATTTTATTGAAAGAACACAACATCACTATATCTTAGATTTGTTCAAAGTTGTGCCACAAAGATATAACCATTTACTATTTCTATCTTGGGCGAAGAGCGCCTAATGTATTTGTACTAGGGAGTGCTATTACTGACAATTTTGATGAATATTATGAGTAAGGCTGAACTCCAGCCGGCAGCCCGTGGCCACACTGTCCTTTTCTCTTTCTTTCCCAAGCTCTTCTACACTGCACTTTGATGTTTGATTGGCTTATGACAAAGCCTCATAAAGTAATAGACACAAACACTGCACCCTGTATTCACATCCTCTTTATTTACAAATGTATCTCAGACAACAATCTGCACCTGAGTCTTTTTAGTGAAAACAAGCAAGCGTGAAGCTCTGCGTAGTAAATCGGGCCCACAAATACCAACAATAAAGGAGAGACCTTAAACCCCTCTCAAGTACTCCTTAATACAGTCCTTTCAAATTATTTTGCTAGGCATTCAATAGAAGTATGATTCTACAGCACGGAGGCAGAATGAGACCACCACTAATGCACAGAGAGAGGTTGCATATGGTTATTCCAAGAGTTTGCATTGCTTCCTCCCTGTGGCCCCTCCTCTATTCTATGACTGACCAAGACTGATCTGCTGGAGATAGTGCATAATCTATTAAAGACAATGGAGCGGGGAGTAGTGTTCTTGGTCCTTTTGGACCTCTACATGGCCCCTGATATGGTGGACATCACGATCCTGATGAAACCCTTGAAGGACATTATGGGAGCCAGGGGTATTGCCACACATTGTCCTCCTTCCAGTTCAGACAGACTGGGTAGTACAAATGTGGATGTGCTGTGCTCCTTCATTCATGCTCTCTTGGCAGGTGCCACAAGGTTGCCATTGTGCCCCTGATTGTTTAATGCATGTCTCAAACCCCTTCTTAAGTATCCTCAAAATACTCAAGCTAAAAGTATAATTATAGATATATGATACTCAAAATATTAAAAGAGCAGGTGTCGAAAATGCAAATACTTAGACCCTGAAACAATACCAACTCTGGGTGAATATTAACTCTCTTTAGGTAAAAGAGAACAAAACAGAAGTAAACTTAACAAGGATCACCTCGAATTAATGACACAGAGACTATTCAACTAAAATAATATCTAAATAAATAGTACAAATGTTGGAGTTTTACTACCTATCGATCTATGAGAGCAAGATCAGGTCCAAAGGGTAATTCAATCTGTTACATTTAATGTTGCGTGTGTTAATAAAGTAATACTGCACATGCCCACGACAATCAAGGGAGATACAGCAATGATGGTTGCAAGGAAACAATTGCCCTTTACTTAGGCATCACCAAAAAAGACTAGACAAGTGACAAAAAAATAATAATTATAAGAGTGAGACTGGCATCCGGGTTTCAGAAAAGTAACTATGAGGCGTATTTACAAGACAATGGTGCAACGCAGTTTCGCAAGCAATTTTACTGCGCCGAACTGCGTCATTGTCTAAGTGCAGGAATGTGCCATATTTACAATAATATAGCGCATTCCTGTACTCACCCATGCGCCGGTGCACAAATAGCTGCCATGCGCAAACGCAGACACCCTTGCACCATAGTGCAAGGGTGTCTGCCTTGCAGAGATCATTGTTGTTGTGCAGGAAAGAACACATTCCTGCACAAAAACAATCATTAATAGCGTTTTGCTCCTTCTATGTGTGTTTCAGAATGTAGCACACGTGGAAAGAGCAAAATATGAGAAGAAATAAATATATTTTTCCCCGTTGCACCACCCTCACACCTACCCTGGGGAGGCGTACATTTTCTCTGCTGCCTCAGATTTACGATCCCTTGTAAATCTGGGGCAGTGTCAAAAAGCCATTGGTGTTGCTGGGAATGGCCACAGCAACACCCATTGCATGCCCCTTTAACGCAGAAAACTGGATCAAAGAGAATGATATTTACGAGGCCGCATTGAGCCATGTAAAGTGGCTTAGCTCTGCCTTGTAAATATGGAGCAGGACATAGCGCCACTGGAGCATCACGAAAAACTGATGCTCAGGTGGCGCAGGTGCCTTGTACACGAGGCCCTGAGTCTCATATGTCCACAGGGCGCATCACCGTTTCCCGTTAAAGGCAAGAATAAGGTTTATTCCTATTGGCTAATCTACATATGCTTTCCTGGCGCAACCCTACAGCACCTGCTAAAATTAAGCCCTATAAGGTAGTAAGACTCTCCTCTCCTAAAACAGAAAATACTTGGCAGTGAAGGAATTAAATCTTGAAACCACAGGAGGCCTAAGACTGGCACATTTAGGTGGCCGGGGGCTGATATTTCTGCCACTGAATCTAAATTAAGAGAAGGATTTCAACAAGCTAGTGTGTACTGTTCTGAATTACACCAGGCAACTGATCCACAAGGGGCACTTAAGGACAATTTCATTGTATTAAGCGCTTTAGAAATGTCCTCAATAATATCAGTGATAACAATAATAATATGTTTTGTGGGACAGAGATGCAAAGCGTTTAACTAGATGACTGACAACTGAACAAAGGCAGCAGTGAAATACTTTTACTCTATAGTAAAAAAACGGATACTTAGAGGAAAAATATTTATTTTTTTAAACTTCAAGCATTTTGTTTATTCTGAATGTGCCTGTTCTTTATTTATGATATCACTTTGAATCATTCAAGTGTCTATCCTTTAGTGGGCGTAGACGATTTTACTGTGAGGGTCACCGTTAAAGTGATTCTTCTGTGGCATTTTGAAATGGGAACAAATTATACTAAAAAACGGCTGGGAAATGTATGAGTTCCTTCAATATAAGAAACTCTGAGCACACGAGATGTGATAAGTGAACTGATTCTAAAAAGTGTTTTCTAGTTTGAAGAAACAATCAAATAATTCAAATTTGGCGTGTCTCTGGATATGCGTGGTTCTTGGTCTGCGAGTTGTAAGTACTGCCAAGCTGATAATATTTTGAAGTTTGGGACTGCAGATAGAGAATAGATTTATAAAATGTACATTTCAGTTCTTTTCTGATCGGGGATGATAGATGCAAATCTTGGCAGTTTATCGAAACTATTCAGATTTTAGGGTCAAATGCCTACATGGCAGGTTCTGCTTTCCATGCTTCTGTGCTCGACATTTGGAGTACCCCTGCACTGGGCAAGTATACATTGCTTACTGATTAAGTGGAACGCTGAATCAGTTCCACCTATGAAGAAGAAACCCTCCACTAATTCTTGCAAAGGGGCTGTTATGTTCCATAGTTGCTATGTTTGCTCTCAAACGGCTTGATGGTTATATACAGTATAGAACAACAAGGCGTGGAGAATAGCAGCGGTGGACTGGAGAGAGGACGTGTCATCCTGCCAGCTTCAAACAATAAAGTGTGCACTACAGCGATCCGTGTTCATGCATTTATGTGGATGCAGTACACGACAGGGGCAATGACTGGGACAGGCCTGCAATAATTCCTCTAGGTTTTAAGTGAAAGCCAGATCAACTATATAGTCCTGGCCTGGGTTTATGACAAAACATAGTGCCAACTAAAACTATTCACAAATAATGGGGCAGGTGATAGCTTAGCAAAGGTGTAGCTTCAGGGGAGGAGTTTGGGGTGTGACACCCCCAAATAAATACATTGTTTGTTTAGTAGTTGGGTATGGGGGTCCCGAGGTGGGACTGCTATGTCTGCTTCAGTTTTTCCTGTCATCTTGATGTCACTAAGAGGTTTTTTTGGAGTAAAGGCAGCTAGGGTGACAGAGGACTTTACTGCCATTACTCTTCCAGCCAAATAATTTAGAGATTTCCGCCAGCCAAGTGGATATTTCTGCACATTGGCAGGAGCCTTCTTCTTGGCAGTTCCTGTCAATGTAAGAAACGTTTAATGGACGGCTCCCTCAAACATGACAGCAGTCAACATTTCCCAAAATGTCTTTATTTTTCAAAACAAGCTCCCAAAAGCAAAAGTTTGATTTTGAAAAATTCCCTATAAATTAAAAAGTTCATGACGCCCACACCAGTTTCTTCCCAGGGCGTGGTGTTTGTTTTCCTTTTTTTACTATCCCACACTGCCAAGATATACCTGGCAGTGACGGTCAGTAAAAAAAAAAAGCTATTTTACCATCCACTTTTTATCAGGCGGACGGGTTGTGGCATACTTCTGATGGCACCTACTCTGTCGGACTGCTGAAGGAAGTGTTACGCTGGCAGAGTAGATTTTAACTTGCAGTCTGTCTGACTACAATTTGGGCTGGCGGTCCTTGAATTTAGTGGCACAGTGCCCGTCGTCGTTGCAACAGAGTACCCATTTGCAAAACTCTATATAAGTCACATAGGTCCACCTAATGAAAATCAATACTACTCCTGCACCTCGGGGGAACAGTCCATCCCGAACCTTGGTCACCTCACACATTCAGCCTGTGGCTTACTGGTTTTAGGTTGCAAAATTTGAAGTTCACACCCCGAATCTCACAGACTAAGCTATGACCCTTGTGACAGTTGGAATACAATACCTATGCGTTACATGTTTGCTTCATGTGAAAATACACATTTAATATGGATTGCACTTCTGCGGGTGTTTTCTTACAGGAAATGTTAGAGACAACTGTGCCTAGGGTTCAAATGCTACATGCAGCACAGCTGGCTCACCTTTGCACCATTCCACACAACTGTGGGTCACGCTAAACAGCCTTTTTTGCAAAAAGTCCACTGATTATCTCATTGACAGGCAACAGTGAAGATCCGACACAGCTCAGTTTTCTATTTTTATATATTACAAAATGGATATTAAGTTTGCGCCAAAGTCAATACACATTTAAATGATCTTCCGTGAACCGTGTCATACGTTATAATATATTTACGTGCTACTTCCATTGAAACCTCTGAGATATCAAAAGGTATCAATAGAAAATCAATACAATAAAAAATTAATGTTTAGCTCTGAAAGTCTGTAAGAAAGTCTGCCTTTGTGAATAAAGAATACAAATCCAAAACCTTTGGGTTATCTAACTTAAAATGAATGTAATGAGTAATATACATGTGCACAGTAGTACAACTCCTAAATAAAGCCACACCAAAAAAGTCATTCTTGCGAACTACTGTGTATTTATTATTCGACATGTGAGAATGTCTGTCCTTCTCTTCTAGCTCACAGAAAACACAGCAGAGTGGAGGCAATACGACGATCTATAAAATGTATGCAAATCAAGTTATAAATGTACATGTTAATCCTCTGGCATTCGGTTGCTCACTTAGATACTGTGATCTGTGTTTCAGAAAGGTTATGGGGAGCATACCATTGACTATTCAGAAGAGCGAAACTCTGGCCCTGTTGACAAGGTATATTCCTACCCAGTTGTAAACACCTGTTTATGCATGGATAGGAATTAGGAGTTGGTAGATATTTAACTCATCCGATTATTAACAACTCAACTGTCGTTAAATTTCGACAGGCCAAACCTGCTGAAATTTAGCGGGGGAATATCATAAGGTATTTACCGTACCATGCAGATTTTGGTGAGTTAATGACCAAAATCCACATGTTATCCCCAACCAACTCATAATAGGTGTTATCTATCGCTCCAGATAAATAACATATCCAATGGTATTGTTATTTATCTCATGCTAAAGATAACACCTAAACTCACAATCAGAGCCTCTGTCTCCTGCACTAACTGTACAAAGTCATGATACTCGTGTATTGGGCTGGAAAAGGTGGAATGCAGACCTTTATCCACAGTAGAGAACTCAACCCTTCTACCAAGAGTCAACAGCAACAGGGAGAAAACTGTTAGCAGAATCCATAACGGTATGGAGCACACGGGTGAGTATGGCATTGCCACTGTACCGTTAGAAGAGAAGTGTAGTTGGAGCACTGAAACCTGCTTCTGAAGGGTAGGGCAGTGGTTCCCAAACTTTTTAGAACCACAACTCACTTTTTAGAACAACAACATTTCTCAAAACACCTACCTTTAATGGACATGAGGCAGGGCGATTTTTTTTATGCAACTAAAGCATCATGTGGACGCCCATTGTCATTACAGACAACACATTTTTACTGAAATGACGATTAAGATTGCCCAGAGATACAGTTTTACTGATAAAACTACACAGCACACAAATGATAATGTCTGTTTCCATTTCCGCCATACTTTAGAATTACAAAATAAGTGCTTCATTTTTGCTTCCTTAACTGATGGATGCATACAGTTTATTTCCAGGCATTTACAATTTCCTGTGTTTTGTGAAAAACAACAGCTTACATTGTCACGTAATTCACTCTAAAAACTCCTATCACTTTGCAACCAGAGAAACAAAGGTAAATATCAACCCCCGTGTTGAAAGTATAAATCAGCCTGGCATTTGACTTCTGTCTTTGGATCAACAATTGAGACATGTTAAATACCGAATTTAAAGGCATCTTTATTTATTGCTCTGACTTTAAGGACCCACCGAAAATAAGCTTTGACCCACTAGTGGGTTGCAACCCACAGTTTGGGGTTCATCTTGTATAAAAGCATGAGATGTGTCAAGCTTCCTTGGGTTTCTTAACAATGTGGTTTTAGAAGGACAGATTGCTGTCAACGATGATTCAAGTGATTTTTTGAAGATACTTTTGGTTTGTTTTTCAAACACATGGATTTTTGACCTGCTGGATTGTTACTGTATTCTGTATGAAACTGTCTACTTCTTCTGTCCAGTCAAATTTCCATATCATTAAGTTCTAGCGTCTTCATCCTAAGAGAATGAAACCACAAGGCGGCATCTGACATTGCCTCTAGGGCACAGGACTCTACAGTCTCCCATGATCCATGTAGAAAACCGAGCCCGCTTGATTTAAAATAACACTTGCATCACCACAAAAACTAAAGCTATGGCTGTAAGTTGTATAATAGGATGTCCCTGCATAAGTACCCGAGTGGGCAAGGACCCTGTTTTTACTGTTCTTTGAGCACCTATGCCACAAAGTATGCAAATACTTTCAATTGCAAATGCCAATCGCCTTCATGTGAGAAAATGCATTTCCTCACA
This sequence comes from Triturus cristatus, assembly GCF_964204655.1. Lineage (NCBI taxonomy): Eukaryota > Metazoa > Chordata > Amphibia > Caudata > Salamandridae > Triturus > Triturus cristatus. The sequence goes on from NC_140582.1 coordinate 241,814,597, forward strand.
TGGAATATTTTGACCGCATGGTGGAGCAAATGTGCTCACAGTTACGGGTTTGAGGGTATTGTCAGGTGAGGACAGCCGCAAAATGCAGAATCACCTATAAACTCCCCAATTTGTGAATATTTACAAATTTTTATCAAACACAGTGGCGGCTGGAGACATTTGAAAGTGGTGGCCGTAAAAGTGTGGGATGAGTGTCCTGTGGCGAGCAAGCGCAGCTAGCAAGCCTGATCGTTATCAGAGGGGTTATGGGGAGTTGTCCCCCCCCGGGAAAATGCTGAGAAAAGAGTGGGCAAATGGTGCATTGTCAAGCAAATTTGAGAAAGCAAGAAGGTTAATAAAGCAATTGTAAAAGTGTAGCTATGACATCAATAAAGGCGATTTCATATGATAATGACATAGGTAGCTGCTTATTCAGTATAAGGAGAGAACTTCACTTCACAACCTCCAAACACACAATGCACCGACTCACATGTAAGCACTGTATTTTCATTTACTTTTGCCTTCTCAATATTTTGGCAACTGTGTACCTCTTTCTCACACAGTTGAACAGAATAAGAATTGCAACTGGAATAAGTGACCATTGCAATGTTTGTTCAGCAGAGAGGCCAAAGATTGAATGACCAAATATTCGGAACAACTTTTTGAATCATTGACAGGCACTGTGAGAAATTTGCACTGCCTTCAGCCTTTGCTCCAGAGGTCTCAATGATGGCCGTTATAAATGCCTCTAGGCAACTCAGTTTAAAGTATGCACTCTACAAGAGAAATATGCTACAAAGTAATACAGAAATACAACATCCTGGGAATAGTGAGCACTCTTAAGGAATGCAAGATTAAGTAAAACATGTGAAATATAAAGAAGAACTAAATTGCTGACATGGAATTCCTTAACATTCAGAAATCGATCACAGTTATTTGCCTGTTGTGGATGGGTGGATTGGTGGATGCATGCATGCAGGTATGTATGGATCGATGACTGGTGAAGTGGATGGATGGGTGGGTAGAGTGGATGAATGGAATTGAGGAGGATGGATGGATGAATAGGCAAATGTGTTGTTGGATGAATGAATTAATGTGTGGGTGATAAGCCAATGGATGAGGTTGTGGGGCAAATAGACAGATGCAGGAAGGAAGGAGTGGATTGATGAATTGAATAGAAGAAACAGATAGTGCTGTGGAAGGATTGATAACTTGGTGAAGGGAAAGATGATATATGGCTTTATAAGTAAATGGATGGTCAATTGAATAGTTTTGAACGCAAGATAGATGGACAGGATGATGGAAGAGGTGGATTCATGTATGACTCCCTAAAGGAAGAGTTAATAGATTCTTCATGGAAAGTTGAATGGATGGATATACGTATGGTAGGATGGCTTTACACAGCCCTTCTTTAGCACAATGCACAGTGCCAGCAGAAGTGGACAGCGATTGTGAACACGTGTAACATGTGATCCAGCGCGAAACCGGGAAAAAAAAGGGCAAAATTTAAAAATTATCCTTCCTGTGTCGCAGACCCGACGTCACACTAGCTCATTCACACACACAGTCATTGGTGGGGCCCATAACACCAACACTCAAACGTCTCCACTCACGAGTCTGCACACAGGAGGGATGATAAATCAAGCACTGGACATGGGGGGTAGTACCTTATTACCTATAGCGAAGAAAAGTTATTTTACAGAATATACATTAGCATCACCACCTATAGGATCCTAACCTTAAACATCAAGGCACTCCACCACTTGGTCGATGAACCAATTAGTTGGACTGGTTGATGGTGATTTAGAACCAGCTAAAACACATTTAAGCCTCAGAACCCTCTAATCTCTTAATTGAAAAACCACAAACTCGTAATTTCAGTTAATCAATTATTTGTTTATCTAAATTTTGTTTGCAATTAATATTAGCATTTTGGTCAGTCAAAGTTTTGAATTTTGTTCAATCAGCACAAATCGCATGGAATTTATATTTACCTATTCTTGCTATCGGGATTTTTCCTAATTCATTTGGCTCTGCATAAGCCATTTAATTGTCCCAATAAGCAGGCCAAAGCTCAAAGTCCGAAAGTTCTTTGCTCAGCACGTTACAGTCCCAAAGATCTCCAAAGGACCAAGAATCGTGCAAGCATCTGTCATCGCCTGTGGGGTCGATAGGGGTGTGCAGTCATCGAAAACCGCAGAATACTACTCTTATTATAATGAATTTTGGGATAACATGAAACATTTTTAGACCAAGGAAGCAGATGATTGGACAATTTGAAGAATTTTGTAAGATCGTCCGATTTTTACGTCAGTCTGGGTTCTCATGGATTTTGCTGGTTCACTTCTTCTGTCCATGTTGTCCTTATGCAACATTGTAAAGTTTGCTTGTATGTCTCGATTGTTTATTTAGACCAGATTTTACTGACTGAAGTTTGGCAGTCCTCCATGTTCCTATCCTTGACCAGGAACACTGTGCTTTGAACTAGAGGTTGCCTGGAGGTCTACGGAGCCATCCGAGTCTGCGCAGTAGGCATCGCTCTCACGAGACGGTGGCCACTTCTGAACTCCATTTTGGACGCCATGTTTTGGTAGGCCCAAATGCCAACTTAAGCGAAACAAACACAAAAGAAAAATTAATATTCAGAAATGAAGATCCTAATGTTAAACCCTCACTAATCCCTTTATATATTAGTATTTTCCTAGCTTTTAGCGACATTTAAAGCAATAAAACTCACCCTTCGACCAAAACGGGAACGCAACTATCACAAAAGCCACATAAATTATGTGATATCCTATTACCACACATACTACAATTAATAGGCGTACAAGTTTTAGTTATTAGAGTTATTCTGCCATGCAAATAGCAATAAGTCCCACGAGTAATTGGTGTTTAATAAAGGTGCAAATAGTTGATTAATATAACACTGCAAACAGTTAATTCAAATTATAATGTAAGTAGGTTATGTAATTAGTATTTTCATGCAAAATAGAGGAGGTATACAAAATTTAGCTTTACATGCTCCATCAATCCCCCCTTTGGTGATTTTTAATATCACCACAAATCCCTTAAATTTTGATAACATTTATAATAGAAATGAATTCAGTTCTCTTTACGTTTTGTTAGATCACATGATTGTTTCCCCTGTCTCTTTTTTTTTTATTGTCATCATTTGCCATTACGTCCATCCACAAGAGACGCCAACCACCACACGTGTCTGCCTTGAAGTAATTTAGCGATCTATCCTCCTTCATGGTCTTTTCCGGGCACGATTTATTTGATAGGTGGGAGACCAACCTCTTAAGTGGGAAACAGAGAAGCTCCAGTCAATGGTGTTCAACCTGACAGACCCGGGATTACGTACGGGAGAGACCACTTCCCAAGGTCCTCTGGAGACTAATTGACATAATCATCGGACCCAGGGATATAAAAAAAAAAACCCCGGTCATCCTATCTCCAGTTTATTAACAGATCCCAAAAGGACAGATTTCTTTTATGACATGATCTGGCCAAGTCAGTCTTTGAGGTTTCGTACAGTGACATTAACCAAGCTGCGTGTGATGGAGCTTTAGCTTCCACCCAAAATTTACATATTTGTCGCCTTGCCAGGATGATGGAATAAAAAAGAAAAGACTTTGCCTGTCCGTTTACATTTTCCTCCAATCCAAAAATTATTAGCGTAAGAGTGATGTTCAACGATATACTTAAAATCGAATCCAAGGTGACCTTTACTTCCCAAAACAGCCTAATGGCAGGGCAGTCCATAAACATGTGTGTATCTGAAGCTGCCACCAAATTAGACTTATTACATTTCTTCCCTGAAAGAAACTTGGAAAGCCTTAGGGGTAAGGGGTAGGCCCGATGCAAAGTGAACAGATGATTACGTCTTAACCAAACTGGTTTCACTGTTTTATAGAGAAAAGAAAAGGATCTCATCCATAAGTCCTCACACTGAAGGGCCAACTAAGTTCCCCATAACTTGTCTGGCTAGGCGAAATCCCCATCCGCCTCCTCCACCATAGACCAGTACCAGATTGCCACCTCTTTACCCCCTTCTTGCTTTTCTACCAATTGTTGTTCGAACTGGCTATATTCCCCGATTGAGGTCCTTTCCTATTTACTGCTCGTGCCCAACTGTCCAACTGTATGTATTTAAACCTAGAGAAGGCCGTACCCACCTTGTCCCTCAACACCTCCCAATCTTGTACCCTTCCATCCACCAATAACTCTCCCCATCTAAGAATTCCAGCCTCTTTTAACGTGGTTGCTAAACTGTCCTGCATACAAGGTGGCAGCCCAGGAGACTCCCACACCGGGGCGAAGTTGGAGTAATAGTGTAACCCGACTTTTTTAAAAATCTGGACCCAGTTTGATATGACTGACTGCAAGGTCTTTAATCTGACTTTTTTGAAATATTTAATGTCTCCAAACTTAAATAGAAATCCATCCAATGGGATATCTACTCCCCCTAACATAGCCCTGAACATAGCTCCCAAAGATGGAGTTTTAAGAAGCATCCTGGAGTAAGTCAGCTGAAATGCCCATGCATAATATAACAGATCTGGCAAAGCCAGCCCTCCCTTTTCCCTCCTCCTTCTCAACTTCTTCCAGGTCAGCCTAGCTGTTTCAAAGTTCCAAATAAACGAATTTATTTCTCGCTGACTTTTTTCTTGGGTAATACGTATTCCCAGGTATCTCATGGATGTTACAACTGTTAACTGTAGATTTGGGACGTTCCAACACATAATCTCTGTTTTGCTGGCGTTGATATCATAGCCAGAGATTTGCCCAAATTCTCCTGCCTTTTTAATTACCATCGGGAAAGCTCTCTGCGGATCTGACGTGTAAACAAAAATATCATCCTCATAAAGCGCTGTCCGCTTCTCCCATTCACCGAATACAAAAGGAGGAATCTCCACTTCCTCTCTTAACACTTGAGCAAACGCCTCTATGTAAAGATTAAATAAAAGAGGCGAGAGCGGGCAGCCCTGTCTAGTGCCTCTAGCAATTTTTATCGGGTCTGTTAAAATGCCATTGACTAGCAATCTAGCTGTAGGGGCCCTGTACAATTTCTCAATAACCCGACAAAAGACCTCCCCCAACCCGAACCTTCTCATCACCTCCACCAGATAGGGCCAATTGACCCTATCGAAGGCTTTTGTGGCGTCTAAGGTCAAGGTAGCCAGTGGAAGGGAAAATGTGGTTGCGATGTCAATCGCCCCTACCAGATCTCGAGTGTGGTCGGCCAGCTGGCGTCCCCTTATAAAACCCCTTTGGTCTTGGTGGATTACCGATCCGATTACCTCCCCCAATCTTAGTGCCAAAATAGATGTAAACTTTTTTAGTCATTGTTTAGAAGGGAAATCGTCCTGTAAGACCCACACTCCAAAAGGTTTTTCCCTGGCTTTGGGATAAGAAATATCGTGGCATCATTCCAAGAGTCAGGGGGATTCTCCCCTCTCAAAAAAATGCCATTGAGAAGGGTCGTCAATGCTGGAATTATGACAGGGCCTATCCCTCGATATAGTTCTCCGGGTAAATCGTCCGGACCCGCCGCTTTCCCCTTCTTCAAATGACCGATTGCTTTTCCCACCTCCTCCTCTGAAATCTCCCTTTCTAGGTAGACCCTTTGTGATGTTTGGAGAGAAGGTAAAGCAATATTATTTAGCCACCTCTCCCTGACTTCCGGGTTGTCCCTGACCTCTTCCTTATAATTTTCTTGAAAAAATTCTTGGAAAGCAGTCCCTATTTCCCGATCCAAAGTCCTAATGATATTCTCTCCTACTCGTTTGATCTCTTTAATATACTTTCTCGCCTGTTCTGTTTTGACTTTCCATGCCAGGACTTTTCCCGCCGCTTCCCCAAATTCAAAATGGGAAATTTTGCTTGCCTCTCATCTTTTAGTTAACCTTTCTTGTAATATGCTTTCAAGCTGACGTCTCAAGTTAGCCTGTTTTTCTGCCGCCCCTGAAGATGCCATGTTGGAACCCAGCTGCTGGTCTATTTAAGCCAACTCCAACTCAATATTTTGTATTTTCTCACGATAAACTTTCCTTCTATAGGTAGCTCTATTAGTTATGCAGCCCCTTATATATGCCATCATGGCATCCCAAACTTTGTTTATGTCTACCGAGCCCAAATTTAGTTCTAAGAAAGACTTTACCTCTGATAACAAAAAATTAATCTCCTCCTCTTCTAGTAATATCGTACGGTCGAAAGACCAGGGGGAATCTTTCTTGTAGGTGGCCCCTTGGAGATCAAATATGATAGCCATATGATCTGACATATGTGAGGGACGGTAAGTCAGCCCTTTTAAAGGATCTTTTAAGGTATAGCTGAAAAGGGCATAATCAATTCTTGATTTATGTTTATATTTGAAATTTTGAAAAGAAACCCCCAACTTATTACCTGACCTTTCCCTTCATACATCAGGTTTTCGATTATGTCCAGCAAAGCCAACCTTGATTTTGATGGCACGAGTGCTCTTGACTTGGAAGACTTATCTAACAAAGGATTGAGCACAATATTAAAATCACCGACCCAAATAACTGGGTCCTGTGAGAGTATGAGATGGTTCTGAATTACTTTCAGATGGGAGGGGTCATCTTGGTTCGGCCCGTAGTATCCTACCAATATTAAAGGTATACCCTCCAATACAATTCTCGAAATTAGCCATCTCCCACTGCGGCCTTCCTTACAATCCAAGATTTGAATTTTTACTTGTTTTTTAAAGATTATTAGTATACCTCTTATATTAGCGGTTTGGTCCGTACATAGGAACGTATCTACGCAACTTTGTTTCCTTAACATCTCAGAGACCTCTGCTTTTAGTAAATGGTTCTCCTGAATGACGATGGCCTGCGCAGGAGAATCTCTCAAATATTGTAGAATTTTATGCCTTCAGCTCTTTAGACGCAGGCCATTGACGTTCCAGGATAAAAACCTAATAGAGGTCATCTATATAGGGTTTTTTCTTTTTTTTCCCTTCCTTCCCTCCTCTTCTCTTATTCCTCCCTCTCTTTCTCCTTCCTTTCCCCATTTAGGCCGTCTCCCTGCACTATTTTCCACTGCCATGGAGTTAATATTGCCACGAGCTGGGATAAACCCATTCTCTACTGATAGAAAGAGTATAAGACAGACTGAATTTCTAACCTTTGTGAGGTCTGACTCCTGAGGAATTTTATTGCTTTTCCCCCCTACCCCCTGTGCCCCCCCTACTGCCCTCCCCTCTTCCCTGGAAAACCCCTCCTTCCTAACTCTTGCCAGATGTGTGGCAAGGTTTACATCTCCCCTCCCCGTCCTACTCCCTTTCACTAAACTAATGGTGACTTGTTGAAAATGATTTCTGCGGGTCTGAGTTCTTCTCTCATGGACCCCCCTCTTACTTCAAAGACTACTTAAAGAAAACAAAAAATAAGAAATTAGCAACGAGATACCCCCACCAAATAAAAAACATAAGTTAATAGCATTTAGACTGTAAAGTATAGAGATTCTTTTATGGGTTATAGCCTCTTTTTAATGCTCGAGCTAACTTTCCGATAGGTATCTAGTTACCCTAAGTCTTAAAGACGATATTTTTATATGTTACGTACATATATATTATTTATTTATATATTTATTTATTTTTCCCTATATGTATATATATTTTTTTTTTTATTGTTTTTAATATTTGTTTCTTTTGGGTTAATTTAGAGTGGTACTTAAACCTCTTACCCCCCTTATCCAACCCGGTGCTTTACCCCATGACCATAGAAAGGAAAAAAAGGAAACGACAAAAGCGAGAAGCAGAAAAATCCAGCTGGCCCAATCCTTTAACTTCCCCCCCTTGTGCTCTCCCCCATTTTTCCTAAGAATTTGTCCACTTCGAAGGGGGATCGAAGGTTGTACATCTTATTATTATACATTACCCGCAAAAAGGCGGGGAATCGCATCTGGACTGTGGCCTCTGCCGCCCTGAGCTTTTCCATCCTCTGGCCAAGTTCCCATTGCCGATCTGATGTCACTTTAGAGAGGTCTGACCTGATTTCACACAAAAAGTCGGGGCCCTTGAGTGTCTTTGATTTTAAAGCAAGATTCAAAAAAATTTCTTTCAAAGAGTATGTTTGGAAATTTACCAGAATCTTGCGTGGTTTAGTTCTCCCAGCATTGAGGCGGAAGGGGTCACGATGGATCCGCTGTATGTCACTATCCAATACCTCTGCTGTTGCCTCCAAATTTAGAGAGTCCCTCAAAAGTGACACCACGAACGCTTTTAAGTTCTCCTCCTCTCTACCCTCAGGGACTTTCAAAATCCGCAGATTATTCCTCCGCAAAAAATTCTCAAGCGACTCAACCCTCTCCTTCAAGGCTTCCCCTTCCCTCCGTAATGTTTGAATCTTACCCTCAGCTACCTCCAACTTCGCTTTTATAACCCCCACCTCTCCCTCCAAACATTCCGTTCTGTCACACAGTACGTCCACTTTCCTTTCCAGTATTTCGCAAGCCGCTTTTATTTCAATTTGATTTGCCTTAGATATTGCGAAATCACTCCTAATCTCCTCCCTCATGGCTGACATGGTGGTCAAAATAGTTTCAATAGAGGTATTTAACTCCCCTTGCCCTCTCCCGCCTCCACCCTCCATGCAAGTATCCGACATAAAGCCTACTGCCCCCTTGTCCTGTACATAAGCTTGATTTGAATCAATACTGCCGGTAGGAGCAACGGTAGAGGTAAAGGTAGAGGCAGAAGTAGAATTGGGGGTAGGGATGGAGGTGGGAAGGACAGGGGGAGAGAGGGGGGGTACTGACCTTCCTAAAGTGGGCGCCTGTAGAACCTGTGGGGGCGAGGGCATTACGGGGGGGAAGAGACTTACTTATGTGTCCCCCCTTGTTTGGGCCACCACTTAGTTCAGGCAGATTAATTTCAGCCATACTTGCCTTTTTTATTGGGTAACCAGATCCTTCAGGATTAATAACCAGGACCTGGGGGAGCAATTAGAAGAAAGAGCGAAGGGAGGGGGTAACCCGCACCACACTGTTCAATCTGCTCTTATCCTTGCCCTTTCTTCTTTTTCCAGGCTCCTTACTCAGATATTCCCCCTTGTCCTTCTCACTGGAATAATCTGAGCTCCAACCTCCTTCAGCCTGATCTTTCACTGAGCTGGATATTTTGGGAGGGTTCTCCACCTCTGAATTTCTCAGGCCTGCCTTTGCGCCAGTTTTTGAGCCTCGTGCGCTTCTCCCTTTTCCCTGTCTTTTCCCTTTGCCTTTTACAGGAGACTCCCCGAGTATTTTCCGTTGTTTATTATTCCTAGTGCTCGCCCCCACCTCCTCGGGCTTCCCCCCACCCCCACTCTCTTTTCCAGAGTCACGCACCTCTTGAGCAGGAACTATGGGGCCCCCTGCGTTGCCTTGGGCATCCACCGTGGCGGTCTCCCCCCCACTTCCCGCACCCCCGCCAAACCTCTCTGCAGGAGCCCACGAGCCGCCGCCCTTCGACCTCTCCTCAGCTCCACGACTGCTAGTCTCCACTTCGGAAGGCAGGCTGGGGGGTGGAATCTCTCCACCGGGGCCAAGCACATCAGCTCCTGCCTCGAGGTCCGCTGAGGGAAAACCTCCACAAGAACAACCAAAGTCCGAGCCCTGGTGCCGGTACCGAACCGTCAGACACCAGATGCTGAACCCCTTCATAATGGTAACTTTTCTCTGCCACGTCCCCGCTTGTAAGAAACGTACGAGAGACCAAACCGCTGAGAGACCAAACCGCTGCCACCAAAAAATGCGTTATTTTAAATTTCGTAAGTCTTCATGGTATTAAGAAGCTCCGGGGGTCCGGAGATCCAAGACTTGAAATATAAGGCACGTTCAGGTTCAGGTAAACTCACACCAGCTCACCATGTTCACGAAGACAGAAAGACAGTAAAGCAGGAGCAGGAGCTCCATGGCAGACGTGCGTACCGCACTAGCCTGCAGCTGCCATGTTTTCCCTGTCTCTTCCTCTTTTGTTTTCTTATACATATTCTCTTTCCAATCTTCTAATTCTATATCCTCCATTCCTCTTTCTTTTCTTTCTTTCTCTCTTTTCTTTGCAGTTTCTCTTTTTATATGTTTTTGTAATTTTCTTTTCTTGCTACATAAGCATCCTAGTCTCTGAATTAATACTAAAAATATCACACATGTTACAGGAAATAAAATCTTACCAATAAAGGTACTACCTAATTTTAGTAAAAAGTCCTTAATAGTAGAAAACTTTTTTCCAATCTTCTCCCAAATACCTTCAACCTCCAGTGGAACAATCTCCTCATGCAAAACAGTTATATTCTTTATGTACGTCTTTAAATCTTGACTTTCGTCAGGAATATAAGTACAACAATGTTGGACCTTCAGCATTCCACAAACTCCACCCTCTTTTGCCAAAATTATATCAAGGGCAAGTTGATTTTGCATCACCATGGCTCTCATGGCAACCATTTCGGTGTTTACCAATAAAAATCCTCCAGCAGTGCTTGTTGACAAGCGATCCACTACTGTTGATAAGTTTCTAATTTTATGTGCATTCAGAGATATTCCAACTGCTGGTATCAACGCTCCAAAAATGTCTCCTACAAATTCTGCTCAAGATTCTCTTCTTCTACATGTTAGTCTACCTACCCATGTGCACCATCTTTTCCTCTTCCCACATGAAATATCTTTTGGAAAACCAGGCCTAAATAACATGTGCCACACCAATGATCGGGTAATCGATAATAAGCTTTGTTCCAGCAGATAAAATATAATCCAGGAAATACCGGATCTTTTCCTCCTTTAAATCCCCATCCACCCATGATTTTATAAGTATCATGGCAATCACTTGCACCTATGAAATAGTTATCATACACAATTTGATTTCTTCTAATACACAATTTCCTTTTCTGAGGCCAATCTAAAGCCATTGCTGGACTAGCTTCTCCTTTCAAATGTTTTACTCTTTCAACATCCCAAACTGTCTTTTCTTCTTTTCCCTCAGGTACCTTCTTTTGCATTTTTATTCTCCTCTCTTCCACCATATCTAAGAAAGTCTTCTCTTCTCTTTTCAGACTACAAGTGAGTTTATTTTTTAATACTGACTCTAATGTTAATTCTCTAGTTTCTAAGAAAAATTCACCTAACACTTTACCAGGTTTTACTTTATTCAGTTTATGGACTACAGGTACTTGTGAAAATATGTTATCTACATCTGAAAAATAATATTCTAGTTTCCCTGTTTTGTAAAACAGACTTGCAAATACGTTAATTGTTATTCCATATGTCACTGGAAGGTGATGGTACGTCACTCCCTCAGACACTGATGCAGGCAACTGCATGCATACATAGCAATCTCTCACATCCATTGTCTTTACATATTCATGCAATAATGTTGAGAAAACATTGTTAGAAAAATCAGTTATGGACCTATCTTTATGTAAATAATTTCTATCTATTTTAGTCGGATAAATCTTCTGAATCTTTTCTACTTCAGTCTTATTCTCACTATGACCTTCTATTGTTTCTACTGTAACTTTAAATGAAATCATTAAAGCCAACACACTCCACAGAAGCATTAGTAATCCTGTACAACAACAACACATCTTGCACCATCTTCGAAGGAACACACATGTAGATTTTCTATTTTCTGTGTTTGCCATTTCGGAAAATGCTCAGTGTCTTTTGACTTAGCCTCGTCGACTTCAGAACTAATTTTGTCTAAACCCAAGGCTCTAAGCACCTACTTTGTTCTTTTATGTTATGTCTTTTATTGAGTAATTTTCAAGTTTCTTTTCTGAAGTACTTTTGTCTCCTCAGTTTGGCATTTGATCGTCTTTCACTTTTCTCTCACAATCTTGATTCAGAATTTCCTGAACATCCGTCTCTTCCCCGATGTCGGACAAGATAAGTCTCAGGATTTCCGATTCTTCGTCGTCCTCAACCACTTCTGGGATAGCCACCTGTGGATCCCCTTGGCTGTCTACCTCTTCTTGTACTTCAGGAAGGACCACATACGACCATTCTGGTGACTTATACTTCTGGTTAGGCTTTCTAGTCCGTCTGCTTTCTTCTAATGGTGTCTGTTCAACGTCTTTTGATTTCTCTTGGCTAGACACCTCATTCACTTGTTCAGCTCTGGATGACTTTACTCGTGTCAATCTGTATCTCAATCTCTTTATCTTGTTTGGCCAAACTTCATCCTTTGCTGGCCTTTTCAATATGTTTCCCTTTTCATTTCTCTCAGTTCTCCATGCTCTTTTCCTCAGGACTCGACCTTTTGGTACTTTTTCGTCACTGTCCTCAGATTCAGTTCCAACTTGACTCTTACTTTCAGTAGTCCTTCTTTCCACCACTTCCTTTTTCTTGTCTACTTCTGTACCTCCTCGTGGTTCTCCCACACAATCTTCCTGCTGACTAACTGTCCCTTCTTCTACCTGGATGTATGGTTTCCCTACATCTCCTCGGGGGTCTTCCGCAACAATCTTTCCCTCTCTCTCTGTATCTGGTACCTTACCATCTACTTCTGTTATTTCAGGTAGAATTTCTCTTGCCTTTTCATGCAGAACTTCTTTATCAAGAATTTCTTTGACAGTTTCTTCACTGTTTTGTTTACATTCTTATGTATTTGTACTGGTTCTGTGTCTGATTCTGAGCTGGTGTCCGAAATTTGCAATTTTCTTCTTAATGGTAGGTTCTCTGGTGCTACAACTGAACTTGGTTCTGACTCCCCCCTCTCAGGAGTTTTTTTAACACTTATTTCTTCTGTATCTGATTCAGAACTTGTATCAGATTCTTCAAAGTATTCTTCTTCTCTGTTATCCACTGGATTTGGAATTTGCAAGGTATGACTAGCATGAATCCAATTCTTCACTCCTGCACATTTTACAGCTGTTGTCGAGGTCAGGATCACCTGCCGTGGTTTACCCCACCTTGGGAGCAAACAATTTCTTCTTCTATGCACTTTGATTCTTACCTAGTCACCTGGGCTCAGCTCATGAGCTGGCTTCTTTTCAAGAGTGGTTGCATCCGATCCAACCTGATGAAACACAGACTGAACGGAATCAGCCAACCCCTTGCAATAATCCAACACCAAGTCATCAGATATAGGCAATAGCTTGTTGACAGGAATGAAAACATGTCTCATTGCTCTCCCCATCACTATCTCATGAGGACTTAAGCCAGTATTCCTATCTGGAATAGATCTAATAGTCATGAGTACCAGAAGCAAGACATCAGGCCATTTCAAACCTGTAGCTAAACACATTTTACCCAAACTGTTTTTAATGGTGACATTTACTTGTTCCACCACACCAGAAGCCTCTTGGCGATAGGCACAATGTCGTTTCAGTTGTACATTTAATGCTTCACAAATTAATTCCATGATTTCATTATGAAAATGTTTTCCTCTATCTGACTCGATCGTGACTGGAAAACCAAATCGGGGAATGAACTCTCTCAATAGTAGCTTTGCTACTGTGATTCCATCACTCCTTCTAGTTGGGTATGCTTCCACCCATCGAGAAAACAGAGAAACTATCACTAGAACATACCTCGACCTGTTGTAGGCGGGCATTTCAATGAAGTCAATCTGCATTCTTGTGAAAGGCCGTCCTTCTCATCCTATCGTTCCCAGACTTACCACTGTTTTTCTTCCGGGATTGTATTGCTGACATATAAGGCATCTTTGACAAAGGCTTTCAGCTACAAGTCTGAATTTTGCATTATACCATGTCTGTTTGAAAAGTCTGATCATAGCATCTCTTCCTACATGTGCTTGTCCATGATACATCCGTGCCATGGTAGAAACCATCCTATCAGGCATGACTGGTCTTCCATCCCGATAAACCCACACATGATCTGTCTCTCGTGGTGTACATCCTGCTTTTACCCACTGTCTCTTTTCCTCATCTCCTGCTTCTTCTTGTAACTGCCTCACTTCTTCCCATGTATTCACAGGGTTAGTAAACAACAAGGGACATGAATTAATTTCTTTTTCCCTACCACGATTAACCGAATTCTGATTTTGTGCACAATATTGAGCCATATCATTGGCGAACTGATTTCCCGCTGAAATGTGATCAGCAGACTTCGAATGCGCAGCACATTTCACCACTGCTAATTGCTTGGGCAGCTGTATCGCCTCAAGCAATTTTCCAACCACTTCAGCATTCCTTATAGGAGTTCCACTCAATGTCAAAAACCCTCTTTGGGACCAAATCTGCCCAAAGTCATGCACCACACCAAAGCCATACTGACTATCGGTTATCACAGTCACTCTCAGACTCTTTCCCAACTTGCATGCTCTTGTTAATGCAAAAAGTTCAGCAACCTGGGCTGATTTCCCTCCTTTCATACAAGATGCTTCTAGAACAGCTGCTACCGTACATACTGCATACGCTGCACTCAAAATTCCCTCATCTGTTCTCAGGCATGAGCCATCCACAAACATCACAGTCACTTTCTGTCAAAGGTACATCTTTTATATCAGGACATGGTTTGGTACAAAAATCAAGCACTTCCAAACAGTCATGATCCACATCATCTCTGACTTCCACATTCTCAGCATCAGGTAACAGTGTTGAAGGGTTCACATTCAGACATCTTACAAGGCTCACATTAGTTGCACCTAATATGACTTTCTCATATTTAGTTAGACGACTATGCGTCATAAACTGAGTGCGGCTCCTAGTTAAAAGGATCGCTACATCATGAGGCACAAACACTCTCACTGGATATTCCATCACAATTCCTTCGCTCTGTTCCAGACTCTTACAAGTTAATGCTACATCTTTCAAACAACCAGGGAATGCCACAGCTACAGGATCTAGTACAGCTGAAAAATATGCAATTGGTCTTCTCAATTTTCCATGTTTCTGTACTAGTACGGAAAGTGCACATCCATTTATTTTGCTGCAATAGAGTTCAAATTCTTTCTCATAGTCAGGCATGCCAAGAGCTGGGGCCTCACACAAACCATCTCTCAATTGTTTAAAAGCATTCAACACTTCTTTATTTAATTCAATGGGGTCTTTTACATCACTCGTTGTCAATCGTACCAAGGGTTTTGCAATCAATGAAAAGTTACGGCAATATCCAACCATCCCAAGAAACAATCTCACCTCTCTCTGAGTCATTGGGGCTCTCATTCGTCATTGGGGCTCTCATTCCTTTGATTATCCTGATTCTATCTGCAGTTACTTTTCTTAGCCCTTTTTCAGTTTTATGGCCTAAATATTGTACTTCTTTCTGACAGAATTACAATTTCGATGGGGATACTTTAAGTCCTCCATCCGCCAAATGATTCAACAATGCAACAGTATCGACTACACAAGCTTCTCGAGTTCTCGATGACACAAGTAGGTCATCGATATATTGGACCAATACCGAACTTTCGGGCATTTTTAAATCTTCTAGAGACTTTTTCAGAATCTGATTGAATATTGAGGGACTCTCTGTATACCCCTGTGGGATTCGGCACCATGCCAAGGTACGTTCGCCAAACCAGAACGCAAAAATCTGTTGGCTGTCAGGGTGCAAAGGAATGGAAAAGAAAGCATGACACAAATCAATCACTGTGTACCATTCTGCATCATGAGGAATCTGATATAAAATCACAGATGGATTTGGTACAATGGGACAACATGATACAACAATTTTGTTCACTTTTCTCAGGTCTTGTACGATCCTGAACGTTCCATTAGGCTTTTTCAGACCCATAATTGGTGAATTACATGGACTGCTCATTATTTCTCTCAAAATACCTTGTTCAATCATTTTGTCTATTATAGGAGTAACTCCTGCAGTTATCTCGGGTGTCAATTTGTACTGTGGCATATTTGAGTAACTTACTCCTTCTTTTACAGAACTTTTTACGGGATTTACATTTTTCATTAATCCCAAATCTTCTCCTGTGAAATCCCATACCTCCGTTTTTACTGTTTTCTTCAATTCTTGAGGCAATTCCTCGGGGTCAAATACAGCAAATACCTTGGAAATTTCAGGTTCCATATTAGCTATAGTCATCTTGTACAGTACATCCTCATCAGGAGTCTCAAAAGCTATACCATCAGGAGTACAGAAAATTGTGCAGTTCATTTTGCACAGCAAGTCTCTCCCTAACAAATTTACAGGGCTTGAATCGCACACGACAAAATGGTGCATTTCAGAAAATTTCCCAATTTTAACCTTAACTGGTTCTGTGAGATACGTTTTTATCTGTCTGTTGGATACTCCAACTACTTGGATTGTTTCATCCGAGAGAAGAATATTTTTTATATCAGCTGACCTAACAGTTGAACGAGTAGCACCAGTATCTACTAGGAAAGTAATGTTTTTGTCATTTACATTTACATCCACAAAAGGACCATTCTGGTCTACTTCTAGAGTTGCGCCAAGTACGCACTCTTCTTCCTCTCCTCGGCACCGTCAATAACTTTCTTCTGACTCACTCTCATCGCATTGTTGCCAATACTGCAAAACAGCACTAGCGTGCGGCAGCTTAGTTACCTGTTCTTCATTGTAGAATCCTGTCTCATTACTGTATTTCTGAGGATTTACGCTCTGTGGAAAAGGCGGTTTTGGCACCTGACACTGTTGGGCAACAACCTGCTGCTGTCGCTGAGGTTGACAACTCACCTCATTCTGCACCTGTGGATTCAATGATGCATTATCGCCATTAGCACTTGGGGGAAATTTACACTCGGTTCTCTAATGCCCTATTCTTCCGCAATTATGACATGGCCACTTCTTTTTGGCTTCTTCTATACTAATCTGTCCTTTCCCTTTCCCAATGTTGGGTTTTGATTTCATGCTCGTACCATTTGCTTGTTCAATCAGTTGGGCTTCCTGTCTCTCTGCTATCTTTACTTAAGCCCACATGGCCTTTTCTTTTAATTCATGCCGCTTGGCTTCGATCCCATCACTACAATATTTTGCATGTCTCAGTACTTCATCTATCTTTTTATTTTGCCATTCCACTGTATGCTGTTTAATCATTTCACTTACTTCAGGACGCAACCCATACACAAATCGATGTACAAAATGACTCAAATCCTTCTCACTCAAATTTTCATTTAAAAGCCAACAACAATCTCTCATAGTAGGCATGTACAGATTCTTTTACTTCTTGATGAGTTCTATCAATTTTTACCCAATCACTTTCTTTAGGAGGCACTTTATTTTTCAAGAAGGTAACTACTTGTTCGTATTTTCTCATTACTTCCGGATCAGGAGCACCTGTTTTTTGGATCCCTAGGGTATTCTTGAGTAGGCCAACCTATTGTAATTTTACATTCTGTCCATAGATCTGCTGGCACAATTATGTCAAATAAACTGTTCAAATCAATCCAAAGTGCTTTTGATAATTTTACAAACCTGTCTACCTGCCTGTACCATTCAACCGGCTTCTCGCGCAAGCGAGGAAAGTCATTGGTGAATGATAAAATGTCTTGTTTAGTCCAGGGGACATGCACATAGCCTCCGCCTGGAATCTCCCTCATGGGACACTCCGTTACCACCTTTCCTTTTTCTCTTACTGGGAAAGCTGCAAACGTTTTGTTTGTTGCATCGTCTCGTTTTCTAAACCACCTACTTTTCCATTTGTCTACATCGCCCCATTTTCTCAGTAAAACAATTAAATCTTTATTCTGAGTTATTCTTTCTGCGGTTTTCAAATTTTCAATGTCCTTTTCAGAAAAATCTACTCTGTATGTTTTCTGTAATGACTTTACTTTTTCAGAGTCGATACCCATTTCACTTGCTACTTCTTCCAATCTTTCATGTACATTTCATGCTCACCAGGTTAAACTTTTGCAGAGAAACATTAGTTCTTCATTCTGATATGATTTCAATTTTTCTGTGGGAATAGTTCCTACTATTAATTCTTCTAAAACAATTTTTCATTTTGCCACATCTAATGTTCGAAGTTCAGCATCTTTTTGCTGCAAACTCCTTAACCATTCACTTAATTCATCAGGATTAGGACCTACAAGAATTGTTTCATTTCGTTTTTGTTCTAAACGTTTTGGTGACCCAGGTACTGATTCTGTCGTCATTATTGCTCTATTCGCTAGACTCTGATTTACTGTCAAACTTTTAGGAGTACTTAGTCCAGAAGTTTCTACCACCTGTCCCCATGGATTTTCTCTTGAACCTCTTCTTTCCATTTTGGTTTGTTTATTACTGTTATAAGGAATTGTTAGACAATGTTCACTCTTCTTTTGCTTATTAAAAATAGGCATTACGGGTCCTATTGTTACAGGAACAGTTACAGCTTCCATGTTTTTAGTCAATTCTCTAATCTTTTCAGTTAACTCTAAAGTAGTTCCGGCCAATTCAGCTGAATTTTCATTTGTCATTTTACCAGGTTGTTTATTTTCTGTTTCTCTAATGGGATTGTTTCTTCCTACCTCAGGTGGCATTGACTCAAACTTTATATTTTGTGGTGATTCTTTTACTGGGGCACTTGGTGTCAATAATGTGGAAATTGGTTGGTACGGGGGTGGATTTTTATAAAACATTTCCTCAAGTACATCATCCTCCGACTCATGCACACCATACTTATAACCTTTTGGTCCTGTATTATTTCTCTTCTCTGTACATTTTCTACTACTAGTCTCTTCAGCACTTCTCATAGGGAACATACCATCAGCCATATTTGCACTTCGCCATCTCCTCATTCTGTCATCATGATTCTCCTGTCCACACGGTCTACCAAACATGTATTTGTACCTTCCACCACTCCGCTGTCACTCTCTTTCATACATCTCATCTTCCCATTCTGTCAATGCTTCAAACTGAGTAGGTCTAGGTCTCGGTTCTAATCTCATCATTCTTTCTCTTAAATTCCTCAATACCGCTAAATTGAATGAGCCATGGTCTGGAAATGCTAAAACTCCATTATCTCTTGTATACTTTGCCCAATTGTCTAGCCAAATACATGTATGATACCCATATTTTGCAACCATGAAGTATGCGGGTGATTTCGGTGGAGGAAGCAACTGTCCCTCTCTAGTCACAATTGGCTTATCCTTTTAAAATAAGTTCTTGATCTTTCTGAACCAGGACTTTTTCCCTTTTTCTGGTGGATCGTAATACATCATTTACTTTTCTTAATATCACTGAGATTTCTCCTACGACTATTCTGTTGTCTTATCCAATGTAACGCAACTCACACTAACGCACCAATCCGGAGCGTCGTCGTCACTTTTGTAATTCTCCAATCCCAGCGCGACTCACACTAACGCACCAATCCAGAGCGTCTACGTCTCTTACTGACTTGCCAATCCCAGCACGGTCTTTTCTGACGTCAGCTTTTTCTCACTACTCCTGCTTCTGCTGACCACTCCTTTACAAAATTTATCGGCAAACTTTTCTTACGTTCTCTTTTACTCAAAGTCTTGTTAATAACAACAAAAAAATGCCACCATTGTCTGCTTCGCTATCAAAACAGATAGTCTTGACTTTTTCACAAGAATTCCGTCTTTCCCGAGAGCAGCGCTTACCTCTGCCCTACTACGGAATCATTACATTCGCCGATAAAGTAGCACTTCCCTCTACCTTACCCTTCTAGCAAGCATTAACTGACCGTTTCTCTGGAGATAAGACACCTGTTGGAGACGCATAGCTCCTGAGAATTAAGACCAGAGTTTCACAATTAAGTCGAATGCTATTTCATTTACACACATTCATACAGAAAATGTAGTTCATTCACACAGAATCCTGTCTTTCCCAAGAGCAGCGCTTACCTCTGCCCTACTACAGAATTATTTCATTCGTTAATAAAGTAGCACTTCCCTCCACTTTACCCTTCTATCAAGCTTGGGGAACACCTATTACCTTTCCAGTGATAACCGTAATCAGAGTTCACATGGACTCTTGTTACTTAAGACAAAAATTTCACAGGTGGCCTTCGCTACCCATACACCACTTTCACACAGAAATGTCCCTAACGATAACACACGGCGATGTTACCAATTCGAACTCAGACAATGCGTCGTGCAACTCCAATCGTCACACATTTTCCCCGTGTACCTACAGGGCAACAAACAAGTCACCATGTGACTTCACTTGCCACAGGCCATTCAACCTCCTACATCCCAGAAGTCTTTTTAAACAACATAGAACGCAACGCGACTCAACATAGAATGTTAGTACATAAATCAATACTCATCCAAACATCCACAATCAATAATCAAAAATCAAAAATCGGAAATAAGCAATATTCACCAAACTAGCCAATAATAACCATCATTCTGCTACCAGAAAAACGGATCCAGCGCGAAACCAAGGAAAAAGGGCAACATTTACAAATTATCCTTCCTGTGTCGCAGACCCGACGTCACACTAGCTCATTCGCTCACGCAGTCATTGGTGGGGCCCATAACACCAACACTCACATGTCTCCACTCACGAGTCTGCACACAGGAGGGATGATAAATCAAGCACTGGACATGGGGGGAAGTACCTTATTACCTATAGGGAAGAAAAGTTATTTTACAGAATATACATTAGCATCACCACCTATAGGATCCTAACCTTAAGCATCAAGGCACTCCACCACTTGGTCGATGAACCAATTAGTTGGACTGGTTGATGGTGATTTAGAACCAGCTAAAACACATTTAAGAACAAATCCTGTGCACACGTGACAATTCGGTTAATTGGATCACGGAAAGAACAACAAAATTCAACAGAATGAAGAAATGTTGTTTTAATTCAAAAGATGAGTTTTCATCAGTACAAAAGGCGCCAGCCGACACGTGTTTCGTCAACAGTTAAAACACTGTGACTCTTCAGGGCACGATGAGCAAAAAAACCAACGGCCAACGGCACTTCGGCAGCGATTCCTTTCCAGTTAACAGCGCCACATACAGGCTCCCGCACTTCGGCAACAACTTATTTCAAACCACATCGTCGCATCGATATTTACAGACCGTTGGTTTTTGTTGCTGGTCTTCGGACCCATGGGTTGACCGCCTTTCCTTGATCCACACTTTATATCTTTGTTTTTTCCGGATGACATTGCTCATCGTGCCCTGAAGAGTCACAGTGTTTTAACTGTTGACGAAACACGTGTCGGCTGGCGCCTTTTGTACTGATGAAAACTCATCTTTTGAATTAAAACAACATTTCTTCATTCTGTTGAATTTTGTTGTTCTTTTCGTGATCCAATTAACCGAATTGTCACGTGTGCACAGGATTTGTTCATAATTTTGTGGCATGGGCTCTTGCCCACACCTTACACAGGGGTTTTGGGTTTCCCCCTGACCTGTCGCACCGTAAAGCATTTGTTCTTTGTTCTTTCTACTTCATTTACTCATTTA
Source organism: Triturus cristatus (assembly GCF_964204655.1). NCBI lineage: Eukaryota > Metazoa > Chordata > Amphibia > Caudata > Salamandridae > Triturus > Triturus cristatus. Next base: position 241,835,881 of record NC_140582.1, read on the forward strand.
CCTGCTTGAGCGCCTTCTTATCCTGTTTCTTAAAACCCTCCCTGGTCTATAAAACACATTTAAGCCTCAGAATCCTATAATCACTTCATTGAAAAACCACAAACTCGTAATTTCTGTTAATCAATTATTTGTTTATCTAAATTTTGTTTGCAATTAATATTCGCATTTTGGTCAGTCAAAGTTTAGAATTTTGTTCAATCAGCACAAATCGCATGACGTTTATATATACCTATTCTTGCTATCGGGATTTTTCTAATGCATTTGGCTCTGCATAACCGAATACAGCCGTTTAATTGTCCCAATAAGCAGGCCAAAGCTCAAAGTCCGAAAGTTCTTTGCTCAACACATTACAGTCCCAAAGATCTCCAAAGGACCAAGAATCGTGCAAGCATCTGTCATCGCCTGTGGGGTCGATAGGGGTGTGTAGTCATCGAAAACCGCAGAATGCCAGCCCCTCCCTATTCTACTACCCTTTTTATAATGAATTTCGGGATAACATGAAACATTCTTAGACCAAGGACGCAGATAATTAGTCAATTTGATTAATTTTGTAAGATCGTCCGATTTTTACGTCAGTCTGGGTTCTCATGGATTTTGCTGGTTCACTTCCTCTGTCCATGTTGTCCTTATGCAACATTGTAAAGTTTGCTTGTATGTCTCGATTGTTCATTTAGACCAGATTTGACTGACTGAAGTTTGGCAGTCCTCCATGTTCCTATCCTTGACCAGGAACACTGTGCTTCGAACTAGAGGTTGCCTGGAGGTCTACGGAGCCATTCGAGTCTGCGCAGTAGGCATCGCTCTCACGAGACGGTGGCGTACTTTTGAACTCTATTTTGGACGCCATGTCAACTTAAGCGAAACAAACACAAAAGAACAATTAATATACACAAATGAAGATCCTAATGTTAAACCCTCACTAATCCCTTTATATATTATTATTTTCCTAGCTTTTAGCGACATTTAAAGCAATAAAACTCACCCTTCGGTCCAAAACGGGAACGCAAACATCACAAAAGCGACATAAATTATGCGATATCCTATTACCACACATACCTCTATTAATAGGCGTACAAGTTTTAGTTATTAGAGTTATTCTGCCATGCAAATAGCAATAAGTCCCACGTGTAATTGGTGTTTAATAAAGGTGCAAATAGTTGATTAATATAACACTGCAAATAGTTAATTCAAACTATAATGTAAGTAGGTTATGTAATTAGTATTTTCATGCAAAATAGTGGAGGTATACAAAATTTTGCTTTACCTGCTCCATCACATGCATCTAGTAATATTCGTCATTGGAACAGAATTAAACCCTCTTATGTTGACTCTTCCTCCTATTTCCTCCATTCAACACACGACTTGCAGTAATGAACAGGATATCTGAATTATAATAGATCATTGTAATATGATCCGATTCTGTGTTTTTGAAAATATTGGCTTTTGGGAGCTTTTTATATATTTAGCGCCAACCACGCATAATTTTACCTCAGTCAGTAATAATTATGAAAATATATAACTGAGGGATCATTTTTTGGTAGCAACAAACACACATCTCTCATGCAAAATGCGTCTGGAAACAGTATCTGGGAAAAGCAATAGTTTTTGCTTTTGTTTGGTGAAAATCTTGTGGATGGCACTAGAGACGCCAATGCATTGGACTTAGCAAAACCTTGGGGATTTTCCCGTGTGCCCGATTCTTAGGGCCACAATTTTAGCTCTTTCCATATGATGAAGTGACAACATTTTTCAGCTCCATTTTTTACACAGATTTTTTGCAATTTCATCAATGGGCAAATAATATGTGATGCCATTTCTTATACTGTCATCAACATGCTAATAAGTGGTGTTGAATCCTGAAAATCCTTAACTCTTTTTCACAAAATGCTGGCAAGTAGAAGCATGCGCCTGCTATTATTACTATCTTCACGAGGTAGGTGGTTTAGAAGAGGACCTTAGGGGCAGATATATGAAACATTGTTGCCATCGCAACCTGTGAGTGAATCACAAAATGGGTTTGTGATTTGGTATTTGGAAGGGGCGTGTTTATGGAGTCCCTTCCAAATACCGAATCCTAATGATAAGCATGAATGTTTTGTGATCCTGAGTGCGGTAGCAAAACATTCGCATATTACCACCTACTTTTAGTAGGTGGTAACTAACCCTCGGCAGAGTATGCGTAGTGGTGCTCCGCGTAGTTCCACACTGACTGGTCATAAAAGATTAAAAGAAAACTTTTCGATTTACTTTTTGTGTAAAGCATCTCGTTTTCCTTTAAGGAAAATGGGCTGATTTACAAACATAAGATTGCTTTATTTAAAAGCAATCACAGACATGGTGGTCTGCTGTCCAGAGCAGGCCACCATCCCTGTGATTTTTTCAATTCCTAGAGAGTTGCAAATTGCGATCTTCCTCATTAATATTAATGGGGTAGAGTGATTTGCAACCCCCTAGGAATCGCAATCTGAAACTCTTTGAGTTTCATGCATTGTAAATTGCGATTACCTAATTGCAATTCTCAGGAATTCGCAACTAGATATTTGCAGTTTACAATTTTGATACATGTAGCCCTTAGACTCTGGGACACGGGATTTGCATGTACTCTGATTTCCTCTTTATCTAAGAATTTGTATGCCGCCCTGCTTCCCTCTGTTCTACCACCCATCCTTGTTGGCTGGTCATACTTAACAGAAGTTATTTGGCCTACACTTCCTTTAAGAAGAGGTTTCATAGGAAGGGGAAAATGTTTTTTTTTTTGTTACCGGTGGCTGGCTGTGGGGATCCCACCTCATTGTGTAATTTCTGGAAGAAAGAGGAGGAGTTGGATCAATGATGATTAAAGGTAAGTAATTTAGGCTTTACCAGAGTTTTAAAACTGTTCCTAGCTCTTCATGGGGCCAAATAACAAGAGGCCAGATGAGAGCAAAGACAATGCTGGGCCCTGGTGGCAAAGACAATTTCACAAAAAGGAACACTCTATCTAGACTGCCCCTTTATGGTCATAGCATCAGATGAGTAGCAGGCAGTGCTATACTGGTTTTATTAAATTAAGCACACGACTGATTCATCACGGAACCTTTGCTGAATATTTTCCCCAAAAAACGAATTTTCGATAAGACTGACTGCTAAATACTATCAGAAAAACCTGAACTAAATGTAGTTATTTTGTGCACAAAAAATATCCCTGTCAGAGCGTGCATGTGCATGATATACAGATTCATCATACATAGACAGTTAATTAGGGCTGTGTAGAAGTTTGCTAGCAACTAACAAAAGCAAATATGACAAGCCTGGCAACTGACCTTGCTGCTGTTTACTATTTATAGTGTTGCAATATGACTCAATTTCACCAAGGACATTATATTTCTAGCCCAAGGATTTCCATTCACAAACCCCTGTAATTTAGTATTTCCATATTATTGTTCTGAACCTACATTACAACTCCTAGAATGCACCCTGAAATAATATTGAGGTCTGATGCTAAAAATTCTGAATCGTGGATTATATGAACTCCTATTGCAATTCTATGAAATAAGTGAAGCTTCGAAAAGGGAAGCGCTCAGTTAGTCCTAGAGAATGCCTGCTGCTTAATTCTTTAAGGTGTTAAAGGGAGCTTGGGGAAGGCTGCCAACTGTGTCAGCCCCTAAGGCACACCAACCAAACAAGCAGCCTATTGTAACATAAAGAGCATCAGTTGGGATATGCCACAGAGCACCCCTGGGATTGTTACTGCTTGGGATAGTTCCCACTTTATGGGAGAACACACTTGTCCCAGCGCACCTGTTGCAGGAATTATGCTCAGGAACAGAACTACACTTGGGGCCATAGAACATTAGTAGATAGGGAATGAGTCACCATACCACCTCAGTACCATGAGCCCGAGTCCGACTAGCTATAGTGTCTCACTTCCCCTCCTATTCATATCCATAGAGGCAAGTGAATTGATACCCCAGAACACAACACACCCGACCCTCTCAGGGATTGCGGTGACATGAAACCCCCTTTTGCTCACACACTCGTACTCTTCCACGATAATATATGACAGAGACACGAAGGAAGTTTGAAATGTTTATTTAAACTATTGTGTCCTAGAATGCAGTATACATGCCACAATCAGAAAATAACTGCTAGCAAAAATACCATCAGCATTGTCAATAAACCGCATATTATGAAAAGCCCTTCATGTTATAAGACAGAATAGACTAACCCAACTCCGCTTCTACAGAAGCAAACTGTTTAAACAGCAAAGATCGCTCGGTTTACTATCAGACCACGTACCTTAACATACACAGATGGAAGTTCTACATCTCAAATACAGCTGTGAAATATTGATCTCTCCTTGTGTGTTACACTGCTGTGTTTACCTATATGGCAAGGTTCACATGTTCATAAAAAAACAGCTGCACCTCTGTGTTGTGTCTAGGTGCGAGTGCCTGCCCAAAACAAAATAACAAGGACATTGTTGCTTGACCTTGTCTGCTGTTCAGACTAAATCCCAGGAAAGAACAGAATGAGAAAACAACCACAGGTTCTGTATGAAAATATAATGTGGCACCGAAGCACAGTTAGGCTAACATAGAGAAAACCACAATGGTCTCAGTACAGAACACATGACATCCTCCCATTGAGCTCAGAAGTTTAACAAATGACAATTTGAAAAGAAAAAATATCCAATTAATGCATGTTTTAAGAATCCAGTATGTAAACAGCCGTTGTAGAGGCAAAGGACTCCATGATGGGGTCCAATTCAATGTAGATGGATAAATCTGAGGCCCAGTCATAAGTTTCAAAGAACAGACATGATCCTCAGCTCCAACAGATGCAGATACTATCACTGGACAACCTGTGCTCACTTCAATGAAACACTGATCTAGCAATCGCTGTGCCAATGCACAGAAACTCCCGTTGGGCATTTGCTCCAGACTCGGATTATGTAGTGGTCGCAATCCCAAGGAACAGTCCTGATAAAGGGCTATTAAGGGTCTCATCAGCAGTTCGAGATCCAGGGCAGCGGACGTCTGCAGAGCGAGGCTTACATCGAGTACTCATTGAAAGGGGCACCAGATGCAATGAAATACAGGTTGCACACAGGCAAAGTAAGCATGGCGTAAGGTTAGGCACCAATCCACATCCAATGCCAGCAGCAGAACCATGCCAAAGAACTGAAGCATATGCTTACTGTAGTGCTGGTGCGATGCCGGCCGCAGAAGGAACATCAATTATGGAAGAGCAGTAACATGAAGAAAATGTCACAAATGAGGAACAGCAGTACCAGGAAACCCACCGAACACGCTGGAAAAGATAGATTGTATAAATGCCGGAATTACTCCAAATCTTTTGACAGGGGGTGACGGTTTTGATTTGTTGTGCATTCTGTCCATCATCTGTGTGTCTTTTGCTTCCTTGCCCTAAGTGTGCCAGGTATGCCCAGACATGGGTCCCGGGCTCACTATGCCATTGGATTCAAGCTATCCTGGCTGATGAGGGGTGAAACCCCAAAACCGGTCCTAGGATGCTTGTTTTCGGTCCAGGGAGGACCTGATTTGGCAGTTCGAGCTGGACTGTTCCCATGAGGAACAGGGACAAGACTGATTTGCATATGGCCAGGTCTAAACTGGGGTGGTATGGTGAGCAAAATAATGATGGGTTTAACCCAGATCTTTTGACTGTGGGTGAATGTTTTGATTTGGTCTGCATTCTGTCCATCATCTGTGTGTCTTGTGCTTTCAAGCCCTAAGTGCTCCGGGTATGCCCAGACGTGGATCCTGGGCTCACTGTGCCACTGGATTCCAGCTATACTGGCTGATGAGGGGTGAAACCCCGAAACCGGTCCTAGGAATAGGATGCTTGTTTCCGGTCCTGGGAGGACCTAGCTTGGCAATTCAGGCTGGACTGTTCCCATGAGGCACAGGGCCAAGACTGATTTGAATATGGCCAGGTCTGAACTGGTGTGGCATGGTGTGCAAAAGAATGATGGATTTAACCCAGATTTTTTGACTGGGGTGAATTTTTTGATTTGTTCTGCATTCTATTCATCACCTGTGTGACTTTTGCTTTCTCGCACTAAGTGCGCCGGGTATGCCCAGACGCGGATCCCGGGCTCACTAAGCCATTGGATTCCCACTATCCTGGCTGATGAGGGCTGAAACTCCGAAACCGGTCCTAGGATGCTTGTTTCCAGTCCAGGGAGGACCTGGCTTGGCAGTTTGGGCTGGACTGTTCCCCTGAGGCACAGGGCCAAGACTGATCTGCATATGGCCAGGTCTAAACTGGGGTGGCATGGTGAGCAAAAGAATGAAGGATTTAACCCGGATCTTTTGACTTGGGGTGAATGTTTTGATTTGTTCTGCATTCCGTCCATCATCTGTGTGTCTTTTGCTTTCTCGCTGGAATTACTCCAAAGGCAGTATAAAAAGAAGTGACGAGGCTGAGCCTACAAGTTAAACAAAATTAGCTACACTCATGGTATCAGAAGCAAAAAAGATATGACGTATCAAATCACAGAAATGCAGGGGAAGATTTGTATATAACAGAGACTGTATTTCAACACTAGTTATAGCCACCTGCAATTTAAAGGTCTCACAGGCAGATGTGGGAGCCACTTCTTGTTGAAATAATAATGCTTTGAGTCTGCTTAGCTTATTGAAATCTTCTTTCAAAATGGGAACGGAAGGCCATAGTGAGCTATATACAACTCTGTGTGGAGGGGTACAAAGGACATTGTGGCAACAAGTGACTAACTGGGAAATGGACACAATATTCAGGACTTCCACCCGCATACCTAAACAATCTTCATTATTAAGCATGAGTTTGCTTCTATTTGAAAGTACAGTAATGAAGGGATGAATTGCGAGAACTGGAGTTCCTTTTAAATAACATGCCAAATTAGGCACTGAAACATTACAAACACCATTGACTTTAACATGTTGACAAACAAATGAATGTCCGGCAGTGGAGTCGCACTCCTTTCCCGTAAGAAAAACTTCTTTCTCTGCAAATTCACAGTGATAGATAAACAGAAGGGACCATAACCCATGGATGTAGCTGCTCTCAAGGGGCTCATATCTACCAATTGGAAAATGTTTCATGCAGGCTGTAAACGGAAATGTTGATATGGGCAAGAAAATAAGCCCATGTTTCGGCTACAGTGAATGGGATTTTTTCTAATTTCTCTAAATGTAGTATGGTGTAAGTTGCATCTTTCATAGCTGTTGGACTTGGCCCTTTTTGGCAGGTTCACCCTTGAACTTTTTGCCTTTTCTCTGACCTGGTGTTGGTGGTTTTAGGCCTCTGGGCACTTTAGCACTGTGGTCCAGTGTAAAGTGTGTACGCTCTCTGTGTACATTTGGTAAGGTTGGCCTGCCCTCCCATAGGAATGCATTAAGGATTCCCTGATAAAGTGTGTCAGTGGTAATTCGTGGAATGAGAGGAGCAGCGTGGTTAAGTTTAGTATGTATGAAATTGTAATAATAAATGCTGCGCAATGGTGTGCGCAGATTTATTATGACTATTTGAGAAATGCCACTTTTAGAAGTTGGCATGTCTGTCTGCAATGTGTCTGCCTGTCTGATGTGAATTGCATGTCTGGCTCATGAGTGACAGGGGCTGGGAGATGTGTGTGGCTCCAGGAGGGGCAGGGTGAGTCAGCACTAGGCTGAATGGGACATCTGTGCTGGGAGTAGTGGGAGGAGTAATATCCTGACCCTGAATAGGACTGTGCCCAGCCTGGACAATGCTGGCTCTGCCCCCTGTGGTGCATTTGATCACCTAGCCCCCACGTGACAAAGGGGAAGAGGAGCTTGGAAAACAAAGTGCGCCAATTCCCCCTGAACCAGTGGCATCTGGTTCCCCATGCCCTGCACTACAGACAAAGGAATGCCTTGTATAAGTATAGGGGCTGTGACCCCATGAAGTGGTTCTTGTTCTGTTCTGTGCTTTGGTGCCTTTCCTGATTTGCTGTGGGGCTTGCTGCTGCTTGGGCCCAGGAGGAACTGCCATGGGGGCTTACCTCCCTGCTGGAGGGCCCTGTGTGCTTGCCTCCCTGGGCCTAGCTATGCCCCCAGGAACTAGAAGAACTTTTGCTGGGACTTATTCTTCTTGACTCCAGGACTGTTGCTGAATCTAGCGCCTCGTGAGTGCTATAATTCAATTGGAAGGAGAAGAGCGCGTGGGCTTTGCTGTGTTGCGCTGCATGAGGAGACAGAGAGGGAATCCCGCTGTACTGAATCCCCCAGGATGCTGGAAATCGTGGGTGCCCTCCCCGCATCGACCATTTTATTGTGGAGAGCGGGTGCCCACCCTGCTCTCATGTTATCTTAAATGCAGGTGCCCACCCCGCTTATGCGTTATTTTATTTGCGGGTGCCCACCCCACTTGTTTGTGCGATCACTGCCGTGGCCTGGGCTGCTGAAGAAGTCTTCGCCGGCCGCTGCAGAGCGCGACCCGGAAGTCAGGCACGTCTGTCTGCCTATGGGCGGGTCCTGCTACGTAGGGCCGGAAGAAGGATCAGAAGTCCAGCCAGAGCGGTGCCAGTGGTGAAGCAGGGCTCCCATGTGCAAGGGAGAGCCCCGCAGTGGCAGCCGCAATGAAGAGGAGGAGGTCCGGTGTAGCAAGGCTCTCGTGTGCAAGGGAGAGCCCCACGGTATCAGCAGTGAAGAGAGCAGCTGAAGCCTTTAGAGTCAAAGAGAGGAGACGGAGCCTGACCCCAGCCCCGGTGAGTGGGGCCGAGGCCGTTCTCTTTTTCTTGGTGTGATTGGTGCTCGAGGCACCCGGGCAGTCATGGTGGGATTCCGAGCGGCCCGCCTGAGAGTGCATTGCTCCAACCAGGGGCACAAGAGTTTCAGGGCCCCAGTTGGGGTCCCGAGGGCCAGTGGTGCCCGTGCCTTCATTCCGGATGTAATTTCTACAGCTGCCCCGCCTGACAGAGGGCAGCTGCAGCGATGAGGACAGTATTGAGGTAGAGAGCCCCAGTAGGGGCCCCGAGGGCACAGTCGTGCCAGTGCCCTCTTCTATGTTCCCAGCTGCGCCACACCAGCGTGGGCAGCTGCAATGTTTTTGCCTATTTGTCCAGAGGGCACAGTGAGTGCCCAGGCCCACGTTCTGTTCACAGCTGCACGGCAATTAGCGTCAGCTGCTATGTTTAGGCCAACATTTCTTTGGGGGGCATTGTTGTATGAGATAGGAGTGAGATACACTCCTCTGCTCCAGCGCAATTGCGCACATAGATTCTGTTGCATTGGCAGCCGCCCTGACATTTGGGACATAGGGCATTTGAGCCCCTTTGAGAAGGCCAGTTGGCCAGGGGGACTGTTAGGTTGATAGGGCGCCAGGCCCTACTATGATTTATGTGGTGCTAGGAAATGTGATTCAGGTACTGTGTTTTATGCACCATGATCTATGCCTCTAAATGTGGTTTACGTATGAGGTTATTTGCATACTGTGGTTTATGCTTGTGAGGTTGTCCTCTACTGTGGTTTATGACCCTAATTTGAGTTATGATTAGGAGGTTATGGTCTAATATGTTTGGGCTTATGAGGTTGGTGCAGAATATGTTTCACGCCTAATGTGATACTGAATGCATAATATGATTTATGTTGCAGGATAATGCTGAGTACAGTGTTTGCCAGTAATCACTGGTTGTGTTTTATGTTTATTATATGTTCTACATTTACTAAGTTCACTTGTGATGGTTCTGACAGTGGTCCAATTGGCCCTGTCATGTGTATATAATCCCCTGTAAATGTTGCCTAGTGCCAGTTGCCCCAGTGTATATTGTGTGATTATTATTCTAATGTGTTTTATGAAAATACAAAGGCTATTTTTGATATAACCTTGTGTGGAGTTCCTTTTGTGGTGTGCCTAGTGTGTTGTTGCTGTGGGTGTGTTGCGCAAACGCTTTACACATTGCTTCCGGGATAAACCTGATTGCTCTGTCAAGCTACCAAGGGGGTGAGCAGGGGTTATCTTTGGCGTGTAACTCCCTTGCCCTTACTAGAGTGGTGCATTCTGCCTGGCTCTGGCGCAAGCCTTAGCCAACCAGAAATCCCATTTCTAACAATAGCCATTAATTGTTGATACTGTGTTAAATTAAATTGCAAAAATAAAGCAGTGCAGTTCAGGTAATGCCAAGGAACGCGTCCATTTTTCAGTGTTTGAAGCGTCCAGCTAAACTGTATCATGGATCTGAGCAGACTCTGACCATGATATAATGTTAATATATCATTCTGTACAATATTGATAACAGATGACACAATGTTATTCGCATTATAAATACAGGATGATAGAGTATTAATACTATTGGCTACTACAGCAAGCACTTTATCCAAATTATCTTGATCAATTTGTCATAAACGTATAGCTGTTTAAATTTGCAATAATTTCCAAATTTAATTGTAAGCTGCGTATAGGAATCATTAAGAATGAGGGGGCTTGAGACCTAACAAAAATCTGATAGAGTCATGTCCACGGACAGAAAAGACAGATGTTGCTTCACTGCAGATAGTGTGGAATGTTCTAACTATTGCTGGCATAACTTACCCACTGAATAGGTATCATGGATCTGGTCTACCTAATTTGAAACAGGAGGTGGAATTGAAAAAAACAAGCATGATAACCAATCGTGTCTACTGGCCACAATACCCATCCACGAGGATTTGAAAATGACGCGTTAAATATACCATTTTGTATCATATGATTTAACTGGGTTACTGTATAATTTGTGTAAGATTGCCAGTCATCAAAGCAGGCAATAGAAGAAATTGAGGGGGGCTTCAATTCTTTAATTTTAGACAATCCCAGACAAATAGTTTACTGGCCCGTTTCATTTAAGAAAATAATTTGCCTGAAAATCAGGCAGGCTCAAAATAGTTTCTGTGCCCTGGAATTGCCAGACTTATGTACGCCAAATTGATTTCAAGTCAATATTGTCCTTCCAAAAATCATAACCCCTTTAGGGCCAATTGTTCGACAAATGAAGCTGCATATATCAACTTTGTCTGACTAAGCATGTATTTTTTCGACTGGGTTGGAACCAATTTAAAATAGTATGACGTTGGGTCTGCAATGTCATAACTTGTAAAATATGTGCACTTGTATGTCTGTGTTTTTAAACTTCCTTGTTGTGGAGTTGGACAATATTCCCACTGAGTATTATTACTCTATGCAGAAAATGATGTCCATAATGATGTTAGCAGAACATCTTAGCGTAATTACCAGAATTAAGGTATACATTTTCGGACTCAAACGCAGTATAATATTGTAATTCAGAGAGCACTGAATTCACAGTATGAACATCCCAATCAGCTGATTGTAACTCCGGTACTATTACATCATCCACAGTAACTTTGAACACTTATGGAATCTGCATCTTCTCAGTAGGACCATATATATCAAATGGAACTTTATCCTAAACTATTCCATCAGTCACTAGATTTACATATTGACAAGGGATAAGTCTTGTTTCATTTTATGTGGAGCCAATACCCCATCAATCAGTTCTGTAGGTGAACGTTCTGGGAGGTAATGGCCGTTAATGAAGAGGAAAAATCCTATCCACATTAATAAAGGAATCAAAGAAAAGATGATCAAAATGTATATCCAAGGAGGACTAGATAAGTGTATTTGAGCCAAGAAATAAAAACATAAATCCGTGCTGGAGGTGGATGCAGAACCGAAGACACAGAAGAACTGACAGATGAGAAATGGTCTTGATACATATAGTCCCCTGAGGAACTCAATTTGAAAAGAGATGGCTGCGATTGAGCAGGAGGATGTGAAAATGTAGCTCAGAAGGTGTTTCCAGCCGTGGATCAGTATAAACGACATTCATTGTAGAAGATGGAGAAGAAGAAGCAGGTATCAAATTAACAGAGGGTTCGCCCTCCCCCTGCAGAGAGAAGCAGCAATGGTGGTAACCACGGGCTGCAAAGGAAAGTGTAGTGAGGGACCACTCCCAGGCATTTTATGGAGAAATGGCAATATGGTGTAGCTTGACATGTTCAATGGAAACAAAATGATTTTCTTTTCAACCTGGAAGTGGTGGCAAAATCACAGTTCGGTTACCCTGGATACCAAGAAGAGGAACAGGAGCACAGTACGTTGGGCCGAATTCCTTCTTGATGGCCACTTTTTCGCAAACAGGGTCTCCAACTTTGGGGAGCCAACCAGACAGAAGAATTTGAGTCACAGCTCTTGATGAAGGAGCCAGAGGCAAATGTGTGCAAGTCAGAGTGTTACAGCACTTTTGCAGATCCTGCAAAACAGCACAGTGGGTATCTACATTGAAGGTTGCAGCTGCTGCCACACCGTCTTGACCATCAAGGTCTGGAACATACGTCTTGATGCCAAGGAGCATTTCACATGGGGTCCACACACCCAGAGTTCTTTTAGGGAGATTATTTAATGCTTGTTAAACCCTATAGAGATAAGCCAACAAACCACACCGGGTACCTAATACTCTAGCCGTAAGTGATTGCTTTACATCACAGTTCATTCTCTCTACAACAGAATTGCCCTTAGGCCCATACAGAGAAGAAAAATGCACTTGCACATACAAGGACTTCATCGAATCATGGTACATCTTAAAAGCGAAAGCCGGACCTTGGTCCGAGTGGAATGAGCAACAGGCATAGGTCCGGACAAAGGCTTGCAAATCTTTTTTTTTTTTTTTTTTTTTTTTTTTTTTTTTGAAACCGTTTATTACATCCATAAAAAGGTTACAGTTATGGGCCTACAACCGCACGGCCGGCCGCTAGAGCATCACAAATATAGTACATACAGACAGTAAAAGTCTCTCAGCGGTGCACAGTAGAAACACAGGAGTAATCAACGGTGCAGGCCTCACGGCGTCCTGCCACAGAGTACGGTTTCATTTTAAAGACTAACAACGACAACAAAAACCACAACCGCAAGGCAACCCAAGATTCAAGGTGACAACACTTGCTCCATAGTGGGGGATCCAGATTGGCAGGAAAGATCTGAAGAGGGGGATGGGAGGAGATCAAGGACTGGGGGGCCGCGTGCCCGCGGCCAAGCAAGGGGGTCCAGCTAGGGAGACGGAGCAGGCGAGGCAGCCGACAGCTGTGGCGGCTCACAAATGCCCCCACGGTAGGCGTTCCAGGGGCCCCAGATTTTCACCCACGCCCCAGGCTTACCCCTCGCCACATACACCACCTTTTCACGGAACATACACCAATCCATGTGCTCTTTCCAGGCCGACACCGCAGGGGGCCTCTGGGATCCCCACAATTGAGCAATATCACGTTTCGCTATCATGTATCCCAGAGTCACCCACCGCGTCTGCGGAGCCGAATAGTCATTCGGTTCCCATACATTCAACAAGCACCTCCTCGCTTCAGGCAGCAGCGCTACACGCGTGACCACACGCAGGACCTCATGCACACCACGCCAGAATCGCTCCACCTTCGGGCACTCCCACAGTATATGCATAAAAGTCGCCAACGCACCACAGCCACGCTTACACAGTCCGTCCACGGCAAAACCCATACGTAGAAGCCGTGGCCCCGTCACGTTTAATAACATTTTGAGCATCAGCCATGTGCTGTGGCCAAACCCGGAGGATCCTGGAGCAAGAATCAACTGCAACCAAAATAAACTTTAGAGGACCGCAGCGATCTAAATAAGCACAGCCAAAACACTGATTCAAAATAAACAAATGTGTTTATGGTGGACGAGACACAATAGAACTTTTAATTTGTTGGCCAATGTCACAACCAAGACATATTTTTGGGTTTGCTGGTGTAAATCTTTCCACCAATAACGTTGTAAAAGAGAAATAATGGTAGCCACTCTCGCATGTGCTGAAGCGACACGTTCATGCATGGCAACTATTAAAAACTGATTGCTGTCAATGTTGGGTATCATGCGATCGCTAACCCCAGGTATAGTTACAAAAGGAACCTGATGGTCTTTCAGGCAATAGGAATATTTGGAAGGAAAATCTTGAGGTAAAGTGGGGCCAGCCTCAGAAGCATGGACGGCAACCAAGATATCATTATCAACACGTCTTTTAGAGTGTGTGACTGCTGCTATTTTACATGTGGCTACTGCAGATTTGGCTGCCTCATGAGCCATAAAATTCCCTACAGTGTGTCCTCCTGCACGTTGATGACCCAATGAATGGATGACATGTGTAAGTGGGAATTCATCCTTAAAACACGCCACCTTAACTCAAAGCATTTTATGTCTGATTGTGCTACCTTTGGAATCCCTAAAATCATTTTGTAGCTAAAAGGGCAAATTATCATTAAACGATAACACACAGTAGAATGAATCACTCACTATAAGTGTGGGGGAATTCAGTATTTGTATGTTCAAGTGCCAGAAGCAAAGCCCTAGAGACTGCGTGTGAGTAATAGTGGATTAAAAAATGCAATTCGACAAAGTGCCTAATACGACTGTGCATGCCGCAGAGTATTGGTGCTTAGAACTGATAGCCGGTTGTGCTGAACCAGCTGTATAGAAAATACATTGATATTCATCAAGAGAAAGAATAGAAGATGGTACTGGATAAACGTGTTCATACTTCAAAAATTCTTTTGTCTGTAAAGAAGTATCAAAGCCAAAGTCGACATCAACTGCAGTTAAGGAAATAGCCCATTGAATCTACCGTGGTTTTTGATTTTGGAATGCTAGATTTCATGACAGCCTCTAAGGTGGGCACAGGAGAAACAAGAATAATTTGTTTACCTTGAGCCAAAGGCCATTCTTTGAGCATGACCATCTGGGCTGCAGTCAAAAGATTTTCAACGGAAGCAGAACGCATTTTCTCCAGGGAACATAAATCCAATTTATATGCAATAGGTACAGTATCGCCTTCATTAAACATGACATAAATAAAGCCAATAGAACCTTTACTTATTTTTGATTGACCAAATTAGTTGTATTAAGACGTGAATGAAAATGATACATTTCAAGTAAATCAGCTTGTAAAGATCTCAGAATCTCTTTGTGTGCCAGCATCCAGGAGGATGCTGAAAAATCTGGATGTATCAAGATGTGGAGCGATTTAATATGGTGAAATAGTCTGGAATGTAAGTTCAACCAAAATTTAAAAAGCCAAGCAAAGTTGTAGCTTTTTGAGCATATTGGGGGGTTGCAACTGCACACATTTTTCTAAAAAGTGAGGGGCCAAGCTTGTACGCTCATTGCTTAATTCATAACCATGAAAAAGGACACTAAGGAAAGCAATATGAGATTTAGAAAAATTGAGCTTGTATCCAGGTTGAGCACACTGCAAAATGATGCTATCTACTCTAGCTAAATGAGAATTCAATTAACCATCTGGTAAGTAGATGTCATCAACATATAACAAAGCATCAGGGTCAATATCATGGATAATTGACACAATTTGAGGTGCAAAAATGCCTGTGCTATTTTTATACCCTATACACAAATGTTCATTTTGTCTCTGGGAGCCGAGGGCAGTAAACGCAGACCCATCATGGCTCTCTATAGTCAAATAGTGACACAAAAAAAACCATTGGATATATCAAGTGTGGTTTTAAACATTTTACTAACAATATTGTTTAATATTGTTTAATATTGCTGTACTATGTGTATTTTGGACAACAAAAGTGCGAACATCACTATCCAAGTGTTGATGACCCAATACAAACTGATTAGAGTGGTCAGGTTTTGAAACCGGAGTGGAATGGATAGGAATTACATGGAAAGGAGAATCTTTATCCCATTCAGCTTGATTGCGATATAAAGCAGGGTACATTGAGAAGCATATACCTGTTTAACTGTGCCTGGAACCAGATGCAGAAAGGACAGGAGGCTAACATCCTCACCTTGGGGACAAGCAAGAATAAAAGGAGGTGGCCAATCTACCTCTGCTGAAAGAATGTCATATAAAGAAATTCCAAAATATAGCTTTAATGGTGCGTTTGATGTCACCTTCAAATTGAATTGCTAAATTATAGAGTCTGTCAGGGGGTGCAACGTGGGTATCTGTAATTTCTACTGTGACAAACGTTTCAGTTGGTCTTGCCTCTAGAAGCTGGCAGTGTGTCCTACCCACCATGGTGACTTCTGCTGCGCTGTTGAGGAGAGTCACTGCCCATCTCCTGTCCAGGAGAACGGTTCTCACCATCTGGGGCATATTTAGCTGTTAAGCCAGAAAGGGGATTTATAAGGAGGTGGTTGATCCTCCTTTTTGATTTTCACATCAAAAGAGCATTGGGTGTCCAGTTTAGGTTGCACATACTCTCTTTGTCAATGATCAGAATCAGAATGCCCTCTTATGTCATACTGTTGATCAGACGAGTCCTGAAAGGAACGATGAGAATGAGTATCAGGAACCTGAAATCGATCAGGGGTCTTAATTTTAGAGCAGTCGCGAAAATAGTAACGCGATTCAGAGTGGGGGCAGGGTACCACCATGAGTTCTAAGCTTTTGTAGTAGTTGTTTAGATCTATCCCATGGTTTCTTCAGATAATAACGGGTAGGGCGAGCATCTTTATCAGAAGTTGATTTAACAAGGGTGGAAACAGAAGGTTGGGTCCCCAAACTATGACGTCATAAGGAATTCTACACCTGTGAAACAATGATAGGCAACTCATGTTCATGGTCAGCAACAGCACCCGTGCCAAGTAATTTTTTTTTTTTAACTTTCGTGTCAGTATAAATATTTGTAGTCATTCATGTTGCGAAAGATTTTTATATACGGCGACATTCGTGATTGGTGTCCGCCATATCAAGGTCGTTTTTCATCGGGTGGGTCTGTCTCTTCTAATTATAGTTTAGCTATCGTTGCGGTATGAAGTTGCTCGCACACAATTTAATACGAAACTGATTTCTGGTCTTTTTTTAATTATCTGATGGTTGTCATATCCAGTCTCAATGTCCCAGACTCAACCACGGAATGTTATCGTTGAGGCCTATTGTATTTGTTTTGAGGCAGCATCACATTTAACATTAGAAAGAATAATTTCAGAGACAACCGGAAATTTACCAACCAGTTTCATCCCCAAATCTAGGTCAGGACTTGCCCCATGTTCATTCTGTATTGGTTGAAGGACATTCAGCAAAGCTCCCATCAAGGGAGTGCCACAACAGATAGTATACACCGTGGCAGTCACAGTCCCCCAGGTGTTGCAGTTGGTTAAAGAGGGAACCAGGCCATTAGGTGAACAGATGGGTAAAGTTCTAAGTTTTTCCTGCGGACCGGTAACGGGAAACACAGCATCAAGTTGATCAATTTCCTGGGCAGTCCAAAATGGGATGTCTTCACGATTAGGTGGGCATTTGCTCATAACCGAATTTACAATCACTGTACTAATAACAAGTTCTGGAGCTTGGTGTGTGTGCACAGGCGCACCAGCTGTAGCGGGACGTGCCAGAAAAGCACGGGAAACAAATTGTATCAAGCGTCTATACAAAAGAACCACTTGGTTGTATAAAACACACGTTTGCGCCAAATTTATACAAGCTAAATTCAGATACATTGGAAAGCCTGCAAGAGTAGGCCAGGTGGCCCAATCAATACTTAAAGGGCCGATTTTAACAATGAACATGGTGAAGGGTGCCATTAAACCAAGTCTGGTGTTCCCAGACTGTAAGAAGAATCTCAAGGAGGATATAAGGACGATATGCATTTGGTGCGGCAGCAGCAGTATAAGTATGAAACATATTGTCATCAGAGTTCACTGCTGGGACGGTGACCCAGGAATACAAACTTTCAAAGTGGTATGCTGCATCCTCCTTAATCACAAAAACAATAGGAGCACACAAATTAGGGACTCCATGATGAATTATGTTTTGAATAACCACTTGACGGCAATTTGCAGCAATTGCACTGACCATAACCGAGAAGCAAGATAAAAAAGGCAGCACAAAAGAGGGCATAAACCTTTTAATATTCAAGCTTGTAAACCAACAGAACTAGGAGGTCCCTAAAAACTGTGGAGGATAAGTCCCAAACACCACGGACGTCTCCTGAAAACAATGCAAGGGTATTGTGGAAAAGCGCAAGCACTACTCAGGGTTCCCGCTAATAAGAACCAGACCAAACGTTGGTGGCACCATGTTGCAGGGATTCTGCTCAGGAAGTAAACTATGCTTCGGACCATAGAACATTAGTAGATAGGGACTGAGCCACCATACCACCTCAGTACCATGAGTCCGAGTCTGACTAGCTGTAGTGTCCCACCTGCCCTCCTACTCATAGCCAGAGAGACAAGTGGATTGGCACCCTAAACACAACACCCCAGACCCTCTCAGGGAATCGCAGGGACAGGACACCCTCTTTCGCTCACACACTCGTACTCTTCCACAATAAGATATGACAGAGACACAAATGACGTTTGAAATGTTTAATTGAACTATCGTGCTCTAGGATGCAGTATCCATGCTACAATCAGAAAACAACTGCCTAGCAAAAGCCCTATCATATTCTGAGACGGAACAGCCTAACCACCCTCCCCTTCTACAGAAGCATACTGATTATACAGCAAAGCGGACTCTGTATCTTAGCCTACACAGATGGACGTTCTAAATCTCAGATACAGCAGTAATCTTCTCCCAGAAAATATTGGTCTCTCTCTCTGAGTTACACTGCTGTGCATACCTATATGGCAAGGTTCACATGTTCATAAGCAACAGCAGTTTGCCGGCAACCACTGCATGTTGCTGCAGGGCCGGGGTGTGCAAGATGTCATTCCTTTGGGGGACAGGTGACGAGAGTACATTTTTGTGATGTGTGTACTACAGACACACCGCATGCAGATTGAGATTCCTCATTCAGATGGGCCTTTCAGTCCAGTCAGAATGGTATATTGTTACCCATGGCATCTAAATGCCGGATACATTAGGAATCGTTGCAGTATGAAACACACCCACGCACGTCCTGTCGGATGCTGTTAGGGAATATCAATCCTTTCATGCAGTTCAGCGGCATGCAGGCGAACAGGAGAGAAAATCATATGTTCAACATCAAATAAAGGCGAGTAAGCAAACTCTAGGTGAGGAATGTGGAATTATAGCTCTTTTTTTATTATACTCAAAACACCACAGGTGAAAAACAATGAAGCCTAATTTGACAAGACAAGATTGTTTTTGGGAAAAAGATGGAGGCATTTTCTTTGTGAGTTTAAACCGCTTTAAACCTTTTACTGAGAGCGCCTCTGCACTCACACCTTCCAATAGTGACTCGCCATCCATCACAGTTTCCTACTTTCACCCACTTGAGACCCCTTTTGCATGCAGCCATGTCTCTCTTCAAGGCGTGCACAGTAGTTGTACTGCAATAGCAGTATTTCCAAGATGTGACCAGGCCTGGACCTCCGCTGAGATGTCGAGGGAGGGGGTGTGTCTCTCAGGCAATCCAGGCGCTACTCCTTTGCTGTTACACAGCCTGAGAGTAGCACCAGAATTGGCTTGAGCAGACAAATTCACCACTCATTAGGAGACTGGGGGTCGCAGCTTTGATAAACCCCTGGTCACTAATGTGCAGGTGAAGAGAAGCCTCTTCTGCACACTTTGGACTAAGTGCTGTGCTGCCACCAATGCTGTGACCAATATGTATATAAAAAGAACAGATGATGGACAGAATGTTGAACGATGCACACATTCACCCACAGTCACAGACCTGGATTTAACCCATCATTTTTTGCTCACCACACCACCCTAGTTTGCACCCAGCCATATGCAAATCTGTCTTGACCCTGCTCCCCAGAGGAACAGTCCAGCACAAACTTGCAAGCTAGGTCCTCCCTTGACCGGAAACGAACATCCTCGGACCGGTTTCGGGGTATCACCCCTCATCAGACAAGCCAGTTTGAATCCGCAATATACATTTTGAAAGATTGAATTATAAGTTATTTCTTTATAGTATTCACATGTTTTAGGGGGTGTAGGGGAGCTTAAATATGAGTGGATCAACGCCCCAACGCCCTATGGTAGAAACCGCCACTGATGACACTTCCCCATTCAAAAAACAGTCTCCAATTTACTTCTTTAAATAAAAGGTGTACATTTGTTTTCAGTACGTGTATAAGGAAAGAGCATCAACAATGTTGGTGGAGCGCATGGGAAGGATGTACACCACAGGAAACAATATTTTCTGCTTGGAGAAACAAACAAAAAAATATATAAATGTGCTTATGATCTTTTGTCTAACAGGCGAGTATAGACAACTATTTATGCATGGAAGTGTTCCAGGGATATTGCAACTGTTGCATGTTCTGAGGAGTTCTGGTGGATTTCTGTGTGAATTTCAAACAAGTAAAATATGTATCCAGGAGTACGTTTTTTTTGAGTACTTTTTGGAATTTTTTGTGAGAATCAGGTCCAGGAGAAATACAGTCTATTAATTATTTTAAAATATGGGTTTCTGAGAATAGTATTAGGTTTAAAGTGACAGGAAGCACATCAGTGTTACTGTACTACCGTGGGCAAGAAAGCAGCCCTGCTTCTAAGAACCAACTAGTCAGGAAAAAAGTAAGTAAAAGAAGGCTTGAAGCTCAGTGCCTCTAACTCACTCAGATGTCTCGCCGACGTCAGGTGTCACTAGATAAAGAGCTCTTATAAGACATAATGGGGCATATTTCAATAAACTGGCAGAGTATGGTGTTACTCTAAAATTGGCAATGCTGCGCTCTGACAGTTTTAAAACACAGGGATGCGCCGTACTTACAAAAATATGGCGCTCCCCTGCATTTTCCCTAGCGCGAGTGCTAAAAATGCTTCCTAGTGCCATTTTGCTAGGGTGCCTGTGCTGCAGGGGCAATTGTTTATGTGCATGAAAGGACACCTTCCTGCACACTATCTTAACAGGTGATTTCCTCCATCCATGTGTGCGGCAGAATTCAGCACACGTGAAGAGTGCAATATATGAGGAGAAATAAAACATTTCTCCTCATATCGCCTTTTTAAGACCAGGTATTTCCTGGCTTATTTTTTGCCGCTGCCCCACACCTTTTAAATATGGGGCAGCATAAAAAAGCAATGGGTGTTGCAGCATAACGCCCACTGCAACAACCATTGCATGTCACTTTCACGCTAAGTGCTGCGTGAATAGGGGCTTTATTTACAAGTTGGCGTTAAGCCACAAAAAGTGGCTTAACGCTACTTTGTAAATAAGGCAAAGGAGTTAACGCTACCAGAACATCAAAACAAGTGACGCTCTGGTGGTGTTAATTCCTTGTACATATGACCCAAAGTGACGTATTGAGCTGCAAAGCCCACCACATTAAAGGTTTCTCAAGCTAGAGTATAATCCACACCGAAATAGCGGAATCAGATAAAGGTGGTGCACTGTTCTAGAGTGAAAAGAGTAAATCTACTATAACATTCTCATAAAGTTGCTGCAAAGTATCTCAAACGCTTCAATGGGAGGAGAACTTGGACAAATTAGTAGATTTTAAGCGATTAATATTATGGTATAGATTGTATTATAATGAGCAGCAAAGTCATTAGTGTGGTAGATCAGGGGACTTATATTAAGTGGAGGTGGCATGGACTGCTTAGATTGCAAAGGTACAAACCACCAACTACTAGGCAAGGAAATCCAGTCACAGGATGTTTGGGATAGCCCTTAGAAATAAACGGAAATTCGGCTTGCTTATTGAGGCATTTGCCATGGAAGAGAAAGACGTACAAAGGAGCGATGAAATGGTAAGTCACCCTCTCTTGGTACATTTCAGAGGGAAAAATACAAGTGACTGTTCGACATCTATTTCTGAACACACAGAAAGTTTTGAAACTTCTATTAATTCCCACATTCACTTACTGTACCTTGAAGGACTGGGCTATTCTAAGGCCCAGCGGTGCCAGGGGACAACACCTGAAACCTTCGTGGGTTACCTGTTCCGGCGTACAAAACACAGAGACACGGGACACTTCCTGCGGCGTCAAAGATCAGCGTTTATTTACTGCAGGGATACAGAAATCGCAAGAAGTACACAACGTGTAGGTTCTGAGAGACTGCTTCGAATTGCGAAAGTGGATCGCTCCTTTTATACACATTTTGGTCATTGCACAACATGACGAACAAAAGGTTACAACTCAGTTCCCACAGTAAACTTCAAAAGGGTCGCATTCATGTTTCAGAAGCCCGGAACATAATTACAGCAACATTGCCGGTTCCCAACTGTAAAAACACATCATCCCCACATTAAGCACATTCCATTCTGACTGTAAACGATTTAGGAGAAGGGACAGAAACAGATGTAAAGGAAAAACAAGGATGCACAACAGATTGGAAAAGAGTGTAGAGAGTAATAACGGAAACTTGATTGCAGGATCAAAGACCTTGTGCCTAATGCATGCATGACTGAAACAATAGACTGGCACGGCAAGATGAGCCTCGAGCGGGGCCATCTGCCTTGCCGTGTCATTTCCCTTATCATAAATGACACCTTCAAAGGAACACGTGTCCTTCGTGAAAGCTTGGGAATCCCAGGGTCACAGAGCGGACAAGGTCCGTTCGCTGGCTACTTGAGGGCAAGAAACAAAATGGATGCCGCATCTAAAATGGAACCCGAGGGTTCGGATGGACATACCTAGGAATGAGACGAACCGTACATAGTAGCGTAGCAAAAATGCGTACACCCACAAAACTCGTCAATTGCGGTTCGTAGATACCAAACTCGTCCATATTCGAACACACCCAAAAAGTGTCATTACGATTCCCACGGAACCTCAGACGCTCCTTTTGCCCTCATGTAGGCAAGCACTAGTCGAGATCAGAATCGATTTCGATATTCATCAAATTGTTCAGCTGTTGCTGGAACATCATTCTATCCATCAATGTCTCCTTGGTAACAGATGGCCGTCTTATACACGTTGTAGCACAGAGGCCACATAAGGCAGGGCCACACTGCACACAAAGACAACACGTGAACAGAAACGTCACAACAACCCCTACGATCATCAGAATCTTCCAACCCCAAGTTGATATCAAGCCCCAAAACCATCCTAGAAGTGTCCAACCACCTTCGTCCACGTGTATGGATATGGAGATCTTATGCAACTTCGAGATGGCTTGGTAAACAGTTGGAGCGTTGTCAGGGATGAAAATGCAACAGCTCGAATGGATAACTTTGCACACACTACCTCTATCTGCAAGAACAACGTCTAGAACCATACGGTTCTGCAACGTCATAAGTCTATCCGCCTGAAGTTCTGCTGTTAAATTACCAAGAGCACTCGCAGTTATGTTGGCAGTCGACTCTACCACACGGGTCAACTGTCTTAGGTTCCTACTATTAACCATAGGACCCCAAAACTGCAAGAAACCCTTAAAGAAGTCTCCTGCCTCTTGACCGGCAGTGTCCTCTTCGCTAATAACGCCTTTCACAATTCTAGTTAAGGGCAACTGAGGCAACTGTAAAAGTCGGTGGCAAAAGATTCGCAATATAACAGGTACCCGAGAAGTCACGGGGCAACCATGTATATGCACGTTCATAACATACAAAATAGGTACCCTTGGCAGTCAGAAAAACAGGGGAAGAGAGCATCGGTAGAACATACGTATCAGTACAAGCACTGTTCCCAAGTTGTGCTCTCGGATTTCGACCAAGACCTTTCAAGCAGAAATTACCGAGGTGGGGTACGATCCATATTGGAGACGAGCTCTTAAGCTGTCTATCACCCACTGACATACTATACTCAGCCTCACACAGGTCCTTATAGGCTTGCACCTCTTCATCTGGAATAAGCGATGCATCAAAAATATCTCTATCTAGATCAGCAATCGCTATCGCCAAAGGCTTGTGGTACGGACCAGGACTGAAGTTTGCAGAGCGTGGCTCTCGACTGGGGTAGGAACCTAGTGCACTACGGAACATAGTTTGGAATGCTCGAGCTGACCCTTGGGAGCTATAAGGAAGAACCAGATACGGAATACCCCTATCCATGGTATGTGGCATTAACCCACACACCCAACAGTTGGTAGTATTCATCACCAACTGATGCTGATGTAGGAGTTGAACGAAGGAGTTATTCATGAATTCCGCACGTCTAACCTGTTCATGTTGGGGCAGAGGATGAAAGGAATGTGGAGAAACAGTGGTAATAGAGCTAAGTTTAGGAGAAAGAGTAGGTGAAATGGAAGGCAATAACGAATGTATTCCGAAATACACTCCACCCACCAATAGCATCGAAACAGTCAGAAACAGCAGGAATACCTGAAACAAAAAACATTTCGTTCGTACAATCTTATGCAATTTTGATCTTTGCGCCGACATCCTTTCTACTTCCAACAGCTTAGAGAATGCCATCCTCTAAAAACCGTCCGTGACGTACTTGACGCACTTCGTTCTGAGTAGCGATTATCAATTCCCAGGAGTCGACAAAAAGTAACCGACCTAGTGTCAGAAACCTGCTAAACAGAAGGGAGTACCCGCACGGCCCTACGGTTAACCCGGATGATAGGTTTTCCTAAACACTCAGCTTAATACAAATCTCTTTAGCTGTGAAAAGCACACATAAAAAGAAACTCAAAAAATCAGAAAAGGATGTAATTATTCTTAATGTTCGTGGCAGCAGTAAAGGAAAATATAAGAATTTTTTTTATTAGTCTCTGTTACGTGGACGAAGAAAATATCGATTTCTTCCAGGTCGAGTCTGTTCCTCAAATAATTGTTCAGCTGGTGAAACAGTGTTCAGTCGATTAGATAACAACTCAGACCTTGAGTTCTCCCAAACTGACGACCCAACAGGTGTATCTGGCTGCAATGAATTGTCTTCTACAGGTTGAGCATCGCTAAACGGCACAAAGCATAGAGGGGTCTCGGTTTCCGTTGCCGCAATACCAGTTCTCACCCAACTATCTGCTGGGGAAGGGATCGGGACCTTCTTGGTATGGCCGGAGTGTACCCAGTTCTTTCTGCCTTCCAACCGAACTGCAGTCCTTGTAGCCAATAGTACTTGGAAGGGTCCCACAAATCTCGGCTCCAAGTTGCGTTTTCTGCCAAAATTTCGGGTAACAACCCAGTCACCCGGTTGGAGCCGATGTCCAGGACCCTCTGTCTGTGCCGGCAAAGCTTCAAAGACCTGTAGATGAATTAACCTCAGTTTAGCAGTCAGATCATGAAGATAATCAATTAGCATTGGATACTCAAGACTATCAAAGGCCTTAGGTCTCGGGACTCCCCAAATGTTCGCAGGGCGGCCGAACACAATCTCATATGGGCTAAGCCCTACTCGAGAGTGCACAGTCGCCCTGGTTGATAAGAGAGCCAGAGGCAAGGCATCAGGCCATGATAAACCAGTCGTAGCTTGTATCTTTGCAAGTTTCAGCTTCAGAGTACCATTGTACCCTTCAACCAAACCCGCTGCCTGAGGATGGTTGGCGGTATGGAATTTCTGTCGAATTCCAAGGCCCTTACACACACTCTGCATCACGCTTCCCACAAACTCACTTCCATTATCTGACCACACAATCCGTGGCATTCCATACCGAGGGAAGTATTCCTTCAGTAGGACTTTCGCTGTGGACAGGGCAGTATTATCCTTAAGAGGATAGGCCTCGATCCATCTGGAGAACGCACAAACCACAACTAAAACGTGCTTCAGATTATTGCATCTCTCCATATGAATGAAGTCCAGCTGGATAACCTCAAAGGGACAGGCAGGAGGAGCAAAATGACCAGGTGGAGTGGGGGTGCCCTTGCCAGGATTATGCATCAAACACACCATACAATTCTTAACCACCCTCTCAGCACATTTAGCAACACCATCGTTCTTCCATACAGGGGACAATAACTTGCATATACCTTTCGCACTAATGTGTGACAACCCATGAGCCATAGTCACGACGGCTAATACATACGCATCCGGTAACATCCACCTCTGACGTTCCGACAAGTCAACCCAACATCCATGCATGTCCAACTTTCCCGTGCTTTCTTTCCACTTGGTCCTTTCAGTCTCAGTGGCCTCATTCTGAATTGCTTTCACACTCTCAACAGTGTCTTCACACATACCAGTCTCCGTCGGCCACCTCACTGAACTCGTAACATACATTCGGGTTGCAAGATTCTTAGCCGTTTCCTTGGCAATCTCGTCCGCAAATGCATTACCACGACCAACATCATCCGTAACCTTTCGATGCGCACTACATTTAACGATCGCTACCTGTTTAGGCAATGTAAGTGCATCCAAAAGATCATTCACGAGCTGCCCGTGTTGGATCTTCGTACCATGCGATGTCATAAAACCTCTTTCTCTCCACAATCGACCAAAACTATGTGCAACACCGAATGCATACTGACTATCGGTGAACACATTCACTCGCTTTCCCTTAGACAAAACACACGCTCTTGTTAACACAATCAATTCTGCCGCTTGGGCTGAATTCTGACTCAATCTCGCAGTTTCCACAACCGTGCTCAACGTCACTACAGCATACACAGTCGTCACATCACCATTCGGCAACTTAAAACATGAACCATCAACATACAAAGTGCCATCGGGATCTGTCAACGGAGTGTTTTTCAGGTCCACACGACCCTTCGTTTCTTCCTCAGTTCGATAATAACAATCATGTGGTGGTACATCATCTGATTCCATATTAGTCGGCAACAATGTCGCCGGATTCAGTACATTACAACGCTTAATCTGTATATGACTTGCCAAAAGTGTCAACTCATACCCGGACAACCTTGCACTCGTCAGATGTTGAGTTTTAGTCCGATTCAGGAGAGTGTCAACTGCATGGGGAACCATCACTATGAGCATATTATCCATGACCAGACCTGCGGATTGTCGAATAGACACCGCAGCTGCCGCTGTCGCCCTCAAGCAACTTGGCAACGCTCTAGCTACCGGGTCTAAAGTCGAGGAAAAATACGCACATGGACGCTGCTTACCACCGAATTGCTGCATCAAAACACTCAACGCACAACCTTCTCTCTCATGAACGTATAGTGTAAATGGCTTACTGTAATCAGGAGTACCTAACACAGGAGCCGAACACAACGCATCACGTAGTTCAGAAAAACTTTTCTGACATTCTTCCGTCCATGGCAAAGGAGTCGAAACATCTTTGCACGTGAGAGCTATCAATGGCTTCGCTAACAGTGAAAAGTTCGGAATCCACTGTCTGCAGTATGACGTGATACCTAGAAAGGCACGCACATCTCTCTGAGTTGTTGGCACAGTCATTCGAGCAATTGCTGCAATTCTTTCAGGGGTCAACCTTCTTCCCGCCTTTGACAATAAGTGACCTAGATAGGTTACTTCTTGACAACAATATTGCAGTTTAGAAGGTGACACTTTGTGATGTAAGTCACATAGATGCTGTAACAGTGACACTGTATCAATTCTACAAATTTGTTCAGTGTCAGCAGCAACCAACAGATCATCAACGTACTGAATCAAAGCCGCACCAGCCGGCAACACAAACGCATCAAGTTGACTCTTAAGAGCTTGGCTGTAGATCGATGGACTCTCACAGTAGCCCTGAGGTGCGCGTTTGAACCTGAAGCTACGACCACCTAATGAGAAACCGAATAAATCTCTACTTTCCTCAGCAATCGGAATGCTAAAGAACGCATTCTTCAGATCGATTACCGAGAACCACGATGCAGAGGCTGGAATCAGAGTCAATAAAGCTGTAATATCAGGCACCACGGGAAACTGTGGAACAACAATTTTATTCACCTCCCTTAAATCAATAACAAAACGATACACGGGAGGCTTGGATGGATCAGTTCGTTTCAAAATAGGTAACACAGGACTATTACACACGTTACCCCGTGTTTCCTCGATAACATCTTTATCGATCAAATCATAAATGATCGCTAATAGTGCTCGTTCACCATCAAGAGAGATACGATACTGGGGAATGCGTGGCAGTCGCACGTTGGATTTCAATTGAACAACATAAGGTGGTATATCCAGCAGGCCCACATCATTGGGACCTGTCGCCCACAAAGAATCAGGAAGAGAACTCAATTCCGGTGGGAGCTTATCAGTCGACAAATACATAGGAGAGATCACTCTCTGACCCAACGTAAGCTCCACTCCCGCAGGAGAGCAGTACAAAGTCGCATATAACCGTTTCAACAAATCCAAGCCCAAAAGATTCTCGCCACAACCAGTAGTCAAAATCAAAGGAGCCTCCAACTCACAAGACCCAATGGAAAGGGGCAAAGGGCTAGAAACTGGATTGCTAACAGGGGCGCCAGAGAATCCAACGGAAACATTCGTTAAGCCAGACAAAGGCGCGCCAGGGAGTTTCGAATGCATGATGGAACTTTTCGCCGCACCAGTGTCCAACAGAAAAGGCTCAACTACGCCCAATGTCGTGACTGCGACATAAGGCCCTCTCTGATCAACCGGAACTGATACTACTCCCTTTCTTTGTCTATGGCTGTCCTAGTAAGTACCGTCCGCATCAACATCATGCTCAACATAATAGTCATCTACATGATACTGTGCACATCTACCAGACAATGGATCGCGCCGATCAAAGCAATTTTGCGAATCTGATGAGGTGGCGAGACGCTCATTCTGATTCTGAGTAACACCGCAACCTCTACCACGTGACGCCTGTTGAGGACCACTACGCCCTCCTCGAGCCGAAACACCATTGTTCCGGTCACGCAAAACTGGACAATTAAACTTCAAATGGCCCTCACCCCTACAATATGCACATTGATTATACCCCAACACAAAGCGAGGTGTAGAGGAGGTAGTACGCGACTGCGATCTAGAAAACTGCGGCTGCAATCGATTTGGCTGTTGCGAGTCATTTTGATTCGAGCGCGGAGGATACGCTTGCTGCAATAAAACCTTTGTTTTAAGATCCTTCCTTTTCTTATCTGCGCGTTCGCTTTCTTCCTTCTCTCTATTTTCGTAGTATTGGGCCGTGGCTAATATCTGAGCAGTGGTAGAAACGGCCCACGAACTTTCAGAATTCTTCAACTTGTTGCTCAGTTCAGGCAAATTTATCAACGAACAACCGCTGACCTCCCTCAGAGCTCATATCCTGACCACTATGATCAATAAATGCCTCCTCAAATCTCGTAAAGAAATCGGAGACACTCTCATCCTTCTTTTGCTTGCACGCAGACAATGTGTCCCAATTAACGCGTATAGCTGGCATAAGTGTCTTCATAAGTGTAATTATACTCTGGGGCAGATTCTCAATGAGCTGAGGTTTAGCCCCACCAACTTGCCGTCCATCAGCCGCCGCAAGAGCAGCCCAGTCACCGCCTAACTCAGCTGCGTGATTCTCTTGACGAATTTTCGCCCAAATCGGTTGAGGTACTACATTACCAAACAACATATCAATATCGGCAAGGTTCATGACAGTAGCATCCACTAATTGGGACAACTCCTTATAATAACCTGCAGGATTTTTGCGGGGGTCAGGCAAGGTTTGCTTTACCTGCAAAACTTCCGATCGCTTCCACGGGAGGTGTATCCAAACTCTCTGAAAATGTGGTGGAACAACAGGATTAGCAGCAGGATCACCTGGCATCCATATTGGGGGAACTTCCCGCATAGGATACTGACCTGGTTGTGCCATCCACTCCTCAGTGGCATCCTTAAACAATGCTCGAGGTTGCACTGTAGATCGAAAAGATAACAGACGCTCTAAAGCACGTCGGACATTACCACCTACAATCATACCAGTCGAAAATTGATTCTGAAGCTCAGTGATCTCGGGCGGTACATTATCTACCTCCTCATTATCCCATTCTTCTCTCAAGAATTTACACATTTCCTCGAACACGAATCTTTGCGTGGGCTCATTAAACTGAGAAAATGTCTCAAAAACTATACGTGAAGCGTACTTCACAGGATGCCTAATCCATTTACGCGCCATTTTCACCAACGACTCACGTTCCCTACCATCAGGAATTTGACTGCGCCTCTGAGCAACATCAGAAAGATCTGACCCGAGTACTGGTCCAAAAAACGGAGAATAGAGAGTAGCGACAGCATTAAATATACGACTACGAACAGAAGGGGAAGAAGAAGGAGGCACAGGAGCAACAACATTAGGAGGAAACGTAGAAACAGTAGCAGTAGTCGGGGTAACAGGAGTAGTAGTAAGATTGGGCTGATGAGATACTGGCAAAGGAGCAGTAGGAAAAAGAGCGGGTAAAGGAGGATGAACAATTTGCGGCACAAGAGGATTTGGAAGAACAGGAGGAACGACAGGCTGACCAGCAGCCACCAAAACAGCAGGTTGAGGAACAAGAGGATTCGCAGGACCCACAGTATCTGGAGCATAGGGAGGTGGTGATTTCAATAGATAGGACAATATGGGATCTTCTACCACTTCTTCTCCTGTCTTATCTGTACTAGACGGTAAAACCGGATAACATTTATCCACCGCCATATGATGAAGTCTAGCACAAACTTCCTGCTCCTTCTCATCTTTGTCTCGCTGATACTGTTCTGCATTTCGCATCACCGTAATGACACCTTCTCTCTTATTTTTCTTCATCTGTTTGATTTCTTTCTGCTTGGCCTCTTTGCGCCATAATCGAAAGGAATCAAACATGGCCGGCCTAGCCTTCTTTTTAAACAATTTAGCTTCAAGATTATCTAATATTGCAGTTTCGAAACTACCATGTGATGGCCAACTAAGAACACCATCATTTTTAGTGTAACTAATCCAATATTCATTATATACAATAGGACCTACTCCGTGGCGACTATAGAGCTCATAAATTGGAGTTCCAAATGGAGGTATCGGACATGAATCCTCCAGTCGGGAATCCGTGCTGCAACATTTAAGGAAACCAAACAAAGTACTACGGCCAGGCATCGTGCACACTAACCGAGTTTACAAACTTCAAGGGCTATCGAATTACGATGTCCTCGCAAAAATGCAAGACCCTTGGTTTTTGGCAATTGCAATCGTCAAATAAAACCCAACAACTAAGAACCAACAACTAAGAACCACAAATGCAATGGAACCATGCAAACAACAAAGTAACCGTCCCAAAAAGGAACTACAAAACCATGAACTCTGGGAGCGAACCACAAATACTTAACTGAAAGAGCAATGGCGTCACCAGGAAGGCCCGTCTATCGTCTCGCCGTACAAAGGACTACGCCAGGCGCCAAAACAGGTCGACAGTCAGGGCATCAGTCCGTCGCAGCCGTCAGAAGGCGGGAATCTTCGCGGGAAAAGTCTTCGGGCCACTTATTTCGACAACTGGATCGATGAAGCGGGGTGCACCTTCCCTCGGAGATTTCACACGAAGTTCCTCACGATCGTCGGGCTTTGGACCGGTACCGCTGATGTCGCCCCACGTTGGGTGCCAACTGAAGGACTGGGCTATTCTAAGGCCCAGCGGTGCCAGGGGACAACACCTGAAACCTTCGTGGGTTACCTGTTCCGGCGTACAAAACACAGAGACACGGGACACTTCCTGCGGCGTCAAAGATCAGCGTTTATTTACTGCAGGGATACAGAAATTGCAAGAAGTACACAACGTGTAGGTTCTGAGAGACTGCTTCGAATTGCGAAAGTGGATCGCTCCTTTTATACACATTTTGGTCATTGCACAACATGACGAACAAAAGGTTACAACTCAGTTCCCACAGTAAACTTCAAAAGGGTCGCATTCATGTTTCAGAAGCCCGGAACATAATTACAGCAACATTGCCGGTTCCCAACTGTAAAAACACATCATCCCCACATTAAGCACATTCCATTCTGACTGTAAACGATTTAGGAGAAGGGACAGAAACAGATGTAAAGGAAAAAAAAGGATGCACAACAGATTGGAAAAGAGTGTAGAGAGTAATAACGGAAACTTGATTGCAGGATCAAAGACCTTGTGCCTAATGCATGCATGACTGAAACAATAGACTGGCACGGCAAGATGAGCCTCGAGCGGGGCCATCTGCCTTGCCGTGTCATTTCCCTTATCATAAATGACACCTTCAAAGGAACACGTGTCCTTCGTGAAAGCTTGGGAATCCCAGGGTCACAGAGCGGACAAGGTCCGTTCGCTGGCTACTTGAGGGCAAGAATCAAAATGGATGCCGCGTCTAAAATGGAACCCGAGGGTTTGGATGGACATACCTAGGAATGAGACGAACCGTACATAGTAGCGTAGCGAAAACGCGTACACCCACAAAACTCGTCATTTGCGGTTCGTAGATACCAAACTCGTCCATATTCGAACACACCCAAAAAGTGTCATTACGATTCCCACGGAACCTCAACCTTACTATAAAAGGCATACTTGCATGACTGCTGAGATTAAGAATTGGTACGTTCTTATTATGCCAAAAATGTTTTCCAAATTTGGCAATTTAGTACCTCACAAAGAAGCATGAACTTTGCTTAATTTTCCTGTGGCTGCTGTAGTCAACTTAGCCAGATTTCTGCAGATAAATGTCCCATCCATAATGGGCAGGATATCAGGATGCAGAGAGACAGAGTTCTGTTGTCCTGCCGTCATATGAACGATCACACGTTGTATAATAGGGTGCCCACTAGAGTTCCCCCTGTAAGTATTGATATATTGAAAAGATGATTTTTGTGCAGTGATGTTACCATATACCATGGAATAACTGGGACAAACACACAACTACTTTGCACATGTGCAAATAGACAGGAAAAATATTTTACAGAATTTTCCTGCTTCTTGTGTAACTCAGAATGGAGCAAATACATTTTCCTTGAGCACTTAGTACATTAACATTTTTGCATGAGGAAAGTGTTGCAACGCTGAAACTTAGGTAACGGGGAACAGGATAAGACCCGTACCAAATATCCTCCCTTCGTCACAGACCAGATATCACATTACCACTTTCACTCATGCAGTCATTGGTGGGGCCCACAACACCAACATTCACACATCACTTAACACTGGTCTGCACTTACAGGAGAGATGAGTGTTTCATGCGCTGACATGAAAGGAATACCTTATAACCTATAGGAAGAAAAGTTATATTACACATCTATACACTAATATCCTTACATCTACAGATCTCAATCCTAAACATCAAGATACTCCTCCCACGTGATCAGTGGATCATTTAGTTGGATTAGTTATTGGTGATTTAGAACCAGCTAAAACACATTTAACATTTTGATCTTCCCTCCTTCAATAAATCACAAATGCATTTGTTTGTTAATCAATATTTGTTTATCTATTTATCGCAAAGAGTTAAGTTTACATCTAGAAAGTATATTAAATCTTATGTAAAACACAGAACACCATATTTACCTACTCTGGCTATCGGGCGTCCTCTAAGTCATCAAATTAGCTGTCAATCAGTCGGTATTCAAAAGTTCTTCATGCAGCACGCTACAGTCCCAAGAATGGACAAGGACCAGAGACGTGCAAGCATCTATCAGTGCCCATAGATTTTACAAAGTTCGCAATTCATCAAGGAAATGGCAGCA
Organism: Triturus cristatus; assembly: GCF_964204655.1. Lineage (NCBI taxonomy): Eukaryota > Metazoa > Chordata > Amphibia > Caudata > Salamandridae > Triturus > Triturus cristatus. The sequence goes on from NC_140582.1 coordinate 241,869,234, forward strand.
TTCAGTCTGTCAAAGATTCAGGAAAGCAACAGTCACTCTAAATAGTAGCGTTGCGGAGGGTCACCGTCGTTTCCATCAGCAAAAGGAAAAAGGGAAAGTAAGTAAGTGCTCTCTATTCTACCGTCATTTTTATAATAAAAGTAATGTCAAGATGTAGCATTTTGCAAGTTTTGGGCTTTTCTAATTAGTCGGTTGGGATCGTCCGGTGAGGTTTCACACAGTTCAAGAGGTTATGTAATGGTTTTTGGATTTTTCCGGTTTCTTGTAAATGTCCTTTGTTTGGTACTTGGATGATTTCCCACCATGGCCTTGTTCGGGCACAGTGTGGCAAGAGTCATGACGAGGCCACAGGAACAAACTGATGCGCAGTCGCACTTCGCCCGAAACCTCGTGGAATGGTGGCCATCACGTCGTGTCACGTTGGCGGCCATTTTGTATTTAGGCCGAAAAGACAACTTAAGCGAAACAAACACAAAAAGTAATTAATACATAGAAATAATGAATAAAATGTTAACCCCTTACTAATCCCTCTATGTGCTTGTAATTATCTAGCGTATAGCGACATTTAAAGCATTTATATTCACCCATTTGATGTCATCTGGGGCAATATAACAAAAACGTCACAAAAGCAACATATATCATGCAGTATTCTATTTACTACATATACTACTGTTAATATGCGTACATATTTTAGTTAAAGAAGTTAATTAGCCATGCGAAATGCAAATTCCATGTATATTTCATATAATAGTAATGTTGATTAAAAACAAGCAAACTTATTTAGTAATATTACAATTAATAGATTATTTACTTAGTATATTCATGCAGAATAGGGGGGTATACAAAATTGTTCTTCTACCCGCTCCATCAAAAGCATGGAAGATACTAATTATGAAAACATTCTGGTTAACCTTACGAATCTTCACTCCTATGGCTGGAGATGGAAGCTGGTCCTAGACCTGTGGTCTGAAAGAAAGCCAGGTGACGAGTTACTACTGGATATTACGTCACTCTGCTCCTGTGAAACCCCGCCTTGTGGAGCCCTTCTCAGCTGCAGGTTCAGCTCTTGGCTCGTAATTTGTGGACCTTCAGAAAAGTTTCTAAGTCCAAAGTTAAAATTGCTGAAAATAACAAAACCCAACCTTTAGCTGACAGTGGCTCACTGCAAGTCGACTTCATGGCATTTGACTTCCTACAGTTTTCTATTTTACCTAAATTGGTTTGGAAATGTTAAGTTCTTTATTTGTTAACAGTATTGTTGTTTTGATGTTACTGCATTCTCTACATGCATTTATCTGAAAAAATCAGAGTTTATTTCTGAGGGGTCAGATTGTTTTGAAATAAATAATTCACAACTCAAATCACAACTGGTCTCTTCTTGACTATACTTTTACAATTCTCACTGCAAAATTCACTTCAAAAAGGGTAAATCTCATTAGAGCTCAAAAAGTCTCAATGAATAATGGAGGCTGTTGTACACTGAACAGATATAGAATGGGAAGAACTAAGACTCAGATGAAGCTTAACCAGGAACAAAAAAAGGAGCAGTATGTAAATCTGAGAGACACAAAAAAGGGTTGTAAAAAAGAATGACAACAGTGTGATAGGGAACACAGGAGATCATACTGTGAGGGAGCTTGTAGGGAGAATAGTCAAGCAAGGTGAGGTCTGTATCTGATTGAATCATCTTAGCCAAACAAATGATGACAATGCTCTGCCAGTGTACAACCATGATGTACATCATGAAAATATACACTCTTGCCTGAATTGACTATTTTCTCTACCATTATTGACCATGGATGCAGAGCGGAATAGTATTACTGTCATGGAAAGTAGAGGATTTTAATTCTAATATGAACGCTGGTTGACACTAGGAGAGTAGTGGTGCTTCAGCAGGCAATGTGGCCTTGCTCCTGGAAAAGAACTCAAAAACCATCTGGAAAGAGGTCACATGAATGACTTGAAGCCCAAACATAAAATGGAAGCTATTGATTCTTGTTATGGTGGAATCATCTATTAGGATATTACTTGTTGGACATGGCCCTCTCTGCAGGGTCACCCAAGGACTTTTCTTCCCCTTGCCTTACTGTGCTGAACCCGGTATTGGTGGCTTTTAGGAATCTGCACACTTTAGCCCTGCCAACCAGTGCTGAACTGTTTGTACTCTCTACGTAAAATATGGTTAAATGAGCTGACACCAGATTGGTGCAATTCATTTACTTATAAGTCCCTATTATATGGCATTACCTGTACAAAGGACCTGTAAATTAAATACTGCTAGTTGGCTGCAGCAGTCATTTGGGCACCAGCTAAAGTAACCTTTTTAAACAGGTCTCGGGACTGCCACTGCAGCCTCTAGTGCAGTTTTAAACAGCTATTTCAACCTGGCAAAATAATCCTTTGCTAGGCCGAAACCTTTCCCCTTAATAGCAGGACCAGCCTCACTTATGCCTGAATAGGCTGTGTCATGTCTCCATACAAAGGAGTGCCTACGCCCTGAAGTTGGCTAAGGCTGATAGGGCAGGTCACTTGTGCTTTTCAAATGCTTGGCTTTGAGGTGTCCCCTCTTCAAAAGCACTACTGCTTTTGAAGAGGGGCTGGAGGCCCATAGGAATGAATGGGAAGCCAGTTGCCATTACCGATTCGGTAAATACCGAATCGGTAATAGGGGAGGCATTATCATGGGTGGCAGGGTGTCACATTGACACCCTATTGCACCCCTGATTCGTGCATGTGTGCACATGTGGCGCACATACATGCCCTAAGGGCATGTATGTCTGCCACATTGCACATTTCAAATAGCACAATAATGCTTTTTTACAGGTATTCGTCATTTACCATCAACTTTTAGTTGGTGGTAAATAACGAATCCACACACCGACCAGACACTCCCCCTACATATCATTTCAGGATTCAGTATTTACCAAATCGGTAATTTTACCGATTCGGTAAATTACCGAATCCTGAAATATGCCCCCTACATAGCAAAAGCCTAAATACCGGTCGGTAACGGGATATTTACCGAAAATCGGCCGTTACCGACCGGTATTTGGCTTCCTACATATGGCCCTTAGTCACAATGCTAGGCCTGTGGTCAAATTTAAATAATAAATTACATGCAAATCGCATTGCATTCGAAAGTGCATATTTTGGGTCAGGGCAACAGATTACTTTGGACAATCAGTAAGAAATATACTGGCTTAAAAAAAAAACATGTGTGATTCACCATAATATGAACCCTGACATCTCACAAGGTCGAGGTTGAATGACAGATGATACATTTCCTAATGGGGTCGCAAATTACTTGCCTCATCGATATTCATGAAGCAGGTCGCAATTTGCGATCCATTGGGAATGGCCGGCACTCGCAGAGATGGTGGCCTCCTGGGGTCAGCAGCCCACAATGTCTGTGATTGTTTTTCAATAAAGCAGTTTTTATTTTATTTTTTAAATGCAGCCTTAAAGGAAAATGGGCTGCATTTAAAGAAGAAAAATTAAACGTTTCTGTTTCATTTTTTAAGGGTACGCACTAATCCGTGGGTTTACTGCCTGCTCTTAAAATCAATCCATTCGCAAAGGGGTAGGGGTTCCCTGGGGATCCCTTCCTGTTTGTGAGTGGCTTACCACCTACTTGAAGTAGGTGGTAAACTGCTAGTGTTTTGCGACTGTAAATGCGGTCGCAAAACAATGGTACATACCACTCTGACTCGCTATTAGGATGGGTCGCCCTTGGCATGCCCCTTCCTAATAGCGACTCGCAAACAATATTTTGTAAGTCACTGACTCGTAAAATACCATTTGTACATACCAACAACCTTTTTGGTGCTAGCAAACAGGCTTATTTTTCCGTTTGCGACTGCAAAAAATGGCCGTACATCTGGCCTGTAGTCTTTTGTGTAGTATATGGTGCTTAAAGAGTCTTCAAATTTGGCTGGAATTTTTGGCCAAAACGTTTTTTTTTTTTTTTTTAGAAAATGCAATGTCTACCTGAAACTGTCATATTCTGGTGGTCTGCTTATTGTTTATTTTGCATTTCAGGAACAAGCCCCTAAAGTAGGTATTTGTTTCTAAAAGAAATATAGCAATGCTCTGTCAGCTGTGGATTTTCTCCAATTGAGTGGGGTCATTTTTGATCTGTCCTTTTCACAACCACAGGGCCTTACAAAATGGCTCTGAAAAGGAAAGAAAACATAGCTGGAAGCCCTGACTATAGCACCGCCAGGTGGGATGCCACCATTGCAAACCCAGAGGTTTCTCTTACTTTAAATGAGGTGGGGAAACTGTGAGGCGGGCGGAAGAGGATCACACCTGATTTACAGTGGAGGACGTGCTCCAGGTACCTCTAAACTAGCTTATTAGTAACTAAGAGACATATTTATGACTCGGTTTGAGTCACTCGGGCACCAGGCAATGTGCTGTAAGACTGACGCAAATCTTAAGTCAGATTTTTGAAGCTACACAAAGCACTTTGTGTGAATTTGAGTGGCTCCAAAAATCTGGATTAATGCAACGCAGTGCAAATTGCTGCGTTGCCTTACTCTGCCCTGGGTTGGCTTTCTATGGGCATTGTGTGGGTGTTCTCACGCGATTCCCATGGCTTTTTGATGCATTCTAAGATTTGCAAGACCTTTTAAATCTTGGAGTGCGCCAAAAAGATGTGTCTCCCAAGGACAGTGGTAACAAGGAGAAATATCTTTTTTTCTCCTCGGTACTTCCTCTTTCAATGTGTGCTGCATTTTACAGCACACATAGAAAGAGGAAAAAGCCTATCGAGATTGTTTTTTGCAGGAACAATCCTGCCGACAAAATAGGCACCGCTGCACCGTAGTGCAAAGGTGCCTGGGTTGGTGCTAGGCAGTCAAAACTTCACCAGTGCTAGGAAAAGGGAGAGGAATGCACCAAATTGGATAAATACGGTGCATTCCTGCCTTTCACTGTGATTCATGGCAGCACAGCAAGGTGCCCTTCGCCACAAAGTCTTAAAATATCGCCTTAATTTTCACAGAGAACACAGAAACAATTATGTTTGTGTTGAATGTATAATGAAGCACTTTAATAGTAAATAACGGGAAAACAAAGTAGAAAAGGGTGTCTAGCCTTGAATCAGTGCTTAATTTGCAAATGAAAGCTCCAATGCTCAAAGCAATGCTCAGATGCCCGCAGCCGGTGCTTTTAAATATCAGTGCTCTGACTACCAGTCTTCAATCCACCTCACGCCTCTTTAATCGACTACCAGACACCCCCGGCCCCTTTATCTCACTCTTGCTGGTTCCTCCTGCTTTCTCCCTTCGAGACGGGCTTTCCATCTTTCTCTTCTTTATTCCTCCTGTGTTTGTTTTCTTCCCCTTCTGATCTCAGGAAGTGCCTGCAGAGGAAAAATAAGTCATAAGTGCTGGTCCCCATCCCCAAAAATGAGTGCCGGTGGCTCCCACGGGCAACCAGCGGCTCAGATTATGCACTGGCCATCAGGAAACTTTTACTTGAATAAAGGCACACAACCATATACAGCGCCACAGGATGGCTGTTGGTGTGGAGCAGAGTTCTAATGGAGAGAAAGATAAAGTTGTGCAACTTAAGAGGAGAATCTAAATACAATCTCTTGATCTGAATTCTGCCCCCAGCAGAGAGAAATAGGAATATTGATTACTTCGGAAGGAGCCCTTCAGATCTTAGAAGCAGCTGGCGAAAGGCGAGTGACATATACATGGAGGGGGAAGTTTCGAGTATTTTAGTGTAGAGGGATTCAACTTTGAAAACAAAAATGCGTGTACTTTTCAATCATGGCTCCAGAAACAACGTGATAGCAGTGAGTAGCAAAGGCAAGCAAGCTATCTTACCTTGTACATTAACCTCCTCTCTTCTCAAAATATTACGGCACAGTGAGGGCCCGTTGCACAATTACGTATTTAAATTCAATTTACGAAGTTTCATTGCCACCTGGCGCATGGCTCGTAGGTCGCGCGGAAGCGCCAATTAACAGTTCGCACTGCAGCCTGGCTGCCTGTCAGAGGCTTGAAATATGTGCGCGGAGGAACACGCGTCTCAGCGCGCGCCAAATGGCGCCGTACAACGTGCCGACTGCTGGGGGAACGAGATTGCAAACATATGTCAGTATGGTGGATAAATAGCAGAATTTGTTCCGCACAAGACGTTTACGAAAACAGGCACTTTCTGGTCTGACGCTTGTTAGGTTTGTTGCTAAAGAACGAGATCTTTGTTTTTTCAAGTCTCAGTGTGACATCCGCTCCCGCGCCATTATTGCCACGAATACAGGGAAGACATGTACTAACCATTGCCAACTTTACAAATATTAACAGTTGTGTAGGAGGGGAAAGGAAATCTGTGCATGACACCCTCCACGGCCAAGTGCATTGCCAGGAGCGTAACGAAACTTGAGGGGGCCCCTGAAAAGTGCACAGTTCTTTTACACCACCCCTTCATTGTAGCTGAAGTGGAAGAGGGGGCACTTTTTAAAATGAACCACAAAACACAAATAATAAATAATAATAATAAATGACATTTGTAAAGCGCAGCAAATACCCGGAGGTGTCCTGGCGCTATCTAGATCTTCTGAGACAAAGCATTAAGTATTACAATGGCATTAGACATACCTCTCGCGTATAACGATTCTCTCCCCTGAGTCAAACTCCACGAGCTTCGCCCAGGCCTACTTGTGACTTTGTCCCCGTCTGGCGCAACCAGATATCCATAGTTGGTGTTTTGTGTTTTTTGACTCCATTTTCACGAAATTCTTTAAAACTGAGAATCTCTCATTCAACTGACTGGATTTTTGTTGTTTTGGTCATTGGTCTTGCTTTATTTATTAAAAAATATTCTGTTTTACTAACTTGTTGTGGGCAGGTGCGGCCATTCGAGATACGTACGGTTGGGCGTGGCAGCGGTGGGGCCAGTTGGCGGGTAGTCGACAGGATAGGTAAAATTAAGAAAAAAAATAACTAAAACCTCTTACCTTGCACCCGCTGCATCGCCACTCAGCAAAAAAGCAAGCACAAGGTAAGTGTTTTTTTTTTTAGTTTAATTTGACCTATCCTGTCATCTGACGACTCCCCGCCTTGCCCCCGCGCACCGCTCTTATCTGTGCCAGCCGCGCCTGGGTGTAGGTGTCGGTTTTGTGTGGTTTCCTTAACTTTATAACTATTTGAAGTTTTGCACACATACTTTACAGATTGCCTCTGAATTTAGTCTGACTGCTCTGTGCCAAGCTATCAGGGGTTTGAGCACAGGTTAATTGGGGTTAGCTTGTGCCTCACCGTGCAAAGGATTGTGGTTGCTGCTTGGCCAGGGCTCACAGCCCATTCAAACAACAACCCAAATTCTAACACTGCCCAACACTGTTCTGCTCCCCACATGGACTTGTCACAGAAATCTCCACTTAGCATTTATCCCGTAAGATTCATGCATCATTCACACCCCAATCCTTCAATCATTCAACTTTGTAATCTTTGTAATACGAATGCAAACACAACCACAGTTGAAGCCTTTAGCATTCATTTCACTCAATATGAAAAAACTCATTTATTACATAAAATGGAAGAAAATATGAAGTTATTTAGCCTCAAGAAACTCATCCCGCATCTTTGGAAGAATCCCCTCTCTCATCTTTGGAATCAGAAAATATCAAAGGAAAACTGGTAATGAAGGTGGTCATAGCAGCAGATCCTCTCACTCCCAAGGGTCGACTACTTTCAAATCCTCTTCTTGCTCATCCAAAAAGTGTGGCAATACTTTTCAATTAATTCTTACCCTGAACATTTTTCAAAGCATGGGCTGACCTAGCTGCTATATATGGCTCTGCCAAAATAAGTAGGAAAGGGGGTGGCCTAGTATAAAATTTACCAGGACTGCAATATGCACAGCTATAAAATTGTTTCAACATTTAATTCATTTCACTTCAAAATAAACAATGATCATATGCAATTTTATCATGTGAGCTTCCACGATATACAAGATCATTCAATGTGTATACATTTATACAGTAATAAACACAAGTTACTAATGAAATAATTTTTCAAACACCCAATGCATTTCGGGACATTTGTAGTCCCTTCTTCAGGGGTAAGCTGTTGGAGAAGAAAGGAGAGTGTATGTCAGAATCTGCACGGTGCGTGAACAGAATGTCGTGTTTTTTAATTTAATAATGAGGTATACGATACCTTTCAGTAGTTCACATGAGTTACATGTTTGTATTCTGTGGAGAGAGTTCAAGACAATGAAAGTATAAGAACAACTAATCTCTCTGTGAATTAATAATGATAAATAATGCAAGGAGCCCCGATTTCGTACCTGGACAGTTATGTCATTTTACACGATTCTCATGTTGCTAACGAGGAAGAATCTGCAGAAATAAAAACTCTATATTAACTACGTTGTGTGAAGCATTATGTCTGGATACACTCAATGCTTAAAGCCAAGCTCACCTTAATAACAACAGTTCAGGTGGCGGTGAAAACCGTTACTGGAGCAGTATGTTACTGATCTGAAAATAAAGGACAAACCTTACATTCCAGTCAAATTTTTAAGTGCAAACCCATAGAAATGGGGTCGTAAAGTGTAACGTCCTTACCGATTCGAAGAAACGTTCGTGATGAAGTATGTCTCGGTCGAAGTTGGTAGTTCATCAGTATCAGGTGAGTAAATAGTCGCGCTGTAAAGCGTGGACATAGAAACTAAAAAAAGACTACGAAGCACCATGATCGCGAAGAAAGATTCGAGCGTTACCTCTGCGCTCAATACAAATCTACGAAATCTATTCACCTTAAGTGCAGTGTATAGATCATCTGATTGAAAAATAGAATGTTATTAGAACCATCGAAAATGGTTCGAATAATTTTCAGAGTAAAATGAAGACGCGATGAAGCATGCTTAGTGTGCCCGGGTCGTATGTCAATAAAGTTCTGAAAAAAATGAAACCTGAACGAATGTTGTTGATGGATGTATATAAATTATGTGACCGCCAGAGTGTACCTGGCTTCATAAAATAGTGTGAGTGAGCGTAGTTTATGCGCTGAATGTCAGCAACAGTATATCAATTTAAACATAATCAAATAATACATATGAATCATATGGTCAAACATAACGTCAACAAATATAAAACATGATCATAATCAAATATTACGTTTTATGGTCTATGTCTAAGGGAGTTCAGAAAAAAAGAACCAGTGTGTGGGGAAATATATGTGCGTGTAATGTCAGGTAGGAAATAAACGTGGGTTGAATGCATTATAAGTTAAAGTGCTTTCATATTGAGTCGGGGTCCCAGGGTGGAGTACAAGTATCAGATATGAATATTCTTTTAAAGAAAGCAAGCCATCTCAAATTTGTCGTTGAGTCCGTGCGGAGTAAGAGTTTTAAGCTTCTTAATCCAGAATGCCTCTCTTTGTAAAAGATACTTTGAATTGTCGCGATCTGTGTGTTTTGGTACTTCTTCGATGATCTGAAATTTCAGTTGGGCAATTTGGTGCCGTGATTCCTCCCAGTGTGTCGCTAAGCTAGACGTCGTGCTTTTGGTGCGTATTTTGCTTTTATGTTCCGTCAATCTGATTTTCATTTTCCTCTCTGTTTTACCGACGTATAGTAGCCCACAAGGGCATTTTATTGTGTAAATAACATTTTCTGAGTTACATGTTGTGTTGCTGTGAATTTTAATTTTTTGACCCGTGGATGGATGCAATAAAGTATCACCTGTTATTACATTGTTGCAATGTGTGCAGTTCCAGCATTTCTGTGTGCCTTTACTTGGTTCAAGAGACCTTATTGGTTTTTGTTTTTTGGATAATAATTCTTTCAAGTTTTGGGCTCTTGTGAAGGCGAATAGTGGTTTCTCTTTGAAGAGATCTTTGAAATCCGTTTCCAATTGGAGTAAGTTCCAGTGCTTGTTGATAGTTTGTTTAATCTTCCTGGATGCTGTGGAGTATTTAGAGACAAAAACTGTACGTGTGCTCGTGTCTTTTGGAACTTTCTTCAGCAACTCTTCACGTGGTCGGGTCTTGACTTTGTTTAGTTGTTCTAAAACAAGTTTCTCAGGATATCCTCTGTCTGTATAGTTCGTTATTTGTTGATGCCATGTGGATTCACATGCCATATCTGTAGAAGAAATTCTTCTCGTTCGCAAAAATTGGGACACTGGTAGATTCCGGATCAACGAAGGAGGATGGAAACTGCTGAAAAGCAGAGCATTATTTCTGTCTGTTGGTTTTTTGTACACACTCGTTTGTATTTCGCCTTGTCCAATGTCAATCCATACGTCTAAAAAAGCAATAGATTTGCGGCTTATTGTATGAGTGAATTGAATTCGAGGATCGATCAGGTTTAGTGTACGTATGTTATTGATAAGTTCTGGTTCTGACTGATTCCAAATGAGGAAGATGTCGTCTATGAAGCGTTTGAAGAATATAAGACCTTCTTTCCATGTGGGGTCCCGGAGGATATAGTCATGTTCGAATTTTGCCATAAACGTATTAGCGTATGCTGGTGCTCCTGGAAATCCCATAGATGTTCCATTTAGTTGTATGTAGAACTTTTCTTCCCAACAAAAGTAGCTGTTTTGTAAGCAAAACTCCAGTAGTTGTATAATGAAATGCTTAGGTATTTGTGTATTTTCTTGTTGCAATAAAGCCCATTCAACTGCTTCAATTCCGTTAGCATGTGGTATCGAAGTGTATAATGCTACTACATCAATAGTGCATAAAATCCAATTTTCTGTATTTAGGTGATTAAACATTTGTAAGTTTCTCAGGAAGTCCGTAGTATCTTCAATGTAAGTCTCCCAATTTTGAACAAATGACTGTAAGAATGTATCGATAAACCTGCCTGGTTTTTCAAATATTGAGTCGCATCCGGAGACGATAGGTCTAAATGGAGGATCCATCAAATTTTTGTGGATCTTTGGTAGTAGGTAAATTTTGGGTCTCCTTGGGAAGTCAGTCCAAAGGTATTTTTTGGTTGGTAGGTCAATCCAATTGAGTTCTTCCGCTTTATCCAACATGAGATTGAGATTGTTGGAAATTTCCTTTGTAGGGTCTTTATCAAGTCTTCCATAAGTGTCTTCGTTTGTGATGTGTTCGAGAACTTTCCTTTGGTAATGCTCGGAGTTCATGATTACTAATCCTCCCCCTTTATCTGCTTTTGATATTGTAATTGTTGGGTTTCTGGCGAGTCTGATTAAAACACTTTTTTCCGCTCTACTCAGATTGTTTGTTTTACTAGAATATTTGCCAAAATAAGTACATTTTATGGGCTTCCAGCTTGTCATTGGTTCTTTTTATGCACTCGGTTCCATGAAAAATGAATTCTTTTACAATCTGTAGACTGTTAGTGGAATTTAGTTCTACTATTAGGGTAGTTAGGGATGACTGGAATCTTACATTAGACCATTCATCTATGTAATTATAGGGGATAAAGGTCTTTTAGCTGCATGCCACCGACCTGACAAACCCATGTCATGCATACTCAGATCTTGTTCCAGGATTCACTTCTGTCTAATCTCCAACAATGTACTTCGGGTTTCAACTCACTGCTTTATCCTTGAGAAATGCATCTTGGTCCATTCACTCTTAAAGCTGGGATTGGATTTGGCCTATGGTGCTCTCCCATTTCTGATATGAAGGACAAACTGGCCCAAATATAAACTACCACCTGAGAATGAATTGCTTAGGAATCACACACAATTGTTCCTGGAGCAGAATAGGGATTCTGCAGCTTTTGCACACATTGTTTGGGCTACTGGCATAGCTACCATGCATGGACAGATGACGGTGGACTTGGTGACAGCCAAGTGTAGGTTCGAACTAGAGCAAGATTGCCATAAACATGTGATCAGAGGTGCAAAGAAATTGAATAATATATTAAGAACCTCAGATTGTCTGTGCCTATTGGGAAGTAAAACGTTCAAAGGTAATGCTCTATTCTCTTCCAAGACGGAACATTCCTTGTCACATTTGTAGTGGCAACATTATTATTATTATTTTTTTTTTTTAACTTTTATTTTGCATTTTGGTATACATAAAGCAGTACACTAGGACAAGTAAAATCATTTGGCAAGTACAAGTACACATAATACACACCGCCATGGGTTCAATCAATGTCGCAGAATGATCGCGTATTACATAAATCAAGTCTTTCAACTCCCAACACATTCCCTGTTACAAAAGTCCCTGGAAATACATCTACTGCATGAACATCAAAAAATGGGTTAGTACCCAGTGTATCTGAATATTAACATGCACCTTGGGACAGTCTAACCCACCAAGTGACAACATTATGAACAGAAAGAGAAGGCACCACAGCTAAAACAAAGGGAAGCTCAAAGAATAATACTGGTGATAGCAAGATTGATCATGACTTCTTCACACGTTGTGTTGATACACCCAATGCATTTGCCATGTGCTTTCAGGACCTCTACTAATCTCATCAAATAAATGATACAACAACTGAAGACGCATTTCTTCCAAGTGTGCTTTGCGTACATTTTAGGAAGATGGCAGGTAGTTACAATAAAATGAGATTATGTTTGATGAAATTATAGAAGCTATTACAGCCATTCTGTGGAGGTAAGGTGCAGGGAAATCATGGGTTTTATAGTGAGATTTATAGACTCAATAAGGTTCAAGTTGCAAAAGTGTTGCTTTATGTTTTCAAGAAATCTGAAAACACCTGCATCCCTCTGCCATATCGCGAGCTCAATAGTGCCCTGACATGTCCCTAAACCGGGTATAGAGTATTCCCTCTGTGGCAGTTACTGACCTTTATCTGCAAGGGTGAGAGAATCACCTGCAGAAAGTGATACCCAACCTTATACCTTATTCTCAGGTTGATTTTATCTTGGATCGCTCAACAAGCAACCACCTCAGAACTCAGAAGGTAGGGTTGAGATAATCAAGGGGATGTAGTGTTGAGCTTGTTGGAAACAGTGAAAACCTTTGATCGGGCTGAGTCAGGCTTCATTTTTAGGACTATGACAACAGCAAGACTTGGACTTGAATTTAGATATGAAGTAAAATGGCTCCATACCAATCTAATTGCATCAATGTTTTTAATATCAACAGAGCACTTAGTAGGGTTGTTACTTATCCCCCTTTTTTAGGTCGAGCATTCGAGACCTCTTGTATATACTTTAGTATGTACTTATTATATACCTATATGTGTATGTACTATGTGGGCTCTGGAGATCAGCCCTAAGACTTATCTGCTTCCGCTTAGGGACTTTTTTCTGTTTAACTTCCTCTATTTAACTGTCTGGATAGAAAATGACCAGCAGAGGTCAGTAAAATACCAGAATTGCTTTCTGCTGAGAGACTTTCTTTTTCTGGCACTGGCTCTATTTAACTTTCTTGATAGAAAACGACCAGCAGAGGTCAGTAAAATACCAGAATCGCTTTAGCATTTTAAAGATTCCAGTCCTTAGGAATTGTCTTCCACAAGCACCAGTGGACAATATTTTTTTCAAATCTTGTATTTTCAGTGATATGACCACCAAAGGCCCTGATGTTATATTAAAAACAGAGCTTTGGACTATACCATTTTCGGCCGAAAGGCAACGTTTCTCTCCACGTATTCCCATACCTGGCGTGTCACGCAGTTTGGTACTTACTTTTTCTCCATGTAAAGGACAGTAGATGTTTCAGCACCCAGGCTAATGTGCTGCGTAGCTCAATACATATAAGGTCCCAAAGACGAGACCGATTGCATTGCAAATGCTTGTCTTAATGTTGGCCGTGGAACCACTGTCTGCTGTTTTTCAGCAATCTAGCAAGGGGATCACTACACCTGCCAGTGAGTACAAAATATTACTATTCACTCATGGCATTTTACTTACATTATTATCCCAGGCATTCTCTTTACCCATTGATGTTCATGACTTTTCCTAATTTTCAGGCTACAAACTCAATTGGGGTGCCACAAAAGCGACATTGGCAGGTTTTGACTTTAAATTGATATCTATAAATGTAAAGTATTTATGTGGGTTGGTAAATAGGGCCTGAAACGAATGGTATGGGACAAACTTGGCTCTCTGAATGACAAAAATCTGAATTACTTTGCTTGGTGATCAGCCTCACATGTCGCTCTGGGCAGAGTCCAAATTGTAATCATAATTGTTGCACCTCCAGATAAATGTGTCATGGGTATGTTATCCCTCTGTATTATGAAATTTGCTCTACAAGAGATGGATGACTCCATAAAACCATTTGTCTGGGAAAGGAGAAAGGCAGTTTTTAAGGTAGCAAAAGTATGTGTTGCTACCATGTTGTGAGGCCTATGATTTCCCAACAGAGACTTTACGCTGTAGTGCACCAAGTTTCACCATTAGTCACCGCCTCCCTTTTTCTGAAAGCCTTGAGAGACCCTTCGTTGGTACCCTCACATTTCTGGGTATCTTTTAGAGTACAAGAAAATTGTTACACAGGAATTCACATTCAACTACTATAGCGATTTAAGCATTTTGGAAGCTCACCCATAAGAAAATGAAGGGGCGTCAATTTATTCACAAGAATGCTCCATCATGGCATATTGCTGGTCTCCAAACTGGTAACAGCTTGTAAGAATGGTCCTCTAAGAGTATACCTAAACTAACTGTTGCTTTAAGAGTAGGCACCCTAAAAATATTTGGAATACTGACTTTTAGGTTCAGAAAGAAACCAGAAACTGAGAAATGGGTACTGTTAAGGACCAATAGACCTTCCTGTTACTGAGGCATAACAAGGGCCTGAGGACCTACCTTCGCATATTACAAAGTGCTGCACAATTTGTATTGAGGTAGGTTAACAAAGCATGAGGTTTCCTGCTGTAGATGTAGGCGTCAAACTATAATCTTCTACAGGTACTTTGGATTGCCCTAGGCTGGGCCACTACTCATGCTATTATTGAGAAGACTGACAACCTCTAATGCCTCTGCCCTTCAACCTTCAATCAGGCACAACACAACATAAGTGACATATGGAGGTATACACCTAATTGGGCTGGATAGCTAACCACTTCATCGGCAACTGTGAAAATTCATATTGTACAGCATTGAGGAGCCGTCACAATAACCATGATGGGCGACTAGCTCTGTCACATGGCTCTCTATGAATGTGTCATATACAAACCTCAAGACCTTTTTTTAACTTTTGGTCAAACCTGGGGTTTGTTTCTAGATCTGCATGTACCACTGTATCTGAGGATAGGTGCAGCATAAAGTACCCCCATTATTATTGCTACGATTACATCCACACAATTGCCAGCTGACCCCTCTGTTTCTGCAGACTTCATAATCACACAGTGACATATATTTCCCTTTTGCTACCTGTGCTTCTGCTTTCATGGGTTCCTGACAGTCCTCCTATTGCATTACACTATGAACAGCCTTATCTCCTCAGGAATCGTTTGCATTCTCATGCAGTGGGCCATAAAGCTTAGCATTGTTGCTCCAATGTCTGGAGATAAGTGCCAGTTTGCTACTGCTTGCATATTGTAATCCGCTAATTGTTTTCTGAATTGCATGTCACATTGATGTGATCATGCTGCTCAGAAATTGGTCCACGTTGTACCTTTTTTTCTTTCTTTCTTTTTCCTTCTTAACATAGGAATTGTATTGTAAATGATATTTTGTGACAGGTTGGGATGAGATTGTTGCCTCTCACTAACGTTTAGGCAGTCTTTTGCAATACAAATGATAATAATCATTTACAGAAGGAATGTGCCTCTATTATGCCAGCGATAGACAGAATGTTGCCAAGAATACCCACAATATGTCAAGGGTTTTGCACTATCATGCAAGTGAATGTAAAAATATTGTCGGAAATTGTATTTGTAAATGTATTTATATAGCTCTTACCACCCCTGACAAGGCGTTGAAGTACTTTTTCGGTGAGAAATTGTGACAATATATAAAGAACTTGTCTATATTATGCTAAAGGCAGCCAGAATGCCTATAATTTGTCAGCATTGAGCAGTGCGTAATTTGTAAAAGAAAGAGTGCCGATGCCCGAAACTCTGCTCAGAAGCTTTTAAATGTCATTGCTCCGAAAACCAAAGTTTGTAATCTGCGTTTCATCCTATACCTCTCTATTCCACTAGCAAGCATTCCCTGCAATTTTATCTCACTCTTGGGTCCTGCTTTTTCTCGTTGTGACACTATTTTCTGTCTTTATCATATTCAATTTTTCCCTGTTGCGTGTTTTCTCTCTATTGCGCTCAGTAAATGTCTAATGCGGAAAAATAAGTGCCGGTCCCCCAAAATAGTTCCTGTTGGCCCCCACTGGCAACTGCTCGGTCAAGTTAGGCACTGGAGTTGGACCACTGTTATGTCAGGGACATCCAGAGTGTCACCAAGATTGTCCCTAATGTGTCAGGAATGAGCATCTATTAAGCCAGGAACAGACCAAATGCTGTTAAGCATGATTATGTATAAAAAGGGTGAGTCGCTTATCTGTCACTAATTACAAGAATGTCAATAAGAACTTCATTTAAGACCTATTTCGCTAAAAGTTAACTTAAGAGTTCAATACCTAGAGTATTTTCGAGGATGGGTGACAATAATTCCAGTGACAACAGGAAGGTATCCTAGATTGCACACAGTATACTAGTGATGGAGCGGGGATTTGCAAAAAGAAACCTGCTTGTTTCGAGTACCCCTGTAATACGTGCTAAATTTAAGTAGTAAATAGTAATAATATGCAGCTACACACCACACATAGGGAATTGCTTTGCAATATGCATAGAATTAATCCTAACAACACATAAATAACCACATTTGTAATAATATTGTGTGTAGAACGTGTTATGAATGTATTGCATGGCATATTGCATGTATATGTAGTAAAAACACATGACGTGTGTTGCTTTGTCATAATTATTAATGCCGCTTTGTGCTTATGCTCTGCTAGGATAACAGTTAACATGGACTAGAGTTAAGGTGGGTGGTTAACAGTGAAGATTTCCTTACCACAATATTAATAAATGCCTGCTTTCTGTTCTTTTAGTAAATGGACGAGTCTCAATTTTGGGTTAAGTTATCCAAACTGTGATGAGTGAAACTTGCAGCGCGCATAAACCACGTGAACGCTGAACAAGATGAAATAGCATGACACTGTGAAGGATATGACGCTTGTTGTGCAGCCAACTCCAGTGACTCCGTGTCAAAATCCACAAAATGATGAATGTATTAAAATTTTTCCTTAAGTCGATACTTTCACCTCATGAGAGAATAGAGATGTATACTGAATATGTGGGAACGAAAAGTCTGACAATGGGGCCAGTCAAAGAAGTATGACTTAATGATAGGGTGATCATCCGCCTCACTTTTTGACCAATCCCGTAGCTAGAAGGGGTGATTTTAGCAACTTTAGTGGGATGGAAACTGTATGGTAAGGGTATAAAGAATAGGTGATTTAGGGGTGGGGTTAGAAGCGAGGGCGGCATATGCGGTTGCTGCATTAGGCGTGAGGAGAGAAAGGGTGCGCAGCGGATTTGTCAGGTTGCAGAGAGGCCTAGCTGTTCCAGTCCTATCCTTATCCTGATCTTAGAGTCTTTGGATCCCTGACACTGTCTGGGGGTCCCCTGCCGCTACCTAAGCCTGGGTGGTGGTTTTCATCGTTCTTATTCTTTGGGTTGGTATCTTTGATATCTCAAAGTTATAACCCATGTTCTGTTGTCCCTTCATCTATCTTTCTCAAATTCAGATTTGATTTATGCACATGTCGGATGTCTCTTCATCTATCCCCTCATGCAACTTATGTTTTCTTGAGATTGATTGCTTGTTGGCAGTTTAGAGTGTATTTTCTCTCATGAGGTAAATTTTGAGACTAATGCATTTTGAGTTAGATACATTTAACAAATTGAAAACAATGAGTCTGTGACTGTTTTTGTTCGTTTCTTAATTGAGAGACTGTTACCTTCAATTTTTCAACTAATTGGTCCATCGACCAAGAAGAAGGAAATTTGAACAAGAAGATTTATTGTGTAGGATATGAACTGTCTAAATTTTCAACTATTGAATATGAAGTGGTAAGAAATTCGCAACCTTTACACCAGTGCCATAGGGACTTGGGTGTATGTGTACGGGCCAAAGTAAATGAAATAATTGAATGTTCGTCCCTGCCCAGAAATTATTCGGGACGCGTTGGATCACTAGTATATACTAAAGATAGTATCTGTTTTTCAGGATAGCAAGAATATTGTGATGAAAACCCACTATAAGTTGAGGATGGTTGTTTTTATGTCAGAGATAGTCAGTGTACCAGGAATGCTCACAGTATGTCCGGGATTAGGCCTAGGAAATAAAGCTACCGCCTTGACTTCAACCTTCATTGCCCCCTCAAGCATACATACATTCTAGGCCTGACAAATTTAAAATGACACTGTCCTAATTCACATAAAAGTGCACCAAATAACATGCCACTTTACTGCGAGGTAATTCGCAAATTCGCAAGCTGTTGTTGTTCGCAATACTTTTGTCCATCCTCGCACCAAAAGTTGACAGGAGGATGCATTTTGCACTAAAATGTAGCGCAAAATCGCAGAATTGCAGTTCGTGCAATTTTTCAGTGAGTATGCAGATGTAAATTATGCCCATTTTTGCACACCTTCAATGCATTCAGACCACAGACACAAGAAAACATAATTACATAAGCTTTGCCCTCCCCTTCCTGAATTTTCACCAGGCAGACCACTGATCTTTCTGTCCTCCTCCTCCGGCTCCGAAGTCAGGTCCACTATCAATAGGAACTGTGCAGCAACAGGGAGGAGTGATGTTTGTCATGATTGACAGTTTTTACGTCTCCTGTTCAGGTTCCTCTCTCATCTGTCAGTCAAGAGAGGAGAGAGGGATTGGACTTTGCTTGAGCTTGAGCTTCCACTTAATAATCCTCTCACCTGTAGTAATCATGTCCGAGAGATTAAGAATCATTAGCTAAGCTGTTGGCCAGTCTTTAGACCCTCAGAATAGCTAATGATTCACTAAGTTGATGCTTAAAAGTGGTAGGCTCCACCCTTCTTAACCAATTGCCAGTGAACACCGTCTTCATAAGCGTCACAAAGTTGTAAAGCTTTCCTAAAGTCCTCCTGAAGGTCTCTAAAAGTAAACTCTGTAACTTCACACCCTAATTTTACTGTGTATGCGCACTGTGCATAATTTCAGTGGTGTGGCCATCATGGATTTATGAAAGCATATCTGATGTTTTTCACTCAAATGTTAATTTATTCACTTACTTTCCATGTGTGTTAAATTGACTTAATGTGCCATTACATACTGGTAATCTTCATCATCCCGATTAAGGTCCTCCTCGTCCCAGCCTTTACATAAGTGAGGCGATCCCGCCTCCCAACAGGCCATCTAAAACGCTAGTATTTCTTTTATGTTTAATACATAAACCCCTCCCACCCACCGCCATGTCTGGTTTTTTTCCAGTCCGAATGACGTGCTGTCGGAGCACTAGGTATGTTCCTCCATGTCATACTACGGTGATGTAAGTGTTTTTTCACTTCATATTTACTTTATTGCTGACAACATGTTTCTGCAATAAGTTTCTCCTCGCGCACTGACCTTCCCTGTGTCTAGGTAGGTCATGTCCCTGCTCTGCTTCCGACATGCTCCCTGCGCATGTGGACGAGGAGGACATATGAGGGGGTAGTGTGGACTGGCCTGTCAGTTCGGACTGGACTATTCCTACAGGAGCAGGAAACAACCTGATTTGCATATGGATGGTTCTTATCTGTAGCTGTAGAGTGAGGAAAAAATGGGTGCCAGAGTGATGACCACTGAATGAGATTAAGTTAGGCAATCGGCCCATCCCTTTTTTTGTTTTTCTCTGAGAGATGCCCTAAGTGTGACAAGTGGACTAGTCTGTTCATGTTCAGGAGCAAGGTAATATATAGCTTGTCCGTGTCAGCTTTACCAGTGGCCACGATTCATTCAAGCATGCATTCATCAACAGTTCTGTTTTTCTCAGTGCTAATTTGTGCTGCAGCATTTCCCATTCAACCGGAGTTTCTCGTGGGCTGTAACAATCACTTTGCATACATCTATGCTTCAGAGAACTTTAAGTTCAAACCAGTGGACCGGGTAAATCAAGTGAAAACTGAAGCAAAGTAAGTTAAACAGGAATGCCTGTGTGTAGGCGGTGGAAAGGTTAAAAACCATACTTCTGAAGTACCTGTTTTTATGCAGCACACCACGCTTTATTAATTAGCAATGTTTTTTGTTTGGTTCATTAGCAAGTCATCAAAAATAGCACTGTGCGACATTTAATTTTGTTGCTTTTAAAGGCTTTTCCACTATGAATTATTCATAAGTGTCATTGAACAGCAATGTGGAGCAAATTATCACATTTTAGACAAAAAAATCTAACAAGGTTGTGTGTTCTGTTTTCTGAACAGTTAAACAAAAAAAGGGGTCTGGGAGATATAACTGGAAGGGCACCTCATCTTTCCCTACAATTACATTAACAAGTGAGAGGAGGCCTTCTTCTGAAAGTTTTTCTGCAACATTATCCTTAGAAAATAGCCCTTATTATTTAAAAGAACTCTCACCCGCACTAACTTGTGGCATGCTTCATCATTGAATCCTACGCCAGATACAACCAAGCCAGGACTGGCCGTAGTGGCCACTAGGCGTTTCCTTGGTGGGCCGGAAGGGTGGGGCCGGTTTTAAAGCAGTGGGGGCCGTCTTGTTCCCGGGGGCTGGTTTTGAAGCACTGCTGCAATATCGAGCCCCTGTAACAAAATCAGCAGCTGTGCTAAAGTCAAAGCAGTGCTGCTTCTCGCTAGGACCCCCCCATCCCCTCCCCCCGGGGCCGGTCTGGCAGAATTGCCAGGACTGGTTTGTGTGCCCAGTCCGACCCTGGGTACAACTAATATTACCAGGCGGGCTCAGCCCCACTTTTGGAGGAAGCTCTTTGATGTTGATCACAAGGAGCTGAAAAGGGATAGATTAGATGCACCAGCTGGGGGGCCCTTTGGAATGTGTGTGGCATGAGCCTCATCCACCCGAACTATCCTATGGGGCCACTTAAGCATGACTCTCAATTTGATTTACCTGGTACTGTCCAAGCATGCTGAGGTGTTGCTCAGCAGAACTAAAGGTGAGGCAATAGAGTGTATGAAATTCATTATACCATGATATCCTGATAATCTTATACACCACTTGTAGAAGGGGTCAGTGGGATCCTGATGAAAACTGGTAGACCCTGTGGACTGAGTGTAACGGTTGAAACATGTTGACCGAGGGATGTGGGAGTTCATAATCTCTCCCTATACATTCTTCTTTGCTTTCAACTAGCCAAAGTTATCCTAAGAATAAAAACCAGAAGGATTTACCTTCAGGCCATTTTAAACGTTAAATCCCTCCTTATGATTGACATCAAAGAGTTCCCTCCAACTGGGGTTGAGCCCACCTGGTAATACTAGATGTACTGGCATAGGACTCAATAATGAAGCATGCCCCAAGTCAGGGTGGGTTAGAGTTCTTTTAAAAAATAACACCAATTTTCTAGGAAATAGGTTGCATAAAATCTTGCAGAAAAAGACCTTGTGTCAGTTATTTATGCTGTTTTCTGAATAGACTATGGAGTTATAGAGAAAGATTTTCTGTAGCGAGGAACACAGAACTGAATTAAATGCTGGTGCCACTTTGAGTATGTGCCAGTGGTGCTTCATGGGTGCTGGACCCTAATGCAAGCAAATAAAAATGTCCCTCTACATGTTGTCTGGGTACTAAAAAAGTCTTAATTTGGGTTCAGTGGGCCCCTAACACATCAGTGCCACTTCAACTGCTGCACTAATGATAGCCTCACTCTGGTCCCAGCAGTATTGCAATTTCGAAACACGCCACGGTTTGGTCTCATTACATTTTGTCTCATTTTGTAAAGTGCTGAGACCCTCTTTTGCATTTTTTCACGCTCATAATTTATTTAGATGAATTTTCATAGATGTATACACACCCAAAAGACCTTGTAACGAAAAAGACCAAGCAAATGATTAATGTTGAAATTTGCAATAACATGACAAACATAAAATAACATAACATACCTGTTGGAAAGTGGAGTATCATGCAGTAAGACTGGTTAGTCTTCACTATGTAATACTCTCACAATGCCCAAAGTTGGTCCATGGATTCACAACAATATAGCCTAAGCGCAGTCCTGGTAGAGTGGCAAAGAGCAGTCAGGCTTTACTAGAGGAACATGAGTTAAGCATTTCAGATTAACAACATGGATGATACTTAATCGTCATGACGCAATAGAAATCTGACATCAATTTATAAAAATGAAGCAGATTTTTATGTAAAATTAAGTCAGTCTGGTATGTACAACCAGAGTTATGGATTTTAAAAGCAATAATAAATCAGTGCAAAACAACACTGCAAAACGTTAGCATTGTGGTCAATGGTAAACAGCACAAGTGAAAATCAGTCACTTGCAGGTTGAGATGCGTGGAACCCACGGACGGGTAAGGTTTTCGCAGATCTCAGGACCAAGCCACAACTGTCAGTTAAATTTTACCTGGCTCGAGAGACGTGGGTGCAGAGTTGTCCTGCTGTCCTTTGTGCTGATGCAGGAACTGAAAGGGAACTGGTTTTACAGCTTACACAGTGCAGGTGAGGAAATAGGTGCAAAAAGTCAACAACGGTGCCACTGTTGGTGTCGGATGAAGGTGTTGCGGTGTTACCTCGAGTTGCGGCACAAGTAAAGGTGGTGGTTACAGGACTGACCACTAACAAGCCTTGGTAGTAGTAAGGTCAGCAATATGTTATTTCGACGTCTAGAGGTCCAGCAGAAAACGGTAGCTGCCTGAAACTTGCTGTAGGTTAGAACTATGTTTCCCACAATGCACTGCACCATCTACTTCTGGGCGATCCCTCAGAGGGCCTGATTGCCAATGATTCTTTGGTTCCGGGATGTTGTTTTTACCTGCGGTGTACAGTGGACTAGTAAACTAGTCCAGCGGAGTCTGGAGTTCCCTTTGGCTCTCAAAAGGGTTCCTCTGTCCAGGGCACCCAGTCTTTGGTCCGTGAAAAGTCACAGTCATGCAGTTTCAGGAGCTTTGCCACAGGTGCAGAGTATCTTGCGTTTGGTTTGTGCAGCTCCTGTTGTCGCAAACTTGAGTCTCTTCTGTGTCCTTTGGTGCACGTCAGATCAGGATGAATAAACACAGTCCAACTGCCAATTACACCCAGTCATCTGACCAGGGACAGGCTGCAGCATCAAATGGCTAAAGCAAGAAAATGCCAACTTTCTAAAAGTGGCATTTTCAGAATTGTAATCTAAAAGCCAACATCATCATAGATTAGGATTCTAAACTAGTATTCTAGAGACACCACACATGAACACATTATCTCTTCCCATTTGGAAATTAAACTTATAAAATGTAATTGGGCAACTCCAATGTCATCCCATGAGAGAGATAGGCCTTGTTATAGTGAAAAACAAATGTAAGAGTTTTTCACTACCAGGACATGATAAACTTAAAAGTACATGTTAAATACATTGCACGCTGCCCCCTGGGCTTTCTAGGGCCTACCCTAGAGGTGACACATATGAATTAAAAAGGAAGGTTTGGGCCTGTTAGAAAGTTTATTTTGCCAGGTTGAAATGTCGGTTTAAATAGCACACCCCGGCTCTGCAATGGAAGGCCTGAGACATGTTTAAAGGGCTACTTAAGTGGATGGCACCATCAGTGCTTCAGCCCTACTAGTAGAATTTAATTTACAGTCCCAGGGTACATATAGTTTCACTTTACTAGGGATTTATAAATAAAATAAATATGCCAATTGGGTATAAGGCAATATTACCATGTTTAGAGGAGAGAGCATATGCACCTAGCACTGGTTAGCAGTAGTAAAGTGTTCAGAGTCCATCGATTGTTCTTTTTGCATTTCTCACCCCGAGTGGGACGGGTTTGCCCAGAAGTGGGTCGGTTGCTCTCCATGCCACTGGAGTCAAGCTATTTTGCTGATGAGGGGTTTAAACCCCAAAACTGTTCCTAGGATGCTTGGTTCCAGTCCAGGGATGACCTGGCCTGGCAGTTCGGGCTGGACTGTTCCCATTGAGCACAGGGTCAAGACTGATTTGCCCATTCTTGCAAATAGATTGGCCTTGGTCGCTCCTTCCATTTTACATGTCGATCAGAAGGGATTTATTAAGGGGCGACAGCTTTTTGAACTAACTTTTGATTTGATTGGATCAATAGATATGGCATGTTTGAAGTCTTTGCCCTTGGCGGTTCTCACGCTGGACGCCACCAAGGCCTTCGACAGAGTTAATTGGTTGTATCTGTCGGACGCCTTGGCAATGTTTGGCGTGGGGGGTAGATTTGGTCAGGCGATTAGTCTTCTTTATAGTAACCCTAGTGCCCGTGTCTTGGTTAATGGTATACTCTCCGACTCATTTGACATCTCGAGGGGTACCAGGCAGGGATGTCCTCTCTCCCCACTCCTGTTCGATTTATATGCTGAACCCTTTGCCCAGATTTTGAGGGATAGTGTTAACATCAAGGCATTTGCGTACAGGGGCTGGGAGAGAAAGGTGGCACTTTACGCCGACGATATTCTCATATTTACCTCTGATCCGCATGAGGCCCTCCCAGCAATATTCAGGCTGGCTTCGGAGTTTGGGATGGTCTCTGGATATGAGATTAATGCTCTAAAGACTGAGATGATGACCTGGAACATCGATCAAAGTACCTTCGATTCGGAAATCCGGCCGGCGAGTCGGATGAGATACTTAGGTTTGGATATTGTATCTGACCTCGATCAGATTACTACTATTAATTTTTTTTAAATTGCAAAGGATTGTCGTAGGTTGCTCCAGTCCTGGGCCCATCTTCCACTCTCCCTACTGGGCAGGGTCAGCCTTGTCAAAATGTCCATCTTGCCTAAGGTTTCTTTTTTGTTTAATGCGATACCTTTATGTTTTGATCCCGCCTCTATCAGGAAATTACAGTCGGATATTAGCACCTTTATTTGGAATAAACATCTGCCAAGAATCTCCTGGAAAAAAATTAGGAGACGTAGGGAAAAAGGAGGGCTTGCTGCTCCTGATCTCCAGGCTTATGCCTGGGCTTTCCAGCTTTCACATGCCAGGATTCTATTAAAGAGACCAGTAGGGGTTGGAGTGGGTTCCCTCTATTCAATGTTATTGGATGTAGAAGGTGTAAGTCAGTCAGGGTTTCTTTTTAAATTTGGAAACCCCAAGTTTTTCAAAAAAATTAAATTGAAAATTTTAAGGGGTATGGCAAGAATGTGGGCCCAGATGTCTAAAGCAATTAAAGTTGGTTACTATGGAAGTAGGACACCGCTGTGGGGCCTTCCTGATGGTCCAGCATGGTTAGGGGATGCACTAGCTACACCTATGAGAGAGGCAGGGCTGGAGGAGTGGGGTAACCTATTTGTTGACGGGGACTTGTTACCCTGGGATTATCTTTGCACAAAAATTGGTCCACACTTCTCCAGGCTTAAATATCTTCAGATGTTGAGCTGGTCTCGTGCATACTCTGTTCAACCTCCACATGGTGTTAAATATCCCTTGGGCGCATATAGTTATCTTATAACGCTTTTGGCAGATTAGCCGTCTGCCAAGAAGGAAATTTCACTGTGGTATAATTTAATCTTGGAGGAAATGGACGGAACTTTTTCACTGCCAGAGGATCTTTGGTCTCAACACATCATCAATTCCGATTTACAACATCTTTGGAATTCGTCTTGTAAGATGTTGTGGGATGTTGTCAAGCCTGCATGGTTACGCAGGAACCATCTTTTCACCATTCATCGAGCATACTACTCACCCCTTCGTCTTTCTAAATTTACTGAGGGGAGTAGTGTGGCCTGTGCGAAGTGTGGTTTGGTGGCTGCTTCTGACATTCACATGTTCTTTGATTGCCCACATTTGTCCCCATTTTGGGATGCCATTAGTAAGACTCTTCCACTTTCTGTTGGAGTTAACATTACCCTAGATTTAACATCAGTAATTTTTGGTTGCCTCCAAGGGGTCCCCTCCTTGGCAAAAAAGCTTATTTTTTATGCCATCCTGCTAGCCAGGAGGGAGATATGCAGAAAATGGAAGGATTCTTCATCTCCTTCTATTAATGACTGGTATGCTTCTACTTTGCTGGTCTCTAAGCTAGACCTGGCTAGAACTGGTAATACAGATACAAGATCTTTCTGGCACCTCTTGAATTGGGTTCATTGAACATCTGTTTTTTTTTTTCTTTTTTTTTTTTTCCCCAGGTCCAATGATTATGCCATCAACCTCATTCCGGGGGTTACTTGTTTCATGGTGCTAAGTTTAGTACCTTGGCTGGACTTTAGCAATTGCTTGTCTGGTAGCAAATTAGTGATCATTGTTGGTTGAAACATGTTGCTGAGGGGTGAGCTTTCCGTTCTATTACTGCCCCAACCAGTCTTGGCAACTGAGGCAGCACAATGTGTGTAAACCTACAAGATTGCATATTGAAACTTGCCTGGCAGATGAGGACAAAAAAAAAAAAAAGAATAAAAAACAAAAAAAAACAACAAAAAAAAGACTGATTTGCATATGGCTGGGCTCAAACTGGAATGGCATGGTGAGCAAAAAAACGATGAATTTAGGCCCGGATCTCTGTACTGAGGTGAATGTATGACATTGTTCTGCATTCTGTCCATCAATTGTTCTTTTAGCATTTGTCACCCCGAGTGGGACGGGTATGCCCAGACGTGGGTCCCTTACTTTCCATACCGCTGGAGTCTAGCTATTCTGACTGATGAGGGGTGAAACCCCGAAACCGGTCCTAGGATGCTTGTTTCCAGTCCAGGAAGGGCCTGGCCTGGCATTTCGGGCTGCACTGTTCCCATTGGGCGGAGGGTCAAGACTGATTTGCATATGGCTGTGTTCAAACTGGAATGACATGGGGAGCGAAAAAACTATGGCTTTAAGCCCAGATCTCTGTACTGGGGTGAATGCATGACATTGTTCTGCATTCTGTCCATCAATTGTTCTTTTTTGCAGAGTCCTACGGCCAGCAAAAATGAAGTAAAAAAATGGAGGAGGAAGGTAAAAAGTTATGAGGATAACCACCCCAAGGCTGACAGGTCTAACAATAATATAATACAACATAGGATGGCATGCCATAACGATTGCATATTAATTGATTTATGTTGCTTAAGTGATTTTTTTAAAATAAATATGTGAATTGGAATCTTATGTTCTTTTGATCACAGAAAAGTGAGTTTACGAGAGTGAAAAATCAAAACTCAGTTCATTAAAATGACACTGCATGTTGCAAATAATTGTGTGTCTCACAGTGTCAGCATTGCAACCCTTGCAAAACAAGGGTTAAAGTGTTAGGTGAAAAGTTTTCCTCTATTTCTTGAACTCGGGAAGCAAATGTATCAATGGTTTGGGATGATCACTAGTTTCTGAAGCAGTGAGGTTACTAACGGTCCTTGCCAATCGGTAAAGGTCTGCACGCTGAAGCTATCTATAACTGCTTATCAGGTGCAAATGATATAAGTGGTGAGTGAAGCAGGCATTAATCCCACGTGCCCTTTTCACGTGGTGCCACCTTTTATGCAAATACGAGGATGCACAAGGGCACTACGTGAAAACGAATGGAGAGAAGGGGGTCTACATGTACCAATCTCTACATTTGCTGCTTGTTACAAGAATTCTCGGAAGGAATTCTCCCTCATAAATATTGACGAGGCGCCATTTCTGGGAATCTTTGCAGCCCTCTCTCTGCTCTGTGCAAGACTAGTGCCCCCGGCACAGTGCACATAATTGGCCAGGCTGCATTGTAGATGCCGCAGAAACACACCGCTGTGATGTGACGTTGTCAATAGTATAGCAGGTCCGTATATTTTCCTAGAAGAACCCCCAGTGCCTCAATTCTTCAATATGCTGCTTTAATGGAAAACTGCTCGGAAATACACATACTATCACCTGCTGTGAAATAACAGGATTCCTCAATGTAATATATGTTTACCTCACAGCAAGATATTGCAATAACCACCTGTAAAGACTTATCTCATTATTTGTAAATGGAAGCGCATGCTCTGGATGGTTTCAGGCAGAATTTTATTTGTACTTATATAACTGTGGTGCCTAGGAGTGAATCTAAATAAAAATAGCGCTTAAAAGTTATTTATGACAGGGAGTTTGACCATCTTAACATTTAACAGAGGAAGAGTAAATATATAGGTGAAAGTATTTGAAAAAGTCCCAAGCATGGAATGGATGAGAATGTTTTTCTGGTACTGAGACATTGGTGAAGGTAGAATGATGGTCTTCAAAGGTTTAAAGGCTGTCACCCCTTGAGTAGAATAGTATAACCAGGGCCATGCCAAATAGTATAATATAATAATTTCTTATACTTGTTATGCAGGAGTAATATAAAACATTATAGTTGGCCTTGAGGGTAGTTTCGCTAGCAAATATTGCTAAAGATTGAAATTTAATATGAGTTTTCAATTTATATCTATATCTATAAATAAATGCCATGTCAGACACTGCAATCCAGCTTATTAGTTCAAGTGAGAACAGAGTGGCCTACACACAATATTCATTCATAGTCATAAGCATTGAATAGCCCCGCCTACTTATGCTATGCCTGAATACGTTTTGAACTACATGAATATATGATAAACCCTTTTCTCAAGAAAAGCTGATATGAAAACCAAGAAATAGTTTTCGTTGCCTATCTGCAGGTTTTTTTTTTTTAACTCTACATCACAATGCAATAACCAGCTAACTCTTTTATCACTTGTTGACTATGTGCTTGTGTTGGACTCTTGACAGTGCTCTACTGCCTTTTTGGCAAATTCCTGTTATACAAATGCCACATATATGCCCTCTGCAATAATAGATTCCAGCTCAGAGATATATATATATTCACACAACCAGTTTTGTGGATCCTTGATAATCTGTTGCCTTTTATTGACAGTGTATCGTAATTATAGAGCTCACACTGACGAAACCCCTCCATGGACACCATTTAAGATCTCAAAGCAAATATTAAATAAGGCTTCCAGTTTTCTGTTTTTACTGATTTTTACAGATGAATACAGGCAGAAACCATTTAATTTCTTGTCTGTATTTATTTTTAAATGTGGATAAAAACGAAAATTGGGTGCTTTTTGAGTGATTCTAAATACACTTTGCCATGACTGCCAGGCCAACAATTGTGGGGATTGATAGGTAAAGGGGTTTTAAGGGGGTTAAAAAAAGGAATTTTAGTAACGAGAATTTAACAGCAGTAGATATGCACAAGGCTGATACTGAAATGTGCATATAAGTGCATTGATTTATCTTGCGCAGGTGTTCATATCACCAAAACCTGGTAGGCATTTAAGTGTGACTGCATATTTAGTGGTTAAATAAATGTCGAAATATACCAGTTTCAGCTTTAGTTTTTCACAAGACCCATAATAAATATGGATAAATACACAGCAAGTTTACTAAAAATAAATATGGATAAATACAGACGGAAATGTCAAAATATTAATACCATAAAACCGGGAGCCCTAATATTAAGGTACCCCCCACCTGTGGTGCCCTGTAACTAAATATAAGGTCCAAATCTCTATTAAAATGAGCATTTGAACAAATTAACAAGTCCATGAGTGACCTCATCCATGATTGTCCTTTTATTTTGTATTATATTTAGGTTTCACCAAGATTTGCCCTAACATTAGAACTAAACTATTTCTACGAGACTTCTGCTACTTCAATTGCTAGGTAACCTGTTACTGAAAGTACATCCTTAGTAAGCATTACTGCATTCTAAACCTATCCACTAAAGGTCTCCTATGACTCGGTATTTACTATATGCTTTCCTCCTGGGTTAGATACATGCA
The DNA here is from genome assembly GCF_964204655.1 of Triturus cristatus. NCBI lineage: Eukaryota > Metazoa > Chordata > Amphibia > Caudata > Salamandridae > Triturus > Triturus cristatus. Next base: position 241,899,055 of record NC_140582.1, read on the forward strand.
TGATGTCTGTATAGGAGTAAACCTTGCCCATTTCTTCTTTTTGTAAATATTTTAGATTATTTTTAGATATTCACCTCACCAGTTTGTCTTTACATATCTTGGTATGGCATTCTCATTCTTGGGTATGATAATAAGGCTGCCCTTATCACTGGTATTCTACCTTTTCCTTTACCACGAAACTATCCGAAGTAAGGTCACCTGGGCTCAAACCCACCCACTAAACTTATAAATTGAATACAATCTTCAAGTAAGTCGTTAGCAAAACATAGCAATTGTGGGTATACTCAAAGAGTATTTATACATTCCTTTGTATTTCATGCAGTGAATGTTATGATGGTCTCCTAACGAAGGCATTACAGCCATAACGTGCATTATGTGTCAAGATACCGCCAGTCCACCTACTCATCTCAGCCATGCATGTTGTGGAACATCCTTTGAATTATGTCATGATGCGAATAATCAGTGTTATATATATTTAAATACGCAAGGAAAAGCAAAAGAGAACACCAATGAATGTATAACTAAATATGTGCTACTTCTTATTCACTGTAATATAGGATATTTTACTAAACTAAGTTGACGGTTTTATGTCAAAAACTATTTATTGTGGTTCAATTTGTGATAATTTACAATAAATTTAAAAAATATATACTTTTTTGATAAACAACAAAGTGGTCATGTATGATATTTTGTTATACTATAAGTAAATTGCGTGCTGTGATCTTGTTATGCCTACATATATGTATCTATAGCCACTTACCTAGGTTTTTTTCTGAATTGTTAGCATGTGTCATGAGACTGGCCCACCTGAGATTTCATCTCTAACGTGCATATCTTCCTTACCTGTGGGCCAAGTGCAGGTAAGAAATGCCATCATGGTCCTTTCTAGTAATAAGGCACCATGCCCAGATAAGATCCCTTCAAACTGTTTCTGAGTAATCCAGATTTTTAGCCCCTTATTGTTATCGCCTTATTTCATTATTAGATGCTACAGTAAAGGTGGCAGGGATGGTTATCCTGAATCAGCTTTCAATCTGGGTGGAAGAGAATGATTTTCTCCCCAATTTGCAATTTGGCTTCAGGTCGGGCCTTAGCACAAGTGATCATTGCCTGAATTTATACTTGATTGTGAGCAAGTAGGGTAATGCAAGATTGTTTCAACTTCACCTTGCGTTAGATAGAGTGAATTTGGGACAAGCTCTGGGCCATTATGTTATCTATGGGGGTGGATTGCAACTTTTTGTAATGTTTAAGAGACCTGCACCTTGATATGTCATCAATGGTTCAATATAATGGTGATGGCACTTGCGCCAAGCCTTTTAAAGTTAAGTGTGGAGTGCACCAGGGTTGCATCCCGACTCCTTTCCATCACGTTTTAAATTAATAGGGTGGTATGTTCTCTATTATAGGACAACTCTGATTGCTTGCAGGTGGGGTCACGTATTATACCTACATTACTTTACGGCGATGATGTGGTCCTTTTGTCTGGGACCGCAGTGGGGCTTCAATGATTATTTGACTCATTTGTTTCTTTTATGGAAAGTTGAGATCTGTCTACCAATTATGTTAAATCATATGTGATAACTATCGTACCCAAGCTTATTAAAACCAGAATGTTCTCTGCCAATTGCTATGTATTCATTTGCTTGGATAAGACCACCAGAGAGATTATTGCTTTTTGATCTTTGAATACTTGAACTGTAGCATTTGGCATTTCAGTATAGGTTAATATTCAGCAAGAATCGGGTAACAACCAGTCTGTAAGCGAGGCCATGCTCTATATTATTCTAAGAATTCAAGATGGCTAGTAGGATTGGACGGGTAGGTGCAACTAACAAGAACCTGGCAGGGGATTGTGTTTTGCTGACCTTTAGATCCCCAGCCTGGTAAAATCAATATTAAACATGACGGTTAATCAATCGGTGAACAAGGACACAATTTCTGTATTACCGCTGTTTTTTTTTTATCCACCACCCAAATCTGTAATTTATAATCTGGAAGACGAGTGATGCCCAATGATAAATCAGCACCTTCAGCTCCAACCCTGGTTTCATAGAAATCGATTTGTGCCATTAAGCGATTTAGCAGAACTAGGTTGAACATCTATTAAATTGGGTAGGCTGGAGGAGAATTCACATGATTCTTTCAATGATTCTGTTAACATGCCCGTTACAACCGGGAATCTAAGGGAACCTTCATTCAGGGTGGCTCGTGGGTATGATAAATGTTCTCTACGTCGGCCACTCAGCACGAGCCCGAGTACGGTAGGGCCTGGTTCAACCATCTTTTTACCTGATCAGATTTCTAGCAGCCCCAAGGGGAACATTGTGCAAGTGTCAAACTTACATCAAAACAGCTGCCTGCTTCATTTGCTTTCTTGGAACGTTGCAGGGATTACCTCAAAGTTAACAGATGAGGCATGGGTTTGGAATGTAAAATCATTTGATATTATCTGTACCCAGGAAACGTGGCGCAGAAAGGATGTCAACATAGATGGATACTCTTCCTTAAGTGTCCTTGCAGAACCTTCCTCGTCTGGGAGGGCAAAGGGTGAATTAGTAACCATGATCTCGGTACAGTATGAGGCACTTGTAATAGAAAAAGTAATTGACTTCCCATGGTACCAGCTAATTGTGTATCTTAATCTGATCCACGTATCTTTATTATTAGTCAATTGGTACTACAATATTTTCAACCCTCAAAGCTCTGGGGTTATAAATTCACTTAAAAAAGAAATGGACAAAATAGCATTAAAATTCTCCCCGCTATGTATCATCTGGGTTGGAGACTTTAATTGCACCCTATGTCAGCACAGTGGCAATAAAGCATGTGGGCTCCTAGATTTTTATGAACAACCTCTAGCCCACTTTAAACATACTCCCCAGGGTGACGCATTAAATTCAATTATTGTAGTAAATGATTTATGTTTGCTTAACAACTTGGTTGATAGCCCGGAGGCGTTTCCTCCGACATTTCAGGGGGGAGGGGCAGAACCAGTACAATTGATTTCATGTTGATCTCTAGTAGGTACTCGTACCTTGTAGATAGTTTCATGGTCGAACCTAACCCGGCCAGTGACCACAATCCTCTAATAGCCTCTTTAAAAGCTACGGCACAAAAGGGGAGGGCTGTGGATTGCCAAATAAAATATAATCGTAATCAAGGGGTAAGTTTAAAGTGGAGTACGATTGGCCATGTCAATTTCGAGGAGAACATGATCAGGACAAACCTAACTCAAGTGATGACCTGTCTAACTCATCTAGCCCCCGCAGACTCCATTATACAGAGTTTTGAAATCATCTGCAAAGACGTGGCCAAAAATCTGTTTAGATCAGTGAAAAAACATAATTGTCCCGAACTCAAATGGTTTAACACAGTGCTCAGCGGCAAATAAAGCTCTAAAGAAAGCATTAATTGTAGTTCCCCGTGATAGGGCTTTGATAAAGGAAGTCAGACAGTCCTATAGGAAGACAATAGAATGTAGAAAGGACGAACTGAGATGCCAGGCCTGTGATGATCTAGAAAAAGCAAGTGCCCTAAGGGATTCCAGGAGCTTCTGGGAGGTGATAAACCGTCCACTTTTTACAAATGGAACTAGGAGCGTAGAAACTAACATAACGGGGACAGCCTGGGAGTCTCACTACTCTAAGATTTTTAACCCAAAGGATATTATTCCCCAGGATTATCAGACAGATATATGGTTTAATCCTGAATCTGCTCAGCAGCTAAGTGCATCCCTGTCTTTAGGTGAAGTGGAGGAGGCCCTGCGAAAAGGCATTGATTTCAAAGCCCCTGGGCCAGATGGGGCACCCTTGGACTTCTTTAAAAGAAATCCAGTGATATGGAGCCCCTGGATACTAAATGTTTTTAGAGCAGTCATAGTGGGCCAAATCCCACTGTCTTGGAATAAAGCAGTGGTGGTGCCAATTTTTAAAAATGAAACCAGAAATGACCCAACATGCTATAGGCCGATCTCTCTAATAGATGCCACGTGCAAGGTGATGGGAAGGGTAATCCTTGCACGTTTACAGTCATGGGCTAATACTTCCGGCCTAATATCACATACCCAGTACGGGTTTAGGAAGGGAATGAGAACAACGGAGCAGTGTCTCAATCTGTCCATGATCATGGGTAAGCACATGAAGGCCAGGGGAGCATTGATCCACTTGGCCTTCATGGACTTATCCAGCGCCTTCGACACAGTGTGTCGGGGGAAGCTGTGGTCATTAATGGAAGATCTGGGCTTTGAGGAATCACTTGTTACCCTCCAACGCAGACTACATGCTTCCACCTCTGTAGTTATCCGTTATGGGCCAGGGGAAGAAAAGACCAAGCCCATTGCATCAACAGAGGGAGTACGACAAGGCTGCATATTGGCTCCTTTTCTGTTTTTGGTATACACCAATGGCCTTGAACAGTTTCCGCTAAATCAACATTTGGATTTGCAGAAAATAAAAAGCAAACAGGTACCTCTGCTGTCTTATGCTGACAACACAGTCTTGATGGCCCTGACAGCTAATCGCCTTCAGGGGTGCCTGGACGCTTTTATTGAGTATATGTTGTCATTAGATTTAAAGGTGAATTGTAAGAAATCTTTTATTATGGTCTGTGGGCCGAAATTAACTAAAACACGAAAATATACAGTTAAAGGAAAAGTTATTGACAAAGTGAAATTCTTTTCCTATTTGGGGAATGTTTTTAACTTTAACCTAAATTGGGACCAACTTATAGTATTTGGGGTACAACAAACTAGTAAAGCCAGTGAGGGGTTGTTTCGTTTTGCTGCCAAACCTGGCCATAAGCCCGTAGCTAAGTTGATCAATTTGTATAAATCCAAATGTTTGTCGGGGGCAACTTATGGTGCTGGAGTATGGGGATACCATAAGAGCCTACAAATTCAAACATTAGAGAATACATTTCTAAAGAGACTTTTACTTATCCCTAATAGCTCCCCAACATCATTTTGCCATTCTGAGGTGGGCATGAACTATATTTAGATAGCATACATATGGCCCCCCTGTTTCTATGGGGTAAAATTTGGATTACAGAACAACTTTCCTTTTCACGAAGCATTTCAGGAGATTGTATGAATTTAGATAATGCAATGGCAGTCCCGTGGTTACGTTATGTTAAACAAACTTTTTATAAGATAGGACTAGAAAACCTTTATGACAAGCCAGAGGCCATACGATCTATTAGAACATTGGCATGTGGAGCACTCCATTGTAGACAATGGAGTGCTCCATGCTTCTACGGGCTGGTAAAGGCCTGCAGAGCAACATTCCAATGTTTTACAAAAGCCTCTCGAAGCTCGAGGGGATTTAAATCCCCTCGAGCTTTGAGAAGCCTTTGTTTAATTTGTTAGAACATTCTGCCCTCTAGTGGCAGAATGTTCTAATAGCCTTATAGCCCTTCGTAGCAGGGCTATACCGCTATTAAAGTTCCGCTGCTTTTGTTAAAGTCCCTCGCCTTCGGCTCCGGCCTTTAACGCTGCAGCGGGCCTTAAAGAGCCGGTATAGCCCGCTACGGCGGGCTATATTAGAACTTTGGAATGTTGGAAGCTCCATTGAAAATAATGGAGTGCTCCGGGCTTCTAATGGCTGGTATAAGCCCGGAGCTCCAACATTCCAATGCTTCTTTGTTCACAGCTCTGGCTGTGAACAAAGGCTTCAGGGAGCCTGAGGGGTTTGAATCCCCTTGTGCTCCCTGAAGGCTTCATTTTATTTGTTAGAACATTCTGCCCTCTAGTGGCAGAATGTTCTAATAGCCTTATAGCCCTTCGTAGCAGGGCTATACCAGCTTTTAAAGTCCCTCTTCTTTGTTAAAGTCCCTCGGGGCCTTTAATAGCCGATATAGCCCGCTACGGCGGGCTATAAGGCTTTAATATGAAAATGGTTATAAAAGATGCATACCGATCTGATTTGAGAATATCACACCGGGCTACAGAAAGATTGGACTGTTTTCCCCCAAATCGGCAACAATTTTATTTGTCTTTCACCCGACAAGCTCATTTTTAATGACCAGATTTTGCCTAGGCACCCTGCACTTTCTTTTTTTTTTTTTTTTTTTTTTAAAAACCTTTATTTCTTCAAGAATCTGGACACAGCTATTCAGCCGACAACCCGGAGGTTCGGCAGCTTCATTAGGAGAGTATAGAGAATCGTCCACAGTACATTGAAGGAGCAGTGAGAAGGTTCCATTTTTAATAATTACAAACACACAACAAACCCCAGCAAGGCAACAACACTGAATGCCCACGGTGGTAGCCCCTCAGGGGGAGCCGGACCCCAATCGTCTAACGGTCACAGTACTATGATAAGAGGAAAAAGGGGGAAAAGCAGAGGCCCAAGAAGTCAATTAACCATCACATCTACATACGGAGCTGGAAAGAAGGTCAAGAAGTAAGCTGTTCCTCGGGGGGATCCAGATCAGGGGCAAGACATATTCCCCCCCTGTATTGGTTCCACCGCCCCCAGATGGCATGCCACCTCCGAGGGCGGCCTCTGGCGCAATATACTGTCTTCTCCCTGAGCATACTCCAGTCCATATTTTCTTTCCACGCAGTTAACGTGGGGGGCCCCCCGGAACCCCACAAGCGCGCGATGTCCCTCTTAGCAACCATGTTACCCAGGGTCACCCACTGGGTCTGTGCCTCATCATGGTCAGTGGGCCCCCAGACATTCAGGAGACAACACCGCGCCTCCGGCTGCATAGCAATGCCCGTCACCTCCCCCATCACCGCATGAACTCGCCTCCAAAATTCCGTGATGACACCACATTCCCAGATGATATGTAGGAAAGTACCCACCATACCGCAGCCCCTCCTACATAGGCCTTCCTCAGAGAATCCCATATGAACCAGTCGCGGCCCCGTCACATACACTCGATGCAGGATCTTAAGCTGCACCAGCCTCAGACGCGACGGGATCGCAACCTCCTTAGGAGAGGAAACAGCAGACTGCCAGTCCTCATCGTCCAACTCGAGTCCGTCCCTAGTCCACTGGTCCCGCAGCCCCAGTAGCACATCAGCCCGAACATTTATCAGTTTCTTGTAGATGAGCGAGATCGTGCTCTCCGGCATATGGCCATCAAGGATCCGGTCCTCCAAAGGAGAGGACTCAGGCACCCTCTCACCCTCCACAAGGACTGACCACAGGGCATGACGCACCTGAACATATCGGAACAACTCAGACGCCCCCAACTCATACTCCTTCTGCAACTCTTCAAAGGACTTCACCCTACCCTTAATCAGCATATCTCCAACCCTGGAAATGCCGATCAAATCCCATTTATCAAACCCTTTCGTATGCCAAAGCTTACCCAACCTTTCAGATTCAAACAACGGGGCAGCTAAGGTGAGCCTATCCTTCCAGCCCAGAGAGTCAGTCGCCATCTTCCATACACGCACCGCCACGCCAGTGGGCCCCGTGAGGGATGAGTCGAGGGACCGCGAGTACAACGCCCTAAGATAGTTCCCACCGCGCAACAACCATCTGTCCATGGCATAACCAGGGCTGAGGGCCGGGCCATAGAAATCGTGGTTAATCGCGGACAACTGGGTGGCCCAGTAATAGCGTCGGATGTCTGGAAGCGCGATACCCCCGTCATACCATGGAAGCGTCAATTTAGCAATCGCTATCCGCGGCCTCCCATCCCACAACAGCGTCCGTTGGAGGCTTTCAACCTCCCGAAAGTACTTGGCCGGCACCCAATCTAGAGTGTTTTGCAATGCGTAGAGGAACCGAGGAAGGGACATCATTTTGAACAAGGCAGCGCGCCCGACGAGGGAGAGCGGCAGCCTCCGCCAGCCCTCAACATCCCGCCGCAGGCGCGCCAGGGGGGGGAGCAGGTTTCTCTCATACCGCAAAGCGGGGTCCATGGAGATAAAGATCCCCAGATACACGAAGCCCTGCTGAGCAATCTGGATCGAGCAAGTTCGCGGGACCGGCGGAACCTCACCACTCAGGACGTATAAATACGATTTACTCCAGTTGATGACGAGACCCGAATTCCTACCGAAGGATGTAAGAACGTCACAGACCACTATGAGTGAGTTCTTGGGCGAGGCAAGATACAACAAGATGTCATCAGCGTATAGTGAAATGCGGTCCTCGTGTTCGGGCGACCACCGAAGGCCACGTATATCCGGGTGCCAGCGTATCCACGCCGCCAGAGGTTCAAGAGCAAGGGCGAACAACAGAGGCGACAGGGGGCAGCCCTGCCGAGTCCCCCTCCCAAGCCAGAACGGAGTCGATGCCCGGCCATTTACCACCACGCTCGCAAGGGGTCCCTCGTACAGCAACCTCACCCAGCTCACAAAACCAGGGCCATATCCGAACTTGGCTAGCACAGCCCACAAATACTCCCATTCCACCGTATCGAAGGCCATCGTGGCATCAAGAGACGCCACAATAGCCGGTTCTCGCAGCGTGCCAGCCCTGGCGATCACCCCATGAAGGCGCCGAAGGTTCAACGCGGTGTTGCGATGCGGAATAAAACCGGATTGATCCGGGTGAATCAAGTCTCCAAGTACCCTGACCAATCTGCCCGCCAGGATTTTAGCCAGGATCTTCGGCTCGGCGTTGAGGAGTGATATGGGCCTATATGAGGCACACTTATCTCGGGGTTTACCATCTTTATGTATCACAACAATTGCCGCCAGCCTCTGGTCCAATGGGAGGGTCCCACTCCCCCGCGCCTCCACAAACATGGCGCGCAGGTGAGGGGCTACCCTATCCGGGAACAATTTATACAGGTCAATCGGCAAGCCATTCGGGCCCGAGGCCTTGCCCGAGTTCAGCGCGCGAATAGCTCCCGCCACCTCATCGACCGTTAAGTCTCCATCAAGATCATCTCTATCTACATCAGAAAGACAGGGCAGAGCGATATCCCGCAAGAGGTCACGCGAGTCCCCGGGCGGCCTATCCGACACTGAGGCATAAACCTTACGGAAATAGTCCGAGAAACACTGGACAATCCCCTCAGGTTCCACAATCACCTCTCCCCCCTCTCCCGTCAGTTCCGGCACTACTCTATTAACCCGTTCTTTTTTATCCAGCCAAGCTAGGAGCTTCCCAGCCTTGTCACCAACATCATACAGGCGGCCCTGCTGCTCCCTACTGAGGGTCTTAGCGGCATTTGTCACAAGGTCCTTATACTCGGCTTGCTTCAAGCTCAGCTCATGCAGTGAGGCCGCTGTTACCTCCTCCTCTAGCGCTCCCTCCAAAGCCATGATCTCCTCCTCCACCTGCATAATCTCGCCATCTCTCCGCCGCTTGGCCGCCACTACAAGTGAGAGGGCCTCCCCTCGCAGAACGGTCTTAAATGCTTCCCAGAGCGACACTGCCGAGTCCACGGACCCCTGATTATCCTTGAAAAAATTATCAACTGTCTTCACCAGTGCGCTGCGCATCTTGGAATCTCGAAAGTACCAGGGGTTAATAGGAGCCACTCTTCCCCCTCCCTCTCGGCCGACATCCAGCCTGACCCACACTGGCGAATGGTCCGATATGCCACGCGCCATGTGCCTGGCCTCAGAAACCAAAGGGGCGTGCACAGCCAAAGTGAGCAGATAGTCAATCCTAGAAAGGCTACCATGCGCCCCGGAGTGGAAGGTGTATTGACGCTGTGTGGGGTGTCGGAGCCTCCAGCAGTGTATCAGGCCGAGTGTGTCTAGGAAGTCTGGAAGCCACTTCTGAGCCCCCCCTGTGTCTCTGGGCGGGTGCCTATCCAGCAGCCCAGAGCCGACAGCATTGAAGTCCCCCCCTACCACTAACATACCCCCCGGGAGATCCAGCAAGGCCCTACCCAGATCCACAAACGTGGAGGCCTGCAGGGCTGGAGGGACATAGACCGAAACTAAAACCAAAGTTCTACCTTCCCACCTCCCCGCCACCGCCACAAACCTCCCCCTATCGTCAACAACGGTGGAGTCCACCTCAAATGGCAGCGAGGCCCTGACAAGGATGCCCACACCCCTAGACCCGGAGGAGAATCCCGAATGAGCTATGAATTTATAACCCTTCCTATTAAGAGCATAGCAAGTGTTACCTATAAGGTGTGTCTCCTGCAGTAGGGCAACATCTGGCATTGACCGTTTCAAGTGTTGCAAAACTATCCCGCGCTTAATGCGATCCCCCAAACCATTAACATTCCAGCTAATAACACTTAAACCTCTACCCCCCATCCCCAAACACAAAGAGGCCCACCCCCCCCCCGAAGAGCCACCATGGGACAATACCGGAGATGATCACTACGCCTTGCAGAAACAGACCCCCCAACAACAAACCCAAAATCCCAACCATCCCCCCCACCCTGCACCCCTGCTGCAGCTTACAAAGCCCCCCCAACTTGCAGTGTGCCTGTCGCCCTACAAAACCCAACATCTACAAAAAGCACCCTAAGGGAGGAAAGAGCTCCCCTCGTCCTCCCGCAACCCTCCGCATTTACTGCACTCTAATCAAGTCATCAAATAAAGTCAAATCGAGTCAGACCGGCTCCGAGAAATCAGCCTTGCCCATCCCGGCCACTGTCCCCATCCGCGGCAGTATCCTCTCCCGTCCGCCGCCGGGGCAAAGCGTCCAGCCATTCATCGGCCATAACAGGAGACTCAAAGAAGAATGTCCGATCTCCGTACAACACACGTAGTCTGGCAGGGAAGAGCATGGCATACTTCAGATCCCTCTCCCGAAGTCGCCTCTTCACCCCCAGAAAGCCCTGTCTCTGCCTCTGCACCTGCTGGGTGAAGTCCGGATAGAAATTCACCGACGCGTTCTGGAAGGGGACCGGGCCCGTCACCCTCGATGCTTGCAGGATAGCGTCCCGATCTCGAAAATGAAAGAGCCGGGCGACAATCGGCCTCGGTGGGGCTCCCACCTTGGGCCTCCCACCCGGCACTCTAAGGCCCTTTCAACCGCAAAGAACTTCCCAAGACCCTTAGGCTGCAGATGGTTAAGCACCAAGTCCTCGACGAGCAGGTCAACCGAAGCCTCATCCGAGGACTCCGGGACCCCGATAACGCGCACGTTGTTGCGCCTGGCCCGGCTCTCAAAGTCCTCCAGCCTGCGGGCGGCGAGATCACTCTCGGTCCTCAGCTTACGAACCTCGGTCTGCAGTTCCGCGACATCATCGGCGAGGCCCGTGGTCTTGAGGTCCAGGGTTTTAACCCGTTCATTCGTTTTGCCCAAATCCGCACGGATCAGGTTGACATCCACCAAGATGGCATCCACCTTATGCGCCAGGGCATCAAACTGCCTCCCAATCGAAGTCTGCATCCCTTCAAGCGCGCCCATGACATCCTGCAGCGAGAGCTCCGGGGCCAGGGGCGAGGCCTCCTTCTGGGTATCTGGCGACTGGCTCGACCCACTCGGTGATCCCTTCTGCAGAGCATAGCGGTCCATATTATTGACCTGAGTATAGGCACCCCGCCTGGTAGATTTAGGCTTCAGCCGATCCACCTCTGCTTTGCCCGACATGGTTGGTACCGAGCAGGTCGGTTCAGATAAGACGGCCCTCTCTCAAGGAGAGGAATCAGGAGTGATAAGTTCTGCAATGGGCCGCCAGAGTAGCATGTAGAGCGTCCAAAGGATAATGAAGCCACCTAGAGCTCTCCAGGGGCAGGGCAGACAAAGGGAGAGAAAGCGAAAGTGAAAGGACGGGGACCTCCATCCGACAGTTCACACCTCGCCTGGCCGTTGTTGTTCAACTAGAAGTCGGGCGTCCTGCCAACTCTAGCCCCTGGCATTCCTCGGAGATAGGCCGCAATCTTCCGCCATGCATAACTCCGGTTCCCGGTGGGCGATCCGACCGCGGGTAGCATCAATCGCCTCCCTGGCAGGTCATCTACGCGATGCCATGCATACAGACAGGATTAGAGACAGGATAGTCGACGGAGGGCGCGAGGGTCTCGGGAGCTCAGAGCTCACGCGGCCATCTTGGTCAAGCGCTAGGCTCCTCCCACCCTGCACTTTCTTGTAGCTTTTCCAAAACAGGCGGGGTGGTGTGAGACACTACTCTCCTGTCCGTGTAATAACTTAGCACAACAAAATACAATGCACATTATGCTATTTTGCACATTATACAAAGACCCCAGGGTGCATTTCCTTAAACCGATTTTAAATACAAATCGTCCCTGCTCTTATAAGGAGGGTTTTAATTATTTATGGTCATTATCAACTGTTACTATTTGCAGCGCTGTGCTTAGTTTTATCAAAATTGTTTTTATAATAAGGAAACGTTATGCAATGTAAAAGTAATTTACAGGGGTCGTGTGATCAGGCCGCAATCTGTCTTTGTCCTGTATATTCTAAATCTTGGTGTAGAAGCCTTTTATTCTCAAATGTATGTTTTCTTTTTTGTGTACTTTTATGATTCATTTGAATCAAATAAAGTTATTTGACTGACTGACTAGTCCAGAATGTGTACTTCTAGTCGTGATTTAAACAGCTTTAACTTATCAGCTGTCTCTAAATATATGCATTATAAAAACAATAGAAATCTCATATTTCTGCATGTTTAATTTTCTTTAGCTCCTAACAGTGTTTAAAATGTTATTTGACTCCTGTTCTAAAAATTTCAGCTAACTTCATTAATCTCCACAATGAGCAATCAATACATAATCCTTTCACATTCCATGAATTCTTAATAACTCTGGATGTCTGAGTATGAAAAGTGCTCATTCACGCATGGTAATATCTTTCATGTTTACAAGGATCTTTCTTACGTTATAAAAACAATAAAAGGAACATACAATTCATAAAAATCACAATTAAAAATTTCCAAATGTTCAAATCTTCATGATGAGTCATCTTAAATAACAATACTGTGCGAAAACAACTTGCCACTAAACCATGTGCAAATATAGGAAAAACAACTGCAGCTGTCATCATCCTATGTAGCAAAGATAGCTCAATAATAAATTTGCAAAATTTAGAATAGCAGCTAACACTAGCAGCATAAACATGAGCAGTCTCATTTTGTAACATATCTGCAGTTCAGCGATCCAGGTTCCATTGCAGTTCGACTTTCACACCTTCTTTAAGTAAATTGTTGTTCTAGCTGAGGCGATTTTGTAGTCATTTATCCTAGTATCGATTGATTGAACTAATCATGTGTTTAAGTACTTTTATTGCCTTGTGCCGATAATGGGAATATCAAACATTTATACCAGCTGCATATAAGAATCAAGTTGTCCCTTTCTGTATATTTTCTATGGTCTATTAATGGTAGTACATACTGGGAGTTGCATTATGCACACAATACAAGTTATGTGACGAAATGAGACAAAAAATAAATATCTTTTTCCAAAATAGGCATATCTTCTTGTCAAGGGCGATTTGGATAATCTATCAGTAATATGTACCATAAGTGAACGTGCAACTTGTCTTTGTTGTTTTTCCTTTCCTATTGTAGGAGGTTGTTTGTTCCCAACCCTCTTTTCATAAGATCACCAGATCTACCCTCCAAGTGGTCTCAGTCTAGTTAGTCATCAGGTAGTCACTTGGACGGTTGCTCCATCATGGAGCAATAAGACCACATTCCAACATAGTTCTGACTGTGATTAGAGAATTAACTGTACCCAATTCTTGGAACTCTCTTGCACAATCCCTCCGTTACCAGCACATCCTTTCTCAGTTTACTGCAAACCGTCCCAGAATCTCTTATCCAAAATGGCCATAGCCTTCCTTCACTTTCCGGCCTGAAACACATGTTCCCACCTGGTGTTGGCATAGATGGAAAGAATCTGGAGGCTCAAAGCATGACCGGTTTCAGGTCCTCACAGCCACACTTGGGATTTCCATTTAAAAAGAAGAGCTGTGAAAGCTTGCCTTTGTGTTATCAACTGTACCTGTCCCCTCATGGATGGCCAGCAACTCCGAAATGGCCGGTGTTTACACCACTTCTACCTTCCTATTGCCATTGTCTTTCTGGGATGATAGTCACCAGCAGCCAGCTATGAATGTGTTTTCAGTCTCTGAAGCATGGCTATTAGGGATGCAAGTTCTAAACAAGATTGCTATCAGACAGCAAAAAGCACACTTTCCCGATAAAATTATCAAAAATCTACCTTTACCAGTGAATTATATATTCAATATGGAGTGGAAAATAACTGTGATTGACCACTCTAACAATTTCTCTTGTCAATATATGAGACCTGATCATGGAAATGCTGCTTTGAGTACAGGCTGACAGCTTTTTGTAATTGTTCTCTCTGGTGGCTTATTTTTCATAAAGTCCATGCATGCCCCACTTGTGGGCTTAAAAAGCCACTTTAGTGGCAAGGTACCTACTCTATATGTAGGTTTTTCAACATGACAATGAGACTTTTCCTGCCATGTGGCATAACAGTGCTTTAAATCTGCAGTCCAGGCTTCGTGCTCATTGGAGCCATACACATTTGTGTTTATGTGGATGGTGTATTTTCTGTGCCACTTACAATTCCCCTATGGGAAAGAAGACAGTTAAATCAAATCAAATCAAAGACAACTTTATTCGGTTTCACAAGTAGAAAACCATAAAAGTTTCACAACATCCGAATCTCATTTAAAACATAATACAATAAAATTACATACAATTCATATCAGTAAAAAAGGGGAAAAAGATGGCCTCATAAGAGTAACTCATATACAAAACATTAAAACAAAAAGTGCCTTCTGCTAAGTGAGGATGCAAAATTTCCAGACAAGCCCTGGTTCTCACCGTAGATTTTAGGTAACCCACGATGAAAAAGATACAGTCTGCCATCCACAATTGCAGATACAGAAGCACTGCACAAACCTGGTTAAAATTCAACTTCTTTAAAAGTGGGAATAAAAAATATCTCCGGGGTACCTCGTAAAATTGACAAAATAACATAAAGTGTAGCAGATCCTGTGGAGACACACCATCGCAGCCACAGGGTGCTAACACCTGTCCTCTACTGCACCCTTTAGGAGCAGCGAGTAGCACATGGAAAAGATTCAGGCGAAACCTGGACAATAAAAACCGCTCATATGTAGACAATGACCCCAGGAGATAAGGCTCTGTGGATGGGTTTGTTTTTAGCACCAGGAATTTGTGAACACTAGGTTTTCTCACTTCTAGCTCGTCTCATTCTAGCTTCCTTAGGCTGCTTAAAGCTTTCTTGACAAACTCCACATCCTTTTGTACAATAGAATCAGGCTTTGAGAAAAGTTCAGGGTGGCCCAACTCTTCCAAGCAACCTTTAATATATTTCAGCCATGGTATACGGGACATGTGATCAAGGCTCATAGAATCGGTTATAATCTGCTGGCCGAGGACTAAATCCTTACTCAGCCAACACTTGAGCCAGAACACTAAGGGGCGCAAAGCCAAGGTATCACATAGAACAGGCACCCCCAGTTCCTCGTGAACCACCAAGTTCGATAGACCGCTTAGCACGCCCAGCAGACGCTTTAAAAAAGTATTCTCAACCACCTGCAATGCGTTTGTGGCGATGTGCCCCAAATTTCACTACCATAGCAAGCTGTTGCTACACTTTTGGCCTGATAAACTTTCAATATGGCTGCAATTGGGCGCTTGCCCATCTTTGCGGCAAAGTTGAAAATAGCAGCATTTACCCTTGTAAGCTCCCCCTTTTTCTTCTGAATAAGAGGCTCCCACTTCAAACGGTCATCCACTAGAACTCCCAAGTATTTAAAAACAGTTGTCAAAGGGACCTTCTCTGGACCTACTGTGAGGAGATACTTTTTTCTTGGGCCGCGTCCCTACCTGCAATATATAGGATTTGGCGTTGTTTATTGCTAAATCTCGGGACCCCATAAAATTTAAGAAGGTGTCAAGCAGGGATTGAAGTCCCCTAGCGGTTCTCGCTATAAGGACCGAGTTGTCCGCATATAGTAGGACGGGGAGACCCTGACGCCCTACATACAGGAAGTCTGCCCCTGTGTTGGCCAAGGCTCTGTCCAGATCATTAATATAGAGGTTGAACAAAAAAGGGGCCAAGATGCAGCCTTGCTGTACCCCCCTCCCGATTTTAAAGTCCCTAGAAACACGAAGATCCTGAGTGTGTCTGACGTTCGCCTTGGTGGCCCTGTGCAGATCCTCTAGGAAGCTAACGATGTTGTCCTCCACCCCTATGGCCCTCATGGACTGCCACAGCTTAACCTGGTTGACACAGTCAAACGCCGAAGAAAGGTCCATGAAGGCCAGGTAGATCGTACCTGGGCGGGCAATCATGTACTTGCCGAGGATCATATAAAATTGATGCATTGAGCCACAGTTGACCACCCAGGGCGAAACCTGTATTGAATATCAGAAAATATATTGTGCGCCTCTGCCCAAGAAGATAACCTTCCTAATATCACCCCTCCCACAACCTTTACCACTCAGTCATGAAGGGAGACCGGCCTATAGCAAAAAGTGCTATTGCGGTCCCCCGTCTTAAACACCGACACAATAGTTGAAGTGTCCCAAGAGTCAGGGCAGCAATCCCTGGCTGCAGCATTGAGCACAGCTACAAGAACCGGTGCACAGAAAAGTGGATCTGATTTAAAGAGGTCCGGTGGGATGCCGTCCGGGCCTGGTGCCTTATTACATGTCAGGCCGGCAATCCCAGCCTCAACAACTTTCTGCTCGAAAACCACGGCGGCCGTGTTAGTGACCCTATCTATCTGTTGAGATAGATCCGTAGGGCCCTTAAACATAGATTGAAAATGGGACACCCATTCTTCCTCAGTGATGTGGGAGCCTAAGTCACCACCTGTATCTTTCTCAAACAGTGGTCTGTTAACGATACCCCAGAACCTCAAACTGTTCCCTAGAGTGCTCGTCTCTAACAGCTCCCTCCAAGCCTCCTCCTTCAAGGCACACTTGCGTATGGCCAGAGCCTGTTTATATTCGTTACGTATCTGAAGTTGGTTTCTCGGAGTAACATTCAGAGCCTCCTTCAGCTTTCACGCCGCCTGAGAACAAACCATCTGGGATTTGGAGTATCTACCCTACGTGCAGGTGCACTTAAGAGTTCCCCTACCTTAATGGTAATAACATTAAAGGCACTAAGGACATCCCTCGATGAGGTACCCGGTGAGACACAGAGTGCTAGTTCCGCAGCAGAAGAGTCTCTTACAACACCATAAAAGACATCTGGGGAGACCTGTGACCATTTAAGATGGCGCCTATCATCCGTTGGTCTTAGTATTGCGGGTATCAACACCCTGGATATTTTAGATAAAATTGGGCCACTCAGTTGCACGCAGAAAGGATTATGGTCACTGTAAACACTTTCCATAATAGTAAACCCACAAAATAAAGACTGAAGGGAAGATGAGATTAAAATATAATCAATAAAAGATCCACTACCTCTCCCTTTATAAGAAGGAACAAGGGCTTTACTGTGTGGGGCAGAGAGAGACATTAATGACATTAGATCAAATTCATTGAGTAAATTATTCAAAACTTCCTCCTGATTAGAATGCTCGAAGTGAAACTCCCGCATTCGGGGGCAACCCATATCAGCCATACTAGTGTACCTTGGATCTCCACAAGGGTGGATGTTCAAATCGCCCAGCACCATTAGGTTATGTGATATAAAACCACAAGACTACCTTATGTAGGAACCCAACTGGGTGATATTACATTCCCCCAGGGTACTTGTCGTCGCGTTGTAAAGGTTAATCAGGCCCATACTAGTAGTCCCCATCTTCAATACAATGGCTTGAAAACCCAAACTTGGAGATGGGAGGATCTGAATCCGGCAGTCCACTGCCAGAGCTATATAAATAACCACACCACCCTTAGCTCGGCCACAGGCCGACGGGGAAGCTGGGATGAAGAAGGCCTTGAATCCCTCCAAAAATAAGTTACAGTTCACCAACCATGTCTTCTGGAAACAAATCACAGACAATTGCTTGACGAACCGCAGCCATGTGGGATCCTGGAACTTATCTGCCAGGCCTGCAATGTTCCACGACAAAACATTGTTGTTAGATACGCGGGAAACCACCACACTTTGTGCAATTGGAGCGTGAGCCTTCTGCTGGGACTTTATCTCTATGACGGGCTTTACAGGATTATGCAGTCAATTGCACTCCTCCAACCTTGATAGGGTAGAGAATCTATTAGATAACTCTAGGGGAGGGGCAGAGTGGAGCCCAACTGACTGGTTTAGACTGCATGCTACTTATGGACACCATTGATATTCTACAGCAGAAAATGTTTGACTCCACCTATCACGAGGAGCATCTCTATTGCTAGTCCCTGGAATATACCTTTCTGTATCTGCTTTGTAAAAAAAAAAAACTAACAGTAGTGCCTGTACTACAGACCCATGCTTTAATGGGCCACAATAAAAATCCCTGAACAGAATTCTTTCTGCTAAAGATGATCTGTTAAAATTCACAATAACACAGTCACCCCCGCTGGGTTTCCGCGAGCTGCCTATCCAGCCAACTCAACGCACCATGATAAAGTTTTTTTCCGCCCTTAAACCCACAGTGGTATTATTGGATAACCAGTGAAGTACTTTGTTTTTAAGCTGGTTAAAATCCTCATTAATACCATGCGGGAGCGGAGGCACATTTCCCAGAATCACTACATAGGGCGTAGATTCTGGTGGGAGATGAATAACTGGTAAGCGCTGAGGTTCTTCCACTAGCTGCCCCTGTGGGCCTGCTAACCGACCACCGGTAGATTGGGGATCCAACCCATGCTGATTTACAGACAAAACCCTACTGGATACCTGGGTTTCGCTTGGGCCGTCTGCCTCCCTCGTGCTGCATGGATCGTCGGACACTGGGTACGTGGCTGTTCCCTGTTGGTAGTCTGTGGGCGTGTAGGTAAACCTGTATCGATAACAGTGCTGGGTCCTAAATTATCACTAGGCACGCCTGAGATCGCAAATTCATCAGGCTGATTACGCACTGCTAGACATTTCTCGATGAAGGTTAACCTCTCAAGGATGGGACCCAGCTTAGTGTCCAGCAGGCTAGTCATTATAGCTTGGAAGGCTTCTGTTACCACCGAGGGATCTATATTCGTAGCTACCGGCACAAATGCCATGGGCTTGGTAACTGGCTTAGTGACTGGATTAGATTTGGGTTTCTTAGCCTTACCCTCAATGGTTTGAAGTTTCCTTTTAGTACCCCTGCTGTTCCTAGGAGTCCCTTTTGCGGGCAGTTGGGGGCTCTCACTACAAGGAGCTAGATGTGTTTCTGCTTGTTTTTGTATAGAGTTACCATCTTTCCCTTGTAAAGAGTGAGGAACACTACTCTCCCTGTTTTCTGTTATAATAACGTGAGAAAGAGGCCTGTACGTGGCCTTAGGAGGGTCTTTCTGCAAGGAGAGTAACCCAACATTGGCCTGAGAGCCGTCACGCAACCCTGAACAGATGGATAAGCTTAGGGGTTCAGTGATAGCCTCTGCCAAGGGTGCACTAGAGCTGAACAATGTTGGGTACAATCTACTAGATGACGGCCTAGAAAGACGTCTATTCAGTACTTCAATCTCCTTGCCAATTACAGCTGCCGCCCTCTGCAGAAAAGAGTCCATAGTCGTAATAGTAGAATTAGAGCTAACCTTTGCCCCTGCTGAGGCTGTTTATATCTTCCACCTCCTCATAACCTCTTTTATTTTATTTTTAAATTAATATGGTGCCAATACGATATCACAAATAAATACAGGCAAAGTACACAAATATGTAACCCCGTATATGTGGATGCTCGTAGTGCTAGTCCAGCGTTACCACCACAGTCCCCACCAAGAGTCTGTATGAGTCTATATAAGTATTGAGCCCAGCCTCGACCAGGCGCGGTTCAGGCACGCCCGCGCGTGTTCCGCACTGCGGGAGCCCGGTCCGCGCTTAAGAGCGCCGCTGCCCAGGTCACATGAGCAGCTCCTACCCCGATGCAGTGTGGACCTTAGTGTCCCTGTTGCGTCTTCCTTTCCGCCAAACACCGACACAAACTGCCAAAATATCAGAAGACAGTCAGTTAGGTGAACCAATGAACAGTACATGTTTGAAGAAAACAACACATGTTGTGACACCGTTTAGTTCTTAAACCAGTACAACCAAACAAGGAAAATTGGAGGCCTACAAACACAATGTCCATGTTTTTGTAGGCTACTTTTTTTAGCCCATTGGCTGAAGTCTCTGCAGGAAAATATTGTGATCCATGGTGATCACCCTATCAGAAGCAGTAGACAGGTTGAGGAGTAACAAACAAAGTAATACTTCTTCATCAATTTCTAGAACGTTGTCCCAGGTATTTAAGATGCAGTTCTTCTACCATGTTTGGAGTGGAAGACTTATTGATTGAAGTCCAGTATGCTTATCGTTCAGGGTGGAATTTCAGCTGGGAGCTGACAACTTTCTTCATAATATTAAAAATCCATAGTTGGCCAGCAAAAGGGTGATAGTTCTTCAGATCAACAGCCTTAAGGGTGGCTTTCTTTATGAATGAGGAGATGATAAAATGCTTAGGGGACACTTCCTCTGATTGTAGGTATCTGTTTATGAATGCCATTATGGTGGGTGCATGGGATTCAGTGGGACAGCGTTACCCGGGTACATAGCGGATTTGATTCCTTGAACCAAGGACATTGGGTAGTTGCTACGTGTTTCATAAGGTGCTGCAAGGGATATGAAATGTGACAATGTTTTCCTTTGATAGAGCAGGATCAAAAAGAGACTCTAACCTTTCCCCCGTGAGAAACCTGAGCCAAGTGCTAAATGGGGAAGTACATTTATGTCCCGTTCCTTGGTGGATCTCAGAGGAACATGGGTTAAACTGGATAGCAGTGAGAGCTCCATGCAGCTCACCCAAAGTACTACCTGTTGTATGGTTGATAGAATTTCCACTGAGAAGTACTATGCCTAGAGCAGGAAATATGTCATAATTGCAGACCATTGGGAATGACAAGATTGTGGAGTTACTCACTATGAATAGTGTGGCTCTACACTTTATAAATACCAGTTTGAGCTACTGCAATGGGAGAATATGTTTGAAAATTAGGAAAATACGTCTTGACAGCTTACCAGAAGACTTCATGTTGACAGGTCAAAGGCCAATGGAGTGAGCCGGCCCTGTTCTGACTTTAGCACTTGCCTCCAGCACTCTATTGAAGAATTTAGTGGGCCAGTTTCCTGCTTGGAGCCACAAGGACATTTGAATGTTCTCTTTTATTACAGGAACATGCTCCTGGAAGCCTATAGAGGAGTGTCCAGGGAAAGAAAGCTTGTCTGCTAAGGCAACTCTCCCTTTGAAGTGTGAGTTCTGTGGGTCTGTCTAGAGCGTTGGAAACAGTGAAACTGGCAAAGGAGCGTAGGTTCAGTAGAACTCGCCAGAAAGAAAGTCACACCCTGCAATGAACATTTTGAGTATGCTAACATTAAATCACTGATACATTGACTGAGCTAATGGATCAGCCAAAGTCATATCATTTAATCCTTCAACGAGCACTGGACAAAAGAGGTGCCAGTACCCAATGAGAAACATTTTAACAGTATCACCTAAATCCACTAGTCTTCAAGCCACCAAAATCTATAGTCTTACTTGCTTTGATCAGCATCAATTTGTGGTTCAAGCATTATTTCACACTACCTTGCTTATGTTTTGCTGTCCAGGATCCTGTTTGAGTCATTGCCTCAACAACACTGAATTGCTGTTTTCTTCTGCTTCCGACTAAGTCACTTTAATTCTATAAACCTGCTAGTTGAATTCCCAAAGTCCACAATTTAAATTTTTGAGCTGTTGAAAATGATTCTATTGATGAGAGAGTATGGTTTGATGCACTGATTCACAACTTTACTACGCATAAGTATCTTTATGAATCGGGTGCTAAATGACAATAGATATTTTTTGCAGAATTTATTTCTTTGTGGATTTTTGCTACTTTTATCTAATACCTCTTTTAAACATTTTACACTTTATTTATTCTGACTTGACTTCTCTTGATTTTATTAGATTGTTATCTTTTGATAGACTTGGCTTAGACCTAAGATCTTTATATCCTCAGTGGTCTGCTGTTTGATTAATTGCAACGGGCACATGAACTTTTTCTGAGCAAAGCTATACAGCTTAGGTCAAAATACCATGTGAATCAAAGTATTGCCATGGCTCTTATTTAAGCAGCAGTTTCTTTTAATGATGTTGAGCTTTCAGTACTTATAAGAGACGTTGGCATTATTGGTTATAACCTATGGTTACTGTAACTTTTTACTCTACTACTATGTACGTCTGCAGGTATTGATGTTTGGTGTTCTGTTACCAGTGAAATGTCCATGTATGGTGGGATATGGAAGGCGTTTTGAAACTTGCTGGCTTTTGGGACATCAATCCAGTTCTTCCATACCCACCAAGTGAGCCAATAACACCAGATTTATAGGATTTTACTGCTTACATTAACAACTTGGATTTATTTACTTAAATGGGCCATTGAGTTAAGATAAAAAAGCAGTTCTTTTTACCTACTTCCACATCACTAATAAGTACAGATGATCAGCATTCTAAGACATTGCTTTGTTTGATGATACCTGTTTTGGTTTTGAGACATAATTTGACAATTCATTCACTGGCTGATGCATTTAATCAATCAGTCAACTTAGCAGGATTTGTGGAGCACAGTTCATCTCCTGAAAGGGTATCAAGGTGCTTGCAGGCCCTTGGAGCTCATTCGAACATCCAGGTCTTGAGGGCCCTTCAGAACTCCTAGAGTGAGGTGATGGTCCGGAGTTGCATGGGGAGGATGTTCATGGTCTTTGCTTTGACGTGGGAGAAGGAGCATCCTCCACTTCTGAAGATGCAGGGAGTATGGGCCAGTGATAGGGAGGCAGAGGATAGTCTTCTTGCCAGTTTGTGGAAGTACATTCAGTGGTTAAGGTAGGAGGGCCCTTGGTTGTGTAGAGCTTTGTGTGCATGAGTCAGCAGCTTGAATTGGCATCTCTTCTTTATGGGGATGCAGTGGAGTTGCCTGAGGTGGGGTGTGATATGGCTTCTTTGGGGAGGTTTAGGATGAGTCTGGCTGCGGCATTCTGCATGGTTTGAAGTCTTTGTAGGAGGAGTGCAACAATTCCTATATAGAGAGTGTTGACATTGTCTAGTCAGCAGGTGATGAGGGCATGTGTCTTGGTGCGTCTCCTGTGCAGTGGTTGCCACTTAAATCACTGAGTGGCAATGCGGCAAGCACAAGTTAAGTGGTTTTATTTATTTATTTATGTTATTTTCCCAATCACATCGTATGTCCACCCCACCGCTCTTACCTGCACGGACCACCACTGGATCTGACGATGTTGGCCAGTGTGGTAATGTATGCTTAGGCTGAGGGATGAGTCCTGGGGTACACAGGCTATGTACATAAGCTCAGATGCGGATCCTCTGTGTTCTTCTTGAATGACGATGTGGTGGAGTCATGCGATCAGCATGTTGTAGGATACGGTGTTGAAAGCTGCTGAGAGATCGAGGAGGATCAGAGGTGCTGTTTCTTCTTGGTTGAGGAGGGTGCAGATGTCATCAGTGGCTGCGATCAGAGCGGTTTCGGTGCTCAGAGTGCCATCACACCCCCCACATCTTTCCTGGACCCCAGCAATACCACCCAGACTTAATAATTGAACGCATGCCTTACCCTAATTTTGGGGGTACTAAACAAAAACAGTGGTGTGCTCGTATGTATTTCAGTAAAAAGTTGAATCTCTTATATGGGGGCGCCAGAGCATCCAAACCCCCAAAGAACTCATAATGATTAATGTTTTTCTATACGTTGCACTTATATTTTGTTCATTTTCCAGTGTTTCCAGTTTGATTCCAATTTTTAGTTTAAGCTACTCTACAAGATCTCCTTAATAAAGATTTATGTGAGAGTACAGTCTTTTGTTTATTTCCATAATAGTCCTTCACTTTTGAAGGGGCTATACTATTTTTCGACAGCTGTTGCCTTTAGCATTTATGTTAATTTTCAACAGTTAGGAATGTTGGAGTTTTGCAACACTTTTTTTTGTGCGCACTATACACCAAACCAGTGTTCCTATTTAAATTGATCTGCACATGTGCAGGTCGAAGTAGGCAGTGTTTTGCAAGTCACAAGGACCCTGTCTTGTGTACGTTGGGCTCCTGTGCATGACACCATTACATTATGGGGTGTTTGTACAAAATATTGTATAAAAAATATCATATTACATATATCGTGTCAAGAATTTTCTTGTTAACAAAAATATTGTCAACAGAAATATCAAAGATAAGAATATTGTTTTAAGTGTTGTTTTTTATATGTTGGTCAAAAATACAATTTATTAAAATACCATTGTTAAAAATATTGTTTATGTGTTAATTTATATGTGTTTTTTAACGTGTTTTATGTTACTTGTCAGTTAATTTTTGTGTTAATAAATTTAGTTAATTTATGTAGTAATTTTTACAAAATGTTCAAATTATTTTATTTTAATTTTTAATATTTCTTTTCATTTTTATATATATTTATTCAAGTTATAGGATTGGGATGTTGAGTTTTTGGGGGAAAAGGGTGGGGAGATTTTTACTCAGGAAGAGCTTCTTGAGCAGCCTGATAGTTTTTTTTATTACTGTAATGCAGTTTAGTGCACAGGGCGTGCTGACGCCATTGCAGTAAACATGCTTGGGAGCATATCTCACCCTCTTGTGCACTGATTCTCATCGGAGAGGTATAGTTGGAAAGTGGAGAATCTTCCCTTTCTAATAGTATCTCAGCTCAGTGTATCCCTGCTTGGAGATCACCAACAGGAGAGTGGTCCCCAAGCAGGGATCCATCCACTAGCCACCATGAATAGGGGGACTGGCCCCTTGGGCAAGGGCTTGTGCTCTGAAGGGGGAAATGTATTATTTCAGTCTTTGTGCCCCTGGGGGGCAGATGGGAAAATTGCCCCAGATATGCCTCCTGGGGTGCAAAAGGCCCACTAGATTCCAGGGATTTTTTTCCTAATCAAATATGAGGAGGGAGCTGCACACATGGGCATGGCAAAGGCCCAACACTAAGAAAATGGACAACAGTCTTTCTGTCCCACCGGGGGGCAGATGAAGTATCTAACTGAAAGCCCTCTGGACGCTAGGGATATTTTTTCAAATTTAGGGGGAGGGCCTGCTCACCAAGGGCATGGCCATGACCCTACCCCAAGGAAATGGGGCAACATTCTTTCTGCTACACTCGGCATGCAGATGGGGGTAATTACCCCGATCTGCCCCCTGGTGCAGAAAATCTAGACACTAGAAACTGAATTCATGCAATATGTTTTGGAGGAGAGTTGCACCCCTGATCTTGGGCCCATGCTCCCCTAACCCAGGGACAAATAGACTTTCTGACCCTCCTGGGGGGTTGGTAGGTTATTTATACCCAATCTGCCAACCCCCCGCCTGGGGAGGAGAAACCACACTAGCAACCAGGGATTTCAAAATGATGCCAAAGCAATCAAAAGTATGGGGCAGGTTACAGTGGCATTGAGTCGTACCCTTATCCCAGTGAGGTCAATAGTATCTTTCTTCTCCCCTGTGAGCAGAGAGGATGCTTGTTCCAATAAGGGAGGCTGCACCAAACTTGTCCCGGGGGGGTAGAAAATCCAACTGACACCAGGGAATTGACTTAGTGATAAAATAAAGTGGTGCAAGGGTTGCACTCTGACATTAGCCACACCCCACCCCACCCCACCACAAAAGCAACAAACTGGTCTCCACCCCCAGGGGCAGGCAGGAGGTGTGCCCCCAGATTTCCCCGGGAAGGGTCAGAAAGCCCAATGTATGGCAGGAATATATTATTTTTAATTAAATAATGGGGTGGGTCTTGCCCATCCAAACATCAGGCCCTACCCTCACCTCTTATACCTCAACAGCCTTTCTGCTCCTCTGCGGACTAAAGCATCTCATCCCAATGGCAAGGGAGGCTACATTTTATTGTTTTAGGTGTTTTTACATATGGGCCTGAAGAGTCTAGTCATATTCAAAAACTAGACAACCAGGGGATTCTATGGCAAATGTGGAAATCCCATTGGGATTCCTTACCCACTATGCTCAGTAAACCTAAAACTTTGTCTGAAAGCACACATTTTCCTTACATTTCTGCAACAGAAACTTCCAAAATCTTAAGGAATCCACTAATTCCTACCACCCATTGTTGCCCTATTTGTGCCAATAAAAAAGTTATGCCACTTGTGTTGTTGGGCCTAGTGCCTGTGACAGGAATGGATCAAAATGAGGTCAATAGGAGTCCCCTCGCAAGGAGAAAGGGGTGACCAGCAATGTGTGGATGTGTGGGAGATGAGAGTTGATGAGTAAGGAATGGGAACTGAAAAGTGTGTAATGGTGATGTCCTAAAAAGATGATTTACAAAGTGGCTAAACAACCTGTGCCTTTTTACCAATTTGTTGAAACATTATCTTATGAAATTAATTTGATGGTTCACTTTGTATTTAAGCTTTCATAGTGGGGTCAGAATTTCGCCATGTTCCTGCTAAAGCAGGCCTTAGAAAATCAGAGGGAGTGGCTGGATTTGGCCCCTTAAGTCTGCACCCAGGAGTTGCCATTGCCAGGGGTACCAGCAGTTTCCAGTGGCAGAGCAAATGCGTCCATTACCTAATGATAATAACATTACTTCTAGTCCTGCTCCCTCGCCTTCCTTCTTAACCAATGAGGCCCTTTGCCTCCCCAAAACACAGCCCCAGCTTTTACAAAACACCCCCACAATCCACCTCCTGTACGTAAACAAACCGAGGCTAGAACACAGTTGAACCACACCGGGAGGGCGGGACGGACCTTGAAGGAAGGCGAGGGAGTTGGACTAGGAGTAATGCCATTATCAGTAAGTAATTAATGCATTAGCTCCCGTCCCTCCCACGCCTTCCTTCTTAACCACTGAGGAAATATCAAGCAAAAACAGAGACCGAAAACTGAGTGAAGAAGAACATCATTTTAATACCGTGCCCAAATCCTAACACAATCCACCTATTCCTTCATAGAGGACAAAACTTGGTGGTCCAGGACATTATCCAAATGTTCTAGACCAGCAATCGGATAGTGGCGGACAAAAGTGGAAGATCAAGTTGATGTCCTACAAATCTCCAACACAGAGGTACCCTGCAATTTAGCCACAGGAGCCTCCATACTGCGCATAGAACACCCCTGTACCCCACTGGAGGACCCACCCCTTTTACATCCTAAGCCAAAATGACCAGTGACTGAATCCAATGACTCAAAGTAGCCATGGATGGTTTTTCTCCCTTCTTAGTGGGATCAAAACTCACAACCAAAGTGTCCCCCTTCCGGAAGGACTCCACTACCTGCAAATACCACAAGAAAGTCTGCCGCACATCCAAACAGTGCAACCAACAGTCCTCAGCTCAGGAAGGATCAGGACAAAACTCAGACAAAACCACCTCCTGACTGAGATGAAAAGCCACATTCACTTTATGGACAAAAGACGGAACCAGCACCACCCAGTCCAAAAAGATCTTTCAGAAAGGATACTTACAGGACATGGCCCTCAACTCCCCCAACCACCTAGCCGATGTGATGGCAACCAAGAAACAAGCCTTGAAAGTCAAGAACTTCAACTCCAGCCCCTCAAGGGGTTCAAAAGGAGGACCCGACAGCACATCCAAGACCAACTGCAAATTTTAGCATGAAAAAGAATTAACAGGCAGAGGAAAAAAGTTCAAAAGACCCTGAAAAACCGAGGCATCAGGCCCCGTCATCCTGCAAATTGCGCCAGAAACCCCTAAACTTCTGAATGGCTGCCCACTGCACCCGCAGCAAAGCAACTGATAAACACAACTGAGCACCCTCCTACTGCAACTGCAAAACCAAAAAGAGATCAGCAACAGTAGGATCAACCTCCTTACGAGCATACCAGGCCAAGAAAGCTCTCTAATGCCTAGTGTACAAGAGAAGCGTAGAAGACCTACAAGAAGCCTGCAAGGTGACACCAACTGTTCAGGGACCACCAAACTGGCTAAGCCCCGCCGCTCAACCGCCATGCCGTTGATCCAGCACTACACCTAATCAGGGACCAATACTCAATAACATTACATACAAATAGCCCATATACATTCACCTAACTCATGAAATCCCTGTTGCGCTGGGGGTCAGGTTTTAATGACGTGATCAGTTGTTTTGTTTTACAGGTTCATATTTAACATTTCTAAATACATAATTGAATCTGCATATCAACTCTCTTTCCTCTGGTCGATGGACCCTTAGTTGAGAAGTTGATGGTAATAATAGTACTATCTAACTATCTAGTTAGCTAAATAATCAAAGACTCTCGGTAAGATTAATAAAGTTTATCGCAAAATAATGTGTAATTAATGCTCATTGCATACAGATGACAAGGTAAACAAAGAAATCTCACAAAGAGGGAGAGAAAAACATCAGCAAAATGCAAACAGTGTCATACTCATCAAATAAACGATATGGATAGAAGGAGTGGATAGATGAAGAGACATAAGTTTCAGAGAGAAAAATCCATTTGCAAATGATTATGCAAAGTACGAATCATGAAGATATAATAACCCAAAGGATCAGAGAAATACCACCCCCCTGGCCAAGGAGGTAGTGGAGGTCCACTGAAATAGAGTCAGGGAACAAAGATTTCAGGATACAGGAAACGCGACAAGGACAGGATCAGCTAGTCCTTTCTGCAAACCGATGGACAGCCACAAATCACCCCTTTATCTCTTGAATGCTCTCCTCATCTCGCTCCTTACAATTCTTCTTCTTCTTCTTCTTAACCACATTCCTAAAGGCACCCCAATTATACCCTAAAACCTACATGTCCAACCCACAACAGTTGAAACAATTTATAAAATTCAGCTTCTCATTGGATGGTTTGGGGGGTTTTCAATCACACCACCATGATCACATTTATAATTATATAGTCTTCTTTGTTTTTATATCAATCTCATTACGTGATCCTCAACTTGTGAATACACATTCATTTATTCATGATACATGTAACAATTTCATCGTTTACATGAGTCCTTTTCACTGTGTTCGCGGAAGAGGTATATACACTGACTTTGAGTCCCATGGCCAGTCTCGTCTCTTGGCAGACAAACAATGTTTTTCGTAGCTTATTCAACCTTGGCTTTTTGCTCTCTTCTGCAGCGCTCAGCTTTTCTGTCTATTTATTGGGTTATTCATGCTTTTCTCCAGCCCCCATCTACCATGTCAATTTTAGGAAAATGCAACCCCATTCAGCTAACTATGACAAATAAAACATAGGCATTGATTAATTACATGTAAATGCACTTTTCACTGTTTACCACCCACCTTTGCACAACCCCATGTTAATATTTTCCTTAGCAAAGCTTTAAGGAAAAGCAGCATTATTTATTATTATTTTTGAAGTAAGATGCAACATGCGAAATGCAGCCTAGTCATGCATTATTTTTTGTTTCTTTCGAAGCGCAATGTAAAATGCGGCCTAGTTCTTTCATGCATTAGTTCACATTAGTGAACGCATGCGCAAAGCGGATTGCCATGTATTTCGTGTGATTCATATGTTAATTTCCACTGTACACGGTTAGTAAGTATTACGGGGTTGTCAATTTGAGATGTTTTCTTTTTGGAAAGCCCTGCTCCATCACCGTCAAGTGTAACTTCCTTAAGGTGCCCAGGGGAAGATCCAGAAAAACCAACGTAGATGGAATTACAGGAAGGACCCAATACAGGTCTCACAGCAACAAGTCCAGGAGAGGAGACCAATTCTCACAAACCCACCTGGGTGCAATCAACACCACCTGGGCCCGCTCCCTTCGGACACAAACCAGAAATACCCTGGCCAGCTGGAATGGAGGAAAAATGTACAGCAGGCCATGTGGCCAAGTGCAGGTCAAACTATCAATTCCCCAAGCTTGGGGACACCGACCCAAAGAACAAAACCACCCCACCCACTGGCAAACAGGTCTACCACTGGGAGGCCCCAACAAACCACCAACTGGCGAAACAAACTGGGAAGCATGGAGAAATCTTTGGATGTGGGAATGTACCTGCTCAACAGATCGGCTTGGGCATTCTCCACTTCCGAATGTAAAGAGCAGACAGCCCCAGAACCCCATCCTGAGCCCACAGGTTAATGTCTCTGGCCACCAAGTTCAGGGATCTGGACCTGGTCCTCCTTGCCTTTTGACTTAGGACTTTGCCACCAGATTGTCTGTCTGAACTACCACCATCTGTCCCTGCAGAGCATCCTGAAAATGGAGCAGAGCGAGTCAAACTGCCCGCAACGCCCTCCGGTTTGAAGACCTCCGGGAGTCCCACAGAGACCAGCATCCCTAAACCTGCTCTGACCCCAGCCATGCCCCCCAACCAGACAGGCTGGCATCCGACGTTACCACAAGCGGAGCTAGGGGAGACAACAAGACTCCGGCCAGAAGATGTTGCTGGCAGAGCCATCAGGAGAGGTCCTCCTGGCCTCGGTCCATCATCCGTAGCAGAGCCAACAGATCCTGGGCCCCTGACATGACACAGCCAGAATCCAGTTGGCCAGGCTGTGGTAAATAATTTAATTACCGGGACTTAATTTGATACAGAAACATAATAAAATAGCTCAGTAAATAAGAGGCAGAATCCGTGGTATTAGAGGTTCGGAATGGGCTTTATTCCAATGGTCGATTATAATCGGTTGCTCCAGGTTCCATCACCACGAAGGTTCAGGAAGTGAAGTACATACGTTATTGACAATCAATTACTTTTATACAATAGGCATTACAGTGAGGCCAATGCAAGAGGCGTAACAATTGATAGCATTTCACATGTGTAGCAGAAATAGGCGTAACTGGGAGTGATTTTAAAGAACGTCATCAGATGTGATGTCATAAGAGGGCGGTTACATGAAAGAATTTCGCAATGTCAGCAGAAATACTTGACAGATATGCGCGCGCAGCAGCATGACGTGTAATTGACGTGCAACTAGGGGGTGAAGGGGAACTTGACATTTAGCTCTACATGTGGCGACAGAAGTCTGGAGGGTCAAGTCAACCTAATCCCAAATCATATCTAACATCCTATGTTTAAAGAACTAAGTTATCCAAAAGAGAGGTTTCTTCGAGTAGAATCTTATTCTATACTGACTATACTGACTGTTAGTGTGTGTACAAGCGTCTAAGTGTCTACACTAGATGCGAGGGCGGAATCTTCCATAGTAACAGGGCTATGAATTACTTGCATGAAGACAGAGAAGCCGGGCCTTTGCTCGGTAGCTGGCAGAATGTTTACTTAAACTACTAGACAGGAATGCATTGGGCAGGGATCGGAGCAGATAACTTCGAAGGTGAAATACAGTTTTTTGGCAGGCAGCAGGCTGATGTCAGGCTTCGTGAGCCGCGCAGAGAATGAGACAAAGTTCATGGTCACAGATGCAGGCTCAGACTGGAGCTTTCAGAGGCAGAAGGCAAGAAGAGTTTGATGACAGAATCAGGG
Source organism: Triturus cristatus (assembly GCF_964204655.1). Lineage (NCBI taxonomy): Eukaryota > Metazoa > Chordata > Amphibia > Caudata > Salamandridae > Triturus > Triturus cristatus. The sequence goes on from NC_140582.1 coordinate 241,930,446, forward strand.
CCTACTTGCCTGGACTGTAAAATGGCATAAGTGAACCATATAAAGCCGGTGGCCTTTCATACTTAGGAATGGAATATCCGGCCTATTCATGGCGGATCTGACAGAGGACATGTTAACGGTGGACGCACATGTATTTGCGTCTTCATAACTGGAACTGGAGGGAACATACATGTACTTGTAACATGCACATAGAACCGTTGGGGTCCAAGATAGGGGACATAACTGACCAGAAAAATCCATATTTCCACATTCCCTCCTTGTCCCCTACTTGCCCGTCAAGAGATATCAATCTTCATTAATCCATTGATCTGTTCATATAGCATCATTTGTTCTTCTTTCTTCTTCCGGGATCTTGAATGAAAATCTTGATGTGGAATGCACGATGTGGCACACAGACCACAAATCGCTGGTCCACATTGCAGACATAGACAGCAACTGAATAGTATGAGAAGGCCAATACCTAGGAAAGATAGGACCTTCCATCCAAAGGTAGATAATACACTCCAAAACCAACCGGACCAAGTCCAGGTGCCTGGATTCTGGTGTATCTGGCTTACAATCTTATGAAGACGAGTTATGGCTTTATATACAGATGGCGAATTTTCTGGTATGAAAATGCAACAGCTTGATCCGATGACCCTACAAGCTCCGCCCCTATCGGCCAGGATGACGTCAAGGACAAGACGATTTTGAAGCACAACAATCCGCATAGCAGACTGCTCTTCTGTTAAATTGCCTAAGGCGGAAATAGTTTCGTTCACTACTGCTTCAAGGGTTCTAGTTAATCTACGTATCAGCTTACTATTAGTAACGGTACCTATATAGGGAAAGAGACCTTTATTGAAATCTGTGTATTTTTCCCATGCTGTTTCAGTGTAATCGACTATTGGGAGATCTCTCCTTTCTCTATTGTGTACTAAATGAGTATTTCTGTGATAATCGGGAGGAGCTAGGAAAACAGGTGGCAAAAGGAATCCAATATAGCAAGTACCATCCCAATCTAGAGGTAAACGTACATATGCCGTCTGACCACATATGAAATAGGAATGGCGGGAAGCTCTAAATGTAGACTTGCCTTGATCACTAAATTCTACTACAGTGGTGCATTTACTATGGCCCATGTGTATGGAACCATTCTTTCTTATACATAATTCACCTTTTACTGGAAATATTGACATAGCGGGCAAAATTGAAGTAGCTTCTGATTCGACATTTAGGATCATAAGATTGAGCGTAAAATTACCTAATCCATACACTTCATTTTCTAGATCAGTTCCTGTTCTCTGGGGAAGTCCCTCCTTGTTAGGGTGGCAGACTTTAAGCAAAACTAAGTTCAAATTTCCCCATACCCAGTTATCTTGATAGATAGCAGAATTCGAATCTAGAGAATTAATTAAACTAAACCATGCTCCACAGGAGCCGTTGTGTGTGAACGGGTATGGAAAGAGAGGTAGAATTCCTTTATAATTCTGATAGGGAGGGAGTCGGCCACATATCCAACAATTTGTAGCATTGCTAACCTGATGGGAATGATGCAACATACTAATAAACGTGTTATTGCGCAGTGCAAATCTATAAGACAACTCAAGCGGAGGTAATTCACTAAAAGAATGTTCAGCAGTAACATTGTAAACATGTCTAGAAATAGGATAATATATGTGCAACAATATACTTGCAGTAATTATTAAAAGACTTGAGAAAAACAAAATTAATAACGTCACTATGCAATGACTACGCAGTGATTTACAGTACGCCTGTCGTTTCAACATTTTTCGGGTGCTTTCTCTATTCAGGTCCAAGGGATACATGTCAGAGACAATTCAACCGCTTCACCTTGGAGAGGACTTAAACAATCAAATTGCTCGACTGATTGGGCCTGAGCTTTAATTTATAATGTTCGGAATCACTTTTTTCCACAAAAGGAAGTTTTGAGTCAATGGGTGAAGACACACAAGGTGTGGTATTCACATCTGATTTTAGTCCATGAAATTTCTTGATATGACTAGAATGAATCCATCCTTTTCTGCCTTCGATCTTCACGGCTGTTCTTGTGGTGAGCAACACCAGCTGAGGTGACCTCCACCTAGGTTCCAGCTGAGTCTTTCGATCAAAGTTCCTCACGAGGACCAAGTCTCCCGGAACCACGTCATGGGGTTTCACCTCAGTGTTGTCAGGAAAAGCTGCAGCTACCTGTGAACGACAAGATTGTAGTGCAGACATCAAGGAAGCCAAGTAATCTGTCAGCATGTTACAGTCAATATCAGTTATTTTGCGTGGTATAGGCGTCCCCCACATATTTGGTGGTCTGCCGAAGATCACTTCATACGGGGATAGCCCTGTTCGAGAGTGTGCTACCATTCTTGTGTAAAAGAGTGCAACTGGTAATGCTACTACCCAGTCGACACCTTTCTCTCTGCATATTTTGGATAATCTTATTTTCAGAGTCTGATTATGTCTTTCTACGAGACCTGCTGCTTCGGGGTGTCGGACACAGTGGAATTTCCACTGATAGCCTAACAAAAGTGAAACGTGTTTCATTAATTCGGATGAGAACGGCTGGCCGTTATCTGAGTGAACAACACGTGGTAAACCGTATCGTGGGAAGAATTCTCGAACCAACTGTTTGGCAGTAGTCGGGGCAGTGTAATCTGAAACCGGGTATGCCTCCGTCCAACGGGAAAGAGCACACACAACTACGAGAACATATTTGAATCCTCTACATCGTTCCATCTGGATATAATCCATCTGGAGGACTTCAAAAGGATGATCAGGAGGATGAAATCCACCCTGTTCTACGGGAACGCTTTTTCCTGGGTTGAACTGGCAACAGATCAGACAGGTACGAACTTTTTGTTTGGCTGCAGCTCGTAAATGTTTATTAAACCAAATGTGTTGAATGCTATCTAGCATAGCTTTTTCTCCTAGATGTGCAGGACTATGTACAGTGTTAATTATAACTTGGACCATTGAATCAGGAAGGAACCACACAGACTTTTCCTTCATCATCCATCCTTGATCGGTTTGGATCCCTCCTAATTCAGTCCATTTCTTTATTTCGTCTGGTGTAGCATGTGTCTGTATGTCAATTACGTCAAGAGTAGGATCTTTAACCGTCATACAATGTGTTGGCGTCGGGACTATTGTCTTTGTCATGTCGGATGTTTGAGTTTGAGCAGTCTGTTTAGCTGTTCTATCAGCTAAATCATTGCCTTGAGAAATGATATCAGTAACTTTCGTATGAGCTTTACATTTCATAATTGATATTGCAGTGGGTAGATGTATTGCATCTAATAAAGCATGAATGAGGGGTCCGTGCTGAATGTGGGCACCGTGAGAAGTTAAATAACCTCTCTCTCGCCACAGCACGCCGAAGTCATGTACGACTCCGAATGCATAACGTGAATCAGTGTATATGTTGACTTTTTTATTTGTGGCTTGAATACAGGCTTGTGTCAGAGCGACGAGCTCTGCTGCTTGAGCGGACAAGGTATTTATGCAATTTGTTTCAATGATTTCAGTGTCTGTTGTGACTGCGTAAGCGGCCACTAGTTCTCCTGTACCTTTTCTCATACATGAACCATCTACATACAACGTCAGGTCTGGGTCTGATAATGGGACATCGGTTAAATCTTGTCTGGGTTTTGTCGTGATTGTAATAACTTCAATACAGTCATGGGCTAGTGGGTCTGTTCCATTCACAGGTAAAAGTGTGGCAGGATTCAATGTGTTACAACGTCTGATTTCTATATGTGGCTGAAACAGTGTTAGTTCATACCCTGTAAGTCTTGCTATAGTCAAATGTTGTGTTTGCGTTCGATTCACAAGAACCTCCACTGCATGTGGTACTTGTACTGTCAATGGATGTCCTAACACTATGGCATCGCTTTGTCTGATTGCTAAAGCTGTCGCTGCCACTGATTTCAGGCACGCAGGCAGAGCCTGAGCTACGGGATCTAATGTACTAGAAAAATAAGCACATGGTTTGTGTGCTCCTGCTTGTTCCTGTGTGAGTACTGACAAGGCAGTACCTTCGCGTTCTGTAATAAAGAGTGTAAACTGTTTACTGTAACATGGTGTTGCTAAAACAGGTGCTTGACATAAAGCTTTCTTTAAGCTTTCAAAAGCTTGTGTATGTTCCTGAGTCCAAGGGAGAACAGTCGATGTGGCTGCCTCCTGTGTTGTCAACTGAATGAGTGGTTTTGCTAGAAATGCATACTGAGGGATCCACTGCCTACAATATGAAGTGAGGCCTATAAAAGCCCGCACCTCCTTTTGTGTCTTGGGTATTGGCATGTTAGCTATTAACTGAATGCAGTCGGGTGTAAGCTGCCTTCCCTCCTTGGACAGCGAGTGTCCAAGATAAACAACTCGCTGGACACAGAATTGCAGCTTAGAAGGGGACACCTTGTGCCCTTTTTCGGCTAGAAATTGTAAAACTGTCAGTGATGCTTTCTCACATTCGGGTTCGCTTCTAGCGGTGATCAGCAGATCATCGACATATTGAAGCAAGGCGGTGTTAACTGGCATGTGGATACTGTCGAGTTCTCGTTTCAGTGCTTGGCTATAGATGCTGGGGCTTTCTGTAAATCCTTGAGGTGCGCGTGAGAATTTGAAGCTACGTCCATTTAAACTAAATCCGAACAAATATTGGCTTTCCGGATCTATTGGGACGCTGAAAAAGGCATTTTTGAGATCAATTACAGTAAAGAATGTTGCTTCGGAATCAATAGCTGTCAGTAATGATGAGATATCGGGGACCACAGGGAATTGTGGCACAATACACTTGTTTAATTCGCGTAGATCAATAACCAATCGATATACTGGCGGGGCCTTCGGATCTGTTCGTTTGAGAATCGGAATTATCGGTGAATTACATACATTGGAGTCTGTTTCTACAACCACTCCTTGGGAAATGAGCTCGTCAATGATTTGTAGTAAAGCCACTACAGCATCTGGTGGTAACTTGTATTGTCGCATTCGTGGTAGTACCACTCCTGCCTTTAGTGTAACTCGATATGGTGTAATATTCATGCAACCAACATCAGTAGGGCCTTGTGCCCATAGATGTGTAGGTAAAGTCTGCAATCGGGGATCCATGTCTCTAGACACATAATGACCTTTAAAATCACGTAAAAACAATCTTACTCCTTCCGGAGAACAACATATTATAGCTCCTAGAGCTTTCAATGTCTTTATTCCTAACAGGTTTTCTGGACATGATTTAGTAAGCAATAAATCTGTAGTTCGGGTCAAAGGTCCTATCGTAAGTGGAAGAGGTTGTGACACTTCATTAACAATAGGTTTTCCTGAAAAACCAAGGGAAATATTCTGTGAGCCTGAGAGGGGTGCCCCTGGAACTTCACTACGTTTTATAGTTGTTCGACTTGCCCCTGTATCGAGTAAAAATTTTCTTTCTTGGCCTAATAATTCACTATGTACATAAGGTCCTTCTTGATCTACAGGGATCTCGATAAGGGGTAAGTCAACTTCCCTCTCTAGGCTGGTTCATGCATATCGTTGATAATCAGGATAGTCATACTGTGCGGTCTGGTACAGTTGTCGTGTCGTGGTTTGCGTGGCAGCAACAGGCAGCGCTGGTGCAGCTGGCACAAACTGTATAGTCTGTTGTGGAGCTGGCATGGACTGTGCATGCTGCAAGGCTCCTTGTTCATTCTGATCCTGTCTAAGTGGCCGTGGTCTTTCTTTTGTAATACCCGTGGCGATATTACGCTTCAGGACTGGACAATCGTGTACATGATGACCTAGTTGTTTACAATAGTTGCATGTCCCTTTTACAGGTCCTGCTAAATCGCCAGAATGTGTCGTACCCTTTTTATGTCCTTCAGCTGGAACTGTCTGGGAGACTAGCATTTTCATTTTCGTGTCTTTCATGCGTCTTTGTTCATGATCTTGTTCTTCTCTAATTCTATTGTGATGATACTGTAACATTTGTAACATTTGTGATGGAGTGTTACCTTGCCAGGTACTCTCGAATTTTAATACTCTATTCTTCACTTGGGGCAAGGAATTTTCAACTAATTTTGTCACAAACAGATGTGGGTATGATACGCTACTTGCTTTTATGCCACTGTTTATACCGAAACATTTTTCAAATCGTGCATAGAAATCACTAGTGTCTTCATCTTGCTTTTGTTTACAGGCTGAAATTGCACCCCAGTCTTCCTTTTTCGTGGTTAATAAACGTGGCAGTACCTGTACTAGTAAACCTGGTAGTGCTTTAGTTTTGTCCCCAAGCCCCGAACCTGGACCTCGGGCCTTTTCTTCATTTTCTAATGCTGTCCAATCTATCTTTTGGTCTCCCACCTCCCACTCTTTTTCCTTGAGTTTTTCATAAATGCCAGCAGGCATTAATACCTTTAATATTGTCATAATGTCGGGATAGGTATACTCTCCCATGAGTAACATGTCTTTAATTTCTCGGTGGAAACCCGCTGGGTCTTTGTCATGACTGGGTACCACTTTCTTCATTTTCAACAATTCTATTTTCGATATGGGCGTATATACATATACACGTTTAAACTCATTGTCCTCGCCCTTTATTGGGTGCACTTCTCGTAAGGGATTCTGTCTGTCCATGTAATACGTGGTTCTTTCCTTGATGGGCAGTGAGACATGTTCTGGCAATATAAAAAGAATGTACTGCTTTCTTCATTCTAGTATTTCTTTAATTAACTTAGTACCTGAACCTCTCCATCTATTCGTGAGTAATTCAGTCAATATATCAGGTAAGGGACCAGGATCTGAATGTTGGCTTTTATATAGTATAAGAAGTTGTTGAATCATATAAATCCCAGCTAAACGCTGTTCATCTGGGGGGAGATTCAAAAATGTGTGTGCTACTGTATCATCATCATACTTTCCGGGACTGTCAATCCAATGAACGGCTGACCTAGCTAATTCTTGTTCATCCATAGAATCAAGAAAATGATAACCCCTTCGTTCTCGCAGTAATTTGTCAGCGGCTTGGAACGAATGCTCGGGGGACCTCATATTTATTTTAGGTGTTTGAAAATTCCTGTTATTTTCTAGACATATCGGACGTATCGTGTCAGTAAGACATCTAGTATTATTACAAGATCTTCCTCTACCTACATAGGCTATAGTTTCTGGCTGTCCTGTGGGCAGTCCTGATCCTTCTTCCTCGCTTTGCTCGAACTGGTCTACCGCTAATCTTTCTTCGTGTAGGCGTTCTATTTCTTTACGGATCTTTCGGCACATGGCTATTATACAGTTTGCTTATCATGTCTCCCTTCTGATATATTCTGGCTCCATCTGGTAAGAATTTGCATTGCTTCCGGGTCTACCCCCGGTCGGTCTTGATTTCTGATCACACAATTTATGAGGAAACGTAACAGTTCCCCCTGTATTTCCACTTTCTGGTATTCCATAGCTCTGTTAATACATTCAGAATCTCGCCCTGTTTGGACAAAATGGTATATATTATCTAGATGCGCAGTCATTCCTGGTAACTTCCCTAAATACACCGCGGCTCGTCTGATACGTAATGATGCTAGGGTCATTTCGTCCTCTTTTCCGGGCACAGGGTCATATCTACAATCTATAGGAAGTTCCTTAAGCGTACGGGCATTTATGAGTTTGGGGGTACGTGAATGTGCTGACTCTTGAAAAGTAAGTTTATTTATTCTAGGTGGCGTAGAAAAGATATTGGTAGCACCTCCGGTAGCCCCGTCTGGGGTATCTGGTGTGAAAGGATTCGTTGAACGTGATACAGCAACTATAGGTGTGGATACAGCTATAGAAGTAGCTGTAGGAACAGATGCAGAAACAGATGTGCTTGCCGGAACTTGTGTCAGAACTTGTTGCTGTAGGGATACGGGTACTGGATCTTGGCGTTGAACCTCCCTGGCAGGCGGTCTATGTGGGGCGGGATTAGCATACTCGGGAGCTGCGTCATCTAAATATGAGGAAAGAAAAACATCTTCTGCGGTTCTAGGATGCCCCTTAGGATGTACCTTTATTGCAAATAATGGGGTTGGCAAGTCTTTTGGTATCCCTGGAGTAGCCTTAGGTAATCCTTCGGCCAGAAGGGGATACATACCATTCATAAGGGCATTTCTTTGTCTGTCTACTTGTTCTGATTTCACTCGTGCACCTTCTTCAATTAATAGATTTTCTCGGACTTCATTTGAATTCTCTTTACTCTTCTCTTCCTGTCTACGTGCTTTTTCTGTACGTCTATACGATTCTTTACGCCATAATTCAATGGCGTCTTTCTGTGATTGTCTAGCTTTCCTTTTCCATAATTCTTCCTCTACTTTCACGATGCACTCTGCATCCCAGGTCCCAGCCGCGGGCCACCTCTGACTTTCTGGTAATTCCTTAGTGTAGTCTACCCATAAATCAAGAAATAATATAGCGTCTAAGCCATGTTTATGATACATGAAGTACCCTGGAGTGTCCCTAGGAGGAATAGGAACGGCTTCTTCGAGTACCCCTTTTCTTGTTGTGATCTGTCTTAATTTCGAAAAGAGCGGCATATTGAAAACTGATCTGATACTTGATTTTGAACAAACTTAATGAGAACTGATCTGATACTGGATTTTGAACAAACTTAATACAATAAACACAATAATGAACAGTCATTCATACCACAATATGCAGGACGTTATTAAAACATTTAACATTTAACATTTAACTGAGCAACGATGATGATGACGATCTAAGAAAAACTTAATCACTAAACATAATACCCGACTTGGACTGAATTATTCTAAATTTATATACTTGATATACTAGATATACTGCTAAACAGTACAGATACACTGCTGAAACAGTGCAGACCGGATTTGTGTACCCAAACCCGTCTGGACCGGCACAACTTATGTGCACGCCAGAACGCCTCCCCAGTAATGGTACTCACCGGGTAGCTCGGAACGGAAGGCCTCGGAAACTGAACTGAACTTGAACTGGACTGGACTCGACTCGAACACTTCGGACACTGGACTCGACTTGGGGCTTCGGAAAACTGGTGGGCCTCTGTATACCTCGGATCTTGCTCTCTCAGCTAGGCTCTGGTCGGGATACTTCGCACTTCTCACCGCCTCGTCTGGGTGTTGATCGCAGCCTCAGTCGCCCCCGCTTGACCGGAGGGAGATACAGGAAATCCTGCTGGTACGCGTTGTTGTCCGTCCAGCTGTGGCAGGAGACCGGGCCTGCAACGCACCGCCGGCGCGTGAGATGAGAAAGTGTCCCTGTTCGGGCGCCATTCATGTGGTAAATAATTTAATTACCGGGACTTAATTTGATACAGAAACATAATAAAATAGCTCAGTAAATAAGAGGCAGAATCCGTGGTATTAGAGGTTCGGAATGGGCTTTATTCCAATGGTCGAATATAATCGGTTGCTCCAGGTTCCATCACCACGAAGGTTCAGGAAGTGAAGTACATACGTTATTGACAATCAATTACTTTTATACAATAGGCATTACAGTGAGGCCAATGCAAGAGGCGTAACAATTGATAGCATTTCACATGTGTAGCAGAAATAGGCGTAACTGGGAGTGATTTTAAAGAACGTCATCAGATGTGATGTCATAAGAGGGCGGTTACATGAAAGAATTTCGCAATGTCAGCAGAAATACTTGACAGATATGCGCGCGCAGCAGCATGACGTGTAATTGACGTGCAACTAGGGGGTGAAGGGGAACTTGACATTTAGCTCTACATGTGGCGACAGAAGTCTGGAGGGTCAAGTCAACCTAATCCCAAATCATATCTAACATCCTATGTTTAAAGAACTAAGTTATCCAAAAGAGAGGTTTCTTCGAGTAGAATCTTATTCTATACTGACTATACTGACTGTTAGTGCGTGTACAAGCGTCTAAGTGTCTACACTAGATGCGAGGGCGGAATCTTCCATAGTAACAGGGCTATGAATTACTTGCATGAAGACAGAGAAGCCGGGCCTTTGCTCGGTAGCTGGCAGAATGTTTACTTAAACTACTAGACAGGAATGCATTGGGCAGGGATCGGAGCAGATAACTTCGAAGGTGAAATACAGTTTTTTGGCAGGCAGCAGGCTGATGTCAGGCTTCGTGAGCCGCGCAGAGAATGAGACAAAGTTCATGGTCACAGATGCAGGCTCAGACTGGAGCTTTCAGAGGCAGAAGGCAAGAAGAGTTTGATGACAGAATCAGGGCCTACTTGCCTGGACTGTAAAATGGCATAAGTGAACCATATAAAGCCGGTGGCCTTTCATACTTAGGAATGGAATATCCGGCCTATTCATGGCGGATCTGACAGAGGACATGTTAACGGTGGACGCACATGTATTTGCGTCTTCATAACTGGAACTGGAGGGAACATACATGTACTTGTAACATGCACATAGAACCGTTGGGGTCCAAGATAGGGGACATAACTGACCAGAAAAATCCATATTTCCACAAGGCGGAGAATGTGAAATCGGGCGCAGGGCACAAGAAATACCACCGAAGCCAAGTGCCCCTGCCCCCTCAAGCCCTCCACCCCCGGAGGAGCCTCCTGGGACATCAAGGCCTGAACCTGCTCCTGTAATGAGACCAGTTGAAGGAAGTAACCTGTTTAGGGCCACCCGGGTCACTAATGACCACCTCTCAGCCTTCCGTACTAAATGAAGAGTCAGTCAGACAGTAGAGAATACAAACCAAGAACTATTTATTCATATATACTCAGAGTGGAGCCCCATCTACCCAGTTGCTAGGAGTGCTACCGAGGGAACTGAAATCGACAAGCAGAAACACGCCCACAGTGGAATTTTCCAAGCAGGTGCAGCTAAACAGTGAAATACAAAAAAGTTTTCAACTTCTCGTGTGTGACACAAACTAACATAATCCAAGTTCTTTCCATCCTGGGCCCACCACCAGACAAGTGGAAGAGGGCCTCTTTCTAGTGGTAAAGGTATGTGCTAATATGAACAGTCACTCATTACTGAAACAGAACCTAAGTGAAGAAATTCAACTCAAAGGGGAGTATTTTTCAGAAATTAATGGGATCAGTTTCGAACAGCCTGAAATGGCGCCTGTAGAGAAAATGGTGCAGCAAATGTTAACTTACATGGAGCACTGCTAAGCATAAACAGTTTCTATTCTAACACAGTCGCCTGAAAACGAGCCCTAATGAAGACCATGTCCTGAGAGGGGGCCATAGAAGATTTCCCCCAATTCACCAAAAATCCTTGTCCCTGCAGAACCTCCAAGACCCTTTCGACCGAAGTGACTAATAGAGACTCCTCCGCCGCATGAAGCAAGAGATCGTCAAAATAGGGATGAATGAACACCCCCTCTGCATGAAGGATAGCCATCAGTGGTGCCATTGTAAAGACCCTTGGAGAGGACTTGAGGCCGAAGGGAAGAACACAAAACTGAAAATGGGTGTCTCCCAATGTGAACCTCAGGAATCGCTGAGAGGAGACTGCGACAGGGACATGGAGATAGCATCCTCGAGATCCAAAGAGGCCAAAAACTCTCCTGGCCAGACCAGAGGAATAATTGCCTAAATTGTCAGCATTCAGAAGGGAACAGCCCGTACTCAGGAGTTGACCCACTTTAGATCTAGAAAGGGCAAAAATTACCCTGAGACCTTCTGAACCAAGAACAAAATGGAATAGGCCCCTGTGCCAATTTCTGACTCTGGCACCCTGTAAATGGCCTGTTTTGCAAGTAACTCCTGGACACCCTCCAATAGTGCCAGCCTTCTCAGTCTGCCAGCTAGCAGAGGAGTCGTACGAACACATGTATCAGTTGGAACCTGCCAAAAGTCGATCTTGAAAACCATTATTCACAGTGTCCAGGACCTAGAGATCTGAAACATCCAGAAATAATAACCGAAGGAAATGCCTAATCCTGCCCCCACAAGCATCGATCCCCCCAGACTGTGATTGTCAGGGGTCCTTCTTGGCAGTCCCCTTAGGAGTAGGGGCAGCACATTTAGGCAAACAACATGGCTGGAATCTTCTCCTCTGGAAAGACTGAGAAGACTCATGCTTCGGGAAAGACTTGGAGGACCTACTCCAAGCTTTAGCAGAACGAGAAGCACCACCCTTATAAGGCAAGGCATGCTTCCGCTCCTTGAAAGCCTTCAACATCATGGCAGGCAATTGAACCCCAAAGAGAGGGCCCTCAAAAGGCAGTTTGAACAAGGCAGCTTTCTCACCAGGATCTGACTTTCACTGCCTGAGCCACAAAGCCACCAAGGCCCCAGTGGACATGGCCGAAGCCCAAATAATGTCTGAAGAAATGTCAGCCAGCAGCTTAGCCTGTTGTTACATGGCAGCCAGTAGCCCTGAACATTCTGAACGATCCCGCACTGCCACAGCCAACTTGTCAAAACCTTGTACCAGAGACTGTGCATAATAAGCGGGAAAACAAACTCGCCCTCAAGGCCACATTTTCAGCAGCAAAGGCTTTCTCAAGGCCCAAATCCACCTTCTTGTTGGTGGCATTGGTCAGGGTACAATCCTCCAGGTGAATGGTAGTCTTTCCAATCAGAGTAGCCATAATCGAATCCAACTACACAGAATGGGGCAAAGGTTCATCTCCTTCCACCAAGTAAAGTTTCTAGAGAAAGCATGGGACCTGGACCATGTCCACCTCTCTCCACTCCTGCATCAACATCTCCCGTACCGGGCACTGAACAGATATGCACAACAGAGAGGGTCTCACATACTGGGGGAAAAGGACCCCTCCTTTTTCTCCATGCTGAAAAGGAGGAAAACTCAAGTTGTCCTGGACTTGTGTTAAAATATCCCACATCTCCCAGGAGATAAACTTCCCACCAGAGAAGGTGGAAGGCCCCTCCCCATCCGAAGGAGACGGCTCAGCCCCAGCATCCACAATCTGACGACAAGTAGGGCCGACAGGCAATCCAGGATGAGCCTGTAGAGCCTTGGAGAAGGTCATCTCATTCATGCCCTGAACTTCCTCCCTGGACATGAGAGGTGTCTAACCTCTATCAGGGCCCTGACCATGAGGCGGTTTCTGGGGCACAGGAGACCCATTCATCGAGGATGAGGTGGAGAACTCCACGTTGTTGCACATGAACAACCGCATCCAACCCATGGTAGAAGAATAAGAGCACACAACCAAAAACACCTGCCACAGAAATAGTCCCAGGGAAAAACAAGTGCCAAACCAATGGGGATGATCCATGTCCTGAACACCAATCAGGGCACAAGTAAAAACTGTATAATACACCAAAAACGGGACCAAATATGCCCTACCATCTCTCCAAGTGTCACTGTTCCAACCAATCCAGCTGTGCCGCGACCCAGAAACACAGCCCCAGCCACCAGTGGACCAACGAACTCCGTCACGGCGTCCACACAGAAGCACTCAATACCCCTTCAATGAGGAGTTGCAGGAGGCTGCTGTGTAGCCAGAGGATCGCCCCGCCGATGCACCGCACAAACCATGACCAGCACCCGAAGACCCCCCGGCTCCACCACGGAGGGGAAAACATCCAAGGTAAGTCTCACTCGGGTGACAAAAAAGAACAGAAGGTGGTGGGGCGGGGCTGTTTTTTTAAGCTGGGGGTGGGACTTGGGGAGGCACAGGGCCTAATTGGTTAAGAAGGAAGGTGAGGGAAAGGGCGGGAGGTAATGAGGACTACAGGTAGAGCCCAGGGATTCCCCGAGAAACAAGCAATCCTGGAGCAAAACAGTAATTCCAGGTCTGATTCCCCTGATAATGCCTAATTCCTACTTGGGAATTATGCTCTGAGGTTTCAGCTGCTTTTAGCAGCCATGGTTCACAGGTGAAACGTACCAGACCTGCACATTTACTATTAATCTTGTATTCTGGCCCTAATCAAAATTACTAGGTCCATGGTAAATACCCATGCCTAGTGAGTTTTGCCTGGAGGTTCTGGCTGAAAAAATTAACAGAAACCTCTGGGTGAAATTCCTGGAAAGAATTGACAGGAGAATCAAACAAGCAAATACCAATTCTCTCAGTAATTCCACTTAAGAACTGCATATGAACTTGTAATCGGTCCCTAAGAGACATAACCATGGATGGTACAGAATGACTGATATATTACACACCTTAAGGATATTATAAATAACAGTGTAAATAGCAGTGTGCTGAAGAATAAAATCCTTGAAAGAAATATGCATGTGAGTGAAATGAATGGATATGAATTGCACATAGGTGAATAGAATAGTCCTTGAAGTGAATAAGAATGTGAATACAATAAATGGATATGAATCACACTGAGCTGAATAGCACACTCCATGAAATGAGTACACATGTAAATATAAAAATGAACGGATATGAACCTCACTGAGATAAATGCAATAGTGCCTGAAATGAATATAATTTGAATGAAATGGATGTGGCTATGATGAACTAGGTGCATAATACATGCTGGAAAGTCTTATTTCCTTTTCCACCCATATTTTCAAAAAGTACTGCTCACACTGGTAATCCTTGCAGATATGTGGCTAGCTCAAGAATGAGTCAGTTTCAAATGTGGGTCTGCAGCTTAATTAAATGACACTATGATCAGCTCAGGGGCATGTGCTTTTCAACATCTGCCTTATCCATTTGAGGGAGTGCCTTATTAATCTCAGTAAAGTTCATATCCATTTATTTCTATTTACCTTCAAACTCATTTAAACGAGTCTCCTATTCACCTGAGTTTGATTCATATCCATTCATTTACACAAATTCTTATTCACTTCTAGGAGTATTCCATTAACTCTAGTGCAATTCATATCCATTCATTTTACTCACACACATATTTGTTTCAAGAACTCTGCTGTTCACCTTGCTGTTATTTGTACCCATCTCAAGATGTGTCTTATTTCTGTCATTCTGTAATGTTCATGTTTTGACTCTCAGAGACTGATTACAAGTTACCATGTAGTTCTGATATAGAATTACCTAGGCAAGCAGTACTTCTTGGTATGATTATCTTGGCACTTTCCCCTGGATTTTTACACAGAGATTTCTGATGCTTTTTGTATCCCGTGTCTCCAAGCAAAAGTCACAAGCCCTATGGATTTGCTATAGATCTGTAATTCTCACAGTGCCAGGAACACAAAGTCAGCAATAAATCTGCAGGCCCAGTACCTTTCACATAAAGACCCTGGCTGCTAAAGCATATGAAACCTGATTGCAGAATTCTGGAGGAGAAATTAAGAATTGCCAGAGGAATAACCACTCTCCCCCTCAATTGCTCTCATTTCTCACTGGAACCCCAGAGTTCCACCTGTAATCCTTATTTACTCCCTGAACAGAAGTTACGTGCAACCTTGGCACGGTAACTCTTTGGTGCAGACCTAATGGGATAAATCCAAGCACAATCATACTGAGACCTAAATACTTGCTTTATAACGGGAATATTGGGAGATTCCTACCCACTAATGAAAACATCATTACAAATTGGGTCATCAGATGCATTTCATAGCACAATCTTTCAAAGAAATTGGTTAAAAACAAAATCCTCATTTTATGGCACCAACATAACTTTTTTTCAATTTCCATTTCTAACTCATCATCTCTCATCTCCCATCCATTTCCCCTAGCTCCTCATCCTTCTTTCTTCATTTCTTGATTCTTAACTCTCACCTCTGACTCCCTATCCCTCACTCCTTTACCTTCATCTAATTGTCACTATTTAACCCTCGCCTTCCGACCATCCCTCCTCCGCTATCTACCTCATCTGTCACTCTTTATCCTTCACTCGTCACTGCATTATCAATATTCCTCATCCATCCTTTCACATCTCTCACACAGTATGTACATGTACTCTAGCTCTTCACCTTGTATGTGCATTATATACCACATTATGCACCTCATATTGCATATCCAGAAGTCTCAGGATTTTCAATGTGTATATCCATATGTGATCAATGCATGTCAATACTACTGTTTGTCATTACCCCATGGCACTACATGCTACATAGTTATGGGACCAAACACAAACCACCTCAAGCTTTGTCCCCTGTGATTAACTTCCCCACAGAGTATATGTTTAAGCACAATATTCTCTAAACTAAGCCCCTGATTATGAGAAATTACACCAGGACACATAACACCTGTTTTTTTCCAACTTGACCTGCACAATCTGGGAACAAGTACTAAAATTATGAGTTTCCCTAGGTCCCAGAGGATCAGGAACACTGAGTAATATTACCACAGCTGATATGTTTCATACCTTGAATTAATTCATACATGGGTTTATTGCATTAGCATGGGGATACCATGTCATCCGTAAATTACTTTAAAAGATAGCAAATATGTCAGTTTTGTTTGCCGGCTCCACTGCCAGTGTCTAGGAAAGCCAACTGACTACGACCATATTGGATACAGCATTCATTACTAAAAATCAGCTTCAAACAGTGCATTTCTTGGCAGCCGTTTTAGAGTTGTTCAATCCATTTGGATCTTTCTCTGCAAAAAAACACATTTAATCCTGTAAACCAGCCTCTGTTTACCACGGCATCTGACCACATGAAAAAGGTCAATGTTATTGTGCTTGAACTTCAGTTTGTGAAAGAAAAGTTCCAGCACATGGGCCATTTACCTTAAATGTCTGGTGCCTAGGTGAGAGGGAGGATCTGCCAGCAGTTCATCCAGAAAGTCAATGGAGTCTCATCTCACATCCTGACAGTGGAAGATTGCAGAAGTTAATCCAGAAAGTCACTGGAGTTTCATTTCACATCCTGACACTGGACAGTTGCTAAAAAAGGTTTTAAGACCTCGAATCTCATGTCCAGAGCCTACTCTCAAAATGTATTTCTAAGAGTCTTTCAACTAAATGAGGAACTACAGTGGAGCAAAAGTTGGCAACCCTGGAGGAGCGATTTCACAACTTTACGAGCCTGACCAGTATTGAGGGCATACATTGAGGGATGTAGAAAGGGAAAATGAGGATCATTACAGGACTATGCCTGTACTTGTGCCAATCTACACACTACAGGTAAAGATGCCAATGTGCATTAGACAAAACTAATGTCATGGAAAACATACCCACTAATGATAGATTAGCAAGGCAAGATTGCCCTGTGCTAGATATGCAGTTGCATCAAGCAGGGGTACCAAAAATATGATAACCATATGAGATACAAATGCTATGTCTCAATGCAGTGCTGGTGAGGCACCATGTGCAATGTTCCCTGAGTTATAAGTGATTGGAACATATGGCAATAGTGTTTTGCTGGGGAAGATATTACCCAGGATAAAAATGGAAGCAAGGTGTTAGAGTAATAAACTTTGTTCAGATGTAGCTTATAATCAAAGGTTATTCGCGGGATGATGACATAGTCACTACTTGTCTGAAGTGTTACTGTCATGTCATTATATAATTACTACCACTCAGCACTGCATCACCAGCCACTCTATCAGCAACGTCCTGCAGCAACCATCCAAACCACAGCCAGTCTGCCAGCCTCAGTGCCTGTAAGCACAACTTCAACATGCATCAGATTCACAGTGGTAGAAGACTCCTGTGCTCTCCTCTGAGCATAACTGCACATACACATCTACAACTACCGTGGCCAGACATTTTTTTCATCACCTTACCTGTTCCCATTCCACAACCTGCAGCTGATTCCATTGTGGAGGAATGAGAGGACTGGGAGTAAGATGATGTACCAATGGCAGCTACATAGGAAGCCATAGAGGACCTGAGGCCCACATGTTGGGATTAGCCTGAATATGGTGGGTGCATGGTGTTCAGGCAGTACCTTTTAATATAGGTGCAACATTAAATGTTTGTGTGGCACATACATTTAAATGTTGACATTGACGATTCGGTGTAGTCTTACATTTTGGGGGATGACAGTGTCCCTGAAGTGGTTTGCACAGGTTACATTCTGATCTGAGCAGGCGGAGACTTTGGAAGAATGCCCTCAGATCCTTCACATTTTAGGAACTGCAAAGCTATCTGTGATTCGGCAGGCCCCCGTCAAAGCTTCCAGAAAGTAACTCTCATACTCCACTTGGGTTGACAGATAGATTTAGGTTGGCAGTTGCAAATGAGCACATGAACAAAAGCAAATTTCCATGGTTTGTTTATGTACAGGACGGTGTCCCTTCCTGCACATAAACACTCTTTAAAAAAAAAAAAAGCCATTTGTCACTTTGCATGAAGCAGCACACATGAAAGTGACAGAATGGCATTTTAGCCCCTTCGATGCTCAAGACGGAGCGGTTCCGTCATGAGCATCGGTTGGGCTGTGCTTATGACGGAACCACTCCGTCATGAGCACAGCCCCTGGGGGAAGCGCTGGCACTCCCCCACCGGGGCACCGATCTTGCCCCCACAGAGGGGGATTGCAGCGGAAGTGATTCCTCTGCCACCCCGACCCCCCATGCTTCCCCATGACATCAGCGCGCGCCGACGTCATCAGGGAGCGCTGGACGCGCTGGAAATCATTTCTTTCCAGCGCGTCCAGAGGAAGTGTACGTTTATTTTACTCCGGTGGGGCGGGGGAGTGCAAATCAGGATGCCTTGAGGAAGCAAGGTGTTAGAGTAATAAACTTTGTTCAGATGTAGCTTATAATCAAAGGTTATTCGCAGGATGATGACATAGTCACTACTTGTCTGAAGTGTTACTGTCATGTCATTATATAATTACTACCACTCAGCACTGCATCACCAGCCACTCTATCAGCAACGTCCTGCAGCAACCATCCAAACCACAGCCAGTCTGCCAGCCTCAGTGATTGTAAGCACTACTTCAACAACAACTTCCTCTCCCCTAATGTCTCAATGCAAGGTATTCCTGGTGCACGATCGCACACAGCGTCGCGATAGTGCACCAGGAATGCCCCACTAGACACCAGGGATTCATTTTTTTGCTCAAAGGAAGCGACCCCTTGGGCAAGGGTCGCTTCCTAAGGTGGAAAATTAATTTTAGACTTAAAATTAGGGGCAGAAAAGCCCACTAGACACCAGGGTTTTTTTTTTTTAATTGGAAGCGACCCCTTGGGCAAGGGTTGCTTCCTGGGTCCCAATTAATTATAAAGTATATTCTGCCCCGTTCTGATCGTTTTTTTTATTTGGCCTTTCTGCCCCCAGGGGGGCAAAAAACCCCACTAGACACCAGGGAATTTTTTTAATTTGAAATGGAAGCGACCCCTTGGGCTAAATTTATTAAAACAAATATTCTTCCCCCCCTGGGGACAGATAGCCTGATGTTTTTTTCGTTTCTGGCCCCGGGGGGGGGGGGGGGCAGAAAAGCCCACTAGAGCCACAGAATTTGTTTTTTTAAACTGGAAGCGACCCCTTGGGCAAGGGTCGCTTCCAGGGGCCATATTTTTTTAAAATATATTCTGCACCCCCGGGGGCAGATTGGTTTGTTTTTTTGCCCTTTCTGCCCGGGGGGGGGGGGGCAGAAAACCCCACTAGACACCAGGGAGTGTTTTAAATTCTAAAGGGAAGTGACCCCTTGGGCAAGGGTCGCTTCCTTATGGGCCTAAACAATTTGTAAGACTTTTCTGCCCCCCCCCCCCCCCGGGGACAGATATCCTGCATTTTTGGGCGTTTCTGGCAGGGGGGCAGAAAAGCCCACTAGCGTCAGGGATTTAAAAATAAATAAATTGGTCGCTTCCAGGGGACATATATTTTTGTATGTGTATTCTGCCCTGGGGGCAGATCTGCCTGTTTATTTGGCCTTTCTGCCCCCCTTTGGGTAGTGACATAGCGTGTTATAATGTGAATTGTTTTATTTCTTGTGAATTGCAATTGTAATGCTTTATTTCTCCCTTTTTGTTCTAGTTCAAGGCTTTTGCTCTTTAGACTGTTGCAGGTTGCGGTTTCGCTACTGGTGGTTCTGCTGTTTGTGTAGTTGCATGTTTTTGGTAAGAAACGTTTTTTGTACAATGTAAATAAGTTTCATTTCTCTGCATGAATGTGTTTTTTGCAAATCGTGTGATAATACCAGTTTGGCTTCTGTTTATTGAGAGTCAAAAACTTTTTGCATTTGTGCTTGATGTGTATTTTGTTGTCTTGTGAGTAATTGGTTTTGTTTTTTCTTTCTAGTGGGATATCGTTGGTTTTTGCTGCGTCTCTGCAGAGTAGGTGCTGGTGAGTGTAGCTGCCTCTTGTAAGTGAATCATATAGTTTTTGAGTATATAGATCTTTGTGATAAAGGCACACATTTGTTTACTTACTTATTTTGCACAGTGTTGGTTGTTGTTGACTTGTTTGTGCAGTCTCCTTTCTTAGTAAGGATAATGGCTAGCCGTAGGATTACTGCTCAGCAGGTTGTTGGTATGCTTTTTGAGTCTTCCTCTGACCATGGTCCAGAGACTGGCTCTGATTCTGAGGTAGAGGTGGGAGGAGAAGATTCAGGCAGTGAGTTTTCTCTCCACATGGCATCATCGGATGATGAAGCTACTCTTCGTGCGGATGAAGCTACTCTTACTGTGATGAAGTGCCTGGGTTAGAGGAGAACATTGATGTGCCGATAGTGCGGCAAGAGCCTGGGGCTGCAAGGCTTCCCGTTGGTGTAGTGTGGCAAGAGGCATCTGGGCTGCAGCCTAGGGCTGCAAAGCTTCCCATCGGTATAGTGCGGCAAGAGGCATCTGGGCTGCAGCCTGGGGCTGCAAAGCTTCCCGTTGAAAGTGCTGACCTCTGGGTTGCCCCAGGCATGGTGCAGCCAGCATTGCCTGACTTTACTGGTGTTCCAGGGTGAATATTGAAAACTTTTTGCCGATACATTTTTTTCAGTTGTTTATGGACAATGTATTTTTGGCAGAGATTGTTGAGCAGACTAATTTGTGTGCCGAACAATTTTTGAGGGACAACAGTGCCAGCCTTAAGCCCCACTTTAGAGCTACCCGGTGGACTCCCACAAATCTGGAAGAGATGAAGAAATTCTTGGGTTTATCTTTTTTGATGGGCTTGCTAAGGAAGCCATCAATGTCTTCATATTGGTCTACTAGTCCCTTGATGACAACTGCTATATTTCCGGCAGTCATGAGTCGTGATAGGTATTTGCATCTGCTTCGGATGATGCATTTTGTTGATAATGGTTTAGCGCTGCCACGAGATCACCCTGATTGTGGCCGTCTTTTTAAGATTCGGCCTGTCATTGATCACTTTGTTGATGGATTTTCTGAGATCTATGCTCCAGGGAAAGAAATTGCAGTGAATGAGTTTTTGGTGTTTTTCAAGGGCCGCTTGGTTTTTAGGCAATACATTCCTAGTAAGAGGGCACGCTATGAAATTAAGCTGTATATGCTGTGCGACAGTAGGACTGGATATGTCTCTAAGTTCAGGGTGTACACCGGTAAGGAATCCAGGACTAACCCCCCCTGGTTGTTTGTCCACTTTTGGAGTGACTGACAAAATTGTGTGGGAACTTGGTAGAGGACTTTTTAACAAAGGCTACCATTTATATGTAGAGAACTTTTACACTGGTGTGCGGTTGTTCAAGGAATTGGCCAAAGTGGACACTGTTGTTTGTGGCACAATCCGCTCTAACAGTAAAGGTTTCCCAAAATAACTTGTTTGTCAAAAGCTTGTGCGGGGACAGTGCAGTGCGTTGCATTGCGAGGAGCTTCTAGCTGTGAAGTTTTCAGACAGGAGAGATGTCTACATGCTGACTACCATCCATGATGAAAGCACTGCACCTGTGACTGTTTGGGGTCAGGTTGCTGAAGCGTGCAAACCTGTGTGCATTTTAGAATTTAGACCATTATAGGCACATGGGTGGTGTTGACAGAGTAGATCAGAGGTTGGAACCTTACGCTGTTCTTCGTAAGGCTTACTTTTGGTATAAGAAGTTGGCTATCCATCTTTTCCACTTGGCAACTTTTAATGCTTTTGTTGTGTTCCAGGATTCTTGTCCTGAATCAAAGATGACTTTTGCTAAGTTTCAGGAGTCTGTAATAGGCAGCCTTGTTTTAGTTGAACAGGCAAGTGTTCCTAGAGTTGGAGTGGTGGAGGATGTTGCTAGATTGAAAGATCGCCACTTTCCTGATCACATTCCTCCCACAGCCTCAAAAGACTTTCCCAGTAGGAGATGTAGAGTCTGTTGGCGAAGAGGTACGCGGAAGGAGACTCGTATGTACTGCCCCGAGTGTCCTTCTAACACTGGGCTGTGTGTGCCTGCTTGTTTTAGAATGTACCACACACAAAAGAATTTTAGGGAGCATCCATGAGTGGTAAAGTGAACTGCCTGACCTCTATTGTTTAATATTTTTTGTTCAGTTTCAAGGTTGGCATTTGTGTAGTGTATTTAGTTTCAGATTTTGTGTTAGTAGATTTGTATCTATTTGCAATTTGTTTGTATTTTCTTATTTATATAAAAAAAAATCCTAAATGTGATGGCGGTGTGCATGGAGTGGCGCTTGTCTGGCGTTGTGCGTGGTCTGGTGCTTGGCTGGCGGTGAACGTGTACTGGCGCTTGGATGGCGGTGTGTTTGGACTGGTGCTTGGCTGGCGGTGTGCGTGGACTGGCGCTTGGCTGGCGGTGTGCATGGACTGGCGCTTGGCTGGTGGTGTGCGTGTACTGGTGCTTGGCTGGCGGTGTGTTTTGATTGGCACTTGGCTGGCAGTGTGTTTGTACTGGCGCTTGGCTGGCGGTGTGTTTGTACTGGCACTTGGCTGGCGGTGTGCGTGGACTGGTGCTTGGCTGGCGGTGTGCGTGGACTGGCACTTGGCTGGCGGTGTGTGTGAACTGGCGCTTGGCTGGCGGTGTGCATGGACTGGCGCTTGGCTGGTGGTGTGCGTGTACTGGTGCTTGGCTGGCGGTGTGTTTTGATTGGCACTTGGCTGGCGGTGTGTTTGTACTGGCACTTGGCTGGTGGTGTGCGTGGACTGGTGCTTGGCTGGCGGTGTGCGTGGACTGGCACTTGGCTGGCGGTGTGTGTGAACTGGCGCTTGGCTGGCAGTGTGCGTGGACTGGCGCTTGGCTGGCGGTGTGCATTGACTGGTGCTTGGCTGGTGGTGTGCATGGACTGGTGCTTGGCTGGCGGTGTGTTTTGATTGGCACTTGGCTGGCAGTGTGTTTGTACTGGCGCTTGGCTGGCGGTGTGTTTGTACTGGCGCTTGGCTGGCGGTGTGCGTGGATGGTGCTTGGCTGCCGGTGTGCATGGACTGGCACTTGGCTGGCGGTGTGTGTGAACTGGTGCTTGGCTGGCTGTGTGTGTGGACTGGTGCTCGGCTGGCGGTGTATGTGGACTGGTACTTGGCTGACAGTGTGTGAGTAGTGACTAGCTGCTGGTCACTACACACACTGCTAGCCAAATACCACTCAACACAATCCGTGAGCTGGTGTGGTTTCCGTGTCAGGAATGTGGGTGTGTGAAAGTGATGGTCCCTTGAATGGCGCTGTCTGCTGGTGTGAGTGTGGTAATGTGCTGGGCCCGCGGCTGGCATTGTGAATGGTTTTGTATGTGTCACACGTATGAAAGGTGTATGAATGGCCTGTAAAGAGGTTGGTGCCTTGTCGTGGCTTTACAGCTCACAAGCTGTGAGTCAATGGTTCAGTTTCTCGTCCTTTCAATTAACAGTGCATTTCATTTTTGTGAAATCTCTGGTTAATACAACTGTATATACTGAACCATCACTCACCCTCATGCCAAATCCAATCAGTATGTATGGGTGCGGGTGCTTGAGGAATAGGTGGTTGTGCATAAAAATGTGTATTTTTTGTTTTTGTCAAGCAGGGTGTACCTTGTCCTTTTTTGTGAATGTTGTAATGTGTAGGTTTTGTGCCTGGTGGTGTGAATGGTCTTGTGTGTATCATGTATGAAAGGTGTGTGAATGGCCTGTAAAGCGGTTGGTGCCTTGAAGTGGCTTTACAGCTCACGAGCTGTGAGACAATGGTTCAGTCTCTCGTCCTTTCAATTAACAGTGCATTTCATTTTTGTGAAATCTCTGGTTAATACAACTGCATATACTGAACCATCACTCACCCTCGTGCCAAATCCAAACAGTATGTATGTGTGCTTGAGGAATAAGTGGTTGTGCATAAAAATGAGTCTTTTCTGTTTTTGTCAAGCAGGGTGTACCTTGTCATTTTTTGTGAATGTTGTAATGTGTAGGTTTTGTGCCTGGTGGTGTGAATGGTCTTGTGTGTATCGTGTATGAAAGGTGTGTGAATGGCCTGTAAAGCGGTTGGTGCCTTGAAGTGGCTTTACAGCTCATGAGCTGCGAGTCCCTGATTCAGTTTTTTGTCCTTTCTATTATTGACAGTGAATTGTATTTTTGTGAAATCTCTTGTTAATAAAATTTTATATACTGAACCATCACTCGCCCTCGTGCCAAATCCAACCAGTATGTGTGCTTGAGGAATAGATGGCTGTGCAGTAATCTGTGTCTGTTTTGTCTCACTGCCAAGCTGTACATTTTGTCTAAGAATAACCTAACAACTGTAGTTTTTATTGTAAACTAAACACCCATGGGAGTGCATGGTGATGTCTCTCTTGTGGATCCCAACAAGTTATCTTACCTACAATGTCCTGCAAACCTCAAAATGTGACTGTGACATTTTCCTTGCATTATTGTGCCCAAATTTTCACACTGCAGAAAGTACCAACAAATTTCCAACCCCCCAGCATTTTTCCAAGTATCCCAATAGAAATGGTACCTCACTTGTATGGGAGGGCCAAGTAACCGTGGCAGGAAAGGGCCCAAAACCTATTGATGCAACATCAAAATTACCTATCAAAAACCAACCTGGTTTTGCAAGGAGGGTCCCATGAGTTATTGGCCAGGGGCTCGGCGGCCATCTATGGAAACCTACCTAACCCACACATTTCTGGAAACTAGACACCCGGGGGAGTCCAGAGAGGTATGGCTTGCATGGGTCCTCCATCATTCTTTAACCCAGAATCCCCTGCAAACCTCAAATTGTGCTGAAAAATTAACTTTTTTCTCACATTTCTGTGGTGGAAAGTTCTGGAATCTGCGTGGATCCACAAATTTCCTCACACCCAGCATTCCCCCAGGTCTCCCGATAAAAATGGTACCTCGCTTGCATGGGTGGGTTAAGGACCCGCGACCGGCAAGGGCCCAAAACGTATTGAGGGACATCAAAATTACGTATCACAAACCAACCTGCTTTTCCATGGGAGTCCATTGAGTTTTTGGCCCGGGGCTCGGCAGCCATCTAGGGAAACCTACCTAACCCACACATTTCTGGAAACTAGACACCTGGGGGAGTCCAGCGAGGTATGGCTTGCGTAGGTCCCCCATCATTCTCCTACCCAGAATCCCCTGCAAACCTCAAATTTCGCCGAAAAATTCACTTTTGTTCTCAAATTTCTGTGTGGGAAAGTTCTGGAATCTGCGTGGATCCACACATTTCCTCCCACCCAGCATTTCCCCAGGTTTCATCATAAAAATGGTTCCTCACTTTTGTGGGTGGGTCAAGGACCCGCGACAGGCAAGTGCCCAAAACCTATTGAGTCGACATTAAAATTACCTATCACAAACCAACCTGTTTTTGAAAGGGGTGTCCCATGAGTTTTTGGCCCGGGGCTCGGCATCCATCTAGGGAAACCTACCTAACCCACACATTTTGGGAAACTAGACACCCGGAGGAGTGTTAGGGGGAGGGTGGTGCAAGGGGTAGTTTTTTAGGTTTTAGGATAGTGTAGTTGTGTTTGTGTAGTGTAGAGTAGTGTATTTGGGTTTAGGGTAGTGTTGGGGGTCGTGAAGGGTAGTCTTGGGAAAGTACCAAACCCAAACATTTATGAAAACTAGACACCCGGGGGAGTCCAATGAGGTATGGCTTGCGTGGCTCCCCCAAACACAACTACACTATCCTAAATGTTTGGGTTTGGTACTTTCCCAAGATGGCCGCCGAGCCCGGGGCCAAAATCTCAGGTGACTCCCCATATAAAACCAGGTTGGTTTGTGATAGGTAATTTTGATTTCGCCTCAATAGGTTTTCGGCCCTTGCCTGTCGCGGGTCCTTGACCCACCCACGCAAGTGAGGTACCATTTTTATCAGGAGACCTGGGGGAACGCTTGGTGGGAGGAAATTTGTGGATCCACGCAGATTCCAGAACTTTCCTCACAGAAATGTGAGAAAAAAGTAAATTTTTGGGCAAAATTTAAGGTTTGCAGAGGATTCTGGGTAGGAGAATGATGGGGGACCCACGCAAGCCATACCTCGCTGGACTCCCCCGGGTGTCTAGTTTCCAGAAATGTGTGGGTAAGGTATTTTTTCCTAGATGACTGCCGAGCCCCGGGCCAAAAACTAATGGGACCCCCCTTGCAAATCCAGGTTGGTTTGTGATAGGTAATTTTGATGTCGCCTCAGTAGGTTTTGGGCCCTTGTCTGCCACCCACCCACGCAAGTGAGATACCATTTTTATCAGGAGACCTGGGGGAAAGCTGGGTGTGAGGAAATTTGTGGATTCATGCAGATTCCAGATCATTCCACCACAGAAATGTGAGAAAAATGTGGTTTAAGTCAATGAATCATTCTATTGACTTAATAATCGGACTGAAATACAGTTGAGACACACAGGCGGCATTGCTGTCACGTTCAATGGACTGGTTGAGAATTATATACGTGTCATTTCGATTTTTTATTGTGTAACAAAATATTTTATTCACATGAGCATTATTTATTGTAGATATCGTTTCTCATATAGATGTAGTGTGTTGCGTTATGATTTTTAGCAGTTCAACTGAGGTTACATACTGGGAGCAACGGGGTTATTTGGTGGGGATTAAGGGAAAACTAAGACATATTACTCGGGAGTCTGGGCAATGTAGTTTTTGAAGACTCGAAGAATGTCTGTTTTACATTTTCAGAAAACAACCGGAAGCTAGTGCCTTAAAGATCAGTGGTTCCCGATTGAAATGTAGTCAGCACCTGAAGTCAATTAGGGCGCTGTGACCCGTATAAAGACGAGCTTTGAACTATGGGGTTTTTTAGTCCAGGGAGAAAGATGCGTGCGCGAGCACTTTTAAAATGCTAACGAAATAAGTTTGCAAGCCGGCAGCAAGCTAGGCTACGCAGCTCTCTCATTCAGATGGATTTAAGATATGTGTCATGGTAAGCGCAGGATGACGGCATTGTGCTAGGCTTTCTAACGGTTTTTCATTTAAATTAGGGAATTCGTGTGAGTAGATGGGAGGGGAGTTACTTAAAAGACAGGTGAAGGTGAACAGGAATTAGCAGGCTTAGAGATGGTATTGTCACACGATGTTGCTCTCTTTCTAATATTAATAGGAGGAATTTCAGTTGGTTTATTGACATACAGAGCATGAATTACGAGTATTATGAATATCTTGATTGATGAAGTGTATCACAGTAGTTGTTATGACCATGTAAATACGCATTAATTTATGTATTGTAGATGCCCCTGACGAAGGGATCCGTCCCGAAATGCATTGGGTAATTCAATAAAATACGTGACATCTGGACATCATCTTGCCTCCTGTGTGTGGGTGATCTATTTCTTATGGAATTAACAATGAGTAAAATGAATTGAAGATAACGTGAAGAATATGGCAGAGAAAAATTATGGATTATTTAAAAGAGTACATGAAGAATAAGGAAAATGTTTAATTGATTGGACTCATTGGATACAAGGCTGTGCAGCCGGTATTGGATCTGCAATATGGTTCAGAGGTTTTGTTCATTTGCGGCGCATTTGGACGGAGCGCTTACCAGGCATGCACGCCTACATTGTCAAAATAATTGTCAAGTTTCAGAACAAAGTTAATACAGGAGTGCAGCTTGCTACTTATGTTTGCATGGGAGGAGTCAAGTCACCACATCCTGGATTCCCCTGGGTGTCTAGTTTTCAGAAATGTATAGGCTTGCTAGGTTTCCCAAGGTGCCGGCAGTGCTATGGTTCAAAAACTACAGCTAGGTACTATGCCAAAAAAGGGTAATTTTTCACTGCGAAATTGAGGTGTGTCCACATTAATTGCTATATACCCAGAACATAATAAAAAACCATTTCAAGACGCTGCTCAGTTTTTGGCTTTGGGTTCGGTGGGTTCTTGGTGAACCTACAAGTCCTATATATTCCCACAACCAGTAAGGTCCAGCGGATGTAACGGTATATTGCTTTGAAAGAGCTGTCATAATTAGAAGAAGTTACAGGTGAAAACATTGACACAAAAGGCTGTTTTTTTCAACTAATTTTCAATTTTTCCAATATTTAACTGTTAGTTTCTATAAAGAAACCTTGATGGATCTACACAAAGGACCCCATGCTGAATTCAGAATTTTGTCTACCTTTCTAAAATGTATAGCTTTCCAGGATCCATTATTGCTTTCATACCCATTTCTACCATTAACTGGAGGGAGGTTGAAAGCACAAAAAATAGCAAAAATAGGCTATGTCCCAGAAAAATGCCAAAACTGTGTAAAAAATGTTGGTTTTCTGACAAATATCTGTAATTCCCTAAAAGCTGGGGAAATTGTGATTTCAGCCCCACAAACCCTTTTTTGATACCATTTGCAGGAAAAAACCCAGACGCTTTCATTTGCAGCCCTTTTTTCCCATTTTTCCCAAAACCCCCCAAATTTAGCTGGATTTTGGCTAATTTCTGGGTCCTCTCCAGGGGAATCCACAAACCCTGGGTACCTTTAGAATCCCCAAGATGTTGGAAGAAAAGGACTCAAATTTGGCGTGGATACCTCATGTGGTCAAACAGTTACAGGGGCCTAAGCGCGAACTCCCCCAAATAGCCAAAAAAAGGCTTAGCACAGGGGGGGAAAGGCCTAGCAGCGAAGGGGTTAGGATCGTTATGTGCAGGAAGTGGCACCTTCCTACACATAAACAATCTTCCCCTGCACGCAGACACCCTTGCACTATGGTGCAAGGGAGCCTGCATTGGCGCTAAGTTGCTAAACTTAGTGCCATCGCAGGGGGAAACGCAAGGCTGCACCACATTCTTGTAAATATGGTGCAGCCTTAAGTTTCAGAGGTAGCGGAGAGAGGCATTAAGCCAGGAAGGCTAACGCCACTAACCGCCACTTCATTGTACAAATGGCCCTATATGACTATATTTTTCATTAGAAACTACTTCACATGTAGCCTATATTGTGGCAGGGATGATATCGCAATACTCTCGCCAAGGAGCCATGTTCTCTTGTGCTTTTTTCAAGTCAATGTAGCTCTGTGTGCGGCAATTTGTGTACATTTGTCTTGGAAGTATTATTTCATGGTACATTTTTGCCATTTGCTTTTATATACTGCCGGCTCTGAGCATATTGATTTCAATAAATATTATATTTATTTAATTAAAGGGCAAATTAATTTTAAGGTATATCAATTTGTTTTCACCACAGGTACTATTCATTTCACCATATGTTACATTCATATCAAACCAATATTTGTTTTAGTACATTTCATATTCCTTTGAGGGGGGTCATAGTTATTTTATTATATATCATAACCAGTTCAATATATGTCATATTCATTTGAACGGAGTTGTATTTATTTCAATGCATGCCATATTCATTTATGCATAGCTCATAATGATTTTAGCATTTATATAATTTCAATGCATCTTTTACTAATTTCAACCCGTTATACTAATTTCAAAGTGTGTCATTTTCTTCTCAGTGCACTCCCTGTTGACTTCAGTGCATATCACCTTAATTTAGGTATGTAGGTCACAACCATGTTAAAACTTGCATTCTCATTCAGAGAATGTTATATTAATTTAAAGATGTGTTATATTCGATTCAACATGGTCTATCTTCATTTCAACAGATTTTGTACTAAAGTTCATGCACTTTATATTCATTTTGAAGTGTGTCACACATTTCAGTACTAGTCATCTTTATTTCAATGTAGGTCATATTCATATGCACACCAGTCATATTCATACTAATATGAGTTAAGATCATTTGAAAGTGTATCATATTCTTCTCAACTTGCATTGCATTATTTTCAAAATACAATATATTTATTTTAATGTGCCATATTCAGTTCACATTTATCACATCACTACTCATTTCAACATGTGTCATATTTATCTTAACATATGTCATTCACTTCAGTGAATATTGGATTATTTTTAATGCAAGTCATTTTTTTTCCATTTATTGCTATATTCTTTTTTGTAAGGTCCACATTCATTTCAGTACAGTTCACAGATATGTTCTATTCTATTTAGAATATGTGTTATAAATATCATTACTAAGTAAAGCATTAATTCTGCTGTTTGTCAGATTTGTTTTGCAACATGGTACATTGATTCTGCCATGTATCATATTGTTTTTAAATATGTTATATTCATTCTGGTTAATGTTATATCCATTTTGCTGTGTAGTTCAAGGAGTGCCATATTCCTGGAGCTGTAATTGTGACATGAATGTCATCCCTTTGATATGGATGAGCATTTAAATGATAAAAAACTGTATTTTGAACTGATATTATGTAATGTGCTTCCCCAAAATCTGCTTTATGCAGGTAATATGGCATCTTTCCTTCATTGTTCTCTCATACACTTTCGTATATTTTCACTAGCCACCTGCACTGTGCCACCACATGGAGCATCTAGTCTGTTGTTTGCACTGGATCAAATGTATATACAATTGAACTCTACTCAATATAGGTCCAACTTGTAAAACACATTTTTTGCATGTGTTCTTTGGGAGTGTGCCCTTATTGACCCTCACTTAAGTATTAAACCTTTCACTGAATTATATCTGAGAGAACTGCTGTTGTTGTTTAGTACCTAATTATCCAAGCTCTCAGGAATACCCTATTGACCCATGTATATGTGTTCCTTATTATTCGGGACCAGGTGCTACCCATTAAAACTAATGGGTCCTGAGTACAAAGCTATTGCAATGATTAGGTGCAATTTAGGCTCACAGTACTCCAGAATTGTAGGATAGAGTCAGGAGTCCTACAAAATCTTAGTGGAATGGACCTTGTATAATTTTTCAATTAAAATGTGTGGCAAATGCTCTATTGTTATGGAAATATTTAAACAAGATAAAAAAATGATGGGATGTACATGCAGTGAAATTATATTTCACAAACAGCAAATCCTTCTAACATTGTTACACTGAGGTGATAGTTGCTGCCTATACTTTCTCCTCACAACATTTTACTGAGGGAAAAATCTTGAAGTGCTTGTGCGGTACGTGCATTACCATCAAGGATGCTTCGAATAAATTATATCCTAACGTTACTAAATTAAGTTCAATATAAATGTTTGATTAGAGTCTCTTTCTGCCCATTGATAGGTTTGGCTGGACAGTGTAGCATTTTCTCGGACCAATTGTTACCAACTGTTTCAAATATACACAGTGTAGTCTTAGGCTACAACCAGAGAATTGTTTCTCTCTCACATCATTCTGACAAATATACATTCTAGCAAATGCTTCTATTGGAAAGTGTGGACTATTCTGCATCTGAAACCATCACTCTATAATTACACTGTTTGTCCCATCAATGTCTTTGTCTCCTATATGCACTCCAGCCGTGGCTGCTGCAGGTAAGAGTGATGGGGTAGTGGGGCCAGGTGAGGGGGGATTTTGAGAGACGACCACGAGGGAAAATTAATCCCCCCTCACCGGGCCCCACCGCTCTTACCTGCAGCGGCCGCAGCTGATGCACTCTATAAAGAAAGCAATCCTGTTTGATACTTTTTCACTGTTTTTACAAAGGTGATAGATTTGGCGTTAGTATACTAATCAGCATTTGCTCATGCAGTGCATCCAACAGTATTTGTGCGTTTAAAAATGCCTGTGAAAGCACATTAAAAACGGACCTATTGGCATTGTCAATGCTTGTTTTTAACTTTGCATTTGTTTACTGTATCACTTCTGGACCATTAGTGTAAAATCTATTTGTAGTTTTAGTTAGTTACCTATTTAACCAAGACTCAATTAAAAAAGTGGCATCTATTTGCCGCAGGCATCTATTGTGAATGTAATTAGCATTTACTGCTGTATGGTATAAGTCTCAGGGGGTTATTAGTAATCAACAGTAATGTGCATAATTACTGCCATCATGTTCATTTAAGCACTGATAGTGTTTAGTAATGCTTCATAAGCGCTGCATGTAAAGTCAGTAACAGGCACTTCTGTTTTAACTTTTTGTGAAGCGATTAGGCTAATAGCAAAGGGGTATGTATATTTCTTCTGTTTGAGACTCATATAAATGATCTGGTATTATTGAACATTTATTCATAGGATAAAGATATAACCTTTTATAAAGTATTTAGACCAGAGACACATTTTTCCATGGCAGTAATAATGACTAATGATCACTTTCTATAGGGACTGATTCATAATCACTAAAATCTAGGTATATTTAGGAGCATGTTCAGAATTGTCAAAAGTATTTGCAGGGTCTGGGCTAAAGTACTTGAAGCTGAACCTATTGAGCACTGTTACTGTTTTGTCAGGGGCCATAGGCACCTGATTCTAAGTAATAAAAAAAAATATACACCAGCAAAAGAGAAAATACAGCAGCTATGAACTCTGGTGGCATCTAGGGGTAATGCCACGCAAGCACCAAGTTTACTTTAAATAGAAGTCTCTATATCAATAGTGTTGCTGGACCTAGATCTTCGATAACTGCAGGGCATGGATCATCATAATGTTGCTTCTGTAACTGCCCCACCAACCCATTCCGCTAACCCTCTTGCTTCCAGTGATGTCCCTTTTTACAACAGGGATTTGCGCAAATGGACTCCTATTTTTTCAGATTTGTAGGGCTAGGTAACGATTTATGACTCTAAACCTAATCCAGAGAAGCCTTAAAACGAATCCTGGAAATGTAATTCCTACCTGATAAATGCTTCTATCACCTAAGCACACCGATAAGAATTGTTCACTATGTGAAAATGTACATTTTGGTGAAATTGTTTATTTCACTATCTTTCCTTCACATTTTACTCTCAATTTACACTTCACTGATCTAGGTGTAAATTGTGTAATAATTGGAAGGAAGATTAGCAAATTTACTATTTTCAATGGGTGTTTCAAGGTATGTATCTATCTATCTATCTATCTATCTATCTATCTATCTATCTATCTATCTATCTATCTATCTATCTATCTATCTATCTATCTATCTATCTATCTATCTATCTATCTATCTATCTATCTATCTATCTATCTATCTATCTATCTATATATATATATATATATATATATATCTGTGTGATGGAGCCTGCCTTCCTTCTCAACTTTGCATTAATCTGGCCGATGCATTTCAAGGAAAAACCTTTTCATCAAGGGCCACAAACTTCACAAGTCAGGCTTGCATTACTTTTTTCATTTCCGGTTTATTTAAGGTAAGTCCAGCCCCCAGTGGGTGTATGCAAAGTGCACAATTTATTGATGCCTGATGGGACATAGAGTCCACTAATGCGAGAATCAGTGTTTCATTTAAGTACATTCATTTGTTCGTTTGCATTTAAAATTCCATTGTTTCCTGTGGTAGGACGTGGATCAATCTGGCAGGCTAATTTAGCATGTTGAATGCTCTGCCGATCCGCTCAGACAGTTCAAAGCAGCAGCCTCTCCCAGCTGGTTTGGAGTTTGACTGCCAGCTGGTGATGGAGCACCTCCCCATGGCCGGGCTGCCGTGTCTTAAATCTGTAAACCAAATGCCCTGAAGCATCGGGAGGGCTCACGACAGCGCTCTGCCAGCAGGCTGTGTGATTCAGCCTGCCTTCCTTCTCCACTTTGCAATAATTTGGCCGACGCGTTTTAAGGAAAAACCTCTTCATCATATATATTCACTGAAAAAACAACAGGTTTCAGGGAAGTTATAGTTAGTTGGACATTTTTAATTCGTACAAAACCAGAGAAATTCAGCTGTTATAGTTAGTTCAGCTAACTATAACTCGCCCCCCTGCTTGGGGGATGAAGTCCACTTGTGTCCTGAGGTCCTCAGGACACAAGAGGACCTCATCGCCTCACCAAAGGCTAGTTTGCAAAGTGGTGTAAAAAGGGGCGTGGCCTCGGACCACCTCTCTGCAAACCAGCTGTGTGGCACTTACTGGAGGTACCTGGTGGGCTAGTTGGCCCCCAGTGACCCTCAGTATTCATGGGGACTTATCCCCCAACTTAGAAAGCGCCAGGGGGAGCATTTTAAGAGTGGTACAGGTAGGGGGCAGGGCCTCCGGCGTGATGACGGCTTTTAAAAAAAAAAAATTGGATGGGGGGCTGTGTGGCCCTTCTTCTTTTACTATTTTTGTGGCCCTGGGGACCCCATCCCCCAGGGCCTGACCCCTTTTTTATAAAATAAAAAAACAACAGGAAAGGGGCTGCATGGCCCACCTCCGAGGCCAATTTAGGCCCCGGGGACTCCATCCCCCAGGGTATGGCCTCCTTTTTTATATATATTTATGGGGAAGGGGGGCCGCGTGGCCCCCTTCCCTGGGCCACTTTTGGCCTTGTAGACCCCATCCCCTAGGGCATGGCTTCTTTTTTATTAAATATCTATAGGGAAGGGGGACAAAGTAGCCCCCCTTCCCTGGGCCACTATTTGCCCTGGGGACCCCATCCCTCGGGGCTTGGCCATGATTAAAATAATTTTTATTTGAGGAGGGGACCCATCCTCAGGCCGATTTCAGCCCTGGGGACCCAGCCACTGGGGCCCGGCCATTCTTTTTTTTAAATTGAAGAGGAGGGGGGCTGCGTGGCCCTCCTCGCAGGCCACTCCTGGCCCTGGGGACTCCAATCCTCAGGGCCGGCCCTTTACGTTGGGGACCACGGGGGAATTGGGGCTCCCCTGTGGGAGCCGGCATTGCTTTTGAGCAAGGGCAGGATTTCCTGCCATAGCAAACAGCAAAACCCCGGGACATTGCAGGGGCTGGCCCTGGGTGGTGGCAGTCCCCAGGGCCATGAAGGGTTCCAGGAGTGGGGCCGCATAGGCCCCCTCCCTCCATTTGTAAAGCCCCGGGGAGGTGGTGGTCCCTGGGGCCAAGGATCCGCAACAGACCCCAGGTTTTAAATAATTAGTTCCCCGGGGAGGTGGTGGTCCACGGGGCAGTGTGGGAGGAGCAGGAGGCCCCACCACACCTATTTACATTTATGTAAGCCTTGGGAAGGTGGTGGTCCCCAGGGTTGCGAGGAGGCCAAATGCCCCATAAACATTGTTGTGCAAATATCGCTATAAAACCATGTAAAAAGGACATATCTGTAGAATCAGTATTACGGCAACATATTGCCACATATCAGCATGAATGCTGGAATAAGGTTCCCTCGCTATAATTAAAAAAATCGCTCGTAAAGCTAACAGTTTTTTAAAAATCATATATGTTGCGCTTTGGAGTTAGTTAACTTTATACAACATTTTATTATTGTCATTTTTGTACTGTTTTTTTATTAATTAACTCAATAATGGAGTGCACATCTATTTTAAAAAGTGCTACAGTGTTTAGCCGGTCCAATTGTATGTGCAATATTGCAAAATGAAAGTGCTACGTGCTAAAGAAGTGCTACACATAATAAGTGAATTGGAAGGTGCTAATGCCAAGTTAAAATCAGATTTCCTTAAACCACACAAATGGGATTTTAAAAATAAAACATATTAGCTTTGTCTGGCTGCATTAATATCTCATTCTCTTATTGATAGGCTCCTGCCATCTCATTGTATGTGGAACTGAATGGTGGGATTGTTAGGGCCTCACTTAGACAAAAAACATCTCGGGGTGCCAACCATATTGTATTACTGATAATTATAGAAAGTTGTGAAGGTCGTCCGTGTTATTAAGCCCATTGGGTGCTTTACTATCAAACTCAAGGATCATTCGGGACTCCAATTGTCGCAACAGCCTTTCCCTATTGCCTCCTCTACAGAGGTTAGGAATAGCATCAATGACAAACTATTTTAAGCACTTCAGGTCGTTGTTGTGCTCCACCTTGAAATGTCGTGCGACGGGATATGTGGTATCGTTATTAACAATTGCACGCAAGCTGCAACATCCTAACATGCACTTGTAGCTTCGTACTTCCAACATACCGCAGGCCACAGATACACGTTAGTATGTATACCGCATATTCTGTCCTACAATTGTAGCTGCCCTTGATAGTAGACATGCCAGGGCTAAATGGGGTGGAGTAATGCATGGTATTCTCTCCGAATTTGCATGCTGTACATGTTAACCATTTGAAAAATCCTTGTCTTGGCTGTAGCCACATATTTTTTGTGATCAATTCCAGGCTAGTCTTAACAATCGGAGATCTCATAGATAATCCTTTCCTGTAGGTAATGGTTGGTACTGCGGGAAGTCTATGTGCCAGTACTCCATCTGTGAGTACGATAGGCCAATTACATTTGATGATTGACCTGATCTTCCTTTCCTGCTGATTATAGGTAGTTATAAGTCATGGGGCATTGGCATCTAGCTTGGGTTTCCGTCCCTCCTCGCCTGTTGGCATCAGAGATTCCCTAGGTCTGTCTCCCACTTTCTTTACTGACTCCCTGAGAATAGAGTCACTGTATCTCTCCTCATGAATCTGGTGATTGCTTCTTGTATGCATTCATCTAGGTCTTTATGTGTACTACAAATTCTTTTAAACCAAGGGAGTTCCCCAAATGGGATACTTCTAACTAGATGTTTCGGGTGCACACTGCTGGTGTGAAGCGTGGAATTATCTGCTGTGGCTTTCCTATGTAGAGTGGTTGCTTCCCATCTTTGATGTACACCCTCACGTCTAGAACTCAATACTTTCTTTCATGTGATGTAAACTTGAGATTGGCAGTGTTAATGTTGATACTTTGAATAAACCTGATGGCACTTTCCTCATCACCTTTCCACACAATAAACACGTCATCAATATAACGTAACCAATACTTTACATGCTGTGAATACATACCAGAGTGTGTTGTTTTAAGAACCTGTTCCTCCCACCAGCCAACGTGCAAGCAGGAATAGCTGGGGGAGAAACAGGCTCCCATCACCACACCCCTCAATTGTTTATACAGATCTTTACCAAACTTGAAGTAGTTGTTGTGTAGGCACCATGAGATAAGGTCTAGCAACATCTTGTAGTGATTGTAGCAGTTCAAGGGTCTTGTATCCAAGAAATGCTTGATTGCATTGAGACCTGTGTGATGTTCAATGCTAGTATAAAGTGATTTGATGTCCAATGTTATACATTTTAGATCATCTGCCTATTGAACACCATTCACTTTTTCTGTATCTTTCATGTAAGTTAAGGAAGCCTTTTGACAAAGTCTTGTAGAAAGAAGTCCACATATTGTGTAACATGCTCCCCCATACTGTTGATAATTGGTCTGCCCGGTATTGGTGTGGTATTCTTGTAGACTTTGGGGATGAAATATATGATGGGAAGGACTGGGTATTCAATATGCAAATATTTATACTCTTCCATTGATATTAAACCATCTCTTTTCCATTGTTGTAAGTCCTTTCTAAGGGCTTCTTTAGCCCTATTGTATTCTTTGATGCTTGTTCTCTCATAGCATTCCTGAGCCATTAAATGCCTGTTTGCTTCCTGTAGGTATCCTGTTTTGGGCCAAATCACAATATTTCCGCCCTTATCTGATTTAGTTATTACAACTTCATGATTGTCACTTAGGGCCCGATTCACAGAACTAACTTAAGACAAAATCCTAAACTTACTACCAGTTTGGTATTCACAAAAGGCACTTACTCATTTTGGTATTCACAGAAGGCGCTTACTCATTTCGGTATTCACAGAAGTTAGGAGTCCTAACTTTAGGACTCCTAAAGGCCTTCTGCGAATAGCGAAAGTCTTAAAATTAGGATTTTTCTCAGTTTAGGAGTAGTAAAGTTAGGACTCCTAACTTTACTACACCTAAACTGAGAAAAATCCTAACTTTACGACTTTAGGTATTCACAGAAGGCATTTAGGAGTCCTAAAGTTAGGAGTCCTAACTTTACTACTACTAAACTGAGAAAAATCCTAATTTTAAGACTTTTGGTATTCACAGAAGGCATTTAGGAGTCCTAAAGTTAAGAGTATTAACTTTACTACTACTAAACTGAGAAAAATCCTAATTTTAAGACTTTCGGTATTCACAGAAGGCATTTAGGAGTCCTAAAGTTAGGAGCCCTAACTTTACTACTACTAAACTGAGAAAAATCCTAATGTTAAGACTTTCGGTCTTCACAGAAGGCATTTAGGAGTCCTAAAGTTAGGAGTCCTAACTTTACTACTAAACTGAGAAAAATCCTAATTTTAAGACTTTCGGTATTTACAGAAGGCATTTAGGAGTCCTAAAGTTAGGACTCCTAACTTCTGTGAATACCGAAATGAGTAAGTGCCTTCTGTGAATACCAAAATGAGTAAGTGCCTTCTGTGAATTCGAAAATGGTAGTAAGTTTAGGATGTTGTCTTAAGTTAGTTCTGTGAATCGGGCCCAAAGTTTCTTTATCAATTTGGCGTATTCAATTTCTTTAAAATGTCTGATGCGTTTTTTGTGCTTCGCCTGATGGTACAGTTTCTTGATATCTTCCGTTACTCGCTCGTGGAAAATATCTATTGCATCTTTTGGCATGACTGGGAAAAATGTAGACCTGGGTTTGAATGGGCTACTGCCTGCACCTCGCTGTGCTATGTTTGTATATTGAAGTTTTTATTGGGTTGACTCAATGTAACAGAGCTCCTGACTTATCTTGTTCATTTCTTTACTGAGCTCATGCAATGTCAGTAAGGTTGGATTGTCAGATACTTGAAGCACATCCTTGGTGCGTTCTGTAGTTGGTTGCGCCAATTCTGCTTCCTTTAAGCCTGTTTTAATGGTGAAGAATTTTTTAAGCTTCAGCTTGTGAATGAAACAGAAAACATCAACTCTAGTTTGTGCATAGTTGAAATCACTTACTGGACAGAAAGACAATCCCAATGACAACCATTGTTTTTGCACCTTTGTTAGTGTCATTGGTGATAGGTTGATGATGGTATTATCATCCGTCTTTATTTCCTGCGCCATTGTGTTTTTTTGGGTATGTATATATATATATATATAAATATATATATGTATATATATATATATATATATATATATATATATATATCTGCAAACTATGCAAAAATGTATCATCGAGGATAAACAAATCACAGTAAAATACATTAACCTAGAATTCAACGTTCATAAAATAAGGAATAAATACTTGTATAAATACATCAAGTATCCCTTATTAATGCAAATATTCATATCATTGTTGTGGATCTATGTCGATGTTGCTGCTATAGTGTTAGAAAAGTAGCTAAGTGAATAATATGAATCCCCTCTTAGGTTTTTTCCTAAAGTGCAAGTCCCTCTAAAGAAGTTCCAAGTTTGTGCAAACCAGTGACTTAAATGTGCAAAATATATCCTATGTGCAAAAAGTTGCTAGCAGCCACATAATAAAGGCGAATGCCTATTTCTGAGTGCGGGCCAAAATACTTGTTGCCTATGGATAAGGAAGACATACTATTTGCTACCAAGGAGATGAGGTTTATAGGCTAATACTTAAGAAAATCATCAGGTTGATTCCCACAAATGAATACACAATATAAAAATTGTATAAAATCATTTCAACCTAAAATCCCAATAAATTAGCAAAAAACTCATAATGTTAATGATTTATAAAATTGTTTAAAAATCATTGTATTCTATTACGAGGTAGTGACTACTATTCATAAGTAGTGTGGATGAATTGTTGACATTATATCTCTGATGGATAGGCCTAACATGTTCCTAGAGACCTTACCACCATATCCATGACTAATAATAAATAGATATGGGTGGAAACCCATGTTCATCAGATAATGAATCATGAAGATATGTCTTAATAAATAAATAAATAAGTAAGTAATTATTTAGTAGAGATTCTCACAAATATGTATACATATCCTTACTGGTGTTCAAACCCCCTGGCTGCTTGGTGTCCAGCTCTAGAATGTATCTAGTTTCCAAGCGTCTAAGTTTGGCTTCCCTGTTTCCCCCTTCTTTTATTAGCAGGCACAGAATCTAACACATAGTACTTGAAATGTTTGAGACTACTTTGGTGGTGTTCCTTAAAGTGCCTTGCCACAGGGTAGCTCTGATCATTATTGACAATATCACATGTATGTTGCTAAATTATTTTGTGCACTGCAAGTTTAGTGCTGCCGATATAGAGTAAATTGCAGCTACATGCTAATACATACACGGCAATCTCAGTTTTGCAGGACAGATATTTCTTGATGGAATATGTCTTTTGGCTGAATGGTGTTTGATACGACCTAGTATTGATGCCAAATTGACATGCCTTGCAATTGGCACATTTGAAAAAGCGTGTCCTGGACGTTAGCCATGTACTGGAATCAACGTCCTCTGGATTGTTTTTCACCAAAGCATTACCCATGGTTGCAGTTTTTCTAAAGGTGATAGCAGTTTTTTTTGACATGCAGCCATCTATAATGGGGTCCCCAAGTACAATTGGCCAGTTGTGGCGTATAAAGGCCCTTATCTGTCCTTCCTGTCTGAGCTACCCTTATATCAGCCTAGTTGGTTCATTGAAGGTTATGCCAATTGCAGCTTTGGGCTTAGGTTTGTATTGAAGCAAATTCTGCCTCGCCCTACACTTGGATTTAGATATTTCTGCTTCAATGGTTCGAGTATTGTACCCCCTCTGGAGGAATCTTTTATGCATTCACATTGTTTGGCTTGGGTGTCATGATCCTCACTGCAGATTCTCCATATTCTTAGCATCTCCCCATAGGGGATGCTGTGTATAAGGTGGGGTGGATGTGCGCTTGATGCGTTCAGTATCGAATTTCCTGCTTTTGGTTTTCTATGAAGTGAGGTTGCCAAACTGTTGTGGGAAATGTATACTTGTGTATCTAGAAATGTGACTGTTTCACAGCTGATGGTATATGTAAACTTTAGGTTCAGGTTATTTGTGTTAATGTCTGCAATAAACTCTTGTGCACATTGAAGTGACCCATTCCAGACAACAAAGAGATCATCAATAAATCTTAACCAAACAATTATCTTTTCAGAGAAAATGTGGGCATATTGTTTCATGAGGACCAGCTCCTTTCACCATCCCATAAAGAGACAAGCATAGCTTGGGGAGAAGCTAGCCCCCATTGCCACACCTTGGATCTGTTGGTACACTTGTTTTTTGTATGAAAACTGGTTATTCTCTAAACAAAATGTCAATAAATCAATCAACATATGATTGTGTTTGGCGCATCTCATTGGTCTGTTGGCCAGAAAATGATCCACTGCTTTTACTCC
The DNA here is from genome assembly GCF_964204655.1 of Triturus cristatus. NCBI lineage: Eukaryota > Metazoa > Chordata > Amphibia > Caudata > Salamandridae > Triturus > Triturus cristatus. Next base: position 241,971,579 of record NC_140582.1, read on the forward strand.
ATCATTATTTCTTATGCAGGTATACAGGGCTTTTACATCCAGGACGATAAGACAGTAGCCCTCCTGGCATTTGATTTCTGCAATTTTTCTAATGAAGTCACTGGTGTCTTGCACATATGAGTTGAGTTTTTTCACATGTTTCTGCAAAAAAGAGTAAATTTAAATAGACATGTTCTCAAATGGTCCATCACAGGCTGAGATGATAGGGCTACGGCGAAAGAAATGAGACCCACTGTCTACACTAACTCTGATGTCATTGGGCCCAGGATTGGGTCACATTGATGAGAAAAGACCAGGGGCAGAATTAGACTCAGAATAATAGGGGAATCAGAGAGATAAAAATAGAACAAGTTTTTATTTCAATCACAATATTCAACAAATGATGATTTTGATATAAAGGTTAGGTCATGTAACATACAAAATATTTGGTATATGCATAAAGGTCCCACACGTAAAGACAAACAAACATGCACTCATTCAGACGACATATTCATATATAGACCAAATGCAATACAAATACAAACAATATACATATAGTTTGTCAATAAGGTTTAAAAATCGCCTCAGCGATATGGGGTTTCAAGAAAAGGGAAGGAGGTAACACTTCAGGTAAACTCGTGCATTTCCGATAGATGGGGATAAATGAATTCGCTCAGGGAGCACGAGGTAACAGAGGCCAACGCACGTTTCGGTGTGAACTACACCTTCATCAGGGCGACGAAGATGAAAGGCGTGTGGGACAACACAGAAGGAGCCTGATGCCGCATTAAGGGAAAGACAAAAAACAACAGATCAGCAAATCAGTATTACTGCTATAAAGACAAAGACATTTGGGTCAATATACAATGGCATAATATCTACTTCATAATTTGATGGAAGGTATTAGCATAAACCGCGGGTAATAATCACAATGTTGAGTCAAAAACGTTCCCAAGGTCAAAATGATATATAGGAGGATAACATGTAAGGCCAGGACTGGTGGAGAGCTTGGGGAAGGATGAAATCGAGGTGCACCCAAGAAAGAGAAGTCGAAACTAAGGTGATCAAAGTTTAGGTGAAAATAGTGGATACAGACCCGTGAGGTTGAGAATATACAGTCAAGGGGAATACACCAGTGAATGCCCAATCACCAATAGATACGGAAGAAATGAATAAAGTCAGATAGAAGAAATAGAAATGTGTAAAAAACGAGAATAAAAGGTAGAAACAATGTAAGGAGCGTCGTACCTTAGTATCAAGGATGCTGCTCACTATTCAGGTCTTCTGAGGATATTCAGAAGTGGGGGGGTGTACATAAAAGCACAAATCGGATCTAAAAAGGAAGAGATAAAGGGGAAGCCATGGGGTAAGCTATCCTCAAGATAAGTAAGAACTATTGAATAACCTCGAACTCTACACACTTACAGCCCGGTGTGGAGATGGAGTAAAGGTGTGCTAATCCAGGATGCGGTCCAGAGCATGAAGGTCCAAAATATGAGAGTGGGTATTAAACAGTAGTAGCGGGGGGCGTCAAGAGTAGAAAGACCCACACGGAATTGCAGGTAAGACAATCCCAAAACTATCAGGAAAAAGCATAAAAAAGGTTCTATTGTTTTATTCCCCCCTCTAGTCCTTACTGGTGTTGACTGGTCTCGACAGTACCTACATACATACTTACCCTATTTCTGTCATCGCACTCTCATGACCTCTCCAGTCTTTCCTTTCCCCAGGTCTTCTATTCAATAAAAACTATGGAAAGCATCAAAACCTTTGGCTTCTCAGATGAAGACTTCGCCCGCATGATCGGGATTACCACTGATAGCAATAAACAATTCACGCTATCTAGGGGCCTCGAAGAGGAATGGACGAAACTCCTGAACCTCAAGAAAAAATCCAAACGCACCGAGGCACATGCCAATTTTATGCTGGAATATCTCAAGGCGGGCACCATCCCCATAGGCCTACGAGTTCGTAACATCCCGGGCCTTTTTGTTGAACTTAGAATATTCCTTGAAAAATGGGCCCTAATCTCTAATAGATGCTCCAGAGATTGGATGATGCTAATAGTTGAAACTGCCAGAGAAGTCTTGTCCATACTCAACAAAGAAATTGAGGAAATGGAAGAAAAACTCAAACGTGACAACGCTGTTGAAGTGGGCAAAAATAAACTGGAAGAGATTTCTCGCGAACTTGACTCTTTCTCGGAATATCTTATTAAGAGAAAGACAGACAAGTTCAAAAAAGACATTAGACTTTTTTCCCAGGAACGTACCTACCCATATTTGAACCCTAACTTCTATACCAACACAGAAGGTACCTATTCCAGCAATCCTAACACCCCGAATAGTGCTAGATGGAACCACAAATGGGTCGTCACGTTTTCTGATACCACAGACTCAGATAGCGAGGAACACACCAACTATAATTCCAACTACAACCCGGTGTATCAACCTAGACAGGAAAACTACGACAATACCACCCTGTCGAATCATTTTTTAGGGAACCGCAGAGGCAATTTTCGCCCCAGGAACCGGAACTCCAGACAGAGAGGGTTCCGTCAGGATCCAAGTCAACCTCAGATGTACATCCAAACGAGGCAACAGCAATATTGGAAAACCTAAATAACATCCCGTTGTTTAACTTGTCACGTAAAACCATCAATCCTGAGACGTCCAAACTGCTGTCTAGAGGACTGTCCTTTGTTCCATCCACCAATTTCAATAAATTTGAATTTACCAAGGACCTCTACTCCTTTTTCCGAAAAATAAGACTAAAAAAATTTTTTCAGACCAGGCCCACCGTTGATAATAATGACAACTTATCCGGTCTAAGACCCCCGTCTGAATTCACTCCACCCCTTGACTCCCTAGGACCCGAAGTCCAAATCTTTGAGAAGGCAGTGCTCACAAAAATCCAACAAACTATGAAATTTGTTCCTAAACCACCATCCAATCTATTCAAAGAAGAGAACAATGCTCTTAGCAATCTCAGAGCTGATAAACAACTCACCATTAAACCATGCGACAAGGGTGGGGGTATTGTCATTTTTGACACCCCCACCTACATTGATAAAATGAACACTCTTCTATCAGTCCCTACACATTACAAACATATTACCATTAATCCTGAACCGGCCATGAAACAACGTATCTTGACGATCGTCCGTAACGCTGTTGAAGATGGGTACCTGTGTACTAATGAAGCCAAATTCCTTACCCCCACCTACACCCGACTACCTATCATCTACGGAGTACCAAAAATCCACAAAAATGTGACTGATCCCCCCCTCAGACCCATTGTCTCGACCATTGGGGCGGCTACGGAGCCCCTATCTAAATACGTTGACCAGTTTCTAAAACCGTTGGTGGCTAATCTTGAATCCTTTGTTAAGGACACTGGCCATTTCATCGCCAAGATTGAGAACTTGAAGTACCACAGTGACAGAAAAATCCTGGTCACCATGGATGTCGAGTCCTTATATACTAATATCCCCCAAGAAGGAGCCCTATCAGCCATTCAAGAAATCCTAGACTCAGAACCCGACATTACCAATGCCCCCCTCATTCTCCAATTTTTGAAAATCATACTGGGTGAAAACTACTTTGAATTCAACAACGAATTCTACCAACAAACCCAGGGAGTCTGTATGGGGGCAGCCTGCGCACCCAGTGTAGCTTGCCTCTATATGGGGGTCTTTGAAAGGATTAACATCTACAACGAGATCGCCCCGTTTTTTGAGAATATACACGCCTGGTCCCGCTTCATAGATGATATTTTTTTCATCTGGAAGGGTGACAAGACCTCCCTTGATGAGTTTGTCCAATGGGTAAACTTAGCTGATGAAAACCTTAAATTCACGGTGCATTCCAACAATACAAGGATTGAATTCCTTGATGTATGGGTTGAACACAAAGACAATCGGCTGTATGTTTCCCTATACACCAAGCCCACCACCAGGAACACACTGCTCCAATTTGACAGCTACCATCCTCGCTGCCAAAGAGAGGGTATTCCCTTCAGCCAGTTTCTCCGTCTCCGGAGAAACTGCACTGAAATTAAAGATTTCCTTCACCAGGCTGACATCCTCAAAACCAAGCTTCTCAATAGGGGCTATCCCCCCAGACTGATCAAGAACTCTTTCAAGAGAGCCAGGTATTACAACCGCGATACCATATTCCAACGAAAACACGACACTGTCTCTGACCGTCTGGTCTGCGTTACCCGGCACTCTAACATTAATCACAAAATCCGCCAGGTTATCAATTCCCTTTGGTACCTTCTCAATATGGATGACAATGACCGATTGCCCAAACCTTTGTTTGCATTCAGACGGAATAAAAATCTTAGGAATCACCTTGTCCGTGGCAAACTACCAGAATGCGCTTCCTCCTTCCGTCAAATGTCGATTACTGGCCTACCCCCCATCACAGGCCACCATCGCTGTGGGTCCTGTCAAGCTTGTCCCAATGCCTTGGTTGAACAAACCTTTACCATCAACAAACGAACCATCAAACTGAAAGGAATGACCAACTGTCGAACCACCAATGTGGTTTACGCAATTCGTTGCCCTTGCAACCTGACTTATGTAGGCGAAACTGGCAGGGAATGCCGCCTGAGGATTGGGGAACACAAATCCAACATTCGCCTAAAAAAATTAGGGGCTCCCCTCGTTTCCCATTGGACTAGCCTTGCCCACTCGGAACAGGACCTCAAATGGACTGTCTTGGAAAAAATAAACTCCCCAGTGGGTACGGACCCCACCATTTTGAGAAAAAAGAGGGAAGTTTTCTGGATCTATTACCTGAACTCTGTAACCCAGGGCCTTAATGAGACTTGCCCTTGGGAAAATGCCATTACATGAACTGGCCCCTCTCCATTCATCTGCCCATTCTCTTACTGGGGACCCGATCCTTCCCATGATGACCGTCCTGCCTTTTGATTGTTTTACAGCCTGATCCGTCCACTGATATTGACTTTCCCCTCGCCTATTGTCCGATCCTTTTTTCCTTAACAGGATCACTTAGACAATATCCCTTAACTCTGTTATTCCATATAGGTTTCCTCCATCCCCTTCTTGAGCATTGAACTGACTTCCTCATTTGGTGTTACAGTACGCCCCAGCAGCCTGTCTTATTGTATTCAATTTTGTAGCCCTGTGTATCCATGTATTTTCATTCTGTCTTTTTCGCCCTGGCCCCGGTTGTCCTCTACCCTTCTCCACCTGTCCTGTTCCAACATGGCCGCCAAAAAGGACCGAGCCCTCCAGTATTGGTCTCTTTTCTATGTTTCTATCTTTTCTATTCACGCGCGAACTTCCGTTGTCAATGCTTTTTGTCCAACTAGTCGGGCCGTATTTAAATCCCGGTTAGACTGAACACGGGCTCTCTCCGACATCGGATTTACCTTGGCTGCCACTCTCCGTCGGACCGACAAGCAGATTGAACGGTATTAATCCCTTTACCCTATGCCTATTGCTCGTGGACGAGACCTGCAGCCTTGCGCTGCGTTTACCTCCAGCATCAGACCCCCTCCTCCGTTATCCCTCACGCAAAGCCCAGGTCTACACCATATCATGCCCTGGGTCTTTGTACCTCTATCCGACGCCACTCTGGCTTTCTTTTAAAGCCTCGACATGACCCTTGATGCCACCATACTGACCCCTGCGCTTATTAGTTATTAACTTCCCCTCCATTACACCGCTTATGTTTCTTTTCCCTCTTAGACCCCTCATCAAACGGGCGCATCTGTGATAATCCTCACCCGTGTACCCCGTCCGTAGCTGCTAGAAACTGTCCTGCATAGGTGTTCACTCCGCTTACCGCCTGTACTGCTCAATTTTCCCGGCCTTCTTGTGTTGTAGAGCGATTAATATGACTTCAGTCTCTTTCCATCCAAGTCTAAGGATTAGAGTAGTGAATAGAGCCTATTTATTAGACACTTTGACACGATCCTGTGCTCCTCCCCATAGATCAGGGCTTACATACATAGCCTAGGGGATAGATTCGTTAGTATTAAGGATAACCTGCCCTATAGTGAGGGTATTTCATGGAGCCGTGCTGAATCCAGGCCTGGTAGGCCTTAAACGGGAGAGACTCCATCTTTCTTTCCGCTCCGGCAGCTTGGAAAGTTTCTAGGTCGAGGGTGATGTTTTAGTTATGAGGTGTTGTTCGCTTGGAGAGAACCGGTTCAGGCCGGCCCTTATCGAAGGATTGTATTTTTCTTCATGCCGAAGACACTACATCAGGCCGGCCGGCTGGGAACGTGTCCTTGGTACGGGGAGGTACAAGAATTTGGTGGGCGGCAGGTTACGGGCTGGAATTTTCCATGAGAAAATGCACCTCTATATTAGTGAAAGTCTGAGGCAGATACTGGCACTTGCTTCTAGTCCATAGGCGGCACCTGGCCGTTAGCAGAAAAGCTACTACTTATTTCAGGGAAGACAGATGATGAACTTGAATCTAAAGAGGAGAGAGTAGCCGATGAGGAAGAGGTTCCAGTGACTCGGAGAGGGAGAAGGGAGTAGATCCGAGACTGCGGAGGTGTGACTTCCAGACGAAGCCGAGGCACAGACGAGAAGGGAACCTAGATGACCATTGAGCACAGGCTACATACGACTAAGGTGATGTCGACCCCTTTTTTATTGAAGTGTATAACTTAACCTTTTACTTTCCTTGCAGGTTGTATATATGATGTATTCTGTGAGTGTGCATGTAGCAATTAAATAAAGTATTTAGCTTGTTGTGAGTGAGCATGTGTTGTGTATCCTTGTATAGGAGGATAGCCTATTCTTCTAGTCAGATTCAACTTGACATGAACAGATGTTAATCCTGATCAGGTAAGTGGTAACTGAATGAGGGAGAAAAGAGCCCCTCGAACTAAAGAACAGGTTGTGCTCAACTAATAGTCTTTGTGTGATCTGATACATAGTAACCCCGATTCCCCTATCGTGTGCTACGGTGATAATAGGATGAGCTTGTGCTAAGGCTGCCGTCTGGGTAGGAAGTACTGGGTCCGTTCGAGACCGCGAGGCTAAGGCTGCCATCTGGGTAGGAAGTTCTGGGTCTGTCTGAGACCGCGAGACTGTGGCTGCCGTCTGGGTAGGAAGTTCTGGGTCTGTCTGAGACCGCGAGACTGTGGCTGCCGTCTGGGTAGGAAGTTCTGGGTCTGTCTGAGACCGCGAGGCTGTGAGGTCTGAGACTGCGAGACTGTGGCTGCCGTTTGGGTAGGAAGTTCTGGGTCTGTCTGAGACCGCGAGACTGTGGCTGCCGTCTGGGTAGGAAGTTCTGGGTCTGTCTGAGACCGCGAGACTGTGGCTGCCGTCTGGGTAGGAAGTTCTGGGTCTGTCTGAGACCGCGAGACTGTGGCTGCCGTCTGGGTAGGAAGTTCTGGGTCTGTCTGAGACCGCGAGACTGTGGCTGCCGTCTGGGTAGGAAGTTCTGGGTCTGTCTGAGACCGCGAGACTGTGGCTGCCGTCTGGGTAGGAGGTTCTGGGTCTGTCTGAGACCGCGAGACTGTGGCTGCCGTCTGGGTAGGAAGTTCTGGGTCTGTCTGAGATCGCGAGGCTGTGAGGTCTTGATATATATATATATATATATAATAGGAATTCCCTGTCCCTAGGTGGTACATATATATGTGGTTATTTAGGTGTAAAAAGGCCCTAGGGAGGGGGTAACGTTCTGGTTTGGGTTAGAAAGGCTCTGTTGAGCAGGTTCCACCTGATCCGAAAACCCAAGCAGAACATTTGGCGTCACGAACTGTTTACGAAACCTGTGTGCGTTTTGTTTGTCTTATGTTTGCTTTCGGTGTGTGCGTGGTTTTCTTTGCATTCTTTTTTATATATTTGCGTGTATAGTTTTTTTTCCTCTCTCTCTTTCTCTCTTCCTTTCTTTTCTCTGCGTTTCTTTTTCTTTCTTTTTTCGCGATGTTTTCTAAGAAATCTAAATCTACTCTTAAATTGTCCGTTGATATTCCCGGATGGGATTCAACGCCTTATGGAGCCTTAGCCCGTGAGTGGGCTGACTCTACTGGTCTGAGTGAAAATTGGAACTCTTCTTTGGAGTCGGCGGAACCGGCTGACGTGATTACTTGTTTGCAGACGGCACCTGTATTGAAGGGTGAGGAGGTTCCCGCTTTGGGGCGCAGAGGTTGGGTTATTCTGTCTGCGTATCGGATTCTGCATGAGAGATTGTTGAAATTACAGATCTCTCTTAAGGATGTGGAGGCACACTTTGTTGAGATTCAGAATTCTAATACTCTACTGCGATGTCAAAATAAGTTGCTTTCTGACAAACTTGACACTTACCAAACGGTTGCCGAAAGGGCGGCTGTGAGGATTGCTCGTTATAAGTACAAGAACAGGCGTGGTTGAGTTTCGACGCGTAAGGTGCGTCTGGTCGTGGCGAAAGCTGGACTAGATTGGAATCCTGATGAATGGGATGGTAATATCTGGGACTCGAGTACCTCTTGTTCCTCGGGTGAGGAGTCTGTTACGCACGAGTTTTCTCGTTCCCGTCATGAATGTAAGTCTGCTTCTCGCACCTCTGATGGTGCACCCTGTGATTATGCTCGTTCTTCGGGCGGGATCGATGCTTCTTACACTGATTATCCCTCTACTAGTACTGCTCGGGCTCCTTGTGATGCTCGTCCCGTGGTCTCTGCGCATCCGGTTTTTCGTCGGAAGTTGCAGCAATCCCCTAATGCTCCGCAGGGTGTTTCTTTGGACTGTTTAGAAGATTTTACTCAACAAGAAATTAGTGATATTTTGCAGCGCTTTCGGCAGCGGACTGGTGAGGCCTTGCTCACATGGATGGTGCGCCTTTATGAACTGGGCGCTGCCGGTATTATGCTGGATACTGGCGACTGTTTGAAATTTTGTTCTTTGAGTTTGGATTCTACTGTGCAAGATCATTTTCGTAACTATAATGGTGGTGGTCAAATTTCTTTGCTCCAATTGGCGACTGAGGGTTGTAATTTGAAGTATCCCACTGAATCTGACTGGCCTGTCAATGACAAGCCGTGGTATACCTTGCGTGAAGCTGCGCAACGTCTTAAGGAGGAAGTGATGAAAACGGCTATTTTTCTGGGCACTGCTGACCGGTTGCTTGATGGGATGTTGACTTCTTCTGTGCGGAATCGTATCATTCGCTCTTCTCCTGTCGCCTACAAGCAGGTCATGATGACTTTGTTGATTAACCAGACTGGTAATGTGCTATCTACGGTGTTGGAATCGGTGCGCCAACTCGGTGAGTTGGGTGAGTGGTTTAAACCTGAACGTCAGCCCCGGTCTGACACTCGTACTCCTGGTGAATATAAATTTACTAGACGTGATATCTTTACTGGTCTTTTGGCTGATGGTGTACGTCGGGAGGACATTGATGGTGAGACTACTGCTCGTTTGTGGGAGTTGTTTCGCAAACGGGGCTTGGATCGGAAGGAGGGTGCCCGGCGTGTTCGAACGACTGAGTGTGATCGTGGTTGTTCTGATGGTAGCGGTGATGACGATCGCCGTGGGCGCTCTGATCGTCGTGATGATCGGCGTCCTGTACGTGATCTGTCCCCCCGTCGAGAGCGGGACAGGGAGAGAGAGGGGGAAAAGGAAAGGGGGAGAAATGATCATGCTTACAGCAGGCGTAGAGATGATAGGGATCAATCTCCTGAGTTGAGGAGGAGAGAGAATCGTCACAGCTTGGTTGATCGTAACCCACGGTATAATACTGAAGACTTGAATCCGTTCCGTACGGGGAATGGATATGAACAGGAGGTACCGATACCTAAGAAACGTGAGAGTCTTTATCCTGATTTGTCCTGGTACACAGAATGCAGTAAGAATGACTAGGAAATAGGTCAAGCTCCGGTACACAGATGGGCTCATAGAGATAATAGACCCTATGTAGATATTGATATTTATTGGAGACATCGTAATATCCAAAGGGCCCGAGCATTAGTTGATACAGGAGCGGAGGCCACTCTTATTCATGGAAAATCAAAGAAGTTTACAGGGCAGCCTTTTACTATTACCGGATTAGGAGGAAAAGAAACCCCTGCAGTTCAAACTTTGCTTGAAATGAGAATAGGTAGAATCCCTAGAAAGGAATATTCTGTATTAGTGGTGCCACTCTTAGAATTCATAATTGGAATTGATATTTTGAAGGGAATGACGTTGCATCTTGATGATGGGTGTTACCAATTTGGAACGACGCATTATATCTCGTCCAGACCTATACGGGTTGGTCGTTTAAGGATGCCCCCCATACAAGTTCCCCAGGCGACCAAAGTGGTTTGTCAGAAGCAGTATCGTATTCCGGGTGGTCATGAAGAGATTAGTACCACCATTCAGGAGTTGGTTGATGCAGGTGTTATAACTCCAGTTACTTCTGCTTGGAATAATCCTGTTTGGCCGGTGCGTAAGAGTGATAATTCTTGGCGCATGACTGTTGATTATCGAGAATTGAACAAACACACGCCCTCTTTGACTGTTGAAGTACCGGATGTTATTACCCTGATTGAAAGAATCCAAACACATCCAGGTACATGGTATGCGTCCATCGATATTGCTAATGCTTTCTTTTCTATTCCAATTGCCCCTGAGTGTCAGGAACAGTTCAGTTTTACGTGGAACGGGCGTCAGATGACGTTTAGAAGTCTTCCTCAGGGCTATGTGCATAGTCCTACGATTTGTCACCGGCTGGTGGCAGAACATTTGGCTGAGGTACCAGTTCATCCCAAAATTCAGATATGTCATTATATTGATGATGTTTTGATCCAAGGCGAAACACAAGAGGATGTTCAGACACAATTAGATAGAGTCATTGAGTGTCTGCGTGAGAAAGGTTGGGAGATCAATCCGGATAAATTACAAGGTCCGTCCCAAGCTGTAAAATTTTTGGGTATTAATTGGCATGAGGGGCTCCGCGAGGTGATCCCTCAAGTTAAACAGAAGATTCTTGATTTTTCGGTTCCGAGGAATAGGAAGGAAGCCCAGAGCTTCATTGGCTTGTTTGGTTTTTGGCGCCAGCATATTCCTCATTTGAGTCAAATATTGGCCCCTTTGTACCGAATTACACGTAAAAAGAATGCATTTGAATGGGATAAGCAACAGCAAGATGCATTTAGTCTGGCGAAAGAGGTAATTCAACATGCTATGGATCTATGGCCTGTACGTGATGGTGATGTGGATTTGAATGTGTCTGTGCAAAGCCCTTATGCAAATTGGAGTTTGTGGCAGAAACAAGGCAGGAGTAAGGTGCCGTTAGGTTTTTGGACCAAAAAGCTACCTGATGCTGGTGAGCGTTATACACCCTTTGAGAAACAGCTACTTGCTTGTTATTGGGATTTGGTGGATACCGAGCAATTGACTTTGGGACATGATATATTCTTGCGTCCTGAAATTCCTATTATGCAGTGGGTTCTGAGTTCACCGAAAACTCATCGAATTGGGCATGCTCAAGAGGCGAGCGTGATTAAATGGAAATGGTACATACAAGACAGGGCACGTGTGGGCCCGAAAGGAGTTGCGTCTTTACATGAGCAAGTGGCGCAAGCACCGTCGACTGAGACTGAGAGTGAGTGTTCCGTACCTTTAGAACAGGAGTCTCCTGTTAAGTGGGGTAGACCTTTTGATGATTTGTCCGCTGAGGACAGAAACCATGTTTGGTTCACAGATGGGTCGGCGAAGTTTATTGGGACGACACGGCACTGGAAGGCGGTGTCTTATAATCCGGTCACACAGAAACTGTTGAGCACAACTGGTGAAGGGAAGAGTAGCCAATTTGCCGAGCTTTACGCTGTTTACCAAGTTTTGAAACAAGAATTACCTGGTACATGTCATATTTTTACCGATTCTTGGTCAACTGCCAATGGACTGGCTGTTTGGTTGCCGACTTGGCATTCCCATAATTGGAAGTTACATTCCAAAGAATTGTGGGGAAAAGAGTTATGGCAAGAGATTTGGGAGATGCTCCCACAGAGTACTGTTACAATCTTCCATGTGGATGCTCACACCCCAATAGACTCCCTTGACAAATTTTTTCATAACATTGCAGATGAACAATCTAAAATTGCTGAGGCAGTGGTGGACAGACAAGATCCTGATATTGCGGGATTGGCGAAATGGGCACACCAGAAGGCAGGACACTTTGGAGAGAAGGCCACTAGCAGGTGGGCTGCTGATAGAGGAATTTATATTCCCCTGGATCTAATCAAAAATGTTATTTTACATTGTCCCGTCTGTCAACATATCAGACAGCGTAAGGTACCCCAAATTGTTAGAGGCCATTTACATCGCGGGAAACTGCCCGCTCAAATTTGGCAGATTGATTACATCGGACCCCTTCCCATGAGTAGGAATTGTCAATATGTTTGCACAATTGTCGATACATATAGTGGCTTGCTGGTAGCTCTTCCATGTAAGCAAGCTACCCAATTGAATACCATAAAAACATTAGAATTAATTATGATGTATTATGGTGTGCCATTCCAAATTCAATCTGATAATGCATCCCATTTTCGTGGAAGATTGGTACAAGAATTCTGTGAGGAAAATAATATTGAATGGATATTTCATATACCCTACTACCCGCAGGCCTCGGGCCTGGTGGAGAGATTGAATGGCCTGTTAAAGGACCAATTACGAAAGTTAACAGATGACAAGTATAAAAACTGGCGAGACTTTTTACCACAAGCACTATTGATTCTGAATAATCGTCCTTTTTTAAAATGCTGAATCTCCACTTATGCGTTTGTTTCCCCCAAATGTTGAGACTATGCCTAATGTAATCAGTGAAACTGTGATGTATTGGGAAATTACTCCCGGAGCTCTGACTCCATGCAGAGCTACCCCAGGGTCGGCAGGTTTAGACTTGCACGCCATGGATGACACCGTTCTGGAGAGTAAGAATCGGGTCATCATTGCTACTGGTGTTGGTATTCATATACCACCTGGGAATTTTGGATTGATCGCCCCTAGATCGGGGCTGGCTGTAAAAGGCATCCAGGTACTTGGAGGTGTCATCGACAGTGACTATCAGGGAGAGATTAAGGTACTTCTGCTAAATAGCAGTGAGATTGACTTACTGATACACCGCACTGACCGAGTGGCTCAATTACTCATTATGCCTGTTTTCAGTGGCGAGATATTGAAAGGCACTGCCCCAACTTTGCTAACTGTACGTGGCCAGAAAGGCTTTGGCTCTACGGATAACCCTGGGGCCAGGGTTTGGGTGCAATCGCCTAAGAATCCCCCTGAACAAGCAGAGGTTATTGCCACCGGTCAGGACAATACCATTTTGGTTATGAGGCCAGGGAAAGATAGCTGGGAAGCTGTCCCAGCTGATAAATGTTATTTACGAGAATGATTAATGCCTGTATTTGGTTCTTTTTCAGATCATTCTTTGGATTGTTGCTGCAGGATGTGTCGGAACTGGACTCCTTTTGGATTGGTTCGGCGAGAGAGAAGGGATCCCGTCAACCCGGGATGAACTGAGGACCCGAGTGTTGCGTTCCTTCAATGCGTGGGATTCGTCATCGAACTTTTGGACATTACTGGCCAAGAGAGTGACTGATGCCCCTCACTTCTGCTTGACACCGATGAGATCTGTGCATGACATTCTAGCGACTTGTCTAGTTGCTGTCCCCGCCTCACTGGAGACTTTAATTAGTATCTTTAACGTTTCGAAGGCTCGTCCGAATATTATCCTGGGTGATTTTGCTACCCATGTATATTGTCCTTTGTGCACTGAACTGCCGAATGAGCAACTCCCCATCCAGTCCCAAATAATTACGTATAATATCACACGAGGTGACCTATGCTTCTTTCTTACATGTAATCCTAATGCAATTTCTGAATGCCTACGCCTCAAGTTAAGAGGCGCCACTTCATTCACAACTCACGAACGGACTTTGTGTTTTCAGAGGACACCGACCACATGTGTCTCAGTCCAGAACAATATGACTTGCAATAGTTTGGTAGTTACTCCCAGTCACTATCGTGCGATGTTGCTACCTGCCGGATGGCTTTTCTCATGTGGTAACACTTCCTGGCCATATGTCCCTGCAAACATTTCCGGAGGCCCGTGTGCCATTACCAGACTGAGTTTGCTGATGTTCTCATCACATCCAAATGCCAACTCTCGTGTGCTTCGAGATACTATGATGTTACAGGAGGATTGTGACTCATCTTTGCATTTATATTCCAAGTCTGAATATCTTAGCCTAGCTGTTTCAATTATTGGTGTTCCTGCTTTGGCGGTTTATAATGCCAAATCTATTGGGAAAATGGCTTGCTGGATGGTGAAATCTATTAATCATACTTCTACAGTCTTGTCTGACTTGATATTGGACGCCCAGGGTGAACGTAGGGTCATTTTGCAAAATAGAGCAGCCATTGATTATCTTTTGCTTAAACATGGACATGGTTGCTCGGACTTTGAAGGCCTCTGCTGTTTTAACTTATCTGATCATACACAATCCATTCGTGCACACCTAGATAAGTTGCATGACTTAACGGATGAAGTTAGAAAACACATTGATCAGGGCTGGTTTGACTGGCTCTTTAATTGGTTACCGGACGTGCATATGTTACGCCACACATTAGGTGGCATTTTGATTGCTATCGCTGTTTTGATTTCTATCTGTTGCTTTATTCAGTGTATCCCTTCACTGCTTCACTTCTGTACACTCGGTACTAGACATAGATCAGTTAGTTTTGTTTCATATTATTCTTCCACCGATGTTAGTTCTGTTTAATGGATGTATAATAGACTGAAGTCAAGGGTGAAATGTACTGCTCGATTTTCCCGGCCTTCTTGTGTTGTAGAGCGATTAATATGACTTCAGTCTCTTTCCATCCAAGTCTAAGGATTAGAGTAGTGAATAGAGCCTATTTATTAGACACTTTGACACGATCCTGTGCTCCTCCCCATAGATCAGGGCTTACATACATAGCCTAGGGGATAGATTCGTTAGTATTAAGGATAACCTGCCCTATAGTGAGGGTATTTCATGGAGCCGTGCTGAATCCAGGCCTGGTAGGCCTTAAACGGGAGAGACTCCATCTTTCTTTCCGCTCCGGCAGCTTGGAAAGTTTCTAGGTCGAGGGTGATGTTTTAGTTATGAGGTGTTGTTCGCTTGGAGAGAACCGGTTCAGGCCGGCCCTTATCGAAGGATTGTATTTTTCTTCATGCCGAAGACACTACATCAGGCCGGCCGGCTGGGAACGTGTCCTTGGTACGGGGAGGTACAAGAATTTGGTGGGCGGCAGGTTACGGGCTGGAATTTTCCATGAGAAAATGCACCTCTATATTAGTGAAAGTCTGAGGCAGATACTGGCACTTGCTTCTAGTCCATAGGCGGCACCTGGCCGTTAGCAGAAAAGCTACTACTTATTTCAGGGAAGACAGATGATGAACTTGAATCTAAAGAGGAGAGAGTAGCCGATGAGGAAGAGGTTCCAGTGACTCGGAGAGGGAGAAGGGAGTAGATCCGAGACTGCGGAGGTGTGACTTCCAGGCGAAGCCGAGGCACAGACGAGAAGGGAACCTAGATGACCATTGAGCACAGGCTACATACGACTAAGGTGATGTCGACCCCTTTTTTATTGAAGTGTATAACTTAACCTTTTACTTTCCTTGCAGGTTGTATATATGATGTATTCTGTGAGTGTGCATGTAGCAATTAAATAAAGTATTTAGCTTGTTGTGAGTCAGCATGTGTTGTGTATCCTTGTATAGGAGGATAGCCTATTCTTCTAGTCAGATTCAACTTGACATGAACAGATGTTAATCCTGATCAGGTAAGTGGTAACTGAATGAGGGAGAAAAGAGCCCCTCGAACTAAAGAACAGGTTGTGCTCAACTAATAGTCTTTGTGTGATCTGATACATAGTAATCCCGATTCCCCTATCGTGTGCTACGGTGATAATAGGATGAGCTCGTGCTAAGGCTGCCGTCTGGGTAGGAAGTACTGGGTCCGTTCGAGACCGCGAGGCTAAGGCTGCCGTCTGGGTAGGAAGTTCTGGGTCTGTCTGAGACCGCAAGACTGTGGCTGCCGTCTGGGTAGGAAGTTCTGGGTCTGTCTGAGACCGCGAGACTGTGGCTGCCGTCTGGGTAGGAAGTTCTGGGTCTGTCTGAGACCGCGAGGCTGTGAGGTCTGAGACTGCGAGACTGTGGCTGCCGTTTGGGTAGGAAGTTCTGGGTCTGTCTGAGACCGCGAGACTGTGGCTGCCGTCTGGGTAGGAAGTTCTGGGTCTGTCTGAGACCGCGAGACTGTGGCTGCCGTCTGGGTAGGAAGTTCTGGGTCTGTCTGAGACCGCGAGACTGTGGCTGCCGTCTGGGTAGGAAGTTCTGGGTCTGTCTGAGACCGCGAGACTGTGGCTGCCGTCTGGGTAGGAAGTTCTGGGTCTGTCTGAGACCGCGAGACTGTGGCTGCCGTCTGGGTAGGAGGTTCTGGGTCTGTCTGAGACCGCGAGACTGTGGCTGCCGTCTGGGTAGGAAGTTCTGGGTCTGTCTGAGATCCCGAGGCTGTGAGGTCTTGATATATATATATATATATATAATAGGAATTCCCTGTCCCTAGGTGGTACATATATATGTGGTTATTTAGGTGTAAAAAGGCCCTAGGGAGGGGGTAACGTTCTGGTTTGGGTTAGAAAGGCTCTGTTGAGCAGGTTCCACCTGATCCGAAAACCCAAGCAGAACACCGCCTCGTTTGACGGCCTGCCATCTGCTGGGTAAGTTCTTCGACATCTATGAACTATCTTGTTTTCCTCACTACCTGACACGTATTTGAGGGGATTTGTCCACACCTCCCCGTTTTCTATAAAAACCTTTTTTATGCTTTTTCCTGATAGTTTTGGGATTGTCTTACCTGCAATTCCGTGTGGGTCTTTCTACTCTTGACGCCCCCCGCTACTACTGTTTAATACCCACCCTCATATTTTGGACCTTCATGCTCTGGACCGCATCCTGGATTAGCACACCTTTACTCCATCTCCACACCGGGCTGTAAGTGTGTAGAGTTCGAGGTTATTCAATAGTTCTTACTTATCTTGAGGATAGCTTACCCCGTGGCTTCCCCTTTATCTCTTCCTTTTTAGATCCGATTTGTGCTTTTATGTACACCCCCCCACTTCTGAATATCCTCAGAAGACCTGAATAGTGAGCAGCATCCTTGATACTAAGGTACGATGCTCCTTACATTGTTTCTACCTTTTATTCTCGTTTTTTACACATTTCTATTTCTTCTATCTGACTTTATTAATTTCTTCCGTATCTATTGGTGATTGGGCATTCACTGGTGTATTCCCCTTGACTGAATATTCTCACGGGTCTGTATCCACTATTTTCACCTAAACTTTGATCACCTTAGTTTCGACTTCTCTTTCTTGGGTGCACCTCGATTTCATCCTTCCCCAAGCTCTCCACCAGTCCTGGCCTTACATGTTATCCTCCTATATATCATTTTGACCTTGGGAACGTTTTTGACTCAACATTGTGATTATTACCCGCGGTTTATGCTAATACCTTCCATCAAATTATGAAGTAGATATTATGCCATTGTATATTGACCCAAATGTCTTTGTCTTTATAGCAGTAATACTGATTTGCTGATCTGTTGTTTTTTGTCTTTCCCTTAATGCGGCATCAGGCTCCTTCTGTGTTGTCCCACACGCCTTTCATCTTCGTTGCCCTGATGAAGGTGTAGTTCACACCGAAACGTGCGTTGGCCTCTGTTACCTCGTGCTCCCTGAGCGAATTCATTTATCCCCATCTATCGGAAATGCACGAGTTTACCTGAAGTGTTACCTCCTTCCCTTTTCTTGAAACCCCATATCGCTGAGGCGATTTTTAAACCTTATTGACAAACTATATGTATATTGTTTGTATTTGTATTGCATTTGGTCTATATATGAATATGTCGTCTGAATGAGTGCATGTTTGTTTGTCTTTACGTGTGGGACCTTTATGCATATACCAAATATTTTGTATGTTACATGACCTAACCTTTATATCAAAATCATCATTTGTTGAATATTGTGATTGAAATAAAAACTTGTTCTATTTTTATCTCTCTGATTCCCCTATTATTCTGAGTCTAATTCTGCCCCTGGTCTTTTCTCATCAATGTGACCCAATCCTGGGCCCAATGACATCAGAGTTAGTGTAGACAGTGGGTCTCATTTCTTTCGCCGTAGACCTCCTTGTTCCCTACCTCCCCTGTCTACCCATCCCACACTAGGGACCCCCCTTTGTCTGAGATGATAGGGCTACCTGGTGGCTTTTCCATTGATTTATGCACCTTAGGAACAAAATATAGAAGGGGGATAGTTGGATTTTCCTTTTTAAGATATTGATACTCCTGTAGGTTCAACAGGCCCAAACTATTACACGCCAATAATTTTCCAAAGAAGTTGTCATGAACTTGTTTGAACTTCTGCACTGAGCTTTTTCGATAGCAATCCACATCATTGAGTTGTTCGGCTGCTTCCTCCGTGTATTCTTTTAAGAGCCATAACACTACATTACCCCCTTTGTCCGGATTAATCACTACAACCTGTTTGTTATTGCTGATTTTTTCCATCAGTTGTTGATATTTCCGTTCTTGATTCTTGATTTAGCGTTGGGCTTTGTTGGTTTCCACATATAGTTGTTTGATTTCCACCATCACATGTTCATTAAATAGTTCTAGGGAGTCACGGGGCATAATGGGTATAGATTTAGATTTTTCCTTGAAGTTAGTAATTGGTTTCACACATGTTTCATATCTAGGAGATCTTGTGTTTCAATTTCCGGGCATTCTCCTTGATCAGTGTTTGAATCATTGCTAACTATGCCCTCATTGTCTAAATTATGTAAGTCTTTTAATGCGCTAAGATCTGCCACTGTTAAACTTCGGTCTCCAGTCTTGATCATCGGCTGAGTATCTTCATCCATTGCCTGTGTTGTCCCTTGTGATCTAGCCTTCAGTTTGTGAAACTTATTAATAAGCCTGGTCGAAGCACTACGCTACGCTCGCGTAGTTCGCGAAGTTCGCGCTACTTCGCACTACGCGAACTGCACGTAGCACAGTACGAACACGCGTAGCATATTGTTGCGTAGTGCTGCGGTCATTTTTTGCTTTCTCGCGTTCCTCAACGTCAAGTTGGCGACCGCGAGCAAGCAAAATGACATCCCGGCGAGACTTTTTCCTTGTTCGCGATCAGCAACATCAAGTTGGCGATCGCGAGCATGGAAAATAAACCTCCCGGCGAGATTCCCAACGCAAGGAGGTCAGGTTTCTCATTGCGAGGGGTCGCGTATGCTCGCGACCGCTCGCGATGATAAACTACCAGTTCGCGTTGAGAAAGCTGCCGCTCGAGTAAAAATCTACTCGAGCAGCAGAAAACTACAGCTCGCACTGTGCAAGATGCCATTTTCAATGATTGCACAGTGCCGGTTGCTTGTCCGCACTGTGCAATCATTGAAAACAACATCTTGCATAGTGCGAACATGTTACTACGCAGTTCGCGAAGTGCTACGCGTAGCTCGCGTAGTGCGAACTTCACTTTGCGTAGCTTCGCGAAGTGCTACTTCGCGAACTACGCCCAGCCTTACTTATTAAGTTTCAATTTTCTAACAATTTTATAGACGTCTGCACAGGTATTGGTGTAATCAAAGTCTGTTTCGGGGCAATATGAAAGTCCTAATGAGAGGATGTGTTGTTCTGATGCTTCTAGATGAATATCTGTTAAGTTGATGATGGTATTATTCGCATTGGTTATACTGTCTATTTCAGTGGCCCCGTGGCTGTCAGGGCCTGGTTCTATTTCTTTCTTCATTGCCCCCGTCCTCTTACCGGCTTTGTGTTGCCACTGCTGCCACCTTTCTCTTGCAGCCCTCCTTCGCTGCCGCCTGCTCTTTGTCTTTCATTTTTTGACGGCTTGGCAGCCCTCGGTCTAAGGGTCTCCCTGCGGCTTCTTCTCAGATAGTCCAGTTCTTCTCCTAGGGATGGTTTTATTCCTCCCAAAGCTGGCCTTCCCCTTGTGTTTTACACCTCTGTTTCACTCTCAATGGCCGAGCTGAGGTCAGATGCTGAAGTAGAGGTCGGTCCTCCCTGTTCCTCATTGCATTCATGCAAAAAATCTATTGTCCCTATATATATATATATTACCCACTTGGCGGTCGCCAGTAGGTAGTTATAGTTAGGAGCAAGTTTCCATAAGAAGAGCATTTTTTGTTTTGCTTATAACTTTGGCGTTGTTTGATGAATCATGAAATTTTCCAAACTAATTCTTTGTTCATATCAGCTCCTATGTGGGAAGTTTGGGGGTGATTCGTCAAGGGTGGCCAAGAAAAAAGGGGGGTCCCAAAACGTGTTTTCTCCATGTTAATTTCCATAGGAAACTTTAGACAAGGCTACAGGTGTAAATCCGTAGTTTTTGAGAAATATCGAAATTTACAGATATCAATATTTGGGAATTCTGCCATCTGATTGGCTGAAGCATTACGAGCACGAGCTTGCTGCTTATTGGTTGGGAGCGCAGCGAGCGGTTGCAACTAGGAAGTGTTGGCCGCCATTTTGTGATGGCGAAAAAAGTAGGAAAGAGAACGGTAGGAGCACTGTAACCTTTGTGGGTGTGTTTAGTGTGTGCTATAAAGGGGGTGCAAAGCGAACTACTCATAGCTACCGGTCTGAAAGTGCTGGGTATGGAAATTAAGTGAGGTATTGCGTAGAGTCTGATGCTGCTAAGGTGAGCTGGTGCGGGAGTCGGGGATGAAAGCGTGAGCCTAAACTGCGTGTCTTATGGTGTGAAGTCATGTGCCATCGCCGCTGTGCCACACCTGTCTAAGTAGTGTCAGTAATATTTTATATGTAGTAGGAGGAAGTTTTGTTTGGAACACGGTAATTTGTATATGGTGCTTAGGTGGTGTTATACAGGGAGTGCGAAGGTAAATCAATACGGTATTTGTAAAGTGCAAACTACACAGAAAACGATAATTGATTGGAAGATAAGAAGCATTTGGTACTAAAAACTAGGGTGCACATTAGTCGCGTGTAAAAGCATTTTTGTCATTGGTTAATAAAGAGCAGTCTAAACGTGGAGTACATACGCTTGGATGAAATGTGCAAAGCTCAACCAGACGTGCTACTTGAATTTGGAAGGTACATTTGTAACTTAAAACGATGGTGAACTTTTAACCCGCAGGTGGTGTTAAATGTTCGCGAATATGCTGAAAAAGGAAAGGTTACGTTTAAAAAAATCATGAACTTTTAACCTGCAGGTGTCGTAGAATGTTCCAGAAAGTGTGGTCATAAAATAGGTTGAACTTCTGACCTGTGTGTGGCGTGCAATATTAAGTAGCTTCTCAGATGCAAAATTCAAAAATACCCAATGGAGATATGTTTTTGAATGTGGATGAAGGACTGAAGTATTCTGATTTGTTGTTTACATGTATTTATATGTGGAGCAACAGAGAAAATCGTGCCATTACTGGTTTCATTCTTTATGAAAGCGGTGCATTACATGTACTGTGTGAGAAAGAAAGAATTGCATGCCTGTGTGACATTTGAAATCTGCATACCAAATACAAAGGTAAGGTAGAAATGAGCAAGGTGTGTTATGTGTTCTGTAGTAGTGATTAAGTATTTGAGGTGATATTTTTAAGTTTGAAAGTATTTTTGATTCCAAAATAATATCCTGTTAGTAAAGTGTGATGTTTCATACTGGTTATAAAATATGCATAAAGTTTGACCTATTGTTGTGTAAGTACTTTATATATGTTCAGGAATTTTTCACAAAGAAGAAATGTATTTTGTCATCTTTAAAGGACTGTATGGTTTTGAAAATGAGGTACAGCATTAATTTGGGTTTGTTAATGTATTCAGGCAAGATAAACAAAATGTCCCACGTTTGCAAATTGTACTTTTTGTGGAAGTAGTGGGGAAGCGGGGGTAGGAGATGTACGTGTTATTAAGTTAAAAGTGATAAAACCAAACCCAGAAATGTTATGTGGACAGGTTGTGGTCTCCTTTTTGACAGTGAGAGGTAGATTTGAATATAAGTCTTTGGAGATTACATGGAAAGGAGATGGAGATAGTAAAAGTGATACGTTCCTTTTTGTACGCATAGTTTGAATCATTTGAATATAGGTTGAGATATAATATGAACATGGTTTCTGGTTTGCATTTGGGTATAGTTAATAGTTCATTAGTTTGTGACTAGTGAATAATAAAAAGGTAGATATACTAAAATATATGGTAGTAAACGTATTAATTATTGTCTATTTTTACGAAATAGAAGTGGTTGGGGAGTGTTTCATTAGAAGAGATGTTTTATAAATGTGTGAGAGATAAAAAATAAATGAAAATGTTTGGTATATTTTCTGTATGACTTTCTTGACATTAGTAAAGTACGTCATTACAAGTGATAGTAATTGTCAGGCTGTGTTCCTGTGATGAATATATGTAGGTGTTTAAGTGGTCCGGGTTTTACTGGTGCTCAGTTTCACTATCTCTTTTGAGACACTCGTCAATTTTTTCATTCAATTTAATGTCCTTAATATACACACAATAAAGGGAAGGTATATCAAACGTTTGGGAATTACAACTTTGTTTACTCTCCCCATGCTCTGCTATACACTCTACAGAGTGTTAAAACAACTTTATTAACGTACAGATGTATAGCTAGTAAAAGTGGTGTAGTGCCACTGGGCCCATTTATAAACCGTGCTATGAGATGGTTTATGTTTTACCCGCCAATTTGCTTGTTTAAATACTTTTGGATGATAAGCGTTACGGAAGACACCTTTAAAAATTAAGCCAGAGTATGGGTATGGCGCTACTAGGAATGGTGGCGGTTTCTCTTTGATTTCGGAGGGTTAAGCAATGGCGGGGGTGGGGGTGGAGGAGGTGGGTATGTTGGTGATTAAAACAGACTTTAGTAACGTGAAGATATCTAGCTACTAAAGGTGATGTAGTACCACTGTAACCATTTATAAAGCACCCTATGGCATGGTATATGTTTTACCCGCACATTTGCATGTTTTAATACGTTTGCTGATGAGTGTTTCGGGAGATATCTGTTGAAAAGAAGCCTCTGTATGGCTATAGTGGTGCTTCCAGGTTTGCTGGGGCTCTTTGTTTTATTGCGTAAAGTTAAGCAAGGGCGGGTGTGGAAGTGGTGTAGTGGTACTGGGACTATTTATAAACCGCCTCATGGTATGGTGTATGTTGTACTTGGAAAATTGCAGGTTTCAATACCTCTTGCTGATGAGCGTTCCGGCAGACACCTGTTGAAATTAAGGCTATGTATGGCTATAGTGGTGCTAACGGGAGTGGAGGGGCTTGTTGTTTTGATTTCGTACGGTTAAGCAAGGGAAGGGGTGGGGGTGGGAGAGGTGGGTATGTTGCTGATTATAACACGGACATTTGTAACGTGCATATGTGTAGCTAGTAAAGGTGATGTAGCGCAACTGGATCAATTTATAAAGCACTCTATGGCATGGTATATGTTTTATCTGGATATTTGCACGTTTTAATACCTTTTGTTGCTGGGCGTTCCGGCAGAGACTTTTTCAAATTAAGTCCCTGTATTGCTATAGTGGCTCTACCAGGTTTGCTGGGGTCTTTCTTTGATTTCGAAAGGTTAAGCAAGAATGGGGATGAGGGTGGTGTAGTGGCACTGGGCCCATTTATGAAGCGTTTTATGGTATGGTATACGTTTTTCTCGCAAATTTGCATGTTTTAATACCTTTTGGTGATGAGTGTTCCAGCAAACAGCTACGCAAATCACACAACATTTCTGTGGGTAACAAATCTTCGTGCTGATAGACACTCTTGCACTGTGGTAGAAGGCTGCCAGCTTTGATGGCAAGTTATGAAACATGGTGCCATTGTACATTTAAATGGAAGCTTGGACCATTTCTTTGTTACTATGGTGCAGTGAGGGCTTTAAGTGGGAGAAAAAAACTGGGGGTGCTCTAAAAGGGGCGGGGCAAACCTGTTAAAGGGGTGTGGGCTATCCAAGTAGGGGCGTGGTCTACATGAAGATAACTAGCATTGTGTGCTTAAGAAAATCCCCTCTAATTATCCTACGTTCGGGAAACATCCTCTTTAAAGGATTGCCCTTTCTCCTACAACGTGGCTCACGTAGCATGATGTCTCCACTTGTCAGTAGTGAGCAAAATGAGCATCCGCACATCGATGTGCATGCTCTGACTGCAGTCCAATAAAAAAACAAAGAAAACTTTACTACCTTTGCGAGGTCCGAAAATAGAGCCCGAAAGAGACCCGTTTTGAGTTTTTCTGAAAACAACTGCCGATGCTCAGAGCCGGCCCACCTAAAGCTCTTCATCCATTCATTCTAAGCACTGCACCATCCAACCATCTTTCAATTTATTCAGACATTCCTACCTACATACGTACATACATCTGTCCCTGCATAGATATTCTAAGTATCTATCAGCCCACTCGCCTATGGTAAGCACTGTGCCATCCATCCAGTTATATGTCCATATATTCAAACATACATCTGTCCCAGGACCAATCCTACGCATATATCAGCCCACCCATGTATCCTAAGTACTGGTCCATGCATCCATTTATCCTTCCATTCATCCATATATCCATACACCCATCCATCTAGCTATCCATTCATCCATCTGGTCATCCATCCAGTCACCCTTTATCCAACTATCCGTCCTTATTTTCGTGCACTCTCCACCGCCGATCCTAAATACTGCGTATTATACTCATCCACCCTGCCTCTTAAGGGGTCTAAAAGGCTGGCAATAATCATTGAGAGGCAGATGAAGTTTCTGATAAAGAACAAGAAAGCTTTGAGTGGCTCTTTGTGGACCAGAGTTCACCACCCTTCTCTGGTGGTGTTTTAAACAAAGGTTGATGTAGGGAAAGAAATGTAAAGCAGCTTTTCAGTGTAAGACGTTAATTTAGAAAGATAACGGGGCATATTATCAAGAACGGCATTAAAATTATTACTTCTTTAGTGGCAGGAAACTGCCGCTAAAGCGGCGATAATGGGCTTGATAATATGCCCTTGTCAATTCCCATAGCCGGCCAGGTTGTGGTGTGAAGCTGGGCTCCTATGGGAACTCACAAGGGCATATTATCAAGCTCATTATCGCTGCTTTAGCGGCAGTTTCCTGCCGCTAAAGCGGCAATAATTTTAACTCTGTTCTTGATAATATGCCCCTAAGTGAGCCAGGCAAAGCGTGTGTTTTCGTAGCACTGCAACACCCTGTGAAAGGTGAGAACAGGGTTGTGTTGGAGTTGGCTGCGTGTGGTCGTCTCCAAAGGCGCAACCAGAGCGAAATTTCGGGGGAGGCTAGTTCTTTCAGCAGTAGGCAGAGTAGGGATGTAGGGGCTCTAAAAAGGGGTGGAAAAAAACAGAGCATCATTTACAAGCAAATGGTCTTTTGAAGACCTGTGAAGTACTCGGGTGCTGCTCTGTGTGTGCTATTGGGAAGCTGTCTCAGAGAGTCCGGGACAATGAGCGTTGTGCACCTGGTGGTCTCTCTGTTAATCACGCCACGATGATGCTGCTCCTGTGCTGCAAAAAGAGAAGGGAAATCGTGAGAGAAAATGTCTCTCTTTAAAGGATTTCTTTTCTCCTACAACGCGACTCACCTGGCATGATGTCTCCACTTTTTAGTAGTGAGCAATGTGCATGGTCTCACTGTCTCACTACAGTCCAATAAAAAAAAAAAACAACAGACTACCTTTGCGAAGCCCGAAAATAGAGCCCCATAGAGATCTGTTTCGAGGCCCCCAAAAATAAACTGCCGGTGCTCAGACTCCCTTCCCTTCAATAAAAGCTTTGGGTGCAGTGTTATGTTTGCGAAGTTGTAGATAAAATTGTTAGGCTAATAATGGTAATTTTTCTGTGTGCCGTTTGGTTGATAATATCATCCTAAGTATATAGATTACAATTTTTAAAAATATTATCTATAAAGTTATCTGCGGTGGGTTGCAGAGGGAGTGTGTGGGGTGGTGGGGTGCGGAGGTGAAAAGTACAAGGTAGTGCAGTTACATGTAAATTGTAAAGGTGTATGCAAATAATTAAATAAATATGTGCTGTATGTTCTATGGCACTACCCATCATCCTACCTCTCCCCTGCCTTGGTGCTCCATCACGTTGCAGCACTGCCTCTTGAAGCCGTCGTAGCATTTATATAATTGTATGTTATTATTGCAATATATTGAACTGATGTAAAAAATAATTGAATCTTTTTTTTTTCCAGAAAATTATTTTGTTTGGATAAAAAATTGAAAAAGTGTTTAAATTACTTTATTAACATACAGATGTATAGCTAGTAAAAGTGGTGTAGTGCCACTGGGCCCATTTATAAACCATGCTATGAGATGGATTATGTTTTACCAGCCAATTTGCATGTTTAAATACTTTTGGATGATAAGCGTTACGGAAGACACCTTTAAAAATTAAGCCAGAGTATGGCTATAGTGGCGCTACTAGGAATGATTTCGGAAGAACTGAGAAAAAAAGACAAGAAAAGAAGCATTTATATTTGCAGAAAAGAAAAGATTTTCAATTACAAAAAAATGAGAGCACTACACAAACAGTTTCTTCTGGTAAAA
This sequence comes from Triturus cristatus, assembly GCF_964204655.1. Taxonomy (NCBI): domain Eukaryota; kingdom Metazoa; phylum Chordata; class Amphibia; order Caudata; family Salamandridae; genus Triturus; species Triturus cristatus. Next base: position 241,998,144 of record NC_140582.1, read on the forward strand.
ACACTAGACAATTTCTAAAAAAAATATTACGAACATTTAATGAAAATAACATCACACAAAGGAAAATGAAGAATTTTTCAAGTAAGGAGAAGGAGACTTCAATTTCAAATACAAGGAAAAGAAAACATGATAAAGAAACAGTATGTGTTACCTGGAGACAAAAACAATGTCAAGATATTCGTCAGAGACTTTTTCGAACTAGAGTGATTCAGAATTTAATTTGAACATGCTGCAAATATAAAAAGAAAGTGCTGCAATTCAAACAAAAGCAGCGTATCGAAAGTGTAGTGGAAACTGCTTTTACTTTAAAACAGAAGTTATTCATTGTGATTTTGAAGAGGATCAAAGTATTAGATAATGCAATAAAAGTGTTGAAAGAGAAAAGTAGAAGAAAAAGATTTGAGAACAGAACCAACTTTTGCAAAATCTTTAGTGGACATTGGAAACATACTTCTTGTAGTGAGCCTTTTTTTAATGAGGAAAGTTACTTCCAGGAAAATAGTTTACCATTTGCACTTGATACTGGAGGTCGTTGCTATGACGTTCAGGATGGTTGTCCCCTTCCAAAAGAGGAATTGGTTGGTAAAAGTGCAGAAGAGTTAATAGTTGAAGAAGTGCAACGGAAACGTACACAAGCTCCTGTGTATAAGTGGGGTTGTAGCAGTATTTGTAGTATTCAACAGGAATCTATTGATATAATGCTCAATTTGCTACGAGAATATACACAGAAAAGTATTAAACAGAAGATTAAGTTGTTGCAAGGACTAGATCCATGTAATGTAAGAAAATATACTGAGAAACATGGGCATTCTCTGGCTTGTCTTTCAAGAAAAGTGTATAAAAGTGTTTTTCATCACTTGAGGATGTTAGCAGTACACCATTCAGAAATGCGGAAGTTTGTAAGGAAACTGTACTATGTAAAAAGTCCTGCATTATGTTTAAGTGAACTGAATACAGCTCTTTTATATGGCTCTTTATTAGATGTTCAAGAAAAGTGTGATGATATTGAAATGCGATATTTTGGTTCAGAAGAGCAGTCAATAGAAAGTGAAAGTTTGACAATTACAGATGTTGAAGGAGATGGGAAAGTGATTAGCACTGATCAGTTTGAAGAAGAAATTGGAAGGTTTAATGTAGTGGGCTCTGAAATACCAAACTATGTTTGTGTTTGTTGTCGACGTACTCATTATAAAAGTCAAACTAGGAATGTTGATTTGTATTTGAAAAGTGAAAAGGAGAACAATAGTAAGTGGGAAGAATTTGCAACTTACTTGTTGGTGGAAGGTCGATTTGAGTTAGGTAGTGATCAACGTATATGTAAATATTGTTACAACAAATTAGAAGAGAACAAAATGCCTGCTAGAGCAGTACATAATAACTTAGAATTAGTAGCTATTCCGGAGGAACTGGCAGAATTGAATACATATGAGTTGGTTCTAATTCAATCTGTTCATCCTTTTCAAACAATAATTAGGATGGAGCCTAAAACAGGTAAACTGCCACCAACAGACTTGCAAAGAGGGCTGAAAGGAAGAGTGGTGTACTTACCTTTGGATTTTAAGAAAAATATTGAAACTATTGCTGGTGAGAAAGAGGAAAATGAGGCAGTAGTCATTCTAGTAAATGGTGTACCAACAACAAGTCGGAAAATATGGCAAGAATTTGTGGATGTTAATAACGTTGAAAAGGCTACCTTATATCTTATAGAGAACAATATTTATTACAAAACTGTAAATGTGGATGAACAGGTAATAAGTTTAGAAGATGAATGTGAAATTACAAGTGGTCAAATAGAGAAAGTGGACAAGTCAAGGACTGAAGAGATTTATGAACATTACACTATATGTCCTTTGCGTTCAAAAGAAGTAATAGGAAGCAGCATTGAGTTATTTCAAATTAAAAAAGCACAGAAAACTCCAATGAGTGTATGGGAGAAGAGTTTAGAAGCTCGTTGTTTTCCACAGCTGTTTCCTACTGGAGAAGGTGGACGATATGATGACCGACCTGTACGTATTCCAGCTTCAGACTATCGGTCAACAAGATTATATTCTGAAGATCCTAGATTTCGACAGTGCATTCCATACATATTTCACCTTTTGTTTGAAAGTGATTTATCTTCCCTGTCATATGCAGTGAACCACATACTTAAAACTGGAGTTCATCAATCACTTCTTTCTGCGAAAGAATTTGTGGAGAAAGTTGAAAAAACAGATGAAAATTTAGAAGCACAGTTAATCAATTTGATGGCATGTCAACGTGGAACAAATGAGTATTGGTATCATCGTCATGGAGAACTCAAGTGTATGTTACGGAAGTTAGGTACACCAAAATGGTTTGTCACAATTAGCTGTGCAGAGTAAGCATTTGAAGATTTGCTTGAGTTTCCAAGAGAAGTGAATTCCAATAATAAAAATGTTGAAATAAAGACTCCTGGTGAACTGTGTTCATTGGATACTGTAAATGTGTGCAGATATTTTAATCATAGGTTTCAAGCTATGATGTCTTTTATCTGCAATAAAAAGAATCCACCTCTTGGAGAAGTTACCGATTTCTTTTGGAGAAAGGAGTACCAAGCAAGAGGTGTACCTCATATACATATGCTACTATGGGTCAAGGATGCACTTAAATTTGGAACTGATTCTGATGAAACAGTATTGTCTTTTATCAAACAGTATGTGACATGTGAGATTCTGAGAGAAGAAGGAAATAGAAGCTTGAGACAGCAAGTTTTACGTTTCCAAAGTCACTGTTGTGGAAAGTACAGCAGAAGAAAATAAAAGTTTAAAGGAAAATTTTACACCAAATATCGGTTTGGTTTTCCACGTCTAGTCATTTGTAAAGGAAGAGTAAATACATTTTTTTCTTCTGTAAGGCACACAATAACTCGGAAATCTCCAAAGAATACCTACAACTTAAAAAGAATAGAAGTGTCAAAGTATATCAATGACTACAATCCCGTCATTTTAAAAATGTGGAATGTGAACATGGACATCCAGTATGTTGCAGATAACTCAATTGCTGTTGCCCGTTATGTTACATCGTACATAACAAAATCAGCAAAAAACATAGATGAAACAAATGTGGCAATAAATTGCCCAAGAGAAAAGCGTCAGCAAAATATTGTAAAACTTTACTTTGATAATGCTTTCCCAGCGAGAAATTGGATCCTATGAATGTTCAGACCGCTTGTGCTCTTCAAGTTTATATTCAAAGTCTCAAGGAATCATTTGGGTAAGTTTAGGTCTTGCCTGCTCACGGAATAGAGTGTTGAAATCATTAGAAGAAATTGAATACTTAGCAGCAAATGAACCAGACAGTACAGACATTCTTAAAACTAATATGTTGGACACATACTATTCAAAAAGGAGTCGACATCTGGAACAGCTATGTCTGTATGAAGTACTTCAACATTACAGCTTCAAAAGAAATGTTAAACAGAATTTAAAAGAAGGAAAATATGCAGTAGTTGGATGTCATGGTTGTTTAGTAAAACATGCAAAGGGTAATCTTATAAACCACAAGAAACTCAGTTGTGAAACTCCAGATAAGCGAGAATTGTACTATTTAGCACTTCTCCAACTCTTTAAACCATGGTGTAGTGAAAGTGAATTACTTGGTGACTTTGACTGCTATGGAGATTTTTCTAATGCATGTAAAGATAGCATTGCATGTACAATTTTCCCTACATATTTAAAAATGTTGAATTATGAAGTTGAACAGGAAAGGACTATTACAGCTGAAATAGCTAATGAAAGTTCTAAAGATAGTCAAAGTAGTGGTCAATTTAGTCAAGATCCTCTTGGACAACCAAAACTGGAAAATGAAGCAGCAATTGCTATGCATGAAGTCGAAATTGCAATGCAACAAGCACATGAGGAGAATATTACATTGGAAAAGTTAGAAGAACAACTAAATGTTGAACAGAAAGAAATATATGTACAAGTGAGAGAACAGTTAGAACATGGTTTGTTGCATGAAAAAAAGAATGTGCGTGTTCATCTTTTAAATCTCTTCTGATCAGTGGTCAAGCTGGGACAGGTAAAAGTTTTTTAATTAAAGTTTTGACCAGTAATCGTAAAAAAACTACTGGTTCACAGCTCCAACTGGATTAGCTGCACACAATGTTAAAGGAGTTACTTTGCACAGATTACTGATGTTACCAGTTGAGCATGATAGTAAATCACAATATCAGAAGTTGTCTGGAGAAGCTTCTCATGAAGTGTCAAGAGTGCTGAAGAAAATGAAACTATTAATTATTGATGAGGTAAGCATGGTCTCAAACTTAATGCTTGCTTTTGTACACTTAAAATTGCAACAGGTATTAAAAACAGATTATGACGTTCTCTTTGGAGGAAAACATTTAATTGTATTTGGAGATCTGCTACAACTAACACCTGTAAAAGGAGAACCAGTGTTTAAAACTCTTCTACATGAAGACACAAAGAAATCTCTGGGAAGTATTGGAAATGTGAATCTGTGGTTAAATTATGAATATAAAGAACTCACTCAGAATATGCGACAAGCAAGAGATGAAGATTATGGAAATGTTCTAAAAGATGTAAGAATTGGTGTTCTAAGCAAACATGGTAAAGAAGCTTTTCAAAGTCGTCTACTAAAGAACTTGTTTACAAATGAAAACACACCAGCAGAAGTAATGTACAAGAAAATGAAAGAAAAAAGTCTATAGTTTGCTTAATGCCTACAGTGGAAGAGTGTTATACATTTAATAGAGAGTTTATGAAATTGGAAAATGAAGAAATAGTTCACATTGAAGCTATTGATAAAATCGAGCATCAAGGAATAACAATTCTTCTTTCAGAAAAACTACGGACTAAATTGGATTCTTTGGAAAAGTCTGTATCAAAAACTGCTGGCTTAGAATTGTTTTTAGATGTATGTTTAAACTGTCGGGTAATTTTGAGGCATACTCTGAATGTAGAAGAAGGTTTAGTGAATTGAGCAATGGGGAAAGTTGTTGATTTTGTGAAATATCAAAATAGAAATGGAATTGAATTCTTGAAAGTTAAATTTCATCAGATTACAGAGGTAAGACAGATTGCGCGTTGTGGTGTACATTTTTTGCTTGAAAAAGACTTGTATGTGCATAGAAAACAGTTTCCCTTCTGTTTAGCATATGCAATAACTATTCATAAATCTAGGTTTAAGTGTAGATAATGCTTTGATAAATGTAGGAAGAATTGTGTTTAAAGAGGGAATGGTATATGTTGCATTATCTCGAGTTACAACGTTGTCTGGTTTGCATTTAATTGATTTTGATGAGAACAAGGTTAGTGGTGATGTTAATTGTGTAAGAGAATATAATCGTTTGAGAAGGCTTTATGCTCCGAGTTTAGGTGAATATCCTATTTATGAGAAACATGTTGTGTGTTAAAAACGCAAACATGGTGAAGAATCAAATATGGTTGGAAAGCAGAAACAAAATCAAGAGAAAAGAAAAGATGTAAAGAAGCAGAAAATACAAACAAGTGATGATGTTGTCGGATTCCAATTAGAAAATGCTTCTGGTGTCAACTGCTATGGTAATGTTATTCTAAACGTTATATTTTATCTTGAAGATGTTTATGGTGAAATTATGGAAAGTCAGGAAAAAAGATTATGTTTGGCACTTTATAATTTATTTCAAGAATTGAGAACTGATAGAAGTAAGATCCATTCTGCTTCTGGTATTCTCCAACAGTTGGATACATGTACTGGATCTTTAACGTTCAGTGCTAATATACAACAAGATGCACAAGAATTTGTGGTAGTTATGCTTGAAGTACTAGAAGATGAAGGAATTCAGATTGAGAGTTTATTTGGACTCAGTTACAAATGGGAACATAAATGTGAACAGTGTTCGTTAACTTCAAGCACTATAGTTGACAGAGAACGATTTCTATATTTGACAATACCTGACTGCAAATCTGTACCATTTTCCAAATTACTAAAAGAAGCAGATCACAAGATGATCTGTTCTCGTTGTAAATCAACAATGCTATCTACATTATGCCTACAAAGATATGGAAAATATTTGATTATAATGCTACAACGCTGTAGACCAAATGGAAGAAAAGTGGAAACCAAAATTAAAAATGTTGTTGCTAGTCACGTATCTATTTCTGGAAGAACGTTTGCAACAGTTGCTATTGTTTTCCATGCTGGAAGTACTACCACAAGTGGACATTATACAGTTTATTTAAACTGTAATAATGGTTGGAGTCACTGCAACGATACACACTTGGAAATGAAACTGAGATTGCCTTATGAATTACCCAACTCATACTTTATATTTCTGAAACAAAGATTTTAGATACACCATTCGGCTTCATGGGAAGGTGTAAAGATACTTTAAGGAATGCATACTGGATGCTTTCAAAGCGAAATTTTTGATACATTATTTGGTGTATTGGGAAAATGTTCATAAAAACTACGAAGTAAAGGTAAGATCTGAAGATTGGAAATAGTATTAGATGTGGTATTTGTGTTGATTTTATATCGTATTTGTGAGAATTAGGGATTTGTTTTTTTTTAACATTCTAGTTGATAGTTTTTTTTCCCCTGCTGTTTATGATGAAACTACTCTGACATCACTGTGAATAGTGAAGTTAAGTAGTAGCTGATGACAGCAAAAAAAGGGAGAAAACTTGTTTTCTGAATGTTAAATTATTTTGTATTATTTAAAAACTCACTGTAATTTGTGAAATATATTACATTACATAGTAGTTTTGCAGTTTATTTTATGTAGTTGAAAAGATAGAAAAAACAGTAGTAATGACAAATAGCACAATAGTAGTTCGATATTTAAAAAACCTTTGAAATTCACTGAAAAAACCATAGGTTTTACAGACGTTATAGTTAGAAATTTGCATTTAAAAAACCTTAGAAATTCACTGAAAAAACCATAGGTTTCAGGGACGTTATAGTTAGAAATTAGCATTTAAAAAACCTTAGAAATTCACTGAAAAAACCATAGGTTTCAGAGACGTTACAGTTAGTTGGACATTTGACTCATATAAAACCAGAGAAATTTGCCTGTTATAGTTAGTTGAAATAACTATAACTCGCGCGCTCGCAATGCACTGCTGATGATGTCACTTATTATATCACTCATGACATGGTCAGTGACATCACTCAATACATCTCAAATTACATCACTGATGACATCACTCATGACATCATCCAAGTGATAGTCGGACACACCTCTTCACACTCTAATATAACCTTTAATGCACCCACTCTAAAATACACACTACCATTTTCGAAACCATAGAGACACCAATACCAGATACTAGATACCCATCCACTGATTCCTATCTATATATTGAGAGCCGGACATACACTGATACAGTCACTCATACATGCTGTCACTCATCATTACATCAGTATAATATCCACTCATACACCTATACATACATTCACACAGTGCTACTGATCCATAGAGTTACTCACACATTTACTCAGTCATGCCAAATTCAATCACACACCTATGTACTCACCTATGCAGATATATACACACCACCTGACTTATTTATACTCACACCACTTCCCTTATTTATATAGATACTATCACATACTTACTCTCTTATACAATCACTAATACCAGTACACATTTGTATATGTAGACACTCTTGCAATCACTCTCTCTCACGTATAGTCAATTATACTCCCCAACACTCACATATACTGTCTAAAAACATATATAGTTACTCACATATATACAACTGAGACATCAATTCACTAATCAACACACCTGTACACACAGTTAGCTACCCATACAGCCCTTCCGAGATGCAGTTTTGAATGTATAGAACCAGTGAAACAGCTATTCAGACATGTATGCACAGAGTCAGACACCCCCCACCCACCCAGATAGACACTCAAAAACCCATACAGATACTCATACAAACAATCAATAACCCATATAGACAGTGATGTAGCTACTCACCAACCTATGCACCTGCTTACACACCAACTAAGAGACTAATAGAGACATTCACACAGTTTAGTCACTAATCCATGCATTCAGTAACATACGTTCAATCAGTGACTTATAGAGTCAGTCATGCATCTACTAAATAATCCATTCAGGCACTTATACATTGACTCATTCTTCAATAGACCTTGGCATAGATATATAAGAAAAATGTTTACAGTTTACAGAAAAACACATTCACTGGATGATATCATCAGTGATGTCATCAGTGATGTCATTTGAGATGTAATCAGTGATGTCATGAGTGATGTCACTGACCATGTCACGCGTTTCCCCATGCATTTTCCCATAGGACCTTTAGTCGAAGCATTTAAAAAACCTTACAAATTCACTAAAAAACCATAGATTTCACACATGTTATAGTTAGGAATTAGCATTTAAAAAAACTTGCAAATTCACTGAAAAAACCATAGGTTTCACACATGTTATAGTTAGCTGGACATTTCACTCGTAAAAAACCATTGAAATTCCCCCGTTATAGTTAGTTCAGCTAACTATAACTCGCGCGACCGCAATCCACTGCTGATGATGTCACATATTACATCACTCATGACATGGTCAGTGACATCACTCATGACATCACTCATGACATCTCAAATGACATCACTGATGACATCACTGATGACATCATCCAGTGACTATGTGTCTTTCTGAAAAATACATATTTTTTATATATGTATATCTAAAGGTTAATGGAAGAATAAATAGGTAAATAAGTGTCTAAATGGATGTTTTTCTTTGTAAAATTAATTGTATAACTGACTTATTAACAGTATCTTAGTGAATACAGTGATGTAATATGTGACGTCATCAGCAGTGGATTGCGGTTGCGCGAGTTATAGTTAGCTGAACTAAATTCTTTTTAGATTTTGGCTTTTCCTAATGTTTTCATGCTATTGCCCCTGAGGAAGAAGTCGAATGAACTTTGAAACGCGTTGGGCGCTGCAAAATTCTCTGGTGCGAAATGGCTGGCCTCCTTTGTTAATAAATCAACGGCAGACGAGTGCATCTGGATATGCTTGGGCATTTTGTTTATGAATTCATTACGCGGCAGCCCTACCACGCCAGATTGCACCATCTCAGAAATAAAGAGAGGCTGCGAGGGAAACCCTTCCCGTTCGTATCGGCGCTACCGTTGTGGCTTAAACAGGTCAGCGATCAATCCAGAGCCTTGAACTTGGTATACTTTTATTCTTGCTATGAAACAGAAGGAGCCCACTCAGGGTAACTACACTATCCAGCTTGCACCTGGGCACTCAGCCCTACCCACTCAGGGCGGAACACTATATAATTGCAGGCTGGCTTTTCCTAATGTTTTCATGCTATTGCCCCTGAGGAAGAAGTCGAATGAACTTTGAAACGCGTTGGGCGCTGCAAAATTCTCTGGTGCGAAATGGCTGGCCGCCTTTGTTAATAAATCAACGGCAGACGAGTGCATCTGGATATGCTTGGGCATTTTGTTTATGAATTCATTACGCGGCAGCACTGCCGCGCCAGATTGCACCATCTCAGAAATAAAGAGAGGCTGCGAGGGAAACCCTTCCCGTTCGTATCGGCGCTACCGTTGTGGCTTAAACAGGACAGCGATCAATCCAGAGCCTTGAACTTGGTATACTTTTATTCTTGCTATGAGACAGAAGGAGCCCACTCAAGGTAACTACACTATCCAGCTTGCACCTGGGCACTCAGCCACACCCACTCAGGGCGGAACATTATATAATTGCAGGCTGGCTTTTCCTAATGTTTTCATGCTATTGCCCCTGAGGAAGAAGTCGAATGAACTTTGAAACGCGTTGGGCGCTGCAAAATTCTCTGGTGCGAAATGGCTGGTCGCCTTTGTTAATAAATCAACGGCAGACGAATGCATCTGGATATGCTTGGGCATTTTGTTTATGAATTCATTACGTGGCAGCCCTGCCGCGCCAGATTGCACCATCTCAGAAATAAAGAGAGGCTGCGAGGGAAGCCCTTCCCGTTCATATCGGCGCTACCGTTGTGGCTTAAACAGGACAGCGATCAATCCAGAGCCTTGAACTTGGTATACTTTTATTCTTGCTATGAAACAGAAGGAGCCCACTGAGGGTAACTACACTATCCAGCTTGCACCTGGGCACTCAGCCACTCCCACTCAGGGCGGAACACTATATAATTGCAGGCTGGCTTTTCCTAATGTTTTCATGCTATTGCCCCTGAGGAAGAAGTCGAATGAACTTTGAAACGCGTTGGGCGCTGCAAAATTCTTTGGTGCGATATGGCTGGCCGCCTTTGTTAATAAATCAACGGCAGACGAGTGCATCTGAATATGCTTGGGCATTTTGTTTATGAATATATATATATTATATATATATATATATATATATATATATATATATATATATATATATATATATATATATATATATTACCTACTAGGTAGTTATAGTTAGGACCCTCTTACCATAGGAAATCCGCAAAATTCTATTTTGAATAACTTTGGCGCCGGTCGACGAATCCTCGCCAAAGTTTCAAAATAGGTGGGGCGCTGCGCTCCGCTCCTACCCTAGAAGTCTCGGGGGGATTCGTCAAGCGGGGGCAGAGATAAAAGGGGGGTCCCAAAACGCGTTTTTCCCATGCATTTTTCCATAGGACCTTTAGACAAAGCTACAGCCCGAACGGCTGAACAGAGTTAAATCAAATTTGGCAGAGAGGTAGTCCTCAGGTCAAGGAAGTGCCTTTTGTAGGTTTGGTGTAAATCTGTTCAGTAGATTCTAAGAAAATAGCCTTTAAATCAATATATATATCTGAGCCAGCTTACGGTGCGCTTACGGTGCGCTTACCGTACGCGTACGGTGACGTGCGCGAGCGCGATTCTGATTGGCTGATAGATCTTAGTAAACATTCGAATCGGTCGAAACCAGGAAGCGGCGGCCGCCATTTCGTGTGTTTCAGTCAGAAAAAAAAGGGTGATAACTTAAGAAGGGGGCAAGGAAGAGAGTTACAGACCCCCTAACATTTGAAAGGGGGTCAAAGAAGGACAGAAAAGTACAAAAAAAACATTTATTAATTTTAAAAAAAATCGCGGGGTACGCGTACGGTAAGCTCAACGTACGCGTATGGTAGCAAAAAAAAATAAAAATGAAATGAAATGCAGATTTAAGTGTTTAGATATTAGGGGGCTCTAAAAAGAGCCGTTGTGTTTATGAAGTGATTTTTTAGTGGTACCTACAAGTAAGTACCGATGCAGAGTCTAAGGTTCAAGAGGAAGACTCTGTTCCCTTCATCATTGAAGTGCACACCATCTCCTCTATAAATGTCTTGCATGTCGTAACGCAAGTTGTTGTGGTAAATGGAACCCATACCATAGTCTCGGAGGAAAGCAGAAACAGATTTGTTGACGTGCTTTCTTGCTTTGTCAATCTGTGGACAGAAATGATTGGACCAGTTCCATTTTTGCCTTTGGCATCTGTTAGAAAACACAAAGGCAGTTTTAGGGAAAAGTGAAAACAGTTGTGCAAAGGTCTCCTTCATAAGCATTTCCAGACCTACCCCAGTCAAAGTGCCTAGGTCATTGCCACCACAGTGCACTATTATGAGGTCAGGGTGTTGGATTTGCATGAAGGATTTCACCAATGGAATCAATTGGTGCCACTTTAACCCTCTCTGACCAATCCATTTAATGTCTACATTTGGCAAAGCAAGGTCTCTCACCATACCTGTTTTCTCTGCATTCTTTTCACTCCAGAAGACATAGCTGTGCCCTACAATCCACACTGTGAACATCTTCAAAGGAGAACTGGATGCACTCAGGAGGTGTAATTCAGTAGAATGGTAAAAAGAAATGAAAGACAGTTTGGAAATGGAGGCATACATATATATATATTTTTTTTTAAACTGATTGGCTGTTTGATACCATTCTACAATAAAAACTAGGCTGTATGTGTAAATTTATAGAAGCATGTTTTCTATTGGTACAGAAAAATGTGTTACCAAAGAACAGTACTATGGATTTGCTGTTAGGTTTGAAAAGTCAAGCACTCCTGCTCTTTGGAAATGAAACATTGTTTGGTGAACTTCTGACCTAACTCTGCACAGCAGTGTTTCAAGAGCTGTTGCTATGGTAGCAGGCAGAAGTCAAGTTGGGGGAAGGGTACTAGGCAGAAGTCAAGTTGGGGGAAGGGTACTTTTGGAAAAGGGTTGGTTTTCAACCAATAGAAATGTGTGATTACATTTGAAAAAAAGGGGGAAGCACTGAGATTTGAAACTTACATGTATATGTGTGGAAAAAGAGAGGGAAACTTTGCCATTATCTGGTTCTGCTGAGAGGAGAGAGGTCTACAGAACAGAGATCCTGGCTCTGATAATCTGCTGTTTGAGTGCCACATTTCTTTCACAACTAACTAATTTTAAAGGTGAGTTTAGAGTTTGAGAGGGGATGTATATGGTAAATTAAGAAATGAATAATAGAATTGGAATTCCTTTTGTTGAAGTTGTGTTTATCATTTTCTGTTTTGGGAGAAATTTAAATGTGAGGAACATGTAAAATAATATGGACTATGTTTTCACGATAAATTAAGGTGTACTGGTATAAATAAGGAATACTTTAAGGGTTTGAGGTTGCACTCAGTACTGCAAATACATTCAGCATCAGTAAGGCTGGTTGCCCTTGCTGGAGTGTAGTCAGTCACCCAGGCTACACATGTTGTTGGTCTCAGAAAGCTGTTTGGTATTGCTCTGGTGATTTTACATTTGCATTAGATGGAAAGGGGGAGGTATTTTTTTCTGCAGAAGCAGACTCTTAGCACACAGCCAGCTGCATATCCTGTGGAATCATGCATAGTAATCACAACCGAGTGGGGTTTGAGGTTTCAGTCAGTAATGCAAATACATTCAGCATCACTAAGGCTGGTTGCCCTTGCTGGAGTGTAGTCAGTCACCCAGGTTACACATGTTGCTGGTCTGAAAATGTTGTTTGGACATGTGCTTTTTTAAGAATCTGAAAAGTGGATTCATAATGTGTCAGACTGTAAAAGTACTTATAACTTGCCAAAAAAAAGAGTAGTAAGTGTGCTTTCAAATTGGCAAAGAAATTTCGTTTTGTGACTAATATGAAAACATGACTCTGTGTGCAAATAGGAATTACAGGCAGAGATTTATTGTGTATTGCTCTGGTGATTTTACATTTGCATTAGATGTAAAGGGGGAGCTATTTTTTTGTGCAGAAGCAGACTCTTAGCACACAGCCAGTTGCTTATCCTGTGGAATCATGCACAGTATTCACAACCGAGTGGGGTTTGAGGTTGCAGTCAGTAATGCAAATACATTCAGCATCACTAAGGCTGGTTGCCCTTGGTGGAGTATACTCAGTCACCCAGGTTACACATGTTGCTGGTCTGAAAATGTTGTTTGGACATGTGCTTTTTTAAGAATCTGAAAAGTGGATTTAAAATGTGTCAGACTGTAAAAGTATTTATCACTTGCCAAAAAAAAGAGTAGTAAGTGTGGTTTCAAATTGGCAAAGAAATTACGTTTTCAGACTAATATGAAAACATGACTCTGTGTGCAAATAGGAATTACAGGCAGAGATTTATTGCGTATTGCTCTGGTGATTTTACATTTGCATTAGATGTAAAGGGGGAGCATTTTTTTTATGCAGAAGCAGACTCTTAGCACACACCCAGCTGCTTATCCTGTGGAATCATGCACAGTATTCACAACCGAGTGGGGTTTGAGGTTGCACTTAGTAATGCAAATACATTCAGCATCACTAAGGCTGGTTGCCCTTGCTGGAGTGTAGTCAGTCACCCAGGTTACACATGTTGCTGGTCTGAAAAAGCAGTTTGGACATGTGCTTTTTTAAGAATCTGAAAAGTGGATTTAAAATGTGTCAGACTTTAAAAGTATTTATCACTTGCCAAAAAAAAAGAGTAGTAAGTGTGGTTTCAAATTGGCAAAGAAATTACGTTTTCAGACTAATATGAAAACATGACTCTGTGTGCAAAGAGGAATTACAGGCAGAGATTTATTGCGTTATGCTCTGGTGATTTAACATTTGCATTAGATGTTAAGGGGGAGCTATTTGTTTATGCAGAAGCAGACTTCTAGCACACACCCAGCTGCTTATCCTGTGGAATCATGCACAGTATTCACAACCGAGTGGGGTTTGAGGTTGCACTTAGTAATGCAAATACATTCAGCATCACTAATGCTGGTTGCCCTTGCTGGACTGTAGTCAGTCACCCAGGTTACACATGTTGCTGGTCTCAGAAAGCTGTTTGGTATTGCTCTGGTGATTTTACATTTGCATTAGATGGAAAGGGGGTGTTATTTTTTATGCAGAAGCAGACTCTTAGCACACAACCAGCTGCTTATCCTATGGAATCATGCACAGTATTCACAACCGAGTGGGGTTTGAGGTTGCAGTCAGTAATGCAAATACATTCAGCTTCACTAAGGCTGGTTGCCCTTGCTGGAGTGTAGTCAGTCACCCAGGTTACACATGGTGCTGGTCTCAAAAAGCAGTTTGGACATGTGCTTTTTTAAGAATCTGAAAAGTGGATTCATAATGTGTCAGACTGTAAAAGTACTTATCATTTGCCAAAAAAAAGAGTAGTAAGTGTGCTTTCCAATTGGCAAAGAAATGTTGTTTTTTGACTAATATGAAAACATGACTCTGTGTGCAAAGAGGAATTACAGGCAGAGATTTATTGCGTATTGCTCTGGTGATTTTACATTTGCATTAGATGTAAATGGGGAGCTATTTTTTTGTGCAGAAGCAGACTCTTAGCACACAGCCAGCTGCTTATCCTGTGGAATCATGCACAGTATTCACAACCGAGTGGGGTTTGAGGTTGCAGTCAGTAATGCAAATACATTCAGCATCACTAAGGCTGGTTGCCCTTGCTGGAGTGTAGTCAGTCACCCAGGTTACACATGTTGCTGGTCTGAAAAAGCAGTTTGGACATGTGCTTTTTTAAGAATCTGAAAAGTGGATTCAAAATGTGTCAGACTGTAAAAGTACTTATCACTTGCCAAAAAAAAAGAGTAGTAAGTGTGCTTTCAAATTGGCAAAGAAATTCTGTTGTGTCCCTAATATCACACCATGACTCTGTGTGCACACAGGAATTGTTGACAGAGATTTATTGCGTATTCCATTGCTGTTGCTCGATATGTAACGTCTTACATTACTAAATCTGAAAAAACTGAATTGAAAGAAATGTGGGAAGAGATTTCTCACGAGAAGACTGTCAGTAAGAAGCTGTACAGTTTCAGTTTAAAGATGTTATCGCATCGAGAAATTGGATCCTACGAATGTTCAGATAGGTTATCTTCTGCAAGTCTCTACTCGAAATCACGAAGAAGAATTTGGGCAAGTTTAGGCCTTGCAGCAATGAGAAATCGGGTACTGAAATCTGTTGGAGAAATTGAATATTTGGCCGAGAATGACCCAGAAAGTACAGATATTTTGAAATCAAACATGTTGGACACATATTATCCAAAAAGAAGTCATCATCTGGAGAACATGTGTCTCTATGAAGTGCTGCAGAACTACATTTATTCACGGAAAGCCGCAGAAGACATCAACAATGGAAAATATAAAGTCGTTGGTGAGGAAGGATGTTTGGTGAAGCAAACAAAAGGAAGTTTGATAAATCACAGGAAGCTGAGTTGCGACACTACTGACAAAAAGGAATTTTACTACTTGGCTCTTTTACAGCTGTTTAAACCATGGCGTACAGAGGATGAACTACTGGGAGAATTTCAAAGCTATGAAGATTCTTTTAATGCTTGCAAAGACAGCATACAATGCAGTACATTCACAAATTATCTGCAAATGTTAAATGAAGAAATTGAACAGGAAACTACAATTGCAGCTGAAGTAGCTAGAGACAGTTCTCAAGACAGCCAAAGTTCAGGAACACTCAGTCAAGATCCCCTAGGACAACCAATCGTTGAAAATGAAGCATCAATAGCCATGAATGAAGTGGAAACGGCTATGAATCAAGCTCAAGAAGAATTTATAGACTTACAAAATTTGGAAAGACAACTGAATGAAGAGCAGCAACAAATTTATGAAGAGATCAGAAGCAAAATTGATCACGGATTTCTACTTGAAAAAAAAGAGTGCTCATGCACATCATTTCATCCAATCAGGATGTATGTAAGCGGACAAGCTGGAACTGGAAAAAGTTTCTTAATAAAAGTCATCAGAAGCTACCTACAGCAAAAAACGGATTCTACTTTGTCTTGTGTGGTTACTGCTCCAACTGGGTTAGCAGCATATAACATAAAAGGAATCACCTTACATCGTTTGCTAATGTTACCAGTGGAGCATGAGAACAAAATACAATACAACAAGCTAACTGGAGAAGCATGCTTGGAAGTTTCAAGAGTATTGAAGAAGATGCAAGTTCTCATTATTGATGAGGTGAGCATGGTATCAAACTTAATGCTTGCCTTTGTGCATTTAAGAATGCAGCAAATTCTAAGGACAGACTATGACGTGTTATTTGGTGGAAAACATGTCATAGTTTTTGGGGATCTTCTACAACTTACTCCAGTTAAAGGACAACCAGTGTTTTAATACTGTGACACATGAAGACACAAAGAAGTCATTGGGAAGCATCGGTAATGCAAATATTTGGTCCTTCTTTGAGTACAAGGAACTTACTACTAATATGAGGCAAGCAAATGATGAGGAATATGGAAGTATTCTGAAAGATATCAGAATTGGACTACTCACAGAAGTTGGCAAAAAAGCATTACAGAGTCGGCTGCTACATAATTTATTTCCAAAGGAAGAAATAGTTGCAGAGAAGATATACAAGAACATTGCAGAAAAGAAAAGTGTCATCTGCTTAATGCCAACTCTACGTGAATGCTCAATATTCAATGAGGAGCTTTTAAAATTGGAAAAGGAAGATATCAGGAAATTGGAAGCAGTGGACAAAATTGAGGATGGAAGAATTACTATCACATTAACAGGCACACTGAAAAATAAATTGGATTCACTAGAGAAGAACATTTCCAAAACAGCTGGATTAGAAAAAAATCTATATGTTTGCATGAACTGTAGAGTATTTTTAAGGAGAAATTTGGATGTTGAAAAAGGTTTAGTTAATGGAGCTATGGGAAGAGTTGTGGGTTTTATTAATAATCAGAAAAAAGATGGAATTGAATGTTTAAAAATAAAATTTGATCAGATAGAAGAAGTTAAAGACATTTGTCGTTGTTCAGTTCTTTTCATGCTTGTGAAAGACTTATATGTACGTAGGAAGCAGTTTCCATTTTCTCTAGCATATGCTGTAACTATTCACAAGTCTCAAGGATTGACTGTAGATTGTGCTTTTGT
Source organism: Triturus cristatus (assembly GCF_964204655.1). NCBI lineage: Eukaryota > Metazoa > Chordata > Amphibia > Caudata > Salamandridae > Triturus > Triturus cristatus. Next base: position 242,015,465 of record NC_140582.1, read on the forward strand.
GAACATTGGTTCAACTGTGTTCAAAGAAGGTATGGCTTATGTAGCTTTGTCACGAGTGAAAACATTATCTGGTTTATTCATGATAGACTTTGATGACTCAAAAGTTAGTGCTGATACAAATTGTGTAAAGGAGTATAATAGATTAAGAAGAACCTATGCTCCTCATTTAGGTCAGTATCCTGTGTTGGAGAAACGTGTAGTTTCTCGTAAAAGGAGAAATGAGAATATCTGTAATGAGGATGTAGAGAGGAGGAAAAAAAAGAGGAGTGATGTAATTGCAAGCAAAAAGAAAAAGGAAAATGAAGAAGAGGTTGTAGGATGTCATTTTGAAAATAGCTCTGGTGTCAACTGCTACGCTAATGTAGTGCTGAATGTTGCATTTTATCTGGAAAGTGTGCAAGAGCAGATAATAGTAAATCAGAGAAAAAGATTCTGTTCTGAGTTGAGTCTCCTTTTTCAAAAGCTGAGTAATGATAAAACTCAAATAGAAAGTGCTACTGAAATTAGAAAACTTTTAGATGTATGTTCAGGACGAACAAAGTTTTCTCAAAATGTACAGCAAGAGCACAGGAATTCTTGATGTTTTTTCTTCAGGTACTGGAAGAAGAAGGGGTTCCCATTGAAAATATGTTTGGTGTCTCTTATAAATGGGAACATAGTTGTGAAAACTGTTACAATACATGTGGCTCTAATGTTGATTCTGAAAGGTTTATTTATTTAACATTGCCAGAAAGTAAAACAGTCACTTTTGCTAAATTAGTTAAAGATGCTAATCATAGCATGGAATGCGGTGAGTGTCAATCTGAAATGTTTTCAACGTTAATTTTAAAGGAATACAAACAATATGTAATTTTAATGATGCAACGATGTAAAGCTGATGGTTCAAAATTGGATACTTTAATAAAGAAGTTTACAGGACAGCAATTATCAATTTCAGGAAAAACTTTTGTAACAGTTGCAATAATTTTCCATGAAGGACCTACTGTTACTTCTGGACATTACACAGTTTATCTTAAATGTGAAAAAGGCTGGACACTGTGTAATGATTCCCAATTGATTTTCAAGCAACGTTTGCCTTTTGATTTAGCAAATTCCTATCTAATCTTCCTGAAACCTAAATTTTAGAGAGACTTGGCAAGATCTGTACAAAACAATTTTACCATTTTATTGGATTACCATTGGAATTTTCATAAAAAATGATTTTACAAATTATCATTTGGCCTAATGGAAAGGTAACCAATTGTAATGTGGACTTTTTAAATTTTTAATGAAACTTTGGAAAACCAAAAATTTAGACAAAATCGGTAACATCTGCACAATTTAAATTTTGGAATGTTATTGGATTGCCATTGGAAATTTATTCAAAAAAGATTTTTAAAATTACTATTTGGCCATGAGGAAAGGTAAACAATTGTATTGTGGACTTATTTAATTATTAATTAATCTTTCGGAAACCAAAATGTTACAGAGAATCGGTGAGATCTGTACAATTTAAACTTTAGAATTTTATTGGATTAACATTGGAAATTTAATCAAAAAAGATTTTTAAAATTGCTATTTGGCCTAAAGGAAATGGAACCAGATGTATTGTGGAGTTATTTGAGATATATTTTTGTGATTATACTTCTGAAACAAAAATGTCAGACGGTATTTTAAAGAAATAAGTATTGATATTAGAGATTCTGGGCTTTTTTAAAACAATCTTTGAGATTGTTATTTTTTTTTTGCCCGCTGTTAAATGATGAATGCAATTGCTTTCACAATTTATAGTGAAATGCAATATATTCTGAAAACAGCAAAAAAAAGGCAAAAAATGTTTTGGGGAAATATGTAAATATGTGTACTGTATTATAAAATGTTTTATTAAATATTAATACTTTTTTCTTTTTTTTCAGATTGAGATAGAACATTTTCGAAAACTTGAACCATTTTTAAAGCAATTAAAATTAAATTTCAATTAATAAATAATTTTTTGAGTGGGTATGGTAAGTCAAAAATTTCATGGTCCCTTTTTTCCACTTCTCCACAATCACATTTTCAGTTTTTCATTGTAGTCTCTCAAGGACCTTGTAATGTGATAATTGATTTTTAGTGTTTTTAAAAAAAAAAAAAAAATACGCGTACCGTACGCGTACGGTAAAAAATAAAATAAAAAAAAGTTTAAAAAAATATATAAAAAAAAGTTAAAAGGTAAGGTTGGCTCTTAAAAGAGCCGTTGTGTTCATGCAGGGACAGAGGAAAGAAAGAATGGGAATATTAGTCGGTACGACAAATGTGCTGATCTATTAAATTGTTCACTAGGGCAACACTGGTCTCCCTATGACAAATTAGATCATGACAAGTGGCGCACCGAATTAAAACCCTCGCAAACCGATGGTTGGTTTCCAGAGGACCAGAAAAAGGAGATGCTCCCCCCACAGATGAAGGGCTCAGCTGACCTGCCGAAGATGGACTCGGCCCTGCAGATGATGGACAAGGCTGAGCTGCTGTGGATGTGCTTGGTTGACTTACTGAAGGGTTACCTTCAGTATGTCGAGCATATGTCCTACCGTGTACATCATGAAGGTGTCTCAACATGGTGTGATTCCCGAAGGAATACTTCTTGTTGGGATTCCCTCTTGAAAGTACACGGCCACAAAGCTTACAAGTCACTAAGGGTGCATTTACCTTTTTCTTGCCCTCTGGAAAAGAAAAATACTCCCATATGAAAGAGCTCTTTTGTTTCCTCCTTCTCTGCCTCAAGGTAGTGCTGCTAGCCTCACTCTCTGAAGAGGTCTGCTGTTCTGCCATCGTATCACAAAGACAACTCAGCTCCTTCTCCAAAGGGATCACAAGTAGAAATGAGGGGAATGGGTGTGGTGTAGGAGAGTTCTAGAACTGAAAGTAGTTTCAACCAATCAAAAGTTGTGTTTCATCATCACATGACCCACCGTGCGCGTACGTTACGCTTACGGTGCGCTTACGGTGCGCATGCGCAAAACAGTCACTCCACAACACTTCTGCGTAACGTGCGCGTGTAGCGTACGCGCCCCACGCGCAGTACGCACGGCTACGCAAATTGCGTAACTATACGCAAACAGAGTAGATAAATTACGAACATTGCGTACACCGTACGCTTAACGTACGCGCACTAAAAAAAAAAAATATATATATATATATTTTCTATGTTATACTAATATATCTTACCTGTTTGGTAAAAAAAAAAAGAGAAAAATTGATATATTGCAGTTTTTTTAAAAAAAAAACATAGTATTTTAAGAGAATAAAAAGATTTAAAAAAACTTGTTTTTTTTTTTTAAAAAAAAACACATTTAATATAAGAATTTATAATAAAAATATCATACAAAATCAATAAAAAAAACTATGGGAATCACATATGTTATAGGTAAGAATTAGCATTTAAAAAACCATACAAATTCACTGAAAAAACCATGGGTTTCACACACGTTATAGTTAGAAATTATCATTTAAAAAACCTTGCAAATTCACTGAAAAAACCATAGGTTTCACACATGTTATAGTTAGGAATTAGCATTTAAAAAACCTTGCAAATTCACTGAAAAAAACCATAGGTTTCACACACGTTATAGTTAGGAATTAGCATTTAAAAAACCTTGCAAATTCAGTGAAAAAAACATAGGTTTCACACACGTTATAGTTAGCTGGACATTTCACTCGTAAAAAACCAATGAAATTTCCCCATTATAGTTAGTTAAGCTAACTATAACTCGCGCGCCCGCAATGCACTGCTGATGACGTCACATATTACATCACTCATGACATGGTCAGTGACATCACTCACGACATCACTGATGACATCTCAAATAATTTTGCCATTCTTTCCTTCCTCTGTCCCTGTATTAACACAACGGCTCTTTTTAGAGCCACCTTACCTCTTAGATTTTTTTTTTTTATAATCATTTTTTTGTATTTTTTCCCCGCCATGCGCACCCCTTGTGTTTTTTTTTAAATAAAATGTTTTATTCACCCTTCATGGTCCTCCAGGGACCTCATTTCAAAAGGTAGGGGGTTAGGAACTCAGTACCCTGCCCCCTTTTCACGTTCTGCACCTTTTTTTAAAATTGAAACACACTTGTTTTATTTTTTTTGCATATTTTAACCCATTCTAAATGATTTCTACCCCCAACATGACTTCTGCCTGCTAGCATACCATTAGATCATGTAACAGTTGTGTGTGTAGAGACGTCAGCTCTTCAGCACATAATGTTTCTAATCTAAAGAGCAAGAGTACATTTCACAGATGAAGGGAACAGAGTCTTCCTCTTGATCTTTAGACACTGGATCGATACTTACTTATAGGTACCAAAAAACAATCAATTAACACAATGTCTCTTATTAGAGCCAACCAACACCCAAACTTTTAATGTATTTTTTTAATTCTATTTTTTATACGATTATTTTGTTGCATCTCTATGCTTCCCCGGCATAGGCCTACAAACTGCAGCCATGCGCCAGCGCAGGCTCCCTTGCAACATGGTACAAGGATGCCTGCATGGTGAGGACATTGTTCTTGTGCAGGAAGGGACACCTTCCTGCACAAAAACAATCACAAAAGGCTTTTTCCTCTTTCAATGCGTGCTGTAGAATGGAGGACGCACTTAAATTGGAAAAAACGAGAAGAAATAAAAACATTTCTCCTCGTTGTTCCTCGCAACACCACCTCTAGAGTTGCTTAGCATTCACACACATCTCTACATTTACGATTTCTCGTAAACCTGGAGATGTGTCTAGTTCTTTGTGTGTTGCGTGTGAACACCCAAAACAACACCCATGGAACGCCCCTTCACCGCACAGTGCTGCGTGTGAAGTGGCTGTATTTATGTGGAGAGGAAAAGTCACGCAGGGTGGCTTTTCCTCTCCTTGTAAATATGAAGGAGCTCCCTGCGCCACCAGTACGTTATGAAAAGTGACGGAGTGGTGGCGTAGAGGCCTTGTTAATCTGCCCCAGAGATATAATGGAAATTAAGGGTAAGACAGACAAAGGGAGAGAGACAGAATCAGACACAGAGAGCAAGGAACTGAGAAGGAGTAACGCAGTTAGAATGACTGAGACACATGGAGACAGGGAGAGATACATGTTTGAAAAAGTAGTGATGGAGGCAGTAAATCTAGGGGAGTAGTAGAGAAGGATTGAGGGAGTTACGAAACAGCAGTAAATGAAGAAGACAGAGAGAAGGCGAATGAGAAAAGCAGAGTGAGGAGAAGTGAAAAAAAGGGAGCATGAAAGTAGAGGGGTGAGAAATACAGATATTTCAAACGTACCTGACCAACAAAATAACTTAATTATAAATAAATGTTTTTTTAATTTTCCTAAATTTTCTTTCTCGATCTGAAAAAACAGAAAAAAAAGTATTAATATTTAACAATACATTTTAGAATACAGTACACATATTTTCATATTTAACAAAGTAATTTTTTGCCCTTTTTTTGCTGTTTTCAGAATATATTGAATTTCACTGCAAATTGTGAAACCAATTGCATTCATCACTTAACAGCGGGCAAAAAAATTAACAATCTGAAAGATTGTTTAAAAAAAGCCCTGAATCTCTTCTCAGTAAAACATACCTTGATAGAAATGTAACATATATAATAAAAATATCATCTAAGAACAATAAATATTTGCAATAAATATTGTTTGTAAATCTTGTTGCTTAAGCACATACACCAAAATAATATCTGTCAAAGACGTCCACAAGAGAAATTTTTACCTTTCCATGAGGCCAAATGGTAATTTTTAAATTATTTTTTGATGAAATATCCAATGGTAATCCAATAAAATCGCAATAATGGTTTGTTCAGATGCTGCAATTTGTATCTAAAATTTTGGTTTCAGAAAAATTAAGTAGGAATTTGGTAATTCTGCAGTTGAGAATCATTACACAGTGTCCAGCCTTTTTCATATTTTAGATAAACTGTGTAATGACCAGAAGTTATAGAAGGTCCATCATGGAAAATGATTGCAACTGCAACAAAAGTTTTTCCAGATATTGATAATTGATGTCCTGTAAACTTCTTTATTAAAGTGTCCAATTTTGTATCATCAGCTCTACAACGTTGCATCATTAAAATTACATACTGTCCATATTTATTTAAAAATAACGTTGAGAACATGTCTGATTTACATTGAGAACATTCCATGTTGTGATTGGCATCTTTAACTAATTTACTAAAAGTCACTGATTTACTCTCTGGTAATTTTAAATATATGAACCTTTCAGAATCAACATTAGAGATGCATGTGTTTTCACAACTATGTTCCCATTTATAAGAGAGACCAAACATATTTTCTATTTCTACCCCTTCATCTTCCAGTACCATAAGTATATACATCAAGAATTTCTGTGCATCTTGCTGGACATTTTTAGTAAACTGTGTACATCCTGAGCATACATCTAAAAGTTTTCTAACATCAGAAGCACTTTCTATTTTAGTTTTATCATTACTCAGCTTCTCAAAAAGAAAACTCAGCAGAGAACAGAATCTTTTTACATGATTTAGTATTATCTGCTCTTGCAAACATTCAAGATAAAATACAACATTCAGCACTACATTAGCGTAGCAGTTGACACCAGAGCTATTTTCAAAATGACAACCAACAACCTCTTCAACATTGTCCTTTTTCTTTTTGCTTGGTATCACATCACTCTCCTTTTGTTTTCTCTTCTGTACATCCTCATTACAGATATTCTCAATTCTCCTTTTCCGACAAACAACACGTTTTTCAAACACAGGATACTGACCTAAATGAGGAGCATAGCTTCTTCTTAATCTATTATATTCCTTTACACAGCACTAACTTTTGAGTCATCAAAGTCTATCATGAATAAACCAGATAATTTTCTCACTCGTGACAAAGCAACATATGCCATACCTTCTTTAACCCCTTGGCTGCGGCAGGAATTCCGCCGCAGCGCTGGGGGGGTTTGGGGGCAGCGCGGTGGCGCTGTGCTCATGACGGAACCACTCTGTCATGAGCCACGGTTGAGCTGTGCTCATGACGGAGTGGTTCCGTCATGACTCCGCCCACTGCGCTAATCGCCCGCACAGGCGGGGAATCAGCGCAGCGTGGGAGGAGCGGCGGCCAACGGCCGCAGCATGACGGAACCACTCCGTCATGAGCACACGGCACACGTGGCTCATGACGGAGTGGCTCCGTCATGAGCGCTGAAGGGGTTAAACACAGTAGATCCAATGTTTACAAAAGCACTATCTACAGTTAATGGATGTACATCGTTACAACGCACACTTTTACAACGCATGCACTTACAACGCATTTTTTACAACGCAAAATCCACTACAGCGCATTCCATTACAACGCATGACACTACAACGCATTTTTAAAAACTACCTTTACAACGCATTCCATTACATCACATACTACCTTTACAACGCATACCATTACAACGCATAATATTAAATTGCATTTAAGGTAAGTATTAGATAGTATAGGGGTAAAAATTACTATTCTAACTCCAGGGGGTGCAACAGTAGGGTAAGTGTTGGATAGTATAGGGGTAAAAATTACTATTCTAACTCCAGGGGGTGCAACAGTAGGGTAAGTGTTGGATAGTATAGGGGTAAAAATTACTATTCTAACTCCAGAGGGTGCAACAGTAGGGTAAGTGTTGGATAGTATAGGGGTAAAAATTACTATTCTAACTCCAGGGGGTGCAACAGTAGGGTAAGTGTTGGATAGTATAGGGGTAAAAATTACTATTCTAACTCCAGGGGGTGCAACAGTAGGGTAAGCGTTGGATATTATAGGGGTAAAAATTACTATTCTAACTCCAGGGGGTGCAACAGTAGGGTAAGTGTTGGATAGTATAGGGGTAAAAATTACTATTCTAACTCCAGGGGGTGCAACAGTAGGGTAAGTGTTGGATAGTATTGGGGTAAAAATTACTATTCTAACTCCAGGGGGTGCAACAGTAGGGAAAGTGTTGGATAGTATAGGGGTAAAAATTACTATTCTAACTCCAGGGGGTGCAACAGTAGGGTAAGTGTTGGATAGTATAGGGGTAAAAATTACTATTCTAACTCCAGGGGGTGCAACAGTAGGGTTAGTGTTGGATAGTATAGGGGTAAAAATTACTATTCTAACTCCAGAGGGTGCAACAGTAGGGTAAGTGTTGGATAGTATAGGGGTAAAAATTACTATTCTAACCCCAGGGGGTGTAACAGTAGGGTAAGTGTTGGATAGTGTAGTGTAATATTATGCATTGTAATGGTATGCGTTGTAAAGGTAGTATGCGATGTAATGGAATGCGTTGTAAAGGTAGTTTTTAAAAATGCGTTGTAGTGTCATGCGTTGTAATGGAATGCGTTGTAGTGGATTTTGCGTTGTAAAAAATGCGTTGTAAGTGTAGTGCGTTGTAAAAGTTGCGTTGTAAAGGTTGTTCCCCACAGTTAATCCTTGAGATTTGTGAATAGTTACAGCAGATGCTAGAGAAAATGGAAACTGCTTCCTACGTACATATAAAGTCTTTCACAAGCAAGAAACGAACTGAACAACGACAAATGTCTTTAACCTCTTCAATCTGATCAAATTTTATTTTTAAAAATTGAATTCCAACTTTTTTCTGGTAATTAACAAAACCCACAACTCTACCCATAGCTCCATTCACTAAACCTTTCTCTACATCCAAATTACGTCTTAAAATTACTCGACAGTTCATACATACATAAAGATTCTTTTATAAACCGGCTGTTATCGAGATGTTTTTCTCTAGAGAATCCAATTTGGTTGTCAATTTGCTTGTCAATATAATAGTTATTCCTTCATGTTGTATTTTATCCACAGCTTCCAGTTTGACAATCTCTTCATTTTCCAATTTCAAAAGTTCTTGATTGAATATAGAGCATTCATGTAGTGTTGGCATTAAGCAGATTACAGTATTTTTTCCAGCAATTATCTTGTATATTTTCTCTGGAACAATTTGTTCTGTTGGGAACAAATTACATAGCAATCGACTCTGTAAAGCTTTTCTGCCATGTTCTGTGAGTAGTCCAATTCTGATATCTTTGAGAATACTTGCATAATCATCATCATTTGCCTGCCGCATATTGGTAATGAGTTCTTTATACTCAAAGTATGTCCAAATATTCACATTACCTATACTTCCTAACAACTTTTTCGTGTCTTCATGTGTAGGGGTTTGAAATACTGGTTGTCCTTTAACTGGAGTGAGCTGCATAAGATCCCCAAAAACTATAACATGTTTTCCTCCAAATAGCACGTCATAGTTTGTCTTAAGAATTTGCTGCATTCTTAAATGCACAAAGGCAAGCATTAAGTTTGATACCATGCTTACCTCATCAATGATGAGAACTTTCATTTTTTTCAATACTCTTGCAACTTCAAAACAAGCTTCGCCTGTTAGCTTGTGGTATTGTATTTTGTTCTCGTGCTCTACTGGTAACATTAGCAAACGATGGAGGGTAATTCCTTTTATGTTATATGCTGCTAACCCAGTTGGAGCAGTAACAACACAAGACAAAGTTGAATCTGTTTTTTGCTGTAGGTAGCTTCTAATTACTTTAACCAAGAAACTTTTTCCAGTTCCGGCTTGTCCACTCACATACATTCTGATTGGTTCAAATGATGTGCATGAGCACTCTTTATTTTCATGTAGTAATCCATGATCAATTTGTTTTGTGACTTCCTCATAAATTTGTTTTTGTTCATCATTCAGTTGCTGTTCCAAACTTGGTAAGTTTATTAAATCTTCCTGAGCTTGATTCATAGCTGTTTCCACTTCAGTCATGGCTATTGCAGATTCATTTTCTAAGATTGGTTGTCCTAGGGGATCTTGACTGAGCGTCCCAGAACTTTGACTGTCTTGAGAACTGTCTCTAGCTACTTCAGCTGCAATTGTTGCTTCTTGTTCAATTTCTTCATTTAACATTTCTACATAAGTTGTGAAAGAACTTCATTCGATGGTATCTTTGCATGCATTAAAGGAATCTTAGCTTTGAAAATGTCCAAGTAATTCATCCTCTGAGCGCCATGGTTTAAACAACTGTAAAAGTGCTAAGTGGTAAAATTCCTTCTTGTCAGTTGTGTCGCAACTCAGCTTTCTGTGATTAATCAAACTTCCTTTTGTTTGTTTTACCAAACATCCTTCCTCACCAATGATTTTATATTTTCCATTGTTGATGTCTTCTGTGGCATTCCGTTTATAAATGTAGTTCTGCAGCTCTTCATAGAGACGCATGTTCTCAAGATGATGACTTCTCTTTGGGTAATATGTGTCCAACATGTTTGTTCTTAAAATGTCTGTACTTTCAGGTTCGTACTCTGCTAAATATTCAATTTCTCGAATAGATTTCAGTACCTGATTTCTCATTCCTGCGAGGCCTAAACTTACCCAAATTATTCTTCTGGATTTGGACTACAGACTTGCAGATGATAACCTATCTGAGCATTCGTAGGATCCAATTTCTCGATGCGATAACATCTTTAAACTGAAACTGTATAGCTTTTTACTGACAGTCTTCTCGTGAGAAATCTCTTCCCACATTTCTTTCAATTCCGTTTTCTCAGATTTAGTGATGTAAGATGTGACATACCGAGCAACAGCAATAGAATTGTCAGCTACATACTGTATATCCATGTTAGCATTCCACATGGATAAAATGACTGGGTTGTAGTCATTTATATATTTTGACTCTTCTTCTTCTTAGGTTATAGGTATTCTTAGGCGATTTTCTTGTAATAGTATGTCGCACAGCTGACATAAAACTGTTTACTCTTCCTTTTGAAAGAACAGGTCGTGGAAATCCAAATCGACATTTTGTGTAGAATTTATCTTTACTCTTGTACTTTCTTCGACAGTATTTTCCACACTGATGACTTTGGAAACGTAAAACTTGCTCTTTTAAGTTTTTTTCTTCTGTGCTTTTAGGTATAGCACATGTTGCATATCCTTCAATGAAAGATAAAACTGCATCATCAGAATCTGTTCCAAATTTTGGAGCATCCTTGATCCACACCAGCATATGAATATGAGGAGCACCTCTTGCTTGGTACTCTTTTCTCCAAAAGAATTCCACAACTTCTCCAAGAGGTGGATTTTTTTTATTGCAGATGAAGGACATCATAGCCTCAAATCAGTGATTAAAATATCTGCAAACATTAACCGGATCCAATGAGCACAATTCTCCTGCTGTCTTGTATTGGATGTTTTCAATATTTGAATTTGCCTCTCGAAGAAAATCCAGTAAATCATCCCAAGCGTACTCAGCACAGCTTAGGGTAAGGAACCATGTAGGAGTTCCTAAATTCCGTAACATATATTTCAATTCTCCATGGCGTCGGTACCAATATTCATTAGTCCCACGCTGACAAGCCATCAGATTTATTAATTGTGATTCCAAATGATCATCTCGCTGTTGCACTTTGTTCAGAAAATCCTTTGCAGGCACATTATGTAGATGTACTCCAGTTTTCAAAATGTGATTTACTGCATAAGATAGTGCAGACAAGTCACTTTCAAATAAAAGATGGAACAAATAAGGAATACTTTGACGAAATCTTGGATCTTCTGCATATAACCTTGTAGCCCGATACTCAGAAGCAGGAATCTGTACTGGACGTTCATCATATCGTCCACCTTTTCCTGTAGGAAACAGCTGGGGAAAACTACGAGCTTCCAAGCTCTCCTCCCATACACTCACGGGATTTCCTTTAGCTTTTTTCATCTGAAAGAGATCAATAGTGTTTCCCATAACTTCTTTAGAATGAAGAGGATGTATGCTGAAATGTTCGTAAATTTCTTCTTCTTTTGACTTATCCACTTTTTCAATTTGCCCAGTTGGTATTCCTGAGTCTCCTAGTAAAACTTCTTCATCTTCTTCCATATAAATTGATTCATACCATTTATTATTTCTTTTCAAATATAAATTTGCTCTTTGTACTTTTCGTACATCCACCAGCTCCTGCCAAATTTTCTTGTTCTTTGTAGGTACACCATTAACCAGAATAACTAATGGTTCAGTTTCCAAACTATCTGCATCAATTGTTTCAATATTTTTTTTCAAATCTAATGGCAAATAGACAACTCTTCCTTTTAAACCTCTTTGTAAATCTGTAGGAGGTAATTTGCCTGTTTTGGACTCCATACGAACTATAGTCTGAAAAGGATGGACACATTGAATGAGTATAGACTCATACGTATTTAAATCACTAAGTTCTGCAGGAATTTTAACCAATTCTAAATTATTATGTACAGATCTTGCTGATATTTTATTTTCTTCTAACTTGTTATAACAGTATTTACAAATACGGTGATATTCACCCAAATCAAAACAATTTTCCAGAAATAAATATGTAGCAAAATCCATCCACTTAGTATTATTTTCTTTTTCACTTTTTTTATAAAGATCAACATAGCTTGTTTGATTTTTATAATGGCTTCTCCGGCAACAAATACAAGTAATATTTGGTCTTTCATTAGAGATGATAGTAAATGTTGTCATTTGATCTTCAATTGTTTTGCTAGCAGTGAGTTCTACATTCACTTCCACATTTTCTTCAATAATTGTGTCATTTCCTGCACTTTCTTGCTCTGGACCAAAGTAACAAAACTCAATATCCTCACAAACCTTCTTCACATCTGTTACAGATCCACGGAACAGAGCATTATTCAACTCATTTAACTTTAAAGCTGGACTTTTAGCAAAATACAATCTTCTCACAAACTTTCTCATTTCAGTATGATGAACAGCCAGCATCCTAAAATGGTGAAAAACACTTTGGCAAACTTTCCTAGAAAGACAAGCCAGAGAATGTCCTTGCAAACCAGTATTCTCTCTCACTCTGCATGGATCAGGGGGCATATGTATCAACATCACCATTTGCGATTCTCAAATAGCGATTTTTAAAGAATCGCTATTTGAGAATTGCAAAACGGGATGTATTTAAAAAATTGCAAACTTTTTGCGATTTCTTAAAATTCCTTAATTGTGATTAGCAAATTGCGAAATCGCAATTAAGGAATACCTGCCCATTCATTTCTATGGGCCAGGAGACCCATAGGAATGAATGGGAAGTAATTCTCAAATAGCGAATCGCAATTTGCTAATCGCAATTTGGGAATAATTTCAAAGGTGCAAGGGTGTCATGATGACACCCTGATGCACCCCTGAAATGAGCATGTGTGTGCATATGGCGCACATACATGCATGTATGAGCACCACGTGGCACTTTGTGCATTTTGAAAGGAAATCGCAAATTACCACCAACTGGAAGTTGGTGGTAATTTGCGATTTCTTAAGGATAATTTGCACAACTTGGGTGCTTTTTACATCTCATTTAAGAAATCGCAATTTGCGATTTCTTAAATGCTTCCGCAAAATTAAGAAATCGCTAAATTAGCAATTCCTTAATTTTGCGATGGGATTTGTCTCATACATCCCGATTACCGATTTTTTAATTGCAAACGCTGTTATTTTGCGAATCGCAGCGTTTGCGATTAAAAAATCGTTTGATACATATGCCCCCTAGTCTTTAAAGCACCTTAATCTTCTGTTTAACACTTTTTTTACTATTTTCTCTTAGAAAATCACAAAATATATCAATTGATTCCTGTCATACAGTACAAATACTACTACAATTCCAAGTGTACACTGGGGCATTAGGATGTCTCCCCATAACCTCATCAGCTAACACTTCTTCCTCATTTCTTGGAACCATTTTCTCCTTTTCCATTACACAACCATCCTTAACTTCATAAGCTCGACCACTGGTGTAAACTGCATACAGCAAACTATTACTTTGAAGATAACTCTCTTCATTAAAAAATGGTTCAGTACTTGAACTATGCTTCCATTCTCCTAAGAACACTTTACAAAAGTTTTTTTTTCACTTCTCTTTTTCTTTTGCTTTTTGACTTCATTACATTCACTAATTTATCTAATGTACGGATCCTGTTCAAAATTAAAATGAATAGTTTTCTTTTTAATTCCAAAGCCTTGGCAACAATTGATTCAATATGTTTCCTTTTCTTATAAAATTTGGCTTTCTTCCTATATTTTTTCACATCCTTCAACAAATTGAACATCACTCTTCTCTCAAACATTTTTCTACAAATGTTTTTTAAATCTATTTTTCTTTTTAAATCATTCTTTCTTCTGATTGTACATTAGCATTTAGTATATTCTGTCGATTGTCTGGTTGTTTTCTACTTGAAACATTATTTCCAGTGGATATATTTCTTACATTTTTTCTTTGCTTGAAGATATTTTTAAAAAAATCCTTAGTCTGCTTACCAGAAGGCTTTTTCTTTTTTCCAACATGAGGTTCTTCAACTATTTTTTTTTGTCCAGTTGTCTTCAAATATAGATGTTGTTGCTGTTCTTTTCTCCTTCTTGATTTTATAGTCATCTTTAATTTATTTCAGTGTTGTTCAGCAATACCTGAAAAAAACTAAAAAAAAAATACCTTTATGTAATTTATATATATTACTATATTTTTTCTGAGCTTTTCAGAACATATCATATGAGCTATCCCTTTCCTACGACTGCAAGACCTACACAATAAAAGCTACACAAATTAAATCTCTGACAACAAATTCCTGTGTGCAGACAGACTCATGGTGTGATTCTAGGCAGAAAACGATTTTTCATTGGCAATTTCAAAGCACATTTACTGCTGTGGTTTTAAATTAATTACTGTAAGAGTCTGACACATTTTCCTTATAGTTTAGAGAAGCAGAAAAGAGCACATCTCCTAACAGCTACTTGAGAGCATCAGCATGTGGAACCTGGGTGAGTGATTAGACTAGAGCATAGGAAATGAGTCTTGGTGATGTTGAATGTGTTAGCGTTACACACTACTATCTGAAATACCACACAGTGCTGAATACTTAGCATGGGAGTGCAGGAGAAGCAACTGCCTGTGTACTTAGAGCGTGCTTCTGCAGACTGTGTATTTTCAGGTGCAAGAGAGATCTGCATGGACGCTTGCAGAACTGCATGAAGACTGCACAGATGTATGTAACAGTACATGTGAGGTAAGGGTTAATTGCAGTTTGGAACATGTAGGATCTACCTCACCCATGGCAGGTGTGAAAGGAAAATCTACCCTGTTGTTTTCAAATGTGTTAGCATTTGCCTCTCATTTGTGAGATAGTGATTTCTGCTTAATGCAAACCATCACAGTTCAACAAAACAAGCTGCCCCTTTCCTACGGATGCATGTCTTACAGTACAAGAGTAACACAAATTAAATCTCTGACAACAAATTATTGTGCGCACACATACTCATGGTGTGATTCTAGGCAGAAAACGATTTTTCATTGGCAATTTCAAAGCACATTTTCTGCTGTGGTTTTGCATGTGATAATTACTGTAAGAGTCTGACACATTTTCCTTATAGTTTAGAGAGGCAGAAAAGAGCACATGTCCTAACAGCTACATGAGAGTAGGCCTGGGCAAAATTTCCGTTCCGTTCGCAGAATTTGCGATAATTTGGTATTTCCGCGTTCCGCGGAGAGCGCGGAAATGTAAAAATTTCCGCATTCCGCAGCTTTGCGATAATTTGGTTCTTGCTCGCGCTGTAAAATAATACATTCTCGCGCGCGCGCAATCGCCTTACCTGAATCCCCGCGTTCGCCGACAAGTTTTCCCGATCCGGTCACGTTCTCCATGAGATGTTGTATTGTTTTAGCCATTTGCGCTGTCTCGCGACAGTTCGCGTCCGCAGTGACGTCATACGTCACGCGATCACGTCTTTTTTCTCGCGATCATGCACCGCGAGACAACTGAAAACAAGATGGCCGCGCCCGCAAGCAACCACATGGGTAAGTTGGCGACCCGCAACCATGCAGAAAATCTCGCGAACATGCCGGAAAAAAACTTCCGCATCTTCGCGATATTTTCGCTTGTTTGCGGAGATTTTTAACATTTTCGCGATAATTTGCGAAAGTCGCTTTCGCAAATTCCGCCCACCCCTACTTGAGAGCATGAGCACGTGGAACCTGGGTGAGTGATGAGACTAGAGCAAAGGAAATGAGCCTTGGTGACATTGAATGTGTTAGCGTTACACACTACTATCTAAAATACCACACAGTGCTGAATAGTAAGCATGGGAGTGCAAGAGAAGCAACTGCCTGTGTTCTAAGAGCATGCCTCTGGAGACTGTGTATTGTCAGGTGAAAGAGAGATCTGCATCGACACTTGCACAACTGCATGAAGACTGCACAGATGTATGTAAGAGTACATGTGGGGTAAGGGTTAATTGCAGTTTGGAACATGTAGGATCTACCTCACCCATGGCAGGTCTGGAAGGAAAATCTACCCTGTTTTTTTAAAATGTGAAAGGATTTGCCTCTCATTTGTGAGATAGTGATTTCTGCTGAATGCAAACCATCACAGTTCAAGAAAACAAGCTGCCCCTTTCCTACGGATGCATGTCTTACAGTACAAGAGCAACACAAATTAAATCTCTGACAACAAATTTGTGTGTGCACACAGACTCATGGTGTGATTCTAGGCAGAAATTGATTTTTCATTGGCAATTTCAAAGCACATTTTCTGCTGTGGTTTTGCATGTGAAATTACTGTAAGAGTCTGACACATTTCCCTTATAGTTTAGAGAGGCAGAAAAGAGCACATGTCCTAACAGCTACTTGAGAGCATGAGCATGTGGAACCTGGGTGAGTGATTAGACTAGAGCAAAGGAAATGAGCCTTGGTGACATTGAATGTGTTAGCATTACACACTACTATCTAAAATACCACACAGTGCTGAATAGTAAGCATGGGAGTGCAAGAGAAGCAACTGCCTGTGTTCTAAGAGCGTGCTTCTGGAGACTGTGTACTGTCAGGTGAAAGAGAGATCTGCATGGACGCTTGCAGAACTGCATGAAGACTGCACAGATGTATGTAAGAGTACATGTGGGGTAAGGGTTAATTGCAGTTTGGAACATGTAGGATCTACCTCACCCATGGCAGGTGTGGAAAGAAAATCTACCCTGTTTTTTTAAAATGTGTTAGCATTTGCCTCTCATTTGTGAGATAGTGATTTCTGCTGAATGCTAACCATCACAGTTCAAGAAAATAAGCTGCCCCTTTCCTACGAATGCATGTCCTACAGTACAAGAGCAACACAAATGAAATCTCTGACAACAAATTCCTGTGTGCACACAGACTCATGGTGTGATTCTAGGCAGAAAACGATTTTTCATTGGCAATTTCAAAGCACATTTTCAGCTGTGGTTTTGCATGTGATAATTACTGTAAGAGTCTGACACATTTTCCTTATAGTTTACAGAGGCAGAAAAGAGCAGATGTCCTAACAGCTACTTAAGAGCATGAGCATGTGGAACCTGGGTGAGTGATTAGACTAGAGCATATGAAATGAGCCTTGGTGATGTTGAATGTGGTAGCGTTACACACTACTATCTGAAATACCACACAGTGCTGAATACTTAGGATGGGAGTGCAGGAGAAGCAACTGCCTGTGTACTTAGAGCGTGCTTCTGGAGACTGTGTATTTTCAGGTGCAAGAGAGATCTGCATGGACGCTTGCAGAACTGCATGAAGACTGCACAGATGTATGTAACAGTACATGTGGGGTAAGGGTTAATTGCAGTTTGGAACATGTAGGATCTACCTCACCCATGGCAGGTGTGGAAGGAACATCTTCCCTGTTGTTTTCAAATGTGTTAGCATTTGCCTCTCATTTGTGAGATAGTGATTTCTGCTGAATGCAAACCATCACAGTTCAACAAAACAAGCTGCCCCTTTCCTACGGATGCATGTCTTGCAGTACAAGAGCAACACGAATTAAATCTCTGACAACAAATTCTTGTGTGCACACAGACTCATGGTGTGATTCTAGGCAGAAATCGATTTTTCATTGGCAATTTCAAAGCACATTTTCTGCTGTGGTTTTGCATGTGATAATTACTGCAAGATTCTGACACATTTTCCTTATAGTTTAGAGAGGCAGAAAAGATCACATGTCCTAACAGCTACTTGAGAGCATGAGCATATGGAACCTGGGTGAGTGATTAGACTACAGCAAAGGAAATGAGCCTTAGAGACATTAAATGTGTTAGCGTTACACACTGCTATCTGAAATACCACACAGTGCAAACCATCACAGTTCAAGAAAACAAGCTGCCCCTTTCCCTCAAATGCAAGTCTTACAGAACCAGACCACCACAAATTAAATCTCTGACAACAAATTCCTGTGTGCACACAAACTCATGGTGTGATTCTAGACAGAAAACAGAAATCCTGGGTGATACCTTGACTTATTTTGAAGACATACTCCATATTATCTGACAAGTTCATGGCAGTTAAATTTCTTCCAAAACATAAAATGTAAAACACAACTTTAAAACAAGAATCTCATTTACTTTTTTTTAATCAAAATGCACCACATACATCCCCTCTCAAATTGATAACTCACCTTTAAAAGTAGTTAGTTGAGAAAGAAATGTGGCACTCACACAGCAGATTATCAGAGCCAGAATCTCTGAACTGGACACCTCTCAGCAGAACCAGTAAATGGCAATGTTTCACTCTCTTTTTTCACACATATACATGTTCACTTCAAATCACAGTGCTTCCCACATTTTTTCAAATGGAAACACACATTTCTATTGGTTGCAAATTTAAACCCTTTTCCAAATGATTCCTACCCCCAACATGACTTCTGCCTGCTACCATAGCAACAGGTCATGGAACACTGGTGTGAGCAGAGAGGTCAGAAGTTCAGCACACAATGTTTCTAATCCAAAGAGCAAGAGTGCTTGACTTTTCAAACCTAACAGCAAATCTAAAGTAATGTTCTGTGGGTACACATTTTTCTGAACCAATACAAAACATGCTTTTAAAAAGTTAAACTTACAGCCTAGTTTTTTGTGTAGAATGATCTGAAATAGCCAATGAGCTCTTTTTATTTAAAAAAGTATGTAAGCCTCCATTTTACAACTATCTTTCTTTTCATACTGCCATTCTACTGAAAGACTCCTTCTGAGTGCATCCAGATCTGCTTGAAAGATGTTCACAGTGTGGATTGTAGCTCATAGCTATGTCTTCTGGAGTGAAAAGTATGCAGAAAAAAGAGGTATTTTCAAAGATCTTGCTTTGCCAAATGTAGACATTAAATGGATTGGTCAGAGAGGGTTAAAGAGGCACCAATTAATGCCCTTGGTGAAATCCTTTCTACATCTCCCACAGCCTGACCTTTTAATTGTGCACTGTGGTGGAAATGACATAGGCACTTTAACTGGGGTAGGTCTGGAAATGCTTGTAAAGGACACCTTTGTGCAATTGATGTAACTTTTTCCACAAACTACCTTTGTATATTATAATATATGCCAAAGGCAAAAGTGGAACTGGTCCAACCAATATTGTCCACAGATTGACAAAGCAAGAAAGCACGTCAATAAGTCTGTTTCTGCTTTCCTCAGTGACTATGGTATGGGTTCTATATACTACAACAACTTGCGTTACAACATGCAAGGCATTTATAGAGGAGACGGTGTTCATTTCACTGATGAAGGCAACAGAGCCTTCCTCTTGAACTTTAGACTCTGCATCGGTACTTACTTGTAGGTACAAAAAACACTCAATAAACACAACGGCTCTTTTTAGAGCCAACCAACATCTAAACACTTATACTTGATTTTTTAATCTATTTTTTTAATGTTTTTTTTGCCACCGTGCGTGCACCCCGCGAAATTTTTTTTTTTTTTTTTTTTTTTTTACACCTAAGAGGTCTTTCATGGTCCCCCTGACAAGGCCTAGAGGGTCAGGGACTCTCTACCCTGCCCCCTTTTCACGTTTTCCTCTTTTGTTTTTAACTCTCTTCTACCTCTAAAACTCAAAATGGCGGACGGGGGCTCTAAAACTCAAAATGGCGGAAGGAGGTGCGCGCACCGTGCGCGCAACCCGCGATTTTTTGAAAAAAAAATTTAAAAAATTTCACCGTTCGGGGTCCTTCAGGGACCCCCTGACAAAGGCTAGGGGGTCAGGAACTCTCTACCCTTCCCCCTTTTCACGTTCGCCACCTTCCTTTTCCACTCTCGCACTGAAAACAAACAAAATGGCAGCCGACACTTCCTGATTTCGACCGATTCGAATGTTGACTGACATAAATCCACCAATCAGAATTACGCTCGCTCACGTTAGGGTGCGCGCACCGTGCACGTACCGTACGGTGCGCGCATATAGATATGTATGTGCTTTTAACTGCAATTTTCTCAGGAACTACTGAACAGATTGACACCATAAATGCAAAAGGCACATGCCTGACCTGAGGACTACCTCTCTGCCAAATTTCAAGTAATTCTGTTCAGCCGTTCGGGCTGTACCTTCGACTAAAGGTCCTATGGGAAAATGCATGGAGAAAACGCGTTTTGGGACCCCCCTTTTTTCTCGGCCCCCGCTTGACGAATCCCCCCGAGACTTTCAGGGTAGAAGCTGAGCGGAGCGCCCCATTAGTTTTGAAAATTTAGCGAGGATTCGTCAACCGCCAGTAGATAATATATACATATCATGAGTGAAGTAATATGTGAGGTTATAAACAGTGCATTGCAGGGGAACGAGTTATAGTTACATCGCTGATGACATCTCAAATTACATCACTGATCACATCATTCAGTGACATTGAAAGATAGTGACTCGCCACAAGGCAGTCTGTATGGTAACGCTTGTAACTGTGAGATTTTGTTAAAACCTATCACTGTAAAAATCAAATATTTCTGCGATTAGACTCTTTTTTACCCTTTTTAAGAACATTATCTGATCGCATCTGCTGAATTGGATTTGTTCTTTTAAACTTGCTTGCACTCACACAGTTTTGAATTGTTGTCACTTTTAAACTGGCCTGCGTTCATTGCCTTCGCCGTTAACCGGCATTGTAAGACTTTTGCACTTCCGCTTGGCCATACGCGGTCTAGTGCTTGGGGGGAACAGCTGCTGCACAGCAGAGCTGATTGGTTGGTGGGCGGAGGGAAGTTGTTGAAGGGACAAGCTGGAGCGGACGCGCAGTGAGAGATAGTGACTCGCCACAAGGCAGTCTGTATGGTAGCGCTTGTAACAGTGAGTTTTAAACTTTTAAACCTACTTGCACTCACGCAATTTCGAATAGTTGTCACTTTCAAACTGGCCTGCGTTCATTGCCTTCGCCGTTAACCGGCTGTGGGAGGACGGGTTGGATAAACAGACACGGAGGCTGAATATATTTTCCAAAGGTGCTCTTTTTATTGTCAGTAATGTTAGGTGGTGCGACACTGGGTTTTCCTTCTTCCTCTTTTTGGTCCGTTCTTGATGATTTGGGCTGGAGGTTGTAGGAGGTTGGATCCGGCTCGTCTGTTCCGTCGGTATCACCCCGTAGGCTCATAAGAGAGGAGAGAAAACAGTCATCAGTCGCTGCTGTGAGGACGGCAAGTGCGTTTTATAAGTCTACCCGTCACCACACCTGGTGGGTTACGATTTTTTAGGTCTAAGACTCGAAAATGCGGACAATTTCTCCAGACCGATTCATGGAGGGGGGGAAGGAAGGAAGTGAGTGGAAGATTCAGAAACAAATGATTTCTATCAGGTTCGTGTCTTTAGAATGTTAGGGTAGACGGTGGTCGCATTACTGGGAGGTGCATCTGGGAACTGAATAAGGATGTGCTCCACACAGAGTTTGTTATGTCAGTTCCTCTTCGGGGTGCCCCTTCCCTGCTAATCCACCCGCCTACCGCTGCCCTCGTAACCTCCCTTACTATCCCTGGAGATGCAGTCACTCACCAGCTCTGCCGCAACTCTCCTGAGTTGCGGCCGCTCTCCAGCCTCCTCTGATGGATACCACCACTCCTCGCTCCACTGCTCCTCTGGCTCCTGTTCGTCTCGACAAACGTCCTCGTCTCACTGTTTCTCCTCCGCGTGGTTGCTGTCTTCGCTCCTCCGATACTTCTCGTTCTGTTTCTCACTGTTCGCCACTCCGGTGTCGGTCAAAGACAAGTCTCCTTCGTTCTGCTCCTCTTTCATTGGAAGTTGACAATCACTTCCGGGGTTATCTCCTCCTACTTCCGGCCTCGTGTCTGGATCCCGCTGTAAGGAGACAGGAGAGGTGGGTGTGTTTAGCTATTCCCACCTTCATATTGTCAATCTGTGGACAGCGGACTCATAGAGAAACAGCGCGTCTGGATCGGGGTTCCTTGTTCTCAGGTAAGAGTCCAGTCCTTACGCCCGCCTTCTCACACTGGCATTGTAAGACTTTTGCACTTCCGCTTTTCCATACGTGGTCTAGTGCTTGGGGGGTAACAGCTGCTGCACAGCAGAGCTGATTGGTTGGTGGGCGGAGGGAAGTTGTTGAAGGGACAAGCTGGAGCAGACGCGCAGCCGCTGCCCGCGTCCGCAGCAGGTGCGCTGCTGGTGCTCCAAAGGCAAGCCCGTATGCGCCTGTCCGTGCCTGGCCGGGGCCAGGGGCCAGAACCCCTGGCCCCCGCTGTCCTATTCAGCAGTAGAACTGCGATCCCTCGCCACAGGCAGCCATGCTCTAGACGCCACTACTATAGTCAAGCTGCTAACAGAAGACCTACTGGAAAATAATGGGACTGAGTGTATACATATGTCCCTGGGCATATCAGCCCAGGAAAACATACACCTAAATAATCCATTAGGTCTCAAGATAGTGGTTCTCAATACCCGCTCCCTACAGAAGCACCATCTTGAAGTTTTTACCCTCCAACAAGACAGAGATATGGATATTCTGGCCCTCACAGAAACCTGGTTAGGGGACTCGTCAGCACCAGACATTATTGCTGCTCTTCCGGAGGACTTTGATGCCCTTTGGCAAAACAGACCAGGGGATACTAGAGGAGGGGGGTAGCCTTCTTTTTTAAGAAATGTTTGATGGTCACTAAGATAACGGCCGAGAACTTTGATAAGGCAGATATTCTAGGAGTTAAAATCTCCTTTAAAACCTCTTGCATTCTTCTCTTGGTGGTATATCGCCCCCCCAGCACCACCCCCAGTTTTAACGATCTCTTTCTGGAGCTTATCTCTGATTTATGCTCCAGATATAGACGCCTCCTCGTAGTTGGCGATTTTAATTACCGCTTGGACAAAGCTCAAAGAGAGCCATCTGCCAGTCAATTCGAGACTGCAATGCTTTCAATGGACCTCCATCAATGGGTCAATAGCCCCACTCATAATAAAAGGGGCCATACCCATGACCTGATCTGAACATCGCAGCCTTGGGAGGCTATAACCAACATTAGTCCCTGCGCTTGGTCCGATCATTCAATACTTAGATGTTGGGTCCCGAGTGACAGTGAGCCATTTCAACCCCCACCGGTGTGGAGAAAGGTGAAGAACTGGAGGAAAATTGAGGCAGATCATTAAGTAGACACCCTGCTCACACTTCCTCCTTTAATAACTTCAATAATGAATCTGGATGAGGTGAGTGAAGCTTTTTCGGCTAATTTAAGCGAAGCCATTGACAAAATTGCTCCAGTACAGGAGAAAGTCAGAGACAAGGGTAAGAGGGCCCCATGGTTTACTGAATCTCTGAGAGAAAGGAAACAAAGTCTCCGCCAAGGTGAGAGGCGGTGGCGCAGAAGGTATGACTCGGCTGAGTTGAGTACCTATAAAGCCAGCCTTGCCGCCTATAAGCAAGCTATTATGAATAGGAAAGCAGAGTACTATGAGGGAAGGATTGCAGAGGCAGCCAACATACAGAAAGAGACTTTCACAATCTTGAAGGAATCAAGCCAAAAATCTGAGAAGAATTCTACGGTCGCACCCATTGACTGTAACGCCTTTTAGGCTTTTTTCCTTCAGAAAGTGAGGGATATTATCTCAGAAATTAAGAACACCTCGACCAACCAGGACTCCTTTCCCCAGACCAATTTCCCTCCCCCCTGGATAGACAACTGACAAACTTTCTCAAAATAGATGTGGCCTCTCTGTCTTTGTTAATGAACCACACCAAATCAGGCTCCTCGGCAGACCCTTGCCCTCCGAAGATTTTTCGACTGGCCCTTCCAGGACTGGAAAAACAGATCCTTATGCTTCTGAATAACTCTTTGGAAATTGGATATTTACCGGCCAATCTAAAAGAAGCTCGGGTTACCCCTCTGCTAAAGAAGCCAGGTGTGGATTATAGACCTATCTCCCAGCTCCCCTTCCTGGCAAAAGTGATAGAACAATACGCATTGAGGACACTCTTGAACTACTTGGAGGACCACCAGCTACTCCAAGCACACAGGCGGGTTTTAGAGCCTATCATAGCACTGAGCTAGTGATGTTGTCTGTCCCGGACAAGCTCAGAATTATGGCTGACAACAAACAATGAGTGCCCTGATTTTATTAGATCTATCAGCGGCATTTGATATGGTCAGCCATAAAAAGCTGTTGTACCGCATTTTAGATCTGGTATAAATAAAACAATATCTCAGCCGGATTCATTAAGACTGATAATATTTGTATGTGTACAGGACATTACAATAAAGTAACAAAGAGCGAGAGCCTTCAAGATATTTGTTAAATGTGCTCTTGGGCATCAGAGAAATACACAACAGTTATAACAGTACTGTTAGGCATGAAAGCGAAGGCAAGAGCTCTGATACTTCCCTCTTTCCATACAGCACTCATCAAATAGGCCACCCGGTCCTGAAGATGATCCTAACTTAACAGGATTGAAACGCCTTCGACCCTTGCCCATCACCCAAAAACGCCTCAGGCGCACCTCGAACTTTGGTTCTCCAAAACATTGGAAATGACAATTTATTTATCTGAAATAATTACTGTGTGAACCTTTTTATCTTGTATATAATTTACATCACGTTTTCCTTGCGCCTTGCGCTGTAGTGTGTTTTTTCACGTTGTCACTTGCGCCGTCACTTCCTGTCACGAGCACGATGTGCACTTTTCTTTTGAGTTGCCTTCGCATTCATGCCTAACAGTGCTGTTATAACTGTTGTGTATTTCTCTGATCTTTTAAAAAATATATGATGCCCAAGAGCACATTTAACAAATATCTTGAAGTCTCTCGCTCTTTGTTCCTTTATTGTAATGTCCTGTACATACAAATATAATCAGTCTTAATGAATCCGGCTGAGATATTGTTGTATTTATACTGTACCTACCCAGATCTCAGCTTGGTTTATGGGTTATACTCCTGTGGTTCTTTCCTGCGTTTTAGATCTGGGCATCAGCGGGCTAGCATATCATTGGCCGGACTCGGAGGGTTCAGCTGGGTGAGCTTTTATAGGCCAAGGACATCCTTACCTGCGGCGTGCCCTAGGGCTCCGCATTGTTCCCGCTCCTTTTTGACATCTACCTGCAACCCCTGGTGGAGACCCTGGCACACATGGATTGCTGGGTTTTCGACTACACAGATGATACCCAACTCCTCATCCGGATTAACAACTCTCGCCTCACCCAGGAATCGGCGCAAAAGCTACTCAGATTCACAGTCAACTGGATGATGGCCAATTCTTTGAAAATAAATCCGGATAAGACCGAAGTGCTTGTCATCTCAACTGGAACTAGCCCATGGTGTGATCTTTTCTGGCCACCGGAACTGGGGACTGCCCCCACACCGGTCCCAGTTGTAAAAAGCTTGGGCATAAAAATTGACTTGTCTATGTCCAGCCAGGTCACCTCGGTGGTGGGAACCTGTATAGGGTTGATGAGGCAGCTGCAGAAACTTGTCCCCCTTCTGTCAACTGCCTCATTTTAGGCAATTGTATCTGCTACTGTCATCTCAAGGCTGGATTATGGGAAGGCCCTTTACATCGGGCTCCCACAAAAACTCATTAAGAGACTGCAGGTAGTGCCGAATGATACTGCCAGGCTCATCTATAGACTTCCTAGAAAGACTCGTGCTACCCCCCTTCTACACAAATTGCACTGGCTCCCAATCAGACAGAGAGCTCAGTTTAAAGGCCTCTGTATTGCCCATAAAGCAATTTATGGCCAAGCACCAGTATACGTAAAAGAACGCCTGGAGAACTATGTTCCTGGCCGGACGCTGCCTGCCATTTAGTCTCTCCCCGGTATACCACCAACTCCAAAGGGGGTAGAGCGATCTCCGTCATGCTCCCACAAATTTGGAACAACTTACCTGAGCATCTTCGTAGGGAACCAGTCCTTCTCACAATTAGAAAACAACTCAGGGGGAGGAGCCAAGATGGCGACCGGGACGGCAGCGTAGACTCCCGGCTCCGTGAACCTCCGCACCCCGCACGGATATCCTGCCTGAGATCCTCAACTTGTGCTACGTGGTCGTGTTTCTGAAGGAGAGGGGCTCCCGACTGTGTGACTCCGAGGTTTCTAGCCGTGCTATCGCCGGAGAAAACTGCATCTGAACTTTGCGGCCTGTGCGGCCCTGGAGCCGGGACATCGAGTGGGCGCCGTGGCCGGGTGGCAGTGCGACAACAGCGGCCGGTGGTGACTGGGTGGAGTCGGCCCACCGAAGCGGTGTTAAACTCGGCCTACATTTCGGCGTGGTCACTTCTACTGCCCAGTGTAGCTGACCGAGTGCATGACCGGGGGTGCAAATCTTAGATCCTCCGGTGACTGCCCCTGCCTTGCTGGTGAGCTGCCCGGCCGCCGCCCGTATCCTGCCCCGATCATTGTGGGCCGCCCCCGGATTTCTACGGGAGCTGGTCCGTGGTGGGGACGACTGTTGCCCGTGACCACGGATAGTTTTTTGCCTGCCCCCGGAACCCGGTCACCCGCGACGTGGACATCGCGACGCTTGTCCCGGGGTCCCGGCCCCGGTGAGGGTCGGGCATACTTGGCGGCCATCTTGGGTCGATGAAGCCCACCATCCTGTCCGCTGGGCCGCAGCGGGCCTGTGAGCGTACGATTCTTGGGAGTGTGGCGGCGAGATCACAGAGAGCTGAGCTGGGGAACGGCGACCTCCTCGAGGCTCTTGGTACTCTTCACTCCTCCTTGGTTCATGGTTTCGTGATCTTGGGGAGTAAGCTCGATGGTGTGGCATCGGAGTTGGGGCAGTGGCGGCCCGCCTGTCCGCACGAACACAGAGTCTACCCACACTGCGCGCAGGAGGACGCTGTGGCGGCCCCCCCTGAGGTTAGTACACGACTGGACGCCCCGGCCAGTATGCTACAGTGTGTTCGACCTTCTGAGGGCCTGATCTGTCCCGGAGGCGTTGGACTTGAGTGGGATGTGGTGGCCTCATCCCGTGCATGCCCTCCTGCGACCCAGAGACAACTCCAGCAACTAATGTCTGTTTTGGCTGCTTCTGCCTTCCTGAGCCTTGCGTGCAGTGCAGACCCTAGGGCAGCACTGGGAAGCCTGTTTCCTCACGCGGCGGACTGTGTTGATGCTCAGAGACTTCCACCCCACCTGTGTGCGTCGCTTCTCTGTCATTGTTGGACATTCCTCTGCCTAGGAACATTGGGTATGGTGCTGGGTCGAGGGGTTGGCATGGGCAGAATTCCACAGAGTGGTCAGGGATGAGGCTGGCCCCTCGGGGGTGGTCGCCTAGTGGACGGGCGGGCTTGGGGTGGTGTGCTCTCCTGACATGGCTACTGGCACAATAGGTGCATAATGCTCCCCGTTGTGGTTTGAGAAGATTGTCTTTGTGCTGTTCCTTGTTCACTTTAGGGGAACCTTACCGTGCGGGAGGGAGAAGCCGGGGGTCTGTTATGAAGGCCCTCCTCCAGTTTATAAATGCTTTCTCAAACCCCCGTCTGGTGGGGGTCCTTTCCTACTTCTTTTTCCCTATTCTCCTACATTTCGGGTCTGGTTCCAGGGCGACAGGCACACTGCTGGGGGGGGGGGCCGTACTCATCTGCAGAGGTGCAGGGTGGGGGGTTGGGGGAGGGGACTCTGTATTCCTTCATCTTTTTCCATGGCCTCCTTTTTCTCCTCTGATTCTTTTTGTCTTTCTTTTTCTGGGATCAGCGTGATACACCTCCTTTTGCTATGCCTTGTTGCCGTTCCATGTGTTCACAACTTCCGGGGTGTTCTTGGGGAGTTCTGGCGGGGGACTGCGGGCGCAGCTGTAGACTATGTTTTTCTCCATCCTGATGTTCTTGTATTTGCGCCATTGACCGAATAGATTGCTGTAAATCGCTAACGTTCATTACTCTGCATATCCGTGATCGTTGTTTTCAAATTGCTTGTCACCTGATCCTTCTGCCTTGTTACATCATAAAATGAAAACCTCTTTCTCCTGGTGCCCTACTTACGCTGTCCACAGTATAAGCAGTACGATTTTGCTCCCCGAAGTGCTGCCTGTGTTTATACTTGTCGTTCTTGCTCTGATTGCTTAGCGGCCGGCCCTGGGGGGTTGTAGGCCCATACTTGTTCTTCTTGAACTGTCAATAAAGGTATTCAAAAAAAAAAAAAAAAAAAAAAAAAAAAGAAAACAACTCAAAGCGCTCCTATTCAGGGAGATGATAGTCACAGTATAAGTCTGCTGCCTGCTGATTGCCGTCTGTGCTTCCGATCACTCTTTCTAAAAAGCACTTAGACGCCAGAAGGTGATTTTGCGCTATGCAAAATACATTTAACATAACATAACATTGATTGTTTTTAAAACATTTATGAGTGTTAAATATATATATACCAAGGTGTATTTGATGAATCAGTGGGTACATTAGTTCTTGTATGGATGATTCAGTGGGTGAGTGACTGACTGTATAAGTGAGTGATTAGGTGTCTTGGTGAATGTATGGGTGAGTGACTAGGTTGTGAGAATGTCTGTCTATCTCCAGTAAGACCCACACAGCTGGATTGCTGAGAGGTCGTCAGAGGCCATTTTATGTTTCTCCACCACTGTGCAAATGCACCTCCTGGCACACTGCTACTTGGGGGATGAAGTCCACTTTAGTCCTAAGGCCCTCAGAAGGCAAGGAGACCTCATCCCCCCACCAGCAGTGCATGGAGAGGCTCATTTGCAGAGTGGAGGAGAAAGGGGGAGTGGCCTTGGACCACCTCTCAGCAATTCCACTGTGTGGGGCTTGCTAGAGGTAAAAGGATGTCTTGTTGGCCCCTAAGGACCCTCATCAGCCAAGGGGACTTCATATTCCAACCAGCAGCGCACCAGGAGATGTGTTTGCAGAGTGTTGGGGATAAGGGACAGGCCACTTGTGAGTTGCTGACTTTCCCCCCCCCCCTTTTTTTAGGTAGGGGGTTGTGTGGCCTCCTTTCCCTGGTCTGTTTTGGGCCCCAGGGATCCCATCTCCCGGGCCTGCCCCTTTCAAAA
Source organism: Triturus cristatus (assembly GCF_964204655.1). Classification (NCBI taxonomy): domain Eukaryota; kingdom Metazoa; phylum Chordata; class Amphibia; order Caudata; family Salamandridae; genus Triturus; species Triturus cristatus. The sequence goes on from NC_140582.1 coordinate 242,044,678, forward strand.
AATTGTTTAATATAAATAAATATTATAAATATGTAAAAGAGGAAGGAGGCCCACCCCTTCCTTGGGCCAATTTTGGCCCCGAGGACACCATCCCCCTGGCCCTGCCCTGTATTTCTTTCTTTTATTTATTAATTTATTTTTAAATGGGATGGTGGCTGCCCCCTCCTCCCTCAAGGGGCCAATATCAGCCCCGGGTTCCCCATCCCCCAGGGTCAGGCCTTTATATATATTTTGTTGTAAAGCAGAGGGCGACCACGGTCCCGCTCCCCAGGCTGCTTTCAGTCCCTGGGGCCAGCCCTTAACTTATTTTTTTTTAAAGGAGAGGGGGCACACCCAACCCCACCTCCCTGGAATGATATCGGGCCTGGGACCCCATCACCCGTGGCCTGGCTGCTTCTTTGGGGACCGCAGGGGGAGCCTCAAGGCTCCCATGGTCCCTGGCGGCCCTGGCTTCTGCTGGAGCTGGCATTGCTTGGAGACCCAGGGAGCTTCTGACATGCAGATACCTAGATCTCAAAGCAATGTCTGTTTCCCTGCTTGCTTGAAAGTAGGCAGGGAAACAAACATTCTATGCTTTCAAGAAGCAAGAGCATTTTCTTCTCTCGGTTGTTGAAAGCAGAGCTTAATTTGCTATGGCATAGAGGATTCGATGCTCCTGCCATGCCGTGGCAAACTACAATGTCCTGGGGTGGGCACCATGGGACATTGCTGGAGCCGGCCCTGGGGGTGGCGATCTGCAGGGCCATCTAGGATCCCCCTCCTTTTTTAAGTAAGCCCCGGGGAGGTGGAGGTCCCCAGGGCTGCAGGTGATGCACAGCCCCTGTATTTAGTTTAAAAGAGTTGCGCTGGGGAGGTGGTGGTTCCTGGGGCTGCGTGGGTGGGCAAAACCCCCCCAATGCATCAATATATAATTATGTCCCACTGATGTGGTGGTCCCTGGGCTGTGGGGGGTTGTGTGGGCCTCCTGCATCCCTAGCCTATTTAGCCCCGGGGAGGTGGCGGTCCCAGAGGCAGAAGGTGAGGCTGTAGGGCATCCATGCAGTAAAGGGGGTGGAGGCCACGCACCCCGCTTCCGAGGCTACTTCCAGCCTCGGGAATCCCATTTCCTTGGTCTGGCCATGTATTAAGGGGGAGGGGGAATGCAGCCCCACTCCCTAGTTCAATTTTGACAACAGGGACCCCATCCTCCAGGCCCTGGAGGTATATGTAAAGGGGAGAGGGGCCGCACCTGAGCAAAATCTACTATAACTTGAGCACCTCTGTACACACTGTAAGCCAACTTGCTAGACAGACTAAATTAACTATAACATGTGCCTTCCCCATGCACTGCTTATACCCTTTCATATTACATCACTTATAGCATGTTAAATCATAGCTTTCATATTTACACGCAGGACACCTCAAGTGATATAATTTATGAGAACACTGTGCATGGTAGAGGGCTGAGATATGGCCCAGACCCCAGGGCCAATTTAAAATAAGGGGGAAGGGGGCATCAAGTGTCCTCCACGAGCCTCATTAAACTCCAGAACCCCATCCCCTAAGGCTAAACTTTAAAAAAAGGGAGGGGTCATGCAAAACCCCTCCCGAAGCCTGGAAAGGATGAGGACTCCATCCCCTGGGGCTGATTTAGAATAAGGGGGAGGGAGTGTGCAGACTCCCCCCTTAACCTCAATAGGCCTCAGAGTCCTTCTCCTAGGGGTAAACCTAATTTAAGGGGAGGAGGCTGCATACCTCCCCCAACCTTGAAAGGCCCAGGGACCTCATCCCCTGAGGTCCGGCTCACTCACTGTGGTCCGGGATCCACCCCAGGACACTGGGTAGGGAAACACATGTCTGCTCCCACCCAGAGGGAGCTTAAAAAATTCTCCCTCTGGCTGTGGAGGCACACATATGTTTCCTTGACTGCACTCTCATGGGCAGGGAAACTCAGATTTCTCCCACTCAGGGTAGATGGATAAAACTGCTGCTCCCACCATGTGGGAGCAATGCTGGCTCCTGAAGCACCCAGGATCCAGGCATGAAGGAAGCCAATGGGGTCTCTAACTCACACCCCCACCATGCACAACTTTGTCATCAATGAAGCCATTTCACATGTTGTAGTCATGTTATCAATGATATCACATAACATGTCTCAAGTGATGTAATATATGGGGTTATCAGCAGTGCATGTCGAAGTGCATGGGTTATAGTTATTATATTTGCCATAACTAGTGAATTTCAGGTTTTTTTTTAGCATAAAACGTTATGTTGTCACTTATATTTATAAATCGTTACTTTTTACGTTTTTTTAATGTAAAGTAAGATATCATTAAAATTCCTAACTGTAATGTCGCTTTATCCTTTGTTTTTTTCCAGTACATTTCTAGTTTTTTTATACAAAATAATATTTTATTACCAAACATAAAGCCAGCCCCAGGTCATGCTGTGCACAGCTTGAGATTGGACACAAGGCCTGCCCAGCAACAAGGCCCTGTATCCAACCCCTCTGTGGGCAGCCAAGCCCCACCACACAAGGTCTTTGGAGGTTTGCTCTGGGACTGGCCAACACCCCGCAGTTAGCCAATCCCCTGCTGTGCACAGCCTTTCACTGTGCACAACATGGGGTTCACTGCAGGGCCGGCATCCAGCACCCTACCACCCCATGGCAGGCAACCCACACTGCACTGCCTTGTCCCCTTAATTATTTTTTTTGATCCCGCATGTAACCTGCAAGAGCAAGCGATGATCCATGCTCTTGTGGAACTACCACAGGTTCATGGAAATGCAAACAATTATATTTTATTTTAATTTGGGCCTATATTCCTGGGGTCAGGATACCCCTACCCAGCTCCCATATACTTGATTTTTTTAATGTTCAGGACACAGGGACCAAGTTCAAATGTACTGAATGGCAGTCACAACATTTCTCTTCATGTTGCAGCCAGCTAAGCAGAGCATGAGGACCTGCTGGAGTCTCTCACTCCAGCGGGAGCATGTTGGCCAATGGAAAAAAGACCTCTCAACCAATCAGATGGCTCCAGTTTTTTATTTGCACGAGTGTAAGCCCCTGGCATGACTTTTACGAACCATCCGGATTTACAATATTTTTTAACCTTAATTTCTCAAAAACTACTGAAGAGATTTACAAAAAGTACTGTTTCTGTCCCAGATCAAGCTCACTTCAAAACGTAGTGTAATTCTGTTCAACCTTTTGGGCTGTAGCCAAAACCTCTATATAAAATGCAAGGGGAAATTAGGTTTTAAAGACCCACCTTTTTTCTTGTCCCCTGCTTCACAGATCCCCACATAACTTTTCATGAAAGGGTTGCGGGGATGCACATTTTTTAGGAAAGTTTTGCAAAGATTAGTCAAACAGCACCGAAGTATTTAGCAAACCTAAAAATGCTCTTACTATGGAAATACAGACCTAGCTATAAGTGGTGACCCCTCTAAAGTAACTATAAATCGTGCCCATGTCATGTACAATTTTGTCATTGAGTAAGTCCTTTAAGATGTTGCAGTGATGTAGTATGTGAGGTAATTAGCAGTGCATGGTGAGGGCAAGAGTTACAGTTACTTTTTAAATGCATTCTTATTTAAAAAAAAAAAAAAAACAACATGACTTTGAGTTTTCTGTTAAAAGTTTTCAGGCCACAACATGCAGCCCTATAAACATCCACAAGGGGGAGCCTGCAACACAGCTGAAGAGCATTGAGCACTGGCTCAGAGTGCTTTAAAATATGATTAGCTCACCTGGGGTCATGGATTTAATGGTCCAGGAGGCTTACAGTTTTTCAGTGTTTCTGGGGGGCAGCTGCATTCCCTGCAGTCCTTGACAAAATGAAGAAAAAGGCTTGGTGGTGCCACTGCCACTTTTATGGCCACCACTAGATCCCAAAAATGTGAGTAGTAAGCACTTGCAGGGCATTATGGGTTGCCCCATGCTACATCAGTGAATAATAAAGCGGCTCCTTCCACTCATATAGTATTCTTTTTTCTTTGTTTTCTATTATGAGTGCCCTGGAGCCACTGGGGACACCCACATCTTTAACTTTTATTGGGGACTGTGGTGGAGGGAGCTCCAGTGCCACTGCAGTCCCTCTGGCTTACTGCAAGGGGACCCAAAAGCCACTTAGGAGCTGGCAACATGTTTGCCTTTAAAAAAAAAAAAAATAGGATGTCCCGGTGCCCCTTGGTATATCATTTTTATTTTGGGGGCTGTGGAGTGAGCCCCAGGGCCGTATCAGCCAGTATTGTTCCCACTTGGTGTGAGCAGCTTTTCTTTCTGCTCCAACCAGCACAGGAGACTCTCCTGCCTATAATACAATGGTGTCTCCGGGTTGGTTTCCCCGGGACATCATCACGGAGGTGGCACAGGGGATGGGGTTACCAGGGTATGGAAATTGCCTGGAGGGGCTGCAAGCCCCCTCCCCTTTTTTAATGAATCTGCCTGAGAGATGGGGTCTCCATGGTCTGGTGCCAGGGACTGGCCCAGGTAGGAGGTCCGAAATCTCCTTTTTAAAGCATTACCCCTGGGGATAGGATCTCAGGGGCCTCAAAAGGAGCGTCACACAACCCGTCACTTTATAAATATTTTGCACTGGCCCCCCGTTCCCTAGCACAAACCAGGGAAATGGTTTAAAGGTGTGGGGGCCTGTGCTTATTTCCAATTGAACAGCGGACCCTCTTCATAGTTGTGGTTAAACTAGTTTTAAAAATAGTTTCAGCCCAAGGTTCGGTCCCTCTGAGATTCCCCCGCCAGGCCTTGGAGGGCAGGACATTCCTACCCTGCTCCATTATATATCTTTTAAACTATTTCTAAGGACACTAGACTCAGTCCCTGCATTCTAAAACAGTTGCCATCACATCTTTGTTGATATGGTGGCGGAAATCAGATCTTATTTCTAGACCTGTCGGTTCCATGGACCCTCTGCGGGATATCTTGAAAACTACTGAACGCAATTACACCAAATCACAAAAATCATGCTTTCTGGGCAAAATCCTGTTTTCTGCCAAATTTGGTGTAATTTCGTTCAGCCATTTCAGCTGTTGATGGATCACTCCAAAACTTTCTATAATGGAGCAGAGGTAGACTCAAATTTTCTGGAATGTTCTGTGAGGATTAGTCAAATGGTGCTAAAGTTTTTAGCAAATGTGGCCCTAACTATAACCACCCAGTGGTGACTGGTACATATATACATATAATTTGAAATGTTGTTTGAAAGTGCAAATGTACTATACAAATACTGTTACCAACGAAAATCTGGAGATACCATGTAATTATTGTAAATATAAATGTAATTACTAATAACTGCACTACATATCCCACAATGCTGCATTGAAGGCTAATTTGATTTGTATAAAAGTGCAATGGTAGAAAGACTCACTTACCGTGATTAAGGCCTTGGAGGGCTGAAACGCGTTGGTGCGAACCGATATAGGTGAATAAATAAGCTTAAAAATTGGGTTTCGAGAGTGCTACGCAATTTGTTATTAAAGATATATATATATATATATATATATTTACTGAAAAAACCATAGGTTTCAGGCACATTATAGTTAGGAATTAGCATTTAAAACTCCTTAGAAATTCACTCAAAAAACCATAGGTTTCAGGGGCGTTATAGTTAGCTGGACTTTTCACTCGTACAAAACCATTGAAATTCCCCCGTAATAGTTAGTTCAGCTAACTATAACTCGCGCTCCCACAATGCACTGCTGATGACGACATGGTCAGTGACATCATTCAAGACATCACTGATGACATCTCAAATGACATCACTGATGACATCATCCTTGTGATAGAGTGGCAGACCTCCTCTCCCCCTAATATAACCTTTGATACACACATTCAAAAATAGAAACTACAGTTTTCAAAACAATGGACATACCAATATCAGTTACAACAACCTATTCAGTAATATATATATATATATATACACACACAGTTATAGTTAGGACCTATTTTCCATAGGAAATCCGCAACACTAAGTCTGGCGCCGGTTGTATATATATATATATATATATATATATAAACCATCAAAGTGCCCCAAAGCTTAGTGCTCACGATGATTCCTGGGATCTGTAGTCATGTCCCAAAGCAACTCGTTCCCTTTAGTAGGTCCTGCGATTCCATCATACCAATTAAAAACATATCTGAAACCCTTAGTGGGCCCCTAATGCATCTGTGAGTTTTAGTGTCCCCATCTGCTGTGCTGTATCACGAGTAGAGACTCAGTTCTCATCGCGCAGCCTCCTTTGAATCTTGTGGATGGTGCACCCTCCCACGGCAGGGCTGCCGTGCATTTAATAAACCATCAAAGTGCCCCAAAGCTTCAGAAGCGCACACAACAGCAGGTGAAAATCAAACGGTTTTTATTTTCAAAGCAGGAAACTCGCATCCTCATTCTGGGTAAATTGTTCCTTGACCTGACGCGCTTCAAGTATCATTCTCTTTCTCAAAGGTCACTTGTAAGTATACGTGTTGCGCAGGGAGTTTCAAATCAAACTGATTGCTCAGTTAAATACCGCCCATTGGTGGGCAGTGCTTAGTGCTCACGATGATTCCTGGGATCTGTAGTCATGTCCCAAAGCAACTCGTTCCCTTTAGTAGGTCCTGCGATACCAGCATATCAATTAAAAACATATCTGAAACCCTTAGTGGGCCCCTAATGCATCTGCGAGTTTTAGTGTCCCCATCTGCTGTGCTGTATCACGAGTAGAGACTCAGTTCTCATCGCGCAGCCTCCTTTGAATCTTGTGGATGGTGCAGCTTCCCACGGCAGGGCTGCCGTGCATTTAATAAACCATCAAAGTGCCCCAAAGCTTCAGAAGCGCACACAACAGCAGATGAAAACCATACGATTTTTATTTTTAAAGCAGGAAACTCGCATCCTCATTCTGGGTAAATTGTTCCTTGACCTGACACGCTTCAAGTATCATTCTCTTTCTCAAAGGTCACTTGTAAGTATGCGTGTTGCGCAGGGAGCTTAGAATCAAACTGATTGCTCAGTTAAATACCGCCCATTGGTGGGCCGTGCTTAGTGCTCACGATGATTCCTGGGATCTGTAGTCATGTCCCAAAGCAACTCGTTCCCTTATCATACTACTAAAGAGAACGAGTTGCTTCTGAAGCTTTGGGGCACTTTGATGGTTTATTAAATGCACGGCAGCCCTACCGTGGGAAGCTGCACCATCCACAAGATTCAAGGAGACTGCGCGATGAGAACTGAGTCTTTACTCGTGATACAGCACAGCAGATGGGGTCACTAAAACTCGCAGATGCATTAGGGGCCCACTAAGGGTTTCAGATATGTTTTTAATTGGTATGATGGTATCGCAGGACCTACTAAAGGGAACGAGTTGCTTTGGGGCATGACTACAGATCCCAGGAATCATCGTGAGCACTAAGCATGGCCCACGAATGGGCGGTATTTTACTGAGCAATCAGTTTGATTCTAAACTCCCTGCGCAACACGCATACTTACAAGTGACCTTTGAGAAAGAGAATGATACTTGAAACGCGTCAGGTCAAGGAACAATTTACCCAGAATGAGGATGCGAGTTTCCTGCTTTGAAAATAAAAACCGTTTGGTTTTCATCTGCTGTTGTGTGCGCTTCTGAAGCTTTGGGGCACTTTGATGGTTTATATATATATATATATATATATATATGAATACTGGATGCTAGCACTTGATGTGACCTCACTTTATTCGAGTATTGGCCATAATGATGGCATTCATGCCATCAAACACTTTTTATCACGGAAACCAGCTCTATTTGGAACTCACAACGAGATGCTGATTGTGATGCTTGAATTTTGCCTGCTAAACAATAACTTTATGTTTAATAGCCTACTGTATCGTCAACTGAGGGGCGTAGCGATGGGGGCTAGTTTTTCCCCTAGCTATGCCTGCCTCCACATGGGATACTGGGAGGAAATGATATTACAGAGGGATCATGCCGAATGCCTTAAAGACAAAGTGGTAGTTTGGTTGCGCTTTATAGACAACCTCTTTGTTGCATGGAATGGCTCTTTGGGAGAGGCACATGGTTTTATTGAGAAACTGAATGTTAATAATCTTAACCTCCATTTCACGGCAACTTGTAGTCAATCCAGTATTACATTTCTTGATACTGAAGTATACATACAGGCAGGCAAACTTGAAACTAGAGTGTTCCGCAGACTGACTGCAGGCAACCCCACCCTTCACGCATCCAGTGCTCAACCGCCCACCTTATTAGAAGTATACCCTATGGTGAAATGCTGCGTCTTAAACGAATATGCAGCAATAAAAAGGATCTTGAAGCAGCTCAGTTACTAAGTAGGCAAAGGTTTAGGGAGAGAGGCTACTCGACAAGCGTTATTGATAGCGCCATTGCCAGATCTAATGCCCTTAACCGCGATGATCTACTAACATCCGCTATCAGTGTTACTGGTATTGCCACAGCTCAGACTAATCAGGGGAGGAAGGACAGTAGTTCACCTGATGCCTTTAGATTTATTATGGGTTATAGCAAGCAGCAAATTGAAATACGTAAAATTATAAACAGAAATTGGCCCACCGTACGGAGTGATCCAATTATTGTCCCTTTGCTCCCACAACGAGCTTTGATTACCTACAGTAGGGCCCCCACTATGAGAGAAGCATTGGTCAATACGAATCCTGAAACTATTAATAAAACTTCCTGGCTGCAACTCAATAGTGGGTTTTACAAGTGTAAGACCTGTAAGGCATGTGCCCATGGCATCAACACAAAAGCATTTACAGATCCATTCAGCAATAGACAATACAAGATCAATAAGTTGCTAACTTGTAAAACTGAGTATGCGATCTATGTCCTTACCTGCCCATGCAATCTCAGCTATGTGGGGAGCACGAAACTAGCGGTTCACAAACGTGTGCTACAACATTTACGTGCGATCTCAAACCAAGATAATACCTACCCCGTAGCTAGGCATTTCAAAGAAACCCACAAAGTGACATCAAGGGACTCAGTTACTTTGTTATTGATTGTATTGAACCTAGCAGAAGGGGTGGGGATCGGGAGACTAATCTGCGCAGATTGGAAACACGCTATATCCTGCAACTCAATACTAAGACGCCATCGGGTTTAAATATGACTGAGGATCTGCACACATGCTTGGGCTAAATTGACTTGTACAACTGAGTATATACAATTTATCGATTTTCCAGTTGTAATTCATACGAGCAAAGGTTTCCACTTGGTCATGATGATACATCTCTGTTAACCTTGTTGGATTTTACCCGGTGTCTTATATGTGTATTTATATGGAATTTGAATCAGATGTTTATTAGGCAATTTTTAACTCTTTTAGTCATTTGTCTTAATCTATTTAATTGTTTTAACTATACAATTATTTATTTAGTATTTTACTATTTATTTAGTTTTGACAATTTGTACTGTGTTGCTAATCTTTGCATATTTGCACATCTGTATTCGTCAATCATTCCTTCATAATACTATTTTGGAGACACTGCACAAGCACCTCATGCTGTTGAACCTTCCTAACCCACATCCCTCCATCCTATCACCAACTGAACCGTTAATCTCAGTGTACTCCTACCTCCACATAGCTTGAAGTGTCCGCAACCATTTGATATGATATTGTCCGACTTGTGGTACACCGGAGGGAGTGACCGATTTCGAATCATGGATATACAGAACATACATAATCTATTAGTTTTTTATCTACACTGGCACTAATACACTTTACTTTTAGAGCAACACTGTTTCTTCAGGCACATCTACTATGGGGTACATACATATCGTTTTTTAGTATTTGTAATTATACCAAATGTATTGTTCTCACCTATGGTACTACAAAGAAATTTGAACAATAGTTTGTTTTTATTCGTATTACCGCAGTACTTTGGTAACAATTGTTTACAATTTAGGTTGAGGATATTTGGGCATTTATGCTGCTATTTTGGAAATATGATGTACTTTATATTATTTTATAGACATATTTGTACTATTTACAATTATTCTTATTATCGCCCCTCTTATGTGGTAACTCAGTGACAAACTTTGTGTATGTAATTATTATTTTCTCTTCTATGTCTATGAGGAAACCCCCCATGTGACCTCATTACGTGATGTTGAATGTAGCCAGCACTAGCACTTTAAATATGTGGCTCTGTGAGCACAACGCTGTCATGTGAACAAGGCTCTAGGAGAGCCGAAACGTTATGGCCGTCGCTCTGGGCAAATAAATGAAAAATTGTACCTTAAACTGGTTCGTGTACTAACTTCGCAAGCGTCAGCAGGATTATCGAAGCTGGTGGAGGTGGTTATTTTGATATATATATATATATATATATATATAATTATATATATATATATATATATATATATATATATATATATCGAAGAAAACGCTTTCTCCATTCACATGAAAGCGAAATCAGCACTCCTTAGGTTGGTTTTCTGGCACTTTTATTATTTAAAAAGCATCCATTGCGTTTCAGCCGTTACATCCCGGCCTTGTTCACGATGCCTGAGCCACACATAAAGTTCATTTGAAATACTAAAGAATGGCAGTACATGGGCATAGACACTAACAAGGGACAATCACATTTCATATCAGTGTATGATCTGGTTTTACATTGTGAATACAGTGCCATTTTGGAACATGTTATTGTAGTTTCTTCAAATGCACTTAAGGTTGAAAAATGGACAGTTCCTAATACATTGCAACCTATTCCAGCACCTTAATATTTTGTACATAATTTCTTATTGTACCTATTATTTAAAGAGCGTTATGTACATAATATAAAAAACTTCTGCAGCCACTAATTCATTCTTGTAGTCCCCTAAGTCTCATACATTCTGATGCTACAAGTATTCAACTCTTTTTTTCATGAATATTTTTTTCTTTTTTGTAAAGTGCTTGTGCTCTATAAATATAAAGGGCTAGTGCTACAGTCTACCAATATTTCAAAGTGCATATCCAGTTTTCTAACTAAAGTGCTTAGTCGTTTTGTTTATAAAAACCATTCCATATATACTGGTTCAATACCCCTTAAAAATTAGGTACAAGTTGATCTGTCCTATCTAATGTAAATATTTATAAAAACTCCTATTCACTAAAGTGCTAATTACTAATTTAAAGTGCTAGTGCTCATACTCATACTTGTAGTTCCGTGATTGAAATAAACAATTTTTCCTATACAAAAGTTCTAAAGTTACAAAATTTCATATGTAACTCGTATAGATGATAAAATGCAATGAGGGGACTTTACCACTTTCATTTTATGTACAGGCATGTATACAATTCCTCGTCCAGATTAAAACCATTTGGTTCTCTAGCATCAAGTTCAAGGATGTAAAAGGTTTCTAATTTTCTCAGTTCTCTCTCTCTCTGTCCCCACCTCTCCTCCTTTTGGGCAATTGTGCTAGGCAGCTGTACATAGATGTAGGGTCACTCTGATGTTCTTTTTCATAGTGCCTCGCTATTGGGTAGCTCCTGTCCTTTTTATATATATATTTATATATATATATATATATATATATATATATATATATATATATATATATATATTACCTACTGGCGGTCGCCAGTAGGTAGTTATAGTTAGGACCACGTTTCCATAGGAAAACCTCAACATTCTATTTTGAATAACTTTGGCGCCGGTTGACGAATCCTCGCGAATTTCTCAAAATAGGTGGGGCGCTACGCTCCGCTCCTACCCTGAAAGTCTCGGGGGGATCCGTCAAGCGGGGGCTGAGATAAAAGGGGGGTCCCAAAACACGTTTTTCCCATGCATTTTTCCATAGGACCTTTAGAACGAGCTACAGCCCGAACGGCTGAACAGAATTACTCAAAATTTGGCAGAGAGGTAGTCCCTAGGTCAAGGAAGTGCCTTTTGTAGGTTTGGTGTAAATCTGTTCAGTAGATTCTGAGAAAATAGCCTTTAAATCAATATATATATCTGAGCCCGCTTACGGTACGCTTACCGTACGCTTACGGTAAGCGTACGGCGGCGTGCACGAGCGCGATTCTGATTGGCTGTTAGATCTTAGTAAACATTCGAATCGGCCGAAACCAGGAAGCGGCGGCCGCCATTTTGTGTATTTCACTCTGAAAAAAAAGAGTGAAAACAAGGAAAGGGGGCAATGAGGAGAGTTACAGACCCCCTAACATTTGTAAGGGGGTCAAAGAAGGACAGAAAAGTACAAAAAAAACATTTATTGATTTTAAAAAAAATCACGGGGTACGCGTACGGTAAGCTTACGGTAAGCGTACGGTAAAAAAATAAAAATAGATAAATGAAAAGCAGATTTAAGAGTTTAGAAATTAGGGAGCTCTAAAAAGAGCTGTTGTGTTTATGAAGTCATTTTTTTAGTGGTACCTACAAGTAAGTACCGATGCAGAGTCTAAGGTTCAAGAGGAAGACTCTGTTCCCTTCATCATTGAAGTGCACACCATCTCCTCTATAAATGTCTTGCATGTCATAACGCAAGTTGTTGTGGTAAATGGCACCCATACCATAGTCACGGAGGAAAGCAGAAACAGATTTGTTGACGTGCTTTCTTGCTTTGTCAATCTGTGGACAGAAATGATTGGACCAGTTCCATTTTTGCCTTTGGCATATGTTGGAAAACACAAAGGCAGTTTTAGGGAAAAGTGTAAACAGTTGTGCAAAGGTGTCCTTCATAAGCATTTCCAGACCTACCCCAGTCAAAGTGCCTAGGTCATTGCCACCACAGTGCACTATTATGAGGTCAGGGTGTTGGATTTGAATGAAGGATTTCACCAATGGCATCAATTGGTGCCACTTTAACCCTCTCTGACCAATCCATTTAATGTCTACATTTGGCAAAGCAAGGTCTCTCACCATATCTGTTTTCTCTGCAAACTTTTCACTCCAGAAGACATAGCTGTGCCCTACAATCCACACTGTGAACATCTTTAAAGGAGAACTGGATGCACTCAGGAGGTGTCTTTCAGTAGAATGGCAATATGAAAAGAAAGACAGTTTGGAAATGGAGGCATACATATTTTTTTAAAACAAAAAGAACTGATTGGCTGTTTCATACCATTCTAGAATAAAAACTAGGCTGTATGTGAAAATTAATAGAAGCATGTTTTGTATTGGTACAAAAAAATGTGTAACCAAAGAACAGTACTATGGATTTGCTGTAAGGTTTGAAAAGTCAAGCACTCTTGCTCTGTGGAATTGAAACATTGTGTGTCGAACTTCTGACCTAACTGCACACAGCAGTGTTCCATGAGCTGTTGCTATGGTAGCAGGCAGAAGTCAAGTTGGGGGAAGGGTACTAGGCAGAAGTCAAGTTGGGGGCAGGGTACTTTTGGAAAAGGGTTGGTTTTCAACCAATAGAAATGTGTGATTACATTTAAAAAAAAGGGGGAAGCACTGAGATTTGAAACTTACATGTATATGTGTGGAAAAATAGAGGGAAAGTTTGCCATTATCTGGTTCTGCTGAGAGGAGAGAGGTGAACACAACAGAGATCCTGGCTCTGATAATCTGCTGTTTGAGTGTCACATTTCTTTCACAACTAACTAATTTTAAAGGTGAGTTTAGAGTTTGAGAGGGGATGTATGTGGTAACTTAAGAAATGAATAATAGAAATGGGAATTGATTTTGTTGTAGTTACACATGGTGGTTTCATAATGTGACAGTGTGTAAAAGTGATTTACACTTGCCCCGAAAAAAAAAAGAGCAGTAAGTGTGCTTTCAAATTGGCAAAGAAATTTCGTTTTGGGACTAATGTGAAAACATGACTCTGTGTGCATAGAAGAATTATAGGCAGAGATTTATTGCGTCTTGCTCTGGTGATTTCACAGTTGCATTAGATGGAAAGGGGGAGCGAATTTTTTGGGGAAGAAGCAGAGGCTTAGCACACACCCATGTGCTTGCCATGTATAGTCATGCACAGTATTTAGAAGCCAGTGGGGTTTTCAGGTTTAAGTCTGTAATGCAAATACATTCAGCATCACTAAGGCTGGTTGCCCTTGGTGGAGTGTAGGCAGTCACAGAGAATGCACATGGTGGTGGTCTGAAAAAAAAACAGCTTGGACACGTGCAATTAAATAAATCAAAAATAGTGGTTTCATAATGTGTCAGTCTGTAAAAGTGATTTCAAATTGTAAAAAGAGATTTTCACTTGGCCCGAAAAAAAAAGAGCAGTAAGTGTGCTTTCAAATTGGCAAAGAAATTTCGTTTTGGGACTAATGTGAAAACATGACTCTGTGTGCATAGAAGAATTATAGGCAGAGATTTATTGCGTCTTGCTCTGGTGATTTCACAGTTGCATTAGATGGAAAGGGGGAGCGAATTTTTTGGGGAAGAAGCAGAGGCTTAGCACACACCCATGTGCTTGCCATGTATAGTCATGCACAGTATTTAGAAGCCACTGGGGTTTTCAGGTTTAAGTCTGTAATGCAAATACATTCAGCATCACTAAGGCTGGTTGCCCTTGCTGGAGTGTAGGCAGACACAGAGAATACACATGGTGTTGGTCTGAAAAAAAAACAGCTTGGACACGTGCAATTAAATAAATCAAAAATAGTGGTTTCATAATGTGTCAGTCTGTAAAAGTGATTTCAAATTGTAAAAAGAGATTTTCACTTGGCCCTAAAAAAAAAGAGCAGTAAGTGTGCTTTCAAATTGGCAAAGAAATTTCGTTTTAGGACTAATGTGAAAACATGACTCTGTGTGCATAGAGGAATTATAGGCAGAGATTTAATGCGTCTTGCTCTGGTGATTTCACAGTTGCATTAGATGGAAAGGGGGAGCGAATTTTTTGGGGAAGAAGCAGAGGCTTAGCACACACCCATGTGCTTGCCATGTATAGTCATGCACAGTATTTAGAAGCCAGTGTGGTTTTCAGGTTTAAGTCTGTAATGCAAATACATTCAGCATCACTAAGGCTGGTTGCCCTTGGTGGAGTGTAGGCAGTCACAGAGAATGCACATGGTGGTGGTCTGAAAAAAAAACAGTTTGTACACGTGCAATTAAATAAATCAAAAATAGTGGTTTCATAATGTGTCAGTCTGTAAAAGTGATTTCAAATTGTAAAAAGAGATTTTCACTTGGCCCTAAAAAAAAAGAGCAGTAAGTGTGCTTTCAAATTGGCAAAGAAATTTCGTTTTAGGACTAATGTGAAAACATGACTCTGTGTGCATAGAGGAATTATAGGCAGAGATTTATTGCGTCTTGCTCTGGTGATTTCACAGTTGCATTAGATGGAAAGGGGGAGCGAATTTTTGGGGGAAGAAGCAGAGGCTTAGCACACACCCATGTGCTTGCCATGTATAGTCATGCACAGTATTTAGAAGCCAGTGGGGTTTTCAGGTTTAAGTCTGTAATGCAAATACATTCAGCATCACTAAGGCTGGTTGCCCTTGGTGGAGTGTAGGCAGTCACAGAGAATGCACATGGTGGTGGTCTGAAAAAAAAACAGTTTGTACACGTGCAATTAAATAAATCAAAAATAGTGGTTTCATAATGTGTCAGTCTGTAAAAGTGATTTCAAATTGTAAAAAGAGATTTTCACTTGGCCCTAAAAAAAAAGAGCAGTAAGTGTGCTTTCAAATTGGCAAAGAAATTTCGTTTTAGGACTAATGTGAAAACATGACTCTGTGTGCATAGAGGAATTATAGGCAGAGATTTATTGCGTCTTGCTCTGGTGATTTCACAGTTGCATTAGATGGAAAGGGGGAGCGAATTTTTGGGGGAAGAAGCAGAGGCTTAGCACACACCCATGTGCTTGCCGTGTATAGTCATGCACAGTATTTAGAAGCCAGTGGGGTTTTCAGGTTTAAGTCTGTAATGCAAATACATTCAGCATCACTAAGGCTGGTTGCCCTTGGTGGAGTGTAGGCAGTCACAGAGAATGCACATGGTGGTGGTCTGAAAAAACAGCTTGGACATGTGCATTTAAATAAAAGAAAAAAAAGTGGTTTCATAATGTGTCAGTCTGTAAAAGTGATTTCAAATTGTAAAAAGAGATTTTCACTTGGCCCGAAAAAAAAAGAGCAGTAAGTGTGCTTTCAAATTGGCAAAGAAATTTCGTTTTAGGACTAATGTGAAAACATGACTCTGTGTGCATAGAGGAATTATAGGCAGAGATTTATTGCGTCTTGCTCTGGTGATTTCACAGTTGCATTAGATGGAAAGGGGGAGCGAATTTTTGGGGGAAGAAGCAGAGGCTTAGCACACACCCATGTGCTTGCCGTGTATAGTCATGCACAGTATTTAGAAGCCAGTGGGGTTTTCAGGTTTAAGTCTGTAATGCAAATACATTCAGCATCAGTAAGGCTGGTTGCCCTTGCTGGAGTGTAGGCAGACACAGAGAATACACATGGTGGTGGTCTGAAAAAAAACCAGCTTGGACATGTGCAATTAAATAAATTTTTAAAAAAGGTTTCATAATGTGTCAGTCTGTAAAAGTGATTTTCACTCGGCCCGAAAAAAAAAGAGCAGTAAGTGTGCTTTCAAAATGGCAAAGAAATTTCGTTTTGGGACTAATGTGAAAACATGACTCTGTGTGCATAGAGGAATTATAGGCAGAGATTTATTGCGTCTTGCTCTGGTGATTTCACAGTTGCATTAGATGGAAAGGGGGAGCCATTTTTTGGTGCAGAAGCAGACTCTTAGCACACACCCAGCTGCTTACCCTGTGGAATCATGCACAGTATTCACAAGCGAGTGGGGTTTGAGGTTTCAGTCAGTAATGCAAATACATTCAGCATCACTAAGGCTGGTTGCCCTTGCTGGAGTGTAGGCAGTCACCCAGGTTACACATGGTGCTGGTCTGAAAAAGCAGTTTGGACATGTGCTTTTTTAAGAATCTGAAAAGTGGATTCATAATGTGTCAGTCTGTAAAAGTGTTTATCACTTGCCAAAAAAAAGAGTAGTAAGTGTGCTTTCAAATTGGCCAAGAAATTTCGTTTTGTGACTAATGTGAAAACATGACTCTGTGTGCAAATAGGAATTACAGGCAGAGATTTATTGCGTATTGCTCTGGTGATTTCACAGTTGCATTAGATGGAAAGGGGGAGCCATTTTTTTATGCAGAAGCAGACTCTTAGCACACAGCCAGCTGCTTATCCTGTGGAATCATGCCAGTATTCACAACCGAGTGGGGTTTGAGGTTGCAGTCAGTAATGCAAATACATTCAGCATCACTAAGGCTGGTTGCCCTTGCTGGAGTGTAGGCAGTCACCCAGGTTACACATGGTGCTGGTCTCAGAAAGCTGTTTGGACATGTGCTTTTATATATTCTGAAAACAGCAAAAATAAGGCAAAAAGATTTTTTGGTAAAAAATGTAAATATGTGTACTGTATTATAAAATGTTTAAAAAATATTAATACTTTTTTCTTTTTTTCCAGATAGATATAGAAAATTTTCGAAAACTACAAACATTTTTAAAACTATTTTTTAAAAAAAGAAATGAATAAATATTTTTTCAGTGACTATGGTAAGTCAATAATAATAATTGTAGTCTCTCAAGGACAATGTAATGTGATAAATGATTTTTAGTGTTTTTTTTAAAAAAAAGTACGCGCATCGTACGCGTACGGTAAAAATAAAAAAAAGTTTTTAAAAACATATGTAAAAAAAAGATGAAAGATAAGGTTGGCTCTTAAAAGAACCGTTGTGTTCATGCAGGGACAGAGGAAAGGAAGCATGGGAAAATTATTCAAAGCGACAAATGTGCTGATCTATTTTGTTGTTCACTAGGGAAACACTGGTCTCCCTATGGCAAATTAGATCTTTACAAAATGTGCAATGAATATCAACCTTCCGAAATCGAGGGTTCATTTCCAGAGGGCCAGCAAAAGGAGATTTTCCCCCCACAGATGAAGGGCTCACCTGACCTGCAGAAGAAGGAGTAAGCCCTGCAGGTGATGGTCCAGGCTGAGCTGCTGTGGATGTACTGGCTCGTCTTTCTGAAGAGTTACCTCCAAAAAGATGACCATGTGTCCTTCTGTGTACATCCTGGAGGTGTCTCTTCATGGTGTGATTCCCAAAGGAATACTTCCTGTTAGGATTACCTCTAGAAAGTACACGCTTACACAGCTTGCAAGTAACTAAGGGTGCATTCACCTTTTGCTGGCCTTCTGGAATAGTAAAATAATCCCAAACATAAGAAGGCTTTTGTTTCCTCGATCTCTGCCTCAAGACAGTGCTGCTGGTGCTAGCCTCACTCTCAGAAGAGCTCTGCTGTTCTGCCATCGTATCCCAAAGACAAACCAGCTCCTTCTCCCAAGGGAACACAAGGAGAAATGAGGGGAATGGGTGTGGTGTAGGAGAGTTCTAGAACTGAAAGTAGTTTCAACCAATCAAAAGTTGTGTTTCATGATCACATGACCTACCGTACGCTTACGGTACGCTTACGGTACGCTTACGGCAAAAAGTACGCGTGCGCGTAAAAAAGACACGCGCTTGCGCGCATGCGCATAACAGTCACTCCCCGGCACTTCCGCGTAACGTGCACGTGTGGTGTAAGCGCGCACGCGTCCCACGCGCAGTACGCGCGGCTACGCAAAGTGCGTAACTATACGCAAGCAGCGTAGATAGATTACGGACGTTGCGTAAACCGTACGCTTACCGTGAGCTTACGGTACGCGTACTATAAAAAAAAAAAAAAAAAAAAAATCTGGTAATAAATTTTACATGTTTATTTTAAAAAATATATTAAAAAAAAATATTTAAGGATTTTAAAAATTTAAGCATAGTCTTTATAAAATGAAAGAAAATTAAATTAAAAATATGTTTGAAAATAATGAAGAATAAAAAAAAAAATTAGCATTTAAAAAACCTTGCAAATTCACTGAAAAAACCATGGGTTACACACACGTTATAGTTAGGAATTAGCATTTAAAAAACCTTGCAAATTCACTGAAAAAACCATGGGTTTCACACACGTTATAGTTAGGAATTAGCATTTAAAAAACCTTAGAAATTCACTGAAAAAACCATAGGTTTCACACACGTTATAGTTAGGAATTAGCATTTAAAAAACCTTAGAAATTCAGTGAAAAAACCATAGGTTTCACACATGTTATAGTTAGCTGGACATTTTACTCGTAAAAAACCAATGAAATTGCCCCGTTATAGTTAGTTCAGCTAACTATAACTCACGCGCCCGCAATGCACTGCTGATGACGTCACATATTACATCACTCATGACATGGTCAGTGACATCACTCATGACATCACTGATGACATCTCAAATGACATCACTGATGACATCACTGATGACATCATCCTTGTGATAGAGTGGCAGACCTCCTCTCACCTTAATATAAGCTTTGATACACACATTCAAAAATAGAGACTAAAATTTTCAAAACAATGGACATACCAATACCAGTTACAACAACCTCTTCAGTAATTCTAAGATCCACATACACATCCACTCATTCACCAACAGTCCTATACAGTCACTCATACATGTACTCACTCATCATATGTACTCATACACCTATACATCCTGTTACATAATGCCACTCATCCATAGAGTTACTCACACACATAGTCACTCATGCTAATAAAGAATCAAACATACATTCACCTGCATATACAGTTATACACACACCACCACACTTACTTCTACGGAAACTTACACATACTTAGTCTTTTAAACAATCACTTATAGAAACACATACTTATTCATACAGGAACTCTTTCAATCTCTCCCTCTCACATATACTCACATATATACACCAATAGTCACATATACTAGTTTAAAACATATGTAGTTACTCCTGAAGACACTATTGGGACAGTCATTCACTCACTAACACACCCATACACACACTCATCCACCCATACAGTCCTGCACACATGCTGTCTTCAACACATACAAACAGTGAGTCACTCATTCATGCACCTATGCACTACGTAATACCCCCCACCGAACCATACAGACACTCAGACTGATATTCAAAAAAACAACTACTAACCTATATAGACACCCATGTAGCTACTCACCAACCCATGCAGCCACTTATACACAAAGTGAGAGATACACTTAATCAGTCAGTTACACAATCAATTTTTTAAAAACAAATCATCCATTTAGACACTTATATACCCATTTATTCTTCCATCGACCTTGAGATATACATATATAAAACATATTTAATTTTCAGAAAAACACACATTCACTGGATGATGTCATCAGTGAGGTCATCAGTGATGTCATTTGAGATGTCATCAGTGATGTCATGAGTGATGTCACTGACCATGTCATGAGTGATGTAATATGTGACGTCATCAGCAGTGCATTGCGGGCGCGTGAGTTATAGTTAGCTGAACTAACTATAACGGGGCAATTTCATTGGTTTTTTACGAGTAAAATGTCCAGCTAACTATAACATGTGTGAAACCTATGGTTTTTTCACTGAATATATATATATATATATATATACATATATATATATATGTGTATATATATATATATACATATTCACTGAAAAAACCATAGGTTTCACACATGTTATAGTTAGCTGGACATTTTACTGATAAAAAACCAATGAAATTCCCCCGTTATAGTTACTGTAGGCAACTATAACTCACGCGACCGTAATCCTCTGCTGATGCTAATACTGTATTTAGACACTTATTTGCCCATGTCTTCTTCCATTACATTTTAGCTATACATATATTACAAATATTATTTTTTCATAAAGACACATATGTCATCAGCAGAGGATTACGGTCGCGTGAGTTATAGTTGCCTACAGTAACTATAACGGGGGAATTTCATTGGTTTTTTATCAGTAAAATGTCCAGCTAACTATAACATGTGTGAAACCTATGGTTTTTTCAGTGAATTTGCAAGGTTTTTTAAATGCTAATTCCTAACTATAACGTGTGTGAAACCTATGGTTTTTTCAGTGAATTTGTACGGTTTTTTAAATGCTAAGTTACTTTACGCCATTTGTGGCGTGTGCGCCCACTTAACGCAGTTCGTTCCGTGCGTGCACCGTGCGCTCACAGTAAGCACGCGGTGCGCTTCGCGCACCGCGTGCCCACTTTACGCAGTTAGTGCCGTGCACGCACGGTGGGCACGCGGTGCGCTATGCGCACCGCGTGCCCACGTTACGCTAGATGGGCCATGTACGCACGATGCGCTTCGCGCACCGTGCGCACATGGAGGACATATCATGCACTTCGTTTTGAAAGGTAATATTTTAATTTTTCGTAATTTTTATAAGCCATGCACAAATGGTGCCCTTCGGGCACCATTTGCACACGGGGTGGAGAGAGTGTGGAAAATGTTTTCTTTTATTATTTTTTTTAAAATATTAGAGTTTATCACACCTCAAATACGCCATGCACAATTGGTGGCCTTCGGCCAGCAATTGCACACGGGGTGGGGAGAGTGTGGATAGTTTTTTTTTTTTTTTAATTTTTTACCGTACGCGTACGGTAAGCGTAATCGGCGAAATTAGAGAAAAAATAAAAATTACATTTTTGGCCTTGGGGGATCTTTGGGGACTCCCTCAACATGGCTATGTGTGTGGGAGCTGTCTAAACAGCCCCTTTACATGTTTTTTGGCTTTATTTTAAAACCTAACTCTCGGTGCGAGAGAGAAAATGGCGGCCGCCGCTTCCTGGTTTCGGCCGATTCGAATGTTTACTAAGATCTAAGAGCCAATCAGAATCGCGCTCGCGCACGCCACCGTACGCGTACGGTAAGCGTACCGTAAGCGCACCGTAAGCTGGCTCAGATATATATATTGATTTAAAGGCTATTTTCTCAGAATCTACTGAGCAGATTTACACCAAACCTACAAAAGGCACTTCCTTGACCTGAGGACTACCTCTCTGCCAAATTTCTAGTAATTCTGTTCAGCCGTTCGGGCTGTAGCCCTGTCTAAAGGTCCAATGGAAAAATGCATGGGAAAAACGCATTTTGGGACCCCCCTTTTATCTCAGCCCCCGCTTGACGAATCCCCCCGAGACTTTCAGGGTAGGAGCGGAGCGTAGCGCCCCACCTATTTTGAAAAATTCGCGAGGATTCGTCGACCGGCGCCAAAGTTATTCAAAATAGAATGTTGCGGATTTCCTATGGAAACGTGGTCCTAACTATAACTACCTACTGGCGACCGCCAGTAGGTAATATATTTACCATTCTCAATTCCATATCTATGTATCTTGAAGATAAATCATTTATTTGTACTATAGATAGGTACCTATATTATGTGTATTGCTTTGTATAATCATGTAAAAAAATAATAATAAGCAAATAAATACATTTTTAAGTACAACACTTGAAAACTAGAGTTTATCAAATGCATCTTTAAACTACTTATACTTACTTCCTTTATGCATCTATATACCTCCCATGTACTTTGATCTATGTATCTATTACTTTCCTCCCCCCAAAAAAGCATATTCAATGTACTACCCTATACCTCTACCAATATCTTAAATCTGCATCTACTTACTTCCTTTATACATCCATAAACTTTCCATGTACTTATGGATCTATATATTTATTACTTTCTTCCAACTCAGCATATCCAATGCACTACCCTATTTCTCACCCTATACCTCTATCAATATATCTTCTACCTCAACTCTCTAACCCCAAAAATAACCCTTTCTAGACTCTCCCCTACTCTACCCCTCCTTGCACCATCTGACACCTCTTTTTTACTATACTGATCCCCCAAAACAAGACTTTCTAAACTCTTCCCTTAGACTCTTCCCCTCCACATCCCTTTGCACTCATCCCAAGCCTCCCAGTACTGATATGACATCCAAAAAATGGGAAAAAATCTAAATCCTTCACCCTTCTATCCCTCCACTATCCTTTTAAATCAAAATAATAGACTAACATGTCAACTTATAACATTTCTTATGTCACTATACTATTTTATCACTATTTCTTTATGGGTTCCGAGTAGAGTGCTACTTGCCGAAAAAATCGCTACAATACTTCATTAGGGGTAGCAAGCACTATATAAATGCAATCCTTTTCCCCTCTTCTATCCCTCTGCTATCCTTCTCAATCCAAAAAAACTGACTAATATCCACCACTCAAATTACTTTCATATTTCACTATACTAATTCACAACTAATCCTCTATGGGTTCCAGAGTAGCGAGGTACTCGCCGAAAAAGCGCTTCAACACCCCATGAAGGGTAACTAGTGCCTTATATATATGCAAAACTCTGTCCCACTTTTATCCCTCTGCTACCCTTCTCAATCCAAATAACCAACAAACATATCATCCACCACTCGATTACTTTCATATTTCACTATACTAATTCAACACTAATCCTTTAACGGGTTCCAGAGTAGTGTGCTACTCGCCAAAAAGGCACTTCAACACCCCAACAGGGGTAACAAGAGCCATGTAAATGCAAACCTTTTTCCCTCTTCTATCTCTCCGCTATGCTTCTGAATCCAAAATAACTGACTAACCTATCCACCATTCAAATTACTTTTATATTTCACTGTACTAATTCAACACTAATCCTTCTTGGGCTCCAGAGTAGCGTGCTACTCACCGAAAACACGCTTTGACGCCTCGTAAGGGGTAGTAATTGCTATATAAATGCAATTACACTACAATACAATCTATCTACAATAGAAACAGACTTGGGCAGTAAACTCCACTCACACCATTGCATCATTGTTCTTCCCTTCTTTTAAGATATAATGTGAAAAAGTTTAAAATTCTTACTCTTTGTTTACAGCCTGACTCGTTTGAACACACTGACTCACTGAATTATATATTGTCCTTGATTACTTTTCATTTATTGCCTATATGCCATTGTTTTTCTTAATACCTACACAGGAATCAATTTGTTTCCTGACGTGTGTAGGATACAGCGAAACGTAGGTCCAGTTCTCTTGTCCTCTCCCACTCCTGGGGCCTGCTGCTGGCGCACCGTCTACCCTATTGATAACTCTGTTTGTGGTTGGGGGTGACAAGATAACAAGGTCTCGTAGGAAAACAAGAACTCGTTGATACAGGTCTGACTCAAGCCGGTTCACCCTAGGCAGAATTTCTCGCTAATCCATTTTCAAGCATTTATTGACTCAATCAGCATATTCTAAGCAAAAACGATTGGGTAATAGGTCAGAATGGATTTCATTCCTGCATGTTTTGTGCAGCATATGGAACGATTTCCTTTCCCAAAAACATGTGGCACTCATGACTTATTTAAAATCAGTAATTTCATATACAGTTGCGAGGTAGCAAAGCTCAACCTTTAGCAAGCAAATGCCTGCACTCAGCTTTCACTGGGACGCACCCATTCAAGTTCTGCAAGGTCGTCAACTTTGTATCCTACTTTCAGATGGTAACATTCCGTTTTTCAGCAATATGGCACCTGGGTGGCTAAATGGCGCTCAGACACACTGCTGGCGTGTATTTCTAAATTGATAGCGTTGTGAGAAAGTGCCTCTTTTGCATGGTTAGCCCTCCACTTTTTGACTGGTGTTGATGTGATTTCGATTGTGCTCCTTCAAACCCTTCTAACCCTGGTGTGGTCTCTGACTGGCTGTAGACAGTCAGCCATCACCAGGCATGTTTCTGGACCCTTTGGTGGAGAGCCCCTGCTCTCTGGGGCCAGAAAAAATGCACATCCGGGGCAGAGGTGTCCCACCTCGTCCCCCAGGATGGGCCAGCGCTCAAAGAGGGAAGCTTCCTGGCCTGCCACCTTTGTAATGGGACCCCCAGCCTCTGATAACAGCAGATAACAGCCCCCGGTTTACACCCCCACTTTGTATGGGAAAACTTAAGTAGAATAGGAGGTGTGCCTCTCTTGCCAACCACACCCCTGAGGTGGAGGAGGTGAGGTGAAGCAAATCTATCAGTCCTCGCCATCTTGAAGATGGGGAGACCCCCTCCAATCAAGGTTAGGTCTATGCCCCCTTCCCACAAGAGGGTGGCAAGATAGAGGGTGTACACACACCAGGTAAAGTGGCCATTGGCCCTGCCTGCTAACCCACTAAAATGCCTCCTAAATTTGGTATTTAGGTGGCTTCCCAGACCTAGAAACTAGATTTGATGGACCAAAGAAGAAGACGGAAGACCACCGCTGAAGGACCAGCAACTGATCCACTGCAAGTAAAACTGGGCAAGACCCCCACCACCTGTAACCGGTTCAACCACTTGGCCTGCTGCTCTTCCAGAAATCCTGTCAGGCTTCCAACCTTCGCCTAAGTGCCAAGAACCACAGCATTGAGGACTGACACTTGTGTCGACGCGACTCACTGCCACAAAAGAAATCCATAACCACAGTGGTAGAGGACCAACTCTGCCTTGCCAAAAGAAAGCATTCCAGCTGGATGGCCTCAACGACCTTGAGCGATCCTCTCACCCAAACAACTCTAGCTGTTCCCAGTTCCATGCCTGAAAGCCCGTAGTCTTCTGTAAGCAGTGTCAGCTCCTCCGCTAAGGTGGAGGAGCGTCACCCCACTGCATTCAAGCAGGAAAAGAAAGGAAAAAATTAAATGATAATAACGTAATGTTATTATCATTTTATTTGGTCTTCCTGCTGTGGCAGCTTTGCGTGATGGGACGGGGCTGCAGCAGGGGAGGAGTGGTAGAAACTAGAACCCTCCTAAGTGCGCAATGACTGTTTGGCCGGCCCTCTTGGAACGCCGACAGTCATGCGCACTTTTCCTATTCTCCATGCAGGCTCTCATTACAGCCTGCGTGTAGAACATGCTCACCCCTCCAGTCCCTGGCCGAGCACTGTGTACAGAGCTCAGACCGATCACAACGCTGCATTGCAGCATTGTGATTGGTCAAGGAAGCCTGTGTGCCAGATGCTTCCTATTCCTGGAGTCTAATTCAGGAGAGCAGGAGCAAAGACGCGGGACCCGGTGGCAAGGTAAGTGATTATTTTAATTTTTTTATTGCGACAAGTGTACGCCCCCGTGCGTCCAAACAAAGTATATTTTTCTAAAATTGGTCTGGATCTCCTTCTTGAGTAGCGTGTCTATTATTGATCAGTGTTGTGCAATAAATGTCTTACACTTCTCGGCATTAGGCCAAAGGCTGCTCACCCACACTACCACTAATAGATAACTTTGGGTTATACCGTGAGCCCTGTACACTTTTAGGGAAGTCCTGGACTCTGTGCACTGTATTACCACCTCGTGGCCATATCATAGTCTGAGTCCGCTTTTTACAAGCGTACGTTTAAGCCCTCATTGCGATGTCGGGTGGAACCACTTCCGCCGAACACTGCATCGGTCATAGGACCGACCGACACCCCGTAGACAGTCCCGACCGCCTCATTAGGATGTGACAAAACACTGTTAGGTCGCATTCCTACATTTTACTATGGGAGCATGTATTCCGACCGTAAATCAGCCATAATGCATGCTCCAATAGTAAAATGGGAGGTGCAGTTCATCCCTGCACCCTGTAGCAGGCACCTCAAGGTGCCTGCCACAAGGTGCAGGGGTCAACACGAGGGCACCATAAGTGCCCTCTCAGCCTCCAACCGGAGAAGGGGGCTCTGGTGGGGGTCTCCAAAGACGCTTTCCGACATGGTTTCCATGTCCGACAGACCGGCATGGAAACCATGTCGGAAACTGTCATCGTAATCTCAAGGGCGAAAAGGCCTGCCCTTGAGATTACTTCCTGCATTCCGAAAACCAGACGGGCTCTATGAGCCCATCAGTAGCCAGCCAGAATGACCGGTCAGATGCCTTTCCAACCGCCTCCATCGAAATCAGGCAGTCGGAAAGGAATCCGACCGGCCCATTAAGATGCGGCTCGGAAGCCTCCGACCATCTGTCAGAGCCTTACAAACCGCAAAAATCGGGCCATTAGTATTCCTGCAGTTCCCCATCTAAATGAACCTTTCTCACATTGGAGGAAAAACACTCAGAGACAGGTTAGGGGTAGATATGGGATCTATAACTGATGAATGACAGCTGTGAACTGAAAGGACCCACCAAAGTCCTAATGGCTACCAAGACATATCGCTTGCACAACAACAGGCCCGATTCAGACAGAATCCTCATGATTTTTAAAGCCAAAGATGTTTATTACTGGTCTTCTGACTAAAATTGCCTGTGTTTGAATGTTAGAAAAAGTAGGAGGGGTTGATGTGGAGGAATCAATAAAGAACTTTCAGTAGGTAAAATTTGAATGATTCCCTACTCATCAGTGTAAAGTCCCTGAAATTATTATAACTGCCTTTTTTACATTCCGCCTCCAAATTCAACTGAAACAAATTTACAATATCCTTTTATGATATCTTTACTTAATTATTTTTTTAACAACATATACAATACAAAATTACAAGACAACAACATAGATAACTGGATGAATCGTTTCTCATTTCTCCCTACCTACCCATTCTTATAAAAATTGGATGCTACATAATTCTAAGCAATTAAACCATGAGGTACTCCAATACACGCAAGAGGGGGACATTCATCCCTCCTCCATTCAAACAGTGTGTAACTAATTTCCTTATTGTTAATAAAGTTCAGTTGGACTCCTCGGTTCTGTGATGTCAACGGGTTTTGGCCCGGTCACGTGAGCTGAGCGTAGCCATGATCGAGGTTCTTCCCGGTCTCTCAGCATGTATGCCTAGCTGAGTTTGGCGCCTTTATTTCCATAGAATTAAGCATTCTACTTGGACACTCGCAGTTGTGGCATCGCGTGCATACAGCATTCGCAGAGCTTTCTGCCTGTGGTTCTCTTTGATATTCACCCAGCATAAATCAGTTTACTATCACTTGTAGAGTTTCCATGTGAAGAATTGTTTTTTCCACCTGGAGGTGTGTTTCCTTTCCTGTACTCATGTCCTGATGAGGCCCGAATGCCTGGACCAAAATGCGGCGGCCCCACAGAACCGAGGAGTCCAATGGAACTTGAATACCAATAAAGAAATTGGTTACACACTGGTTGAATGTAGCAGAGGGTTGAATGTCCCCCTCTTGGGTTTATTGGAATATCTCGGGGGAAGACCAGACCATATATCATAATCGTGGAATGTTAACCACGACCTAAGTTGAGACTGGACCGAGGAGATGTAGAAGAGTCAGGGACCCAAGGAATCACCCCAGGTGAGAGTCCAAGAACCCCACAGAGGTTGTGTGCAAAGAGGATATCGACTGTGTACCCAATACCATTCAACGGGCATGTCACAATCGTAGTCTTACCACCGGAGGATAAACAGAGTCAGTTGAAACCCACATGTGAGTTTGAGTCTAAGAGTATCTGAAAGCAGAGGGGACAGAGTCTATGCCACCCACGGGTGACCAGGAGGCACAGAAGACAAAGGTCATTCCAATTGAAGGATGCTGGTAAAAAGGTGATGAGGAGCTTCAAGCACTGCTGCACTGAGTTGGTAGTTCTGCCCGAGCCACTGTGACACTGAAGATGACAGAGTCCGTCTATTCCAACCAACTGCATCCGCGCCGATCAGTTATAGCAGGGACAGACTCATTGACACAACCTTTTGATGCGTCCCACTCTGTTGGCACGAGTCGGTTGGTACAACTGATGCGGCGCGGTGGAAATGGGTTCTGTTGTAGAGACCCTAATGAGGGATACTGACCTCAACTTGACAGGCAGACAGCTCAGGCCTTGAGGAAGAACAGGTCCACCATCTGTGTTGCTGAGAATTGCGGAGTCACTGGGAGCCCAGGAATGGCACACCGGTAAGCTGTGTTGCAGTGCCTGTGGATGCAGGGGAGTGACTCCTTCACTCCAAGGGAGATTTCTTCCATTGTCTTTTATGGCCACAGGCCTGGGGAGGACGTCTATGGAGCATGGGCATGGACGTTGCAGCAAGCTTGCAGGACGAGGAAGCCAGGAGTAGCAGAGATCTTCCTAGGTGTGGGGCACTAGAGGGCGCGCACGCAGAATGGCCGCACTTCTGTGAGGCTCCTGCCGCCTGGAGCAGAAATCCTCCGTTTATCCTTTCAGCTGGCCGCCTTCCCGTTGAAAAAGTACGCGATACTGCTGCGGGTGCTTGCCTGAGGCTCCGGTGCAAGTTTGGGCGATGTGGGACCTTCCGTGATGGAGTTGGAGGCAGCGAGGTTCGCAACGTGCCTTAGGCGGACTGAGGGGCAGCGCGCGGCCGGATCACGGAGCTGCGCGAGACCGGGGCTCGCCACGAGGCAGGTAGGCCCTGCAGAGAGAGTTGCCGAAGCGGGACCCCCTGGGCCTCGAGGACTGTATTCTGCCGGCGAGGGGAGTGTGCTATGTGAGCACGAGCGCTGAGCGTATGGAGGCCGTTCGCCTAGGTTCCGGGGAGCTGTGCGGTGCTGGTGAGAGCGGACCCCCCCTCCCCCCCTCGACCTTGCTCTGTAAACACGTTGGTGCCGGCCTGCGAAGTGGGGTGCATGGCGAGTGCTGGATGGACGCCCCCCCCCCACTTCTGGAGAGTGGATTGCCGTGCCTGCTGGATTGCGGAGCGGGGTGCCTGGCGTGTGCTGGGTAGCGGGCCCCCCCCGCTTCTGGAGTATTAATCGTTGTGCCTGACTGCGGGACCGGTGCACGCTGTGGTGCTGGGGCCCCCCCCCCGGACCTGGGGCCTTGTCCGGGCTTCGTGGACGATCGGGGGCCGTGCTGCGGCGGACTATCACGCATCTGGTGGTGATCCTGGTTGGGGCACAGGGGTC
This sequence comes from Triturus cristatus, assembly GCF_964204655.1. NCBI lineage: Eukaryota > Metazoa > Chordata > Amphibia > Caudata > Salamandridae > Triturus > Triturus cristatus. The sequence continues at coordinate 242,074,285 of NC_140582.1, forward strand.
AAGACCGGGCAGTCTTGGCCCCGCTGGCTGGTGTCATCCTTGGGCTCCCCTTCTCCCTACCCGGCCATGCCTGCAGCCATTGGGCCCCTTTGAGACCGCTCCCCGGCCCTGGTTCTTGCCGCTGTTTCTGGGCTCTGGTGATTAGAGGACCTGGAGCAGGAGTCGCACCGGTCCTGCGAGATTGGGGGTGACCTGGGGACCGTGCCCACTTCCTCCTTGGTGACGCCTTTCTGGCAGCGGGCCCAGGATGGGCAAACAGGACAGTAGACAGCCGAAGCTCACTTTTGAAGCCCCTGCGGCTAAAAAGGGGTTGCGCAGCACGCAGGATGCGGAGGGCTCGTGCAGCCTGCCGGCGGCGGCCACAGGCCTGGGCACTCCAACGCCCGAACTTCAGCAGTTGATGCAGGAGATGCGGCAAGGGTTTGCCACTGTAGTTGATAAAGTAGATCGCATCTCCTCTCGCATGGATGCCTTTGCACAGAAGATGGATGTGCATGAGGAGCGCCTCACGGAGGCTGAAAGGCGGATCTCCGATGCTGACGATCTCGCTGTCTCGCATACCTCCCAGCTCTCGAGAATGGACAATGTCCTTCAAGTTATCGCTGCCAAGAATGAGGAGTTGGAAGCTCGCAGCCGGCGCAATAACATCCGCGTCGTGGGGGTGCCGGAGTCTACCAACACTGGCCGCATGGAGGACTATGTGGAAAAGATAGGCCCGGGGCTCCACCGCGACCCATCATCGCTCGGCTGTTAAATTACAGAGATCGGGACGCTGCGCTGAGGGCTGCGTGTCAGAACCAACAACTCTCTTGTGACGGTGTCAGCTTTACTGTTTACCCGGATTTCACACCTGTCGTTCAGGAACAGCGGCGTAAATTCATTGAGGTAAAGAAAAAACTACGTGCTCTTCAAATCGACTACGCGCTGCTATACCCAGCGAAGCTGCGTATTACACACCAGGCTAAGCAACATTTTTTCACGAACCCGCAACAAGTGGAGGACTTTCTGAAAACTCTGAAGTGTGCACGGGCTGAACTACGACTAGAGGAGCGTGCTGAACATGATGATGACCAGTAACTTTTTTGCCTGTTGCTTTCTTGTGCTTGCTGCTGCTCCTGGGGGCAGCGTGTCTGGTGCCTGACCGGATGTCCACCGCGTGTGCCTGCTTGCACGACTGCTATGATGCTGCTCAAGACTGTCCTAGCCGGGAGTTTGGCGGCGGCTGGTATTATACTCCAGGCACCACCCTCCCTAGTTCCCCTAACGGAGTTGGGGCGCCGGGTGTAAAGGGTGGCTGTATGTGGCCCCTAGATGACCCCTGTAGGGTGTACCCCAATGAACAAATTGACTAAGTTGCTCCTGTTGAGCTGTTGGGTGGAAATTTTGGGAGGGGGGCGGGTTGAGGTTTCTGGCACGTTGGGGCTGCTTCAGTGGGTTGGGGGGGGACTGGAGGTTTTCTGATTGCTTTGATACCTTGCATTTTAGAGCATTACATTGATGCCTTTTTTTCCTTACTGTCTTGGATTGGTAACTCCGCATCACCTGTCAGGCCTGTATTGGCGAAAGATGAACATTGCACAGTGGGGATGGATGCGGGGACGAGTGGGGAGATCTTCCGGGGTGTTTCTGTTGTATTATTGTTGTGTGCAGCTGATGTCATATGGATGCTGTTTGCGGAGTTGGCGGGGAGGGATTCCATGGGGCTGCAAGGCGGCCCGTGCGAGCGACATGTAAAACATGCTAGTACTGTATGTGTGATGGGGGGTGGGCAGGCGGCATGCGGGCCTCTGCGATGGCACAGGATTGCGGGCTCTCTGCTTGTGGCCCCCATTTCATTTACTTCCCGGCCTGCCTATGGGAGACTCTGACTTGAACATACTCACGTGGAACGTTAGGGGTCTGGGGGACCCGAGGAAATGTAGGCAGATCCTCGCCTATTTAGATCGACACGCCATACACATAGCGTTTTTACAAGAGACCCACTTCAGGGCACAGGCTGCGCAGCCCTTTGCCCGCAGATGGGCTAAATACACTGCTTTCTCATCCTATTCTTCATACTCCCGTGGGGTTGCAATACTGGTGAAAAAGGGGACCCCCTTTGTTATGGCAGGCACTAAGACCGACACCCAAGGCAGGTACTGTTTGGTATGGGGTAGGCTGGGGCATATGGCGGTTACTCTTGCCTGCTGTTACGGCCCTAACGTGGTTGACCCGCAGTTCTTTGCAGACCTAGGCGCAGACATAATAGGTGCAGGCCCACAGCACCTCATCTGGGGGGGAGACTTCAACACCACACTTAATCCTCAGATAGACAGGTCCCACCCGGCTCCGCATCACTACACTAGTTCTCGTGAGGCACTCTTGGAGATACTTGAGGTGCATGGTCTGATTGATGTCTGGAGGCACCTCCATCCGACTGGGCGGGAGGGCACTCACATCACGGCGCAGGCGAAGACCTGGGCACGGATGGACTATGTCTTCGTTGCCCCATGCTTTCATGCGGCGCTGGCCCGGGCAAGTCACCTCCCCCGTACTTTTTCGGATCATTCCCCAGTACGAGTCACCCTGAGAGCTTCGGATCTTGGCCCCCCGGTGTCGGCCTGGCGCCTACAGCCTATGATGCTGTTGGATGCCGCGTTTCAGGAGGAGCTGCGTGAGGAGTGCCTAGATTTCTTTCGTCGGAACAAGGACTCAGTAAAAGATGTTGCAACCATCTGGGATGCCTTTAAGGTGACCCTACGTGGTGTGTGCATTGCAAAAGGGTCGGGGGTCCTGCGGAGCATACTTGCGCGACTACGCCTCCTGGAAACTGATCTTAAGGCGCTTGAAACGTCGCTGGCTGATAAGCCTGACGCTGCCACATTAGCGCGTGTTCGTGACAAAGTCACTGAGTATACTAACGAAGCCGCTAAGGAGGTGAAATTCAGGGGCAAGTATTGGACCTCCCGTCGGTATGGCGAGGGCGAGAGGCCGGGTAAGGCCCTGGCTGCAACGATGAGGCTGATGTGACCTTCCAACTGCATTGTGGAACTCATTGGGGAGGATGGTGCTCTATACAGAGATACCGCGCAAATTCTCAATGCTTTTGTCACGCACTATCAGGGACTGTATACTTCGGCCAGGGAGGGCGAGCTTTGCTTGCATGAATACCTAGAGGATGTGTCTCTCGGCTGGCTAAGTGATGCGCAGAGGGAATTCCTGGGCACCCCTTTCCAATTGGATGAGGTGCGGGAGGCCAAAATGCACATGCGGTCTGGCAAGGCCGCCGGGTTGGACGGGATACCTATTGAATTTTACAAGACCTACATTGATTTCATGGCGCCGGTCTTGCGGGAGGTGTACGAGGACGCCCTTGAGGTGGGCAGTCTTCCTCCCTCGATGCGCATGGCCCTTATCACGTCCCTCCTTAAACCTGGTAAAGCGGCGACTAGCTGTGACTCTTACCGGCCTCTCTCATTGCTTAACTGTGATGTTAAAATCCTTGCTAAGCTTATTGCCACTCGCATCAATTTGCTACTTCCCAACTTGATACTACCTGACCAAGCTGGGTTTGTGCCCGGTCGGGCAACGTCACATAATCTGCGCACGTTCTTTTCCATTTTGAACTCTGTGCATGACGATCAGCCGATGGCCGCAATCTTCCTCGATGCCACGAAGGCGTTTGACTCCCTGGAATGGGATTATGTGTTCCAGGTACTGGAGCGTATGGGGTTCCCTAGGGTATTTATTTCCTGGATTAAGCTCTTATATATCGGCCCTAGAGCGAAAGTACTGGTGAATGGCCGGCTCTCTGATGCATTCTCCATTACCAGGGGCACCAGGCAGGGGTGCCCTCTGTCACCTCTGCTGTTTGCCATAGCCATGGAGCCCCTGGCGGCAAAATTGCGGCAGCACCATAAAGACAGAGCGCTGAGATGCTTCCAGAGACAGATACTAATTTCTATGTACGCTGATGATATCACTCTTTATGTGCGCGATCCTAGAGAGAATCTCAATCCGATTCTTCGGGAATTCATCCGCTTTGGCAGGATTTCCGGGGTCCAGATAAACTGGAGCAAGTCTTGCTTTCTTCCCCTGACGCCCTCCACCGGGCGCTTTGGGTTAGATTACCCCCTCGCCTGGTGTGACGGTGACTTTAAATACCTGGGCATACACATTGAAAAAGACAGGGAGGAGCTCCTGAGGGCCAATTATGGCACGTTAATGTCTCGCATTTCCGATTGCATTACGCGCTGGATTACTCTGCCCCTCTCCATGGCGGGCAGATCGTCCCTGATTAAAATGGTGATCTTACCGCAGCTGCTGTATCTCTTCCTGAATATTCCCTTTTACCCGGGTGCCTTTTTTTTCCGACAGTTACGCGCGGAGCTCATCCGACTTGTTTGGGGCGGTAAATCGCCCCGTCTTCGGTGGGAGACTCTCGTTAAGCCATACAATCAGGGCGGTTTTGGCATCCCCGACTTTGAACTGTATTATCGCGCGGCCCAGGCGCACTTCGCCTATTTTTGGATCCGGCAACCTAGATATATGCCCCAACTAGCTGCCGAACACTGGCTAGCACACCCGATTCCTAACGAGGGCGCATTGTATATCCCGGTGGCGGGTAGGGATAAGACGCCGTCCACAGTGGCCAGCACGGTGTCGGCATGGAGCGAATTGACTGCCAAGATGGGGTTGGCTTTGCTGTATGCACCGCTTTTGCCCCTTGCTTATCACCCTGGCTTGCCCCTGCTTCAGGAGGTTGACTTCCGGAGGCTGCTTCGGGCTGTCGGTGTGGTGACGTGGGGAGATTTATATCATAATGGCGTATTCCGGACGATGGACCACCTTTTTGAGGGCATACAGCCTTCCCCTCTAGACGTATTCCTGTATCTTCGGCTTCGTCAGGGGATACGGGTGCTCACACCCGACTTTCCACGGGAACCCCCACCCATGGCACCGTTGCAACGAATTCTTCTAGATGAAACCCCTGTCAAGCTAGTTTCTAAAATATACAGATCGGTGCACTCAAGCATGATCGGTCCGAGACTGGCGGCGAGGGACAAGTGGGACCGAGAGCTGCAAGCCCCGCTGACGGATAAGCAGTGGGAGTTCTGCCTACTGCAGACGGAGCGCATCTCCTCCAGCAGCAGATTCAGAATCATACATTATAAGTTCATCCATAGATTATACTACACCCCCGCGCGTCTGTGTCGTTTTCGACTCAGTGATAATGACCGCTGCGATAGGTGCCACGCTCCTGGGGCTGACTTTCTGCACTTGGCGTGGGATTGTGCGGCAGTGCACCGCTTTTGGGGCTATGTTTGTGAAGCTCTCTCCAAGATGATCAACTCGGTGGTTGAGCCCTCACCCCTTTTGGCCCTGCTGGGATACATGGAGCCCATACAGGCGGCGCACCGCAAATTCATCGCACTGGCCTTACTGATTGCAAAGAGAAGAGTTGCATGTCGTTGGGGTCGGGGCAGGGCCCCGAAATTCAAGGACTGGTTGCGCGACCTAACTTACTGCCAGGAACAGATCTGCACATACGCTGAGCTCTTGCCAACAGCATCACGCCCCACAGACATCTGGGCTCCATTGCGGTGTTACCTCTTAGCTGAAGGGGCCACTGAGGAGGGCGGGCTGCCAGAGTAGGGTCCCGTTTTGTGATTGCCCCGCATGCACTGGGAGTTGGCTGTCCTGGGTCATTGCCATCTGGGTGGAGGATGGTGGGATACTCCGCACCGAGGGCCCCCCCCCGCGCGCCTGCGTCACACATGTTATGGGCCTGCGAGTGGCTGGCGTGGGGGACCGCTTGGCTTCGTGCACCCTCGGAGGCTCTTCTGTGTAACCTGTCGATTGTTCCATTGTACTGTTTGTAGCTACTGCCTGCCTCGATGATGGCTACCGAGGCCTGTTGTGCCCAACTACAATGCCTTCCTTTCTCCTGCTTCTGCACTGGTAATTATGCTGTTAATCTGTGTTGTATCGCACCCTTTTGACCAAGCTGTATGTTGACTTTAAAATGCAAAAAAAAAAGCTAAAAAAAAAAAAAGAGATCTTCCTAGGTGCGGTTTCAGTTCCAGAGCGAAGTTCAGCAAAGTCCAGAGTACCCAGATGGTCGAAGTAGAAGTGGAGTTAGACCTGATTCAAATCCCACAACGAATCAAGGGACCCACCCACAGGTAATCACTTAAGTACCCTTTAGTGATGGTTGGAACGATTTAGGGGTCCCTCCCAGAGGAGGGATCGGACAGTGGGGCGGATACTCCCATGTCCTTTGTCCAGTTTCGCACCAGAGCGTGGAACCAATGGCTCCTGGATTTGGTTTGAACTGGGGTATACAAGGAGGGCACCAAATGTGCCCTTCCAGCAGATTATGTGGTGCTGGCAAGCACCCCCATCCTGGCCTAATACACTAAGGCCTGTCTGGGAGGTGGTCACACCTCCTTGTGACAGGAAACCTATTGTTCTACCTTCTCCTGCTCGAGCTTGGCCCAGCAGCAGGAGGACAGAATCATGTCTGTGGTCGGCAGCAGCCCTAGGTTACTGTCAGGCTCTTTATGGTCGGTCCCGGCAACATGGAGGGCTCCCTGGAGGGGCCCTACCATGGATGGAATCATACCTCCAACACCGTAGATGGTGTTGGGGTATGATTCCAACATGTTTGATACCAATCATGCCCAGGTTCGTCCCAGCCAGTTTAGAGATGGTCATCGCGTAATGAAGCATGGCCCCTCTTTATCGTAATGGCTGATGCACTCACAAAGCCTGGAGAATGGACTCTGGCATTTGTAGGTGTGGTCTGGTCATGCAGGGCCACCCTCACACTCGGAACCGAGCACCCTGCCTTTGGGACTGAAAGGCCTGCTAGAGGGGTTACTTATAGGTTTCAAGTGCAGTAATGGTAGATATAAGGATTCATATCTTTCACCAAAGGTGCATGCACCTACCCACACACAGGCTGCAATGGCAGGCCTGTTGTCAGAGTTTAGAGGGTCGCTTTTGGGTGGGATAACATATGCTGCAGCCCATAGGGGTCCCCTGGTGTACCTAGGCCCTAGGTACCTTAGTACCATATACTAGGGACTTACTAGGGTACACCAGCAGCCAACTGGGAATGTACCAAGACACTCACCTTAGCCAATTTAGGGAGCAAGCACAGTGACTGGGGTCCTGATTAGCCGGATCCCAGTCAGACTAGTCAGATAACAGTAGAACACCAGCAAAAAGTGGGGGTAACCATGAAAGCAGATTCTACTTTCCTACAGTAACTCAAAATATCTTCGAATTAATGTATGTGTTTTTGACATCAGGTCTTGGAATCACAAAGAGACAATTACTGACAGGCATTTACAAACTCTGCTGTCAGCAAAACATGCATTAACTCAAAAATATTTCGAATTAATCTATGCACTCAGGATGCTGAAAAGCTGGCGAAGGGCCGAAACAGCATCAATATACTGGCCCCAATTACCCCAATACACTGCAAAACTCATAGAGAGGTGGTCACAGCTGTACCCCTAGTAGCAACCATAATTTGGGGTGGATGTAAGTCATGTAATTCCGTGTAGCGTAGTTACGCTGAATTATCTAAGAATTCCCCAAGATTACACTTGAATTATGTGAGAAGAGTAAGTCTACATTTACTGCTATTTCTTAGAGCAAAAATCTCCCCTCTCTTCCAAAATGGGAGTGAGGATGCATTTTGTGCTAAGAAGTAAAACTAAATAACTCTTAATTACGCAAGCAGGAGTAATCACACAGTTATCAGTAATTCTGCGCCAAAGAGTAACGCAGAATTTCTCAGGCATAATCAAAATTCTGTCCAGGTCTGGCCATAATGCTGTTCTCGATGTCTGTTACTTTAAATGTGTGAGGAACTAAAGTTATGAGGGAAAACTAGCACGTGAAGTGAAATTGGGAAACGTGTCCTTCAAATGTGAAATCATTTATGCTTTTTTGTGGAAAATGGGTGATTGTCACAGTGATATAGGAGGAATCTGCAAATTTGAGTCAGAAATAAAAGAGCTTGAAAGAAGTCTGCATGGTCAGGGACTTCCTGCTAGAAAATACGGGGATAAAGCAGCACACAGCAGTTAGAGATGAAAGCAGGATGCAGAGATATTTGGCACTTTGGTACACTAAAGGTTGCTTTCTCACAACATTTGCCCAGTGGCCCATGCCATGTATGACACCTTCAGCCTATGCAGGCTGTTTAGCCAATAACGCATTACATTCCGAAACTTTTGTAGTTTTGATTTTACCATTGTAAGACAAATTTTTCTTTAAAACCTACATGGAAAGAAAGTGATGGCTAAGAAGCCATTACTGTCTGACGGTGTAAAACGTGCAAGGCCACCAGGAAGACATGCACACAAGAAAGTATATTATGCTGCGGTGTTCGTCGAACTAGGGAAACGTGATGAACCTTGGGATGAACTGTGGGCTAGTGGGCTACCTTGAGTCATCAGAAATGCATTTAGATTTATACAAAACACTTAATTGACCAGAGGTTGCAATCACTCTCCATGTTGGAAGTATACCACACTTCCAATTCAAGGTTTATAGACTGCTATCCAGTAAAGGCAAGCAATACATAGCAGTGCTTAATTTGCAAAAAAAATAAGTGCCAGGGCCCTCGTCAGGAGGGCACTGCAGCTTGCATCACGCATTGCCCCTCCCAGCGCAGCCAATGGCAATACCAATACAATTACTAATCATCATAATCCTACAAGTGGGACGATTCAGTCTATACCAGGCCACCCACAGCTGTAAGAATGGCTTGAGTGGCAGTCAATAGTAATTTTAATGTATATTGAATTAATAAACAACTGTAATTGTGCTCATCTTAAATTAGATTGACAGCGCCACCATGTAGCGGACTCTTACTCAAACCCTGGTGTTGACAATTAAGTGCCGGTGCTGAGCACAGGAAACCACAAGCTCAAATTAAGCACTGATATGTAGGCATGTTCTCCCTCAGCTCCTGTCAAGACAAACAGATGAACAAGGTTATTTCACGGAAACAAACTTTGCTATGCATGCCTGTTAGAACTGGGATTTCTGGTTGGCTAGGGCTTGCGCCAAAGCCAGGCAGAAACCACCACTCTAGTCAGGGCTGGGGAGTTACACGCCAAAGATAACCCCTGCTCACCCCCTTGGTAGCTTGGCACGAGCAGTCAGGCTTATCTCTGAGGCGATGTGTAAACCGTTTGCGCGCGCACCCAGCAACAACACCCAAGGCCCACCACAAAGGAAACTCCACACAAGGTATTCTATAAAAATAGCCTTTGTATTATAGTCAAACACATTAGATAGAAACACACACTTTACAATGTGCCAACAGGCACGGGCAGAATTTACAAGGGATCTGTACAAGACAGGGCCACCTGGACCACTGTCAGGAATTAGCACTTTTTAGATATACACTTAGAACATAGGAATAAAATTGTAGTACAAAAACATATATAGCACACAACCAGTACTTACTGGTATCAGGTAAGTACCACCTACGCAACCCTAACCACCTTAGGAGAATGGCACGCAGGGAACTAGAACCTCACTAGCACCACCTGTACTAGGAGACCACAAACAACCACCTAAGTATCACAATACCTGTAGGGGTAAACGCACATTACACATGATGCCTAAAACATTCAGAGGTGTAGGGAAGGAAAACACATGATGCATAAAAATACATTCAGCGGTGTAAAGCAAGGCACATGATGCATAAACACACATTCAGAGGTGCAGGAAAGGAACAACATCGGAAAACTCCACATGAGCCACCACCTGTGGCAGTCCCTGGGCCAACTGGCCTGGTAGGGGCTAGGACGCCCTGTGTTCAGCAAGGTCAGGGGCAAGACTGCGCAGGAGGCACAGTCTAAAACTCAGAGGGCCACAACCTAAACGTGGCAGCTGCCCACTAAGTGCTGGGCAGCTGTGGAACGAACTCAGGCACCGGCGTGCCTCTGGAGCCCTCTCTGGGCTCTGTCCACCCAAAATGTCCCCTCGAGCCTCGCAGGCTCTAAACAATAATGCTCCCCTTCGTTGGAGCGCTCAGGGCGCTCTGAGCAACCAATGCGGGCCTCGTAGGAGCCTCTCGGGGCTCGGAAACACTGCCCCCGTCGTCGGAGTCACACTGGACTCTGAAGAAATACAATGCGCCTCGTTGGAGCCTCAACCGGCTCTGAAATCAAACAATGCCCCCTTCACTACATGCGCGAAGTCCCCCAGCCCTTTGCACTTACCGGGCTGCCTTCAGGGGACTCCCGCGTCGTCTCTGCTCTCTCTGCTCCGGCGGACGGGAGGACTTCGATGCTTTTTCTCCACGCGGAGGGGCAGGCACCGACAATGTGCCTCGTGCCCCCTCCGCACCCGCTCCTGCCGCACTCCTCTCCTGGGCAGAGCGTCCCGGGGCGCAGGGTAGGCTCCTGCCTGCTCCGGGGCTCTGAGTAGCCGCGACGCTCGGTAGGAGGCGGGGTAGGCTCCCGCCCTCCTGGTCTCAGTTCCGGTTGTCCCGGTCAGCGCTGCCTGGCTTCCGGTCCGGGCGGCAGCGGTGATTTCTCTGCTCGTAGATGGGTAGGCTCCCTCGCAAGCACCGCAAGCTAGCGGGGTGGGCACCCGCCAGCCAACTAGTCAAATAAGCGGGGTGCCACCCGCCAACGAGCACACAATGCGGGGTGGGCACCCGCTGCAGCAGCAAAGCGCTCCTGGCGCTACAAAGCCCACAAAAGCGCTCCCAGGCGCTTAGGAATAGCAAGTCCAGCCAAAAGTCTTCAAAAGGCAGGGGGGCAAAGACTGGGCCTTGAGCCAGCTCACAGGGCCCTCCAGCAGGGAGGCAGTCCCCAGTGGCGGTCTCTCCTGGCGCCCAGCAGCAGCAGGCCCCCCCTCAAGTGGATCCTGCAAGAGAGAACCAATTGTAAGGGGACACAGCCCCTTTTTATACAGTAAAAGTCTTTGTCTGAAGGTGCAGGGAAGGGGCGAACCAGTTACAACAGGTTCTTGAGCACTTTGTTTTGCTCAGCCCCTCTCCCTATTCACTGGCAGGGCTAGGGTTATCAGACGCACCACAGGGGCCGATGCCAGCATTGTGTGGGGAAAGCCCTGTCCTATTCAGGACCCAGGTATACTCCTCCCCAGCCATCAGTATGCTAAACTCCCATTCACCACTGGGTGACTCCACCTGACTCTGGGGAATCCCTAGCCCGTCACATGACCTCCACCAGCCAATCGCCAGACAAGCCATACATTTCACACTGCACACCGAAGTGCCCACTTCTAGAGGTGGCACTTCCACACTAGGTATATGCACGCCACACACATCATCGCGCAGCATTCAATCACACGAGTCCGCACATACCAAACTCGGGCCTGGACACCCCATGCATCAGGAACTACCAGGACACATACATTCCCCCATGCATTCCTATGGGAGGGCAGGCCAACCTCACAACACGCACGCCCTTTACCCTGGGACACAGCGGTAAAGTGCGCAGAAACCAAAAAGCACTACACCAAGTCACCAATAAAAAGCAAAAAGTCTCGGGGGTGAACCTGCCAGAAGGGCCAAGTCCAACACGACCCCCTTCCAGCCAAAACGCAGGGTAGCCCAATCACCACCGTGATGGTCTTCCCTGCTTGGGGCGATAAAACACGGACGCAGGCCCGCAACGGCAGGAACACTCTCCGGTTTTACGCCACTCTGAACTCAAATGGTTTCCTCTGAAAAAACTTGGCGGACCAACTGGGCTACCCCCCTGGTACTCCTCAGCTGTCCGTGGCCAGGACCAGGCTCTAGACCACCTAGGCGCCACTGGTCCTTGCCTAACCACAGAGTGGTGGGTAGTAACCCCTGGCACATAGTGACCATTTTCCACTCTACCCCTCATCAGGGCAGTTCTAAACTGCCACTGATCCTCCAGCCTAGGGTCCGTACCCTCAAGCTGACCAAAAGTCACAGGTGAGGCTCTCCTCCCCCTATCTCTTCTCCTAGGGTTCCGTCCTCTCTTCCTCTGAGAGGCGACCCCGTAACATAACTCACCAACCAGCTCAGGACCCCTCCCTGAGGACGGGTCTCCCAACCTAGGGTTTAACCCCTCAGGTTGCACCGGGGTCAGAGGTGGGCTCTCCCACCCTCTGCACCCCCTTCCAGAGTCCTGCTCCCTACCAACTGGGGCGGTACCTCTGGAAGAAGAACCGGTCAGGACACTTGTTACAGTAGTCCTACCCTTCAGGTCAGGCTGCTCCTGAACCTGGCCTCCCAACCTCTGGTCTAAAACCTTCGGTGGAATAATTGCCTGGCACTCCAGGACTTCTGAGGACTTACACACCATCCCCCTGAGGCTGACACATGACCCATGTGTCGTGTGACTGTCTGTCTGGCGCAGATCTCCCGTCCCCTGTCCACCTGACAGTGCGTGAAGATCCCCCAGAACAGAAGTGGCGCCACCCTGGTCCCCCCAAGAAGATCTAGCCCAACTGGCTAGTCCCTGGTCCACTGGTGCATCCACTGGGAAACTCATCCCCCAACCACTCCTCATGCTGGACTCCTGTACCCTCCCTACCGGAGCTGTACTGCCAGACTCTAGAACCACAGGAGCCCTGTTTACAGGCGCTCCCAGTCCTCTACTCACTAGGAGATCCTCCTCAAATGGGCTAACAGGACAGCCTAGGTCCCCAACTTGGTGTTCCCTCATGAAACCATCCAAGTCCTGAGGCAGGGTTTCGTACGTCTGGGGACCCTCGGTCACCCACTTACTCCCGCTCCACTGAGCCAGGCCGTAAGCCCCTACACCCCTCTCACTACTCTGGGACCTAGCTGGGCTACTCTGAGCCTCTCCCCCCATCCAAGACGGGAAGATCCCTGAGCCACTGCTGTTGGAAGCACTCTCCCAGACCTCATCAGAACCTTGGGCCCTTTCCCAACGGTCCGCTTCTTTTGCAAGGTCCCCTGGACTAGCAAACCCATACTCCAACAGGTGTTGGCGCAACTCGGGACAACAACTCCTGAGCATCTGCTCTTTGACAACCAGACCATACATGGCGGAATAACTGCGTCTCGGGCTAAGACCTGCCCAATCGTCTAGTGCCTCCTCACATTCACCCAAAAACTCGTCCCAAGCCTGGTGAGACAGCTTCCTCCTGCCCCTGAATTTCAACCTTAACTCCTCCTCTTGGGAAACAGGTACCAGACTGGGGGAACTGGGACTTCCTATACTGAAATCTATCTCGCTGCCACCACTAGACTCAACCCTCCCTGGGGAGCCCAGAAAACTAAGACTGCGCGCAGGGGATAGTCTACTCTCCAGCGCTGATTTCTCCCTGGTGAAGGCCCTCTCAGCCTCCTCTATCCTCTCCTGCGCTAAGACCCTCTCGGTCTCCAGCTTTTTCTCCTCTATAGTCAGCTGCGCCATCCCCCGGGCATGCTCTAACCTGAGCTTCTCCATGGCCAGCTGATGCTCCCTCTCTTCCCTCCTATCTCTCCACTCCTCTGGGGACAGGGAAAGGGATGGGGTGCTGCTCCTGACACTGGACCCAGCAAGGGACTCCCTATCTATGGGGTCTTCACTTTCTACTGGCGTCCCTGTCAGGTAACCTTCCTCCTCTTCAGATTCCTCAGGGCTCCCCTCAGACCCACCACCCTCTCGGCGTGCGGCCCGGGCCCTATCTTCCTCACTGCGCTCTCGCTCCCACTCATCCTTTTGCCATAGGATCAGGTTGTCCCTCAGTTTGGACTGGGTATCTGATTTACCCACCTCCATGCCTCTCTCTTCACAGAACCTTACCAACTCCAACCTACTGTATCTAAACAGACCACAGAAATTAAAAGCCGGCTCCATTTTGGCGGACGTTCTTGAGAAGAGTTTAACACAAGGAACCTGAGTGTCTGAGCTAACACAGGAGTACATGATTCACAAAGGACACCTTTAGGAGAATAAATAATGGAACCCAAAAACAATAATCCCTAAAATGTGGTTATCTAAATGCAGAGTTTTGTGGTGTAGCCAGTTGCCGCTGCGGTACAGCGCAAACGCAAGTCCAAATCCCACCGCTGATCACCAATGTTAGAACTGGGATTTCTGGTTGGCTAGGGCTTGCGCCAAAGCCAGGCAGAAACCACCACTCTAGTCAGGGCTGGGGAGTTACACGCCAAAGATAACCCCTGCTCACCCCCTTGGTAGCTTGGCACGAGCAGTCAGGCTTATCTCTAAGGCGATGTGTAAAGCGTTTGCGCGCACACCCAGCAACAACACCCAAGGCCCACCACAAAGGAAACTCCACACAAGGTATTCTATAAAAATAGCCTTTGTATTATAGTCAAACACATTAGATAGAAACACACACTTTACAATGTGCCAACAGGCACGGGCAGAATTTACAAGGGATCTGTACAAGACAGGGCCACCTGGACCACTGTCAGGAATTAGCACTTTTTAGAAATACACTTAGAACATAGGAATAAAATTGTAGTACAAAAACATATATAGCACACAACCAGTACTTACTGGTATCAGGTAAGTACCACCTACGCAACCCTAACCACCTTAGGAGAATGTCACGCAGGGAACTAGAACCTCACTAGCACCACCTGTACTAGGAGACCACAAACAACCACCTAAGTATCACAATACCTGTAGGGGTAAACGCACATTACACATGATGCCTAAAACATTCAGAGGTGTAGGGAAGGAAAACACATGATGCATAAAAATACATTCAGCGGTGTAAAGCAAGGCACATGATGCATAAACACACATTCAGAGGTGCAGGAAAGGAACAACATCGCAAAACTCCACATGAGCCACCACCTGTGGCAGTCCCTGGGCCAACTGGCCTGGTAGGGGCTAGGACGCCCTGTGTTCAGCAAAGTCAGGGGCAAGACTGCGCAGGAGGCACAGTCTAAAACTCAGAGGGCCACAACCTAAACGTGGCAGCTGCCCACTAAGTGCTGGGCAGCTGTGGAACGAACTCAGGCACCGGCGTGCCTCTGGAGCCCTCTCTGGGCTCTGTCCACCCAAAATGTCCCCTCGAGCCTCGCAGGCTCTAAACAATTATGCTCAGGGCGCTCTGAGCAACCAATGCGGGCCTCGTAGGAGCCTCTCGGGGCTTGGAAACACTGCCCCCGTCGTCGGAGTCACACTGGACTCTGAAGAAATACAATGCGCCTCGTTGGAGCCTCAACCGGCTCTGAAATCAAACAATGCCCCCTTCACTACATGCGCGGAGTCCCCCAGCCCTTTGCACTTACCGGGCTGCCTTCAGGGGACTCCCGCGTCGTCTCTGCTCTCTCTGCTCTGGCGGACGGGAGGACTTCGATGCTTTTTCTCCACGCGGAGGGGCAGGCACCGACAATGTGCCTCACGCCCCCTCCACACCCGCTCCTGCCGCACTCCTCTCCTGGGCAGAGCGTCCCGGGGCACAGGGTAGGCTCCTGCCTGCTCCGGGGCTCTGAGTAGCCGCGACGCTCGGTAGGAGGCGGGGTAGGCTCCCGCCCTCCAGGTCTCAGTTCCGGTTGTCCCGGTCAGCGCTGCCTGGCTTCCGGTCCGGGCGGCAGCGGTGATTTCTCTGCTCGTTGAGGGGTAGGCTCCCTCGCAAGCACCGCAAGCTAGCGGGGTGGGCACCCGCCAGCCAACTAGTCAAATAAGCGGGGTGGCACCCGCCAACGAGCACACAATGCGGGGTGGGCACCCGCTGCAGCAGCAAAGCGCTCCTGGCGCTACAAAGCCCACAAAAGCGCTCCCAGGCGCTTAGGAATAGCAAGTCCAGCCAAAAGTCTTCAAAAGGCAGGGGGGCAAAGACTGGGCCTAGAGCCAGCTCAAAGGGCCCTCCAGCAGGGAGGCAGTCCCAAGTGGCGGTCTCTCCTGGCGCCCAGCAGCAGCAGGCCCCCCCTCAAGTGGATCCTGCAAGAGAGAACCAATTGTAAGGGGACACAGCCCCTTTTTATACAGTAAAAGTCTTTGTCTGAAGGTGCAGGGAAGGGGCGAACCAGTTACAACAGGTTCTTGAGCACTTTGTTTTGTTCAGCCCCTCTCCCTATTCACTGGCAGGGCTAGGGTCATCAGATGCACCACAGGGGCCGGAGCCAGCATTGTGTGGGGAAAGCCCTGTCCTATTCAGGACCCAGGTATACTCCTCCCCAGCCATCAGTATGCTAAACTCCCATTCACCACTGGGTGACTCCTCCTGACTCTGGGGAATCCCTAGCCCGTCACATGACCTCCACCAGCCAATCGCCAGACAAGCCATACATTTCACACTGCACACCGAAGTGCCCACTTCGAGAAGTGGCACTTCCACACTAGGTATATGCACGCCACACACATCATCGCGCAGCATTCAATCACACGAGTCCGCACATACCAAACTCGGGCCTGGACACCCCATGCATCAGGAACTACCAGGACACATACATTCCCCCATGCATTCCTATGGGAGGGCAGGCCAACCTCACAACACGCACGCCCTTTACCCTGGGACACAGCGGTAAAGTGCGCAGAAACCAAAAACCACTACACCAAGTCACCAATAAAAAGCAAAAAGTCTCAGGGGTGAACCTGCCAGAAGGGCCAAGTCCAACAATGCCAGAAAAAATAATATCTTTCAGCTGACAATGCACGTGAAAAGGAAGCCCTCTGCCAGGACTCTGCTGTTCCTCTGGTGTGGTGTTCATGGGCGTAGCAGACACACCAGCAATTAGGCCTGGGCAAAAATTTCGTTCCGTTCGCGGAAATTGCGATAATTTGACATTTTTGCGTTCCGCGGAGAGCGCGAAAATGTCAAAAATTCCGGTTTCCGCAGCTTGGCGATAATTTGTTTCTTGCTCGCGCTGTAAAATGATACATTCTCGCGCGCGCGCGATCGCCTTACCTGAATCCCTGCGTTCGCCGACAAGTTTTCTTGATCCGGTCGCGTTCTCCATGAGATGTTGTATTGTTTTTAGCCATTTGCGCTGTCTCGCGACAGTTCGCGCCCGCAGTGACGTCATGCGTCGCGCGATCACGTCTTTCTTCTCGCAATCATGCACCGCGAGAACAACTCAAAACAAGATGGCCGCGCCCGCAAGCAACCACATGGGTAAGTTGGCGACCCGCAACCATGCAGAAAATCTCGCGAACATGCCGGAAAAAACCTTCCGCATCTTCGCGATATTTCTGCTTGTTTGCGATAATTTTAAACATTCTCGCGATAATTTGCGAAGGTTAATTCCGCAAATTCCGCCCACCCCTACCAGCAATGCTGGAGGAACCCTGACTCCCCTGCTGTGTGAAACAGCTGCACCACATTGACCCTAGCCTCGAGGGGAAACAGGGTGGCAGCTTATTGCTTCCTTTTTCGGGGACCTGGGCTGGTGGAGCTGTCACGGAAAACCACAATCCACAGTATGGAGTTTGCATTTGTGGACGGAGGTGCATTGGGAGAAAAGTGAAAAGCTCCCATGTGTTTCTTATTCCCAATGTAACTTGAAAACTAAAGGACAAGCTTAGTCAGTCCAATCTCAAGAACACAGGACTGATAAATCTTTGCCAATTTCTGGGTTTTGGAGATAAAGTCGGACCAGGCCAAACCTATTGGATTTGTAAGTGCTTCTCAATTGTTGCCCCTTGCAAACCTCTTCAACAAAACCAACTGGGACACAATGTCTTTATGGCATTCTGTGCTACACAGGCAGAAAAATAGTGTAAAATGGATTCCCATTGTGAATCAACAGTGTAATGTTTCTGTAATATTGCTACATCTCTTTGACAACATCAATTCATTTTTGTAATCTTGATCACTTATGATAAAGGAAGGAGTGACTGCTAAATGACGGAGGAAGATTTTGGTTTGATTTTTAGGTCGAGCCTAGAGTCAGCGGGCATGCACTGCTCTGCGTGACATTCTGTATTCTGTCTGTGGGGCATGGTCATACCCACCACTTTTAACTGGTTCATTCCTGTGCTTTTCAACTGCGTTGGTTTTGTGTGGGAATTTGGTGCCATTTTTACCTCCTTTGGGTGCGTTTGTCACGCCAATGGTGACTGGCCCTGTTACATGGGTCATTTTGCTTCAGGGCATTTCATACTTGCGGCGCACTTTTTAAAATGTGGCCAGAACGCCATGACAATGATGGACAGACGGAGACCCTGCAAGAAGGAAAACACCTATCAGCAGAACAACGAGATCTTTGGTGGTTCCGGCTTTGGACACCTGTATGTTTTGTTTTGTATTTGGTGACAGTTTTTTAACAATATTTAACATTACATAGTTGCCGTAGGACACTGTCATTTTCACACGAACAGGCAGCACAAGTTGCCATAAAGCTCCTCCGCTCTCCCTGAGCTCACCCTCCCTTCTTTTAGCCCATACATTGCTGCTCCAACGCCTCTACACCACCCTCCCTGTTTTCAAACTCTTCTGCCCCTGCGTGCTGTGTGTCTGACCACTGCAGACAGCTGCTTGCATTTAGAACTACTGTAAACACTTAATGCCCCCCCAGGGCATTTTCAATCTGCACAACCCACCCCCTCGCCCGTTCTTTTAATGGTAGCATGTTCATGTTCATCTTTTTTCTGTAAAACACACAAGATGATGGACGGAATGTTGCACATTGGCAAAACATTCACCCCCAGTCACAGATCTGGGTTTAATCCATCGTTATTTTGCTCACCACGCCACCCCAGTTCAGACATAGCCATATGCAAATCAGTCTTGACCCTGTGCCTCATGGGAACAGTCCAGCCCGAACTGCCAAGCCATGTCTTCCCTGGACCGGAATCAAGCATCCTAGGACCGGTTTTGGAGTTTCACCCCTCTTCAGCCAGGATAGCTTGACTCCAGTGGCGTAGTGAGCACGGGACCCACATCTGGGCATACCCTTCCCACATAGGGCGAACAGCAAAACACACAAGATGATGGACGGAATGTTGCACATTGGCAAAACATTCACCCCCAGTTACAGATCTGGGTTTAATCCATTGTTATTTTGCTCACCCCGCCACCCCAGTTCAGACATGGCCATATCCAAATCAGTCTTGACCCTGTGCCTCATGGGAACAGTCCAGCCCGAACTGCCAAGCCATGTCTTCCCTGGACCGGAATCAAGCATCCTAGGACCGGTTTCGGGGTTTCACCCCCTCTTCAGCCAGGATAGCTTGACTCCAGTGGCGTAGTGAGCACGGGACCCACGTCTGGGCATACCCTTCCCACATAGGGCGAACAGCAAAACACACAAGATGATGGACGGAATGTTGCACATTGGCAAAACATTCACCCCCAGTCACATATCTGGGTTTAATCCATCGTTATTTTGCTCACCACGCCACCCCAGTTCAGACATAGCCATATGCAAATCAGTCTTGACCCTGTGCCTCATGGGAACAGTCCAGCCCGAACTGCCAAGCCATGTCTTCCCTGGACCGGAATCAAGCATCCTAGGACCGGTTTCGGGGTTTCACCCCTCTTCAGCCAGGATAGCTTGACTCCAGTGGCGTAGTGAGCACGGGACCCACGTCTGGGCATACCCTTCCCACATAGGGCGAACAGCAAAACACACAAGATGATGGATGGAATGTTGCACATTGGCAAAACATTCACCCCCAGTCACAGATCTGGGTTTAATCCATCGTTATTTTGCTCACCACGCCACCCCAGTTCAGACATAGCCATATGCAAATCAGTCTTGACCCTGTGCCTCATGGGAACAGTCCAGCCCGAACTGCCAAGCCATGTCTTCCCTGGACCGGAATCAAGCATCCTAGGACCGGTTTTGGAGTTTCACCCCTCTTCAGCCAGGATAGCTTGACTCCAGTGGCGTAGTGAGCACGGGACCCACATCTGGGCATACCCTTCCCACATAGGGCGAACAGCAAAACACACAAGATGATGGACGGAATGTTGCACATTGGCAAAACATTCACCCCCAGTTACAGATCTGGGTTTAATCCATTGTTATTTTGCTCACCCCGCCACCCCAGTTCAGACATGGCCATATCCAAATCAGTCTTGACCCTGTGCCTCATGGGAACAGTCCAGCCCGAACTGCCAAGCCATGTCTTCCCTGGACCGGAATCAAGCATCCTAGGACCGGTTTCGGGGTTTCACCCCCTCTTCAGCCAGGATAGCTTGACTCCAGTGGCGTAGTGAGCACGGGACCCACGTCTGGGCATACCCTTCCCACATAGGGCGAACAGCAAAACACACAAGATGATGGACGGAATGTTGCACATTGGCAAAACATTCACCCCCAGTCACATATCTGGGTTTAATCCATCGTTATTTTGCTCACCACGCCACCCCAGTTCAGACATAGCCATATGCAAATCAGTCTTGACCCTGTGCCTCATGGGAACAGTCCAGCCCGAACTGCCAAGCCATGTCTTCCCTGGACCGGAATCAAGCATCCTAGGACCGGTTTCGGGGTTTCACCCCTCTTCAGCCAGGATAGCTTGACTCCAGTGGCGTAGTGAGCACGGGACCCACGTCTGGGCATACCCTTCCCACATAG
The DNA here is from genome assembly GCF_964204655.1 of Triturus cristatus. Classification (NCBI taxonomy): domain Eukaryota; kingdom Metazoa; phylum Chordata; class Amphibia; order Caudata; family Salamandridae; genus Triturus; species Triturus cristatus. The sequence continues at coordinate 242,094,752 of NC_140582.1, forward strand.
GGCGAACAGCAAAACACACAAGATGATGGATGGAATGTTGCACATTGGCAAAACATTCACCCCCAGTCACAGATCTGGGTTTAATCCATCGTTATTTTGCTCACCACGCCACCCCAGTTCAGACATAGCCATATGCAAATCAGTCTTGACCCTGTGCCTCATGGGAACAGTCCAGCCCGAACTGCCAAGCCATGTCTTCCCTGGACCGGAATCAAGCATCCTAGGACCGGTTTCGGGGTTTCACCCCTCTTCAGCCAGGATAGCTTGACTCCAGTGGCGTAGTGAGCACGGGACCCACGTCTGGGCATACCCTTCCCACATAGGGCGAACAGCAAAACACACAAGATGATGGATGGAATGTTGCACATTGGCAAAACATTCACCCCCAGTCACAGATCTGGGTTTAATCCATCGTTATTTTGCTCACCACGCCACCCCAGTTCAGACATGGCCATATGCAAATCAGTCTTGACCCTGTGCCTCATGGGAACAGTCCAGCCCGAACTGCCAAGCCATGTCTTCCCTGGACCGGAATCAAGCATCCTAGGACCGGTTTCGGGGTTTCACCCCTCTTCAGCCAGGATAGCTTGACTCCAGTGGCGTAGTGAGCACGGGACCCACGTCTGGGCATACCCTTCCCACATAGGGCGAACAGCAAAACACACAAGATGATGGACGGAATGTTGCACATTGGCAAAACATTCTCCCCCAGTCACAGATCTGGGTTTAATCCATCGTTATTTTGCTCACCACGCCACCCCAGTTCAGACATGGCCATATGCAAATCCGTCTTGACCCTGTGCCTCATGGGAACAGTCCAGCCCGATCTGCCAAGCCATGTCTTCCCTGGACCGGAATCAAGCATCCTAGGACCGGTTTCGGGGTTCCACCCCTCTTCAGCTAGGATAGCTTGACTCCAGTGGCGTAGTGAGCACGGGACACTGCTTCTGTCCACTCTGGTGTTTTACAAGGGCTTTAAGATATCCCAATGTTAGTTTACTTGAGGTCTACATTTGCGGCGACATCATAACCATTTTATTTTCTTCACTTTAATGACCTATTATAATCTCTGCATTTGTTTTTTCTTTCTTTGAACTAAAGCTGATTATAATGAAGTGACCAAGAAAGGTGAAATACTTTTGTCATTTAGATAACTGTCCGTACTCTAAACGTTGCAGACCATGTCCCTATGCTCAACTCTGCGTGCTTCAATTCTGCCTGCTTCATTTCAAAGTTCTCTTCATTTTTGGAATATAAACATGATCCTGCAGCTTGTTTTTCTAGATGGTCGACTAACATGGGAAGGCTTTATTGCCTGATTAATGTCCTTTATGGTCCCCCCCATGTTTTCTTTTCCGTCTCTACGCTCAAAATTTATATTTTGATATAAAATAGTCTGGGTTGTTCACAAACCAGTAAATACTCTGGTTTCTAACAACTCAGCAATAACCATCATTTTTAATGTGGAAATGGGGCGGCAACACTGTCAAATTTACTAGGGGTGTCAGAGAATGGATTTCTATTTTCCCTTGAAAAAAGTGAAACACGTTTGCAAGTGCAAATACACATTTTAGAGCTATTCAGACAAGTGTAGCTGTTCCCCACTTACTTTTACATGTTTGTAAATATCTGCAAATGTGGATACACTTGTAAAGCTAAAATTATCAGAGCACTTCCACCTGAGCACCACCTCAGCATAGCACCATCTCATTATCAGCACAGCACGACCTCATCAGTGCACCACCAGCTCCGCCCCACCGCAGCACCAGCACAGCACCACCTCAACATCAGCACAGTACCAACTCAGCATCAGTGCACCACCGCCTGCACAGCACCAGCACCAGCACAGCCCCACCTCAGTAGCAACTCATCACCAAAGCAGCATCACTTCAGTATCAGCACAGCCTGAGCACCAGCTCAGCACTACCTGAGCGCCAGTGCAGCACTACGACATAACTCTGCACTACCACAGTGTGACTCAACACCACCTCAGCATCAGCATAGCACAATCCCCTGATCAGTGCATCACCGCCAGCGCAGCACCACCTCAGCACCAGTGCAGCACCACCTCAACATCAGCACAGCACCACCTCCGCATCAGTGCACCACCACCATTGCAGCCCCACTTCAGCACCAGCACAGCTCCACCACTTAAGGATCACCTCAGCACAGCACTACCTGAGCACCACCTCAGCATCACTCTGTACTACCGGAGTACCATTATAGGACCACAGCCTCAGCATGACTCAGCACCACCATAGCATCACTCAGCAAACCTCACCATCAGCACAGCACCACCTCAGCACAGCACCATCTCAGCAGCAGCACAACACCACCTCCTCATCAGTGCACCACCTCAATATGAGCACAGCACCATCTTGGCATCAGCACAGCACCTTCTCTGAATCAGCACAGAACCACCTCTGCATTAGTGCACCAGCGCAACTCCACCTCAGCAGCAGTTCAGCTCCAATGCAGCACCACTTCAGCATCAGCGCAGCACCACCTCAGCATCACTCAGCACCTCCTGAGCACCAGCTCTGCACCACCTCAGCTTGATTGAGCAGCACAGCAGAACTCAGCACCACCTCTGCATCACCTCAGTCTCACTCACCATCACCTCTGCACCAGCACATCACCACCTCAACATCACTGAGCACCACCTGAGTATAATTAAGCACCACTTGACCACCACCTCAGTATCACTCAGCACCACTTCAGTCTACCTTCAGAATCTGGCATCTGTTGCTTCTCCCCTAGTGTCCGTCCTCTGCTAGTGTTGTATTTCAAGTATTTCCCAACCTCCACCCTCCTGCTGCTTATGTCTCCCCTGCCCATAAGAAAAGAAAAACTATAACAAACCAGCATTAGAACAGGCAGGAAAAAGTTGCCAGCATTGCAATAGAAGATATTTTTGTGTTCATTCTTTTTTAACAGGTTCGTTCAGTTGTGCATAATGAATTATGGGTTATATATAAGGTAACAAAATTGCTTACAGCACTTTTTTATTATAACTTTTCAACATGCTGCACACCAGCCATACTGCCCTACAACATAGCTTAAAAGCATTGGCAAAGTCAGTAGCTCTGGCTCAACACTTATAAGGTCCCAAAGACGAGACCTATTGGCTATGCCAATGCCTGTTTGTTTTTCTAATTCTTATTTGAACAATAAAAGAAGATCATTTTTGCATTAGACCTTCCGGTGGCTTCTGTTCCACATTCTGCCATTGAAACTTTTCCCAGTGCACATTTAGGGGCAGATTTATAAGCCCTGTGCGTCACTTTTGCGCCGCCGTTGCGTCACTTTTGTGACGCAGCGGCAGCGCAAAGCCAGCGCCATACTGCGGCAGATTTACAACGTGACGCATCTAGGGAGATGCGTCACGTTGTAAAGCTTGCGCCACATGTAGGCGTTCTGACGCAGGGGGGGCATTCCGGCGCAGGAATGCCTCCTAAAAGTGGCTGAGTGAAATCTACAAGATTTCACTCAGTCACTTTTAAGGCCATGCTGCGTCAAAACCCTGCGCCTGCTTGAAGCAGGCGTAAGGATTGACGCAGCATGTAAGGGATAGGGCACCCCCGAGCCTTGCTGGAGCTGCGTCGCGCTTGCGACGCAACTCCAGCAATGCGCCGCCTTTCCGACAGGAGATGCGTCACACATCTGCCCATCCGAGTGCCACTGTGCGCCGCATTGTAAATGCGGCGCATCAATGGTGGCGCACGGGTGGGCAGATGCGTCGCAACTCTTCTGGCGCATCTCTGCTGATTAGCAGAGATGCGCCAGACGTCATTAATCTGCCCCTCGGTCTTTGGAAATTTATACAGGGGTGATAAATCAGGTACAGCAGCGATCTTTGACATTAGGGCTGATCAGAAAGACCCAGATTTTTTTTTTTCAAATAAGACGATGTTTAGTATCAGCAATTGATTTTTTTTAATCTCTGTTTAGTCTGAAACACCTTAATGCAAGGCCAGTCAAGGAATGATGTCCCTTTTCGTTTTAGATTTTCTAAACGTGTCTTTTAATTAATTACGGAGCGTCGAGGAATCCACTTTTACTTATCCAAAGACGAAGAATAGTCAGAATATATGTTATATTTTCACAGGAAATGTTCAAGACCCCTCCAATATTTGAGAAACTGTAGTGTTGTGCTTTTGTGTGCTCTATTGCATTGTGTCATACTGTGGTCTTCTGTGTTGGCTCTTTTGTTGAGCCCAGTTACTTATTTCTTATGTTATTTTACTTATTGTGTTAGGTTATGTTATATAATTGTTTTAGAGATGTCAGTAAATGCTACTACTTTTCTGCCAAGAGCACCACATTCTCCTATAGTTCCAGTGACACACAACCATTTGCCAATGTCTATGGGAGTAAAATCCTACCGCTCCAGCTCCTCAACTCCTTAAGAGACCAATCAGCCTAAAACCAAACGTGTGACAGAGAGCCTACTTTAAGTTATCACTTTTCAGTGCACACTTTGGGGCATATCAACAAGGGCTTTATCTCTGCTTTTTTGGCTTTAAAAGCCAAAAAAGCAGAGATAAAACTAGCACCCTATCAACAACAGGATGCAAACATGCAAATATGCATGTTAGCACCCTTTTACTCTACGCTTCCCCTTGCATCTCTAATGAGATGCAAAGGGGGCGTTCCAGAGTAAAATAATAGGAGAAATGTCGCTAAGCCACATTTCTCCTATTAGCAAGAATATCGCTAACTCTGTTAGAGACAAAAAAAGCAGCGCTAACCGCAGTTAACGCTGCTTTTTTACGTCTGGTATTTTTCTGACTTAGCCATGATATCCTATGGAAGGAGGATATCATGGCTAAGTTTGTCTGCCCTATCAACAAGCTAACATGAGATTATCGCTGGGTTTCCAGCGATAATCTCACGTTAGCCTGTTAGCGTGAGGATTTTTATCGCTATTGAGATAAGCGTTGCTAATAGCACGCTATCTCAGCGATAAAAATCAACGCTAGCCGGCGATAATTATCCTAGCGCTAAGTGCGCTTAGCGATAATTATCGCCGGTTGTTGTTGATATGCCCCTTTATGTGATACAACCAGATCAGAATGGTTGACTTGCACGAAATGTATTCTCTCCTCTCATATCCGTGTGTATGGCGTGCATGAGCATGGACAGCACATTCAAAAAAGATAACCACCGTTCTTTAGTTTGTAGTGGAATGCATAGATGACACTGATAGGTCAACCCAAAGTTTACAGGTTCTGTCATGGTATGAACCATCACCTATATGCAAAAAATATAAGGTTCCATTAACCTGTACATGGTCAGGTCCTGAAACAGAAGGTGAGCTGGTCTTTCAGTACTTATCTCCACCACCATGTGTATGCCTTAGAGAGAGCTTTTCACTTGAGTCAGCACAATTGTTCAAGGGGCTGATTTACAATTTGACGGACAGGGTACTCCATATCAAACACATGGAGTACCTTTTCCGCCAAACCTTCAGTCTGCCCGCCTCATTTAGGGTCAGGCGGCTGCCAGCTTTCCATCTACGGAGCCCCATTCGTCTCAGTTGATGAAAAGTTTCCTCTGATGACCAGATGAAGCAGTAGCTGTCAGAGGACGGGTATTACAGTGCACACCATATTTACGGTGGGTGGTGCAGTGTCTTTTCTTCTGCCCATCACAACCTGGGAGAGGATGTGGCCTTAGGGCCAGAGCTGCTGACTTTGAAGCTAGGAAACCTGGTTTGAGCCCTGACGTCGGCTCAGCATCCTGTGATTCTGGGCAAATCACTCAATCTCCCCGTGCCTATCAAAAATGAATGTGTCCTTCTGTAACGTAACTGGTGCTCATGTAAAGTGCGACTTCAGGTTGAGTTTGTGCTATATAAATCTGCAAACAAAAACAAAACCAGAGAGAACCTGGTGTGAGGGATAGCGAAAAAATTATTGACCCTCCTCCCCATGGGATCAAATTCCACAGCTTTAGGGTCACTAGTGATTTTGTTTTAAAGAAATAAACTCCTGCTTTAAGAGTTTGGTGATCTGCCATCAAAGCTGATGGCACCCATTCGCCATACATTTTGTACATTGAAAGGAACGGGGAACAACCTTTACAACGCAACTTTTACAACGCACTACCTTTACAACGCATTTTTTACAACGCATAATCCATTACAACGCATGACATTACAACGCATGACACTACAACGCATTTTTAAAAACTACCTTTACAACGCATTCCATTACAACGCATACTACCATTACAACGCATACCATTACAACGCATAATATTACACTACACTATCCAACACTTACCCTACTGTTGCACCCCCTGGAGTTAGAATAGTAATTTTTACCCCTATACTATCCAACACTTACCCTACTGTTGCACCCCCTGGAGTTAGAATAGTAATTTTTACCCCTATACTATCCAACACTTACCCTACTGTTGCACCCCCTGGAGTTAGAATAGTAATTTTTACCCCTATACTATCCAACACTTACCCTACTGTTGCACCCCCTGGAGTTAGAATAGTAATTTTTACCCCTATACTATCCAACACTTACCCTACTGTTGCACCCCCTGGAGTTAGAATAGTAATTTTTACCCCTATACTATCCAACACTTACCCTACTGTTGCACCCCCTGGAGTTAGAATAGTAATTTTTACCCCTATAATATCCAACACTTACCCTACTGTTGCACCCCCTGGAGTTAGAATAGTAATTTTTACCCCTATACTATCCAACACTTACCCCACTGTTGCACCCCCTGGAGTTAGAATAGTTATTTTTACCCCTATACTATCCAACACTTACCCTACTGTTGCACCCCCTGGAGTTAGAAAAGTAACTTTTACCCCTATACTATCTAATACTTACCTTAAATGTAATTTAATATTATGCGTTGTAATGGTATGCGTTGTAAAGGTAGTATGCGTTGTAATGGAAATGCGTTGTAAAGGTATTTTTTAAAAATGCGTTGTAGTGTCATGCGTTGTAATGTCATGCGTTGTAATGGATTATGCGTTGTAAAAAATGCGTTGTAAGTGCATGCGTTGTAAAAGTGTGCGTTGTAACGTCATACATCCAAAGGAACTGATGTGACAGTGGTTCATTACAATGTACAGAGATGACTGCTAGTAGGAAGTAGGATGTTTCAGGTCGATTCACAAAAGCCTGAAAGAGTGAAAAAGTCCTCCCGCTATTCTCCTTCCGGTACTGGAAAATGTTTTTGTGAATTACCACCCCAATGTTTACTTCCAGAGTTAGGACTTTCCTTCAGGCATTTTATGAGATAGCCATATGAACTTTATTAATGGGTGGCTGGCTGATGGTATCATGTCTTTGTTTACTGAGTGAGCTGTCCTCCATCAATTACAGTAACTAATTGCTTGAAAACATTTGCCAGCAAGTAAAATAAACAGATATAGACAGTAATGCATTAGGATTAAAAAAGAACATGTAAAGGAGTTGCCAATGGCAACAACATTTAACTTGTGAAGACGGGAACACAAAAATAACATATCATCAATATCAAAGGTTCATTCAGCAGTAACTTACTTCAAATTAGGGGCCAATTCCGATGGGCGGTCGGACAGCTGTCCGTAGCCTTACCGTGCGACCGGCACGTACCCGGAACCGGTCCGTCTTGTTGAGTAAGTACAATGCGCATAATTGCCAAAAACACGACCGACACGTAATCTGTGATTCAAGCCCCATTCTCCTCCGTTCCTAAAGAGGAACCGAGTCGCCCAGAAGCAGTATCCATAGCAGTTTCCGGCATGACAAGTACGATGCGTACTTCCTACGCGCCGGACATGTCGTCACGTATGGCACATCACAGCATCCGGAAAACAAGCATATCAGCTACGATTCGCGCCACAAATCAATACCCGGCTACGAGACGGACCAGCTTGCAGCGGGTACGAGACGGAGCAACAAGCAGCGTGTACGACACGAGCACATCATGAATCCCATCGCGCAGGTCATACCAGTACTCTGCATCTATGACCGGATCAGGGACGAAGGCGACGGGGCAGACGATAAGTCAGACACCTGCAACACAAACAAACAACACGTACACGCAAAATGGCACAGACACACAGGGGATCCACACCCTGGCCACTAACAACAGCCCACCATAGGGGTTGCATGACCAGCACCACTAACACCCCCACCCATAGGGGGCCTTTTGCCCATCATTACAGCCACCCCCACCCATAGGGACTATGTTGCCCATCACCCCTGCCACCCACACCCATAGTGCTTATGTTGCCCATCACCCCTGCCACCCCAGCTCACAGGGGACCTGTTGCCCATCACCCCTGCCACCCCCACTCACAGGGGAGCTGTTGCCCATCACCCCTGCCACCCCCACTCACAGGGCTCATGTTGCCCACCACCCCTGCCACCCCGACTCACAGGGGACCTGTTGCCCACCACCCCTGCCACCCCCACTCACAGGGGACCTGTTGCCCATCACCCCTGCCACCCCTACCCCCACTCACAGGGGACCTGTTGCCCCTCACCCCTGCCACCCCCACTAACAGGGCTTATGTTGCCCATCACCCCTGCCACCCCCACTCACAGGGGAGCTGTTGCCCATCACCGCTGCCACACCCACTCACAGGGCTTATGTTGCCCATCACCCCTGCCACCCCCACTCACAGGGGACCTGTTGCCCATCACCCCTGCCACCCCCACTCACAGGGGACCTGTTGCCCATCACTGCTGCCACCCCCACTCACAGGGGACCTGTTGCCCATCACCCTTTGCCACCCCCACTCACAGGGGACCTGTTGCCCATCACCCCTGCCACCCACACCCATATGGGACATGTTGCCCATCACTACTGCCACCCCCGCCCATAGGGACTATGTTGCCCATCACCCCTGCCACCCACACCCATAGTGCTTATGTTGCCCATCACCCCTGCCACCCCCAGCCATAGGATGGGTGATGCGTAACACATCCAGCATATGCAAAAATCAGGTATGTCCGCAAAATACATCCCCCATGACATCATGTCAACAGTGTGTAGTCTGTGACAAATGCCCACAACAGTGATTATGGCTACGAGCATACAATGTAAGTAACAGCACATGTGTGACCAACACATGAGTGTGACATACACAAGGCAAGCATCACCATAGCACTGTGGCAATGTAAAAAGAACACTCCCTCACTGTGTAGAGCAGAAGTTAAGTGGGGGCTTACAAAATGCAGCAGACGTGGAGCATTGTGTTGATGGGGACCAAACCCCCCTCATCACAGTGACCAAAAGGTAAGTGTCATCATGGTCAAAGCTGTAAATAACAAACAGCATGTATGATCCCTGCTCCCAACACATCAAACACTTCTGGGGCAAACTAGTGGTTGTGTCCCATACACACAGAGATGTGGTGAGGCTTACAGTGCTGTGAAAACATAACACTCTCGGCCATGTGCAGACAAGCACCACACATGGGGGCTGACAATGCACACAGTGTACAATGACACAACAGCAGAAGTGAGCATAACCAAGCAAGCACACATCTCGAAAATAGACATACCAATCAAAACAACATGTGTAGACTATAGGTGTCAGCTCACAAACTCACATTCCATGCCAGCAATGGCACCCAACAACCATGATGAATGTGCATAATGATGTGAAATGACTCACAGGGACAGCATGCAAAATCACAGGAACAGCATCCAGACCAAGGCCCACAACAGCAATACCAATGCACTGGTGCAGATGCACAAACAGGCAAACTCACACTGCACATCGGACACAACATGTGTGTGTGTGTGTGTCACAGTATCCCCAGGCGACTACACAACACACGAGGTGGGCTGAACCACAGTGACACAGATGTGTACACAGTGCCATACAAAAGTAAACCATCATTGGGATACCCTCAGTGGGCAATCAGGCGTTGGGAGATGAGAGGAAGCACAACAGACACATGTGACACAAGCTGGAATGAACACCAACTAACACAGCAAGAGACTGACACACAACACCACTACCCCCAGGGACCAGACAGTGGGGTGACACAAGCATGCATGACACCTCCACTGTGATGACAAAGGCAGATGTCGTGCAAACTGGGAAACCCAGACATGTGTCCTGTGCCACAAACGTACATCACACATACACAAACACAAATCACTCAGCATGGCCCCTCATCCATGGACAAACGGGAGCTAGGGGACCATCCATGCAAACATTCACCTTGTCATCGCGCGCATTGTATTTTTAAATCACTTAATGGAAATTTGCTTTTAAGTTACGCTGCTTACGCTGCTTTGACGCTTGCCAATCGGGGAACAGTCAGGCTTACCTGCACTATAATTGTTGGGCCACCCGCATTCGACGGGATTTAGTCAGTGGGGGCTTCTGGCTTGCGACGCTTCGACCGCCATCTTGGGTGGGTGAGGGAAGGCTTTGGGCCATTTCAGGCGCCATATTGGGTGGGTCAGCCGCTATACTAGGTGGAACCCGCGTATTGGAGAGCTATATAAACCGCTCTTATGGCATGGTAGGTAGACCTTGTCATTGCGCGCATTGTATTTTTAAATCACTTATTGGAAATTTGCTTTTAAGTTACGCTGCTTACGCTGCTTTGACGCTTGCCAATCGGGGAAAAGTCAGGCTTACCTGCACTATAATTGTTGGGCCACCCGCATTCGGCGGGATTTAGTCAGTGGGGGCTCCTGGCTTGCGGCGCTTCGACCGCCATCTTGGGTGGGTGAGGGAAGGCTTTGGGCCATTTCAGGCGCCATATTGGGTGGGTCAGCCGCTATACTAGTCTGAACCCGCGTATTGGAAAGCTATATAAACCGCTCTTTTGGCACGGTAGGTAGACCTTGTCATCGCGCGCATTGTATTTTTAAATCACTTATTGGAAATTTGCTTTTAAGTTACGCTGCTTACGCTGCTTTGACGCTTGCCAATCGGGGAACAGTCAGGCTTACCTGCACTATAATTGTTGGGCCACCCGCATTCGGCGGGATTTAGTCAGTGGGGGCTCCTGGCTTGCGGCGCTTCGACCGCCATCTTGGGTGGGTGAGGGAAGGCTTTGGGCCATTTCAGGCACCATATTGGGTGGGTCAGCCGCTATACTAGGCTGAACCCGCGTATTGGAGAGCTATATAAACCGCTCTTTTGGCACGGTAGGTAGACCTTGTCATCGCGCGCATTAGGGGCCCGATTCACAGAACAAACTTAAGCCAAAATCCTAAACTTAGTACCATTTAGGTATTCACAGAATGCACTTACTACTTCTGGTATTCACAGAATGAACTTACTACTTTTGCGATTCACAGAATAAACTTACTACTTTTGCTATTCACAGAATGGATTTAAGACTACTAACTTTACGTCCGCACTCGGGCCGGAAATTCCGGCCCGGAGGCGGAGCGTCCGGCCCGGAGGTGGAGCTTCCAGCCCGGAGGCGGGGCTTCCGGGCCGGAGGCGGAGCTTCCGGCCCAGAGGTGGAGATTTTAAATCTCCGCCACTGGCCGGAATCCCCACCTCTGGCCCGGAAGCTCCGCCTCCGGCCCGGAAGCCCCGCCTCTGGGCTGGAAGCTCCACCTCCGGGCCGGACGCTCCGCCTCCGGGCCGGAATTTCCGGCCCGAGTGCGGACGTAAAGTTAGTAGTCTTAAATCCATTCTGTGAATAGCAAAAGTAGTAAGTTTATTCTGTGAATCGCAAAAGTAGTAAGTTCATTCTGTGAATACCAGAAGTAGTAAGTGCATTCTGTGAATACCAAAATGGTACTAAGTTTAGGATTTTGTCTTAAGTTTGTTCTGTGAATCGGGCCCTGTATTTTTAAATCTTGGAAATTTGCTTTTAAGTTACGCTGCTTACGCTGCTTTGACGCTTGCCAATCGGGGAACAGTCAGGCTTACCTGCACTATAATTGTTGGGCCACCCGCATTCGGCGGGATTTAGTCAGTGGGGGCTCCTGGCTTGCAGCGCTTCGACCGCCATCTTGGGTGGGTGAGGGAAGGCTTTGGGCCATTTCAGGCGCCATATTGGGTGGGTCAGCCGCTATACTAGGCGGAACCCGCGTGGCGTAATATTATTAATAGGAATGGAGGTGCGGGTGCGCAGCGTCCGCGCGCACCGGGCGCGCCGTGGGCGCTCCGGAGGTGCGCCAGAGGTAAGCCCGTTTGCGCCCATTCGCGTCCCGGTTGCTCCCGGTGCAATTGTGGCGGTAACTCCGCACTTGGTATACTCTCGAGAGGAACTGTATGCTTTGAACCACCATATGGCCCCAAGTGAACAACCTACCACGCGGTCATCTATTCAGCCCACTATCTCTTGTGACCTACTTAATGTTCGTTCTCTCGTGAAGAATCACGCCGAAATCGCCTTGCTAGTTGAATCCTCCAAATTGGATATTTTATTCATAACAGAGACCTGGACTAGAACAGGTAGCGGAGCGGAGCTCTGTTGGGCTTGCCCACCGGGCTACTTTATAAGACATATCCCCCGAACTACGGGGAGGGGTGGCGGAGTAGGATTTATTTGTAGGGACACACTCTCCCTCTCACAGCTCGTAGTAAAGGAAGTGATAGGGTTTGAACTCATGGGTTTTTTCCTGACGGCTCAGGGTGGTACAGTACTAGCAGGCCTTCTCTGCTATAGACCGCCCTCCGGAACCGTTTCTTCATTCCAGCAATTTATTGATCTTATTTATGATCTATCTAATTCACATAATAAGTTCATAGTGTTGGGTGACTTCAACCTACGACGCTCAGGTTCACAAGAGCCAGCCTTTAGAGAAATCTGCCAAGCGTGTAGCAATATACAGCTAGAGCAGCTGGTGCAATTTCCCACTCATGTGAAGGGGCACACATTGGACTTGGTTTTTACTGACAAGGAGCTGGTCCTAATTAATAAGGTCATGGATCAATGCTGGACTGACCATGCTTTGGTTCTTATGTCTATTTTTATGTCGGGAGAACTGCATAGTGAAGATGGCCCAGTTAAGCATAAGTTTAGTAGACAATGGTCTCGCTTGTTAAGGGGATCAAGTTTACCTAGACTACTGTCCACAGCTTTCTCGGTGGAGGAGACTGTGGATAAAAGCTATGCTGCCCTTAGTCAGCAAATTCTGACATCACTAGACAAATTGGTCCCTCTAAAGAGGGTGAAGAACAAACCTTTGAGAGTTAACACCTGGTTTACTAGCGATCTCAGTCAACAGAAACTTCACTGTAAACAGGCGGAGCGTGCTTGGAGGAGAGGATATGGGGAATCGGATCGTGTGGCTTATAAGCAGGCCCTGCGGGAATATAAAGTCCATCTAAGGATGGCCAAGGCGAAGTTCTTGGAAGATTCCCTGGCTAAAGCCTCTAATAAATCACAGACCCTCTTCAAACTGGTAAACAATCTGGCTAATCCAGCCTGTGCAGCACCAGTTACTGTAGCATCTCAGGAACTGTGTGACTCTTTGGCCTCTGCGTTTGAGGATAAAATTAAGTTAATTCTTAGTGGCCTCTCGACCTTGGGCCATTCGGCCTCGGCAAGGCTTTTTCCATTGGAATCCCCCTATTCTTCGGGTGATGAGGGGACTGAGGCTAAAGGGGAGCAACTGCAATTATCTTGCTTTCCTACCCCTTCCTTGGAGGAATTTTATACACTGGCTAATGGTGTGTCCTCGGGCTCCCCACTTGACCCTCTGCCACATAAGTTCTGGAAGGCCTTCCAGACAGAGCTGCTGCCTCCGCTGTATACCATCTGTTGCCAGTCACTGGCCACAGCCTCGGTCCCAGACAGCTGGAAGCTGACAATAGTGACACCTTTGTTAAAAAAGGCTTCTTTGGACCCGCTATGTCCAGCTAGCTATAGGCCTATTTCGTTGTTGCCATTTCCTATAAAAATTGTAGAGAGGCTGGTCACAAGAACCTTATCTAATTTCCTAGAATCCAACTCATGTTTGGATGCAGTCCAATTCGGATTTAGGCCAGCCCACGGGACTGAGACCGCTCTGATCACCGTGCTGGATGATCTGCGAACGCGTGTCGACATGGGTAAGGCAGCATTTTTAGTGCTGCTCGACATGTCGGCCGCGTTCGACACGGTGGACCATGCTGTCCTTCTGGACCGCCTTCAGAGAGCGGGTGTTGCTGGTCTGGCGTTGGGATGGCTAAAATCCTATCTTGCTAATAGACAACAAGCAGTGGCACTACCACCTTTTCGCTCAGCCGTACGTCAGGTGAAGCAGGGTGTGCCACAGGGGTCTGCGATCAGCCCGATCCTTTTTAATCTTTACCTCCGACCCCTAATCAGCTTGATAAAGTCATTTGGCATTTCAGTCATCAACTATGCCGATGACACTCAACTGATTTTTTCCTTTGAGGTAAGGAGGCGGTTTCGAGGGACACTTTTCATCAGTGTATGTCGGAAACTGCAGAATGGCTTCGGGTTAATTCGCTCCAATTTAACGGGGCAAAAACCGAGGTGCTTTATTGCTCCTTGGACCGGCCCTCTCGCCTGCTGCCAAAGGACTTCTGGACGGCTTCTATCCTGGGCACAGTGACAGCCGCCGACTCGGCCCGTAATCTGGGGGTCATGTTTGAACCTAGCTTGCAGCTTGATGCCTCTGTAAATAAGACCACAGCAACGTGTATGGGCTTACTTCGAGCCCTACGTAAAATCTTGCCGCTGCTTCCCTTGGGAGCTCGAGCAGAGGTGGTGCGCAGTACTATTCTCAGTAGACTAGATTACTGCAACACACTGCTTCTGGGGGCTCCCAAGTCTCTGGTATCTAGGTTGCAGAGGATCCAAAACATGGCAGCCAAATTGGCCCTGGCTCGTTCACGCTCTGCGTCATCTTCGGCAGCATTATCCGATCTCCACTGGCTGCCTGTTCAGCAGCGGATTCTTTTCAAGGCCGCATGCATTGTTTTTAGGGCGATGCATGGGCTGGGACCCTTGCCGCTCCAAAACCTTTTCTCCTGGTATCAGGCTGCTAGACCTTTAAGATCCTCTTCGGCGTTTCTGATAAAAGTTCCTAAATTCAACAGAGCGAGGATGGGCGGCCGCGCTTTTAGCTTTGCAGCCGCTAAGGTGTGGAATTCCCTCCCTGTGTCGCTAAGGAGTAAGCTAGATCTAACTTCCTTTAAAAGAGATTTGAAGACCTATCTCTTTCCAAGAGCAATGTAGTGTGTTAGATCTGATGATCTGTTGAAGGTCAAGCGCCAGGATACCCTTGGGTTGGCAGTCGCGCTTAACAAGAACGTAATAATAATAATAAAATAATGATAATAATAATAATTCACATCAGTCTACCCTCAAAACCACACACCTGAACTGCAATAATGTGTATCTGTGAAGTCCACATGGACAGGTGACATTGCACATGCACCCATGTCTAACACAGGAATGTTGGCTGGAACTAAGGTGCACACACACATCACACAAGGACTGTTTACAACCCTGAGGAATGACAGACACACTGCACAGTATGTGGTACATGGCCATGACCTCAAAGGTCATGTAACCTTCAGAATCCCTGTCACAGTCCCAGGACTATGCAGATGCCAAGGAGAAACACCAGGCACCCATGCTGACACCTGCCAGCATCGCAGCCGTGAACCCGACAAGTGGGAGCAGTCACACACACATACAAATGTCTCAATCACTGAAAACTACCACCTAGGGACAACTACATGATATTGCGAACAAACAAGTGCCTTGAGGAACCCTGACTATGTCCCATCTGTGTCTGACAACATCATCACCACTCAGAACTGACAAATCCCAATGATGATACACCAATTAACAGTAGTGTGTCATGCACCCACACATCTGGTAGCCCATTGGAAAAGTAGTGGGATGAACCCAGTACCACTCAGCAAGCATCAACAACAGGAACATATCAAGGGAACACTGTCTGTGTTTGAACAGGGATGTGGACACGCACACATGCACATACAACACACACCATGGGCCCAGGCCATGTCACTGGACAACACACTAACTTGAAGGGACTCAACTCCTGTGGGAGCCCAGCTGTGCCAAACATATTCACCGCAAGTACCACTCATGTCTGTAGAACACTTGGTCAGTCAGCCATCAGTTACCACACAATGAAGGCTCTGGTCACAACAGCCTGGGTACGTGAGTCTCCCCTAAGCCATCTGCATATACCCAAAACATATGTCTAGCAAGTTGCACAGAGGCCCCAGTTGCTACTATTACAATGATGCCCACACCTGTAGGGCCAGTATTGATGAGCACGAAGTATGTGGAAGTGACAATTTGGACAATGGGAAGCACATCATATGTGCAGGGGTGCAAGCCACAGATGTGACCATGCCAATGAAAAGCTCACAGAGAGATGTACACAAATAGTTGATCCAGACACAACCAGGTAGCTGCAAAGGATGACATGGATACCCACCAGAATAGGATACATATCTCATGGACCACATGGAGTACCTCACATCAACACATCAGTATGCAGCATTGTAAACCAAGCATTACAGGTGCAAGGGCATGTAAAACAACATCAACATGATGTACAGCTAAATCAAGTTCACTGGGACAAAGAAAAAAGCTTTATTCAGCATATGAAAAGTGAAACGTCTGTTCCAACAAAAGGCCAATGGCCAGTCCATGTCCAAATGCCAAGGAGTGAACTAGAGTGACAAATTCAGTATATGAAATTCGAAACATCTGTGCAACCAAAAGGCCAATGGCCAGTCCATGTCAAAATGCCAAGGAGTGAACTAGAGTGACAACTGTCACACCTTGCTTGCCTGCGGTGCTAAGGACTGGGGTCATCCCTTCAGAGGGGCATACATAGGGCCAGGCCAGGCACCGCAGGGACAGGATCATGGCGCAGCAGAAGGAGGCAGTGAAGAGGTGGGGGATGCAGGTGAGACACTTGCAACTGCAGTGGAGATGACTGAAGTGGTGGGTGCTGTCACAACTGTGGGGCACAAGTCAGATGGGGTGGGTGCCGGCACAACTCCAGTGGGCAGGTCAGATGGAGTGGAATGGCTCACCACTGCAGTGCCCAAATCAGACGGGGTGGTCGTGGACTCCAAAGCAGTGCCTACATCCATGGGAGCGGGATGGGGGAAAGGTGAGGTCGGCAGGGCAGGGGGGGACACGGACCCCACATCAGTGTCACCAACTGTCTGACCAGGTGTGGAGGAGCAAGTTCTAGGGGTGTTTGGCCTTAGCATTTTGGGGATGGTGTATCTGTGTGTCGGGGAACCCGGGGCAGGGAGTGGCGGGGGAAGCTCTGGAGTGGTGGCCTGGGGGATGGAGGACGGAGAATTTGCCTTGGAGCTGCGTGGTGGAGGGGGGGTCTTGCTCTTCTTGTGCCGGGGGGACTTGCGGGTGGGCGTCTCGGTCTGACTGTGCCTGGGGGAGGGTGTCCGGGTGTGAGGGGCACTCCCTTCTGTGTGTGGGGACTTCCTCTTCCCCTTGTAATCAGGATCTGCTGGGTCGGTGGGGAAGAGGCCAAGGTCACAGAGGAAGAGCTTCTGGGGGATGGGGTTGCAGGTGAGGCAAGGAAAGGGGGCTGGGAGGGAGAGGTCTCAGAGGACTGTGGAGTGGTTGTGGATGACTGTGTGTGTGTCAGCAAACCAGCCCCTGTGAGTGTGGAATCAGTCCCCTGCGCTTGCTTGTATGCACGTCTAGGCCTTGGTTTGGGGGTTTCTGTGCTTGGGACAGGTAGGGTGCTAGGAATCGTGGGTGGTGCAGGGGTAGGAGGGGTGCGGGACTGTTGGAGGAGGGACACTGCTGCCGTAAGGGAGGAGGCCACGGACTGGTTGGTCCTCTGTAGGGCAGCCATGCCCGAGGAAATGCCCTCCATGAATGACACCAGTTGTGTCAACAGACCTGTGTGTGCATGGAGGACCTTCAGCATCGACGTCTGCCCTACATGGATCTGTCGAAGTAAGTCCACAGACTCCTCACTCAGGGCAGCAGGGGACACAGGGGCAGGGGGTGCGGTGCCTGGCACAAAGGAGACATGCTCACGAACACGGGAGCCCAAAGGGACCTCTGGGATGGGAGCCGATGGGAGGAGGGTGGTGGTGGTGGCGGTGGTGGTGCTGGAGACAGCCTCACTAGCTGGGGTTTGGTGGCTGCTGACACCTGCCTCCACAAGGGAGTCATCCTCAGAGCTGCTGTGGCCTTCAGCTGGGGGAGATGGTGCTGACAACTCCTCTGTGTGGCTCAACTCGCCCTCCATGCCAATGGCTCCACCTGACTCCACTGCTTCTGTCCCTTTAAGGCTCTGTGACTCCTCCTGGTCCGTGGAGCTGTCCCCTCCTGTGGCCGTTGATGTATCTGGATAGGAATAGGAAGTAACAGAACTACATCAGTCACCTGCACCGACTGCACACACCACAGTGAGTACATCACATCACAGGGCAAGCCCTGGCATCATCAGCTGAACACAGCTCAAAGTGCCAACACTGTTTAGGATAAGACAATTGTCATTCTCAACATCAACCATGGCACACATATCCCTCCTTGACTTTCACACACATGTCCATTGCATGTTGGATGCTAACACACCAATGTGCCAACATGCACCACCCACACATTAGTTGTACATGCAAGTGAACATGTAGGAGTATGTCACTATAGACACAGCACATCTCTTGCGACTGACTCAGTTCAGGTGTCCGGATGAAGGGATGGGCAGAGACTTATTTCACATGCTTGGGATGCATGCCAGCAACACACACTATGATGTACTCATGTCCTGATGGGCAAGGCCACAATGGGATGCATGGTGCACACTTGAACACAGCGCAGGCTCACTCATAGCAAGTTCAATGCCATGGCACTGAGATGCCCTGAAAGTCAGTCAACACTGTCTCCTGTCACAGGGGCAGGGTATCTAGACAACAACAATATGCACTGCCTCACAATCCTAGCTCAGGGGTAAAGCTGACTCTGCAGATGACCGGCGCACTTGCCCATCCCATGCAAACAACATATCCAGGACCCAGAAGACCCCACATCATGCAAATCATTCACATGAGTCTCAGCAAACACAAATCCATGTACATTAACACATCACATTCTACCATGCATGTAACCCAGCTGCATGAGGGACACAGTTGCATACAACATTGTGCGCTGGCAGATGATCACACACCTATATGTCACACAGGTCTTGTCTCCCACAGTCACATTGCAGATGTCAGGCTGACCCTCTGAATCATGGACACCCCTGTTGTACGTAGCAACAAGCCACACCGTAATGACACAGAGGCAGACACCTGAGGGCACATCTCACTAAGCACAACCGGCAATTTCATACACAGGATTGGAATTACAGAGTATTACTGAATGCCCTTGAGGGGGCATGACTGGGCAGGACTAAGTGAAACAGTGTTTTGCCCCCGACAGTAGTCAGGTGGCTAAGCAATTGTGACATACTTGATATACATACTCCTGATGCCCAAATATTGGAGTTCCCTGCTGCATGGTTTTGTTTGGAATACCCCAGACACAGTTTGCGAGTCAGACCAGCAATTGGTACACATCTCAAGGGCACACACAGTTCACATGTCAGAAATCAGGCATTGTGTAAACAATTGACCCACCCATGAAACACACAACAGAGTCACGGGACTGGGTATCCTCGTCATTTGTTGCTGGGTGCCCAGCACGACCTGTGTTTGGAAGAGACACACAATGTGATTTATGGTTCTACATGCATCGTTGGTTCACAACCATGACATTTTCTACTTTTCAAACAGATGCCTGCCTGTACACTGCTTTTTCCCAGCTTGTCACAGACAGAGTTTGATATTGTTGTTGGCCATTTGCCAGCATGGTCTTGTGCTCCCCACAACAGAGCCCAGTGTCAGACATCTTGTCAGTCCCTTCCCACTCCCTGTGAGGCGAGTATTGTTCAGTTTGATCTTGCTGGGCCATGTGGGTTGGTGTAGGTTTTCTGTGACTGCGAGTCCCATCATACTCTTGGCTACACTACCCTTCCCAGCATGCCCATGCTTCCTCCCTCTTGACTCTGCTTCCCTGTGAGGGGGTGTGACAGCAATGGCAAGATGGCTGACTGTATAGTCCTGATGTATGATGTTGGCCATTTCCTAGCATGGCCTTGTGCTCCCCACAACAGAGCCTAGTGTCAGACATCTTGTCAGTCCCTTCCCACTCCCTGTGAGGCGAGTATGGTTCAGTTTGATCTTGCTGGGCCATGTGGGTGGGTGTAGGTTGTCTGTAACTGCGAGTCCCATCATACTCTTGGCTACACCCACCTTCCCAGCATGCCCATGCTTCCTCCCTCTTGACTCTGCTTCCCTATGAGGGTGTGTGACAGCAATGGCAAGATGGCTGACTGTGAAATCCTGGTGTTTGTTTGGCTACAAGTCCCAAGTGAGCTCCTGTGCTTCACACAGCAGCACCCAGTATGGGGTATCTTTTGCTGATATTTCAATGAGGTGTGTGTCAATGCATTGTACCCGGTGAGTTGTGTGGAGTTTGTGTTAGGGGGGTGTCTCCCCATGCTGAGTAGTATGGTCAGGGCTGTCAGTCCTCCTTCCCATCATGAAACGTGCTTCCATTGTAGGGTGTGCAAGTTGTCTTTCAGGATGTCAGTCAGCGGTGTCCTGCTTCTGATTTGCACACAAGCCCTAGCAGGGCCTTGTGCTCCCCACAGCAGGAGCCAGTGTCAGCCATCTTGTCAGTCATTTTCCACTCCCTGTGATGTGGGCATGTTTCAGAGGGGTCTTGATGCGCCAATCAGGAGGGGGGCATTATCTGTGACTACAGGCCCCATCATGCTTTTGGCTACACTCACTTCACCTGCATCCCCTCTATTCCTTCCTGACAGTCAGCTGCACTGTGAGGTGGTGTGTTTGTGGTGGCAAACTGTCTGGCTGGGTGTATTTGTTAGTGCCACTGGCTTGCTCTATTTGTTTGTAGGTTGGTGCATGTCATGACACAGTCTCCAGTCACTATGAGATGGCAGGTATTGTGTTTGTGTGACTGGCATACACATCTTGGGATGATTCTCTATTGGTTAGTGTAGCTTTGCTTGCAGTGCATGTTTTCACCGTCCCCTTGCCACACCATCTTGGGTATGTTGTTTGTGTACTCACCAGGCTCTGGGATGTGTGTTAGGCCATGGACGCTCTCTGGTGGTAGGATGTCCCGCACCTTCTCCTCCCAGGTCCTGAAGTAGACTGGTTTGGCTGGAGGGCCACCGCCGGTGCGCTGACTCAAGACGTGATATTTCTCGATGAGTTTCTTGACCCTCCTGCACACGTCATACCACCGGTTCTGGATATCGTCCTTTGTGCGCAACGTTGGTGCTTGTGCGTTCACCTTGTCCACAATCCTCGACCACATCTTGGTTTTCTGTGAGATGGGGTCCTTTGAACCAATGTACCAAACAAATGTGGCTCTACTCTGATGATCTCGTCTACCAGCACTTCCAACTCACTATCTGTGAACTTTGGATTCTTCTTTGGAGGCATGCTGATGGGTGGTTTTGGTGGGGGATGTGTGTGTGAGGGTGCAAGTGATGTTGGTTTGGTGTTGGTTATGCTGTGTGTATGTGTGTGTGCTTTTGTATGAGGTGCTGATGGTGTGTGAGTTGTGTGATGGGTGAGTTGTGAGTGTGTCTGTGGTTGCTGTGTACTGGTGTTTGCTGCTGGCTGTGTCTCCTGTTTGCAAGGGATGATAGTAGTGATTGTAGTCCTTTATATAGTTGGAGTTGTGGGTGTGTCTTTGTCCAATTTTTTGGGGGGTATTTATTGGCTTAGTCATTGCTTGTTTGGTCCTTTTTTGTCTTTTTTCCTTTGTGTTTTGTAGGCATGAAGGAGACGTTCATGTGACGGAAACGGACGCTGCTGTTGTCTCGTGCGGGCTTCTCCGCCTCGTTCAGGCTGCCTGTCTTCTGTGTTTGGTACGCATCGTTCACGGCGGTCTCTATTGCTTGTGTACCCGGTTGTCTGTGCGTGTCGGTCGTACGGCGTGGTCTCCGTGCGAGTAGGTCTGGTTTTACACACTTTGCATCATACTGTACTAATCGTACATCACGGGTACATGTCGGTCGGGTTCATTCCAGGTTCGTGTCGGTCGGTGAAAATCGCGTTGGTTTTCCGGCCGGATCACTATTTTCCCTCCGGCTCGGTCGTACGGCTTGTATTCCGTACATGTCGGTTGAAATTCACTCGCGTTGCATCGTGCTGCACGGGTTGTACGGCGCTGGTCCGTGTCGGTCGATATTCGGTCCGGGTCCATGTCGGTCGGTTCATTTTGCGGCCAGAATCGGAATCGGCCCCTAAATGTGTAGCAATTCCTTGCATATTTTCAGCTTCCTAAATGACAAGATATATATATTCAATTGAAACCATGAATACGAAAATAAGTACAGGTTAGGTTGCTTTTACAAATATACATTTGGAACCATGCTCTTGGACATGGGCTTCAGTTGTGTTGGTCTGAGTGTGAATACATAGCTAATATTTCTATCTCAAATGAGCCAAATACATTGTCTTTTTTAAAACTATTTTTTAAACAGTGGTGTAGGGGTGGTCTGTCCCGGGCGGCATGAGTTTTGGGGTGGGGCTGCCTCCCCGTTCTTACTTGCTGTCTCGGGATGACAATCTCACCCCTACTCCTCAATCGGCCACCACAGTGTCGCAAACGAAAGAGAGTACTCTTGCCAGCACCCCCTCCGGCTCTTCAATGAGGCCTCCGCACGGAGGCAAACGCAGTGACTGCCATGGGCACCCAAGGGGCTAGCTACGCCACTGTTTGTAAATCTATCTGGTTATTCAGGGTGCATAGTAATGGAGGCCTTGAAGGAGTGATTCTGCCAAGGAGCAACCTTCATTAGAACGAATGTTTTGTAACCTTCATTTATTCTACCCATTACAGAGACATCGTTGGGGTGCAAGTTGTGCCCCTTTGTGCAGAGTACATTTCTGTGCCACCCTAATGGACTGCCTGGTAGCCACAAAATTCTATGAGGCAAGGGGAACATGCAGACAGATTTAGGACTTGAGACTTGGGAGCTAGCACAAACCTGATGCAAAGGAGATTGGCTAGAGGATAAGTGATGGGAATAGCCAGTGAGGAGCTAGATGAAATTAGCTGTACTTGTTCATTGTGGTCCTCATTTATTTTGCTGTAGGGCAGCACTGCAGGCCTTCCTGCTTTGCTGCCCTACGGCAAAAGAAAAGGGCAGGAATGCACACTATGTTTCAGATGGATCACTGACAGAATATCGACAGCAAAAATGACGAGCTACAAAAATATCGGGACAAAAATATCGTTGTCCAAAATATCAAAGTCCTATCTTCATAATGGTAAGTACAAAAATATCGCTAAAAAAATAATGATGGTAAAAATATATATATTTTTTTAAATGTTAAAAAATTGTCTAAAATAATTCAAATAATGCATATATTAAAAAAAGATAGTTAGAAGTAATAGAAAATGTTTAAAATTATAAGTAATAAATATATTGTAAAAATATATTAAATCTACATATATATATTAACTTAATATAACTAATAAATATTTATTTTAATAAATGACAACATATTAAAAACATATAAAAATTATATATATATATATATATATATATATATATATATATATATATATATATATATATATATATATATATATATTCACTTCGCTTCTCCCTAGTGCATCGTCGCACCAAACAGGAACACGGACGCTTCAATCTGCTGTTGCCAGAATATTTATTTAATTTGACATGATGTATACAAACGGTGCTGCCTCAGACGCGTTTCGGACACTGGGCTGAGTCCTTGCTCACTTGCTCATATATATATATACATACACCGGTAAAAAATATATATAAATAAAATATATATATAATAAATTAAAATATTAAAATATTTATATGTTTTTACAGTTTCATTTGACACTTCATTAACTGCAATAGTAGTGAAAATGTTGGATAGCGGATGGGATAAAATTACTATTTGCAAGGCAATATGGTACCTGTAGTTTTATGTATTGAAGGGAAGGAATTGTAAGCACACAAAGGGGCGGGGCGATCACACAGGTGCTTAAAATAGAATGGGATCGTTAGGAATACGAATGGTTTCTGACAAGAAAAAGCGCAAAATGCCTCCTTAAGGTACGGAGTTATGTTCAAGTTTATAAGGTGTTATTCACATTCTGGGGAACGGAAAATGTGGGTGTTAAAGTCGCGTTATTCTAAATTTATAAGAATTAGGAAATTGGGATATATCCGACTCAGCATTTATTTAGTGTTATTTGAATTCAGTGGGCTAAACGTTGAAGGCGGGAAGAGGAGAAGCTGCTTGGATACATCAATTGCATTTGTTTTTTAGAACATAGTTAAACTGGTAAATATCTGTGAAAGTACAATCTAACACACATGTTTTACATTTGTAGCTTTACCCCTGAAGAAGAGCTGAGGGGCTCGAAATGCATTGGGTGACACAGGTTATCTTTGGAGGAATACTTATGTTACATTCCACGCTTTAGGAATAAGCTACGTGCATACCTACAGCAGTTAAGGGAAATTATGTATTCATAAGCGGTTTACATGTGACTGAGGAATATGAGTGAAAAGTATAACAAGTGATAAACGTGAATAAATCTCTTGATGAAATGGAACAACTCAGGCATTTTTGTCATGCATATGGCTGTGCATCCGGATTGGGGTGTGCATACGCCCCACTGAATAGAATGGTCTTACTTGTACGTGATGGGCAGTGCACGATTCCGGGCTTGCACGCAAACAGGTTAAAAATGAATCCACAGCGGATAAACTGGATTAAAAGGAGTGCACTCTGTCATTCATTTTTGTCACTCATTTTTGATAAAATTACTATTCCCACTCCAAGGAGTGCAACTGTAGGGAAAGTGTTGGATAGCGTGGGGTAACATTTATTGTTCTCACTCCAGAGAGTGCAACAACATGGAAAGTGTTGGAAAGCGGAGGGGAATAATTTACTATTCCCACTCCAGGAAGTGCAACAGTAAGGAAAGTGTTGGATAGCATAGGGGTAAGAATTACTATTCCCACTCCAGGGAGTGCAACAGTAGGGAAAGTGTTGGATAGCGGAGGTGAATAATTTACTATTCCCAATCCAGGGAGTGCAACAATAGGGAAAGTGTTGGGTAGCGGAGGGGAATAATTTAGTAATCCCACTCCAGGGAGTGCAACAGTAGGGAAAGTGTTGGATAGCAGAGGGGTAACAATTACTATTCCAACTCCAGTGAGTGCAACAGTAGGGAAAGTTTTGGACAGCGGAGGGGATAAAATTACTAATCCCACTCCAGGGAGTGCAATAGTAGGGAAAGTGTTGGATAGCGGAGGGGTAACAATTACTATTCCAACTCCAGTGAGTGCAACAGTAGGGACAGTTTTGGATAGCGGAGGGGAATAATTTTCTATTCCCACTGCAGCAGGTAATTTAGTAGGGAAAGAGTTGGATAGCGGAGGGGAATAATTTACTATTCCCACTCCACGGAGTGCAACAGTAGGAAAAGTGTTGAACAGCGGAGGGGTACCAATTACTATTCCCACTCCAGCGAGTGCAACAGTAGGAAAAGTGTTGGATAGTGGAGGGGATAAAATTACTATTCCCACTCTAGGGAGTGCAACAGTAGGGAAAGCGTTGGATAGCCGAGGGTATAAAATTACTACTCCCACTCCAGCAAGTGCAACAGTAGGGAAAGTGTTGGATAGCGGCGGGGAATAATTTACTATTCCCCTCCCACCATAGTCCCCTATAAATCACACCACCAATGTTGTAAAACATAACACAATTAACATAATTAACACTGAATTAATTATTAATAATAATTAACAAACAATTTAAAAAACAATCAATAATAAATTAATTCACACAAATAACACAAAATAAAATAACACAAATAACATAATTATTAATTATTAATAATCAAATAATAAATAATTAAGAATACATTATTTACAACAATTAACAATATAAAATGTTAAATACATAATTATTAAATAATAACAAATATAAATAAATTAATTAAAATACTCCCCACCCTACTCCCTATAAACCCACAACCCGCTCCTAAAAAACTGACACAATAACATATATACCAATTAAATATTCATAATTAACAACCAATTAATAACTAATTAATAATGAATTAATTAACACAATTAATAATATAACTTATAAATACCTACATATTAATTATTAAACATTATTAAGTAATTCATTATAATTACCTTACTTCCAACCCTATTCCCCTATAAACCCACAACCCGCTCCTAAAAAAATAACACAATTAGGATATTTACCAAATATTTGTTATTAATTAACAACCAATTAATAACTAATTATTAATGAATTAATAGATACAATTAATAATGTAAAATATTCAATACCTAAATAGTAATTATAAAAAATTATTAATTATTTAATTATAGTTAATATTCCCCTATAAACCCACAACCCGCTACGGAACGAAAATGCTGAATTTACTTACAAAAAATCAGTAACTTCTAAAAATGTAACACATATATTCAAAAACAAATGCAATACTTCCACTAAAAAATAAAACGCATACGTTACAAATACACACTAAAATACATAACATTAAATAAAACGATATTTTTAACAACTATATTTTTGCAAACGATATTAAATACTTCGGGCCCGATTCACAGAACTAACTTAAGACAAAATCCTAAACTTACTACCATTTTGGTATTCACAGAAGGCACTTACTCATTTTGGTATTCACAGAAGGCACTTACTCATTTCGGTATTCACAGAAGTTAGGAGTCCTAACTTTAGGACTCCTAAATGCCTTCTGTGAATACCGAAAGTCTTAAAATTAGGATTTTTCTCAGTTTAGTAGTAGTATAGTTAGGACTCCTAACTTTAGGACTCCTAAATGCCTTCTGTGAATACCGAAAGTCTTAAAATTAGGATTTTTCTCAATTTAGTAGTCCTAAATTTAGATTTAGGACTACTAAAGCCGATATACGGCTAAATAATAATGTTTCTCGACATCAGTGGGTCAATGAGAAAATAACATATATGGGCTAAATAGAATTTTTGTTGTAATAAAATGTAAATAGTTAACATGAAATGAGTAAGTGCCTTCTGTGAATACCAAAATGAGTAAGTGCCTTCTGTGAATACCAAAATGGTAGTAAGTTTAGGATTTTGTCTTAAGTTAGTTCTGTGAATCGGGCCCTCAGATTATGTGAAAACGATATTACTTACCTTCTGACTGTAGATATTTTTGTATGTCTATATTTTGGACTCGATATTAGTGTTAGTCAATATTTGCAACTCGATATTATTTCTGTTTACCCTATAAGATACGGTGCATTCCTCTACTTCTTCCCTGTGCTGGCGCACAATGGCCTGCTGTGCATCAACGCAGTCCCCTTGCACCATGGTGCAAGACTGCCTGTATTGTGGGGATGATTATTTTTGTGCAGGAATTGAAAACTTCCTGCACAATTTACAATGGTCAAGTTTTTTTATTCCATTTCTTGCCCCTCTTGCTGCAGGTTACTCTTGATTACATATTTTGTCCTCCTTTTCCAGCCACGCCTTCGTGTTGGTCTTTTTTTCCTTCCGGAGGTTTGCTCTTTCCCCCTCGTAGCCATGTTTGGTGCATTACTGGGAATTCCTCCTGAAGAGGAGTCTTCATCGACGTCGAGGTATTTGCATTGTCTTCACCTGAAGACTTGCCACCAGTTACCTCAGATCCTGATGTTTCAACTCTTGTTGTTATGAGGGTAGATTTTGTTGCTGCCATTGCTATCCTAGCCCCTTCGAATTTTTTGGCAAATGTTAACACTCAACTTTGGGCATAATCACAGGCGTCCCTCTCAAATTTTTCTTGTTTGCGTTGTTTGATTTTCATTTCATATTTCAATAAACATTTTTTCATTTGTTCTTTAAGTTCTTCAACTTTCTTCTTGTCCTCTTCCTTGTCTTTTTTGGCTTCTAACTTTTCAATTTCATGCATGGCCTTATCTCTATCACTTATTGGTATGTAAGAGCAAAGAAAGTGATACTTTCCTACTATTAGTACACTAGCTTGTGCAAGCCGATATACAGCTAAATAATAATGTTTCTCGACATCAGTGGGTCAATGAGGAAATAACATATATGGGCTAAATAGAATTTTTGTTGTAATAAAATGTAAATAGTTAACATGGAAAAGTAATGTAACTTTACATGTTTTGTGAATAAAAAAATGCTCATATCATGATACGAGTGATTTGATTGAAATGTAGAGGAATAATACATGCATTTTTGACTATTCAAATATGGCGGGTCATTCCGTAGAAATGGGATGTCTGTCTTTGTTTATAATGCCCTCAGAAAATCATGTGATCAATTACGTATGCGGAACTTTTTATAAAAAAATGCCGTAGTTTTGGCGTGTTTGTGAAACATATGACTAAGGCGCTTGCCGAAACGCATCATGTTTTGCTAACGGAATAAAAACGGATGAAATACAACCCCCTGAGAGTGCCTATTTTCTGGAGATTAATGGAGAAACGAGCAGTGATTGATTACGCGGTTGCACCTCCGCGAGCAAAGGCACTCATCCGTGAGTGCGTTAAGCAGGCGCAAAGGAGCAGTATATATATATATAAATTCACTGAAAAAACCATAGGTTTCACACATGTTATAGTTAGCGGAAATTTTACTGATAAAAAACCAATGAAATTCCCCCGTTATAGTTAGTGCAGGCAACTATAACTCACGCGACCGCAATCCTCTGCTGATGCTAATACTGTATTTAGACACTTATTTGCCCATGTCTTCTTCCATACATTTTTAGCTATACATATATTACAAATATTTTTTTTTCATAAAGACACATATGTCATCAGCAGAAGATTGCGGTCACGTGAGTTATAGTTGCCTGCACTAACTATAACGGGGGAATTTCATTGGTTTTTTATCAGTAAAATTTCCGCTAACTATAACATGTGTGAAACCTATGGTTTTTTCAGTGAATTTGCAAGGTTTTTTAAATGCTAATTCCTAACTATAACGTGTGTGAAACCTATGGTTTTTTCAGTGAATTTATACGGTTTTTTAAATGCTAAGTTACTTTACGCCATTCGTGGCGTGCGCGCCCACTTAACGCAGTTCGTAACGTGCGCGCACGGTGCGCTTCGCGCACCGTGCGCGCACAGTGAGCACGCGGTGCGCTTCGCGCACCGCGCACCCACTTTACGCAGTTAGTGCCGTGCACGCACGGTGGGCAAGCGGTGCGATGACAAAGCAAGAAAGCACGTCAACAAATCTGTTTCTGCTTTCCTCCGTGACTATGGTATGGGTGCCATTTACCACAACAACTTGCGTTATGACATGCAAGACATTTATAGAGGAGATGGTGTGCACTTCAATGATGAAGGGAACAGAGTCCTTAGACTCTGCATCGGTACTTACTTGTAGGTACCACTAAAAAATCATTTCATAAACACAACGGCTCTTTTTAGAGCCCCCTAATATCTAAACACTTAAATCTGAATTTCATTTTTTTTTTTTTTTCTACCGTACGCTTACCGTAAGCTTACCGTACGCGTACCCCGTGATTTTTTTTAAAATCAATAAATGTTTTCTTTGTACTTTACAGTCCTTCTTTGACCCCCTCACAAATGTAAGGGGGTCTGTAACTCTCCTCATTGCCCCCTTTTCATGTTTTCACTCTTTTTTTTCTGAGTGAAACACACAAAATGGCGGCCGCCGCTTCCTGGTTTCGGCCGATTCGAATGTTTACTAAGATCTAACAGCCAATCAGAATCGCGCTCGCGCACGCCACCGTACGCGTACCGTAAGCTTACCGTAAGCGTACGGTAAGCGTACCGTAAGCGGGCTCAGATATATATATTGATTTAAAGGCTATTTTCTCAGAATCTACTGAACAGATTTACACCAAACCTACAAAAGGCACTTCCTTGACCTAGGGACTACCTCTCTGCCAAATTTCTAGTAATTCTGTTCAGCCGTTCGGGCTGTAGCTCGTTCTAAAGGTCCTATGGAAAAATGCATGGGAAAAACGCGTTTTGGGACCCCCCTTTTATCTCAGCCCCCGCTTGACGTATCCCCCCGAGACTTTCAGGGTAGGAGCGGAGCGTAGCGCCCCACCTATTTTGAGAAATTCGCGAGGATTCATCGACCGGCGCCAAAGTTATTCAAAATAGAATGTTGCGGATTTCCTATGGAAAAGGGGTCCTAACTATAACTACCTACTGGCGACCGCCAGTAGGTAATATATATATATATATATATATATATATATATATATATATATATATATATATATATATATATATAGATTACCTACTGGCGGTCGCCAGTAGGTAGTTATAGTTAGGACCTATTTTCCATAGGAAATCCGCAACATTCTATTTGGAATAACGTTGGCGTCGATTGATGAATCTTCGCGAAATTTTCCAAACTTTTGGCCAGCTCCGGTCCGCTCCTAACATGAAAATTTCACAATGATTCGTCAAGCGGGTGCCGAGAAAAAAAGGGGTTCCCAAAACGTGTTTTCCCCATGCATTTTCCCATAGGACGCAGCTACAGCCCGAAGTGCTGAACGGAATTACACCAAATTTGGCAAAGAGGTAGTCCCCAGTTCAGACTCGTGTCTTTTGCCTGAATGGTGTAAATCCGTTCAGTAGTTCCTGAGAAAATCAAAAGTAAAATCACATATATATCTGGGCGGAGCCTAACCACACATCTCATCGTGAGATCTGATTGGCTGTCAGCACTTCATCCAAGAAGTGTTGGCAGCCATCTTGGGACCAATATACATGATAGCACCTCATTAAAAAGCATTGCAGTTAATAGAAGGTTTTAAGACTTTAGTTACATTATAAATCATTTGTTGATGGTACCATACTCATTTTAGGAATTGTGGTGTGTTCTAAGGTGATTTTACCATGTGGAAAAGCCTTCTGCTGTGATATCATGAATCATGTTTGAGAGAAAACTATTTTCTCATGCTTTTCCCACAGAGGTTTGGAAGGTGATCTATAAGCTAAACTGAGAGTATATTTTCTGTAAATTCACATTATCTTTCTCAGTCATGTGAGAATGAAGTCTGACATTCTCAGTAAAACATGTACATCCAACAAGGGCAGAGACTGTCAGTTGATTCTTTTGTGTTCTACTGCAGCCTCCCAGAGTGTTCTAAAGAACAACTAGAGCGCTAACAGTCCTACTTATGACAAACGTATGGCACACCTGAAGCCATCTTGGTTGGAATAAAGTGGTAACTCTTAAAAGATTTAATTTAAAACGGAACAAAATGAGGGGTTCATTTTGCCATAGAAAGTATGCTTAGTGCTGCAGAAAGAAAAATTAGGGCACATTTTGAGTGACTTCTCAAATCCTCTTCTATTTCATTAAAAAATTCTGACATGCAGACTGAAATATGCACTTTCAATACCAGCAGCAGACTTCCCTGGTGAGCAGTAGCTTTACTACAGTGATCTAATAAGCAACTAGAGTGCTAACATTCAGAATTGATGGCAAATGTGTGACACATCTGAATGCCTTCTTGATGGAACCAAAGTAAAAAACTGTAAGTATTTCCTACTGACGAGACTGTAGTAAATGAGGAAATTAGGAAACATCATAACACATAAGTCTCCCAAAATGGCCACCAGAGACAAAAGAGCCCAAATGTAGCCCAAATATCACCCAGATATAGCCCAAGTATAGCCCAATGACAGAATGTCCCAGAGTGTTCTAACGCACAACTAGAGCGCTAACAGTCTTACTTATGACAAAAGTATGGCACACCTGAAGCCATCTTGAATGGAATAAAGTGGTAACACTTAAAACATTTAATTTACAAAGGAACAAAATGAGGGGGTTCATTTTGCCATAGAAATTATGATTAGTGCTGCAGAAAGAAAAATTAGGGCACATTTTGACTTCTCAAATCCTCTTCTATTTCTTAAAAAAATTCTGACATGCAGACTGAAACATGCACTTTGAATATCAGCAGCGAACTTCCCTGGTGAGCAGTAGCTTTACTACAGTGATCTAATGAGCAACTAGATTGCTAACATTCAGAATTGATGGCAAATGTGTGACACATCTGAATGCCTTCTTGATGGAACCAAAGAGAAAAACTGAAAGTATTTCCTACTGAGGAGACTGCAGTCAATGAGGAAATTAGGAAACTTCATAACAAATAAATCTCCCAAGATGGCCATCAAAGACAAAAGAGCCCAAATGTAGCCCAAATATCACCCAGATGTAGCCCAAGTATAGCCCAATGACAGAATGTCCCAGAGTGTTCTAACGAACAACTAGAGCGCTAACAGTCTTACTTATGACAAAAGTATGGCACACCTGAATCCATCTTGATTGGAATAAAGTGGTAACACTTAAAACATTTAATTTACAAAGGAACAAAATGAGGGGTTCATTTTGCCATAGAAAGTAGGATTAGTTCTGCAGAAAGAAAAATTAGGGCACATTTTGACTTCTCAAATCCTCTGCTATTTCATAAACAAATTCTGACATGCAGACTGAAACATGCACTTTGAATACCAGCAGCAGACTTCCCTGGTGAGCAGTAGTTTTACTACAGTGATCTAATGAGCAACTAGAGTGCTAACATTCAGAATTTATGGCAAATGTGTGACACAGCTGAATGCCTTCTTGATGGAACCAAAATCAAAAACTGAAAGTATTCCCACTGAGGAGACTGCAGTAAATGAGGAAATTAGGAAACTTCATAACAAATAAATCTCCCAAGATGGCCACCAGAGCCAAAGAGCCCAAATGTAACCCAAATATCACCCAGATGTAGCCCAAGTATAGCCCAATGACAGAATGTCCCAGAGTATTCTTAAGAACAACTAGAGCGCTTACTGTCTTACTTATGACAAAAGTATGGCACACCTGAAGCCATCTTGATTAGAATAAACTGGTAACACTTAAAACATTTAATTTAAAAAGGAACACAATGAGGGGGTTCATTTTGCCATAAAAATTATGATTAGTGCTGAAGAAAGAAAAATTAGGGCACATTTTGAGTGACTTCTCAAATCCTCTTCTATTTCATTAAAAAATTCTGACATGCAGACTGAAATATGCACTTTCAATACCAGCAGCAGACTTCCCTGGTGAGCAGTAGCTTTACTACAGTGATCTAATAAGCAACTAGAGTGCTAACATTCAGAATTGATGGCAAATGTGTGACACATCTGAATGCCTTCTTGATGGAACCAAAGTAAAAAACTGTAAGTATTTCCTACTGACGAGACTGTAGTAAATGAGGAAATTAGGAAACATCATAACACATAAGTCTCCCAAAATGGCCATCAAAGACAAAAGAGCCCAAATGTAGCCCAAATATCACCCAGATGTAGCCCAAGTATAGCCCAATGACAGAATGTCCCAGAGTGTTCTAACGCACAACTAGAGCGCTAACAGTTTTACTTATGACAAAAGTATGGCACACCTGAAGCCATCTTGATTGGAATAAAGTGGTAACACTTAAAACATTTAATTTACAAAGGAACAAAATGAGGGGTTCATTTTGCCATAGAAAGTAGGATTAGTTCTGCAGAAAGAAAAATTAGGGCACATTTTGACTTCTCAAATCCTCTGCTATTTCATAAACAAATTCTGACATGCAGACTGAAACATGCACTTTGAATACCAGCAGCAGACTTCCCTGGTGAGCAGTAGTTTTACTACAGTGATCCAATGAGCAACTAGAGTGCTAACATTCAGAATTTATGGCAAATGTGTGACACAGCTGAATGCCTTCTTGATGGAACCAAAATCAAAAACTGAAAGTATTCCCACTGAGGAGACTGCAGTAAATGAGGAAATTAGGAAACTTCATAACAAATAAATCTCCCAAGATGGCCACCAGAGCCAAAGAGCCCAAATGTAACCCAAATATCACCCAGATGTAGCCCAAGTATAGCCCAATGACAGAATGTCCCAGAGTATTCTTAAGAACAACTAGAGCGCTTACTGTCTTACTTATGACAAAAGTATGGCACACCTGAAGCCATCTTGATTGGAATAAACTGGTAACACTTAAAACATTTAATTTAAAAAGGAACACAATGAGGGGGTTCATTTTGCCATAAAAATTATGATTAGTGCTGAAGAAAGAAAAATTAGGGCACATTTTGAGTGACTTCTCAAATCCTCTTCTATTTCATTAAAAAATTCTGATATGCAGACTGAAACATGCACTTTTAATACCAGCAGCAGACTTCCGTGGTGAGCAGTAGCTTTACTACAGTGATCTAATGAGCAACTAGAGTGCTAACATTCAGAATTTATGGCAAATGTGTGACATATCTGAATACCTTCTTGATGGAATCAAAGTAAAAAACTGAAAGCATTTCCTACTGAGGAGACTGCAGTAAATGAGGACATTAGGAAACTTCATAACAAATAAATCTCCCAAGATGGCCACCAGAGACAAAAGTCACCCAGATGTAGCCCACATGTAGCCCAATGACAGAAGTGTGCAAAACACTTATTTTTTGTGTATTTGCAGTTTTATATAGTGCAGACTTGTCAGGTATTGGAGTGCTTTACATGAGCATTGGTTACATCACACAAGATCAAATTCATTTTGGTTGTAGACATGGGGAGATTAAGTGATTTGACCAGAATCACAGAATGTTGAGCTGAATCAGAAACTCCAACCTGGTTCCCCAGTTGCAAAGTCTGCAGCTCTGGACGTAACACCACATCCTCTCCCCTAGGTGCAACATTTAATCAAGTGGTCAACTGGATAAAAAAACATAAAGATTACAAATAATTTAAAAGTTCTTTGTCGCTATTTGAAAACTCAGAAAATATGTCCTCATTTTAGTTTTTTAGAGCACTAACCATAATTTTGATGCAAATAAGACCCTCTCATATATGTAATTTCTAAAGGAAATACTCTAGGTATTACAGTTTTGATTACATCAAGATGACGTCAGGCGTTCCACACTTTTGTAATAAATATAGAATGTTAGCAATTTAGTTGTTCATTGGGATACAGGGGCACGGACTCTGAAAATTGAAGGCAGGTAGGAGAGTGCAGAGGCAACAATTTGACCATACTGGGCAGGCAGGAAGGGCAGTGGCAGCACAACAGACTATGGAGGGCAGTGGAAAGGGGGGCAAGGGCAACAAACCAACAATACAGGACTGGCAAGAGAGGCTGTGGCAATATAATAGACCATTGTGGGCAGAAGGAAGAGGCAGTGGTAGTACAACCATACATGCCAACAGACCCGTTTCAGCCAGGAAACGTCCAATGTTTTTAAGCTCAAATGGGCTTTATTTCCTGTCTACAATCTCCTCTTTTTCAATGTAACTCAAAGGGGAAAATCAATACCCCAGTTGTTTTTCAAAATCTCCCTCTTAACAAGTTCAAAATGTTCGCAAGTATGGTACATTGGATCGTGGTAGGCAGGAGGAATTGGGCTGGGACATGAACTCGGATAACAGAGGACAGGAGGGACATGGAGAGGTGCACCAAACTAACCCTACAGGGCAGGCATCATGGTTTGCAGCAGAACAATACACCACACAGCGCATGCGGGACGGGAGTGCAGCACAACAATCCATAGAAAGCAATAGGGAGGGGACATTGTTGACATTGGACAACAGAGAACAGAGGGGAAAGAGGCAATGGTAGCTAGCTGACCATAATGGACAGACAGGAGAGAAAGCTGCAGCATAACAGACCATAAAGGGCAGGAGGGACGGATCAGGGGCATTACAATGGAACAGACAAGCCAGGAGGGAGGGAAAAGGGGTCTGCACATGGAAACAGAGGGCAGGAGCAGCAAGATGACCATGGAGTCAGGCAGGATGGGCACTAGAAACAAGACACACCATGGAGAGCAACAATGAGACTATGATGACATACACACAGACCATGGAGGGAAGGTGGGAAGGGGTCAGGGGCAGCTAGCTGACCACACAGGGTAGGTGGGAGGGGCCATGGCAGCACAGAAGACCATGCATGGCAAGCAGGAGGGTTAGTGGCAGCACAATGGCTATGATGGGCAAGAAGGAGGGTGCAGGGGCATGCACAAAGGACCATGGAGGATAGAAGGGAGGGTCAGGACCTGGGCACAGACAAGAGAGTTCAGGGGAAGGGGCCTCACAACAGACCGTGGGGCAGGCAGGAGGAGCAGTTGCAGCACAACAGACCAGGGAGGGCAGAAGGGTGTGGCAGTAAAATGGACCATGGAGGACAGGAGGAAGGGCATAGGGGCATGGCATGTGGACAGGCAGGGTGGAGGTGGCAGGGACAGGTTACAGTCATCTGACAATGCTAGGCAGGTGGGAGGGGAGTGGCAGCTCAACAGAACACTCAGAGTAGATAGGAGTGGCAGGTCCATGGAACATGGTGGACAAAAAGGGTGGAGCAGGGGCATGCACAAAGACATCGGAGGGCAGGGGGAAGGAGAATAGGGGCAGCAAGCTATGCACAGAGGCTAAGCAGGAGGTCAATGATGGGCCATAGAATTGGGCAATGGAGGGCAGGAGGAGTGGACTGGTACATCATGCTAAATGGAGGGCAGTGGCAGCACATCAGACCATGCATGGGCGGAGGGAGGAGGCTAGTCCATGGATTCAGACAACAGAGGATAGGGAGGAGGTGGATGGGGCAGCAAGCTAACTGTTCAGAGAAGGTGGGTATTAGGAACTTTATTGTTTTTAAAATGTGTGTCTGTGCGAACTACTTAAAATATGAACAAGTATGCAGTATAATCTCACTTTTATTCAAGAAGAAGAGGACGTTTGTGACTGTGACTCCGGGCTCACTTGGCAGAAACACCCCCTGACCCTCCACCCCCAATCGCAAAATGTAATGCCCGTGAAAAGGGTAGGTGGACGCAGTGTTATATAGAACATAGTCCTGAGAGCACGATTGAAAATGAAAACTAGATATAGTATATGGTATAAACTATGCACCAAAAAGTGTGATATAAGATGAACCGGGCGTGAAATATAATATGCAATACATTGTGCGCAATGACAGATTCATTGGAGAGCGCGAGATAGCACAGGCACTAGCGCGTGCTATGCGATATGCGCCTTGGAGTGTAATATGCACAGGGCAGTGTTGTGTAACCTAACTAGTCTCTAAAGTTGTAATATAAAATATGTGCTGGGGAGTGTAACGTTGCATATGCACTGTGACAAAGATATGGATCCCAGATTGTAATATGTATGGCATAGCGCTGTGCGTTATAACATAGGCATCGAGGAAGGCACGTTAGATGGGGCAATATAACCCATGCAAAGGCAAGTGTGGCATGACATATTCACGGGATGGTGTTACAGTGCACATGTTCTAGAGAGTTTCATAGCATACTCACTAGCTGGTGGAATACAACACAGAAGTGTGAGGCAATCGGCAGGCACTGGTGGGTGTAACACAGCGTTGGGCTCAGCCAGGAGCACGCTGTGACTCTCAAGTGAAGTTCGTCTCCTTTCCAGAGAGTAAAATAAAAAGTATTACACATACGGTGGTGGATGTGTGTTTTATTAACCGTGAGGGGGGTTTCTTGCATAGTTTGGTCTAATTTTTGTCGAATCCCCTTTGAATGGCTTGGTGTGCGTGTATATTAAGTGTGCCCGTCAATAGCTACCCATGTTTGTATAAATAAACGACAAGGGTGTCTACTTGGAGAGTACCCACCAGCGGGGGCGCCGTGATTAGGCACGGTAGGGCGTCAGACACGTCAGAGCTTCACTAGCGGTGTAAATACATTCCATGTGGATTCATTCTATGCATAGGCGCCTTTTAATGAATATCACGCAAATCGTCATGATGATAGGTACATACGGTTTGTCCAGCATGTCCTATGTGTTTCTATAAATATATATATTTTTTTAAATAATAAAAAACAAAGGCCGGCCCAGGGGGATGGGGTCCCCGGGGCCATAAGTGGCCTGAGGAGGGGGGCAACGCAGCGCCCTCCTAAAGAATATTTTTAAAAAAAGGCCATGACTCGGGGGTTGGGGTCCCCGGGGCCGATTAAGGCCTTGGGAGGGCCACATTTATTTTTTTCAACAACAAAAATTAGGGTGCAGGCCCTGGGGGATGGGGTCCCCAGAGCCAGTAAATTAGAAAAAGAAGGGGGGCCACACAGCCCTCCTTCTTAAAAAAATAAAATAAATAAAAGACCGGCATCGCGCTGGAGGCCACGCCCCATCCTTGCAGCACTCTGCAAACGTGCCCCCTGGCCAGTTGTAAGTTGGGGAATTAATTCCCCTTCAATACTGAGAGTCCCTGAGGGCCAACTAGCCCAACAGGTATCTCCAGTATGCGCCAGGGAGCTGCGTTGCAGACAGGTGTTCTGAGGCCACTCCCCTTTTTACACCTCTATGCAACACAGCTCTGTGGCCCGTACTGGAGGTACCTAGTGGGCTAGTTTGATCCTAGGGACCCTTAGGATTCAAGGGGACTTAATCTCTCAACTTAGAACGGCCACAGGGCACGTTTACACAGTGGTGAAGGAAGGGGACGGGGCCTGAGGTGACGTGTGCAAACACGCCCTGTGGCGCGTTTTAAGTTGGGGAAATAATTCCCTTTCAATCTTGAGGGACCCTGGGGGCCAACTAGCCCACCAGGTGCTTCCAGTAAGCGCCACTGCTCTGCGTTGCAGAGGTGGTGCAGGCCGTGCCCCTTTTTACACCTCTCTGCCATGGCGCTTACTGGATGTACCTAGTGGGCTATTTTGCCCCTAGGGATCCTAAGGTTTGAAGGGGACTTAATCTCTCAACTTAAAAAACAGCCACAGGGCGTGTTTACACAGTGGGGAAGGGAGGGGACGGGGCCTGAGGTGACGTGTGCAAACACGCCCTATGGCGTGTTTTAAGTTGGGGAAATAATTCCCCTTCAATCCTGAGGGCCCCTGGGGGCTAACTAGCCCACCAGGTGCTTCCAGTAAGCGCCACTGCACTGCGTTGCAGAAAGGTGGTCTAGGCCGTGCCCCTTTTTACATCTCTCTGCAACGCAGCTCTGTGGCGCTTACTGGAGGTACCTAGTGGTCTAGTTGGACCCTAGGGACCCTCAGGATTTAAGGGGACTTAATCTCCCAACTAAAAACAGCCACAGGACGTGTTTACACAGTGGGGAAGTGAGGGGATGGGGCCTGAGGTGACGTGTGCAAACACGCCCTGTGGCGCGTTTTAAGAGGTAGTTTTAATCCCCAGCCCTATTATATACTAGGGGCTTACAGAGGGGATCATGCTGATCACAGGGGGAACCCAACGCATAGTGTTCCCTAGTGTATGTAGGTGTTTTCACTGTATTCTGAGTGACTTTTAACATAGCACTGGCTCTAGGACTGGTTAGTCAGACTCAGTTACCACCAGTATCCGTCTGAAGAAGTTGAGGGTACAGGATGATTTTGCAGCAAGGCTTCTTTCTGCTCTTCTGTTTGTTCTTTCTGCACGTTATCCTTCTTCCTGCACTTTTCTTCGTCTTTGAGGACTTCTGTTGCTTCTTTCTGCATTTCTTTTTGTTCTTTCTGTGCTTTTTTTCTTCTTTCTTCACATGTCCTATCTCTGTAGGCATAGTTAGAAATTAGCATTTAAAAAACCTTTGAAATTCACTGACAAAACCATAGGTTTCAGGCACGTTATAGTTAGGAATTAGCATTTAAAAAACCTTAGAAATTCACTGAAAAAACCATAGGTTTCAGGGGCGTTATAGTTAACTCGTACAAAACCATTGAAATTCCCCCGTTATAGTTAGTTCAGCTAACTATAACTCGCGCGCCCGCAATGCACTGCTGATGACGTCACATATTACATCACTCATGACATGGTCAGTGACATCACTCATGACATTTCAAATGACATCACTCATGAAATCATCCTTGTGATAGAGTGGCAGACCCCCTCTCCCCCTAATATAACCTTTGATACACACATTCAAAAATAGAAACTAACATTTTCAAAACAATGGACATACCAATATCAGTTACAACAACCTATTCAGTAATTCTAAGATCCACATACACATCCACTCATTCACCAACAGTCCTATACAGTCACTCATACATGTACTCACTCATCCTATGTACTCATACACCTATACATCCTATTACACAATGACACTCATCCATAGAGTTACTCACACACATAGAATCAATAAATAAATAAAAATATCAAACATCCATTTACTTACATATACAGTTCTACACACACCACCACACTTACTTCTACAGCAACTTACACATACTTAGGTGCCGATTCGGATCCATTAAAAATATTCCCCGTATGAATCGTATCCGGATTTTTTTACGTACGAATCGTACAAGTCCCGTACAAAATGGCAAGTACGATTCGTATGTTAAAAAATCCATACGAATCGCATTGGGAAAATTCCCCGACACTTCCTCGGGTCGGGTAAAGTGTCCGACACGTCCCCGGACAGTTTTACGTACGAATCGGGAAACTGAAGTCTGAGCGCGCAAGTACGATCCGTCCCTTCCGTCCAAATGCACAACCGTATGGAAAAAACACCGTACGGAGCGAACTCCCATAGCAACCATGGAGACGTCTAACATGTGCCCGCATACGCACCGAACACCGCCACAGCCCACCCCCCTAAGTACACGCCGTACCCCCAGCCCCCCAATAACGCACCGTACCCCCACCCCCGTAGGCACGGAGCATACCCCCACCCCGTGTAGGTACGGAGCGTACCCCCACCCCACGTAGGTACGGAGCGTACCCCCACCCCCGTATGTACGGTGCGTACCCCCACCCCCGTATGTACGGAGCGTACCCCCACCCTCCGTATGTACGGAGCATACCCCCACCCCCAGTATGTACGGTGCGTACCCCCACCCCCCGTAGGTATGGAGCGTACCCCCACCCCGTATGTACGGAGCATACCTCCACCCCCGTATGTATGGTGCGTACCCCCACCCCCCGTAGGTACGGATCATACCCCCACCCCCTGTATGTACAGAGCGTACCCCCACCCCCGTATGTATGGTGCATACCCCCACCCCCGTAGGTACTGAGCATACCCCCACCCCCGTATGTACAGAGCGTACCCCTACCCCCGTATGTACGGTGCATACCCCCAACGCTATGCGCTGGGGGTATGCACCGTACATACGGGGGGTGGGGGTAAGCTCCATACCTACGGGGTGGGGTGGGGGTATGCTCCGTACCTACGGGGTGGGGTGGGGGTACGCTCCATACCTACGGGGTGGGGTGGGGTATGCACCGTACATACGGGGGTGGGGGTACGGTGCGGACGTGTAGGGATGGGGGTACGGTGCGTACCGGGCCCCCTTTTCTCCGTGCATCGTGGCGTACTTAGCTTTTCCGGCACTTTTTGGGTCCTGTAAAAATATTGCCGTCCGAAGTGCTGTGGGTACGAATCGTACTTGCTGGTCCGTGAAACGCTGCCTGACTCCGTGCGAATGTCGCGTACGCGGTGTCCCGGATTGTGGGTATATTTTAGCCGGTCGGTGTTTTTTACGATTCGTACGGAAATGGTGTTTCTGTACGAATCGTACTTGCGGGTTTGTAAGGTGGTTTTCCCGGGTATGAGTCGGACGGAGAAAACGCTCCGTCCGACGATTCATACCCGTTTTTTCCAGGATCGGAATCGGCCCCTTAGTCTTTTAAACAATCACTTATAGAAACACATACTTATTCATACAGGAACTCTTTCAATCTCTCACTCTCACATATACTCCCTTATATACACCAATAGTCACATATACTAGTTTAAAACATATGTAGTTATTCATAAAGACACTATTGAGACAGTCATTCACTCACTAACACACCCATGCACACACTCATCCACCCATACAGTCCTGCACACATGCAATCAATCAATCAATCAAAATTCTTTATTTCGGCCAATTAGGCCATAAAAGTTGCAAGAACAATATCATCAAGATACATCCACATTAATATAAAACCATATAAAATACATACAACCATGATTATATAAAAAGAATTTCTGATTGCAAATAGACATTAAAATTCGTAACTTAAAAGATCAGTCTTTGAGGTATTTTGACCTTAGCTGCCAGGTAGCCATTAAAAATTTAGCAACTGCAAAGACTATATGGGGTGCTGTGCTCATGTTCAGTATTCTTAGCGAATGGAGATAGCTCCTTGAGCCCAAATTTCTGCATAAAGGAGCCAACCAGAATTTTCTAGGTCGATTATATGCAGGACAGAAAAACATGATATGGGATTCTTCCTCATCATGAGTACAGCAGCCTGGGCAGATTGTATCCGTCCTTTTTGTCCAGTTGTGAGTAAATAATTTGATGGGAAGAGTCCCGAGCCTCCATTGGATAAACAGTTTTCTAGCTAGAGTGGGGAAGATGATGTCCATGAACCCTTCAAATTGGTAGGTGTCCTTAAAATCCAGAAATCTAGCAGTCAGAATACCTTTATTAGGAGCGGAAACAAGGGAGACAAAACTTTTTTCCCTATAGATACCCACAAGGCGTTTACGTGGGAGCCTGAGGCAGCCTTGTTCGGGAGAGTCCCATAATTCAGGAAGACCTAGTCGATAAAATTCTTTCTTTATGAAGGCCAGCCAAGGAATTTTATCACAGTGATTATAATTAGGGGTGGGCGGAATTTGCGTAATTGCGTTACGCAAATCTCCGCGAAACGGTAAAAAATCTCCGCGAACACGCAGAAATTCCGCGAACACGCGGAATTGCTTGTTCGCGATGCTTTTTTCCTGTTCGCAATTGCTGTTTGCGTGCTCGAGGAGAAATATCTCGCGAACATGCATTTTGAGAACTCGAACAAGCAAAAATTTCGCGAAATTGCGGAAAGCAGACTTTTGAGCAATTTCGCGTTCTCCGCGGAACGCGAAATTACGCAAATTCCGCAAATTCCGCGAGCGGAACGGAATTTGCCGCCCAGGCCTAATTATAATTCATAACGTGGGCGAGCTCTTGCCTGTAATGTTCGAGCTCAGTAGAAGACCAAAGCCTGTGCCAGAATCTCAGTGGCATTAATTCCAGGTCTTCTCTTATAGAGGGTAAACCCAAATCTAATCTTAGGGGGAGAAGGGGTGTACCACAAGGAAGGGCCAAAAGGCGCCTTATGAAATTGTTCTCTACTTTTACAATTCCTGTACCCACTTTGTGCCCCCAAAGTTCTCCACCATAAGATGCAGCGGCTTTTGCTTGCGTTTTATACATCTCAAGTGCCGGACTAATAGGTTTGTATGTAGAGGAATTTGCCACTTTCAGAATTCCCCCTGACAGTTGAGATAGCTTGAGCCGACTTTTAGCAATCTGGGGTTCCCACGATAAATTCTCATGGAGGGTTACCCCCAGATACTGAAAGGTATTCACCCTCTCCAATCTTTCAGTGCTCAGAGAAGGATTAGGTCTGGTTTTAGATGATGGGTTAAATATCATGAACTTGGTCTTCCCTGTGTTAATTTCTAAGCCATGTTGCTTACA
Source organism: Triturus cristatus (assembly GCF_964204655.1). Lineage (NCBI taxonomy): Eukaryota > Metazoa > Chordata > Amphibia > Caudata > Salamandridae > Triturus > Triturus cristatus. Next base: position 242,138,191 of record NC_140582.1, read on the forward strand.
GAAAAGGCCAAATCCATCTAGGATCCGTTGGATTCCCATCGGAGATTTCGACAGCAGGAGGGTATCATCCGCAAACATAATGGCGGGTACCCTCCTGCTGCCCAAACATGGGGCATCATTGTCGACAACAGTGTCAAGGTGTGCTATGACACTGTTGACGTACAAACAGAACAGGGTTGGTGCAAGGACGCAGCCCTGTCTGACACCTCTAAGGACCGTGAATTTTGATGACAGTGCTCCCGACCTCCCATACCTGACCTTTGCATAGTTATTCTCATGAAGCCTGATAATGGCATTTAAAATGTGGGTCAGGACACCTAACTCCTTTAGGGTCTGCCAGAGTTTTTTCCTGGGAACCAGGTCAAATGCTGACCTCAGGTCCACAAACACCATGTACAGCCTTCCCCTCTCAATAGTTACAGTTTTCCAGTAGAGGAGAACGAGGCGGAAGATCTGATCCATGGTGGACGTTTTTTTCCTGAAGCCAGCCTGGAGAGGACTAAGAATTTTATTGTCCTCCATCCAGTCCGAGAGATGGTTCAGAAGAAGGCGCGAATATATTTTTTGAGGGACATCTATCAAACTTATTGGCCTATAATTGGCGGGGAGAAGAGGAGAGCCCTTTTTAAAAATAGGAACTATCTCAGCCCCCAGCCAGGTGCGGGGAATCTCCATCCCACCCAGAATGGAATTAAAAAGTATGAGGAAGTAAGGACCCCAAATGTCTGGGTGAAGACGAAAAAGGTCACCAGGCAATCTATCAAGACCCGGTGCCTTGCCCCTCGCCAGTCCCTCAATTGCATTAACCACCTCGATAAGAGTAAATTCCAATTCAGGAGTAGGGTCAAGGACATTTGTAAAAGCCACAACCCCCTCATCATCACATTGAAGCGGTTCTTGGTAAAGCTGTCCGAAATGGGCCTCCCATACAGATGCTGCAATGTTAGACTCCACTGCAGCCTTGGGTTCTGCCGTGCCAACATTTACCAAAGACCAACATTTTCTCATATCCCTCAATTCCAGTGCAAGTGTGAGATCCTGCCATCTGTTCCAGTCCCATTCTGACCGAGCCACTGCCATAGCTTTCCTATAGTTTCGTCTAAGCTCTGAGATTTTAGCCTTATCGAGACCTGTTTTAACTGTGACTATTAATTCTGTCTTGATCTTTCTGCAGGATGAATTATACCACGTTGGAGTACGTGTTTTGTTTTTCCTCTGCGGAGCCACTGGATAAAAAACATCACCCAGTGCACCCACTAGGTCATCATGAATTAAGGCCAGCTTCTCATTAAAATGCAGATCTTTAGGCTGCAAAGTTAGGAGATCCAGTTCTTCTAACTTTGGAAGTGCTATCCTGTAAATGTTACTTATAGACTCCTCTGAGTTCTGCAGTTTCCCCCACTTAACCCTGCGTCTATTCGAGCTAAGTACCAGGTTCCCGGAATTATGACCCAGCTCAGCAGAGGAAGATCGCGCAGCAGCCACAGGATGCACCATCTCCATTATAAGTGCGTTGTGGTCACTGTCCGATCTAACTGTTACTTTAGAGTCCAGGACCGTTGGCCAAAGACTCATATCTACAAGGATGTAATCCAGCCTGGATTCATGGTTCTTCCTATTAAACGTGCATGCAGAGGGGATGTCAGAAATAGTACGTCTGTTACATGCCCTTAAGGAAAAATTTAATGTTAGGGACATGATTTGCACAGCCAAAGGGGACCAGGATTTAACATACGGAGATTGGCAAGGGGGAACACCCCAAAAATCGTCTTCTGCCGTAAGTGCACCTTCCCTTAGACCTTTCAGGGGCTCAAAGTGGCAATTGAAATCCCCACCCAGCACTATCTTATAGTTGTTAGGAAGAGATTCCAGAAAGCGCGCAAGATCGTCAAATAGAGGGGATTCCATAGTAATACCAATAGGACGTGAGTACACGTTAAGTACTGCTAAGTTGAAACCATTAGGCCACCTGAGTAGAACACACTGTATGTCGGGCGAGAGAGTCGGTAGGCTCTCCGCAGTACACCCAATGTGACTAGCTACCCAAATCGCCAGTCCTCCAGATGGCCTCCCCCTGCCAGACCAAGCTGCAGTTACTTCAAAAACTGCGTAACCCGCTCTGGACTGAGGTTCCCTAGCCCAGGTCTCCTGAAAGAGACAAACGTCACTGTTATTTATCAGAGAGTCCCAATCACTCGTATCTATTTTATTGGAAATGCCGGCGACATTCCAAGAGAGAACCTTGATGACATTTTCGGGCACTTCTAATCCATAACCACCACTTTCCTCCATTATAACATCTATAGTTGGAGATAAAGATGTATTAAGTGACATTTCAAGGGACGGTGGAGCAATAGTACAGACATTAGGAGTGAGTGAGGGGATCGGGCTTGGGTTAACATTGTTAAAACCCTGTGTACTCTTGGGTAAATAAGTTACTAAGCCCTGGGAGTTAGTTGATGACAAAGTCTCCCATCGTAGTACACGTAATTCTCTGGGAGTGGTCTCTATTTTAGTTCTTGCAGGCTCTTGTCGCAGATAACGTCAATCTACCTGTTCAAGGCAACTGTATCTATTAGGATGTATATAGTTAGCATAATTGGGGAGAACATTGCAGCTAGTCCCAAGTCTCTGTCTATGTCCATCAACAACAGGACCAACCCTGGTCCAACCGTCGTCATTATTCATATTTAAATTACTTCTATTAGGATAAAAATATGAGAGGTGGACCACTTCAATAGATGTCATTCGCGTGTTACCAGACCAATTACAAATGTAGGGCACAACATTTGGACTCCTGAAATTTACAATTATGCAATTCCCAGCATTATTCTTATCAGTATAACCAATCCATGGGACCCTTCTTATTAGGAGAATTTTGCCATCAAGGCTAGAAGGTAGAGGACTGTGAATATTTAGCCAACTAGTGACCTTATTATGCAGGGAATAATATGATTCCACCGCATTTCCATGTAGCATAGGAACCCCCTTCAAAACAACTGAATAAACTGCCGCCTCTGGGGGGAGGTTTACCACTTTGCGCCAGTTTTGGGAGCCAGCTTGCCTAGCTGGAGGATGGATTACATTGTTTATTACTTTCTCCTCGGCCAGTGTATATACCGGCCCAGCTAAGTTCAACTTGCATGAGTTTGCTATCATAGGTTGTTGTTGGTTACAAAGTGTTGTGGGGGGAGTTTTTAGGGAACTGTGCTAGTATTATCTATTTGGGTAGCTATAGGTAATTGAGAAGACGAGATGACAGGGTTTGTTGGTAAATTGGAGATACCAATAGAATTCCCAGCTACTCCATGCTCGGCCGTTCTTTGGCCTGAAGCTAAACCCAAAAGTCCCTTGCGTAAATCCATTAGACAAATTTCCATATTGGCCAAACGTTCTTCGAGGGGAATAAGCAATTCCTTCAGTAGAGTGCGGAGGGCCAAGAAGGTGTCCTCCTCCCCCTCACCCGAATTGTGGGGGCTAGGACGATTTTTGGCCGAAATTTGGTGGTGCAATACACCCGTTCTACGTGATGGTTTGACCCTTTGCTCGGTAGTTCCTTTAGGATTCCCTTAGGCCTGGAGCTGGATTTGGCACCTTTTGTGTTTTTACCTCCCGTTAAGTGAGCCCTTGTTTGATTCTTTGGAATTGCTCCCTCCCTCTCACCATGGGCATGCAGCTTCAACTCCCCATTAATGCATGCATTCTGTTTGGAAGCTGCCCCTTCGGCAGGGAGCAAGGGTGTAGGGGCCATACAGGGCGGTAGGGATAATATACTGAGTTCTGCATTTCCTAAATTTTCACAATCAACGGAAGAGGAGGCAGAGCAGTTTGATGCAGGGGCAGTTGCTACTCCGTCCATAACATTTCCCCCCCCTACTACTGGTGATATAGAGACTAGATACTTTTCAGGAGTCACAGCACGTGCAAGTGGACCCAAGGAAGATCTCCTCACCCAGTCGATTTCTTGAGAGATACGTCTTTCCAGGATGGTAATCTCATCGACAAGGAGGGAGCCAGCTTTGGCAAAGTACGTGTCAAGAGTGCCAATTGTCCTCTTACTCCGGGTTTCTCTGGTTGACATACTTACACACTGTTCCTGGTGCAGCGAGGCAACGGACAGCTCACAGGGGCCCAGGCCCTTGCTCGTCCTTGCTCGAACGGCCTCAAACGGCCCGCTCTTTGCCCGGTCTTCGCCCCGGCGTCGTCCCGCGCGCGTCCCGCTAGCGTGTAGATGTTAGGAGTTGTAAAAATAGAAGATGGAAAAGGAGGAGGAGTTGGCGGGAAGAGGCCCCAGGTGCAGCGGTGATCGCCGCGCTCAGCACTCTGGTCCTCGCAGTCCCGCCAGCAAGGAAAACGCCCAGAGCAAAGTCCCTTGAAGGAGCAGGGTCCCAGTGTCCACAGGCAGGTGAATTAGGCGAGCAGCTTTCCCCGAGCAACGATATCCTTTGCCAGCAGTTGCGAGCGGCGCCCGTGGAGCGGGGACCGCAAGGTTTTTATGGCTGGTAAGGCGGAAAAATACAGTTTGCAGGAGGAGCTGGCGGGAAGAGGCCCCAGGTGCAGCGGTGATCGCCGCGCTCAGCACTCTGGTCCTCGCAGTCCCGCCAGCAAGGAAAACGCCCAGAGCAAAGTCCCTTGAAGGAGCAGGGTCCCAGTGTCCACAGGCAGGTGAATTAGGTGAGCAGCTTTCCCCGAGCAATGATATCCTTTGCCAGCAGTTGCGGGCGGCGCCCGTGGAGCGGGGACCGCAAGGTTTTTATGACTGGTAAGGCGGGAAAATACAGTTTGCAGGAGGAGCTGGCGGGAAGAGGCCCTAGGCGCAGCGGTGATCGCCGCGCTCAGCACTCTGGTCCTCACAGTCCCGCCAGCAAGGAAAACGCCCAGAGCAAAATCCCTTGAAGGAGCAGGGTCCCAGTGTCCACAGGCAGGTGAATTAGGCGAGCAGCTTTCCCCGAGCAACGATATCCTTTGCCAGCAGTTGCGAGCGGCGCCCGTGGAGCGGGGACCGCAAGGTTTTTATGGCTGGTGAGGCGGGAAAATGCAGTTTGCAGGAGGAGCTGGCGGGAAGAGGCCCCAGGTGCAGCGGTGATCGCCGCGCTCAGCACTCTGGTCCTCGCAGTCCCGCCAGCAAGGAAAACGCCCAGAGCAAAGTCCCTTGAAGGAGCAGGGTCCCAGTGTCCACAGGCAGGTACATTAGGCGAGCAGCTTTCCCCGAGCAACGATATCCTTTGCCAGCAGTTGCGAGCGGCGCCCGTGGAGCGGGGACCGCAAGGTTTTTATGGCTGGAAAGGCGGGAAAATACAGTTTGCAGGAGGAGCTGGCGGGAAGACGCCCCAGGTGCAGCGGTGATCGCCGCGCTCAGCACTCTGGTCCTCGCAGTCCCGCCAGCAAGGAAAACGCCCAGAGCAAAGTCCCTTGAAGGAGCAGGGTCCCAGTGTCCACAGGCAGGTGAATTAGGTGAGCAGCTTTCCCCGAGCAACGATATCCTTTGCCAGCAGTTGCACACATGCTGTCTTCAACACATACAAACAGTGAGTCACTCATTCATGCACCTATGCACTACGTAATACCCCCCACCAAACGATACAGACACTCAGACACTCATACTGATACTCAAAAACCAACTAATAACCTATATAGACATTCATGTAGCTACTCACCAACCCATGCAGCCACTAATACACAAAGTGAGAGACTGATACAGATATTTACATATTTAAACATTACTCACTAAGCCATGTATTCACTAAGATACACTTAACTAGTCAGTAATACAATCAATTTTTCAAAAACAAATCATCCATTTAGACACTTATATACCCATTTATTCTTCCATCGACCTTGAGATATACATATATAAAACATATGTAATTTTCAGAAAAACACACATTCACTGGATGATGTCATCAGTGATGTCATCAGTGATGTCATTTGAGATGTCATTAGTGATGTCATGAGTGATGTCACTGACCATGTCATGAGTGATGTAATATGTGACCTCATCAGTAGTGCATTGCGGGCGCGCGAGTTATAGTTAGCTGAACTAACTATAACGGGGGAATTTCAATGGTTTTGTACGAGTGAAAAGTCCAGCTAACTATAACGCCCCTGAAACCTATGGTTTTTCAGTGAATTTCTAAGGTTTTTTAAATGCTAATTCCTAACTATAACGTGCCTGAAACCCATGTTTTTTTCAGTGAATATATAGATAGATACATAGATAAATATGAGGATATTCCGACTTTTCCTTTAGTAACCTTTAAAAAGGCGAGATCTGTACGGGATATGCTGGTTAAAAGTAATTTAGAAAAAATTCCAGAACGCAGCAATACCCTAAAGGAAATGAAAGGATTTTTTCCCTGTAAAAGATGCAAAGCCTGCTGTTACAGCAGAAGAATCCTGTCTTACAACATACCAGATACTAATATAACAAGAACAATATCCAAATTCTTGACTTGTAGCACTCCTTTTGCAGTATACTGTTTAGTATGTCCCTGTGGGCTACGCTACATAGGTAGCACCATACACCAACTCAAAATTAGGATCTTAGAACATTTAAGAGCCATAGACAAAGGAGACGCAGCATATCCTGTGGTGCGCCATTTTGCAGAATGCCATCAAAGCAATAGGAATCAACTACAATATTTTGGCCTAGATTATGTTCCTATAAATATCAGAGGGGGCAACAGAATACGCAAACTGAGAAGATTAGAGTCAAGATTTATTATAGATTTACAGACTAAATATCCGAAGGGACTAAATAGTGGGGAGGAATTAGAGATACATATAGGCTTGTAAGGTTTCTCAGCCTGAAGACAGATGTAGGCTAAAGGTTCATCGCCTTGTAATTGTTTTCCCTGCCCGGTGTGGTGTTGAAACTAATCTGGAAATGAATTCCTGTACTGTTTCCTTTTGTATTCTGAGATCTTTGGAACCCGGTAACAATGAGAACATGTTGAAAATGTGAATTGTGTTGTAATTAGCGTTACATAAAGGGACAAAAGCCGATACACGGCTAGTCTTACGAATGGTGCAATACAAGAGTGCCAAGAATTAGCTGAAACTACAATCTTTTTAAATTGTGCAATACATGTGTGCCGATTCACGGCTCTATAAGTTTCATATACTTAATTTTAAAATGTGCAATACAAGTGTGCCGATTCACGGCTAAATCTGTGGTATAAATTCTGGATACACATGATACTTGTAAACATGTCACACTGATGGATGTTTGAAACAGATATACGCGTCAATTAGTATTGCGCAATATGAAGATTTTCACACTGATTGTTAGTTCAGCGAAACCTATGGTTGAAGCAGATGAGTATGCCGATATACGGCTTAATACGATATCTGCATAAGGAATATGTCCTTTTAAATTCTGTAATATAGACAAAAGAATTATATAATATGATATATGTGATGAATTGCATAGAATTGATACCATGTGGCACCACTTCAAATTGGCACTGATGTTAAGACAGCAAATGTTGGTCCCTTCTTTATTTTGAAGCTCTAGGGTAACGCTTTTAAACATGCCCTCTTCGATGTGCTGTGAACACCGAAGAAGGCTTCCGCCGAAACGCGTTTGTTCACTAATTGCCATTGAATAAAGAACGACTTTGAATGTCCCCCCTGAGTGCGGTATTTCTTCAGAAAGGAGGAGGAAATTGAGCTTTGATTGTGAGCGGTGTCCACTACCGCAAACCGCACCCGCCCGCGAGTGCTTCGGAAGAAGTGAAAGTGGAGGTTGAGCGAAAAATATATAGATAAATATATATATAAAAAAAATATATATATATATTTATTTATATTATCTACTGGCGGTCGCCAGAAGATAGTTATAGTTAGGACCTATTTTCCATAGGAAACTCGTTTTTTGTTTTCCCAAGAACTTTGGCACCGGTTGATGAATCTTCACAACATTTTTAAAACTTATGGCCCGTTATGGTCAGCTCCTATCCTGAAAGTTTCGGGGTGATTCGCCACGCGGGGGCCGAGAAAAAAGGGGGGTCCCAAAACGTTTTTTTTCCATGTTATTTCCCATAGGAAACTTTAGACACGGCTACAGCCCGAACTGCTCAACGGAATTACACCAAATTTGGCAAAAACGTAGCCCTTGGTTCAGAAAGAACTCTTTTTGTTAAATGGTGTAAATCTGTTCAGCAGTTCCTGAGAAATTAAAGAAAAAGAGGTGAAAAAATCAATTTCCAGAGGAAACTTTAAACACGGCTACAGCTCAAACTGCTGAACGGAATTACACCAAATTCGGCAACAAGGTAGTGCTTGGTTCAGAAAGCACTCTTCTTCTTAAATGGTGTAAATCCGTTCAGTAGTTGCTGAGAAAATCAAAAAATAAAGGTTTCGATATGTATGGCCGCGGTGGATCCGCGTACTCTGCCGATTATGAGCTGCATTCTAATTGGCTGTCAACACTTCAAACCAGGAAGTGTTGGCAGCCATCTTGTGCCCCGGTAGAACTGAGGCACAAGAAAAGAGAAAAAGAAACATGCAAAACAATAAAAGGGGGCAGAGTAGAAACACCCTGACCCCCTAGGCCTGCTCAGGGGGTCGCACAAGGACCCCCAGGGCGCAAAAAAGCATAAAAAAAAAAACTATCGGCCAAATTCGCGCTGGGTGCGTGAATCCGGCCGCAAAAATTAAAAAGAAGAAGAGCGGGCTCCTGCGCTTCATGGTAATGAAGCCCCCGGGTGGGCCAGGTCCCGGGGTAGTGAACAAAATGTGTGTGGGAGCCCCAATCCCCCCCACACTGCCCCGGGGACCGTCACCTCCCTGGGGCTTTTATTTATTATTTGCAGGGGGCACATGGCTCCCCCGCTGCCCTGGGGACTGCCACCCCACGGGGCTTTTGAAAAATGTTTTATTAAACTTGTGTGGGGGAGCTCAAGCCCCCCCACACTGCCCCAGGGACCGTCACCTCCCTGGGGCTTAATTAAATAGTTGGGGGGGCACGCAGCCCCCCCAGCCCCGGGGACCGCCACCCCCGGGGCTTTTATTTATTATTTGCAGGGGGCACATGGCTCCCCTTCTGCCCTGGGGACAGCCACCCCCTGGGGCTTTTGAAAAATGTTTTATTAAACCTGTGTGGGGGAGCTCAAGCCCCCCTACATGCCCCTGGGACCCCCACCTCCCCGGGGCACTAAAATGCTAATTTGGGGGTTCATTACGGACCCCCGAGCCCCGGGGACCACCACCCCCCAGGGCTGTGGTTTGGATGGGAGGGGGGCTGGTGACCTCCTCCTGGAGCCAATGATGGCCCTGGGAACCGCCACCCGCCAGGGTCGGCTCCTGCATTGTTCCGGGGTGCCCACCCCCGGGACACTGCTGTTTGCTATGGCAGGGCGGAAGCCTCGTGGCTCCCGCCCTGTCACAGCAAACTGTGGTTTGGTTTTTGGAAGAGAGAGCAGGGAATCTGCTCTCTCTTCCAAAAACCATACCAGATTGCTTTTCTACACGGGAGCTGCATCTTAGCTGCTCCCTGTGTGGAAAAGCAATGCCAGGTCCCGCAGGAGGCGGGAAGCCAGCAGGGACCGTGGGGGCATTGGGGCTCCCCCCACGGTCCCCAATGGAGAGGGCCAGCCCCGGGGATGGGGTCCCCAGGGCTAGAAGTGGCCATGGCCCCCCTCCCCTACAAACTTTTTTTTTAAAAGGCAGGCCGGCCCGGGGGATGGGATCCCTGGGGCCGTAATTGACCAGAGGAGGGGGGCCCCCCTCCTCAAAATAAATAAAAACCAATGGCCAGGCCTTGGGATGGGGTCCCCGGGGCCAGAAGTGGCCCGGGAGGGGGGCCACGCAGCCCCCCTCCCCCAAAAAACAAAAAAATAAAGGCCAGCCCTGGGAGATTGGGTTCCCGGGGCCAATAGAGGCCTCAGGAGGGGGGCACCACAGCCCCCCTCCAAAAATAAATAAATATTTATTTGCCCATGCCCCGAGGGATGGGGTCCCGGGGCTGGAATTGGCCATGGGAGGGGGGGGCCACGCGGCCACCTTACCGTTCAATTTTTTTTTTTTTTTAAATGGGGTAAGGCCCTGTGGGATGATGTCCCCAGGGCCCAAAAAAAGTAATACGAAGGGGGGCCACACAGCCCTCCTTCTAACAATACATAACAATACAAAACACCGCGATCGTGCTGGAGGCCCCGCTCCCTCCCAGCAATACTCTGCAAACGCACCCTGTGGTGCATTTTACAATGGGGAATTAATTCTCCTTCAATACTGGGGGTCCCTGGGGGCCAACCAGGTACCTCCAGTATGCGCCACAGGGTTGCGTTGTAGAGAGGTGGTCCAGGCCATGCCCCTTTTTACACCTCTCTGCAACACAGCTCTGTGACGCTTACTGGAGGTACCTGGTGGGCTAGTTGGACCCCAGGGACCCTCAGGATTCAAGGGGATTTGATCCCCCAACTTAAAACTCGCCACGGGCGCGTTTTGCCAGTGGTGAAGGGAGGGGGCAGCACCTGAGGTGACATGTGTGCAAACATGCCCTGTGGCGCTTTTTGAGTTGGGGAATTTACTCCTCTTCAATCATGAGGGTCCCTGGGGTCCAACTAGCTCACCATGTACCGCCACAGAGCTGCATTGCCGAGTGGTGTAAAAATGGGCATGGCCTGGCCACCTCTCTGCAACGCAGCGCAGTGGCACTTACTGGAGGTACCTGGTGAGCTACTTGGCCCACAGGGACCCTCAGGATTGAAGAGGAATTAATTCCCCAACTTGCCACAGGGCTGCACATATGCCAACTAGCCCACCAGGTACCTCCAGTATGCGCCAGTAAGCTGTGTTACAGAGAGGTGTTCAGAGGCCATGGCCCTTTTTACACCTCTCTGCAATGCAGCTATGTGCCGCTTACTGGAGGTACCTCGTGGGATAGTTGGACCCCAGGGGCCCTCAGGATTGAAGGGGACTTTATCCCTCAACTTAAAATGCACCACGGGGCTCTGAGGCGGTGTGTTGTCCCCGCGGCCTGGCAGCGCCGCATTTAAATATTCACCACAAAGTCCCCCAGATGTAGGATCGCACTCCACACCAGTTAAATTTCCAATGTGGAAACGTAACTGGTGTGTAGTGCGGTCCTACATCTGGGGGACTTTGTGGCAAATATTTAAACACAGCGCTGCCAGGCCACTGGGATGACGCACCGCCTGAGAGCAATGAGGGATCCGTGGACGTGAAATGTCATATCCTGATGAACACATCAAGTGAAATAAATCAGGCATACAAAGTCTCTTCCTGTAGCCCACCGGAGGGCTGTGAAAAGGAGTCCCAGATTGAGAGCGACGGACAAACCTACTGGAGGGTGCAATTGGCGGAAAAAAGACTGCAAATCCCAGCGTGCCTGAACTGAATAATCACCATTACGGAGGCACACTGGAGGCCATTTAATTAATGTAAACACCCAGGGGGGATGTGGTGAGCCTTGTTTAATTGTCTGCCCGACACAGCCACTGAAGAGAAGCAACACCGCTTTGAAACGCGTCAGGCCAGGGAATCAAATCGGGGAAGAGAAGTTGTATGCTTTTAAATAATGAAGCTGGAAACTTACCTTGTGTGGAGTGCGGTCCTACATCTGGGGGACTTTATGGTAAATATTTAAACGCGGTGCTGCCAGGCCGCGGGGACGACACATCACCTGAGAGCAAAGAGGGATCCGTGGATGTGAAATGTCACATCCTGATGGACACATCAAGTGAAATCTCTTCCTGTAGCCCACTGGATAGCTGTGAAAAGGTGTTTCAGATTGAGTGCGTCGGACAAACCTACTGGAGGGTGCAATTGGCGGAAACAAGACTGCAAATCCCAGCATGCATGAACTGAATAATCACCATTATGGAGGCACTCCGGAGGCCATTTAATTAATGTAAGCATGCAGGGGGGATGTGGTGAGCCTTATTTAATTGTCTGCCCAACACAGCATCTGAAGAGAAGCAACACCGCTTTGCAACGCGTCAGGCCAGGGATTCAAATTGGGGAAGAGAAGTTGTATGCTTTTAAATAAAGAAGTTGGAAACTTACCTGGTGTGGAGTGTGGTCCTACATCTGGGGGACTTTGTGGCGAAGATATATATATATATATATATTACCTACTGGCGGTCGCCAGTAGGTAGTTATAGTTAGGACCCTGTTTCCATAGGAAATCCGCAACATTCTATTTTGAATAACTTTGGCGCCGGTCGACGAATCCTCGCGAATTTCTCAAAATAGGTGGGGCGCTACGCTCCGCTCCTACCCTGAAAGTCTCGGGGGGATTCGTCACGCGGGGGCTGAGATAAAAGGGGGGTCCCAAAACGCGTTTTTCCCATGCATTTTTCCATAGGACCTTTAGACAGGGCTACAGCCCGAACGGCTGAACAGAATTACTAGAAATTTGGCAGAGAGGTAGTCCTCAGGTCAAGGAAGTGCCTTTTGTAGGTTTGGTGTAAATCTGTTCAGTAGATTCTGAGAAAATAGCCTTTAAATCAATATATATATCTGAGCCAGCTTACGGTACGCTTACCGTAAGCTTACCGTACGCGTACGGTGGCGTGCGCGAGCGCGATTCTGATTGGCTGTTACATCTAAGTAAACATTCGAATCGGTCGAAACCAGGAAGCGCCGGCCGCCATTTTCTCTCTCGCACTCTGAGGGGGGGCTGTAAACAAAGGCAAAAAACATATAAAGGGGCTGTTTAGACAGCGCCCATGCACATAGCCATGTTAGTTGAGTCCTCAAAGATCCCCCAAGGCCAAAAACGGTAAATTTTTATTTTTTGAAAATTTCACCGATTACGCTTACCGTACACGTACGGTGCGCTTACGCTAAAAATTTTAATAAAAAAAAAAAACACTCTCTGTGCATGGCATATTATTGTCATCACTTACAAATTAAATTTAACAGATTACCTATCACAAGGAAGCGCATAATATGTCCTCCATGTGCGCACGGTGCGTAACGTGGGCACGCGGTGCGCGTAGCGCACTGCGTGCCCACCTTGCGTGTACGGCACTAACTGCGTAAAGTGGGCGCGCGGTGCGCGAAGCGCACCGCGTGCTCACTGTGCGCGCACGGTGCGCGAAGTGCACGGTGCGCGCACGGAACGAACTGCGTTAAGTGGGCGTGCACGCCACGAATGGCGTAAAGTAACTTAGCATTTAAAAAACCGTACAAATTCACTGAAAAAACCATAGGTTTCACACACGTTATAGTTAGGAATTAGCATTTAAAAAACCTTGCAAATTCACTGAAAAAACCATAGGTTTCAGACATGTTATAGTTAGCGGAAATTTTACTGATAAAAAACCAATGAAATTCCCCCGTTATAGTTAGTGCAGGCAACTATAACTCACGCGACCGCAATCTTCTGCTGATGACATATGTGTCTTTATGAAAAAAAAATATATGTATAGCTAAAAATTTATGGAAGAAGACATGGGCAAATAAGTGTCTAAATACAGTATTAGCATCAGCAGAGGATTGCGGTTGCGTGAGTTATAGTTGCCTGCACTAACTATAACGGGGGAATTTCATTGGTTTTTTATCAGTAAAATTTCCGCTAACTATAACATGTCTGAAACCTATGGTTTTTTCAGTGAATATATATATATATATATATATATATATATATATATATATATATATTCACTGAAAAAAACATAGGTTTCAGGGACGTTATAGTTAGTTGGATATTTGACTCATATAAAACCAGAGAAATTTGCCTGTTATAATTAGTTGAGCTAACTATAACTCGCGCGCCCGCAATGCACTGGTGATGACGTCACATATTACATCACTCATGACATGGTCAGTGACATCACTGATGACATCACTGATGACATCTCAAATGACATCACTGATGGCATCACTGATTACATCATCCACCTGATAATCTGTTGCAAATACTGATGCCCTAATATAAACATTGATACACGCACTCTAAAATACAGACTACTATTTTTTAAACCATACACACAACAATGCCAGATACTACACCCCACCCACTATTCCTAGGTCTACACTCACATCCACTCACTTATACATGCAGTTACTCATCAATACAGTACTATAATATGCACTCATACACCTATACATACAGTCACAGTCCGCCACTCATCCATAGAGTTACTCACACACCTAGTCAGTCATGCAAAAAATCAATCACACACCCATTTACTCATGTATATAGTTATACACACTAACTGCGTTATTTATACACACACCACATCACTTATTTATGCAGAAACTAACACATACTTACTGTCTTATACAATCACTGATACAAGCAGACACTCTTTTATACACCTACTCCTTCAAATAACTTACTCTCACGTATAAGCCTGGGTAAAGCACTATGCTACGCTTGCATAGTTTGCGAAGTTCGCGCTACTTCGCACTACGCGAACTGCACGTAGCACAGTGCGAACACGCGTAGCGTAGTGTTACGTAGTGCTGCGGTCATTTTTTGCTTGCTCGCCATCCTCAACGTCAAGTTGGTGACCGCGAGCAAGCAAAATGACATCCCGGCGAGACTTTTTCCTTGTTCGCGATCAGCAACATCAAGTTGGCGATCGCGAGCATGGAAAATAAACCTCCCGGCGAGATTCCCAATGCGAGGAGATCAGGTTTCTCATTGCGAGTGGTCGCGTATGCTCGCGACCGCTCGCGATGAGAAACTACCAGTTCGCGTTGAGAAAGCTGCCGCTCGAGTAAAAATCTACTTGAGCAGCAGAAAACTACAGCTCGCACAGTGCAAGATGCCATTTTCAATGATTGCACAGTGCCGGTTGCTTGTCCGCACTGTGCAATCATTGAAAACGACATCTGACACAGTGCGAACAAGGTACTACGCAGTTCGCGAAGTGCTACGCATAGCTCGCGTAGTGCGAACTGCACTTTGCGTAGCTTCGCGAAGTGCTACTTCGCGAACTACGCCCAGGGTTACTCACGTATAGTCATTTATATACTCCAACAGTCACATATACTGCCTTAAAACATAAGTAGTTACTCACACATATACCAGTGAGACATTCATTCACTCACCAACACACCCATACACACATTAACTCACCCATACAGCCCTTCCCAGATGTAGTTTTGAATCCATACAACCAGTGAATCACCCACTCAGACATGTATGCACAGAGTCACACACACCCGAACCCACCCACACAGACACTCAGGCACTCATACAGATACTCAGACAACAAATCAATAACCCATATAGACACTCATGTAGCTACTCACCAACCCATGCAGCCGCTTATACACCAACTGAGACACTAATCCAGACTTTCACACAGTTTAGTTACTGACCCATACATTCAGTAACACATGTTCAATCACTCACTTATACAGTCAGTCACGCACCTACTAAATAATCCATTCAGGGACTTGTAAATTCACTCTTTCTTCAATACACCTTGGTATAGATATATATGAAAAATATTTAAACTTTACAGAAACACACATTCACTGGATGATGTCATCAGTGATGTCATCAGTGATGTCATTTGAGATGTCATCAGTGATGTCATGAGTCATGTCACTGACCATGTCATGAGTGATGTAATTTGTGACGTCATCACCAGTGCATTGTGGGCACGCGAGTTATATTTAGCTCAACTAACTATAACGGGCGTATTTCTCTGGTTTTATGAGTCAAATATCCAACTAACTATAATGTTACCTATGTTTTTTTCCAGTGAATTTCTAAGGTTTTTTAAATGCTAATTTCTAACTATAACGTCTGTAAAAGCTATGGTTTTTTAAATGTAAATTTCATATTTTAATATTTATAAAACCTATATTTTTTCTATTTTATTTTAAATATTTTGGAACTCTATTATCCTTTTTTTTATTTCAACAATATGTAATGTTTTATATCTTCAAAAAAAAGTGTGCATATCCTTTTTTTTTTTTTTTAGAAAACTGAAGTCCCATACCGGTAGTGTACCAAGCTCCATCAGCACGCGAATCCTATCCGCCATATTGCTAAACTCGTAAAGGATACGCATTTCATATCCGACGGGTTTGTGGCACCGCATAACATCATATACGTATGTGGTCGCGCCATCTGCTACTTTGGTATGCGACGGGTACGCAGTACCAAGCCGCGCCTTACGTCATATACTTATAGGGTCACACCCGCTGCGCATTGCGTATGCGATGAGTGCACGCTGCCAGGCCCTGTGTTACATCATAGACGTATGGTGTCACGCCGGGAACACCATTCTCTCATTTTTTTTTTGGCTCAAAAATATATCTAAATAAGTTTAAAGTGTATATGAGAATAAGCGATAACCTAAAATATTTTAAACATTTATATATTTCTAACTGTAATATTTTCTCAAAATCGCGTCGGGTGCGGCTTCCTTACGCGCTCGGTGCGCGTTTGCCATTTGACCTTAAAGAAAAGCATTTGATTGGTTCATAACATTTCCCATTGTAACAGTTGGAGGACTCCACCCATTTTAGCCATTCTCTCTACAGCGTTTGATGAGACTCCTCTTCTGCTTAGAGAGCTTTTGTGAAAACATTTTGCTATGTACACATATCTGACACTACACACAACATGCAACCATCATCTTCATCAATATTCATGCTCTGTAAAGTATCCTTCCACCTGTGATAGCCATGCATCAAAAAGCTACATAACAGAACTTTTCCCCAATGCCAGATGTAACATGGTTGCATATGATGTCCACAGCACAATGTAATGTGGTACAGACCAGGGGCACTATCATGCATAGATAATGAACACACGGACACAGATAGATAGTGGAAGTGGGTACGGGCACATGCGCTTGACTCCTTTTTATTACCAGGGTCACATATCCAGTGATGTCTGTGCTGAATGCGTGTGGGGTGAGTGTAAACCAGACCCCAGGGAATGGTTGCTGCTAGCATCAACTGCAACAGAATCATTGGATCACACACAGAGATTCAATAATAAAAGGGTCAATAGTTTGTGCTGCAGTAAGGTAGGGACACTAGATGTGAAATAATACAGAAAAGATTCTATCGTAAAAGAACCATAACTGGTGGTATACTGAGATACAGGCAGTAGATCTGAAATAATACACAAAAATATTGTATCTTAAAGGTTCCATCAGGTCTAGTGCACTTAGATAGCCACATCAAAAGCATTCAGCATGTGCACACCCAGCGATGATGCGTGCTGCGGGCGGGCCGTACTAGGAGCAATGTCTGTTGCCTACAACACTACATCATCTGCAATAGCGACTCGATCAGAATTGTAAACACTGCTGTCTTCAGTGTAGGCCAGAGAGCGGTCAGCAAGGGCCCACAACCACGTGGCGTCGACTTGAGCTGTCCTGTTTGCCGTTACCGAAGCAACAAAAACCGTGTGCGGACCCTGTGATGATGTGTATGCGTGGGGCGGACACAGCGCACTGGAGCAATGTCTTTTGCCTACAGGACTGCGTCATCTACAATAGCGACTTGATCTGAATTGTGAACACTGCTGTCTCCAGTGTAAATTGAAGGCAGTAGTGAGCACAGTTTTCCATGAATACTTTTTCTCACTTCCTCTTCACAAAATACAAAATAAATTACACAAAACTCTGCAATAAATACATTAAAAAAAATTGAATTGCGATCTCTGCTGTCCACTGTGTACACTGTTATTCAGTGTTCTTTACCACTACCAAGAAGAATTTGGTCATTGTACTAGACCTATAAGTCATCTTAAAAAACTTCTTCAAGCAAGTATACTAAAAGGCTATTGTGTATATTTCAATAGACGTAGTAGTTATTTGCCTACTAGATTCTGTAATTAAACAATCACCCCTCGATCTGAATTGTGAGCCCTGCTGACCACTGTGTAGGCCAGAGGCAGTGGTCATTAACGCTTCACAGCCACGTGACGTTGGATTCGGATGCACGGAGTTGGTTGCACTTGATCGGAGGGGGTACACACAAATCATCACAAACTTTAAATTCTGACATCCTCAATCACAGAATCAAGACCCCGTTCCACTGTTCGGACCTGCTGTACCGCAGTGTTCTCCATCGACTGCAGTCAGCAAAGCCCAATAATCATGTGCAGCAGTTAGCTATGGAAGCACAGAGTCTGATGCACCTCAACGGAAGGAGTTCTGTCAAAACCAAGCAGCAAGTAATATCGGACATCGTCCATTCTGGGATCAAGACACCGTTCCACTGTTGGGACCTAGAGTTGCTTGCAACTGGTCGCAGGGAATACCTTCATCTCCACTCTCAGATACAGTTCTAACATCGTCCATTGTGGAATCAAGACCCCGTTTCACTGTTTGGACCTGCTATACCGCGGTGTACTCCACTGACTGGTGTCAACGACGCACAATAATCATGTGCAGAAGTTAGCTACGGAAGCACAGAGTCTGATGCACCTCAACGGAGGGAGTTCTGTGAAGACCCAGCAGCATGTAATATCGGACATCGTCCATTCTGGGATCAAGACACCGTTCCACTGTTCGGACCTGCTGTACCGCAATGTACTCCACCGACTGCAGTCAGCCAAGCCCAATGATCATGTGCAGCACTTAGCTACGGAAGCACAGAGTCTGATGCACCTCAACAGAGGGAGTTCTGTGAAGACCCAGCAGCATGTAATATCGGACATCGTCCATTCTGGGATCAAGACACCGTTCCACTGTTGGGACCTAGAGTTGCTTGCACCTGGTCGAAGGGAGTACCTTCATCTCCACTCTCAGATGTAGTTCTAACATCGTCCATTGTGGGATCAAGACACTGTTCCACTGTTGGGACCTAGAGTTGGTTACTATTTTACAGAACAAGGGAACCCAAAGGAATTAAGACAGGGACCTTGGGCAATTTCATGTTATAGAGAACAGTGGTTCCTATTCAGGAGGAATACAGTGTGATAGATAACCATACACTTAGAATAGAATGTATGTCTTTTGTCCAGCCGGACAAGAATTTAATTTCATAGTATTTTTCAAAAGTAGTATCAAATAAAACATTCAAATGACAAGTGGGCACAGCCGTGACCAACAGAACACAAGACAGAACAATGAACACAGAATTGGCCAAAAGGCAAGCCAAAATGGGTCTGTACAGTTGTTCTCAGTATAGACAGACACAAATTAATCATTTAACACCGTTGCACAATGTGTTATAGCTTGAGTCTAGTGCATAGGGTGTTTGGGTGTCGACGACATTTCGATGCCACATTAAGTATAGGGCATCATCTTCAGGACAAACAAATAATGCACTGCTGTCTTGATAATATATCACACCTTTTTTACAATTCTTTACATACAAAAAAGGAGCAAGGGGAGAAAAAGGGGAATAAAAAATGTAAAGGAAGAATTTTAACCACATATGACACAATACTAGGCATGTTTTCAGCATAACGTTTGTGACTTAGGTGCTTGGAGTTGCGTGAACAATGTGGATTGAATTTCATGCAGAGGTGGTGACATTTCTCTAGTTTATGCTGAGTGAGGATTGAAATTCGTGTCGCAGTGACGACGTTAAAAAGGAGTTGGTTGAATTGATGCTGATTTATGGTGCCTAGTACAGCTTCGTCATGAAATGGTGAATTATTGCAGTGATTCAACGGAGAAGAGACAAGTGAGTATGATATAAACCAGTCTGCATATTAAAGGACGACAAACCGGCACAGTGCCTGATCATGAGCAGGGTGTTTCCAGTGATTCAGGAGGAACAAAAACGGCGCGGTGCGATGGTGAATGAAATATTTTTATGGGTGAACCCAGAAGGCAGTGGGGACTTTACCTAAGGTGGCAGAGAGTCGACGGTTCATTATAGGCGCAGGAGCGCTCAACATCTGGACTTTGGGGGTTGCTGACACCGGCGGGATCTGAATGAACAAAAGGCAGAGGTGAAGGTGTCTAAGTTTAAGAAGGGGTGGAGTTGACACGGAAATTGAGTGTAAAACAGAATAATTTAGTTACCAATTCTGTTTGCTTTATGGCAGAAAGTCCTGTTGGGTGCTGTGTGCCAGCTGTTGGAGAATGCACGATCGCATTACCTGGAAGCAGAGAGGGGTAAGAATGGGTTAGGCGTGAACCCGCCATGTTAAAGAGGTGGTGTCTAAGGGATCTAGCCGTGCTACTTACTTCAGTGAGCGTGGGCAGTATCGCCGCATCTGCTTCGGAGTTTCAATGGAGACTGCCGGTTTGCCGAGGCAGAGCTAGTTAAGGCATACTATCGGCAGAAAGTGAGGAAGGACTGGTTAAAGCACACTATCGGCCGAAAGCGAAGAAGGACTAAAATGATGGAAAGGAGGCGGACATTTTAAGGTGGTGTGGGAAGCACTGGTTAAGGCACACAATCGGCAGAAAGTGAAGAAGGACTAAAATGATGAAAAGGAGGAGGCCAATTTAAGGTGGTGTGGGTTGCCCAGGAAAGGTGCAGAGTAAGTAATTCATAGTGTGATTACACGAGCACGTGCATACAGAGTGGCAGTGTTTGTGACTTAAATACATGTTGAAAGAGACATCTTTTTAGAAAAAACGGGGACATCTTTATAAAAGGGAGGTCCAGTCTTCAAGGCGATTGAGGCCACTGTGGATGCTATTGGTTCTCAGAATCCAGTGGAGCTCTGAGTATTTGAGAAATGTCTGCCCCTCTTGGGGGTGGTTTGATCACTGTGATAATTGTCCATTTGAGATCATTCTCCGTATGTCCATTGTCCGTAAAGTGCTCCACTACGGGTGCATTAGCCGTTTTACACCAGATTCTACTGCAATGCTCTCCGATCCTAAGCTTGATTTTCTGGCTTGTCTGGCCTACGTAGATCATTTTGCAGGGACAGAAAATTGCATACACGACATTTGTTGAATTACAGTTAGAAAAATATTTTCTCTCATATTTGATTGCTCCGTGCTCTAAGGTTTTGCCTTCAACAGTGTAATCACAACATATGCAGCTACCACATTTTACATGACCTGTAAGAGTCGGTAAACCCCATGCATCGTTGATAGTTGTTTTTTGGGGGGGTTTTGGCAAGGCTGCCCGGACTAGATGATCTTTAATGTTTTTTGCCCGTTTAAAGGCGAACAGTGGATGTTCAAGGTTTAGTTGGCCGGCATTTAACACAGGCCAGTGCTTGACTATACTCTTTTTGATTGCATGTGATGCTGGTGAAAAAGTGGTGACGCAAATTAAGCGTTCCTGCATTTTCTTAGGTTTAGGTTCTTGGAGGGTTTCCCTAGGGCAATACCAGGCGCGTTTGAGGGAATGGCGCACTAATTTCCGTGGATAACCTCTGGCTCTAAGCTTATGGCTTAGTGTCTTGGCCTCACTGAAATAGTCTTCCTTAAAATAGCAATTCTGCCTTAAGCGCAGGAACTGGGAGAAAGGGAGTGAATCTTTGAGTGCACGCGGGTGATGGCTGCTGTAGTTCAATAAGGTGTTCCGCTCAGTGGGTTTGCGATGGAGACTCGTGGTCAAGCGGCCCTCTGTGTTTTTTATCACTAAGTCCAAGAAGGGAAGTGATTCTTTACTAGTACTGAGTGTGTAGTTCAGGCTTCCGCTGTTATTATTTAGCCAATGATGGAATTGTGTAAGGCTCTCTAGGGAGTCACTCCACAGTAAAAAAATGTCATCTATGTACCGTTTCCACAAGGTGATTCTTGTGTGGAAGGGGTTAGACGTGTCTAGGATACATGATGTCTCAAGGTGGTCCATATAGAGTATGGCCAGGTTGGGGGCGAAAATTGCTCCCATAGATGTGCCACGTACTTGGCTGTAGAACTGTCCTTCAAAGACAAAAAGGTTTTTGGTTAAGCAAATCTCGAGCAGCTGAAGAATAAACACGGTAGGAACATTGTGTGGGCGTGGACGTGTTTCTAGCACTTTTTCGATGACATGAAGGGACTCATACTGGGGAATATTAGTATACAGTGATTCCACATCCAGCGTACACATGGTGCTGGATGTGGGGTCAAATGGTAGCTCCTCAATGAGATTAATCATGTCCATACTGTCTTTTATGTAACAGATAGTACCCGGGACAAACTGTTTTATGAAGTAATCTATATAATGTCCAAGGGGTTCCAAAATGGAACCACAGCCCGAGACGATGGGACGGCCGGGTGGAGACTCTGCGTTCTTATGAATCTTAGGAAGACAATAGATCACTGGAATGCGTGGGGACTTTGTGTTGAGGAATTTGTGTTCCTTTTTTGATAGAAAGCCTGTTTCTAAGGCTTCTGAGGTGACTTGAGAGATTAATTTCTGAATCTCATTGGTAGGGTTGCGAGGTAATTTGGAATAGTGTTCAGTATGATTGAGTTTCCGCAAGATTTCTTTTTTGTAAGAGTCTATTTCTTGAATGACAATCCCTCCACCTTTGTCTGCCGGTTTTATCACGAGGGACTGGTTATTTTTTAGAGTGGATAAGGCATTTTTTTCTTTAATGGTGATGTTGTAAGGTACAAAAGATCGTTTAGTTTCAAGGTCTGCAAGGTCTTTCAGAACAAGTTTTTCGAATGTAGGGATCTCCGGGGGTATCATACTTGCGGTAGGGGAAAATTTAGATGGTGGTTTAAGGGGGGTGTTACAGTGTTTTGGTTGAGATGGGTTTAAAATAAAGAAGCTATGTAGGCGAACTTTTCTAAAAAACTTTAGAAGTTCAGTTTGTGCGTCCACAAAGTTTGGGCGTATGGTTGGCACGAATGATAAGCCTTTATTGAGCAGTGAAACTTCATCAACCGACAAAGTGTGTTGTGTTAGATTAAAGATGGGTAGAAGACCTTTTTCTTTGTTTAATGTCAGATAATTTTCAATAGGGTCGGGTTCTGCTACCAACGGTAATGTTGGCGGCGGGTGAACCGTTCGCCTGGGGGGTTGGGCCATCGCTGTGGTTGTTTGCCTTTGCCTGTCCCTTGAGGCTCTTGCTGGCCACGTCCTCTCCCTAAAAAATTCCTGTGTGATGGACATGGGCTTCCGTGTTGATCAGAGTTGTCTGAGGAGTCAGCCGAACTGTCGGTGAACCCTACGATGTTTTGTCTTTTATTATATCTACCCCAGGGCCTCTGGCTTTGTAGACCACTGTAGGGCCGGTTGGTATAATAGTCCTTGGAGAGGGACGGATATCCCCTCTCCTGAGAAAAGGCTTTTATATCTTTCTTAACTTTGGTGTTTTTTTTGTTTAGTTCAATTTTGTTTAAATCCTCGATAGTTTTTTGTATTTGTTCTAAATGTTTCTTTGCCTCTGTGGGAGTACCTTTGTCTTTGATTTGTTTTTCTAATTCAGCGATTTCTGTGTTTAGTTTTTTAAGTTCTTCACTGGCAATGTTTATCCCCAGCACCATCCAGTGCCGGGAGCATGTGGTGCTGATATAACTAAAGCCGTTCAGATATTTGGGGTTGGTTGTAAAAACACCAGGGACGTTGCAGACCTGGAGTCCAACTGGGATTATGTTTGCTTTTAAGTAATCTGTCAATAGTTTGATCATCAATATCATACGTACTTCTTTTTTCTTTAATTTTTCTCAGTCATCTCCTAAAGAGGAACTTGGTTCTGTGGAAGTCTCAGCGGAATCAGACAACAGCGAAGGACCTCCGATAATTTTGTTAATGTATTCTAGAGTGTAAAGAGGTGGGTGGTCTGACATGCCTAGTTTGGAGAGCGTGTAAAGGAATAGAAAGAGAGGGGTTGCACAGTGTGGACCCACTTGAACCAAGGGGGTAAGGATTTTTCAATCCCTTGCAATCCAGCGATTGCGCGAAGTACTATTTTACAGAACAAGGGAACCCAAAGGAATTAAGACAGGCTTTCTATCAAAAAAGGAACACGAATTCCTCAACACAAAGTCCCCACGCATACCAGTGATCTATTGTCTTCCTAAGATTCATAACAACGCAGAGTCTCCACCCGGCCGTCCCATCGTCTCGGGCTGTGGTTCCATTTTGGAACCCCTTGGACATTATATAGATTACTTCATAAAACAGTTTGTCCCGGGTACTATCTGTTATATAAAAGACAGTATGGACATGATTAATCTCATTGAGGAGCTACCATTTGACCCCACATCCAGCACCATGTGTACGCTGGATGTGGAATCACTGTATACTAATATTCCCCAGCATGAGTCCCTTCATGTCTTCGAAAAAGTACTAGAAACACGTCCACGCCCACACAATGTCCCTACCGTGTTTATTCTTCAGATGCTCGAGATTTGCTTAACCAAAATCTTTTTTGTCTTTGAAGGACAGTTCTACGGCCAAGTACGTGGCACATCTATGGGAGCAATTTTCGCCCCCAACCTGGCCATACTCTATATGGACCACCTTGAGACATCATGTATCCTAGACACGTCTAACCCCTTCCACTCAGGAATCACCTTGTGGAAACGGTACATAGACGACATTTTTTTACTGTGGAGTGACTCCCTAGAGAGCCTTACACAATTCCATCATTGGCTAAATAATAACAGCGGAGGCCTGAACTACACACTCAGTACTAGTAAAGAATCACTTCCCTTCTTGGACTTAGTGATAAAAAACACAGAGGGCCGCTTGACCACGAGTCTCCATCGCAAACCCACTGAGCGGAACACCTTATTGAACTACAGCAGCCATCACCCTCGTGCACTCAAAGATTCACTCCCTTTCTCCCAGTTCCTGCGCTTAAGGCGGAATTGCTATTTTAAGGAAAACTATTTCAGTGAGGCCAAGACACTATGCCATAAGCTTAGAGCCAGAGGTTATCCACAGAAATTAGTGTGCCACTCCCTCAAACGCGCCTGGTATTGCCCTAGGGAAACTCTCCTAGAACCTAAACCTAAGAAAATGCAGGAACGCTTAATTTGTGTCACCACTTTTTCACCAGCATCACATGCAATCAAAAAGAGTATAGTCAAGCACTGGCATGTGTTAAATGCCAGCCAACTAAACCTTGAACGTCCACTGTTCACCTTTAAACGGGCAAAAAACATTAAAGATCATCTAGTCCGGGCAGCCCTGCCAAAACCCCCCCAAAAAACAACTATCAATGATGCATGGGGGTTACCGACTCTTACAGGTCATGTGAAATGTGGTAGCTGCACATTTTGTGATTACACTGTTGAAGGCAAAACCTTTGAGCACGGAGCAATCAAATATGAGAGAAAATATTTTTCTAACTGTAATTCAACAAATGTTGTGTATGCAATTTTCTGTCCCTGCAAAATGATCTACGTAGGCCAGACAAGCCAGAAAATCAAGCTTAGGATCGGACAGCAGCGCAGTAGAATCCGGTGTAAAACGGCTAATGCACCCCTAGTGGAGCACTTTACGGACAATGGACATACGGAGAATGATCTCAAATGGACAATTATCACAGTGATCAAACCACCCCCAAGAGGGGCAGACATTTCTCAAATACTCAACAAGGAAGAGCTCCACTGGATTCTGAGAACCAATAGCATACACAGTGGCCTCAATCGCTTTGAAGACTGGACCTCCCTTTTATAAAGATGTCCCCGTTTTTTCTAAAAAGATGTCTCTTTCAACATGTATTTAAGTCACAAACACTGCCACTCTGTATGCACGTGCTCGTGTAATCACACTATGAATCACTTACTCTGCACCTTTCCTGGGCAACCCACACCACCTTAAATTGGCCTCCTCCTTTTCATCATTTTAGTCCTTCTTCACTTTCTGCCGATTGTGTGCCTTAACCAGTGCTTCCCACACCACCTTAAAATGTCCGCCTCCTTTCCATCATTTTAGTCCTTCTTCGCTTTCGGCCGATAGTGTGCTTTAACCAGTCCTTCCTCACTTTCTGCCGATAGTATGCCTTAACTAGCTCTGCCTCGGCAAACCGGCAGTCTCCATTGAAACTCCGAAGCAGATGCGGCGATACTGCCCACGCTCACGGAAGTAAGTAGCACGGATAGATCCCTTGGACACCACCTCTTTAACATGGCGGGTTCACGCCTAACCCATTCTTACCCCTCTCTGCTTCCAGGTAATGCGATCGTGCATTCTCCAACAGCTGGCACACAGCACCCAACAGGACTTTCTGCCATAAAGCAAACAGAATTGGTAACTAAATTATTCTGTTTTACACTCAATTTCCGTGTCAACTCCACCCCTTCTTAAACTTAGACACCTTCACCTCTGCCTTTTGTTCATTCAGATCCCGCCGGTGTCAGCAACCCCCAAAGTCCAGATGTTGAGCGCTCCTGCGCCTATAATGAACCGTCGACTCTCTGCCACCTTAGGTAAAGTCCCCACTGCCTTCTGGGTTCACCCATAAAAATATTTCATTCACCATCGCACCGCTCCGTTTTTGTTCCTCCTGAATCACTGGAAACACCTTGCTCATGATCAGGCACTGTGCCGGTTTGTCGTCCTTTAATATGCAGACTGGTTTATATCATACTCACTTGTCTCTTCTCCGTTGAATCACTGCAATAATTCACCATTTCATGACGAAGCTGTACTAGGCACCATAAACCAGCATCAATTCAACCAACTCCTTTTTAACGTCGTCACTGCGACACGAATTTCAATCCTCACTCAGCATAAACTAGAGAAATGTCACTACCTCTGCATGAAATTCAATCCACATTGTTCACGCAACTCCAAGCACCTAAGTCACAAACGTTATGCTGAAAACATGCCTAGTATTGTGTCAAATGTGGTTAAAAGTCTTCCTTTCCATTTTTTATTCCCCTTTTTCTCCCCTTGCTCCTTTTTTGTATGTAAAGAATTGTAAAAAAGGTGTGATATATTATCAAGACAGCAGTGCATTATTTGTTTGTCCTGAAGATGATGCCCTATACTTAATGTGGCATTGAAACGTCGTCGACACCCAAACACCCTTTGCACTAGACTCAAGCTATAACACATTGTGCAACGGTGTTAAATGATTAATTTGTGTCTGTCTATACTGAGAACAACTGTATAGACCCATTTTGGCTTGCCTTTTGGCCAATTCTGTGTTCATTGTTCTGTCTTGTGTTCTGTTGGTCACGGCTGTGCCCACTTGTCATTTGAATGTTTTATTTGATACTACTTTTGAAAAATACTATGAAAATAAATTCTTGTCCGGCTGGACAAAAGACATACATTCTATTCTAAGTGTATGGTTATCTATCACACTGTATTCCTCCTGAATAGGGACCACTGTTCTCTATAACTAGAGTTGGTTACAGCTGGCCGAAAAGAGTACTTTCATCTGCACTCTCAGATGCAGTTCTAACATCGTCCATTGTGGGATCAAGACACCGTTCCACTGTTGGTACCTGTTGGACTACTGTGTTAGTAGTATACAGAGCACTCCACGGTGCTGGGCCTCAGGCTGAGCGCTGTCTGCCTGTGTCGCGGTTGCCAGCCTTGATCTCAGGAGCCTTCCCAGCTCGCAGACTGTAGGAGAGTAGTATCTGCTTCACATGGGTACCCCCACTTTTTGCTGGTGTTTCACTGTTTTTCGACCTTAGTCTGGCTGTGGCCCTGCGAATCAGGACCCCAGCCAATCTGCTTCCTCTCTAAAATAGTTTCCACGTACATTAGGTACATTCCTAATTGGATTCTGGAGTGCCTTATACGCCCCTAGTATATGGTATACTATGTACCTAGGGCATAGGTAACTCAGAGGCCTACCAGGGGCTGAAGCATGTATTATGCCACCCCTGGGAAGCACTCCAAAATGACACCACAGGCCTGCTACTGCAGCCTGGGTAAGGTGGTGCCTGCACCCCTTGCTGTGGTATAGGCTACCTATATCACTACCATTGCACACACATATAAAACCTATAAGTCACTCCTATGGCAGGCCTTAACAATTCTGAAGGCAGAGTGCTTGGTTTTTATGTGAGAGGGTGCCCCTGCATGTGCAGAGCCCCTCTGCAGCATTCGGAGTACCTCCTCTGATGCTGTTTGAAGTGCAGCTTGACCATATACTCTTAAGTGCATTATAACCTCGCGGTAAATGCTAAGTTTGGACTGGCTGCACGGAAACATGTCGTGTTTGGTGTCAAACGCTTTGGAATACTACCCCCGCCCCCCTAGAGGGAGAGACATGTTCACACTGGTCTACCCGGTATGGACTTTCTACAGCCCTGGCATCACAACATGGATGCCTCTGCCACAGACACAGTTCTGTCCTCCTGCTGCTGACCGAAACTCGGGCAGGGAAAGGTGTAACCACCTCCCCAGACAGGCAGATGTGTATTGGGGCTGGGCGGGAGCACTCTCTGGTGCTTTTAAGTCCTGCACTGTGGGAACACTTGGTGTCCCTGTGCATAATCCAGTTCAAACCGGTTGCAGGGGCTACCTGCCCCTGCTCTGGCGTGAAACTGGACAAAGGAAATGGGTGTAACCACCCCTCTTTCCAAACCCTCCCATAGGTGGGTCCCTAGAGTATGTCCAACCCCCAAGCTTTATATAAGTTTGGGAACCCAGTCCTTACGACTTTAGATTACCCTGGATGAAACTCTGCAACATATATCCTGGACCTTCGACGTTCTACTTTAACTAGAAGACTGAAGAAATCTCCCATGGGGTCAAGGAGTGACTCCCCTGCTTGGCAGGCACCAAAGAAGCAGTTTGGTCTGCAATTCCGAAGCTCCCGCTGGACGCCGAAGTCTCTGCATCCCCAGAGGTGGATTTTCAGACTCCCACGAGGCTACCCTGAGTCCACAGCAAAGCTGAGGCCCGTGGCTATCATGGGTGATGTGGAACCACGACCCCTGGACACCGTGATCTTTTGCTGATCCATTATCTTCCTGGTCTTCCTCAAAGTTGAGCTTTGGGCTCCGAGTAGCCCCAGCCTTGAGGACATCCTGTTGGCTAGTAGGTCCCCACGAAGGCAACTCCTCTTCTGATTGGGCCTTCCTGGTTGCTCCAGACATGCCCCAACTTACCCTCGCTAGGTGAGTCCCCCAGACCTTGCTGGTCTGCACCGACATGCTATTTCTATTTCCAAGTGACTTGCCGTTGCCAAGGCCTGTTGGGTCCAATCTGGTCGCCGACACCGCAGCACTAGACAGGCTTTGTGGAACAGCTCGAATCAAGACACCCGTCAACTCACCTGAAGCACCCGACATCTGTGGGCATTGGTCTATCGTGCCCTTGGTCACTGGTAAGTGACCCAGACTCTGTCCCCTCTGCTTTCAGGTTCCTTCCATCCTTGATCCAGGCTTGGATCTCTCCGGACACTTCTCCTCTTCACGGCAGCAGCACTTCCTGAGCAGCTTCCATTGAAAACAGTGACTCGACCCAACACCATTTGACACCTATGCACCCGGCTTCCCTGGGTGAGGTAACTCGAGTACTCCAGTGCTCCTATGGGTGTTGGCCCTAGACACCTCTAAGTCCAAAAGGGTTCGCTCGTAGTCATCCTCTAAGTGTCCTTAAACTCTTAATTTCCAACCGCGACTTTCCCCATAGAAGTTAAGGGCAATTCGCTGCTGTATTCTCACATTGCACGCATCCCCCGTGAGTCCCCTGTGTCACTACCTTGGGTGGTTCCTGGTGGTCCAAGCACTTCTACAGGCTCTAGGCCTTGTGTCTAGTCAGTCGTGGTTCTTATACCACTTTATTGGTATATGGTTTGGTACGCCCCTAGGGCCCAAACGTGTATTTGTGCTTTTACTGTTGAATACTGACTTGTAACTTAAGTACTTCAAACTCCAGTCTCATAAAGAGACTAGAGGAGTGTGTTTTATCTTAAATACATATATTTTAAATATATACCTGGTGTGGTTGTCCGTTCATTTGGTCATTCAAGAGATTATAGACTGGTAAAACAAGCTGCTTTACATTCCTTCAAGACTTAGCCTGAAGGCTGCTCTCCATAGCTACCACTAGGATAGCTTTCAATAAAGGTTGTCTTTAATAGGCCTGGGCGGTAAATTCCGTTCCGTTCGCGGAATTTGCGGAATTTGGGTAATTTTGCGTTCTGCGGAGAACGCGAAATTGCCCAAAATTCCGGTTTCCGCGACTTCGCGAAATTTTTGCTTGTTCGCGTTCTCAAGATGCGTGTTCGCGAGATAGTTCTCCCCGAGCATGCAAACAGCGATTGTGAACAGGAAAAAAGCATCGCGAACAAGCAATTCCGCGTGTTCGCGGAATTTCTGCGTGTTCGCGGAGATTTTTTACCGTTTCGCGGAGATTTGCGTAACGCGATTACGCAAATTCCGCCCACCCCTAGTCTTTAACCTATCACCATAAGGGGTTGTTTGGACTGATACAAGGTACCCACTATAACTAGTGGACAGCATATATCAGGCCAACTTCTCACACAGACCTCGGCTCAGGAGCTTCCGCCGGCACGTGGTCGGCCCTCTTTCACATACGGCGGTGTCGAAGAAAGATGAACTATGGGGCATATGTGCAACGCGCCGGCCATGGCGGTTTCTAGGTAGCAGCAGGCTGGGAGCATTATTCCCGCAGCCACCTTTGCTCACAGCATCAGCCTCATGGTGGTGTAAGCTGTGCAGAACTGACAGACATGTTCGCCATTCTGGAAGAGAACCACACCCAGAGAAACATGCCTTTTATTCATACCCCTACGCTAGCCTTGCGTACGTAGAGCCAGCCCACTAGACTAAAGATTTTGGGGGGTAGGGGGCACATACGCACTATGTTTTCGTAATCTTCCCTACTGACTGAATGAATGAATGAATTAATTAATTTTTATTTGTATTGCATAGTTACTTACTACTGACTGTACTATCATGGTTGCGTCCACTGTCGACTTCACTCACTAGATGATCAGTGTATGTTGATATGTACATGTCTGTGCTCTGCATACGCACATCCCCTCAACACTTTGCATTGTATACTTTTATAATCGAGAATCACTTGCCACCTTCGTACATACTTTTCTCCCATCTCACCCCGCATTCTGCATTGTGTGGCAGAGGTGCCATGCCATGTTTGGTTTGTGTACATGGCTTGCCAGGTTCCCACAGTACGTAGTGTTGTGTCTGCTAGGTGTACATGTTGTTTGTCATGTTGTATGTGTCGCATTTATTCATGAGCAGTGGTTTCTCCCATTTACATATTGCTGTCTTAAAGAGGATACCGAAGCTTTTCTCACAGGTGAAAAGTGGGACCACTATGGCAATCATTCATTACTATGCAAGAGTATCCAACTGCACGACACTTCTAAGCTTACAGCCCCCAATCTTGCGTGCTTTCTTAAAAGCACGCCAACTCCCACAATCAGACCAACATTCGCACAGATTTCTAACGGCAGTTATATGGTTCTTAATAACAGGGACTGTTACGCAATGTGAGCTGGCATACTGTATGTCCTTACTGTTTCAAACCGGATAACATCCTCTGGTAATCTCTATTCCGACCAACACAAAGTAACTCCCAAAGTTCAACTTGGCCTTCAATACCTACTTTGAAAACAGATTTTACTAAACGGAGCAAACTGAAAGTGCTTTTGTTTCAAACAGAAGTGTCCCTCACTTCTCCAAAAGTAATTTATCGACTGCAGCTAGCACGAACTGCAAGTAAAATACACTCCCTTTTAAATACAAACCTCCCATTACACTTTGTGAATTGTTACACAATTTTCAACACATCTGACATTTAAGGTCTGGCACACTTTTTCAACATTGTCTCCTCCGGCCTTCTCACAGGCTTTCAAACTGTTTTTAGTCTAATACCCGACTTCATTCATTCAATCATCTCTGGAATAACAGCAACAGTGCCCATAATTCTCGCTCTGTTTGCAGCCATCCTACTACTATTTTAGCTTGTTAAAAATGGCTACGCTCCCTGTGGTAACAAGCATGTCCGACAGAATACGCCTCTACGCGAAGCTACATCAATACCGTGAAAAAATGGAACAACTTTTCGGCTGCCTGCCTCTATCTATTCTCGGAGCCAGCTACAACATGACATTTATTTACACATATACAATCTGCGCGCAACCATCTTTTTATTGGAAAACTTTCCCAATCGACTGGCGAATGGATCTATGCCTTGCCAACATCTCAGCAAACGCTCCCGATATCCAGCAGGTAATGAAGTATCTTGAAAACTATGAACTTGATTGTTCAGGCAGTGGAGCAATGGTGGATGCAACGCAAAAAGGTATCCTGGCGGAATGGGATTTCTGCGCAGCCGCGAATGATTTCCTGGGACGTGCGACCTTTGACAACATCGCAGATTGCCTGACAATTCAAATTGCCGCTCCAACATTCGAGGAACATTACTGTCCCTTCGAGGATATGAATTGGATCGCTTTGCTTTTCTTACATGATGGCAACAATCGCCTCTTGGAACATTACGCATCTCAAGCCGCTGAAGAACTTCCGGACTGCAATCTTCAAGACTTGTAAGAAATTCACTTTATTCTTGGATTGATTTTTCCCAACTTTTTTGACTTTTTCCTAATACATTTTTTAATACACTTCAATCAAACTATTTTCATATAATAACTTTCTAAGTATGCTTAGTCATTTGAACTCTGTTTTCATTATTGGCCCTTACGTCTCCACACTAACCAGGGATGGATGATGTATGGCCTATGCAAATACGCTATTTACTTGCTAAATTAGCCTAAACCCGACATCCATTTTGAAACCATATCTATTCTTTGTACCCACGTCTCTCTCTGCCTCTTATCCACAAAGCCCTTTCACACAAATTAGCTCATCCTCAGCCTCTGCTCACGAACTGGCGATCAAGATAAAAAACACGGCAATGTTTAGGAACTAGTTGGCACAGTGTGGTAATCGTATCCTACCTTTATTTTCATTCTACAATTTACAGTCATTCATGTCTAATAGGTATTGTTTATGTCACATGGAACTGTAACATATAATGTGGAATTGACTGATGCAGAAGCTTAGCTTTGAATACATCAGAAGCGGTTGGAGTTTACCTCAGCTGGATGCCTTAGCTTTTTCACCAGTGGGTCCATTTATGGCACTTAAATAAAGACACTTTTTATATAACTTGCAGACTCCATCGCTTTATCCCACACAGCCACTTCCTTAAACACACCTGATTCCACCATTTGTCTTCTGTGGCATTGCAACATTCTGCATTATATTTTTCACAATTATTTCTTTATTCCTGCTTGCTAAAACACTCCATTTTAGTCTTCAGACCAGTAGGGGTGAGTAGTTTGCTTCCCACTCCCGCTATAGTCTAAACCCATACTAACACCACTTGCACAGCTATGCTACAGCAGCCAGTATGCTACAGCGCCCAGAGCACATCAGTTTACAGCAATCAGCTCACGGTGTCATCCCCGAGTGTACTGGCACCTCACCTCAGCGCCATCTCACTCTGGTCAAAACAGCGCTTTCACACCGCTAGGTGTGAATACTTCACATCACACTCCCTGTATAGCACACCCTAACCACCCCACAGAGCTCAAAGCGCTATAGTCTAAACCCATACTAACACCACTTGCACAGCTATGCTACAGAGGCCTGTATCCTACAGTGCCCAGAGCACATCAGTTTACACCAATCAGCTCACGGTTTCATCCCGAGTGTACCTGCACCTCACCTGAGCACCATCTCACTCTGGGCAAAACAGCACTTTCACACCGGTGGGGGTGAATACATCGCTTCACACTCCCTGTGTAGCACACCCTAACCACCCCACAGACCTCACAGCGCTCTTACCCTCCTCTTTCCTACTTTTTTCGCCCTTTTATCCCCTTACTCACTTCAACAGAATCACAAAATGGCTGCCAACACTTCCTAGTTGCAACCACTCGCACCCAATAAGCAGCAAGCTCGTGCTCGTAATGCCTCAGCCAATCACAAGGCAGAATTCCCAAATATCGATATCTGTAAATTTTGATATCTCTCCAAAAGTACTGAACAGATTTACACCAAATAAACAAAAGTGTGCTTTCTAGACCAAGACCCTTCTCCCTGCCAAATTTGGGGTAATTCCGTTCACCCGTTCGACCTGTAGCCTTGTCTAAAACTTCCAATCGAAATTAACGTGGAGAAAACACGTTTTAAGACCCCTTTTTTTCTCGGTCCCCTTTGATGAACCACACCCAAACTTTCAACATATGACCAAAGAATTAGTTTGGAAAATTTCATGAAGATTCATCAAACGACGCCAAAGTTATAAGCAAAACAAAAAACGTTCTTCCTATGGAAACTTGGTCCTAACTATAACTACCTACTGGCGACCGCCAGAAGGTAATATATATATATATATATATATATATATATATATATATATATATATATATATATATATATATATATATATATATATATATATATTCAAACCAAAACGCCTTAGCCTTCTAAAGCAGGTAATGCACTCCGAGCCAGTAATAAATGAAGAGCTTTATTCCACCATACTGACAAACCGGTTTCGGTCTTCACGACCTTTTTCAATGTCCGAGTCCCATTTAAAATTATTGTCTTAAATACACGGATGTTAACGGCAGAGAAAAAAGACTCCAATGCTTGAACAAACATAGAAGAAGGGCTACTGTGTTCCTAGTTTACACATGCAGTAGCCATCTTGGAGTTTCTTGTCCCCAATGGCTGGCATACAGTTCACAATCAATATTTACAAAATTGTTATCATTTGCAGGGGAGAAAAATAGTCATTAAGAATAATTTTCATAATGTTATTGTCCACTGTAATTACATTTTCTAATTCATAGATTTATAACATTCTTATTTCTACTCTTGGATTCATGGTTATTTAGCCCTGAATGGGCTATGCCGTTTATAAAACACCCCTCATGTATTATATTTCAAATAGGAAGAAGAAAAAAGGAAAAAATTCGCTCTACAATACTATAATTAATTTTACAACTCTAATTGATCTCATTAACGTTCCATCTTCTGTTACACTTCATTTTCAATTGAGTACATGGTTCCTAACTTTTCTAAGTAAAGTTTTTGTTTCTCATGAATATTTCATTTTTAGAAAGTAATATTTTTTGAAAGAAAATATTTATATAACTGTCAGTAGCAGAAAAGGGGGAAAAAGAGATATATAGAACAATGTCCTTATATATGTGCTCTTTCTAGGTTAACCTATATGTACCCACAGTTCCTCTTCGCTGTTTAGACCTAGAGGTGCCATGGTCCTCAGTTCTAGAATGTGCCTAGATTCTAACTGGCGCAATCTTTTGACCCTGTCACCCCCTCTTTGTCTTACAGATATTTGGTCTATGCAAAAATAGCTCAGCTGGTGACTATCACTGTGATGGTGTAAGGCGAAGTGGCGTGCGACTGGATAGTTTTTGTCCTTATTTGTGATAGCCCGCATATGTTCCAATGCTCTCTTTTTTGCGGGGTGCACCGTACTTCCAATATATTGCAAATTGCAAGGGCAACTCAGAGAGTACACTACAAAGTCTGAGTTGCAATTTAGAAACTTGAGGATTGATTTTTCAGTTGGTCTTCCTGGGACCTTATACCCTTTGATCTTCTTACTATTCTTGCAGGCTTTGCATTTAAGGCAGGGGAAAAACCCTTTGATTTCATTTCTACCTTTCGCACTTTTTTCGAAATGACTGTGTCCTG
Organism: Triturus cristatus; assembly: GCF_964204655.1. Lineage (NCBI taxonomy): Eukaryota > Metazoa > Chordata > Amphibia > Caudata > Salamandridae > Triturus > Triturus cristatus. The sequence continues at coordinate 242,173,650 of NC_140582.1, forward strand.
TAAAGACGTGTTCTTCCTATATGTGATGCTAGGATGTTGAGGCAGTTCTTTCCCTATGACCATATCTGCCCTCAAAATTCGCCAATGTTTGTTAATGATTTGACGTATTTGAGGAGAATTCTTCGAATATGTCAAAATTAACCTGGTTGTGTCGTCTTGTTTCTAAAAGCAGATGTATTTCTTTCTGATCTGCTCTTTTTTCCGCTGCTTTCAATGTTTTTTCTGGATAGCCTCTTACACTGAAGCGTTTAATGGCTTCTTTCTTTGATCCTTGATAGTTAGTGTCTAGTGTGCTGTTTCGTTTTATCCTCAGTAACTCCCCGTAGGGGATGCTACTCACCAAGCATCTAGGGTGCTGACTGGTAAAATGTAAGGTGGCATTACCTGCAGTGGCTTTGCGGTATAGCTTAGTCATTAATTGTCCATCACTTACATATACCAGTAGATCTAAGAAAGCCACTTCTGAATCACTGATGTTGCTAGTGAAGTGTAAGTTATAGATGTTGTGCTTTAGGAGATCAAGATATGTCAGAAATTCTGGTTGCGACCCTTTCCAGACGATAAAAATGTCGTCGATGTACCTGATCTAGACGGCAATTTTGCTCACCCAGGGCTCATTTGCCCCATACCAGGCCACGTGCTTCTCCCACCAGCCCACTAAAAGATTCGCGTAGCTGGGGGCGAAGCACGTGCCCATCGCGGTACCTTGTTTCTGGATATATAATTGGTTGCCAAATAGAAAGATGTTATTATACAGGCAGAAGGCCATAAGCTCAATGATCATTTGATTGCGCTCAATATATTGTATTGATCTTGTTTTTAGAAAATCCCTAATCACTTCCAAACCCTGTTCATGATTGATACTGGTATATAAACTGGTTATATCCATGGTGACCAACATCTGGTTCTCCTCCCAGGGTATGTTGGCAATTTGTTTGATGAAATCCGATGTATCTTTAACATAAGATACCAGATTGCCAACAAAAGGACTCAGTATGGTGTCAATCAGTATTGAGGTGTTTTCTAGGAGGCTTCCTTTGGAGGACACAATGGGTCTTCCAGGAGGATTCTTGTCATTTTTGTGCAGCTTGGGGATGTGGTAGAAGGTAGGGATGGTGGGGTGATCTACTTTTAGAAATTCAAACTCATCTTGATGTAAAATTCCTTTATCCCGCCACCCACTAATTACCCGATGAAATTCTAAGACACTCTAATTGTATTGCTGTCTAGATATTTTATAGTAGCAGTACACATCACTTAATTGCCTTAAAGCTTCCAACTCATACGCCTCTTTGTCCTGGACGACGACATTGCTGCCCTTGTCTGAAGGCTTGATTTCCAAAGATTTGTCCTCCTGTAATGATGTAATAGCTTCCCGTTGTTTTTTAGATATGTTCTGTGATTTCACATCTTTGGGGTTGGATGCAGTTCTCAAATTGTCAAGATCTTGAATGACCATTTCCTGGAAACTGTCAATCATGTCAAATCCTGTTTTAGGAATAAATCGTTATTTTCTTTTTAAGCGGCTCATGCCACCCACTAGCATCAGATCCATTTCTCTTATTAGGGCGAGTTCTCCACCTTGTGCTTCCTCCTGACTCACTGTTAAATTTTCAGCTAGGGTGTTTATGGTCTGTAATGTTGTTTGATCTGCTACTGTTAATGAGCTGGATACTGAATTGGCTTCTTCTGTCATCACAGCTGGTTGTGCTAGCCTACCAGAAAACATTTTTCGTAACTTCAATTTTCTTATGAATTGATAAAGGTCTATCCTCGTTTGAGCATAGTCCCACTGAGTCGTAGGGCAAAAGGTCAGCCCTTTCTTTAACACCTGTATTTCCGTATCGGTAAGCTTTTTGTGTGACAGATTGATCACCGTTAGGTCAGATTCTAGGCCTGGTACGCCCCCCTGTTTTTCTTGCTCCTCGTTAATCTCGGTGTGTACTGTTGTTTCACGGTTCCTTTCGTGCTTCGTTCCACCCCGTCTTGTTTTCCTTTTTCTCTTTCGGGGGTATTTGGCCTCTGTGTATTCAGCCTCCACGATTGTTGGATGACTTGAAACTCGTCGCAAAAATTTGCCGGCCTCACTTGATTCTCTTGTAATGTCTCCGTGAGGCTCGTTATCGGCTCTGGCCTGCTGCCACTTGCGCCTTCAGTCTCAGAGTGGTCTGTTTCCAGATCTGATTCCGACGTAACCTGTATGTGGAGATTCTTGCCTTTAGCCTCTTGTATCGTTTTTCTGGGCTGATCAAATTTTTTAGCAAACGTTAGAATTCTTCCACTTTCGTAGTCCCGCTGATCCCGCGCAAATTTCTCATGCTTCCTGCGCCTTATAGTATCTTCGTATTTTACTAACCGCTGTTTCATTTGTGACCTTAGACTCTCCGCTGTTTCTTTCGCTGAGTCCTGTGCAATTAGGTCCTCTAGGCGTTGTATTTCCTCAAGCAGTTTGCATCGGTCGCTGACTGCGTACTTGATAAGGATTTCTACCATTCCCACAGCTGATTTCGTGGTATGTTGAATCCATTCTACTAAAAGATTTGGGTCCGGGTTTTCGTAGGAGGGTACAGTATATTTCCTTAACCCTCGAGGAATACGTTCCACTTCAAGATATCGGCGCAGTGAGGTGGCCTCCCACCATTTACGAACTTCTTTTTCATATGTTCTTTCTAGAGCATTAAAGAGTCCCTTTAACGAACTGGGGGTAGCTTCCCTTGGTTCTTTCGTTCCAACTCTGGAATTCTGACTTTTCGTTGAGAAGATGGACACCGCGGCTTCCAGCCGTTCTTCTTCACTAAACATTTTCTTGACTGTTATGGTGGCTTTTGATTTTTCAGCAATCTTGGTGTGGCAATGATTACTGCAGCACCACGTTATTATTCTTGAAATCACTTGTGGCTCACAGGAATGCTCGGAAAATCATGGGATAATACACGGGCCGGGGGCGTTTCAACTCACCGGGTTCTGGAGTAGGGGTGGGCGGAATTTGCGTAATCACGTTACGCAAATCTCCGCGAAACGGTAAAAATCTCCGCGAACACGCAGAAATTCCGCGAACACACGGAATTGCTTGTTCGCGATGCTTTTTTCCTGTTCACAATTGCTGTTTGCGTGCTCGAGGAGAAATATCTCGCGAACACGCATTTTGGGAACGCGAACAAGCAAAAAATTTCGCGAAGTCGCTGAAAGCTGCATTTTGGGCAATTTCGCGTTCTCCGCGGAACGCGAAATTACCCAAATTCCGCAAATTCCGCGAGCGGAACGGAATTTACCGCCCAGGTCTATTCTGGAGTCTTCGGTCTGCACGAGGGTCCTCCGACACACTGCCGACTTGATTCCTCCTTCACCCAGGTTGTTGCTCTTCGCTTTGAACCGAATACAATGTATCTTGATCCGGGCTTGCCGTCTAGCCTCTCCCGCACTTCCGTGTTAGTTGAAAATCTTCCCTTTATTCCATTGCAGAGCCGGCAGCACTTCTTCGAATTTTCTACCAGTTTTCGCCACACGCCGCCGCTCACTTGTATTCCGGGTGCAAATACCACACGGTGACGATCCGTGAAAATACTCAAACCAAAACGCCTTAGCCTTCTAAAGCAGGTAATGCACTCCGAGCCAGTAATTAATGAAGAGCTTTATTCCACCATACTGACAAACCGGTTTCGGTCTTCACGACCTTTTTCAATGTCAGAGTCCCATTTAAAATTATTGTCTTAAATACACGGATGTTAACGGCAGAGAAAAAAGACTCCAATGCTTGAACAAACATAGAAGAAGGGCTACTGTGTTCCTAGTTTACACATGCAGTAGCCATCTTGGAGTTTCTTGTCCCCAATGGCTGGTATACAGTTCACAATCAATATTTACAAAATTGTTATCATTTGCAGGGGAGAAAAATAGTCATTAAGAATCATTTTCATAATGTTATTGTCCACTGTAATTACATTTTCTAATTCATAGATTTATAACATTCTTATTTCTACTCTTGGATTCATGGTTATGGTAAAATAAAAATATATATATATATATATATATATATATATTGACTGAAAAAACCATAGGTTTCACACACGTTATAGTTAGGAATTAGCATTTAAAAAACCTTGCAAATTCACTAAAAAAACCATAGGTTTCACACACGTTATAGTTAGGACTTAGCATTTAAAAAACCTTGCAAATTCACTGAAAAAACCATAGGTTTCACACATGTTATAGTTAGCTGGACATTTCACTCGTAAAAATCCATTGAAATTCCCCCGTTATAGTTAGTTCAGCTAACTTTAACTCGCGCGACCGCAATCCACTGCTGATGAGGTCACATATTACATCACTCATGAAATGCTCAGTGACATCACTCATGACATCACTGATGACATGTCAGTTTAATTTTTTTTATGTTTTTTCTTTTAGGGTTTTTGACGGTGCGCGCACGGTGTGCGCACGAATACGTGCTCCGTGTCCGTATGCGTATGTGCTCCGTGTGCGCATGCGTATGTCGTACGCGCATGCTCCATACGCGCATGCGCACGTGCTCTGTACGCGCATGCGTGCATGCTCCGTGTGCTCACGGTGCGCGCACGGCAAGTCATGTGATTACGAAATAACACTTTTCATTGGTTCATAGTAGTTTCAGTTCCAGAATCTTCCAACACCACACCCACTCCCCTCATTATTTCTTCTGATTCCCTGGGAGAAGGAGCTGAGCAGATTTTCCAGTACTCCAGTACTTCAAAATGGCAGAGCAGCAGTCATCTTCTGGGAGTAAGGAGGAGAGCTTTGTGCCACCAAGACAGAGGAAACAAAAAGACTCATTTGTTTTGGAAATATTTTACTTTTCCAGAGGGCCAGAAGAAGGTGAATGCTCCTAAAGTCACCTGCACTATTTGTGGAGTGGTGTTATCAAGAGGAGATCCTAAAAAAAAATACTCTTTTAGTATCTACTCTATGTTAAGGCACTTTAGTGGAGTACATCCTGTGGCTTATGCTCGGGAGTGTACTCGAGCTGCAAGAGACAACCCTCCAGCAGCTCAGCCAGCAGCTCAGCCGAGCACTTCATCTGCGGCCGCAGCTTCACCTTCTTCTCGACCTCTGGATATCCACCCTCTGTTCCAGAGGGTTCATATACGGTGCAATATGTGCAATGCTGTTCTCTCTTATGGTGACACAAGCATTAACCTAATAGAGACCAAGATACAGCAGCACACATGTTCCTCTGTTCCTCAATTAACACAACGGCTCTTTTTAGAGCCAACCAACATCTAAACACTTGCACTTGATTTTTAATTCTATTTTTTTTAATGATTTTTTGCTGCTGTGCGCGCACCGTGCGCGCACCTCGCGATTTTTTGAAAGAAAAATAAAATGTTTTTTTCACCCTTCGGGGTCTTTCAGGTACCCCCTGACAAAGGCTAGGGGGTCAGGATCTCTCTACCCTGCCCCCTTTTCACGTTACCACCTTTCTTTTTCCCTGTCACACACACAACACACAAAATGGCGACCGATTCGAATGTTGACTGACATGTAACCACCAATCAGAATTACGCTTCCGCACGTTATGGTGCGCGCACGGTGCGCGCACGGTGCGCGCCTATAGATATTTATGTACTTTTAACTGCAATTTTCTCAGGAACTACTGAACAGATTGACACCAAATATGCAAAAGGCACATGCCTGACCTGAGGACTACCTCTTTGCCGAATTTCAAGTAATTCTGTTCAGCCGTTCGGGCTGTACCTTTGACTAAAGGTCCTATGGAAAAATGCATGGCGAAAACGCGTTTTGGGACCCCCCTTTTTTCTCAGCCCCCACTTAACGAATCACCCCGAGACTTTCAGGGTAGGAGCTGAGCGGAGCGCCCCATTAGTTTTGAAAATTTCGCGAGGATTCTTCAACCGGCGTCAAAGTTATCCAAAATAGAATTTTGAGATTTCCTATGGAAACACGGTCCTAACTATAACTATCTACTGGCGACCGCCAGTAGATAATATATATATATATATATATATATATATATATATATATATATATATATATATATATATATATATATATATATCAAACAAAAGTACCCTTTCCGGTGAGTTGCACTCGCTGGTTGGAATAACGCTGTTCTCTCACAAGCAACCCAGGCTCAGACACCACTTTGCTGTAGTCGTGCCAACGCGTTTCGGGCTTGACGCCCTTCGTCATGGGCAAATCTCTCAAAGAATGGCAAGCTGTGACCACAAGAATGTTCCCTTATTTATTTCCAAAACTCCACACAGGTGAGTAAAGATCGCAATGATTGCTGCAAGGTATCATGGGTCTTGTAGTTTAATTTTCATTACCCACGTGGGTCGCTGCCATTCTAAGGAAAATAAAACAGAATCAAAGGCAAGTTGTAAAAAGTGTCCCGCACTGTTATGCTTGCAAATAACACAACACCATCCAGCTCACTCGTTAACTGCCCCAATAAGCAGCTTGAGGACAGCTCCTTAGAACCAACGCACTAAGTGACATATCCCTGATGCCCAGACTTCGCATCGTAAGCTCCGTCGAAAGGACCTCACACTGTAGTCTTGCAACACCTCGTCACCAATGCATCGCTTCTTTTCTTTCCGAGTTCTAGAAATACACTGAAGACAGCAATGCGGGTTAGGAAGGGGGGATCCAGTTAATCGTTTGGGTGGGTGGAAGGAGGAGGGTTTAAAAGGGCTTATCCAGTGGTCCACAAATAGCCACCAAGAAGAGACGAAAGAAAAATGGAAGGAAGGGACCACGAGCTGGGCCACACGGTATTTTGCCTTTGGATCAGTCCAGAATGTATGTGTTAAAATATGGAAAATGATTCAGCTTGATTTTAAATGCAAATAAAATCTGTTTAAAAAAAAAAACAATGCATCGCTTCGACTGCACAGTGCTACTGTGATCGGGACCCACGCAACCCTCCGAAATCAGAATTTAAGGTACTTTGCTCAGCAGGCCCAACTGGGTTCCTGAAGCTGGCCCATGCTACAAAGCAGTCGGCCGGAACTTATGAGTTTGTTCTGGTCTGGTGCAACCGGATATCTCCAATAGCGCTTTGTGCTTTTTGGTGCTATTTTTCACTATAAAATTTAAAATTCAATATTTCCAGTTCAACTAATTGGAGTTTTATTGTTTTGGTCTTGTTTCATTTATTAAAACTTACTCTATTTTTATAAACCTGTTATGGGCTCCTTTTGGGGAGTGTTTTTTGCAGTTTTACTGTTTGAACTGTTTCCCAAATACTTTACACATTGCCTTTAATTGAAGTCCGACTGCTCTGTGCCAAGTTCCCAGGGGGTAAGCATAGGTTAATTTGGGGTGGATTGTGCCTTACCTTGACAAGGATTGTGGTTGCTGCTTGATCGGAGCTTACACCATACTCAATCAGCAACTCAATTTCTTACAGCACCCTCGCAATAACAAGGGCCCTGGTCGCCGTGCCACAGTGCTATGAAATTCGCTACTGGTTATTCTGCATCATGTCTACCATCACAACCCACCCAAAAAGTGACATCCTTTTAAATATAATGCATTAAAGAATATTTTTCCTTTTAGAGCACATTTATTTGTGTAGATGTCCACTACTGATATGTTTTGGACTAGCTAAATTATTTGCAAAAGGAAGACGATCACGTATGGAACCTCTAACAGCACTAACGTACTTCATGCAAATTGCTTGGAATCATGCAAATGTATTTAAAAGTTCAGATGTATAATAAATTCTGACTGAAGAAGCAAATTATACCACTGCAGTCACGTAATTAGCCTGAGAAATGAAAAACAACTGCAGGAATGTATATGTGTGTATACATGTATTAATTTTGTAGGAAGCTAACTTTTCATCTGCTGAATTATGCTAATGAGAACGTTTGCATCTGATGGCAAATGGAACTAGAATTATTGTGCTTGGAGAAGCAGTACCGTTTTAATTGCCATAGCCCTCAGCCCTCAGCACTGAACACATACCGTGACACTGGATACATTCATAACCAGTTTACTCTGATGATTGCAAGATTCAAGTACAAATATTCAGACTGCATCATTGTAGCAGGACTATTAAACATGTAGAATTTAAATTCATGAGACATGTTGCTTACAGCAGTGACTCCCAAACCTTTTAGAACCACTTTTTATTAGGAAACACTTTCGAGACCCTCCTAGTTTTAATGGACATGAGGCAATGATTTTGTATTGTAACTAAAGCATCGATGGTAGCGCATTGTCAATTACAGGCAGCACATTTTCCAATGAAATGGCCTCTAAATTTGCACATACAGTTTTACTCATAAAACTTTATAGCATAAAAAATGATAATTTCTGGAAATTGGATTTCACTGAATATTTATAATTTGTGCATCACCAAGTAAAGTGTCTTAAATTGTTTGGATCTTATCAAAATGTTTATTTCCATCACACTTCAGAATTAAAAAAGGGGCTTACTTTTTGCATTCCTAACTGCTGAACGAGTACAGTTCATTTACAGTCTTTTTATATTTTATTGTGCCTTACAAAAAAATTACATCCTACAGCCTTTTCTTCAGGTCTTGAACTCCAGCAAGATTGTCACATAATTCACTTTACTTTTTCTTTTTCTGACTACAAAGTAAGAGGAGTTTGTAAGCACCAATCTTCATGTGAAAAAATAACCAGCAATCTCTCGGAAGACATGCCCAGACATTAACCTCTGTCTTTGAAGCAAAGCAAATGTGACAGGATAAATATAGAATTTAAAGGCTTCTTGATTTATTGCTTGGACTTTCATAACCCACCAAAATTCAGCTCATGGAAGGACTGGTTTAGCTACATTGAAAAAACTATTTTGCAGCTTGTCTGGGGCAAAACAAAACCCAGGTTAAAGAGTTCAAAACATTATGCTGCCACACCAATGGAGGGCTCTGCCTGCTCCACATAGAGAGGTACTGGCTGGCCCGACAATTGGCATAGTCGATTTTTACAAAACTTATCGGGAAACACCAGACTGGCTGAAGATAGTGGATAATGCCCTAAGTTCTTAAGTTGACTCTAAGTTTGGCACTTTGGAAACAATATGAAATCCTACATCTTGATGATATGATTTGGGACGGTCACCTGAAAACCTTTCCAGTACTCCTCCAAGAATACAAAACCCCACACTTGCAAATATGGAGACACATCAAATTATCACACGCACTGGTTGTTGCCTTAGGTCACTTGGATATTGTACTACTCCAGTTACACATGGCCGCATATTTAAATGCCTGAAAAGGTTGCAAAGGGAGGGTTGCAAGCTTATACTCATTACTGATCACCCACAAATTTTCAAAGGACACATCATTGTCCTTATGCTTCTGGCTGGATGGACAATTGAAATTAGAGTTCCAGGATGTGGAATGAGAAGTAATACTGAAAGTCTATAACAGGAATCTGAGGATTCCGGTCTAAAATATGCACAACTATTGAAGGCAAGTTTGGTCCTGCATGAGAATGGACAGATGTTCATAAGTGACTTAAGAACAAGATTGACTCCGCTCCATGACATGAGTGATCTTCTTAACTTGCCTCCCCACTTCACGTGTTGACTCCTACTGCCTTGGGGGTTGCAAAGATATGGATTTTTCGAATCTGTAAAAATCAGCAGTCCCAATATTCAATAACAGGCTAGACGAAATGCCTGACATGGAAAGCTTTGAAGATTTGATATATAAAATAAATTACAGACTCTCTCAATATCATGCAGTTTTGGGTGAGGTTCTTCAGGGGAGGAATGCATGGGGCTGAGACCTGAAACAGTTTAAAGGGATACAATGGGACTTGGAAAGAGAGACGTGAGTACCATGTTTCTTCTAACAGTGGTACATACCCCACTGATAACTGTGGCATGTTATTTATGACTTGTTATTGTACGCCCCATGCATTGTGGATTTTCTGAAATATATTGATATATAATGCTATTTGATGGTGTGTGCTTTTGTACATTTTTGCATCATTGATGGTTTTCAGAAGTGGTTCTTCTCTTTCTTTGCATGCTTGCTGGAATGACTAGAATGCTAGAATGATTTTTATATATTCCAATCTGGAACAGGTTTGAATATTTGGCATAGTTTTTTGTGCTTTGTTCACCAACCATGTCAATAATTGTCTCTGAAAAAGACCATCATCCTAGAAATGTACCTTCCCATCATTTCTTAAACATGACTTGTGTATGTGTAATGAAATGTAACATTGAAATCACCATTGATCAATCTCTCTCTCTCTCTAAAAACCAGTTCCCTGCCTCTGTGGTACGGATGGCATTCCACCTGTGACTTCTGTATGGCACCTCTTAACTCCTAGCCAACCATAGCCCATATTGGCTGGATGGTAGCTTACATTTGCCCATCGGCCGAGGGACCATGTTGGACTCTGTGTACACCCTTATATTCATTGTACTAACTGCCAGAATCATAGCATTTCAAAATACATAAACAGACTGTACAAAGCGAAAGATCAGTAAGAAATGTCTGCTGTCTGACAGAAGGCACTGTTTTGTGGCCAACACCATTTAAATTGGTCCACAGGTTATCTATCCACATGTATATAATATGTCCAAAGCTACTGCATCTGATCTCAAATGTTAGGATTCACAAACAGTATTTTTTTGTGCATAAAGTAGTAATACAGTCAGGCCTGTAGTCAAAAATATATGTTCTGGGGCATGGCCTCCAGTAATGACACAACATTAAAGAGGAGCAGTTATGACTGGTAAAATGTTCACAACATGGTGGCATTTACAGTAGTGTTGTGGAAAGTTGCAGAGTCGGCTGATTCAGAGTCTTCTGCTTTTTTCTAAAGTTTTTAAGCTTCGTGAAATGCATTTTGTTTAAGTTGGAGCAATGTGAGCAGCCCGTTGAGGTAGCAGCAGAGTATTCCATTGCATCTCAATGTTGTGAGGTTCAGTGGGTTGCTTCTGCCAGTTGACAGCTCGCCCTATATGAAGAATCACCAAGCACACCATACCTGGAATGTTGGTTGTCTAGCCTCAGCACACAGCAATTTACTCCTGGCAGATGTACTACCATCTTGGAGCTAGACATTCTCCACCAGGAATTCAAGAAACGCTGGGCCACATTACGAGTTTGGCACATGGGCCACTCCGTCACAAATGTGACACATATTTCGTCCGCCATCTTACAAGTTCCATAGGATATAATGGAATTGTAATACAGTGGGGGGACATCCATCACATTTGTGACGAAGTAACCAAGTCTGTCCAACTCGTAATCAGGCTCTTTATCTGCCTTTGTAAGGGTGAAATTTCTGAACTTTCAACAAATTAATGGGTAAATGTTGAATGTCGCACACCACTGATTTAAAGAAAAAATTACCAGTACTAAGAGAATATCTATCAAAGGAGTATGAAAAACAGAGCAGCAATACTAGATAGAATTTAACTGCAATTTTATGAAGGGTCAGGGATATGGGAAGAACTCACAATGAATTTCACCATAAAGGTGTGCAAATGGTAGCAAGTTCAATAACATTTTGTAAACCATCAGACACAAATGTATGGATTTTAAACAGGAAAAAACCTCTGCTCCTGGTAGTCACAGACATGCTGTTGTGAAGGAGCTTTACAAAGTGAGAGCTTCATCAGACTGCTACCGGCAAGCCAAATAGGCATGGTAGGGAGATGAGATGGATGATGGGAGTCTGATTTGCATCCATTTGAGGCTTGTGTATAGGCTGGGGACACTAATTCCAACTCTAGTCACAGGAGATGTAACTGACCAGATAGAAATGCTTTCCTTAGCATCTGCCAGTGAGTGGTGGTTTCACCTTTTGCATCAAGGATCTGCTCTGTGCAGATGCTTGCATGTTACTTCACATTTGGCTGCCAGAAAGGCATGAAACCTAGAACACATACATTTCCCTTTCTTTCATAGGCAGTAGGCCCCTTCCTTTTATTTTTTTTATTTTATCTTACTCAAATTTAATATGGTTCCAAGCTCTACAATAATAATTCCCAGTAACATATATGACAGAAACTTACAATGTGAACAATGTGCCCAATGTACAAAATTAATTGTATGCCACTGATAATATGAGATCAGGCGTTTCCTTTCATTTATTTTTTTATTTTTTATTTTAGCAAGGGAGGTAAAGCAAACATATATACATCATTGTATTCAGCTTTCAGTACAGATACAAATCATGTCGCCGGGAGAATAAAGCAAAAAATAAATTATAGGACATCGCAACATTTTTACAATCAATCTTGACTGATTACACGCCACACGGTATTAAATCTCCGCATATAATTTAAGCCTCTAACTTTAGCTAAGGCCTTCTCCCTCTCAAAAACCTCCATAACAATGGCCCACCACTCTGCTGCATTACAAGGTTTAAGGGAGATTCAAGCTGGCTACTCTAGAGTAACTAAAATAATAGATAGTGTAGTGCAGCGTATCTGATTAATATCCCCCTTGTGACCCAACATGATCTCCTCATTAGAAAAAGTCAGATCCAATCTAAGGCGACTTTTACAAACCAGTATAAACCCTAACAAAAAGCCCTTAACTGTTGGCATGTGGCAAACATATGAACAATATTAGCCCCATAATCTCCACACTTAGGACAGTTCATCTTATTACTTGAATATTGAGTTCTTCATTGCCCCCACCTAGCTATCTTCTCAGGAGTATATCATAGCCTATATTTTGTCTTAAATTGTTGTAATCTCAGATTAGTGGACCAAACAGTATCTTTTAGCATTGTAAGTGCCTCACCCAACATTGCACAAGTAATTTCAATTGCAAGGGTTGAGCTCCATTTTGAGGCTAACTGTAAACAAGAGTCAGGTCTGTCCTGGCAAAGAAGCTTGTATATCGCACATATTACCTTCTTCTGAGGAGGTTCATGTAAGAATATCAATAAGTTCTGACTCTCTACCGATTTAAGACACTGTGATCTCAAAAACAAATCTCTGAACTGTAGTTATTTATATTAATGCTGTCGTGGAATCAGAAAGGTATCTTGGAGTTTTTCAAAAGTACAAAAGCCATCACAGTCATAAAGATCTTCCAGCTTCTCCACACCATATCTAGCCCACTGTTTTGCTACCCCATCCTAAAAAACGTCTGGATGGAGTGGATTATCCTACAGAGGGAATTTATTAAAATATACAGGTAAAGAATTCCTAACAACAATTTCTCGCCAGATACAAACTAGTCCCCTGAGAGTCTTAAAATGTACTCTCTTAAAGTATTTCGGGTCGTGGATCTGGTAAAGAAATCTACAGCTATCCTGGACAGCAAAAGTTTTTGATTGAAATCCTGGCCGCTATTGGAAAGAAGGCTACATAGCCTGTTAGTAAAAGAAGCCCAGTAGGATAATTTGAAATCAGGGAGCAAAAGGCCCCCTTGGTTAAATGGAAACTTAAAAAATGTATTCCTCGACAAGCACTTTTATATCCCCATATAAAGCTACTCACTGTCCCATCTAGTTTCTTGAAAAACAAATTAGAAACTCTTAGAGGAATTGAGCGAAATAAGTATAAATATTTCGGGAGAATAGTCATCTTTATAATATTACACCTACCTATTATACTTATGGGTAATCTGTGGCAGTTCTTAAGTTTTTATTGACGTTATAGCGTGAGGCGTCATCATTTAATTTATCTATAGTTTCAATCTGAGACGTAATACGAATGCCTAAATAAGTGGCTTCACAGCATGTTCCCATGATAGGATTATCTGGTGTAAAATTCAATAGCACCTGACTTTTGTTCGTATTCATTTTATATCCAGAAAAAGACCCAAAATTCACGGCTTCTTGAATAATTAGTTCGAAAGATTGGCCCGGGTCTTTCGTAAAAACAGCGATATCGTCTGCGTAGGCATTAACTTCTTTGGGTCCTGGCGATAGTGGTAAAATATTCTTATTAGCAAGTAGCACCCGAATGAAAGGTTTGAGGAATAAAGCCAACAGTAATGGGGAAAGAGGACATCCCTGGTGGGTACCCCTATTTATACAAAAAAGCCTAGACTGTGAGCAGCATAGCTTAGTTTAGCCTGTGGTGTACGATAAAGCGCGTTTACCCATGCTAAAAATCGCTCAGTCTATCCAAATGCCTTGACAGTAAGCCAAAGACAGCCCAATACCTATCGATCAAAGGCTTTCTCTGCATCGTGTAGTATCATACCCAGATTAATGCCAGATTGTTGTGCTAGATCGAATGCCATTATGGCAGTATTTGTATGAGCCGAAGTATCTCGACCCGCTATGAAACCATGCTGTTGGCTAGAAACCAGTTTAGACATCAAAGGAGCAAGGCGATTAGCCAACATTTTTGCGTATATTTTAGCATCAGCATTTATAAGTGATATCTGGCAATAAGATCCGCAGTCGTCAGGTGTTTTTCCCTTCTTCAAGAAAAAGGCTATATGGGTAGTATCCCAAGTTGGTGGTACAATGCCCGAATCACCTATATCTGAAATAACATTAGCGAACAATGGAGTTATTATACTCCTAATTATTTTATAATATTCAACAGGTATCTGATCTTCTCCCAAGGCTTTGCCAGTAGCAATTGAAGCCAAGGCCGACACAATGGCTTCTGAAGAAATCTCTGAACAGAGATGGGCAACATCCTCGTCTAATAAGGAAGGAAGTTCTACTCTAGCTAAATAACTGGAGACCTCCCCTGTTATTATAGGATCTGATGGGGTGTAAAGATCTTCATAAAAGGATACAAATTGTGCAAGTATCATGTGAGTTTCTGTATGAAGGACATTGTCCGCTCCTTTAATTGCAGTAATGAAACTTTTTGTCTTTTTATCGGCTAATTTATAAGCTAATATCTTGCGCACCTGTTAACTGTACTCATATTAAGTAGATGGATATTTATTATAAGCAACAGCCACTCTTTCCTTAAGTATCCCTGCTGCTGACTCTCTTGCTTCTATCAGTTTAAAATAAGCCTGAGACTGATCACTGTTCTGTTGCCTAATAGCCATTGATTGAGATTGCTCTAAATTAGTTAGCGCTGTGCAAGCCGCTTTGATAGAAGCCTCTCTGGTTTTGTTTTTAACTAATATGAATTGTTGTGTAATGCCCCTTATGAATGCCTTCATAGAATCCCAAACCATGCAGGATCAAGTAGTAATGACATTAAAATGTATAAATTCCACCAACAATTTTCCCATATACAAAATGTACTCGTTATCTGCCCAACAAGTGGCGGGGAAACGAAAAAGAGCGCCTTGAATTAGTGACCAGTAACAGTTGAATGGATAGCAAAATGGTATTATAATGTGACGTAGTTTTAGGACATATTTCCATCTTAGCTGTACGCAATACAGTATCATTAACCCAGGCCATATTTATCCTTGAGTACTGTCTGTGTGGATGTGAATAATATGTAAACCCCAGAAGATTTGGATGTAAAACCCTCCATGCGTCCGGGACATTATGTAAACATGCTAACTCCAAAATTGAAGCTCGTACTTTCGGCATTCTTAAAGTTGACCACCAGGTAGTAGAGTCAATAGTTTGATTCTTGATGCAGTTGAAATCGCCCATGATTATCAAAACCCCTTGCAATTTCGAATAAAGTTAGCATAAGTGAATTAAGCATCTCAGGGTCATCCACATTAGGTGCATAGACAGCGACTAGAACATATTTGATTCCAGAAATCTCAAGTTGAGTAATAGCCCATCTAACCCTAGGATCTGCAAAGACTTGGTAAGTTTTATGTACAAGCGTCTTACTGGCTAGAATAGCAACACCCCTAATCGATAGGGGTGGGCGGAATTTGCGAAATTAACTTTCGCAAATTATCGCGAAAATGTTTAAAATTATCGCAAACAAGCGGAAATATCGCGAAGATGTGGAAGTTTTTTTCCGGCATGTTTGCGAGATTTTCTGCATGGTTGCGGGTCGCCAACTTACCCATGTGGTTGCTTGCGGGCGCGGCCATCTTGTTTTGAGTTGTCTCGCGGTGCATGATCGCAAGAAGAAAGACGTGATCGCGCGACGCATGACGTCACTGCGGGCGCAAACTGTCGCGAGACAGCGCAAATGGCTAAAAACTATACAACATCTCATGGAGAACGCGACCGGATCAAGAAAATTTGTCGGCGAACGCAGGGATTCAGGTAAGGCGATCGCGCGCGCGCGCGAGAATGTATTATTTTACAGCGCAAGCAAGAAACAAATTATCGCCAAGCTGCGGAAACCGGAATTTTTGACATTTTCGCGCTCTCCGCGGAACGCGAAAATGTCAAATTATCGCAATTTCCGCGAACGGAACGAAATTTTCGCCCAGGCCTACTAATCGATACTCCCTGAGATGAATTCACAACTATATTGTATCCAAGCTGTTTAAGCAATGCACTGTCTTTATATGCTAGATGAGTTTCCGTTAGAATTGTGAAATTGTAATTGTAATTGTAATTGTAAAATCTCTTATATAGCGCATGGCTACCCATAGGCATCCCAGCGCTCTTGGAAAATAGTGACCCTAGGCTGATCCGATCTGCAATCGTACTATGAGCTGGTTCTTGGGAATAGAAAAGTTTTGAGTTTCTTCCTAAACTGAAGAAAGGTCTGTTCCTGCCTCAAGTTGCATGGGAGGGCATTCCACTCTCTTGCAGCTTGCAGAGAGAAGAGTCGACCGCCCGATCGTGCTCGTTTTATTCTTGGAATGATTGCCAGATTATGTTCGCTCGAGCGGAGGTTAAGTTGGGGCTTGTAGGGATTTATCAAGTTTTCCAGAATGGAGGGACCTTCTCCATGCAGGATCTTGTAGGTTATGCATAGGGATTTGAATCGCACCCGTTCCCTCACCGGGAGCCAGTGAAGTGATCTCAATGCCGGCTTCGCCGACATAAACCGACTAGTTCCCATCAGAATTCTGGCAGCATAATTCTGTGCCACTTGTAAGGTCTTAAAAGTGGATGCCGGTGCCCCAAGATAAATCGCATTCCCGTAGTCAATTCGAGATAACACTAGAGACTGAACTACGGTGTTCCTTGCTTTTTCAGGAAGTTGGGGCAGGATTTTGCGCAGGGACTTGAGTGTCCCATGACAGACTGCAGCCGTTTTTCTGGCCTGCGTATCAAAGGACAGGTCGTTGTCCAGCCAAAAGCCCAAACTCTTTATTTCCGGCTTGGGCGATGGTCTGGCACCCATGCACGCCGGCCAAGCTAGACTTTCGGGAATATCCTGTTTTCCTAGGAGCATCAGCTCAGTTTTTCCTCCGTTGAGTCTGAGCTGAGACACGTGCATCCAATTTACCACCACCTCCAAACAGTTAGCCAAGTTGTTCGGGGGGGCATCTGTTTGCTGCAGGGAAAACACCAACTGGGTGTCGTCCGCGTAGCTTATTAGCTGGATGCCGAACGGAGTTACTAATTCCGCCAATGGGGCCATGTAAACGTTGAACAGTGTGGGGCTAAGGGACGACCCCTGTGGAACCCCACACTGCAACGGAAAAAGGCGAGAGCGGTTGTTTCCGTCAAACACTTGAAAAAATCTTTCCTCAAGGAAGGATCTCAGCCATTCCAAGGCTTTCCCGGCTACTCCGATATTTTAAAGTCGCGCCAGCAACAGGCGATGGCTTACCGTGTCGAAGGCGGCACTGAGGTCCAGAAGGATAATGGCCGCGCTGCCACCAGCGTCCAAAATCCCTCTGGCCTCTTCTACCACCCTCAACAATGCCGTCTCCGTGCCTTGTCCCTTCCTAAAACCCGTCTGGGATGGTTGGAGAAGCTTGTATTTCTCCAGGAATGCCGCCAATTGAATATTGACCAGTTTTTCAGTTAATTTCCCCATCCCAGGTAACAAGGATATCGGGTGATAATTCGCCAGGTCTCCTGGGTCGAGGTTCGGTTTTTTAATCAAGGATCTCACCATGGCCAGCTTCCATCCCTTAGGTACTGTGGCCGATTCCAGGGAGAAGTTGACTATCTCAATTACCGGTTTACTAATAGTTGGCAGTACCTGATTTAGTATTGCCATGGGAGCTGGATCTCGTGGGGATCCACTTTTTATACTCCTCATCAAAACGGGGAGAAGCTCTTCCGTGAGGGGGACAAACTCAGTAAGTGTTGGACAATCTGTTTTGTCGTCAAAAGGGGGTACCCTGTGATGTGAGGCCGAATCCATTACCGGGATCGTCTCGAGGATTTTAAGTATTTTCATCTGAAAATAATTCGCCATATCGTCACACCTTGTGTCCTGCTCATCTGCTTTTATGGGGGGGTCTGGAGTTTTCGTTAGAAGCTTTACAATCTTAAACATTTCCCTAGGGGCATTGGCGGCGGATTCGATTTTATTCGCAAAAAATGCCGTTTTGGTGGTAGTGAGAGTGGTTTTATATTTCTTCAATGTGGCTTTGTAGCTAATCTTCCTTTCCACACTGAAATCCTTCCGCCAATGACGTTCTGCCCTTTTACATTCTTGTTTCAATGATCTTAACTCTGAGGTGAACCATGGATGTTTCAGCTCTCCCTTCCTAATTGTTGTGGATTTTTTCGGTAGAACCTTATCTAGGGAATGGGTAATCCACAGATTAAAACTGTTGACAGCCCCGTCCAGATTAGAGTTATCCAGTGGCTTAGTGCTTTCTAATTGTCCCTTCCACTCATCCATGTTAAGTTTTGTCCAAGCTCTTATTAGTCCTCTATTTGAGGAGGTATTAGTGGTCATCCTGGAGATTTTCCAGTGAAAAGGAATCACCGAGTGATCCGACCAGGGGACAGGGTAAGGTTCCAGGACTGTTATGTTCACCATATTGGTAAAAATGGGTTCAAGTGTATTTCCTGACTTGTGCATAGGGCGCCGAACCTTAAGATTGAGGTTGTAGCTCTCTAAGTCTTTTTCTAGGTCTTTCGCTGCCCTATCTCCTGACTTATTAAAGTGGAGGTTGAAATCTCCTAATAGCAGGAAATTCGTGACCGTGCAGACCCCTCCTATAACTGCCTCCAGTAGGCTTTCATGAAACCTGCCGAGGGGGCCTGGTGGTCTATATATCAACATCCCTGTTACTGAGCTCTCACATGAGGGGTGGAGGGTAAAATGTGTGCTTTCGCATCCCTGGATCCCACTGTCCTGTAGTCGACAGCTTATACTCTCCCTGTGGATAATTGCAATCCCTCCTCCTGCCCTCCCTGGACGATCTTTGTGTTGTACTATGTATCCTGGGGGCAGTGCCTCGACCAGATCTGGGCCAGAATGTTCCCCCAGCCAAGTCTCCACAAGAAACAGGACGTCAAGATCTCCGGAGGAGATTAAAAGTGAGACTTCCTCCTTATGTCCAGGCAGGGAACGACAGTTCAGTAAAGCCATCCTCAAGTTCGTAGTCTGTTTAGACTCCTCAAAAACCTGTTCCGATGCCTGAAAATGGCAATGATTACATGCTCGGTGGCCTTTCATCAAATTTATCGTATGTAAGCATCGGGGAATAGTAACTCCCTTGAATGCTAGAAGGTCATCCCGGGTATAAACTCTTACCTGAGAAGAGTGTCCAGGCCTGAGGCCCGATCGTGCGCGAACGGGCGCAAACGGGCTTTCCTCTGGCGCTCCTCCGGCGCTCATCAGGCGCTCCCGCTGCGCGTTACCGCTGCGCGTCCTCATGGCCTGCTTATGAAGGCTCTCCTCCCAAGCGCCTGAGCGCTAGAGCGCTGCTGGCGAAAATGGCGCCGGGAAACGGCGCTTCCTCACCAAAGATGGCGTCCTAAGGTGATCCGGGGCCCGCTCTAAAAGCGGTGATTTAGTCGCCAATGCAAACTTTTTAAAATGCAAGTGGGGGGCATACATTTTTAGCTCCTCACGTACACTTTGATGTTTACGTCCAGCATTTAGCCCAGAAACATTCCAACATAGACATTTGATTATCCCCATGTTAAAGCTAAGAATACCTCATAACCCATAGATTCTCCTACAATGGCACCGATCAGCATCTCTCCCTCAAAGTCTAGAAATATCAATTCAATACTCCCCTTGTTTTTACCCTGCACCATAACCCTAACACCACCCCCAGCCCTCAACCGGCCCTCCCAACCCCCACCCCGTGTCTACAGAAAGGAATCACCCCCTCATTGCTGTCCAAAAAAGACAGCCCTAGAGGCAGATCACACGCAGAGTGCAACCTAGCCATTCATAAAGCAAAAAGGAAAAAGCATACAGCAGTTAGAAAAAGGAAAAAAAGGAAAAATGAAGACCACCATTACATAAAACAAGGATGCGCACATAGGGAAAAAAATCGAAGTTGTAAACTCTAATTATTTAGAAATCCCCTGCAGGCATCTGTTCAAAACTTCTTGAGCCTCCTGGTCCGTGTACACCAGTTGCAATTGGCCATCTCTAATAATCTTTAAGCGTCCCAGTTCCTGCAGGAGAACCTGTGCCCCCTTAGCTTTTAAAAGGTCAATTCATTGGCATAGTTTCCATCCTCTATCCATTGTAGTTTTACAGAAGTCCGATCTACCAAACACTGAGAAGGAATCCAGCTGAATAGGAGAAGTAGGCCGAGCCTTAATAGAGACCGCTTGTCTGAGTAAGAAGTTACCAAAATTAATAAGAAAAGGTCTGGGAAAGCGCACTGCAGATTGGTTAGAGACCAGTGGCAATCTATGTGCTCGTTGGATTTAGCTATCACAGTCCCAATCAGCCAAATCTGGGAAAATCTTTTGAAAGAGGTGGACAATATAAATTCGGGAATCCGTACCCTCCAATCCTTCAGGAACCCAAAAATGTAAAAGATTATTTCGCCATTGGTGATTCTGCAGATCATCAATTTTCCCTTGCATAATTCTGAGCTGGGTGTCTTGTGCATCTGAAATTTTGGCTACCTTAGTCACATAATCCTCTCTGTCAGTGACCCGTTGCTGTAACTCCGTAATATCCGATGTATCTGTAGTAATAATGCTCCCAGACGAAATGTTGAGGAAAACAAGTTTATTAGCCAAGGATCCTTCAGCCTCCCGCTGCTGTCTGCCAACGTTCTACACGGAGCTTCTGCCCCAACATTCTAAACCTGGGCTGACCCATTAGGCGAGGAGGAGAGGGGGGGGGGGGGGAAATGGGGAGGGAGAAAACTGGACCAGATTACAACAGTAAGAGAGGCCACTTGGCTTTTTACCTCGGAAAGAGACTGTTTAATTTATGCGCTATCAGCTCTAGCTTGAGCATAGTACACTTGAGCCTCTTCTCTTTGAGCTTGCAGTGCTTGAAGAATCACTGTAAGCAAAGCCTCATTAGCCTCAAAAGGTACTACCCGTACACTAGTTGAATGTGTACCTCCGTATCAATTGAGATGGCTGAGGAGGCCAAGGGAGAGCGGTCTAGAGCGTGTGCAGGAATGCCCCTAGTATTAGAGTCCATCAATTCAAGGGTTAATTTTCCCGGCCCAGTAGCTTGAGGTCCTTGTTTTACCTGAAATCCAATTGCTGGACCAGACCCAGAGAGCCGCGATATCAAATTCTTGACTCCTCCCTTTTTTCGTAACCCACTTCCAAAGAGGGCTAATGGCTGAAGCTAATTTGCCAGAGTTGATGGTGCCTTGCTTACTGGATCCCTTTTTGTGTAATCTCTGTGTTTCAGGTTTAGCACCATCTTTATTATATTGTGATGGTAAATCAGAAAGATCAACAGATTCAACATGCTGCCCCTCCTTACTTGCAGATATAGTAACCCAGCTGCTGTTAGTAATGTGTAAGCTGCCCTCATCCACAGGACTTCTCTCTAGTAAGCTGGCATTATTAGGAGGAGAGGATATAATTGGGTAGTAGGCCCCTTCCATGGACTTCTCATTGTGGCACCCACTAGACATCTAACATTGCTTGGACAGGCATGCACGTTTCTCCAATACAGTGAATTATGGGAGCTGGCCATGTGTCCTGGTAAAGAAAACCATTTACTTGAATGAGGGGAACATTTATCTTTACTGCAGGTGTAGCAAATATGGAGTCTTTGTGATATAGATGGCAAAGTCAAAGCATATAAGAGAAACCCATGATATAAGCTTCATTACTGACCCTGAAATTCTAAAAAGAAAACTATGCTGTGCTTTTTTATAAATTGCAATTCTAGACTTAAAAACATTTAATGGGGAAGTATAAGCACTTCTCAGCAAGAGTGTATAATAACAAACAAATAATAGGTAGTGCCATCGTTTTGAAATTTGCCAGAACTAATATAGAGTAAATAATATTATTCACTTCTTAATAGGAATTTATAGGCCACTATGCAGGGGGGTGTTTGTTGTCTAGCTTACATACTTTTTATTTTCTAAAAAACAAGTTCAAGATTGTGCATTTCAAAGCATATTAAGCTAGTATCACTGGCCAAAAATGATCCAGGCTATTCACAACGGTATGTTACACTTGTGAGTAAAAGTTTACACTTACACTTTTGACTAGCCTAAATTCCTTTGGTATTCAAATACTTTGAGTGTAAAATTACTCAAAAGTGTAGACTTACAGATCTCCACTCCCTAAAACAAGAGAAAAGAGCCACATTTATGAATGTAAGTTACTATTGCCAAAAAGAAACAGTAGTAAGTCCAGTACCACAAATTGCCAGCCATTTACTCTGCAACACTTTCCCATAGAAAATAATGTTAAAATAAATTACACAAAATAGTTGTACAAATATAAATAATATATAATTTATTGTTGCACAAAATATAAAAATACAACTTGTATAATTTATATAAAATATTTTATTAATCTTTTTCAATTTAATGTAACATTGCATTTTATTAAAATATAGTTAAATTACTTTGAAATAATTCTATACATAACTGTTAATAATTATTAATTCATAATAAAGTTAATTTAATTTATTGTAATATATTTATTTAGTCATAGATTTAACTCAAAGTAAGTTAGTAGTTCTGCTACGTTTTTCTTTTGTTCTTCATTTGAAATAAATATAATCAATTAACTGATAATAATATTTAACATACAAATATTTTCACTATTTCTTTCCAAGTTTAATAAACTGTTTACTTTTCCCGATACATTGCCATACCACGATATACGCCCTAACTGCTGAGCCTTTCCGTGGTAAAGTACAGGGACAAGCAAAATAAATCTTATTTAACAAAACAAATTAGCAAACCTATTTTTATGTTAATTATTATTGTGAATTACTGCAGCATGATTAACTTAATTTTAAACAAAACCTTTAATTAATTTGAATATATTAAATTAAAAATATGTTTGTGAAGTTTAAATTAAAAAATACATTTCCACTTAAAGCGAAAATACATATATGTTTATGCATGAATAATTATTAACAGTGATGTATAGAATTAATTAAAAGTAATTTTTGACCTTTTGTGATCTCACTTTTTCTCTCATTTATCTCCATCTCCTACTCTCTGTTCCCTCTTCCATTTTCATCCTTATCTATTCTACTCTCTGATTTCCCTGTGTCGTACTTTAATATTCGGGACCGCGTAGGGGACAGGGCCCTACCCCTGTCTATCTTGGTATTAGCGAACCGCAAATGGTAAATGCGGCATGTACGAGTGCTTTATATACCGTTCTAGCTATGAATGCACTGTGTACACGTTATTCTGCTTCACTACGCGGGTTCCATTTTGGAAGCAGTGGCCATCTTGTCATTGCCCTCACATAGGCTATAATGGAGTAAATACGGGCCTCACAGTACATGGGCTTTCCCTCTGACTTCTCTGTGACCTGGGCAGCTGGCTCTGCTGCCCCGGGTCAAACCGGTCTCACGAGCTCCCCTTCCTCCGTCCACCTGTGATTAGCATCAGGGCTTGACCCGTCATAAAACCCTTTCATTCTACACAATCCCCTGGCTAATCTCTTCCACACCTGCTTGTTCCTGCTTTATGACTTGTTTCCCAAAACAGGAGATGCTCATGTTTATTGGGGGGTCTATTTACATCAAACGTGGGATCTGAACCTTACTGTGTAAATCATTGTGGGCTGGCCGAACTGGAATGTGGGATGGTCATTATGACTCTGCTTTTTCGTTTGTAATGTATATCTTTATATGGCCATATCGTAAACCAAGGAATGTGTGCCTGGAGCATGATATTTTGTACTTAAGGAGAAGTCCGTTCCTATGATTTTCAGCAGTCTCCTGAGAACATACACGCTGTTGTACTTCTAGGATACCTGTCATTGGTCTGCAGCCAATAAACGAATCTTTGACTTCACCCAGAAGACTCTGTGTTTCTGTAGGTCCGGAACAGGGTGAACCCAGAAGTCATAGGGTGTGTGCCCCTGCACCGCTGGGTCTAAAATACCCAGTACTTCAGTTTGGCGCCCAACTCGGGACGATTTCAGCGGTACCAGTCCAAGCCAGAGGTTCGTGAGGAGCTTCGTGTGGAAATTCCGGAGGAAGGCCGCCACTTCATCGACCCCTGCATGTCGACGTGGTCCGAAAGTCTTTTCTGCGAGGTTCTCCGCGTCCCGACGGCTACGAAGGACTGCTGCCCTGATTAATCGACCTGTTTTGGACCCTTGACGAGTTTTGAGAGAGCGAAACAATCGAGAGAGTCTTCTGGTGACGCCATCGATCAGCAATATTCAGTTCAGTATAAGTGGAGCGTCTCCTATTTGTTTTTGGTATCCTTCGGGATCGTTTGATTTGGTAAGTTGGTACTTTGGAGTTTGCAAACGCCAAAACCAGAGGACTCGTGTATTCACGAGAATATCGTAATCGATAATCCTTTGACGTTTGGATCTAGACTAGTGAGCAAAGATGCCTGGTTCTGGACTATTTGGTAGAATATTCTGTTTGGGTTGTGGAAAAGATTTCCAGCTAGAGGAATCATGTCCGGTTCCTCCGGTTGGAACTCCAACTTATGAGCTCTATGTAAAACATGGCGTAGGCCCCATTGCATATAACGAAGTGTGGATCCACTACACCAGGAAAGATGGTGTTTTAAAATGGCCCCAAAATGGTAGTTTTGATACCGATATTTTAGATAATTTGGAAATTAAATTGTTTAAGAAGAAAGCCCGGCCGGCGATGTTTGATTCTTTCCGCTTATGGCGAAAGGAAGCCAAACAAAAGGAAATTAAATTAGCGAAAAAGAATAAGAGAGAGAGAGGTATGTCAGTAATGCAAGCAGCTGTACAATTTAAAGACAATGAGGAGGAACAGATGAGCGAGCAATTGCACAGGCAGCGTAAGTTAGGGATTGACAAATGTTACCCAGCTTTTGCCACATTCTAAGCAGAATGAGTCCGAAGAAAAGGAGAAAGATCCCCTGATGTCACATTTGTTGAGTTCGCCACCCCCGTATGCTCAAACTGCCATGGCCCCTCCCCAGCTTGTAAATATGCCGCCTCCAGTGCATATACTGCAAGCCTTGCCGCAACCGCCAGTTGCTTTGCAGCCAGTTCCTATCCCTGTAGCGCAGCCCTCTCAAGCGCCGCCAGTTGTGCTTCCAACAGCCCCCGCACTTCCTGCGACTTTGCCTAATACAGCAGCTGCCTCCCCTCACACTCTTCCTTCCACCACTCCAGTACCCGTCTCTACATCCTCTTTTCTTCCCTCTGTTTTTCCCCCTGTTCTCGCCTCAGCTTCTCCTTCAGCGCGACAGCGCTTAGCTAATGTGGTTACTACATTAATGTCTCCTCTCTTTGAGTCATCTGGTGCGACTCCTGGTTTACAGCGTAAGCAGTTGCGCAGCCAATTGCCTAACCCCGATGAGAAAAAGGTAATAGATAACATGGCGCGTAGATGGATCGTTTTTCCTTCACTGTATCATGTGGAATCAGTTGTCAACGTTTTCCATCAATGGGATGCCCCGAAACAGAGATATGTGTTTGAGAAAATGTGCGAAATTCTCTGTGAAGAATTGGAGGATAGTGGTAAAAATCCAAACCCGCAGGAATTGTGTAGAGTGAGGTTCGATTTTGGAACTGGTATAATTGTGGACCGCGAAGTAGATAAAGCAGTTGCGGTTGTATTGTCCTTTAGAAATGACGATTGCCAACAGTCATTGTTTGAACAAGAGGTCCTTGTGGGGAAAAAGGCAAAAGCGCGCCAATACCCTATGAGAGAAGTTCCCCCGGTATGGAAGGAAGCGGTTGCAGCTGCCGGTGGTAACCCCGCTGTGGCAGCGCATTTCCAGCGTGTTTGGGTGCATGTTCCATGGAAGCGCTCTGAGGTGTTAGCGCTTAAGCAGTCCTTGCCTGATCCCCGTAAAAACCCAGCAGGTTACTACAAAGAGTTGTCACAGACGGCAGGGTCATGCATTATGAATCTGGCCGACATAGACATGTTGTTTGGTAATGTTGTTCCACAGCCTCTATGGGGATCAATTCGTAATGTAGATCACAATGCAGAACTAGGGGATACATGGGCTAACATTGTTGCTGCTGATGCTAGACAAACTGGTGGTGCGAAACCAGAACCTTTAGTAGCTGAATTGCCTGGTAGAATCATCACGTATATGAAGACAATAATGCCTGCGATGCGCGTAAATTGGGACAAGTTATCTGCATGCAAGCAGAAGAAAGATGAGACAGTGTCAGACTTCTTTACTAGGTTTGAAGAAAAGTTTATTGATCACAGTTGGCAAGATATGAGTACTGAGGGTGACCAACGGCTGTTTGTGGACAAGTTTGTGCAGAATTTACTTCCTGACCTGTGTAAAAAGTTAAAAGATTCAGAAAGTTCTTGGGCTGTTTCTTCTTCAGCGCAAATACTGGCTACTGCACAGTATTATGAAAATAGAGATAAAGACGAGAAAGATAGAACAGAAAAGAAAACGAAGGAACTGAAGACAAAGGTCCTTTTACAGCAGGCCTATCCGCCACGTGGAGGTCAGAATAATTATAGGCAACCACAAGGTGTTTATCACCAACCCCAACAGTTTCAGAACAATCAGCAAATGAATGGGTATTACCAACCACGTGTCCCTGTAGGTCCCAACCAATGTTCATATTGCAAAGAGGAAGGTCATTTTAAATATAGTTGCCCTAAATTAATGCAGCGGAACGGTAACGCGTATGGCGCAAGAGGTAGGGGTGGTCAGCAAGCTCCTAGAGGCAGAGGGCGTGGAAATGCTCCCCAGAATGCGCGTCCTCTGCCGCCTCAAAATACCATCAATAGCTTTGATCAGCAAGCTAACGCGATTAGTAATACGGCCCAGTATTATAATAATGATTATTATGCAGAGGACGGTGATGCAGAGAATAATGACTACTAGGACAGCCGTAGACAGAGAGAGGGAGTTGTTTCAGTGCCAGTGGATCAGAGCGGACCATATGTTGAGGTGACTACAACAAATGTAACGGAGCCTTTTCTGCTAGACACTGGTGCTGCAAAGAGTTCAATCATGCATTCAAAACTCCCTGGCGCACCTTTGTCTGGCGATATAAATGTTTCAGTAGGTTTTTCTGGCGCCCCAGTTAGGAACCCGATTTCTAGTCCCATGTCACTTTCTGTTGGACCTTGCGAGCTGAAAGCACCCCTGATTCTGACAACAGGTTGTGGTGAGAATTTACTGGGATTAGATTTGTTGAAAAGATTGCACGCTACACTGTATTGTTCTCCTTCAGGAGTACAACTTACATTAGGCAAGAAAGTGATTTCCCCAATGTATTTGTCTAAAAATACAATGCCACCTGAATTGTCATCCCTTCCGGATGCCCTTTGGGCTACTGGTCCCAATGATGTGGGCCTCTTGGAGATACCGCCATATGTGGTGACTTTAAAGGCTAATGTCAGACTGCCACGTATTCCCCAGTACAAGATCTCTAATGAAGGGCAGAAAGCATTGTTAGACATTGTCAGCGACTTGATTAATAAGGGTGTGATTGAAGAGACAAGAGGCAACGTTTGCAATAGTCCGATTTTACCTGTCTTAAAACGAACGGATCCTTCACAGCCACCTGTTTACAGATTTGTGATCGATCTTAGAGAGGTTAATAAGATTGTTGTGCCACAGTTTCCGGTTGTCCCCGATATAACCGCCTTGTTAACGATGATTCCAGCCTCTGCTGCATGGTTTTCAGTGATCGATTTAAAGAATGCTTTCTTTAGTATTCCAATTGCAGAAGAGAGTAGGGACATTTTTGGGTTTAGTCTGGGAGGCCGTAGCTTCCGCTTCAAACGCGCTCCCCAGGGCTACTGTGAGAGTCCATCCATATACAGTCAGGCTTTGAAAGCGCAGCTTGATGCACTTGTTTTACCTAGTGGCGCTATCCTGATTCAGTACGTGGACGATTTACTGATCGCCGCGGATACTGAGAAGATTTGTAAAGAAGCCACATTGTCACTGTTGCGCCATTTATCCGCTTTCCATCACAAGGTGTCTCTCTCTAAGCTGCAATATTGTCGACAAGAGGTGACCTACTTAGGTCATCTCTTATCGAAGGAGGGAAGGAAACTGACCCCAGAAAGAATTCAAGCCATTGCACAGCTGAGTGTGCCAAAAACACAGAGAGAAGTACGTGCTTTCTTAGGCATCACTTCATACTGTAGGCATTGGATCCCTAGTTTTTCTTTATTGGCAAAACCTTTGTTAGCCTTAACATGCAAAGACACACCGAATCCTATCCCATGGTCTGAAGAGTGCCAGAAAAGTTTTGTGGAATTGCGTAATGCATTGTGTTCAGCACCTGTGTTGGGTACCCCCGACTACAGTAAGCCTTTTACATTGTATGTTCACGAGAAAGATGGATGTGCGTTGTCAGTGTTAACACAGCCTTGTGGCGACAGACCGCGCCCATGCGCATATTTTTCATCAACCTTGGACCCGGTAGCGAGGGCATTGCCAAGCTGTCTGAGAGCGACAGCTGCTGCAGCGATGTCTATCCGACAATCTGCTGGTTTGGTAATGGATAACACATTGATCGTTATGGTTCCACACGCTGTAGACACATTATTAAATAGGACCAAGACACAACACTTGACTAGTGCGCGGCTATCAGGTTATGAACTTACACTGTTAGCTAATCACATACACATAAAGAGATGCAATACGCTGAATCCAGCCACATTGTTGCCAATTCCAGCAGACTCAGATGAGATTGAGCAACATGACTGTCTGTTCAGGACAGAAGAAGAGACGAAAGGGAGAGTAGATCTAAAAGATACTCCCCTGACTGAGTGTGATGGCACTTTATGGGTAGATGGGTCATGTTTCAAGCTCCCTAATGGTGACACGAGTGCTGCATATGCTATCACGACTTTGCACACGGTCGTGGAAACTGCACGAGTGCCACATAATTCGGCCCAAGCAGCAGAATTAATCGCCCTCACGAGAGCATGTGTGTTGTCTGAAGGAATGAGAGTGAATATATACACAGATAGCCAGTACGCCTTTGGCGTGGCTCATAATTTTGGGCGTTTGTGGAAGGAACGTGGGTTCCTGACGTCGCATGGAGCTAAAATTCAGAATGGCAAGTTGGTGAATGATCTCCTTGAGTCACTGACCCTACCGTTGCAAGTTGCGATCATGAAATGCAGTGCGCACAGGAAAGTCACAGATGATGTTGGACGTGGGAATGCGTTTGCTGATGAGACCGCGAAAGAAACAGCACAGAATGTGAAGACTAGAATGTATGTTGCAGGTCCCGCAAGATGGGTTAATGATGTGGGAATGTGTGAGAACACAATAGAGAGTGTGAAGTCGCTTCAAGCTGAAGCCACAGAGGAAGAGTTAAGCAAGTGGAGAGAAAGTATGGGTAAGTTGGATGAGAATGGTTGTTGGATTGATCTGACAGAACATAGGCGATGGTTGTTGCCTGATGCATATGTGCTTCCAGTGGTTACTATGGCACATGGAATGGCACATATCAGTACGAAAGGTATATGCAAGCTGTTGGCTCCAGTATGGCAGAATGCTGGGATTCCCAAGTGTGCAGAGAATGTGGTCAAGAATTGCATAGTATGCTTGAAGTACAACCCTGGTAGGGGAACCCCAACTCCAGCTGGTCACTTTGTACCCCCATCATGTCCATTTGAAGTTTTGCAGCTGGACTTTATTCACATGGAAAGATGCACCAACCTGAAATATGTACTGGTGGTTGTTTGTGCTTTCTCAAAATGGATAGAGGCTTATCCTCTGAAAGATAACACTGCCCTATCCACAGCCAAAGCCCTTGTGAAGGAGTTTTTCCCTAGGTTTGGGATGCCAAGAATGGTGTGGTGTGATAACGGAAGTGAGTTTGTGGGTAAAGTGATGAAGAATGTATGTGAAGGGCTAGGGATAAAGCAGAAGTTCCATGCTGCAAATCACCCCCAATCGGCTGGATTAGTAGAACGCTACAATGGAGCTTTAAAGCTCAAGCTGGCCAAAATCCAGGCGAGCACCGGTCTTAAATGGCCTGACGCTCTGCCTCTAGCACTTCTGTCCACCAGAATGACCATACACTCACGAGTGGGACTTAGTCCTTATGAGGTCGTCTTTGGCCGCCCGGCTAATGTATGGGGCGTGCCAAGACCGGCGAAATTTAGTGAGATAGAACATCCAGTACTGCTCGATTACCTGTATGATTTGACTGTTAAACTGCGTGTTTTGCACCAACAGGTACATGATACTCTTCCCCAAGCCTCTAAACCTCCTGGACACCCTATCAACCCTGGTACGTGGGTGCTAGTCCGAAATTTCCAGCGCAAGAGCAACGACGAGCCTCGCTGGATCGGCC
Source organism: Triturus cristatus (assembly GCF_964204655.1). Taxonomy (NCBI): domain Eukaryota; kingdom Metazoa; phylum Chordata; class Amphibia; order Caudata; family Salamandridae; genus Triturus; species Triturus cristatus. The sequence goes on from NC_140582.1 coordinate 242,204,262, forward strand.
CTCATCTTGTTCTTCTTTCGACAAGATCAGCAGTGCGAGTGAAAGGGAAGAAGCACTGGATTCATGGTACCCACTGCAAAGTAGTCCCCTTGCCTCTGCCATATGACCAGTGGGTCAAGGAGGGTATCGCCGATTCAGAGACAGACATTGTACCTCGCTTTGTACCATTCAGCGACGCACGCATAAAAGGCACAGTTTCAGACCAAGAGAGTGACAATATTCTGCAGGAAGCTGTGCCGCCATCAAATCGACTGGACACCACTGAGCCTGAACTTTTGTTTCAAGACCAAACAGCACCTGGCTGTCTCCGCTATAATTTGAGACCTAGGCCCATGGACAAATAAAGATTTCCTCACTATTTTCCCTTTTGACATTTTTTTGCTCTCCCATCTGAAGGACTTTCTTGATTTTTGTTTTTCGAACCACCATCCGGGTTCTGCCGCAGGGTCGCGGTGCCAAGACTTTGGGGTACAGGCCGAAGACGCTAGGTCAACGGTTCTGGTTGGTCTAGGGCGTTTCCCTGGACTGACAGGCGTGCCTCTTAGCAGAAGAAACTCATCCACCGCGAGCGGCCCGAGTAGAGGATGGAGTTTTTTAAGATGGAGAGACCAATTGAGGAAATGAACTTTAACGCAAGGATGTGTAAAATTAAGAAAAGTAAATGTGTTGTCTTTTTGTGCCTTTTTACACTGTGTAGTATCATAATGTTTATTGTAGGATTTGTGTTTTTCTCCGCTCAAAAGCCCATTGCACCCACTGAACAGCCTATACCTCTTTCTACCGCCTCCTCTCACTCTTTTCACCCTTTGCCTGAGCACGAACAGACCAGACGATCAGAGTTTGTAAATAACTCGTTTATCCAGCTCTTGCACCAGCACCAACTGGTAATGAATACAACCAATTGCTGGGTGTGTGGGTTAATGCCCCATACCATTAACAAGGGTATTCCCTACCTAGTGTTGCCGTACAGTTACAATGGATCGTCATGGGCATTCCAAACCATGTTCCTCTATGCTCTAGATACATACTCCCCTCGCCAACCGCGTTCCATCAGACCTATCACCAATAATAAGGCTTTGATGAAAGGAGTTGCCGATATGAGTAGGGATATCGATGCATACTCATCCATTCCCAAAGAAGAGCTGAGACCTTATGTAGGATGGAACGCGACGGGGTATAGTATTAGTCTGGGTGAAAGACAGCGAAAAATCTCATCTCCAATCTGGGTCGTACCCCACATGGGTCGGTTCTGCTTACAGGGTAATGGTCAGAATCCTAGAGCTCAACTGGGAAGGAGTGACTGTACTGAAACGTACACCTTCCCGTCACAGTTTTCCCCTGCGTTTTCGGCTGCCAAGGGCACCTATTTCATCTGTCATGACCGAGCATATACATGGCTGCCCCCTGATTTCTCGGGCACATGTTATATTGCGAACTTGCTACCGCCGACATTTACTGCCGCCTCTGACTATCACAAGACCAGAGTTGTGAGAGGCGTGATTAGTAAGGAGGATACTGCCGGTCAGGAAGCAGGAGACTTCTTCCTGGGTTTCCTGCCGTTTTGGGGACCTATGGTCAATAGTAGGAACCTGAGACAGCTGACACGTGTGGTTGAATCCACTGTCAATGTAACGGCTGGTGCCCTTAGTAATCTGACAGCTGACCTCCAAGCGGATCGCCTTATGACTCTACAGAACCGCATGGTTCTAGACGTTATTCTTGCAGACCGCGGTGGGGTATGCAAGGTCATCCAATCCAGTTGCTGCATTTTCATACCAGATAATGCTCCAACAGTGTATCAAGCCATCTCCAAGCTCCATAAAATATCTGAATCCATACACGTGGATAAGGGAGATTGGTCACTGGTGGGGTGGTTCTGGGAATTGATATCTGCCTGGGGTTGGAAAGTTCTGATGGTCATTGGAATGATCTTAGCCATTCTTTTCCTGTTCTGTCTGTGCATACAGTGTGCTCCTGCGATATGTGGTCTCTGTGCTACATTATGTGTAAGGAAACCTGTATCGAGGGACGAACTAAGCAATAGGATGATGCTACAGCAACATCTCCATGACTTCGTGAACATTGACCTAGACTCGGATTAAGATGAGTATAGTGATTGCCTATGTAAGGGCAAAAGGAGGGTCTGTCGTACTTTAATATTCGGGACCGCGTAGGGGACAGGGCCCTACCCCTGTCTATCTTGGTATTAGCGAACCGCAAATGGTAAATGCGGCATGTACGAGTGCTTTATATACCGTTCTAGCTATGAATGCACTGTGTACACGTTATTCTGCTTCACTACGCGGGTTCCATTTTGGAAGCAGTGGCCATCTTGTCATTGCCCTCACATAGGCTATAATGGAGTAAATACGGGCCTCACAGTACATGGGCTTTCCCTCTGACTTCTCTGTGACCTGGGCAGCTGGCTCTGCTGCCCCGGGTCAAACCGGTCTCACGAGCTCCCCTTCCTCCGTCCACCTGTGATTAGCATCAGGGCTTGACCCGTCATAAAACCCTTTCATTCTACACAATCCCCTGGCTAATCTCTTCCACACCTGCTTGTTCCTGCTTTATGACTTGTTTCCCAAAACAGGAGATGCTCATGTTTATTGGGGGGTCTATTTACATCAAACGTGGGATCTGAACCTTACTGTGTAAATCATTGTGGGCTGGCCGAACTGGAATGTGGGATGGTCATCATGACTCTGCTTTTTCGTTTGTAATGTATATCTTTATATGGCCATATCGTAAACCAAGGAATGTGTGCCTGGAGCATGATATTTTGTACTTAAGGAGAAGTCCGTTCCTATGATTTTCAGCAGTCTCCTGAGAACATACACGCTGTTGTACTTCTAGGATACCTGTCATTGGTCTGCAGCCAATAAACAAATCTTTGACTTCACCCAGAAGACTCTGTGTTTCTGTAGGTCCGGAACAGGGTGAACCCAGAAGTCATAGGGTGTGTGCCCCTGCACCGCTGGGTCTAAAATACCCAGTACTTCACCTGCAGTAGTCTCTCTGGTCCATCTTCTTTCTGCTTTGCTCATGCTTGTCCATTTGCACTTCCTTCTATTGCTCCCTTTCCTTCCACCACTCTCTCCACATTCTATGGGGGATATTCTCAAGAACGTGTGAAAATCATCGCAAAATTAGCTTAACGCAACTTTGCACATTGCAGTCTATCGTGAGAAAATAACACTGTGGTATTCTCAAGCCGGCGGGCGGTACCATGCGATAGGCTCACGATAACACGTCAAATGACCGTGATAAAGTCAACGCGACGCCGCATGAATGCGAAACCCGAACACAAAAAAAGCTGGGATGAGGCCATTTGCGATACAAAAATCAGCGAAAACCAGCGTCAGGCCTGCAATTCCCACGCGTCATGCGGGAAAATGCACTATAAAAGCAGAGAAAAACAAAGGGAGAAAAAAAGAAACTGTGCAGCACCATGGATGCACCCGGACCAAGTGCAGAGGCCAACACGAACGCCACAAGCCCCACAGACCACCAGCAAGGAACCCCGTGGTCAGGAAAGGCCAAGGAGAAGAGGAAGAGGCAGATGGGGGCAGTCCGCAGGAAAACCAGATCAGCGTCACGGAGGTGACAGAACACTACCATCCACTGAACGTCAAAATGACAAACGTGAATGCAGTCGGAGTGTCAAGGAGGTCTATGGAGGAGGACAAGAGGTGCTGGCATGATGTGAAAAGCCAAACCAAGCACAAACCCGCTGCCAACAGGAAGGCAGCAACGGCAACAGGAGGTGGGAGTCCTGCACCACAGGAGGAGCTGGAGGAAACGGAGGCAACAGTCATCAGGGTGGAGACAGCGCAAGAAGTTGGGAGTCCGGACACAGCTCGATAGGACCTGACAAAACATCAACAGGGTGAGTAACGACCAGGGCCTGGGGGGACAGGGGATGGGCATAATGTCACACATGCACAAAGATGTGTAGCACACTGCACATCGACAATGACCCTGGATCATGTCCCTGATCCCCGTGGCACACTGCAGCAAACACATATAGCAATAACAGCACATCCGAAGACAATGTGGCACGAAGTACAACACCAACACTGCAGAACAGAGGACACAACTGTGTACGCACACGCGCAGAAAAAGTCCAATCACATCTAACATAGCAGGAAACTGTGAGATGTAAATGCATGTGTACAACCACACATCGGTCATGTAGTCCAAATGTCCACTGTCCCGCATCAAATATACAGGACCTCCCAAACAGTCACAATGTACATTGGCACACAGTCTGCATGTAAACTAGAACAATGCACCAACATACATGTCAACACAATGTCAACATGCATCTCCCCTTCACTTGCAGTGGGACAAACAACACCTCCAGCAGAGCAGACCAGACTACTCATCAGTGATGCTGGAGAGGACCACCACACCTTCGACACCGACGCCCTACAACAGCCTATGGACATCTTAGGCAACCGACCCCCAGGAGAAGGGCAGCCAAGCTACACAGAGGAGATCCCAGCCCCTGCACAGACCACACAGCAGGAAGCACCTGCCACCACGACTGGCTCCCAACACTTCACCTAGGCACACATCGCGTTCCAGTGCCAGGTGCCAGAATGCCAAAAGAAGGTGGCCGAACAGGTGTGGGTGAGGTCAAAGCTCATGGAAGCCGAAGTAGATCACATATGTTGGTGTTCAGGTCCCATAAGGGACACCCTACACCCACAAAGGATACTGTTTGATGAGAATGGATCCTTTACATACCATAAAACAGAGATGAAGAAAAGAGCTAAAAGTCTACAAGCGGCCTTTCGTTTACTTCACAGCTCCTTGGGAGGCCCAACTTATACCCCATTAATAAAAGTAATAAAAGCGAAATTGCTCCCTAGCCTTACCTACAGAAGTGAAATTCTTTGTGGTTTGGATTCTACATTACTATATAATGCTATTGCAAAAACCTTTAAACACCTGTTTCGACTTCCTCCAAATGTATCCCCTGCTCAAATCAGGTTGTAATTTTGCTTCTGCAATCAACAACATGCAAGAATGGGTCAGTATGTTAAGACTTGGAAACCCATCAAAACCAATATCAATAATCCAATGTCAATTGCTGAGATCTGGGAAATGTCCTTAACTGCACAAAGTTTTGAGAAAATAATTAATAAATCAGTAAAACACTTGTCCCTTTTGAAAGATAAAGAACTGTTTATTAAACGATCTCATGCATGGATGTTGGTGCAGAAATATACAAGTCTTAAGGTTCAACCATATTTAGAAATACCATGGTCAGTACAAACGAAGAATATATTTATGAAAGCAAGATTCGTAAACCTGCCAGGCCTAAAACATGCAATGCCTTGTTTGAGACCCTCTATGCCGGCTCCCTGCAGACTATGCAAGTTATGGGATGAAAGTATTATTCATTTGGTTTGTATATGTCCAGTAATGATGGAGGAAACAAAACGATACCTGAAAAACTACTTCATTGATAGAGGTGTTCGTACATGTAGAAATGCTATGGTAGTCTATTTTAGACCAACGGATACTAAAATGAACAACAATTTTACTAAATTTCTGATACTTGTAAAAATAAACTGGATGCTTGTGAGCTGAGCCCAGTAATTCTGGAAATCCAAAATAATTATCGAAAAATATTGTACCATACTGATTAATTTGCACATAAGTAATTAAATAATAATTGTTTTTATCCATATTAATACTTGGAAAAATGATGGACTGATGTAATGTTTATAAATTATATTCCAGGACCTTTTGAGAAAATTAACTTGAGACTATTAGGCTTTTTAGAATTATTTGTTTGTTAAATTTTAACTGGTGTGTTTTTAAAGATTGTTCTAATTGTGAGATTTTTAAAAGTGTACATCCAGTCCATAGACTCAGTCGCCACCAAAGTTCAACCAGAAAGTGTCAATCGCTGTTGAGGAACAGAGTTAGTGGCACCGGAGCTGAAGGGGTATGCAGTCTGAGATGAGGCCAGTACACTGATATGAAAGCTGCCATAAATAAATCAAGACTGTGTTCCCAATGTGTGACCTACTCGACCGCAGTGTAGGCTTGAGGCAGCGGTCAGCAGGGGTCCACAGTCACGTGTCGTTGGCACGCGATGCTCAGAGTTAGTGACACCAGAGCAGTTGTTGGCCGCGTTCGATCACCTCCATAACGAGGATCCTTTTTTCTCCGGACTGCACCACGTCTTCCTCTTACTCCTCTCCATGCGTTCAATGATATGAACTCTGCCATACACAAATCAAGACTCAGTTCCAACTATGTGACCTACTCGACCGCAGTGTAGGCCGAAGGCAGTAGTCAGCAAGGGACCACAGACAGGTGTTGTGAGGATGCTATGCACAGAGTTGGTGGTACCACATCGAAGGGAGTACAGTGTTATGAACTCTTCCATAAAGTGTGTACTCTGCCATTGCGTAATCAAGACTCAGTTCCAAATGTGTGACTAACCTGGCAGCTGTGTAGGCCGGTGGAGTATGTCAACGAGAAAGGAGTACTGCGGGCCTGTGCAGCGGAGGCCGTGATAATCTGCGGATGCTGCTAAGCTCACCGGCCTCAGGCTTGGGGCTTGCGCCGGCATGTGGTGGGCCCTCCTTGACACATGCCGGTGTCAGCAGGTGGGCAGTGAGGCCTGGCTGTGCAGGGGCGGGCATGACGGGTCGGGAAACAGCAGCCCGGGGTGCAGCAGGAGCACAGGATCACAGGCAATACTGCTCTCGGCGACGGCATCAGCCTCGTGGTGGGTAGGGAGGCGCTGCCCTTGCAGACACATTGGGCATTCTGGAAGAGAAGCGCAACAGGACACATCTGGGATTTATCGTTTATGTTGACAGATTGTGTCACCCTTGAAACGCAAGCTATTAATATGATCCCTCCTATGGAGTGAGGCTCCACCTGATTAGTTTAAGGTGAGAGATTACAGAGAAACTAATATCTTGAATACATTGTGGAAGTAATAATGTGATAGATTTAATTTACATCAAAAGAATTGTGATATTCTCTCTCTATCTTTTTCAAATATAGTCATACATCACCTTTATAACGTTGGCTGTCCTCTATCTCAGAAGCCATCCGTCAGTGGTTTTTATTGCGACATGAGTGTAGGTATCTACACCGTATGACTATATAAATAAGTTATGGTTTATGACAGAGAAACCACACAATATCTTTGGGGGTCCCTAAATAAAAAAAAAATTGTAAATTAGTTATGTCATATGATGGGTGTCTCCTTGATTAATCTTATCAGTGTGACAGTGTGACGATTGAGGAATGATCTTTCCTTCGACCATAGTGTTGCCAGTGGGATGTTGGAAACTTTTAGGTTACATTACAAGTAAATATGTTGATTTTAGGTTTATAATGCCCAAATAGTGATGTTTTGAGCAAATTGGATTTTTTCTTCTTGTTTTACTGAAAAGTATGTATATACTGTTTTTGCTTTGTTTTGTTTTTAATGTTTATATTATGTTTTGTGTTTAGGAATGATTACTAAATGTATTTAACGGAGGACAAATATTGCCAGTCCTGAGGAAGTTGGTCTTTATTATTTTACACCACCGAAACGCGTCGACGCATATGTTGTTGGGTGGAATTTGTTTTGGAACAGAACCCTAAGAGACTAGGGTGCATTGTCACCAGTTTGTTTCTGTTTACCGAAATTACAAATTTACACATCCGAGACACAATTTTGGTGCCTGTCATTGTTCCTCCTATTGTATAAATGTCTAAATGTTTAATTGTCATTCCTACATGAGCTAAGAGTTATATTTTATAACTTTTTTTATATACTATCTTTTTACTTGTCTTTATGTTTTAGGTCTGATCTATACCTTTTGATTTGTGATTGTCCTGTTTGATCCACTATTATAATGGGACTTTTTAATATGTCAATAAACTTCAATTGATGTTTTTTACGAAAGAAACATTTTCTACTGATAATTTTCCAACATTTCATATGGAGTGGTTATAATTGAGTATGCTAGTGTGCAACTGGATGAATGGAATAAGTGACTTCTATGTGGTGTAATTCTTTATATTAGTTCAAAGAACAAAGTCTTTTTAACTACATAGTTCCCGGTGCTCTATCCCTTTGGACTTTATTGAGCCCCTCTCCTTGTTTTGCAAGGTATATAGTACAACCAATTGGTTGGAGAGTTTCTTTCTCATTGACTGTTTTTTAACAGCATATCACCTATACAAATAGTGCAACATGGACCCATTTAAAACTTTTGGATTTTCAGAAGATCAATATAATAAGATCATTGGTACTGCTTTAAAAACAGGGAACAAACTTACTGTTGTGACAGGAAACAACGACAAATGGGGAAAAGCACTTAATCTTAAAAAGAAATTAATAAGAACTGAACTTCATGCCAAATTTCTAGTTGAATATCTAAAGGCAGGAGTGATTCCGATTGGACTACAGGTGAGAAATGAGCCTGGTTTATTTGTTGATAATAAAAGATTCTTGGAGACCTGGACACACATTGCCAACAGATGCAGTCGCGATTGGATTATTCTTATTATCGAGACTGCCCAAGAAATGATTATTATAGAGAAAAAGGAAATAGATGAATTAGAAAAACTTCTGTTTGAGAATACTGCATTAGAGGATGCCAAAAAAAGATTAGATGAACTCAACCTAGAGGTGAATGGGTATAAGGACTATCTAATTAATAAAAAGACTATCAAATTGAAAAAAGATGTTAATAAATTTAGTCTAGACTTGGTCTATCCGTATACCACAAAGGATTACTATTCACAAACTAGGGACCAGAGAGGAGCTAGACCATATGAAACAAGACCAATTTACTCTAGAGGTGGCAGAAAGGGGGTCACTTTCTCAGATACCTCGGGGTCCAGTAGTGAAGAGGAATCTTCCTCTAATGTTGACCAAGTTAATCATCATGCCCCACACAGCAATTACAGTGATTTTTTAGAGCACCGCCCGAGGAGGGGAACAAGGAACAACTCAGGTCAGGGGAGGGGACAATACCAGCGAAATCCCCCCCAGGAATATCTCAAAACTCGCAATCAACGGTATTGGCGTTAAATAATGAGGTCAACAACAAAATTCCTATAATTAACTTGTCAGATAGGGCCTTAACCTGTGGTAAATAATTTAATTACCGGTACTTAATTTGATGCGGAAAATTAATAAGAATAGCTCAGTAAAATAAGAGGCAGAATCCGTGGTATTAGAGATTCGGAACGGGCTTTATTCCTATACAAAGGAACACAATTCGAATTATGGGCCTTCTATTCCATCACCACGGAAGTTCAGGAAGGAAGGGACAATACATTATTGACAGGTAATCATTTTTATAGAAGAGGCATTTACAGTGAAACAGATGCAGGAGGCGTAACAGTTGATAACAGAGATAAAGACATACATGCGTAACTAAAATGGGTGTAACTAGGCGTAACTAAAGAACGTCATTAGGTATGATGTCACAAATGGGTGGTTCCATGAAAGAATTTCGCAATGTCAGCAAAAATCCTTGGCAGAGATGCGTGCGCAGCAGCATGACGTGTGATTTGACGTGCAACTAGGGGGAGAATGGGACTTGACATTTAGCTCTACATGTGGAGACAAAAGTCTGGGGTTATGTCAACCTAATCCCAAATCATATCTAATATCCTATGTTTAAAGAACTGTGTTATCCAAAAAGAGAGGTCTCTTAGGATAGAATCTTATTCTATACTGACTATACTGACTGTTAGTGCGTGTACAAGCGTCTAAGTGTCTACACTAGATGCGAGGGGGTAGGAATATTCCATGGTAACAGGGCTATGAATTACTTGCATGAGGGCAGCGAGGCCTGGCCCCTTTGCGCGGTAGCTGGAGGAATGTTTACCTAAACTACTAGACAGGAATGCATCGGATGAGGGGCGGAGGAGATAATCTTGAAGGTGAAATACAGTTTTCTGGCAGGCTACGGGCTGGATCAGGCACCGTTAGCCGCGCAGGGAGTAAGACAAAGTTCATGGTCACAGATGCAGGCTCAGACTGGAGCTTTCAGAGGCAGAAGGCAGGAAAAGGCTTGGTGGCAGAATCAGGGCCTACTCGCCTGGACTGTAAAATGGGATAAATGAACCATATAAAGCCGGTGGCCTTTCATACTTAGGAATAGAATATCCGGCCCATTCATGGCGGATCTGAAAGAGGACATGTTGACGGTGGACGCACATGTATTTGCGTCTTCATAACTGGAACTGGAGGGAACATACATGTACTTGTGACTTATACATGAAACCGTTGGGGTCCAAGATAGGGGACATAACCGACCATAAAAATCCATATTTCCACATTCCCTCCTTGTCCCCTACTGGCCCTTAGGAGATATCAATCTTCATCAATCCATCGATCTGTTCATATAACATCATTTGTTCTTCTTTCTTCTTCCGGGATCTCGAACGAAAACTTGGATGTGGGATACACGAGGTGGCACACAGACCACAAATCGCTGGCCCACATTGTAGACATAAGCAGCAACTGAATAGTATGAGAAAGCCAATACCTAGGAAGGAGAGCATTCTCCATCCCCAGGCTGACAACACGCCCCAGAACCAACCGGACCAAGTCCAGGTGCCTGGACTCTGGTGTATCTGGCTTACAATCTTATGAAGGCGGGTTATGGCTTTATATACTGACGGTGAATTTTCTGGTATGAAAATGCAACAACTTGATCCGATGACCCTACAAGCTCCGCCCCTATCGGCCAGGATGACGTCAAGGACAAGACGATTTTGAAGCACAACAATCCGCATAGCAGACTGCTCTTCTGTTAAATTGCCTAAGGCGGAAATAGTTTCGTTCACTACTGCTTCAAGGGTTCTGGTTAATCTACGTATCAATTTACTATTAGTGACTGTACCTATATAGGGAAAGAAACCTTTATTGAAATCTGTGTATTTTTCCCATGCTGTTTCAGTGTAATCGACGATTGGGAGATCTCTCTGCTGTCTATTGTGTACTAAATGAGTATTTCTATGATAATCAGGAGGAGCTAGGAAAACAGGTGGTAGGAGGAATGCTATGTAACAGGTACCATCCCAATCTAGAGGTAGGCGTATGTATGCGGTCTGGCCACATATAAAGTAGGAATGACGAGAAGCTCTAAATGTAGACTTGCCTTGATCACTGAATTTTATCACAGTGGTGCATTTACTATGGCCCATGTGTATGGAGCCATTCTTTCTTATACATAGTTCCCCTTTTACTGGGAATACGGACATGGCGGACAAGATTGGTGTAGCTTCAGATTCAACGTTCAGGATCATGAGGTTAAGTGTAAAATTACCTAATCCGTATACTTCATTTTCTAGATCAGTTCCTGTTCTTTTTGGGAAGTCCCTCCTTGTTAGGGTAGCAGACTTTAAGCAAAACTAAGTTCAGGTTTCCCCATACCCAGTTGTCTTGATAAACTGCGGAATCCGAATCTAGGGAATTGATCAAACTAAACCATGCTCCACAGGAGCCATTGTGTGTGAACGGATAGGGAAAGAGGGGCAAAACTCCCTTATAGTTCTGATAGGGAGGGAGTCGGCCACATATCCAACAATTTGTAGCATTGCTAGTCTGATGGGAATGATGTAACATACTAATAAAAGTGTTATTGCGCAGCGCAAATCTATAGGACAACTCATGCGGGGGTAATTCACTAAAAGAATGTTCAGCAGTAACATTGTAAACATGTTTAGAAATAGGATAATATATGTGCAACAATATACTTGCAGCGATTATTAAAAGACTTAAGAAAAACAAAATTAATAACGTCACTGTGCAATGACTACGCAGTGATTTACAGTACGCATGCCTTTTCAACTGCATCTTTCGGTTTCTTTCTCTAGTCAGGTCTAGGGGATACATGTCAGAGACAAATTCGACCGATTCACCTTGGAGAGGACTTAAACAATCAAATTGTCTGACTTATTAGACCGTAATTTTAGTTTGTATAGTTCTTTATCGCTTTGTTCAACCAAAGGAAGCTTTGAGTCAATCGGTGAAGACACGCGAGGTGTAACGTTTACATCAGACGGTAGTCCATGAAATTTCTTGATATGACTTGAATGTAACCATCCTTTGCGACCCTCGATCTTCACGGCTGTCCTCGTGGTGAGTAGTACAAGTTGAGGCGATTTCCACCTAGGATCCAGCTGAGTCTTCCGGTCAAAATTACGCACTAACACCAGGTCCCCGGGAACTACGTCATGGGGTTTCACCTCGGTGTTGTCGGGAAAGGCTGCAGCTACCTGTGAACGACAAGATTGTAGTGCAGACATCAAGGAAGCCAGGTAATCTGTCAGCATATTACAGTCAACATCAGTTATTTTGCGTGGTATAGGCGTCCCCCACATATTTGGTGGTCTGCCAAAGATCACCTCATAAGGGGATAGCCCTGTTCGAGAGTGCGCTACCATTCTCATGTAAAAGAGTGCAACTGGTAAGGCTATTACCCAATCGACACCTTTCTCTCTACATATTTTGGACAATCTAATTTTCAGAGTTTGATTATGTCGTTCCACGAGACCTGCTGCCTCGGGGTGTCGGACACAGTGAAATCTCCATTGATAGCCTAACAAAAGTGAAACGTGTTTCATTAGTTCGGATGAGAACGGCTGTCCGTTATCTGAGTAGACAACACGTGGTAAACCGTACCGTGGGAAGAATTCTCGAACTAACTGTTTGGCAGTAGTCGGGGCAGTGTAATCTGAAACCGGGTATGCTTCTGTCCAACGGGAAAGAGCACAGACAACTACGAGAACATATTTGAATCCTCGACATCGTTCCATCTGGATATAATCCATCTGGAGGACTTCAAAAGGGTGATCAGGAGGCTGAAATCCACCCTGTTCTACGGGAATGCTTTTACCTGGGTTAAACTGACAACAGATCATACAGGTACGAACTTTTTGTTTAGCTGCTGCTCGTAAATGTTTGTTGAACCAAATGTGTTGAATGCTGTCTAGCATAGCTTTTTCTCCTAGGTGCGCTGGACTATGTATTGTATTAATGATAACTTGAACCATAGAGTCAGGAAGGAACCACACAGATTTTTCCTTCGTCATCCATCCTTGATCCGTTTGGATCCCTCCTAACTCAGTCCATTTCTTTATTTCATCTGGTGTAGCATGTGTCTGTATGTCAATTACGTCAAGAGCGGGATCCTTAACCGTCATGCAATGTGTTGGTGTCAGAACTATTGTCTTTGTCATGTCAGACATGTGAGTTTGAGCAGTCTGTTTAGCTGTTCTGTCAGCTAGATCATTGCCTTGGGAAATGATATCAGTAACTTTCGTGTGAGCTTTACATTTCATAATTGATATTGCAGTGGGTAGATGTATTGCATCTAATAAGGCATGAATGAGGGGTCCGTGCTGAATGTGGGCACCGTGAGAAGTTAAATAACCTCTCTCTCGCCACAGCACGCCGAAGTCATGTACAACTCCGAATGCATAACGTGAATCAGTGTATATGTTGACTTTCTTATTTGTGGCTTGAATACAGGCTTGTGTCAGAGCGATGAGCTCTGCTGCTTGAGCTGACAAGGTATTTATGCAATATGTTTCAATGACTTTAGTGTCTGTTGTAACTGCATACGCGGCCACTAGCTCTCCTGTACTTGTTCTCATACATGAACCATCTACATACAACGTCAGGTCTGGATCTGACAATGGGATATCTGTCAAGTCTTGTCTGGGTTTCGTCGTGATAGTAATAACTTCAATACAATCATGTGCTAGTGGGTCTGTTCCGTTTACTGGCAAAAGTGTGGCAGGATTCAATGTACTACAACGTCTGATTTCTATGTGTGGCTGAAACAATGTCAATTCGTAACCGGTAAGTCTTGCTATAGTCAAGTGTTGTGTTTGCGTTCGGTTCACAAGAACCTCTACTGCGTGTGGTACTTGTACTGTCAATGGATGTCCTAATACTATGGCATCGCTTTGTCTGATTGCTAAAGCTGTCGCTGCCACTGATTTCAGGCACGCAGGCAGAGCCTGAGCTACGGGATCTAATGTACTAGAAAAATAAGCACATGGTTTGTGTGATCCTGCTTGTTCCTGTGTGAGTACTGACAAAGCAGTACCTTCGCGTTCTGTAACAAAGAGCGTGAAATGTTTATTGTAACATGGTGTTGCTAAAACAGGTGCTTGACATAAAGCTTTCTTTAGGCTTTCAAAAGCTTGTGTATGTTCCTGAGTCCAAGGGAGGACAGTCGATGTGGCCGCCTCCTGTGTTGTCAACTGAATGAGTGGTTTTGCTAGAAATGCATACTGAGGGATCCACTGCCTACAATATGAAGTGAGGCCTATAAAAGCCCGTACCTCCTTTTGTGTCTTGGGTATTGGCATGTTAGCAATTAACTGGATGCGATCTGACGTAAGCTGCCTTCCCTCCTTGGACAGCGAGTGCCCAAGGTAAACAACTCGCTGGACACAGAATTGCAGCTTAGAAGGGGACACCTTGTGCCCCTTTTCGGCCAAAAATTGTAAAACCGTCAGTGAAGCTTTTTCACATTCAGTTTCGCTTCTAGCGGTGATCAGCAGATCATCGACATATTGAAGCAGGGCACCATATATGTGGTAAATAATTTAATTACCGGTACTTAATTTGATGCGGAAAATTAATAAGAATAGCTCAGTAAAATAAGAGGCAGAATCCGTGGTATTAGAGATTCGGAACGGGCTTTATTCCTATACAAAGGAACACAATTCGAATTATGGGCCTTCTATTCCATCACCACGAAAGTTCAGGAAGGAAGGGACAATACATTATTGACAGGTAATCATTTTTATAGAAGAGGCATTTACAGTGAAACAGATGCAGGAGGCGTAACAGTTGATAACAGAGATAAAGACATACATGCGTAACTAAAATGGGTGTAACTAGGCGTAACTAAAGAACGTCATTAGGTATGATGTCACAAATGGGTGGTTCCATGAAAGAATTTTGCAATGTCAGCAAAAATCCTTGGCAGAGATGCGCGCGCAGCAGCATGACGTGTGATTTGACGTGCAACTAGGGGGAGAATGGGACTTGACATTTAGCTCTACATGTGGAGACAAAAGTCTGGGGTTATGTCAACCTAATCCCAAATCATATCTAATATCCTATGTTTAAAGAACTGTGTTATCCAAAAAGAGAGGTCTCTTAGGATAGAATCTTATTCTATACTGACTATACTGACTGTTAGTGCGTGTACAAGCGTCTAAGTGTCTACACTAGATGCGAGGGGGTAGGAATATTCCATGGTAACAGGGCTATGAATTACTTGCATGAGGGCAGCGAGGCCTGGCCCCTTTGCGCGGTAGCTGGAGGAATGTTTACCTAAACTACTAGACAGGAATGCATCGGATGAGGGGCGGAGGAGATAATCTTGAAGGTGAAATACAGTTTTCTGGCAGGCTACGGGCTGGATCAGGCACCGTTAGCCGCGCAGGGAGTAAGACAAAGTTCATGGTCACAGATGCAGGCTCAGACTGGAGCTTTCAGAGGCAGAAGGCAGGAAAAGGCTTGGTGGCAGAATCAGGGCCTACTCGCCTGGACTGTAAAATGGGATAAATGAACCATATAAAGCCGGTGGCCTTTCATACTTAGGAATAGAATATCCGGCCCATTCATGGCGGATCTGAAAGAGGACATGTTGACGGTGGACGCACATGTATTTGCGTCTTCATAACTGGAACTGGAGGGAACATACATGTACTTGTGACTTATACATGAAACCGTTGGGGTCCAAGATAGGGGACATAACCGACCATAAAATTCCATATTTCCACAAACCAGCGAGGAAATAGAAGTCCTGAGTAGAGGATTTACCTTTGCCCCTACATCTAATGTTAACAAATTCACTTTAGAAAAAGACCTCAGGGCGTTTTTTAGAAAAATTAGACTAACTAGATTCTTTGAAAATAGGGAATATGTCACCCCAGTAAATATCTCAGGTTTAAAAGGCAGATATACGTTTACGCCCCCAGTAAATTCAGTATGCAAAAACGTAGAAATATTTGAACACACTATTGATGCTAAAATAAAGGGTATACTTAAAAATGCCTTCCCTGACAATAGCAATATGGCTAAAACCTTGAGAACAGCCCTTAAGGGGTTAAAAGATGATTTAAATTTAACAATCAAACCAGCAGATAAGGGCGGCGGGATTGTGGTCTTCAATACAAAAGACTATGATCAAAAAATGCTTGCACTACTGGGAGTAGGTGACCACTACATTAAAGTACCCCATTCCAAATTGGAGGATTTGCACAAACGTGTTAGGGATGTGCTTCAGGAAGCAGAATTAAATAATTGGATATGTGATGCTGAGTTGAGTTTCCTTAAAAATGAGAATACCTTAACCCCTGCAATTTATGGACTTCCAAAGATCCATAAACATCAAACAAACCCTCCGATGCGACCCATAGTCAGTGGTATTGGTTCTCTCTTAGAACCTTTTAGTCAATATGCTAACTCTTTCTTAAAACCTCTAGTGACTAAACAAAAATCTTATGTCAGGGACTCAGCACATATAATTTCTATGCTTGAGGGCACCCGCTTTGACGAGAATAAACAATATCTGGTGACCCTCGACATCGAAGCTTTATACACAAAAATCCCCCAGGATGACACAATTAGGGTTGTCAGCCAACTGTTAACACCGGAGGCCATTAGGGGTGCCAATAAAGCTTTCATAATTGAGTGCATCACCTTGGTTCTTAAGAATAACATGTTTCTATTTAAGGAAGACCTATTCCTCCAGCGCAAAGGTCCCAGCATGGGTGCTACCTGTGCGCTGAGTCTGGCTTGCCTCTATGTAGGTAGCTTCGAGGACAGACATGTCTACAATGAGGCGGCGCCATTTTATGAAAACATCTTGATGTGGCGCCGCTTCATTGATGATATTTTTTTCATCTGGGAAGGGGAAGAGGCAGTACTTTTGGAATTCCTTGAATGGCTTAACCTTGGTGATGCCAACCTTAAATTCACGGCTCAATATGGCAATGTTTCTGTCAACTTTTTAGACATTACTATAAAGAATACCACTGGCATACTTACTGTAGAACTATTTACGAAGCCAACAGATAAAAACACATTGTTGCACTACAAAAGTTATCATCCTAAGGCCCAGAGAGATAACATACCTTTTGGTCAATTTCTCTGTTTGCGGAGAAATTGTACATCACTCGATGATTTTTACAAACATTCTGAATCTCTCAAAAGTAAACTAATAGATCGTGGATATCCAAAAAAGCTAATTAAACAATCGTTCAAACGAGCTAGATTTTATAATCGAGAGAGCATGTTGGAACAGAACCACTCAAAACAGAAGAAGAAAACTGAGGGGTCAGATAAACGTTTGGTTTTTGTAACACAGTTTTCTAATATTAGCAACAAACTTAAGAACGTGGTTAACTCTAATTGGCATATCTTAAATGAAGGGATGGAGATTGAGCTCCCCAAACACCTTTTTGCATTTAAACGCAATGACAATATTCGTAAAAATCTGGTCACCACCTATAGAGTGAATAAGCCTCAAGTACAATCCTCTTTAACTATGCGGAAATTAATAGGTAGTTTTCCTTGTGGCACGTGCAGTATTTGCGAACATTGTCAGACCACAAAATCTGTTACCTACAATGGATTTACAATGCTATCCAAAGATATGAGTAACTGCAGAAGTTGCAAAGTGGTTTACCTTTTGCTTTGTCCTTGCGGACTAGCTTATGTGGGTGAAACCGGAAGAGAGCTTAGATTACGCTTACTGGAACATCGATCAGCACTTAAAACCAACAAACAAAATGCCCCCCCTTGTTGAACATTATAGTTTAGTGAAGCACAAACATACAGAGTTCAAGTGGTTTGTGATAGAAAAAATCACAGGGAATCTCAGAGGGGGTAATTTGGAAATGAAAAGGAAGAATGGAGAACAATGGTATATTTCCATCCTTAATACCATTAGTAAAGGTCTCAAGAGTCAACACCAAAGAGGACTGGATGAAATTAAGTACATAGAAAATTACTCTAGTGTCACATAATATGGGCTCAATAGTGACATTATAGCCCATTTTTCCTTTGGATATCTGTTTACGTGATCGTCATTTATCTGGATTATAATAACACTAGATAAAGTAATCCACCCACTTTCTCATTCCTTTTTGTATTAATGATACCTTTACCACTCATTAATATCACTATATCTATAGACATCAACAACGCCGATGTTTATATATCTGCACCATAATGATACGAGAGTAAGCATTTTTTGACTACTCCACTCTGTCATGAATGATATATTTATAACTTACTGTACCAATATAGATCGCACAAACATCAATAATACCATCTATGTGGGTGGCTGGCAACGTTTCTCTAGTGAGCTTCTTGATATTGGATCTAAAGTGCATAGCACCGTTTAGTCTGTATAACTCACAAATCAGATTAACATTCACCTGTGCTACAGTGAATGTACTAATAACGCTGCGTGATATTTAAATTTAGACACGTGTCTCTCCCTAGGGTTATGCAGATTGCGACTCTGTATTGGTATGCGATCATCCTGATGGCTGAACTTAGGGTACTTTTAAAGTCCTAATATCGGTAAGTTTGGACGCGGACGGGTTGAACCTTTTCACCACATCAAGATGGAGCCCGTCATAATACTAGTCAATGGACCATTGTTGATCTATGCGGTTTAGTCCTTTCCCTCTTTCACCTTCTATGATCGAGATCACGTGATCGGACATGAGTACTAAACGGTGTATTCAGATGAGAGGCGTGGACCTTACGACGTTTGTTTAAACACGAATACTGAACTACTAAGGTAAGAAATAGTTAGCCTTAACTATAAATTTGGACCCTCGAGATAAAACATTGGGGACTATGAGTTTACAAGATACCCTATTTGTCAGGATCCTTGCCTTCACTGCACAAAGGGAATTAAGACTAGCACTGTGCTCGACCTTGAAGATATATCTAGCGCCGCCATCACGAGAATGGTGTTTGTGACAATAAGGAGTCGCTAACCGCCTTTACTAATGCAGGCTGTATGACCAGCGTCACTATAAAATAGGCGGGTTGCTTTAATAAGGCGTTTCCAATGTTAGGAACAGCGTTTCTGTTACAAATCCGTCCCATGTGATTGGATTAATCTAAATTTCATTTTTACCTTGCTTTTAGCCTTATCCAGGTTTTCGGGTAGAACGGAAAATTACCCTCTTGCCGTACAAGGACGGCTTTTTCAGATGACGTATGGCCACTCTAATTAGTGAATCAAAAGTGTTTTCAAATTGAGGGTAAGTGGCTCTGACAAAGTTTAAATATGAATATATCTATCAATCAATATTCATATTCTTAACGGGACACATTTGGGATTTATTGTTTATTTATACAGATCGTGTCACTTTTGAAGTGCAACGGGACACGTCTGGGATTTATCGTTTATGTATACAGATTGTGTCACCCTTGAAGCGCAAGCTATTAATACGATCCCTCTTATGAAGTGAGGCTCCACCTGATTAGTTTAAGGTGAGAGATTACAGAGAAACTAATATCTTGAATACATTGTGTAAGTAATGTGATAGATTTAATTTACATCAAAAGAATTGTGATATTCTCTCTCTATCTTTTTCAAATATAGTCATACATCACCTTTATAACGTTGGCTGTCCTCTATCTCAGAAGCCATCCGTCAGTGATTTTTATTGCGACATGAGTGTAGGTATCCACACCGTATGACTATATAATTAAGTTGTGGTTTATGACAGAGAAACGACACAATATCTTTGTGGGTCCCTAAATAAGAAACATTTGTAAATTAGTTATGTCGTATGATGGGTGTCTCCTTGATTAATCTTATCAGTGTGACAGTGTGACGATTGAGGAATGATCTTTCTTTCGACTATAGTGTTCCCAATGGGATGTTGGAAATTTTTAGGTTACATTACAAGTAATTATGTTGATTTTAGGTTTATAATGTCCAAATAGTGATGTTTTGATCAAATTGGAATTTTTCTTTTTGTTTTACTGAAAAGTATGTATATTTACTGTTTTTGCTTTGTTTTGTTTTTAATGTTTATATTATGTTTTGTGTTTAGGAATGATTACTAAATCTATTTAACGGAGGACAAATATTGCCAGTCCTGAGGAAGGTGGTCTTTATTATTTTACACCACCGAAACGCGTCGACGCATATGTTGTTGGGTGGAATTTTTTTTGGAACAGAACCCTAAGAGACTAGGGTGCATTGTCAGCAGTTTGTTTCTGTTTACCGAAATTACAAATTTACACATCCGAGACACAATTTTGGTGTCTGTAATTGTTCCTCCTATTGTATAAATGTCTAAAAATTTAATTGTCATTCCTACATGAGCTAAGAGTTATATTTTATAACTTTTTTTATATGATATCTTTTTACTTGTTTTAGGTCTGATCTATACCTATTGATTTGTGATTGTCCTGTTTGATCCACTATTATAATGGGACTTTTTAATACGTCAATAAACTTTAATTGATGTTTTTTACTAAAGAAACATTTTCTACTGATAATTTTCCAACATTTCATATGGAGTGGCTATAATTGAGTATGATAGTGTGCAACTGGATGAATGGAATAAGTGACTTCTATGTGGTGTAATTCTTTATATTAGTTCAAAGAGAAAAGTCTTTTTAACTACATTCTGGAAGAGAACCACGCCCAGAGCTACGTGCTTTTTATTCACACCCCTATGCTGGACCACTCCGCTCACGCTTACACGGTGGTACGTCACAAGCTACATTTCCGGGATATTCCCAACTGGCTGGGGTGACATGGTTGCGTCCACTGTCCACTACACGCCATACACCAGCAGTGCATGTGGACATCGACATGTCTGTGGTCTGCATACTGCAGTCTGTCCAGCACTTCTCCGCCACACTTGGCATTGTGTACCTTCTCATTCATGGGCCACTTGCCTCCGTCGCACATGCCTGGTTCCCACCTCTCCCCACATTCCGCTATTGTGTGGCTGAGGTGCCATGCCGTTGATGGCTCATGTACATGGCTAGCCCAGGTTGCCACAGTAAGTTATGCTGTCATGTCTGGTGGGTGGGCATGTTGAATGTGAGTCTGTGACGTGTGCATTCCCAGAGTTGTGATTTGCATGATTGTGGAGTTGGGGTGTGTGGTGTGTTCATTTGCTACTTGCCAACGAGCAGTGCATTTCCATGGGTGCGATCCTGTTAGCGCTGGTTGATGATGGACTGTCGGTAGAAGTAGGAATCATGCACACTGCCTGGGTAGTTGGCGACGACGTTGGTGGCGATTCCCAGGTGGTCCACTGTTGCCTGCTCATTGATGGAATGCGTGTGGTTTCTGTTGAGGTAATTGTGTGCAGTGTCACCAGGATGCACAAGTAGGACATGTGTGCAGTCAATTGCCCCCTAGCATATGCGGGAAGCTTGATATGGCATAGATGCCTTGCTTGGTCTCCAGCTGTTCCTGCGCAGTGTGGGGGGAGTATGGGTACTGGGGTACTGAGCTGATGATGGCATCCAAGGCAGTTGTGATGAACTTGGATAGGGCTGCCTGTGAGACTCCTCTGACTCTGGCGGTTGTTGGTTGGAAGGTCCCAGAGGCCAACGTGTGCAGCACAGCCCCCAGCTTTGTCTGCAGAGGAATGTTGGTTGTCCGCTGTGTTGGTACCGTCAGCCTGTGGGCAATGGTGGTCAGGATGCATAGGGTGGTTGTCATTTTAGGCCTGTAGTGGGCAATGAAATGTTCTGGTGTTGGGTCTGTGTGGTTGGTGCTTTTTCTGAAGGTCCACTGTCTTGGTCTGTGCTGCCTCTGTGGTGGTCTGAGTGGGGGTGGCAGGGTGGCGGTCCTGGGGGTGGTGGTTGTTGTGGCCCTGTTGGGGCTCCGAGCTGCATTATCAGTGGCTTCATGGCATCTCTTGGTCTTGAGGTGTGGCTGTGGGCTGGGCTCCCTTTTCTGGTGCATGGTGTTGTCCGACTTTGCCCCAGGTCAGAACAGGTGTTAATTTCCTGCTGCTAACACGCCTTATCGCATGTTTTGTGATCTTATCACCAATCTGGCTGGTCGTTGAGAATGTTGAGGTGTGGTGTTGTTGCGGCTTTTTTCTGGGGAACACCTACTCTGCATCTCATTAGCGATAGTTGCTGGGGTCATCTGTGGCAATGTTTTTTGAGGATGCTATCGCCAGAAAACTGGTGATATCGCCTGTTTGCACCAGCCTGTGAATGGGGCTCTAACTTTATCGCCAATTTGGCTGAGATAATGTGCCGCTAACTCAGCAATAGATCCTTGAGAATATGCCCCAATGTTTTTCTCCATCTATCATCTCTATTTCCAAATCTCCCTCTTTGTATACATATACATCATATTTTGCTCTCGATTTCCCCTCTCTGATACTCACTCTATTTCATTCCTTCTCCCTATTTTCATCACCTCTTTGGTAACTTCATTCTCTGTGCTTGCTCCCTACTTGTCTTTAATTCCCACTGTTTCTCTTACTTGCCTTGCTAGCTCCCTTGTCCCCTTCTTCATGACTCCTTCCACAATAGTCAGTAGAAGGAATTGAAACATCAGTGCATTGACCACAGAAGAAGCAAGTAGATGGTGAAACATTCTTGAAAGATGTATGACCTTCTGTAAAGTGGAAGGCATGTCACATAATTTGTGATTCAAAGTATTAAAATGTATGGTACGTACAAAGATCCCATTACCAAAATAAAGATTTACCCATTACATTATATTTCACAACAGACCATTGCCCCTGGAAAGGCTGTAGTCTGTAAAGTGTCAGTCAAATATAAGGCATACCTGACTTGTGACGAATACTGCTCTAGCGCTTCTGGATAATCAAAGAACAATCTCATGTGGTAACGAAGAAATGTCCCAATTCTGCATTACATCTGAATTGCTGTTAAGGTTTGGGTTGTGATAGACACGGTATGAGAAAGGTCATGAAAAGTTCTGAATTGAGAACAACATGTCCCACAAAGTTGTGCAAACCTTTGTCAATGCAAATTCTTGTTTACCCTACCTGTTGTGAAAGCTGAGATGGGAATTCATAATATGCCTATTCAATTATTGGCCTCTCAAACAGTGAATGTCAAGAAGTGTGGGTTCTATGCCATTTAATATACCACATCCCTTTTGAGAATTGCTATTAAAGGCATTCAGGCCCTGAAAGAAAGAGGCCTGCTGAGAAACAGTGTTACTGCCCTGGCTGAGAAGTAATGATTCGGTCCCATCAAACCTTGCACTAAAATGTACTAAACTCATCACTGCACCTGAAAGTACCCGTTATTTCTCTTTAAAATGAATAGCACCTCTCCTGAGAAATGCTGTTATTTGTGCCTACTGTCCACCAACTTGAATCATACAAATTCAAGTATATCAAACAGGGTGTGGAGGGATGTTTTATATCATAATATAATTCTTGGCCTGTTTAGATGAGATTGTTATCAAATAATATAAACGTTAATTTACTCAGGCAGTCCTTCATACCAATCTTTTTCTAAGCCCTCCTTGGACCAAATCTTTAAAGCTGTTTGCGAATTGAAATTCATCTTACATATACAATGGCTTGAGCATGGGATTCACAAACAGTGATTTTAGATTGGAAAATATATTTACTTGTGCGTAATATATTCTTAACTCAGAAATGAACATCTACTCACCAGAAGGGCAGAGGTAGAAGCATTCTCCAAAATTATGGGTCACATTACGAAGCCAGCCTCTGTGCTAACAAACATTCTGAAATCCTTATCAAAACCAGTCTAGGACCTATCTAAGGTGGCACAGTCTTTGAGGCTCCGACTTCCTAGCTTCTCTCGTGGTGCCCTCAAGCACTATGTGACAGTCATGCTCTCATCTTTTATGAAAAAAAATCAAGAAAATCTATGATGAAGTGGAAAGCTCATGTCCTCTGGGTCAGATCATGGAGTTTATTCAGGAGTTCAGCTGAGCTAACTTTCCTCATTGCCCCCTGTGGAAGTACAGAAAACACTCAGTAATTTAAAGTCAGAATCGCTGATGACCCATGTCCACATACCATTTTAAAGTCTCACTCTTTGGCCCCAATTCTGTATGCAGCAATACATTTCTCTTTACAGTCGGGAACTATTTCACAGTTCTGTAAACAGAACATTCCTTCCTCATTGTTGAAAAACGCTGGTGTGGACATAACTGGAATTAAAAACTTTAGACTTATTGCTCCTCTTTTATCCCTCTCGAAGATCATGAGGCACTTTTTGGCTAGGGGACTTGTCTAAAGCCTTGATATTTTTGATCAGACCCAATTTGGTTTTAGAAAAGGTGACAGCATAGAGAAAGCTTTAGCCTTATTGACAACTCTGGACTTTCTTCATTCTACCTGGGATCAGAGTGTCCTGGCTGATCTTCTGTTGCTTGTCCTCTCCAAGACCTTTTGACACAGTGGACCATTCTGTTTTCATCAACTGACTAAAATAGAATGAGTTGGCTGTGACTAAGTTCATATCCTCTTTCTTAGGTTTGATTCAGTCAGTTTCCTTCACTCCTTTTTGGTTATCAAATTGGCCAATTAATTGAGTGTTTGTCTCAAGGGTCCATCTATCGCTGATCCTTTTTAATATATAAATATTCATTCCCTTGAGGAGCTGATCTGGAGCTTTGCCTTTCTATTGGTTTCCCATGCTGACAACATCCACATCCTTCTTAAGTTTCACAACTCAGGGGCTGATTATGATGGCGTAACCGTCACACCTTTGTAACGTGAATTACCCACCGCTATATTACTATGGTGGTGGGTATCGCGGCGGATGGAAAGTCCGTCTGCCGCCTTTCCACCGGACAGCAATCGTTACGATTGCTGGCCGGTCGCATCTTGATCAGGGGTGCGGGACCGCCGCATGGCAGGTGGGCAGTCCCGTTCCCGCTAGGATGGCGGGCGGACTCAGATCCGCCCGCCATCTAATAGGCCCCATAGTATCCAACTGTGTGTTACCCCTTCCAAATTGGTTACTCATGGTCCAGAACTTAATGATGGGCAATATTCCTAAATTGAAATAGAACAAAACAGAAATTCTTCAGGTTCAGAAACACCCCGACAGTCTTAAACCAAGCTCTTCGGTGTGTTTAGTGAGCAACTTTCCTGCACCAAAAAGACTAGGGGAGAGGGAAATCTGTGTCATTATGTGAATTTTCAGCAAAATGGCAAATAAATACATGAAATGGAAAAACGTAATTTCATGCTATACTGTAGAAAAAAATGCATCTGACAAATGTTGTGCCAAAAAACAGAAGCACCATGAACAATAATAACATTCTGTTGTTTTTGTGCATTTGCATTACATTTGTACTGCAAATGCCACACTCGTACATTTTTATCATGAATGGCAATGGCAGGTAATTCATGCAAAGTGGTATAATGGCATAATTCTGGGAATTACACATGAGTAGCATAACACGAAATTACCTAAATTATGCAAATTACACTGGAATAATTTGAATTAACCCAGACATAGCAAAAACATGAGCTTCCTGTTTGATTATGAGCTGTCTTTTAATGCCCAGAGAGAAAACTTGCACTTCTTGATTTACTCCATTCCTTCCTCAGAACAGTTTGTCTTCCCTCAATAATGCTTTCCTGTCTCAACTATGTAAATGCCCTCTACTTCACTCTTGCATATTATCAAAGTGCTAGATTCGAGAGAGTACAAATCATAGCTGTGCATTCTGGGTTATATTTATCATTCAGTTGCGTCGCACATTCATCACGCAATGGGGCGCAAGAGCGACTGAACTACTAAACCAGATTTATAAAGCCAGGCCACTGTGCGTGGACCTGCGTGGCTTGATAAAGCTAGACTAATGCAACGCGGCACAGCACTCTCCATTGCATTACTCTGCCCCAGGGATGTGTTCCATGTATGGAGAGTGGGTATTCCCACGCATCCAGACACTGATTTTGGTGCATTCCCAGATTTACCATTACTGGTAGAGCTGGGAATCTGTCAAAGTGCCGGGCCTCCCCAGGTGAGGGATAACAAGGAGCAATATTTTTGCTTCCCCTTGTTTTTTGCTCTTTCTATGTGTGCTGCATTTTGCAATACACAGAGACAGAGGAAAATGCCTTGGAGGACTGTGTTTTTTGTAGGAAGGCGCGCCTCTCATTGGCTAGCTGCCTGGCCTCTGATGCAGAGGTTACGTTTGTTTTCTCTAGTTTTCACTGTGCCATGCTTCACACTTTTTCTAACATACTTATTTTTTGTTCAAATCTAATTACCTATTTTGCAAAGCGACAGTTCTGTTTAGGGTCCTCGGGTTGTAGGCAGGCAATAAAGGCCTGCATGGATGTGCGAATTCCATTATTTTTAAATGGACTTTGAGAATACGGTTAGTGTCAGTAGCCATTTCAGGGCAGATGTATATAAGGTGAGACAGATCTTCTGTACTTGAGCCACACAGGCAACAGATTCTGTGTCCAATGTAAAGTCATGCAGTTTTTTCTGCTAAAGTAGGGAGAAAACCCAGGTGGCACGGTAGCTTTAGTTTTAAATGTAGCCGGAATGTACAAGCCATATATTTTGCCTACTTCAACTGGGCGTAACTGTTAAATACCATCCTGACACGAAATCTTTTTGCAAGCTCATCTTTATCCTTCAGTATGGAGAGCTTAGACATTGTGGGTTGAACAGTTTTTTGTTTTAAGAGCATGGTGTGTAACTGGCAGCTCCAATAGATTACCAAGTTGCAAATTTGCTAGAGATCGGAAGTACTATTTGAAAGTGCTGCTGTTAGTACTGTTGGTGTTATAGGTTGACCACAAATGTTATTGATGAAGCACGATTTTAAAAATCATAATACAGAACACATTTAGCGGTCTATTAGGATGGCGGATGGATGGCCGCCGCTGGGCCGGCGGCAGACATCCGTTCGCGATCGCAACCCGGAAAACCGTTGGTCACATTAGCATGGCGGCGATGACCACGGCTGTAAGAAATTCCGCCTGCCACTTTTCCACTGGTAGAAGTCCGCACACATGCCTGGCGGGTGGAGCTTGACCTCTAAAATTGGCCAGTGCAGGGCCAGGCTCCGCCGGCATAATTATGATGCTGGCGGTAGCCAGCCTTTCTGCTGCGGTGGAACCGTCATGGAAAATAATGCAGAGAATGTCTCAGAGGGCCCACTGCAGGCCTCCAATGTGTTGTGGGGGTTGGGTGTACTGGGTACCCCCCTACATGGCCCCGTACCAGATGGCAGGCACTCTGCAGTGCCTACCGCGCAGTGCAGGGATATGCATGACATGCTCCTTTTGACATCGGGGCTGTGCTGCTGGCAGCAGCAACCGCCGCAATGTTAAAGGCCGCAATCGTACCGCCGCGGTTGGATTTCAACTGCGGAGCATACTAATTGGACCGGCAGTTATGCCGCGGTAGTGGTTGGCGGTCTTTTCCCGCTACCATGGCAGTCTGGTTGATATTCCGACCGCCATCCTAATAGACCCCATACTGATTAATGACACAAAAAGCTGACAGTGCACTTTGCACACGTTAGACACAGGGACACATGAAACTGAGACAAGTGTAGTAGAAGCACCATAAAAGCCTGCTTTTAAATGCAAATGAAGAAAACAGACATGCAAAGCAATAATAACATATGCACGAGTTGTACTAAATAAGAGTTTCTTATGAATGTTATTTATTGTTATTGTTTAAGGATGAACATTTGCAGTTAATAAAGTGGCCTGGTGTTTCTTATGTTTTTTTTGTTAGAACGCACCATTTAGAAAAGTTGGTGCTATAATGTGTGCAAACTAGGTATGAACTTGAAATTTCGCTTAGTAATACTAGAGATTCTATAGTTTATGAAAATTGTAAAATGAATTTTGTAGTACGAACGTAAAAAATTGTACACTTATATGAATATTGAGAAAATTTGTTTTAGTAAGGTATTTCTATCGTTAGCTATTTCCATGCAATAATCTCTGGTGAAAGTTTTACTTATTCACTATTTGAACTGATTTAGAGCTTACTTTATTTAAAATATGTGATGCTAACTTAAAGGCTTTTAACTAAAATGCTTTTTCTCTAATATTGACCTTTCCCATGACCTAATACAATGGACCATTTACAACCAGTGAAATTTTGCTTTATTTGTTCTGTACATGTATAAATCTCGACATTCCTAATTGTTTCTTCAACGTTCACAGTGAAATATTCCTGCGGGAACAGGACTTCATCTGTTGCTTTAGATGGATACTTTGCATTTCTTTTTCACCTATATTAGGTCTATGTGGGCTTTCAAATCTTTCATTTCTCATGACCATCATGAGAAAGCATCTCACTGTTGCGAGTATCCTAGTGGACAAGATATGAATTTGAGCATACGAGAGACGTTCGATGGTGGTGTGATGCTGCACCACTGGAATATGCTCGAGACCTTATAAAAGAAGAATCCCCAAAGGAGAGGCAACACCATACTTTTTAGTTCCACCTTGCAAAAGAATGTTATGCTGATCGATTTTTGATGTTTGCTAAGAACTTTTCTCTCACCTTTGAACTGCTTTGCTGATGCTACAGCCAGTAAGTGAAAAACTGAAACCTTCTTTGCCAAACATTTTTTATTTTTTTCTCATTTCTTTTATTTCTTTTTCATGCTAATGAAATCACCCTTAATGGACTTTAAATCTGAACACTTTCCCATTCCTTGAAGGATTTGACCTGTTAGACAAACAATCTAGCCTTTTGCCTTAATGGTAGTGGTACTCTGTTACTTTGTAAATTGATTATGGTAATAACCATTTGATAAAGCCTTGCTTACATGTTTAGTGCTTTAATGCAAGCTGTGATATTCTAAACTGAAATTCTCAAAAGACTACTTATGACTATGAATTTTGAATATTTAATATAATAACCAAATTAATCTAATACCTCTCTGAATCTATTATTGAGTCTTGTTGGTTCTTCCATTTAAACTATGCTATTTTACTGAGGTCTTAAATGTGGTATATGAAAAATCAGCGAGCTCTATCAGAACATCAAGGTGCTGATTCCGATCCGTTAAAAAATATTTCCGTACGACTCGAATCCATATTTTTTTCCGTACGAATCGTACAAGTCATGTCCGACCCGTAAAGTACGATTCGTACGGGAGAAAGTACGTACGGATCGGCCCGCTCTGTACGAATCGTAGCGGGAAAAGTTGTACGAGAGGTACCCGGACACTTTTCCGTACGATTCGTAAAATGACAGTCCGAGCATGCAAGTACGACCCGGACCGGCTATCCGATTTACGATTCGTACGGAAAACGGCCTGTACACGGGAAATGACTCTACCCGCTACGAGGTGAAGTTTGTATGACTCATAGCCCGGGAAAAGTTGTTCCTGGGGTACGAGTTGTACAGGCCCCCCCACCCCCCGTATGTACGCACTGTACCCCCACCCCCGTATGTACGCACCGTACCCCCACCCCCGTATGTACGCACCGTACCCCCACCCCCATATGTACGCACCGTACCCCCACCACCCCCATATGTACGCACCGTACCCCCTACCCACGCATGTGAGCACCGGACCCACAGCGCGTACCGCTGGCGGTACGGTGCATACATACGGGGGGTGGTGGGGGTACGGTGCGTACATATGGGGGGTGGGGGTACGGTGCAAACATATGGGGGTGGTGGGGGTATGGTGCGTACATACGGGGGGTGGGGGTACGGTGAGTACATACGGGGGACAGTGTGTACATACGGGGGTGGAGGGGGTACGGTACGTACATACGGGGGGTGGGGGTACGGTGCGTACATACGGGGTGGGGGTGCGGTGCGTACATACGGGGGTGGTGGGGGTACGGTGCATACATATGGGGTGTGGTGGGGGCACGGTGCGTACATACGGGGGTGGGGGTACGGTGCATACATATGGGGGTGGTGGGGGTACGGTGCGTACATACGGTGGGTGGGGGATTGGTGCGTACATGCGGGGGGTGGGGGTACAGTGCGTACATACAGGGGGTGGTGGGGGTATGGTGCGTACATACGGGGGTGGGGGTATGGTGCGTACATACGGGGGTGGTGGTTCGGTGCGTACATATTGGGGTGGTGGGGGTACGGTGCGTACATACGGGGGTGGGGGTACGGTGCATACATACGGGGGTGGTGGGGGTACGGTGCGTACATACGGGGGTGGTGGGGGTACGGTGCGTACATATGGGGGCTGGGGGTACAGTGCGTACATACGGGGGTGGTTGGGGTACGGTGCGTACATACGGGGGTGGGGGTACGGTGCGTACATACGGGGTGGTGGGGGTACGGTGCATACATACGGGGATGGGGGCGGGGAGGCCTGTACAACTCGTACCCCTGGGGAATCAGCTTTTACGGCTGTTTTTGGCTTCCGTAAAAAAAGAGCCGTACGAAGTGCCGTAGGGGCGGATCGTACTTGCTGGGCCATAAAAAGCTGCTTACATCCGTTCGGACGGGGCGTACAGGCTGTTCTGGATCTGATTCGTAGGGTTTTTTACCCGTGCGGTCTTTTGTACGATTTGTATGGAAATGGGCTTTCTGTACGAATCGTACTTCCTCGGTTGTATGGACAGTTTACCGGGTACGATTCGTACGGAGAAAACGCTCCGTACGACGATTCGTAGGGCCTTTTTACTGGATCGGAATCGGCACCCAAGTATTATTTATTTTGGTCTGCGTTGCTGTATGAGAGTGGTGTACCTAAACCTGATCTCAAATTCATGAGTTAGCTGTCAATTAATGGTCCTCATTTGACAGTTAACGTGCTGTTTTGGCCACCCTAATTTCCATACACGGCGGAGAAACATTTATCAGAGGATCATTGCCTCCGAGGTAAATGGAAATGCTGCAGATTGTCAAATTGTAATGGGCCCAGTACGTTTAGAGTAGTAAGGATGATAAAAGAGTACAATAAACATTTTCACACATTTGCACTATAATATTATTTAGAGTATTGGCATCTGAACGTTTTAACTAAAAATAACACTTGGCAGTAGCGCCCTACCTGCTGATTCAATGACTCAATAGAACCAAACGCCAAGCGTACCTGTCTCGGAGAAGTGCTCCAGGATAGGCTGAAGACTTACCAATATACCTTCAATTGGCGTTTGTCCAGTATCATGACCACAAAGAGCCTCAGTGCCATAGTTCAAGTTGGCAGGAAGTTTGACATCATTACTTTCAGTATTGTATCACGTGTTGCACCCTTCAACCTTTTAAAAAAGGGCATTAAAGGCTGTAATTAAGGTGCAGCTCTTGAAGGTGATTGCTTGCAGCTGTTGATTGAAAGTTCCCTTCTCGTCCAGCAGATCTCCCAAGTACTTATATTCTTTTAATATCTCTAGATTATGCATACATAGGTGCTAGCGTCAATTCTTCTTGACTGCCTTACTAACTGTCATGACATTCATTTTGTTTTTGTTGATACCTAAATCGTTTTGTGTTACATAGAGTTATAAGGTGCTTATTAGCCTTCGCAGGCCTACTTTGGTTTAACTTCACAGGACCACATCATCTGTATAAAGTAAATAATTCAGTGCAAACATTCTGAGATAAGGAACATGGCTGTTAATTGGGTCAAGAGCTGGGGTACGAGCGATCATAAAGAGATTGCAATGATAAGGCACCATCACGCACCCCATGTTTTAGACCTTGAAGCGTGTACTTTTTTCTTGACAGAAAAGAGCAGTTTCTCACTTAGATCCACACCCAGGAGCAGCTGTGGTGTTGCTCTATCATTCTTAGAAGGTGAAGAGGGATGCTCAAGGCCCTCAGCTTCCTCTAGAGCTTTGCTCAGTTTATCCTGTCAAAGCATGCTTTATAGTGAAATAAGAGATGGGTTGTATGGTGCTGCTTTTCCATCTGGTCAAATGAAGTTGACAAACCCAAAATATTTGTGAGCGTGCCCAAACCCCTTCTGAAACCAGTTCGAATTGATGTAAATATTCTTTAGTACAAACGTTATAAAGTATTTTGCTTCATTATCTAGTCTGGTGATAAGGCAAAAGTTTTCTGGTAGGGTCTTATAATCCCCTTTATTAATTGGAGAAGTGACTGCGCCCACCACGATTTCGAGTGAGTAGTACAGTACGTTACGATTGCTGGCCGGTCGCATCTTGATCAGGGGTGCGGGACCGCCGCATGGCAGGTGGGCAGTCCCGTTCCCGCTAGGATGGCGGGCGGACTCAGATCCGCCCGCCATCTAATAGGCCCCATAGTATCCAACTGTGTGTTACCCCTTCCAAATTGGTTACTCATGGTCCAGAACTTAATGATGGGCAATATTCCTAAATTGAAATAGAACAAAACAGAAATTCTTCAGGTTCAGAAACACCCCGACAGTCTTAAACCAAGCTCTTCGGTGTGTTTAGTGAGCAACTTTCCTGCACCAAAAAGACTAGGGGAGAGGGAAATCTGTGTCATTATGTGAATTTTCAGCAAAATGGCAAATAAATACATGAAATGGAAAACCGTAATTTCATGCTATACTGTAGAACAAAATGCATCTGACAAATGTTGTGCCAAAAAACAGAAGCACCATGAACAATAATAACATTCTGTTGTTTTTGTGCATTTGCATTACATTTGTACTGCAAATGCCACACTCGTACATTTTTATCATGAATGGCAATGGCAGGTAATTCATGCGAAGTGGTATAATGGCATAATTCTGGGAATTACACATGAGTAGCATAACACGAAATTACCTAAATTATGCAAATTACACTGGAATAATTTGAATTAACCCAGACATAGCAAAAACATGAGCTTCCTGTTTGATTATGAGCTGTCTTTTAATGCCCAGAGAGAAAACTTGCACTTCTTGATTTGCTCTTCAGAGAATACTGAAGAAAATTACTCCATTCCTTCCTCAGAACACTTTGTCTTCTCTCAATAATGTTTTCCTGTCTCAACTATGTAAATGCCCTCTTCTTCACTCTTGCATATTATCAAAGTGCTAGATTCGAGAGAGTACAAATCATAGCTGTGCATTCTGGGTTATATTTATCATTCAGTTGCGTCGCACATTCATCACGCAATGGGGCGCAAGAGCGACTGAACTACTAAACCAGATTTATAAAGCCACGCCAGGCCACTGTGCGTGGACCTGCGTGGCTTGATAAAGCTAGACTAATGCAACGCGGCACAGCACTCTCCATTGCATTACTCTGCCCCAGGGATGTGTTCCATGTATGGAGAGTGGGTATTCCCACGCATCCAGACACTGATTTTGGTGCATTCCCAGATTTACCATTACTGGTAGAGCTGGGAATCTGTCAAAGTGCCGGGCCTCCCCAGGTGAGGGATAACAAGGAGCAATATTTTTGCTTCCCCTTGTTTTTTGCTCTTTCTATGTGTGCTGCATTTTGCAATACACAGAGACAGAGGAAAATGCCTTGGAGGACTGTGTTTTTTGTAGGAAGGCGCGCCTTGGCTAGCTGCCTGGCCTCTGATGCAGAGGTTACGTTTGTTTTCTCTAGTTTTCACTGTGCCATGCTTCACACTTTTTCTAACATACTTATTTTTTGTTCAAATCTAATTACCTATTTTGCAAAGCGACAGTTCTGTTTAGGGTCCTCGGGTTGTAGGCAGGCAATAAAGGCCTGCATGGATGTGCGAATTCCATTATTTTTAAATGGACTTTGAGAATACGGTTAGTGTCAGTAGCCATTTCAGGGCAGATGTATATAAGGTGAGACAGATCTTCTGTACTTGAGCCACACAGGCAACAGATTCTGTGTCCAGTGTAAAGTAATGCAGTTTTTTCTGCTAAAGTAGGGAGAAATCCCAGGTGGCACGGTAGCTTTAATTTTAAATGTAGCCAGAATGTACAAGCCATATATTTTGCCTACTTCAACTGGCATACCTGTTAAATACCATCCTGACACAAAATCTTTTCGCAAGCTCATCTTTATCCTTCAGTATGGAGAGCTTAGACATTGTGGGTTGAACAGTTTTTTGTTTTAAGAGCATGGTGTGTAACTGGCAGCTCCAATAGATTACCAAGTTGCAAATTTGCTAGAGATCGGAAGTACTATTTGAAAGTGCTGCTGTTAGTACTGTTGGTGTTATAGGTTGACCACAAATGTTATTGATGAAGCACGATTTTAAAAATCATAATACAGAACACATTTAGCGGTCTATTAGGATGGCGGATGGATGGCCGCCGCTGGGCCGGTGGCAGACATCCGTTCGCGATCGCAACCCGGAAAACCGTTGGTCACATTAGCATGGCGGCGATGACCACGGCTGTAAGAAATTCCGCCTGCCACTTTTCCACTGGAAGAAGTCCGCACACATGCCTGGCGGGTGGAGCTTGACCTCTAAAATTGGCCAGTGCAGGGCCAGGCTCCGCCGGCATAATTATGATGCTGGCGGTAGCCAGCCTTTCTGCTGCGGTGGAACCGTCATGGAAAAGAATGCAGAGAATGTCTCAGAGGGCCCACTGCAGGCCTCCAATGTGTTGTGGGCGTTGGGTGTACTGGGTACCCCCCTACATGGCCCCGTACCAGATGGCAGGCACTCTGCAGTGCCTACCGCGCAGTGCAGGGATATGCATGACATGCTCCTTTTGACATCGGGGCTGTGCTGCTGGCAGCAGCAACCGCCGCAATGTTAAAGGCCGCAATCGTACCGCCGCGGTTGGATTTCAACTGCGGAGCATACTGATTGGACCGGCAGTTATGCCGCGGTAGTGGTTGGCGGTCTTTTCCCGCTACCATGGCAGTCTGGTTGATATTCCGACCGCCATCCTAATAGACCCCATACTGATTAATGACACAAAAAGCTGACAGTGCACTTTGCACACGTTAGACACAGGGACACATGAAACTGAGACAAGTGTAGTAGAAGCACCATAAAAGCCTGCTTTTAAATGCAAATGAAGAAAACAGACATGCAAAGCAATAATAACATATGCACGAGTTGTACTAAATAAGAGTTTCTTATGAATGTTATTTATTGTTATTGTTTAAGGATGAACATTTGCAGTTAATAAAGTGGCCTGGTGTTTCTTATGTTTTTTTTGTTAGAATGCACCATTTAGAAAAGTTGGTGCTATAATGTGTGCAAACTAGGTATGAACTTGAAATTTCGCTTAGTAATACTAGAGATTCTATAGTTTATGAAAAGTGTAAAATGAATTTTGTAGTACGAACGTAAAAAATTGTACACTTATATGAATATTGAGAAAATTTGTTTTAGTAAGGTATTTCTATCGTTAGCTATTTCCATGCAATAATCTCTGGTGAAAGTTTTACTTATTCACTATTTGAACTGATTTAGAGCTTACTTTATTTAAAATATGTGATGCTAACTTAAAGGCTTTTAACTAAAATGCTTTTTCTCTAATATTGACCTTTCCCATGACCTAATACAATTTTGCTTTATTTGTTCTGTACATGTATAAATCTCGACATTCCTAATTGTTTCTTCAACGTTCACAGTGAAATATTCCTGCGGGAACAGGACTTCATCTGTTGCTTTAGATGGATACTTTGCATTTCTTTTTCACCTATATTAGGTCTATGTGGGCTTTCAAATCTTTCATTTCTCATGACCATCATGAGAAAGCATCTCACTGTTGCGAGTATCCTAGTTGACAAGATATGAATTTGAGCATATGAGAGACGTTCGATGGTGGTGTGATGCTGCACCACTGGAATATGCTCGAGACCTTATAAAAGAAGAATCCCCAAAGGAGAGGCAACACCATACTTTTTAGTTCCACCTTGCAAAAGAATGTTATGCTGATCGATTTTTGATGTTTGCTAAGAACTTTTCTCTCACCTTTGAACTGCTTTGCTGATGCTACAGCCAGTAAGTGATAAACTGAAACCTTCTTTGCCAAACCTTTTTTATTTTTTTACTCATTTCTTTTATTTCTTTTTCATGCTAATGAAATCACCCTTAATGGACTTTAAATCTGAACACTTTCCCATTCCTTGCAGGATTTGACCTGTTAGACAAACAATCTAGCCTTTTGCCTTAATGGTAGTGGTACTCTGTTACTTTGTAAATTGATTATGGTAATAACCATTTGATAAAGCCTTGCTTACATGTTTAGTGCTTTAATGCAAGCTGCGATATTCTAAACTGAAATTCTCAAAAGACTACTTATGACTTACTGTGGGGCAGAGTTTGGCGTGGTGCAGGCTGTTGGTTCCTGCGACGGACACCGGGCTGCTCCTTTCCTCCCGCCGCAGCAGCCGCAGCTCTTCTCATCGCGGCTGCTGTGAGGAGGACACGGACCACAACCCCCAGGCTCCCTTGCGGCCGGAAAGCCGCCAACGACGTCTGCGCGCACTGAGGCGCATTTAATCCCCGCACTTCCCCGGCAGAGCGGGAGCTCCTTGCGGACTTACTGTGGGGCAGAGTTTGGCGTGGTGCAGGCTGTTGGTTCCTGCGACGGACACCGGGCTGCTCCTTTCCTCCCGCCGCCGCAGCTCTTCTCATCGCGGCTGCTGTGAGGAGGACACGGACCACAACCCCCAGGCTCCCTTGTGGCCGGAAAGCCGCCAACGACGTCTGCGCGCACTGAGGCGCATTTAATCCCCGCACTTCCCCCGCGTCGCGGGACCGCGCGCGGGCTAAGCCCGGGCAAAGGGCGGGCCCTCTGTGGCCCTCAGAGGCCTGAGGAGACTGGACTGGGCCAGGGACGCTGGTTCTGTATATAGGAGTCGCACGAAGCAGTGGGGGTGATATTGAGTTATCTGCTAGTCGTAGCCAATGTTTTTAAAATTTTAAATTTATGTGAAATATTAACGGATTGAACGTTATATCAATTCAGTAAGCTTTTGACGGGGGTGTGACGATTTATAATTTACAATATGTCTAGATCTAAACCCTCTATGGGGCCACGTACAATGGATAATTACTTGGTCCAGAAGGTCAGTAAGATTAATTCGGAAAGACGACAGTCGCTGGGGAAAAGTAGTACTCCGCATCTAGAGAGCCCTGTAAGAGGTCTATCAACCCCTAGTACGGAGGGTGCGAACAATCACTCCGACACTAGTATCTCGGGAGTGGTAGAGTCAACAGAGAGGGGACATCTCGAGACCGCACAAACTACCCCCAATGAGTTAATAATAGATGACTGTCCTGATACGGTGGAGCAATGTTTATCTTCCCCAAAAGTACGGGCAGTTAGAACATGTAGGAAACTTCCGATTAAAAAGAGGACACTGCGTAATGGGCAGAAACCAGCTGACTCATCAGATAAAGACACGGAAAATATTGTCCTGAGGAAAATTAATAAGGGGGGGACTGAGGATAGTATTGTTACTAACATTGAGGAGATTATTGGTATCAAGATTAGGGATATTATAGACCCACTGGTTTTAAAAATAGAGGAGTTAACAAAAGAAGTTGTCAGATTGGGTGGTTTGCTAAGTAAGGCCTTAGACAAACAAGGAGAGGTGTCTGTTGCTACTACTGTTACAACTGCTGTAACTGACACCACTAACAACCAAGATAGGAGCCAAGCACAGGGAGACACTGCTAAGAAAGCCACAGGGAATAAAGGGAATGATAGTGCTATCTTGGTAACACCCCAAATGAGCACGCGTTCAATTAGCAATACTCTGCCTGCTATAGATAACATAAATGGGTGGAAGGAAAATAACGTTAAGGGCGCTGTTAATCTCCCACCTGAGTGTGCTCCTTATGTGGTGGTACTTACTAATGTGCCACCGCTAGATAACAGGGGTTTTCAAGAAACCCATGATTCCCTAAAAAACAAATGCCTGTCGTGGCTAAATAGACAATGTGGTTTCCCATTGAATTTTGCTGATAATATTCTGACAACCAGGAGAGCCAACTGGATTGGGAGCGATAGGAAAAGATTAAAGGGGGACTGTGTAATTATTAACTTTAAATACCCTCAGCATGTTACTACAGTCCTCCTAAGAGCGGCATCCCTCCCATTCTCAGATGGCAATGTATGTGCCCGAGCACTAGGATACTTTTATAATCACCTTAATGATAATCGGAGGGACAATACTAGAAGTTCTACTTATCCGCTCACTTGCAAACCTCATATTGATATTCCTACACAGAATAGATTTCTTGCACTTAGTACTCTGGACTCTAACGATTGACGCACAAAAGAGACGGGGATATGTACAGGAAGGAAAGAGGGTCCCAATTTGGAGGACTGTAGAGAGGATTGTATATCTGTAATATCTGTAATAACAACCTTGGTCCCTGGATTTGTGTCTAATCAGAATGAGGCTGAGATCACACAAGAGGGTAGTATGAATACAGGTGAACTGGGTCAAACTTATGAGGCTGGCACAACAGAGGGAAACGCCCGAGGTCCCACTAGTGGGATTACCACCAGAACAGGTATATGCTCCAGGTTGGTGTGCTGGA
Source organism: Triturus cristatus (assembly GCF_964204655.1). Taxonomy (NCBI): domain Eukaryota; kingdom Metazoa; phylum Chordata; class Amphibia; order Caudata; family Salamandridae; genus Triturus; species Triturus cristatus. Next base: position 242,242,657 of record NC_140582.1, read on the forward strand.
ACATAGTTGGTCTGAAATCCAAAAGCAGAGACCCGGGTTGGAATTCCTTCATTAATAGGTATGATATCCTATGTTTTCAGGAAACCTGGTGCAAAGATAACATTGATTTTGAGGGGTTTGTTTCATATAACCTACCAGCATATGGAGAGGGACCGGGAAGAGCTAAGGGGGGTTTACTCACCCTTGTATCGGTCCACCGCCAGATGATGGTGATAAAGTATGTGCTGGTAGGTGATCTAATACAGATGATTTGGATCCGAGAAGGCAAAAGCCGTAACATCCTTCTGATCAATTATTATAACAACATTTTTGATAGCACCAGGGGCAGAATCGTAACCGAATTGGCCAATGCTATTGAGAACCTAAGTTTGAATTCCAACGAAGTATTTGATATTATCTGGTGTGGGGATTTCAATGTCTCATTATGTGAATTATTATCCACAAAGGCGTGTGGGGTTACAAATAATGCTGGATGGGAGGTCCCACACTTTGGGCATGATATGTATGGGGAAAATCTGAATACATTAATGGGGTGCCTTGACCTGGAAATTTTGGATTGTTGCAGGGATAGTAATGGTTCACCTATCCCCACATTTAGGAATTGGCGTGCCAATTCTGTAATCGATCATGTGTTGGTATCCTCCAGTATTGCTGACTGTTTTGCCCCACTGGTAATGGAGATAATGGGCACCAGTGACCACAATTGTATTATTGTGCCCATGACTTTGTGGGAAGGGAATGATAGAGAGACAGGGACTATGGTTGGAAATATTGAAGCACACCGGGTTAATGGGGTAAGGTTGAGGTGGATAGGTGCAAAAGCATCTGAACTAACTGAATCTATTATTATGAAGAATTTAGCAGACATTGTCTTTATTTTAGAAAATAGATTAGATCATGAGCGGGTCTTATCTAGTTTTAAAGGAATCAACAATGCCATTAACGCTAAGTTTACAAGCGGTAGTAGGGGTAGTAAAAAACCTGGCTTGGTCTGGTTTGACAAAACCTGTTCCACTGCCCTGACCGATCTTAAACAGGCCCTAGCAATAAGACCTAGGGATAAAAAACTAGTAACTACTCTGAGGCTAGAATATAAAAGTGCTATTAAAGCAAGGAAGAAGGTTCTACAGCTCCAGGCTTGGGACTCTCTTAACCAGGCGGCAGAACTTTCTAATTCTGTATTATTTTGGGCAACAGTCAACTCCCCATTCCTTAAGGAGACAAATATGCCTGAGTTAACATCAAATGTCTCCTGTGAAGGCTGGATTACCCACCTCTCAAGTATTTTCGACTCAGATAAAAACAGTAACGTCGGGTCAGATAGCTGGCCGATTACACCACTCGATATTACTGTGGAAGAAGTGGAAATGGGGATTAGGGCAAGCAAGGGAGGGAAGGCCCAAGGTCCAGATGGGGTCCCTAGTGATGTATATAAGGATGCCCCAGAAGTATGGGGTCCATTGTTGGCTGTTGTTTTTAACGCCGCGGTTTGTACAGACCCTCCGTTAACATGGGAGGAGTCTATAATCGTACCAATATATAAGAAAGGATCCAGGTCAGATGCAAAAAATTACAGACCAGTTTCATTATTGGATGCTTCGGTAAAAGTTATGAGTAGGATTATGCTAGTTAGACTGGAAGAATGGGTAGAACAGGACTGTATTTTGTCAGATAGCCAATATGGTTTTAGGAAAGGTAGGGGTACACTCGATCAATGCATTAATTTAGAATTATTGATCGGGAAATATAGCGAAGCCAAATCTGGCCATATTTATATGTGCTTTGCAGATTTAAGCAGCGCTTTCGACATGGTCGACCACTCTATTTTGTGGTCAACCTTGTTGGAAATAGGGGCGCCAAAGGGCATAATTTATTTTCTTGCCAGGATGTATGAGAGATTAAAAACATGTGTACGTTTTGGTAGGAAGGGCGAATGTACCCGGAACTTTAGCGTTAAACGAGGTATAAGGCAGGGTTGTGTTTTAGCACCGCTTTTATTTATTTTATTCATAAATAACATTGATGCAATTTTAAAAGAAGTACCCGCAGATGCTCCCATGATTAACGGTGTCCCAGTACCGGTGTTACTATACGCCGACGATGCTGTATTGTTATCAAGAACCCCGATAGGGTTACAACGATTAATGGATAGTTTTGCTTCTTTTATTAATGATAAAAAATTAGTTATCAACAAAAGCAAAACTTATACAATGATCTGTGGCCCAAAGAAATGTAAACATATAGCGAAAGGGTTTTTTATTGACAAGTTAAAAGTACAGCAGGTGGACAAATTCTGTTATTTAGGTATAACTTTCTCTGAAGATAAAAAGTGGACACATGAATTTAATAATATACGCAATAAAATGGCTAGAAATGCACATGGAATTTTTAGATTTGGCCAGAAAATTGGGGATCGTAGGACCAGAGATATGACAAAAATTTATCAGGCTAGATGTGTTTCGATTGCATTACATGGGGCAGGAATTTGGGGTTACAGTGGCGTACATGAATTGCAACTGGAACAGAATTCTTTCCTTAAAAAAGTTTTGTGTTTACCCACTTCAGCCTCTAATGCATTATGTCACCAAGAATTAAATGTGAACTATCTATCCGATCTTTTGTCACTTAGACCTCTGATGGTTTGGCGGTCTATTTGGCTGAATGAAGAAAAATCCTTTACTAGGGTTATTATCCAGGATTGTATGCGACTAGATAAAGCTATAGCAATACCCTGGATTAAATACATTATTATGTGTTTTTCGGATATTTTTAACCTGAATATTGTAACTGATCCGAACGCTGTTTTATTGATCCCTAAGATCGAGTTAAAAAGGGTTTTTCTATCCTTTGTTGAGAGGAAAAGAACAGTTATTGCTGGTACTTTGTCCACTGTTATGTTTTATAACAGATACTTGTCCATGGATGGATTTCCTGTCTATTTAACTCTTGTCACCAGGCCGACACATAAATTTGTGCTGACCAGATTGAGATTTGGAACAGTGCATCATCTGGTGGCACAACCTGTAATGAGGAAATACCCTGTAGGTCCTTGTAGTTGTGACGGGATTTCCAAGCAGAGCACAATGCACTTTATATTATTCTGCAAGCTCTACTCTAACTTTCGTATTATCCTGCTAAAACCCATGTTTGTTAAATATGGTACACGTACGGTTGAGCAAGCTATGAAACTGATTTTTAATTTACAATCTGCTGACATTTGTTTTTATACTGCTACTTTTTTAAACAAATGCATCAATTTGAGGAAAAGCATGTGTTTTTAGATGTAGTTATGTAATTTTAAAGGTGTAAATTATTGTTTTTTAACTAATAATACTGTTTAATGATGTGTGATTATGTCTGCTATAAGTTGTTCATACTTTGTATTTGTGACTGTGATTGTGTATGCTTTTATGGACATTAATTTGTACCGAATAAAGCTGAATTGATTGATTGAGTCTACTTATGACTATGAATTTTGAATATTTAATATAATAACCAAATTAATCTAATACCTCTCTGAATCTATTATTGAGTCTTGTTGGTTCTTCCATTTAAACTCTGCTATTTTACTGAGGTCTTAAATGTGTTGTATGAAAAATCAGCGAGCTCTATCAGAACATCAAGGTGCTGATTCCGATCCGTTGAAAAATATTTCCATACGACTCGAATCTAACCCTGGGCGTAGTTCGCGTAGTCGCGCTTCGCGAAGCTTCGCGAAGATGTCATTGCACTACGTGACCTTCGCGATGCTTCGCGAGCTTGCGTAGTTGCTTGTGGCAACCTGTTCGCGATGGCTTTTTCTTGTTCGCGAGCGCGGTAAGCATGTTCGGGGAACTGTTTGCATGCTCGGGGGATATATCTCGCGATCTTACCCATGCGGTCGCCAATGGGCGCGGCCATCTTGTTTTTCTATAGTCCCGCCCGCTCGCGATGCCTTATTTCCTGTTCCGGGTCGCGGATAGCGTGTTCGCGATGTGCATTGACGTGTTCGGGAGCGCATTTTACTTGTTCGCGATAAATTGTACATGTTCGCGAGAAATATCGCGCAAACTTACCCACGCGGTCGCGAATGGGCGCGGCCATCTTGTTTTTCACTCTATGCCATGTTTCTGGGCCTACTTTTGTATCCTCCCTTTATCACAGCAATCCTTTGTCTTTAAACCCTTTTTCCTGACTTTTTTTAGTTATTATCTATCTCTCTGTTTGCCTCAGTTTATATTTAGCATTTTATTTCTACTTTTACTGTGTTTTTGTTACTTTTATAAAGTTCTTTCTATCTTCTTCCCCTAACTTTTTTTCCCCTTCGGACTTTTCTTTTCCGCCTCCCACCCACCCCAGAACCATGGCCAAGGGCACACCAAGTCCCAAGGGCAAGGCACCTGCAGGCGCAGAGAAGCGCCGCCTGCCTTGCGGCAGAATGCGTCCTGCAGGGGTGCAGGCCCGGCAACTGTTTGGGGAGGAGGAGGTGGCGGCTCTTGTTTTTTTCATCCAGCGCCTCCTCCCCTTGACCTTGGCAGCAGGCGGCAGGCCCGGCTCCGGGTACGCTACCCAGGAGCGGCACCGTCGGTGGGCGAAGGTGCGCCGGGCCGTGTTCCGGTGCACTGGGATCCGGCGCACCCACAACCAGCTAGCTCACCGGTGGTCCGACATCCTGGACCGGGAGCAGGACCTGTTGGACCTGCTAGGTGTCGAGGTCATCGGGCTTGGTGAGTAACTGATTGTGTATATTAAATTAGATGAACAACAAGATTACTGCTGCGTGCCAAGCGTTGCTGGTATTACGTTCCAAAAAGCAAAATGTTCTTTGATTTAAGGACCCAGGTGCACGGTGGTACTCTTACTTGTTTGCAACGTAGTTTGCGCTAGCTTGTGCTGATGCTGATTATGTAAGAGTTTACTTTATAGAACTGAAGTTAGGTAATGCGATTTGCTAGAGAGACTCTAGTCCTTCCATTGTCCTACTGTGAAATAGTGGTGGATGGATATTGGATACTAGGTTTAGTTTGTTAGTAGTAGTTACTAATTGTTTTATGCGGTCTGCGTGACGCATCCTCTGTCACTGAGTGCTGCTTACCCCAGTCCTCCGTCGAACCTTTTGTACTTTGTTTAGTGAGTGGTAGGCTTAGCATGGTCAGTCAGTAGCAGAACTAGATCAGCATTATGCAACCAACCCACAATTTGTTGTATGTATGCACTAATGTATGCAACTATGCATGTGTCCTCCATCTCATCATCTATGCATTTGATGGCTGAAACAAAATGGAAGTGCAGACTTAGTGAACAATTGGCCCGTCTGGAATAGGTGGTGTAGGTCAGGTGGTACTTACTAGGCTTTGTTAGTATTTGGAATCAGAATGATCAAGGAACACTGGAGTGTTCATAAATAAGTAGACGATCCGTAAATGCACTAGGAAGCAGCCAGTAGTCGATCCATCTGATTAGATAGGTCAATTTTATTGCACTTGTTGTTTCCTAAAATGTTCTTTGACTTATTGTTTTTCCAAATGATTTATTATTTTTCTCACAGCACTCCTTAATGTTGGTCTCTTTCTTTATTATATTTTACATGATCATCAGCACCACCCAGGGGCAAGAAGACGGGGTCGGAGTCGGCGGGGGAACCCCAGGACCTCTCCTCTACTGAGGCTCCTGCAGCTGGCCCCAGTAAGTCCTCCATTGGTTAGATTGACATTTATATTTCCCTAAATGTTATGTTACTGCATCTTTTTTTTCCCAAACTCTAAATTATGGTTCCACTTTCTGAATCTCTTTTTTACAAAAGCTTACTTCTTTGACCTTGACTATCTGTTTACTAATTCTGTTTATCCCTGCCTCAAAGTTGCTTCTAACTCCCTCTGCTATGACTCTCTGTGCTACTAATACTACTACTACTATTACTATTATTACTCTGTGTGTAGCGAAGCTTGCACAGTTGCCCACTCTTTAATAGAAGGTTTTCTTTGCAACAATAAAACTCTGATTGACCAATAGCTCTAGCCACTGGGTCCTGTCCTTTGGGTTGTCCTCTTCAAGTCTTCTCAATGTTGAGGCTTTGACAATTACCACAAACAAAATGCCCAACCAGATATTTGACTAGTATTTTTGATCGGATAGTACATGATACTACTATTGTCTAGGATTCTGCAGAGCCACATACAGAACTATGCACCACAAAATAGGATGGTGCTGATGGGAGGTTGGATCTTACTGATCACACCTCAGTCCGAAGAACCCAGGATCCCCTAACAGACTAGCTATAGTGTCTCACATTAGGGTCCCACTCCCGACCCCCCCACGAAGACGATACACAATGTTGATGATGACGGAGACAGAGACAATCCAGAACATAATAACAAACACCATTTTGCTCACACACTTGTGTAAGTCCACTCCACCACACCAAATACCACAGAGTCTATGTGTAAGTTCAAAAGGTTTATTTGAAACAAGTATCAAACTCTGTACATCGTTAATATGAAATTTAATTTACGACAGCCATAGTCAATAAGCCAGCAAAAAGCCTAACATTAAAACAGTAAACATTTACAAGTGCATGATTGACAACAAGAACAAGAGCCAAGATCTTTATAATTCTGGAAGATCCCTCACCGTAGAACGTAGAAATACTGGTTACATCATCTTGCATCCACTATGCTCTGTAAATCTCTGGTTTGTAGAAGGGAATCTTTCGCCTATGATATATGAGAAAAACGCTGCGAGTTAGCCGTTAGATAGTTACTGGTGAATGATGCTAGCATTTTGCAGTCATGCCAAAAAGTGTAACATGTATGTGTGATGGCTAAGCAATATAAACTAAACAAAGTCAATATGTTGTTTTTTTTTCGACCTCTTCACTTGTACGCAACAGTCAAGCGGCCTTAAAGGCATCTACTGCACATGTCAATACGCTGGCAGGTATAATATGCACCAAAAGAGTAGTAGTCGACATGATGAATCTAAAAGGGTTACTCATGGCTCAGGCTAACTTTCAAAAGAGTAGAGTAGGACTAGATGACCCTAGGAAGTGGAACCATATCCTACTAGTGTCTGTCTACTGACTGTACTAACTGTCTAGTGCTGATGTATGTTGCATCGCATTAACTTTTTGTTCAATGTTCCAAGTGAACACTTAAAATAGGGGGAGGTTTACAGGCATCTAAAAAAATTTTGATGCTTTTTTCTAGGCACACTACCATCCACCAGTGCCGTCGGGGCCAGCGATGCGGCCATTCCGGAGGGGGCAGGCGAACTGGCGGCACCTGCAGGAGACACAGGGCCCAGGGGGGATCCAGCAGCAGTGGCCGGCGGCGGTAAGTTATATTCATTACTTCTTGACATTACAGCTAGATGGAACTGTGTTCACTATTTCACTGTACTGTGCGACATTATACAACGGTTGAAGAAGACACCCTTTACGTAGCATTACCAGCGTGAGTAGAGTAACCAATGGCCTCTTCTATTTGACTCCAAAATCAGCTGTGAATGTTTTATGGAGAAGACAAACTCAGATCAGATGACCTTCATGGATGTGTTGAACATAGAGGGAAAGCACTAAGGGTGGAAGGACGGGCGAGATAAACAATATGACTGACCGGCAGAGAAGGATATGTTGTTGGAAGCATGTATAGGAGTCTGATAGTAATAAGATCAGATGCATGGGTTGTTGAAGGATGGGTGGAAGGTGAAAGAATGCCTGCCTGGGTGGGCGACACAGTATGGGTGGATAGTACTAGATAGCAAGAATCAGCGGTGTTTTTGGTTCAAACTCAAAGCCAAGGCAAGGAAGGAAGGAGCAGAAGCATGGGTGTTTGTTGGTGAAACCAACTAAGGTTTGTTAAGAGATATATACAAAAGGATAGACGTTTACTTTAATGGATGTATGCCTGGATGTACTATCACCAAGAGACAGTATAGGTGGAAAGTGTCACTGGAGATTCTTACTTTGAAGAAAATTTAACAGAAACTGCGCGACAGTAGCAAAGCCTAGAGGAATCAAGGTAGTATTATGAGCATACAGTACACTTGCAGTAGTTTACAAGCACGTCATATATTATCAAGCGGAAACCCCTTCCTCCCACTCTGGGGACCACTCCCTACCTATTGCTATTAATGTATTTTCGATTGGGGCAGCCAGCCTGCAAAGGGTGGCCTATCTGTTGTTTAATGTTTATGTATATTGGTTAAACAAGCAATGAAAGCAAAGTACCCTCTGCAGTAGCGGTTGGTGGTGGGATTGTTGGCGGGCGGCGACATGGGGAGGGGACGGGTGGGTGGCACTGGCGAGTAAACTGTGTATTACTGTTACGGCCAAATACAGGTAATCAACATAAAAATAAATAAAACTATTTTCAAGATGCGCACTGCACCGCCGAATGCGATGCAGTGTGTGCTACTGTGTGCAGCAATGGTTTTTTTTTATGTATTCTTTAATTACCTGTGAATGTCCTTAATCCATCGTTTACTATCCCCACCCTGCACCTTCCCACGTCACCGACCGGCAGCACTCCCACCACCGACCGCTACCGACCTGATGTCGTATATCGTATTAGCACTAGCAGCATCTATAATATGAATATAAGCAATGATCGTTGGATCCGATAAATAAATAATCAGCCTTTTTGTAGTACCCATGGTAGGGTGTAAGTGAAATTGTGCATGCCATTTGCCCTCATGTAGCAGAGTATGACCAGTGCCAACGGCCGTAAGGCGTCAGACAAAAAGATGAGCTTCCCCACCTGCAGACAGTAGTAGTAAATAAAAGTAACGTGAGTCTGCATCATCATGTGGCTCATATCTGTTTCTCTTGGGTGCAAGCTTAGCTGATGGACCTGGCATGCCGCCTACAACAAGGTTATGTAATTGGGCTAAACTACAGATAAGAACAGCACGACTGGTGTACCGCAGTACATACATAGTACGATTATATTTATAAATAATGTCTGAAACGGTCACAAATGTTAGAGTCCAAGGAAGTAGGATTAGAGATACTTACCCCAGCACCAAATCCCAAATGTTATGAACTGTGCTTGCTAGTGATACTGTGACACTATGTGTTGAATGATTTTAGTGTTCCTGTTTTGCTAAGAGTATTGGCTCCAACATGTTCTTTTTCTTTTTTGATATAGATGATACTCCTTCCAATAAACCATCAAGGAAGGAGTTGGCCCCTAGGGCCCGGCGCCGGAAACTGGAGGCCATCTGCGAGCATTATCGCCGGCTGGTGGCTCAGGAGGAGGAGGAGGAGGAGGCGGCTGAAGCTGCAGCCTCCTCCAATGCCCCGGGCCCCAGTCAGGCCCGGCCTCCACTTTCACGGCGCCGTGGTCCGGCATTTGCCCGCCGCCGCGCCTCGATTTCCAGCACTGCTGCCCCCCACCCTGGAAGCAACTTTAGGGCATTTCGCCGCCAGCTGCTCCGCCGGATGGCCCGCTGGGAGGAGAACATGGAGGAGCGGGTCAAGATCCTGGTGGACAAACACCTTAAGGCCCGCCGAAAATAGAGGACCTCGTCGTTTTCCCCTTTTTTAATTCCTTTTGTTGGTGGGTGGGTTTGTGGGCGTTGGGGATTTCAACGGACATTGGGACTTTGGACTTTCGTTTCGTTGGGGTTAGGGAGGGGGGTGGGTTAGGTCAGAGCGGGATAGTTTATTTTTGTTAGGGGATATTAAAAATATACTTACTATTTATTTATATGATGTTAATGTTTTTTGTGGTGGGTTACAGTTTTCCGAATTCAATGTAAGTTACATGGTTGTTTACTTTGTTTCCGTGCTGCTGCATGCCCACAGCCAGTGTTTGATTTAAAAGATCTGCCGATTTTGTAACACACAAACCGATAGATGCAGTACCCCTCACTGAGTTATTTTTAATTGTCATAGTACTGTCAGTCTCTCCTCCTAGTCCATACCTCCCACCAAACTTATCTTACCTATGATTGATGATGAAGTTCGGCACACTGATGGCTGCATTGTTGGTTTCCCAAATTGACGGAGTAGATGCCATTATAGTGGTGGTAGTAGTAGACACTGGCAATAGCGTTTGAAAAAAGAAAGAGAAAGTCACTTGACTGAGACTCAGGGAGGAGGAGTGGAACAGAACACAAAGTAAACTACAGCATGGGTGGTCAAGCAGAAGAAGATCCTTGCCCTGCCTTAGTTGAAATTCAATTAGTGTTGCTTTCACCACATCTGCCCCAGCAAGCGTGTGATCAATTGGTGTACATAGTCATCACATCACACCTCAATATAAATCACACAGCCCGGGGGAAGAGGGTTAGGGATTGATGATTGGATGGGAAGTGGGGTTTTGGGAAAGGTTTGAGAAAGAAAAACAGACAATATGTATGGACACAACAAAAGTAAAACACAATCTTGTAAGACGACCATGATCCATTATCAAAGAAATCAAAGTATGAAGTGAGAGAAAGCAAATGCATGCATGCTGAGGAGGATAACTTGATGGTTAATGAGATAATGAGTTGTACTATAACTACTATGACCCAATGAGACAGTACAGTCAGGGACGAAATTTGCCTTGCCTGTCTGACGCCCTCAGAGCTCAGACCGAACCCAATTACCTGCTCTACCGGGCTTACTTTCATTTTTCAAGCTAGCTAAGGAAACTAAAAAAAAGTTGGATCAATTAACAAACAAACCACAACACACAGTCGTAATGATTAAAGAGAAAAAAGCAAGCAAATAAATGTAAAGACGAATGATGATACTAAAGTTACTGTATTATCCTGGTCCAAATGAGGAGTTGCATCATTCTCGTCATTCTTCTTGGTCCTCCCTTCCATGGACACTCCGCACATCAATCTTGGGTATCACTGCCTGCCTGATGCGTATTGGTAAGGTACGTGTGAGTCGTTTCTCCCACTGTAGCACAGGGTAAAGGGCCGGCCGGCCTGTAAGTGTAGATGGAAAAACAAACGGGGTATTGAAAAATTACAGCCTTTACAACAATAAACTCAATTACAGTGGAGTGCAAGACAACACTCTGGAGAGAACACTTTCAGACTGAGGCAGCTTGGATAGGCTACATAGTGTGTCTACTCTACAGCAAGCATTAAGGTACAACAACAACGGGACAGGATTCAGGAGCCAGCACAGCCACAGAACAGGAGAACCGCGGCACAGGCCAGGCACCCTACCCCTTACTTACATTTTGACCGAGCCAGAGAAATGTCAAATGCACTGCAGCAACCTAGAATTTTCCCAATGAAGTGACTAAATCAATGCGCCACTGTCCGTCATACCACTACACTCTACTCCAGTCCACACCACTACAAGGACATCTAGCCTAGGTCTGCTGTGGTTCTTGTTCAAACTTTTTACCTTTTATGTCAGCCCATGAAAAGCCTGATGCGTATTAGTAAGGTACGTGTGAGTCGTTTCTCCCACTGTAGCACAGGGTAAAGGCCGGCCTGTAAGTGTAGATGGAAAAACAAACGGGGTATTGAAAAATTACAGCCTTTACAACAATAAACTCAATTACAGTGGAGTGCAAGACAACACTCTGGAGAGAACACTTTCAGACTGAGGCAGCTTGGATAGGCTACATAGTGTGTCTACTCTACAGCAAGCATTAAGGTACAACAACAACGGGACAGGATTCAGGAGCCAGCACAGCCACAGAACAGGAGAACCGCGGCACAGGCCAGGCACCCTACCCCTTACTTACATTTTGACCGAGCCAGAGAAATGTCAAATGCACTGCAGCAACCTAGAATTTTCCCAATGAAGTGACTAAATCAATGCGCCACTGTCCGTCATACCACTACACTCTACTCCAGTCCACACCACTACACGGACATCTAGCCTAGGTCTGCTGTGGTTCTTGTTCAAACTTTTTACCTTTTATGTCAGCCCATGAAACGCCGTTATTCCATAAATTTTCTCCAATCCAACTGACTGTGTGCAAAGATAGTATGCTCAGCATCCTCAATGATGGTGACCGTGTGGTACGTATTCTCCAACACCAACTCAGTCTGTAGTGACTGATTAAGTTTATAATATATTCCATATTACCAAATTGCAACGGATATTGGCCGGCACCTGCAGTGGTAGGAGTACAATGTGGTCATTATTAAACAGCAAGGAAACATTAACTGTCACCACACCTGAGTCACTTGTACTTTGTCGATAAACTAGTATAGTTCTACTTCATGGCATGCACAATTCTTCGTAGTCAGCCAGCATCCAATGCAATGCATGCCACCATCATTCACAATAATCACTCATTACCTGTCTTGGTGTTCTCTTTGGCTGTCTGATCTGATGCCTGCCTAGCCTTCTGCCAGTCAGTGATGAGTTTCTTTCGGATTGGAAACAAAATGGAATATAGGTGGAGTCACGTTTCACTTCTTATGGAGGGACTGTTAGAGGCAACATGTATTGTACTATTCTCCATCTCCATCCAATGTCTGACTTGCTTGAAATGTACTTAGGGAGAGTAAGGAACATGGAGCAGGACCCTGAGGAGTGGAGTGGACAGTTATGCACAGACGTGCATCTCCAATAGGGAAATAAAAAAAGGAGACTGTTGATAGCTTTGTTGTGAATGTAGATTTTGAACCAGAAAAACAGATACACACAGTCACACACAAATAAAGGAAGGGAGAACAATTTGAAAGCCTAGTTGTCAGGGAAGAGGAGCTCGTCCTCAAACTCTGGTGGTTCGGACAGCAGTACGTCTAACAATCCACTACTTATGTCATCAAAGTCACTCTCCTCTTCCTCCTGTGATTCACGTATTTTGTACTCCGGTGGTATAAAGTGTTGATTCATTTTGATCATGGTTAACCTCTCAACACTTTTGGGCGAGAGACTGGTCCTTTTGACAGTAACAATGGCACCAGCAGCACTGAAAACACGCTCTGAAGAGACACTTGCAACAGGGCAAGCCACATACTTTATCGCCAGCCTGCTGAGCACTGGCCATTGGCTTCTTTTCCCATACCAATACACCAATGGGCTTTGCTCCATGTAGACCTCTGTTGTGTCATCTAGATAGGCCTGAACCATCCGCTCAATGTTCAGGGGTGCTCCGATTTCCTGGGCCTCTTTTGCCTTTGCATCAGTCATTGATGTGCAATACCCTTTCCGTAGAAACCAATCACCTGCCGTTTTTGGAAATGTGCCTGATGATCCTGTTGGTGTTGTTGATGTTATTGCTGCTGGCAGTGTTGACTGCTGGGAGGCAAACGCACTGCTCTTGGCTTCTGAAGTAGAACTTCGTTCTGGGTGCCCTGCAGTACTTTTTCTGCCCTGGAGGGGCGGGCCTTTAATGAAGATCCTTTCGTATTCAAACTCAGTGGCTTCCTCAGCTATCAAAGTTTTGTACTGGGCAACATTCACTTCTGAAAAAGGAATGACTTCATTACTGCGCAGCAATAATTTGTAACGTGGATCCAAAATTGAGGCAGTAATGTAATGTGGATCTGACAGAATGTTATTTTGAATCCTTGTATTGTGAGATAAGCGAGCGGATAAGGTGTCTGCCAAAGAATGTGCTTCTACTTTGTCATCCACATCTGCGTACATTTCTGCCACATCCTTCAGCTGTTGCTCTAGCATGTACAACAATGGGATAGCTTGGCCCATAGTACAGTCCTCCCGGCTCACTTCACGGGTGAAGACCTCAAAAGGAAGTAGCATCTCTGTCAGGCTTTTGACAAGGTCCCATTGGGTCATCTCAACTCTCATGCCTTTCACTGTAGGATCCCCTGACCTTTTCATGACATAAGCATTAAGTGGTATGTACTGCTCAAACAGACGCTCAAGCATGTAATACGTTGAGTTCCAACGTGTTGGCACCTCTTGGATGCGTGCTTTGACTGGCATTTTATGCTCACGTTGAATCACCCTCAGCTCCTTCCGGGCTTTAAAAGAATGGTTGAAATGTGTGCATATTCTTCTGCAGGTGGTCAGTAAGCTGCTGACTTTGCTTTCATTTTTCAGAAAGTCTTGCACAACAATGTTAATGCAGTGTGCCAAACATGGCACCCTGAAATACCCACCATCTTTCATGGCCCGAACTACATTACTGCCATTGTCCGTGGCAACAAAACCAATGGTAAGACCTCTTGGTCGCAGCCACTCCAACACCTTGCTGTTAAACTCATCCAAAATGTTAGCAGCAGTATGAGATTTCTCCATTGCAAACATGGCTACAGTTGCATGTTTGCGAGTGTCTTTAAAAATCTCAGCGGTGTCAACAACGCCGTCAGATATCTTATCTTTAACACCCGAAAAAGAGACCCAGTGTGCAGTGATGCACATGTAATCAGTGGCTTGGCATCTGGTCCACATGTCTGTTGTCAGGTGTATACTCTGAACAGCACTCTGTTTTAAGGCTTTTCCAAGCAATTCCAGCACGTCGTGATGTAGTGCTGGAACAGCAACTCTTGCAAAATAGTAGCGGCTGGGAACTTTCCATTTTGGGCAGATGGTGGTCACAAACTCAAGAAAACCCACCCCTTCAACAAAAGAAAAAGGGAGAAGGTCCAGTGCTAACATTTTTGCCAGCTTAGCATTGTACAAACGTGCTATTGGGTGATTGCGTTCGTACTGCCCCTCCGGCCTACTAAACATGCTAAGAATGGTAGGCTGCATGGTATTCCTTCCTGTGGTCGACTTCGCACTTTTTGGCCCAGCAGTACTCCTTGGTGTCTCAGGCTGGCTCTTACTCTTGTGCCAATGAGATGTGGCTGAGGATGTGGGCGTTACCACTGCAGTGCTGGGGACAGGGCTACTTTGTCTACCACTAGCACAGAGAATGTCTCCCTCTTCTTCCTGTTCCACCGTGAGCGGACTTTCTACTCGTTTATGCCCAACAGCAATGGTTCCAGTTTTGATGAGCCTAAGGTGCTCCTCCCACTGGATTGCGTGGTGTTTTTTCAGATGGGTCATTTGGCCTCCGGTACCATAGTTTGTACCAAGCTTTCCACGGCTAACAGAGGAATGACAAACGGAGCATACAGCAATGTTCTCCTCCTTTGGGCTAACCGTAAAGTAGTCCCACACTGGGGAGCTTAACTTTTGTCTCCTGCTGGAGGTGCCACTCCCACTTCCAATGCCGGATGAACTGGAGGGTGTGTGTTGAATTTGACTCTGTGCAGGACCACTACCTACTTCTGCTGAGGTGGTGCTTGTTGTGCTGGATGTAGGACGCTGCCGGCCCTTTGCTAATGTAAATATGGAAGCTGGAGGTCGTGTTGGTGTTACCTGTGTTGGAGATATGCGTGCTACATCCCTCGCATCCATTTTGGATAATGTAAAAATGTTGCTCTCCATCTCCTCAGGCCCGGGAGTGATGTTTGTGATGACTGGCTCATCATCATCATCATCATCAACCTGCTCTTCTACATCAACATCCATAAGTGTAAGGCTTTCTGGAACCTTCCTTTTGCCATGCCTGCTCTTGTGATGTGTTTCCCTCTCAGACTCAGTTTGTGGCTTCCAAGTGACATCTAGATCATCAGAAGGGGGGCTTGGTGAAGAACTTGATGTACTAACCCTCCTTTTCCTTGCTGGGGATTTAAAAGCCAATGCAACTTCTAAAGGAGTGGCTTCCTCTTCTTCCTCTGCATGAGGCTCAATTTCCTGAACTGCCCCTACTTCAGGAGGAACAGCTACTATTGCGGGCGGTAGCTGCGGCTGTTGACCACTTATCTGCTGTGTTGATGATGTTCCCTCCTGCGTTGATTGTGTACTACTTTGAGATAGCGATAAGTTTAGTTCAGGCTCAGCATCACTGCTTTCTACCATAAGGCTGGCTACCTCTTCCACACTCATCTTCTTGGGCATGGGTTGGTGGGTTGGGCCCACTGATGTGGAGGTGCTGCCCCCAGCTTGCCCCCCCGACACCGCTGCTGCAGGCCTCATTTTTGGTGAACCAAAAAAGGTTTTGGGAGGCACACCAGACTTAAGTGACACTTCCTTCTTCTTCTGTTCCTTCTTCTCCATGGCAACTTTCTTGGTACCGGAGGACCTGCTACCTGCTTTCTTTGGGGGCATCTTCAACAGATGTCAAAACAGCACTCAGTTGCACAAGTTGCAGAGATGCCTGGTCAGGTCACTGACACGTCACGTTGTGTACACTACAGCAGCAGGACGTCGGTCTGGCACCACAACAGTGGATGATGATGACACACCTCTGTCTTTTGTGCACCTAAAAGCAAAAAGCCAGAAGAACATCAGTCAAAAGATCCATAATATAATATATAATTTATTAGTGTCTCGTGGGTGGTCATCACAATTATTAAATTTCATGCAGTCAGTGAACAACATCAACAGTATAGCCAGCCATTAAGAGACTGACAAGGCCAGGGATCCTTTTGTATTTGTACTGTGTAGTGTACACTTAGGAAGAAGAATAGCAAGGGAAAAAAACCCGCCGTGATGATTGCTGAGTTGTACCCCTGGGCCTACTGTACGACTAGGCCACAAGTTTGGACGCCTATGGCAAAGGCACAATGCATGCCTTCCTAAAATGGCCGCCACACACATGCCCAGCCCACCCACCACAATAACACACAAAAAGTGATTGGAAAGGACAGGAAGAGGAAGTTGTAGTGTCTGTGGAACTTAATCCCTCTCATAAAAATGTTTTCCAGACAAATAACAGCTTCTCCCTGCTCCAAACCTACAGCTCAATGACAGCCTGAGGAGTTTTTTGTGCAGAAATGCACAAAAAAGCGTTTTCGAGAAGGGTCTATGTTGCTCGCGAGATATTGTTTGCCAGATTGCAAAAGCTGCGTGTTCGGGATCGCGAACTGTACAAAAAGGCTTTCTCGCGTGCGCGAACACGCATATTGCGAGCGCAAAAATGACGAAAACTGTAAGTCCGCGTTGTCGCGCTGTGCAGAGTTACTGAAAGTTCGCGAGCTGAATCCCTTGCCTTACATGCAGGCCAAAATAGCCCAATTTGTTTAGCACACACCCAAAAAATGCTATTGCACCCCAAACACACCTTTTGCAACAAAATCCAAAGCCATCCATGGAGTAAAGGAAAATCACCAGACAACACCAACTGTACATGTAAAATCACGCACCACAGCTTGGAGGCTGACTACCTCTGGGCCTAGTGGAAGACTACTAGGCCACAAGCTTGGAACCGGATGGCAAAAGCAAGCACACTGCTTGGATGGCTTCACAAAATGGCCGCCACACACCCACAACAACCACAAGAAATGGGAGACAGTCAATGGACGCCTATGGCAAAGGCACAATGCATGCCTTCCTAAAATGGCCGCCACACACATGCTCAGCCCCCCCACCACAATAACACACAAAAAGTGATTGGAAAGGACAGGAAGAGGAAGTTGTAGTGTCTGTGGAACTTAATCCCTCTCATAAAAATGTTTTCCAGACAAATAACAGCTTCTCCCTGCTCCAAACCTACAGCTCAATGACAGCCTGAGGAGTTTTTTGTGCAGAAATGCACAAAAAAGCGTTTTCGAGAAAGGTCTATGTTGCTCGCGAGATATTGTTTGCCAGATTGCAAAAGCTGCGTGTTCGGGATCGCGAACTGTACAAAAAGGCTTTCTCGCGTGCGCGAACACGCATATTGCGAGCGCAAAAATGACGAAAACTGTAAGTCCGCGTTGTCGCGCTGTGCAGAGTTACCGAAAGTTCGCGAGCTGAATCCCTTGCCTTACATGCAGGCCAAAATAGCCCAATTTGTTTAGCACACACCCAAAAAATGCTATTGCACCCCAAACACACCTTTTGCAACAAAATCCAAAGCCATCCATGGAGTAAAGGAAAATCACCAGACAACACCAACTGTACATGTAAAATCACGCACCACAGCTTGGAGGCTGACTACCTCTGGGCCTAGTGGAAGACTACTAGGCCACAAGCTTGGAACCGGATGGCAAAAGCAAGCACACTGCTTGGATGGCTTCACAAAATGGCCGCCACACACCCACAACAACCACAAGAAATGGGAGACAGTCAATGGACGCCTATGGCAAAGGCACAATGCATGCCTTCCTAAAATGGCCGCCACACACATGCTCAGCCCCCCCACCACAATAACACACAAAAAGTGATTGGAAAGGACAGGAAGAGGAAGTTGTAGTGTCTGTGGAACTTAATCCCTCTCATAAAAATGTTTTCCAGACAAATAACAGCTTCTCCCCGCTCCAAACCTACAGCTCAATGACAGCCTGAGGAGTTTTTTGTGCAGAAATGCACAAAAAAGCGTTTTCGAGAAGGGTCTATGTTGCTCGCGAGATATTGTTTGCCAGATTGCAAAAGCTGCGTGTTCGGGATCGCGAACTGTACAAAAAGGCTTTCTCGCGTGCGCGAACACGCATATTGCGAGCGCAAAAATGACGAAAACTGTAAGTCCGCGTTGTCGCGCTGTGCAGAGTTACCGAAAGTTCGCGAGCTGAATCCCTTGCCTTACATGCAGGCCAAAATAGCCCAATTTGTTTAGCACACACCCAAAAAATGCTATTGCACCCCAAACACACCTTTTGCAACAAAATCCAAAGCCATCCATGGAGTAAAGGAAAATCACCAGACAACACCAACTGTACATGTAAAATCACGCACCACAGCTTGGAGGCTGACTACCTCTGGGCCTAGTGGAAGACTACTAGGCCACAAGCACACACATCCAACAAAGGTAAATCACACACACACACCAACAGTGAAATACACCACAGCCACGTTTAGCATTTCAATCCTATGCCATCCATGCCCTACATGATGTAGAAATTCTACAGACACCACAAAACATGGACCCATGGGTACCCTACTGGCTGAAATTGCAGAGAAAAACAACTAGGCCCATATTGAAAGTAGTACAGGCCACCCACCACAACAATAATTTTTAAAAACAATAAAAATCCCAGAAAAATGTAGGTACAAACAAGCCCCAATGAAACAAACACACCAATTCTCCAACTTACTTGTCGTAAATTAAATCTCAAATCAAAAATTCCTCAAATAAATCCAAAAAAATGGTATGATGCAGCAGACAGACACAAAAAGTGATCCTTCCAGCTCCAAATCCAAATGAAAGTGAACAACACATGCACAAAGCACGTGGGAGGAGCCTGCTGGACAGGAACAGGAAGTTGTAGTGTCAGGGGCACTTCCTTCCTCTTGAAAAAAAGTGTTAAAAAAATTAAAGGACATCCGTTCGGACGGCGCGTACAGGCTGTTCTGGATCTGATTCGTAGGGTTTTTTACCCGTGCGGTCTTTTGTACGATTCGTACGGAAATGGGCTTTCTGTACGAATCGTACTTCCTCGGTTGTACGGACAGTTTACCGGGTACGATTCGTACGGAGAAAACGCTCCGTACGACGATTCGTAGGGCCTTTTTACTAGATCGGAATCGGCACCCAAGTATTATTTATTTTGGTCTGTGTTGCTGTATGAGAGTGGTGTACCTAAACCTGATCTCAAATTCATGAGTTAGCTGTCAATTAATGGTCCTCATTTGACAGTTAACGTGCTGTTTTGGCCACCCTAATTTCCATACACGGCGGAGAAACATTTATCAGAGGATCATTGCCTCCGAGGTAAATGGAAATGCTGCAGATTGTCAAATTGTAATGGGCCCAGTACGTTTAGAGTAGTAAGGATGATAAAAGAGTACAATGAACATTTTCACACATTTGCACTACAATATTATTTAGAGTATTGGCATCTGAACGTTTTAACTAAAAATAACACTTGGCAGTAGCGCCCTACCTGCTGATTCAATGAACCAATAGAACCAAACGCCAAGCGTACCTGTCTCGGAGAAGTGCTCCAGGATAGGCTGAAGACTTACCAATATACCTTCAATTGGCGTTTGTCCAGTATCATGACCACAAAGAGCCTCCGTGCCATAGTTCAAGTTGGCAGGAAGTTTGACATCATTACTTTCAGTATTGTATCACGTGTTGCACCCTTCAACCTTTTAAAAAAGGGCATTAAAGGCTGTAATTAAGGTGCAGCTCTTGAAGGTGATTGCTTGCAGCTGTTGATTGAAAGTTCCCTTCTCGTCCAGCAGATCTCCCAAGTACTTATATTCTTTTAATATCTCTAGATTATGCATACATAGGTGCTAGCGTCAATTCTTCTTGACTGCCTTACTAACTGTCATGACATTCATTTTGTTTTTGTTGATACCTAAATCGTTTTGTGTTACATACAGTTATAAGGTGCTTATTAGCCTTCGCAGGCCTACTTTGGTTTAACTTCACAGGACCTCATCATCTGTATAAAGTAAATGATTCAGTGCAAACATTCTGAGATAAGGAACATGGCTGTTAATTGGGTCAAGAGCTAGGGTACGAGCGATCATAAAGAGATTGCAATGATAAGGCACCATCACGCACCCCATGTTTTAGACCTTGAAGCGTGTACTTTTTTCTTGACAGAAGAGAGCAGTTTCTCACTTAGATCCACACCCAGGAGCAGCTGTGGTGTTGCTCTATCATTCTTAGAAGGTGAAGAGGGATGCTCAAGGACCTCAGCTTCCTCTAGAGCTTTGCTCAGTTTATCCTGTCAAAGCATGCTTTATAGTCAAATAAGAGATGGACTGTATGGAGCTGCTTTTCCATCTGGTCAAATGAAGTTGACAAACCCAAAATATTTGTGAGCGTGCCCAAACCCCTTCTGAAACCAGTTCGAATTGATGTAAATATTCTTTAGTACAAACGTTATAAAGTATTTTGCTTCATTATCTAGTCTGGTGATAAGGCAAAAGTTTTCTGGTAGGGTCTTATAATCCCCTTTATTAATTGGAGAAGTGACTGCGCCCACCACGATTTCCAGTGAGTAGTACATTAGAATAAAGAGATGCCAACTTTCCAGCCCAGTACCGAGGGTTCGTTTTATATACAACCTGGGGTATCCAATTTGCGCCCAAGGGCACCGTCTCTCCTTCTTGTTTTGATTAGCCTTAAGATTTCTTGTTGAGTGGTGCATCCTTCTTTTGTGTTGGGGGCAGTAAGAAAGATTGTGGCTAAAGAGGCTGCATATTGTGGTGAAGAGATTTCTATAATATATAATTGTTTTAATTTGCATATGTAATAATTATTATTTATAATACACTTTTAATACAAAACATTAGTGCCATGCATGTCAAAACTATTATTTTTTACTAAAATTGTATTTCCCTGCAGAAATGGTTGAACAAGATATAGTACTGCATTGTACTGTACTGGTAAAGAGTCATATTATCGATGTTTAAATCTCGGCATGCCATAATATCGATGTTTAAATCTCGATGTGACACAATATCGACCTGCAAGAATTCCGTCGACCAGAATATCGACATGCAGGTAAGAAATATTGTTTTTTTAATATCGAAGTTAGTGATATCGTTAGTCAAAATATCGTTATTAATGATATCGAAATATATTTTAGTGTTCTGTATTTTAGTATATGTGTTAAAAGTATAATTTATTTTTCAAATGTATGTTTGAAATTTTTAGAACTAATTCATTGTATGTTAAGTAATTTTTGCGTATTTTAGTTCCGTAGCAGGTTGTGGGTGTATAGGGAAATAGGGTGGGAAGTAATTTAATTATAATATATTTAATAATACATTTTTAGAAATTATAAATTTTTAAAGAAATTAAATATTGCGTTTTAGTTCCTTAGTGGGTTGTGGGTTTATAGGGAAATAGGGTGGGAAGTAATTTAATTAAAATTGAATAATTAATAATGTTATTTAATTAATATTTTTGTATTTCATAATTTCTATTGTTAAATGTGTTAATTAATTTGTTATTAATTAGTTATGATTTGGTTATTAATTATTAAAAATTAATTGGTAAATATGTTAATAGTGTCATTCTTTTAGGAGCGGGTTGCAGGTTGTGGGCTTATAGGGGAGTAGGGTGGGAAGTAATTTAATTATAATTAAGTCATTAATAATTAGTTAATTAATTAGTATTTATGTATTTAATATTTTATGTTGTTAATTGTGTTAAATATGTTATTAATTAGTTAATAATCGGATATTAATTATTAATAATTAATTGGTAAATATCTTATTTGTGTTATTTTTTTAAGAGCGGTTGTGTATTTGGAGGTGAATAGTGTGGCAAGTAATTTCAAAATTAACCCCTTCCATGCTGCGCAAATTCCGCCGCTGTGCTGACGGAATCTTGCGCGGGCGTGGTCATGACGGAACGGTTCCGTCATGAGCACAGCTCAACCGTGGCTCATGACGGAACCATTCCGTCATGAGCACCGAAGGGGTTAATATACATTTAAATTTTTTCAGATAATATTTATTTTTCTGTTATTTTATAGTCCTAATAGTATGAATTAAATTATTACTCCTGGTTTTTAATGTTATTGTTTAGTGTTATTAGGTAATTAATTAATTGTTAAGCAATTATATTAATTGTGTCATCTTTTACAATAGTGATGGTGTTATTCATAGGGGTATTTGGTGAGAGGTAAACAAAAAAAAAATTATTTAAGTATTTGTTAATTAATGTTTGTTATTGGAGTGGGAATAGTAAATTATTCACACCCGCTATCCAACACTTTCCCTATTTTTGCAATTGTTGGAGTGGGAATAGTAATTGTATCCCCACCACTATCCTACACGTTCCCTACTGTTGCACTCTGTGGAGTGGGAATAGTAAATTATTCCCCTCTGCTATCCAACACTTTCCCTACTGTTGCATTTGTTGGAGTGGGAATAGTAATTTTATTCCCTATGCTATCCAACACTTTCCCTACTGTTGCACTCTGTGGAGTGGGAATAGTAAATTATTCCCCTCCGCTATCCAGCATTTTCCCTATTTTTGCACTTGCTTCAGTGGGAATAGTAAATTATTCCCCTCTGCTATCCAACACTTTTCCTACTGTTGCAATTGTTGGAGTGGGAATAGTAATTTGATCCCCTACGCTATCCAACACTTTTCTTACTGTTAAACTGTGTGGAGTGGGAATAGTCAATTATTCCCCTCCGCTATCCAACACTTTACCTACTGTTGCACTTGCTGGAGTGGAAATAGTAAATTATTCCCCGCCTCTAGCCAACACTTTCCCTACTGTTGCACTTGCTGGAGTGGGAATAGTAAATTATTTCTCTCCGCTTTCCAACACTTTCCCTACTGTTACACTTGCTGGAGTGGGGATAGTAAATTATTTCTCTCCGCTATCCAACACTTTCCCTACTGTTGCACTACTTGGAGTGGGAATAGTAATTGTATGCCCTACGCTGACCCATATTTTCCCTACTGTTTTAATTAATGTAGTGTAAAATGTTGTTTTAAAGATAAATATTTATTTTAATATTTTATTATATCATATATATAATTTATTTTTATATTTATCTTATAGGTTTATGTATATATATATAGATGTATTTATACATTTTGTTATGTTTGAATCATTTTCTAATTTACTAAAATAATTCTTTATTAATAGCATTAAGTAAATATATATATGTATGTCTAATATATTTTTATATTACATTTATTATTTATAATTTTTAACATTTTTAAATAATTCTAACTGTTTTTACTAATTATATTTATTCATTTATTTTATATTATTTTTAAGACATTTAAAAAAAACGATATTTGGAAGAACGATATTTTAAACAACGATATTTTGGTTTCAATATTTTTGTACTTACCTTTGTAGAGATAGGATGTCAATATTTTGTCCATCGATATTCTCGACAAGATATTCTGGTAGGTCAATATTGTTGTCGTCAATGTTATGTCAATGATCCTACTGTACTGTATTGTGGCAGCTATAATGTGTTTCATACTTCTGATGTGGTAATGAAGCGCTCCAATTAGCATAATGTCTTTAAGAGCCCTTTTAGGATACCTGCTTCTAGTAAGACTTCTGTGTGAGGTACTGGGTAAGTGTAGGCAGTTTGGGAACATTCTACAAACCGGACGTTACAGCTTCTGTGTGCATAAGCATCATATGTTGAGGAATGGGATGCAAATAGAAGCAGTTGAGATTGTGGTGCCTTAGATGTCACTTCAGGGTGGGTATTGTTCTATATGTTGATCTATTATAATCATCTGACACATTTAAGCAAGCCACAATGAAGTATCAAACACAGTTATGTGATTTGGTTATATCATGTTGTTGCAGATGCAAAGCGAAAAATGTTGTTCGTTCACTTTGTATGTTATGATTTATGATTAAGTATGGAGCAGCATAGATGTTATCCCATCCTAAGATGCTGTAGAAGTGCAGCATAATCATGCATAGTCAGCACTTAGATATATTCTGTGTGATTAAATATTACTAAGAAAATGTAGGGTATTGCATATTTAAACTACTCCACGTGAAAATTAATGAGACCTATAACTGTGTGCAAAGAAGCTTGACTAATAAAGGTCTTTGTAACATTTATATATTAATATTTTAGGAGAAGTTAACATTTAGACGCGTCTCATTGTTAAGTTAGTAAAACAGAATGTGCATGTATAGACTAATGTTTAAACATTTAAGAAATTATGTTCATGTTGGTGCATTTGAAATGACGTTTTTGTAATACTTTGCAATTTATTCATGCATTAAAAGCTGCATTTGCTATATGTGTAGACATGTACACGTAATTGTAACCCTGTGCACTGTTAAATTGACATAAGTTTGAGCCTCAAGAACCGACCCAGTAGAAGCTCATGCTTAAATCTAACATGTAATTTATATTTAAACTTTAATGTATTTGTTTGTATTTTTTTTTCCACCTCAGGTAATGACAAAGCCCTATTAGGTAGAAAAGAAGGGTTTTTGTTTTAGTTCGACAGCAATGTATGAGAAGATGGATTTTGGCAAGGAGAAACGCGTTAACGGACAAGGAGGCGTGTTTTTTAGAGGAGGCGTAAAATAGCCAAGTACGAATGAAGTAGCAATTTATCAATGTGGGAAAGGTGGTGCCAGTAACCAATTTGTGCTGGAATCATGGAAAGTTACTGGAGGAGCACGTGACTTACCTTGAGTGCAACTAAGGTATTATTCTATAGCATGGTGAAGGTCAGAGAGACATCTTAGGACTTTATGAGGTACACACCTCTGCTTCTGTTTCTGCTTTCAGTTGATTCATGCTACTTGATCCTTGGTTAGAGTTTCTTCTACTGAAGACTGACAGCTGACACCTTTCCATTTCACCTTTATTCAATGATTCCTAGTTTAGGGTTTTCCCTTTTAAGGCAGTGTAGGCAGAAATAGCATGCTCATGCTTCCCTTTGAAATCATTTGATGAAATGTAATGCTCCATTCTTTTTCCTGATTACTCCCATTGTCATTATAGAACCAGTTATCTACTTTTTGTTATATAGGGTACACCTCTGTAGAAGATTTGGTCTCCTTTTGTTCATTATGTATTTCCATATGATAATTCTGAGGTTGATGTATATTGATCTGTTTCAAAAGTTATTATTAAATCTTACTAATTCTTAGAAAGAGTTGTCGAGTGGATTATTGTGTGACCAAATTGGTTGCACTGTATTGAGATTTAATTTAGATTGTTTTCTCCCTCTCACCTCTCAAGCTGCTGAAAAGACCATCTGGTTGAGTAGGGTTGTTTGAGTGGGCCCAGCTCTCTCTGGTATATATGTAGATTTACATGGTTGTTGTGGAGTACTGCTATTACATACACCTGCTTTTTCTATGATGTTAGCAAGCGCTTTGTTGCCATGTTTGGCACCTTTAGATCCAGTCAGTGATGCTTCCATCTTGTTGGACTGTGATTGGACAACTGAAAAAACGATTCTAAAAATGCTTCTGAAAGATATTTTCAATTAATATTTAAGGCAAATGTTTCTAGATGCTGCCAGAAAGTATTGATTAGGGATCTATAAATAACATCCCCTTATATAAGTGTGAGTGAATACCAGTAACATTTTTCTTGAAAAATATTTCTGAAAGATCTTGAGACATACTCAATAACAAGTCCCCTGCTGCTCATTACCTAAGGGGCTCAAGAAATATATAAACAAACCACTCTTCAGGAAATAGAGAAGAAAGAGGAACAGACATTCACACAGAAAATGAGAGGAAGACATCCATGAGACCATGGTTTGCTGTATTTGATTTACTTGAATGCTGCGACTCCACCCCAGTCCCTGGGATACCTATTAAGGAGAATCACCTCTTTCATAGCACCAAGGTCATGGCTATGAGACAGGTAGTTGGCACGGCCATTGTAAACAGTAAGAGTACAGTGGAGCTGTTAGGAACATTATTGCAGATTGGAAGATTAGTTTTTTTCTGGATAAAGTAAAGAAAGTGCCCTGTCAGTCTCTGAAGGCTTACTGCAGAGTAATGTCTTCTCTTGCAGATGCCAAGATGTATAGTTTGTCATCATATCAGGTAAAGATATTGGGGATCATACTCTCTGCAGATATGCATGGGATCATAGACACAGTTATACATTGTGGGCATCTTCTACTCTCTTTAGAATAGTCATATTGACATTATGACCAGCCAAAATGTCTATATTTCCTTCATTCTTAGTGCCTGTGAGAAGTTGGCCTGGTATATGCTGTCCACTAATTAAAGTGGGCACCGTGCACCAATCCACACAACCATTATGATGTATGAGTTCAAAGATAACCTTTAGAAAGCTATCCAAGTGGTAGCTGTGGAGAGCAGCTTTCAGGCTTGGGTGCCGATTACGATCCGGTAAAAAAATTCCCCGTACGACTCGTATCCGGTCTTTTTACCGTACGAATCGTACAAGTGCCGTACAAACCGCCAATCACGATTCGCATGGTAAAAAGTCCATACTAACCGCATTGGGAATTATTCCCCACACGTCCTCGGGTCGGAAAATGTGTCCGACACATCCTCGTACGATTTACCGTACAAATGTGAAAAGTGAAGTCCGACCGAGGAGTCACGATCCATCCCGTGCATCCGATGTTACAACCGTATGGAAAAAACACCGTCTGCACCGAACTCCCATAGCAACCATGGAGACATGTGCCCGCATACGCGCCCAACACTCCCCCCAGCCCCCTAG
This sequence comes from Triturus cristatus, assembly GCF_964204655.1. Taxonomy (NCBI): domain Eukaryota; kingdom Metazoa; phylum Chordata; class Amphibia; order Caudata; family Salamandridae; genus Triturus; species Triturus cristatus. The sequence goes on from NC_140582.1 coordinate 242,269,622, forward strand.
CGTCCGAGACGTACCCCCCGTGTACGTGTCGTACCCCCCGTGTATGTACACCTGTGTACGTGTCCTACCCCCGTGTATGTACACCCTTGTACGTGTCATACCCCCGTGTATGTACACCCGTGTACGTGTCGTACCCCCCGTGTATGTACACCCGTGTACGTGTCCTACCCCCGTGTATATACACCCGTGTACGTGTTGTACCCCCCGTGTATGTACACCCCTGTACGTGTCCTACCCCCGTGTATGTACACCCGTGTACGTGTCCTACCCCTGTGTATGTACACCCGTGTACGTGTCCTACCCCTGTGTATGTACACCCCTGTACGTGTCGTACCCCCCGTTTATGTACACCCGTGTACGTGTTGTACCCCCGTGTATGTACACCCGTGTACGTGTCCTACCCCCGTGTATGTACACCCGTGTACGTGTCCTACCCCCGTGTATGTACACCCGTGTACGTGTCGTACCCCCGTGTATGTACACCCCTGTACGTGTCGTACCCCCATGTATGTACACCCCTGTACGTGTCATACCCCCCGTGTATGTACACCCCTGTACGTGTCGTACCCCCCGTGTATGTACACCCATGTACGTGTCGTACCCCCCGTGTATGTACACCCATGTACGTGTCCTACCCCCGCCCTTGTATGTACACCCGTGTACGTGTCCTACCCCCGTGTATGTACACCCGTGTACGTGTCGTACCCCCCGTGTATGTACACCCCTGTACGTGTCCTACCACCCGTGTATGTATACCCCTGTACGTGTCGTACCCCCGTGTATGTACACCCCTGTATGTGTCGTACCCCCGTGTATGTACACCCCTGTACGTGTCGTACCCCCCCTGTATGTACACCCATGTACGTGTCCTACCCCCGTGTATGTACACCCCTGTACGTGTCATACCCTCCCGTGTATGTACACCCCTGTACGTGTCGTACCCCCACCCGTGTATGTGCACCCGTGTACGTCAGAGTCGCACCCCCACCACAACCTCCTAAGTACGGAGTGCACCCCAGGCCCCAACATCACAACCGCATGTACGAGTCGTACCAAGCCAGACACAAGGACAGCACTTTACAACCAAATGGCCCATGTACACACCGTACACACGCTAAAAACGCACGTACACAACCAGGACAAAACAAAACAACACAAGAATACACCATTCGAATTGCACAAAGCCACTAAACATGTCCAACAACCACGAAAACAACACATTCACTGACCTGCAACTGCCAAAAACAAACAGAGGCCCAAAACACCACCACTCCTTATAACACACCCACCCAAACTTCAAACACAGCCACACCCACCAATGGACCAATAAAAAGGGCCCACACACACAAACCATGAGCCTTTGCACCAGACTCACTGCTGCCAGACCCCACAGACAACCTACAGCACCATACTACAAGCTTCACCACACCTTACACTTGCACACCTTCACACAACCACCTTCACAAACACCCCCTCATCACATTCACACACACACACACACACCTGCACAACCTCACCCACACACCCACAACCATCCACACCCCCCCATCCACCCCCACACCCCTCACCATGCCCACTAACAAGAATCCAAAGTTCACTAGCCGAGAGTTGGAGGTCCTTGTCGATGAAATCCTCAGAGTCGAGCCACACCTCTTTGGAACATTGGTCAGACAGACCAGCATGTCAGAAAAAACAGCCATGTGGCAGACCATCGTCGATGCTGTGAATGCTGTTGAGGACACCAGAAGGAACAAGCAGGAATGCCAAGCCAGGTGGTACGATCTGCGGAGGAGGGTCCGAGCCAAGATGACGGACGAACACAACCAGGCCAACGTCACTGGAGGAGGGCCGTCCCGCAGATCCGTACACTACCATCCCTGGGAGGAGAGGGTGATGGCCATACTGCCGGTGGAGGCAGTCGAAGGATTAGGAGGACTCCCAGACCCGGGTGAGTACACAAACAACGCACCTCACATGGGGGGAACGTCATCCACAACCAAACCCACAAACAGGCACGCAACCACCCCAAGCTATCGCATGACTCAACCACACTCCATGAACACGCACATGCCACTGGCGCCACCATGCCCCAGGCCACAGAAGACACCAACACATGACACGATAAGCCAGATGGCGGGAGGGTGGGCCCCAAAAATCACATAGTGCAACTCAGAAGCAGACAACAATGCCCTCTGGCCATATGGCCTAGGTCACAGCCAGACTAACACTGTGTCCCCACACAGGAAAGACTCGCCAGCAAATGGCGGACGCCTTGCATTAACACATGGGGTGAAGGCACGTTTTTGCACATGACAGCAGCTAATGAACAGCCAACACTGTGAAAGAGTGGCAGCACACACCACCACTGCAGCAGCGCAGACACACACACTACACTCAATGGGTGCCTGGAGATCAGAAACAAACTCACAGCAACAAGCCAAGGGCCATTCAAAGATCTGCTAACAGTGTGTGCCCAGGAAGCTGGGCTTAGGTGACAGAGGGTGACACACAGAGGGAGGGAGAGGGGGACAGAGAGGGAGGGAGACACGGGAAGACGGACAGAGGGAGGAGGCTGACACACAGAGGGAGGGACAGGGGTACACAGAGGGAGGGAGAGGGGGACAGAGAGGGAGGGAGACACAGGGAGACGGACAGAGGGAGGAGGCTGACACACAGAGGGAGGGACAGGGGGACACAGAGGGAGGGAGAGGGGGACAGAGAGGGAGGGAGACACAGGGAGACGGACAGAGGGAGGAGGCTGACACACAGAGGGAGGGACAGGGGGACAGAGAGGGAGGGAGACACAGGGAGACGGACAGAGGGAGGAGGCTGACACACAGAGGGAGGGACAGGGGGACACAGAGGGAGGGAGACACAGGGAGACAGACAGAGGGAGGAGGCTGACACACAGAGGGAGGGAAAGGGGGACAGAGAGGGAGGGAGAGGGGGACAGAGAGGGAGGGAGACACAGGGAGACAGACAGAGGGAGGAGGCTGACACACAGAGGGAGGGACAGGGGGACACAGAGGAAGGGAGACACAGGGAGACGGACAGAGGGAGGAGGCTGACACACAGAGGGAGGGACAGGGGGACACAGAGGGAGGGAGACACAGGGAGACGGACAGAGGGAGGAGGCTGACACACAGAGGGAGGGAAAGGGGGACAGAGAGGGAGGGAGAGGGGGACAGAGAGGGAGGGAGACACAGGGAGAACAAATCAGCCTTGTGGTGTGTGGGAATGTCTGCTCGTCAGCAGGTGGACTGCGTGCATGTAGACAAGGGTGGCCAGTGCCAGAACCCCCCCTCTTCTCCATGGCAAAACACAGGGCCATGTCACAACCTGTGCACGAGCACAACAACAGCTACCTGCATTATATAAGTGTGTGGATCCACTCCATGTGCACATGTACAGTGCTACACGGAAGGCGCCAATGCATGGCTCGCCACACCTGCCCACTCCACTGCTGACTGCAGTCACACTTGACGCAGCAAGTAAGACTGTGACACACATAGTTAAATGCGCCAAAGTGGTGCCCAAGGGACACACCCATGCACAAGTGCACTGTGAGTGGAATGCAAGACAGATCCTAATTCCAAGAGGAAATGTGCCAACTTTGAAACTGATGAAACATGGATGTTGCATGGACCAAAATTAACATTGTCTCTCTCACACACAGGTCAACCTCGTGGTTCACCCCCCAACACTGGGGGGGAAGACTCACAGGACCCGGCTCTGCGGGAGGCCGATCCCACCGGCAGCGACGACTCTCACCACTCTGTGGACGACCCCGACCAACCTGGCCCCTCTGGTGTCCAACGACCTGCAGCACCTGCGTCAGGTACAACGGGGCCAACCACCACCCCCACTCCTGCCACATCCCAGGAGACACCCAGGATCCCTGCCCCACCACAACAAAGCAGCCAGGCTGGCCAGGAGGGACACGGTGTCCCGGGCACCCAGGAGGAGGCAGGCGACAACGCCAATGCCACCCCTCAGGGGTCCCGGAGACCCGATGTGCCCACAAGGGCAGGCCAGGTGCAAGTGGGCAGGGGTGGTGGGAGTGGAGGACGGCGGAGGCGCCAGCCTGACCAGTTGGCTGGGGAACCGGTATATTCCCATGTCCGTAACATCCTGGACACATACCGGCAGGACACCACGGGCATGGCCCAGGTTGTGTCCACCCTCAATGAGATGAAGGGGACCCTCGATGAGATAAAGACCCAGCAGGCCCAGCAACATGCCTGTCTACTGCAACACCAACGGAGGATGGAGGACAGACAGGCTGAGCTTGTGACGGTGTTCCAGGGGATTCACAATACACGCAGTCGGATGGCCGACAACATGGGCAACCCTCCCTGTGCCAGAAGGCGTAGAACATCACCACCCACAGGGAGGGATCAGGAGGAGGAGGAAACATCCGATGGAGCATCCCAAACATCGTCACGGCCTGCTTCTGAGGGTCCCCGCAGGAGGCCGGGTCATCCACGGAAAGGACCGTGAGGGTCGGCGCTACATCACCATCTCCCAGGACACCTGGCCTGGCAGCTGGCCCACTGGAGCAACAGCATAACAGCATCAAGAGACATTCTCTGCCACATGGCCTTGCTGGTCACTGTCTGACCAATGTTGACAAAGACTGTGGCATGGACTCTGAGGATTTCCAATGGCAAGGACACCAACTCCCCTACTGAACTTTGGATTCCAAACTCCTGGAAAGCCCCTCACGTCATACCACCCCCACCCCCCCCCCCAAAAAAATAAAAATTCACACCATGAAGAGAAGATGCCTGCTGGTTGCATTATTACCTTACATGTGTCTTGTAAAGTCTAAACATGCCTGAGTTCTCTTTTGACTTCAACCATCCACACCCTGGGGCCTGAGTCTGGCACAGGACACACGGGTCACAGTGTATTAGGCAAGACAGACATGGAGCACCATACACACCCGTGATGGGCCCAACCAGCTGAGGGGGTGGCCGCACAACCGTGCTGACAGACACATTGAGTACAGCAACAGTCATGCGCAGAGGTCAGGGATCCTGTCCAGTGTCCTGGGGGGCACCCAGGTATGTGTAGACAGGTGGCAGAACCATGTCCTGCAAGCTTGAGTCCGGTGGATGCAGAGAATGGGGGCCTGGCCAACGTTGGATGCATGGGGATGGCACATGTCACAATACCCACACAGTCATGGACATCATGCACAATACACAGTCTCATCCCACACACACAGCTTGCATCTTGCTACTCAACACATAGACATATAGCCACTATCAGGGAAAACCATGCCAGACATGCTGGATGCACCGTGGCAACACACCAGCATTGATTGAGAAGAGGCACCTTGGAGGAATAGGGACTCCTTTATTAGTCATGTTTTCGGGATTGCAGAGGCAACTTGAAGTACACATGAACACTTCATGTGGAGTTACATGTGGGTCCAACACTGGCACCCCCCTTCTGCAGCACAAATGCGTGATAGCCATGGAACTGGCACACAATTGTCGGCTAACAGCTAAACACCCACAGCTGCTCACGGAGAGACTGCCATACACCATTGATCCGCTGATGTAGAAGTCCCACACCATGTCAAGCCAATGCAAACCGTATGTGTCCAAGGGCAGTGTTACACACATTGATGCCATCATCACAATCCACTATCCCATCACTGATGACTGTCAACAAGTCAGACCATCTATTCAGGTGTACACAGCTGCATGTCATGTGTACCATGGTGATGCAACATGGCTGCAGAGGAACCAAACATCGACAGGGCCAGTGTGCATACATCGTGAACAACTGCCACACCAAATACACCCCTGATGCATCTCTTACCCCAAGGTGACTTCCAAACGTGTCCGTGCCTGTAACGCTGAGTCAGCACACGATGACGTGTCCATGAGGAATAGCAGTGCCACAACAATGCAAGCAGCAGACGGCATGAGCAAGTACCTGGGGAAGAGAGACACACAAGAAGTCAGCCACAAAAAGCACAGCCACTTGCATGTGCATGTACTCGACACATGTATGGATGACAACATGCTAGATCACAATTATGACTGGGGAAATACAACCATCACTGCCACCATCACTCCAGTGACACACCCACACACACCTCTGACTCACGTGCCATACATGCAGGTGGAGACACACATCACAACACATGCCACACGGGGAGCAATGTGTGCACACGCAGACACTGGTACTCACCACTAAGCAAAGAAGTTGTGTATGAGCCGAGTCCGGATGTCCTCTTGCGGCTCCACATCCTCCACATCACTAGCCCCATTGCCAAGCCCTTCGTCCTCCACGGGTGAATGGTCCTCGTCATCTTGATCCAGGATGAGTGGCACAGCTTTCTCAACTGCCATGTTGTGCAGCATGCAGCAGACCATGAAGATTTTGCAGACCTTCGCAGGGGCATATGGGAGCGCGCCGCCGGTCTTGTGTAGGCACCTGAATCGGCTCTTCAGCAGGCCAAACATCCTCTCTATCACTCGCCTTGTCCGGCCATGGGCAGTGTTGTAGCAGAGCTGGGCCGGCGTGATGGAGTTGCGGAGAGGTGTGATCAGCCATGGCATGTTGGGATAGCCAGCGTCCCCTACATGGGAAGCACATGGACATCGTTAGAACTGGAGAAGCAGTCGTGCCGGTAGTCTACGCAAAATAGAGGACAGACAGACAGACTGTACCCACCAACAACACATGCTCGTTCGTTGCGCAGCTGCGTCATCATTTCAGGCACCCTGCTACGCCTCATGATGTAGGCATCGTGTGCTGATCCTGGAAAATGAGCACAGACATGTGAAATCACCATGTTGGACAGACACACCACAAGGGCATTGATGGAGTGGTAGTGCTTGCGATTCCGGTACGCTACCTCCTGTGCCTGTGGTGGTACCAAAGCAACATGTGTCCCATCTATGGACCCAATGACATGGGGCATCCCTCCCAGGGCATAGAATCCACGCTTGACCCCAGTCAACATTTCAGGGGTAGGAAAATGTATGAAGTCATCCAGGTGAATCAACATGGCCTCTAAGAAATCATGCAGCACACGGCAGAACATGCTCTGGGACATGCCACCAACATGAGCTATGGTATTTTGAAAGGTACCCGTGGCTAGAACATGTAGGGCTGCCATAACCTTCAGCTTGGGTGTCAGTGCCGTAGGATACCTGTGCAGCGGTTGCAGGTGTGGTGCCAGTCTCGCCGTCAACTCCAGAATCAACCGTTGGGGGAAGCGGTAGCACCAGATACGATCATTCTCCCGCATGGCAGCCAAGTCCGGAATTGCTCGGGGAAGAGGCGGCGCTCTGCAGTAATTTGGAAGTGACAAGGAAGAGTGAGTGCACCACAACAACAAATAATTTGTACTGAGCACATGTTAATCTGTCTATACACATATGCTACATACGGAGTCAGGTATTTGCCACATGCCCTGGACACGTATGGCTGCCAGGTGACACTCCTACCAAGAGCCAGCTACATATGGAGATTGAGAACCTCCACATGCCATGCCATGGGATTAGCTGTGTCCCAGTGCAAGTGAACAGCCAGACGCAAGACAGGAGTGACATACACCCACACATTAGCAGAAGTAGGATGCCGATTGCAGAGACTGGTAGCGGAACACTAGAGCCACAGGTCACATGACATTACACTAGGACAGCCCACACACCTTGCCATGAAGGTGCACATGTCATGACTCACCACACATTCATTGAGAGGATGCAGACATGTCCTTGTTACGCTACTCCGTGTCACATGCATACATACGCACCTCACATCCGATACCACATGTGGCATGGTGTGCGGAACAGTGTGCAATGTCAATCTACACACAGACACATGTTGGTTGCTGCAACAGCTACAGCTTTTGAGGGTGCTCCAACATCAACCTAATGGGAAACCCCCACACATAAATGACATAGTCACATCGTGCACCGTGGGTAGTGACAAGTCAGGTGTGGTAACCCCTGTACCGGGCATCAGGGGACACTTCCGTGTGTTGGTGTCCGTGCCATGCCAGTGTCGGTCATCCCAAGTGTGCAGTACGACATGCACACATGTCCAAGGAGTCAAGGGCATGCCTGGCACACATTGCACCGTCACACATTACATCTGTACACATCTCATCATACATCTGGTGCCTTCTCGACTCAGGAGTAATGTGCCACATCACAGCCTGTCACACCTGTGCCCCACACATGTAGTACTGCACAGACAATGCCTTGATGTCCATCCATGGACAAGTATGTCCGCCCTATTCCTTCCTGTGTGCTGCCTGTCACCACTGTGATGTGTGAAAACCGCCGTACTGCTGCTAAGAGGGCCTGTGTACGTTCCCATATCACTATGGGAGTGCTGCCGTATGTGTACCCATAGTGATTGTGAGCGTACAGGCATGTGTACGGTCAGTAAGTACGCATACGCGAGAACACCCATAGTGGTACTGCCCGTACACACGCCTGTACGTTCACTATCACTATGGGTGTCCTCGCGTATGCGTACTCGTACTGGTATGGCCCTACACACGCCTGTACGTTCACTATCACTATGGGTGTCCTCGCGTATGCGTACTCATAGTGATAGTGAGCGTACAGGCGTGTGTACGGGCCGTACCACTATGGGTGTCCTCGCGTATGCGTACTCGTACTGGTACGGCCCGTACACACGCCTGTACGTTCACTATCACTATGGGTGTCCTCGCGTATGCGTACTCGTAGTGATAGTGAGCGTACAGGCGTGTGTACGGGCCGTACCACTATGGGTGTCCTCGCGTATGCGTACTCGTACTGGTACGGCCCGTACACACGTCTGTACGTTCACTATCACAATGGGTGTCCTCGCGTATGCGTACTCGTAGTGATAGTGAACGTACAGGCGTGTGTACGGGCCGTACCAGTACGAGTACGCATACGCGAGGACACCCATAGTGATAGTGAACGTACAGGCGTGTGTACGGGCCGTACCACTATGGGTGTCCTCGCGTATGCGTACTCGTACTGGTACGGCCCATACACACGCCTGTACGTTCACTATCACTATGGGTGTCCTCGCGTATGCGTACTCGTATTGGTACAGCCAGTACACACGCCTGTACGCTCACTATCACTACGAGTACGCATACGCGAGGACACCCATAGTGATAGTGAACGTACGCACGCGTGTACGGGCCGTTGCTATGCATTTAGGGTGCCCTAGGGGCCCGGAACGCACCGTACCTGTGGGTGAAGCTCAATTTTACATAGGGGACACATGAGGGACAAGTATTAAGGCCTACATGCATGCTGGTTGTCATGGAGCCCAAGTTTCAAGTTTGAATTTGTTCTGGAAGGTGCACAGCAGAAGTCAGTTGGAATGAATCTACTTTGTTGCAATGTGTTTGTGGGGTTGACATCATGCTGAAGAAAAAAACACAATGAGAACCCACTGACTGTGCTAGGTTTGAAGGGATTGGAGGAAACATAGGATGCAAATGTGAGTGACCAATCACTCTGTACTCCTGTGCATGAAACAGGCCAGCAAGGCAGATATAAGGCAGCCAGGTCCCATGAGGGAGCACTTGCCTGCACATATTTCCTATCTAACACACTGCTGCTGCTCGTGATTCCCTGGAACCATGTCAAGGTCTGTGGAGAGGTCACAGCCATTCACCCTGGAGAAGAACCTGGCATTGCTGAATGTGATCCTCCCACAGTACCCCCTGCTGTATGGGCGACCAGGGTATCGGGTGAGTGCAGAGCTACTAGCACAGACTATGTCCCTTCTTTTGTGACAGTGACTTCTGCCATTGTGTCCAGGTGTGACACACATGCTATGTACTGTAGTGGGGGTCCCGGGGGGGGGAATGCCTGATGTCTCCCAGCAGTGCCCAGAGACAGGAGGGGTGGGTGCCTATCACTCCCAGCAGTGCCCAGAGACAGGAGGGGTGTGTGCAGAGTCCTCCCAGCAGTGCCCAGAGACAGGAGGGGTGTGTGCAGGGTCCTCCCAGCAGTGCCCAGAGACAGGAGGGGTGAGTGCCTATCACTCCCAGCGGTGCCCAGAGACAGGAGGGGTGGGTGCAGAGTCCTCCCAGCAGTGCCCAGACATAGGAGGGGTGTGTGCAGGGTCCTTCCAGCAGTGCCCAGAGACAGAAGGGGTGGGTGCCTATCACTCCCAGCAGTGCCCAGAGACAGGAGAGGTGTGTGCAGAGTCCTCCCAGCAGTGCCCAGAGACAGGAGGGGTGTGTGCAGGGTCCTCCCAGCAGTGCCCAGAGACAGGAGGGGTGGGTGCCTATCACTCCCAGCTGTGCCCAGAGTCAGGAGGGGTGTGTGTAGAGTCCTCCCAGCAGTGCCCAGAGACAGGAGGGGAGGGTGCCTATCACTCCCAGCAGTGCCCAGAGACAGGAGGGGTGTGTGCAGAGTCCTCCCAGCAGTGCCCAGAGACAGGAGGGGTGGGTGCCTATCACTCCCAGCAGTGGCCAGAGACAGGAGGGGTGGGTGCAGAGTCCTCCCAGCAGTGCCCAGACATAGGAGGGGTGTGTGCAGGGTCCTTCCAGCAGTGCCCAGAGACAGGAGGGGTGGGTGCCTATCACTCCCAGCAGTGCCCAGAGACAGGAGGGGTGTGTGCAGAGTCCTCCCAGCAGTGCCCAGAGACAGGAGGGGTGTGTGCAGGGTCCTCCCAGCAGTGCCCAGAGACAGGAGGGGTGGGTGCCTATCACTCCCAGCAGTGCCCAGAGTCAGGAGGGGTGTGTGTAGAGTCCTCCCAGCAGTGCCCAGAGTCAGGAGGGGTGTGTGCAGAGTCCTCCCAGCAGTGCCCAGAGACAGGAGGGGTGGGTGCCTATCACTCCCAGCAGTGCCCAGAGTCAGGAGGGGTGTGTGCAAAGTCCTCCCAGCAGTGCCCAGACATAGGAGGGGTGTGTGCAGGGTCCTTCCAGCAGTGCCCAGAGACAGGAGGGGTGGGTGCCTATCACTCCCAGCAGTGCCCAGAGTCAGGAGGGGTGTGTGTAGAGTCCTCCCAGCAGTGCCCAGAGACATGAGGGGTGTGTGTAGAGTCCTCCCAGCAGTGCCCAGAGACAGGAGGGGTGGCTGCAGAGTCCTCCCAGCAGTGCTCAGAGACAGGAGGGGTGGGTGCAGAGTCCTCCCAGCAGTGCCCAGACATAGGAGGGGTGTGTGCAGGGTCCTTCCAGCAGTGCCCAGAGACAGGAGGGGTGGGTGCCTATCACCCCTAGCAGTGCCCAGAGTCAGGAGGGGTGTGTGCAGAGTCCTCCCAGCAGTGCCCAGACATGGGAGGGGTGTGTGCAGGGTGCTTCCAGCAGTGCCCAGAGACAGGAGGGGTGGGTGCCTATCACTCTCAGCAGTGCCCAGAGTCAGGAGGGGTGTGTGTAGAGTCCTCCCAGCAGTGCTCAGAGACAGGAGGGGTGTGTGTAGAGTCCTCCCAGCAGTGCCCAGAGACAGGAGGGGTGGCTGCAGAGTCCTCCCAGCAGTGCCCAGAGACAGGAGGGGTGGGTGCAGAGTCCTCCCAGCAGTGCCCAGAAACAGGAGGGGTGGGTGCCTATCACTCCCAGCAGTGCCCAGACACAGGAGGGGTGGGTGTGATGCACAGTGTGAACCTTGATAATTGATTGTGTATTTGCCCTCATTCCACCTGTGTACTTTCACTGGCACGTACTGCTTTTGCCCTTCCCCAGAGGAGTATGTCCCTATGGCAAAGGTGCAATGCGTTGGCTGCATGACATGCCTTGTTGTAACCAGCTAATTTGTTCCCATATGTGTCTCTGTGACATGTTGCAGGTGTATTGATGTAGTGTCACTTGTTCATCCTCACAGGTAGGCGCCTCTGCCAAGGAGCAGATCTGGCTGACCGCCGTCAGTGCCGTGAGGGGTGCGGATGGTCGGAGGCGGAGCCTGTCCCAGGTGAGGAAACTCTGGCAGGATATCCGGTGCTGGACGCGGAGGATCGCACAGGTCCTGCTGGGGGACTCACCTGAGAGCCATAAGAACCGAGGGCGCCGCCGTCTCTCCCACATAAACAAGCGTGTGCTGGCGGTTGTATTTCCAGACTTGGACAGGCGCTTACAGGAGATGCAGCAGCAGGAAGGGGGTAGGTACATGTGTGTTTGTTGTGTTTCACCAGCATTTGTAAGTGCACTGTTCCATGGATGCACTGCCAGGGTTTAATGGTGCTGTGCAGATCCTGTTACCCACAGTATTGCAGTGCTCTCCTGCCACACTTCCCCTCCTTGCAATGTGTTCCCTGGTCTGTGTGACGTCACTCCGTCACAAGGTTATGTAGCCTGGCACCTTCTCCGCGTGTACAATGCCTGCAGCATCATGTGTGGGGGTGGTGTGTAACAGGTTTTGGGACCTTGCCTGTGCCCTGTCCAGTTCTGGTCTTGTGGGTTCCATGTCAGTTGGCACTAATGCTGAGTCCAGACATGGGAGTTAGTCTCTCAAGTGTGAGGCCTTACAGCACGCATGTCCTATGTGGTGGCCTGTGACATGATGTGCATGAGTGTGCGGTACGCATAGTGCGGGGATGGTAGCGTGTGTTGCAGTCATTTCCATTCAGGAGCATGGAGTTGTGTGGCCACCACTGTCCCCAGGGGCATATTTTCCTAGGTATCATGTGTGTAATCCGAATATGTTGACAATCTCTGTGTCTACAGCATAGGTTGTGCTCTGTGCCATTGTCCCCTGGCCAAATGTATATTGACGTGAAATGTAGTACAAGTGTCCACTGTACAGACTGACCTGATTTTCCTTGTTCATACTCACGGTGGACATTGCCTGTGTGTATTGTTACAATCATCTGATGATGCCCATTTGTACATGATTATTTGGATAGGCGCACCTTGGGTATTTTGTGTGCAACCTTGATTTGTTGCATCCCATGTGTATTTCACCCAGACTAAGAGATGTAAGTGCTTCCTGTGTCTCCAAATAATAGTCTCATGTAGGGGGTGGGTGGTGCGGGCATGGCCTTCATGTCACAACCTGATATCTCCTTGCTAGGACTGGCCAGTGTGTGATGTTGGTCTGGACATGCACTCAAGGTGCAGTGGGCCAGTCATGGTGGGCATGTTTTCAGTTTAACCTATGCTGCATGTGCCTCTTGTTCCTGGATATGGTCCCTGCTCATCCCTATTTCCTGCCACGCTGTGTGGTGCAGATGCAGTGCTGGATTGTCCCCAGGGCCGTGCTCCTCAGTCAAAATTCCATTCCATCTCATTTGCTATTGTGTCATGCTCTCCATAGTTTTTCGGTGGCATGGTGGGTCAAAACACTGTGTCTTGCATGCCCTACATATGTACCTTGTTTTGTAGATGTAACTCTTCTTTTGTTTCAGGCTATGCACTGTGACCTATGTAGATTGGACTCATGTGACATATGTATACAGGTGTATGATTAATTTCTGTCTCTTCACCCTGCCCACAGCATCGTCGGGGGACACGGAGGGAGACATGGGCACAGACGGAGCAGAGGGACCGAGCACCAGTGCCAGCGGTGACATCGGGGCTGGCACATCAAGTGGGACAGAGGCGGAGGAGAGTGAACCCGGGGACCTGTCGACTGGCACAACGGAGTATGAAGCTGACGGGTCCGAGGATGATCTCTCTGAGTGGGCGGCGGCTGCACCAGCAGCTGACAGCGGCACTACATCTCACCCCGCCCCCTCCATTGCCATCAGCCGCCTCCCACTTGCTCGTGTCCCTTCCCAGTGTGCCCGGTCACCACATGTCTCCTTCCTGCCAGGCACCGCACCCCCTGCCCCTGTCTCCACTGCTGCCGCCAATGCCGAGTCTGTGGACATCCAGCGGCAGTTGCAGGTTGGTCAGGCTGCGATCCTTAATGTCCTCCATGGCCACAGCCAAGTGCTGCACAACATGGAGGCATACTTGGAGGGCATTCTTTCATCGCAGGCTGACCAACGCCAGTTGCTGAGGTCCATAGACTCGACACTGACTGCAGCAGTGGGTCTCCTGCAGCGCTACGTCCCACCCCCTACCCCTGCCCCATCCACACTTCCCACTCCCATGCCTGTCCCACGTACACCCAGACATCAGCATGCGCCCACCACAACACACACAGGCACCACACCAGCAGGGAAGGTCCACCGCACACCTCCTGACACGCACACACAGGGTGAAGTAGGCATACCCACTGGGTCGGGGGGCAAACGTGTGACACGCAGCCAGAGTGGGAGTCCACATTCCACCCAATCCACTCCCTCCAAATCCCCTCCCCTCAGCTCTCCTGGCCACATCTCCCCCAAAGACTCCTTCATGGCCGCTCTGTCCCTGAGCCCCACAGTGACGCCACCACGCAAGCGGTCAAGGAAGTCCTCGGTCAGGGTCGTTGATTCCCCCCCCCCTGTCTACACCCTCCCCCAGTGGCGCTGCGACCCATCCCTCTGACCCCCCCACTCCTTGGGGCCTGTGGTTCGTTCGGGTGCAGGGGATTCCCTGGCGGACCTGGCTGAGGTGTGCAGCGAGCTCCTGGCCTCCACCTTTGGCCCTGCCCCACCCCCTGTGGTGGAGTCCTCCATCCCTGCACCCGAGACGCCTACCCTTCACCCTCCTGTCCCTGCGGTGCCTGTTTCTTCCCCCCCACATGATGCCCTCACCCCTGTGGACAACGGAATGTAACTGTGCAGGCAAGCTAGGGGACACGCATCCCACTGTGTCCCCCATCCAGCTGTGACTTCTGGACTGCCCAATGGGCTTTGTAAATATTGAACTTTCTACGAACATACAATTTTTGATCTTGCTGATTAAAGCCATTTTTGTTTCCTTTGAACACTACTGCTTTTCTGATATTGCTGTTGGTGGGGCTGCTACATGATTTTGGGTGGTGATCATGTGTTGGTTGTGTGGGAAATGTAGTAGTGTGCTGGTCATAGGGGGGACCCTGGGATCTGTGTGCCATCACACGGTGTTAGCTAGGTTTCTGTGTTCATGTAAGCAGTTGCTGCATGGTGAAATTGTCCAAAGGTATATTCCTTCCTCTGTGTACCCTGCCATCTTCCCTGCAGGGTTTTCCCAATATTTCGCGCAGAGCTGTGTGCATTAGCTGGGTGTGTGACGGACTCCTTCTACTTTGCACATGCATGCTGAGCGATGTCTCCACCTGCATCATTCGTGGCTTTCTTGGTAGTCATTGTACTTGTCTATGTGGACTATTGACATGACTTCATGTGTACATGTTTTCTTTTCTGCGCTATGCATGCGTATACTCCCAGCCTCGCACACATGTGGTACATGTACTGCAGGGTCTTTGTGCACCTGACTGAAATTTGTGGGCATGGTATCTGTAGCTACTCCACCCCTTGCGTTCCATGGGCACTGCTGTGAGTGTTAGGCACCCACCCCTCCTGTCTCTGGGCACTGCTGGGAGGACTCTGCACACACCCCTCCTGTCTCTGGGCACTGCTGGGAGGACTCTGCACCCACCCCTCCTGACTCTGGGCACTGCTGGGAGTGATAGGCACCCACCCCTCCTGTCTCTGGGCACTGCTGGGAGGACTCTGCAGCCACCCCTCCTGTCTCTGGGCACTGCTGGGAGGACTCTACACACACCCCTCCTGTCTCTGGGCACTGCTGGGAGGACTCTACACACACCCCTCCTGATTCTGGGCACTGCTGGGAGTGATAGGCAACCACCCCTCCTGTCTCTGGGCACTGCTGGAAGGACCCTGCACACACCCCTCCTATGTCTGGGCACTGCTGGGAGGACTCTGCACACACCCCTCCTGACTCTGGGCACTGCTGGGAGTGATAGGCACCCACCCCTCCTGTCTCTGGGCACTGCTGGGAGGACTCTGCACACACCCCTCCTGACTCTGGGCACTGCTGGGAGGACTCTACACACACCCCTCCTGACTCTGGGCACTGCTGGGAGTGATAGGCACCCACCCCTCCTGTCTCTGGGCACTGCTGGGAGGACTCTGCACACACCCCTCCTGTCTCTGGGCACTGCTGGGAGGACTCTACACCCACCCCTCCTGACTCTGGGCACTGCTGGGAGTGATAGGCACCCACCCCTCCTGTCTCTGGGCACTGCTGGGAGTGATAGGCACCCACCCCTCCTGTCTCTGGGCACTGCTGGGAGGACTCTGCACCCACGCCTCCTGTCTCTGGGCACTTCTGGGAGTGATAGGCACCCACCCCTCCTGTCTCTGGGCACTGCTGGGAGGACTCTGCACACACCCCTCCTGTCTCTGGGCACTGCTGGGAGGACTCTACACCCACCCCTCCTGACTCTGGGCACTGCTGGGAGTGATAGGCATCGACCCCTCCTGTCTCTGGGCACTGCTGGGAGTGATAGGCACCCACCCCTCCTGTCTCTGGGCACTGCTGGGAGGACTCTGCACCCACCCCTCCTGTCTCTGGGCACTGCTGGGAGTGATAGGCACCCACCCCTCCTGTCTCTGGGCACTGCTGGGAGGACTCTGCACACACCCCTCCTGTCTCTGGGCACTGCTGGGAGGACTCTACACCCACCCCTCCTGACTCTGGGCACTGCTGGGAGTGATAAGCACCCACCCCTCCTGTCTCTGGGCACTGCTGGGAGTGATAGGCACCCACCCCCCCACCCCTCCTGTCTCTGGGCACTGCTGGGAGTGATAGGCACCCACCCCTCCTGTCTCTGGGCACTGCTGGGAGGACTCTGCACCCACCCCTCCTGACTACTCTGGGCACTGCTGGGGGTGATAGGCACACACCCCTCCTGTGTCTGGGCACTGCTGGGAGGACTCTGCACACACCCCTCCTGACTCTGGGCACTGCTGGGAGTGATTGGCACACACCCCTCCTATTTACCAATATGTACGCTTTGTCCATACACATGTGTGGGTTCGCTCCATGGGGGTACGGGTCGTACTTACACTGTTGGGGTGGGGGTACGCTCCATACGTATGCGGGTGAGGGTACGAGTCGTACTTACACTGTTGGGGTGGGGGGTACGCTCAATGCATATGCGGGTGGGGGGACATGTCGTACTTACACTATTGGGGTGGGGGGTACGCTCCATGCATACGCGGGTGGGGGGACGTGTCGTATGTACAATGTTGGCATGGGGGTACGCTCCTTGCATATGCGGGTGGGGGTACGTGTCGTACTTACACTGTTGGGGTGGGGGGTATGCTCCATATGTACGCGTGTGAGGGTTCGGGTCGTACATACACGGTTGGGGTGGGGGGTACGCTCCTTGCATATGCGGGTGGGGGTACGTGTCGTACTTACACTGTTGGCATGGGGGGTACGCTCCTTGCATACGCGGGTGGGGGTACGTGTCATACTTACACTGTTGGCATGGGGGGTACGCTCCTTGCATACGCGGGTGGGGGTACGTGTCGTACTTACACTGTTGGCATGGGGGTACGCTCCTTGCATACGCGGGTGGGGGTACGTGTTGTACTTACACTGTTGGCATGGGGGTACGCTCCTTGCATACGCGGGTGGGGGTACGTGTCGTACTTACACTGTTGGCATGGGGGTACGCTCCATGCATATGAGGTGGGGGTACGTGTCGTACATACACGGTTGGGGTGGGGGAACGCTCCATGCATACGCGGGTGGGGGTACCTGTCGTACTTACACTGTTGGCATGGGGGGTGCGCTCCTTGCATACGCGGGTGGGGGTACGTGTCGTACTTACACTGTTGGGGTGGGGGGTACGCTCCTTGCATACGCGGGTGGGGGTACGTGTCGTACTTACACTGTTGGCATGGGGGTACGCTCCTTGCATACGTGGGTGGGGGTACGTGTCGTACTTACACTGTTGGCATGGTGGGTACGCTCCTTGCATACGCGGGTGGGGGTACGTGTCGTACTTACACTGTTGGGGTTGGGGGTACGCTCCATGCATACGGGGTGGGGCCTTTGCCACGTGGGTACGAGCCGTCCCGCCATTGTTGGGGTGACGTAGGTGTGGGCGTGGTACGACTCGTACCCACACTCTTAAGGCGTGGGTACGGGACGTACCTGTCTGGTTGTGTTGCCGGTTCGCGTCGTCAAGAACTTCCGTTGTGGCGGTCGCTGGCTTAGCTGGACACGCCCCCACCCCCTCGTAGTGACCAGGGCCTGAGGGTCAGGTATGTCCAGGGCATGTGTGCTGTGTGACTATGGTGGGGGTTTTGTGGCCTGCCCTGGACCTGCCACCCCCCCCATTTCCCCCCTCCCTTTGTTGTTCTGACCTTCTGCGGCATCTGCGTCGTAACCTGTAGAGGACGTCGACTGCGATGAGGGCCGGGATGACACGTAGGTTCGGGTCCATGTCTGTCCGTCGCGTACGGGTACTCCTTGTTCGCGTCGTCCTGTCTGTCCGTCGCGTACTGGTACTCCTTGTTCCCGTCGTCCTGATTTCCCGGCAGTTTTTGGCAGCCGGAAAATATTCACCGTGCGGGATGACGTCGGTGCGAATCGTAATTCCTGGTTCGTGAATGGCAGGCTGCGTGCGTCCCGACATCAGGTCGGCGCTTTCCCGGATCGCATTTGTATGTTTATTTTCGTCGGTCGGGGTTTTGTACGATTCGTACGGAAATGGTGTTTCCGTGCGAATCGTAATTCCATGTTGGTATATTTTGACGACCGGGTACGCGTCGGACGGAGAATATGCTCCGTCCGACGGTTCGTACCCGGTTTTTACAGGATCGTGATTGGCACCTTGGTCTTGAAGGAATGTAAAGCAACTTGTTTTACCAGAATATCACCTTATGTATTAACCAAATGAAAGGAGAACCACACAGTAGTTATAAAAATATGTATTTATTTATATAACACTCTCTACTGTCCTCTACATGCGGATACAACACAAAGCACACAATACTTTATCAAAGAAACAGTTGTAAGTAGCACATTACACAATTGGCTCCAGGGGGAGGCCAAACCATATACTAAAATAGTGGTATAAGAACCACGACTGGAGTAAAGACAGTGTCTAGAACACGTAGAATCGCTGGGACCCCAAGGAACCACCAAGGTGAGTAAACAGGGACCCCACGGAGGATGGGTGCAGTGTGTTAACACGACCGTGGGCTCCATACAATTCTATGGGGAAGTCACGGTTACAATTTTAAAGCTTAAGGACCCTTCTCGGTGGACTTCGAGGAAACCCTTTGGAACTTAGGAGGTTGGAGAGCCACCCCAATTCAAAAACCACAAAGAAGACCCCTTTAACCCCTTGCATGCTCCTGACGGAACCACTCCGTCATGAGCCACGGGCGCCGTGTGCTCATGACGGAGTAGTTCCGTCATGCTGCGGCCGTTGGCGGCCGCTCCGCCCACGCGGCGCTGTTTCCCCGCCTGTGCGGGCGATCAGCGCAAGTGGGTGGAGTCATGATGGAACCACGCCGTCATGAGCACAGCTCGCCCGTGACTCATGACGGCGTGGTTCCGTCATGAGCATGGCGGCGCCGCGCTCACCCCAAACCCCCCCAGCGCTGCGGCGGAATTCGCGCCGCAGTGAAGGGGTTAAAAGAATAAACTGTCTATCCCACAGAAAACAAACAGTCTGCTATACCATTTTTTAGTTTTTATTATAAAAAATATATAGTTATAAATCTACTTTTCTCTTTGAATTAATCATTTAATTTTTTGTTTAAAGTCATAACAACAGGCTGACTCTTCATCAAACTAGGAAGAGCAATGTAGATTGACGAAGCAATACAAATACTTAGAGGCGCAAACACCAATTACAGAATCACATAAAAACAATAACAATTTAGTGCAGTGCATACAAAAGTGTACAATTCAGTAGGAACATACAAAACAATAAAATACAAATTAAGAGACAGTGCAAAAAACATAAAAAGCACAAATGCGCCGACGCGCGTTTTGGAGTCTCATAAACCCTCCTTCCTCAGGGCGCTGATGGCATTTTCAAACAGTGAAAACTCAAAATGATTTGATACAATAAATCTAATCAGGTAGATCATTCAGTTTCATAAGTTTTCCTTTCATGCCTCGTAAGTCTGATCTGTGGGAATAGTGATGGCTCAATTACAATTTGTTGAATAAATCATATATTATATACATTTGAGAAAACTTCATAAGTGCTTGAATAAAAAGTAGAAGAGGTATCATGCATCACACATCAAGAATAATGGTAACAATCTGAAGAACCAATGAAAAAGGTTATATGAAAATATCATAAGCCCATGGTGGAAAAAAGAAAGAAATTAAAAAGAAACCAACAAGTGCTACCACAAATAAATCAAATGGATATGTTTGGATTATATTTAAATTATACACACTTGTTAAGCCACAACAGCTTCGAGTAGGGCATAATCATGAAGAGTAGGGATAAATCACGAACAAGGACTTCCACGGATAGTACTCACTCAAGTCTAGCGTCTTATGAGGGATGTAAAGTATGTAGAGAGACTGGCACTACTGAGTCCAGGATGGAACTCAGCAGAATAATTCCGCAGTACGTCTTAAATAACTGAAAAAAAGGTGGCAAGAGTTATCTAGCTATTCAAATATTAAGTCCTCGCTAGATCTAAGGACTACCTAAAGGTATACACCATTCCTGCGATGTTAACCTATGTTAAAGCCTCATAAGATGAATAAGGAATACAAAAAAGGAGCTATACCATTCAGGCAAAGCGTGGACAAGAGTATTTCACTTATGCTAGAGACTCGTAAAGTAAAAAGAGGATTTAAAAAAATAGAAGGATATATTGGACTTTAAGAAAAAGCATTACTAAACAAACCCCAGTCCTTAATTCATGCTAATAGTCGTACCATATGGAGCATGTCAATAAATGCTAAAAGCCTATGAAAAAATTCAACAAGTGCATGGGACTTACTTAATATAATATAGCTTTCATTGTGGCGGTTTTTCCTCTCCCTCCCTTTATCAAAATCCTTACGGGGCAAATGGTCCCCGTCTTGTTATCACGGTCAATAACCAGTCTTGAGTCAACAGGTTCTATAAGAAAAAAGAACAAAACTCCTTATAAGGACCCAAAGTAAAAATAAAAATTAAAAATCGCCGTGAAAAATGTGATTTAAAGCTTTTAGCTGGATAGATCAGTAAAGGGCGGCTAGCATAGACCGAGCTTGAGTTAAGAACGGAATCGTAAACCCCATCTAGAGAAATACACAGCACATAGGATATGTCGAGAATGAGAAAAAGGAAAAAAAACGTGAAATTTCCAAAATCAGGTTATAAATATGGCTGCTGAGGGGTACATAAAGCCATATCAAAAAATAAAAAGTGGAGATAACAACTGTGCCCCACCAGCCGTACATATCATAAAGAGCGGTCCCCAGTCACGCATTGTATAAGGTATAAAGTCCGTAACGAATTTCAGTAATA
Organism: Triturus cristatus; assembly: GCF_964204655.1. Lineage (NCBI taxonomy): Eukaryota > Metazoa > Chordata > Amphibia > Caudata > Salamandridae > Triturus > Triturus cristatus. The sequence goes on from NC_140582.1 coordinate 242,290,927, forward strand.
TAGAAATTTGATGGAGCGAGTTAATGATAAACCACGAGGCATACGCAAGAGTTTTTAATACAGTATGCCAAAGTTAAAAGTATACAAGTAGCACTATATCAAATCGTGAAATACGGAGAGAGGATCGAGACCTACTGTTCAAAACACTTACTTAATCTGCAGAGATTAACTCACGTACGTCAGATTCTCCTACGTTTTATCCGGGAACCCGCCACCACTGAGTTCGCACGTCCCTATATTGAGCATCCGTTATATAGTGATGGTTTAATTAGAAAAAAGGGGGGGAAAACCAAACCTCACCTGAGACTGAAGAACGAGCCTGGGTAATCCAAATTAGTGTCTCGCCGATAGTAAAACGTACCCGCCATTTTGGGTAGGGATGTTTAATATTCCCAAAAACTAAAGAGGGACAACTAGAAATCTAACCCGATCTATTTTGAAGTGGCTGGTAGAGTCACAAAAAAGGGGTAGGGAAACCATAGTCAACGATGGTAAAACACACCCCCATCTAGAGTGTGGTGGAATAACATTCCAAGACACTAAAAAGGGACAAAAAAATATATCTGGCCCGATCTGTTTAAAGTGGCTGATAAAGTCGCGAGAAAAAATCAGGCGAACAATACTCTAAATAAGGCAACATAAAATCCACACAAATAAAAATAATAATGAAGCAAAAAATGATAAAGAATGTAAATAAAAAAGGCCCGAGCACGGAGCATACATGGGCATATTAAAGATAACTCACCGCCAGATATTCCAGAATTGAACGATGACAACCAAGTAGGAATAAGATATAATCAAAGGATCCTCAAGACAGAATTATTATGGAGGAAAGACGAGGCAACCATATAATGATAAATAATACACCTGGGTATCAAAAAATCGCATTTTCCCAGGGGAGAGATTCCATTGTCAAATGTCTGAAGGGTAAATATCCAAAAGACTTCTCTTTTCTTTCTGAGGGTATCAGTATTACCATCCTTGGGTATATGTACCCGTTCCAAAATGAGCCATTCAAGATCTTTAATGGAATGCTGTTTCTCAAACCAATGTTTAACAAGAGGAGCTCCCACACGCTTGTTCTTAATAGCCGATTTATGCTCACTAAATCGAACCCGCATCTCTCTACTGGTCTCACCCACATAACCTTTGCCACAAGGGCACAAGATTAGATAGATCAAGTTAGAAGTCCTGCAATTTGTCATTTCTTTGAAGGAAAAAGTATTTTTACCCCATTTCAGACTACGGATAGTTTTAACAGAGGCACAAGCATGGCATCCACCACATTTGTGGGTGCCAAAGATAGGTTGAGCACCAGTAATGGAACGCTGGACCATCACCCAAGGTGAGTAAACAGGGACCCCACGGAGGATGGGTGCAGTGTGTCAACATGACCGTGGGCTCTATACAATTCTATGGGGAAGTCACGGTTACAACTTTAAAGCTTAAGGACCCTTCTCGGTGGACTTAGAGGAAACCCTTTGGAACTTAGGAGGTTGGAGAGCCACCCCACCTGTGGGTACTGGAGTACCCGAGTTACCTATCTGAGGGGAGCAGGGTGCATAGGTCTGGAGTGGTGTCGGAAACCGCCGTCGTTTTCAATGGAGGGCTTCAGAGAAGAGCTGCTGCCGGGAAGGAAGAAAGTGTCCACTGGAATACGAGGGTGGATTTGTGCTGAAAGAAACCTGAAAGCAGCGGGGACAGAGTCTGGATCACATCAGGGTGACGAGGGTCTCGGTAGACGAATGCCCACTGATGTCGGGTGCTTCCGGTGCGAAGAAGGGATGTGAGCTGTCCCACGAAGGATGTTGAGTGCTGAGGGGTCGGTGTCCGGATGGAGCACCAACATGCTTTGGCAACATCAACCCATGCAGGAAGGTCAAGCAGGTTACGGTGTGGGCCAGCAAGGTCCAGGGGACTCACCAAGCAATGAGGAGTCAGGGCACATCTGCAGCAACCAGGGAAGCCCAACAGAATTCAAGAGGACCCTCAAGAGGACCCACAGGCAGAATGACCAGGAATCACGAGGGGATGTTCAAGCGAAGATCACAAAGTACCAGCCCATGGAGCACTCGTTGTGAGGAGGCTAGTGTTCTTTGGTGGAAATACTGCTCAGATTCAGAACTACACAGAGTCGAATGCCCAAGCTCAGGAATTGCCAACAAGCATATGCACTTGCAAAAGTATGCGGTACACAGGGGTTCGGGTTAGGCAGTCCTCACGAGGGATACTGGCTTCAAACTCGGTGAAAGGGCAGCTCAACCTCAAGGAACTTCGCAACCCACCTCCTATGTTCCTGGAGCTTTCAGAATCCGCAGGAGATCAGGATCAGCAGACCAGTCAGTTGTGTTATGGTGCCTGTGCACCCCAGGGGAGATTCTTCAGCTGTCCTTAATGCTCCACAGGTCCTGCACGGAGCCTGTATGGTGCAAGGGCACAGACAATGCTTTGGACAGAGAGGGAGATGAAGTCGGGCCCAGTCAAAGTCCAGCAAAGTCCAGAGTGTCCATATGATAGAAGGTCAGTGGTTTCTTGTTCATAAACTTGCCCACCTCAAATCTAAGGTCCTTTGACAGAGGGAAGTTACTCCCATGTCCTTTGTCCAGTTTCTCACCAGAGCAGGAGCCAAGTGCCACAGGGATGCCAAGTGTGCCCCAGATGCAGACCTTCAGGCACTTTGGAAGTGCACCCTCCCAGCCCCAGTAATGTCTGGGAGGTGGTCACACCTCCCATTGACAGGCTGCCTATTGTCCTGCCTTCCCCTGCTCGAGCTTGGCTCAGCAGCAGGAGGACAGAAATATGCCTCTGGTCGGCAGCAACCATTTTGTGTTGCCCTGGTCAAGAAGGCTGGCACCGGAAAGACCAGTGACCCCGCGAAGCTCGCTTCAGAAGGGTGGAATCATACCGCCCAACACCTGGTACCTGTGTGGAGGTAGGATTCCAAGGTGTTTGATTCCAAACACGACTTGCTTTGTTTCAGCTGTTTTCAAGATAGCATTTACCGTGAGGTTATAATGCACCTCTACCTATACGTCTGGCTGAGTCACAGACAACCCGGGAGAATTGCTCCGAAGGCTGCAGAGGGGCTCTGCTCATGCAGGGGCACCCTCTCGCGTAAAACTCAGTGCCTTGCCTACAGGATTGTCAAGGTCTGCTATAGGGGTGACTTATACATTTTAAGTGTATTGACCTATAGATATAGTGAGCCTATATCTAAAGTAAGTGGTGCAATCACCAGCTTACACAGGCTGCAGTGGCAGACCTGTAGTTCCATTTTGCATGGCCCCTCATGGGTGGCATAAAACATGCTTCAGCCCAGGGGAGGCCCCTGGGATACCTATGCCCTGGGGACATGTGTACCATATACTAGGGACTTATAAGGGTACCCCAGTATACAATCTGGAGTGTACCAAAGTACATGGCATAACATTTTAATGAGAAAGCAGATAGACTGGGGTCCTGATTAGCAGGATCCCAATCAGGCTAGTTAAAAGAGTTTAACATCAAGCAAAAAGTGGGTGTAACCATAAGAAGCAGATCCTACTTTCCTACAGTGCCTCTCTGTCCAGATTTGTTTAAGCTACCCTTGACACAGGAAGGCTGGCCATCATAAGAATAAAAGTTATTATATTTGACTGCCTGGGCCAAACAATTCAAGCTTCTGCCCAGACGTTGTTTACGAAGCCTTCTTTCTTTGCTATTTCTCTTGAACCAGATGATCAAGATGTTCTCTTTAAATTTATTGCTCAAAGAGCAGGATAAATGCAGCATCATCTCCACATTTTACATGGTCCGGATGGAGTTAAACAATATCGCCACACTCCAGAGTCACATGATATGTTTGTATTTTGGGAACACTCAATCCCAGAAATACACTGAGACTGGAGATGGAGTTCTTCATCATTGATAGTTTCAAAATCTTTGATCAGATAAAGGTAGAACACAGCATCACTCGAGATGGTTTCTTTAAGGACTTGCAATTCAGAGATAATTTTTCTCACATCCCTCCACCTAACAGATGTTTTGAAGACGTTCTCATGGTGAATATGATTCTCCTCCACCTATCAAGGACTTGCATGCTTAATTGGTGAACACAATAGAAGATGATCTTTAAGGCTAGTGAGGTAAATGTTCTAACTTTCCAGCAACTTCACTGGGGGCCTTGATTTCCAATTTTCAATTATCCATGTACATCACCTCCACTGTTTTACTCTTTAAGGAAAAGGGACCATCATCAGCTTCTGTGATTTCTTTTCAATGATCATAAAAAGAACACAAAACAACTTCCACAACATGTTGCACAAATGTTGACCTCTTCATCCCTGACTAAAGGCATTCTTCTATGAGGTGCCCACTCTACCAAGAATATTTCTGTATGAGCCTCCCATGCTGTGCAAGGATAGAGTTTTTCCAAGTAAAATATACCTCTCATGCACTCCCTTTAATGCATTAAAATGCACAAACTATATGAAAATTCGATATGTTGGCATATGTAGCCAATTGACTCTTCCAGATCATCCTCTAATATTGAAGTTTCTGAAAAACAATGATTGTCACTTGGTGCTCCATATTGTACATTGTGGCTGCAGGGGTGAGATTTGGAGTGCGTGGTGATTGGGGTGTTACACTCCCCACTAACAAAGGTGCTTTCAGTTGGGTATGGTGAGGTGTCTCTCAGATTTTACATTCTAAAAGTCTTAAAAAATGTTGGTTATTTTACAAATTATTGTGTTTTCTCTCACTTAGTCCCTTGAGCAATCCACATGACTCTCCCTTTCCACTGCCCCTTAAGCCCCTGTCATGCGCCCTCCTTGTCCTATAATATAATTTAAAATTAAATGCCAGCTTGATTGTTGGACAATCTGAATCTCACAGCTCCTCAACCGTATTGACCAGCCTACAACCATGTGTGACTGCCATTTGTGTGTGGATAATATTTATAATAGCCTGCCATTAGTCAAAGCCTCATATACCAATATCACGTTGGTATGGTATTATTACTAATTAACATTTGTTAAGCGCATAGCTACCCATTGGCATTCCAGCACTAGTGACAGCGAGCAGATTGAATCAAGGGACTAAGCCAAATTCTGGAAAAGCCAGGTCTTCAGTTGCTTCCGGAAAGAGAGATGATGGGCTGTTGAACAAAGATGAATAGGAAGGGTGTTTTATAATCTAGAGGCATTAGAAAAGAAAGTACGGCCTCTGGAGCGGGTTCTCTTGATTTTAGGTACAGATGCTAGAAACACCTTGGCTGAACGGAGGCATCTTAAGGGGCGATAGAAAGTGATGAGGGATTGATTGATTTTAGGACCAATACCCCAAAGGGTTTTATGAGCTATACATAATGATTTAAACTTTATGTGTTCATTTATTGGCAGCCAGTGCAATGTTTTAAGAGCAGGCTTGGCAGAATGTTTTTTTGGAATATTGTGCAGCAGCCTAGCTGCATAGTTCTGCACAACTTGCAGTTTCCTTGTTGTGGATTTTGGGGCACCAAGGTGAATTCCCATAGTACAGCGGGAGAGCACCAATGCCTGGACCATGACTCTTCGGGCTGGTACCGGGAGAAGTGGAAGGATTTTCCGAATCAGTCTGATGATACCAACGCAGGAGGCTGCTAGGTTCACTGCTTGGTGATCAAATTTAAGAGAGTTATCCAGCCAAACTCCCAAACTTTTGATCTTGGTTTTAGGGGCTGGCGGGGGGGGGGCCAAGGCAGTTGGGCCAGCTCAGTCCAGACGTGGAGACGGAGTAATTACCCAAGATCAGTAATTCGGTCTTGTCTCCGTTGAGCTTGAGGCACGACTGGTTTATCCATGTGGCCACAGTTTCCAAACAGACTTCTAGATTAGCCGACAGGTTCTTCAGATGTTTTAAGGCTACTACTAGCTGTGTATCGTCAGCGTAAGTAACAATATGGATCCCATATGGCAGGACTAGCTCGGCAAGAGGTTTTAGATAGACATTAAACAGGGTAGGGCTTAGTGACGAACCCTCGGCAACTCCACATGTTAGAGGCACACGTGTGGAAGTGTTATTGCATTTGAATACCTGAAACGATCTAGCCAGTAAAAAGGATTTGATCCAGGCAATGACCTCACCTGAGACTCCCACCATTCTAAGTCTATCAAAAAGGATGTTGTAGTTGACAGTGTTGAATGCAGAGCTCATGTCAAGTAAGATGATGGCCACCGCGCCTCCCTGGTCAAGGATTTTCCTCCATTCCTCCACTACTGCTCAAAGAGAGCGGTCTCCTTCCCATGTTGTGGTCAGAATCCTCTCTGAGATGTATGTAGTAAGGAGTGAGTTTCTAAGAACTCAGAGAGAATTCTGTTGACATATTTTCTTAATATTTTGCTAGTCCCTGGAAGAAGTGAGACAGGACGACAGGTACTCCATACCTCAGGGTTAAGATTAGTTTTTTTTAACAATGCTCTTATCATGGCATATTTCCATGACGAGGGAACTTGACCGGTGGATATAGAAGAATTTAACACTTCTAATAAGACTGGAAGTATGGTTTCTTCTACCTTACGCAACATATGAATAGGTACCGGGTCAAGAGGGGAACCAGATTTGATCTGTGCAAAGAGTTGAGATAGAGTGGACAGATTCATGGTTGGAAGTTCTTCCAGTCGTGGAGTACTGCCCAGTGAAGTATATGCTTCCAGAGCTGTATTATCAGGACAGAGGGCCTGGGGAAAAGTGTTGTATATATCTAAAATTTTCTTGTTGGAGAAAACTGCAAGTTCATTTCAGCGTAACTTAGAAGAGTCCGGAGGTGTCTCAGGCGATGGACATTTTGTGAATTTTTTTGCTATTTGGTCAATTTGCCTGGGCGAATTGACAGCAGATGTAATTTTACCCACAAAATACTGTGCTTGTGCTCTCTTTATTTCTGATTGGTAAATTTTAATAGACTCTCTATATTTCTGTTTTTTTAAGGTACTATATTCTTTCCTCTACGCTCTCTCTAATCTTTTGCAATTTTGTTTAAGTTCCCTTAGTTTAAGTGAGTACCAGGGTGTCGTGTTCTCCTTAGTCCTTTTCTGACTCCATGTAAGTGGTATGGTGGCATCTAAAGACGATTCAATCCAATTATTGAAAATGTTAGACGCTATGTAAGGGTTCCCTCTGGTGAAAGTTTCGCCCAGGGGCGTTCCCAGCTCTTAAAGGATTGGATGCTAGAGGTCTGTGGCAGGGTGTTCCACTGGATAGGGATCAGAAAATGATCCGATCATGGCACCGGTGTGGGATTGCCAACCAAAAGCTGTTCATTATTTGAGAAGACTTGGTCCAAAATATGACCTTTACCATGAGTCGGGCTCGTGACTTTTTGGGTCAGTTGAATAGCCAATCGATCTTGGGTAAGATTCCAGGAATCAGATTTAAGAGTGTCCTCTAAGTGCAGGTTAAAATCGCCTAATAGAATAATGTTGGGCGCTGCACTTGCCAGCTTACTAGCCATATCTGTAAGAGACTTTTTAAATTGCCCACAAGGGCCAGGGGGGACAATGGACAAGGATTCCTGATAGGGAGTGGGTAGGGGAAGAAGAAATTGTGAAGAACATATTTTCCCAATCTTGAATAATGTCCATCTCAATAAGCGCCTTCAAATGATCCTTCAGAAAGATGGCAATGCCTCCCCCTTAACAACAACAAATAAATCTGGTGGTCTACAATAGGGAGAAAGGACTGAATTATCAAGTCACACAACATGTGCTAACACCCAAGGACGCTGAAAAGCAAAGACCTTTGCAAACTGATAGGATTTTCATCAACTACCAAAGAGGTCAGCGTCATCATTTGGATATCCTTCCTTCCTACTACTACCCCTCTAGATCACAGCGGAGAGTCATGTGGATAGGATTTCGACCAGGTCACAGAAAGGAAGGAGGAAGTGAAAAGGAGAGAGTGAGACCAATTGTTCACCTAGTAACAGGCCTCAAAGATTGATATTGGATGCTTTGGGTGATGGAATTGTATGTGCAGTGCATGTGAGTGAAGTTAAAAAGGAATTAGAAGAGAAAATACTTTAATACAAATATCTCTGCTAATCCTGATTAAAAAATAGTGCAGAAGCAGCTTTGAACACATAGGCTGCCTCACAATACGGTCAACATGTTTCAGCCTTGTTGGCTATTGGCCATAGGCTTTCTTCAGGACCTAAACAGCAAATTGTATTGCTACTGCATTACCAATTTCGTGACAAATCCTTTGTGTATATGCAATTGTCATAAATGCAACACTTTGGATGATCGTTCCTCTGTGCAAGTAGAGTGCTCTTCACACCTGTAACAGAAAGACACATAATACCTAATTGTGAAATAATAAAAACAATTACAGATACTCCCCCACAGTCTATCATCTTTACAATGAACCTTCTGGTTCCTACATATACCCATAGGTTCTAAATGTTTCACCACTGTAGCATTTATTCAGCTGGTGCGCTCACCTGTCTTGTATGAGGACAAAACCTCACCTCACCCGGTCACAACTCAGGTACAGGAGACCCCGGCCCGTAAGGAGAGGGAAATCACTTTTAAGGAGGAGGAAAGCAGAAAAAGACTTTTCAATTCTGTCCCTCTTATGTGTGCTCAGTGTTGTACTTCAAAACTCAGAATGGACACGTTCTTTAAAAAGGACAATTAAAACCAGCATTTGGAAGGACTGGAAGACAGGACATCTCCTGTTCGCTATGATGTCTATAAACCTACTGCCGTATCACCAGAACTCAACATTGACTGAACCTGTATCTTTTTCAAATGAAGATTCTCTTTCAAAACCCTGTATCACGAGGATAGAGTACCTTTCCTACTCTGTGTCTTATTAAAATGCACGCATGACACCCACATCTCGAGCGCTCCACTCGGCATTATGAAGGAGCAGCATTCTTATCCCGAGCTGTTTCAAAACCCTGTATCACGAGGATAGAGTACCTTTCCTACTCTGTGTCTTATTAAAATGCACGCATGACACCCATATCTCGAGCGCTCCACTCGGCATTAGGAAGGAGCAGCATTCTTATCCCGAGCTGTTTGGGAATGCTTAAATAGTGTAGCCTCATTCGACTTAGCTTGTTTGTTTGTCCGACGAAATCAGCTATGCCTAGTTGTTACTTATACTGCCATTAGATTCCCCTTTCATGCCGTATTTAAATACATACGGTGGGAAGCATAAGAAATCACGGAACTAGCGTCACTGATTTATAAAGCGCACTTGTTTGTGACATTAGCTGCCAACGTTTTCTCCTCCTGTATGTGCCTTCCTTCTCTATGCGCATATCGTATTATCTGGGGCATTGGGTGCAAAGTAGAAGTTAAGATTCACTCCGCTCTCATGCAAACAAATGCCACATGGTGCAAGGATAACGTGGGTAAGTCTGCAAAGACTTACCTCTCCGTCGGTGCCTCAGGCTCTGACTGAGTAATCTGGGAGGTGCACCGGGTCATCTCTTACTTGTTTTTATGTCGTACTACTCACAAGATGGGAGTGGACTCCGGCGTCTGCAAATGTCGTCACTCTGAACTACAGAATGACGTCATTGTACCCGGAAGTAGTAGTTTTTTTGTACTCGCGGAAATGGTTATTCAAATTTATCTCTACTCCTCTTTTGTGGAAATGTGGGGACTAATTGTTTGTGAATACCAGGGATATCCTTCAAATCTTTATTATTAACACTAAAAGTAATCCTGATATTTCTTATATTCTGCAGAGCTGTTCGTGTATTTTATTTCACTGCATTGTCTACTGTAAACTACAGAATGACATCACTGGGGCAGGAAGCTGAAGTCCTCTATGAATCTGTAGAGCACAGGGGACCCGCTTATAAAGATATGTATATATATCTATGCCTTAACATACAACGCCACTGTGCAGTAGTTTGACTATTACGATCTTATTGGACTCCTTGCTGCAGGATCGTTCCAACACATATGTAAACAGCCTCATTTTTGTCTAAAAGAGTCTGAAAGAGTCGGGTTTTATAAAGCAGTCCACGGTATAACATCGTTAAGGCCTGAGGTGTCGCTATGCCTCCCCCTTTCCTCAGTTCTCTGTCCTTCCTCAGAATATGATAGCCAGGGGGTAGTGCTTGCACCAATTCAGGGTCAGAGTCTTTATGCAGCCATGTTTCTGTCAGAAACAGAACGTCGGGTTGTTCTCCACCAAGAAATATATTAAGTAAGTATACGATGCGGGCCGTTTATTAGACAAATGTGTCTTTATAGGGTGTCCGCAGCTGATGAAGTTGGGAGGAGGAATATCTCAGAGTATCTATAGTAGAAGGGCCAGGAATTCTGGCGTGGATGGGTGCAGACGGGGCCCGCTGTGTGCGTCCGCTGCACGTTCTCGCTGCCATGAGACTAAATAGCCTGTCTGCCCTGAGCACCGCCTTCTCTTGCCGCCTCCCTCCACACAGCCGGAAGTTCCATGGTGGACCGGGGAGTGAGCGCGAAGCAGGAGCTGTCTAAAAGGTACAGTGCAGAATAATAAATAGATCAGCTGGTTAAAATTATGCCTTTAAAGGTTTCAAAAATGCTCTCCAAAGTGCTCTGAGTAGTGTAGCAGCGTAACTTGCCTCGCTGCTTACTTGTCGCTGCACGTCCTTGCTGCCATGTGACTAAATAGTCTCGGTGACTCAGCCTGTCTGCCCTGAGCCCCACCTCCTCCTGCCTCCTCCCTCCACACAACTGGAAGTTCCGTGGTGGACTGGGGAGTGAGCGCAAGACTGGATCTGTCTAAAAGGTACAGTGCCGATTAGTAAATAGATCAACTGGTTAAAAATATGCCTTTAAAAGTTTTTAAAATGCTCTGTGCAATGTAGCAGCGTAACTTGTCACTCTGCTTATTTATTTATTTATTTATTTATGTGTTTTATAGAGCGCAAACTTGACCCGTTAGGGTATCAGAGTGCTTTACAGGAGAGCAAAGCAATATACAGACAGACTTAGGATCAAGCCAGTACCAGCCCGAGTAGTAAAGGGAGGGATGTCGGATACATTGGGGAAGAAGAGCACGTATTTACAATTTACATAACCAGTTACTCAAGGCGAGATACCAAAATTACAGAATACGTTTACAATTATTCGAAGCCAGGCCCCAGGTTTCTGATGGGGTAACATGGTAGTCCGAGGGAAGGTAGTGGACGGCCCTAGGTCGGGCTATGGTGGTGGTTGAGGCAATATTTAGCCGAGAAGTTTGTCCATAAGGAAGGTTTTGGCATCCTTTTTGAAGCGAGTCAGTGAGGGGAGTCTTCTGATGTCGGGTGGGAGAGAGTCCCATATTCTTAGAGCAGCCCCTGAGAAGGCCCGGTTGTACGTTTTTTTTTCCCGAAAGCGTGCAGGTTGGAGAAAGAGGTCTCTGGCAGATCGGGAGATTCTGGTTCCTCCGGAGATCACAAGTTTCTATATCAGATATGCAGGGGAGTTAGAGTATAAAGCTTTGTGCGTGATGCATGCTAGTTTGAGCTGTATTCTTGCTTCCAGGGGAAGCCAGTTGAGAGCTTTCAGGTGTGGGGAAATATGATCGTATGTCCTAGAGCCGGTAAGTAGTCTGGCGGCCGCATTGAGGCAGGCTTTACTTGTCACTTGTGGTACAGTATGTCAGAATTTAAAGGGTACTTCAATTTAGTTTGGAGTAAAAAATCTAAAATGGAGTGAAACATGGACACAAAAATTCACAGAACTCCTTGGTATAAACTCACAGACAAACTGAACATGCATCTGTTGAAGCCCATCCTTGATTAATCAAAAATGGAAGTTACTATGCATGGTCAGTACTGTTCAGGAAATTTCTGGGTGTCCTTGACTGCAATTACTACATGGGTAACCTCAAAAAACAGATTCAAGGCCACATGAAAAACTATAGCATGGTATAAAAAAATGTGTGCTATTTATTTTTCTTCATATGAGTATAACAAGAACTAGGGCCCGATTCACAGAATGAACTTAAGACTAAATCCTAAACTTACTACTTTGTGGTATTCACAGAATGCACTTACTACTTTTGGTATTCACAGACTGCACTTACTACTTTTGGTATTCACAGAATGGATTTACGACTACTAACTTTACGTCCGCACTCGGGCCAGAAATTCCGGCCCGGAGGCAGAGCTTCCGGCCTGGATGCGGGGCTTCTCCGCTTCCGGCCCGGAGGTGGAGATTCCGGCCGGTGGCGGAGATTTAGCCATGGCCGAAATCTCCACCACCGGGCCGGAAGCTCCGCCTCCGGCCCGGAAGCTCCGCCTCCGGCCCGGAAGCCCCACCTCCGGGCCATAAGCTCCGCCTCTGGGCTGGAATTTCCGGCCTGAGTGCGGACGGAAAGTTAGTAGTCGTAAATCCATTCTGTGAATACCAAAGGTAGTAAGTGCAGTCTGTGAATACCAAAAGTAGTAAGTGCATTCTGTGAATACCACAAAGTAGTAAGTTTAGGATTTAGTCTTAAGTTCATTCTGTGAATCGGGCCCAAGATATATTGGAAGTTTCTTACTGCTGTCATCTCTGTTCTGCTTTAAGACCAGCATATTGCCCTAAGTGTGAAAAGGACTGAGAATGTCATATGCCTCTTAGAACTACATAAACCAAGAAGACGGATATATTTTCATAGATACAAAGCACACAAAACCAATGCAAAGTTTACTGGAAATTATGAGGGACTCATAAACATGTTGATCCTGATTATGAGTTTGGTGGTCCGTGGACCGCCAAACTCACGGAGGGACGGCAGTAGTGGTTCGTCAACCACAGCCTCTATGGTCCGACTGCTGTATTACAACTTTGGCAGTTGGTCCACCATAGGACTGCTGCAATTGCCAAGGAACAGAAATTCCCTGGTGGTGGCACGGCCGTCAGGGACTCAAAATATCCCAGCGCTGCTGCTGCTGCACCACCATGCAAAATGCTAGTTTTCTGACCGCCAGCCGTCTCATGGAGGTTCTTATTCTATGAAACGTCTAGCGGCCAGGAAAAAAGGGGGCCTTGCAGAGCCCCCCTTTCCCCATGCAGTTGGTGTCTGCAGGGGGGACATGTTGTGCCCCCCTGTGTGCATGCACCCCCAGTTCCAGGACGGCATGGACTCCACAGTCAATGCCATGGTTGAACGTTTTGTGGCGGTCCCATGGCGATGCAGCATTAAGGCTCACATTTGAGCCTTTTTACTGCACTGCCACTGGACTGCCACACTGCCCTCCCACCAGACCACAATTTCACTCATAATCTGGCAGGTGGGTGACATAAGGGTTTGGCGTTGTGGGAGCAGGGTGGTAGTGTGCCGGCCCGCTCCCACACCGCCAAACTCGTAAACAGGCCTGTTGTGTTTAATGCCTTTCCAACCTGACCTCTGCATTGAATTATGTTTTTAACTATATCAAACAAAAACAGAGCAATAGGTGGACCAATATTGTTTACAACGACAGTGCATTTTAGACATTCTCATGAAGATGTGATATTGTTTTATACAATATTTATTAATTTTCATGTTATTGTGAAAAATATTGTTAGTCACAATGTTTGCCAATTGTAATTCCTAAATTCTCAGAAAGCATGTTTTTTTTTAATACTTGTTCTACCAGTACAGCCACATCACCTGGCAAAGACAACTCAGGATATGTTGAATTTTTTTCATTTTAGGCCATTTCAAATATAGGTGATATTGCAACAAGAAGTTGCCCAGTCCTTTACACTGTTCCAATAGGTTTACAAACCTTTAGCTATATGCATGAAAATACAAAATATTTCAACAAAAATTGGAACTAAAATTGTGATTCAAACATGTATTTTAGTTACATTGACATAGATGAACATATATAATCATCCGTTTTAAATGAACATATAAATTACTCAGACATCAGTGATACAATCTTAACAGAACATAACAAGTGGTCATTGCATCATGATCAACACTTGAAATCATAGTTGAAGGTTTGAGAATCATGCCCGATGCATTTCGGGACTGACGCGTCCCTTCGTCAGGGGCAACCGATCTTAAAGGTAAGCAACAATAATCTTCTATGTGATGACGTAGTGAAAACGATAATAATTATGAAATGCTATGACCGTACTAATAGGGAAATGCTGATGTCAAATGTTCACGTTCTAGTAAGTTCAAAATGCAGAGCCGGACTCGACGGCACTACGACTGGCAATAGAATGTGAACATTTGACATCAGCATTTCCCTATTAGTACGGTCATAGCATTTCATAATTATTATTGTTTTCAGTACCTCATCACATAGAAGATTTTTGTTGCTTACCTTTAAGATCGGTTGCCCCTGACGAAGGGACGTGTCAGTCCCGAAATGCATCGGGCATGATTCTCAAACCTTCAACTATGATTTCAAGTGTTGATCATGATGCAATGACCACTTGTTATGTTCTGTTAAGATTGTATCACTGATGTCTGAGTAATATATATATTAATTTAAAACAGATATATATGTTCATCTATGTCAATGTAACTAAACTATATGTTTGAATCACAATTTTAGTTCCAATTTTTGATGAAATATTTTGTATTTTCATGCATATAGCTAAAGGTTTGTAAACCTATTGAAACAGTGCGCATTGTACATGACCACGTTGGTTTGTGTTTCCTTCTCTATCCAGAAGTCATCTACATGTCAATAATTGGCAAATGTCTTCATATGACAGAAGCATGGATGATGGATGATGGATGGACTAATCCACAGTAATCTAAACTTATTTGTTTCATAAAGATAGTGGTTAGTCGCCTATCAAGAGAATGTTTGTCTAAACCCAAATTACTCAGAAAGAATCAACAATTAGGAAATCATTTTTTTACATAAAAGTATGAAAAGCTTTAACTTTCACATGCAAAATTATAAAATATAAAAACAGAGATCATGGTGCTTATATTATATTGAGCAAAGACCCAATTCTTCTTGCTCTAGACTTAAACTTGTCCTATGCAAATACATAATTTTGATGCCTCGAGGTCACTCAAATAATATTATCCTCACAATCAATTCTGCAAGAAACTTCTTTCCTAGTTTATACTATTATGTAATAAAATGGCTATCAATATTCAAAACTCCATGGCATCTCTAAATGTCGATTTTTAGTGTCTCGCATTTAATCATGACCATTCTCAGTTTCAATAACCATGAGTGTGTAATACACTAGTCACTTTACATAACAAAAATGTCCTTTTGACATATTGCCAAATTGGATTTCACACAAAATAACCAATCACAGAATTAACCATCATGTATTCAGCCCTAACTATATGTGCATCATTCGATTTCCTTTTGTCAGAAGACTCACAAAAAAAAATTATTTTATTGGCTTCTCCACCATGGTGAATATACCCCAATGTCTTTGTTGCATCCAATCTATAATGTTCTCAATGTTCACTTGTCTCTTTGCAAAGATAACAACCACTATTTCAAATGAGAAATATTGGGGTATAGATTTAATTTCATACCTTGGTTATCATCAAGTTATACTCATCTGTCTGTGTTATTGCCTGGAGCTGTATATGGACCCAATCAAATTCTAACTGCATTGGCTGCGATACACCACCTTGCAATGTCGTAGTGGTTATCTTATCAGTGTAATAAATCGAATGCCTCCCATGGTACCACACAATTTCATTTAATAGCCCAAAGCACCTACCAGTGTGAATAACATCTTGGGTGCATTATCTGAGGACCTGTTAAGCATTAAGGAGGGGTAAGCAGTCCTGACTCTGACAAAGTAGTGTTGTAAGGGTAGACTCTAACCACTGTCACAGCCTACCACTTATAATCAAAATAAGGAACCTTGTAGTCTTTATATTTGAAGATTCCCTACTCTACAAATGTTGCCTAGGAACACCAGATAGGGAGAGCTAGAATAAAGGCAGTGTTAGCTGTTCACACTGTGTTAAAGTGAGTGACCAGCAAGTTGTCTTCACTGAAAAATATAGAAGCCCCTACGCAGGACCTAGTTATGAGTTGTCTATAGTATTTGTTGGGCCTGGCAACAAGAGTTACTGGGCCCAATGTGATAATAAATGATGTGGTAACATGCAGGACCGGACAGTTTCCCATAGGAATCCTGGGTGCTCAAAGCAACCAAATCCTGGTGGTAGAAATGTAACCAAAATAAAGCTTAAACTTGAGAATTGGATGCAGTAAATGGGACTCCTGGGTTATTTCCAATAGGTTGCTCCAGGACAAGAATTACTATTTTGATTAACAGATTAATTGGTAAATTATTAGGGACACAGAAGGTTGTTGGCCAACTCAGGGGTCCTTGATGAGTCAGTAAAGCCTTTATACCACATCATTCAACTTTTCAACAATTAATACTGCAAATTGTTATGTTACCAATTTTTTTTTAAAAATGATAACCAATCCATTATGGTAAAAGGCAGAATAATTTAAAAATCAGTCAATCGTCAGCTTGTCTTCTCTTCCATCATGGGTCTTAGAGATAGGTTTTGAAAGGAAATGGGGTAAAATATCCATAGGAGTAGCCAGGTGACAGGTGTTCTATGTCAGAATGACAGCTACAGCATCATGTGACATAAATATTATAACCTAAAGATAATTTGCAGAAATATTGCTTCATTCAGTGCAGATTTTCTATGATGAACTCCAATGGAGCAATATTTTTGTAATGAATATTTATTTATGACAGGTGATATTCTGAGAATTACAGTCTCTTGTGTTATGTGAATTTGTAGAGCACGGCTAGTCACCAGTGAGAGTATCCAGGCACTGAGGAGGGCAGGCCTGAGGGAGGAAGAGGAGATCATGCCTGTTTCATCTGGAAGAGCCATGTCTTGAGGTTCCTTTGGAAGTCCATCAGAAATAGTGTGGTTCTGAGATGTTTAAGGAGGTCCTCCCTGGTCTTGAAGTATGAGAAGACGCGTCCCCTGCTTCTGGTCTTCTTGATGCAAGGAAGATGTGCTCTTGCCTGAATCACAGATCGAAGGTGACTGGTGGGTAAGTTGTTGTGGAGAGATTTGTAGATGTGGGTAAGTGGGTTGAACTTACATCTTTCCTGACTTGGAACCAGTGGTGATTGGTGAGATGTGGCTTTATTGTGGGATGTTCAGAATGAGTCTATTGGTGGTGGTTGGAATCGGTGTAGGATATGGGCTGGGATTCTGATGGAGAGCTTTTTCCGTAGTCAAGTCTACTTTTGATAAGAGCTTTGGTGACCGTTCGTCTGCTGTTTATTGTGATCGACTTGAACATCGTATGCAAAGTCACAGGATGTGTAAGCATGATGAGGAGATAGCATTGATATGTTTGCTCATGGAGAGGTTAGTGTCCAGGGTGATCCTGAGGTTCTTGGCATAGTCCGCAAGGGTGGGTGGGGGCCAAGTTTGGAAAACCATCAAGAGGCGTCCCAGGATGAGTGGTTGTTGCCAAAGATTAGGACTTTGGTTTTTGGCTGTGTTGAGCTGGAGGCAGTTTTTTTTCATCCACAAAGCTTTGGGTGTGCTGGTTGAGTCAGTAAGGAAGAGGAAGGGCTGTGTGTCATCGGTGTAGGATAGTATGTTAATGCTCTGGCAATGTCCACAAGGAAGTCATGTAAACATTAAAGAGGGTTGGGCTGAGCGATGATCCTTGAGGGACTCCGCAGAAGAGTTTCTTGGGTTCTGGGGTATAGAAGGGAAGTCTAATTCATTGCATCCTGTCCTTGAGGAAGGAGGACAGATTGAGAGACGCCCACAGATATCTAAGTGCTGAAGCTTTCTGATGAGTGACTTGTGGGAGACCGTATTGAAAGCTGCAGAGAGTTCGAGGAGCATGAGTGTGGCTACTTCTCTTTGGTCCAGGATGCTTCTGTTGATAATGGTGGCTGCAATGAAGCCTGTCTCTCTGCGTGGTGTGAATGCCTGATTAAGAGCTGTCTAGGAGTTGATTGTGTTCTAGGAGGTCTGTGAGTTGGGTATTGATGTCTTTCTCTAAGACTTTAGCTGGAAAAGGCAGTCGTGAGGTGGGTCTATTACTGCTGAGGGTGTTGTCTGCTATTGGTTTCTTCAATAGGTCATTGACTTCTGCATTTTTACAACAAGACAGGAAGGTGGCAGAGGTTATTGAAGTGTTGATGTTAGCTGTGATTGTGGGGAAGATAATGGTTCTTACAAGGTTGTATATGAAGTGGGGGTAAGGGTCTGAGGGTGCTCCTGAGCGGATGGTATTATTCAAGGCTGTGGGTTCTTCGTTTGAGAGTGGCTTCCAGCTGCTTAGCTGCTGGTTGGCAATGAAGGAGGTGTCTGACTGGTCAGGGAGCCAGTATCAGTATGCTGTGGGTTAAATGTGTTATAGATCTGTGGAATCTTCTGTTTAGAGAAGTTTGAAAGGCCATTGCAGAGAGCTTGAGATGGGATGATGTCATTGTTGGAAGGTGTGGGATTGGAGAACTCCTTGACAAAGGTGAAGAGTTATTTGCTGTTGTTGGAGTTGGCTTCAAGTCTGAGAGTTAGGGCTTTTTTCTTTTTGTCTCGTAGTAATTGGTGTAGAGGTTGAGGGCGGCTTTGTATGTGGATCTTGTGGTGGTGTTTTTGTAAAGTCTCCATTTTCTCTCAAATTGTTTGCAGTGATGCTTGGACTCCCTGAGGCCATGTGTGTGCCAGCTGAGTTGTTTGTTGTATTTGTAGGTCTTGTTTCTGGTGGTAGTGATGCTGTTGGTACAGTCAGCAAGCCCTTTATTGAAGAGCATGGTGTCGACATTGAGGTTCCCGATGTGGTTGGGTGGACATTCTTGTAGGAACTTGGTTCAATTCTCTTCAGGTATTTTGCCCCAGTGTCCACATAGTGCTTTTGGGTTTTTCTGAGGGGAGTTGCTTGGTGGAAAGGTATCTTGAAATATATGATGTGGCTGGATGTGAGCAGGTAGTGTCGGTGGTGGTGATCCTGTCATTGGAGGAGAAAATAGAGTCGAGGGTATGGCGTGCTGTGTGTGTTGGCCCTTGGACGAGCTGGGTGAGTCTGAGGTTGCTGAGGCTGTCGAGGAGGGCCATGGAGATAGGTTCTGTGATATCGTCCAGGTGGAAGTTGAGGTCCCTGAGGAGGATGTAGTTGATTGATCTGATGGAGAGGAGAACGATGAAGGCTGCGATGTGATTGCAGAATTTCCCTTAGAGGTCTTGGGAACACTAAGCGAGGGTAGCATTGCAGTCATTTCATATTTTGAAGTGGAGGTGTTCCATGAGGTTGGTGTCAGATTCTGTGGAGGTGGTGCAGTCAATCTTGTTTTTGTAGATGATCACGAGTTGTACACCTGGTTTTTGGGTTTGGGATCGGTGTATAATTTTGTAGGCGGGCAGGATGGCTAGGCAATGTCCGGGTTGGAGGCTGAGCTGAGCCATGTTTCAATCAGGAAGAAAAAGTTGGGTGTGTTGTTCTTGAGGAGTATCCAGATTTTGGTGGATTGTTTCTAGGAACAGGATGTTGAGGAGCATGCCAGACAGTTAATGTGAAGCACTGGTTGTTTGGAGGTGGCAGGGTCAGCGTCTGAGGTGCTGCAGGTGAAATCATAATGGGTGCAGGAGGAAGTTCATACTGTGGTGCTGGGGGATGTGCATCAGCAGCATGTTTGCCTGTGTGTGCTGTTGAGGTCATGGTGAATGGTGACAGAGTAGTCACGGCGTTTGTTGACTCCAAATTTATTGTGGTTTTATGATGGATGGTTGTGGGGCCAGGGTACCTGGTGGTCCTGGTGCTAATAGACGAATACGGGCTTGCCTGTGGAGCACCTTCACAGTGCCAGCAGGGCGCACGCTGAGAGATCATGCTGCAGTCTGCGTTAAGTAGGTCCCGGGTCGAGTGGGGCTTCTGTTGGAGGAAAGAACGGTGAGCGAGGAAAACCTGCACAGGAAAACCCAGGCAGCTGTGGTGTCACTTGGTCAAAAGATGACAACAGGTCAGGCTGGAATAAGCAGGAACTGGAGGCCACTGGCAGTTGGCAAGCTTGGTGTGCAGGTGCCTGCTGATGAGGTTATGCTACGGCTTGCATTAAATAGGTCCTGGGGTAGGTGAGGCTTCTGTTATTGGAAAGAAAGGTGAGTGTGGAAACCAGATGGGAAGTGTATCTCTGTAGCAACATGTTATGAACTAAGGCCCATATTTAATAGGCCGTTGGGCCAGCATTGCATCACTTTTTGCAACGCAATGGCAGCGTAAACCACGAAATCATACTTATCAAGCCGTGTAAAGCCACTTTGCCTGATTTGAATGGCGTTATAAATATGGCATAAAGCAAGGCAGCGCAAATTGCTTAATTTTCTTACTTTGTGCTAGGGAGGTGTGCCATGGGCTTTGTGATGGGTTTTTCCACAAAATACCAATTGATTTTAACTAACCCCCAGATTTACACGACCTTGTACACCTGGGGATGTGCCTAAACCTTACGTCTATCCAGGGGAAGCGCAATGAGCAGAAAGATCGCTATTTCTCCTAATTTGTTCCTCTTTATATGCGTGCTGCATTGTTTTTGTGCAGGAAGGTGACCCTTTATTGGCTGCAGAGACTTCTACTTCTCAAACTACTCAATGTTCTTGACAGCATTCAAGTGGATGTTTGAAAGACCTGATTTAGTGTTCTCTGCAGAGGGGGCCCTCTGTAAAATCCAAAAAGGAAACCCAGATGTATTGAATTATAGCACTCAATTATGTAAATTTGCAGCTGAGACCACATGAGTGCAACAAACCCTGTCACCTTGCTTTGTACAGGTCCTAGAGAAGAACTAAAAGCTGAGTTGGTTCACTTTAACCAAGCCAACAATA
Organism: Triturus cristatus; assembly: GCF_964204655.1. Classification (NCBI taxonomy): domain Eukaryota; kingdom Metazoa; phylum Chordata; class Amphibia; order Caudata; family Salamandridae; genus Triturus; species Triturus cristatus. The sequence goes on from NC_140582.1 coordinate 242,311,672, forward strand.
TTTCTGCCCTAATGGATCAAGCCCTACTAATTGAACACAAATTTGAAAGAAGAGCCTGAGTTTACTTTTTATTTGGGCGTGCACGATTACCCATTTGTAAAGAATAATCGTCATTCGAGGAGCTGGCCACTCTTTCCAGGGAAAAACCAATGCAGATAGGTGTGGTGCATGAGGTGGTTTCTGATACTAAAAGAGAACAAAGACGTAAGGATGGGCTTTGGTATGAATTGAGGATCAGTTGAACACTTAATTCTAGCCTGTCCAGTTTATCCACAAATGCCCTTGGGAAACATCAATTCCCATCCCTTGTGAAAGAGGAAAGGGCAGTCTTTAGTCTCTTTTGTAGGAGCATCAGGAGGGTTAAAAGCCTCCCTCTTCCATTTACCAATTCTATTGGCAATTTCTAATGGTATTAAGGAGGAAGTCTTATCACTTTTGGATGTTCCTTCAATCACCAAGGAGGTTCCGTAGCACTTTAAGACGTTGGGTGGTAAACCAATGGCTTGGATCAGAATAAGGTCTCTGTCATCTTAAATTGGCCATCCCTGTCTAATATGAAAGAAAACCAGTGCTTCCGTTGATTTGCTCATTTTTATTGGCAATTTATTGGAGACTTTGCCAGACTCTTTAGTGACATTACCCGAATCCTTAAAAATGGATATGCTCAGTTAGGATTCTCAATGGGATGCTCAAGCTGAAGAAGCCCTAATCAAATTAAAACAAGCCTTGACTCAAGCCCCAATTCTTCGACATCCGGGCTGAACACCGTGCTATTGGTGCAGTTATTTTACATCTACAAGAGGCTTTACCAAGAAGTAGCTCCAAGAGCTACTGCTAGCTCCCCAGCTATGTTTAAGTAGCTCTACTGTGTGCAGCCCAGTGACCTAAATTAGAAGCTTTTGCTTGGTTTAATTCATATATGTATACCAACATTGAAAAGAGTGCATTTTGAGGTAACAATTTGCCTATTTTTAGCACTAATAAGTTGATGTTTTCAGAGAAATGGCTGAATTTTCCAAAAATATTTGAAGCTGAAATTTGAGTGATAAACATTAAATGGTGTTGGGGAGACATATTAATAATATTAGGTGTGAGGAGCAGTGCAGCAATAGTCTTTAGGTGTTACACATGTAGAGGCATTCCACATTGACAAAGCATGTTTTAGATCACTGTCCACACATGCCTGAGGGGATCACAGCTGGTGATATTGTATATGGTGACCTCTAATGTAATTTTGTCTTCAGCCATGACCTGTCAGTACAGGCACAGGGGGTCGAACGACCCCACCATGTCCCCTGGAAGGAAGAGTGTCTGTTAAGCTGAGAAAAGGTCAGCCTGACAGGAACTCTTCTAGCTCAGATTAGGTAGCCAGGAGCTGTACATGCGCTAAATACACAAGGGCCTAGCTGCCTGAGCTGAACTTTGTAAGGCTGAAGATTTTACAGCACTGTGGTTGTAACCTCCTCAGCCAGGCAACAGTGCCTCGATGCCCTTCCACTCGTGATGAAGGGGAACATCACAGATTGCCTCAGACCTGGGCACTTTGGTTTTAAACCCTGAAGTACCAAGAGCTGAGTGTCAATCAGTGACCCCTCATCACATAGTGTGGTGGGGTCAGCACTCTCACTGACCCCTTCCCATTCTGTGATGAGTGAGGGACAGCTGCTTCATCTCATTGGTTGACCTGAGATCAGCTAAGGAGAAGAGGAAGGGGTCCCAATCCTCCTGGGACCTCCGAGGCTTCCCACAAGAGCCAAACACAGTTAGATTTACGTTTATGAATGTTTGGTGCATGAGTGTGTGTGTATGTATGAATTACTGAATTTGTGAGTGAGTGTTGTGAATGGGTGTGCGTGTGCCTGTGTGAATGTATGGGTGTGAGTAAGTGTGTATGTGTGCATGTGTGGCCAGCCCGCCACCTCCCTGATAAAATGACCAGCCACCACTGCTTGTCTTATGTGCTTACTATTACATCTCCAATAATATGAGTAGCTCGGGAGGATTGTCCTGGGTTAGAACTCCTAATTTTTATTTGTCCCATATAGTATCTGAGTCTGAAAGAAACTATTCTATTATTGAAAGAGAGGTTCTGCCCATGAATATGGGTTGTGTTGCATTGAGACAAATTTTGATGGGAGGCGTGAGCCTTTGGAAATCCGAACAGAGCATCAGAACCTTCAATATCTCAGAAATCTACAATTGAGAAATAGTTGTCAAGCTCATTGGGTCCACTTTTTCAATCAGTATGACTTTATCACTTCATATTCCCAGCACTAAAAACCCTCTAGTGGACGCCCGTTCACACAGTCTTCGGCTACCTTTGGTTAGAATGTCCCCCCCTCCCCAGAAGGGTATTCCAATCTTTTCTCAAGAAGGTGCAAACTGATTATTCCAAGCTCACTAAGAAGGAATGGGAAATGCTTTAATGGCTAGTTCATAAACTAGGCGATTTGGTGCATGAAGGGAAGTCATTATTCATGCCACCCAAGATATTGAGACATTACATTTTTAAGATGTGTTGTGACTCATCAGTTGTGGGCCACAGAGGTGTTAAAGCTACCCTGGAAGTAATACTCTGTTCCTTTTAGTGGACTTCTGTTTGAGAGGACCCTGAGCTTTATGTCAGTTCTTGCCCTGTTTGTGCTCAAAATATAATGTCTCACTTTTGACTTTCTGGGCTTCTTCACCTCCTGCATGAACCTCCTGAGTCCTAGCATGCCATTACTACTGATCTTATTGTAGCTCTACCTCCAACCGAATAAAATCAAGTTATTATGGCAACTTTGGATTCTTTTTCCAAGATGGCTTAGTTTACTGCCATGAAGAAATTGCCCTCTGCTACGTATATGGGGCACATTTTTTGGGAGAGATTTACCATCTTTATTGGATCCCCAGGTCATTATTTCAGACCAAGGTCCTCAGTTTATTTTCCTTTATTGAAAATTCTTTTGTAGTCCCTTTAGATTTAGGTTGCCTTTCTTCTGGCTTTTACCCCCAGCCCAATGTTCAGACCGAACAGCGTAACCAGAGTTTTGAGCAGTATCTTCAATGCTTTTGCAATTCCACTGAGTGCTTGGTCTTTTTTTTTACTCCAGGCAAAATTTTCCCTACCTCGTGGTGGCAGCATCATGGCTACTTCGAAGGATTACCTTACCTCTGGCAGAGCAAGTCGTAAAGACTAAGATTGTACTTCCTGATCCACTCGCTCAATCAAAGGACTTCTACTAGGCATCGGTCCTCAGACAGCTTTGATCTGTTTCCTCTTGAAGGTACAGAAGAGGGTTTATGACAATGGTTCTGTGACATCCACAATAGCTATGCTTCATTTGGTTCAGGATGAACATGTCAGAGAACACTCACGGCGTCCACTGACAGGCTCCGCATTATGGAGCCAGCGCCGTCAACAAGGGGATCTTCAATTCCCAGAGGGATCGGGTGATGACTTCAGACGCACCGTTGTGTGCAACATCCCGAAACCCGGATAAGGCGAAGAACCATCAGGAGAAGCTGCTGATTATTTGTTGTTTCCTGGCAGTTTGTGGCCGTATTCCTCAGCGGTATTGTGCATATCTTGATCAGGTAAGAAGGATACCTTGAGCACCGCTTTCCTTTTCCTGTACTTTGCTATCAGAGCTAACGGTAGTACTTTACTCTGCTAAACTATATGTTTAGGCTCATTACCTGTTTTCTCCCTGCGATGGTGAGTCCGCTCTCAGCAGGGGCTCTTGTGAGGGAGGATAGCAGGTCACGATATTCTAATCTCCATAAACCTTTGTTTGTTGATTGAGAGTTCATTTGCCTCTTTGGGCAATCCTTATTTCTTCCCTGTTGGTGAATCGAGTGCAGTGACTCTTGCAGGGGAGTTAATCTCATATCACTTAATCCTCTGATCTTGTTGGTTGCGGAGAGTGAAGTCAACTCTCTGAACTTTTGAATTCAATGTTACTTACTGTGGCATAACATTCTCTTGATTGTTTATTGAAGAAAATGATTCGCAGCAACATTTCTTTGTTTCTCTTGATGGAATACCTTGATAACCTATAAGGGAGATTCCCTTACTATTCTCATTTTGGCAAAATCTTTATTGCTTACTTCATGATCCGCTGAACGTTTCCACAACATTAATTAATCCAAGGATTGTGGTTGCATATATATATATATATATATATATATATATATATATATATATATATATATATATATATATATATATATATATATATATATATATTCAAAGCACAACTTTCCGAAAGTCACGAAAAAATGCCATTTCTTCCATCAATGTGGTGAGCAGTATGAATTTTGCTGGGTTTACAACGTGTAAACACTGTAAGGCTTGCGCTAACAGTAGAGACTGTAAATCCTTAGTTCTCCCTAAAAACAACAGAGATTATCAAATTAGAGGTAACTTCTCCTGTGAAACAGATTATTGTATCTACTGCTTACGCTGTCCTTGTGGCAAAATGTACATTGGGAGCTCCATCCATCGCGCAAAGAAAAGAATTCTGGAACATTTACGTGCTATAAAGAAAAATGACGTGCAATACCCAGTAGCACGACATTTCTTTAAAGAACACAACCAGAATGCTAAATTGTTGTCCTTTGTAGTATTCTATACTATTCCAAGAGCCGAAAGAGGGGGTGACAGGCAGCGTGAACTAAGAAGGATAGAATCAAGATTTATAATTGATTTTGAGACACTTATACCTATCGGGTTAAATTCAAGTGAAGAGTTGTCTGTACACTTGTGAAGTAATTGATATTTGTATATATTTTTCATTGAGTTTGCTTACGATTTTAAGATTGTTTTAGATGTAGATTTATGAGAGATTTCAATAGAGATAGGGACAGACTTATACTAAAGCTGAGTAGTTGAACAACCCAGTAATGCGTTGTTTTTCTTTTCTCTCCTTTTTCTATATTTCTTCTCTTCCCTACTTCCTTTTCAGTTGTTTCCCTTCATTACCCTTCCTTTTCTCTTTTTTTGTTCTCTTCTATGCAGCATTCCCTGAAATTACATCAGATGGGAGTTGACTGTACGTGATGGAACGGCATGAAACTTTGTATACCATTTCTTTTCAAAGTTTAGCATAGGATTTGCAATGGGATTTGCCCACTTGGGCTCAATTTGTGGACTGCTATAATGCAATTTTTCAATGTGTAATTTAGATTTCTTACCCAATGAATGTATGTACACAATGGGATTTGCCCACTTGGGCTCAATTTGTGGACCGGTATAATGCAATTTTTCAATGTGCATTTTAAATTCCTTACCTTATGAATTTATGTACATAAACCCACTGACATGTTTAAAATGTAAGTATTACAATAGCCCAGTGGGGCTATCGAAACGTTGTATTCAACTAATCGTTTACATTCTCTTGCATTTAATTTTGGCCCACTGGGGCCTTTATACTGTGCTTATTCAAAGTCCGTTCTGTTGAAATAACATGGTAGAGTCTCCTGTGTTATACAGATTTAATATACGTGGATCGTTTCTAAATGGGTATTTTTAAACCATTACAAAATGGCGCCCATACTTTCTGCAGCATATTTGTGATCAGTCCCATTTCTATGTCATTGAATGCGCATATGTAAAGAGAACGTGTTTGTATTGTAACCACACCGTGAACAAGCTTATTGCAAAACGCGTTGGTGAAGGCTATCACTTGCCTGGATTAAATACTTGGTGAACAGCATTCCTGGGTGTCCTGGATTTCTTTTCGTGACTTTCGGAAAGTTGTGCTTTGAATGTTTGGGGCCACCGGAGCCCATCCAGGACCGCCGTAACTGAAGCTCCGCACTTCCGGGATCCGTATTTGGGAGAAATTACAAGAGCGGAGCTACCCGCGAAAATTCCCGGCGGCATAACATCTTTAATGCCGCTCTCCTTTGATCTGGGAGCACTGCATTCACCGTGATTGGTGAGTTACGTCTATATTTACTACCATATTCGGGATCACAGACCGGCTGGCATGGTTCAGTAGACAGCACCACGGAGGTGTACGCTGTTTATTGCTTCGTGTTGGAAACGATTGGATCCTAACAGTGGAGATTCGCGGAACGGAGCCAACAGACCCTTGAATCTTAGTAGTGTACTGTCAGGCACTGGTGTGCTTTTCAATGATCAAGGCTGCTATCTAGGTTGGGTGCAGTTGAAATGGCTTCTAATATAGAAGCAAAACGTAAAGCAACTTCAAATAAACTTTTCTTCACACAAGGCAGTACAGACTCATCACAAGGAGCATCCAGCAATGAATATGTGCAGATCAATAAAGAGGTACAAATCCTGGCATTATATGATCAACTTGAAAAGTTATATAAAAAGGAACTCGCCAAGTGGTGGGAAGCAGAATCTCTGCAGAAATACATTGATGTGGGATGCGTACCTAGGGGTTTGCGCATATATACAGTCCCTACGTACGAACATCCAGACCCCGAGATGTTGGAAGAATGGGCTGGCAATTCCAAAGAGTGCTCTACAACAATGATGCGTATATTGATTAAATACGCTCTGAAAGACCGTACCAAGATCCTTGAAGAGATTAACAAGATCAGTGAGGAGTTACTGAAATTGGTCTCTCAAGAGGCGTTGGATGAATTCAACATAACAGCACAATTGAAATTGGATAAAATCGAAGAGGAAATTACTGGCAAAAAACAGAGGAAATTCATAAGAGACTTTAAAGATTATCAATCTGGCAGAACTCTGACCTTTCATAAAAAATATGATCATTTATTCCAAGAAAGTGGCATCATAAAACGTAGTACAATTTCAGAAGCATCATCCAGCGGTGGGACAACAGAGGAAAGTGACGTCTCAGACAGCAATGTCTCTGATCTATCAGCAGAAACTTTAGGCCAACCTATACCAACTAGCAATGTGGGCCAAAGTAACTTCCTAAAACAGTTTCAGATGATAACACGAGCAAAACAAAATCAGCCACAAGGGAATCAGGATTTTCGTCGTGGTCGAGGACGAGGATCACGAGGGAAAATGAGAGGACGCGGAGGAATCGCAGGAACAAAGAAGCCAGAACAAGGCGAAGAAAAAGGAGAAGCAAGCAAATCAGTGGCCTGGTCAACCCGTGCCAAGAGGGGAGCAAAATGACTGTTGTAAATCTATCGGACCGTAAGTTATCTCCCCTTGATATCAAACTGCTATCTCTGGGCCTTTCCTTTTGTCCCTCAAGACATTTTGATTATGTGCAAACCCGCATTGATGTTTTTTGCTTTCTGAGAAAACTTAAGCTAAAGAAGTGGTTTTCAACCAAAATACCATTAATTCCTGAGATCACTTGTAAACCAGGTTCTCAGTCACTTTGTATTTCTGATGTGGATGTATTACACACTTTGACTGAACTTAAAGATAACTTAATGTATCAAGATGATGACGTCATGGATTTGGACAGATTACAAGTACCATTGCATCTGCGGGAGTCAAGCAAATTTAAACCTAAATCTACTTTCACACCGTACATTCATTGTGATGCAATTGAGGTTTTTGAAAGAAATGTGACTCAGGATCTCAAGAAACTGAGGCATGAGATGGAGGGCAGAGCTCGTAAAAATCTGAGTGTTAACCATTTCAGAGCTATACAAGAACTTAAAAATGATCAATCCATTGTCATTAGATGCTCAGACAAGGGTGGAAATGTTGTAGTTTGGAGCAAAAAGGAATATTTGAGTGAAGGAATACGCCAACTTAATGACCCATTGTGTTACAGTTTAAGTAGCTATTCAGAGGTTTTTCAATCATACTCTACCTATAATGAAATGCTTGTAAACTGGAAAGATCAAGGGTTACTCGAATGGGATGAATTTCAGGCACTATATTGCAAACATCCTAAATTACCTATCATGTATTTACTTCCCAAGCTGCACAAAAATAGCAAAAAAACTCCCGGTAGACCAATTGTTTCTTCGATGGGTTCACAACTAGAAACAACCTCTAAATTCATTGATCATTATTTAAGACCCTTTGTTATGGCACTACCTGCCTACATTAAGGACACTACTCATTTCTTAACACTAATTGATGGGATGGTATGGGAAGCGGATATGTTACTGGTTACACTAGATGTAACCAGCCTTTATACTAGTATTCCCCACAACCTGGGGCTCCAGGCTATGAGACATTCCTTAAGAGCAAGACATATCTCGCTATTAATGCACACACAAATGGTGATTGAAATAACACAATATTGTCTGACTAACAATGATTTTCTCTTCAACGATAACATCTATAAACAAATCCAAGGTACTGCGATGGGCACCTGCTTCGCCCCCAGCTATGCAAATTTATTCATGGGCTGGTGGGAGGAGCAGGTGTCCCAGGAGTGGGACTTGAAAGGAGACAATATTATAACATGGGCCAGATTTATCGATGATATTTTCCTAATTTGGAAAGGCGATATACCATCTGCTAATCAATTTATCGAGATGCTCAATGACAATGAACTGAATTTAAAATTTACATCACACATCAGTAAAACACATATTGTATTTCTAGATGTGGAAATTCAAGTCAAAGATTTAACCCTTGTCACAAAATTACATCGAAAGGACACTGCTGGTAATAGTCTCCTGTACGCACAAATTGCCCATCCATCTAGTCTGATCCAAAGCATCCCTTATGGAGAACTTATACGTGCCAAACGTAATTGCAGTACACAGGTTGAATATGAAAAAGAGAAGTTGGTCATGTATAATCGCTTCCGTGAACGCGGGTACAGTCATAAATTGATTAAACAAGCTGAAAATAAGGCTGATTTGCTTATAAGAGCTGAACTCTTGAGATCCAAACCGTCAGTAGATGAACAGAATGAGTCTGTTAGATTTATTACCACCTTTTCCAACAGTGCTTTTAAAATCAGGAAGTTATTTAATCATAACTGGCACATTTTATTAAGTGATGCGACCTTGAAAAAGTGTCTCAATGTTACTCCACAGATAACATTTCGTAGAAATAAATCTCTGCGAGACGAACTATGCAAAAATGCCATTTCTTCCATCAATGTGGTCAGCAGTATGAATTTTGCTGGTTTTACAACGTGTAAACACTGTAAGGCTTGCGCAACAGTAGAGACTGTAAATCCTTAGTTCTCCCTAAAAACAACAGAGATTATCAAATTAGAGGTAACTTCTCCTGTGAAACAGATTATTGTATCTACTGCTTACGCTGTCCTTGTGGTAAAATGTACATTGGGAGCTCCATCCATCGCGCAAAGAAAAGAATTCTGGAACATTTACGTGCTATAAAGAAAAATGACGTGCAATACCCAGTAGCACGACATTTCTTTAAAGAACACAACCAGAATGCTAAATTGTTGTCCTTTGTAGTATTCTATACTATTCCAAGAGCCGAAAGAGGGGGTGACAGGCAGCGTGAACTAAGAAGGATAGAATCAAGATTTATAATTGATTTTGAGACACTTATACCTATCGGGTTAAATTCAAGTGAAGAGTTGTCTGTACACTTGTGAAGTAATTGATATTTGTATATATTTTTCATTGAGTTTGCTTACGATTTTAAGATTGTTTTAGATGTAGATTTATGAGAGATTTCAATAGAGATAGGGACAGACTTATACTAAAGCTGAGTAGTTGAACAACCCAGTAATGCGTTGTTTTTCTTTTCTCTCCTTTTTCTATATTTCTTCTCTTCCCTACTTCCTTTTCAGTTGTTTCCCTTCATTTCCCTTCCTTTTCTCTTTTTTTGTTCTCTTCTATGCAGCATTCCCTGAAATTACATCAGATGGGAGTTGACTGTACGTGATGGAACGGCATGAAACTTTGTATACCATTTCTTTTCAAAGTTTAGCAATGGGATTTGCCCACTTGGGCTCAATTTGTGGACTGCTATAATGCAATTTTTCAATGTGTAATTTAGATTTCTTACCCAATGAATGTATGTACACAATGGGATTTGCCCACTTGGGCTCAATTTGTGGACCGGTATAATGCAATTTGTCAATGTGCATTTTAGATTCCTTACCTTATGAATTTATGTACATAAACCCACTGACATGTTTAAAATTTAAGTATTACAATAGCCCACTGGGGCTATCGAAACGTTGTATTCAACTAATCGTTTACATTCTCTTGCATTTAATTTTGGCCCACTGGGGCATTTATACTGTGCTTATTCAAAGTCCGTTCTGTTGAAATAACATGGTAGAGTCTCCTGTGTTATACAGATTTAATATACGTGGATCGTTTCTAAATGGGTATTTTTAAACCATTACAAAATGGCGCCCATACTTTCTGCAGCATATTTTTGATCAGTCCCATTTCTATGTCATTGAATGCGCATATGTAAAGAGAACGTGTTTGTATTGTAACCACACCGTGAACAAGCTTATTGCGAAACGCGTTGGTGAAGGCTATCACTTGCCTGGATTAAATACTTGGTGAACAGCATTCCTGGGTGTCCTGGATTTCTTTTCGTGACTTTCGGAAAGTTGTGCTTTGAATGTTTGGGGCCACCGGAGCCCATCCAGGACCGCCGTAACTGAAGCTCCGCACTTCCGGGATCCGTGTTTGTGATATATATAAATATATATATTACCTACTGGCGGTCGCCAGTAGGTAGTTATAGTTAGGACCCTCTTACCATAGGAAATCCGCAACATTCTATTTTGAATAACTTTGGCGCCGGTCGACGAATCCTCGCGAATTTTTCAAAATAGGTGGGGCGCTACGCTCCGCTCCTACCCTGAAAGTCTCGGGGGGATTCGTCAAGTGGGGGCTGAGATAAAAGGGGGGTCCCAAAACGCGTTTTTCCCATGCATTTTTCCATAGGACCTTTAGACGCAGCTACAGCCCGAACGGCTGAACAGAATTACTTGAAATTTGGCAGAGAGGTAGTCCTCAGGTCAAGGAAGTGCCTTTTGTAGGTTTGGTGTAAATCTGTTCAGTAGATTCTGAGAAAATAGCCTTTAAATCAATATATATATATCTGAGCCAGCTTACGGTGCGCTTACGGTGCGCTTACCGTACGCGTACGGTGACGTGCGCGAGCGCGATTCTGATTGGCTGTTAGATCATAGTAAACATTCGAATCAGTCGAAACCAGGAAGCGGCGGCCGCCATTTTCTCTCTCGCACTCTGACAGGGGGTTGAAAAACAAAGTGCAAAAACATGTAAAGGGGCTGTTTAGACAGCTCCCAAGCACCTAGCCATGTCGAGGGAGTCCCCAACGATCCCCCAAGTGAAAAAAGGCAATTTTAATTTTTTCGAAAATTTCGCCGATTACGCTTACCGTACGCGTACGGTAATAAATAAAAATAAAAAATAAAAAAATATCCACATTCTCCCCACCCCGTGTGCAAATGGTTGCCGAAGGGCACCATTTGTGCATGGCTTATTATTGCCGAACAAAACATATATTTTATCTGTCACAACGATGCTCCTCATATGTCCTCTATGTGCGCACGGTGCGCGAAGCGCATCGTGCGTTCATGGCCCATCTAGCGTAACGTGGGCACGAGGTGCGCGAAGCGCACCGCAAGCTCACTGTGCGCGCACGGTGCGCGAAGCGCACCGTGCGCGCACGGAACGAACTGCGTTAAGTGGGCGCGCACGCCAAAAATGGCGTAAAGTAACTTAGCATTTAAAAAACCGTACAAATTCACTGAAAAAACCATAGGTTTCACACATGTTATAGTTAGGAATTAGCATTTAAAAAACCTTGCAAATTCACTTAAAAAACCATAGGTTTCACACATGTTATAGTTAGCTGGACATTTTACTGATAAAAAACCAATGAAATTCCCCCGTTATAGTTACTGTAGGCAACTATAACTCACGCGACCGTAATCCTCTGCTGATGACATATGTGTCTTTATGAAAAAAAAATATTTGTAATATATGTATAGCTAAAATTTAATGGAAGAAGACATGGGCAAATAAGTGTCTAAATACAGTATTAGCATCAGCAGAGGATTGCGGTCGCGTGAGTTATAGTTGCCTACAGTAACTATAACGGGGGAATTTCATTGGTTTTTTATCAGTAAAATGTCCAGCTAACTATAACATGTGTGAAACCTATGGTTTTTTAAGTGAATATTATATATATATATATATATATATATATATATATATATATTCACTGAAAAAACCATAGGTTTCACACATGTTATAGTTAGCGGAAATTTTACTGATAAAAAACCAATGAAATTCCCCCGTTATAGTTAGTGCAGGCAACTATAACTCACGCGACCGCAATCCTCTGCTGATGCTAATACTGTATTTAGACACTTATTTGCCCATGTCTTCTTCCATACATTTTTAGCTATACATATATTACAAATATTTTTTTTTCATAAAGACACATATGTCATCAGCAGAAGATTGCGGTCGCGTGAGTTATAGTTGCCTGCACTAACTATAACGGGGGAATTTCATTGGTTTTTTATCAGTAAAATTTCCGCTAACTATAACATGTGTGAAACCTATGGTTTTTTCAGTGAATTTGCAAGGTTTTTTAAATGCTAATTCCTAACTATAACGTGTGTGAAACCTATGGTTTTTTCAGTGAATTTGTACGGTTTTTTAAATGCTAAGTTACTTTACGCCATTCGTGGCGTGCGCGCCCACTTAACGCAGTTCGTTCCGTGCGCGCACGGTGCGCTTCGCGCACCGTGCGCGCACAGTGAGCACGCGGTGCGCTTCGCGCACCGCGCGCCCACTTTACGCAGTTAGTGCCGTGCACGCACAGTGGGCACGCGGTGCGATGACAAAGCAAGAAAGCACGTCAACAAATCTGTTTCTGCTTTCCTCCGTGACTATGGTATGGGTGCCATTTACCACAACAACTTGCGTTATGACATGCAAGACATTTATAGAGGAGATGGTGTGCACTTCAATGATGAAGGGAACAGAGTCTTCCTCTTGAACCTTAGACTCTGCATCGGTACTTACTTGTAGGTACCACTTAAAAAATCACTTCATAAACACAACGGCTCTTTTTAGAGCCCCCTAATATCTAAACTCTTAAATCTGCATTTCATTTCTTTTTTAATTTTTTTTTTCTTCCGTACGCTTACCGTAAGCTTACCGTACGCGTACCCCGTGATTTTTTTTAAAATCAATAAATGTTTTCTTTGTACTTTTCTGTCCTTCTTTGACCCCCTCACAAATGTAAGGGGGTCTGTAACTCTCCTCCTTGCCCCCTTTTCTTGTTTTCACTCTTTTTTTCTGAGTGAAACACACAAAATGGCGGCCGCCGCTTCCTGGTTTCGGCCGATTCGAATGTTTACTAAGATCTAACAGCCAATCAGAATCGCGCTCGCGCACGCCACCGTACGCGTACGGTAAGCTTACGGTAAGCGTACCGTAAGCTGGCTCAGATATATATATTGATTTAAATGCTATTTTCTCAGGACCTACTGAACAGATTTACACCAAACCTAGAAAAGGCACTTCCTTGACCTAGGGACTACCTCTCTGCCAAATTTCTAGTAATTCTGTTCAGCCGTTCGGGCTGTAGCTCGTTCTAAAGGTCCTATGGAAAAATGCATGGGAAAAACGCGTTTTGGGACCCCCCTTTTATCTCAGCCCCCGCTTGACGGATCCCCCCGAGACTTTCAGGGTAGGAGCGGAGCGTAGCGCCCCACCTATTTTGAGAAATTCGCGAGGATTCGTCGACCGGCGCCAAAGTTATTCAAAATAGAATGTTGAGGTTTTCCTATGGAAACGTGGTCCTAACTATAACTACCTACTGGCGACCGCCAGTAGGTAATATATATATATATATACACATGTTAAACATTTAGAGGTAGGAAGCTCAACTAGTGTCCACGTATTTATGTTTGCCTTATATTTTGTCCCTACAGTATTCAGTGTAAAGAGTTGAAATCACCTGCTCACTTCCCCTGTTCTTGAAATTGCATTTTCTTTCTTTACAGGTAGTTCCAGTGGTGTGTACAATACTTCTAGAGGGATTACTTATAGTTGCCTCACTATTCTGGAAGAGTATTACTGTATTCTTTTTTGTATCCACAGGTCTCCCTCCCCGCTATTCCCATCCTTCCCTTCCCCTGCTTGACCATCCTAAAGTCTGCGTATTTCATAATCCAGACTTGGGGTTGTTGAGAGGTGGACCCCTTTGAGCATCGGTTCGATCCTGAGGATACGCTTGGTCTGGGGCAACACAGATGGAGCCTGGAACTGAAGCAAGTATTGAGGTCTTCTATCCCTTATTACACCACCACTGCTTATTTTCTGGGAGGTTACACAACTAAGGGGCTGTTTTAGAGGAGAATGATAATAGAATATCCACCAATAAATGATTCTGGCAGCTCTCTTCTAGATTCTCTAGCCTCATTTAGAGTCTGGGGAATGAGATTCGAAACAATGACTCCGTCACAGCTGTTGGGAAAACCATTAAGCACACCCAAGGTTGGTGGGAATGGTTGGTGAATTAGGGGGGTCATCTGATTTAGTATAGCCAATCAGATACCGTTTCTGCTATCCCCTTTGCTATGCAGGATGATCATGGCAAGCACACAGGCCAGAGACATAATAACTCACACATTCCGGAAAAAAAAACGATGTGGACACAATCAGTTTTGATTTTGGGATACATTAAAATGTTGAAAGAGGTTCACCTCTTACCACGTCATGATCGTCAGGGCATTACTATTCCATCCCAAAGTGCCTCCCACCATGGAGTATGGATCAGAGGCGCAACTAGAGCCAAATTACGGGGGGGGGGGCTAAGAAATTTTTTTGGGGGGGGCTGAATCTTTAAGCAATAGGCAGAGTGAAGCTGCATGGGCTCTTAGAAGGGGTGAACCAACAGCAAGGCCTCATTAACATGCAAATGGTCTTTTAAAGACCTGTGAAGTGCTCGGGTGCGGCTGTGTGTGTGCCCGGGAAGCTGTCTCAGCCCCGGCTGCCACACACGACGGGTGGGGCTGAAGCCCTTTGAGTCCAATGGGTGTTGCGTGCCTGGTATGGATCTGTTTCGGTAGGAAAAGCCCACTTGCTGAGTTGCAAATCTAAGCTTCACCACGCCGGTCCCAACTGTGGTGGAAGTGGCAATTCCTACACCACTCCAGCCCACCAATCTATAAATGGCCCCATACGTCGGCTTGCAACTTCTGCAGGATCGTCAGTCATATTGTCTTAGTTTTGATGCAATTATTCAGTGTACAACGCCACTGGAAAGCTCTTCTGTGCAAGAGCTCTGGAGATGGCACAGCACATATTTTAGTTCTTCTACATCGCAGTGATTTTGAGCTCACTCTCTTGCTTTGAAACGACATACTGCATTTTTCAGCGAAAGTCCAAAGTTTATACGGTTCAGGTTTATATGATTTAATCATCTGAGCTCCAGGCAATATTAATGCTGAACTGCCAGATGGTTTTCTGCTTTTGCTTCTTTTATAAGTTTAAAAGCTAGAGTTCTGAAACTATTGACATTCTGTACTTGGCAAAAGGCGCACATTATGTTAAATCGATGCAAATGAGGCTTCGGTTTTTCAAAATGATTCTTTTTAAGAGGAGGGAATAGTGATGCAAACTCACCTGTCCCTGCGATGACTGAAGAACATTTAATTCTGTGCATTAAGTGGGTCCATTAATCTCTCAAAATGTAATCCTTTTTTCTGCAATCCCAATCCTAAAATGTCAGCATTTTTTCATAAACATGGGTGCTACTTCTTTTTGTCTGAATCATTCTTAAAACTAAAATAGATACATGAATATTGTCTGTATCTTGAAACACACGTCCACGTCTAACATATTTCTTATGGAACTTAAAGCTTTTTTGAGGGTTCTAGATGTAATCTATATTTTTTCCAGTGCTTGATGCCTTTTAAACTGCTGCCCACTCCTTCTTGGCCCTGCTTCAGCTGTCTCTATCTCCCATAAAACTTTAAGCAAGTGAATGCATTTCACAGTAATACACTTGTTAAACTGAATACAAAGCGATGACATCTATAGACCCTTTAACAAGAGCAAGAGATCGTAGCTAGGTTAACTGATTGCCATATTAATAGTTACAAATATTGTTACCATTATATGAATTATATGAACCTTATTACCTCTGGGCAGCTAAGTTCTTATACTAGACACTTATGGCTTAAATAGAAGTTGTCCAGTAATCCTCCCTGTGATTCTGCCCCCAGAGTTACAAATGTTGGGGGTTCAGGTAACTGAGGGCAGATCACTAGGTAATTAATTATTAGTCAGCCCTTAACCTTTAGAAAGGAGGAGTTATGCATGGAATCAATAATTGCATGTCTGATTCCCCTGTTTATATTGCATTTCCTGCCGGAGATCCACCCATAGATTGCCAAGAGAAACAAAACACATTTGTTGGGTTCCAACAAATCACACAGCTCAGATGGGACCAATAACTATAGTCACTGCTCCATCAGAAATAGTGAGGCCCCATGGGACTCGTGCTCACAGGTGTTACAAGATGGCTGCCTCCTGCTAGCGCTCCAAATAGGCCACTTTTATGATGAGAAAATACACCATTAAGGCTTGTAATACTTGCATTTTTTTTTATATGTCAGCTCATTACGGTGCTGTTTGGGAAGCATTTTTTTAAGGTTAGCTGCCGTTTCTCTTGAGGAGTTCTTCACTGGTCTCTCAGACCAGCTCTGCTGCAGTCCCTGTCAGGAGGGCGGAGTTAGCTTCGGGAAAGGGCACGGCTAAGGCCGAAACCACTCCCACAGCTGGTTTTAGCAGCTGCACATTCTTCTTTTGCAGTGGCTAGGAGATTATTTTGCTTATATATTTCTAATTTAAAATGGCCTTGATTGAACTATACAAATATATGGCCAAAATGGAAGGAAAACATTTTCATATTAAAAATAATAAACGTAAAACAACTATATCTTCTCCACTAGTAAAATCAAAAATTGTTGCTTCTAATGCGCCTTCATTATCATCATTGTTGGAGCAATTACAGGCTGTTCGTTTAAATACTGATACTTTTGTGTCAGAATTTAAAAATATTGCAAAGACATGGCTAGTCTTTCTATGAAGGTTTCTGAGAACGCAATTAAAATTCGAGATAATAAATCAAAAATTGACAGCCTAACAACTATGGCAGCAACAATTTTATCCACAAGAAATTTACTATTGGATTTAGAAAATCGTAATCGACAATAAATCCCATGCATTTTTTATTTACTGGAAGAAGTAGGAGGCAAGGATTGCCAACAGTATTTTGAGAAGTTACTGCCTGGTCTTTTAAACTTAAAGTTCTCAGAGAATTTCAAAATTGACACGGCACACAGAATTCCCTCTCATCATAATCCTCGTCATGACAAAATGCGACAAATTATTTTAAAAATTTTGCGCCATTACCATTTAGCGTTGATTAGAAAAGCAGCAAGAGAAATACCATATTTAATGGTCAAAGGAAATAAAATCTATATTCATCAAGACGTTGCTAAGGAAACTGTTAAAATACACAAATAATACACAAATAATTCACTTAGCTTAAGCCACCACAAAGAAGTTCTGGTTTTAAATATGGTCTTCTTGACCCATCTATGATGCGTATCTGGAAAGATAGTTTCTCCTAATAATTTCAATGTCTGGAAGATCTTCGTGCTTTCTTAGAGCAACATTCTCCATTTTCAATGGAAACGAATGGGTCTGATACTTGATTCCTCTGCCATAATTTTGCTGTATAACAAGTTTATCTCTGAGGGCGTTCTCTAGGCAGGTAATTCTTGCTTATGCATTCGTGTGATTCAGCAGTACTATTTATGTTTCTATGTTGTCTTATTTATGTTTGTCCTTGTCTTTCCTTTTACTCCTGTAATTTATTTATAGAGCTACTTTTTATTCTTCTACACTTTCATCTTCATTTTTTTCATTCCCCTTTACTTTCATTTTTAAATATGGCCAATAAAATAATATCAACATTGTTTCTTTGAATGGTAATGGGTTAAGGGATCCTGTTAGGTATATTAAAGTTTTAAATTACTTAGCAAGACATAAAGCAGACATTTGTTTACTCCAGGAGACATGTATTCATGTTACCGGTTTGGTTTATATGAAGAAAAAGTGGACTAGTAATGTTATTTCTTCCCCTGCAGCTAATAAAAAAAATTAGGTTGCTATTCTTTTTGCGTAAAGATTATAACTTCAAATATTGAACAAATGTTCTGATGCAGATGGTTGTTACATTATAGTCAAAATAAAAATTGACAACACAGGTCTACATTTAATTAATGTATATGTACCGACAAATGATGATCCTATTTATGGTCTCTTTTTACCTTCCTCAGAATAGGTCAACTTAGGTGATGTTCCACTTATCATTAAGGGAGATTTTAACCTCAAATGTGATCCTTTATTGGATAGAACATCACAAACTAAATATTGTCCAGCCAAAGCTTTTTTCCCTTTACAGTCAATATTT
This sequence comes from Triturus cristatus, assembly GCF_964204655.1. Classification (NCBI taxonomy): domain Eukaryota; kingdom Metazoa; phylum Chordata; class Amphibia; order Caudata; family Salamandridae; genus Triturus; species Triturus cristatus. The sequence continues at coordinate 242,330,066 of NC_140582.1, forward strand.
TTCATATTTATTTAAAATCCTCATAATTATTATTCAAGATTGGATTGTTTATTAGTTTACCATCAATTAATTCATTCAGTTTCTACTCTGATTATACATAATTTAGATATTTCCAATCATGCACTAATTTCAGTTGTTCTACAACTTAGCCCTACCCAACATACTAAATCTAGATGACGTATGAATACACAAGCCATATTTAATGAAAATAATAAACCAAAATTCTTGTCTGCACTTCATGATTATTTTACCTTTAATCCAGGAGGCTCTACGTCTATTGTACCTTGTCGGGATGCATATAATGCATATATAAGAGGGGTAAATAGTTCTCTTATGACACATGGAAACAAATGATTTAACTCTAAAATTAAAGATTTGGGCAAACAGATTTCAAAATTTGAGAGATGCTTTATGTTAATCTCAAATGTAAAAAACAGTTGCAAAAAATGTGTTATGAGATAAATTCAATATTAAGGAGATGGGGTGGAGTAAAACTTTCTTATCATAAAGCCAAATTCTGTTTTAATGCTAATAGATCCGGTAGACCTTTGGCAAATTATCTGGTATTAAAAACATTAAACTCAAATTAATGCAATTCTTGGTTTGACTGGAAAGACTGCATTATCCCACAAAGATATAGTTGATGAATTTAAAAATTAATATTCAACAATAACCCTCCTTCTGGGGATTCTTCACTTAATGATAGTTTCTTGCACAGTTGTGGTATACCAAAAGTATCACAGTCAGTTAAGGGTGACTTAGATTTGCCAATTACTGTAGACAAGATTGATCTGGCTATCAAATCCCTTAAATTGCATAAATCTCTTGGTCCAGATGGCATACGAGCTGAATATTACAAGGAATTTTCTTTGCACCTGAACCTCATACCTCAATTTTTCAAGTGTTCTACCTATTAATAGTTGCTTAGGAGCAACTTCTGGTTCTTTTACTCAAGCATTGATTATAATTCTAACAAACCCTTACAAATATCCTGCAATTGTTTTGAATTATCACTCTATCCCCTTAATAAATCAAAATTGTATACTCTATGCTAAAAGTCTTGCAACCAGGTTGACCTCTGTGATGGATTTCATTGTACATACAGAGCAATCTGGTTTCATGAAACATAGATATTCTGTAAATAATACTAGAGTGTGATTACATGCTATTAAAGAGGGATCATCCATATATTTACCTACTGGAGTATTGGCATAACCTTAGTTGTTTGACTGTGGTTAAAATAGACGGTGTAGCCGTTAGAGTGCATCAATGATTCACACAATAAAGTGCAGTGCAGTCGTTAAAATACATTACTAAAACCAGAAATACACGTGGTAAGGTGCCGTACAGTGCTCACATGTTTGCCAGTGAGGCCTATTGGATTTGGCACCAGCTGATATTTTATACATTAAAAAAGTGCTCTTTTCTTTTTGCAACAAAGAGATGCAGCAACAACTTGCCAGCCAATGACTTCACAGGCGACTTATTACTAACATTGCTGATGTTTGATAGTCATTCTAGGCATTTTCTGTTTGGCCAGCATGCAAAATTTTACAGTTCTGCATTTCAGTTGCGTGGCCCCCAGGTCAAAGCATGCCAGCACCACTTGTCTCCTAGTGAGAATACCTTTCTGCTTGAAGAGTGCCTTTAACAGCTGTGACCTCTCTTGCTGCACCTCCTTGGATATGCAGAGTAGGTGCAGAATGTCTCCTTCTTCCGTATCGCACAGCCTGCATGTGCTTTGGGTCGATGCCCTCAGCCAAGGTTGGAGGTGCTGAGTACATGGAAGAATGCCCAATCTATGTCTTAGAAATTTTATTTTTATTGGTTTAGGATAACCCTGATCGAAGTATTTTTGAGGTGCGAGTGTTTTATAGGAATTTGGGGTCATCCAGGCATGGGATCTGGCTGAAAAGGTTGTCTTGTCCTCCACCAGTGAGAGTTGTTTTACGCACTTCCAGACCAATTTTTTTAAAGTTAAGTGCTGAAGCTGTTTGTTCCAGAGCTCGGTGAGCCTAGTGGTTTCCAGTGATTTCTGTAGGTAGCTTCTTGCGCAGGAAGTTTCCCTGTGCTGGAGTTCTTGCCAAAGCAGTTGATTAAAGGTGTTTGAGGTGGAGGTTCTGTCTTGTTCCAGCAGATAATGTAAGATCCATGCCTAGCCAGGGATTGTTTTAATAAGCCGAACTCCAGCCTTATTTGAGGTGGTGAGGTGTAGGGTGGTAAGGAAAACATGGTTCTGTATGCTTTAACTAGAGTGATAACCAGTAAGTTGGCATCTCTACCCCACATTGCTTCGCTGCCATAAGTTATCGTAGGGAGTAGTTTGGCTTGTACTACCTTCAGGAGCGGGCACAGTGTAGGCTCCGTCAATTTGTTTGCAAGATTATTCATCGTTATTGCTATGACCAACCCTCTCCTTCTGATTTCTTCTTTCTGGTGGGCGAAGGTTCCTTCTTTATCAATGATGATGCCTAGGTCCTTATATTCAGTTTTTGGTTCAAGCTATGTACCTCTCAAGTGCCATCTCCTCTGCTGCTTCCTTTTGTTATTTATTATCATTGTCCATGTCTTACTAAAGGTGATTTTTAAGTTATTCTCTGTGGGATAATTCTGCATTTCAATGAGTAAATGTTGGAGACCGACACAGGTAACTGGCAGGTGTCGGTGGGTGCTCCTGAGTGAGTACTTCTCATGGTCTTTGCGGTGCCTACTGTGGTAGCAGGGTCCAGGCAGTGATGGTAGGCTGGGTTGCATTGTCGGTTGAAGGTTTCGGGTCGGTGTCTAGGTTCTGCCCATCGAAGTTGCTGTAGAGAGTACAGATCTTGAAATGGAAGTAGGAGCCTAATTTGTTGCAGAGGTCCTGGGAGGGAGGGACACCAGAGGATTCGCTAGGGGGTTTGGTGAATTCTTGTATGATGCTGAAGAGTTCCTTAGAGTTGCAAGAGTTGGTGAGTATTCTGTTCTGGATGAAGATCTTCTTAATGATTCTTATGCACTGGTGATGTTCTGTCATGGAGGTCTTGTAGGTGGCGCATGCTTCAGGGGTTTTGCTGTTCCTCCAAGTTTTCTCGAGTCATCGGTATGTGTGCTTGGATTCTCGGAGGTCGGTGGTGAACCAGGTGGCTTTTGTGGTGCATTGTCTGACGGTGTTCCGGAGGGGGGCAAGAATGTCTGCACAGTCATTGATCCATCTGTGGAGTGCGTTGGCTGTAGAGTTGGCGTCGGTTGTGGCAGGGAAGGAGCATGGTTGAGGGTGGAGTTGAGGTGCTCCTAGGTGATCTTGCTCCAGTTCCTGTGTGGGGGGAGGAGTGGGCCTGTGTGCGGTGGGCTTGGAGAAGGAGAAGTGGACGCAGTGGTGGTCTGTCCAGGTGGGTTATGTGGCATGGTGTGGTCCAAGCGGATGTTGTGTCCTCCAGTATGATGGGGTCGAGGGTATGTCCTGCCTTGTGGGTGGGGGTGGTGACAAGCTGTATCAGTCCAATGTTGGTGAGGTTGTCCAGGAGGGCGGAGGAGGTGGGGTCGCTGGGGTTGTCGAGGTGGAAGTTCAGTTCTCCGAGGAATACATAGTCTGTGGATGTGATGGAATTGGGTGTGATGAGGTCTGCGATGGTAGTGGTGAACATGCTGCATGGTCCGGGAGGTCTCTAGATGAGGGTGCCACGTAGTGTCGTTCTGGGGTTGATCTGGAAATGCAGGTGTTCCATGGGGGACGTGGAGTCGTTTGTGCAAGTGGGCGTTAATGTTTGCATTGTTCAGCATTCAGTCCATCATTTGTTCTTCTTATTAGGTGTTGTACATAACAACTCTACTTACGACTTGTTTTGGAAACTGATTGATAATTTTATAGCTCTATATTCAAAAATAAGTATTTCAAATGATGTTATTTATTGCTTGATATACAAAAAGTTTAGTTTATTATAAGTAGCTCCGGAAAATTATATTTGTATTGATAATAATATGTATTTTTACCCTCCCCGATTATTTAATTTTCTTTTACACATCATATCATATTACAATTGGTATTGTATAGGTATAGTTATTATATTTAGGCTCATGCTAAAGATAATTCAGTGAAGCTGAACCTTTGAGCATTTAATTGCAGCAACAAACATCAATAGGGAGGCACTACTTGGAACATTTGGAAAAACCAAAAAGGAACTGCCTTAATTCCATGACTATCAATAACATCATACAAACCAGACCGAAATAGACTTCCTCAGAACATAATACAAACACAGTATGGGGGATGACGCCCGTTGCAGGTCTTCACTAATGCAGTATCTGCAATGTTTGCTCGCTAACCAGGAGAGTCAAAAGATTAAACAAGGACATACAAATTGCAGTTCATTCCATGAGCTATGCCCCTACAATTTGGGATAGGGATGACGTACAGTAAAATTGAGGGACAGATCTGCACGCACTGAAGCAATATAAGGTATAAAAGAAACACCACATGCAAGACGCATCATTAAATTGAGATAGAACACACACAGAGAAGCAAATTAGCTGTGTGGTAATTGACCAAATAAAAGACTGTAGACCCTCACTAAGATGTTCAAAATACTTCTCAAAAAGGAAAAGAGATGGATCTACAAACTTAAGACCTACCAATTAGTCCTGAATGATATCTTATGGGCATTCCTTATTAATACTATGGGCCTCATTCACAAAGGTAAACTTACACTTTGGTGTACGATTACGATTGTTTGCTATTCACAAAGGAATTTTGCAAGTAGTATTTTATGACTGTGGGGTCTCCGCACATGAAAATATATTTTTTAATGTGCAGAGACCCCACAGTCATAAAGATACTATTTGTAAAATACCTTTGTGAATAGTAAACAATTGTAACCTTACACAAAAGTATAAGTTTACCTTTGTATATCAGGTCCATAGGATTTACTTTTAAGGTAGCACAGCGCACTGTATAACTCATGTAAGGTAGTAAAACATGGAACAGGGTCCACCTCTCCATATAAACTCATCTTGAGTTATTCCCACATAATATCTCCAGCCAACCAGATTAGACTAAGATATCAATAATTATGTCCTATACATCACATTGGCACATTTCAGAAAGGTACCTAAACCCTGATGTGGAGCATTAAACGACAGTTAATGACCCTATTCAGGTACAATTGCCTATCAAAATCAGTTGATTTTCTTGTATAAATGAAGGTTGACGCTCCTCATCGTGTGCTGTAACACACACTAGACCACTAGACATCAAAGAAAAAGAATAGATGGAATTGTTAGAAGTTGACACATTATTCTAGCTAAACCATCTTACTGTTGAATTACTATAGGGCAAAGAGGGTGGCATTGTCAGAGATCCCATTTTATTAACATCATACCGCCAAGTGTGTTTGTTTAGGTTTAAAGTCTTGTGCATCACCTATTGCACAGCACTGTGTGTGATTTGCCATGAAATCACAAAGAGTGACTTAAAAAGATGTTTTCACCTGCATGGTGTGCATTGCCGATTGTTCACTGACCGTGTTAAAAATATTCTGAATGTGTGTCATTTTTTAATCCTGCATCGACAGAGAGAAACCTGGATGACTCTGTTTGCAGTATACGTATGCATGAGTGTGTGCATGCTTGTGTGTGTATCTACAAATAGAACTACAGTTGAGTTCACAAATATGAATCATTGGGAATCTCTTGGTCCTGACAACGGCAGCATGACCACTGAGGCAAATAAATTGGTGCAATATGTAGACATCATGATGCTGGAGTACCAATCACCTCCCTGCGTCAATCTGTACATCTGTATGTTTTTAATCCTTCCAGGGTAGCCCACTAATAATTGCATCAAAATGGAACATCCTACTAGGCAATTGTGATGAAACAATTCACATGTGTCCCCTCAAATAAACTTAACAAGACCTCCCTCATTTAGGTCGAGCCCGTCTAGATACATTGTCATTCTGCATGCAGGACTCTGTGATGAAGCATGCCATAGGCACTATTTGGGTCAGATTCCTTTTAAATATTTATCTTACCTGTCAGCACAGGTTCTAGAAAAAAGTCAGGATGCTAACAAATATGATTACATTTAATTTATTAGGTAGACCTTATCTCTGTTAATATGAGTTCCATTTGAATTGCGGTGATCCACTCTTATGCCCATGTTCCCAAGAATTCACCTTCCAATTCTGCACAATCTTAAACCAATTATTGATAGGAATACAAGCTACAATTTGGAAGTTCATTTTTAAAAACAAAAAATAATTATCCCTGATACCAGGGGAGTTTTGTAGCATGTAGGGGTCATTTAATTGTTTTTCTGTTTGAGACTGCAAGGCTTTCTATAGTGGTCTCAAACTGGCAAAAGGTACATCAGAATATCCTTCCTACATAGGATGGAAAGCTAAAGTACTTAGAACTAAAGTCCCAAATACATGGTTCTGTCAATCTAAGGTTCCCAAAGTCAATTCTGCTGGAAAGACTATGACGGTTCACCCGGTTATATATAGTGTGAGTGAACTGAGAGTTGGGTGGCATACCCTGTCCACCAGTAAACCTCTTGAATGCATGTGAATTTTATATAAATTAAATTATATTTGCTGTGAAGTTATAAATCTGTTTTAAACTTTATGACATGATTGGAATTTAGGTGCTTCTATAAAACTATTTCAAATTTAAAAAATCATAAATTACTTTGATAATGAAATATAGCGTTTATGCTTGGAATCATCATTTACCTCTGTCTAAGGAATATTTCTTACAAATTTCTCATTTTGAGATATGACCTTTATCTTCAGACACCTCATATAACATGAGGCATCCTGCTGATATGTAAAGGTGTAAGCCAACCTTCTATGTTTGTTTTCATTTGTAATATAACACAGTATACTTTTCTTCCTGCCGATAAATGATAACATACATTTAAGTAATGGAGCATAGTCATGTAAGCATGGTATTGCAATCCTATTACGATACTTACCCAGTGCAAAATTATGCATAAGGTATTTGTTGTCTTTTATGCACAATGGGGCAGAGTTATGTTCCCTGGCGCATCCCTGCAAATCAGCATGGATGCGCCAGGGAAGATGCGTCACGCAAGTTTGCCCTTGCGCCACGGCAGATGCGCCGCATTTACAATGCGGCGCATCTTGGCGCAAGGACAAGCAGATACGTGATGCATCTGCCGGCGTAAGGTTGGCGCAGTGCTGAAGTTGCGTCGCAAGCGCAACGCAACTCCAGCACTGTTCCAACCTTTCCTATCCCTAACATGGTGCGTCAAGCCTTACGCCTGCTTCAAGCAGGCGCAGGGTTTTGACGCATCAGCGTTGGGAAAGTGACTCAGTGAAATCTTATAGATTTCACTGAGTCACTTTTCAGGGGCGTTCCTGCGACGGAACGCCCCCCCTGAGTTGAAACGCCCACATGAAACCTGACGCAGGTTTCATGTGGCGCAGGGCTTTGAGATGTGGAACCCTGTACTGTGTAGAGCCAGGGCTACTAACTTAGTTTAAGCACAAATCTACAGTATTTAACCACAATTTCTGAGTGAGGGGTACCTTTGTAAAACAAGGTATGATTTATTTCGAATAACACTGTCGACAGATGACCCAGGATGCTAGCAACTGTTTTGTTTTCCAGTGGAGTGTGGTGCTGGCTTTGTTGCAGCGCACTCACGCTGCTGCCACCCTGATCTGTTTACGGGTTAGTCCCAGCAGCATTAGACCCAGCACATCTGCGAAGGATCTTGAGGGGAAAGAGTAAAGACTGATTTGCATATGGCTAGGTCTGAACTGGGGTGGCGAAGTGAGCTAAAGACCGATGATGGATTTAACTCAGATCTGTGACTGTGGGTGAGTGCCTGAAAAGTTTCAGCGCTCCGTCCATCATTTCCTTCTGTTTGCTTTGTTCAATCCAAGTTGGCAGGGTATGCCGAGATGTGGATCCAGTGCTCACTGGATTCAAGCTAGACTGACTAATGATGGGTGATACCCAAAAACCTGTCCCTGGATGATTCTTTCCAGTCCAGGGAGGACCTGGCTTGGCAGTTCGGGCTGGACTGTTCCCATGAGGAACAGGGTCAAGACTGATATGCATATGGCTGGGTCTAAACACGGGTGGCAAAGTGAGATAGTGAACGATGATGGATTTAACCCAGACCTGTGACTGGGGGTGAGTGTCTGAAAGGTTTCAGTGCTCTGTCCATTCACCATCTCCTTATGTTTGCTTTGTTTGTCCTAAGTTGCCAGGGTATGCCCAAACGTGGGTCCCTTGCTCACTTTGCCACTGATTCAAGCTGGCCTGGATGATGAGTGGTGTTACCCTGAAACCGGTCCCAGGATGCTTGATTCCAGGCCAGGGTAGACCTGACTTGGCAATTTGGGCTGAACTGTTCTCATGAGGAACAGAGCCGAGAATGATTTGCATATGGCTGGGTCTGAACTGGGGTGGCAAAGTGAGCTAAAGAACGATGATGGATTCAACCTATATTTGTGACTAGGGTTATTCAATCAATCAATCAATTTCTTCTTTATTCGGATACAATCTGATCCATAAAAGTACAACATCACTATCGATATACATATAATACTCATTCCTCACTCGAGCAAAAACAGTAAAAAGATAAAAACATAAGATGAATTTAAAAACAATTTAAAAAATGGGAGTGGGTTAGACTGATAATTCGTGCGAAGATCGACATTCTTTAGTGTGCAAAAATACAAAATGTAAACTTTAGAGCACTGTGCAAAATAGGCAGCTAATAGACTTCCAACAATATAAATAACGATTTAATCATTGGGTGCTAAAAGAGGTCCTACATATACTAATGTTGATAAGTTACAAAATAGGCGATAATATATATTGGATAGACAATAAAATAGATCCTTGGTGTTGCTATGCAAAGATGGCAAACACAGAAACATAATTATAATGCAAACAATCAATTTATGACAACCAGTTATGGGCAATATAAACATTTCTTAGCTAGCCAGTAAAGTTTCCCCTATGTTTTTTACATATGATGGCATTTTATTTATTTTTTTTTTTTTATTTTTTTCACGGGGTAAGCATGGAGGCTCGTGATTTGACAGCTGCTGATAAAAAGGAGCCAACACGATAAATCATATCCTCGCTGCCCAGTTGGAGTATTTCTTCGTATGCAGGGATGTGATTGATTATCCCATTTGCCTTGAAATAGGGGATGAGATATTGTTTAGTATACTTTACATAAAATCTGCAGGAAAACAGAAAGTGTGGTAGGGTTTGTTTACAGCCATCACCACATGGACAAACTGTCTCCTCCAGATTTTTATTAAAGCCGATGGGGAAACATAGCAAATATTTTACACTGTTATCCCTAAGGCGAAAGAGCAAGCGCCTATTCCATCTCCCAATGTTTTTTCTTAGGTACTCTTGTGGTTTGGAATGGTTGGTACCTACTATCCTCGGGATGGACAAGTATCTAATAATAGATGATTTGCTAGACTCAGCCTTTGCTCTGTCTGTACGATATAAATCGTAAAGTGCATCCCTGGCTGATCTTAGGCTAATGTTTTCGGCAGCAGCGGGAAAAGAAAAGCTGTGTTCTAAATGTATACTGGCTAAACTTTTATAAACAGCATTGAGCCAAGGTATGTTTTTACCCCTATCACATCTCAGGCAATCTGTTATAATCCGTTGAGTTAAAATGGCAGCAGGATTGCGCCATATCTTCAGCCAGAATAATGCAGGGCGAGATTTAATAAAATCTTCTACATAATGTAGGTTCAATTCTTTGTGGCATAAGAAAGTTGATGATGAAATTTGTGCCCCAAGTAATCGTCTGCAGAATCTGTTTTCTTCGGATTGTATCCCACTACAGTCCACGAACCCCCAAACCTCGGAGCCATAGGTCGCGGTAGGCAAGCACTGGGTTCTGTAGATCTGCAGTAATGGAGTAACTATGTCTGCCTTTTTAGGTTGTCGCAGACTGATTATGGAATTAATTGTCATGCCTAGTTTATTTCTGCCTCTTGTAACGTGTGATTTCCATGAACCTGTGTCGGAGAAGACTAGGCCAAGGTAGGGGAAAGTGCTCGTGCTTTTTAAAAGATCAGTTCCGATCCTTATGTTCTTTGTGTTGTATTTTTTGGGTCCACATGACATTATAAATGATTTGTTAAAATTAGTGCGTAGTCCCAACTCTTCCATAAAAGAGACGAAACCAGAAATTAAAATACGTAATGTTTTGGGTGTGCGGCCCATAAGGACCGCATCATCTGCATATAAGAGTGCAGGATACATTTGACCGTTGATTTTTGGTATGTCACTAGTTAGTTTAACCAGGGAATTATTCAATTCATTGATATAAAGAATAAAAAGCAGAGGGGCCAGGACACACCCTTGTCGGACCCCTCTGCCAATTGCAATATCCCTAGAAACCTCCCCTTCATTGTTGATCCTCACACGTGCCTTCAAGTCTTTGTGCAAATGTGCCAAAAAGTGTACAAGTGCATCATCCAACCCATAATTTAAAAGAATCTCCCATAAACGTGAACGATTAACAAAATCGAACGCTGAAGTTAGGTCCATAAAACCCAAATATAAGGGTACTTTTTTTGCTACTGTATATTTCCCCAATATAAGGTTCAAATTTAAACACTGTTCAACTGTGCCAACACGGCTCCTAAAGCCCAGTTGGCAACAGTTTAAAATTTGTTCCTCCTCTGCCCAGATCCTGATTTTATTAAAAACGACCCGGCCCAAGATCTTTAGGGTGTTATCGATCAAGGATATTGGGCGATAGCAACAGGGGTCGGATCTATCCCCTTTCTTGAAGATGGGTACTATTATACTTGTCGTCCAGGTTGCTGGGATGGAGCTATTGATCAAATTATTAAAAACATTACATAGAAGAGGGGCCCAGAGGTCAGGTTCAGATTTAATAAGATCTATTGACAGGCCATCTGGACCTGGCGCTTTATTCCCTGCGCTTTCATGTATGGCATCTTCAACTTCAGATAATAATATAATAAGATTGGTGGGTGATGGAAAACTGTCAGTGCTTGGTGTATCAGCAAGATAGATTTTTGAGAAGTGGTCCTCCCATACATTGCTCGATATATTACATCCTATGGGGGTAATATTTGATCCAGTGGATCTAAGTGCTTTCACCTCTCTCCAAAACCCCGTTGTGTCAGTGAGAGCTGCTGCACAGGCAAGAGAATCCCACCGTTCCATTAACACTGCCTCTGCACGTGTTTTAGTTGCGTTCTTATAACGCTCTCTCAAATGCTTCACTAATGCCGTATCCCTAGGTTCAGCTTTTAATGCTTCACGTAAGGACCTATTTGCCCTTGAGCAGGTGCCATCAAACCATCTAGGGTTCTTATCTTGGATATTAACTGGTTTCGAAATTTCTGATTTTATTCCGGCACACAGCATAGTGAAGGCCTGGATGATGTCAGTGCCAGGACGGGTGCTAGACAGACACATCTCTATAAGTGGACGGTGGGATTTAATGATGCGGGCCAGTAAAGCATTATTATCTATCCCTCTCCAGATCAGTTTCAACTTGTCGGTAGATGCTGTCAGATCTTTTGCCCCTATTTCTAGGCATTTCCTGAATTCCTGACTAGGGTTATTGTATGAAACATTTCAGCGCACTGTCCATCATCTCCTTGCGTTTGCTGTAGAATATACTTCCACATTTCTTACTGAAGAGTGACTGTGACATCTATGGCCTAATATGGCACAGATGCACAGAAATGCAAGACAGACAACAACCCTGAAAGAATCAAATACTCATACTAAGTTATACAAGAAGAACAGCAACGGATGCCATCTTGGCTAGTGTGACACTGTGCCAACCACAGACAATGTTCCATCCAAGTTCAACAGAAACCTCAAAGGGACAAAAAAGTAATGAATACTTCTCTCTTCACTTGCTAAGCAGTAGATGCCTAGCAGATGATGTTTATGGTTACTTATAGAGCAACGTTTGATACGTGAATCACAATGCAACGGAAATGTAATGCTAAAATAAAACCTAAAGTGGTAACTCTAGACACACTAAAGCTGTTGCCATGTGCAAATCACCCACAAGTGAAACACTAGAAAAGAACAGCAAAATGTAAATTGCATTAAATCACCAGAAATGCAGTGCATACTGCCCAAATAGGACATTGGTTAGCTGCGTATCTATCAGGCATGGTAAGCTGCATATAATCATTTTGTTGCTCTCAAAGCTCATATTTGCGCCAACTTGTAATAACACAAAGTGCATAACTCACGTGAACGATCTTCATGTTAAATTCCCAATAACTACAAATAATAAAATGGATAAGATAATCCGTTACAGCCAATTTAGCATTTTTCTCAGTACCATTTCTCAGTTCCCAAAAGATGAAAATGACATTAAACAATTCACTGTTTTCTTGGTAGATTCACTTTGCTTCTCAATTGTCAACTGAATTGTCGTCAAACAGAGCATTCCTGCTTATGAAATCAAGTGATACAGTCCAAGTTTAGTTTTATTTAACGACTGAGCATACTGTCCTTAACCCTTGAATCTGCAACTCCCCCATGCTCACGTTTTCCCTTCAAAAACACCCCTTTTACCTCAACGCATCTGGCTTCGGTTTCAGACTCAAGCCATGTTTTTTGCTTGTGCTTTTGCTTATCCCAAATCTACATTATTAATTCCTAAGAAGTAAAGGGGTATCTGGATGATACTCTCTTTCCCTTTACTCATAAAACTAGAGATTATTGAAGGTAACACGTGCACTTTTAAGTACAGGTGGTAAAGTACAATTTGACATTTTCATTACGACAGGAAAATGTTAAGTCTATAAATGTGAAGAACATTGCTTTCATAAGGATTTTAGTGTGCAATATGGCCTATAAAGTTAAGGGCTCTCCTGAGAAAAGAGAAACAAGTTCTATTACTTTGGACTTAAAGGAAGAAATATAGCACAGCTCAATATAGTGTGAAACCTTGTATTTTACACTCTAGAGTGCAGCCATGGTGCAGAAGAAATACTGTGGCTGTCCACTACAAGCTCCTCCTGAAAAGTGCTTGAAGTTCAGAATATTGGGCACTCGGGGCTTCTTCACAAAGATCAATGGTCGTCATTCCCTCGTCTCGTTGCAGCTCCAGTACAGGCTAATCTTGAACATCTTAAACGCCACCCTTTCCCAGCCACCAATGTGTGTTCTTTGTTAATTGCTGTGTTATATTATACATCCTCTTTATTAAGGCACAGACCTTGGCCAGTATTTATTATATTTTGATACAAAGCAGCAAGGGAGTTTGTTGTGGGGCGTTGCGTCAAAGGGAGACAGTAGAAATGCAGCATATCTGCTAACATATGGTGTGGAGGTGTTCTCTCATAGCGCTAGCAAACTTCTGGCTGCCTATCACTAACGCAGACACCCTTACTTCAGAATGCAAGGGTGCCTGCTTTGTGGTCAGAAATGTTTTTGTTCAGGAACTAACAAAGAAGGAAGAAGTCATATTCCTACCTTTTAATTGTGCAGGAAATTGGGGTATTAGTTGAGGGGGTAAGAACCCGCCGTAGATAACGTATATGCAATACTCAAACAGTAATACAGTGAGAACACAACACAGAAGATTACTCCTAAACCAATTTTGAAAAATATAGAATATTTTAATAAATACATTAATGACACTAATGTAACAAACTTGAAATGAGTAGAATTAGAATTAGGAGTTTTTGAGGTTTACGGTAAAAATGGTGCCAAGAGGGGCAAACCGCCAACTGCAGGTACCTGCCGACGCTGGCAGTGGCGGTTCTCCCATAAGAGCGGTGGGGAGCACTGCCTCCCCGACCTCTACACTTCTGCACAGCAAGCTGGAAAAATAAAAAGGTAATAAAAGGATGTTAGGAGGGGGTGTGGCTTGCCACTGACTGACGTGGCAGCACACCGGAGGAGCTCCGGGTTCAACGGCTGCCTGAGCCCATAATCCGTTCACAAATCCGGACCTACACAAGTCACAACGGTGCCGGTAATTGAGGTGCAGACCCTGGTGCTGGGCCACGCAGCTGCACTTCCCTCGAGAGGACCGTCTCCAGCTGTGGTGTGTGGCTGGTCCTAAGGCCTTGTGGGCTGGCTTGGAGTGGAGTGGTGAGGCCCGGAGGGCCACACTTGCATGGTTGGTGAGAGGCGGTGTGGACCCGAGTCTGAGCAGAGCCCCACGGCTGCTTGGCTCTGCCACTCACCGGGTGGCTCCCAGTGGAGGTGCGCAATGATAATTTAAAGAGAGATACTGAATAGTGTGGGAAGAGAGAGGAGCTCAAAATGACCGACACGGAGGCCGGCCTAAACTGCACGGGACCCCAATGACAATGGGGCCGTGAGGACAGGCATAGGTCCTACTCGAGCTGAGTTAAACCAGCGGAGAGGCACAAAAAATAGCCCAGTCATAGAATGGAGACCCATGACCAGCTGGCGAGAAGCGGTGGGGACAGATGACCGGCCGCAGTCCTATGGCTGACGGCTCTGCCGTCGGACCAGTGTCCCACTGAAGGGGCAGTGAAGAAGAGAGGAGCTGCTGAAGATGCCGGCCTGAGCAGCCTAGGGCCCTGAGGGTGAAGGGGTTGTGACGGTGAGCAGAGGAGCTGTGTCGATCAGACCTGCACATGCATGAACATAGAATAACGGAGGCAGCCAGGGACTAGCTTGAGGCTCAAGAGCACTGCGTGCTCCCAGTGACTGGCAGACTGCACAGAGATGTGGAAGGTTGAAGACTGGTGGAGGGGTAGAGAAGCGGCTGAAGTAGTGTGGTTGCTCCATGGTGCAGTGGGCCTGCTCTCCCTTGGCCAGATGTGTCAAGGACTCTTCCCCAGCTGTGTCTACTGAGGCCCCTGTCACCGGAGGTAAGAGTGGCAGGCAGGTGGGACAAAGCATCATTCCGGGATGGAGGGAGGCTCCTCACGAACACCCCTTCAAGTGCAGGCTAGTGCAGAGGTGGTACGGCAATGTATGGTATGCTAAGCAGGGAGTACTGTTTGACGGCAGCCTGTGGACTTGGGCTGGGCACTAAAGTCCCGGTGGGTCAGTTGAGGAGGAAGCTGTGACCAATTGAAGTTTGGCGGGCTGTACGCGCACTCCGCCAAGACCCTGTGAGGATATAGTGGAATGAAAGGCCCTGCACACTGCCCAATCCAACAAAATGGACAAATACGCCGTTTCAAAACAGTTAACCATGTCCTCGGACCGACAGCCAGATCGGGCTGGGGCATAGGAGCCCACTATGCGCACCATCATGGCTGCTAACACCGACCTCAAGGGCACTATAGAACAAAAACTGGATGTGGCCACTACAGACATCAATCTGCTTAGAGCAGATTTCTGCAAAATCTCTAAGAACGTCACTACGGCAGAAACAAACATAACCCAACTGCAACACATGACCAAGCATTTGGAGGAACACGTCCAACACCTCAAGCAGCAACAAGGGTCCATGGCTTTGAAGCTGGAAGATCAAGAGGGACAAGTGCGCAGGAACAATATAAGGGTGGTAGGGGTCCCCGAGGGAGTGGAGGGCCCTAGTGTCGACCTGTTCTTGGAAGACCTGATCCTAAACCATCTCTGCCTTAAACGCTTATCAAACTTCTTCACTATAGAGCACACGCATAGGACGCCCCTTTCCACAGCGGAACCCAGGAGCCCCACCCTGATCGATCATATCCAGGATTCTGAACTATAGGGACAGAGATGCCATACTTCGGATGGCTTGAACTCATGGAGATCTAAAATACAAAAGTGCCACAGTGCGCTTGTTTCCCAACTTCACAATGCATGTACAGCACGAACGCTGGAGTTTTGAAGCAGTGAAGCGTGAGTTATGAACAAAGGCCTTAAAGATATGATGATTTATCCAAATGTCTGCCAGTAATAGTGGAAGGGAAATCCTGGCACTTCAACACATCGGAGGAGGCCTGAGAGTGGCTGGAGTAATGGCAAGTAGTAGGCCGAGGGCTACTGAGGGACGGACCATCTGGGAGGTCTTCTGACCATCAAGGGTCGACAAGGAAGATGAAGTTGGACACTGACCTGACAGCGAGCCCTGAAACAAAGACAAGAGCTGGACCGTAATCTAACAAGTGACTCCGTATTCCACTCTGGTTCACTGAAACAAAGGCGGCGACCACACTTAACTTTGTTTATATCCGTTACCGCTTATATGGATGAGCGTCAGGACCCCAGGGGAGAGGGAAATGCTTTGAGGGGATACTGTGCAGGGGATACATTGATGGGTGCTAGAGAGGGGCTGGATCCAAGACGTAATTAAGGGCGGTCTGACTGGCGGTGCAGGGGATACATTGATGGGTGCCAGAGAGGGGCTGGATCCAAGACGTAGACAAGGGCCCGACTGGCAGTGCTGGCCTGACCTAGTACAACGCCTGTTTGAAATGGGGCGACAGGCACTCTGCAAGTTGGGGAGGTGAGTGGTTTTAAGCTCATTGCACAGGGTAGCAGGGAGAAGGGAGTTTTGAAAAGGATAGTTTGTAGTCGTGTTCAACTGTATTTTGCTGTTTGTTGAAGTTGTTTGCTCAAGCTCACAGAAGACAGCCCCTATTACTTTGGCACAGATACAGAGCAGAGGCATGGGGGATCCTCCTGTACTTTCTTACTTTGACCCATGCCAGGTGTGTTCCAAATCCTTAGGACCCTGGTCCCATCAAGCAGATGGGTGGGGGCCCATTCAGGGTGTACTCGCATGAACCCAGCTCAAATATGGTTCTGAAAGTTCTGACCTGGAATGTCAATGGCCTAGGAAATAAGATCAAACGCACAATAGTACTACAATGCCTCCACAGGCAGGACCCTGATGTGGATCTCCTTCAGGAGAAGCACCGGAGGGGGAACCAGGGAACATCAGGTTCTATGGGTTAAGCTATGCTGAGCAGGTTCTCCATTCCATTTGTTCTTGACTAGAGCTGTTGCAATTGACTCATGGATATGTTTCGGTGATGGGAATATGGGAGGGCAAGACGCAGATTTTTTGCTCTGGGGGACGATATGAACGACGTGATAGACTATCAGGGGCAGAGCTGCCTGGAGCCTCTGCATGGTTTTGTGGAGGCAATGGGTCTACTCGACTTATGGCGTGGCCATGAACAAAACCCCATGGTGCGAGAAACACATTCTGCTCAGCCACACATGGTAGCTAGTCTCCCGCTCTGCACAAACGCAGGTCAGTTCCACGGTGCATCTCACAAAGCATGCAGCACCTCAGCCCACTAGCCAGTCGAGGTACAGCTCCTAGGGCTGGCGAAGGATGTCACCCTGTCCCCTAGACTGGACCCCTGGCACTTTAGGGGCAAACAATTTGCCCAAAAGATCAGTAAATGCACCGTCCAATACTGTCAGGAAAATGAAGGGTCAATTGAATAGGTCTGATCCTTATGGGAGGCCTATAAGACAATGATCTGGGGGTACGTTCAGGCACAAATAGGTATACAGAGGAAAATACAGGCAGGTGAATGTGAGGCACTGGAAAGAGAGATCTGCCGAGCTTTTGAGTAGGGGGACACTGCACTCACCTCTACGGCACCAGCTCCGGCTTAAGCAACAGGAGATAAGGGATATAGTTGAAAAAGCAGCACTTGTGCAGGTGAGAGCGACCCAGAGGAAGCTATATGATGTTGGCGATGAGACGAAAAAGATGAGTCTGGTTGGAGGAAAGAGCCAAAGACAGAAACTGGGTACTGGAAATCTTCGCATCCGAGGGCGACATTCGTTGTAATGGGAGGCATACACCGGAAGCATTTGCAGCCTACTAGGAAAATCTTTACACCACCTCCTTGACTCAAACTGAAGCTGACTGCATTGAGTTGCTGAGAGATATCAATCTCCCTACTCTATCGGCCGACGGTAGTTCTGAACTGGACCAGAACATAATAGTAGAAGAAATAGTCAGAGCCATCCGTGACCTGCAGTCGGGAAAGACAGCTGGTCCCAACGGGCTCCCGGTGGAGCTTTACAAGAGTGTAGATAGCAACATTGCTCCACATATAACCTCAACATGTTCCAGGCGGCCAGGAAAGAGGAAGGCCTGACCCTGGACCAAAGGCTGGCTGCCATAGTTGTCATACCCAAAAAAATGGTAAACCACAGGATGACCATAGCTCCTATAGACCAGTATCACTGCTGAATCTCTCAGCCAAGGTGTTGGTGAAGGCCCTAGCGACTCGGTTCCAAACTGTGATCTCAACAGTGGTCCACCCGGACCAATCGGGATTCATACCCCAATGGAGCACCCGGTGAAATCTACGATGCCTATACTGAGTGCTTCATATGACTGGAGCCGGACAGTGCGAAGACCCTGTGCTGCACTTACTGGATGCACAAATGGCATTCAATAGTATCGAGTGGCTGTACATTTTTGCGGCCTTGAATAGGCTGGGCTTCGGCCCGGGTTTTTGCACATGGGTCAAACTCCTGTATCAGGACCTGCAGGCTAGACTCCAACTGTCCCGACCATTTACTCTCCGAAAGGGCACAAGACAAGGGTGTCCACTCTTACCAATGATTTTTGCACTGGCACTTGAACCCTTCGCTGCATGGGTCCATCAAGGCCTGCTAATATCAGGCATACAAGGGGGGGGAATGGGTAGAACGTATATCCCCATATGCGGACGCTATACTAGTATACGCCACTAATCCCTACCGGTCGGTGCTCAGGGTGCTTCACGTATTCCAACTGCTCGGAAGCTACTCCAGATATGAGATTAACTGGAACAAGTCCCTCCTCTTCCGTCTGGTGGGAGACGTCCCCCCTCAGCTGGCAGGGAGAACACTGCTATTAGTTAAGGACAGCTTTACATATTTAGGCACCCAGATATCCAAGAAGAGTGTGGACTTTTTAACAAACAACCTACTCTTGCAACTTGAACCTCTCAAAAGCGATGTGGCACACTGGAAGAAGCTACCAGTGTCTCTGTTGGGCAGGGTGGCTCTGTTCAAAATGATGCCCCTGCCAAGCCTACTGTATGTATTGCAAAATACCCCTTATAAAATACTTGTGGAAATTTTTCAATGTATCGACAGTGAGTTGCGTAAACTCTTATGAGGTGGGCTTAGCTCTAGAATAGCGATGCGTAAACTCCAGAGTGTGATCTTTGAGGGAGTATTGTTGTTCCTGGACATCAGGATTACTGGGCCTCCCAGCTGAGTACAATAAATGACAGGGTTTTTGCGGATCGTCAGGATTCGGCCTTTCGGTGGATCACTTGGCAATGGGCAACGGAGGTTACCCTGCGACGCTCTACCCCCGGAACCGAGAGCGGCAGCTTCCATTCCATACTCAGACAGTTGACCGGATGTGGCGAGAGGTGACCAAATTCATGGGCTGGGAGGGCAAGTTGACTGAGAGAACCACACTATGGGACAGCCACGTGTTGAGGAAGGTGGGATATCTAAAGGGATTTAAAAAGTGGGAACTTCTAGGCATTGACTGCCTGGGCGACATCTGGAGGGACTGGGTAATGATATCATTTGACGACATGAAAGTGGAACACACAACGTCAGACACCGAACGGTTCAGATGCTTACAAGTGGGGCATGCTCTGTGGAGGCATC
Organism: Triturus cristatus; assembly: GCF_964204655.1. Lineage (NCBI taxonomy): Eukaryota > Metazoa > Chordata > Amphibia > Caudata > Salamandridae > Triturus > Triturus cristatus. The sequence goes on from NC_140582.1 coordinate 242,349,623, forward strand.
TGCTTGAAGGGGAGCCATTACCTGAGCATTCACCTCTAGAGGATAGGCTATTGATGGACCCTATGGTAGCTAAAGCCACTTCCCTCACATATATGAAGCGCATGAACAGCTCACTGGACGCCCTGAGAGAGGCATGGGAGACTGATCTGGGGCAGCTGGAGGAAGAAAATTGGGCAGAGGCGATTAAATGTCCCCAGGAGGTGGCTATTCGGGCCCGTTTTTGCCTCATCCAGTTGCAGAAATCTTTCACAACCTCACCCGCGCCTTCAAATCACTCAACAACATCGGACCAAAGTACCTCAACAAGAGAGTTTCCTTCCATGTACCAAAAAGGAACCTCCGCTCTGCAGACCTCGCGCTAGCTGAGGTCGCCTGCTTCCGCAGAACAAGAACAGGCGGGAGAGCCTTCTCCTACATCGCAGCCAAAACCTGTAACAAGCTCCCTGTGCACATCAGACACTCCCCAAACCTGCTAACCTTCAGGAAAGACCTCAAGTCCTGGCTCTTCGACTCAACTGAAACTGCGACTGATCCAGAGCAGCTTCCCCCCACCCCTAGCACCTTGAGACCCTCATGGGTGAGTAGTGCGCTTTACCAACCCCTGATTGAGATCCTACTCCTCAAGGACACTCATGCACAGAATGGGTGCCTCTGAGATTCCGGACAATGTGCCGGGGGCTGTGGAGAGTTGGGCTCCTTCTTTCACATTAGTTGGTCCTGCCCCTGCATCCAACATTATTGTAGGGAGGTCACAGAGGTAATGGCCGAGGTCACATAGCTTAAATTCCCATTGGAGCCAAGGTGGCTTTACTCTGTGAAACGAGGGAGGCACAGTACACCATGCAATATGGCTCAAGGTAGCGGCAATTGTAGTGAAACGGAACATTGCCAAGGCCTGGGGGGACAGCCACCGTCCGGGACTGTTGGACTAGGAAAACAACTTGGATTGGTACTGTAGGGCTGAAAAATAATGTGTACATGGGAAGAGACTGACCGTGTAAGTGGGAAAAGGTCTGGGGCATATGGATGTTATATAGGGGCTACTGAATGCGAACCCTGGGATGGCTCTGAAAGCTTGAACACTGTATATGGTTAGACGTTGACAGGACCAAGGGGCAGTCACCCAAACTGTAACAAGATTTGTTCCTGAAATTGATAGCCAATATATAGGAATGGAAGTGCTGTGCACACTAGTCAATGCGAGCAAATGCACGTGACTACCACTCTACTACAGGGAAGGGGGAATTGACTAGCAAAACATTACTAAAAAGGTTGTTGATGGGAGGGACAGGGTGGGGACCCCATATCCACATAGGAACGGGTCTGATATGGCTGATGAAAAACACAGATCCATTTTCAGGAGCTGTTGAAGGGAGGGAGACTATGGTGCGCTTTCCTGTGACTGAAGTGTATACTACGTAATTGCCTTGCTTATTAAATTGGTGGTACCTTGAGCAAACTTTAATAAAAAGATGTTTTAAAAGAAAAGGATTTTATTACCATTTTATTTTTTTGCCGAATGGGGAGAGCAGGACTGGGCCAGGGCATCATTGCTCCTGACTGGCACCAATGAGGAATGTCCCCTTCAGTTTGAAGTGTGCAGGATGATTTGTCTGGCTACCTTGCTACGGCCAAACCGACACTTGCAATTCAAACTCTCCAACCCAGCTGTCTTGGAGAGCAGGCATAGACCTCCAGTGCCCTTCAGAGTGCTGAGGCAGCCTGCACCAGCCAATCCAGATGCAGAGCAGTATCTCGATTAGAAAAGGACCTGTGAGAGCTGTGGGACTTCACGCTCAGAGGAGTCTGGATCCAGGCACTGCATGTGCTGCAGGATAAGGTATGTTTCTTTTCTTTTTCATTTTTAAATATTTATATTTCTTTGTATGTATTTTTATTGTATACTTTTTAAGTCGCTGCACCATTTTTGTCAGTCACCAACCGCAACTGCATGCTGGACCAGGACAAAGTCACAAGTTCAGGCTAACTGCGATGGAGCACGGACCAGGTACAGAACCGAATTTGGCACGCTGGAAGTTGTAGCTTTGAACTTGATGCGAAGTCTGCACAGAGTTGCTTTGAAGAACTCTACTTTGCTTGGCATTAGATTTTGTGAAGCTGACAACTGCACATCGAGGCTCTGCATGGCTCTGCATTGCTCGACATCAGATTGAGTGAAGCCTTTGATTACCAGCTACATAACTCTAGAGTGCTCTGCATCACTTCACATCGGACAGGATGAAATCTTCACTTAGGCAGGGTGAAGTATACTCTGACTGCAGCCAAGAGCCAGGACCTTGAGGACAGTGTTTAGGGGTTAGGACTCACTCCCACAGAGTTCAATAGGGAGGACCACATCAAGTCTAGTTGGTACTGATCAGCTGGAAAGCAGAGTATACATTCCCCAGCACACGTAATTTCAATACAATTTCATTTCTGATATTATTCACATATGATGGAAAATGATAAACAACACATTTAATCAAGTAGTCACGCCGTCTCTCTCGCTCGCACTCGAGGAGAGACGGCGTGAGGGGCGAGTACACGGATCGGCGTATCGAATCTAAAGATTCTGAAACCAGGATATCGGAATAACTTTGGAACCCAATTAGATGCACAAAAGATTTTTATTTACCCTCACACCACAGGATTAATGCGGCCCGGAATTATCGCCATATTATATACTGGTATTAGAGCCATATAATTAAGCCGTGAACATGTCGCATGTACAAACATACTGAGGCGACGAAACACGTGTTGGCTTTGGTTTTGGAAGATTTCATTCATTAAACGACTTGAATAAGGAACAAGAAGAAACAAATGATTACTTGAGTAAATGTGTTGTTTATCATTTTCCATCATATGTGAATAATATCAGAAATGAAATTGTATTGAAATTACGTGTGCTGGGGAATGTATACTTTGTTCTTTTGTTGCTTTGGCCACAAAAAATAGGGAGGCAGGTGGTTCTCTCAATCCCTTCAGCACCGTTACTAATTAAAGTACAACCACAGATTTTACTAATGTGAAATTACCCATTGGCGCCTACACCCTATTACCCATACCACCACTCTTAGTTGAATTACAGCTGGAAAGCAGGACAGGCCTCTGGGAAGTTGTTGCATTCCTGTAGTTCTGACAAGAGGTTAGCCACCTGACCCTTGGAGTCAGTCTTCCTCCTTCGGACAGTGGGGCAGTCTTTCTTCTGAATCTTCTTAGTCCAGGAGTGTTATGATTTCAGGTTCTGGGGGTGCCACTTCTATACCTGGTGCCAGCTTGTTGGAGAAGGGCACCCCTATGTTTAATTCTAAAACAGGTTCTGGGGTCAGTGTTTTCCTTTTCCCTGGGTTTGGCACTAGTGTAGTCAGGTTGATCAAAGGGCAGACAGGTGCTGGTAAGAGCTACATTTTTCAGTGACAGGGTAAGCATCTTTTAAAGTCAGGGAGGGCTGAATATAGCCCCCAGGCTACCCTTGTAAGTGTAATCAGGGCAGAGGCACAACTCCTCCCCAGCCATCCTTTAAGGAAGCCCATCACCGTCCCACACCCAGGTTTGTTATCAACTGTCTGGGAGGAATACGCACCACATCACAGGAAAGCCATTAACGGTCATGTGACAGTGAACGCTGGAAGAAATACACATTTGGTTAAAGCAGAAAAATGCAAACTTTCAGGAGGTCGCATTTTCAAAATAATAATAAAACATCCAACTTTAGCATTAAAGGGGATTTTAAATTACAGTTCATTTGAGTGTGAACATCATGTCTCTATCTCATCCCAAATTGAAGTTAGCACATATTAATTGTAAGAAGGTAACCCAGTTTTAGTTTATGGGAGTGATAGCCTTACAGCAGCGAAAAGCAACTGCAGGAGTTTTTCCAAAGTTAGGCCCACATGACCTACTTTTTAAATACCATGCACCCTGGCTATGAGCCTTTAGGGCCTACGTTGGGGGTAACTTATAAGTATTAAAAATCAATGTTTAAGACTCACAAAAGGTTTGTTTTCCAGTCAACATGGCAGTTTAAAACTGTAGTATAGGCTGCAGTGGTAGGCCTGCTACATATTTTAAAAGGCTATTTTGTTGGGAGGCACAATGAGTGCTGCAAACCAAGTGTTGCATTTAAGTTACAGGCCCTGGATGCATACAGCACCACATACTAGGGCCTTCCAAGAAAATTGAAAATGTACCAATCAGGTGTAGGAAAATATTACCATGTTTAGAAGGGAGAGCATTTTACTACTGCTACTAGTTAGCAGGGAAAAGGTGGACAGGATCCTAACAGCCAGCACAAATGGGTTCACTGAAGGAAGGGGAAAGAGGGTAGAAATCTGATGTGTCCCTGCAGAGATGGCCAGATTCAAGATGACCCCCTTTAGCCAAAAATTAGGGTAGACTAATCAATACCTTTAGGCACTTCCCTGCTCAGGCAATAGAACATGGACAATGAGCCCCTTTTGTAGTAGCACCTATCAGTTTTATGTTCCTTTTAACCTAGTTGGAGCCCTCAGTCAAAACTCTCCTGACCCACTGGGCTGACCCATGGGGAACCTCCTCCTCACCTGTGGATGCCAAACCTTAGTTTGTTCACATTGGCATTCCAATAGGCAGACAGTATCATCTTGGCCAACAAGGTGATGTGACCCATTCAGCCTCTGGGATCAGACTTCTACCCCCAACCCAGGGAACACTCTATCTATTCAAAGGGACAACAGAGGCCACTGACAGCTGTCAGTTTCAAGAGCCAGGCACCTGGCACTACCAGGTGGAGACGTCAAGGGGGGCCTTGGGCAGGTCTCACTTTTAACCATGGGGACAGCAAGGTGTTCCTTACTTCCTCCGGAGGTTCACCCGAACTCTGAGGTCTGTCAACAGCCCTGAGAGATTGGCAACCTACTTACACTCTCCTTCCCACTAGCTCAGGGGTGGTAGAGTGTGACTTGCCTCTCAGCGCAGAGTCTATAGCCTGAGACTGAACATATGTCTGGCAAGCCAGAACATCCAGTGGTGAACCACCACCCCCCTCAAGGGTGACACGATCTGTCTTTGTCATGCAGGGATCTGCCTCCGGGGCAGCACAGACATTTTCCAGCGGGATTCTGAGAGTTGTTTGTCTTTGCGGTCCGGCTCCTCAATACTCACTTCTTAAGCTAGTAAAATTGTCTTTTCTTCAAAGGACTTATTTGTAGCTAGCTCCCCCTGGTTGCTTGTGCCTTTTTTCTTCTTCAGCAATTTCAGCGGGGTCAGCTGCATTAGGAACACCCTTTCATCTCACCTGTCCTCCAATTCCTTGAGGGACAGGTTGTGGGAGGACACACTGGTTACAGGCTCTGACAGGGGACCTCACTCCTGTGGACAAGTTGTCCGCCTGATTTTGCTGCAGCTCTGGGCCTGTAGCCATGCCATCTCCTTCCTCATCATCATCCTTCACTTTTACACCCTCAGGGTCAACCCACCCCCTCTCCTCTGTTGCTGCTTGTATCCTTTGGACCTCCTGAATGATTCTGAGAACTATTTGAAAGTCCAATTTGTGGCCCTCTTCCAAGATTAGCCTTCTGTCCTTACAAATCTTCCTCGACCCTTTCATCTTGAGGTTTTCAATGTTGCTGAGCGCTAACTCAATTTTTTCTAGCATGCATCACAGGTACACAAATTTAAGACAGTAATTGAATTTGGAAAAATGAAAAAAATATGGCCAATCAGCGAGAATTAAAAAAGAAATCAATTCTGATGTTGGGGTTAATATTAGGGATTTCTGGTTTTACACAAATCACTAAGTACCACTGCACAAACACAAGTACTGAGCACCAATGTAAGAAATTGCATTATTAATTGAAAGAGGTGGAAGCCCCACTCAAATAATAAACACATTCCATGTCAGGGTGAACCAAAAATGTTGCCAAATACAACTATGCTTAACCCTCCAGAGCTGGGCACAAAGCAGTCAATCTTAACTTAGATGCATTGTGTTAAGTATTCATATTAATGAGGTAGGTTGCAATTTGCGTTCCCCTGGGAATCGCTAAAATCACGGGGATGGTGACCTGCTGGGGTCAGCAGACCACCATGTCCATGATAGCTTGTAAAGAAACCAATCATTTTTTAATGAAATTGCAGCACATTTTACTTAAAGGAAAATGGGTTGCGTTTAAAAGTAAAAATGAAAAGTTTTCTTTTCATTTTTTAGGAGCAGCAAGTGGTACTTGGGACCACTGCCTGTTCTTAAAAAATGTTTTTACACCCATTCCCAAAGGGGAAGGTGACCCTTGAGGATCCCTTCCCATTTGCGAATGGGTTACATCCAACTTGAAATTGGTGGCAAATTGCAAATGTTTTGCGACCGCATTCACAGTCACAAAACATTCATACATACTGCTGCAAATTTGCTATTTGGAAGGGACACCCTAAACGCACCCTTTCCAAATATTGAATTGCAAACACATTTTGCGATTCAGTAACAGGTTACCAAATCGCAAAAAGGGTTTGATACCTGTGAAAAGTCTTTTTTTTACATCCACAAACGGGCCTACTGGCCGAAGTGGCCTATTTGCAAAAGCAAAATTGGTTGATACATGTGGCCCAAAAATCCAATATGTAGAACCAGAGATATGAGTTTTTCAAGTTTTAGGTGAAAATCGTGCCCAAAAAACCACAAAGTGCCAGTCACATTTATCTGTTCATGCTGGACCAGGATAAAGTCATGGGTTCCGCAAAGGACTCATGGTTGGATACAGGGAGACAGTCATTCCTGCCGAAGATTAACCTTCTCCAGTATGCATGAAGGGCGTCCTTTCACACTGGTGGGGGCCACGAGGAGGTTGTTGTTGGTGCAAAGAGCAGATCAGGTTTTGTGAATGAACGATGTTGTAGCCCAAAGACTCATTCATTGCTAGGGCTGTTGCTGATGGCACAAAATGCAAATCTCGCATTGGCAGTCATCACGGACTGTCACTGTTGGCGTGAAGAGCAGGTCCTGCTGGAGTTTCACACTTATCTAAATTTTACTAGTAAGGATCTTACTTCTGGTGGTTCTATCTCGTTCAAGAACTGATCAAACTCCAGCACACGCAAAACATCGATACATTTTTCTGTCAAGCTTCCAGAGCTTGACTCCATGAGCCACCTTTCCTCAACATGGGGCCAATTGTCACGGGCCATCGATTGAAGAGATCATTTTGCTGTTCAGAGGAGCCCAAACCTCTGTATCTTCACCTTTTCTTAAGAAGGAGTACACCCTGATACCAGCGAATATAAATTTCCTGTGGGGGACCCCTTGGGGATTAGGACTCACTCCAGCAGAGTCCAGTAGCAGGGCTCAGGCAGGACCAGGCATGTCCAGTGTGTGCTGATCAGCTAGGCATTTGTAGAGATCCCTCTGGAAGTTTGTTGTGCAGCTCTAGCACGAACAGGAGGACAGCCTACCCTTAGATACACTTCTTGTGAGCCTAGGTTTGAGGCAATCAGGTCGAATTGTCCTTCTTCTGACAGAAGGGCAGTCCTTCTGAATCTTCCACAAGTCCAGGAGTGTTTTTTATGAGATGTTCTTAAGGCGCCACTTTTATCCTCAGTGCCAGCCCCCTTTGTCTAACCTTCACCCTTTTCTAGGTCTGGCTGCCAATTGTGTAGGGTAACACAGGGCAGGCAGGCCAAGGTGTGAGCTGCATTTGTTAGTGGCAGAGCAGGCAGCCCTTAGAAGTTAGGAAGGTGATGGTCTAGTTCTGATGCTACACCTTTGACGCTCAGGAAGGCTGAGTACAACCTTCTAGGACATCCTTCTCAGGAGAGCAACAGCCTACCCCATACCCAAGGCCCTTTTGATCCTATGTCGGGAAGGAATACACAAAACACCACAGGACAGTCATTCCCAGTCAAGTGACAACAGACACTGGCAAAAATGCACATTTGGTTTAGAGTCGAAAAATGCCATCTTTCTAAAAATGGCATTTTAAGCACAGTAACTGTAAATTCCACTTTACCATTAAAGAGGATTTTAAAATACAAGTCATTTGAGTGCACAAAGCATGTCTCTAACTGGTCCCAAACTGAAGTTAGCATTTAATAAGGGTTAAATTGGTAACCCAGTGTTAGTCTATGGGCGAGATAGCTTTAAAGCACAGAAAATCAACGTTAGGAGCTTTTCCCTGCCAGGATATGTAAAACTTAAATTCAGAAGTCCTGCTTCTTAAATACTGTTCATGCTGGTCTAAAAGCCTTTATTACCTACCTAGGGAGGTGACTTATAAGTATTAAGAAGGAAGGTTTAGGTCTGGCTAAAGGTTGATTTTGGGATGTTTGAAATGGCAATTTAAGGCTGCATTACAGCCTGTATTGGCAAGCCTAAGACATGTTTTAAAGGACTACTTTACTGGCTGGCACAATGAGTTTAGCAGCCCACCAAAGGCATTTCATTTACTGGTTCTGTGTACATGTAGTACCCTATACTTAGGACTTACAAGTAAATAAATGTACCCATCAGGTGTAGGCCAATTGGGGAGAGCACACACACTTTACCAATAGTTAGCAGGGAAAAAGGTCACAGAGTCCCATAAAAGCCAACAAAAACAGGTTCAGCTAGGGAAGGCAAAGCAGGGCAAAAATAAGGGGTGCTTCTGGATAGAGGGACATGTTCAACGATCGCAGACAAAGTACCTAATGTAGGCCAGTGCAAACGTTTTATGAAGCCCATGAAATGTGTGAAATATATGCTTTTCTTTTTATTTGAAATATTAAAATGTTTGAAGGTACATGTTTTTCCCACAGGAGAGTGGTTTGAGCATGCAAAATGAAAACATTGAGAGCTAGCCATCCATGCTCAAAGTAAATGAAAATGTATTAATAAAATGAAGATTTAAGCACTGATCTATTAAAAGGTATCTATGGATTTATTTATGCAAAAAAGTTAGGTGTGCAAACAAATTTGATATAGTGAAAATGTAGAAACAATTGTGACATTTTAGTTTTGCATCTACATAACGGTTTACTCTCACAATATGGAGGCATTCTCATAATGCAGCCAAATATTGGGGTGCTAGAGGACACACATCAAGATGGTGGCATTCTGTTTTAGCTCTTGAGGCCAAAGCAAACATCTGCTTCAACTATCCTTCCAACTTGCATATCTGATGCTATAAGTTACTCACCTGAACTTTAAATATTGCAGGGACAGAAAAAAGGTCCTGTGGCTGTGAGAGACACAGTGGAGCCTGTCAGTTGTGCCGGCGGTAGTTTGGCGGTTGGTGGCCTTGGCACCCCATGTGATCCCTGGCTGGTGAGACCTCACTGTGCAATGCTTGAACCCTGCCTGTGGATGTACTGAAGATGAGGCAGGCACTCCCCTCGGGCCCCCGGGGCTTGTCGCCCCAACAACCGGCCTGTGCTAGTCTCCCTGCTGGTTTTTGTCATTGTCAGAGTATGAGGTTAAGAAGATGGAGACGGGGTCCTTGGAGCAGGGAAGGCTAGGCCACAAGGTGCACTGTAGTTGCTTGCTGTGCTGTTCCTTCTCAGGACGGCTCAAAGGGGGAAGTGACCAGTTGGACTGATGTTTGAATTATAAAGAGCCCCTGGGGCTAATGCAGGTACTAATCCCCATTGTGTGGAGGGACTAGATGAGTGTTGACCACAAGGCAAAACTTCCCCTACTGCTGACCCCTCTGCTCACTGTTTGATAGTGGCTATGCTTTAACATGAAGGTCAGTTGAGGTACTTCTCTGCCTATGCCAGAAGCTCATACGCCTGGTTAGAACGGCAGATGAGTATTGCACAACACTGCCTGTGCGTATCCAGTGACTATATCTAATTAGGCTAGCTCCTGGAAGATGTTTACTGTACTTTGCCTGTGGAAGGCCCTTTTGGTGCAACTCTTATGGGCCTCGCCCCAACATTTTGTTCGCTCTGGGCTTCCTCCCTTGATGGAAAGTCTGCTGTCTGAGAGTCCTGCCATCCTCCTCAAAATAAAAAATGGGAAAAGCAGATGTCCAACAACCTATGCTTGTGCGCTCACGGCTGGCTTACAGTTCAATTGTACATCAAGCCCTCGCCCCAAGCTTATCTACAGACAGGCTTCTCCAAAAAAACAAAAGAGATGTTATTGAAATTTCACCTAGGCCTGCTGCCGTCAGCTGCCCACCTACCACCATCATTACACCAACAGCTACCAATATCATGCTGACTCTGCGGAAACGGCAAAGAGAAAACAGTACATCTCATCGCCATCTGCAGCAAACTTATTTAAGAACGTCGCTCCCTGTTGAGACCACTTTTCAACAACCGCAGGATACAGACCTGCAGGCAAGCGGTGCTGGCTTGCTTCAAAGGCGACGACATCCAACTAAGCTGCCGAATGGTAAAACTCCTTGAAGCGGTGGAAACCCGCTTCAAAATGTTGAAGGATATCCAAAAAACATAGCAGCACCGCGAAGGACGAGAGGATCAATCCACTCTAACCCTCAAAGAGTAAGCACCAGCTGGCACTGGCAAAGAAACAGGTGGCATTATGTCGGCATGAGGGATGTCTAAATACTCCAAAGCATCCACAAACCAACTCTAGGAGAGCGTGGGCCCGGCAGGGAAACTGACAGACCCCGAAGTCTACTGCTTTAACCATCAGGAAAAACAGTAGTGGCACCGAGAGAGAAACATACTAGCAGCCTACCTAAGAGGAAAGCGGAGATGGACTACCCAGTTTCCACCAAATCATCTGCTGAGAACACTCAGGAACACCGTACCGCACTTATTAACATCAGCCCCTCGAGCATTGAGATCCAAAGCGCGCTCGCACTAAGGCTGAGCCTGTGCCAGACATTTGGTGAGGATGAATAACATGCTGCATCTCCTGGTTCAAATTCAAGCAGAAGGGCCATAATAAAAGCCCTTGAATTTTACCCAAGCTTCATGTCGCCATCCGCCAAGCCATGATTCTCACTAGGTGGAGGACAATGCTGAAAGCAAACAGCCACTTTGAACTATACTGAATAACACTGACCACATCACAGGGAGAGCCTGAACTGTCATCATAACTAATCACCTTTTCTTTTTTAACGCAAATATGTTTTTATTGAAGTGACACTTTCTAAAATGCTCTTATTGCACTGGCACTTTACCATATTACCCCTCTAACGGCAACAAGGATCAACTTACTGCACATCTTATTATGACACATAGGCTGCCTAAACTGAAATCATACTTTATTTTAACTTTAATGTTGCTGTCTTAGTATGTTTTTTACTGAAGGATTTATTGCCTTAATATGTATGAATTTCACCTTTGTTTTATTAACTGAACTCCTTTCTACATTGTAAAGGTTTTAAATAACCGTGTACAATAAAGCATTACTTAATATGATTGTGTTTGACACCTCTAACAAATTTAACAGATTATAAGATTGGGGCCCTGAGCAGGATAACAATTCCACCACCATCTGAGGAGTTGAGTGTGCTGATAATAAAGACGTTAGATCTGTTTTGTTGGATATAAGGGGGACGTTGGTCACAATAGATGCTAAGATTGATTCTATGACTAGGAGCTTAGTTGACATGAATGATTGCCTTGATAAGCAACATAAAAGACTGGATCTCGCAGAACAGCAAATTTCCATTATCAAGGATAGTGCCATGACACAGTCTAAGATGTGAAAGCACTGCACAGAAGTGGAAAGGAACAGGGTGTAGGCTGAAGATTTGGAGACTCGCACTTGCCGAAACAATCTGCGAATCATGGGGTTCCTGAAACAATGAACATGTTTTATGCAGAGGACTATGTTGTGAAATTGCTTTGGCCTTAACAACCTTTCCTCGTTCTTTGTAGTTGAGAGGGCCCATTGATCTGTGGCACCTAGACTGATTCCATGCTCCCCTCCGCACCCTCTTATTGCTAGTCAACTTAACTCAAGAGACCGTGCAAAAACTTGCAGTTGGCAAGAGATAGAAAAGAAATTTAGAATGATGTAAACAGCATTTCATTCTATACAGGTTTCACTCAGGTGGTGCAAGATGCAAGGAGAAAATTTAGCGCTATGAAAAAGAAACTACTTCATCTGGGGATTCAGTAAGCTATGCTATATCCAGCCAAACTGAGGTTCAGCAGAAGTGCAAAATATACATGTGTGTGTCTCCTGAATGTGTCTCCTGATAGTGGAAATACAATTATTAATAAGATGGCTAGGATAGGTGGTGGAAACATGTAGGTGCCAACTTTCTCACTGTCCAGCTACTTAAGAGACATGGGAAGCAAAAACACTCCAGCCAGCTGTTACTAACCCTTATAAGTAAATGCATCTCATGTGATTTGCCATTAGGCAATGATATCGCTAGGTGCGGTGGAACCTGGGGTCTTTGTTAAAGATGGCTACAGAATGCACAGTGATAATTTACTATACTGATTTGATATTTAATGTAGTGCATTTGAGTTATATATGAGTAATAAATTCCTTTTCTCACACATGTATAAGCGTATCATTATTAACTTGGGCAACAACATAAATAATGTCAATCTGTCCACCCCAAGGTCGTATTGTATAATTTGGTTACCTTGCATATGTTTTGGAAAGCTGTGAGACAAGTTGTTGTAGACAGAGCATTATGGGGATATTCATCAACAAACACACACAAGAGAAGTAGGAGTATTTGAAAATATGATGTTATGATTGTTAGTATGCGTTATTTGTTTAAAACTGTCCTCACCCACAAAATGTGGCATGCTTCATCACAGGGCTTGCTAAACAATGCCTGGGGTGGAGCAAAAGGGAGGGGAAAGACATACAAACAAAGTTTAGGGATCTAAAGATTGGTGCAGAACATAGAGTTTAAAACTGGCTCAGGAATGTCCGCCTGTATAATTTATTCCTGGACTTACCGGTCAGGATTAAAATAAATATAGGATTCATTGACAAACTGGGGCTCAATGAGGTTGGAGAATGTAGGGAGGGCTAGATGTACAATCATGAATAGTATACACAGGGCACTGTGATGATTATAGCATGATAGGGAGATTGATAGATCTGCTTGGAGGGAGGAGCAGACAATATGATGTCACTGAGCTAGGGGTTAAGATAAGGGTATTGACGTGAAATGTGAGGTGGGTAAATAGTCATCGCAAGGCACAGTTACTGGCCGCCTATCTCAGTAGCCATAAAATAGATGGCACATTGATCCAAGAGACTCATGCTTTGCTTATGGAATTGTTATATGGCCATTAGGGTCATTGCTGACATTGCTAAGTTAGCATGAGCTTTGCTGCCACAATGCTGCTTTTGCGCACGTTACTACATTACTTTATTTTTGCAAGACTCTGTTTATGCCTTTCACATGAGAACTGTCTGTGTTTCACGTTCTCTGCTAAGTTCCTGGAGTTTAGTCTGAAGACAATGTGCAAGGTTGATAAAGAATGCCCCTTGTTATTCTGTTCTGGTCAGTCCCTAGCACCTAGACATAACATGCTAAACACAGCTGCACTGCTGGAGATTTGTGCTCTGATATCACGGGGATGCATGTTGTTTTAAGACACACTTGGAGAGAGCCCTTTCCATGGAGAAGAGCTATGCTGTGACTATGATGTAAACCTTCCATCTAGGCTTTAAGGTATGAGGTCTGCTGGCAAAGCCCAGAGATCTTCTTTTATATAATAAACGTCTTCCAGTCAAGGGGAGGCTGGTTAGGCCTTATAGTCCTATTTCCACTCTCATTATATAATGACTTCCCCCTTTGTACTCTGTAGAATTGTAACAATGCTAATTGTTTTGAGTTTATGCATTTTGCTGCTAGTAGTGGCTTGTATACTGTATTGTAGAGCACGATAGTTAAAATAAAAATTTTAAACTATTACAGTGACTCTGCCAATTCTTATTGTGGACAAGTACGAGTGAGGGAGAGAAAGGGTATGTATTGCTACCGCGATTCCTGAGAGAGTCGGGAGGGTTGTGTTCTGGGTTGTCTAATCATTTGTAGCTTTGTGATTTTGGAGAAGAACGAATGAGACACTATAGCTAGTTGGTTTGGGGATTTTGGGTACAATGGTGATAGGTTGGTACACCCCTATATACCGAGGTCCTGTTTTCCTGCGAATAGTTCTGTGTAGGTGCAGAATCTCCGCAACAGAATATAACTGCTTTGCCAAGGGCTGAAGCTCATATTAATACTTCTGTTCATACTTTACATTTTGTAGAAGGGTAGCAATATTGATTAGACTTGGCTTGTTGCTTACAACTCAGACACATTCTCTGATGACAAAGACCATTTTGTGGCTGTGCATGGTCTGTCAGGCTCATCCGACATCACAATTTTCAATACAAATAGTCCCAGTTGGTATGACCCACATTTCTTTACAAATGTGAGTGCTCGGCTTGGAGAGGATTCTCCACAATGCATATTATGTGGCGGAGACTTTGCTATCCTTGATGTGGATAGTACTAGTGGGTAGGCTGAATGCCAGGGTTGAGCAAGGGAAATGTTATGGAATGTTCTACATCAGTTCGAGCTGCTAGACTTGTTCAGTGCTCATCACCAATCCCCAGGGAATATACTTTTCGTTCAACAATGCACACACCATTAAATAGGATTGATTACTGGATGGGTTCCCAAAACATGAACAGCTGGGTTCACAATACAACACACTCACCTAGGATGTTGTTCAATCGTTCGCTAGTGTTACTGACAATGAATATCCGCACCTTTAAAAAAGTGTGTGGGCCTTTGAGGCTGTGGCCTTCTGAGCTGCTGGACCCGATATTTGACATGGAAATTTGAATTTCAATATCAATAGCTCAACTATATTTTCTCAGCAAGCAACAGAATAAAATATACCCATGCAGAAGAGCACACTTGGACTGACCACCACTGCGTCCACTTTGTCATCTCGGAACCCCTCAACACCCCCACCCCCATTGCCAGTGAAACATGGAGCAGCTTGTCCAAGGTATCCGAACAACGTTGAGCCATTGCCCTCAACTTTCACCTAACCACCACCACCGAGGACACAGAACACACAGTGGACAACTTCACTAACTGGATCACAGTAACCGCGGACAAAGTTGCCCAGAGAAAACTGTCCAACCTCAAGAAATGAATATCACACCCCAATTGGTTTATGGAGGAACTGAAAACCCAGAAACATGACTGCAGGCACATGGAAATAAGATGGTGCACCAGTAAGACCCTTGAGGACTGAATATGCTTCAAAGCTGCCCTCAACCACTAGCACCACCTCCTGAAAAACTACAAAAAGACCACAGTAACCACCCACATAAATGACAGCTCAAACAACAGCAAGGAACTTTTCAACATAATCAAGGAATTTACCACCCCTTTCGCAACAGAAAACGACATCACACCCTCGCAAGATCTCTGTAGCACCATTGCATGCTATTTCCACAACAAAATTATCACCATCTACCAAGACTTAGCACCATCTACCAAGACTTCACACCTCAAACCCCCACCAGACACAGCATCAACTTTCTCAAGTAGACTGACACCCACCCACACCAGCTCACCTCATGGAGTCCCCTCACAAGAAGGAAATGGTGACCATCATGAGATCCATCCACTCCGTAGCCCTGCAGACCCCCGGCCTCACCACTGTTTCAACCTCGGCAATTAACTCATCAGCAAAGAACTCACAAAGGTCCTCAACTCCTCGATCACCACAGCCCACTACCCCTAGAATTGGAAACACACCCATGGGAAGCTGGTGCTTAAGAAGCATAGTGTAAAAACACAAGAGTGATCCCTTAGTAGCCAAGAGCCAGGGTACCATTAACAATATTCAACAAAAAAAATGCTCTTGGCGATAAAATGCATAATCTATATAAATGCAATTCATATGCAATTCCTATAAGCAATCACAGCACAATACTTCACAAGTCCTGAAAAGGAGAAACCAAGGGATATGTGTGTATACAAAGGATTATTTTAATTAAAACTTTATCAGAATCTACATTGAATAGGTTACATTGAATAATTATTCAGCCATGACAGATCAATAACATTTCTAATAAAAATACATAATATTTGAAAAAGCATAAAAACATTAAAAAACCATCACCAAAGAGAGACAAAGAAATGTATAGACATACAATTAGTCATTGGTAATGGTCACTCCAAAAGAATCCAAAACAGTATTGGCAACATCTAATTTTTACAAACAATACTATCCGTTCTTTGGATGAAACCCCATAAAGACAAGTGTTGACGCGTTTCGGTGGTACTCAAGAAGAATAGTAAAACCAACTTCTTCAGGACAATATGAATACTACCTCTCTTTCTTATGCTCAACCTCCGCACTTGAGGTGGCGTTCACTTTAAGAAGTCATTACTGTAACGATACTTGACGAATCGGACAAAGTGAGTAATTAAAATGCATCCTTAATGGTATAAGGTCGCCAAAAGATTCTTAAAACTCCTTTTTTCCTTTCCAAGAGTAGTAGACCATTTGTAAAAATAGATCCTTTATCTTTTAAAAAAAAAATCCTGGTGGCTTGAATTCTGCTCTACTTCACCCAAAAGGCTTAGGAGGGTTGATGATTAAAAACCAGTAGGTACTGCTAAACAGTCAGTCCTTGGTGGCTTGAATCCTACCCAAAATGTCGCAAGGAGATTGATTAAAAACAAGTAGGTACCCCTAAGCAGTCAGTCCTTTAGATGATAATGTCCTTCTATTTGGTATATCAATGCACGGATTCAGTGTTTTAAAAAGCCCTTCCTCATGAGACCGTTGCATATAAATGCTCACGGAAAGCACTCTTGTCGTGTGCTGTTAGCGTCCGCGTCTTTGTTAATCGCTGGAAAAGAAGCAGTCTGAAGACCCAGGACAAATGATGATCTACTGTTCCATCTCATTGAAAACTTTCCCAGCCAAGTTCATCAAGAAGGCAATGAATATCAAGCTCACCGAATGTCTGGAAAACCACGACCTCCTGGATCCTTTCCAATCTGGCTTCAGAACAAACCACAGCACTGAGACAGCTCTAGTCACAGCCACAGATGGCATGTAATTGCTGCTAGACCATTGAGAAACAGTGGCCCTCAGCCTCCTTGACCTCTCAGTACCGCATCCCACCACACACTAATCAACAGGCTGCACCAGATTGGAATCCAAGGATCAGCCCTCAAGTGGATAGCATGATACCTCACTGGTAAAATGCAGAGAATCCTCCTCCCTCTCTTCTCCTAGATCCCTAGGAACACCACATCTGGGGTACCTCAAGGCTCATTCCTCAGCCTAACCCTCTTCAACACATACATGACGCCTCTGGCCAACATCGTCAAATGTCATGGACTCACCATTATCTCGTATGCTGATGACACCCAACTCATCTGCTTTCTGACCAACATTCCAAGAACCATCAAAGACAAGTTCCAAAGATGCATGAAGGACATTGCCAACTGGATGAACAACAACTGTCTCAAACTCAACAACAACAGGAGAGAAGTGCTCGTCTTTGGGAAAGGCAAGGTCACACACTGGAACAATGAATGACGGCCCCAGTAGCTGTGAACAACCCCGATACCCACTGAACAACCTGCAACCTCAGCATCATCCTTGACAGACAGCTATTCATGAAGAAGCAAATCTGTCCCGTATCCAACGCATGCTTCCTCCTTCTCTGAATGCTCAGAAAGGTTTTCCGATGGCTCCCGACCAACACCAGGTGAACTGTCATGCAGGCTCTCATCACCAGCAGACTTGCCTACAGCAACTCCCTCTATAGAGGAATAACATCTCAACTCATGAAGAAACTCTAGACAATCCAGAACACAGCAGCCAGGCTCATCCTTGACCTCGCCTGATGGATGCATATAACCCCTCATCTCTGGAAACTCCTCTGGCTACCAGTCATGAAGAGATGCCAGTGCAAGCTACTCACCCACGCATACAAGGCTCTACACAATGAAAGTGCTGGATGCCTCAACCAATGTGTGACTCTTCACCAGCCCACCAGAAAACTCAGATGTGGATACCTTGCCCTAGCTGGCACCCATTGCATCTGCCAGACAAAAAGCGCAGGCTGCTCCTTTGCCCAACTGGTGGCCAAGACCTGGAACAACCTACCACTGTACCTTAGAACATCACCATCTTTCCAGCATTTCAGGAAGGATCTCAAGACTTGGATGTACAACCAATAGGAGAACAAGCAGCATAATATGACACCCCTCGAGAACCTCACCGGTAAAGCAGCCACACTCTACAAATTCTGAATGATTGATTGATTGATTGATTGGTTGATTCAGGCATATCCCAGGCCTTACTTAAGCCATGCTCCTGAAGCTATGTCGTGAAACCAAGTCTTGGTGGCAAGTGTTATTGGAAGCAAACCATGGCCTTTCAAATAAGATACCAAGAAATAATGGGTTGAAACAAGTCTGTCTGTTAGCACCTCTATTGTTTTCCCTCTATGTAGTAAATCGTCCAAAAGTTCTTTCTGCATGTATGGGATACCCTCCTAAGTTAGGTGGTCGGTAAATGCCTTGCCTCCCATACACAGAAGGCATAGTAATACTAGACCTAACACCCAGGCAACTACACTAAAGATTGGATCTCCTCAAATCCTTTTATGAAGATCTTTTTAAAAAAAATAACAATTTCAAAAAGTAAAAATGTTGTTTTGACAGGCAAATATTGTGTAAAAAATGCAAAGTATTTATGGCATCCGGGTTCAGTTTTTAGAGGTGCTAAGTATATTTAGGGAAGTTTGTAGCTCTAGTTTGCCTGATAGAAATCCTTTTTAATGCCCAAAGTCGTAGACATTTTTCTTTCTTAATCCAGTTATATCACATACAATACACGCCCTCTATGCTACATGCAACGGAAGTCAAGCCAATTAATAAGTGCTCTTTAATGAAGTTGGTCAATGGCAAAATTCTACAGAGACTATGTAGCTTAAATACCCTATCCTCCAGTGTCAGCCTTCGTCTAGAATTATGACTTGTAGATACTTTTCTACAGGGTCTAGCGACAGTGTCATGAAGAGATCTCTGATTAATTCATTCAGATGTCAATTCTTGAAGGATAATACTCTGAAAAGGAGGTCTTCATTGAGCAATGGCACAACAGTATTTTTAGGAGGAATTTTTATATGGCCATAGACTATTTTAACTTAAAACTACAAATGTTGGAATGTAAGTCTATGGTGACCTTAAGGTTTTATCTTTAAACAAACAGTCCAGCTCCGAGCTGTCATACAAATCGCAGTTGTGATATAATTCTGGCCTACTGCATGATGAAGTGAATGCAACCTTATTTGATATGGAACATAGAACTCATAGTCCATCAGATGTTACTCCCTGTTAGACTCCAAATGATACTATTAAGGTGCATTACAGGAGAATAGGAAGGAATTAGTACACTTGAGCAAATATGTGCACAAGGAATACAAGATTTTGTTCATGTGGTTTTTGTCTGTCCCATTTTGTACATATTGCGTATAATGGGGTATATTCACAAGAACGTGTGATAACTACCGCAAGAGTAGCGTAACGCAACTTTCAATATCGCAGCCCATCGAGGGAAAATAACCCCGTGTCAATGTGGAATTCACAACACAGCAGTACCATGCGATAGCCACCAGATAAAGCGTCAAAATCAATGCCACGCGGCAAAAATGCGGAACGCGATCGTGAAAAATCAGGCAATGAGGCCAATCGCGGTACACAAATCAGCGAAGACCAGCCACAGGCCTGCAAATCCCACATATCTGGCGGGAAAAAGCACCATAAAAGCAAGGAAAAAAAAGCCAAAAAAACAATTAAAACTGCGTAGCAACATGGATGCACCCGGACCGAATGCAGAGGACAAGCCGAACACCACAAGCCCCACGGAGGACCAGCCAGGAACCCCGCATTCATAGAAGGGCAAGGACAAGAGGAAGAGGAAGACAGGGTTCAGTCCGCAAGAAGACTGGATCCTCGTCACAGAGGAGACCGAACAGCATCAACAACTGTTTGGCACCTCTACTGTGGCACTGGCAACCCAAACCGAAGTATGGCAGGCCACTGTTACCAACGTCAATGCAGTTGGAGTGTTGAGGAGGTCACTGGAGGAGGTCAAGAGGTGCTGGCATGATCTGAAAAGGCAGACCAAATATAAGCTCGCCGCCAACAGGGAGGCAGCAATGGCCACTGGAGGTCGGCCTCCTGCGACACAGGACGACCTGGATGAGCTGGAGCAAATGGTGGCCACAGTCAGCAGTGAGGAGACGGTGGAAGGATTGGGGGGCTTGGACACAGCAAGATACGACCTGACACAACAGCAACAGGGTGAGTAACGAGCAGGGACGGGGGGAAGGGGGAGATGGGCACAATGACACACATGCACAAGTATGCGTAGCACACTGCACACCCACAATGACCATGGAACATGCCCCTGATTGCCTTGGCGCACTGCAGCGCACATAGAAACGCCAAGTAGGCCCCCATCCACAATGTGAACAGAGGGGCCCCCCTCACCAAAATCACAACCGACCCATGCACATGTGCTGATTTCAGCAAAGCAGCGGCTCTGTGACCCACACTGACTATGCAAGTAACACTGCATGTCCGATAGCATGGCAACAGCCAAAATAAATGACATGGCCCATGAATCGACATGGAGGAAGCCCAGTGCGGATCACATCCGTAAAGGAGCAGGTCACACTCTGACATGTCCACGTGCACCCACAACCCATGCTATACAATACACGCAGCAGACAAACAATGCACCAGGCCACAAAATTTGTCCGAGAGCACATATGACCCAAGTCAAAAGCAAATCAGGCCCCGAAAAGCACACAATTTAAGGGCACTCCGCCTCAAAGGGAGAAGGCCACATGAAATCAGAGCTGCACGGGCAACTCCCCCAGAATGCAGCACACACACATAGCAATCACAGGACACCAGCAACAACGGCAATGTGGTACAATGTACAACACCAGCACCACAGGACATAGCTCACAACAGGTTCTGCTTGTGCGTAGTAACTGTCCACTCACATCTGGAATTGCCTGACACAGTGTGATGATAATGAACGGGTACTACCACACATCCGTCATGTATTCGGAAAACACACTGACTGCCATCAAATAGCCAGCTCCCCCAAAACACAATGTACATTGGCATGCAGTCTGAATGTAAACATCTGCAAATCAACAACATACATGTGAAACTCTGTTAATCTGCATCTCCCCTTAACATTTCAGAGGGGCAATCAACACTTACTGCAGAGCAGACCACAAACCCCATCATTGATGATGTAGAGGACAACCTGCACATATGTCAAGATACCCTCCAATGGATACTGGACAGCCTCTGCACCCCACCCCCAGGAGAAGGGCAGGCCAGCTGCTTCGAGGTGACCCCACCACCTGCACAGACCACACAGCAGGAAACATACACCACTACGGCTCTCTCCCAGGACCCCCGACCAATACATGGAGCACATATAACGTGTGTGGTCTTCCCAGGTGGAGTTGGCTGAAGAGATGCGGGTGGGTTTCGAGCTCATGGCAGCCAAACTCGATGCCATACGTGGGTGTCTGAGTCCCATCAGGGACCACATACTGTCCCTATCCGGCACCCCCTGTCCGCACCATGCTCTACCACAGACCTTGGCTGACCTCGCTGGTGCCATGAATCGTACAGAAGAACTGTGTGGTGAGACCGGCACCAGCCATGACAGCACAGAGTTGGCACAGATGCGGAGGTCCATGGAGACCATGGAGCAGATGCAGGCTAGAAGGATGTCTGACACAGATGGACACCAGCGAGTAGTAGCTGGGGACTTCAATGCCCTGCAGTAGTTCATCTTGCCATTGCTGGCACTGAGCCATTCCCAGATGACTGCAGCGGGAACATCAACACACACACAGCTCCGACCCCTGATGTGTCCGTGACACACAGTGATGCTGCCCCATCACCTTCACAGTCTGATGTGTCAATGGCACACAGTGATGCAGCCATCACCCCGCCACACACACCGGACACACTGGACACAGAACCCGTATCAGGGGAGTAAGAAGGGGATGTGAACTACTGTGTGAGGATGGAGGCAGTAGCAGCCATCAACGCCGTATGGTCTGTCCCTGCCTGGTTATGACCGATGCATCATGGCCTGGAAAACACCTCATAGTGAGCCCCGGAACACTCTGCGACTTTCACCAGGACCCCGAAATGGACTGCCATTTCTTCACCGCTGGCCAATTACACTGCTATCCTGCTGCGGACTGCACTCTCCCTCTTCCCAATTACTGTGCAATTCCCAAAGGACTCTGGTTGGCACACCACTGGGTTTCCATGTGATGTGGGCTTGGATGGCCATGTACCGCCCCAGCTCTGTCAATCACCTGAATGTGAATAGAACATTCTAAATCACACAGATGTGTCATCACCATGTTCACTCACGTATGGAGGTATGGCTGGATGTAGGTACAATGATTGCACATAAAGGTACACCCTGGTAACTGACATCTATGCGCATGTGTATCCCTGAGACACATGGCCAATTGGATGACTGTGAAGGTGAGTACTAGCTGTGTCCCCATTGCACATCAACAACAATCTCACAACCCCCAACGTAGGCACAGATCCATGTATTGAATAGGGCTGTGTGTAGGACTGACCCAAAAGAAAGCAGGCCAGGCGTGGTGTCCTACAGCACATGTGACACCAGAAGTTCACGTTGCATACCTACTCACACACATCTGTGTGGACACATTAAGTTGTGATATATGACATTGCTTCACATGGTCAGAGGTTGGACACCATACTCACATTGCTGAAGTCACGTAAGTGCACATGGTGTCCAGCACCTATCCAAAAACAATGTCTGGCTCACAGAGGTGGAGCTTGCCAAAGGGACACACCCCCATTGCACATGCATCAGTCAGTTCCTCCCTGTGTAGGAACGATGCTCATTGTGGCACACGAGTGGACAATCAAAACAACACACCTCACAGTTAGACACCAGTGGAGTTGCATAGGCTTTATTGGCATGTGCGTGTCAATACGGATAAGCCTCGGCCACAACAGGCAGGGACATGCTTGAGACACTTACACGCATCAGGGGTACAGAAAATGTTGGGGCTAAAATGGGCAACATTCATCACGGATGGCGGTGCTCTCGGCCCACCTTGCCTTGCTGGATGAGTCATGTGTTGTTTGGCGTCTGCCATTGCCCCGTGTGAGGGGCACGACTCGCTGCCCATGGGATCTGCATAGTGCTCTGCCTCCGGAGTGCGCCGATTGTCTACTCTGCTGACAGTGATCAGGTGTGAGGGTCCGACAGGTTCAGATGTCGTGCTACATTGCCATGTGTGTGCTCTCCCCCAGCAGTGTGCACAGGCGTTGTTCCACGCACATGCATCCAGAGCCCGAATGAAGGCAGATGTGTCCTCTGTTGTGGTGGGATATGTGAGCAATCCCCACGATGCAACAAGTTGTTGGGACATGTGCTGTGGGTGTCAATCGGATGTGGCTGCAGGAACGTAGTTACTTGTCCATGAATGCCCGTGCAGCTTCATGTGCAAATGTGTTCAAATAGTACGTCGTTGTCGTGTTCAAGGAACCCCAGGGTGAGCCAATCCATTAAGTGGCTTGGGCAGGTGTGCTCAGCCCACGCCGTTTCACCAATCCGCAACACAGCCCAATAGGGGAGTGCCTCGATGTGGTCACTGCACACGAGGAATTGTGCAATATCCCATGCAAAACTACCAATACATACGCAGTATGTCAGGGCATCCCATGCATGGCTGTCTCGGTTACACTCTTGTTCATGATCCAACAGGGGGCGCAGACACAAGTCATAGTCCAATTCATCAACAGTTGTGTTGGATAGGCAGACATCCATGTGACACTCGAATGTGCATGTTCGGTAGTGGAACCAGGGCTGGACACAGGTGACGTACGCAATGCGGAAGCTGAGTCGGTAACTGATCCGCAGCACTGCCAGTGGCACTGAGCCCAGTAAATACAGCATACGTGCACGGTACTGTTCCACGTGATGGGGGTTGTGCATGTGCCCGGTATGGCCTGCTATTGCATTGGTGTGTCTCGTGGAACAGGCACTCTTCTGAACTGCGGCAGTTGTATGGAGGATATGACCAGCTCTGAGTAATGATTCGAATGTGTGGGAAACGTTGGGGAGAGTGGGTTGCTGTTTCTGTGAGTGTCAAGGGCATCCCATGCGGGGGTCCCATAGGCAGGGGCTTCTGTGTGTGGGGTGTGGATGAGTCGGATAGTTCATTTGTGGAATGGGTGGTGTGGGAGTCGTCCCCGTCTGCCATGGCATCTCTCTCAGGGTGTTCCAGACGCGTTCTGGACCAAGGTGTAGATTTCCTGGTGCTAACGTTCCTTATCGCCTGTTTTGTGTTTTTATCGCCGATGTGGCTGGGCGGTGAGAATGTTGTGGTGTGATGTTGTCACGGATTTTGGCACGGGAACGCCCACTCTGCATCTCATTAGCGATAGTTTAGTGGGTCCTCTGTGGCGATGTTTTTTGTGGCTGCTATCGCGGGTAAACTGGTGCTGTGGGCTGTTTACACCAGCATGTGAATGGGGAGGTATTTTTATCATGACTTTGGCTGTGATAAAGTGCCATTGGTTCGGCGATAGCGCCTTATGAATATGCCCCAAAGTTTCTTAAGTCGCTGTTCATTAGTAAAAGTATTTGTACTGTAGAGAAGCAACTCATCCATTTGCATATAATCCAGAAAATGAAATGATTAGGTATGACATTTAAAAAATTTTTAAGAGTTTTCTAAAGCTGCATTGCTGCTTTTGTATGTTGATTTTATGATCTTTTTCTATCTGAAGTATTTGATTTAAGTTATTGGAAAATAGGCATAGACCTCATTTGGTAGCAACATACAGGTGTATGATATGTATATATGTAAAACATTATTTAAACAATGAATGTGCAATATACCACAATAATCCTTTTTCTATCTTCCCTGACATAATTCTTGTTTTATGACTATTTATGGTTGGAATTGTTATTTTCTTGTAAAATGTTTGTTGGTTTCTCAATTTTTGGGACTAAAACAATAAAGAGTTTTGTCGGGTTGTCTGTCTACCTTGTCATGTCTTGACATAGTGAAACCAGGGTAGTTTATATCTCAGGTCAAGGCATTTCGGTTCAGAGATGGCATTCTTAAAAGGATATAGATCCTTTCTAGACCAAAGTTTTACCCAATATATTAAAGGTATGCAATGTGTATTATATTTTTCAAAGCCAGATCCAAACTTATTTGTGTCAATGGAACACTTTGTGGCAAGCTAAGAAGAGATCTCATAAATCTATTTTCTGCTGTAACTAATTTTGATAGATTGCATAACCCCCAGATTTCAGAGCAATAGAGAGCAGTCCTAACCCCTTTTGCACAATATATCTCTACGGCAGGTGATATAGAGTGAAAAATGAACTATTGCATATGCTCAATGTTGTAATAATAACTGGCTTTTGGCAATTTGTGCTGCCCATGATGCCCAGTTTGCCAGTCGTATCTACAAATGATCAAACTCCTTCACTATCTCTAGTGCAGTGTCCCCCAGGTATACCTCCCCCTAAAAGCTCTATGATGGTCAAAAACCATGAATGTTGTTTTACTTGCATTGAATTCTAATCCATGCTGTCTAGAGAAACTGAAAAATGTATAAACAAGATTTGTAGACCCATGGGAGTTTTTGATATTAATGGGGTATCATCTGTGAATAAGAGGGAAGGGATATCATGGCCAGCCATAATGGGCGAATCATTATTACAATCATTAAGCTGATCAATTACCCCATTCATCTATAGCGTGAACAATATGAGGCTAGAATGCAACCCTAGTGGACCCTTTTCTCTATAGCTATTCTGTCTGTCAGCTTGCTGTTCCTGACCCATCTTCCTTGAGCATAGCTGTTATTGTAAAGTTGCATAATTAGTACAAACAGAGTTTCTGGTATTTCCATGTTTCTCAATATAGACCACAACTTAGCCTGGCAACCAGATAAAAGGCTGCCCTGAGCTCCTGGAAATTCACATATAGGTGCTCTCAATTTAAAGAAACAGTTTTCCAAATCAAGAAAATTAAATGGAATGCCTGATCTATTATACTTTTATCGGCCATTTAACCTGCCTAAAACTTTTGATTCCTGTATTCAATCATGTACTTTGGCCAAACTCTGTCTGCAAACGATCTTTTGCATGGTTTCAATCCGACTAATTAGGAATAGTTCCCTGGGTTATCTGTATTCCTGTTTTTAAATATTGCAATGACCTCCATGATTCTGGAATCGCAGAACCAGTGCAATTGCCTTAGTCAGTACATCAATGTAAGGCCCCCAAACAGCAGACTCTGAACAATAAAGATCTGCTTGGATCTTAAGCAGTCTGGGAGCCTTGCCAGCCTTCATGGGCTCTATGGCTGAAATGGTATCTTCCAACTTAAAGTGGGTAGGGGTTTTAGGTTTTCTTTAATTGGGAAGATGCGCTGGGCACTTGTTTCAATATCACAACATCATTGGTGTCTTGGTCCTGGGCCGTATATAGATCAGTAAAACGTTGAGACCAAGTATGTGGCTGTATATGAAACTCTTCTTCCACGTGCACCCCATGGTTACTGTGAAAAATTGGGGTGTTGGTTGACTTGGGTGTGAGCCTTGCACAAGCAGGAACCACAATCCCTGTCAGGCTGAGGCACAAGGCAACCCTAAATCAACCTGTGCTCAACCCTCTGGTAGCTTGGCACAGAGTAGTCAGGCCTAACTTAGAGGCAATGTGTAAATTATTTGTGCAACAGTAAAACTGTGAAATTACCTCATGAAATGGATCCTACACCAGAAAATAGAGCAAACGTTTGTAACTAAAACATTTAAAATAAAACAAAAACCCAATCAGTAGAACCAGAGTTATGAATTGTTAAAGTGTTTAGTGAAAATAGTGTCAAAAAGCACAAACTCAGGATACCTGATCGCGCTGGACTGGATCAAAGTCACACTTTCAGGTCGACCGCGATGAAGCGCGGGTCCAATACAGTCCCCAGGTTAGGCCTGCTAAAGTTTACCTTCTCAAGTCCGTGCCAAGAGTCCTGTTGCATTGAAGAGGGCAGCAAGGAGCAGAGACAGTGTTTAAAAAGGCTGCCAGCATAGTGCAAAGAGCAGACCGGCATCGCAGGCGGGCGTTGATGGAGCTTTACGTTGGCAGTCCCTGCAAGCGGTCTATGCTTGAGTGTGAAAAGTCAGGCTGATGGAGCTGTGCGCTGAATCACAGTGCGAGTGGTAAGGTCTTGATGAGACCTGGCCTGTTGGTGGTCGGGAAGATCTCAAAAGCTTGATTTTAGCCCCCTGAGCCACACCAAGGGTCCAAGACCTGAGAGGCACTACTTGGGGGTCAGGAACTCGCTGCAGCTGGGTACAGGGGCTGGTGCCTTCTATGTCCCTGAGGTTCAGATTGATAGACCAGCAGTGTTAGACTTGGTGTTAGACTTGGTATCTTTTGGCATGTTTCCCCTGAGTTTTTGCTTTCTGACCTCCCGGTTTTGACCTGTTTTTGTGGCATAGTGTTTTTGCGCACATTTCTCACTGCTGATCAGTGGTAAAGTGCAAGTGCTCCTGTGGTAAAATGTGTTATGGATTGGTGTTTCCATGATCGACCTGTTTGATTTATGTGTCAGTCCCTAGTAAAGTGCACTGCGTGTGCCAGGGCCTGTAAATCAAATGCCGTTGGTGGGCTGCAGCACTGGATTGTGCCACGCACACAAACGGCCCGTAAAAAGTAACTTGGGCCTGCCATCGCAGAGCCTGTGTGTGGTCTGGTACCGCCATGTCAACTGGCAAGTGCCCACAGTTGCCAGTCCCCCCCCCTTCCCTTTTCTTACATGTCACCCACCCCTAAAGTATGTCCAAGGTACCCCTGTGGGCCTGGTGTGGTGTATGTGAAAGGTAGGACATGACCTGGTGTGTGGCATGTCCTGGTAGTGAATTACGGCCTGTTTCGTTTTTCTCTACTGCAAGGCTACCTGTTCCCCATAGGACACGATGGGAAGTTTGTTTATAACATCTTATACACATAACTGGTGCAGGGAATTAGGTAGGAAAATAAAGTTTAGTATGCATGAACTCAGAATCTAAAGATGCATCTTTTAGTGAAGGTGTTTTTTACATTCTGTGTTTGAAAATACCACTTTTAGAAAGTAGGTATTTTCTTGCTCAGTCATCCCGTGTGCCTCTGCTGGAATGTGGATTGTCTGTCTGGGTTTCGGATGACAGAAGGCTAGGGAGCAGGAGTGGCTCCAGATAGTCTAGGTGGGTTTTGGAAAGGGCTGAATAAACATGGGCTGCAATGGGGGGAGGAGATTTCCTTGCACCTCAAAGGGCCTTGTCTGCCTCTGACAATGCCGTCCCCACCACCTGCAAGGAAGTTACACCAGAGAAGGCAGAACTGGTTCTGGCCG
Source organism: Triturus cristatus (assembly GCF_964204655.1). Classification (NCBI taxonomy): domain Eukaryota; kingdom Metazoa; phylum Chordata; class Amphibia; order Caudata; family Salamandridae; genus Triturus; species Triturus cristatus. Next base: position 242,378,019 of record NC_140582.1, read on the forward strand.
GGTACAGACACTCTCTGCCTAAGGAATCAAAGGATTTTGGAATATAAATATTGCGGCCCAGACCCCTGAACTTTAGAACTCTTTTGGACCAAGAAGACTGCCAAGAAGAAGAGCTGGAGAAGCTGTGAGGAGGAATTACAACTTTGCTGTGTGCTTTGCTGTGTTGGCCTGCAGTGGCTGCTTCTGTCTTGGGCAGTGAAAGGACTGGACTGAACCTTCTACAATCTACGTTTGTGAGTTTCTCCAAGGGCTTGAGGTAGAGCTTGCCCCCTGTTCACGAAGTCTCAGGCACAACAAAGACTTCAAACTCTTCTGCCCTCAGCACTGGGGACTGTGTGTTTTGTGCTGCAACAGAAAAAAAGCAACCTGACGCCATCTACGACGCCGCTGCCGACTCCTGGTCCTAAAGGCACCACAGACGGCACCGCTGCAATGGCGCACCGTGAGCCTGATCTCACCGACGACACCTGCTAATGCCGCCACTGAGCACTGCTCACACCACGACCTGTGGGCACTGCACCCCGCACCGCCTCGCTTCACGGCGACGCCTTGGCCTTCTCGACGATGACGCTGCACACCAAAATCAATGCCGCTGTGTGCACCGTGGTTCTAGGGCACCGCTCATAAAGTTACACAATGCACTGCCCTCATCCCACACCGCAGCCTTGGCCTACCAATGCCGGTGCCATCGACTCCAGTTCATCAGCCGACGACAGCGCTTCAGCAACGACGACATGCTGCTTGCACCGCGACCTGCCAGCACCGCGACGAGCATGGCATTCATTTCGCACCGTGACCCTGGTCTCACCGACGACGCCATCTGATGCCGCCACCGAGCCGCTGCTCGCACCACAACCTGAGGGCACCGCACGCTGCACTGCTGCACTTCACACCACAGCACCCGACACCTGCCGACACCAGTGCACCTGACTCCAACAGAGGGGAGTTTTACCTGCAACGTGTGTGACTTCGAGGGCCCCAGCGACTCCTGTACCGACCTCCGGAACAGACGCCTGCGAACGCCGTGCTTTCGGAAGCTCAACGAGGGGCCGCTGACGCCCTGCATTTCTAAAAGGTACTGTTTGTGGGCCTTCCCGACACCGTGGCTGGCCCACGACAGCGCGGTCAGCCAGAACTGTTTGGATTTGTTTGCTCATGACGCCGTGATAGCCCTGGATGGAGCTATAGAAATCAAGGAACTGTTTTTCCAGCATATTTTGATAACTGAATGTTTTCAAGTACTGTATTGTGGATTTTTATCATTTTTGGTCTTGTCTATTGGATATATTTCTAAACTGGTGTGGTGTCCTTTTGTAGTGCTTACACTGTATTACTGTTGGGTATGTGCAAATGCTTTACACACTGCCTCTAAAATAAGCCTGATTGCTCATTCCAAGCTACCAAGGGGTTGAGCAGGGGTTATTTTAGGAGTGTAACTCCCTTATCCTGACTAGAGTGGTGGTTTCTGCCCGACTTTGGCACATGCCCTAGCCGACCAAAAATCCCATTTCTAACAAGCAGACTAGCCCTTGGAGTCACTTTGGTGTCCTGGGTTCAAGATGAAGTTGAAGGTCCAGTTCTTCCACCCAAAGCAAAAGAGCAGCAGGGCAGCAATTCCTTTAGAGGTGCTGTCCATAAGAATGACAGTCTTACAGCAGCACAGCAGCCCTTCTTCCTGGCAGAGGATCAACATATCCAGAAGTGTACTGAAGAGTTGTTGTCTGAGGTCCAGTATTTATACACAGTTGTGCCTTTGAAGTGGGGAAAAGCTTCTAGAAGCATGACTTTGAAGTGCACAGATGCCCTGCCTTCCTGGCACTGGGTCCAGACTAACGGCAGGTGGTATTAAGCCCTTTGTGTAGAGCCAGGCTACAGCCTATTCAAGTGTAAGTGGGGGGGCAGCTCCACCCAGCCATCATGCCAGTGATGGCCCATTCAGTCACACCTAAATTCCTCATTGTGTGTGGCTGTCTAGGAGGAATACACAAAGCCCAACTGTCACCCACACCCAGTCATGTGACCCAGAGACAAGCTGCTGGCATCAAATGGCTAAGGCAAGAACATGCCCACTTTCTAAAAGTGGCATTTTCAGAATTACAATTTAAAATCGGACCACCATAAGTACAGATTTTAAATTGTGATTTCAGAGAAACCAAACATGCTCCGGTTACCTATTCCCATTTAGAAATTACACTTACAAAATGTAATATGGTAACTCCAATGTTATCCTATGCATGGGGTAGACCTTGCAGTAGGTGAAAACAAATTAAAGAATCTTTCACTACCAGGATATGTAAAACTTAAAAGTACATGTTACCTTCTGAGCTGTGCAGGACTTACCTTAGGGGTGACTTATATGTATTAAAAAGGAAGGCTTGAGGCTGGTAAAAGGATTATTTTGCCAGGTCAAAATAGCAGTTTAAAAACTGCACACACAGGCTGCAATGGGACTGTTTAAATGGCTACTTAAGTGAGTGGACCCATCAGTGCTGCAAAACCCCTGGTAGCATTTACTTTAGATACCTTGGGTACAGGTAGAGCCACTTTAAAAGGGACTTACAAGTAAATTGCTAATTGTGTATAAGTCAATTCTACCACATATTAAAGAGAAAACATAAGCACTGTATAAAGATTTCAAGACTCTCCAAATGTAGTCCAGATTATATTTATTTATCAACAGCATATCATAACAGCATCTCCAGCTGAGCAACGCTCACCAGTTGTTTCACCTTCAAATTGCCAAGCTTCTATCACTTGGTCAGCAGTGACCTCATAACATTCCATGCTCAGCGTGCAAGTCCTAATCTGCCATCTCCCTAGATACAAATTGTACACCATTATCTGACACGATTTTCTTCGGTATTCCTTCCTCCACAAATGCTTCCTCCAAGAACTCAATAATATTTGAAGTCTTCACTTCACAAACATCCTTAAACACAAACCACTTCGTATGGTAATCTACTAGGATTAAAATGAATCTGCTGTTCGATCCTAAGTTAGATACAGGTCCTAAAAACCGATGGCTAACTTTTCCCAGGGTCTCTCTGGAAAAGTCATGATATCTAATGGAGGCTGCCTAACCACCTTGGTTTTTTCACTATTTGCACATATCGAGCAATATCTCACCTTTTCCTGAACGTCCTGAGCCATACCATTCCACCAGTATGACTGCCTGACTTTCCTTTTCACTATACCACGTCCAAATGACCATCGTGAACAATATTGAGAATTTTGCAGCGAATACCTTTGGGAGGCACAAACTGATTTCTTCTCATTAACCTCCCATCAACTATGCTCAATTCCTCTTTGACCTTGGAGTACTCACATAACTCAGCACTCATTTCACCATTTGCTCTCCAACAGAGGACAACATTCGCCTCGACTTCATCCATTCCGACATCTACTTCCCTTGCAGCCGTCCACTCTTCAGCAATTATAGCCATTTCTCCATTAGCAAACATTCCACTTCTGGAAACTTCTACAATTTCATCCTCAACGTCCACATCTTCAGACAATCTTGACAAAAAATATGCCACCATGTTCTTAATACCTTTCACAAACTCTACCTCAAAATTTTAATCCATAACTGATAACAACCACCTAGAGATAAGAGGCGTAACATTTCGTCCAGACCTCTACAACCTTTAAAAACATACGTCAATGGCTTGTGATCCATTCTTACTTTGAAGGGAATTCCCCACACATAAAACCGGAACCGGTTGACTCCCAACAACAAGCCAGAGCCTCTCTTTCAATCACAGAATATGTGGTCTCTGCTCCTTGCAACCTTCTAGACGCAAATCCGATTATGTTCTCAGTGCTATCTTTAATTTGTGTGAGCACTGCACCAATGCCCACTTTGCTAGCATCTGTTGTGATATATGTCCTTGCCGTCACATCAAAATGTCCTAGTGTCGAAGCATGAGTAATACCCTTTTTTATATGTAAAAATGCATCCTCACATTCTCCACTCCATGCAAACTCAACTCCTTTTTGTAACAATTTCCTCAATGGCTCCACAATTTCTGTGAATCCCTTCACAAATTTAGCACAATACTCTGCTAGACCCAAGAATGATTTTAATTTATCCTTAGTATGTGGTCTATTCGCCTTCTCAATTGCAGTGACCTGCTTTTCTTTGGACTTATACCCTTGGCACTAATTGTATGCCCCAGATAAGTCACTTCATCCTTTCTAATTTGACATTTTTCCCTTGTTACAGTCATGCCATGTTTGCGCAACCTCAACATCACCTCATCAAACAATTTATCATGTTCAGAAAGATTTTTGCCCACGATAAGTATGTCATCTTGGAAACATAACACATGATTTAAATCCCCAAATATACTCTTCATTATCCTCTGGAAAACTGCAGAGGCCGAGGCTGGGCCAAACTGCATCCTCTTGTAACGAAATGCACCTAAGGGCGTCACAAAAAATGTCAAATGCCTAGATTGTGCATGCAAGTCCACCTGGTGATAAGCAGATGACATATCAAGGACACTAAATACAACTCTCCCACCATCCATTGTTAACATTTCGGATATATTAGGAAGTGGTTGTCTGTCCACCCGAATACATTCGTTCAAATTGCGGAGGTCAATACACAAACAAATCTTTCCTTCAGGCTTAGGTGCCACTACAATTGGCGCCAACCACTTGGAAGGTTCAATGGGTTCGATAATTTGCTGTTCTAATAGCTTATCCAACTCTACTTTTAGGAGATCCCTCATGACATTAAGAACATTCCTCACTTTATGTGCCACAGGTTTCACTCCTTCTTTCAATTTGATCTTGTGTGAGAAACCCTTCAACAACCCCAACTTATCAGAAAATACATCAGGGTACTTTTCAATGAGATCATCATGACCGGTAGCACTCACTTCTTTCACTTCATCACGTTTGGCTAACATTACGGTTTCAGAGGTATTAGGATTGATGATTATGCCTAAATCACGCTGACGATGCCATTCCAGTATTTGAACCAAAATCAGTGATGTATACCCTACCGTACACCACCATACCCTTGAAGCTGATAGTTAACCATTTCATCCCCAGAATCTCAATATTCCTTCCAGCATACCCTACAGCTTTTATATCTGATTTAAGCAAGGAATTGATATTCCAGTTGCTCTAAAATGTTTCATTAGATATCAAGGTGAATAAACTTCCAGAGTCTACTAAGACTCGTACAGACATTCCTTCCAGGAGTACTTGACAATGGGGTTTCTCTAATTTATCAGTACTCTCAACTTTCACACCACACTCACCAGAACTTCACATGACCTTTCCACCCTGCACTTCACCATCCACCATGGAAATCATTTCCACCGTTGAAATAAATTCTTGAACATCATCACGAGAATCAGTCAACTTTTGTTCAACTTGTTGAACGCATCTGGAATTTCCAAACTCTATCCTTGTCCTACACATCTTTGCGAGATGCCCCCTCTTGCCACACTTCCTACAAACTGCACTTCTGGCAGTACATCTTGCACTGGATGTAATGTGCCCTGGAGCACCACAACTAAAACATCTTATCTCTCTTCAATCCCCATTTGTTTGTTTAACCTAAATTTCAGTCTTAGACTTTCCTTCACTTGTCCATTTCAAATCGCACATTCCTTTACCTTGTACCGCCCCCACTTCAGCAATAAGGGTTTCTTTCTTTTCACCACTTGAATTGTCAATTTCTTTTAACCATATCGCTGTATGCTCCATCACTTTTGCAATTTTGATCATTTCATCTAAATTAGGATCTTTCTTCAACAATCTCTCTTTAATTCTTTTGTTATTGGTACACCTGACTATTTGATCCCTAATCAAGGCATCAGTTAATTGCTCAAAACGACATGACAATGCTAAACCCCTCAACGTAGCGACATAAGATGTTATGTCTTCATCTTGTTTTTGTACTCTAGAGAAGAACTTATGCCGCTCCAATACTAAATTTGTTTTGGGAGTGAACTGAATATCAAGCATCTGTATAGACATGTCATAGACGTTGTTCGGTTGTCCATCACCGATACCCAAGGACACTTCAGGTAAGTCCTCATATAACCTCCTCCCTTCAATCCCAAGATGATGAAGTAAAATAGCTTACCGCCTGATGGGTCCATACCAATCACCACCAATAGCCAACATATAAGTCACAAAGAGCTTCTTCCACTGTTTCCATGGCACAGGCGGATCCCCAGGAGATGACAAGGGTGGAGGTGAAGACATAGATTGATCTCCCATTCCTGGAATGCAACCAACACAACAAACTAAAACAAATATTTAAATAATAACTCAATATAACAAACTAACACAAGAATTAAAAACAACAAAATCCAAATATCTTCATTAAAAAGTGTTGTTTTCTTTTACTTCTACTGTTTTCCTTGTAATGTTCTTTCCATTAATACACTTTCACCTTCCCCAGGTTGAAATGCGCTTTCCTTCTCTTTGTTATTTTATAAACGAAGGTTCTTTCCTTTAATACTGTCCTTTCCTCCTTCATGCTGAGGACATCACAAGAGTGCAGCCCGGCTCTTTCCTCTAACCTCTAATATACTTGTTTTCTCCTCCCCGCAGATGAGGACGTCACTGGAATACAGGCGGAAGAGAAAGAAAAGCCTCCACAAAGAGAAATGCCTGACGCGTGCCGATATGCGTGCCGAAAACCAGACATGCGGATCAGGTAAATACTATCGAAGGTCGCACTTCAGCGCACATAGAAGCTCTTGTCAGGAAGATGTGTCGGGGGCTCGCGTTCAATCTCACACATGCTGGAGCTCACTGTAGAGACTCATGCACAACTTCAAAGGAACACGTCATGCGCTGGAGCTCGCGGAAGAGACTCGCACACAGCTTCAAAGAAACGGCTCACGCACTATCATCAACGGTACTCGGCATTGGGAATTAAAGTGGCAAATACTTGGTAAACATCTCGCAGTAAAATGTTTTAAGCACCCCCGTCTGTCACATGCCATCACACAGGCAATTATAGTGTCCAATTTCCAAAAGAAGGTCTAAGGCTTAAACATATACACACAACACGCAACGTGCGTGTTAGTCAACTTGACCCGACGGACAGTTCTTCCTGCTCAACAATCTTCCAATCTTTTCCCTTAGTGATGGAAATTAACGCTCACTCATAACTTGACATTTTAATTCAGTGTACTTGCCTGAATTTCATCTAATCAGTATTTTCAGGGGTGGAGATGCTGACGGGTTGTCCCCTGCAAAGCACTTTTTCAACTCGTCGTCACCAGTATAAAGATTTCAAGACTCTCCAAATGTAGTCCAGATGATATTTATTTATCAACAGCATATCATAACAGCATCCCCAGCTGAGCAACGCTCAACAGTGGTTTCACCTTCAAATTGCCAAGCTTCCATCACTAGGTCAGCAGTGACCTCATGACATTCCATGCTCAGCATGCAAAGTCCTTACACACTGGTTAGCAGTGGTAAAGGGCACAAAGTCCCAGGACCAAAAAAAATGAATTCAGCAAAAATGGAGGCCTGAGGGCAAAAAGTCTAGGGATGACCCTGCAGAAAGAGCCAATTCCAACAGTTACCATAAGAGTTGACTTGTCAGAATGCCCTATTATTTCTGTTTTTAAGGTGGCAACCAGATTTCACCAATTGTCCTCCTCCTCCTGCCTCTTGCTAACATTCTGCACATGCTTGTAGCATTATTGCAGGCCACTATTGATTTCTTGTAGCCACTTTTAACAGATGCTATCAGTTTAGTCCTAGCATTCCTACAGTTGTTGCTATATAATGGGCTTTCCTTATCTTTGTACTACTGGATTTGTACTATACGAAATAATTTTTCCCTGAAATAATCAACCATAGTTTTATATATGGCTGTTATTGGAATCTCATTCTCAGCGATGCTACAGTAGAGTTCTAAGATTTCTTTTATGGTAGAATAAATTATGGTAAATTTTCCAGGATGTTCCAAGATGTAAGGCCACCTGTCACTTCTCTTATTATTAGTGTAATAATTTGGTACTTCTGAGGCACTCTGAGCCGAAAGAACTAGAAGAGGAATATTCATTAAATTGAGAGGGAGGGTTTTGTGGTCACTGTCATATGTATCCAATAAACTATATCAGTCATGTTCGACCATAGATGTAAGTTTAACAATATGTAGCAAATCTTACTAATGGTCCTTGCCCTTTTTGAATGCATGCATGGCTTCTCAGTCTGATACAGAGTGGCCGCTGTAAGCCCGGAGCCCATGCAGGTGGCAAAAGGATGCTATTTGTAAGGCCCTCTAGAGTTTCTTTAAGAATGGGGCGTTTAGCATGGGAACAGCCCAATCTTTATCTTGCTCATTAATGTGTAAATTGGGTTTCAAAAGTTTTTTTAAAATCCCCTGCAACCAGTGAGGGGCAATCTACATTGGCCTGTTCAAGATATTCATCCAGGATACGAATGGTTGGTGATTCTGTACGCCCCTAATTGCTGTAATTATACACATGAAAAAAGTTTCAGTAATCAGTAGCCCTAACAAATCAGGTGACCTTATATCAAGGCATTTCATTTTACAGGCAAGTGAGGTGTTTATCCAATTGGTTAACCCCCCACCAGATGGGTGCCCAGATGTCGTTGGCCTTGCTTAAACACTATAGCTTAGGTAACCAGATCTGTAAATGGGTGCTAATGCTCATGTTTCTTGGAATTCAAATATCTGGTAGTCGTTTATACAGTCACTCTACTGGAATCCCGGAACTTAGCCCTCAGACCCCCACATTCTATGATAACAGCCTGATTTTACAGAGATATAATGATTTGTGGACTTTTTGGTTCAGACACTTATTCTGCCAAGTCCTATCATTCAAACTAAGTAAACCCTGTAGCTTGTCCTGAATCTCACTAGGTATCAAGCACCCATTTTGATTAACACGGGGTTCATTACCTAAAGTACTTGTGGGTGTTCCTCCTCTAGATGGCTGATGACAATTACTAAGTCAATCCATCTAATTTAATTTCAAACTCACACAATGACCTACTGATGTTCCTGCTGGAAATGGCCCCTCCTCTTGAGATGCTTCACTGCTTTTCAAGAGCCGAACTACTGGTTTTAACCTTAACCGGGGGTGGCCCTGCCCTTCCTCTTCCTGTCTCTGACGTGCACGGGCAGGTTTGTCATCGGCCCAGGCTTTGCCCAGGTGCATCCCATGCAACGGGGGTAATCTTGCAGTTTTATAGTGGTTGCAAGCAAATTGGTAGTTGGCAGCCCGTCTCACACTGACAGCAGGAAATCCTGGGATATGCAGTCCCTTTGCTCTCCAACCTCAGAAAGTGGGTCCCCTCATGAATACCTTGGCATGGCTCGAAATGCACCAACGTGAACCACTATGCAATCCCATTACTCTGGATGAGGTTAAGGCACTGATTAAATCAATGGGAAATGCCTCAGCACCAGCTTGTGATGGAATCCCAGTGGAGTTTTACAAAGAGTATGCTATAGAAATTAACCCATTTCTCCTGGAAGTACCATGAGGCATTTGAGAAAGGTATGCTGCCGCCCACTATGCGAGAAGCTGAAGTTATTTCATTATTGAAACCCAACAAGCCATCCCATAAATGAGAATCTTATCACTTACTGTCATTAATAAACATTGACAATAAAACAATAGCTACAATTGTGGCTAACAGGCTTCTTCCTCTGCTGCCTGGATTGGTTAGGCTGGACCAATCAAGGTTTATCCCTTGGTGATGACCTGTGGATAATTTGGGCACCCTCTTTACGGTTACAAATCAATTCAAACCTGTTATTGGAGCTGGTGCTGTGTTACTAGGCAGGCAAAGCATGGGATCAATTTAATGGCCTTTCCTGCTTAGTGTTGGAAAGAGTGGAAATGGGGAAAGCTTTGCCACAATGGGTCACACCTCTTTATATGGACCTGAAGGCAAAAATTAGGTCAAAAATGTGATACCCCCCCAATACCAATAAATAGAGCCACTAGGCAGAACTGCCTGTTGTCACCCATCCTTTTGGCCCTAGCTATGGAACTCCTTGCTGGTCTGCTCAGGGGGTATCACCACCACAGAGGTATACAATTTGGTGCACATAGAGTAGTCATTTCAATGTATGCAGATAATAATTTGCCCCTTCCTAAGGACCCCACGCATAGCCCTGTAATGGGTGAAAGTAACACATTTGGAGAATGGTCCAGATTAAAAATTAATTGGTCAAAGTCATTGATAATCTCTCTCCCTTGCAGACAGCTGCCCATACCCCTAAAATGGCAATTGGAACTTGTGTGATATTTGGGCATCTGGTACCATTGGGAATTAACCACGATACTTATTGAAAACTATGACACATACATGCTAAATTTGACCAAACCAATGGATAAGTGGGTCAAGCTACCACAATTGGTGGCTGGGAGGGTTGGCCTTATGAAAATGGTTATTCTTCCTGAACTACTACCGCTGAACAAGGCATTCTTGAGAAAGTTTAGATCTTTGTTAATTAGGTTGGCTTGGAAAGGCAGACAGCCTCGAATTGCATAGAGTAAAAAAACAGATAGCATATAAACTCTGGGGATTTGCTGCCCCAACTTTGAAATATATTATTTCACGGCCCAAGCACAATTTATGCACGACTAGTTTTCATGACACTAGACAACCCCCACACCCCGACCTTGAGGCGGGATAGCTAGCACCGGTTCCCCCTGCTCACTGTACTATGGCAGATAGCCATTCATCCATGCGGGGAGGTCCACACAGTGAGGTGCAAAGGCTAGGCATGGGATACACTTACCAGGCTGGTGGGAATAGACAGACCAAACTAGCCACATTTGCTGTTATTCAACAACCCTAGACAGGAATTAGGGGTGATTAGACATTTACATTGTAAAAGCATAGACATATTGGGAAATGCCTTTAACAATAGGAAATTCATAGCGCCAACTAAATGTTTCGCAGGGCAAGAGTAGTACTGCCATGGATATTTGGTATATAAACAGCTTCTCAACTATGAAAGAGTTATTTCAAGAATTAGCAATAATGATTAAGTATCCCTTCCAGAACCAGGATGCTTCCGTACAAAAAGAAGAAGGGGGAGATAGAGAGTAACAAAGGGGGTGTTCCAGAGGATGGACAACCTTACGAGGTCAAACAGCCATAGTCTAGTATTACCCCCTAATTGAAGGGGGGGAAGGGAAAGAGATCCTTTTCTTATTATAGCCCTCACTCACTCTAATAGTGACATGCTTCTTCACTGGGCTCACCCCATCTCCTAAAGGTTGGGTGGGCTCAACCATATTTCAGGGAGCACATATGGAGATATTGTGTATAGGGGTGTAACGTTAAAGATGAAATTCCTCCCTCACTCCTAAAGTGATTTTTATTAGTGGAGAGGGAGGGAAGGTTAAAAAATAACTATAGTATCGTGGGAGGATATGATGGTTCTATGACCCTAAACTAAACACCCTTATTTCAGGAATTGCCAGATAAACCATTGGATTGGGAATTGCTCACTTTGATCAGTGCTGCGACGCCTCGTCAGGGGTAGTTTGGGCTATATAAATGCAATTACAATACAATACAATTGTTTATCCTAATTCTGTAAAACTGACTACAGACCTGTATAATTGCACTATGAATAAGTTAAACGTCAGTGAAAGCAAAATGGATAGTGTGGCTGGGACATGATATTGAGGATGCCTAGTGGGTTTATTGTTGCCAACAAATTAAAGATGTATCTCCCATGGGAATGAAATATATCCAGAGAGCACCTTGCATCCCAATTAGCATGATGTGGTATGGGTTGATCGCTGATTCCAGTTGCTGGAGGTGTATGAGACCGAATGCAAATTTTCTACATATGATGTGGAATTTGTCCACCAATACAGTTATTCCTGCAGAAAATAATAGCAACAATTTAGCCCATGATTGCTATTGAACTACTCACGTCTCTTGTGTTGGCCATAGCGGGTCATATTAAAGAGGTGCAGAAGCCCTTCCGGGACCTGGTTGCCATTGCTTTATTGCTGGAATTAATTGGAAAAAGAGAGGTGCAAACTGGCTCAGGGATCTATCTACATGCTGCGAACAGTTCGAAGTGTATGGATCCTTTCTTCCCCACATATGCCACCCCAGGAGTATTTGGGGACCACTGCAAACGTAGTTAAGCATCTTAAATGTACAATAATAGCATCCCCATTTAGAAAATGTCGATGGTGTTGGTATGTGAGACATGTTCTTTTCTTTTGTTAATCAAGCTGCCAATTTCGCTGCTTGCTGGTACTTTGCTTTTGATGCTTCTGCTTCACTGGTCGATGATGCACTGTGTAAAAACAATTACTGCATAATTGTTGACTTGCTGTGTAACATAACGTCCTGTTTAATGTTAAAAAATAATGCAGTCAAATGTATTTCATAATAAAAAGCCAGGTGCACATAGTTATAGTTCTAGAGCACAAGCTGGGTTATGAATATAATACACTAAGACTTAGTTAAAACAATGTCTCTTTTCATTTTGTAATCAGGTATCTCTGCATGATGCGACTCGGATGCACAGAAGTCATTTCATTATTGACATTAACGTGAAGGGCCTGAATCACAGATGCTTCTTCAATTCAGATAGCAAACAAAAGTTAATACCACCTTTAAAATGTTCCTTTTGACTAAATAAACAGAGGAAATGCATCACAAATTCAACGCGAATGTGAAAACAGGGTGTAAAAGATTAAGGGGCAGATTTATGACGACTGGCGCATCCCTGCATATCAGCAGGGATGCGCCAGTTATTATGCGCCACAGCTGCGCCACCATGGATGCGCCGCATTTATAATGCGGCGCACCATGGGGCAAAAACGGCACAGATGCGTAACGCATCTGTGCCGAAAAGTGGCACATTGCTGGAGTTGCGTCGCAAGCGCGACGCAGCTCCAGCAATGATCTGGGGGGCCCTATCTGTACAATGCTGCGTCAATCCTTACGCCTGCTTCAAGCAGGCGCAGGGTTTTGACGCAGCATGGGCCTAAAAGTGACTGAGTGAAATCTTGTAGATTTCACTCAGCCACTTTTAGGAGGCGTTCCTGCGCCGGAACGCCCCCACCTGCCCTGGAACGCCTACATGTGGCGCAGGGCTTTACAACGTGACGCATCTGGGAGATGCGTCACGTTTGTAAATACCCCGCACCATGGCGCAGGATTTGCGCCACTGCTGCGTCACAAAAGTGACGCAACGGCGGCGTAAATGAGGCGCAAGTGCAACATAAATCTGCCCCTATGTGTTTTTTAACGTGATTTGTTTAATCGTCTGTATCTCTGGTCCCCGCCTCATCTCACAAGAGTCTCTAAAGACTATCTCCTAGAGCAAATTCTCATAGATCTTCAAATTAATTCATTTTTATTTCGAATATTTTATCACATGAGATATGGGAAACAACCACATTGTTCAACCTGCTTTCTCAGTAAAACAAAGTGCCTAAATTGTGATGCTACAGTTGTAAAATATCTATGAGATAGAGACTGATACGCTCACAACAGTCAGGAGCACATTCTGAAATTATAACCTTAAAGTCCAGACTGGCCCAATATTATCATTTTGAGCCAACTGTATCTATCTGCTACTATCCTCAACCTGGTATGTGGCAGTCATGTTACAGGAGTTGAGGTGTCTACCCCTACTCACCCACTTACCACTGATCACAGCGGCTCTATCTGCACAGATTGAGTACTGTTCTTCCACTTTCCCCAAAAATGATTGATGACCTGCTCAGTACTGCTTGGTCCCAGCCTCAATACCTCAGGCGAGGCAGGACACTGCTCCAGCTCATTACCTCTGAAGGTCTTTGTCTGTTTCTGTTATAAATGAGACCTTTATGGGCCTTGAATCCCTTGTAAAAAGAGTAGGGAAGAAAAATACAAAAACATCAGTTGTCAGGACACCATGGCATTGCTACACTCACTGCCCTGTGTCCATCCTCCCCATCAGCTGAGCCTCAACAACTTCCACTCAGAGGCACTGTAGATACCTCTAAAGCAGAGGAGAGGGGATCCACTAAGACCCTGTATCACACTTCTTATCCCCCATCAATCTGAGCATTGACAATCCAACCATCCTTGCTAGTGATGGAAGCTCCACATGCAGCATCTTTCCTCTGTTCTGTTCACTGTATGGCTCATTGTTTCCTCTTAACATTCCTTAATGTGCATACACTGACCCACTAATCCACTAACCCTAGAGCCAGAAACGTCTGTACCGAACATTGGGGCATATTATCAAGGGCATTATCACCGCTTTCACGGCACTTTTTGCCGATAAAGCGGCGATATTTTTATCGCCCTATTAGCAAGCCTGCGCTAACATGCCTTAGCCCAAGCTTTCCGGCGTTAGCTGCCGTTTTATTCATCGCCTTGCATGCCAGCGAAATGTATCGCTAATGACATGCAAGGTAGGCGTAACTTACCTAAATTTCACGGAAAGAATCGCAAACAACACTTCCCTGTATTATCAAAGATGACCAGCGATAACAAAATTCGCGCTAATCCCCGATGTACGCAGGTTTTTAACACCTGCAAAAATCCTGACTAAACATGGCCATACAAGGGAGACTAGCCCTGATCTCAGCCACAGACAGCAAAGAGGTAAACCTCATGCTGCATTATTAGCCCTTACCAAGTACAAAGGTGCCCTTGTCTTGTAAAGGGGGTACATTGCAGTGCATCACATCATCATCTGGTCTGTCACCTAAAATTAAGAATATTGATTATGAATTAGCAAGAAAAAGTTATATTTTATACCTTTGATGTTAGTATTCACTATACCCAATGTATAGTTTGTGAACTTTCATGCAGCAGAGTGCGAGGCGCATGCCAAACAGGGGGTTTTCAGGCTGCATTGCACGTTAGCTGCAATATAATCCCCGCTAACGCAACTCTAATGCACTTACTACATGCTATCGCATGTTTGTCTATCGCGTGTTAGCGGGTGTTTTCGCTTCCTTTCTCGGACACCATAGCATGTTATCGACTTCTTAATAATATGTAGATAAACCTGTGAAATGTGTCCAGGAAAGGAAGCGATAAATGAAATGCGGATGACTTTTGCTGGCGATCATTATCGCCTGTTCTAGATAATATGTCCCATTGGCTCTTCCTCTGTTATAGGTTTTAGCACATTTCAATTCAGGGCCAGCTTTAGCGCTGGAGGCCTCTGGTGTAATAATCTTTTTTGCCACTCCCTCCTCCCCAGGACCACCTCCTCAGATTCCCTCCCGGCAAAAGTGTTCCTCATCTTTCCATTGGCACTCTCTCACATACATTTTGTTTGTTTTAAAGCGCTGGTAAAGGCTGGCTTTACTAATCCACTCAGCTATCCACATAAAATACAGATCTGTTCTTTGCAGGCATATTAACCTCTGGGTGTTTGTGTTCTCCTTGCATTATCTTGCGTAGCGCAAGGACAACACAAAGGCTAAGTAAATCTGGGATCTTATGTGTATGTGTGTGAGTCTGCAATGCCAATATTTCAGATTTATTCTCAAATTCACACAATTGATGGGGGTGCAGGGAAGGAAAACTTCCATTTACTTATCTTCATTGGATATGCCTATGTTCCATACCTTACTTGTGTGGATTGGCAGAACTAGAGAAAATATACATGTGTACAACTAGGAAATGTGTGTGCCACTTCACACATAACTTTTCTTAACTTTTTCCTTCACTTGCCAAGCATTTTTCCATGTGAAGAGTTTCCCTTCCCAGATGGGCTCTGGAAGCATGAGTATGTTCCATACATTTTCCTAAAATTTCTACACTACTTACATTTGGTTCATTCAATTATATCTATATAGACAGATAAGTGTTCAAGAGGTACTGTACACATTCGTTAAAATTCACAATCTCTTGTTCATCACCCCAATTTCATGGAACTGTTCTGAAACTCCTTTGTGCTCCTTAACCCCTTGAGTGCCCATGACGAGATGGTCTCGTCATGGGCCGCGGTTGCGCTGTGCCCATGACGAGACTATCTCGTCATGAGCCCCGCCCGCTAATGAAACGCCCGGCACAGGGCGTGGAAAGGGCGGGGCACTCAAGGGGTTAAAAACACCCGTCACTCCTCCTTTAGCTGCCACTTATCAATGCATAAACATATACATACTTTAAGGAACTTCTGCAATCCTGGCATCAGCACCTGCAAAATCCCATCAATCCTGCCTCTGTATCTCGAATTATTTCTATGCAGAATTTGATACCTTTTCTGTGTAATTCTGACGTGTGCTCAGTAGAAGTGGACCCCGTGAGCACCAGCAGACCAGGCAGCATAGTCAAAGAGAAGCAGTCTGTCTTCTACTGCGACTGTACAATACAGGCACTCATGGCTCTTGAGTGGGGACTAAAGGTCCTCATGAGGGAACTGGGAGCCATGGTGGAAGCCTGGAAGTTCAAGAGAACACTCTGTGCCATCTGTTGGAAGGGCATGCTATATTGCTAGAGTTGTGTCAATAGTAAATAAACAGTTTATGCCTCAGCAGCTTTGGGCATGATTCTATAAGGGCCGCGTGGCCAAAGGTAATTCGAAATCCCTTATAAACAGCAAAACTTTCTGTTTGGCATGGTTGGATGCAAAGAAATGTATTGCCTACAGAAACAATGTTTCATGACAATATAATTTCTTTCACAATATTGCTTGCACCATGTCTAATAAAAATGACTGATGAATCTTGTTGTAACATTTCCACAAATGGTTTGCTTTAACATCAGTTCTCTATTCTAGGACAGCTTAAACTGCTATTAGTGTTATCATTTATGCTGCTATGAAGGGTCACACTGTTGCTGATACCATACATTAACACATTTGTCCTCTTCCCGACAGCAGGTACAGCAGGTATGCATTTAGTATGGGTTTGATGGATCAGTGCACTAATGCACTCACTCTAGAAATCAGTGTTTGACTTCATGGTCACGAACTCATAGCCTGGAGAGCCCGCTCAGCGTTTCATCCTCATGAGGCTGATGAAATGAGAACTGTTAGTTAACATTAGACATGTTATTTCAGCACCTAGAAACTCAACTGTGAATTGGTGCTTTTTAAAAACACGTGTTATTAGAGAAGACACCTTTCGGTCCCTTCTGTAATATCAAAATTCAGTCCCTTTTAGGTAAACTGCATCACTTGCCATTTACTTAGGAGCCATATTTCCTCTAAAGCAGTTTGGCAGTGGAGCACTATAGAAGATATGCTATCTTTGCTTCTTAACCTGATAGAAAAGAACAGATGCGCTGAAGTCAATGGACATCCATTCACCAAATTGCCAGGGTTCGCTGAAGTGACATCATACCAAGATGGCACCATGGGGTTGCACTCTTGTCTAAACCATAGTCCTGCATCAATTCTCAATTTGCTGCAGAAAAGCTAAAGAAAAGGGAAGGATTGTAAACTATTGAAAGCAAACAGGATCTATTAATAGCCTGTTACCCACAGCTATCAAAAGTAAACAGGGCTGGTAATGATGTGTTATCTAGATGGAGTTGCAAGCAGAGGTAGGCATAACGTTTGGAATTTGCCTAAGTGAAACTCTGTGAAAATACAGCAACATTATGTGAATGTATGCATAATTATGTGAGGAGCATAACATAGGGGGTCATTACGATTGTGGAGGGCCAGCCACCAACAGCCTGTCCATTGTACTGCGGTTTTCCGCCTGCCAGATTACAATGGTGGGCGGAAACATGGCGGTCGGAAAGACCGGCCGCAGCGGTTTCGACAGGCAGTTATTTTCCGACCACCAGTCACAGCAGCCGCATTGCCCAGCATTGTGGTGGTGCCTGTCAGGCATCGCCGTCGGGATAATCATATCTCTTTTTGCCATTTGTGTTGTGGCGGTCCTCCCGCCACAAAACAGCTGGCAGAAACGGATTTGGGTGCCCGTAGCACGCCCCCTTTCATCCCTGGGCCTGGGGCAAGGGCACTGGGGGGCACCTATAGTGCCCCCTATATATGCCTGCACCATGTGGCAGGCACTGCATGTTGCCGGGCACGTGGTGCAGGGATGTGCAAGTGCTGTTTTTTTTGTATTGCGGCGTTGTCTGCTGTACGCATCTTTGCCACAATACAGTAGATAGGGAATGCGACCGCCAGGGTCACATCCTAATGCAGTCGGTGGGTAGTCTGCCTCATAGGTGACCGGTCCCACTACCGCAACGGTGGTGGAAGGACTGAAGTCTGTCCGCTATCGTAATGACCCCCTTAGTTCTCAGCTCTATTTTCTTAGTGCAGAATGGAGCCTTGCATCCAAAATGGACCTTCCTAATGCATTGTTAACTAAGAAAATAGTGCTAAATGCAACAGAATAGAAACAGCAGCAGCCAGCAGCCGCTCACACACATTTAGTTCTGTGTTCGTGTGCTCCAGCATCAGAATTTGTGTGCCAAATTACACATAATTACCCAAATGAGCTTAATCGTGTAATTTTCAATAATTTTGCATCAAAAGAGTAACACAAAATTACCAAAATAATTGCAATTACTCTGGCATAATAAAAATGTCACTCAGCCCTAGTTGCAAGGGATGGGCATGCAGGCCAAAGGTAAATCTAAGGGAAGATGCTGCTATCCGTGGACAGCGCTATTTTTCCAAGCTGAAATCTCGTCACCCTCGGCCGCTATTGCTTAATTTTGT
Organism: Triturus cristatus; assembly: GCF_964204655.1. Lineage (NCBI taxonomy): Eukaryota > Metazoa > Chordata > Amphibia > Caudata > Salamandridae > Triturus > Triturus cristatus. The sequence continues at coordinate 242,396,659 of NC_140582.1, forward strand.
CCTAACCTTACACCTGCACTATATTTCTTTCCCCTTTGCTAACAAGTTTCAGTCGGTTCTATATTTCACCATACTAAAAGGCCAACTAATTATCCTTCGTTCCTTTCCTCCGAGATTACACTTTCTGTTCAATGATTTTCTTTCATGTTTTATTTTAGGTAAATTTAGGGGGCTGTAAAAGGAGTACATTCAATGAACATTGACTAAGACATTGACTAAGACCTCTTAGGATCCTGTACATTATGTAATCCCAATATTTCACGAGTTTGCTGTCATTTATAGACAAAATGTCCCTAAAGAAAGAACAGTTTGTATCAGAAGGTATTTTATGATGTCACCCAGTGTTTCAGTCCTGCAGTCACTCATGTGTCTCCCTGAAGCCAAACATTAATGTGACATCTGGTGGGCCCAGTTTCAGTAAATATTGAGAACCTTTCTTGCATCCAAACCATTCATCATACTTATAGCCCAGGCTCAGCGACAACGAGCCTCCCCAGCAAGTATTTACAATGAGACAGAAATAAAGCTAGTCGCACCGTTCAGCTGGCTCATTTCTCTCCATTCACAAATTTGAAAGAGTGATCTTCCTGCGCACTGGCCTTTGACTTATAAAATCAGGGATCAAAGGAGTTGGTGCTCTAGTGAACATGAGTACCCCAAAGCGGCAGAGATGCTTTTGTTGCTCTGCTTTGTAATCTAGAAACTTAATGGCGTAAAAGTACAAACCATGGGGCATATTTACAAGCTGGTGATAAAAAATTATCGCCGCTTTTGCGGCCGTTTTCGGCTGAAAAGCGGCGATAATTTTATCGCCTAATTAGTAAGGCCACGCTAACGCGTGAAACCTTGCTTTAGCGTGGAGATTCCTAACGCCCAGCTATGCATCTCTAATGAGATGCAAAGTGGGCGTTCCTGACCTAACATGACAAGAGAAATGTCGCTATCAAGCCCCACGCTATGAAGCATAGTGGCAGGAAAAGTAGCGATAACCCCTGTTATCGCTACTTTCCTTACGCCTGCTTCAGGACTGACTTAGCCATGATATCCTATGGAAGGTGGATATCATGGCTAAATTTGTGAGTCCCTATCAGCAAGCTAATGCCACATTGCGTGAGATTATCGCTGGGTTTCCAGCGATAATCTCACATTAGGCAGTTAGTGTGAGGATTTTTATCGCTGAGGAGATAAGCGTTGCTAATAGCACACTATCTCAGAGATAAAAATCCACGTTACCCGGCGATAATTATCCTCACGCTAAGAGCGCTGAGCGATAATTATCGCCGGGTGTTGCTGATATGCCCCCATGTTTTGCATGGAATATTGTACTTAGCACGCAGCCTTGGTGCAGTGATCGAATATAAAAGAAAGAGATGCATTCCTACAAGTGCACGGAAAGGAGTTCTCTGTGGAAGTCTCATACCATGAAGCAGGCACTAGCAGGCACATGTTTTTTTGCACACATTGGCACCAAGAGATCCATGGGGAAGTGTGCGTGGAATAAATGTAGTCAGTACGTCAAATTGTTCAATTACTATGCTGTATTAATCCTCTTCCTCCTGTAGTTCTTCCTCATCCGCCTTCCTGCTGCAGAAATTCCAAGTGAGCAGTTCACTGCTCGGCAGAACAAGACTCCCTAGCTGAAATAAAAAAAGTTCTTAAAAGATGGCTCCAGATTACCCAGAATACCTTAAAGGAGGAACACTTCCTGACGTAATTGAGGCAAGGAAAAATATAATATTATCACAGAGTCTTCAAATATCTAGTGATTCAATCCTTTTGCGCTCTCAAGAAGTTCATGAGAAAGGTTGGACTTCTAAAATCAATTGTCCAGCAACTCAGAAGAGTGCTCCTGACGTGTGCATCCCTCGTGGAGTATGTACTCCAGGAGGGATACGCACATCAGGACCACTCTTCTGAATGACTGGGCTGGAGTATGTACTCCACAAGGGTTACGAACATCAGGCGCACTCTACCGAGTGACTGGACAATTGATTTTAGAAGTCCGACCTTGCGCATGTACTTTTTGAGAGCGTATAAGGATTGAATTACTTGAAATTTGGAGTCTCTGAGATAATACACACAGCCTTCATTTATTCTCGATTAGCCTTGATGAAGTCTGCTGGCACATTTGCAACATAGACGAAACATGTGTAGGCAAAGAATTGCACGGAGGTTTGAAAAAATAAAGGCTGTCAGTGAAAATGAACCATGGAACTTTTCGTTGACTTATTTGGGAGTGCTCGAAGTTTTTTGCCTAACCTGTGCAAACGACGGTTGATCGTAATACAAGAAAGCCTAGAACACAAGCCAGATACTGCAAGTGTGAATGTAATCAATGCTTTTGAGATCAAATATTATTTACAGAAGATAAACCCTGGTACCAAAATAAAATGCTGCTTCACTCCCTATGTGAAGACGGAAATGCATCATGAAAGTGTGGGGGTATTGACTGCAGTAAAAGGAGGAGAAGACAAAGGAACAGCTTGCAAAGTGTAATAGCAAGATAGAAAACCAAACAAAGCTTCCTGCTTGCCCAGTTACCACGATACAAAATCACACGGGAAACACCATTTTAAAGCCAGGCAGTGTCACAGGTAGGAAACCTAGGGTCAGAGCAAAAGAAAAATGATAAAGTAAGTAGATACTTTGACAAGTGAAAGTAAATCCCATCAGCCACTTAGGTAGCAACCCACATCATTTGAGATTTAGTGGCCTTTCTAGTGCCCTCTATTGAATCAGGGCCACAAAGTGAAAGGACCACAAGAACCTTACCATCACTTTAAGATATTGTATCTACCATGGTTCTTATTAATGTGGGTTATGTGTTAGTAGTGGTGAGGGAAGCAGTGCAACAAACAAAAAGTGAATATTAAAATCATCTACCGGAACAGATATGTAACTTTATTGGTTCTGTTCAAGTGACGAAATTAAAACCAGTGCAGGAGTAGTTTTGAAAAAATAACTGCTCAAGTCCAGCTAGAAAAGGGTCTACATGTTTCAGCCGCACGATTATATGGTAATCAGGCTTTGGTCAGGACCAATGAACTTTTGCTACTGCTATATATTCGTGGGTGATCCACAAAGTAAATACACAACAAAAAAGGAAATTATACAACCTACTTGGGTTGCAGATTTTTTCACTCTATGTCAATTTATCAGTAGTGTTCGTCCATTTGCCGTCAATGTACGGGAGCTCTCCTCACCTCACCCGGCATCCGCTCGGAGAAAATGAGGCCCCGCTCTGTCCGTCGGTACCTCGGTACTGGAATGAGCAGGATTGGGAGGCCAGAAAATCTGCAACCCAAGTAGGGTAATTTATTGTAATGTGGGAGCCACTTGCCCCCCCTCAGCCCCAGGGTCCGCACCCTCCCCAGGGCACAAATTAAGTAAAGGCGGGGGTCTATTGTAGCCACCTCTAGGGCCCTGGGGACTGCCAGCTCTCAGGGCCAGCCCCAGCAATGTCCCATGGTGCCCTCCCCTGGACATTGCAGTTTGCTATGGCATGGCAGTAGCACTGCTCCCACCATGCCATAGCAAACTCTGCTTCGCTTCATGGAAGTGAGAGCATTGAAAATGGCCAGCCCCCTACCTTACAAAACAAGAAATAATTTTAAAAAATGACCAAGCCCCTGGTGATGGGATCACCGGGGCAAAAATTGGCCTGGCGAGGGGGGCTCCCACTCCCTTAAGAAAAAGTAAAAAATGTGTTTAAAGAAATGCCCACGCCCCTCCTGTTACCTCCAGTAAGTCCTACACAATGGGATTGCTAAGAGGTCTTTGGAGGCCACGACCCCTTTCTCCATCACTCTTCAAACGCACCTCCTGGCACACTACTGGTTGGGGAATAAAGTCCACTTTACTCCAGAGGGACCTTGGGATCCAAGAAGCCCTCCTGGTACCTCCTGTAAGTCCTACGCAATGGAATTCCTGAGAGTTGGTGGGAAGCCCAGACCCCTTTCTCCACCACTCTGCAACTGGCCTGCTTGTTAAAAAACCTTAGAAAATCACTTAAAAAACACAGGTTTCAGGGACGTTATAGTTAGAAACTAGCATTTAAAAAAACCTTAGAAATTCACAGATAAAAGGTTAGAGGGACGTTATAGTTAGTCTGACATTTCACTCGTACAAAACCAGAGAAATTCAGACATTATAGTTAGGTGAGTTAACTATAACTCACACCCCCACAATGCACTGTTTATGACCTCACATATTACACCACTAACGACATGGTCAGTGACATCACTCATGACATCTCAAATTACATCACTCATGATATCAGTGATGACATCATCCACAGTATCTCTGGCGCCCCCACTCACACCCCTATAGAATCTTTTATACACACACTGCAACTCCCACACAACCATTCACAAACACATTCACAGAGCCATATCAGTACTTACACACCCACTCACTGATTCATTGATCTATACACAGATCTACTCAGTTACCCACTCAGTCACTAATACAACCATTGACATATTCACTCATACAGCCATACAGGCACTCACACACTGAGTGAGTCACCCATAGAACTATTCACACACCTAGACACTCACCCATACAGTCCATCATACAGCCACTTACTCACCCAAAGAGTAACACAACCACCCACTTACTTACTCATACAAAAAGTAACACATACTCAATCAGCTATACAGTCACTGACAGAAGTGTGCACTCATCTATATATCCACTCTCACATTCACTCACTCATGCATAAAGTCACTCATATACCCCGTCACTCATGTATACAGCCTTTCAAATACTCAGTTACTCACCCATACTGACACGTGCACTTTGACAAAGCCATACAGACACTCACTCACCCATACGACTTCTCACACATGTAACAGTACCCCATCCAGCCACTGACTCACCCACTCACTGATCCATACAGGCAGTCACACACCTCCTCACACACAAACACAGATACCCAGACAACCATAGATGTAGTCAGACAATCAATCAATCACTCATTTAGTCATTCACTCATACACCCACTGATTCACCAATACACCTTGGTATATATATTTACCACTCATAAACATTTAAAAAACACTCCCAGTCACTGGATGATATTATTACTGATGTCATCAGCGATGTCACTGACCATTTCATGAGTTATGTAGTATGTGAGGTCATAAGCAGTGCATTGTGGGGGCACTAGTTATAGTTAGCTCAGCTAACTATGATGGCTACATTTCTCTGGTTTTGTACGAGTGAAATATCAGACTAACTATAACGTCCCTCTAACCTTTGTTTTTTTCCATGAATATAATTAGCTGCAAAAGTGCTGAAAACATAACTGCTGTCTGGGTGTGTGCATGAATATATAAGCAATGCTTTCACTGTTTACTACAAGTCTCATTAGCTCTATCCTATTATTAACAGGAATATCACTCACAGTATGGGTATATAAATGACCATAACAGTCTGCAAGTGCACATGTAACGAACTAAGGGGCATATTATCAAGAACGCGTTAAAATTATCGCTGCTTTAGTAGCAGGAAACTGACGCTAAAGCGACGATAATGGGCTTGATAATATGCCCTTGAGAATTCTAATAGACACCCGGGTTCTGGTGTCAAGGACATCAAACCTGGGCTTCTATTGGAAGTCTCAAGGGCATTTTATCAAGCCCATTATCGCCGCTTTGGCGGCAGTTTCCTGCCGCCAAAGCGGCAATAATTTTAATGTTGTTCTTGATAATATGCCCCTAAAACGTTTAAGGGCATTTTTACTTTTTTAACCACAAAGCAACATGCTCTATGCCTTACTTACAGACTAGCTCATTAGTCAACTTTTTGCAGTAAAACAACACTTTAAGCATTCATAACTAATGTTTTTGATAACAAATCAATCTGGCACTAAAGGTGCTCACTCACAAATCACAGTACAAGAACTCAGGTATATTTAAAGTAGTACATATATGGATAGGTCAGTATCTTCTGTTATTATTAGTTGCATATTTCACTTAGTGCATGAGTATCTCTATAAGTAACCCACCAGATATTTCTGAAAAGATGGTAAGTAGTAGGATATATAACTGCCTATCCAAGTGGTTGTGATACTATTTTAAAATATGAGATATGTGAGTGTGTGCATGTATATATAAGCACTCCTACAATTGAGAGGAAGGTTACCCCTGGGTACTTTTAGGCCTAAGAGGAGGGGAGAACGACAAATGAATAAAGAAGGACCTCTTATCTGACCTATCTTTTTCCTGTGGGAATTAATCTCTTATATATTACACAAACCCCCACATTTTCACAGTTACTCAAAAACCATTTTAATTTCTTTGTATGTCATTTTATTTACTTTTTTTATAAAATTAGAGACAAAAATATACATAACAATATATTCACAATTATCAAATAAACATCTGATTCACATGTAAAACATACACTTTGTTTCCTCAAACATTAGACAGCGTATTTGTATAGAAACAAGAGTTTTTGTTTAGAGACCCCAAAAAAAGGAAAAAGGGATTATAAGAAAAACATCACATCCACATTCTCACTTCTCATTCACTCCTACATACTAACAAACATTTTCCGCAAATCACTTTTCATTAAAAACCAACAAACCCTCTCTGAATTGAGATCCTACTTCGATAATACTACAGGCAAAATTAATCTCTATCCATAAGATTTTAACACTTATTGACATGCCCTTAGAATTCTGAGGTCATGAGGTTTTTAAATCAGATTCTTCTGAGGATCTCTTCAGAGTGTGGTTGTTGTGTCTGGTCGGTCGACGTACGTTTCGGAGACTAACTGTAAGTACCGTGTCTCCTTCTTCAGGACCAAAATGTTCTTCCAGAACTCACAGAAATTCTGCGTAATGAAAGAAAGGGGTTCTCTATATATCGATCGGAATTGCCTCTGTTATCTCGACACCTGTTCCGGGCTTCTACTGCTCTGACGGGGACTGTGGTATTCTCAAGGTCCTTAATGGCTATATGGTATTTATCTTGGTACGTGGGGCCATGGCTCATTCATACATGTCGCCCGTTCTTCATCACCGAGTATACTCGGTGATGAAGAACACGGAAAGCGCCGCTAGTTGGGAGATTGAATAACGGACATCTATGAGCTAAACTCTGCATGGATACAGGTTTTACATACAGCACTCAAGTCTACTGCATCGAAACAAATTTGGATGAAACTGCAACAAACCATCAGATGCGGTGCAATTAATCGTTCTTGCTGTATTCGCGAACGGGCGACATGTATGAATGAGCCATGGCCCCACGTACCAAGATAAATACCATATAGCCATTAAGGACCTTGAGAATACCACAGTCCCCGTCAGAGCAGTAGAAGCCCGGAACAGGTGTCGAGATAACAGAGGCAATTCCGATCGATATATAGAGAACCCCTTTCTTTCATTACGCAGAATTTCTGTGAGTTCTGGAAGAACATTTTGGTCCTGAAGAAGGAGACACGGTACTTACAGTTAGTCTCCGAAACGTACGTCGACCGACCAGACACAACAACCACACTCTGAAGAGATCCTCAGAAGAATCTGATTTAAAAACCTCATGACCTCAGAATTCTAAGGGCATGTCAATAAGTGTTAAAATCTTATGGATAGAGATTAATTTTGCCTGTAGTATTATCGAAGTAGGATCTCAATTCAGAGAGGGTTTGTTGGTTTTTAATGAAAAGTGATTTGCGGAAAATGTTTGTTAGTATGTAGGAGTGAATGAGAAGTGAGAATGTGGATGTGATGTTTTTCTTATAATCCCTTTTTCCTTTTTTTGGGGTCTCTAAACAAAAACTCTTGTTTCTATACAAATACGCTGTCTAATCTTTGAGGAAACAAAGTGTATGTTTTACATGTGAATCAGATGTTTATTTGATAATTGTGAATATATTGTTATGTATATTTTTGTCTCTAATTTTATAAAAAAAGTAAATAAAATGACATACAAAGAAATTAAAATGGTTTTTGAGTAACTGTGAAAATGTGGGGGTTTGTGTAATATATAAGAGATTAATTCCCACAGGAAAAAGATAGGTCAGATCAGAGGTCCTTCTTTATTTATTTATATAAGCACTCCTCTCAGTTTCTCACTGGCTGTGTCACTGTTCTTCTATTAATAATCATATACGTTGTAGTATGCATGTTAGAATGCCTATATATGTGGGCATAAGTGTCTGCAACTCCATATGTAACTCAGTTAAACTGAAAAAATATATTTCAGCTCTAAATAACAAAGCCCCCTGCTCTAACCCCTACCTATAGCCTACCTAATGATTCAGTTTTCTTATCTAAAAGGGAACTGTAAACTTCCTTTGCTAATTGTTCTACTTTTCCTTACTTATATAACATAGGTATTATTTATATTCCTTTCTAGTAGTTATAAACATGCTACTCACTTTCATTCATGTTATATACAATAATCCCTGTAGTCAAAGATTTTCCATTAAACTACATCTTACCACACATACCTGTTAAGTGTGTGTGCTGGTCTGTATATTTTTTCTCTCAATATCAGTTAGAATTTATTCTCAGTGAGAATCTGCAAAAACCATGCAAAAGAATGGTACCCGACTTTCATACAAGGCAACCTTTAATGGCAACCTTTTCAACTGTACTCTGAAGGTTACTCAGTCACAAAGCGAAGCACAATCTCTCTTTCATATTTAATTTATGCTATAGATCTTCTGCCTGGTTCTTATTCTTAGCTCTTTCCAACACTCCTTAAAAGATAGCTTAATTCCATACTGGTTTTTGCCAGATCCGTCCATGGGGCTCAGCCCCCCCCCCCCATGATTCAGATCGGAGTGCGAAATTCATTTTTGCAAACAATCCCATATATACTCCTATTTGAATATTTGAATAGAAAAATCTCTTCACACCTAATCATTGTTTCAATTAATTTTTGCACTAGAACTCCAGCTACAAAGTCACAGTCTAGTCTTTTCCTTTCCCTTCCTCCTATTCTGCTAGAGCTCTGCTACCATGGTAACATAATTTAAAACATTCTCTAGGACCAGTAGGTCAGACGTTCATAACAGTTTTTGCAAGCACCATGCGGACTTGTACAGCAAATACAATAGGTGTGGTTGAATTAGTTAAATAATACATATATCCCAAACAGCAACAATTGTTCAACTTTCTCAAACTCCAATCCAACATCTATGTACTTTTCTCACAAAGTCATAACCTAGCTTCATACAGCAACATATTTAGAACAACCAGTTTTGGGGCATATTTACGAGTCCCTATCCCCACCAGGACATCACATAGTGATGTTCTTGTGGCAACAGGGGCTTCAACTTATTCACAAGGTGGTGTTAACCTACTTAACGTGGCCTAACGCTGCCTTGTTAAATAAAGCACCCTTTCATGCTATAATTAGCGTGGAAGGGGTGGGCAATGGGTGTTGGGCTGGACATTCCACCGCCACACCCATTGATTTTGACACTGCCCCATATTTACAAAGGTAGCATAAATATGGAGCAGCGCCAAAATTATGACCAGGAAAAACCTTGGCTTACCCTGGTGAAACAAGAAGAAATGCTTTATTTCTCCTTGTTTTTGCTGTTTCTATGTGTGTTGTATTGTGCAGCATACACATAGAAACAGCAAAACACCATTGATTATTTATGTGCAGGAAGGTGTCCCTTAATGCACATAATTTTTTTTTTTTTAAATGACGAGTTGCAACTTCTATGTATGCTGCATAAAGAAGCACACATAGAAGTTACAAATCACCATTTCAAATTGTTTGTGTGCAGGAAGGGACATCTTCCTGCACATAAATAATACTTCCCATCAATGCAGGCACCCTTGCACTATGGCGCAAGGGCACCTGTGTTGGCGCTAGGCAGCTGCAATTAGCACCAGCACAGGGGAAAACACAGGGCTGCACCGTATTCTTATAAGTACGGTGCAGCCCTACATTTCAGAAGTGGCGGAGCGCAGGGTTAAGCCAACAAGGCTAATGCCATGCAGAGCCACTTCACTTGTAAATATGTACTTACAAAATGTGTACTTTTAAATTGTTCCTACTACCCTCCATGTTCAACTGCCTTGCTCTTCAAAACTGCCTCATTCAGCTACAACCTTCTACAGTGTGCTACTGCTCCATCCTTCAAAATGGTTAGAGTGTGGAATGTGGGAGAGAGGGTTAAAGTGGCAGCAATTGCTTCCATTGGTTGAAAGCAATATGAATAACCAGCATCCACACCTCTTGATTGTGTACTGTGGTGGGAATGATCTGGGCACACTTACTGGGGTAGGACTGGAAATCCTAATGAAAGATACCTTTGGACAAATGATGAATCCTTTCCCTCAAATTGCCTCGTTGTTCTCTAAAATATGCCAGAGGCAGAAATGGAACTGGTCATCTCAATTTTGTCCTCATTAGACAAAGCCAAGAAGCATGTTAATAAACTGTTTCAGTATTTCTCAGACAATATAACATGGGCTCTATCTACAATAACAACCGGTGCTTCAACATGCATGAAATATATAGAAGAGATGGTGTTCACTTCACGAATGAAGGCAACAGTGTGTTTCTGACCAACTTGAAACTCTGCATCCGCTCGGATATGTAGTCATCATATACACACAATAAGCACAGCGGCTCTTCTCAAGCTGCCCTATTTCCCAAACACTTGTTAATTGTAACTGTAAATCCTTTTTACAAAAACTTTTCATGAATCAAAGGCTCCAACGTGGATCCACAAACCAAAAGCACCCATTTAATTCAAAAGCGCATATTTAATATTTCTAGTAGAGTGTTGTGAATGGGTTTCACACTGGGTATAAGAGTGTCTATTTGGGTATAATTTGACATGCGTATGTGTCTCTATGCATATCTGAGTGGGTGTAAGAGTGTCTGTAGGGTTATATGAGTAGGTGTGAGACTATCTATATAGGTTTGTGAGAGGGTGTGATAGTGTCTTTCTGGGTATAACAGTGGGTGTTAGAGTGTTTCTGTGAGTATGTGACTAGTTGTGAAAGTGTCTATATAGGTATGTGATTGGGTGTAATGGTGACTGTATGGCTATGTGAGAGGGTGTGAGAGTATCTGTAAAGCTGTAAGAGTGAGTGTTACAGTTTTTGTATAGGTTTGTCAATGGGTAAAACACTGTCTGTATGGGTTTGCAAATGGGTGTCACAATATTTTTATGGGCATAAGAGTGGGTGTAAAAGAGTGTGTATGGATATCTAACTGATTGTGAAAGTGTCTCTATGGGTGTAAGTGTGAGAGTGTCAGAATGGGTTTCTGAATGGCTGTAACAGTGTTTGAAGGGGATGTGAATTGGTGTGACACTTTCTGCATGGGTATGTGAGTGGGTGTGAGAGGATCTGTGTAGGTTTATGAATGGTATGACAGTGTCTGTATGGGTTACTACATGGATTTGACAGTATGCATGAATGTAACAGTGAGTGTCTGTATAGATGTGTGAGTGGGTGTGAGAGTATCTGTATGTATAGGTGAGTGAGTTTGAGAGTGTTTTATAGGTGTGAGAGTATGGACATAAGAATGAGTATGACCATGTGTGTATGGGGTTGTGAATGGGTGTGTCAGTGTCTTATGGGAGTAACACTGGGTCTGAGAGGGTCTCTATGGGTATGTGAGTGGGTGTGAATGTGTCAGTAAGATTGGGTGTGAGACTCTGAGTATGGGTTAGTGAATGTGTTTAACAGTGTTTAAATGGCTATATGAGGGGGTGAGAGTATGTCTATACACATAAGTGTGAGTGTGAAAGTCTCTGTATAGGTTTATGAATGAGTTTGACATTGTCTGTATGGGTTTGTGAATGGGTGTGAGTGTGTCTTGATGGGTATGTCAGTGGGTGTGAGAGTGTCTGTATAACTGTAAGTATGGGTTTAAGAGTCTCTGTATAGATTTGTCAGTGGTATGACCATGTCTCTATGGGTTTGTGAATGGATTGTGACAGTGACTGTATGGGTGGAATACTGGGTCTGACAGAGTTTTTTTGGTGTGTGGGTGGATGTGAATTTGTCTTTATGGGTGTAAGTGTAAGAGTCTCTGTATGGGTTTGTGAATCGGTGTAAAAGTGTCTGCAGAGTATTCTGTCCAGCGGGTCAGGCTGTAGGTGCATTCAAAAGTCCTATGGGAATTAACATGGGGCTAACAGATTTTGGGACCCCCCCTTTTTCTCAGCCCCTGCTTAGCACATCACCCCAAAACTTTTAAAGTATACCTTTCGTAAAGGTTCATCAAGCGGCACCAAAGTTATTGGCAAAACAAAAGACGCTCTTCCTATGGAAACTGGGCCCTAACCATAACTACCCCCCACTGGGGACCACAAGTAGGTAATATATACATTATATATATATATTTCATGTTAAATTATTCATGAAATTGACCTATAGCACTGCTCAACGCGGCATTTATGCCGGTATTTTGCTTTGGATTATAGCATCGGATTATATTGAAAATAATATTTATATTTGTATATTGGTCAACATATTTATTGTTCCAAGCTAATATGATTCAATGAGGACATTTTAAATGACAACAAGCATTTATGCATGCATTATATTGAGTGGTAGCTGAGTATTTTCTCTATCTTCATGAATTTATTCGAGCACTTGCACTTTAAAAAGCGGGACACTCTGTTGAGCGCTGTCGTGATCAAGGCCGCCTTTACGGCCAAACGCGTAGTGGGAGAAGACTGAAAAAAATAAAAATAATTGCACATTTGAAGGTCTGCACCCGTCTTTTTCAAATTGGATGCATCGCGAGTTTAAGTGATTTATATATATATATATTTTGATAGAAAAACAGACATTTGAGGTGAGCAGATCTAGAGTGTTGCTGGTGTTGAGAGTGCTCCATACAGGAGCTGCTTTCCACCTAAACTTGAGAACTACCCAGAGTTCTCTGCTTCTTTTTTGCATATATATATATATATATTTTACAACACCATGTGAAATCTCTCAGATCCTATATACAAGATACAAGTGACTTTATTCGAAAAATTGAAGAAATAAGGTGGCATGAGGATTATTGCCTTATTGCCTTGGATGTTACAGCTCTTTACACTTGTATACGCAACCATGATGGAGTTAGAGCTGTTGAGCATTTTCTGGCCAATCGACCCATGAAGTTTGCAAAACATAATCAGATGTTATTAGATCTCCTAACATTCTGTTTAGAAAACAATTTGTTTTTGTATAACAGCCAAATTTACCAACAGGTACAAGGTGTAGCCATGGGGGCCAGCTTCCCTCCTAGTTATGCTTGTCTCTTTATGGGATGGTGGGAGGAGCTGGTCCTCATGAAACAATATGCACAGACCTTTGAAAACAACGTAGTCGCATGGTTGCATTTTATTGATGATCTTTTTGTGGTGTGGAAAGGGCCTATGCAATGTGCACATGATTTTGTTGCTATGATTAACATGAATGACCTCAATCTTAAGTTTACATATGACATAAGCAGGGAGTTTCACATTTCTAGACACGAAGATATACATCACCCCTATGGGTCTTGCTACAACTTTATTTAGAAAACGGACAGCGGGTAACTCGATATTGCACGCGACAAGTGCCCACCCTCTCCACTTGATTAACAGTATCCCATACGGGGAAATGGTAAGAATAAAAAGAATTTGTAGTGAAGAGAATGATATGCAAGAAAAACAGGAAGAATGTAGAAATAGATTCTTGCAACGTGGGTATAAGAATTGTGTAGTTGAAGCAGCAATATTTAAATCCAGATCAAAAGCAAGGCATGACTTATTACAATACAAATCCAAGTCTAATATCATGGTGAAGGACAGGATAAGGGAACCTATTAGACTTATTCTAGGATACAGTAGACAGGAAGGACAAATTAGAGCAATAATAAGACGCAATTGGCCAATACTAAGGGGAGATCCTGTTATAGGTAGAGCCTTGCCCAAAAAACCATCTATTTAATTTAGAAAAAGTGCATCCATGGGCAATGCATTGGTGAAAAACAACCCGGAAGAAATGGAACCCAGTACATGGCTAGCCCCCAGAACAGGATTTTACAAATGCGCCCAATGCAAAGCATGTCAATACGGTGTGAAAACTAAAAGCTATCAAACGGCTTTTAGCTCTAAGAAACACACCATACCGAAATATTTGTCCTGTAAAACAGATTTTGCTGTCTACGCACTCACATGTAGTTGCAATCTAACTTATATAGGCAGCACTAAGCTACCAGTTCAGAAAAGAATCTTGCAACACATGCGAGCCATTACAAATAAAGATCCTAGTTATCCTGTTGCTAGGCACTTTAAGGAACAGCATCAAAGTAATCTTAAACACTTTAAATATCATGTGTTAGACTCAGTGCCTTTCACCAAAAGGGGAGGTAATAGGGAAAGTAGACTCCGGCGACTGGAAACCAGATATATTCTGGAAATGGATACTAAGCATCCTAAGGGCTTAAATGTTTGTGAGGATTTACATACATATCTATGATACAAACCCTTCCATGCACATACATTATATTCCATGTTATAACAATATCTGATTAGTTTCCATTCAATCACACAAATGTATTCTTAATGTAACTTTGTTGAGACTTTATTAGATTATGGGAGCTTTTTTATGAATATTTTAGGAGAATTTTAGCTAATTTATTGACAATTTTAGGTTGGAATGATTTTATAATTTGCATTTTATATATCATTTTGTGGGAATCAACCTATTACTTTGTTCATAGATTATCCATGGATCTACTTCTTTCTCCCGTGTATCATATTCTTTTTGGATTATTTACATGACATTATTGACATCCTAGTCCTTTTGTTACGGTATTAATATCTTAAAATACCTAATAATAGTCGTATGTCGACTATATCATATTATCTGCGCTTTCTTTGCACATAAGCACTTCTATGCACTATTTTTTGCACATTTGCATATTTATACACAGTATAAAACACAATATATAATAAAATAGTTTAAATTGGGGTCTCGTTTTTTAGAACAAATAGGGAAATGGGGGCATTTCTCTCTTTTATGCACTTAGACACTTTATACAAAGCAATTTAACATGGTTCTACATGGTGGAGTTACATATCTTGGATGATTGTTATAGGGTCATTTAGAGAGGTCAAGTTGTATTTATACTGTGATATACCCGTCTATTACTGTAATCAAGTTGGTGAAAAAATAATATTTTCCCCATCAGGTTTGATTATCATTATCAGGAATCCAATAGCTTTATTTTAATTCATTTGAATCTATTCTATGAATTGTATGTTCACTGATATTTAAATTTATGATATTGGTTTTAACCTATTATATTTACAACACATCCTGATGCATTAAGCTAATTACTTAAGCATTGTATGCTATATATATTTGTAACTCTTCCTTATGTAGTAATTCTTTCATGCCTACATATTGCTGATTTTTTGCACTATTTAAAGAGGTATGCCGCTCATGCGCTGTTGTGTGATCAAGGTCGGTGTATCCGGCTGAAACGCGTCATGGCGACATGGTGGTGAACTAATAAACATCACTTTCAGACGAATCTGGGTCTGCTCTTGCTTTCCGGCAAACAGAAGGAGTTAAGGCAAGGACTATGGATATATATATATATATATATATATATATATATATATATATATATATATATATATATATATATATATATATATATATATATATATATATATATATATATAACTTTCAGCAATCCTGTCTCTTTCCTTGTCAAACAGGTACAGACCACACAGTGCCAAGTAAATAAAGCGTGCTAGTTTATTCTTCCACGGTCAGCATAACGTTTCGGCTGTTGACACACAGCCTTGATCACATGACCCCCCAGTGACGCACATGGTTTATATACAGGTCGTGATTGGATTCTAATCAGTTACAATTGCGATTGTTGTTGAAAAAGCAGTAGAGCTAAACAAAATACTTCGATATTAGAAATACTTGTTAAAATCCATAAATACATAAATAACTAAAACATCATCATAGTTAAATATATAATCACCAATAATATGATAAAATTTCATTTAAAAAGATTTTTTTATCATTTGATATATAGGACCTTAAAATGAAAGAAAAAGGCCTACATAATAGGGTTTTTATACTGGGATTTGTATATTTCTCCCCTGATTTTTTATCTGTGCCGTAGTGACACGATAAATTCCCTATTGCATGAATACTGCTCTAATACATATTGTTCCAAAAAATAAGGCGTAACTGGTCACTATAAAGTGCAAATGCCTGAAATATTGTCTCACAGTGAGATAAAGTGCAAACAGTGTATACAGAAAAATTATATTCTATATAACATCCCAAATCACGACACTGATAAAATAAGTGCTAAAAAAAGTGAGAAAAAAGACTAAAATTTTAACAGATATTATCTTTCTGATGCCTAAAAATGACTGTTCCTAAATCAATAAACATGATCTATTAGTTGGATGAAATTCATTGCATTACATTCAAGAAAAACTATCACGAATATGTAAACAGATAAGATCCCCCAGTTCTAAGATTTATGATGTTAAAAGCATTTGGAAATCTTTAAAAATAAGTTAACTCCATAGTGAATACAGATAGAAGGATGCACGGGAAAGAGTGAGATATTCCAAAATATCATAAAATATCTCATAAACAGTTACTCTTATTACAGATATTCTCATAAAAAATTATGTAAATCCTCTCCTGTGTTTAATCCTTTCGGAATTCTAGTATCCAAGAGAAGAATGTATTTGGATTCAAGTTGCCTGAGTTGTTTCTCTCTGTTGCCGCCTCTTATATTCTTTTTCACGGAGTCAATTACATAATAGCATGGTCATTTAAATTTTTATTATGTACTAATTTAAAATGACGAGCTACCGGATAAGCATCATCGGAATTGACTATCGCTCTTAAATGTTGCAGGATACGGTTAAACACCTGTAGCTTCGTACTGCCCACATATTTCATTTTACAGGGGCATTCCAACACGTATACTGCATAATCCGTGCGGCAAGTAAAGAGACTTTGAATTTTAATGGGATTTTTCTCAAAAATACTAATGTATTCAGTGGTATTGATGCCAAACTTACAAGCCCTGCATGAGATACATCTGTGGAACCCCGATTTGTTGGATAACCAAGTGGTGGAAGTAGTTACCTCAGGGTTAGATTTGACTAGTGCATCTCTCATTGAGGGCGCTCTTCTAAAGGTAATGAGAGGATTGCTCGGAATTAAGGGAGCTAAAGTTATATCTGTTTTCAAAAGTGGCCAATGTTTTGTAATAATACCCCTTATTTTCTTTTCTTCAACATTATAAGTTGTGATAAGTCTGACTCCACCTTGGTTATTCGGTAAATCCTCATCCGTATTTATTTGTCTCTTTTTTTTTGAGGTAGCAGTTGTGTTCAAACATTCTTCTCTAGTACGGTTGTTCGCCTTATCTTTAGCCTGAATTAACTCTTTTAAGCGGTAGCCTCGAGCTAAAAATCTCAATTCGGCCTCATCCTGACATTTTTTCAGATCCTCATCAGAGCTACAGATTCTACGCATGCGGAGGAATTCACCGTAAGGTATACTTTTTATAAGGTGACCAGGGTGAGCACTACTGGCATGGAGGATTGAGTTCCCTGCTGTTAACTTTCTATGTAGCCTGGTCTGAATTTCGTTATCCCTGATGTAGATTTCCACGTCCAAAAATTGGACAGAACATTTGTTAATATCAGCAGTGAATTTCAGGTTCAAATTATTCTGGTTTAATACATTGATGAAGGAGGTCACAGATTCTTCGGTACCCTTCCATATCATACAAATGTCATCGATAAACCGCCAAAATTCAATCACATTAGTGTCAAAAATTGTTTTGTGGGTACCTCTGAGGACTTGTTCCTCCCACCATCCAACATGTAGGCAGGCATATGATGGGGAAAAACAAGCCCCCATGGCAACTCCTCTCTGTTGCTGATAGATCTCCTTATTAAATAGGAAGTAATTGTTCTCTAAACATATTTGTATCATACGTAATATCATAACATTGTGTTTGCAAAAATCAATGCTACGCTTATCCAAAAAATGTTTAACAGCATTCAATCCATCAGTATGATGAATACTAGTATATAGGGTACATATGTCCATGACTACTAACACATAATCATTTTCCCATTTTACTTCCTTTAACTTGGATAAAAAATGTCCTGTATCTTTTATAAAAGAGGGTAAATTTTCCACTGATTCGTGCAAAAAATAATCTACATATTTCGATACGGGTTCCAATAGGCTCCTTTGAGCCGAAATAATCGGTCGCCCTGGAACCGGCACTACCTGCTTATGAATTTTAGGGATAAAATAGAGAGTCGGTGTGATTGGAAATTCATTCTTGAGGTAACCCAATTCTTGTTTGCTTAAAAGGCCATCTCTTTTCCACTGATTTAATTCTTTAAACACATTTTCTTTTAAGTTCTTCACATCCATAGCTGAACTTTTTCTGTAACATAAAGTATCTTCCAAATGTCTTCTTGCTTCTTCCATGTAAAGTGTACGTGGCCAGATAACAATATTGCCTCCTTTGTCGGCCTTGTTGATGATTAAATTAGAATTGTTTCTTAATTTTTTCATAAGTTTCGCATATTGTGCTTCCATATATTTGTATCTCCTTTGTTTGCGAGATGACATGATTTGTAGTGTTTTCAATTCTTCTACTACTATATCGTTGAAAGTGTCAATAGCGTCTTTAGGCATAAGTGGTATAAATGTTGAAGGAGGTTTAAAATTGCTTTTACATGGTAGGTTGCTAGTTATGCCCATGGATGTTAGATTTTCCTGAGTAGTGTTTATATTGCTTACATCATCTGTAGATAAGGCAAGTATAGTTTTCAAAATACCAACATCTGCTGCTTGAAATTTTTTTATGGGTTGTTGTGTTAGAGAAATACTAGTTGCTTGTTCTTGCACTTTATTGAGCTTGTAGTATTTCTGTAGTTTTAATTTTCGAATAAATTTGAAAACATCAATTCTTGTTTGTATGTAGTTAAAGCTGTTGCGAGGACAGTAGGACAGACCCAGAGATAGAAGTTGGGACTCTGCTTTAGATAGCTCCATATCAGATAAGTTTACTACCGTGTTGTCCGGGGTTGATGGTATAGAATTATTATTTACCACTTCTTTCCCCTGCCTCTCTTGGCGAAGCCTCGCCCTCTTGCATTTCCGCCTTTGTTTGCGCCGCTCATTTTTGCTGATGCTTCTTTTTGTTGTAGCCGCGGCCTTAAGGTTTGTCGTCTGTCCTCTATTAAAAAACCCAACTCTTCTGAAGGTGAGTAGTTTGTCGCTGTTTGTATTGGTGTGGTATTTGTGGAATCTCCATCTTCTGAATCCACACTACTAGTCGCTGGACTGGAATCCACATCCGAAACCTCATTATCAGTACTGTTTTGAACTGAAACTGTAGGGGTCTTTTCTACTAATGCCTGTCTTTTTACTGAGTCATACTTGCGGGCAAATGTGAAAATTCTCCCTGTTTCGTAATCGCGTTTATCACGGGCAAATTTGAATTGTTTGCGTGTTCTTATGGTTTCTTCATATTTGACCAGGCGACTGCTTATTTCATCTCTACTCTTTTTTATGAATTCTTGGTTTTCATGTTGATCCAAGTCCTGATTAAGTTGCTCTAGCTCCTTCAAAATTTCTTTGCGGTCTATTTCAGCGTACTTTATCAGGATGCATACCATGTTCATTGATGCTTCCAAATTATTAGTCGCCCATTCCTTCAGCATTAAGGGGTTAGGGTTTTCAAACGATGGAGCTATCAAAACCCTTAACCCCCGTGGTACTCGTCCTACTTCTTTATATTGCTCTAATGAACGTTTTTCCCACCATTTGGTGATTTCATTACGAAGCAACTTTTCCAATTTCTTTGTTAAGGTTTTAACATCATTTGAGGTTTTTAAATCTGTTTTGTCCATGCGAATATTGTCATTCATATTCGGCAAATTAAGGAATAAGGCATCTGCTAAATATATATTACGCTTTGTCATCAATATACATGCACTCTCAAAGTATAGTGTTAGAAAGAAACTCTTTATTGCTCGCTACGCGTTTCGACAACTTAATGTCTTGATCACACGAATGGAAAGGCAAACAAAGACGTGCATATGTAAACATTGGAAAAGGAAAAACATATGCACGTCTTTGATGACAAAGCGTAAATTGTGACAGCCGGGTAGGGCATACCGGCATAACGCACCACCTGACGATGGGCTCAATCCTGGAATGACCCGATCTGTGGACTGAATACAATGGAAGGATTTTGAGCCGGCCGCGGACATCGGAATACCAGCAGAAGAAGTATCAGAGGACAACCAAGGATCAGCAAGGTTCCCAACCTTCAGAGGTAAGCCCGTCCCCGGTTGTTGCACTTCGGCGGGAACGCACGCTTTAGCCTTGTGCTCGGGCAGCTTTTCCGTACGGGTGCGGCAGAGGGGACGGTCTACTTACGTCTCTGGGGAGGGTTAGGAATGGCGGAAGATCCACAAGTGAGGCACGGAATGTGAAATTATATCGCATCATAAATATTGGCTTTCGGATACAGCCCGAGCTTTGTATCATTCGAAGTGCCTACATGTTTGTACTGACAAACGGATATAACACGTGTTCCCTTGAAAAAACGAAAAACATTACAGTGGCATCAGGAACCCCTCAGTACAAGGGGGAAGTATAGTGCTAAGGAAGTAACTCTGAGAGGAATTACTCTATGAGGCGGTAATACGCTTTAATTCCTCACAATACAAGTCGTGCGTTGAGTGTTTGAATTCAAGTCAAAAGCATAACCTTTTCAACAGTAACACAATGGAAGAAGTAAATGAGAGGCGCAAAGCTGCACAATTCTTATTTGCAAGAGCACCTGGCAAAGGGCGATCTACAATAATACCAGCCCAAGACAAAGATAATACTCTGAGCAGTCAACTTAAAAAATATGAGAAGTTAAAGAGACAGGAAACTTCAAAATGGTGGGAAGCTATTTCCCTTCAGGACTATGTCGACAAATAAATGGTTCCACGAGGCTTGAGAATATATATAACTCCCTTTCATGAGTCACCTAACCCACATATGTTGGATGAGTGGGAAAATTCAGCTGCTAGCTCACGGAGAATGTTGAGCATATTAATAAAATATGCTTGGGAAGATAGGGAAAAGATATTAAAGGAAATTCTGGAGCTTGAAGATGATTTGAAGAAAAATGAAGATCAACAAACCATTAATAAATTTAAGGAGGATCTTAAAGGAAGATTACAGAAACATGAAGAAGAAATAAATCTTTGCAAACAAAGAAAGTTACACAGAGTAGGCCTGGGCAAAATTTCCGTTCCGTTCGCGGAATTTGCGATAATTTGGCATTTCCGCATTCCGCGGAGAGCGCGGAAATGTCAAAATTTCCGCATTCCGCAGCTTTGCGATAATTTGGTACTTGCTCGCGCTGTAAAATAATACATTCTCACGCGCGCGCGATCGCCTTACCTGAATCCCCGCGTTCGCCGACAAGTTTTCCCGATCCGGTCGCGTTCTCCATGAGATGTTGTATTGTTTTAGCCATTTGCGCTGTCTCGCGATAGTTCGCGCCCGCAGTGACGTCATGCGTCGCGCGATCACGTCTTTCTTCTCGCGATCATGCACCGCAAGAAGAGTGAAAACAAGATGGCCGCGCCCGCAAGCAACCGCATGGGTAAGTTGGCGAGCCGCGAACACGCAGAAAATACCGCGAACGGGCAGGAAAAAAACTTCCGCATCTTCGCGATATTTCCGCGTGTTTGCGGAGATTTTAAACATCTTCGCGATAATTTTCGGAAGTCGCTTCCGCGAATTCCGCCCACCCCTAACACAGAGATTGCATAGATTATGAGACGGGTCGCATTTTAACGTATAGCCATAAATATGACCATCTATACAATCAAACATCTATGCAAGTAGAACCAACGATTACAAATCAAACAATAACTATACAAAATGAAGCAAGTGATTCTGATACAGACGTTTCCATACAGACAGACAGCTTATCTTCGGAAGTGGAAGTAATAACCCGTCAGGCCACTTTTTTAGACGAGTTTCGAGTGATGAAAAAAAGTCAACAGCCTGGGAAAGCAACCCCTACTCCAACTCCACCAGCTCAGGGCCGAGGAAGGGGCCATGGAAGAGGAAGAGGAAGAGGCAGGGGCAGAGTAAACAGAGACGACTTAAGTGCAAACACAGAGCAAAGAAATATCGAGCCAATGGGAACAAGAAGAAGAGGCTCCAAGAAAATGCAGTAATGATGGATCCGGAAACAGTAAATCAAACTATTATTAATCTTTCATCACGCACTTTGTCCCATACAGAGAAAACAACTCTATGTTTGGGATTATCTTTTTGTCCCACAGAACTTTTTAACTACACTAATACTCATATAGACATCTTCAAATTTGTAGGGAAAATAAAACTAAAGAAATGGTATATGCTCAGGAATAATGTATCCTACTCTGGAAGTACATGTATATCTGATAACTCGAGCGATGTGAGCCTTACAGTTGGTGATGCCAGTATTCTACATACAGTATTAGATTTGGGAACTAATACAGAAGAATTAGCTACCCAAGAATTGTCAGATTTTGTTACTGATAGAGCTGCCTGTACCTCTTTTAAACCACGCTCTGTTTTTTATCCTAACCTACCACATGATTCGATTGGTACCTTCCAAGACGTGGCGATTAAGGAACTGAAGAAACAAAAACATGGGTTGAATGACAAACATGGTATTAACTATAATCTATCACTTAAACAACGTAATGTGATTTTGTCCCTGGCCAAAGATGACAGTTTGGTTATACGTCCCTCTGATAAGGGAGCTAATATAGTGTTGTGGGACAAACAATTGTATATAGAAGAGGCTAAAAAACAACTTAATAATACAAGATTTTATTGCATTTGTGATACAACTGCCTACAACGCCAGTATAACGACAGCATGGGAAAAACGTGCAAAATGGAAAGAACTGGGCATCATTACCTGGCATGATTATTATTTTCTTAAGAGAGACTACCCTAAGTTATCAGTGTTGTATCTCTTACCTAAGATTCACCAACACCCCACTATCCCTCCCGGGAGGCCTACAGTATCTTCCGTAGGGAACGTACTGGAAAACATTTCAAAATATGTTGATCAATTCCTCAAAGAATACGTTATCCAACTTCCATCATATGTTAAAGATACTAAGGATGTTCTTAACAAAATTGAAGGCTTTGTCTGGGAAGAGGAATATTCATTGATTACCCTGGACGTGAATACACTGTATACCATCATTGATCACGCCCAGGGTATCGAAGCATGTTTATACTTTTTAAATTCACGAAACATCATGTATTTGGAACACACCTATATGTTAATAGATATGATATCGCTATGTCTATAAAATAACATTTTTCTTTTTGATGGTGTTCTGTATAAACAGATGCGAGGCACGGCAATGGGTACATGCTTCACGCCAAGCTTTGCCAACCTCTTCCTTGGTAAGTGGGAAGAAGAAATCCGTTCTGACACTAACATGGCAGATGATTTTATGTCGGTAGCGAAATGGCTCAGATATATCGATGATTTACTGATAGTATGGAAAGGAAGTGAATCAGAAGCCTTAAATTTTATCGACAAACTTAACAACAACAAGTACAATATTGTTTTGACTCATAAAATCAGCAAAATATGTGCAGAATTCCTTGATATCAAGATTGAAGTTGTGGAAGGTAAAATCCTCACTAGTCTATAGCGAAAAGAGACAGCAGGTAATAGCCTTCTCCATGCCCTCAGTGAACATCCAGAGACCCTCAAATGGAGCATTCCTTATGGAGAATTACTGAGGGCAAGAAGAAACTGTAGCAATGATGACAAATACATGCAGAAACAGGAAGTACTACTCAAAAGATTCAAAGAACGGGGCTACCTGAAATGGGTGTTGAATAAAGCACTAGAAAAGATTGCCAAAGTGAGTAGAGAAGAATCGTTAGGCCAGACAGAAGAATTGGATACAACTAAATCTGTCACGAGAGTGATAACAACTTTTAATAGTAACTCCAAGAAAATACAAAAAATTTTGTCTGACAATTGGAATATTCTCCTGACTGATAACATTGTAGGTTCTGAAGTAGGGGAGAGACCTCAAATTACCTACAGAAAAGGGAGAAGTTTTAGAGATTTCCTTGTCAAAGGGGATATTACTCAAACTAAGAAAAATACTTCTCATGATCTCAAAGGCTTTTTTCCGAGTGGACATTGTAGATCATGTAAATTTAGCCAGTCAGTTAAGGAATTTAGTATTCCTGGACGGGCACAAAAATGGAAAATACATAAGTTCCTTACTTGCAGCAGCACCTATATAGTGTATATCCTAGAATGTCCCTGCAAACTCAGGTATGTGGGAAGTACCACATGCATGATAAAAAAAAGAGTTATGGAACATCTAAGAGCAATCACAAATGTTGATATACATTACCCTATTGCCAGACATTTTGAAAGATATCATCATTCTAATAGTGCTTTATAGCGCTTTTATGCGATTGAACAAATCATTCTTGGCAAAAGAGGGGGCAATAGGGAATTAACTCTTAGAAAGACGGAATCCAAATGGATACTTGAGTTGGAAACTAAATTCCCTGGGGGCCACACTATGGACGATGAACTAGCAACACACTAAAAACAATGAGACATTGTGAATCTGTTTAGTACATTAATCAATGTGGAATTTACTGAAATTTACTGTTTTATGCTTTGATTATGAATTCAAAAAAATACTCTTCTTTGAAAGTAAATGTATTCCTTTTATCTTTTTCTTATTTATTCTCACAGGAAGAAAGGATTGTATGGTCACTGCACGGGTACCCTACCCTTTTCTTCCCCGGGCTCGGAAACACATTGAAAACAAGATAAGAGACTTTTTAACCATTTTTTGGTGTTAAAATAATTGGAAATCTTGACCATTTTCACATTATTACTTTTCACATTATCAATTTAGTAATTTTGGAGTTCTGGATGTGGACTTTCACAAGTAGGCATTTGTCTAATTTCAGTAGTCTTGTCGCCAGTATGTGCATATATGTAGGCCATTTTTAATTTTGATGGTTAAGCGCAGTTAAAAAAATATAGTTTTTCTGGAATTTGTCCTTAAATATTAGGAACCATATAGTTTTATTCGAATGTAAGTAATTTGTGAATACGAATATATCAATGAGTATTGCAATCTGATAGCAAGTGGATAAGTCTAATAGCAAAAAAAAATTTGAATTATGAAATGTATTATAGATGTTGTGATTAATGCCACAAGTGCGATGAAAAATAGTCTTGGTTTATACAAGATCTATGAATTATCAGTCGAACACAATGGAGTTTTGATGTAAATATAATTGAAAACCTTGCTGATTGATTGCTTAACAAAAATAACTAAAATGAATTAATTATATGGTAACTTTCACCTGGAAAACTAATGCACAAGCCACTAGTGCTTCATGTATCATATGGTATTTATTTTTTATATTTTATATATTCTATGTAATATAAATGAGTGTGTTTTTGATGGAATTTTCCTTAATCGAATACATCATGATTGTAATGTCCTTACTTTCAAAAATAGTATTTCACCGTTACAAGATGGCCGAAACCTGTTTGGGACAAGTTCTGCAATGAAACCAATGTAGTCCTTTTTCCTTTTCCAATGTTTACATATGCACGTCTTTGTTTGCCTTTCCGCTCATGTGATCAAGACATTAAGTTGTCAAAACGTGTAGCGAGCAATAAAGAGTTTCTTTATAGCACTATACTTTGAGAGTGCGTGTATATTGATGATAAAGCGTAAATTGTGACAGCCAGGGTAGGGCATACCGGCATAACGCACCACCTGACGATGGGCTCAATCCTGGAATGACCCGATCTGTGGACTGAATATATATATATATATATTCACTTAAAAAACCATAGGTTTCACACATGTTATAGTTAGGTGGATATTTCACTCGTAAAAAACCAATGAAATTCTCCCGTTATAGTTACTTCAGATAACTATAACTCGCGCGCCCGCAATCCTCTGCTCATGACGTCACATATTACATCACTCATGACATGGTCAGTGGCATCACTCTTGACATCACTGATGACATCATCCTTGTGATAGAGTGGCGGTCGCGCGAGTTATAGTTATCTGAAGTAACTATAACGGGGGAATTTCATTGGTTTTTTACGAGTGAAATATCCACCTAACTATAACATGTGTGAAACCTATGGTTTTTTAAGTGAATTTGCAAGGTTTTTTAAATGCTAATTCCTAACTATAACGTGTGTGAAACCTATGGTTTTTTCAGTGAATTTGTATGGTTTTTTAAATGCTAAGTTATGTATGTATTATTATTTTTTTTATATATTTATTTTTCAATAAACTACGTATTAATAATTTTTTTTAAATTTTTTTTTATGGTTTTTCACCGTGCGCGAACGGTGCGCGCACCTCCGCAATTTAAAAAAAAAAATGCAATTTTTTTTTCTGCCTTCGGGTCCTTCAGGGACCCCCTGACAAAGGCTAGGGGGTCAGGAACTCTCTACCCTGCCCCCTTTTCACGTTCGCCACCTTACTTTTCCACTCTCGCACTGAAAACAAACAAAATGGCGGCCGACACTTCCTGATTTCGATCGATTCGAACGTTGACTGACATGTAACAACCAATCAGAATTACGCTCGGGCACGTTAGGGTGCGCGCCCGGTGCGCGCACGGTGCGCGGCTATAGATATGTATGTGTATTTTACTGCAATTTTCTCAGGAACTAATGAACAGATTGACTCCATATATGCAAAAGGCACTTCCCTGACCTGAGGACTACCTCTCTGCCAAATTTCAAGTAATTCTGTTCAGCCGTTCGGGCTGTACCTTCGACTAAAGGTCCTATGGGAAAATGCATGGGTAAAACGTGTTTTGGGACCCCCCTTTTTTCTCGGTCCCCGCTTGACAAATCCCCCCAAGACTTTCCGGGTAGGAGCTGAGCGGAGCGCCCCATTAGTTTTGAAAATTTCGCGAGCATTCGTCAAACGGCGCCAAAGTTATTCAAAATAGAATTTTGAATAGTAGGTAGTTATAGTTAGGACCAAGTTTCCATAGAAAGAGCATTTTTTGTTTTGCTTATAACTTTGGCGTCGTTTGATGAATCTTCAAAACTAATCCTTTGTTCATATCAGCTCCTATGTTGAAAGTTTGGGGGTGATTCATCAAGGGGGGGGCCGAGAAAAAAAGGGGGGGTCCCAAACGTGTTTTCTTCATGTTAATTTCCATAGGAAACTTTAGACCAGGCTACAGGTCGAACGGGTGAACGGAATTACCCCAAATTTGGCAGGGAGAAGGGTCTTAGTCTAGAAAGCACGCTTTTGTTTATTTGGTGTAAATCTGTTCAGTAGTTTTGGAGAAATATCAAAATTTGCAGATATCGATATTTGGGAATTCTGCCATCTGATTGGCTGAGGTGTTACGAGCACGAGCTTGATGCTTATTGGCTGCAAGCTGTTGCAACTAGGAAGTGTTGGCAGCCATTTTGTGATTCAGTTGAAACGAGTAAGGGGGAAAAAGGGCCAAAAGAGTAAGAAACAGGAGGAAAAAAGCACTGTAACCTCTGTGGGGGAGTGCAAAGCGAAGTAGTCACTCCTACCGAACTGAAAGTTTGGTGTTGCTCAGCTGAAATGAGATGCTGCTACACTCGGGTATGAAACCGAGAGCTTAACCGTAAGGTCATTGCTGTAAAGTGATGTGCTCTGGTCTTTGAGGCATACCTGTGGAAGTAGGGTTAGTAGGCATTTATACCATACAAGGAGTAGGAAGCGAACTACTGACCTCTACAGTGTGTTTATACTGTACCGGAAGTGGGAAGCGGAGTACTCACGCCCACTGGTGTGAAGACATGGGGATCAAACCGAGCTGATTGCTGTAAAGTGATGGGCTCTGGGCACTGTAGCATACTGGCCGCTGTAGCATAACTGTGTAAGTAGTGTTAGTATGCATTTACACTATACAGGGAGTGGGAAGTGAACTACTCACCCCTACTGGTCTGAAGACTCAGGATTAAACTGTGAGCTCATTGCTGTAAAGTGATGTGCTATGGGCGCTGTAGCATACCTGTGGAAGTAGTGTTAGTTTGCGTTTATACAATACAGGGAGTGGGAAGCGAACTACTCACCCCTACTGATCTCAAGACTCGTGGATGAAACCATGAGCTCATTGCTGTAAAGTCATGTGTTCTGTGTAGTATTCCAATGTAAGTCATAGTAGAATGTTAGTATGTAATGCTACTATAATGTAAGTATGTAATGTTAGAATGTAGGGCTGTCATGAGGGGAATCTTGGGGAGTTTGTACACGGTGCTAGAGAAGACGGTTGCATTGCTGTCTGGTCCTGTTGGTGGTTGTTTAGGCTGTCTTCTTTTCCTGCAATAAATCTACTTATCAGGTCCCCTGCTGTCTTCCTCTTCACTACATAAATTTGGCGACGAGCGGGAGAAGGTAAAAAGAAGGCAGCACTTACCAAGATGTTGAGCTTGTTTGCATTCTGCTGAAGACCCGTTTTCTTGGTGAAGCTGTTTCTACTCATCCCAGAGTCGTCGGCTCATCGAACTATGTAATCCTACCTCTGGTAGGATTCATATTTTTTGATTTTGGGCTTCCTCTGCCTCTTCACTATACTCTGGCTGCTGTACTGCACGTGTGCAAATAGCGTTAGTATGCGTTTATACTAATTCTGTAGTTATGCAGTAACCAATGCATCATGGCCCTATGGAGCGCCACCTCCCAGGCGCAGGTCTTACAATGTTCCGGGGTGTGCATCCATGGGACATTTATGTTTGCTATTACAGGGAGGAAGCATGGCTTCTACCCTGTGGTAGTAAATTGTTGTTTGCCTTGTTGAAGCGAGAGGAGGAAAACCTTGTATTGCTTCAATAAAGCGGATCCGGATGGTAAAAGTGGAGGAAAAAAAATGAAGCGGGGTCTCACCCGTTCATTTAAATGAGCCCACTGGTGGGTAAAATTCCGGGGCCAATCCTATTATTATATTGCGGGGTCTCTGCAGCATTGGGGACCTTAATCTCACATGTAAATTAGGCACAGGAGGGCACACAGGCGTTTCGCAGCCTAGGGTATCGACACCTCCCCGGGTATTGTTTACAAATTGTTCGGGGGGCTTCAAGGCCAACTCAAGACCGGGGATCGGCAACCTCTGGGGCTTTACTTAAATATGCAGGGTGGGCCTCGCCAGTACTTGAAGCCTCGGTGGCCCTAGGCAGTGCCTTATTGGTTCTGTAATCACACAGGCAGTAGTCATGGTGTTATAAAGTGATACACTCATAGAACCCTTGCCGTTGTAGAATTACCCAGGCTTCATTTATGTAATAGTCTGTTGGTTTATATTTGGTAGGTGCACCGCAAAATTACAAATGTTTTCCCTCATAACCTCCTATCAACCGCCGATTTTCACAATAATCTACAGACAAGTGTTGTCAGAAAAAGAAGACCCATACACTCACTTATTTATTGGTAAAAACAAATAACTTGTATTAAAACAACACAAATAAATGGAAATGTAACTTTATTCGAACAAACAACAGTAAAACATGAAAAAAGTGGGTGGGACTCCTCCGGAAGCAGAGTACAAAACCTGCAAGAGAAAAATAAACATAAGTATGTGTGCCATGGCCAAGAGAAAAAGAAAGGTAGTCAGAATGAAAGGAAGATAGTGAGAACGGGACAGAGAGCGAGTGGGTGGAAGGGAGAAGGGGAGGGAGAGTCAAAAGAACAGAGGGAGGAGGAGACAGAGTGTCGGCCTACTGCACCCAGCCCTCATTGTTCTCCTCCCGTCACCCGTGTGTGTGGGATGTTGCGGTCCGCGAGAAACAGTGCGGTCCAGCAAGTCTTTAAAATGAAACAACGATATGAATGAGGCCAGAGATTATATTATTATCTACGGCAACATCACTTGCCTGCACCTGTGCACCCAGGGTGCTGCACCCCAGCCCCTTCCCCCGCACTGTGCTCAAATGCAGCTCCTGTACACCGAGGCTTCACTGCTCACCTGCCACAACCGGTGTGTCCAATGACGTGCCGGTGTGAGCTTCCACTCCGGGGTGCCTCTCAGGGTGGCACAGCAGGTCTCCGGTGTGGGACGTTGTCTTGATACCACGATGGAAGGCGTCAGAAAGGCCAGAGCATCATTACCGGTTGAGCACCTGCTGCGTGCTTTTTCGAGCAACTAACTCAGTATCTGAAAAGGGAGAAATAATATAATGGTGGAAACGTCTTATGTAAATGAAGGTTTATTTCAAGCTTAAGATAGAACACAAGTTGAGTGCATCCTTCCTTCTTGAAGTATGATCTACCAACTGTTAGTGGTAATTGTGCTTCAAAGAGGAGTTGTAGTGTACGAGAATACACAAGGTTAAATAATAATATGTTATGCCAACGTTCATATACAAAGGAACACAGCGCATGCTAGAAGCATAATGTGCACGTGCAATGCAGTGGCGCAAGCCTGTGTGCATGTACACTTAGTAGTCAGCTCACTACAGTGCCCCAAAAGCCAACGCCACGTATCTGTAGGACAGCACAGCCCGTTGGCTCAGGCCTACAGTACGGTCCAGCAGCTCCTTAAAATGAGACAGAGATGTGACTGAATGAGGTCAGAGATCACATCATTACGCACAGCAACATCGCTTGTTTGCACCTGTGCACCCAGGCTGATGCACCCCATCCCTCCCACCGCAACGCGCTCAATTGCAGCCCCTGTGCACCCAGGCCCCACTGCTCACCTGCTGTCATTGGTGTGTGTCCAAACACAAATGCCAGCAGGGTTCACAATTCAGATCGAGTTTTGATTGCGAGGATGGTGTACACCTCATGGATCCCTTTTTTTTATTGCGCATTGTGATATGCGAGGTGGATGCGGCCCTATCACCTGAAGCAGTGTGGAAGAACTGGGACATGTGGTGTTGTCGTTATCCTATTTATACGTACGGAAAGTGGGCTGGGCTTGCTGTCCAAAAACATTGACTGGACAACATCACATGTCGTTGTCAAGCTGGTGGATATGCGCAGACATGCATGTCAATGGTGTGCAGTATTATTGAAAGTGTTGCTATCGTGAAGCGCACACATGTGAATGTGCTCAGATGGAGGGAGGATCAGCAGTGAGGTTACATCATACACAGTGATAATGCTCATTACAGTCAAGCAATGCATGTCAAACGTGAAGCTGAAAGACTGACATATGACACACTACTATACTGGTAAAGCCTGACAACAGAGCATACTGCAACACAATTCTACACATTACTCTTTACTGTTTGTTACATGTGATCTAGGATGTGCACTATGTCCGTGGCTGATGATACCCCTTTGAGCAACCAATACAGAGGCCGAAAGGCAGCACAATAATGCGCGCACATACACACACCAGGGGCATCGTGTAACACACATTTGTTTTTTGATGTAACGTTTCAGATGCATGGCTATCACACATGGAAGGCTACTGTACAGAGCATGATTATTGATCAAGAGGATCGTTGCATGTTGTGTGTACTATAAGTTATGTGTACACAGCAAAACCCTTTTCAAAAAAGCTCTGTAAGCAGAAGAGGTGTCTCTCATCAAACGGTGTAGAGAGAATGACTAAAATGGGTGGGGTCCTCCAACTCTTACAATGGGAAATGTTATGAACCAATCAAAAGCTTTTTTTTAAGGTCGCATGTCAATCGCGCACCGAGCGCGCAAGGAGGCCGAACCCGACGTGATTTTGAGAAAATCTATTTACCATAATGTAAGTTTATTACAGTTAGAAATATATAAATGTGGAAAATATTTTAGATTATCGCTTGCTCTCATATACACTTTAAACTTATTTAGATATAGTTATGAGACATAAAAAAATAAATGAGGGAATGGCGTACCCGACGCGATACCATACGTCTATGATATAATACAGGGCCGGGCAGCGTGCACTCGTTGCATACGGAACGCGCAGCTGTTGCGACCCTATACATATATGACGTAACGCCCATATTGGTACCGCTCACCCGTCGCATACCAAACTAGAAGCTGGCGCGACCTTATACATATATGATGTTAGGTGGGACACGGTGCTACGAAGCCGTCGGATACGAAATGCGCATCCTTAACAAGTTTAGCAATACAGCAGATAGGATTCGTGTGGTGATGGAGATTGGTACACTACCGGTACGGGAGTCTAGTTTTCTCCCCCAAAAAATATATACATACTTTTTTTGAAGATATAAAAAATTACATAATTTTTCAAATTTAAAAAAAAGGATAATACAGTTCAAAAATATTACCAAAAAAATAGAAAAAAGAAAGGTTTTATAAATATTAAAATATGAAATTAACATTTAAAAAACCTTTGAAATTCACTGAAAAAACCATAGGTTTTACAGACGTTATAGTTAGGAATTAGCATTTAAAAAACCTTAGAAATTCACTGAAAAAACCATAGGTTTCAGGGACGTTATAGTTAGTTGGACAACCAGAGAAATGCGCCCATTTTAGTTAGTTGAGCTAACTATAACTAGCGCGCCCGCAATGCACTGGTGATGACGTCACATATTACATCACTCATGACATGGTCAGTGACATCACTGATGACATCTCAAATGACATCACTGATGACATCACTGATGACATCATCCACGTGATAATCTGATGCACATACTGATGCCCTAATATAAACTTTGATACACGTACTCTAAAATACAGACTACTATTTTTGAAACCATACACACAAGAATGCCAGATACTACATACCACCCACTATTTCCTAGGTCTACACACATCCAGTCACTTATACATGCAGTTAATCATCACTACAGTACTATAATATGCACTTATACACCTATACATACAGTCAAACTTCGCCACTCATCCATACAGTTACTCACACACCTAGTCAGTCATGCAAAGAATCTATCACATACCCATTTACTCATGAATACAGTTATAACCACCAACTCCGTTATTTATACACACACCACATCACTTATTTATGCAGATACTAACACATACTTACTGTCTTATACAATCACTGATATAAGCAGACACTCATTTATACACCCACTCTTCAAATAACTTACTCTCATGTATAGTCATTAAATAGTCCAACACTCACATATACTGTCTTAAAACATATGTAGTTACTCACACATATACCACTGAGACATTCATTCACTCACCAACACACCCATACACACTCTAACTCACCCTTACATCCCTTCCCAGATGCACTTTTTAATCTATACAACCAGTGAATCACCCACTCAGACATCTATGCAAATAGTCACACACACCTCCACCCACCCAAACAGACACTCAGGCACCCATACAGATACTCAGGCAACAAATCAATAACCCATATAGACACTCATGTAGCTACTCACCAACCCATGCAGCCGCTTATACACCAACTGAGACACTAATACAGACTTTCACACAGTTTAGTCACTAACCCATACATTCAGTAACACATGTTCAATCACTCACTTATACAGTCAGTCACGCACCTACTAAATAATCCATTCAGGCACTTGTAAATCCACTCTTTCTTCAATACACCTTGGCATAGATATATATGAAAAATATTTAAACTTTACAGAAACACACATTCACTGGATGATGTCATCAGTGATGTCATCAGTGATTTCATTTGAGATGTCATCAGTGATGTCACTGACCATGTCATGAGTGATGTAATATGTGACGTCATCACCAGTGCATTGCGGGCGCGCGAGTTATAGTTAGCTCAACTAACTATAACGGGCGAATTTCTCTGGTTTTATATGAGTCAAATGTCCAACTAACTGTAACGTCCCTGAAACCTATGGTTTTTTCAGTGAAAAAATATATATATATTATCTACTGGCAGTTGCCAGTAGATAGTTATAGTTAGGACCGTGTTTCCATAGGAAATCTGAAAATTCTATTTTGAATAACTTTGGCGACGGTTGACGAATCCTCGCGAAATTTTCAAAACAAATGGGGTGCTCCGCTCAGCTCCTACCCTGAAAGTCTCGGGGTGATTCGTCAAGCGGGGGCCAAGAAAAAAGGGGGGTCCCAAAACGCGTTTTCCCCATGCATTTTCCTGACCTTTAGTCGAAGGTACAGCACTACTTGGAATTTGGCAGAGAGGTAGTCCTCAGACCAGGGAAGTGCATTTTGCATATATGGAGTCAATCTGTTCAGTAGTTCCTGAGAAAATTGCATTTAAAAGCACATACATATCTATAGCCGCACACCATGCGTGCACCGTTGCGCGCACTCTAACGTGCGCGAGCGTAATTCTGATTGGTGGTTACATGTCAGTTAACGTTCGAATCGGTCGAAATCAGGAAGTGTCGGCCGCCATTTTGTTTGTTGTGGGTGCGAGAGTGAAAAAGAGAGGTGGCGAACGTGAAAAGGGGGCAGGGTAGAGAGTTCCTGACCCCCTAGCCTTTGTCAGGGGGTCCCTAAAGGACCCCGAAAGGTGAAAAAACTTTTTTTGTCTTAAATCGCGGGGTGAAAATCCATAAAAAAAAAAAATAAGAAAAATTAGCATTTAAAAATTCGTACAAATTCACTTAAAAAACCATAGGTTTCAGGCACGTTATTGTTAGGAATTAGCATTTAAAAAACCTTGCAAATTCACTTAAAAAACCATAGGTTTCACACATGTTATAGTTAGGTGGACATTTCATTCGTAAAAAACCAATGAAATTCCACCGTTATATTAGTTCAGATAACTATAACTCGCGCGACCAACACTCTATGACAAGGATGATGTCATCAGTGATGTCATGAGTGATGAAACTGACCATGTCATGAGTGATGAAATATGTGACGTCATGAGCACTGGATTGCGGGCGCGCGAGTTATAGTTATCTGAACTAACTATAACGATGGAATTTCATTGGTTTTTTACGAGTGAAATGTCCACCTAACTATAACATGTGTGAAACCTATGGTTTTTTAAGTGAATTTGCAAGGTATTTTAAATGCTAATTCCTAACTATAACATGCCTGAAACCTATGGTTTTTTAAGTGAATATATATATATATATATATTACCTACTGGCGGTCGCCAGTAGGTAGTTATAGTTAGGACCCTGTTTCCATAGGAAATCCGCAACATTCTATTTGGAATAACTTTGGCGCCGGACGACGAATCCTCGCGAAATTTTCAAAATAGGTGGGGCGCTACGCTCCGCTCCTACCCTGAACGTCTCGGGGGGATTCGTCAAGCAGGGGCCGAGAACAAAGGGGGGTCCCAAAACGCGTTTTCCCCATGCATTTTTCCATAGGACCTTTAGACACAGCTACAGCCCGAACGGCTGAACAGAATTACTTGAAATTTGGCAGAGAGGTAGCCATAAGGTCAAGGAAGTGCCTTTTGCAGGTCTGGTGTAAATCTGTTCAGTATTTCCTGAGAAAATACCATTTAAAAGCATATATATATGTGGGCGGAGCCTAACCACACATCTCATCCTGAGATCTGATTGGCTGTCAGCACTTCATCCAAGAAGTGTTGGCAGCCATCTTGGGACCAATATACATGATAGCACCTCATTAAAAAGCATTGCAGTTAATAGAAGGTTTTAAGACTTTAGTTACATTATAAATCATTTGTTGATGGTACCATACTCATTTTAGGAATTGTGGTATGTTCTAAGGTGATTTCACCATGTGAAAAAGCCTTCTGCTGGGATATCATGATTGAGAGAAAAATATTTTCTCATGCTTTTACCACAGAGGTTTGGAAGGTGATCTATAGGCTAAACTGAGAGCTTATTTTCTGTAAATTCACATTATCTTTCTCAGTCATGTGCGAATGAAGTCTGACATTCTCAGTAAAACATGTACATCCAACAAGGGCAGAGACTGTCAGTTGATTCCTTTGTGTTCTACTGCAGCTTCCCAGAGTGTTCCAAAGAACTACTAGAGCGCTAACAGTCCTACTTATGATAAACGTATGGCACACCTGAAGCCATCTTGCTTGGATTAAAGTGGTAACTCTTAAAACATTTAATTTAAAAAGGAACAAAATGAGGGGGTTCATTTTTCCATAAAAAGTATGATTAGTGCTGCAGAAAGAAAAATTAGGGCACATTTTGAGTGACTTCTCAAATCCTCTTCTATTTCATTAAAAAATTCTGACATGCAGACTGAAACATGCACTTTCAATACCAGCAGCAGTTTTCCCTGGTGAGCAGTAGCTTTACTACAGTGATCTAATGAGCAAAAAGAGTGCTAACATTCTGAATTTATGGCAAATGTGTGACACATCTGAATGCCTTCTTGATGGAATCAAAGTAAAAAACTGAAAGTATTTCCTACTGAGGAGACTGCAGTAAATGAGGAAATTAGGAAACTTCATAACAAATAAGTCTCCCAAGATGGCCACCAGAGACAAAAGAGCCCAAATGTAGCCCAAATATCACCCAGATGTAGCCCAAGTATAGCCCAATGACAGAATGTCCCAGAATGTTCTTAAAAACAACTAGAGCGCTTACTGTCTTCATTATGACAAAAGTATGGCACACCTGAAGCCATCTTGATTGGAATAAACTGGTAACACTTAAAACATTTAATTTAAAAAGGAACACAATGAGGAGGTTCATTTTGCCATAGAAATTATGATTAATGCTGAAGAAAGAAAATGAGGGCACATTTTGAGTGACTTCTCAAATCCTCTTCTATTTCATTAAAAAATTCTGACATGCAGACTGAAACATGCACTTTTAATACCAGGAGCAGACTTCCATGGTGCAGTAGTTTTACTACAGTGATCTAATGAGCAACTAGAGTGCTAACATTCAGAATTTATGGCAAATGTGTGACATATCTGAATACCTTCATGATGGAATCAAAGTAAAAAACTGAAAGCATTTCCTACTGAGGAGACTGCAGTACATGAGGAAATTAGGAAACTTCATAACAAATAAATCTCCCAAGATGGCCACCGGAGACAAAAGAGCCCAAATGTAGCCCAAAATCACCCAGATGTAGCCCAAATATAGCCCAATGACAGAAGTGTGCAAAACACTTATTATTTTGTGTTTTTGCAGTGTTATATAGTGCAGACTTGTCAGGTATTGGAGTGCTTTACATGAGCATTGGTTACATCACACAAGAACAAATTCATTTTGGTTGTAGACATGGGGAGACTAAGTGATTTGACCAGAATCACAGAATGTCGAGCTGAAGCAGAAACTTCAACCTGGTTCCCCAGTTGCAAAGTCTGCAGTTCTGGAAGTAACACCACATCCTCTCCCCTAAGTGCAACATTTAATCAAGTGGTCAACTGGATAAAAAAACATAAAGATAACAAATAATTTAAAAGTGCTTTGTCGCTATTTGAAAACTCAGAAAATATGTCCTTATTTTAGTCTTTTAGAGCACTAACCATAATTTTGATGCCAATAAGACCCTCTCATATATGTAATTTCTAAAGGAAATGCTCTAGGTATTACAGTTTTGATTACATCAAGATGATGTCAGGCGTTCCACACTTTTGTAATAAATATAGAATGTTAGCAATCTAGTTGTTCATTAGGATACTGTTGAGAGGCAGAGGCCAGGGGCACGGACTCTGAAAATTGAAGGCAGGTAGGAGGGTGCAAAGGCAACAATTTAACCACACTGAGCAGGCAGGAAGGGCCGTGGAAGCACAACAGACTATGGAGGGCAGTGGAAAGGGGGGCAGGGGCAACAAACCAACAATACAGGACTTGCAAGAGAGGCTGTTGGAGGGAAGATCTATTACGGGTCAAGGAAGCTAGGGGCGGTCCCCAGATCCCCGGGAGCCACCACAGAACTGAGCAGGAGAGTGAGTCAGGGACAAAAGGGGCACCTTAATTTGAGCCGGGGTGCCTAGGAACGCTTGCTCCAAAAATGAAGAAAACAGACATATGAGACATGGAATTGGAGGCAGAATACAATGGCAGTTTAATGAGAAGATGCAACTTCAAAGAAACCGCAGAATAGAGACATAAAGTACAAAATACAGAATCCAGATAATCATACAGCTGTCATAATATTCTCTGTATCTCAATTAATGTACTGACAGAGAGAGAGAGAAAACACATCTATAAATGCATCATGAGAAACAAGTTACACCAAGGAAAATGTTACCTAGGAACACTCACGTTTACTCTTAGAGCAAGCATTCCTGCAATTACAATACAAAATCTTTTAAATGCAAAAGTAAAGAGAACAATGGTTAAACATAACATGACATTTCATATAGGTAAAATAGAATAAGATACTTCAAGCAAAGCAGAGCAAGACATTTTAAGCAAAGGAAGACAAGAGCTCCCAGCTCTTGGGGAAAACCTGCACTGCCTGTTAACCTACATACAGACGGCGAGGTAGTCCGTCGATATCTGTGGGTGCTCCCTTTTTATATCATTTTGTGGGCTCCTTTGCACGCTACATCTACCTACGTATGCTACCCAAAAGCTTCGTCTGCAGATTTTACCAGACATTTCGTCATTTACCCACTTAATGCTGACAATGGACTGGGTGAAAAGGTCAGTCTCTCAGGCCAATCGCTTATCGTAAGTTCCATAGAGCAAGCAGAAAATAATGGGTATTGTACGGGAATTCAATATATTCATGTATAAAATCTCCTCAGTTCTCCTAACTTGACGCTCTGCGGTTGCCACTTCCTTAAAAGCGGGAAACCTGCCCAGGAAGCAAGTACCAGTCCAGGATGCAGCCTACTGTATGTCGACAGCTTCAGGGGGATGTTGAACTTTGATACCGAGCACGGAGCACTCGGGTAGGGTGGGGGCTACTAGTTTGGATCAGAAGGCCTCGCAGACCTGCCTTCAGACTGCTATACACTAAAATTGCAGAGCTATGGTCAATTTAACAAAGAGGCCTACATATTGAACAGAAGGGCCTACACAGGGGTTTTATGCTGGCTGAGTGGTAAGGATGTCTCAGGATAATTATATAGCAACACAGGACCCGCTGGTCAATTTAATACGGCCTACAAATGCAGCTGGCAGGGCAAGGACAAGGGTCTCATACTTCAGGTGTGGACAGAACGGGTCAGGGGCCCCCTGTGATACAAAATCTACCCTCCTTCAAGGCTGTGGCAATGTAATAGACCATTGTGGGCAGAAGGAAGAGGCAATGGTAGTACAACCATACATGCCAACAGACCCGATTCAGCCAGGAAACGTCCAATGTTTTTAAGCTCAAATGGGCTTTATTTGATCTGTCTCCTGTCTACAATATCCTCTTTTTCAATGTAACTCAAAGGGGAAAATCAATACCCCAGTTTTTTTTCAAAATCTCCCTCTTACCAAGTTCAAAATGTTCGCAAGTATGGTACATTGGATCATGGAAGGAAATGGGATAGGGACATGGACTTGGATAACAGAGGACAGGAGGGACATGGAGAGGTGCACCAAACTGACCCTGCAGGGCAGGCATCAGGGTTTGCACAATAGCGTGCACAATACACCACACAGGGCATGCAGGACGGGAGTGCAGCACAACAATCCATAGAAAGCAAGAGGGAGGGGACAGGACCATGCACATGGACAACAGAGAACAGAGGGGCAAGAGGCAATGGTAGCTAGCTGACCATAATGGACAGACAGGAGAGAAAGCTGCAGCATAACAGACCATAAAGGGCAGGAGGGACGGATCAGGGGCATTACAATGGAACAGACAAGCCAGGAGGGAGGGAGTAGGGCTGGGGGCAAGGGGGCAGGGCAGGAGCAGCAAGATAGCCATGGAGGTCAGGCAGGATGGGCACTAGAAGCAAGACACACCATGAAGAGCAACAGTGAGACTGTGATGGCATACACACAGACCATGGAGGGAAGGTGGGAGGGGGTCAGGGGCAGCTAACTGACCACACAGGGAAGGTGGGAGGGGCCATGGCAGCACAGAAGACCATGCATGGCAAGTGGGAGGGTTAGTGGCAGCACAATGGCTATGATGGGCAAGAAGGAGGGTGGAGGGGCATGCACAAAGGACGATGGAGGATAGAAGGGAGGGTCAGGACCTGTGCACAGACAAGAAAGTTCAGGGGAAGGGACCTCACAACAGACCACACGGGGCAGGCAGGAGGAGCAGTTGCAGCACAACAGACCAGGGAGGGCAGAAGGGTGTGGCAGTACAATGGACCATGTAGGACAGGAGGAAGAGGATAGGGGCATGGCATGTGGACAGGCAGGGTGGAAGTGGCAGGGACAGGTTACAGTCATCTGACAATGCTAGGCAGGTGGGAGGGGAGTGGCAGCTCAACAGAACACTCAGAGTAGATAGGAGTGGCAGGTCCATGGGACATGGTGGGCAAAAAGGATGGAGCAGGGGCATGCACAAAGACATCGGAGGGCAGGGGGAAGGAGAATAGGGGCAGCAAGCTAAGCACAGAGTTTAAGCAGGAGGTCAATGATGGGGCATAGAATTGGGCAATGGAGGGCAGGAGGAGTGGACTGGTACATCATACTAAATTGAGGGCAGCGGCAGCACATCAGACCATGCATGGCAGGAGGGAGGAGGCTAGTCCATGGATTCACACAACAGAGGATAGGGAGGAAGGGGATGGGGCAGCAAGCTAACTGTTCAGAGAAGGCGGGTATTAGGAACTTTATTGTTTTTAAAACATTGTGTCTGTGCGAACTACTTAAAATATGAAC
Organism: Triturus cristatus; assembly: GCF_964204655.1. Classification (NCBI taxonomy): domain Eukaryota; kingdom Metazoa; phylum Chordata; class Amphibia; order Caudata; family Salamandridae; genus Triturus; species Triturus cristatus. The sequence goes on from NC_140582.1 coordinate 242,437,337, forward strand.
AAGTATGCAGCATAATCTCACTTTTATTCAGGAAGAAGAGGACGTTTGTGACTGTGACTCCGGGCTCACTTGGCAGAAACACCCCCTGACCCTCCACCCCCTATCGCAAAATGTAATGCCCGTGAAAAGGGTAGGTGAACACAGTGTTATATAGAACATAGTCCTGAGAGCACGATTGAAAATGAAAACTAGATATAGTGTATGGTGTAAACTATGCACCAAAAAGTGTGATATAAGATGAACCGGGCGTGAAATATAATATGCAATACATTGTGCGCAATGACAGATTCATTGGAGAGCGCGAGATAGCACAGGCACTAGCGCGTGCTATGCGATATGCGCCTTGGAGTGTAATATGCACAGGGCAGTGTTGTGTAACCTAACTAGTCTCTAAAGTTGTAATATAAAATATGTGCTGGGGAGTGTAACGTTGCATATGCACTGTGACAAAGATATGGATCCCAGATTGTAATATGTATGGCATAGCACTGTGCGTTATAACATAGGCATCGAGAAAGGCACGTTAGATGGGGCAATATAACCCGTGCAAAGACAAGTGTGGCATGACATATTCACGGGGTGGTGTTACAGTGCACATGGGCTAGAGAGTGTCATAGCATATGCACTAGCTAGTGGAATACAACACAGAGGTGTGTGGCACTCGGCAGGCAATGGTGGGTGTAACACAGCATTGGGCTCTGTCAGGAGCACGCTGTGACTCTCAAGTGATGTTCGTCCCCTTTCCAGAGAGTAAAATAAAAAGTATTCCACATCCGGCAGTGGATGTGTGTTTTATTAACCGTGAGGGGGGTTTCTTGCATAGTTTTGGTCGAATTTTTGTCGAATCCCCTTTGAATGGCTTGGTGTGCATGTGTATTAAATGTGCCCGTCAATAGCTACCCATGTTTGTATAAATAAACGACAAGGGTGTCTACCAGGATTAGGCACGGTAGGGCATCAGACATGTCAGAGCTTCACTAGTGGTGTAAATACATTCCACGTGGATTCATTGCATGCATAGTCGCCTTTTAATGAATATCACGCAAATCGTCATGGTGATAGGTACGTACGGTTTGTCCAGCATGTCCTAGGTGTGTCTATAAATATATATTTTTTAAAAATAATAAAAAACAGTGGCCGGCCCTGGGGATTGGGGTCAAAAAAATATAATTAGGAGACTGGCCCTGGGGGATGGGGTCATCAGGGCCAATAAATTAGAATAAGAAGGGGAACCAAACAGCCCCCCTTCTTAAAAAACTAAAATAAATAAAAGACTGGCATCGTGCCGGAGGCCATGCCCCCTCCGTGCAGCACTCTGCAAACGCGCCCCCAACAGGCATCTCCAGTATGCGCCAGGGAGCTGCGCTGCAGCCAGGTGTTCTGAGGCCAAGCCCCTTTTTACACCTCTCTGCAACGCAGCTCTGTGGCGCTTACTGGAGGTACCTAGTGGTCTAGTTTGACCCTAGGGACCCTTAGGATTCAGGGGGACTTAATCTCTCAACTTAGAACAGCCACAGGGCGCGTTTACACAGTGGTGAAGGGAGGGGACGGGGCCTGAGGTGACGTGTGCAAACACGCACTATGGCACGTTTTAAATTGGGGATATAATTTCCCTTCAATAATGAGGGCCCCTGGGGGCTAACTAGCCCACCAAGTGCTTCCAGTAAGCGCCACTGAGCTGCATTGCAGAGAGGTGGTCCAGGCGGTGCCACTTTTTACACCGCTCTGCAACGCAGCTCTGTGGCACTTACTGGAGGTACCTAGTGGGCTAGTTGGACCCTAGGGACCCTCAGGATTCAAATGAACTTAATCTCCCAACTAAAAATGGACACAGGGCGTGTTTACACAGTGGTGAAGGGAGGGGACGGGGCCTGAGTTAACGTGTGCAAAAACGCCCTGTGGCCTGTTTTAAGAGGTAGTTTTAATATACACTAGGGGCTTACAGAGGAGGTCATGCTAATCACAGGGGGACCCCAACGCATAATGTTCCCTAGTGTATGTAGGTGTTTTCACTGTATTCTAAGTGTCTTTTAACATAGCACTGGCTCTAGGACTGGTTAGTCAGACTCAGTTACCACCAGTATCCGTCTGAAAAAGTTGAGGGTACAGGATGATTTTGCAACAAGGCTTCTTTCTGCTCTTCTTTTTGTTCTTTCTGCACGTTATCCTTCTTCCTGCACTTATCTTCGTATTTGAGGACTTCTGTTGCTTCTTTCTGCACTTCTTTTGTTTCTTTCTGTGCATTTTTTCTTCTTTCTTCACATGTCCTATCTCTGTAGGCATAGTTAGAAATTAGCATTTAAAAAACCTTTGAAATTCACAGAAAAAACCATAGGTTTCAGGCACGTTATAGTTAGGAATTAGCATTTAAAAAACCTCAGAAATTCACTGAAAAAACCATAGGTTTCAGGGGTGTTATAGTTAGCTGGACTTTTCACTTGTACAAAACCATTGAAATTCCCCCGTTATAGTTAGTTCAGCTAACTATAACTCGCGCGCCCGCAATGCACTGCTGATGACGTCACATATTACATCACTCATGACATGGTCAGTGACATCACTCATGACATCACTGATGACATCTCAAATGACATCACTGATGACATCACTGATGACATCACTGATGACATCATCCTTGTGATAGAGTGGCAGACCTCCTCTCACCCTAATATAACCTTTGATACACACATTCAAAAATAGAGACTAAAATTTTCAAAACAATGGACATACCAATACCAGTTACAACAACCTCTTCAGTAATTCTAAGATCCACATACACATCCACTCATTCACCAACAGTCCTATACAGTCACTCATACATGTACTCACTCATCATATGTACTCATACACCTATACATCCTGTTACACAATGCCACTCATCCATAGAGTTACTCACACACATAGTCACTCATGCTAATAAAGAATCAAACATACATTTACTTGCATATACAGTTATACACACACCACCATACTTACTTCTACGGAAACTTACACATACTTAGTCTTTTAAACAATCACTTATAGAAACACATACTTATTCATACAGGAACTCTTTCAATCTCTCACTCTCACATATACTCACATATATACACCAATAGTCACATATACTAGTTTAAAACATATGTAGTTACTCATAAAGACACTATTGAGACAGTCATTCACTCACTAACACACCCATACACACACTCATCCACCCATACAGTCCTGCACACATGCTGTGTTCAACACATACAAACAGTGAGTCACTCATTCATGCACCTATGCACTACGTAATACCCCCCAACGAACCATGCAGACACTCAGACTGATACTCAAAAAACCAACTAATAACCTATATAGACACCCATGTAGCTACTCACCAACCCATGCAGCCACTTATACACAAAGTGAGAGACTGATACAGATATTTACATATTTAAACCTTACTCACTAAGCCATGTATTCACTATGATACACTTAATCAGTCAGTTACACAATCAATTTTTCAAAAACAAATCATCCATTTAGACACTTATATACCCATTTATTCTTCCATCGACCTTGAGATATACATATATAAAACATATTTAATTTTCAGAAAAACACACATTCACTGGATGATGTCATCAGTGATGTCATCAGTGATGTCATTTGAGATGTCATCAGTGATGTCATGAGTGATGTCACTGACCATGTCATGAGTGATGTAATATGTGACGTCATCAGCAGTGCATTGCGGGCGCGCGAGTTATAGTTAGCTGAACTAACTATAACGGGGTAATTTCAATGGTTTTGTACAAGTGAAAAGTCCAGCTAACTATAACACCCCTGAAACCTATGTTTTTTTCAGTGAATATATATATATATATATCCCAGAGCCCCTCCAGCATGCTGAAAGGAAGAGGCCGCACAAGGAATCCAGGTAAGGGCTTTATTGGACAGCAGAAAAAGCGTGATGCATTTCGGCCGTGTGGCCTTCCTCAGACGCCGCTGCTCACCAAGAACATAGCCAAGCCTTCTCTTTTAAATGATACTGCAGTCTCCCATTGGTGGGAGCACCCTCCTTCCCCAGTCATGTGATCGCCCACCAAGTGCAGCGCTGTAAAAACTGCAACTCCCAAGATGCTTTATTTTCGGGCAGGTGTTGCGTGGGGAAACAAAGTGGAAACCAATGTGGCTGCTGTACTGCAGGGCAAGGCGTGGTGAACCCGGTTGTAGTAAGTCCTGAAGCCTCACCTGGGTCCCCGCATACGTTTCAACCAAGCAAGTGGAAGTCAGTCCGGCTGTAAGTTGACTGTAATAAGTCAAATAAACTACGTGAAGTCACGAGCTGCCAACTGGCAGCAAACCATACTGAACAAACACTGCGAGGTGTGCTGGTGTCAATCCAATCCCTTGGAAAACGACGAAACCTGCAGATGCAGAAGCCAGTGTGGACACCTGCCAGCTTGCGAAACGGGGCCTCTTAACGCGCCTCTGGCTGGCACGTCAAATATCCCAGAGCCCCTCCAGCATGCTGAAAGGAAGAGGCCGCACAAGGAATCCAGGTAAGGGCTTTATTGGACAGCAGAAAAAGCGTGATGCATTTCGGCCGTGTGGCCTTCCTCAGACGCCGCTGCTCACCAAGAACATAGCCACGCCTTCTCTTTTAAATGATACTGCAGTCTCCCATTGGTGGGAGCACCCTCCATCCCCAGTCATGTGATCGCCCACCAAGTGCAGCGCTGTAAAAACTGCAACTCCCAAGATGCTTTATTTTCGGGCAGGTGTTGCGTGGGGAAACAAAGTTGAAACCAATGTGGCTGGTGTACTGCAGGGCAAGGCGTGGTGAACCCGGTTGTAGTAAGTCCTGAAGCCTCACCTGGGTCCCCGCATACGTTTCAACCAAGCAAGTGGAAGTCAGTCCGGCTGTAAGTTGACTGTAATAAGTCAAATAAACTACGTGAAGTCACGAGCTGCCAACTGGCAGCAAACCATACTGAACAAACACTGCGAGGTGTGCTGGTGTCAATCCAATCCCTTGGAAAACGACGAAACCTGCAGATGCCAGTGTGGACACCTGCCAGCTTGCGAAACGGGGCCTCTTAACGCGCCTCTGGCTGGCGCGACAAATATCCCAGAGCCCCTCCAGCATGCTGAAAGGAAAAGGCCGCACAAGGAATCCAGGTAAGGGCTTTATTGGACAGCAGAAAAAGCGTGATGCATTTCGGCCGTGTGGCCTTCCTCAGACACCGCTGCTCACCAAGAACATAGCCACGCCTTCTCTTTTAAATGATACTGCAGTCTCCCATTGGTGGGAGCACCCTCCATCCCCAGTCATGTGATCGCCCACCAAGTGCAGCGCTGTAAAAACTGCAACTCCCAAGATGCTTTATTTTCGGGCAGGTGTTGCGTGGGGAAACAAAGTTGAAACCAATGTGGCTGGTGTACTGCAGGGCAAGGCGTGGTGAACCCGGTTGTAGTAAGTCCTGAAGCCTCACCTGGGTCCCCGCACACGTTTCAACCAAGCAAGTGGAAGTCAGTCCGGCTGTAAGTTGACTGTAATAAGTCAAATAAACTATGTGATATATCTATGAAAATCTGTGAAGTTTCCCCATTATGGGAGTCATAGGCCACTTCAGGGAAACCATACTAACAGAAATGGAGCACCTGTGAACACATTTGATGAAAGAGAAATGTTCAGGCAAAATCTAGGAGCCACACTTCATTTAATCCGCACAATGAACACATGGCAGACTGCATTTTTCAAACATTTAGTCCTTACGCATTTCAGCTCTCCATTCGGGTCTAGGTCACAGGTGCAAGAAGATCATTCTGTTAAGTGATCACGTGCTTATATGCTGGAATAACACCATGCAGTCTTAAAAATACTTCAGTACCCAGCATGCACATCAATATGTGTTCTTTCTTTATGAGTAATGTTCAACCTAGCAAACTGTTCTTAATATTGTTTTGATTTGTACTTTTGTATTGATGGATGCAGACAAGCTTCCATTGTGCCTCTTCCCTAATTATGTATTTCTCCATGTTCTCCATTATCACCTATTTGTTCAAATATAATGCATTCTGGCACTCTAAGGCCTTGTTTGTACTATATAAAATAAAACTGCTTAAATAGTTGAACGAATAGATAAATAAATATTATAAAGCATGAATCAGTAGAATAAAAGAAATTAGATATGCTCTGCACACTGTCATGTATTATCCATACAGGTACTCTCAACAGTTTGTTGACACAGTGCCTGATTGACAGAAAAGTTAGTGAATCTACAAGTTCATAGACTAGAGTGACAAGATCTTGAAAATAACAAAACGGGATATTCCACAAACTTAGAGGGAGTATTGCAATTTTGCATCGACCAAGAGGCACAGAATGACTTAAGTGAAAGTGCTCACGCCTTCATACAGTGAGATGCTAAGGGGAAATACATGTACCTTTTACACAGTATCATCCATGTTAACAAAATAGTTTTCTGCTAGGGGCTGTTAACTAATACCGCACTTGAAAACACAAAGGGGCAGACTTACAAGCTGCTTGCTACACTTTTACGCCGCCGTTGCATCACTTTTGTGATGCAGCAGTGTTGTAAACAATGTGCCATGTTGCGACACATTTACAACGTGACGCATTTATGGAGATGCATCACGTTGTAAAGCCCTGCTTCACATTATACATGCGGCAGGTATAATATATGTAGGGTGGGTGTTCCAATGCAAGAAAGCCTCCTAAAAGTGATGCAGTGAAATCTGCAAGATTTCACTGAGTCACTTTTACGATGCCACTGCGTCAAAAACGTAAGGAGTTACGCGGCATTATAGAAACAGGTATTCCGAAGCATTGCTGGAGATGCGTCGTGCTTGCGACACTACTCCAGCAATGTTTTGACGTTAAGCCAATAGATGCGTCACGCAACTGTCAATCCTTGCACCACGGTACACCGCATTGTAAATGCGACAAATCCATGGTGGCGCAAGGTTTTTTTTGCGTGACGCAAATTAACTGATGCAACTCTGCTAATATGCAGATATGCATCAGTTCTTGTGAATCTGCCCCAGAATGTTATCTGCCCTCTGTTCAGTTAGCCCTCTCTGAAAACTGGTATATGAGTTAAATGTAGGGGTGGGCGGAATTTGCGAAATTCACTTTCGCAAATTATTGCGAAAATGTTAAAAATCTCCGCAAACACGCGGAAATATCGCGAAGATGCAGAAGTTTTTTTCCCGCCTGTTCGCGGTATTTTCTACATGGTCGCGTCTCACCAACTTATCCATGCGGTTGCTCGCGGGCGCGGCCATCTTGTTTTCACTTGTCTCGCGGTGCATGATAGCGAGAAGAAAGACGTGATCGCGCGACGAATGACGTTACTGCGGGCGCGAACTGTCGTTAGACTGCGCAAATGGCTACCAACAATACAACATCTCGTGGATCGGGAAAACTTGTCGGCGAACGCGGGGATTCAGGTAAGGCGATTGCGCGCACGTGAGAATGTACTATTTTACAGCGCGAGCAAGGAAAAAATTTGCGGTAAAATGCGGATTGCGGAAATTTTGAAATTTTCGAGCGCTCCGCGGAACGCGAACATGTCAAATTATCGCAATTTCCGCGAGCGGAACGTATTTTTAGCCCAGGCCTAGTTAAATGTACTGAGACATTTCCAGGACTGATTGTGAAAACTGGGACTGTCATGCCAAACCCAGGACACTAGGTCACCTTATTGTAGGCTTACTGCATCCTAAGTCATACTTAAGCCTGGAGTAAGACACAACTACTCAAAGAAAATGCTCGGTGAATGAGTACTGGATATTCAGCTGTGATTCACATCTAAGACAAAATCAAGATTCACAGCAAACACTTTCTAATTCGGGCCTTTGATTGTAATACATGCAGCCACCAACCAGGTATTCTGCAGATGCATTATTGGATCCATAAATCTCTTCTGATCCTGTATCAATTTATTAGGATGTGTAATTTGTAGGCACTGATGGCATCTTTGTTAAAATTAGGTGGACAAATCATTCGGTAACTCAAACCCACACTGAATGACCACTCTCCCATTCTTGGGCTAGTTATTGAATCAAGTGAGTTCCTATCTTCCATTAATTGGCAAAAGGAATGTCAAATAAAACCTAAGCATTGATTTTATCGAGATAAGTGATAATTGATGCCGGAATTCTCTAACTAAAATCAGCCACGGCCCGTGCAGGTAAGAGCCGTGGGGCCGGGTGGGGGGGTTTGACAGACGATGACTAGGGAAAATAAAAAACAAATAATGTACTTTTCCTCGTCGTCGTCAGTCGAAATTACCCCCCTCCTCCCCCCCAACCCGGTCCCACCGCCCCACTGCTCTTACCTGTATGGGTCGCGGCTGAAAGAAACATTTACTACTAAGTTTCCAAAAAAGGAATTAGAACTACTTAGTGAGATCTGAGAAGGTTTTGCATCATCCTCCTCCATCTATCTTTGTGGGAATTTGAAAGTGTTAGTACTGAGTTACACAGGATAAAAGCTACCTTCATCATTTTTAGTAATGGTTACTAAATTGCACAAATCAAGTTAATGGTGATGATTGTAGGATAAGATGAAAACTACTTTTCTTGTCTTCTCTTAAAAATGTATCGTCCTAAAGATGTTTTTTTTTCTTCTGATGCACCATTTACATTTTGACGACTTCACTAACAAATACAATCCGCTTGCTGTAACTTTCTATCAACTAGCAAATCAAGTCTTAAGCATCACTTGCAGTTTTTCAAAGTCTCAAATTGGACTGTTCATCACTTAATCCCTTCATGGCTACCCCTGAATCGGTTTGACAAGGTACTGAATATTTTAGGTTGGGATGAGCTAATTGGTCCCTCTTGTCGGATGGGAATTCTCTGCTCTTAATCATGTTTTGTTTTACAATTTCATGAAAAGCCACTTTTTCTGATACGTTGCTAACCTGAACCAAAAACTGACAGTGATGCATGGCTCTTGAGCATTGCACTCTGTACCAGTAAATACTCACCAACACAAGAAAAATAGGTTTGCAAATGCCTTGCATTGGTGCCTAGGGCAGAAAGGAGATATTGAGAATTGTACAAGAGTTTTCGTCTCCTAATCCTGTTCGCAGTCTTCTGGCTGAGCCATGGGGTGTTATTCTAAAGCAATGTGTTTATGATTGCATGTGTCAGTTTACAAGTACAATAAATCATGAAATAATGACAGTCAAGAAAAATGCAGCAGCAAATATTGATGTCAAGAAAGAAGATAAACCATGCTGTATAAAATCGGAGTGGACTAGATCGTTAAGGACATAACAGAAAGGTAAATCATCAACTCAGCAACATTTGTCATCTAGAACCAAAGTTCTATGACTTACACTTCTGAAAACTTTTCACCTTTGAAGGCTATACAAAGTTGCGCATATAGGAATAAAAACAATAATAATGTGATTTAATATAATAACTCTTAATATGTAGATTAATGATTTCATTGACTAAGCATTTGCTTGAAATATCTTTTAGTTGTAGATATGTTTACATTAAGAACAATTTAATTGTCATTTTCATCAAAATTTTGAATAGACCAAATGTTTCCATTTTTATTGAATTATCAAAAAAAGGCCTATTAAACAAATGGAAGGTGTAAATTGCCACAATATCAAACAAATTCCGCCATAACAGTAAATAAAATGTGCTCCTGCACTTTCTTTGTGAACGTGAATGTATTGTATTGGTGTTCCTTTATTTGCTTGTTAGTCCCCGGGCACCGTTTAGTAATCAGCAGTGCCTCTTCACATGCCCTTATAACAAAAAGCATGTGCACAGACAAGGAGGCCCTAACTAAGCCTGGGTGTAGTTTGCAGAGTTTTGCTACGCGAACTCTGCGAAGTTACAAAAAAATGCCGCAAAGTTCCACAAGTGGCGGAGTGTAGTGCAAACTGCTGTTCGCGCTGGTCTTACTGCTACTCAGGTAGAATTTCTACCTGAGAGGCAGTTCGTGCTCGTGAACTTACCGCTCTTGAGCGCGATCGGGGAAAAAACTCCGCTGCACTACGCAAAGTGGAGTTTTCTGCACTACACGAGCTCCGCCGAGCGCAGAAAACTCTGCAAACTCTGTGAACGGAGCAGAGTTCACCTCCCAGGCCTAACCCTAACACAGACAGAACATAGCACAAATTCAGTGTGTTCACCAATGCACTCTTTTTGAGGGATGACAGGTTAGTGGGATCCTCTTGAGGCCCAACCCAATGGGATGGTGTATTATAAACTGCACTGGCCAAGAATTGGAGGCCCTGTCCCCTTAAAAGTGAGGTTGGTCATTATGGCACAGACACTCATAGTACATTCAAATGTCTGCGCATGGAAGAATTGCACCAAGGAAACGGCGCACCTGTCAGTGTGATGTCCTGCACGTACACTTGGAGCGACTATTGTGTCAGTGTGCAGTATACACTCTTATGCATGTGCTATTTTTGGTTATTGGGGCACAAATTCATCGTCTGCATGTGACTCACTGGGAGAGCACAAATTAGTATATACATCTTAGCACAAAAAAATTGCTTGTTTACCCTTTGACACAAGGGTATTGGTAAGGACATGTTACACAAAGCAAAGAGAGTGAATAATTATCTACCTGCATGGTATACAGCTGTAATAATCAAAATTAGGAAAATTTGAGTTTCTTCTCATCCTTAAAATTTCTTAGAGACATAACTTTCTACACTAATTTGAATTTGGCTGACTGCCATATTTCATTTGGCCAGTAGGTTTTCCGCTTCCACTTTGAGGTCCAGACTGCAAGTGTATGCTCTGTGCTGCAAAACTTATTGTTTACAATTCAGTGGGCTTACAATTTGCCGTTCAAAAGGGGGTGGTGATGGACGGAGCATCAGAACCAATCAAACCCAGTCAACAGATCTGGGTTTGATCCATCACCGTTCTTTAGCCCACTCTGCCACCCCAGTTCAGACATGGCCATATGCAAATCAGTCTGACCCTGTGCCTCATGGGAACAGTCTAGCCCGAACTGCCAAGCCATGCCTTCCCTGGACCAGAAACAAGCTTCCTAGGACCGGTTTCTGGCATTACAGCCATCTTCAGCCAGGATTGCTTGAATCCAGTGGCAAAGTGAGCAAGGGACTCACGTCTGAACATACCCTGCCAACTTATGGCGAACAAAGCGGTACAAAAGGGGGTGGTGATGGACGGAGCATCAGAACCAATCAAACACTCACACCCAGTCAACAGATCTGGGTTTGATCCATCACCGTTCTTTAGCCCACTCTGCCACCCCAGTTCAGACATGGCCATATGCAAATCAGTCTGACCCTGTGCCTCATGGGAACAGTCCAGCCCGAACTGCCAAGCCATGCCTTCCCTGGACCGGAAACAAGCTTCCTAGGACCGGTTTCTGGCATTACAGCCGTCTTCAGCCAGGATTGCTTGAATCCAGTGGCAAAGTGAGCAAGGGACTCGCGTCTGAGCATACCCTGCCAATTTATGGCGAACAAAGCGGTACAAAAGGGGGTGGTGATGGACGGAGCATCAGATCCAATCAAACACTCACACCCAGCCCACAGCATACCATTTATTGTTTGTGTTGTCACTCTGATTTGCAATCTTTCGTTTACTTAGCTCCCATAGACTTTCCTTCCTTTCTTGTGTGAGCTAATCCCTAGAACATGGACCAAATGCAGTTGTTCTTCCCTGCCCTTTTTCAAAGCACATTTTTTAAATTTTATAAGCGTTTTAGTATTATTCTTAGACGTGCAAAGTGATTTCTCTAACCCAGGGCTATGGCTTCCTATTTATGTTCCTTTCACCTTACCTGCCGTCTATATTGACAGTTTAGTTGCTTAAGCCGATAACTGTACTACTCAATGCCACCCTACTCTAAACTACTTCACTCTACGCCATTCCCCTCCACGCTACGCCACTCTGCATCACTCAACTTTACACCACTTCACTCTACCATATGCCACTCCACCCTATGCCACTCTGCTCTACGCTACTTTACACCACTCTAGACCACTATTCTCGACACCATTCCAATCTATGCCACTCTGCTCTACTCTACGCTGCTCCACTCTAGTCTACACCACGTTATGCCCCTCCACTCCACTCCAGTCTTCTCTATGCCACTCCACTCCACTCTACACCACTCCACTCTACTGTATGACACTCCACTCTACGATACTCTACGCGTCTCCACTTCACACAATGCCACACTACGCTATTGAACTCTACTACACTGTATACCACTCCACTCCACTCCACTGTGATCTACACCACGTCACTCTATGCCACTCTGCTCCACATCACTCCCTCTATGCCACTCAATTCCATGCCTCTCTATGCCACTTCATGGCACTCCAGTCTACTGTTTGCCACTCTACTCTATGCCACTCCACCCAGTGCCACTCTACACCACTCTATGCAGCGCCACTCTACTCTACGCTACTCAGTTCTTTGCCATTCTATACTACTCCATTCTACATAAATCTACTATACCCAACTCCACTCTACGCCACTCAATGCCACTCGACTCTATGCCATAACACTTTATGACATAGGTTACTCCTTAATCTAACCCTAATTGATATTCCCTTATTGATCCTGACTGTTTTTTCACTTACATTTTGCATTTTCCGCAGCACCTCCTGTGCCTCCCTCAATCTGCACTTTTATTTTACACCATCCCTTAGACCATTTCACCCATTCTATTACGCTGAACCTCACTAAAACTAAACATAATTTAAACAAACCTACCCTTACTCCTCCCTGTGGCATACAATTCCTTGCTTTACACAATTCATTCCTCTAATCCTATCCATCCCCTAAAGTTAACCTACTTAACCTTATTTCAGGAATAATGTTACAAACACAATAAGGTGACTCGAAAGCATATGTATAATAATAAATGAGAAGCAAGGGTATGATACTGAATGGATAACGATAATACTGAAAAAGCAAGCCTGTGTGACATTTTAAATTGTGCTTACTGCTGAGGGTAATTTTGGCAAAAGACAGCCAGAGATGCAGCAACAGCCCTCTCGAGTGCTCCAAGAAGGATATCATAACAGGACTAGCTCTCTAAATGGAAACTCATACATATGATAAATGCCAGGCTGATTTGAATTACAGCCAGCCTGAGGATACTAGAATAACCCTTAAGGACCTGGATGGATTTTTGTGTGTTAATACATAGGGGCCTTTCACAAATCCAACTGGGAGTAAATAAAGTAATATTTAAGTAATACTCTTTTACGTACTCTTACAGGTCATTGTGAATTAGCCCAAAATCATCCAGATTAGGAATAAAGTAGGAATATTTACAGAATATCCACATACAATGAGCATTGCATTTTTACTAATAGTAATAAAATAATAATTATTTTATTCAGGGCTAATTCGCAAAGAGTACACCTGTAGTACTACTTTCCATATGCATAAATGCTTTTGTGCCTTCCTCCCTATTATGGGGGGGGGGGGGGTGGGGGGGGTTGATACATGCTTGATATTGTTGTGGCAGTGACTATTGGAATTTGAGAGCAGATAGGGCTGTTTTTTTACTGCAGATAGTATTGTGAATTAGGAGGAATGTGCGTATATAGAGTGATTTGTGTATTTTCTGGGTAGTATTGTTGGGTGTTAAGGGGGCAAGGAGTACTTGTGGGTTTATTAGTTGTGTGTTTAGGGATTATTGCTTAATAGTTTATAAAACAGAACAACTATGTATAGCATGTTCCTACTCCTAATCAGGCTCCAGAATGCCTTCTGGGAGGAGAAGTGAATAGTTAAGCCTTTTGTATTGTGACCTACATTTTCTATGGTATGTATGCAGTTAGCATGTGTGGTCCAAACAGGTCGCTCATGGGAAACATATCACTGTGTTTAAGGACAAGGAAAAGGAGATAGATGTTAGAGAATGTTTGCATATACCTAACCCTACTTCACATCTGCTGCTGACTGATTTAGAAATAATATGCTTTATTTCAGAACTTTTATGGTAAGGTAAGCTTGCACTCTGGTTTAACGGTTCAAAGGTTAGAGTGGGAGGCTACAGTACTTTATGGGTAGGCTATATGAAGCATGGAACAACCCTAAAGGAGTAGATAAAGTAACAGCATCCAGTGCAAATGTATTTGTCTACAGGGTAAAATTGGCAGTTTGGCTGCTATAAAAAAAAGTTGCAAGCTATTGTAAGCTGCCACAACACAACACACAGTTCTGTGTCTACTCATCATCTTAGAGATCTTTCGGGCGCATATGGGGTGATGAGTGCTCGGAGATAGGCTGGGCCCTTGCAGTTCATGGCTTTATGCACTATACATAATGATTTAAATTTGACCCTGGCCTGGATCGGCAGCCAGTGAAGTAGCCTCAGTGCCCCTTTCTCTGATTCATGCCTGGGTATATTTCTAAGTAACCTGGCTGCTGCGTTTTGTACCACTTGTAGTCTGTTCACCATGTATTTGGGTGATCCCAAAAAAAGGGAAAATTGTCTCATTCTTATTTAACTACCCAAAGATTCTCAAGATGCAGAGTATTGTCTAATCAGAAATACAATATAGGAAGGGCATAGTTCAATTCCATAAGGAAATGTACCGTCTCCAAAATGCACTTTGAATTTTTAGCAGGGCCGATATACAGCACAGAAGTTTGCTGTCCATTTCTCTGTAAAAGACTTGTTAAATGAGAACAATTAGAATTGACAAGCAAGATAAATGGGGCGGTTTCTCAAGAACCAAACAAATGATAAATCAGTTATGTAAAACATAGCATACAATGGCTTACACGTTTGTCTAATAAAGTATATCTTCCAGACATGGTGAAGCATGTACCCTAATGGGGAGGAAATCCCAAATTTGGTGTTGAGGTCTGTTTATAGTGCCTTGGAAGAACATGTTGTTGAGCAAGATGCAATATGCTTGGGGTGGGCTGGGACTTAAATGGGCTTGTTGCTGATGTTTATTTTGATTCCAAGAAGATAGAGGCAGGTAGTGTTATAAGCAGTAATCTGAATAGAATTAATTTTCACTTAGGTTCACACTGCACTATAGGGTCTCACTTAACCTAGGCTACCTTCATTGATCTTGAGGAGATCTTTAGGAGATCTGTTTTTCCACCAGCGCAGAATAAAACATCCGCAAGCTCCTCCCTTAGACTCGGCTTGGGAGTAGTAGCTCCTTAGCCAAACCAGGTTTGGTTAAGAGGAGGTCCCAAATGATGAAGCATGCCACTACGGTGGGTGATGGGATTACGTCCTTTTTTTAAGGACTCCTTGGGCTAGGCTTTAGTTGAATTTTCATTTAGGTTCTGTATGCCTTATTGAATTGTGTATTTTTGTGGTTCTCTTGTTCTTGACCCTGGACTTCTGCGTATATACATAAATAACCAACAGTGCCTGAAACAGAATTATTTTCTTAATGGAAAGCCAATGCAGATTGCTAAGGTAACCAGAGACTGGTTCCTTCCTTGATATTCCAAGAATAAGTTGGGCCACTGTCTTTTGCACCACCTGGAGTCTTATGATCTTATACTATGGCGCACCAAGATATAGGCGGTTTGAATACTCCAGTCTTGATATTATCAATTCATGGACTACTATTCTATGTGCTTCTAGCAGTAAAAAACAGGCCCTTACTACTGACCAAATTTGGGAACCTAGAGATTACTTGTCATCTGTTTTACCTGTCAGATTCTTGGCAGCCGATATGGGAGAAGGGAGGGGAAGATCTCCCGGCCAATTCTGGTTGATCCACTGGTCGCTGGCCAAACAATCGA
Source organism: Triturus cristatus (assembly GCF_964204655.1). Lineage (NCBI taxonomy): Eukaryota > Metazoa > Chordata > Amphibia > Caudata > Salamandridae > Triturus > Triturus cristatus. The sequence continues at coordinate 242,453,084 of NC_140582.1, forward strand.
ATGTCTATTTATCCACATTGCACTGAAGATTGCTCTTGCTCATACATCAAACAGGTAACAAATGAGGAGACTTTATCTACAGCAGTGTGGTCAAAGGCGTGAAGCAGTTAGGTGTCAGCAGCATATGAGATAGTCACCAGGCCATGCGATTCAATCAGCTATTGTACCCATATAGGTGTTTGATAAAGTAGGGCTCAAAGTAGAGCCCTGTGGCACTCCATCTGCAGTCTCTTCCCAGAGGAAGAATAAGAGGCAAGCCAGTTCTCTTGTTCTTTTCCTTCAAGTAGGAAGTTAAGCCAACACCAGGCTGAGCAGCCAATGCCTAGCTGCAATAGAACCATATGAGATATGGTATCAAAAGCCGCCAAAAGATTGAGCGAAATAAAAGTAGCACTTTGCCCCTCATTCAGGGTGGTTTTGATTGTTTCTGTAACCACAAGAAGGACTATTTCCATGCTAAGTTGCACACAAAAACCTGATTACGTTCAATGAAGGAGGCTGTCTACAGATAGTTGGACAGCTGGACACTGATTAATCTTTCCAACATTTTGGTAGCAGCAGATAACAGGAAGATGATCCAATAGAAGGACAAAATAGCATGATCTAAGGATTGGTGTTTAAGAGGGGATCCCTTTAGCCCTCATCCAGTAAGCTGGGACTGCTACTGACTCCAAGGAACATGTAAGGAGCTCGATAAGAGCTGGGGCAATAGAATCTGTAAATAGTCTAAACAGGGCTGGAGGGCCTGGGTTCATAGGGGAGTCAGGTTTATCATGAAGCAAGGCCTGCTGAGTTTAGGCCAAAGAAATAGGTATACCCAAGTCTTCCAATCCCTGCATCCCTTCAACAGATGAAAGCGGATCTAAACCCTCATAGAATCTTATCCTAAAAAAAGGAGGATTATTGCTCACAAAAATCCGCAGAGTTCTGAATTGATGGATTATATGCTGATGAATTCAAATATAATTTTTAAATTTAAAAATGTTCTCTGGTTGTGTCTTGTAAAAGCTTTGCTTTGCTGTGTCTCAATTTGTGGTCCCTTGGATCCACTCCTTGTCATGTTCCTCAAAACGGGGCTATTGAAAACCGATCGATTAGATCATTTTTCTTGGAGGATGAAAGGCAGATGAGGTTGATGATTATAACACACATCCTGCTCACCTCATTCCTTAGGTTTGTCAGACTCCTGTTCCTGTTCTTTTTGCTCAAATGATGCCATCTCCCATTGAGGCATCCAGTCATCTATCCTAGTCATCTTCACCTGAACGGGAGTTTGAAGAAACTAAAGAACTTGCCCATTTTTCTTGGAGCAGGAGATGCAAAAAAAGAATACATGTTGATGACAAAGAAACCAAAACATCCTGCTTGCTGCCTTCCACAGGTGTGTTAGGAGCTTGTTTGTGTTCTGTTCGCTGAAATGATTCTGTCTCAATCTTAGCCATAACTCCAATCACAACAGCATTGGCATCAAGGGGCATTTGTCTCTAAAGCACCAAAGATTTTGTAAGTAATACGTTGGATCCAGGAGTGTTTCCAATGTCATGTTTCCCCGAGGAGGGTACAGTTGGTACACTGTTGAACATATTTGTCAAACAATGTGAAGAGGAGTTGATTACAGACTGTCCTGATGCTCTTCTCAGAGATCCAACCCCATTGTTGTGCTTTTATGGGAGGTAAGAATTAACACAGTTGATCTGTATTCATTAAAAAGGGTTTGCACACCACCCTAATTGACCATCACACGCTGATGTTGACTTCTCAATATAGCACAATAAAATACAGAGGAAAGGGTAGATGCATACCCATGATTCCACAGTGAGCAGAACCAAATCATGTTTACGATTCAGAGAGAGCAGAGACGGGATGTTTTCCTTTTTAAGATACGGGTAGCACAGACAATATACATAGGGTCTCAGAATTGAAGTGGAATCAAACAGCGTGTCTATAGTAATGATATGAAAAAGAGTGGAATGGGATGAGAAATATACATGAGGCCTGAAAGAATGATAGATTTGTACTAGTTACTTAAAGCTGTCCACATACTGGCATTTCTTGTCATCTAGTGAGTGGAAATCCACAGTGGGTGAATGAGGTGTCACACAATGGGATGCATTCTAATCATAGCCTGACATTCCTGGTGATTGGTGGTTGTCTCAGCATTATAGCTAGTTCTAAGTTGTGAGTGATTGTAGTCTACAGTACAAGTACAGCACATCTTAACCCCTTCCATGCGGCGCGAATTCCGCCGCGGTGCTGACCGTTTCTTGCGCGGGCGGGCTCATGACGGAACGGTTCCGTCATGAGCACAGCTCAACCGACGCTCATGACGGAACCGTTCCGTCATGAGCATGGAAGGGGTTAAGCAAGTTAATCAAGCAAAACAAATCTATTTCAGCTGTAATAAAGCACATCTTATATCAGTTGTATTTTTTTTATGGACATTGTATGTTATGCACTAAAGCATCAGTTACTCTGTTATAAAAACAAAAACGAGCATGCAGTGATATGTAAGGGAGCATACTTCTGTGAATACCTTAAACGTGACACCATGGAACGTTGAGGTTTGCTTACTGTACATGTAATTTAAACACACCCAACTGAAAGCCTACTATCTTTCAGTGTAAAGAAGATCAGGAACAAAAGGATGATCCTGTATATTCATTCCACCACAGCGATGCGTGAATGGTCAGCCTCAATTTACTGGTGCATTAGATGAGCTCGCTGTTCTGTCCTGGGCTGCAGCTATGAGTTTTGAGTCATCGGTGGGTAAGCACATCTGTACCTTGAAATTAGGCTTTTCTGATTGCTCTCTTTTGGTACTTTCTGGGCCTGTTTTTCTGGGAGCAAAGTCGTTTTTGCCTGAATTTAACAAGTTTGACTAATGTGAAGCAATCTGGTAACAGTAATAGTGCTTATCAAGGCACGCCCTGTGCTGACAGCGCAAGTAAGGAAGATGCAAAAAGGAGGGAGACGAAATTTACTATAATATAATATAATAGTATCTTGGAACTTTAGTACATTGCACGTAGTCCATTGATAGTCCATTGGTGGTGTGCAGCTGCCTCTGGAGCGCAGATTAAGCCTTAAGTGCATGACGTATCAGGTCTATGCCTTTGTATTCTTTGCTGACTGCCACAGGTGAGCCACTGTACATACCTGTTCCATGAGGATGAGCCCCAGTCTTGCAACAAAGCACTTGTTCATGTGTTCACAGCTGTGCTCAATCCCCATTCTGTGGTTCAAAGGGCCATACTTTGGAACAGAGCACAAAGATATGAACTTCTGTAGATGTTTCTTTGTGCATACACCACCAAACTAGCCATATCTTTACTGTAATATTAGCTTTCTCCAACATAACCTGTTCAGCCAAAAAACACGTACTAAAAATTGACTAAGTACTATGGATTGTTTATTATCATGTGTGGTGAATTTAAAACAGATTCACGGTGAATATTAACTGTTGACATTAATTGTGGAAAGCAGAGTGCACGTTTTCCTTCAGAGAATAAGCCATCTCAGGGGTCATGTGTGGCAAACCTTCCAGCAAGTGTCCACCAGCTGAGATGCAATGCAGTGATCTGTAGGAGAGGAATAATTAGAATACTGTACCCTAATCAGCGGCGGCACCTCTATAATGGCGGAGGAGCGCAGGCCCACTGCTATGTGCCAGAAAATGCAAAATTAAATGATAAAAAAACAATTTTATTGTCATTTTATTTTGCATTCCCTGGCTGAGTGAGCCGATGTCATGAGTGTAGGGCGGGGTGAGGCCGGGCCATCCTCCATGGACAGCAGGGAGTAGAAGTGGTGGGCACTGTAAGTACGCATGTCGGTTTAGCCGGCCATCTTAGGATGGCCAAACCGGCATGCGCACGTAGATTTCCCCAACCCAGATGTGCTGTATAGCCAGGTGGAGAAAAGGCACAGACTACATGTGCCTGAGCATACGTTAACCCAGCCCGCTCAGGCCAATCCCGGTGCTGCTCTCGTGCTGGGGAATATCATGAGAGCAGCATCTGGATTGGGTTGGGCGTCTGGGAGCCTGTGCTGTGCTGCCGCCAGGAGCAGAGGAGCACTGAGGTGCTGGGAGCAGCAGAAAAGTGGGTTTTTTAAATTGTTATTCCCCCCACGATGCCCACTACTTTCTGTTGGCAGCAGCCTCCACTTACCCTCATGTTGTTATAGGAGGAGAAATAAACATAAAATCAATTGAAGGAAACTTTCATATTTGTACTGTCAGATGTGCACAGGACCTTAAAATGTGTTAGTCTCTGAGTTAGCCTTCTTTTTCAAACTATATTGCTTTTCTGTTGCTTTGGAGCCAAGACCTGACATCGGTAGACGATGAAGAATGACCAACTCGAAAGTAAGACCTTAAGTAAATGTGCTGAAGCTGAGAAGCCCTGCAGTTCAGGGAACCACTGTCTTCTGTGATTTGCAGGATTGGGACAGTGTGAGACCAGAAGGCACATCTTCATTTACTTTAGCAAGGAATCTTGATGAAGAGAACATGCCTGTACTTGGGCACAGGAATCCTAAAAAAATAATAAAGAGGGGAAAAAAATGATTTTTAAAGAAAGGTTGCGAAATTCTACACATAGTTCCAGATACTTAAATGAACCTCTACAGATTATGAGAGTTATTTAGAGTTTGGCAGATGCAAGTCACATGCCTAGAATTGGAAGGTGCCCCATCCTCTCTAGTTACACTCTTGCAAGGTGTATCACATCTAAATTCACAACGAATCCTCGGATAAAACAAAACCCCATTCGGAAACCTACTATTGTCCGGGTATCATTAATCTGAAAGGCACCGTTTTTGGGTGCCTTGGTGCATGACCAATTAGTAACTGAATGAAGCAGTTCTCAATAAGAGCCTTATTCCCCAGGGGTCTGAAAATGTCTATGTGGATCAGAATCATGACAGATACACTGATCATTTTTACAGAAAAGTTCATTGCATAACCCCATGGAAATAACCCTCTCCCTTTCCTAGCCTTTAATTTACAAACATGTGCGTTCTGGTAGCTTTGGTGCTGGTTTGGTTCTAGTGAACAAATGGTCTGACACTCCCTATAACAATGGCTATAAAAGAAAAGTCCAGGACTGGAAATGGTTTCTCTGTGACACGAAGTCATCTGGTAAACGTAAACCTGGCTCGAAAGTGAGGAGGATGACCCAAGCCATACCCTCTAGAGCGACTCTGTGTCGTACGTGTGTTATGGCAGTTTCACGTGTTATCTCTAGCATTCCTCTTCACAGACTTGTACTTTTTCCTTTCATCCTGAACGTGAATGAGAACACATGTACACTAATAGGTTGCAATGACAAAAGGTAAAATGGAGAATTGACTGCAAAATATGTCAAATTATTACTTTCAATGGCTAATTGAAGCTTTCCTGCAGAACCTTATTCGCAGTCAGTAGCAACCAAATACTGGGACTTGTCATTTTATATTCAGCAAATAACCCCTTCTGCTCTCATCCAACAGAAGTTGCCTCTGTTCTTTTTCCATTTCCCCATTGCACTTTGGAGAGGCCATGTTTTTTTAGTTTTCCCTCTTTCACACACAGTCGGTTTGCGGTTTTCAATGGGTGTTGTTGATTGCACTCTCGACTGCAGTTTCCCCGAGGCTGTGCAATCCCCGGCTTCCAAGCACAATGCGCGGTAATTGGAATATGCCAGGGCACTTACTTTGATTACAGCCGGGCGCTTTTGGAGGCACGTGCCCTCAGGAGCCACGTGTTCTTAATCACGCTGTTGCAGCGTCGTGGGCACCCTCGGGCTATTGCTTACCTTAAGTTCTTACTGCGGAGTTACAAAGTGCTTCACATTTTAAAAAGAAACAATTCAGGCTGGTTAGGGGCGCAAGGATTTTGTATCCCATCCGGCTCTGTAATAACGTTAGAACATGCCATCATCTGGACTATAGTTTCCCTCAAGCACAAGAGTGACAGTAAGCGCGCGCGTGCGCGCGTCATTGATAACTAACCTGACAGGAACAAGGGAGCGTGGTTCAGTACTTTATGGGATGTCCCGCTGCCTAGCATCTGACAAAACACAGTGGTTAAATCAGAACCGAAAAGTAACGAGCGCAATTTGTAAACAGTGAGGAAGAACTAAAATGTGCGAAAGAAGTGTGTTGCATGATTTGCAAGCTTAGCACCGCCTCAAAAGTCGAACTCTTCATGCGCGAAAATAAAGCCTCAAATGTCCCTCATCTTCCCTGCATGTGCGACTTTATGCTGTGGTGAGAAACATGCAAAAACTGTGTTGTGTTGCGATGCCCAGGCTTTGCTGCACAAACAAAAAGCATTGGCGCAGGCAGTAGATCTGGCGTTGGTTGTGTCTTTTTGGCTTTGTCAATGCTTGCTTGATCTTTTTATTTGCTTTACCTTGTTTAGTGTGTTTTTCATTTATCAATCAAGTTGTACAAGCAACAAGACAATATCTTATTACACTGAAAACTGCACAGCATAATTGCAAATTAAGGGACAATATAATTGCTACGGGTTGCAGATCACAGTAGTGTTTGAGTGGAACAGAATTATATATATATATATATATATTTATCGATTGCATTTATTATCGCACAGCTCAATGATTGAGCTGTGCGAAAATAAACGCAATTTGAAAATCTCCTCCTGAGTGCCGCGTCAATGGTCTTGTGAAGTGGAATTTTGGGGCCAGGATCCGGCCCTCACGCAGAACACCCGCTGCAAGCGTGCACCGGAGATTAGGATCACTTTGTTGACATATATTTATATATGTATGTATATATATATGAAAACAAAGAGGTTGCCGTTCCGGATGGTTGCACTCGCCGAAGGTCAGGTCACAAGCAGGGCTGCTGAAACAGAACATCTCCCCATTAACGCGCCGCCTACGCGTTTCGGGATGTCTCCCTTCCTCTGGGCAGCTTTTACGTTGAATAAGGAACGCCAGCAGTTTTCAAAGGGACACTCCGATCTTTATTTGCACGTTAGCGCTGAAGTTAAACAGGTGAGTAATACAGCGAGGCATGATGGGAGTAGAAGTCCTTGTGGTTTAAATATCCATGTGGATGCCAGCATTGTCAGTAAAATAAAAGTTCATGGGACAAACGATGTCGATAAAGCTTCCCTGTAATACAACGACCCCTTCAGCACCGCTATGCTTCAGAAATCCTTAGCTGCGGACCCACTAGGGTATTGTGGTGGTGCAGACCGTGGCCTGGACTTGGCCACAATATGTGAAAACAAAGAGGTTGCCGCTCCGGGTGGTTGCACTCGCCAAAGGTCAGGTCACAAGCAGGGCTGCTGAAACAGAACATCTCCCCATTAACGCGCCGCCTATGCGTTTCGGGATGTCTCCCTTCCTCTGGACGGCTTTTACGTTGAATAAGGAACGCCAGCAGTTTTCAAAGGGACACTCCCATCTTTATTTGCACGTTAGCGCTGATGTTAAACAGGTGAGTAATACAGCGAGGCATGATGGGAGTAGAAGTCCTTGTGGTTTAAATATCCATGTGGAAGCTGTTGTTACTCACCTGATTAACATCGAAGTTTCAACTGAAAATAAAAAAGAGGGGACTTACTGGTACGCTGTGGTTGCCTTTCTTGTGCCTGATTCTGCCCAGAGGAAGGGAGTTTTCCCGAAACGCGTCGGCAGCAAAGATGGGGAGATGTCATGTGTGCGCTGCCTTCTTCCTTGACCTCACCTCTAGCGAGTGCCTCCCAATAGAGCAGCAAACTCTTCAATCAGATTTATGTGGCCAAGCCCAGGCCACAGGAAGCACCACCGCGAGACCCGAGCGGGTCCGATGTTTTGTATTTGCAGAGCGAGCGCAGAGCTGGAGGGGTCAACTATATGAAAGGCGGCACCATGGTACATTGTTTGTCCCATAAGGATATTTTAATGACATTTACAAGGCAGCGCCCACTTGGGGGAATAAAGTCTACCAGTCCCATGATGCAACCTGTTGTTACTCTCCTGATTTACATCGAGGTTTCAACTGAAAATAAAATAGGGGACTTACTGGTAGGCTGTGGTTGCCTTTCTTGTGCCTGATTCTGCCCAGAAGAAGGGAGTTTTCCCGAAACGCGTCGGCAGCAAAGATGGGGAGATGTCATGTGTGCGCTGCCTTCTTCCCTGACCTCACCTCTAGCGAGTGCCTCCCAATAGAGCGGCAAACTCTTCAATCATATATATATATATATATATATATATATATATATATATATATATATATATATATATATATATATATATATATATATATATTCACTGAAAAAACCATAGGTTTCACACATGTTATAGTTAGCGGAAATTTTACTGATAAAAAACCAATGAAATTCCCCCGTTATAGTTAGTGCAGGCAACTATAACTCACGCGACCGCAATCCTCTGCTGATGCTAATACTGTATTTAGACACTTATTTGCCCATGTCTTCTTCCATACATTTTTAGCTATACATATATTACAAATATTTTTTTTTCATAAAGACACATATGTCATCAGCAGAAGATTGCGGTCGCGTGAGTTATAGTTGCCTGCACTAACTATAACGGGGGAATTTCATTGGTTTTTTATCAGTAAAATTTCCGCTAACTATAACATGTGTGAAACCTATGGTTTTTTCAGTGAATTTGCAAGGTTTTTTAAATGCTAATTCCTAACTATAACGTGTGTGAAACCTATGGTTTTTTCAGTGAATTTGTACGGTTTTTTAAATGCTAAGTTACTTTACGCCATTCGTGGCGTGCGCGCCCACTTAACGCAGTTCGTTCCGTGCGCGCACGGTGCGCTTCGCGCACCGTGCGCGCACAGTGAGCACGCGGTGCGCTTCGCGCACCGCGCGCCCACTTTACGCAGTTAGTGCCGTGCACGCACGGTGGGCACGCAGTGCGATGACAAAGCAAGAAAGCACGTCAACAAATCTGTTTCTGCTTTCCTCCGTGACTATGGTATGGGTGCCATTTACCACAACAACTTGCGTTATGACATGCAAGACATTTATAGAGGAGATGGTGTGCACTTCAATGATGAAGGGAACAGAGTCTTCCTCTTGAACCTTAGACTCTGCATCGGTACTTACTTGTAGGTACCACTAAAAAATCATTTCATAAACACAACGGCTCTTTTTAGAGCCCCCTAATATCTAAACACTTAAATCTGATTTTCATTTATTTATTTTTTTTTCCTACCGTACGCTTACCGTAAGCTTACCGTACGCGTACCCCGTGATTTTTTTTAAAATCAATAAATGTTTTCTTTGTACTTTTCTGTCCTTCTTTGACCCCCTTACAAATGTTAGGGGGTCTGTAACTCTCCTCATTGCCCCCTTTCCTTGTTTTCACTCTTTTTTTTCAGAGTGAAATACACAAAATGGCGGCCGCCGCTTCCTGGTTTCGGCCGATTCGAATGTTTACTAAGATCTAAGAGCCAATCAGAATCGCGCTCGCGCACGCCACCGTACGCTTACCGTAAGCGTACGGTAAGCGTACCGTAAGCGGGCTCAGATATATATATTGATTTAAAGGCTATTTTCTCAGAATCTACTGAACAGATTTACACCAAACCTACAAAAGGCACTTCCTTGACCTAGGGACTACCTCTCTGCCAAATTTTGAGTAAATCTGTTCAGCCGTTCGGGCTGTAGCTCGTTCTAAAGGTCCTATGGAAAAATGCATGGGAAAAACGCGTTTTGGGACCCCCCTTTTGTCTCAGCCCCCGCTTGACGGATCCCCCCGAGACTTTCAGGGTAGGAGCGGAGCGTAGCGCCCCACCTATTTTGAGAAATTCGCGAGGATTCGTCGACCGGCGCCAAAGTTATTCAAAATAGAATGTTGAGGTTTTCCTATGGAAACGTGGTCCTAACTATAACTACCTACTGGCGACCGCCAGTAGGTAATATATATATATATATATATATATATATATATATATAATGTGGATTCTGTTATAGGTTCTTCTTTCTGCCAAAGTAACGGACACGGACCCAGACTGGTGCTAGAAAGTGTTTATTCCACCGTCGCCATTACGCGTTTCAGCTCCGTAGAGCCTTGATCACATGACATGGTAACCTCATTACGTGTCTTATTTAAAGTCATGCACAACATTTCTGGAACGTCACATGGTCATAGATATAAAAGTAAGACATCCTTTTGTTATCGTAAATGGCGTAATTAAAACCTTAATGTTTAAAATTCTGCTTGAAATTATACACACTATAGATGCCTCATTGGCAATCAAAATTTATATGTACTTTTCTTGCCTTTACAGATAGTAAATGATGTTTGTAACACGTCTTCATTAAATTGTCACATATTGTGGGGTTAAATCCCTGTTCGTACAATACATAATTAGACAGTCCGGACCACTGCGTGTTAATGAAATATGTTGTGAAAAATTGTGCTGTGCAAAACCGTGCTTTACATGTAGAAAAAGTGCATTGTGCAAAGTGCATTGAAAGTTGGGCGTATCAGCAACAATAAAACCATCTAAAATAACACCTAAATTCCTTATACAAATAATCGATAATTTCATTTTTTGAAAGTCAAGTTCATAATTGCAAGAGGGTATCTGTGGATAAAAGAATACCTCATAATGGTTATCCAATTCAGCAGCTTCGAAGTGTAAATGTGCAGATTCCAATATGTGATGACATATAAATACATATACAATTTGAATAAATATATAAATAAATACTTAAAATATATATATATAGACATTTATACTCTATTTTAAAAGGAATCCTTTAAGAGCGCTGATTTGTGTTCATATGCAGTTTCTAATTCTAATCATAGTGTTCTTAATCTGCAAGATTTAATTATTTAATCAGTGATCATTTTTAACTAAGACATGTGTGTAAATCTTCTGTAACATTCAACCCTGATGGTGCCTTTAAGTCCAACTGAATTATATACTTTGTTTCTAGTTTTCTCAGTTTAGTGACCCTGTCCCCTCCCCGTCTACTGGGTGGTACTGAGTCTACAACTAAGTATTTGAGGGCTGTGTTGTCGGAGTTGTGTTTTTCTTTAAAATGACGTGCCACAGGAAATGTGTTATCTTGATTTGTTATGGCACGTAGGTGCTGAAGAATGCGTTTATGCACCTGCAATACAGTGCTGCCCACGTATTGCAGGCCACAAGTGCACTGCAACACATATACAGCATACTCCGTTTTACACGTTAGTAATTTATCAATTTTGAATTCTCTATCACTGAATGGAGTGCTGTAGGTGTTTTTGTTCATGCCATGTGTGCATGCCTTGCATGTTTTACATCTGAAGAATCCCCTTCTCATTTGTAGCCAACTACTTTTGTCAATAATCTCAGGATTTGTCTTGACGACTTTGTCTCTAGTTGATGGTGCTCTACTGTAGGTAATGGGAACCCTTCGTGGGACAAGAGGGCCAATTACAGGGTCACATAGTACCATCGCCCAGTTTTTTTGAATGATTTTCTTGATCTCTTTATGCTGATTATTGTACTTCAAAATCATGCGATAATCTGCAGCCCCTTGTTTCTTTATTTCCTCCTCTGTTACTTTTTCTTTTAACATATCACTTCTACTTTTTTCACATGACCTCTGAATAGCTCTGTCTATTGTTTTTTCCTGATATCCTCTCTGTAAGAATCTGGCCTTGCTCTCCTTTTGAGCTGCCAATAAGTCACTGTTATTGCTGCATATTCTTCTCGGTCGTAACATTTCACCAAACGGTATACTGTTGACCAAATGTTTTGGATGCATGCTGCTTGCATGTAGTGTTGAATTACCTGCAGTTTTCTTCCTAAATAATCTGGTTTGGATTTTATTATTTTCAACATATACCTGGGTGTCCAGAAACTCCACAGAGCTGGAACTTCACACACACAAATACAACCCCCCTAAGACTGGAGATTTATATATGTATGTATGTAATACCTACTGGCGATCGCCAGTAGGTAGTTATAGTTAGGACCTAGTTTCCATAGGAAACACGTTTTTTGATTTGCCAATATCTTTGTCGCCGTTTGGCGAATTTTTGTGAAATTCTCAAAATTAAAGGAGTGCTCCGGTCAGCTCCCGTTGATTTGTCAATCCGGGGCCGAGAAAAAAAGGGGGATCCCAAAACGTGTTTTCTCCATGTTAATTTCCATAGGAAATTTTGGAAGAGGCTACAGCCCAAACTGCTGAACAAATTACACCAAAGTTGGCAAAAAGGTAGCTCTTGGTTCAGAAAGCAACTTTTTTTTAAATGGTGTAAAGCCGTTCAGTAGTTCCTGAAATATTTATATTTAAAATATTCATATATCTGGTGACCGTGGTGGATCCGCGAACCCTTCCGATCATGAGTTTGATTCTGATTGTCTGCCAACACTTCAAAGCAAGAAGTGTTGGCAGCCATCTTGTGACTTGGTTGACCCGAGTCACAAGACAAAAGGTAAAAAACAAGAAAAGGGGGCAGGGTAAAAACACCCTGACCCCCTAGGTCTGCTCAGGGAGTCCCACAGAGACCCTGAGGTCCAAAAAAAGCATTTTTAATGCGTAGGGCCTGTGAATTGAGCCGCATATATGGGAGACATTTTAAAACAACAGTGTACTTAGGACTAGTACGTGTCACCACCGGATGTGTGGGAGTGACCCAACCTTTGCACTGTGGGCATACAACCACAACAAGCGACATCAGGAACCTCTCAATTAGGGAGGGGGAGATTTTCTGACTCAGTACAACAGCGTGGGAGCCCCCTTTTTACGCATTACACAAAAACTCTGCTCTTACTACCAGTTTCAGGATATGATGTAGGAAGATTCGTAACATTGAATGGCTGCACAGACGCTATTTGCAGGCGCTCCAGGCAAGGGACGAAGCATTGTAGTGGCCCAGAACCAGGACACATTACTGAACACCAAATTCAAACGATATGAGAAAATAAAGAAATCAGAGATATCAAAGTGGTGGGAGGCTATCTCCCTCCAAGACTGTGTAGACAAAGATATGGTACCATGGGGGCTCAGGATATATACCACACCTTCCTATGAGTCACCCAATCCCGCATGTTGGAAGAATGGGCAGACAATTCAGCTACCAGTTCCAAGAATATGCTTTGTATATTGGTCAAGTACGCGTGGGAAGATAGAAAGACAACCTTGAAGGAAATCTCCACTATTGAAGAGGAGTTCAAACAAAGCAGAGACCAGAAAGCCATTAGAAAGTTTAGAGAGGACCAGAGAGGAAGACTACCACAACATGGAGAAGACATCAAACTACGCAAACAGAGGAAATTACACCGTGACTGTGTTGATTATGAAAGCGGAAGCATTTTAACATACAGTCACAAATACGATCACCTGTACAGCATACAACCAGCAGAATTGGTAACAAGAATGCCAACCAGTACTAAACAGGCCCCTCCCCTATAACGATAACCAGCAATTCGGATACTGATACCTCATCTTCCGAAATTGAGATCATAACAAATCGAGCAACTTTTTTAGACGAGTACCGTATGCTAAGGAGGGGTCGGCAAATGGGAAGAACAACCCCTACACCAACGACACCAGCGAGGGAAAGGGGGCAACGCGGCAGAGGAAGAGGCGGGGGCACAGCCAACAAAGGAGAAGTAGACGGAAACGGAGGATCCAAAAAGGAAAAGGTCACAGAGCCCAGGATGTGGAGACTCCAAGAAAAACAATAATCGATAATGAGAAGGTAAACAAAACCATTATCAATCTTACAAACCGCCCACTTTCCATTTTCGAAAAGAAAACATTGTAATGGAATCACTTTCTGCCCCATTGAAATGTTCAATTATTCTGAAACACGCATTGACATTTTCAAGTTTATTATGAAGCTTCAACTAAACAAGTGCATTGTCATAAGGATGGCAGACCCTCTGTAGACAACTGCAACAATCAGAACATACCCCCATTTTCCAATCTCACGATTGGCGATGCAGACACACTGATGGCCATGCATAAACTTGAAATAATTTCCGATAGGGACAATGATGGTGTGCCTATCACCAACAGTGACTTAGATATCAACGCAGATAGAGCGGCTTTTACCAATTTTAGGCCACACTCTGTTTTTTATCCAAACCTTCCACATGATAACAATGGACACATTTCATGAAGTAGTCACCAAAGCCTTACTTAAATGTAAACATCACGGTGCATCCAGAGGTTCCCAATTTCATAACTTATCCATTAGTCAAAAGAATATCATCACCAGTTTATCTTATGACAACGAGATTGTGATTCACCCCGCCGACAAGGGCGGTAACGTGGTGCTCATGAGCAGACAGATGTACATTACTGAGGCACGCAGACAACCTGATGACTGCAGATTCTACTGCACATGCAATACTGCTACTTACAATGAGAGCATCATGACCACATGGGAGAAGCTTACACAATGACAGCAACAGGGCATCATCACGTGGGAAGAATACTGCTTATTGAACAGGGATTAACCCAATCTACCCATTCTGTATCACAAGAATCCTGTGGTTCCACCGGGCAGACCCATTGAATCATCCCAGGGTAGTGTGTTTGAAAATATTTCCAAATATGTGGACCATTTTCTGAGGGAATATGTGACCACTTTACTGTCCCATGTTAAAGATACTAAAGATTTCCTGTGCAAATTGGAGGGGACTACCTGGCATGATGATTATATCCTTATCACCCTTGACGTGAACTCTTTATACATGATAATACAGCACGATCAAGGCATGCTCACATTTCTTGAGCAACAAACATATAAGTTACCTGGAACACATGAATATGCTCATTGAGATCATGAACCTATGTCTTCAAAACAACATCTTCATGTTTAACGGTGACCTGTATAAACAAATACTGGGCATGGCCATGAGCACTTGCTTTGCCCCGAGCTTCGCAAATCTGTTCTTGGGCCTATGGGAGGAGGAAATAGGGAATGATGACATGCTTTGCCCTGACTTTCAAAAAGTTGTGTTATGGTTGCGTTATATTGATGACCTGTTTGTGGTATGGAGAGGCAGTAAACAGGAAGCCACTGATTTCATTGGCAAATTGAACAGCAATCCATACAACATAACACACACACAATATGAGTAAGGAGTGTATGGAGTTTCTTGATGTCAGCATTGAAGTAAGACAAGGTACACTACAGACTAGCTTGTTTCGCAAGGACACGGCAGGAAAAAGCCTCCTTTATGACCTCAGCAGCCACCCAGATACTCTCAAATGGAGTATTCCCTATGGGGAGCTGTTGAGGGCAAGAAGGAATTGCAGCAGTGATGAAGCATACAACATCGAACAAAGGACCATGATCTCCAGATGGATTTAAAGCCCTGGGGTATCCGGAATGGGTCCTCAATCGAGCTATTTCTAAGATGAGCACGGTCAGCAGACAGCAAACACTGGGTGCCCAGATCAGGGAATCAGATACCATGGATATGAGGGTTATTGTTAGCTACAAAAAGAACTCTAAAAAAAATACACAAGATTTTGGCAGACAACTGGGATATCATCAAGAGTGATCCTACAGTGGGTCATGCCATCTGTTACAGACCTAGGGTCACATACAGAAAGGGCTGGAGTCTCAGGGACATTCTAGTGCATGCAGACATAACTGAAACCCGTACATTGGGGGGGGGGCATAATTTCAAAGGCTTTTTCCCCTGTGGTCATTAAAAGATTGCCGCAATAGCTATATGATCAAGGAGTTCACTACACCGGGCTCTAATAAGAGCAGAAACATTACACCGTATCTTACTTGTAGTTCTAACTTTGTTATATATGTTCAAGAGTGTCCATGCATGATGAGGTATGTTGGCAGTACAACCCTGATGGTAAAGAAAAGGATATTGGAACATCTATGGGCCATCACCAATAGAGACCCACACTATCCCATAGCCAGGCATCTCTAGGATTTCCTACTTGTACTATAACTCCCTACTGCCTTTCTTTGCTATTGAACAGGTACACATGGGCCCTAGGGGTGGCAACAGTGTGCTGAACCTAGGCAAAAGAGAATCTTGAGCTAGAGACCAAGTTCAGTGGGGGACACAACTTGGGCGAAGCGTTAGCAACACATTTGCATGATGACTGATATGTCATACAGCCGTACTTGATGTTCTTCCTCCTTGTTCTATGCGATGTACTGAATGTAAATGTTTTTTAATGCACACCTGTATGTTTCTTAACACATGTATTTTTAACGTCTACTTACATGTTTATTTTATTTCTCTCACAGGAGGAAAGGAAGGGACCCACTGTACGGACACATCACGGGTTCCCTACCCTTTTCTTCCCTGGGTTTGGGTGTGCACTTCATTATAGATAGGAGTTTTGAATCTTCACATTTCATTAATGTATGCATTGTTTTTATGTGTGGTGATGTGACGTCCATGACATATCATTTGTGTTGCCACTTGGTGATGAGAATCATTGGATACATTGTTCGAAGGTTTTGGCAGTCACGCACCCACTAAATCATCCATTCAGACAGACTTACACCCACTCATTCTTTTATACATTGGAGTATATATATAACATTCTTAAACTTTTTAGAAACACTCAATCACTGGAG
Organism: Triturus cristatus; assembly: GCF_964204655.1. Taxonomy (NCBI): domain Eukaryota; kingdom Metazoa; phylum Chordata; class Amphibia; order Caudata; family Salamandridae; genus Triturus; species Triturus cristatus. The sequence goes on from NC_140582.1 coordinate 242,469,628, forward strand.
GATGTCATCAGTGATGTCATCAGTGATGTCATTTGAGATGTCATGAGTGATGTCACTGACCATGTCATGAGTGATGTAACATGTGACGTCATCAGCAGTGCATTAAGGGGGCACAAGTTATAGTTAGCTCAACTAACTAAAACGGATGAATTTCTCTGGTTTTGTATGAGTGAAATGCCCAACCAACTATAACATTCCTGAAACCTGTGGTTTTTTTCCATTGAATTTCAGTGAATTTCTAAGCTTTTTTAAATGCTAATTTCTAACTATAACGTCCCTAAAATCTATGGTTTTTTCCAGTGAATTTCAAAGGTTTTTAAAAGCTAACTACTAACTATAACGTCCCTGAAACCTATGGTTTTTTCAATGAATAAATATATATATATCTATCTATATATGTATATATAAATAGCAGAAATTCCAGTTCCGTCAAATATCACCAAGCACCGGGAAGAAATGAGTGCACGCCTGCACCACGAGGAAAAAATAATAAAGAAAAGAAAGACATACAAATTCCAACTGGACAAGTTGGATTACGAACGCGGCCAGGTGTTCACTTGTGCTAAAAGATACGATAACGTGAAAGCAACAAGGAGAGTGACACCTATCCCGTCTGCCTCACAAGCAGTAAGCTGTGATATTCCAACTGCATCATCGGTTTCTGACCTTAGCTCTAACATTGACAGTGAGTCTGATAATGACCAGCATAGAGCACAATGTTTGGGGTTTTGCAAACTTACCCTGGCCCAGGAGCTGGACTGCATGTGCCAGGACCAGAAACAGACACTTTGTTCCGGTGCCCTTAGTGCCAACAATAGCAAAGCAACAACAGGAAGCGTTGGGCAAGACGGCAATGCAGCAAAGAACGTAAGCGCAAGTACAAAACAACCCAACAGAAAATCAAGAAAACAATGGAGGCACAAGTAAACCAGACAATCAACACCTGTGATTCTCAAACGGTAATAAATCTAACTAACGTATCGCTTAGTGAAAAAGAAATGAACATTTTATCACTTGGATTATCATTTAGTGCCAAAAGGAATTTCAACTATGCAGACACCAGAATTGCTATGTACAAATTTGTGCGCAAGTTAAAACTTTGTAAATTCCATATGCTTCAAAGGCCCACACGAACATTGGTTCCAAATACTAATAATTTGAGTCCGCCTATGTTAACAGTTGGTGATGCGGAATTGCTGCATGATTTATTTCAATTGCAATACGAAAATGAAAATGGTGGAATGTCCAATAGCCAGGGTACAGGAAATCGTGTATGTATGGCACCTACCAACTTCAAACCCAAGTCAACATTTTGCCCGATTATGCTTAGAGAAAATATATATGTCTTTCATGACAAAATCTCGCAAGAATTGAGAACATTACATAAAAGGCAAGACAATATTATAAAAAGACACTACTACCGTGATCATGCTTATCACCAACTGATTAAAAAACTTCAAAACAATGATAACATAATTATCCGACAATCGGATAAAGGCGGCAACATCGTGATGTGGTCAAGAGAGATGTACATGGAGGAGGCACTTGGTCAGTTGAATGACAGGCAATGTTATAAACGCAGCACAATGGCAGAAGCTAAAATGGCATGGAACACTTTCTATACAAACTTGCTGGCATGGAAAAGCATAGGATTGCTAACGATTGAGGAATTTAAATTCTTAAAGAATGACCACCCGGTGATGCCTGTGGTTTATTTTATACCTTAAATACATAAAAATAATTTGAAACCACCGGGTCGGCCGATAATTTCAGCCTGCAATAGCATCATGGAGAATGCCAGCAAATACGTGGATTTTTTCTTGTAGGACCACGTAAAGAAACTTCCATCCTTTATTCTTGACACAGGTGACATGTTGCAAAATATGGAAGGTACAATTTGGCAACCTGACTATTTGCTTATATCATTAGATGTATCGTCCCTTTACAAGAGCATTCATCACAGGGACGGTTTAAATGCAATAGAGCACTATTTGAATACCAAGCCTATTTTCTATCTAGAACATAATAGAATGTTGTTATCTATGATCAATATGTGTTTAGAAAATAATTTCTTCTTATTTTCAAACCAGGTGTTTCAGCAGGTGAGGGGTGTGGCTATGGGGGCCAGTTTCTCCCACAGCTATGCCTGCCTGCAAATGGGACTATGGGAGGAACAGGTCCTTGTACCTACCTTCACCGACATCATGTCCCACAATGTCATTAAATGGTACAGGTACATTGATGACCTGCTGATAATTTGGAGGGGCCCAGAACAGGATGCTCTACACTTTATCGAGCGGCTCAATTAAAACAATCTTAACTTGTGCTTTACTGGTCAGATCAGTAGTAATTCCATATGCTTTCTTGATGTTGAGATCAGTATTCAGCATAATCAACTTCAGACCAAAATGTACAGGAAACCAACGGCTGGTAATGCCATATTAAATGCCTCTAGCCACCATCCTGCACACTTAATTAGCAGTATCCCCTATGGGGAGATGCTACGGATAAGAAGAATATGCAGCACTGACTTTGATTGCCTTACAGCACAAAAAGAATGCAGAGACAGATTTATAAGAAGATGTTACTTCCCAGAGGTGGTCGACAAAGCCATAGTCAAAGCTAGGACTGGGCCAAAATTCCGTTCCGTTTGAGGAAATTGTGATAATTTGGCATTTTCGCGTTCTGCGGAAAGCGCGAAAATGTCAAAATTTCCGCATTCCGCAGCTTAGCGATAATTTGTTTCTTGCTCGCACTGTAAAATAATACATTCTCGCATGTGCGCGATCGCCTTACCTGAATCCCCGCGTTCGCCGACAAGTTTTCCCGACCCGGTCGCGTTCTCCACGAGATGTTGGATTGTTGGTAGCCATTTCCGCTGTCTCGCGACAGTTCGCGCCCGCAGTAACATCATGCATTGCGCGATCACGTCTTTCTTCTCGCAATCATGCACCGCGAGACAAGTGAAACAAGATGGCGGCGCCCGCGAGCAACCACATGGGTAAGTTGGCGAGCCGCGACCAAGCAGAAAATACCGCGAAAGGGCCGGAAAAAAACTTCTGCATCTTCGCGATATTTCCGCGTGTTTGCGGAGATTTTTAACATTTTCGCGATAATTTGCGAAAGTGAATTTCGCAAATTCCGCCCACTGCTAGTCAAAGCCAACGAACCTGGCAGACCACAAGCACTAACAGGCAAACCTTAAGTTGTCCAAAGTAATCAATCTGAGACAATACAACAAACTAGACTGATCCTCACCTACAATAACCAGCATAAATCAATTCTCAGGAGTGTCAATAAAAATTGGGCACTGATCAAAAATGATCCAGTTTTGGGGGTCAATTAGACATGATCACCTAATATTACACACACAAAGACACACTCTATGAGCCAATGTCTTGTGAAAAGCAGTCCTGAGGTGAGAGTAAACACTACTTGGCTCAACTCCAGTAAAAATTTTATAAAATGTGCAGTTTGTAAGGCCTGCAAAAATTGAATTAGTAAAAGTGAACACACAACACCCTTCAGCAATAGACCAGTCCGCATTCACCAAAAATTGACTTGCAAAACTGAATTTGCTATTTATGTGCTGGAGTGTCCTTGTGGCCTGCGCTATATGGGCAGCACTAAGCTGCAGGTCCACAAGAGGATACTCCAGCACATCCGGGCAATCAACAACGGCGATTCTACCTATACGGTTGCCAGGCATTTAGAAGAATTTCATGCCAGAAACTCTACTGAGTTAAAGTTCTTTGTGATCGACACGGTCGCACCTCTGAGAAGAGGTGGTGACCGAGAGTCACTGTTACGCAAATTGGAGACAAAGTATATTCTAGAAATGGATTGTAAAACACCATATGGATTAAATTCCAATGAGGATTTCTATACGCATTTATAATTAGTTAGGCATTAAGTTCTCATAGAATTGTGTCCGCTGTTGTCTGCCTTCCATACATTTTTTAAGTAATATTTTTAGAGTAATATGTTCCCTGTACTGTACATTTTGCACTGGTTTGCACATGGTTTTGCACTTCATGGCTGATGTGACTTTGCGTATTTTTGCATTGGTTTTTATTGTGCTTGACATGGAATGGTGGTGAATGGCCCACTTGGGCTTTATTTTTAACATCAAGACCATATTGCTGATATAATGTGTGTATTTCAACCAATTTCAATTTGAGGATGCTGCTATTTATTATGAAAAGCTTTACATTTGTTTTACTTTTTAAAGTTGCATTTTATCCAATGAAATAGGTTTTTTACACTCAGGTGAATTTTAGAGCATTGGTCGCATGATAACAATATTTATTTATTTATTTATTATGCTGCATATTACTTGATATTTATCAACCGCTCTCCTAACAGTGTCATGTGATCAAGGCCCCACGTGGGCTGAAACGCGTTATGGCGGCAGTGCTGGGCACAGAATAAACAAAATAGCACCACTACTTTGGGTTCGTATCGTCCATTCTACAGATTTCGTTTGCAACGAGAGTGACGATTCAAACTGCATATGTGTATATATATATATATTCACTTAAAAAACCATAGGTTTCACAAATGTTATATTTATAGTTATATATATATATATATATATATATATTTTCACTGAAAAAACCATAGGTTTCACACACAATATAGTTACGAATTAGCATTTAAAAAACCTTGCAAGTTCACTTAAAAAACCATAGGTTTCACACATGTTATAGTTAGCTGGACATTTCACTCGTAAAAAACCAATGAAATTCCCCCGTTATAGTTAGTGCAGGCAACTATAACTCACGCAACCGCAATCCTCTGCTGATGACATCAGATATTACATCACTGTATTTAGACACTTATTTACCCATGTCTTCTTCCATTAATCTTTAGCTATACATATATTACAAATATTTATTTTTCAGAAAGACACATATGTCATCAGTGATGTAATATCTGACGTCATCAGCAGAGGATTGCGGTCGCGTGAGTTATAGTTGCCTGCACTAACTATAACGGGGGAATTTCATTGGTTTTTTACGAGTGAAATGTCCAGCTAACTATAACATGTGTGAAACCTATGGTTTTTTAAGTGAATTTGCAATGTTTTTTAAATGCTAATTCGTAACTATAATGTGTGTGAAACCTATGGTTTTTTCAGTTAATTTCTAAGGTTTTTTAAATGCTAATTTATGTATGTATTTTTTATTTTTTTTATGGGATTTTTAGCATGCGCGCACGGTTCGCGAACCTCGCGTTTTTTGTTCCGTTAAAAATTAAAAAAATATTTTTTATGTGTGTTTTTCAGCGTGCGCGCACAGTGCGCGAACTCCGCAATTTTTTTTGGGCCCTTGGGGGTCCTTCTGGGACCCCCTGACAAAGGCTAGGGGGTCAGGAACTGTCCATCCTGCCCCCTTTTACCGTTCTCCACCTTTGTTTTTCACCCCCTCAGACTGCAAGAGACAAAATGGCGGCCGACACTTCCTGGTTTCGACCGATTCGAATGTTTACTGACATCTAACAACCAATCAGAATTGCGCTCGCGCACGGCAGGGTGCGCGCACAGTGCGCCCACGGTGCGCGCGTATAGATATTGATACGGTTTTAAATGCTATTTTCTCAGGAAATACTGAACAGATTTACACGAGACCTTCAAAAGGCACTTCCTTGACCTTATGGCTACCTCTTTGCCAAATTTCACGTAATTCTGTTCAGCCGTTCGGGCTGTACCTTCGACTAAAGGTCCTATGGAAAAATGCATGGGGAAAACGCGGTTTGGGACCCCCCTTTATTTCGGCCCCCGCTTGACGAATCACCCCGAGACTTTCAGGGTAGGAGCTGAACGGAGCGCCCCATTTGTTTTGAAACTTTCGCGAGAATTCGTCAACCGGCGCCAAAGTTATTCAAAATAGAATTTTGAGATTTCCTATGGAAACTAGGTTGTAACTATAACTATCTACTGGCGACCGCCAGTAGATAATATATATATATATATATATATATATATATATATATAAAAAAAAGTCTACTAACACCTGTCTGAAAGTATAATGATATATAAAAAGGCCAATGTAACTAAGTCTGTTTACCATGTCCTTTGTAAATGATGTCATGTGACACAATGGGTGTGTTTTTTAACCAAGTTTACGTTTACCGCAAGGCGTTTCCTTAGGTAATCAAGGTCATTTGTTGACCAAAACACGTAATGACAAGGAGGAGTGAGGCTCAATTATTAATCTTTGCACTGCAAATTAAGAGGAGTTTGTGCCAGTGTATTTGTTCACTTTGGAAAGGGGAAAGGCGCTTGTAGTTTTATATATATATATATATATTTTTATATATATATATATATATATATATATATATATATATATATATATATATATATATATGTTTTCAAAGTTTACCCCTTCAGGTGGAGGGCGCTCTCGGGATCGCTCCTCATTACAGGTCGGTGTAGCAGCCACATCCTCGTTATTTTGGCCAACGCGTTTCGGGCAGAGACGCCCTTCTTCTTGGGCCATAGCTGAAGATGACGACAAAAGAGCACTGTCAGTACAAATCCCTCTTTTATTTCTACAATCAGCATGTTAATCATCCCCCAATGTATTCTGGGACTGGTAGTGCAAAATGTCTAACCCATGTGGGCGTCGTCAAAGTAATTTCTTGAACAATCAAAATGGGATAAAAGGTGCTGTCCACCTCACTGTACAATATATTTGGCATCTCCCGCTCCACTCAAACTGTACAATCCAAACAGCAAGCAGACCCGCGTGGCTCCGGGGGTGGAACTCCAATGTAGCAACGGCCACACAGGAAATGCCTCTTCCGTGTAGCTGACCAATTCAAACAGCACACGGACCCACGAAGCACAGGCGGTGGTGCACCTCCGTGACCAAGGGCTGGCCACTAATTTGTTTTCAAAGTTTACCCCTTCAGGTGGAGGGCGCTCTCGGGATCGCTCCTCATTACAGGTCGGTGTAGCAGCCACATCCTCGTTATTTTGGCCAACGCGTTTCGGGCAGAGACGCCCTTCTTCTTGGGCCATAGCTGAAGATGACGACAAAAGAGCACTGTCAGTACAAATCCCTCTTTTATTTCTACAATCAGCATGTTAATCATCCCCCAATGTATTCTGGGACTGGTAGTGCAAAATGTCTAACCCATGTGGGCGTCGTCAAAGTAATTTCTTGAACAATCAAAATGGGATAAAAGGTGCTGTCCACCTCACTGTACAATATATTTGGCATCTCCCGCTCCACTCAAACTGTACAATCCAAACAGCAAGCAGACCCGCGTGGCTCCGGGGGTGGAACTCCAATGTAGCAACGGCCACACAGGAAATGCCTCTTCCGTGTAGCAAATAAAAGAGGGATTTGTACTGACAGTGCTCTTTTGTCGTCATCTTCAGCTATGGCCCAAGAAGAAGGGCGTCTCTGCCCGAAACGCGTTGGCCAAAATAACGAGGATGTGGCTGCTACACCGACCTGTAATGAGGAGCGATCCCGAGAGCGCCCTCCACCTGAAGGGGTAAACTTTGAAAACATATATATATATATATATATATATATATATATATATATATATATATATATATATATATATATATATATATATATGTATATTATATACTGGCGGTTGCCAGTAGATAGTTATAGTTAGGACCTATTTTCCATAGGAAATCCGCAACATTCTATTCCCAATAAGTCTGGCGCCGGTTGATGAATCTTCGCGAAATTTTCCAAACTTTTGGCCAGCTCCGCTCCACTCCTACCCGAAAAGTTTCGTGGTGATTCGTATAGCGGGGGCTGAGAAAAATAGGGGGTCCCAAAACATGTTTTCCCCATGCAATTTCCCATAGGATCTGTTGTTGCAGCTACAGCCCGAACCGCTGAACGGAATGACACCAAATTTGGCAAAGAGGTAGTCCTCAGTTCAGACTCGTGCCTTTTGCATAAATTGTGTGAATCTGTTCATTAGTTCCTGAGAAAATTAGGGTAAAAAAGTTAGTGATATCTATGGCCGGGGAGGATCCGTGGACCCTACCCGCACTGTAAGCGCACCCTCCCCGAATCGAGCGCGCACCCTCCCGATCGCGCGCTGAATGCTAATTGGCTGTCGAGTGTCTGTCTACATTCAAAACCAGGAACTGTTGGTGGCCATTTTCTGCCTCGGTAGAAGCGAGGCTGAAGAAGCAAGGGGAATAAGTGTGTAAAACATATAAAGGGGGCAGAGTGGAAATACTCTGACCCTCTAGAGGTGCTTAGGGGGTCCCAGAATGACCCCCTGCGGCCCCCTTTAAAAAAAAAAAAAATGGCGAAATGCGCGCAGGGTGCGCACATCCTATCACATTTGGTGCACGGATCCTCTCGCGTTGGGTGCGAGGATCCAAGGAAAAAAAATTGGAAAAAAAACATTGGTTGTATGACAACCTTCTACACTGAAAGGTAGGGTGCTTGTTTCTGTTTTTTAAACGCATGATTCTTATTGGTTAACAAAAAGTGTGTATGATAAGCTGATATGTTGAAAAGTCAAGCACACGTGCTGTCTTGATTAGCAAGATTGTGTGCTGAACTTGTGACCTGTGTGTTCAGTGCAGTGTTCCATGACCTGTTTCTATGGTAACAGGCAGAAGGCAGATTGGGGGAAGGGTTGAAATGTATTTCATTTGGAAAGGGTTGAAATGTTTAACCACTAGAAATGTGTGTTTGCTTTTGAATTTATGTGTGAAGGATTGTGATTTGATGTTTACATGCATATGTGTGGAAAAATGAAAGGGAAACTTTGCCATTCTTTGTTTTTGCTGAGAGGTGCACAGTGCAGAGATTCTGTATAAGAACATCTGGTGTGTGACTGATATCTGGTGTGTGACTGATATACTTCTTAATCTACAAAACAACTTGAAAGGTGAGTTATTTAATTGTGAGGGGATGTATGTAGACTATTTTGATTTTAATCAGACTAATGTATTTCTCCTGCTAAATTGTAGGGAGTAATGTTTTTCTCTACAATCTTATTGACAGTGTGTGTGCATGTAGAAACCATTCTGTGATAAGCATTTGTGTTTTTCATGTGTTTGCAGACAGATAACTGTGCTGTTTTTATATTTCGGTAGAATTAGAAACCAGTCACTGGTTAGGAATTTGTGAAATGAGTTATGTTTCTATACTAAAATGTAGTACTCCTTCTAGATGAAGAAATGTGTTTTGGTATAGTGCAAGGGATAGTGTTGTTTGTCTAGAATCACACAGTGAGTATGTGTGCATTTGGGAACCACTGTGAGAGAAGCATTTGGTAACATTGTGTATTTGCTGACAGATAACTGTTTTAAAACCTGTCTTGTTGTCAAGTTTTAGTAGCATTGGAAGGCAGTTTTTGCTTATGCTTTGATTAAATGAGTCAGGCTTTGACACAAAAGTGCAGTCCTGAAATATGTAGATTGTGTGCAGTTTCCTTATCACTTCCACTGTAGTGAATGAGTTTTGGTAAACTCCTATGGATAGTGGTGCTTGTCAATAATCACACTGTGAGTCTGTGTGCATTTCGGAACCACTGTGAGAGAAGCATTTGGTAACATCGTGTATTTTCTGACAGATAACTTTTTTTAAACATATCATGTTGTCAAGTTTTAGCAGCATTAGAAGCCAGTCTTTGCTTATGCATTGAATAAATGAGTCATGCTTTGACACTAATGTGCTGTACTTAAATATGTAGATGTTGTGCAGTACCCTTAACTCTTCTAGACTAGTGAATGAGTTTTGGTAAACTCCTAGGATAGTGTTGCTTATCTAAAATCACACTGTGAGTCTGTGTGCATTAGGGTAAGGATTGTGATAGAAGCATTTGGTAACATCGTGTATTTGCTGACAGATAACTGTTTTAAAACCGGTCATGTTGTCAAGTTTTAGTAGCTTTAGAAGCCAGCCTTTGCTTATGCATTAATAAAATGAGTCATACTTTGACACTAATGTGCTGTACTTAAATATGTAGATTGTGTGCAGTACCCTTACCTCTTCTAGACTAGTGAATTAGGTTTGGGAAACTCCTAGGATAGTGTTGCTTGTCTAAAATCACACTGTGAGTCTGTGTGCATTTGGGTAAGGATTGTGAGAGAAGCATTTGGTAACATCGTGTATTTGCTGACAGATAACTGTTTTAAAACCGGTCATGTTGTCAAGTTTTAGTAGCATTAGAAGCTAGTCTTTGCTTATGCATTGATAAAATGAGTGAGGGTTTGACACTAAAGTGCAGTACCATGTACTATGCTCTTCACTGCACCAGAACTGAAAATGTAAAAGTTTTACCCAGGCACTGTCCTAGCAGTAGTCTGATGATTTAGTCAGTTTCCAAGTACTCATGTTGTGAACCATACATTACCACATAGACTGCTTCAAATGTCTATGCAGTATGCATGCAGTCTTCTAACATACTATACACTTGTCTTTCACACCTTCAATTCCTTAGTCAGTATCCATACAGTCCAGCAAACATCCTGTCACTCCCTTTGCACTCCACTAGTGACCCATTCAGTACCAAGTACTAATCCATTCACTGTGTCAAAAGCCAACCACTTATAAATTCACCCAGGCACTCTCCTTGCTGTACTCTAATCATTCCGCCAGTTCCCAAGTACTCATGCAGTGAGCCAGGCCTTAGCACATAGACTGCTTCAAATGCCTATTCACTATGCATGCAGGCCTCTAACCACCTACACAGTTGTCTTTCACACCTTCAATTCCCCAGTCAGTATTCATACACTTCTAGCAAACACCCTGTTACTCACCCAGTGTGTCTCCTTATAGTACTGTAATCATTCAGTCAGTTAGCATATAGTCTTTCAGTGAGGTAGGCTTTAGGGCAAGAACTGCTTCAAAGTAGTATGCACTATTTATGTAGTGTTTTAACCATCATCACACTTGTGGTTCTGGGCTATAGTTTCTTAGTCAGTTTTTATATAAAATGTGTTTGTAATGGAAAGTTATTAATATGCATTTATTTGTGATTATTTTTTACAGATACTGTTTTTCAACGTAAAAATAGAGAAATCATGCCAGAAAAAAAAAGAAAAAGAAAAGAAACTCAGAAAGGCGCAGGAGCAGGAGTATTTCTCATCTGTTTGCACTCTTCTCGTGCAAGATTGTTTGGATGAAGGATCCTTGGTGTTTCATCATACTTGCCGTGCCGTACGAGTATTTCTTGTTAAGATCCCCTTGCGACAGCACTCTTTTGCAAATCTTGCATGTGACCAAGGTGGCATTGGTCTTTGTTTGCCCCTCAGGAAAAGTAAAAAATTTCCACACCACTGAAGAAAAACGTTTTGAGCGTGGTGCCTCCTCCAAAAATTCATCCTTAGATTCAGTGAATATTTTTAAGCGACAACATTTACAGTTTATGTAAGTTAAACTTATAAAATGTTGTTAGCCGTAAGCATTTTATATATGTGTGATTTGTATCTTGTGGTATTTTACTGAGAATAGCATGTTGGTTTTTTTTCAACAATCTTTCTGATTGTTTTTTTTTTGCCCGCTGTTAAGTGATCAGTACGATTGAAATCACTATTTTTAGTGAAATTCAGTATATTCTGAGAACAGCAAAAAAGGCAAACAAATTACTTTGTGGAAATTATGCTGTGTTGTAAACAATGTATTATTACATGTTATAATTTTTTTTTCCTTTTCTTTCACAGATCCAAATTTTAAAATAAGCTATTTATATGAATTTAGATTGCAATGAAAATCTGAAAAAAATGTGTACTATTTTTTATTCCTATTACTGTGAAGGTAAGTTTAACTAAGTCTCAATATGCAGAATGAAGAGGTCTGCAAGAAGCTACAAAGTTGAAACACGTTTCTAAAAACACTCTGTTTATACCTATGTAGTTTTGAAATCTGACCATAATCAGATATCAAGTGACCTGCAAAAAAAAAGATTTGAGGGGTTCAAAATATTTCCCATTGTACCTATTGAAGGACCACAATCATTTGAATCATTCTTCTTTGAACATCTTTGCAGACAAAACTCTGTGCTTACCTTCTATCATTCGCAAGGAATTTTAAAACCGGAAATATGTCACTTTTTGTGACATAGTTATTGTGTAAGACACTCTTTCATATTTACAAAGAGAGGAAAAGGCACTCTGTGCACTTTTTATACTCCATGTAAATACAACCTCATTGTGCACACCAGTTTGCGTTGAAAGGGTGTTCTATAAGTGTTGTTGTGCATGATTGCACTGAATACTCATAGAACAAGACACATGTCTAGATTTATCAGAAATCATAAATCTCGATATGTGTGTGAATGCTGCACCATTTTAAAATTGGTGTAGGAAAGCACAACAAGGAGAATTGTTTTCATTTCTCCACATTTTTATATCTTCAATGCATGCTACAATGCTCAACATACATTGAAAGAGAAAAATGCCTTTACTGATTGTTTTTGTGCAGGAAGGTGTGTCTTCCTGCCCAAAAACAAACAGCACATGACACAGATATCCTTGCACTATGGTGCAAGGGTGCCTGTGTCACCACATGGCTGCAGTTTAAGCAGCTGTGCAGAGAGAAGCATAGATTTGCAACATATTTATGTACATATGTTGCAACCCTGTGCTTCGGAAGTACTACAGCACACTGCAGTTAAAGAGGTTACTGTGTGATGCTGCAGCACTTCCTCATAGTTCTGCACTTATACATTCACCATACGCTACTAATGCATTCATTCAGTCAATTACGTACTACACATACATTCATCTAAACTTTCACACACTACAAAAAAAAAAATTCGCTCTTTTATTAAACCAGGAAAGTTAGTTTTTTTTCCTTCTTTTTTGTTTTTTATTTTTTGGGGGTTATCTGAACAATTTTTAATTTTTTTTTGGTTTTTCTGCAAAAAAAAACATTGAAATTGAGGACGGATGTCCTCAGATGTATGAGGAGATGCAGGTGATGCCTGCTGCCCTGAAGCCATTTTTAGTTGAAAAAAGATAGAGCTAAGTGTAAACTTAGTCCAAAAAAATCTTCTTCTCTGCAAAGAGATGCTCCTCCAAAGAAGGTCAAAGAAGAATGATTGAATTGGTGGGGTCTTTCAATAGTTAGAAGAGGAAGTGCAATGAACCAATCAAATCTCTTTTTTTGCAGGTCACATGGGATCCGCGTACCCTGCGCATACGCAGCACACACCCAGCGCGCATCCGCGAAATTAAATACATTTTTTTTTAAAAAATTGGTAGGAGGAGCCTAGCGCAGGACCAAGATGGCTGCGTGAGCACAGAGCTCCAGCGACCCTCGTTCCCTCCGGCAAATATCCTGAAAAGAATCCTGTGTCAAATATCCGGATTATTGGAGACGAACCATTGCTGAGGCGAACGTCGTTGTCCAGACTGAAATCGTACATCGGAGACCGAAGTTGTGACAAGTGGAAGTTCGCGGCCTACCCCCGGGAGATGCCCGGGTCTCGTGTTGGCATGGGCCCGGAAACTAATTGAACAACAGCGGCCGTGTGTGGTGCAGACCATCGGGGGCTGTCTTCACTTTCACTTTCGTTTCCTCTACAACTGCGTGCCTCGGCCCGAGAGTGTCTTGGGCAATAGTCGCCTGTAGCTCGGCCTGCACATGCCTGGACCTAAATCGGGGTTTCGGACCCAGTGGACCTCGTGTCAATTGGATGGCTGAGTGGGCTGCCTTTGACACTGACTGTTCCGGAGTTGAGGATGTCAGCCAAATCGGAAGCCGAAAAACAGAAGCCCAAGAATACCAGGCGAGGGGGCTACACTCAAACGAACAATATGGATCGCTATGCCCAGCAAAAGGGATCGCCAAGTGGACCGGGAAAGCCACAGGACCTACCGAGAGATGGTTCGCTCCCCGAACCGGAATTGACACTGCAAGACATCATGGGCGCCATTGAGGGGATGAAGTCCTCTATTGGGCAAGACCCTGGCACACAAAGTGGATACTATATCAGTTGATGTTAACTTGCTTCCCGCAGACCTGGAGAAAACTAATGAGAGAGTTAAATCATTGGACCTAAAAACCTCTACCCTCACGGGGGACGTCTCTGATCTGCAAATAGAGGTCCGCACGCTGAGGACTGCTAATGACCTCTTTGCCCGCAAGATGGAGGATTTTGAAGGCCGGGCACGGCGCAATAATGTGCGCATTGTTGGCGTTCCGGAAAAATTGGAGGAGCAATCAGCGGACTTGTTTGTCGAGGACTTGGTGGTTAATCACCTGGCGCCTAAGGGCCTCAGCAAGTTCTTTGCGGTCAAGCGGGCCCACAGAGTCCCAGGCGGAATGCCCAAGGTGGGGGCACCCCTGAGACCGATTATCGCCAGGATCTTCAATTTCAGGGACCGCGACGCCATTCTACAAGCGTCACGAGTGTCCGGACCAGTCACTTTCCAGAACACTGCAGTGAGTTTTTATCCTGACTTCACCCAGGCGGTGCAGAAGCAACGGCAGAGTTTCCTGGGGGTTAAGAGGAGGCTACATGAGATGGGTCTGAAGTATGCCATGCTCTTCCCAGCCAAGTTGCGCGTCGAGTACGAAGAGCGAACCTTTTTCTTTGACTTGCCGGATGTGGTCGGGGAATGGCTTGACACATTGCCTCAGCGGCGGACTAGTGGGGATCATGCTGGCGGAGCAGAAGGTGGTCATGTCGCACAAGAGTGAGGATTCCGGTGATTGAACATTCTGACTAAGCTTAGGACAGTGGTTCGCTGATTTTCGTTTTCTTTGCTGGCTATTGTCCGGGGGTGGCGGGGGTACAATGGGAACTCTTTCCTCCTACGGGGTTTCTTCTTGTAGATTAGTTTTTGCTAGGGTGACAGGCACACTGCAAGTTGGGGGGGCTTTTTAGGCTTACGCAGGGGTGCAGGGTGGGGGGTTGTATGGGTCTGTTGGGGTGGTTGCTGTTGTTTTTCTCTCTGCAAGGTATCGCAATGCAAGTCTTTTTCGCTCGAGTGCTGTTCTCTGGGGGGCGGGGGTCTCTTTCCATTTCGTGATGGGGGTAGGGGTTTGAATATGCTTAGTTGGAATATTAATGGCTTGGGGGATCGTATTAAGCGGGGGATTGTATTGCAATTTCTGAAGAGGTGCTCTCCTGACATAGTCTTGCTGCAGGAGACGCACCTGATCGGCAATATGTGTCATGCACTCAATAGAAAGGGCTATAAATTTGTTGCGCACTCTGGGTTTTCTTCGGGATCTCGGGGGGCGGGAATACTTGTTAGGACCTCGCTGCCCTTTGAGATTGATTCTACTACTGTCGATGAGAGGGGGCGCTTTGTGGCTGTTGCTGGGAGGTGGGAGGGCAGGACACTGGTTTTGGTTTCTGTTTATGTCCCTCCTGGCCTGCAGACCGCCACATTTGCTGACTTGGGGAGGGCTATGCTGGATCTCCCTGAGGGCGTGTTGTTGTTGGGTGGTGACTTTAATGCAGTTGGTTCCGGACTATTAGACAGACATCCGCCAAGAGACCCTGGGGGGGCGCAGAGATGGCTCCCAGACCTTATTGATACACTAGGTCTGGTTGACTGCTGGAGGCTGCTGCATCCCGCTCAGCGGCAGTACACTTTTCACTCTGGGGCACACGGTAGCCTCTCTAGAATAGATTATGTTCTCACTTTGGCTGCCCAGGCTTCATTGGTGTCCGAGGCTAGGCACATGGCTAGGGGCATCTCCGATCACTCGCCGGTGTGGATTTGTATGGATTTTGGCCGGGGAGCGGCAGGTAGGGTGGCTCCGATTAACCCCTGGTATTTCCGTGACCCTAGGACTCGTAGCGCGTTGCTGAAAGCGGTCGATCTCTACTTTTTGGAAAATCTTGGCTCGGTTACCTCCGCGGTGTCTTTGTGGGAAGCGTTTAAAACGGTACTGAGAGGGGAGGCCCTCTCCTTGATAGCGGATTTCAAACGTCGAAGAGATGCGGAGGTGGCGCAGATCGAGGCTGAGATAGTGGTATTAGAGACAGTTCTGGAAGATGAGGTTACGGCGGAAACACTGCATAAGCTGAGATTAAAACAGTCTGAATATAAAGCACTGGTGACAAACGCGCCAAGGTTATTAGCAGGGAACAACAAGGGCGATTGTATGATGTAGGGGACAAGGCTGGGAAATTAATAGCGTGGTTAGACAAAAAAGAACGAATGAATAGAGTTGTGCCAGAAATAGTGACAGTCGGCGGGGATATTGTCACCGAACCCGACGGGATAGTCCAGTGTTTCACGGACCACTTCCGCACGGTCTATGCGTCCGTGTCGGACAAGCCGGAGGAAGACTCGCATGAACTGCTGCGAGATATTGCCCTGCCTTGTCTCTCTGCCATAGACAGGGAATACCTTGATGGTAACATCACAGCGGATGAGGTTGCAGTTGCTATCCGCTCGCTACACCCGGGCAAGGCCTCGGGCCCGGATGGCTTACGGAACGAGTTGTATAAACTCAGGCCGGATAAGATTGCTCCGCATTTGCGAGATATGTTTGTAGAGGCGCGGGAGAATGGGTGTTTCCCATTTGACCAACGTCTGCGACAATAGTGGTTATACACAAAGATGGCAAGCCCAGGAACAGATGTGGCTCGTATAGGCCGATTTCACTACTCAACGCTGAGCCAAAAATCCTTGCCAAACTGTTGGCTAACCGTTTGATCAGAGTCATTGGGGACTTGATCCACCCGGATCAATCCGGGTTTATCCCACACCGCAACACCGCGTTGAACCTCAGGCGACTCCATGGCGTGCTCGCGAGGGTTGGGATGCTGCGGGAGTCGGCCATCTTGGCGTCACTTGATGCCACAATGGCTTTCGATACTGTGGAATGGCCGTATCTGTGGGCAGCACTCACAAAATTTGGCTTCGGACCGGGTTTTATAGGCTGGATTAGGCTACTCTATGAGAAACCTTTTGCTAAAGTCGCGGTAAACGGTAGGGCGTCATCTCCGTTCAAGCTTGGGAGAGGCCCCCAGCAGGGTTGTCCTCTGTCGCCACTATTGTTCGCCCTCGCCCTTGAGCCGCTGGCGGCATGGATTAGATGGCAGCCAGACATAAAAGGGATCCGATGGTCGCCAGACCACGAGGACCGCATTTCTTTGTATGCAGATGACATTTTGTTATACTTGACCTCACCTAGGAAATCCCTCATAGTAGTCTGTGACGTCTTGAATTCTTTCGGTAGAAACTCGGGTCTCGCCATTAACTGGGGAAAGTCGCATCTATATGTTCTAAGTGGAGACACCCCTATCGTCCCGCGGAATTGCTCAATCCAGATCGCCCAGCAGGGCTTTCTGTACTTAGGGATATATATTTCCACCGATCCATCTGTCCGATACGAGAAGAACCTACTCCCTCCGTTGTCACGTTTGAGACGGGACGTTGCGGGTTGGAGGCGGCTGCCGCTCTCCCTCCTAGGCCGCGCTGCATTGTTTAAAATGATGTCTCTTCCCCGATTTCTCTATGCCCTACAGAACACCCTAGAGTTAGTTCCAGCCTGTTATTTTCGTGAGGTGGAGAGTCTCCAGCGCTCGCTGTTATGGGACGGTCGACCGCGTATATCTATTGCAAAGTTGACCCTTCTATGGTATGACGGGGGGATTGCACTCCCTGACATCAGAAGATATTATTGGGCTACCCAGTTGGGAGCGATTAACCACGGTGTTTATGGTCCGGCGTTGAGCCCTGGGTTTGCTATGGATCGGTGGTTGTTGCGCGGGGGTAATTATCTTAGGGCGCTGTATTCCAAATCACTGGATGGGTCCCTCACGGGGCCAACCAAGACGGCGGTGCATGTGTGGAAGGCGGTTACAAATTCGTTGGGCTGGAAGGACAGGCTTACCCAAGCTACTCCGCTTTTCGAATCTGATAAATTGGGGAAATTATGGCACACGAAAGGGTTCGAGAAGTGGGACCTAATTGGGATTTCTAGAGTTGGGGATCTGCTGGCTAAGGGTAAGGTGAAATTGTTTGAGACGCTGCAGACGGAGTACGAATTAGGGGGTACTGAATACTTTCAATATGCCCAGGTGCGTCATGCTCTGCTATCTGTCTTTGCCGAGGGGGAGGTCGTGCCTGAGTCTTCTCCTTTGGAGGATCGGATTCTGGATGGTCATATGCACGAGAGTACAATCTCCTTGATTTACAAGAAGCTTGTAAATGTTCGGACCGACCTCCTCCTCGATGTACGCGAACAATGGACTAGGGATGGTCTCGAGCTGGACGATGAGGACTGGCAGTATGCCATCTCCTCTCCGAAGGAGGTTGCGATCCCGGCGAGACCGCGGCTGGTGCAGCTTAAGATACTTCACAGGGTTTACGTCACGGGGCCCCGCCTGATTCACATGGGTTTCTCTGAAGATGGCTTATGCAAGAGAGGCTGTGGGATGTTGGGCACCTTTCTACACATTATTTGGGAATGTGGGGAGATCACCGAGTTCTGGAAACAAATTCATGACGTGATGGAAGAGGTCACGGGTATCGCACTGTTACCGGAGGCAAGACGATGCCTATTGAATGTCTGGGGTCCCACCGACTATGATGCCGCTCAGACCCAATGGGTGACCCTGGGGAATATGGTGGCGAAGCGAGATATTGCATAGCTGTGGGGATCCCAGAGACCTCCCACCCTGGTAACATGGATGGAAAATATGGACTGGGGCATGTTCCGGGAGAAAACGGTGTACAGTGCCCGAGGTCGCCCTAAGAAATGGCATAAGATATGGGGGCAATGGAACCATTATAGGGGAGATATTTGTGTGCCCCCGATTACTGAGATGCTCGATTTGCAACTTTCCCCCTAGCTCTACTTCCAACTTTGGACGTAAAACTGATCATAACTTGGAGTCCATACCTCTGCTTTCCCCTCACTTCTTTAGTGTGGTGTACTGATCCGCTGAGGGGAGTGGGACCTCGCCCCAACTGAGAACTAGCGCATGTTTATTATATGCTCTGCCTTGCTTGTGTTTTTTATTTTCGGTTTACTTTAAAAACGAAACCTTTGTTACTCCTGCTCTATAGCTATGGACCTTCTTACGTGTTGTTCTCATCGTGCTGCCGGACCTCCGGGATGTCGGCTGAATAGCTGTGTACCATGCTGACATAAATAAAGGTTTTTTTAAAAATAAAAAATAAAAAAAATTATAGGATTAGATGTAAAATATATTAGTTTTAAGACTAGTTTAGAATTTGTCTTCAATTAATATTCACATGAAATACATATATATATATGTTTTTTTAAATGATAAATATTTCGCGGGATCCGCGCACCTACCGCGTCATAGACGCAGATGACGCATCGCGGAAGCGCGTAAACGTCGCGTTACGTACATCGAACGTGTCGCGTAGAGGCTGGGAGTCGGGTACCTGTCGCATTGCGATCGCATACTAAACACGTACCCAACGCATACCATGCACGGATGCTATTGCGTAGGGATCGAGAACGGTGCGCATAGGGTGCGCGGATCCAAAAACATAGAAAAAAATATATAAAATAAAGTTTTGAACATGAAAAACCCAATAAAAAGAAATAATATTTTTTAATTTTTAAAAGAATTAATTAAAAAAAAAAAAATTAAAAAATGGTGATAAAAAAGAATTTCAAAAAAACATAATTAATGAAATTGACACACTGAATTTGAAAAATATAGAAATCCAATGAAAATCATTAAACATGATATCTTTAGAGATAAGTTATAGATAGGAAATAGCATTTAAAAAACCTTAAGATTTGGGATGTCATCAGTGATGTCATGAGTGATGTCACTGACCATGTCATGAGTGATGTAATATGTGACATCATCAGCAGTGCATTGCGGGGGCGCGAGTTATAGTTAGCTGAACTAACTATAACAGGGGAATTTCTAGGGTTTTGTACGAGGGAAATGTCCAGCTAACTATAACGCCCCTGAAACCTATGGTTTTTTTTGTGAATGTATATATATATATATATATATATATATATATATATATATATATACACACTTCCCAGCATGCTGTATGAAGCAATGAAGTACGTAATTGAACCCATGAGGGGTTTCAACTGATCAGCATGCAGTAAAAAGAGCGCTCCAATGCGTACAGGAGAAGTGCATCTTGAGAAGCTTCGGCCTTTGTTGGACAATATTATGACACGGGTGCCGTGCCGTGCAGGATGCACCATCTCGAAGGAATGAGAGGCTGAGGGAGAGGAACCTTCCTGCTCCGGTGTCCAGCACAGTGCGTCTTGAGGAAAAGTGCCTGCTCCCATCACATCCAGATCCAACTAAGGATTTTAATTGACTCTCTGAACTCTGTATGCATTGGAACCTACTTTAGGTGTTTAATGAAAGCTCGATGTGACTACACATCCCAGCATGCCGTATGAAGCAATCAAGTACGTAATTAAACCCATGAGGGGTTTCAACTAATCAGCATGCAGTATAAAGAGCTCTCCAATGCGTATTGGAGAAATGCCTCTGATGAAGTGGTACGTTGGACACAGAAACGCGTCAGGCAATACAACGAACTTGGATGGCTGGGGCAGGCTGAACGATGATGCCGGATGGCAGACGCACTGTCGAGTGCATCTTGAGAAGCTTTGGCCTTTGTTGGACAATATTATGACACACGTGCCGTCCCGTGCAGGATGCACCATCTCGAAGGAATGAGAGGCTTAGGGAGAGGAACCTTCCTGCTCCGGTTTCCAGCACAGTGCGTCTTGATGAAAAGTGCCTGCTCCCATCACATCCAGATCCAACTAAGGATTTTAATTGACTCTCCGAACTCTGTATGCATTGGAACCTACTATAGGCGTTTAATGAAAGCTCGATGTGACTACACATCCCAGCATGCTGTATGAAGAAATCAAGTATGTAGGTGAACCCATGAGGGGTTTCAACTAACCAGCATGCAGTATAAAGAGCGCTTCAATGCGTACAGGAGAAATGCCTCTGATGAAGTGGTATGTTGGCCACAAAAATGCATCAGGTAATACAACAAACTTGGATGGCTGGGGTGGGCTGAACAGTGATGCCGGGTGGCAGACGCCTTGTCGAGTGCCTCTTGAGAAGCTTCGGCCTCTGTTGGACAATATATTTATATAGCTCCAGACTTCAGGGAAATTGCATTTGCATACATAACAAATACAATTCAATTGGATGTATTCATGTACTGCAGGAGATAACAGATCACAATTTAAGAAATAAACAGTGTTTTCCTGAAGTGAACAATAATAGGACCATTAACCATCGGAATAGTCCTGTACCCAAATCCCCCACATCCACGCAACCACACTCGCATTAAAATCAATTATGAGGGCAGCAGAAGTATATGATTCTCAGAATTTAATAAGATCCCGGAACATGATGTGGCGGAAGGACATAAGTCTCTATGGGTCTCCTCCCTGCCGAGGGGTTCACTTTGACCCTCCTTTTACACGTCATCCCTTCCCAGCAATGTTCCTCCCAGTGTTGCAGAACTGTCATGTATGGCAGTGTGTAGCTCAGTCATGATATTTTCCTAGTTAGTAGCTATGGGATATTTGCGAATAAGTAGATTGCCCTCCCTGTGCCGGGCGACACTCTCCTCCAGAGTCCAGGTGATGAGAGAATCCGCTTAGGCAACAAGGGGCAGGTGGTCAGGTGATTTCCACCTGCGAGTGATGAGATGTTCAGCCAAAAGAAGGCCTAGATCAAGAAAGCTGGATGTGGCTCTATGCATCTTGTCCCTACGATATAGACCAAGGAGACACACTTCCCATGTAGTTAGTAAGTCCCACCCTGTGCAGTGGGGCAGATGTTGTGTCACTCCCAGCCAATATTGGTGTAGGTGGGGCAGATCCAGAGCATGTGGAGGAGATCTGCATCCACCAGATGACAATTGGGGCAGGCGGTATCAGTGCAGTGATAATAATGGTTTATTTTGGCTGGTGTGAGGTAAACTCTAAGAAAAATGTATAGTTGAATAAGCCTAAAAATGGGCTTTATTGGGAATTTAAACTGGGCTTTCCAGTAAGGCGGATCATAATGTGTCTGTGCAGGGATGATTTAAGTCGGACTCCTAATGTCCACTTAGAGATGTGAGTGATGGAGCAGTGTGGGTACGCAATGAATCGAAAAGCCAGTGTACACGGTGTCTGCCCTGACCTAGCAAATAGAGATATTACAAATTGCGATGGGTCGGAGGCTCATGCGTCATGTCACCCTATGTGTGTGCCAGTGCCCGAATGAGGGAGTTATGTAGGGGGAAGTGTCCAGGAGGCAAGCATTCATCCTACATCAAGGATTTGTAGAAGAGGAGGACCCCATCCTACATCCCCTTGGCCCACGCACGAATGCAGAACATCCTGAATTACACAGTCAACTAGATGACAGCTAACTCCCTCAAAATCAACCCCGATAAAACCGAGGTTCTAGCCATCACCTTGGATACTAACCCTTGGTGTGACCTCTTCTGGCCACAACAGCTTGGCACTATTCCCAAGCCAGCCCAGGTCGTAAAAAGCCTGGGCATAAGAATTGGCACCAAGCTCTCCCTGTCTCACCAGGTATCCTCCGTGGTGGGAACATGTCTGGGCCTGCTAAGACAGTTACGAAGACTTGCCCCTCTCCTCTCTTTCACGGCACTCCAATTGGTAGTATCGGCCATGATCGTGTCCCGATTGGATTATGAAAATTACCTGTATATTGGTCTCCCGGAGATGCTGCTAATGAAACTCCAGGTGATCATGAATGATGCTGCCAGGCTAATTTTTAGGCTCCCGAGGTGGGCACACGCCACCCCCCTACTGCAGCAGCTGCACTGGCTTCCGGTCAAGCAGAGAACCAGGTACAATGGGCTATGCATAGCCCACAAAGCTATCCACGGACAGGCCCCAGCTTACATTAAGGATTGGTTGGTAAACTATGTTCCAGGGCAGTCCCTCCACTCCTCAGACACTGGCCTGCTGGCTTTCCCTTGTTTTAATACTTCCTTCAAAGGGGGCAGAGCTTGTTCCACAATGCTCCCTTAACCCTGGAACAAGCTACCCGTAAATCTTCGTAAAGAACCCTATTCCCTATTCAGGAAGAAACTAAAAACTCTCTTTTTTATTGAAGCCTGGGGCACAACCTAAACCAAGCGTCTAGGTACATTCCCATAGAAGTCCCTAGATTGAGCTCTCTCTCATAGCGCTTAGAGACCTGGCGGTGATAATGCGCTTTAGAAATCCCAATTAACAATAACAATAAAGGGTTCATATGAGAGGAGCACTCCATCCCTGCAGAGATCTTCAAGAGTATGCAGCTCTGTCTCAAGCCAGGTGGCCAGCTCTGCCGCAGAGGTGGTGTGTTGTCCTCTAGATGTACCCAGCAGTTCCAAAGAAAGGGTATAGGGGGTTGTTTCTCTTGTGACATAAAGGCACCCATAGATGCATGGGTTTTGGCATTGACACTTAAGCACAGGGGTGGAGTAATTTTAAAATAGTGAAGAGGCTCGAGGCAGGCAGCGTCATGGCAGTGTCAGTTAGCAAGACGTTGGCCAACCAATTAGACACCCACTGCAATTGGGACGCAGGACAATAGCGTTTAAAATTCAGCACTGTGAGTACACCCCGATCTGTAGGTTAGTAAAGTCCTGAAAGTGCTACCCCGTAACAGGAGATACTCCAGATAAACTCCCTCACTACTTTTTCAAGGGATCAGAAAAAGGTGGTCCGAATATATAGGAGAATGTTGGTTGTAAGAAAGTTATATTTTTGTCCTGTTCACCCCCATTTTATGACTGATACAGGTGGTAACTGACTTTGGCTGTGCCCTGGGCTCTGCTAACCAAGCCAAAGGCCCGTGCTTTGATAAATAAATGTGTGTGGTAATTAAATATAAGTACAATTGGCAATGACATACCCCTGTGAGTCCCTAGTGTATAAGAAAGAAAGGAGGATTCAAACTACCTAAAAGTTCCTAATATATAATAGGGCAGAGGGGTTTAGAGGCCAAGTAGATTTCTGCGCTGGAGTGTGCACTACTATGTTGCCTGCTATCACTGTTAAAGGCAGCCCTGCTTTGCAGATTGTCTTTAAAAGTAAATTATATGCAAAATTGACTTTGGAATTAAAGGTACTTCCAAAGTGGTGATCTACTTAATTTCACATATAAATCTTCCCCAGGGACTACCCTAGGTGCCACAGGGGTGGGGTGCCATGTAACTATAAGCAGGGACATTATAAAATAGGTTTTATATGCCCTGGTTAGGGAAAAACAGCCATTATTGATTATTAGCTCCATAGGCTGATATTGCAATATGTTATTTAAGTATAAATATTGCTAGGAAGGGGCTCAGAATGTAATTCAAGGACTTAAAGATTGGCAATGATAAATCCAACAACCTGCCACTGTTGACTTTATCATAACTAGTACAGAAAAGGAGCTATAGAACTTTATTTTCTATGTCAAAAATCCAGCATTCAAGTAGCATCTCCAGATTGGTCAGCCTTAAGAGGCTAAGCCAAGCTGCTTGGATGAAGTGATAAATATCCTGCATAGAGGAAAGGTTATCTGATGGGGCAGCACTGCAGCTGCAGAAACCTGGCCCGGTCTGGGGCAGGATAAATCAAACTGGCCTTCAAAGAGAGCTGGACAGTAAGGAATGCTGGCCAGGCCTACCCCCTCTTCCTGTACCCCAGACAGATAGCAGGTCCAGGAATGACATTTGTAGGAGGTAGGCAGGGGAGTGTTAATAGAAATGATACACACCCGTAGGCTGGTTTAGCAAGTTCTTTCTCCAAAGAAGAGAAAATGTCCATCTTGAATTTTAAATTGCAATGCTTTGTGGGATCAGAATATGCCACACTTTGGAGGAAGCTGTCATGCTTTCAGGTGGCCATTGGACAGAGGTGTCCCCCTGCCTGTTGCCCCAGATCATTGAATAAATATGTGAGAGCTGCATAGCAACTCAGATTTACTATCTGAAACTACAAGAAAGACTGCCCTGCTGGAACCCTGGACTGCACCACAAAGGATTGCTCCCTGAATGACTGTTCCTGTTACACACTTGGAACTACAGCCCTGAGGACTTTCCCTTGTTCAAAAAGGATTAAGGAATGGACTAGCTGAAAGCAACAGGTTGATCAATTTTCCCTGCACAATCTCCCTCATGAAGTCCCAAGCCTGGAGTGAGCCCAGTGGACTTTTAAGGATTTGGCCAAGTGCATTGTGGGAATTGTAGTCCCAAACTTCCACGGATCATCTCAGAGCTTCTAGACGCTTGAAGTTGTGTTGTGGAAATTGAACCCTTAGGAGGAACTTCAAGAAGAAGTTCCAGACTTTTGGAGATGTTTAAAATTACTTTTGGAATAAAAAACGTATGTGGACTGACCCGATGTCGAGAGTCAAGCCTACTTCCTTCAACTGCATCCAGGCCTGGATTTAAAGTTCATCCCGCTGAAAGCTCAGGAGCTTCAGACTTTCAGGAGTTGATCAAGAGCTCCCACTGAACCAAGCCGGCACACCCGCTGGGCATCCAGCCTGATTAAGTGCCTTGCTAGTCGTCAATAGAAAATACTCCAGAAAACTTTCTAAGTATGAAGGTAAAATTTGGACCAGGGCCTTCCACTTCGTGTATCTGACCAGGGCTCCATCGAGGTCGGCCTCAAACTTTGACTTTTTCCTAATCAAGTGTGACCAGATATCCCAAGTTGGTGCTATATTTTTTTAAGCACTACAACAATAATAGTTTATTTGTCAATTAAAATCATAAACAAGATCATACAGTACATAAGGTTTAAAAATGAATACAAAAAAGATTAAAACATAGATTAATCATACATCTATTTTTGCCACTGAGCATCTTGTCACTAGTCCTTCACTTTCTTCAACTTTCCTTCTTAAGTGTTTAAGTAGAGATGCCAAATACAGATATTAAATGGATAAAAGTGGCTGATCAGGGACTGGTAATTTCCCTGGTGTATATAATGTAAAATTACCATACAGGCAGCTGGAGTTCACATAAATAAATCGATATAGATAGTTAAAGTGCTTATATGCAGGACTGAGGCGGGTATATGTACGATGCCAGATGGGCTATGGTTTCCCCTGTAAAGGTGCAGGTGTGCAAAACTAAGGGTCATTAAAATTCCAAGTTAAACAAAGTGTTTATTTGAGCATAACAGGATAGGGAACAGCGATCCCTAGCAGCCCATCCTTGGAGATTATCTACTCATGTGAGGTTTACCTTAAAAACTATGGGTTTATCACATCCTAAAGTTAAAATTGGAAACCCCCTCCAGATTTCTCATCACCGACCTAGAAGCTGATCGTCTTTTTGAAGATGTTTAGCCACTGGGTTAGTCTAATGTTCAGCATTGTGTTGCATGGGTGAGCGGCATTTCCCCATTGTGAGTTGATTTCGGTCCAGACTAAATTAGCCAAGGTGTTTTCAGCTGCTGCTCGCAGATTATGGCAAAGCTTTAAGAATGCCGACGGCCTAGCAAGTGTCTGTTTTGTGAGTAGGAATTCTATCCAGAGCTGTGCAGACTAGGCCGACCTAGGGAGTCTGAAGGTTTGTTTATAGGCTCTTATCAACAGTTTGTCTAGCAGAGGATACTAGTCACCTAGCATTATCTCCGATCCATATGCAAGAGTTGGCAACAATTTGGCTTTCATCACTGATCCCATGGGTTTCAGATTGTGGCCTCGAATGGTTCTGGCCAGTGACGAGAAGCCATAATTAGGCTTTTCTGCTTTCAGTTTCTATTTCTGGTAAATTCGTGTGGGTTTTTTTCAGTGTTTTCAAGTGATTTCAATACCGTAAAAAAACAGTGGTTAGCAGTGGTTACACATTATTGCACCACTAAAAACTACAAAAACAGTGTTTACCTGGTGTTTATGGAACGTTTTGCTTTTATTATTGCTTGCTTTGTGCACTGATAGAGCATGGTATGTAGGCAGTGTAAGTATAGTGTATATGAGGTCCAAATAGATTTTTGCAAATTAAACTTATTATAGGAAACCATACAATACTTCTTCAGTGAGTCTTTGGTCATGTGTGTTCGCTCTTTCCTAAATGTAAACTTCTGTGAAAAGGCCCTCTCAACATTGGCACTTGAGATGGGCAGCACCAAAACAGCAAGTACACAATTTGTTAACTCTGGCCACTGACATAGCAGTCCATGCCAATACTGGTGTTATGTTTCATATAGATACCCTAATATAGGCTGGGGTAACCTCATACCCTTTCACCTACATCACCTCCCCTACACTACACAGTAACAATCCTTTTAGGATTGAACTTTTACTAGTTCTAGTCCTGGGTACAGAAGGATAGTTTCCCTGAAAAAATGGCATTCTATGACTTCATCTTTAGACTGACACAGTATGAATGAATATTCATAAGGGTTCTTGAAAAACGGGCTGGGGCTTTACCGCCTTCCTCCCCATATCCACGTACATGGTTCCTCCCGTACGTCATCCTCAAATCCAACAATGGCTAATACAAGCATCAAGGAACAAAGGAGCCCTAGATACTTTCTGTATAAATATAGTACCTCTTGCTAGTATTAGTCAGAGGGAACCAAGACTTCCAGACTGACACACTAACCAGAGATGCAGAGGCTCCTGCATGCAGAAGCTCCAGCTGACAGCGGTCTAAAAATCCCTTGCGGGGTGTCTAACTCGAGACCAGGAGGGGCTACTACATTCTCACACTTACAGGTATTGAGGTTCGACTAAATCCTCGAGGGATTCTTGGCTTCACACCTACTCACATGCTAGGTATACTTAGGTACGTCTAGATAGGCATTGTAGGAGTACGCACACTTTTATCATGCATTTAATATTGATGTATTTATTCATGACTATTGCAAAAAGGTAGAACTGTACTATCCTTTTATATTCACAGTACTGCTAATCATATATCTCTGCTACTGTCCAATGGTGGTTGCTGCTCATGTATTTTACACGATAATAACAACTGTTCAATAAATTGTTATTGTAACGCCCAAGCTGTTTATTCTGTGTATCTCTGAGATAAACTTAATGAGCACGAGTGACTGAGCGAAAAGTAGTTAATTGTTTCCACGATCTTGAGGGATCAGGGTTGTCATGTTCTAAGGTTGCCAGAAACTAATCTCTCTCCGATAAGAGGAGACACTAGTGGCACTCTGAGCTAGCTTAAATGCAAACAGGCTAACATTTCTCGTAGGGTTGTACGAAACCAGTCTGCCACCAATCCCACAGTTTATGTTATCCAAACGCGCAGGTCCTGCATGGGTACTATAGGAACTAAACAACACTGGTTCACTTGAAGATTGCGATTCTCAGGGCAGGTTCTGCAACATTTGCGCTGATCTGGGCGCTTATGCCCTCAGAGTTATTGAAGAGGTACCACAGTGAGGTATCATTGACTTCAAATGCCATTGGTGGTGAAGGGATATTTCTATGCATCATTGCAAGCCATTTCTCATACATTGTAAAATAAAAGTTCCAGAATTGCTCTTCACCATTGCTTTGCTTTCCAAGTGGAAAGCACTCTAACATAGAACATGTTGCAGTGGCTAAAGGTGTCGCCCAGCCTACTCTCAGTCTACTCTCAAGGAGATGTTTCACATCTACACCAATTATGCTGAACACTTGGCAAACTAGGGTGTTTTCAGACTCTCTTTCACATCACTATCAACATGTGACCAAAGATCCTCTCATTTCTTGCCATTGGCATCAGCACTCAGCAACAATTCTGTAAACGGTTGTCACATGGATAATATAGCATTCATAGCCCCTTGGACTGAGAACCATCAGCTAAGGGACACAGTTGGGATTACTTTTTTTTTGATGCCACACAAAGCACAAAATGATAAATATTTGCGTTTTAGTTCCTGCAAATAAAAAAAGTGGTGCGCCAGAATGGACTAAAAAGTCAATAGCATCCCTCATTAACTTTAAAGATTGTAAAGATGCTTTCAGCATACCGTCTAATAAGCGGCAAGGATCTCTTACAGGGAAGCACTTCAGCTCAGGTATCAATTTTGACAGGTCATCACACAACCTTTTCATATACGTAGCTGAATCACTGCAGATACAAACAATATCACTCCAATCTTTGTTGAACTTGGAAATAACCTTTTTTGCAGAGCATTCCAAGTAACACTGCGTTCCATGTTTTCCAAATGTCTGGTGTCATGTTTTAACCACTATCCCAGATGCTTGATGATAGCTCTCTTTACCCATATACTTGTCACTATACCTTGCATTGAATGTTTAAAGCCTGAGGTGTTGGCAATTCGCCTACTATCAATACTGACTCACTAGAAACTGGGGGATTATGTATTAAGGATTTTTTCCCATTCTCTGTGGATAAATGTGATGACACATATTAGGAAAGATTCTTATGAAACCAGCCATTTTACCTATCAGTGAAAGAATCAAACACAGCCAAAATATCAAATATGATTTAGATATTTCCTGATTCTCTACAGTTTATCAAATAATTAAACAAGACCTAAAACATGCTTCTAAACCCTGCATGTTTAGACCAAAGACGACAAAACTGAAAAAAACAAAAGGAAGAAGAAACAATATTTTAGTGGCATCCGTAAATGACAAAACTCAAGCAAAATAATGCTTGCCTAGACTTTCTTACTGCTAGCTTGTATAACAAAGTTACAATGTATTGGCCCCTTCAGGAAAAAAAAACGACTCACTCTCCTTTTCCTTTCTTTGGATGGCATTTAGTTTGTGGTTGTGCAGGTGTTTTTTCAGTGTTTAAATGTTTTCACTAATGAGGGCTATTTCTCATTCAGTGGGGTTTTATCAGTTCTTATAGGTTTAAACCTAAAACTGGACAGCCTAGCCATAATTAATGGCCTGTGCTTTTGCCCTTATCGCATGTTTCTGGGATTTAAAGGAGCCATTTGCATCTATTTTCACTCCTAGGTATAGGTAGAGTTTAACCTCATCAATTCTGTTTCCCTTAATAAGCCGTTTTAGATCTTTCTTAGGAGAACGATTACTTACCATCACACTTGTTTTCGAAAAGATTTATTTCCAGGCCATTCTATTCAGTACAAGCTCCAAGGGAATTGAGCACCTTTGAAGGCCTATTCGAGTGTTGCGAAACAGTACTAAATCGTCAGCATAGAGGATATGCAACGTTTGTTGTCCTGCAACGCTCGTGCATGAGCCTTTTGCTAGTCAAGCTCTGTAGAGGGATCTGCCAAAATTAAATAAAAAAGAATGGGGCTAGGACACAGCCCTGTTTTACGCCAGTTGTTGTTTGCACATTCTTTGATGCACGAGCCATGTTCAATTTTTATCTTGACACAAGTATCCAAGTATACCAGCCGAATTGCTCGTAAGATATTGGGTGAGATACCCCATTGCTGAAGTTTGACCCATAGTTCTGCCCGAGAGACACCAACAAAAGCCGCCTTAAAATCAACAAAGCACATATAAAGAAGTGTCCCAGTTGCTTTTACTCTATTCATAATTAGGCTCATGGTCATAAGATTGGTTAAAGTGCCTTGGCCTTTTAAAAAGCTGGTTTGATTTAAGGGGAGTCTTTCATTGTTGTGCGACCATGATTCCAAATAATGCAATAACAATGTTGGGAAATATTTTAACTCAACATCCATCAGTGCTATTAGTCTATAGTTGCTGGGTGAGCATGCCGAACCTTCTTTGAAATTAGGAGGGAGTATTGTGCCCCTCCAGCTGTCAGGAATAACGTTGTTTTCCAGAATGAAGTTAAACATTGACACTAGAAAGCCAGCCCATTGTGGAGTGAGGTGTTTGGTGGTAGCCCATGAGGGCCTGGGGCACAGTCTGCCTGGGACATTTTGATGACCTTCTCTACTTCGGTCACTGTGATTGTCTGTTGTGCCACAGAGGCTTTATTAGGACAGTAGGGGCTAGTTGCAGGCGTCAAACCGCTCTTGAAGTGTGACTTTAAATAATAAACCCATTCCTACTCACTGATATTTGCATTGTTTGCAGCTGCAGTGCCTTTCTCATTCCGGTTGATTATCTGCCAGAATCTTTTCAACTTGTGTGTTTTAGAGGTGTGTAGTAACTGGGCCCACAATGTTTCTTGTTTGGATTGTTCATACATCTACATCTCTTTTTTTAGCCGCCGTCTCTCATTGCGGAGATGTTGTAATAGATCCAGATCTCCTGGGTGTTGGCAAGATTGTCGGAAAAGTTTGCCTGTTTCCTTTTTTATGTTTCGAATATGGGCAGGCATAATTGATGGTTTACAATGGTCAAGTCAAGTTCTCACTGTGGCTTTTAGTCATATTATTGGCGAGAATTTCCCATGTCACTATTGGATTGGGATCCATTTGAACTAGGACCTGTAAACTAGAAACAACATCCTCTGCTATTGAATTGATAGAGGCAGAAGTCCACTTCAGGCATTTCAGATTTTCTGAGTGTGTTTCCCCCGACAACGTACAAAATACCTCAAGTTTGCACAGGATGCATTCAGCATTGTGACTTGCCGATTGTGAGCGTGCTCCACACAATGGCATATACTATAGTCACAAACCTGGTTGTTTTTAAGCACTAGAAAGTGGTTAATCTTTAAAAGTTCATATCTCTGGTTCCCTATATTGGACTTTTTTCATTTTGGTGACCTTTTAAAGGTAAAATATTGCCTACTTTTATAAATTGGTATGAGATTTTTATTGTGTGTTGTGTCTTACTTAGTTAATGTATTGTGCTTTTAAAAGCTTTACATAACTGTCTCCTAAGTTGCATGCTACCAAGGGTTGAGCAAGGGAATACTTTATTAAGACCTTCTTTGGACCTTATATTGTATTTGTGTCCTTATTTGTAGTTGTAGGTTCATGCTCAACCCTAATAATAATCCACCTTCCAGCATTTGTGAAATAATATAAGAGGCAGGGTAGTGCAACCATCTTTAGGAGGGATATGTGTCCCGCTACCCACAGTGGCAATGTCCTATAGAAGGCCATCTGGGCTTTTAGAGAAGTGATGAAGAGTGTAAGATTACTGTCAAACAAATCCGTGGGGAAGTGGAACACCTGAATGCCCAGGTAACTAAACATGGTGGGTTGCAGGGAAAGAAGGCTTCTGGCAAGGGCAGGATCAGGGTTAGGTGTGGTTGGATTCAAAGAAAAGAGACAAGACGTAGCCCAATTGAGCAGCGTGTTGGCATAGCCAGATCTTAACCTCCAGGAAAGAGTTTCTCCATTTTGGATATAAAAGGAATAGTGCTTCCTGGGCAAGAATATGGCACACTTTGGAGGAAGAAGTCATACCTGAGGGTGGCACCCTGCATCCCATTGGTCAGGGGTGCCCCCCTGCTAGTCACCCAAGAACATTGGATGAATATGGGAGAACTGCCAAGCAATTCAGTTCCCTGCCTGAAACTACAAGACAAAGAAGGACTGCCCTACTGTAACCCTGGCCTTCACCGAGAGGGCTGCACTCTGAATGACTGCACATGTTGGAACTATGGCCCTAAGGTCTTTGCCTTGCTTTGAAAAGTGAATAGCACCTGGAAAGGTGCTCCAGCAAATAGTAGAAACCCAATATATGTTCAAAATATGTTTTTTGTTCCTTCAATGGTCAAAATAGATCAAATCTAGCCAACTTGTTTCGTTCCAACCACTTCTGGAACTTCCTCAGGGCTTAAAACATATACAAAAATACAATACAAACATCTAACACATGTCACATTGATACATGTAGAAATTACATGAAAGACTGTGATTCCATAGACAAATTGCCTATCATACAACCCACAATTATACTCAGACTTGCACATTAGAACATGAAACATCAAACGTTAAAAGCAAATTTCCTTCATCAAAATCACTTTGATAGCTTTATTTCGGTCGATGACCATAAAAGCACAGATAAAATATATACATACAAATAAAATACATAAATAGTTCAGCACATGAGATAAAAAGTTATTAAACAGAAGTTATCAAAGAAGCAGTAATAAACAATTAAATTTCATTAATATTAAAAACAATTGATTAATTAATTTATCAGGGCAGACCTTCTTCGCCACATACCATATAAAAAGCGAGAAACAGAGAACACAATTGGGGGGGAAGTGTCATAGCGTAGAATCCTGCAGGCTTGGGCACAATGTTTTAGACCCAGATTTCTGCACAATGGCACAAGCCAGGCTCTGCGTATTTCGTTGTAGGCGGTACAAAAAAATAGAACATGAGCAAGGTCCTCTTTGGCTTTATTACAGACAGGGCAAACCCCCTCTCCTCTTCCCGTCCACTTACAAGTCAATTCCCCAATCGGAAGGCAACCATACCTTAATTGAATATATAATTTCTTTGCCCTGGGGGGCTGAATCAAGTCTAGGAACTCCTCCCTGCTAGGTATTAATTTTATTTGCAGGAATTCCATGGTCAGCCTACCCATAGATGATAGGCGGTATAGCTGATCCAAATTATACTGTCTGAATAGAGCTAGCAACTCCGTTCTCTTTACCGCTATGCAACTTTCCTCAGGAGTCTCCCATAATTGGGGAAGACCTATCTGATATAATACAGCCTTAATATGAGATAGCCAAGGTATATTTCTACTCTTCAGCTGGTCCCAGATTGCTGAGAACTCGGCTCTATAATCATCGAGCTCTGGTGCTGTCCACAACCTTCTCCAATACAGGAGGGGTCTGCTCGACAGGAGTTCAGAAATAGGCTCTAGGTCTAGATCTAGTCTCAGAGGTATCAACGGGGTGCTCTGGGGAAGCCCTATCAAGTTTCTAATGAATGTGTGTTCGACCTTGGAAAGGGTCAATACACGGGTATGGCCCCAAAGCTCTGCACCGTACATTGCAGCGGGTCTAGCTTGGGCTTTATATATTTCGAGGCCTGGGGAGACTGGTTTGAATAGCGTTTTCCTTTGGAATTTGCTTATACCCCCGCTATCTGTGCGAGCCTCAGGGCAGATTTAACTACCTGTGGGCCCCTTCCAAAATCTTCAGTCAGGGTAACACCCAGGTAAACAAAAGTGCCAACCCTTTCTAATGGGATGCCATTTAGAACTGGGCAGGGGCGGGTGCGCTTCGGGGGGGCCGAATATCATAAACTTTGTCTTTTCTAGATTGATCTCAAGCCCCCGCGAAGCGCAGAATGTTACAAAGCCGTCCAATACCCTCTGGATGCCTGTGGAGGTTCGAGACAGCAGTAGAGTGTCATCTGCGAACATCAAAGCAGGCACCCGTCCAGATGACAACCGAGGGACATCACTATTCTTGACATTATCTAGCTCACCCACCAGACCGTTGATGTAGAGGCTAAAAAGCGTGGGAGCCAGGGCACAGCCCTGGCGTACTCCTCTAGTAACGGGGAAGCGGTCCGAGAGTTCTCCGTTTTTTTCCCACAGCGTACCTGGGCGTAGTTCCCTTTATGAAAATACTTCAAGACATCTAGTAAATAGGGCGGGAGGTTTAGATCTTCCAGGACCCTCCATAGACTCTCTCTAGGCACGAGGTCAAAAGCAGCCCGTAAGTCTATGAAAACCAAATAAAGGCTACCGCCCCCCAAAGTTACGGTCTTCCAGAACAGGACCTGTAATCTAAAAAGCTGGTCCAAAGTCGAGATACCAGCTCTAAACCCTGCCTGGAAGGTACTTAATATCCTATTCTTCTCCGCCCACCCAAGTATTCTATCTAGTATAATCCGGCCCATAAGTTTCTGTGTAATATCCAGGAGACTTATTGGCCTATAATTTGAGGGAACTAAGGGGCAGCCTTTCTTATAAATAGGAACAATTTCAGCCCCTGCCCAGGTGTCTGGTAGATTTTCTCCTAACAGAACTGCATTAAATAATACAGCTAAGTAGGGTCCCCAGATTTTAGGTTGAGAACGAAAAAGATCACCTGGCACTTTATCGAGTCCTGGAGCTTTATTAGGGGGCTGTCTAGCAATTGCGGATTCTACTTCCTTAATTGAGATACTCTCAACACTTTCAGAGGTCAACCGCATCCCGGTGCCTAGGTGGCCAAGCTGGTCGCCATAGTCTGGAAACTCCTGTGGACAATGCTCGTGTGTGGGATCTAGATCCGGTGGGGCACAGAATTGATCATCTAATTGCATTGTCAAAGCCCTATTCGGTCGCTCCACAACTGCGACCGGGGGGGAAGTGTACAGTGTGGCAAAGTGCATTTCCCACACTGAGGGGGCAATATTTGGCAGAAAGGATTCCCCGCTAACTCCTATAGTGGAATTCACTAATGCCCAGAAAAGTTTAGCGTCTTTTGTCACTAGGGCATCCCTCAACGTTTCCCACCTCTCTTCTTCCCATTCCGACCTGCTCCTGGACAGTTCCTCCTTATATGCTTGTCTAGCATCTCGGATATTAGGTTTATTTTTTAATTTGATTGCTGTAAGAAGGTTCTTTTTTAATTTTCTACAGACACTGTTAAACCAAGGATAAGCTTTAGGCACATACCTCTTTGCTCTGGCTATTGGATAAAAGACATCTCCCAGTTCCATCACTGGCTGTTTATGTATTTCCACTGCCTGTGTGGGCCCTGTTTCGGCAGCCATCTGGGTTATCAAGGGTATCTCTGTTTGATAACTTTTTGCGAGTTGTAAAGGTGACATTGCCAATTGGGGCCATTTCACCCTTCTACGGTTATTAGATAATACAAGGGGAGGAATTGCCACAGTTAGTTTAGTCTCAGGGTTTTTTAGTCCGAAAGACCCTGGCTTCAAAGTTAAGATCAAAGCGTTATGATCACTATCCTGCCTTTTTTCAACTTTGAAGTCCTTCAGCTTGTCCCAATTTTTAGCTTCTATCATTACATAGTCAATAATAGAGACCCTATCTGTCCGATTGAACGTCCCTACTGCTGGGCGGTCAGAGTCCGATCTCCCATTGCATGCCCGCAAGGACGTTGCGAGGGAGAGGGATTTTACTTGTAGCACCAAAGGTGTCCAAGCTCTGACTGGGGAGATATCGGGATCTGGAATGCGCCATAGTGCATCTACCTCGTCCTGTTCACCCTGATCCACCCCACCCAGTGGTTCAAATTGACAGTTAAAGTCCCCACCAAGAACTATAGAAATACAAGGATCTAGCCCTGAGATAAATGATGCCAACTCATTCAATGTGGCTGATTCTTTACCATTTCTAATTGGTCTCGAATAGACGTTAATTAATGCTACTGGGGGATTATCTGGAGGTTTCAATAAAACACATTGGAAATCCAGAGATTTTGTTGGTATTTGCACAGCCTGGATTCCCAAATGTGTAGCTATCCATATCGATAATCCACCAGAGGGGGGGCCTTTACCTGTTGATGTTGCAAAAATATTGTAGGTAGCAAAAGTCGAACTACTGCTGTCCTCCAATGCCCAGGTCTCTTGCATTAGGCAAATATCAAATTTAGCCATAAATGCAGCCCAATCTGGGGTACCCAACTTATTTTTTAGGCCAGCTATATTCCATGAAACCAATTTTATACAACCTTGTATCAAATCATCAGAACTCTCAGCGGCCAAGCTACTTATATTAATTTCCCTACCCACAGGTATCTGATCAATTTGTGAGTTGCTTGCAAGATCTACTAACGGTATTTCTTCCTCTGAAGCCCTTGCCCGGCTAGGGGCTTTACTAATGACTTGTTGGTCTAGTTTTACGCCTAAACTAAGTCAGTCTACCTCTTCCAATACACTGAATCTGTTCCAATGTGGTTGTATCGGAAAGAGGGGAGTGCGAATAGGCCAGCCTTCTCTATATGTTCCTCTATTTTCCGGATTACAGGATGGAAGGTAATGCCCCCTGTTGGGGAACCTGGCTCTAGGGCAGTGTGATTCAAAGCTAGGGGTAGGATAAAAATATGAGAGATGTAGAGCAGATATTTGGGTATTTTGTCTGTAAGTGTCACTACTACATATATATTGTACAGCAGTGGTATCCCATAAGTTAAAAATTATTACATCCCCTGCCACAGTCTTTGGATTCCTCCCAATCCAGCCCACTCTTCTAGCCAGCAAAATTTCTCCTGAAATATCTCCTGGTAGGGGTCTGTTTACTGTGAGCCACTGGATACACTTATTTTTTAACTCACCCTCATTTTCTCTTTTACCCTCACTTAAGGGTGGAACACCCACAAGTGCGACGACAAAAGGTTGGGCTTCGGGGGGTAGATTTATTGTTGGCAACTGCTGGGGAGTAGTTTCTAATATCATATTCCCTTTCGTGGGCATGTTAGTGTTATTCCTCAGTTCACCTGGCTTTGCTTTAGTCAGAACTTTATCGGCTTTACTTGCCAGATTTTTTGTAAATTGACTATTCTTTTGCTGAGAACCAGTACTAGGGAGGTCTCGGGGTGGAATGGATGTAAGTCTTTGGGTGTCTAACATTGCTCCCATATTTGCAATCTGTGCTGGTGGGCTATTGGTTCCAACTACTGGGTTACAGGAGACTTTATATTGCTGGGCTTCCGTAACAAGGGGCACAGGAGTTCTTTGGGAGTTAGTTACCTCAATTTTCCCTCCGCCTCTGGTATTCAGCATAGAAATCAGTTTATCAAGTTTTGATACCAGGGGCTTAAGTTGCGTAATAATTGTCCGTTCCAGGGAAGTTTGTAAGTCCGAAACCATATTAGCAACCCAACATGGTATTCCTGGCGTGGAATCGTGTAGGTTATCAGATAGAGTCACCAGGTCATGATTTGTATGAGTATTTTTATTTGATTTAGTTGGGGCACTATTTTTCTTATTTCT
Source organism: Triturus cristatus (assembly GCF_964204655.1). Classification (NCBI taxonomy): domain Eukaryota; kingdom Metazoa; phylum Chordata; class Amphibia; order Caudata; family Salamandridae; genus Triturus; species Triturus cristatus. The sequence continues at coordinate 242,507,268 of NC_140582.1, forward strand.
CGGACAAGGCTTACATGTATCCACCCTTTTCTCTACAACAAGAGGGGAGGTCAGAGTAATGGATCTGCCATGAAGATCTTTAGAATTTTCTGTAGGCGCCTGGCTGCAGGGCAGATCCATGTAAGATGATGTCATATAGGAACTGGCCTCCATCGCTTCAGTCATAGTGACTGAAGTGTCTCTTTCCTGTCTTGAGATGTATAATGATGGTGTAATAGAGAGCCGTCTCTCAGTATTCTCAATAGCGTTAGCCACAACCCCAATGGTCTGCTGCAACATCTTGTCAATAGCAGTCAGCGTAGGTAATGGTTGGGGATCTGTAGCTAATGACTTGGTGTGTGACCGTGTAACAGGGGTTTTAGCTTTAACTTTCCTTCCCCGTTTCATCATTTCCTCAATTTGCAGATGGAGCGAGTAAAGTACAATATAGAGGTAAATCTAACACTATCAAACAGTAAATAAAATTATCCGTTCAAACTGTTGATAGTCTCTATTCCATCAATGGAGCGTCTTATACATCAATAGGTAGTTAACTTATCCAAATGCCAGTGATAGTTACAGTCCAGTTAAAAGCCAATATAGAGAACACCGTACTAACCCACAGTCAAGAACCGCAAGAGATGTGGCCCAGCCCGGCCTCTTCCGGCCCCGGACGGCCACAGACGGTCCCGCCCTTGTCCCGGGCTTCTCCCGGCGCTACCTGCGCGCGATCCCGCGACGCGAGAGCAGCGTCGTTGCTTTAAGCGCCTCCTGGCGCGCAATTAGGGCTCAGCTGGGTTTGGCTCGCTCGGGCTGCTGGGGCGTGTAGTCCCGTCTCCCCACCGTGGCCGCGATAGGTGTTGACGCGGCGGCGGGAGACCGGGACAGCTTGGAGCAGCAGGGCTACGGGAGCAGGCAGCGGGGTCTGTGTCTCCAACCAAGGACAAGATGCCAGGTAAGTTATGCGTCTCAAATAGGGCAATACTAAACATGGATATCACTGCCCATTGTACATATGTAAAACCACTAGGTGAATGAATAACAAGGACATAGGAAGCACCCTCAATGTAATGATCCAAAATATATATGTCTATAATAAACCACAAGAGGGAAGAAAACAAACAAACATTTAACATAAATGAAATCTAATAATAACATTATGAGTATAACCCTATACAAAAAATAGGTTTGCACCCCATTTACCATTAGTTCTAAATACACATGCAAGTAAATTGTGTTCAATATTTTTGTTGCACCTTAAAGTCATAACTTGCAAATGTATTCATAGATTGTATATCATAACAGTTCATCCAAAATATCTATAATGATAGTCCTTCACAGTAATTTGTAGTAAAGTCGGTATATCTCGGCTTATACCAGTAGAATTAGTATAAATCTCTGTTCGATACCTGCGTGAATAATACAGAACACTAAATCTCGTTTGCCTTACTTTGCTCAAAAGGTGAAGGAGCAAACTCCCTGAAAGCAACAGGTTAAAAGAGCTCCACCTGCATCATCTCCAGCAAGAAGAACCAAGCTGACCACCTATAGCTGGACTTTAAAGGACTTGGCTAGGTGCATTGTGGGAGACTGTAATCACGCGCCATTCCTGTGTGGGATTTCCAACATTGCACCAGAGCTGTGGCATCAGGAGAACGGAGAATGAGAGCAGCACTATAGTGGTACCAAGAAACGTGACGCGGATGCATCAAGAAGGTGGAAGCAGCGACCAGAGGAGGAAAACGCCGGATGAGGAAAAGGGAGAGCCCGAAGGTTGGCAGGAGGGAGCAGCGAGCCACAAGGAGCAGGCAGCGACCGTCGGGTCAAGAGGAGAGACACTGACCCTGGTGGGAAGAGAAAGAGGTCCCGGGGAGCAGACAGGAAGTACTGAGGACGAGAGAGTCCAGGAGCCCAGAGAACTGACACCAAAAGACACTGCCACCCAGTCAAGTCATCCCAGAGGAGAGAAGGGCATTGTGACTCCCTCTGCAACGACCCTGAGGGGCTGTGGCTCAAGGCAAGTACCCTTCCTAAATCTCTGTACGTTTGGTAGGTGGAGGTTGGGGCACAAGTAGGGTTTGTCCCATTCACCGGTGTACTAAGCAAGCCGCACTGGTAAATGCACTACGACACCTCTGGTGATGGTGAAGGGTTAGTGTATGTGTAAGAATAGAGACACAGGCACCTGACTTTTTTTGTTATTTGCTTATTTTGAGGGATGTATGTCAACCCCCTTCATGTATGTCAACCCCCTTCATCTGACGGGACAAGAGGAAGCAGGAGACGACTGCCCAGGACCAGGTACCCCTGTAGAAAAGGAAGCCCCTAGGTGTACAGTGAGTAAACTGCCACTGCTGGAACTGTTTATCCCCCACTTGTCTTTAGAGATATTACGCCCCCCAGGACTGTGACCCATCACATTGTCTTTTGAACTATTAAACATACAGCAACCCCACTCTCTGCCTGAGCGTCCTATATGACCGAGTGATCACAGAGATGTAGTCTCAAAATCCCAAGAAACAACTCAGTGCTTCTGGAATCTTGATTGGTGTTGTGGACAGTTTGGAACCCCAAGAGGACCTTCTGGAATAAGATCCAGAAGTTTCAAAAATTTGGGGTAAAAAGCTCTATAAGGTGAACGACTCATCGACAAGAGTCAAGCCGGCGACGTCAAACCCAGACTTGGCCTGAGAATCAGGTTTGCCCTGATAAAGCTTTGGAGCTTTTCCCCATCAACGAGACTTCCAGAAGTTGACCAAAGCATCACGCCGAGCCAAGCGGCCATCGTCAAACCCACAGCCGGCCTGATAATGAGCCTCACTCGACGTCCAGAGAAAAAGCTCCAACAAGTGAATAAGTCAGACAGTAAAAACTTGACTGGGCCATATCACTAAGTGTATCTGACCTATGCTCTATAAACTTTGACTTTGCCTGGGTCAAGCATGGCCAGATGTCTCAAAGTGGCATTTATGAGTTTTAGGCATTAGAAAGTGTTTATTCTTTAAAAATTAATATCTCCGGTTCCCTACATTGAATGCTTGTCATTTTAATCTCATTTTAATCATAAAAATATGTCCTATTTATATAAAATGGTGTTGGACTTTATTGTGGGTTGTTTCTTACTTATTTAATATATTGGTGTTTTTAAAAGTTTACAATACCTCTCTCTTGAGTTATGACTGCCTGCCAGCATGCCAGCTACTAAGGGTTGAGTAAGGGAATAATTTATTGAGGTCTTGACTGTACCTTATATTGTGATTGTGGCCTTATTACTAGTGGAAGGTACCTACTGATGCCTACTATTAAACCACATCCCAACAACTATGGTAAGATGTGTGAACGAAATTGTGGACTATTTATGCTTGGTTTATCTGAGTGGGTCTATGTTGTTCACTGGTGTGGTTCGTTCCAGTGCTGTTTGATATCTGTTGCTCTTTTATGTCAAGCTACATTATTTTGGATTGGTATGTTATGATGCTGTGCCCTCTGTGCATAGAGTACTGTTGCCAGTCCCATGAACTCTTGATGCTTTCTATGATACATTCGGAAATTAGGATGATCAAAGGAAAAGGACAACTACAGACCCATCTGTGCCTCTTAGGCAGGTGCAGGGGATGCATAGACATTACATCCTCATGCAAACACTACCTGATTAGTTGCAGGCACGTCTATTCAGAAGACAATTCTGCAATCTGCAGCCCAGAGATATGATATATTTCCCTTTATGGATGATCGTATCCTTCTGCTAACTGTGCAGTATTCTGGATTGAGTGTGCAACGACATGGAGAAATTGAAACCGCTACTATAGGAACACTTGAGATTCTGCTTATGGTAGGATTGAGAGCAGGAAGCGCTTGAGGCACACATGAATTTCTGGGATCAAGGCCACAGAGGAAGTGGTATGTTCTTCCCTGTATTGCATAAGTGAAGAATGAAGAGGTCTGGCTGAAAACCCCTATAGGTAAGTACAGTATACATTTAAATGTAATAAAACCAAAAGATCTTGGATAACGCTAGACCTAACAAGCATTGGAAAAGCCAATAGTTCTTGCCTATGGCAATAAAGCTTTGGTAATTGGGTGGCGATGGTGAACGGGAGAGCGTTTGGGGTCTGGTTAAAAAAAGGCATTAGGAAGTGACCAGCACTGTTGGGGGGGAAGAGGAGCAGAAGAACCGGGGACAGAGGTGGGAGGGGGGAGAAGAATTTAGATGCCATAGCCAGATGCAGTAGATGCACTCTGTAGAGTGGGTCAATCTCAGCACCCGCTCAACAACTATCTTCCTGTGCTTAGATCATATAAATGTGTAATTGTAATTGTATTTGAATTTATGTTGCTGATAATGGGTCTCAGTGCTTTAAAGCCAAATGAACAATATAAAGCTAGAGCCGAGGTTAAATGTAAAAGCACACTCTCTAATTTAAATACTAAAACAATGCTGATAATTTATTATGAAAATAGCATTCCTACTGCCCCAGACATTTTATCAATTACAGATCTAATCGGCACTCTTGTTTCAAGACCCCACCTCCTGTGCTACAAAGCTCTTCAGAACACCCTATCATAGGGAAAAAAAACTCTTTGGAATGCAAGTTTAAAACTATTGCTAATCTTGCTAAAAGTCCCAATATTATGATACTACAGCTACCAAATCTTAAAACATGTGATTACAGTGAGTACAGTAATCAAGGCATTATACTTTCTTATTCACAATGAGTCTTGTGCTCCAACGTCAAGTATGCGACTAGCAGATAATAATAGATAATAGCATAGATACATCTTTCTGCTGGCTAAGAATGCCTTCTACCACATGCACCTTGGCCATCCCCATGCACACACTTCTCTGAGCACAGAAATGTGTTTTCCTGCAGATCATTGTAATCTGTGTGTTTTGCAGACTTCTATTGTGCCAAGTGGTGCTGGGCGGACCATGAGGTTAGCTATTAAGCAACAAAGAGAGAGCGAGAGGAGAGAACAGAGGGGCTCATTCGTCTCCCCTAGGACTGAGTCAGCAAACAATGAGAACAAGCTTAAAATATAGTTTTGATAAACCAAACAATCAAGGTAATCAAAGAAGAAGTCTCCCTTGCAGGGAAACCATCAGGTTTTTTGAAAGAACCCTCTCCCACCATCCTAGTTGGTGGTATGCTTCATTATTGGGGTACCCACCCAGGGGTCTGAGTGTCTCCTGGGTGCGCTTCGATGCATGCCATCAGCGGAGCTGTTTTTTTGCTTTTGAGTGGGTAAGTGAATACAGTGAGAATGAGAATTTTAAAACTACTTCCAAGGTACAAAAATATTTATTATGCGGACCCTGGAGTAGGGTTAAAAGAGAATCATTGGCTGTGGGTGAGAGAATATGGTCTTGCACGTCTCAAAAGAAGTTGTGAAAATGGTCAGAGTAATGTGGCCTACATGTTTCAGCCAATATGGTCCCAATTGATTGGCTTTCTTCAGGACCAGTAGTTCAGGGTAAAATTGCCCTTAGCTCACGTGAACTATGCACACACTTAGGTGTGCCTAGATGAATTAAGTGTGTAACTTATGAAGTTCACCGTCAATTTCAAACAAATTCTGCAAGATAAAAAGGAGACATAAGATGATGAACAGCATCACTTGGGCCCCGTGATGCAGTTAAGGGTTTGAGGATTCTTATTAAAAAAACTAAGGGGTTCCCTGCAAGGGAGACTTGTTCTTTGATGACAGTGAGGTTAGGACAATTTTTAAAGTGAAGATTGTGAAAGCAAAATTATTTACTGGAAACCAACAGTTTCCACTGTCTAGCGCTTCGAGGCTAGGGCTTACTGAAATGGACAACACGCTGTTAGTAGATCTCATTTGTTATTCACACATTCCTGACTGTAAGCCTGCACCGCTTGGATTGCAGATAGCACCCACTTTCAACTACATCACCTCTAGACACTTCCAGAGATAATTGGATCCCTAACGTACCAGAACGTCCAAACTGCCAAATACATCGGTAAGAAGCAAAAAGAAACCTCAGCTGAAGTGATAACGTGTTCTGGTGTAATGTAAAATGCTACAATACCTTCGGCTTCGCTTCACCTCACTCGAGTGATGTGTTTGTACTAATAAATGCTTTATACAATTCTCCTAAGTGAAGCCTGTCTGCTTTCTAGTAAAGAATAGTGCCATTATTACTTGAAGAAGACTACCATCCACTCGACTAATAATCCACTTTCTCGCACACTTAAAATAGGAGCATTAATTAAATAATGCTTTTAGATCATTCGATTGTTGACATAAATGGCGAACACCAAGAAGACCTGTAAAAATGTATAACCAAATATATATTTTTAGATACTTCGAGTTAGCACGCAAAGAGGGTGAAGGGATGCTGTATGTTCAAGCCTTTTTTTAGGAGTGAGTCAAAATAGTTCCATACTTTCATGGTTTTACTGGATTCAGATTCACACCTTTAAAACTGGGTTAAATGTTATCGGATTATTTCGGATCCACTCTAGAGGAGCTCTGCCAATAAAAGCCCTCCCGGAGATGGGGATGCAGGGCATGAAACAAGCCAAGCTGTTTCCCAATTGGAGTCTCTGCACCCCCTTGTGGTACTTGTCACTTGCTGAGAAATTTACAGAGGATATCTATCTTAGACTTAGCATTTTGCTAGATTACTGTGCCCCCAGATGTAAATGCACCTGGCATTCTTCCTATCTCTCGGGCGATAAATTTAGCAGAAAGGCGTACCATGTGTTATACCTTGAAAATTGAACACTTAGAAAACTGAAATTTGAAGACACGAGGATGTTTTGTCATACCATGCCTGAGGAAAACATGTTTATGTACCAATTTGTTAAGCCATGCAGGCAGATGGTAATGCAGACCAGTTTCTCACACTTGCTGACTTTTGCTTTTTTTGCTCAGACCAGAGGCAATTAGTTTGGAATACGAAATGTAAACAGCCTATTACAAGAAAATCAATTCGCTTTAACATCTTAGGCTCTAAGCTCAGCAAAGCGGTCCGATTGAATGCACTGATTTTCTACGGAAATGCAGAGGAACTGAAACAAAATTCTATGAGATGACAGATCATCAAAAGTCAGCAGTTCAGAAAACAGCCCCTGGCAGACACATTAAAGCCAAACCACCAACCGCTAAAGGTAATGCAGATCTTTAAGGCAGGGAATCAGTCCTGAGTTTGACAGGAGCAAAAACAGATTTGGAATTAATAAGGACTAGAGCATCGTTAACAGTTCCAACGAGAGTGTTTTAAAACAAGCAATTTCAGGCAATTTTACACTGAGTAAACACATCAGAATACAGTTAGCACACCTACGGTTACAAAAATACACCGTAAAAAGTAATTCGCTTTGCATGGTAATTGATCTGATTTAAATGTGTTATGAATTACATTAGCTATGAATTGCATTAAAGTGAAATGAGATGAGTTTGTTGTTATTGAAAGAATTTACAGCTAAGCATTGCAAAATTATAAACATGATTTTTTGCACAATATATGCCTTCTCCTCCTTTGCAGTGCCATTGTGGGTCTAGTTCTGTGCTTGACATTACTGCGGGTGCTAATTTGATCCCTTTAGAAGTGAATTAGTGCTTTGTTGTTCCTACAGCCTAAAACTGTGTTGTACAGGAACTGAAATTTTAAACAATATTTAGTTGTATACAAGTCATGCATTTGGATTGAAATCTAGAGAATACAAAGTATGTCCAAGTCAGAAGCTAACTTGTATGTCATAGTATGGTATCCTCAACTGTGCGTTTATGTCAAAGCACTATAGTAATTCTCTGAAAGGTGAACTAGGCACATTTAGTCAGTCCATCTATTACTGTGAGTACTTCTCCAATCAGATGCCATTCACACAGCAAATCATAAAAAATAAGCACAGCGGCACTGCAGGCTTTCAAGCCCCGATGTTCTCGCAACCATGTAAGGGAAGGAGTGAGGACACATACTCCTCAAACTACGATCGTAATGTTACTACAAGAAACATTAAGGTTGTGTTTTAGGGGACACTCTGCCTAGCACACAGTTGGAGGGAAGTGAACGCTGCAGAAGTGACAAGAAGCCAACATCTGACCATTTTTTAGATTTTTAGCACAGTAATACAGACCACTCAGTAGACTCTGCCCTCTGTCCCTTGTGCTGTGTGACTTTGTAGATGCAGAGCCCTGAAACAGTTCAAAGATGCAGATCTTCCAGTCAGGAGGTACTTGACTAAGAAGTAGACAGACATCTGTGTCACCAACTTAGTTTACTAACTCATACCCTTAGTGGAGCTGGGTAACACAGCAATGTTTTGGATAATGCAGCCATGTTGCAGTCGCACGGTGGAAATATACCCACAGGGTAAACTTCAGCAAAAAGTGGCAAGATGATAGTAGGCATGGGAAAGTTATAGTTGCCAACATAGAACTGGCAAAAGAAGCACCGGGAAGTGGACCCCGATCATGCCATCTCACCCTTCTGGACTAGCGCATACACTATATCATGCATCCTGACCAGCTGCATGACCTGTCTGTTCCTGGGAACTAAAAGTTCAAGCCATGTAATAACCACACAGATCTCCCTGTCCTTACCAATTCACTTCTTGCTAATATCATCAACTCCATGTACGGTAGACATGTCAGTCATGAGACATACTGCTTGATAAATCAATTGCTGGTAAAGCTCCCCCACCCGATTACAACCAAATCAGAAACTACAAATGCTGACATCTATTACTCACCCCTCTAGACCCTGTGCATGCAACATTGCAAGACAGGACAGGCACACCAACACATCCCTATCACTCAGCCAAGAAATCTGCAATTGATATTGTCCAGTGCAACCACTGCCACTACTTTGATGCAGAATTTCCATTCACAGTCAACATAGACTAGAATACATTCCATTGATACATCCATATCACATGTATACACATCATGTCACACATCATGTCACTGTCACCAGTGTAGGCCCTGTATTACTAGACCCTCTGACGCATGCCACCATCTCTGCTGCTGTTGTTCGGCCTGCAGACCCCTGTACTCTACCACTCACTGCCAACAGATGGCAATGCCTGGTTAGTCACTGTTGGTGCAGAAAAGTCATCTGCATGGCAATGGGCGTGTATCCCTTTCTCGCGTGCCAAACTACTGATGTCTGGGTCCCTAATGCTGATTTTTGTTGTCATATGCAAACCAGATCATGCCTCTGCACCACGACATAGGCCTGTGTTATGGATTGCGGTCCTGTTGGACCTGTAGGGGTCTCAAAAGCGCTACCCTCATAGTGGTGGAAGGTTACCGCCTTCACCAGAAGTCAAGCAGCACAAGCGCTGTGGTGGCAGCATACAGTGTAGTGATCAATAGGAGTGAACAGTTCCTTTTTAGCCTGTGTCATTTGAGTGAGGCCTACAAGCTCATTCACTTTTCCAAGTTTGGCTGCTGTGTGCTTAACTCACCCTTGGGGTACATCAGTTAGATGTGGGGTGCTGTACAGTGCAGGGGTGGTGACTCTGCACTGGCAGCATGCGTACAATACAAGGGTAGACCAGTGTTGTGTACTATGTTCATGGTGAGTGCTTGTAATGGGAATATATGTACTTATGAGGAGTGCAGTAAATGGAAGATTTAGGACTAGGCAATGAGTGCATGGTGAGTGCATGTACTGGATGTATGTGTACCTGCGAGGATTATAGTACATGAAAAGGATAGTGTTGTGCAGAGCACGCAGGGGCAATGTGTGTGCTGGGTGCATGTGTGCCTCAAAGTGACAACACTGAAAGGCTACAGCACTGAGTATTGTGTGTAGGGTGAATGTGTGTTCTGAATGTATGTGTTTCTGTTGTGGTGCTATAGATGGAGGTAACAGTGCTGAATAGGGTATGTGCTGTGTACATACACTGAGTGCATGTGTCCCTTTATGGATCCTGGGTTCCATTTTGAAAGGCCCAGGACTGCCTGCCTGAAGAGACATGAGGAGGTAGAGGATTCCCCCAGACAAATGTGTGCATTGCTGCATTCCTGTGAGGCTGGGTGGAACACTGGAGGAGGGAGAGTGAGGCTGCCTTTGTACACTTCGAAGGGTGCTCTTTGATAACAATGAAGGGGCCTGGAGACATCTCAGGAAGGAGATGGGGCTGATAAGACACACATGAAGAGTGGGGCTGGGAGCCTGAGATTAACCTTTCGGTGCTCATAACACTGATATGTGGCTGACATCCAGGTATGAACCCTAGTAACTCCCATGGCCTGTGTTGTGGGAGTCTCTTCTGCTGTGACTGATGGCTTTTCAAAAGGAAGAGTTAGAGGAGGAGTATATACTTTAAAAGAAGCACAACCACAACATAAAACTTCCAAAACCCAGACCCTAAATCACATTTGGTGTCTGGAAATGGACTATAAGAGGGTGAGGTTAGGACCCCAAAAATTGCAATCTGCCAAGCGGCTGGATGAGTTGTGGGGGAGAGGAAGCTCTGCAAGACTTCTGCCTGTGACCAGGACTGAGGGCCATGGCCTGCTAGTCTCCCTGCTTGGTGAGGGGACATCACCCTGAAAATCCACGACCTCCAGTGCCTACCTACTTGCCAACACCAGCATGCCCTGTGAGGAAGAGGAGAATGTTGAAGTGAGCGAGGTCCAGTTGGAGCCCTATCGAATGGACTCCTGGTAGGAGATGGGAGGAGATGGCTGCTGAACCAATCAGGTCGCTGCCAGTGTGCAGACTTGTGTCAGTAACCCCCATAAGCCAGCAGAGGGCTGCTGTGAAGATGGTCCTGTAAAGATGCTGTGCGTTAAGGGCGCAAGCCTGTGCAGCACCATTGTGGCTGCCCTGTGTACCAGGAGGGGTTAGCACATACGACCCCATAGAAGCCACTTTGTATGTCAAGAGGGTTCACTGTGGTTAAGACTGCTGTGCAGTAAGCTGAATCCTTATGTGGCAGTGGTGTAGCTACCTCATATGCCCGGAGGGGCTGCTGGGGGTAATTATGTAACTGGACAGGAGCCAGCAAACTGGGAGAAGCTGTGACTCATAGGTTACCATCAACTTCATCTGACCTGACCCCTTGAATGAGGACCCTGTGAAAATCACAATGGAATTAAGATTGTGAGCAACGGAATCACACACTCTCCCTTTTGGGTGGCAAGGACACTTACCCTGCAGGAGGGGTGCAGAAACACCTCTGATTGCTTCTGGAGCATGATCGCATAGGCTCAGAGGAGAGCCTACACCTGCCAAGCGCTGCTGTGATGCTCGAGTGCAGCTGGCTCAACTGAGCAGGGCAGGACCTGTTGAAAGTGCCCTCGGCTGGGGCACCCTCCAAGATACTGCATTCTTCATCTCTGCCAGAGTGGGTAAGACTAGTAAAACTTGTTGGTCCGGGGGACTTGCTGGAAAGAGCACTGCGTTCTAAGACACTTTTGACTCAAATGAAAGAGTCAGAGTGGACTCTTTAGTTAAAGGCCTACCAGTGAACATTGGTGGATGCGGGCACCAACAAATTAAAAATAGCTCCAATTGCATAGCCAGGAACAGGAGGGGCAAGGACTTGCCAATAAAACACAAGAGGCGCAATCTCAAGGGGAAAATGTGTTGTTGTCTGTGAATTGTTGCTGCATGAACTTTGAGTTATGATCTGAATTCACTAATCTGTATCCACCCTCCTCCCACCCAAGGGAGCCCTTAACTGCTCGTTCACGTCTACCAATAAGAGTCAAGTGCAGAAGAGGTACTTGGCCCAGTTGATCAGATTACATAGTAAAAAAAACTATTGATGGACATAATGTTGAACAATGTCAAACATTCACCCTAGTACAGAGATCTGGGCATAAATCCATAGTTTATTGGCTCCCCATGCCATTCCAGTTTAAACCCAGCCATATGCAAATCAGTCTTTACCCTCTTCCCCCTGGGAACAGTCAGCCCGAACTGCCAGGCCAGGTCCTCCCTGAACTGGAAACAAGCATCCTGAGACTAGTTTCGGGGCATCATCCCTCATCAGCCAGGCTGCTTGAATCCAGTAGCATAGAGAGCACGGGACCCACGTCTGGGGATACCTGTCCCTCTCGGGGTAACAAATGCAAAAAAGCACTTGATGGATAGAATGTTGAACAATGTCAAACATTCACCCCAGTACAGAGATCTGGGCCTAAATCCATCATTTATTTTCTCCCCGTTCATTTCCAGTTTAAACCCAGCCTATGCAAATCAGTCTTGACCCTGCTCCCCATGGGAACAGCCCAGCCCGAACTGCTAGCCAGGTCCTCACTGGACTGGAAACAAGTATCTTGGGACCGGTTTCAGGGTTTCACCCCTCATCAGCAAGGCTAGTGTGACTCCCGTTGTATGGAGAGCACGGGACCCACGTCTGGGCATACCCATGCCACTGGTATTAGGACAGGAAAAAGCCAACTTTCTAAAAGGCATTTTCAGAATTATGTTTTAAAATCTGTCACCATTAAAGTAGATTTAAAATGACAATTCATTTGAGTCTAATCATGGCATATTTATCTGCTCCCAATCCAGAGTTAGCACTTATTAAATGTAATAAGTAACCCAGTGTTAGTCAATAGGAGAGATAGGTCTTACAGTACTGAAAATTGCCTTTAGGAGTTTTTCACTACCAGGACATGTAAAACCTAAACCCACATGTCCTACGTTTTGAATTCAATGGACTATGAGGCTTTAGGGCCTACCTTAGGGGTGACTTATATGTACTAAAAAGGTAGGTTTTGGCCTGGAAAAAGTTGTATTTGCCAGGTTGAAATGGCAGTTTAAAACTGCACTACAGGCTGCTATGGCAGGCCTGCAACATGTTTTAAAATGCTACATTAGTGAGTGACACAGTCAGAGCTGCTGACCCACTAGTAGCATTTAATTTATAACCCCTGTGTACACGTGGAACCATATACTGGGGACCTCTAAGTAAATAAAATGTGCCAATTGAGTGTAGACCACTTTTACAATGTTTAGGGCGAGAGCACAAGTATTTTAGCGATGGTTAGCTGTTGTAAAGTACAGAGAAACTTAATACCAACAAAAATGAACTCAGAAAAACAGGAGGGATGAAGGCAAAACTTTGGGGGAATACCATGCCAAATATGTCAGGTCTGATATTTCATTACCTGCCAGAGTTGTATGCTTGAAGTGGCACTATTTAGCATCTACACCAAAACTTTAGGAAGGTACAATAGTGAGATCTTGACAAGTTCAAAATATTTAAAACTCTATCCTGTGATGACAACACATGACTCTGTGTCCCTCTTCGCAGCTGCAGCTTCCAACATTCTCTGATCATAACACTGCATCTCAACCATTGGTCTGCAACAGTGGAGAGAAACTCAATACTCAGTGGCCCACACCACTAGAGATGATAAAGAAATTGTTTTACCCATGCAGAATAACACATTTACAGCCATGTTTCATCCCACCATGAGTCTTCCTTGTTGTGATATCTTCCAAATTGCAATTCTCTGCAGTAATCACTGAGCCCCACTGCAGCTGTATTCTGATTTACACTATCTCAATGTCGTTGAGCGTATAAGTCCTTTCCAACATTTCAGAAACTGGCATGAGGCTTCACTGAGTCCAGGTGAGAATCAAGTCTCTCCCATAGTGCAGTCTCCACATCGCAACATCCCTCCAAGACATCAACAAGGTGGCCAAGTGAACCCACAATGCATATATAGGAGGATTTGCTTGTAAGACCTGATCTCCGGGAGGAGGAATTTTTTAAAAGCAAGGCGCCATGAAACATATACTCCAGCAAATTGAGGGGTCCAAGACCTCCATCAACATCTTACTAAGGAACACAGACACCTACCTGGAGGGCCAAACTCAAATGACAGAAAGGCACAACTAGTTCCTGGTACATATCCACCGCATGCTCCAGGACATAATTTGTTTGCACCAGGTACATCTCCAGTTGTTGAGAGAGGGCAATGACAGGTGGCGTGATGATATCCTGCATCTCATACAGTTTCTTGCAAAAGAGAATCCAATACATCCAGCAGTACCTAGTCAGGCCCCTGGGACATCAACTGAACAGCAACCATCTGTAAGGGTCCACAATATACTCACCCTCTGGCCCCAAGTGCTCAACCTCATCCTGGTCCCCTTGGATGCCACAGCACATACCACTTAACATCACTACATCTCAACACCCCATGTATATCCATCTACTGCAAACATATATTCCATAATAAATACCCATACCTCATGTCACAATTAAAATTATTGCATGTACCTTTCTAAAGTCTTTTATCTCTTGCCCTTTTGCACCAAAATATATGAACGTAAGTATTTTGAGACAGAATGTGTTGCAGATGGATGTACAAATATGATAGAATACAACAACATGGTCTCTGCTATGTGTAAAACTACAATTTCATGAGATAGATAGAATCAAGACTAACAATGTTATATGTGGATAAATATTAAATTTATAGTATAAAATATGAGGAGGCAGGGTAATGCAGCATGGAATAAAGGATGTGGGAGAAGTATTACCAGGTTGTGCACAGGAATAATTTAAGTACAATAAACTACAAAAAATACAGCATGAGACTATGGAGGGGGCAATAACTTAGAAAGGGGAATCCAAATGAAAGGATACAAGGGAAAAAATGTAACGTTCAATGGAAGTCTACAATGAAAACAAAATTCAAATAAGGGCTCAAGTAAAAGGCAAACTCCAAATGTGTATATGGTACAACCACCACTTTTCACGGTCAGGGGTTAACTTTCTGGCTATCCATGTCAGAGTGAGATGATACGTGGACTGCTACTGCTTCCTTGGGTGCAGCATGTCAACAACAGATACAGGACCAGACACCTCCGTAGGGTGGAGGACAAATAGGGGAAGGATTAGGGACGAAAATAGCACATGGGTGGCTCTCAAAGATGGTTAAAGGGATGCATGGGAGTCTTGGGAAAGGAAATGTAAGCAGCCCATGAGGACAGTGGCAAGTCAGTTCATGGTGATAGTAAACAACCACATTCTGCAGGTGTTGTAGACTCCTCTCAAAGAATGGCACCAGCTTTTTCTAGTGCCTGCAGACAGCAATCTGCCCAATCACAAACTGCTTCAGGAGCTCATGCAATGACTTTCGGGACACCCTGGGTTGGGTGGAGGGAGGGGAGACACATGAGGCTTCAGTGAAGCAAAACACACCCTTGACCACTGCTGGATGGTAGGGTATGAACTGGCTGTGAGATGCAGAGGTATAGGGGAGGTGGACTAAGTCATCAAAGTCAAGGGAGTCTGTATCCTAGACACCAGAGTTTCATCTGAGCCAGGAGAGCCCCTTTCCTCACTAACCTCCTTTTCTGAGGTGGTGTCTAGCTTCACAACCACTCCACACTGTGTGGTACCCTCCCAGAGACGTTTGCCGCTCACCGTTGTGTATTTCAAGCCATTAGCACTCTTTCCTCATTAGAGGAAGTTGAATCCTTCTCCTCCACCATGGAACTAGTTGTGCTGGGTAACCACTCTGTGTCTGAGGATCTCCTTTTAGTCCTGGGTCCTGCAGTGTATTACATCACTGCAGGTCCTTGCTGCTAAGAATAACTGAGAGAGAGAGAGAGAGAGAGTGAGAGAGAGAGAGAGAGAGAGATACAGACAGACAGACAGACAGACAGACAGACAGACAGACAGACAGACATACAGACAGACAGATAGAGACAGAGAGAGCGTCATCAGTCATTTGTGTATGACATCATACAATAGATATGCCATAGAGCTTGATATGCATCTCAATGTGAATGTCCAGCAAAGGCTTCCGAGGGCCCCCTAATAAATGGGGTGAGTAAGGGATGTTTTTGATAGTGCCTGGGTGGACCTCCCTGGAGGGAATTGTGTCTGGCTGAGCATCAGAGATCCTCATGCATAACTAAACCTTGCTGAATGTCGCAGTGGTGTTCTTCACCACACTGCACCTACTAGCAATAAGCTGCCAAACTTCTAGATGTACATGTGGCCCAGCTGGTTATCTGCAACTTTTCTCTGTGTTTTGGAAACAGTCCCTTTCAAAGATGATCCCTTCCTTGTTCATGCACTAACATTACATGAGGCACTAAGCCAGAAAAGGATAGCCTTTGAAGGGGAGTGTTCCTAAAATACCAAGAAAGTTTAAAATACCTGAAGAGAAACGGCAATCTGTGAACATGAATATGAAATGTAAGTGACATAACAGTGTGGCCCTGTTGATTTGAATGTTTCACGAAACACATGTTGGACAGAATTTCTTCCCTAAAAGGATAAATAGAATCTGTTTAAACTATTTTAGATGTGTACTCTTTAATTTTTTTATGTTTATCTGTTTCAATATTAGCAGCGTTTTAAACCATGTACATGTACATATATTCATTGTAAGTACATTAATCCACACTTGGCAAAAGGTGGTTAGAAGTAGCCACTTGCCTTTCTTGTCACATTTATAGGCACACATTTTCACCAGTCTGTTGAGTCTGTTTAAGTCTGTTTGAGTCTGCTATGTTGTGATATGAGGTGGAATGTACTGGCAATATTTTGCTGTTGCCGTTGCCTCATGGTCCGAGCTACAATTATGTCTCAGGATGTTTTGAGTAGAAAGGGACATGGTCCACCTTTCATCATTGACTCAACACTGTCCAACCAATCTGATGCAACAACCACACTTGCAGATCAGTTAAAGTGTGAAGTCATAAGTTGGTCATGCACGTATGCACCCTTTTCTCTGGCTAATGATCCAGCCCAGAATCTAGATTGGGCAATCAGGCCATAGTTCATTGGGGAGAGCCCTGACATAAGGCAATGTTGGTAAGGGAGCAAAGAAGCACCCCTCCCCCTGTGTGATTAAAGCACCTGATGCACAATCTAAGTTTGTCAAATGTGCACTCAGTGATGCCTCATGTCAGTATGTGTGCCCTCTTTTGAAGCAAAGTGGTTAGACACCTGACGGGATGAGCAGATAGAGAGAGACCATACACAGTATCACTAACAAAACAGACATCCGCAGAGTTGTTACACAATCATAATTCTTTACATTCCTCTCATGCATGCATTCAGAAAGGTCATCAGTGCTGTGTTAGGGAAGTGAGATGTAACAAGGGTCATTCAGCGTATCACAGTGCTTGTGGCATATATTAAATGGTGTATAGGCAAACAACTGGTGTAGGTATCAAACCTGACAGGTGTAGAGGTGAACACCTGGTACAGTTATCTAAACAATCTTACTTGAGAGATGTCAACCAACACCCTAATGATTAACAGCAATTATACAGTGTCCAGGAAGTCGAGTACAGACAAAAAAAACTATTAGGCAGCGATGGTATGGGGCAGGACTGTTAAGAATGTTAGCTCTTTCTCTCAATCTTTACACATCTTGAGGATCAGGAAGAAAGTGGTATGTTGTATTGACAAACCTAAGAAAAGATAAAAAAATGTTTCGGAAGCCTAAGTATTAGAACTTGTAACAGCAGAGATATGAACTATTTTTACAGATATCTTCATGTAATTGCCTATGAATTTGAAGGACTCCAAAGCTGCTTTATCAACAACATCGCTCTTTGTTCTTGAACATTCTGTGATTTAGGTTATCACTCTACTTCTATTTTAGAAACGTACTTGAGAATTTTCTAGAGTTGCGGTGGGTAGCCCACATGTCATAACCTCCACCACGCTCTGCCTTTGGGTTGTGGGCGCGCATCTGCTGCAAGACTTGCCTGCCGGGCGGAGATCTCCGTGCCTTTAGAGGAGCCAGTCACCATGACAACTCCTCTGAAGACATTCTAAATTTGCTTAGCAACCACCATGTTTCAGCGACCTCTCACCACATGTTTTTGTTTTTTAAAAAGAACCTCCCAAAGTCAGAGGCCATATTTGATGTAGACAACAAACTAATTACTCTGTTGCCCTGGGAGTTTCTTTGAGGGAGATGGTGTCGTTTTTATTTTTCATCTTTTTGAAACCTCAAGGCTTTCCCTAGAGGTAGTGAACAGGAAAATAAATTGTCAAAATGCCCACCCTGTTTAGGGTGGATGGTCTGAGGTTGTTAGATGGATGGTCTAATGTTCATTGGGCCGTTGATCTAAGGTTTCCTCAGGCAGGGTCTTTACTGGCAAAGCATGATGGTTCACCAAGCTCTAAACAGAGCATATGGACTCCATATTTGTGGCAGAGTACCCTGGCCGCCAAACTCTAAATAACCCCTTAAGTAGCTTTTCAGTCTGGTGTTATGGAAACAAGTCATAGTGATAATAGAGTTGTGTATGCATTGAGGCTTGTTCGGATTCTGACTATAAATCATTATGGTAGATATTAACTGGCGAAAAGCCAATCATAATGTATTGTTTTTTTATTATGTACATCTAATTTACAATTCACAGTTGTAACAATGTGGATATTGATTATTCTTTACATGACATACATACTATATTTTATACTGAAATCATAATGAAAACTTTACACATTTTGACAAAAACATCAGAGAAACAGAGAACATTTTGAATTATCCGCACTGTAAAAGCACGCTTGATTTGCTTGATTTGCTTGATTAGTTAGGAACAGTTGGATTAACCAAATAATAAAGATAAGATGGGTAGTAACTATTTACCTTATAATAAAAACAAAGAGTCACGAGAACTAATGAGAAATTTAGCATTTCTATTCATTTCGATTGCAGAGTGTTCCAAAAAACACTATATTGGTGCAAAACAATGTTGATAATCCATTTTTGAAACTTTCAGTATAAGTACTTAACATCATAAAGGACATATATTAATGGCAAATATTTTGTTTTAATGATTTTTAGAATTAGTTTACATGTTACTAATTTTAAAAATCATATGAGTCTGCCATATTTAGGATCATTCATTTTTATACAATTATCACTGACAACACTACTAATGTTTCTGAATATGAAACATTTGATTTACTTTATTATATTTTAGTATTAACAATGAGTTGATTACTAAGATTTTATTGCATTGAAATTCTCTTGCCTAGGCTGCATTTTTTCATGGCCTAGTGAAATGAACTTTGACATGTTTCCTTCAAATGTTACTTTAACTGTTCCTGGCTAATGTAACAAATTATTATGAATGAAGCCTTATTCCTTCTGTGTGTGAATTGGTGGGAACGAATCCTTGGACTGTACCCATGAAGGAGCATCAAATATATTTTTCCATTTGTAACTTAACTGTGAGGATGGCAAAGACTTTGGTTTCTCATTACTAGCTTTGGAAACAATGCAGGAGTAGCAAATTATACTTAACAAATGGAGGATGACCGCACAATGGATAGACCACTGTGGTCCGATAGCTGATGTTACAAGTGTAAAATTCATACTATAAAGACAAACTCCCCAAAAGATGGGTATCAAATAATTCTCTTTTGCTGCTGTTGTTGCAATTGCTGATTCATTTAAACTCCCTTCCTTGATGACAATCTGAACTCAGTGCTTTGATGTTTCTTTTTTTTTTGCACTTGCTTACTGAACTCTTTCGGACTATTTGGTGAGATACCAAATCTGAACTTTCAGGATTTTGCTCAATTTACGATTTTTTCCATGTCCGTGTACACTTCCTTAGTGGACGTTAACCTGATCCCTTTGTCCCTTTTCTGAATGAGGTTTTTCTCTTTTCAAATTATCCTCCTTCCTTCACTGGTAGTTGGAATCTGTAATGTTTAAACCATCTTCTTTGAGATTCTTTGATTAAATGTGTGGTTTTCTACAATGTGCTAGTTTTCTACAATGTGCTATTGGCATTTTAATTGAGCTACTTAAAATGTTGCTTGTATGCATTGATTTTGGATCATTAATACAATAACTAAACTTTCTAAATTGCCTGAGTACGTTATTGTGCCCTCATGTTCTTTCCTTAAACTGTGCTAATAGTTGATTCTAAATTTGTAATAGAGATTGTCATAGATCATTTTCAGAATATCAAGTTATGTTGCTTTTATTTTGTGTGGAAACAGCAGAGCTATTGGCTTGTATTCTTTTGGTTAGTCTAAACATCTTCCCGAAGTTGTGTCTTGCAGTTGCAATACATTATTTCTTCATTATGGTTCTGGGAGTAGTGTATGTGAACCTCATTTCAAACATGTGAGTTGCCCACTAATTAATGGTACACATTGAGTTGCTAACATTTTTTTGGAAATCCTGACGTCTCACCCCTCACTGAGACAGAAAAAGATTCATCAGAGGACCAATGCCTCTCTGGGTGTAGAGTACATCTGTGTGATCAGTAGAGATTCAGTTGAGAAAGGATTAAAGTTCTTATGGGCCCAGTGCAGATGCTGAAGAAAGTGAAATTGAAAAAAGGCTTCCACTGGATCACAGTAGTAAACTTTTCTATTTTTAACAGAGAGGCTATGCTGTAAACATTTAACCACAGAGAATGTTATCAAAATGCTGTCTGGCATTTGCCCGTTTCTGAATTGGCTTTAGTATGCCAACAATGTTAAAGGTTTACATTACATCAAAAGAATCTGTGCTAATAACTGTATGTTGGAAAACCTGGGCTTCACAGTGAAACTCACATTATGATGATCTTTATTCACGTACTCAAATACAAAAGACCATTTATTGGACTAGGTTAATTCAATGTACATGGAATTGATTTAAACAAATGAACACATCATGATTCTTGGTACTAAAAGTCATAAATATTTGCAAAACCATAGAAGGAAACCTGTGATGCTTAGATTTCTGATTATTTTTTAATCACAATTTAAACTATATTTCTTGCAGTAATTATCCATTTTTCAGTATGAGGTTTAGCTTGTCGGAATCAGTATTTCTGCACTGATTTCCACATGCAATTCTCTAATGTCAATCATTTTCTCTCTCACACATTTTGCCTGTTTCAGCAGGTGAAAAGCAGGGGTGGGTGTAACTCGCATAATGTGCTGTAGCGGAATTATGCAAAATTAAATCAAAATTACACAAGATTACGCGGAGCATAATGTAGCATTTAGCACAATTTTCTTAGCTCCAAATGTACCTGAGGATGCATTTTACACTAAGATAACAGCAGCAGCCAGTAGCATGTGCACACTCACTAGGTTAACTGTTCTTGTTCCCCTGTGATAGGGTTTATGTGCAAAATTGCTCATAATATCGTGAACGGGCATAATCTCACAGTTGTCTGTAATTTTGTATTAAAAACAGTATTGCAAAATAACAGAAATTACTCTGATTACTCCGGCGTAATTGAATTTTGCCTAGGCCTTGTGAAAAGTCAGTGGATGAAATCATGGAGGGTGTGGTGCTTCTGCATTACAGATAATCCAATGTGGCTGTAAACTCCTGTTGCTGACAGAGTCAGAATGACAAGTAGACTTGTAATGCTCACTTCTGGACTCATAAGAGGAGGCCAGGCAGCAGTCAAAGAGCTCCACCTAGCAAAGTTGACCAATTAATAAAGGCTGAAAATAGTGCTCCTATTACTGTAGGTGGAGCGTTTCCATATGCAATAAGCTATTTTGCCTGAAAATGCTGAAAACACTGGCACTGTTCTTCCTTCCTTTAGGCATTATTGCAAACATTATCAAGCTCTGTTCATCTCCTTGTAGCTTAACATCCACAGGAGCACTATTCGATGCAACAAAGCATCAAACACCTTCCCTCTCAGGAAAAGACAGCACAACCTAGTTAGTGGTACTGACTGGACACACCTACATGAGTGAGGTTGTGGGTCACAAAACCACACATCCTGGTAATAGATACCCTTTGGGGCAGCCCATCACCAGACTACCATACCCATAAATCAATTATAAAGGGTGGATGTTGAGCTAAAAAAAGAGTAATTTAAATAGTGTAATTTTTTATATGAGTGATGTCTGCAACAACCAGAGCTTTAAGTGGGATGAAAAAACTGGGGGTCTTTCAAAGGGTTGCGGCCGAAGTAATTAAGGGCATGGCATAAAAACACCTAAGCTAAGAATCTGTGCTTAGCATACTGTGCCACCAGACAGGTATTTTGCTGCATCTGTCATTGCATACAGAAATATAATACAACAAGTAACATTACACCTACAACAAGCATGGACTATTGGCTTTGCCAATGGTTGTTATTTGCTTAAGATAAATAGGCAACAACTATGGCTTCCTTGTATATAGAACATTGAAAATGCTTAGATTCTGAAATGATGAGACCATGAAAGAACTTTAATGAGTTTCTTTTAAGTTACCTTAAAGGCAGCGAAGTGTGGCAGTGCTGCAGAGTTAAAAAAAAAATTCATCCCGAGGGTGAGAGTAAAAATGACGAGCCAGATAGGGACCGTCTCAGCACCGGCAGGACCCGGCCCACTTAAAGCCCAAGGAGGGCAACAACAGCAGTGGCAGAGCAAGGAGACCATGGTCTACTGAGCAAGCCAGGAAAAAGGGCCTTCTGACTGCTGGTTGTATCGTAAAATACAGCAATAATCAGGGTTCTGTGAGTCCCTGGCCCCTCTGGATCCCTGTGGCACTGGACCAGCTGCACCACTGATAACTATGTGACTCTGGACAACCGCTAAATATGAGCATATTCTCGAACAAACTTAACTACCTGTTTCCCAACTTATTTCAGGGGAACAAAGGCAATGCAGCAAAATTCGCATTTGGCACCTCTATACATTAGAGAAACATTTCCAAAGTTCCAGTCATGCAGAGATGCCTTCAGCATGACGCTCGCATTTTGATTTATTCTCACCTCCCTGTCAGCGGCACTCAGCTGGACAGCTTCCTTTCATTACCACCCCCACTCGTTCCTGGCAGCAGTAGTCAGCAGCAATTGACTTGGAATTACAGGTGCATATTTCACATTGTGCTTCATAATGCTTCCCCGCAGGACGCCATTTTCTTTTCTTCCGCTGGGCCGAGAAGGAGAGCTCCGCCAGATGCTTCTCGAACACGCATTTCAATTACCTGAAGGCATCCTCTCCGAATATTGAAAAGTCACATTGTCAAAACGAGGCCTTTGGGTTGTGGCACGCATCTGCCCCGACTTGCCGGCCATTAAAGCTAGACTGGCTAGTTAAAATCATTTTTTATTTTCGTTCGTTTGGATGTGGCACTTGACGTAAGCTCCGTGCTGTAACACCCAGACCCGGCTGCTCTCGCGCATGGACTGAAGTCTGCTCCGTGCTGCAATAACCGCCGTCCTGGCCCCTGTGTGAAGTGCGTTATTACCGGCACTTTGGTTTTTAATGCTGCGATAAAAATGAAACCATCGACATCATCGACGCAGATTGTGGGTTTAATGTGCAGGGCCTGTTTGGCTGTACGACGGGCGTAAAGCCATGAAGAGGCTGTAAAACATGGCAATGCATATAGCTAATTAGGCGCTCCGCGTTTACAGGTGTGGCGCCTTCAGTACACCGGCGTAAAAATATTGCAGCTGCATAGACTAGCACCCCGGCGTCATATTTAAATACATTATTTTCCAGGAGGGTATCAGATCACAATTCTCGTTGTGTACAAAATAAAGGAAGCATTCCTTGGATTAGAAATGAGAAATTCTGAATCTAGGACAGGGTTGACACCCAATATAACAATAACATCAACAACTCCAAACAATCCCCCCCAACCTCATGTCTTCCATTCCTCCATTCACTCCCACACTCCAACTACTCACTCCCACATCACCCAACGACCTCTTCCTATTCGCTTCGTCACTTCTCTTTCCAACCTCTTCCAGCATCTCCAGCCATCGCACTCCTGCATGACGTACCCCCACCTTGCACCTGTATCCCCCTCCCCGGAAGGGTGAGTATGCCCGTCATGGACTACTGGATGAAAGCAGGCCTGTTGGCAGACAAGGCCAGGCAAGCTTGCAGGCCTAGGATTCAAATGGCCACCAGCCACATGGCCAGGCCCAACAACATCAGAAAGCCCACCCCAAAAAAACACATTTCCCAACTAATTCCAATGCCATTCATGCCCTAAATGATGCTTGAAAATGAAATACATCAAAAAACACCAAATGAACAGTTGCTTCATCATGCACACACCCATGAGGCCATGACTAGCTCGGGCCTACTACTGACTACTACTACCCACAACATTTTTAAAAAAAGGAATGATGATAGTTACCAAAAATAAATTGTAGTTACATTGATTGATAGGCTTTATTTCGATACATAAAATATCTTAAAAGCAGTTCAACAGTTAAGAAAAACAACAAATAAAACACATTCCCAGAAGAAAAAGAAGGTAAAAAAACAATAACTTAATAAATACAATTAATACATTTAAAACCAGGATTAAATTGATACGGAAACCCTTTTTGCACGAATCAACCAGGTCCACTTTAAGAATTTAGACACAGCACAAGCCACCAAAGTGGATGTGTCGGACGATAAAATACGTAGGGCCACAGTGTGATAGCGAGTTCCCAACTGTCTACAA
This sequence comes from Triturus cristatus, assembly GCF_964204655.1. Taxonomy (NCBI): domain Eukaryota; kingdom Metazoa; phylum Chordata; class Amphibia; order Caudata; family Salamandridae; genus Triturus; species Triturus cristatus. The sequence continues at coordinate 242,531,598 of NC_140582.1, forward strand.
AGTGGTGTGAGCCAGCGCCTCCTGGGAGAGCAATAGTCAGGGCATTCAAAAAGAATATGTGCCACCGTCTTGACCCGCGTGGAACAGAGGGCACAAAAGGGGGAGGACTGGGGGGACAATTTCCACCGGGATATCAGGTCACCAACAGGTAGAATCCCTACTCTAAATTTAAAATATAAAGCCCTATCAAAAGGAATGGAAATCATGTCGAGATAGGGTTCGTAAGCTACCACGTCTTTAATCCTCAAAAAGGCTACAGTTGACTTACATAGGCGTGGATTGACAGTGAGTTTAAACGAAACCCAATCCCAATACAATTTCTTTAAAGTGGCTTTAGGAGGGGCAGATCGAGTAACCCAAGCTTCACCTAAACCCAGCTCCCCCAAAAGATGTTTAACGTCCCTCAACCATTTAATCCTATGCCAACCCCCCATTGACATCACCTCGGACAGTCCCTCAGCATAGGAGGCTAATTCGGGCACCCTCCACAAGCGGGCCCACAGGAGCAAGGGACGAAGTCGAGCTTGGTCTGCAATTGATCTGCAGCCTAGATCCAGCAACACTGGAACTGTGGGTGTGCTCAAAGGGAGAGCCATCAGATCTTTCAAAAATTTGCTCTCCGATTTTGCAAGTACATCGAGATTGCCTGTACCCCACAGCTCCGCCCCATACAAGGCAGCACTAACCCCTCTAGCTTTATAAATCTCCACAACTGGGGCAATAAATTGTTTTGTGGAAGAACGATGTTCCCTAAGCAACACACCACCCACCCTTTTGTGGTTAAGGAGCATCTTGTGGATGTGCGGAGTCCAACTCATAGAGTCGCTAAGGCGGATTCCCAGGTAGTCAAACTCTGACACCCTCTCCAGGTGAGCAGAGTTCAAGACCGGGGGGCGCTCCAGTTTCCTAGGAGGATTCATGATCAAATATTTGGTCTTGTCAACATTGATCACCAATCCCCTAAGGGAACAAAACTCCTGGAAGTGGTTAAGAAGTTTTTGGAGGCCCTGGGGGGTCTTTGCAATGAGGAGGGTGTCATCTGCAAAGAGCAGTGTGGGGATCCGAGTGCCCGCCAGGTGTTGTAAATTAAGGCAGAATGTGATTAAGCATTTACTGAAAACATTAGTGTTTCTCTCCTATCGTGTTTTCCTCATATGTTGGCCGAAGTCCGGACTCCATTTTGTATTGACATGCTGCCACGTGTTCACCACGAGGAGAGTCCGACCTCTGTGTTAGTTGTTCTTGTGATCTGCCTAGCAACAGTTATAAATAGCCCTCCTGTCCATCTGGCGCATGCCCAGACTTGACCACATCTGTTATAATTAGCTTTGCTTGACCATGTGTTTTCGCGGGCTCAAGGAGTGTGTTAGCTCCGCCCATGTATTGATTTAGAATCGAGAATGACCCTAAATGGTAATGTTCTTCGACTTCATGTACTATCCACCCACTCATGAGCCCCTCTGTTGTGTATAAAAGGGGACTGTGTACGCAAGTTCTGTGTGCTACTCCTTGCAATACTGAAGAGTGTTGTGTGGATTGTAGGACCACCCTTAAGGGTTAATAAACATTGTTTTTGTACTTTGCAGTTTCCGTGCCAACTTCCTTATAGATTTCGTTGCAGAAGAGCGAACCCTTGTCTCTTGCGGGCCTAGCTGGGGCTTGTATTCATCAATTGGCGCCCGGCACGTGGGGCTCATCGGCGACTCGGATGCTCGAAGGACTGGTCGCGACGAAGGTGAGGAGTTTGGCCAGGGACGTGATCACTGCCAGCGGCGTCTTAGCCTTGGCATCCCGAGGTTTTTCTTCCTTCCCTTCCGAGCTGACCATCTGGGTGGCGCCGGTCATCGACTGAGACCTCTTCTGTCGGTCCTGCCGTGAGAGCCGTTTGGGCGATTGTGGAGCTTGGCAGTTGGAACCTGGACTCTTGATTGGTAAGAACCGTTGTACGGTACTTGCTCCGAGTTTTGAAGCCTGGTGTGGCTATTTGAGTTTGATTGATGGTGACTAGTCATATTTTGAATTTGTCTTTGTGAACATATATGCGTTGCAACACATATAGGCAGGTAATGTGGAGAAATTTCTCCGGAGCTGTGTAAACTTGGAACGGCGCAACGATTAAGTGCCATTTTTCTTGATAATACTGCATATTTTGCATTATTCCTAACATGCCTGCTTTTAGCGCACTCCGTAAGTGGTGCTGCTGTTTGGGTAACCGGTTGAACCTCGAGGAATCTGCTCCAGCTCCCCCAGAGGGGACTCCTAATAGGGATATGTACGTGAAGCATGGTCTTTCTTCCATAATGTACAGCACATTGTGGAGGAAATATACCAAGAAGGATCCTGAGTTGCGATGGCCTTTGTATGGATCGTTTGATATGCGTAAGATTGAGTATGTGGAACAGTGTATGTGTAAGCGACGTGCTCGTCAGGATATGTTTGAGTGTGTGCGGTTATGGGTGAAGGAAGTGCGTGAGCGAGAGAAACGTGAGAAAGCATTGTTTGATAAAGAGCAACGAAAGAATGATCATGTGCGAGCACAGGAAGCAAAGCGTCGGGAGGACAAAGAACAGACGGATAGACAAGAGAAAGAGCGTAGGCTACAAGTTTCGGGTCAATATGTTGTTCGCCAGCCAATTTATCCTGTCCTTAATAATCCTGATGACGATTTTTATTTACTAGATCGCTCTCCGCCCCCTTATGTTGGCGCATCCGCTCTGCGGCCGCAAGATTCCGACCCGGCTTCGGGTAAGGTAGACACACGGTCCATGTTGCCAGCCGAGCAAATGGCTGAGCTTCGGCAAATCTCCTTCCGTGCGCTGAAAGGCAAGGTATCCCAGGAGGAATTATTTCAAATTTGGGGGCCATGGCAGGAGAGAGATAAAGTGTATTTTCTGGGTCATTTCGCGGATGAAGTGATTAATGCTTTCCGAAAATATTCTCATGTTTTTGAGCCTGACGAAGTGTCTTCGGATGCCAGAGCAATACGTAACGGTGCTTTTTCTCCCTCTAAGGCTCCTGAGGCGGCTCGGCGGCTGTTCGCCTTGCGGGACGAGGTACTGGCCCTTCGAGAGAAAGCACGCCAACGAGCGGAAACGGAGAAGCAGTCGGATTCGGTTGCAGCAGAGGGCCACCCATCCGCCTCCCAGTCAGATAAGGATGACATAGTGCATGCTAAACCAATGCGAGAGGCGGCGCCTTTGTATGTTCCTCCTAAGGGAGCGGGGACTAGCTCCGATATTAACTCCGTCGATGCTAAGGGATATTTCGTGTATAATTGGGTTTATACTCCATGGCATAGAGCCGATGTTATGGCGTTAAAGAATGCATTGCCTGACCCCCGCAAGAATCCAGCGGCCTTCTATGAAGAAGTCGAGGGGGCCTTGAATTCTTGCATTATGACCTTAGCGGATATAGATCTGTTCTTTGGCCTTATTCTACCACCGGACACGTGGCGATCTGTCCGAAAGGTGGATGATATAGTTGCTTTTAAGGCCCGGTGGTCTGACCTTGAGGATGAGGATAGGGAGCGGAAGCCCGCACAGAAACCTCCCCGGAATATTCTAGATCTCCCTGCTGCTATTGTGGCTAAATTAAAAACAATAATCCCCCCCAAGAAGATTGACTGGAATATGTTGGCGGCATGTAAGCAGAAAGTTGATGAGTCAGTGGCAGATTTCTTCACGCGTTTTGAAGAAACGTTCCATGATTTTAGTGGCCAGTCGCTTACCGACGACACAGGCCGCCACCTTTTCGCGGACAAATATGTGGCTAATCTACTGCCGGCAGTTGCGGCCCGGTTAAAAGCGAGTGAGAGCTCTTGGTCCTCCGCGACACCGACGGCCCTTCTGACCATCGCCCAGTATTATGAGCGTCAGGAGCATGAGGCGAAGGGCCAGGAGGAGAAGAAGTCGAAAGATCTCAAAACAAAAGTTATGTTAGCACAAGTATATGGCCCGCCCCGCCGGGGTAATAACAATAGGGGAAGGAGCGGATCTTATGGTCCCCCTTCGGGCCGACCTGATTTGAATAAGAACCAATGTGCGTACTGTAAGCAGTTGGGCCATTGGGCCAGGGAGTGCCCAGCGTTGCGCGCTTCGCGGCAGGGGCACACTCCGGGTGGCCAGAGGGGGAGAGGGGGCTTCTCGAACTTTAGAGGGACCTCTAATGATAATGTCCGTTTTGATACTGCCGGACAGCACCGAGATAGCTCGAATATTTTTGATCGCCAGCATCAGTACCATGTATCGGACATCGATCACTCAGGATATCACGATTCTCAGCATGCATAGGAATGCGTAGGATGGGGGTCCGAATCAGTTGAGGTGCCGGTCGATCAGACGGGTCCTTATGTATCGGCTGAGGTTTTAGGTTCTACTGATCAGTTCCTAGTGGATACAGGAGCGACACGTAGTGCATTGTCTAGGTACTTGGTTCCGGGGGCTCCCCCATCCGGCTCAATAGTTACATCGGTAGGGTTTGACGGTACACTTTCCCGAAGCCCTCTTTCACAGCCCCTTGCATTTAAAGTTGATTGTTTTTCTGCGCCTTGTCCGTTTCTGCTTGCTCCGTACACACCGGATAACATTATGGGCCTTGATATGTTAAAGCACTTTAGGGCTACAATTCGCTGTTCCCCCGAGGGTGTGAGGGTGATTTTAAATGACAACTACCCCCGATCTGGGCGGATGTGTACGATCTCAGAGGATGCGTTGTTGGCTACCCTCCCCCGAGCTTTATGGGCCACGTCGGACACGGATGTGGGACAAATGGTGATTCCTCCGGTCCACATTAGTGTCCAGGAGGGGGCGGTGCTACCACGCCTCCCCCAGTATCGTATTTCCCAGGAGGGCGAGGAAGCTCTCATACAGATTGTGCAAGATTTGATCGCGGTAGGAGTAGTGGAAGAAGTTCCCTATAATATCTGTAACAGTCCGATTCTCCCTATTCTGAAAAAGGACACGGATGCAAAGGTTTATCGGTTCATAATTGATTTGAGGGAGGTGAACAAGATCGTGATACCTCAGTACCCGGTGGTTTCCGATATCACGACGTTGCTCACCCTGGTCCCGCCTACGGCGACCGTGTTCTCAGTGATTGATTTGAAAAATGCCTTCTTTTCTATTCCCATTCACCCTGATAGCCGATTCCTTTTTGGGTTCACATTAAACAATAGATCTTATCGCTTTTGTAGAATTCCCCAGGGCTACACAGAAAGCCCTAGTATTTACAGTCAGGCTTTGAAACGACAGTTGGATTCCTTTGCTTTACTCGAGGGGGTCGCCCTCATTCAATATGTCGATGACATCCTGTTGGCGGCTGACACCCTGGAGTTGTGCGAGGAAAGTACGATAGCCTTACTTTCCTTTTTAGCATCCCACAATCACAAGGTCTCTAGGAAGAAATTGCAATTCTGTAGACCAAAGGTGACTTATTTGGGTCACCTTTTGTCTAAGGAGGGGCGTGCACTCACACCAGATCGTATCCAAGTAATTTTGGACACACCAAGGCCATCCACGCAGAAGGATGTGCGTGCATTTTTGGGTCTTGTTTCTTTTTGTAGACAGTGGATATTGGGGTTTTCACACATAGCTAAGCCATTACTAGCGCTCTTGACAAAAGACACGCCCATCCCGATCCCCTGGTCAGATGAGTGTGACGCTGCTTTTCAGCAATTAAGACAGGCCCTTTGTTCAGCACCAGTGTTAGGGACCCCTGATTATGCAAAACCCTTTTCGTTGTATGTGCATGAGAAAGATGGATGTGCATTATCAGTCTTAGTGCAGATGCACGGCGATAAGCAGCGCCCTTGTGCATACTTTTCGGCTGTGCTTGATCCTGTCGCCCGAGCATTACCAGGGTGTTTTCGCTCGGTTGCGGCGACAGCTGTGTCAATACGGCAGAGTGAAGGAATTGTATTGTCCCATAAACTGTTGGTGTTAGTTCCCCACGCTGTTGATGCCCTGCTTAATCAAACAAAGACGCAGCATTTGACCAGTGCCCGTTTAACGGGATATGAGTTGACGCTTTTGGCTCCTCATATTATGTTAAAAAGGTGCGTGACATTAAACCCGGCCACATTGTTGCCATACCCCGAGACCCAGCCTGAGGCACAGAAAGCGCATGATTGTATTCTTGTGACTGAGGAACAAACAAAGGGTCGTATTGATCTCCAGGATACGCCCTTTTCAGAGGTAGATGGAGAGTTGTGGGTAGACGGATCATGCCTGAAGCTACCAGATGGTACGACTTCAGCAGCGTATGCAATTACCACGTTACAGACGATAGTGGAAACAGCACGCATACCACAGAAATCAGCTCAAGCAGCGGAACTGATAGCGTTAACACGAGCGTGTGAGCTCAGTACAGGATTGTGTGTGAATGTTTACACAGACAGCCGCTATGCCTTCGGAGTAGCGCACGATTTCGGCCTACTCTGGAAGGAGAGAGGGTTTCTAACGTCACATGGGGTACAGATAATGCATGGGGAGTTAGTTCATAACCTTTTAACTGCATTGACATACCCAAAGAAAATCGCCATTGTTAAGTGTAGCGCCCATAGGAAAGTGGTTGATAAGGTTGGAGAAGGGAATGCGTTAGCAGATCGAGTAGCACGGGAGACTGCGATGCAGCCCGGTACTACTGCCATGTATGTAGTGAAGTCACAGGTGGAGAGATGGCATGATGCGAAGGAGCAAGTGCGAGAAATACAAAAGACCGCTTCTGACAAAGAGCGGGAACAATGGGTTAGCGAAGGAGAGCTGGATGACGAGGGTTGCTGGAGAAATAAGCAGATGGATAGATGGAAATTACCCACGGCTTTTGTGCAACCTATGGTCCAGATGGCACATGGGCTAGCACATGTTGGAGCTTCCGCAATTGTGAAATTGCTTACCCAAGTCTGGGAGCATCCAGAGATTGCTAGCACAGCAAAGAGGGTGGTGCAGACCTGTATGATTTGTCTGAAGTACAACCCAGGGAAAGGCACGCGAACTCCAGCAGGAGGATTTGCGACACCCACTGCACCCTTTGAGGTTCTGCAGATGGATTACATCCAGCTTGAGCGCTGTAACAATTTGAAGTATGTTCTAGTAGTGGTTTGCGCCTTCAGTAGGTGGGTTGAGGCGTACCCTGCGAAAGACAATACTGCAATGACTACAGCGAAGCTATTGCTGAAAGAGTTTTTCCCCCGATACGGCGTCTGTAGACTTCTGTGGAGTGATAATGGCCCTCACTTTGTAGCGGATGTTATAAAGTATGTCTTGAAGGGCCTAGGCATCACTCAGAAGTTCCATGCCGTGTTCCACCCTCAGTCTGCAGGACTAGTCGAGAAGTATAATGGTACACTGAAGCTTAAGATCGCCAAAATTCAAGCTTCAACATCTTTGACTTGGCCAGACGCCCTGCCACTGGCGTTATTGTCAATTAGGTCGGTGCCACACTCTCGAACCGGCCTTACGCCCTATGAGATTGTATTTGGACGACCAATGAATATTTGGGGTCCACCAAGGCCTAAGGCTGTGTATGATATACCTTGTGTGATGATGGGTGATTATCTGGCACAGTTAACGGATAACTTGGTTTCTATTCATCAACAGGTCCGAGAGGCGCTCCCTGATCGGTCTACTGGCGAAGGACATGGTCTCCGGCCCGGAGATCATGTGATGATAAAGGTCTTCGATAGATCGAACAGTTTGGAGCCGAGATGGATCGGACCTGAGCAAGTCCTTCTTGCAACGAGGACGGCAGTGCGAGTCTCGAACAGGAAGAATTGGATCCATTCCTTGCACTGTCGAAAGGTACCGCCCGGATTGGTGGAGTCTGCCGTGCTGACCGATCAACGAGAAGTCCTAGCAGCAGAGACAGGCCGTGTTGCGAGGCCAAACGACACTGAGGAGCTCTTTTCGGACCACACGACTTCTGGAGGAAGGCGATATCATCTGCGACCAAGGAAGTGAGATCTTCAGTACTGGGACATACTGTCAGAACGGCCCTTGGGTTAGTGAAACGGAGAGCCGCTGAGGCAAGGGGGGGGGATCAGCCCTGCATTAGTGTAGCGACACCCGTCTTGGCCCGTTGGTGAAGAAATCAACCGCTGCCCAAGGGGAAGAGTTCTGACAGACTTTTAGTTTCAGGAAGATATTAGGGTATTGTTTCCTTTGACATGGAGAAGAAGAAGATTTTTTGTGCGTTGGGGTTCATGCTAACAGTAGCTATCGTTGGTATAACCACATGGTTTGTGGAGGAGGCAACTCCAGCCCGAGAGACACTTGTGTTGACGACTCCAGTGCCTGCGGAGCACTACTTTTACACATTGCCATATCAAGAGTTGAAGCATCGACAATCCTATTTGAATAACACTTTCATTCAGATGCTGCATCACACCCACGTTGCTACAAATGCTACGAACTGTTGGATATGTGGGATGATGCCAGCCCATCAGAAGAAAGGAGGTACGCCATTCATACCACTTCCTTTCTCTCACAATGGCACTTGTAGAGCATGGTACACTTTGTTGTTTGCCACTCGGAAACCGACAGTGGGACGACTGCTTTTTAGACTTAATAAAGAATGTCATCAGGACAGAAATGGATATCCACAAGCAAATGGAACGATTTGGGAATGGGAAGAGTACCGACCAGACAATGAATCCATTCCCTATATCTTTACGAACACTAGAGACACTATGGGGAAGGACAAGTTTGTGATCCAAGTGGCACAAGCCCAAGCGGACCTGTGTGTCCAGAGTGTGGGTTTTATCCCTGTTGGTGTCAGTGATTGTTTAACTGTTCTGAATATCGACGGACTGAATAACAGCACCTTCCTAGCATCCCATAATACCTATTTTGTATGTGGAAATAAAGGTTATTACCGTTTGCCGGCTGGGTGGTCTGGGGTATGCTATGTATCATTCCTACTACCCCCTGTATTCCTAGCACCTGCATCGTATCATAAAGACCTGAAATTGTTGAATAATGTGACTGTAAATAGGTATAAACGTACTTTATCGACGGATGATGTGGATCAGACTGATACCAGTTTGCAACAGTATATTGATTTTAACTTAGGATTGTTCTTCTTTGTTGGTGCCGCCTTGAATAGTAGGAAGATCCGAAGATTAACAAGAGTGGTAGAAGCTGTGACAAACCAGACTGCTGCTGCTCTTGGGAATCTTACGGAAGAATTACAGATTACCAGAATTGTTGCATTGCAGAACCGTATGGTATTGGATGTAATGCTAGCTGATCGAGGAGGAGCCTGTAAAATTATTGGAAGTAGCTGCTGTGTGTTCATTCCTGATCATACACCATCCGTTTATAACGCCATTAATAAGCTGCATAAAATAGCAGCTGAAATCCACACGGAAAACGGCACTTGGTCCTTTTCTGGATGGTTTTGGGCATTGGTTACTGCCTGGGGATGGAAGGTCTTAACTGGTCTTTGTATTATCATAGCAATTCTATTCTTTCTCTGTATGTGTATTCAATGTGGACCATTATGTTGTTCTGTATGCATTTCATTCTGCATTCCAGATAAGAAAGCTATTGCCGAAGTTGCCCGCCAGAAGGGTCTAGCTAAAGAGGTTAAAGGAATGATGATAATTGACATATACGATGATTATTCTTGGAAGCCAGATGTCTTCAGTAAATGCTGAAAGGGTCGTCTGTTGTAAATTAAGGCAGAATGTGATTAAGCATTTACTGAAAACATTAGTGTTTCTCTCCTATCGTGTTTTCCTCATATGTTGGCCGAAGTCCGGACTCCATTTTGTATTGACATGCTGCCACGTGTTCACCACGAGGAGAGTCCGACCTCTGTGTTAGTTGTTCTTGTGATCTGCCTAGCAACAGTTATAAATAGCCCTCCTGTCCATCTGGCGCATGCCCAGACTTGACCACATCTGTTATAATTAGCTTTGCTTGACCATGTGTTTTCGCGGGCTCAAGGAGTGTGTTAGCTCCGCCCATGTATTGATTTAGAATCGAGAATGACCCTAAATGGTAATGTTCTTCGACTTCATGTACTATCCACCCACTCATGAGCCCCTCTGTTGTGTATAAAAGGGGACTGTGTACGCAAGTTCTGTGTGCTACTCCTTGCAATACTGAAGAGTGTTGTGTGGATTGTAGGACCACCCTTAAGGGTTAATAAACATTGTTTTTGTACTTTGCAGTTTCCGTGCCAACTTCCTTATAGATTTCGTTGCAGAAGAGCGAACCCTTGTCTCTTGCGGGCCTAGCTGGGGCTTGTATTCATCACAGGGAGGGTGCATCTGCAGGTTCTTGTAGCAGATACTCAACCACACCATTCACATAGAGAGAGAATAGGGTGGGAGCTAACACACATCCCTGGCGGACGCCCCTACTCACTGGAATTCTGTCGGTTTTCTCCCCATTCTTACCCCACCGCACCTGCGCATAATTGCCTGTGTGTAGTTTTATCAGGAGTGATAGGATATAAGAAGGCACCCCCAAACCCTGCAAGACCCTCCACAGTTCCTCCCTAGGTACCAGGTCAAAGGCAGTCTTGAGGTCGATAAAGGCCAGATAAAGACTGCCCTTGCCCAGCACCACCACCTTCCAATGCAGGAGCACCAGTCTGAAGGCTTGCTCTATGGTCCCGGTTCCAGAGCAAAAACCAGCCTGGAAGTCTGACAGAATCTTATTATCATCCACCCATTGGAGGATCCTCCCCAGAATTACCTTCCCTGCCACCTTTTGGGATGAATCAATAAGGCTTGTGGGCCTATAGTTAGCGGGGTTGTCCCGACATCCCTTCTTGAATATCGGGACAACCTCCGCCCCTTTCCAGGATTCAGGTACAGATGCTCCCCCCATAATAGCATTCAATAGAGTGGAAACCAACTTCCCCCATTGCTTGGGATTGGTACGTAACAAGTCGCCGGGTATCCCGTCAGGCCCAGCAGCTTTTAGGGGATTAGGAACTTTATTACGACCTCCACTTCTCTGTCAGTAAAGGCATCGACCTCAGTGTCCCTTGCCTCGACCAGCAGAGCAAAGGAGTCATTAAGGACCCCCTCGGCAGGGGTATATAGGGACAAGAAGTGGCTAAACCAATTCTGAGCTGGGATATTACATGTCAGCAATGTGCCAACAGGCCTTTCCCTGGATCTTACCAAACTCCAAAATCCCCTAGCGTTCCTGTCCAAGCTTGCAGCCAAGAGGTCCGCCCAGAACTTCTCCTCCCCCTCTCTTTTTGCTGCCTTTAAAGTCTGGGAGTAATCTTTCCTTGCGAGCCTAATTGCAACCTGGGATTTAGATTTGACAGCCCCTACCAGCGCTTTTTTCTTGACTCTGCATTTTTTTGTAAACCAACCCTGCGTTTTGGGCAGCATCTTCCTGTTAGCACGAGGAGCCATGCTAGGGAGAATAAATAGGTTGCTCAGCGCCCTAGTTAAGTCGCAGAAGGTCAGTGTGATCTCCTCAGGCGATCGGGTCAGCGACTCCAATTTGCACTGGGCTGCAGCCAGAAGTGCCCCTATATCTGCCACTTTCTCTTCGGACATGATAAGCTTAGCCCACTTCAGCCGTCTACCACAATTGGATGGGAAAACTTTGTGGGGGTTTGGAGCTATATAAGATGATAATCCCCCCTTATCAGTTAACCACTGGGGAAAGAGAGCGAGTGAGAGGAGATTATGATCACTCTCAGTTGTCGGTATGATCTCCATATCCTTCAGGATGCTCCATAGAGTTACGTCAAGCAGAATATAATCTATTCTAGATGTATGATTCGGCCTATTATAAGTATGAGCACCCACTAGGTCAGACTTGGACCTCCCATTAACAGCCCTAAGGTCAAATTCCATGGTGAGGGAATTAATCTGTACCGCCACTTGGGTCCACCTCTTGATGGGAGGCAGCGCTAGGGCAGGAATCCCTCTCCTGGAGTCCTCCTCACCACTTCCCAAAGTATCGTCCAGGCCTAAAGGCTCAAACGTACAATTCAGGTCTCCTGCCACCAAGATGTGAGATTTATTGTGGCGCTGCCTGAGCAGACCTTCTAATGAGGATATTGTGGCCGATGGTATACCACCCTTCGTGCCTCTGGCGTAGATATTAAAGATGTCCAGGAGGAGGCCACCCCGTGCACCCTTTACAGTAATATTGAGGAGATCGGGAGAGTTGGTGGGGTGCTGAACCACCTGGCAATCGAGAGCGACATCAACCCATATGAGGAGACCGCCCAATGGGCGTCCCTTCCCTGAAACAGGGGGGACAGCGGGAACAAAATATGTCGAATATGCTACCTTGTGGCAGGGCTCCCTGCACCATGTTTCTTGAAAAATGCAAATGGAGTAACCCTCCACAAGCACGTTCCAGTCTGGTAGTCCCAGCTTCCTTGAGATACCCGCGACGTTCCAGCTAAAAATCTTAAAGTCTGGATCCGCCACAACCGGCTCCCTGCGGGGCTTGGTGTTAGGTGCCCCCTCCGTCAGATCTATAAGACTTAATCTACTGCCCCCACTTAGTCTTCCTGCAAGCGAGTTAATGTCCTGAGGTAGGGTAGTGGCTTCGTCTAAGTGAGAGGGAAGAAAGACATTGCTATCACCCGACTCGTTTGGCACAGGAACATCACCTGGGCTTTGGTCCCTGTAGGCCACCCTATGGCAAGTGTCGGTTCAATATCCCGACGGCCCCCCATAAGACCCGGGCCAGACTGCCGGTTGGAATAATTGAGGGATGACAGGATTCTCAGGATAAATAGGGTTATTGCTCCAACCCCCGCCAGAATGTAAACCATTATTATTTGCTGCAGTCCTAGGGTAAAAATAGGTTAAATCTACTACACCAATGCTTCCCCCCCCAATTACATACTTTTGATTGCAAATAGTTTGAGCAACCCTATTGTCTTTAAAGTTTACCACCACACAATCTCCTTCTAGGTGCTTGCGACCAAATCCTACCCACCCTACACTTCTCACTCCTAGGATCAACCCATCTAGATCCCTAAGAAGAGGTCTATTGGTCTTTAACCAGTGCATGGTTTTATTTTTTAAAGCCTGGTGGGATTCATAATGATCATCCTTCAAAGTGGGTACGTTAGTAAGTATGGCGGCATACGGGAGGCACTCGGGGGGCAAATTCACCGGTGGAATAGTTGGAGCCGCTTTGGGGGAAGATTCTTCTGGCTGGGTTTCTCTGGGGGGGTTAGTACAAGTTCTGGTCGAGTGGGCTTGATCGGGACCATTGCCTTTGGCAATCCCATTCGAGGTTCCCTTATATTTAAGAGGTCCCTTCCTACCCGGCAGCTCAGCCCGGATAGGCTTCTGTACCGGGACTTTAAGAGGCTTAGGTGCACTCGGTTGTGCTAGGCCTGAATGACTAGTACTGCCTGAGAGATCCACAACCTGTGCAGCAGGTACATTAGCCACAGCCAACATATTTACAGTGTTTGCTGTATTAGAGGCGGTAGGTGTGGCCTGTGTGGATGCAGAGAACATCCGGGTGCCACTATCCCCTCCCTGTCCATCCTCCCCGATCTTCGAGTGCAGTTTGATAAGGGTTTTCAGAGAGAAGAAATTATCCAAGGTTGCCTGTTCAAATCTATCCAACCTCTCTCCCAACCCTTTTACGCTCTCTACAATCGGGGACAATAATGTTGTCATCAGGTCTTCAAATTGTGTAATTGTTACAGAGTCATTAGGTGGAGCTAAATGACAGACTGATGTTGGATCTACACATGCTTCCTCAATCATATGACCTGAATGATCACCCCCCTTTTCCATCCCGGGGTTTTTCGCGCCCAGCCCCTCACCCGCTTTAGTTCCTATTCCCCTGGCACCATACTTCCTTGGTCTCTTATAAAGTTTTGGGAAGCTGCCTTTATGTGGGCTTGCAATCCTTTTCCTTTTGGTATAAGTTACATTCTTGGATACCGTCAGTGGTAAGGCAGGTGGCTGAGGGATATTAACTTGGATAGTAGGAATGATAGGACGAGTTGTAAGGACAGGGAATTCACTGGAGCATGGGTCAAAACTACTACTATCAACGGGAGGGGGAATAGATATGGCTGCCAAGCTCTCCAACCTATCTATACTGGCCCTTAGAGATGCAACCCGAAGAAGCTCCAGTGGAGGGGATGTAATTGAGAGGGGATCTGAACTACATACAGGCGAGGTAACAAGCGCCAGGGAACCCAATGAGGACCGTTTCGACGGAGGAAGTTCTTGGGAGAGACACCGCTCTGTCATTACAATCTCCTTCTCTATGACAGCAGCTACCCGTGTAATGAACTGATCCATAGTGCCTATAATACAGCTGGCTCCACCCTCTCCTCCTCTCCTGAGGCTCTTCCCTGAACGGGTGGACATTAACACAGGCTATAGTGGTGACCAGATATTAATAATAATGATAAACCCCTATGTGTCTAAAGATACCAGTGATGTTGTCAGGGGGGTGGCCCGACCCGGCCCTGGACAGCCCCGGACTGCCACAGACTGCCCGCCCTTTGCCCGGGCTTCGCTCCGAACAGTGATGGCAGATACAACAATTAGGTCCAGGCACAAGATTCCTTGGGATGAGGGTCCACTTGCCCAGGGTCTGAGTAAAAGCACACAGAGTCCCACCAGCACCAGGGAAAGAAGGTGTTCTTAAATGTAGCCGGTGCGCTGGGGGCGTGGCTTGCAGGGAGAGCGGGCCAGGTGTAAGCTATTGGCCAGGCAGGGACTCCTGGGAGATGGAGTCTCTGCAGTAATGCTCGCAGCCCTGCTGTACTGCCACAAACCTCCCCAGCTGCCGTAGAAACTACAGGTTCTCCGCTGATTTTTCCCGTTAAGCGGGACCCGCGAAGCGGGTCCGGCGAACAGTGATGGCAGATACAACAATTAGGTCCAGGCACAAGATTCCTTGAGATGATGGTCCACTTGCCCAGGGTCCGAGTAAAAGCACACAGAGTCCCAACAACAACTGCAATGCCCCCAATCAAACACACACAACAACCACTTACTTGTAAAATGTCCAATAAAAAATCCTCAAATCCAATGGCAATGATGCAGCAGACAAAAAGAGTGATCTTTCCAGCTCAAAATCCAAAGGCAGAATGAGCAGGAGATGGACAAAGCACTGGGAGGAGCCTGCTGCACAAGAATTGTGTTCGATTAGACTTGCCCGCGTCCTCACGCTCTCGCTCGCGGTTGAGAATGACGTGTTCGAGATCTCAATCTTCTCATACTCTCGCAGTGCATGATTGCGAGAAGAAAGACGTGATCGCGCGACAAATGACGTGATCGCACGACAAATGACGTTAATGCGGGCGCGAACTGTCGCGAGACAGCGCAAAATGGCTACTGACAATCCAACATCTCGTGGAGAACGCGACCGGGTAGGGAAAACTTGTCGGCGAATGCGGGGATTCAGGTAAGGCGATTGCGCGCACGCGAGAATGTATTTTATTACAGCGCGAGCAAGAAAAAAATTACCGGTACGCGAAAGTGCCAAATTATCGCAATTTCAGGGAGCGGAAACGGAATTTTGGCCCAGGCCTAGAGGATTGCCTTCTTTCTTCAGTGCAGTGTGCGATGCATGAGTGAGGCATGAAAGCATATTTCTTTGTACCACATGATCACATTCTCTTTTCCCCTGATGAGAAGTATATTGTGTGTTTTATTTGTTTATTGTATTTTACTTTATAGTTTAAGATGCATTTTATTTGCTAAGAATTAGATTGTGTATTACAAGTTATTTATGTGATATTATAAAGTGGGAAGATGTTGTGGTGATCTGTGCTATGTTATGTTCTGCAGATTGCCTGCCTCGTGCAGCACATCCAGTGATGTTATACATTTAGGATTCTATGTTCTATGTTGAATGTTGATGTTGAAATTAAGGGGAGAGTTGTATCCTGGTGCTGTTACACTGGAGTTGAATAAACAGAGAGCTCCCTCAAGTTTCTGTGCCATTTCTGTCACTTGTGGTGATTACTGACTTCCACAATTAGTTGTTGTGCTGGAAGGGACAATTTCCAGCACAGAGACTATGCGGACACTTTTGCACTATGATGCAGCCAAAAGTGCGCCAACAAAGGGAGAAAGCACACTAAAGCCACATCTTAGTAGAAATTGCACTGTTCTGCTCTTTCCTGTTCATCCAATGCTGCCCAACAACTTTGACTGCTGCACTGCATTGCATGACTTCTATGTAAATCTAGGCCAAAGCCTTATTAAGGAGGGACAGATTTCCTAACATTTTGTCAAATATCTTTTTATTGGTTTTAAGGATACCGAGATACACAAAAATGCTAAATAACATGTAGGGGAAGGAGACCCCAATGTATAATATTA
Source organism: Triturus cristatus (assembly GCF_964204655.1). NCBI lineage: Eukaryota > Metazoa > Chordata > Amphibia > Caudata > Salamandridae > Triturus > Triturus cristatus. The sequence continues at coordinate 242,547,898 of NC_140582.1, forward strand.
GCCGAACAGTACAGTGTGCTAACAGATCTTATACAGTTTGTGAAATAGGAATCGGCGATTTATTATTAACCTTAGCAGTCAACATTCCCCTCCCCCTCTGCCCCCCCTCCCCTTGGAACATAAGAACATGAGAACTTAAGCTAAGGTGTCACGGTCAATAAAGAAATATCACATACAGTTGCTTTAAAAGGTCACTGTCTAGGGAGAAGGGAACCCCTGCACCTTAGATGTCCTTGCGGCAACTCGAGGGTGCTAGTGGCAGTTCTAGATATGAAAGAGATGGAGAGCACATAGCTTCGGACAACATGCAAACAGGGGCAATCCCTCAGATAAATATTCTACCGGGGGGCCTTCACGTAGTCAAATCCCTTGCGAGCGTCCTCTACAATATCTGCCATTCTAACCATCACCAGTGCCAGGCCACAATCTGACATGCCATTGCGTGAAGGAAGGGGCCTCTGACTTCTTCCAAGCAGCGGCTACGGCCATCTTGGCCACCCCGAGGCAGAGCCACATTACTGAGCAGTCGCCTTGCGTCTGGCGCTTCAGCTTGTTATCCCCGATCCCCAGGAGTGTGTGTTCTAGTGTGTCAGGAATCGGGTAACCCAAGATTCGTTTGATTTGAGCTAGAATCTCATTGAGGTCAAAGAAGTCTGTGATTGCTTTTCGTAGTCTCAGAGGAGTCTGTCTCTGCACAGGTAATTGGGGAAGTACCACCTGGCAAGTTTGGAGCGTGATGCAGGTCAATCTAAGGACAGTTCTAGTGGCGCGTGGTCCGAGAAGCAGATCGGGTGAAACTGGGTGCCTATCTCCTATAGAGGAGGGACTGAGTTATGAAGGCATAATCTATTCTGGAGTATGTCCTATGCGAGTGGGAGAAGAAGGAGTAATCTCGGGTCGAGGGATAGGCATGCCTCCAAACATCTACCAGGCCCAGTTCCCATAAAGTTGCTGGAAGTGATTTGCTGAAATAAAAACCTGCTGCCCTAAGGATGTGAGTGCTGTCCAGGGACGGGTCCCATACCAAATTGAAGTCCCCAAGCAGTAAAATGTCACCTCTTGCAAACCCCCCCAGGGTAGATAAAGAAAGAACTGAGGAAGTCATGTTGCCTTGTGTTGGGTGCATAGAGCGCCGCAATTGTATATGGTCTACCCCTTATTTCCCTCCGTACCATCACAATCCTCCCCTCTTTATCTGTTTTAGTGTCGTGGTGGAGAAAGGGGTTGAAGTGTGAAAAAGCAGCACCACCCCATTGTGTTTGGTGCGTGCCAAAGAGCAAAAGATTTGAGGGTATGCCCTGTGTTTCAGTCGGTGTTCCTCTTTGCGGGGAAGGTGGGTCTCCTGGAAGGCGGCAATTTTAATCTGGTGATCATTTAAAAAATTCCAGATCCGTTGCCTCTTGTTAGGGGAATTAAGCCCCTTTACGTTCCAAGTCAGACAATGAATCCCCATCATTTGTCAGCCATACCAGGTCAGCCAGCCCCCCCCTTCCCTCGCCTGCACAATGCACAACATGTTTCCCCTTAAACCCTCCACTCTGCACTAGCAACCTAATAAGAAAAAAAGCAATAAGGTAGACCGTGACACCAAAAAACCTCAAAGAAAAGAGGAAGAAAAAGAAAAACCGTGTTAAACTTGGTCCAAAAACTTGCTCTCGGAGGTCCTCGATCACAGAGATGAACCTCATTTTGAGCAAAAATCTGCTGCGGACCAAATTCTGCTGCCACGGCCCAGTATCAGTTCTGTAAATGTTGAAAGAGAAAAGACAGCCAGTGGCTAGCTAGCTCGTTGGTTGTTGTGGCCGGCATCCTGAATTCGAAACCTTCTCCCCACTATAGTGGGATAAGTGATAGTGTGACTGGGGCCAGACCGGGAGTATATCGGTGGCCCCGTCGGAGCGCGGGAACCACAGGACTGCCAGATTGACTCAAGCAAAACAAGTCTCTCCAGACGTTGGAAAGCCTGGGGTTGTCAACCCACAGAGTTTGTGCTTGATCGTCATTGTTGAAGCCAAGGGCTGCCCCCCCTGTGTCTTTGGGCCCGTCGCCACTGCCGCACTCCTCTCGTCCGCCGCGTGCATTTTAGTTGGCACCTCAATGCCCAGGACAGCTGCTGTCTCCTATAGCTCTGTGCAGTAATGATTCTTATTGTCCAGTGTGAATGCAAGCCCAAAGGGGTATGTCCACTGGTACCTCACCTTTCGTTCTCTTAAGGCTGCAGTGACGGGTCAGAATTGTTGACGCCGGGCTAGTGTGGCTTGAGCCACATCTTGGTAGAGGGAGCACTCCGTGTTCTGGAAGGATACCTTGTCCAGGGCTCGCACTTTCCGGAGGACCATCTCTGTAGTTGTGAAGGAACTGAATTTCGCAAACACATCTCAGGGCTTTCTGGCATCTCCTGGGCTCAGAGGCCTCACTCTATGCACTCTCTCCAGGTGCACCTCCGGTTCAGAAACCCCCTTGTACCGTGAAGAGTCCCACCATAAAGGCCTCCAGGTTTGCCCTTGCACGCCTCCTCCAGGCCTCTCACTCGTATGTTCTCCCGACTGGAGCAGTTCTCAAGATCCTCACAGCGGAGCACCGTGGCCTTCAACTGAGCGCGAAGGTCTTCGGAGTGCGACTCCAAGGGTCTCATGCAGTTTTCCAGATCCTGATGTTTTGCCTCCAGGTCGAGAACACAGGCCCCAATTGAGTCAACGTCCACCTGCAAGGCCATCAACCGACCCCCCCATTTCTGCCTTGAATGCATCAAAGAAAGCCCCCATGTTGGCCTTGATGTCGTCTCTGAGTTCCTGCTTGAATTCCTGGAGTGATGACATCAAGTCCTCCTTTGTGAGCTCCATACTGTCGGCTGCCCGCAGTGGTTCATCGCTAAGTACCCCCTTGGTGGCGGGGGAAAAGAAGCAGGAGACCTTTGAGGGCTGTGCTTTTTTGGGTGGCATAGGGACCTTCACCCACTTCTTGCGTGGGCCTTCCTTGCTGTGGGAGAGGCCGTGGAGGATTTAACGCTGCATCGCCAATCCCGCTCAGACGAGCCGACCAGGGGAACCCCCAGACACCGGTTAGAGGGGTTCTGCTACGTGGAGGCTAGATGTCTCTGAGATCAGGGCTCGTTGCGGAGGTAGGGCGGGCGAGTAGTGAGTGTCCCTCCACTGCTCTGGTCTAGCCCGGTTAGCGCCAGACCAAGGTGCTCATGCAGTCCTGGGGACTCCCCTTTGTTGCTAGGATTGGTATGAAATGTTCAGTGGGCCTTAAGGGAGCTCCTGTGAATGGCGCCTCAGCCTTTCTTCTCTATGCTGCCAAAAGGACCTTCATACCTGGGGCAAGTAGACAGAACTGTCCTGGGGAGAGGGGACGTTTACAGCAGGGAAACCCCTTGGGGCAGAGACATATCACCGTGCTGGGGAGAGTCACCGAGGCGCGAGACCTCCAGCCGGGTCCTCTCACAAAGCTCCGGACCAGTGCCTGGCCGCCGCCATATTAGGGTCAGGTACCGTTATTCACATCGACCATCAGCGGGCTGATTTGTTGAAAGGGGGACCCCCCTGCCCCTCACCGGTGTTAGTGCTCATGGCCGGGTGGGACCCCCAGCATCTCCAGGCTCCCGGGCGCTCCCTCTCCATCTTTCAGAGTTGCTGGAGAGAAGGCGCGTCTCCCAGTGTGTGCTCCGGTGGACGCCTTCAGCCTAATGGTGCATTGAGCCCCCAGGGGGCCAACACCTCGTCGTGCTGAGGAGAGTCACCGAGGGCGAGCAGCCTCCTGCCTGGGCCCTCTCACGAGGGTCAGAACTGGTGCTTGGCTGCCACCATCTTAGGGCCAGGCACCGTTGTCCTCAAAGTCCGTTACGGGCTGTTTCGTTGGAAGTGGGGCCCCCTGCTCATCACCGGTGCTACCGATCACCGCCTGGGGGGGGTGAAACGTATCTCCAGCTCCTCTGGGGTCCCCGCTCCATCTGCAAGAATCACTGGTGGAGGGAGCGTCTTCCCGTGTGGGCACCGGCGGTGCTGGACACCCACAGCCCTCTAGTGTAGTTAGCCCCCGGGGGCCAAATGGACGAGATCTCCCGCTCCCTCAATCCGCCTCTCATTTGCGAGGTCATCAGTGGGATCCGCCACAATGGCGCGGGTCTTCACTGGTGAGCAGGGTGACAGCCGTCATCTTGATCCGCCGCGGGCTCCGGCGGTAGAAATCTCTCTCTCGTCATGTCGCACTGGGAGGGCTGATCTCTCTGTTTTTATGCCTCCTCACCTCCCGGGAGCAAAGGACGAGCCATCGAGCCGAGTTTGGGGCATTTGGGGCCCCCTAAGCCGATGTTTTATTAGGGACTGGCCCGGAGCCGATCGGATTCAAGTCCGGTCAGCCATGATGGTTAGCCACGCCCCCTTCCTAACATTTTGACCTAGGTTTGTGTCACAAAGTGATGCAAGCCAATACAGAATGTTTAGTTTGAATTTACCTTCCACTGCAAACTGTGTTTTGCATTGGAAAGTTGCCTGAAGGTAATGCAAAGCAGTGCTTTGTGCTGGTTTGCGGTACTTTGAGTCAAGGGGGCGTTCTATGGTTTGATGCATGGGCGTTCTCATCCAACCACCTATGGTTTTTGACACAACACCCTATCTACTAACTATGGAAGATATTGTTTTGTACCCCAAAATATTGCCTCTTTAGGCAGGAGTAAAAAGAAGAAATGCTTTTATTTTTTCAAGCTTTCCCAACTTTGGATGTGCACTGCACTGTACAGCACATATCCTTAAGTGACAAAGGTTTAAAATTTTGTCTAAGCATAGTATTTCGTAATGAAAGGGTACCCTTCTGGTACAAGTACTATGACAGAGATGATGTAGACACCTTTCCTCTATGATGCGGAGATGTGTGTGCAGCACTAGGCAGCCGGATTGAGTGCCACAGTAGAGAGACCAGGACAGTGTCAGCACTTTCCTGCTCTCTCCCTCTCACCCATCGCAGCGGAGCATCTTTGAATACTGAGCTGCGTTGCATGACAACTTTGTAAATCTGGCATAAGTATTTTAGAAGTTAGCTGCGACTTCCCAACAGAAAAAGAGAATAATCCTATTTTGTAACAATAGTGATGTTAAATAAAGGTAGAACGTACTGAAAGGTCAACATGTTCCAATACAGATGGAACTCTGAGTTGTCAGCATCATTAGAGTTAAATAAATGACTGTGAGATGGCAAAACTCAACAAACCATTGCATTGAAGGTCGGTTTTATGAAATGCAATCCATTTTCTACCTTCAATCCTGAGCCATCTATCATTGTGTTGCTGTCATCTTTTATGCGTGTTGAGGATTATTAGGCGATTACTGCCAATCATGCCCAGCTGTAAATTAAACTAGCTTCAACAAACCTATTGGAAAATATATAGTCATGTCATCTCTTGATAGACAAGCGATGCTGAGAGAAATTCTTAATTCATGACTGTATTGCAAGTAAATGCCAAGCTCTTTTGACAAGTCCATATGCCAAAAGCGTTTCTTCAGTGGTATTCTAAAGATGAGCATACCAATATCAGTGTGCACTACCTATATATGACTTTGAGTAGAACTTATGATCCTCCAAGTAATTCTTATAACACAAATTATCATTTAGAGTAAAAAAGATTTAAGAAGGGTCTCTGAAAACAATGGACTTCTCATGTTTTTATGGTTTACTTCTTTTTATTGTGTTTTCAAACAAAAACCACCACCTACATCCAACAGGACAGTGGGGAAACATCATAAAGTAGATGAGTGGAGAAAGGAAATTATGACTAGAAAGAAAAGGAAGAAGAGGGGGGGGGTTAGAAACACAGCGCTAGCTATTATCATGTGTTACTAGCGTACATCACCTTATGTCTTTAGATCCCGGTGTGAGGCTGTCTTCGGGTCCTGGGAGAAATCCCTAGTGAGCCCGAGTACCTGGAGGTACATGGGACATGTAAGTTTGTTAAATTCGGTAGATAAGAACTCGAATGTAGATCTCCAGGTTTTATCAAAGCGGGGGAGTCTACTTTATAGCCTAGATGTTATCTTTTCCATTCCTACTATCTCCCATAGCTTATGTAACCAATCCAACCTGGTTGGGATGCCCTCCTTACCCCACCTAGCCAATATCACCTGCTTGGCTGCCCCCTAAGCCAGCGTAATAGCTCTTCCTCTGCATTATCCCAAGGGGTATGTTAAACAGTTGGGGAGGCCCAGTAGTATGAAAATTGGGAATTGTGGCAGGTCGGTGTGATAGGTAGTATATATGTCAGGTAATATGGAGTCCCAGAAGGGCTGTATCTTGGGGCATTGCCACAGCAGATGGGTCAAAGTGCCTACATGGCAGCAACAGCGCCAACATTGAGCGTCACCCCCTGGCTTCCAACGCGCCACCCTGTCTGGAGTATAGTACCAGTAGAGCGTTATTTTGCAGAACATCTCCTTACCTGCTGTAATGCAGGAGGAGGCTCTAGCTCTGTGTACGATGTCCTGCCATTCTTTTGGAGAAAATTCCTGCGCACATTCGGTCTCCCATCTACGCTGCACTGGTATCTTACTTTGCTGTGTGGGTGTAGTTAAAAATGCATATATATCTGACAGTAATCGTTTGTCTGAATGTCTAGTTATGCTTATGAACCATTTTTTTAAATTTCGTTAAGGGGCGACCTGCAAGTACGCTAATATGCAGTTGTGTGACCCAGTGCTTTAGCGCCAGGGACTGCCAATACAGTGTTTTCGGTAGGCTGTAGCTTGCTGAAAGCTGGGGAAAGTCCATAATACCAATCTCATCAACGAGATCACCCACCCTTTTGCAATTTGCTTCTTGCCATGTAAGGTAACCCTGTCCACAGTGGGCCGGCGGGAACTCTGGGTGAACTATGAAAGGAGTCAAAGGGGACATAGGAGTAGATAGACCCTGTGCCACCTGGACCTTATCCCAAGCAGTCATTGTAGCATTTAACACCGGGGAAATGTAGACCCCGGCTGGGCGGTGTCGCCTGGGAAGCCATGGACCTTCCACATATGTATGTCCGCTATTGCCCGATCAATGAAGCACCAATGTTTTTCGGACATTTTCCCGGTACTATTCTATCATTTATCACAGTTGGGCCCCTTTATAGTACTGCACTAGGTGTGGGACCCCAAGCTCACCATTAACCTGTTTCAAGTATGTTTGTTGGCGTGCCATACAGGCCTTTTTCCCAGCCCAAATGAAGTCGTCCACCAGTAGGTGCTGCAGTTTGGCCAGTACCTGAGGGGGGCTTCAGAGGAAGAGTCTGCATTACATACAGTATGCAGTGAAATATAGTCATTTTTACGGTGGCCTGCCTGCCCAGCCAAGACAACATGAGTTGTCTCCAATGTTGGAGTTCTGCCCGAGTGTTGGTCAGTAGGGTGTCATATTTCTCGCGTGTCGTACGGTCAAGCGTGGAGTATATTTGGAGTCCCAAATAGGGGATACCCAACTCAGCCCACCCAAAGAGAAAGTCTGTTTTTTGCTGCCCTGGGTCAGTGTTGAAAATGATTAGGCTAAGGGCTTATGTCTTTTGAATATTAATCTTAAAGTCAGAGACCCGGCCAGACTCAGTGAATTCCTGCATGAGTGGAGGTATAGAGGTAAGTGATTGAGTGAGAAAGAGCACCATGTCATCAGCGTAAAGAGAAATCTTGTGTTCCCTGTCACCCATGTAGATCCCAGTGATTGCGAGTGTTGACGGACATGCCCTGCGAAAGGCTCCATGTTCAGAGCTAATAGTAGGGGTGATAAGGGACACCACTGTCCGGTGCCTCTTTAGATTTTAAAGGGTTGAGACTTGACCCCATTTACACTAATTCTTGCCTCCGGTGCTTTATATGTGCTGTTGACCCACTGTAGAAATCGCGGCCCCAAGCGGAATCTCACCAATGCCAGGCGTATGTATCGCCACTGGACCCAGTCAAAAGCCTTCTCGGCATCAACTGACAGGAGCAAGGTCGGCTTCTGGGAGCGCTGGGTCTTGTTGATAAGGTGACTCAAGCGTCTGGTGCCATTGCTACAACCTCTTTCGGGTATGAATCTGGACTGGTTGGGATCCACCAGCCCTTGTATGTGTGGTGCTAGGCGAGCCTCTAGTGTGCTAGTGAAGATTTTTAGGTCCACGTTCAGCAAAGAAATGGGGCAGTATGAAGCACCCTTGTTCTGGTCCTTGCCTGGCTTTGGCAGAACCACCACTGTGGCCATGCACATGGAGGGACCTATAGTTCCTTCTTTGCTGAAGGTATTGAAGAGTTGTGTAAGTAGCGGGACCAAGCTTGGCGCGAAGGTCTTGTAAAACTCTGAGGAAAACCCATCCTGCCCAGCAGCCTTGCCCGACGCAAGGCCCTGAATCGCTCTCAATACCGCATCTGGCCTGATGTCCGCATCTAGCTTTTCTGCATCTGAAATTGGGAGAAAGGCGACCTGTACCTGAGCTACGTATGCCACAGCTGCTTCCTCATCTAAGGAATCTGCCGTATAGAGAGCTGTATAGAAGTGTTCGAATTAGTGGGCTGTTAGGTCTTCTTCTCGCTCTGTATTACTGTGGGGGGTTTCGATCTCCACTAAGCTGCATTTAATTATTTGGGAGCGTACCTCGCTAACCAGTAGCTTCCCGGCCTTCATCCCCCATCATGAAAGTGCTGCTTGGTGCGCAGAAGGGAGTATTCGGCCCTATCAAGGTCCAACGCTTTCAGTTGCTTGCTGGTATTTGTCAGTTGGCAGCGTGTCTGGACAGCACCCGTGCGGTGGTGCACCATCTCCAGTTCTTTGACTCAACCCTCCAGTTGGCCCCTTTTTTTCTTCCTGTCTCAGTTCAGCTTGGCCGCTATTGCACAAAATTGTCCACAAATGACGCCTTCAGTGTGTCCCACAGTAAGTGTACATTTGTGTGACCATCATCATTGGTTTCCAGAAATGTTTGTAGGGCCTCTTGGCCTTCATTAATGTTGGCTTCATACGCAAGCAATTTATGGTTAAGTCTCCACACCCTATGTCTCTGATAGGATAGTCCCCCTCTAACTGCCAAGTGAGGCTAATAGGAGAAGGGTCTGAAAGCGATGCAGTGCCTATGGTAGTGTCTAGTAGCCCTGGAGTAATTTGTGGTGTAGTTAAGAAGAAGTCTAGGCGAGCATAGGACTGATGTGCCGGTGAGAAAAAGGTGTAGTCACGAGCCATAGAATTGTGCTGTCTCCAGGCATCTACAAGTCCCACCCCCACCAGCCACTATTGCATTGACGCCAATAGCTCTCCAGGGTGACCTGTTCCCTGTGTGGTTCTGTCGAGGGCAGGGTCCTGCAATATATTGTAATCTCCTCCCCACTGTAAGATTCTCACCTGAGGATACCCAGACTGGGATTAGTGCATCCCGAAGAAACTCCTCCTGTCCCTCATTTGGCCCGTATATGATTGCCAGTGTATAATTGTGACTTTGCACGGCCGCCCATAGTGCCAGCAACCTCCCTTGTATTTCTGTCTGCACGGAGAAGTGTGTCACAAATAGAACCGCTACACCCGCTTTCTTCCCTGACATAGATGAAAGGAATTGGCGGTGAAACCCACGAGACTGAAGGCACGTCCAGTCTGTGTGTTTTAAGTGAGTTTCTTGCAGAAAGCATATATCGCATTGGATTTCCTTGAGAAAGAAAGGACCTTTCTGACTATGAAAAGGAAAGGAGATCAGCGGGGAGATTTGAAGTGTCTGAAAAGTAAGGGCCTGATGTAGAGTTTGGCAGACAAGTTACTCCGTCACAAACGTGATGCATATGCCTTCCTCAATAATATAAGGGTATTATAGTCTATGGTACTTGTAATATGGTGGACAGGACATCAGCCACATTTGTTATGGAGCAATCTGCCCACCAAAATTAGACCCTAACTCTTTCTTGTATACCACAACATACGAAAAGTGTGTGTGGGTTAAAGTAGGAAAGAGCTAATGGTTGGAACTTTGTAGGTTTAAAACTTTCACTTATAGGGTTACAGTATATCTCTGTATTGCCATCCTTAACCCACTGACCTTGGATAAGTGTTGTAGAAAAGTACCTGACCACTTGCTAAAAAACAGGAGAAGAAATATTTTCATTTGCTATGTTGAACTGGACATTTTTTACCATGATTGTCACAGCCATGGTCCTGTTCGTGTATGACCTACCTATAAGAGCACTTGTACTAAACGTTTAAGCAGGTTTTGAAGAAGTACTCATGCTAGCTGTGCAGATCTCAGGGACTGATCACATTATCCATAAGGTAGCACATGTCCTTTACCCTTCGCTTGGTAAAATCAATGTCTTAATTGAGTCTGGTGTAACAGATGCCGTTTCCATACATTTTAAGAATGGAAATGCTATTTGTTTTTGATATTCACGTAGTTGCACCTTTAGAAAGATTACAGCCACTGTTAGTCATTATGTAGCCTTCAGGAACATTTTATTGCTTGTGGACACATGAATCAGTAGGATGCACCAGATTATGAAGCCACTTTGTGTCAGTTCTGGTCAGGCCTAATTTATAGGAGATTGTGGATTTGCTGCTCTTTGTGTGAGAGTTCAACACTTACAGGATTTCACTGACGGTATCAGAGTATCCAGTAGTTATATAAGGACTTTCCAGTCAAAAGAGCCCAGTCAGACAATTAGAATTCTAGTAAGTCACTCGTTATGAGCTGCAGATTTCAGATAAAGGGCAACTGACTGAATTTATTTATATATTTGTGTATGTTAACAATGTGTATCTGAATCACAGAGACCAGGATCCTGAAAATGAAAGGAAACCAAACCATTCACAGCTTCTGAATAGGGCAGGTTAAGATGATAGTTAAGCTAATAATACCAACCTTGATTTGATCACAACTGCATGATAAGACCTGTTTCAGATGTTGCTTAATCATGCATGGTCAACTCCAAATGGCCCTTCCTTTCGCATTGGTTGCTAGAGTGAATTGTCTCCCTTTCAGTTCAACCCAGAGAAAGGTGTGCAAGTAGTTTCTATGCTACTCTGACAGTTATTGCCAAGTCTGGTTAAAAGCCTGTGGTCAGTGTTCAGGAACATTGTTCATTGAGACTGAATAATTCTGAAACTTTCAATCAGGTAGTACAGCTAGCTACTACTGCTTAAGCATAATCGAGCTGTAAAATTACTTCTGAGAAATGTCTTTGTCTCTCAGTCCATAGAACCATTTGAGGATTGGGGCATCCCACTAGCACCTTCTCAGTTTCATGGGTTGTGTCATAAAGCTCAGAGAAAAGTCAAGTCCACAAAGACATAAGCTCCTGCAACTTAAATAAAGGTTTCTGTAGCCTTGTTTGTCTACACCCATTTCATTGGCAGCATATACGTATCTCCTTTGAGTTCCGGAAGAACGGATAGAGAGAAGACTCCAACTGAATCCAGTGACTGAGCATGAAGAAGCGTCTGCCAAAGGCATTGTCTCCTCTTTGGAGGTTTTTCTCTTTAAATGGTTCTCCTCTTCACTGCATCCTCACACCAAAATATTCATAGATTTGGAAGCCTCGTCAGCCATTGTCTGCAGTCTCATGCGTCTGGACTTTTGTTTCTGCTGCAGTGCCTAAAAGCCTGATATAGTAATGAGAAATCTTATGGAAAATGGTGGGTTTGCCATCGAACTGCCATATTTGAAGTTCCTTCCAAGATGAACATTCTGACTTTGAAGACATGTCGGCCAACCGTGGCCTGGAGGTAACTCCTTTAAATATGGAGATGTCAATGATGTTGGATATGTGTCTGTGAACTATCGCCATGACAAGAGTAGTGGACTTTCGGTAAAAGGTGCATGTGTGTTTCAAATGTCAGAAACACCAGATGTGACCTCTCACTTTGGGGGTACATTTCTAATGACCACAGTTGGTGGTGGGAATTTCACCATATGCCAAGGGAACAGGATTTTCAGTAGAAGTTCCCCATGAAGTAGTTCCTCCCATGGTAGTTACTGCAAATTTAGTGAAAACATTCTGCCATCATAGCAGAGAAGTCTAAATGTGGTAGATTTAACACCACCATTGTGACTCATAACTTAGATCCATCACAATGACAGACTGAAATTTCACAAGGAAAACAACAAATCAGCCTGTAAAACTTATAGTCTTATTTAAGACCAAATAAAAAGTCTAGCTCAACCCAGGTGTGTTCGCTCTCCGATCTGCCTTCCTTGGACGTAGGTCCACTGAAAGTCCCACAAGGACAGTTAGTTGTTTTTTGACACTTTGGACCAGATGTACGACATGCAAAATAGCGCCTCGCAAATTGTGAGTCATTTGCGACTCGCAATTTGCGATGCGCTATTTTGCATGTGTAACATTGTGTTTAATACTGTTTGCAATTCCCAATGGCGTCGCAAATTGCGAGGCTCATGAATATTATTGAGCCTCTCGCAATTTATGAGCCCATTGGGAATGACAGCCCCTCCCAGGGATGGTGGCCTGCTGGGCTGAGCAGACCACCAGGTCTGGGACTGCTTTTAAATAAAGCATTTTTTTTTTTTTAAATGCAGCATGTTTCCCTAAAGGAAAACGGGATGCATTTAAAAAAAGATAAAATGAAATGTTTTCATTTGTTTTTTTAAGGGCAGGCAGTGGTCCATATTTTTGGAGCCCATCACAAGGGGGAAGGGGTCGCCTGGGGACCCCTCCCCATTTGCGACTCCATTACCACCAATTTGTGAGTGTTTTGCGCCGCAATTGTGGTCGTAAAACATTCATACATTGCTCTGTGATCGCTATTAGGAAGGGAAAGACCCTTCCTAATAGCGAGTCGCAAATATATTGAGTCTCGCTAAATAGGCTTTGTACATGGCCCACAGTGATTTTGCAGGAGCAAACAGGTCGCAAACCTGTTTGTGCATGCACAATCAAATCGCACATCTGGCCCTTTATATGTCTACTCACATGGTAAGAGATGGCCCTATTATTGTGACATCTTAAACTTCTGTTTTATTTCAGATCTCTGTTTCATTTTTCTACGTTTTGTGGTATGGCTGTAATCCTTTTGTACTATATTAATATAATGTTTTGAGCACCAGGTGAGCTTGAACTCTGTTTCAAGTGTTTGCTTGATTGCACCATAAGAGTACAGATGAAATTACACAAAGCATCTGAGCAGGCAGCATCACTGTGAAGTTGTAAACAGTTTAAATGTTTTTTAGGTTGAGCCTAGCGCAGCGCGCATGCCCTGCGCTAAGAGAGGGCCTCTTTGAGTCACTCCAGACTTTCTTAAAGGTCATGCGTGTGGTTGTCACATTCTATTGGCCTTTGCGTGTGGCTTTCAAAAATGAAAGCACGCAAATAGCCAAAGGTGGGTGCATGTCCCGCCTCTACTGTAAACGTTCACTCTCACAGCCTTTGGGTCTCGGGAGTGAGCAGCGGCTTGCTGGGTGCAGCTACATTCCTGGTCGCGTTGTGGATCAGATTACGAAATAACCAAACCGCGGTTGCTTTCACTTTTGCGGCCACGCTTGTTTATTTTGTCAGAGGATGTTACTTTCTGTCATTTGTTCGGGATATGCTTCTTGTTGGCATGTTAAGGAAATGTTTCTTGGTGTTTTGTAAGGTACATGTTTTTAGGTCAGGAACGCATTACTTGTTTATTTTGTTGCAGTTTTGTTGAAGCGCCTCTCCTCCCTCAGAGCGCACCCCGCTCCTTGCCTGACATCCGTGTTTGTCCATTCCCGGGAGTCACTATGGAGGGGGAAGAGGCTGTCCTCTGTGACTCTGCTGGGGCACACCTCTTTTTTGCAACATATTTCCTCATGCTGCAATTAACTTTTTCCCTGTGCTTCTGTCCATATTCTGTTTCTTGACACCCCCACTCCCCTCAGGGCGGCAGCTGCAGTGCCTCCTTGTCTCCACTGCACCACTCCCCCTTGTCTCCCTGTGCCCGCCCCACCACTCCTCTTGAGCTGCTTGTTGGTGGACTGTCAGGAGTCCGGCATGGGCACACTCATCAGCGCGAATGATGGAGGAAGCTAAACAATGCCGAGTATTTATACATCTGGCCTGTGTGTATACACACACCGCGGCAACTTGGAATAATTCCTGCTGTTATTTTAATGCTAGTGGGAATGAACGGCCTGGGCTCGGTAGGCACTGATGGCTTATGATGGACGCTCTGTGCTGCTGCAGCAAACAGGCAACTTTACCGGGTTTAAACGCTCTCCCCAAACCGGTTCCAGAGAATTTAGTGCCAATGTAATACGGACTGCAACAGCGGTAGAACCTGTAATTTATCACCTTAAATACTGAATTTACAGGCTGTTATGGAGAGCGCTGGGGTTGCCATCTCATCTGCTGATGCCCGTTTATGTTTTTAATAAGCAGCGTGGCACAGGTGGCATGCTGCATTGCTTACTAAAAGCATAAGATTGAAAAATTGATTTTGACGAGGTACGCCTTTGTTTTATTCAGCGCCGCTCCCCAACCTCTGTTGGGTATTCTGCAAGCCCCGCCTCACTCCACGCCAACAAAAGGCGTGGCTCGCCAAACTCTATTTTTTCAATATTTATGCTTTTAATAAGCAGCGCAGCACAGGCAGCATGCTACGCTACTTAATAAAAGCATTAAATATTGAAAAAAAAGAGTTTGGCAAGCCTGGCCATTATTTTAATTGGCACCGCTCAACAAACTCTGTTGGGCATTCTGCAAGCCCTGCCTCACAACTGCAACCTGAAGGTTTCACCCGATGCCAGCACTCACAGAACACAGCACCGCACATGAGACGGCACTCACAAAACATCAGAGAGAGGGTATTTTTTTATTACTTTATATTTTGCAAATGTTCGACTTCCGCTGCCTACTGCTACTCTGTTTCCCTCGCGCCCCCTTCTCCCTCCCACAGCTCACACCCTAATTGTGGTAAATTTGAACACGCCTCAGGCTGTAAGCGCACTATTACACACACTGTTTGGGCTTCGCCTACTATAAAACATTTTTTTAAATATTTCTGTTACTTTTTAAAAGAACGTCTTAGTGCACCTTAACATACTTATATGCTTCTACAAATGTTATGTATTTAAGTGTCCAGCTACGGACTTCTCCAAATATTTGTTGTGATATTCTAGTCCCGGGAGTGGGAAACAGCAGACAGATGCCATGAATTGTTTCCTTGTGGGAAACATTCCCTCAAGCAATCCGTTTGACAGTCTGGCAGGAAGGTCTTTGATCACTATCTGTGTCACCATCTTTTGTTAATCTGGGAGCAGGAGCCCCAACCTAACCATTGATTGCTTTTTACCACATGCTGACACACTTAACACTTTCTGCATGCCGTTTACGCTTTCACTTTAATTTGATTCGCAATGGCGGCCACCGCATACACCACTCTCGGGACGGTGCCCTTGAGCAATGGCAGCCAGGTTTAGATTTTATTTTCTGCGTGCGTTCACTTATGTTTCACAATGCCCTGCTTTCCTGACACGATGTGATCCAGGCTTTAGGTTCATATTCAATCACATGGGGGGAGGTGCGACATGCGATAAGATAAAGCGCATGGGGGTTGGGTGCAGAGCTGCACAGTGTTTTGCCCTAAATACTTGCACTTTTGTACACCAACGGGTCCTGTCAGCAAGCCATACAGAAAAACATATTGTTGTAATTTTTAATCCATTCCTTTATTGTATGCGTTTAGTTTAATAAAATTATTTCCAATTGCACTAGAACAGCACTTACTACCCATGCAGAGAAGTTAAAGAGCTTTTCAGCGATTTGCATAATACACATGTACACCCAGAGACTTATGGGCTCTAGGCGACTTTTAAAAGGGGCTCATTTGAGAATAGGTGCAAAGTAAGTAACCAGCAGAGAGAGAGAGAGATATGTATTTTCCCAAGGTCACACAAGTGGGTCTCGCTGGTTTTCGTGTCTCGCGTTTAATAAAACACGCGGACACAGAGTGGGGATTAACACCTCTTTATTCTTTTAATGACCGTTCCCCAACTGGCGCTCTCTCGCACTGCCCCTCCCTTCTACTTCCTGCCATGCCTGACTCAGAAGTAGCAGACAGAGTCAGGCATGATGACACGGCATCTCCCCCCTGTTTGATGTGGCAACTGCACCAGTTCTGTCACTTCTCTTAGAGTTCTTCAATGAGTCGAACTGGTCTCCAAATGATTCTCTGGGTCCGACGGGACGAACGCTGTACTCGGGCATCACCCACATCGGTGGTGCGAGGGTGTTCTTCACACTGATCCATTTCTGGACTTGACGTGTCCGTGTCACAGTCTGCTTCATTTTCTCGACTGTAGGCCTCTGGGTTACATTTTTTGAAGTGCAAAATGTTTCTGGTGGTCCTCTTGATTGCAGAGGCAGCTGTGATCATAGTCCCTCTTTTCTTTGTTACTTGGCGCGGGTGAGCATGATAGCGGCTGTCAGTTTTGGTTTTCCTCCCTTGCTTCACCATTACCCAGTCTCCTTCTCGGATGTCAGACACCTTAGCGTGCCGACGATCGTCAGCATATTTCTTCATCCTTGCTTTCTTGTCCTTGTCGATGTTCACTAGTGTCTCATGGTCTGATGCCGGGGTCCTGGACCGTGCAACTGCATCTGAGGTCGGTATCCAAGTGCGCGGGTTTCTCCCGAGCATCAGAGTGGCGGGACATCTGTTGGTGGTATTGTGTGGCGTAGTTCTGTAAGCTCGCAGCACTTCATTGAGAGCCGGTTAGACGTCCCATTGAGACAGTTCTGCTTGTTGTATTGCCTTCTTCAGGGTGGCCATCAAGCGTTAGACCATTCCATTGGCTTGGGGTCATAAAGGAGTAATTTTCTGATGCTTGAAATTCAGGTGATTTGCAAACTCTGTGAATTCACGTCCGTTGAAGGGTGGCCCGCTATCTGTTTTCACTACTTCGGGGATACCCCAGGCTGCAAACGCTTCGTCAAGGATGGGTATGACGGTGGACGCCTTTATGGATGAGAGTTGATGTGCAATGGGGAATCGGGAGTACTCATCCATGATGACGACCACATATTTGCTGGACTTCAGCGGGCTGAAGAAATCGTCAGATACTTGTTGCCATACGCTGTCTGGGAGGTCTGACATGTGCAGCGGAGTGGGTGGTTCTTCACACCCGACTAGTTCTCACTGTGTGCAGTCTTGCAGCGTGCCTTCCACCATCTGGTCAAGAGACGGGAACCAGACCCTCTCTTGCAGTGCTTTCTTTGTGGCCACTACACCTCTGTGGCCTTCGTGTGCTAGACTGATGGTCTCTTGTCTTAACTGGTGAGGAATGACAATTCTTCTGTCTCTTAGCAGTAGCCCGTCTACACTGATCGTGAGATCATCTTTGACGTGTCTGAAAGATGAGAGTTCTTGCAGGTTGGTGGCGGTATTTGTTTGCACGTCCTCCAGGTGTCACCAGGAGCTGGTGCAGACACGTTGCATGATGTTTTGAAATGTGGTGTCATTGGTGGTGGCCTCTCTAATGATTTCCAGTGGTAAAGCAGGTGGGTGTGCTTGGTCGATGACAAAATGGAGGTATTCTTCGGCCACTGAGGCACGTGTTTGTGTCAACCCTTGAGGATGGCGTGATATGTAGTCCGCCAGGTTCTCCGGCTTCCCCGGTTTGTGGATGATGGTGTATGTATAGTGTTGCAGGCGGATCCCCCACCTCTCGATCCATGGAGGCATTTTTGCTCTTTGGTTGCCAAAGATGGTGATTAGGGCTTGATGGTCGGTGATGAGCGTGAAGTGTTTCCCGTACACGAACAGGTGGAAATGCTCACATGCCCATACGACTGCCAGACTTTCCTTCTCGGGCTGTGAGTATGCTTTCTACATGTCGGTGAGGCTGCGGCTGGCGTAGGCCACGATGTGACGTTGATCTCTCTCGTCATCATACAGGGCTAGGATGGCGCCAAGCCCGGTAGGGCTGGCGTCAATGATAATTTCTGTCTTTCGTCTCGTGTTGAAGTATGCCAGGTGTGTGGCAGAGCTCACAGCTGTCTTGATCTTGGTAAAAGTACGCTCGCATGCAGTGGACCATTGGAAGGCCTGCCCTTGTCTCGTGAGCTCTTGCAGCGGGTGGCTGATGGTCGCATAGTCCTTTATGTGTCGGGCACAATAACTGTCGATGCCTAGGAAAGATCAAATGTCACTGACATCATGAGGCTGTGGCATGTCAGCCAATGCTGAGACCTTCTCGGGTTCAGGTCTCATACTGTCTTTGGAGAAGATGTGACCGTAGAGCTTGAGGGTGGATTTGTGGAATTCACACTAGTCTTTGTTGCGGGTGAGATTGTTGTTGAGAAGGGCGTGACACACTCGATCCAGGGCGGTGTCATGGTCTTCGCATGTGGCGCCGAAGACAAGAATGTCGTCACTGTAGTTAAATGAGTTCGGGATGTTGTGGATTACTCGCCGAACAGCCTCTTGAAAGATCTTGGCCGCTGAGGAGATACCAAAATTGAGGCGCTTATACCTAAAGAGTCCTTGATGCGTAGTAAATGTGGTGATGTACCTGGATCTTTCATGGAGTTCGAGTTGGTGATATCCTTTGTTGAGGTCTAACTTTGAGAAGACTGTCGCTCCATTCAGGCGAGTGATCATGTCACTGACGTGGAGTTCTGGGTGTCTCTCTTGTTCTATAGCCGTGTTTGGGGCTCGCATGTCCACACACAGGTGCACTTTGTTCTCGTGTCCCCGTTTCGGCACGACTACCACTGGCAACACCCATGGAGTAGGTCCGGTTGATCTATCTATGATGTCCGCTCTCAGCAGATCTTGGAGTTCGTCATCAACTGCTTGTTGGAGATGGAACAGTACCTTTATGTGGTGTTGAGCCACTGGTGTTACTTGTTCATTTATGTGGAGCCTGACTTTGACATTAACTAACTTTCCCAGGCCTGAGAACAGTTTCGGGAACTTGTTTACGATGTCAGGTGAATAGAATCTCTACCAGCCTCAGCCGCTCTGCTGTGGGTAGACTGAGGAGGCAGTCAGCTGCGTCAGGACCTTCTATTACATGAACGTGGGCCTTAATTGTTCTGTCTTTGTAGGTCAACGTGGTGGGGAATCGTCCCAGGCACGGCAGCGGTTCTTTGGACATCCACGTGTAGACATGTACTGTGGCTGGCTCCAGCTGCGGCTTCGGGCGCATTTTCTCATATTCATTCGTGCAGATGTAATTGAGCGATGCTCCAGTGTCTAGAACGAACTTGGCCGAGTGGTTTCCCATCTGAATGTGCGACCGGGGGTATTTTTTCAGTCGATCCGGGTCTGCCACCATACACATATATTCGTCACTGTCTTGCAATATGGGGGTGAGGGTGGACGATTCCCTTGACGTTGATCGTCGAGATCGATATGATGAGCCTGACTGGGTGCTGGATCTGGGTGAGCTCGTTGAGCGGTCTCTCCTTCTTTGCACTGCCCTCACGTGGTGGCGCGGTCCAGTGCTTCGCTTGGTCGATTCTGATTTCTTCCGACGGGTTTGGCACATTGCTTCGAAATGGTTGTCTCTTCCGCATCGGTGACACTGTTGTCCCATGGCTGGGCAATTGCCTTTGTGGGGATAGTCCAAACCATAGCGATAACATTGAGGTGGTTGTTTCTGGGTGTTGCCGGCTCTGGTCCCACCACGGGACGAGTTTGTGGATTTTCCGGATCTCCTATGATCCGGCCGGCATTTCGCGTCTGTTTGCAATTGTATCCGGAATGCTTGCTCTCGTTTCTCTGTCTTTCCAGCCTCCATTTTCTTTGCGTGTTCCTCCGCTTGATCGTTTATTCGTGTGAGTTCCTCGATGTCGTCGAGCAAATTGTCTTTCTTTAGTAGTCGACATCGTAGGGACTCTGATTGGCACCCTTCGATGATGCGCAGGCAAAGGCATCTTCTGTGTTGAAATTATCAAACTCCCAATATTGCGCCAGGCGTTTTAATCGAGAGATTAAGTCTCCCATGGACTCACCCTTTTCTTGGGACGCGAGGTTAGACGTGTATTGATCATAGTCCAGATTGCGCTTGTGGAGGAACTTCCTGTCTAAAGCTTCCCTCACATCTGCATATGACGCGTTATTTGCTAGAGGCAGTTCTTTGATGATCTGGCCAATGTCTTTTCCTACCAGATTCTTTAATGCTATGAGTTGATGGTCCTGGTCATTTACTGAGACCCTTTCATGAAGTCCTCGAAGTCTTCTATCCAGCTCTTCCACTTGGGGCCCATGCTGTTCCCAGATGTTAGTTGTAGGGGCTCGAGGGATGCAGAAATGACACCCACATTAGTATGGGTCCCTGCGGCATGTCTGGAATCGGGCTGAGTGGTTATGTCATCAGGTTATCGACTTTACCGCTTGTCTGGAGTGCTCCCAGTGGTTTTGAGGGGCTTAAGGGTGTATTACTGCTTGTTTGGGTACTCCCAATGGCTTCGGGAGGCTTCAGGGTGTATTTTGGCGGGCTTTGGAGTGTTTCTGGTTCTTGCCTGACTTTAAGATGGCCGCCGGGCTGGTAACAGTGATCCCTTATGAGAGATGCCTGACCTCAAAATGGCCGCCAAATGCGACCACTCGTGCCGGTTTCTGGAGAGGGGTTCAGTGCTCTTACCCCAATTTTCATCGGCATCAGTTGTTTGAGGCTCCGGGGGCTCAGGTCGCTGGGCGCTCTTGTCACTGACTGCAAGGTGAGCGCTCTTGTTTCATGTATTTGCTCTGACAAAGAACTTCTTGTTGACAGGCTGCAGGTGCTCTGTGTGCAGCTCTTCTTGCCTCTGTATGCTCCTGGTGGGTGTCCTCTCATCCCACCCTCATCGCCAGGTTTCGTGTCTTGCGCTTAATAAAACACGTGGACACGGAGTGGGGATTAACACCTCTTTATTCTGATAATGACCGTTCCCCGACTGGTGCTCTCTCGCGCTGCCCCTCCCTTCTACTTCCTGCCATGCCTGCCTCGAAAGTAGCGGACAGAGTCAGGCATGACGACACGACACTGGTGTCCTAAAGCACAATTAAACTCTTAATGGCATTCCGAATAATAGGATTGTATGCAGGTGCCATCTCGCTTCATGGAAAGTGCTGACCCGATGAATCTTTCAGGATTTCAGGGCAGCCCACTTTGTTTTGTAGTGTCTTGATCATTTCCCTCGAGTGGGGGTTGAGTCACGATAAGTGCATGGGTGTATTCAAATGTCAAAAAAAAGAAAATTGAGCTACCAGTTTAACCAAGAGTTAAACATTCTTCGAAATGCAGACAGCATGAGCCTCTCTAAATGTGGAAGGATACAAATTCCATTAAATTGTCGAGATTTTAAATGATTTATTTTCTCTCCAGAGCATACTTTATCAACTTCTTACTAGAGAAAAGTAACGTTCTTGGAATACGTGATTTTTACCAGATGTCGTCCAAATACAAGGACTTCAACGATGGTGCTCGCTGTTGGTATATTTTTATTATGCAATAAACAGAATTTCACAATTTTATTCTCCACCTTATTGTATCATTATTTCATTTAAAAATATAAAAGTATCTTTTTGATTATATGCTAAACAGCTCTAACTTGTCTCGATTTTCTTACACAGAAATTGGTAATATGGCCACCTTGTTAGGTCTAGCCGAGCACCACCTCCGCACCAGTGTAGCACCACAGCACCACCTCAACAACAGCACAGTATCACCTCAACATCAGCACAGCACCACCTCAGCATCAGCACAGCACCATCTCAGCATCAACACAGCACCACTTCCGCATCACTGCACCACCAGGGCAGCACAAAAGCAGCACCACTTCAGCGCAGCACAACCTCAGCATTGGCGCATCACCTCAACACAGCACCAACTCAGCACCACCTGAGCACCAGCTCAGCACCACCTGAGAACCAGCAAAGCACCACCACAACAGCAGCACCACTTCACCATCGGCACCTTCTCAGCATCAGCACAACACCACCTCCTCATCCGTGCACCACCAACAGCTCACAACCGCCTCAGCACCAGTGCAGCACCACCCCTTCAGCACTGGTGCAGCACCACCCCAACATCAACATAGCACCATCTCAGCATCAACACAGACCCGCCTCTGTATCATTGCACCACAACCAGCACATCCTCATCTCATCAACAGGGCAGCCCCACCAAAGCAGCAATTCAGGGCCAACGCAGCACATCCGCGCAGCACCACCTCAGCAGCATCACTTAGCACCACCTGAGCATCAGCTTAGCACCACCTGAAGACCAGTCCAGCACCACCATCTCTGCATGACTCTGCACCACAGCATCACCTCCGCACCAGCACACCATCACCTCAACACCACCTCAGTCTGCCCTTGGAATCTGGCATCTGTTGATTCTCCCCGGGTGTCTGTCTGCTGCTCATGTTTGTAATTCTGGCACTACTTACCAACATCCACCTTCCCGTTGTTTATGTATCCCCCATAACAAACAAAAAATATATAAGAAGCAAGTATTCAAACAGCCCAGAAGAAGTTGCTAGCACTGCAAGAACAAAACACTAGAAGACATTTTTTATGTTCTTTTTTTAATAGGGTTGTTCAGTTGTACATAATGTCTTCTTGGTTATATATAAGATAACAACAATGCTTTTAACACTTTTTTATTATAACTTCTAAACAATCTGCACAGCGACAGCACTGCTCTGCAACATAGTTTAAAGACATTGACAAAGCCAATATCTCTGGTTAAACACGTATACGGTCCCAGAGGCGAGACCTATTGGCTATGCCAATGCTTGTCTAAACTGCTGCAGAGCATACCTTTGCACATTAGTGTACCGTACCTGTAGGAAGAATGTGTGATGTGTGCTGTCATTGTAATGTATTTGATGAGAGAAATCAAGTATCACATTCCTTGGTCTTGACCAAATTTCAGCTGGAATTTTACTCTGGCCAGCTTCTAATTGACCATTTCCGGCTTAACCTCTTAACTGGAACAGACCCAGGTGTAAACTGTAACTTAGATCAAACAGGACACCACACAAAATATCCCACATTTTCAACACTGGTGACCAATATTAAGTAGCACAAGAGCAAATGAAGTTTGAAAGAATAAATTAAGTGAGAAGAATTTCAATAGATCAGCAACACTGAAAACAAACCAGTAAATAGAAACATTCTGGAAAATAATGTATTACCAGGAACTTCTCTTAGAAATCAGAGATCTCTCTGCAGTACTGCAGGTTTTTCAGAACCAATTCCTTGTTTTTACCACTATTGATGGATAAAATATTGAAGATGAGAAATAAGGCAGATCAGAAGTTGGATGCATTTGGAATGAGAAAGATGAGTTTGACTACATGAGTAAAAAGGAGAGTGGAGAATGGCAGTGAGTTGCTGGAAGGACTGGTGGAGGAGAAGGCAAATGAAAATACTACAAAGCTGGATACCTCTGTGGAGAGGGGCTACTGGATACGCAGGACTAGGTTATGAAAGGTGCTCCGAAGTATTAGTGACACAGAAGAAAAAGCCATAAAATTTCTGGTGGTGTGGAAGTCACCAGCTTTGACTTGAAATATCAATGTACACTGTATACAGGCATTACCCAGGGAATAAGCAAGTATGATGTGGTAAAAATATTGTAATTGCAGGATAAACATGGAATATACACATATTTCTTCTGTTGATATGTGTGCTTCTAAAATTAATTTGTAATACTCACAAAAATCTGCACACAGTGTATGCATGCAGTATATCACCTACAATATGTGCGCTAGGATTTCTTACCCTCACTCACCAAAAAGAAGTTGAATCACAATTCGAAATCAGAACAAGGAGGAGGCAGCCACATTGTCTCCCTGCACCATCAGCCATGCTCCATCCTTCCCCAGCTGGGTCCTTTAATGTGTGCTTGAACCTGGATCCTGAATTTATCATATTCCATGGCAAAGTATTTCTATCCCAGAACAACCAAATTCATGCCTTAGATTCATAAATATACCCCACTGCAGTGTCTAGTGGAGAACACCTCCTATTAGAGGACATTCCCGATGGTGACCTTGCCTAATACCACTTTAAGCCGAGTTGTTCACCCCACTTACTTATGAGATTTACCCAGTTTCTTAACATATCTTAAGCAAAAAACATATTCTGTGAAAATGAAGGTGATGTTGGTATCATGTAAGATCGTTATTCAAGCAAAGAGTCCGAATATTTATCATCTGAATTCAAATTTACATTTCACACACACAACCTACACTTAACTAGGAGCGAACAAGGCGATAAAACATGCAAGAGGTCTCAATCATTATGGTAACATCTCCAGCACAATTGTTCTTGACACTAGGTCACTCTTGGAAGCTTGAGAAGACACTAGTGCCAATTGTGCAAGATTTTAAAATAGAAGAACTTAAATTGTTTTCTCTCACAACTTTACGATGCTACAGAAAGCTTGAAAGCCCAACAATTTGCAGACATTTCACAAGAAAGTTGGATTAGCCAAAATTGTCTAGTGTCCTCTTCTGTTGGCTTGGAGAAAAGTTCAGTAATTAGATGTGTACAATCCAGAGACCATGTTTTTGGAGTCATCTTACTTTTCCATTTGCACCAGGACTGGTGATTTATGGACAGTTCACTAATAAAGATACATTTCAGGCAGTTCATGAGTTGACTATTTCTCCAATACTGACTTTCATGCAGATGTATTTCAGCTCACAGTTTCTGAAAGGGACTGCATATGGCCATCTATAAACAAATAATTCAACAACTGTATGTCTACGGTAGATCATACACTCCAATGGGAGGTATGGACATTGGTGACAAAGCCTGCATTATTCCAAATCAAGGTAATTAAATAAATGAGTTTGCAGATTGAATGTTTTTATGTAAGGATGGCCCAACCTTCAAGCAAATTGAACACCAAATGGTTGCCTGAATTAGGCAGTGTGGGCCCGATTCACAGAACTAACTTAAGAAAAAATCCTAAACTTACTACCATTTTGGTATTCACAGAAGGCACTTACTCTTTTTGGTATTCACAGAAGGCACTTACTCATTTCGATGTTCACAGAAGTTAGGACTCCTACCTTTAGGACTCCTAAATGCCTTCTGTGAATACCGAAAGTCTTAAAGTTAGGTTTTTTCTCAGTTTAGGAGTAGTAAAGTTAGGACTCCTAACTTTAGGACTCCTAAATACCTTCTGTGAATACCGAAAGTCTTAAAGTTAGGATTTTTCTCAGTTTAGGAGTAGTAAAGTTAGGACCCCCCACATTTAGGACTCCTAAATGCCTTCTGTAGTTACTTTACTACTCCTAACCTGAGAAAAATCCTACTTTTAAGACTATCGTTATTCACAGAAGGCATTTAGGAGTCCTAAAGTTAGGTGTATGGGCTGCAAATGAGGGATTACTTGGGGAATCACAGTTAGCAGCGCTGATTTTCCACAGCAGTTTCCCGTTTCTCAGGGGAAAATTAAAGAACAAATCTGATTACAACAGTATTCCCACTAATTCTAATGAACAAGCTCACCGGTATCAGTGACTCTCGATGTGGGGTACTGAATCAACATTCTTGAATTCGATAGAATTAGGTCCCATGGGACTGATTTTAGAGCTTGGCGAATGGGCTACTGTGTCACAAATGTGTCAGATATCCTGTCTGCTTTATTACAAGAGCCATAGGCAGGAAACTGGAATTATGTTGCAGGGGAGCCCCAAATTCTGTGATAGTGTTTACTAACCTATGAATCAAGAAAACGCAAATTTATGTAGCATGAAGCAGCGCATTTTTGTTTTTTTATAGTTTTACTTTATACTTTTATGACTTTTACATATACCCTATAATACTCTCTAGACAAGGATTCCATCTTATTAGTATCGTTTTAACAACCAAATACAGAAATAAGCAGCTTTTTATTCTGTTTGAGCTATAAACATTTTTTTTTTAATCTGAAGTTTATGGAGCAGATGATGGATTATGTTGCACAGGCGGCAAATCCATAATTATGTGAAAGAAGTTATGGTCGCAGGATCACATAATTCCAGTACCGTGGCCATAGGATATAACGCACTTATAATAAGGAAAATGGGAGTTCCTTCATGTTTGTGATGGGATAAGTCGTCTGTCAAACTCCGAACCAGACCCTCTAAATTATTCAAGTAGATGTACTGTTAGATGAGTAAAGGTGTGAAACCAAACATGGTGCTAATTCACAATACAGCAACTCAGCACAAGAAGGGAAGGTAAATTGGCAATGTCCAAATTACACAGAGGAACCACTTTGTTCTCAGACTGAATACATTTGCATGTTTTTAATATCCATCTCTCTTTTGTCACGATACCCCAGCTCACAAGGAGGCATATTATCAAGAAACGGCGTTAAAATATTCGCCGCTTTAGAGGCAGAAAACTGCCGCTAAAGCGGCGATAAAGGGCTTGATAATATGCCCTTGAGAATTCCCATGGAAGCCCATGTTCTGGTGTCAACATGGGCTTCTATTGGAATTCTCTGCGGCATATTATCAAGCCCATTATCGCCGCTTTAGCTGCAGTTTTCTGCCGCTAAAGCGGCGATAATTTTAACGCCGTGCTTGATAATATGCCCCAATATTTGTTAAAAGCAGCTTAAGCCAAACTTGCCAGGCACATCTTATGCTCCAAATTCGACCAACGTTTAATCTGAAGAAACTCCTGGGTTGTTTCAAATGAGATGCACGTCTGAGTTTATGAGTTGGCAAGTCAGTTTACTAATTGAATGTCCCCTGGTTGTAAAACTAAATAAATATGCCATCACCTATCTGAATAACATATACAAAAAGCTTTTAAAAAAGATTGGTGAGCGTTTGCAAATCATGAAGAAAATACATGTAAATATATAAACTGATTTATTGATTTTATTCTCTAAGCACTCTGGGCTGATATACACTGTACTCGGATTCAGCGGCTCATGGTGACTTGCACAAGTGTATCAATAAATCAGCTCAGCACTTTTTCCCCACTAAAGCAGGAACACATTTTTGATCAGAGTATTTGAAGATTCTCTCACTTGTGCCTCAGGCACCCATCGCATTATGGAGGGCCACCCGGTCGCACAGCCGCATTGCTCAATTATTTGCCAAGAAAGGTTTGCTGCCGGGGGAAAAAAATACGAAGCAGATGAGGCCCAAAATAGCGCTACATACTATGAACGCGTTCACGTTTGTGCCTGTGTTTATGGGTGCGTGCGCGCGCGTAGGAAGAGCAGGCATCTTAAACGTGAAGGGGCAGATTTACAAGCCCTTTGCGCCTCCTTGCGCCGACATTGCGTCACTTTTTTTGACGCAACAGCGGCGCAAACAATGCAGCCTATTTACAACGTGCCACATCTAGGGAGATGCGTCACGTTGTTAAGCTCTGTGTCACATTATACCTGCATCAGGTATAATGTATGCAGGGTGGGCGTTCCCACGCAGGAAGGCCTAATAAAAGTGGCGCAGTAAAATCTACAAGATTTCACTGCATCACTTTTAGGACACCACTGCGTCAAAACCTTACGCTAGCTTGAAGCAAGCGTAAGGAGTGACGCAGTACAGTAAGTATCGGCCTCAAAATGCATTTCTAGAGTTAGGCCGTGCTTGTGACACAACTCCAGCAATGCGTGACTTTTGGGCCAAAAGGTGTGTCAGAATTTCTGATGCATCTGTTAATCTTTGCGCCATGGAGCACTGTATTGTAATTACAGCGCATCCATGGTGGTGCAAGGACATTTTCCGCGGGCGCAAGAAAACTGACGCATCTATGCAGATGCGTCAGTTCCTTGTAAATCTGCCTGAAAGGTTTAGAAACCTTCGCCTAATAGGGATACGTTGACCTTCTAAGTCACATTGATACATATTTTGTTTTTTCATCCAAAATCCTTTCTTTCTTAAATTCTTGGCCATCTCCGAGGTGGGAGGGGGAGTAAAGTGCAACTAGTTGGTCAGGCCCCTGACCATCCGGGCAAGGGGTTGGCACCAAACAACAGAATCTAATTTTTCTCCAGGTTACTTTGTACAGAGTTGGCCTTAAGCCATCCCCTCACTGCTACCATGCAGGCTGCAAATTTTGACTTGGATTTCGACGAATTGTTGTCATAAGTCAGCAGAAGCTGGGTGTCATCTGCATAGGAAACCACTTGATTGGTTCAATTAGGTATGCCAGCAAAGTCATGTAAATATTAAATAGTGTTGGGCTCAGGGCCAAGCCCTGAGGTATTCCACACTTGGGAATCTTCACCTCAGAACAAAACGGCTTAAACCACATGGCCTGTTCTCCATGATCCAGAAATCTATTGAAGAGTAGAGAGTATAAGCAAAGTTATAGCTAAATCAAAGTTGGTGAGCTTTGGGTCCTTCACATTAATGGGTGCACTGACCCATGCTCCAGCTATTCCAGGTTTCTCCATGACTCATTGATTCCTACTAGAGCACTGCACTTTCTTTAGCTTTTGATATTTTCAAAGGGCTCCCCAGCCTTTTATTAAGATTGTCAATTATTGTGTATGGCCATGATTTGTAATAACATACCAATGTAAGTCAACACTGAAAAGACAGCAGTTGTGGAAGATGTAATGTGCCTAGAAAATGTTCCAGTCATGAAAGAAATGAATGAGAAATTATAACTCCTATTAGCCATTGCGTAGTGCAGTAGCATCCATTAAATATCTATTACCTGCGGAGACAGCACTCAAGCTGCACAGTAGCATCTATAGTGCAAATATTGCCCCACACCTTAATGTGAATAGTACAATCAAACACAACTTTCTGAAAACGGGGTGATGTTTGCAACCTGACAGCAATTAGACATAACAGAATAAAAAAAAATGCAAGAACTATATTTGGTTAAAGAGAAGTACTACAATTATTTGTGTCTACTTCTAACCATCTTCAATGTAAATACGATCAAACCTGTCTCATCATTCCAACCACATGACGTATGCACTGTGTAAAAGTGTCATTGTTTCTCTTTCTTTCCTTTCTTAGATCCTTTCAATTCTCCAGGGCTGTTTATGCACCCCTCTGTTAAACATAGGAGGCAATAAAACTGTACCATTGAAACAGTTTTAATGTATTTTCTTATTTTTTTGCACTAATTAATTTTATACTACATTTCATAATTTATATGACAACTTTATTACCCACATGGTACAGTCTGTGGACAGTCCATGTTCTAGCGTCATTTTAGTTGAATAACGGAATTGTAGCATGATATTGCTGTAAATACCTAATTTGTCCTTTTGTGCCCTAGAAACTATTTTCCTGGATTTTCACCAATGATTCTTTTTATCAAACCTCAAGATGTTGTCCCTCTCCATAAGCATAACCATGGCTGAAAACCAAGTACATGCAGCCTGCTGTAAGGACTACGCGTAATGACTGTCATTGAAACACTTGGAGTGGGCTGTAATTGCTACTTAGCCTGCCTTCGGCCCTTTGCCACAGTATGGCTACACATGATTGGACTGCAATGCAGCATAATGGCTGCCATAGTGATCGGCAGAAGTACTTGTCACCCCAAGAACAAAAGTGTGACGCATATTTCATTATTCTGCCTTAGCTCAGGTGAGAGCTGTGCCTCTTTGCACAAAGCCCCCTTCGACTGTGCATTTAAACCTTAAAACATATTTGAATGCCTATGCCAATTACTCACTTTATTGATGTTAGAAACAGTGAGGTGCTCTAATGTGTTTACCACCCCATAATTTGAGACCATAGCTTTAAAATGTGTGCTCAACATTTGTCTGCAATAAATGCCTACTGCTGCATACCAATTTTAAATGTAAATTTTCAAAATGGCCAAAGTGGTTTGCCAAGACTACTGTCTATTTCAACTATTAGGTTGAGCTAATTATAAATCTGTTCTACTTGCACACAGGGGGGAAAAAATAATTTTCAAAAGCAACTGTTAGATGGAAAGTTTCCTTCAGGGCTCCTGAGACCGTTCTCCCATACTATTTGGCCCAGATTTATCAAACTTTCATGCAATGCAGCAAGACACCCTTCCCCAGTTTAGTAAAGCTAGATTTGATATAACTCAGCCATGGCATAGAGGCCACTCCATCCAGACTCAAGTAATCTTTTAAAATCAATCAGTTAAAACTTTTCTCAGGATAAAGCCAAACAGATAACCAGAATAGAAGCGGTCTTAACAGTAAGATACCCTCCAGATACTCAAAACCAAGGGGCTTATTTATGAGCCCTTGCAACAGTTTTACGCTTCAGTTGTGTCACTTTTTTTGACACATCGGCGGCGTAAACATGCCTCCTGTTGCGCTCTATTTTCAAAGTGACGCATCTTAGCAGATGCGTCACTTTGTAAACCCCTGCCCTACATTATACCTGTGTCAGGTATAATGTATGCATGGTGGGCGTTCTCACGTAAGTAAGCCTCATAGAAGTGACGCAGTGAAATCTACAAGATTTCACTGTGCCACTTCTAGGGTGCAAATGCGTCAAAATCTTACGCCTGCCTCACAGCAGGCATAAGACTGATGCAGGCCCTTTCACATGGGGTTTGCCCCATGTGAAAGGACACATTGCTGAAGTTGCGTCAATTTTTTGACTCACTCCAGCAATGCGTCACTTTTGCGCCTACAGATATGTCAGAAATACTGACGTATCTGTAACTCCTTGCGACATGATGCATCATTCAGTAAATATGACGCATCCATTATGTCGCAAGGAGGGCGCACTGAGAAGTGACGCATCGCTGCTTTCACACAGCGATGCGTCACTTCTCATGAATGAGGCCCCAAATTCCTTGTGAGTAAAAAAAAACCTGAAGTACTCTGTTTAATGCATAAATGGCTTCTTAAAATGTTTTCTCTATTACTGGCAAAACAGAACTGTCATCATAACCACAAATTTCACTCCCATAGACAGCAACTGGGACAAACTTGGCGCTACAAATATCAAACAGAATCTTGATAGATTTGTGTCCAAATCTAATAACAAAATCAAAAACCAAAGAGATAGTCCTATTAAAATTGATGCTTCTAGCAGACAATAGGGAGAACCACGACAAAGAGGAATACAATTGGACACCAAGATATGAAAAAGATGGAACACGTCTAATCGTATTATATTGAGTCTTAAAAACTCTTGACTTGGTAGTCAGGGGTCCTATCACAATAATGTGAAATCTCAACGAGTATGTGTTGGAAAACGGGCAACCGGGTTAGCAGTCACCAGGTTCCCAGCACAAGGGTAGCTTGGCTCGAGCGGTCGGGGTCAGGCACCGTGCTAAGCATACGTCACACCCTCACAATAACCATGCGTTCATCCGTTCCAAAAACGACACTACACCGTAAAAATTATGAAAGAAAGTAGCTTGTCTTTATCTTTTTCTCTTAGTTGCAGGTTTCATGTAAATAAATACACTACAATACAATAAGATTTTCCTCAAAAGAGCAGGTCAAATAAATAATACCACAGTGGGGTTTCAATAAATAGGATCAGGTCATAAATGAACACGGAATAAATATAGGTGCAATAAATACAGAGGGCAAGTAAATACTGTCAGACAATAAATACTATGCAGGAATGAATACAGTCAGACCATAAATAAAACGCCTTCAATAAATAATATAAGCAATCAATAACAATTGCAAATCAGATCACATTTATGAGGTAGTCTGGTTTTACTATGCCCAAGTACAGCTTGTGGTCATTTGGATGACATGGGGGGGTGTCCCACCTAGATTGGTCAAGGCTGGGCCTGAACTGAGGTAGAATAAGGGTAACCTATGGATCTGGCTCCCCCTCAATACACAACCCCTCCCAGAGGTCACTACACCAGTCTCAGTTCACCCCTGGCACTCCCAGGCTGGTTCTAACACCCCTCTAGCCCCTAGAATGGTCTTTTAGGGCTCCACAGGGCCTCAGATGCCCTTTCTACCACTTACTGCCCTTTTCACGATGATCGGCTCCGCTCGGCGCCGGGTTGACGTCGCTGGACGGCTCCGGTTCGATGTCGCGTCGCTCTGTTCCACTTGACGCCGTGTCGATGCCGTCTGGCGGTTCCGGTTCGATGTCGCTGGGCGGCCTCGGCTCGATGTCGCGTCAATCTACTTTACTTGACGCCGGGTCGGTGACGTGAGGCGGCTCTGGATCGATGTCGCTGGGCGGCCTTGGCTCGATGTCGTGTTCCGGCGTCACAGGGTCACGGTCTCCCCGCTTCTGGGTGTCTCCGGAGTGCGACCTCCACTCCCGACCTCCGTCGGCTCCACCTCGGGTTCCGGCGACTCCGGAGTGCGATCTCCACTCCCGACCTCCTGCACGCTTCACCTCGACCTCAGGTGACTCCGGAGTGCGACCTCCACTCCCGACCTCCTGCGCGCTTCACCTCGACCTCAGGCGACTCCGGAGTGCGACCTCCACTCCCGACCTCCTGCGCGCTTCACCTTGGTTTCCGGCGACTCCGGAGGGCGGACTTCACTCCCCCGTCGACGCCTCACCTCGACCTCAGGTGACTTCTACTTGACCTCCGGTGTCTCTCCACGACCTCCGTCGGCGCCCTCACTCGACCTCTAGCGGCTCCGGGTACGACGTCTGGCTTCTGTCAGCGCCGCTTCTCCACCTCGGGCTCCAGGTCTCCAGGCTACTCGACGTCGGGTCTCCAGGAGGATTCCACCAAACAGGTCAGGAACTTGCTGTTCTTCTCCTTTAAGGCCTGTTCCGGCTGTTCAGGTCCTTAAGATGATTTTCTGGTCTTTATCCCACACAGGGCACTAGGCTGGGCTTGGTCAGTAGGGACTAGCATCAAGGGTGGGTTTCTGGACCCCACTCCAAGCACTGGTTTCCACCCCTGCTGCCTCACTCCTTCCTCCTTCTGAATCTCTGTCCTCTCTCCTCTCTAATCAGATGCCAACTGCCAATTCCAACTGCCAACTCTGAGCGGGCTTCCCAACATTCTAAACCTGCCTCACACTGTCACAGGGTTCTAGAATGTTCTGGAAGGTACTAGTAGGTTCCAGTGATGTCACAGGTGACAATGTGTGGCCACCATTTTGTGTCTAAGGCCCTCAGACAGAAGTTCCAGGGGTAGGGAAATTGGCTCCCTGACCCTGCATCAACACTAAAAAGTCTGGTGGTTCCCAAAAAGGAAAAATTCTAACAGGGTTTGAGGCAAAAGTGGGACAAAATAAATAATGATGAGGAGGGACCACCCAAAGGGCTGACAGGTCTAACACGCGTCCCCCCCAGCTGAAAGTGGGGAGAGCTACCCAACCCCTTGGGAGTTCTCATCACTAAGGCAGAAATACCTGGAGAGACCGTCTGCATTGGCGTGGTCCACTCCAGGCCGATGTTCCACCTGAAAGTCCATTCCCTGTAGGGAGATAGACCACCTTAGCAACTTGGGATTCTCCCCCTTCATCTGCATCAGCCCCTGAAGGGGTCTGTGGTCGGTCTGAACTAGGAAGTGCGAGCCAAAACGGTATGGCCGCAAATTCTTCAGAGCCCATACCACGGCAAAGGCTTCACGCTCTATTGCACTCCACTTCTGTTCCCTGGGAAGTAGTCTCCGGGATAGGAAGACCACGGGTTGATCCAGACCCTCTTCATTGAGTTGCGATAATACTGCCCCAATGCCATGTTCCGATGCATCCGTCTGGACAATGAACTCCTTGGAAAAATCAGGGGCCCTTAAGACCGGGGCCTCGCATATGGCTTGCTTCAGTCTCACAAAGGCCTGCTGACAAGCCTCCGTCCAGACTACCCGTCGAGGTTGTTTCTTGGACGTGAGCTCCGTGAGGGGGGCTACAATGGTACCGTATCCCTTCACGAAGCGGTGGTAATATCCCGTGAGGCCCAGAAAAGCTCGGACCTCAGTCTGAGTCTTGGGGGGTTCCCAGGCCATAATAGCCTCGATTTTCGCCTGGAGGGGTTGCACCGCTCCCCTACCCACCAAGTGTCCAAGGTACACTACCGACCCATGCCCGATCTGGCATTTGCTGGCCTTGATCGTCAATCCAGCTTGTCTCAGGGCCTGGAGAACAGCTTGCAGGTGACGCAAGTGATCCTCCCAGCTGTTACTGAAGACGGCTATGTCATCCAGATAAGCAGCAGAGAAACTCTCCATTCCAGTGAGGATCTGGTTCACCAGACGCTGAAACGTGGCAGGTGCATTCTTGAGCCCAAAGGGCATCACACAGAACTGGTAGTGGCCATTGGGCGTGGATAAGGCTGACCTTTCCCTTGCTCCATCAGTCAGAGAGATCTGCCAGTACCCCGAAGTAAGGTCAAAGGTACTTAGATATTGGGCAGCTCCCAGCCGGTCAATCAATTCATCCGCCCTCGGGATCGGATGAGCATCAGTCTTGGTTACTGAGTTCAGTCCCCGGTAGTCCACACAGAACCTCAGTTCCGGTTGGGCCCCCGGTGGTGCAGCTTTTGGTACTAACACCACCGGACTGGACCAGGGGCTGCTGGAAGGTTTGATCACTCCTAGCTCCAGCATCTTAGTGACTTCACTGTGAATGCTGGCCTTCACCTTGTCTGACATCCGGTAGATCTTGGACTTCACAGGTGGGCTGTCTCCTGTGTCCACATCATGGACGCACAGGTGAGTCCTACCCGGAACAAGGGAGAACAACGAAGAGTACTGTCCCAGGACCTGGCGGCAGTCCTCCTGCTGTTCAGGAGTTAGAGATGGGGAGAGAATCACTCCCTCCACCAACCCATCCTTCTCTTGAGACGCAAATAAGTCGGGGAGAGGCTCGCTTTCCACGTCCTCTGCTCCGTCAGTCACCATCATCAATATGACTTCGGGCCTCTCGTGGTGGGGTTTGAGGCAGTTGGCATGCAGCACCCGTAGGGGCTGGCGAGGGGTCTTAAGATCCACCAAGTAGGTAGCCTTACCCTTCTTCTCCAATACCTCAAAGGGTCCTGACCAGCGATCCTGGAGGGCGCTAAGCTCTCTTGGTTCGATCACCCACACCTTCTGGCCAGGCTCCAATTCCACCGGGTGAGCGTTGTGGTCATACCACGCCTTCATTACTGCTTGGCTGGCTTCCAAGTTGTCAGAAGCTTGCTTCCACAACTTAGCCATTTGGCTCCGGAAGGCCAGCATGTAGCTCACCACATCCTGGGGAAGCTTTCTGGGAGTTCTTTCCCATCCGTCTCTCACCAGGCTGAGAGGTCCATGCACAGGGTGCCCATACAAAAGCTCGAAGGGGTTGAAGCCCACTCCCTTCTGTGGCACTTCCCTGTAGGAAAACAATAGACAGGGTAGGAGGACGTCCCATTTCCTCCGCAGGCTTTCAGGCAGACTTCTGATCATGCCTTTCAAGGTTTTGTTGAACCTCTCCACCAGACCATTGGTCTGGGGGTGGTAAGGAGTGGTGAACCGGTAGGTCACTCCACACTCCTTCCACATCGCCCGCATGTATGCTAACATGAAGTTGGTCCCCCTGTCGGACACAACTTCCTTGGGAAAACCCACTCGGGTAAAGATTCCCATCAGGGCCCTAGCCACAACAGGTGCAGTAATGGTCCTCAGAGGTATGGCCTCTGGGTACCGTGTGGCATGATCCACCAGAACCAGGATAAACCTGTGACCAGCTGTAGTAGGTGGATCTAACGGACCCACAATGTCGATGCCCACCCTTTCAAAGGGGGTGCTAATGACAGGAAGCGGTTCCAGGGGAGCTTTCAGCTTCACCCCTGTTTTCCCACTGGCTTGGCAAGACACACATGTCCGGCAGTAGGTGTCGGACGACACTTTCATTTGAGGTCAATAAAAGTGTGGGACAAGACGGGCGAAGGTCTTGTCTTGCCCCAGGTGTCCTGCCAAGGGGATCTTGTGAGCCAACTCCAGTAGGAAGGCTCGATAACGTTGAGGGACTACTAAGGCTCGTGACGATCCATGTAGGGGTGCCTTGGGTTCACTGTAGAGGAGGCCATCCTCCCAGTAAACGTTGTAGTTCCCCTCAACGTTCCCTGCTGCCTGGGCTTCGGCCTGTCGCCTCAGTCCCTCAAGGGTAGGGCACTCTCTCTGGCCCTTGCAGAATTCCTCCCTGGTCGGCCCTCCCTCCACGTGCCACTCAGCCGGGATGGGTAGGTCCTCCAGTTTGGTAACATCCCCCACTGCGGACTCCTGGTCCACCACCTCCGGTGGCCTATCCGTCACACGGGGCGCGGATGCCGAGGCAGGCTCCTCCTGTCCTCGGTTCTTCCCTTGGTCGGCAGCTGGCTGGGCCTTTGTTCCAGGCTCCAGCCGAAACGAACTCCCTCTCCGGGTAGTCGCAGACCCTGTGCTCACACAGGCCCAGTCAGGTGTACCCAGCATCTCAGCATGAGTCCGGTATTCCACCTCCTTCCAAGCATTGTGCTCTATGTCATTCCCCAGCAGACAATCGACTGGCACGGCAGGGCTTACGGCAACTCGAAGTGAACCTGCAACCCCCTCCCATTCAAAGGGAACCTCGGCCACCGGATAGTGGCCTGTTCTGCCGTCAGCCATCGCGGCTGGGTGGAGTACATCGGGAATTACCTGCTCTGGAGACACCAGTTGGCTACGTACCATAGTCATACTGGCTCCTGTGTCTCTCAGAGCCTCCCCTCTTTGGCCGTTGATGGTGACCCACTGCCCATACTTTACGGTATTTGCGGGCACCTGGATCTTAGGAACCATCTCCCGTTCTCCCAGGGACACTAAAGTGACACCCGCCAACTCCCTTCCCTTAGTTAAGGGCATCTCCTCCCCGAGCACTGCACTAACTACTCCGGGGGCCTTTCCTCCAATGGGAGGGGGTGGTCTTTTCGGGCACTTCGCATCTCCCTTATAGTGTCCAACGCCACCGCACTCGAAGCAATGGACAACCCTTGGCTGCTGACTCTGGCCAGGATTAGGGTTTCTGGGTGGGTTAGCCCTAGGGGTGAATCCTGTTCCCTTCCCTGGGAATCTATTTTGGGGGCCTTTAGAGAACTCCTTTTTCCTTTCCCCTCCTTCTTTCTTCTGGGGGGCGCCCTGTCCGGCCTTTTGAGTATCCCCTCCAGTCCCCCTTGTGGACACCCGGGTACTAGCCCAAATGTCCGCCTCCTCAGCAAGCTTCCGGGGATTGGTCTGCTTGCTATCCACCAGGTGTTGACGCAGTTCGGGGAAACATTTTTCGAGCAGATGTTCCTTCAACATTAAATCAAACAACCCCTCGTAGTCCCTCACCTCACTGCCCTGAATCCAACCCTCTAATGCCTTCTTCGCATAGTCCAGGAAATCCACCCAATTCTGTGTGCCCAGTTTGTGGCTACCCCGGAACTTCTGTCTGTATTTCTCGGGTGTTAGTCCAAACTTTCTTACGAGCGCCACTTTCATGGTGGGGTAGTGGGTCTGCTCATCCTGCTCTAGGGCCAATAATGCATCCCTACCAGCTGGAGGCATGTATTTGTACAATCCCCCTCCCCAATATTTCTCTGGAACCCCATGGGCCCTTAAAGAGACCTCATAGGCCGCTAGCCACTTGGCAATATCATCCCCTGCACTATAGCTAGCTACTATGTCTTTTGGCAGATAGGGTTTGGGTTCCCTGGTGATTTCTCTGTCTTGGCTGCCACCATTAGGAACAGTGTGTGCCCCGACTTGTAGGATCTGGAGATCCATCTCCTTGAGCCTCAACTCATGAGCCATCCTCCGTTCCTCCTTTTCTTTCTCCAGCTCCGCCAACTTCCATGTGAGCTGTCTTTTCTCCCTCCGGTCAATTAGCTCTGCTTCAGATAAGCCACCGCTAGAGACAGTGCTGCCCTTCCTGGAAAGAGTTTTGGGCCCCGCTAACAGGTTCCCCACCTCAGGTTGGTACAACCCAGCCCCCTCGCTGTCAGGCTCTCCATCCCTGTCCTCCTGCTCAGCCTTACTTTCTCGTCGTGCCTCCCCCCAAGCCCTCAAGCTGGCCTGGAGTTCACCCTTCTTTGCACCTTGGGGACAAAACACCCCCTCTCTCTGACAAAACTCTCTGAGTTGGGCCACAGTGTAAGTTTCCACATCTTCCAACACAAACTCCATTTTGCCCACTCAGATTAGAAGACAGTTGCTTACAGAATCTATGCAGGGGGGTACCTTTTATAATACCTCCTCCCACCACCAGAGTAAATTTGGAAAAAATAAAACTCAGAATTAGGAAGTCCGCTTTGAGAAAACTCCCGGTGTAGGCCTATGGACTACCCACAGTTATTGTCGAGTGAACGCAAGCACAGCTCTATCCCACCACTGAACACCAATTTTATGTTGGAAACCGGGCAACCGGGTTAGCAGTCACCAGGTTCCCAGCACAAGGGTAGCTTGGCTCGAGCGGTCGGGGTCAGGCACCGTGCTAAGCGTACGTCACACCCTCACAATAACCATGCGTTCATCCGTTCCAAAAACGACACTACACCGTAAAAATTATGAAAGAAAGTAGCTTGTCTTTATCTTTTTCTCTTAGTTGCAGGTTTCATGAAAATAAATACACTACAATACAATAAGATTTTCCTCAAAAGAGCAGGTCAAATAAATAATACCACAGTGGGGTTTCAATAAATAGGATCAGGTCATAAATAAACACGGAATAAATATAGGTGCAATAAATACAGAGGGCAATTAAATACTGTCAGACAATAAATACTATGCAGGAATAAATACAGTCAGACCATAAATAAAACGCCTTCAATAAAGAATATAAGTAATCAATAACAATTGCAAATCAGATCACATTTATGAGGTAGTCTGGTTTTACTATGCCCAAGTACAGCTTGTGGTCATTTGGATGACATGGGGGGGTGTCCCACATAGATTGGTCAAGGCTGGCCCTGAACTGAGGTAGAATAAGGGTAACCTATGGATCTGGCTCCCCCTCAATACACAACCCCTCCCAGAGGTCACTACACCAGTCTCAGTTCACCCCTGGCACTCCCAGGCTGGTTCTAACATGCCTCTAGCCCCTAGAATGGTCTTTTAGGGCTCCACAGGGCCTCAGATGCCCTTTCTACCACTTACTGCCCTTTTCACGATGATCAGCTCCGCTCGGCGCCGGGTCGACGTCGCTGGACGGCTCCGGTTCGATGTCGCGCCGCTCTGTTCCACTTGACGCCGTGTCGATGCCGTCTGGCGGTTCCGGTTCGATGTCGCGTCGATCTGCTTTACTTGACGCCGGGTCGGTGCCGTGAGGCGGCTCCGGATCGATGTCGCTGGGCAGCCTTGGCTTGATGTCGTGTTCCGGCGTCACAGGGTCACGGTCTCCCCGCTTCCGGGTGTCTCCGGAGTGCGACCTCCACTCCCGACCTCCGTCGGCTCCACCTCGGGTTCCGGCGACTCCGGAGTGCGATCTCCACTCCCGACCTCCTGCGCGCTTCACCTCGACCTCAGGCGACTCCGGAGTGCGACCTCCACTCCCGAAATCCTGCGCGCTTCACCTCGACCTCAGGCGACTCCGGAGTGCAACCTCCACTCCCGACCTCCTGCGCGCTTCACCTTGGTTTCCGGCGACTCCGGAGGGCGGACTTCACTCCCTCGTCGACGCCTCACCTCGACCTCAGGTGACTTCTACTCGACCTCCGGTGTCTCTCCACGACCTCCGTCGGCGCCCTCACTCGACCTCTAGCGGCTCCGGGTACGACGTCTGGCTTCTGTCAGCGCCGCTTCTCCACCTCGGGCTCCAGGTCTCCAGGCTACTCGACGTCGGGTCTCCAGGAGGATTCCACCAAACAGGTCAGGAACTTGCTGTTCTTCTCCTTTAAGGCCTGTTCCGGCTGTTC
This sequence comes from Triturus cristatus, assembly GCF_964204655.1. Classification (NCBI taxonomy): domain Eukaryota; kingdom Metazoa; phylum Chordata; class Amphibia; order Caudata; family Salamandridae; genus Triturus; species Triturus cristatus. The sequence continues at coordinate 242,587,521 of NC_140582.1, forward strand.
AGGTCCTTAAGATGATTTTCTGGTCTTTATCCCACACAGGGCACTAGGCTGGGCTTGGTCAGTAGGGACTAGCATCAAGGGTGGGTTTCTGGACCCCACTCCAAGCACTGGTTTCCACCCCTGCTGCCTCACTCCTTCCTCCTTCTGAATCTCTGTCCTCTCTCCTCTCTAATCAGATGCCAACTGCCAATTCCAACTGCCAACTCTGAGCGGGCTTCCCAACATTCTAAACCTGCCTCACACTGTCACAGGGTTCTAGAATGTTCTGGAAGGTACTAGTAGGTTCCAGTGATGTCACAGGTGACAATGGGTGGCCACCATTTTGTGTCTAAGGCCCTCAGACAGAAGTTCCAGGGGTAGGGAAAATGGCTCCCTGACCCTGCATCAACACTAAAAAGTCTGGTGGTTTCCAAAAAGGAAAAATTCTAACAGGGTTTGAGGCAAAAGTGGGACAAAATAAATAATGATGAGGAGGGACCACCCAAAGGGCTGACAGGTCTAACAGTATGCATTAAGTGAAGTGTGACCACAAAAGAAAAAAAATAATTAAGTAGGCAATCCAGACCCAGAGCAATTCTAGCAATAAGTATGGCATCGTCCACATAAAGTAATACTGGAATGGACCGGGTGCCAATCTACGACATATCGGCACTATCCTCATTTATTGGCCCCTTTAAATTGTTAATATAGAGCAGGCTTCTTCCAAGTTGGTCCTGGAGGACCAGATCCATGCCAGATTTTTAAGATAACTACATTTATCTAAATGGGGATATGCTAAAAATGGATCACGCCCTCCAGGACCAACTTTGAAGATTTCTGATATAGAGGTTAAAAGCAAACGGGCCAATATACATCCTTGTTGGGCACCCCGCTTCAGATTAAAGTGATCAGTGCAACCTACCTTCCTTTTAATAATAATAAGTCACCCTTGTGTAGTCCTTCTGGCCAGATTATACAGTAAACTATCGGCCAGAATTCGTTATGGCCAAGCGGGTGAATGCACTGATGATATTGAGGTCAAATCAGGTATCAGACAAGGCTGCGTCCTTGCTCCACTGCTCTTCTCTCTTTTTATTAATGACATGGACTCTGAACTGAGATTGGTCTCCGCTGATGCACCACAAGCCGAGGGCCAAGCCATTCCTGTACTGCTCTACGCAGACGATATTGTTTTATTGTCTAGAACTCCAGTGGGTCTGCAGAGATTAATGGATAGTTTTTTTAGTTTTATCCAGGGGAGGAAATTAAAAATTAATAACTCCAAGACGTTTATTATGGCTTGTGGCAAGAAAAAAAAAAATCTGAGATCTTTCCAGTTTGTGGACCAAAGGATACATGTGGTGGATACAGTTTGCTATTTAGGCATCACTTTCAGTAGTAATGGCATGTGGGCACAGGAGATTTGTAACGTTAAGGCCAAGATGGGTAAAGCCATTTGTGGTGTTTTTAAATTTGCCTCAAAATTAGGAAGCCGGCGTCCTTGTGATATGTTGCACATTTACCAACTTAGATGTGTCTCTGTGGCCCTCTATGGAGCAGGGGTTTGGGGTCATTGTCGCCATGGAGACCTCCAGGTGGAAGAAAATAGCTTTTTAAAGAGGCTTCTTTGTCTTCCAACTTCAACCTCCACTGGACTGTCCCACCTTGAGGTTGGGCTGGAATACCTGACTGACCTTATGGGGTTAGGCCTACTAGTGACTTGGAGATCGATCTGGGCAAAGGAGGAAACTGGCTTCACTAGGAAAATTATCCAAGACTGCCTCCGTTTGGATAAACATAACCAGATCCCATGGCTTAATTACGTGATCTTATCCTATAGAGAGATATTCGATATGAATGTTTTGGTGGACTCTGCCAGGGCTGTAGATTCCTCAAAAAAGGAGCTAAAACTTACTTACTTGGGGACTAAATCCAAAGGGGCTCATTTATGAGCCCCTGCGTCACTTTTGCTCCACCGGTGCGTCACTTTTTGTGACGCACCAGTGGCGTAAAACATGCGCCATATTCACAAAGTGATGCATCTACCTAGATGCGTCACTTTGTAAACTCCTGCGCTACATTATACCTGCGTCAGGTATAATGTATGCAGGGTGGGCGTTCCCACGTAAGTAAGCATCGTAGAAGTGACGCAGTGAAATCTATGAGATTTCACTGCGCCACTTCTAGGGTGCAAATGCGTCAATATCTTACGCCTGCCTCACAGCAGGCGTAAGACTGACGCAGGCCCTTTCACATGGGGCTTGCCCCATGTGAAAGGACACATTGCTGGAGTTGCGGCGTCACTTTTGTGACACACTCCAGCAATGCGTCTCTTTTGCGCCTACAGATACGTCAGAAATACTGAAGTATCTGTGACTCCTTGCGACATGATGCGTCATACTGTAAATATGACGCATCATTGGAGTCGCAGGGAGGGAGCAGTGAAAAGTGACGCATCACTGTTTTCAAGCAGTGATGCGTCACTTTTCATAAATGAGGCCCAAAGTGTGTAGAGACATAACCCGCCCGATGGCTACTCACCAATTTTACTACTCCCTTAATCAGGCAAGTTTAGGTTTCGCCAAGTACCTAAAAGTGGTCACCAAACAATCTCATCAGTTTGTCCTCACCAGACTACGTCTAGGTATTGCCCACATTTTAGTGGCCTTTCCGTTGATTAATAATTACACGGCAATGCCCTGTCCCTGTGATGGGACTTCGAAGCAGAGCACCGAGCACTTTTTGCTTCTTTGCCCTCTGTATTTATATCTCCGAATTGCCTACCTCAAACCTCTTTTTAAAAAATATTCAGTGTCTAATGTCAGATCTGCGATGAGCCTTCTTTTTGCACTTGACGAACTGGATGTATGCTTTTTTACTGCGACCTTTATTTTGCAATCTGTGTCCGTCAGGAAAAGTATGATCTACTGAAATTACATGCGAAACGATACCCGTAGATGTTGTCCATCTGGCTCACCTCCCCCTCCTGCCCCATTTTTCTTATTGTTAACCAAATGTATTGTTATTTTAATATTTTATGTATTGTATTGTATTACTGATGCCATGTGCTTTTATGACTGTTTTTAAACAATCAAATAAAGTTTTGAAATGAATGAGTACAGAACATATGAACTTTAGCACTTGTTACCAGTGGTAAAGTGCCCAGAATCCTAAAGCCAGCAGAAATGAAGTCAGCAAAACAGGAGGTCAGAAAGCAAAATGTCAGGGGAAAACCACGCCAAGGCTGTCAGGTCTAACAAACAGTCACCTATAAGATGATGTCTCAGTGATTGTGGTCTATTGGGATGAGTGCCCTAAAAAAAATTAACTTTTCACAGTGAGAGATATCTGCATTTGTTGAGGCAGCTTACTTTACTTTCCAGCAATCAGTTTGATGGTACGAATTGGAGCTTTAAGGTGACTCAGTCACTGGGAATTAATAAACTCACAAGAGGTTCTTCTGATGAAATATTCGTGAATAGCATTCCGGATGTCTTGAAGTCCAGTTTGCACTGACTGTGAATGGGGGCTTAACACTTACAATATTCTTCCATAATGTACATTGGCTGCTGTATGAGTAGCTTATGAAAATCGGCCAAAATAAAAGCCTTCCTGGTTCTATATGCCATTTTGAATCCATGGTGCTTGAGTTGTTCACCCATCTCTCTAGCCAGGGCTCCAAAGTTTAGGGTTGCTATTAATGTTAACTCGCTCATGGTAATCGGTGAGGGCAGAGGTCAGAGTAAAACTAAGCTCTGCTTGGAAATATGCTGAGCTAGAAGAGCCAGCAGGCCAACTATTCTGACATCTGTGGGATCTCAGCATTAAATGCTGGATCAAAGTAGTCCTATAAAATGAACAATACAACAGTGTCTAATGCCCTCTGGCATTCCTCCAGGCATGCGCAATCAACTCCTTGGCACTTGAGCTGGATAGGATGTGCACTGATAAACCATAACACGTCAGCGACAATAGCAAACCCTGTCTGAAAAAGCATCTAGAATAAGGAAGATGGTGCATGCTATTTTGTGAAAATGAGTGGCCCTAGAATTTGAGGATCTGTTTGATGAAATCACATGTTACTTTCCGTGGATTTCCAGTCCCTGTGAGTTCCACGCACATGTTTGTATCTCCATTATGGCAAACGGCAGTGTGAGATGATTATAACTTAGACAGCAATTTATCCTGAATTTTCTTCTTCAAACATTCTTCCATTGAGGATACTTCAGAGCTGAGCCTACTGGATCACAGATTCCTGGTATTGCAGTATTTTCGCAACTGTCATGTGTATTTGTAGATGGACCAAACAGCGGCGCTAGCTATAAACCTACCAGAAAACAATATATACCCCCTGACTTGTATGTGGGTACCAAATATTAATAATTCTGCCCTTCTAATATGGGTCAGTCCTCTGAGATAATCTTGTTTTGTTAATCGTGGACTGTTCCCAAGCACCACAAACAGGCATGCACATATCCACACAGTAATGTACACAAAATATCTTACAGGCTACAGCATGCCTGTGCTTACAATCTATGCAGCCCCTGGGGTTTCCCTCTTTCCTAGCAATAAAGGTCTTCAATGGACAAAAAAAACAACCTATTGAATAACAATCAGATGTGCTTTTAGGATCTCCTGAATCTGCTGTTGTGTGGAGAGGCCCAGCAACCAGTTGGCCTCTGTGCACAACAAAATGAGAAATGCCTGATTGTTCTCAGTCTGGGAACCTTTGTCCTGTCTGTCTTAAACAGTTGTTCTTGTAGCTCAAACTGTGATCTGATTCGTCATTTTCAAGGTTGGTCCCCCTGAGTAAGGAGCTGCTGACATGAAGAGTCTAGGAAATCAACTTTGCGAGTTACCCAGGGGCATATTTACGATTTTTTCATGCAATGCCGGGCAGCAAGCAAAGCTGGCGCTTTGCATGAAAGGGAGACAGCTGAAATGTGCCTACAAAGGTATGGTGCATTCTGCTGTCTCCTGGCACTGGCATACTGTTTGCTGTATAGCACAAATGCAAGCACCATGATGCCAGTGTGTCTGTGTTACTGGCAGGAATATTTTGTGAAGGAAACGGTACCTTCCTGCATAAAAACAATCCTTAGAGGCATTTTCCCTTTCTATGGGCCTCATGTAGGTAGCCAAATACCGGTCGGTAACGGCCGATTTTCGGTAAATATGCCGTTACCGACCGGTATTCAGACAAGTGAGATGTAGGAGTCCAAAAACGACTTTTCGGTAAATATGAGGCGGTAAATACCGAATCATATTTACCGAATTCTAAAATACCGAATCAGATTTACCGAATACATACTTAACGAATCGGTAAATATGAAGTGGTAAATATGAAGTGGTAAAAATTAAAATGACATGTAGGAGCACTCGGTAATTAAAAAATCCAAGAAAATCGGTAAATAAGAGTCGGTAATTAACACGGATTGAAAGCAGGTGGTAACCATCAACAGTGCATATAAGCAATCCCAAAATGCGACAGCGTGGACAACATGGCCGCTATGTATGTCATTGCAAGGCGCCTACGTCTACAGGCAGCAGGACTGAGGGTTTGGCGACGGGAGGAACGCATCTACAGACAGCGCATCACACTATTCCACCTGACTGATGCAGAGATACATGAGAGGTACAGGCTACACCCCGAAACCATCATGGACTTAATCAGGGACCTTCACCCACTCCTGGACCAGCCAATAAGAAGGGCGCACGCCATACCCCCACATGTGCAGGTGCTCTGCAGCCTACATCTGCTGGCATCCGGCAGTTATCAGGTGGTGATAGCTGCGGTGGGTGGTGTATCCCAGAGTTGCCTGTCACGTTTCTTCAGGAAGTTCCTGGATGCCATGATGCAGAGAATGCACCACTACATCAGCTTCCCCAACACACAGGCTGCACTGCAGAAAACAAAAACAGACTTTTATCACATGGCACAGTTCCCCCATGTCATCGGCTGTATTGATGGTACACACATCCCAATCTGTCCACCAGCTGACACAGAGCACATCTACAGGAACAGGAAGTCCACCCACTCCATCAATGTGCAGGTGATCTGTGATGCAGGGAACATCATCACAGATATTGTTGCAAAGTTTCCTGGGAGCACCCACGACTCGTACATCTTCCAGAATAGTGGGATCTACACACGACTGAGTGCCGGAGAATTTGGAGAGGGATACCTGCTAGGTGAGTAACAGTGACGCCCCTTGCAACCTGCAAATCATAGTGTAAAGAGGCATGTGACTGATGTTTCCCTTTAACTCATCTAGGCGACAGTGCATATGCATGCCGGTCATTCATCCTCACTCCCTACCTACACCCAGCAACCCAGAGTGAGAGACGATACAACGTGGCACACAAAACAACACGCAATGTGGTGGAGCGCACGTTTGGACTACTGAAGAGCAGGTTCCGCTGCCTCCACAAGAGCGGAGGCGCACGCCAGTACACACCCATCACCTGCTGCAAGATTATTGCCACTTGTGCAATGCTGCACAACCTTGCCACGAAAAAAGGTACAGATGTGGAACTAACATATTTTGAGGACAACGAGGATGAGTCAGGCCAGCCACAGGGCAACGCAGCTAGAGTGCCAACTGCAATCGATGGGAGAGAGAGACGGACAGAGATCACATGCAACTATTTCTGAGTAAGTAAGGGGACACAGCCAGTTGTGATTAGTCATGACGTAGTTTTAATGTGGCACCACGCCATGAACACATGAACAAGCCAATCTGGCAATATACCATCTATACAAGGAGTATGTCCAGGGTTACGTCACCCATTGGGAAGTGGCTAAGCAGGGACACATCAATGTTTGCGCATACGCGCTGCAGTGGTGGATGGCACGGCCTGTGCATCCTCACTAGAGCCAACCCCAAGCCGCCTGCTGCTCCTGCGTCCTTCTGGGACGGGGGGTGTGATGCTGCTCCTGCTGCTGGTGTCGATGCTCTCCGCAGCATCCCCTGCAGCAGTTGTCGACGCCTGACTAGTAAATAGCACCCCTAGTGCACTTGTCACCTGCACCATCCCCCGAGACAGGTCGCTGCAGCAGTGTGTTAGGCCCTCCTGCATCGTCACAGAGCGCCGGCACAGTAGAGAAGTCGCAGTTGCCAGACGGTTGAGTGCCCTGTTGGTAGTGTCCCTTCTCTGCCGTTCCCGGCGCCGTGCCTCGATGTCAGCATCTAATTTGCTGCACAACTGCTGGATTGACTGGGACATGTCCCGAATGCCCGCAGCCATGCCGCTGATGTTATTATCCATGTTGACTAATGTAGTTTTCATCACCCGCATGTGCCTCTGGACTGTCATGACTGCCTTTGTTTGCAGGCGCTGTTGTTTCAACATTTGGCCCTCGAGACCCAAGAAGACACCATGGCCGTCAATGGGTGCTGGTGGACTCTGGACACGCGACCTGCGGCGCCCTCTTGCTCCCGTCTGTGCTGCCTGTGAGGTGTGGGGCACAGTGGCATGGCTCCCTTCCTGGGGCCTGGTGAGTTCTTCAGGGCCCATGCTGTCGTCTGACGAGGTGTCTAAGGCTCGTAGCCTGGCTGCTGGACGCCTCCTCATTCCCACACCTGCAAGCGGAGATGTGGCCGGTGATTCAAACATGAGTGGCGATGCTGGCTCTGGGTGAGGTGATGCTGGCTCTGGGTGAGGTGATGCTGGCTCTGGGTGAGGTGATGCTGGCTCTGGCTGCGGCGAGGCTGCCTGTGTTGGTGGTGCGGCTGCCAGTGGGCCTGCTCCCTGGTCTGAACTTGTGCTGGCTAGAGGTGATATTTGTGGCCGGTGTGCCGTCTCTCCTGCAGCATGCCCTGTCCTGCATGATGTCACATCTGTGGACAGAAATACAACATTGGCTCAGTGTCCCCGAAGGGCTGCATTGAAAGCGTCACAATAAATAATTTCACATTCCAAAATGTCCTCTGTCTCCTTGTGCCTCGAGTGCGTGACATGCCTTGTTGCCCTGTAACATTTACGTCATGGTTGGTGTTTCCCTGACTACATCTCCCGGAATGCATTGCCTGTCTGCACTGACACGTGTGGACTGCAGTGTGATTCTCGTTTCACAATGGGGGATGTGGGATAGGGATAGGGGGTGCTACATTGCTGTGCTTTCGTCTTACCTTGTTGTGTGGCGGCTCTGGCAGAGCTGTCGGCGTCCCCAAGACCCACGACGCTCTCTTGCTCGATTGTGGCCCCCACCAGCTCCTCCAGTTCGGTGAGGGCAGGTGCCCTGTTGGTTCCACCTCCAGTCTGGCTGGCCTCCTTCTGGATGTCGCCCATCTTCCTCTTGGTTACAATCCTCAGGTCATACCAGCGCTTCTTTAGGACCTCTATGTCCCTGTGGGTCACTCCCACAGCATTCACATGGGCCTGGATGGCCAGCCATATGTTGCGCTTTTCAGCCTCAGGCACTTGCAGGGATTGCCTTCCAAACAGCTTCTGGTGCTGCTTCACCACCTCCTCCACCAGCACCTGGAGTTCCTTGGGGCTAAATTTCAGCTTCCTCCTCCTTTCCCCTCCGTCTCTCTGTGTTCTCTGGCTGGACATGATGTTCGTTTTCCCGCTCGCACAGGCACCGGCTCCCTGCCTCTCCTCTGCACTCCAAGCCTCTCCAGGGTCGGCTAATTATGTACACCTGCCTGGGTGTGGCCACTTCCTGGTTGGGTGGGCTGTGGTTGCACAGGATTAGCTGTTTCGTCAAGTCATGTGATTTTATTTACCGATTCCGTACATACCGATTCGGTATTTTCCGATTCGGTAAATACCACCTCGGTATTTTCCGATTCGGTAAATACCACCTCGGTATTTACCGATTCGGTGAATTCCGATTCGTGATTACCGAATGTTACCGAATCGGTAAATGTTACCGAATTTTTACCTACATATAACTTACCGATTCTAATTTACCGATTCGGTACGGCTCGGTATTTAAGAAACGGTAAAATTTATTTACCTACATGAGGCCCTATGTGTGCTGCGGAATGCAGTATGCATAGAAAGAGAAAGTAACGCGGAGAAATAAAGATATTTCTCCTCATTATGCCTGGTTCAAGGAGGCGTGGCATACTGATGTATTCCCAGGTTAACTAGCTTTAGTAAATCTGTAAATGCGCCAAGACCCAAGGGTTAATGCATGGGAATGCCCATGCTCCACCAATGGAAGGCCTTCCCAACACAAAGTAACGCAAGGCAGGACTATGTGCCAAGTTGCCTTACTTTTTGTTTACTAAACCACACAAAGCCACACAAGATGGCTTTGCATGGCTTAGTAAATACCCAAAAAATGTTTGCATTGTGGATGTACCACAAAGGAGACGCAACCTTGTTGCAAAATCTTAGTAAATCTGCCCCCCCGTGCACCAGGATTTTTTACATTTATTTAGAGGTAATGATTTATGGATTCCATGTGTGCTTCCTACATTTCAGTCCGTTTTCTGTGTTTTCAATCATAAAGATCGCGAACATCAAGGTTTACGAACCTGTCACGAAGTAACAATTCTTCTGTGGGAAATATTGCATTCGCCCATTATATGTAAATTTTTCATGACAGTGGCGAGATTGCAGATTATCTGTTTGCAAACACAGTATAAACCATATAACCGTGTTTTATGAACTCCATTGCATTTTTCATTGATCTAATTTTCAAGAGTTTTTTCTTTGCAATCATCTAGGAATCGCTAACGGTGTGCAGTTCTGATATCCAAGGGGGCTGGTTTGTCACTATATTTTGCATTCTATTAACATTTATGGTGCATTTTGATTTGTATCTTTTTTGGTATCTGACCATCTTTTTTTATACATACACAGATACTTAAAACGTGTTGTAAAAAAGTGTTTACAAGTCCCACAACCCTGGGGCATATTCAGAAGGGGTTATCGCCACCAGAATGTCACTTTTGTTTGACGTTCTGGTAGCGATAACCCCTTTGCCTTATACATAAGGAAGCGTTACATGTGGCTTAATGTCACTTTGTAAATAATGCCCCCATTGATGCACCACTTAGTGTGAAAGGGGCGGGTAATGGGTGTTGCATTAGATGTTCAGCCGCAACACCCATTGCTTTTTGACGCTGCCCCCTGTTTTCAAAGCTGGTGTAAATGGGGCAGCGCCAAAAGTAAGGCCATGGAAAACTTGGTCTTATACTGGTGCAAAGAGAAGAAATTATGAATTTCTCCTCATTTTTGCTGTTTCTATGTGTGCTGCATTTTGCAGCACATAGAAAGAGCAAATCGCCATTAGTGATTGTTCATGTGCAGGAAGGTGTCCCTTCCTGCGCATAAACAATCATTAAATAATGACGAGTTTCAACTTCTATGTGTGCTGCAGCACACATAGAAGTTGCAGATCGCAATTAGTGATTGTTTATGTGCAGGAAGGGACACCTTTAAGTGTAAGCCTACTTCGACCAGTAATGAGAGCTACTGTCCAAGGGGCATATTATCAAGCCAGGCAATAAAATTATCGTGTGAAGGACATCTAACCTGAGCTTCAATTGGAATTCCATAGAGCATATTATCAAGCCCATTATCGGCGTTTTAGCGGCAGTTTTCTGCCGCTTAAGCGGCGATAATTGTATCGCCTGGCTTGATAATATGCCCCAATATTTGTTAAAGGAAGCTTAAGCCAAACTTGTCAGGCACATGTTATGCTCCAAGGTTCTCGCAAATTCGACCAAAGTTTAATCTGAAATAACTCCTGGGTTGTTTTAAATGAAATGCACTGCTGAGTTTATGAGTTGGCAAGTCAGTTTACTAATTGAATGTCCCCTGGTTGTAAAACTAAATAAATATGCCACCACCTATCTGAATAACATATACAAAAAGCTTTTCAAAAAGATTGGTGAGCGTTAGCAAATCATGAAGAAAATAAATGTAAATATATAAACTGATTTATTGATTTTATTCTCTAAACGCTCTGGGCTGATATACACTATACTCGGATTCAGCGGTTTAGGATGACTTGCAAAAGTGTATCAATAAATCAGCTCAGCAATTTTTCCCCACTAAAGCAGGAACACATTTTTGATCAGAGTATTTGAAGATTCTCTCACTTCTGCCTCAGGCACCCATCACATTATGGAGGGCCTCTCGGTCTCACAGCCGTATTGCTCAATTATTTACCAAGAAAGTTTTGCTGCTGTGGGAAAAAAATACGAAGCAGATGAGGCCCAAAATAGCGCTACATACTATGAACGCGTTCACGTTCGTGCGTTTATGGGTGCATGCGCGCGCGTAGGAAGAGCAGGCATCTTAAACGTGAAGGGGCAGATTTACAAGCGGACGCGCTAGAGGACTCTAGACGGTAACCTTTTAGCGAACGGAGCGCCTGGTAAAGGGCTCCCAACTCTGTTACTTAATCATTGTCCTGTTACTTATAATTCCTGTGGAAAATCTTGCGATGCTCACAGTCTGAACGTGCTTACATTTGCATAAAATGAAACTTTGTGTATTTTAAATTGTCGCCGCATATTTGTTGAAGTCAATTTTAAAAAAGCACTTACCCTGCCCCCACCCTCACTTGCACAACAGCACAGGTCAGCGTCTTCCCCGGTCCACCACGGATTGTTCCGGTTGAGTGGAGAGAAGGATACGCGGACCGGAAGTGCTGCAAATTGGCACCGTGAAGTTTAGCGGTCTAGCTGCCATAACACTCGCTTAAAAACCCATGCACGCCTCGACGCGCAGCGGACGCGCTAGGGGACTCTAGACGGTAACCTTGTAGCGAACGGAGCACCTGGTAAAGGGCTTCCAACTCTGTTACTTAATCATTGTCCTGTTACTTATAATTCCTGTGGAAAATCTTGCGATGCTCACAGTCTGAACGTGCTTACACTTGCATAAAATGAAACTTTACGTATTTTAAATTGTCGCCGCATATTTGTTGAAGTCAATTTTAAAAAAGCACTTACCCTGCCCCCACCCTCACTTGCACAACAGCACAGGTCAGCGTCTTCCCCGGTCCACCACAGATTGTTCCGGTTGAGTGGATGGAAGGATACTCGGACCGGAAGTGCTGCAAATTGGCACCGTGAAGTTTAGCGATCTAGCTGCCATACCACTCGCTTAAAAACCCATGCACGCCTCGACGCGCATCGGACGCGCTAGAGGACTCTAGACGGTAACCTTGTAGCGAACGGAGCGCCTGGTAAAGGGCTCCCAACTCTGTTACTTAATCATTGTCCTGTTACTTATAATTCCTGTGGAAAATCTTGCGATGCTCACAGTCTGAACGTGCTTACACTTGCATAAAATGAAACTTTACGTATTTTAAATTGTCGCCGCATATTTGTTGAAGTCAATTTTAAAAAAGCACTTACCCTGCCCCCACCCTCACTTGCACAACAGCAGAGGTCAGCGTCTTCCCCGGTCCACCACAGATTGTTCCGGTTGAGTGGAGGGAAGGATACTCGGACCGGAAGTGCTGCAAATTGGCACCGTGAAGTTTAGCGGTCTAGCTGTGATACCACTCGCTTAAAAACCCATGCACGCCTCGACGCGCAGCGGACGCGCGCAGCAGACGCATGCAGCGGGCGCGCCGCCGGCGCGCCCGGCTGCGCCCGTCCGCACCAGACCGGGCCCTGGGGCCAGTCCCAATGCCCCCATCCCCCCCCTCCTCCGATACTCTAGGGAACATCTACTCCACTTATCAAACACCCCCAAGCCTTCATGCTCCCACTCCATCACACTCGAAAAATTACACCACAAATGCGCCCACTGCCCTTTCGAACTCCCAGAGAGTACAACCCCCCACTCAGCAAGGAACCCTTTCAAAATGGCACTACTTAACTGCCGTTCCCTACCAAAATACACCACAGACATAACTTTGCTATTACATGACTCAGTTTTCGATGTCCTGTTCCTCATGGAAACATGGCTAACCTCAAGCTCAGACCCTTATACCGTGCAGGCTCTACCCCCGGGATACCTGATCCAGCGCCTAGACAGAACTAGGGATTGCAATCATCTTTAAAGATCACTTACTCTGCCGTTTCCTGGACAGCCCCCTCCTAGACTGTGAAAATGCCCACTTCATTATTGAATTCACTCCCTCACTTTCTTTTTCCGGCATCCTCATATATCGCCCCCCCGGAGCACAAGGCCTATTCCACACGTCCCTAATAGAATCTGTCTTCTCCCTTGCTAGCACCTCACCTAATTGTAACCTCCTCGGAAATTTTAATCTCCATTTTGAGAACCCGTCAGCCACTGCAGCTAATGACCTCACACAAGACCTAGCAGCCTACCAGCTGCATCTGAAGACTCAGCAAGCAACACACATCAAAGGCCACCTCCTCGACCCAATTTTTTCCAACATAACTCAGTTAGAATGCAGGGCTCCCACCCCCCTCCCCTGGTCAGACCATTTTCTAGTTCCGTTCCTCTGGCACCCACTTATCACAAGCTCACATCAACCATTACCTCGCATCCAAGCTCGTCCTTGGCCAAAATTAAATATAGAAGACTGGACGCGTGAACTTGAAGCATCTGAACCCGGACATGACCCCAACCCCTCAGCCGCAAATCAAAAATTCTTCTCATGGATCGAGAACACGTTAGACCTAGTACTACCAAAAAAAGATACACAAAAGAAAACTGGACCGAACAAACTCCCCTGGTTCACCCCAGAACTTCGAAAGTTAAAACAACACTGCAAAAAGCTTGAAAGAGCTTGGATGAAAGACTTTGCCTGCGAAAAAAAAAACATATATAGGTCCTCTATCGCCTCCTATAAAACGGCAATAAAAGCGACCCAAGCTGCATACTATGAGGAAAAAATCCTCTCCTCATCCAACTCCTCTAGAGAAACCTTCCAAATCGTAAAAAAACTCCTGAAAGTCCCCGATCCTCCTCCACCCCCCGACCCATCGGGCCAGCGTTGCGAGGAATTAGCAGAATTCTTCCACACCAAAATTCAAAACATTCTTAAATATCTTCCACTCAACAACAACGAACCTCAATGCGAACCCCTCATATCAATTCCTCAGGATGTCTCCCATCACCTGGAATCATTCAAACCACTCACAGTAGATCTCCTTCCCCCTATCCTAGATTCAATAAAGAGCGGTTCCCCGCTCGACGCCGCTCCACTTAATATCCTGAAGTTAGTAACACCCACCATCACCCTCCCCTTCACTAAACTAATTAATGCCTCTCTATCACAGGGCCTGGTCCCACAAGACTGGAAAAAAGCTATGGTAAAAGCACTACTAAAAAAAACCCATCTTGACCCCACAGAGATGGTCAACTTCCGCCCCATCTCCCTACTCCCAGGAGTCAGCAAGGTGGCAGAGAAATATGTCAATCAACTGCTCTCCACTCATCTCGAATCCTTCAGAAGACTCCACTCCTCTCAAACTGGCTTCCGCCCTGGCCAGGGCACAGATACCGCACTCATAGCGGTAGTGGAGGAGTCCAGAAAGATCTTAGACTCCGGAGGATCTTCAGCCATCATCCTCCTGGACCTAAGTGCATCCTTCGACACGGTGAATCACCAAACGCTGGTGCACCGTCTCGAAAAAGGAGGAGTGAGAGGCACGGCCCTAGCATGGCTGAAATCTTTCCTGGAAGAAAGAACCTTCCAAGTGTTCGAAAGCAACACACGATCCCAATCAGTGCCGCTTCACTGCGGTGTTCCCCAGGGCTCGTCCCTAAGCCCCACACTCCTTAATATATACATGTCCCCTCTGGCGGAGATAGTAACCCCCTTTGGAGTCAAAATAGTTACTTACGCAGATGACACACAACTAATTGTAGCACTTAACCCGTCAGAACACTCCTCGGCGAATCTTTGCACCTGCCTCAAAGAAGTAGATAGTTGGATGAGTGCATCACACCTCAAACTCAACGGCGAAAAGACGGAGCTCATGCTGCTCGGGAACCAACCATCCTTTAACCCTAACTTGCTATGGCCTACTTGCATGGGACCAGCCCCTACGGCAAAAAAAGAAATAAAAAGCCTGGGCATCTGGCTCGATCACGAGCTTACCTTCAGAACCCAAGCCAGAAAAACCGCTGCCACTTGCTATGGTCTCCTTCGAACCACACGTAAAATACTGCCCCTCCTACCCGACCACTCAAAAAAGCTCTGATACAGTCGCTTGTTCTCTCCCGGCTGGATTACGGTAATGCCCTGTATTTAGGCGCCCCCCATATCGGTCGTCGCCAGGCTCCAAATGGTTCAGAACTCGGCAGCAAGACTTCTCACTAACACAAGCAAACGCTGCTCAGCCAAACCCACCTTAAAAACACTCCACTGGCTCCCAGTACAGGAGAGAATACACTTTAAAGCCCTATGTATTACGCACAAAAATATGCAGGGCAAGGGCCCCCCGATCATCAAGAACCTGATCAAACCATATAAAGCCACCAGAAATCTGCGTTCTGACGATCTCTTCCTGACCGACACACCCAGAATCAAAAAGACACGGGCAGGCGAACGCCTTTTCTCATACAATGCATCAAAGCTCTGGAATGCCCTCCCTCTATCCATCCGGAAGGAACCTAATCACCTTACCTTTCGCAAGCATTTGAAAACCTGGCTATTCCCATAACCGCATCCTCCCTCTAGCCACACTCCGCAGCGCTGGGATGCTCCCGGGTAGCCATGCGCTATACAAGAACTACTTTCATTTCATTTCATTTCACAAGCCCTTTGCGCCTCCTTGCGCCGCCATTGCGTCACTTTTTTTGACGCAACAGCCGCCCAAACAATTCAGCCTATTTACAACGTGACGCATCTAAGGAGATGCATCACGTTGTTAAGCCCTGCGTCACATTATACCTGCATCAGGTATAATGTATGCTGGGTGGGCGTTCCCACACAGGAAGGACTCGTAAAAGTGGCGCAGTGAAATCTACAAGATTTCACTGCGTCACTTTTAGGACGCCACTGCGTCAAAACCTAACACCTGCTTGAAGCAGGCATAAGGAGTGACGCAGTACAGTAAGTATAGGCCTCAAAATACATTTCTGGAGTTACTTCATGCTTGTGACACAACTCCAGCAATGCGTGACTTTTGGGCCAAAAGATGCGTCAGAATTTCTGACGCATCTGTTAATCCATGCGCCATGGAGCACTGTATTGTAAATACAGCACATCCATGGCGCTGCAAGGACATTTGCCGGTGGCGCAAGGAAACTGACGCATCTTTGAAGATGCGCCAGTTCCTTGTAAATCTGCCCCGAAAGGTTTAGAAACCTTCGCCTAATAGGGATACGTTGACCTTCTAAGTCACATTGATAAATATTTTTATTGTTTTTTGGGTTTTTTTTTCATCCAAAATCCTTTCTTTCCTAAATTCTTGGCCATCTCCGAGGTGGGAGGGGGAGTAAAGTGCAACTAGTTGGTCAGGCCCCTGACCATCTGGGCAAGGGGTTGGCACCAAACAACAGAATCTAATTTTTCTCCAGGTTACTTTGTACAGAGTTGGCCTTAAGCCATCCCCTCACTGCTACCACGCAGGCTGCAAATTATGACTTGTATTTCGACGCATTGTTGTCATAAGTCAGCAGAAGCTGGATGTCATCTGCATAGGAAACCACTTGATTGGTTCAATTAGGTATGCCAGCAAAGTCTTGTACATATTAAAAAGTGTTGGGCTCAGGGCCGAGCCCAGAGGTATTCCACACTTGGGAATCTTCACCTCAGAAAAAAACGGCTTAAACCACATGGCGTGTTCTCCATGATCCAGAAATCTATTGAAGAGTAGAGAGTATAAGCAAAGTTATAGCTAAATCAAAGTTGGTGACCTTTGGGTCTGTTACAGTAATGGGTGCACTGACCCATGCTCCAGCTATTCCAGGTTTCTCCATGACTCATTGATTCCTACTAGAGCACTGCACTTTCTTTAGCTTTTGGTATTTTCAAAGGGCTCCCCAGCCTTTTATTAAGATTGTCAATTATTGTGTATGGCCATGATTTGTAATAACATACCAATGTAAGTCAGCACTGAAAAGACAGCAGTTGTGGAAGATGAAAATGTTCCAGTCATGAAAGAAATGAATGAGAAATTATAACTCTTATTAGCCATTGCGTAGTGCAGTAGCATCCATTAAATATCTATTACCTGCGGAGACAGCACTCAAGCTGCACAGTAGCATCTATAGTGCAAATATTGCCCCACACCTTAATGTGAACAGTACAATCAAACACAACTTTCTGAAAACGGGGTGATGTTTGCAACCTGACAGCAATTAGACATAACAGAATAAAAAAAAATGCAAGAACTATATTTGGTTAAAGAGAAGTACTACAATTATTTGTGTCTACTTCTAACCATCTTCAATGTAAATACGATCAAACCTGTCTCATCATTCCAACCACATGACGTATGCACTGTGTAAAAGTGTCATTGTTTCTCTTTCTTTCCTTTCTTAGATCCTTTCAATTCTCCAGGGCTGTTTATGCACCCCTCTGTTAAACATAGGAGGCGATAAAACTGTACCATTGAAACAGTTTTAATGTATTTTCTTATTTTTTTGCACTAATTAATTTTATACTACATTTCATAATTTATATGACAACGTTATTACCCACATTGTACAGTCTGTGGACAGTCCATGTTCTAGCGTCATTTTAGTTGAATAACGGAATTGTAGCATGATATTGCTGTAAATACCTCATTTGTCCTTTTGTGCCCTAGAAACTATTTTCCTGGATTTTCACCAATGATTCTTTTTATCAAACCTCAAGATGTTGTCCCTCTCCATAAGCATAACCATGGCTGAAAACCAAGTACATGCAGCCTGCTGTAAGGACTACGCGTAATGACTGTCATTGAAACACTTGGAGTGGGCTGTAATTGCTACTTAGCCTGCCTTCGGCCCTTTGCCACAGTATGGCTACACATGATTGGACTGCAATGCAGCATAATGGCTGCCATAGTGATTGGCTGAAGTACTTGTCACCCCAAGAACAAAAGTGTGACGCATATTTCATTATTCTGCCTTAGCTCAGGTGAGAGCTGTGCCTCTTTGCACAAAGCCCCCTTCGACTGTGCATTTAAACCTTAAAACATATTTGAATGCCTATGCCAATTACTCACTTTATTGATGTTAGAAACAGTGAGGTTGCTCTAATGTGTTTACCACCCCATAATTTGAGACCATAGCTTTCAAATGTGTGCTCAACATTTGTCTGCAATAAATGCCTACTGCTGCATACCAATTTTAAATGTAAATTTTCAAAATGGCCAAAGTGGTTTGCCAAGATTACTGTCTATTTCAGCTATTAGGTTGAGCTATATATAAATCTGTTCTACTTGCACACAGGGAAAAATAAATAATTTTCAAAAGCAACTGTTAGATGGAAAGTTTCCTTCAGGGCTCCTGAGACTGTGATCCCATACTATTCGGCCCAAATTTATCAACCTTTCATACAATGCAGCAAGACACCTTGCAGCGATGCGTGAAAGGGAGAGGGCAGGAATGACCGATATTTAACATTATATGGAGCATTCCCATCCTCTCCTTGAACTGGTGCTGCCTTGTGCCAAAACAGGCACCCTTGCACTATCGTGCAAGGGTGCCTGCGTTGTAGGGTTGACTGTGTGCAGGAAGAGGCACCAACTGGATAAAAGCAATCCTCTTAGGCTTTTTCCCTCTTTCTAAGTGTGCTGTCCCCTGGGAAGGCATAGCATTTTGACGCATTCCAGGTCTACCACTCATGGTAAATCTGGGAATGAGCTAAAATCCATAGGTGAATGTGTAGGAACACCCACTCTCCACCCATGGAACACCTCCCTAGCACAGAATAACATAAGGCAGTGATTTGTGATGCCTTGTGTTACTCCATATTTACCAAGCACCACAGGACTACATAAGGTGGCCTTGCGTTGCTTGGTAAATCAGGCTTTAGGGTTGCTTTGCACTTGCATTACCTTGCGTGATGCAGGTGCAACACAACAATATGATAAATCCGGCCCTTTGGTTTTTCTGTGTAGTCAGAGTGTTTTTTTTTTTTTTTCCTCCAGTGATCCAGGCAAACATGTGAATTCATGGGGCATGGGCAAGCCTGATGGCAGAGTAGACTATCCTTCCGGAGCTCACGCTGGCAGAATCAAAATCATGCTATAATCTTGCACAAACTGAGCCCCTTGCTGATGCAGACTATTAGTCTTCCCATCTGGACTGCCGCCGGTTTGACCCCCCCTGAAATTGGACCGTTGTCTAGTGCTCACAGGGTCGAAGCAGGGTGTGGCAGTTAGGCCAGGTATTCTAGGATGGCTGACAACACTTGAGCTGACCATGAGGAGCCATTCGTTGCGGCGGCCTGCCAGGCTTGTGGCACAGCATGCAGCGG
Organism: Triturus cristatus; assembly: GCF_964204655.1. NCBI lineage: Eukaryota > Metazoa > Chordata > Amphibia > Caudata > Salamandridae > Triturus > Triturus cristatus. Next base: position 242,606,812 of record NC_140582.1, read on the forward strand.
GGTCTCAGGCCAAGAAGAGACCCACTGCTGGATGAGGAGGGAAGAAGAGAGCAGCGATCTAGATCTGACACAACTGCAGAGGTGAAACGCAGTGCAGCAGTGGCTGAGAGCTGGAGGCAGCTTCTGGCCCACGTGGTGAGACCTGAGGCCATCGACGTGGCCTGCAAGGAGACCTTGAATTGAGTGGAGATGGGAGGAAGCCCCAGGGATGAAGGCAGTGAGACGTGGCTGGGATAAAGATGGCCATTGCAAAGCAGGCAGCACCCGGGGTCCATGCTTTCTGGGGTAGCTCTTGGTCCGATCGTGGAATTTGCAATGTGGGACTGAGACCCAACCCCTACTGAAGAGGCCTGCCTAGGGGAGGGACCACAGGCCTGTCTTGTGAAACCAAATACCCAGTGGCCCCCATGCGGAGGTGAGATAGGGGTGGTGAGTGATTGCTTGGTCCGATCGGATCCCAGATGTTGTAGGGCTGAGATCTGACTCCCACAGACAAGGCCTACCTGGAGGAGGGACCACAGGCCTGCCTTGTGAAGGTGAATGCCTAGAGGCCCCTATGCGGAGGCGGATTTGGAGTGAGGCATGATCGCAGTCAATAGGCCCCAACCAACTTACACGCTGGGGTAGAATAGCGGTTTGGAGGCCCTGGTCTGTGTGATTGGACTCTGTTTGAGCTCATGGGGGCAGAGACTTTCACAGCTTTGTTCTGGGGGTCTCCGATGGTTATGCTGCAGATGCCGACGGGGACCTCCAATGGAGGTCTATTGGCGAAATGCACTGTGTGACCTGCCCCTGGGATGAAAAGCTACTGAACTGTTGTGGGGGTCACTTTCCTGCCACACAGCTTAGAACTCCAGTATAACAATAGGGAAGGAGAACAATGTAAAGCTGGCACAGTCTAATACATTTGTAAATTATATACATGCATTGAACCCAGGGTAGGCGGCCGATGGCCCCAGAGCATAGCGGTAGTGATCAATGTCCCGGCCCCCACTTTCGCAGAACTCTTGGTCGAAATCAAGGACTCCCAGGAGTAAGAGGTGATAAAAAAGGACTCAGTGGCCATAGAGGTCAATCTCATAACGGCAGATCTTCGGTAGGTGCTAGAGAGTGTCACCCTGGAGGAGGAGCACAATATGGAACTACAGCAGGAGATGAGAGTGCTAAAAAAGACATTCTCTAAGCTGTGACAGATAATAGAGGACCTGGAGGTATAGCCTGAGGACTCAGAGGGCGTATCATGCCGGACCAGGCTTTGATTTATTGGAGAGCAGAGGGGCGATCTTCTGAACTCTTCCTGGAAGACTGGATTACTCCGCCACCACAACTGGGGGCTCCCCCCATGGCAACAATTGCATGCTTGTTTAATTTCAGGGCGGCAACACTATCCTGTAGCATGTCTGGGTGCGGGGACAGCCCCAGTTTGAAGGTAGGAACATCTCAATTTTACCCGATTATCCTAAAAAAGTGCAGGACCTCCGCAAGAACTATTAGTCCAGAAAAGACTGCGAGACCAGAACTTGAAATAGAGCTTGATGTACAGTGCCTAGCTCCGAGTCCTGCATGGGGGGAAGCCTCTGTTTTTTCCTATGCCTGAGGAGACGAATAATGGGGTGTGCACGCTGAATAATGCCCTACACTGGAGCAACATGAGTAGGAAGCGGACAACACAGAGCGTGGTGCAACAGTCTACCTGCTTACTCAGTTGGAACTTGTGATCCACCAGCTTTGAAAGCCCTCGAAGGTTTGGACAGATGGCGGTATATCCTGATGGTACCCTCATGGATATGGACATTGTACCCAACACAAGGGAATCCTTGTTACAGCAGATGAGTGACCCTGGATCCCGCATCAACAGCCCAGGTGCGGGACTGCCTTGACCCTGCTTTGATAATGTGCAAGTACCTTGAAAATGTAGGAGAGGTGAAACTCATTCATTCACTGAGGTGAACTTGGCGGTTTGGCTGCCACCACCTGCATGCATTTTATGGGCTTATTTCCTGTAATCTGAAGTGGGCGGAACTCGTGGAGTTTTACACCACGGAATCCTGTGGAGTCACATAAAATCTCAGTGAGATTCCTTGGAGTTCAACCCATTTGTTGACATGCTGTGTTTCACTTTCACCACGTTTACCCGGCACACCCATATCTGTAGAAGGACACCTTCCACTTCACCAGAGCATGCTCGGAAGCTAGGACATCTGCCTCTATCTGTGAAAGACCTCAGATCTGGTCAGCATCACTGCTGCCCTGCTTGACACAGAGGATATACAGAGTACGTTGTAACTAACATCTTTAGAGCCATGAACACCAGAGTTAGTACAGTAGGAAGCAATGGATGGGCCCAATGACACCTCACGTGCTGACTTGTGGCATTCCTGGGAGCAGAGGCAACGTTACTGGTATGAAGCACAGCATATAGTAGCTGTGATTACAACAGAACCACCGTACACCCGCAATAAGCCGCCTCTTACCATTCCACAGCAGCAGCTAATCCTGTACCCACCAACAGGTTCTTGAACAACAGACAAAGTGCAGACTCTTCTTGTGAGGCTGCAAAGTCAAGAGTGTGACCTTCAATCAGTCAGGGATGTTTCAGCCAATAACAGTAAGCATGCTGGGACTTGTATTTTCACTGCCCCTTTTAAAAAACAGTCATGTGAGTCATTTCATGTTTAATTCTCTTGTCTAAAAATGCAGGACTGCCTCAAAGTAAGCATCATAATATGGATCAAGTTTACTGTAGTCTAACAAATCCAAAGGATTGAGGGAAGCTTGAAGACTGGGGCTGTCCCGCCCCTTAATCGGAATCTATCACTAACTGGAATGTGAACAGTCATGTATGCAAGTTTTGCACTTTTAGTTTGTAGCATGTTCACTTCTAAAAACGCAACGACGGTGGGTAGTTAAACATCAATGATTGAGTTGGAGAAATATTTGAACATATACAAGAGAATAAGAACCCTGGGGGACTAATCTATTAAAGAGGTGTAGTCCGAAATATGCTGTCAAACTTACTGTTGTTGCTACATTTAGCAAGGCGTCGTGCCCTTATGTGCGGACGTTGAGTGGTTTCAACCAAGAGTATTGGTGAGTTGTTAAAAGTATTTTTCAAATCCCTTTGTCTCAGTAGCGGTTTGTGTGCTTGCCAAGCGGCAGGCTTGGGTAGGTAAGGGGTGTGGAGGGGTATAAGGGTGGCTGGTGATTTTTTTTTGTTTTTTAAACTTGCCTGCAGCTGTCCCAGATGCGCTCTCTTATCTTTAGCAATCCCCGTCGCGCTCCCTTGCTCCTCTTCACTGCAGGAAGGCACGAGCTCCCAGCATGCCCTGCAGCCAAACCTGAAGCTGCTCTCATGCATAAGATCAGCTTCAGGATTGACCTGAGTGCCCTTGATTTGCACTCCAGGCCACACTGTGAGTCTGCCCGCTCTCTCCAATACAGCTGCGTTGCTGGGTTGGAGAGAGCTTTCACTGCGCATGTTGGTTTGGCCGGCCTGAGACGGCCGGCCAAACTGTCATGCACAGTGACGGGAGTGCACTACCACTCCCCTCAGTGTCTGTCACTCCCAGGACCCGCCACCAAGACTCAGCAGTCAGCAGGAAAGGAAAAATAAAACAAGTGGTAATTGTCGTTTTATTTTTCCTTTCCTACCGCTTTTGTGGGGCGATGCTCCTCTGCCATAGCGGAGGAGCCGCTGCTGCTTTATCTCCAATGCACTGTCAATGAGGCCACTAAAGCTGCTAACAATTGTATCACAGCATGCATGTGTGAGACTAGCGAGACTGCATATCTCACTGCTAAGGGGCCGATTCCGATCTGGGTCGGAAGGACACCGAACGCAATCCAGCCGGAAAAACTATGAGCCATACGCGTGTTTTCGGCAGACTCGTACAGCTGTACGAGCACGCAAGTACGATGCGAGCTACATGAAATTCACCGACCGAGTAGTTTCCGGGTCCGAACCGCTCCGTACGTCTCGACCGTAAGCTAACCGTGGCGTGCAATGGATGCGATTCACAACCGAGCCAGTACGATGCACGAGTCGGACAGCCTGTGCGAGCCAGAGTGTCCGGCTCACAAATCGTCCGGGTGGTGGACCATGTCGGACCCCCTGTCACCCGCAGCCCTACGACTCGGACACAGGTGGAGAACCATGGGTGTCCCCAACACAGGCATGTACGTTGCGGATGGCACCGACGCGTACCCAATGTAGGGGGCGCACTTGTCTGCGACGTACCCATTCAGTCAATGGGAGCCCATGTGCGTGTCGTACGCCCGGCTCCCATTGACTTCTATGGAAGTCCGACCGAACCAAGTCCGGCAGCATATGGCCGCATCGTACTCACTCGGTCGGACTGCAGGACTCCGGCTCGGTCAGAAAACACTCCGGATCTGGCCCGGTCGGAGTACTTTGTATTTGTTTAAACCCCCTCCCAGGTTCGATCTGTTTTTTTTAATTGTTTCCCATTTAAAAGTCCTCCGCTCCCCACTTTAGGTGATCTAGAGTGTTATTGAGGTGCTAAAAGCTTTAATCAGGCTCCCTCCCCCTTTGCGACTCTCCCGCTGTTTACTTCCTCTTAAAGCACATGCTTAAGGCAGGGCAACAAATTCAAGAATGCAAGGTGCTTACACAGCTATGACTGGCTGAAAGTGTCATGCATAAAATGGGGTCACCTAGCTATGTTTAGTTGTTTTGTAAAAAGAAGCCCGGGCCTTAAAGAGTGGAACTTTATTGATTCAGTGTTACGTTAAGGATTTGACATGTGTCTGTGACTTCCGTCAGTCCCTTCACTTTCCCCATTACACAGCAACTTCTGACACCATGATGACCAAACTCAGTGCATTTCCTACCGTGACCAGAGCCGACTGGCCGTAGTGGGCAACAGACATTTTCCCGGTGGGCTGGAAGATTGGTGGCCAGTTTTGGAGTGGTTGGGGCTGTTTTTGTTACTGGGGGCCAGTTTTGCAGCAATATCTGCCTCCTGCAGCAAAAGCAGCTGCAGTGTTTCCCAACAGCACCCCCTCCCACCTCCCAGGGCCAATCCAACTCAATTGGCAGGGCTGGTTTGCGCTCTCAGTCCGGCATGTTACCCACCAAAATACATTTACAATTAAAGGAGATGGTTTCTCATAACAGTAGCGTATAGACCCCACCGCTGGTCAAGTTAAATACTGCTGCTTCGAAATATCCCTTTTTAAACATTCCTAATCATGATTTGCCATCTCCAGTGCCAGTCGAGTCTAAAGAAACTAGTTTTGCTGACATCAATTCCACCTGCAGAGATAAAAATTACACCCACCCCTACCTGTAATACTCGATTAAACTGTGTACTGTACTAGTATACAGCCTGATATGAGAGCTATACGAGTTATATATGGAGATATGAATATGCTTTAAGTATAGTATGCTGGTGGGAATGAGATAGAGGTTTGTGATCTTTTGGGAGTGGATTGAGTGCCTTTGGCCAGGCGTCTTCCCTTGGACGGTGGCCCTCTTGATTTGATTTGATTTAATATTTCTAAAGCGTGCAATTGTCCATGGGCATCTTGGCGCTGTGCCTGATGCGAAAGAAAATCTGGCCATGAGTGCTTTGTCTAGGCGCTAAAAAGCCACGTTTTTAAGGCCTTCCTGAAGCGCAACAATGAGGGGCTACATTTTATCGCGATGGGTAAAAGATTCCAATCCTTGGCAATCCGAAGCAGAAAGCTTCTCCCTCCCCACCTCACCTGCTCGATTTTGGGAACTTGCAGTGTTTTTGAGTGGACTGACTTCAGATTTCTAGCCGGTACGTACCATTTAATTTGGGTTCTCAGAAACTGTGGTCCCGTCCCATGTAAGGCTTTATAGGCACAGCAAGAGCTATAGTCATGGGAAGGGTTTTATGTTTCCTTCACGGCAGATGGTGCATTGGATGCTGTTTCCTAGCCTGCTAGTTACAGCGGTGGGGTGTTTGAATGTACTGCCCATGTGGAGGGTGTGGAGGGGTGGTTCTGGGTGAAGGGTGTTATTACTTGTTTAAGGTTTTGGGGGAAGTTGAACTGCTCTTACGTGAATATGCACAGAGTGAAATTGTTCTGGTTGCTCTTGCATCTGAGTTTCTGGCGGGAGAGTTTGAGGGTCAGGTGTAGTAGAGAACAAGAATGTATGAGGGAATGGAGGGAAATAGTGGTGAAACTGTTGACCTGGAAAGTTGGAGGACTGGGCCAGCTGGAAAAAAGGCCTAGAGTGTATGCTGACTTGAGGAGGTGTGATATCTTCATTGCCTTTCCAAAAGAAACACCTGTGTGAGGAGATTGCATGCCCAATTTATGGAAGAAGTGGCATGGACAGCTTTATGCCAATTCTTACTCCGAATTTGCAAGAGGAGCCATGATTTGGATGGCGCCCGAGTGCCATTTTGTCACAAGGGCCATAAAAGTGACCCAGAGCGTACATTTGTGGTCCTATATGGAGTGCTGGATGGCAGAGATATTTGTCTGGTAAATGTCTATGCCCCTAACATTGATTGCCCTGACATTTATGGTCAAGTGACTGCAGCAGCAGATGAGTATCTTGATATGGACATAATATTGGTGGGCTACTGTATGTGCATACTGAATGGTGTACTGTATAGTTCATGAGCCGCCCCAAACTTAACACTAAGCTAGCCATGTCGGGGGCATTGCACGACACACTAAAGAGCCTGGGATTGGTGGATACCTAGAAGAAAAGACACTTGGGAGAAAAGGTGTACTTGTGCTACACTTCTGCGGCTGGCACCTGCAGCTGACTGGATTATTGTTTTTTTTCTGCAGCCCTAGCCCAAGATATGTAGGCGGTATCCTACTTAGCATGTTAATTGTTTGATCATGGTGATTTCACAGCGGAGAACCATCGCCCAGCTATTCCGCTTTGGAGAACCAGAGCGGAATTGATCTCAGAACCAGTATTTGCAGCAGAGGTTGTTGAGATGCTGACACACTACTTCACTGAAAACTGCTGTATAATGGCGAATATGGAAAATGTGTTACAGGTCTATTCAGGGAATTCTTCCTCACTAATACAGGCACAGCTGCACCCCCATTAGTCTGGGATGCAATAAAGGCATATGTTTGGGTTATTACTTTGCAATATATTACTAAACAAAATAGAACTGCTCTGGAGGGTACCCTCTACTGAGGCAAGATATCCTTCAGCTTGAAATCTTACATGCTCAAAAAATCCTTCAAGGCGGTGAAGGTGAGCAGGCCATCTTTCTCCAACTGATTGAAAAGCGATCTTTGCTTGGACGTGGTCTGAAGGAGCAGATAGCACGTTAGTATATTAAGAACAAAACTCTGGAAAATGAATATAGTGATAGGGTTGGTCTTGTGCTAGCCCATCAAATTGCTGATAGCAGTTGAAAAGTATTATTCATTTTATCAGATGCTTGAACAGAAGGGTTCACTGTAACGCTGAAACTATTATGGAGCAGTTTGCTTCATTTTACCAAGATTTATACTTCCAGCCCAAGAAGCAAATACATCTGGGTTCATCTAGTATGCTAATTGATGTAGGCTGCCCCATCTGGGGGAAGACAAAGCTAGGGTGTTATAGGCCGAATTCTCCTTTGTAGAGGTGGAGGTTGCCTTGGTGGCTCTCCTGTCAGGTAAGGCTGCTGGTGAGGACACAATCCCTTGGAGTTCTACAAAGTTTTTAAAGATGTAATAGCCAGTGAATTTTTAAGTCTGAGTCAATATATTTATGGGGGGGCATGTTCCAGATTCTTGGAATATGACTAACATTATGGTAATCTTGAAGACAGACAAACCCTTGGAGGACATGGGGTCTTATTGATTAACTCGGAGACCAACTGGTTTGCCAAAATGTTTGCTATGCGACTTGCCCCAGTACTTTCAGTGCTAGGTTCCTAACACAGCACAGGTTCGATCCAGGAAGGGATACCACTACCCACACTAATACAGCAATTGGGGCATTTAATGTTGCATCAAAATCCAACACCAGGATGGGCATGATTTTATTGGAAGCAGATACGGCCTTTGACCGTGAGGCCTAGGAGTGTCTGTAGGCTACACTAGGCGCTTTTGGAATTGGGATCATTTCATTCAGTTGGTCAAAATACTATATAAGACTCCAAGGGCTAGGATGGCATATTCAGGAAAGTATTCAAACACATTTGCTATACTCCGTGGCACCCACCAGGGGTGCCTGCTGTGTCCCATTCTGTTTGCTCTGTATATGGAGCCTTATCTATGATCTTTGCATATGAACATGGGTATCCAGCCTCTGGTGTTTGGCAAGCACAAATTTAAACCTACTGCATATGCGGATGACGTTGCGGTTTTCACATTAAATCCGGAGGTAGTATTGGAAAAGGTTGTTATGGAGGCTGCCGATTTTGGGAGATTTTTAGGGTACAAATTCAACATCTTAAAAACACAGGTTCTTTTGAATTATTAGCCAGACTTTCCAATTTTAGGTGTAAATTCAACTGCTGTATATTCTGGGTTCAAGGGTCCAAGGTTAGGAATGTAATTTAACTGAATTATGAGCCTTTATTATTATCAGCTACTACTAAGATGAAATTCTGAAATAAACTGCCTTTAGTCTTATTGGATGATGCAATATCGTGAAGATGAATATTCTTCCAAAATTTCTGTATTAGTTTAGGGCAATCCCACTAAGGGTCCCCGTCTCTTATATAGGCTTTTGGAAGGAGCTATTTGAAGTTTTATGTGGGGGTATAAGCGGGCAAGATGTGTAATTTGACTTATGAAGCTTCCATTTAAACAGGGGGGCTCCGTTATGGGATAATCCTGCCTTCCCATCAGTATTTCAGGGCTGTCTAGTAGGGCCTTGGCACGATATGGGGTTCAGAATATTGGGCACCTGTATGATCTGAATGGCTTTGCTTCTGTGAAAGTCTGCGGGCTATCCATGGGCTCCCTAACCACTATTTTCTCCTGTATCTACAATTGAGGGACTACTTCTTGTCAATGTGTAAGCACCTGGTGGATCTGTAAGATACAGAGCAAACATTACAACTATATAAATTAGACAAGAATCCATTGATAAGTATGACATATCAAGACCTCTTTCAGTATGGTGCTGATGATAATGAGGTATTGGCAACAAAATGGAATCTGCTTCTATCCTCTGATATCCTTGTTTCTGAGATTCAGAGGGCACTGGAGATCGTCGATTGCTCGGTACACTCCATTAATCTCACATTACAACAGTTTAAGACTATTTGCATTTTATACTACACTCCTGAAAGGATTTCCAAGCGGGGCGCCAAAATGTTTAGATATAACGTTAAGGTGCACCAAATGTACTTTCTTAGCTGCCGACATTGCGCATATGTTTGCCATATGTCCAGCCCTGCAGGGGTTTTCGGACTGGGTAACCAAGCAAATGTCCTTTGGCCTAGGCGTCCAAGACTCACTATCCCCTAAAGAGTTACTTATAGGAGACAAGTCGGAGTAAGATGAGGGAATTAACTGCTCGTTGACAATAGTGATTGTCTGTTCTCGGTTATGTATAGCCCAGGAATGGATTTCTGCAATTCCCCCAAAGGCAGTTGAATGGTGGGCCCTCCTGAGATATGTCTATGAGTCTGAAATGGCCTTCACTAAAGGTAGAGGTCCCTCATCTTTAAGGAAATTTGATAACATCTTGGCAGGTTTTAACTGGAATTCATAATAAATTAAAAAAAAATATTTTTCCTTCTTTTTTTTTGTTTTTTCCTTTCATGTGGAAGGATGTTACTGACTCTATTATTTTGAATCAGTGCTTGCTCCTACCTGGACCTTGGTGGGGGACGCTTGGCTGTGTGGCGCCCGAGGCTTTATTGGCGGTTCCTGCTGGGGTGGCTGCTGCGGTCCTCGTGGTAATGGAGGCAGGAGACTACAGCCCCCAGAAGCCCCTGCAGTTGCCCCGCCCCAAACATTCTCGCTTCCGCGGCCGGAGGCGCTCATAAGCGGAAGGCTCCCTCGGTGGAGCGGGAGACTCTATTATTTTGAATTAGTGCTTGCTCCTACCTGGACCTTGGTGGGGGACGCTTGGCTGTTTGGCACCCGAGGCTTTATTGGCGATTCCTGCTGGGGTGGCTGCTGCGGTCCTCGTGGTAACGGAGGCAGGAGACTACAGCCCCCAGAAGCCCCTGCAGTTGCCCCGCCCCAAACATTCTCGCTTCCGCGCCCGGAGGCGCTCATAAGCGGAAGGCTCCCTCGGTGGAGCGGGAGACTCTATTATTTTGAATTAGTGCTTGCTCCTACCTGGACCTTGGTGGGGGACGCTTGGCTGTGTGGCGCCCGAGGATTTATTGGCGATTCCTGCTGGGGTGGCTGCTGCGGTCCTCGTGGTAACGGAGGCAGGAGACTACAGCCCCCAGAAGCCCCTGCAGTTGCCCCGCCCCAAACATTCTCGCTTCCGCGCCCGGAGGCGCTCATAAGCGGAAGGCTCCCTCGGTGGAGCGGGAGACTCTATTATTTTGAATTAGTGCTTGCTCCTACCTGGACCTTGATGGGGGACGCTTGGCTGTGTGGCGCCCGCGGCTTTATTGGTGATTCCTGCTGGGGTGGCTGCTGCGGTCCTCGTGGTAACGGAGGCAGGAGACTATAGCCCCCAGAAGCCCCTGCAGTTGCCCCGCCCCAAACATTCTCGCTTCTGCGCCCGGAGGCGCTCATAAGCGGAAGGCTCCCTCCGCGTCGCGGGACGCGCGTGGGACCGGCCGGGCTAAGCCCGGGCAAAGGGCGGGCCGTCTGTGGCCGTCCGGGGCCGATCGAGGCCGGGCTGGGCCACGGATTTTCGTTGTTAGTCGCTGAAGTTCTTAGACGTTTAGCTCAAGTGAGATTCATGTATATTGTGGACTCTATATGACGTTGCATTAGTGTTATCATCCATGCTGCGTATTCCGGAACCCTTGTATTAGGTAATTTTTATTTTGCCGCTGGAGGAAGTTGCTTATTGATTCATCCTTATTGCAAAGCTATATCACCCAGTATTGAGCATGTCAACTGCTAAGCATGACAAGTTTTTATCTGGGGTTGGCCCTATTGATAATTACTTGGTCAAAATTGTAAATAAAATTAACAACGATCGGAGAACCTCACTTGGCAAAGGGAGCCCATCTGCTTCTCCGCAAGCAATTTTTAATCCTTGGGTGGAAACCACAGATGATACACTCGATCTGGCCGATAGGGCAGCTACAACGGTTGAAGCTTTGGTTCATCCTGAGCCTCATGAGGATCTCCAAGATACATCCGTCGTTGATATAGAGGAAGCACCACTTACCCCTAGACCAGTGAGAGCATGTAGGAAACAACAAAGTAAACGAGGGGGTAAGCATAGTAAAAAAAGAGCGGAAGCTTCCCATTCAGGTCAATTTAGCTGTCCTGTTGGAATTGCCCCACAGGAAGGAAATACTGCAGCCAGTATTAACTTATCTCCGGAGCAATTTGCTTCACTGGTATGTACCTTAGAAGCCAAACTTATGGCCAAAATAACTGAGTACATCCAACCTCTTGTGCTTCAATTAGATATTGCTACCTCGGAAGTTAAGAGGCTTGGAGACCTTGTAGCGACCCACCTGGCCATGGCCGAAAGAGCGAAGGCAGCTGTTAAGGATTCTGCAGGAGTTGAGCAGGGAACTATTCATGATAATCTGCAGCCCCCTTTCCAGCTTACAACCGCTCCTAAAATCGTTCCCCCTGATCTCACATTACCTATTGGTCCTTCTATACAACCCTCTCTTGGATCTGATGGTTTTTCAAGTCTTAGACATGGAAAAACAAACGGCTTTATGAATCTTCCCCCTGATTGCGCTCCATACGTGGTTGTCTTAACAAATGTTCCTCCTCCTGATAGCCACTCTGCCCAGTTTTATGAGGAATCGCACGAGTCACTAAAAAATAAAACAGTGTCATGGCTTAATAGAAGATGTGGCTTCCCGGTTAGTTTCTCAGATCAAATTCTATTAACTAGAAGGATTAACTGGATTGGCCCGTCCCGAAAGACCTGTAGTGGGGACTGTGTGATAGTACATTTTAAACACCCCCAACATGCTGCTACAGTATTGTTACGGGCAGCTTCATTGGCCTATGACGCAAATAGTGTCTGTGCGCGCCCCCTGGGTTACTTTTACACGCAGTTAATTAAAGCACCTTTTAATCGTGGGAGAGTTAGACCTTACACCTTTAACCAGCCCCGGTCCCTTGCTATGCCACAAATCTATAATGATGACAATCCCTGTGGGAACGGTTTTAACATCTTCACTCACAATAGATTTGGGGTACTTACGGACCTAGAGGACTGTGACTGACGTGAGGATTCTGAGGGCCAGGGAAGGGATAGTTCGGTTGAGATAGGATCCATGAAATCTGTTCAAACATTATTGAGTATTGAAAACTCTCTATGTAATTAGGCAAGTATCCCCAATGGTGTGGGGGAAAGGGTAAAGTTGATAAGTTGGAACATTGCAGGCTTGCGGTCAAAAAGGGAAGATTGCGACTGGTTAAATTTTGTTAAACAGTATGATATCGTCGCTTTCCAAGAGACTTGGGATAAGGATTGTGACTTTTGGATTGATGGTTATACTTCCTTTTTCGTCCCTGCCTTGAGCTCGACAGCAGGGAGAGACAGAGGAGGTCTTATGTTCCTGGTTTCAGTAAATATTACAGGAAGAGTTTTAAAGGTTGATTGTACCTCCCATAATTGCCTTATCTTGGAAGTAAGTTTGGCAAATAACACTAAACTAATTCTTGTCAATTGTTATAATTGGCAGCTTGGGGAGTTTCCTAATGAGCATCTTTATTTTTTGTTAAACTTTTTAGAATCCTATAAGGAAAATCAAACAACTTTCTGTCACTATATTTTGATAGGAGATTTTAATGTACATTTATGTAGTCTAAATTGCCATTACAGAGATAATGATGGCCCAGATTTCACATCCCCTCAACCTTTTGAACATAGCTCTAAGGGGGAAGCATTGGAGTCTCTCTTGTCCAATAATGAATTGTTTGAGCCAGGGTTTTTTGATAAGAGTAACCGTGTTCCCACGTACATTGCTAGGCATTATGAATCTATAATTGACTATATATTTTTATCTTCAGGGCTTTTAAAATATGTGATTTTTTATAATGCTATACGTTCATCCTTTAGTGACCACAATCCGGTGGTAATTGATTTGGCTAATGATTTTTCCCTCCTGGATAAAACAGTTCGGCCCCTTACTACTCCCGATGTAATAATTAAAGACCAGGGGAGGAGATTAAACTGGAGCAAGGTCACCCCTGAAGACTTTCTTCACACTATTATAACTAAGGTCGGCTCAGATTTAAACATATGTTCAGACCCGCTCAATTATGGAGGGGATGTTATATCTTCTTATGAAGCTATCTGTTCCCAAGTGGCTATTGAACTTACAACTGATAGCCAAGTTGTTAAAAATAAACTTGCATTTGGATGGTTTGATCATAATTGCTCCAAAGCCCATAACTTACTTAACCCCTTCGCCGCGGCGGGAATTCCGCCGCGGCGCTGTGGGGTGCGGGGGGGGGCAGCGCGGTGGCCCGGTGCTCATGACGGAGCCGCTCCGTCATGAGCCACAGTTGAGCTGTGCTCATGACGGAATGGTTCCGTCATGACTCCGCCCAGTTGCGTTGTCCCCCCGCACAGGCGGGGAAACAGCGCCGCGTGGGCGGAGCGGCCGCCAACGGTCGTGTCATGACGGAACCGTTCCGTCATGAGCACACGGCAACCGTGGCTCATGACGGAGCGGTTCCGTCATGAGCGGGGAAGGGGTTAAAAAGGCTCTGAATTATAGCCCAAGGAACAAATGTCTAGTCACTCAGCTAAGGAAAGATTATTCTAAAGCAGTCCAGGTTCGTAAAAAGGAAATTAAACAAGATGCGTGGACAGCTTTAATGGATAATGCCACTTTGAAAGATAGCTCCAAGGTTTGGGCAATTGTTAATACTCCCCTGTTTGCTGGTACCCAGAACTCTGTACTAGAACTTAATATCTCAGAGAAGGACTGGTTATGCCATTTTGAAAAAATCTATGGGAGTAATTTAGATCTGGAAACCTTTAAGGCTTCATTTTCTAATCCTCCTATAATACCTGTTAGTTTTAACATAGCGGAGGTCGAAAAAGCCATCGAGGGATCGGCTGGACGAAAGGCACCAGGCCCCGATGGGGTGCCTTCTGATATGTTTAAGGCCAATCCTAAATATTGGGCTAAAATTTTGACGAATGTGTTTAATTCCGCGGCTGTAACTGCTTTCCCGAAGTCATGGTCTCGTTCTATTATAATCCCCGTGTTTAAGAAGGGCCAAAGGGGAGATCCCAGATGCTATAGGCCAATATCCCTGTTGGATTCCTCAATCAAAATCCTCGGGAAGGTTATTTTAGCCAAAGTAACGAGCTGGGCGACGGAGAAAGATATATTAACCGATGCCCAGTATGGCTTTAGATCGGGAGAGGCACTGAGGACCAATGTCTTAACTTACATCTAATTGTATCTAAATACACGAAAGCTGTAGGGGGCTCGATCTTTTTAGGCTTTATGGATCTCTCCACGGCCTTTGATCTGGTCAACAGGTCAAGGCTGTGGGACATGCTTTTGGAACTGGGGCTTGATCGGCCCCTCGTGTATTTCCTGGCAGACCTACATAAAGATTTGAGAGCTTCAATAAGGATGACGCAGGAGGGGAAATGTACCGCTAGTTTTAAGTCTGGAACAGGGGTGCGCCAAGGCTGTATCCTTGCTCCCATGTTGTTTACTTTGTATATAAACTCCTTGGAAGAAAACCTGTTAACAGCTACACTTGATATCACGCGTATGGGAGGTACATCTATTCCCGTACTCCTCTATGCAGATGATGCAGTTTTATTGGCCCGGACTCCTCTCGGTCTACAAAGATTATTGGATTCCTTTGGGGATTTTATGAAATCGCTGGACCTTGTGGTCAATAACGGTAAATCGCACATCATGCTGTTGGGGAAGGGGAAAAAGTATGCTAAAACCTTTTACTGTGGCGGGGAAGTAATTACTAGGGTGAAAGTTTTTACCTACTTGGGAGTTGTTTTTGACGAAAAAGGAACCTGGGCACCGCAACTCTCTACAAAGGTAAAAGCTGTGAGAAACTCCTCCGCTGCAATATCAGGTGTTGTAAAAAGACTGGGAGGAAAACCTTGTGAGGCTATTCTAGCTATATATAAAGCTAAAACTATCTCAATTGCTAGGTATGGGGCTGCAATATGGGGGTACATAAAACCCGAGCCCTTACAAAGAGAAGAAAATAAATTTCTACGTGTCGTTCTTGGCCTCCCACAATCTATAGCTACTCATTCGGTTCATCTTGAGTTGGGGATAGGCTATATTTCAGATATAATAAAAATAGCCCCAATCCTGTTATGGATTAGAATCTGGATAAATCCGAATCTTACATTAAACCATAAAATCTTGAAGGATTGCATTAATTTAGACAATATGAAGGATATTCAGTGGCTGTGTTACATTAAAATGTTATCTATAAAAATGGGGCGTCCAGAGATTTTTACTAACCCCGAAGGTTTATGTAAAGCTGATCTAAAGTGGGTTAAAATTAATTACATCAAGATCAGCGACGCTGAGCGAGAAGCCCTAGAATTGAGTAAATCTACTGTGAGGGCTCACTTTCAGCTCATTTTGTCCTTCACTATGCAACCTTATTTGTCTATTGTTACAAACTCATTTCATAGATGGCTATTGACAAAATTTCGCTTTAACCAGATTCACTTAGTATTAAGTGATCAACAGGGATAGTTCAGGCCGGAAGACACGGCTCCCTGTAAATGTGACGACTTCTCTGCCCAAGATACCATGCATTTTTTGTTCTTTTGCCCACTGTATCGTGATGCAAGAAAAAGGTTTATTTTCCCAATATTGAAAGAGAAAGCATTTATTCAGACCAAACCGTCTTTACTGTATTTACAATTAATGGAATCCCCTGTAACCATGTTTGGTGTTGCTAGTTTTCTCGTTGCATCTATTAGGAGTAAGAGGAATAGACAGGTAGCCCCTCCGGAGGAAATCAATTAGTTTTTATAAAATTTACTGATTGTGATCAATTGTTTTTAATCAATGCAAACGTTTTTAATGTTCATAACCGTATTTATACTGTATAGCATACTTTTATGATTTTAAATGATCGAATAAAGTTGTTTTGATTGATTGATTGATTGACTGTGTTTTTCTTTAGATGATGGTTAATTGCTGTTATTAATTTGGCCGTTTTTGTTATTCCATGCTCCAGACCATAATACGCTACACATATAGTATGGAATATTCTGCATATAAATTTACTTCTATGAATTGAACATTTCTAACTTGAAAAATGAAATAATTTAAAAAATCCTTATGATGCCATGGAAGCACTGTATATACAATACGGTGGCTCCATGGTGCAAGGTCCCAAGGATGTGTCTGAAATTTTGACCTAGCTGTGGAAGGATGCCGCAAGGCATCTGAATCAAAAGTGGAGTGTGAAAAGGTGAAAAATTCACTGTGCGCGCTTTTACATTGGTGTTGGATGTCACACATACAAGTGGGCATAGTTTGTTTATGTGTATCAATATGCCTATATATGTGTGACAGAAGTTATTAATGGTGTGTAATGTGTGATTTACTGTGTTGCCTACCTTATGTGTGCACTTAGCTGTTGAGGGGATGTAACTTGATTGCAGATTACACTGTTTCATGTCACTTAAGCTAGTCAAATGCCTCTGAAACACCCAAGGCATCATTCTTACACCTGGGTTTTAGAGGCATAGGAATTTTTACGCATCTCAAGCTCAGCGGCCAGCCTTCTGAAGATGAGTTACTTTAGGTAAAAGTCATAAATAAAACTGTGTCAGTTTTACAGGGTATTTTAGATGGGAACGTCTACTTTGCATATATTAAAACTAACGTGATGCAGCCGATTCTGATAAAGGAAAAAAAACTCTGCAGGCCGATGAAAAGAGACGCATCATCCTTGATGCGTCACCTTGTAAATATGGAGCAGTGACTGCACCACCACTGCGTCAAAAAGAAATTATTCAGTGGCTCCATGTAAATATGCTCCTATGAAAGAGGCAGTGATGTTTCCCAAGCCAGGTAGGGACCTGATGGAGGTCTCTTCGTACCGCCCCTTCTCGATGTTAAATATTGAAGTCAAGATTCTCAGCAGAGTGTTGACCACCCACCTGCTGGGATACCTGCCGACCTTAATACACATAGACCAATGTGGGTTTATTCTGAAATGTAATACTCTTTGTAATTTGCGACGCCTCCCCCATGCATATCATGCTTCACACCGTGCGAATGAAGCCTTCGCTTTCGCATATTTGCACATATCAGGCATTCGACTCCGTAGACTGGAATTATCTGTGGTTAGTGCTGGAGAAGATGGCCCTTGGTACCAACTACATACAAACAGTGACACTCCTGTATGGTGACCCAAGGGTGAGAGTGGCAATAGGAAGGACGTTCTCGGGAAGCTTCCTATTGTACTGAGGTACACAATAGGCATGCCCCTTTTGTTGCTGTTATTCGTGTTGGCTATGGAGCCAGTGGCTTGCACCCTTCGTCACGCTCTAGGCCCATGGGGTATCACAGTGGGAGAGACCAACCATGTAGTCTCTCTCTACGCAGATGATACTTTTGTATACGTGTGACAGCGGAATATGGGGTACCCATATTGCTGAGCACAAAGACCGAATTCAGGGAACTCTTGGGACTCCATTTTAATTGTCATAAGTTCAGCCACTTTCTCTTGAGGGTGCTTACGTTTGTCCCGGCCGCCATGCTGCTGAGGGTGGGATTGCCATGGGAGATGCAGAGTGTGAGATATCTCGGTATCAGGGTTGCCCACACCGAGCAGGACTCTACTACTCTTAACATTGGGAGGGTGGTGGATGGGTTAGGACCGATGATCAGGTTCTGGAAAATGCTGTCAGTGTACATGATGGGACGAGTCGAGCAGGTGGAAATGATAGTGTCACCGTGGTGCTTACACATCTTACATGGCTTGACGTACAAGCTCCCTCACCGTTACTTTCTCGAGATTGACAAGCTTATAAGAGAGGTGGTGTGGCCAGAAAAGAGACACCGGGTCAGCCTCACTACACTTAAATGGCAGTTGCGGAGGGGGGAGGAGCATTCCAGATCTGGAACTATATTATATGGTGGCTCATTTACAGCACTGGATACACCGGTTAGACTTGGAGGATAACTTGGAGAAGCACCTCTTGCGAGGAACCTATGGTGCAGAAATGCTGCCTACACTGTTGATAAGGGGAGTAGGTTTGCTGTCTGATATGTGACCACTGTATGCTGCTGACGTGTATATAGTCCCTGCAAACCTTAATAAAAAAAAACACAGGTCATGTTGGTCGACAAATGGTTGGCTGGAGGGTGCAAGACACTTGTCAATCTCTACCCAAATTATCACTTCCTCACTAAAGAGGAGGTTATTAAAACTTTTTTGTGCTGGGAACAGTGACAGAGCACTATCTGCAGTACGCAAAACTCTTACCCACTGTGCATGAGTTGTGGCTGTGCTTCCCAGAGGCGCCCCTCTGTCACAGATACTATTGATGCTGCTTGACGTGGCAGAAGGATGACGTTTGATTTCCATAGTGTATAAGGCATTGCGCAGCGACTAGCTGGTGCTGCCGCTCAGAATACAGGGCAAAAGGGGAGGAGGTGACAGAGGATACTATTTCCGCTGCAGATTGGGCGACGACACATGGAGGTGTGTGGACGATGCCATCCAATGCTCATTTTAAATTGACCCAATACAACTATATACATCAGGTATATCTCATGCCCAATACCGTGCACACCATTAATCCCTTGCACGCAGCAAGCTAAGCTCAGTGTGGGGGAAATGAGGCTGACTTTCTGCATGTGTTTTGGTTTTGCTCATTACTGGTGTCCTACTTATGAGAAGTTCTTGACAAATTGAATGGGGCCACTGGGTGGAATATACAATTGAGTATCAAGCAGGTTTTGCTGGGTGTTATGCTCTCCCCAACTGGAAAAAAACGAGTAGGACGTTTTTGTTGTTGGGGCTATTGTTGGCAAAATGCAATATTGTGATTAGATGGTTGGCACCGGATCTCCAGCTCTGTGGAGACTGGTTGAGGGATGTATCAGAATAGGCGGTGGCCAAGGAGGTGTGCATGAGGCACACACGGAAGAATGAGAAACTGGGGTGAACTGCCGGTGGGTACGGCCATCCTGGAGACATTACAGGGCCCCCACGGTATGTGTGATATGTGTGAATCTAGCTTGTGATTAAATGGCTGGGTCTTGAAACCTTGTAGCCCCCCCTTATGCTGAGGCCATGGTTGAAAACCCTTGAGCTGGTCAGCATGATGTCATGGTATCAAATAGTAATGTTAATGTCCAACCTGGCACAGATAACGACTGTCTCTGCTTGTGGTAAAGTCTGCTAATCCTGGGTGCGCACTGGTAGGACAAAGATGGGTAGGGGGATGTTGGGGAATTGTTCAGAATTTTAAAAGTATATGGCGTGGAGAATGGACTCGAGTAATTCTTTGTATTACTATAAAATCCAATAAAGACAATATAAAAAAACATGAATTTATTGAGCACCTCTTGGTTAAAATAGTTTAAGTTATCAGAAGAGTGCTCAGACGTTGAGGGGCACCCAAAAGTGGATATCCCTTTGATTGTGACTCCTGTATTCTTTAACCGAGCTTTGAGGGACTAGCAGTGACTGCATCATGACTATTATGAAGGAGCATGCTATTTTACCTGACTCCTTTGGTGGGGAATGCCTACTGGCCTCTCCTTGTGAAAAATTTCACCAGGCTCCCCTAACAGTGTTTTTTTCTTCCGTGCATGTGGGATATATGTGGATAGTGCATATACATTCTGTGAGTGGTTTTATGAGGGTAAGAGTTGATGGTGAAATCCATTTTAAACTCTACATGAGTGAGGTAACCTGAAATGCTGCAGGGTTGTGTGTATAGTTTACCAAGTCACCTTTTCTCCATTTAGGTTTCTATGTTGAAATGATATTCCTGTGTGTGAAGGTGGCAGGTCCTATTTTCTCTGCAGCCTTTTAATATGCCACTGCAAAAGATGTGGCCAGCTGTCTGGAGAAAGTAAATATCTTCATCTGGGTCAGTTGGAACCCTTGTGAGAAGGGCTCTTGTGGTCCATGACAGTGACATTAGTTGATACTTTGATTGGAAGAGCCCCCAGAATTTGAATAGTGCAGGAGAGCTAATTGGACAGCTCTGGAAATAATCACTGGTCACTGGTACTGGTTGATTTCTCTTCCATTCAAAAAAGTTTGGTACAGAGAATTGAGTTACTGGGGTAGCACTGTTCTCTGAAAGTGTACTGTTTCATGAAAAGAGGGCTAATCTTGGATCCCACTTAAGAAGAAGAGCTCCAATGTTACCTGCTCCAAGAATACTACTGCCCGCAGAGAAGAGACTCTGTGCCATGCTATGTCAGGAGGAATACTTTTTTTATCAGAAGACCAGAGCCTAGGTAAAGTGAGGAGGCCTCACTAGTCTTTCTAGGCTAGCTGCACACTGTGAGAATCCATCTGTCTGCATCACCAAGGACCTAGAAAAAGAGTTGCCAAGTTCATCATCTGTTAGTCAGCCCGCATGTTTTGTTGTCTCTGACAGTGTCCATGTTGCATTGGCCCTCCAACATCCCCAGTTGCATCCAGGAACCTAAAGCACGCCCTTGTTTCCACCCTCTGAGTTTGAGGAAGTCAAATATAAAAGTAGGTGAGGCAATGCTGATTTGAAAAACATTGACCTCATATGAACCTATGAAGCACTTCTCATGATTTCAACATTTGAACCCCATGTACATTTCACAAGAACAGGCCTGTCTCCCACTTTGTCATGGTCAGTTCCCAAACTATTGGCTACCCTGGTATTGTAGAAATTTCATAGGAACTGGAAATTCTTAAGAAATTGTGCTGTGAAGTAATTTACCGAAGGCTGGTCCATGGGTACAGCACCATCTATAGGCCTTTTCTGCATGGTCTGCCTGGATTTGTCGCTTTTTCCTAGGCCCTATATTTTTTAAGTCTTTAGAAGCCTGTGCACTTTACATATGCTAATCAGTAGCAAGGGGCCTATTTTTCCTCCTTAAACATGGTTCAGTTGGCATACTTCTAACTTGTCTGTTTAACTTTCCCATAAGTCCCTTGTATATGGTACAAAATGTCCCCAAGGGCTGGAAGTGAAATGCCACTTGTGGGCTGCAAAAACAACAGTTGATGGACAGAATGCAGAACAATTTCATACATTCACCCCAGTACAGAGATCTGGGCCTAAATCCATCGTTTTTTTACTCACCATGCCTTTCCAGTTTGAACCCAGCCATATGCAAATCAGTCTTGACCCTGTGCCTCATGGGAACAGTCCAACCCAAACTGCCAAGCCAGGTCCTCCCTGGACTGGAAACAAGCATCCTAGGACCGGTTTCGGGGTTTCACCCCTCTTCAGCCAGGATAGCTTGATTCCAGTGGCATGGAGAGCATGGGACCCATGTCTGGGCATACCCTTCACACTCGGGGTGAAAAATGCAAAAACAACAGTTGATGGACAGAATGCAGAACAATGTCATACGTTCACACCAGTACAGAGATCTGGGCCTAAATCCATCATTTTTTTGCTCACGATCCCTTTCATGGATTTAGGCCCAGATCGCTGTACTGGGGTGAATGTATGACATTGTTCTGCATTCTTTCCATCAGCTGTTGTTTTTGCATTTGTTACCCCGAGTGGGACGGGTATGCTCAGACGTGAGTCCCGTGCTCTCCATGCCACTGGAATCAAGCTATCCTGGCTGAAGAGGGGTGAAACCCCGAAACCAGTCCTAGGATGCTTGGTTCCAGTCCAAGGAGGACCTGGCTTGGCAGGTCGGGCTGGACTGTTCCCATGAGGCACAGGGTCAAGACTGATTTGCATATGGCTGGGTTCAAACTGGAATGGCATAGTGAGTAAAAAAACGATGGATTTAGGCCCAGATCTCTGCACTGGGGCGAATGTATGACATTGTTCTGCATTCTGTCCATCAACTGTTGTTTTTGCACTTGTGGGCTGCAGCACCTATTCTGGTATCCACTTTAGTGGCAGCACATATTTGGCTTCAGACCTACCATTGTAGCCTGACTGTAAGAATGCAAAACATGACTGCAATCAGTCAAAAATAAAACATTTGATAGGTAATAATCTTTGTCTTAACCACAAAAAAATCTAAATTTCTTCATTCGGTTTATAAAAACAAACCATAAAAGATACACATAAGAAGGTGGCTTGGCGCGCGACTAAGATGGTCGCAGCCCTGTAGAGCTCCGTCGTGCTGGTGCCATTATCCTGGGATTTCTCCTGCAGGGGAACCCCTCCTGGGTGCTGTGAGCTGTGGCGGGGGCGGCTCGCTCACTCCCCAACACATCGGCGTGACAGTCGGCACGCGTGGGCATTGTACGTGCGGCGGGGGGCGCCTGCAAGTTGCGGCCGGCAGTCCCGGAGTGAGGCTGGAGCTCGGCGCCCGGCAGCGAGCCCGACTGGACACCGCGGCTTGGTGGAGGCCCACTGGGCCGCGGCAGTTACGGCGCCGGAGATCGTGATCCGGAGGTAACACGGAGGATCCGTAGAGGTGCCAGTGCGGTGCGCATGCTGTGAGGAGCCGGCATCGAGGACCCACGTAGAGGAGCAGGTGTCCGGTGCCGACGGTGTGCACGGCGGGAAACCCTGGAAGACGGACGACCTGGCCGGCTGCGGTGAGAGCGGGGTAGGCTTGACGACCCAGTGGGAGCCATCCTGCGGCTCGGAGCCCACCGAGGCGCGATCGCATTGCAGGGAAGGGGGAGGCGCTCCCCGCTGCGACCCCCGGCTGCCCGTGGTGAACTGTGGCGCAAGGTAGCGGGAAGGCCGGGGAGTGAGACGCTGCCCGGGGCCCACAGATAGCAGGTCTTCCGCTGCTGCCCCGTTGCCCCGCTGTGTGTCCTGGGAGTGCGACACCTTGCCCTGAGGAGCCACGCGGAGGAGCGAGTGTCTGGCGCCGACGGTGTGGACGGTGGACAGCTCTGGGAGGCGGACGATCTGGCCGGCTGCGGAGAGAGCGGAGTAGGCCTGACACCCCGGCGGGAGCCACCCTGCGGTTCAGAGCCCACCGAGGCGTGATCACGTTGCTGTGGAGGGGGAGGTGGCCCCCGTTGGGGCACCCGTCTGCCTGCGGAGGACTATCGTGGAGGTAACGAGAGGACCGGGGAGTGTGGCGCCGCCCGGGGCCCGCGGATAGCGGCTCTTCCACTGCTGCCCACGCGGTGTGTCCAGGGAGTGCGGCGCCTCGCGCAGGGTCATTGCTGGGAGCTACCTGGCAGTACACAGGCGCTTGACTACCGACGTGGAGGCCCGCGCGTGAGAGTCTGTGTGGGAGCGTAGCGAGTGGATCCACGGTGCTGCGGAAGGACAGCCGGCTTGGCCTGGACAGGACGTGGTCGCCGGTCGCGTGGACTGCGGGCAGATGCCCACTGCGCAGCAGCTGGTCATGGGTCGGCTGCGCAATGCCCAGAGGGATGGCCAGCCACCGGCGGCCGGCCCGGGCCGGGCTGCGGCGCCCGGAGACTCTGGCCCGGCTCCACAAACTGAGCTACTGGCGGCTAAACTGGATTCTGTGCTGGCTGCAGTGGAGCGGATAGGATCCTCGCTCGAGCAAACGAGATCCTCCTTGGAGGCCCGCATTGACAAAGTCACCGTGGATCATCGCAAGCTGGCGGACAAGGTGACGCTGCAGGGGCAGACTCTGCAAGACGTACGGCCGGTCGTAGCCACTCACACGGCCACCCTCCAGGACCTGCTTGACCGCGTCCATGCTCTGGAGGATCGCGTGGACGATGCCGAAGGACGTTCACGGCGCAGCAATGTGCGCGTGGTGGGCCTGCCAGAGGGGGAGGAGGGGCGGCAGCCGGAGCACTATGTGGAGGAATGGCTGCGCGGCCTGATCGGCCCCGAGAAGCTTTCGCCGCACTTTGTGGTGGAGTGGGCCCACAGGGTACCGGCGCGGCGGCCCGGCCCCGGGTCTCGCCCTCGGCCCTTCCTGTTTAAGCTCCTGAACTACCGGGATAGGGATGTGGTGCTCCGGGAGACCCGGCGACTTGGTAACATCGCTGTCGGCAATGGACAGGTACAATTCTTCCCGGACTATACTGCCCTGGTGCAGAGGCGTCGCAGCAACTATCTGGCGGTCAAGCGTCGCCTGCGCGAGTTGGAGATATCATACGCCCTTTTGTTTCCTTCCCGTCTGCGGGTGGTCACCGCCGACGGCACTCGCTTCTTCGATGCACCATCTGAGGTTTGGGACTGGTTGGAGGACACTGGGCGCAGCGATGGCCGGCGGCCGCCGGATGTGGAAGCAGCTCCGCGGCGTCGCAGGAGATCTCGGCAGCGCAGGGGGAGAGGACACTGGCGAGAGGAGGAACGCACCCTGGGAGTGGCCCCTAGCCCGGAGAGGAGCAGAATGGAACGGCAAGAGGCGCTGGAAGCGGTGGCCACTCTTGGGTCCCCGGACAGCAGGAGTGGGGAAGCTACCCGAGAGCAGGGTGGACTGGTGGCCAGCGGCTCCTCTTCCCCGTCCACTGTAATATCGGATGACCAGATGCTGCCGCTGGTCACCCCACAGACATCGGACCATGTCATGTAGGGCATGGGTGGTGGGGAGGTTGGGGTCATCGCCAAAGGTACTCCCCAGCATTGGGCCTGACTCGTGTGGGCTGCTGCCGCTTGACCCGGGCCTGTGGGGTGGAGGGGGTGCTGGGGGGTGGACGGAGGGGGGGCCTGTTGTCGGGGTATCTGGAGGGGTTGGCGGGGAGGCTGAGACGAGGAAGAGGCGACCGGGCTTGTGTTTCTCTCTAGTGGGGTGCGCACCTGTTGTGCTGGACGTTCCCGACTGCGGGCACATGCTGTGGGGGCCGCGCGCTCCTCCGGCTCGCATTGCACCCTGCGCAGGGGAGACCCTTGCACCGCATTTACACAGGCACCTTTACAGGGGACCACACATACGCAGCGACCACCACTCGCCCGCCCCATCAGCCACAATTAGGCTCAGTTTAATATTGTGAGCGTTGCCTCATGGTTTGGACGAACGCCCGCAGAGGGGTTTGCCCTGATGGTTACTTTGGCCTGTTTGGTCTGGTTTTGTGTTTGATTGTACGTTTACATGATGTTGTTCTAACTGGTTGTCAATGCAGCTCCCTATGTAATCTAGTGACAGTCCTCTGCCTCCCGCTCTGGGGCGGAGTCCCTGGCCCCGGTCGCAGATCTCCACTTTGGATCTACCCATGGCTGTTACCAATGTAATTACGTGGAATGTCCGAGGTATGCACACGCCGGCGCGTAGGTACTCGGTCTATGCATACATGCAGCGACACGCAGTGGCCATAGCTCTCCTGCAGGAAACACATATGACACCGAGGGAACTGGACAGACTGCGCATGCGCTGGAGGGGACAGGTATTCGGCACCACATGCTCGGCGCACGCTAGAGGCACGCTGATATGGGTGAGGGCGGGTACCCCATTTGTTTGTTTGGAGGTGCTGGTGGACCCGGAGGGGAGGTATACCCTGGTACACGGGAAGATTGATGGGCAACAGGTACTGCTGGGGTCCCTTTATGCGCCCAATGTAGAACAGCCCTCTTACCTGGCCGGGCTGTCGACGGCGCTGGTGCCGTACGCTGGCCTTCCCTGGCTCTTGGGAGGAGATTTTAATTCCGTCCTAGATGTGCACTTAGACCGGTCCTTCCCACCCCTGTGGAGCACGCAGGTGGGGTCGAATGCTAGGGCCCTGACCGCCTGGCTATCGCAGTGGACCCTGATTGACCTGTGGCGGAGCATGCACCCCGGCGACCGCGTCTACTCATTCTATTCAGCGGTTCACGGCCTCCATGTTCGGTTGGACAGGGTGGTGGGTACCCAATCGGTGCTTCCGTGGGTGGTTCGGGCGGAGTATA
Source organism: Triturus cristatus (assembly GCF_964204655.1). NCBI lineage: Eukaryota > Metazoa > Chordata > Amphibia > Caudata > Salamandridae > Triturus > Triturus cristatus. Next base: position 242,632,832 of record NC_140582.1, read on the forward strand.
TGGGTAGGACGCACTCGGACCATAACCCCCTCATCCTGGGACTTCGGTGGCGCCCGGATAGACCTCCGGTTCCGACCTGGCGCCTTCAGACGGTGGCTTTGGAGGACTCGGAGTTCCGTGCCTCCCTGGGTACAGCGATTGAACAATACTTTGACCTAAATGAGGGCACTACGGATAGTGAGTTGTTGGAATGGGACGCCCATAAGGTGTATATTAGGGGGCACTGCTTGGGTGCGACGTGGAATATTCGTAGGCAGTTGGCGCGAACTCTTGCCGACTTGGAATCCCGCTCCTCGCGTGTGAATTGCCTGGGGAGGGTGGCGGTGCAGGCTCAAGTGGCTTATTGGAGCTCAGGGCACGCCATGCTGAACTTCTAGAACGGCTGCGCTGCCTTAATTACGCGGCCCACTCGGCTAGGGTGCACGCTACGTCGGATAGAGCCGGGCGGCTCCTGGCCTGGCTGATTCGGCAGGAGACCACGCGGGCCCCTATAGGCGCCATTGCTGGCCCCGATGGTGCGCTTGTCCATACCCAATGGGAAATTCATCAAGCATTCACGGCGTACTATACCTCTCTGTACCGGTCAACTGGAAGGAGGAGAGAGTGTGACTTAGATGAATTTTTGGGCAGTGTAGTACTGCCCGTGGTGCCGGAGGAGCACCATGATCTTCTGGAGGGCCCCCCCACGGTGGAAGAGATAGGCGATGCTGTCTCCTCGCTGGCGACGGGTAAGGCGCCGGGGCCGGATGGGCTCCCGGCGGAATACTATAAGGCCTACCGCGAGTCCCTGATACCAAAGCTCCACAGCCTCTACTTAACAGCTCTGGAGAACGGCACGTTACCGGAGTCGATGAAGGAGGCCTATCTGATTTCCCTGCTTAAGCCGGGCCGCGATGCTACCCAGCTGGGGTCTTACCGCCCGCTCGCCCTGCTCAATACCGACTATAAAATCCTGGCGAAGATACTGGCGGAGAGGCTGGCGCCGGTGGTGCCTGCGCTGATACACGGTGACCAAAACGGCTTCGTGCCTAAACGCAGCACCTCTCTCAATTTGAGGCGGTTCTTTCGAGTCATGGCGGAGAGCACCCGCCTCTGGCCCCGGGCAGGATGTCTGATTTTAGACCTGGAAAAGGCCTTTGATAGCCTGGAATGGGGGTACCTAGTGACTACGCTGTCGCGCTTCGGGATGGGGCTCGGCTTTCTCCAACTGGCGGCTCTCCTGTATAAAGGTCCGACGGTGAGAGTGCGTACTGGCCCATATGTTTCGGAACCCATTAAGATCGGACGCGGCACCAGGCAGGGCTGCCCGTTGTCGCCTCTCCTGTTTGCGCTCGCAATGGAGCCGCTGGCGGCGACGCTTCGTAGGGACCTGGCAGACGGCATTCCGCTGGGGGATGCGGTGCACCAGGTATCCCTTTATGCGGATGACCTCCTAGTCTTTGTTAGGGATGTGTCTTCTATCCCTGTGGACTTGGAACGAGTCTTGTCCACTTTTGAACAGCTCTCGGGACTCCGGGTGAATGCAGCCAAATCCTGCCTCTATGCATTTCGAGACGACACTCAGGACCCCGCTTACCAGCTTGGTGGGGTGCGAGTGCGGTGGCAGCCGGACACCTTTCGTTACTTGGGAGTCCAGATCTATCGCCGGCCAGAGGACCTGGTGGAGGGCAACCTGGGGCGCACCGTGACGGCGCTTCGGACTCAGATGGCCTTCTGGAGTACGCTAGCCCTATCTGTCACTGGCCGTATAGCGCTGGTCAAGATGGTAGTGCTGCCTCGGTTGTTGTACTACTTCGCCAATCTGCCGCTGTACCTGCCGGCATCTTTCTTCGCAGGCCTCATGCGCTCCCTCCGGGATTTCGTCTGGGGAGCAGCACGCCATAGGGTTGCGTTGCCCAAGCTATGCCTTCCCGTTGGCCAGGGCGGGCTCGCAATGCCCTGTCTTGAACACTACTATTTGGCGGCGCAGTTGCAATGGATAGCCCGGTGGCTGGCGGACAGATGTCGGGAGGATACTGCAACAGCGGAGAGTCCTCCGATGGCGGTGGCGGAGCTTCTGCGGATCTTTCACCCGACGACGGGTGCTTCACGGCCAGCACCGGCGCTGCTGGCGGTGGCGTGCAAATGCTACCGCAGAAGCCTCCGGCTCACCAGTACCAGGATCCCTTATGCCCCGGCTATGCCCCTGGAGGGTTCCCCTTGCGGCCGAGACACACTTGGGGCCGCGGAGCTGAGGGACTGGCATGCGGTGGATATCCACACGTTGGAGGATCTCTACCGTGAGGGAGAATTGTTGTCGTTCGCGACCCTTGCGGAGGAGACGGGACTAGCACAGGGCCAGTTCCTCCGCCATCGGGCCCTGGTAGAGACGCTCACGGGGCACTGGGGAGACCTACGGGAGGAGCCGGAACAACACTTGGTGATGCAGTACCTCCATGTCTTGGGCCGCGGGGGACACCTGATCAGGTGGTTTGCTGCGGCACTGCGCGCGCATGCTGTGCCGAGTCTGGGTGCACTACGCGAGAAATGGGAGGGAGACCTCGCCCGCCCCATGACAGACAAAGAATGGGACAGGGTGTTGCAGGGGCCGAGGAGGGTACCTCGAAATATGAGATTTCGTCAAATACAGTTCTTCGTCTTGCATAGGGCCTACCTAACGCCTGCCGCCATTAATAGGTATTTCCACCGTGTGGATGCCAGCTGCCCCCGTTGTGCGGAAGCTGATGCTGATCTGCTTCACATGCTGTGGGGCTGCCCGGAACTGAGTACATACTGGCAGGCGATACACGGGATGCTCCGTCGGTGTACGGGACGGGAGATCCCTCCTGAGTGGCCTACTTACCTGTTGCACCTCTTTCATAGGTCGCCCCCGGTCAAGGTAGCATCTCGTTTTATAGACCTGGGGATCATAGTGGCAAAGCGACTCATCACTAAACGCTGGAAAGCAGACGCTGCGCCACACGTGCGGGCGTGGCGCGGCTCTTTCCTAGTCTGGGCCAAGGCGGAGGAGGTGGCACTTCGGAGAGAGGAGACGCTGGGTCTCCGGATGACACCGATCGCATCCCAATGGGGAGAGATGCTGCAGGTCCTGCTACAATCTGATGGAGTGACTCTGGCTGGGGTCGAGGGTGAGCTGCAGGACCCGGGTTAGCTGCGGGGAGGTGATCCGATCTGACGGGGTGCCGCAGCGCAGGGGCTGATTTGCTTGGATTCTGGCATTCCTGCGCGTCGCAGCCCGGATGTTCCTACACATGACGTTCCTGGGGTGGGAGCCGGGGTGGGGGACTCGATGGGAGGGGGGGTTTGAGGGAGAAGGACGCCTAGAATTGAGACAGGAGAGCTGCTGTTAGATGTTGTTTTCGTTGTTCTGTGGCAAGCAGGCCAGTTCCCCAGTTGCAGTATGGGTGTGCAAGGCTGTTTGATTATTGATCTGGGGGTACACTGGGCAGCACGCGTCTATAGTGCATAAGGCGGTGACTTGCTACCCTCAACTGACACAGTGACTGCAACAACACGCGTGATGGTAGTGGTCATTACAGACTCACGGGTCACAACTTTAGTCCATACTGATTGCTCCTCAATTGGCGTAAAGTGTTATGCTTATATGTGGCATGCTCCGAATCCTTACTGTGTATCAGCTGTAATTATGCTCTTTGCCATTCTGCACTGCATTGTATAATCTTTTTGCTGCAAACTTTAAAATTCAATAAACAGATTTCTAAATAAATAAAAGATACACATAAGAAAATGTCATAAAGATGATAAACATTTTCTTAATTGCACAACACCAGATAAAGAGTTGGCCACATACAAAGAATTTTTCGCAGAAGATAATAACATTAAATAAAACAAAGCAGAACAAAAATGAGTAAAATGGGTTCCAGCAAACAATGGGAAAATAAACAATTTTCTCAGTTTTTTTTATAGAAAGCAAAAATCTTTACAAAGTGCAGCATATCCTGAGATGAAACACCATCATATTTACAGAGATAAAAAGAAGACCCAAAGGCACTCCCATGGGGACTAATCAACAACTGGTGACTAAGGTTACATTTATAGCGAGTCAATTAGAACCGGTGGTGGTTCGATATATTCCAATAAAAAAAAGGCTCAATAAAAACAGTGGTTTAAAATGGTAAATACAATTTTACAGAACTTTTGTGCATTGTCACACTATCACTCTCTTTCATTTTTAGAGCCTTAAACTATTTTTGTTCCACAAAATATCACATTTGGCAATTGAGCCTGGATTACTATAGATATCCAGCCTCACCACCCCAGTTTAGTAAAGCTAGATTTGATATAACACAAGCATGGCATAGAGGCCACTCCATCCAGACTGAAGTAATCTTTTAAAATAAATCAGTTAAAGCTTTTCTCAGGATAAAGCCAAACAGATAACCAGAAGAGAAGCGGCCTTAACATTAAGATACCCTCCAGATACTCAAAACCAATGGGCTTATTTATGAGCCCTTGCAACAGTTTTGCGCTTCCGTTGCATCACTTTTTTTGATGCATCGGCGGCGTAAAACATGCCTCCTGTTGCGCCCTATTTACAAACTGATGCATCTGAGCAGATGCGTCACTTTCTAAACTCCTGCCCTCCATTATACCTGCATCAGGTATAATGTATGCATGGTGGGTGTTCTCACGTAAGTAAGCCTCATAGAAGTGACGCAGTGAAATCTACGAGATTTCACTGCGCCACTTCTAGGGTGCAAATACGTCAAAATCTTACGCCTGCCTCAAAGCAGGCGTAAGACTGACGCAGGCCCTTTCACATGGGGCTTGCCCCATGAGAAGTGACGCATCGCTACTGTTACACAGCGATGCGTCACTTCTCATGAATGAGGCACCAAATTGCTTGTGAGTAAAAAAAACTGAAGTACTCTGTGTAATGCATAAAAAGCTTCTTAAAAATCTTTTCTCTATTACTGGCAAAACAGAACTGTCATCATAACCCCAAATTTCACTCCCATTGGCAGCAACTGGGACAAACTTGGCACTACAAATATCAAGCAGAATCTTGATAGATTTGTGCCCAAATCTAATAACACAATCAAAAAACAAAGCGATAGTCCTATTAAAATTGATGCTTCTAGCAGACAATAGGGAGAACCACGCCAAAGAGGAATAAAATTGGGCACCAAGATATGAAAAAGATGGAACACGGCTAATCATATTATATTGAGTCTTAAAACGTCTTGACTTGGTAGTCAGGGGTCCTATCATAATAATGTGACATCTCAAAAAGTAGGCATTAAGTGAAGTGTGACCACAAAAGAAAAAAAATATTAAGTAGGCAATCCAGACCCAGAGCAATTCTAGCAATAAGGATGGCATTGTCCGCATAAAGTAATACTGGAATGGACCGGGTGCCAATCTACGACATATCGGCACCATCCTCATTTATTGGCCCCTTTAAATTGTTGATATAGAGCAGGGTTCTTCCAAGTCAGTCCTGGAGGACCAGATCCATGCCAGATTTTTAAGATAAGTACATTTATCTAAATGGGGATATGCTAAAAATGGATCATGCCCTCCAGGACCAACTTTGAAGAACTCTGATATAGAGGTTAAAAGCAAACGGGCCAATATACATCCTTGTTGGGCACCCCGCTTCAGATTAAAGTGATCAGTGCAACCTCCCTTCCTTTTAATAATAATAAGTCACCCTTGTGTAGTCCTTGTAGCCTACAAAAGCAAGGTGCATGATATTTAAAAATAGGACATTTTGAAAATTACTGTTAATATGTCCTTAACAGTGACTAGTACCCAAAAGCGATTTTCACATTAGGAAGGCTGGCTGGCCAACAGAGAAAAACTGCGAAGCAATATTAAAGCCAAATACTTACTTCATAAAAGGGACCAGCTGAATAAATACTGAAATAACAAATTTTATTAGTGTTGAAGAATCCAAAATAATGGTGAAGTAAGGTTTTTATTAAATATTAACGAAAAGTAATTTTTAGAAAGTTACCTTTTCCTTGCCTTATGTCCCTGGAGACTAATTTGCATTAATGCTCTAGTTTTCCCCAGCCTGTAATTGGTCTTGATGTGAATGAGGTATGACATTTCTTTCAGGATCTACACAATAGGTGGCTGTGATTTACAAGTCAATTTGAATGCTGAGGGAGGACTCCTTTGTGCTGCTCAGCAGAAAGGTGGGAGATGTGGACATCCTTTTTGACACTACAGTGTCAATTACTGTCTGCTGTGCTCACATATAATACTTGGTGCATGCTTGAAAGAGTAGAGAACCAGATCGTAGGACAATTCTTGCTGAAGGACTATTGGCTGCCTCAAACTTGATAATAGTGTTAGATGAGGAAGGGCACTAGTATTACCATAGTACACTACCAGCACACACAACCAGCTCTCAGATCCCATGTTTAGTCTGGTGAAAAACTTTTATCATCTTGAAAATTGCCAAAGTGAGTAGGGTTGGCCATGAGAACTTTTTCCCCATTGGTTAGGGCATGCCCAGAAGGCATTCCCACCCAGGCATAAAGGTGACACTTCCAGGTACCCACTTCAGAACACTGCTGTGCCTAAGGAAGAAAAGAAATGGACTAGACTAGCAGTCAGTGACATGAGAAAAGCCCTAAAGAACTGGACCTGCTCACTCTTGTACCCTGGACTAAGAAGTGGACTTCAAGAATCCTAAGGCTGCCCTCTATTCTGGCTACATGGACACACTATGCTACAGAAGGCCTTTCTGCAACAGTCCAGCTAACCAGTGGCATCTAGACATAGACTGGAAACTACCTTTGGCCTCTGCCTGACACTCTGTGAATATCTAATTGCCTCGGTTGAGGTCCTGGGGTTCTTTAGAAGTGTACTCCAGTAATGGAATGGGACTTAAAGGACCAAGGGTCAGATGATCAAATGTTTTTTGCAGTCTCAAACAGGAAATCGGCCTGTTGCAACCGCAAAATAGATCTGCCCAATGTACAAACCCTATTTTGCGAGTCTGTAACCTATTACTGCAATTGCGGTCACAACACACTCACAGTTTAGCACCCATTTCAAAAGGGTGGTAAGCCAATCGCAAATGGAAATGGGTCCTCAGGGTGCCAGTTCCCATTTGTGCCTGGCAGTGAAAATATTTTTTCAGAGCAAGCAGTGGTCCCACGGGCCACTGCCTACTCTTAACAAATGAAAAAGTTTCATTTTTCTTTTTTAAATGCTCCCCGTTTTCCTTTAAGGAAAATGAGCTACATTTTTTTTTTTTTAAACTGCTGTATTTAAAAAGCAGTCATTGTGGTCTGCTCACCCCAGCAGGCCACCATCCCTGGGAGTTCTAGCTTTTCCCAATGGGGACGCAAATTGCACCTTCCTTATAAATATTAATGAGGCAAGCAATTTGCGACCCCATTAGGAATTGCAAATAGTGTCTGAGACACTGCTGTAAATTCCATTTTGCGTGTCGCAAATTGTGAGTTGCAAAACAATGCAATTTGTGACTCGCAAATTGGAAGCGTTGTGCATCTGGCCCTTAGTTAGAAGGTAAAATCTTTGACCACTGCCAACCTGCTTAGAGTATCTGACCAACACTTCAACACTGTCAAACTTGTGCTTTTTGGCTGTACTGCTTTTAAAGCTTTAAACATTCAAATCTACAGTGCTCCTTTTTGTATTTGTTTTAATTTTTGTCGCATTTTGTTCTTAAAATTTTACTCTATTCTTTTTATTCAATGAGGGAGTTTTATTGTTTTGCATTTTGACTTTTTACTGTTTTGGTACTGCATCATTACTTTACACATTGCCTTAAGTTAAGTGTGTCTGCTCTGGGCTATAGCTATTAAGTGCTTGAGCTCAGGTCAATTTAGTGACTTTGAGTGTTCACCCTGACAAGGTTTTTGATCATTCTTTGAAGTGGATAGTTGCCCACATCATAAAATGTCTTGCAGTTTCCATCTTGCTCTCCTAGGTTTGTGGATTCCTTTGCTTTGCATTACACTGAGCAGAGAACATTGTCTCCTTCACCATCTTTTGGACTGTATACCATCTTGAGGTGCTCCTGCCTATTTTGGGAGGGTTCATGGACATTTTAGTGGGTATGAACAGTTTTGACATAGGTGTTCATGCAAATAGCTATTATTTTGAAGATGCGCACAAATCGCAATTGAGCAAACATATGGGTGCATTATAATTTGAAGCAGCAGTAGCTATACCTGTCAGGGTGAAAGGATAAAGAATCCTCACCTCTGCAATCGATCGCTGTCAGCAGTAGCTTACAGCAAGTAGCTTTGGGTGCAATCAAAAGTAAGGATAGAAGCTAATGGCACTGATTGACTAGATGTATCACACGCTAGAGAGTCTTGAGGAAGAACAATGCTACACAACAGAAAAAGTTCCGCCTAAAGAACCATTCTATCCTATATAGCTTCTTAGTATCAATCTTACACGTAGTATATAGGGTAGCAAATAGAAAATTAATAGGCAACAAGAGTGGTAAAAAGTAACAGGCACAACCTTGTTGTGGACGAAAACCCTCACTCACCCGAGGGTGACATGCTTCATCATTGGGTTCCTCCAACACACAGGGACCGCAAGGTACCCCGTGTGGGCTACAACTTAACCCAAGGGGGAAGGAGCGGGAGTGCAGAGCACGTAGTTGTTCTACCAACTCATATAGGTGAGGAGGGGCAGAGTGCAAAATAAGAAAGAAAATTGTGCAACTAGTGTGTTAAAAAACTATCTACTTAGGGGTAATAACTTTATTCCTCCTTCCTAAGTGATAGTGATTAAAATGCTAGCGAATGAAGGGTTAATGTATATACCCTAATATCTGATCAACATGTTTCTGCCATTGTGACTTAAATGTTCACGGCATTCATCAGGATCAAAACAACAGTCACTCTGCAAGTGAAAAATAAATAAGTGATACTCAAGCCTCTCTTCCATGACCATCATGCCATTTCATAGGTCACTATGATTGGTCTGAGGGCTCTAAATGTAATTTGGTATATACCAGCTCAACCGTCTCCCGGGTACCCTATATACTACATGTGAGATTGTGACTGATTGACTAGAAACATGCACTAATATAAATATCAAAACAACATGCGAACAACAAAGTGGTGAGTTTGGTCACTCCCGCCCAATGAGAAGACATCTTTCAATGGTGAACAGCTTCGTTCTTCTTTTCCCATGGCAAATACATGGAGTTGACAGTCCAATACCAAATTTGCAACGGACAGTACTGAACATTTGTATACATGGGTACCTCTAAACTTGATTCTGAGGCAAATCTATTGCAGTGTCTATTCTATCATTTATTCAAACAATGAACTACACTAAAGACAGAAACATTTGCTTGCAAATCTCTAGTTAAGTAATAGCATTTGTATTTATTGTAAGCATATGTTTTATTGTTAAATTCAGCATTATATGAACATAATTTATTGAGAAAGTTCAAGCTCGTTTCATTAAGAATAAGTAGCTTAAGAAAGGGATACATTTTATTAACTCAGAACGTTCTGCAGTTATGACAAAATCTAAGCAAGTCACATTAAGGTCAAGCTATCAAATACATTTGTGCGTGGCTCAGCATTTCCTAAAACATGTATTTCCTAAAGGAAAGGTCTAGTTGAGGCCTACCAGTAAAAATTAATACCTGGTGCATTTTGCACATTTTGTCTACGTGTCATTTTAAAATGCGTTTTTCATGTTTACCTAAAGCAAGTTAGCACTGTTGGTAAATTATTTTTATGTGCAAATATTCTACTGTAACAAGGACAAAAAGCATTAACCATAAGGGTTGTGCTCCTTCTGAGGCTGAGGTATGACCTCAAACAGTTTTATTGTCTTTAGGCATTAGGGTCTAGATATTCTCCACTATTGCTCCTATGGATATTGTCATTCAATGGGGTTATGAGAGCTGACATCTGAACACTTTGGGACTCTTTAGGTTTACCTCAATGTTTGGCCTAGTCTTTGGGACAAAGATTATGCCACTGAAATATTTGAAGAAACCTATAATTCGCTTGACCCATTCTCTGAACAGATTTGGCCTTCAGCATTGGGAAATGCAGTATGCTGGAGCACCAGCTGCTACATTTTTAGTCAAGTAACTAAAAAGGTTCTTCTCCCAAAATACTACTAAAGTACTACCCAAACAACAGGTTCTTATACAGTACAGTCCATAGTGTTGGGTGGTCTTCGTGTCACCTTCAATTGGCTATTAAGCATTCATCAACCAACACAAAGGAGGGACACAGTTTAACCAAACTGGTCTCATGTTTTTCTCAGGTGGATCATCACCTCTTTAGTGGTTAGCATCTCAAAAAAGTAATATTTTCTGGTGGTGTACATGCACCAGGATCAGGAGACTCCACTTGGAAAACCAAGGCTTCACCAGTTTCATCTGAGAACTGGACCTCAATATTTGGACCCATTACACCTTTACAGAATGATATTTTTGGAACTTTACGCTCTGGAGAGACCAGTTCCAACCAATTGGATTAGGCTCCCCACAAGAAATGCAAAGGATTAAGATCGCTAGGCCCCTCTGGACCTTGGGAAGAGCTAAGGTTTTTGCTCTATTGGTATGGGACACGTTAGTAACAATGCTGCTCGTATGTGTTGATGAAGAAATAATCTCTGCAGCTCGAAAACCAAGGCACTTCTTGTATGTTGACTTTGTCCTTCTTCTATGACAGGTGACACGCAAAAATCTCATTGTACCTTTCTGGACTTGCTTCCCTAAGTTGACCTTCTTGTTGATGCTTAGTCACCTGTGCCTCATGCAAGTCTTCCATTGGGCAACTCTGCTCCTTTTCTCACATACGTCACCGCGTCAAAATGTTTCATTATTCCAAGCTGGGCCCCAACTTTAGGGAGGACAGCGCCCACAGAACTGCTGTCCTCAACATTGTATTTTCCCACCACTATTGTATAGGGGCCTTTTAATGTCCAGGAAATGAACAAGTTACTGGTTTGAGGTGAGCAATATTTCTCAGAATGTGGAGCGACGTGTAGGAAACCTGAGTGAATTAAAGTGCTGCCTTATTTAGTCTGAGAGAAGTGCATCGGTAGCATGTCCATGTGACAGCCTTAATTTACTTTAATTTTTGGGAATTTGGAAGGCATTGCTTATAACTAGAGTATCATGGCACTCTCATTAGAAACTAATCACATTCCTATAATTGCATTACAATTTACATTAAAAGATTTTAAAACATAACTGTTAGACCTGGCATCTTTTGGCGTGTTTCCCTTGTCTTTTTACTTTCTAACCTCCTGGTTTTGACTCTGTTTTAATTGGTTTAGTGTCTCTGTGTACTTTTTCACTGCTGATCAGTGTTAAAGTGCAAGTGCTCCTAAGGTAAATTGTTTTATGGATTAGTCTTTCCATGATTAGCTATTTGATTTACTGCAAAGTCCCTAGTACACAGTGCACTAGGTGTGCTTAGGGCCTTTACATCAAATGCTACTAGCGGGCCTGAGTTCTGGTTGTGCCACCCACAGAAGTAGCCATAAAAGCGTATCTCAGACTAGCCACTGCAGTGTCTGCACGCAGTTTGTAACTGCCATGTCGACCTGGCAAGTGCACCCACTTGCCAGGCCCTAAACCTTCCCTTTCCTTATATGTAAGGCACCACTCAGATAGGCCCAGGATACCCCATGGGCAGGGTGTAGTGTATGTGAAAGGTAGGAGATGTACTGGTGTGTGTAAAATGTCCTGATTGTGAAATACAGTATATTTCATTTTTCGCTATTGAAAGGCTATTTGCCCCATAGGAATTAATGGGAGTTGCTTTGTCACATCTTACAAGCATACCTTCCATTGGGACAAGATAAGAGAACAGAGTTGAGTATGCCTGCACTCAGAATTAAAAACTACATCTTATAGTAAAGGTGGTTTTTCAAATTGTGTGTTTGAAAATGCCAGTTTTAGAAAGTACAAAAATCGGTAAGCAGCTGGAATGCACTCAGTAATACTAATTCAGGCAAACTTACCTCAAATACTGAACTTAATCAAGATCACGTGTGCATCTGGTTAGGGGCTCTGCCAGCCACGTAATTCATTAATGAAAACTTTTATGAAGATAAAATTGAGGCCATTTCGCAAGACACTTCCACTTTTTTACCTTTGTCTGAGGATCCTACTGCATCATTTCAAACCCTACTAGGTTCGATCTTGTCTCATGCTTTGGAAATGGATAGCTGTCAAAACTAGAGAATTCCTACTAACTAGCCATCCCCGTAGACCGGGGCTTTATATGCTACCAAAGATTCACAAAGACTTATCCAACCCTCCTTTGAGACCAATAGTATCTGGTTGTGGATCTATACACGAACCATTGGGTAAATATCTTGATGTCTTCCTCCAACCTATTGTGCAGGCTAGTCTTTCATATCTGCAAGATACCACTCACTTGTTGAATATTCTCAATGAGGTTCACATTCCTGACATGGGTGAAATTTTCCCATGCACAATAGACGTGGTGCCTATATATACCTCAATCCCTTATCTTGAAGGCATTGAATCCATTGAGTGGGCACTGTTAAGACAAGAGGAAGTACAGGCGAATAAAGTGTTTCTTCTTGAACTTCTACATTTCTGCCTATTCCATAGCTATTTTAAATGGAAGGATCGTTTCTTTCTCCAAACTAAGGGCACGTTAATGAGCTTTTCAGGAGTCCCCAGCTATGCGAATATTTTCATGTTGAAATTCGAGACTGAACACATCTTTTCTGATGAAAATCGGACTAGAAATATGATTTTATACTGTCGTTTCATTAACGATATATTAATCATTTGGCATAGTTCACGTGCAGACCTGGAAAACCAAATTATGATATTGAATGATAAAAATCCTCTAATTCAGTTCACTTTTCAGATTGGTTCACAGAAAATATCATTTTTGGATGTTTTGTTGAAGCTTTCAGGCACCACCATTGATACCAGTTTTTTAGGAAACCTACTGACCGCAATAATGCCCTGCTATATCACAGTTTTCACCCCTGGTCCCTTAAATGCCATCTTCCTTACTCACAGTTTACGAGGATCAGGCGTATCACCACAGACTTGGAGTTTGGTGCAGACTATTCATGAGTACAAAAATAGGTTTTTAGTCAGAGGTTACCCCCAAGAGCTTTTAGATCAGGCAGAAACCCGAGCAATAGCTGTAGATCGTAAAAACCTTTTGAAAAAAACATTTAAGAGTTCAGTCACACCGAGAGAGGTGTTTGTTTCTACGTATTCAACCCACTCACTCTTGATTAAGAGGATGATATTGCAACGTTGGGATTTGCTTCAATCAGAACCTGATTTCAAGGTTATTTTCTCTAATCCTCCATTATTTGCATACAAAAGATCCCACAATCTTAAAGAGATTTTGTCCAGGACTGTTGCCACTGCTCAAGCGCCTAACAGAGACATGTCGAAGGGCATGAATTGCTCACATTGCAATAATGAGATTACAGGTAGTTGTCTTCCACATCCTAGATCAAGTAAAAAAATAATGTTAAATTTCAATGCCAATTGCAATAGCCACCACGTAATATATATGTGATCAAATGTCCCTGTGACTTTCACTATGTTGGTAAGACTGAGAGCGTCCTCCGCACTCATATTACCGAGCATAAGAGTAGAATTAGGACCAAGACCATGAGTTCTCCGCTAGCACAACACTGGTTATCCCATCACCACACGATTGCACAATTAAGATTCAGTGTACTTGAAGTGGTAGACACTTATCCTGACAGAGAAACGTCCAGAGCTTTATCCCAACATGAAACTCACTGGATCTGGTTCATGGAAATAATGTCTCCGAAAGGTTTAAATGGCAAATTTGAATTGTCCTGTTTTTTATGATCCATTTGTTCAATATATATTCTATGTACACTTGACCACTGTACCGTTTATGTAAATGGATGCATTCTGTTGTTATCCTCTTTCACTGCTCGTTGTTTTTTCTTTTTGTTGCAGCTAATCCTGCTTTAGTCAGGAGTGTGTATGTACTAGATGAGTTTAAAGCATTTTGTTATTTCGATTCATATGTATAGTTTAACTACGTTTCCAGCTACCAGTTTTATTTCAGCTTACTTGTCACTGTCATGCATTAGAGAGGCGATGTAGTCAATATTAGCTATGTATAGATATGATAATTAGTATCTGATGCGCATTTATGTTTACTCGTTGTCATAACATTCAATGTATGCATACAGTGTTAGTTTCTCTTTTCTCTTTGTTTTTATGTGGTATTAGCACAGGGTGTGGTTACGTGTTTCATTTTCTTCTTTATTTTCATCTTTATGTTCATTCCTCTTCTACCATTTGGCCTGGGTGACATCATCGGTACTTTTTTCTTTTTTTCAGTTTCATTTGGCTTTATTCAGTTTCTTTCAGTCACTCAGCAGTCCTATTTTTATTATTATTGTTGACGCGTCTCATTTTAAACGTAGCTTACGCTTTCGAAAACTAGTTGGCGTCGGCGTTTGACTTTCAACCGCATTTCGGTCCATGTGGGAGGCTCATTAACTTCGGTGAGTTTCCCTATTGATTAAACGGTTCACCGCTTGGCATCCTTATCCGTAGCATATATATATTTTTGGGCAGCTTACGGTTGGTTTCGTTATTACAGGGTGTTGGGGAGCCTTTATAGTCATTTCAACTTCAGTGATATTCCGGACTACATGGAAGGTTATTCTTAGATGTTCCTGCCTAGAACGTACGCTTAGGTAAGCGTTATTTTTTTGGAGCTTTTCTGTTTTGTTACCAGCTTTTTGGACATTACTTTGATTATTACATGCTTCTTGCAGGGTCCTCACGCCAGCTTCAGTATCTTGTGTTGATTACTTTAGTATTGATGGAGCGCGGGTCACCGGTTCTGGTCACACATACACCTAATACTCACCTGGGCCCAAACCACATTCACACAGTAAGCTAGTGAAACCTCGCTGGCATCAATTTTGAGTAATAATACCTGTAATTTTGTTATTCACCTTTACCAAGTCTTACCAATTCAATACATTTTTTTATCATTTCCTCGACGAATCAGGTTGCTAAGCTAGTTTAAGTTAGAATTACTTTGACCTCTTTACTCTGAATAACCACAGACTCAAGAAGTTTTGAAAACCTTTATCCAAATTGATTTGTGAGTCAAGATTCAATTACAGTAACCACCTTCATATCAAGAGGCAAAATACACAAAATAATTAATAGCAAATTGAAATGATCAATGATGACGGTACATGGAAGGTAGAAAGGAAAAAGTTAAGCAGGCATAAAAGACAGATTTTCTATTTATATTTACCTATTGGTCAAGATGAACCCAACTCCGTAATGGGGGGCCAGAATAGAATCTCCAAAGCAGGTTACAGGTAAATGAAACAGGCAGATTCAGATCTGGAAGGATATCTTCTTCTAAAGTACAACGCCAGCGTTGCACCCCTCTCTGACACTACTCTCCTCAGGTGTCACTTTTCCGCAATCCCTCTAGATGATTAGATTTATCAATCAGTATCTCAAACTCTCGGACAGAGTTTCTGGCAGCAGTAGGGTCTGAGACAGCATCACGGACAAGAACTGGAGCAGCAAACGCGTTTGGTCAGCGACGAGTCAGAATGACAGATCTGACATGTCGGACCAAGTTTTTAGCTGTCTTACCTCAAATATACTGTTCTTGATTCATGTACCACCCCCTCAAGTATCAATTCTTATGTTTTCCCTTATTTTGATTGGTTAGGATGAGGAGGTGAGTTCATCACACTTTAACATTTCTCTATGAACCATTGTCTATGTGCCCACCCCTTAATTTTCTTTTCCCATAGCTTTATTCCCACACGCATTTCACATTACTCTGTAAATTAAACATTTTATTCAACATTGTTGCATTCGCTGGGGTCATCAGTGCGACTTTCCCAGGCTTCTTTATTCTAGGTGTCCTTGGATGAGTGACACGGGTGCCGTCATTGTTTTCTGCCAATCTTTATGAGCATGCACATAGTAGGGATTCCAGTCACTCTCCGAGGCCCAAATAAGAACTAATAATAAAATCAGAAAAAGACACGTTAGAACATAGAAACAAATGATTTCACTGTGTACCACTTATCTCTACTCTATTCCCATTTACTTGTTTAAACCTTTTGCATTAGTGTTTAAATCAACTTAGGAGATTTTATTTGATCAGCCGCAGATGCATTCGCGTGTGAGTTCAAACCGGCCATTTTTAGTGCCATTGCGCAGCTGCAAAAGTTTCCCACCAAAAGCGACAGAGTCATACTACGTAGATGCAGTAGACGCATGCGCAATAGAAATCCCGTGTTTTGTCGGCCATTTTAAGACATTCATGTTATGGGTTAGTAATGCACTTAGACAAGCTTCCCCTAGATAAAAGTGTTCGTGGGTAGATTGATTACATTGTTACATGTTATTTGAGAGGATTGAATCCAAGCAAGTCTCTTTTACAAATCCTTGCTCCATCAATCCCCTCTCTGATGGCATTTATTGCCATCAAAAATGTTCTAAACCAGATGCCAACTTTAGCACATCTCAAATTCTTCTTCAAAACTTTCATTTGCTTTCCTTTCCTTCTTGCATTGTAACCCACTCATTCTTTTATAAAAATCTCCTTTTAATTCTTCTAGCTGTATTTCTCCAAATGTTCTTTTCTTACCCCTTTCATTCATTTTGTATTTCTTTCTTCCTTTACAACACTTGTGCCAACACATTTTTGCTACAACTAATAAGGCTATTCCCATTATGAGTAGTATTTGACCTAGAATACCTATTCCTAAATTAGAAAACCAACTACCTATGTTGGAAAAACTATTTGCAAATGTATTCCATACATTTTCAACTTCCAGTGGTTTCAACTCTTCTTCCAATTTCGGAATATTTTTAATATATTTTCCAATTTCAACACTTTTATCTGGAATATACGTGCAACAGTGTTGCGTTTTCAATAATTTACAGACTCTACCCTCTTTTGCCAATAATATGACAAGGACATGTCGATTTTGCATAACCATAGACCTGACCGCAACTAATTCAGTGTTGATGAGCAGAAATCCTCCAGCAGTGTCAGTAGATAACCGATCAACTACTGTAGACAATTGGCAAATTTTCAGTGAATTCAAAAGAGCTCCCTCTGAAGGTATCAATGCACCAAAAATATCACCTACTATTTCTGAAAAACTAGCTCTTTTTGTTCGTGTTAGTCCATTTGCGTCTTCATTGTTTCCAGTGATTCTTTTTACATGATAAACCTTTGGGAATACTATTCCGAAATAGCAACTCCCGTACCAAAGGTCTGGCAGCCTAAAGTAAGCTTTATTGCCACACACATAATAAATTCCAGGAAATACTGGATCAGTTCCTCCTTTTCGTCCCCATCCCCCGATTACAAAAATATTTTGCTCTCATTCACTGGAACCAATAAAAACATTGTTATATTCTGTTTTTAACCTATGGAGACAGATTTTCCCTTTCTTTTCAAAATCTAAAGACATGGCAGCATGAGTTTTGCCACTTGCAAAATGCTCTTGTTCCTCAGTCCATTTTGGTATCTGAGGTTTAGGTTCAGAAGCTCTTTGTTGGAAATCCTGTCATCTTTGTTCTACTAAATTCAAAAATATTTTCTCTTCTTCTTGCAATTTAAAGGTTAAATTGTTATTATGTGCTTCAGCTATATCTATTGTTTTCATAGTTAAGAAATATTCACCCATAAATTCATAATCCTTCGTACTAAGGACAGGGTTCATGCTTTTTCGCATAGGAACCTCAGAAAAAATCACATCTATTTTAGAATAATAATATTGCAATTTTCCAGTTTTATAAAATAAACTTGCTAAAACACTACAAGATATACCATAGGTTAAGGGAAAATGATAAGTCACTCCCTCTGCTACAGATGCTGGTAATTTCATGCAAACATAACAATCACTAACTTCCATAGTTTCTACATATTATACTAATAAGTTTGTGAAACGTTTAAATCAGTGTCATTTTTATTTAGACAGTGTGATGTAAATCTGACTAATCTGGTGCTTCTAATTCTACCCTATCTCCTTTGATAGTAGCTACTTTTTCATTTGTGTTAATGGTATTCTGTACACTCTTGACCATTAAATAAGGTATGGCCACGGCTAATATCAACCATGTTATGCGTATTAAAAATACATATACACATTCTGCAACATTTCTTAAAACAATTCGGTTTTCTAGCAGATCTATTGTCAGCCATTCTCAAAAAGGGAAATGGATTTCTCTTCTTTATTCGAGTGGTTCAAACTTCGTAACAGAGTTATAAAGGGGAAATTCGTTCAAGGTGGTCTCACTTCTTCATCAATTTGCTTTGCATAAACATTTTCAATTTCCTCTTCGATTATCTCTAAATTCTCAATATCTTCGAGAATTAAATATGTCCATTCAGGACCTTTGAATTTGTTATTTACAAATTTTGCTCTTCGGCTTCTTCGTTTAGAACCTTCAGCTTCTTGCCCCGACCAACTGGATACTTCGTCTACATGCTCTGGTTCTTCGGGTACTGTCTTGAGGTGATACTTCAATCTTTTGATAACACCTGGCCTATTATCACCCTTTCTGAATCGTTTAGCTTGCACTGCACTTGTACCTTCTTCAGGTATTCTTTTGTTTTCATTGATTTGTGGCACAATGTGATTATTTCTGTCCTCAGATTCTTTTTCTGTCTGATCTTGTGTAGGGCTTAATGATTAATTATTTCCTTCCTGACTATGTTCTCTTTCGCTTGTCTGACCTACTTCAGGTTAAATTTTTAAAATCGCGTTTTCTGTATTTGTCTGAATTTCTGTAACTTCCCTCATTGGCTCTTGCTCAATTTCCTTTGAATCTTTGTCATCATTTATCTGTTTACTTGCTTTAGATTCTCTCTGTTCTTCCCCAGTCTCAAGTTCTATAAATTTGGTTTCTCCTATTTGGGTAATTGGCACCTTCCCTACCTGGTCCTGCTCAGGTTTATAATCTAATTTATTTCCTGTTTCTTTAGCACTTTCCTCTCTGTCTATCTGGTCCTCACTCTGTTCCTGACTGATTTGTCTAGTTTGACTTCTGGTTCTTACAATTATCTCTGGTATGTCTACTACAGGTATCCAATCATCCTGACTGGTGCTCGGTTTTTCTTCATCAGCTACTTCAGGACCTATTGGCTGAGATCCTTCAGCTGTGCAACCTTCAGCCCCCTCAACCGCCTGAGTCAGTTGAGGTTCCTCCTCGTCAGGTGTTGGTACTCTTTTAGTGTGGCTTGCATGTATCCAATTAGGCAAGCCTGCACATTTTACAGCTGTTGTTGTGACTAATATAACCTGATGTGGTTTCTCCCACCTTGGTGCTAGGCAAGTCTCTCGTGTGTGATTCTTCACTACAACCCAGTCACCAGGATTCAGATCATGTGCTTGAATCGGCTGCCTGACATCTGCGCCCTCTCCAACCTGGTGAGAGATAGATCGCACTTGGTCAGCCAATTCTTGGCAATACTCCAGTACCAAATCATCAGTTATATTCAACAACTTATGTCCTGGTATGCATGCCTGCCTCATTGCTCTTCCCATGATGATTTTGATGGAGTGGGAAATATAAACATGTTGTATACCTCCCCATTCTGCATGCCTGTACTAATTAGAATAATCTATTAATCTATTAATACTATTAATGTGTTTGCTTGAAGTCTAATCAACAGTTACTAATGTATGAAATACACGTGGGATTTGCATTTTGCATGGCTAAATAATTGTTATTATTAACATATGTACGCATATTAACATTAGAAAATAGAATATTGCATGATATATGTTGCTTTTGTGACGTTTTTGTAATGTTGCACCAGATGACATCCTTGGGTGAATATGAATGCTCTAAATGTCGCAATACGCTAGTTAATTACAAGCACATAGGGGAATTAGTGAGGGTTAACCATTTTATTAATTATTTCTATGTATTAATTACTCTTTTGTGTTTGTTTCGCTTAAGTTGTCCTTTGGGCCTAAAACCAAGATGGCTGCCGAACTAACTCGACGCGATGGCCACCATTCCACGAGGTTTCGGGTGAAGTGCGCATGTGTTACCACATGTACCAGTGGCCTCGGCATAACCCTGCTCTCGTTGTACCCAGACAAGGTCACGATGGGAAGCCTGCTAAGTAACTTAACAAAGGATTTCTACAAAAAACGGAACCATCAAGTATAATGACCTAACATCCTGAACTGTGTGAAACCTCACCGAACGAACCCAACCAACCAATGGGTGAAGCCCAAATTCTGTAAAATGTATCTTCTTGACCTTACTTTCATTATAAAATGACGGTAGAATAGAGAGGATTGCTGCTTCCTTATATTTTCTTTTTCTGACGGAGACGACGGTGACGCTGTATTCCTGAATCTTTGACAGACTGAATTGCTGTCCATTTCTTAGATGAACTAAGGACTTCCTAAAATCTATGGTCACTGATTAATGCTTGCACGGCTCTGGTCCTTGTCCATTTATGGGACTGTAGCGTGCTGCATGAAGAACTTTCGAACTCTGACTGATTGATGACTAAATCCTCTGATTTAGGGGACGACTAATAGCCAGATTAGGTAAATATGATGTTCTGCGATCTAATAAAATTTAATAGATAGGACTAAAACTCTTGCAATAATTAGATAAACAAATATTGATAAACAAGAAAATGTGTTTTGTCATTTAATAAGGGAGGTAAAGATCAAGGTATCAAAAGTGTTTTTAGCTGGTCTAAATCACCTTACTAATCCAACTAAATGATCCATTGATCACGTGGGAGGAGTATCTTGATGTTTAAGACTGTGAACTGCAGGGATAAGGATATTAGTGTATAAATGTGTAAATACATTTCTCTCTATAGGTTATAAGGTATTCCTTTCATGTCAGCGCTTGGAACATTCATCTCTCCTGTAAGTGCAGGCCAGTGAGAAGTGAAGTGTGAATGTTGGTGTTATGGGCCCCACCACTGATTGTAGGAATGAATGTGTAAATGTGATATTTGGCCTGTGACGAAGGGAGGATATTAGGTACGGGGTTTTGTCTTGATTCCCGCTACCCGGGTTTCTGCGCTGCATCAGTTTTTCTGGTAGCAGGATGATGGTTTTTATTGTTTTGGTTTGGTGATTATTGCTTGTAAATAGCTTATTGATTATTGATTGTAGATAAGTATTGGTTTATGTATTAACACTCTATGTTGAGTCGCGTTGAGTTCCATGTTGTTTGACGACTTCGGGGATGTAGGAAGTCGGATGTTTGTAACAGTTCCGTAGTAGAGCAGAGGTAAGCGCTGCTCTCGGGAAAGACGGAATTGTTGTTGCCCTGTAGATACACAGGAGAAACGTGTAACGATTGAAGTTGCACAACACATTGTCTGGGTTCAGTGACATCGTCGTGTGTTGCCATTAGAAATATTTCCTGTATGAACGAAGTGTATGGTAGCGAAGGTCACCTGTGAAATTTTGGTCTTAGGTACCAGGAGTCCAGAAGGAGCTCTGATAACGCTTATCACTGGAAAGGTAATAGGTGTTCCCTAAGCTTGCTAGAAGGATAAAGTAGAGGGAAGTGCTACTTTATTAACGTATGTCATAATTCTGTAGTAGGACAGACTGTTCGCTGTTCTCGGGAAAGACAGAATTCTGTGTGAATGTACTACATTTTCCGTGTAAAAATGCAGGAATGAAAAGGCATTCGGGTTAATTGCGAAACTCTGGTTTTATTTCTCAGGAGCATTGGGTCTCCAACTAGGTGTCTTAATTCTGGAGAAACAGTTAGCTAGAAGGGTAAGGTAGAGGGATGTGCTACTTTATCAACGGAAGTAACGATTCCGTAGTAGGGCAGAGGTAAGCGCTGCTCTCGAGAAAGACGGAATTCTTGCGAGAAAGGTCATTAACTATTCTTTGGTTAGCGTAGCGGACAATGGTGGCGTTATTATGTTTACTAACAGATATGTAAATAAAAAGAACTTAAGAAAAGTTACCGATAAATTTTGTAAAGGAGGGGTCAGCAGGAGCAGGAGCTGCGACAGGGAGAAAGCTAACGTCAGAAAAGCTGCGTTGGGATTGGTTGGTCAGTAAGAAGCGTAGACGCCCCTGACTGATGTATTAGTGTATGCCGCGCTAGGATTGGAGAATTGAAGGGTGATGCAGACTCTGCTGATTGGTGTGTCGGTGTGAGACGCGCTGGGATTGGAGAATTGAAGAAGTGACGTTGACGCTCCGGATTGGTGCGTTAGTGTGAGTCGCGCTACGATTGGTTAAAATAACAGAACAGTCATAAGGAAAAGACTAGCGATACACGAAAGACAAAATGATGTATTAGGATCCACCTGAAAAGGAGGAAAAGTCCTGTTTTGGGAAAATCAAGAAATGGTTTAAAAAGGACAAACCGATTGTGGCTAGGGAAGGACAGTTGCTTCCCCCACCGAAAACCCCCGCATCCTTCATGGTTGCGAAATACGGATATCATACTTTTATTTGGTTGGATAACTGGGTGAAGTATACCAAGAATGATGGAGTTTTGGCATTTCCAGAGCATGGTTCGTTTAGTCTAGCGGTTTTGAGAAATTTGAGAGAGAAAATGATGAATCTAGAACCGAGACCTAGACCAACACAGTTTGAAGCATTGACAGAATGGGAAGATGAGATGCATGACAGAGAAAGACAGAGAAGTGGCGGAAGGTATACATACATGTTTGGTAGATATGGACATGACACTCATGATGAAAGAATGAGAAGGTGGCGGAATGCAAGTATGACGGATGGGTTGTTTCCTGTAAGAAACGTTGAAGAAATTGGAGGTAAAAAATTTACGGAAAAGAGACATAATATAGAACCAAGAGGGTATGGAGTGAATGAATCGGAGGACGATGTTCTTGATGACATGTTTTATAAAAATCCACCTCCGTATCAACCAGAATCTGAAATGTTAACACCAAGTGCCCAAATGAGAGAAACTTTGCGACTCATTAAGACAGAACCAGTACCTCAAGAATTAGGGAAAAATAATTCCATGAGAGAGATAGAGAGGAAATCAGATGATAAAACGAGTGGAGAAAATTCGGTAGAATTAGCAAAAACAACTTTAGAATTAACTGAAAAGATAAGAGAATTGACCAAAAATGTAGAAGCTGTAACTGTTCCAGTGACTATAGGCCCTGTGATGCCTATTTTTGATAAACAGAAAGATAGTGAACATTGTTTAACAGTTCCTTATAACAGTAATAAACAGATTGAGAAGCCAAAGCAGAGCCTAAATGAAATTCCATGGAGACAGACAGTAAGTACAATTGAGCCAAATACTTTGAATAACCCATTTTTAGGTTAAAATATAGCAGAAAGACATACAATGACAATGGAGTCAGTATAGGAGACTCAAAGGGACTTAGAACGAAATAATGTAGAAAAACCAGTAGGATCATCTTCAGAAGAATTGAGTGAATGGTTGAGAAGCTTGCAGAGAAAAGACAAAGAATCCCAATCAATAGATGTGGCCAAACTACGAATGGTACTGGAAGAATTAATAGTAGGAACTATCCCCACAGAAAAGTTAAAAACTTACCTGGATGAGGAGTTACTGTTTTTGTGTAAAAGCATAACTTGGAGAGCGAAAAATCTGCATGAAAGATTAGAAGAAGTAGCAAATGAAATGGGTATAGATATTGAAAAGGTAAAGGCCCTACAGAAACCATATCGAATAGATTTTACTGAAAAAGATATTGAAAATTTGAATACCACAGGACGAATAAGTCAGATTAAGGAAATAATTATCTTGCTGAGAAAATGGGGAGATGTGGATAAATGGAGAAGCATATGGTATCGAAAACGAGATGATGCCTCAGATAAGACATTTGCAGCTTTCCCCGTTAGAGAAAAGGAAAAGGTAGTAACAGAATGCCCCATGAGAGAAATTCCAGGAGGAGGATATGAACATGTTCCATGGACTAGAAAAGATATTTTGTCATTTACAAATGATTTTCCTTGACTACGCCAAAAGCCTGTCGAGTGGTATAGGCAAGTGGACAGATTTGTGAAATTATCTAAAGTATTATGGATTGATCTAAATAGCCTGTTTGACATAATAGTGCCAGCAGATTTATGGACAGAGTGCAAATTAATGATAAATTGGCCCACACAAGAATACCCTAGGGATCCAAAGACAGGAGCCCCAGACCGCGAGGTAATGAAGAAATACGAACAGGTTATTGCCTTTTTGAAATATAAAGTACCTCCTAAAGAAACTGATTGGGTAAAAATTTACAGAACTCATCAGGAAAGTAAGGAGTCGGTACATGCCTATTACGAAAGATTGATTTTGGCCTTTAAACAGTTCAGTGGTGATGAAAATTTGAGTGAAAAAGATTTGAGTCATTTTGTATACAGATTTGTATATGGTTTACGCCCAGAAATTAGTGAAATGATTAAGCATCATACTGTAGATTGGCAAAATAGGAAAATAGATGAAGTATTGAGACACGCAAAATATCTCAGTGATGAGATTGAAGCTAAACAGCGTAAATTAAAAGAAAAGGCTATGTGGGCACAAGTAAAAGTGGCAGAAAGACAGGAAGCCCAGTTAGCTTAACAAGCGAATACAGGCCCCAGAAAATTCCCTCCTGGGAAAGGTAGGGGAAATTTTAACATAGGAGAGGCCAAAAAGAAATTTCCATGTCATAATTGCGGTAGAATAGGGCATTGGAAATCCGAGTGTAAATTTCCCCCAAGTACTAATAATGAAAATGCATCATTAAATCCACAGGTGCAGAATGAGGTGAGTGGTCAACCGCAGCGACAGCAGCAGGTTGTTACCGAAAAGAATCAGGTGCCAAAACCGCCTTTTCCACAAACAAAAATTCACAGAAATACAGTAATGAGACAGGATTCTACAACGAAGAACAGGTAACTAGGCTGCCGCGCGCTAGCGCTGTTTCGCAGTATTGGCTACAACGCGATGCGAGCGATTCAGAAGAAGGTTATTGACGGTGCCGAAGGGAGGAAGAAGAGTGCGTACTTGGCGCAACTCTAGAAGTAGACCAGACTAGCCCATTTGTGGATGGGAAGATAAATAATGAAAATATTACTTTCCTAGTCGATACTGGTGCTACTCGATCAACTGTTAGGTCAGCTGATGTTAAGAATCTTCCTCTCTCGGATGAAACAATCCAAGTAGTTTGTGTATCCAATAGACAGATTAAAACTTATCTTACAGAACCAGTGAAAGTTAGCATAGGGAAATTCTCTAAAATGCACCGCTTTGTCGTGTGCGACACAAGTCCTGTAAATTTGTTAGGTAGGGATCTGCTGTGCAAAATGAATTGCACTATTTTCTGTACCCCTGATGGTATAGCATTTGAGACCCCTGATGAAGATGTGCTGTATAAGATGACTATGGCAAACAGGGAAACTGAGGTTACTGAAGCCTATGCTGTATTTAACCCTGATGAATTACCCAAAGAATTGAAACAGACTGTAAAGGCAGAAGTCTGGGATTTCACGGGAGAAGATGTGGGACTAATGAGAAATGTGGACCCAGTAAAAATAACGGTGAAGGAAGGAGTAAGCTATCCAAATGTCCCTCAATATAAACTGACACCTGAAATAGTTGAATGAGTTACTCCAATAATTGAGAAAATGATAAAACAAGGCATTTTGAGAGAAATAATGAGTAGTCCATGTAATTCCCCGATTATGGGACTGAAAAAGCCTAATGGGAAGTTCAGAATAGTGCACGATTTGAGAAAGATAAACAAAATCGTTGTATCGTGTTGTCCCATTGTACCAAATCCATCTGTGATTTTGTATCAGATTCCCCATGATGCAGAATGGTATACTGTAATTGACTTATGCCATGTTTTCTTTTCCATTCCATTGCACCATGACAGCCAGCAAGTTTTTGCGTTTCGTTTTGGCAAGCGTATTTTGGCTTGGTGCCGAATTCCACAGGGGTATACAGAAAGCCCCTCGATTTTTAATCAGATACTGAAGAAATCCTTAGAAAGTCTCGAGATGGCAGAGTATTCAGTGTTAGTACAGTAGATCGACGACCTTCTTGTGGCATCGAAAACCCACGAAGCTTGTGTAATGGACACTATTGCCTTGCTGAATCATCTAGCAGATGGAGGACTTAAAGTGTCACCATCAAAATTGCAATTTTGCAAAAAGGAAGTACATTATTTAGGTCATAACATCGAAAAGGGAATGAGGAAAATAACGATAGACAGAATCAGGATCATAAAAGGAATGAGACCCCCTATGACGCAAAGAGAGGTGAGAATGTTTCTTGGAATGGTTGGATATTGTCGCCAATGGATAAGCAATTTCTCCCTGATTGCAAAGCCCTTGGTACGCTTGACAAGAAGTGATGTGAGAGACCCCATTGATTTGAACAAAGAAGCATTTAAAAGATTGAGAGATGGTTTGTGTTAAGCACCAGCATTAGGAATGCCTGATTATGAGAAGGAGTCGAGTTGTATTGCAGTGAGAGGAATGGATGTGCACTTTCTGTATTAATACAGAAGCATGGAAAGCTGAGGAGACCAATTGCATACTTTTTATCAATGCTAGACCCAGTAGCTGTAGCCTTACCTGGGTGCTTGAAAGCAGTGGCTGCTACCTGTCGGAGTTTGGAACAGAGTGAAGGAATTGTGATGGGATATCCTGTGAAAGTGTTTGTACCTCATGACACATAGTCGGCTGACTAAGTACGAGAAAGTCATATTAGGTGCAACGAATGTAAGCCTTGAGAGATGTTTGAATGTGAATCCTTCAACGTTGCTGCCTGATGGTGAGAATGTGGAAGTCAGAGATGAAGCAGATCATGATTGTCTGGATGTACTCGATTTCTGTACCAAACCATGTCCTGACATAAAAGATGTGCCATTGCCAGAAAGTGATTTTGTGATGTTTGTAGATGGTTCCTGCCTAAGAACAGATGATGGAATGTTGAGCGCAGCATATGCAATATGCACGGTTGCAGCAGTAATGGAAGCATCCTACCTGAAAGGAGTAAAATCCGCCCAAGTAGCTGAACTTGTTGCTTTGACTAGAGCATGCAAGATTGGGAAGAGTGTGAGAGTGACTGTAATCACTGACAGTCAGTACAGATTTGGTGTGGTGCATGACTCCGGCCAAATATGGCTACAGAGAGGATTTTTGACATCAAGTGGAACTCCCATTAAGAATGCTGAAGTGGTTGGAAAATTGCTTGAGGCGATACAGCTGCCTAAGTAGTTGGCTGTTGTGAAGTGTGCTGCACATAGACAGTCTGGCGATTACTTTGCCATCGGCAACAAATACACCAATGATATGGCCCAATACTGTGCACGTAATCAGAATTCAATTAATAGGGCAAAGGAGAAAGAAGTGACTTCTTGCACCTTAATGTTTACTAACATTATGGGTACCTGGGAGGAAGTAAGGCAGTTGCAGGAAGAAGCAGGAGATGAGGAAATGAAGCAGTGGGTAAAAGCAGGATGTGCACCAAGAGAAAAAGACCATGTGTGGGTCTATCGGGGTGGAAGACCAGTTATGCTTGATAGCATGATGTCTGCCATGGCACGAAAGAAGTGGTGGAAAGAAAAGTTATTGACAGTAAAAAGAAAGTTGAAACAGAGTCAGAGGAAAGCTAAGATGAAGTACCAGAAGGTAGAGTCTTAAGAAAGAGAGCCTGGAGAACTGAAAAGAATGATAAAGGAAGTAAACTGAAAATATCAGCAAAAGATGAAGTCTGGCCAAACAAAATAAAAAGGCTGAGATAACGACTGACACAAGCAAATTCACCAAGAGCTGAACAGGTGAATGAAGTGACAAGTCAAGAGAAATCAAAAGACGAAGAAATAATTATAATAAAGGAAAGCAAAAGAACGAGAAAACCTAACCAGAAGTATAAGTCGCCGGAATGGGTGTATGTGGCCCTGCCTGAAATAAAAGAAGAGGCGGATAGCCAAGGAAACTCAGAGGTGACTGTACCAGAAGTGGTTGAGTAAGAAGAGGAATCGGAAATCCTGAGAGTTATCTTATCCGATATTGGAGAAGAGACGGATGTTCAGGACATTCTGTATTCAGATCACAAAGGAAAGGTGAAAGATGATGAAATGCCAAACTGAATGAGACAAGAAAGCTGCTAATGGAAAAACAATAAAATACTGGAAAAGACAAAAACTGGTAGAACCAAGTAGGTGCTTAGAGCCTTGGGTTAGACAAACTAGTTGTGAAGTAGAAGAGGCTAAGTCAAAAGACACTGTTCATTTTTACAAAAATGGCAAACACAGATAATAGAAAAGGTAGATGTATATTTTTGAAGAGATGGTGTAAAATGTGTTGTTGTTGTACAGGATTACTAATGCTTCTGTGGAGTATACTAGCGCTGATGATCTCATTTAAGGTTACCATAGACACAATAGAAGGACATAGTGAAAACAAAACTAATGTACCGAAGATTCAAAAGGTACTTCCGACTATAATAGATAGAAATTATTTGCATAAAGACAGATCTATAACTGATTTTTCTAACAATGTATTTTCAAAATTACTGTATGAATATGTAAAGACAATGGACGTAAGGGACTGCTATGTCTGTATGCAGTTACCTGCATCTGTTTCGGAGGGAGTGACTTATCACCACCTTCCAGTAACTTATGGAATAACATGTAGTGTAATAGCTAGTTTATTTTACCAAACAGGGAAGTTAGAATATTATTTCTCAGATGTAGATAACATATTTTCACAAGTGCCATCAATTAACAAGTTAAATAAGGTAAAACCTGCAAAGGTATTAGGTGAATTTTTCTTAGAGACTAAAGAACTAACGTTAGAATATATATTTAGAAATAATTTGACTTGCAGTTTAAAGAAAGAAGAAAAGACGTTTTTAGATATGGTTGAAGAAAGGTGATTGAAAATGCAAAGGAAGGCACCTGGGGGAAAAGTGGAAAAGACAGTTTGGGATGTAGAAATGGAAAAACACCTGAAGGGAGAAGCTAGTCCAACTATGGCTTTAGATTGGCCTCAGAAGGGAAAATTGTGTATTAGAAGGAATCAAACTGCATATGATATTTACTTTGTAGGTAACAGTGACTGCCATGATACATACCAAATCATGGGTGGATAGAGATTTAAAGGAGGAAATGATCCAGTTTTTCCTGGATTATACTTTATCTGCGGGAGCAAGGTGTAATATCGTTTGCTAGACCATTGGTATGGCACATGTTATGTAGGCCTGGTTTTCCCAAAGATTTTTCATATGGGAAGAGAAGAAGATGGTGCACATAAGTTAGGTAGTTATTTAGCACCTAGAAAGAGAGAATCTTGGTCAAAAATTGTAGGTGACATTTTTGGAGCACTGATACCAGCAGTGGGAATATCTCTGATTGCGAACAAAATTAGAAAGCTATCAACAGTAGTGGATCGCTTGTCAACAAGCACCGCTGGAGGATTTTTATTTTACTGAAATGATTGCCATGTGTGCCATGGTAATGCAATATCGACTTGCCCTTGATATATAATTGGCAAAAGAGGGTGGAGTCTGTGGAATGCTGAAAGTTCAACATTGTTGTACTTACATTCCAGACGAAAGTAAAGATTTGAAAATTTATATTAAAAATATAACTGAACTGCATGATGAAATTGCACCACTGGAGGTTGAAGGTGTTTGGGAAAAACTTGGTAAGAAAATATCCTCTATTAAAAATCTCTTAGTAAACTTAGGTAGTACCTTCTTAGGTAAAATTTTATTTCCATTATCGTGTGCGATTTTCTTAGTATTAATATTAAGATTAGGATAAAAAGTTAAACAGGGAAAATTTAAGAAGAAAAGATAAGAAACAAGAGAGAGAATTTGAAGAAATATAATTAGAAGAGGTAAAGGAAAGTATGTATAAGACAGCCAAAAGAGAAGATATTGGGGAAACTGAGATGTGAATAAAAGCAAGAAATCATTTCGACTCCATGAAAAGGGATACAAAATTTTAATGGTGTGGTGATAAAATCACCAAAGGGGGGATTGATGGAGCGGGAAATACAACATTTTTGTATATCCCCCCCATTCTGCATGCCTGTACTAATTAGAATAATCTATTAATTATAATACTATTAATGTGTTTGCTTGAAGTCTAATCAACAATTACTAATGTATGAAATACACGTGGTATTTGCATTTTGCATGGCTAAATAATTGTTATTATTAACATATGTACGCATATTAACATTAGAAAATAGAATATTGCATGATATATGTTGCTTTTGTGACATTTTTGTAATGTTGCACCAGATGACAACGATGGGTGAATATGAACGCTTTAAATGTCGCAATACGCTAGTTAATTACAAGCACATAAGAGAATTAGTGAGGGTTTACCATTTTATTCATTATATCTATGTATTAATTACTCTTTTGTGTTTGTTTCGCTTAAGTTGTCCTTTGGGCCTAAAACCAAGATGGCCGCCGAACTAACTCAACGCGATGGCCACCATTCCACGAGGTTTCGGGCGAAGTGCGCATGTGTTACCACATGTACCAGTGGCCTCGGCATAACCCCGCTCTCGTTGTACCCAGACAAGGTCACGATGGGAAGCCTGCCAAGTAACTTGACAAAGGATTTCTACAAAAAACGGAACCATCAAGTATAATGACCTAACATCCTGAACTGTGTGAAACCTCACCAAACGAACCCAACCAACCAATGGGTGAAGCCCTAATTCTGTAAAATGTATCTTCTTGACCTTACTTTCATTATAAAATGACGGTAGAATAGAGAGGATTGCTGCTTCCTTATATTTTCTTTTGCTGACGGAGATGACGGTGACGCTGTATTCCTGACTCTTTGACAGACTGAATTGCTGCCCATTTCTTTGATGAACTAAGGACTTCCTAAAATCTATAGGCACTGATTGATGCTTGCACGGCTCTGATCCTTGTCCATTTATGGGACTGTAGCGTGCTGCATGAATAACTTTCGAACTCTGACTGATTGATGACTAAATCCTCTGACTTAGAGGATGACGAATAGCCAGATTAGGTAAATATGATGTTCTGCGATCTAATAAAATTTAATAGATGGAACTTAAACCCTTGCAATAATTAGATAAACAAATATTGATAAACAAGAAAATGTGTTTTGTCATTTATTAAGGGAGGTAAAGATCAAGGTATCAAAAGTGTTTTTAGCTCGTCTAAATCACCTTACTAATCCAACTAAATGATCCATTGATCACGTGGGAGGAGTATCTTGATGTTTAAGACTGAGAACTGCAGGGATAAGGATATTAGTGTATAAATGTGTAAATACATTTCTCTCTATAGGTTATAAGGTATTCCTTTCATGTCAGCGCTTGGAACATTCATATTTCCTGTAAGTGGAGGCCAGTGAGAAGTGAAGTGTGAATGTTGGTGTCATGGGCCACACCACTGATTGTAGGAATGAATGTGTAAATGTGATATTTGGCCTGTGACGAAGGGAGGATATTAGGTACGGGATTTTGTCTTGATTCCCGCTACCCAGGTTTACGCGCTGCATCAATTTCATGGGGACTCAATCGAGTATTTTTGTCTGGAATACTTCTGAGTCCCATCAGAACAAGAGGTAGGGCATCAGGCCAGTCTAGGGGAGTAGATGCACACACTTTCCCAAACCTTGACTTAATTGTGCCACTGGAAAATCTAATCGAGGAATGAGCTCTCTCAATAGAAGTCTGGCTACGGTTAAACTGTCATTTCTCTTGGTGGGGTATGCCTCCACCCATTTTGAAAATAAACATACAATGACAAGTACATATTTTAATCCTCGACAAGCAGGTAACTGAATGAAGTCAATTTGAAGTCTTATGAATGATCCTTCAGCCTTTCCAATTTTGCCCATATAGACTATTGTTCTCTTGCCTGGATTAATTTGCTGACATGTCATACATCTTTGGCAAAGCCTTTCAGCCGTATTTCTAAACCTTGGGTTAAACCAATCCTGCCTGAAAAGTCTAATCATTGCATCTCGGCCTATATGAGTGTCTCAGTGATACATTCTAGCCATAGGTGCAAGCATGCTGTCTGGCAACACAGGTCTATCGTCTAAGTAGACCCACACACCATCTTGCTTCCTTTGTGTACAACCAATTTTCACCCACTCCTCTTTCTCCTTTGTTTCTGCTTTGTTCTGTAGATCTTTCACTTCTTTCCATGTTTCTAACCCTGACAATAGCATAAATTGGCAGCTGTTTTGACAATTTTCAATTTTTCTGTTTACTGCCATTCGGAATCTGGCACAATTTTGGGCGACCTGGTCAGCGTACCAATTGCCTGCAG
This sequence comes from Triturus cristatus, assembly GCF_964204655.1. Classification (NCBI taxonomy): domain Eukaryota; kingdom Metazoa; phylum Chordata; class Amphibia; order Caudata; family Salamandridae; genus Triturus; species Triturus cristatus. The sequence continues at coordinate 242,665,110 of NC_140582.1, forward strand.
TCACACAGTCATTTCCTGACTGTGTGCGGCACACTTGACCACTGCCACTCCTTTTGGTAATTGTATTGCTTCAAGCAATTCTTTGACAATGTTTTCATTTTTAATGGGAGACCCTGAAGAAGTCAGAAAGTCTTGCTGCACCCAAAGCTGGCCAAAGTCATGCACAACCCTTTAACCATACTGACTGTCAGTGTAAATGGTTACTCTCCAATTTTTCCCCTTTTTGCAGGCTTTAATTAAAGCAATCAATTTGGCTATTTGTGCAGACCGGACTCCTGGTAAATAGGATGCCGTGACTTTTTCAGCCAATGTACACACAGGACGAGCAGCACTTAATCCTCCCTCTTCATGGCGCATGCATGAACCTTATACAAAGAATTCATGTTCAGCATTTTTTAATGGCTCATCTTGTATATCTGGATGTGGTTTTGCACTAAGTTCTGTTACATCAAGACAGGCATGTTCTGGGTAATCTTTTGCTTCCTCATTGTATGGATCTGGTAACAGAGTAGCTGGATTAAGTACAGGGCCGTTTCTACCATTAGGCAAGACTAGGCGGCCGCCTAGGGAGGCAAAAGGGGGAGGGTGGCGAAAAACATGAGTTTGGGAATATCTAATGCATTAATTCTTCTAGCCTGAATGACAGGGGGAGAGAGTGATGGTAGTAAATGGAGGGGCGGCATTTTTCAATTCTCGCCTAGGGCGGCAAAACACCTAGAAACAGCCCTGATTAAGTACAGTACATCGAACAATTGTCACATTTTCTGCACCTAAAATGATCCTTTCATGCTTGGTTACTCTACTTGGTGTAAGGTACTGTGTACGAGTTTGTGTTAAGAGAATTACAACTGCATGGGGGACATATACCTTTACAGGGTGTCCCATCACAATTGTTTCACTTTGCTTCAGACTCACACATGTTGCTGCCACAGCTTTTAGGCATCCTGGCAAAGCGGATACTACAGGATCTAAGGTAGCAGAAAAGTATGCCACTGGGTGTCGCATCAGGCCATGAATCTGAGTTAAAACTGAGAGGGCACAATTATCTCTCTCACAACAAAATAATGCAAAATCTTTTGAATAGTCGGGCATACCTAAAGCAGTGGCTTCACATAAACAATCTTGTAATTTCAGAAAGGATTTTGTGCTCTCATCATCCCATTCTATCTGTTCTTTTGCTGATTTCTTCGTCATTTGTATCAAAGGTTTTGCCAGCATGGAGAACCCCATAATTTACTGTCTACAATACCCAACTACCCCTAGGAACATCCTTATTTCATTCTAGGTTTGTGGCAACTTCATTTGTTTTATTATTTTGATTCTTTCTGAGGTCACTCTCCTTTCTCCACGTTCTATCTGGTGTCCTAGCTATTTCACTTCTTTTCTGCAAAACTGTAGCTTCTCAGGGGACACTTTATGTCCACCTTTGGCTAAATGGTTCAGCAAAGCTATGGAATCTGTCACACAGTCACTTTTTGTTTTTGAAATGACTAAAAGATCATCAATATACTGTACAAGGACAGATTCTTTAGGCATTACTAAAGTCTCAAGACATTTTTTCAAAATCTCATTGAAAATTGATGGACTTTCTGTGTACCCTTGAGGGACACGATTCCAAGCATAAACACGATCATCAAATTTAAAATAAAATAAAAACTGGCTATCTGGATGCAATGGGATGGAGAAAAAAGCATGACATAAATTTATTTATTTATTTATTTTTGCTATTTTTAAAGCGCGCAAATACCTATGCAGGTGTCTCGGCGCTGGCGTTCAGAGGACTCCTTACTCTTTAAGGGGATTTAAACAGAGGAGAAAAGCCACGTCTTGAGGCTCTTTCGGAACTTAATGAGGGTGGGGGCAGTTTTTATATGCAAAGGGAGGGTGTTCCATAATTTAGCAGTGGCTGTAGTGAAACACCTATCTCCCCAAGTGGCTTTTTTTGTCCGAGGGACAGACAGCAGAAAGGTTGTAGAGGATCGAAGTGTTCTGCTATGCTCCAGTGGATGGAGAGCCATTTTTAGGAACTTAGGCCCTGGATAGTTCAGGGTCTTGTAGGCTATGCAAAGAGCCTTGAATTTTATTCGGCTCCTGATGGGTAGCCAGTGGAGCTCTTTGATGTGATGGGATACTGATGCGAATTTGGGGATAGAAAGTAAAATTCTTGCGGCCGCATTTTGAACAGTGTGGAATTTATTGAGGACTCCTTCTTGCGCATTAAGAAGCAAAGAGTTACAGTAGTCCGTTTTTGAAAATACTAAAGTACTGATAAGTGTTTTACCGGCTGACTGTGGTAGATATGGAAGAAGTTTCTTGATCTTTTTGAGTGTATAAAATGCAGATGATAAGACGGCATTTGCGTGATGGTGGAAGGTCAGTTTGTTGTCGAATATGACTCCCAGGTTGCGGACCTTAGTCACCGGTTGGGGGGGGAGTCCCAGCTCCGGTGGCCACCATTTTGGGGACCATGCTGGTTTCAAGCTCCCGAATGTCATCACCTCCGTTTTGTCGGAGTTAAGCTTGAGGCAATTTGATGACATCCAGGAGCCTATTGCCTTCATGCCCTCCTGGAAGTTGGCTGACACGCTAGCTCCGTTATTGTACACCGACAGCACTAGTTGCGTGTCATCGGCGTATGTTGTCAGGGCAATGCCATAGGATTTTATCACCCTCGCCAAGTCCGATACATAGATATTAAAAAGCGTCGGACTTAGCGAGGAGCCCTGTGGAACGCCACAGGGGAGAGAGAAGGTTCGGGAGGTGAAATTGCCCATTTTGACAGTCTGCTGCCGATTGGTGAGGAACGAAGCAATCAGGTCTTTAGCTGTTCCTCCTATTCCCAGAGCTGCGACACGGTCGATCAAGGTAATATGATCGACCGTGTCAAATGCAGCGGAGAGATCTAGGAGTATCAAGACAGCTGCTCCTCCCTTGTCCATGGTTATTCTGATTTCGTCCGCGGCTTTCAGTAGTGCCGTCTCTGTCCCATGTCCCTGCCTAAAGCCGAACTGTGTATCATCTAGCAAATTGTTGTCATTGATGTATTTTGACAGCTGCAAGTTCATGGACTTTTCAAAAATCTTTGCTGGAAATGGGAGACAAGCGATCGGTCTGTAGCTTGCTGGGAGAAGAGGGTCTAGCGTTGGTTTTTTCAGTAGTGGCCTTATGATCGCTTCTTTCCAGACTGAAGGATATATTCCTGTTGCGAACATTGCGTTGCATATGGTGGATAGTGAAGGGGAAATTGCTTCCGGTATGCGGTTAAGAATAGACGGGGGACATGGGTCAAGGTAATCAATCAATCAATCAATCAATCAATCAAATCAATCATGGTAAACCACCTGGCATTCCATGGTATTTGGTACAGAATCACTGCAGGGCTGGGCACCACTGGACAACAGGGGACAACAATCTTATTAATCTTTCGTAAAGCTTGAACTACCCTATATTTGCCATTTGGTTTCTTAATGCCAATTATAGGTGAGTTACAAGGACTACTTAAAATCTCTTTTAATATGCCTTGTTCGACCATTCTATTTATTTCTGCTGCAACACCTGCTTTGACTTCAGGATTTATTTTGTATTGCTGGGTGTTTGGGAAAACTGCACCTTCCTTTACAGTCACTTTCACAGGGTCTACATCTGTCATTAGTCCTACTTCTTTCCCAGCAAAATCCCACACACCTGGATTTACTGTCAATTTTACTTCTTCTGGCAAGTCATCCTGGGTTATTATTGAATACAACTCATTTACATCTGCTCCTTGCTTAGCTAGCATGATTTTGTATATTCCATCTTCATCTGGGGTTTGAATGGCAACACCATCCGGTGTGCAGAATATTGTGCAATTCATTTTACACAACAAATCTCTTCCTAATAAATTCACGGGACTGGAGTCGCACACTACAACTTGTGCATCTCTTTGAAGTTTCCAATGCATACTTCCATTGGCTTTGTAATAGGGGTCCTAATTTGTTTGTTAGAAACGCCAACTACTTGGATCACTTCTCCAGATAGGGGTAGGTTTGGAATGTCTGCTGCTCTCAAAGTAGAATGGGTAGCGCCAGTGTCCAACAAAAATGTGATGTCATTTCCCTCTACCTTCCCGTCGATATACGGACCTGACTGGTCTACCGGTAAGGATGCGCCAAGTACGCAATCCTTACCCCCCCCCCTCTCAGACACCGTCATTGATCTTGGTTTTCGAAATATGAATCCTGCAAAAGAAACTGTGATGTTAGGTAATTTTTCTTACCACTTCCTTCTTGAAATCCGGTGTCCGTACTTTACTTGGCTTGACTCACACATTTTGGCATAGGGGCAGGTGGCAATTGATTCTGCAGGTTTACAACCTGTTGTGGTTGACTCATTATCACCTCATTCTGTGTCTGTGGATTTAAATTTGGATTTGGGCTATTATTATTATTTTGTATATTTTTACACTCGTCCTTCCAATGCCCCAATTTTCCGCACCCATGACAAGGGAATTTCTTCTTTGCCTCTTCTCTACTTAATCGTCCTTTTGGTTTTCCCCATTATTTTCGCCATTTCCTTGCCCTTTTCCTGATTTCCCTGCCATGTTATGTAACTGAATTTCTTGCTGTTCTGCCAATTTAACTTGAGCCCACATTACCTTTTCTTCTAAAATCTTTCGTCTATTGTCAATTTCATCTCCACAGTACTTTGCATATTTTAAAATTTCTTCTATTGGCTTTGCTTGCCTGCTTTGCTTGCCAACACAAATTATGTTGCTTAATCATTTCAGAAATTTCCTTTTTTAATCCATTTACAAATCGATATACAAAATGAGTCATATCTTTATTTTCAATGCTTTCCAACCAGCTATACTGTTTGAACACTTGTAGAAGGCACTCATAATACGTACGGACTGATTTCATCTTTTTCTTGAGTTGTTCTATCTATCTTTACCCAATCTGTTTCCTTCAGGAAATATTTTCCCTTTCAAGAAAGTTATGACCGGTTATATTTTCTCATTACTTCTTCAGACGGGACTCCAGTCTTCTTGTCTCTCAGGTACAATCAACCGTAATTTTACACTCAGCCCACAAATCAGCTGCTACCTCTATGTCAAACAAACCATCCAAATCTTTCAAAAAAAACTTTTGAAACCTTCACAAACCTTTTGACTTGTCTATACCATTCCACATGCTTCTCCCTCAGTATTGGGAAATCATTTGTAAATGACAAAATATCCTGTCTTGTCCATGGGACATGTACATAACCTCCCCCTGGAACTTCTCTCATTGGGTACAACCCTTCTGCCTTTTCTGATTCTTTCAATAAATACTCTGATGTTACTCGAGTGTCCTGTGCTTCTTCCTTTTTCTTTGTCCACCTTGCTTTCCATCTGTCTAGGTCTCCCCATTTTTGCAATATCATCATCAATTGCTTAACTTGCAACTTTCTCCCAGACATGTTCATATATTCTAAATCCCTATCAGAAAATTCTGCTCTATAAGGTTTTTGCAGAACCTTGGATCTTCCCACATCAATTCCCATTTCCAAAGCCAAATTCATTCATTTTTCATGAAATATGTTTGTATTTCGCGTTATACTTCTGCAAATGAACAGCAATTCTTCCTCATTGAAGGTATTCAAACTTTCCAACCCTACATTTCCTGCTATCATCTCTTCCAATTCTACTCTTAGTTTGAAAACATCTAGTATTTTTGATGGGGGATCGGGTTTTTCTATATCTCGTGTCCATCTTTCTAACTCTTCTGGTGTTATTAGTGTGGCACTCTTTGTTTCAGTGGATGTCTCAATTCGCACCTCTTTTGAACTACCTGGTGTGACTCTTCTGGGTGTGTCATTCATTTGCCCTCTTATCGGCAAGTCCATTAAGGAAATTACTGACTCACAAACACTAGCTTGGTCGTCAACTATTATTTTTCTCTTTCCTAGTTCTATGATTGGTGTAGTCATGACGGGAGTTTTAGGACAGTTTGATTTATCTCCATACAACAGGACAACAGGACCCATAGTTACAGGTGTAGTTAGAGCTTCCAGATTAGTGTTTAACTGTGTTATCTTCTGTATTAATTCTTCTCTATTTTTATTTATTGCCTCTCTTTCCTTTTCTTGGTGTACCCTTTCCACTGGTTGCTCTTTCTTGAATCCTGACAAGTAACATCACTGCAGTATGGTTTCCATTCACCACCCGCTCTTCAATATTCCCGGGAACTTCAGACAACATGAATAACGATGACGACAACAACAAATGTTAATGCATATATCAATAATTTCAATTACAATATTCCCTACCTAACTAACAAGAAACTAACCATGCCTCTGCTACCAAGAAAACCTGATGGAACGCGGGTCACCAGCTCTTGTCACACATACACCTAATACTCACCTGTACCCAAAACACATCCATACAGTAAGCTTGTGAAACCCCGCTGGCATCAATTTTGAGTAATAATACCTGTAATTTTGTTATTCACCTTTACCAAGTCTTACGAATTTGATAACATTTATTTCATTTCCTCCACAAATCAGGTTGCTAAGCTAGTTTAAGGTAGAATTACTTTTATCTCCTTACTCTGAATAACCACAGACTCAAGAAGTTTTGAAAACATTTATCTAAATTGGTTTGTGAGTCAAGATTCAATTACAGTAACCACCTTCATATCAAGAGGCAAAATACACCAAATAATTCATAGCAAATTGAAATGATCAATGATGACGGTACCTGGAAGGAAGAAAGGAAAATGAAAGCAGGCATAAAAGACAGATTTTCTATTTATATTTACCTATGGGTCAAGATGAAACCCAACTCTGCTTTTTGGACATTACTTTGATTATTACATGCTTCTTGCAGGGTCCTCACGCCAGCTTCAGTATCTTGTGTTGATTACTTTAGTATTGATGGAGCGCGGGTCACCGGTTCTGGTCACACATACACCTAATACTCACCTGGGCCCAAACCACATTCACACAGTAAGCTAGTGAAACCTCGCTGGCATCGATTTTGAGTAATAATACCTGTAATTTTGTTATTCACCTTTACCAAGTCTTACCAATTCAATACATTTTTTTATCATTTCTTCGACAAATCAGGTTGCTAAGCTAGTTTAAGGTAGAATTACTTTGACCTCTTTACTCTGAATAACCACAGACTCAAGAAGTTTTGAAAACCTTTATCCAAATTGATTTGTGAGTCAAGATTCAATTACAGTAACCACCTTCATATCAAGAGGCAAAATACACAAAATAATTAATAGCAAATTGAAATGATCAATTATGACGGTACATGGAAGGTAGAAAAGAAAAAGTTAAGCAGGCATAAAAGACAGATTTTCTATTTATATTTACCTATTGGTCAAGATGAACCCAACTCCGTAATGGGGGGCCAGAATAGAATCTCCAAAGCAGATTACAGGTAGATGAAACAGGCAGATTCAGATCTGAAAGGATATCTTCTTCTAAAGTACAACGCCAGCATTGCACCCCTCTCTGACACTACTCTCCTTGGGTGTCCCTTTTCCGCAATCCCTCTAGATGATTAGATTTATCGATCAGTATCTCAAACTCTCGGACAGAGTTTCTGGCACCAGCAGGGTCTGAGACAGAGTCTCGGACAAGAACTGGAGCAGCAAACGCAATGGGTCAGTGACGAGTCGGAATGACAGATCTGACAAGTCGGACCAAGTTTCTAGCTATCTTACCTCAATTATACTGTTCTTGATTCGTGTACCACCCCCTCAAGTATCAATTCTAATGTTTTCTCTTAATTTGATTGGTTGGAATGAGGAGATGAGTTCATCAAACTACTTAAAATTTAACATTTCTCTGTGAACCATTGTCTATGTGCCCGCCCCTAAATTTTATTTTCCCATAGCTTTATTCCCACACGCATTTCACATTACTCAGTGAATTAAACATTTTATTCAACATTGTTGCATTCTCTGGGGTCATCAGTGCGACTTTCCCAGGCTTCTTTATTCTAGGTGTTCTTGGATGAGTGACACGGGTGCCGTCATTGTTTTCGGCCAATCTTTATGAGCATGCGCGTAGTAGGGATTCCAGTCACCCTCCGAGGTCCAAATAAGAACTAATAATATAATCAGAAAAAGACACGTTAGAACATAGAAACAAATGATTTCACTGTATATCACTTATCTCTACTCTATTCTCATTTACTTGTTTAAACCTTTTGCATTAGTGTTTAATACAACTTACAAGATTTTGTTTATCAGCAGCAGATGCATTAGCGTGTGAGTTCAAAGCGGCCATTTTTAGTGCCATTGCGCAGCTGCAAAAGTTTCCCACAAAAAGCGACAGAGTCATACTACGTAGATGCAGTAGACGCATGCGCAACAGAAATCCCGCGTTTTGTCAGCCATTTTAAGACATTCATTTTACGGGTTAGTAATGCACATAGACAAGATTCCCCTAGATAAAAGTGTTCGTGGTGTATTGCGGTTTTAGTATTTACAAAACAGATTGATTACATTGTTACATGTTATTTGTGAGGATTGAATCCAAGCAAGTCTCTTTTACGAATCCTTGCTCCATTAGTATCCGAGGTATGCTTGGCATTCTTTAGCAGTCAAAACATGGTTGTATCCCTGTTAAGCCAGAATCACACCTCTGCAATAACCTGAAGCGCATCTACCAGTAGCGCCAAGATGCCCTCGGGCATTCGTGCACTTTAAAAGCATACTAATCAAATCAAATCAAAGCAGTATGAATCTGGGCACATTCTTTTGACCACTAGCAGAGTAATTGTATTCACTTGGAATCGTAGTCGGTTTTGGTTTAGGATCACGAGTACTTGTCCACGTCACGCGTCACTTAAAAGTGCCTAGTTCTGATTACGTGGGCCTCGCGTTTTAACAATCTTCCTTTTGCTTTTGGTTTTTCACTCACTCTCTCCTTCACAGGGCACAGGGTCAATAAATTAAGTCTTTCAGTCTTTACATTCATATTATCCTCTAATTGAGCCCTGATGTGCTTTTTTCCATTTAATTATTTTCCTGTCTCAACCTTTTGATGAGTTCTGAGCATTGGTTACGAGTATTTGTAATGTAGCTTATCTATGTATTTCAGAATCCCCTGACGAAGGGCTCATATTATAGCCTGAAATACATTGGGTAATTTCATGTTGTTGATTCTTCAGCTGATTTCAAGCACATTTGTTTTATCATGAACTATTGTTCGTCATGAACTACATTTCATCTGAGACAATTCGAAAATAAAGCAGATTGAACTACGAGTCATGTTTGATGAACTCATTTGAAGTTTTTGATGCATTGATTACAGTTTGGTTTAAATCTTCAAGAACGGACTATGTGTTTCTTTATTGTTATACATTTTTTATTACATTGTGTACACTTTATTGTGACTTGTATGTAGTGCACCTGACATTCCTGGATACATATCTGGGGTTTTGATTTTTCAGTTTCAGAAAGTTGCCATTTTCATGCTTAACCATCTTGTGTGCCTCTGCGTCTGGCATTGGAGTCACAGGGGCTGGGGATGTGCATTAACTGTAGACAGCCACTGGGGGTTGACGTGTGTCCTGCCTTTCCTGTATGAGTCAGGGATGGGCTGAATAGACCTGGGCACACTGAACTGTGGGTATCGCACTCCCCACCGCTTCGTTTCATGCCAACGCTCTGGTATCCCTGACAACTGCGCTCCATGCTGACATGCTCCTTGCTTGCATCGTGATTCGAGGGCACCACTCATAAGTTATAAAACGCTCCACAGCCATGGCATACCGATGCCGGCACCAACGACTCCGTTTGTTATCCGATGACAGTGCTTCAGCAATAACGATGCTGCTGCTTGCACCATGACCTGCTAGCACCGCAACAAGCACCACCCCACTTCACACCGCAGCCCTGGTATCACGGACAACACTGGACACTGTCATCGAGCTGCTGCCTGCACTGCTACCTGAGGGCACCGCATGCCGCACCGCTGCACCTTGCACCGCAGCCCCAGCACCTGCCAATACTGGCGCTGTCGAAGTCAACCAGGAGGAGTTTGATCTGCAATGCGTGTGACTTCAAGGGCCTGATAACTCCTGCATCGACCTCCGGAACCAACACCTACAGATGAAGGCTCTTTGAGCTCAATGAGAGGTCGCAGATGCCCTGCTTTTCTACAGGTACTGTTTTGCGGGTCTTCTCAATACCGTAGCTGGCCCGCTACACCCCTGTCAGCCATAACTGTTTCAGTTTGTTGTTCACTGCGCTGTGATAGCCCTGAACGGCGCTATCGACTTCAAGGAACAGTTTTTTTAAAAGACACATTTTTGATTATTGATATTTCTGAGAAGTGTGAGGTGGATTTTTATCGGTTTTGGTCTTTTTTTTGCTCAGATAAAATAATGGATATTTCTCTAAACTGATGTGGTGTCCTTTTGTAGTGTTTTCACTGAATTACTGTTGGTTATGTGCAAATGCTTCACACACTGCCTCTGGATAAGTCTGCTGCTCGTGCCAAGATACATATTTTAGCACAGATATATTAAAACAGATATAGACACAACCAACACATATTGTTGTTCAGGTATTTCAAACATTGTCCCTTTTTGATTCTACTGTCAAAGGTAGGACTAAACTATTGGAGCTTTAAGTCTCCCTCTCTCCCATCCAAGCTCATTTCTGCTTTACTCCACCTGGAGACTGGGCTCTAGCTCTCTCTTCAGTTGGCTTCATGTCCGAGAGCCCAACAGTGATGATGTTCACCACTACTGATTTTAAGCCTCCCAGTGACAATAATATGTTTAAGAACTGCACAGCAGGTGAACCTGTGGATATTGAACATAAGCCAGAAAATGGCTGTTAAAGAATAGGTACCATATCAGAAAAAGCAATGACTGTGAGGGCTAAGTAATACATTCAGGGATAGATTTATCAAGGTTTTGCATTACCCTTGTGCCATGCATGGGGGACGCAAAACCTCAGTGAGATGTATCAAGCCACGCAAGGCCACTTTGCATGGCCCTGCATGGCTTGATAAATCTGGAGGCATACCATGGGTGGAATGTGGGTGTGCCCATGCATTCAGCCATGGATTTTGGAACGTTCCCAGATTTAACATTAATGGCAGACCAGAGAATGTGTCAAAATGCCACACTTCCCAAGGTGCGGCATAACAGGGAAAAATAGTCATTTCTCCTCATGTTTTCCTCTTTCAGCGTGTGCTGCGACTGCAGCATACACAGAAAGAGGAAAATGCCTCTCAGGATTGCTTTGTGGAGGATGGTGTCCCTTCATACACTAAAACAATCTTGCCTACAACGCACCATGACACAAGGTTTCCTGTGTTGGCGCTGGGCAGAAAGAAGTGAACTAGGATAGGACAGGAATGCACCATGTAATGTTAGCTACAGCGCATTCTTGTCCTTTCCCTTTCACGTAGGGCAAGGTGGCTTGCTGTGTTGTGTTGCGTGAAAAAATTATAAATATAGGTCTCAGTCTCCGCACAGTTTTGGGATGATTCATGTTTTAAATATATAAATCCCAGAGGCGGCAGTACAAGAAGGTTTCCTATGACAAGCACATTTTTTATTTTTGAAAGACCTTTATGAAAAAAACATCCTCTGGCTAGGATGTTATGAGTGATAATGTTCACAATATACTAGAATACTCGAATGTTGGGAGCTCCAATGAAAAGATTAAAGTGGCTCTGGGCTATTACCGGCTCATATGAGCCTTCTGCTCAAATATTCGAATGTTTATCTTTCTTTTTCGCCCTTTTTAATTTAGAACATTGAACATTCAGTGGGTGGAATGTTCTAATAGCCTTATAGCCCTTCTGACTATGGTTAAACCGGTTATTACAGACCCTCTCCCTCGCTATATCTCGTGTTCAGGACATTTAACAATCGGTATAGCCCTCGGCAGTAGGCTGTAAGGCTAAAATAGAATCTGAAAGGCTTCTAGAAATGTGGGTGGTCATAAGATTTCTTTCCATACTTCAATTTAAAATGTGTAGATATTGAGGAAGTGTCTTTAGCATCAACATATTCTTGAACCCAGTTGTGTTGTAGCATTCCCTGCTAAGGTTTAGCAGTATATTAGTATCACATTTTATAGCACTCTGCAGTGGGATCTACTCACAAAAAATTAAAAAATTTCACTTGTAAATTTACCTCTACAGGCAGGTGCAGATTTACTACTTTTTTTTATTTACCAAGAAAGCTGCACCGGGCGCCCTGAGTTTCCAGGACGACTATTTGGAATGTCTAGAGGTTCATCCACGGGTTCTATTCCCACTGTACAGACCTCTCCACAATGGGGAACACTGCATGGGTGGACTGGATCTCTCTGTGCAAACGCACACTTTTTTCTCTATGGTGAAAAAAATGTCCCTATGAAGAAGCCCCTTCCCTAACGCCCCCACCCTTCCATTCCCCTCCCCGTGCTTTGGCTGAAGTTAATATATGGACCTCCTTTTAAAGGTGAAGAGGGAACGGAGAGGAGTTTGGGAACGCCCACAAACATACATATTATTGGTCGTTTTAAAATATCCAGGCAAACTACGACTTGGAACATGTGCTTCCCACCCACTGCGCTTGATCTAAGAGTGTGGATTTCACTGCTCTTGTGGGTAAAATCTCAGCACCTGTAAATGCAGTGATGCCTACCAGGAATCCCTTTGAAAATTCGTGGCAGGTGTAAAAGGTCAATTTGCATTCGTGGGCGAATTTACCTGCGTAAATAAGGCCCAATATGTCTACACTAGTAAGGGTGCAGTACTAACATTTCCATTATGGTTAAACATGTTAAGTGTAGTGACAGAAAAATGAAAGAAGCAGAGACTGGCTTAGTGGCCTAGATTGCAAGATGCTTTAATCTAGCAATATTGAGTTGTAAAATCTAGTACATACTGATCGTCACCAAACTTTTCCCCCTACCATAGTACATGGCAAACGAGAAGTGTAACACAAGAAGTTATTTTATAGGCCAAGAATGGCATAGATAAAGCCACTATGCCTAGCGCTAGGTGTAAAACAATACAAAGTAGCTGTCCAGATTTTTAAAACGGACACCAGCCCCCCAGTAATCTTGGCACTTAGTCGCTGCTTATATGTGCTTTGACTTTATTGGAAGAAACTGGGATTAGTGCCATGATTACTTTTTGATATCTGGGTGCGATAGGACAGTAAGCCAAATGAATACTATCCTGGGCCCATTATTCTAGCCCATTGCTATTTAAATTATGCGCTCTATTCTCACAATATATGAAGTATTTTTTATTACCGACTTTTGTTTAGTATGAGATCTTTTTTAATCTTTAATATCTGTTTTTATGAATCCCTGCGTAAAACTACGAGACCAGGCACCCAAGTGTGATATTTTAATGACATCCTCGAATGGAAGCATCCACTCTACCGTGTTATGCTTTTTTATTGTATTGTATCATGTGTGCCTTATAGTACAGATGTATGTATTTGTTTCTTTTTTCTTGCTTGTATGAAGTTTTATGGCGCAAGACCCCAAAATGAACTTATTGATTGAAAAAGTGTAGTGTAATACTGTATGTGGGAAACTAAACTTCAGAAACAGTGCCAGGGACCGCAGGAGCCACGCCTATGCCATACTGAATAAAACACTGCAGTAGCTGCCACAAAATGGTAGCTACACACTGTCACCAACCAGCACCATGGAAGGTCAAATGACTGCCTTCAAGGCCTATGTGTGTGCAGCATGCAGAGAGCAAGGTCCTACTGAGACAGTATGAAGGAGCTGATAAGCCTGACAGTACAGTAATCCCAGAGGAGAGTAGGTTAAGGTATGTTTTATGTGCATTTCAGAAACTAAACAGTCCCTCAAAAGTACGGTGTCTGGAAGTTGCTGGTAAATGATAGGACCTTAAAGGCAATACCCCCACAGGTCAAAATTCACAATGAACACTGGTGTATCGAAAGTGTCAGATACAATGCCCATGTGACAACCTGCTCCTTGGCACAACATGTTTTATGGTTCAAGAGACCTGTCTTGCAAGTCTCCTGCCCAGTGCTCACCATGATTTCGACATGTGGGTCACTTGAAGAATGCTAGACTGTTTGGGATTTTGGGGGGCACTCAAAGTTGTATGTCTTTTAGAGTAGTTGGCTACTATCAACATGCCCAGGCTAAAACAGTATTAAGGGTAGGTGGAGCGGTTCCTAGTAGTGAGGTGTAGACCTTTTTACTGGAAACTTGATGTAGGGATTGCCTTGCGGCTCTGTCTGTAAATCGGTGTAGTAGGTCATAATGGAGTCTCTCATTTCCCCTGAAGATGTTTTACTTACCTTACATATGTATGAAGCCATGTAGGTTTTAGAGGGTTCCAAGAGGCTAGTGTCAATCAGCCGTTTCTTTCATGTTACCATGCGCTACTCCTAAATAACCCCCCCTCCCACTGGAATTCACTGTGAATCCAAGTGCACTGTATGACTTTCACTACACTTTCCCCTAAAAAATGCAGTTGAGTCAGTTCCAGCAGGTCAAGGAGTGATCTGAGAGAGCGCGTCATAGGATATGAGTGAGCCGCTCTCACCTATCCAGTGTCCTCCAATTGTCTTTCACACCTGTGTCTTTCACACCTGTGTAGACAAAGAACCAATCAGTGATGGAATCCATGACTCCTCTATTATTAGGTTAGGAAAATGTCCCTAGGAATGCAGAGAATATCAAAGCTGCTGGACCCTTTTGAGAGGGAAATAGAGTGACGTTTGTATTTGGAACCTGTTTTGTATAGGTCGAGCTTGTGATTCTGTGTCCTTCTGCTATTATAAGGTGCTAAGCACGGGTAAGTTTAACCGAAAAGTACTTTAGAGCAGATCTCTCAGTCAAGCACTGCATGTATGGGGTCAGCATGTAACCAGTGCTTAATTTGTAAAAAAATAAATATACGTGCCAGAGCTCTAGTTATGAGAACTCTACAGCTTGCACCATCCATTGCCACTGCCATCATTGCCAATTACAGTACCTACACAACTACTACTAACCAGCACACTCCAAATGTGACAATTCAGCATATTCCAGCCGCCCAAAGGTATAAAAATAGCTTAGGTAGCAGGTATTAGTTGTTGCATACTGAATTAATAAGCAATTGCTAATCTGCTCAACAGTAATTTATACAAACAGCGCCACCATGTGGCAGCTGTCATAAGTGCCAGTGTCGACAATTAAATAGCAGTGCCGAGCACTGGAAACCACTGGCTCAAATTAAGCACTACATGTAACCCTGCTAGTGACATCCTGTGAGATGGTCCTTCAATGCTGTGAGTCCTTGTAGTACTCATTTTGAAGGGAATATATGCCATGATGAGCGGTAGCCCATGAGGCTGCTCATTCGTCATCACGAGTACCCAAAACATGCAGGTGTGAGACTGGCTTGTAACCTTGAAGTAACGGTTCTGAGCTTCAATATCCCTGCAACCTGAAGCCATGTGTGGCCCTATGAGTGAGACTACGTGCAGCCTTAAACCTACATACCCCCCTCAAGCAAATTGCAACTATGGGGGTTATTCTCAAGAATGTGCGATAATCATTGCCAAAATCGGTTAATGCAATGTCTCATATCGCCGTCTATCGCGGAAAAATACCTCCGTGTTTACGTCCTATTCACAACATGGCGGTAACATGTGATAGTCCCCCGATAACGCGTCAAATGTCCGCGATAAAGTCACCGGGACGGCGATAAACATCTAAACCCCAACTTAAAAAAAAGTTGCGATGGGCCCAACCGCAATAAAAAAAATCAGCGATAAGCTGTGCCAGGCCTGCAATTCACACACTTCAGGTGTGAAAAATCACTATAAAAGTAGAAAAAACAAAACAAAAGCAAAATAACTGCGAAGCACAATGGAGGTAGCCGGAGCAAGTACAGAGGACAACCATAACCCCACAAGCCCCCCGGAGGCTCAGGCTGGGACCTCGGGATCAGGGAAAGGCAACGACAAGAAGAAGAGGAAGACACGGTTCAGTCTGCAGGAAAACAAGATCCTGATAATGGAGGTGATAGAACACCATCAACTACTGTTCGTCACCTCCACTGTGTCATTGGCAACAAAAAATGGAATATGGCAGTCCATCGTGGACAAGGTGAATGCAGTCGGAGTGCTGAGGAGGACAATGGAAGCGGTCAAGAAGCGCTGGAATGATGTGAAGCTCAAAACCAAACAGAAACTCGCAAACAACTAGAAGGCAGCAATGCAGATTGGAGGTGGTAGTCCAGCGCCACAGGAGGAGCTGGATGAGATGGAGGGAATGGTGTCCACAGTCATCAGTGTGCTCATTATGATCTGACAAAACAGCAACAGGGTGTGTAACAACCAGGGACTGGTGGGACGGGGGGAGATGGGCACAATGGCACACATGCACAACTAAGTAGAGTACAGTGCACACCCACAAAGACTCTGGAGCATGTCTCTGACCCCCTTGTCACACTGCAGCACACCTAGAAACAGCAAGTAGGCCCCCTTCGACATTGTGCCCAGAGGAGGCACCACACACCACCAATCTCACAACCAACCCATGCACAGGTGTTAAACCCAGCAATGCGGCATGTCTGTGAGCAACACTGACAATGCAAGTGACACTGCATGACCAATGGCATGGCTGCAGTTAAAATATCATGAAATGTTGCACGCCACGATACTGAGGTGGCTGAGTGTGGACCACATCCGTAAAGGAGCAGGTTACACTCTGACACATCCACGTGCACAAACAACCCCTGACGTCAACAACACATCTGCAGACAAACCATGCCCCAGACCCCCAACTCCCACCAAGAGACCAATGTACCCAAGTATGCAACATCTCAGCACAGTATAAGCACAGACGTCAAAGGCACACCGAATGAAAGGCAGCAAAATCAGAGCTGTAGGGGCAAGTGTCCCAAAATGCAGCACACACACATAACATGCAGAGCAAATCAACATTGACAACAACGTGGTACAAACCACAACACGTCCACAACGGAACAAAGGACACAACCTGTGCCGCTTGTCTTTAGAAACTGGCCAATCACATTTGGCATAGCAGGGAAATGAGAGTTGATACTGTACAAGTACAAACACACATCTGTGATGTTGTCGAAATGTCCACTGTCCCGCATCAACTAGGCAGCTCCTCCCAATCAGTCACAATGTACCATGTCATGCAGTCTGTATGTAAACATGTACAATGCGTCAACATACATGTGAACACAATGTTAAACTGCATCTACCCTTCACATTGCAGAGGGAAAACCAACTCCTCCTGCAGAGCAGACCGAACCTCTCTTCTCTGATGATGAAGAGGACCTCCACACCTTCAACACCGATGCCCTCCAAGAGTTCATTGACAGCTACGTCAACTTACCTCCAGGAGCAGGGCAGCCCAGCTGCATCGATGAGACCCCACCCTCTGCACAGACCATACAACAGGCAGCACCCACCACCACAGCTGCCTCCCAGGACCCCCACAAACAACACATGGACTTCCAACGCCGTGTGTTGGGGTGCCAGGAGAAGATGGCTGAACAGGTGCGGGTGGGGTTCAACTGCATGACAGCCAAACTAGATGCCATACATGGGTGTCTAAGTCCCATCAGGGACCACTCACAGTCCCTAATGGACACCCACAGTCCGTTCAATGCTCCCTAATGATCCATGGCTGACATCGTTGGAGTCCTGACTCTGAGACAAGAACAACTGTCTAGTCAGAGTGGCTCCAGAAATGTCACCCGGGAGTTGGGACACATGCAGAGGATCATGGAGAACATGGAGCAGATGCAGGCGGAAAGAGCGGCTGCCACGGCTCCACACTAGCGACAGGTAGCTGGGTTCCTCAATGCCCTGCAGACCCTCCTCATGGCATTGCTGCCGCAAGGCCTGACGGGATGAATGCTACTGCTACCACTCCATCCACATCTCCACCCCCTGAAGTGTCAGTGCCACACAGTGCGGCAGACATTTCACCTCCGACCACTGAGGTGTCACTGCCACTCAGTCCTGGAGACAGATCACCCCCACCACATGTGAGTCACATGAAACAGCAGAGGACAAAGATGCGGTTGATTCTGCCTTGGTGGGAAGAAGGATGCAGTAGCATTCATCTCCGCCATGTGGCCTGTTTCTGCTTGGTTCTGCCCTCTGCATCATCACCTTCCAATGTCCCCCAATACACTCTGCGACACTCACCTTGGGCCTTGACATGGACTGCCATATTCTGTTTGGTTACCAATGACACAGCAATCAGACTGCTGACTGAACTCTTCCTCTTCTAATGAACTTGTCATTCCCTAAGGACTCTGGCTGGCCCTCCACGGGTCAACAATGGAAAGTGGCGATTGCACTGTACTGCTCCAGCTACAACACACCACTGAATGTGCATTAAAGATTCATTTTCACACAGATGTGTCATGTCTATGATCATTCAAGTGTGGAAGTATGGATGAATGTAGGGTCAGTAAGTCCCCCTTACGTCCATGTTGCTCATGTTGTGGGTCTTGAGTCACAGGGTGCAACATTACCGATTGCAGTCCGGGTTGCGCCGACACTACAACAGAGACACACACATTAGTTACTTTCTTGTCCAGCCCAGGACGGAACCACACCCAGAGCCCCGGGGTCATTGTTCACACCCCTACGCTGGACTGGCACACGCAAGGCCAGCCCACACCACTTACGCTCACAGGGGGGATGACAACGCTACATGTCCCAGGTCTTCCGTGTAGTGACCTGCTGATCGCAGGTCTAGTTGTCAGCATGCCACAGCCACACCCTCACGGCTGGTTTACACCCACACCACACCCATCCAGCACACATGTCACAGGACATGTGACCTTGCCAATAAAAAGGGCCGGGCCCACAAAGGGCCTGGTGCTCATGCTGGACGGCATTTCCACTCTACATCTGGGTGTATCCGTGTGGTTATTATTTATGCATGAGAGCCTAGGGCCCTACCACATCACATTCCCCACTGCCGGAGCTGACATGATGGCGTCCGCAGCACAAGACTCAATCATAAAGGGTCAGTGACTTGCGTTGCACAGACTTGGTGGCACCGGATACACTGCAGCCGGCACGGACCTACCGCCACGGGACGGTGTCTTTCGGTGCACTGAGGTAGGGGCCCCTTAAGTGCTGAGCGGGTGTGCAGCCTGCAATGATGCGCCATCCTAGCGGTCCGGACTGGTGAGGATTTGTGTGTGCCCTGCTGGACCCCAGTGTAGGCCTGAGCCACGGGCTGCGCAGGCCTACCACCACATGGCGTTGCCTCGCAGTTCACAGAGTTAGTGGCACCTATAGAGCTGAGCGGGTGTGCAGCCTGCGATGATGCCGTGTGCACTGACATGTTCTCTGCCATTGCGAAATCAAGACCCAGAATCATGTGTATGACCTTGTGGCCCGCGGTGCGGGGCTGCATGATGTGGAGGCTGTCAAGGTCGCGGGCCCTGGGCTTGGAGCTTGCACCGTCCAAGGCGGCCCCTCTTGGAGACACGCCGCTGGTGGAATGTGAGTGGGGAGACCTGTGTGCGCAGGGGTGGACAATCACTGCTGGGCGGCGGGAGGGGCTGGGGTGCAGCTGCCTGTGTGCACAGGGGCGGGTAAGCGATGATGGTGTGTGCAATTATGTGAACTTTGCCATTCATAGATCTGGACTCTGTCTCAGATAAGGGACCTGGTGGACTGCAGTGTATACCAGCACGTGGTTGGAGACACAACGGTGGCAGCAGGTGAGCAGTGCGGCCTGAGTCTGCAGTGTCAGCACTCTCTCTCCCTCTTCCTCTCTTCCTTTCACTTTCTCTCTCTCTCTCCCTTTCTTTCTTTTTCTCTCTCTTTCTCCCTCTCTCTCCCTCTCTTCCTTTCACTCTCTTTCTCTCTCCCTTTCTTTCTTTCTCTCTCTCTCTCTCTCTCTCTCTCTCTCTCTCTCTCTCTCTCTCTCTCTCTTTCTCCTCTCTCCCTCTCTTCCTTTCACTCTCTCATCTCTCCCTTTCTTTGTCCCTTTCTTTCCCTCTCTCTTTCTCTCTCTCTTTCACTCTCTCTCTCTCTCTCTCTCTCTCTCTGTCCTCTGATGAGCGCATCACACACCTTCTTATCTTGAATTTTGTCTTACAGGTTGTGACTTACAGATTGTCCAGAGAAGACCCATCTTCCAAATAGTTGTTTTGAGTTTAATTTGAATAAAATGATTTGTTTGGAAATTCAAAGATGAATGAATGGCTCTTCTTTTTCTGACCACACATGAATGTTGATTGTTGTAGTTGTGCGACATCAAGCGAATTGTTTTGTTCATGATTTTGCAAAGTTGATGTAACATATCTTTGTCCAGGGGGGGGAGCTGCTGGGTGGGGGGGTGGCGGGCCTGGAGGTGGTGGCGGTGGGTGTTGTGGTCCTCTTGGGGCTCCGAGCTGCATGATCAGTAGCTCCATGGCATCTGTTGTTCTTCAGGTGTGGCTCTGGACTGGGCTGGGCTCCTTTTCATGGTGCAGGTTGTCGGACGACTTTACACCAGGTAAGAGCAGGTGTTAAATCCCTGCTGCGAACGCGCCTTATCGCCTGTTTTGGGATATTATCGCCGATCTGGCTGGTCATTGAGAATGTTGCGGAGTGGTGTTGTTGTGGCTTTCTGCTTGGGAACACCCACTCTGCATATCATTAGCGTTAGTTGCCGGTGTCATCTGTAGCGATGTTTTTTGCGGCTGCTATCACAGGTAAAACTGGTGATATCGGCTGTTAGCACCGGCTTGTGAATGGGGCGATACATTTATCGCCACTTTGGCTTTGATAAAGTGCCGATAAGTACTTGAGAATATGCCCCTATATGTCTGCAACTGAATTCTGCAACTGTGACTCTTTGACATGACCAGCTCAGCAGAACTGTGACAGCCTTCACTGTCCCTGGACAGCTGGTAACACCCAGTCTACCCCATGCCACTGAAGGACTGCATGTCCCTGCCTGTACGCATCCGAGGGGTTCTGTGAACACGCAGAGACTTAAAACCACTCACCACCGGACAGATATCACAAATGATATGGTTCACATGCATCAGTACAAGCAGAGAAGGCAGAATGTGCACTTGGTTCAGTCCTAGGTTAAATCTGCATAATTGTAATCATAAGTTGCCACCAACATTCTCCTATGCTTAGTAGAGAAGGTGGCAAAGAGGAAGCTACTTCTTAAGTTTTATGCACATAGTTGTTTCATAAGTTCGTTTTAACGCTGAAGACTTTAACATGTTTTGGTCTGACATGTCGAGAAAATGTGAGTCCTGGGGGTGGGGTGCCGTTCGTCAAGGGAGACAAGTGCCCTTATACCTTTGGTGTTTGTATTTCTCTCTCCACACGCCCTGGAGCTGACATTTGGACCTGTTGCCTGTTGCTAGCGGGAGGACGCCGTGGACGGGACTGCGTGGACCAGCAGCCCCGCAATTGATCCCAGCTGTGTCCTCTTCCCGCCTTTATTGCCTGAGCCTTGTATTTAATTGATCAACTCACCCGCAGCGCGGTCACATGCAGTCGCGCGCCGGGAGAAGCCCGGGACAAGGGCGGGACCGTTTGTGGCCGTTAGTGGCCAGGTGAGGCCGGGACGGGCCACCCCTATTGGTACTGTGAACTTGATATCCTGTGGTTCCCATTGTTTTGTGTTTCTGTAGATGGGTAAAATGGGCAGGATAACTCCTGCATTATCCCCACATGCCTCAAAGCAAAGAGAAATTCCAAACCAATCACTACCTAGTCTGACAGCAATCGACCATATGCTGCAGAAAACTATTGGGGTGGTGGTCACTGCCATAGAAAATTCTGAACGCCGCCTCTCCCTTCCTGCTGGCACCTTTCCCCCTCCGTGTTTGGCCAACACTTCGTCCCTTACTATTAATTCTCAGGATTCGATCCTGGCTCCATCATTTGTCACCCTACCAAGATCCCATCCTATTTCTACAATGCAGGATGTTGTCCCCACTCCAGGTAATGCATCCCCTGAAGTTTTGTCAGCACCATCCAGGTTATCATTGACCCCCACTACCTTTCTTACCGCACCCACCCTTGATTCCTTAGCTCAGATAGGGGATTGTTCTGTAAACTCTACTTGTGAGATACTTTCAACTCCAACCTTGGTCTCTCCCTCGCCGCCAACCCCAGATACACACACTCCGAGGGTAACAACTAGAGGGCAGAAGGCCAGGTGTAGTCTAAAACAAACCAACAGAGATGGGGAAAATGTAAAAAATGCCAAAAATCCTAAACGCACCTATGGTGGTTGTTAGAATGGGGAACCTCGGGTTGGCACAGGTAGGTACTTGCGACAAGCAGCGGTCCCTTCTTCTATTCAGGGCGAGGGAGTTACCCCTTCAGAACAACCCCTGCTCACCCTATAGGTAGTGTGGCGCGAGCAGTCAGGGCTAAACTTCAGGGCGCTAGTCAGTTAAGCATTTATGATCACACACAGTAAACCACAATGATCCCCCACAAACGGACACCAGGCGTAAGTTGTATCAAAAATACGGATGCTTTATATAAAAGATTCTTTGTTACGCAGGCATGTACAAGACCATCAATAACGGTTGCGAAATGGAAGCCACAAGATGATAATTAGGCACTGTTCTTGTCTTTGGTAACTTATTCGATCACGAGCGCTTCACAGGGCTCGGTTGAGTCGGTCCAGTCACGATGATGCGCAGTGCACCCAGGGTACAGTGATACGGGGAAATCAGAACGTTGCGGACCCCGAGTCCGATAGAGAGTTCACTGTACCTGGGAACGTGCGATGTGCTTGGACGAGTCTTCAGGAGAGATGCAGGTTCTGCACCTCGTGGGTCTTCCGGATCAAGAACTCAGCGGGCGGCTCTCGGTAGACAGGTGCGGCCCAGGGCCTCCGACACGGACTGTGCGGGAGGTCACTGCGGAGGGCGGCACGGTCAGACTCAGGCTGGGAGGTGAAGCGGGGCGGCCGGATACGTTACGACGTACGGGCGGCCGTCCGAGGCTGGATTTCACTTCCCCACTAGAAATCCGGCGGGAGGGCGAAAGGGCACCAAGCGCGCTCCAGTAGCAGGCAGGTGACAGGGAAGCGGGACGGCCAGACTCGATGGGTCCAGAGCGACTCAGGTAGAGCGGGGCTCTCGGCGAGTGGAGGCGGCCAGGCTTCTGGGTGTCACGGCCCTAGGAGGGATGCGAAGGTGCGCAGGGCACTCCGGCGGGAGAAAGCACACGGCTCGAATTCTCAGACGAGCGGAGACACGGTGAACCCACTGGTCCTGGGGTTCAGTTCAGGGGGCAAGCTCTTCTTCCAAGCCCTTGGAGATAGTTGAAGAACAAAGTGCAAAAGTCTCTTTCAGTCTTTTTCCTCTCCTTCCTTAGCAAGGCACCTACTGCAGGCCAGTCCCTCAGGTCAGGGAAAGTTACTCCTCCTTCAGCTTCTTCCAGGTCCTTCTAGTCGGGCAGAGTTCCTTCGTGGTTCAATCTGGATCTGATTTCTTAGGAGCCAGGCTCCTACTTTTATACAGGGATTCTTTTGTTCTTTAGCGCCAGGGGGCCTGGGCCTGGCTCAGTCCAGTTTTGGAGCACTCTGTTGTGGTGACTCGGCTTGTTCCTTTCAGCAGCAGGGCAGAGACATCAGCCGCTCCACAGGGGGCGGCGCCGGCTTTGTGGTGGCAGAGCACAGGTCTATTCAAGAGTCAGGGTGCACTCCTCCCACCCATCCTGGTGTAATCTCTCTACCCACCACCTGGCAGC
Organism: Triturus cristatus; assembly: GCF_964204655.1. Classification (NCBI taxonomy): domain Eukaryota; kingdom Metazoa; phylum Chordata; class Amphibia; order Caudata; family Salamandridae; genus Triturus; species Triturus cristatus. The sequence continues at coordinate 242,688,805 of NC_140582.1, forward strand.
CAAACTGTCTCCTGGAATCCCCCAGCCCTGCTCCGGTACTGTTGCTAGGCAGAACACACACACACAGCAGAGGCAGACTGAGATGGTTAGGCACGCAAAGGCTAACTTTCTAAAAGTAGCATTTGCAAACCCAGGATATTAAAATAACCTTTACTAAAAGACGTATTTTATCATCCTGAGTTCAGGCATACTAAACATGACTTTCTACCATGCTCTCTGAGTCCACTGGGGTCACAGCGTGTAGCGATCCCAGCAGCCCATTCTGGCCTATGGAGAGCAGGTAGCCTTCAATAGTGAAAAACGAAATGGGCTGTAATTCACTATTAAGACATGCCACACACATCAGGGCATGTCCTACCTTAGACCTACAATGCACCCTGCGCTTGGGCCTGCCAGAGGGGTGACTAACATGTAGTTAAGGGAAGGTTTAGGGACTGGCAAGTGGGGACACTTGCTCAGTCAGCGCGACGGTACCAGACCGCGCGCAGGTGCTGCAGTGGCAGACCCTAGACACATTTTACCCCGCTGCTTCGGTGGGTGGCACAACCAGTGCTGCAAGCCCACTAGCAGCATTTGGATATACAAGCCCTTGGCACCCCTGGTGCACTCTACTAGGGACTGATAGTAAACCAAATAAACCAAACGTGGAAGTCAATTCACATCATACATTTTACCATAGGGAGAGCATATGCACCTTAGCACTGGTTAGCAGTGGTAAGGTGCCCAGAGTCATAAAACAGCCAACACCAGGTCAGAAAAGATACAAGAGGAAGGCAAAAAGTTTAGGGATGACCCTGCAAAAAGGGCCAAGTCCAACAGTGGTTATAATTATAAGAAAGCTGCTCCTAAACCTTTTACTACTAAAGGGAGAAATGTTGATAATAATTTACCCAAGCCCGTTTCTACACTAACCCACGAAAACGGCTCACGTGTCTTAGTAGTAGAACAACTAGCCATTCCTTCACCTTCTTTCCCACCTAGTGAAGGGCTTTTTGAAAAAATTGAACATCTTATGAAGTCTTTACTGGCTCCACTCCAGGAAAGGGTAAAACGCATAGGCGAAAAAATAGATATTATGGAAATAGCAATGAAAAATATTTCCATTAGCCCAGGACACTTGGCGGATAGTGTACATTTGAAGACTACTCTTTCACAACTAAATACTAGGCCCCAAATAACTGATTTTGACAATAACAGACAGTTACCATCTGCCCCCAGGCCTACAGCATCTCTTACACCGACGAACACCGAATCTACTGTTAAGCCGCCCCTGGAGGCCCCGGGGGCGATTAAACCTTTGGAAAAAGCGGTGGGCGATCTACGTAGGGATTCTGATCTTGTAGGTCGGACGACCAATACTCCAGGTGCACCTAGGGATCGTCCTATGTTAGCTATGTCAATGAAGCCACTCCCACATATCGACTTACCCCCACAATCACTACCGTACACTATAGTTTTAGTTGATGTTCCAGAGTTACCACTAGGAAAATCAGAAACTTTCCCTGAGTTAAGAAACAAAGCCGCCTATTGGTTAAACAAGAATAGGCCGCTTCCGCCCAATATTTCCGGGGAAATATTGTTTGCAAGAAGGTTAAGTTGGCTGGGTCATAGAAGAAAGGACACGATAGGGGATTGTATCATCATAAATTTCAGGGACAGGCGAGTCGTTCGTCACATACGCAATTGTTCCCCTTACAGTGATAATACTGATATTCAAGTTAGGGATCTGACTTTTTTCTATCCCCAATTTCCCCTTTCTCTGCCATCCAACCAACTTAGGGACTTAACAAATGTAGATCGGACAGAAGGGATTAGTTCACGATACAATATTCTGACTTTTAACTATTTCGAACAGCTTTCTGAACTGGAGAGAGTGGACTGACTCCAGCCAGAGGGCCTGATTTTAAAGTCTGTGAGCATCCCATCTACCCCCGGTGTATTCTTAGATAATCTCCCTCAAGGTGGTGACGTGATTGAAGACATCCCTTCACCCATCACTCAGATCCCCAATCACGAGGATCTTCTGGGAATGGATTTAAAATCTGCCACCAAAAAGGATGACCCATCTCTTAAAATACTTTTCTGGAACGTTGCCGGTCTTCGATCAAAGGTTACGAATGACCTCTGGCTTGCTTTCATATGCGGCTTTAGCATTTTGTGCCTCCAGGAAACATGGGCTCCTTCTGAAATACATCTCGAGGGTTTTAAAACCTATTTTTCTCCAGCATTACTTTCTCCCTCTGGCAAAGCAAAGGGCGGCTTGACCATTTTTATATCTAATACTCTCCGAGTTTCATCAATAGTCCCGATAAAATTGGCCACAAATTTTCAAATTCTTATTCTTCATTTGAATAACATCAAAGCCTTAGTAACTGTGAATTTTTATAATAATCTCTCTGTGGACGAACTAACAAAGGTAACTAAGGAAATATAGCTTTGCCTCCAAGAATTATCCACAAAGACTCATAAGGAGTTAGTTTTAATATGGGGCGGAGATTTTAACCAAAACTTATGTTCCCAGAGTGGAAAAATAGTCTGTGGAATAGGGGACGAAAACGGTGACCCGATAACTCACTTTTCACATACGCTACCTGGGCACTCTCTGAATGAAATTTTGTGTGGATTGGACTTTGCACTTGTAAACGATATGGTGAATCCTTCTATACCCGTTGTTCCAACTTTTGTCAGAAGAGGCAGGCCAACCACAATTGATTTTATCTTTCTTTCCATGGCAGTGGCCACAGACTTATCCACTTGTAAAACCCACGATATTGTTATCAGCGATCACTATCCAATTAGTCTAACTTTAAAAATGCCCAAGAAACACGAGAGGCTCAACATCAAGGCGACTCTAAGCCAAAACAATCTAACAATAGATAGACTAAACGGATACTCTCTAAGGTGGGAAAAAGTGGACCCGACGGGAATCACAGCATCTTTGGTTGCAAAAATGACCCCAGGGATTATCAATTGCCTTGACCCAGCTACTTCTAACGAGGGAATTATGAAAAACTTCGCTTTGTTGCTGGTTGCAATAAAGGAAATTCTACTTGTAAAACTCAAGAACGATAAAACCAAACCTAGGGGATGGTTTGATTCTTCCTGCACAAAAGCTTATTAGAACTTGAAAGCAGCCCTCCACAATAAGGTTAGAAATAGAAAGGAGATTGCAGTCTTTAGAAGCAACTACAAACAGGCCCTAAAATGTAGGAAGAACAACTTGAAAAAAGAACTCTGGGATCAACTGCATAAAACATGTACCCTCAGGGACAGTGCCGCCTTCTGGATGGTTGTGAAGTTCCCATTTTTAACGGAATCATCTTTAAAACCTAGTGTCGAGGTTGCGATTGACGAACAAACATGGCTTGACTATTTTGATATTCAGCCTTCCTCCAACCGCTACACCTCTAATTTTATCTATGTCAAACATAGCTGCCTTCCCCTTGTCAATTGACATTTCCCATGAGGAGGTGGAGCATGCCCCAATGGCTAGCAAAAATGATAAAGCCCCGGGCCCCGACGGGGTTCCAATCGATTTTTTTAACTTTACTATGGACCTATGGTCCCCAATCCTAACCAGGGTCCTTCGAGCATCCTGTGCACTGGGGCCTATTGATTCTTGGTCCCAATCAATTCTTGTCCCTATTTTTAAAAAAGGGGACCGTCACCTGCCATCTTGCTATCGACCTATTTCCCTATTAGATTCGCTCGGGAAAGTTGCTGGTCGTGTTATTTTAGAGCGGCTTCAGCATTGGGCATATGATAACAAAGCTCTTTCCGATCTTCAGTTTGGGTTCCGCGAGGGTCTGGGTACCACCGAGCAAGCCCTTAATCTATCCCTAATATTAGGTAAATATGTTAACGCAAAAGGGGGGGCACTTTACTTAGCATACGTAGACCTTTCTGCAGCATTCGACTGCGTCAACCACACTAAGCTGTGGAATATCTTAGAGAATATGGGTATAGAGGCGCCCCTTATAATCTTTTTGCGTGAACTATACCCAGACGCTACAGCTCGTGTGAGATATGGTCTGGGGGTGAGGTGACAAAGTCGTTTAGAGTGGAGCGCGGTGTAAGTCAGGGTTGCGTCCTGGCCCCATTTTTATTTAACCTATACACAAATGGCTTGGAAAAAGCCATGCTAATAGGGGCACAGGACCTCCCCATTATAAATAACTGACCTATACCGGCTCTACTTTATGCGGATGACGCCGTAATACTAGCACGCACTTCAAATGAATTACAGCGTGCTCTCACTAAATATAACACCTTTATGGCCAACCTTGACCTGAAGATTAACATTAAAAAAACTTTTGTAATGTCTGTAGGGTCAAGGAATAAGAACAAAAATACCTTTTTCGTTGATAATCAAAAAGTAGAGAGCACCTCCACGTATCCATATCTGGGCATTGTATTTGACCATAAATGTTCCTGGAAAAGTGCTATTGAGTCTAGGAAACTCACCTTTGCAAGAACAACAGCTGCACTGGTCAACTTTGCTAATAAGTTAGGCAGACGACCCACGGTTGAACACTTGGAGATCTATAGGGCAAAATGCATAGGCAGTGTTATATATGGGGCTGGTGTTTGGGGTTATGCCAAAGTCGAGGAGGTCCAAAGGGTGGAAAACAGCTTTTTAAGATTCCTTCTGGCTGTCCTGCGGTCCACGTCAACCTATGTTTGCCACTTAGAAGTAGGTCTGCCCTATCTTACAGATCTGATAAGGATTCAACCCCTATTATTATGGCACTGCATTTGGTCATCTAATGCCACTACTTTCTCCCAAGGGTTCATTAAGGATTGCATTGCTTTAGACCGAGCACATAAGATCGGATGGATCTCTTACATAAAGAGATTCCTCGGCGATCTGGGTATGCCACAGTTCTTTCATTTTCCCTCTTCAATAGTCGAAATACCGAGGAAACAATTCAAAAAGCTATGCATGGCCCACTTAGACTCTTTGAGAATGACTAGTGAGCTCCACAAACCCACTGTGCAACATTCGTTGCTGGTTCAAACGACCCTGTCAATTCAGCCTTATCTAACTTTTAATCTTACAGATTTTGAGAGACTTCTTTTAACAAAATTTAGACTAAATATTTTCCATCATTTGGTCACTTTTCCCAAACTCAATACTTGGGAAAAATCTCTCTAACTTTGCCCTTGTGATAACAGCTCTCCTCAATCCACGATACATACAGTATTGTTCTGTAAATTCTATCAGGATTCGAGGAAACATTGGCTTATCCCGATTTTAAAAATCTGGGGCTTGCGCAGGTGCCGTCCTGCTCTACTGGCCCTTCAACATTTGGACGCTGAGATATTTGCCAAACTGATAGTTACTTTCTTGAAATTAGTTTTAAGGCACAGGCAGAATTTGTAGTTATCTCCGATCCCGTTTACTCCAACAATGGCCGTATATTTTTTCTTTTTTAACTTGTTTCTAATCAATTTAATTTGTTTGCTACACAAATACGCTTGCACAAGTACTTTTACATTCCTTTTTTATGCTGAAATTTTGTTGATGAGTTATATGTATTTTAAAAAAGAGGGAAAAGATTGCTAGAAATGTTTCGTACTATAACGAATTTGTTTCCTGTAAACTATAACATTTTGCGCTTTTATGGTTGTTTATTTACAACCGAATAAAGTTTGATTTGATTTGATTTGATTTGAGTCCTTTAGGTGTTCCGGAAGTATTTGATCTAGTGCCCTTTAAACTGGAGTTTCCTTCATGGTAAAAGAATGAGGTGGAAATAACTTCCTTTTGATGGAGGAATTGTTCACTTTTTTCTTCTGGGTTTTTCATCCTTCGCCTTGGATATCTCAACCACTACTGCCTTTATGATATACATATTCTGGTAATACGCTATGTAATAGGAACTGCTTCAACTAAACAAGCTTTGCTGTAACAGAATTTCCCATGCACAGCTCATAGTCGTGTGCTCATTTAACAGTTTTTAATGATGCATTTTTGCACGTCCAACAGATGTGGTGCAGTTTAAAGTCATATTTTCTTTCGGTAACCAGTGACTCGGATGAGGAAACATGCAGTACCTGAGCAGCACAGAAATTAGAATACAATGTGCTACACCAGCTGGCAACCTTTTTATTGGGCATGTTGCCCATCAATAAACCCCTATGATTTCAGACGAGCCTGACCTGTGTTCCAAAAGCAGAAACATGGGCAAGCAAGGCAGCTATTAAAAGCGAATTAATTCAATCTTTTTGTCTGTAAACCATTCAACATCATGTTGCTTCATCATTTAAATGTTGCAACTAAGCAGCACATTTTTTCATGTTGTCAAATTTATGTTTATTAGTCACTATAAATGTCACGCCAACTCCTGGATTCAAGATGTCATCATGACTTTTTATTTACTGCAAATTATGTTTTCTCATTTGACAAAACTGACATATGAATCTGAACTTTCCAATGACTTCCAATATTTCAGCACAGCAAAAGGAGAAAATATGCGTTTAGATTTGCCAATATTTTATACAAATCCATTTAACCACTTTAGACCAACTATTCTCGTACATCTGACATGGCATCCACTATTTACATTTTTGGGTGGAAAATATCAATATAAAATATAAATGTTTCAAAGCAAACTTTTTCTTTTCTTTTTTTTTCTTTTTACTTTCATTGAGGCACATCCATCCCCCTCTAATGTGTTCAGATTAGTTGTTATTGTGCTTCAGTCTCACCGCCACCATCTTTTCTACCACCCTTTCTTATCGTTGTATTCTTATTTTCAGAGTTTGTACTTGTAGCCATAGTGCTTCATAACGGCCAGTACTTTGTGGGGCATATTCACAAGCCCCTATCGCCACCACAACATCACTTTCAGTGGTGTTGTGGCGACAGGGGCCTCGTCACAGTCACAAGGCAGCGTTAAACCACTTAACGTGGCTTAACGCTGCCTTGTGAATAAGGCATTGTGTTTAACGTGAAAGGGGCGTGCAGTGGGTGTTGTGGTGAGCGTTCCACTGCAACACCCATTGTTTTTGACACTGCCTCCTATTCACAAGGGGAGCGTAAATAGGAGGCAGCGCCAAAATTAAGTACAGGAAAACCCTGGTCTTAAATTGACGAAATTAGGAGAAATGCTTTATTTCTCCTCGTTTTTTCTTTTTCCATGTGTGCTGCTTTGTGCAAAAAAAAGCAACATGCCAAGGTTTGTGTATGTACAGGAAGGTCTCCCTTCCTGTACATACACAAACCTTTTTAAAAATGCCGTTTTGTAATTTGCATGTGTGCTGCATGAAGCAGCGCACACGTAAGTTACAAACTGGCATTTTAGGTTTGTTTATGTGCAGGAAGGGACACCTTCCTGTACATAAACAAACATCGCTGCTTGCAGACACCCTTGCACTCTGGTGCAAGGGGGCCCGCGTTGGTGCTAAGTTGAAAAAACTTACCGCCATCGCAGGGGGAAACACAAGTCTTCACCATATCCGGGGCGTAGGTTCAGTGGTGGTGTTTGCAGTGGTGTAACAACAGCCCCTGCAGCACCTGCGGTACAGGAAGAGGAGCTGAGGTCCATGTGGCCCCTCAGGCACTGTGCACTGGTGGTGGCTGAGCGGCCCTGCCTGGGCCCAGACCGGAGTCGGGTATGGGGAGATGTCTGTTGGATTTTACCAGGAATCTTTACACTCATAAGGAAAAAGTACTCAAAAATATTTATTACACAAAATATGATGTTTTTTCTCTGAATACCAATCCGCATTCCTCTCCCTTTCAACTGCCCATTAGGCCTCTCTAATGCTCCTCTCTTGTCTATAATGTATTTTAACATTATATGCCAGCCTGATCGTTGGAAAATCAGAAGCAGACACTCCTTCATTCTTACTGACCAAGCTATGCACCTCTCTGCTTACATCAAGGTTTTTCGGTTAATATTTTGGTTGAACCAACATTTTGAACTCATTGAGGTGATTGTATACGTTCAGTATATTTCCAGGTCTGCTTACTTTCATTTGTGATTTCTCTAGTGGGTTGTTGAGCATTGTACACTGCCCTCCCTTTGCTGTTCTTTTTTGCTTTGAGGCTGTGAAATACCTTTTCGCCCTACTCTGACAGAAGGATTAGATTAAGATTAAAATATTGGACGATTATTGATTGTTAGACCCGGGATCCCTGGTTGGCTGAGGTAGGTACCTTAGGCCAAATAGGGACCCTCGTTTCCACGTCAGGGAAAGGAAGGACACCTTCTGAGATAGCTCCCGCTCACCCTCTTGGTAGCTTGGCATGAGCAGCCAGGCTTATCTTTAAGGCAAATGTGTAAAGTATTTGCAACCCCTCTCACAGTAACCCAATGATGACACCACAAATGGACTCCACTCAAGTTTCATAAAAACAAGTGTAAATTTATATAAAAAGATATACAATAAGACCACACAATATAAATCCAACATATGCATATTTGTAATATTCCTCCTGGTCGGTTGTTAGGCCAGCCAGCCCTTGTAAGTTCTGGCAATATTAATGAGCAATTCTAAATGTTTCACTGCAGTCTTAACACAATGCTATGAAGTTCGTAATGCTAGAATCAGGCACTTTGCAATGTAAAAATAATGCAATGCGTAACGCAACAATCGGGTACTTTGCAATGTAAAGATAATGCAATGCGTAACGCTCGAATCAAGCACTTTGCAATGTAAAACAAATGCAATCCGTAACACAAGAATCAGGTACTTCGTTATGCAGAAATAATGCAATGTGTAATACACTAATCAGGTAGTTCGTTCTGCAGGAATGATGCAATGTGTAATACACTAATCAGGTAGTTCGTTATGCAAAAACAATGGAATGCGTAATACAACAATCAGGTACTTCGTTATGCCGAAATAATGCAATGCGTAATACGACAATCAGGTAGTTCGTTATGAAAAAACAATGCAATGCGTAATACGACAATCAGGTAGTTCGTAATGCAAAAACAATGCAATGCGTAATACGCTCCAGCACAGATCACGGTGCCTTAGGCGGTCTCTCCGCCCCTCATGCTGACTCGCAGTCAGCTTCTGTCAACAGTTGCCCCCACACGGGTCCTCATGAAGGTCTCAGGCTTCAGAAAGCACACTCAGACAGTGTCGCTGAGACTCACTTGGACTCCGGTGCACACTAAAAGAGGACAATCCTCACGAAGGGCACAGGCCACAAAAAGCACATGCACACAGCATCGCTGAGATTCGCTTGGACTCCAGGTGCCCATGATCACAGGGCACTTCTTACGAGGGTCTCAAGCTGCGAAAAGCACACACACACAGTGTCGCTGAGACTCTCCTGGAACCTTTTGTGTTCCTGAGTTTCTGCAACAGGGAGACAGCTTACCTGGGCCCTTGGGGATAAGTTACTTTCGGACACAGCACACAGCAAAGTCCTTTCAAGCAGGGGGACACAGCACACAGCAAAGTCCATTTAGCCTTTCCTTGGCTAAAACAGCAAACTGCAGGCCAGCCCCAGTACACACAGCAAATGTCAGTCCTTTCCTTTAGTCTCTTCAGTTGTTTCTTCCTTGGCAAAGGTTCCTCTTGGCCACAAAGGAGCTTCAGTCTTGTTCAATCTATCTTGATCTATTAATTTCTCCAAAGTTCAGGGGCTTCAGCTCTCATAGTTAAACCCCTAAATGTGTTTGAAGTCTTTGTGTTCAGGGGGGCACTGACCCCTGTTCAAACCAGTTCTGGGTGCCTCCCTGCCAGTGACACCTTTTTCCTTTGATAAGTGGGGGTCTGGATTCTCAATCACTCAGCAGGAGATGGGACCATTGGTTTATGGCTGCAATCCAGGCCTCTTCACCTCTAGGGGCTACTCCTCCCCCTACAACCCAGATGCAGGTCAGCCTGTTCCTGTCTCACCTCCCCCTGGGTTAAGCAATTCCCCAGATCCTATCACTTTCAAATCCAGACAGTCAATCCTCAACCAGGCAGAGACACACAGAAATGTTTAGAGCACAAAAACCCAGCCACTTCTAAAAGAGTGGCTTCAAAACACTCAATGCAAAAACCACCTTCATAAAAAGATGTGTTATTACATTGTGAGTTCAGGCACACTAAACTTCACCTCTCCATCTTAAGCCTTTGGGAAGATAGGCTGCAAACCATATTACACAGCCTCCTCATTCTATCCTATGGGCAAGAAGGCCTTTTTTACAGTGAAAAACGAAATGGGGATTATTTCACTCTCATGACATGGTACACACCTTAGTACATGTCCTACCTTCCACATGCACTGCACCCAGCCTAGGGGGTACCTTAGACCTGCCATAGGGGTGTCTGATGTGCATAAAAAGGGAAGGGTAAGGTCTTGCAAGTGGGTGCACTTGTCAGAATAACATGGCAGTTTAACAAACTGCACGCAGGCACTTCAATGGCAGGCCAGAGTTCCCTTTTTAAGGCTACTTGTGTGGGTGGCACAATTAGTACGGCAGGCCCACTAGTAGCAGTTGCATTACCAGCCCTGGTACACATAGTACACATTACTAGGGACTTTACTAGTAAGGCAAACATACCAATCATGGACAACCAATTACCATTACACTTTATACAAGGAGCACTTGCACTTTGACACTGACTAACAGTGGCAAAGTGTTCAAATCATCTAAGGGGCCTAGGTACCCCCCATTTTCCCCCCCACACCTTCTTTACCCTGGGGGACCGCAACGGGCCCCCAACGCAAGGACCGTATGCCTTTCCATGGTGGCAACGCGGCCGTGGCAAGGCCATTGACCGCCAGCATCCTAATATGGATGGCGGTGTCTCGCAGACACTGCCACCATATGCAGGCACCTTTTCCACCGGTCGATGAGTCGACCGGCGGAAAAGCGGCGGATGGTCTTCCCGTCCGCCGCGGACCCTCCAGCCATCCTAATGTGGCGGTGGGTCATTCTAGTGAGGGTGGCGGGCGGATCGCCCTCGCCGGGTTGGCGGTGGCTACCGCCAACCCTGTGAGGGCGATCTGCCCGCCATCCTAATGGGCCCCTAAGTTGGCAAAACAAAATCCATCACAGCACCAAAAATAGAGGAGGTAGAGGCAAAAAGTCAGGGGTAACCACAGCAAGAAATTCTAGGTTTAACATTGATGCTTGAATGTTTCATGTTTTTTTACGGGTGAACATCTGCAAATAAATGTAGCCAGAAACTAGAAATTAAAGATGGAAAGGCAAGATGCCCCGTGGGGTGAAGGCAAGCCACTGATAAATACATGAACTTCACCTGAAAATCACAAGTCCGAAATCACAGCAGGTAAAACCCAACCATTCATATTTCCATGATCAATAAAATGAATATGACTACAAAGTTGCACAAGGATATTAGAAAGTGCTATGTAAAAACTAATTATTCTAGTGACCATTCGCGAATCGACATTGTATGTTTTAGGTGTACTACAATACAGTTTATCCTTTTTCCTTAACTCGTTGACGAATTGTTGAATAAACAACATGGTCAGGCACCAGCATTATGAAGATTTCTAAAGTCATCAAAACAAACAGAGTATATCACGTGAAATGCATTTTTGATGGTGGGGGGAGGGGGATAGGATAAGGAAGGACAAACATCAATGCAGTCCTTCTCACTCAGCCCTTTGAACATTAGCTAAGTTATTACAGAGCCAGTGCTTCTATTATATGCCAGTTTCAAGATGGCCGATTTCATTAAAAGAAGCAGGAGGAATTCGAATGCTGTAGATATATTTAGATCTCCGGAAATTATTGGCATATTTGTTTCGAGGATGAAAGGCTCTGGACGCAATTTTTAATTTAAAACGAGAGGTGAGCAAAGTTGCAGTTCTGCCAGAGAGGTTAGGCGATGCGCCCAATTGTTGCATTTCATGAAATTACCATGACAGTGTGTTTTGTTAATGTTCGTATGAAGGAAAGCATTCTCACAAAAATGTTTTTGACTCGTCAGGGCGGATTGGGAATCCAAAGCAGCCCTGGCAAATTTTGTCAGAATAGCCCCCTACAGTGCATAGTGAATAAGGAAGAAAAATGGTGCATTCTACCGCACATTTTTGATTATATATTCAATTGCATTCGTTTTTAAAGCATAGTAAATGTTACAGTGCACCAGGATACAGCAATCTTTATTGGGGCTCTTCATGATTTCCTCACTATCACCCTCAACAATGCCTCTCAACTCTCCATTGCCCCTCTCTCACATGTATTTCACTTGTTTTATAGTGCCTCTCATACCAGTGTAGGGTGTTGGAGCATTTTATATCACACACTCATACAGAGACAATTAATTATATGTGTGTAAATCAGTGTATAGAAAATGTTGCATAAGACTAAGGGGACTACAATGTGTAGGATTCACATACCATTCAACTGTTAGGCACTTTTTAAGCGTCCTGGGTCTGGGGAAGCACAAATTAAGGATTCAGAACATAACACAGTTGTTAGGGTTGACTTTACTAAAAAGAATGATTTCTTCCCAAACAAACCCTTTTTACAATTAGGATAATGAAAGACTAGGATAACAGAAACACACTTTTCTAAGCTCGATTATGAGTGTAATTTATGAACAGCCCCTTAACTAAAGATTCTCTGCAACAAAAGCAGTAACCCACTGAGCTTTGCACATAAAATACTGTTTTGTGATCTACATAGTACACACTTGTTGCAGGAGGCATATTAACTGTCTCTACTACCTTAGAAGAGTCAAAACTGCCACTAGACAAAACTCTGATCTCTCTCTAGCAGGCACATTAATCACCTTGGCACTTTTATTGGAAATACAAGGAACTCTACAGTGCTTTTCAATGGGCCCCCAGTAACAAAAGCAGCACTCCCTGCCCTACCAGCCTCCCGGGCAAACGCCAATGCCCAGTACGGCCAGTACGGCCTTGTGCCTTGTTGTTTAACATTGTAACCTTAGTGAGATTTACAAGTTTGTAAAAAAAACTTTACGGTGTTGGAGTCGTTGGACTAGGCAAAATACACAGCCTCTGCTAATCTCACAACATGAATATTGATCTGTGAAAATTGGTTGTCTTCCATGTTGCTAGTGTGCTACCGATTCAATGGATAAAAATCTGCTGCTTTTGTTTCATTTATCCATCTAAGTGATCAGGCTATGATGACTCCTGGTCCTCCAATGTTTAGAGTTTTAAATAGGAAGTAGCACTTTCTTTTGCTTGACACAACATCACTCCTTCAACAAGCAAAAAGGCGGTAGATGGAATGCTTGAATTAATCTCAGGCACTGGCAATTACTTGGGGCCGCATTCCAATCCATGGTTTTTGCTCACTATGCCACTCTAGACAGAGACCTCTGATATGCAAAGCAGACTTTGGTCTGCCCCAATATGAACAGCCACCCTCAACTGCAAGGCTAGGCTCCCTTCAGAAGGTAAAAAGAATTAACTCCCGATCATTTTGCACTACTTAAGCCTCATCAGTAATGTATATCCTGAATCCAGTGGTATAGTGAGTACGTGGCCCACATATAGGCATACCCGGAACACTTCGAACATGAATTCCAATGAGCAACACGATGACGGATAAAATCCTCACACAAGAGAGAATTGCTGTCAATTGTGGATTTATCTTATCAAGGTTAGACTGAGGGCTGTTCATGGTTGAGAACTTAGGTCAGGGAATTGCAGGGTGGTGGCTCCTCAGTAATACGGGTATGAGCGCTGGGTATTGGTGATTCTCTGGCCCCTTCAGAACATGTGTTCTGGCGCTGAGCATTGTGATTTTTTGTATTGGTGTGTGGGATGTTATCAGGTAGACTTGTGGTGATTATAGGTTTCCGGACAAGACCGCACAATAGATATGGTCATATGCTCTCTCTGGTGACGTTTATGTTTATGCATTAGGGTACTCTATATAGAGGGCACCACTTTATAACATCTTTTATCGGATTATGAGATTTATTACCCAACATCTTATCATAGAGCTCTACATAGCGGTTACCACTTTATGATATACTTTATTGGTGAATGTGAATACAGAATTTTGACTTTGTTCATAGAGCTCTACTTCGTGGTTACCACTTTATAATATACTTTATTGATGAATGCGAATACGGAATTTTGACTTTGTTCATGCAGGTGTAGCATGTACTGTGTTGCTACATTATGATAATTGTTTTTGTCAGGCCATGTTGATTAGCATCATCATAGTGTATAAATGTTAGGCACCGATTGTATTGCTGGTCACTGGGGATCGTTGTAATCACGTTAGGTTACATGAGATATTAGTACATGTAACACATATTCCCGATTTTAAATGTGTAATTGGGTTATGTGTCCTTTCTTGCTAGGATATTGGCCAGGAAAATTGCTACCCCTATTGTGGGGTGTATTATTTAAGGATGATACATGCTGAATAAATATTCTTTTGTGACTTACGCGTCAGGTAAGATCCTTCTTGTAAATTGTTTTTTATATACGGCGCTGTGACTCTTGCTCAATTTACTAAATTTGATATGTATTATAAATCTCTATTCATAATTACTGCTAATGCTATGCAATCTCCCATGCTAGGAACTTGGACGCATTTTACTTACTCCTATTGAGAGACCTTTTTGACTGTGAGCGCTGACATATTATTCCTCTAATTATCATATGAGGTGAGAATTGTGGCCTTGTATTGACATCCTTGGGGTTTGGCTGACTATATAATCACCGTGCATGTTGTGATTCACAGGTACTTTTACTGTGGATGTTGTGGTTTACGTTATGTTATATATATATATATATATATATATATATATATATATATATATATATATATATATATATATTCACTGAAAAAACCATAGGTTTCACACATGTTATAGTTAGCGGAAATTTTACTGATAAAAAACCAATGAAATTCCCCCGTTATAGTTAGTGCAGGCAACTATAACTCACGCGACCGCAATCCTCTGCTGATGCTAATACTGTATTTAGACACTTATTTGCCCATGTCTTCTTCCATACATTTTTAGCTATACATATATTACAAATATTTTTTTTTCATAAAGACACATATGTCATCAGCAGAAGATTGCGGTTGCGTGAGTTATAGTTGCCTGCACTAACTATAACGGGGGAATTTCATTGGTTTTTTATCAGTAAAATTTCCGCTAACTATAACATGTGTGAAACCTATGGTTTTTTCAGTGAATTTGCAAGGTTTTTTAAATGCTAATTCCTAACTATAACGTGTGTGAAACCTATGGTTTTTTCAGTGAATTTGTACGGTTTTTTAAATGCTAAGTTACTTTACGCCATTCGTGGCGTGCGCGCCCACTTAACGCAGTTCGTTCCGTGCGCGCACGGTGCGCTTCGCACACCGTGCGCGCACAGTGAGCACGCGGTGCGCTTCGCGCACCGCGCGCCCACTTTACGCAGTTAGTGCCGTGCACGCACGGTGGGCACGCGGTGCGATGACAAAGCAAGAAAGCACGTCAACAAATCTGTTTCTGCTTTCCTCCGTGACTATGGTATGGGTGCCATTTACCACAACAACTTGCGTTATGACATGCAAGACATTTATAGAGGAGATGGTGTGCACTTCAATGATGAAGGGAACAGAGTCTTCCTCTTGAACCTTAGACTCTGCATCGGTACTTACTTGTAGGTACCACTAAAAAATCATTTCATAAACACAACGGCTCTTTTTAGAGCCCCCTAATATCTAAACACTTAAATCTGATTTTCATTTTTTTTTTTTTTTTTTTTCTACCGTACGCTTACCGTAAGCTTACCGTACGCGTACCCCGTGATTTTTTTTAAAATCAATAAATGTTTTCTTTGTACTTTTCTGTCCTTCTTTGACCCCCTTACAAATGTTAGGGGGTCTGTAACTCTCCTCATTGCCCCCTTTCCTTGTTTTCACTCTTTTTTTTCAGAGTGAAATACACAAAATGGCGGCCGCCGCTTCCTGGTTTCGACCGATTCGAATGTTTACTAAGATCTAAGAGCCAATCAGAATCGCGCTCGCGCACGCCACCGTACGCTTACCGTAAGCGTACGGTAAGCGTACCGTAAGCGGGCTCAGATATATATATTGATTTAAAGGCTATTTTCTCAGAATCTACTGAACAGATTTACACCAAACCTACAAAAGGCACTTCCTTGACCTAGGGACTACCTCTCTGCCAAATTTTGAGTAATTCTGTTCAGCCGTTCGGGCTGTAGCTCGTTCTAAAGGTCCTATGGAAAAATGCATGGGAAAAACGCGTTTTGGGACCCCCCTTTTATCTCAGCCCCCGCTTGACGGATCCCCCCGAGACTTTCAGGGTAGGAGCGTAGCGTAGCGCCCCACCTATTTTGAGAAATTCGCGAGGATTCGTCGACCGGCGCCAAAGTTATTCAAAATAGAATGTTGAGGTTTTCCTATGGAAACGTGGTCCTAACTATAACTACCTACTGGCGACCGCCAGTAGGTAATATATATATATATATTCACTGAAAAAACCATAGGTTTCAGGGGTGTTATAGTTAGCTGGACTTTTCACTTGTACAAAACCATTGAAATTCCCCCGTTATAGTTAGTTCAGCTAACTATAACTCGCGCGCCCGCAATGCACTGCTGATGACGTCACATATTACATCACTCATGACATGGTCAGTGACATCACTCATGACATCACTGATGACATCTCAAATGACATCACTGATGACATCACTGATGACATCATCCAGTGAATGTGTGTTATTCTGAAAATTAAATATGTTTTATATATGTATATCTCAAGGTCGATGGAAGAATAAATGGGTATATATGTGTCTAAATGGATGATTTGTTTTTGAAAAATTGATTGTGTAACTGACTGATTAAGTGTATCATAGTGAATACATGGCTTAGTGAGTAATGTTTAAATATGTAAATATCTGTATCAGTCTCTCACTTTGTGTATAAGTGGCTGCATGGGTTGGTGAGTAGCTACATGGGTGTCTATATAGGTTATTAGTTGGTTTTTTGAGTATCAGTCTGAGTGTCTGCATGGTTCGGTGGGGGTATTACGTAGTGCATAGGTGCATGAATGAGTGACTCACTGTTTGTATGTGTTGAACACAGTATGTGTGCAGGACTGTATGGGTGGATGAGTGTGTGTATGGGTGTGTTAGTGAGTGAATGACTGTCTCAATAGTGTCTTTATGAGTAACTACATATGTTTTAAACTAGTATATGTGACTATTGGTGTATATATGTGAGTATATGTGAGAATGAGAGATTGAAAGAGTTCCTGTATGAATAAGTATGTGTTTCTATAAGTGATTGTTTAAAAGACTAAGTATGTGTAAGTTTCCGTAGAAGTAAGTGTGGTGGTGTGTGTATAACTGTATATGCAAGTAAATGTATGTTTGATTCTTTATTAGCATGAGTGACTATGTGTGTGAGTAACTCTATGGATGAGTGGCATTGTGTAACAGGATGTATAGGTGTATGAGTACATATGATGAGTGAGTACATGTATGAGTGACTGTATTGGACTGTTGGTGAATGAGTGGATGTGTATGTGGATCTTAGAATTACTGAAGAGGTTGTTGTAACTGGTATTGGTATGTCCATTGTTTTGAAAATTTTAGTCTCTATTTTTGAATGTGTGTATCAAAGGTTATATTAGGGTGAGAGGAGGTCTGCCACTCTATCACAAGGATGATGTCATCAGTGATGTCATCAGTGATGTCATTTGAGATGTCATCAGTGATGTCATGAGTGATGTCACTGACCATGTCATGAGTGATGTAATATGTGACGTCATCAGCAGTGCATTGCGGGCGCGCGAGTTATAGTTAGCTGAACTAACTATAACGGGGGAATTTCAATGGTTTTGTACAAGTGAAAAGTCCAGCTAACTATAACACCCCTGAAACCTATGGTTTTTTCAGTGAATTTCTGAGGTTTTTTAAATGCTAATTCCTAACTATAACGTGCCTGAAACCTATGGTTTTTTCTGTTAATTTCAAAGGTTTTTTAAATGCTAATTTCTAACTATGCCTACAGAGATAGGACATGTGAAGAAAGAAGAAAAAATGCACAGAAAGAAACAAAAGAAGTGCAGAAAGAAGCAACAGAAGTCCTCAAATACGAAGATAAGTGCAGGAAGAAGGATAACGTGCAGAAAGAACAAAAAGAAGAGCAGAAAGAAGCCTTGTTGCAAAATCATCCTGTACCCTCAACTTTTTCAGACGGATACTGGTGGTAACTGAGTCTGACTAACCAGTCCTAGAGCCAGTGCTATGTTAAAAGACACTTAGAATACAGTGAAAACACCTACATACACTAGGGAACATTATGCGTTGGGGTCCCCCTGTGATTAGCCTTACCTCCTCTATAAGCCCCTAGTATATAATAGGGCATGGGGATTAAAACTACCTCTTAAAACAGGCCACAGGGCGTTTTTGCACACGTTAACTCAGGCCCCGTCCCCTCCTTTCACCATTGTGTAAACACGCCCTGTGTCCATTTTTAGTTGGGAGATTAAGTTCATTTGAGTCCTGAGGGTCCCTAGGGTCCAACTAGCCCACTAGGTACCTCCAGTAAGTGCCACAGAGCTGCGTTGCAGAGAGGTGTAAAAAGTGGCACGGCCTGGACCACCTCTCTGCAATGCAGCTCAGTGGCGCTTACTGGAAGCACTTGGTGGGCTAGTTAGCCCCCAGGGGCCCTCAGTATTGAAGGGAAATTATATCCCCAATTTAAAACGTGCCATGGTGCGTGTTTGCACACGTCACCTCAGGCCCCGTCCCCTCCCTTCACCACTGTGTAAACGCGCCCTGTGGCTGTTCTAAGTTGAGAGATTAAGTCCCCTTGAATCCTAAGGGTCCCTAGGGTCACACTAGACCACTAGGTACCTCCAGTAAGCGCCACAGAGCTGTGTTGCAGAGAGGTGTAAAAAGGGGCTTGGCCTCAGAACACCTGTCTGCAGCGCAGCTCCCTGGCGCATACTGGAGATGCCTGTTGGGGGCGCGTTTGCAGAGTGCTGCATGGAGGGGGCATGGCCTCCGGCACGATGCCAGTCTTTTATTTATTTTATTTTTTTAAGAAGGGGGGCTGTGTGGTTCCCCTTCTTATTCTAATTTATTGGCCCTGATGACCCCATCCCCCAGGGCCTGTCTCCTAATTATATTTTTTTGACCCCAATCCCCAGGGCCGGCCACTGTTTTTTATTATTTTTAAAAAATATATATTTATAGACACACCTAGGACATGCTGGACAAACCGTACGTACCTATCACCATGACGATTTGCGTGATATTCATTAAAAGGCGACTATGCATGCAATTAATCCACGTGGAATGTATTTACACCACTAGTGAAGCTCTGACATGTCTGATGCTCTACCGTGCCTAATCCCGGTAGACACCCTTGTCGTTTATTTATACAAACATGGGTAGCTATTGACGGGCACATTTAATACACATGCACACCAAGCCATTCAAAGGGGATTCGACAAAAATTCGACCAAAACTATGCAAGAAACCCCCCTCACAGTTAATAAAACACACATCCACTGCCGGATGTGTAATACTTTTTATTTTACTCTCTGGAAAGGGGACGAACATCACTTGCGAGTCACAGCGCGCTCCTGACAGAGCCCAATGCTGTGTTACACCCACCATTGCCTGCCGAGTGCCACACACCTCTGTATTGTATTCCACTAGCTAGTGCATATGCTATGACACTCTCTAGCCCATGTGCACTGTAACACCACCCCGTGAAAATGTCATGCTACACTTGTCTTCGCACGGGTTATATTGCCCCATCTAACGTGCCTTCCTCGATGCCTATGTTATAACGCACAGTGCTATGCCATACATATTACAATTTGGGATCCATATCTTTGTCACAGTGCATATGCAACGTTACACTCCCCAGCACATATTTTATATTACAACTTTAGAGACTAGTTAGGTTACACAACACTGCCCTGTGCATATTACACTCCAAGGCGCATATCGCATAGCACGCGCTAGTGCCTGTGCTATCTCGCGCTCTCCAATGAATCTGTCATTGCGCACAATGTATTGCATATTATATTTCACGCCTGGTTCATCTTATATCAAACTTTTTGGTGCATAGTTTATACCATACACTATATCTAGTTTTCATTTTCAATCGTGCTCTCAGGACTATGTTCTATATAACAATGTGTTCACCTACCCTTTTCACGGGCATTACATTTTGCGATAGGGGGTGGAGGGTCAGGGGGTGTTTTTGCCAAGTGAGCCCGGAGTCACAGTCACTAACGTCTTCTTCTTCCTGAATAAAAGTGAGATTATGCTGCATACTTGTTCATATTTTAAGTAGTTTGCACAGACAAAATGTTTTAAAAACAATAAAGTTTCTAATACCCGCCTTCTCTGAACAGTTAGCTTGCTGCCCCATCCCCCTCCTCCCTATCCTCTGTTGTGTGAATCCATGGACTAGCCTCCTCCCTCCTGCCATGCATGGTCTGATGTGCTGCCACTGCCCTCAATTTAGTATGATGTACCAGTCCACTCCTCCTGCCTTCCATTGCCCAATTCTATGCCCCATCATTGACCTCCTGCTTAAACTCTGTGCTTAGCTTGCTGCCCCTATTCTCCTTCCCCCTGCCCTCCGATGTCTTTGTGAATGCCCCTGCTCCATCCTTTTTGCCCACCATGTCCCATGGACCTGCCACTCCTATCTACTCTGAGTGTTCTGTTGAGCTGCCACTCCCCTTCCACCTGCCTAGCATTGTCAGATGACTGTAACCTGTCCCTGCCACCTCCACCCTGCCTGTCCACATGCCATGCCTCTATCCTCTTCCTCCTGTCCTACATGGTCCATTGTACTGCCACACCCTTCTGCCCTCCCTGGTCTGTTGTGCTGCAACTGCTCCTCCTGCCTGCCCCGTGTGGTCTGTTGTGAGGCCCCTTCCCCTGAACTTTCTTGTCTGTGCACAGGTCCTAACCCTCCCTTCTATCCTCCATCGTCCTTTGTGCATGCCCCTGCACCCTCCTTCTTGCCCATCATAGCCATTGTGCTGCCACTAACCCTCCCACTTGCCATGCATGGTCTTCTGTGCTGCCATGGCCCCTCCCACCTTCCCTGTGTGGTCAGTTAGCTGCCCCTGACCCCCTCCCACCTTCCCTCCATGGTCTGTGTGTATGCCATCACAGTCTCACTGTTGCTCTTCATGTTGTGTCTTGCTTCTAGTGCCCATCCTGCCTGACCTCCATGGCCATCTTGCTGCTCCTGCCCTGCCCCCTTGCCCCCAGCCCTCTGTTTACATGTGCAGACCCCTACTCCCTCCCTCCTGGCTTGTCTGTTCCATTGTAATGCCCCAGATCCGTCCCTCCTGCCCTTTATGGTCTGTTATGCTGCAGCCTTCTCTCCTGTCTGTCCATTATGGTCAGCTAGCTACCATTGCCTCTTGCCCCTCTGTTCTCTGTTGTCCATGTGCATGGTCCTGTCCCCTCCCTCTTGCTTTCTATGGATTGTTGTGCTGCACTCCCGTCCTGCATGCCCTGTGTGGTGTATTGTGCTGCTGGAAACCCTGATGCCTGCCCTGCAGGGTCAGTTTGGTGCACCTCTCCATGTCTCTCCTGTCCTCTGTTATCCAAGTCCATGTCCCTATCCCATTTCCTTCCATGATCCAATGTACCATACTTGCGAACATTTTGAACTTGGTAAGAGGGAGATTTTGAAAAAAAACTGGGGTATTGATTTTCCCCTTTGAGTTACATTGAAAAAGAGGATATTGTAGACAGGAGACAGATCAAATAAAGCCCATTTGAGCTTAAAAACATTGGACGTTTCCTGGCTGAATCGGGTCTGTTGGCATGTATGGTTGTACTACCATTGCCTCTTCCTTCTGCCCACAATGGTCTATTACATTGCCACAGCCTTGAAGGAGGGTAGATTTTGTATCACAGGGGGCCCCTGGCCCGTTCTGTCCACACCTGAAGTATGAGACCCTTGTCCTTGCCCTGCCAGCCGCATTTGTAGGCCGTATTAAATTGACCAGCGGGTCCTGTGTTGCTATATAATTATCCTGAGACATCCTTACCACTCAGCCAGCATAAAACCCCTGTGTAGGCCCTTCTGTTCAATATGTAGGCCTCTTTGTTAAATTGACCATAGCTCTGCAATTTTAGTGTATAGCAGTCTGAAGGCAGGTCTGCGAGGCCTTCTGCTCCAAACTAGTAGCCCCCACCCTACCCGAGTGCTCCGTGCTCGGTATCAAAGTTCAACATCCCCCTGAAGCTGTCGACATACAGTAGGCTGCATCCTGGACTGGTACTTGCTTCCTGGGCAGGTTTCCCGCTTTTAAGGAAGTGGCAACCGCAGAGCGTCAAGTTAGGAGAACTGAGGAGATTTTATACATGAATATATTGAATTCCTGTACAATACCCATTATTTTCTGCTTGCTCTATGGAACTTACTATAAGCGATTGGCCTGAGAGACTGACCTTTTCACCCAGTCCATTGTCAGCATTAAGTGGGTAAATGACGAAATGTCTGGTAAAATCTGCAGACGAAGCTTTTGGGTAGCATACGTAGGTAGATGTAGCGTGCAAAGGAGCCCACAAAATGATATAAAAAGGGAGCACCCACAGATATCGACGGACAACCTCGCCGTCTGTATGTAGGTTAACAGGCTGTGCAGGTTTTCCCAAAGAACTGGGAGCTCTTGTCTTCCTTTGCTTAAAATGTCTTGCTCTGCTTTGCTTGAAGTATCTTATTCTATTTTACCTATATGAAATGTCATGTTATGTTTAACCATTGTTCTCTTTACTTTTGCATTTAAAAGATGTTGTATTGTAATTGCAGGAATGCTTGCTCTAAGAGTAAATGTGAGTGTCCCTAGGTAACATTTTCCTTGGTGTAACTTGTTTCTCATGATGCATTTATAGATGTGTTTTCTCTCTCTCTCTGTCAGTCCATTAATTGAGATACAGAGAATATCATGACAGCTGTATGATTATCTGGATTCTGTATTTTGTACTTTATGTCTCTATTCTGCGGTTTCTTTGAAGTTGCATCTTCTCATTAAACTGCCATTGTATTCTTCCTCCAATTCCATGTCTCATATGTCTGTTTTCTTCATTTTTGGAGCAAGCGTTCCTAGGCACCCCGGCTCAAATTAAGGTGCCCCTTTTGTCCCTGACTCACTCTCCTGCTCAGTTCTGTGGTGGCTCCCGGGGCTCTGGGGACCGCCCCTAGCTTCCTTGACCCGTAATAGATCTTCCCTCCAACAGCCTCTCTTGCAAGTCCTGTATTGTTGGTTTGTTGCCCCTGCCCCCCTTTCCACTGCCCTCCATAGTCTGTTGTGCTTCCACGGCCCTTCCTGCCTGCTCAGTGTGGTTAAATTGTTGCCTTTGCACCCTCCTACCTGCCTTCAATTTTCAGAGTCCGTGCCCCTGGCCTCTGCCTCTCAACAGTATCCTAATGAACAACTAGATTGCTAACATTCTATATTTATTACAAAAGTGTGGAACGCCTGACATCATCTTGATGTAATCAAAACTGTAATACCTAGAGCATTCCTTTAGAAATTACATATATGAGAGGGTCTTATTGGCATCAAAATTATGGTTAGTGCTCTAAAAGACTAAAATAAGGACATATTTTCTGAGTTTTCAAATAGCGACAAAGCACTTTTAAATTATTTGTTATCTTTATGTTTTTTTATCTAGTTGACAACTTGATTAAATGTTGCACTTAGGGGAGAGGATGTGGTGTTACTTCCAGAACTGCAGACTTTGCAACTGGGGAACCAGGTTGAAGTTTCTGCTTCAGCTCGACATTCTGTGATTCTGGTCAAATCACTTAGTCTCCCCATGTCTACAACCAAAATGAATTTGTTCTTGTGTGATGTAACCAATGCTCATGTAAAGCACTCCAATACCTGACAAGTCTGCACTATATAACACTGCAAAAACACAAAATAATAAGTGTTTTGCACACTTCTGTCATTGGGCTATATTTGGGCTATATCTGGGTGATTTTGGGCTACATTTGGGCTCTTTTGTCTCCGGTGGCCATCTTGGGAGATTTATTTGTTATGAAGTTTCCTAATTTCCTCATGTACTGCAGTCTCCTCAGTCGGAAATGCTTTCAGTTTTTTACTTTGATTCCATCATGAAGGTATTCAGATATGTCACACATTTGCCATGAATTCTGAATGTTAGCACTCTAGTTGCTCATTAGATCACTGTAGTAAAACTACTGTTCACCATGGAAGTCTGCTCCTGGTATTAAAAGTGCATGTTTCAGTCTGCATGTCAGAGTTTTTTAATGAAATAGAAGAGGATTTGAGAAGTCACTCAAAATGTGCCCTCATTTTCTTTCTTCAGCATTAATCATAATTTCTATGGCAAAATGAACCCCCTCATTGTGTTCCTTTTTAAATTAAATGTTTTAAGTGTTACCAGTTTATTCCAATCAAGATTGGCTTCAGGTGTGCCATACTTTTGTCATAATGAAGACAGTAAGTGCTCTAGTTGTTTTTAAGAACATTCTTGGACATTCTGTCATTGGGCTATACTTGGGCTACATCTGGGTGATATTTGGGCTACATTTGGGCTCTTTTGTCTCTGGTGGCCATCTTGGGAGACTTATTTGTTATGAAGTTTCCTAATTTCCTCATTTACTGCAGTCTCCTCAGTAGGAAATACTTTCAGTTTTTTACTTTGATTCCATCAAGAAGGCATTCAAATGTGTCGCACATTTGCCATAAAATCAGAATGTTAGCACTCTTTTTGCTCATTAGATCACTGTAGTAAAGCTACTGCTCACCAGGGAAAACTGCTGCTGGTATTGAAAGTGCATGTTTCAGTCTGCATGCCAGGATTTGAGAAGTCACTCAAAATGTGCCCTAATTTTTCTTTCTGCAGCACTAATCATACTTTTTATGGAAAAATGAACCACCTCATTTTGTTCCTTTTTAAATTAAATGTTTTAAGAGTTACCACTTTAATCCAAGCAAGATGGCTTCAGGTGTGCCATACGTTTATCATAAGTAGGACTGTTAGCGCTCTAGTAGTTCTTTGGAACACTCTGGAAAGCTGCAGTAGAACACAAAGGAATCAACTGACAGTCTCTGCCCTTGTTGGATGTACATGTTTTACTGAGAATGTCAGACTTCATTCTCACATGACTGAGAAAAATAATGTGAATTTACAGAAAATAAGCTCTCAGTTTAGCTTATAGATCACCTTCCAAACCTCTGTGGTAAAAGCATGAGAAAATATTTTTCTCTCAATCATGATATCCCAGCAGAAGGCTTTTTCACATGGTGAAATCACCTTAGAACATACCACAATTCCTAAAATGAGTATGGTACCATCAACAAATGATTTATAATGTAACTAAAGTCTTAAAATCTTCTATTAACTGCAATGCTTTTTAATGAGGTGCTATCATGTATATTGGTCCCAAGATGGCTGCCAACACTTCTTGGATGAAGTGCTGACAGCCAATCAGATCTCAGGATGAGATGTGTGGTTAGGCTCCGCCCACATATATATATTGATTTAAATGCTATTTTCTCAGGAACTACTGAACAGATTTACACCAGACCTACAAAAGGCACTTCCTTGACCTGAGGACTACCTCTCTGCCAAATTTCAAGTAACTCTGTTCAGCCGTTCGGGCTGTAGCTGTGTCTAAAGGTCCTATGGAAAAATGCATGGGAAAAACGCGTTTTGGGACCCCCCTTTTTTCTCAGCCCCCGCTTGACGAATCCCCCCGAGACTTTCAGGGTAGGAGTGGAGCGTAGCGCCCCACCTATTTTGAAAATTTCGCGAGGATTCATCGACCGGCGCCAAAGTTATTCCAAATAGAATGTTGCGGATTTCCTATGGAAACAGGGTCCTAACTATAACTATCTACTGGCGACCGCCAGTAGATAATATATATATATATATATATATATATATATTCACTGAAAAAACCATAGGTTTCACACATGTTATAGTTAGCTGGACATTTCACTCGTAAAAAAAAAATGAAATTCCCCCGTTATAGTTAGTTCAGCTAACTATAACTCGCGCCCCCGCAATGCACTGCTGTTGACGTCACATATTACATCACTCATGACATGGTCAGTGACATCACTCATGACATCACTGATGACATCTCAAATGACATCACTGATGACATCATCCAGTGAATGTATATTTTTCTGAAAATTAAATATGTTTTATATATGTATATCTCACGGACGATGGAAGAATAAATGGGTATATAAGTGTCTAAATGGATGATTTGTTTTTGAAAAATTGATTGTATAACTGACTGATTAAGTGTATCTTAGTGAATACATGGCTTACTGAGTAATGTTTAAATATGTAAATATCTTTATCAGTCACTCACTTTGTGTATAAGTGGCTGCATGGGTTGGTGAGTAGCTACATGGGTGTTTATATAGGTTATTAGTTGTTTTTTTTAGTATCAGTGTGAGTGTGTGTATGGTTCGGTGGGGGGTATTACGTACTGCATAGGTACATGAATGAGTGACTCACTGTTTGTATGTGTTGAAGACAGCATGTCTGCAGGACTGTATGGGTGGAAGAGTGTGTGCATGGGTGTGTTAGTGAGTGAATGACTGTCTCAATAGTGTCTCTATGAGTAACTACATATGTTTTAAACTAGTATATGTGACTATTGGTGTATATAACTGAGTATATGTGAGAGAGATTGAAAGAGTTCCTGTATGAATAAGTATGTGTTTCTATAAGTGATTGTTTAAAAGACTAAGTATGTGTAAGTTCCCATAGAAGTAAGTGTGGTGGTGTGTGTATAAATGTATATGCAAGTAAATGTATGTTTCTTTCTTTATTTTCATGAGTGACTATATGTGTCAGTAACTCTGTGGATGAGTGGCATTGTGTAACAGGATGTATAGGTGTATGAGTACATATGATGAGTGAGTACATGTATGAGTGACTGTATAGGACTGTTGGTGAATGAGTGGATGTGTATGTGGATCTTAGAATTACTCAAGAGGTTGTTGTAACTGGTATTGGTATGTCCATTTTTTTGAAAATTTTAGTCTCTATTTTTGAATGTGTGTATCAAAGGTTATATTAGGGTGAGAGGAGGTCTGCCACTCTGTCACAAGGATGATGTCATCAGTGATGTCATCAGTGATGTCATTTGAGATGTCATCAGTGATGTCATGAGTGATGTCACTGACCATGTCATGAGTGATGTAATATGTGACGTCAACAGCAGTGCATTGCGGGGGCGCGAGTTATAGTTAGCTGAACTAACTATAACGGGGGAATTTCATTGGTTTTTCACGAGTGAAATGTCCAGCTAACTATAACAT
This sequence comes from Triturus cristatus, assembly GCF_964204655.1. Classification (NCBI taxonomy): domain Eukaryota; kingdom Metazoa; phylum Chordata; class Amphibia; order Caudata; family Salamandridae; genus Triturus; species Triturus cristatus. The sequence goes on from NC_140582.1 coordinate 242,716,057, forward strand.
GTGTGAAACCTATGGTTTTTTCAGTGAATTTGCAATGTTTTTTAAATGCTAATTCCTAACTATAACGTGTGTGAAACCTTTGGTTTTTTCAGTGAATTGGTACGGTTTTTTAAATGCTAATTTTTGTATTATTTAATTAAAAAAAAAATGTTATATTAAAAATAAAATTCCTAAGTATTCATTTATATATTATCTGTATCTTTTTATTTGTTTTTGCTTTTTTTTTTAAATTTCAATTAGGAAAGAGTTGAACAGTTTTTTTATTTTTTGCAATGAATTTTTCTCCTCTTTTTTTTTTTATATAAATTCTTGGAGTGCGCGCTCTGAGCGCGCTCCTAGTACAATTTCGTAAGTTTTTTATGAATACCGCCGTACGTTATTTACGTACGCAAATATACGTTGTAGTGCGAGCTGGGAGCGCGCACCCAGTACGTATGCGTACGTACGTACGCATGCGTGCGTGCGTCCTACGCGCTCCACGCAGTTTACTTCCGCATACGCTAAAATTACGCGCAATAACGGTCGCGTATACGCGTGTTCAACGTATGCGCGCTATGTACGCGCATATGACGTATGCACATGCGCTCCTACGCGTTCGCGCATACGTAATCACGAGGTGCGCGCTCGGAGCTTGCGCAGTGCGCTCACCTCGGGTATATGCATAATAAAACAGCACTTCTTATTGGTTATCAATACTTTCAGTTTCTGATTGTTTCAACACCACACCCAATCCCCTCATGGCAAGTCATGTGATCAAGAATCATCACTTTTGATTGGTTTGAAGTACTTTCAGTTCCAGATTCTTCCCAAACCACACCTACTCCCCTCATTATTATTTCTGATTCCTTTGGAGAAGGAGCTATTCTGTTGTTGAGAGACAATGGCTGAACAGCAACCATCTTCAGACAGTGACCAGGACACTCTTTAGAGGCAGAGGAACAGGAAGCAGAAAGACAGCTTTATATGGCAGTTTTTCACTTTTCCAGAGGGACAAAAAAAGGTAAATGCACCTAAAGTTACATGTTTACTTTGTCAAAAAGTCTTGTCACGTGGGAATCCTAACAAGAAATATTCTTTTAGCATTCACACTATGTTGAGGCATGTTGACAAAATGCATCCAGTGACTTTTCGTCGAGCTTCTGGAGCAAACCCTCCACCTGCTCTACCGACGACATCTGCAGCAGCTCAGCCGAGCACATCTTCGGCAGCTCAGCCGAGCACTTCTTCTGCAGTGGTGCCTTTGCCTTCTTCCACACCTCGTTTTGGACCACCTTGTTTTGCTAGGTTGTCCACACGCTGCACTGATTGCGGTAAACTTATTTCTGTGGGTGAGACCAGTCTTGATCTCATTCAGAGAAAATTTGATGCCCATGAGTGCAAGTAGGCCATAGATGTTTTTTCTTTTTTTTCGTTTTTCTCTTCCTGTTTCCCTCCATTAACTCAAGGGCTCTTTTAAGAGCCACTTATAAACTAAACCCCCAAAATTTTTTTTTGAGGGATTTTTTTTTTATTTTTTTTTTTGAGGTGCGCGCACCCAAGGTTTTTTTTTTAATTTTTATTTTTTTTTTTTAAATTTAATGTACAAAAAGAGGTGAAGAAATGGAAGCATGAAAAGGGAGGATTGAGTAATACTAATATTTTTCACTTATTGTTTTAAAAAAATACATTTTTTCGAAAAAAAAAATTTAAAAAGTATTTTGCAAGGGAACAGAATTTTTTTTTATTTTTTCTTTCCAGTTCTGCAAAAAAAGAAAAAAAGTATTAATATTCAATCATACATTACAAAAAGCATTACATGTTTTTACATATTTTACTAAGCAATTTTTTGCCCTTCTTTTGCTGTTTTCAGAATTTTTTATTTTTCACTTAAAATAGTGAAAACAATTGTATTCATCATTTAACAGCGGGCAAAAAAAAAACAATCTGAAAGATTGTTTAAAAAAAGCCCTAAAACTTTCCTCACTAAAATAAACCTTGTTAGAAATTTACATATATATTACAAGTACTTCTCTAGATGAATAAAAATTTTCTAGACAAACCGTCTTTAAACCTTGTCGCAAAAGCACACATGCCAAAATAATTTCTGTCAAAGGAGTCCACAATTGTTTTTATTACTTTTCCTTTAGGCCAAGTAGTAATTTCAAAATCCTTTTTAAGTGATATCTTCAATTATAATCCTTTAAAATTACAAAAAATGCTTTCTTCAGATGCAGTTTTTAGTTTTCAAAATTTAGGTTTCAGAAAAATTAAGTAAGAATTGGGTAAATCATAAGGCAAACGTTGCTTGAAAATCAATTGGGAATCATTACACAGTGTCCAGCCTTTTTCACATTTAAGATAAACTGTGTAATGCCCAGAAGTTACAGTAGGTCCTTCATGAAAAATTATTGCAACTGTAACAAAAGTTTTTCCAGAAATTGATAATTGCTGTCCTGTAAACTTCTTTATTAAAGTGTCCAATTTTGAACCATCAGCTCTACAACGTTGCATCATTAAAATTACATACTGACCATATTTCTGTAAAAATAATGTAGAAAACATGTCTGATTTACATTCAGAACATTCCATGTTGTGATTGGCATCTTTAACTAATTTACTAAAAGTCACTGATTTACTTTGTGGTAATGGTAAAAATATGAACCTTTCTGAATCAACATTACTACTACATGTGTTCATACAGTTTTCACAGCAATGTTCCCATTTGTAAGAGACACCAAATAAGTTTTCTACTTCTACTCCTTCATCTTCTAGTACACTCAAAATATATATTAAGAATTCCTGAGCATCTTGCTGGACATTTTCTTTAAACTGTGTAGAACCATAACATACATCTAAAAGATTTCTAACATCAGTAGCACTTTCTATTTCAGTTTTATCATTACTCAGCTTCTCATAAAGGAGACTCAGCAGAGAACACAATCTTTTTCCATGATTTACTATTATCTGTTCTAGCAACTTTTCAAGATAAAATACAACATTCAGCACTACATTTGCATAGCAGTTGACACCAGAGCTATTTTCAAAATGGCAACCAACAACCTCTTCAACACTGTCCTTTTTCTTTTTCCTTGCTATCACATCACTGTCCTTTTTTTTTGTTCTGTTCATCCACATTACAGATATTCTCAAATTTCCTTTTCCGACAAACAACATGTTTTTCAATCACAGGATACTGACCTAAATGAGGAGCATAGGTTCTTCTTAATCTGTTATACTCCTTTACACAGTTTGTATCAGCACTAACTTTTGAGTCATCAAAGTCTATCATAAATAAACCAGATAATGTTTTCACTCGTGACAAAGCAACATATGCCATACCTTCTTTGAACACAGTAGAACCTGGCTGTAGAGGCTGGATGGCTGTCGGCAGCGGACTGCTTTCCAGAACCTGAGATTCGGTCACTCTAAGGTCGCAATTGGAAAGATCGTGGTGCTGATGCAAATTTGATGCAAATTTGAAATACGTAAACTCGGCCTGAGCTGCCGGGTCCTTTAGTTTTTCGAAATATCGTAGAATCGAGTTATCAAGGGGTTCTAACATCTTGGTTTTGTGCAGAGGAACAAGCGTTTAGATGTCATTATGGATACATTAGGCAGCTCTTCTAACACGCCGCCCCAGACTCCCTCACTCTCTGATTGACAGGCGTGAGTGAGCTCCTTGCTGATTTGGAGACGTGCTTTCAGCGCTTGTGCCTGAGTCCTACTCACCTTGTGCCCTCTGCCTCGCTGCTGCTGTTCCTCGTCCTCCGCCGCCGCCATTTCCACCAGCGGCCGCCGAGAGGGGACGAACTACAAGTCCCATCATCCTTTGGGACAGGAGACCTGCTGACATCGTTTCCCGCGCTAGGAGGCGCTTAAAAAACCGGCGCTTCCCTTGCTGAGCGGGATCCTCTCCTTGCTGATTTGGAGACGTGCTTTCAGCGCTTGTGCCTGAGTCCTACTCACCTTGTGCCCTCTGCCTCGCTGCTGCTGTTCCTCGTCCTCCGCCGCCGCCATTTCCACCAGCGGCCGCCGAGAGGGGACGAACTACAAGTCCCATCATCCTTTGGGACAGGAGACCTGCTGACATCGTTTCCCGCGCTAGGAGGCGCTTAAAAGACCGGCACTTCCCCCGCGTCGCGGGACCGCGCGCGGGCTGCGCCGGGAGAAGCCCGGGACAAGGGCGGGACCGTCTGTGGCCGTCCGGGGACGACGAGGGACGGGACGGGCACCTCCCCTTGGCCCCAGCGCCTGCATCGGTGAATACATACCCAGGTATTGTATTACCTGTTTGCGCAGGAAAGTTGGTCAGGGTACTGAATCCCTTTGAAAAACAGCAGTTATATATTTGACATCAGGGGAATCATGCCCACTCATCCCAACACTCGTTCTGCTGGGAATAAATCAAACAAAAAACCTACCCCTAAACCAACTCGGGGGGAAACCACGAAGGAGGGCGCCCTTGCAAATGGGAAGAAACCAACTGCAATCGACCTAATGCTCAAGAAAGTGACTGGCGAAATTGAACGCATGGAAAGGAGTTTATCCTCCTCTCCTAACCTTAACGCCATCATTCAGACACCCTACAGAGATGTCTTAATAGTAGATAGCCCAGATACTCGGGGCAGTGCATCCCAAACAACCAATGACATTGAGGACGTCCCCTGTGCACTAACTGCAGGCTTAGAAACCTCTGAGCTTAATGACATGCCCAGTAGGAAAAAAAGGAAGCGATTGGGGAGAAATAAGGGACATCAGAGACAGCGGAAAGAACTACCAAGAGACAATTCTCTATCATGCACCCAAGAGCATATAATAGCAATAAATGACTCACAAGTAGAATTCGCGCCACCAGGGTGGATTGACACGGTAGTTTTGGATTTGAAAATTCAGCTAGAATCCTTCATCACGACACAACTAAAGCCTATTATAAGTAAGGTGGATAAAATAATGTGTGAACTCACTAAATTATCTAAAGTCCTAGAGCACACACTTATAAAAACTCCACTTGCCCCTCCCCATTCAACTGAGGTAACCACAAATGATAAGGCAGACTCAATGAGAGCACAAAATAATAATTGTGTCAGTCACTCCCACCAAGAAATAGTCCAGGTTCATGAGGCCCCCAAAATTGCCCAAAACTCTAAAGGGGGTACTAACGATAACTCCAGAGGAAGACACAATCAAGGTGTAAGTAATACACAAAGAGAGAAACCGATCCCTCAACCTTTAATGCAATGGAGACAGGACGATCGTACCCAGAGGGTAGGGGATTGTAATAATTGTTTTACAGACCCTGATCCCTTTTATAACAACAATGCCCCACACATAGATCTCCCCCCCGAGGAGTGTCCTTTTGTAGTTATTTTTGCAGGGGTCCCGGAAATCAGGCCTAATGAGAGAGAAACCCAGTATCAACTGCTCACCAAAATTTCCAAGTGGCTGAATATCCATAGACCCTTAAACATGGGGGAGAGAGGAGAGATAGCAAGTGTAAGAAGGGCAAGCTGGATTGGGGGAAGGAATAAAGACATTAGAGGTGATTGCATAGTTGCACACTTCACGGACACTAGTCTGGTTGAGTACATTCTGAAGAACTCCAATAGGAATCAAACAAGTACCATTTGTGCACTCCCACTCGGGTATTTTTATCCTAGACCCAGGAATAATAATAATAATTTTGGGGGTGATGAGGGAGGGTGGACGCGGGTTAGAGCGCAGCGCCCACACAGACCGAGGCTAGTAAGCCGCCCTGAACAGCCCTATCCCCCCAGAGATCGCGCACAATGGACAAATAGATTTGCCCCATTTCAATCATTAGAAGACATAGATTGACTCACACCCACAGAAATCACTAGCGTAGTAAGCCTGGCTACCAGTGGTTGCTCTGGCCTAGACCCATGGGGCACAGGTGGGACTGAGGAAAGTACCCAATCTGGGAGATTGGACTTACCACGGAGGCAGAGGGGAACCAATTCATCCAATTTGGATCTACCTATAGTTGGGGAGGACAGTTTAACTTTGACCCCCACAACAAAAGGCAAGGATAAGATGGAGGGTTTGTCCATCCTTTCTTGGAACATTGCAGGGTTGGAAGGCAAACTCAAAAGTAAGGAATGGGTAGAATTTATTAAATCCTTCCATGTCATAGCACTCCAAGAAACTTGGGCAAAGGTTTCAGGCCCATGTCAATTGGAGGGCTACAAGTGTTTTTTTAGACCCGCACAAGGAACAAACTCGGGTAGGGCAAAAGGAGGCCTAGTAGTCTATGTGGACTTAGACCTGAAAGGTACCTGGTCTTACCCAGATTGTTCCTCAGACAACATACAAACAGTTAGACTTCTCCACAAGGGGGAGAGTCTACTGTTAGTAAATTTTTATAACTCCGGCCCAGTGGAAGGGAAATTTCCAATATTAGCGGAGCTGGAAGGCAGATTAAATGAGGAATTAGAGCAAAGGACGAAGGGGCCGGAACCAACTGTTCTGTTAATGGGCGATTTTAATTGTCATTTATGCCCCAAATTACTCTCTCCAACTCCTGACTGGTCAGCTTGCCCATTAGAAAAGGGCCCCCACTTTTCTCATTGTAAAGAGGGAACAACTCTGATGAAGTTATTAGAAGACTTTGCCCTCAGTCATGTTATGGACTTAGCTGCTCTCAATGTAGGCGAATCCCTAACACCAACATTTAAGGGCAGAGGGGGGGGGTCTATAATAGATTATATAATGATCTCAACTAGCGCGAGAGATCAGATCTTAAATACCTGGACAGAGTGGAGCCCCCACAGTGATCATAACCCCATTATAATGGAACTCAAAGGGAATGATTTAACCAAAAAAGACCCAGGGTTGATTCATCAATCTGAAATTCAACCAGCAGACCAAGGAAGACGCTTAAGGTGGTCAGTGATCAACCCTCAGGAATTTTATGCCAAATTAGTGGATGAAGGGAAAGCCCACATAGAGACCTGTTTAGAATACACCACAGAGGACAAAGGAGTAGTAGAGGCGTTTGAGAACTTGACTAAAATAATCGAGAGACTCCTAACAACTAAGAAGCCCGCAATGCAGTCATCCTCGCCAAGATGGTTTGATTCTACCTGTTCCAAAGCGCTAAGAGATCTAAAACTGAGCCTGAAAAAAACCCCAAGGGACAAGGTAGAAATTGCTCGCTGCAGAACAAATTATAAAAATCAATTAAAGATCAGGAAAGGGACCCTTCAAAAAGAAGTATGGGCAGACCTTAGGGAGGCTGGTGAGAACAAAGACTATGCCCAGTTCTGGAAAATTATAAATAGACCTTGTTTCCACGACTCAAACTCTCCAGTCATCAGCTCTAACATCTTACCAGAACATTGGATTGCTCACTTCAAATCCCTGTATAATCAACAGGAGATGGACATTGGCGATGGAATATGGAGGGGACCAAGGGCAGATAAATTTGAACTATCTATGGATGAAGTTCGCAAAGCAATTCTAGGCCTAACACGCAACAAAGCCCCGGGCCCGGACGGGACCCCGCCGGATCTTTTTCTTAGCAACACTGAGCTATGGGTCCCAATGGTAACAAGAGTTTTGAATGCAGCAATTAAAACGGGTCTGCCGAGATCATGGTCCACTGCGGTGATTGTCCCTATTTACAAAAAAGGCTGTAGGGACAGCCCGCAGTGTTATCGACCAATCTCGCTCATTGACGTCTCCGCCAAGGTATTAGGAAGGGCACTCCTTAATCGATTACTAGATTGGACTGACACCAATAACATCCTGGTGGATACCCAGTATGGGTTCAGAACAGGCAGGTCAACCACCGACCAATGCCTTAACCTATACCTGATCACTGCTAAGTATACCAAAACATCTGAAGGCACCATGTATATGGGGTTTATGGACTTAGCAGCAGCTTTTGACAATGTCAACAGAGCCAAACTCTGGATACTTTTATCTCACCTAGGCATTGACCCGGATCTCATTAACATCTTAAGGGAGTTACATTGGAACTCCACTGCCAAGGTCCGATACAGTGCGGGGGGGTTGAGCACTGATCCCTTCCCGTGCTCGGGCGGGGTGAGACAGGGGTGCATCCTGGCGCCATTTTTGTTCTCCCTCTACATAAATGGCCTGGAGAATGACCTCGTTGCACTGGGAACTGACTGTCCTAAGGTGGGCACGCGTCATCTGCCAGTGCTTTTGTATGCCGATGACGCGGTGCTCCTAGCCCGAACAGCTGTTGGTCTGCAAGTTTTAATCAAGGGTTTTGCGGATTTCATGAGGAATTTGGATCTCTCCGTCAACATGAAAAAATCATTCATTATGATAGCGGGGAAGAAACCACTAAAGAAATTTGTATTCAAACTGGGGGATCAGGTCCTGGACACTGTTAAAACATTCCCATACCTGGGCCTTCTATTTGACGATAAGTTAAACTTTGTCCCGCTGATTGAGGAGAGGGCAAGGAGACTAGTGTCAGCTAATGGGGCTATACTGAGCTTTGCACGTCGAATGGGTCGTTGGTCACCAGAACAGGTAATGACTTTGTATAGATCAGTTAGTATTTCCAAGACCATCTATGGAGCAGAAGTGTGGGGCTGCAGAGATGCACAACTAATTCAGAGTGAGGAAGACAAATTTTTAAAAAAACTGTTAAAACTTCCACCGTGCATCACTGCAGCAATTACTCATGAAGAGCTGGGAATCACATATATTGCTGACATTATCAGACTGAGACCTATACTGGCCTGGCTGAAAATTTGGACAAATCCAAATGCAGGTCTATCTAGACAGATCATCCAGGATTGTTTGTCGAAAGAGAAATTTCTTCAAATCCCATGGCTGAAATATGTTAAAGACACTCTGGGGGATATTGATGAACAAATGCTATTCCTGGACCCCTCCAGGGTGGACATATGCTCCAGACACTATGTTCAAAGCTCATTGTTGGCCAAATTTATTGGCAGGAGGAAGGAGTTGGATTTAGCTAAATCCTCAGCAGTTGCCCACTCCCTTGTCTCTAATCAAGTTGGCATGGAACCATACCTCTTTTTATTGTACAGTCATCACGAGAGGTTTTTAATGACTCGTTTTAGGCTCAATTTGTTGCACCATATTTTAGCTTATCCATCAGGTTTTACTCAAACAATTGAGCAGAAGGGTGCCTGCGGCTGCGACAATAGGTCTCCGCAGGACACCCTTCATTTTGTATTATTGTGTTCTTTTTATAAAACACCGCGCCAAAGATTCTTAGTAGATGTCTTAAAGGTCTCAAATATTATCCATGCCAAACCTGCCTTATTGTTCTTGCAAAGAGCCGCTGAAACACGAACCTTATTCGCTGTTATAAGTTTCCTTAAAATTGCTTTTAGATTGAGAAACACAAGGGAATGATGAAGGGTGGGTTAGGGAGGTACGGGAAATACTAATATTATAATATGGGGTCTTGTATCACTGTTGCTCACAGGTTTTTTTTTTTTGTTACCTAACCTTTTCTATTTGGACAAACTTTTTCTCTGTCTACTTTTTAACAATTGTGACGTTGTCCAGAATGTTCTCTTTGTGATTACATATTATGATTATTATGATTATGATTATTATGTATTTTCATGATGGTTTTTAACCTTCGAAACAAATAAATGAACTGAACTGAACTGAACAGTAGAACCAATGTTTACAAAAGCACTATCTACAGTCAATCCTTGAGACTTGTGAATAGTTACAGCATATGCTAGAGAAAATGGAAACTGCTTTCTACGCACATATAAGTCTTTCACAAGCATGAAACGAACTGAACAACGACAAATGTCTTTAACTTCTTCTATTTGATCAAATTTTATTTTTAAACATTCAATTCCAACTTTTTTCTGGTAATTAATAAAACCCACAAATCTTCCCATAGCTCCATTCACTAAACCTTTTTCTACATCCAAATTTCTCCTTAAAATCACTCGACAATTCATGCAAACATATAGATTTTTTTCTAATCCAGCTGTTTTGGAAATATTCTTGTCAAGTGAATCCAATTTATTTTTCAGTTTGCCTGTTAATGTAAAAGAAATTCTTTCATGCTGAATTTTTTCCTCTGCTTCCATTTTCTTAATCTCTTCCTTTTCCAATTTCAAAAGTTCCTCATTGAATATTGAGCACTCACGTAGTGTTGGCATTAAGCAGATTACAGTATTTTTTTCTGCAATGTTCTGGTATATTTTCTCTGCAACTATTTCTTCATTTGGAAATAAGTTATGTAGCAACCGACTCTGTAATGCTTTTTTGCCAACTTCTGTGAGTAGTCCAATTCTGATATCTTTCAGAATACTTGCATAATCTTCGTCGTTTGCTTGTCTCATATTGGTAGTGAGTTCTTTGTACTCAAAGAACGACCAAATATTCGCATTACCAATGCTTCCTAATGACTTCTTCGTGTCTTCATGTGTCACAGTATTAAACACTGGTTGTCCTTTAACTGGAGTGATACACAAAAGTCCTGACTCTCTCAAGGGGGGAGCCATTTAGGGTAGGATTTGGGCGGGTCTGTTTGGGAGGATTGAAGATCATGAACTTAGTCTTCTCTAAGTTAATCTCCAAGCCTCTAGAAGTACAAAATGCCAGGAAACCATCCAAAATACGCTGGATGCCCGATGATGTTTTAGATATCAACAGAGTGTCATCAGCAAACATCAGAGCGGGCACTCTACCAGTAGCCAGCCTAGGGGCATCATTGTTAGCTACATCAGCCAAGTGGGTAACAAGGCTATTGATGTAAAGGCTAAACAACGTTGGAGCCAAGACACACCCTTGGCGCACTCCCTTCCTAACGGGGTAGCGTGAAGATAGGTCGCCATGTCTCCCACACCTAACCTGGGCATAATTGCCGTTGTGAAATCTGGTTAAAATATTCAACAGGTAGGGTGGGAGGCCCATTTCTGCCAGAACTTTCCATAGTTTTTCTCTTGGGACAAGATCGAAGGCAGCGCGCAGATCAACAAAAATGAGGTAGAGGCTGCCACCCTCTACTCTCACCGTTTTCCAATATAGGACCTGTAGCCGGAAGATCTGGTCTATGGTTGAAATCCCTGATCTAAACCCTGCCTGTAGTGTAGTCAAAATTTTGTTTTCATCCATCCATCCCTGGATTCTATCTAAGATAATTCTGCCCATTAATTTCTGGGTGGTGTCGATAAGGCTAATTGGTCTGCAATTAGCCGGCTTTAATGGGCAGCCTTTCTTAAATATGGGAACTATCTCCGCGCCCAACCAAGTGTCTGGCAAGACGGCCCCCATGAGAATGGAATTGAATAATACCACCAAATACGGGGCCCAAATTTTTGGTTGGGAGCGGAATAAGTCCGGTGGCATTTTATCTAGGCCAGGTGCTTTGTTGTGGTAAATAAAAATTCCTTTACCGGGACTGAATTTGATATAGAAACATTATAAAATAGCTCAGTAAAATGAGAGGCAGAATCCGTGATATTAGAGTTTCGGAATGGGCTTTATTCCAATGATCGATTATAATCGGATGCTCCAAGTTCCATCACCACGGGGGTTCAGGAAGTGAAGTACATACTTTATTGACAAGAGGTAACTTTTATAGTACATACATTATAATGAAGTGAATACAGTAGGCGTAACAATTGATAAGGACATTGACGTTTGGTCTGCGTAACCGAAAATGGGTGTAATAATGAGTAAAAAGGAACATGATTGGTTATGATGTAATACATAGGTGGATCTATAAGATAATACTTGGCCTAAATGCGCGCGCAGCAGTATGACGTGTAATTGACGTGTAACTAGGGGGTGACGGGGACTTGACATTTAGCTCTATATGTGGAGACGAGAAGTCTGGGGGGTCAAGTCAACCTAATCCCAAATCATATCTAACATCCTATGTTTAAAGAACTATGTTATCCATAAAAGAAGGACTCTCGGACAGAATCTATTCTATACTGACTGTGCGTGCGTGTACAAGCGTCTAAGTGTCTACACTGAATGCGAGGGGGTAGGAATATTCCATGGTAACAGGGCTATGAATTACTTGCATGAGGACAGAGAAGCTGGGCCTTTTTGCTTGGTAACTGGAAGAATGTTTACTTAAACTACTAGGCAGGAATGCATCGGCTGAGGGGGAGGCAGATAATTCGAAGGTGAAATACAGTTCTTGGCAGAGAATAGGCTGATGTCAGGCTTCGTGAGCCGCGCAGAGAATGAGACAAAGTTCAGGGTCACAGATGCAGGCTCGGACTGGAGCTTTCAGAGGCAGAAGGCAAGAGGAGTTTTGATGACAGAATCAGGGCCTATTTGCCTGGACTGTAAAGTGGCATAAGTGAACCATATAAAGCCGGTGGCCTTTCATATTTAGGAATGGAATATCCGGCCTATTCATGGCGGATCTGTCAAAGGACATGTTGACGGTGGACGCACATGTATTTGCGTCTTCATAACTGGAACTGGAGGGAACATACATGTACTTGTGACATGCACATGGAACCGTTGGGGTCCAAGATAGGGGACATAACTGACCAGAAAAATCCATATTTCCACATTCCCTCCTTGTCCCCTACTTGCCCTTCAAGAGATATCAATCTTCATCAATCCATTGATCTGTTCATATAGCATCATTTGTTCTTCTTTCTTCTTCCGGGATCTTGAATGAAAATCTTGATGTGGAATGCACGATGTGGCACACAGACCACAAATCGCTGGTCCGCATTGTAGACATAGACAGCAACTGAATAGTATGAGAAGGCCAATACCTAGGAAGGATAAAACTCTCCATCCCCAGGCTGATACCGCATTCCAAAACCAACTGGACCAAGTCCAAGTGCCTGGGTTCTGGTGTATCTGGCTTACAATCTTATGAAGGCGAGTGATGGCTTTATATACAGACGGCGAATTTTCTGGTATGAATACACAGCAGCTTGATCCGATGACCCTACAAGCTCCGCCCCTATCAGCCAGGATGACGTCAAGGACAAGACGATTTTGAAGCACAACAATCCGCATAGCAGACTGCTCTTCCGTTAAATTGCCTAAGGCGGAAATAGTCTCATTCACTACTGCTTCAAGGGTTCTAGTTAATCTACGTATCAGCTTACTATTAGTAACAGTACCTATATAGGGAAAGATGCCTTTATTAAAATCTACATACTTGTCCCATGCCGTCTCAGTGTAATCGACAATGGGGAGATCTCTCCGTTCTCTGTTGTGTACTAAATGAATATTTCTGTAATAATCAGGAGGAGCTAGGAAAACAGGTGGCAAAAGGAATGCAATGTAGCAGGTACCATCCCAATCTAGGGGTAGACGCATATATGCCGTCTGACCACATATAAAGTAGGAGTGGCGAGAAGCTCTAAATGAAGATTTGCCTTGATCACTGAATTCTACTATAGAAGTGCATTTACTATGGCCCATATGTATGGAACCAACCTTTCTTACACACAATTCACCCTTCGCTGGGAATACTGACATGGTGAGTAAGACTAGTTCACCTTCGGAAACAACATTTAGAATCATGAGATTAGGTGTAAAATTTCCTAATCCATATACTTCATTTTCTAGATCAGTTCCTGTTCTTTTGGGGCGACCCTCCTTGTCAGGATAGCAGACCTTGAGTAAAACTAGGTTCAGGTTTCCCCATACCCAATGATCTTGGTAAACTGCGGTGTCTGAGTCCATAGAATTGATTAAACTAAACCATGCTCCACAGGAGCCATTATGTGTAAATGGATGTGGAAAGAAAGGCAGGACTCCTTCATAAATCATGTGGTAAATAAAAATTCCTTTACCGGGACTGAATTTGATATAGAAACATTATAAAATAGCTCAGTAAAATGAGAGGCAGAATCCGTGATATTAGAGTTTCGGAATGGGCTTTATTCCAATGATCGATTATAATCGGATGCTCCAAGTTCCATCACCACGGGGGTTCAGGAAGTGAAGTACATACTTTATTGACAAGAGGTAACTTTTATAGTACATACATTATAATGAAGTGAATACAGTAGGCGTAACAATTGATAAGGACATTGACGTTTGGTCTGCGTAACCGAAAATGGGTGTAATAATGAGTAAAAAGGAACATGATTGGTTATGATGTAATACATAGGTGGATCTATAAGATAATACTTGGCCTAAATGCGCGCGCAGCAGTATGACGTGTAATTGACGTGTAACTAGGGGGTGACGGGGACTTGACATTTAGCTCTATATGTGGAGACGAGAAGTCTGGGGGGTCAAGTCAACCTAATCCCAAATCATATCTAACATCCTATGTTTAAAGAACTATGTTATCCATAAAAGAAGGACTCTCGGACAGAATCTATTCTATACTGACTGTGCGTGCGTGTACAAGCGTCTAAGTGTCTACACTGAATGCGAGGGGGTAGGAATATTCCATGGTAACAGGGCTATGAATTACTTGCATGAGGACAGAGAAGCTGGGCCTTTTTGCTTGGTAACTGGAAGAATGTTTACTTAAACTACTAGGCAGGAATGCATCGGCTGAGGGGGAGGCAGATAATTCGAAGGTGAAATACAGTTCTTGGCAGAGAATAGGCTGATGTCAGGCTTCGTGAGCCGCGCAGAGAATGAGACAAAGTTCATGGTCACAGATGCAGGCTCGGACTGGAGCTTTCAGAGGCAGAAGGCAAGAGGAGTTTTGATGACAGAATCAGGGCCTACTTGCCTGGACTGTAAAGTGGCATAAGTGAACCATATAAAGCCGGTGGCCTTTCATATTTAGGAATGGAATATCCGGCCTATTCATGGCGGATCTGTCAAAGGACATGTTGACGGTGGACGCACATGTATTTGCGTCTTCATAACTGGAACTGGAGGGAACATACATGTACTTGTGACATGCACATGGAACCGTTGGGGTCCAAGATAGGGGACATAACTGACCAGAAAAATCCATATTTCCACATTCCCTCCTTGTCCCCTACTTGCCCTTCAAGAGATATCAATCTTCATCAATCCATTGATCTGTTCATATAGCATCATTTGTTCTTCTTTCTTCTTCCGGGATCTTGAATGAAAATCTTGATGTGGAATGCACGATGTGGCACACAGACCACAAATCGCTGGTCCGCATTGTAGACATAGACAGCAACTGAATAGTATGAGAAGGCCAATACCTAGGAAGGATAAAACTCTCCATCCCCAGGCTGATACCGCATTCCAAAACCAACTGGACCAAGTCCAAGTGCCTGGGTTCTGGTGTATCTGGCTTACAATCTTATGAAGGCGAGTGATGGCTTTATATACAGATGGCGAATTTTCTGGTATGAATACGCAGCAGCTTGATCCGATGACCCTACAAGCTCCGCCCCTATCAGCCAGGATGACGTCAAGGACAAGACGATTTTGAAGCACAACAATCCGCATAGCAGACTGCTCTTCCGTTAAATTGCCTAAGGCGGAAATAGTCTCATTCACTACTGCTTCAAGGGTTCTAGTTAATCTACGTATCAGCTTACTATTAGTAACAGTACCTATATAGGGAAAGATGCCTTTATTAAAATCTACATACTTGTCCCATGCCGTCTCAGTGTAATCGACAATGGGGAGATCTCTCCGTTCTCTGTTGTGTACTAAATGAATATTTCTGTAATAATCAGGAGGAGCTAGGAAAACAGGTGGCAAAAGGAATGCAATGTAGCAGGTACCATCCCAATCTAGGGGTAGACGCATATATGCCGTCTGACCACATATAAAGTAGGAGTGGCGAGAAGCTCTAAATGAAGATTTGCCTTGATCACTGAATTCTACTATAGAAGTGCATTTACTATGGCCCATATGTATGGAACCAACCTTTCTTACACACAATTCACCCTTCGCTGGGAATACTGACATGGTGGGTAAGACTAGTTCAACTTCGGATACGACATTTAGAATCATGAGATTAGGTGTAAAATTTCCTAATCCATATACTTCATTTTCTAGATCAGTTCCTGTTCTTTTGGGGTGACCCTCCTTGTCAGGATAGCAGACCTTGAGTAAAACTAGGTTCAGGTTTCCCCATACCCAATGATCTTGGTAAACTGCGGTGTCTGAGTCCATAGAATTGATTAAACTAAACCATGCTCCACAGGAGCCATTATGTGTAAATGGATGTGGAAAGAAAGGCAGGACTCCTTCATAATTCTGATAGGGAGGGAGTCGGCCACATACCCAACAATTGGTGGCATTACTAGTCTGATGGGAATGATGTAACATACTAATGAAAGTGTTATTGCGCAGCGCAAGTCTATAAGACAATTCATGCGGAGGTAAGTCACTAAAAGAATGTTCAGCAGCAACATTATAAACATGTCTAGAAATAGGGTAATATATGTGCAACAACATGCTTGTAATAATTATTAAAAGACTCAATAAAAACAAAATTAATAATGTCACTATGCAGTGGCTACGCAGTGATTTACAATACGCCTGTCGTTTCAACATTTTTCGGGTACTTTCTCTACTCAGGTCCAAGGGATACATGTCAGAGACAATTCAACCGCTTCACCTTGGAGAGGACTTAAACAATCAAATTGCTCGACTTGTTGGGCCTAAGCTTTAGTTTGTAATTTTCAGATTTGTTCGGTTCAACAAAAGGAAGCTTTGTATCAGTCTGTGAGGGAGTGCAGGGCACAATGTCTATATCCGAGGATAGTCCATGAAATTTCTTGATATGGCTTGAATGAATCCAGCCCTTGCGGCCCTCGATCTTCACGGCTGTTCTTGTGGTCAACAGGACCAACTTGGGTGCTTTCCACCTGGGCTCCAGCTGAGTCTTTCGGTCGAAATTCCTCACAAAGACAAGATTACCCGGAACAACGTCATGGGGTTTCACCTCAGTGTTGTCGGGAAAGGCTGCAGCTACCTGTGAACGAGAAGATTGTAGTGCAGACATCAAGGAAGCCAAGTAATCTGTCAGCATATTACAGTCAATATCAGTTATTTTGCGTGGTATAGGCGTCCCCCACATATTTGGTGGTCTGCCGAAGATCACCTCATACGGGGATAGCCCTGTTCGAGAGTGTGCTACCATTCTCATGTAAAAGAGTGCAACTGGTAACGCTACTACCCAGTCGACACCTTTCTCTCTGCATATTTTGGACATTCTGATTTTCAGTATCTGGTTATGTCTTTCTACGAGACCTGCTGCCTCGGGGTGTCGGACACAGTGGAATTTCCACTGATATCCTAACAGAAGTGAAGCGTGTTTCATTAATTCGGATGAGAACGGCTGGCCGTTATCTGAGTGAACAGCACGTGGTAAACCGTATCGTGGGAAGAATTCTCGAACCAACTGTTTGGCAGTAGTCGGGGCAGTGTAATCTGAAACCGGGTATGCCTCCGTCCAACGGGACAGAGCGCAAACAACTACGAGAACATATTTGAATCCTCGACATCGTTCCATCTGGATATAGTCCATCTGGAGTACTTCAAAAGGATGATTAGGAGTATGAAATCCACCCTGTTCTACGGGAACGCTTTTTCCTGGGTTGAACTGACAACAGATCATACAGGTACGGACCTTTTGTTTTGCTGCTGCTCGTAAATGTTTATTGAACCAAATGTGTTGAATGCTGTCTAGCATAGCTTTTTCTCCTAGATGTGCTGGACTATGTATAGTGTTAATTATAACTTGGACCATCGAATCAGGAAGGAACCATACAGACTTTTCCTTCATCATCCATCCTTGGTCCGTTTGGATCCCTCCTAATTCAGTCCATTTCTTTATTTCGTCTGGTGTAGCATGTGTCTGTATGTCAATTACGTCAAGAGTAGGATCTTTAATTGTCATACAATGTGTCGGTGTCGGGACTATTGTCTTTGTCATGTCGGGGGTTTGAGTTTGAGCAGTCAGTTTAGCTGTTCTGTCGGCTAGATCATTGCCTTGGGAAATGATATCAGTAACCTTCGTATGGGCCTTACATTTCATAATTGAAATTTCAGTGGGTAGATGTATTGCATCTAATAATGCATGAATGAGGGGTCCGTGCTGAATGTGGGCACCGTGGGAAGTTAAATAACCTCTCTCTCGCCACAGCACGCCGAAGTCATGTACAACTCCGAATGCATAACGTGAGTCAGTGTATATGTTGACTTTTTTATTCATGGCTTGAATACAGGCTTGTGTCAGAGCGATAAGTTCTGCAGCTTGAGCTGACAAAGTATTTATACGATTAGTTTCAATGACTTCAGTATCTGTTGTGACTGCGTAGGCGGCTACTAACTCTCCTGTACTTGTTCTCATGCATGAACCATCTACATACAAGGTCAGGTCTGGATCTGACAATGGGACATCGGTTAAGTCTTGTCTGGGTTTTGTTGTTATTGTAATAACTTCAATACAGTCATGGGCTAGTGGGTCTGTTCCGACTACTGGTAAAAGTGTGGCAGGATTCAATGTGTTACAGCGTCTGATTTCTATATGTGGCTGAAACAATGTAAGCTCGTATCCTGTAAGTCGCGCTATAGTCAAGTGTTGTGTTTGCGTTCTATTTACAAGAACCTCTACTGCGTGGGGTACTTGAACTGTCAATGGATGTCCTAACACTATGGCATCGCTTTGTCTGATTGCTAAAGCTGTCGCTGCTACTGATTTCAGGCACGCAGGCAAAGCCTGAGCTACGGGATCTAATGTACTAGAAAAATAAGCACATGGTTTGCGTGCTCCTGCTTGTTCCTGTGTGAGTACTGACAAGGCAGTACCTTCGCGTTCTGTAACAAAGAGTGTAAACTGTTTTCTGTAACATGGCGTTGCTAAAACGGGTGCTTGACATAAAGCTTTCTTTAGGCTTTCAAAAGCTTGTGTGTGTTCCTGAGTCCAAGGGAGAACAGTCGATGTGGCTGCCTCCTGTGTTGTCAATTGAATGAGTGGTTTTGCTAGAAATGCATACTGAGGGATCCACTGCCTACAATATGAAGTGAGGCCTATGAAAGCTCGTACCTCCTTTTGTGTCTTGGGTATTGACATGTTAGCTATTAACTGAATGCGGTCGGGTGTAAGCTGCCTTCCCTCCTTGGACAGCGAGTGTGCAAGATAAACAACTCGCTGGACACAGAATTGCAGCTTAGAAGGGGACACCTTGTGCCCCTTTTCGGCTAGAAATTGTAAAACTGTCAGTGATGCTTTTTCACATTCCGGTTCGCTTCTCGCGGTGATCAGCAGATCATCGACGTATTGAAGCAAGGCGGTGTTAACTGGCATGTGGATACTGTCAAGTTCTCGCTTCAGTGCTTGGCTATAGATGCTGGGGCTTTCTGTAAATCCTTGAGGTGCGCGGGAGAATTTAAAGCTACGCCCATTTAAACTAAATCCGAACAAATATTGGCTTTCCGGATCTATTGGGACGCTGAAAAAGGCATTCTTGAGATCAATTACAGTAAAGAATGTTGCTTCGGAATCAATAGCTGTCAATAATGACGAGATATCTGGGACCACAGGAAATTGTGGCACAATACATTTGTTTAACTCGCGCAGATCAATAACCAATCGATATACTGGCGGCGCTGTAGGATCTGTTCGTTTAAGAATCGGAATTATCGGTGAATTACATACATTGGAGTCTGTTTCTACAACTACTCCTTGGGCAATAAGCTCGTCAATGATTTGTAGTAAAGCCACTACAGCATCTGGTGGTAACTTGTATTGTCGCATTCGTGGTAGCACCACTCCTGCCTTTATTGTGACTCGATATGGTGTAATATTCATGCAACCAACATCAGTAGGGCCTTGTGCCCATAGATGTGTAGGTAAAGTCTGCAGTCGGGGATCCATGTCTCTAGATACATAGTGACCTTTAAAATCACGTAAAAACAACCTTACTCCTTCCGGAGAACAACATATTATGGCTCCTAGAGCTTTCAATGTTTTTATTCCTAACAAGTTTTCTGGACATGATTTAGTAAGCAATAAATCTGTAGTTCGGGTCAGAGGTCCTATCGTAAGTGGAAGAGGCTGTGATACTTCATTAACAATAGGTTTTCCTGAAAAACCAAGGGAAATATTCTGAGAGCCTGAGAGGGGTGCCCCTGGAACTTCACTACGTTTTATAGTTGTTCGACTTGCCCCTGTATCGAGTAAAAATTTTCTATCTTGACCTAATAATTCACTATGTACATAAGGTCCTTCTTGATCTACAGGAATCTCGATAAGGGGTAAGTCAATTTCCCTCTCTAGGCTAGTTCATGCGTAACGCTGATACTCGGGATATTCATACTGTGCGGTCTGATACATTTGTCGTGTTGTTGTCTGTGTGGCAGCAGCAGGCAACGGTGGTGCAGCTGGCACAAACTGTATTGGCTGTTGTGCGGCTGGCATGGCCTGGGCATGCTGCGTAGCTCCTTGTTCATTCTGATCTTGTTTTAGTGGCCGTGATCTTTCTTGTGTTTTACCTATGGCGATATTATGTTTTAAAACTGGACAATCGTGTACGTAATGACCTGGCTTTTTACAATAATTGCATGTCCCTTTTACAGGTCCTGCTGAATCGGAATGTGTTATACCCTTTTTATGTCCTTCAGCTGGCACTGTCTGGGAAACTAGCATTTTCATTTTCGTGTCTTTCATGCGTCTGTGTTCATGTTCTTGTTCCTCTCTAATTCTATTGTGGTGCTACTGTAACATTTGTAACATTTGTGTTGGAGTGTTACCTTGCCAGGTACTCTCGAATTTTAATACTCTATTCTTTACTGGGGGCAGGGCATTTTCCACTAATTTTGTTACAAACAGATGCGGGTATGATTCGCTACTTGCCTTTATGCCACTATTTATACCAAAACATTTCTCGAATCGGGCATAGTAATCGCTAGTGTCTTCATCTTGCTTCTGTTTACAGGCTGAAATTGTACCCCAATCTTCCTTTTTCGTAGTTAATAAACGTGGCAGTACCTGTACTAGTAGACCTGGTAGTGCTTTAGTTTTGTCCCCAAGCCCCGAACCTGGACCTCGGGCCCTTTCTTCTGCTTCTAATGCTGACCATTCTATCTTTTGGTCACCTACCTCCCACTCTTTTTCCTTGAGTTTCTCATAAATGCCAGCAGGCATCAACACCTTTAATATTGTCATAATGTCGGGGTAGGTATACTCTCCCATGAGTAACATGTCTTTAATTTCTCGGTGAAAACCCGCTGGGTCTTTGTCATGACTGGGTACCACTTTCTTCATTTCTAACAATTCTATTTTCGATATGGGCGTATATACAAATACACGTTTAAACTGATTGTCCTCGCCTTTTATTGGGTGTACTTCTCGTAAGGGATTCTGTCTATCCAGGTGATACGTGGTTCTTTCCTTGACAGGCAATGAGACATGCTCTGAGCATACAAAAAGAATATACTGCTTTCTTGATACTAGAATTTCTTTAATTAATTTAGTACCTGGACCTCTCCATTTATTCATAAGCAATTCAGTCAATATGTCAGGTAAGGGACCAGGGTCCGAATGCTGACTCTGATATAGTATAATGAGTTGTTGAATCATATAAATCCCAGCTAACCTCTGCTCATCTGGGGTGAGATTCAAAAATGTGCGTACTACTGTCTCATCACTATATTTTCCGGGACTGTCCACCCAATGGACAGCTGCCCTTGCTAAATCTTGTTCATCCATAGAATCGAGAAAATGATAACCCCTTCGTTCTCGGAGTAGCTTGTCGGCGGTTTGGAACGAATGCTCGTTAGACCTTATGTTAATTATAGGTATTTGGAAATTCCTGTCATTATCTGGACATATTGGACGTATTGAGTCAGTATGACATCTAGTCTGATTCCTATTACAAGATCTTCCTCTACCTACATAGGCTATGGTGTCTGACTGTCCGGCGGGCAGTCCTGACCCTTCTTCCTCGCTTTGTTCGAACTCGTCTGTCTCTAATCTCTCCTCGTGTAGGCGTTCTATTTCTTTACGGATCTTTCGGCACATGGCTATTATACAATTTTGCTTATCGTGTCTCCCTTCTGATATATTCTGGCTCCATCTTGTAAGAATTTTCATTGCTTCCGGATCTACCCCCGGTCGGTCTTGATTTCTGATCACACAGTTTATGAGGAAACGTAACAGTTCCCCCTGTATCTCTACTTTCTGGTATTCCATAGCTCTGTTAATACATTCTGGATCTCGCCCTGTTTGAACAAAATGATATATTTTATCTAGATGCGCAGTCATTCCTGGTAGCTTCGCTAAATACCCTGCGGCTCGTCTGATACGTAATGATGCCAGGATCATTTCGTCCTCTTTACCGAGCACCGGGTCATATCTACAATCTATAAGAAGTTCCTTAAGCGTACGATCACTTACGAATTTGGGTGTACGTGAATGCGCTGACTCTTGAAAAATAAGTTTATTTATTCTAGGTGGCGTAGAAAAAATATTGGTAGCACCTCCCGTGGCCCCGTCTGGGGCGTCGGGTGTGAACGGGTTCGTCGAACGTGACACAGCAACTATAGGTGTGGACTCAGCTATAGAAGTACCTGTAGGAACAGATGCAGAAACAGATGTGCTTGCCTGAACTTGTGACTCGATTTGTTGCTGTAAGGATACGGGTGCAGGGTCTTGGCGTTGGACCTCCCTGGTATGCGGTCTATGTGGGACGGAATTAGCATACTCGGGAGCTGCGTCATCTAAATATGAGGAAAGAAAAACATCTTCTGCTGTTCTAGGATGCCCCTTAGGATGTACCTTGATTGGGAATAATGGGGGTGGCAAGTCTTTCGGTATCTCTGGAGTAGCCTTAGGTAATCCTTCGGCCAGAAGGGGATACATACCATTCATAAGGGCATTTCTTTGTCTGTCTACTTGTTCTGATTTCACTCGGATACCTTCCTCAATTAATAGATTGTCTTGAACTTTGCTTGAACTTTCTTTACTCTTCTCTTCCTGTCTACGTGCTTTTTCTGTACGTCTATGAGATTCTTTACGCCATAACTCGACGGCGTCTTTCTGTGACTGTCTGACTTTCCTTTTCCATAACTCTTCCTCGACTTTCATGATGCACTCTGCATCCCAGGTTCCCGCTGCGGGCCATCTCTGACTTTCTGGTAATCCCTTGGTGTAGTCTACCCATAAATCAAGAAATAATATAGCATCTAAGCCATGTTTGTGATACATGAAGTGCCCTGGAGTATCCCTAGGAGGAATAGGGACGGCTTCTTCGAGTACCCCTTTTCTAGTAGTGATCTGTCTTAATTTCGAAAAGAGCGGCATATTGACAATCTGATCTGATACTTAATCTTGAACACACTAAATACAAAAGCACAATAATGAACAACCATTCATACCACAATATGCAGGACGTTTAACACATTAAACATTGAACATCAAGCATTTTTAACCTTTAACATAAACAACAATGATGATCGTCTGCATAACTGACCACCAAGCATAATTTTTGACAATAACTAGATACTTCGGAATACTTGATATACTGCTAAACAGTACAGATACACTGCTAAAACAGTGCAGACCGGATTTGTGTACCCAAACCCGTCTTGACCGGCACAACCTATGTGCACGTCAGAAATGCCTCCCCAGTAATGGTACTCACCGGGTAGCTTCGGAAACGGAAGGCCTCGGTAACTTGAACTTGAACCGGACTGGACTCGACTCGCCTCGTCGGAAACTGGGCTTGACTTCGAACTGGTGGGTCTCTGTATACCTCGGATCTTGCTCTCTCAGCTAGGCTCTGGTCGGGATACTTCGCACTTCTCACCGCCTCGTCTGGGTGTTGATCGCAGTCTCAGTCGCCCCCGCTTGACCGGAGGGAGATACAGGAAATCCTGCTGGTACGCGTAATTGTCCGTCCAGCTGTGGCAGGAGACCGGGCCTGCAACTCACCGCCGGCGCGTGAGATGAGAAAGTGTCCCTGTTCGGGCGCCATCATGTGGTAAATAAAAATTCCTTTACCGGGACTGAATTTGATATAGAAACATTATAAAATAGCTCAGTAAAATGAGAGGCAGAATCCGTGATATTAGAGTTTCGTAATGGGCTTTATTCCAATGATCGATTATAATCGGATGCTCCAAGTTCCATCACCACGGGGGTTCAGGAAGTGAAGTACATACTTTATTGACAAGAGGTAACTTTTATAGTACATACATTATAATGAAGTGAATACAGTAGGCGTAACAATTGATAAGGACATTGACGTTTGGTCTGCGTAACCGAAAATGGGTGTAATAATGAGTAAAAAGGAACATGATTGGTTATGATGTAATACATAGGTGGATCTATAAGATAATACTTGGCCTAAATGCGCGCGCAGCAGTATGACGTGTAATTGACGTGTAACTAGGGGGTGACGGGGACTTGACATTTAGCTCTATATGTGGAGACGAGAAGTCTGGGGGGTCAAGTCAACCTAATCCCAAATCATATCTAACATCCTATGTTTAAAGAACTATGTTATCCATAAAAGAAGGACTCTCGGACAGAATCTATTCTATACTGACTGTGCGTGCGTGTACAAGCGTCTAAGTGTCTACACTGAATGCGAGGGGGTAGGAATATTCCATGGTAACAGGGCTATGAATTACTTGCATGAGGACAGAGAAGCTGGGCCTTTTTGCTTGGTAACTGGAAGAATGTTTACTTAAACTACTAGGCAGGAATGCATCGGCTGAGGGGGAGGCAGATAATTCGAAGGTGAAATACAGTTCTTGGCAGAGAATAGGCTGATGTCAGGCTTCGTGAGCCGCGCAGAGAATGAGACAAAGTTCATGGTCACAGATGCAGGCTCGGACTGGAGCTTTCAGAGGCAGAAGGCAAGAGGAGTTTTGATGACAGAATCAGGGCCTATTTGCCTGGACTGTAAAGTGGCATAAGTGAACCATATAAAGCCGGTGGCCTTTCATATTTAGGAATGGAATATCCGGCCTATTCATGGCGGATCTGTCAAAGGACATGTTGACGGTGGACGCACATGTATTTGCGTCTTCATAACTGGAACTGGAGGGAACATACATGTACTTGTGACATGCACATGGAACCGTTGGGGTCCAAGATAGGGGACATAACTGACCAGAAAAATCCATATTTCCACAGAAAGGAGCCTTATTATTGCGGTCTCTACTTCTTTGAGAGTGATGGCCACAGGGAGTTCTGACACAAGAGTGGCTGCACCCATCAAGGATGGACACGACTGGCGCACATGTGGAGGTGCTGAAATAGAAGGAGGAGGGCGAGTCTCAATATTAGATATACTAGGGTCAATTCCTCTCGTCGGACTAGACTCGAGGAATATATCGATAGGAAGGAGGTCGTACGAGTCCCCATACAGTTCCCCAAAATGGGATTCCCACACTTGTGGAGCTATGTTTGCAACGGGGGGCAGAGCTGCCCCATTCTCGCCCAAGTTCACAATGGACCAAAACGCCTTATGTCTCTACATGCGAGGGTTAGTCTTAGCTCCTCCCATCTTTGCTCCTCCCAGTCCCTCTTCCCCCTGGTAATAGCCTTCTTATAATCTAAACGAAGTTTCTTTATGTTGGGCCTGTCATTGCCTTTAATTGCCAAAAGCAAGTCCTTTTTTGCTTTTCTGCAGGGTTCCTTATACCAGGGGTGAGACCTGGGCTGATGTTGTTTGTTTCCCACAGGGTTAAATAGGCCCCTCAGGTTATCAACTAGGTGAATATGAATCTTAGTTGGATCACTCAAGTTATCTATACTTACATCCCCCATTGCGGAGAGAGATGGCAAAGCTATCTGATATATTTCCGCAAGTTTAGCAGGGGATTTCAGAAAGTAGGGCCATTTTATCCTCCTCCTATTGTTAGAAAGGAGTACTGGGGGTATTGGGCTATTTAAGTTGGGAGGAGGGTTTGTTAGACCAAAACTGCCCGGTTTCAGAGTTAAAACAAGGGCATTATGGTCACTGTCTTGTCTAAGGTGGATTTCAAACTCTAATAGGTTACCCCAGTGTCTTGCTTCCATTAATATATAAAAGGCAGATTATCCCAGACGCCCCCTTGTTAAAGATTATAAGTTGGAATGTAGCAGGGCTTGCCCGTAATTTTGAAATCCCTGAATGGAATGCCTTTTTGGACCCTTATAACATCTGTCTTTTGCAGGAAACGTGGTGCCTTGAACCTAAGCACCGAGTGGGCTTTACGACCTACTTTGTTCCAGCTTCCCATCAATATGGATGTAAAGGTCGCCCGTCGGGTGGCCTTCTTATATGGGTTAATATTGCTTTAGGTTTAAATGTAACCGAAAAGCCTACGCATTCTCCTGATCTTCAGAGGATAACCATCCTATGCCCAGGGGGCAGGAAGCTGGAAGTCTTTAACCTCTATTTAAGGGGGGCCAGGGGCGGGTCTTCCACTCTATCCTCGAAAGGATTAAGCAACGATTTAGCCGCCTGCTGTATTGATTCTTACATTCTTCTCGCAGGCGACTTTAATTGCTGTTTTGAGCCATTGGCCAGGGAGGATATTTTGGATACTTGGGATGAGGATATAAGGAGAGGTATCCCCACCCTGACCCTAGACCCGATCCCTAAATGGTCCCAGAGTGCGGTAGACATCAATGCACTCTGTATGGAATATGACCTAAGACCAACCAATGGTCGATCTAAATCGGATCCTTTGGGTGCGCACACCTATAACAGGATGGGACACACTTCTAGAATAGATTATGTTGTGTTGAATTATAATCTGTGGTCACTCCATTATGATATGGAGGTTATTGCGTCTTGCGATAGCGACCAAAATCCCCTCTCCTTAACATTGTTTGCCCCCTGGCAGGCTGGGAACCCAGTTAAGATCCCCCATAAGTGGAAAACCTCCCATGAGCTTGCTCCTTCGCGCTGTGGCAGGCGCCTAAAGTGGGCTAAAGTAGCAGCGGACGAGGAAAGGATGGCACAGGCAGGGACCACTATGGCAGCATTGGGCCCGCGCCTTGAAGCCCTGGGTACCACCAGCCAATCTGTTTCACCATTATTCACAGAAACCATTGCGTTGTTAAGTGATTTGTTTATTATACCCCAATCCAGCGTGAATGTTTCTGCGAAAGGTGCTCCTAGGGCAAGAAACAAGTGGTATTCCTCTAAATGTCGGGTTGCAAAGGGGGAACTTATTTCCGCAGTGAAAAGTAAGGATACAGGCAACATTAGATGGGCGAGGAAACTTTATAAAAAAGTTGTGGCAGAGGCAAAGGAGGCCCATGATTATAGTTTCTGGTGGGATCTAGTGGAGGCAAGCACCAGGAAAGACTCCAAGGGGTTCTGGGAGCTGTTGAGAGTTAGGGACAAACCTCTTGATTCCCAGTTTACTTGTAATATTCCTGGTGATCTTTAGTTTGCCCACTTTTCTAAACTGTACTCTGTCCAAAGTGGGGTACCCCATCCTAACATGGGCCCCCTCGCCAGATTAACAGCCGAGATCTCCATTAATGCCTGCCCCTTCAGCACTGAGGAAGTTGCAAGGGCAATTAGTTGTATTGTATCTAACAAGGCTGCCGGACCGGACGGAATCCCGGGTGACTTGCTGAAGAAATATCCATTATCCTGGAGTAGGTTAATTGCCTCACTTTTGAATGAGGTTGTGTCGGGAGGTTCTCTCCCTGACTCATGGAGGGGTGCTGAGGTCGTCCCTATTTTTAAAAAAGGCTGTCGGGACGACCCAGCTAATTATCGCCCTATTAGCCTCCTTGATTCAACACAAAAGGTTGCGGGCAAAGTGGTACTAGGTAGGATCCTGCAGTGGGTCGAAGAAAATCAGGTTCTGTCAGACTTTCAGGCAGGTTTTAGATCAGGGATGGGTACCATCGAGCAGACGTTTCGCCTTTTAATGATATATTGGAAAGTGGTTGTGCTGGGTGGGGGCAGCTTGTATTTAGTCTTTATAGACTTGCGAACTGCCTTCGACCTGGTCCCACGAGTCCAATTGTGGAATGTCTTAGGTAAGTTGGGTTTACCTCCCTACTTGTTGGCCTTGCTTATAAAGTTTCACGAAAGCAACTTTGCCCAGATTATGTGGGGTACCCAGGGGGAGAAAACATCTCGTATCTCCGTAGATAGGGGCGTCCGCCAGGGATGTGTGCTTGCCCCCACTCTGTTTTCTCTTTATGTTAACGGAGTGGTGGAGCATCTGCTTCAACAGCCGTGAGACGCACCATCCCTGGCTGGCAGAAAAGTATCTACGCTCCTTTTCGCGGATGATACCCTCCTAATTTCAAAGTCACCAGTAGGTATCCAAAAGTTGCTCTCTAGTTTTAAGGCCTTTTGTGATACCAAGGGCCTGTCCATAAACATAAGCAAGACCAAATTCCTTGTTCTTAACCCTCCCAGGAAAGCGGCTGTTCCTCCTTCCTTGGACTCTGTTCCCCTTGATAGAGTTAACGAATTTGACTACCTAGGTATCCGTCTGTGTGCCAATATGAGCTGGAAGGCGCACCACCAAAAGGTGTTTTTGACCCACAAGAGGGTCACAGGGGCCCTGCTCAAGGAACAACGTGCCTCAGTTTTAAAACCTATTGGGGCACTTCTTGATATTTATAGGGCAAGGGTGGTGAGTGCAGCACTGTATGGTGCGGAACTATGGGGTATACAAAGAGTTGATATTTTGACACACCTCGAAAATAATTTTCATAAAGATCTTATGAAGTTACCCTACAGTACCCCTTCAATTCCCCTCCTGCTAGATGCAGGCACACGCTCAATCAGTGAGCAAGCTAGGCTACGTCCCCTTTTATTATGGGCCAGGATATGGAATGTCCCTGAATTGAGTAGTTATGCAGATGCCCTCAGCGAAATCTTATCCTCATCCGGCTGGTATAAAGTAATCTGGCTTAGGGAGGTTAAGCGACTTCTCTATGACCTGGGTTTAGGAGATGCTTGGGTCAATAGAACAGCACCCTCAAAACAAATGCTCAAGAAGATCTATTGGCTCTGGGTGGATAATGAGAGGTTGTGTAACCCTAATCATTGTAAATCTGTCGCCCAGTTTTTGTTAGTTAAGGAGATCCCTTTTAGAGAACCTTATTTGGATGCAATCTTCAACCCAGGTGATAGAGCATTATACTTTAAATTCAGGGTGGGTGTTCTTCCCCTAGGATTCTTTACGTCTACCTGGAAACCTCCATACCAAACTGTCCCTTACTGTCCCTTTTGTAATCTAAGGGTCGAGTCCACAGCTCATTTGTTGTTTGAGTGCCATGCTTATTCTGTGCCTAGGTCGAGATGGCTGAAGCCTTTATGTAGGAGCCTAGGTACAAGATCATACTTGGAAGCTCTACGCATATTGCACTCAGACGCTCGTCCCTTCTTTGCCTGTTGTACAGCTAAATTTTTGGGTTGGGCTTGGAGGATAAGAACTGCAAGGAAACAGCTGTTACAGTAATATCCTTTTTTAATAATTTTTAGATATTCAACAGTATATGGAATTTAATAATTATTTTATTTTGTAACTGTATTGTATTATGTCTTATTTATTGTGCGTTATGTGTTGTATTGTTGTGCTTTTATGACAAACTGTCGAAATAAAGCTTTTGAACTGAACTGAACTGATAATCGATATTAGAGTTTTGGCCTGGTCTGTTGAACGTGGGAAGGCCTGGGCAATCGGGTTTCAATCTCCCATTACAGGCCCTTAGGGACAGTGCACGAGATAAGGATTTAATTTGAAGGACGAGGGGAGTCCAGGCTCTGACAGGAGAGATCTGTGGTTCACAAATGTGCCAGAACTGGTCTTCTTCGTCCGGCTCACCCATGTCAGGAGACTCGAGGGGTTCAAATTGGCAGTTAAAGTCGCCTCCTACTATTAGTTGCGGTGGGGGGTCTAGGGACAATATAAGATGCTTTAATGCGTCTATGGCGCCAGAATCTTGGCCATTCTTAACTGGTCTAGAGTAGACGTTTATTAAAGCAACCAATGGTTTGTCTTTTAGGGTTAAGAGGACACATTGAACGTCCAGGGAGCTTGTTGGAATCTCAGTTGCCTGAGCTCCCAAGTGTGTCCCCACCCATATTGAAAGACCACCCGAAGGTCTCCCTCTACCACTTGTGGTTGCCAAAATGTCAAAAGTGGCATAGCCGATCCTCGGATTTTCCTCCGTGGCCCAGGTTTCTTGCATGAAGCAGATGTCATGAGTACCTATAAAATTACTCCTTTCCAAGTTAGATAACTTGTTTTTTATCCCTGCCACATTCCAGGACAATATTTTTATTCCCCCACCTAGTGCTCTGTTCCTGTTTACTAGGTCGCCAGCCGTAGAATCTATGCAGTCTTCAGTTGTTTGAGGGTTGATTGCTATTGTGGTGTCCACAAGATTAACACCACACAGAAAATCATTGGGGGGAACAACCAAATCTTCGTGGGTGATTTGTTTTGTTTCCGGTGCTCAAGGGAGGGGATACTAAAGGAGATTCTAGGGTACCACTCACACATCTACCCTTTTCTACAGCTATTTGGGTGCCCATAGCTTTGTCAGGTTGGAGTACAGGGCTCAGGATCACGACTGGTCAGTCCACCTCCTTCAATATACTGAATCTATTTTTTTGAGCAAAAAGTGACAACAGGGGCATATTCTGGGTTTCTTCTACTGGTCTAGCATACGATTTGTTTTGGCCCTCCGACCAACTCGCACCCCTATTCTGCCCTACTCTGTGCTGTGGAGCTGGATAGAAATATGACAGGTGCAATGGGATGATTTGGGTATTAGGTCTAAGGGGTGTCCTGCTGCAGATATAATCTACAGCGAGTGGGTGTCTAAAATTGACAATGACACAATCTCCTATGATGGACTTAGGAGTAGGCCCAATCCAATCTAATCTCCGAACACCCAAAATTTCTCCAGAGATGTTATAAGGGAGGGGGCTGTTTGAGTTGAACCAGTACATACATTTGTTTTTCAATTCCGAAAAATCCTCGTTCTTCCCTTTAGGTAGGGGGGGAACACCAGCAAGCACAACAACATATGGGAGAGATTCAGGCGGCAAATCAATGCATGGTAATGTGGTGTTAAGGCCCTCAGTAGGAGTGTTTCTCTACTCTTTTGCTTGATTGTCTGAACATTTTTCCCCCACATTGGTGACCTCCCTCTGTACTCTGGAACTTTCTGAGTCTGTGGCCCTGGTCAAAGAAATAGTTGTAGCGGGGGCAATCATGCCAGCCGTTTGAGAGGGAACAGGAAAGGTTTCAGAGGCGGCGGAGGCATTATCGTCGGTAGGAGCAGGACAGGGGGGAAGATTTGTGGAATCTGTGGTCGGCTTGGTTTTACCAAAGCCAGCATTGTTGATGGTGGAAACCAGTCTGTCCAGTCTGAACAGGAGGGATTTAAAATGGGAGCCAAGTAGATGTTCAATATGGACCTAGAGATCCAAAATCATATGGGTGGCCCATAGAGGAGCCTGCGTGGGGGACAAGGTAGAGGGAGTATCGATCGGTATAGAAGAATTAGTTGGAGGCTTGTTTTTCCTTAGTGTTTTACTCTTCCCGGCCCTAGGTTTCTTGACTACAATACGAGTCACAGAAGCCTTGTTATGAAGAAGGTGGGGTGGGGAGTTGGGAACCTGGAAGACGTGCATATCGCTGGTAGTGGGCTGTGCACAGGGGAGGTCAGCGAAGGAACAGATAAAAGAGGAATTAAGATCGAGGGCGTTGGTTGTAGCAATTGACACATTCTCCACTATTTGGGATGGGGGGGAATTGCAGGAGTAATTGATAAACGCCGCTCTGTGTTTTCTATGGCCGAAGCCACGGCTCCAATTGTTTGCTGCAGCATTTTATCAATAGCTGTCAGGCTTGGGAGGGGTTGCGCTGTTGTAGTCTGTTGTCTAGTTGTTGGCCGTGAGGTAGATAGGCTAGGATTTTTACCATTTCGTTTCATGGTTACAGACAAAGTGTAAAAGACACACAATCGCGCAAGTTATTACAATACTTCCCTTGGATATTGAATAACACAAAGCTGTGAGGGGAGATGCTAATAATCTTGTAGTTCAGAATGTCAATAGATTCAGACACATAAGGTGAGTCAGGGATTTGCAATACGTATCAAGTTTGTGACACAGTACCTTGCTTGCTGCTATTTCCAGCTGCGGGGACGTCAGTGGGGTGGCCCTGCCTGGCCTCTGACGGTCCCTGACGGGCAAGGACGGGCCCACCCTTGGCCCGGGCTTCGCCCGGGCGCTGCCCGCGCGTGTCCCACGCTGCGGGGCACCAGCGACACTGAAGTAGGGCCAGGCGCTTCCTGATGACGAGAGCGGCGAGCGCCTGGCGCAGAGACTTCTGGGGGATGTGGTTCCTCCAACGCTGGCCGTTCCCCTCACGCCGATGCCGGTAAGATGTTAGGCTGGTTGGTTTGACCCAGCTCCCTCGTCCGAGCCGTTCCCCTCACGGCGTCCTCCAAAGTTCCTTGGTGCTGGCGATCGCAGAGACAGGCTCCCACTGCAAGCGCGTCCCGTGCTGCGGGGCACCAGTGACACTGAAGTAGGGCCAGGCGCTGCCTGATGACGACAGCGATGAGCACCTGGCGCAGAGACTTCTGGGGGATGTGGTTCCTGCAACGCTGGCCGTTCCCCTCACGGCGATGCCGGTAAGATGTTAGGCTGGTTGGTTTGACCCAGCTCCCTCGTCCGAGCCGTTCCCCTCACGGCGTCCTCCAAAGTTCCTTGGTGCTGGCGATCGCAGAGACAGGCTCCCACTGCAAGCGCGTCCATCAGATTGATCAGTTGTATTTCCAAATGATCATCTCGGTGCTGCACTTTCTCCATAAAATCCTTAGCAGACACATTTTGTAAATGTACTCCACTTTTTAAAATGTGATTTACTGCATAAGATAATGCAGACAAGTCGCTTTCAAATAAAAGATGGAACAAATAAGGAATACTTTGACGAAATCTTGGATCTTCTGCATATAGTCTTGTAGTCCTATACTCAGAAGCTGGAATCTGTTCTGGACTTTCATCGTATTGTCCTCCTTTTCCTGTAGGAAACAGCTGGGGAAAACATCGAGCTTCCAAGCTCTCCTTCCATACACTCACGGGAGTTCCTTTTGCTTTCTTCATCTGAAACAGATCAATAGTGTCTCCCATAACTTCTTTTGAATGAAGAGGATGTATGCTAAAATGTTCATAAATTTCTTCTTCCTTTGACTTGTCCACTTTTTCAATTTGACCAGTTGGTGTTTCTGTGTCTTCTTGTAAATCTTCTTCTTCTTCTTCTATATAAATTGATTCATACCATTTATTATTTTTTTTCAAATACAAATTTGCTCTTTGTACTTTTCGTACATCCACCAGCTCCTGCCAAATCTTCTTATTCTTTGTAGGTACACCATTAACCAGAATTACTAATGGTTCAGTTTCCAAAGTATCTGCATCAATAGTTTCCATATTTTTTTTCAAATCCAAGGGCAAATACACCACTCTTCCTTTTAAACCTCTCAGTAAATCAGAAGGAGGTAATTTACCAGTTTTGGGCTCCATACGTACTATGGTCTGGAACGGATGAACACATTGAATGAGTATAGACTCATATGTATTTAATTCAGAAAGTTCGGCAGGAATAGCATCCAATTCTAAATTATTATGTACAGCTCTGGTCGGCATTCTATTTTCTTCTAACTTATTATAACAGTATTTAAAAAAAAAACGCTGATCTTCACCCAATTCAAAACAATTTTCAAGAAATATATATGTTGCAAAATCCTTCCACTTATAATTATCTTCATTTTCACTTTTTTTATACAGATCAACATTCCTTGTTTGAATTTTATAATGACTTCTGCGGCAACAAATACAAGTAATTTTTGGTCTTTCATTAGAGGTGATAATAAATTTTGTCATTTCATCCTCAAAATTTTTAGTAATAATGAGTTCTACATTCTGTTCCTCATTTTCCTCATTTACTGTGTCCTTTTCTGCACTTTCTTGTTCTGGACCAAAATAACAAAACTGAATCTCATCAGTAACCTTCACTACATCTGATACAGATCCACGGAACAGAGCATTATTCAACTCATTCAACTTTACTGCTGGACTTTTAGCAAAATACAATGTTCTCACAAACTTTCTCATTTCAGTATGATGAACAGCCAGCATCGTAAAATGATGAAAAACACTTTTACACACTTTCCTAGATAGACAAGCCAGAGAATGTCCCTGCAAACCAGTATTTTCTCTCACTCTGCATGGATCTAGTGTTTGAAGCACCTTCATCTTCTGTTTTACACTCTTTTTACTATATTCTCTTAGAAAGTCACGTAATTTATCAATAGATTCCTGACGCACAGTACAAATACTACTACAGTTCCAAGTGTACACTGGGGCTTTTGGACGTCTCCCCATAGCCTCAGCAGCCATTACTTCTTCCTCATTTCTTGGGACCATTTTCTCTTTTTGCATCACACAACCATCCTTAACTTCATATGCTCTACCATTGGTGTCAACTGCATGCAACAAACTATTAATTTGAAGATAAGTCTCTTCATTAAAAAATGGTTCAGTACTTGAACTGTGTTTCCATTCTCCCAAGAACACTTTACAAAAGTTACTTTTTTTCACTTCTCTTTTCCTTTTGCTTTGTGACTTCATTGCATTCACTAATTTATCTAATCTACGCATCCTATTCAAAATTAGAATAAAAAGTTTTCTTTTTATTTCCAAAGCCTTACTTACAATATTTTCTATACATTTTTTTTTCTTAATAAATTTTGTTTTTTACTTATATTTTTTCACATCCTTTAGCAAATTTAACATCAGTCTTCTATGAAACATTTTTCGACTAATGTTTTTAAAATCTAATTTTCGTGTTAAATCAGTTTGACATACTTCTGATTGTACATTAGCTTTTTTTTTTGCTGTTGACTGTGTTGTTGCTTTGTACATAAAACTCTCTTTGTTTTACAGTTATTTTTGCCATTTTTTTGTTTTTTGAAAATCTTTTTTAAGAAATCTCTGCTCTGCTTACCAGTAGACTTTTTCTTTTTGCCATCACCAGCTTCTCCTGCTATTTTTTTCCCCAGTTTTGTCCAGATATACTTGTTGTTGCTTTTCTTTCCTCTTTCTTGTCCTTAAAGGCATTTTTTTTTTCACTGTTGCTCAGCAATACCTGCAAGGAACTAAAAAAAATTCCTTTTTGTAATTATAATTCATTAAAATATTTTTTTTTACTTTTCATTTATTTCAAATGTTTTTCCATTTGTCTCTCATTTGTGATTTACTAATTTGTGCACAGTGCTAACCACCACAGTTGAAAAAAAACAAGCTGCCCCTTTCCTGCAAGTGCATTTTTTAACAGAACAACTGCAACACAAATTATATCTCTGCCCACAATTCCTGTGTGCACACAGACTCATGCCATCATTTTACGCACATAACACAGGCTGCCCCTTTCCTGGGACTGCATTTCTTATTGAACAACATCTTCACAAATTAAATCTCTGCCCACAATTCCTGTGCGCACACAGACTCATGCTATGTTTTTTGGAACAAAACAGTGTCCTTGAATAGTACCAAATTACTGTTACTGCCTGACACATTGCCCATATCATTTACAGAAGCAGAAAACAGCACATGTCCTAACAGCTCCTTAACACCATGACCATGTGTTACAGGGTGAGTGATTAGACTAGATCAATTTAAATGAGGCCTTGGTGACGTTGAATGTGTTTGCATTACACATTGCTATCTGAAACAGCACACAGAGCTGAGTACTACACATGAGAGTGTTGGAGAAGCTGCTGCGTGTGGGCCAAGAGTGTGTTTCTGAAGACTGTGTATTGTCTGGTGCAAGACAGATGAGCAAAGAGACTTCCAGAACTGCATGAAGACTGCAGGGATGTATGTAACAGTGCATGTGTGCTAAGGGATAATTTGTGTAAACACAACAGGCTGCCCCTTTCCTGGGACTGCATTTCTTACTGAACAACATCTTCACAAATTAAATCTCTGGCCACAATTCCTGTGCGCACACAGACTCATGCCATCATTTTACGCACATAACACAGGCTGCCCCTTTCCTGGGACTGCATTTCTTACTGAGCAACAACTTCATTAATTAATTCTCTGGCCACAATTCCTGTGTGCACACAGAGTCATGCCATCATTTTAGGCACATAACACAGGCTGCCCCTTTCCTGGGACTGCATTTCTTACTGAACAACATCTTCACAAATTAAATCTCTGCCCACAATTCCTGTGCGCACACAGACTCATGCTATGTTTTTTGGAACAAAACAGTGTCCCTGAATAGTACCAAATTACTGTTACTGCCTGACACATTTCCCATATCATTTACAGAAGCAGAAAACAGCACATGTCCTAACAGCTCCTTAACACCATGACCATGTGTTACAGGGTGAGTGATTAGACTAGATCAATTTAAATGAGGCCTTGGTGACGTTCAATGTATTTGCATTACACAGTGCTATCTGAAACAGCACACAGAGCTGAGTACTACACATGAGAGTGTTGGAGAAGCTGCTGCGTGTGTGCCAAGAGTGTGTTTCTGAAGACTGTGTATTGTCTGGTGCAAGACAGATGAGCAAAGAGACTTCCAGAACTGCATGAAGACTGCAGGGATGTATGTAACAGTGCATGTGTGCTAAGGGATAATTTGTGTAAACACAACAGGCTGCCCCTTTCCTGGGACTGCATTTCTTACTGAACAACATCTTCACAAATTAAATCTCTGGCCACAATTCCTGTGCGCACACAGGCTCATGCCATCATTTTACGCACATAACACAGGCTGCCCCTTTCCTGGGACTGCATTTCTTACTGAGCAACAACTTCATTAATTAATTCTCTGGCCACAATTCCTGTGTGCACACAGAGTCATGCCATCATTTTAGGCACATAACACAGGCTGCCCCTTTCCTGGGACTGCATTTCTTACTGAACAACATCTTCACAAATTAAATCTCTGCCCACAATTCCTGTGTGCACACAGACTCATGCCATCATTTTAAGCACATAACACAGGCTGCCCCTTTCCTAGGACTGCATTTCTTACTGAACAACAACTTCACAAATTAAATCTCAGACAACAATTCCTATACACACACAGACTCATGCTGTGTTGGTAGGCACAAAACACAGGCTGCCCCTTTCCTGGGTTATCAATTCTTACAGAACTAATGCTTTTTTCAAATGTGCTGCCATTTTCCTCTCTTTTCTTTCAAAGTGATTTCTGCTAAATGCTAACCATCACAATTAAAAAGAAGCTGTCCTTTTCTTTCAACTGCAAGTCTTACTTTTCAACAGCAACACAAATTAAATCTCTGTCAACAATTCTTCTCTGCACACAGACTCATGGTTTGATGGTAGGCACAAAGCAGTATTCCTCATTGTTACCAGTACACATTAACTTATGGTGAAAACATACTCCATAATATTTTACATATTCAAGACAGTTAAATATCTCCCAAAACAGAAAATGTAAATCACAACTTTAAACAAATAATCACAATTCTTTTTTTTTATATCTAAATTAACCACAAACACCCCCTCTCAAACTCATAACTCACCTTTAAAATTAGTTAGTTGTGAAAGAAATGTGGCAGTCACACAGCAGTTTATCAGACCAGTATCTCTGAGCTGAACACCTCTCTCCTCTCAGCAGAACCAGTTAATGGCACAGTGTCCCTCTCTTTTTTCACACATATACATGTTAATTTCAAATCTCAGTGCTTCCCACATTTTTTCAAATGATTTCTATTGGTTGAAAACTTCAACCCCTTTCCAAATGTACCCTTCCCCCAACTTGACTTCTGCCTGCTACCATAGCAACAGGTCATGGAACACAGGTGTGAGCAGAGAGGTCAGAAGTTCAGCAGACAATGTTTCATTTCCAAAGAGCAAGAGTGCTTGACTTTTCAAACCTAACAGCAAATCCAAACTAATGTTCTTTGTTCACACATTTTTCTGAACCAATACAAAACATGCTTTTTAAAATTTAAACATACAGCCTAGTTTTTAGTGTAGAATGGTTTGAAACAGCCAATGAGTTCTTTTTATAAAAAAAAGTATGTGTGCCCCCATTTTTCAACTGTCTTTCATTTCTTTTTGCCTTTCTACTGAAAGACACCTCCTGAGTGCACCCAGATCTCCTTTGAAGATGTTCACAGTGTGGATTGTAGGTCACAGCTATGTCTTATGGAGTGAAAAATTTGCAGAAAAAAGAGGTATGGTGAGAGACCTTGCTTTGCCAAATGTAGACATTAAATGGATTGGTCAGAGAGGGTTAAAGTGGCACCAATTAATGCCTTTGGTGAAAACCTTTCTACATCTCCCACAGCCTAACCTTATTATTGTGCACTGTGGTGGAAATGACCTAGGCACTTTAACTGGGGTAGGTCTGGAAATGCTTATTAAGGACACCTTTGTGCAATTGATGTCGCTTTTTCCTCAATCTGCCTTCGTATATTCTAACATATGCCAAAGGCAAAAGTGGAACTGGTCCAACCAATTTTGTCCGCAGATTGACAAAGCAAGGAAGCACGTCAACAAATCTATTTCTGCTTTCCTCAGATACTATGGTATGGGTTCTATATACCACAACAACTTGCGTTACAACATGCAAGACATTTATAGAGGAGATGGTGTACACTTCACTGATGAAGGCAACAGAGTCTTCCTCTTGAACTTTAGACTCTGCATCGGTACTTACTTGTAGGTACCAAAAAACAAACAATAAACACAAGGGCTCTTTTTAGAGCCACCTTATATCTAAACACTTAAATGCGATTTTTTATTATTTTTTTTAAAAAAGTTTTTTTTCGGGTGCGCGCTGGGTGCGCGCACTCGGCGATATTTTTTTTCAAAATATAAATCTTTTTTTTTGCCCTACAAGGTCCTACTGTGACCCCCTTACAATGCCTAGTGGGTCAATATCTCCCCACTCTGCCCCCTTTTCAAGTTCTCCCCCTTTGTTTATCACCCCCTCTTTATGCGAGAGACAAAATGGCGGCCGCCGCTTCCTGATTTCCACCGATTCGAATGTTTACTGACATCTAAGAACCAATCAGAAGTGCGCTCGCGATCGGCAAGGTGCGCGCACAGGACTTGCTCAGTGCGCGCACGGTACGCGCGTACAGATATATATATTGATTTAAATGCTAATTTCTCAGGAAATACTGAACAGATTTACACCAAACCTGCAAAAGGCACTTCATGGACCTTATGGCTACCTCTCTGCCAAATTTCACATAATTCTGTTCAGCCGTTCGGGCTGTAGCTGCGACTAAATTCCCTATGGAAAAATGCATGGGGAAAACGTGTTTTGGGGCCCCCTTTTTTCTCAGCCCCCGCTTGACGAATCCCCCCGAAACTTTCAGGGTAGGAGCTGAGCGGAGCGCCCCATTAGTTTTGAAAATTTCGCGAGGATTCGTCAACCGGCGCCAAAGTTATTCAAAATAGAATTTTGAGATTTCCTATAGAAACACGGTCCTAACTATAACTACCTACTGGCGACCGCCAGTAGGTATATATATATATATATATATATATATATATATATATATATATATATATGTTTTCAGCCTTGATGAAGTTCCCTCAGTGGAACGAAATGTGTTGGCTGATGTCCATTTTTTACTATTGACTACAATAAAGAGTTATTTTGGATACACTTGGAGGAAATTGACTCTACTTTTGGCTTTTGGTGCACCTTCCCTTTCCTACAAGGGTGACGGATGAAATGCCTGAATTAACCTCAGCCACTGGTGATTCCTAAGCACTGCATTCCAGTTCAGTCCAAGATTGGCAGGTGGTCTAGAAAAAATGTACAGGGGTGTCCACGAGTAATTACCAATGGCTGAGATTAATTTAAGTATTTATTTCTAAGCATCATATTTATATTTTCTTTAGTGCAACACCATATGTGCGACAGATATGCCCAGATGTGGGTTCTGTGCTCACTGTG
The DNA here is from genome assembly GCF_964204655.1 of Triturus cristatus. NCBI lineage: Eukaryota > Metazoa > Chordata > Amphibia > Caudata > Salamandridae > Triturus > Triturus cristatus. Next base: position 242,755,885 of record NC_140582.1, read on the forward strand.
CCAGAGGACATCAGAATAAGCTGAAACCAGTCTGGGTTTGCTTGTGCTCCTGTTCAGAGGGAACCTGTCTGGCAGTATGACCTGGACTGTAACTATTGATGAAAGACCACAGTTGATTTGTATACAGTTCCTGCGCTCACAGAGTAAGTCCTACATTACTAGTGGATGGGCCTCCAAGGCTCATGGCACATCTTCTGTTTAACTAGGAAGCTGTGCTCTTTTGAATCACACCCTTACCACACCCATGCTCTTCTTGGGTGAATAAAATGTGCCTTGAGGCCCACTTCTGTTCATTCATGGAAACAGTATCTACCATATTTGCATACAGCTCCTTAAAACCATCTGAATGGCTTCCAGTCCTCTACAATTTGGGCTCTGCCATTTGATCATTGTGATTTTTTTGATTCAGCAAGATGTTATTCAGATGTCATTGAGCATCGAGCCCTATATATGCGTGATCAGAAAAAAGGTTGCTGCCGATATCTGCCTCTAAAACCCGAATCAATCTTGATGCAGGGAAAAAAAAATCGATTCAGGAAACAGTTTGATAGCGATGTGAGTAGCAAGTAAAAGCATTCTTGTCGGGATTTATATTTCGCCAAGGATCTATTAATTGGTATTCTTGTTTAATGCCATCCACAATTTTTGTTAGTGTTATGTTTTAATTGTTTTTTGTTTTTGTTTGAGGTGTCTTTTCTTAAATCCTGTATAAAATTAAAATCGCCCCCTATAACAATCTGCCCTTGGGTTCCAATCAGTAACTCATTAATTTTAGCCAACTCTGAGGTATCGTCCAAAACAGGGCCATAATAGTTCACAAAGTTTAATATCTTCCCCTTTAGTTTAGTTTCCACCCATATCCACCTCCCCTGTGGATCCCTGCGAACTTGTAGAAACTCCCAGGGTAGCTTTCTAGAAAAGTAGATAGCAACTCTTCTCATAGCAAGGCCAGTGGATGCAAAAAAACCATCAGAAAAGACCTTGGGTAAAAATAATTTGGGGGAATTAGATTTTAAATGTGTCTCTTGGAGAAACAAAACTTGGGGGTTAAACGAGGTTAGCCATCTAATGAGAGCGCCATATTTACACTTATTAGGAATTCCATTAGCGTTGACTGACAGGATCTTACATTTACTGGTTTCTATTACTATTTCTATTTCTAGAACAAATTTCCAATTTCCTCAATAACAAATCTCTTAATTTCTTATTGTCTGTACTTTCTGTTACTGCTCTTTTTCCTACTCCGAACCCCTCCCGCGTCCATCCCTCCCCACCCCACAAAAAAAGAACCCACCCAACGAAATGTGGAAAAAAAACCACTAGCCACGCTAGCCACATTTCGACCCGCCCATCTGATTTCCTGGGTGTCATGTGATTACACCCTGGGTCAAGAGCTTTAGAGAGTGGATCTCTGAATATTTCAAGATCAATGATAATACAGCAAAACCCTTTTCTGTATGGGGTGGGTTCAAGGCTGCAGCTCGCGGACGAATAATTTCTATTCGGCCGCTCAATCCAGCTCCCAGCGGCTAAAAAGAACAGAATTACAAGCAGCGGTCGAACACGAGTACGCTCATCAGATTCAGTTGCATCCCCACCATCTTGAGCAAGCTAGAAAGGCTCTGAGGGATGTTTTTGCTCTAGAAGAGATCTGTAGTTCCCAGTTGTATCAACAAAGGGTCTACGAAGACAGCCAGTTGGTTGGTAAGCTACTGGCTAATTCTACCAGAAAAAAACAAGAAGCAGCTATAATTTTAAAAGCGATAGACCCTAAGACCGGACTAGAAGTAACTAATGGTGAGGAGATTCCAGAGATCTTTTTAGAGCATTTCCAGCAACTTTACACTACCGAATATTCAGCCATCCAGGAATATTTTAGAAGTGTAAAAATCCCTAGAATCTCTGATAGCCGGTTTAAGCAGGTTGGATCTGATGTGGAATCTCTCGAGATTTTGGACTCCATCAAAGCAACAGCCGGGGCAAAAGCATGTGGGGAGGATGGCTTCCCCATCGAATTTTATAAAACTTTATCAAAAGAATTAATTTCGCCACTGACAAAATTATTTAATTATATTAAAAAGGGTGGTCAGGTACCCTCTTACTTTAAAGAGGCGATAATCGTGTCTTTCGTAAAGAAAGATAAAAATCCAATGGATGTTAATACTTATAGGCCTATTAGTCTCCTAAATTCATACTACAAGATTTTAATGAAGGTATGGGCTGGGCGCTTTTTATTTGCCACACAGGAGACAATCCACGAAGACCAGACCGTTTTTATAGCAGGGAGATTTATGGCAGCTAACACCAGTTCTTAATACAGGCCTTGGATTATTTTAACACCAATTCTATCCCGGCCTGTATTATGATGCTCGATGCAGAGAAAGCATTTGACTTGGTGAATAGAAAAACCTTGTTCTTTGCCCTCGGTCAATTTGGCTTCCCTCCCCAGGTTATTACCATGCTACGCAACATCTATCAGGGGGCCTCGACTCAGGGAGCAATAAATATGAAACGTGCGAGCACTGTAAAAATTGACCGTGGGACAAGACAAGGTTGCCCGCTTTCGCCATTGCTTTTTACCTTTTTTATAGAACCGTTGGTAATTAATATGCGAAATAATGCTGCTATTCAACCTCCAATCTCCTGTATAGCGAAGTTGAAACTTTTTGCAGACGATATTATTTTATACTTGAAACCCAGCAAAGATCATTTGGAGATGGTACTGGGTGAATTCAGGAATTTTGAGCTAATAGGGGGCTATAAAATAAACTCTAATAAAACCGAAGTTTTGGCCCTCAATACAGATTTTCTCCATCTTGTCTCAGGGTTCAAGCTGCAAAGTCAGACCCAATTAGATATCTGGGGTTTTATGTGTCCAACCAATATCAACAACTATACAAATTGAATTATTTAAGGACGAAATAAAAAATTAGGAGATTTTAGAACAGTAGCTTTTACTCCCTTTAACCTTGGTGGGAAGAGTTTAATTAATTAAAATGTCCATACTTCCGCTACTTATTTTTCTTTTTATAAATGTCCCAATAAAAATAAATGTGTCCTTTTTTAAAGAAATGGAAACTCTGTTTAGAGAGTTTGTATGGGGTAAAAAAAGCAGCAAGGGTTAAATTGACAGCACTGCAATTATCGACTGCACAAGGGGGTTAAGATTTACCTAATTTAAAAACATATTATGAGGCCGCATTTTTAGATCTATTGGCGGGCTTGTTGGGATCCAAGCTCATTAGAGGCAGCTTCTTTTTTGATAAAATGACACAGGAAACAGGATCTCAAACTCGAGTGTTTTTAAAAACTTCCAAACTCCCCCAAAAAAACCCAGATCTAAGACCTTGAAAGATTACTCTCTTAGACTCCAGTCCTTCTTTAAAAAGTCGGGCTCCTCTGGTCTACAGTACCTGAGACTGGGAGAATGTACTAGTCTTGGCCTCCAGATTCGATTAAGCCGCATGAAGAACTGGGAAGGATGTGGGCTAGGGGAGTTAAGGTATTTTTTTTATTCAAAATAGAGTGATCACCTGGCAGGAGGTAGTGTCAAGGGCTGGGAGTTTTAGATTTTTTTGAATACCTTCAAATTGTCCATTTTTAAAAAAAATACCAATGGCATTTTTGATACTCCTAATAAATTGGTAGTAGCTCTTTACAGGGCTAAAATAAACAGGGTTGGGAATTGGTATCGTTTGCTACATTATCAGGATCAATTACCCTTGATAGTCAATTGGAAAAAATAGCTCGCGAAACACAATGTAGTTTTTTCATTAGTGAATGCTAAGCCCTATGTCTCCCAGGAAGCAAATCGCTGCGTGGAGCAAAATTCAAAAGGATGGCCTTCCTATCCCGATGGCTGTCCTACCTTACTCCAGAAGCACCGACAAAAAGATACCCGGATGCTGAAAATAGATGCTTCCGATGCCGCGGATGGAGAGGGGGTCTGGCATCATATTTTTTTTACATGTCCTAGGTTAAGGCCTTTTTGGGAGGCAATTTTTCTTGATCTAGATCAGGCAATTGGGAAGAGAATTGAACCTGAAGCCGAAGCTGCTCTGTTTGGATTATGTAGAAATAGAACAATTTTAATAGAGGCCGAGGCAGCTTTTCTCTTTATTTCATGTACTGTAGCCCATTCTTTAATTCTTCAAAATTGGAAATCAAGGGATCTTCCCTCCCACATGAAATGGTTTAATATAATGAAAAGGATACAGGATTTTGAGGAAGCGTACGCAAGACGGGTGGGAGCTACTAGGAAATTTACCAAAAATTGGAAGTTTTTAAATAACTTAGAAAATCTAAGGACTGTCAATTAGGGGTGGGCGGAATTTGCGAAAGCGACTTTCGCAAAGTATCGCGAAAATGTTAAAAATCTCCGCAAACAAGCGGAAATTTCGCGAAGATGCAGAAGTTTTTTTCCCGCCCGTTCGCGATATTTTGTGCATGGTTGCGGGTCGCTAACTTACCCCTGCGGTTGCTCGCGGGCGCGGCCATCTTATTTTCAGTTGTCTCGCGGTGCATGATCGCGAGAAGAAAGACGTGATCGCGCGACGCATGACGTCACTGGGGACGTGAATGAACTGTCGCGAGACAGCGCAAATGGCTAAAACAATACAACATCTCATGGAGAACGCGACCGGATCGGGAAAACTTGTCGGCGAACGCGGGGATTCTGGTAAGGCGATCGTGCGAGAATGTATTATTTTACAGCGCGAGCAAGAACCAAATTATCGCAAAGCTGCGGAATGCGGAAATTTTGACATTTCCGCGCTCTCCGCGGAACGCGGAAATGCCAAATTATCGCAAATTCCGCGAACGGAACGGAAATTTTGCCCAGGCCTACTGTCAATATTACTCGCCTTTGATGTTAGTTTACATGTCTTAGTATTTATATATTGCTATTTAGCAGTTTAGTATAAAAAGCACTAGCACTTTTTTCTATTGCACTATATCGCATCTTTTGCACACTGCCATGTTGCAACCAATATTGATTTTATATTAATTAGCTGCTATAGCCATAGTTTTCAAATACTGTAATGAAAAGAAGAAGTGGTCAAATCAATGTTAAAATGGTTTTTTATGCTTGTTCTGATTCTAATAAGTAATTTTTGTTCTTAATGCTCTGCTCGATAAAAAAAAAAAAAAAATGTCATTGAGCATCCTCTAATTCTGGGCCAAGATAGAGACCCTATTCTAGACACTTGTCCTACACGCATACCTTACATAGACACTTGCCATCGCTCTTTTTTTCTCTTTCTATCACCCTACAAAAACATATAAACCCTCTTATTCCCCTCCTTTCTCCTATAACCTGAGGTGTTTACTCGTCTTAAAATACCATCAACACCACAATCCTTCCATCTACTCCAGCTCCAAAAAAGAATGCATGAACCCCCATCATGGTTCCACAGAGCGAACCAGCAATGTAACCAATGTCTGGTAAATCACCTTCTGATGGAGGGTAGGGGTCTGTACAAGAAAACCTCCCAGTGGAGGTATATATTACAAAAGCTGTAACCTGCCTGGCTGACACTCCGTGCTTCAGATACATGCCTTATATACCGCCTAGTCCACAGATACCAACATGAGCACACCTCTGACTTTGACAGTGACCAAACCTTCCTAAATAGGTCAATGTAAGGATATGAGTCCAGCACAAGTAAGAAAACAACAACTTCCCTCCCCTCTGCTGGGAACCAAGCACTTCTTTGTGCACTTGGCTCTCTCAGGGTAGAGTCAGAATAGTGCAAGACCTATTCCGTGGGGGGGGGGGGGGGGCGGGGGTGTTGCGTGGCTTGTACTCCAGCCTGCAGACCAGCAACAAAAAGTCACTGTCCAGTCAGTGCTTTTATTTATAAAAAGGAAACGTACTTACTGTGTTTGTTAGGGTGTTACAACAATAATGAAACAGAAGTATGTAAATATATAAATCAAAGTAACACCATTAAAACCTCTCAGGGTAGTACCATTTTACAAAGACATTCATTAATAAATGTGCTGATACACTGTTAACTTTGTAATTATCAATAAAGCATTTCTTTCATCAATGAACTATATACATGAGTCTTCTTTCTACTTTTACACATGTGTCAAAGCATCCTTAGAACACAACAACAAAGGACCCTACATCCTAAAACTAAAAGACAGAAAACGTCTACTCCTACAATTCTAAGACTGTAGTAAATATCTCAGGGTCATCAATTTGAGAACTGGGAGACTTCTGATATAGTTTCTAAAACTTTATGGGCACTCCTCTCTGGCTTCCTGCATTCCTTGCAGTTCCCAGCAACTTTCCAGTATGATGGTGGTGCCTCTGCACTTTCTGGGGCATCAGAACATGAAGTATGCATATTATATACTGTCCCATAGAAGATTCTGCGGTACTCCTTTTACCTGAGACAATTTTTGATAGTGAGTGGCATTGCTCAGCAAAGGAAAATTCCTTTTCCCTTGTTTTTAAAATAATGTGCTATTTGTGATTCCTCTTTGTGGATTTTGTTGGAGACCACAGAGAGCTCTCAACATCCCCGGCGGTCCCTGCAAGCTCCTTCACAAAGGTTGGCTCTCCAGGGCTGACATGGGAGCCATCCGCATTTGTCTTCTCCCGCACATGCATAAAGTAAGCTGTAGCTAGAGATGCCCACAGACTCCCCTGAAATGTGGACTCAGGGGGTGAGGAAGACACCCACCACTGTACCAGAGGTGTGTCCAGAAGCATAGAGTGTTAGAGCACAGCAGCACTCATGTTGTTTTGTTCTCCCTCATCAGTCCCCGGGTGTTGAAGGCCACCAAGGACAGCTGAATTATTAGAGTGTGTTGGCACTCAATGTTCTCTTCTCTCTGGAGCCTGGTTGTGTTGATCATGAGGGAAAGTGGTGCAAGTGGCAAACGATGGTATTTCGTAAAAGAACATATTTGTACTTAGGGTAGGGTACTTAGGGTAGAGTTATGGAACTGGGAAAATGAATGATTTCAGCATTGTTTCTTTCATTGTATCCTAAAAAGTCCACAGGTAAGTTAAAAAAACGTCTTGAGGTTGTTAATGTGCAATTCTTCCTTATTAAAACCAGACGTAGGAATACTTATCCTTCCAAGACCCATGGAAACCGTTCAGAATCTTGAAAAACAAGATGTTGCTCCACAGAACGGGCTACTGAGAGAGGGGGAACTGGAGTAACAGTTATACACAGTATTGTAAAAGAGGTGGGTGAGCCAACAAATTACCATGGACGGAGTTAAGGGTTTGCCTTGGCTCTAAGAGCCCATCTTAGCTCTAAGAGCCCAGTAACAAGCTGAGGTATATGAACATTTGGCATGGAAATTGTGCAATAAATATTATAAATATGATCAAGTATCTAAAAATCTCAAAAAGTATATTTAGTAAATGTACATTAGTACATTTTATTAAGAGTGATTGTTTTTAAACAGGAATTCAGAAACATTCATGCTTCCAGCCCCCTTTCCGATGACAATTTCATTAGTGAAATAAGAAGCAAACCAGTTGTTATGTACACACTATATGTGAACTGTAGTTTTAATTTACACATAGCAAAATTATAGTCAATTAAGTCAAACATAATAGAGATTTTTGTACAGCATGCATCCTCATATTTTTTGAGGTTTTTTCATATGCAATAATGAAAAGAAGCATTTGTAAAGCCAATCTCTGTAGGCTTTCACATCGCTACAATCTCAAGTACTAGATACCCCTTCCAAGTCAGAAAACACTGTGTGAAATTGTTAAAATTAACCTCTAGACCTTTACTAGATGCACACCTCAAGTCAGAAGCAACTGCTAAACAAGTCTGTCACAATTCTGCAATAAATGATGTTGTTATTAAATATCCCTCTTGAGTAAGATGCAAGTGCTTTAACTGTCCTGCACAAAGCTGACGCGGTGTGGCTTTAACATAAAAAATGATATATCCACTTTTGCTACTCTAACAAAGCTTTGATATTCTTTCATGAAAGTGCACCACATGTAATTATTAGATTTCCCTCACCAGTCAAATGGTAATGCACACATTTGTTAATTAAGTTGCAATTGCCTATGCCTTTACTAGGTGCTCTTCTAAAAGTCAGATGTTAAAGCTTTGAATTTCTTACTCGAAGTTTCAGCTCTAATAGTTGTTACTAGGTGTCCCTCACTAGTCAAATGCAAAAGCATTGACATTCTTACATCAACCTGCAGTTTCACTAGGTGCCATGAAGCTCTCTCTAGGGGAGAATGGGGTTACCGTAGCCTCGTGAAGAAAGACCTGCACCAAGCTGAGGGGTTGTGGCTTTAGTATATAAATTTGCATACACACTTTTACAATTTTAATAAGTTGTGCTTGTTTTCTATAGGATTCATTATCTGAGCTGGTTTATAGTGAGAAATGAACATTGCCATTTATAATAATTGTCTTGAGAGTTTTGAAAATAGTTGACGAACCCCTACTGAACATAGGTTCTAGCAGTCATTGGAAAGTACAGTTGCCTAACAACTTAATAAAGCTGCACTTCCATTCATTATTATTAGTTGCTCTTAGCAAGTCAACTGCAAAAGCATTGATAGTATATTGTTGTTTTTGATGTTCCTTGTAAGTTAAATACAAAAACATTGTAATTTTTAATTAAGCTGCAATTTAACAAATATTTTTATGGTGTTCCTTTAAAATTCAAATAGTAAATCTTTGGAATTCTTACTTAAAGCTGCAGTTTGACTAGATGATGCTAGGGGGGAGATTTACAAACATTTTGCGCTGGTTTTTTTGTGACGCAAATATGCGCACATTTTTTATTGTTGTTATTTCCTTCCCAGCGCAACACTTGTTTTACGCTAGAAATCACCCTCAAAGTAGTGCAAAGCACGCTTTGCATTAATAAGCACCAAGGGGGCATTAAATGGGTGATACATGGGCGTTCCCATGCAACCACCCATGCCTTTGGATGCAAAACCGTATTTGCAAAGATTTGTAAACATGGTTCTGCACCACAAGATAACACCCCTTCAAAGGAGGCACTAACAGGAAAAATGCTTTCATTTCTCTATGCTTTTCCAACGTTGCATGGTTGCTGCACTGTGCAGCATGCATGCAAATTGGGAAAAGCTTTGCTTTGTGCCTAGCATAGTATTTTGTACGGGAAGGGTACCCTTTCTGTACAGAACCTATGCTACATTCACGCACACACCTTAGCGATATGGCGCTAAGGTGTGTAAATGGCGCACGGTATCTAAAATCAGCGCTGGCACAAGGGAAAGGGCAGCAGAGAGCCATATCTCTGAAGATATGGCACTCTCCTGCTCCCTCCCTCTCGCACAATGCAGCGCAGCCTCGCAAGGGGCTGTGCTGCGTTGCGTGACTCTTTTGTAAATCTCCCCCTAGTGTTAAATGGTAGCGGCAGTTTCAGTCGATAACCTTTCAAGTATTTGCCCGGCGGTAATCGCCTCTCATACCACTCGATAATTTACCAATAAAAGAGGCAGGCGCCGGAGACTGGAAGGCAGGAAACAAAGTTTTATTCCGTCGGAGCAGAACACATCAGATCAGACAGCAAGGTATCGTCACGAGGTGCTCTAACCGCATCTCTGAGACCTGGTCTCTTATACACCGGTTTATTGCTTTATTACATATAGTACATTCTTGAGATTCTCTTGATGCCTGAAAGAACATCCCCTGAAGCCCCGGCTCAGATCCGATCCCACACATAGTTACAGTAGAGGTTCCCACCCTACCCGCAGTGGGAGATGGCTATCGCGCAGCAGGGAATTCCGCTAATTCCCGGGGGTGTGTGCAACCGGCCGGGTCTCAGGGGGTAGGGGCTTTGATCTACTGTAATCCCTTTGATGCGGGGTGTTTCCCTTACAGTAGGGGCAATAAACTGCATCCGCAGGGCTAGGTGATGGCCTGGGACCAGTTCGGACAATGGGGCGCAGAGGAAGGGGGTTATCAAAGGAGAGGCATGACCATGTATGGGATGTCGGTCGGATGTGGTTCCGTAGCAGGGTCGTGCAGAAGGAGAGGGTTTATGGCCTGTATGAGAGAGCGGGGGTGGCCGGCGCGCGGGGGATGCTCACAGCACCAGGGGAAAGCGCTGGCGATCGAGAGTGAGCGGGGAGAGAGTGTGGTGCCTAAAATGGCGGCCGTGCATTCGCTGTGCGTGGCGCTGGGGAGAGGCAAGATGGCGCAGATAATGTTCAGTTTGCACGCTAAATTTCCACAGTCCTCCCTTTTAACATGTCTCGCCAGCTTGCCTGGCCGTCATTTATTCTTCGTTAACCTTCAGCTATAATATCGTTAATGTCTTTCGTACATTCCTTAAAGATACAGAGTTTTTAGGGCATGCAGGAGTAATCTGACATATATGCTTATAGTTATTTACAGGTGATAAAGTAGGCGGGGAGGTAATACATACAGAGTTACAGTGTAGTCGTGTACATGGCTGGTGTTGTATGGATGTTACTATACAAAGTTACATTTCCTTAACTTCTCAGTGTACAGTCGGAAGTGATTGATGCAACACCAAAAAAAACTTGATAAGAAGATAGTTAGTATAAAAAGGTGGTTGGGAGAGGATTTTCGACTTTGACATGGGTTCTTCTTTCCAGTGTCCTTTTTATGAAGAGCTATCACTGGTAAGCTCTCATTGTTGTTCTTCTTTCGTTGGCACTGTTGAGCACCGGCGGTGGAGCTAAGGTCCAGCTCAAATCCAATTTCTCACGTTGCAGGGTGTGATCATTCATTGTTCTCCGATCACAGCCCTGTTCATTAACACAGTTCACCATAGGTACTTTGAGACAGGGTACCTGCCTTTTGTTCTTCTGTGGGTAGGTCAGATTCATAATCCATATAAAAGATGGTGAGAGAGAGAAGGGTGTGACGTGCTTCGGGACGCCGAGGGAAGAGGGGGTGGAGTGGGATCAGATCAAAAATGTGGACCAAGGGGAGCAGAATCTTCCGGCACTGGGCCCACCAATCGGGCCCGACGGGTTGAGACTTCAGGCACGCTGGTCGGTGAACAGGGGGTCTCGATGTAGCCCCTCGCGCTTATCATCCTGAAAATGGTGTCTCGTCCCACGCCCTTTTTGCTTCGTAGCCTCCCCCTTGGTCGATGTCATAGATGTTCCAAGGTCTGCAGCCAGGCTGTGCGTCACGTCCGACCCCTCCCTTCCGATGGCAGCACGTTATCTTTAAATGGGTACAAGAAACAAAAAGTCTTAGAGAGTTGGCAGGGAAGACATTTACATACTTGCGGACATGTTTTTATCGGTTGCTGCATGATTGGTGTCTTTTAACTCTGATGTTAGTGTGTGCGTTACTAATCTATTAATCATTGCTGTGGTGCAAGTTTCTGTGGGTGTCTCTGTCCATCGTCTGGCCCCCTAGGTGCCGATTCCTGCGCCCGATACTGGTTGCAGGAAGCCTGACATCTGTCAACCTTCTAGTCTATTAAAAATTCGAACCGGCTTCTCCGGCAGAGGCTTGTTCGTCTCAACACAAGTTTTGTTAATATATATATCCTTCCGTCGACTGCTAAGTTTATGAAAAGAAAGTGCGAGGTGCTACTGTTACGGGTTCACGAGTATCCATTTCGGGGAGGGACATAGGCTAAGCATTATTTTTGCTGGCGACAATAGGTAACCCTTTAACAGTTTAGGCGATGTATTATTAGTGAGGCGGCTAATATAGGGCTGGGGTTCTCTTGGGAGGGCGGGGTGCTTTAGACGTTCTATTTCGGGGTAATTGGGCGGGGGTAATTCTGGGCGGTGGAGATGGTGTCCCTTAAAAAAACAAAAACCACTGACATATAGTCCCCGTGTTGAGGGTCAGATTGGGGGACATCAGTCGTCTTACCTGTCCTTTCTTTCTCAGCCGATTAGGCTCAACATTTGCAAAAAGGAGAGGTAGTAACGTGGTAAAGTATGGTCGTTTTGTTTCTGTCAATTTGTTCGAACACCACCGTGTTCAGGCCAATTATACACTTACCGAAAAGGTATGTGTCGTTAATTTATTCAAACAGAAAAGAGGGTAAGAAGGCTTTTTAGTGAGGGAGGGAGTGGGAGAGAGAGAGAGAGAGAGATAGAGAGAGAGAGAGAGAGAGAGAGAGAGAGAGAGAGAGAGAGAGGGAGAGAGGGAGAGAGAGAGAGAGAGAGGGAGAGAGAGAGAGAGAGAGAGAGAGAGAGAGAGAGAGAGAGAGAGAGAGAGAGAGAGATGTGCATCAAGTAGGCTATTTGGCATACATACGACACAAAACGAGAGAGACATGGGTAAGAAAATAGGCCACTTGGTGCACACACAACATGGAGTAGCATGGGTCTGTTCCATGTAAGAAAACACAAGCGGGGAAATGACATAAGTTCGGTGATCACGTACACACAAATGCCGGATAGGGTGTGACAGTACATGCATCAAGTGCAGAAACTTAAGATGGAGACTCAGGGCTACGTTGAGCATCGGGACCTCTCCTTTCCTGTCCTCTTTTTCTATGCTGCGTACTTTCAGTATTTTGTAGTTTATCCTAGGGGGTGTCGGACCCTTTATTCTCCTCCCTTTCATCGGTGGACGAGTGCTTCAATCATACAGTGACGCTCTCTTCAAGTGACCCAAATATAAAACGCATACACATTCATGCCGTATAATCGTAGAACACACGCACAATCATATCATACACTTTTTCATGTTCCTAATGGTGGTCTGTAATTTTACGCACTATCTCACAACGTTTGTCTATGTTTTTCCCTGATATTGAACTCTGTGCGGTCCATGTCCATTCCACTCTTCAGTCGGAACTTTGTCGTGACCTATAGAGGGGAAAAAAGAGGGGAGGGGATGTGCAGTATTCAAAGTACCCCAGCGCGCGCAGACACGAAAATGTTCTACTTACCACGTACGAGGCTAGTCGCAGGAATGGGTGATACCACAGACCTATTATTCTCTTTGTCCGAGACAAAGATGCTCTAATTTATTTCATTTCCTTAATTCGGGTTCCCTTGTCATATATGCATTTCTCAATCGGTCGTGTATTAGGATGCAAGATACCATACCTTGCGTTCGGCATATACCCTGAGCTATGGTTGACCATGGTTTAACAACTCTTGGAAAAGATAGGTGTGATGGGTACAAATTCCGTTAATCAAAAAGATTCAGGCAAATGGGGACTGCATTATCTGTTTTCTATTGCTTGGGGGTAACAATTATTTATTCAAATGAAGAGATCTCTATCAACCTATGTGATTAGTCATGGCACTGATTCCGTAATTCTTTCAAGAGACCCTTTATTTAAAACAATGTCAGCATACAAGATACGGGCCTACAACCGTTCAGGCCGGCCACGTGGTGGGGAGGCGTCGAGTGTCATGAGCAACGCTACTACGGCATAAAATCGGTTCCCTTGCCGCCCCTCCCCGACCATCATGTGTGGAAGCATCGCATATATATATATATATATATATATATCTGTTTAACACAAATGTCACGTGACTGGGACGCCACAAGGGTGTGTAGGCCTCTCCTACATCGGCGCCATCTTGGGGCGAAGTCGGGCCAGAGTACAGTCTAAGTCTTTCCATGAATTTGCTGTTGGACCAGAATCCCTTTCAGTAGTTCGAGAACTTTCGTTAGCGTCAATTTTGAGTCAGCATGGCGTCACTGCGACCCCATAGAAATGCCATGGTTCGTTCTTGGGGCGGGGCAGGAGGCGGGTTCTTCCGCCAACGCTTCGAACCAGTCTTTCTCACTGCACTAAGCGGAGGCAAGGTGGCTGCCGTCCGGGGCAAAGAGCAATGGCGGCGGTTTGTCCTTACCGGAAGTCCGCGGGAGTCGAGTGTCAAATGACTCCAGCCGATTCTGCAAGGCTGAGGGGAGCATCTTGTCAAGGGTGGGGCCCATGCCCAAGCAGACAAGCTTTCGAGTCCAGAATTGTCTCATGGTGGGCTTTAGGCCTGGATCCGGAGGAGTCGACCGCCGGAGTTCAAGGGCAGCAGTAGCAGCAGCTCTTCGGTACAGTCACCGGAGAGGAGCCAGCAGCAGTAACAGCGGCAGTTCGGATGGTACTGCTACCGGGGTGATTCCAGTAGCAGCGACGACAGCAGTTTGGATGGTATCACCACCCGGGTGGGTCCCCGATTACCTTGCTGCGGGGGCCCACTCCTCACGTCGGGTGCTAGCGGCAGTCCTGGTGAACCCGGTGCTTGGGTGGTTGCCTGGCGGCCGCGTGCAGGGGCGCCGGCTCAGCCGAACGGAGAATGAAGTGGCAGGGCGCAACTCAGCTGGCTGACGTGTGAAAGATGCGGTTGGAGTGCCCTCGTCTGCTGGCGAGCCTCCACCTGGGGAGGCGGGGGAAGCCCGTCCGCGTCGCTTCCCCCGGCCAGGGCACCCCTCCGTTATTGAAGGAAGAAGAAAAGAATGGGAGGATCCACTCGACGTGGCAGGGTGCGATCCAGCAGACCGATGAAAAAGATGGTTGGGTGCAGCTTAGCTGGCCGGTGATTCAAAGACGGTTGGGTGCAGCTTAGCTGGCCGGTGAGTCAAAGACGGTTGGGTGCAGCTTAGCTGGCCGGTGAGTCAAAGACGGTTGGGTGCAGCTTAGCTGGCCGGTGAGTCAAAGACGGTTGGGTGCAGCTTAGCTGGCCGGTGAGTCAAAGACGGTTGGGGTGCCCTCATCTGCTGGCGAGCCTCCACCTGGGGAGGTGGGGGAGGTCCGTCCGCGTCGCTTCCCCCCGCCAGGGCACCCCTCCGTTATTGGAGGAAGAAGAGAATGGGAAGATCCGCACAGCGTGCCAGGGTGAAATTCAGCAGGCCGATGAAAAAGATGGTTGGGGTGCCTGGCGAGCCTCCACCTGGGGAGGTGGGGGAGGCCCGTCTGCGTCGCCTCCCCCCGCCAGGGCATCAGCCCTCATTAAAGAAAGAAGAGAAAGCGGAAAGGCCCGCACAGCGTGGCGGGCTCCGCCTTGGGGTTGCCAGAACTTCGGCGCTTCGTATAGCCTCCGGCCTATTCGCACAGTCGTCCGCCACTGAGGTCAATGGATTTTTGCATGGCTTTTATAGCCCAAAGCCGACTAAAAGAACCGCCCAAAACAGGCCAATGTTGCAATTTCGAGGAAGGAGAGGCGAGGACGGTGTCACGTGGACGTTAAGGCTTTGGGATGGAGGTTGCAGCAGACTGTCATGTAAATAGTTGTTTTAAAACGTGTTTTAACCTGTTTACCCTGTTGGTGTGTTTGTTATATCCTATAAGTTATTAAAATGTTATAACTATACTACTTCGTTGGAGTGTTTGTACATATTTGCAATCTGATGACGAGCACAAGGAGGTTACTGTGCAATCGGAAAAATAACATAGCCCAATTGTGCGCGATCTAGCCCTAGTTTGGTGACGTCGATGGTGGGTGTCAGCAGGCTTCCGTTTGTGCGGGATTTTGTCATGCTTATTGGGCGGGGTGGGCAGTAGGGCAGACATGTTTAGGTAGCGAGAGTAATGGAGTCGGGCTACCTCGTGGTCGTCTCGACCGTGAGCTTGACTCCTTCCCTTGGTTTCATATGTCCCACAAAGGGCTAACTCCTAGCGTTATTTTAGTTTTTGTAAGGTCAAAAAGGATCCTACCAGTGCCTTTACTATCTTGTCGATTCCTGCTCGTTCATCCTTTGTTAATCGATTCATTCTGGTGGACTCTTTCTTTCCCATCTCATGGTCATCTAGCGTTGTAACCGACATTGGGTTCAGTACAAGAGGCTCAGCCGGCGCGGAGGCCGTGAGGACCGAGGCCCCTGTACTGCTTTCGCTCGTGTTCGGGGGTTGTAGGTGTTGCACTACTGACTGGGAGGGTGCATATGGAGGGGGCATGTAAATGATCGGGGGACCTAACAGTAATTCATCATTCGTTCGCTGCTTGGAGGACAACTCAGGGTAGAGCAAAGAAGGGGTCCTAACAGTGTACTGGCCTGAGGTTTCGGGCTCCTGTCTTAGTTTAGTTTCCCTTCTCTCCTTTATGTCTTCTTCTAACTTTCTAGCGGCAAGGTGAGCTGCCTTTCGTAATTCCTTTTCTGCTTTTACTTCTTCCCTCTTTTTCCGTTGCGTTGCTTCTTTGCGCCACATGCCGATACTGTCAAGCATAGTAGGCGTCGTCTTATTGCTACGCAGAGCTATTTCTAGCGCATCTATCTTATGGTCGTCGAAGGATCCCATCAGTGGCCACTGACTCTCGGGGTCCTTCTTGGTATATTTATGCCACAGTTTGCTATAAGCTACGGCGACTAGTCCATATTTAGTGAACATGTCCTTATTAGGGGTGCCTTCCAGTGGAGCCGGATGGTTCACCTCTAATAAGCGGTCCGGGCAGAACCAACTACCAATCAGTGGGGAGAAGATAGGCATGACGGGTTTCAACGGGGACAAAAGTCAGCACTACCTATCTTTTCACTGCTTGCAAAGACTAGACAGAATATCTCTATTCTTCGTTATTTGTAAGCAGAGAATACCTCCAAAGAACCAATATCGAACAACTAGTGTTCGGACAATCAATCAATCAATCAATGGGGAGATAAAGATAGGCATGACGGGTTTCAACGGGGACAAAAGTCAGCATTACCTACCCTTCACCATTTGCAAAGACTAGACAGAATATTCCTATTCTACGTTATTTGCAAACAGAGAATATCTCAAAAAGCACTATTCTCCAAAACAATCAATGTTCGGACAATCAATCAATGGGGAGATAAAGATAGGCACGACGGGTTTCAACGGGGACAAAAGTCTGCGTTACCTACCCTTCACTATCTGCAAAGGGAGAGAGAGAGAGTATTTCTACTCCTCCCCGTTTGTAGACAGCGAATATCTCAAAGAGAACAATCAATGAGCACAATCAATGAGCAATACTAGTATTTCCAAAGCTTTAAACAATCAATCAATTATTTCGCATTTTGTCGTGTATCACGACCTTACCCGGACCGCGTGGACAGTTTCTCGTCTTCCGCCTCCAGCGCCCGATCGTCCTCTACTCTCCGTATTTGCCGCGGCACTCCTGATGGTTCCCAGTCAGGACCGTAGATCACTCGAGAGAGGTCTGCTCGGAATCAGTGAAGTTCGGATGATCGGCTGCCAGACGAGGGTCTATTGGGCAGGAGCTCTCCCGATCGTTGCAGTCGTTCACTCTGTCGTCGGGACCTCTCCCACTGGATCCACGTGTCGCTGATGGGCCCCACGTTTGGGACGCCAATTGTTAAATGGTAGCGGCAGTTTCAGTCGATAACCTTTCAAGTATTTGCCCGGCGGTAATCGCCTCTCATACCACTCGATAATTTACCAATAAAAGAGGCAGGCGCCGGAGACTGGAAGGCAGGAAACAAAGTTTTATTCCGTCGGAGCAGAACACATCAGATCAGACAGCAAGGTATCGTCACGAGGTGCTCTAACCGCATCTCTGAGACCTGGTCTCTTATACACCGGTTTATTGCTTTATTACATATAGTACATTCTTGAGATTCTCTTGATGCCTGAAAGAACATCCCCTGAAGCCCCGGCTCAGATCCGATCCCACACATAGTTACAGTAGAGGTTCCCACCCTACCCGCAGTGGGAGATGGCTATCGCGCAGCAGGGAATTCCGCTAATTTCCGGGGGTGTGTGCAACCGGCCGGGTCTCAGGGGGTAGGGGCTTTGATCTACTGTAATCCCTTTGATGCGGGGTGTTTCCCTTACAGTAGGGGCAATAAACTGCATCCGCAGGGCTAGGTGATGGCCTGGGACCAGTTCGGACAATGGGGCGCAGAGGAAGGGGGTTATCAAAGGAGAGGCATGACCATGTATGGGATGTCGGTCGGATGTGGTTCCGTAGCAGGGTCGCGCAGAAGGAGAGGGTTTATGGCCTGTATGAGAGAGCGGGGGTGGCCGGCGCGCGGGGGATGCTCGCAGCGCCAGGGGAAAGCGCTGGCGATCGAGAGTGAGCGGGGAGAGAGTGGGGTGCCTAAAATGGCGGCCGTGCATTCGCTGTGCGTGGCGCTGGGGAGAGGCAAGATGGCGCAGATAATGTTCAGTTTGCACGCTAAATTTCCACACTAGGTGTTCTTCACAAGTCAAATGGAGAAGGAATTTTATTTTTTCATCAAACTGCAATTGCACTAGTCATTACCAGGTGTCCCTATCGAGTCAGAATCAAAAGCATTGCAATTCTTCAATGATGTTGCTGCCCCACACAAATCAAATGCAAAAGCACTGAAATTCTTATACAAAGCTGAAATTCCAGTAGCCATTACTAGGTGTTCCACAAAAGTCAAATGCAAAAGCATTGATAAACTCCCGGGAAGATGCAATTCCACCAGTCATTAGTAGGGGTCCTTCAGATGTCAAATGCAGAAGTATTGAACTTCTTACATGATGCTACAGTTCCATTAGTCATTACTAGGTGTCCCTGTCGAATCAGATGCTAAAGCATTGAAATTCATGGATGAAGCAGCATTTCCACTAGTGGTTACTAGGTGTCCCTCACAGATTAAAAGCACTGACATTCTTACTCAAATCTGCAGTTCCATTAGTCATAACTAGTTGTCTCTCACAAGACAAATGCAAAAGCCTTGATAGTCTTTCATGAAGATGTGATTCCATAGGTCATTACTAGGTGTCCCTCACAAGTTTAAGAGCAAAAGCAATACATTTTTTTATTTAAGCTGCAGCTCCACAAGTCTTTACTAGTTCTCCCTCCAAAAGTCAAATGCAAGTGAAGTTTTTACTTGAATCTGCATTTTCACTAGTCTTTACTAGGTTTCCTGAAGCTCCATCTGGGAGAGAGTGGCATTACTGCAGCCTTGTGAAGAATGACCTGAACCAAGCTGGGGGGTGTGACATTAGTATATACATTTGCTTTCAGACTTTTGCAATACTAACCGGTTGTGCTTGTTTTTTTATAGGATTTATTGTTTGGACTGGTTTATAGTGAGGAATGAACATTGCACTTTACAATAAATGTCTTGGGAGTTATGAAAATAGTTGATGTAACCCTAGTATATATAGGGACTGGCAGTCATTGGGAAGTCTGAGTCAATGAACTAATGGGGGAGGTGTTTAGCACCTATATATGCATGCATTTTTTTTAATGATTTTATTTAATAAAACATGAGGCTGGCGAGACCTAAAAATAGGAGGTACAATAAAATAAAATAAATTCTTAGGATCACACAATTTGGGCAAGCAGGCAAGCTGGGATTGATCTCAGGTTTTCAGGTCTCACATTGTGTATTTCAGCCACTGTTGGTATTGCTTTCTCACTCATGTTTAACATCAACGTTTAATGGTTTCTCTTTCATTCTTGATACATGGGGTTACAGCATGAGTGGCTGGCAGATGCCACAAGTAAGATCAAACCATTTTTATCTTGAGGGCTTAAGAGGACTTCAAGCTAAACCAGAGGCTAGCATCTAGCTCTAGCCTTAAGTGGCTCATCAACCTCTATACTTTGGGCGTTCTGTGCATTAAATACGCCAGTATGCTTTTTTGTATATGAGGATATCATAGTTTGCACTGCTGCTGGCCATCTCGTATATGTGCTGTGTGTGAGTGGAAGTTTCATTGCTGCCAAATGCTGCACATATTGTGTGTATGTGTGTGTGTGTTTATACACAGGCACAGACTGCTGTTGCAGGTGCTATCCATGTTCTGTGCATGTGAGGGAAGTTTGCCTTGTTTCCGACCAGTTCGGTATGTGTTCTATGGATGTGAGGGGAGCATGTACTCCTGTCCCGTGCTGCACCTGATTTGTGTGTGTAAAACATGCTATGTGTGTGTATCAAGCTTGCACACACTCCAGTGACTTTCCTTACACTTATACCAAATCTGAAATGCTGCTTTTTGTGTTCTAGCTAGGGAAGGCATACATGATGCTGATCAGTGTCACACTTGTTACATACCTTTGAAGAAAACATACAGTGGCCCTGCAATACCAAACGTGCTCCATGTCTTTGAAGGAAGCTTGAATTAGTCCTGAGTACCACACTTGTTCCACGCCTTTGAAGCAAGCATTCACTGGCTCTGCAGTACCACAAATGCTCCAGGTTTTTGAATGATGTTTGCACTGGCCTTACAATACAACCGCAACACCCATTGATTTTGACGCTTCCTCCTATTTACAAGGGCAGCGTAAATAGGAGGCAGCGCCAAAAATAAGACCAGAGAAAACCTGGTCTTAAACAAGCGAAACGAGGAGAAATGCTTTACTTCTCCTTGTTTTTGCTTTTTCCATGTGTGCTGCCTTGTGTAGCACACATAGAAACAGAAAATTGCCTGTCATTGTTTATGTGCAGGAAGGTCTCCTTTCCTGCACATAAACAATCATTTAAAAAAAATGCTGTTTTGCAACTTCTATGTGTGCTGCATTAAGCAGTACACAGAGAATTCATAAAACGGCATTTAAAAATTAAAAAATGCTGTTTTGCAACTTCTATGTGTGCTGCATTAAGCAGCACACATAGAATTTATAAAACGGCATTTAAAGATTGTTTATCTGCAGGAAGGGGGATCTCCCTGCACATAAACAATCTTCCCCTCAAAACAGGGACCTGTGCACCATGGTGCAAGGATGCCTGCATTGGTGCTAGGCAGCTAATGTTTGCGTCAAAGCAGCGGGAAACGCAGGGCTGCACCATATTCTAGTAAATACGGTGCAGCCCTGCGTTTCTAAAGTTACGAAGCGTGTCGTTAACATTCTTCGCTTAACGACACGCTTCGCCACTTTATTGTAAATATGCCCCTTAGTGTCATACATTTAGTAGCTGAATGTCATTCATAAGTACTCTGAAACCTAGAAAATGTCACACATAAGCACTCTTATAACTTGGCAGCTATGCAGTATGTGTTTCATGTCTGTTAGTGCCCTTCCATTCCTGGTGCTTTGCAATAGTTTTAAGATCTTCGTAGAGTTTCTCGTTGTTGAAATGGCTGTAATTTCTGATATTTATGTTTTCCTCGTCTTCATTGCTTGATTTTTGCTCGTGAGAAAATGTCACTCATAGTCGTTGAATGTCACTCATAATTACACTGAAATTATGAAAATGTCACACATAAAAAATCAGAAACCTTGGCAGCTATGAAAATACATAATTTTGGATCCAACTAACAGCAAAAATTTGATATATGCATTACAATACAACACAATGCAACGCAGGACACACACAGAAGCGATATTATACTATTTGAAATTAATAGCTGAGAATTCAAAGCAATTCATGATTAGACATTTGTTCTGACGAACATTTCGGCATATCAAGAAATTAAACGTATAAATCAGATGCTATTAAAAGAAGGAAATAGAAGAAACCAAGCTGATGATGTTTTAAGAAAGTGTAATTTACCAAGACAAGTCTTAAAACAAGCATTTGCAATGCAACGGTCTCGCCTTTAGGATCTTAAAAGTATTTAGCCATGCAGCACATTATCCTGGGTGTTATATTAACTCTTCTCATTTAGCCTTACACAACTGCTATAACCGGATAAAAAGAGCATTTGTTCTCAGTGAGGCACCATGGAAAGGGGTTAAGGTAACTGTTAGTCCCAAACAATAAAGTTTTACTAAAACCAACATGCATTGACAAAGCTAATGCATTGACAAAGTCAAAAGGCTGGCAGCATAAGTCGGACCAGCTAGCTTTGCAAATGCTTGTGTTGCTTTGTCAGGGATGTGGAGCAGCAGAGGAATATGGAGGTAAAGAACAGTTTGGTATGGAACTGAAACTGATCATGGACAATAGCTAGACTGAAACAGAAGCGTGTTCTGTACTCGAGAAAGACACGAGCCGAACTTGAAATATGATCTGCGAAACAAATATGATCTGTGAAACGTGTTATGGTTTGAGATCGGGCTAACCTTAGCTGGAATGTCAAGGTTGAACAAGCACTGGCAACGACATTAGGTCTGGCTTTAACACCTCCAGAGTTTTCTGTGTGTATGGATTTAAGTCATCTATATTCATGAGCAGCTTGGACTCCAAGCCATACGAGAAATTGTGCAGTTTAAATAATGTTCTAACCTGTGAACGCTCTTACATTTTGCACAGTGGGGTCATGGAGCCCATTTTACAAACTTCAGAATTAAAACTTACATTGGTAGCTCTGTACAATACAGCACCCCAAGCATTCTGAAATCTAAGCAGCTTTTTATGAGTGACGCAGTTATTGCGAGCTTATACCGCTAAATATCGCACGTGGAGGTCTTTGCTGAGTGTGTTAAGTCACAGAATAAGTGCTAACTCAAATATGCGCGTAAATCTTCTGCCGTCAGTTCTGTGTTGGGTGACACCACAGAGGAATAATGTGCGATGAACACAGCATGCATCCTGTTACAAGTTACAC
The DNA here is from genome assembly GCF_964204655.1 of Triturus cristatus. Taxonomy (NCBI): domain Eukaryota; kingdom Metazoa; phylum Chordata; class Amphibia; order Caudata; family Salamandridae; genus Triturus; species Triturus cristatus. Next base: position 242,778,205 of record NC_140582.1, read on the forward strand.
CAATGCATCAGTGGGGTAACAAAATCTTAGCCTCCATCCCTCCCCCATGGACCGTAAGGGGGCCCTCTACAATCATCTGGCCTTAGGCTGTTTTCAAACACCTTGCCCTTGCAAGGAAGCCAACGTGTTCTGTAAGCAGGGAGACATCACCTCGTATGAAAAACCTTTTCAGATGTTGTTGATTCACAAATTTGGGGTTCCAGAAGTAAAAATGATTGGTGATATGGAGAGATCCCAGGGCACAGGCATAGCATCATAAGCATATCAAAGATAACAGTGAGCAAAAATGCTGCTGAAGTGCTATTGAAAAGTCAATTTGCAGTGCACCAATGGATGTTGTTACTGGTATTTTATCTTTCATATTTCTCAATTCCATCATATTCCTAGTCTATGTTTCAATCAATCAATTAACTTTACTCTGAGGCATAATATGCAGGGCAAGTTTGCGTCCAAGTGAATTCACCGCTCTAAACTCTCCCGTAGCCAATCCTCGAGTTACTAAACATGTGAGGATTTTCGGAGCAGGCGTTTTGGGTCACGACTGCCTCAGCGGAACGGCGGCACTGGCTGATTGTTCGGAGGTCGACTCTTTTGCCTCCGGTCTCTCAGCAGGGGCGTCCTTTGACTACAATGGTGGGGCGCGGTGGCAAAGGTGCTAAAAAATGGGCTGCCCTCCCGGCTTCTTCTTTATCGATGATAACTGGCCAGCCTCCCCCACGGCTTGAGACAGCGACAGGGAGTCGGACCAGTGGCATGGCGCGCTAAACGCGCCGAACGTACCCTACTCCAGATTCCGCGAACCCAGTCAGCTAGACCTGGACTGAAAAACCTGCACTGGTTGCCAGTGAGGCTAAGAGTGACATTTAAGGCGCTGTGTATTGCGCATCGGGCTTTTTGAAAGACGGGATCAGCAATAAATAACAATCTTGTCATCCCCTACCACCCAAATAGGAACCTTCGATCCACGGATGCTTTCCTGGCAGTTGTTCCTAGAGTGAAAAGAGCCAGGACCGGGGGTAGGCTGTTCTCGCTGAACACCGCCAAGCTCTGGAATGCTCTCCCCCTCTCTCTTCGCTCCAACCCCGACTTGCTCGCATTCCGGAAAAAGCTGAAAACATTACTGTTCGCCAAATCTCTCTAATCCTAATCTCCCTGTTCCGTCACATCTCTGCTTCTACTCAGCGCTTGGACGCCCATGGGCAGCACCCGCGCCTAACAAATGCATTTCCATTTCCATTCCATTCCAAACGTAAACAAAGCACGTCGTGATTTACACGAGTCCTATTGCATTGAAGACACAAACGGCACCGGCTCGATTGTCTGGCTGCTTAGAAAGTGAAAGCGCACACGGCGCACTAAACGTAAACAAAGCAGGTCGTGATTTACATGAGTCCTATTGCTTTGAAGACTCAAAAAAGACATGAACGGGAGTGGGGTGGCGAGGGGCGAGAAGTCACAGACTGAGGGAGGGGGCGGGGAGGGGGCTAAAAGTCAGCACTTAAGACAAAAGCCAATGGGCAGAGAATGGACGGAGCATCCACGAAGCTTTCACACTAAAGTGTATACTGCAAGCTTCGCCAAGCGATAGCAGCGTATTCGTGATGCATCACTAGGTGAGACCGAAAAGAAAATAGTGTTAGGAGTAAAGGGGCCAGTAGCCGTGGAAGGATACAAATGATGACTGAAGAGGGACTAACAAGCCTCAAACCAATCAGAAGGCACCATTTTAGACAAAAGCCAATAAGCAAAGAGTGGGCGGAGCTTCCACAAAGCTTCTACACTACAGTGTATACTGCATGCCTCGCAAAGCGATGACAGCACATTCGTGCTGCATCGCTAGGCGAGACCTAAACAGCTTGGCATTCCACTTTGCATGCAAAGCCCAGCAACCTAGCTGCATTAAAAATATCTTTTATTGAGCTCCAGAGAACCTGGATGAAGTGCAGCAAGGAAAGACTTTTGTAGTTGAAAGTCAATTCATTGTTATTTTAATCAGCGAACAAAGTCAAACAAATAAACTGGCAGTACTTACTTAGTTTTGAGAAAACACACGAGTATACTCAGAATGAGACAACCGTGGTTCATTACAATGTACAATAATCCACTTGGGCCCCTAAGAAAGGTTTAAAGAAACATTGGCATCTGTTAGAACTTGATGAAGATGTATCTTTGCGATTACATCAATGTCATAGAAGTGTTTTTTTGTTGACATGAATACTCTAAAGTATGCATAAGGCCAATGAATCAGCCAAACGCTCTGATAGTGAAGATGAATTTCAGAGCCCATTCAAATTAAATTAATTTAAGAAATGTTTAACTACCTTTGCAGTGTAAGTGTTCATTCCTGGTTCAAGATAGTTGTTCGTGGAAAGTCAATTTAGCTTTGTTTATTTAGGCATTTGTTTCGGCCACTGAAAGTGGTTTTAGCAGCTGCAGCATTCAGAACAGTCTCAATGCAAAGAAGGGTCAGGCGGGGACAGAGTGGGAACTGTCCTTTGGAGGATAAGCACGAGTAGGTGATATGCTCTTTGTGTTGATTTCATATGCCCCTCTTAATGGCCATGAAGACCCAGGTTCAATATGAAGCTGAGTTGTGTCGCAGAAAAGACACTCAGACCTAGATTTACTAAGCCTTTGCACTGTCCTTTCATCTTACAAAGGCTGAAGTAAGACTTACAAACCTATGTGAGGTGTTATTTGCACCACCTTGTGTGACTCTGTAAAGAAATGTAACACAACACAGCTGCTTATGCAGCATTGTGTTACAATTCATAGTAGTAGGTTTTCCATGTAACTTAAGTGCACTTACTCATTTTGGTATCCACAGAAGGCACTTACTCATTGATGAGTAAGTGCCTTCTGTGAATACCAAAATGAGTAAGTGTCTACTGTGAATACCAAAATGAGTAAGTGCCTTCTGTGAATACTAAAATTGTAGTAAGTTTAGGATTTTTTCTTAAATTAGTTTTGTGAATCGGGCCCATCGTGTGGGGGACAGGGAATAGTGGGAGGAATGATTGCTATCAGGTTATCTATATTATCTAACAGTAAGTAGAGCAGGAAAAAAGAAGGGGGTGGAAGTGATGTTGCTCTTAAAGAGGGCAGAGATGAAGCTATGCATTTTAGGGTCTGGTCTAAAAATCTTCACCTGGCAGCACCTCCCTGGCTCCCGCCACCCACTGAACTCTAGGCTTGAAGTCAAACATGAGGTTACATGGAAATTGTCGTACAAGCAGGTGTGTCAACCAGACCGAGGAGTGTGCAAACAGGCCTCCAAGCACATCTAGGAGAGGGAGCCCCCCTGCAGAATGGATGGTCAGAGGATTCCAAAAGGGATCAATTTCTTTCCATTTCAGTCACCCCAGGGAGATGATGTTAAAGGAAGAAATCAGGGGAATGCACACCCGGTGGGAGGTTTCCCGTCTACAAGTCAACAGGGTACCGATAGCACCACAAGAAGTCAAACAGCAGAACATGCCACACTGTGCAGGAACAAAGAAAAGTATATGATCACCCCTCATGTCATTAGGCACTCCTCCAACATGTTGCTTCAGCGGGGATCTGGACTTGTTGGTGTCCCTGGGCTTGCGAAGTGCCGACGTCACCTGATGCATGCCAGCATGATCTGGCTCCATCCGGCTGGAACTCCTCCATTCTCTGTCAGTGTGATGGGGGTTTGCACTGCGAAAGTGAGCCCACCAGGTAGATGGTGTCATGGTGTCACTGAGCGCCACATTCATGGGGCATTCCTCAGGCATGTCCAGGAATAGTCCAGCTCCCCCTGGTCCAGAAATTCCTGTCTGCATCCATCCAAGGTTACCATAATCCTTGCTGGAGCTTACAGTCCATATTTATAGTCTATACTTCTCATTTGGGCACAAAGCACCGGGAATCTCCTCGGTTTTCCATTAGTGGTCGCAGAGTAGTTTGCTTAGAAGGAGATGCTGTTGCCATCAATGTGGAGTGGTCCTGTCACTTACGTAGCTCCAGAAAGAATTGACTCTTGTGTGTTGGTGCCTGTGTGTGCAAGGAAGGATGGGGCATAGCGTCTTGGTAGAGGAGGCATGGAACGACTGGACCCGGTGTGCTCCCTGGAGTACCAAGGCCTTTGGTAGCTGAAGGTGAAGGAGATCGGGGAGCATCACCTTCAAATAGGCAATCATGTCAGATTTCTCTGTGCCCTCTAGCACCCCATAGAGGCAGAAATTGTCCCTCTGGGACCTGTCCTCTAAATTCTCGACTTTTTGTAGTAAGGTCAGTCAATGTTGCATCCCCAGTCTGGCAGGCAATCACATTGAGATTCAACTGTGTCGAACCGTTGGTCCACCATTGCCAGGTGAGAGTGTGAGGCTGGCATCTCCTGATGAATGGATTTCACCTCTGAGACTAGGTCTGCAGTGAGCGCAGCTCATATGGCCGTAATCTCTAGTGGGAGGTAGTGTTAGAAATGGGATCTCTGGTTGGCTAAGGCTTGCGCCAAAGCCAGGCAGAGACCACCACTCTAGTCAGGGCAAGGGAGTAACTCGCCAAAGATAACCCCTGCTCACCCCCTTGGTAGTTTGGCACGGGCAGTCAGGCTTATCCCGGAGGCAATGTGTAAAGCGTTTGCGCACGCACACAGCAACAACATACCAGGCACACCACAAAAGGAACTCCACACAAGGTTATATCAAAAATAGCCTTTGTATTCTCATTACACCTTAGAATAGTAATCACATAATATACATGGTGCCCTCTGGCACTAGGTAATATCTACCATTGCCAAACCTTGCTATGGGTAGCTAATCTTAGTATTGTGGTCTAAGGAATGTTTGTAATTAATAATCTATATATACTATAGAACAAAGATAAAAAACAGGTTCTTAGTTTTATTAATGTCATAAAAAAAAGGACAGGACTAGTTTTCTTGGGGGGGTAAGAGCACAATCGACTTAGCATGCTAGTAGTGAAGATGTAAATCTGTGATTTATCATGTGTGTAGTAGAAAGTTCTTCATTGTATTCATAGAGCCAATCCTTTTATATTTCTCTAATGACAAATTGTAGTCCCAATAGTTATGGTTATTAATTTGTGTTGCTAGAATACCTGTCATTCATCATTCAGTTTGCAAACTGATCTCCCGTAAGGGGCCACTGTAGAAAGGGCTATGATCCAGTCATTGTGCTTCGATGGGGTGCTGGACAACTGTGCAACTGCCAGGGAAGAGTGTATGCATCATTTATTGTGGATGTTTATTCCTGTGACATTTTGCGTGTCATGTAGTATTGCCAGTTCTGGTGAGCGGAAATGCAGCACATATAGAAAAAGTAAAAAGGAGGAAAAATAAAAGTATTTCTCCTCATTGTGCCATTCTAACGCCTGCTATTGCAAGGCGTTAGATTTCGCAGCTAACTCAGATTTACAAATACTTGGAAATCGGGGGGGGCATCAAAAAGCAATGGGTGTTGCAGTGGAGCCCCCATAGAAATACCCATTGCACATCCCTTTCATGCAGATATCTGAATTGCAGAGGGGTATAATTTACTATTCCCACTCCTGTCAGTGCAACTGGAGGGAAAAATTGTTGGATTGCGGTGAAGTAAAATTTACTATTCCTACTCCAGCCAGTGCACAGTAGGGAAAGTGTTGGTTTGCAGAGGGGTCAAATTTACTTTTCACATTCCAGTCAGTACAACATTAGGGAAAGTGTTGGATTGTTGAGGGATAAAATTTACTATTCCAACTCCAATAAGACCAAAACTAGGGAAAGTGTTGGATTGCGGAGGGTGAAATTTATTAATCCCTCTCCAGTCAGTGTAAGAGTAGGGAAAGAGTTGTGTTGCAGAGGGATACAATTTACTTTTCCTACTCCAGTCAGTGCAACAGTAGGGAAAGGATTGAATTGTGGAGGGGTACAATTTACTATTCCTACTCCAGTCATCGCAACCTTATAAGCAAACAAATTCTCTTCAACATAGTAAAATATTTTCAAAAACATAGTAAACAATCAAAAGTATAAATATGTTAACATAAAAAAATACACTTAAACTTTGTATTGAAAATCACATAAAATAAATACATATTACAATGTAACATAGATATTTTAAACAGCTATAAATATTTGTATAATTAAAATAAAAATATATTTTCAATATAACAATTAATAAGTAAAATATTATTTATATTTAAAAAAACAGCACAATTAACACTTACAATAATAAATAGTATACTTTTTTTACAATAAAATAATGACCTATATTTGAAAATGATATAACTGAAAATACATTCTACCCAATACTCCTACAAAGAATACAGCTCAGATTTAAAAATGTTATTTAAAATAATATTATTTGCACATGTTACATATTTAAATTACTTTAAATATTATTTCATGAAAATGTATTCTGAAAATATTTATAGTTAATTCCGACCCCACCTTTTATCCATATAAATAAAACAACTCACACCAAACATATAAATTAAAAAATTATTATTTTCAACTTTTTCATATTTAAATCTTAATTAAACATTTATTATTAACAATTAAAAAGTAGTTATACATTCATAATATTTAATTAAATTCCCACATTTACTCCTACAACTTCAACAACTCACACCTAGGTGCCGATTCCGATCCTGTAAAACCTGGGTACGATTCGTCGTACGGAGCGTGTTCTCCATACGATTCGTACCCAGGAAATCCACCGTACAATCCAGCAAGTACGATTCGTACAGAAATACCATTTCCGTACGATTCGTACAAAACACCGTACGGCTAAAAAATACCTACAAGTCTGATCCTGGACGTACGGAGTCAGGCAGCATTTTACGGACCAGCAAGAACGATTCGTCCCTACGTCACTCCGCACAGCTATTTTTTACGGCAGCAAAAAAAAGCCGGAAAACTGAGTCCGATGCGAAAACGGAGCCCCGGTATGCGACGGACAGCCATGGACCCCATCCTACGTGTCATCCCGGCCCTCTTAGCCTATGACCAGGTGCACCAAACCCGACGCACACGCCGCAGAAGGTGAGAACAACACCCAGGGGCCAAGAGGGGGTGAGGGGCAGAAAACATACCCCCTACCCAAATAAAAACCTACAATATTGAGGATATACATTACCTCAAGGGTCTGGTCACTCCGGGGGGCGTGTCCACCAATCCCTGCATCACGCAACAACGGAAGTGGACATGTACGCGTACCCCTACGGCAACACTACAATAGTGATATGCACCGTACACACACATACATAGCGTGGGTACGGTCCGTAGCACTATATCAGTGGTGCCGTGGGGGTACGCGTGGTACAGACCGTACACGCGCCCACAGAGCGTGTGTACGGTCCGTAACACCATTGTAGTGGTGCCGTAGGGGTACGCGTGGTACGGACTGTACACACGCCCTCAGAGCGTGTGTACGGTCCGTATCACCATTGTAGTGGTGACATAGGGGTACGCGTGGTACGGACCGTACACACGCCCTCAGAGCATGTGTACGGTCCGTAACACCATTGGAGTGGTGCCGTAGGGGTACGCGTGGTGCGGACCGTACACACGCCCTCAGAGTGTGTGTACGGTCCGTATCACCATTGTAGTGGTGCCGTAGGGGTACGCATGGTACGGGCTGTACACACGCCCTCAGAGCGTAAGTACGGTCCGTTACACCATTGTAGCGGTGCCGTAGGGGTACGCGTGGTATGGACCGTACACATGCCCTCAGAGCGTGTGTACGGTCCGTATCATCATTGTAGTGGTGCCATAGGGGTACGCATGGTACGGACCGTACACACGCCCTCAGAGCGTGTGTACGGTCCGTAACACCATTGTAGTCGTGCCGTAGGGGTACGCGTGGAACAGACCGTACACACGCTCACAGGGCGTGTGTATGGGCCATACCACGCGTACTCCTACGGCACGAGTAAATTTGGGATACAAGGCATACACACGCCACGAATGATGGCCAACGACCTGGTGTAGCATATTACCTCTATATTGGTGTGTGTGTAGGCCCAGGACAGCAGTGTACTGCACCAAGGGTGTGAGTGGGTGGCTGCATTGGATTCCCAGCAGTGGACAGACATGTGAGGGGTGGGTGCAGAGGACTCCCAGCAGTGGCCTGCAATATGAGGGGTGGGTGCATATCACTCCCAGCAGTGGACAGACATGTGAGGGGTGGGTGCAGAGGACTCCCAGCAGTCGCCTGCAATATGAGGGGTGGGTGCATATCACTCCCAGCAGTGGACAGACATGTGAGGGGTGGCTGTATATGACTCCCAGCAGTGGACAGACATATGTGTGTGGGTGCAGAGGACTCCCAGCAGTGGACAGAGACATGGGGGTGGGTGCATATCACTCCCAGCAGTGGACAGACATATGAGGGGTGGGTGCAGAGTACTTCCAGCAGTGGACAGAGACATGGGGGTGGGTGCACAGGACTTCCAGCAGTGGACAGTGACATGGGGGTGGGTGCATATCACTCCCAGCAGTGGACAGACATGTGAGGGGTGGGTGCAGAGGACTCCCAGCAGTGGCCTGCAATATGAGGGGCGGGTGCATATCACTCCCAGCAGTGGACAAACATGTGAGGGGTGGGTGTATATGACCCCCAGCAGTGGACAGACGTGTGTGTGGGTGCAGAGGACTCCCAGCAGTGGACAGAGACATGGGGGTGGGTGCATATCACTCCCAGCAGTGGACAGACATGTGAGGGGTGGGTGCAGAGGACTCCCAGCAGTGGCCTGTAATATGAGGGGTGGGTGCATATCACTCCCAGCAGTGGACAGACATGTGAGGGGTGGGTGCACAGGACTCCCAGCAGTGGCCTGCGATATGAGGGGTCGGTACATATCACTCCCAGCAGTGGACAGACATGTGAGGGGTGGGTGTATATGACTCCCAGCAGTGGACAGACATATGTGTGTGGGTGTAGAGGACTCCCAGCAGTGGACAGAGACATGGGGGTGGGTGCATATCACTCCCAGCAGTGGACAGACATGTGAGGGGTGGGTGCAGAGGACTCCCAGCAGTGGCCTGCAATATGAGGGGTGGGTGCATATCACTCCCAGCACTGGACAGACATTTGAGGGGTGGGTGCAGAGGACTCCCAGCAGTGGACAGAGACATGGGGGTGGGTGCACAGGACTCCCAGCAGTGGACAGAGACATGGGGGTGGGTGCAGAGGACTCCCAGCAGTGGACAGAGACATGGGGGTGGGTGCATATCACTCCCAGCAGTGGACAGACATGTGAGGGGTGGGTGCATCAATACCTGAAATGCAATAGTGTGCAAAGTAAAAATAAAATGCTTTATTCAGCATAAAAAAACATAAATGGAAATGACACTATATACAAAGGCCAATGGCCAGTCCACAATAGAAGTCCTTAGGGGGACACATGGGCAAGCGTCTCCCCTAGCTTGCCTGCACATTGAAACCCTCAGGTTCAATGACCGGGGGGGGGGGGGCATCATGTGGCGTAGGACCAGGCACCGCAGGGACAGGAGGGGGAAGGGCAGGTGTGGTGGGTGCAGGGGTGGATGTCTCCAACGCAGGGGGTGGGGCAGTGCCAAAGGTGGATGTGAGCACGTCGCTGCACACTGCTGCCAGGGCGCCCAGAGTAAGCCCTGCACCAGAAGAAACCCCAAGGCCAACGGAAGGGGGTGGTGGCCGAGGGATGGGGTGCAGCGCTCGTGGGAGAGGGGGTGGACAGTGGGGGGGACTTGACTACCCTGCCCGGGGACTTCCTCCCCCACTTGCGGGGTGGTGTCACAGTGGGGGTGATGGCCAGCTCTTTGGATGTCAGTTTGGTAGGGGAGCCAAGGCGAGTTCTTTTGGAGGGACTGGGTTGTGAGGCATGCGGACTCAGAATGTGGCTGCGTATATGTCTTTTTGCCCCAGACCCAGTGGGTGTGCCTACATCCCCCTGAGTGTGCGTGACAGGAGGTGTGCGCCTGCCCTTACTTGGTGGTGTGCTGCCTGTGTCTTGTGGGGTGTGTGCTTGGGAATGTCTGGGTGCGCATGGGACAGGTATGGGAGAGGGAAGTGTGGATGGGGCTGGGGTAGGGGGGGACGAAGCGCTGCAGGAGACTCACTGCTGCCGTCAGTGAAGAGTCCATGGACCGCAGAAACCTGCGTTGCTCAGACATCGATGCTGACATGTCCTCCATGAACGACACCATCTGTGTTAGCAGTGTGGTGTGGCCATGGAGGACAGTCAGCACCAATGCCTGCCCAACCTGCAACTGCCGCAGTATGTCCACAGACTCTGCACTGAGGGCAGCAGGGGTGACAGGGGCAGGTGGTGCGGTGCCTATCCCGAAGGAGACATGGTGGTGCCCTGCACGGACAGAAGGCACCGGAGCAACTGGGAGGGCGGTGCTGGTAATGGAGGAGGCGGGGACAGATGTTGGGCTGCTGCCAGGTGTTGTAGCAGCCTCCGCCCTTTCGATGAGGTCAGCCTTGGACCCGTCTGCTTCGTAGTTGGAATCGCCACCAGACAGGTCCTCTGACTGACTCCCCTCGCCCTCCGTGCCACTTGCTCCCGCAGACTCACCAGCACTGGTGGCACTGGTGCTGGGTCCCCCATCCAGGTCCGTGCAGGTGTCTCCCTCAGTTTCCAATGATGATGCTGTGGGCAAGGTGAAGATACAGAAAAATATCAGTCACCTGTATACATCTGTGTTAGAATCCGGATTCTCTGATTGGCACAGGTAGGTACCTGGGACAGGCAGAGGGTCCTTCTTCTAGTCAGGGTAGGGGGTACACTCTAGAAATAACCCCTGCTCACCCTCTAGGTAGCTTGGCGCTAGCAGACAAGGCCTTATGCCAAGGCGTTTAGGCTAAGCATTTATGAATACCCACACAGTAATACAGTGACCCTCCACAGATGGACTCCACACTTGGTATATATCAAAAAAATACTTTATATAGACTTATCAGGCTTAGCACAAGACCAAAATAACCTTTTAAAGGGCCACAGTACTTATTGGCAAGAGTACTTGGTTTCAGCGTAATTTTCCAGTTCTGTGCGCGTTGTCCCTCTTCGTACGGGTCGTACGTGGTAAACACAGGCTTTGGGACGGGTCGTACATGCACTTCAGGCGCTTCAGATGAAGCGTACACCCTACGGTGCGAACGGGCACAGCACCTGGATTCTTGGTGAGTTCGTCACGGACACTTCCTTGGCAGCTGGCGCACATTACGGTGCGAAGTCCTCCGGGCGGCACGTACTACGGTACGGGAGACCTTGGGCATGCGCGGCTCAGGGGACGGGGCGAGAGTACGGCTCGTACTGCCAGACGTTCGGGTACGCCACGTACCGGGATCGCTGGGCTTCACTTTGGCTGCTGAGACAGGCGAACAGTACGCTCCGGACAGGAGACGTACCCGACTACCATACGTACTATGGCCTTTCCCAAAGCAGGGGAGAGGTGCGTACATTGATAGTACGGTCCGTAGGGGGGTGCAAGCTGGTACGGTGATGTCCTTCAGTTACGGTGCGAGCTACAGCTCGTAGGGGCGATAAATCGCGTTGCTCAGGCTGGCAGTACCTTCCTTTGCGGTGCGAGGTACGGCTCATAGAGGGGCCACAGACGTGTTGTTCGTGCCGGACAGCGGGGAATCAGCTTACGGGGAGTACGCTGCGATCAGCGAGACGTACACAGCAGTTCGAAGCAAAGATGCGAGGAAAACGGTCCGTTTTCCAAGGCGATTCCACGGCGGTGAAGTCCACTGGTCCTGGGACTTCGTTCAGGGGGCAAGCTCACTCACAAGCCCTTGGAGATCTTCAGCACAAGTCAAATAAAAGTCTTTGGGGTCTTTTCTTCCTCTTCTTCAGCAGCAAGGCAACCACTGCAGGCCAATCCCCCAGGTCAGGGACAGTACTCCTCCTTGCAGCTTTTTCCTCGTCGAACAGAGGTTCCTTCTTGGTAGGACAGGATCTAATTTCTTGGGAGCAGGGCTCTTACATTTATACAGCAATTATTTTGTTCTGCCAGGCCAGGGGGGCCCTTGCCTAGTCCAGTCCGGTTTCTGAGCACTTTGTTTACGCGATGCAGGCTGCTTCTTTCAGGGTGCAGGGCAGAGTCATCAGACGCTCCACAGGAGGCGGAGCCAGCATTGTGGTGGCAGAGCACAACCCTATTCAGAGTCCAGGTGTACTCCTCCCACCCAGCAATATGTCAATCTTCCTATTCACCACCAGTCTACCTAGCCCTGCCCATCTGGGTTTCCCCAGCCCTGTCACTCACACAAGCCAGACAGCAGATACACATCACACAGAGGTGGGCTGAAATGGTTAGGCAAGCAAAGGCCAACTTTCTAAAAGTGGCATTTGCAAACGCTGAATATTAAAATAAACCTTATTAAAAGATGTACCTTATAATTCTGAGTTCAGGCATACTAAACTCGATTTTCTACCATGTTCCCTGGGCCTGCTAGGATCATAGGATGTAACGATCTTAACAGCCCATTCTGGCCTATGAGAACAGGTAGCCTTACAATAGTGAAAAACGAAAATGGCTGTAATTCACTAATAGGACATGCCACACACATCAGGGCTTGTCATACCTTATGCTACAATGCACCCTGCCCTTGGGCCTACCATAGGGGTGACTAATATGAAGTTAAGGGAAGGTTTAGGGACTGGCAAGTGTGTGCACTTGCGCAGTCAGCATGACAGTACCAGACTGCACGCAGGTTCTGCAATGGCAGACCTTAGGCATATTTTACAAGGCTGCTTCTGTGGGTGGCACAACCAGTGCTGCGAGCCCAACAGCGGCATTTGTATTTACACGCCCTGGTACTCCTGGTGCACTTTACTGGGGTCTGATAGTAAACCAAATAAGCCAATCATGGAATCCAACCAACATATACATTTTACATAGGGAGCACTTGCATTGTGGCACTGGTTGGCAGTGGCACAGTGCTCTGAGCGGCCAACACCATAAAAACACATGAGGCACAGTGACAAAAAGTGGAAGGGAGACTCTCGCCAAGGTGCCAGATCTAATACGTGTCCCCTCCAGCTGAATGGTGGGGAGAACTACCCTACCCCATGGAGTTCCTCATCACTAAGGCGGAAAAATCTGGACAGACCGTCAGCATTGGCGTGATCTGTACCAGGGCGATGTTCCACCTTGAAATCCATACCCTATATGGAAATGGACCACCTCAACAGCTTTGGATTCTTACCCCTCATATGCATCAACCATCTGAGGGGCCTGTGGTCTGTCTGAACCCGGAAGTGAGACCCAAACAGGTAGGGTCTTAGCTTCTTCAGTGCCCAGACCACAGCAAATACCTCACGCTCAATAGCACTCCATCTCTGTTGCCGTGGTAGTACCTTCCTACTAATAAAGGCTACAGGTTGATCTAGGCCCTCCTCATTTATCTGTGAAAGAACAGCCCCAACACCATGCTCTGAAGCGTCTGTCTGAACGATAAACTCTTTGGAGAAGTTGGGAGCCAAAAGCACGGGCGCCGTGCACATAGCAGCTTTCAGGGCCTCAAAGCTTTCTGACAGGTGTCAGTCCAAATCACATTCCTGGGCTGCTTCCTGGAAGTCATCGCTGTCAAGGGGGCAACAATGTTGCCATACCCCTTGACAAACCTCCTGTAGTACCCGGTGAGACCTAGGAAGGCTCTCACCTCTGTCTGGATTTTGGGCGACTCCCAATTCAGGATGGTTTCTATCTTGGGTTGAAGGGGTGCCACCTGGCCACTCCCAACTTGGTGCCCCAAGTACACCACTGAACCCTGCCCGATCTGGCACTTACTCGCCTTGATCGTGAGGCCTGCCCTCCGCAGCACCATCAACACTTCCCAGAGGTGGCATAGGTGTTCCTCCCAAGTGGAGCTGAACACTGTGATGTCATCCAGGTAGGCTGCACTGAACGAATCCAGCCCAGCCAACACCTGGTTGACCAACCTCTGGAAGGTGGCAGGGGCATTCTTCATCCCAAAGGGCATAGCCCGGAACTGGTAATGCCCATCAGGGGTGGAAAATGCTGACCTCTCTTTGGCCCCATCGGTCAAGGCGATCTGCCAATACCCAGACGTTAAATCAAACGTGCTGAGGTAGTTGGCAGCCCCTAGCCGATCTATGAGCTCATCAGCTCTGGGGATGGGGTGTGCGTCAGTCCTGGTGACCGAATTGAGTCCTCTGTAGTCCACACAGAACCGGAGTTCGGGTGTGGCTCCCGGCGCTGCAGCCTTTGGGACCAAGACCACTGGGCTGGCCCAAGGACTGCTTGAGGACTCAATTACCCCAAGGGCAAACATCTTGGAGACCTCCTCCTTGATGCAGGCCCTTACCCTGTCAGTCACCCTGTAGGCCTTGTGCCGCACAGGTGTACTTTCCCCAATGTCCACATCATGGACACACCAATCAGTGACACCGGGAATCAGGGAAAACAGGTCAGAAAATTGTCCCAGTAACTGGCGACAATCGTTCTGTTACTCAGGGGTCAGGGTGGAAGAGAGGATGACACCATCCACTGACCCATCTTGCTCCTTGGCTGACAGGAGGTCAGGAAGAGGCTTGGTCTCCTCCTCCGTCCCAGCATCTGTCGCTAAGAGCATGCCCACTTGTGACCTCTCCAAGTGGGGCTTGAGGCGGTTGACATGAAGGACCCTTAAGCGGTTCCTAGGAGACTTTAAGTCCAGCAAATAGGTAACTGAACTCTTGCGCTCCACAACCTCAAAGCGACCGGTCCACTTGTCCTGCAGCACACAGGGCTCCACTGGGGCCAAGACCCATACCTCCTGTCCAGGCTGAAGCTCTACCAGAATGGCATTCTGGTCGTACCACCGCTTCATCTCCTCCTGGCTGGCTTCCAGGTTTGCCTCAGCAAGTGCCCGGAAACGCCTAGTCTGGTTCCTGAAGACCAGCATGTAGCTATATACATTCTGGGGAGGTTTCCTGGGAGATTGCTCCCAGCCTTCTTTGACCAGACTTAGAGGTCCTCTCACTGGGTGTCCGTACAGAAGCTCAAAAGGGCTGAACCCTAGAGACTTCTGTGGCACCTCTCTGCAAGCAAAGAGAAGGCATGGTAAGAGGACATCCCACTTACGCCGCATGGGTTCCTCAAGACCCATTCATGCCCTTCAGGGTTCGGTTGAATCTCTCAACCAACCCGTTTCCTTGGGGGTGGTAAGGTGTGGTGAACTTGTAGGTTACACCACACTCTTGCCAAAGGGATTTTATATACTTAGATATGAAATTGGTACCTCGGTCAGACACCACCTCTAGAGGGAATCCCACTCTGGAGAAAATTCCCATCAGCGCACGTCCCACCACGGGGGCCGTCACTGTCCTCAGAGGGATGGCTTCCGGGTACCTGGTGGCATGGTCCACCAGGACCAGGATAAACCTGTTACCCATGGCGGTCCTGGGGTCCAGTGGCCCCACAATGTCAATCCCCACGCGCTCCAAGGGGGTACTGACCACAGGGAATGGCTGGAGTGGAGCCTTCTGCTTCCTTCCACTCTTTCCACTTGCCTGGCAAGTCTGGCAGGTCCTGCAGTGAGTGTCTGAACTCCTGCGCATTTGGGGCCAAAAGAAGTGGGTGACAAGCCTTTCAAAGGTCTTTTCCTGCCCCAAATGTCCTGCCAATGGCACATCGTGAGCCAGCCCCAGTAGGAAGGCTCTGAAGCGCTGGGGTACCACCAGCACACGGGCTGACCCAGGCTCAGCAACCTTAGGCTCAGAATACAGGAGGTCGTTCTCCCAGTAAATGAAATGTGTTCCAGACTGATCACCGTTGGCCTGGTCTGTAGCCTGCTGCCGCATACCCACGAGAGAAGGGCATTCTTTCTGCTCCCTGCAGAATTCATCCCTGGAGGGTCCTCCTTCTTGCTGCCAATGGGTCAGCTCAAGCAGGTCCCCCAGTTCAGCTATCTGTTCCCCTGTAGGCTCCAGGGCATCCCCCTCAAGGTCTTCCTCCTGGACCGTGGGAACTTCGGGGACGGTTTCCCTCGCCCCCTGCCTCTTCTCCCTAAGGCCGGTTCCTGGGCCTCCCTCTCAGACTCCAGGTCCTCTTGAGCACCTCTACTTGCTGCCATGGACCGTGTGGTGACACACACCCAATCCGGCATACCCAACATCTCCAGGTGAGCACTCCGCTCCACCTTAGCCCAAGGTGAGCTCTCCAGATCGTTCCCTAACAGACAGTATACAGGCATGGCGGGCCTCACAGCTACCAGAAGAGTACCAGGACCCGCCCCACTCAAAGGGAACCTGAGCCACCGGGCAGTGACTCTCCGTGTTGTCAGCGGCAACAACCGGATAGAATGCTCCTGGGACAACCTGCTCCTGAGACACCAGGTGGCGCTTGACAGCCGTCACACTGGCCCCTGTATCTCTCAGAGCTTCAACCCTATGGCCATTTATGGTCACCCACTGTCTGTATTTTTTAGTGTTCTCAGGCAGCTGGATTTTGGGGACCACTTCACGGTCTCCTAATGAGACCAGGGACATTTCTACAGAACCCTACCCACCTTGGACACCCATTTCTCCACCCAGGGCTACACTAGCCGTCTGCCGGGGGTTTGCACAAGTGGGTGCTGGTTTACCAAACTGGCGACACTTGGGATCATTGGCAAAATGACCCAGCTCAACACATCTGTAACAGGTTGGGGGCCCTATTTGAAAAGGGGTACCTGTCGGGCCCTGGTCGGTTTCTGGGGTGGGGGAGGCTGAGAACCCTTCCCTTGGTTCCCTTGGGGATTACTTTGGGGCCTCTTCTGGAACTCCCTCTGTTTACCCTTGTCCCCCTCGCTCTTCTGCTGGGGACCCTGCCCACCTTTGGCGGAATCTCCCACGTGACCATTGTGGACCCTGGTACTGACCCAGCGGTCCGCCTCCTCAGCAAGCTTTCTAGGGTTGGTCAGCCTACTATCAATCAGGTGCTGGCGTAGCTCAGGAAAACAATTACTGGACAAGTGCTCCCATGCCATTAAATCAAGAAGCCCTTGAAAATTATCAACCTTGCTACCCTTTACCCAACCATCCAGTGCTCTGCAAAAAAAAGTCACATATTCCACATACGTACTATTGGGAATCTTAGTGCAACCCCTGAACCTCTGTCTATACATTTCAGGAGTTAACCCATACCTAGCCATTAAAGCATCCTTCATATGGGGGTAAGAGTTATACACATCCGAGGGCAAATCTAGCAGTGTGTCCTGCCCTTCACTCAAGAACCGCCACCACAACCCTGCTCCCCAATCCTTCTCAGGGACCCGGTGGGAGGACATGGCTACTTCGTAGGCTTTGAACCACTGCCCTATGTCATCATTTTTAAAAATTTCCTTCACTACATCTTTGGGTATGTACACTCTGGACTCTACCTGCACTGGGGGTGTGCTGCCACCAGAGGGAGTGCTTCCAAAGTCCTGGGCTTTCAACTCCAGCTCCCTCAATTTCATCTCATGCTCCATTTGGCTTCTTCTCTCTTCCATTTCTAGCCTTTTTCTTTCCATTGCCAGTTGTCCATTTAGTTTTGCCATCTCTATTTCATGAGCTCTGGTTTCCTTCCCGTCTGCCAACTCCTCTGGCGACAGGCCTCTGCCCAAGCTAGCGATGCTCTCTGCCTGCTCATTTTCCTCCATCTCATCAGAGTCTTTTCTTGACTCTATCCAGGCCCTCAGCGCCTTGCAAAGATCTATTTTGAGCTTACATCCAACAGTGGGGACTTTGAATTTTCTGCAGAAGCCCTTCAGCTGGGCCTTGGTGTAGCTCTCTAATCGCTCTTCTTCCCATTCCACGTCTTCAGTTTCTGAGATGAGGGATGCTACCCTTTCCACAACACTTGAACCAGGCATGATTCCTTTAACAACTGGCGATTTCCACAAAAATGCGAATTAAAAGTAAGTGGTTGCGCTATTGGGCTGCCTTCACTATGTGGCGTTCACCAATCACTGTATATGTATCACAAATGCAAATTCGTAATCCTCACCGCTGACCACCAATGTTAGAATCTGGATTCTCTGATTGGTACAGGTAGGTACCTGGGACAGGCAGAGGGTCCTTCTTCTAGTCAGGGTAGGGGGTACACTCTAGAAATAACTGCTGCTCACCCTCTAGGTAGCTTGGCGCGAGCAGACAAGGCGTTATCCCAAGGCGTTTAGGCTAAGCATTTATGAATACCCACACAGTAATAAAGTGACCCTCCACAGATGGACTCCACACTTGGTATATATCAAAAAAATACTTTATATAGACTTATCAGGCTTAGCACAAGACCAAAATAACGTTTTAAATGGCCCACAATACTTATTGGCAAGAGTTCTTGGTTTCAGCGTAATTTTCCAGTTCTGTGCGCGTTGTCCTTCTTCGTACGGGTCGTACGTGGTAGACACAGGCTTTGGGACGAGTCGTACACGCACTGCAGGCGCTTCAGATGAAGCGTACACCCTACGGTGCGAACTGGCACAGTACCTGGATTCTTGCTGAGTTTGTCACGGACACTTCCTTGGCAGCAGGCGCACAGTACGGTGCAAAGTCCTCCGGGCGGCGCGTACTATGGTACGGGAGACCTTGGGCGTGCGCGGCTCAGGGGACGGGGTGAGAGTACGGCTCGTACTGCCAGACGTTCGGGTACGCGATGTGCCGGGATCGCTGGAATTCACTTTGGCTGCTGAGACAGGCGAACCGTACGCTCCGGACAGGAAAGGTACGCGACCACCATACGTACCACGGCCTTTCCCAAAGCAGGGGAGAGGCACATACGTTGATAGTATGGTCCGTAGGGGGTGCAAGCTGGTACGGTGATGTCCTTCAGTTACGGTACAAGCTACGGCTCGTAGAGGGGCCACAGACACGTTGTTTGTGCCGGACAGCGGGGAATCAGCTTACGGGGAGAACGCTGTGATCAGCGAGACGTACACAGCAGTTCGAAGCGAAGATGCGAGGAAAACGGTCCGTTTTCCAAGGCGATTCCACGGCGGTGAAGTCCACTGGTCCTGGGACTTTGTTCAGGGGGCAAGCTCACTCACAAGCCCTTGGAGATCTTCAGCACAAGTCAAATAAAAGTCTTTGGGGTCTTTTCTTCCTCTTCTTCAGCAGCAAGGCAACCACTGCAGGCCAATCCCCCAGGTCAGGGACAGTACTCCTCCTTGCAGCTTTCTCGGTTCTTCCTTGTCGGACAGAGGTTTCTTCTTGACAGGACAGGATCTAATTTCTTGGTAGCAGGGCTCCTACATTTATACAGCAATTCTTTTGTTCTGCCAGGCCAGGGGGGCCCTTACCTAGTCCAGTCCGGTTTCTGAGCACTTTGTTAACGCGATGCAGGCTGCTTCTTTCACGCTGCAGGGCAGAGTCATCAGACGCTCCACAGGGGGTGGAGCCAGCATTGTGGTGGCAGAGCACAACCCTATTCAGAGTCCAGGTGTACTCCTCCCACCCAGCTATATGTCAATCTTCCTATTCACCACCAGGCTACCTAGCCCTGCCACTCACACAAGCCAGACAGCAGATACACATCACACAGAGGCGGGCTGAAATGGTTAGGCAAGCAAAGGCCAACTTTCTAAAAGTGGCATTTGCAAATGCAGAATATTAGAATAAACCTTACTAAAAGATGTACCTTATTATTCTGAGTTCAGGCACACTAAACTCGATGTTCTACCATGTTCCCTGGGCCTGCTAGGATCATAGGATGTAACATTCTTACCAGTCCATTCTGGCCTATGAGAACAGGTAGCCTTACAATAGTGGAAAACGAAAATGGCTGTAATTCACTATTAGGACATGCCACACACATCAGGGCTTGTCCTACCTTATGCTACAATGCACCCTGCCCTTGGGCCTACTATAGGGGTGACTAATATGAAGTTAAGGGAAGGTTTAGGGACTGGCAAGTGTGTGCACTTGTGCAGTCAGCATGACAGTACCAGACTGCACGCAGGTTCTGCAATGGCAGACCTTAGACATATTTTACCAGGCCGCTTCTGTGCTGCGAGCCCACCAGCAGCATTTGTATTTACACGCCCTGGCACTCCTGGTGCACTTTACTGGGGTCTGATAGTAAACCAAATAAGCCAATCATGGAATCCAACCAACATAATCATTTTACATTGGGAGCACTTGCATTGCGGCACTGGTTGGCAGTGGCACAGTGCTCTGAGCGGCCAACACCATAAAAACACATGAGGCACAGTGACAAAAAGTGGAAGGGAGACTCACGCCAAGGTGCAGGTCTAACCATCTGACACATGAGTACAAAAACAATAGGTCACAGTGCATATCAGGAAATGCATCATGAGTAACAGCTAGATTACTCCGCACATATGTAAGCCCTGTACTCCCCAGTTGGTAGACCCACCATGGCACTTGGACACAAGAAACAATAGGACACACCAGCGCAAAACTTGAATGAGAAAAAAACTGAGGAGCTAGTGTCTGGGAACAGGTGAGCACAACAATACAATTAAGTCATGCCACCTCTTGTTTACCCTGAAAGAAACAGTAGTGGTGCACCCAAGGCAAAGTAACACACCTCAATACCAAAGGTGTCCCCACACTCAGAGACCTATAAGTACTTTGGAACACAAAACGAAAAAAAGTTGGTCCCTTGAGAATCACAATACTTGACACAATCGACATGGTCAGAATGTGGGAATGTGCCATTTTGTGAACAGAACACACATGTGATTTCATAACAGATGGCTCCCAAAACTACATTTACCCAGTCATTGAAGAAGCCACTGTTAGAAAGAAATTTTGTTGCAGAAAGTACATATACATGGGCCCACGGAGGGCTTTATGACTTGACACTCGTAAGTTGGTATCACCAACAACCAAGGACTTACCCAATTTCCACAACACTTGGAGAACATGTAGATGTATAATCTGAAAAACAGTCTCATTAGAACAGTGCCTTCTTTTAAATTGTGCCAGCGTGTTCCCTGAAAGTGTAAAGGTGGTTTGGTGTGCACTTCCTTGGGAGACATCTGTCATGCAGGCACATTATTGTTCTTAACAACAAAACATCAAACTAAAGCATAGAAAACATGAAGACCTGTTGACAAGTGTTGTGAGTGCCAAGGTACAATACCTTGTGACTAACAACTTGAATTATGTCAGTTGTCAAATGGCCATCCGTTACCTGATGACACAGTTGCCAACACATCTGACCCACTGCCTGTCATGTGGAGTGGCACACATGTCCAAACCCAGGACAATGCATGAGCTAATGGGCCTGCTATTGTGTTGTAAAAAGGCATAACTGCACTGAGGAGACACTCCCATGGCAAGCCAGAACGTCCACACAGATGTCAGCACACAAAGACCAAACTACGTAGCATCTTGACCACACACTGGTGCAAAAAATGAATGAGCAGGAATCATGTATTTAAACAATTGACACATGCTGCAAAGCACAAACATTAAACCCTGCACAACATCACTGTGACACTGCATATTGAGTCTCTGTCCAGCCAATTGTCACACACAGGTCAGACCTGGCAAGGAGACATAAGGTCTGGCCACGTGGGCCTCGCCCGCACAAATCCCCCATACCTGAGACAATGTGAATGAGACAGATCAAGAAATGACACCTCTTAATCAGGCTTTACTAAAATGTCCAGCAAGACTTCCCAAATGTACTCCACATCACCTCGTGAGGCTGCCAACAACAACCATCGACAGATAGTTGTGAATAGACACACAGGCACTGCCCAGTGTGAGTATTCACAAGCCAAATGGGGTCTCCCTGTCCAGTGGACACATGTAGCACACTTTGGATAAATACAAATGAAGCCAGGGAACAATGCCACAGAGGCAAACATATGCTGAACACACTGAGAATGGACACAGTGTTGGATGACACACATGATTACGAGGCAAGGGTGTCTCAGGGGACTGTAGTGGGCACACTGCTCCATGGTCCTGGAATGATCTGACTGTAACATGAGCAACCGTCCTCGCACTATGCATATCTCCCACTCATGCACATCATGTCTGAGGCCACAACATTGGTCATGCATGCTGCAAGGGTGTTCATTTGAGACCTCACACTCCCATGTTGAGACTCATCATCAGTGCCAACAAATATGGACCCCCAACAGAGTGAACAGGACAGGGCACAGGCAAGGTAACAACACATGTCACAGACCACCCTCCCACATGATGCAGAAAGCTATGTGCACTTGGATCAACTGGCATGCTAGATGACCATGTGCAATTGTGATTACACACAGATCAGGGGACACATGTCAAGCAGGGGAAGGGACGAATAAGAGCACCGGTTGACTTTGGGGAACAGAATATGCACTGCACATATAAACCCTGGCAGTGTATCCAGGCTACAGAGCACTTCCAAAAGCTGGGGACACACAACACAACAAACAGACTGGTACCTACCCCCTCCTTGCTGTTGTCCCTCCTGTAACTGCCTATCCAGGTCAGGGAACACCACCGCCAGGACACGCATCATGTGGGTGGTCAGGCGTCGGCGCCCGCCGTGGGGATGTGGAGGTGAGAGCCCCAGCTGGACCCGGGCAATCCACTGGGTCCAGCACCGGATGTCCTACCACCGTTTTCTGACTTGGGCTAGGTGCCGACTGCGACCTCCCTGCCACTCTCACGGCCCTGATGATCCGCTTCTAGATCCCCCCTTCTCGTAGGCAGTTACCTGTGAGGATGACAAAGTGAGACAACATGACTACACCTGCTCCATGTCACAGAGACACACATTTGAACATCGATGATATGTTGAACAGGGCATAGGATGCTGCCAAGGAATCCCATCTTACTCATATCGACATTGGCCTCTGTGGAAGCCCCAATGCACTACATGTCATTGAAACTACACAGGGGGCAGGAGTGGTGCGACACACTCCCTGATCATGGCACACACTGTGCATCACATGCAACACCAGGCTAATGGACAGCACCTCAAAGCAGTTACATGCCCCAGCCCACTGACGCAATCTCAGCAGAGTACACAGACACACACAGGCACAGATCAATCACCTGCCATTGACAACAGCGGATACATACCTCACTCTGCACATATGCCACATGCCTGTGGGGTGTCACAGGTGTCGGGCTAGCTCAGCAAGTCAGACACACAGCACTGCTTACTTCTCACATCAGATGGGTAGAGCTGTTGCCTCCTCCATGCAGCTGTGGTGCAACACTTCACATAGACACTCACCCACATGACAAGGAACCTTCACACACATCAATGTCCAGGAGGGCGTACACATCACTTCGACACTCTCACCACAGCTCCCCTCAACTCATACACATCCGTGGGTACAGTCACCTGTCACACCGGGGGGACCACTGAATCACCTCAGGACAACAGCCAAAAAATGCCATCAAAGGATTTGCCAGGCTGAATGTGTCATGCACTATGCAGTGAATGTCATAGTAAGCACAATGCAAGTGAGGAGTGCACACAGGAATTACTTCATGCTCTGCATGACAGACATAAGCCTTTCCCCCCTGGAACCCCCCTAAACCTCATTGCATGTCTGTCACACCTGGACACAATGCCAGATCTGTCTTGCTGGGGGCTTTCATTTACAGGAGTACAGAGTGATTGGTCAGACTCATTCGCATCCTACGTTTCCTCCAATCCCTTTAAACATACACCAAGGACACTAATTTGCATGGTTCAAATTTTGAGCATCATAGCAAGGCAAACACCACTTTGCAACATTGTAATTTTTGGGCCAACTGACTTTTCAAGCCGACATGATGGAGACATTGCAACTGAAATCTCTGTATCCATGACAACCAGCATGCATTTTGGGCCTAATACTTGTCCCCTATGTAATTTTTGATTTAAAAAAACATGTACGGTGCGTTTCACACATACCTGTACACGTACGGCACCACTTCAATAGTAATACGGACCATACACACGCTCTGAGAGCCTGTGTATGGTCCGTATCACTATAGTAGTGGTGCCGTAGGAGTACGCGTGTGTGTACGGTCTGTAACACGCGTACTCCTACGGCACCAATACTATAGTAATACGGACCGTACACACGCTCTGAGAGCCTGTGTACAGTCCGTATCACTATAGAAGTGGTGCCGAAGGAGTACGTGTGTGTGTACGGTCCGTAACACGCGTACTCCTACGGCACCACTACTATAGTGATACGGACCGTACACACGCTCTGAGAGCCTGTGTCTGGTCCGTATCACTATCGTAGTGGTGCCGTAGGAGTACGCGTGTGTGCACGGTCCATAACACGCATACTCCTATAGCACCACTACTATAGTGATACGGACTGTACACACGCTCTGAGTGCCTGTGTACAGTCCGTATCACTATAGTAGTGGTGCCGTAGGAGTACGCGTGTGTGTACGGTCCATAACACGCGCACTCCTACGGCACCACTACTATAGTGATACGGAGCGTACACACGACGCGTGTACGGTCCGTAACACGCGTACTCCTACAGGACCACTACTATAGTGATACGGACCGTACACACGCTCTGAGAGCCTGTGTCTGGTCCGTATCGCTATTGTAGTGGTGCCGTAGGAGTACGCGTGTGTGCACGGTCCATAACACGCGTACTCCTATGGCACCACTACTATAGTGATACGGACCGTACACTCGCTCTGAGAGCCTGTGTACAGTCTGTATCACTATAGTAGTGGTGCCGTAGGAGTACGCGTGTGTGTATGGTCCATAACACGCGTACTCCTACGGCACCACTACTATAGTGATACGGAGCGTACACACGACGCGTGTACGGTCCGTAACACGCGTACTCCTACGGCACCACTACTATAGTGATACGGACTGTACACACGCTCTGAGAGCCCGTGTACGGTCCGTATCACTATAGTAGTGGTGCCGTAGGAGTACGCGTGTGTGTACGGTCCGTAACACGCGTACTCCTATGGCACCACTACTATAGTGATACGGACCGTACACACGCTCTGAGAGCCTGTGTCTGGTCCGTATCACTATAGTAGTGGTGCCGTAGGAGTAAGCGTGTGTGCACGGTCCATAACACGCATACTCCTATGGCACCACTACTATAGTGATGCGGACTGTACACACGACCTGTGCACGGTCCGTAACACGCGTACTCCTACGGCACCACTACTATAGTGATACGGACCGTACATACGCTCTGAGAGCGTGTGTACGGTCCGTACCACATGTACTCCTACGGCACCACTACTATAGTGATACGGACCATACACACGCACTCAGAGCATCTATATGGCGCGTTTCACACGCTTACACTGGTGATAGGAGGCGCACACGAAAGGAATGGAGGTCTCCGACTCACACAAGGCTGTACATCAAGTCATTGTCATTGCAGACTTTCATGTGCAGGGCCTAGGTGTGTCAGGCAGTGATATTGCACATGTCTCCTCATGTAGTTGCACAAGTGATGTGTGATGACCTGTGTACACATGTCATGTGTGATGGGGCACTATGTGGCACACTTCCCCTTCACACTTTGCACATGTGTGCCTGTAGTACAAACGTGTCAAACACAGCATCACTGGTATGGCACAGTCACCACCACCCGCAACTGTTCCCTGATGCCAGGGACAGGGACACTAACAACTGACATTTCACAATCATCGTGCCCCGATGAGACTATTTCATGTGTGTGTCATGTGTTCCCATGAGCTTGCTGTTACTGTTCTGTCAACTACATCTGCTGTTGCTGCATCCAACATGTGTCTGTGTGGAGAAGGGCATGGCACACATCTATGCACACCATCCCATGTAAGCAGGGTCTGTATGCATCGGACATGATATTTTCACATGAGGACATATCTGCGTCATCTCAATGTCTGTGTTTTCTGTTTGCACGTGTACCCCTTCATCGCAATGTGTGTGATCTGTACATTTGACATTCCATGTGACCTGTGCGTCTAGCTTGCCGTCAGCTGTCTGTATGAGATGACATCCTTTAAATGCAGCTATGTGGATGTATGTCACTCCTGTGATGTCTCTGGCTGTTCACTCAGACTGGCCCCCAGCTCGTTTCAGGGCATGTCATGTAGACTTGCCAATCAACGGGTGTATCTGGCTTTTCGTAGGAGTATCACCAAGCTAGCATACGTGTCCTGGATGTATTGCACACACCAGACTCTGTATTTAGCAGATGTGTAGTAGCAGTTGAGCATGTGCTCTGTTCATTGACTTTGATGTTGTTATGCTCTCAATCTTCGTCATTCATCACAATTTTCTGCAGGGCACCACCTGTCCCCCGACCAATGCCAGACTTGGGTGCCATGAGGGAACGTGCCTGCATCCGACGTTACAGATTCACTCAACAGTTGATTGAGGACTTGACCGCCAAGGTGGCACCACACCTTCAACTGCGACACAGGTATCCCACTGCGCTGACCCCCAAGATGAAGGTGATGGCAGCCCTACATTTTTTTGCCACAGGTACGTTTCAATTCACCATAGCTGATGTTGGTGGCATGTCACAGACAATGTTCAGCCGTGTCCTGCGTGATGTTTTAGCAGCCATGTTGGAGCACCTTGATGAATTCATCCATTTTCCGACTCCTGAGGAGATAACAGGTGTCAGGGGTGATTTCTATGCCCTGGGAGGGATGCCCCATGTCATTGGGTCCATTGAGGGGACACATGTGGCTTTGGTACCACCACAGGCACAGAGGTAGCCTATCACAACCGTAAACATTACCACTCTATAAATGCCCTTGTGGTGTGTCTTGCTAACATGCTGATTTCCCATGTCTGTGCACGTTTTGCAGGGTCAGCACACGATGCCTACATCATGAGGCGTAGCAGGGTGCCACAAATGATGCTGCGGCTGCACAACGAATGAGCATGTCTTGTTGGTGGGTATACTCTGTTTGTCCTGTGTGTTGCGGTATCTCTGGCTCATACGGCATCTCCTGACCCACTTATTTACATGATGTTTCCATGTAGGGGACTCTGGCTATTCCAACATGCCATGGCTGATGATGCCTCTCCGCAACCCAAGATCAGCTGCAGATCACCGGTAACACAATGCACACGGGCAGACCAGGCGAGTGATTGAGCAGACGTTTGGCCTCCTAAAGAGCCGATTCCGGTGCCTTCACAAGACAGGCGGGTCCCTCCCATATGCACCGGCGGAGGTCTGCAAAATCTTCCTCGTGTGCTGCATGCTGCACAACATGGCATTGGAGAAGGCAGTGCCACTCATCCTGGAGCAGGATGAGCAGGAACATCCACCCGTGGAGGATGAAGGTCTTGGTCAGGAGGCAAATGAGGAGGAGGAGGAGGAGGAGGATATCCGGAGTCTACTCATACGTAACTTCTTCTCATAATGGTGAGTCACTGGGTCTGAGTGTGCACGCTTGTAGCCTTTGGTGGCATGTGTTGCAATGTGTGTGTCCAGCTGACTGTATGCTAAGTGACTTAGATGTGTGTTCTGATGTGTCACTCGAGTGATGATGTCATTCCACACATTTTAGCAGGGACACTTTCTTTTAAATTTGCATGGGGACAACATTGTTCCTGTTTAGTAAACGACCATGTATGTGGAGAAAAATCTTCTAGCTGACTTCTTGTGTGCCTGTCATTCCCATGTTCTTGCGCATGTTGTCTGCTCGTGTCATTATTGTCCTTCTGCTATTCCTCATGAGTATTGCAACGTGTGCTGAATCAGCGTTCCATGCACGGACATGGGGAAATTTCATTTTGGGTAAGGATTGCAGCAAGGCATTTTGGGGGTGGTACGTGTTTGGCATGTGTGGGGACTGCTTCTGTGCATGTTGTGTTACCATGCATACATGTTGACTCACCATGGGGCACATAACATGTAGCATGACTCCCATGAATTGACAGTCACCCTTCGTGACAGTCATCTGTAATGGTTTTTGGATTCTGATGAAGGCATCAATGTGTGTAAAACTTCCCTCTGAAACATACGGGATGCTACGGGTGGACATAGTGTAGGACATCCCCATGACGGGCTCAATGGGGAATTGCAGCCTCTCCATGTGCAGCAGGAGGTGTTTGGCTCATCCTGTTAACTTGTGTGCCAGTTCATTTGGATTTACAACATCTGTGTTGTGAAGGGGGTGTCCAGCGTAGGTCCCACATGTTCAGTCAAATGACCTGTGAGTCTGTTCATATTGATGCATTTCCCTCAGTGTGAGCTTGAGTAATTTAGGTGTTCCTCACCCTCCGAAGTGCCTCATCTCTGTCAATGCAGGACTCTTGCCACTTTGCATGGGTTGTATGTGATTACAACGCATTCCGTTGCAACGCATGCCTTTTCTACGCATGCGTTACAACGCGAATGCGTTACCGCAAATAACATTTACCACGAAAATTCATTTACCACGCATATCGGTAAAGGCATTTTCTTGGTAAATGTTTTTTTTTTTTCATAATACCCCTGTGCGAGCCCTCCGCCCCTTTTTCTTCTAATAAATTCCCCTCCCCTCAACTTTCAAAATGTTTCCCTGTGCGATTCCCCCACCCACAAACCCTTACATTTATCCCTTCGCTACACATCCCCTAAATTCCCCCTTACCTCGCTAAGTCCTCTCCTCTGGAAACTCTTCCGATCTGCGTCGCACTTCGTAAAGAGGAAGCGGAAGTGTCTTTCCGTTTCCTCTAACGACGGTATGACGCTGATTGCCTCAACATCGATGGAATCAGATTTGCTTTTTTTTGTGGAGGGGATACCCCCCAACCCCCCTTTTTTTAATATTACCTTTACCACACATGCTTTTACTATGTATCTCGTAGTAAAGGTATGCGTGGTAAAGGCAATTGTGGTAACCACGCATGCGTTGTAATGCATGCGTGGTTACTGTTATGCATGGAAACGGCCGCGTTGTAGTGGCCGTTTCCCCTTTGCATGCGTCATCTCTGGCATAGTTGTCAAAGATTGTGCATATGAGTGTATGTGTAGTTCGGCAACATGCATGCAGTTCTTCTTGATTAATAATCTCTATTGTGCATGAAGTCCATGGTTGTGTATGTATTTGGGCAGGTTGCTCCCACCAACGGGCCGTCAACGCCTGCTCAGGGTGTGTCTTCTGTGCGCAGCTCGGCCTTCTGTTTCCTGATCCTGTGTCAGTCATCTTTGGTGATTGTTCATCCATTCTTTCTGGGTGAGCCATGAGTAACCTGACACTCCTTCCTTTATATGCACCTGTTGCAGTTGTCCTTTCTGACATCCTTGTCTTTGTGTCCTACTTTTGGCCTAGTTTCCAGTACATGCCACCTGCTGCTGCGGGCCCTGCGGCAAGAGCCCACCAAGTTCCCCGATTCTGTAACCCACACGCCTCCAAGATGCTCCTCCCTTCCTCCCTCCACCCATTCATTAGGCTGTCATCAGCTTGTCTGTGCCACTGTTGCGGCCAGGCGGTACCAAAGGCAGGACTGTCAGCGCATGCAACGTGCACATTGCACGACCCTCATGTCCTTGCATGACCCACATCACACAACAGTCTCATGTTGCAGCTACCCTCCAAGCAATGTCCAAGCGAAAAACAACCGCCTGCTCTCAGGCATACCCTAAGCGCACACACGACACCTTCGCAGGCTGAGTGTGCAACTCCAACTGCCTACACAGCGATGCCCCGCCTTCCAGGCCCTGTCACACCAACCAGGTCATGTCCCTCCTACTCCACACCGGCTCCGTCCAACAGCACGCCATTGGACCCTGTTACCTCCTCAACACAACAGGCCCACAAATCACCATCATGACAGTGACCTGGATGAAAGCATCCTCAGCACACAACTTCTTCATTGCCATCTCAGATGGATACAAGAGCACCCGCAGGGACGGCGCTAACAATCCCGGAGGATGAATTGATATCTATTCCCAAGTACGCACTCAGGGTAACAAATCCGGTTTGGCACAAACCCCCTGCAAACCCTCAGATTAACACTCATCTATAGATCTCCAGGCCTACAGCTACAATTCCGCAAAGCCATCAACACGTCCATCGTCACGCACGCCCTCAGATCCACAGGATACATGTGGCTGTGGGCCAGGAACTTCTGGCTGGATGAGAACCACACCAGCATCCATCATTGGTCCATCCACATTAGCATCCACGTCTCCGACGGGCAACACACTGCCACACACCCCGCTACCAATCCCCCAAAGATGCTTGATGTAAGTCAACACAGACATGCTGTGTGGGACACTGGAACCAACACCACCGCCACACCCTGCAACCTCACACACTGGATCAGCAACTGATCCAACAATCTAGCCACGTTGACTGTGACGCACATCAACAATTAAGCCACCTGGGACAAGGCAGACCTACTGGACTCATACACATCTAGCAGGACTCTTGTGCACAGCTTGCAACACAAATAACCATCAGTGGCCTTACAGCCCTGGAAAACGGCACACACAGCCATCACTATATCATCAGCAAGGACAATTGGAGATCCTTCAGATGGGGACGAGGCCAAAAAACAGCACGACATCAAGGAGCTCATCAGCATCGTGAGTGCACTGACATCAGCTCTCCATCCAAAAGACACCCCACCCTTGCAAGGCTGAGCCAATCCCTTGCAACTTTCTTTTTTTTAAAAATGATTTTTATTAACGATTTTCACAAAATTATATGATATTTACATAAACCCCCCACCCTCCCCTTGGACCAAGGTGTTACTTCACAACATACCCATCCACAAGAGTGAAGAAAAACAATTCGGTAAATCTGCAAGATAATACAGCATATTTCATCAAAATCTGTCAAATTATAATGAATATTCTCCCAAATAAGACCATATTGAAGACCAAGCATTTTAGGTGTGCTCTAATTGCCAATGCAAGAGTGGACCCCAGATCTGCATCCCTATTCTCTTTTTTCTCCTCTCTTTAGTTTTATATATGGCTACTTCCAGGGTACAAATTGCTAGGAATCTAGTTCTCCATTGTGCAAAATCCGGTGAAGTAGCATCCAGCCACGCTGGAGCTATACAGAGTCGGAGGACAGCCATGGCTACAAAAATAAGGCCCTGCATATGATTAGGTCTTTGATTATTAGATACTCCTAACACAATTTCCTCCCGAGTGATAAATTTATTACCTTGGAGAATTTCTGAAAGAAAGTCAGAAATTTCTTTAATCAAACCTGATAGTTTGTCGCATGAGGCAAACATATGAATCATGTCGGCAGCTCCCATCGAGCAACGTGGACAGGTTGTTCCCTTACCTACTGTCCATTTAGCAATGTTATATGGTGTATAATAAAGGGAAAAAAAGTTTTATAAAATTGTGCTTGGAGATTTATAGACATTAAACACATTTGTGATAATTCATATGCTCGCAAAGGAATATTCGGTTGGATTGCAAGAGAGGTCTGCCACTTCATTAGATGTTTTTCCAAGTCATTAGGGAGCTTATCCCTAAGAAGTTCATAAATTATCCCTATTTTAGGGGTATTTGGTCTACATATAGTATCTAATACGATATTATTTTGAAATTTGTCACGTCCCCCTGTTTTTTTTTGCAAAAAATCCCTGATCTGTAGATATTTAAAAAACTCCCTATGGTTAATGGAATATTCAGACTGGAGGTCGGAAAAAGTTTTTAGGCCTGTAGAGTTATAAAAACAACCTAATTGGTGGATGCCATTCTCGATCCATCTCGACATACAAGTGTCGTCGAATAGTGCGGGTAGCTCACAATTAAGATTAATTGGGGTATAGCATGAAAAACGGCCCAGTCCTAACAGTTTTCTTACATTAATCCAAACTTTATATATATTGGAGATGGTCTTGAGTTTTACTTTCTTAAAATAGTTGTCGTTCATGTGTCGCCAAAGACAACCCTCGCAGCCTGCCCCTAGGATCAATTCTTGTGGAGTGATCCTATCGGAGTTGTGGCCCTCTTCTATTGATAAAAGCACGATACTATATCTTATTACTGTAGCCCAATAGTATAACTTAAGATTTGGCATTCCGAGTCTGCCTCTTTCTTTGGGCAGCATAAGCCATTTAAGAGCTCGGCGAGATCTCTTATAACCCCAAATAAATCTGGAAAAGATGTTCTCTATGTTTTTAAACTGTTGGGGAGTGAACTCCAGGCATATTGTGCGAAAGAGATACAGGAATCTAGGTAAAAATAGCATTTTGATAACGTTGCACCTCCCGCCAATAGTACGATGTAGGTTGTCAAGTCGAGTTAGTTCTTTCTTGGTATGTTTAATTAGTGGGTCTAAGTTTAAGCTCACTATATTATCTATGTTTGCAGTTATATCAACTCCTAGATAGATAGCATGTTCCGTTACTCTATAGTCATCCATCTTGAGCTTGTCATTAATGACTATCTGTGTTTTAGTTGAGTTCAACTTATATCCAGAGATCTTACCAAAGCTATTCGCTTCCTCCTCAATCGCTGCCATTGCTTGGATAGGATTACAGGTGACTATGGCTATATCGTCGGCATACGCTAGAATTTTTGTATGAATATTAAATGCCTTTATCGGAGTCACTAATGGATGATTTTCTAATTTCCGTATGAATGCATCTATATGAACTGCAAATAGCAGGGGAGAGCATGGGCACCCCTGTCTCGTTCCCCTAGTAATTTTAAATCTCTCAGAGAGTGTCCCATTGATCATGACACTGGCTCCTGGGTCTACATATAGTCCTTGCATGGCTTTAATAAATTGTGATGTAAGTCCACACCTAGCCATCATTTCCCAGAGGAACCTCCAGGAGACACTATCAAAGGCTTTTTCTGCATCTAATAGTATTAAAGCCATAGGGTCTCCTGTTTTCCCTGCGAAGTTGAACATGGTCCGATGTTGATCTCCCTGGGATAAACCTGTGTTGACGAGGAGACACTATATTATGGATAATAGGGGCTAATCGGGCGGCCAGTACTTTTGATAAAATTTTCGAGTCCCCGTTTATTAGTGTGATCGGTCTATAAGAACCCATTTCCATGGGGTCTTTATTTTTTGGGGGGAAAAAACTATAATTTTCGCTGTAGACCATGAGGGAGGTGACTTACCACCACTAAAAATGGAACTAAACAATTCAAGCATAATTATTCTGAGCTGTATTGCAAATTTTGCATAAAATTCTGAAGGGATTCCATCTATCCCAGCGGCTTTTCCATTAGCTAATGATTTTAGTGCCATCTGAATTTCCTCCCACGTAGGGGATCTATTTAGATTAGCATGTTCCTCCTCTTTAAGGCAAAATCCTTCATATTGCTCCAAATATTCATCCATGTTCTCCAATTCTCTATTTGGCTTTTTATATAAAACTTCATAGAATCTCTCAAACCCTCTTCTAATCTCAGAGGCTTCCATTCTTACCCCTCCATCTAAGTCTTTAATACTCTTTACTGTATTAAATATCTGTTCTTCTCTTGTGCGAACAGCTAGGTGGTGTCCGACTTGTTCGCTAAGTTCATAAGTTTTTTTTTATAGATCGTAGCTTTACTAATAGCTTTCTCAACAAACACTTCCAATATCCGATTTCTTGCCACAGCCACCCGTTCTAATTCATCAGTTACCTGGCCATTTAGTGCTGCTTTAGCTAATTCCGCCTCTGTCATACTCAGGTTCTGTTGTAATCTATCCAGTTGAGCCTTTCCTTCTCGGTTGGACCTAACAGAGAACTGGAGAGTTTATCCTCTAATCCCAGCTTTCAATGCGTCCCACACTATCTCTATCTGAGCACTACCGATATTTACTTCCAAGAAAGCCAAGATCCAATCCCTCATATGGTTATTATAGCCCTCGTTCTTTAGAAAAGCCCTTTCAAACGTACAACTTCTCCGTGTGGGGGTGCTTCTATTACATACCAGATTAAGTGCTAACGGGTTGTGATCAGAGAGTATCCTAGGTAGTTTATTGATTGTGCACCTATTCTGCAGGGAATTAGAGATGAGGAAATAGTCAAGGCGTGCATGGCGTGAGTGGGGGAAGGAATAAAAGGTATATCCATGATCACCTGGGTGATTCATATGCCAAGTATCAATCAACCCATGCAGTGAACACAACTCCTTAAATGCCCTGAAGACCCTAGGTTTTCTCCCTTGATAAATAAATGTCGGATTTGTTGACCATTGCCCCGGAAGGTTTAAATTAAAATCACCACAAATAATTAGGGCAATGGCCAATGTACCAATTCGTTAGTAATGTAGTTCAGGGCTTCAGGGTCATCATCTACATTGCCATATACAGTACAGATAGTCATCTTATTTCCCTATTATTATATAAACATTCCACAATGGCCCATCTACCATATTTGTCGGAAATTGTCTTTGTAAATTGAAGATCTCCCCCTTTAGCTAAAATTGCAACCTCTTTAGTTCTAGTAGGTTGTGTAGAAGCGATTATCAGTTTATATCCTAGCGTTTTTAAGATATATAGTTGTCCACCTTCACTGTGGGTTTCTTGTAGGCATTCAGGGCCCGATTCACAGAACTAACTTAATACAAAATCCTAAACTTACTACCATTTTGGTATTCACAGAAGGCACTTACTCATTTCGGTACTCACAGAAGTTAGGAGTCCTAAGTTTAGGACTCCTAAATGCCTTCTGTGAACACCGAAAGTCTTAAAATTAGGATTTTTCTCAGTTTAGTAGTAGTATAGTTAGGACTCCTAACTTTAGGACTCCTAAATGCCTTCTGTGAATATCGAAATTCTTAAAATTAGGATTTTTCTCAATTTAGTAGTCCTAAGTTTAGGACTCCTAACTTTAGGACTCCTAAATGCCTTCTGTGACTACCGAAAGCCTTACAATTAGGATTTTTCTCAGTTTATTAGTCCCAAGTCTAAATTTAGGACTACTAAATTGAGAAAAATCCTAATTTTAAGACTTTCGGTAATCACAGAAGGCATTTAGGAGTCCTAAAGTTAGGAGTCCTAACTATACTACTACTAAACTGCGAAAAATCCTAATTTTAAGAGTTACAGTATTCACAGAAGGCATTTAGGAGTCCTAAAGTTAGGACTCCTAACTTCTGTGAATACCGAAATGAGTAAGTGCCTTCTGTGAATACCAAAATGAGTAAGTGCCTTCTGTGAATACCAAAATGGTAGTAAGTTTAGGATTTTGTCTTAAGTTAGTTCTGTGAATCGGGCCCATAATATTTGGTTCCATTGTTTGTAAGCCGATAGCAACTTTTTGTCTTTTTTTTAGATTGTTTAGGCCGCATAAATTCAATGAAATAATTCTTATCCTATTCATAAAAGATATATATCCGTAATCCTGTAGATATGCCCTCTTGTTTACCATATAGCTTGGTCTCTATTTTTCCCCCTGGTTGTGGAGCATTACATTCTACTCTTGGTTCGGCCTTGGTCCACATACCCCCCCTCCCCAAAACCCCTCGTCTCCCACGGTCCCCACCCTCCTCCCCCCCCCTTACCACCCAATCAGGCGTCCTGGGTCAGCATGTACCCAAGTGTGTGCGTCAGCTAGCTCAGCGCGCATCAACACCCTCTGTGTGCCGGCCCCGTAAGATTGGCATAAGCCTTATAGTCAAGTTTTCTTGCAACTTTCTACCACTGCAAGCTCATGGACATACACGCAAGCCTTGGCACACAGAGGCAGAACACACTATTATACGCTTGACCAACCACCCTCAGGTTTTGGACTTCCATCATCAGCAGATACAACACCGACTCATGTGCAACATCCCCTGAGGATCTCCATCAGGCCCCTTCCCACACAACATCTCAACCACATCATTCCCCATCCTTGTAGCCCCCGTCCAGCACGTCATGTATGTATCTTTGGAGTTAGCCACATTCCATGGTAGATAGAGCCATTCAGTGACCCAGGCCCTTCTTAGACAATGGACGGCAGGAACGCTAGCTCTCAAGGAACCTCAACGTGCTTCCCTAGCCAGCAAATGTCATCAGGAAGACAGTCAACGAGCAATAGACAAACTTCCTCCAAGCAAAGAGCTCCAGGCAACTGCCACAGTAATCACCCCACTGCAACCGTCATCATTGCCACCAACACCGACAACTTTGCCCTGCTCAACAATGGTGAGGCCACCCACCTTGACCTCTCCACAACATTATGCACGATGTGCTCACACACTGTCAGCTCACACATCTCCAACACTGGTATCCAGGGTATGGACCAGGATGAAATCACCAAGTGGCTCACCAGCAAGGCCATGGGAGTGGGACTCAAGCCTTCAGCATGTAGTACAGTGGTGTCATCTGGCACATGGCCCAGGGATCATCTCTCAGCGTGTCAATCTTCAATGTGTCCATGACCCCCCTCTCCACCATCACATGCGCACACAACCTCATCATCGTCTCATATGCCATTGACAGGCAGCTGCTCCTCACCCTCACCAAAGACACAGCCATTGCCAGTTCCAACCTTCAAGAAGGCATGAGGTCCGTTGATGAAAGGCTGAACATCAGCCACCTGAGGCTGGACTTGTACAGGACTGAGGTAATCATCTGAGAATTGTCCCCTTACAGCTGGGTCAACTCCTTGTGTCCCACCCGCCAGGGAACTGCACCAGCACCCAGTGGCCACGCACACAAGATGGTGTGCATCATGGACTCGTCGCTCACAATTGCCATGCAACTCACCAGCATCTGTACCTCATGCTGCAACACCCTCCACATGATGCACATGACCCACAGATAGATCCAAGGCAAGACAGACCATCCCCCAGGTCCACGACACCAGCCGTGTCAACTACAGCCCCGCCCTCTACAGAGCAAGTACAGCCAAACTCCCGGAAAACTTGTCCACATCCAGGGTGCATCTGCACACCTCAGCTTCAACATCCCGCGCCCCAGTCACATCACCGTCCACCTGAGATAGCTGCAATGGTTCATGTCTGCTGCAGGATGACCTTCACACTCCTCACCCACACTCAGGAGGCAGTCCACAACCCCAGACCCCAAACCAACCTTGGACATCTGTCATCCAAGACCCCGTTGGGCCAACTCCGTGCATCCAACCTTGCCCTGGCCAACATTCTTCACATCCACCGAAGTCCAGCATGCAGGACATAGTTCTCCCACCTGGCTAAACATACCTGGGACTCCCTCCCCGGGCACCTCCACATGAGCCATGACCTCTACACCTTAATGATGCTCTTCCAAATTGGTCTGTCCTCACAGTATTGCAAGCCCCCCCTCAGCAGTTTGAGGCCATCACGGGTGAGTATTGTGCTCCATATCTGTATTGGATGATACATTGTGACCCATGTGTGTCCTGTACCGGACTCAGATCCCAGGGTATGGATGGCTGGAGTTAGTTCAACACTCAGGCATAGTTTGACATTTCCCCACACATATGTTGTGGACTCATGCAAAATGACTGCAACATCTAATTAAAGAAAATTAGTTTTATTATCAATGGGGGGCGTCTATTGTGGGTAAAAATAGGTGCTATACAGTGTGCCTAGAATCCAAAGTTCGCAGGGGGAGATGGGATCCTTTGCATTTGAAGTCACCAGAGTCCAGAACACAGTGTTTGTCATCATTGGTCAGACTAACCAGCAAGTCCATGTGGCAGAGAATGTCAGTGAATGAGGTGCTTCTGTTGCGCATGAAGGCCAGGTGCCAGGCCAGGTGACCTGGGAGATGTGGATGATCCGCTGCCTCTCACGGTCTTTTCCGTGGATGACCCACCTTCCTCGCGGGACCCTCAGATGCAGGCCTTGACGATGCTTGGGACGCTCCGTCGGACGAATCCTCCTCCTCCTCCTTCCCTGTGGCTGGTGTTGGTCTTCGCCTGGTGGCACAGGGAGGGTTGCCCATGTTGTCGACGATCCGACGTAGTGAACGGCTTATGTCCGTTTGCACCGCCAGGAGCTCAGCCAGTCTTGCCTCCATCCGTCCTTGGTGTTGTTGTTGACTGGCGTGTTGCTCGGCCTGCTGGTTCTTAATCTCTGTGAGGTTCTCCACTACCTGGCTGATGGCCCTGGTGTCACGCCGGTATGCGTCCATGATGTTGCGTATGTGTGACATACCGGTCCCTTCAGCTGGCTTGTCAGGTTCTCGCCTCCGCCTGCCTCCACTCCCACCACCCCTGCCCACACAAGCCTGGCCTGCCGTGGTGGGCACATCGGGTCTACGGGACCCCTGAGGGATGGCAGTTGCGGTGTTGTCTGCCTCCTCCTGGGTGCCCGGTGATCCTTGTCCCTCCAGGTCAGACTGGCTCAGTTGTTCAGTGCGGGCAGGGCTCCTGGGTGTCTCCTGGGATTTGGCAGGAATGGGGGTGGTGCTTGGCACAGATGTACCTGAGGTAGGTGCTGCAGGGGATTGGACACCAGAGGGTCCAGGTGGGTTGGGGTCATCCGCGAAGTGTTGAGAGGCGTCGCTGCCGGTGGGATCAGGTTCCTCCTGAGCCTGGGACTGTGATTCTTCCCCCCCATTGTTGGGGGAAGATCCATGACGTTGCCCTGTGTGTGAGAGAGAGACAATGTTAATGCTGTTTCATGCGACATCCATGTTTCATACATATTCAAGTTGGCACAGTTCCTCCAGGTAGTTGTATGTGCCTAGCATTCCCCTCACAGTTCACTTGTGGATGGGTATGTTGCGGGGGACAGATTGATATGTTCTCCTGAGTGTTTGACATGTGGATTTTTGGCTTGGATGCTTCTTTGGCTATGGATTGATCTTGTTGTGTCACATGTCCATTGTGAGAGCGGGTAAGTCCATTGCCTGCCCCGGGGGTGTGTGCTTGTGTAAGGGGTGTGTGCGACAGGGCCTGCTGGTGGGTGTAGTGTGATTTGGCTGTGGGTCTCCCAGGAGATGTATCTGTCCCCTCATGGTGCATGCTGCCATGACAGTGAGTGTGAGTTCCTGTCCTAGATATCTGAGCTTGTGGTGTTGGTGTTTGAATTTACAGTGGTCACAGGAGGGCCTTTAGCTGCCTACAGCAGGGCCAAGTGTCAGCTACATTGTCAGTACTTTGCCAGTCCCTGTGCATTGAGCATGGTGCATCGGTATGTACCTGGGCCATATGGGCTGAAGGCAATGGTGTCTGATTCAGAGTTGAACACAGATCATCACACACTGCTGTGAAGTCCAGTCATGAAATTGTGTAGAAAACAAGTGCAACCCTAAATGCCCAGAGGGTCAAGAGTAATACTATATAAACCAAACAGTCATCCTGCGAGTCTCATTCAGCTCTGGCTCTTCGTGTAAGCACCTTGGGGACCGCATATCGACACACCTTGCCAAGCACTTGGATACCTTCTCGGGTGATTAGGAGGCTATACAAATCGAAATAACACAACATAATATTCAGATTAATACCTTGTTTATAATTAGGTGGTACTTCAATTATTTCTGCTGTATATTTCCCATCATGTCTTAATGCGTTGTATGCAAGTAAACATTCATACCCACTCTTTGTCTTTTTTCCCAGTTCGTATTTAATGATTAAATCACAAAGCTTCAGTGGGGCAGATTTATGTTTCCTGGTGCATCCCTGCAAATCAGCAGGGATGCGCCAGGAAAGATGCGTCGCGCAAGTTTACCCTTGCGCCACCACAGATGCGCCGCATTTACAATGCAGCGCATCATGGCGCAAGGATAAACAGATGCGTGACGCATCTAATGGCATAAGGGCGGCGCATTGCTGGAGTTGTGTCACAAGCACGACGCAACTTCAGCAATGCTGAGGGGCTGCCCATACTGAACATGCTGTGTCATGCCTTACGCCTGTTACAAGCAGGTGCAGGGTTTTGACGCAGCAGTGTCGGAAAAGTGACTCAGTGAAATCTTGTAGATTTCACTGCGCCACTTTTCCGAGGCTTTTTCCGACGGAACGCCCGACCTGCATACATTAATCCTGGACGCAGGTTTAATGTAGTGAATGCAAAGAAACATAGATTTAGGAAATAGATTCAATAACAAAATCAGCGTTACTCTTGAACCCAGAATTAGTGAGAGCTTAAATACTTTTTATACAACATTTTATTTTTATGAATTTGTAGAAAAAAATAATAATATATATATTTACAATTACATGTTTTAGATTTGCTGTTCATATAAAAATTGATCACAATTCTTCAATTGATTTAACATGTGTAAAATTGTCTGACACAGATAACATGGGAAGTCTCCTCAATGTAAACATCAGTATATAGGTTACACATGTGACAAGAAAATATTCAAGGACTGCTGGGCAAAGGGTTGAGCGTTTCTATGGCCTTAGGATGTATCCACAATCCTACGCGCGTTTCGGCATGTGCCTTCATCAGGGGGCCATACAATATTTTCACCAGTACGAATAGAAGATTGAATGAGGGGAACAGACTTATGCGTCTTACTCGTGTATCACAAAGTTTCTCAGTTCCTCGGTATATGTACTACTAAATTATGTCTGAGTCCTAGTAGATGGAGTATGCAGTCTCGCTAGGAAGTTTTTTCTAAGATGTATAAAAAGGGTACGATGAACGGGATATTTCATACAAATTCAGTCTAGATAGACTACGACCCATACGGTTATCTAGAGGGAGAACAATGGAATCAATAATCCAGAACCGGTCTTAGGGATGTGTGAGTATGCTGTATCCTGAGCATAATGATATGACTTACAATCAGACGAATCCGGTTCTCAGAATGTCATGTAAGGAGGAGAAAGGAATTGCATACGGAGGTTTAAAAATGTGTCCGAATTATATCTAGGAAGTCTTCGTGTGATAGGCAGAATCAAGTGGAGATAACATTTCTCCAGTAGCTTCAATGGACGAGCATATGTCTCAGTCGTAGAAATTTCTCAATATACTAGAACGCGAACCAGGTAACATTTTCTGGTAGTGTCGGTAGATGAACTCGCGTGTAATTCGTGAAAATTTTGGAATATGTTTACTACGCGACCCAGAGAAACGTCATGGTGCACTCGGGTGTCTCCAGTATGATGCCTCGCTGCTCTCGCTTTGCCGTTCAGAGAACACATTTTTAAACCTCCGTATGCAATTCCTTTGTCCTCCTTACATGACATTCTGAGAACCGGATTCGTCTGATTCCATTCTTCTCCATCTAGATAACCGTATGGGTCGTAGTCTATCTAGACTGAATTTGTATGAAATATCCCGTTCATCGTACCCTTTTTATACATCTTAGAAAAAACTTCCTAGCGAGACTGCATACTCCATCTACTAGGACTCAGACATAATTTAGTAGTACATATACCGAGGAACTGAGAAACTTTGTGATACACGAGTATGACGCATAAGTCTGTTCCCCTCATTCAATCTTCTATTCGTACTGGTGAAAATATTGTATGGCCCCCTGATGAAGGCACATGCCGAAACGCGCGTAGGATTGTGGATACATCCTAAGGCCATAGCAACGCTCAACCCTTTCCCCAGCAGTCCTTGAATATTTTCTTGTCACATGTGTAACCTATAAACTGATGTTTACATTGAGGAGACTTCCCATGTTATCTGTGTCAGACAATTTTACACATGTTAAATCAATTGAAGAATTGTGATCAATTTTTATATGAACAGCAAATCTAAAACATGTAATTGTAAATATATATATTATTATTTTTTTCTACAAATTCATAAAAATAAAATGTTGTATAAAAAGTATTTAAGCTCTCACTAATTCTGGGTTCAAGAGTAACGCTGATTTTGTTATTGAATCTATTTCCTAAATCTATGTTTCTTTGCATTCAGTTCTTTCTTACCCTGATTTAGGAAAAATAATTAGGGGTAACCCTCTGTTCTTCACACATATACGCAGGTTTAATGTAGTGCAGGGCTTTACAACGTGACGCATCTCCCTAGATGCGTCACGTTGTAAATAAGGCGCAAAATGGCACATGGTTTACGCCGCTGCTGTGTCACAGAAGTGACGCAACGGCGGTGTAAATGTCTCGCAAGGGGCTTGTAAATCTGCCCCAGTGTGTGTAGTGAAGTATGGTGCAAATGGCGCAGCGCTGAACAAAAGTGAACATATATACAGAAATTACAATAGGTACAGTACCATGTCCAAGGTTTATAGATTATGCATTCATTTCAGAGGGACT
Organism: Triturus cristatus; assembly: GCF_964204655.1. Lineage (NCBI taxonomy): Eukaryota > Metazoa > Chordata > Amphibia > Caudata > Salamandridae > Triturus > Triturus cristatus. The sequence goes on from NC_140582.1 coordinate 242,820,119, forward strand.
GTCTTGTCCATGTACATTCCCTCCACAGGAAGCAATTAAGTGAAAAACCAAGGAGAGCATGTCGAGGTTTCTACCCAGTATCAGGCATCCGGTCTTATTAGGACAGTATTGACCTGGCTAAAGCACCAATGGAGTACAAAGAGCGTGGGGGCTCTAAGAGTAGTCACCAGATAATGGCTTCAATTTCCTTCACCCTGCAGCTATAAACGAGGCACATGCGCATTTCTGTCAATTGAGTCCAAGAGTGTACAATAGTGGTGCTTTCTGCGGATTTTGAGAGTTCCTGGGTGACAACTCTTAAAGGAGCCCCCTCAATCGTTTTTTTTTCTCAATTGTTGACTGGCATATAATGAGTTTAGACATGGTGGAAAATATACAGACCGAAATAATTTATGTACCTCTTAATTATAAGTGAGGCAGCTGTTTGCTTACATAGGAGCATATTATCAAGACAGGCGATAAAATTATCGCCGCTTTAGCGGCAGAAAATGAAAGCGGCGATAATGGGCTTGATAATATACTCTATGGAATTCCAATTAAAACCCATGTTGGATGTGAAGGACATCTAACCTGAGCTTCAATTGGAATTCCATAGAGCATATTATCAATCCCATTATCGCCGTTATAGCGGCAATTTTCTGCCTGTCTTGATAATATGCCCCCAAGTCCAGTCACTAAAGCCAGTATTTCCCTTCAAAGTTTAGAACTATTTCTATTTTTTTTCCGCTGAATACCACAAGAGTCTCCTGTTTTCCCAATTACCTGCAACAATCTTATGGGCTGCAATGTCATCACTGAGATTATTATATGCACAGGTACGTATGTCAATAATTAGAGGGATCAGTGTTCTAGCCTGACTTTCTAACCACCTATCCCACCCAGCACTATATGTCTATAAAAGTTTGATTGACGCGTCTAAATCGAAGACCTTCCAAAGTAAACACGTATACGTACAGTGCAAAAATCCTCTATTGGCTATGCTGCCTAGGGGACATTTTGACGACTAGAGCAGGATTATGAAGGGGTTGGGGCACTATCAAAACGACTGATCACAAAAAAAAAAGAGAGACTTATTTTTAGTTAAAAAAAAGTAATCATCCCAAAAATGCTTACAATGCATTGACAACAAAACTTCACAGTCACAAAACTCATGCAGACATGCCCCCTGCCATCTAGACCCCTGTATTCCTTCTTGTGGTGCTGCTGGTTAATGCAATTATAGCTCACACAGCAGCCTGGCGACCTGCTAATGCTGTGGGAGTGCCTGGTTTCATTGTTTTTTTTCTGAAAATCCTTTTTTACATTGGTAGTCATTTTAGAGCTTATAAAAGCTGAAGTAAAAGGCAAATTGTACATCGCCTGCAGAGCAGGTCTCATTTTTACACAATTGCCTAAAGTGCACAAGCCTGTTTCATTGTATTTCCATGCCATTGAGTGAAGCAAATGCTATTCTATATATGCAACCGCTCAATGCCTCTTTTCAGAGCAATGCATATTCTAAATAGACTTTCTCTTTAGTAGAAAAACTCACAGACTGAAGACAAAATGTCAAAGGCTGAATACTTTTCAAATTTTAGACTGACTTCTTTTCAACTTGCAAATTTTAATAATAACTGCATTTCTGGATTTGAGCTCTGTGGCATTAGAGGTCAAAATACTTATTTAAGGCCATTAGGTCTGTAAAAATGTGGTTTCTGACCCGAATTTAGTAACTGCAGCCATATACTAGTGATCACTTCAAAACTGGAAAAAAGTTGTGAAAGAAAATAATTGATTAATATAGCGGCGTCTAATTATACAAGCTGCCAACAAAAACGTGACACAGTATAAACAACTGTGATAGATGTGTCAGTTTTACATAATGCTAACATCAGTTTCAGATTACCGGCGTTCAGGGTGCTTAGCAAATCCCCAATCCTCTTTGCCCTCGATTAAATATTGGACATTCGAGCAAGAAATGCATTTCCTCCTCAATAAAGTCAGTGCATTGATCACTCATCCTTAATATATCGTTGGAGCTTTCTTTGCCTTTGATCTTATTGGGTCCTTGGGCTTCAACTTCTCCTTTACCCCTTGATCATACGGATATGCAGCTACTGGACTTACTTATATCCATTGCTGTTAAAGTTATCTTAACAGAATGGAAATCTTTTCATCTCCTATCCTATCATACTTGGTGGGCATGGGTATCTTATCTTCGTAGTGCTCACACTTTTGTTGAAGAGAAGCATTATTCCCCTGCTATTTCTAGTAATGTATGGAGTTCACTGGATACTTATATAAATGTGTCCACTCAGGGATTAATAGCTCAATATCCTTTTTGACTCTACTCTCTAGATTGTTCTTTTCTTTTTCACAATCAAAGCAGTTCTTCCCACCTCTTTCTTTCTCTTTCTTTCTTCTTCTTTCCTATTTCTCTTCTCTCCTCTACTTCTTCTGCCTTTTATTTTTTCTTTCTGTTTTCGCTGCTCTTTTTTACCAGCAATTCCACTAATGTATTACCTTCACATGTTTTCATGGTGGTATTTCTATTTACTCCATATACCTGGGTTTAATAATACTATCTGTTCAATAACATATCACATTTGCCATCTTTATTTATATTGTGGGTTACCCTAGTTCTATTGAGATAACGTTTATCTTTTTTCTACCCCAGTGCATTAATCACTGCTATGAATTCTGTTTTTGATCTGTACTCCCTTTGTTTTTAACTGACTATTTATTATCTAATGCTATGTTGAATTGCAATATATTATCAATGTGTTATCTCTTTTAAATAACAATAAAAAATATTTGAACACAAAATAAATCAGTGCAGTAAGGACAAAACTTGTCTTTACTGAGGGAGGAGTCTTTCTTACATTTAAAATTATTTTATGGCTATGTGTCCAGTCCGAATATGATATACACACTCTTTGCTTGGGCGGGTTCAATCTTATATAAAAAAACATCTTGAATATAGGGGTGTTTTTTCGTCTTCTAAATACTTGGGGAACCCTCAGGTGCTTGTGTGCCATGTCATTAATTTGATCTTCACTTTGGTGCTGCGTCTATGGAAATGGATTCTGGACAAGTTCATAATGGTGACATGCCTGACTGGCTTGCCAGTTTATGGACATGTCTGAAAAAACAGATGAGCTGGCCCCTATGGTGCCCAGAATATGATTCACAAATGCTCCATAATGGCTCAATACTGTGGTACTCACACAATAACCCTGTAAAGGAGGGGTTTGCAGATATGTTCACAACTCAAGACGTAAAAACAGGGGAGAGTGGGTATAATGGTGTAATTAGTCACAGGCACAAAAATTGCTTCAGGAAGACACACTTGTACAGAGAGGTTTTTATACTCCCATATTTCTGAGCCATAAAGTGAGCCATTGTGTGCAATGAGGCATTAGGTATTGTATTCTGTATACTTCCAGGAGAGATTATCTTTCCAGAATATTTCTTAACAAAGCACACTGTTTGGCCCGCCCTCTGAACCAGAAGACTCATTGGAGTCTTAACATGACTTCTCCATTTTAGCTTTGTTGAAAGTGTAATTCCCATATACCAAAAACCATTGACTTGCTCCAGTGGAGAATTATCTGACAAAAGGGCCCTATTGGCTCTAACTTCTATCTGCCTGATTTTAAAATTATCAACTACCAATTCTTGCAGAGAACAAAACTCACTAAATTTACCTAAAAGGATCTGAATGTCAATAGGGGGCATATTTACAAGGAGCTAGTGCCGCTGAAATGTCTTCTTTTATTTTACGCAACGGTGGCGCAATCAATGCTCCACACTGCTCCATATTTACAAACTGAAGCATTCGGCCCAATGCCTCAGTTTGTTGAGTCCTGCGTCACATTAAACCTGCACCAGGTATAATGTATGCAGTGTAGGCATTCCAATGTTAGAAGCATAGAGAACTAACACAGTGAAAGTTACAACTTTTCTCTGCGTCACTCTATGACTTGACTGCATCAAAATCCATACTTCTCAAACCAGGTCTAAGGATTGACACAGGGTTTTCAACATGGAACTCACCTCTGTGTTCTGACGCATCCCTGGAGTTGTGTTAGTCTTACGCCTGACTCCAGCGATGCGTCACTTTAGCGCCACAATTTGCATCAGAATTTCTGGCACATCCCTAAATCCTTGTGCTATGGAGCACTGTATTGTAAATACAGTGCATCCATGGCGGTAAACATCCATTTGTACGCGGTCATTACACTGCGTACCATTACTACGCAAGCGTTACAACGCATGTGCCGTAATAACGTGCAGCCATTTCTACGCATGTGTAATGCGGACCACATCGTTGTGAGGAAACTGAGGCGTTTCCTCACAATGACGTGCAACGATCACCGCCCTTATGACGACGCAGGAAGGAGAACAGAGGACATGGGGAGAGAGAGGTAAGAGGGTCTGTTTTTAAGGGTTTAGGGTAGGGGGAGGGTCGTGCGGGGGTAGTCTTTTAGGATTAAGGGTAGTGTTGTGTTTGAGGAGTAGTGTTTTTGGGTTTAGGGTAGTGTTGTGGTGTTACTGTAGTGTAGGGTAGTTTTTTGGGGTTTTGGGTAGTGTCGGGGGGTCGTGCAGGGGAGTGTTTGGGTGTAGGGACTGGACCGGTGGTAGGGAAAGGGTCGTGCTGGGAGTAGTGTTTTAGGGTTTAGTGTAGTGTTGTGGTGTTTGTGTAGTGTAGGGTAGTGTATTAGGGTTTAGGGTAGTGTTGGGGTGTCGTGCAGGGAAGTGTTGTAGTGTAGGGAGTGAACTGGGGGAAGGGTGAGGGTAGTGCAGGGGGTAGTGTTGTAGGGTTTAGGGTAGTGGTGTGATGTTTGTGTAGTATAGGGTAGTGATTAGGCTTTAGGGTTGTGTCGGGGGGTCGTGTAGGGTAGTGTTTGAGTGTAGGGACAGGACTGGGGTCGTGGGAGGGTTGTGCAGGGGGGAGTGTTTTAGGGTTTAGTGTAGTGTTGTGGTGTTTGTGTAGTGTAGAGTAGTGTTTTAGGGTTTAGGGTAGTGTTGGGGTGTCATGCAGGGTAGTGTTGTAGTGTAGGGAGCGGACTGGGGGTCGGGGAGGGTTGTGCAGGGGCTAGTGTTTTAGTGTTTAGGGTAGTGTTGTGGTGTTAGTGTAGTGTTTTAGGGTTTAGTGTAGGGTCGCGGTGTCATGCAGGGTAGTGTTTCGGTGTAGGGACAGGACTGGGGGTTGGGGAGGGTTGTGCAGGGGGTAGTGATTTAGGTTTTAGGGTAGTGTTGTGTTGTTGTGTAGTGCAGGGAAGTGGTTTAGGGTTTAGGGTAGTGTTGGGGGCCGTGAAGGGTAGTCTTTGGGAGTAGGGACATGACTGGGGGTGGGGGTAGGGGCAGGGTTGTGTTGGGGTAGTGATTTAGGGTTTACGGTAGAGTGTTGGTGTTTGAGTAGTGTAGGGTAGTGTAGTGTTTGGGTAGTGTTTTTGAGTTTGTTAAGTGTAGGGTAGTGTATTTGTATTTAGTGTAGTGTTGGGTAAATGTCTGTTTTTATTACAATGCAAGTTTTTAGTTTGCATACATTAACACTTGCAATGTAAAGGTATGCAAACTAAATATGTGCGTAGTAATGGTATTTGCTAAGTAAAAACTGCATATTAAAAAGCTGCGAAGTACTGGTATTAGTATTAACGTGTCATATTCTCCATGGCGCTGTCAGGGCATTTGCAGGAGGAGGAAGAAATCTGATTCATTGATGCCACTGTATCAGTTATTGTTACTATGCCCCTAAGTGAAAAACACACAAGTTTGGCAGTGTACCCCGTAAAGACCTAGCAACCGACCCACTATTCCTAATTGATGTAATAGGATTTCTCCATTAATTGTGTGTGCACACTGTTAACACACCCATTGCTGCAGTGCAATCCAGGACAGGATTATAGCAAGCAAACTAAATCGCAAAGGTGCACCTCTTAGTAACAAGAAGCAATAGACACATCACAAAACATCAAGTCCGTGTCCATAGTATTTTTCATATATTTTCTTCTTTTATTCTCAAAATATTCTTGATACAAGACCACAGCCGACGCGTTTCGTCCAGTAACGGACTTCTTCAGGGCGTTAGAGCCAGAAAGGCGGGCACTCCTAGAGATAAGTCAACGTCGGAGTTCCACGCACTGGGTATGTGTTAAGCCTAAATTGCCCAAGGCTCTTATCCTCTGTATGATAAAGTCAGGATATCTTTTTCTTTAATTGGACAAAGCAAGGTTCATTCATGGGAATAGTACTCTCTACACGAACCCTTCGGGAATGCGCTTCACTACGATAACATGGGCCAACAATAGAAATGGGCAGTCTCCCAATACAGCCTCGACATGGCTACAAAAACGACCTGGAGCAATCTCCTGCAAGACGAAGACGGTATGCCCCTAAGTGTCTTTGAAACTACCCTAATGCAAGTCTCAACAGTGTTTTTGAGTTTCCAGTTCTTAGCAAGCATGACTATCGCAAATGTACACTGAGAACCATTTAGCATTATGACATCAAAACCAAGGCTCTGCGGTTTTGAAGGGTGCAAAATGTATGCCTAGGTTATCAAGATTGGCTAATGTCCTCTTGTCCGTGACATGCTATTACCAGTGGTGGCAGCATGTTTTTTAATTGAAGTCACAGAGCAAGCATTTTTTCTAAACCTCTGCACTGGGCAGTGGCCACTTGCTACATCCTATGCGCTTGGATAGCCCAGCTATATGGTCTAGGCAGGTGGTAATATGAGCCAATGCAGAGTGTGCACTTTATGATTGTTAACAGTGGTTTTCATCTTCTCTTAAGTGCAGGATATTCCTTTGTCAGAATCTATCCTGTACTCCTCTAGAAATGCGGCTCCAAATGGCTAATGGGTGGCAGGTGTGAAGGCTTTTCTCCTCTTTCTGCTTAGATTGTGGGGTTCTCCTTGTGAAGAACCCTAATATCACCTCCTGCTGTCTGCCATCACCTAGAGCCAAAGAGTGTGTCTACTTTGTAAGAAGGTGGACTGACTTATTTAAGCCATCTGAAAATAGTTATTTTGTGACTCAGCCTTGGCCTTGTACACACATCTGTTGTATTCTATTTTACCTGTGTTACGAGATGAGGTTCATTATTCCTCAATAAAAAACAAAGTTTTTACCTCCTGATGGGCATTTTAAATTTGAATCCTACGCTTTGTTTATTCCCAGGGCCAAATATATGTGGGCACCATTCACACCACTGTGTTTCATTTGATATAATCTGATGTTCCTATTTCTGTTTGATGTGTATAAAAGTTGGTAAATGAAAAGCAGTTTGGAAAATGTATATGACTTCTGTTTAGGTTATGATTTGCATGATGACGTTACAATGGTTTCAATTTGATAAGTTTAGTTATGTCATTAGATCTCAGAATTTCAAACTGTGATGCAAATAGAATCGGGCCCCCTTAATGAATTAACATTTTTGGTATTTGATGAAAAAAAGAAATGCTTCCTAATGAGATTGGTAAAAAGATTTTTTCTGGCCAGATGAATTTTTACAACTTGAAAAATGTTCTAGTCATTGAGACAGGTAAGAAGCAGTTGAGTTAACATTAGATAGTCCAAAAGACAAAATATCAAATTTACATGGTTGTAAGACTCTGTTTTGTTACTTTTGTAGAAAGTGAATGATATCCACTGATGAAGGTATAGTTTTGTCCAGAAATGTGTTGACATTGATTATATGTAACTTGAATGCTATGTTTGAAGACTTCATTAAGGTTTGTTGAAAGAAAGTTCAATTGAATTTACACACTGATAGTTATGAAATTAAATGGATGTGTTTCTTCAGTGGCGTGCCACATATGTATAATTCAGAGAACCAGCAAAAAAAGTTCTAATTATGGGCTGTTGTGGATGGCAGACTAAATTTCAAAATACTTTGAAAATGTATAAACAAATCAACTCAAAACACTGTGCAGAAGCAGTATATCATGTTTTACACTTTAAATATGATCCAAACTCCAAGAGAGGTAAAGGAATCCATTGTATCTTTTTTGGCCTTTGTCAAACCAACTGGTAAACTGAGGCTGCATGAGATTGGGACTGCCCTCTAACACCTCGTCAGCCTCCACGAATCCAAGGGAAGTAGGAAAAAGGCAACAGGTGGTACACCTGTTTTTTACCCCTTTGTCATTGTAGACCGAAAAGAAGAGGCAGATTATGTTGTATCACCTGCCCCAACCCTGTGTCTCTTTTAGGTATTCAATTACAAGTACTGCACCACCTCTTGCTCCCTCCTTCTGCTTCTTTCGGGCCCCAAGATAAGATGGAAGACCAGGAGTCAAGCTTAGTCGTGGTAGATGCTCTTGCGAACCAAAATGACTAAAACAGAAGCAGACAATGCTTGAATAGGGGAGCATAGAGAGAATAAATAGATACATTGACTAAGGTGCACATATATTCCTCTGTGTGTTGTTGAAATGGAAGAGAACAGATGGATGGAAGTGAAGGTGACAGGACAACACAAACATGCATTTATAAATTGTGGCATGGGATAGTTAGGAGCTATGGCACAAAGGCAGTTAGTTGTGAGTGTGATGATACTCAGTTTGTTTCTTTATGTGTGATGGGGAAGTTCGCAGAAGGATGTTGGGAATGGTGGCAACTCTGAGAAAAGTATGGATTTGGAATGGTAGCAGAAGATAGATAGACAGACAAACAGAGAGATAGATAGATCAATTTTCTTTTTAATTGAACATTTATATTTAGAATCAAAAAGGAAAATAAATATTACAGTCATTAAAAGAACGAGAATGATGTATAAAAATACAGAGTTTAGCAATTAATGGATAAAATAGTAATATTAAAATACAAAGCTATAAAATGTAATCAATAGTGAAATGTAAAGACGTGAGCAAAATACATGTCCAAAAATAACCGATTTTATATTTTATACAAAAAGGAAAGAGAAGAAAGAGAGAGTAGAGGATAAAAAGAAAAAGAAGATGAAAGAAAGAAAGAAAAGAAATAAAGAAAAGGCAAAAGAGAGAGGTATAGAAGTTAGGATAGAGATGAGTGCAAAGACAAAAAGGTAGTGAAAGGTAACCAGAGTAAACAGATCTAATTTTCCGAGATAACGACGAAGAAGAAACAAGATATTCTATGCTCATCACAAATAGGTTTCCACCATGTTAACAGACATAGTTTAGAATGATCTCTCCTGCAAGTAATTATAACTTTAACAGCAAGCGTAATAAAAAGACCAAATAACATCAGTTTCGGAGAATGGTCATAAAAATAATCAGCTATGGTTCCATGAAAAACATTCTGAATTGATAAAGGAATACTACATTGGAATTTCGTTGAATTTTTTAGACCAATTAGATTTCCAAAAATTAAAAACATTAGGGCAATAGTATATTAAATGAAGTAACGTACCATTGGCGGAAAGACAGGACCAACATAAAGGTGAAGTAGATGAGTCAATCTTATTAATAGAAGTGGGTGTAGAAACAGTTCTATTATACAAAAAAAATGAAGATTGAGTAATATTGGCAGCTTTGGAGGTAGTGAAAATATTATGCCATAATTTATCCCATAGTTGAATAGAGAGCACCACAGGAAGGTCTGGCTCCCGTGTCAATTTAATAGAGGATTTAAGTCTACCGGGAATAGCAGCAGATAAGAGCTTGTAAATGAAGGATGCTTTAGGATTAGAATCACAAGCAATATTATATAGAGGTGTCAAGGGAGTAAACGGTGTAGAGTCAGGAGGAAAGTTATTGGTTAGTAAAAAAGATTGAAGTACAAGAGAAAGTTTAGAATATTGGGATAAGCAGGAGTTGGGTAAACTATAGCGCTCTTGTAGGGAAGCAAAAGGGAGAACAGAATTTTCGGAAATTAATTGATGAGCATATAGGATACCCTTTTCTTTCTAGTGTTTAAAATAGAATGACTTATGATGAAACTTAATAAATGTTTTATACAAAATAGAGGAAGCAAGAAAAGCTTGATAAAAATCAGAGCCATGGGTAAACAGCGAATGCATTAAACGTTGGGAATATTTTAAATTGGGGTTTTTGGAAATAAACGTACAGTTGGTCATATACATAACCTCATGAAAAGAAAATTCATGTAATAAAGAATGTTCAAAGGTGATCCAGCTAGGTGTAGGGGAGTCTTGATAATTTCTAATCAATGCATACATTTGCTGAATTAAAAAAGCAGTATGATATAACTTGAAATTAGGGAATTCCCCCTTCATTTTTAGATCTAATTAATTTAGTTAAGGTAATAGGAGCATTGTATTATTCCAGAGAAATTTAGTACAAAGGGAATTAATTTGGGTAAAATAATAATTAGGAATTTTAAAGGGTAACATAGAGAGTAGAAGACGACATGAGGTACAATCATCATTTTAATAGTGTCCAATCTACCCCACCAAAATATGTGAAGAGGGGACCAAGAAGAAAATACATTTTGAATTTTACGTTTTAGAGCATTAAAATTATGAGAGAGAGTATGTGAAATAGTGGAGGAGAACCAGACACCTAATTATTTAATCTTGGAAGGACACCACATAAAATTGGTATTATAAAACATAAACTGATTGCATAAGGAATTTAATAGTAAAATCTCAGTTTTAGAGAAGTTTACTCTATAACCAGATATTTTAGAATATCAATCAATCTCTTGTAAAAAGGGAGGACAGGGGGATAGATAAATAAACCAAAACATCGCCCGCATAAGCAGAGAGTTTGGTTTCCAGAGAGTCATGTTGGAAACCTGATATAGATGGATTACAATGAATACGTTCAAGAAAAGGTTGCAGGCAAAGAAGAAATAGTAGAGGGGAAAGGGGACAACCCTGTCTAGTGCCTCTATGTAAGTTAAAATAAGGGGAAAAGCATTCCATGACAACAACACAAGCGTTTGGTTTTGCATATAGCAGTCTGATAAATGAAATACATTTAGGGACAAAACCAAACCAATGGAGAGTTTTAAACAGAAATTGCCAATGTATTCGATCAAATGTTTTTTCAGCATCAAGAGATAATGCAGCAAGAGGGGAAGGGTTGTTTTTCCCCAGTGTAAGGATATTAGAGCACATCCTAGCATTGTCAGAGGTGAGTCTACCTTTTATAAAACCAGCCTGATCAGATTTAATAAGTAGGGAGATAATATCTTCTGATCTAGAGGCAAGAAGTTTTGCCAAAATTCTACAGTCATAATTAATTAATGAGACTGGACGATAATGTTTATCATATTTAGGAATGATAACAATAAGGGCATCTAAAAAAGAGCCTTCAGGTTTAGATTGTAATAAAAAAGAAGTAAAGAGTTCAAGTAAGTTAGGAGCAAGAATAAATGAAAAAGGAAAAAATAATCCAATGGAAAAACCATCTGAGTCAGTAGATTTGGCTTTCTTTAAAGGTTCAATAGCATCCAAAATCTCCTGGAGAGTTATGTCCTCTTCAAGGGTAGCCAGAATGTCCAGTATTGAAGGACGATTAGGACGACCATTGAAAAATATTGGATATTATATTCAGAAGGATGAGAATCTTCCGTATATAATGATTCATTATAGGATTGAAAGGTGTTAACAATATCAGAAGTCTAATATAGTGTTTGTGTGGTAATTTCAAATGGGTCCAATAGTTTTCTTTTCCGGTTTAACTTTTAGATAATTAGCCAACATTTTACCAGCTTTATTTTGACCCCCATGGTATTTAGATTTAATTTTGAGGAGGATGTTACATGCATCAGCAGTAGTCACTTTATTCAGGGAGGATTTGGCTTTGATAAGATCCCGCAAATGGGAGGGGGATTTAGAAGTAAAGTAAGTATGTTCAAGAGTCTTGATGTGTTGTAGATTGGAGTGGTATTGGGAGGTCAATATTTTTCTTTTTAGCAGTGTAACCAATGGTAACAGTCCTATACGAAGCTTTAAAGCCGTCCCAATTGTTATGAATGGAAGTGTCAATAGATTTATTACATTGAAAACAATCTTTTTAATAAAAGAGGTGGCTTCCAAAATAAAAGTTTGATCGGCTAGCAAGGAATTGTTAAATCTCCAACGAGCATGTTTGGTATTATTAAGGGATAATTCAAATCAAGATAAAACGGGGCATGATCAGAAATGAAAATAGAGCCAATTTCTGATGATTGAATAGAAGGGAGTAAAGATTTAGAGACTATAACATAAGGAATTCTAGACATAGTATGGTGAACATTAGAAAAAAACGAAATTCATATGTATCAGGGTTACAAGTTTTCCATACATCATAGAATGGACGAGAGGCAATAGCAGATTTAAAAGCTTTATGTGACAATTCAGGTTTAAATTTGCATTTAGATTTCCTATCAGAAAATAGGTCTAACCAAACATTGAAGTCACCTTCAACATTATTATTAGGATAAGTAATTGAGGATAGTTTTAATTTAACATTATGCCAGAAGTCAGGGTCAGATTTAACAGGGCCATAAATATTGAAAAAAGCGATTTGTTTCTTAAAATTAGTAGCACTACGCAATACCCATCATTCATTTGTATCACATTCAATTGATAAAACTTGGATATTTAACGATTTATGACATAAGATAGCTCCACCACCCTTACGATAGACAGCAGGAGAAAAGACAACTTGACCCACCCATTGACGCTTAAGCTTGAGCGAATCAACATCATTACATTGAGTTTCTTGCAAAAAAGCTATGTGTATGTGACAAGTTTAAAAAAAGGTGAGAGTACCTTTTGACATTTGAAGGGATGACTCACACCACAAAAGTTCCAAGAGATGACTTTAAACATGTTCTTAGGTATAGAAAAGGGTACAGGAACTGTGATGAATTCAGCAAAAACAATAAAGGAAACAGGAAGACACCATACATCAACAATTGGATAACATGAAGATACTGCTAAAATAATAGAGAAGAGAAACAAATGAACACTCATACAATTATAGAGAGAGTAGTGAGGAAAAGAAGTAAAAAGGAATGTGGAATAGGATAAAAAATATAAAAAGAAAAGAAAAAGAGGTATTAGAATAAGAAAAGAATGAAGTGACAGATCAAGGACAAAAAGCCACATCTGAAGTAAAAAGGAAGGAAAATGAGTACCACGCAGTCAGAACCAAAAGCAAGAATGGCAACAGAGAAAAATAAAGAAGGTCGAAATAATTATGCCATATTGAATAGATTCAAAGTTAGGTAGAAAAGAGAGAGAGGCCATGCATAACTTACAGTTTAGGAGCATTGCGTATTGGTATCCATAGGTTGGTTCATAACATTTTGTAGGAAAATTTTAATGTAACTGGATCTTCAAAAGATTGAGAGACTCCCTCATAGGTAATTTTACAGAGCCAAGGATGCAGAACGCGATAGCACATGTTCAAATGTCTCAGTTGTGGACGAAGGGCTAGGAATTATTGGTTGCATTGGAGATATCTTGAGAGATGAAGATGTTATGGCCAGACCATACAAGACGACATTTTCCCCTGGCGGCTTTCTAGACATGCATCAAATCAGAAAATTCTAAAAAGAGCATTATGATGCCAGGAAGTCAAGTAGATTGAGGCTGGAGAGGACCCGGACAGTGTGCTCGATGAATATTTAGGGGAAAAGAAGACTAGAAGATCAGGTAGAAATATTTTCAAGAATGTCAGAAGGTCAGGGCTTTCAACGTTCTCAAGTAGACCATAAAGGCGAAGATTATTCCTTCTATTGCTGTTTTCAAGACCTTCAGTATGAATTTTAAGTTTTTGAAATTCCTGTTCCAACATGGGAATTTTGGTAGCCATATCCTGAAGGTGACCTACATGTTGTTCCATGTGTAGCATTTTGCCTTCTATAACAACCCACCAATCTGCAATTTGTCGTAGTTTTCATTGGCAGTATTCATAAAAGGTTTAGGGGCATGTACCTCATCCAAGATAGTGTCTAAAACAAGATTATGAGATGACTGGAACGGAGATGGAGGGTCATTTTTAGGCTTAGTGCCAGAAGATGATGGCTTTGTAGTAATTTGGGAATCACTAGCCATTCTAATAAAACGCACAAATTGCTGAGTGAGCTTGTGAAAGGACTGAAGTCTGCCCATACAACAAGAAGAGGTGAGTGAAATCCATTGCAGTGATAAAGAACAAACTTCAGAAATGCAAGCAATGTGTTAAGGAAATGACAGGTCTTAGTGGGTCCATTATGAATATACCTTGACATTTGAAAAGCTAGTCTTTGATATCTCTACAACTTTAATGCTCTTTAATGAATTTACATGATCTTTGCCAGATGTTTTGAATGTACAGCTTACTCTTGACATTTTTCATTTGTGTAGATTTGTCAAAGAAGGGGAGCAAAGATGTGTTTATCTGCTAATACTTGTGGAACCCCTTTACGACTTCACTTAGTTTTCTAGAAGGAGGGCAATGTTTAAAGGAAAAGCAATAACATGCTCACATGCTAGTAAATTTGGTAATGGTTATTGACTCTGCATGAAATTTGGCAGGCTGTTAGCAAATTATGACCAACGGGGGGTGGGAGGGTTAAAGTCAAAGGAGTGTAAAAAATAATTGATTTGCTAATACGTTTTCAAATAGTTTCATGGATCTGCATGGCACTTGGCAGACAGCATGTTTACCTTACTCTTTATATTTTGAGATTCATGCAAATCTGACTAGCAGTTCAAGAGGGTGTCAAAAAAGTTTTCATTTGCTGAGAATTTGGGCTCTATTTAAAGAACCTGTATGTAATTTTATGGTTAAGTCTAGTGCATTGATTTCAGGTTTCTATAAGATCCAATAATGGGAAAGGAAATCAAAGGGAATTAACAAAATATATAACTGGCTATTAACCTCTTCCATGCTCATGACGGCCGGGAGCTGTCACGCGTTACGGTGGGCGTGTATCCGAATCCCCGCCCACTAATGGAAACGCCCGCACAGTGTGGAAATTCCGCGTGCACGGAAGGGGTTAACATTGGTGTTATTTTGTCAATATGCTCACAATTTGGCAGATAGCTTATTTAATGTTTGACTTATTTCTTGGGTTTCTTGCAGATCCACTAATGTAGGAATGTATAAAGGGAAGGAGCAAAAGGTGTTCATTTGCCAATAAATTAGGCACCCATTGACAAATCGCTCAAAATTTGTCAGGAGTTTATGTGCTTAGTTCTCAATTGTTAAGCAAGTTAAGCTTGGATGCATACGAGAGTGGGAGAAAGTCATCTTCAGCCATCATCTCTTATGTCCTGCGTATAGTGACAGTGATCAAAGCACATATTTGTAAGTCCTCTCTGCATAGTACAGCTAATAACTGATTACCTAGTACCCCAAATGTCCATCTATCTGATGAAAAAATAAATGCATATCTTTTTATTTTAGGGTGTTATGGCTTGTGTGCCACATGACAATGAGAGTGTGTTGTGCGTTCCATGTCTGTGCTGTTTAACATAACAGTTGATAAACAGTTGACAAACAGTGAAAATGGTACATATATTATGTGTAACGTGAAATTAAATATGTTGGTGTGTGGCATTTTGTGTGTGAGTGGGTGTGTGATTATGGTCTACCAGGGTGCAGTCAAATGTTGGAGTGTGTATATGTGCCTTCTGTGTATGTTTTCTGTTCATAAAAACTGAAAATGATACACAGTGGTCTGGTGCAAAGTAATATATGTGTTTGGGGGTAGTCAAGAGTGTTTGTGTGTGTGTGGGTTTGAGAGGGTATTAGTTGTGTGCTGCTAGAATTTGCAGTCAGAAGTGTTAACAAACTTGAAAGAGGTGCCACATGACTCAAAAGTATGGTAAGGGAGTATGAGTGCAGGTGAAGTTTTGTAGTCACAAATTTTTATATGTGTGTTTGTATGTGGGAGTGTGTATGATATGTAGGGTGTAGTGGGGAGTTTGTAGATGGGAGTGTATGTGTACATTATTTTGTAGTTGAGAGCGTAGGTGTCACTGTGTATTATCAAAAGTAGTCACAAACTTCAAAGGGGTACCAACTGAATTAAAAGTATATCCACACTCCACCCATAATCAATGACTCCCCATAACACATTGGGGCATATTTACTAGGAAATGGAGGTGCGTAGCATTAGCCACCTTGGCTTAACACCACGCGTCGCCACGTCCATAATGCAGGGCTGCACATAATTTGCAAGGAAACAATGAAGCCCTGCATTTCCCCCTGCGCTGGCACAACGCAGACACCCTTGCACCATAGTGCTAGGGTGCCTGTGATGTGGTAGAAGACTGTTTATGTTTAGGAAGGTGTGCCTTCCTGCACATAAACAATCTTAAATGCCATTTTGAAACTTCTACGTGTGCTGCTTAACCTCTTGCGTGCCCCGCCCTTTCCCCGCCCTGTGCCGGGCTTTCTATTAGCGGGCGGGGTTCATGACGAGATCGTCTCGTCATGGGCACAGCGCAACCGCGGCCCATGACGAGACCATCTCGTCATGAGCACTGAAGGGGTTAATGCTTAATTACAATCAATGGCCTTTTTCTGTTTCTATGTGTACTGGACAACGCAGCACACATAGAAACAGCTAAAATGAGGAGAAATTAAGCATTTCTCCTTATTGCGCCTGATTAAGACCAGGTTTTGTCTGGTCTTAATTTTGGTGCTGTCCCATATTTACGGTGCCCTTGTAAATATGGGACAGTGTTAAAATCTATGGGTGTTGCGGTTGAACGCCCACCGCAACACCCATTGCCCACCCCTTTCCTGCTAAGTATAGCGTGAAATGGGGCCTTAATTACAAGGCAGCGTTAAGCCACAAAAAGTTACATTGTAGTGGCAATAGGGGCTTGTAAATATGCCCCATTGTATTTCAAACTTTCTCAAGTACTAACAAGAGTTGGAGTTAAAGTTAACTTAATGCAGCATATGGAGGTAGCAACTTAACTCATCAATTTCCTGACCTTTTAGGTTTATGATGAAATTACTGTTAACATATTAGGCAACTTTAATTCAATTTTTTGACGAATTTGTTTTTTTTATGTTTAAAAATATTTTAACATTTCTGCAAAATGTGTGTATAGTCAAGGGTATGGAGTGTATGATATCAGTGCATCAGGCAATATCAGTATCACATGGAATGTGTGAATGCATGGAGCATTTGTCTCGGGCACCGTGGAGTTTTTATATCAGCTATGTGTGTCAGGCGTAATAGTATATATGAGACTGAGTGTATGTCAGTTTGAGTCTGTAGCTATAGCTAGAATTCAGAAGTGTGTGGGACTGTGGACCATATTCATGGAGACAATAGTGTTTCAGAAGAATCTGTAAGGACTTAGGAGAGTGTATGTGTGAGTGTGTGTGTGTTTCAGGAAGGGAGCCAGGATTGCTTGTTATTAGTCTAAGTGTATATAGAATCATGAATGTCTTTAACTTGTGTGTGACGGACGTTGTGAAGCCTGTATACTTGTATATGTCTTTTGGGTATGTGAACCAATCTAAGTGTATATATGGTCCGACGTGTGTGTTTTATGAGTTTGTGTGTGTCAGCAGTGTGTCTTTAAAACTGTGTAGCATTGCATGTTTATCTCTTGTAGTGTGTGTGTTGGGTGCTGCAGAATGTGTATATCCATCATGTGTATCTGGAATCTACATCAGTCTGAGTGTATATAGAGTCATATGTGTGTGTGTGTTTTTTTGAGTGTGAATGTCTGAAATCAGGAATGTGTGTTTTTTAAAAGTGTGCACAAATATCCTTATCACAGGGGCTGTGTCTGTGCTAGTTGTCTGTATTTCCAATGGTGTAGGTATTGAGTGCCATGGAGTGTGTAAACTTGTCATGTATGTTGGACCAGTGCACAATGTATCTGACTTGTGTTGTTAAATGAATCAGAGAAGTGTGTCAGGTGTGGTGTGTTCGCATGTAGTTTCCATGTGTTGGTGTGTGTGTATCTCATGTGGATTATGTGAAGCATGGTATAGTTGGCTATCTGTCTTTAGTATAGGCTGTGCCATTCGCAATTTTCTCGTGTTCATATTTCATTACAGTGCTGGGACTTTCAACATAGTTGTACGTCTTTAGGTACACAAAATAACACTTCCAAAACTACTCAAATTTTTTTTCACCTAACCAATAAAATGCATCAAATAACCAAAAGACCACTGTTCTGTAAAAATGTGGGGACCATCTTTTAAGCAGTTTCAGAGATGTACAGAGAAAATGGTTCCTATGGAAATCCTATTTTATTGGTGATGCAAAAACAGGTTTGGGACACCCCATATGACTTTTGAGCGGTCCGGCCAATCTGCACCAAATATACTATACTCTAAGACTCCCCTACAAGAATAATTTTCTGAGCTTGGTGCCAATTTCTTAGTGGGAGCCAACGTTATAAAGGATGCCAAAAAGTGTATTTTCTATGGAATGCGGTGTCAACTTTAATTGCAGAGGCGAGACTGCACCTCTGTTACCAAAATATATTTTGTCAGAAAAGCACATCAGTAGCAATCTTTAGGGCGGCCCCATTATTATTTTAGGAGATTGTGTGGAAATTATTTAGAAGTACACCACACCATGTCCCTGCAGCATTTATTTTGCCTGTTTCTGAGGAGTGCCTTGAGGGGGGTGTAAGGGATTCTGTCGGTCACAAACACCATGACATCGTGTTGGGTAAGACTCAAGGGAGGGGTGTATTTTCCATTTCGGGCTTCAAGTGACTTGACCCTTTTGTTAGAAGCAAACACCATTTTTGGTATTTACCCCCATATAATTCCATACATCTAGTTTAATATACTAGATTGTAGACCAGGTTTTCGTGTGCCCTCTCCTTCTCTTGTCTTTCATCCTCAATCTTTTAATCGCAAAACAATGCAAACGCGCTGAATTCTCAGAGCAGTATTATCAGTTCTACAGCTCTGATTTTGTATTGACTATAAATCTCATTCTGTCAAGTCCCCATTGTGTGAACCTTTTTCATTTTCATTCTAACCATCTGCATGTGAATACTGCACATTTCATGTTATCTGACAGGAGTGAATTCATAGGGAGCTGAAATTATGGTTTATCTCTGAATATTAAGAATTCCCATCTGTTCTTTTCTAGGTTAAATACGTCCTTATTTCGCATGCAGGTCGGCCGCAGAAAATAAATTGTCTTTTTCAATCTGGATTACGAGTCTGCGTCTGTCGCCCCCATTTAAAAACCCGAATCAGAAGCTGTTTTATATATTTTTTGTTGGAGGAATATCTCTACGTTCCATTTCCTTTTTTAATAATTGAACACAAATAGCTCATCTCGATTACTTATTAACGTGAGGTGGGGTGGTGTGGGAAAGAGTTTTAGAAATGCAGATAAATGAATGACTAAAGTGGCAACTAATTCGTTGTGACTGAAGAACATTTCTCTGACTTCTACAGAGGCCGCAGATCAGATACATTTGTACTTTTTTATTGATTTATTTTTTGAGCAGCATGTGCGCAGGCCTAAAGCCAGAGGGTTGTTGTTTGTGAGGTATGGCCATAAGGAACAACTGCATGATAAATTGGGTATTGGGGTCGGACAGTGTTACGTTGTGCCCTCCCCGTTATTTCATTTCAAAAGCAGCACAGCATAGTGAGAAAAACACGCAAAATATTTGTTGGTGTTTTTGAAAAGTATTATTCTACCTTTTTTTTTTCTCGTAGAATTATATAGAGCGAACTTGACCCTAAGGTATCAGAGCGCTTTATTGAGCACCAGTTACCTTATACAAGGACAAATACTTATTTTGTAGACACAGGGAGATTGAGAATTTGCCCAGAATCACAAGATGTTGTCTATTATTGCTGAGACTGCTGCGATAACTACCGCTCACACTAGTTAGCGGCAGTTTTCTTACCACTGTGTACCGCTGAAAACTATTGCCTTGTTAGCGACGTATTTACAAGACATCGCTACTTGGTGATAGCTTCAGGAATTCTGGCGTTAGCGGGCGAAAACTAACGAAAGGCCCATTAGCAGAAAATAAAAGCATGTTAGTCAGCCCAACGTGAGTTATTTTTGCCCCTATAGCTAAAATAGCCTATCAGTTGACCTCCAATAAAAATAGGCAACAAAACAATGGGAATGCAAAATAGAGCTTCCAGGGCCAAGTGCAATACAGTTCAACAACCCCCTCAAGCCCCCCAACATCCAGGATGACCAGCCAGAGTCCCAGGGGAAGAGGAAATGGAGGGCTACATCCATGAAAAGAGGCGCATCGCGGTGCAACACCAGTGATGCATCAATTCTCACTGCACACTCTTCGCAACACCAAAACCTTGAAAGAGACAACAGTCCCTGGGGACCGGAGGCCTCGCTGGTCCTGCGTCTGGAGCCTGGATGCCTCGCTGCATCTGCATTGGGAGTTTGAAGTCCTAGTTGGACCTGTGTCTGGAGCCTGGAGTTGGATGCGGAGGTGTTGTGGAGTCGATGAGCCGTGGCATTAGAAATTGAGGTGCTGTGATCGCCCTTACCTGGTGGTGAAGTCTGGCAGGGCACACAGAACACGTTGCTGACCTGTGTGAGAAGACTGCCTTGAGACCCTTGGAGCTGTGAATGGTAGAGGCGCTCCTGCGCACCAACGTACAGAGGTCTGCATTTCATACTACGATCCACCACTACACCGGGGTGCACAGATAGGATTACCAATGGTGGGCGGTGCCTCTCTGCATCACAGGCCCGATGATTGTGCGTTGGCTGGACGCTATTGAGGGTGAGGCCACCGAGCTACAACTTCACGTCTATGGGGGCCCTGCTTCATCACCTACATCGGGAAGTTCCCCAGCGGACTTGGCGGTCACTGCTGTACCCAGGCTTGTGAAATCCCACTTGGCTGAGGCTCCTGCTGGCTGAGTCACAGATTTGGAGAGAGTGCAGCTAATTGCACCACACTGTCAATGTCCAGGTAAGGAGAGGGTGGGACGCATAGTAGAGGAGGACCGTGGGTCGAGTCGCCCAGGCGTAGCACCTGATGTGATGCACCCCCAGTGGCGGCTCATCCGCAATGATGAAAAAACATCACCCCACTGCTTTCAAGCAGACTCAGGAGAGCAGGAGCAACTAACACACGAGACCCGGCCTCGGGGTAAGATGTCTTTCATTTAAATTTTTACAACACCCGCTCACACACAAACCCCTGCATCCTCACCCCATCCCGTGCCCCTTCCGGGCATTTCCCACCTGCCAGCTGTCCAGTCCCCCCTACTGGACTTCTCTATGGAGGGTGCTGTGCACCCCTGTGCAGTGGGCGTACCACTGGTGTGCCAAAGGTATATATGACGTTACAACGCATAACATTACATCGCATTCCATTACAATGCATTCTAATACCACGCATATTGCAAAAGTAGGGAAAGTGCTGGATAGCGGAGATTATAACATTACTATTCTCACTTCAGTGAGTGCAACCTTAAAACACACCCTGAACCCTAACATTCATCTTTGACCCTCATAACACACCCTAAAAATCATATTTGACTCCAAAACACACCCCGAATTTCTCTGACCCCTGAAACCCATAGACACCTTAAAACTTAAAAATCACCATTACTAACCTCACAATGGGCTGGAATGGAATGCGATGTAAAGGCACCTGTGATGTTGTAGTTTTGTTGTAAGGGAATTACGATGTAATGCCTGCGTTGTAATGGGCGTCTCCTGTGCCAAAGGCAAGCCATAGGCAAGCCTGTCTGTGTCCGTCTGCCACTGGACAGCACTCAGCAGCAAGGCCCCTTCCTCTTGGACACTCCACCGCTACCACACCAGCACCCTCCTCACCATCAACACTGGATGCCACATCGCCTGCCAGGACCAACCTCTGCTCCGTACCAGACATTGCCATCACCATCACTGACGGCTACTAAATCACCCGCAAAGACCACCCCAACCGCCCAGGAGGAGGCATTGCCATCAACTACAGAAGCACACTCCGACTGACCATGCACTCCAATGACCCAACGGTGACCATGGAAACCTACAACTTCCAGATTCAGGCCAACCCCATCCTCTGTGGCACCCTCATCTGCATTCCCCGCTGGCCATGGACCCCCATTATCTAATACCATTGTGGACCTCATTGCACCCCAGGCTCTCCCATCCACCGACGACATCCTACTCGGTGAACTCTACTTCCACCTGGACAACACCAGGGACCAGAACACGGCCCCTTCCTGGGGAAGCTCGCCAACATCAGACTCAAGTAGCTAGTCACCGCAGAGAGCCACATAGCAGGACACATGGTTGAGCATGTCTCCTCCGCCGGCAAGAACTTCAACTACAACCACACCACCGGACTCTCCAGGACCGACCATCATTGTATACATCACGTCTTCACCATGCCCACCGTACACCACCACCATCATCGCCCCCTCACACTCGGATCAAGGTCAGCGACGAACTTCTTGTCAACTCCCTCAGCTCCACCACTCCCCCAACGCTTACAGGCGATAACAAAGCAACGCGCAACCGCCACCGATGGATCTCAAACTGCGCTGACACCCCGGCACCCCTCAAGAAAAGACCAGGCAAAATCTAGCACCACATTGCACCGTATTTGCAAAGTGACACATGTACGCATGTGCGTGACCTTGTGAAGCCCTGTGCCATATCATAACTGCATCAGGTATGATGTATGCAGGGTGTGCGTTCCCAGGTGACAAGGCCTCATAGTAGCGGCACAGTGAAATCCATCAGATTTCACTGCAACAGTTGTAGGATGGCACTGCGTCATTACCTTATGCCTGCCTGATGGCAGGTGTAAGGGTAACGCAGTGCCACATGGATAGGCTGGCCCCATGCATTGCTGGAGTTGCCTCATGCTTATGACACAACTGCAGCAATGCATGACTTTAGGGCAGACAGATACATCAGGATTCAAACGTATGTCATTACCTGCATCATGGAGCGCTGTCTATAGAATTCATTGCATCCATAGTGTTGCAAGAAGGGCGAAGTGAAAAGTGTTGTAACGCTGTCTTGTCCCGTCGCTGCAACCCTTTTCATGACTGAGGCCCAGGAATGGGCACTATCTTACTGATGGTGTGCATTCCTGCCCTGTAGTTTTGTCGCAGGGCTGCTCAGCAACATTGCTTGCAGCGCTGTCCAGCACCAAAACCTGCTGAGATGAGTCACCAAGTTTTATCTCAATTTTTAAGACCAGCTATTTTCTTGTCTTGAAAAACTGCCTCTAACTGCAGTTAGAGGGAGTTTTATGGGTCCTCCTACCATCAAGGATTCCCTTGTACATGTTGTGCAGTGGGGTGAGTGGCAATTTTTGCACAGGAATGCCACCCTTGCATGTCATTATTACTAACAGAAGTGGCAATCTTTTCTATGGATGTTTCTGCTGGAAAATTGCCGCTAATTGAGGTTAGCCACAGCTTCTACTTATGGTGATGTAAATATCGCCGCAAAACCATCAGAAAAGTGACGCTAAGGTGGCGTTAACTCCTTGTACATATGGCCCCCTGGTTCCCCAGATTGGAGTTCGACCGCAACCATTTGTGATAAAAAGTAGAAAACGGTGAAAGCACAGTGACTCAAGCGCATTGGCGATTTTATGGAACCGTGTATCAAATGATGTTGCAGAACTACTGCTGTCCAGTAAAATTGATAAAAGCTGAATGAGAACCTGACAGCGAGGATCCGGTATGGCATGACAGGTGAATTGTTTGATATATTTTCCATTTCTGGAGGGGAGCACCAAGGCTGTACCCTGGACCACTTCTTTTAGCAACCATCTGTGCTCAACCCTGATGAAAGCCACTAGGTGTCAACCGGATGATTATGCAGGCCCCTGTGCCCCTGAGCTGGCACTGCTTCATGCAAATGAAGTGGTACTCATGGCACAGACCCCCTGCGGGTTTGTGACTGTTGGTGGAATCCTACATATCCTTCATGAATGAACTTGACCTGGTCCCAAACTAGGAAAAATCACATATTGTGGCATGTGGATCAGGCAGGAAACCTATGACCAAATTAATGACTAGGGGGAACCCACTGGGAAACGTGAACATTTTAATTACTTTGGGGTCACATTTAGCAGCGGGGGTCTTGGCACTCGCAGATCAGAAACTCTTGTTTAAAGCTTAACAGAGCGGCTGGTGCTTTATTTGATTTGCCTCCGGGTGCTGGAAGGGGCACAGTATCTCCTATTCTGAATATTTTTAATGCTCAGTACGTTTATTTGGCTCTCTACTGGGTGGGAGTTTGAGGAGGAACCCATATCTGTAGGTGTAGTCTGCATTTATCCCCTACGAGCTCCCATTGTATTCTGCATTCAGTGCTCAGCCTTAGGTATATTACAGACATGGCTTGGCTTGACCGCTTCTTTTATGGGTTAGTGTGTGAGCCGAAACTGAGGTTAACGTGAACAGGGAAATCCTTTTGGATTCTTTGGATTTAGACAAGACCCTCTCAGGTCCTTGGTTGGCTTATGCACGCAAAACTTGTGAAGCTTTGAATGTACCACATATGTTTGACACACCGCATATAATTATGAAATCTGATAAGAAGATGCTACAGTTACGATTTTTAGATTGATGCAATTCCCAGAGCCTAGAAAATGCAAAAAGAGGACCATCAAAGAGTACCCTGGGGCATATTTACAAGGAGGCGATAGAAAATTATCGCCGCTTGTGCGGCTGTTTTCGGCCGAAAAGCGGCGATAATTTTATCGCCTAATTAGCAAGGTCACGCTAACACGTGAAACCTTGCTTTAGCGCTCAAAATCTTAACGCCCAGCTTTGCATCTCTAATGAGATGCAAAGTGGGTGTTCCTGACCTAACATCAAGCGCTAGATCTCCTCCCACTGCCTTACCATTAATGCTGGTCTTGGCAAACATCCCAGTCTTGAGGGAAGGCCAGAAAGAATCAACAGAGCAGCTGGTGGATAAATCACTCTTTTGGCTGAACAAGTATGTTGGTATGGGGACAGAAAGAAATGGTTGCTAAGCCCGCCATATTATAATGGCCACAAGAGTGGGTTGGATGGGTACCTCACCCAAAAATTCAAAGGAGACTGTATAGTGATCAATTTTAATGATCGGCAAGTGGTGAACCATTTGAAACGTCAACTTCATAATGTAGTACTCCCTGGCACTCAGATTTTTGCTCTGGACTTTATTCTATACCCCAGCCCCCTTAGGTAATGCAGGACCTTATAGTTATGCCTGTGGAAGGCACAGAAGTCAGCAAACTACTATGAATGCTCTGGGCAATTTGGGGAGTTCTAACTGGGAAGTAGCAAATAGATTTGCTCCTTTAGCAGGGCTTGATTCCTGCAACTGAATACCCACAGTAGTTATACCCCAAACATGGTCGGAACACACCTGGGTAAAAACCTGTAAGGAAGTAAGTTTTGCAGGGGATACAGAAGGGGATGTTGAAAGATGGATGAAACTAGTCTCCTGGAACATTGCAAGTATTAAGGGGAAGGAGAGGAATATGCACTGGCTGGCAGTTTGGCAAAAATATGATATCATTTGCTTACAGGATAACAGGGCAACTGATTAAATCGCTATAGATAGGCACCGCTCGTTCCAGACAGAGGCAGTACCTGCACAATCAGGACGAGCCAGGGGGGTCTATTAACGCTTATATCCGACAACCTCCCAATAAGACTAAAAAATGTTTTGAAGGTGTCCCCGTATTTCCACTATTTGTTAATAGGAGCCCAGCAGGACAGGAGCGGTTGCTGATAAACTTTTAAAATAACAACTTTTGAGCTAATATGCATTTGGTGGTGGCATTATTGGAAAATGAGCTCGATAAAATTGGTAGTGAATCTCGGGAGAACTTTAATATAGTGTGGGTGGGAGACTTTAATGTACATTTGTGCAAATACTCCACTGAGACGGTATGTGGTATTGAGGATGTGGAAGGGGTTACAGTAGATCATTTTACTCACCAAGAATATGGACAGAGTCTGAACAGAACACTCACCATTAGAAATCTGGAGATTAGAAACAGAATTGATACATGAATGTATGACGTTACAACGCATACATTTACAATGCATGCCTTTACAACACAGTTTTTACATAGCAACATCCTTTACAACGCATTCTTTTACATTGCATGCCATTACATCGCATTTTCAGAAACTACCTTTACAATGCATTCCATTACATCGCATTATACCTTTACAACGCATACCATTACAATGCATACCATTACATCGCATTTAAGATAAGTGTTGGATAGTATAGGGGTAATAATTACTATTCTAACTCCAGTGAGTGCAACAGAAGGGTAAGTGTTGGATAGTGTAGGGGTAACCATTACTATTCTAACTCCAGTGAGTGCAACAGAAGGGTAAGTGTTGAATAGTGTAGGGGTAAAAATTGCTATTCTAACTCCGGTGAGTGCAACAATAGGGTAAGTGTTGGATAGTGTAAGGGTACTATGCGTTGTAATGGTATGCATTGTAATGACTTGCGATGTAATGCCTGCGTTGTAGTGACATGTATTGTAATGACATGCGTTGTAGTGACATGCGATGGAAGGGCTGCGTTGTAATGACATGCGATGTAAAGGATCTTGCTATGTAATGACTACTATGTAAAGGTAGTGCGATGTAATGACTGCATTGTAAAGGTTGTTTCCCATTCTCTGAGGAGTTCATAAAGACTTTTATTCGCGACAAATACGAGTCAACTTTTGACTTTGTATTGACTTCAAAACCCCTTGGTGGGAAACTGACAAAAGTGCAGTCAATATTTACTACCTTCAGTGATCACGTCATCCTCTTTTTTTCCACGGCAATGGGTCCCCTCCGGGATAGACAAACAAATGTCATAGAGAAACCAGCCTTAGGAAGAAAGAAAGGATACCAACTAAAATGGGATAGTATAGATAAGGAAAAAACAATACAACAAATAGTAACTAAGAATATGGATTTTAGACAACATTGTTTGGATGTAAAGTCCCCCGCTGAACAGCTCATTTTAGACTTCGGGAAATTATTAGAGGCAGTGATAAATGGGCTGTTCCATGATAAAAGTATAAATAAGGTTCCGGTTAGGCATTGGTTTGAGTATGCCTGCTCCCTATCTTTAAAAGATCTCCATGAAGCTGTGAAAGATGCACCCAGAGATCAAGGGAAGATAAAGTTACTGCGCAAGGCATATAGAGAAACTAGGAAACAAAGGAAAATGTCCCTGAAAGATGAGGCCAGCGAATAACTAGAAAGGGCAACATCCACTAACAATAGCAGGGACTTTTGGTGGGTGGTAAATAATCCTTATTTTAAGGATGCCGGGGATCCAACTTTGGAATCTCATGTAGGTGAGGACACTTGGGTGTCCCATTTTGAGGCGATTTTTGGTTCAAGTGAAATTCGTCCCATCACTCAGCCTTACGTCCCTTCGGTACATTCAGACCCCCTTGTTGTCACTGTTGAAGAAATAATTAAGGGGTTGGGAAGGTGCAGCAAGGCTAAGGCCCCAGGCCCAGGTGGTGTCCCAATAGATAAATTTTTGTAAGATCACATCTTATGAGCCCCTGTACTGGAGAATGTGTTCAATGGAATAGCTAAGGTTGGCCCCTTGACCTCACGGGGCACAAGCGTTATTATTCTGATTTATAAAAAGGATATACAAATGATCCAGGCAACTATAGGCCTATCTTCTTGTTAGATAGCACTTCAAAACTAATGAGATGGTTACTATTACATAGGCTGGAAGAATGGGCCCTTGCGAGAAATATACTGATTCCGGCCCAATTTGGATTCCAGAAGGGGAGGGGTACGGTCGACCAATACTCGAATCTGAGCCTAATTATAGAAAAGTATACCAGGGCGAAAGGGAAAATAATCTACATGGCCTTCATGGACCTTACTGCAGCATTTGACTGTGTGAGTCATTGCAATCTTTGGAAGATAATGGAGACCATGGGGGTTGATCAGCCAATTCTTACATTTATTCGCCAGTTATATTCCCAGACTAACTTATCTGTTCGGTATGGCAAGGAAGGGGAATGTATGCATCTATTTTGAATATTAAGGGGGGTCAGATAAGGAGGCGTCCTTGCTTCATTCCTGTATTTATTATATACGAACATGGTGGAGGCAGCATTGGTAAGCACAACATCGGACATTCCGATATTTGGCTCTCTTACCCTCCCATTACTTGCCTATGCTGACGATACAGACCTAGTTGCCATAACAGGCAGGGCCTTGCAATGTATGATAACTGCTTATGCCTCTTTTATTACATCTCTGGATCTAAGGGTCAATGAATAAAAATATTTTATAGCAGACCCAACAGGGCACAGGAAACCCCATCTTTTCATCTAGGAGCCCACAGATTAGAGGTAGTTGACTCATTCTCCTAGCTGGCGGTCATGTTTGACAAAGGTCACATCTGGGCTAACATGGTCAAAAATAGGGCGCTAGTGATGGAAAGTAGCATGGCAGCTATCACTAAATTTGCCAAGAAACTGGGCATAAAACTTATAAAATTTATGAAGAGTATATATAACGCTAAGACAATTTCAGCTACTACCTATGGAGCAGGGGTTTAGGAGCTGTCTCCAATTAAACAGTTACAGAACCTGGAGGATACATTTTTAAAGCGGTTGGTTTCTCTCCCAGCATCATGCTCCAATTTTAATTGTCATACGGAAGTGGATCTTCCCTATGTTGGCGATTCAGTAAGGTTTACCCCAATAGCATTATGGCACTCAATTTGGAGGAGGAACACAGTATTTTTTAACCCAATCCATTATAAAGGATTGCCTTAAAATAGATAATGTGCAAAAATAGAATGGCTGCATCATTTAGGTCAACTTTGAATTCTTTGGGATTGGGGGACTTGTTTAGAAACCGTAGCGCATGCCTTCAATTATCCAAGAAGGATTTAAAGGAATTTT
Organism: Triturus cristatus; assembly: GCF_964204655.1. Classification (NCBI taxonomy): domain Eukaryota; kingdom Metazoa; phylum Chordata; class Amphibia; order Caudata; family Salamandridae; genus Triturus; species Triturus cristatus. Next base: position 242,848,904 of record NC_140582.1, read on the forward strand.
TTGGGGCAAAGTCGGTACATGAAAGAATGGATATAAATAACCTTAGTAAGGTTTCACATGAATTTGATCCCTCTGATGGTGGGCTACCCGGCGGGAAAATTTAACTACTCTGACTTGACTGTCTGTCCTTGTGACGGTGGCTCGGAACAATCAAACTCCATATCATCCTATTTTGTGACTTATACAAAGCGGAAAGAGCAAGATACATTTTACCGATTCTAAGACATTATAATTTTAGACAATGTAGAGTGCCTTTTAGTTTTCTTTAAAAACTTTGGGGCATATTATCAAGGGCAATATCGCCGCTTTAGCGGCACTCTTTGCCGCTAAAGCGGCGATATTTTCATCGCCCTATTAGCAAGCTGTCGCTAACAGCTGTTAGCGACAGTTCACTGGTAATAGCGCCCGTTTTCTTTCCGCTTTGCATGTCAGCATAAAGCGCGACTTTACAGCTATAAGGCGGGGAACTAAATGGAACAACAGAAGCATCCAATCTCAGCTGTTGAGAAAGAGGCTCTATATAAATGTAAAAAAGGAGAGGAGATAGGGGGCAGCTCTTCCGTGCCCCTCTAAAGTAATTTATTTTTAATTTATGAATTAAGAATTGGTTGGTAATTAATTTTATTTAATTAATTGGTTGGTCATTTGTTAAGTAATTTTAGTTGTATGTTGTGGTGTTTATAGGTGTAAAGGGTGGGAAGTAATTAATTTTTATTTATGAATTACTAATTGGTTGTTAATTAATTTTAATTAATTAATTATTAATTAATTGTGGTAATTGTGTCATTCATTTTAGGTGTGTGTTGTGGTTTTTATAGGTGTAAAGGGTGGTATGGGTGGGAAGTAATTTATTTTTAATTGATGAATTAATGATGGTCTGCTAATTTTAATTAACTAACTGGTAATTAATTATAGTAATTGTGTAATTAATTTTAGGTGTGTGTTCTGGTGTATATAGGAGTAAATGGTGGGTAGTAATTTGTGTTCAATTAATTAATATATAGTTGTTAATCAATGCTAATTATTTGATATTTAATTAGGGTAATTGTTTCTGTTTTTGTGTGTTGTTTTTACTTTTAAATGGGTAAAGGGTGGGTATTTAATCCGTTTTAATTATTTGTTTATTAGTGTTTAATATTAATAGTTTTTAATTTTAAGATAAGTTTTAATTGTGTTTTATTATTTTATAGTTTAATTTAGGTGTGTTGTGGATATTATAGTGTTAAAGTGTGTGCAGCCAATTAATGTTTGTTAGTGTTTTTATTAATAATATTTTTTAATTGATTATTAATTATGTCAATTATGTAGATACATGTAATAAAATGTGTTGTTATTGGTGTGGTGATATAGGGTAGGAAATGAAATCAATACATTTATGTTTTAGTTATTTTTTTAAATATTTTCTAGTTTAAAAGAATTATTTTATTGTAAATGCATTTATTATTTTATTTTATATACTATTTGTAGGTTTGTGTTATATGTAATTAATATTATAATATGTGTACTTTTTATATGTTTAACATTTTTTATTTCTAGTTTTTAAATATTGATTATTAATTTTTATTTTTTTAATATTTGTATTTCGTTTTTTAGCTGCTTGAATGTAAATAATATTTTTTTCTCCGATATCCAACACTTTCACTACTGTTGCATTTACTGGAGTGGGAATAGTAATTTTTAGCCCTCTGCTATCCAGCACTTTCCCTACTGTTGCACTCAGAGGAGTTGGAATAGTAGTTTTTACCCCTCCACTATCTAGCACTTTCACTACTGTTGCACTCACCGGAGTGGGAATAGTAATTTTTATCTCTCCGCTATCCTGCATTTTCCCTACTGTTGCACTCACTGGAGTTAGAAAAGTAATTTTTACCTCTCTCCTATCGAACACTTCTCCTACTGTTGCATTCTCCAAAGTGAGAATAGTCATTTTTATCCCTCCATTGTCCAACACTTTCCCCTACTGTTGCACTCCTTGGAGTGAGAATAGTAATATTTGCCCCTCCGCTATCTAACACTTTTCCTACTGTTGCTCTCACTGGAGTGGGAATAGTAAATTTTACCTCTCCGCTATCCAACACTTTCCCTACTGTTGATCTCACAGCAGTTGGACTATAAATGTTTACCTCTCCGCTAACCAGCACTTTCCCTACTGTTGCACTCACTGTAGTGGGGATGGTAATTTTTACCTCTCCGCTATTCTACACTTATCCTACTGTTGCTCTCACTGGAGTGGGAATAGTAATGTTTACCCCTCCGCTATCCAACACTTTCCCTACTGTTGCACTCACTGGAGTGGGAATAGTATTTTTTCACTCCGCTATCCAACCCTTTCCTACTGTTGCCAGGAAATGCGTTGGTTAGCGCCTACCTAACGATTAAACTACAGTTCTCAAAAGCCAGGAGGAGTAGGAGCAAGCGTCTAAAAGAAGACGCAACGCGCCCTCGTCAGCATGCGTGATTCTTGTTTGTCTGGTTATCGGCTCAGCAGGATATCGGACCTGAGCGGAGAGAGCTTCGTGCACTTCGGATTTTAGTGCAGAGGTGAGATGCCGCTCTGTAGTGCTCGGCTGAGCACGCCCTTATTCCTGTTAGGAGCTCAGGATTCCATTTCGGCGGTCTGTGGTGGGCTTGCTATACCCGTGGAGAAGTCTAGAGGGGAAATTAAAGAACACTCTACTGACTGGAGAGCGCGCTCTGAATCAAGCTGTTCTGGGCAGCGGTGAGGATAACCACTCAGCCCTAAAGGATCTGATTGTGCTGAAGGTATAAACAGGGTGGCAGTGAGGATAACCGCACCGCCATCAAGAAACTGATCTTGCTGGAGGTAGGGGCAGAATTGCCTACACAGTTTTGTTTTCGTTTACAATTCTGAAGGCAGCAACGTTTCATTTAAGTTGTTTAACAACATTCATTTTCAATTACACAAAGTTTGCTACGTAAAGCACTTTTGCAGTGTCTGTGGAACATATATTTTTGGTACTTTACCATTTCTGGATCGAGACTTTGATTATGAGCAACTTTAATCCCACTAACATTTAGAGAACCGGTACATACTTGGATTCATATGCCTAAGGGTGTGTTTGGCACAAAGTCCTTGTGGTGTTGATGCCAGGGGATGAAATGAGAGTGGTTTAACTTACTGTTTTCTGTATTGTAGGATTATCTACGAAGGGGACTGGTTGTTTCCAGGAGCTCGAAAGAGGCTTGGATAAGCACTCAAGTACATAATGTATTTTTAGCCCATTAGTGAGATCACATGAGAGTAGCATTGCATGTATTTATGTATTCATGGTATTTGTTCTTTGTCTTATAGGTTCTCTTCCCTGCTGTTCCCAACCTTTCCTTTCCCTCACTTGATCACCCTAATACTCCGCAACACTCAGTTGGAGTTAGGGATGTCAAGGTGTGGACCCCTTATTGCATCGTCCGGAGCCTGAGGTGTACAAGATCCTTGCAACTGTTGCTCTCACCGGAGTGGGGATAGTAATTTTGACCCCTCCGCTATCCAACACTTTCCTTAATGTTGCACAGTTTGGAGTGGGAATAATAATTTTTACCCCTCCGCTATCCAACACTTTCTCTACTGTTGCACTCACGGGAGTTGAAATAGTAAATTTAATTATTTTAAATATTTTATTTTTTATTTATATATTCAAATCGATATTTTTTACATCTATATATTTCACATCGATATTTTTGATTCAATATTTTTGTACATACCTGTGTTGGTCTGGGAGTCGATATTTTTGTTTTGTAGTCTATACATTTTCTTCGATATTTTGAATATCAATATTTTTAACATCGATATTCTATCAGTGAACCCTCATGCAGAGCAAGGTATAGAGCGGCCGATGAGCCAGACAGTGTGGGTACCTGGCAGGGGCAGAATGAGGCGATGGGGCTGGCTCTGTGTCCAGAGAGCTCCTGGTTGAAATTTTACTTGGCCTGATGTTAGCAGGCAACTGGCTGCTGGGTGGGCAGGTTGGAGGAGTGGGAACTGGTGGCTAGGAGCAGGCAGCAGAGCGCGGGTGGCAGCAAGTCAAAGGGTATTACATAGTATTAAGCCGCTACACCTGCAGAAAACTGCAGCTAAAGCGGCGATAATGGGCTTGATAATATGCCCTTAAGAATTCCTATAGAAGCCCATGTTCTGGTGTCAACATGGGCTTCTATTGGCATTCTCTGCGGCATATTATCAAGCCCATTATCGCCACTTTAGCAGCAGTTTTCTGCCGCTAAAGCAGAGATAATTTTAACACCGTGCTTGATAATATGCCACTTAGAACTTTCCAGATGACCAAACTATAGTAGGCGTTGTCTTTTGTTAGTTATGTGGGAATGCTGCTAGTTAGAGTATTCCCTTAGTGTAAAACATTACTTATTGTTGTAAAAATGTTCTGCCTTCTGCAAACAAATGTGGAAGCTATTTGATTGGCAGTCACATACTTTTCCTGTAGATAGTGAGTTGCTGAAAATAAAGAACGCCCCTTAAGAACTAGTAGGGGATATTATCCCTGTTAATGATTTAGTGCATCAACATTATTCTCTCAATGCCTACTAAGTGAATTAAAAGAAGAACTTGACCTTGATATGACAGTAAGGTAGATCATGCTGCATGCCACTCAGACAAAATACAGCAGAGAATAAGATGTTCTATTTCAAAGAGGAAAGAGAATGAAGAATTGTACGAAACGGATTCATACATTGTAGTAGATGTACACATTTTGTCATATACTGTCAAAGTAGATTCCAAAGTACCAATTATCCATACTGTCACATATAGTAAAGATACAGCAGGAGGAAACCAAGTGAAGAAATTAGGTCATTGGTATATTGAGTATTGAATACCATGCAGTCATCAAGTGCACATATGATTGTTCCAATGAAATTACTTTGTCGGATGGGCAGAAAAAAATTGTTTCAGGACTTGTTAAGAAAAGAAAAAGCTTCTGAAAAGGTTAAAGCAACTGATGTCTCTACTTTGTCCTCAGGTCTAGTACATTTTCATAGGCATAGGATTTCCTTGATCTGTTTTGGCAGTCATCATGAAAAGATTTGTTTGATTGTTGTACCTCAGTGCAAAGTGATGTGGAGCATGCTATGGTTGATGCTGCATATTCCTTGTATTAATTGAGCAGGCATAATGCCAAATTTTAATGTTCTATATTGTCTGAACAGTTGTCAGATACCTTCTAGTCAGTCACCACTCAAAGGCACTAGTAGGAATAGTGACACTTCATGTCATTGGTTGTGCTATTAACACTTCCAAGATGTCTCTGAAAAGAAAACAGAAAAGGTATAATTGTAAGATTGATCTAGAACCAGGAGAAATTACACCTTAGACAGTACACGGATGAAAACTTAGCCAAATACTTTATCATACAAAGTCACTTGTTTTGTATCCATTATCTTTTGTTCCTTGGAATGGATTAGAATTAAGAAAATGTAAATATTATAGAGCAGTCAACAGGATTGGTGTTAAAAGTAGATATCCATTGCCTTTGATACCTGTTTTACTTGACCCGATGATCAAGCCAACACAGAATGTCACAAAACTTTATTTCAGATGAGTCAGAATCCAAGAGGGTGATGAAAGGAAAACCTGTATTTCACACAAAGTTTGGATTATATGAATATCAGGTCCTGACCTTTGGACATTGTACTGCTCCATTTGGCATTCATATTCCATCAGTGAAGTCTTGAAAGGGTTTTAGAATGATTTCTGTAAAGTTTATTTAGATGACATTATCTTCTATTCAGATTCATTGGAGACAAACATGCAACATGCCGAAATGGTATTGAAAACATTAGGAGATCAATATCCTTTTGCTAAACTAAACAAATGTGTTCTTCATACTATTGAAGTAGAATTATTGGGTCACATAAAGAACCCTCCAGATATTCAAATGGACTAGAAAAATATTTTACTAATAGTTTGGTGACCGACCACATCTTCTCTAAAAGCTTTAATATGATTTATAGGCTTTTCTACCTTTATACAAGACATATTTATTGATACTCTGAAATAGTAAGACAATTTCTGTGTATGTCTATGGATCATGGGGCATGTTTATGAAAGGTTAGCATCATTCTTGCAACACACATCATGGTACTTGTGTGATGCAAACCCCTGAATCAAATTTTTGAAGCCACGCAAAGCCACTTATCATAGCTTTGAATGCCTTCATAAATCTGGAGTAATTTGACGCAGCGCAAATCACTGAGTTGCATTACTCTGCTGAATGGAGGTTTTCCACTGGTGTTGCCTAAGTATTTCCATGCAACTCCCATTGTTCATGATGCATTTCCAGATTTTAAAAACCTGGTTAACCTGAGAATGTGAAAAAAATATATGCCACCCAAGGTGAGATGTAACGAGGAGAAATATCTTTATTTCTTCTCGTTACTTCATCTATGTGTATCTCATTCTGCAGCGGACATAGATAGAAGAATATCCCTGTAAGGATTGGTTTTGTGCAGGAAGCTGCCCCTTCCTGTACAAAAACAATCCTGGATGCAATACAGGTACCCTTGAACTATGGTACAAGTGTGCCTGCGTTGGTGCTGGGCAGGTCATTGTGCACTAACGCTGGGTGAAAGGACAGGAATAAGCAGTCTGTTTAAAATACCATGCATTCCTACCCATTTAAATTCCATGCTCACAATTGCTCAGAATAATTTACTACTGATAGTTTTTGTTATAATATGTGATATTCTTTGATATGTCAGGGTGACAGTAGTCTGCCCTCAATCTTTTTAAAGCTATAATATAAATGTATATGTATAACCTACTAAAACTCTTGTTTTTTTCTTTCAATTCAGTTGCCTGTGATCCTTTTGATCAATGTTACAGTTGGAGATCTCCTAGGTGGGAAAAGAACCTCACTGTGATGCCTTCCCAGATAGTACTCTACCACTACCATATAGAAGGTATTGTGCAGTTCCAACAAACCTATATAGGATCTGCGTGTTTAGACAACATATACTGTAGGATCGTAGGACTGATTCTGGACACTCCTACCGAATATGTCAGCCTGTATACCAGCTAGCTCACAGTACCACTAGAAACTCCTCTTCCCAAGAAGAGAATAGTTCTTGGCAACTATCAAACATGACAACCCTGATCCCTCAGGATTGTGGAAACAGTGTACTACTTTTCAGTCAGTCACTCATGTTCACTTCGTCTCAGAGAGATACACAGAATAAACGGTGGCGACGTTTTTCAATAAGCATTTATTGAAACAGTGTCATTCTAGTGTAAAATGGGTGTGCTGAAACAACCACTAGACAGTAACAGATATAAATGATTATAAGCACTAACAGAGTAAAAGTATGGTAGATTTCTACCATCTTGGTAAAACAATGAATACAGACAAGTATATAAAATACATGAGAGTAAAGTGCGTACTCCTGCAATGTGACTCTAACTAGATGTACCTAAGTGTACCTAGCATGTATGTAAGTGTAGAAGCCAAGAATACCTCTAGGATAAAGTCAACCCCATTACATGAAGTGAGAGACTGTGGGACACCGTCTTGGTCTCGAGATGGACACCCCGCAAGGGATGTCAGACCACTGCGAGCTGGAGTGTCTGCGTGCAGGAGCATCAGCATCTCGCGTCAGTTTGTCGGCATGCAAGTCCTTTTCTCCTCTTCCTCTCTCAGCAAGAGATGATGTATATATACCCAAAGAGGAACCCCCTGGGGATATACCTTGCTGTGTCATGTCGGACTGGGATGACGGAAGGAATTACCCTTATACATAGTTATTATGCAGGAGATGGTAGGCCTGCTGTCCTCCTGTGATTCCAAGAATCCTCATGCACAATGAATGAGGCTTAAGCTTTTTGGAGAAAACCCCATATCATCTTTGGACATTATCATAACTAGGTTAAAGGTCAGTACTAAGAACCATTATCTAGTGTAATGGAAGGGAGAATATAGGTGAATGATTAGGTGACTACCTGAGCCTATGCTAGGGTACCTATACGGAACATAACAAAGACACCTTGAGAAACCCTCCAGTAAGGTGTTGGAAGATCGACAGAGGGAGCAGCTGCCACTTATCACTTCATCTATTCAGGTAAGAGAACTATGGGGTGAAGTGAACTACTTCTACTGCAGATGAGATAAGTAATTATTTATCTATGTTTCTGAAGGCAATGTAGGGAATGGCAGCATACCCTCCTAACTGGCATACACTTTGAGAAATGGATTAAAAAGACAGGCTGCACAAAAAGGCAAAATACAAAAAAAATCTTCAGGGATATAGTGGATTATAAAAGATTTCCCTTTAGTAACATAGATATAACATATAAAAACCACCATACCCAACCACAACAGGACACCCCTCTCCCACATCTTTCACAATCCCCAAAGAATCTCCAAAATAAATATGAATCCTTTCCATGAAAAATTATAAAATAATGCCCTGCCCAAATTCCCACCCTCTTCACCCACATCAACTCCCTCCCACCAAAACAAAAATTGAAAAAAAGAACTAGTAGATGGAATCTCTACAAGGGTCTCTAGATGTTGAATGTGGCCCTCGAGGCATGCCACACTACTGTCTGATTGCACCAGTTCGCGTAGCAAGGGGTTGATGGTGGAGCCGGTCTAAAAAGGGGCAGCACGGGGATGGGCATGCACAGCTCCAAGCTGCCCGCGATGCTGGTGTGGCCTGGAGGTTGGAAGCACAGGCCTTTGGCTGGTGGAACTGGGCCCAGGAGCAGGGATATGTGCTGGGCCCTCCTCGGTCACAAGTTGCTGATGGTGTGCCCTAGTGGCCTCCAGCCTCTGCCACTGGAGCCGGGCCAAAATCTCCTGCCGGGTCCATGGTCGTAATGGATCAGCAAGAGTAGCTATATAAAGAAAGCAAAAAAAGACTAATTGTAAAGAATGCTCGGCGTAAACACTTGTTTTCTAAAAATATATAGTGGCACAGATAAGTACATTGCTGGTCTCCCAGGGATGTTGGAATGCACTGACTGGATGAAAGGAGGCAGAATAAAATTGAACAAACAGGGTGATTTTTTCTAGTAAAGGATTTCCTTTTAACGTTAAACCACACAGACCCTTTGTGTGGGGGAAAAAAACAGTTTATTGAGTAAGGCATCATCCGCTGTGGAGTACAAGTATTCTATTCCTGTTGTGCTAAATGACTAGAAGCGTGCGATTTAGCAAGTTGGGTGTAAATTTGCTACTCCCTGCAGTCTGCAGCTGCACCGGACAAAAATTATTTTTGATTCCAATGGCCCTGCTGTTCTCCCAAATCCAATCCTACCCTGACTCCAAAAGGCAGGTGATTTATTTTTCACACACGTCATGTAAAAAATGTGGATAATAGATGTCCTGTCTGCCGTAAGTAAACTATGGGAAAAACCAGGCACTGCAGTACAGGGAGAGGAATGGGTTATATTTGTTTTACTGGGCACATTTGTCTCAGAGTATCCCATCCGCAAAACACAAAATCACAGACACTTATTCCCACCTTACTTCCTGACCTCATCCTCAAACACAAATTAGTTTAATCAAATACATTCACTTGGCAGTAAGGAAAGGAAAGTTGACTTAGGGACTGATTTAGACTAGAGTTCGGAGGAGGGGTTACTCTATCACAAACATGACAGTTATCCCGTCCGCCCTATTATGATTCATAATGTGGAGGATGGGATATCCATTAGGTTTGTGACAGAGTAACCCACTCTGCCAAACTCTAGAAGTTGTGCCCTGCAGCAGGATAAGGTACATGGAAAAGGCCAGGTAGGTAGGGTACGGTGAAGGTTTTGCTATAGAATAGTTTTGGGGGTTCACTGATGATGTAGCTTAGACTTAGTTAGTCACAGTAGTTCAAACTGAAAGTTGATCAATGTCAAATTTGAACAGGCGTAAATCCATTATGGAAGCCATATGAACCAATTGTCCTGTAACATGTGGCACATGCCAAAGATTTTTTTGCAATATTTTTGGTAGGTTGGGATAGAATTTAGGAATGAATAAAGGATTGCAGTACTAGGAGAAGAATGAGTGGGCACTGGGAGGGAAGAGAAAGACAGCTTACTTTTGTTTCCGTTTGAAATCCATTGAAAGCTTTGTAAATGCTACATTAACAGAAGCAGACACACATTGCACAGTCAACACTGCAGACCTAGATTGAATCATGTTGCAGATGGGTGGGGTCATGGCCCCTGGGTCGCAACTACAAAGTGCCATGGGCAGGGAGGTCATGGATGAATGAGGAGGGGAGTATCTGCCTCACCTAAGAAATACAGTGGGTTAACTAGTAATTGTCAATAACTAAGCAATGTGACTTACCATCGCCCGTCCCTGCGCAACAGAGACTCCCCTTCAGCTGCTGCTGGCACACTGGTGCTGCTGGCCCCATCACTGGTGGTCTTTGTGGCTAGAAAAAAACATTACACATTGTAGATGCCAGATACACTTCAGTCTTTTTATTTCTCTTAGCAAAATATAACTGCAACACATGACTACAGTTCACTTCGCAGTATCTACTCTCCCATCTAAAATATCACTTTGGGCATTTTGCTATTTGACAATGTTAGAAAAACCAGTAGTCAAGCCAACTGTAATTGAGGGGCAGAGATATGATGATGACTGTGAGTAATTTGAAGCACAATGAAGGGCTAGAACAATTTAGGCACTGAAGGACATATGGTTTTGTTTAGCAAATGCAATTGAACCATGCTCATACTATTTTCCTGCCATGCTGTTCTGCTGGGATGCTGAATACGTATATAGCACAGCATTGGGGGGGTCACCATAGTCATGGCCACTCTCTCATAAATTGAGTATGAGCAAGAAATAGAAAGCCTTCTCAACAAACAAGGGTAGAAGAGCTTGCTTGGGCCTGCAAACACAGCAGTCTTCACAGTAGACTACCTAATCTTGAGGCATATGTACAAGCCCTTGTCTTATGTACAAAGCAGCTTTAAGCCACTCACCGTGGCTTAACGCTGCCTTGTACATAAGGCACCCTTTCACGCTATGGTTAGCGTGAAAGAGGTGTGCCATCGATTTATCTTGACAAGATTTCACATACATTTTGTAACAACAATGCTGGGCCACCCTGCAAATGTGTTCTCTACAAATCAATTGAAATGTTGCCCCTGTCATACCACTTAAAAACAAACTATTGTATATATATCGACTTTTTTGCCAATTTTATGTAAAGGAGAGGAAAAAATGTGTTATCCCTTTTCTGAAGAAATTTTGTTTGCGTTCCTATATTACTGCAGTGTCTGTACTGTTGCAGCTAGAGACACCTTATGTATGCTTTGTGGTGGCCTTGTTTTTATGTGCAGCTTCAAAAATGTATCATCTTGTCAATACGTGATCAATTTAATGTCTTCAAGTAACAAGCCCTATAAGTATCATTTTAGCATTTTGTAATATAAATGCATTTTAGATGATTTTGTTTTGAGGATTTTATGAAAAACTATAGGCACATTTTTTTATATTAATTTAATGAAATGTTGCCCTGTTATGTACTTTTATGCATTTTTCCAAATGAGAAATAAAGTTATGAATTGAATTGAGTGCAGACATTGTAAGGAAAGGTGCCATCAGAGAATGAGGTTGGTCTACTGTTTGCATGTCTGAGTTTTGACTACCTTCCATGGAAGGGGTCTATCACAAACACCCTGTGGAGCCACTAACTACTGATTACGATCTTGGCGGATGGGATACTCCACCACAAACATGACGAATATCCCATCCGCTATTTAACAAGATTTTTTTTGTTGTAGCACCAGTTGCGTTACATGAGGACACATTCATTTTTGTTAGGCATGGGGAAATTAAGTGATTTGCCCAGAATCACAGGATGTTAAGCGTCATTGCCGAGACTCAAACCCAGTAACCCAGATTCGAGGTCGACCGCCCTAGCCGTTAGGCCAACTCCTCTTCTATTACAGCCTATGGAATTTGTAATATGGTGGATGGAATATCCATCACGTTTGTGACAGAGTATCCCATTCACCAAGATCGTAATCAGGCCCTGGGTCAGTAAGAGTAGGAGGTGTAAGATTCATCTTTCCAGCAATGATGCTGGTATCTCCTATTAATATGCAAATATTAAAGACTATCCAAAATGCAAGACATAAGGGTGGCTTAAGCGGCAATGTGGAGGGAATGGATTTTGGAATGCCAGAGGTACTAAGAGGAAGGAAACTCAATATTTTGTAAAATTATCAACATTCTTGATGACCTAAAGCAAAGAGTGAGAGTGAGTGTATATGCATTTTTGCCATGTAACGTGTGTGTGTATGTAAAATACCAAGAGGAATCCCACAGAGCCTTCACTATACCTAATACAAGCATCCGTACTCATATACATATAATTCATTTATTAGCGGGCTGTAAAACCCCCCAAACCCCTCAGAAGCTACCGTCCTGTACAGAGCATTTGGGAGAGCTCTCCTCTTTGTTTCAACTACTCAAAGGTGTCTCCCTCTTGTTCGCTTGAGAAGATCCCAGGCCTGTGCCACAACCTCCAAATCAATCACAAAGACGGAGCAATCTTTCAGAATATCAGGCACTCCCAAGAAACCCCAGCTGCTCCACCTGTTCCTTTATAAAACCAACCAGTTAACCTGTCCCATCTAAGCTATGCTACTAAACTGCCGCCCATTGACCCAAGAAACAGGCACTCGAGAAGTCTGATGTTTCCATTTGAGGACAGAGTCCGGGGCCTTCTTCTAGAACCTAGCCAGTCTCCCTCTCACCCTACTTGGCAGGCACTCACGATTATATAGAAGAAATACATCATATTAGAGGGGGCAGGGGGTAATTTTAGAAGTAAGAAGTAATATGAACTGATTTATATATTTGGACAGTGATAGAAGGCACAGATAAAAAGACGACTAATTATGAAACACTAAGTCCATGCAGTGTAAACTAGGACACACAAATAACCAGGATTTATCAACTGACCTCCAACCCCCCTCCCAGCCCTAATTTATCTTCATATCACAGCGGATCATGAAACAGGCAAGAATTAGGGGGCTTCAGAACCGAGTGAGGATGTCTGAGAATCAAGGACAGGGGCGTGAGTTTAGGGAAAATGCTACTTTTCAAAGTTTTCAGTACAAGGAAAAGTATTGTGTCAACGCCCTCCTATCCTGCATGGACGAGCAACCAATTCAAACCTCAGCTTTTGCTAAAAAATATACCCTGACTTAAAAATGCAAAGAAAGATGAAGAAAAAACTAAGGGCCATATCAGCAACGGCCAGCGATAATTAACGCTGGCCGTGCTTAGCGATAAAATTCTTATCGCTGGCTATCTCTGCTTTTTATTGCCCTGGTAGCGTGCTATCATCAACTCGCTGCTCCAGGGCGATAAAAATTCCAGGGATAGCGATGTTATCGCCGTTTTGCAGGCAACATCGCTGGTTTCCCAGCGATGTTCCATGCAAAAGGGCGATAACCTTGCTGATACGACCCTGTGGTCGTATCAGCATAATCCACCCCCAATGTTAGGGGTGGCTTAGTCAGGATTTTAGCAGACGTTAGTTTTTGGAGAAAACAGCAGTTTTCTCCAAAAACTAACGTCTGCTAAAATGCAAGGGCATCCTTGCTGATAGCGCAAAGACGCGTTATTGCTCTCCTGACATGTAGTGTATGTCAGGAACGCCCACTTTGCATCTCATTAGAGATACAAAGGTAGGCGTAGTGTAAAAGGGTGCTAACATGCGAATATGCATGTTAGCACCCTCTTGCTGATAGGGCGTTGGTTTCATCTCCACTTTTCTGGCTTTTAAAGCCAGAAAAGCGGAGATAAAGCCCTTGATGATATGCCCCTATATTCTGACATAGACAAGTTAAACACCAAAAACTAGCAGTCTGTTTTCCATATAAGGCCATATCATTAAAGCTCGTCAACAAATGTGGTGCTGGGAAAAAATCCTATAGCAGACGCGGACACAGTACAATGTGATTGGTCACTCTGTTTTACACAACAGAATTGACAATGGTACTGGAGGTGTTGCGCTGTTTCTATTAGAAACCACAGTCAGCAGCATAAGTAATGAGGTGATGGAACATGGTGACCACAGTGACTGCAGTGCGAACTAGGTAAAACAATAACACTGTAACAGTATACAGCAGCTGATGCACTTAAATGAATGACGTGCACGCAGTCCTCCTTTTTCATCCCCTCTAATGCCCCTCATGTATCGCTATCGATCCGTTGGACTGCCATGTATGAATGTATTTCTAGAAGGTTCTTCTCCCATTACAGCCGCCCAATCACGCCTCAGCTCGAGACCTTACACGCCAACTCCATCAACAGCTCAAGTGTGCAACTATTTCCAAGGGTAAGGAGAACACAATGATGCAGCAATTAAATAACTAGTATTCATAGAAGCGCCTGACAAATATTTAAATATAATATATATAATATTTATAGGAAAGTGTGAAGAGTTCAGAGTGGGAATCACGATCTTGGAACCTATTTGCCTTCATTTTCTAACGCATTATCCCTGTGATCTAAAGCCTGTCGCCTCTCTTACAGAAATAACCTCTGTATTTATGATAAACCCTCAGTAAACCCTCCTGAGTGTGTTTATCGTTAGATATGCCTTCCCCTTGTTCTGGAAAGCCATTATAAATCCCTGTTAACCCAGGAAAAGAGAGCGTTACAAAAAGCTATGAGAGATACCGTTATCTGCCAGGGCTGCACTGTCTATTTATAATAGCTAAAACATATCAGAATTTCTCACTGCCTGTGCATGTCTACATGCTTTCAATTTGACACCTTTATACTGAAATCCCAGTCACTGATACGATCTCTCAGGTGAGAGGAGAGATGGTTTGTCTTTCTATTCTTATATTGCCTCATGGTTCAGATTTGACACCAGCCACGATGAAAACAATAATATTAACTCATCATAAGCAAATAGGTGGAGGCTGTGTCCATTTCTTGAATACATCTAGCTTTTTAATTCCTTGGTTTGATCACATTTTATCTCATTAAAGCCCTTTGACAGTGGCATAGGAAGGACGCCAGGGGACATAATGCTAGGGAGAATAATGCCCCCACCACCTGGTATTAAAAAAAAGCACGAGTTGGGGTACAGTTGGCATCTCAGTTACCCGGCACATGGTGCCACTGCACCTGCTCCACTATTGCTATGCCCTTTCTCTCTTCTACTACGTCCTGTTCCCATCTCACCCAACCTTTATTTTCCGTCCTCGCTATCCCATTCCTCTTTTACATATACATTTTGTTATAGCTTTAATGTTATGCTATGTTATGTTATGCGATGTGATGTTATGTCTATTTGTATAGTGCACTAATCACCTATAAGGGTATCCAGGCGGTTTTAACCCCAAGAGCCAGGTCTTTAGCTTCTTGCAAAACTCGGGAAGTGACAAGAAGGCTCTAATGTGCTATGGCCGGTGGTCCCAGGTTTTGGTAGCATTGTGAGAGAATTTGTGCAATCCATTTATGTTCTTATGTAAGCTTGGTACCTGTGCCAGTGAATGTCCAGTATTTCGTAGGTGTCTAGAGGGGTAATGAAAGTGTTTGCCACTATTGAGCTGGGCGGAGCGTATGTAATGTAAAGCTTTGTATGTGTTGAATTGAGGGCGCTTGTGTATGGGGAGCCAGTGAAGATCTTTGAGCTGTGGAGTGATGTGGGTGTGGTGAGGGAGGCTCAGGAGGAGTCTAACTGCAGTGTTTTTGATGGTTGGAGCCATTCATTTCCTCCTGTTCTCTCTGATATCTGTATTGCTTTCCTTTTTCACTTTCTCCTTCCTACCTGTTTCAGTTCTTTAATATTTTCTATCTCTCTTGTCATTATCTCTGGCACCTTTTCTGTCACTTTTTCTTCAGCTTACTGTCTTTCACCCTCTTCTTTCTTTCCTTCCTTCTACCTCTTGTCTATTTACCAACCATTTTTTCTCTCTGTCCTCACCATTTCTGCCTTCTCTTGATCTATGCACTGGAACCTTCCCTCTCTCCTACATTCTTGCTTTCTACTCTCCTTTCCTGGTTCTTTTCTTCCATTCTCTATCTGTTCTGTCTCCCTTAGCCTTTTTCTCCACCAGCTGTTCCTTCGTCTGTTTTCTAACCGCATCCTACCACTTCTCTGTCATTTATGATTGGCCTCTTTTTAATATCGCTTCCATAAAAGCTCTGGTTTTCTCGCCCCCTGGTCTTTTAGTGCCCCGTCCATCGCCTTTCACTGTTCTATTCTTCCTTTTCTACACTCCCACTGTCTTCCTCCATTTGTTCTCCTCTTTATCTTACTGCTGTTCCCTTCTGTTTTCTTTCTCCTCCTTTTCTCTGCCACTCTTGTTTTTCTCAACATGAGCAGCAGCGGCTCCTCCGCTATGGCAGACGAGCGTCGCGCCTCCCCCCCCAAACATCAGGAAAGGGGAAAAAATGACACTCATTTTATTTCTCCTTTTCTACTGCGTCTTAGGGGTGAAGTCTGGGGAGTGACAGCACTGAGGAGAGAAGTAGTGCACTACCTTCACTGCGCATGATGGTTTGGACGGCCATCTCAGGTCGGTCAAGCCATCATGCGCAGCGAACCTCTCTCCAACCCCACGTGAGAGCAGCATCAGGATTGGCTGCAGGGCATTGTGGGAGCCTGTTCCTGAAACAGTGGAGCACGATGCAGAATGCAGCCGGCTGCAGGTAAGTTTTCTTTTTTTATTATTATTTTTTATTTCTCCTCCCTCCCTTTGCGAGCCTTATGTCCCCCTCACCCCCTGCCCGCCTCGCCACTCATCCCAAACACATGCCGCTACTGAACATGAGTCCTGGGTTTGCCAGTGCCGGCCTCTCTCTTTCACTTTCTCCCCCCCTCTCTGTCTCACTTTAATTTAACACCTGCATAAAAGGTGTAAAGATATAATTTGCCTGGTGACTTATGCCAACGCCAACCATTTCATTAGCTGTAGTGGGATATTTGGTGTCAGTACTGTTTCTGCTATTTAAAAGTCGCTACATATTTTTTCCGACTAGATGTTTTAATCATCCTGCACATCTAATCCTAAAACACATTGTGATGTCTTTCTGATTGGGTGTTCACTCTGGAAGAATGTGTATCAAGGGCCAGCAAGGAGCTCAATAAAGGCAGGTATAACCATGGTCTCTGTTGAATGAGAACAGACTTTGTCACCACACAAGAGGTATCATCTGAACCACTTTACAGCTCTATATGGGCCAGTTGTCTGAGCCAGTCTGAACCAGGTTGAGCAGTACATTAGTTGGTCACTTTATCACCCCTTCACCTAAGAACAGGAGGTGCTCAAACTGGCTTGTAATCTGTCCACATCTGTCAATAAATCCATGAATAGGGAATTCATGTACATTGAACTGTGTAATCCAGGTGTTACTTCACACATGTATTATCTTAAATCACCAAATTTCACCTCCTTCACTTCCTTTTCCCCCTTTCATACTACCATCCATCCTTTCATTCTTCTGCTCTCTCATGTTCATTACCCACTTCTTTCTCCGCTGATGGCTACACTCTGCAGATACCATGTCCCCTTTTTCTCCTTCTTCTCTGTTTCCCTTTTCACTTTGTCCCCAAATCTCTGTACTTACCCATATTCTTCCCTGTTCATCCTGTTTCTCTACATACTCCCTTGTATATCTCCATTGTACCCTCCTCTCACTTCCTGTGTCTCCTTCTTTCCTCTTTCAATCCACCCATTCCCATCTGTATCTTTTAAATTCACCTTACCCTCTCTCCATTCTAATCTGAAGTTTCCTTTTATCTCTTCTCTCCCCTTCCTCTTCTCTTCTCTTCTCTTCTCTTCTCTTCTCTTCTCTTCTCTTCTCTTCTCTTCTCTTCTCTTCTCTTCTCTTCTCTTCCTTCCTCTTCTCCTCTCTCCTCTTCCTCCTTGTTTTATTCTATTTGCTCTCTCCCCAATTCTCCATTATACCGCTCAACATTCTTCTTTTCCTCACTAACTGCCTATCTCCTATATGTTTTACTCTCCCTTTTCTCTCTTCCCCCCTATATTTCTCCACTGTTCTTCCCCTCGTAACCCGCCTTTAATGCCATTCATAAATGAAGGGGCCGACACGGGAGTGCTGAATGAAATGTGTCTTTATTCTCGCGTACCCATTCTCGGACTGCCACTTCCACCTGCGGCTCCTCCCCTTCCTCCCACTGCCATGCCTGACCTTGGGGCAAACCCGGGACAGGTATTTTAAATGTTCAATGTCTCTCTCAGAGTTCTTCAATGAGTCGAATGGGTCTCCGGATGTCCCGTCGTGGTTGGCTGGGTCGCGGTTGACTGTGGGGAAGTTCTCTTCTCAGATCACGGGTCTCCGATACTCGTATGAGTTCTTCGTGACTGTTTTCTTCTTGACTTGACACGTCCGTGTCCCAGTCAGGTCTCCGAGTCCAGGTGTAGGCTGTCGGGTTGCATCTTTTAAAGTGTGACACGTTTCTGGTCGTTCTCTTGCTTCCAGACTCAGCCGAAATCATGGTTCCTTTTCTTCTTGTTACTTGTAGTGGGTGATTGTGATAACGGCTGTCTGTTTTGGATTTCCTTTCTCGTCTCACCAGCACCCAGTCTCCTTCTTGAATGTCAGATGTCTTGGCATTTCTGCAGTGATCTGCATATTCCTTCATCTTTGCCTTCTAAAGCCGATCCAACTCGACCAGGGTTTCATGGTCAGAAGGCGTAGTTTTGGACTGCGTGACAGCGTCAGTGGTTGATAACCGGGTACGAGGGGTCCGGCCGAGCATCAGGGTGGCGGGACATTGGTTTGTGGTGCTGTGTGGTGTAGTCCTGTTTGCTTGCAGTACTTCATTTAGTGCTGGTTGAGTGTCGCGGTGAGTTAGCTCAGCTTGTTGAACTGTCTTTTTGAGGGTGGCCATAAATCGCTCCACCATTCCATTTGCCTGGGGCCTCAGGGGAGTGATATTCCGATGTTTGAAGTTAAGGTGTCTTGTGAAATCTGTAAATTCTTGTCCATTAAAAGGTGGCCCGTTGTCGGACTTCACGACCGTGGGGATTCCCCATGCGGCAAACGCTTCGTCAATTACCGGTATGACAGTGGTCACTTTGGTGGAGAAAATCTGGTGAGCAATGGGGAATCGGGAATATTCATCCATGATGACGAGGATGTATTTTCCCGACTTCAGCGAGCCGAAGAAGTCAATGGCTACGTGTTGCCAGACACCACCTGGTAGGCCTGACATCTGCAGTGGAGTGTGTGGTTCTTCTCGCCCTACTAGTTGACAGTGTGGGCACTCTTGTAGCGTGGTCTCCACAATCTGGTCAAGAGAAGGGAACCAGACGCGCTCTCGTAGCGCTTTCTTCATGGCTACCACTCCTCGATGTCCTTTGTGTGCCAGATTTACGACTCCCTGTCGCAGTTGACTGGGGATAACGATCCTCCGACCTCTTAGTAGTAGTCCATTGTCGCTGATGGAGAGTTCGTCTTTCACGTGCTTGAACGCCATGAGTTCCTGCGTGTTGATGGTGTCGTTCGTCTTTGGTTCTTCTATGTGTCGCCATGAGTCTGTGCGAACGCGGTGCATGATGTTTTGAATGGTGCCGTCGTTTGTAGATGCATCAATGATAGCTTCTAGTGGAATAGCCGGTGGGCAGGCTCGATCAATGACGAAGTGGAGGTATTGCTCAGCCACCGCATGTCACGCTCGTGTCAGAGCCTGGGGGTGCCGTGAGATGTAATCTGCTGGGTTTTCCGCCTTCCCCGGTTTGTGGATGATGGTGTACATGTAGTCTTGCAGGCGGATGTCCCATCGTTCTATTCACGGAGGCATCTCCGCCCTGGGGTTTTCAAAAATGGTTGTCAGCGCTTGATGGTCGGTGATTAGTGTGAAGTGCTTGCCATTCACGAAAAGGTGAAAATGCTCACACGCCCACACGACTGCCAGGCTTTCTTTTTCTGGTTGAGAGTACGCCTTTTCAGTGTCAGTAAGGCTGCGGCTGGCATATGCAACGATGTGGCGTTGGTCAGCTTCGTCATCGTATTGCGCTAGAATCGCCCCTAGCCCAACAGGGCTGGCATCCACGGCGATCTCTGTCTTTCGCTTGGGGTTAAAATATGCCAAACTAATGGCTGAACTCACCGCTGTCTTGATCTTGTTGAAAGCTCGGTCACACGTGGCCGACCACTGGAAACTTTGCCCTTGTCGAGTGATTTCCCTCAGGGGGTAACTGATGGTGGCGTAGTCTTTAATGTAGCGAGCGCAGTAGCTGGCCATGCCCCGAAACAAGCGGATGTCACTGACATCGTGCGGCTGTGGAGTGTCCAATAGTGCTGAAAATTTTTCAGGGTCAGGTTTCATTCCCTCTTTTGAGAAAATGTGCTCGTAGAATTTGTGTGTCGACTTGTGAAACTCGCACTTGTCTTGATTGAGTGTGAGGTTGGCGTTGAGAAGGGCGTGACACACCCGGTCTAGTGCTTTGTCGTGATCTTTCCGGATCTCTCCAAACACCAAGATGTCGTCGCTGTAGTTGAAAGCGTTCAGGATGTCTTGTATGACTCGCCGCCGGACAGCATCCTGGAAAATCTCAGCAGCTGATGAGATTCCGAAGTTGAGGCTCTTATACCTGAAATGTCCTTGGTGTGTGGTGATGTATCTTGATCGTTCATGCAATTCGAGCTGATGATACCCCTTGTTGAGGTCTAATTTTGAAAAGACTGTTGCTCCATTCAGGCGTGTGATCATGTCGCTGATGTGGGGGCCTGGGTGTCACTCCCTTTCGATAGCTGTGTTAGGGGCTCGCATATCTACACACAGGCATACTTTGTTGTCCTGGTCTCTCTTGGGCACAACCACTACTGGCGACACCCTTGGAGTGGGTCCAGTTGATCTTTCTATGATGTCTGCCTTTAGTAGATCTTGGAGTTCGTCGTCTATCACTTGTTGTAGATGGAAAGGCACTTTCCTGTGATGCTGTGCCACTGGCGTTACTTGTTCATTGATGTGTAGCTTGACCTTAAAGTGAGCTAGCTTTCCTAGGCTGCTGAACAACTGAGGGAACTTGTTGACAATGTCTGGCAAGTCATCCACTTTGTACAGGATCTCAACTAGCTTCAGGTGTTCTGCCGTTGGCAGGCTGAGGAGAAAGTCTGCCGATTCAGGGCCTTCAATTACGTGGATTTGTGCTTGAATTTTTCTGTCTTTGTATGTCAGCGTGGTACTGAATTGTCCTAGACATAGTAGTGGTTCTCTGGACAGCCACATGTAAACCCTTACTGCCGACGGTTCTAGTTTCGGTTTTGGGTTTATGCTCTGGTATTCAGTGGCGCAGATGTAGTTTAGTGATGCGCCTGTGTCTAGAATGAACTTGGCGGAATGACTTCCTATTCTGATGTGCTGTCGCGGGTACTTCTTCAGTCATCTGGATCTGCCACCATGCACACATATTCATCACTGTCTTGTGAGATGGGTGTAAGAGAGGACGACTCTCTGGATGTTGATCGTTGAGACCGGTAGGAGCTGTGTGACTGTGTGCTGGATCTTGATGAGCTTGTCGAGTGGTCTCTCCGTCCTTGTACAGCCCTGGCGTGATGTCGTTATCCTGCGTTTTGCTGGATCTGTCTCATCTCCGTGTGCCGGGCTCGGCAGGCTGCTTCAAAGTGATTGACTTTTTCACATCGGTGGCATTGCTGGCCAATGGCTGGACATTGACCTGTGTGCGGGTAGTCTTGGCCACAC
Organism: Triturus cristatus; assembly: GCF_964204655.1. NCBI lineage: Eukaryota > Metazoa > Chordata > Amphibia > Caudata > Salamandridae > Triturus > Triturus cristatus. The sequence continues at coordinate 242,870,591 of NC_140582.1, forward strand.
CGGTAACACTGCGAAGGGTGTCTACGAGAGTGACTGTTCTTTATCTCTCGGAGGGGGGGACTTCATACGAGGTGACCTTGCAAATCCTCCCAAAGTGATTTTGCTGGCCTCCATTTTCTTAGTGTGTTCTTCTGCTTGATCGTTGATGCGAGTCAGTTCTTCTATTTCATCTAAAGTGTAATGCTTCTTCAGTAGTCGGCGGCGTAGTGATTCAGATTGACATCCATCAATAATTCGTAGGCGTAGCGCGTCGTCTGTAGTGAAGTTGTCGAATTCACAATAACGAGCTAAACGACTAAGACAGGAGACAAAGTCGCCCATGGGTTTGTCTCGCTCCTGAGACGCGAGATTGAATGTGTAGCGCCCGTATTCTAGGTTCCGCTTGGGAAGGAACTTCTTGTTTAGTGCTTCTCTTACACTCCCATATGATGCAGCGTTGGCAGGAGGTAGGTCTTTGATAATTTGTCCAATGCCTTTACCTACGAGGTTACGCAGGGCTATGAGTTGTTGGTTGGAGTAATGGACCTGTGACCCTTTCATGAAGTCTTCAAAGTCTTCAAGCCAACTCTTCTATGCGGGGCCCATGCTACTACCAGACGTCAGTGGCAGTGATTCAGGGGGGTGCAGGTATGACACTCCCATGGGCATCGGTCCAGGCGGTGGAGCATTTTGTGCTGTGCTAGGCACAGATTGCTGAGAAGAGTCAGGGTTCGACATTGTGAGGCGCAAACTGGTTCCAGTAAGTTTCAGAAGTGGTTACGGAGGTTCAGTGTCACTCTGGCAGGCCTCAGGGGTCTTTTTTGGAAGTTGCCTGACCTTAAGATGGCCGCCGTGTAGGGGTCAAGTTTGGCTGATGCAAGGCGCCTGACTTTAAAATGGCCGCCAAAGGGGACTCATGTAAAGCATGCTCCAATCCTCACAGGGGAAAATTACTGAGCTTACCCCTCTTTGTGTCCTCTCGCTGTTGTTTGTCCTGGAATTAGACCTTCAGATATATTCCCTTCATTCTTTGGCTGCATATGCGCGTCGTCCTGCCATTCACGCTCCTCTCTTCAGTTTAAGCACTCCGCTCCTGTTGGCGGTAGCGCATGCTTCTTTTTACTTGTGGGAGTATCTAGGGGGGTGACAGATCCCACCCTCGTCACCAGTTTCATGCCATTCACAAATGAAGGGGCCGACACGGGAGTGCTGAATGAAACGTGTCTTTATTCTCGCGTACCCATTCTCGGACTGCCTCTTCCACCCGCGACTCCTCCCCTTCCTCCCACTGCCATGCCTGACCTTGGGGCAAACCCGGGACAGGCATGGCGACATGACACCTCTTAAAGCAAATACAAGGCTAGAATAAAAGCCTGGACTGATGGGATGTTAAGCAAACTGCAGCTAAGGCAGAGAAGGCAGGCACGCTCCTCCTCTTAGCCCTAGTGATATTGCACTGGCCGCACCACTTATAGCTAAGATCCTGGTTTGCACAACCATCGGATGGAAGTGTCTACTGTACTTATGCAAGTGACACACTCATTTCATATGTCTATTGCTCCCTCACAAGGATTGTGCTTCACTAGCTCCAGCCTGTACAATAGACTGAATTGGAGTGTCTTGGGAACTGTGGGTACTAGCCTCTAGCTGGCACTGTGCTGGTAGCTTCAGGAACGATGCTCAATTGTCTCACACCAAACCTGTTCTACTTTGACATCCCAGCTAGCTGTGTAAACCCAGTCACTTCCAACAGTGCAGCATAAGGGTCTGTGAAGTCCGTGGAGGGGCTGTTGTTGCTACCAAGAAGGCAAAGAAACCTGGGCAGCAGGGGTACTGTGAAAAGCCAGAAGTAATGCATTGTTGGATAATGATGGTTGGTGAAACTTTCATGAGTGACACTACCCATTGATCAGATACAGACCAGCTATTTTACCAGTAAGCAACATGCATTGGCAAAGCCTATTGTCTGTCTTTGAATGTGCGTGCACTAAGCACTTGTTTATGTACGTGTTCCCACATTAAAACTTTCACTTTGCTACTGCTTGCTTATGTAGATTTCTGGCAATTCATTATGACTTGGGATGACGACCCCAATGTAAAACGTTTGGTTAACTTCAAGCCTTCCTCTTGCTTAGCTTGATATTAGAAAAGACATTCCATTACCATTCTTCGTAGTAAGACTGAATAATGCCATGCATCTTAATTTCTTCATCATGTTTTACATAAAGCGTTTACTGCATCCTTATCTTAATGTTCATCAATTTCTATTGTAAACAAAAACTTTGTTATTCATCATGTGACCCTACCTACCACCAAAACAACTAAAATAAAGAAAAGCTAAACTGTAAATTGTAACATTTATATTAATGCACCTTATTTTGCAGGGTTTCAGAGTGCCCCCTTACTCCTGCAGGCTGCACGCCAAAAAACCATAGATGTTTTACGGCATGGGCAAAGTGGGCAATTTCCAAAGGCCGCACCTTCCGAAGGGCCCCCTGGGTATGTGAATTTTATACACCACTGACTATATCTCTACTCACATCTCTCCCTCTCTTTGTCTGCCTCAACCGCTAACTCTTTCTCTCTCTGTCAAGTATCATCGTAAGGATTTTTTGGGCTGCAGCCAAGACACATTTTAGTTGTTTTTTATGACCCAATTTTCGAAGTTTACCATATAATTCAATATTGTTTGGCATCATGCAGTCTTGAAATAGCAGAAAAGGGCAATACAATCCAAAGTAATTTCGAACAAGGGGCTCCAAAATATGTATTTTCTGTGGCGCCAAAACACCTGAGGATGACACTGCTAACCCTCTGTCACTTTCAGGTTTTCAATAGCTTTCATGCCCAAATGCCCAAGGGCGCTGCACCTCAGATTCACCAATCAGATTGTACATGACTGGCATAATAGCACTGATATGCCAGAGCTTGAAAGTGCCCCACTTCAGGACCAAGCCATCACAACGAGAAGCTGCCCACGGTTGATTGCAGATCAAAGCTGCTGAAGGCAACAAGAACTTGCTGTATGATCCTTTAAAACAGGGTACTAATTTCTCAGCAACAACAGCAAGTGATGAGAATGCTCTTAGATCTTGTAGTGTGTTCTTCTGTGTCAGTGTCTACTGTCCATGAACATGGAAACTTCCTCTTTGGTTCTGTTGTGGACGTGATGAAGGAATTTATCTGAGCCCAAGGACGTCTTTGAGTAAATGCATCCAGGCAGAGGAATCCGGGTAGCTCAATCATGAGGAAGAAAGTTGATTTAAAAGTGGACACCACTGCCTGGTGTAGAATTGTTTGAAAGACAGACAGTAGGGACACAACATGTGCAAGGTGAAGTTTGGAGGCAAGATGAATGAATCTTTATGTCCAAAGTGTGCCTGGGGAAGTTACAAATCATGCACGGTCTGTTATAAGTACCCTGCACACTTCAACTAGCTTATTTTGTTTCCCTGCTGCCTTCCTTGCAAACAATTCTACACCAGGCAGTTTCATCCACTTTCAAACCAACTTTACTCCACAGGAATGATCTTCAATGATTCCCCTTGAGAAGTTAATTTACTCAAAGACATTCTTATGCTCAGATACATTTCCTCACCTGATGATGACCCAGAATTGATATATGTGTCGAAACACAGTCAACGATTGCAGCCACAAAGACAATATGTTATGTACTAGGTTAGGACTTAAAAGGGCATTGATACCAATAGAGTCTTTGTTTTATAATATATAGTCTGTCACCTTTCTCTTTTCTTATTGCATTTGTGTGACATATCTTCTGTACTATGAGCACTGTGTGTTCAATTTGGGCATTAAGTACCTTCTTCCATCTTACTGTGATGATTTTGTCTATTGATAACTCATTCATTGTATACAAGGAACGGGTAGTCCTTGTATCATGATTTCATGACCACAAAAACCACAGTGCCCCCTCCTATACCGTATACTACATAATCAATAGGAGTGTACCACTTTAAATCAAGCAGGCTTATTGGCATTTCCATGGTAATCACATTTAAAGACCGTGTACCACATGTTATTAATGTATCATTCTTTCACTGCATCTGCAATCATTATTATTAATGAAGCATTGCAACTTTTATGAAAATGTACTGCCTGCAACACATTTATGAATAAAACATCATGCAACATTACATATGTCTTTCTTCAACACTTTAGGCCACAAAACATGCAGCTATAAAACTGACCACTAGAGATCGTATCACTCCCAAGATAAAGAACAAAAATACCAGCTTTGGGAATGCTTAACTTCAGGCAGAAAATCAAGGCGGGAGTCATAGTTTCTTTGACCCTGTAAACTTAGGGTCATATTTCTATCTTCTTTCGGGGAGGGCGGGTGCTGCTGTGATTCCTGCAGTCCCCACAACTCTTCTTGTTAACATTGGTAGTGATTGGTAGTGCCCCTGTCATCCTGCGGCCATCACATTGAGCCGAAGTTTTTGGGCCAAGAAAGATTGGCAGGGAATTGTGAGGTGCTGTTGTGAGGGAGTGTGCATATTAAATTAGAGGCTCCAACCATGGCTTTTCTTTTGTTGTGCAGGGCCTTGCACCCTGCGACTTCTTAACTTTTGCCTTTTATTTTAGGGGTAACTGGTCCCACCTGGGCCTCTGACTTGCTTTTTTCCTTGGGCAGCAGGAGGAGCTGCTCCTGCTGGCTTCCCACCCAGAGTCCTTCTCTGCCATCGCAGGAGCCAGTGGCTTGATTCTCCCTGCCTGCTCCATGTAGGGAGTTGTTCTCACTGTGGTCATCCTTCTCCCCCATACACAGGCATTGGTTACAGGAGCGAGTCCACCACCATTGTGGGGGTGCAGTGGGGTTCCGCCTCAGTTTTCCTTCATTGGGGGCCCTGAGATGGGGTCCTGGGCCCCTGTTATCTTTCTTAGGGGCGCCACAGTGCTCCCCTCTTCCGGCATTGAAGGGCCAAGAGATGACGTCCCAGCCCGTTCTTCATTCTTGGGATGGCACAATGTCATTCTCCCTCTTCTTTTCTCGGGAGTCCATAGTTGTGGTCCCAGGCCTCTTTCTTGATGGGGGTGGGGGGGGGGGCTGCAATGGCACTCCCCACTTCCTTTTCTCAGGGGGGGCCAGCATTGGAGTCCTGAGCCTCACTTGGCATGAACCGGCCCTGGCCATGAAATCACGGGACTTGTCGAGCTGTTGAGGGGAGCCCCATGTGTGCCCCTCACTGGCTCATTAAAAAATAATGCAGTTTGCCTCAACCTCAGGCACTGGCCACCCCAGGGGTTTCTTGAGGACTTGAAGCTGAGTTCCCTGTGTTGCATCTTCTCAGCTGGAGGTCAAAGGCCAAATCATTTTCCCTGCAATATCTCGAGCCCCTGATGGCTTGTTAAGGAGACACACTTTGCAGAGAGCTGGTTCCACTCACTCTCTGCACCAGCCTTTCAATTTTCCCTGTTCCGTAGTGCTCCTCTCCTCTTGCTTGAGCACAGAAGTCCAGGTCTTCCCCCCAACTAGACCATAGGGGGTGTAAGAGAGCCAGCTCCCCTGGAGAGACGCACTGGTCCTGTGGTCAACTGTAGGCAGAGTTCTCAGTCCACTAGGACATCAAGGGGTTTGTAATTCCTTGCGTCAATCCTGTTGCTGCCATCCAATTCCAGTGTCCAACTCTCTGTCTCTCCCTTGTGCAAGATCTTTGTGGTGGTGGAAAGTTCTAGAAGCCAGGCATGCTGGGAAAATTCAAGATGGTGCAGTCAAGTGTTCCCTGTTCACTTCTCCTGTGGTGGCCTCAGCTCCACCCTTAGATGACGTCACTGCCAGGGACTTTCCCACCAAAATGTCAAAGGTGATCTCCCTCCTTTGTTCAGTGGACCTGGGCTGTCCCAACCCTAGTACAGTATGACAGCTAATTAATGGATGTAGATGTTCTCCCTCTACCCCTTTCTCCTCAGGAGCTGAGTGAAGCTCTTTTTTGAGGAAGCTGTTGTTCCCTTTAATAGGGAGCAGTGCAATTAACCAGGCCTAGCAGGGTGTCAAAAGGCCTGGACTCTGATCCTGAGCTGTGCTGGAGAAATATACAAAAGTCTGGAATACCTATAAAGTGTACAGGTTTGTGCTTGGATCTTGCATATCCAAAATTGGCGCATCCATCCCAGTTTGATACCTTTCTGGACTTTGTAGGCCAAAGAGAGTTGAAACTGCACTCTAAGGCAGATTTGCCCTATGTGTATGATATTCTGATACTGCAGATAAAACAGTAAACCATACTGACTTTACTTTACCTATGAGTACCCACTAATATTATAAAGCCTACCCCCAGTTCAACATCTAACCTTGCAGATCACTCTCTGTGTCAGGCTACCTGTGAGCAGTTAGGGAGCTGGACACAACAGTAATCTCTCACACACAGTCCTCACACATGTGCACATGCATGCACACACATGTTCATGTGCAACCAGTCAAGTGCCCCTTACCTTAACAGTGGCACAACTGCTTTATCTTTAAAGGCAGATATGCAGGTGAAAACATGCAGTCCATTTACGATCATCTGTTTACTGTGGGTGAGCCACAAGTAGGAAGTCTCACCCACAGTAAAATGTCTAAAACCAGGTGATCCAAAAAGAGAAAAAAACATGTGGATGAAATGGGCAGGACCAATTTTTCAACAAAAGTATTCAGTAGCTATCTACTGTATGTTTTGTATACACTAGTGTTTTTTCATTAGTTCTAAACAATGCTTTTTGAGGTCAAGTATTAGCCTCCATTAATTTGAAAAAAAAAAGTATTATCTTTTTATGAAGTGTATCTATGCATTCTAAACTGATCACTGATAAAGAAAGGGTAGTAAAGGAGAATCTATTCATGGTATGCATTTTCTATTTTTGTAGACAAACCAATCTGAAAATAGCCAACCAGCTCGGCTTGCTACCATATGAAACCCATTTAAGGTACAGGAACATTCACAGTATCAGCTGTTTGTGAAGGTATTGAAAGAAGGAGGAAGAGACACATCTTCCTATTTTAGATAACGTGAAGGCAAGGCCTAAGAAGGTCATAAGCAGGATGATAATCCTTCAAACAATAACTGCATACTCCAAATCCTTTGCACAAACACTTAATTTTAATTTTCTGAGGAACAAAATGTATTTCTTAATAGTACTAGGTACTTGAAAATGTTTCTAGCATTTTCCTTTTGATGTTGTGTGACAGCAGGGTGCATATATGTGGCTTTTATACTGAAGGTGGTTTTAGTTTGCTTGTTAGTTTTCATTGCATTCAATACTATTCTTCCAAAAGGCTAGGAAATAAACATAAACTATAGTTTTAGGGGACTGTATAGTGGCTACATGTTTTAATATTTTAGGGTAAGCAATCATAAAATAGCCTGTCCACATGGGATTGCTCTGCAACGGAGAGATGTTCAAAAGAGCCATTATTTGTGAAGTGACGAAAGGAGAAGGGACTGCTTTCTTCTAAATGGAAGACTATACAGTCTTGACTTTAGTGGAACATCTGCAAAGCTACAATCTTCAGTAAAATATTTGCTGACCCATAATCCATAACAGGATCTCAAATGCTCCTTTATCATTCAGATAGGAAAAATACATTCTTTGCTTGCTTTAAGTTCTAGAAAACCTTTTCAGCTGTTTTGCCTCACAGTTTCTGTGGTGGAGGATACTGCATAAAGACTTCCCTAATACTGAAAGGGTGTTCATTGTTTATATGTTACAGAATGTTCCCTACTGAAGGGTTGTAATAGAGAAGGGTGTACAATTACAAGACATTCTTAGTGGATGTATTTGCTACAGGCTATTATAAATGGAACACAATGTAAGCAAGACCATGGCAGAGCACCTGCAGAGCATCAGTCCTTTGCACAGAATACATTTTTTGTTTATTTATTTTAGTTTAGCCTCATAAATAATTACAGTCTAGAGAAATATCTGCTTTATTATATGTGTTTTATTTATTAACTAAAAACAAATATCACACTATTTGATAAGCCATTCTAAATCTTATTTGACTGCTCATTGAAGAGTCTCAGCTAGGTGTATCATACTCCTATCAGAGTTAGGCTCTTGCTGCATTGAAATAATGCATGGTCTATGGTGCATCAGTGATTTACAGACAAATCAAATATTATATAAAGCAGGGGTCACCAAGCTTTTCTGTAATGAGAGATACTTCTAATCAGTGAAAATCATTGTGAGCTACTAAAGGCCAAACAACTTACACATTGTTAGCTGACACCCCCCCCCCCCCCCCATCCAGCTTCATTAACTTTAAACCTACTGTTTGTGGAACCCGTCACTATAGTTTGAACAAAACACTGTGACTAGGGGAACTATGATAGGGCTGCCATGTGCGTCAATGAGTGCTTGGTCTGTAGGGTTGTATGAGGTGTGTGAATGAATGGGATACATATTTACTTGTGGCACTAAACAAACCTTTCTCCATATGTGGCACTGTTATATGTACAATGAAAGTATACAGACATTTTGTTTTTAAATGGGAGAAATCTAAAGTGCAGAAAAATGTTCTGCAAATTTTTGTATAATAAGGAACATGTTTCTGCTCTTGATGGAAAAAACGTTAGCACTTTAAATTTCTCCCATTTAACAAAATGGCTGTATTTTTCAGTTACAAATATGACAGTGTGTCTACCAGCCATGGGGAGCAACAGGCATGCTGTTTGTAAATGTGACACTTTGAAATGGAAGAAAAGGTAACTGAAGAGTTAACTTTATGTTTATATGTGTTACATAAAACTCTTCATTTTAATTTTCTCCCATGCCAAAGAGTCATTACAAACAGCACGCATTTTTGCTCACAGTGGCCTGTAGAATGGTGCTATATTTATAACAGGAAAATACAGTAATTTGTTTAAATGTGAGGAATTTAAAGTGAAGAAACGTGCTTCAAAAAACATAGGGACTTAATTGGCTTAATTTAAAGTAGAGAAGAACATTCAAACTTAATGTTTCATTGAAGTATTATTCTTCACTTTAAGTTCCTCTCATTTAAAAGAAAATCACTGTATTTTTCAGTTATAAATATGGCGCTGTGTCTGCCAAACACTGGGAGCAAGAGTCTATCTGTTTGTAAAGGCCACACATTGAAAAGAGAGAAAATTAAGAAGAATAGTTAACTTAATCATTAAGTTAACTCTTCATTTAGATTTTCTCTCATTTAAAAGTGGTCAAAAACATATTTTTTTTCTCAAGCTCCAAAATTGAGTTGTGACTTTATGAGTTAAATACTTCAGTGCTTCAGTTCTGGAGCTCCGTGACCGACATGGGTCATAAATCTAAGTGGAACACTGTTCATAATTAGGTTCTGCTATCTGCAGCCTGATAATGATGTAAAATAAACATAGCCTTCCTTTAACTTTCAAAGGAAAACGCAGCACTTATTTATTGCACTTCTTAGTTAAAAATGAACTCAAGGCTGGGAGCTTCTCTGAAGGCTTCTGCGAGCTACTGGTAGCTCGCCGTCAACTGGCTGGAGACACCTGATGTAAAGACTCAGTGGAGGAAAGGAAAGGCTGAACAACCTAGTACCCCAAGCCAGACTATGCCAAGAATTCACAAATTCCAACAAAATCAAGTGATTTTATGTAATAAAGATTACTTTTCATGTAATCACCAGACATTTCAACCATTGAGCAACATGGATTTAACAAGCACTGGCAAAGCCAATAGGTCTGGCATTTTGCAGAGCTGCAGTATCTCAAGTTATTACTAGATGTTCTTCTCAATTCTTAAGAAAGTTTACGAGATGTCCTTCTCTAGTTCCAAGGAGCTGCTAAATAAGCCTACAACAAAGCTGAAATACGTTATTACTAAATGTTCCTCTCAAATCACATGCAACTGCTTGAAGTGTCCATTTATATTGTAGCTTCAAAATAAAAATGTGCATATACACTTTTTCTACTCTAATAAATTGTGCTGGCTGTCTAAAGGATAAGTAAATATACAAATACTGGTATATGATGATGAATCAATTTGGCAACTTTTAGTAAATGTCTTGATTTTTATGGAACACTTGTGAAGGCATCCTAGTGCACATAAATACTAGCAATCACTGGTTAAATCAAGTGCCTTCCATCTTATGAAACTACATTTTTGATGGGCACTACACTTGTGTTGCTTACATTAAACCCCGCTGCCTTGTGCTATGGCAGTTAGAAATGAAAAAGGAACTATTTATAAATGTCCACACTGCCTTTAATATATCCATAGCAGTGCATTGCTAATTTGTAATGAACCCTTGTCTAGTTTAATAGGCAGTAATACTTGCAGTGATTTATAAACTGTGTACCCCATAACTTTGAACATGCACAACAAGGCTTATGCTATTTTCATGCTATGTACACATGTAGAATTAGTAACTACACACTGTGTATGAATATGGTATAATCAGTGTTGTCATTTGAGATGTCATTATTCATGTCATCAATGATGTCACTTAACATGTCATGGGTGGTGAAACATGTGAGGCTATAAGCCATGTGTGGTGGGATGCAAGGTATAGTTAGCTCAGTAAACTATGGTTGGTGAATTTCAGTGTTTTCTTGTTTTAGCTCAACAGTTTTTTATTATTACATTGCTTAACTATATTGTCACTGGAACTTTTGTTTTTTTCAGTGAATTTGTAAGTTTTTTTTTACATAAAGTAAGTTTTTATTACCATACCTAACTATAACATCACTTTAACCATTATTTTTTTAGTGAATGTAGTGGTTTTGTTTCAATCATAGACACCTAACTCCCTCACTGAGCATACCTTTGAACCCTAAACAGTAGGAGATTGGATGCCTCAGGTCCCACGTGTAACCCCCCAACAGGCAACCAACACCATGCCAAACACAGCCTTTGGCCATACATGGCATTGGATTCCCTGCAGGGCAGGGTGAACCAGATGTTCTGGATTTTCCTAGGCTCTCTAGGCTTTTGGATAAGTGTCCTGGAGTCTAAAAATAAACTTTTCCAAATTAAATGCATGTCCCGGTCTTTGGCTTGGGTGAGCATGTGCAGTAATGTAAAAAAGATGTGTCCATGCTTACTTCTCACTACTGGAGAAGTTAAAGTGTGACTTCACTTCAGGGGACCATTGCAGTGGGAAGGGGAATCCAATAAAAAGAGACATTTCGACTCTGGAGCATAACACAATGGTTGGGGTTGTCTATGCTAATCATAATTTATTACTGCACAAACAAACCATTTTTAGCAAACTTAGAATAATGTAAAAGTGAGAAAAAATGAGTTTCTAAACCCATACCTTGCAGTTTGCATGGAGCTCTTTGAAGCTGATTCATAGCTCACTGTGCTACTTAAGGATAGTAACTTATGAACTTCAAGTACAACATTATTTCAATTATAAAAGCAGTAACACACTGAGCAAGCTACATAAAATGCACAGCTGTGATCTACATGATACACATTGTACTTATCAGCAGGAACATTTGGCAATGCAGCACCGCAGCACTCCCTCCACGAGCCGCTACTGGCTCTGGGTACCTCAGGTTCTTGGTGAACCTACAAGTCTGATATATCCCTGCAACCAGAAGAATTCTGTGGATATAAGATATTTTGCTTTAAAAAATCAAGAATAGTTATAAGAAGTTACAGGTGAAAAGGCAGGCACAAATAGCTGTTTTTTACAAATCAATTTCATTATTTTTTCATTTTAACTGTTTCTTTCTATAGAAAAACCTCAAACTACCTACAGAAATTACCCCTTCATAAATTCATAATTCTATCTTCTTTTCTGAAATGTATAGCATTTCACATCCATTTCTACTACTAACTGGAAGGAGGTTGAAAGCATAAACAATAGGAAAAATAGGCTATGTCCCGGTAAAATGCCCAAACTGTGTAGAAAATGTTGGTTTCCACATAAAAGTCTGTCTGTTCCTGAAGGCTGGGAATATGTTGATGTTAGCCCCATAAACCCTTTATTTATACCATTTGCAGGGAAAAAAGCAGATGCTCTCTTCTGCAGCACTTTTTCCCCATTTTTCCCGAAATAGCCAAAAGTTCGCTATATATTGCCAAATTTCTCTGTTCCCTCCAGGGGAATGCACAAACCCTGGATATCTTTAGAATCCTCAGGATGTTGAAAGAAAGGGACTCAAATTTGACCTGGATACCTTATGTGGACAAAAAGGTATTGGGGTCTAAGCACGAACTTCACCAAATAACCAAAAAAGTGTGTGTTACAGGGGAGGAAAAAGCCTGGCAGCAAAGGGGTTAAGCAACTGTAACCAGCCCTTGAGAAGTGTAATCGGCTCGAAAAAGTAGTCGGGTTTTGCGCAAATGATACTAACAAACTTTGGGGGAGAAGTTAGAGCAGGAAAGTACAATGTACTCTGCACGCTGAAGGAAGCTATTTCTGATAACAAAGTGCTTGGAATAGGGTGTGTTGCACACATTGACCCAGATTTATCAATCGATTGTGTTGCCCATGCTTGATGCAAGATGACGCAAAGGCAACACAATCCTTAAGTCAGATTCAAGAGCAGCTCGTGCAGACGAAGACAAGGGATAATTAAATGAATAATTACATTTCCCTCATCGTCATCTGTTGAGTACCGCCCCACCGCTCTTACCTGTGTGGGCCACTCCTGGTCAGATTTACCATGCAACGCCACTTTGCGTGTCCCTGCATGACTTGGTAAATCTGGAGTAATGTAAGGCAGAGCATGTTAATGCCTTGTGCTACTCTGTGTCTGGAAGGCGTTCCTTGGGTAGAGGGTAGGTGTTCCCATGCTTCCACCTATGCTTTTTGTTGCATTCCTGGCTTTACCTAGACAAGTAAATCTGGGAAGGCATCAAAATGTATTACATCCATATAGAGGCGCAACGAGGAGAAATATCTTTATTTCTCCTTGCTGTTTCCTCTTTCAAAGTGTGTTGGATTCTGTAGCACTCTTAGAAATAGGAAAACAAGACTGTAAGGATTGTTTATGTGTAGGAAGGTGCCACTTTCTGCACAAAAACAATCATGCCTGCAGTTCAGACACCCTTGCAAAGGTGCCTGCATTTTCACTAGGCAGCAGATAGGGGTAGATTTACAAGCCCCTTGTGCCATTTTGGCACCGCTGTGCGTCACTTTTTGTGATTCAGCGGCAGCGTAAAAATACGTCCCATTTACAACATAATGCATCTAGGGAGATGCGTCACATTGTGAAGCCCTGTATCACTTTATACCTGCGTCAGGCATAATGTTTGCAGGGTGGGCGTTCCCACGCAATAAAACCTCCTAGAAGTGACGTAGTGAAATCTACATGATTTCACTGCATCACTTATAGGACGCCACTGCATCAAAACCTTACGTCTGCTTGGAGCAGGTGTAAGGAGTGATGCAGCACAATGAGGATAGGCCTCCCCATGTATTGCTGGAGTTGCGTCATGCTTGCGACACAACTCCAGCAATGTGTGACTTTTGCGCCAATAGAAGCGTCACAATTTCCGATGCATCTGTCAATCCTTGCGCCATGGTGCGCCGTGTTGTAAGTACAGCAAACACAAGGAGATGATGGACGGAAGCTGAAACTTTTCAGACACTCAGCCCCAGTCACAGATCTGGGTTGAATCCATCATCGTTCTTTTAGCTGACTTTGCCTTGTATTTTCTTTGTTCAACCTAAGTTGGCAGGGTATGCCCAGACGTGGGTCCCTTGCTCACTTTGCCACTGGATTCAAGCTAGCCTGGCTGATGAAGGGTGTTACCCAGAAACCGGTCCCAGGATGCTTTTTTCCAGTTCAGGGAAGACCTGACTTGGCAGTTCGAGCTGGACTGTTCCCATGAGGCACAAGACTGATTTGCATATAGCTTGGTCTGAACTGAGGTGGCAAAGTGAGCTAAAGAATGGTGATGAATTCAACCTAGATCTGTGACTGGGGGTGAGTGTCTGAAAAGTTTCAGCACTCTGTCCATCATCTCCTTGTGTTTGCTGTGTTGTAAATATGGCACATCCATGGTGATGCAAGGGTTTCTCAGGGTGGTGCTGGGAAAGTGACGCATCTCTACAGATGCGTCACTTTCTTTTAAATCTGCCCCCAAAGTTTGCCAGCGCCGTGAGAGGGCTGGAATGCACCACATCTTAGAAAATATGGCACATTTCCGACCTTTCCATTTGACGCAGTTCAAGTTGTCTTCTTGCGTTGCACTGTATCAAATTTTGATAAATCTGCACCATAGTCCATAATGCAATGCAAACTACTGCTGATGAGTTGCCTATGAACATAGAATCTTTTATGTTAAAATTGTAGAAATACTTCAATATCTACACTGTCCGAACCGAACATCTAAAATGATTTTTTGTGAGTTTGTTGATATAGATTATCAGAGACTCCTAAGTAATAGAAAGAATGATGTGCTTTCTTTTATTTCTGCAGTTGACAGGGTCTTTAACTGTTCCCGGCTCTACGTTGTTATTTTCTGTCCCGAGCAAATCCCCTGCTAGCAACAGTCATGTTTTTTTTTTAAAACCCTGTCTGGTTCTGGTTTTTGCACAAGCAACAGTCTCTTTTCTGAGGCAAAATACAAGAAATGGAAATTGAAAACCAGCTTGCAAATGCCATAGATATTGCAAGATAAATGACACAATTGATAGTCAAAGGAATGTCGAGATGCCTACTTCAGGGGCATAATCGTGAAGAAGCTTTATAAGTCCTGAAGTAACAAAGACTAGTATCATAAACACAAATATGTAACTCTGTGTGTGCTTTCTTCAGTATTGACTACTTGGAAGAGTGTGGCCATTTTTTCTGACTTGAACTCTTTTCCTGGATCCTTCTTGATACTCTTCCTGTCTGGGATAATGGTGAAATATCTCTGCTGTTTGTAAAATCAGCATTACACAAATTTGAAATGGATGAGCTTTTTGACTATATCACCTGCGTATGAAAATGTACAGCAGATAGACTCACCCAAAGGAAGGTTGCAGAGGAACAGTGGGTGGTGAATTTTATACATTTCCAAAATCACAATATTGGGCATGATTCACAAAGAATACTCATTCCGGGGCCCCTGCAGTTGTGGTGGGGGGGCCTGCATTCATGATGGGGCCTCCGCAAACAGAAACTGCAATGCAGAGGTCCCGTCACAATTGCAAGCCACCTGCCACGTCCATTATGAGTAGGGAGAACCTTTGTGAATCTGGCCCATTATGTTTAAGAACATTAGTCTGACGGTTCAGTGATCATTATGTCTGCCAGGAACAAATGCTAGAGTGAAAAGAATTTTTCCATTATGAACAATACCTGGACGGATGAAAGAAACAGCATGGAGCTGGGGACTCTGAAAGCATTGTTGATCACGAGGGTTCACTTTGAATATAGCTGCAGTGATTTCCATGATAGGTTGCCGCAAAACAAAAAGGCAATGCAGCAAAACCAATCCTTGGATAAGTATTGTGAAGTGCAACAATAAAAGACCTTGTACATCAGAGTATTTTCAGCTGTCTTCCAATTTGGTTCCACTTTATGAATTTTTACCATGTATATATGACTCATCATTTTATTAATGTCTTAGAAACTTACATTTTTCTATAGGAGCAAAAATATTTGACAGTGCTGAATATAGAATTGTTAGTGTTTCATGGGCAAGAGCAAGAGTGATACCTGGTTTTGATGACTACAGCATATGTATATTTGCTTATTTAATGATAAGATTGCATGCCTGGGGTTTCAAGGCAAGTGTTGTCACCAACTCCATTAAATGTTTCAACTATTTGAGGCAAAGTCTGTTGAAATGGAGCTAAGTTTACATCTAATATAAGACCTGTTATTTTTCATCTGCAATTCTTCATCTATGTGTGTGGTAGAGACCTTAATTGTAGTCCTTTTTCTATGTCTATGATAGCTGTCAATCACGCGACCGCAATCCTCTGCTGATGACGTCAGATATTGCATCACTGTTGACATATGTGTCTTTATGAAAAATAAATATTTGTAATATATGTATAGCTAAAGATTAATGGAAGAAGACATGGGTAAATAAGTGTCTAAATACAGTGATGTAATATCTGACGTCATCAGCAGAGGATTGCGTTCGAGTGAGTTATAGTTGCCTGCACTAACTATAACGGGGGAATTTCATTGGTTTTTTACGAGTGAAATGTCCACCTAACTATAACATGTGTGAAACCTATGGTTTTTTAAGTGAATTTGCAAGGTTTTTTAAATGCTAATTTGTAACTATAACGTGTGTGAAACCTATGGTTTTTTCAGTGAATATATATATATATATATATATATATTCACTGAACTAAACATAGGTTTTAGGGACTTTATAGTTAGAAATTATTATTTAAAAAACCTTTGAAATTGACTGAAAAAAACATAGGTTTCAGGGACGTTATAGTTAGTTGGACATTTCTCTCATACAAAACCAGAACATTCCGCCGTTATAGTTAGTTGAGCTAACTATAACTCCTGCCCCTGCAATGCACTGCTGATGACGTCACATAATACATCATTCATGACATCCACCAATGGTAACCACGCCTTTGATCAGCAGTAAATGATACCTGGCACACATTTACATAATGACTGTAGTTTATTGCCCTCAAATCAGTCAAATGGGACATTTTCCTTGCTTGCCCCAATGTTCTCGGCATTCTTGCTCCTGCACATTAGAGGAGTGCTTGGCTAAACTTTGGGATGCTCCCTTCAGCTCAGCCGGAACGCATCAGACGCTGGGCCCTAAACTTCGGGCTGCCCCCACTGAAGCAGCAGATGTGCTTTGTTTGTTTTCGACTCTGCACTTGTTGCAGCTGCAGCTCATGGTGTGTTTGCTCCAGTGACCTGGGTGCCCTCCCAAAGACCCCTAGACAAGGCATCCTGTCTGCCTCACAGACCCACAGAGAAGCAATGACTAAGGCGTGAAATCATGGGGGCTGCAGCAGGCGGAGAGGGGGCAGTGGGATCAGACACCTAGCCCCGCTGGGAGAATGGCACTGGCAGCACGGGAGGGACGGCAGCAGATGTTGCCTGAAGAATAGAGGGCATTCCCTGGCTGCAGTGGGAGGGTGCCTGTCAGCTCTAGAGTGCGGCTGGGGAAGCTGCCCGGCACAGGGCATGGGATGGTGCTGTGAGGTTGTTTCCTGAGTACCTGCCTCTCCCAGGGGCAAGGCGAGCCTGCACCTTATGGCTGAGGGCTTCCCAGACCCAGCAAGGGGTCCTGACACCGATAATGCACAGGGCTCTCTTGAAGAAGGAACGTAGGGCATGCTCTGAGCCAGCCGCTTTAAGGAGCTTGTTTGGATTACATGGCTGTCCCGGAGGCGCGCCTGTCCATGGATGTCCCTAATACCTCACGGATCAAGGACAGAGCCCGGGGGAGCAGCAGACCATCGCCTGGGCGGACATCGGTTGTAGCAAGCGGAAGGGTACCGCCTGGATTCTGCAACTTCATTTACTGCTGCTGATTACTTTGCGCTGCGAGTGGTTGCCTGGCTCGCTAGTTCGTCCACACCATGACTTGTTGATACTGAATTGCACCTAATTTCTCCCCGGTGGGAGAATGCATTGGCCATAAGGATGCCGTTCAGTGTGGAGGCTTTTTTCTGGACATGCTAGCAGCAAACAGATCTGCCAAGACTCTCCTGAGGAGGAACCTGCAAATGTGAAGTTGTACGTTACGTGGAGCTTCTGTCCCCTCCCATGGAAGCACTTTAAACTCCGGCAGCATTTTTACAATGAAGCCCCGGGGAGGTGGCAGTCCCAGTGGCTGAGGGGGCCCCTGTGGGCCCCCACTACATAAAACAGCATTGCCCCTGGGACCTGGCCCACCCGGGGGCTTAAGAATAACAAAGCGCTGGAGTCTGCGCTGTGTTTTTTTGTTTACTTGGCCGTATTTGTGCACCCAGCACAAATTTGGACGTTTTTTCTTTAAGTAAATGATTTTTTTGGCCCTGGTGTTCCCTGTGGGACCTTCTGTGCATGCCTAGGGGGTTAGGGTGTTTCTACCCTGCCTCCTTTTCCTGTTTTTCACCTTTTTTCCAACTGATTTCTTGTTACTCAGTTATGGCGTCACAAGATGGCTGCCAAAACTTCCTGGTTTGGAGTGTTGGCAGCCAATCAGAAGTCAGCTCCTGCTCAGGAGGAGTCGCGATTCCTCCTCGGTGCTCAGATATACACATTTTTTATTTCTTGAATTTCTCAGTAACTACTCAATGGATTTACACCATTTAAAAAAAAGGTGCTTTCTGAACCAAGAGCTACCTTTTTTGCCAAATTTGGTGTAATTCTGTTCAGCAGTTCGAGCTGTAGCCGTTTCTAAAGATTCCTATGGAAATTAACATAGGGAAAATGCATTTGGGACCCCCCTTTTTTCTCAGCCCCCGCTTGACAAATCACCCCAAAACTTTCAAGACAGGAGCTGACCAGAGCGGACATCTAGTTTTGAAGATTTTGCGAAGTTTCGTCAACCGGCGCCAAAGATATTGGCAAAAGAAAAAACGCTTTTTGAATAGAAACAAGGTCCTAACTATAACTCCCTACTGGCGATTACAACAGTTATAGTTAGCTGAGCTAACTATAACTCGTGCCCCGCAATGCACTGCTTATGACCTCACATATTACATCACTCATGACATGGTCATTGACATCCCTCATGATATCACTGATGACATCACCCAGTGACTGTGAATGTTTTAAAAAACATTATGAGTGTTAAATATATATACCAAGGTGTATTGATGGATCAGTGGGTGTATGAGTGTCTGTATGGATGATTCAGTGGGTGCATGACTGACTGTATAAGTGAGTGATTAGGTGTCTTAGTGAATGTATGGGTGAGTGACTAGATGGTTAGAATGTCTTTGTCTGTTAGTTGGTTTCCAAGTCGCTGTATGGGTTGGTGAGTGGGTATGTGAGTGGCTGTATTGGTGATTAATTGGTTGGCTGAGTACCTGTATGTGTGTTTGAGTGTCTGTGTGGGTGGGTGAGAGGATGTGTGACTGCCTGCATGAATGAGTGAGTGGGTGTGTCAGTCGCTGTGTGAGTTAGTGAGTGCATAAGTGAGGAGCTGTATAGGTTACTGAGTGTGTGTGTGGCTGTGCTGGTGAGTTAATGGATTTGTCAGTTGCATATGGGTGAGTAACTGCATATATGATAGGCAGTATAGGTGAGTGTTGGAGTATATGAGGCACTGAATGTGTTAGTGAGGGATTGTGATAGTGGCTGCATGGGTGAGTGTGTGTTTCTGTTAGTGACTATGTAGGTGAGTGAGTATGTGTTAGTATCTGTAAGAGTAAGTGAGTGGGTGTGTTTGTATCTGTAAGGTTCAGTAAGTGGCTGTGCGATTGACTGTATGGGTGAGTGAGTAGGTGTGTGAGCAGCTCTATGAGAGGCAGACAGTGTGTGAGTGGCTCTATGGGTGCATGAGTGGATATGTCAGTGGCTATAATAGTGAGTGAGTCTGTGTATGGGTGCATGAGAGGACCTATGAATCATTGAGTGGGTGTGTAAGTACTGGTATGGGTGTGTCAATGCTTTTGACAATGGTAGTGTGGAAGTGGAGTGGGTGTATTAAAGGTAACATGGGGGAAATCAGTGGGTGCATCAACGATTCTGCAGATGATGTAATCAGTGATGGAATCACCGATGTCATTTGAGATTTCATCGTGCTCATGAATGATGTCACTGACCATGTCATGAGTGATGTAATATGTGAGGTCATAAGCAGTGCATTGCGGGGCCGTGAGTTATAGTTAGCTCAGCTATATATAACTGCTGAATTTTTGTGTGCAGACAGAGTATTGAGTAAAAAATATTGAGTTGCGCAAATATCGACTAATTTGCATTCGTAATTTAGGTAAATGCAAAAAATTGTGATTACCTGAATTGTGAATCCAAATAACTTTCATGCATTAGGGAAGGCCATTTTGCGATCGCAAACGGCCGATTTTTGCGAATCGCACTGTTTGTGATCGCAAAATACCTTGATGCATGTGCCCCTAAATCTTTTTATGATTTCTCAGCACCAACATTTTCCTACCAATCATTGTGGCTATACAATATATCTCAATCAATGCACCAGCGGTGTCACCAAATTACTTCTCAACCAAGCTCATGCATGCAATTTCCCAAAATATTACCAGAATGAAGTTTAGAATAGTAAACTATAGACGAGTAATCATGTTGTTATAATAACATAAGAAAGACTTACGGTCAGAGATGCTGGAACAAATTTCAAAGTTGGGGTGCTGCCCATTAGCAGTTGACAGTTCACTACAATTATAGGGGTTTTGAACCATGATTGTGCTACTGCTTGAACAAGTGCAACAAATGCAACAAATGATCCAACCTCCTCCAGTTAGAGAGTGTGAGAACACGCATCCCTCCATGACCTCTTTGTAAAAAAGTGGTACATTGCTACATTTTGAATTTCATATTTATCAATGTGTCAGTAAAATATGGTACAAATGCGGCAAGATAGGCCATAATCATTCATAGAAAGTACATTCTTACAGGAAATGACAGTACGACGCTAACAAATCATGAGGAACAACCAGCTGACTCTTCCAACAAAGGTTATTTGGGCTGTGACTGAAATTACAGCGACCTCATGAATTTAAACAATTCTCAACACATTACAAAGGGTAAACAGATGCCAAAAATGTCATCTTGATGTAGGTTGTTTTAACAATGAAACCATGCGTGCTCTAAATATGTCTCTCCATTTGTGCAGATTCTTACAGATAAATACCCACAAAAACCATACCTGTCTATGTTTATTTTTAAATATGAAAGATACAGATAATAGGTCTGTCTTCCTTTGAAGAACTTTCATGGTGTGAATCTGGACTGCTAGACTCACAGGCCGTAGGGTTAAAAAGCGACAGTTTTTTCTAATGAA
The DNA here is from genome assembly GCF_964204655.1 of Triturus cristatus. Classification (NCBI taxonomy): domain Eukaryota; kingdom Metazoa; phylum Chordata; class Amphibia; order Caudata; family Salamandridae; genus Triturus; species Triturus cristatus. Next base: position 242,891,420 of record NC_140582.1, read on the forward strand.
GCATCTGTGCGATGCACTAAATTGTTAATTTTGGTTTGAGACCAAAGCCAGTTCCTGCGACTACGGAAAGTCATTGACATTCCAAGAGGCACAGAAAAATGCGAATTAAGTGACTCAAGTGGTCTCCATTCACCTTAAATATTTATTTGTCTGCGACTTTCTAAACAAAATATAATGATGATGTGAGAGCTAAGAGACTAGGGCCCAGATATCCGGGCATACATTTCCATATATGCCTGAATCAGTATTGCAACCTGAGTGACAATTGTGCATTTCAGAGACCTTTGCCCACGTGCTTTCTAAAAGGTAAAACCTGCTACAAATTGCAAACTATACACTGCGTGGCTCATATGCATTATGTATGGCTTCTTATAACACGAAAAAGGCATCCAATATTAATAACATGGAATCTCTAAGGCATCCAATTGCAAGTGTACTTTGGACGGTTAAATAAATATTGAAATATACTAACTCCAAATCCCATGTTTTCACTAAATAAATATGGAATAATACAGATAAAAAAGAGTAAAAAATAAATATGGTTCATTTTACAGGAGGAAATGTCTGTAAAATAAATAAAACCAGGAGTCCTAACTATAATACAGCATAATCAACACGTCCAGCATAAAATGATATACACTAGAAGAGTGAAATGTCAACAATTTTAAACTTAACAGAAGCACAATAGTTTAGTGTATAGGGAATCAATATTGCACGGCACTAGTACCTTTTCCCATGCACAGTGTCATAGATCACACTTGTAAATTGAGGAATGAAGATATGTAAACAAGCACAGGCAAAGCCAATACGTCTAGCCTTGGCAACATATAGCATGTTTCTTTTTTATTGCCAGCATATTCATCAAAATAAAGAGGAGACAAATAATACACTGCAACCTAACACGGCGACCATGTGCTTCCAATAAGAATGTTAACTTTGGAAAACACCAACACATCTAATTTTAAGAGAAACCTAAAGGTGCTAACTAGCAGGCAAGGGTACTTAAAACAGTTACACAAACTCAGGGGTGAAGCTACTATTGGTGCAGCAGGTACAGTGCACCAGGGCCCGGGCCTTGGGGAGCTCATTGAACCCTGCCAATGTTGTATTTTACTGCCCCAATATCAGTCAAAGGGGTCGTTCTCTTTTTATGCTGCCGGGCCCTTAGTATTCTTGCAACGCTACTGTCCAAACCCTATCAAGATTTAATGCATGTCACAGGAAAAGATGATGTTTTTGGCACAAAGAATACATATTATCATTTTTTTACTTACTCTCAACACGAAGACATTGTTTAAAAAACAGGGAAGACTAAGAAAAATAAAAAGGATAAAGAATGGAAAGAAAAAAACTTTAAGAAAAGTAAATATTGTCTCGCAGGCACTAAGATTGAAGTGCACTTCATTTTGGAGAGATGGGTGCACGTGTGATGAAGCAAAGCTCCATCACTAAGTGCAAGAGAGCAAATGGCTGAAGTAGGCCGATCCACTGCTCCATCTTGTATTTCCTGGTGGGCAGCAGTAAAATGTGAATAACAGTTGAACAGATCACTGAATCCAAGCTGTCCGAAAGTCCCTCTATGCCTGCATGTACATATGAATTTTTTTATTAATTTCTGACATTTTAGATTACATGAGATAGCTGGCTGCAGCACACGCCACAATACAAAATATACACATTGCGACAGGCTTTAAGGCAGGACCCCTGACAGCTAGGCGGGCGGTCCAGTTCCCAACCACCATCATAATAAGGCCCTTAGGTCCTTCCTTGTGCTTGGGATCTGAAACTGGGGACATGCAACGTCTTGACAAAATGACACAATTAGGTGGTGACTACAGAAACTGCTACCCAAGGAATTATAGGCCACTGATACAAGATAAAGTGGCCAGATTAAACATAAACGAAGTCACATTCAAGTCACCTTCACTTAATAACTCTCCAGCAGTAAAGGTGGAAAATATAGTAATATTTCAATGTAAAGAAAATCACCAGTTTTTTTGTCTTCATCACAGGGTTACCTTATTGTACTCAATTGCAAATGCCAATAACGTAAAATATATACATTTATTTTAGATGCTTCAACTACCCTTAATAATCATTCAATGTTGAAAATGAGATAAGGATTAGAACAGAATTCTAGTGTATCTCATTTTAGTTTTGAAGCAGTTGTTAACTCTTTTTTTACTGCAAAAAATAATACACGTTTCCAGGCTGGGAGACAATGTACTCCTATCTTCACGATTTGTACTCCAAAACTTGTTAAACTCGATCATACACGTCTTTCTGTTGGAAAAGCATGTTCTGTACAACACTGGAAATTCAGCTAGTGAAGGACTCTACTGAGAAATGCTTCATAGAAAGCAAAACATTGAATGGAGACAGCACAGCCCTACCATGAGTCTACAATGGCTTAACAAGTAGTGGAACCCCTTTGTCTAAGCCTCATGCTTAACAGTAGTACTAATTCGCTAGAAAAAAATGCAATAAAATGATTACAGTATGAGCTTTGCATTAACGACCCTCTCGCAAACAAATGGGCGGGGGTTCTCCATTAACAGACACATCTAACTTGCATATGTTGCTTATGCCTCTATGTTGAAAGGAACATGTCGGCCATTTTGGAACGTAATGAATGTTAAAAGAATGAGAAAATACATGGATTCCAAAGAAATGCCTATGGGGATGCAAATCATTGCAGGATGCATGGAATGGCTCGGTCGGTGGCTGCCTGCAAGTGTTTCCGGGTCCTCAAAAATGGTAAAATAAATAATGTGATTTATGGAAATTAGCTATACTGAACCTTTTATTTATAAAGGGGACATTTATTCAACAGCCAAGTTACTAAAGGGAGCTTCTTTTTCAGCAGTTGTGCACATTGTGCACGAGCAAAATGCAGCCATCAAAGTCAGAGGAACCAGTGGCTAAAGTGGGCGGATCCACTTCTCCAAGCTGCATGCAAGCCCCTTTATGTATTCTAGTATTTAATATTGTGTTTAAGTAGTATTTACTATAATCTTAAATTAATAGTCTGCAGAGACAGTTAAAGCTGTCCTTTAGGCCAAACCTATAAAGGAACTATACATCTGAGTTGGTTTATCCTTTCATACATCACACAAAGTGAAAATAATGTATTGAATTGTGCTCTTATTTTGACCATTTCAGGTGTAAATGGGTCTAATTTCTACTTTTCATCTGGACTAATATTTTATTATGTGTATATACTGTAGAAAAAAGCTAGCACATTGTGTTCACTTTTTGGGGATGATTTAAAACTCTGAAGTGCTATCTTTCTTCATTGGGGATCTAACTAACTTGAAGTTACAAAGGACCCTCCTTTTTGACAGATACTTGTAGACATGTAAATCCATCAGTCATTTATTTGTAAGGCGCAGCACAGGTACCCTTGGTGTATCTGATTGCTGCTTCTCCGACAAAGAGCCAGGTCTTGAGTTTCTTTCTGAAGTCTGCCAGCGAGGAGGCTGTATGGAGTTGGAAGGGAAAGTTGTTCCAGGTCTTGGCAGAGATGTCGGAGATGGAGTGGCCTCTGCTGCAGCTGAGACTGATGCTGGGAGTGTGTGCAATGGCGAGTGAAGAGAAGCAAGGGTGTCTGGATGGCTGGTGGAAGTTCAGTGGATGATTGATGTAGACAGGTCTTAGGTTGTGGAGGACTTTGTAGGCGTGCATGAGGATCTTGAACTAGCATCTCTTCTGGATGGGGAGCCAGTGGAGGTCTCTCAGTTGTGGGGTGATGTGGGTTCGTTTGGGGAGGTCCAGGATGAATCTGGCTCCAGAGTTCTGTATGGTCTGGAGTCTTCTGAGGAGCTAAGTAGAGATGCCTGTGTAGAAGGTGTTGTCATAGTTGAGACAGCTTGTGACGAGGGCCGGAGTGAAGGTCATTCAGGTTTCAGTTGTGATCCATCTGAAGACTCTGCGGAGTATGCGAACTGTGTAGAAGCAGGAGGAGGTGACTATGTTGACTTGTTGTGTCATGGTCAATTGGCTGTTGAAGATGATACCGAGGTTGTGTGCGTGGTAGGTCAGTGTTGGTGTAGGTCTGAGTTCTGCAGGCCAAAAGCTGTGGTCCCATATGGAGGAGTTCTTGCCAAAGATCAGTACTTCAGTTTTACCAGAGTTGAGTTGGAGGCAGTTGTCTCTAATCCATTTGGCTATGTTAGTCATGGTGTTGCAGAAGCTGGTTTTGGCATTGGAGGGGTACTCGGTGAGCGAGAGTGTCATCTGCATAGTAGACTATGTTGAGTCAGTGGGATCTGACAACATCTGCAAGGGGGGTCATGTAGCTGTTGAAAAGGGTTGGGCGGAGGGATGATCCTTTTGGTACACCGCACATGATGTCTTTGGGTGCGGAGGTAAAGGGAGTCAGTTGGATGCTCTGTGTGCATCCTGTCAGGAAGGAGGCGATCCATTTGAGGGCATCTTGTTGCATGCCTATGTTATAGAGTCTGTTGATGAGGATGTTGTCGGAGACGGTGTCGAACGCCGCAGAGAGGTCGAGGAGGATCATGGTCACAGTTTCTCTGCGGTTGAGGAGTGTTCTGATGTCCGATTGTGAAGCGTCCAGTAGTTGGTTTTGGTCCAGGAATTCTGTGAGCTGCTGGTTGATGACTTTCTTGTGTACTTTGGCTAGGTATGGGAGCAGGGCAATCGTATGATCATTTTTTAGATCTCTGGGGTCGGCGGAGCATTTCTTAAGGAGGGGTCTGACATCTGCATGTTTCCATCTGTCCGGGAAGGTTGCAGTGCAGATGGAGGAATTGAGGATGCTGGCGAGATGGTTGTGGATAGGGTTCGATGAATGGTTGTAGAGGTGGTGGGGGCAGGGGTCGGTGGGAGCCCCGGTGTGGATGGATGACATGATGGCTAAGGTGGTCATGGTGGTGAGTGGCGACCAGGCGGTAATGGCTTGGGTGATGTTCTCTGGTTGTTTGAGGTTGTTGAGGGTGGAGGGATGGGGGTTGAAATTGTTGTAGTTGTTGGTGAACTTGCTGTGAAAGTAGTCTGAGAGGGTGTCACAGAGTTCTGGGAGGAAGGATAGTGTTCTCTATGGCTGTAGGGTTGGAGAATTATTTGAGTATTTTGAAGAGTTCCTTTGTGTGGTTGGCCATGGAGTTGATGCAGATGGTGATGGCTGCTTTCTTGGCTTCTTTGATGTGTCGGTGAAAGTAGCTGAGGGCTGTTTTGTGTGCTGCTCTGTTGATGGGGTTCTTAGTGGCATGCCACTGTTTCTCCAGCTAATGGCAGTTGCACATGGGTGTCTTGAGCTATGGAGTGTACCAGCTGGCATGCTTGGCGGTCTTGACAGAATTTGTAGGTTTAAGTGGTGCGACTCTGTCAGCGCTGTCAGTGATCCTGGTAGTGAATTTCTGGACATTCTCATTGAGGTCTGTTGAGGCCTTGGGTTGGGAGGTGGTGAGGGCCTGTATCCATTGAGTTTCAGTGACCTTGCTAAAGCTGCACTGGTAGGAGATCTGATGCCTGGTTATGGTGTGCTGGGCATTGGTGATGGTGAATTGTACCATGGTGTGGTCAGTCCAGGTGAGTTTTGTGGTGTGGCTGAAATTGATTCTGAAACTGGAGGTGAAAATGGTGTCTAGTGTGTGTCTAGCATTGTGCGGGGGTTCAGTGACCAGTTTGGTGAGGCCAATGTTGTTCATGCTCTTCAGGAGGGTGATGGAGTTAGCATCGTTGGGGGTTGATGATGTGGTAGATGGGTTGCAGAGTAGTATGCAGTGGTGAGAGTCAATTGCTAGGGGAAAGATGAGTTTGTCTAAGGCATCGCAGAATGTTCCACAGTGTCCCAGGGGTCTGTAGGCGAGGGTGCCTCTTATCATGGCCTTTGCATCAGTTTGTTGTAGGAAGTGGAGATGTTCCATGAGAGGCGTGGGGTTGTCATTGGTGATGGTGCATTTGATGGTATCTTTGAAGATAATGCAAACGCCTCTGCCTTGTTTGATGGTGTGGTCTCGGTGAATCATCTTGTACCCTTCGGGAGTGGCGGGGGTTATGTCTGTGTTCGCGGAGGGGTAGAGCCATGTTTCAGTGATGAAGGCAATGTCCGTGCAGAGGGTACTGATGATGTGGCAGGAGTGGTTTGGGATCTTTCGTAGGTTGTGTCACAGGAGAAATGGCAGTGCAAGCAGGTAAAGGGTCCTTTAGTGGATCATGAGGAGCAGAAGATGTAGCTGTTTTGGTGTCTGGGGTCTAGGTCCAGGAGTTCCTTGGTGGTGTACCGTTGGGTGGCGGGAGGAACGGGGGTCCCGGCACTGAGCGTTGTCAAACCGGAGTGCATAGGCATCGCGCGGAGTGCATAGGCAGCGCGTCTACTTTGTGGCCATGCGATGGCCTTGATTAGTGGGCCTAGAAGGTGGTTCTAGTCGTCCTGGGCACCAAGCAATGACTTAGGGCAGACAGCACGGGGACAGGGACAGCAGGCAGCAGAGGGACGGGAGACAGTAGACAGCGCAGGGACAGGGGGAGCAGCAGCGTAGGGACAGCAGGCAGCACAGGAACCGGTAAAGCAGCAGTACAAGGGCAGGGACAGCAGGCAGCTAAGGGACAGCAGGCAGCACAGGGGGAAGGACAGCAGGCAGTGCATGAACAGGGACAGCAGGCAGTGCAGGGACAGGTACAGCAGGCAGTGCAGCGACAGCAGGCAGCGCAGGCACAGGGATAGCAGGCAGCGCAGGGACAGCTGGCAGCGCAGGGACAGCAGGCAGCGCAGTGGCAGAGACAGCAGATAGCACAGGGACAGTAGGCAGCACGGGGACAGGGACAGCAGGCAGCAGAGGGACGGGGGACAGTAGACAGCGCAGGGACAGGGGGAGCAGCAGCGTAGGGACAGCAGGCAGCACAGGAACCGGTAACGCAGCAGTACAAGGGCATGGACAGCAGGCAGCTAAGGGACAGCAGGCAGCACAGGGGCAAGGACAGCAGACAGTGCATGGACAGGGACAGCAGGCAGTGCAGGGACAGGTACAGCAGGCAGTGCAGCGACAGCAGGCCGCGCAGGCACAGGGATAGCAGGCAGCGCAGGGACAGCAGACAGGACAGGGGCAGCAGGCAGCGAAGGGACGAGTGGCAGCATGGAGGCAGGGACAGCAGGCAGTTCAGAGACAGGGGGAGTGGGCACCACACCGTCAGCAGGGTGTCCGGTGAAAGAGGGGTGGCCCAGCCCAACCGCGTCCGAGCTCTGATGGGCATGAACGGGCCTGCCCTTGGCTTGGCATTAGCCCGGGACCGCCCGCGTGCATCCCACTAGTTAGAGACAGTGCGGAGCTAGGAGGCCGGTAGGGCTGGTGCAAAATTCGGGAAGAACCAGTGTGGGCTCTCCTCTTAATGGCAGAAGCTGCTGGGAGGTGTAGTTCTTCTCCTCAGGAGGGCCGGAAGTGTTACATAGATATGCATAACAAAAGAAAATGCAGCAGTTTCATCAAATGAAATTTTTACTTTGGCCTGTTTCATTTGATTCTTTACACACACATGCAAAACTCTGCAAAAATAGAAAGAATTGAGCATTATTAATTTGTAGGTTTTGCCCTAAACTCCCTACCAGTCATCTGAGGTTGCTGTCACACCTGCCACGCCCCCTGTTCCAGTGCCACTGTGCACCGTGTTCTAGCTCTCGAACTTGAAATGTGAGGTGTGAAAATAAAAGCAAGAGAAAAACTGGGCAGCCCTATCATCAGGAACCCAGGGCCGTGGCTAAAATGTATCAGCCTCACGCAGTGAGTCCGGAATCAGTATATTGGACTCTTCATAAACACCTCTAAAACGGATGAACACTTTGTTACAGCACTTACTGTCTTGTGTAGGTACCAGGTCGGTGGAAATCTGAGAAGAACTTAAAGTGCGGAAGGCGGGAAGAGAAAAAGAGGAGCAAACAGGTCACAAATGAACACAGCAAGAAAGTAAGAGAGAAAAAGAGGACGAGAAAAAAAGGACAGGGTGAAGAGCAGGCAGAAATAAAAGTAGGAGCGAAATAAAGCAAAGAAGCATCTCTTGTGTTTAGCTCTTAAACTATTGCTCTTGCTAGACAAGGCGCTCATTTAACAGATGGTGGAAGTGGTATAATAAAATAATTCTTCTACAACAATACTAATCACTTTTTACACTGCCAACCACGAGCTGTATTATATAGTACCCGTCTCCATACCAATAGCAACAAAACTGTAATAAAATATTACAACAATATATATGCTAATTTCCATTCTGTGGTAAATAAATTAAAAGACAAGAGTAATATGATGCAGGTGAGACAAGTAAACTTTCTTTGATTGGACTTTTAACACAAATCATGCATTCTACCAGCACTGAACGTAAAACCTTAATCATTTCAGCTGTCTCTCTGACCATATGGTTACTTTAATAAAAATGTGTTGTTCCCTTTCATGGTACAGATGTGCTCATAAAGTTAATGCAATTGCTGAACTCGTTGTTTACTATCACAAGTGATGAAACACTTACAGAAGGCTGCAAATGTTAGTTCCTAAGTCAAACGAAAGAGGGTGGGCTTTTCATAGTTTAGGAACTTGTGCAATTAGATTGTGTATGATTGCTGGCCTGATAAGGAGGAGGAAGGTAACAGAGAATACACCAAAAATAGTAGACATTGGGGATCAGATGAATCAGCATTTGGCGCAACGCGGCAAGACAGCTTTCTGTGCTGCGTCAACGGGGAGGGCAGAAATTAGCCATATTTACCAATATATAGCGCAATTCTTCTCTCAGATTGCGCTGGTGTGCAATCTGCTGCCTAGCACCAATAGAGGCACACTTGCACCATGGCGCAAGGGTGCCTGCGTTGCAGGTATGATTGCTTTTGTGCAGGAATGGGCATCTTCCTGTACAAAAACAATCACAAGAGGCTTTTTCCTCTTTTTAAGTATGCAGCAGAATGCAGCACTCTTAGAAACAGTAAATAACATGGAGAAATAAAGATATGTCTCCTCGTTGCGCCTCTATCAGGAAGGCATACAATTTTGACGCATTCCCAGGTTTACTACTCATGGCAACTCTAGGAATGTGCCAAAAAGCATGGGTTGAACGCCTTCCCAGCACATATTAACTCATTGCAGCGATTTGTGCGACTGTGTGTTACTCCAGATTTACAAAGTCATGCAGGGCTAAGCAAGGTGGGTTTGTGTAACCTGGAAAATCTGACTTAAGGATTGTGCTGCCCTTGCTTCACCCTGCGTGATACAAGGGCAAAGAAACCCTCTGATGGATCTGGCCCTAGTTCATCCCGTATGGAGCCATAGGAGCCCTCAATGAGGATCTCCTTTTGAGTTATCCACTATTTGGTTTCGGGATACCGAATGGCTCCAGTCTCAGATTCCCAGATTCCAGCAGGTATAGCTACACCAAAAGTGAGGTTCACAATTTATTGACCCCTGGGATGGGAAATAAAATGGGTGCACCGTATCACTGGTTCCATTTTCATATGACAGACCCGATTATGAGCTCAATTACAGGGCTTTCTCTATCTTATTAACCATCTGCTCATAGTAGTTGGGAAAAGAGTAATTTGTTTTCGGTATTACTGCAGGTCAGGTTTGAGGCGGGTTGAGTAGGCTTCTGGTGCCAGAGAGGCATGTGTACGACTGACGGAAAGCATTGTCCACAGTAAATAAAAGTGAGTCTTGTGTTACCGGACCTAGTCATTTCTGGTCTGAAAAAAATGGATCACTGGTAGTATGGCAGAGTGAGGCCCCTGGTGTAATTCAGGTGAGGGAGTATGCCAAGACCAGCTAATCCATTATCTCCACCAGTGATCTGAGATAACTACTCCAAATGGTTGGGGGAATAGCATTATTAATGCCACAATATGGTCTCTAACTATTATGTCAAGGAAAGTAAATGTGGTGTGGAGTTAAGAATAGTAACTTCCCTATATCTACTTATCCATTACAATGCAGAAGTAGTCAGTATTGTAGGTTAGGTATTTGTGCTGGCCGATGTTATCGACTATGGGCTTGATTCACAGAACTAATCTGAGACAAAATCCTAAACTTACTACTTTTGGCATTCACAGAAGACATTTAGTAGTAGTAAAGTTAGAACTCCTAACTTTACTACTACTAAATGCCTTCTGTGAATACCAAAAGTAGTAAGTTTAACCAAAAGTAGTATGTTTAACCAAAAGTAGTAAGTGCATTCTGTGAATACCAAAAGTAGTAAGTTTAGGATTTTGTCTCAGATTAGCTCTGTGAATTGGGCCCCTTGATATTGTGACTTGCAAGCCTCCAGGTGTAAAGGTGGATCAGTCTTATCTGCAGTGACAGAACGGCCTCAACATCCGGCACAGTAAACTCTATGAAAGATTGCCTGAAAAATAGTGGAAGGCTACAGGCAAATATAATTACCTTACAAGCTGGGTTTTCACCACGGCTTGTTAGAGAGTCCAGCTGTTAGGGCAAAGGAAATGGTGGTGAATGTATTGCGCTGGAAGATAGAAATTCTAGTAGCCGAATTCTAACTCACGTTCCTATTGTAGAAAAATGACTGTCCTCAATTAAAGTGCGCTAATGTATTCCCATTGCTATTCAACCCCGCCCCTATTTTTATGTTCATAGATGATATAATAATAGTGTGACGCAAAACACAAGGATAGGTGCTACAAAGAGTACTTGCTGTGGCAAGAGGCAGAGAAAAACATAATATAATGATTGTGCTAGAGCAAAACAGACCGAGATGCTAAGGCACTGATACCTGATGGTGCCTGGTAAAGCAATTTGAGAACCAATTAAACACCAAATTCTGCACTAACATTATTTACTGGGTGCACAATTTGCACCCAAGAGGCTACCCCCAAATGCAGGCCTATGTGAGCAATTTGCTGTTGCAGTGGTAAGCAGAGTGATAAGATCTAGTTGGATTGTTAGTTATTTTGGTCACTGACACTAATACACCTCTTTATTTATGTCCATGTATATGTTTAATATACAGTGGTGCCATGATCTGAAAACAGATCCTTGGCAAATTTGATTAGATGGGCCTATAATTTACTACACGCATCAGAAGCCACCTTAAAAGAACTCATAAGGACTGAAACTTTTAATGACAAATAAGGAACTTATACTTTTATTATTTATTTTAGTATTGCACTAGCGAAATTTCAATGTACGATTGCACACTTGCAGTTATGGACACCAGCACGACTAAAAGTACAATGGCCAGACTAAGTTACACACGGAATACTACAAATTGCTCTCTGTTAGAAACTTACAAACCCTTTTCTGGCAGTATATCTTTCAAGCAGAATCAAGAATATCTGAAGTTTTTATTGGAACATTGTGAGAAAGTCATCCTTTCTGCCCTGTTCCCCCCCATGTTTGACTGATACTGGTGGTAACTGACTCTGACTGTGCCCTGGGCTCTGCTAACCAGGTCCAAAGCCAGTGCTCTGATGAAAAAGGTGTATGGTAATTAGGTATAACTACAATTGGCAATGACGGAACATGTCAGTCCCTAGAATAAAATTGGATGGGGGGATGCAAACTACCTTCAAGTCCCAAGTATTTAACAGGTCAGGGGTGTTTGAAGGCCCAGTTACTTTCCAGCACTGGAGTGTGCACTACTGTGTTGCCTGCTGTAATGTTTAAAGGCAGCCTTGCTATGCAGACTGTCTTTAAGAGGAAATTATATGCGAATTCGACTTTGGAATTAAAGGTACTTTCAAAGTGGTAGTCTATGTTATTTTTACATATAAGTCACCCATACGGTCTCCCCTAGGTGCTTCATTGGTGGAGGCCATGTACCTATGAGCAGAGACAGTCAAAAATACGTTTTTAAATGCTCTACATATCTGTCTTCTGAGTTAAGCCTGCCTGCTCGCAGACAGCTACCAAGGGTTCAGCCAGGGGCTAATGTATTGAGACGTTGTCTGGACCTCATATTGGGGGGGGGGGCCTTATTGCTGGTTGTAGGTACATACTTGCCCCTAGCAATAACCCATCCACCAACAAACATAGTACTAGGCGATTTTTAATCATGTCAACAATGGGAATTTGATCTTTAAATATTTTTTTTAAGTACTGGTCTGACAAAGGAGATAAGACTGGAACATGTAAAAACGGTAAGGGTGGGATTCTAGATATTAAGCACATTCTTTTTGTCTGTCTCTGTAAGTCAGTGACGGAAGCCAGGAATCGTTTTCTAAAACCTTTTTGTTTTAAAAATATAATGTATTTAAAATCAATGATCTAATTGCCTTAGCGAAGACACCTCCTGATCAATTTGTTTGCTACAATTTGCACACGTTTTTACCTATGTATTAATAGCGTGCTTGTGTCAAGACTGTCACATCTTTTTCCTGTCCTTTCTCTTAATCGCATTATTTATAATTGTATATAATGTTGTTCTCTGATATCTATATCAATAAAATTTTGAATTTGAATTGGAAAACAGACAGACTTGATGACTAATAGACTTATTTAGAGTTTTGATAGTGAAAGGTCTGGTTAGCAGTGTGATGCATGTATAGCCTCTTCTACACTCTTGGTAGGGATTTCCCTACATTTTGAGTCCTCTACCACGGCAGCAGATTTTCCCATACCCAAGTAGCTGTCTCTGCCTTGAGAGGAGTCAAATTGGTGGTGAAAACTCCAGAAGAACTCAAGTAAGTCCCAATGACAGATCATGGAATTTTTATCATCACCCAACTGTGTGCACTGAAAATATACACCAAAGTTGGGTCACAATGTAAATACCCACATAGTCTCCCAGCATGCCTTAGGGGGTCCCAGCATGTCAGACACACCACACTTACCGATTCACTTAAGTCATCTACACATTCCATGGCAAAAGTTTATGAACTTCATTCTGCTAGACATTGTGGACGAAATCCCATACACTTTACTGGGCTTGGCGGTAGAGGAAGAAGTTGCTCCACCTGCATGGAAAACTGTTCTCGTAGGAACGTCAAGTAGGTTGGCTCGTTACCAGAGGCATGGATAAAGATTTTTCAAAAAACATAAGCAGAGGCCCTGATTTACAGATTGGCAGACGGGATACTGCATCATAAATGTGTTGGGTAGACCATCTTAAGGCTTTATAAGTGCCATAGTTTTGCAGGGGTGAATATATGAAACTCGTAGATGTCAATAAAAATATCAATGAAATCAGCCCTTGTAAACCAAGTGGTTGTAATGTCACTAAGATAAAAGTCTCCGGCAGTGCTAGTAGGACCTCTGATCTTACTTCATTGTGACCACTGTATTTAAAGCAGATCTGATGGTCTGAGATAATTTGTTGCCTCCGCTGGTTGGATCTTTTAACCAAACATTGATGATGCTGGAATCACGGAATGGGTACATTTTATATCACCTTGTTGAAAAAAAGAGATCAAGTTCTGCAAATGTAATATAGGATGAGGTTGTATGATGTTACAACGCATGCTTTTACCCCGCATGCCATTACAATGCAATTTTTTACCTCGACTTGCTGGCGGGGTTGCCCTGGATGTTGGAATAGTATAATTTACTATTCCAACTCCAGTCTGTGCAACAGTAGGGAAGTTGGAGTTAAATCCAACACCTTTTACCCCCTACAGCAAGACATTTTCGTTGTAATGGGATGCAGGACAAAAGGCATGCGTTGTAACGAAAGCGGTGTAATGGTTGTTTTCCATAGGATGATTGCTTTGTTGCATGTGATGTAGAGTGCTTTTACATGAATATTTATTTCAGGAACTTCAAAAAACAGAGAAGAGGAGGAGCGTCTTGAAGCCCCTGCTTCAGCAGGGAATAGGATTCTTTATGGGCCTCTTCTTTTTGCAACTCGGCAGACAAAAGATCACAATTAACCCTTTAGGGAAGAAATAAACCACAGTTAATATAAAAGGGAAGGAAGGAGGGAAAGACTGGAAGGAAAGAAAGGTGAAAGTCAGCAAGGGTAAAAGAAAGATAGAGAGAGTGATAGGATGGATGAGTTGGTAGATGAATGGGTGGGTGTATGGGTGGGTGAGTGGATAGGTGGATGGTGGAAGAGTAAATGGAAATATGGGTGTATGATGTATGGCAAATAGGATTTGTAAGCCCAACGATAAATATAAGGGTGGATGGCTATATCGATGGATTCATGTATGGATGGTGGATGTGTGAATGGATGGTTGGAATGATGAAAGATGGAATGATGGATGTAAGAATGAAATAATGAATGGATGACAGATTGCAAAGGTGAAATAGTGGATATATGGGTGAATGAAAGGGTGAAAGGATGAATAGATGGATGCTTAGATGGAAAAAACAAGAGAGTCTTCTGGGGAGGGTTGAGCTCACTTCCTTCTCTTGCTTGTTGCCATCAGAGTTTCTTGGAGATCTTGTGGTCCATTAGACAACAGCTTGGCTTGATCCTTGTTGATTCATACTTGTGAGGTGAAATAATATTGCTTTATGCATGCTTCATAGACTAAGCAATTGTTAAGGTTGATTTGGGGTTTTTGTGGAGGTATTCCTCGCACACTGTTGGAAGGGAATCTATGTCAATATTACAAAATGCTGATTTTGTAGTCCTCCTGTACTTGACATCGATAGGGCTACAGACCATTCTGGAAGAATTCAACACAAAAACGTGGACGTCCACATAGGGATGACAAACGTTGTCATGGTTGGGCCTGAATGTGTGATGTCGTGGTCATGGTATTGGGAACTTAAACGAGCAGAACATTTGAAATCCTGCACTCTGATGACCCTATGGGCCAAGGAAGGCGAGAAACAGATGTCATTCGAGTTCAGGAAATTCTCTGGTTGCTCTTACCGTTTTCAGACTTATGGGACTTACTAAAAACGGCTTGGATATGATTCCTGGAATGTTGATGAATTGAATAGCATTTCCTAAAGTTATAATCTTTAGGCCCTTGTTTTGCCAACCACACCCTATATAAAATGCCTTGGTTAGGTTACTGGAGCAAGTCTAGTCAAATATCGCGTATGTGCTTGATTTACTGAAAAGAAAGATTTAATTCAGAGCAACATTTTGGTATCTACATCTTAATCGATCTCAACCATGAAGCGAGTTGGTACAGAGTAGCAATTAAAACACATTGAAAATAATAAAAAGTGGTAAGTTTAGATTGGGTTCTCGTTATTCATATTTGGAACAGTTTGCCACGAGGAGTTTATCTCTGTACATAATTAAGCCTTGCTCGACATTGAAATTCAAGACTCTATATTTGTTTCGATTATACCTGATGAGCGGTATTTATTCCAACATACTACGTTTTTAACCTTTTCTATTATATGTCATTAGGAGTGCTTCAGTGAGTTTTAAAGATGCTACAGGAAAATGTAGCATCTATGCCTCGCATACTAAATATCATCTTCTTATGCACTCAATGCAGAACGAAGATTTGGGGTAAAAGTTCTGCTTTTCAGAGCTGGGATCTGTTCTTGTGATGATGTTGTTCTTTACTTTTTTCGTTATAAAGACATCAAAATGTAAGCAAGATTGACAAAATCTGTAGAGAGGTGTTTTCAACACCCACCTGTTAAGGAAGGGACATCACTGGTCTGCAAGATCATCTCTCCGGTGGACCTCATTTACTAGCATATACTCAATCAGAATTTGACATCACTGCATTTCCCACAATCAAACTCAAGTGACATCACAAATACGCATCCAACACCATCTTTAAAAAAAGAAGCCTGCTAAAACAGACCTAATTTCCTAGTATCCATCGTTAAAGGAAGTGAATGACATCTCCACATTGCAGCATATATCTCTTGTGGGACTGACCTAACTGCATTTCTCAGTATCTATGGCTACAAAATCTAACATTGCTGGCTTCCCCACAAAAACATTTCGTAAGGAAGAAGTCATGTAAACAGATAACATGTTCCAGTGTCCATCTCAACACATAGTGACATCTTGTTTTGCCACCTGACACTTCATGCCTCCGCTCAAATTCAGTCAGCGCTTCGGGGCATCTCACTATAATGGTTCCCTCAGCTGAAGGATCCCTTTAAACTGTAGGAAAACGGTGACACAAGCACTTCTTGTGAGTAGCCTGGACTATGGCAATGCACTGTATGTTGGCATGGCTGATTATCTTTTCACCAGACTCCAAGTGGTCCAAAACGCCTCTGCTAAACTGATATGCAACAAGAGCAGATACAGTTCAGCCTCTTGTCTGAAGGAATTACACTGGCTAACTGCACGCCAAAGAGCCAACTTTAAGCTCATGTGCTATGCACATAGAACGTTATATAAAACAGGCCCACAAATCCTACATGGTAAATTAAAATTTCATGCACCTTCGCGTAATCTGAGATCCCGCCATCAGGCACTGGCATCTGTCAAGCGTATGACTAAAGCCAGGATGGGTGACTGATCTTTCTCAAAATCAGCAGCGGTCCTCTGGAACAAACTCCCACCGGAACTACACCTGACTGAAGATTACCTAATGTTTAGAAAACAGCTAAAAACTCACCTATTCCCCAGTTACTAATCTGACAATTGGAATCTTACATCTGCCTGCACTCTGCTTTGTCTTAGCGCCGTGATGTCCCTTGGGATGAATGTTGCGCTCTACAAGTACCTATATAACATAACATAACATAAAGACAAACACAGATCAAACATTACCTGTTTTGGCCTTTACGGGCCATCAAGGCCAAACCCTGCCTCACTTAAACCCCAGTGAGCAACTACAGTATAACTCTCATCATGCGCTATGTTAAACGATCAGCACTACTGTCCTCAAAATAACATACAACGGTTGACCACACTCTCAACACAACACAAGAAAAATCACAAAGGAATTTAGAAAAGTAGAGTAAATCTTAATACACATTAAGACATGAAAATGCAAAAAATCCACAAGGGGAACCAGAGATTTGTATTTTTGAATTTTTAAATAAAAATTGCACGTAATAGCTTTAAGCAACAGCTGCAGTCAACTGGTCATGGTAGACTGGGATCTTGGCCGGATTTGAGGCTGACCACAATGGAGCATATGTTGGATATGGCAACCAGGTTTGACCCGGTGGGAGGAAGTCCAAGGAAGCAGGATGTTGCGTAGGAGGGCTCCACAAGGCCTAATAGCCTTCAGACAAGGTCCTGATGAACTTGTTGTTTTTTGACAGGAAGGTTCAAGTGTAAGAAATTCAAATTTCGTGTCCAAAAATGACCCTTGTTGGATAGATATTTTTGTCGCCTTATCCCATTGAAGATTTCTACGTTCTCACCTAGTCACTTTTGTGTCCCTCAGATTCCTTCAGCAAGGCATGGTTGCTGGCTGTAACCATAGAGCACTCCAAGAGGCCAAGTTCCTTCTCTGTGAGACCCTGTCAAATTGGATTTGCCTCTGCGGAAAAGCTCTAAGAGGGGAAAACCTGAGTCTTCAGGCCTGCAGCAACACACATTGGTTGGATCGATTTAGTAGGCAAGACACTGTTCTCCATGGGTCCTTGTAGTCAAAATGTTTCGAAGTCCCAGTGTTGGAAGGCGGACCCCGAGGAGTCGGCGAGACCACCAAGGGGGGGGGCCCTCACACTGCACGAAGTAGCCGAGCGCTGCCGAGAAGCCTCCTGAGAGATCCTTCTCCTATCACGTACTAGCACAGTAACACCACCACACAGGACTCAAGGAGGTTGTCTCAAGACGAGCAATTCTTTATCAGCATTAAAAGGTTACGAGATCAATATTTACACGAAGGGATCGAGGGATCCACAAAAAGTCTCAGTGTCTCTTTGGAAGGGTAGGGGTAGCGGGACAGTCTTTGGCAGGAGCTCGGTACGAGGGTACCTGGGGCCCAGTTCTTATCCTCAAGCTGGAGGACCTCCGGATCTCGGAGGGGTCGAGCCGCGACGGCGTCAGCAGGGCTCTGGCGTTCAGTTCGTGGGGAGCCGCGATCAGGTCAGCAGGGCTCTCAAGATGGTTTCTGCTCAGCTCGAGCCGCGACGTCGTCAGCAGGGCTCCGAGGGAGGTTTCAGCGAGGTTGGGCCGCGACAGCGTCAGCAGGGCCCCGATGTTCCGGGGGGCTTCAAGGTGTTCACAAGAAGGAGCCGCGACGCAGTCTGCAGGGCTCGTGATAGTTCAAACAAGAGTTCTTCTCCGTAGGGTCGGCCGCGATTCAATCAGCAGGGCTCTCGATTCCGGGATACAACTGCCGATCTGTGGCGGGGTCGCCCCAGATATAGGTCTGGAGCCCTTTGATGTCCGGACCCTGGCGCCCGGGGGGGGGGAGAGGCCGGGTGGAGGTGGCCAGACGCCCAGCAGGAGAGGCGCCAGGCCCAAGAGAGTTGCCGGGCGATCACACCTAGGGATGGGAGGACAGTTGGGGGTCTCATCGATACTGTCCTCCGCCGGGGCGGTGAATGGTTCATGTGGCACCCCCTGGCCAGTTCTTGGTGCCTCGATGTCGGGGCTTCGCTGGGGCCGAGGCCGGGTTGAGCGGGGTCGCGCCGGCTGGCGCACAGAGTCACGGGGATGCCAACAAGATGGCGGAGCCCCGAGGGGTATGCGACCTCGTGTGGCTCGGAATGAGGGGTCTCGGTGCAGTTCGGAAGGGTGGCCCGTGAAGGCCGGGTCGGGGAACGGGCACAATCCACGGGGGTAAGGACCACGCCACGAGGCCGGGTCCAACACCCAGGTTTCCCAGAATTTTAAAAGAAGAACTCTTTGACACAGTGAAGACTTCTAGGACCTCGGGAACAGCACTTAGGAGTCAAGACTTACTTTAGCAAATCCATCAGCAGGGTCCACAGCAGGGCAGTTGAAACTGTGCAGCTTGGCAGTTGTAGGAAATATCTCATGTGGCCTGATGTGTCCATGTAGCTTGTACAGGAGGTCAGCCTTATGGCCCTTGGGGTACACTACTTTGTCCTGGGTACAAGATGGAAAGCATGTCAAGTTTTCCAAGGTACTTCTCAGGTCTCAGATAGCAGGTTCAGGTTACTTCCAATCATTTTAGGGTCCAGCAAGTGTTCTGAGGATGGACTTGGGCATGCTACATTATTGCCTGACATCATCTTGTGTATATTGGTGACTCCCGGCTCTTTCCTAACCAATGGGGTAAAAGTGCCCAGGTGTTACCCTAACCTCCTTTGCAGCATGTCCTGTGTGCCCAACTGCAAACACATGCCCCTCTCTGCCTAATACAAGATGGTGAAACCCTTTTTCCTTTGTTCAGATACTGTGTGCTCACCCCAGAGGTGTGTCGAGGATCATGAGATACCCCTCCTCGGGGATCACTTCAAACTGCTGACTGCGGGAACAAAAAAGGCATCTGTGTAGGTGTCTTCCCCTGCGAAGTCAATTTAATTCCTGAGCACTGCCTAAATGGTCATCCTGCTGGAGGAACATAAACACTTCCCCACACCCAAGCATTTGTTTCCGCTCTGGGAACAATTTTTCACACCTCAGTAAGGGTTAGGCACTCGGATAGCTGCAGCTGGAAGCTAATGCAAATTTAGGATTTAGGCAGAAAAAGGTTAGTGCTAAACCCGACTTCCTTTAGGTGGTCTTCTTTCAACATTTTGCCCTTCTCCCTACATTTTTTGACTTAGTTTTTTCTGGCTTTGGGACTCTGTGCACTTTACCACTGTTGACCTGTGCTAAAGTGCTTGTGCTCTCTCCCCTAAACATGGTAATGTTGGCTTAACCATATTTGGGATATTTAATGTACTTATAGGTTTGCTTTGTATATTCTCTCTAGACAGCCACACACATATGAAGCTTAATTGTGTCTTGATGGGACATCCTGGGTGATGGGGGTAGGGCCTGGGCACAGCCTAACACTTACAAGTGAGCAGTCTGTCCTGTCCACACACAAAGGGATGCATACCCCCTGGATTGATTTCTGGAGCCAAGGCAGGAAGGAAGGACCTCTGTGCACTTCAAAGGTTTCTTTGAAGATTCCATCGCTTCAAAGGCATGACTTGTTATAAGTACTGGTCCTCTGACAACATGACTTCAGTACCCTTCTGGGCGTGTGACCACTCTGCCAGGATGAATAACTCCTGTGCTACTGAAAGGGCTGTCACTTTGCAGGCCTGCTGCTTTGCTGGACTCTTTCTTTACTGAGCTGCCCTCCTTCCTGCTGTTCTCCTGCCTGGGTTAGATGGACTGGACCTGCATCTCTTAAACCCAGAGGGACTCCAAAGACTTGCTGGTTTGCCTCATGTTCTAAGTCTCAGGGACATCAAAGGGGTCAACTCATATTGCTTGCTGCAAGTCTTAGGAATTGGGTATAAAGTGCTGTTTCAGCCCTAACCCACTCATCCTCATCAGAACAAGCACATCTTTGCCCTTGAATATGTCAAAACCATTGCATCTTCTTCATTGCATGGAGCGGCACATCGACTCCGGAACCAGTGCATCACCTTTGGAATCGAAGAATCACCTACTGTGGGACCAGCAGCTGTGCATCGCATTCAGAATCAGTGCCTCGTACTTGCATTGAGAAAATCAACACATCTCTTCCACTGCGTGGCTCGACACTGACCTATCGCTTTGGCAGCACCTCACATTTTAATCAGCGAACATGCACTCAGATCAATGTGCTTTGGTTCAGCAGGCCCAAGTGGGTCCCTCTATCCAGCCCGCGCTCCATCTTGGTCGGCCTGAACTTTTGACTTAGCTCAAGTGTAGCATGACCAGATGTCCCATTTAGGCGCTTATTACTTTTTAGTGCTATTTTACAATTATTCTTTGAAAATTCATATCTTAACTTCTACTTGGTGGGTTTTTGTTGTTTTAGTCTTGTTCTATTTATAAAACCATAATCTATTTTTCTAACCTGGTGTGGAGTCTTTCTATGGTGTTTTCAGTATGTTACTGTTTTAAGTGTTTTACAAATATATTTATTCAATCGATCTAAAATATGATCATTCACATTTCAAATACAGTACATGATCATTAAGAACAATAATAAAATGTGCACCACTATAAAAACCGTTACAAATTTTTACAATACAGTAAAACAAGCTACTAGATTTTTTTTTTTTTTTTAAATCAATGTACATGCGTCAGAGAAATAACACTTAACCTAATTAAAGTTACGGCACAAGAACATGTTTGCTCATTTTTAGCCTTTTCAGTCATGCAAACATTAAAAACCTTGAGACAGCAAATACTAGACAGCTTGTAGTATCTGATTTAAATATACATATTGCTGCCAGTGGACAATTAAAAGATCAAACACGCCATACAGGGGCCAGCCAGGTTTTCCTAAGTTCAGCAAAAGATGAACAACAGAAAAAAAAGTGCTCAATGGTTTTGGGGGAAATATGGAATAGAGGACACAAAGGATTTACAGACATGTTTCTCCAAGAGCTCTTCAATGCATTCAAAGGAAGGGTTCCATATCTGAACTGAACATACAGGGCTCGTGCCTGGGGCGGTTCAATATTATCTAAAAACCCTTCAAAATCAAATACTCCTTTAACATTCAAGAACCCCGCAATCAAAGTGCCATGTGCAAACCGGTCAACTCTTTCTGAGATCATTAGATCCCAAAACCTTTTTTTAACAAGGGGGACCATGAGTTTGGTCATAGATCCTGGATCCTCCCAGAGTTACACCATCCCAATTTTTGAAAACCAGAGCTTGATCTTAATAACCACTTGATGCGGCCTGTTTGATTATGCAAGGCAATCAGCTCTACCATTGCCTCCCTCAGGGGCACCTGAGTTTTACTTAGCCACAGTCTGATCCAAAATAAGATTGACCTCAAAGTGGCATAATGATCTATATGTTTTAAGCCAAGATCAAGTCTAAGTGGCAAGAGTGGTGTATTCACTGGGAGGTTCAAATTGGCTCTGATAAATTTATTTTCAGCACAAATTAAGTCTGTCAGGTTTTCCAGCCCCCACAGTTCGGCCCCGCACAAGGCTGCACCTAGGCCCTTAGCCCCATGGATTTCAATAATGGGGGATATTGGCCGAAAAGGGGAAGCTCTAGCCCTTTGAACTATAGCATAGTCAACATGCTGGAGGGTCGTGATGCTCTTTTCTATCTGCGGAGTCCATGCTAGCCTATCATTAATACGGATACCCAGATAGTCAAAAGAACTAACCTGCTCCAAACTGTGCATGTCCAGGGTAAGTTTTCTCTTATTTGATTTATACAGGTTAAAAATCATATATTTAGTCTTTACAAACTAAGGCAAATTTATTTAGGAGATTTTGAATACCACTGGGTGTTCTGGCAATAAGCAGTGTGTCATCTGCAAAAAGCAGGCACTACCTTGCCAGCCAGTTTTGGAAAGTCGCCACCGCAGTTTAAAAGTTCTCCTATTAAGCCATTAATATAAAGGATAAACGGTGTGAGGGCAATAATGCATCCTTGACGAATACCCTTCTGAGCAGCTATGGCATTTGTCAGAGTGCCTTCAGTATTCCACTTGACCCTGGCAAAAGTGTCTCGATGTAGCCTGACAAGAACTTTGTGCAAATAAGGTGGAAATCCCAATGTGCTCAGCGCTTGCCAAAGTTGGACCCTATCAATGGAATCGAAGGCAGTCTTTAAGTCCACGAACACTACATATAGTTGACCTCCTCTGATTGTGACTTCTTTCCAAATTAGCAGGAGGAACCTGAAAACTTGGTCCGTGGTACTGGCTGCAGCCCTAAATCCTGCCTGTAGGTTTGACAAAACACTGTTTTCCTCTATCCAGTTTTGGATTCTGGTTAGAATAATTTTGCAAATTTTTTTTCGCGATACATCGATAAGACTGATGGGCCTATAATTCCCCGACGACCCTTTATCACCCTTCTTATGAATGGGAATGATTTCGGCACCACGCCAAATCTCTGGAATAGCACCCCCTTCAGGATAGTATTGTAAACCCTTTAAAGCAGCAGGCCCCAAACAGTCGGTTCAGCCCTAAACAGGTCTCCTGGAAGTTTGTCAAGACCCTGTGCTTTACCGCTCTGCGGGAACTTAATGGCCGTAATTGTTTTCGCAAGAGTGATGTTTTCAACAACAACTACTACCTGTTCACAAGAATTCATGCTTAAGGCTGGAGCGAACGACGGGCCTTGGTCTGCAAACAAAGCCCCAAAATATTCTTCCCATACTTGGGGCTGAATATAGAAATCAGTTTGTGCTACCAGTTTTGGTGATCCCTTTGCCAATAGATGGCAAAAATATTTCTTATGTTTAGCGGCCTCTAAGAGCAATTTCCAATTTTCACACTCCCAGTCCCTTTTTGCTTTGTTTTGGGCTAGTTTGTATAACCTCCTACTGTTCGCAATTTCTGCAGGGGATTTCGATTTTACCATCACCATTAGCTCGTTCCTAGCCCTTTTACATGCATCGTTGAACCAGGGTGCTGTTTGCTGCTTAACTCTATTGCTTTGTCTATAAAAGACTGGTTTTAATTTTGCAGTTAGTTCCTGGAAGATACTCATAACAGCCTCCAACCCAGTGGTAGGCATACTTAGATCTATAAGAGACAGCTCCACCACAGAATATATTTGGGGAAGAGAGTTTGGGTCGACTAGGATCATTGGCCACTTAACTCTCCTATTGTTGTTATTTGTGATGACCTGTGTGGACTCAGCCCTAGGATGCCTGCGCTGGGTAACTAACACCGTCATCGTCAGTGACAGAGCGTTATGATCACTGTCTTCCCGGGCAATGATGTCCATATCCTTAACTAAAGGCCACAGATCTAAGTCGACAAGGATATAGTCAATCCGTGTCTTCGATGCCCCTCTCTTGAATGTGTGACCTGCTGCTCTATCAGAGTCAGTTCGACCATTACAGGCTCTGACACCATGGGCAATAGTAAACAATAGTACTTGTTGCCCCACCCTTGTGGTTTTCTTAATGGGAGGGATCTGAAGTTTCGCAATCCCCCTAGCTTTATCCCCCTCCAGGATAAGGTCCTGTATATAGTTCACCGATTCAAAGGTTGTGTTAAAACCTCCAGCGACAATCAGCCTGTGATTTCCCATGGTCGAATCAAGGTAGTTAGCCAGCGATGTTATTGTCCCAGAAAGTTTCTGTGGGCTGACAACCCGATTGTATATATTAAAAAGTATGATTTTAGCGGTCCCCTTTTCTGAGGACAGTTCCAGACCAAGTAATTCGGGACAACCTAGGCGCAAGACCATTACTTTATAGACAAGTGAGTTTTTCGCCCAGATCAAAAGGCCACTGGCTGGGCGACCAACTGGGGGCTGTATTGCTTCAGTACTATAGGTGGTGAAGCCAGCGCTATGGACACACCCTACTGCCCAGGTTTCCTGTAATAGGCAGAAGTCAAAGAAGTCTATGAATATACCCCAATCTGGGTCATTTATCTTTGATACAACAGCCAGAAACATTTCCCTGTGAGTGACCTGTTGGGGCTATTGGCCCCTCATGATTATAATATTGGGGCAGAAGCAAAATATTTGTATCTTGGTCACTAGAACCTGAGTTACCTTGATTGCGTGATACGGAAGTAGTACCAGGGACAGCAGTAAATTCCAAAGAGGAACCAACCTCGTGTAGCTGTGACAAAAAGGGGAGTATACTGCCCAGTCAATCCTGGGAATCTAAACCACTCAGGGGATAAAACCTATTACTCAGTTCCAGGGGTGGTGCCTCGATAGATGCGCGGAGCATAGCGCTATCCTTTTTGGTAACGTCAAAATTCCTCCCTCTACTATCGCAATGTCAATAAAAAAAACCTAGCGGTAAAATAGTTATCGCTTTGTCCTGTCTCTGATTGAGTGAAAAAGTCCCCCACCCCAACAGTCGATCTGTGATATGTGGAGATCTACAATTTATAACAATACAATCACCAGAATGAGACTTACATAGTAGACCCACCCAGTTAACTCTTCTCACAAATAGGATGTTATCAAAGTCTGACTTTAGAAATTTTTTATTCTGAGAGAGCCAATAACAAACTTTATTTTTTAGCTGTATCTGGGATTCAACTTGCTCATTAATCAATGAAGGAACATTCATAAGGATTGCTACATAGGGACCACACTCAAGTGGAAGGTATAACGTCACCTTATCATCTTGATTATTATAAACGTTCCCTTTAGGGGACACCAGTGGGGATATTTGCTCATTTATACCCTTTTTGTTCCTGCTCTTCGCATTTGTAGCTTTCCTAACTGTAGAAGAAGGACCTTGCCTACTAGCACTTTGGGGCCGATCCGTATTTGCCAAATGGCTGGGGCTTCCAGGCCTGCTATGCTTCTGCACATCCTCACTGGTAGGGCTCCTGTTGGCACCATTCCTCACTGAACTAAGCGATTCAACATTACAATTAGTAGATGGCCTTTCAATTAATTCTGGGTGCCCACAACAAGCTGAGCCCCCAACAAGATTTAGATTTTACCCCAGAACATAAAATCATGTCGCCAACCATTGTACGCATAGATGCCACAGTAGATTCTACTTGATCAAGTCTTTGTAATATTGGGAGGAAGTTATTATTTGTTGTATCTTCAGGGGGAGATATCACCACCGCATTAACACCATTAGTGGGTGCACTAATCAGATTTTCGAGTCTAGATAGTTTATCTTCAATCAAGCGTAAATTATTACGAATGGGGTCAAGCAATACAGAGATTAGCGACTCCAATCTACTCCACTGATCGTTGTTACATTCACCAATCTGTTGATTAAAGACTGAACTCATACCCATCACAGGCTCAGCCAAACCTAGGCTGTTGTCCATTGCCATTGTATCGTGTGGAAGTATCTTGGGTGTGTTCCTATTTATTCTAGGCTCTGAATTTGGTTTGGAGTTAGGTTTTTGCAAAGTACCACCCCCCACGTCACCTAACAGACGGCTCAATGGTAGAAAACTGCGCCTCCCCACCCTTCACCTGACTAACATTTTGACTCCTTTTAGACCTCGTTTTAACTTCTTCATCCCTATCATCAGATACTGCCTGTGTCTCTAGCGTTGTGGGTGGGATAACTAGCCTAGTGATAATCGCCTCAGGTGAGATGACAATTTCTTGCTTCAATGTATCAGCCACACTAGGCTCCCCCAACTCCATGCCCTGAGCAATTACACTGTTTGGTGAATTCACTGAGTCTGTTGTCCCCTCCCCCCTCCTACCTCCTGCGGCATGGTGTATTCTCCTTATTAACAGGCAAAGACAGGGTATCTAAGGGAACAGCTACGGGAGATTTTGCCCTGCTTAGTCCGCCCATTGAGGATCTCTTCTGTGTGACTATAATGTCCAAAGAAAGTCTCTTTTCTGTGAGCAGGATCTCATGAGTTAAAACTGTCTCTGCCTGTGAAAGAAAGGCATCCAGAGTCCCTGCAACTCCGCCACCCCCTTGCAGTTGACCATCCCTACATTTAACGTGTTTTGCCATAGCAAGAAATTGGGTTCCACGGAACAGCAGTACCTTAAATCCATGCACCTCACAGCAGCAATGGCAGAGGGCCGGCCCAGCCCGGCCTCCTTCGGGCTCTGACGGGCGCAGCCCGGGCTTTGCCTGGGCACGGCCCGGGCATGCCCGAACGCGGCCTGCGCTGCGGGAGCCCTGCAAGCCTTTTAACGCCTCCTGGCACTGTGTGGCCGCGTCGGTGGCATGCGCACCACAGGGAATGCTGGGAGAAGTAGTTTTGGCAGTCCCCCTTGGTCCCTGGGCACCGGAACGGGTGTACTGACTCTGGCGGTGGATGGCGGCACCAGCGACAACAGTAGGTGAGTTTACAAGGGACTCCCGCGCTGCGGGAGCCCTGCAAGCCTTTTAATGCCTCCTGGCGCTGTGTGGCCGCGTCAGCAGCGTGCGCAGCACAGGGAATGTTGGGAGAAGTAGTTTTGGCAGTCCCTCTTGTTCCCTGGGCACCGGAATGGCTGCACTGACTCTGGCGGCGGATGGTGGCACCAGTGACGACAGTAGGTGAGTTTACAAGGGGCTCTTTGTACCTCTTAAGTTAAGCCTGACTGCTCTGTGCAAAGCTATCAAAGAGTGAGCACAGGAACATTTAGGGTGTTTTGTGACTTCCCCTGACTAGGATTGTGGTTCCTGGTTGGACAGGGTGCATACCTCTGCCAACCAGAAACTCACTTCCTAACAGGTAGATTTCTAAAATTGCCTTTTACTTAATATTTAATAACCATCTGACTACACCAACAAATTGGGCTTCTAATTAATAACGAAAAAAAACTTAAATATTAAACATTTGAAGCTGTTTCCTAGCTAAAGATAGCAATGATAGATGAAATATTAACAGCCAGCCTTGGTACAGTGAAAATAGCTTTTGGGGCCTACATACCCTGCTTTTAAATTCCATGTGCCCTGCCTTATGGGCAATAGGGCCTACTTAGGGGTGACTTTCAAATATTTAAAAGTAAGGTTTAGACCTGGTAAAAAGGTTTATTTTGGAAGGTCAAATTGCAGTGACTAAACCTGAAAAGCTAGTTTATTCAGGTGACTATAGTAGGCTTGGAGCCAGGTTTTAAACTGTCATTGTGGAGGATGGCACAGTGGGTGCTGCAGTCCATTTGGGACATTTAACTTGCAAGCCCTATGCCCATTTCGTACCATATACTAGGGGCCTATTAGTAAGTTAAATATGACAATTAAGGGTATACCAAGGCATCAAGCAGAAAGGAGGAGCACATGCACATGTTAGCAGGGGTAAAGTGCATAGAGTTCTATAGCCAGCAAAAGAGATAGAGTACAAATCAGGGGGTACGCCAAGCAAAAGATGGTCATTTCCTACATTTACCTTTCAATAAAGCCGTCTCCAGAGTTGTTCTCCGACCAATACACACTAGCGGCAATGCCTCCCCCACTCAAGGCATCCACCCACAAGCTCTCAGAACAGACCAGATACTGCTATTCCTGAAGAAACTTACATTAGAACCTGATAAGATTGCCAACTACCCACCCATCATTCAATTACTCTTTCAGAAGGAGCAAATGAGACTATGCTCAACTCCAAGTTCATATAAACACTAAAGATGGCATACATTGCACCCTTTTGCTGGATAAGAGGAGGCTGGTTAAAATGTTGCAAGTCTTGTTCTCCAGAACTGTCACATACGTGTTCCAGTGTTTGTTCCAGGCCTTGTATACCACTCTCCTGCTGATCCAGAGGGCTAAAGAGGGTATACATCCTACCAGAGTGATCTACTCTCCAATGACTGGAAGGAACAAAGTGACCAAATACAGAGGATACTTTCCTGAGTAGAATAACTCCAGTGAAATTGTTGGAAGTGAAGATTTCTCCTGTTTAATAAGTCTAAGGACAGAGGAAGCTGATGCCTGCCTTGATAAATTTATGGTAGAGCTAGGTGTTTTCTTATGAACCTAAAAGCAGAGTTTTGGTCACTCACATGCAACTGGAAAGAGTAGCCTCAAGCCTATGGACCTATTCCTAAGAAATTGAGAACTTTTTTCAAGTTAGCAGGGCCACCAGAAACTGTAAAAAAAAGTTAGAACATAGATATATGTCCTGCATGGACTACCAAGACACTCTGACACCTTTCCAAGCCTACCTCATAAAGTCACAATCTTGGTAAATTCCTCATGGTGATTTTCCTACACTCAGAATATTGACTATAGCTGGACCTCTCGTTCAATTTATCACATCTAATAGAGCCGTTCTAGGATCTAAACAGAGTCAGACTTGCTTCAGGATGTTTTAGTGCTATGGGAGAGTGGGAGGAATTTTCACTGCTCTGCGGGCTGGTTTTGTTTCTTGGTCCTGCCGGCCACGTTCCTACTAGCAAGGCTTTTAAACAAGCAATTGAAAAACAAATGGTTGCAAAGCATGTTTAAGTGCACTTTAAAACCATTTGTTTTTGAGTTGGTTATTTAGAAGCTTTGTAATTAGGAAAATGTCTGGCAGGTCTCCAGCAATAAAACTAGCCCCCACCTGTAGTGAAACCAGCCTCCACTGTGCCATCCACCCCAGGGTTGGACTGAGACAAAAAATAGGCCCAAGCACCAAAGTAAATTTGGCCCCTATTAGGGAACCAGATAGCTAAAAATTGACAATAAGGCCAGTTTGAAATTGTAGAGGGATTCTTAATAGTTGTTTGCAAGGTATGGAAGACTGCATGCATTTGTGTTTGCTGCAAGCAATGCTTCTGGTAATATCAGGGAAATAAACATTAAAAAAAAGTCTGATCTGGTCATAAAAACAGGCCCACAAATTGCTAGAAAATGGGCCACATAATGATCCCAACCACATGCCTGATTAGCAGTCCGTCCCTGGATATAAATGCATGGTTTGCCTTGCTGAAGATGATTCTCAATCTACAAAAAAGTTTCTAATTTTGATGAGAACATCTTTCACTGCGGCCAGCCACGAACTTCCACCCTGCTGCAATAGCTCACACATCAAACACAGTGAAAGCCTAGATCCTGATCAAGTGCATTAGACAGTGACATTTTTTACCTTTATTGCACTTCCGATAGGATAACTGGAATACCCTTGTCAAAGGTGTTCCAAAATGTTTGTTTTTTACACTATGTGATCCTCTTATTCAATTTACCTATTTTGTGTAACATTTTTCTTCATTTGTAAATTGAGTGGTTTAGCCATATATGCCTTTTATGCCTTCCTGGTGTTTCTTTTGGGTTATTTGCTTCAAGCATGTCACATGCATGTTTTATGTGAAAGACCTTGCCATTTCTGCCAAACCAAAAAGAGTCCAGCACTTCATGTGACCAACCACTGGTAAAGAAACGCCCTCCCATAGAAAATAATGACGGTAATGGCTTAAAATAAAACATCCAAGGAAATAATGTTAAATTAAATTCAACTATTTGAAATAGATACAAATATATATAAATATAAAGTAATGGTAAAAAGTATAAAAAATAGCACATATGTAAGTATTTTAATAACCAGTTTTTAATTTAAAAAAACTGTAACAATACATTTTATAAAAAAATTATTAAATCAAATGTAATTAGTTGTATACGTCACTTTTAATAATTAATGCACATTCTTTTTTCTTTAGGTTGGAATTTATTTTTTCAATTTAAATTTCCGAAAAAAATAATTTGATGAAATTGATAAGTACTGCTTTTATTTTTTGACTGATTGAATATATATATTATACGAAGTAAAACAAAAAACAACTCTTTGAGGCTTATTTACAACCCCTTTCGCCACCAGAGCGTCACTCTTTTGATGCTCCAGTGGCATTGTGCTATTCCCCATATTTACAAAGTAGCACCAGGCTACTTCACGCAGCCTAACATCAGCTTGTAAATATGCCCCTTTCCGCTGCAGTAAAGGGGCATGCAATGTGTGTTGCAGTAGGTGTTCCATCGCAACAGCCAATGCTTTTTGATGCTGCCCCAGCTTTACAAGCCTAGTGCA
Source organism: Triturus cristatus (assembly GCF_964204655.1). NCBI lineage: Eukaryota > Metazoa > Chordata > Amphibia > Caudata > Salamandridae > Triturus > Triturus cristatus. The sequence continues at coordinate 242,921,694 of NC_140582.1, forward strand.
GCACCAAAAACAAGGGCCAGATAGTACCTGGTCTTATAGTGGCGATACGACGAGAAATTATTAATTTCTTCTTGTTTTTTCCTCTTTCTATGTCTGCTGCATTCTACAGCACACATAAAAAGAGCAAATTGCCATTATTGATTGTCAATGTGCAGGAAGGTGTGCCTTCCTGCACATAAACAATCATCCTGCAGCGCAGCCACTCATGGTAGAAGGGTGCACGTGCTGGCGCTAGGCAGCTTTTTTTGTGGCAGAGCTTGGGAAAACACAGGGTTGTGCCATATTTTTGTAATACAGCGCATCCCTGCATTTAGAAAATATCAGAGTACTGCGCTGCCAAATTTTGCATAGCACCGTGCGCTGGTATTTTCTTGTACATTTGCCCCTTTGATTCTATTTTTGCCTTCGTAAGAGTACTCCTCAGTTTATTAAAGATCTTTCAAAACAGGTAGGCTTAGAAATATCTTTGTTTGAAATGCCTGAACATTATGTATTTCTTTAAACATTGTGTTGCTCGTCAACTGCCTGGAACCTGGCTTCATCATTAATGATGTCTGCAAATGCATGCCCTAATGAGACATTCAGTTGAAGGTTAACACATTTTACAGAAAGAACAATCTATTTATGTGTTGACAAAATGGCGATCAATCTCTGGAGATGACCATAGCAGTAATCAATCTTTCACAAAACGATGCAATTATTAATGAGATCTGTCATCTGGAAATTTTGTAGAGCTCTGATCTGAGACGTGGAGGGTCTGGAAAATTACTAGATGCATTATGATCCTGTTTCAGAGGGTAAACAGCCCTTACAATGAATCTGTCACCACGCATGCAATTATAACATGATTGTTACAACAACCGCGTTGTAACAATGCATACCATTACCCAGCAAGTCGTAACAACAACTTGCGCAGGGGGGAGAAGGTGTTGGATTTAAAATCCAACACCTTCCCTACTGTTCGCACAGACTGGAGTTGGGATAGTAAATTATACTATTCCAACATCCAGAGCCCCCCTCCGCAAGACGTTGCTGAAGTGGTTTAGATTAAAAGTACGCGGTTACTCCTGATCTTAAGGCTTCTTCATATTGATGAAACACAAAGCATGTAGTTCATGGGAAGACACAGGCCACTTCAAATGAAACCAACCAGGTCCAATAAATGAGTCCTAGGGGGCCTGCCACTCCCCCGTGCTTCTCTGCGCAGATCTGATCCTTAGTCTGTGCGCACAGTTCAAGCACACTGAAAGAAAGTCACAGTAATTCTGAATGAAGGAAGAGATAATTCGAAAGGACGTGCTGGTCTCTGAGTCTTTAAGGCTTGCCTGCTCGTTCCTGACTTCTTGAAAGCATTCATACATGGTTGAGAGGGAGGGATTGGTGTGATCGCTCTGCCATTCCTCTGCTGCTGAGTATAATGAGGCCCTGACACAGTTATCATTGTATCTTAGTTTTGGAACCTGAGAATTGCAAAGAGAAATCTCTGTTTTTATAGGTATGCCTTTATCAACCGTGTTATCTGAGGCTAGGAAGTAGGACTTCACAGACTTTGCTTTGTCTACTAGTTAACTCATTGTTGGTACTGAAAAAGTCAACTTATTGTCAACAACTGAATATGGAATCCATGATAGCCTGCCAGCCTTCTTTTACTAGGAACCCCCTTTAACTCTTTGCGTGTGTCCTGCGAGCCGGTCTGCATTTTGGGGTGATTCCTTCAGGAATAGAATCACAATCAATGGACAAGATGCACTAAGAGTTATCACTCAGTGCATGGAGGCCACTGCTTATTTTTCCATCCCTGGCCCATGCTGCTTCTAATGGTGGTCTTAGGCAGGGTAAATGTATGGTAGAAGGCCTGCTCCGAAGAGGATCATTTTAAGACATAACGAGCAAGCCGTTCTTTGTTGGATGTGCTGCCGTCTCAATGTTTCCCAACAGAAGAGCGAGCTTAGGCTCAGCTGTAAGAAACCTAGTGGCTCCCTCTTCAGTGTCATCGCTCTGTACAGTCGGATGCTTGTTCCTAACGCCTGGATTGTACATTGCTTTTAACACAGCAAAGTACACCTAGGTCCCCACATATGCTAGAGGAGTGGCACTTTGGATGGACAGTGGGGTGACTTTTGAAGTAGGACGAATGGTAGTAGATGTAAATAAAGAGTATATAATTGTCAATGGATTAGGAAAGAGGAAGTAAAAGCATTAAGACCTAACTGGATATATTTGACACCAGCAACTGACCTGGAAATGTTGGAGGGATGACCCAGATGAACATGTGATAGAGCAGACTACACTGATATGATGTGAAGCTGTGCAGCCGTAGTGGATTTCTGGCAGCAAGTAATTGACACCCTTCTCTTTCAAAGGTCTGAAAGACTTTAAATAAAGCTCAAATGCTTGTTTAGCTAATTAGAAAAAAAGAAGAAACAGCACAAACTGTTGAAAGACCCACAATGGTTTTGGCCAAAAGGATCAAAGTGACGGCTTGGTGTAGTAGACTTTGTTCTAGACAAAGTGAGGAACGCCAACACTTCTCCAATGCTGGAGACAACTGGGGTCCCTGAGTTAATAGACACAGCCAGATAGTGTTTTCAACAAACAATTAAACTTGCCAAAAGCAAGTGGCCCTACTCCCCCACTTTACTAATACGAACTCTCCCTGAGTTCATGATGTTGGCTAGATGCAAGAATTTGACCTTTTGAGACAAGTGAGCATATGCACTGGGAGACGTGCTGGTAAAGCTGCACACATTTCAGATGCTATGAGAGATATTTAGCAATTCTAAATATAGGATGCAATGATAAACATAATAAAGCACACATGGAAGAGGTATTCCCAAAGCACCACGGCAATTGCACGGTTGCACTGGACAAAAGGGCAGTTGTTAACCTTGAAAAGAAGAACACATTATGTAGGAGAAAACATAACAGAGAAAGGGGCATATTATCAAGAACGGCAATAAAATTATCGCCGCTTTAGCGGCAGGAAACTGCCACTAAAGCGGCGATAATGGGCTTGATAATATGCCCTTGAGAATTCCAATAGAAGCACATGTTCACACGCTAAACCACCACGTGTACATTGGAGTGGACGGGTCTCGACTCTGCCACCACCAACGAAGGGCCCGCAAGCACACATTGCACCGAGAGCACCAGCAATAACTGCAAATCACGCAAGTCATCACATTTCATGACGCCTGACATCATTGATGAGTCACAGAAATTCTGTAAAAAATGTGAGAGAATGTTACAAGTAGCGTTGTGCAAATTGTAAACTTTACCGAAATTAGGTGAAATTAGAAACGTTTTCAGAACCATTATCCTAGTCCCTGCATCTTGTAGTCCCATGAACCAGGTGTCTGCCAGCCCAGAGTGGCAGTGTGCAAACACACTGGCTCATCGGCCACAAGATACGTGCTTGACATTGTCTGAAGTCCTGCCGCCATACAAGTATTGTTAATACAGTGTGAAAATAGTCAGCCTTATTAGATGTAAGAAGCAATTCAGTCTGTTTGCCCAGTGACCGAAAGGTCGGACTAGGTCTGTATTTGTTGTGGAAGCAGGCCAGAAATCTGAACTGTTTACTCAACTGAAATGGCATCAGTCATTTCATGTCAGGATCGTTACACATTCTGTATCCGCGCTTTAAATTCGGCAACCATGCTGTGATGACACTGAACAGCACTGTGTTTTTATAATGTCAATAATACAATGCAGGATGAATAGTTTTTGGCCAAGCAGCATTTGTTTTACATCAAGGGCTGGTATTCTACATATTTGTTAAAAAAAACATGTTAATATTATAAACGTTAGTGCGCAAACGCAGTTACACAAAGGAAAACAGAAATTCTCAAATTGAGAGTACTCGATAGTTAAGTAGACAGGCTCTGAGAGGTGTGAGGTTTTGCGTTGCCCCAGTTACTGTTTCCACTCCTATATTTGATGACAATATTCCACAGTGTAAAACTTTATCTCTCATTACACCGAGATCACCTTCTATTGCAAATACCTGGAGTTCAGCCGTCTCTCATTAGGCCCTTCCTCTGCTGCATGTGCCTGAACAGTGTTCAATGGTGAGTGATGATTGTATGTGCTGAGGGCTGTCCGAAATAATGTGGTCAGGCCCAGGATGTTGGGAAAACATTAGCCTATGTTATCTCTTGTTCTGAGTCTGCAACAACTAGTCCTAGAGCCAACTCTTGTAGCTGGATGCACACTTAACCCCATGTCTGTCTGCTGCCTGGTGGCTTGTGGTGTCCCTTTTGCATTGTGATCAGTGTGTGTTGAGTTCGTTGCCATTTAGTTTGTTGTTCCCTCGGCTCTTGTGTCTGTGTACAAGTAGTTGCACATGTGTTTTTGGGGACTGAAATAAATGTGTAAAAATACTAGCTGTAGCGTTGTCTTTTGCTTGTGGCAAAAATAAATGCGGATAAATACAGAAAAAATGCCCAAAAAATAAATATGGATAAATACAGACAGAAATAGCAAAAAAATAAATACCATAAAACCGGGAGCCCTAATTATAATTAACAATCTCAGCTTCTGGCTCCAAGGGTTAAGTAGTCTCCACAAGCCACATTCATTAACATTGTGCACCAGTGCAAAGCCAAATGTTATGCAAACTGGCGAAAAGTGTGGATTTTAGAATTACTTCCCAGGGCAAAACGTTTTGTTGTATCGAAAGTTTTGTAATGTAACACAAAATAGCTCTTTGGGCTGCTTTGGACTACTTTGATTCAGCAGTCCCTTGGAAGGTACATGGCCATTCCAATACAAACGCCAAAGGTTTTTTGACACAAAGCTCTATCTACTCATATTTGTAGACAGGGCTTTGCTTCAAACAATTAAGCCTTTATTAGGTAAATGCAAAGAACAAAAGTTTTTTTTTCAACATTTTTATCTTTGTGTGTGTGCTGTACTGCACCACACAAAACATGGGAAAAGTTTGAAAGTAAGCCTAAGCATAGTATTTGTACTGGATTGGTACCTTTTAAGTGCAAACCTATGCTACATGAATGCAGATACCTTTGCACTATGGAGAAAAGGTGTGTGTGTAGCACAAGGCAGCCAGAAAGTGCATAAGCGCTGTTAGATTTGGGGGTCTCTAGTTGGCAGAGGTAGGTACCTTTGACCAAATAGGGGCCCTTGCGTCTAGTCAGAGTAAGGGGGTACACTCCTAAAATACCCGCTGCTCACCCCCTTGGTAGCTTGGCACGAACAGACAGGCTTATCTCTGAGGCAGTGTGTAAAGCATTTGTGAACACATACAGTAATACAGGGACAACACTACAGATGGACACCACACAGGTTGTATTATACAAATAAGTATCTCTATATAGACTTAACACAAGACCACAAATGACAAAAAACCACAATACTAGACTTTAGAATAGTAGAAATAGCTTAGTTCTCTTTAGATGGTAACTGCAACACTTTACGTTCAATGTACCTTTGGATGCGTAATGCTATACAAACAAAAGAGTTGAAGGGAAGGTGATGCGTCGGTTCCTTACACGCAAGATCGGGATGCATCGGTTCCTCACTCTGGGGGAGGTGATGCGTCCGTTCCCTACTTCTGCGTAGGGGATGGTGATGCGTTGGTTCCTTACCGGAGAGGAATTGATGTGTCAGTTCTTCACCGCGTGGGGAGGTGATGCTTCGGTTTCTTACTGCGCTTCTGTGGCGATGCGACTTGCAACGCCGCGATGCGAGGACGACCCGGTGTAATGAACAAAAATGGCATCCTCTTGATGTTGCGACAATGAAGGGGTGATGCGTGCACGCCCGTTGGCCGTGCGGCGACTAGGTGAATCTTCTTGAGCCACGACAGGCCCTGCGACACGCTTCTCTTGCGATGCGACGGCATCTGCTGCGACGGTGACACTCTTCTCCTGTGATGTGGGGCACTTCACCGATGCGATGGCGACAGCGGCAGCGGCAGCACGCTTCCTCAGCTATGGGACAACAGCTGCTGCGGCAGTGACACGTTTCTCCGGTGATGCGACGGCATCTGCTGCGACAGCAACACTCTTCTCCGGTGATGCGAGGCACTTCGGTGATGCGATGGCGACAGCGGTAGCGGCGGCACGCTTCCTCAGTGATGCGATGACAACTGCTGCGGCGGGGACGCGCTTCTTTATCTTGAGTCGCGCTTCCAGCTCCCAGCGACACACAGTCTCTCAGAAGGCCAAGCTCAACAGCAGACATTTCAGATTCCCAGCAAGGGAACTCAGTGGAGCTGGTTGGTGAAGTCTTGTATCCCTGAGATTTCAGGCAGGAGGCAAGCTCTAGTTCAAGCCAAGTTGACTCACAAACCAGACATGGAATACACAGCCTAGCAGAGGCAGGCTTGGATAGTTAGACAAGAAAATACCTACTTTCTAAAAGTGGTATTTTCAAACACAGAATGTTAAAACCTTCTTCACTAAAAGATGTATTTTATCATTCTGAGTTCAGGCATACTAAACTCGAATTTCCACCATGTTCCCTGGGTCAGTTAGGATTATAAGGGGTTATAATCAAACTGCCCATTCTGGCCTATGGGGAACAGGTAGCCTTGCAATAGTGAAAAACGAAAATGGCTGTAATTCACTATTAGGACATGCCACACACACTAGGGCATGTCCTACCTTTTACTTACAATGCACCCTGCCCTTGGGCCTACCTTAGGGGTGTCTGATATGAAGAGAAGGGAAGGTTTAGGGACTGGCAAGTGGGTGCACTTGGCCAGTCAACATGACAGTACCAGACCACACATAGGCTCTGCAATGGCAGGCCTCAGACACACTTTACAGGCTGCTTTGGTGGGTGGCACAACCAGTGCTGCAAGCCCACCAGCAGAATTTGATTTACAAGCCCTGGGCACACACAGTGCACTGTACTAGGGTCTGACAAGTAAACCAAATAAGCCAAGCATGGAGTCACTCATCCATGAATCAATTTACAATAGGGAACACTTGCACGGTGGCACTGATTAGCAGTGGCACAGTGCCCAAAGCATCTAAAACCAACAAAAACATATGAGGCAACAGCAAAAAATGGAAGGGAGACCCACGCCAATGGTGCCAGGTCTAACACGCGTCACTTAAAACATTGCTTAGGATGTTAAAACAAAACTACCTTTCCCAACATACATTGGGTGGGTGACTAAAATGTTCATGTGGCTGAAGGGGCCACTCATGACATGATACAAATAAGCATTTATGCCTGAAACCTACTTTGCTGGGTGAAAAGTATGAAAATGATTATTTAGCTGCTCTGGTGAATTACCACAATGCATTGCTTACCTGTCTCCGATTTTCACTGTCCTTGTTCCACAGAAGCCCATTACTGTGTCTCACACAATTTGCCTTCTAAAAGTGTCCCAAAGCACTGCACCCCCAAGCAGGGGTGGATCCACTGCTACGGCAAGGAGCGTCCTCCTAATGCTATCAGCGCAGGAAAAGGGAAAAAGTAAATGATAATAACATCATTGCTGCTATTGGGCTGGGTTTGGACAGGGCTGGGCGGGTGTCACGGGGGTAGTGGTTCATGCACTTAAGTGCGCATGATGGTTTAGCTGGCCGTCTCGGGCTGGCCAAACTGTTATGTGCACTTTGCATGTTCTCCACTGGGATGTAATACACAGCCTGGGTGGAGAACATGCACAGGCTTCCAGTCCCCATCTTAGCACCGAACCACGTAGCTCAGACCAATCACATTACTGCATTGCTGTGATTGGCTTAGGGGAGCATCTGTACTTCCTGCTTCCTGGACTCGCCAGGAAGAGAAGTGGAGAAACAACAGTGTAGAGATGGCAGCCATGAGTGGGTAAGTGTTTTTGTGTGGGATTTTGTCCCGCCCAGCCACTCCCGTTCCCTGCCAGTGCCAGCTGCCACTGCCCCCAAGCACTAATTGCTTACTGTAAATGTCCCTTCCTCTGTGGCCTGGACTGCCTATCTCTGCATTTCCTGTTTTCTGCTGCTTGCTAGCTTTTTCCGTGTTTCCAGGTCCGAAATACTAAGGAAACACAATCCCCCTTAAAAAGAAGCTCACAACTAGTACATGGCCTTCCATAAGATGCCCCAAATAAGTCCAACCCTTAAACATCATCAAAAGGAAGAGTGTGAGCATTACACAACTCAATATATTCTCATAAGTGAAAAATAAATTCATGTAACATGCCTTAATCATACATGCCAACATTTTGAAAGTGGGAGACAATGAAAAAAATCAGGGGAATTTATTTTCCCTAATGATTAACTTTAAAACGTAGGCACTTATAGGCAGGTGACAGCTAAAATAAAGGATTTTTTTATTTTAAAAATTGGAACTCTTCCACCTGAATCGGAACTGTTTGCATTCATGTTTTAACCTATACTCGTTGTACAATGTAGACTGTCAAGTAATCCTATACTGCAGCCCAACATATCTGTGTGCCATACGCAGAAGCTTCTGAAAAGAAGTTTGATACTACATTTCTATTTTTCATATTCAAAACTGATTTTGCTGGGTTTTTTTTGCAAACAAGTTAGCTTAATTAACGCACTCACCTTTGTACATTAATTGTGTTCATGTGAATATTAACTTACTTTTAAATGGTACACATGCTGCATCTTTATTCCAATATGGCCACCACCCTACCATTGGCTGGAGGCCCTTTTTTCTTCTTGCTTAGCTAAATAAAGACCTTTAGCACACTGTTTATCTGGCCGCTGTCTGAGAATGGGTAAACATTAAAGTTTCAGGTATTTAGCGGGCTGCTCGTTAAATTGGAAGAAATATGTACTACTTTGCTGGCTCCTGGGTAAATAGCACATTATCTACTATTTGCCTCATGGCTGGATAAATAGTCACTTCCCATCAATAATCATGAAGCAGGATTTATTCTGGGAAACATTGTAAATGGCTGATATTGAAGAGAAGGAGGCCTAACAGTGTGAGCCACCCTGCATATACCCATTGCCCTTTGCATTGTGCTGGCTTTGTAAAGGTGAGTGAAGAAACACTACTCCTCCTGTAAAAGTAATAGGCTTCAATAGCAATAAAATGGGCACGTCATGAACAAGACATCAGGGGAACCATGCAGCATTTCATGGGACTGATATTCCTCTAATACCCACAGCTGGTGTCTCTCTGGTCTAAGATGAACTTCATGGTTAACCTTTCAATGCTTTGCAACAACAGAAGTGATTATGGGTTGTTGAATCCTCAAAGAAAGATAATCCTAAAAATACTTTTTAGGTCCAGGAGCCAGTGGAAAGAACCAAAAAAACACAATTACATCTAACAATGCTCCTGTCTGACCTGATCTCTATTTATCTAATGGCCTGCACCGGGCTCAAGTCGGGCTCTCCCACAATAATAAGTATTGCCATGCAAAAATTTTATTAGTTTTTATTCACCTTTTTCTTTTTTTAGTTTCATGATTATAACATCTCTATTTATTAAAGTATATACAGACTCATGATAGACAGTTGGTTCAATGTCTTATACAGTTGACATGCACAACGTATATTATTTACAGATAAAATACATGGAAAGACACATGTGTTATCCTAATAGTACAAAAACACCTCCCCCCGCAGCAAGTATTCCTCACATGACAGGTAAACCAGACTTTGATATAGCACACTACCGACTGTCACACCAGATATGCATTAATGCTCCAATGCAAGTTGCTTCTCCTGTCTCCATTCCATCAATTTTTAAAACCCTTCTACAAGTACAAAGTGTGCAAATTAAGCCCCTCTCACAAACATTATTTACCATCCCCTTCTTCCACTGTGGTGACAGAAGTGCATGGAATGAGTATGGAGATCACGCCACTCTCTGCTACACCAGATTCTTGCTAGGTGTTAAGGAGCACATTTTGTCATGAACAATCCCACAATTTGGTCTAGAAAGAGGTAAGCAAAGGTTTTTACCATCCTGCCCTTCTTTCCTTCTGCCTATGCTACTTAACTATATACTCAACAGAGGGTCGTCCTGGTAGCGCTAACCCACCATAGCTTTCTTAAGAATCTAAACGTGCTGGTCCATGTTTACTGAATATCAGTGTGATGCAAAGAAAGATGTAAAAGATAATCAAACCCCTATGTGAGTTGGAGAGTTAAAGTGGGAAAAAGCCATCACTTTGATCTAAATAATTGTCTCTTTTTTCAAGTCGTGATCTCTGCCATTGCGTTGTGCGCGACCTCTGACATTCAGGACTATGACAAGTCCACACAGAAGTAATTTGCAAAAAAACAAGAGCAGCCCTTATGTCCATGCAAACAGGGGTATCAAGTGATCCTTGAAACATGTGTTCATGCGGAACTCATTCAGAAAAAAATTAGGAATATCACCGATGTTTCTGTGTGGACTCAATCTGAAAAATTTTCGGACTGAGTCTGTGAAATTCATAATTTAGTCAGCTACAGCTGTATCCATAGATTAGAAGTTATTTTCCCGGGAAAGGGATCAACATGCTGACCTGGATATACCAGGCAATGTGTATATCCCTTGGACGTGGTGTGGAGGGCAGAGCGGCCTTATCTTCGACTAGTGGGTGGCTCTTCTGCTTATCCCCCTGCTGTTTTATGCAGGTATGTGGGGTTTGGGGTCAGCAGCTGCCCGAAGCTTCTTCACAAGGCTGTGGTGATTATGGGTCCTCTCTCTTCCCCCACCATCACTCTCAGGTCCTTGTGTCTTAGGTTTTGGAGCCTGAGAACTGCAAAGAGAAATCTGTTCTTATAGGTATGCCTTTATCAACCGAGCTATCACTTTTACCACTCATCAATCTTTTTCTGCCCTGCACTTGCTATTCTCTCTCAACATCTTATCTTATGAAATGTAGCAGATAGTTGATGAGAGCAACACAGCAAATAGTATATACATATTTCTCTCCCAGACAGACTCAGCTTGCTGGTTCTGACAACATTTACCTGCTCTTTCAATGATCTCACCAGAACTCACCTTTTCTTCCCTCCTATTCCCCACACCTTCTCCTCCACCCCACCCGGAGATTTAAGCAACATTTCCCAGCTGCTGTTAGCTGCTTTTAGCAGGTGGAAAATATATGTATTCAACTCCAAAGAACTGGGAATTCCGTGTGGTTTTGTTACTGGTAAATCCGATCCCAAACAGTAATTTCCCATTCCATGGATTTAATTTATAACTGCATGGTAGTGGCATAGATTTACAACATGGAAATGGTAAACATGGATGCAAATGTGTTGCCCCAGTGGTACTGTGCAGTTCAGTTCAGTATTACTCTTCTGTTTTTGATTTGGGCATGATAATACCATGAGAGATCATTTTCTTGAGGATAGACTAGGAAAAGAGATTGTGAATAAAGTGGTAGTGCAGTTATACACAACATTAATAACAGAAGATATGTCAAATACAATTTGTGAAATCAGGAATATTAAGCTGATGGTCTGACTTTGGAGGAAAATGCTATAAGCAGGTGCTAGATCATTCCAAATCGTCATGTGTTCCAGTTAGGCCTAGAGTAATACACTGCCATTTTTACATATACACAGGTTTCTTCCTATAGTTGCCTTCACTCTCCCACAATGACACACATTTGCAACAGTGACAGTGCAGATTAGTTTTTAGGAAAATATACTCGCTTACAAATAAATTTCACAAGAACACTATCATTTTAACTTTACACATCATGTACAAGGTCTATATATACATTTTGCAACTGATTATTTGTTTCTTACATATGGTGACAGAGATATCTATAACACATAAACAATGGTGGCCTGACCAAGATCTCAGCCCAAGGCTGTTATAAATTAAAATCAGCTTCCAGGTGTTGGCAGAGGAGCACTTTGCTGTCATTGTAAGGTCTCTACATGTTGATGCTTTGGACCAGCAACCTGCTGATATCTTCAAGGGGGTGTCCAGCTCGTGATCACGGCAAGGACCTACATTCTTTCCCTTCAGGTAACGGCAGAATGGATCCTCCAATACCGGGATTCTTGGCAGAACACTCACACACACCTTAGTATGCCAGATTTCTATATTGTTTATATGCTTGCATATATACATTGTTTTAGCACGATGGTGAAACTTTTCATTCTGTTCGCTGTCCTAATACCTTTAATTACTTCCATTTGCTTCTGTCTATTGATCATTGCAACACATATATTTTTTACAAGAATCAAATTGGCTCAATAAATATCGAAAATGCCCCAATGTGTATTCCTTGTATATTTCTCTGAGAGGAAGAGAGCACGAATGACTGAGCAGAAGAGTTTTGGATCTGTTAGCATAATTCCTGGGGATCAGGGTTGTGATGTTCAGTGATTGCCAGAACCATTTTCTACCCTCCTACGGTTATGGGGGATTATGGTGGCCCTTTGAGCTAGCTAGCCTATAGAACAACATATCCTGAGGGGGTGCATGGGATGTGTCTGGCACCATCCCAACAGTTATGCTGTCCAGAAATACACAGTTCCTAACACAGAGAGGAAACTACATGACATGACGGTTCCAACGTTGGTTAGGTTCTTATTTTTATGGTTTGCCTGAGAAGTTAAATCATGCCTGCTCAGAGACTGCTATTTACCTCCTAACTGGAGACGTCTGTGGTGGTAGAGAAAATCGTCCTCAGGTGAGTAGGTAACTCCGATGTATTGGCTGCAGGCTGTTCAAGCTTGAACGCTTAAAAGATCTACTTCCCACTGTGTTATCCTTTCTGTAATCCATTTATAATTATGTCTGTTAAACATTTTTGAGAACTGCAGACATGCGGTTACTCTGAAACTATTACACCATGGTCTCAAACCCAGGGGTATAGATGTTACCTTTGTGGTTGAAGCACACCAAGCATTTAGGACAGAGGTGTTCTATTCTTGGGTTACATTCCCAGCTACAGACAACATCACACAACAATTTCACACCTACACTGAGGATGAAATGCTTGATAACTATCCCCCATATGAAGAGATAGAAATACCTTCAACCTACCAATAACACATAAAGTGTTTTAAAGGTGTGCTCCCACACACAACAGCAAATGTTAGACTCTGTCCTCTCAGCAATGAGGGGACAACATGACCAGTCTTAGCTGGCTACACACCGCATTCTAACGTTGCTAATTTGCCAACTGCAGAGGTGCAAACACTATACAAAGATTTAGTAATGATCTATAGATGTCTTACACAGTTTGTTATGTGAACACTAACACTTTACACTGTGCGGACTGCTCAAGTTGCACAACCACAATTGGCTACCCCAGGAAGCAACTGAAAAGGTTTAAAATCCATAAAACCAAGATAATATTAGACCGCCCCTCAGGTATCAGGATACTGATATACGTTCATCTTGTCCTTTCAGGAGTTATCCGATAAACATTCACAGAGAGGTGGAAGATGAGAGCGCAGATCGAAAGAGCATGTGAAACAGAAGAAGGAATCACAACGCTCATCTGACAACATAATTAAGAAGGTACAAAACCAAAGACTTCTAAGCCTTGATAGAGCACCACGTTATTCTGAAACTTTGTAGGGGTGCATTATAATCACTGTTAGTCTGCACCCATATATGTTAACCGATTTATAGTAATGTGTGACTTAGAAATGTATCACTCAAAGCTGCTTATAATAGTATGATCAGAGATATAACCATTTTCTTACATGAAGAGAAATGTCGTAGTTCACTGCAAATGTATTTTAGTCAACGCATAATGATTGGTTTCCATGTCATGCAGTGTATTAGGTTTAAATGTGCACCATATTAAAATCGGCACATGTAGTTTGCTTTTTCATATATAAAGTTTAACAAGGTTAACGCTTATAATGTGATTTTAAAAGAGTAGGTTTAAACGGTGTAAAGGCCTGATCGCATATATGTTTGAAGAGAAAGGCCTGTTCATTTCTTATGTTGGCTAAATGCTATAGCCTGAAAATGATTTTCCTTGGTAAGGCTTTGGGTTTCAGGATGTTAGAAAATCTTAGAGAAGTGGAAAGTTTCTCGTTCTCATGTTTCTGTTGCAGGTGCAAGGACACTTAGCTTGTTAGAGAAGACTAGGCCTTTGTTTTAGGAGTTAGGAGCCAATATGGGAGTACACCGGAATTTAAGGATGATACTTTCGGCAGAGCAGGTGCCTGGGACCCAAGGTCAAGATAACCGTCGCTGGATGGGATACAAGTTTCACTGGAAAATTACTGGAAGAAGACCTGGCTGAAGAGGTGTGCCGGAGGGCTTGTGCTATGTTTTTGGGATTTTGAATTAGGGACAGTGGCCCGTGGGTTGAGCAGTTGAGGTTTAGATGGGAAGCTAGAAGGAGCATCTTAGAGCGAGCTCTGACTCAGTGAGTGTACTTCTAAAGAAGTCTTGACTGCTGACACCTTTTTACTCTCTTGCCTGGAAGGGAAAATGCTAAGTAGGGATGTCACCTTAGAGATAGAGTAGGGATAGACTAACTGATTTTATTTTAGGCTAATGACTTCATATATAGAGACTGGAGTATTTATCGCATTTCTAATGCTACTGGAATTGATTATTGTTCTTATTCTGAGTCGGATGAGACTTCTGCGTAGGATTTCTTTTGTATTAGTGCCCATTTATTTGCTTCACCTTGTACTAAGGTGTTTGTATGTCCAATTATTCTTGGTTGTAATAAATTCCTAAAATTTGAAGATTCGGAGTCAGTGATCCTTTAGAGATTAACCTTAACTTATTGAGTATGTGCTAAAAGTCGATTTCCTCCCCTCTACACTATTTAGCAGATAAAAAGATCCTGGCGACCTGAGAGGATTCTTGGTGATGGTAAGGTAGATAAGAATCCGGCGTCATCAGTTGGTAGCAGAGTAGGATGGTTATCTCTGATAGTGAGGGGAGATCAAGATAAGAGATTCTAGAGGCCCATAGAATTTGAGGGATGGTGACCCATCGGATGGTGAGCGGCAAACAACGGCAGTTGATAGAGATTGATGGAAAGTAGCGGTGCGGCGGAAAGCAGCAGTTCGTGGAGGAGTGAGTATGAATAGGGTGATGTACTTTGTAGATTGCGGTGTTGATTTGATTGTGTGATGTCTTGAGGAGTTAGTATGAGAGTTGAGTGATTGTGAGATTCGGCTGTGAGCGTGCGCAGCCTGAGGATTCTTAGACTCGGCGAGTAGTCTGAGAAGTTGTGGTGTAGAAGACACCCAAGGTAGATTTTGTTGACCATTGTAAGGGAATCGTGAGACGTCATCGATTACCCAGACCGAGATAGGGGGAGCGAATGTGTGAGTGCGTGAGTAAGCGATGCTGGCCGTGGGTTGTTGTATGTGGAAAATTGAGCATTTGAAGCCTATCAGCTGAGGTGATTGTCCGGTCGTTTCGCGGACAGACAGTTGCTAGGTTTGAGGTCAACAATTTCGAGAGACTGTCGTAGGCAGTCGGAGAAGTGATTGTCCGGTCGTTTGTGGACAGGTAATTACTTCAGAGTGTGAATAGGACAAATACAAGGGTGAGATGCGAATTGTGAAGGAGGGGAACTGCTGCAAGCGAAGGAAGTGTTACGTCAGAAGGTGTCGCGCTGCGATAGGTCGGTTGGTGTGAGTCGCACTGCTATTGGTGGATTGACATCAGGAAGTGAACGAAAACATTGTGCGCGATCGAAAACTTGTTCACCATGAAATGTTTTAAGGTTTTCGGAGAATTATGTAGAGGAGACGAACAAGTGGTTACTCGAGGGGGAGAAGAAGCCCCTCCCGAGGATACTCCAGCGCATTATATGGCAAAGAATGTGGGATTGCATACTATAATTTGGCTTGGAAATTGGCATAAAATGACACATGGTGAGGGAGAACTGACTTTCCCATGAGATGGTACTTTCAGGTTGGAGGTGTTGTATCAGTTGAAATCTGTAATGTCTTCGTTGCGACCTCTGCCGAGACCAACTCAGTTTGAGGCATTATATGCATGGATCAGATCAGCGTACTATAGGAAGAGAGACAAAAGTCAAGAAAGAGTGAAGAAGTCAATCAGGGCATTCCAGGATGCGAGGTGGGATGCGCTAGAGAAGAGGTGGAGAGTAGAAACGATTGAGGGAGATAGATTATACCCGCTACTAGAGAAAACAGATAGTACGAAGGCAAGGAGTGTAGACGAGGACAATAGTGATACGGATGACAGCTTGGTAGAGAGGTTGTTGTCCGAAAGACCGCCTCCATTCAATCCAGATTCCTATGAAGGGAAGTTGGCTCCAGCAGAAGGGACCAGTGAATTACTGACTCAGTCAGAGGTGCGAGTAGTAGGGAAAATCTCGACAGGAACTGAGGACATGAAAATTCAGTCTGTAACGAGCACAGAGGTTGGGAGATGTGTGAGGTTACCGGATGCCTTAAAAGTACCGGTTACCATTGGACCCATTGTTTCAGTCTATGATCCAGACCAAGAGAGAGTTGGTAGTCTAGCGCAGTCAATTACAGGATCAAGTTGTGGGGTTGAGGGAAACGGGACAGCGAGCGGGATGGAGCGGACTATGAGACCTATAGAATGGAGTACACCATTGCCAGCCACCGCAGACTCCTCTAGGGGACAGGTGGATGCCAGACCAATAAGACCAAGGTCTTTGGCTGAGTCAAGATCAGATTTGAGAATCTGCAAGGAATCAGTGTGAAAGAACCGTAGAGAGTGAGGAGCAAGTTAATTCAGGAAACCAACCAGTCTCTAGGAATATGACAGAAGAGAATAGACCTCGAGAACAGAACTGCGAGTACGACGAACGGAATGGTGCAGCTTGTCGAGAAATATTGAAAGGCGCCCTGAAAGGGGGGTTTTAGATGTAGTGAGATTAAAAGCAGAAGTAGACAAAATAATAAATGGAAATTTGCCCCTTGAAAGGATACACATGTATGAACAAGATGAGTTACTTTTTGTGGCGAAGGATGTGACTCACATGAGAAACTGACAGAGTTGGCCAAGAAGTATGAGGTGGATTCGTCTAAAATGAAGTCATTACAGGGAAACCATAGGTTGCAGTATGGTGACCAAGAATTTGAAGAGAAAAGGGTCATGGGGTTGAGAACCCATATCAAAGATTTGATTATAGCAATGCGTGCATGGATCATGCTTGATAAATGGGAGGAAAGGTGGGCCAAGAAGAAGAGTTCCAAAAAGATGGTAGGAGAGATGCCACCTCCAGGTGGAGGGACAGTAGACATAGGGAATTTCCCTTTACAGGAGGTACAGAATGGAGGGTACGTGCATGTGCCTTGGAGTAGGGGTGATTTGGCTGCATTTACGAACGATTTCCCTCGGTTGAGGGAAAAGCCTTTAGAATGGTACAAGCAGGTTGATCGCTTTGTCAAGATCTCAAAAGTGTTGTGGATTGATTTGAACACGTTGTTTGACATTGTGGTTCCAGGGGACTTATGGTCTGCATGTAAAATTGCTGTTGAATGGCCGACTTCAGAGCCCAAAAGAAATCCTATCTCGAATGGTCCATCACCCATAGTTATGAAGAAGTTTGAGCAAGTGATTACGTGGTTAAAATCAAAAATTTCGCCTCAAGATATTGATTGGGTTAAGATAGATCGGACAGTCCAAGAACCAAAAGAAACAGTACATGAATAATATGAACGTCCCCTTCAGGCCTTCAAACAGCACAGTGGATTAGATGCCCTAGATACAAAAGACATGGGACAGTTTGTTTCGAAGTTTGCGTTGGGATTGAGACCATCTGATTTGCTGGCAGAACAAGCCGGTGGATGAGAAATTGCGGTATGCCAGATACTGCAGTGATGAGATAGATGCAAAGCACAGGAAGTTGAAAGACAAATTGATGCTTGTTCAGATGCAAACGGCTCAAGTTCAGCCTAGCGGAGGGACGTTGGGAAGGAGGCAAGGAAATAACCAAGGAGGAAATCAGAATGTCCAAGGTCAGGGAAGACCAAAGCCAGTTGACCCTAAGACAGGAATGGATGTGGCGACATTGAAAAAGACCACTGCGTGTCATCTTTCTCACCAGATCGGACACTGGAAACGCAAGTGTCCCTTGAACCCAATCAGGTGCAGCAAGAAGTAGAGATAGCTCAGGTACTCGTACCTGAAGCAGTCCCTACAGTGACTAGACTAAGGTCGATGAAAGGGGGGACTTTTAGTCCGCAGGTACAAGTTCCCCAGCCACCTAGAGTTCAATATGTTCAGCAGGGAGCTCGGACTTATCAACAGATGCCCTTGTTTGAAGGGTATGAGGAGTTCAGCCCAGAGCCGTTGGCATGATGGTGCCTGAGAGGGGAGGAGGACTGCACCCTTGGAGCAGTCCTGGAGGTAGACCAGAGGGGACCATTTGTAGAAGCAGATGTTGATGGTCACCCTACCACCTTTTTGGTTGATACTGGTGCTACCCGGTCTACTGTGAGATCTGCAGTAGTTCCTAACCTACCCCTCTCTGGACAATCGATCCAAGTTGTTGGAGTAGCAAACAAGAAAATGACCAGTGCATTGACAGAGCCAGTTCCAGTGAGAATAGGAGCTTTCCAAGATCGACACCAGTTCGTGGTGTGTGACTTGAGTCCAGTTTGCCTGTTAGGAAGAGATCTGTTGTGCAAATTAAACTGCACCATCTATTGCACACCGAAGGGAGTTGAAGTACAGACAAAGGATGATGATGCGACCTTTAAAGTTGCAAATCAACATTTGTGCTTAGAAATGTACCGAGCGCTGACAGTGGAGGAACTTCCACTTGACTTGAGGGACTCTGTGTGACCAGAGGTGTGGGACTTCACCGGAGAAGAGATTGGGTTGATCAAAGGTGTAGAGCCAGTGAAGATTCAGGTCAAACAGAACGCAGACTTCCCTAGCGCGCCCCAGTACAATTTGTCACCTGAGACTATTGCAGGGATCAAACCTGTAATCGAGTTTATGATCAAGCAGGGAATTCTGAAGGAGATCATGGGCAGCCCATGTAATTCACCTATCATGGGACTACAGAAACCGAGTGGGAAATTCAAGATCCTGCAGGACCTGCGAAAGGTCAACACGATAGTTGTTCCATGCTGTCCGGTGGTACCGAATCCATCTGTGATTCTGTTTCAGATTCCATGTGAAGCTGAGTGGTTTACAGTGATTGATCTGTGTCAAGCATTCTTATCGATCCCACTCCATGAGGAAAGCCAATTTCTTTTTGCTTTCCGTCTGGAAAACCATGTGTTAACGTGGTGACGTATTCCCCAGTGGTACACAGAGAGTCCATCTATCTTTAATCAGATCTTGAAGAAGAATCTGGAGAGTCTCGTATTGCAACAGCACTCTGTTCTGGTGCAATACATCGATGACTTGCTCATTGCCTCCAAAACAGAGGACGCTTGCAGGATTGATACCATTGCTTTACTGAATCATTTGGCAGAGAATGGACACAAGGTGTCCCCAAACAAATTGCAGTACTGCCTGAGTGAAGTACAGTATTTGGGTCACAAGCTTGAGAAGGCAAGAGGAAGGTGTCACCAGATCGCATTGAGGCAATTATGAACATGCCTGTGCCTACCACCCAGAGAGAAGTCAGAATGTTCTTGGGGATGGTTGGCTACTGTTGCCAATGTAGTCCCAACTTCTCATTTGAAGCGAAGCCTTTACAGAGGCTGACACACAAGGATGTGAGTGATCCGGTACCATGGGACAATGACTACTTAATGTCGTTTTTAAGGCTGAGAGCGGCTATGTGTCGTGCTCCAGCTTTGGGAATGCCTGATTACAACAAGGCTTTCTCGTAGTTCTGTTGCGAGAGAGAAGGTTGCGCATTATTAGTTTTGATTCAGAATCATGGAAGTGTCCGCAGATTAGTTACCTACTTTTCAGCTACTTTAGATCCAGTAGCTTCTGCGTTGCCCGGTTGTCTCAAATCCGTTGCTGCAACAGGTGTCAGCATTGAAAGGTGTGAGAGTATTGTCATGGGACACCCACTTACAGTCTATGTACCACATTCTGTTGAACTGTTGATGACAAAGACCAAAACTCAGCACCTCACAAATAACCGATTAACACGCTATGAGCAAGTTATACTTGCTGCAGAAAATGTGACGTTGAAGAGGTGTTCTGTTTTGAATCCCGCCACTCTGATGCCCATTCCAAATGTAGATGGTGAAGATTGTGAGGACCATGGTTGTCTCATTGTGACTGAACTATGCACCAAACCGAGACCAGACATTGTTGATGAACCGCTCCCTGACCCTGATGAAACTTTCTTTGTGGTTGGTTCATGCTTAAGGAACAATGTTGGTCGATTAAGAGCAGCGTTTGCTGTATGTACCATCATTGGAGTGGTTGAAGCTGCTTGTTTAGAGGGAGTACACTCCGCACAAGTAGCTGAGATCATTGCTTTGACTCGTGCCTGTTTGGCTGCTGATCAGATTCGGATAACAATCTACACTGACTGTCAGTACGGGATGGGTGTGGTTCATGACTTTGGACAGCTATGGTCACAGAGAGGTTTCATGACATCTTCAGGTTTGCCCATTAGGAATGAAGAATATGTGAGACAATTGTTGGAAGCATTACAGTGTCCCAAGGAAATTGCGGTTGTCAAATGTTCTGCTCATAGTAGAAGGATTGATTTTGTTTCATTGGGCAATAACTATGCAGACGAGGTTGCCCGTTTTTGTGCAGAACAAGGATGCATATTTATAGAAGGTTTTACTGGAGAAAGCCAAGAAAGAACCATGGCAGACACTTGGGAGGAACCTAAACGATTGCAGGATGAGGTTGCCGACCAAGAACGAGATGGCTGGATGAGGTCAGGAAGTGAGAAGGGAGATGTGGATGTATGGGTCTCGAGTGATGGTCGAGCTGTGTTGCCGGAAAGTCTGTTGAGCCCAATGGCAAGATTGATACATGGTGCAGTACATCTTGGCAGAGATGCAATGGTGCGAGTGTTTAGACAGACATGGTACAATCCAAAGTTTCGTGCAGTTGCTGAAGCCGTATGCCAGAGGTGTGTTACGTGTCAACAGATAAATGCAGGAAAGAAGACTGCAGTAACTTTGAGTCACATTGTGAGGTCAGGAGGGCCTTTCAATAGAATGCAATTGGATTTCATTGAGATTCCAAAGTGTAATGGGCTGAGGTACATCTTAGTTGTGGTGTGTGTCTTTTCGAGGTGGGTGGAGGCTTATCCAACACGTAGATGTGACACACTCACTGTAGCTAAACTGTTCTTGAGGGAGCTCATCCCGAGGTTCGGCTTTCCGACCTCTTTGGAATCAGATAGAGGGACACACTTCCACCGTGAGATCATGAAATTGCTCTGTGCTGCCTTGAATTTGGATCAGAGGTTACATTGCAGTTACAGAGCAGAGGCTTCTGGTATTGTGGAACAGGTTAATGGAACTTTGAAAGCACAAATAGCAAAAGTGTGCTCTTCGACATCTCTGAAATGGCCTGATGCACTGCCTTTGGTCCTCTGGGCCTTCGTAGTGGTCCAGATAGAAGAATGGGGTTGTCACCTCACGAGATCCTGATGGGGAGGACATTGCGATTACCAGCGATACCTGCTACTGCTCTAATTAGCATCACTGATGACTTAATTCTCGACTACTGTAAGGGACTGGCTGATGTAGTCCATTCTGTGTCTCAGCAGGTACAAGCAGCAACTGTTCCAGCCGCAAGTGACCTGTGCCACGACCTGTGCCCGGGAGATTGGGTGCTTGTTCGCAAACACGTGAGAAAAAGTTGCCTGGAAGTGCGTTGGCATGGCCCGTGCCAGGTAATACTGGTCACAAACATGGCAGTGAAGTGTGGAGGGTTGCCAAACTGGGTGCATGATGCCTCCCATACCCGCAGAGTTCCAGCACCCTTGGAAGAAACAGCCCATCTCGTAAATGAAAATCCAGCTGAGGTGGCAGGGCCATCTCAGAGGGCAAGTCAAGCTGTGAGGGTTGCTGATGCAGTTGGTTGTGCACTGGATCGAGCTGAACGGGGTGGTGTCAATCAAAGCCCCGAATTTGACTCAGACCGAGAAAGCATTGCTGTGGGTGGAGTAGAGTCAAAATCAGCCGAAGAAGGAAGTAGTGCACAGGGTACCCAGAGGGAGAGCAGAAGTGCCACAAGAGTAGAAGAGGTTTTGCCTGTGAGCCAGAGGCGGCTGAACCTGAGGTTGGCACCTGAATGAGATCTTGCCCCAGTTTCTGAAACGTCTGAATCTGAACAGAGTGACGAGGAGAAAGCTCGAGGTGGTCTGAGAAGATCTCGAAACACAGGAGTGCTGTGTCAAAGATACGCCTCACCAGAGTGGACATACACTGTGACTGATGCCAGGAGTGGTGAGCTCGGGGAGGCTGAAGTCCTTGACGCTGCTCAGCGAATTCCCGAATCTGAAAGTGGATGTGTTGCAGTTGGTTCAGGGAGTGGAGATCGAAGGAATACTGACCCTCACTATTCTGAATCCTCCACTTCTAAGCAAGATTCGTGAACTAATTCTGGAGAAGCTGGTTTTTCTAACCTTTGGTTATGTACCACCGCATCAGGAATTAGTGTGGCTTCGTCTTGAACTTTTGCAGCATGTTTTAGAGATTCTGGGAGCTGATCTTATTTTGGACTAAAAGTGGACTTTGTTGTAAATAAAAGTCTAAAGGAAGATAACCTAGGCCCGAGTGGAAGAGGAATAAACTTAGGGGTTTTCCGTCAAAACGATGAAAGAGGGCTAAGGAAGTCTTTTTGTGGACTGTGTAAATAAGGAACTGAAAATTGCAAGGGGATTTCCACCTCTTGAAGTATCGTTCGAACTGGTTGGCAAAAAACATTCAGAGGAGAAAAGAGACTTTTAATTGTTGTTGCTGAACCCAAGAACTTTGAGAAGTTTGCGAGATCATGGATGCTGGAAATATTCATCGCAGATCCAAATTAGTAATAGGTACACTAATGGGTTAGTGATAGTCTCTATAATCGTAATAGTAGACACATATATCATTTCACATGAGCAGGAAGGTTAGGTACAGGGAACACCTACACCTACCACTTCTAGCAAAAAGGAGGTCACTATAGGAGCTAAAAGAGCTATACTAATCGAAGAGAGTTGTAGATTTAACATAGATATGTCTAGAAGTGATTTTAAGCTTAATGCGTATGCGAAGCTGCTATATGAATATGTGGATGCGATGGATGCGAAAGACTGTTATGTGTGCATGCAGCTACCTGCCTCAATGGACGAGTGTATCAGATATCATCATCTTCCACTGACGTATGGAACCTCTTGTAGTTTGTTGCTTAGTATCTTCTATGACAGAGGTCAGTTTGAGTATTTATTTTCCAATTACGATGCAGTGCTTCCTGAAGTTCCAGCTTACAAGCATTTGAATAAGTACGATTATTATAAGTCAGAAGACAGACTCCGGAAGTATTTCATACCGTCTTTGGAACTGGATACGGCTTATGCTCATCGGCATAATTTGACCTGTTCATTGTCAGATGCAGAGAAGAAATTTATAGATCAGGTAGAAGATAGATATAGAAAACTAACACAAACACGAGATAGAGGAGACAGCCCAGTAGATTGGACTGATGAGGAAAGATTACACAGATCCAAAGGGAGTTATGGTCCCATAGCATTGGACAAGGAGCAGAGAGGGAAGTTGTGTGTGAGACGTTATCAGACCTACTATGAACAGGTTCCGGTAGGACAGAGTACGTGTGATCATGTCGTCACCATGGAAGATTCTGCTAAGAACTTTCGGCACGGTCCAGTGCAAGTGATTCCAACCTGTTTATTATGTGTGTGGAAAGAATGCCTATGTCAGTTTGCCTGCGAATTGGTATGGTACATGTTATTTGGGAATTAGCTTTCCGAAAATCTACCGTGCAGAAGATTTGGAGCTTTTTGAGACTTGGCAGCATTCGAGGGCAAGGAGAGACGCGAGTGCAGGAATGGTGATTGGAGACATCTTTGGAGCAATGATACCGAGTATGGGTGTGGTTTTGAATGATGTGAAGATCAGGCGATTGGTGACTGTTGTTGATGAGTTGTCAATGAATACAGCGAAGTCATTGATACTTGTGGATGGAGAGATATTATCGATAATGACGAGGGTTTTGCAGACCCGCCTTGCTTTAGATGTGTTATTAGCAAAAAAGGGCAGAGTCTGTAAATTATTGAAAGTTCAGGAATGTTGTACGTATATTCCAGACAACAGCAAGGATCTGGAAAGATATATAGACAACATTACCACTATCCATCATGAGATAGAGGATCTGACAAACGAGGAGGTGTGGGAAAAGATCGCTAAAGGATTTGGTCACGTGGGAAGTTGGTTTGCCAATTTGGGGAAAGGATTCCTTGGTTTTTTGTTGAAAAGAATTGGCCACCTGATTTAGTAATGTATTGCCCAAACAGAGAGATGGTAATTTTACCTGCTTTCTCCCACCTCATTCCAGAATCAGTTAAACATTCATAAGCCAATGAGTGGGTGTTGGCACAGGCTCCTGCGCTATACCACAACCACGTGGGGTGGGATGACGGTTCCCCTTATCATTAGAGACTAGAGAGGATGACCCCGCAACCTCAACAACAATTCCCATTTAAGTATGAAGCTAATAAAAACTTAGGGAAAGCCTAGAAACAACTTGAATGCCAAGGTGTTATAGAAAGTTGCACCACCTCTATGAATAATCCTTTGTTTCCTGCAATGAAACCAGACCATTTATATAGTCTAGTATTAGACTACAGGCACTTAAACACAGCTACTTGCACATGTGCACTACTGATGCACACAGTGCCACACTCATGAACAACATTGAGCGGAAGAAATACAAAACAACACTTGATATCTCTAATTGATTTTACTGCCAGTATATAGCTCCTGGCAGCAGACATTTTCAGTGCTAGGCTCCCAGAGGCAATTCTCTTGATTGCCCCAGGGGTATAAATTGCCCCAGGCTGTTTTCAGCCAGAGTAACAGAGCTACTACAAAGGTTTTATGATAAGGCATGTCTATGATATATATTTGATGGATGATGACCTCAGAAAACACTTGGCAAGAGTACATCACATAATTCTAGGATTTGATCTCATGGGCTGAAAATTCACTTTAAAAAAATCTAACATTGTCCATCGTAATGTCCTTTTTCTGGGTTATGAGCTGTCAAGTGAAGGCAAAAGCCTTGCGACACACTTCTTAGAGAATTGTATGCTGCTTCAACCTCCAACAACATTGAAAAGTTTATAATCCATATTGGGATTCCTAAATTTTGGCAGAACATACATTCCAGATTACACAGGATGGGTTAAACCATTCTACAACTAGATTTGTCCAGACTTCTCAAGCACACATTGGACACAGGAACAAACAAATAGTTTACATTCCATGCAAGCTGACATTATAGCTTCCAAACATTTACATACACATGTAAACGAACCCGGTGATGCCGAAATACGTTTTGCACCTACGAAAAAATCCTGATATCTGTGCAGACTGCTGTGATGAGAGAGCGAGTCCTGGCATAGGGTAAACACATAATTGTCATGACCCCAGAGGTCATCACCAGAGCAAGCATTCCAAATGCTAAAGGTTTACATCCACAATGCATGCAATGGGCTAACTCACTCACCACAAGAGATGTAAATTGCAGATTTGATTCTACACTACAAACACAAACTTTTCAGCAGTATGAACAAGGATAACTTCCGCCTAATGAAATAATCCCTCTACATCATATATACTAATGTTTCTGCCAAGCCTGCCGTAGTGACTATGCACCAATACTCAGAAGCATGAGCAATTGTGAAAGAGAGCATGGACGATCGAGAATTCTATCCTGAGATAATCTACACACAGTCACTTGTTGACTGCACAGCCAGATGTCAGAACTAAAGGCTCTAATTCTGGCACTAGAAAAATATGGATCCGAAATTCCCCACACTTACAGTGTGTGATCCGTATTACTGTGTCCTGTCCTATAATGAATACCTACACTATTGGAGCCACAATGGATTCATAGATTCAAAGGGTTGCACAATAAAGCACAAGATGCGTTGGGAACATGTGGCAAAGTTGAAGGACTGCTAGGCACAGACTCATCTAAACCGCACATTGATTCATCAACTTGTTGGCATTCTCATTGCAGGGAATTCCATGACTGATGAAGCCTCAAAAGCAACAGTTTACACTGCTGAGGTTGCTGGAATTACTCGTTCTAGCCCAAGGATAGACAGAGACTTCATGGTGGCCGTCAATGCTGCTCTCGATGACACCCACCTGCCGAAAGGCTTTTCACTCAAGTACTCCTACAAGTTAGATGTACAGAACATACATTATCCTCACATTATCGGAGTGGGGAATAGAGTAATACCAAACACTGATCGCAGATTGGGGTGAAATCTAGCTGCACATGAGGGTCTGGCTTCTGCACATGTGGGGGTTGCTGCTACAATTTCATTATTGCAGCAGCACTGTTGGTGGCCAGGTATTTATAAATAGGCCAAGGACTTTGTCCTTAAATGCGACATCTGCAAGCAGATGAAGTGTTCCACTGTAGCGCGTCCACCCCAGACACCTCTACTGATTTCAAAAAAGCCTCTGGCTTGTGTCTATTTGGACTGTGGCCCTCTGTCATCAGATGGGGCTTACAATTACTTCTTGGTAGCAGTGGATTCCTGCTCTCGATTCCTGTGGGTATGGCAACAAAAGCCAGCCGATGCCCAAACAGTTAGAAAGGATCTGCAAGTCTTTATCAAGTCATACGCAGTTGGCACATTAAATGCCCGACCAGGCGTTTCGCTCTAGAGCTTACAAAGATGCCTTGGGACGTTTGGGTGTGACCCTGCATTTCTCATCTCCATACCATCCCCAAGAAAATGCAATTGTAGAGATGAAAAATTCTGACTTAAAGCAGTCTTAAACAGCGAGGGTACTAGGCTCAGGCCGCAGTTGGGTCCATCACCTATATGGGGTCCAGAAGGCACTCAAAAACATGCAGAGAAAATCTCTGGGTGGTCGCAATTGCTATGAAAGCCCGTTTGGGGTAAAGATGTGGGTCCCAGACCTTGACAATCCCAGCACAGTGGCGGCAGAAACACCATTTGACATCAATGCAGATTTGGCTGTTTTACAGGAACTGAACGACTTCCGGGACGAACAAAGCAACGTCCGAGCACAATGCACCACCACTGGAGAAGTATAGTAGTCCCGGCAAGGCCTGGCTTGATCCCGAAGGTTGGGGATCTGGTGAGGGCAAAAATTGTGGACAAGAAAGTGTTTGGACCGTCCTACTGAACTGGCTTTTGAAGGTACCAGAACAAAGATAAAAGATTTGACGCTCTTGATCTGATCAAACCACACTATCTGGCCGATTCTCAATAGTAAGCCATGTGGACTCCTGGTTATCTACCTGCCTCTTCCTGCTAGCGTACAGGAAGTTCAGATGGAAACTTTAATAATTGAATAGCATCCTCTCTTCAATGAGAAGCAACAAACAACAGCAATGAAGTATGTCTTTTACCTGTTACATCTACAACTGTACAGTCAACTAGCACAAAAACGCAGATTTCAATTTGGAATCCTGAGAAGAACATGGTCTATGCCAATGCACCACACATCGGGTCGTCTCCCAGTTCTACAAAACCTGCTGAGCTGCCAAAAATAGATCAGAGGGCTACTGGCTACTTCATTGAATTTGATAACTTCTCATCAGATTCAACTGATCCACCACAACCACCACCGCTTCTTTCTTTCAGGCTGAAAGTGCGTGTTTTCTTTCTTTGGCTGAAAATCACATTTTGTTTCTGCATGGATACATCTTTGAATTGCAATTGCGTTACTTTTCCTAGTCCTTTGGATTGGTTTTGTGACAGTGTTTTTCCTGCTTCTGAATGTACATTTCCTCCCAGAAGGCTCTGCAGTACAACTGGTGAATATGGTTCTTAAACCACATTCATCATCACATCGAGAATGAAGAGACCTTTCTCTAGCGAACATTATGGCTGTTCCAGTTCCCAATGGGATTGTATGGGATAGGCTTTTGCACATTCCATATCTGTTCAGAATTTCATTGAATGATGTCATTACTCCTAATACTGTTTCTAATGAATGGGACATTGATACCGTGCATTAACTGTTAGAAGAAATAGCGCCTCTCAACTGTGTTTTCTTCTGAAGAATTGTAGGATGGTACATCTAATTATGACATGTTTTGTTTTCAACATTACAGTCAAAAAGCAAGTATTCCATGTGCTGTTTACCATTACATCCAATGGGAACATTTCCCTACACCACCATGGAGTAGTTCAAAAACAAATGCACAGATGTTTGTTTATTTTTCTGGTTAATTTACATCTGTCTCTCCCTCATATTTTTATAGGCTTGCACTATCACCTGCAAAGACAAATATGCTAACTGACACCAAGATGATATATTCTGCTTTTTTTCTGTCACAGCTGTGTGTACAGGGTTTTCAACTTTTGGAAGTACACTTTAGATAAAAAAGTCTATTTTGGGTACAAAAGACTGGTAGGTTCAGGGAACTGAGGGTTTGTTTAGACCATGCCTGATACCACAACAAATGATTTTCCTGAACAAAACTGTGCCCAAAACAACAAGTCTTTTTCACGTTTGAGAACTTGCAACGGTTTACACACTACAGTGAGGATACATTAGATACAATGATGTGTAATGGCACATACAATTCATCTGATGGTTAGTTTGGCTACTGGACACGGACAGATGTCAGGATCGCTTCCTTGACAACACTGAGGCTTTTAAAACAAGAGGCCTGATATGTGGTACGTGCAGTCTGAACATTCGGGATGGTGACAACTTGCCGTGTTGGGAAATTGTGCCTTGACTAGCAAAAACCCTCAACAATGTCTCAAGTGAAACACTTTTATCTGATGACCTAGAACTCAGAGACTTTTAGTTAGGTCCTCAAAAACCAAGCCAAAAGCACTTTTTGTATGCCACAAACAACGAAATATGGAAGGTCTCTCAGCAGGAGGCTGCTGAGAAATCGCGCGAAAAGAATTGCGCTGTTAATTGATTAAGTGCACCCCAATGTATACAATGTTAAACTCAGTAAATGTTATCCAAGTGAATCGACAAAAAACGACCTTATCAAATGCTTATTACCAGGGCCAACAACTTAGAATCTACAATGTATAATTTAGAGATTATATTGCCTATGAACTGAAAGCTTTAAAAGATGTGAAGGGTCAAGCATCTGGCAAGTTAATGCCCTGATCTAGTCTTCTGTAATATTATAGAGAACACAAACCTGGCAAGTTTTGGCAATAACAACTGAGGGTTGAGAACCTGTGACCTATATTGGCGATAAGAGTAAGTCAAGAGGCTAGATAATAATAAACGTGTATATTACTCCTGGATGTCATTGTCATGTTTACCTGACTGCACTGGAATATTTGGTTGGGGACATTGGAAAGAAATATAGTGCCCTCTCTATTTTATTATTAGGTGACCACATCACTAAAATACTAGCTCTAAAAACTGAAAAATTACCTCGACACAGAATAGGAGGAAAATTATGGTGTTCCGGATTAAATACAAAAGCATGTTAACACAGATATGACAGAGAAGAGATTAGCAAGTATCGTTGAACCATTTGTTCTAGCGGTCACCAATGAAGAGACTTTTGAGTGATCAACCTTCTATTATTTCTGTCTAGTGAAAAACATGCAGGGTAGAGAACTATGCGGAAGTGTTCATAAATATCCAAATGAACCTAAGTTCAAATTGCGGGAAAGCATTCCTGGCAGAGCCACTCTGAGAACACAAAAGTTATATACTATTTATTGGTATTTAAAACTATGGAATGTGTGGCTAAACCATTGAGGGTCACATTTATGAGGTTTTGCCGTAGGGCAGCGCCTCAGCCCTTCCCGCAGCGCTGCCCTACGGCAAAAGAAAAAGGCAGGAATGCGGTGTATCTATCAGATATGGCGCATTCCTGTTCTTTTCCACAACACAGACACCTTTGCATCACAAGAGGCTTTTCCCTTTTTAGGTCTCGCTGGCGTTGCAGCGCGAAGCGCTGCTGCCAACGAGACTATTGTTGGGATGTATGTCGTTACAACGCACACTTTTACAACGCATGCACTTACAACGCATTTTTTACAACGCAACATCCACTACAACGCATTCCATTACATAGCATGACACTACAACGCATTTTTAAAAACTACCTTTACAACGCATTCCATTACATCGCATACTACCTTTACAACGCATACCATTACAACGCATAATATTAAATTGCATTTAAGGTAAGTGTTGGATAGTATAGGGGTAAAAATTGCTATTCTAACTCCAGGGGGTGCAACAGTAGGGTAAGTGTTGGATAGTATAGGGGTAAAAATTGCTATTCTAACTCCAGGGGGTGCAACAGTAGGGTAAGTGTTGGATAGTATAGGGGTACAAATTACTATTCTAACTCCAGGGGGTGCAAAAGTAGGGTAAGTGTTGGATAGTATAGGGGTAAAAATTACTATTCTAACTCCAGGGGGTGCACCAGTAGGATAAGTGTTGGATAGTATAGGGGTAAAAATTGCTATTCTAACTCCAGGGGGTGCAACAGTAGGGTAAGTGTTGGATAGTATAGGGGTAAAAAATACTATTCTGACTCCAGGGGGTGCAACAGTAGGGTAAGTGTTGGATAGTATAGGGGTAAAAATTACTATTCTAACTCCAGGGGGTGCAACAGTAGGGTAAGTGTTGGATAGTATAGGGGTAAAAATTACTATTCTAACTCCAGGGGGTGCAACAGTAGGGTAAGTATTGGATAGTATAGGGATAAAAATTACTATTCTAACTCCAGGGTGTGCAACAGTAGGGTAAGTGTTGGATAGTATAGGGGTAAAAATTACTATTCTAACTCCAGGGGGTGCAACAGTAGGGTAAGTGTTGGATAGTATAGGGGTAAAAATTACTATTCTAACTCCAGGGGGTGCAACAGTAGGGTAAGTGTTGGATAGTATAGGGGTAAAAATTACTATTCTAACTCCAGGGGGTGCAACAGTAGGGTAAGTGTTGGATAGTATAGGGGTAAAAATTACTATTCTAACTCCAGGGGGTGCAAAAGTAGGGTAAGTGTTGGATAGTGTAGTGTAATATTATGCGTTGTAATGGTATGCGTTGTAAAGGTAGTATGCGATGTAATGGAATGCGTTGTAAAGGTAGTTTTTAAAAATGCGTTGTAGTGTCATGCTATGTAATGGAATGCGTTGTAGTGGATGTTGCGTTGTAAAAAATGCATTGTAAGTGTAGTGCGTTGTAACAGTTGCGTTGTAAATGTTGTTCCCCCTATTGTTGCCGTGTTTACTCCCAAGGGAGACAGCCCTGGGCACGAGCCGATTCTGGTCTGGGCACGAGCCGATTCTGGTCTGTGAACGCGCTTCACAGTGGAACAGCTTGTGCGCGTTAATTCCAGTTGAGTGCTCGTCTCCGGAAGACATGCTGCGCCGATTCTGGTCTGGGCACGAGCCGATTCTGGTCTGTGAACGCGCTTCACAGTGGAACAGCTTGTGTGCGTTAATTCCAGTTGAGTGCTCGTCTCCGGAAGACGTGCTGCGCATTAATTATAGTTGAGTGCTCCAGCAGCCTGGGGCGCCTGTCGACATGCTGTGCTAATGATTACTGTGGGGTCTCATGCTGTGATAATTCTCACTTTCTGTGTTGTGATCGGGAGCAAGCGTATTACTGGCGCCACCGCCACGCCTTCATTAGTCATAAAAGCTGCATGGCAAGCGATAATTAGGGCGGCATGTTTTAGGACATTTTTAGCAATTACTTTGTTTACTTAGTGCTATTAGTGATATCTTTCGTGCATCCAATGCTCGATTTAAACGTGCAGCACTGAACATTTTCAAAGAAGGCGAATCAGCGACATTCATTGGAGACACGACCTATTTGAAGACGCTTGTTTTACTGGGGTAAGTTCTGTGAACTGTTTAGTTTGTTTACTTTATTATAGTATAACTGGCAGGGTTGGCTGAATTATGCGAGAAAAGGAAAAATATGCAGGAGATGATGGTATGAGGCAAGTGTGGCAAATGTATAATTATGCGTACACCATATAAAAGCAAGTTGCAAAATGTCCGGTGTTGGGCGGATGGGTTCACTGTGCTGTTGCGTCGCTTGTAGGTGTGGTTATGGGTGCATGTGACTAGCTGGCGACATGTCCTTGTACTGTTACTTGCCTTTGCACTTGTTTTTTTTTGCATATATATATATAGCACGAACCTGACCCGAAGTTTATTGGAGCGCTTTACACGAGCACCGTATTTACATTACACATTCAGGCACGGGGAGATTAAGTGATTTGCCCAGAATCACAGGATGTTGATGCGACCTCGGGGCTCAAACTCTGGTTTCCAGCACCAAAGTCGGCAGTTTAGCCGACGGACCACATCCTCGCCCTTGCCCTGCTGATTTTCAGGGATGGCTGCTCTGTCTTCACAAGGGTCGGGCGAACTATGACTCCGCTGCCTGACCTGGAACAGATCTGTTAGGTGTTTGTATTTATTTTTTAGTTTTTTTTATTTAGCGCAAACTCAATCCGTAGGTATTGGAGCACTTTACATGTATACCACATCCATTATAGAAGGACACATTCATATTTGGTAGGTACGTGGATATTAAGTTATTCATAACCGGTGGAGCCAAAGCTGGTCTCTCTACCTCTGTGACTCCGGTTGCTGCTCGCGCCTCGTGTATAGCAGGTTTTCCTAGTTATCTGGCGAATTCAAAAGCGGGCTTTGCTGTGTTTCTGTTTAAAGGCTACACATAAGGGGCTCAACTGATCGAATTGTAACCAGCTGTCCAACACAATACCGGCAGAAGGTCTCAGTGAGCCGTACACTTGTAAGGGGCAGAGGTTACACTCCCGGCAAGTCTGCCTCAGCCTTCATTCTTCCGAGTTGGATCAATTGAATACCATTGATTGGGTAGTAGTTATATCTGTTAACCGAGCGTAGAAATGGAACAAATTTAATACGGAGGGCTATTAGAAAAGTATAATTTTTTTCCAATATGCCAGGTGAATCTGTCTTTATGTTCTTGGGACTTATAAGAATCTTGTAGTGTGTACATCAGGCGGGTCATGTGTCTTTGGAAAACTAGCACCTTTTCGTGATATTGTAGTTGCATGATAGTTTCACATTATAATAGTGGGGGCTCGGATGTCAAACCTCCTTTCCGGGTGTTGGTCCTTGCCAGCAGTCATCACCTACTGCCAAAGGCCTGCTTTTTAAAATGTATATCACCTGTCCACCTCCTTCCCCTTCCGGTACCCCCCTCACTAGTGCCCTCTCTCCCTTTCGTTTTCACCCTTCCAGCCTCTCTTCCCCCGTTCTCTCTCGGTCCGCCATTTCTCTCCATGCCCCCATTTCTCTCTCCCTGTGCCCCCTTTCTCTCTCTCCCTGTACCCCCCTTACTCTCCATCCCATTTTCCCGTGACCCATAGCTTTGGCTGCAGGTGAGTTGGCACAACTCCTGTGAGAGAAGTGTCTCTAGATTAGGTGGCACGTGCCCCTGCTGGGACCATGGTCAGGCGTTTGTCTGTTACACAGAAAACCACGTCTCCGTTAAACTGCAGTTTGAGAGTATTTTTGGTTATTGTGTTTATTTACTGTACCAAATGAATCATGGTGGAACCGGGAATCTTATGCCAGAGCATCCCAGGAATCCAAAAAGTAAAACTGAAAAAACAAATTTTGGAGAAAAATCATGTTATGTTGCAGAAATCGCTTCATCTCTTAGTGGTGTTTAATGTAGGTTCATTTACAAACCCCAGCCATCATATAAGGTCTCTGGAATGCCTTAGACCTGGCAGAGTCTCTTGATGCCCATGAGCAACAGTAAAGAGCATGTTCACCGCTGAAGAGAGTGACCACTTCACCATTCATCCCTTTGTGCCTGCAAACAGAGCTGAATACTTCACCTTTCACCACTTTGCATCTGCAAACAGAGCTGACCACTTCACCAGCTGAACAACATTTGCACAAGCGTCGCTGACACCCCGTACTACCGATTTTTTTATTTCATATGATGCCCCAATCACTTCAAGTACATTTGTTGTGATCGGTAGTCCCTGTCCCCTGCTATACATTCCATCGTAAATTTTTAGATCCTGTTTTTTCTATTTTTATTCATCCATTCACACTCCTTTACGTTAAAAAAGCCATAGCTTTACTGTACAGTTGCTAGAATAGCTTATAATATGGTATAGTGTGTAATTTTTAAATATTCACTCCACTGCAAACAAAAACATTGATAAAAAAACACTGCCATTTACAATGCCAGTAGCTCCAACTGCAACAAATGCGAGACCTATTGCATTGCAAATGCTTGTTCTATATGAGTTGTAAAATGTAGCACACACTAAAAATAGAAAAACAAGGAGAAATAAAGATTTTTTTTCTCTTTGTGCCTCCCTTGTGCCTCCCCTGGGGAGTTGTAAGTTTTTGGCGCTGCCTCAGATTTACGATTAATCATAAATCCAGGGCAGTGTCAAAAAGCCATTGGATGTTGCTGGGAACACTCTTAGCAACACCCATTGCATGCCCCCTTAATGCAGAAAACTGCGCTAAAGGGAACGATATTTATGAGGCAGCATTAAGCCAAAAGAAGTTGCTTAGTGCTGCCTCGTAAATATGAAGCAGGTTCCTGCACAAGGGGCCTCATAAATGAGGCCCTCACATTCTAAAATCCCTTTTTAAAACCTGGTAAAAATAGCTGAAATAGTGTCAGTAGACAAAAGTGTTATATGTGGTCTAAAACAGTTGCCACCCTCAGAAGTTCCTAAGTTTAACACAGAGATGAATCATGAAGGACAGAATATTGAGACGTATAATGCCACAAAAGATCTAAGCAAAGACATACATGCAGTGCTTAATTTGTGCCAGTGCCTTCCGATGCTCAGCACTGGTAGTTATTTTCCCTCCCTGGGCATTGTGTCGACTAATTATTAAAAATAAATGTACCTTTTCTTCTTATCCGTGGGTTCCAATGCCTGTCTGGTATGTCTGCAGGGGCTGACCCACCCAGGTCCAGGCACAATGACTGCATAACGTAAGTGATGTCAGCAGTACACGCCTGCCTTTCACCAAGGCACCTCCTCATTTCTAAACTCCATTGGATAATTGTGGTTGAGGGTGGACTAATGGCTGAGTTGGAGTGGGGGAGGCAGGTTGGGAAAGTCCAGGACGTTGTGGCGAAAATTAAAAGTGCGTAGCTTACACCTACTACAGTCACTGTGAAACCACGGTGCGCAGAGATAAGGGTTGAAATAACGCAAACATTTTGTTCCCTCCTGGGACCCGGGAGTTCCTAAAGGTCATAGCGAGAAACAGGCATGTGTTGAGCTTAAGGTGAGTGTGATATGAAGATTATTATACTATAGTTGAAATATTCCAGTTTTTTCACAGCCTGCCTCCTCTCTCCGTGGGTGCCCTTCTCCAATAGCACTGTTCACTCTATGTTCGCACATACAAAACGTTACAAAAAATGCAGCAAAAGATAGAACACTATCAAGCAAAATTATCATTTAACTAAAATTTCCATACAGTGTTCCCTGCCCCTTCCATTTTGTTTTCTTGCATTTCTTTTATTCTTTTCAGATAATAGCACTCTCGTTTTGTGTGGAGGCCTTTTTAATGCGAACACGAATGATTCGATTTTCTGTTGTGATAGTTTATATTCAATCACTTTGTTGTGCATAAAAGGCTTTGCAAAGAAGTCCTTACATGTCAGACAACAAGCAAATAAAATGAGGGGTGCAAAAAAGCATTACTTCAACACTGTGTGCTGATAAGCAGTGCATTCACATCTCACTGCTATTTGATACCTAAGTTCCTACACTATGTATATGTATGGAAATACAACCTTGTGCCTGGAGGACGTTTGTAACATATTCAGGCACAGAAAAAGCCTACTTTAGCTTGAGCTACAAGGTGTGAGTGGGCGTCCTTTTTGCGAAATGCCCTTTGACCTTCATTGGCTGTCCTGCTAGACAATTTGATCTGCAGCCGCCCAACCGACTGATGATTGCTGAAAAGGTTCTTGGTGTGATGCTGTTGAATGGTGTCTCTGAGTGACACTTGGATTCTTGTGTTAATCTGTTCGCCAATACAGACAACAATCACTTGAACAAACACTTCTGTGTACTCCGCATGCAGAGCAAGAGACAGCAAGAACGTGTAAGACAAAGGGCAGCAGGAAACATATGGGAAAGGAATGGCAGGGGGGCTGATCAGAGATACAATGCTATAGTCCAATGGAAACTATTTTCTCAAATGTCTGGGAGCACAAATAGAATTTGTGATGATGTATATTTCAGGTGGGACCAATTACACATTTCGACACAGAAATGACAATGATACAAGGTAAAGCCTGTTTAATATTCAATAGTTTGGTGACTTCCTCTTTTGATAACTTGGGACGAGAAGGGGAAGGGGAAGGGCAGGAGCGATGCATGTCCCAGTGTGAGAGGCAGGCCCTGACTGATTTCCGGTCTCTCCCCAGCAATGCCTGTTTTCTCAGGCTTCCACACCATACTCTGTCTCCCACCGTCTCTCCCCTGCAGAGCTTGACCTCACTCTCTCCATTCCCTTCCTGCCTGAGCATTCTTTCATCAGCAGTCATTTCTCTCCTGCTTTCTCCCAAACCTCTTACCTACAAACCTTGTGCTCTCATCCCTTTTCCTACTTTTTCCCCCTCTCTCCTCAGCGAAACCTGCTCTTTCACTCCCTCTGCCTGCTTTGTTCTCAGTATTGCCTTCTTTTATCCCCTCCCTCTCCTTTGCCCCTCTCTTCTCAGCAGTACCTTCTTTCAATCCTCTCTCTTGTCTTCGCTCTGAGGTTTTGCTCTGCTTTGTAAAAGAGGGTGTTTCACTTTCCCTGGTGAGACTGGCCACAGCCACAGCCAAATCGTGGTCTAGCGTATGCACAAGATGAAAGTTATATGGCTGTAGTGAGAAATTGGGTTGTTGATTGAGGAGGGAGGGTGTGAGGCCTTCGGAAGCAACAGCCACAATCCCTGTCAGGGTTAACCTTAAAAGTTACTAATTTAATCTGTGCTTAACCCTCTGAAAGCTTGGCACAAAAGTAGTAAAGCTTAAATTAGAGGCAATGTGTAAAGTATCTATGCAGTAAACAAATAGTAATATTTGAAAACACAACACAAGAAAAATTCCACACATATTTGGAAAAAGAGTAAAATGTAATACATTATTTGACACCAAAAGAACGAAATCTAATTAGTAGAATCGGAGATGTGCATTTAAAAAAATATAAGGTAGGTATGAATGAAAGAATGAAAAGAAATTTATATTGCGCAGAACAATAACCCTCAGGTATCAAGGCGCCTAACAAAAACCAGTAAATGATCAAAGGAGGAGACAGGAGACCTTACATGTAGGCTTGCCGAAAGAGAAGAGTTTTTAGAGCGGAACGAAAGTCCTGTAAGGACGAGAGAGATCTCAGGTCCAGGGGGAGGTCGTTCCACCACCTAGGAGCAAGAGTGGAGAAGGCTCTACCCCCCCACTTGGCTTTCCGCACACGGGGAGTAGTCAGACGCAATTTCCCAGAGGAGCGCAAGTTCCTTCCTGGAATATAGTGGGAGATGATGGACCCAATTCCTGTGTCGCTATTTTTGGCAATGGCTCTGTAGGTCATGCATAGGACCTTGAAACGAATTCGGTGTTCTACCGGCAGCCAATGCAGTGTTTTCCTGGCTGCGGAGGCCGAAGAGCGTCTGGGGGTGTCCAGGACAAATCTGGCTATAGCGTTTTGGACTACCTGTAAGCGATGCAGCTGGCCTTTGTTAAGCCCAGCATACAGTGCATTACAGTAGTCCAAGCGCGATCCAATGAGCGCCACAGCTATTTGTTTTCTTGCCTGCAGGGAGAGATAATTCCTGATCCTTCGTAGGGTATGAATCAGACCCCAGCAGGTGGAAACAGTTCTGCTCACCTGGCTGCATAAGTCGAGAGCAGGATCAATTAGCACCCCGAGGTTCTTGGCAGAAGTTGCGCGTATTGCGCGTTAAAGCACAACGTGCCACCCATGGTCATCTAGTTGTGTAAGACTGGGGGAAATTCACAAGTTCAGGCTGACTGCTATGATACGGGGACCAGGACATAACCCCGTATTCTTCTTTCCCCAAATTGGCACATAGAGCACTGGAATATTTAGGTGCCGATTACGATCCTGTAAAAAACGGGTACGAACCGTCGGACGGAGCATATTCTCCGTCCGACGCGTACCCGGTCGGAACAATATACAAACATGGAAGTACGATTCGCACGGAAATACTATTTCCGTACGATTCATACAAAACACCGACCGACGAAAATATACATACAAATGTGATCCGGGAAAGCGCCGGCGTGACGTCGGGATGCACGCAGCCTGCCTTTCACGAACCAGGAAGTACGATTCGCACCGACGTCATCCCGCACGGAGAATATTTTCCGGCAGCCAAAAACTGCCGGGAAATCAGGACGACGCGAACAAGGAGTACCTGCACGCGACGGACAGACATGGACCCGAACCTACGTGTCATCCCGGCCCTCATAGCAGTCGACCTCCTCTACAGGTTCCGACGCAGACGCCGCAGAAGGTCAGAACAACAAAGGGAGGGGGGAAAGGGGGGGGGCAGGAGCAGGGGCAGGCCACAAAACCCCCACCCAAGTCACACAGCACACATGCCCTGGACATACCTGACCCCCAGGCCCTGGTCACTACGAGGGGGTGGGGGCGTGTCCAGCAAAGCCAGCGTCCGCCACAACGGAAGTGGTTGACGACGCGAACCGGTAACACAACAATACAGGTACGTCCCGTACCCACGCCTTAAGAGCGTGGGTACGAGTCGTACATGCACGGTTGGGGTGGGGGTATGCTCCATACATACGCGGGTGAGGGTACGGTCCGTACGTACACTGTTGGGGTGGGGGGTATGCTCCATACATTAGGGGGTGGTGTTACGGTCCGTACGTACACTGTTGGGGTGGGGGGTACGCTCCGTACATACGGGGGTGAGGGTACGGGCCGTACATACACGGTTGGGGTGGGGGTACGCTCCATACATACACGGGTGAGGGTATGGGCCGTACATACACGGTTGGGGTGGGGGTACGCTCCATACATACGCGGGTGAGGGTACAGGCCGTACATACACGGTTGGGGTGGGGGTACGCTCCATACATACGAGGGTGAGGGTACGGGCCGTACATACACGGTTGGGGTGGGGGTACGCTCCATACATATGGGGGTGAGGGTACGGGCCGTACATACACGGTTGGGGTGGGGGTATGCTCCATACATATGCGGGTGAGGGTACGGGCCGTACATACACGGTTGGGGTGGGGGTACGCTCCATACATATGCGGGTGGGGGTACGGGCCATACGTACGGGGGTGTACATACACGGGTGGGGGTACGTCTCGTACATACACGGGTGTACATACACGGGTGTACATACACGGGGGTACGGCGCGTACTCACGGGGGCTGGGGGGGTGTTCGGTGCGTATGCGGGCACATGTCTCCATGGTTGCTATGGGAGTTCGGTGCGGACGGTGCTTTTCCCATCCGGTTGTAACATCGGACGCACGGGATGGATCGTACTTCCGCGGTCGGACTTCACTTTTCACATTTGTACGGTAATTCGTCTGGAGACGTGTCGGGCGCATTTTCCGACCCGAGGACGTGTGGGGAATTATTCCCAATGCGATTCGTATGGACTTTTTCCCATGTGAATCGTAGTTGGCAGTTTGTACGGCACTTGTACGATTCGTATGGTAAAAAGACTGGATATGAGTCGTACGGGGAATTATTTTTGCAGGATCGTAATCAGCACCTAAATGTATTCCCTTTCAGTGCATTAGTAATTTTAGCAAATGTATGCCAAAATTGTGCTTCAAACACACTTATTGATTTCATTTTGTTTCAAAACTTCCTCTTTTCTCAGGGAAGTGGGTTTCCTATCAAAACCTTACTTGGGGAAGGCTCGCTGGCTGAAATTTAGATCAGGTATTACATCTGGCTTTCAGCAATGCCCAATGTGGGTGTGGGCAGAGCATATTGAGAAGTAGGTGGAGCCAGTGGGTGGAGTAGGTGGAGTCGGGGGAAGTGGGTGTGGCCTCCTAAAGAAATTAGAGCACCTGCACTTAATATTTTACAAATTAAGCACTGCATACATGAGGCATTTAATTTCTAAACCGTGACATCAAAATTGGAATTTACGGAAAACACTAACAAATGATATATGGTCCTCCTGCGATCAGGTCAATGGAAAGATTTTGCACTGAGGTAATGATTGCTGTAATGAGAAATCAAGAAAATCATGGCAGGTGACAGGAAACGCTTTAGGGCACAGAAGTGAGTAGCAGTGGATCTTAATTCTGAAAAAGAAATATACAAGTTAAATATAAAGGATGTGATTGCATAGGCAACAAAATACAATCGGCAAGAGGATATCATTCAAGAACAATACACATGTAATTTTGACCAGGGGGCAAAAGTGACCCTTATCTCCATAGTGTAAAATGCATAGTACTTTAGCAAAATCATCTCAGACACAGGACACGTATGTAAATTTCTACTTGATAAATTCTAACCACAGTCTTTGGGCATCAGTATTGTAACAGGTGTCATCAGCAATAATTAAATATTCTGCTATTGCAGATTTCTGGAAAGGGAATATAAGAAATTAAATGCACAAGAAAGCTAATAGGTCAAATCCTGGAAATAATACAATGATTTTCTTCTAAGACATTTTATGCATTACTTTTGCTAGACTTCCCGAGAGACTTTGTAGCTTGAGTAGGAAATAATGCTATTCAACATAAATATCATTAGCACTCGCAGTGGAACTTTGGAATCTGGCGAACAAATTAGAATCCCCATTTGCCTGGGGACATTTAACTTTACAGACCCACAGTGTGAGCATTCTCTGGCTCTCAAGCTCCCAACATAAGTCCTGTGGGCATATAGGAGGTACTGCAGGGATATGACCAGCCGCTTACCTGAATGTGTGGTTGATAAAGAAGGCTCCATTCTCCTGTGGTGCTCCGTACATGCACGTAAGTAACATACAATAGTTGGAGGAACTACGTTTGAGGAATCTGGGAGAATGTCTTTGTGGAAAACAGCCCAGAATCTGGAATGTGATGAATGGCCCAGTAATTCTGAAATCAGTACGTTAGTCTCCATTTCAGGCTCAACAGCCCATGATTGCACTGTGTAGGGGCAGAATTAACAGCCAGTATTGGTAATTCTGGCCCAGGTAAGTCCAGGATGCCTTAGTATGCGCACAATGTGACATTCACCCTTCTACATTTCCAACATTTTTCCACCCCGCTATGCCCAAGAACTTTCAGAGTCAGAATATGTTGTCTAGGGCGTAGCCTTTTATTCATTCAACATACCAGGTAATTCTTCACCGACCAATACGAGAAAACAATCCTGTTTGGATATATACAATTATTCACAGCACCATGCTTTAGCCGCATCAACCTATCAAAGGCATTAAGTACATCAGGCATGGCATTACTTGAACATCAGTTTTGGCGTACCTTTTAGCGGCAACAACATGTCAAAGGCAGTAAGAAAGATTAGGCACAACATTACACCTGCACTTGAGCTTGGCCTTACAATGGAACTTGTCCCACTCATCCCGCCATGCTCTCCACTCAGCTGCGCACATTGTGCCGGCAGGCCCTAACGCGCACAGCAAATAGTTGCATTACTTGAAATCCAGGGCACCGCATAACGCACTGGCCCACCAGGGTGCCTGTACACAGGCAGTCTCCCCTAGGTTCTACGCAGTCCATACGTTGCGGGTTAGGGCAGTAGAGTTCAGGACTACCGGCAGGTCAGTCCTCCTCCTCCACCTACACTCATCACACGTGGATCCTACCCCCTCCTGGGGTCCATCCAGACACTGACCTTCCCTTGTTGTGCTTCCCCCTTTGTTTTCAACTGTCAGTGCTCCGTGAAGACTCGTTCATCTGCCAGGTGGGTGGGTGGTCAACGACATGCCTCTACGGCTTGCTGGAGGTCTGAGGGGACAAAGAGGCCGAATACTCCAGGGCGCAGCCTTAAATAACCTCCCCTACAATCCCTCCTTATTCAATATACCCACTTAATCAGGGGCTCAGTCACATGGCACAACTAAGGGCGCCCCTCCCCTAGGCGCGGGGGGCGCCTGTTCAATACCGTGCACTTTGGTATCTGGTCCTAAGTGCTCCTGCAGCCTCATGACATTTACTCTTGACTCTAACATTGAGTAATTTCAAGAAATAAGCACAGAAGAGTTTGGTGGCCCAAAGGTTTGGAAATCAAAGTTTACGAGCATAGGAAAAGAAATCGAAATCGGATACGACCCCCTTACCAAACTGTAAAGTCCATGTATTGCCTAGCATAGTTGTAACTATGTGCAGTGGCACCCAATTATTGACAATTGTTGGACAGGTATAAAGTAATAAAGTGACATTATTTATATTCTATGTGATGAAAGAAATGATATTCCTCATGTTAGAAATTGGTTAGTTAGTTTAACATTTCTAAAAAAAAAAGTAATGCTGATGGTATTCCATGTAAAACATTATTGTCATCTATTTTTCGAAACTTCCAAACTCATACCTAGAAAGAAATAATTTTCTATGTGGTGAAATGTGGTGCCTGTTGTTTATGCTAAGCAAACACAAGGAGATGATGGACGGAGCGCTGAAACTTTTCAGACACAGATCTGGGTTAAATCCATCATCATTCTTTAGCTCACCTCGCCACCTCAGTTCCTGTTGTTTAAGCTATATATTAGGTAAAGTTTTTACATTTCTTTAAATGAAACGGTTGAAATAATTAAGATGTCATTGTGCGCATAATTTCAGTCTTGTATTATATTGCATCGCAGTGTTACCAGTCCTTTAAATGGACAGGTACTGTCCGGTACTGAGTACAGGCACTTTTTTATTTGGCACTTCTCAAGAGAAACATAATACTTTTAATTGGAGTGCACTAGCACTTCTCAGAAACAAGCATGTACTCTGGTGCAAAGTACCTGCACTTCTACTTTTCAATTTCAAGCACTGAGAGTTACATGTATGAACAATCAATACAAGAAACCTCGAAACCTTGGATGTTTTTCCACTTTCCTGCATCTATTACACTGGAACTCTCTAAAATGTCCCTCAGAACCCTCTCAAGCATTTGATTTTCATGATTAATTGCATAAACCGTGATTTTCGCGGATTGATCCACAGCACGTACCATATACTCGCTCGCCTCATACAGCTATTTGACCGGCCCAGCAAAGCCAACTGTCAGTTTCGCCTCTGAGAAAATGATCAGCTTTATTTACAGCATTGGAATGTAATCTGTTTTAGATTTATATATATAGCCCTGATTGGCACTCAATTGTTTTGAGAATGGGTTGCACGATTCTCCACAAGGCATGCTAGGGTGGAAGTATTTTGGTTGGTAGGGTGGGAGTCTTTAACATATTGACTGTGATGAACAGATTTGTGCCCTTTGATTATGACTGATACAGTTTTTTTTGTGAGGCTGTGGATCGCCATTTTAGATAACTTTCTTTGCACAGAAATTTCAGAAAGCAGCAGAGATGAACACCAAAGGCTTCACCCTGGTTTAAGACTTTCATTACACAGTTACTCTTGTCATCGGCTAATACAACATGTCCTATTGTGATGTGTTATGCTATACTACAACACTGGAGTGTTGGGATCTCCACTGAAGACAATTGAGCAACAGCGGCTTATGAAACCTGTAATAGGCCTGTGGCTCTAAAAAAACACAATGTCCTAATCCACAGTCTCTTTCTCCAGTCTCTCCAAAATTATGGATTGGGCAGGAGAAAGCGAAAGACAGAGCCTGTGCAGCAGGGCACACATCACCCTTCCCCCATCTCTCCTCCCATAACTCACAGTGTCACTGGAGCTTAGGAAGGAGTGAGGGGAAATGAGGATTAGCTCTACGGACTCCCAGGCTCTGGTGAATGAGGAAAACAATTTAGCAGAGATTAGGGAGAAGCAAGGGTTGATTCAGTAGTAGTAGACATGGGAGGAACCAGTATGAGTGACTGGAAAATTAGAGATAATAACTGGTTGGGGTTTGGGAATTGTTAGGGAGGGCAATAGGGAAGAGCATACACCCATTCACAAAACAATAAGCGCATTGCTAGCCACAAACTGCACTTCTAAAGATACTACAGCCAAACATGGACCCAAAACAGTAGTGAATTATTCCAGGTCTGGGATGGCATAAGTCTAGCACCACACATGGCCAACCATTTGCACTGCACCACCTCCCACAGAAAATAATGGAAGTAGGGACTTAATAAAACTCTATGGGAGATAGTGTTAAATTAAATGAAAGTATTTAAAATAGCTAAAAATATAAATACATATAATTTCATGTTAAAAAATTGTTAATACAAAACATTCTCATTCTCACCCATTCCCAACTATTGCACATAGTGCTTCCCTAGGTGCTAGCTATGCCTGGGCTCTAAATTTGCTAAACATGCCCTCTAATGTGGTCATTCACTGGCAATGCATTCTGTATTTCCTCTGCTCAAGCCCTCTGCCAGTTCCTTCTTCTCCTATTCTGGTCACAAGGCCTTACACTATTAGAGGCCATGTCTTTCTGATTGGCTTTCCCTTACCATTTAATTTATTGTTGCATTATATCATAACTTAATCTGTATCAGAATTGCCAAAGTACGTTTTTGAGAGCTTTCAAAGTGTAGTATAGAATGACAAAAAAACTGTCTAGTCTGCTTATT
Organism: Triturus cristatus; assembly: GCF_964204655.1. Lineage (NCBI taxonomy): Eukaryota > Metazoa > Chordata > Amphibia > Caudata > Salamandridae > Triturus > Triturus cristatus. The sequence goes on from NC_140582.1 coordinate 242,966,395, forward strand.
AAGCTTTATTGGATCCATTTATCACTATAAATTATTTTCAAGTTTCCGGGTGTGCGACCAAGTCCCGTTCTGTGAGCCTGGCAAACCCTTCCACTCCTAAAAGCAGTCTGTGGATGCATGGTGGTGCAATACTATAAGAACCACCTAATATAACATATTAAACAAAATATAACACATTGAATTTTTGACTGCCTCGCCCACCAATGTATTCTCCTATCTCTGTTTTGATAGTTTTACAGCTGTCCATGTGTATGCTACTACCCTCTGTTTGCATGTATTTAGGTAAAGATATGGATGTAAAGTGTGTGCTACAAGGCGAAGGAGTGCAGTACAGAGGAATATGGGTTGGGGGAGTTATTCTTAGAAGTGGTCACACTGAGTCAACATGTTGCTTTGAAGAGATGGGTCTCCTGCACCTCCTGCAAGTGAAGAGAAAGCGTTTTCAGGTTCCAGACTGGAATTGCATTCCATTTCCTTGGTGCATAGCAGGAGAATTCCTGTTTTTTCCTCTCTCTAATTTTTGGTTTGCCACACCTGGTGGCTCATTAGACCAATGCATCCACTCCACTGAGCTGGGTTTGACCTCGTGGTCACTGGTTTAAAATCCCAACAGGTCCACACAACCTTTCACCCTTCCTTTGTCAATAACCTGGGTACCATTGAATTGAGTGACAAGAAACATCTGGGCACTGATTTATCATTATGCCATGCAACGCAGCAAGCGCTGCATTGCGTGACAGGGAGGAATGCACCATATATATCAAGATATGGCGCATTACTTTCCGCTCCTTGTGCTGGTGCACTCAGTGCAGACTAGCGCCAACTCAGGCACGCTTGCAAGGGTGTCTGCATTACAGGCAGAATTGTTTTTGAGCAGGCAGGGACACCTTACTGGACAAGAACAATCCTTAGAGGCATTCTCCTCTTTTGAAGTGTGCTACAGAATGCAGCACACTTAAAAAAAGGAAAAAACAAGAAGAAATAAAGATGTTTCGTCTCATTGCACCTCTATCGGGAAGGAATACAATTTATTCCCAGGTCTACCAGTGTTGGTAAAGATAGGAATACATCAGAATACATGGATGGATGGGTGGTTACACCCACGCTCCACCCATGTAACGCCTTGCATTACACTAGATTTACCAAGCCAGGCAGGTTGCCTTTGCATGGCATGGTAAATCTCATTCTAGATTTTGCGGCAACCTGCGTCATCTTGCGTGGTTTAAAGGCCACTCAAAACCTTGATAAATCTGGGCCCTGTTACTTAAGCGGCACATTGGCTTTTCCGGGTGAATGTGAGCTATAAGAATGCATGTGTTATTTTACAGTCCAAGCTTGCTGCTGAGAGACTGGCATAATTCACTGCTTATCTTAATCTTCATTGCCAGGCACTGGGGGTTTAAATTATCAGACTTGAAGACAATGGAGCTTTTTTTTAACATGATACAGACAGGCAAACATTGCCCATGGAGCTCTCTAGGGGATGATGTGAATCTGTCGTACTTCCAGAGTCCCTTGATCAGATTCTATGCAGCAAGAAGAAATCTCATGAATTTCAGCAAATAGCGTATAGTCTCAGATAAATTGTAACAGGAACAGCACTTAGATCACTGAGATCACTGTTCTGAAATTTGGTACTTGTATAAAAGTGTCAACTTTGCCGAGCAGAGATATTAGGTGCACACTGTGTGGATTGTGTGCAGTCAAGCTGGTGCATATGTAGACCTTCAGGCAGTTTGCACTTCCAGCCAGGTGTCAGGTAAAGCCACCACCTCAATGGCCACCAGCTGCCTCTTCTGGCAGGCTGTGTGTAGAAAGGGACTTCCCTCTCGAACTGCCGAAATAATTTAGCCTAGCACATGTATGTACCAGCTGTGCAGCACCGCATCTGATTACTTCAATGTGTGCTAATAGCTGAAAAATGTTTTACAAAAAACGAATCCCTTTAATTAATCAATATGTAGCTATTGAAAAGCAAGACCTCCTCAGTTTTATTCCCACTGATATTGGTTCAAATGTACCCAACCATGAATGTTATCACCAATAGACCGGTGTTATCTGGCATAATATCTATTTTAACACATTTCAGTTTATTTGAAACTAACTCATGATTTTTTCATTTATTTTCTTTACAGTTTTATGCAGTATTAGTGTTCCAAAATATTATCCAGTCGCTTTACAACACCACCAAAACTAGATTCGTTATTAAACAATAGCGGGGAACTAAGGACTTGATACATTGAGAAGGTTAGGACGGAGAATGATATTTTAGAAACAATTGGAAAAGATGGTTTTAAAGTTTATGGGTAGGACAAAGGAGATATTTTAATGCTTAGTTGAGGAGAAAGAGAATCCGGAAAGTAGTTCGGGCTTCTGATAAAAACGAAGGGACATATTATCAAGCACGGCGTTAAAATTATCGCCGCTTTAGCGGCGGAAAACTGCAGCTAAAGCGGCGATAATGGGCTTGATAATATCCCGTAGAGAATTCACATAGAAGCCCCTGTTGACACCAGAACATGGGCTTCTATGGGAATTCTCCAGGGCATATTATCAAGCCCATTATCGCCGCTTTAGTGGCAGTTTTCTGCCGCTAAAGCGGCGATAATTTTAACGAAGTGTCTTGATAATATGCCCCTTATAGTGTTCTTGAGCAGCTCTGGATCTTCATACTTCCAAGTAAAAACATCTCCTCCTTCTGAAATATTCTACATAATGAATCCTTTTGACAGATATATGGGTATATTCTGACGTATAAATGCATATTTGTCCAAACACCCAGAGGCATATCACATTAACAATTTCAGTTAATATGAGAACCCTTTAATCATTTGCGATATCCGTGCACCAATTTAACACAATTCTGACGTCTAAAAAATATATATACCACTTTTGTCCTCATGTACCTCTGTATAAAATTACAAACTGGTCTGTTCTGCATGAAGCACCCCGATAAAACACTAATAAAAGAAAGTCTACTGATGTGTCTGTTGCAATTGGGTTCCGCCCATTCAATACACGTTGACTGCCAGTGTTTGTCTTTTAAGATAAGGCCACTGCGATGCAGCAAGGGTAAGAGGCACTTGACTGGTTACACATGAACACGTGTACACACATGTGCAGGCTGTGCGTGGGAGACTACTGTCATGTGCTGCCCGGTAACTGCACAAAGGTAGCCTGGGGCAATGGGGACTCTGCAGGATTAGATATTGACCTGGTATAGGCCTTATAATGATGGTGTACACTAATAGGGAATGTCAGTGTGATTTACTGTTTTGTCTGTAGTGACACTTTATTATACACATAGGGACAGAACAGCCTTAGAGTGCAGTTTGCTTCCCTTTGGCCTACAGAGACCATTGAAGTCTCGAATTGGGTGTAACCTGTGCGGGAAAATCAATTATGTGACTTCCAAAATGATATCTGTACACTTATGGGTCATCCAGAGTTTTCCTATTTCTTCGGCCCAGCTCAGTATCAGAGCCTAGGCCTTTTGGTCTGCGGTGCCTAGTTAATTGCATTTCTCTCCAGCAGGAGGAACAAAGGCCCCCACACAAAAGGAGCATTTAACAGTACCCAGCTTCTGAGGAGGAAAGGGGTAAGACGGAATGATCTGCATCAATCACTCAGCTGTCACACTACATCAGGGATGGGCCTACCCAAGCCCACTGAACAAACAAGAGTACCTAGACAACTGGAGCCAACCTAGAAAGGGGACTCTCTTTAAACTTCTAGTGTTCAGGTCCCTGGCAGTGATGTCAGGGAGGGGAGGAGCTGAGACCCCAAGAGTTGATGTGACCAGTGACTCCTAGATGATGCCAGTTTGGATTGTCCCAGCATGCTATGCTGGAGGGTTGGTGCAAGGGTGGAGAGGTGACGTGGCACCCTAGGATTGACATGGGGTGCCTGACTTCTGGAACCTTCCTCTCCCCTATAAAATACTCTTACACAAGGAGGAGACTCTCTGTTGCCTGTGGATTTTTCTGCACTTCACTGCTGGATCCTGTGACCATCATGGAGAAATGGAAGGAGGAACCCCCTGATGCACACGCATGACTAAGTACTCTGCCCAGCTGACCCCAGGACCAGTGGGCCTCCCCAAGGGCCAGTGAGCCTGACCTTCTTACACTCTGTGAAGACCAGTTGGGGGAAAGTGCTTGACTTTTTGCACTCAGAACCCAAGATCAGGAGGAGAGCTGGCGCATGGTGCCAGGAAATCCAGCTCCCCAAGGACCACTTTGGAGGAGAGGAGGTCTGTTGCAACTGTCCCTGGTGGCTAGAGCTCACTACCGTGAGTAAAATTAGCCCATGGCCATCCAAATTTGCCCAACAAGGTCCCTGCTATGGCATTATGTTCGGTGACCTTTGACCTTTTAAGAAACAAAGAGCGTGGGGCTCCACTGCCATTTCTAAATCTATCCGAGGGTGGGACGGAAGTCGGCGCAAGAAAGAAGTTTCCAGATTCTGCAGAGAGGGTGCGTACATGGGGCCCCCTTCCCCATTTCATCTCTTCACTTGGACACCCCATCTCCTGTGTGTGTTTCTGTGTTAGCGGGCTAGGACCCCATCCCCGGAACCACGATGCCACCAGGAAAAAACACTGGCGAGGGAGCACCGTCATGCTCCCAGGCAATGGAGGGAAGGGGCCCAGGACTTCATCCTTGGACTACGATGGCACAGAGAGAGAGGGAGGAGTGCCGCCTCACCATGTAGCTGGCCACCCCTCTCCCTGGGACTGGGGGGAGTGGTAGGCCAGCCACTAGCAGCATACCTGCCAGCTGGAGCGAAAGCCAGAAGATTGCTGTTGGCTTCCGCGCCAGCACGCTGAAGTGCTGCCCCAGTGGAGAGCTGGCATGGACAGCCAGGGGGGGCTCCCTGGACTTTCCCTTCACATGGGATCATGCGGGTTGCCTGGGTTGGACCAGGCCACCCAGGCAAAATGACAAATCAGCGTGGCCACAGACAAAATAACCCAAAGAGAATCCAGACATGGCTCTCCCCGGTGCGCTGGTAGAGTCTAATATCCACTGCTCCCGAAGGAGCATTCCATAATGCCCTTCAGGGCCTTATTGTTTTGCCCTATTGCTGGTCGTTTCTCCCATTGTGGTGATTTCACGACGACGGGGTTGCCACCAACAATATTAGTTGGGTGGGACTCAAAAACATTGACCTCTATAGGATTTTCCTCATAGTTTCAACCACTTCCAAGGCTCGAGCTTTTGCTCTACAGCTGGGCGTGCTGCACCCTCTAGGGCCAAGTGTATGGTGGCCATGGAATGACCTTACAATGTGACACTCTCTAGGGGCTGCTTTTATAACTGCAGTTTGTTGGTTAAAAATATATAAATAGTACACAAACACAGGTTTTACTCATTGCAAATGCTTTATTTATTCGTGTAATGATTACAATAGTTATTGCTCACAGCGTATATGTTTTATTAACTTCGATAAGTGCATTCATGCAGAATTATGATTTTTGACAACTGCATGTAGGAACAAAATGATGATTTAAACGTGGTTTGTTGCTATTGAACCTTAACAAAACCCATAGACTCACTTGACATGTTTGCGTGACCCCATTAAGGGGTCAAAGGTGGTAAGGTGATGTTATCCATGGTATTTTCCATCTTCTTATGTACATATATTTCAATCACTGCGTAGTATTTAGTAGTGTGTGTAATACATTTACTTCTCCTTTTTGAAAGTATAATTACTGACTGGACAATATTTTCTTGAGTGTTATTATTGAGTGCCAGTGAATGATGATTACTAGCCCTCACCCACTCCCCTGAGTAGGCCTTGAACTGCTCTACCTCGCTACCCTAAGAGAGTCAAGTGCTAAAATGAAGTGTTTGGCTCCCAGTAAGGGGATTGTGGACCTATTCCTCATGCAGCCCACACAGCTAATAACACAATTTCCTATGTGATGGTCACCCAACTCTAAATAGGGAAGTGTGGTCACCAGTATGACCGGTTGTCCAGTGATGGATGGATCAACATGTCAAGGCTTCAGATGGTGGAGACGGTTGAAGCTCTACCATCAGAAACCCAGTATTTCCCCAACTCTTAACATGGTGGAGAAGCCACTAGCTTGGCAAGGTGGGAGCTTTGACAAATAATGGCTGAACTTCTACTCTGCCAAAATCTAAATGAAAATGTAAAGCTCTGTACCACTTTTAAATTGGCACTGGAAATGGCAAATGCTAATTCTTACATATGCATTGTTTCTGCAAATAAAGTTGGTAATGTAGCGCTCCAAGCTGCACACAGTGCCATCAAACAAAATGTGTGTGAAAGTAGCCTTCTTGAACTGAAAAGCCCGTACACGTCTAATTGATGGAAGTAATTTGTTTCTAAATTGCAAACATACATGTAATTTTCTTTCAAACAAACCAATCTGAGGTAGAGTTTTAACACGTACTTGCTACATTATTTTTTGATCAGTTTAAAAAGTTACCTAACAATTCAGTCAGCCCCTGCTTCTTCACAGATGTTGTAATTGCATAGGTAGCACAGGAATTAATTCTGCTTTGAATGAAACCTCATAGGGAGGTAAAGAGGAATTTAGCACCTCTGTTCCCTGCCCATACAGAGGTGAGATATTTGTTCTGCTCTAGGAGAAGCTGTGATTTGTTGGAGCCAGACCAAGCATTTATCTCTGTGGTTGCCTAAACCTCCAATCCATGCAGTGTATCAAAGCTTGGTGACAAAATCTAACTAACTCTTTCCCAAATGTGTGCTTGTTCCTATGTTTGCCTCAAAGGTTTTCACAAATGAAAGATTCTAAACTAGCAGCCAGAAATCTCCAAATTAGCAGAGGTGTTAGTTTTGAAAACAGGAGCAGGTTGTGAGAATAGCTTATCACTGGTTAGTTTTAGATTGGACACCTGTACCATTAGAAACCCACAGTTCACCTCTACAGTACATAGGTGGGGTCTGTTCAAATGTAAAAGGAAATTTAGAACTTGAAGGCTTCTCCTTATTTCTCAAAGAAGGTGAAACTATCCAGTGCTGGAATCTTTTCAGTTTGGACTGGAATGCCCTACCAGAGTTGGCACAGCCATCTCACCAATTTGGCACTGGAAGCAGTGGGTGCATTCTGCCTGCTGCATTGCTTTGCCTGCCTCGGGTACCATGGGGCCACAGGAGATGAGATATCAAGGGGGCCTAGAAGAAATCAGTGACTGCTGTAGACTCCTTAAAGATGAGAGACCAGGCTAATCCCTTTTATCAATGATCTGTCTTTTCTTCATTGCTTTGCATTCTGTCTTAACACGAGAAATGTGTTTTGACACATTTAGTTCCCCAGTAGTTTTTGCTTTATGAACTACCTTGATTTTGGGCTTCTGCCATGAGGGAGTTTCAGTAGCTGAGTCTCCGTCACTGCAATCTCTTTTTAAATGGATTGGAAATGCTGTCTGCTAGTAACTGCTTTTCCAAGATAAGGCCTGTTGATGCAGAGCTGGGGTAGGAGGTTTTGGGCTGGTTGCAAACATGTGCACAGTTGTGTGTTGAATGAGTGAGCCTACTATCTAACTAAACCTGGTAACTGACCACAGGTAGTCTGTCACAGAAGGGACCCTTCATGTATTGGTATTGACATGGGAGAGGCTGTATGAGTGGAAATTCATTGTATCGGTATATGCATCTATAGAGGTAAACTGAAAAGTGTGTGTGCCTCACTACATTGTACAATTCGGGCAAAAACTGCATCACCATAGTTAGGTCTAGAGGCTAGGTTGATGCACCAATATTATAGTAAATCAGGATCCCAAATCCAAAATCAGGATCCTGAAAGTAGATCTAAAGTTAATTTTCTCGTGTCTGCACTCCTTGCACTTCAAGATTCGTCATTTGTCTCTGACTAATTAGATTCTGGCCTTTAAGTATCCTTCTGGGCCTCTGCAAAATGGTCTGACATAGCAGGCTAGGTGGGTTGCCCTCCCCCATTATCTTATTTGAAAATGCCCTGGGGAACCGGATATCCACAGGGACCGATGCATTGCTGTGGTCTCCTTCCAAAAGATCTCAGGACCAGAGTCTTGGGAGCACTGTGATGCTCAACCTACACTCCCTTTGCCCATGCCTGAGGGGAGCAGGGAGTTAGTTCAGGACTCCTGGAATCCATACCCCCTTCACAGGTGGGAGAAGAGTGACTGATGTCTCCGGCACAGAAGCAGAGTTGGCCAGATGTTGAGTCAGCTGAGGTTGCCCAGGCTGGGGCTCTTGCATATCCCCTGTTCTAGGCCATCCCAGATGCCCTTATGCCCCACATGAGGGAGCACCAGGATCAAATAAAAAAATGAAAAGAGGAAAAAATGCATCTCTGTCTGAGGTGCCACAAGAAAAACAAAATGATGCCCCAGAAGGCCAGGAGGCTGCCTAATTTACATATTTGGTGCGTGGTGCCTGAGAGGGCACTGGTACCACAACGCAAATTATCCATGGTGGAGGGCATCGAGAACTGGCAATGTGCCTCCTGAAACCCACAAGACCCCCTAGATTTTGGGGTACAGTCACTCTAAGCCTCAAAGGCAGTAGAAAGATTGAAACAGGGAGGCTTTCCATGCCACTGGACTATTGTTGGTGTATTTGGTTGTCTGATTTTAGGGTGTAGAAGCATTTCTTGTGGGGTTTGAAGGCTGTTTTGTTGATTGACTAAAAGGAGAAAAAAGTCTTATGCATACAGTTCATTGAATGTTATTTGGTATTAATAAACTTTAATAATAAAAAAAAATACAGTTCATTGAATGTTATAATGATTTGTTGACAGTAATACATTTAGCAGTAAATAATTGTATATATTAATGAATGTCATTCTAATCATCATCTTGAGATGTTTAACCCCTTCGGTGCTCATGAAGGCATGTAAGTCCTCCACTATCGCTGGCAATGAGGTAAGGGGGTGGGCCATCGAGAAAATGACGTCGTCTCCGTAGAGACTAATGAGATACGGTCTGACCCAAACGGGATACGGTGAGCGGATGGGTTGTCCCGAAGTCGTTGAGCGAAAGGCTCCATATACAGAGCGAAAGGTAAGGGGGAGAGAGGGCAGCCCTGCCTGGACCCCCTCCCCACCGGGAAAGTGCTTGAGAGCAAGCCGTTGGCTCTCACCGCTGCCGAAGGAGCATCATATAAGCTTGCTACCCACTTTCAGAACCTGACCCCAAGTCCAAAGCGTTCGAGGGTGGTGAAGAGGTACGGCCAGTGCACACGGTCAGAGGCCTTCTCCGCGACAACCGCCAAGAGAGAGCCTCTTCCTTAGAGCGTTGCACTTTGTCAATCAAGTGACAAATCCGCTTGGTATTGTCCCCGCATTGCCGACCTGGTATGAAGCCAGACTGATCCGGGTCGATCAAGCCAGGCATGAGAGGGTTCAGTCTATGGGCCAGTATGCTGGAGAATAGCTTTGCGTCAATATTCAGCAAGGAAATCGGCTGATAAGAGTTGCAAAGTTCTGGGTATTTCCCTGGTTTAGGGATGACCGAGATAGTAGCCTGTAGCATAGAGGTTGTGAGGGAGCCCGTGTCTGCAAAAGAATTGAATAAGCGGGTGAGCAGGGGGGCCAGCTCAGTGCAGAAGGTCTTATTAAAAAGGGCGCTAAAGCCGTCGGGACCCGGCGCCTTCAGGAGCTTCAGGCGGGTGATGGCAGAGATCACTTCCTCTATGCGTATGGGGGCCTCCAGTCCCTCCGCTTTGGTGGGCGGAAGAGGGGTGACCGCCGGGATCCACCAAGTCTGGGAAGGCAGCAGAGTATAGAGATTCGTAGAATGAACGGAAGGCCTTTACGATCTCGGAGTCCTCTGTAACCGAGGACCAGCTCTCTCGCCGTATCACTTTGAGAGCCTGTGCGGCATGTTGACCGAGGAGATAGTGGGCCAGCATGCGACCACCCTTGTTAAAGCTGATATAATATTTGTGCTTCAGCCGGACTACGGCGTGCTCATCTCTGTCCAGGTCTAAGCGCCACAGCTGGAGGCGTTCCTTCTCTAGTTGGCTCCATATTCAGGAGGCCCCAGTACATTTATGAATGGTTTCCAGTTCCCTTACTCTAGCCTCCAATTCCGCACGCGTGGTCCGACGCATCTTATTGTCGTATGGCGTTTTGGCGATGAAGGCCCTCTCATAACCAGCTTGAGTGCCTCCCATACTGAAGACAGTGGCGTCGTGCCATTATAATTGATCGCCAGATAGTCGGTCAAGCAACGTCGAATCTCGGCCACTACTGCCGGTGATCGGAGCAGCGAGTCCCTTAAACGCCATTGTGAGACGGTTGTCTGTGTGGGTGGGAAGCGCAAAGTCAAAGTGATATGTGCATGGTTGGAGAGGGAGTGCGCTTCAATGGTGGAGTATAAGGTGCAAGCCCAAGCAGCCTGGGTGACAGGGAAGTGATCCAGTCTGGCATAGGTCTTGTGGGCCGCTGAGTAGGAGGAGTAATCACATGCATCTGGGTGCAGGCTCCGCCAGGCGTCTCTAAACCCCCGCCGCTCAACAATTCGCCACCCCTCACTGATAAGGCTCCCTTGTCCCCGGACCTTGAGCCCGACCTATCTTGCCCAGCATCCATAACTATATTAAGGTTGCCGCCCACTACCACCATAGAATCAGGCGTATGGAGGACTTTGGCCAGTGCGTCCAGCAAAAATTTCTCCTGGTGGTTGTTGGGGGAATAGATGGAGGCAATAGTTATATGAGAGGACCCGACCTTGAATCGCAGCGCTTGTAGACACCCATTGATCTCCACAAGAGGACCCACCACCGACCCCCTAAAGCGCTTTGAGAGTAGAATGGCCACGCCGCCCTGTTTATTTCTCCCCGACGACCAAAACTGTAAAGGGAATTCCCTGTGGTGCATATGGTGTGTGTCATTATGAAGGAGGTGTGTCTCCTGAAGGAGGCATATATCGCCCCCAGAGTGTTCGAGTAGCGAGAGGACTGCTTTCCACTTAGTAGGATTATTAAGGCCTCAGGCATTGAAACTAACTACCTTTACCGCCATTTGTGAAAGTCGATCCATCTAGAGCAGAAGCTGAGGTCGCTGGAAGCGCGCTGTGAACCAAGGGTCGAGGATGGGCCCCGGGACAGAAACGCCGAGGAACGGCTTGACAAAAAGGCATTAAAGAAAAAGCTCACTGGAGAGAGGACCCTACCCTCCCCCGAAGAAAGAGAACAAAACATGGAGCAACAAAACGGTAACCTGAGCAAGTTCATGAAGTCCATCCTGGGATTGGTTAGGGAAAGTTGGAGTCAACCAAGAGAGTGGGCATGCACCTCTCAGAAAAAAAGGTGAGAAGAGTCCCCCGCTCCCGCCAGGCCTAGGAGAGTAATGTAACCCCACAAACCGTCAGCATCAATCATTGGAGTCTAGGCTGTCCCCCTCTGTGCCGGCCAGGGTCCACCCACATTTTGTCGATTGTGGCGGAGTCAGGGCGAAGGCGGGTCACACCCCTGTTCCCTCGGGGACCCGTGAGCCCACTGTGAGCCCGGCCCCTGGGCATCTGGTTGAGTGGGCAGGTCGTCTATGTTGAGATCCAGGACTTTGCTAGCGTCGGCCATGGAGGACACCTGGTGTAGGCCCCCACTGGAGCAGAAAATGAGACTGAAAGGGTGACCCCATGCATATGAGATATTCTGAGAGCGCAGGTGGTTGGTGATGGGGCGAAAGTCCCGTCTCTTTTGCAGGGTGCTGGCAGCCAGGTCCTGATACAATTGGGGAGAATGGTCTCGAAAGTGTAGTGGCTGGGACAAACAAGCCGCCCTGAGAATCTCCTCCTTTACTGTGAAGTCATGGATGCACACCGGTATGTGCGCAGGAGGACAATTCGGTGGCATCGGTCGATCTTGACGCTGGAGTTGTCTGGGGCATTCCGGATCATGCGGAAGAGGTCCTGGAGATAGCTCGCGAGGTCATCCCCCTCCGCCCCGGTAGGGACCACTCGGATGCGAACATTGTTCCTTCTGGACCTGTTCTCATGGTCTTCAGCGTGCGCCTGGATTTCCAAGTGTTTTTCACAGAGCCTTAAGACCTCTTGTTGGAGTGCCGCTACCTCCTCATTTCTGGGGGTTGCCGAATCTTCCAGGGCGGCCACTCGCTCCCGACGGTGTCGACGTCCCTGTGCATCTCTCGCAGGTCAGCCTGAAGATCAGTTTTGATGGCCAGGATATCCTCCCTTTGGGAAGCGAACAGTGCCTCCAGAATCTCCCTGGTAACTGTTGTGTCCGGACCGGTGCTGCCCGCTCTTGAGGTCGGGCAGGAAGCGTCCCTGGCAGATTTAAGGTGGAGGTCCCGGATGGACAGGTCTTTTTTGGCCTTGGTGGCTGCCATCGAAGTAGTCTAAGTTGGAGGCACCAGTCTGGGGAGGGGACAATCAATGAAGGAGGCCGGATGTCACCGGTGAGAGCGCTGCCCACCTCCAGGAGCTCCGTCAGAGGTCCACAGTGCCCGTAGAAGTGTGAAACAGATGGGGCCGCAATGGCGGGCTTAGATGTCGACCAGACGTTAGGCAGTGAGGGCCAGTACCAGCTGGGCTTAGAGAGGGAAGGAGGGAGGGGGCAGGTGCTAACACCCCACCGCTGCAAGGGCCCCAGAGACACCTCCGGCCCCCAAGCATGCGCACCCCCTCACCTCACCTCAGTCACAGTCCGCCTGCAGAAGTCCAGTGGGGGCACCGGCCATGCGTAGGCCATCATGGGCAATCGGGTGCCGGCGAAGCCTCCTCTGGCCCCGATCGGGCACCAAGCAGCATTGCTGCGCAGACTCGAGGCATGCACCCTTACCTGGGCCCAGTACTGTGTTGCTCTTGAGCCCGTGGGCTCTCGTACAAAGTCCAGCCGGGTAGGCCGCCCCACCAGCCTCAGGCCTCACCTGCGCCAGGTCTAGGTCACCGCCCGCCAACAGACCTCTGGCGGGGGCCGGGAGCGCAAAATCGCCGATGCTGCAGCAGAGGGGGGCCACACCTGTGCCACCAGGAGATGTGCTGATTCACCGGCCGCAGGAGGCCCACCACCGGGGTGCGTATCAGGCACAGCACAGCCCCGGCCGCCTCACCTCTGCCCTGGGAGCTCTGATGTCTGGGCGTAGTCCCACCGGCACTGTCAAGGCCTCCCTCAGCCCAGGTCCGGTGCCGTGCAGCGTTGCCCTGCAGTCGTGGGTCTCGTGACCGCCTCTGGGCCCAGTCAAGCTCTGCCACCGGGAAGGTCGCACCATGTGTCTCAGGCCTCTCCTGCGTCTGGGTCGCTGCTCCGTTGTAGAACCTCGGGCGGGTGCCGGGAGCGATGCGGCACCGAGTCCAAAGCCAGGGCGGGCACCACACCCAGGTCCCCCGAGGGTGCGCCGGACTTCAGCTGCAAAAGACCCACCAACGGGGCACGCGTCTGGCCCAGCGCGGCCCCGTCTGCCACACTCCAGCCTCGGGAGCTCAGATGATCGCTGCGGTGTGCCGATCGGTAATGGTAGGCGCCGCGCCACCGGTGCCCCGCGGTTCCTGAGTCCTTAGCGGGGCAGCCAGGTGCTGGGGATGCTATTGATGGTGCAGGTAGGCCCGGCGAGAGCGGAGCTCAAGGACAGTGCGTCCGCTCACTCCGCCATCTTGGCTACGCCCCAATTGAGCTCTTTTGTTATGAATGGTAGAGATTTTGCTTGTGGTGAATTGGCATAAAAGGTCAAATTCTTTCAAATGTTCATATATGCCAGTTGAATTCAGAAGCACAACATTATGCGTAGTGTTTTTGTTTGAAGAGATGTGTTAGGCTACCATTCTTCTCTTGATTTTCTGTCATTAATTCCATTTCCTACTCAGTAAGGGTCTCATTCTAAAATATTTTCTTAGGCGTACTATTAAAGGTATATTTTTCTACTTGATAACGAGAAAGTTCACTTATTAGAGATGCATGGAAGAAGAATGAATGAGCCGTGGTAATTATGAATTGCAGTTATTAGACAACATTATAATGTTCCTCCCACGGTCTAATTAATTCACACAATTAAACTAATTAATGGCTGCCATTTGGCAGCTATATTTTGTGCATCATCCAAAGTCTCCTAGATGTTAAAGGCTGCTGACTGCTTTTAATTTACTGTAATAGTTTTTGCAGGTGTACCTTTTAACAAGACATAGCTATTAAATTGGAACACATATATCATAGAGTTTCTACCAAACATGTTTGTGTCTGATGACTTTAAATATCTACTTAAAAGCTACATCACAAATTCCTCCCCAACAAAACAGATAAGATCAGAATATTCACTTGATTTTTACTCCTTAGACTTTGGGCCTTATTTAAAGTAAGGCAGACGGGGCAGCTCACCATCCATCAGGGTGGAAGAGGTGATTACCTCTGCCACCCTGATGGAAGGCCACCCTGATGGAAGGCCCTGTGGCAATCCAATCAAGGGAGCTGCAGCCATGAAAGATTCATAAAGGAATTCAAAGTTAGCTGAGCGGCAGACATGTTTCATATGGCTGGTTAGCATATGTTTTTGTGAAACAAAAACTAACTCATAAAGCCTTCACCGGAAATTCTTGTAGCACCACTGTTTTCCCCTTCTGTCTTCGAGTGGCACAGGAGGATTTCTAAGCTGCGGGCCCCAACTGTCACGTCTCCCCATTCTAGACCCATGACCCCTTTCCTTCCGAGCAGTTCCGACATCCGGAAAGCCCCCAAAGAACACCCCTGACATCAGAGTTGCATATAACGACATCTCTCTCATGGCATATCATGTGCATGGTGCCCAATACCTCATCGACTGGCATCTTGACAGTGGTTTCTTCACCCTGGTCCTACTACCCCTCTCCAAACCTTCTAACATCCTCCTCCCTAATTCACCAGCTGATGGCGAGTACCCCCACAGGAGCTTGCCCATTAACCCTATCCTGGCCAACTTTCCTGTTATTGTGAACTGAGAAAGATCACTTGTCAATCATTGCCAATATAAACTAAACCGCATCCTCTTCCCTGTTCCAACACTTGATCCTCTTTTGTTCTCCACTGATAATGAATTCCTCCCATCCCTGCACACCATCGACCCTACCACCAACTAGAGCATCGTTTTTCACCTATGGGCCACATGTCCACTGGCATAGGTGCCTTGACCTTGTCTGCCTCTGTGGCCTGCCCATGGAACCTCTCCCACTGTGAACAAGACAGAGCATCCACAAATTAATTGTCCAACCCTTGTACGTGTCTAGCCCAGAAAGCTTGTTTCCAGTCCAGGGAGGAACTGGCCTCTAAGTACGGGCTGGAGTGTTCCCATTGGGCTTAGGGTCAAAACTGATTTGCATATGGTTGGGTCCAAACTGGAATGGCATGGTGAGCAAAAAAACGATGGATTTATGCCCAGATCTCTATACTGGGCTGAATGTATGACATTGTTCTGAATTCTGTCCATCAATCGTTCTCTTTGCATTTGACACTAAGAGTGGGACGGGTATGCTCAGACGTGGGTCCCGTGCTCTCCATGCCACTGGATTCAAGCTATCCTGTCTGATGAGGGGTGAAAGCCTGAAACCGATCCTAGGATGCTTGTTTTGGAGTGTAGTTCCTATTAACCCTGGGCGTAGTTCGCGAAGTAGCACTTCGCGAAGCTACGCAAAGTGCAGTTCGCACTACGCGAGCAACGCGTAGCACTTCGCGAACTGCGTAGTACCTTGTTCGCACTGTGCCAGATGTCGTTTTCAATGATTGCACAGTGCGGACAAGCAACCGGCACTGTGCAATCATTGACAATGGCATCTTGCACAGTGGGAGCTGTAGTTTTCTGCTGCTCGAGTAGATTTTTACTCGAGCAGCAGCTTTCTCAACGCGAACTGGTAGTTTCTCATCGCGAGCGGTCGCGAGTATACGCGACCACTCACAATGAGAAACCTGACCTCCTCGCGTTGGGAATCTCGCCGGGAGGTTTATTTTCCATGCTCGCGATCGCCAACTTGCTGTTGCTGATCTGGACTGGCAGTACGGGCTGGACTGTTCCCTTTGGGTGCAGGGTCAAGACTGATTTGCATATGGCTGGGTCCAAACTGGAATGGCATGGTGAGCAAAAAAACGATGGATTTAGGCCCAGATATCTGCACTGGGGTGAATGTATGACATTGTTCTGTATTCTGTCCATCAACTGTTCTTTTTCCATTTGTCACCCTGAGTGGGGGGGAATGCCCAGACGTAGGTCCCGGGCTCACTGTGCCACTGCATTCAAGTTATCCTGGCTGATGAGGGGTGAAACCCTGAAACTGGTCCTAGGATGCTCATTTCCAGTCCAGGGAGGACCTGGCTTGGCAGTTCAGGCTGGACTGTTCCCATGAGGCACAGGGTCAAGACTGATTTGCATATGGCCAGGTCTAAACTAGGGTGGCATGGTGAGCAAAATTATGATGGATTTAACCCAGATCTCTTGACTGGGGGTGAATGTTTTGATTTGTTCTGCATTCCATCCATCAATTGTGTTTCTTTTGCTTTCTCGCCCTAAGTGCGCCAGGTATGCCCAAACGGAGGTCCCAGGCTCACTGTGCCACTGGATTCAAGCTATCCTGGCTGATGAGGAGTAAAAACCTGAAACTGGTCCTCTGAAGCTTGTTTCCAGTCCAGGGACGACCTGGCTTGGTAGTTTGGGCTGGACTGTTCCCATGAGGCACAGGGTCAAGACTGATTTGCATATGCTCATGTCTAAACTGGGGTAGCATGGTGAGTGTTAGACCTGGCATCATTGGCGTGGATCTCCCTTCCTCTCTACTCTCCCTATCTTTTATATTGGCTGGATTTAGATTGTCTGGGCGTCATGCCACTGCTACGCCGTGCCACAGCACAAATGCTCCCTGTATATAAATGACTTTTTGAATAAGGATAACTATCATACGTACATCGCTGTAGCCTGTTTCAATAGTGAGTTACCTTCCATTTCACTGTGGCTACTGCGAAATGATCCAGTCTCATAGGCCAGGAGGGGCCAGATAAAGATTGCTTTGTATCATCCTATCGGGCCCTAGGAACCTGATAGGACCCTCGAGTTTGATACGTATATGTTCAAGACGTTGAGGGGCACCTTTTAGTAAGGTCTGTTTAAATATTGCATGTGTTGAAATACCTTTTCTGAAAACGTGGTAGTTTCTTGCCTAAGCTTTACTGTAGGCTGTTGCGCGTATGTGTATTGGCCGTCTGGATTTGGAGCAGCAGGGCCAGTTGGGTCAAACCTGGCTGGAGAGCGAGTTTGGTATTCAGAGCATGGGGAGGGGTGACTCTTTGATCCGAACAGAGGCGTGCCTGGCATGGTGAATGATGGCTCCACCTCCCACTGGATGTCTGATAGCCGACCCCCTCATCCTGAAAGGGCAGGATGTCACCTCATAAACCAAGTGCTTCCTGACCCCACCAAACTGGTTCTACCGGAGTCAGTGATTTGCAACCTTAGAGAACAAAGACTTTTTAGGTATAAAATGCTGCGCTGGAACTTTGGCCAAGTGTGTTCCTTCTGGATGTCAAGACGAAACTCTGTCCGAGTGAACAGAGGAAAGGACTTTGCAACTTTCATCAAGCTTGCCGAAGAAACTACCCGAGGGCCTATATCGAGAGCGCCTCCTGCAGAAGTCTCAGGGACATTAGACTTCACCCCGTCCAGCGTCGGAATTCCTGTGCAAGGAGTTCTGCTTGCAGGTGAGGCCTACGTTGAGTAATCCGGAGCCTCTAGTTCTACTGTGAGAACCACGGACTGGGAGCTTCTGAACTTTTGCTAATCCTGTGCCGGCCGCTGTAGCTAAGAGAGAGCTGCCGCCACTGAGAGCCCGTCTGAGTCGGAATTGAGACTTTCTAAACTTTTGCTGAACCTGTGCGGGCCGCTGCAGCTAAGAGAGAGCTGCCACCGCTGAGTGCCCGCATGACTCTGAACCTTTGAACCTTCTTGCTAAACCTGTTTGGGCCAAGGCAGCTAAGATAGAGCTGACACCGCTGAGAGCCCGCCTAAATCTGCATCTTCAAACCTTTTGCCGGATCCGTGTGGGTCGCTGCAGCTAAGAGAGAGCTGCCGCCGCTGAAAGCCCGCCTGAATCGGCATCTTCGGGCCTTTTGCTGAATCTGCGTGGACCACTGCAGTCGAGAGAGCGCTGTGGCCGCTGAGCGTCCACCATGGTGCCCGCCTGGTCGACGCCCTAAATTGTCCCGTGGGTCACCGCAGCTAAGAGAGAACTGCTGCCGCTGAGTGCCCAAGCCCTTTGCTATGGTGCACCACCGTGAATTGTCCCGTGGGCCGCCGCAGCTAAGAGAGAGCTGCTGCCGCTGAGTGCCTGCACCATTTGCTACTGTGCACCATCGTGAATTGTCCCATGGGCCACCGCAGCTAAGAGAGAGCTGCTGCCGCTAAATGCCCGCACCCTTTGCTACTGTGCACCATCGTGAATTGTCCCCTGGGCTGACACAGCCAAGAGAGAGCTACTACCACTGAGTGCCCGCACCCTTTTGCTACTGTGCCTCATTGTGATTTGTCCAGTGGGCCACCACAGCCAAGTGAGAGCTGTAGTCGCTGAGTGTCCACCCCTGGTGCTATTTTTCATCCTCGTAATTTGCCCCGCTGGCCACTGTAACTGAGAGCTGTGCCGCTGAGCGCCCGCACCATTAACAACTTTGCATCCTTGGGATTGGTTCTGTGGGCCACCACAGCTAAGAGAGAGCTGCTGCCGCTGTGAGCCCACCATGGAGCTGCACGACGAGAGTCATCGCTGAGCGCCCGCCTGCCCCTGAGTGCCTGAACCACTGTGGGTGCACGCTGCGGACCTCAGCCTCCAAGACCCGTGGTCGCTGGGAATCCGCTTGTCACCATCTCCGCTTCTTCCAGAAGCTGCGTTTTGTAGCCCCTTTCCACAACAGGTACCTGGTGTGCAGCGGGTCACGTAGGCCCCGGCCCTGAACTCAGGCCATGTCCCGAGTTGGGTGAACACATTGTTGTCCCTTTTAGTCCCTACGGGTTGACGTGAATTGTAGTTGTTGAAACGCTTTGAGAGTCTTTGAGTTAAACTGTTGGATAAAGATATTATTTTTCTATATCTACCTGAGTTGTGTCCTTTTGTGGTGTTGTAACTGCCTTATTGTACGTGGCCATAAACGCTTCGCACACTGCCTCTGAGAGAGGCCAAACTGCTTGTGCTACGTTACCACAGGGTTGAGCAGGGTTTATCAAAGGGGGTAGGCCACTTGCCCTGACTTAGTAAGAAGGGTCCCTATTTGGACACTGGTGCCAGCCACGGCCAACTAGAGACCCCCATTTCTAACAGTG
Organism: Triturus cristatus; assembly: GCF_964204655.1. Lineage (NCBI taxonomy): Eukaryota > Metazoa > Chordata > Amphibia > Caudata > Salamandridae > Triturus > Triturus cristatus. Next base: position 242,985,650 of record NC_140582.1, read on the forward strand.
AGCAAAAGAATGATGGATTTAACCCAGATCTCTTGACTGGGAGTGAATGTTTTGATTTGTTCTGCATTCCGTTCATCAAGTGTGTTTCTTTTGCTTTCTCGCCCTAAGTGCACCGGGTATGCCCAGACGTGGGTCCCGGGCTCACTGTGCCACTGGATTCAAGCTATCGGGCTGATGAGGGGTAAAACCCTGAAACTGGTCCTAGGATGCTTGTTTCCGGTCCAGGGAGGACCTGGCTTGGCAGTTCGGACTGGACTGTTCCCATGAGGCACAGAGTCAAGACTGATTTGCATATGGCCAGGTCTAAACTGGGGTGGCATGGTGAGCAAAAGAATGATTGATTTATCCCAGATCTCTTGACTCGGGGTAAATGTTTTGATTTGTTCGGTATTCCGTCCATCAATTGTGTTTCAACTGCTGTTGACAGTCTGCAGAACTGGGTAGGCCCAAAAACAAGAAATTGACCAGATAATGAGTCACAGTCCTGTGACCTGTATGCCACAGAAACAGCCACTGGAGAAATGTGCTAAAATGATCAAACAAAGAGCACAATATGGAGCATCCTATGGATAATGCTTTATCCATGTACGGTCGCCCCTCAAACTACATACCCAACAACTGATAATCCTCCGGGTGCACTGGTAAGAGATGTAGTGCAGACTTAGGGGCATATTTACATGAACTGAAGCATCCGCATTGATGCATCAGATTTCCTGCACCTGTGGTAAATGCCCTTATGACACCATGGATGTGCTTTATTTACAATACAGTGCTCAATGGCACACGGATTTAAGGATGTGTCAGAAATTCTGATGCACCTTTGGTGCTAAAGTGACGCATTGCTAGAATTGGTCGTAAAACTGATGCAACTTTAGCAATGCGCCAGAACACAGAGGCGAGTCCAAAGTTAAAAGCCCTTTGTCAATCCTTAAGCCTCGTTTGAGAAGGCGTAGGGATTTTGACACAGTCAAGTCTTGGAGTGTCTCAGTGAAAAGTTGTAAATGTCACTGCATCAGTTCTACGTGGCTTTTAATATGGGAACGCCTAACCTTTTATATCTGGAGCAGGTATGATGTGACACAGGCCTCTGCAAACTAGCGCATTGGGCTCAATCCATCAGTTTGTAAATAGGGAGCAGTGTGGAGCACTGATTGCACCACCACTGCACCCAAAACAATGACGCTGCGGTGACACTAGCACCTTCTAAATATGCCCCTTATTGCCGCACTTTGCCATCCTAGCCCCCTTGCCCTCCCCATTCTACCAGTTCCATTGCCATGTCCACTGAAGAATATGAGACTGATATTGAGTTCTCTGATGTAAATTCATTAACTGAGTTCCCTTTGGGCCACAACAGATATTGTATGAGCCGACACTACCCCGTATCTTTTTTCGATTCCACTCCGATGAGAGATACGATCAAATCCAGCATAGGCCAGTCTCTGAAATGGCCTGCCAGTCTTCCCTCACATACCGCCTTCTGCAGTTTCTTCTTCACCTCATTTTTACGTGACTGCTGATTTCACGTTTTCTGGACACCTATGCAACCATGGGCCCTCATACCCCAGCCTAAAACCCTCTCTTAAACCCCTTTGTAGAAACCTGGCATATTCCCTGCTGTAATATTTGGCCAACCATACATCTAGGCGCTCTACGTCAATTGGATTATGAGCCCTTGCCCATGTTTTCTTGTGTCCCTCATCCTCCCCTAAGGCCTGCCACTAAATTCCCATGCTGAAAATCTCAATTGCCTGCGTGTGGTGTCCACTGTCCTTTGTGCTGTGCCTGATCGGTGTCTCACACCCCCTGGCATTGTACCAGGGCATGTACGCCTGCGCACTTCGAGCATTCATGTTGAAATGTTCAATATTCTCTTGTGCAACAATCTTTGTTGAAATCCCAACAAGCACCGAGTGCTCCTCCCTGATTCCGTGGCACAGCTGCCCCCCTCGCGTGGGACGGGGCTGAAAGGGCCGGTACACTAATGGAAGTGCAACTGACATAAATATGATTTTTCCAAATTCAGCCCAGCCCATTGTCTGCTGCCACAGCTCATTGTTAATTTCCCGCCCCTTTCCCTCCATGTCCCATGCCATCTATTCCCGGGGCCCCTCGTCATTTTCCACCCATGTGTACCCAGCATAGTTGGTGTGTGCCTTCCGGATCACATCCATATATTTGAACAATGACACTCACTGATCTGGGAATTTTTCGCAGTATACGCTTGCGAAAAGAAAATATTATGCAGTCCAGTTCTCTATGGTCACCGGTGCTCAAGGTCGTTTCAACAACTTGCACTCCTTTTCCATGGAACACTTTTTAGCCCGGAGTTCCCTTTGTAATAACTTCATCATCTCCACATACTCTCCTTCCATATCCTCTCCTTAGTTGCTTACATGAGGTGGGCGCCTAGCAGCTTTGTCACCCCCTATACATGGTAACTTCCGTTTTTTGAGTGCCTTACTTTCTTTAATTCGTGTCCTCTCTTCCCTTCCAGTTTGTCTGAAATTTCCTCTCGACCATTGTTGTCACCCCCTTTCCGATGTCACTGTCTTCCCTGTCTCCCCCTGCCCCAACCCCCCGGTTTGTCCGATGTGTCTTGTGGCATCACGCTTTTCCCTTCCATCATGTCTGCCTCAATTCCTACCCTTGTATCCTTGACATGCAAACCTTCCTGTAGCCTCCCCTCCCTGCTATAGCAGTCCCACCACATCCTCCCCAATTGAAACTCTTTTTACTCCTCCCCTCCCTGCACTTTCGTCCCCCTTACCTGGTGTTAGGTTTGCCCTCTGCTCCGGATCCAGCTGCCTACCCAGTTGTGAAGGGCCATCACCATTCACAGTAGCACCACTTTCCCTCCGATCGATCTGTCGCCGTAAAACACCAGTGACAACTGCGTTAACTGCACCCCCGCCCCATGTGCCCCGCTCTGGCACCAGCCGTTTTCCTTCTGCCCTGGAGGATTGTCATCCACCACTTCCCCTTCTTCTTAGATCATTTAATCATAATCGAGCTGCTAGGCCCCTTCCCCCTGACTCATATGCCCTGCATGCACAACACCCTTCATCTCCTAGCCTTTGTACCCTGCGTGCTGCTGTCTCCTGTTGATGTCCGGACTGTGCCAGTAGGTCATATTACGTCCTTCTGCCTTTACCTTTACTTTGTGCTCATCCATACTGCACTCCTCCACACTGGGAACCGTGACAATTCGAGGCGACACACTGCTGAGACCATCCCAGCCCTTCATGTGGCAGTGGCTGTACCATCCTGTGCCATCATCCGGCTGGCTGCCCAAGACCTTACTTTCTCTTCACCTCAGTGTGGACGAGCCATACCCAGCTCTCCCGAGTCAGCCCTACCACTGTGTACCGGTGCCTCAAAGAGAAAGGTCCAGCGTGTCGGGGTTAGTATCCCTGCTTATCTGCTCTTTTGTGCCATCTGGCATTCATCAACATTGTTCTACCCTGTCCTGCACCTGTGCCCTCCCACCTTCATGCCACATCCGCTCCCATTGTGATTACGGTGCATGACCTCTCCCCACTATCCCTGCCCGGTGACCCCCCATGCACGGCTGCCATACCCCTCTCCATGCCCTTGTGCAAATAAGTCCTGAAGGGTGCCCTGTTTGGGCACTGCGCAGCTTCTTCAAAGCCCATCTAAATACCTCCTTTAGCTCTACAACTTCCTCACCGCACCACTCTAACATTGCCACCTGCTGGGATGTCATAGTGCCCCTCCCCCGCTCCTGTGTCTACTACTGGCCTCGCTTCCACTGGCAGTATAGGAGACATGGATCCCCCTTGCTCCCAGCCTCTGTCTGTCCCCCAACATAAACTACCCCCTGCAGTTCCTGCCTCTACCCCCCATCAACATATATGGTCCCCAGTGATTTCCCACTGCTCTCTTCTGCTCGTGTCTGTCTCAAGGCCCTTCCCCTGTCCTCTCCTCCCTTCTATGACCCTTTCTTCCCTGCTTATTTTTGGGGGGATGTGGCCTTGCTGGTATTAGGCCTCATCCGCCCACTGCCTCCGTCCCCTCCTCTGCAAACTCAATCAGGGTCGCATCTCCTGTGGTCCCTGTTACTCGTCTGTGCTCAACAGCTTGTGCTCTGCCAGCGGGGACTCGCTTCTCGCGGTCCCTGCTGGTTCATTTCTTTTCCCATGGCCCGGCACCGCCTCGCTCCCACAGGCGGGTGCAGGTGCCGTGCATGTTGACCTAGAGGCCACTTGCCTCCCTCTAGGACATCCCCTTAAGCCCACCTGGTTGTGCTCCTGCCTGCCACACCCTGCTGCGGCAAACAAGCCCCACTCGCTGCCTGTCGCAGCATGCGCACCACAACCCGCGTCCCTGGGGAAAGTAAATCCATGTTACCTGTGAGGAGGCGCATGGCTTCTCTTACATGACAATCCTTCATTCTGTCACTATATTTTGTCACTACAATCGATACCAAAATTCTCCTACTGCACCCGCCATGTCACCTTTCCAAAATAGTGACTATTAAACCTAAGATGACCGTATTTATTTTGGGCTGCCTACCAAAGGCATGTAGCCCAAAACGAGCCCATTTGCAGTCTGGGCTGCATTATTTTCCCAAAATACCCGGGGGACACCCCTCCCTTCGGTCGGCTGCCCCCCAAAACCTATTGAGCTTCATTCCTATAGACAGACAAGTGCTGGAAAGCGGCCGGGGGAAGATACAGTCACATGGCATTACTCTAAATTAGAAGTCTAAAACTTTTGTTTTTTTGTTTTTAAAATAAAAATAATTTGTGCTCCAACATAATAGTTATAGGGAATTCATTCTGCAACATTGGCACCTGGCTTGCCAAAGACCTCCTACTTAGATTGTACCCAATGTGTAATGAGTAATGGGTCCTGTGTACTACCACTTAATTTTCTGTGGCAGTGTCATGAACATATGCACTGCTGCAGAGCTGTGGGCCTGTTTTTGACCTTGCACTATAAAAAGCCATGCACTTAACACAACATTTCTACCAGTTGATGCATAAACTCCCAACAGCACAGTTTGGCATTAGGCAGTAGGGGATGCCTTTTCCTGTTCCTATTCTCTTCTGTCTGCTGCTCATACACTAAAAATTAACGCTAAACAATAAATAAATAAATAAATAACTGAAAGATGAACTACAGACCAATCAGAGACCACACACAATACTGCAAGGTCTAAAGCACTATGGGGTATATTCACAAGAACATGTGATAACTACCGCAAGAGTAGCTTAACGCAACTCTCAACATCGCAGCTCATCGCGGGAAAATAACCCTGTGTCAACGTGAAATTCACAACAAGGCGGTACCATGCGATAGTCTGCCTAAACCGCGGACAATGTCCGCGATACAACCACCTCGATGGAGAATAAAACACAAACCACAACACAAAAAACCTATGATGGGCCAAAGCGCGATGAGGAAATCAGCGATAAGCAGCGCCAGGCCTTCAACACACATCTGGCAGGTGGGAAAAATCACCATAAAAGTAGAAAAACCACCCAAACACAAACTGACCAACACTCAACCACCATGGAGGCACCCGGAGCAGGCGCAGAGGATGAGCGCAACCCCACAAGCACCCCGGACGACCAGCCCGGGACCTCAGGGACAGGGAAGGGCAAGGACAAGAAGAAGACGAAGACGAAGTTCAGTCCGCAGGCGAACAGGATCATAGTCACAGAGGTGATGGAACACCATCAACAACTGTTCGTCACCTCCAACGTGTCATTGGGCACCAAAACTGGAATATGGTGGGACATCGTGGACAAGGTGAATGCCATCGGAGAGCACAAGAGGACAATGGACGAGGTCAAGAGGCTATGGAATGACATCAAGCGGAAGACCAAGGAGAAACTCGCAGCCAACCAGAAGGTATCAATGCAGACTGGAGGTGTGGGCCCAGCGCCACAGCTCGAGCTGGATGACATGGAGGAGCTGGTGTCGACAGTCATCAGTGTGGATACTGTGTCCGGAGTCGGGGGACCGGACACGGCTCGACAGGACACAACACAACTGCAACAGGGTGAGTGACCACCAGGTACTGGGAGGACGGGTGGAGATGGCCACAATGGCACACATGCACAATCAAGCAGAGCACAGTGCACACCCTCAGCAGAGCACAGTGCACACCCTCAATGACTCTGGGTCATCGCCCAGATCTATACACTGTCACAATGTACAATGCCATGCTGTATGAATGTGAACATGTACCATGCAGCTACATACATGTGGACACATTGCAATACACCATCTCCCCTTCACATTGCAGAGCCACCGTCAACACCCCCTGCAGAGCAGGCCCATCCACTCTTCACTGATGACGAGCAGGACAACCCCAGCATCGACGCACAAGCCCTCCAAGACATCATTGACATCATCCGCGACTCACTTCCAGGATCAGGGATGACCAGCTGCATCGAGGAGACCCCACCCACCACCCAAACCACCCGGCAGGAGGTACCCACAGCCTCGGCAGTCTCCAAAGACCCCCAGGAGCAACACATGGCCTTCAAACGCTGTGTGCTGGAGGTCCAGAGGGAGACGGCTGAGCAGGTGCGGGTGGGGTTTGACCTCATGGCCACCAAACTGGACGCCATCCATGGGTGTCTAGGCCCACTCCATGGTCTCCAACGAGCCCTGACTGACATCGATGGAGTCCTGACACAGAGAGAAGAACACCTGTCCGCTCAGAGGGGCACCAGCGATACCAGCCGTGAGCTGGCACACATGCGGAGGCTCATGGAGGACATGGTGCGGAAAGGATGGCAGCCACCACTGTACATCAGCGAAATGTAGCTGGGATCTACCATGCCCTGCAGATCATCATCATGGCATTGCTGCCACAAGGTGTGGCGCAGATGAATGCTGCTGCCCCCACACCATCCACATCTCTGCCCCAGTGCGGCAGACGTATCCACTCCGGCACCTGATGTGTCAGTGGCACACAGTGCCTCAGCCGGTACTGCAACACCCACAGGTGGGGCAGAGCACACATCCGGGGAAGAGGAAGTGGAAGGGTTTGTGATCAGGAGGCACTAGCATTCATTTCCGCCACCTGGCCTGTTTCTGCTTGGTGTCGCACATGGCCTCATGACATTCCACTGACTCCCGATACACTCCGATGCACTCACCTTGGACAGCGACATGGACTACCATATCCTGTTTGATGACCAATGACACGGCAACCAGACTGCGGACTGTACCCGTCCTCGTCCTCAGTACTTGTCATCCCCAGATGGACTCTGGCTGGCCCTCCACTGGCTCATATTGTGTAGTGTGCTCGGCATTGCCCTGTACCGCTCCAGCTGCAGAACTGCACTGGATGTACAATAAACATCCAGTGACGCACTGCTGTGTTATGTCTTTCATCATTCATGTATGAATGTGTGGATGAATGTAGGGACAGTGATTTCCCTTGCGCCATTGATGCTCATCCTGTGGGATGCCAGTCAGAGGGTGCTACATTGCATATTGTGTACCGGGACCCGTGAACACTAAAACAGGGACACATGCATCAGTCACTTCCATTTCCGGACATGGACTGAACCATGCCCAGAGCCCAGGAGTCATTGTTGCAAGCCCTGCGCTGGTCCGGCATACGGCATGCCAGACCACTCCGCTAACGCTCTAAGGGGGGCCCTCATTGCTACCCATCGCCGGCGTACTCGCTGGTGGTGTGCAGGTCACTGGTCTAGTTGTCAGCATGTCACAGCCACTCCCTGAGGGCAGGTTTGCACGCACACCACACCCATCCAGCACAGGCGTCACAGGCCATGTGACTCCACCAACATAAGGGGCCGATGATGTCACATTCCCCTTTGCCGGTGGTGACTGGATGACGGACAGGCCACGGTTCTCAATCATAAAGGGCCCATGAGTTGTTGTGCACAGGGTTAGTGGCATCCGAGGCCTTGCGGCAGTCACGGGCCTACCACCACGTGGCGCTGACTGGGGTTGCACTGGGTTAGTGGCACCCGAGGCCTTGCAGCTGTCACGGGCCTACCACCACGTGGCGCTGACTGGGGTTGCACAGGGTTAGTGGCACTCGGACCATTGCAGCCAGCACAGGCACCCCGCCATGGGACGGTGACTTTGGGTGCACTGAGTTAGTGGCACCTTAGCTGCTGAGCGGGTGTGCGGCCTGCGATGATGCCCCGTCCCGGCAGTCCGGACAGCTCAGGTTTTGTGTGCCCTGCTGGACCGCAGTGTGGGCCAGAGCCAGCGGGCAGCGTGGGCCTACCGCCACGTGGCGTCACTTCCGGGATCATAGAGTTAGTGGCACCCATTGGGCTGAGCGGGTGTGCAGCCTGCAATGATGCAGAGTGCACTGGTATGTCCTATGGCATGGAATAATCAAGACCCAGCACCAAACGTGAGACCTTGTGGCCTGCGCAGCGGGGCTGCATGGTGTGGAGGGTGCCATGTCCATGGGCCCTGTGCTTGTGGCTTGCAGCGGCTCGTGGTGGAACCTCATGTCTACACACCGATGGCGGAAGGTGAGCAGTGAGGCCTGGGTGTGTGTGGGCGGGCATGCTCCGATGGGTGGAGGGAGGGGCTGGGGTGCCTCTGCCTGGGTGTGCATGGGCGGGCAGGCAGGCTTTGTTGTCTTGTGCCAATCATGTATCTGGACTCTGTTTCAGATGACGGCTCTGTCTCAGATGTGTGACCTAGTGATATGCTATACATACCGGCAAGTGGTTGGAGACACACCCCTGGCAGCAGGTGAGCAGTGTGGCCTGGGTGCGCAGGGGCGGCACTCTCTCTCTCTCCCCCTCTCTTCATCTCTCTCTCTCTCCACCTCTCTTCTTCTCTCTCTCTCTCTCTCCCCTCTCTTTTTGTTCTCTCTCTCCCCCTCTCTTCTTCTCTCTCTCTCTCTCTCTCTCTCTATTTCTCTCTCTCTCTCTCTCTCTCCCCCTCTCTTCTTCTCTCTCTTTCCCCCTCTCGTCTTTTCTCTCTCTCTCTCCCCCTCTTCTTCTCTCTCTCTCTCTCCCCCTCTCTTCTTCTCTCTCTCTCTCCCCTTCTCTTATTTTCTCTCTCTCTCTCTCTCTCTCTCTCCCCCCTCTTCTTCTCTCTCTCTCTCCCCCTCTCTTCTTGTCTTGCTCTCTCCCTCTCTTCCTCTCTATCTCCTTTGCTCTCTCTCTGTCCTTTGATGTGCGCAGGACACACCTTCTCATCATGATTTTTGTCTTGCAGGCTGTGACCTACGGATTGTCCCGAGGGGAGCCGCCATGTGTCTTCATTTGATTTCAGTGTTCATTTTAATGAAGTTTCATTTGTTGCTTCGAAAGTGAATGCGTGATGCTCATTTTTGTGAAGACATATGCATGTCACCAGTTGTGCGACATAAAGCGGATTATTTTGTACATGTTTATGTGTAGCTGATGTGCCATGTCTTTGGTCGGGGCGGGTGCCGGAGAGGGGGGTCCTGGGGGTGGTGGCGGCAGGTGTTGAGGCCCTTTTGGCCCTCCGGGCTGCATGTTCAGTTGCCCGGGTGCATCTGTTGTTCAGCAGGTGTGGGTCTGGGCTTGGCTCCCTTTTGTGGTGCAGGCTGTGGTCTGACTTTGCGCCAGGTCAGAGCAGGTGTTATTTTCCTGCTGCTAACGCGCCTTATCGCCTGTTTTGTGTTCGTATCTCAGTTTTGGCTGGTTGTTGCGGCTTTTGGCACGGGAACGCCTACTCTGCATCTCATTAGTGATAGTTGCAGGGGTCATCTGTGGCGACATTTTTTATGGCTGCTATCATGGGTAAACTGGTGCTGTGGGCTGTTAACACCAGCTTGTGATTGGGGCGATAAGTTTATCGCAACTTTGGCTGCCATAAAGTGCAGTTAACTCAGCGAAAGATCCTTGTGAATATCCCCCTATGTTTCTCCACACAATACCAATCACTGAAGCCGATGACTCACAAATGTGCATCATGGCCGCAGAATACATCGCTGTTGTCAAAGAGCAGTGAGTGAAGAGAGGAGATTTAATTTACACAGAATAAAGTCAGATGAGATCACAAATAAAAGGAGTGATACCAGAAATTAGACAATTTTGCAATCATCAAATATTTCTCAAATTTGTGCAATCCAAAATTGCACTCTGTAGATAAACACAAATATTAAGAAATGATAAACTGGTATGGCCTCAGATTTACTAAGGCCCGCACCTACACTAAGAGATGCAAAGGGACGCAAAGTGCTGCATGGTATTTTTTCCATCACCACAGGCATTTTGTGCTGGAAAGGGGCCCTTTTCTCGACAAAGAAAACACTTAGGGGCATATTATCAAGCCAGGCGATAAAATTATCGCCGCTTTAGCGGCAGAAAACTGCCGCTAAAACGGCGATAATGGGCTTGATAATATGCTCTATGGAATTCCAATTGAAGCCCATGTTAGACGTCCTTCACATTTAACATGGGCTTCAATTGGAATTCCATAGAGCATATTATCAAGCCCATTATCGCCGTTTTAGCGGCAGTTTTCTGCCACTAAAGCGGCAATAATGTTATCGCCTGGCTTGATAATATGCCCCCTTGAGCTGCTTTGTGTCGCTTTGTGCCATGGTGGGATTAATGTGGTGTTACTTGGGAGAACCAACGTAAACACCAATAGATGTTGGTGCAAAGTTCGGTCTACTAAAATAACCAGACCATGTTTTGCGTAAACAAATTAACGCCTTCTTAAGATAGACTCTAAAGAGAAAAAAGTTTTCATTTCTCTAAAAACCCAACAATTGCATGTGGGCTGAAGTGTGCAGCACAATTCTTCCAGTATTCTTGTATAGACATATGAATTTGTATTTGATAGGTATGTTTCAGCCATTGTTACAGGGGTCATGGGGAAAACAAGGGATACTGGGTCACAACTATGTAGGCTGTAGTCATTTGCCTCTGATCTCCCTGGGTCTGTCCTACTATGGCTCTGCAAACTGCACCAAGTAGAACCCCTTCAGCACTTGACTGTCAGTGGTAGTGATGCCCCTTCAGCACTTGACTGTCAGTGGTAGTGATGGTGTGCAGTCACAGGCTTCTCAGGGAGGTTAGTGTGGGGGTAGATCAACCTCAGCACTCAATAGACTTTTAACAGCATTGCTTGTGAGAAGTTCAATAATACTCAATAAATCCCAATGCTACACACAAAAAATGTATCCAATACTCATAGTTTCTAGTGTGGGCTACTATTTCCAGGTACAGATTTTCCCTCAGATTGACACTCTGCATCTTTTAATCCTAAATTTACCATGTTGGGGGTCTAGACTCAGCTGCAGAGCTCCCCTCCTTGGCCTGGTAGGCATTAGCAGTCATTCAGTCCCTCAGAGGTTATCTTATCAACAGTTTGTGTCTGCTGCAAGCCTCACTCTGTCCTCCCAAACTTCAGGCTGGTCCTCCCACTTGGTGTGAAGACGGCTATTGCAGGTGAACCAGGTGGCTCCCCTGATTTCTCAGAGCTGTCGCAAGCCATGCAGCATAGCCTGGCGGCAGTAGCAGGTGTACTGCTGTCTCGAATTCGCAGACCTCTTCCAAGCACACTGCATCATTTTGATATTGAGCCCCCGAGATTGTGACAGGACCTCCTTCCTCCTGGGAGTTGGCAAATCATCAGGTCTGTCCTCCTGGGTGTTGATGTGGTAATGCAGTCTGCTTTCATTTGCTAGTGTGGGATGATCGATGAGTCGCTTCAAATTGCGACAGTAACAGCGTAGGGATGTATGACGTTACAACGCACACTTTTACAACGCATGCACTTACAACGCATTTTTTACAACGCATAATCCATTACAACGCATGACATTACAACGCATGACACTACAACGCATTTTTAAAAAATACCTTTACAACGCATTTCCATTACAACGCATACTACCTTTACAACGCATACCATTACAACGCATAATATTAAATTACATTTAAGGTAAGTATTAGATAGTATAGGGCTAAAAGTTACTTTTCTAACTCCAGGGGGTGCAACAGTAGGGTAAGTGTTGGATAGTATAGGGGTAAAAATTACTATTCTAACTTCAGGGGGTGCAACAGTGGGGTAAGTGTTGGATAGTATAGGGGTAAAAATTACTATTCTAACTCCAGGGGGTGCAACAGTAGGGTAAGTGTTGGATAGTATAGGGGTAAAAATTACTATTCTAACTCCAGGGGGTGCAACAGTAGGGTAAGTGTTGGATAGTATAGGGGTAAAAATTACTATTCTAACTCCAGGGGGTGCAACAGTAGGGTAAGTGTTGGATAGTATAGGGGTAAAAATTACTATTCTAACTCCAGGGGGTGCAACAGTAGGGTAAGTGTTGGATAGTATAGGGGTAAAAATTACTATTCTAACTCCAGGGGGTGCAACAGTAGGGTAAGTGTTGGATAGTATAGGGGTAAAAATTACTATTCTAACTCCAGGGGGTGCAACAGTAGGGTAAGTGTTGGATAGTATAGGGGTAAAAATTACTATTCTAACTCCAGGGGGTGCAACAGTAGGGTAAGTGTTGGATAGTATAGGGGTAAAAATTACTATTCTAACTCCAGGGGGTGCAACAGTAGGGTAAGTGTTGGATAGTATAGGGGTAAAAATTACTATTCTAACTCCAGGGGGTGCAACAGTAGGGTAAGTGTTGGATAGTATAGGGGTAAAAATTACTATTCTAACTCCAGGGGGTGCAACAGTAGGGTAAGTGTTGGATAGTATAGGGGTAAAAATTACTATTCTAACTCCAGGGGGTGCAACAGTAGGGTAAGTGTTGGATAGTGTAGTGTAATATTATGCGTTGTAATGGTATGCGTTGTAATGGTAGTATGCGTTGTAATGGAATGCGTTGTAAAGGTAGTTTTTAAAAATGCGTTGTAGTGTCATGCGTTGTAATGTCATGCGTTGTAATGGATTATGCGTTGTAAAAAATGCGTTGTAAAGGTAGTGCGTTGTAAAAGTTGCGTTGTAAAGGTTGTTCCCCACAGCGTAGTCCTATTAGGCACACTTGTTGTCACTCCTAGACCATTTGCACAGAAATTTGTTTATGCATTCAGGATTCTTTGTCAGACAGACCCACTTCACTGTGGTCATGTTCTATTGCCCACCACCATAGTTAGCTCCTCCTGTAGGGTTGGTTTTCTATCTCCCTCTTCTTACAGCAGGATTCTCGAGGCTTTCCACACCAAGGAAACAAATCCTCTTTCAGATCAGAACCACAAATGATGTCCTCACCTTTAGGAAACTGGCAGTCAGGCAGACTTCATCTCAGATTGTAAAGTAGTCCCTGTGGAGCATCCCTCCTTGGTCATCGATAACTTTGAATATCACAACAAGTGAGTCAACAGCTCCCACTCTTATACAGGTTCAGCAGACAGGATGTGAATTCTCAGTCTGCATTTGGAGAAGAAGTTTGGGTAGGTTCTTCGTTCATGTGTCCTCCTCAGGCTATCTTCCAGACTTTCTCTAGAGTGACTCTCCCCACATCAGTGTGGTGTCCAGGTTGGAGTTCTCACAACAGAGACACAAAGGCTATACACAGTGATCAGGAAAATCACTCTGAGAACAGGAACTGCCGTTCCACCATTCATCCCCAAAAAGGCAGTGCTCAGAGAGAATAATAAGCTGCCACTCTGCTGCAACGGTCCCTCTTTCAATTTCTATAGGGAGCCCGTCTCCCCTTCCGCACTTAATTGTCGGGGTCTACTCTCTCCAGCCTCATGAATGTAAGCAAGACACTCTGAGGGGCAGATTTACAAGCCCCTTGAGACACATTTACGCCGCCGCTGCATCACTTCTGTGACGCAGCGGTGGTGTAAACCATGCGCCATGTTGTGCCTTATTTACAACGTGACGCATCTAAGATGATGCGTCACGTTGTAAAGCCCTGCGCTACATTAAACCTGCGTCAGGTTTAATGTATGCAGGGTTGGCGTTCCGTCGGAAAAAGCCTTGGAAAAGTGACGCAGTGAAATCTACAAGATTTCACTGAGTCACTTTTCCGACGCCGTCAAAACCCTGCGCCTGCTTGAAGCAGGCGTAAGGTGTGACGCAGCATGTTAGGTATGGGCAGCCCCTGAGCATTGCTGGAGTTGCATCGCGCTTGCGACACGACTCCAGCAATGCGCCACCCTTACGCCATCAGATGCGTCCCGCATCTGTTTATCCTTGCGCCACGATGCGCCGCATTGTAAATGCGGAGCACCTGTGGTGGCGCAAGGGTAAACTTGCGTGACGCATTTTACCTGGCACATTCCTGCTGACATGCAGGGATGCGCCAGTCCTCGTAAATCTGCCCCTCAGTGTCTGGGAAAGTCACCTCATCTCCTTCTTGTGCATATGAACAGGCTAGAGGCTTTCAAAATTGAACCTGCAAGACAACCTTCACTCAGTCCCTCAGACACTCTTGATAGGTGCAACATGCAGATCACACACACACACACACACACATGCATACAAACATGCCCACAAGATAGCAGCGCGAGGATCTAGATTCTCCAGAAGCAGCAGAACTTTACACGAGTGGGCCAACAAACCACCATTCAAGTGACTGATGTAAAGGTCTGGTCACACTAGGGTTGCTAAAAGCATGGTATGCTGCTGCCACTGCGTTACATGCTTAAGTAAGTGACGGGGACATTGGACCTGTATCGCAAAATAGAGTGCGCCTGGTGCTTCCATCCAGGTACAGGACAGGAACAGGAATGAGCTCGCATCAAAGAATAGGCCTAGGTCTTTGTGCACACATTAAAAAAGAGTAAGGCTTGGGTCAAAAATCCCAAAACTAGGACATCATATACTTGCTGTGGGCACTTACATGACATTCCTTCCCCGAAGGGTATGCTTTCATTACACATCCTATGCTATATAGCACCCACAGACCTCTGTGAGGTTGAGTGTCACGTACAACAGCAGTTTAGAGTGGCAGTGAAAGGAATGACAGCAGAAACAGGCCAACTTCAATAGATATGTGACTCTGCACTGTGTTTCCCCCCTTGTTCAATACAGTGCAATGCAATTGCTTGCTGTTTAAGGGCACTACATTGCACTGACATTCATCAAAGTTATCCTTGATATCTTGTTTGAATTCATGCACTGTCATAACTACAGCTTATATTCTGTAATTCTTTATTGTAGTTGCTTCGGTCTTATCTCAGTAGATCACTTCTTAACAGCAGTGTTTTTGTGGAGAATGTTAATAGATATTATTAATCTAGCTAGAAACCTGAATCCCTTTTATGATGAACATACAAAGGGAGCCAGGGAGAGGAAATGAAGGAATTCTTCCTGCCCGCAGCATTATGTAACCTCTCTTTGCTGTATAAAGGGGCATAATCAAAACAGGGTACGCATTTCTATATTCATTTTGCTTTATTATTTCAGATCATCTAAATGTAAATTATATTTCACAGCACAAAGAAATAGAATTTTCTTTTCTGCAGAGGTCCTTGAACCATTACATATTTGAAACATGGCAATTTATTTCTTCGTAACATTTAATGAGGTACTGTAGCTATTTACCTTCTTATTATAACATGTGAAACATGTCAGATATATTACATGAACCCTTTCGATGGGGGGACAGGTTTGTTTCCTACATATCCACAACAAATAGTTCTGTCTTTTCAGGAGGAGGCGGAGAAGTCTGTGATCTTACAAAATAGACTGGCAGTTGGAGTCTTAATAGAAAATGTAGATTCTTTTCCCAATGAAATAATCCCAAAACTTGTGCCAAAAAGAAATGACTGATTATATTTAATATGATTGCATCATTGTTTTTAGGTATAGCCCTACCTGGAGGTAAGTGCCTTTTGAAATCTGCATTAGACAGAATCATTCATAATTTCAGGTGTTTAAACATGGTTGAATTAGGAAACATAATAATCACTTCAGGGCATATTTTAAAGACCTATCTTTATTTTAGAAGCAACACATTCTCTGCACAGGCTGCAAGCCTATGGAATTTCCTCCTGGCAAACACAAGAAATATCCAAGATCATTGGAATAACCAATCTCTTAAAAAACAAACCCAGCAACTTAAATGTCAAGCTCTGTATTATTTACTTGTCCACTATGTGCACTCAGTAACAGATCACAGGATAAGTGCACCACTCTGGTCATCACACACATTTCCAGGCCATTCCTGATATGCATGGGCCGCACTGCGAATTAACATCTTTCCAGAAAACAGATGTGAATATGTAGTCTGTGCCTCAACCAATATTGTGGTGTGGTGCCTCATTGCGGGTAAGGAGAGCTATATCAATGTTGCTGTAATATAGTTACATTTTCTCGTGGTGGATTACTATGCAGTAACGTTCTCTCTTCGCCGTCCAACACTGAGGGTGAACACAACCTAGAACAGTTACATGTCCACTCCCACAGTGCATAGGGTTGTATTGCTCTCTAATTTGGTTCACTCCATATGACACCTACTAACAATTTACTCTTTGGCTATTTCAGAAGGCATCATAGAGTGGTTTTAGCAGTATTCCAGGTGCAAACGCAACATCAAGTGACATAATGCTGGAGATGTTCATCTGTGATGTGCGTGTCCAATGATTACTGAACAGTCTAGATAAAATGATGTTTCTAAATTTAATATAGGTGGTGGCTATTAAGCCAGCTGACATGTACATAGTGAATTTGTTCTGCTAGTCACCCAGCAGATGGATGACATAGTAGAGATTGTTTACAATTGGACCGGCAATCTTTGAGATAACAGAGAAACTTCCCAATGTACGGCTGGATAATTAGTAGACATTATGCACTGTTTGGCCAGTGGCCGTGCAAATATCAAGGAAACTTCATATGTTATCCAGCTGCTAGATAAATAACAGTAACTATGTTATATTTCACTGGCAGTGATGCAAGTAGCAAATAAACATTACTATTTACCTGGTCTGTGAATAAATAGCAGTCTCTATGTACTGTTTGGTGGGTAGTCAAAGAAAAAGAAACATAATTATTCACCTAATCAGTGGCTAAGTAGGAAATATTAAACAACTTGTGTAGCAGACATTCAAATAGCAAAGAAACTTCACTCGTTACCCATCTGCTGCCAAAGTAGCAGACATGAATGGAAAGCCATGAAAACAGCAAATAAACTTCATTATTTACCCTGCCATTGGCTGAAACGCAGAAATTATGCACTATTTGGCCTGCGGAATTTGAAACAGCACAGAAACATTATTGCTTTTACCTAGGTGCTGTCTAAGTAGCAGATTTATGTACCATTTAGATGGCAACACTGCAAATAGAAAGAAACTGCATTATTTATCTATTGGCTGACTAAATAGCAGAAATTATGTACTGTTCGGCTAGCATCCACGCAAAGAACAAATAAACTTCACTGTTTACCTAGCTCTCAGCTAAATAGCAGACACTATATACTATTTCAGTGGCATTCATGTAAATAAAAGGAAACATCACTATTTACTCTGGTGTCTAAACAGCAGAAGTTATGAATGATTATGCCTAAATCAGATTTCAGGCATCCACCTCTTTTTTGCAAGCTAGTGGTAAAACGTACTGAAATGTAATTTGTACTCAAATAGCAGAATCTAAAGGTCCCATAAGCCATTTGTGAGAAAGGGGATTATTAGTTGGGTTGCATGGTAATAATAGCACTTGTTTGGTTGAGTAGGTTTCAGTCATTTAACGTGAGCTCAACCCCTTGTAGCTATGGCAAAGAGCAGACAGGCTTAGCTGAAGAAAAACGTGTAAAGCATTTAGAAGTACCAAAACAGTTAATTTGTCAAAAACACAATTTGAATTTATACAAATAGGGAATATTTTAATTAACAAAATTATACCAAGATTCTGCAATGTTGGATGTAGGTAGAGAGGTGCACTCTGGGATTTGTTTGCAGAAGGGCATACAGGAACTGCTGCATAAGTAGGTAGATCTACCTCAGTGATCTTTTTCCCTATTAATGAGGGAGGGGCCAGAAGTCACCCCCATCCACAGGCTAGTGCAAGGCATAAATGTGGCACCCATGGGAACCTTATTCAAAACACTACTGGAGTTGTGGAATACAGAGAAGAACTGCACCCGCTCTTGTGACCTCTGACTTTCATTTGCTCATAGAATCAAAGCATACGTATGAAACATTTATCGAAGGCCACAGCGTTGCCTCCCTAACTGTGCGGGCAGGTGAAAACAGTACTTGTGTGCAACAAAAGGCAAAGGAATTAACTGTTACCAGATAAGCGAAGCCCGGTTCCATTTCGCAGAAACCTTGATCATTCAGCATCAAATAGCTACCTTTCGAGAGCAGCTTGAAAGCCAGATGAATAACATCAACCAGAGAAACCTTCAGATAACAGGACAAGTTCACAACTGAAGCATTGCATGCCCCATGAAGTGAAATTATGTCAGAGGGCAAGAAAACAACCACACAGTATAATTCGGTCTAGCATATTTATAAAAAACAACAAGAATATATGTACACTTCTTTTCAATCAAAAGCGCAAATATTTGTGCATTGTGTCCCCAAGTGAAAAATGGAACCAACAGAAAAGTGAATACATAAAGTGAATGATTATATACAGGGTTTCCATGAATTCTGAGAAACGGCCATACAAATATACTATTTCAACAGCATAGGTACACAATAAAACATGCTGGATAATGGTCCGTTCTCCGTGCTTGTCGACGGCGTTTCAACCCTTATATGTATGTGGGGTCTCTTCAGGACTGACGATGTTGGGACATCTGGGTTGTGATGTACGCAGCCTTGGTGAAAGTAATGTGCCACAGTGAAAGGGTGAAAATGAAAACTCACATGAGGACCCAGCCGGGATCTCAATGTGAGGCAAGGCAGGCACTTCTGGATAGGATGAGGCCCGTTGGCTCGTTGATGAATGCGCTGCAGCCGTAGCGGTGTAATTAATCCTTTGTTGATACAATGACATCGCACTGGAAATACAGAGTGTTATTTGGCCGGACAGATCTCCGTGTATAGTGCGGAAGCCACGTGAGTCAGCTCCGTGATTTTGGTACGATGACATTGTCAGTCCTGAAGAGGCCCCACATACATAGAAGGGTTGAAACGCCGTCGACAAGCACAGAGAACGGACCATTATCCAGCATGTTTTATTGTGTACCTATGCTGTTGAAATAGTATATTTGTATGGCCGTTTCTCAGAATTCATGGAAACCCTGTATATAATCATTCACTTTATATATTCACTTTTCTGTTGGTTCCATTTTTCACTTGGGGACACAATGCACAAATATTTGCGCTTTTGATTAAAAAGAAGTGTACACATATTCTTATTGTTTTTTATAAATATGCTAGACCGAATTATACTGTGTAGTCGGTTTCTTGCCCTCTGACATGAATGCACCCTTTATATTGCGATTGTGCATAAATATTGCTTAAATAAGTTTCTATAGTCCACAGGAACCGCTGTTTCTTATATTAACCTAGTACCCTGGTTCCGCTGTGAGTAGGGTTCCCTTGTTTTTCCCCTTGGCCATGAAGTGAAATGGCCTTCCACACTAAGGATCCACTCAAAGCATGATCGCATTTGGAACCGCTAAGGAAAACTTGTGTGTCCCTATTCCTTCATCTAAACATGAATGGTAATTTCCGGTATTCATGCACATGACCTTCACTTAGAGCTTCATATCTGCCTACTTGGTGGTATTATAGACAATATTGGAATTGGAAAGTTGTGAATAATAGGGTGAGGTAACCATGGATTATCCAGTCTGTCTATGTTTCTCAGCCACGGTGAAAGGTAATTGGTCTAACTTTTCAATCTGCAACATGGTATACTGTGCATCTCTTCGTGCCATTAATATCTGTCTTTCAGTCAGTTTGTATGCAGACAACAGACTCATGATGTTGATGTAATGCCATTGCACGTGGCCAGAACTTAATGTTTGCAGTGTCCAGCTTAATAATACAATGGACCATAGTTGTGGTTGACATATCTTGTTGTATTATGTCAATTGCAGAAGATATTATGTTGCCCAGTGAATATATTGTGGATGTTAATGTGGTCATACCATTGTCAACCACAGCCTAAGCCTTTTCCAAATCAACACTATTAATCTCACTTAGTCTCTCAGCAGCTTCCTGTAGAGAAACTTTCCACACCTCATTGTATATTGCACGCAAGAAGCGCTTTTGATGTGGGTTCTGGGGACCTAACAAGAAATCCCCGAGATCCATGTCACCAGAAAGAAGGGACAAGTTTTCTTTCACCCGAGAAATTGATGAGATTTTTAGCCAGTCGAGGCACAACTTCCCAAAACTATATGATGGCATCATCCCCAAGTTTTCTGATTGTACGGATCGGTGATCAGGCCTATTTACTTCACACACTTTGGCATTACCCAAGAATCTAGACTAACTCACATTAGTGTCCACAGGTCAAACCAATCATCACTTCCAATTTGGGTCTGATGAATTGTGAGAACCATTTCGTATCATGGCATCTAATGTATCCTCGCAAAACCAAAGGGTATGATGGAGTGTTGAACATTACAAGCACTGACCCCAGTCAACTGATCTGGGTTTATTCCATCATCATTCTTTAGCTCACTCCGCCACCACAGTTCAGATATGGCCATATGCACATCAGTCTGACCCTGTGCCTCATGGGAACAGTCCAGCCCTAACTGTCAAGCCATTGTCTTCCCTGGACCAGAAACAAGCATCCTGGGACCGGTTTCTGGCTAACAGCCGTCATCAGCCAGGCTATCTTGAATCTAGTGGCAAAGTGAGCAAGGGACCCACATCTGGGCATACCCTGCTAACTTAGGGCGAACAAAGCAAAACCAAAGGGGATGATGAATGGAGTGTTGATTAAACCCAGATCAGTTGCCTGGGGGTGAGTGCTTGCAGTGTTCAGCACTCCATCCATCATCCCCTTTGGTTTTGCTTTGTTTGCCCTAAGTTGGCAGGGTATGCCCAGATGTGGGTCCATTGCTCACTTTGCCACTGGATTTAAGATAGTCTGGCTGATGAGGGTTATGAACCCGAAACCGGTCCCGGAATGCTTGTTTCCAGTCCAGGGAAGACATGGCTTGGCAGTTTGGGCTGGCCTTTTCCCATGAGGCACAGGGTCAGACTGATTTTCATATGGCCATGTCTGAACTGGGGTGGCGGAGTGAGCTAAAGAATGATGATGGATTAAACCCAGATCAGTTGACTGGGGGTGAGTGCTTGCATAGTTCAACACTCCTTCCATCATCCCCTTTGGTTTTGATCTAATGTATCCTCACCGTATTGTGTAAAATGCTGCCAGTGCTCAAAACATGAGAATGAGGGAAAACGGGGTGTGTTCAAGTCCTTCAACCTGGCTAGTCCGAGACAGGAAGTTTGTTGCACTGTTTTATTCAAGAGAATTATTTGGTGTGGTAGGAGGCATGCTCTAAACAAGGCCTCAGTTCCCTGAACCTGCCAATCTTTTGTCCTCCAGACAGAGTTTTTGTCTGTGGTGTATTTCCAAAAGTTGAAACCCTGAACATACACCTGGAAAAGAAAGAAATTAGATTATATCAGCTTAGTGTTAGTTAGCATATATTTCTTTGCAGGTATAGGTACAAGCCTATAATAGTAAGATGCTTGGTTTGATGTGTCAAAACTAGAAAAGTAAGCAAACTTTTGTGCAAACCTTTTTGAACTACCAGTCTGTGGTGTTGGACAGTGTTCCCATGTCATGTAGTTCCCATTAGGTGTAATTGTAAACAGCACGTGGGATAATTGCTTTGTGTAAAAAATTGGTGACCACAATGTTGATAGCAAAACATATCACCGTATTTATTGAAACACATCATACAATACTTCAGAAGAAAACACAGTATATGTCTCTAGGGGCCATACTATCACGAACGGCGATAAGATTATCGCCGCTTTAGCGGCAGGAAACTGCCGCAAAAGCGGCGATAAGGGGCTTGTTAATATGCCCTAGAGAATTACAATAGAAGCCCAGGTTTGTGGTCCTTCACACCAGAACCTGGGCTTCTATTGGAATTCTCTAGGGCATATTATCAAGCCCCTGCTCGCCGCTTTAGCGGCAGTTTCCTGCCGCTAAAGTGGCGATAACGTTATCGTCGTTCTTGATAATATGGCCCTAGATCTTTAACATATTATGTACTGTACCAATGTCCCGATCATCAGAGAATGTACCAGAGGTGATGATATAATTTAGGGAAATATGGTATTTGTAAAAATTCTGTAAAACCATACCCATCACACGATACCCTGTCCCACACTATTCCTTCCGGAACTGGAACTGCTGTAATGTTCACCAGGGACAGGTCCTTTGTTCACAGTGCGATGATGCATGTGGTTTCATTGCCAACTTCACAAGTTGTACTGCAGATCGTTCTGGGAGATAGTGTCATTTCAGAAGCAGGAAAAAGACAGTCACCAAACCAATCCAGAGGATGAGGAATAGTAATCCAATTGCAATCCAGAGGTGTAACCAAGGAGCAACAAAGTATGTATTTTTCAGCCAAAGATAAAGAGCACGGATTTGTAGCTTGAAAGGAAGAGGTGGTGGCAATGGTGGCTCAGGTTCAGTTGAATCTGTTGAGAAATCGTCATAATCCACGAAGTAGCCAGAAAACTGTCCAGTCAATTTTTGCAAGCTCTGCAGGTTTTGCAGAACTGTGAGATGACTAAATCTGTGGCATTTTCATGTAGACGTAGTCAATTTTCCACATTGAAATTTGTGTTTCTGTACTCGTTGACTGAACAGTTGTTGATGTTTCAACTGGAAGAAGAAATACTTCTTTGTTTTTTACAGTTTCTCTTTGAAGAGGGGAATCTTCCTTAGTTATTAAAGCTTCCATCTAAACTTCTTGAATGGTAGCGAGAGGATTGCAGCGGCTAACTAGGAGCCCATGTGGCCTACTGTTGAAAATCGACCATATAGTGTGGTTTGATCAGATCAATGGAGAAAAACCTTTTGTCTCGCCGACCGGCAAGAGCCGGAAGAAGTGCAGTTCTGGTACCTTTGACAGACAGGACAGGAACAAGTGCTCTGTAAGATGGCCCAAATTCTTTCTTGTCCACAATTTTTTCCCTGATCAGATACCCAATCTTCGGGACCCAGCTGGATCTTGCCAGAACAACCATCACTTCCTCAGTGGCGGTGCTTTTTACTTGGACGTTGCTTTTTGCACCCCAGAATTCATTTAGTTACTGTAAAACAGCCAAATGTTCATTGATGTCAAATGGTGTTTCCACCACCACTGTGCTGACATTATCGAGGTCTGGGACCCACATTCTCACTCCAAATAGGATTTCATATAGAATACGACCACTCTGGGATTTTCTTTACATGCTATTGAGTGCCCTCTGGACGCCATATAAGGTATTAACCCAACTGCTACTTGAGCCTAATACCCCTGCTGTTAAGGACTACTTTAAGTCACAGTTTTTCCTCTCAACTATTGAATTTCCCTTGAGATGATAGGGGGAGGAGTACCGCAAGGCCACACCCAATCTTCCCATGGCTTCTTTGTCAGCCGGAGAGCTAAACGCTGGACCCTGGTCAGAATGTAGTGTGACAATTGCATATATCCCGATGAAGACTCACTGATCCTTTGCAACAGTTTAAGCATCATCCGACCGTTGCAGGCAAATCCTCAGGCATCTGGAGCATGAATCCACCGCCACCAAGTTGTACTTGTAAGACCTTTCTGAGTGTACAGGGTTGCGGTGATCCAAATAAACAACTACTAGAGGCTTGTCTGAAATCAAGAGAGTTGTTTGTGGAGGATGTGCTATGGCCGAGCCCTTCATCTGCTGGCTGATGTCACATCTAAGGAAAAAGTCCTTGTTCTGTTTTGTTAGACTTTGCCACTAGTAGGGCTGCTTCAATAATAAAATTGTAGCAGTAATTCCTGTGTGTGCTGAACCCAGACTCTTATGTGCAGCTAGTATTAAACCCAATCTGCGATCAGTGCTTGGTATGACTCCATCCCCACTCCTGGAATCTGAGCATACAGTATGTTTTGTGAATTTAACATGTAGGAGTACTTGAGTGAAAAGCCTTTCAGCAGTTGTGTGTCATTGCGAGCAGCACTGACAGCCACCATGATGTCTCTGTCTAATCGCGTACTAGAACGACTGATTGCAGCACCAGCAGCAGTGTGAACTATTGCCTTAGTAGCTACCTCAGCAATGGAATTCCCTGCAACGTGAACACCAACACGTTGATGGCTCAATGTGTGGATAACATGAGCCCAATGCAAGATTTTTCTCAGCTTCATCACTTGTTCCCAAAGCAGCTTTTGCTTGATTGGAATCTCAAAATCAATTCTGGCCCCAATAGTGAAGGTTTTCATTATGGGATACTGGACACAGTAATATGAATCACACACTATAATTGTGGGGACTCCATGATCCGTATTTTGTAGTGTCATTATCAGGGCTTTGAGTTCTGCCAGCTGCGCTGTACAGTCCCCTGTGAAATGCATATTTGTTTTTTCAGGATGTAACTTTCCGTCATGCATGCGCCCCTGTACGATTGAGCACATCACATAATATTGGTGTCTTGTCCCTACGGCGGCAGGCCAAGCAGACCCATTAGTGTATATGATATGGTTATATTGATCTAGAGGCATTATTTCATTCGACAGAGGATATGCCTGTGTTTGTAATGTAGAATCTAATCTGTAGTCTACATCTGTTGCAGTGAGAGAGTTAGCCCATTGTATCCATCTTGGATGCAATGCTTTGGCATTTGGAATGCTCGCTTTTGTAACAGCCTCTGTGGTGGGTACAGGGGTAACCGCAATAATGCACTTCCCCTGTGCTAGTGCTCTCTCTCTCCCCACAGCATTCTACACTGCTGTGAGAATTTTTTCATCAGGTGCAAAACGCATTTCAGCATTTGTGTACAAATGTAATTTGTATGCAGGTTGTGTTTACACATGTGTGTAAAGGTTTGGAAGCTATCATATCAGCTTGTACAGAACGTAAAATGTTTGTATGCTGCTGTTTCCAATGGTTGATTGAAAAATCAGATCTGATTAAGCCGTAGAATAGTTTTATCCATTCTGCATTATCCAAATGTATGTTCTGCCAAAATTTCCAAATCCTAAAGTAGATTTAGTCTTTCCAGAATAATTAGCGGTTGGAACAACACACATTTTTCTACAAAATGGACTGCAAGGCTTTTGCCTTCACTTGACAACTCGTATCCCAGAAACAGAAAATTGAAGTGGGTAATTTTTGATTTTTTTAAATTAAATTTGTAGCAAACCCTTTAATTATATGATCTACTCTGTCCAGGTGTTCCATTAATCCATCGTCCTTCAGATTAGGCCTGGGCTAAAATTCTGTTCTGCTCGCGGAAATAGCGATAATTTGACATTTTCGCGTTCCGCGGAGAGCGCAAAAATGTCAAAATTTCTGCAATCCGCATTTTACCGGAAATTTTTTGCTTGCTCGTGCTGTAAAATAATGCATTCTCATGTGCGCGCGATTGCCTTACATGAATCCCCGCGTTCGCCGACAAGTTTTCCTGATCCGGTCGCGTTCTCCACGAGATGTTGGATTGTTGGTATCCATTTGCGCTGTCTCGCGACAGTTCGCGCCCGCAGTAACGTCATTCGTCACGCGATCACGTCTTTCTTCTGGCGATCATGCACCGTGAGAAAAGTGAAAACAAGATGGCCATGCCCGTGAGCAACCGCATGCGTAAGTTGGCGAGCCGCGACCACGCAGAAAATACCGCGAACGGGCGGCAAAAAAGTTTCCGCATCTTCGCGATATTTCCGCGTGTTTGCGGAGATTTTTAACATTTTCGCGATAATTTGCGAAAGTGAATTTCGCAAATTCCGCCCACCCCTACTTCAGATAAACGTCATCTACACAGGACAATGCCTTCTCATCAAAATTTTGAAGTAACTCTCTCACTGTGGCTGAAAACAGCCCAGGGCTACACCTATACCCTTTGGGTAAATGGCAAAATTGTCGCTGAGAGCCTAGCACTGAAAATGCTATAAAATATCTGCTTTCAGGCGCTATACTCTGGCACAATGTTATTCATTAGTGCAGCACTGTGTGCATTTTGTACTGCAAATGTGCTTAGATGCCTGTAGTCTAAAACTAGACACTATGAATTGTGCGGTTTCATTACAGGAACCAAGACATTATTCATGGATGAGGTGCAATTTTCCATTACACCCTTGTATTAAAGTTGTTCTAGGGTTTCCGCAGATCGTTTTTTAGCTTCATGTTTTATTGGGTATTGTCTCTGAGGTGAAGGAGTTGTTTTTAATGGGATTTCGTAATGAGGTGACCCATCATACCACCCAACATGATTGGGGTATAAAGCAGAAGCTAGCACTAATGCCCACTCCTTGTCATATGAATGTTTAATTGATTCTGGAATGAGGTCAGAGAAAGCAGGTAAAATTACTGTTTATCCCATTGGGCATTCCATTATGAACTCAGGTGGAGAGTCTCTTTCAGTCAAAAGGATAACATAACCATATGTCAACTTCTCCCAAAAGGGAGCCTTGATGTTCCTGGGTATGTCCCCATTGGCAAGCAAATTGTTCATATCCAGTGTTTTTCCTGTAGGCCCAGAATTGAATTTGCTGCAGACTGGTGGGAATCTTTCCCATTACGGCATTCAGCATTTGCGGGCTGATACCCGTAGTAGCCAATTGTGGTTGTGCAGCCTGAGCAGTCCGCAAAGGGTTAATTGTGAGTGTTCACATTATGAACTATGTAAGATTTATGTTAATCTTCACTAGATCTTCGTATAGTGTACTTAATTCTTATGCATCTACATTAGCAAAATTAGGATGCAGTGTATAAGCAGCTAAGAATGGCCATGTCACTCCTTCTTTACTGAGCAAACCAAGTCTCACATTTGCTATGGTGTGGTGGAGGGCGCCTTTCAACAAATTGATGTGTTCTTGGTAAGGTAATGGAATTTCTATGTCCACATATGAAATGTATTTATCTGGTCACCAAGGGGCAATACTTCAAAGTAAGAGATCCCCCCTGCAGCTCCTCCTGGGGGCTTTCATTTTACACCCCTTCTTGCACCACCTCCCTCAGGATTAAGGTCTTAGGCTTTACGTTGAAGAATGTTCGCAGTGAGGAGGTCATTTTTACCTTTTGCTCCGGTTTCTTACGTGGGTATCCTTCCTCCTAGGTGCTGTTTTTTTTAGCAATAACCAAGGCTAATGAGGAGTAAATAACCTCACATCTAGTTTTTACTGCCTCTGGTCCATTTTTTAATCCTGAGGAATAATCCAAAGAGAGAACCTCTCTAAAAGACCTTCTTAACACATATCTAGAAGCCTGTCACTATGAACCTGGTTACTACATCCATAAAACACAGTGTTTTTAGCCCCAGAACTCAATCCCGTTCTAACCACTTGAGCTCTTACCGCAGATCATAGAGTCTCGCCCCAGTACAGGCTTCGTTCAGCAGCGTAAACCTTTTCCTTCTCCTCCGTATCTTGCTATAGTACAGGTTGAGCAACATGGGTAACAGGAGTCGCCAATTCAATTCCACTCTCCCTCGAGCTCCTGGTACTGCCACCTACTCCCTTCCCCCAGAAGATGATCCTTGTCGCTACTCTGCGACTTCTACGGAGGTTTTGCGTGGCTTTTATCCAGCGCGGTTCCCTCCCCCAAGGGCTCTCTGAACACGCCATGGATACACCACATCAGCGCTGATGTAGGGACCAAACAGCGGAGTGGGATCATCAACTGACCAGTAAGTTCCTTCTCTTTTCCTCTCGCTAAGTTTTACGTGATTTTTTTATTCTCTAATTAGTAACAAACCTCACATTTTCCGACATTGTGTGCAGTGAGTGGTTGGAGTTCCTGCGACCAGCCGCTAGCCGGACATTATCAGTCCAAATAAGTTTCAAGTATTGCAGTAGAAGATCCAGTAGAAGACCCAGCTACTCAGCATCAACGAGGTTTGCTGGTAGCAGGAGTGTCTTGCATGGTGAAGGAGATTTCTGCTAGTGGAGGCCTTCAGTTAAACAGACAGCCAATGAAAGGTTCTGCAGTCTTGCAACCCCCCCCCCCCCCCTCCCCACCAAAAGAGCCAACAATAGGCCATTTGGTTGGGGATTCGATTCAGGGCCATATGTAGAGATCAAAAGTAGATTTGAAATCTCAGAACTGAACCAAAAGGAGATTCAGACAGTATGTGACTGGAGAAAAAGATGGACGACGTAGCAAACAGAACTAATATTTTGGAGGGTATGGTTAAGGAACTAAAATCTCTGGTAGAGACTAACAAAGATGATATCCACTATCTAAAAGTAAAAGAAGAAGGATACCAAGAGAAATTAGAGTTATTGGAAAACAATCAGAGGAGAAACAACCTCCAAATTTGCAAGTAGTAGAGGGTGTCATAGGGAGGCAATCTGAAAACATTTGTGACAAGTTTGCTCAAGGTAGGGCACAAAGCGATGATTCAGAACAGGCAATTATCAAGGATATCCAGAGGGTACATAGGGATCCCTATAGAACAAATCCTAATAGAAGCATACCTAGGAAGATCCTAGTCAGCTTTCACACCTACACCACAAATGCGTGCATTCTTTTAAACACTCTGAAATTGAACTTTTGAAATTAGATTGGATGTTTCCCAGATTACTTTAAATAAGCAGTGGGAATTGGGGAAAAGGTTGGACCCACTAAAAACGCTGGGGGCCACAGCCCAGCTGAAAGTTCCTGCCACTCTCGCAGTGATGTACAAAAAAAGGATGCACAACTTCAGACGATAAGAAGAAGTTGATGAAAAAAACTATTACAGGTACCAGCTACTGCTACTGTCCGATTTAGAGCCAATGGCTGGTAATAGCTGAAATCAAGGACATTTTTCAACTCCTCATCCTTCTCATTACTTGTTTTCTTTCTTTTTTATTGACTTTTTGGGTAGTCTAGACCTTTATTTTGTGGCACAGGGTGCATTTCTGTGGATGCATTCCCCAAGGCCATCGGCCATAAGGGAGCATGGAATGGCTCTCCATTGGTGTGGGGATAGGGATAGAAGTAGGGACACTGGGTGGGAAGTATTTTGGCAAAAAAGAAAAAAATAGCCTCAGATGCTACAGGTTTGTTTAGAGGCCCGATAAACTGCTACATATCTTTGCCATGGGCACTCTCTCTTTTTATGTTTAAATGGTTGGGGATATGTCAACCCACATCAAAATTCTATCTTGGAACATCAATGGGTTGCGGGAGAAAGGAAGAAGAGAGGGGCTTTTGCAGAATCTAAAAGACGCTCTAGTTCCCATCATTGTTTTGCAAGAAAACCATTTAACTGAGAGAGCGTGTATAGAGCTGTTTAGATCAAGGAAATTGGTGCAGAAAGTGGTGTTCACAAGTCATTAGACTAACATAAAGGGGGCGGCTATATTGATAATCATCCAAATATAAAAGGTCAACTAGTAACAGTGGTGGCGGATAGAATAAGAAAGAGATGGGAGGTTATTAAGATATCTCATTTTGAGTGTGGAGAAAACTGTGGCAAGCTGTTAGCTTGGAAAACCAAGGTAGATAAAGCAAGAAATATTATAAAATAAATGGGATATTGCTAAAAAAAATGGCATTTCAAATTTTCTTTAACAATCTATAACATGAGGATTTAGTGACAACAGAGGAAGGGGTGAAGATCGGGTTGAATCAAGATGATCCAGTGAAGATAAGTGAAGATAATAATGCCTTTTTAAATAGCACTATAACCCCCCTGGAAATTAGGCAAGCAGCTAAGTTTTGAAAACCAGGTAAGGCAGCAGGCCTGGATGGTTTACCACATGCGATATATAAAGCTCTAGCAAACACTCTGGTGCCAATCCTGAGAAAATTTGTTTGGGGAGATATTTGGGAAGAAGTCAGCGATACCTGAAACATTGAATGAGACCACAGTGACATTAATTTTGAAGCCTGGGAAATGCCAGAGAAATGTCAAGTCATACAGACAATCTACATCTTAAATAGTGAATATAAGGTATTAACAAAACTTTTAGCAGAGTGGCTGAACTGCGTTTTTGGACTTTTCCAGCACGAAGACCAGAAGTGCTTTTCAAGAGGGAGGGGATTGTACAAGCTGACGTATAGCTTAAATGGGGCTATAGATCTTGCCACCATACATAAGGCACCTCTTGGATTAATAACTTTAGATGCCACAAAAGCTTTTGACCGGGTAAACTGGGCCTACTTAGAATCAATGCTGAAGCTCTATACCTTAGGAGAAAAGGTTTGCAGGACGCTGGCTTTAATCTATCAAACACCTTGTGCCAAAGTTAGTCTTAGTAAATGGGAATCTTACCTCCTCATTTAAAATAACGAGGGGAACAAGACATGGATGCCCTCCATCCCCGCTATTGTTCAATTTATACATTGAACCGTTAGCAAGCAAAATCTGAAACACAAGAAAGCTATACCTCCCTTTAGGTATAATAGTTGGGAAAAGAAGGTTGCCCTCTATGTGAATGACCTTATGATGTACACATCTGACCTTCTAGTGGCACTGCAAATAATCAGGAGAATGACTGGGGGGTTTGGTCAGGTAGGAGGATATTCCGTCAACAATCTTAAAACAGAAATTATACCTGGAATATGAGGGAAGAAATCAGCCTAGCTAAAAAGGAAATGACATTTTTAGGGATCAGAATTACACTGGATATTAAGAAACTTCCTTCTGTGTTTTTTTAAAATGTAATGAAAAAGGCCTGTAGTCTGATGATGAGTTGGACTCATTTACCCTTAACTATACTGTGAAGAGTAAATTTAATTAAAATGTCCATCCTGCCAAAGCATAATTTCCTATTTAATGCAACACCCCATACCCTTTAAGAATGAATGGCTAGAAAAATTGCAAGGCAGGATAAACATCCTTATCTGGGCCTCGACAGGAGTACAGATAGCTTGGAAGAAATTGCAGAGGAAGGAAGATAAAGGGGGCTTAACCTTGCCGGACTTACTGTTGCAGGGATTCTGCGCATATACAGAACTATGCACAGGAAACCAGGACCTCAGGGTGTAGTGGTGTACCAAAACCCCACCTTAGTGCCGGGAACCCCAATACGGCTAGCTATAGTGTCTCATTCGTTCTCCGTACTACAGCGAAGCTACCAATGATTAGACATCCTAGAACATGTAACTCAGATCCTCCCAGGAATCGCAGGAGTAAGAACGCACTTTTGCTCACTCACTCATACTTGTCCACAACATGAGACACTGCATAGTTTAAAATGTTTATTTTAACTAACGGGCTCTATGACGCAGTATACGAGCAAACAGTAGCAGCAAAATGCACACACAAGATAGTAAGCATTGTTACAATTCCATAGAAAATAAATGGGGATATCATTCTATAAAGATAGAGGAAAAAGGACTACCGTGCCTTGCCACCCCGTGCTAGGAACTAGTTTATTATAGAAATAGAAGACCTCTGAGCTTTGTCAGGGGGGACCCCATACTAGGGGTGGGCGGAATTGGCGAAAGTGACTTTCGCAAATTATCGCGAAAATGTTAAAAATCTCCGCAAACACGCGGAAATATCGCGAAGATGCAGAAGTTTTTTTCCCGCCCGTTCGCGGTATTTTCTGCGTGGTCGCGGCTCGCCAACTTACCCATGCGGTTGCTCACGGGCGCGGCCATCTTGTTTTCACTCTTCTCGCGGTGCATGATCGCGAGAAGAAAAACGTGATCGCGCGACCAATGACATTACTGCGGGCGCGAACTGTCGCGAGACTGCGCAAATGGCTACCAACAATCCAACATCTCGTGGAGAACGCGACCGGATCGGGAAAACTTGTCGGCGAACGCGGGGATTCAGGTAAGGCGATCGCGCGAGAATGTATTATTTTACAGCGCGAGCAAGAAACAAATTATCGCTAAGCTGCAGAATGCGGAAATTTTGACATTTTCGCGCTCTCCGCGGAACGCAAAAATGTCAAATTATCGCAATTTCCGCGAGCGGAACGGAAATTTAGCCCAGGCCTACCCCATACCTCTAGGTTTAGATGCAAAAAGTTCACATCTCCGTTCGAGCACAGCTCTTCCCTCTTGAAAGGTATTCCTCAAGTGCCTAACATGCATGTAATGCCTTATTAAAAGCACTTGATTTTCAGTAGTGCAGCTGTGTGTGTATTATGTCTAACATGCGTGGGACTGACCAAAGCAGATTAACAAGAGACATTGATTTTCGACCTTGAACACGATGCGCAGACGAGACTCACAGAGTACAGCACGAACCATAAAAGGTAGACGGTTCTCATGTGGACGAGCACAAGCACTGGTTTTGCGAAAAAAAAGTTGTGTAGAAACGTGTGCAAAAGCGGCAACATGGCAGCCAAGCGTGTACTAACATCTGCTTACTTAGCAATGTACGCAGTGAATCCCATATCCTCACTACACCCTCCCCTGGTCAGTCCATTGGATGTAAACATAGGACGAACACAGAGTTCAAGAAGCGTGAGCAGAGTACATCAGCGTCTATAGTCTATCAAAGTTGGAAAAAGATGGATGGCGGAGAGAAAAAAATCAACAAAACAAAATGTGATTGTAAATTGGGTGTGAACCTCTAGTTTGCCAAAAATGCCATTGAAAAAAGGCAAAGTTGTGCCAAGCTGGGTGCCAGCCATTTTAATCCATTAGAGTGTATGAGCAGTAAACAGCCACAGCCTCCAACAGAAACTCATTTTCATTGGTGGAAAAAAGAGATGCCATCCAATTCAGCAAGCAAAACGAGCAAGAATGATCATCATAAATCGGAGCTTCCAGGACCATCGTAGGTAAACTTGCGTGATATTCAATGTAGCCACGTTGTAGGAGATCCTGTGCAGCCGTGCAGATATCCCATTGTGCCAACACTCCAAGCATAGCCGCGCATCCCATAAAACCAACCCTGGAGTAGGGGTGGGCGGAATTTGCGATATTAACTATCGCAATTTATCGCGAAAATGTAAAAAATCTCCGCAAACACGCCGGAAATATCGCGAAGACGTGGAAGTTTTTTTCCCGCCTGTTCCCGGTATTTTTTGCGTGATCGCGGGTCGCCAACTTACCCATGCGGTTGCTCACGGGCGCGGCCATCTTGTTTTCACTTGTCCCGCCCTCTCGCGATGCTTACTTCCTGTTCCGGGTCGCGCAATGCATGTTCGCGCCCGTTCGCGGTCGATATTTCCTGTTCACGACCGCTTTTACTTGATCGCGCTGCTTTTTGCTTGCTCGGGGAGAAAATATCGCGCGAACTTGCGCACGTGGTTGCAATGGGCACAGCCATCTTGTTTTTCACTCTATTGCATGGTTCTGGGGCCTGATTTTGAATCCTCCAAAAATATTTTCAATCCTTTGTTTATAGCCACTTTTTTTGGATCTTTCTTACTTATTATTTCTCTAACTATTTTCCTGCTTCTATATTTTTTGTTTTTGTCTATTTCTTTTTTTGTTTTTTAGCTACTTTTTCTCTCTTTCTATTGCCTGCTATTTATTTCCTTTACTCCTTTATTTTTTTTACCTTTTCTTTCCCGCCCCGTCCCCAGAACCATGTCTAAGGGTAGGGCTGTTCGCCGTCGCAGCCAGAGCCGCGACCACCTTCCTTGCGGAAGGCGGCGCCCACCAGGGTTGCACGCACAGGCCTTATTTGGGGAGGTGGAGTTGGCTGCACTAATTTTCTTTGTGCAGCGCCCCCTCCCCTCAACCCTGGCAGCAGGTGGCAGCCCTGGGTCCGGGTACGGACTCCGGGAGCATGGGCAGCGGTGGGGGAAGGAGCGCCGGGCAGTGTCGCGCTTCTCTGGCGTCCGGCGCACCCAGGCGCAGCTGACGCACTGGTGGTCCGACATCCTGGACCGTGAGCAGGACCTGCTGGACCTGCTAGGAGTGGAGGTACCGGGGCTTGGTGAGTACCTATTTAATTATTACAACTTTGTGTCTGTTCTTCTGCTTTGTGTTATATATTGTGAATATCTTTTTTTCCTTCCAACCAGCTAGAATGTTGCTGCTTACAATACATTCCAGGTTAATAACATTTAAAAGTCTTCTGTGATTATGACACAGGTGCTCTTCTGCGCTACTACTAATCTTACTTGTTTGCAGCTTTGCGTTTGCGCTTGCTTAGCGTGATTCTTTACGAGTTTATTTTAGAGAAATTAAGTTACGTAATGCTACAGTGACTCTGGTCCAATCCTTACTTTGTCCTGTCACTAATAGATAGGGGCGGATTGATACTTAGGTTTAGGTACTTTGTATGAGCTTCTAATTTGTTAGTGATATGCGTGATGCCCCCTCACTCAGTTACGTGACGTGCTGCTAGTACGGCAGTCTTTATTAGAACCTTTTCTAGTTTGTTCAATGAGTGGTGGTAGGCTTAGCAGTTAGCACTAGCAGATCAGCATCAATCAATCAAACCAAAATTTGGTGAATACAAAAAATGTAGTCATGTGTCCTCCATGATTTGACCATATGCATTGTTGAGGAATACAGTGCAAATGCATACTTAATGTACAATTGGCATGCCTGGAATTGGTGGGCTAGGTTGGGTGGTACGTTGTACTTAGGCTTAGTTGTAACTTAGTATTCTGGAATCAGAATGGAAGACTGGATTACTGTTGATAAATAGTAACTTAAGTAGTCGAACTGCGAATCCCCCGATATTACTTGTTGACCAGATGAGATCGGTCAATTCAGTTATTGCAATTGTTGTTTATATAAGTGTTTTTTGACCGTTGTTGAAAAATATTGTATTTGTTTGACACCATCCATCAATGTTTGTCTTTTTCTTATATCTTTCCTGTTCATCAGCACCCAGGGGCAGACAGACAGGGAGTGGGCAGTCGGCGGGACAGTCAGAACACCACCAAGAGGACACCGCTGAGGGCTCCTCTGCTGGCCCCAGTAAGTCTTCTTGTTTTTAATAATATTTCTTATTCCATAACTTTTACTGCCCCATATTTTTCACGAACTATTGTTTGTTTCCAAATGCTATTTTTTTACCACCCATTATCCTTCGATCTGTACGGTTTCAAAAATCTTATCCCTGCCTCCGCTATGATGACTCTCAGTACTACATACTATCAGTCTGTCTGTACTGTAGTAGCTAGTCTTGCCCAGTTGGCCAGTGCCACTCTTTATGTGAAAGGTTGTAATATAAAACTCATATTCACCAGTAGCTCGAGCCATTGAGTCCAATCCTTTGGGTCGTCGTCTTGTACTACTTTTACTCTTATTGATCTTGAGTCTTTGTTAATCTTGAGGCTTTGAAAATTCACAGCAACAACAGCCCCACCAGATTTATTACTATTTTGATAGGATAGACTATAGGACATACTACTGTTGTAGGGACCTTGCACATACACAGACATTTGTACCAGAAAATAGGATGTTGGTGATGGTAGGTTGGACCTTCCTCGCACACCTCAATCAGAAATTCCGCACCCACCACAATTCCACTGCTTGACTATAGTACTGTCTTGTCATAACTATTAGGTCTCGGAACCCTCCCCCCCAAGATACCCAACAAGTAGACAACCCAGAACATAACACACCCAACCTCTCAGTCGTGGAAGCAATGCACATGCACATGCACACCCTTACTTTAATTTGCTCACTCGTGTAAGTTAGTCCACACCAAATACCACCAAGTCTATGTAAGTTCAAAATGTTTATTTCAAATTGAGAAGCTCTGTACACTGTTTTATTATAAAATGTAGCATCAACCGGAAAATCAATAACATTAAAACAATATACATTGTTACACTTATACAGTTGGGGATTAAATCATGATAACTGAACAGTGGTGGAAGGCAGCACCACCATCCCCTAGGAATTTAGTTTATATAAATTTATAAATGAATATGTGAGTGAAGGGACCCCTCACCTTAGAAGAACCTAGTACTGGTAGTTGTTGCATCATTCAGAAGCTCTGGTTCGTAGAAGGGAATCTTCAGTCTGTAATGCGAAAAATGAAATGGTGTGCGTTAGTATATTGCAACTTGCAAGCATTTCTCAGCCGTGCCAAAAAGTGTAGCATTTATGGTTAAGCAATATGGACTAACAGTAACAGTAGTACACCAGTATTTCCTAAAAAAGTGGCTTGTTAATGTTTTTGTTGACCGCTTGTACGCAGCGCGTAGACTAGACAGTAGCAGTGTGAGGCAGGTCATGTGGGCTCAAAGGTGTCTTATACAAGAAGCTGCAAGGTAACGTCACATGTGCAAAAATAAAAGACACACAAGTAAAATGGTAGCATGGCTAGGGCTAATTAAGCAAAGGCTACAATGATCATATATAACTATTAGTGTCTACTCTACTACTACCTGATTTGTACTAGTGATGTATGTTAGTATTAACTCATTTTTCAACCTTGCTACTGATCAATAGGGGGGAGGTGTATATGACGCCTAATAAATGTGTAATGTTTTCTAGGTGCACTACCGACCACCATTGCCGGGGCCAGCGAAGGCGACGCGGAGGGCGAGGATGCGGCAGTTGCTGCAGATAGCAACGGAGCAGTAGGGGGAGTGGCAGCACCAGTGGCAGGCGGTGGTAAGTTAGATTCATAATCCTTAACTATTGTTGAACTTGACAGTACACTCACTGCAAGGGTGTACTGTATGTATATGTATACTGTACAGTTGTGACTTAGGGCCCCATTAAGATGGTGGGTGTATTGCCCCCGCCGGGCCGGCTGGAATTCACTGCCGACACCGCAGGGGCAAACCTCCCGCCATCCCTGTAGACAAAATTCAGACCCCCCACATGTCGACCAGGCGGAAAAGGGTTCAATATGGCGGTGGTGTCTCTCTGAACACACCGCAAGCCATATAATTTGCATTTTGGAATGCCTTTGCGTGGCGGCATTGCCGTCCGCCACGAAAAGGCATGCAGACATTGCAGAGTATGCTTGGGGGCCCCCATGGAGGTTACGTACCTATGCTATGGTACCCCCCCGACTTTCAAAGCAAAACGTGACAGGCTCCGTACGGGGCCCGTCATGTTGTGCTTGGAAAAGCAGCACAACATGTATTTTTAGCATTGCTTTCGGCAACGCCAACCAGAATGTAAAAAAAATAGGATGCGCCCGCCACTGTGCCGGGCGCATCATCCTAATTAATTGTCCCCACGGGACCCCCACCCTTTTTAGCATGAGGATGGCGGGCAGACAAAGTACACCCGCTATCCGATGTCGTAAGTAAGTATGAGTTGTTGGTGACGTTTGACGAGTGAACTAGAAGACTAGAATTCCCTTTAATTGGCATAGGTGCGGGAGTATTGAGTAACCAATGGCCTCATCTATCTGATTTCAACTCCGCTTTGAAAGTTTTATGGAGAAGAGCACCTGGTGCACTGTTCAACTAAAAAGTGAAAGACGGGTGGAAGGAAGAAGGATGGGCGAGATTTTAATGTTATGTACTACTGTGCTTTATAGTGCTACTCTACCATGCCACTATGTATATACATAATTAACTTGTCTTACTGTTTTCCTAAGAGTATGTTTTACAATTGTCTTGTTTTTTTCTTTTTGATACACAGCTATTCCGAAACAAAATCGAAAGGAGTTGGCTGCCAAGGCACGGCACCGGAAGCTGGAGGCCATCCAGCGGGAATACCGCCGGCTGGTGGTCTTAGCCGAGGAGGAGGAGGAGACTGCGGCAGCAATTGTTGAAGCCTCCTCCAGTGCCCTGGGCCCCAGCCACCGCCCTCCAGCGGTACGGTGCCACTGTCTGGCGGCTGCCCGCCGCCACCGTAGTGCCATCTCCGGTGCCCCCCCACTGTGGCTGCAACTGCCGCGCCCTTAGACGCCGCATCGCCTCTTTAGAGGGCCAGATGCGCCAGATGCGTGTCCTCCTTGAGTCCCGCCCCACCACTTAGTCCCTGTCATCCTGTTCTGCCCCTTTTTTAATTCTTGTTTGGGTGGGTGGGAACTTGTTTGGGCGTTACGGACTTTTTTCTCCTATGGACATTGGTTGGGGTTAGGGAGGGTGGTGGGTCAGCTTTTGTGGGTTTAGTTTTTTTTTGTTAGGGTAAATTAAATATATTTTTCTATGTTACATGCAATGTTGTTAATGTTTTGTAGGTGGGGTAACTGTTTTACATCACACTGTTTCCTTGCTGGTGCATGGCCGCCCGTAGCCTGTGTTTGATTTAAATAATTGGCTGCCTGTATAAGACACAAACAGATAGATGCGACACACCTCACTCATTGACTTGTCCTTCTAGTACTTTCAGTCTGTCCTCTAGTCTATGCATTCTTTGTACTGGTGTGTGAAAATGAAATCATTGACAACATGTCCATTATTAATTCTGCCTCCCCCAAACTTCTCTCTTACCGGGGCTTGATGTTTATGTCCAACTGTGGCACAGCACTGGCTGCATGGTGAAGATGGTTTCCTTTTTCATACATGCCATGATTGGGGTGGTGGTGGTGGTAGCATAATAGTAGTAGTAGACACTGGCAGGGCGGCAGCATTTGCAAAAAAATAAAAGGAGACAGTCAATCACCTTTGAGAGACTGTTAGAGTAGTAGAATGAAGTACAGTATAGAACTTACCGAGCAACAATAATATGCTCAAATATTTGACAAAAAAACATAATGGTGGTTGGGATAGCCTACTAGACAGAGTTACAAACTATAGTTGTGTCGAGTCCCTTGACTAGGCCTACAGCCTAACAGTTAGTGCTGTATATGAGGAATGACAACAAACAAATCCAATCAATGCCGGCAATTCATGCTGAGGTATATGTTCCTTTGTTAAATAAAATAACCTCTGAAATATCCTACTCATGGGTGGGCAAGCAGAAGAAGATCATCGCTCTGCCTTGAAATTGAAGTAGTGTTGCTTTCACCACATCCGCCCCAGCAAGTGTGTGATTAAGTATTGGTGTACATTTAATTTAGTTACACCTCGACAATAAGTCACACAGCCCGAGGGAAGAGGGTTAGGGTTTGTTGAATGGATGGGAAGGGGGGTTTTGTGAAAGGTTTGACATAGAAAAACAGTATGCATACATAGACAAACAAACGACAATCATTGAAGACTACCATAACCATATGTTAAGGGAGAAAAAGGCAATGCATGCATGATGATGAGAGACCCGGATTACATACACTTCTAGTTCTTGTTCTGTTCCGGCCTTAATACTTTTACAGATAGCAAATAGAAATTTTAAATATTGGTAGGGAAGAATCGTAAACACAGAGCAAACCTAATGATGATAATAACAACTCCGAGAACACACTGTTGTAAAGATTGTATAGAAAATATTAATCAAAATATTTAAAAGAAGATAAAAGTGGATACTGTTACTGTGTTATCCTGGTCAAAAATGTGGACTGGATTTGCATCTCGGCATTCCTCTTCCTCCTCTCGTCCATCAATCTTAGGTGTGTCGCCTCGCCACTCGCCACTGCCCGGCTGGAAAAAAAAAGTGATTTATTGGTAAGGTAATTATGCATTGTAATGTTTTACAAAGTTTAGGGCAAGGCCCGGCCTGTAATTGTAGATGGAAAACCAAAGGGGATATTGAGAAAGAAAGTTAAAACAAATGCACAAGTTATGGTGTAGTGCAACAAGAACACTTTCCGAGGTGGCATGTATGCATCATCTCTACTACTCTAGTCTGTTTCCAGCATTGACCTTCAACAGTAACAGGAGAGAGCAGTCCCACAGTGCTTAGCAGTAGCACATCCTACGTTAACACTTTAGAGTCCTTTTTTTTTTCTCAAAGAGTTGGACAAACACAAAGCACATTATCCATTCCAAACATTGCATTTTACAGTTTCAGTTAGTAAAATTAATGCACTGCAATCATCCCACCGCTACACTCTATTCCACTTCTACACAGACATTTGTGTCTGCTGTGGTTGTTGTTGACGTGTTTACCTTTATGCTTTTCCGTTTTATGCCACTCATGAAACGTCCTCCTGACTTCATCATCATATCCGATACTTTTACTGACTGACTGTGAAGATCGGCCTGCAGTATAAGTAAAATTTTTATGACACAACAAGAGTAGAAATATAAATATTACTGACTTGAGTCATTCTTTATTGTGTACAGAAAGATAGTTTACTAGTACACTTTGACTTCACTTTGTGCACAACAAACAAACAACGAAAACACAAAGACCAATCGCTCAGAGTCAGGTGTCCAATGCATGCCATTAATTGTCATTACCTGTTCCTTCTCATCTTAAGTTAACGGGCCGTCTATTTCGCCATCATCATGATGGACGGGTCTGTTGTGTCAATCATACTCATTGCACAGATTGAGTGAGTCCCCTTCCTGTATTGAATTAAAAGCAATGTATCACCTAGCTGTAGGAGAAGTACAAATTTAATATTTGCAATAAGGGGACAATTGAATTTACCTTGCGTTAAGTTTAGTGTGTTCTGTAGAAAGTTGATTAGTGGCAGTGCACAATTACAGAAATTCATGCACAACAAACACAACGAAATCTAAATCATTCAGTCTGCGACTCTGCGTCCAATGCAAAGCATCAATCATTACCTGTTCCATCTTATTTTCAGTTAATGGCCAGTCTCTCTCGGCTCTGAAAGGAGGATAGCTATAGTAGTCATCTGATTCATGCTCCACTTCTTTTGGAAGGACTAGGAAAGTTTGAATTTGTTGTTACCATCATCCAATCATCATTCATGAGGGAAATGGAATTGAGCAGGAGATTCAGTATGATGGAGCGGAGGAGCTGGATTCGGAGGACTGTACTGTCAAATAGCAGACACCTGAAACTTGTATTTTAAATTAGAAGAGTAGAAGACGGTGGTAATGGATTTGTTGTGATTCACAAGTTTATACCTGGAACGACAGACACATAAACAAAGGGGGAAAAAAGGGAGGAAGACAGTAAGTGCAAGCCTAATTGTCAGGGAAGTATAGCTCGTCCTCAAACTCTGGGGGTTCAGCCAGTAGTAGGTAATCATCTGACACAATACTTCCGTCACCTGAGCCGCTGTCCTCATCTTCCTCCATTGCTTCATGTATTGTGTAATTCGGTGGTATGAAGTGCTGATTCATTTTGATCATTGTTAACCTCTCCACGTTTTTTGGCGATAGACTGGTCCTTCTCAATGTTACAATGGAACCAGCAGCACTGAAAACACGTTCGGAAGAGACACTTGCGACAGGGCAAGCCAGATAGCTTATCACCAGCCTGCTGAGCTGTGGCCATTCAGACCTTTTCCTATACCAATACTGCAATGGGTTTTGATCAATGTACACCTCTGTTGGGTCGTCCAGATAGGCCTGGACCATCCGCTCAATGTTCAGGGTTGCTGATGGTAAGCTTTCGTGCTGTTTTTTCTGTGCATCAGCACTGTGCTTATTAAAGCCTAACTTTAGATACCAATCCTGTAATGATAATGATTGTACTCGGCCTAATGATCCAGTTATTGTTTCTGTGGTCGATAGTGATGGTGAGTGTTGTGATTGTGATCCAAACGCACTGCCCTCAGCCGACGAAGTTGCACTTGATCCTGCATGGCCTGCTTCAGTACTTCTTGTGGGTTGATCTTGCGGGCTTTTAATTAGCTGCCGTTCGTTTTCCAACTTCCTGGCTGCTTCAGCGATACAACTTTTGTAGCGGGCAACATCAGTGTCGGAAAAAGCAAAGAATGTCTTCAGTGCTAATTTTGCAAGTGGATCCAGAATTGTGGCACAAATGTAATGTTCTTGTGACAAAATTTTATTTTGTATCCTTACATTTTCAGCTAAGCGCCGGAATAAGCTCTCCACCAAGTCATGGGCTTGCCTTCTGTCCTCTACACCTTTGTATGATTCAGACACATTATTCAGCTCATGCTCTAGCATTTGCAATAATGGGATAGCTTGGCCCATTGTACAGTCCTCCTTGCTGACTTCATGTGTGAAGACCTCAAAAGGAAACAGCATCTCAGTCAGGCATTTAATTAGGGTCCATTGATCCATCTCAAGGTTCATGCCTTTAACACTAGCATCCCCGCTTCTGTTCCAGACATATTCATGGAGTGACCTGTACTGTTCGTACAGACGATCAAGCATGTAATACGTGTTGCCACCTCCTGGATGAGTGCCTTGACTGGCATCCTTTGTTCACATTGGATGATCCTCAGCTGCTTCCGAGCTTTAAAAGAATGGCTGAAATGAGTGCATATTCTTCGGCAGATGGCCAGTAAATTGCTGACTATGGGTTCTTTTTTAAGAAAGTCTTGATCTATAATGTTTATGCAGTGCGCCAAACACGGAACCCTGAAATAGGAACCAAGTTCCATGGCCTTAAGTACATTACTGCCATTGTCTGTGGCAACAAAACCAATACCAAGCCCTCTGGGCCGCAGCCATTCCAAAACCTTGGTGCGAAACTCGTGTTAAATGTTTTCAGCCGTATGAGATTTCTCTATGGCGAACATGGCTACAGTTGCATGTTTCCGAGTACCTTCAAAAATCGCAGCTGTGTCAACAACACCTCGTGCAGATAGCTTATCTCTAACCCCCACAAAAGAGATCCAGTGTGCAGTGATGCACATGTAATCTGTGGCTTGGCAACTGGTCCACATGTCTGTTGTCAGGTGGATATTGTGCACAGCCCTCTGCTGCAAAGCTTGTCCAACCAATTCCAGCACATCATGATGTAGTGCCGGAACAGCAATTCTTGCGAAATAGGACCGGCTGGGAACCTTCCAATTAGGGCAGATGGCAGACACAAATTCAAGAAAACCCACCCCTTCCACAAATGAAAAAGGAAGAAGGTCCAGCGCTAACATTTTAGCCAGCTTCGCATTGTACAATCTTACCGTTGGGTGGTTGCGTTGGAACTGCCCCTCCAACCTAAACATGCTCTCAATGGTAGGCTGGATTACTTTCCTTTGTGGTGCTGTTTTCATTAACCCACTAAGGCTCAACGACACAGATTGTCTCATTGAGGTAATCGGTCGCCTTGGTGTCTCACCCTGACTCTGAGTATGGCTCTTACTACAGTGCCACTCTGATGTTACTGAGGAGGATGTGGGTGTTACCACTGCACTACTGGGGACAGGGCTAGAAATGCCTCCCTCTTCTTCAGCTGCCACCACAATAATATCGCTCCCTGATTCATCCTGACCAACTTCAAAGGGTTGAGTTTTTCTACTTTCTTTTAACTTAAGTAGGTGATCCTCCCACACGATAGTGTGGTGTATTCTTAGATGACTTGCTTGTCCTCCGGTACCATAGTTTGTAGCAAGCTTACCACACCGGACACCTTGACGACAAATTGAGCAGATAGCAACGTTCTCCTCCTTGGTGCTATCAGCAAAGAAGTTCCAAACTGGGGAGGAGAACTTTCTGGCACTGCTGGATGTTCCACTTTCAACACCAGAGGAACTGGAGGGTGTGCTTGAAATGTTACCCTGTGCACCTAGACTGTGACTTTTACTACCACTGCCTACTGAGATGGTTGAGCTGGATCTAGGTCCCTGCCGGGCCTTGGAAAATATGGCAGCTGGAGGTAGTGGTGGTGTAACCTGTGTTGGTGATATCCGTGCTACATCCCGCTCAGTAGCAGCCTTTCTGGATAGGGTGAGAATGTTGGGGCGGGAGTAATGTGCGTGATGACTGGCTCGTCTTCATCAACATCATCACCCCCCTCTTCTACATCTACCTCCATAACTCTAAGTTTTTCTGGGACCTTCCTTTTCAGAAGCATTGTCTTGTGGCGTATATCACTCTCAGACTGAGCTGGTGGTAGCCAAGTGGCATCACGATCATCAGAAGCGGGGCTTGAAGAAGAAGATGATGGACTAAGCCTCCTTTTCCTTGCTGGTGGTCTGGAAGACAATAGATCTTCTGAAACAGTGGTTTGACTTTGCTCCACTTTGTCTGCAGGAAGCTCGATTTCCTGTAATGCCCCTACGTCAGGAGCAACAACTACTATGGTTGGCTGTTGCGGCGGCTGCTGCTGTTCTTGTTGCGGCGGCTGCTGCTGCTGTTCTTGTTGCGGTGGCTGCTGCTGCTGTTCTTGTTGCAGTGGCTGCTGCTGTTCTTGTTGCGGCGGCTGCTGCTGTTCTTGTTGCGGCTACACACTGATCTGCTGAGTTTGCGCCTGCGTTGAACTTGATTGTGTACTACTTTGCGGT
The DNA here is from genome assembly GCF_964204655.1 of Triturus cristatus. Taxonomy (NCBI): domain Eukaryota; kingdom Metazoa; phylum Chordata; class Amphibia; order Caudata; family Salamandridae; genus Triturus; species Triturus cristatus. Next base: position 243,029,681 of record NC_140582.1, read on the forward strand.
AATGACATTTCTTCAACATCGCTGCTCGTTAGTAGACTGGCTACCTCTGGGGCACTAAAGCCCTTGGGCCTAGTTTGGTGGGGTTGGACCACTGTGCTGCTCCCAGCTTGGTTCCCAGACAACACTGCTGCAGGCGTAACTTTTTTGGTGCCAAAAAAAACATTGGCCGGCACACCACCAGTCGTGGTTAATGGCACTTCCTTTTTCTGTTCCTTCTTCTCACCGGCAACTTTCTTGGTACTGGACCTGGTACCTTTCTTTGGGGCCATCTTCTTCAGATGTCAGGCAGGATGCAGATGCACAACAAGTTCTGGTCACATGTGGACGTGATGCGCAGCAGGACTTCTGTCTGGCTGGCAGTACAACGGGTAGCCAGGTGAAGCTGATGACACCTCTTACTCTGTCTTTTGTGCACCTAAAAGCAAATAAGCCAGGAGAAGAACATCAGTGAAATGTTGCATTTGTTGTTGTGGTTCAGTTACTTAGTACTGTACTAGTGCAAACAAAAGATAGTCTAGCCATTTATGACTTTTTTTTTTTAACTAGGGCTATGTTATACTACTGTGTACAGCCACACACTACACTCTCAGGAAGGATAGGAAAGTTAATAATAATAACCACCAAAATAAAAATGTAATGGAAGTGGGGTGGACCCTATTTGGCAATACATTATTTGAGCATCTCAGCATCCATGGAGCTGCTGCTGGCAAAGGGGGTGGATGGATGGAAGCAGTAAGCCAAATAGCCAATAGGAAAACCATGCAGGCCTATGGCAAAAGCAGGACACTAATAACTCCCAGTCCAAACACAAAAAAGGCCACCACCCACATGGACACTCACAAATCACAAACAAGCCGGGGGCCTGGGAAACACCCTGAGCTGACAAAAGGCCTATAAAAGCCAGGTAAAGGATGCATGCTAAAGCACACTGCTCTGCCTTTTTAATGCAACAAAATGTAAATACGAACATTCACAGGCCCCCAAAAGGTCTGCAGGGTGCATGCATTGCACACCAACACACCAGTGACCAGACACATACAACAAAAGCATGTCTTTAAGACAACCAACATCAGAAAGGCCACCCCCAAAAAGCATACTTCCCCAACTCAATCCAATGCCATCCATGCCCTAAATGAAGTCTAAAATAAATTCAACAGACCACACAGAAAACACTTGATTAATAAAGCTGTGGCTACCTGCTCTGATCCTAGTGGATGAAAGCAGGCCTGTTGGCAGACAAGGCCAGGCAAGCTTGCAGGCCTAGGCTTCAAAATGGCCACCAGCCACATGGCCAGGCCCAACAACATCAGAAAGGCCACCCCCAAAAAGCACACTTCCCCAACTCAATCCAATGCCATCCATGCCCTAAATGAAGTCTAAATTCAACAGACCACACAGAAAACACTTGATTAATAAAGCTGTGGCTACCTGCTCTGATCCTAGTGGATGAAAGCAGGCCTGTTGCCAGACATGGCCAGGCAAGCTTGCAGGCCTAGGCTTCACAATGGCCACCAGCCACATGGCCAGGCCCAACAACATCAGAAAGGCCACCCCCAAAAAGCACACTTCCCCAACTCAATCCAATGCCATCCATGCCGTAAATGAAGTCTAAATTCAACAGACCACACAGAAAACACTTGATTAATAAAGCTGTGGCTACCTGCTCTGATCCTAGTGGATGAAAGCAGGCCTGTTGGCAGACAAGGCCAGGCAAGCTTGCAGGCCTAGGCTTCAAAATGGCCACATGGCCAGGCCCAACAACATCAGAAAGGCCACCCCCGAAAAGCACACTTCCCCAACTCAATCCAATGCCATCCATGCCCTAAATGAAGTCTAAATTCAACAGACCACACAGAAAACACTTGATTAATAAAGCTGTGGCTACCTGCTCTGATCCTAGTGGATGAAAGCAGGCCTGTTGGCAGACAAGGCCAGGCAAGCTTGCAGGCCTAGGCTTCAAAATGGCCACCAGCCACATGGCCAGGCCCAACAACATCAGAAAGGCCACCCCCAAAAAGCACACTTCCCCAACTCAATCCAATGCCATCCATGCCCTAAATAAAGTCTAAATTCAACAGACCACACAGAAAACACTAGATTAATAAAGCTGTGGCTACCTGCTCTGATCCTAGTGGATGAAAGCAGGCCTGTTGGCAGACAAGGCCAGGCAAGCTTGCAGGCCTAGGCTTCAAAATGGCCACCAGCCACATGGCCAGGCCCAACAACATCAGAAAGGCCACCCCCAAAAAGCACACTTCCCCAACTCAATCCAATGCCACCCATGCCGTAAATGAAGTCTAAATTCAGCAGACCACACAGAAAACACTTGATTAATAAAGCTGTGGCTACCTGCTCTGATCCTAGTGGATGAAAGCAGGCCTGTTGGCAGACAAGGCCAGGCAAGCTTGCAGGCCTAGGCTTCAAAATGGCCACCAGCCACATGGCCAGGCCCAACAAACATCAGAAAGGCCACCCCCAAAAAGCACACTTCCCCAACTCAATCCAATACCATCCATGCCCTAAATGAAGTCTAAATTCAACAGACCACACAGAAAACACTAGATTAATAAAGCTGTGGCTACCTGCTCTGATCCTAGTGGATGAAAGCAGGCCTGTTGGCAGACAAGGCCAGGCAAGCTTGCAGGCCTAGGCTTTAAAATGGCCACCAGCCACATGGCCAGGCCCAACAACATCAGAAAGGCCACCCCCAAAAAGCACACTTCCCCAACTCAATCCAATGCCATCTATGCCCTAAATGAAGTCTAAATTCAACAGACCACACAGAAAACACTTGATTAATAAAGCTGCGGCTACCTGCTGTGATCCTAGTGGATGAAAGCAGGCCTGTTGGCAGACAAGGCCAGGCAAGCTTGCAGGCCTAGGCTTCAAAATGGCCACCAGCCACATGGCCAGGCCCAACAACATCAGAAAGCCCACCCCCAAAAAGCACACTTCCCCAACTCAATCCAATGCCATCCATGCCCTAAATGAAGTCTAAATTCAACAGACCACACAGAAAACACTTGATTAATAAAGCTGTGGCTACCTGCTCTGATCCTAGTGGATGAAAGCAGGCCTGTTGGCAGACAAGGCCAGGCAAGCTTGCAGGCCTAGGCTTCAAAATGGCCACCAGCCACATGGCCAGGCCCAACAACATCAGAAAGGCCACCCCCAAAAAGCACACTTCCCCAACTCAATCCAATGCCATCCATGCCCTAAATGAAGTCTAAATTCAACAGACCACACAGAAAACACGATATTAATAAAGCTGTGGCTACCTGCTCTGATCCTAGTGGATGAAAGCAGGCCTGTTGGCAGACAAGGCCAGGCAAGCTTGCAGGCCTAGGCTTCAAAATGGCCACCAGCCACATGGCCAGGCCCAACAACTTCAGAAAGGCCACCCCAAAAAAACACACTTCCCCAACTCAATCCAATGCCATCCAGGCCCTAAATGATGCTTGAAAATGAAATACATTAAAAAAACACCAAAAGGAACAGTTGCTTCATCATGCACACACCCATGAGGCCATGCCCATGGCTAGCTCGGGCCTACTACTACTACCCACAACATTTTTTTTAAAAAAAGGAATGATGATAGTTATCAAAAATAAATTGTAGTTACAACAACTGCAATGCCCACAATCAAACAGACACAACAACCACTTACTTGTAAAATATCCTATTCCAAAAATCCTAAAATCCAATTGCAATGATGCAGCAGACAAAAAGAGTGATCTTTCCAGCTCCAAATCCAAAGGCAGAATGAGCAGGAGATGGACAAAGCACTGGGAGGAGCCTGCTGGACAGGAACAGGAAGTTGGAGATTCTGTGTTACTTCCTCCCTCTCCCCACCTTTTTAAAAAAGGACTCCTTGCACAAAAAAGGACAGCCAAATGTCAATGTGAGGAGTTGTTTTCATCCAAAATCAGCATTTGCAGAAGGTTTCATGCTGCTAGAGCTGATATTCCTCTCCAAATTGAAAATTTTACATGTTCGAGATCTCGAGCTTCACATTACTTCCGCCGGCGTGTCGAAAATGACATGATCGCATTCTCTTCGTCCCTGTCGCGTTGGATATGACGTGTTTGGGGTCTCTTTCTCCTGTTCGCGTTCGATTAGACGTGCCTGCGTCCTCAGCCTCTCGCTCGCGGTGTAGAATGACGTGTTCGAGATCTCAATCTTCTCATACTCGCGCGGTGCATGATCGAGAGAAGAATGACGTGTTCGCACAACAAATGACGTCATCGCGCGACAATGCGAGCGCAAACTTTTGCGAGACAGCGCAAAATGGCTACCAACAATCCAATATCTCGTGGAGAACGCGACCGGGTCGGGAAAACTTGTCAGCGAATGCGGGGATTCAGGTAAGGCGATCGCGCGCACGCAAGAATGTATTTTTTTACAGCGCGAGCAAGAAACAAATTATCGCTAAGCTGCGGAATGTGGAAATTTTGACATTTTCGCGCTTTCCGCGGAACGCAAAAATGCCAAATTATCGCAATTTCCGCGAACGGAACGGAATTTTGGCCCAGGCCTACCCTGGAGCACTCTTGCTCATGGGCCACTAAGGGACTCAACAACAGGTCGTAATCCGGGTCGGTAGATGACGTATTGGAGAGGCAGAGATCCAATGCCACTTGAAAGGAACATTCCAAGCAGGAGAAGATGGGTTGCACGCAAGTGTAGTATGCAAAGCGGAAAGACAGTCCATAAGCTACGTTGAGTGTGCAGCCATTGTGTAGTAGGCAAATCAATAGCAGGACACCAGCTGCTATGGTGACCAACAGAGGTAAGCCTTACAAAGACCCTGTAAAAAATGGAAATGAATATAGGTTGGTTTTACACCAAATATAGTCTGAAAAGAGGTCACAAGGCCAGAGACCACTACTTTAAAAAATGAACCAGGCCGTGTGTATCAGATGCATTGAAGATCCTGTGAATTAATTCACCAAAATGGAGTGGGCGATTGGAATTTAAAAGGGCTTGAATTTCAGAATTAGTGCTCGCTATCTGCAAAACGAATGTATCACGTGCAGAAGTGAGTGGGACTTCTTGCTGAAATAATAGCGCTTTTATTCTGCTCAACTTATTGAAGTCTGTTTTCAAAGTCGGGATGCAAGGCCAAATCGAGACTTCGAGCTTCCCCTACGGGGGTGGGAAAAGCAAATTTTTACAACATACTACGCGCTGTGAAACAGTTACAATGTACAAGATGCCAGCCAGCAAACCAAAACATTCTTCGTTATTTAAAAGAAGATAGCTACCGTTAGCAAGCAGAGTGAAAGTGGGTTTAATAGCTGGTACTGGAATACCTTTTAAAACACATGTAAGATTCGGGGCGGTAACACTACTACCTATTGTCGAATCACAAGACTCCCCTGTAAGATATACCTCCTTGTCATCTCGCTAACATCTGTACGTGAAAGGCAAGGACCATACCTCATGCAGGAAAGCACTGCCTAGGGGTTCATAGTGACCTATCGGGTAATGCTAAATGCAGGAGCTAAATTGAAATGTTGAAAATGGTAAAGAGATAACCCCGTGGATAAGCAGAGTCCGTTTCAGCCACAGAGAAAGGTAAAGGGTCTATCTTTTCAACATGTAAAAGAGTGTATGTTGCATCTTTCATAGACATACATTGCTGATTCTCTGTCTAAATAAAAGGCAAAAACAAAGCAGATGTCTTTAAATAATCCCAAGGCACATTTTCAGAGTTTGCAAAGTCCATGCAAACTGCATAACAGAACGCAACTGATTTTGACCATGATACAATAGAGACACATCATCTCTAACAATATCAAAAACAGATGAAACAATATTGTCTAAGGTGCAAATGCGGGAAGACACTGTGTTAATACTATTGTCAACTACAGCAAGTACTTTTTCTAAATTTACTTGATCTATGTCCCTTAAGCGTGAAGCAGCTTCAATTTGAAACAGCTTCCAAATTTCATTATAAGCTGCTTAAACAAATCTCTTTCTCCTTGGACCAGCCGGTCCCTTGATAAAGTCCACCAAATCAATGTTATTAGATAACAAAGATAAATGTTGTTTCACGGACGATAAGGATGAGTGTTGTAACCAATTTTAACATAACTTACCCACAGAGTATGTGGTAACCGAATGTGTATTTGCAAACCGTGGGTCAGGTCTAACCTGTTTGTAACCAGGAACTGTGTTATAGAAACGTAATTGGCAGGCATCAGAAGTTGTCTGCCAAACTAACCATCCTAGCGGGTCTAAACTGGAGACATTAAATGTCATATTCTGAAATAAAGCTTGCAGTTCTTCAATGGAGTAATCAGTATGCAAGCTTCAGTTATGATACATAGCAAGGGTAGGTATGGCAGGGGCATTCATCTGTTTTGTAGTGGCTAAGCCAAAACAGGTTGTTTGATATATGGAATCATTCAAAAACAGAATTTGTGTTGGGATAAGGCATGCCCAATGTAAGCCTTCAGTGCCGCGAACCTGCCAGGGTCTAGAACCCCAGACGGATTTCAACTCAACGGTGGCCTGCCAATGTTCACAGCCACCCACTGATAATATATCTATAAAGGCATTGGAATACAACAATTTTGTGTGAGTCAACATCACCTTGGGACTAGATGAAAGTTTAATTTAAAATTAAAGGACCCCAGATTTGACCTATCAAAATCTGTAAAATATGTAAATTTCCTTAACAGAGTTTTGGAGCTGCCTTCTAATGGAGTCGGGCAATGTTCCCATTGTGTGTAATTAAAAACATTTCTAAATGTATAAGCCTTATGTCGATAATGGTGTCCAAAATGCTGATAACAAAATAAATCTGCACAATTAGCAGTATTCAAATACAAATCTTCAGCATCAAAGGCATCATAATACATCAAATCTGAAAATAAAGATTGTACTGCCTGCACATCGCAATCATCTGAACGTATGTTTTGTTTCACTACATCACCCATTGATACACGAAGTACATTTGCTACATTAATAATCTCTGTCGGGCCATTAATTTGGAAATCCACAGCATCCCAGACAATGCCATCAGCGACTGGAATGGCAGAAATGTTGACAAGAGTCTGGTCTCGCTTCATGATGTGGGAAGACGAGTACGGAGCCAAAGTTCCAGTTACCAACAGCAGAGCGTTCTGGCAAGTAGTGACCATTGATGAGTAGGAAAAATACTGTCACAAAACCAATGGACATGAACAGAAAAATTAGGATCAGCACTAACCAGATGTATGTCCAAGGAGGGACCAATTACGCCTTTTTAAACCAGGAGACAAAAATACTGAATTTAGTAGGGTTAAATGATGAAGTGGATGTTGAGTCAAAGGAAAAACGTGGCTGGTTAAGTGTAGTTGGTTGCAAACCAGGCAACGACTCGCATGTGGGATAAGCATATTCAGTTTCCTCACTACAGGTGGATGCCGGTAGGATCAGCAAGGGATTAGTAACAGAGTTCATCTCGATGGCAGTGTCGTTTTGCACGGTGTCAGATGCACCAATCCCAAGATTCCTTGAAATCGCTTGACATGAAGCAGCCGGCGTCATACTATTCAGAATCGGCTAGATGTTGTAGCTTGACATTGTCCACTGAGATGTATCTGTTGACTTTGCGACCACGAAGTGGTGGTAAAATGACGGTACGGGTACCCTTTAGCACTGGAACCGGTGTACGATAAGAGGGGCCAAATTCTTCTTTGTTCTCCACCTTTTCTCGGACCAGATCTCCAACTTTCGGTAGCCAGCCAACTACCGGAATCTGTAGTGCAGCATCAGTGGCCGAGGGTAAACGTTATTTTGCAAGACTGTCACGGGTCTATTATAAGTCATGTAACATAGTAGAATGATTATCTACGTCAAAGGTGTCAGCTGCCGCCGCCATGTCTAGACCATCAAGGTCCGGAACAAACATTTTTTATGCCAAAGAGCATTTTGTATAGGGTCCGCCCACCCAGAGATCTTCTAGGGAGATTATTTAGTGCATGTTGCACGCTATACAAGTGGGCTAGCCAGTTCCTGCCAGTACCTAAGACTCTAGCTGTCAAGGATTGCTTTAAATCTCGGTTCGTTCGCTCCAAAACTGAGTTGCCCTCAGTCCTGTATGGAAACGAAAATTTCACCAGTACCCCCAAAGACTTCATCGCATGCTTGTACGCCTTAGAGGCGAACGCTGGACCTTGGCCAGAATGGAAGGTGCCACATGCAAAAATTCCCACAAAGACACGCAAATCCCTGATGACATTTTGAGTGTCAGCACTGCGTTGTGGCCAAAACCAAATGAAATGTGTGCACGAATCAACTGCAACTAAGATATACTTATAAGCAGTAACTGAAGAAAATGGATCGCAGTGATCAAGATATACACAGCCAAAAGGTCTCTCAGAAATGCAGAGCTGTGTTTGTGGTGGATGTGTAACTGTAGAAGGCTTAATCTGCTGACACATATCACAAGATAGTACAAAATGACAAGCTTGTTTATATAAACCACGCCACCAGTAACGATGGTGCAAGATAGAAACTGTCGCAGACACGCCAGCATGGGCCGAAGCCATGCCTTTGTGTGCGGCTGTTATCAATGAAAGTCTGAGGTCCGCGTTGGGAATCAACCTGTCACCAACGTTATTTATTCTTACATAAGGAACTTTGTCGGGACTTAAATGATAAGAGTACTTGGAAGGGAACCCTTGAGGGTAATTTCCACCCTTCTCAGTAGCAGCAATAGCTGCTAAAATGTCACTATCAATATGAGTCATGTATCTTGTAACGGCTGCTAGTAGACATGTGGCTACTGCATATTTGGCTGCTTCATCAGCCAAACTGTTCCCGACAGCGTGTACACCTACACGGTGGTGGCCAAGAGTGTGAATCAACTGTGTGAGAGGCAGACGTTCTTTCAGATCTGCCACTCGAATCCAAAGCATCTTATGCTTAATTGCAATGCCTTTGGATTTACGATAGTCATTCTGAGACCAAAAGAACAAGTTGTCATTGAAAGACTGAACACAGTAATAAGTATCACTCACAATAAAACTCGAGATAAAGCACCAAGGCGCGCAGCTCGGCCAATTGGGCGGTGCAGTCACAGAGCGCCTGCGTATGTACGACACTGTACTTGAACTCACCATTCACCATGGTACCTGCTACTATAGCACAGGCTGCCAAATAAGCATGCTTAGACCTGGTGACTGGTTGCGCTGAGCCATCGGTGTAAATGATACAATCGTACTCCTCAAGCAGGCGCATTGACAGAGGAGGAGGATGAACAAATTCATACTGCAAGAACTCCTGAATCTGAAGAGAGGAGTCAAAGATAAACCTGACATCCGGAGACGTCAAAGAAGTCGCCCACTGTATCCAACGGGGATGCAAAGCCTTAGAGTTTGGTACACTTGCATTCTTCACTGCCTCAAGTGCAGGGCATGGTGTCACCACCAAAATGTGTTTTCCCTGTGCCAGTGCGCGTTCCTACAGCTGTCAAGGCCTTTTCAATGGTGGGAAAGCGCTACTCAACAGAAGTGTTTAAATGCGATTTGTAAGCAATAGGAACTGTGTCACCTTCATTAAATGTCAAGTAAATGAAACCAACTGAACCTTGATCGATTCTTATTACCAGGTTTGTGTGGTTATCAGGTGTTAACAAGTATTTAGATTCAAGAAGATCAGACTGCAAAGGGTGCAGGATAGTTGAATGTTCTGTAAGGCAGCAGGCTTTAGAAAATATTGGTTGTATCAGACCATAAAGAATCTTGATACGCTGGGCATATTCTGGAATATAAGTACACCCGAAATTCAAAAATCCAAGCAATGATTGACTTTTTTTCAGGGTTGTTGGAGGGTGTAAATGTGCGCATTTCTCCAGGAAGTGAGGAGCCAAGCCTCTACCTTCAACATTGAGCTCATAGCCCAAAAACAACACTGTGTACTCAGCAATGTGTGATTTTGCAAAGTTGAATTTGTAACCGTAGTCTATGCTGTCTAGCAAAGAGACAACACAGGTGGCGAAAACTCCAGGGCTGCTCTTGTAGCCCATAGCTGGTCACCTAAATTGTTTTTGTTTACCGCCGACTGTGAATGCGGTCCATTGACTGCATACCGGAGATAAGTTGTGAGTAAAAAAGCCATTTGAAATGTCAAGGGTAGTTTTATATTTTTTACGAATAAGACTGTCTATAAGAGCAGAACTGTGGGTATTTTGTACAGCAAAAGTGCGACAATGAGAGTTCAAATGCCAGTAATCCAAAACTATGCGGTACGAACCATCGGGTTTTGTAACGGTAAAAAGAGGATTATTCATTGGAGACACGCATGTCTCAATCACTCCTTGATACTAAAATTAAGTGAGAATCTCCGAAACGGGACCTGTCGCCTCACGCTGGAAGGGATATTGGGGTTGAGGCAGCGGCATTGACCACAAGGGTATCTCATGGGGTGGAGAATCTTTGTCCCAGCCCACATAAGTACGGTACAGAGCCGGTGCAAGCACCAAAGCCCACTCTTCTGCAAAAGCCTCTGCATGCTCCTTGGAGACGTTCTTTGAAAAACTCGGAAGTATCACGTCCTCCCCTGTAGTAGCTGCAAGAACAAAAGGTGGGGGCCAATCTATCTCTGCTAATAAAATGTCGTAAGAAGAGGTCAGATTTTCCCCAAAAATCCCTTTAATGACACGCTGTACGTCACCTTCAAATAAAAGAACTATGTAATATAGTCTGTCAGGGGGAGCTACGCGAGTGTCAGCAGTCTCAACTGTAATGAAAGTGTCAGTTGCTGTCGCCTCCAGAAACAAACGTAGTGCCTGTCACACTATGGTAACTTCTGCGGCGCTGTCGAGCAGAGTCACTGCCCATGTTAAATTCAGGAGCCGCGTTCTCACCGTTTGTGGCATATCTCGCTGTTAACGCTGCAGATTTCTTTTTCTGAAACTGGGGGCATTGATGAGGAAAATCGTCTTGTTTGCCCATGCCTTCTATGGGACAAGGATGCTCACATCCTTTCGGTGCACCTCGACCTCTACCGCAGTGCTGGCGCTCCACTCCACCGGCTTGTGAGCCTGACAGTTCATGAAAAGATCGAGGAGAACGTTGATCGGGAACCTGAAATCTACCAGGAGACCTAATTCTCGAGCGGTTGCGCAATTCATAAGTGCGCTCAGAAGACACAGGTGTCGGTGACGCAGCAAGCGACCCCTGTTTCTGTTGTTGCTTGCCCTGTTTTTTAGTTCTCCAATTTTTCTTAGAAAAGATTGGATGCTCATCTTTATCAGACTGAGAATTGTGTTGTTATTTGCGTTTGAGGTGGTATTTTAGCAAAGGCTTAACACTCAAACTATTGCGGCCAATGGTCTTAAAAAAATGCAAAAATAACAGTTGATGGACAGAATGCAGAACAATGTCATACATTCACCCCAGTACAATGATCTCGTCCTAAATCCATAGTTTTTTTGCACACCGTGCCATTCCAGTTTGAACCCAGCCATATGCAAATCAGTTTTGACCCTGTGCCTCATGGGAACAGTCCTGCCCGAACTGCCAAGCCAGGTTTTCCCTAGACTGGAAACAAGCATCCTAGGACCGGTTTCTGAGTTTCACTGCTCTTCGGTCAGGATAGCTTGATTCCAGTGGCATGGAGAGCATGGGACCCACGTCTGGGCATAACCGTCCCACTCGGGGTGACAAATGCAAAACAACAGTTGATGGACAGAATACAGAACAATGTCATACATTCACCCCAGTACAGAGATCTGGGCCTAAATCCATCATTGTTTTGCTCACCATGCCATTCCAGTTTGAACCCAGCCATATGCAAATCAGTCTTGACCCTGAGCCTCATGGGAACAGTCCAGCCTGAACTGCCAAGCCAGGTCCTCCCTGGACTGAAAACAAGCATCCTAGGACCGGTTTCGGGGTTTCACACCTCTTCAGCCAGGATAGCTTGATTAAAGTGGCATGGAGAGCACGGGACCCATGTCTGGGCATACCCGTCCCAGTCGGGGTGACAAATGCAAAAAGAACAGTTGATGGACAGAATGCAGAACAATGTCATACATTCACCCCAGTACAGAGATCTGGGCCTAAAACCGGGCTGGACTGTTACCATGAGGCACAGGGTCAAGACTGATTTGCCTATGGCCAGGTCTAAACTCGGGTGGCATGGTGAGCAAAAGAATTATGAATTTGACCCAGATCTCTTGACTGGGGATGAATGTTTTGATTTGTTCTGCATTCCGTCCATCAATTGTGTGTCTTTTGATTTCTCGCCCTAAGTGCGCCAGGTAAGCCCAGACGTGGGTCCTGGGCTCACTGGGCCACTAGAATCAAGCTATCCTGGCTAATGAGGGGCGAAACCCCAATACCAGTCCTAGGATGCTTGTTTCCGGTCCAGGGAGGACCTGGCTTGGCAATTGGGGCTGGACTGTTCCCATGAGGCTCAGGGTCAAGACTGATTTGCATATTGCCAGGTCTAAAGTGAGGTTGCATGGTGAGCAAAAGAATGATGGATTTGACCCAGATCTCTCGACTGGGGGTGAATGTTTTGATTTGTTCGGCATTCCATCCATCAATTGTGTGTCTTTTGCTTTCTCGCCCTATGTGCGCCAGGTATGCCCAGACGTGGGTCCTGGGCTCACTGGGCCATTAGAATCAAGCTATCCTGGCTAATGAGGGGCGAAACCCCAATACCGGTCCTAAGATGCTTGTTTCCGGTCCAGGGAGGACCTTGCTTGGCAATTCGGGCTGGACTGTTGCCATGAGGCACAGGGTCAAGACTGATTTGCATATGGCCAGGTCTAAACTGGGGTGGCTTGGTGAGCAAAAGAATGACGGATTTGACCCAGATCTCTTGACTGGGGGTGAATGTTTTGATTTGTTCTGCAATCCGTCCATCAATTGTGTGTCTTTTGCAATGGTCTTATAAGCCTGAGCAATACGTTTTGGTAATTTGCGTGGCTACTCATCCCCTGGGACGAGAGCCAAGGCATTAGCTACTTGAAAGTTCAATGCATATCCCTACACGTTAGCAAGGATGAGATCAGCAACCATGTCGAACACCCCCACCAACCTCATCCCCCAATTCAACCGCCGCTTCAGGGCCATGCTCATCTTGAACATGCTTAATCACGGAGGGGGGTAGGGTCATTGAGGAAGTGCTGAAACTCTTCGCATATACCGCCACAAACACCTTTCCCCAATTGTTACAATCGGTTAACTCGGGGATTAAGTCTTTCTGCAAACTAATTGTCAAAATCCTGTGTTTTTCCACAGGAGAGGTATTCAGAAACACCGCCTCCAGCTGGCCAAATTTTTCAGCAAGCCAATAAGGCAAATCATCCTTATTCTGTGGTCGCCCCGCCAGGTCCAGCTGGTTGCTCAGCAACTCCAGGTGGTCCCACCTGAACGTTGGGAGAGACATATTGTACAACAGCCCTGTGCACCCTATTCAAGGCTTTGTGCAAAATACGGAGCTCCGCTATAGGAACTGTTAGATACTGTGGATGTGGGGTTTACCCAGCCAAAGCGGGCCGGGTGGCCCCTTCTATTGATAAAGGGCTTAAACGTATCGGAGTCACTGGGTGTGGGAGGGAGCCATTAAACCAAATCTGATGTTGTCATGCTGACAACAAAACCTCAAGAGTCCTATAAGGCTGATATATATTAGGAAGGGCCGTAGGAGTGTATACATGGAACAACTTGTAGGTTCCATCTACCGCCCGAAAGGTGACCCAAGAATAAAATACCTCAAAGTGGTGAACCAGTCAGCTCCAAACACAAAGATAAGTGCCACACCCGCGTCTGGCACTCCATAACCGGTCAGATGATGACGGAGCGCAGGGTGGCTATGCGTCGGAATATCAACCTCAGCCATGAAGTCAAAACAGAGTATAACAACCTAATGCGTGGCAGCACAACAAAGGGTTAACAATGAAGAAAAAACACCTTTTAAATAAGATCAAGCTAGAAAAAAACTATATAAACATCAATATAGGAGGTTAGACCATCACAGCTGTTTCTGGAAACGGATTCAAGGGGATTGTGGACAAGCACAAGCACTATTTAAGCGTCTCGCAGATTAGAACCAGACCAAACGTTGGGTGCGCCATGTTGCAGGGATTCTGCACATATACAGAACTATGCGCAGGAAACCAGGACCTCGGTGTGTAGTGGTGTACCAAAAACCCACCTTAGTGCCAGGAACCACAATCGGACTAGCTATAGTGTCTCATTCGGTGTCCGTACTACAGCAAAGCTACCAATGATTAGACATCCTAGAACATGTAACTCAGATCCTCCCAGGAATCGCGGGAGCAAGAACGCTCTTTTGCTCACTCACTCACTCATACTCATACTTGTCCACAGCGTGAATAATCAGAGACACTGTATAGTTTAAAATGTTTATTTTAACTAACGAGCTATATAACGCAGTATACGAGCCAATACTAGCAGCAAAATGCATAAACACAAGATAGTAAGCATTGTTACAATTCCATGGAAAATAAAAGGGGATATCATTCTATAAAGATAGTGGAAAAAGAACTACTGTGCCTTGCCACCCTCCCCTTGCTAGGAAGTAGTTTATTATAGAAATAGAAGACCTCTGGGCTTAGTCAGGGGGGACCCCATACCTCTAGGTTTAGATGCACAAAGTTTGCATCTCCGTAAAACACAGTATACGAGCCAGTACTAGCAGCAAAATGCATAAACACAAGATAGTAAGCATTGTTACAATTCCATAGAAAATAAAAGGGTATATCATTCTATAAAGATAGTGGAAGAAGGACTACCGTGCCTTGCCACCCTCCCCTTGCTAGGAAGTATTTTATTATAGAAATAGAAGACCTCTGGGCTTTGTCAGGGGGGACCCCATACCTCTAGGTTTAGATGCACAAAGTTTACATCTCCGTTCAAGCACAGCTCTTCCCTCTGAAAAGGTATTCTTCAAATGCCTAACATGCATGTAATGCCTTATTAAAAGCACACAATTTTCAGTAGTGCAGCTGTGTGTGTATTATGTCTAACATGCATAACTGACCAAAGCAGATTAATGAGAGACATTGATTTTCGACCTTGAACACGATGTGCAGACGAGACCCACAGAGTACAGCAAGAAACGTGAAAGATAGATGGTTCTCATGTGGATGAGCAAAAGCACTGGTTTCGCGAAAACAAAGTCATGTAGAAACGTGTGCAAAAGTGGCAACATGGCAGCCAAGCATGTACTAACCTATGCTAATTTAGCAATGTCTGCAGTTAATCTCGTATCCTCACTACATTACATTATTATGCCTGGGCTTTCATCTTAAAAAATGGAAGGATGCTTCTGCATACGCCTTACAGTTCTGAAGCTGGTAGGATGTTCAGAGCAATGTTGATGAACACTCTGGGTGGAGATTCTGGTTTTATGTATAAGTTTGGAGATCCTAAATACTACAAAAAGGTGAGATTAAACATATTACAAGGTATGGCTGAGTTATGGTTCCATATCATGAATGTGATTAAACTCACCTGCTGTAGCGAGTTTGCACCCATCTGGGATTCTCCATGCCCCTAGTGGGCTAAAGATCAACTGGCCCCACAGGTAAAAGCGGCTGGCATCTGGAGGATGTATCATCTGGAAGAGGAGGGTAGGCTGATATCATGAGATGTATTTGTGAAGTGGCGGATAATACGATCTCAAAGTTTAAATACCTTCAAGTAAAAAGCTAGTTACAGTCAATAAGAGTGAAAATAGGAGCTTCAAATGAGTTGGAAGAAATCTTAAATCAGGAGGTACAAAAAGCCAAGGAGGGCTCAAGATGGTACTGGCTGGTGATCGATTTGGTGGATGTAGATTTGAGGCTGTCGGAGGAGCTCTGGAAAAGGCATTTGCCGGAGCTCCAGCTAGACAACTAATGGTAAGTATCTCTTAATACTCTTTACAGCACTGTCAATTTAAGGAAGAACAATCTTTTCTCCATTCATATTGAACCCTCCAAGGCTAATGAAGCTGGGGAAAGGAGAAGTTGTGAGCTGTGCAAAGTGTGACTTAGAAAAACCAGACAACATTCATATGTTTTTGGAATGCTCAGGAGTTCAAATCTTCTGGGAGAATGTGAATACTTTTCCGACCGATATTATCAATATAGAAGTTCAGGTAACCTATTCCTTGTTATTTTGGGGTAACTGGGGAAGCAGGCAAAAACCAATAAGGATGGAGTGAAATTGCTGCTTTATAAGATCCTCTTGGCCCGCAGGGAGAACTGTAGGAAATAGATAAGTAATCTTCCACCGTTGACTACAGATTCGATAAATTCTTTTAAATACACTCTTAAAGTAGATATGATGGAAATGAAAAAGAAAAGCTATAGGTGTATGGCAACAATAGTGAAGTGGTTAGAGCAAGAGGGAGGTTAGATCATTTGAAAGTTATACACCATGGAGTATTCCAATGATTATGCCTATTTACATCTGTTTTACTTCATTACCTGTTTTTTGACTGGTGTGGTTTAAGAAGAAGAAAACAAGTAATTTATGCTTTCGGTGTGGTAGATCTTCTCAGATAAGGCCGCAAACAGAGGAAGATCTAGAGGGCTAACCCGAGGTGCAGGAAAACAAAGAAGAAATGTATTCATCTGGTATTTCATCTTCAATGTAAGTGTGAAAGAACTGTGCATTGGAATTTGCAACCGGGAATTTGACCCAGGAATTGAATACCTATGTTCTGAATGCTTTGTGTGCCTCAACTATGAAGATAACGCCTCCACCCATTGCCAGGAGACCATATATTAGTAATTTCATAGTAACTGCATGTCTGCAATTTTCTACTTCTTCTCCATTGTTAACTCCATTATCTCCATTTACAGACCTTATTTTCAAAGAAGAAGGAAATTAACTAAATGAATTTAAGAAGATAGGGTACGCACAAAGTGGGAACATTTTATCCTACAAGTTTGAATAACCTATAGCCAGTGCATAGGGTATATCTAGGCTATCCTGTTTTAGGTTTAAACCTATAATAACTGAAAAAAAATAGTCCTCGCCAGTGTAAACATACAAACACCAAAAACAACCTTCACAACCACAAACTAAATGCCTTTAAAAGAAAGGAAAAGGTGAGTGAGAGTCATTTTTATTTCTTCCTGAAACGTTGTTATACTAGGCAGCAGCAAGAAAGACTGGGCTAAAATTATTCTGCATGAGTTTTGTTGTTTAGGGATGTTACTAAAATATTGTTTCTACTTCCTTTTGTTTTTTTTCAATGTTGTGGTCTTTGGTCAAAGGATGTAGGGTTTAAATTATGTTCTGGGTCTTATTTAAGTATTTTATAAATTGTAGAGAATCAGGAAATATCAAAATCATATTTGATATTTTGCCTATGTTTCGTTCTTTTACTGATAGGCAAAATGGCTGGTTTCATAAGAATCTTTCGCAACGTGTACCATTACATTTACCCACAGACAGAGAATGGGTAAAACCATTTGATATATCAACCCCTTTTTTCTAGCGAGTCAGTATTGATAGTAGGTGAATTGCCAAACTCCCCAGGCTTTAAACATTCAATGCAAGGTCTAGTGATATGAAAAGAGTGCTGTCACTAAGGATCTGGGATAGTGGCGAAAATATGATATCAGACATTTGGAAAACATGTAAAAGTGTCACTTGAAGTGCTGCTGCAAAAAGTTCTTACCAAGTTCAACAACGACTGGAGTGTTATTGTTTGTATTTGCAGTAATTCAGCTACGTATATGAAAAAAGTATGTGATGACCTGTCAAAATCGATACCTGAGCTCAAGTGCTTCCCTGTAAGCGATCCTTTCCACTTGCCAGATGGTATACTGAAAGCATATTTACAGTCTTCCGAGTTAATGAAGAATGCTATTGACTTTGGAGTCCATTCTGGTGCACTGTTTCGTTAGGCGCTGGAACTAAAATGCAAACATTTCTAATTTTGTGCTTGGTGTGGCACAAAGAACGAGTCATACCAACTGTGTCATTTAGCCGATAGTTCTCAGCCCTAGAGGCCATGAATGCTATATTATCTATGTGGCGACCGTGTTCAGAATTTCTGCTTAGTGATGATGCCAAAGACAAGAGTCTGAAAATCCCCTTGTCTACCAAGTGTTCAGTGTAATTGGTGTAGATGTGAAACATCTTCTTGAGAGAAGGCTGGGTGGCACTTTTAGTGACTTTGGCACTATAACATGCTCCATGTTAGAATTCATGCCACTTAGTAAGCAAAGAAATGTGGAGGAACAATGCAGGACATGTTATTTTACAGTGCATTAGAAACAGCTTGCAATGATACATAGAAATGTTCCTTCACCAAAAATGGCATTTGCAGTCAATAAAGCCTCACTGAGGTACTCTGCATTAGTTCTAGATACCTTCTGCGGACTTTAAAAAGTACTACTTCAATTTGAATGCTTCAATAACTTAGGGCATATGCACCCAGTTCAACGCTTATGTCGCAGAACCTGTCCCAGAGAATCGCAATCTTCAGGCGCACCACTATTGGCAGGCAAAGCTATGTCAGTGGCCAGAGTTAGCAAATTGTGTACTGGCTGTTTTGCCGTTGCCCATCTCAAGTGCCAATGTTGAGAGGGCCTGTTAGACCTGGCACCATTGGCGTGAGTCTCCCTTCCATTTTTTACTGATTGCATCCTCTGTTTTTGATCTATTTGCTGGCTTTAGATGCTTTGGGCACTGTGCCATTGCTATTCAGTGCCAGAGTGCAAGTGCTCCCTATGTTAAATTGTTGGAATGGATTAGTGACTCCATGATTGGCTTATTTGATTTACTTGCCAGACCCTATTACAGTGCACCATGTGTGCCCAGGGCCTGTAGATCAAATGCCGCTAGTGGGCTTGCAGCACTGATTGTGCCACCCACAAAAGCAGCTTGTAAAGTATGTCTCAGGCCTGCTATTGCCGAGCCTGTGTGCAGACTGGGAATGTCATGTTGACTTGGTAAGTGCACCCACTTGCCAGTACCTAAACCATCCCTTTTCAACATGTTAGCCACCCCTAAAGTAGGCCCTAGGGCAGGGTGTATTGTATGTGAAAGGTAGGACATGCCCTGATGTGTGTGGCATGTCCTGATAGTGAATTACAGCCAATTTAGTTTTTCACTATTGCAAGGCTACCTGTTCCCATAGGCCAGAATGGGCAGTTTGATTATAGCATCTTATAATCCTAACTGACCAAGGGAACATGGTAGAAATTCGAGTTTAGTATGCTTGAACTCAAAATGATAAGACACATTAGTAAAGTTGGTTTTAACATTCTGTGTTTGTAAATACCACTTTTAGAAAGTAGGTATTTTCTTACCTATCCATCCAGCCTGCCTCTGCTAGGTTGTGTATTGTGTGTCTGGTTTTGTGAGTGGCAGGGGCTGGGGAATTCCAGGAGACAGGGTGAGTCAGCACAGGGCTGAATAGACCTATCTGCATGTAGAGTGGGGGGAGGAGTCACACCTTGGTCTGAATAGGGCTGTGCCTGCCTTCCACAATACTGGCTCCACATCCTGTGGTGCGTCTGATGCCCCTGGCCCACCCTGCCAAAGGAAAGAAGGAGTCCTGTAAACAAAGTGCTCCAGGACTGCACAGAACTGGTTTGGACTAGGTACAGGCCCCTCTGCCTTCAGAGGACAGAGTCTTTGGTAGTATAAATATGGGGACCCAGACCCCAAGATTTTAGATCACTTCTGGAACAACAAGAAAAACCTCTGCCAAGGAGAAGCCCCAAAGGAAGCTGTAGGAGTTGGACAGCCCCCCCGCCAGTGTGCTGTGTTGCTGGGTTGGCCTACAGTGGTGACTTCAGTGCCAAGGAGAGGAGAAGGAACGTTTAAAGAACTTGCATCATCTTGCAGAATATTACTCCAAGGGCTTGATTTGAGCTTGCCTCCTGACCGAAGTCTCAGGGATACCTGACTTCACCCCTTCTGTTTGCCTGCATCTGAAACTTGCTGTTCTAGCTGCTATAGAAGGAATTTTGCAACACTGATGCCGGCGAGTGATGCAGTCTTATGCATTGAAGCCGTGAGCGCTGCTCCGACTTGCAACGTAGACCCGACGACGGCCGCCGTGCCACATCGACGCCAGCGAACGACATTGTAAGCCTGCCATAGCTGTGAGCTCTGCTCCGACTTGCAACACCGGCCCGACATCTGCTGCTGTGCCGCATCGACTCC
The DNA here is from genome assembly GCF_964204655.1 of Triturus cristatus. Taxonomy (NCBI): domain Eukaryota; kingdom Metazoa; phylum Chordata; class Amphibia; order Caudata; family Salamandridae; genus Triturus; species Triturus cristatus. Next base: position 243,049,825 of record NC_140582.1, read on the forward strand.
GAAGCCAACACCATCGCAGAGCTGATCAGCTACGTGGGTGGTCAAGAATCCATCGACATCGTGACATCATACAGAACCGTGGTTTTGGCGCCATCGTGATGTCACCTCCTCTCCGGAACCGATGCCTCCCCTGCCTGCGCAGGCATCCAGGTCCCGACGCATCATCTCCCTCGAAGCAAGGAACCGACGCCGCAACGTGCCAATGATGCTGCACCTCCCTGACACCGTGAGCTCTTTGTTCTCGCTTTTCCAAGGTACTGTTCTTTGTGGGTCTGTTTTGACTCCGGGCCCGACGCCGCGCACCTCGTGGTCAGCGCCGTACTTTGGGATTTCTTTGACCTTGACGTCGTGATAACTCCAGTTGTGGGTTATCTGTTGCTAAAGACTGCTTTTAAGTGAATAACCTATTTTTAAACTATTTCTACCATCTGGAAGAATTATAATTGATTACAGTATTGTGGATTTTTGTCAATTATGGTCTTGTGATAAGTCTATATAAAGAATACTTATTTTTATAAAAACCTGTGTGGTGTCATCCATGCAGGCATATAAAACAAGGTAGCAAATGGCGTACTCCTACTATGTGAAACCTACTGTGTATGTACCTAGAGTGTGTGTAGGTGTAAAGCCAAGAATCCCCCAAGGTATGATCCAACCTTATTACCTGTAGAAATAGAATGTAGGACCCAGTCTTGGTCACAAACTGGTGACCCTCATGGGATGTCAGACCGGTGCATGGTGAAGTCTCAGCATGGGGGGACCCTCGGTGTCAGCTGAAGTGCCTCTTCTGCCTATAGTTTGGGATACTCATTTTTCATAATCGAAAGCATCCTTGTGATGTTCGATTAGATTAGCGGTGTTATGGATGTGTTCATAGCCCTGTCGCCCCATTGCACATTGTCCGTAAAAGGGCCTTGTACATGATGTTCAAGGCATCGTGATAATGATGTACAAAGCTAGATGTGTAAACAGAAGTGGTTTCAGAGAAACTAATACAACATTGTCAGATTCGCCAATATGTGCAAAAGGTCACAACATAAATTTTATTCCCCAAAATTCGGACAATGTAAGAAAATGTACAGCTTTGTTACTTGGACCTAACGTGGACACATAATACTACACGACGAAGGACCAGCATACATTAACAAATGCATGTCCTTTCACCGACAAACCAGATACCTGTGATCAGCCGCCCTCTTCATATCTGACACCCCTCCTGATCTGTCGTAGAAACAGCAGAGGATGCTCTTTTTCACTCCTGGCGGCCAAGGCTTGCAACAGCCTCCCCCTGCCCCTTGGGGCTGCCTCATTGCTCCATGAGTTCAGGAAAGGACTCAAGACCTGGTGGTTTAAATGAACAGAATAACAACACAGCAACCTACACCCTCCAGCACCGTGAAACCCTCAGGCGTGATTTGCCACGCTCAAGAAATCCTTAATTGATTGAACATTAAAAATGTCATGTAGTTCCATGCAAAGACCTTGGCAGATAATTTGAAAGTACGAGGGGGGAGGTCACTTCATTTCCCAGCAGACTGCCATCCATTATTAGATTTACTTATCACAGCAGAGAAATTTACTGACAAATGTATTGCTTTTGTCAGAAAAGTAATATTGGACTGGTTGCCATATCATGATGACTCACTGTGCAATATTTTTGTTTCACAGACTCACACATCCAAAGTGGGCTTTGTGTCAGAGAATCAAAAATAGAGGGTCTTTTCCATGTCCATAGTTTTTCCTTTTGCACTGATTATTTTTGCCTCACATGGCAGTCTCAGGCAGAAAAAATGCCTACATTTCGTCTCTTAATTTCCTTCACTTGAAAGAATGTATATTTTTTCGGCAACCACTGAGCCTGGACGGAAGTGAACCTCAGACTGCTGGCATCCGTGATAAGTATCACTAGAGCAAGAGGACAAAGAAATATTCCTGATGTCATGCTGGATGGGTGCAACAAACTTTAAAGGAGAGTTGCAATATGCATTGTCACTGGAATGGAAACTTTAAATCTCTCAACACTGAAGCCCAGGTTTCTCAGATGTGAACACGCCAGGGACCCAGGTCAAGGAAAGCCCATGACTTTCAAAGACACGTGGCCTATAAGAGAGCATACGATGACAAGTTGTGTTTCCACCACTAACCAGAGGAGATCAGCACTTGCCCTCCAGTTGTTTCCCTGCATCTATAGTAATATTTAGCTGACAACAGTCATTCTGTAACAAATTGGTCACCTGGTAATGTAGTGGGGCAGCCAGGGTGGGCACAAAAATGAACATCGTCCTCAGAATGATCTGAAACCAGGCACCAATACACACCAGAGCTGGATAATTTTGGGACTCAATGAGATTGATCAGAAAGCTGTGGTCCTGTTGCACCTGAGCCATTCTGAATAAAGAACAGTAAGCCTGGCTTCTGAAAAGAGCATGAACCAGCAGGTTCTCGAAAGAAGGATGGACTCAAATCCACTCATTGTGAAGCAGCACGATTATATAATCCAGGGCATTTGTGTGTTCTAATGCAGATGGATAGACTCAAAAATGCCAATGGTATCCTTCCACTCAAAAAAACAGAAACATCAGGTGACATCTGCTGGTGGGCACATGAATGTAGCCTTCCTATAAATTGATGACCACCAGGAAATACTCTTGGGACACCAGAATAAGGATAAACTGGAGTGTCCTTTTTTAATGTGTGGCTGACACAAAGTGTTCTTCAAATCTATCACCAATCTTAATCCTCCTGATGCCTTGTTTATCAGGACTACTATGGAGAACCACTCTTGACTCTGTTCTGGGGTTGAACAAGGAAGATGGCCATCTTCTGTGAAGGGGACACCACACTGGGTTCCAAGGGTTAGTCTTTCATCATATGCTATAGGCTAAGGAGTTGGAGCGCTGACAGAAACCTGAGGAATTGAGGAAAGTCTAGCATTTCTGAATGAAATATCTCCAGAATTCATTCCCCTCAATGAAATTCTTCCTTCTGCCCAACATGCCCCTTGGAACTGATGGATCACCCATGAAATCCCCCTCCACCTCATAATACTCAAGCAAGCCAATTATTAGGATCTCACTAAGGCCTGCATCTATTCCAGAGGAGAAGACTGCTGCTTCTTATATGACTATGACCCCCTGCTACAGTGCCTTTACTTGCCCCTCGGAAAAGGAGAAGATATAGGATGCCACTTATACGGGTTTCTCCACATGGAGAACTAGACAATGCATTCTACAATCACCATAGAGCCTTAAATAACCCTCAAACGGTCCCTGAAAAAAGGTGCCATGGTAGCTGCCTGACCTCACAGACATCTTTTATATATGACTGGAAAGGTCCTTTCTGAGTCACAGAGCAAACATGTTGACCCTTAATACCCCACACTGCCCCATCCTTTAATAAGTCACATACTGTCAAGACTGAAAAACAAAAAGGACATGATGCCTCAATTCTTCCTCTTATCAGAGGTCTTCCCATGAGGCCCTGCACCATTGTAAATGGAAGCTGCCTCCCGCTAACATGACAATTTCCCCATTCTGCAGCCCGTGAAAATAGAGGATACAGAAGCCAGGCTCTGCGATCCATCACAAACAGTCCTCGACTGCTAGGTCAGCCATGAGTCCCACACACTGTTCGTGGAGCTGAACCCAGGCACAGGCTCATGAAGGTGGGACTGACCTCTGGATACCCTTCAACTTCTCTTACTTTTCATTTTACAGGAGACAGTGGGAGTTAGGCATGTGTTCACCAAATCAGCTGCCCCATCAGACCTCTCTGTTGCAAAATGAAAGAGCTATGCTTGGAACCTGCTGGAAGAAAGTGTACTTTAACTAGAGTGGCACAAAGAAACAGTTTGTGGAACGAGCACAGGAGCCTACCTAATGGTTCTTCTTCAGCGATTAGGTCTTGTGTTTTGCATGGACAGGGTAAGGTAGGGGGCATGGGCCTTTTGCACTCTGTTCGGTGGGTGCGGTAAGGGATGGGAAGAAAGTAATAGAGCTTGGAAAGGGTTTGCGAGATCAGAGATGTGTGACTCTTTCTCATGTGCATGAGGATGGGATGACAAAGGGGCTGAGAAGATAATGGTAATTAAAAAGAGTGGATTACTCCTTATTATCAGATCATGGAAAATAACATGAGGGTATCCGTGCTTCTGTGCCAGTTCCTGGATTCTTTCACCTATTTCCATATAGATTTTTTTCTGCACACTTTGACTACTTTAGGAGGTGTACTGTTCGGTGAAACACTCCAAACCAGCAGTGTTTCTGCATTACCTGTACACCTTAATGGGGTTCTTTAAATGCCTCAATTATTTACAAGTAATCCTATTTCTACTTTACCGCCTGCCAATAGAATTTGAGGTGTTCATAGCTATAACAGAGGAATCCCAGAGCAAGACACTGGATAACAGCCACTGCCGACAAAAGTGCAGGCATTCCAAGCAAATCTTCTGTAATGTAAGGTTACCAATGGCTGGATTCTCATGAATGGGGGGAGGATTGTACAACTAGCATGAGGAAAGGTATTGCTTCTCCATCCCTTTTTCTCATCCCAGTCATAACATGTTGGGAATATCTGACCATCAGTCTATGTTATTATAATTAAATGACAGACTCATTATATTTTACCATGTGAATGTAATGCTAAAAACAAAAGGAATACAAATAAACATCATAAGATGGGATGTATATCCTACCTCCAAATATTCAGTCCAACCTTTCCAAAGCCTCGTGAACAATAGTGATCCGTAGAGGAGCACTGAGAAGCCCAAGCAGCTGGTTGACAAATCCCAAGGAGAGGAACACCTGTTCCATAGCTGCCAAGTTTTTAGTTTGCTTATGAGTGACATTTCCATGTTTTCAGCATGCTTTTGACAGTTTATCATGAAAAGATCTGGGCATTTATTAATTTCAGAAATTGACCTTTTTCTGAAATTCACTGGACCAAAAGGGGCCTTAAAATTGCAGCCTAAAGTTACAAAAATGTATTCTGCTCAGATGAAGCACATAGCCATACATGGAAGTTCGTTCGTAGTATTCTTGGCCTGGGACAGTTAGACTCGGGCAATCACTGTATGTGTATAGCATAGATAAAGCGTGCAAAAACCTAGAACTTATGGCCACAGTTAGGCACAGCATTCAGGAAAAAAAACGAGAGCCGTTCCTGCTGAATCTCAGCCTGTCAAGAGTCAGACACAGTTGAAGAGTTAAACGTATTGCAAGGAGCCATGACCCCTAGCGCAGGCAAATACAATGGGTCTTCTTTAGTAGTAATATCCCACAATAATCATGGTTCAGTTGTGCTCCTCAGGTCCTGTCCAGTGCAACCACACATGTTGCACCATTGGTAGCCACGCCCAGGGCCGGTTTGTTGGTGCCCCCCAATGACCACATCTAGCATGGATTCCCTCTCTACTACCATTTAACAGTGCCCCTCAAGTCTTTATAACCACTCTCTCAGACTGATTTCGTTTTACAGCGCCACTCACGCAAGTGTAGGGTGTCAGTGCGCTTTAAATCACTCACACACTGGCACAGAGACAATCATCCGTGTGCAAATCAGTGTATGGAAAAATGTTACATAAGACAGAGGACTACTTTGTGTAGGAGTCACATGTCATCTATACTGGTGGGCAGTATTGTTTAAGATTCCTTTGTCTGGGAAAGCACAAATTCAGAGTTTAAACCTTAACATCATTGTTAGGGATTTTCTTTAATAATTAAAATTGATATCTTCTACCCAAATGAACCATTTTTGCAAGTTTAGGATAATGAAAAACAGGGCAAAAAGACATAGCTCTGATATATATATATCTTGTAGTTTGCATGCAGCTCGTTGATGACAGTTGATAGCGCACTATGCTATATTAGGAGTTTAACTTCTATACTGCAAATAACGAAGGATCCTTGGGACACAAGCAGTAAACCACTGACCTCTTTACATTATATATACTTTGTGAACATTAATCACCGGAGTGATCTTGACATTTTTATTGATGCTTGAAAGTTGCTGGAAGAAAGGAACACGGTAGCAGGTGCTTTTAAAAGCAAAATATACTTGCAAACAGGGCGCCCCACCCCAAGTCAGTGCCCGATGTGTGGGCACCAAGCGCACCACCCTAGAGCTGGCCCCGGCTACGCCCATGGAAAGAGCTCTGGGCAGGTCCTGACAATGAGAGTTCATTAACGGCATTGCCAAACTCTACCTGTTGAGAAGGAAATTCCCCTGGTTGACTACAAACTACCCTCAGATGTAACAATTTTTATAAATGTTGTTCCTAAACAGCTGGGCCACAAAGGGATTAACATAATGTGTAGGAGGCACTATTTATCCTTCTCTTCTTGTTACAGATGAGAAAACTCAGTACTGCCTCACCCCTCTCTATATGTGGCTTTACCAATTACCACTTCACTCTGTTGCCTTCCTTCTCTCCACAATAATTTCTCACCTTCCTCTTTTCATTTTCTCTGTCCCCATCCACTCCATTCACCTTTTCGAAATAGGTCATCTTCCCCTTTCACTCAAAATACCCTTCCATTTTCCCCCATTTTCTTTGAATGGTGATTTTCCATTCTCCAACCTTTTATCTCCTTTGTAACTCCCTTTCACTTTCCTTCAACTCTACTTCTCTAGCTCTCACCTCCTCCCTCCTCACCTTTCTTCTTGTGCCATACCTAGGGCCTGATTACAATGTTGGGGGGACCACCACTTACAGGCCGTCAGTGGAGGTCTGCCTACAGACAGGCCATCGGTCTGACCTCATTACAATGCAGGCAGTCAGACAGCAGAGGTTGGGGGTAAAGACCACCGCCTCTGACAGGATCCAAGATCCCATCGGGCGTCAGTCGTAATCCTACCCCTTCCATGGATGCGGTGCCTGTGCAGGCAATGCTGTAGGGATTAGGATGTCCCTTTCCGACTGCATTTTAAAAGGCAGTAAGAAACAGACTTTGGGGTCCAAACAGGACCCCCATTGCCCATGGCCACTGATAAGTGGCCCTGGGGGCACATCTAGTCCCCTCATGCACATCCATGCACGTTATGCCACGCAACAGATGGTGCCTGGCACACGGTGCATGGATGTGCACAAAGTGCCCTTTTACCCTGCAGCTTGTGCTGCATCCCTTTTTCTGGGCCACAGCACAAGCCGCAATGTAAAAGTGCACTTTTCTGACCGCCAGCAAGGTGGTGGCATCATGATTCGGTGGTTGAACGTGCCGACTGCTTATCGGGCAGTCTCCTGACTGTCGCAACGTCGGTCGGCAGTCGTGCTGTTGAATATCGCATTCGGCCTCTCTGACTGCCTTGGCACTCTCAAGTCTCATCCCTCTTTCTTGCCTTCCCTCTGCCTCCAATTTCCTTTTACCCTTCTCAATCCTTCAACATCACCTTCCACCCATTGTTCCTTTCGATTTGACTCTCATACTGTCCTTCTACTGCTCCCTCTCCCCTTTTTGTTTCACATCTCTCTTGTCCTACCTCTTGTTCTTTTCCCTCTTGTCTCCTTTTCCTTTCAGGCCACACTCTCTCTCGTTTGCCTGTCTTTCACTTACTTTTGCAACTTATACATCCGTCTTTATGTTTCTTTGTTTCTCTCTCCCCCACTCCTAGTGATCCTGTGCAAATGTGGTCCCTCTTGTACCACAAAAGGCTGCTTGTGTGAGATGAAAAAGTCTCTTTGTGTGAGGAGATGGTCACACAGCCATCTGAAATTTTTTACCAGAGGCCAGAATGCAATAACTGCATTGTTACAAATGTGTGTGTTTAATGAAATACGGACCTTATGCACCTGGATGTAGCAGCAGCACCTCGCCTGATAGTAGACATACCCTCTCTCCAGGGAGGCCAGACACTGGGCAGGACAGGAAGAGGCGGGGGGCCTTAAAATAAATAAAGAAATCTGCAGTTTGCTAAAAGAAGCAGCAGCAAGGAAATCTTAACATAATGTCAGACAGAATCTGATGTCTGGCATGGAAGAGAGCAAAATAAAAGTATCCTTTGGGCCATTCCTGTCAGATAGAGAGGATGCTCGTGAACACTGGGACACAAAGCTGGCTCATGGACAATTACATGTTATGTGCAGTGCCATGAGACTAAGGCATGGACGAGTTTGGCATGAGGCCACTGGAGGCGTTGCTATGATCCAAACTCTGTGAAACTTAAATTATCTCAAAGGCTTGTGTTTTGAGCTCTTACTTTGGTGCATGCCTGTCTGATTTTGGAATCGCGCAGCTGAGCTGTCTTTGCTTCCCCCGCCATCCCTCGTGTGCCTCGTTGCTGTAAAGGACGTCCTAAGAGAATATCTTTTGCATAGATGCAACAAGTCCAACCCATGACTGTGATGGGAGTGGTCACACTGAGCAGAGCATGACAAGTCAGTGAGGCAATACTACAGCCAATGGGAGCATGAGCAGAACCACCCAGTGAGGTGGAGCACTGCTCCTAGGGTTGCCACTTTTCCAATAGAAATATACTGGCCTATATTTGTTGTTTTAGGAGTTGGCAAAGGGTCGACAAGGTACTAAATAGGACTTTAAAGAAAGGTGTAGGTGTTCATTTGTAACATGAATTTTCTGCCTTTAACATGAATTTTCTGCCTTTGTTCACTTTGCTTATTAGTCAGGGTTTATTAACCCAGATCTAGAGCACACTTAAAAGTGCTTTCTGTTTATATTTGCTGTTTTAAGTATGCATAGAGAAATAGCAGCTTTTAATGATTTCGCTTACTTTTGTCACAACCAGGACATTAAAATACTGGGGGTGCGGGTACAAAAAAAGATCAGGTAGAAACCCTAACTGACCCTTTATCCTCGTTTAGTTCAGTCAACTAATTAGACCCCATTCGTGCTTGCAGGGCCTGCACCTGTGTGAACTAATTAAATTAATTGCCTGAGTAAAGTCATGACGCAGGGAAACAATGAGCTCAGCTAATTGCGTGACAATGTCGTATACTACGGGTGATGTGGGGGGATCATCCCAAAATGTGTTATTCTAAAGTCTGAGACTTGGCATCTGGCAGGGGGGCAGTTACTTTATAACTGGAGACTGCATTCATTGGTAAAGCATCCATGGATACCAGTCGGCAGGGGAACATCCAACAAGGACTTAGAGAGTGTGGTTGTGGGGAGTGACGTATTGAAACTGAAGAAGCGTTGTAGCCTTAACCCAGTGCCTAAAATGTCACAAACAAATGATGTGATTGCATAAAGTCACAGGAGTGATCTCAAAAGGCCAATATTGTCCTAATCATTGTCTGAATATCTAAAGAATGAAAGGCCTCAGGAAGGAGGCAGGTAGTAGGATGGGCTTTCAGTTGGGATGCAGGGTGTTACAACAACTTACTTCCCTAAAATCACTTGCATTCACTCAAATCCGAACAATCTACCACTTGATCAGAGTAAGTTATTTCCTCAGTACTTTCAACACTGCAGACAGTGCTCATCAGTTGAATGATCTTTATCTCTCCACTGGAGATCAAACAGATTTAAATTTATGAAATTTAAAGGTGGCTCTTCACCACAAGGATTTGGCATCTGTTTCGACCACTACTGGAATAGGAGACTGTAGGGGTACATTCACAACATGTGAGAAAAATGAAGTCACCATTGAAATTGGATGCAAATAATATGAGATACAGGACTCAGATGGTTCTATACTTAAGATGTTAGGTCCCAAACAAAGAGAAGATGTGCCAGGAGACAACACATATGAAGACATGCACAGGCAACTGTAAAGACTCCTGCTGCCATAAGACCTTGTTTCCTAAGACAGTATCTTGCTGGAGCGAATGTCTAGATTAAAGCTTTCTCAGCAACTAGTGTTGTTTCTCCTATGTCCATCTTGAATTGAGCTTCAATGAATGTTATGTCCTGAAATTGAACTAAATGAGTTTTGAATAGAATGAAAAACAAGGCATGTTGAAACAGAGAGCTTTGGAGAGCAAACAGGCTGTCCTTCACAGACTCTGGCAATGAAACTAGGAGCAACCTGTAGTCTAGGTAAGGAGAGAGAGTCCAACCATTTAGATGAAGCTTAGACATCAAGGGGGAGGGAACATGTGTAAAGCCTTGAGTGGCCAAACTAAGTCTGAAGGAGATTACCTTGAATTAGAAACGAAGAACCTGAAAGGCAAAATGAAGGTAACACCAATCCTAAGGAGCTGTTGGAATGGGAAGACAGGCATCCAAACAATCCAATATCACCAAGAAGTCACCTGGTGCTACCAACTTATAACAATTCCCCTAAAGGATGAGGATGCTACTTTTGGTTCACTTTATTCAGATATATTGCCAGGCGCAGTCCTCTATTCGACTTGAAACAACACACATTATTGAATCCATCTTTTGTCCCATCTGATGTCACTGAACTGATATGACAGCATTATTGTCCAATAAATCCTTTAAAAGCTTGATTCATGGCCAGTCTTTTCTGGGATTGAAAACCTTTCAGATTCTACTGACACAGAAGACAATTCAATGTTGTAACAGCTACAATCGAACCTGACTGAATTATCATAAACTATGAAGTGGCTGCAATAGATACTTCCCAAGCTTGACAGAATTTCGAAATCCTGCCTCTCACCAGCCACAGGAGGCCAGACCCAGTGTAGTCAGGAATTCTAATTATGAGACGAAATGACATGTTGTTTGTGTGACAGAGAATTAGCATTATTATTTTCGTGGCATCTGAAGTACAGAGATGACTTTTGATGCTCTCCGGTTTGTCTGAAGGAAGACAACCATGGTTGGAACCCAGTGACTTTATGTAACAATTTCTGAGGAGGAGAAATATTTCCCCTCCTTTACAAATGTATATACCCAGTCTTATAAGTCAGTACAACATACTTGAGCACAGTGGTGGCTCGTAGAGGGAGTGCTACGGGGCAGGGCGGGGAGGGGCAGGTTGGGGGTAGTGGACTCCGACATACGGCGGAACGGAGTAAGGTAAGAAAATAAATATATAAAACAATGTACCTTGCACGTGCTGCATCCCTAACTCGGCGATGAAGCGTGCTAAAGGTAAATTGTTTTATTTATTTATTTACTTAATCCGTTCCACCATATGTCAGAGTCCGCTACCCCCTGCCCCTCCCCCACCCTGCCCCACCACCCTGCAACACTCCCTCTACGAGCCGCCACTGCTTGAACACCTTTGTGTGCCATGCTCAAAGTTGGAGATGTGTTGTGCTGCAATAGATGTGCCTCCAGGTAAACCGTCAGCACAGACTGCCTTAAAGGTGAAATGAGAGGTACCAAATCAGAAAAGATCAATAAAAGGGTATAGATTAGATGTGCCCTAAAATGGCACCCTTAATTCTATCTAGATCATCAATTACCACAACCATGATATATAAGACATGGGGAAATCCCAGTTGGGATCTCTGTTGAAGTTGCACTATACAGATAAGCAAGGCTTGCTAGGTTAATTAGGTGCTGGAAACTTCACACTGTGTCTGCTCTTGGACAGCACAGAATCAAGCAGTTACTGATGTTGAAAGGGGCCTGCCAAGTTGCCATTTTTATCTGCCTCTCTTCTGTGCTTATGTCCTCTGGGTTGGATGGTTCAGCATTGTTTTTATATGAGGCAAAGAGGCTAGTACTTTAGCCCCTATCTGAGAGGAAGAAGGATGAGACAATACAACTACATGCTATTTTTTTAGAATGTTTCCCTATTATATGTAGAACATTCCTTTCTTCAGGTCTCTGAGATCTTACCTGCTGCCAGTACTGGCTTAAATATAGCTGTTATACACTGTTATACGCTGGTAATGAAACCAGGGCCGGCTTTAAGGCAGTGCAATCAGTGCAGCCACACCTGGCGCTGAGCTCGCGGTTGGGGGTTAGCTGTGTTTAGAAATAACTCACAGGTTTAAAAGCACCTGCTCTCGGTTCAACTTATACGCAATAAACAGATTTGAAACAGAAGCACCTGCTGCAAACTTCCTTGGTGTCCAGCAGTTTAAAGCAACAATAAAAATGTCAAAATAACTGGTAATTCATTTTCCTGCTAGACAGAGATTGGAGTTTTCTCTATAGGCAGTGTTGACTCATCATAAAGTAGCATATAGGGTTAATATGCCTGCTGCAAAGAAGGTAGACCATGCAGAGATGATATAACTATATTTTAAGTGGATAGCTTAGTGGGTTACTGCTTTTGTCACAGAGATTCTTTTGTTACTTGCAGTTCTTAAGTTGCAATCCTAATATAGCACAGTTACCTATGAACAGTCATCAAAGAGCTGTATGCAAACTGCATGGTATAGGTTAGAACATTATGTGTATCCTTATGATTATCATAATATTCTTATAGGTAACGTTTTCTGCGACCACTGTGGTTCATTTTAAATCCTGAGTTTGTGCTTCTCCAAGCTAAACACCCATACACTATACTACCTCCTAGTTTTGATGAAGTTGTTTCTACATTGTGATTCCTACAGTGTGGTTCATTGTCTCTGTATAATGCGTGTGTGATGTAAAGTGCTCTGACACCCTAAGCTAGTATGAGTAGTGCTATAAAACAAATTAAATACATGTGAGAGAGGGGCTATGGTGAGATGAATGGCACTGTTGGAGGGTGATAGTGAAGGAAGTAATGGAGAAGGGGGGTGCCAGAAAAGATTATCGCACTGGGATCCACCAGTGTTAATCCGGCCCTGAATTAAACTGAACGTTTGTACATGCAGTACTGATCCAGCGAAAGGCCAGGATAAACTTTTTACACATCAAAATTTCACTTGCAATGGGCCCATATACGCATTTAGATTTCCTGACTGTTTCGCTGGGGGTCAAGTTTTATTTCCTTCAATCTGAATTTAGTCCATGTCTAACTAATCTTCACAGATCAATACTCTTCCTTTGATCAATGGACCATTAGTTGAGTAGTTGATGGTGATATTAACGACAGTCATTAAAATTATCTTATAACTTGCAGTAAATTAATCAAAGACTCCAGGTAAGATTCAATCATTTGTATCTAATAATTCAATCAAAATGAACGCTCATTTGTACAGATTCACAGTGCAAACTTCATCAACTTTCATGGGAGAGAAAAATTCATTTATCAAACCTCATTCAAATTACAGACTCTCTCAACAATCCCCATATGCATTAGGAGTAATAGAGGAAGAGAGAAAGGCCACAATAATATATCCTTAGCAGTAACTATTCAAGATTAAGGAAAAGTGAAAGTTACCAAAATGGAACAGGAAATACAACCCCTGGCCAAAAGGGTTGATGGCGGTCTCCTGATTAAGAGTCAGGAGACAAAGATTTTAGGACAGGTGCATGATAGGATCACACTCACTATACCTTTCTAGAAACCCGACGCACCGTAGTGCATCCCTCTCTTACACTCTCCCCCTCCTCGATATTCTTCCGCAAATCTTCAATCTAATCAGGCTGTCACTCAATATTGAATCTTCCCAGTCTGTTCTTCTTAGTAGCATCAGCGACTCTCCTCAGCGGCAGCAGCTCTCATCATCTCTCTCTGCATCTCGCAACTACCAGTAACCATAAGTTACTCAAATTATACCCTTTAAATTTGCTAGTTCCACCCTCAAAGGTTGCAAATGTCTGTGAATCCTGAACTATGAATGGGCCAGAGCAGGGGAGTTGTCATCACCTCATGCTGCCATCCCAAAATCCTTAACTAAATCTGTGTTTAAGAAATCCTTCCCACATGATTTATTCACTTTTCATGACTCTTCCTGCTCCCATACATCTCACACAATAGATAGATACATATTTTATATAATTTCTTCAGCTGAGGATCCTTTCTCAAGCTCTTGTCCTTGGGTTTTGTTCGACGACCAATATCCCGGTCAGTGGGATACCCTCGGTCTTCACTGCGCAGACTCAACTTTCATTACATTTCACCCTCCATCTTTCTTTCGACTTAGCATATTGGGCCCAAACCGTTCACTATTGACAAAAGAATCATAAACAAATGTTAATTTCTCAAATGTGTCTTTATCACTGTTTACCCCCCTTCTACTCTATCCCATGTTATTTTCTTCTTTGTTATGCAAAGCGTTAGCAGCGAAAAACTTCTTTTAAGATTTCGGCAAGCATATGCCAGACATGCGGTACTTTGAGACCTACAGTTAGCAGCTCTTTGCGCATGTGTGAGAGTTTTCCTCTCACATGGTTAATCATGTGGTTAGTTGCACAGGACAGGTTCGCGCATGCGCAAAGTGATTTTCAGTTTCAAGCGGGATTTTAATCACGTAGCAATCTATTCTTTGTTATTTAAGCAAGCAAAATGCCTTTTTCCCCGTGTATGAATGTCGTGTGTATGTTAGTTTTCTTTTATCTATGGGTTTTATTTGTTAGTGTCTGTTAACGAGAGGTTGATACGAGCAAGTTTCTTTTTCTCGAATCCTTGCTCCTTCAGTACCACCCCAATGCCAGTATGCATGCTCAGAATCTAATACAGAGGTCAGAACAGTTTGGGCCACTGCCTTCCCAGAAGCCTCCAAGGAAACAAAGAAAACAATGTACGATTCACCTAGCCGTACATTTCGCTAAGACTATTTAAATCCTGGAACAGGTCCTCATGCTCCCTCCCCACTGCTTTCTCTTGACCCCCCTACAACTTCCTCAACAGCCCAAGACTCCATCAGTCCTCACAAATGAGTGTGGATGGAGGTGAAGATTAAAGGTAATGCCCAGCAGCCAGCATAGCTCTGCAACCAACATAGCACAAAGTAGGAACATAGCTTCAAAACCAACACAGCACAAAACAGGAGAATATTTGGAATGCTAGACCTCTCGAGTGGGATGTATGACGTTACAACGCATGCTTTTACACCGCATGCCGTTACAACGCATTTTTTACACCGCAAGATCTGTTACAACGCCAGCCTTTACAACGCATGCTTTTACAACGACGTACACTAGATGGAGTGCTGACATTAGAAATGTATAATTTACTATTCTAACTCCAGTCCACGTTGCAGTAGGGAAGGTGTTTGGATAGTAAAACTACACTATTTCTAATGTTAGCACGCCATCTAGTGCATTTCGTTGTAATAGCATGCGTTGTAATGGCATGCGTTGTAACAGATTTTGCGTTGTAATAGTTTCGTTGTAATGGTAGTGCGGTGTAAAAGTTGCGTTGTAAAGGTTGTTCACCTCTCGGGTGTTCTAAAGGTGGAAGTGGCTATCATTCAGTATCTAGCTTTGGGAATCCTCTATCAGACGTAGGAGCACCTCAAATATTATAATTCAGGTTGGGAAGAAGGACGGGAAGTAATGAAGCCATTAGTATCCTAACAACCTACTTTGTCAAACTAATTCCTCACCAAGTCAATTTCTCCTGACTTTTAAACAGAATGGACATCAGTTATCTCCCTTGCTTGTACTTTGAACCTGGCAGATACTTCCATCACTGCCCTTGGTATCAGGCATCATGAAGGGAGAAGCAGAAACAGAAAGTAAACAGGGCTCCAAGAGCCTTCTTTACATGCTGTATTTTCCATCCTCACCCATCGCCCTAACTACTCAGCAGCCAATAAGAGGCTGTTAAGAAGCTAAAGATGGGACAATGTTTCAAACCTGTGATGCAAATAGGCGTCATATGGGTGCATTTTAAGTCCTACACCACTTCTGACATGTTGGTGAATCAATGTCCTTGGGGTACTGGTGCAGCTGCTGCATCCAGGTAAATTATCCCTAGTCTTTTTTTCTCAAGTCTTAATAAACAGAATATTTTGTGTTTGTGAATTTTCTGGACAAAATTATCATCCCATGTTTAGTATAAACAGAAAAATGTTCCGGCGCTGAATTTCTGGACATAATTATCTACCCTCTCTCTATTGGGAACACTTTAAGCTGAAAGGGAGATCCCCACCCACCACCCCTTCACATGTATCATGGTGGTTTTGTGTAAGTGCTGGGTCTTGTGTGGCTACCATGATCAAGAGGGGTCTGCCTCTATTGCTGAACTTTATGTCAATTATACAACTTTGATCACACACTTTTCAGTGTCACTATCTGCTAGTAAAGACAACAGTAACACTAATAGTCTCCTCACTTTTCATTTCTCATTCCAAAAGTATCAAATGACACCGAAGTGAAAGAAATCATTAAAAGTCAGACAAGACAGATGATCCTTCCCGTTCTCCCTCAACCCAGGGAGCTACAGAGAGTGTAACATTACAAAACACGGGTGATGTTAATTGCAATAATACGTGCCCAGGAGGCTGCGGGTGATTAATTCTCTTCCGTTGTCTGCCTACGCGGTCGGTGCCAGTTTCAAATAATTCTGACGTTTGTCCCAAGTTTATACACCTAATCAATCCTACTCTTTTGGCAGACTGGGACACTAATAAATCAGACTGACAATACAAAAGTACCTCTACTTTCTATGTAACTAACACATGAAGAGATTGATCTAACCTTTTGGGAAGCTAACTCTTACAAAATGCAATTATATCTTCTCACTTGTATTTAGTCTTCAAATGCATTAGATAATCTGGGAGTACATGAAAATTAGACTTTTCAGCAAGGAGACAGGCGCTGCTTCAATACATCCATGTTAACTGAAGCAGTTCGCAATTAAATTTAACAGGTATTCTTTCTTCCCAACCGCGCAGGCAGAAATGTATGAATGAAGTAGATTAAAATATTGCTTTTCTTACCACAGTGTCAAGAAAAATCAGCATGTAAAGGCTTTGGGGCAAATATTTTGCATCAGATTCATTTTAATGAGTTTAAGAACAAAGACAACTATACTTCTCCTGATGCTTCGAGGAAAGAACTAGGAATCCAGCAATCAGAGACTAAGGGCCCGATTCACAGAACTTACTTAAGACAAAATCCTAAACTTACTAGCATTTTCGCATTCACAGAAGGCACTTACTCATTTTGGTATTCACAGAAGACACTTACTCACTTCGGTATTCACAGAAGTTAGGAGTCCTAACTTTAGGACTCCTAAATGCCTTCTGTGAATACCGAAAGTCTTAAAATTAGGATTTTTCTCAGTTTAGGAGTCCTAATGTTAGGACTCCTAACTTTACTACTACTAAACTGAGAAAAATCCTAATTTTAAGGCTTTCGGTATTCACAGAAGGCAATTAGGAGTCCTAAAGTTAGGAGTCCTAACTTTACTACTACTAAATTGAGAAAAATCCTAATTTTAAGACTTTCGGTATTCACAGAAGGCATTTAGGAGTCCTAAAGTTAGGAGTCCTAACAATACTACTACTAAACTGAGAAAAATCCTAATTTTAAGGCTTTCTGTATTCACAGAAGGCATTTAGGAGTCCTAAAGTTAGGAGTTCTAAGTTCTGTGAACACCGAAATGAGTAAGTGCCTTCTGTGAATACCAAAATGAGTAAGTGCCTTCTGTGAATACCAAAATGGTAGTAAGTTTAGGATTTTGTCTTAAGTTAGTTCTGTGAATCGGGCCCTAAGTGTCTGTACAAATATAGTGCAACAACGCAGAACACAGATTTTCTTTCAGTCAGGAGAAGAAACTGAACATTGAAATGGATCCACAAACCATCAATTACCAGTGTACTCCTGTTCTTTGAAGGGACAGGTGCTGCTTCTAAAAAGAAAATATGTTCCGTTTGTTGCACAAAAACATCTTCCTGTTTTTTGCCGTAGCGGCTGCTACCGGGCGGGAGTGGTGCAGCGGACAGGGTGTTAGAAGGAAATGGAAAGAAAAAAACACTTACCTAGGCCAGCCACCATCTCTCCTCAGTCTTCTTCCTTCTTCCTGTCTCTGATGGCAGCAGGAAGCACCCGGGCTCCCAGACTCCCCTAAGCCAATTTTAACGCTCAAATGCAGTGTTGTGATTGGTCTGAGTGCCAAGGTTCAGCGCTCAGAGGGGGACTGGGAGGCTTAATATGTTCCTCGTATACACACAAAAGTTGGGGCCTGAGGAGTTTTAACGGACGAACGAGGACACACTCCCCAGTACAAGACTCAAATACACAAAGAGCCCTCAGGTCCAAAGTAACAGGGCGAAAGTCAAATAAGGGAACATACTAACTGGTGGGGGAGGGGAGGTTTCCCTTTTAAGGACAGTTTCCCTCACAAACCTAAGGTGTCATGCTTCATCCTGGGGAATCCTCCTCTCATCATGAAGTCTAGTCATGATGCGGGCTACAACCCCCTCTCTGAGAAAGGGGACCTCAGGGATGATTTCAAGTATGTAGGGTATTCCTAAAACACAGTATGGGCAGAAAGGGGTGATGGAAAAAGGTGTAGTGCTGGTAAGTGGGTGACTAAAACTATCTACAGGGTTATCCTGATGAGCTTTATTCTTCCTACCTTGTGCTAGGGTTCAAAACAAAAAGCAGAGAGTACGGCTGCAGACATTAAATGTAGTCTTACTGAGTAGCAGTGTTCCCTCGAACCGGCGCGCATGCGCGCGCGCTCCCACCTCTTTCACCCCGAGCGTGCACTGTCCTATAAGAAGCGCGCACATACCCGATCCCTCGAACAGCTTGCAGCAGGGGGATAACTCACTCAGCTCGATCTGGGCTGTCAAACTTAACACTCACTCTGCGACATTCTAGGTCATTCTTTTAAAGACCTGTGAAGTACTCTGGTGCGGCTGGCAGCTGAAAAACTGTCTGTGCCCGGGAAGCTGTCTCTGCCCGGGGTGACACACTCGACGGGGGAGGTGGTGGGGCGGGGGGGAACCCTTTTGTCCGTAATTTTGGGCCTTTTAGGGGACAGAGCTGTTCCCTTGTGAAAGGCCTCCGCCCATGATGGGGCCGCCTCGCACTCCTCGGAGCACAAGAGCAGCCCCATCCGCCCATTGTCATTCTGTGTGGGGCTGATTGCCACATACAGAATGACAATGGGTCAGTCTGGGCTGGCACAGCATGTGATGGCCTCATCCAGCCTCAGTCCAGGGCAGGGCATTCTGTCCCATAGAAGTGCAAAAACGCCCATGCTGCTGCTAGGTAAGAATCCAGCTAACCAAAGGAAGGCGGGGAAAAGTTCAAATGAAAGGATTATAGGATTATAACCATTGACAAAGCCAATAATTCTGGCTTGCTGTAGGTGTAACGTTACTTGTTCTAGGTGTAACGTTACTTGTTGTATTATATATCTGGATGCAATGACAGAAGCAACAAAAAATACCAGTTGGGCGGCACATTACATTAAGCACAGATTTTTAGCTTATGTGTTTTAAGCCACGCCCTTAATTACATCGAACACCCTTTTGGCGAGACGCCCCTCCTTTTTTCATCCCACTTAAAGCTCTGGAAATAACACCATGTCACAGTCGCCCCACGTCCAGGCACTGTGCATCATGCATGACTCATGCCTTCCACTTTTTCAGATTACCTATGTGCAGGGGCATAGTGAACCCTGCCCCACCCCACCCCTTGCTTTAGGAACTACAGTGAGGGTGGAGTTCTTGATGTGACTCTTCTGTCTGCAACTCTGCAGACAAAGGATCAGCTCATAATTAATGTGAAAAGGTGAGTGAGTAAATAAGTAAGTGAATGGATGGGTGGATGGATGGATGGCTGGATGGATGAGTGAAATGATGGATGGATGAGTGAAAGGGTGGATGATGGACGAGAGAATGGGTGAATTGATGAGTGAAATGATGGATTGATCAATGAATTGAGAAGTGAAAGGGTGGATTGATGAATTGATAAGTGAAAGGGTGAATGGATGGACGGATGAGTGAAAGGGTGGATGTAAGGTCTTGTAGATGGGCAAAAGGATGGATAGATGAGTGAAAGGGTGGATGGATGAGAGAAAGGATGGATGAGTGAAAGGATGGATGAGTGAGGTTCAATGGACGGATTCATGAGTGGATGAGTAGATGGATGGGTGGGTGGATGGAAGGATGGATGGCTAAGTGAAAGGGGAATGGAGAGAGAAAGGAAGGATGGGTAAATGGATGACTGAACGGGTAAATGGGTGGAAGGATGAGTGACTGGGTGGATGAATGATTAAGTGAAAGGATGGCTGGATGGGTGAATGGATGGGTGGAAGACTGGATGGATGAGTGTACGGATGGATAGAGTGAAAGGGTGGATTGATGGATGGATAATGGATGGATGAGTAAAAGGGTGCATGGAGGGATGGATGAGTGAAATGATGGATGGAAGGATACGTGATGGATAGGTTTGTAAATGGTTGAATATGGACATGGATGGGCACACAGATGGAAGGACAGAATGAATGGTGAAAGACCGAATGATGGATGAAAGTATGAATACACATTGTAAGCCTCATTATCTTAAGCAACATTTCCTATACATTAACTTTAACATTTATATGAGTGATTGTCTCTATATAATATGTGTGTGTTGTAACGCACTCCAACACTCTGCCCCACATACTTGGGATGAGTAGCACTATAGAAGAAATTAAATACACATGAGAGAGGCTCTATGTGAAGATGAGGGGCGCCATTGGAGGGTGGTAGCAAGGCCGGACTGGCAGGACCGGGCATCAGGCGTTTTCTCTTGGAGCTGGAAATGTGGGGGCGGTTTTGTTACCACAAAAAGACCTGCACATTTGCTTAAAGCTGCACGCATACTGAAAAACCATGAAGCGCACAATTGTCTCAACCTAATATAAACTTACTTTCACTTGTACTTTAGTAGTTGTCTATTTACTTACTTATATACTATTGCGCAACCTCCTCTGATGTGTCTGTAAAACTTACATTTTACCTGAATTTTGACCTCCTGTCCTGAATTTTTGTCCTGAATTTTGACCCTTTGTCCTGAATTTTTACACTCACTCTCCTGAATTTGCACCCATGCCAGTTGGTCACCCTAACAGAAACTTATGCATGGTCTGGTGGAAAGTCAAGCACTGTACACTGTCAAAGTTCATGTGAACCTGTTTCAGTCGCACAGTCAGACACAGAGTCGGCACCCAGAACCCAGGACCCTTGATAATTCCACACCCTCCAGAATATACTGGTAATTTACATAGGTTCAGTCTGACAAATACTTGACCAGCTGCACACAACAGGGAAATTAAATGAAACAAATTAGATCATGTCTCGTCTTCTGGTGAAGTTGGATTATGGTGGCGCCCAACTACATCTTTGAATAAGTCCTTTCGACATACATATGGTAAATGCCTTCAGAAGAAAAAGAGACCACCAGCTTATATTTGATTTAAAATCAAAAGCCCATGGGAGGGCTCCAAGTTGACTGCTTAATGCGACAAGACACAGTGAGCATGCACCTTGGAGCATTGACATCAACAGCCCCCCAGTGCACCACCCCTTACCTCGGGTTAGTTCAAAGAAGAACAAAAGCAAGCACACAGCCGTTTCTTTATTAGCCCTTACTTGTCTTGAAGTTCCAGCTTAGTCTGGGAGACCGAGGATGCCAGCAATACGGAGGCCAGAGTCAGACTGGCAGCATTGTGAGTGCAGCGATTTCTGGCTCCTCACATGCTCCCAGCCTCGCTCACTGCCCACAATCGCCATTTCAGATCCTGGCTCCATCCCTTCTTCTCCTCCTCACCCCAGCTCCTCTGCTTTCCCCGAAGGCCCTGGTTGTGTATAGTGCACGCTCTCAGGGTAGGAAAGAAACGGTTCATGTTGACTTTGTGCCAACGTGAACCTAACCAATCCTGCAGCTGCTCTCAGCATGAGGGCTAACCTAGTGGTCCTTTTGAGCCCAGGTCCCTGTGCCTGCAATACCCGTCAGGTTAACACCAGCTGTGCATTGTGCAGTGTGAAGTGCGCATGTCTAGCTGGCCGTCGCAAGACGGCCGGCCATTCTGACATGGGCACTGGGCAGCCAGCTTCAAAAATCACTCCGATCCTGCTGCTGCCAGTCTGACCGCCCTGAAACTCTGACACTCGCCACTAGAACAGCTTGCACATGCCAGACTGCCTGTGATAATTATAAAGTAGTAACAATGGTATGGTCTAGAGGGTGGGGGAGAGTCACCGCAGGTGGGGCAACACTCCTCTAAAAAGAACCACCCGGGGGTCATACTAGAAACAGTGCCCTGGGGGCCCAACTGGCGCTTGTGCACATGTTCTTCACACAGCGCTCTATCATTTTAGGCCAAGCGCCTGTTTGTTTTTATTTCGAGCCTGGGTAGCGCATGTGCTGCTCTGCGAGGCATGGTTGAGGTATGGCATAGATGCTCTGCCCATTTCCCACCCATCTTTTTAATTGGCTCTTGTTACTGTCCTTTCAAAATCTTTGCTTTTCATTTGTGAATAGGCTTAGTAGTCCCTCCTTGGTACTGCCTTATCTGCATTTGTATTCTCTTATAACGACTGGACTTTTTACTTGTGTTGATACACGGTCTGCTTTATCTAGTGGGTGACCACTGTTTTCTTTAATGATCTTCCCTATTCCACCCAGGATGTTGCAGCACGCTGCCACCTTTTATAATATGTCATTTACTATGTATTTTTTCATTTCTAGCGCAGTCCGCTTTAACTACCGTGGCCGTGCCTATTTATTTAATTTACGGTGCGGTCCACTTTCACTTGAGCAGCTGAGCGTATTTATTTATTTAATTTACAGCGCAACCGGTTTTACTTTAGTGGCTGCGCTACAAAAGCTTTCTTTCTTTCTTTTTATTACACTTTGTGTAAAAGTGCCCCATAGGCACTTTCACTTTAATGTTGGCCGCGCCCCTTTCTTTAGACGCGACACCCACACACGCGGTCTGGTTCCTGGCGCACATAACCTTGGCTGCAGTGCACAGAGACCTAACACTGCCGCACACAGAGGAAAAAAATTAGAGGGAACATTGCTGAGTAGTGATCAACATGTTTCAGTTTAGGACCTAGGAAGTCCTAGGAAGTCCTGCTGTGTGAAAGTGAGTCAAAAATCAAGAAAGGTAACAACGTGTTCGCGTGTATGATACAAGGCACTAAACCAGTGATCCTGCCAGTTCAACGGATTCACTGGTAGGACCTGTAGGTGAGACATAAACAACAAGCCGTGCAGTTGAATCAGACTAAAGCTGTGCTGTACATTTGTCCCACATTTGACATTCCAAAGTTACAAAAACCAACATATAAATTATCAACATCAATTGATTGAGAAATAATCACAATATCATTATTTCGCAAATGATGTGTGGTCACATATTATGCCCTTGTTGCAGAAAAGCTACGAATGGCGTCACTCACCTGCAAAAGTCAGGTAACGGGACACCTCTGTCCTAGGCAATTCGCCTGAGGTACACACGCTTCTCTAACCTGTTCAGTTTAAGGTTGTAGCATTAAAAGAAGTATAGCCCAATGTTTCATGATTTGACAAGCATAAAAAGAGAAGTGTAGACCGAATCAAACTCAATTGGACAGTATGGTGGTGATACTACTGATCAGAAATGACTTCTTAAAAATATAAGTCTATGATGGAATAGGTCCCCTTTAATCAAACATGCAGGTGCGCTGGTAGCCCCATGCCATCGCTGATGTGCGATGTTAAGGAAGTATGGCTGTGTGGATCCTGGATGTTCTAAATCAATCTAGCAAATGTGTGTACTGGTAACCCCTTATTGCCGCTATTGTGTGCTGCTATTGAGGGATTGCTATGCAGCATCCGTAACAGGTGCTGGGTAAACAAGCAACCGTGTGAGATGGAAGTAGGTGGTCCCTGAATGTCCTGGCATGATAAAAGTAACAATGCACAATGATAGATTGGAGTATTACATTTTAAAACTGAGCCCTGATTATGTGGCTTGCCAGGGAAAAAAACAAAGATGTGTTATGTTTGGACAAGTGCGCTGCCATTTGGTTGCGATCGATGCTGGCTCCGATCTGTTTCACTCCCTTCCGCGCGTTCTGCAGATAGCTCAGAAAGGAGTGATTGTGTTTCACAAAGTTTCGGCTGCTAATGAGAGAATGCAGCATCCGTGACCAGCGCAAGTTAAATAAGCAACTGCGTGAGACTGAAGTAAGTGGTCTCTGGGTGTCCTGGAGTTGGATGGACAATGTAGAGTGTCCAATATGAACACTAAGCCCAAAGTAAGTGGCTTGCCAATGTAAAGAGGTCTAATGTATAGAAAATAGCACTGCCATTTTTTTAAAACTTGTTGGGGACCGGTGCTGACTCCTAACTGTGCCTGAGGAGCTGTGCGTATCCCAGAAGGCTCAGAGGGGAGGTGCTGTCTCCCCCACCGCTTACGCTAGAGAAGACATGCCCCAGAACTCTATTACTGGCTCACTTCCGATTACAGTGTGACCCCAATGGCATCTCGATGGCGGGCCCAGGGATGAAGTCCGCTAGGTGCTGCCTAGTATAAAATCTTTATGGTTCCCTGACTTACCGCTGGGATGTTGCGGGTGAGCCATCACGTGTGTCCGAGGACAGGACCATCGGTGAAAGGGAGCCCAATCCAGGAAGTAGATAAAGGGTGTGTAGGCTGTTGCCTCGCAACCGCTTCGTGGAAGCCACCCGGGGCATGCTGGGAAATGTAGTTCAGCCGGGCTCCGTGTGCGGAAGCCCCGACTGATCGTGAAACAGACCGAAAAGCCCACAAGGGCTACTGGGACTTGTAGTATTATGCAATGTATGTAAATCCCCTGACTGAGTGTTGATGGAGTACTGACCATGTTGGACAGTGATTAGATATTTAGGAGAACGGGTTATTACTAATAAATGAAACTGATGAAAAAATGTATGTATAATGGGAGCCCTGCCGAGCCTATGCTGCACCCGAATAGTGGAGCTAGAGTCTGGAGTACTACCTAGTGGGCCAGAACTGTGGAATGTACAGACCACATGCACAAGCATTTACTGGAGGATATTCTTCTTTTGTTGTTGCAGTGTCTCCATGTATGGACCCAAGTCAGTAACAAACTGGTAAAGTTATGCATAATGCTGCTTTGGATATCTAGGGCAGGGCTAGCCATGGTATGTCATCATTCAACCCACTTTCTGAGGTGCCCAGCCTAAAAACCCATCTCTGTTCGATTCTCAGTAGTCTCTTGGAAATATTGGGTGTGCTGGGGTGCACTTTGGGTTTGTCTAAGACTGCCCATCTCATAGTGTCTGCCTGGTGGTTCATTTCCAGGACCGTGTTTGGTGAGATTCGTGGTCTACTTGGCACGTCTGATGGTACTTTTTATGCTCCAGAATCTGGATTTTAACTTTGCTGGTTAGTAATCCCCCCTTCTCCTAAATATCTAATCATTGTCCAACATGGTCAGTCTCCATCAACACACAGTCAGGGGATTTACATACATTTCATAATACTACAAGTCCCAGCAGCCCTTGTGGGCTTTTCAGTCTGTTTCCCGATCAGCCGGGGCTTCCTCACACGGTGCCTGTCTGAACCACATTTCCCAGCATGCCCTGGGTCGCTTCTAGGAAGTGGTCACAAGGCAACAGTCTACGGCTCAGTGTTAAAATGTAATACTCCAATCTATCATTGTGCATTGTGACTTTTATAATTCCAGGACGTTCAGGGACCACCTACTTCGGTATCACGCGGTTGCTTGTTTACCCAGCACCTGTTACGGACGCCAAATAGAGATCCCTCAATAGCAGCGCACATTAGTGGCAATAATGGGTTACCAGCACATACATTTGTTGGATTGATTTAGAAAATCCAGACTCCGCACAGCCATACTTCCATATCATCGTGCATCAGCGGTGGCATAGGGCTACCAACACACCTGCATGTTTGATTAATTGGGACCTATTCCATCACAGACTTCATTTTTTAGGAAGTCATTTCTGATAAGTAGTATCAGCACCATACTCTCCAATTAAGTTTGATTCAGTCTCCACTTCTCCTTTTATGCTTGTCAATTCATGAAACATTGGGCTATACATTTTTTAACGCCACAAACTTAAACTCAACAGGTTGGAGGAATGTGTGTACCTCAGGAGAATTGCCTAGGACAGAGGTGTCCCGTTACCTGACTTTTGCAGGTGAGTGACGCCATTTGTAGCTTTTCCGCAACAAGGGCATAATGTGTCTTAACACACCACACATCCTTTGCAAAATAATGATATTGTGACTAATTCTCGAACAATTGAAGTTGATAATTTATATGTTGGTTTTTGTAACTTTGGAATGTCAAATGTGAGACATATATACAGCACATATTTATACTGATTTAACTGTGCGGCTTGTTGCTCATGTCTCACCCACAGGTCCTACCAGTGAATCAGTTGAATTGGCTGGATCACTGGTTTAGTATCTTGTATCATACATGCTGATGCGTTCTTATCCTTCTTGATTTTGACTCACTTTTACACAGCAGTAGTTAATATAGAGATCCTGATGAAAGCCACAACACTTCCTAGGTCCTAGGCTGAAACGTGTTGATCACTACTCAGTAAGACTACGTCTAATGCCTGCAGCCGTACTCTCCAATTTTTGTTTTTAAACCTAGCACAAGGTAGCAAGAATTAAGCTCATCAGGCTAACCCTGTAGCTAGTTTTAGTCACCCACTTACAAGCATTGCACCTTTTCCCATCGCCCCATCTGCTCATACTGGGTTTTAGGAATACCCATAAACTTGAAAACATCCCTGAGCTCCACCTATCGCAGAGAGGGGTTTGTA
Organism: Triturus cristatus; assembly: GCF_964204655.1. Lineage (NCBI taxonomy): Eukaryota > Metazoa > Chordata > Amphibia > Caudata > Salamandridae > Triturus > Triturus cristatus. The sequence continues at coordinate 243,076,320 of NC_140582.1, forward strand.
GCCCGAATTATGACTAGGCTTCAGCATGCGTGGAGGACTCCCCATGATGAAGCATGACACCTTTGGTATGTGAGGGAAACCGGCCTTAAAAGGGAACCCCCCCCACAATTCAGCCTGTTCCCTTATTTGACGTTCGCCCTGTTTCTTTGTATGTTCCTCACCAGGCTGTGTAATGTACCCTGGTGGAGAACATGCACAGTGCGCAAGACTGTTTGGCCGGCCCAGGAGGGCTGACCGAGTAGTAATGCGGAGTGCAAACCACTCCTCCCCCTGCTCTGGCCAGCCACATCCCTAGAGCCACTGACTTCAATTGGAAAAATAAAATGATAATAACGATACGTTATTAACATTTTATTTTTTCTTTTGAGCAGTGAGGGGATGCTCTTCCACCTTAGTGAAGATGCCGCCACTGCTTTTTCGAATCAGATACCACCGCAACTCAGGTGTATCTGATCAAGGTTTACAACTGCAACTGCTGCTTTAATCAATTGATACACCCCACTGCAACATAGAATTAGGTTGTGGACAGCTCTTTCATGCCCCCTCCTAATTGAAATTCGGAAAGCATAGCAGAACCTCTTCTCTTAGCCTGCAAAAGGAATTTGTACACTATTTTGAAGTCACAGACAATGTAATTTTACAATTTGCAGGTTTGTGAATGCAAAACGATGTTGTAAATGATGCCTTCTGTCACTTTAAAATTAACAGATATTTTGTATGACTACAATACAAGGATGGTTCAATGTCAGATCCAATAAACATTGAGGTGGCTGCTCTACTCCAACTCTGAAGTTCAGGATTATGGATGTCATGTTCTATTCTGAATGTATACAAATATACTACTCTACAATGCCACTGACTAGCTTCCCCAAAGACATATGGGGCCCCTTTTAAACTTACTTACTAAGTCGCGTCCATGGGAACACCCAGACGGTTGACTAGATAAAGTGGACCAGGAAATTAATCCTGGTGACACACTGTCTGTTATGTGATGTGCGTTGTCTTGACCAACATTTAAGCTAATTAACTTTTGCTACCCAAGGGCATGAAAATCACATGATGCACCACAATCGCTGTTCTATGTCTGCTTACAATGTTATGTCATGTAACTCTCACTGTATCCTAAATTTGGGCAGTACACCAAACGTGTACAACCAATGCATACCTTTTTACTTTGTACAACCTTAATTGACTCAAATAAAAGTTGAATAAAAATGAAAAAAAATTAAAAACCAAATGTCAGACCCCTTTCGGGGTGGAGGAGAACAGAGCAGACAGGGCCTACTAGGCCCCAACTGTAGCAGCTGAGATCATTTGACACTGGTGTCCTGGGGTCTGAGATAACGTAGGAGTGCATCATACTTGCCTATAGCAGGCACTCAAATATTATGTGTGACTAATTGTGAATTATCTACATTTACTGCCACCAAAGGGAAGGCTCTGGGTGACGCTTGGTCAAATGGTGGCGAAAAGGAACATTGCCAGACTCTGGGGAAGCCCTACTCCACCAAAACTGTCGGACTGGCACGGCGACATGGACTGGTGCATGCTGCGAGAAAAGACTGTATATATAGCAAGAGGGTGCCCCCGGAAGTGGGGGGAAGTATGGTCCAAATGGAATGACTTCAGGGGGGGCATTTGCGAGCCGCCTGCCGTCGAGCAGGACGGCGCAGGGGCTATATAGGACTCCCAACGAGTTTTGTTGCTCCTGGGGCTGGAATGTGGGTGCCGCGGTCGCCCATGGGTACGGAGTATTTATGCTGTTCGAGTGGTGACTGGTTTTAGGGGAGTTGGGGGGGGGGAGTAGTTGATCGTTAGGCGCCCGGCGCCATTGTGGTGTTCTCCGCTTGTTTATGGCTGTACACAGAGAAAATGAGTCCTGCATTATCCTTCTCTAACCGGTGATACGCTTGCACCTTCTATCGCCGCCGTACCCCCGGGTTGACGGCACTGGGCTGTGTTAGATACGATAAAGTGCATGTATACAACTATGCGGCCGGCCCGAGGGGTTGTAGGCCAAAGCTGTGTATTGGGAAGCATAACAATAAAGGTCTTTCAAAAAAAAAAAAAAATTAGCTACATTTATTTATTAACTACAGAGAAATGGTGCACGTATATGCATCGGTTGTATGATGGAACGACGCATGCCTGAACCGCGCAGTCTTACCCACAAACACATCTTTACCATGCAGGCCTTTACCGCGCATGCTTTTACCATGCAATTTCATGGTAAAGACATGATTGGTCAAGGGACACGTGTGCTAAGTATCATACTCTTTCCTGAAAACTGTCCCTTTTCCCCTGCCCTGCTATGAGCCCTAACAATTAACCGACATCCTATAAACTATTCAACACCAGCCATCTCCGCCCTGAGCCTTAAAAACATGCATGGCTGAGCCCCCGTTGTTAAGGCCATTTCCCATAAGCAACTTAGTGCATTTGTTAAGTAGGTCCTCAGATAATATGTGTCACTAACTTTATGAGAGAATGGGTACCGTATATTTAGAATATTATGAGTAGAGGTCAATGTGAATAAACTCTGTCTTTAAATTGTGACTAATAGAAAGTATTGTAAGGGGCGTGTTAAAGTTTACAAGAAAATAAAGGGTTAACATGCGATATTGTTATTAATTAATGTTGGATGGTAGATTGAAGTCTAATCATTTGAACATGAAGTTAGAATGTATGATTAATAATTTAGTGGAAATTATATAATGGTCAATTCTCTAAATGTATTAACTGCAGAGAAATGTGCATGTATATGCAACGTAGTGCATTTGTTAAGTTGGCTATTATTTTAGGCCTAATGTGTGGTCATTTAACTTCATGTGTGATTTATTCTAGCCTAACACTGCATAACAGTGAAAGTATACAATGCAGTTAACATTTGATTTGTGCTTAATCTTCAATGTGGAATATTTTTGTTGTATTTTGTCGCCATTGCAGGTGTGGCTAAAGCCGTATTAGTTAGCAGAGAAGAGTGTTTGTTTTCTTTGATAGTGAGGTGTGAAAGGGCAAAGTAGCACAAGAGGAATGTGGTAACGATCTTGAGGATGAGTTCCCATGGAAGAGAAGAAGAATTGAGATGTGGAGTTTCAGCGGAGCTCCAGTGGTGTATGATTTAAGCAGCAATGGCAGAAGAGTGAGTATTAGTAGGGGTTGTGATGATCATGTTTAGATTGCCATAACTTATGGATTGTAGAGTGTCCAGCAGAGATGTTGTGAGAGTTGTGTGAAGTATGCTGAGTTGTTGAATTGTTGCAGTTGTTCAAGTCGGTATATTAAAACGTGCAGAAGACACCATATTATATTTGTCTGCTAAGCTTATGTGGCGCTGTAGTGAAACTTCGTTGACGGCCCATATTGAGATAGGGAGATTTGTATGCAAGTGACAGTTGTAATTAGTGTGTTTGATCTTTTTGCACAGAAGGGAAAACCATACTGATCAATGAATCCCCGCTAGTCGAGGTTTCATTTGTGACTGTATGTGTACTTTGGGTGCTTAAATTCTATCGATATTTTAGTGGAGCAGACAATTGTTGTTTTGTATAAGAATCTTAGTGAAAGAAAGAGTGTGGAGAAATTGTGAAGGAGGGTGAATAGCTGTGAGGAGTGAGAGTGATGCCATAGAGTGCCACATTGTGATAGGTCGGTTGGTGTAACGCCGAGTTGCAATTGGTTGAAATAGTTTCTTGGATGTTGGATTGCTCTTGGTGATCGCATTGTCGAAGAACTTAAAAACTGTTTACATTTTATTTGAGTTGAAACTACTGAAATAATAGATTGGAAATTAGATGTTTTGAATCAATAAGAGATATGATGGGAGGGGTTGTAGGGGTAATGTAAGACCGGGGGTCACCAGGCCCTATGGGGGTAGCGTGGCGCGAGCAGGTAGGCATCCAAGGGCTTACGTGTAAAGTGACCATACAGCACACACATCCACTGAGACAGGAAACGCACGCAATAATTGACACCACACAGTAGGTTGAATAAAACCAATCAGTTTTATCTAGATCAACATTAGGATCAAAAGCATTTCATTAGGAATAGATTGGCAGTTCATTAAAACATCAAAACCTGGCATTGAATCAAAGCGCAGCACCTGGTGATCCTGTGGAGCGTCAATCACAGCATTTGCGCAAAGCGCTGCACATAGCAACTCATAAGCACTTCAGAACATGGCATTTAAGCATAGCGCTGCACATAGTAATTCATTAGCGCTTCATAACATGGTATTTTAGCATAGCGCTGCACAGAGCAAATTAATAGCGCGTTAATCAGAGCCTTCAATCAGGGTATTAAATCTAGCATAGAATCAGAACATTACATCTGGCATTGCAGTTCACTTTAGCGCTAACCCTGTATCTCTCTGGAGCGCTAACTATGTCCTTTCCTCAAGGCGCCACCCATAACAAGCGGTCCAAACATTCCATCGGGGCCTTAACCTTGGCCTTCACGCAGAGCGCTGAGTTAGCGTATTGCCCTCGTGGCAGTCAACTTATGGCAGTCGGAGGCAGGGGCTCGATCAGCAAGGCGGCCCGAGGCCTCCTACCCGGCGGGGATGAATGGGCTCCTCTATCCCCCACAATATGCCTCAATAGTTATGGCCGCCGTCGGCCAGTGTCGGGCCCTGTCCGGCATGCTGGGGGGGCCAAATGACTTGATGGTGGATGCCCCCCTGGGGAAGGGGCGTGCTCCGGGCTCCACGAGGGCCTCCCGCCCTCTTCCCCGGGGGGGTTACCTGGTTCTTCGGCCTCAGCTAGGCCCTTGCGAAGCTCGTACCTTGCTCTTCGACCTCGTGAAGCGCCGCGGTCAGGCGGGGGCTCACCCTCCTCGGAGCCCCTCCCGCCAACTGCGTGGGTCTCCCGGCGATGTCCGGGCCGGTCGGGTCGCAGGCGAACACTGCGGAGCCAAGCAGGTCTCACGGGGGCGCGCCCGCAGCCGCCAGTGGCAGCGCAGCCTGCGGGGGCGCGATCGCTGGGCCAATGAGGCCAACGCTCGTGAGTCCGCCCCCGTCAGGTGACTGGAGTCTTTGGCTTCGGGCCTACGCGGCCTCTACCGGGTGGCCCGGCCTGACGAGGCCTTCACTGGGGTTCTGGCGGCCCTCTCCTTGCGGAGGGCCGCGGTGCAGCAGCGGCGACAGAGCGACAGGGCCCCGGTCTTCCCCGCGGGCCCCGGAGATAACGGGGATCGTCACCCTGGCCCCGGGCCACAGCGGTGAGTGATTCCTGTCGGGCACCCCCACTGGGGGTGGTAGAAATTAAGGGCGGGCCCACTGCTCAGGGGGTGGCGATGTGTTCGGCGCCTAGCGCCCCCTTTTTCTCTCAGTGACGCCCCAGCCCGGGGCAGGTAGGTGGAGAGGGGGCAGGCCACACACCAGTGGCAGAACAAGCTAGGGAGGGAGTCCAGGTTAAGTCAGGGAGCGCAGGAGTGGCACAGCGCAGATACCTGGTTGATCCCCCAGCAGTTCTGTGGTAAATTTCTGTGGTAAGTTTCTGTGGCAAGTTTCTGTGGTAAGTTTCTGTGGTAAGTTTTAAGGTCCTCTTGGCGCTTGTTGGTTCTGGCGCCCTTAGTAGTTTGTTTCCTTGGGGGGGAGGGGTAGGTTGAGTTGGTGACTGAAGGGAGTTCTCAGTCAGGCTTGGTAGGTTGTCCCTGGGTTCCTCTCCCGCTGGGCCAGATCAGTGGGCTAGTTCAGGATCCCTCACTCAACTTAAAAGGCAGCACCTAAGCCCTGTCACTTTCAGTGGCATAGGTCCCTGACTAGGCTCTACCACCTAAAACTACTGCGTAGGTTCCCCCAGGTCTGCGTTGCTCCCAACTGATTAAAAATGTTCCCTCCTTTCCTTAAATATCCCTAGGTCAGGTGACCACCCTCTAAGGCGGCAAAAGTAAACCCCACCCTTCTTCTAGAAGGTTCCAGCAAGTTCCAGGAGCTTCCCCACTCTAGCTATAGGAAAAAAAGGCAGGCTGGTGTCGCAACAATGTTGTAGGGTCCCAGCCAGCTCCTGGCAACTAGGGTGCTACTAAAAAGGCCACTCCGCAGTAGCAGGGGCCTGTGTCAGCCATATTGGGGGAAGAGAGCACCTGCACCTTAACACTGATTAGCAATGGAAAGGCGCTCGGAGACCTAAGGCCAACGAAAAAGAGGGTGGAAAAAATGAGGCTAGGGCAAAAACACAGGGAAAGACCACCCTAGGGCTGACAGGTCTAACACGCGTCCCCCCCAGCCGAAAGAGGGGAGAGCTTCCCAACCTCTAGGGAGTTCTCGTCAAAACCGGGAGAGACCGTCAGCATTGGCGTGGTCAACTCCGGGCCGATGTTCCACCCAAAAGTCCATACCCTGTAGGGAAATGGACCACCTTAGCAACTTGGGATTTTCGCCTCTCATCTGCATGAGCCAGCGAAGGGGTCGGTGGTCTGTCTGAACCAGGAAGTGAGAGCCAAAAAGGTATGGCCTCAACTTCTTTAGCGCCTAGACCACCGCGAAGGCTTCTCGCTCGATGGTGCTCCACCATTGTTCCCGAGGGAGGAGTCTTCTGGAGATAAAGGCCACAGGTTGATCTTGGCCATCGTTGTTGAGTTGCGAGAGCACCGCACCTATGCCGTGCTCAGAGGCGTCCATCTGCACGATGAATTCTTATGCGAAGTCAGGTGTTGCAAGCACCAGAGCGGTGCACATCGCATGCTTCAGAGTCTCGAATGCCTCTTGGCAAGCAGCCGTCCAGATTACTTTTCGTGGCTGCTTCTTGGACGTCAATTCTGTCAAGGGGGCTACGATGGTACCATATCCCTTGACAAACCGGCGGTAATACGCAGTGAGGCCGTGGAAAGCTCGGACCTCAGTTTGGGTCTTGGGGGGCTCCCAGGCCATGATGGTTTCAATTTTGGCCTGGAGGGGTTGCACCTTACCCCCACCCACCAGGTGTCCCAGGTAAATGACAGATCCCTGTCCAATCTGGCACTTGCTGGCCTTGATAGTCAGACCAGCACGTTGCAGAGCCTGCAGTATCTCCTGGAGGTGCTGCAGATGGTCCTCCCAGGTGCTACTGAAGACAGCTATGTCATCCAGATATGCCGCTGAGAAGGACTCCAGGCCAGATAGCACCTGGTTCACCAACCGCTGGAAGGTGGCCGGAGCATTCTTGAGCCCGAAGGGCATCACTCTGAATTGGAAGTGACCCTCGGGGGTGGAGAACGCTGTTTTCTCCCTTGCTCCATCGGCCATGGCAATTTGCCAGTACCCTGACGTCAAATCGATGGTGCTGAGGTACCGGGCTGCTCCCAGCCGGTCCACCAGCTCGTCTGCTCGTGGGATCGGGTGAGCGTCTGTCTTCGTGACAGAGTTCAATCCCCTGTAGTCCACACAGAACTGCAGTTCTGGTGTGGTGCCCGGTGGGGCCGCTTTCGGCACCAACACCACCGGACTAGCCCACCGGCTGCTGGAAGGTTCGATCACCCCCAGCTCCAGCATTTTTGCCACCTCACTCTGGATACTTTTCTTCACTCGGTCAGATAGCCAGTAAGACTTGTTCTGTAGCGGTGGGCTGTCTCCTGTGTCCACATCATGGGTACACAAATGAGGGATTCCAGGCGTGAGGAGAACAACGAGGAGTACTGCCCCAACACCTGGCGGCAGTCCCTTTGTTGCTCTGGGGTCAAGGATGGGGAGAGGATCACGCCCTCCACCGATCCATCCTTCTCCTGGGCCGCCAGAAGGTCAGGAAGAGTCTCACTCTCTTCCTCCTCACTCCCATCCATCACCATGAGGAGAGCAAGCTCAGATTGCTCATGGTGCGGCTTCAGGCGGTTGACGTGGAGCACCCGATGGGGCTGTCGGGGGGTCTTCAAGTCAACGACATAGGTAGTCTGGCCTCGTCGCTCCACAATTTCGTACGGACCAGTCCACCGGTCCTGGAGGGCACTAAGCTCCCCAGGCTCCATGACCCACACCTTCTGTCCAGCGTCCAACTCCACCGTCCGAGCGTTGCGGTCATACCACTCCTTCATGACGGCTTGGCTAGCCTCCAGATTATCTGAGGCTGCCTTCCACAGCTTGGCCATCTGGCTGCGGAATGCCAGCATGTAGCTGACAACATCACGGGGAAGCTTCTTCGAAGTCTTCTCCCACCCCTCCTTCACTAGGCTGAGGGGCCCCCTAACGGGGTGGCCATAGAGCAGCACAAAAGGGCTGAACCGGACTCCCTTCGCGGCACCTCACGGTAGGAGAACAGCAGGCAAGGGAGGAGGAAGTCCCATTTCCGCCTCAAGTCTTCTGGCAGGCTCCGGATCATCCCCTTTAAGGTTTTGTTAAAGCGCTCTACGAGCCCGTTAGTCTGGGGGTCGGAAGGGGTGGAGAACCGATAGGTCACTCCACACTCCTTCAACATGGCCTGCATATAGGCCGACATGAAATTCGTGCCCCTGTCTGACACCACGACCTTGGGGAATCCCACTCGGGTAGAAATCCCCAACAGGGCCCGCGCCACCACCGGTGCAGTGATGGTCCTCAGAGGAATAGCCTCCGGGTACCGAGTGGCGTGGTCCACCAAGACCAGAATGAACCGGTGTCCCGCTGAGGTCGGAGGGTCCAACGGCCCAACAATGTCGATTCCGACCCGCTCAAAAAGGGTCCCGACCACCCGGAGCGGTTCCAAAGGGACCTTCAGTTTAGTCCCAGTCTTGCCACTCGCCTGACAAGACTTACAGGTCTTACAATAGGTGTCAGAGGCAACTCTCATCCTGGGCCAATAAAAATGTGGGACCAACCGCGCAAAGGTTTTGTCCTGGCCCAGGTGTCCGACTAAGGGTATCTCATGCGCCAACTCCAACAGGAAGGCCCGGTAGCATTGGGGGACCACTAAGGCACTCGAAGATCCATGCACCAGAACCTTAGGCTCACTGTAAAGGAGGCCATCCTCCCAATACACGTGATACCCGCCATAGTCCTGATTGGCCGCTTGGGCTTCAGCCTGCCGCTGCATGCCATCAAGCGTGGGGCACTCCCTCTGCGCCTGACAAAATTCCTCCCGGGTAGGCCCTCCTTCCACATGCCAGCCGGCAAGGGTCGGCAAGTCCCCCACGGGAACGACATCCACCTCCGCGGACTCCGGGGGTAGCTCCACGGGCTCCCCATCCATCACACTGGGCGTGTCCTCCACCACATTCTCCTCTCCAAAATCGGCATTGGGTTGGGCCATTATCCCAGGCTCCAACCCGGGTTGAGTTCCATGCCGGGCAGCCATGGACCGCGTGACTACGCAAGTCCATCCTGGTAACCCCAGCATCTCAGTATGGGCTCGAAATTCCACATCTTTCCAGTTGGTGTGCTCTAGATCGTTCCCTAGTAAGCACCCCACAGGCAAGGCAAGGCTCACCGCAACTCTCAATAGGCCTTTGACTCCTTCCCACTCAAAGGGAACTTGAGCCACTGGGTAGTGACTCACACTGCCGTCAGCCAACACGGCCGGATGGAACTCCTCAGGGATCACCTGCTCAGGGGACACAAGCCGCCTCACTACGGTGGTCATGCTGGCACCTGTGTCCCTCAGAGCCTCCACCTCCTCCCCGTTAACTCTCACCCTCTGCTGGTACTTAGCAGTGTTCGGGGGTAGGGACACCACTGGGACCATCTCTCTATCCCCGAGTGAAATCAGGGTCAGGCCTGTCCACTTCCCTTCCCTATCTAGGGGCAGCTCCACCCCAAGCGCTACACTAGCCACCCCGGGGCTCTTCCCGCCCGTTGGGGCTGGGGGTCTCTTGCGACACTTAGGATCACCCTTGTAGTGTCCAATCTCCCCACATTCATAGCACCGCACAATCCTTGGCTGCTGACTCTTGTCAGGGTAAGTGGGCTTTGGGGAATTGGACTGAGGTGGGGTCCCTACTCCTTTCCCAAACTGTCTAGTTTGTGGGCCTCTGGAGAACTCCACCATTTTATCTCCCCCCTCTTTCTTCTGGGGGAAACCCTCTGTCCGCCTTTCGGGCCATCCACCCCGGGGCCCTTGTGAGACACCCAGGTGCTAACCCAAATGTCCGCCTCCTCCGCAAGCTCACGGGGATCAGTCAACTTGCGGTCCACCAGATTTTGGCGCAGCTCCGGAAAGCACTTATCCAAGAGGTGCTCTCTCAAAAACAGATCGTACAAGCCCTCGTAATCCTGCACCTCGCTGCCACGTACCCAACCATCTAGAGCCTTGCGGGCATAATCCTAAAAATCCACCCAATTTTGCGTGGACAGCTTATGGCTGCCACGGAACTTCTGCCGATACCTTTCAGGGTTGAGGCCAAACTTTTTAAGTAGCACCTCTTTCATGGGGGCATACCTGACCTGATCCGCCTTTGCTAGGTACAAAAGGGTGTCCCAGACATTGGGAGGTATGTAGCGATATAGGCCACCCCCCCAGTTGCTTTCAGGTACCCCATGGGCTGTCAAGGCCACCTCATACGCCTCCAGCCACTTGGCGATGTCATCCCCCACCGTGTAACTGGCAATCACATCCTTGGGTAGATAACATTTTGGCTCCTGATGAGCCTTTGGTATGCTGCCACCATTATCATTACCTGACGGATTCAACTGTAGAGCTCGCAGCTCCAGCTCCTTAAGCTGAAGCTCGTGCGCCAGCTTCTTCTCTTCCATCGCTAGTCGTCTATTTTCCCTTTCGTGTTCTAGCTTGGCAAGCTCCCACTTCAACTGCCTCTCCTCCCTCCTGTCCTCATACTCTTCTGGCGACGCACTCCTCCTAGACCCTGCACTACTGCTTGCCCCGGAACGTCTCCCTGGTGGCAAGTTTTCTGAAACATCAACATTGAGCAGGTCTAGCTCCTCCTGCACGCTCTCCTCCTGAGGTGCACCCTGCCCCTTCTGTCCTCCATCCCCTCTACCCTCTGGGTGGGCCTCTACCCATGCCCTCAAGACTGCACGGAGTTCCGGTCCTTTGGCTCTCCGCACCCCCGGCACCCCCATCCCCTGCCCGAATTCTCTCAGCTGCCTTACTGTATACCCCTCAAGGTTGGCTAACTGGAACTCCATTGTGACAGGTGGGGACCCAGACATCAAGGCAAAAAAAATACTAGGATGTGAGTAACAGTGTTGGGCTAACCAGGACTCCACACACTCAGTCTAGACAGTGGGGGTCAATTGATGCAGAAATACAATACACAATAGGCGTCTAATTGCGGCGCCCTCCGTCTCACTGGAGGGTGCTGTATAGTCACAGGTCCTTATCCCACCGCGGCCAATAATGTAAGACCGGGGGTCACCAGGCCCTATGGGGGTAGCGTGGCGCGAGCAGGTAGCCATCCAAGGGCTTACGTGTAAAGTGACCATACAGCACACACATCCACTGAGACAGGAAACGCACGCAATAATTGACACCACACAGTAGGTTGAATAAAACCAATCCGTTTTATCTAGATCAACATTAGGATCAAAAGCATTTCATTAGGAATAGATTGGTAGTTCATTAAAACATCAAAACCTGGCATTGAATCAAAGCGCAGCACCTGGCAATCCTGGGGAGCGTCAATCACAGCATTTGCGCAAAGCGCTGCACATAGCAACTCATTAGCGCTTCAGAACATGGCATTTAAGCATAGCGCTGCACATAGCAATTCATTAGCGCTTTAATCAGAGCCTTCAATCAGGGTATTAAATCTAGCACTGAATCAGAACATTCCCTCTAGCATGGAATCAGAACATTGCATCCGGCATTGCAGTTCACTTTAGCGCTAACCCTGTATCTCTCTGGAGCGCTAACTATGTCCTTTCCTAAAGGCGCCACCCATAACTAGCGGTCCAAACATTCCATGGGGGCCTCAACCTTGGCATTCACGCAGAGCGCTGAGTTAGCGTATTGCCCTCGTGGCAGTCAACTTATGGCAGTCGGAGGCAGGGGCTCGATCAGCGAGGCGGCCCGAGGCCTCCTACCCGGCGGGGATGAATGGGCTCCTCTATCCCCCACAATATGCCTCAATAGTTATGGCCGCCGTCGGCCGGTGTCGGGCCCTGTCCGGCATGCTGGGGGGGCCAAATGACTTGACGGTGGATGCCCCCCTGGGGGAGGGGCGTGCTCCGGGCTCCACGGGGGCCTCCCGCCCTCTTCCCCGGGGGGTTACCTGGTTCTTCTGCCTCAGCTAGGCCCTTGCTCTTCGGCCTCGTGAAGCGCCGCGGTCAGGCGGGGGCTCACCCTCCTCGGAGCCCCTCCCGCCAACCGCGTCGGTCTCCCGGCGATGTCCGGGCCGGTCGGGTCGCAGGCGAACACTGCGGAGCCAAGCAGGTCTCGCAGGGGCGCGCCCACAGCCCCCAGTGGAAGCGCGGCCTGCAGGGGTGAGATTGCTGGGCCAATGAGGCGGCGGCGCTCGTGAGTCCGCCCCCGTCAGGTGACTGGAGTCTTTGAATTCGGGCCTACGCGGCCTCTACCGGGTGGCCCGGCCTGACGAGGCCTTCACTGGGGTTCTGGCGGCCCTCTCCTTGCGGAGGGCCGCAGTGCAGCAGCAGCGACACAGCGACGGGGCCCCGGTCTTCCCCGCGGGCCCCGAGATAACGGGGATCATCGCCCTGGCCCCGGGCCGCAGCGGTGAGTGATTCCTGTCGGGCACCCACAGCGGGGGTGGTAGAAATTAAGGGCGGGCCCACTGCTCGGGGGGTGGCGATGTGTTCGGCGCCTAGCGCCCCCTTTTTCTCTCAGTGACGCCCCAGCCCGGGGCAGGTAGGTGGAGAGGTGGCAGGCCACACGCCAGTGGCAGAACAAGCTAGGGAGGGAGTCCAGGTTAAGTCAGGGAGCGCAGGAGTGGCACAGTGCAGTTACCTGGTTGATCCCCCAGCAGTTCTGTGGTAAGTTTCTGTGGTAAGTTTCTGTGGTAAGTTTTAAGGTCCTCTTGGCGCTTGTTGGTTCTGGCGCCCTTAGTAGTTTGGTTCCTTGGGGGGGGGGTAGGTTGAGTTGGTGACTGAAGGGAGTTCTCAGTCAGGCTTGGTAGGTTGTCCCTGGGTTCCCCTCCTGCTGGGCCAGATCAGTGGGCTAGTTCAGGATCCCTCCCTCAACTTAAAAGGCGGCACCTAAGCCCTGTCACTTTCAGTGGCATAGGTCCCTGACTAGGCCCTACCGCCTAAAACTCCTGCGTAGGTTCCCCCAGGTCTGCGTCGCCCCAACTGACTCAAAATGTTCCCTCCTTTCCTTAAGTATCTCTAGGTCAGGTGACCACTCTCTAAGGCGGCAAAAGTAAACCCAACCCTTCTTATAGAAGGTTCCAGCAAGTTCCTGGAGCTTCCCCACTCTAGCTATAGGACAAAAAGGCGGGCTGGTGTCGCAACAATGTTGTAGGGTCCCAGCCAGCTCCTGGCAACTAGGGTGCTACTAAAAAGGCCACTCCGCAGTAGCAGGGGCCTGTGGCAGCCATATTGGGGGAAGAGAGCACCTGCACCTTAACACTGATTAGCAATGGAAAGGCGCTCGAAGACCTAAGGCCAACGAAAAAGAGGGTAGAAAAAATGAGGCAAGGGCAAAAACACAGGGAAAGACCACCCTAGGGCTGACAGGTCTAACAGGTACCTACTAGAATTGACGAGGAAGTGCCACCGGAGCATATGCCAGCACAATATATGGTGACAAAAATAGGGTTACGTGCTATTATTTGGCTTAAAAATTGGGACAGGATCACAGAGAAAGAAGGTGAATTGATATTTCCCCGCTATGGAACTTTCAATTTGTGAATAATTGACCATTTGAGAGGAATATAAGTGCTTAATGCATGGGAACATATGGCACATGCAAAACAGAGAGATAAAAATCAAGAGAGGATGACAAAAGCGAAGTGTGCATATGCAGAGCTGAGAAGAATCAACAACAGGAGAGATGGAGAATAGATATGATTGAGGGAACATGATTGTACCCCATCATAATGAGCAAGGGAAATGAGGATGAGAGAAGGAGAAGAGAACAGAGGCAGAGGGAGATGCAGAAAGCGATAGTGATGCAAATGATAGTGTTCTGAATGGGTTGTTGGCTGAACGTCCACTTCCATATAATCAGACACCAATGGAAAGTGGGGGAAATGTGAATATTACTGATAGCTCTGACAGTGCTTCAGCACTAGTTTCTCCTAGTCACGGGTTTGTAGGGGTCATATTGACTGGAGGAAAACAAACTGTAACCTCAGGAAACTTTAACACTAATTTGGCTTTGCTGCTTCCCGGATGCTCTTACAGTGCTGGCTACTACTGGTCCTATGATTCCTATGTATGATCACAGCCTGATTGGGAGTGGAAATTAGGGAATGCCAACTCCTGAAATTAGAACAGCGGATAAGGAGATGGACAATTCAAATGTGAAATTCGTTCCATTGACCCACTTCAGACCCTTCTGCTCCGCAGAATTGATATGGACCCTTAAGGTCTTTTCCGGGATTAGCAGGTCTTTACTCTCCTGTATGGGAAACACTCCCAAATGTCTGTAACAGCACGACCGAGAGAATGCTACTTCATAGAATAGAACATCATAGAGTCAGCATGCATTTGATGTCGAAGATTTAGAGAAGTGGTTGAAAAAGCATAATGAGAAATCTATAGGGAGCCAGAGTAATGAAGCGAGTCAGGGAACCATCAAATCAGCTGTGAAAGTGGATTTAGTTGACGTGCTCAAACTGAAAACTGAATTGGATGCAATGAGAAGTGAACGCTTAGAACTTTATTGGTTAGACTCTTACCAACCCACTGAACTACTGTTCATTATTAAATATGTCACCAGGAGAGCAATATAGGCACACAAGAAATTATTTGAACTGGCCGAAAGGTTTGATGTTGACATGGAATCTGAGAATACCAGGGCTGAAAACACAAATTTGAGAACTCATATTGAGCATTCGAGTTTGGATTGCATTAGATAGATGGGACGAGAGGTGGATTAAAAGGAAAGCTTCTAAAAGAACAATGGGAGATCCTCCTCCTGGATCAGGGGTAGCAAACGTCCAAGCTTTCCCTTTATGATGGGTGCCAAGTGAAGGTTATGTACATGTGCCTTGGACTGGGGGTGATCTTGCGGCATTTACTAATGATTTTTCGAGGCTGAGAGAAAAACCTGTGGAATGGTACAAACAGGTTGATAGGTTTGTGAAAATCTCAAAGGTGTTGTGGATCAATTTAAATACATTGTTTGAGATTGTGGCCCTAGTGATTTATGGTCAGCTTGTAAAATAGCTGTGTATTGGCCCAAGGCTGAGTATGAGAGAGACTCAGTGACACATGGTCCGTCACCCATAGTGATGACAAAATATGATCAGGTGATTACTTGGCTGAAGGCTAAACTGCCTCCACAGGACAATGATTAAGTCAAAATTTACAGGACGACCCAGGAGTCCGAGGAGACGATTCATGCATATTATGTAAGATTGTTACAAGCTTATAAGCAGTACAATGGGATGGATACTCTAAAGCCAAAAGACATGGGCTATTTGTGTCTCGATTTGTGACTGGATTGAGACCTGAGATTAGAATGAAGATACAGCAGCATCTTATCTGTTGTCAGAACAAGTCTTTCGTCAAGATTCTGCATTATGCAATATATTGCTGTGCCGAAATTTAGATGAAAATCAAGAAGCTAAGAGAAAAGTTGATGGTAGCACAGATGAAAGCAGCTCAAATGGGTCAGGGATAGCCTTATGTAGGCAATATTAACACGATGCAGAGAGTTCAGCATCTTGTACTCCAGTACAGAAAAATGTAGGTTTCCAGGAGCAAGGAAGGGGAAGAAGCGTTCCTATAAATCCTAAGACTCAAATGGATATTGCCACTTTTAAAAAGACTAACCCTTGCCATTATTGTAATAGGGTGGGGGCATTGGAAGCGTGAATGTTCTTTAAATCCCACTAATCAGGAACAGAACGGGGATATGGTTCAGTCTCAGGGAAATGTTATGCAGCCTCAGAATGTGCCCAGACCCAGATCTCAGAATTTTCTGAGTTCACAAGGTCCTTTAATGCAGGTACTCCAATCCCCTTTGCCACAACAAATTGGGGGTAATCATAGATTCCATCAGAATATGGACATGAGTGCAAATCAGAACGTGTGCCAGAATTTTCAGATGTTCAAGTCTCACAATGACAACAATTCAGACCAGTCATTATGATGGTGCCTGAGGGGGAAGGAAGACTATACACTTGGCTCAGTCTTGGAGGTAGACCAGAGTGAACCATATGTTGATGCTGGTATAGATGGTCACAATGTCACATTCTTTATTGACACTAGTGCTATCCGCTCTAATGTGAGAACAGCATAGGTTCCAAACCCACCCCTCTCAGGTTGTAAGAGTTGTAAATAAGAGATTGTCAAAACCTTTAGCTAAAAAAGTGCCTTTAAAGATAGGGACATTCAAAGTTAATCGTCAATTTGTGGTTTATGATTCTAGTCCAGTGTGTCCCTTAGGAGGTGATCTGTTGTGCAAATTGAATTGCACGCTAAAAGGGATTGAACTTCAGACCAATGAAAAAGACATCGCCTTTAAATTAGCCAATCAGAATGTAAATGTTTTACTGTTTCCTCTATTAACTGTGGAGAATTTACCGTTGAGACATAATAAAAGACATAGGGGCATATTTACAAGCCCATATCGCCACCACAATGTCACTTTTTTGGACTTAGTGGTGGTGATAGGGGCTTCGCCTTATTTACAAGGCAGCGTTAAGCCACTCAACATGGCTTAACACTGCCTTGTAAATAAGGCTTCCTTTCATGCTATACTTAGCGTGAAAGGGGAGGGAAATGGGTGTTGCAGTGAGCTTTCCACCTCAACACTCATTGATTTTGACGCTGGCACATATTTACAAGGGTGGCTAACACCGCGCTCCATCACTTCCATTAAAAATATGCCCCATAGTATGGGGTTTTTCTGGAAAGGACATTGGACTCATTAAAGGAGTTGAGCATGTCTGTATTCAAATAAAACCAAAAGTTGAATATCCAAGAACTCCACAGTACAACTTGATGCCTGAAACTGTAGCAGGAATCCCTCCTGTGATTGAGACGTAGATTGCGCAAAGTATTTTGAAAGATATCATGTGGTGTACATGTAACTGTCCTATTATGGGTTTGCAGAGGCCGAGCGGTAAGTACTTCATTGTGCAGGATCTCAGGAAAATAAACAATATAGTAGTTCCTCGTTGTCCCATGGTACCAAATCCATCTGTGATATTGTTCCAGATTCCATGTGAGGCTGAATGGTTCACCATTATCGATCTTTGTTAGGCATTTTTTTATACCCCTCCCTGCAGGGGGAGGCGGACAGGGGTCTTTCACAGGCCCTGGTACTTCTGGATCTCTCTGCAGCGTTCAACACGGTCGACCATAATATATTGGTTGACTGTGTCGAGGAGCAGGAATCCAGGGCTCAGCTTTTAAATGGATTCGTTCCTTCTTGGGAAACCGATCTCAAGCAGTCCGTCTAGGCCAGTTCACAACCCCCATGGTGAATACCACTTGCGGTGTGCCACAGGGGTCCTCACTTTCCCCCCACTTGTTTAACCTTTATCTTTTTCCTTTGATTCATGCTCTTAAAGAAAAGAAAGTTCGCAGTTTTAATTATGCAGATGATTTCCAACTCGTGTTTCCTATCAGCAACACCCAAGAATCCATCCTCGAAGTTCAGGCTTCGATGCTATTCATCCGTGATTGGATGAACAGCAATCACCTGAAGTTAAATCCAGATAAGATGGAGGTGATTCTAACTGGGGGCTCTATGAATCCCTGGAGTATCCTTTTCTGTCCTCAGGAGATGGGACAGCCCCCGACGCCCTCGGCCTCGGCCTCATTAGGGGTCATTATTAACAACGACCTTACAATGAAGACCAAAATTGGCGCTGTGGTTTCTACGTGTTTTTTCCAGATGAGGAAAATACGGAAAATCAGCAGGTTCCTCACACAGGAAGGGAAGCCAAGATACAGGTGGTTTTAGCTATGGTGATTTCTCACATAGATTATGCCAACTCTCTATATTTCGGCATCCTAGCTAAGCTCACCCACCGACTGCAACTGGTACAGAATCAGGCAGCAAGATTGATTTTACAGGAAAACAGGCGCCAGCACATCACCCCTCTTCTGAGGAAGTTACACTGGCTCCCTATAACTCAGAGATGCGCCTTCAAGGTGGGATGTATCATCTTTAACTCTCTGAATGGTAGAAGCCCCAAATTTGTTGACAGGGTTATAAAAAGACACATCCCTACCCGCAATTTGCGATCGGCCCAGTTACAATTCCTGGCCTCTCCATCATTCAGGCTGAAGCATACCGGAGGAACCAGGTTTGCCATGTTAGGCCCCAGATATTGGAATTCCCTGCCTTTAGAAATTAGATCCTGTACGGACTTCATGAGATTTAGGAAACTCTTGAAGACATTGCTGTTTCAACAGGCATACGAGTAAAGTTCAGGATAACGGCATCTCTAGATCAGCGCCATGAAACCAACCTGGTGTACGTGCGCTTTATAAATGATATATAACATAACATAACATAACATGAAGAAAGCCAATTTTGATTTGCTTTCAGGCTGGGAAATCGTGTCTTAATGTGGTGCCGTGTCCTACAAGGTTATACTGTGAGCCGCTCCATATTCAATCAGATTTTGAAAAAGAACTTGGAGTCCTTGATCTTGTCCGGTAATTCTGTTCTGGTTCAGAATATCGGTGACCTTTTAGTGGCATTGAATACTTGAGAAGCATGTAAAATCGATACCATTGCCCTGTTGAACCATTTGGCTGAGAATGGACAGACCGTGTCCCCGAGCAAATTACAGTACTGCATGACAGATGTTCTTTACCTAGGACAGCACATGTTGAAAGGTACAAGACAGGTGTCACAAGAAAGAATCTTGGGGATCATGCAAATGAATCTGCCACATACTCAGAAAGAAGTCTGGATTTTTCAGGGAATGGTGGGCTACTGTCACCATTGAATACCCGTCTTTTCCTTAATGGCCAAGCCTTTACAAAGGATATGTCTGAACCGATACCCTGGTACAGCTATTGCTTGAATGTCTCCCTGGAGCTGAAAGAAAGCCTATGTTGTGCTCCTGCCTTAGGAATGTCTGATTAAAACAAAGTGTTTTTGCTCTTCTGCAGTGAGAAAGAAGGTTGTGCACTCTCAGTATTGACTTAGAATCATGGAGGTGCCCATAGACCAGTTGCATACTTCTCAGCTACTTTAGATCCAGTAGCTCCAGCGTTGCCTGGATGTCTCAAATCCGTTGCTACAGCAGGTGGTATGTGAGTATTGTAATGGGTCACCCACTGACTGTGTATGTTCCTCATTCGGTGGAAATACTGTTGACAGGAACTCGTACTCAGCACCTAACGAATAGTCGGCTCACTAGGTATGAGCAGATTATTCTGGCTGCGAAGAATGTGAGTCTGAAAAGATTTTCTGTTTTGAAACCTGCAACACTGTTACCTTAGCCTGATTGTGATACAAATGAAACTGAAGTGGAACATGACTTTCTCGATGTCACTGAACTGTGAACCAAGCCACATCCTGATATTATGTAAGAACCCCTCCCTGAATCTGATTATACCCTATTTGTCGATGGCTCATATTTTAGATACATTGAAGGAAATTTAAGGGCTGCCTATGCTGTTTCATTTTAGTTCAAAAACCTTTATTTCGTTCATTAGAGACCATAAAAGTATGCATACAATACAGTTAATTTCTTAACAAGTTAAAATTGATTAAAAAAATCCATCCAACCTACAAAAATACATGTACATCATCTTTAAGTACTAGGCCAACAATCTGCTGTAGCATCTGCGCAAGGTCCATATCCTCAAGAAGTGCATGTGCATTGATAGGGGAATAACATAAAAAGGAAAACAGAACATAAGTCCAAAAAGTCTAGCTAGTTCTGTGGGACCGAGGAATGCTTGGCAGAAGTCATGGAATTAATTAATCCAATTAAAACACTACTATTCGCATTGTGAATAAAAAAGTTATACATGCAGTTAAAACACATTACATATACATAATTAAAATTTAGAACAGTAAAAAAGGTTTTGTTTGTTGTTGAACTGTTAAAGAGCAAAAGGAATTTAAGCATTTGCATCTAGTGTAGCTTTTTTTAATAAAGTCCGGCGCCCATGCCACATTCAGTTTAAAAAACGTGAAACAGCAAAAACAATGGGCTTAGTGGTGCCAAACTTCAGAACTCTAAATGCCTCCTGGCAATGCACAAACCCTAGGTTCCTGCACAACTATATGAGCCAGCGCTGTCTTGCAAGTTTGTAGCCTGGGCAAAAAAATAAAACATGAAGCTCTGACTCCTGCTGGCAGTTACAGGCTGGGTACCCACGTGGGGCAGTTTCAGACCATTTACAGGTAAAGGCACGGAGTGGAAGGGTACCAAATCTGAACTGGACATATAGTTTTCTCACTGAAAAAGGTAAAATGTCATCCAGGAAGGGCTCAAATTTGCACTCGTCTTTTATTAGGAGGAATTCGGCTGTCCGATGATCTGTGGCCGAGTTCCCCTGGATGATTGCCAGTTTATATATTCGGTAAGTTTTCACCAATTCAGCGCATGAGATTACAGAGCATGCTTCCTCGGGGTTACTCCAAAGACTTGATTTTCCTAGCCTGCTACACTCTTCCCTTATGTATACAAACCAAGAGATTGTTTCCACCCCTGGAAAACCCAGTAACTCTTTTGTTTCTGACCGATATTCTGTCAGTTCCGGGGTCACCCACAATCTGCGCCAGAAGGTTAAGGGTCTTAGACCAATCTCACTTCCAATTGGTCTAATACCTAAGTCTAGCCTCAGTGGGATTAAGGGGGTACTTGAAGGAAGACCCAGGATCAGTCTCAGGAAGCTCTTCTGTACTTTACTCGCATGACTACAGGGACAATGACCCCAGAGCTCAGCCCCGTACATTGTTGCCCCCCTGACTTGCAGCTTGTAAATCTCTGCAATGGGCCCAGCAGGTTTAGAGGAGGAATTTCTAAGTAACTTTGCAATTCCTCAGGAGGTCTGAGCTAACTTAAGCTTGGCTTTGGCAATTTGTGGCCCCCACTCCATATTTTCGGTCAGAGTGACACCCAAATAGTCAAATACAGAGACCCTTTCCAGCACAATGCCATCTAAACTGGGATTAGATCGTGTTGTCTTGGCTGGGTTAAAGACCATAAACTTTGTCTTCAAGGTATTTATTTCCAGCCCCCTTTTATTACAAAAGATGACAATGCTGTCCAGGACCCTCTGTATTCCCATGGGCGACTTAGACATTAAAAGGGTGTCATCAGCGAACATCAATGCCGAGACCTTTGAATTTGCTAGCTTTGGGGCAACATTATCCTTAAACTCAATAAGTTGGGCAATCAGAGCGTTGACAAAGAGGCAGAACAGGGTAGGTGCAAGCACACACCCCTGTCTTACTCCTCTGTCAACTGGGAATCGTGAAGTCAATTCTCCCCCTTTCCCACATATTACTTGGGCAAAGTTAGCTTCATGCAACCTCATAAGCATGATTAAGAGGTAAGAGGGGATCCCCATATCTCTAAGTACCCCCTATAATTTACCTCTGGGCACAAGATCAAAGGCCGTCTTCAGGTCCACAAAGATTAAATAGAGGCTGCCACCCTCCATTCTCACAGTTTTCCAAAATATAAGTTGAAGTCTATATATTTTGTCGACTGTGGAGATGTTCTTCCTGAAACCGGCTTGATATGGGCTCAGAATTTCATTGTTTTCCATCCAGCCCTGAAGGCGGTCAAGGAGTACCCGAGCAAATAATTTTTGCGTAACATCGATCAAGCTGATCGATCTATAGTTTGCAGGGAGAAGTGGGAAGCCCTTTAGCCCTTTTTAAAAACTGGGACAATTTCTGCCCCCGCCCAGGTTTTAGGGATTGACATACCTTTCATTAGGGCATTAAATAATACCAATAGGTAAGGGCCCCAAATTCTTGGTTCTTCCTGAAAGAGATCCCCAGTGAGTTTGTCTAGACCCGGTGCTTTACCGGCGGGAAGTTTATTGCATTTGAGACTTCAAGAAGGGTGATCTCAGCACCTTCTTCATGAATGGTCCTTGATAAGATAGTAGTTGTCTCATCTGCCGAACCGACATCGGCACACGTGGTCCTTGGGGAGAGCATGAGTGTGTCATTTTGGGCGACGAATGCTGCCTTTGTACAGTATAATGCCCGGAAATGATATACTCACTTTTCTGCTGCTATATTCGGCTTTATGGCTGAATTGCCTTCCCTACTGCCTGTTCTAACTATAGCCCAGAATTCCTTCATATCTTTATTCAGTAGGGCAGCTTTTATGTCGGCCCATTTGTTTAATTTCCAGGACTCCTGTGCTAACCAGATGGCCTCTTTATACAACACCCGCTTACATTTAATCAATAACTTATCTTTGACTTTAATGGCTGCTAAGAGGGCCTGTTTCGCCTTTCGGCAATTAGTATTAAACCATGAATGAATGACCTGTTTTTTCACCTTGGGGTGCATTTTCGGATAAAATATATCGACCAGTTTGGCAGCCAGGGCTGTATGTATTTCTACAAGTTTATTGATATGAGCTGGATTGCCTGCTGCAGCAACATCGCCACTGATTTCTATGAGAACTGGAACTACAATTGCATAGAGTGCAAACCAACAGGCAATCAAGAGTGCTTATGAGCAGTGTATTAGATGTGTAGTCCGGAGGGGTCAATTAGACCCATATACATGCAGGAGAAGCTAACCATTGATCCCCACCCCTAAAAATCACTGTAAATGGAATCAGGCAAACTCAATCCTACTACAATCAAAATGAAATGGCATAAGGGGCGCCAACGGCAGCCCAGTTCACTATATGAATAAATATTAGTCCGAGCTCATCCCTTGCAGCGAGGTGATTTTGAGGCACCGCCCTGTTCATCGAGACATGTATTCATCCCTGGAAGCTTCCTCGTAAGCTGCTACAAGATAACCAGTTAGTGATAAATACACAAGATTTGCTACTGGGGGAGTTGTATGGGCAGGATGCAACAAACAAAGTCTTACCCTTGGTTTGCGTCAAGAGATAAAATCAAGGGGGGTGGCACTGCCCTGCCTCTTCCTGTCAATGATGGGCAAGGACGGGCCCACCTTTGGCCCAGGCTTTGCCTGGGCGAGGCCCGCGCGCGTCACGCGCTGCGGGTGTTCACGGCACTATTTGTAGCGCGAAGGGCTCACGCTCCTCCCTCCTGGGAGAGCAAGTATTCCTGGGACTAGGAGTACCCAGCCAGACATCAACCAGGCAGCGACAACAGCGTCCCACGCAGCGGGTGTTCACTGCGCTATTTGTAGTGCGAAGGGCTCACGCTCCTCCCTCCTGGGAGAGCAAGGATTCCTGGGACTTGGAGTCCCCAGCCAGACAGCAACCATGCAGCAACAACCGTGTCCCACGCAGCAGGTGTTCACAGCGCTATTTGTAGCACGAAGGGCTCACGCGCCTCCTTCCTGGGAGAGCAACGATTCCTGGGACTAGGAGTCCCCAGCCAGACAGCAACCAGGCAGCAACAACAGCGTCCAGTGCCTCGGGTGTTCACGGCGCTATTTACAGCGCGATGGGCTCACGCTGCTCCCTCCTGGGAGAGCAAGAATTCCTGGGACTAGGAGTCTCCAGCCAGACAGCGTCCCTATTTCAGGTGTGGTGGAAGCTGCCTGGCTTCAAGGAGTATTCTCCATGCAGTTGGCAGAACTGATAGCTCTTACCAGAGCCTGCTGTTTTTTAGACCAACTGAAGGTGACAATATTCACTAATAGGCAATATGGCTTCAGTGTTGTTCACAACTTTGGACAGTTATGGTCTCAGAGAGAATACATGACCTTGTCGAGGTCCCCCATCTGTAATGGCGAAAAGGTGAGAAAACTGTTAGAAGCACTTCAAATGCCATCTCAGGTTGCTCTAGCGAAATGTTCTACCCATTGTAAAGGAAATGAATTTGTGACCCTTAGTAACAGATATGCCGACAAAGTCACACGCTATTTTGCACTAAATGTTTGCACTTTCAATGGTGAATATTTAAATAAGGGATCGGATGAAGCAGATTTCAACCATTTGATGACAATTTCTGATACATAGGAAGAGGTTAAGAGGTTGCAAGAGGAGGTTTCTGAAGAGGAACAACAAGGCTGAATTAGAGCAGGATGTGTGAAACGTGACGATGATATTTGGGAGTCAGGAGATAGAAGACCAGTGTTGACTAATAGTTTGTTGCCCCTGGTAAACAGGTTTTACCATGGGCCGATGCATGTAGGAAGAGATGCGATGGTGCAATTGTTTCAACAGACTTGGTTCAATCCGAAGTTTCAGATGATGGCAGATGCTTAGTGTTATAGATGTGGGATCTGTCAGCAAATTAATGTGGGAAAACAAACTTCTGTTACACCAAGTCACTCAGGGAATTCTGGAGGTCCTTTTAGCAGGATGCAACTGGATTTTGTTGAAATGCCAGTGTGCAATGGATTGAGGTAAATTTTAGTGGTGTTGTGCATCTTTTCACATTGGGTGGAAGCATACCCGACTAGAAGATGTCATAGTCTCACTATAGCTAAATTGCTGTTGAGGGAACGGATTCTGAGATTCAGATTTCCAACCTCTTTGGAGTCAGACTGAGCAATCAATTTTATTAATGAGGTTCTGAGGATGCTATGTGCAGCCCTTTAAGTGGAACAGAAATTACATTGCAGCTATCGTCAGGAAGCTTCAGGCACCGTGGAACAAGTCAACAATACTTTGAAATCCAGATTGGCTTAAGTGTGTGCTTCCACATTTGATGCTTTGTCCCTTGTACTGATGAGTCTTCGCAGTGTTCCTTATCAAAAGACTGGATTATCATCCCCCAAAATAATAATGGTACGAGCTATGAGACTGCTTGCTGTGCCTACAAACATACTTGTGAACATCACAGATGATTTGGTGCTTAATTACTTTAAAGGATTGGCTGATGTGGTCCATTCTGTATCTCACCAGGTTAAAGCTGCAACTGTACTGCCACATCAGGAGCAGTGCCATGACCTTTGTCCCAGAGACTGGGTGGCAGTGAAGAAATATGTGAGAAAAAACTGTCTCAAGCCTTGTTGGTGTGGTCTGTACCAGTTGATCATGGTTACCACAACTGCTGTGAAGTGTGGTGGTCTACCGAACTGGGTGCATGCATGCTACACTCGTAGAGTCCCATTTCTCCATGAACGAGTAACAGCTATTCTCCCAGAAGAAATACCAGTGGTGGCCAAAAGGCCATTGGAGGAGGTCAGCCAAGCTGTGGGGAATCAGACGGAGTTGGAGACAACATTTGAAAAATCTCAGGGGGGTTTCAATGAATCTGAAGTTGGATCTGAAGCAGAAGAACCTGTGGTGGTGAACGAGTCAGATTCTGACCTTCATGCAGAAGCTGGAATTGTGTGGGACCATGCGCGTTGGTGATGGAAACATATCCATAGATTAAGGAAAAGTGAGGACTGAAGTTACCTTGTGAAAGAGTTCTTGCAACCCTGAGATCTCTGGTGAATCAGAACTGAGTAGAGTGACAAGTGAAAGTGAAGGAACAGATATCAGAAGGTCTAAAAGATCAATGGTGCCTTAACAAATGTACTCTTATCCCGAGTGGACCTATCTAACCACAGATGCTGATGAGGGGGAGCTCTGGAACCTCTGTGGTAATAATAGATGTTTTGATGAAGATTTCGGGGACTGACTTGAATGTTCTAATTGCATTTGCCGTTCCTTACCCACAAAGGTTGAGTGGCTTGGGAAATCTAATATTGAACAAAACTGTTTTTCCTCATTTAAATATGGAAGAATCTACTGCAGAAATTGCAGAGCTGAGAGAAGAATTGCTACAGTTGCTCATAAATGAACTGGGTTCAGAACCTATAAAAGAAGTTGAATGAACGTTATGAACTCTTGTCAAGGTGCTTGAAGAAGACAACCTAGGCCCGAGTGGAAGAAGAAAAAATGTAGAGTTGACAATTCAGAAGAACATGAGTAGGGTTAGGGAAGCCTCATGAAGATTATACATATTTCGGTAAATGACGTAGCAGCAGATATAGACTGTTGTTTTTCTGTTGCACAGATGGAGACCAACAAAAGAAATCTGTTGTTGCTATTTCTTCACCCACTTGATCTGTATCTAAACAATATGGAAACGAATAACACTAGTTGTAAGCATAGATACATAGTAAGTGTAGCGATAACACTTTTGGTGTTAGGATTAATAGCATTAGTTATAGGTCTAACTTAGGTTCAAATAATGTTATAGAAGTGAAACACAACACAAACCCGGAATGAACCCGACCGACCCGTACCCGCGATGTCCGATCCGCGCAGTACGATGCAATGCGTGGAAACTCAGACCGACTCGCACGGAGACCAAGCCGCACGACCGACGCGCACAGCAAACCGGGCCCACAAGCAATAGAGACCTTCGCGACCGAAGCGTATGAAACACAGAAGATAGGCAGCATGAATGAGGCGGAGAAGCCCGCACGAGACAACATCAGCGTCCGTATCCGTCAGATGAACGTCTCCTTCATGCCTACAAAACCCAAAGGAAAAAAGACAAAAAAAGGACCAAACAAGCAATGACAAAGCCAATCAATACCAAATAAAAAAAACCTGCGACAAAGACACACCCACAACTCCAAATATATAAAGGACTACAATCACTACCATCATCCCTTGCAAACAGGAGACACAGCCAGCAGCAAACACCATTACACGGCAACCACAGACACACTCACAACTCACCCATCACACAACTCACACACCATCAGCACCTCATCCAACATCACACACACATACAGTCAGCAAAACCAATACCAACCCACCCTCACTTGCACCCTCACACAAACATCACTCACCACCACCCATCACCATGCCCCCAAAGAAGAATCCAAAGTTCACAGAAAGTGAGTTAGAAGTGCTTGTAGACAAGATCATCAGAGTAGAGCCATATTTGTTTGGTACATTGGTCCAAAGGACCCCCATGTCACAGAAAACAAAGATGTGGGCGAGGATTGTGGACAAGGTGAACGCAAAAGCACAAAGGACGATATCCAGAACAGGTGGTATGACGTGCGCAGGAGGGTCAAGAAACTCATCGAAAAAGATCACGCCCTGAGTCAGTGCACCGGCGGTGGCCCTCCTGCCAAACCTGTCTACTTCAGGGCCTGGGAGGAGAAGGTGCGGGACATCCTACCACCAGAGAGCGTCCATGGGCTAACAGACATACCAGAGCCTGGTGAGTACACAAACAACATACCCAAGATTGTGTGGCAAGGGGACAGTGAAACCATGCACCGCAAGCAAAGCTACACTAACCAATAGATAATCAACCCAAGATGTGTATGCCAGTCAGACAAACACAATACCTGCCATCTCATAGTGACTTGAAACTGTGTCATGAGATGCACCAACCTACAAACAAATAGAGCAAGGCAGTGGCACAATGCTAAATAGACACTGTCAGACAGCTTGCCACCACAAACACACTACCTCACAGTGCAGCTGACTGACAGGAAGGAATTGTGGGGATGCAGGTGAAGTGAGTGTATCCAAAAGCATGATGGGGTTTGTAGTCACAGATAATGCTCCCCCTCAAAATTGGCCCATCAAGACCTCTCTGAAACATGCCCACATCACAGGGAGTGGAAAATGACTGACAAGATGGCTGACACTGGGTCCTGTTGTGGGGAGCACAAGGCCCTGCTAGGGCATGTGAGCAAATCAGAAGCAGGACACCACTGACTGACATCCTGAAAGACAACTTGCATGCCCTCCAATGGAAGCGCGTTTCATGGTGGGATGTTTGGCCGGGTGGGAAGGAGGACTGACAGCTCTCACCATACTTACCAGCATGTGGAGACACACACCCCCCTCAACACAAACTCCACACAACCCACCAGGTAGAATGCATTGACTCACACCTCTGTGAAACATCGTCAAAAGACACCCCGTACTGGGTACAGCTGTGTGAAGCACAGGGGCTCTCTTTGGACTTGTAGCCAAACAAACACCAGGATTTCACAGTCAGCCATCTTGCCATTGCTATCACACCCCCTCACATGGAAGCAGAGTCAAGAGGGAGGAAGTATGGGCATCCTGGGAAGGGGGGTGTAGCCAAGAGCATGATGGGAGTCACAGTCACAGACAATCTATACCCACTCACATGGCCCAGCAAGCATACACTGAACCATGCTCGCCTCACAGGGAGTGGGAAGAGACTGACAAGATGTCTGCAACTGGGCTCTGTTGTGGGGAGCACAAGACCCTGCTGGGAAGTGGGCTACAACAAACACCAGGACTTCACAGTCAGCCATCTTGCCATTGCTGTCACACCCCTCACAGGGAAGCAGAGTCAAGAGGGATGAAGTATGGGTATGCTGGGAAGGGGGGTGTAGCCAAGAGCATGATGGGAGTTGCAGTCGCAAACAATCCACACCTACCTACATGGCCCAGCAAGTTCCAACTGAACCATACTCGCCCCACAGGGAGTGGAAAGGGACTGACAGGATGTCTGACATTGGGCTCTGTTGTGGGGAGCACAAGGCCATGCTGGGACATGGGCAACAACAATATAAAACTCTGTCTGTGACAAGCTGGGAAAAAGCAGTGTACAGGCAGGCATCTGTTCGTACAGTAGAAAATGTCATGTTTGTGAACCATCGATGCATGTAGAAACATAACTCACATCGTGTGTCTCTTCCAAACACAGGTGGTGCTGGAGACCCAGCACCAAATGAAGAGTATTCCCAGGCCCAGACTCTGGTGGACACTGAGCTCTCTGGTTTGACTCTGTCTCTGTCCTCTTCGGATGACGACGACCAACCTGGCCCTTCCGGTGTGAGTCATCATGCAGCACCAGCAGCATCAACATCTGCACCCCCTGTACCCACGCCTCCAGCATCTGCAAACCGACAGGGCACCCCTGCCAACACGGACAGACCAAGGCCACTGAACACCCACAGCACAAGGACACAGGACCCCCCGGAAGCTAAAGGAAACACCACCAGCAACACCACCCAAGGGGTCCCAGTGTCACCTGTGCGTTCTGCCGCTGGTCCTGCCCGTGGGGATAGAGGTGCTGGGAGGGGTGGGAGGCAGAGGGGTCTGTACTGCATGATGACCCCCAACTGGCACGCATCATAGATGCGTACCAGGATAGCACCGGAGGTTTTGGCCAGGTAGTGGGGATCCTCAAGAACATGCAACAGGAGCAGGCTGTCCACCATGCCCGCATGGTGGCCAAGTTTGATGCCCTCACTGAGGTGCATTGGGACATACTCTAATGCATCCGCCAGATCAACACAAACCTGTCCACACCTCCCTATGTGGCCACAACATCTGTTGCAACACCATCTGCCAGCGCCACAGGGGGCGGAGGACTCTGGGGGAGGGTCCCCTGCACCACAGAGGCCTGCACCTGAGGATCCCCCCCAGGAAGAAGAGGGGTCGACCGAAGAAGGACATGTGAGATGCAGATGTCCCAGCACATCCCCCAGGGCCTCCAAACCTGTTCTGGACAATGTTCTTTGTGCACAACCCGTTCACCTTGTCCAATCGCACACTACTCGCCCACAAGACATTGAGGGTTCATGTTGGGCCAATGTAGCAGATGACTGTGGAATTTACTCTGGACATTTCATCTACCAGCACTTCCAACTCTAATGTGAACTTTGGATTCCAAAACCAATGTACGGCACCCACCATCCTGTGCACTTTCCTCACACATGTTCGAAAATAAACTCACCAGTACACCATACTTGCCTCTGTTGTAATTCCAAATTGTCATGTGTCATGGAGATGTCGATCTGCTACACAACACAGTGCATGCCAAATACTGCAACAATGTGACCACCGTTAGGTGAGTCATGGTGATGTGACACATGTGAGGGAGACATGGCCATGTTACTCATCCCACACAATGATGTTGACTTGAAACATACAGGTATGCACAACCACAACACCTATCCACAGTCAGTGGTAACAAGTCCACAGGTGAGGTAAGCAAATGTCAGTCAGATGTGGGAAGACATACAACACACCTAACAAAGCATAGCACAGGTTCATTACACATCAGCAACATGTTTATTCAAAATTAGTTGCAAGGCAATTGTACATTACGGTGGACACACGGTCACAAAGTGTCTGAGAATTGTAGTCCAGGGGTGTGTGGCACATCACTTGATGTCAATTGACAACTCCCACACTGGTGTCGGATTCTGGGTGTTGGGGGTCAGTGTTGAACATACAACAGGCAAATTACCCTGTGAAGGACAGACACAAGACACAGTCAAAAGCACAGCAGAACAGGAGAGAAATGCAATACACATGCACAAAACATGCCGCAAGAAACCTACACAAAAACAAGTTAGCAGTATTACCCTATTGTGGAGTACACACCACCTGAATGGACACATCACTGCACGCATCCAGTCAAGTGGCACACAGACACACTCAGACAGCAACAGAGCAGCCACAACACATTCCAGGCTAACTCCATACATTGACATAACAACCCTGGAAACTCACATTCAGGTGAAGAAGTTGTTGATGAGCTGTGAGCGGACGTCACCCTCAGCCTCATCATCACTGGCATCTTGGCCCAGGCCAGGATCCTCCGCAGGTGCCGGAGGTTGGTCATCGTCATCCTGGATGAGAGGCACCTTCTTCCGCACTGCCATGTTGTGTAGCATGCAGCATACAAGGTTTATTTTGCACACCTTTGCAGGTTCATATGGGAGGGCCCCACCGGTCTTGTCCAGGCAACAAAAGCGGCCTTTCAGGAGGCCGAATGTCCGCTCAATCACCCTCCTGCTCCGACCATGTGCCTCATTGTAGCGCATCTCGGCTGGTGTCACAGGGTTCCGGAGGGGTGTCAGCAACCACGGAATGTTGGGGTATCCGGAGTCACCTACACACACAAAAATGAACAAGTAGCTGAGTTTTGTAGGAGTGCGGAATACAACATTGACAAACACACACAATGATAAACAGTCAGTACACAGATTCTGCCCCTGCAGCACAGATATAAGGCTGGCTGTCCCCTAGGGAGCTCACGTGCCTGCACTACATGCTACTGGACCACATCCCTGCTACCACTGCTTCTGTCTCTGCATCCTCTGGCTCCTGCTATGGCACGTACTCTGGAGAGGGCCCCAGTCTTCATTGAGTGAGAAGGAGAACCAGGCCCTGCTGGACAGGCTCCTTCCACAGTACAGCAAGCTGTATGGGAAACCAGGGGAGCAGGTGAGTGTGTAGTCCACTGCCTTCCTAATTGTGCATGATGTCTGACTAGCAGTACTAGCAGTGTGTACACCAGTGGCAAGCATTCTCACTGACTACTTTCATCACCCAAAGTGTGTAGGTACATGTAATGAACAGGTGTCCTGCTGCTAAAGTGCATTAGTGCAAGCTCAAACTTCCCAGGCATTGTTAACATGTCAGACATGTAGGTGATTTGTCCTTCCCCATGATTGCACTACCTGTGTAACTCATTTCCCTTTGTGATGAAGACATGTATCTCCAAATGTGTGCAGCACAAATATGGGGCATGTGTGTTAATGTACTTTTAACTTTGTCATCCTCACAGGTTGATGCCCACCAGAAGCAGGAAATATGGCTGACCATCACCCGGGCAGTTCGTTCGGTGTGGGGTCTACAAGCGCCGCAACTGCCAGAAGAGGGGGCTGGACCCGGAGGATAGCTAGAGTCCAGCTGAAGCTGTCACCTCCACGCAGGAGGGGCTGACACTGGACCCTGACCCCCCACATGCTCTGTATCCTGGTGATGGTCTTCCCGGACCAGGATATGCAGCTGAAGGCCAGAAAGCAGCAGGAAGGGAATATATCCTATTCTGGTGGGTATCCATGTCATCCTTTGCAGCTACCTGGGTGTGTCATGATCAACTATTTGTGGACATCTCTGTTAACATTTCATTTGAATGGTCACATCTCTGGCTTGCACCCATGCGCATATGATGTGCTTCCCATTGTCCAATTTGTCAATATCACAGACTTTGTGCGCATCACCACTGGACCTACAGGTGTGGGCATCATTGGTATAGGAGCAACTGGGTCCTCTGTGCAACTTGCTGTACATATGTTTTGAGTATGTTCAGATGACTTAGGGGAGACTCCCGTACCCAGGCTGTTGTGACCAGTGGTAACTGATGGCTGACTGACCAAGTGTTCTGCTGACACGAGTGAGACGTGCTGTGAATATGTTTGGCACAGCTGGGCTTCCACAGGAGTTGGGTCCCCTCAATTAAGCGTGTTGTCCCGTGACATAGCCTGAGCCCATGGTGTGTGTTGTATGAGCATGTGTGTGTGTGTCCCTTTTCACAGTGTTCCCTTGATATGATCCTGTTGTTGATGCTTGCTGCGTGGTACTGTGTTCATCCCACTACTTTGCCATGGGTTACCAGATGTGTGGGTGCAAGACACACTACTGTTAATTGGTGTTTCATCATTGGGATGTGTCAGTTCTGAGTGGTGATGATGTTGTCAGACACAGATGGGACACAGTCAGGGTTCCCCAAGGCACTTGGTTATGTAGTTGTCCCTAGGTGGTACCTTCCAGTGATTGGGACATGTGTATGTGTGTGTGACCGCTCCCACTTGTGGGGTTCAGGGCTGCAATGTTGGCAGGTGTCAGCATGTGTGCCTTGTGCGGTTTTCCTTGGCTTCTGCATTGTCCTGGGACTGTGGAAGGTATTCTGAAGGTTACGTGATCTTTGACGTCATGGCCATGTACTGCATACTGTGCAGTATGTCTGTCAGTCAATAGGGTTGTAAACTGTCCTTGTGTGATGAGTCTGTGCACCTTAGTTCCTCCCAACCTTCCTGTGTTTGTCATGGATGCATGTGTAATGTCACCTGTCCATGTGGGCTTCACAGATGCACATTGTTGCAGTTCAGGGTGTGTGGTGTTGAGGGTGGACTGATGTAAATGTTTGCCTGGATGGTCCCCTAGCTCCCGTTTGTCCATGGATGAGGGGCCATGCTGAGGGATTTGTGTTTGTGTATGTGTGATGTACGTTTGTGGAACAGGACACATGTCCCAGTTTGTATGACATCTTCCTTTGTGATCACAGTGGAGGTGTCATACATGTTTGTGTCACCCCAATGTCTGGTCCCTGGGGGTAGTGCTGTTGTGTGTTAGTCTTTTGCTGTGTTAGTTGGTGTTCATTCCAGCTTGTGTCACATGTGTCTGTTGTGCTCCCTTTCATCTCACAATGCCTGATTGCCCACTAAGGGTGTCCCAATGATGGTTTACTTTTGTATGGCACAGTGTCCACATCTGTGTCACTGTGCTTCAGCCCCCCTCATGTGTTGTGTAGTTGCCTGGGGACACTGAGACACACACATACACATGTTGTGTCAGATGTGCAGTGTGAGGTTGCCTGTTTGTGTTTGTGCATCTGCATCAGTGCATTGGTATTACTGTTGTGGGCCTTTGTCTGGGTGTTGTTTCTGTGATTTTCCCTGCTGTCCCTGTGAGTCATATCACATCATTGTGCACATTCCTCCTGGTTGTTAGGTGCCATTGTTGGCATGGAATGGGAGTTTGTGAGCTGACACCTACAGTCTGCACAGGTTGTTTTGATTAGTGTGCCTATTTTCGAGATGTGTGTATGCTTTGTGATGGTCACTTCTGCTCTTGTGTCATTGTACAGTGTTATGCATTGTCAGGCCACATGGGTGGTGCTTGTCTTCACATGGCCGAGAGTGTGTTAGGTTTTCACAGCACTGTTAGCCTCACCACATCTCTGCCGGTATGGGACACAACCACTACTTCGCCCCAGAAGTGTTTAATGTGTTGGGAGCAGGGATCATACATGCTGTTTGTTATTTGCATCTTTGACCATGATGACACTTACCTTTTGGGCATTGTGATGAGGGGGGTTTAGACCCCATCACCACAATGCTCAACATCTGCTGCAGTTTGGAAGCCCGCACTTAACTTTTGTTCTACACAGTGAGGGGGTGTTCTTTTCACATTGACACAGTGCTATAGTGATGCTTGCCTTGCGTAGGGTTACACTTATTTGTTGGTCAGACATGTGATGTTACTTACATTGTATGTTCGAAGTCATAATCACTGTTGTGGGCATTTGTCACAGACTACTCACTGTTGTCATGATGTTAGGGGGGATGTATTTTGCTGACATACCTAATGTTGGAGTATGATGGATGTGTGTCGCATCACCCATCCTATGAGCGGGGGTGGCAGGGGTGATGGGCAACAGGTCCCCTATGGCTGGGGGTGGCAGGGGTGATGGGCAACAGGTCCCCTATGGGTGGGGTGGCAGGGGTGATGGGCAACATAAGCCCTATGTGTTGGGGTGGGAGGGGTGATAGGCAACAGGTCCCCTATGGCTGGGGGTGCCAGGGGTGATGGGCAACAGATCTCCTATGGCTGGGGGTTGCAGGGGTGATGGGCAACAGGTCCCCTATGGCTGGGGGTGGCAGGGGTGATGGGCAACAGGTCCCCTATGGGTGGGGTGGCAGGGGTGATGGGCAACATAAGCCCTATGAGTGGGGGTTGAGGAATTTCGATTTTTGATTGTGATCGAATCGACCTGCCATTTTGTGCTCCGCCGCCATCTTGTGTTGCCATCACTCAGGCAGCACGGCGAGCAAAGTCTATTCTGCTTTTTCTGCAACCTGGTGTCGAAATACGCTTTCTGCCTCTATTTACAAAGCTGGTGTTAGGACTGACCGAGTACACTAATCCCTGTCTGGCTTTCCTAATCCCCGTCTCAACTATCTGTTGATTCACACCATTCTTTCCTGACTTTATCTTATCCTCTGGCCTTCACTGTCTTCTGCTAGCATTCTCTCGTTTCACAACTGTCCTCCAACACACACAAACGTATCTCGCCACCTGCAAGTTAGTTATAAGTCTGTTAATAAATTAGCTTGAGGGAGGGGTGACAAACATAGTTGGAGGAGAGGTTTCTTCGAGTCATCTGACACTTTTGTTTTCCAATCTCTCCTATTGGTTCTATCCTGTTTTCCAACTTTCCTTATTGGCTCTTTCTTGTGTGTTCTGGGAGTGCTTTTTGTTAATGTATATGAACCTTATATAGTATAAAACCCTGTGCGCCACAGAGTGAAGTGGCAGTCTCCTGAGAACCTACTTTGTGTACTTCTAGGATAACTGTACTAGATGCAGCTAAATAAATTTGATCTTCTAACGCCGACAGAGTGTCCCGTGTCTCTGTGTAGCTGAGCAGGAGAACTCCGGAGACTTGGGCGTACCCTGCGCCGCCAGACCCAAAAGGTTCTGGTTCTTCAGGGTGGCAGGGGTGATGGGCAACATAAGCCCTATGAGTGGGGGTGGCAGGGGTGATAGGCAACAGGTCCCCTATGGCTGGGGGTGGCAGGGGTCATGGGCAACAGGTCTCCTATGGCTGGGGGTGGCAGGGGTGATGGGCAACAGGTCCCCTATGGCTGGGGGTGGCAGGGGTGATGGGAAACATAAGCCATATGGGTGGGGGTGGCAGGGGTGATAGGCAACAGGTCCCCTATGGCTGGGGGTGGCAGGGGTGATGGGCAACACAAGCCCTATGGTTGGGGGTGGCAGGGGTGATGGGCAACATAAGCCCTATGAGTGGGGGTGGCAGGGGTGATAGGCAACAGGTCCCCTATGGCTGGGGGTGGCAGGGGTGATGGGCAACATAAGCCCTATGGGTGGGGGTGGCAGGGGTGATAGGCAACAGGTCCCCTATAGCTGGGGGTGGCAGGGGTGATGGGCAACAGGTCCCTTATGGGTGGGGGTGGCAGGGGTGATAGGCAACAGGTCCCCTATGGCTGGGGGTGGCAGGGGTAATGGGCAACAGGTCCCCTATGGGTGGGGGTGTCAGAGGTGATGGGCAACATAAGCCCTATGAGTGGGGGTGTCAAGGGTGATAGGCAACAGGTCCCCTATGGCTGGGGGTGGCAGGGGTGATGGTCAACAGGTCCCCTATGGCTGGGGTGGCAGGGGTGATGGGCAACATATGCCCTATGAGTGGGGGTGGCAGGGGTGATGGGCAACAGGTCCCTTATGGCTGGGGGTGGCAGGGGTGATGGGCAACTGGTCCCCTATGAGTGGGGGTGGCAGGGGTGATGGGCAACAGGTCCCCTATGGCTGGGGGTGGCAGGGGTGATGGGCAACACATGCCCTATGAGTGGGGGTGGCAGGGGTGATGGGCAACAGGTCCCCTATGGCTGGGGGTGGCAGGGGTGATGGGCAACTGGTATCCTATGGCTGGGGGTGGCAGGGGTGATGGGCAACATAAGCCCTTTTGATGGGGGTGGCAGGGGTGATAGGCAACATATGCCCTATGGGTGGGGGTGGTAGTGGTGCTGGCCATGCAACCCCTATGGTGGTCTGTTGTTGGTGTTCAGGATGTGGATCCCCTGTGTGTGTGTACCATTTTGCGGGTACGTGTCATTTGTTTGTGTGGTAGGTGTCTGACTTACCATCTGCGCCATTGGCGTTGGTTCCTGATCTGGTCATAGATGTAGAGTACTGGTATGACCTGCGCGATGGGATTCATGATGTGTTCGTGTCATACATGCTGCTTGTTGCTCCGTCTCGTACCAGCTGCAAGCTGGTCAGTCTCATAGCCGTGGATTGAGTTGTGGCGCGAATCGTAGCTGATATGCTTGTTTTCCGGATGCTGTGACGTGCCATATGTGGCGACCTGTCAGGCACGTAGGAAGTATGCATCGTACTTGTCAGGGCAGAAACTGCTATGGATACTGCTTCCGGGCAACTCGGTTCGGCGTTCGGAGTTACGGCTTGGACGGAGAATGGAGCTTGAATCACAGCCTATGTGTCGGTCGTGTTTTTGGCAGTTATGCGCATCGTACTTCATCTACAGGACGGACCGGCTACGGGTACGTGTCGGTCGCACGGTAAGGCTACGGACAGCTCTCGTAGAGCTGTCCGACCCGGATCCGAATCTACCCCTTAATGTGAGGGACCACGAGTGCACATTGTGTATAAAGTAACGGTACGAGACAAAATTAGAATGTGCTAGCATTAAAGTGGTTTAATCTGATACATGCACTTGAACATATGTAAATATCAACGTAACTTATTTTATAAACAACGTGGATGAACCCACTACAGACGACTCTGTAACACATATAGTGCCGGGCACCACTTAGGTTTGTAAGAAGAACCCTCACCCACCAACCTAGTTGGTGGCATGCTTCATCATTGGGTCCCCAACTGGGTAGCCGAATGCTACCCAGCTGTGCTACAACTCCTGATTACAGCGGAGCGGGCTTTTTAGTGTTGTGATATGAAGTGGGGACTTTATAAATATCTCTGGGTTTCCTTACTGACCAATTTTTTATTCCCAGCGGCCCAGAATATATTAAAACAGAAAGAGAGGATAAAAAGCAGATTAATAATTGGTCTTCATTATCCTGCTGGTCGACATGTTTCAGCCTCAGTAAAAAATGTGGAGCCACATTTCATCTGAGGATGTGATGAATGTCATGAGAGTAATGTATGGCCAAGAGAGCATCAACTTGCTAATCAATGAAGACAGAAATGTTCAAATGCTAAAGTTGGCAATCTGTATTTTTCAGCTGCAATTCTCTTTCATTTTTTGACCTCGCTGACATTTAATTTCATGAATGGTGCCGTGTAGGTCAAGTTGGACTGCTGTCACTTTTTCTTTCATTTTATGAATTGTATAGATTTCACATGGGTAACGCATACCTTGAAGACATCATCATGGTCTGCATCAATAAAATAGTTTGCTGGCATTAAATATATTTAGGGTTACCTAATTCTTCTTAGCACCACCTTTCTTGGCCCCTTCCGCATCGTACACATGTTGCTGGATTGTCAGCCCTCCTTTTGCAAGTGGCTATGTGACCATTAGCAAATTTGCATTACTCTGTGCCTGAGGCCTCAGCTTCTCCATGAAAATGGGTGGTCGTTATCATGCTTCAAGTACAAGATCATAACTGTTCCCCTGCATCTTCAGTAGACATGAAACCAATTCTGGAATAAAGTCCAGTCAACTAATATGCTGGTCCACGAGTTAAATACTCTTTATTGAAAACTGTGTGACTTACAGTTCATATGTGTGCATCTGTGAAGATCCAAGTCAGCCAGTCCTTCCAGGGTCACTACGATGAGCTTCATTTACTATT
This sequence comes from Triturus cristatus, assembly GCF_964204655.1. NCBI lineage: Eukaryota > Metazoa > Chordata > Amphibia > Caudata > Salamandridae > Triturus > Triturus cristatus. The sequence continues at coordinate 243,114,485 of NC_140582.1, forward strand.
GTACGAGTTACACTTGTTGGTTGTATCGTTATCAGACCCATTGGGATCAAGCGGCCACTCATAATAAGGGCCTTGGTGTAATAGCAGGATATTAGCTACATTTGGTTAAGCAGCCTTAAAAGGCTCATCTCTATGAGCTTCCATTTAAATGAACAATTTTGTCAGGCACTATGAGTGCGTGGATTGCCCAATCACAGATTAATCCGTAGTTATCAGTCATCCTCAGTCATCCTCAAAAGCCTGGTTTTTATATTCATCGCCTAGTTGTTCAAAAATTAACGAGTTGTACAGACAGGGGTAGTAAGTGCTGTGACACTGGGGAAATATTTTGTGATATAGTCCCTGGTCTTAAACTAGCCGTCCAATGCTCACTTAAATTGATATGGTCCCTTATAGCTCCAAACCTTGATAGTTTCATGTTTTATAGTAGACGCCCACTTTGGAGCTGTCAGTAAAATAAATAATAGGTGTGGAAAAGAGAATTGCAGAGAAAGAAGCACCCCATAACAAATTGAAGTCTTCGGGCCCTCTTAACAAGTAAAATATTGAATTTAAAGTAATAAGACAAGGGTGGGGGAGGAACAGGAGGGCAGGCCAGCAACTGAATGGCGCGAAGAGCAACACAACAATGATCATGGAGGGGTTAAGGAGGATTATGGTGCTAGTGGAGGGGATTGAAAAATAAAAAAAATCAACAAACACAAAGATCAGAAGAATTGGGATGGAAAGGAGAAGCAAGGAATGAGCTGTGGGCAAAGGAGTGCAACACAGAAGGTGTGACTGTTTAGGGATCTTTTTGGGGGAGCAGCACACGAGGAAGAGAGCAAGTAAATGTATGCACTCCCATGGAAACAATGCTCCAGGGGAGGGGCAAATACACAAAGAGAAAGTAAATCCATTGAATAAGAAGCAAAAGGGAGTGACAAGAAAGTCAACCAATTAAAATAAATGGGCTGACTAAAAGCCTACAATAAGTCATCCACAAAAAAGGCTAAAAGTTATCTCTAGGCAAGACCTAAAGAGGATAAAATCATCCCTAAATCTAGTCAATCAATTAAGCAGACAATTACCAGACTTCGAATAAATTTACAAATCTAGGTGGTGCAAATATTTGTAACACATTTGTCTCACCATATATTGCTTGATTAAGGCCGTCCCAAAGTGTACGCTTTTTTTCCACGAGTGACAATAAAAAGTACAAATTGGACCATATTTGACAGTGAGTTCAGATCATAAAACGTTTGGTTCTCTGTGGTAAATATTGCAGTAGTTGGTGCAAATACATTAATCCACTGTATCATAAAAGTGGATTGTAGGGGCTGTGAAATATGCTTGATTGATTTCATTGTTTTAATATTTGTAGAATGAGCAGTCGGCACTTCTGGCTTCTTGGCGCTGACATGCGCATTGAAGCACTGTGGTGAAAAGTACCCACCCTAGATCCAGTCACCAGAACACAACGGTGTTTAACTCCTTCCTGAATAATGATATACCTTGGCTGTAAGAGAAGTTTGTCACACGGTTTATACATTGTAGTTGGAAGCATGGCCGCAACTTCTGTTGTCTGAGGTGTTTTCAGAAACAGAAGGTTCTCTGTAAGGAGGCATGTGTTTGCAGTGTAAGGGAAGATTTGCCAGGCCCTATTGGTCTTGATTGTAACATGCTGTATGAACAAGGTACAGACATTGTACAATGTTTGTTTTTAGTGAAACGGAGAGAAAGCAGTTGAGTTACGATAACGAAACAAATGCAGGACTAAATAAAAGTGAAACAACACAGAATGTCAACACAATTCCACAATAATACCCGAACAGTACAACAAAACGAGACACAAAACACCAACAACAGACAGCTATACAGTTGGGCAACTCCAAAAGCCCAACACTATACCGCAATAATCCACTACTCAATATAACACACCAGCAAGCAAGGAAATGAAACACATCAATACAAGACAAAGCACACAACAAGACGAATTATCAGTGTCCATCAATACATCAATGAAAAATAAATGTACAAGCCAGTGCGCATTCAAAAGAGAAAATACAATGTGGACTACATTGGAGGGAGGCAAAAAGGAACAGCCTGAGGCACCACTGAGCCATTGCCCGTAAAATAAGGAGTACAGAGGGCATCGTGCCTTTTGAGTTTGAAGGCTGGAGTAAAAAGATAGGTCTGTATGCAGACGATATCTTAATTTATACACCCAATTTGCAACAAACCATGACTTGTTTGCTAGACAGAACTAATGAGTTTGGAAGTATTTCAGGCTATAATATCAATAAGCAGAAAACAGAAGTTATGGCTTGGAATATGAGTATGGAGGGTATTGTCTGCAAAAGAGAGATGAGGTACCTAGGAGTTAGGATTACACACAACATAGCCGACCTCACCAAGGCAAATTTTGATAAGCTTAGAAAGGAGATTAGTGAGAGTTTACGGGGATGGATGCATTTACCACTTACATTATTTGGCTGTGCTAATCTGGTGAAAATGATGATTCTTCCAAAGCTAACTTTTTTATTTGAAACAATTCCCTTGAATTTTAGGAAGGAAAGGTCTGTAAGGTTGCAGGGCGAAATTAGTTCTTCTCTTTGGATGTCAAAAGGGCCACGTCTGTCCTGGAAGAAGCTCAGGATGAAGCTAGTGAAAGGGGGCTTAGCGCTGCCAGACCTGCTGCTCTATTCATGGGCATTTATGCTAAAAAATGGTAGGATGTTATTTGCTGTATGTATATGTGTGGGAACATGCAGAAATACTACAACTTTTATGCAAGAACCTAAATAGTGCAAAGAAACATGTTGCCATAAAAACCCTTTTGTGCTTGTTAACATACAGCGCGAAAATCATAGCAGAAGAAAGAAAAGCTATGTATAATTTTTCATTATTTAACCAGCTACTTTAATTATGCTCCATGACCTGACCTGGCTTGCCCCATAGCTGATGCCACTTGTGACATTCAACTGTGATAAGTTATTCGAATTGAGCAGCTACATAATTTCTTCATAATAGATGAGTGTGTCACAAGTCGCCTCTTATTTATCGAATTATAGATGGTTAATAGTGAATTACAGGGACGTTTTTCATTGAGAGGTTCTGAGTGACATGAAATAGACAATGAGACCAACGCTTGAGTTGTCTATGATGTCACTCAGAACACTGAGGTAATAAACATCCCTGTAATTAGTTTTTCACCCATCTATAAGTTTATGCTAGGTATGCCCTCCTCCCCTAAAATCATCTCCCCCTGTTTCAAACTGCTATGCTAGTGCAGAGGAGTAATAGGGAGCCATACATAAGATGACCCCTCCTCCCTGTCATAAATAAAAAGAATATATGCCTAACATCCTGTCACCCACCACTCTATGTGTCTTCTCTTCCCTCTCCTTCAGAAGCTGTTCTCCCTGTATTCCAGCACTGCTCTGGGCAGCCAGGAATTCCATTATGACAGAGCTACAGTGAGTTGCAAGTTCTATAACCCTCCATTGCTACCTTACATCAGTGAATTATCAGATTTAGAATCTGACATTCATGCTAATTGGTCTCAGTGAGAGCCATAAATAACAAAGAAATTGAAGATTGAATTTAATCAGGAATTGCAGAGTTCCATGTATTATGGGGAGCCTACCCAGGTAGGTCAAAGGAGCAACCAAATGGAAACACTGTTAAAGCTCAGGAATATTCTTTGGAATCCACCAAGGAGTATATTTGGGCAAGGGCATATTATCAAGCCCATTATCGCCGCTTTAGCGGTAGTTTCCTGCCAGTAAAGCGGCGATAATGTTATCTCCTGGCGCTACATGAGTAGATAACAACAAAGGCATTTAGCTTAACAATAGTGACCGACTTTGATATTACATTCATAACTCACACAAGGACATGTGGCAGTAGCAGAAATACCCAATTTGACAAGCACAATCTTTAATATTTGCACAAAAAATTACATTTAAACTAAAAGGCATTTTTTTTAAACGAAACCTAGCATTATTACAGAGAAAATCCGATTTAGCATGACAATTTTGCAGATATGAATATTTCCCTTCACAATGGCTTCTCAGTAATGGAGTCCCACACACACAGTGAAGGGTCTCACATTTCCATTCAAAGTGCAGAATGGAACTACATTTCAGCTCAGATTAAAAAAAGACAGTAGAACAAACACTGAAGCAATCGATGCAGCAGTGGGGTTTAAATCAGCTGGTTTAATAAAAAAAAGAAGAATTTGTAAAAAAAAATGTGTACAATTTTGCAGGGGTTTAGCTAGCCCCTTTAATGCACAATACGAGATGCATGGCGAGCTTTATATTAATCATTGCCATGAGCTACATTAACATGACCTTTCCAGTATTCTGGTCAGACTCCCCTAAGGGTATTCTAAGCTTTGTTTATCATTTAATAATACAGCAATTAGGGGAGGAAATGTCTATACAAAATATAGCTTCTGATAAGGCCAGGCTGGCAGAACCTATCATCATATACTGTTCAAGCAAGATGGAAACTTCTCTGGGGGGAAAATTGGTACTCTGGAGGTTAGAATTGTGCAACTTGAATTACAGAAAAGGTGCAATTTGTATGCTTTATCACGTGCCCCAGAGAGAAATCCCTGCAACAATCCTATCGCTTCTCGGAAGGAGGCATGCTGTAGTAATAAAAAGGACACAACAGTCATTTAGGTTTATTTAAATCGTAGCCTTAATGCATTCATGTTGTCCTGTTTTTTTCTCATGCGGACAAAAATGTATACATGTCAGGCCACTAAAAGTGAGAGTGCATAACATTTGCCAGCTCCACTTTATTCTGCTTAAATTGAATGAATTTTTTTTTTCTCAAAATACAAAATTCTAATAAAGAACCACTAATTTGAGATGGAGTCAGTGAGGGTATTAGGTTTTGCTTCTAGCCATTGCACGTTATTTGAGAGACAGATATGAAATGTAAACTATCTAGAATTAAGTTTTTATTTCAGTGTATTGATTGTCGTTGTGTAATGGTAGAACTTGTTCAAATGCAGTTGTTGTGTGAGTGAAAATTACTTTTCTTTGATTTGATTTAAATAATAAAAGGGCGGCACATCCACCAATATGCAGAAAATACACGAGCCATTATATCAATACATTAATTAACATGAATCTCATTAAAATTTTGCATTAAAACACGTTAAAAGGAATACACTGGGTCCTAGTGAAGACTGGTACCGTTGGTAAATTCCAGTAATTTCTCCAAGATAAAGTGCATGGTGCTGTAAACAAATGTAATACAAAATGTTCGATTTCACTTTCTCTAAAGTGAAGACTAGCACCGTTGGTAATTTCCTGTTATTCCTCTAAGGTAAAGTGCATGGTGCTGTAAGTAAATGGACTACTAAGGGGCCGATTCCGATCCTGGAAAAATTTCCCCCGTACGAATCGTATCCGGATTTTTTTCCGTACAAATCGTACAAGTAGCGTACAAACTGCCAAGTACGATTCGCATGGGAAAAACTCCATACGAATCACATCGGGAACATTTCCCCACACGTCCTCGGGTCGGAAAATGTGTCCGACACATCTCCGGACGATTTACCGTACAAATCAGAAAAATGAAGTCCGACCGCGCAAGTACGATCACTCCCGTCCTTTCGATTTTACAACTGTATGGAAAAAACACTGTACGGACCGAACTCCTATAGCAACCATGGAGACATGTGCCCGCATACACGCTGAACACCCACCCCAGACCCCGTATGTACGCGCAGAACACCCCCCAGCCCTCGTATGTACGCACCGAACCCCCCCATCCCCCGCATGTACGCGGCAAACGCCCCCTGGCCGCGGATGTACGCGCCGAACCCCCACCAGTGTACGTATGGAGCGTACCCCCACCCGTGTATGTATGAAGCGTACCCACACCCCACCAGTGTATGTGCGGAGCGTACCCCCACCCGTGTATGTACGACCGTACCCCCACCCGTGTATGAATGGAGCGTACCCACACCCCACCAGTGTATGTACGGAGCGTACCCCCACCCGTGTATGAATGGAGCGTACCAACACCCCACCAGTGTATGTACGGAGCGTACCCCCACCCGTGTATGTACGGAGCATACCCCCACCCGTGTATGTACGGAGCGTACCCCCACCAGTGTATGTACGGACCGTACCCCCACCCGTGTATGAATGGAGCGTACCAACACCCCACCAGTGTATGTACGGAGCGTACACCCAGCCCCCCCTGTATGTACGGTGCGAAACACCACCACCGATGGACAGTGCGGACAAACACCCTGCCCGTGTCTGTACGCACCCTACCCCAGGCTCCCACACCAGCACCCTTACACAACATCGCACATGTATGAGTCGTACTAACCCATAGCAAAGGACAGCACTGTACAACAACATGGCCCATGTACGCACCGTACAGACGCAAAAAACACTTGTACTGAACCAGGACAAACCAAAAAAACACAAGGAGAGTCAATTCGATGCACTCAACACCACAAAACATGTCCAACAAGCGCAAATACATCCTATACACTGACCTGCAACCGACAAACAGCTAAACAGAGGCCCAAACCACTACCACTCCTTATAACACACCCACCCAAAGTTCAAACACAGCCACACCCACAAATAGACCAATAAAACGGCCCAGAAACACAAACCATGATCCTTTGCCACAGATCCACTACTGCCAGACCACAGAGAAACGCACTGCACCATACTACATACATCAATTCACCTTACACTTGCACTCCTTCACACAACCACCATCACAAACACACCCTCATCACATTCACACACACACACCTGCACAACCACACTCACACCCACACAACCATCCACACCCACCCCCCCACAACCATCCACACCCACACCCCACACCATGCCCACTAACAAGAATCCAAAGTTCACAAAGGAGGAGCTGGAGGTCCTTGTCGACGAAATCGTCAGAGTCGAGCCACAGCTCTTTGGAACATTGGTCAGACAGACCAGCATATCCGAAAAATCAGCCATGTGGGAGAGGATTGTCAATTCTGTGAATGCTGTTGGGTCCACCAGAAGGACCAGGCATGAGCGCCAAGCCAGATGGTACGATCTGCGGAGGACGGTCCGCCGCAAAATGACGGACGATCACAACCAGGCTAACATCACTGGAGGAGGGCCGCCCCGCAGACTGGTACACTACCATCCCTGGGAGGAGAAGGTGATGGCCACGCTGTCGCCGGTGGGAGTATACGGAGTAGAAGGAGTCCGAGAGCCTGGTGAGTACACAAACAACTCACTTCACAACCAAAATACCAATCATGCACGCAACCCCCCCAAAGCCAGCACCGGACACAACCACACTCCAAAAACACACACATGCCACTAGCGCCTCCATGCCCCATGCCCCAAGCAAGGCCATGCCAAGTCACAGGCCACACAAAACACCATCACAAGACAGGATGTCCCCGATGCCGGGAGGGTGGGCCTCAAAACTAACATAGAGCAACTCTGAAGCACACAACAATGCCCTCAGCCCATATGGCCTAGGGCACAGCCATACAAACAGTGTGTCCCCACACAGTACTGTGTTGCCTGCTAATGGTGGCCGCGTTGCAGGATGACATGGGTAAGAAGGCATGATTTGCACATAACAGCAGCTAATGAAGACGCATCACTCTGAAAGAGTGTCAGCACACACCGCCACAGCAGCAGCGCAGACTCAGACACTCCGCCCAATGGGTGCCCGGAGATAAGAAACAAACCAACATGAACAAGCCAATGGCCTTTGAAAGACCTGCAAACTGTGTGTGCCCAGGAAGCTGGGCTGAGGTGACAGAGGGTGACACACAGAGGGAGGGAGAGGGGGAGAGAGATGGACGGAGACAGAGGTGGACACAGGGAGACAGACAGAGGGAGGGAGGAGGCTGACAGAGGGAGGGAGAAAGGGAGACAGAGGGAGACGGACAGTGGGAGGAGGGTGACAGAGGGAGGGAGAAAGGGAGACGGACAGAGGGAGGAGGCTGACAGAGAGAGGGAGAAAGGGAGACAGAGGGAGACGGGACAGTGGGAGGAGGCTGACAGAGGAAGGGAGAAAGGGAGACAGAGGGAGACGGACAGTGGGAGGAGGCTGACAGAGGGAGGGAGAAAGGGAGACAGAGGGAGACGGACAGTGGGAGGAGGCTGACAGAGGAAGGGAGAAAGGGAGACAGAGGGAGACGGACAGAGGGAGGAGGCTGACAGAGGGAGGGAGAAAGGGAGACAGAGGGAGATGGGACAGTGGGAGGAGGCTGACAGAGGGAGGGAGAAAGGGAGACAGAGGGAGACGGACAGTGGGAGGAGGCTGACAGAGGGAGGGAGAAAGGGAGACAGAGGGAGACGGACAGTGTGAGGAGGCTGACAGAGGGAGGGAGAAAGGGAGACAGAGGGAGACGGACAGTGGGAGGAGGCTGACAGAGGGAGGGAGAAAGGGAGACAGAGGGAGACGGACAGTGGGAGGAGGCTGACAGAGGGAGGGAGAAAGGGAGACAGAGGGAGACGGACAGTGGGAGGAGGCTGACAGAGGGAGGGAGAAAGGGAGACAGAGGGAGACGGACAGTGGGAGGAGGCTGACAGAGGGAGGGAGAAAGGGAGACAGAGGGAGACGGACAGAGGGAGGAGGCTGACAGAGGGAGGGAGAAAGGGAGACAGAGGGAGATGCACAGTGGGAGGAGGCTGACAGAGGGAGGGAGAAACGGAGACAGAGGGAGACGGACAGTGGGAGGAGGCTGACAGAGGGAGGGAGAAAGGGAGACAGAGGGAGACGGACAGAGGGAGGAGGCTGACAGAGGGAAGGAGAAAGGGAGACAGACGGAGACGGACAGTGGGAGGAGGGTGACAGAGGGAGGGAGAAAGGGAGACGGACAGAGGGAGGAGGCTGACAGAGGGAGGGAGAAAGGGAGACGGACAGTGGGAGGAGGCTGACAGAGGGAGGGAGAAAGGGAGACAGTGGGAGACGGACAGTGGGAGGAGGGTGACAGAGGGAGGGAGAAAGGGAGACGGACAGAGGGAGGTGGCTGACAGAGGGAGGGAGAAAGGGAGACAGAGGGAGACGGGACAGTGGGAGGAGGCTGACAGAGGGAGGGAGAAAGGGAGACAGAGGGAGACCAAATAACCCTTGGGTGGTGTGGCCATGTCCGCTCGTCAGCAGGTGGACTGTGTGCATGTAGACAAAGTTTGGCAGTGCATGAACCCCCCCTATAACCTTTGATAAACACTGGGCCATGTGTCAATCTGTGCACGAGTACATCCGCGCTGCAGGCACAAACATAACCTTACACCCAGTATACCCACCCACTGTGTTTGTCAGAACCCTGTCACAAATGGGTAATTTACCTACCTGCATTCTCAAATGGCATGGAAAAAACACCATTTGGCCATGTACAGTGCAACACGGTGGCTCTGCATGGCTTGCTACGCCCGCTCACTACACTGCTGACTGCGTTCCCAAAAGATGCATCAACTAAGATTGTGTCACACATAGGTAAAGTGTCGAAAGCTGTGGCCAAGGGACATACCCATGCACAAGTGCACTGTGAGAGGAATGCTAGCCAAATCCAACCACCCAGAGGAACTGTGCCAACTCAAAAATGAATGAAACATGGATGTCACATGTAACACAATTAACACTGTCTCTCTCACACACAGGTCAATGTCGTCGATCTCCCCCCAACACTGGGGGGGAAGACTCACAGGACCAGGCTCTGCGTGAAGAGGACCTCACCGGCAGCGACGACTCTCACCACTCCGCGGATGACCCAGACCAACCTGGCCCCTCTGGTGTCCAACCACCTGCAGCACCTGCGTCAGGTACAACTGTGCCAACCACCACCCCCATTCCTGCCACATCCCAGGAGACACCGAGGAGCCCTGCCCACACACAACAACACAGCCAGTCTGTCCAGGAGGGACAAGGTTCTCCGGGCACCCAGGAGGAGGCAGGCGACACCGCAAATGCCATCCCTCAGTGGTCCCGGAGACCCGATGTGCCCACAACAGCAGGCCAGGCGCAAGTGGGCAGGGATGGTGGGACTGGAGGACGGCGGAGGCGCGAACCTGACCAGTTGGCTCAGGAACCGGTAATGTCACACGTCAGCAACATCCTGGACACATACCGGCGTGACGCCAGGGGCCTGGTCCAGATTGCGTCCACCCTCACAGACATCAAGGGGACCCTCAAGGAGCTGAAGACCCTGCAGGCCGAGCAACATGCCTGTCAACAGCGACACCAAGGACGGATGGAGGCAAGACAGGCTGAGCTCGTGGCGGTGCAAACGGACATGACCCGTGTACTCCGTCGGATTGCCGAAAACATGGGCAACCCTCCCTGTGCCACCAGGCGAAGAACATCACCACCCACAGTGAGGGATCAGGAGGAGGAGGATTCATCCGACGGAGCATCACAAGCATCGTCACGGCCTGCTTCTGAGGGTCCCCGCAGGAGGGTGGGTCGTCCACGCAAAAGACCGTGAGAGTCAGCGGAACATCACCATCTCCCAGGTCACCTGGCCTGGCACCTGGCCCTCTGGCCCAACAGCAGCACATCAGCAAATGACATTCTCTTCCACATGGCCTTGCTGGTCATTGTCTGACCCATGTTGACAAAGACTGTGGCATAGACTCTGATGACTTTCAATGGCAAGGATACCAACTCCCCCTGTGAATTTTGGATTCTACACTCCCGCCAAGCACCTCTTGTCATCCCCCCAAACAGGTGCCCCACCACAAATAAAAATCATCACAATCACCAGATGATGCCGTCATTTTGCATTATTCCACTACATGTGTGTGTTGTAAAGTCAAACCATGCCTGATTTCAGAAGTAACTCCAACCATCCATTCCCTGGGGTCTGAGTCTGGCACAGGACACACATGGGTCACAATGTATCATCCAATACAGACATGGAGCACCATACTCACCCGTGATGGGCCCAACCAGCTGAGGGGGTGCCCGCACAACTGTGCCTACAGACCTATTTAGAAGAGCAACAGTCATGCGCAGAGGTCAGGGATCATGTGGAGTGTCCTGGGGTGGGAGTCCCAGGTATGTGTAGACACGTGGCAGAACCATGTCCTGCATGCTTGAGTCAGGTGGATGTGGAGAATGGTGGGCCGGCCAAGGTTGGATACATGGAGATGGCACAATGGGGTGGTGGATCACAGTGCCACAAGGTTGTGTTGTGGTTGTGGGCTGCATCCTGAGTGTGTGCGTGGATTGAGAAGGTCATCCTGCAGCTGCCAGTGATCCATTCCCCCCATCTCAGTTGGACGTTGATGTGGCCTGGTCGCCGGATGTAGAAGCAGAGCTGTGCAGATGCACCCTGGATGTGGACAAGTATCATGGGATTTGTAACGCACATGTCCGTAGAGTGCAGGGTAGGATTAGACACGGATGTCATAGTTGACCTGGGGGAAGGTCTCCCTCTTGCCTTGAGGTGGATGGAACTGGGGATCTTGTGCATAATGCAGAGTGTGCTGCAGCATGAGGTACAGATGCTGATGATCAGCATAGCACATGTCAGCAAGCAATCCATGATGAACACCACCTCGTTTGCGTGGACACTGGGTGCCCTTGCTGCAGGGCCTGCAGCAGCATGCACCATGTCAAGAAAACAATGCCACAAGTAGCACACAAAGACAAGGATCTCAGGAAGGAACTATGCAAAAGGTGTATGTCAAGGAAGGAATGTCTGGTTCAACATGGCACACACACACACAATGGATTCACATGCAGCACAGTGGCCGTCGTGGATACTGACATGCCACAATACCTACACAGCCATGGACATCATGCACAATACAGATTCTAATCCCTGACAAACAGCTTGCATCTTGCTACTCTACACATAGACTCATATGCACCATCTCTGAGAACAATGCCAGACATGCCACATGCACAGTGGCAACAGACCACCATTGACAGAGATGAGGCACCTTGGAGGCAGAGGGACACCTTTATTACTCATGTGTGTCGGAATGCTAATGCAACTCTGTCAACACATACACAGGTCATGTGGATGAACACGTGGGACCAACACTGGCACCCCCCTTTGCACCACAGATGCTGGAAATCCATAGAACTGGCACACAAGTGACGGGTTACAGCTAAACACCCCCTGCTGCTCACGGAGAGGCTGCTATACACCATTGAGCCCCTAATGGGGAATTCACACACCATGTCAACCCAGTGCAACCCGTATGTTTCCGAGGGCAGTGTTACACACATTGATGGCTTCATCACAATCCACAATCCCATTACAGATGACTGTCACCAAGTCTGACCATCAATTCAGGTGAATTCAGCTCCATGTCATGTGCCCCATGGTGATTCTACATGTATGTAAAGTATCCAAACATGAACAGTGCCCACACATTCAAAACAAATACCACTCCCAAAAAGCCGTGCTGCATCCCTTACCCTAAGGAGATTTTCAAACTTGTCCGTGCATGTAACGCTGATTCAGCACATGTTGCTGTGTTCATGAGGAATAGCAGGAGCACAACAATGCCACCAGCAGACAGCATGCGCAAGTACCTGTGGATGAGAGACACACCAGAAGTCAGCCAAAAGAAGCACATCCGCATGCATGTGCATGTACTCGACACGTATAAGGTTGTCAACATGCTAGGTGACAATGATGACTCTGGAAAAACATTCTTCCATTGCACCATCACTCGAGTGACACATCCAAACACACCTCTGACTCACTTGGCAGACATGCAGATGGACACACACATTGCAACACATGCCACTCTCGGCCCAATGCGGGCACACTCAGACACTGGAACTCACCACTAAGCAAAGAAGTTGCGTATGAGCCGACTCCGGATGTCCTCTACCGCCTCCTCCTCCTCCACATCACTTGCCTCGTGACCAAGCCCTTCATCCTCCACAGGTGGATGGTCCTGCTCATCTGGATCCAGGATGAGTGGCACAGCTTTCTCCACTGCCATGTTGTGCAGCATGCAGCACACGAGGAAGATCTTGCAGACCTTCACCGGTGCATATGGGAGTGTGCCACCGGTCTTGTGGAGGCAACGGAATTGGCTCTTCAGGAGGCCAAACGTCCTCTCTATCACTCGCCTGGTCCGCCCATGGGCATTGTTGTAGCGGTGATCGGCAGCCGTGCTGGGGTTGCGGAGAGGCGTGATCAGCCATGGCATGTTGGGATAGCCAGCGTCCCCTACATGGAAACATCATGGACAACAGTGGGTCAGGAGAAGCAGTAAGCCAGGAAGATGACATTAAATACAGGACTGCCAGAGTATACCCACCAACAATACATGCTCATTCGTTGCGCAGCTGCAGCATCATTTCAGGCACCCTGCTACGCCTCATGATGTAGGCATCGTGTGCTGATCCTGGAAAACGAGCACCATGTGAAATCACCATGTTGGCAAGACACACCACAAGGGCATTAATGGAGTGGTAATGCTTGCGGTTCCTATACGCTACCTCCTGTGCCTGTGGTGGTACCAAAGCCACATGTGTTCCATCTATCGACCCAATGACATGGGGCATCCCTCCCAGGGCATAGAACTCACGCTTGACACCTGTCAACTGCTCAGGAGTTGGGAATTTTATGAACTCATCCAGGTGATCCAACATGGCCTCTAAAAAATCACGCAGAACACGGCTGAACATGGTTTGGGACATGCCACCAACATGGGCAATGGTATGTTGAAAGGTACCTGTGGCAAAGAAATGTAGGGCTGCCATCACCTTCATCTTGGGTGTCAGGCCATCGAGTGATGGTGTCAATGTACTGAGCACATGTACAACAGGCAATACACATGTGCTACATACAGAGTCAGGTCTGTGCAATATGCCCTGGACACATATGCCAGGCAGGTGACACTCCTACCAAGAGCCAGCTACAAACGTTGATTCTCAACCTCAATATGCCATGCCATGAAACCAGCTGTGGGCCAGTGTAAGTGAACAGGCAGACGCATTACAGGAGTTACAGACATCCACATATGTGCAGAAGAAGGATGTTTATTGTACAGACAGGTTGCGGAACACTAGAGGCACAGGTCACATGTCATAGAAAAAGGACAGACCACACACCTTGCCATGAAGGACTACATATCAAGACTGATCACACATACATTGAGAGTATGCAGATATGTCCTTGTTTTGAAACTCCGTGTCGATGCATACATACACACCTTACGTCGGATTACACATGTGGGCTGGTGTGCGTAACAGTGTGCCATGGCCATCTACACACAGACACATGTTGGTTGCAGCAACTGCAGATGCATTTGACCAAACACCTACAGCAAGCCTATGGGAACACATGACACACACATGACATAGTTCCAGCGTGCAACGCGGGCATTCACATGTCAGGGGTAATATTCCGTGAACCTGGCATCAGGGGACAGTTGCGGGTGTCGGTGACTGTGCCATGCCAGTGACGCATGGCTCAACAAGTCTGTACTACATGCACACATGTCAAAGGAGTGAAGGGGATGTGTGGCACATAGGGCACCATCACACATGACATGTGTACACAGCTCATCATACTTTTATTAGCTTCACACCTCAGGAGTATAGTGCCACATCACAGCCTGACCCAGTTGTGCCCGACACATGTAGTACTGCACAGACAATGCCTTGATGTTCAGCCTTGGCCAAGTATGACAGCTCAATTCCTTTCTGTGTGCCGCCTGTCACCACTGTCAGGTGTGAAACGCACCGTACATATGCTCTGAGGGCGTGTGCAGGGTCCCAATCACTATGGGAGTGCTGGCGTATGCGTACGCCATAGTGATACGAACCGTACACGCGTGTGTAGGGTCCCTATCACTATGGGAGGGCTGGTGTATGCATACGCCACAGTGATACGGACCGTACATGCGTGTGTAGGGTCCCTATCACTATGGGAGTGCTGGCGAATGCGTACACCACAGTGATACGGACCGTACACGCGTGTGTAGGGTCCCTATCACTATGGGAGTGCTGGCGTATGCGTACACCACAGTGATACGGACCGTACACGCGTGTGTAGGGTCCCTATCACTATGGGAGTGCTGGCGTATGCGTACGCCACAGTGATACGGACCGTACACGCGTGTGTAGGGTCCCTATCACTATGGGAGTGCTGGCGTATGCGTACGCCACAGTGATACGGACCGTACACATGTGTGTAGGGTCCCTATCACTATGGGAGTGCTGGCGTATGCGTATGCCATAGTGATACGGACCGACCCTACACACGCGTGTACGGTCCGTACGACTATGGCGTATGCATATGCCAGCACTCCCATAGTGATAGGGACCCTGCACACGCGTGTACGGTCCGTATCACTATGGCGTACGCATACGCCAGCACTCCCATAGTGATAGGGACCCTACACACGTGTGTACGGTCCATATCACTGTGGCGTACGCATATGCCAGCACTCCCATAGTGATAGGGACCCTACACACGCGTGTACGGTCCGTATTACTGTGGCGTACGCATACGCCAGCACTCCCATAGTGATAGGGACCCTACACACGCATGTACGGTCCGTATCACTATGGCGTACGCATACGCCAGCACTCCCATAGTGATAGAGACCCTACACACGCGTGTACGTCCGTATCACTGCATTTGGGGTGCCCTAGGGCCATGGAACGGACCGTACCTGTGTGTAAATATTGAAATAACATAGGGGACACATGAGTGACAAGTATAAGGGCCTAAATGCATGCTGGTTGTCATGGAGACCCAGTTTAAAGTTTGAATTATTGCATCAGGTGGCCAGCAGAAGTCGGTTGGAAACAATATACTTTGTTGCAAAGTGGTTGTTGACTTGACATCATGCTCAATTTTTAAACCATGCAAAGCCACTCACTGGGGTAGGTTTAAAGGGATTGGAGGAAACGTAGGATGCTAATGTGACTGACCAATCACTCCATACTCCTGTAAATGAAACAGGCCAGCAAGGCAGATATAAGGCAGCCAGGTCCCATGAGAGAGCACTTGCCTGCACATCCTTTCATTCCACAACACTGCTGCTGCTCGTGATTCCTCTGGCACCATGTCCAGGTCTGTGGAGAGGGCCCAGCCATTCACCATGGAGGAAAATATGGCGTTGGTGGATGTGATCCTCCCACAGTACACCATGCTGTATGGTCGACCAGGAGAGCAGGTGAGTGCAGACTCCACTAGCTTAGACTGTGCGCCTTTTTTGTGACTGTGACTTCTGGCATTGTGTCCCTGTGTGACAGACATGCAATGTTGTTTCGAGTGGGACCCAGGGTGGGGAAGGCCTTATGTCTCCAATGCAGAGCATGCTGTGGTTCCTGTGTGCACTCCTCACTTGCATTGTGCTTACTGTGACAATCAATGCATGGTGCATGCAACATTCTGCCTGGCTACTCCTCCTGGGAATGTTGTTGCTACCGTCTTGATGTGATTCTGTGGTCCCCCCAGTGTGACAGGTGACAGTACCCATAGATGTGTGTTTGTTTAGTGTACCTGTGCTGTGAGTGTCCAAATGATGTGTTCGTCCCCTGGACATTGGTGTGTGTGTAAGTCCCCTGTCATGTGGGTGAGTGCATATGGGGAGTGTTGCACACCAGCTGCACGAGGGATGGATATACCCTGCCCATGTGATGTGAGCAGGGAGCAGTGCTGTGTGACTGCCGTGCTGAGCCTGCCCCACACCTGTGACACCCCCCAGTCTAGTGGCACATGGGCAGAGTGAGGTTTGTACCCGCAGTTGGCAATGGCAGGTGATTGTCCTGTGCCTGTGTGTGTCTGTGTACTCTGCTGAGGTAGCGTCCGTGGGCTGGGGCATGTGACTGCTTTGAGGTGCTGTACATAATCCTTGTGTAGCTTGTGATGCACAGTGTGATCCAGGATCATTGATTGTGTGGCCCCCTCATGCCACCTGTGTACTTTCAATGCCACGTAGTGCATTTTGCCTTCCACAGTGGATTATGTCCCTATGACAAATGTGCAATGAGTTGCCTGCATACCATGGCCTGTTCAAAGAAGACAATTTGTTAATATGTGTGTCTCTGTGTCATTGCTCAGGTGAATTAAAGTATTCTCACTTTTGCATCCTCACAGGTAGGCGTCCATGCCAAGGGGGAGATATGGAAGCAAGCCGTCAGTGCCGTGAGGAATACGGAGGGTCGGAAGCGGCGCCTAGCCCAGGTGAGGAAACGCTGGCAGGATATCCGGTGCTGGACGAGGAGGATTGCACGGGTCCTGCTGGGGGACTCACCTGAGAGCCGGAAGAACCGTGGGCGCCGGCGTCTGACCCACATCCATAAGCGTGTGCTGGCGGTGGTCTTCCCTGACTTGGATAGGCACTTACAGGAGAAGCAGCAGCAGGAAGGGGGTAGGTACATGTGTGTTTGTTGTGTGTCACCAGCTTTTGGAAGTGCGCAGTTGCATGGATACACTGCCAGGGTTTACATGTGCAGTGCATAACCAGTTCCCCAAAGTAAACCGGTGCTGTTCTTCCTCCCTTCCCCTCCTTGCCATGTGTTCCCTGGTCCGTGTGTAGTCACTCTTGCACAAGGTAATCTAGGCTGGCAGTTAATCCAAGTGCCCAATGCTTGCAGCATCATGTGTGGGGGTGGAGTGTAACAGGTTTTGGGACCTTGGCTGTGCCCTGGCCAGTTCAGTCATTGTGGGGTCCATGTCAGTTGGCACTGATGCTGAGTCCCAACATAGGAGTGTGTCTTTAAAGTGTACTGCCGGTTGCTTCAGTTGCAGTCATATCCATCCAGGACCATGGAGGTGTGTGGCCACTACCGTGCCCTAGGTATCAAGTGTGTCATCCATTAATGTGGACATTCTCTGTGTCTTCGGCATAGGTTGGGCTCTGTGGCATTGTACCCTGGCCTCATCTGTATTGTCTTAAACTGTGCTACATGTGTCCACTGTACAGTGTGACCCAATTTTGCTTGTGCATACTCACAGTGGGCAGTGCCTGTGTGTCTTGGAACGACAATCTGATGATGGTTGATTGTCAATGATATATGTGGACAGGCGCACCAGGGGTAGTTTGTGTACAATCAGGATTTAGTGCAGGCCATGTGTTTTTATCCCAGAGTAAGAGGTGTAAGTACTTCCTCGGTCTCAATCATATTGTCTCAGGTAGGGGGTGCTTTGTGCGGGCAAGGCCTACATGTCCAAATCTGAAGTCTCCCTGCTAGGTCTGGCCTGTGTGTGATGTTTGTCTGGACATACACTCAAGGTGCAGTGACCCAGTCATGTTGGGCATGTTTTAATGTATTAGCTTTGCAGCATGTGCAAAAAGTTAATAACATGGTTCCTGCTCATCCCTTTTTTGTCAACGCTGTGTGGTACAGATGCTGTGCACGATTGTCCCCAGAGCCTGGCTCCTCTGTCCTATTTGATAGCAAGTAATTTGCTGTTGGGTCAGGCTCTCCATTGTTTCTCAGTGGCATGGTGGGTCAACCAGCTGTGTGTTGCAGGGCCTACATATGTACCTTGTGTTGTAGATGTTACTCATGTTGCTTTTCAGGCTATGCACTGTGACCTATGTAGATTTGACTCATGTGACATATGTATACAGGTGTCTGATTATTTCCTGTCTCTTCACCTTGCCCACAGCATCGTCGGGGGACTCCGAGGGAGACACTGGCATGGACCGTGAGGAGGGAGCAGGCACCAGTGGCAGCAGTGCTGTCTTGTCTGGCGCATCGAGTGGCACGGAGGCCGAGGGGAGTGAGGCGGAGGACCTGTCCAGTAACACCCCGACTATGACGCTGACGGGTCCGAGGCTGATCTCCCAGAGGGGGCGGAGCCTGCTCCCACAGCTGACAGCAGCACTCGATCTCTACCCGCCCCCTCGATTCCCATCACCGGCCTCCCACTTGCTCTGGTCCCTTCCCGCCGTGCTAGGTCACCAAGTGTCTCCTTCTTGCCAGGCACCGCACCCCCTGCCCCTGTCTCCACTGCTGCCGCCAATGCCGAGTCTGTGGACATCCTGCGCCAGTTGCAGGTTGGTCAGACTGCGATGCTTAATGTCCTCCATGGCCACACACGAGTGCTCACCCAGATGGAGGCATACATGGAGGGCATCTCAGCTGCGCAGTCTGACCAACGCCAGTTGCTGAGGTCCATTGACTCAACACTGACTGCAGCAGTGGGTCTCCTGCAGCGTTACGTCCCCCCCTACCCCTGCACCATCCACACTTCCCACTCCCATGCCTGTCCAAAGCACACCCAGACGTACCCATGCACGCACCCCACCAGACACAGGCACCACACCACCAGGGAAGGCCAAGCGCACACCTCCTGTCACGCACACACAGGGTGAAGTAGGCACACCCACTGGGTCGGGGGGCAAACGGAAGACACGCAGCCACAGTGGGAGTCCACATTCATCACAACCCACTACCTCCAAATCCACTCCCCTCAGCTCTCCTGGCCAGGATTCCACCAAAGAATCCTTCATGGCTGCTCTGTCCCTGAGCCCCAGTGTGACACCACCCCGCAAGCGGTCGAAGGAGTCCTCGGTGAGGGTAGTTGAGTCCCCCCCCTGTCCACACCCTTCCCCAGTAGCGCTGCGACCCATCCCTCCGACACCCCCCCTCCTTGGGGCCTGTGGTTCCTTCGGGTGCAGGGGAGACGCTGGAGGACCTTGCAACCGTGTGCAGCGCCATTCTCACCTCCACCTTTGGCGCTGCCCCACCCCCTGTGGTGGAGTCCTCTGTCCCTGCACCCACAACACCTACCCTTGCCCCCCCTGTCCCTGCGGTGCCTGGTCCTTCCCCCCCACATGATGCCCCCCCTGTGGAAGCAAAGGAGGTATGAACTGTGCAGGCAAGCTAGGGGACACGCGTCCCTATGTGTCCCCCACCAGGAATTGGACTATGGACTGCCCTATGGGCCTTGTACATATTCAACTTTTAATGACAAATCTTTTTTTAATGCTGAATAAAGCTATGTTTTTTTCCCTTTGCACACTACTGCTTTTCTAGTATTGCTGTTGGTGGTGCAGCTCCATGATTTGGGGTGGGGATAATGTTCTAGGTGTCTGGCAAATGTAGTAGTGTGCTGCTCGTGGGATGGACCCTGGTATCTGTGTGCCATCACAAGGTATTTGCGAAATAACTTTGTTCATGTATGCTCTTACTGCATGGTGACATTGTCCCAAGGAGTGTTCCTTCCTCTGTGGACCCTGACATCTTCCCTGCAGGGTGTTTCCTAAATGTTGTGCTGAGCTGTGTCTACATATCCTTGGTGGTCACTGTACTTGTGTGTGGAGTATATTGAAGTTACTTCATGTGGACATGTTCCCTTTTACACACTATGCATGTGTGTACTCCCAGCCTTGCACACATGTTACGTGTTCTGCAGGGTCTTTGAGCACCTGGCTGACAATTGTGGGCATTGTATCTGTGGGTACTGCACCCTTTTGTTTCCATGGTCACTGCTGGGAGGACTCTGCACCCACCCCTCCTATGTCTGGGCACTGCTGGGAGGACTCTGCACCCACCCCTCCTATGTCTGGGCACTGCTGGGAGTGATAGGCACCCACCCCTCCTATGTCTGGGCACTGCTGGGAGTGATAGGCACCCACCCCTCCTGTGTCTGGGCACTGCTGGGAGGACTCTGCACCCACCCCTCCTGTGTCTGGGCACTGCTGGGAGGACTCTGCACCCACCCCTCCTGTGTCTGGGCACTGCTGGGAGTGATAGGCACCCACCCCTCCTATGTCTGGGCACTGCTGGGAGTGATAGGCACCCACCCCTCCTATGTCTAGGCACTGCTGGGAGGACCCTGCACCCACCCCTCCTGTGTCTGGGCACTGCTGGGAGTGATAGGCACCCACCCCTCCTGTGTCTGGGCACTGCTGGGAGGACTCTGCACCCACCCCTCCTGTGTCTGGGCACTGCTGGGAGGACTATGCACCCACCCCTCCTGTGTCTGGGCACTGCTGGGAGTGATAGGCACCCACCCCTCCTATGTCTGGGCACTGCTGGGAGTGATAGGCACCCACCTCTCCTATGTCTGGGCACTGCTGGGAGGACTCTGCACCCACCCCTCCTGTGTCTGGGCACTGCTGGGAGTGATACGCACCCACCCCTCCTGTGTCTGGGCACTGCTGGGAGGACTCTGCACCCACCCCTCCTGTGTCTGGGCACTGCTGGGAGTAATAGGCACCCACCCCTCCTGTGTCTGGGCACTGCTAGGAGGACTCTGCAGCCACCCCTCCTGTGTCTGGGCACTGCTGGGAGTGATAGGCACCCACCCCTCCTATGTCTGGGCACTGCTGGGAGGACTCTGAACCCACCCCTCCTGTGTCTGGGCACTGCTGGGAGGACTCTGCACCCACCCCTCCTGTGTCTGGGCACTGCTGGGAGTGATAGGCACCCACCCCTCCTATGGCTGGGCACTGCTGGGAGTGATAGGCACCCACCCCTCCTATGTCTGGGCACTGCTGGGAGGACTCTGCACCCACCCCTCCTGTGTCTGGGCACTGCTGGGAGTGATAGGCACCCACCCCTCCTATGTCTGGGCACTGCTGGGAGTGATAGGCACCCACCCCTCCTATGTCTGGGCACTGCTGGGAGGACTCTGCACCCACCCCTCCTGTGTCTGGGCACTGCTGGGAGTGATAGGCACCCACCCCTCTTGTGTCTGGGCACTGCTGGGAGGACTCTGCACCCACCCCTCCTGTGTCTGGGCACTGCTGGGAGTGATAGGCACCCACCCCTCCTGTGTCTGGGCACTGCTGGGAGGACTCTGCACCCACCCCTCCTGTGTCTGGGCACTGCTGGGAGTGAAAGGCACCCACCCCTCCTATGTCTGGGCACTGCTGGGAGGACTCTGCACCCACCCCTCCTGTGTCTGGGCACTGCTGGGAGGACTCTGCACCCACCCCTCCTATGTCTGGGCACTGCTGGGAGTGATAGGCACCCACCCCTCCTATGTCTGGGCACTGCTGGAAGTGATAGGCACCCACCCCTCCTGTGTCTGGGCACTGCTGGCAGGACTCTGCACCCACCCCTCCTGTGTCTGGGCACTGCTGGGAGGACTCTGCACCCACCCCTCCTGTGTCTGGGCACTGCTGGGAGTGATAGGCACCCACCCCTCCTATGTCTGGGCACTGCTGTGAGTGATAGGCACCCGCCCCTCCTATGTCTGGGCACTGCTGGGAGGACTTTGCACCCACCCCTCCTGTGTCTGGGTACTGCTGGGAGTGATAGGCACCCACCCCTCCTGTGTCTGGGCACTGCTGGGAGGACTCTGCACACACCCCTCCTGTGTCTGGGCACTGCTGGGAGGACTCTGCACCCACCCCTCCTGTGTCTGGGCACTGCTGGGAGTGATAGGCACCCACCCCTCCTATGTCTGGGCACTGCTGGGAGTGATAGGCACCCACACCTCCTATGTCTGGGCACTGCTGGGAGGACTCTGCACCCACCCCTCCTGTGTCTGGGCACTGCTGGGAGTGAGAGGCACCCGCCCCTCCTGTGTCTGGGCACTGCTGGGAGGACTCTGCACCCACCCCTCCTGTGTCTGGGCACTGCTGGGAGTGATAGGCACCTACCCCTCCTGTGTCTGGGCACTGCTGGGAGGACTCTGCACCCACCCCTCCTGTGTCTGGGCACTGCTGGGAGTGATAGACACCCACCCCTCCTATGTCTTGGCACTGCTGGGAGGAGTCTGCACCCACCCCTCCTGTGTCTGGGCACTGCTGGGAGGACTCTGCACCCACCCCTCCTATGTCTGGGCACTGCTGGGAGTGATAGGCACCCACCCCTCCTATGTCTGGGCACTGCTGGGAGTGATAGGCACCCACCCCTCCTATGTCTGGGCACTGCTGGGAGTGATAGGCACCCACCCCTCCTGTGTCTGGGCATGTAGGCTCGGGACATATACGGGTGTGGGTACGCTCCATTCATACACGGGTGTGGGTACGCTCCGTACATACACTGGTGGGGTGTCGGGTACGCTCCATTCATACACGGTGGGGGTACGCTCCGTACATACACTGGTGGGGTGTGGGTATGCTCCATTCATACACGGGTGTGGGTATGCTCCATTCATACACGGGTGGGGGTACGCTCCGTACATACACAGGTGGGGTGTGGGTGTGCTCCATTCATACACGGGTGTGGGTACGCTCCATTCATACATGGGTGGGGTTACGCTCCGTACATACACTGGTGGGGTGTGGGTACGCTCCATTCATACACGGGTGGGGTACGCTCCATTCATACACAGGTGGGGGTACGCTCCGTACATACACTGGTGGGGTGTGGGTACACTCCATTCATACACGGGTGGGGGTACGCTCCATTCATACACGGGTGGGGGTACTCTCCGTACATACACTGGTGGGGTGTGGGTACGCTTCATTCATACACGGGTGTGGGTACGCTCCATTCATACACGGGTGGGGGTACGCTCCGTACATACACTGGTGGGGTGTGGGTACGCTCCATTCATACACGGGTGGGGGTACGCTCCGTACATTCCCGTACCCACGATCTGCAGGCCTGGGTACGTACCGTACCCACGCCTTAGGAGCGTGGATACGGGTCGTACCACACCCACCCCTACGTCACCCCAACAATGGCGGTACGGCCCGTACCCACGTTCTGAAGGCCTGGGTACGGGCCGTACCAGCATTGTTGGGGTGATGTAGGGGTATGCGTGGTATGACCCGTACCCACGCTCTGAAGGGCTGGGTACGGTGCGTACCCCTATGGCACCCCATTGGGGGTCTGCACCGTACCCAGGCCTTCAGAGCGTGGGTACGGGTCGTACCACGCATACCCCTACATCACCCCAACAATGCTGGTACGGCCCATACCCAGGCCTTCAGAACGTGGGTACGGGCCGTACCGCCATTGTTGGGGTGACGTAGGGGTGGGCGTGGTACGACCCGTACCCACGCTCTTAAGGCGTGGGTACGGTACGTACCGGTATTGTTGTGTTGACGGTTCGCATCAACATCCACTTCCGTTGTGGCGGACGCTTGCGTTGTTGGACACACCCCCACCCCCTCGTGGCGACCAGGTCTTGCAGGTCAGGTATGTCCAGGGCATGTGTTATTTGTGACTTGGGTGGGGGTTATGTGTCCTGCCCCTGCCCCCCCCCTTTGCCCCTGGGTGTTTTTCTGACCTTCTGCAGCGTCTGCGTCGGTTCCTGTAGAGCAGGTGGACTGCTATGAGTGCTGGGATGACACGTTGGGTCGGGTCCATGGCTGTCCGTCGCGTCCAGGTGCTCCTTGTGCACGTCGTCCTGATTTCCCGGCAGTTTTTGGCAGCCGGAGAATTTAATCCGTGCGGGGTGACGTCGGTGCGGATCGTACTTCCTGGTTCGTGGAACGCAGCCTGAATGCATCCCGACGTCACGTCAGCGCTGTCTCGGATCACATTGGCATGTATTTTTTCGTCGGTCGGTGTTTTTTACGATTCGTACGGAAATGGTGTTTCCGTGCGAATCGTACTTGCATGTTTGTAATGTTTTTTTCCCGGGTACGAGTCGGATGGAGAAAACGCTCCGACCGACGGTTCATACCCGGTTTTTCCAGGATCGGAATTGGAATCGGCACCATAGTGTTCAATTGCTCTTCATCACCTTGCACCGTACTGTCGAGCCTCCTAGGCATTTTATTACGGCGGATCTGCAAGTCCTTATTTGTTCTTTTTTCAATAATGGCGTAAGAGGGCTTTCTGTGTGTGTAGTAATGCCGGAAAAATATAAAGTAGGTGGAGTAGTGACTCTTCTCCTTGGCTACAAAGGTGGCAATCCATTGTGGGCCATACCCGTTTCCATTTCGGAGTAAGTTCTTTGATGAATAAACACCCACTCTCAGTAAGATCAATTTCTGCTTTTTTTGATTCGCAAAATATTCTATTAGATATGGTTGGGATTTTAGCATTTTACATGTTGGCATTACCATCCAGGCGTTGGTTTTTGAAGTCAAGGAGGCTTTGTCTATTACCTGAGATTGTATTGTTGTTCCTATATTCATGATAGGCCCTGTGCATTGGAATAATATACACTATAGCTTTAACATAGGACTGAGGTCAGTATGTCTCTATCGAGTACATTAAACTTAATTACTTGTGTTTGCCAGCTAACTCAGAGGTCACTTGATACTTCTCGAATAAACAAGAAGGAATTCGTTTCTGACAACCGCATAAACATGACAACTTTGTTTCCCTTAGAATCGAAACAATCTCAGAATCGTGGAAACAATAGATAACGGTTTCACTCAGTCAATCGTGCATGCTTCGTTTCTACAGATTTACACAGAAATAGATAGACGGGCGTTTCAATAAAAAGAGTTTATTGAACAGTCTTATTTCTCGTGCAAGAGATATGAACTACTACAATCGTAAGACAGATTGCGAAGTAAAATATGTACAGCGTTAGCAGTAAGATAAAATAATACTGCAATAGCATGGTGTGTAGCTATGACAGATATTCATAAAATACATACATAAACAACACAGGCCAAAATATTAATACTCATCTGATGCTTCTAGCTAGTTCTACCCCAGTGTACCTAACCTAAGTGTAGTACGAGGTAAAGAAGTAGGTACTGTTTGTCTATAGTCTAGTTTAGCTATAGTTGCCAAAATTTGCCAAAAGTCCCTCTAGGCTCTAGTCCGCTCCATACCTTAGAATGAGTGAGGTTGGAATCTCTTTCCGAGTCTTGATCTCTAACACCCTGCAAGGAGAGTCAGAAACACTGGAGCTGGATTCTCTGTGAGGAGGATGACTTGAGTTCCTTCCGAACTTGCCGTGGCGAGCCGCGTCGTGCAAGTATGCAGTCGAACCGTGGTTTGCCACGGTAAGTGAAGGTATATTTATACCTTGAAGGTGTTTAGGAATGCCAGTATTGAAGTAAAAATTGGGCCGAAGAACGTCATAAATGAACCTCTAAGGAATAGATGTTCATGCATAATAAATGAGTTCTTGGAGAAATCAATATCCATGCAAGGGGAAGTCCTAAATACTTAAGAGTCTGGTTTTCCAAGAACTCGTTGTGACGTAGATGAACGGATGTAGGTGGCTATGCCTGTATTTGGGTAGCATGGATAATGCCTAAAAAAGGGTAGGTTTTCTATGCCTAAATGTGGGCAATGCGAATTGTGCCTATATAAGGACATAAATCGGGAAACCTATATACGGTATCTAAATCGACACACAACAAGATTGTAGTTTGATGGTTTTGTTAACTATTTGTTTGAATTCAGGGTAAGACGATATTGTATTCCAAGCGTCCTCTAGTTTTAGAGCTGCGATGGATTGTTTTCAGGTAAAGCAAACTCCGTTAGTCGATCTGGATTGCTTTTTAACCTCCAGCCAGCATTAGTGTGCTAAAGAGTCTTCCTCCCCTGCCCTCATTCTCCAATAATATTTGGCAAGGGCCCGTTGTCTTGTTACAAACTGATTTTTTAACCCGAAGTCCAATCTGATCAAGGCTTGTGGAATATATCGCGGAATTAAAAATTGATTCTTAAAGAGGCTGGTTTGTGCGGTGTTTAAGGCTGTTGCGTCCTTTCTATTTAGAAGTTAAGATCCATACGTGATTGATGGCAAGAATCTTGCTGCAACGAGTGTTAATAAATGGGCTGTTGAACTATCGCTCAGTTTATTTTTGCAAGATTTTAAATGCAAATAGTAGCTGTTTTGCTTTGACTTTCCCTAGTTCTAGCTGTAGCTTGAAATTGAGGGGTTGATCTAGCAGTACACCCAGATATTTGTATGTTCCCACCCTGTCCAGGGGGTCGCTGTTTATCGTCCAGGTACATTTCGGTTGTTATTTATGTGAGCTTAAAAAACACATAAAAATGTATGACTAGTTGGACTGAAGCTGTGTATAGTGCTAGTTGATTTATCAAGCGCTGTAGTCCTCTAGGCGTTTGAGAGAGAGACACGATGTTGTCAGCATATTGCAGGCTTGTTGTTCGGACTTTGCCCAATTTTGGGGGTCCCCTTGTGTTAGACGAAGGTTGATGTCTAGGTCGGCTATATAGATGTTGAATAAACAGGGGCCAAAACGCACCCCCGATTTAAGCAATTTACGTTCGTGATTTTGTTTGTTAGGCTTCAACCATCCCCCATTTTTATTTGGACCCATGTTTTTCAGTGGATATTGATAATTGCGTCTAACAATTTTGTGGGGGCTCCCCAAAACTTCATTTTAGCCCATAGCATGGATCTAGGGACCTTGTCAAAAGCTGCTTTGAGGTCTACAAAACAGGTGTACAACGTTTTTGAATGATCTTTAGCTTGATTGGCCAAGAGCGTAACAGCTGATAATTTTGTTAAGGTGCCCATCCCGGCTCGAAAGCCTGTTTGTGTGTTGGGGATCAGTTTTGTGCGATTGACCCAGTCCTCTAGATCTTTCAGCAGATTGTTGCATAGATTTTTGCCTCAACATCAATTAGGGCGATTAATCTGTAGTTGTAAGGATGAGATTGAGCCCCTTATTTATGTATTGGTTGCAGGATACTTCCTCGCCATTAATCTGGAATGGTAGAGGACTCTAGTGTGTATGCAAACAGCGAGGTTAAACGCACGGACCAGAATGCTGGGTCTTTTTTTAATAAGGCATTAGGCAAATGCAGTTGTTTGTATTTTAAATCTCGTCTAAATTTCAACCTTCTACTGAAAGCACACTGCAACAGTCTGAATGGAATGTTAAAAAGATGGTATGTTCTACAATTGGTACAACACTACTTATTTAGCAACTAGGCATCTTGTTCAGAACATTAGGGTGGTGTGGCTAGTGCAGCCGCACCTGGCGCTGACCTCAGGGGGGGCATGTGTTTAACATAATTTATGGGTTTGAAAACAGAGTTACTAAGATAACTCTGGCAATTAATTTTCCTGCTGGGGATAGATTGGAGTTTGTCTAGTGGCAGTTTTGACTTATCATCTAGGGAGATGTGTCATGTTGTAAAGCCCTGCGTCACATTATACCTGCGTCAGGTATAATGTGTGCAAGGTGGGCGTTCCCACGCAAAAAGCAATATAGAACTGACGCTGTGAAATTTACAACATTTCACAGCATCCATCTACTCGGGTGAAAAGAATGATGCAAGGCTTTTTGAATTGGACTCACCCATCTGTTGTGGCGCATTGCTGGAGTTGCGTCACTTTCATGAGCAACTCCAGCAATGCGTCACTTTTGGGCCAACAGATGCGTCAGAATTTATGATGCATCTGTTAATCCTTGCGCCATGAAGAACTGTAGTATAAGTACAGCGCATCCATGGTGGCATTTGGCGCTGGCTCAAGGAGACTGACGTCTCTATGCAGAGGCATCAGTTTTGTGTAAATCTGCCCCTAAAAGTATGTCAGAGAGGGACTAGGGAGAGATGAGGGGCACTGTTGAATAGTGGTAGGGAGGGAATTTGTGAAGAGGGAGGTCTTTGGGGGGGTTTGCCAAAAACGACTGTAGCATTGGGCGCAACAAGTGCTTAAGCAGGTATGATTGTGGCACTATAAAATACATTTTTGACTGAAAAATTGTGATACTATACCCATCCCAGTTGAATGGGACCTTGTTTCTTTTGAAAAATATATCTACCCTTGGTCCCATCTGACCCATAGGGTTTCCTTGTTTCTTTTCATACAATAAAATAAATGGCCATCAACCTGCTGGGTCTCGTCGGTTGGCTCAGGCTCACTGACAAATAGTGAAGTGCTTAGAAGGCTTTAATGAAAACCCCATGCAGCTATGGAATGTTTTTTCAAATTCTAGAAACATTCCAATTCATAAATAGGCAAAGTTAAAAATGAACAAAGAACTGTAAATGTATAGCTCATGATTCTTTCCATAATAGGTGTCTGAGCGATCTCACATTACTTCCACAGCCAAAATCCACTTCTGAGTCAGAAGGGTGTAAAATGCATAATGGGCGATCAAAAACTATCAATTTATTAGTTTGCCTTCCTGAAGCCAGGAACAAGTGTTGGTACCCCGACACCAATTTATGATCAGAAGTAGTTTGTATGACTTACATTTAGTATGTCTGATTCAATTGTTTAGCATCTTGCTTTTCCATGGCAGCATCAATTGCAGATGATTTTTTGCTCTTTAAAAATGAAAATGTGAAAATTAGAAATTGAGTTTATTCTGCAGCGTTATTACAATTTTTTCTTTCCTTGTGAATCCCATAAAAACAGAGGACCTGATTTGCAAAAGGATTTGTGACTGCAAAATGATGTTTTTAACTGTACAAAACCCAAATTGCAATTGTGCAACACAGTACCGAATCCCAATTTGAATTTCAGACTAAATAAAAAATCTGAGTTTGGAAAGGATGTGTTAATGGCGTACTATCCAAATTTGGATTACTTATTGTGAAAAATTGGGTTGTTGTTTGAGTGGGCTATTAATCCTGCTCAAGCAACAGTGAAAATACCTGTCAGGGTGACCCTCAAAAGTCACTAAATTAACCTTTGCCTAACTCTCCGGTAGCTTGGCACAAATACAGTCAGGCTCAACTTGGAGGCAATGGGAAGGGGAACAACATTTACAACGCATTTTTTACAACGCAACATCCATTACAACGCATTCCATTACATAGCATGACACTACAACGCATTTTAAAAAACTACCTTTACAACGCATTCCATTACAACGCATACTACCTTTACAATGCATACCATTACAACGCATAATATTACACTACACTATCCAACACTTACCCTACTGTTGCACCCCCTGGAGTTAGAATAGTAATTTTTACCCCTATACTATCCAACACTTACCCTACTGTTGCACCCCCTGGAGTTAGAATAGTAATTTTTACCCCTATACTATCCAACACTTACCATACTGTTGCACCCCCTGGAGTTAGAATAGCAATTTTTACCCCTATACTATCCAACACTTACCCTACTGTTGCACCCCCTGGAGTTAGAATAGTAATTTTTACCCCTATACTATCCAACACTTACCCTACTGTTGCACCCCCTGGAGTTAGAATAGTAATTTTTACCCCTATACTAGCCAACACTTACCCTACTGTTGCACCCCCTGGAGTTAGAATAGTAATTTTTACCCCTATACTATCTAATACTTACCTTAAATGCAATTTAATATTATGCGTTGTAATGGTATGCGTTGTAAAGGTAGTATGCGTTGTAATGGAATGCGTTGTAAAGGTAGTTTTTTAAAATGCGTTGTAGTGTCATGCTATGTAATGGAATGCGTTGTAATGGATGTTGCGTTGTAAAAAATGCGTTGTAAGTGCATGCGTTGTAAAAGTGTGCGTTGTAACGACATACATCCCAATGGGAAAGTATCTATGCAGCACGCACACAGTTATAAAGTTAAAACACAACACATGAAAAATACCACACTAATTTGACAAAAATCCAGCCTCTAGAATCGGAGTTATGAGGTAAAGTTATAAGGTAAAACGTAGCACCTGAAACATCAACGGCGGACTTCTAGTCGCATGAGACCGAGTCAAAGTAGGAAAGTATTGACAACGGCGATGGAGCACTGCTAAAATACAAGAAGTGGATTGGGGCGGTCAGCAGTTACCTTTAGACTTAGAAGAAATTTAGTGGAAAAATGATTGAGAAGGTATAGTTTAGAAGGGCAATGCTGTGGATGATGTCAGAAGGCATCAGGCAGCAGAGCAGTCCTTCCAGGTGAAGCAAAGCAGGGCTCTGGAGTACACTGCAGGCTACAGCAGCAGGCAGTCCTCTGAGTGTACTTGCGCAGTTCTAAAAAGTAAACTGGAAAGTGAGTCTGAGGGTCATATATTTATACCTGGTGCTTTGTTGAAGTAGAAGAAGTTTATAGAGAGCTTTCTTTAAAGTCCTTGGAATTGTCTTCCTTTGCCTGCTATGGCTTTGGCCTGATTACAGGCACATTGAAGTGGTGTGATGTTCTTTGTGTGAAAATATGGCACAGCCTATTGTTTTGCAAGTGGGGCTGTGCCCTGCTCCACTCCCCATCCTGCCAATGATGACCCATCCAGGCATGCCTAATCCCTCTGTTGTGTGGCTGTCTGGGAGGAATAAACAATGGCCAGCTACATCCAATCATACACGCATGTGACTCAGGAACAGGATGCATGCACCAAGTAGTCAGGGGCAGGAATATGCTAACTTTCTAAAAAGAGATTGATGGAAAGAATTCTGCACAATGTCAAATATTCACCCCAGTACAGAGATCTGGGCCTACATCCATCGTTTTTTTGCTCCCCATGCCTTTCCAGTTAAGACCCAGCCATATGCAAATCAGTCTTGACCCTGTTCCCCATGGAAACAGTCCAGTCCAAACTGCCAGGCCAGGTCCTCTTTGGACTGGAAACAAGCATCCTGGGACCGGTTTTGAGGGCATAACCCCTCATCAGCCAGGCCAGCTTGACTCCAGTGGCATGGAGAGCACAGGACCCACATCTGGGCATACCCGTCATACTTGGGGTGCCAAATGCAAAAAGAAAAATTGATTGACAGAATACTGCACGATCTCAAACATTCACCCCAGTACAGAGATCTGTGCCTAAATCCATCGTTTTTTTGCTCTCCATGACTTTCCAGTTCGGACCCAGCCATATGCAAATCAATCTTGATCGTGTTCCCCATGGGAACAGTCCAGCCCAAACTACCAGGCCATGTACTCCCTGGACTGAAAACAAGCATCACCCCTCATCTATTGACTGGGGGCGAATGTTTAATATGCTCTGCATTCCGTCCATCATATGTGTGTCTTTTGCTTTCTCGCCCTAAGTGCCCAGGAATGCCCAGGCGTGGGTCCCGGGCTCACTGCACCACTGGTTTCAAGCTAGCCTGGCTGATGAGGGGTTATGCCCTGAAACCAGTCCCAGGATCCTTGTTTCCGGTCCAGGGAGGACCTGGCTTAGCAGTTCGGGCTGGACTTTCTGAAAGTGGCATTTTTAAAATTGCAGCTTAAAATCCGACTTCACCATTAAAGAGGATTTTGAAATTACAATTTCTCAGACACCAAACATGAAAGCCCTACTTGATCCCAATCAAAAGTTAGCACTTAATAAATGCAATAAGGCAATCTAACCCCATCCTAGTAGAGAGTAGGCCTCAGAGAAATGAAAAATGAATCACAGAGTTGTTCACTACCAGGACATGTAAAAATTAAGAGTACATGTTCAACCTTTTAATTACAATGCACTCTGCCCTATGGCCTTGCTAGGGCCTATTTTAGGGTCGACTTATATAAAATAAAAAGAATGTTTAAGGCTTGGCAAGTGGGTTATTTTGCCCAGCCAAATTGGCAGTTCAAAGCTGTCATCAGGCTGCAATGGCAGGCCTAAGACATGTTTTGAGTGGGTGGCACAAATAGTGCTGCAAGCCCGCTAGCAGAATTTAATGTATCAGCCCTGGGGATATGGTATACCACTTTACTAGTAATTCAGGTAAATTAAATATGCCAATCAGGTGTAACCCAATTGAACCAGGTTATTGGGATCAAGTACAAGCACTTTAGCACTGGTTAGCAACTGCAAAGTGCACAGAATCCTACAGCCAGCAAAATGGAATTCAGCAAAAATGTGAGGCGTGACGGCAAAATGTTTGGCAGTGATCCTTCAGGGAGGACCAAGTCCAACACCTAACTCACATATTAATGTTTTGAGACAATAATCCAGTCACAAAACATTAATATTCAAAAATCCAAATTGGGGGTTGCCCATTCACAAACAGGAAAAGGTCCCTAAGGGACCACTTTTCCTTTGTGAATGTCAACAAGAATTTATTTTCCATAATTAATAATGGTAAAATTATTATTTTCTAAACACATCACATTCTTCTTCTGGAAAACACTTTGCGTTTAGAAAAAAGGTTGCTTTCTTTAAACAGAATCCCAGACATGTGACCCCATGCTTGACCTAGGAAATCAACATGCCTGTGGCTCTAATCAACCATAGTGGGACATAATTTATGACCTACCTCATGCATATTAATGAGGTAGGCTGCAAATTGTGACCCACTACAAATCAGTATTTTGTAAATCAACCTATTAATACATAAGTTGACACACAAAATACCAAAACATCAATGAATTCCTGTGGAAGTCGTTGTGGAAACTGCACCTACTTCTACTGAATCCATTTTAGTAGATTTCTAATAAGAAATCGCAAATCGTTATTTGATGCAATATAAATTTCATATTAAGAATCTTTGCACATCAGGTCCAGGGTTTTGTATTCAAGAGACATTGCAGAAGAGGACCTGAGAATCAAATGTTGATGAACTAAGTACTAATAACTGGTTCAAAGAATTAAATAAGCCTGGGCGGAGTTTGCAGAGTTCCGCGCAGTGAAACTCCGTGAAGTGTAAAAAAAACTGGCATGCTACGTGGAGCTCCGCAAGCAGAGGAGTGCGTTAGATAAATGGCATTCGCAGTCATTTTCAGTGCCAGGTGTTTGTCAGCACTGTGTAATTATTGTAAATGGCACTATACACAGCACAAGCAAGCGCTGCTTCCTTTTTGCCGCTCGAGTAGATGTTTTACTTGAGTGGAAGCTTTCTCAACATGAACAGACGTTTCTCAACGTAAATGCTTTCGAGCAGATGCTACCACTCTCAATGAAAAATCCGACCGCCTACCTTTAGAAATCTCGCCGGGAGGTTGATTTTCCATGCTTACGCTTGCCAATTCGACGTAGACGAGCGCGAGCAAGGGAAAAAACTCTATGAACTCCGCGTAACGTGGAGTGCGAAAAAGTCTGCAAACTCCACGAGCAGAGCAGAGTTCACCGCCCAGACTTAGAGTTAAGTACACAATCATAACATCTGCTCTGTCATCTGCTCTGTCATATTGTTATGTTAAATGTACAGTGGTTCTGCCACAACACACTTAACAAAATAAAGAGTTGTTTACTTCTTATACAATTAATGTGAAAAGCACCCAATTGTCATGTCTTATTTAAAAAACACAAACTAATTATGTTAATTTCAATGTAACCAAAATTTATGAGAAAAAATCATGTAGATTTAAAATACAGGATATATACACAAGGTCAAGGTGAAAACAGGGAAGTCGGGGGTGAGGTACATATATTTCTACAAATTACATATAGATAGAAAACATTATGGTATAACATTACATTCTGGGATGGAGTGAGAACATATACTAAATCTCAAAGTGAACTAGAATTGCATTCTTTTTGTCTTAGTCATTTTGGAATGTGATGCTTCTAGTGATGCGTCGGCGTTTCGACCCTGGTATAAGTGCTAGTTTAGAGCATCAGACACGGGTCTTCTTCAGGACAAAGAAAAAGATATCTTGTGTATAGTCTATTGAACTTTAGATTCCAGAGGCGTATAGGATGCTTATTATTGCTAACTCCTGTGGCTCATGAAAAACGTCTTGGACTGCATTCAAACCCTCTGTGGTCATAATCGCACTGGCACATAAAGATTGTCAGTGAAATACAGGCGCACGGCCTCCTAATCAATGGGATATTCAGCACATTGTGCTCATTGATCCTCTTAGATCATATATTCTGTGGCACCAAAAGGTAGTGACAGTGTTAGGGGTATTCTGCCTCCTAAAAGGGTTATTCTGTTAAAGAGAAATCGGCACGTCATGCACAGATTTCCTCCTGCGTGAAGCGCTTAAGGTTGTCACCTTTTTGAAAAGACACGCTGTGTGCTAAGCTCCTACGAGCACGAAGAAACCACAGAAATTTTTGGTTCCGGGATCTGATTAGTCAAGCGTTGAGCAGAGGCGTGATTGCCCCTGATGTGTACTACACGAAGGTTATGACCTTAAGCATTATTTTCTTTATAGTGCTATAATAGCAGATATGCATGGTCAATTTGGGAGTGATCTGTGAATACAAGCAACATAATTGGTGTGGCAATAGACATGAGGAAGGAGTTTAGAGCATGGAAAGTATACAGTCATTTAATATCCAAATAGAAATGAGATAGACTACAAGCTAATGAATGAAAGGTGAGCAATTAACAAGCAATATATTTAAACTAGAGTTTATGCATTTTGAGTAAAAAAAAATAAGATGAGAGTAGGTCATGCATTTAAAGATAGGAGGAGTTATGTTTCTGGAAGTGCCCAGTCATCCTCTTAAAAAGGGTGGTAAACTGCGAATATTTTGCAACCGTAAATGTGGTTGCAAAACATTGGAACATGCCATTTGACTCGCTGTTAGAAAGGGGCACCCTTGATGCGCCCTTTCCTAATATCGCGTTGCAAACTTGGTTTGTACATGGGGCTGACTTTTTTGAGGTCGCAAACGGGCCAAATTCCAGTTTGAGACCGCAAAAAACGGTTGTACATCTGCCACTTGGAGGCCTTTTCACAAAGTAACTACTTAGTATGTCAAGAATCAATCATATAGTACTCTTTTATGAACCCTAACATGCCATTGCGAGTTGGCATAAAAACATCTACATTTGGAATTAAATGGGAATACTCATATACAATTGGTACAAGTCTGTTCTCTTTGTAATTTTACTAATATGGGGTTGGATGTTTTTGAGCCAGTTCACAAAGGCTTGTGGGAGTACATAAAAAAGTACTGCATAAGAAATTGACTATTAAATGATTCCACAAAGATTGTCTTTGTACTTCTTTAACTTTGATAAATATATTATTTTTACATTTAAAGATACAACAAAAGACCCCTGATGGTGGTGTCTAAAGTATGACTAAACAAAAAATAGGATAGTGTTAACTGACTTGATCTGTATGCTTAGCAAACCACTTTCTTAACGGTCAAAACCAATAGATGGCTGGTCCCAGACTGGGACAACATACATATATGGCTAGCTACAAAGATATCATTTTTGGGTACTGTTACCTTGTTGTCTTTACAGATTGTAGGTGACTTTAAAATTATAACACATAAAAAATCCCGAGAGACAGGGGGTTTATTAAGGCTTTTGAGGCATGAATAAAAAGTCAAACTATACAATGCCACACATTTACCTCTGTGGTACAATAAAAGAATTAAATAAAAAAGATGACCAATGCATTGGAAAAAATTGTGCGATGGAGAAATTATTCACATTATGGACTTCCTGTCCAGTGAATTCCTCCTACCCTATAACCAAAAACAAGTGTTATTTGGTTTCAAGTCAAGTGAAATTTGGTATGCAAGAAACATACTCAGAGAAGTAATGGGATGATAATTATAGGAAGTCAACTTTCAGGGATAAAATACCTACTTTAGTCACATACGCATCTTTCCATCTAAAAACCACACACAATGGTCTACTGATAACTTGTTCCAGGTGGGCTTAAAAGATGAAGAACAATGAATGGAAAAACAGTATATAGTTTTGATGCCCTGTATCCATCCTTCCTAATTAGCTGTTAACAATGAATAGAGTCAAATTCTAGGAAAAAACATATATATCCCAAAGCTCCTTAACGTAAGAGATTACCTTGGCAAGTCAGAGCTAATGATGGACAATAATTGGAAAAAATTGTGCGATGGAGAAATTATTCACATTATGGACTTCCTGTCCAGTGAATTCCTCCTACCCTATAACCAAAAACAAGTGATATTTGGTTTCAAGTCAAGTGAAATTTGGTATGCAAGAAACATACTCAGAGAAGTAATGGGATGATAATTATAGGAAGTCAACTTTCAGGGATAAAATACCTACTTTAGTCACATACGCATCTTTCCATCTAAAAACCACACACAATGGTCTACTGATAACTTGTTCCAGATGGGCTTAAAAGATGAAGAACAATGAATGGAAAAACAGTATATAGTTTTCATGCCCTGTATCCATCCTTCCTAATTAGCTGTTAACAATGAATAGAGTCAAATTCTAGGAAAAAACATATATATCCCAAAGCTCCTTAAAGTAAGAGATTACCTTGGCAAGTCAGAGCTAATGGTGGACAATAATGGCCCGTTATGTCTGGACCTACCATCATCATCACATGAACTATGTGTTGTGCAACTGGAAGAATCCAGTAAAATGCTTCGGTGCACATTTGGGAACATGCAGTATAAATGCAAAAAAGATGTGATGACCTCAAAGCAAATATGAACATTCACAAAAATATCAGTCAGACCATGTTCTCAAAATCAGCCTGTATGCATGAAGGAAAATCTCAATAAGTATATGCACCTATTCCAGTCCCATTGGAATGTGTTGTATTGTCTTAAGAAAAAAGAAAATACCTCACCGTGTATAATGAATGCTCCACCTCTACTACCACGTGAGCCACATAAAATCAATTAGCTATTGGGGAAATCCCACATATTTCTAGTTCTATCTTCTCACAAGCTGTTCCTCCATCTTTCTTCTTCTTCTTCTTCTTTTTCTTCTTCTTCTTCTTCTTCTTCTTCTTCTTCTTCTTCTTCCACCCTTCTTAATTCTCTTTTTGTTGTCCTATTATATAGGAAGACATAGAGCTAATGTCTGCTAAGCCTCTTTATTTCTCTTTTTCACCCGGTCTGCTAAATTCT
This sequence comes from Triturus cristatus, assembly GCF_964204655.1. Lineage (NCBI taxonomy): Eukaryota > Metazoa > Chordata > Amphibia > Caudata > Salamandridae > Triturus > Triturus cristatus. The sequence goes on from NC_140582.1 coordinate 243,151,895, forward strand.
TAGTGATGTTGCAGTTCTGGAGTAACATAACAAATCACTGCAAGTTATTACGTAAGGATCAAAATACAGAAGGGAAATATTATAAATAAGGTACTTGATGTATATCTAATATCTCAGTCTATTGTGTGTGACAACAAGAAGTTGGCTTTGTCAGAAGACTGGCAAAATGGAGGTTGTATACCAAAATAATGACTATATGAATTTTGTGGTGTAAAAACCATATGACAAAAACCTTGATAACTATTGAGTACCATAATATTGACTTTATTTAACCCCTATGTAACACATAATATTGACTACAAAAATATTACCAATACAAATATTTTAAAACTAGAAATATCCAAAACAAAAATAAAGAAAAAGAAAATATCAACAGCACACAAACAATGCAGTATAAATAAACTCAATAATAAACATGTCTACTACTATGATATGGTAAACCTATGTAATAAATACAAATTGAAATAAACATTAATATACTGAAGCATAACATAAATCATAACTCAAATATGTTAATATTATAAATAAAACCTACAAAAAATAATTACTATCTTTCTTATGTGTTCAATTCATTTATATATCCCTAAAAAGAGAACTTAATGTTTCAAATGTGAAAACACAGTCTGAAAAAAAGTCTAGAGCTCCGCACAAACAAAAAACAAGTCAAAATCAAACTCAAAAATAACTTGTTAAAAATGAATAATGCCATACTTTATAATCCCAAAATATTTACAACCAATACTTATGTGGATGATAAGATTGTTCATATTTTTAAAATTGAAGCAGGTTTAGAAAGGGCTGTATTGAAACGAATACTGGTATACTAGTATACCTACCTTGGTACTTTACTGTGGCAATGTTAGTGTACATAATTGATCCACAAATGTTAGTATATGTCCCGCAGAGCATGAAATGTAACATCTGAGTAAATACAGCCCACTGAAATGGAGAACACTCTGGGACTCAACAAGAATGTATTGAACAGTCTATTTGTTGTTGTTTTAATGCTGGTGCCTAATGGGCTTTGTCCCTTTAAATGGACACTCTATACACCAACTTTTTTGACCCAATGAAACCCAATTAAATGCTATGGCCATAACGCATTGGTCACGTTTCGCACTGCTTCACTTATGAAAAGCAAAAGATTCTGCAACAAACTGCTGTACCCCTTGATTCATTTCCTGTAGAAATATGTATATATATATATATATATATATATATTCACTGAAAAAACCATAGGTTTCAGGGGTGTTATAGTTAGCTGGACATTTCCCTCGTACAAAACCATTGAAATTCCCCTGTTATAGTTAGTGCAGCTAACTATAACTCGCGCCCCCGCAAAGCACTGCTGATGACGTCACATATTACATCACTCATGACATGGTCAGTGACATCACTGATGACATCACTGATGACATCTCAAATGACATCACTGATGACATCACTGACGACCTCATCCATGTGATAAATTACTGCATCTTCTCACACCCTAATTTAACCGTTGATACACAAACTCAAAATTTTAGACGTCCATTCTCAAAACCATAGATACTCCAATACCAATAACTACATACCCACTTATTAACTCTTAGGTCTACATACACCTCCACTCATTCACATGCATAGTCACTCATACTTACAGTCACTCCGTACAAGACTATCATATGCATTTATACACCTACATAGACACTCACACACCACCAATCATCCATAGAGGTACTGTCACACCTAGTCAGTCATGCAAATAATTAATCACACTCCCATTTACTCACCTATGCAGTTATACACACTCAAGTTTACTTACTCATAAAAATAGTACCACATTCTTACGCTCTTATACAATCATTGATACAAGCACACACTCATCCATACAGCCACTCTCACAATCACACACTCTCACATATACCCACTTATATACTCTTACACGCATATATACTGCCTTTCACATATGTAGTTAGTCACAAATATACCACTGAGATATACATTCAATCCCTAACACACCCATACATACACTCGATTCGATTCATAAACTTTATTCGATTCAAAAAGATAGGATCATAAAAGTATACAGACCTTAATTTAAAAACATATTGTTACTAAAACAAAGTTTATACAAATTTAACATATCATTTATCAGAAAGAATGGAAACCTACAATGCGAAACCATATTAGTCGCCCTATAACAGAGATTATTAGCATACTATATAACCAATTGGACCAACATATGACATTAATTTTTTTTTGTGCTTATTGCACTGGCAGCAAGAAGGTCTTTAACCAAACTAACAATACCATTTCCTAATCTGGAGTGATAGTCGTATAAAACTTAACATGGCACAACATATTCCAGAAGTTGATAGCGATAACAAATAGTGATAACCCTCTTTATAATGACATGGTTGTCGCCCTTTTAGAATAGGCTTAATAAACCTAATTCTTGGTTCCTTGTAAAGAGAACAAAAAAGGACAACGTGAATAGTACTTTGACTAGTTCTGTTATCGCAAAACCAAGGGGGCAGCCTCTCACACCAACCCCCTTGTTTTGGAAAGGCAAGAAGAAAATGAAGAGTGTTTAATCTAAACCTTGTCAGGTAAAAGCGCCATTGCACATTAGTAGTAAATGATAAATAAAATTGATGCTGCAATTTACCCAAACAATTTGTTGGCTGGTCTGAGTGTAACATACTTAAACTTTTACGATAACTTGTTTTAATCAGAGTTTTTATGTCCCCCTGCATTTTTTCAGGGTTATCATCAAAGTGAACCAAACCAATTCTATGCAAAGTATTACTAACGTATGAAAGCCATGGTATCTGCATTGCATGTTCAAGGTTTTTGCTCTCCTGCAGGATATCTTTGGAGAGCTGAAGGTCTTCCGATAACCATATTTTACCCCATAATAATAAAGGGGAAACGCGGATGATGTCAGTCACATATTCCATTCCCATCACAGTGGGGCAAAAACTGTTAGATGAACCTGATGGAATTGACAATAAACGCTTTAAAAATTTATTTTCCATGACCTGGATCATGGCTGGGCTTTCTATCCCCCGGACTCCTGCCACAGATAAGCATTTTGCTCTATACAAGGTTTTTAAATGTGGGACTGATTTTTGTCCCAATTTACTACAAAAACGAAATAAACCCTCTATAGATCTACTGGTACATTGTACACGAGCCTTCATCAAAGGGGCCCAGCTCAGTCTGTTGTTAAATAAATTTCCCAAGTAATTGAAATTATCAACTTTGTCAATGGTAAAATTAGTTACCATGAACTTACGGGTTTTTGTCCCTTTAGGGCCACAGACCATTGCAAAAGATTTTGAAAAGTTTACCTTTAGGTCCAGGTCCAGCATAAAGTTATTAAATGCTTCAAGACAGGTCTGCATACTATTCGCTGTAAGGGTCATTAATACCGTATCATCGGCATAAGATAACATAGGTATCTTCTTGCCGTTCACCTTTGGGAAATCCGAACAATGTTCCAACAAGAACTTTTCCAGGCCACTAGTATAGACTAAAAACAGAAAAGGCGCTAATATACAGCCTTGTCGTACACCCTCGGTTGAGGGGATAGATTTTGTTTTTCCCCCCCTTGCCCGAATCTTATATTCACAGTTGTAGCCGCATGTAGTCTGCGGAGCAGGGTAACCAAAGGTTCTTCAAAACCCATGTCCTCCATCATCTGCCATAGTTTATTCCTACAAACAGTGTCAAAGGCACTGGATAAATCCATGAAGGCCAGGTAGATAGAAAAACCCATGGCCTTCATGTACTTACCCATAATTAGTGCCAGATTTAGACACTGTTCGGTTGTTCCCTTTCCTCTCCTGAACCCATATTGAGAGTTCACCATTAGGCCCACGGAGTCTGCCCACGTCTCCAATCTGGCCAAAATTATCCTTCCCAATAGTTTGCATGATGCATCAATTAATGATATTGGGCGATAGCATCGTGGGTCGCACTTGTCACCCTTTTTGAAAATAGGCACCACCACTGCCTCCTTCCAGGATAGGGGAATGTGACCGACAATAGCTGCTTTGAAGACGTTCAATAACAAAGGGGCCCATACAACAGTATTATGTTTGAAAAGATCCAACGGCACCGCATCAGGGCCAGGGGCTTTTAGTGGTACGCCTTTCCTCAGGGCATCTTCAACTTCCCGAAGAGTAAGCGACGAGCTAAGCAAGGAAGCTGTAAGCGGGAAGTCCACATCCTTTGTATCATCCTGAAAATACACTCACTCACTCAACCATACAGTTCATCACAGATGCACTCTTAAAACCATGCACCCATAGAATCACCCACTCACACATCTATGCACAGAGTCACACACAGCCTTCCCACACAAACACTCAGGCACCCATACAGATACTCAGACAACCAATCGATAACCCATATAGATACTCATATAGCTATTCACAAAACCATGCAGCCACTTATACACCAACAGACAGAAACATACAGACATTCACAAAGTTTAGTCACTAGTCTGCAGTAAGATTCATTTAATGACTCACTTATAGAGTCAGTTACGCACCTAGAAAATCATCCATTCACACACTTGTACAGCCACTCATTCTTCCACAGGCCTTTCACTATAAATATATAAAACATATTTAAAATTTACAGAAACACACAGTCACTGGATGATGTCATCAGTGATATCATCAGTGATGTCATTTGAGATGTCATCAGTGATGTCACTGACCATGTCATGAGTGATGTAATATGTGACGTCATCAGCAGTGCATTGCGGGGGCGCGAGTTATAGTTAGCTGAATTAACTATAACAGGGGAATTTCAATGGTTTTGTACGAGGGAAATGTCCAGCTAACTATAACACCCCTGAAACCCATGGTTTTTTCAGTGAATTTCTAAGGTTTTTTAAATGCGAATTCCTAACTATAACGCCCCTGACACCTTTGGTTTTTTCAGTGAATTTCAAATGTTTTTTAAATGCCAATTCCTCACTATAACGTGCATGAAACCAATGGTTTTTTCAGTGAATTTCAAAGGTTTTTTAAATGCTAATTCCTATCTATAACTTATCTCTGAAGATATCATGAAAAGCAATCTTTTTAAAAAAAAAGGGTGCACATTAGTTTTGTGGAAAAGCATCTTTGTGATTGGTGAAGAAAAAGCAGTTTCAACGTGGAGTACATATAATAGGATAAAATTTGCCCAGCTCAACCACACCTGCTACTTGCATTTGGAAGGCACTGTTCGAACTTAAAACAATCGTCAAATTTTAACCTGCAGGTGTCATTAAATGTTCAAAAAAATGTTACAAAAAAATATCGTAAAGTTTTAAAAAATTGATGAACTTTTAACCTGCACGTGTTGTAGAATGTTCTAGAAAGTGTGTTGATAGAATACGTTGCACTTCTGACTTCTATGTGTTGTTGAATATTAAAAAAACGGTTCATATGGAAAATTAAAAAGAAACCAATAGAGAAGTTTTGAAACCTAAAAGAATCAAGGAACTATTCTAATTTATTCTTTACATGTATTTATGTGTGCAGCAACAAAATTATAGACACAACAGCACCAGGAAGAGGAAGAAGCAGGGAGTGGGGGGATGAGGGGAGATGGGCAGAACGGCACACATGCACAATTAAGTACAGCACAAGTATAGACAAACAATGGCCAAAATGAAACAAACCAACAAGGAGCACAAGTCACACAACCCACCAACATCACACCACTGAACGAGCATAGAAGTGAAAACCACGCTGCATTCATACAGGATGTGTACAAAGGCCAGTCGTTGGTGTTGTGGGATGTCTGCGACCGTGGTCATCATGGATGAGATGCTCAGCACGTGGCACATGGTCAAGTTCACTGTGTGTTATGTTGCCAAACAGCTACCCCACCCTCCCACGAGCCCCCACACTTTTGTACGGTGAGCTGTTGTATCTCATGCACTCGTACGGCACGCCATTGTAATGCCTATTTGAGCATGTCCTGCTACATTCCAACAACAACATCACAGTGCCGTTTGGAGGTGGTACATGCCACTTTACAACATCGACTGCTGCGGCTCTTGTAACAGGCCACACCAGAACACAGAGACACACTTACTGCACTTCCTGGACACGGACATGTCCGTGACACCCCGTTCCCCTTGCCAGATAGGCACACCCCTCCACTGACCTGTGAACCCCAGACCAGCACACGCCAGTTGTGCATGCAGGAGGATGCGTACGTAGCTACACATCCAGGCTCACTGCCAACGCTGAGGTGACAGCACACTGTGATGTTGCAGGGCTTGTGCCTATCATGCTAAGACAATGACCACAGGGACACACTTACTAAGATATGGGTTTGGGGGGCATTGGCGGTCCTGGAGTTGTTGAGATGAATCTTCTGGCCCTCATGGGTATCCCTGTATCATGCTCATTGACTTTATGGTACCTGTGGGTGTTCTGATGTGGCTCTTGGCTGTGTTCCCTTTCATGGTGCAGGTAGTTGTCCTGCTTAACACCAGCAGAAAGCAGGTGTAAAATCCCTGGTGCTAACGTGTCTTATCGCCGGAATTTGTTTTGCATTGCAATTAGTGTGAAAGTTGTGATGTGATTTTTTTCGTATGCAGAACAATATACGAACTGAGCAGTGTATCTCGTCAAGATCCAGCACCTGACGCACTATTCCCAATCAATATAAATACAATGAGATTTCTTAAGAGATTTCGTGTGTACACTGTAAGTGCAGCCAATACCTCAGTGCAATACAATACAGAATTTTAGTATTTAGAATAAATCGCAAAGGTGCACCTCATGTCTTTTTGCACGGGAACGGCTACTCTCTATTTCATTATCAGCACTTTAACGGAAGTAAAGTTGAGATAAATCTAACACACTATTCAGAAGTTGGTGCAAACTACAGATATCACTAGTAATCCAGCGATAAGTGCCCCAAAATTTAACACCATGGTGGACTCCATCAAATAACAGTAATAAGAACAAGAAAGAGTCACACAGCAGTTAAGAGAACAACCAAAAACATTATTATTTTTTTTTCCAAACTTTATTTTTTATAATAATAAATATATAAACGATAAACTATTTTCAAACTTAATATTTTTATTAACATAAATATAAACAATAAACTAATAAACAAAATGTAACAACAATAATACAAAACAACAAAGCAGAACACTCCTGTGGGAACCACGGATGTCGACGACAGACCCGGAAAATCAAAAAGATTGTTAAAAAAAAACAACATGTTATGTCATGTTATCTCATCTTCTATAGCGCACAGCTGCCCCAGCAAAGGGGCGTCCCGGCGCTTTGACTGGCAGAAGGAAAAATCATACAAAACAGAGAAAAAAACAGAAAAAAGTAGCAACAGGGCAGTGTATTAAGGTACATGCAGTATATTAAGGTCCAGGGGGGAAAATATAGGTTTTAATAGCCCTCCTGAACGTAAGCAAATCATCTAGGGCGCGAATGTGAGTTGGGAATGAGTTCCAAAGCCTAGCCGCTAGATAGCGGAAGGAACGCCCTCCCGCTCTGCAGCGTTTGAACCGTGGAACTGTAGTCAGATTTTGACCCAATGACCTCAAAGAACGAGAGGGGACATAGGGGGTGAGAAGATGCTCTAGGATCAGGGGAGAGGACAGTTTAAGAATCTTGTAGGAAAGACATAGCGTCTTAAACTCAATCCTTTGAGCCATGGGCAGCCAATGGAGTTTCCGGATGATTTCCTTCGCAGAGCAGAACCTAGGTAGGCCCACCAGGGCTCTGGCCGCCGCATTCTGTACGTGCTGCATCCGGATAACTTCCGCCTAATTGGCCCCCAACAGGAGCGAGCTCGCATAATCAAGCTGCGAGGGTATGGTGGCCTGAATTATCAACTGTCTAGTGGGGGCGTCAAAAAATTTCAGGATTGGCCTGAGCCCATGCAAAATACCAAAACAAGTAGCAGCCACATTTTTAGTGTGTCCGCAGAAACTGAGGGCGGGGTCTAACCAGACACCCAAGTTTTTAACCTCGGGTACCGGGATGGGAGCTGAACCCAGCTCTGGAGGCCACCACTGAGCACCCCAGAGGTTGCTATGCTTACCAACAATAAGAACCTCCGTTTTCTTGGCATTAAGCTGTAAGCAGTTAGCAGTCATCCAGCCAGCCACTGCTGTCAAACCCTCCCTGAACCTAGGGGCCTCAGAGTCGGAGTCCCCACTGAGTAAAACCTCCAGCTGCATATCGTCAGCATAAGAAACCATATTTAGGCCCCACTGCTTGGCAACCGCAGCCAGCGGCTGCACATACAGATTGAACAACGTGGGGCTAAGTGCCGACCCCTGAGGCACTCCCTGCTCGATGAAATAGGGTTTAGACTCAAATGGAGGTGTAGCGACCCGAAATGAGCGACCTGCTAGAAATGACCCGAAACCATTCAAGTGCTAAATCAGAGACACCTGCTTCTCCCAGACGCTGCAGCAGTATCGCGTGTGAGACCGTGTCAAACGCGGCACTGAGGTCGAGTAACACCAGTGCCACATGGTATTCTTAACAAAATACCACAAGAAACAAATCACAGATATATAAAATGTTTACAGGTAACAAAATATTATAAGTTTAACTTACCAAAACTGTAAATGTTGCCGCTTTAAAATATTTACCGAATCTGAGGAATTTTTTTTGCAGAAGGCACCACGCCCACAACGTTTTTCATCAGTGGTGAAGAAATTTTTAATTTTTTCCAAGGGGCAAACAAGGACCAATGCCACCTTCTTCATTCGCAAGATTTGCCAAAGAGTTCTGTTACGAGGGGATCCTAACAAAAAATACTCGTGCGGCACAGCAAGTATGATGAAACACCTAAGGACCCTTCATCCAAACAATCTTACACGAGAAGAGTGCAAACAGATGAGAAACACTCCTGTTCTGTATCTGTAAAAAAGAATCACAAATAAATGTATATTAATAACTTTCAAATGTATACTATTTCATTACTGTACAAACACATTTTGTATAAAAACTGACTAAGAAACTATAGCCCTGAACCACAAGTGTGCCGATCGTTAAAACACTACATGCATAGTGCATACTACTTTGAAGCAGTTCATGCTCTAAAGCCTACCTCACTAAAAGACTACATGCTAACTGACTAAATGATTACAGTACTATAAGGAGACACACTGGGTGAGTGACATGGTGTTTGCTAGAAGAGTATGAATACTAACTAGAGAATTGAAGGTGTGAAAGACAACTGTGTAGGTGATTAGAGGCCTGCATCAATACTGCATTTAAAGCAGTCCATGTGCTAAGGCCTGGCTCACTGCATGACTACTTGGGTACTGACTGAATGATTAGAGTACAGCAAAGAGAGTGCCTAGGTGAATTTATAAGTGCTCGGATTTTCGCACAGGGAATGGATTAGTACTTGGTACTGAATGAGTCACTAGAGGAGTGCAAAGGCAGTCACAAGTGCTGGACTGTATGGATACTGACTAGGAAATTGAAAGTGTGAAAGACAAGTGTCTAGGTGGTTAGAAGACTGCATGCATTGTGCATAGGGGTTTGAAGCAGTGCATGTGCTAAAGCTTGGCTCAGTGTATGAATACTTAGGCACTGACTGAATGATTAGAGTACTGCAAAGATAGTATCTTGGTGAATTTATAAGTGTTTGGGTTTTAGCACAGTGAATGGATTAGTGCTGAATGGGTCACTAGAGGACTGCAAAGGGAGTGACAGGGTATTTCCTGGAAGTGTATGGATACTGACTAGGGAATTGAAGGTGAGAAAGACAATTGTGTAGGTGGTTAGAGGACTGCATGCATAGTGGATAAGGGTTTGAAGAAGTCCATATACTAAGGCCTGGGTCACTGGATGAGTACTTGGGTACTGAGTGAATGATCAGAGTACTGCAAGGAGAGTGCCTGGATGAATTTATTAGGGTTTAGCGCAGTGAATGGATTAGTACATGATGCTGAATGGGTCACTAGAGGAGTGCAAATGGAGTGACAGGGTGTTTGCTGGAAGTGAACGGATACTGTCTGGGGAATTGAAGGTGTGAAAGACAAGTGTGTAGGTGCTTAGAAGACTGCATGCATAGTGGATAGGGGTTTGAAGAAGTCCATATGCTAAGACCTGGCTTTGTGCATGAATACTTAGGCAGTGACTGAATCATTAGAGTACTGGAAAGAGAGTGTCTTGGTGAATTTATAAGTGTTTGGGTTTTGGCACAGTGAATGGATTAGTACATGCTGTTGAATGGGTCTCTAGAGGACTCCAAAGGAAGTGACAGGATATTTCCTGGAAGTGTATGGATACTGACTAGGGAATTGAAGGTGCAAAAGACAAGTGAATAGTATGTTAGAACACTACATGCATACTGCATAGACATTTGAAGCAGTCTATTTGGTACTTAGTAACTGACTAAATAATCAGACTACTTCTAGGACAGTGCTTAGATAAAACTTTTAAATTTTCAGTTCTGCCACAGTGAACAGAATAGTACATGGCACTGCACCTTAGTGTCAAACCCTGACTCATTTTATCAATGCATAAGTAAAGACTAGCTTCTAATGCTACTAAAACTTGACAACATGAGAGGTTTTAAATTAGTTATCTGTCAGCAAATACACAATGTTACCAAATGCCTCTCTCACAGTGGTTCTCAAATGCACACAGACTCACAGTGTGATTCTAGACAAGCACCACTATCCCTAGGAGTTTACCAAAACTCATTCACTACAGTGGAAGTGGTAAGCGAACTGCACACAATCTTCATATTTCAGGACTGCATTTTTATGTCAAAGCCTGACTCATGAATACAAAGGGAGGGACAAAAGAGGCCGTTTTCCACTCACTAATGAGTGGGAGGTCCAATAGGAACAGAGGCCCCTGATACGGAAAAAACAACAAGTGTTCCTATAGTTCCTCAAAGAAGAGCAAGAGGTGTCAACAAGAAGGCTGACATAAATTAGTAGCACCTAATTGGAAAATCCATATGTCGGATTTGAATGCCCTCACACACCCTTGCGGATGTCATGCTTCATCATTTGGGCTGCTCCTCGTCGGGCCGGCGGTGCAATGCCCGACGGGCTCCCTCGAAGGGGCACTTTAACGGAGATCTTTTAATCCGACTGCCGTATAGTTGAAGTGCGGGTGTGGGGCCTGGAGGTTGTAGATATGAGGTAGTGAGATTTAAAAAGAGGAAAGGAGTGCCAAGTGAATTTTTTTTTATTCTGGTAGCCTCCTACCTGAGGTTAAAAACGTGTATACATGGCACTCATACAGGTATAATGTCCATGATTAAAGTGGCATGTATTGGTCAAAATTTGGTCAACATGTTTCTCGCAGTGAGTATCTCTACTCGCGATTCTTCAGGACCTTATCAAAAAACTATAATATCTACAATATCTGTACCTATTTAGGTTGTGGTTGTAAAATGGTCTACAGATCTAGACTCAATACCTGTTCGTGTCAGGAACTACCCTAGTCAGTCATGTGCCTGTCATCAACAGTGCTCGGTGGACTTTACAAGGGATAATCTTCCTCAAAGTCAGAGGAATGTCTGCTTCCCTAGTAGAGCGCGTTCACCTACCCTCTCCACCGAGTCCGGGACTCATATAATCAAAGCATAAGCAAAGACTGGCTTCTAATGCTACTAAAACTTCACAACATGACACGATGTTACCAAATGCTTCTCTCACAATCCTTACCCAAATGCACACAGACTCACAGTGTGATTTTAGACAAGCAACACTATCCTAGGAGTTTACCAAAACTCATTGAGTACTCTGGAAGAGTTAATGGTACTGCACACAATCTACATATTTAAGTACACCACATCAGTGTCAAAGCATGACTCATTTAATCAACGCATAACCAAAGACTGGATTCTAAGCCTACTAAAACTTCACAACATGACAGGTTTTAAAACAGTTATCTATCAGCAAATACATGATGTTACCAAATGCTTCTCTCACAGTGATCCCAAATACACACTAACTCACAGTGTGATTCTAGACAAGCACCCCTATCCCTATGAGTTTACCAAAACTCATTCACTAGAGTGCAAGTGGTAAGGGAACTGCACACAATCTACATATTTCACAACTGCAATTTACTGTCAATGCCTGACTCATATAATGAAAGCGTAAGCCATAACTGTCTTCTAATGCTACTAAAACTTGACAACATGACATGTTTTACAACACTTATCTGTCAGCAAATACACGATGTTACCAAACACTTCTCTCACAGTGGTTCCCAAATGCACACAGGCTCACAGTGTGATTCTAGACAAACAACACTATCCCTAGGAGTTTACCAAAACTCATTCACTACAGTGGAAGTGGTAAAGGAACTGCATACAATCTACATATTTCACAACTACACTTTAACGTCAATGCCTGACTAATTTAATCAACGCATAAGCAAAGACTGGCTTCTAATGCTACTAAAACTTGACAACATGACAGGTTTTAAAACAGTTATCTGTCAGTAAATACACGATGTTACCAAATGCTTCTCTCACAATCCTTACCCAAATGCACACAGACTCACAGTGTGATTTTAGATAATCAACACTATCCTAGGACTTTACCAAAACTCATTCACTACTGTGGAAGGGGTAAGGGGACTGCACACAATCTACATATTTAAGTACAGCACATCAGTGTCAAGGCATGACTCATTTAATCAACATATAAGCAAAGACTGGATTCTAATGCTACTAAAACTTCACAACATGACAGGTTTTAAAACAGTTATCTGTCAGCAAATACATGATGTTACCAAATGATTCTCTCACACCGATCCCAAATACACACTAACTCACAGTGTGATTCTAGACAAGCACCACTATCCCTTTGAGTTTACGAAACCTCATTCACTACTCTGTAAGAGTTAATGGTACTGCACACAATCTACATATTTAAGTACACCACATCAGTGTCAAAGCATGACTCATTTAATCAATGCATAAGCAAAGACTGGATTCTAATCCTACTAAAACTTCACAACATGACAGGTTTTAAAACAGTTATCTATCAGCAAATACATGATGTTACCAAATGCTTCTCTCACAGTGATCCCAAATACACACTAACTCACAGTGTGATTCTAGACAAGCACCACTATCCCGATGAGTTTACCAAAACTCATGCACTACAGTGCAAGTGGTAAGGGAACTGCACACAATCTACATATTTCACAACTGCAATTTACTGTCAATGCCTGACTCATATAATGAAAGCGTAAGCCATAACTGTCTTCTAATGCTACTAAAACTTGACAACATGACATGTTTTACAACACTTATCTGTCAGCAAATACACGATGTTACCAAACACTTCTCTCACAGTGGTTCCCAAATGCACACAGACTCACAGTGTGATTCTAGATAAACAACACTATCCCTAGGAGTTTACCAAAACTCATTCACTACAGTGGAAGTGGTAAAGGAACTGCATATAATCTACATATTTCACGACTACACTTTAATGTCAATGCCTGACTAATTTAATCAATGCATAAGCAAAGACTGGCTTCTAATGCTACTAAAACTTGACAACATGACAGGTTGTAAAACAGTTATCTGTCAGTAAATACACAATGTTACCAAATGCTTCTCTCACAATCCTTACCCAAATGCACACAGACTCACAGTGTGATTTTAGACAATCAACACTATCCTAGGACTTTACCAAAACTCATTCACTACTGTGGAAGGGGTAAGGGGACTGCACACAATCTACATATTTAAGTACAGCACATCAGTGTCAAAGCATGACTCATTAAATCAACATATAAGCAAAGACTGGATTCTAATGCTACTAAAACTTCACAACATGACAGATTTTAAAACAGTTATCTGTCAGCAAATACATGATGTTTCCAACTGCTTCTCTCACAGTGATCCCAAATACACACTGACTCACAGTGTGATTCTAGACAAGCACCACTATCCCTATGAGTTTACCAAAACTCATTCACTACAGTGCAAGTGGTAAGGGAACTGCACACAATCTACATATTTCACGACTGCAATTTACTGTCAATGCCTGACTCATTTAATGAAAGCATAAGCCATACCTGTCTTCTAATGCTACTAAAACTTGACAACCTGACTGGTTTTAAAACAGTTATCTGTCAGCAAATACACAATGTTACCAAATGCTTCTCTCACACCGACTCACTGTGTGATTCTAGACAAACAGCACTATCCCTTGCACTATATCAAAACACATTTCTTCATCTAGAAGTAGTACTATATTTTAGTATAGAAACATAACATAACTCATTTCACAAATTCATAAACAATGACTGGTTTCTAATTCTACCAAAATATAAAAACTGCACATTTATCTGTCTACAAACACATGAAAAACACAAATGCCTATCACAGAATGGTTTCTACATGCACACACATTGTAGAGAAAAAAAGTACTCCCTACACTTTAGCAGTAAAAATACATTAGTCTGATTAAAATCATAATAGTCTACATACATCCCCTCACAATTAAATAACTCATCTTTCAAGTTCTTTTGTAGATTAAGGAGTATATCAATCACTCACCATATTTTCTTTTACAGAATCACTGCACTGTGCACCTCTCAGCAAAAGCAAAGAATGAAAAAGTTTCCCTTTCATTTTCCACACATATACATGTAAACATCAAATCACAATCCTTCGCACATAAACTCAATAGCAAACACACATTTCTATTGGTTAAACATTTCAACCCTTTACAACTGAAATACATTTCAACCCTTCCCCCAATCTGCCTTCTGCCTGTTACCATAGAAACAGCTCATGGAACACTGCACTGAGCTCACAGGTCACAAGTTCAGCACACAATGCTCCTACACAAGGCAGGAAGTGTGCTTGACTTTTCAACATATCAGCTTATCATATATAATGTTCCTTACAATCTGTTTTTGTTAACCCATAACAATCTTACCTTTAAAAAACAAAAATATACACCCTACCTTTCAGTGTAGAAAGTTGTTATACAACCAATGATTTCTTGTCATTTTTCAAAAAACGTTGCCATGGATCCACGCACCCACCGCGAGAGAATCCGTGCATCCAACGTGATAGGATGCGCGCCCCGTGCGGGCATTTCGCCGTTTTTTTTTTTTTTAAAAGGGGGGCCACAGGGAGTCCTTCTAGGCCCCCATAAGCAGATCTAGAGGGTCAGAGTATTTCCACTTTGCCCCGTTTATAACTTTTACACACTTATTCCCCTTCCATCTTCAGCCTCGCTTCTACCGAGGCAGAAAATGACCGCCAACAGTTCCTGGTTTCGAATGTAGAGAGACGCTCGACAGCCAATTAGCATTCAGCGCGTGATCGGGAAGGTGCGCGCTCGGTTCGGGGAGGGTGCGCTTACGGTGCGCTTACGGTGCGGGTACGGTCCGCGGATCCTCCGCGGCCATAGATATCACTAACTTTTTTACCCTAATTTTCTCAGGAACTACTGAACAGATTCACACCAAATATGCAAAAGGCACGATTCCGAACTGAGGACTACCTCTTTGCCAAATTTGGTGTCATTCCGTTCAGCGGTTCGGGCTGTAGCTGCGGCAACAGATCCTATGGGAAATTGCATGGGGAAAACGCATTTTGGGTACCCCCTTTTTTCTTGCCCCCTGCTTCACAGATCACCGCAAAGATTTCAGGGTAGGAGCGGAGCGGAGTTGGCCAAAAGTTTGGAGAATTTCGCGAAGATTCGTCAATCGGCGCCAAAGATATTCCCAATAGAATGTTGCGGATTTCCTATGGAAAATAGGTCGTAACTATAACGACCGCCAGTAGATAATATATGTATATATATATATATATATATATATATATATATATATATATATATATATATATATAAGTCCAAAATGTGCTGATTTACGTGTCACACCTGACCGAAAGGGCGTGCCGGTTACCAGTGCCTGCTTACTGGTTAAACATTAAGTCCAATACTCATTCACTACTCGGAATGAGCCCGACACATGCAGGGATTATAACAATTGGAATTTATTCAGCAAATCACTTACAGCGCGTAGGGATCAGAGTTCAAGAAACGCTGTGGCAGATGCGTTTCAGCCGTAAGGCTTTCCTCAGTGCCTGGTTTTAAGCAGTTCATTGCACCTGGGGCAGGTTTAAATCTCCTGATGTTACTGTAGCCACTCCCACTAGCTGGATGTTTCAGCTCCTCCTCTGCTTCATACTGTGATACACCTCGTACTGGGCTTGGACCCGCTGCATGCTGGTAGATGAAGTTCGGCGTGGTGACCACTTCAGTAAGCGGTTTCTACCAGACTCCCAGTGGTGTCCCAAATCCTGTTGGCATCCGGACCTCATTCAACAAACTGCGGATCCAAGTCAGATGAAAGATTTCAGGCTGAGACCAAATGTATCCCCCGCAGTAAAAACTGCAGCCTCTCTCCCCGTGCAGTGAGTATAAACACCGTGGTAGCGTAACCGCTTGGGGGGGGTGACACGTATTTAAATACCAAGTCCAAAAGGTGCTGGCTTACGTGTCACACCCTTTCGGTCAGGTGTAGATGATCCGGATGGGCACTGCTCGCATGTAGCACTGAGTTGCCCGCAGTCGGTTTCCTGTGCAATGTGGTGTGCATTTGATCATTGCTAATGTACACCTCCACGTCCAGGAAATTGACCGATTTAGTACTGATAGAAGCAGTAAACTGAAGATTCAAGTTGTTAATATTGAGATTTTGAACAAATGTCTCAGCCTCACTGAACGAGCCCTGCCAGATCACAAAGAGATCATCAATAAATCTTAACCATTTTATAACATTTGTAGTCATAATGTTTGGGAATTCTTTGATGAGGACCAGCTCCTCCCACCATCCCATATGCAGGCAGGCGTAGCTCGGTGAGAAACTGGCCCCCATCGCTACTCCCCGTTGTTGTTGGTAAACAATATTCTCAAACATAAATAAATTGTTGTACAAACAGAATTCCACCATATTGACCAACATGATATTGTGCTGGGCCTCTGCGTGAAAGGTAGTGGCCTAATTCCCTAAGGCCATCTTGGTGCCTAATGGTGCCTAATGGAAGTATACAGGGAGGTGACATCTAGTGTAATCAAAAGATAATCTTTTTGCCATTCTACATCCCTGATCTTGCCAAGAAAATCTCCTGTGTCCTTCACATATGAGGGCAGTTCTTTCACATAGTTCTGAAGAAAATAGTCTACATAGACAGATGTATGTTCTAACATGCTGTTGCAGGCCGAAATAAAAGGTCTACCAGGTGGCCTCATCGGGTTCTTATGCACTTAGGGATGAAGTACATTATTGGTGTGACCGGATGGTCATTCCTCAAGTATTTGTATTCATCGCTTGTTAGGAGGCCCGCATTATTCCATGCCACAAGTTTCATATTGAAACAGTTATCCATGATTTTTATGTTCTGTTGATCAACGCGATGGTAGCATTCTTTGTCTCTTAATTGTAACATGGCCTCTTCAATGTAGGCAGTCCTGTCCCAAAGTACCAAATTGCCACCTTTGTCTGAATTGCGAATGAGTACACTCTTATTTCTTTCAGTTTGCCCATTAGTTGATGGTATTGTAGTTGTTGTTTGTTACATCTCCTTCTGATATTGGCATTATTTGCACAATGTAGTTTTTTTATGCTGGTGATAACTTGTTCGTTGAATACATCGATAAATCCCCAATATTTATGGGAGTGAAATTAGAACGAGGCTTAAATGGCGTTCTCCAGTTGTGTTTTACTATTTGACTGCCAGAAGGCGCATCACATTGAGTTGAGTCATTGCTTTCTATTAGCAAATCTTGCATTGCCTGTAAAGCAGGCAGATCAGATGCCGATAGACCATAGGGTAAAGATTCCGGTATTTGGCTGTCCGATGGAAAGTTCTTGTTTGAATTCAGCGTAAGTAAATGCTTTTTAAGTTTTAATTTCCTTATGCTCTTGTATAGATCTATTCTTGTGGCTGCATAGTTCATAGAGCTTTCTGGACAATAAGACAGTCCCAAGGACAACAGTTGTTTTTCTGCAGCATTTAATGTTACATCCGTTAAGTTGATGATCGTCTGACAATTGGTGACGGGATGTTGATCTACCGTTTCCAATTCCGCCGAGGTTGTCCCCTTTGCTTCGGCCTGGCGTTTGTCTGCTGTACGTTTTCGCTGGGCTTTCCTTCTTTCCCTGCGCTTCCTTGTTGAATTCCTGCTTGTCTTGTTTGATTGCCTGGATGCAGGGTGTCCCTGCGTTCTGAAACTAAAAAATCCACCTCATCTGCCAATGAGATATTCACTGGAACATGCGCCATTGCTGATTGTCTAGCTTCTATTTCAGTGTCGCTTTCTTGAGCTGAACTGAGCTCTGAATTTGATGTCATTTCATTAGATCTGCGTTGAATATTTTGGCCATTCTGAGGCCCATTTCCCGCCGTATTTTGAAATTTTCAATTTGTCATATTTTTTGGCAAATGTAAACACGCGACCACATTCATAATCCATGCGGTCACTATGGAATTTAAACGCCTTTCTTTCCCTTATTTTATCTTCATCTTTTTTTAATCTTTTAGTCATTTCTTCTTTGAGTTTGTTAATTTCATCTTGTTGACTCATTGAACTTAGTTCCTCATTGAGTGTTTCTATTTCGGCTTGTAATTTGACTCGGTCCGTTTCGGCATATTTCACCAAGATAATGATCAGTTTTCTGGATGACTCCAAGTTAGTTTCAGCCCATTCCTTCATCATGGACTTGTCAGGATTCTCATAGCTTGGGTCTAGGAGGATGCGAAGTCCACGAGGTACTCTACCCACATCCAAATATCTCTGGAGGGACTTTGCCTCCCACCATTTGCTCTGCTCTGAGCGCATCAGTTTCTCTAGTTGCCTTACTTTATCTCTAAGGCTTACATTGCGTGCCAATGTTGGTGCATTGTGGGTGTTAGAGTCCATTGTGATTTGCCTGCTGTCATCAAACATCCCTGCTGCTGCCTCCTCACGTTCCCTCAGCGCGTCTGCTGACATGGTAGGGGCAAGGTTAGTAACTTCTTGATTACTGGAAGACTACGAGATGTTGTGGGAATAGTTTCGCCAGTCTCTCAAGTGCTTCCGCACAACTCTGACCCAGATTACACGTTATTCGCTGCACCACAGCGCTCCCCCAGATAAATGCGTGCCTCGGGTCCTCCAACCCGTGTTCGCTTACCTGTGCGGGGGCTGTTAGAAATCAGCTGTTCTCGTGCTGGGGGGCCTGCCGCCGATAATCCTCCCAGATTGTTTGCCGCTTGACTTGAGCCCAAGTCTGAAACCTTTGAAGGCTGCCACTGCCCAAAATCCAGAGGGGGTCCGTCAATAACCGGAGGATCCGAACCGGTTAAACATATGCGTTAAACTCCATACATCGCTGCAGCTTCTGGCCATAAACACCAATGGAGGATGGACCACAAGTACGTGCGAAAATCAGTTTATTGTTCTTTCCCCTTGCTCCCTCGCACTCGCCTGACGCGTTTCGATCCTCTAGGGATCTTGATCACATGACGCGCCATGCAGTGCTATAACTATAACTATAACAATCTACTGGCGACCGCCAGTAGATAATAAATGTATATATATATATATATACATATTACTTCCAATCCTAGTTTCTCACATTTAGAAAACAGGCGCTGACTCCGTGGGATGCAATCTCAAAGATAATTCTTTATTTCAAGCTGTGGCCCAGACACGTTTCGGCGGATGAATCCGCCTTGCTCACTGTGTCCGACCTCGCTCAGATAAGTTGCTTTATACATTCATAGTGCATGTGACACAAACCCAAAGGTAGCTTAGTAACCAGTGAAACTACGATTGACATAAAAGAAGTGCTAACGAAAAAGAGTCTTTCTTCCGACTTGTGTTGCCTTAAACAATAAATATCTAAAGCAGTACAAAATTTGCCACCAAAAAGTACATTTAGTTTGACATAAATTATGTCATGAAGTTTGCCTGGGCAGAACAAATAATTATCATTTCAGTGATCATTGTGAATAACAGTGTCATAGTCAATAAAATACACACGATGTTTCAAAAAAATGAACATTATAGACTTTGTAAACGTAGAGCCAAAGTGGGCTTAGTAATGTTTGACTGACAGTGATTTCTGCCCATACTTCATTTGAGAAATTGGTAATGGTGGCAAATCTGACCAATTAATACTGCATAATACTACTCTTTCTAAAAAATACTACACACTATATAAGGAATGGGAATGTGAAAAGTGAACATGTTATAAGAAGCAAAAGCAAAAATTACAGTGCAAAAAAGTAAAAAAGACTCGGTCAGATCTCATAGGATTGTTTCAAGAGTCTAGAAAAGGCAGATTTGAAATTAGAGATGAACACTCAATGCTTCGTCGGCATTCAGACCATTTGGAATCTTACAATCCAACTGGATTAAATATCTTGACTCCAGTCTCCTAAGTGCTAGTTGCCTGTTGCCACCCCTAATGTTTTTCTTAATGCTATCAACAACAAAGTATGCAAGATCTTCTGCTTTGCCACCATGTACTTTGTTGATATGGCGGGCAACTGGGTATGTCGGGTCATTATTACTGATTGCCCTTAGATGTTGCAAAATTCTGATGTGCACGGGATGAATGGTGCTGCCCACATACAACTTGTTACAAGTGCAACGTAGCACATATACTGCAAACTCTGTTTTGCACGTATAGTACTCCCTGATCTCTAATGGGGATTTTCTAAGAGGCGTAGAGATTGATCTGGTGTTGATTCCATATTTGCAGGCTTTACACTTTGTGCACTTAAAGAATCCTTTTTGGGACTTAAGCCAACTAGTGCCTCTGTCCAATGCAGGAGCATTGGATACAAGTTCTTGTTTCATTGACTTAGCTCTCCTGAAAGTTAACTGGGGCAGCTTAGTGCAAGAAGGGCCTATGATAGGATCACATCGAACTATTGGCCAATGTCTATACAGGATTTTTCTTAATTTCTGGTGAAAAATGTTGTATCCTGTAATTAGCCTGGGTGTCTGTTTTATTGTCTCCCCTGTTGTTACTTTGTCATCTTTGTTTTTGAATAAAAGGTCTCCTCTAGAAACATCCAAGCACCTCTGCTTTGCTGTTTCCAGAGTTTTTGTTCTGTACCCTCTATTGCTGAGTCTTTTGAACAGGTTATTGGTTGAGTTTGTTAAGCTCTCTACAGTACTGCAATTTCTTTTCATACGCAGACACTTAGCATAGGGAATGCTTTCAATAAGTTTAACAGGGTGAAAGCTTTGAGCATGTAAAATGGCATTCCCCGATGTAAGTTTCCGATGTGTACGCGAATGTACTTTGTTACTCATGGTGTACAATTCTAAGTCTAGATACACAATGGATTGCCTATTTACAGTGCCTGTGAATTTTAAATTTAAATCATTTGTATTGATGGCATTTATGAAGTCCATGGCACTTTGTTCACTGCCTTTCCACACGATAAAAATGTTGTCTATGTAGCGCTGGTACAAGACTACATTTTCAGACATTTGAGTGTTAAATGCCCTCATGAGTACTTGCTCTTCCCACCAGCCCATATGCAAATTCGCATAGCTGGGGGCGAAGCAAGTACCCATGGCTGTACCTTGTAACTGTTTGTATAGTAATCTATCAAACATGAAGATGTTATTCGTCAGGCACCATTCCATCATATGCAATACCATAATGTATGTTCATGGAAACTTATATCTCTTGTACTCAAATAGTGTTTGGCTGCTTTCAGACCGTCATAGTGTTTTATACTTGTATACAAGCTTTGTACATCTAGTGTGACAAATAAATAATCTTGGTGCCCGTTATAATCAAAGATCTTGGTTAGAAAATCCCCAGTGTCTTTGGTGTATGATGGCAAAGCCTGTACAACTGGCTGGAGAAAAAAGTCAATAAACTTGCTCGTGTTCTCAAATAGACTCCCTATGGCAGATATAATTGGCCTACCGGGAGGACAAGCCGCATCCTTGTGGATTTTTGGTAGCAGATATAATTGAAGTGTCACAGGGTAATCGTTCTTCAAAAAGTCCAATTCATTTCTTGTTATTAACCCATTTCTTCTCCATTCATACAAACATCCATGTTATTTTTCTTTGGTGCTGATGATGTTAGTGGCACTGATCCTTGTGTAACAGTTCTTATCCGATAATTGGGTTAATGCTTCTTTATTGTACGTTTCTAGAGGCCAGAGTACAATGTTGTCCCCTTTGTCCGACCGTCGTACAACGATTTCGGAACGCTCCTTTATTTTTTGCATTACTTTTGAGTATTCAACCGGTTCTTTGTGTCTTGTTATGTTGAAAACCTTGCTACTCTCAGTTGCCAATAGTTTAAGATCCTTGATCATTTTGTCTGCAAAGATATCAATGTTGTCCCTCGGCATCAGAGGATTAAAGATGGATTTCGGTCGAAATGGTGTTACCACAGCTGCAGATGTGTTTAAATCCAAATTGGTTCCTGCATGTCCAAAAGTTGTCACCTCTGTTATGTTCTCATTTTCTAGTTCCGTCATGTCTTTCAGGAAAGTTAAATCTGCTACAGTTAGAGTATCTGGTTCTTGGGACATAGTACTATCCTGATCCCTCACATTAATCTTTTCCTTGGTGTTGAAATTTTTTTTTCGGAATTTTAATTTACGTATGAAGTGATAAAAGTCTATTCTGGTTTGTGTGTAATCAAAGTTTGTTTCCTTGCAATACGATAATCCCAAAGCAATGATTTGTTCTTCATCTGGTGTCAAAGCCATGTTTGTTAAATTTACAACTGTGTTGTCTTATTTTTCTTTATTATTTATCTCCTTTTGTTTCGTCTGTACGTGTTTTTTTTGTGTTTTGTTTGCCCCATCTGCGGTCTTTCCTCCTTCTGTTCCTTGACTGTGAGCTTTGTTTGATGAATACTCCTGTCTTTGGGATCTTGGACGTAAGCTCATCAAATGCTCCACTCGTAAAAAACCGAGTTCTTGGATCGGTGTTGGTGCCTTATGTAGTTGATCTCTGCTACCACTCGTTTCCGGCTCAGATTCAATCTCAGAACTTAATTCTGTATCGCTGGGTTCGTGATGACTTGGGGGGCCTCCAATTACCTTTGATAGCTCTTGACGATGAATATTCTCGAATCTTTTTGAAAAAGTATAGATTCTACCATGTAGGTAATCGTTTCTGTCACGCTGAAATTTGCTGGCTTTTCCTTCTTTAATTATTTGCTCATACTTTAGAACACGATTTTTTATGTCCGCTAGGCCCGTTTTCACTTCATCTTGATTGGTCATTTTCTCAAGTTCATTACATATTTCATTTATTCGCACCAAGATTTTGTCTCTGTCTGTTGTTGCAAATTTAATTAATATTTGTAGCATATTACGTGATGACTGGGCGCTGTTATCTGCCCATTCCTGAAGCATGGCGGGGTCCGGATTCTCATATGTTGGCGCCACAAGAATCCTCAAACCTCTTGGAATTCGATTTACTTCAAGGTATCTTTTAAGTGATGTGCACTCCCACCATTTGGCTACTTCATGTCTCCGTAGTTTTTCTAATTCGCCAAGTAGTTGCTTTAGGTTACTGCCTGCAGTCGACGATTGTGCATTGCCGCTTGTTGATGGAATATCATCATAACTATCTTTCTCACTGAAAATATCCAGTGCTGCCTCTTCACGATCCTTGACCCAATCCTCGGCCATTCTGGATTGAAATAATTATTGTCCTTGACACCCACTGCCCGTATATAGAAAACCTACAGGACTACCTCTCCCATCAGCCACCTGGGGGGATATCTCAAAACACAAGTGGATCACACAATAAGCTTACCTGTGTCTCGGTCTGCCCTCCGACATCCACGAGAATCAGGATGCGCACGTTACTGCAATCCAATCCGCGTTTTCCTTGCACACAAAGACAAAGACAAAGATATATATATATATATATATATATATCCTCACACGTACAGTCCGGCGCAATCCTTCCCAAGTAGATCAAAGGAATCACACAGGAGCCGTGGCCTCTATTTCAGTGCAGATTTATTGCAGACACAAACGTCCTACGCGTTTCGGAGTGGAACACTCCTTCGTCACGGGCAAACTTTGTGCATTTCATCTTTGTTAATAAAGTAAATCAACATGTCACGTGATACAATCAACATAAACAAAATACTTTTTCATATTATAAATCATATGAGTATTTCCAGTTTTTAAATTTATTTAAGGTTTTTTGTGTAAAGGGAAGGTAAATGACTAGCATATCATGAACAATGTTTTTACATGTTAAGAAATTCATAGTTTACGAATAGCGCGTTCGAATAGCGCGTTCGAGTAGCACACATTAACTTGTAACAGTTAAAAATCATCTTTCAAATGATTACTCCGTTTGTTAACTCCAAGATGGGATGAAAAGTGCTTAATTCTGGTCGACATAAAGACGGTAAAAAATAAAATACCGCATAAATAAATTAATGTCGGCCGTCCTGGGATTTGAACCCCTCATGTTCAAAAGTAAAGCAGTAGTGTATTAGCCCACAGTGCTACGGGAGTATTCTCTCATACCGCCCCGAAAGAGTGCTACTTGTGCTGGGCTGGCTTGGTGAATGGTTTGAATAAAATACTACAAACAGCCTAATTAATCAGACTGAAATCCTGCTACATTTATTATAAACGCCCCAGTGGGCATACATTTATATAGAACCATTGAATCATGGTTTTCAAGTTATTGCTGATAACCAGTAGATTCAATAAGTGAATACTACTGATAATTCCTAAACTTCAAAAGCAAAAAACTTTATCAAACATGACCGTCACTGTTTGATGTGAACCATTCAATTTCTGAAGGAAAGCCCATGCATATACAAATATCGGCACTCGGGCTACGCGCTGTCTACATCAATATCGTAGAATCTGTCAAATACGTTTAAAGAACATGAGGGTCATGAGAGGACTCGTTCACGCTAATTAGCACAGTTCAATGGCGCCCCAGTGGGCCAAATCATAATAAAAGAATTTTGCTGGAGTGCTGCCCATGTGGGCAAACTGTTCAAAGGGTAGCCAATTCATCTACTTCCCCAAGCATCTGTTACCTTAAAAAAAGACAGAATGTCTATTAAAATCTTCATATCGTAACAAAAGTTATTAAAGAGGTCACACAAAATTTCTAAAAAACAGCAAGCAGAGACAACAGCAGGTATGCATGGACATATTGAACCAAACATGCATTTTAGTATAAATGTACTGATAACTCTTCATCCATATTCAACCCATGGGGCACCATGGTGTTGAATCTAATAATGAATTTGGATTCCAATTTTCTGAGTTCTAGCAATCTGTTGCCACCTCTTGTATTAGGAAAAACACAATCAATGGCAGCAAATTTGATAAGATTGGCATTGCTGTTGTGATTCTCTTGAAAATGCCGGGCTACTGGATATGTTTTGTCATTTTTATTGATAGCCCTCAAATGCTCTAACACTCTTTTCTTTCCTGGATGGATGGTGCTCCCTATATAGTATTTAGAACATGGACACTTGAGAATATACACCACAAATTCCGTATTGCAATTTAAATGTTTTTGTATAACCCATGGGGCCTCATTATTGTTGAATTTCACTGATTTAATACTGCTACTATATTTACAGGCCTTGCATTGGTTGCATGTAAAAAACCCTTTGACTGCATTCTCTTTTCTAGGATTGGGGATCATGTTGTTGCATAATTGGTCTCTTAATGATTTAGGTTTACGAAAGGTGAGAGATGGATAATCTCCTATACAATCCTTCAAGTCCTTATCAGTTTTGAGCACTTCCCAAAACTTTTTTAGGCTCCTCCTGACCTCCCATGCATGGGTGCTGTAGGTGGTGATAAACCTTACAGTTTCCTTGGGCTTGATGGTTGGATCAGTTTCCGTAGGAAACAGAAGTTCCTGACGATTAAGAGCTTCTACTTTATTAATCGCCTTTTTCACTGTTTTAGCACTGTAGCCACGTGCTAAGAAACGCTCTTGCATGATAGATTTTTCATTTTCAAATTTACTGATAGTGCTGCAATTTCTGCGTGCCCGCAATAGCTCCCCAAAAGGTATGCTTTGTATGAGGTTGTGTGGATGGCAACTGTCAGCATGGAGTAGACTGTTGCCAGCCGTAGATTTTCTGAATAAGGAACTTTCTATGGTGTTATTTTTTGTCTCAAGTTTAAGATCCAAGAATTCCATGGTATCTTTGCTAATTTGGTGTGTGAATTGGAGATTCATTTCGTTGGTATTAAGGGTCTCTACAAATTCAATGGCTTGTGCCTCAGTGCCACTCCACACACAAAAGATATCATCTATGTAGCGTAACCAGAGGACGGCATGGTTCTTGAAAAGTTCGATGTTGTGGACCACCTGCTCCTCCCACCAGCCCAGGTAAAGACCTGCAAAGCTGGGGGCGAAGCAGGTTCCCATGGCCGTCCCCTGGATCTGCCTGTAGATGTTCTTATCGAAAAGGAAAAAATTATTGTTCAAACACATCTCAATCATTTTGAGCAACATCTCTGTATGATGTAGAAAACTTGCTGGTCTGCTATGGAGAAAGTGTTTGCATGTTTCTAGGCCTAAAGTTTGCGGAATACTAGTATAAAGACTGCAAACATCTAGTCCTAACATGAGGTACTCTGAGGACCATTCCATGCCAGATATATGCTTAAGGAAGTCACTAGTGTCACGGACATAGGATGGGAGGGATTGGACCAGGGGTTGGAGAAAGTGATCTACATATTTAGAAGTGTTCTACAGGCAGATCCAGGGGACGGCCATGGGAACCTGCTTCGCCCCCAGCTTTGCAGGTCTTTACCTGGGCTGGTGGGAGGAGCAGGTGGTCCACAACATCGAACTTTTCAAGAACCATGCCGCGCTCTGGCTACGCTACATAGATGATATCTTTTGTGTGTGGAGTGGCACTGAGGCACAAGCCATTGAATTTGTAGAGACCCTTAATACCAACGAAATGAATCTCCAATTCACACACCAAATTAGCAAAGATACCATGGAATTCTTGGATCTTAAACTTGAGACAAAAAATAACACCATAGAAAGTTCCTTATTCAGAAAATCTACGGCTGGCAACAGTCTACTCCATGCTGACAGTTGCCATCCACACAACCTCATACAAAGCATACCTTTTGGGGAGCTATTGCGGGCACGCAGAAATTGCAGCACTATCAGTAAATTTGAAAATGAAAAATCTATCATGCAAGAGCGTTTCTTAGCACGTGGCTACAGTGCTAAAACAGTGAAAAAGGCGATTAATAAAGTAGAAGCTCTTAATCGTCAGGAACTTCTGTTTCCTACGGAAACTGATCCAACCATCAAGCCCAAGGAAACTGTAAGGTTTATCACCACCTACAGCACCCATGCATGGGAGGTCAGGAGGAGCCTAAAAAAGTTTTGGGAAGTGCTCAAAACTGATAAGGACTTGAAGGATTGTATAGGAGATTATCCATCTCTCACCTTTCGTAAACCTAAATCATTAAGAGACCAATTATGCAACAACATGATCCCCAATCCTAGAAAAGAGAATGCAGTCAAAGGGTTTTTTACATGCAACCAATGCAAGGCCTGTAAATATAGTAGCAGTATTAAATCAGTGAAATTCAACAATAATGAGGCCCCATGGGTTATACAAAAACATTTAAATTGCAATACGGAATTTGTGGTGTATATTCTCAAGTGTCCATGTTCTAAATACTATATAGGGAGCACCATCCATCCAGGAAAGAAAAGAGTGTTAGAGCATTTGAGGGCTATCAATAAAAATGACAAAACATATCCAGTAGCCCGGCATTTTCAAGAGAATCACAACAGCAATGCCAATCTTATCAAATTTGCTGCCATTGATTGTGTTTTTCCTAATACAAGAGGTGGCAACAGATTGCTAGAACTCAGAAAATTGGAATCCAAATTCATTATTAGATTCAACACCATGGTGCCCCATGGGTTGAATATGGATGAAGAGTTATCAGTACATTTATACTAAAATGCATGTTTGGTTCAATATGTCCATGCATACCTGCTGTTGTCTCTGCTTGCTGTTTTTTAGAAATTTTGTGTGACCTCTTTAATAACTTTTGTTACGATATGAAGATTTTAATAGACATTCTGTCTTTTTTTAAGGTAACAGATGCTTGGGGAAGTAGATGAATTGGCTACCCTTTGAACAGTTTGCCCACATGGGCAGCACTCCAGCAAAATTCTTTTGCCGATATTTGTATATGCATGGGCTTTCCTTCAGAAATTGAATGGTTCACATCAAACAGTGACGGTCATGTTTGATAAAGTTTTTTGCTTTTGAAGTTTAGGAATTATCAGTAGTATTCACTTATTGAATCTACTGGTTATCAGCAATAACTTGAAAACCATGATTCAATGGTTCTATATAAATGTATGCCCACTGGGGCGTTTATAATAAATGTAGCAGGATTTCAGTCTGATTAATTAGGCTGTTTGTAGTATTTTATTCAAACCATTCACCAAGCCAGCCCAGCACAAGTAGCACTCTTTCGGGGCGGTATGAGAGAATACTCCCGTAGCACTGTGGGCTAATACACTACTGCTTTACTTTTGAACATGAGGGGTTCAAATCCCAGGACGGCCGACATTAATTTATTTATGCGGTATTTTATTTTTTACCGTCTTTATGTCGACCAGAATTAAGCACTTTTCATCCCATCTTGGAGTTAACAAACGGAGTAATCATTTGAAAGATGATTTTTAACTGTTACAAGTTAATGTGTGCTACTCGAACGCGCTATTCGAACGCGCTATTCGTAAACTATGAATTTCTTAACATGTAAAAACATTGTTCATGATATGCTAGTCATTTACCTTCCCTTTACACAAAAAACCTTAAATAACTTTAAAAACTGGAAATACTCATATGATTTATAATATGAAAAAGTATTTTGTTTATGTTGATTGTATCACGTGACATGTTGATTTACTTTATTAACAAAGATGAAATGCACAAAGTTTGCCCGTGACGAAGGAGTGTTCCACTCCGAAACGCGTAGGACGTTTGTGTCTGCAATAAATCTGCACTGAAATAGAGGCCACGGCTCCTGTGTGATTCCTTTGATCTACTTGGGAAGGATTGCGCTGGACTGTACGTGTGAGAATTTTGGGGGTGGCTACCCCAGCCGTGAGCCCGCCGAACCAGAGGCTTGGGAACAGCTACAAACTTTGTGTTCATATATATATATATATATATATATATATATATATATATATATATATATATATATATATATATATATATATATATATATTACCTACTGGCGGTCGCCAGTAGGTAGTTATAGTTAGGACCCTGTTTCCATAGGAAAACCGCAACATTCTATTTTGAATAACTTTGGCGCCGGTCGACGAATCCTCGCGAAATTTTCAAAATAGGTGGGGCGCTACGCTCCGCTCCTACCCTGAAAGTCTCGGGGGGATTCGTCAAGCGGGGGCTGAGATAAAAGGGGGGTCCCAAAACGCGCTTTTCCCATGCATTTCCATAGGACTTTTAGACACAGCCACAGCCCGAACGGCTGAACAGAGTTCCTTGAAATTTGGCAGAGAGGTAGTCTACAGGTCAAGGAAGTGCCTTTTGTAGGTTTGGTGTAAATCTGTTCAGTAGATTCTGAGAAAATAGCCTTTAAATCAATATATATATCTGAGCCAGCTTACGGTGCGCTTACGGTGCGCTTACCGTACGCGCACGGTGACGTGCGCGAGCGCGATTCTGATTGGCTGTTCGATCTAAGTAAACATTCGAATCGGTCGAAACCAGGAAGCGGCGGCCGCCATTTTCTCTCTCGCACTCTGAGGGGGGCAGCAAAAACAAAGACAAAAAACATCTAAAGGGGCAGTATATTCAGTTCTTAACCACCCAGCATTGATATAGGTGTCCCCAAACAACCCCCAAGGCCAAAAAAACCATTTTATTTTCTTTCGAAAAATCGCCGATTACGCTTACCGTACGCGTACGGTTAAAATTATTTAAAAAAAAAAAATTATCCCCACCCCGTTTGCAAATGGTGCCCGAAGGGCACCATTTGTGCATGGCATATCACTCAATGAAAAGTACAAATGAATACCTTTCACAACGATGCGCATAATATGTCCCCCATGTGCGCACGGTGCGCGAAGCGCATCATGCGTACATGGCCCATCCCGCGTAACGTGGGCACGCAGTGCGCGCAGCGCACCGCGTGACCACCGTGCGTGCACGGCACTAACTGCGTAAAGTGGGCGCATCACTGGTGACATCACTGGTGACATCACTGATGACATCATCCAGTGAATGTGTGTTTTTCTGAAAATTAAATATGGTTTTACATATGTATATCTCAAGATCGATGGAAGAATAAATGGGTATATAAGTGTCTAAATGGATGATTTGTTTTTGAAAAATTGATTGTGTAACTGACTGATTAAGTGTATCATAGTGAATACATGGCTTAGTGAGTAATGTTTAAATATGTAAATATCTGTATCAGTCTCTCACTTTGTGTATAAGTGGCTCCATGGGTTGGGTGAGTAGCTACATGGGTGTCTATATAGGTTATTAGTTGGTTTTTTGAGTATCAGTCTGAGTGTCTGCATGGTTCCGTGGGGGGTATTACGTAGTGCACAGGTGCATGAATGAGTGACTCACTGTTTGTATGTGTTGGACACAGCATGTGTGCAGGACTGTATGGGTGGATGAGTGTGTGTATGGGTGTGTTAGTGAGTGAATGACTGTCTCAATAGTGTCTTTATGAGTAACTACATATGTTTTAAACTAGTATATGTGACTATTGGTGTATATATGTAAGTATATGTGAGAGTGAGAGATTGAAAGAGTTCCTGTATGAATAAGTATGTGTTTCTATAAGTGATTGTTTAAAAGAATAAGTATGTGTAAGTTTCCGTAGAAGTAAGTGTGGTGGTGTGTGTATGACTGTATATGCAAGTAAATGTATGTTTGATTCTTTATTAGCATGAGTGACTTTGTGTGTGAGTAACTCTATGGATGAGTGGCATTGTGTAACAGGATGTATAGGTGTATGAGTACATATGATGAGTGAGTACGTGTATGAGTGACTGTATAGGACTGTTGGTGAATGAGTGGATGTGTATGTGGATCTTAGAATTACTGAAGAGGTTGTTGTAACTGGTATTGGTATGTCCATTGTCTTGAAAATTTTAGTCTCTATTTTTGAATGTGTGTATCAAAGGTTATATAAGGGTGAGAGGAGGTCTGCCACTCTATCACAAGGATGATGTCATCAGTGATGTCATCAGTGATGTCATTTGAGATGTCATCAGTGATGTCATGAGTGATGTCACTGACCATGTCATGAGTGATGTAATATGTGACGTCATCAGCAGTGCATTGCGGGCGCGCGAGTTATAGTTAGCTGAACTAACTATAACGGGGGAATTTCAATGGTTTTGTACAAGTGAAAAGTCCAGCTAACTATAACACCCCTGAAACCTATGGTTTTTTCAGTGAATTTCTGAGGTTTTTTAAATGCTAATTCCTAACTATAACGTGCCCGAAACCTATGTTTTTTGCTGTGAATTTCAAAGGTTTTTTAAATGCTAATTTCTAACTATGCCTACAGAGATAGGACATGTGAAGAAAGAAGAAAAAATGCACAGAAAGAAACAAAAGAAGTGCAGAAAGAAGCAACAGAAGTCCTCAAAGAGGAAGAAAAGTGCAGGAAGAAGGATAACGTGCAGAAAGAACAAAAAGAAGAGCAGAAAGAAGCCTTGTTGCAAAATCATCCTGTACCCTCAACTTTTTCAGACGGATACTGGTGGTAATTGAGTCTGACTAACCAGTCCTAGAGCCAGTGCTATGTTAAAAGACACTTAAAATACAGTGAAAACACCTACATACACTAGGGAACATTATGTGTTGGGGTCCCCCTGTGATTAGCATGACCTCCTCTGTAAGCCCCTAGTATATAATAGGGCATGGGGATTAAAACTACCTCTTAAAACAGGCCACAGGGCGTTTTTGCACACATTAACTCAGGCCCCGTCCCCTCCCTTCACCACTGTGTAAACACGCCCTGTGTCCGTTTTTAGTTGGGAGATTAAGTTCATTTGAATGCTGAGGGTCCCTAGGGTCCAACTAGCCCACTAGGTACCTCCAGTAAGTGCCACAGAGCTGCGTTGCAGAGAGGTGTAAAAAGTGGCACGGCCTGGACCACCTCTCTGCAATGCAGCTCAGTGGCGCTTACTGGAAGCACTTGGTGGGCTAGTTAGCCCCCAGGGGCCCTCAGTATTGAAGGGAAATTATCTCCCCAATTTAAAACGTGCCATAGTGCGTGTTTGCACACATCACCTCAGGCCCCGTCCCCTCCCTTCACCACTGTGTAAATGCGCCCTGTGGCTGTTCTAAGTTGAGAGATTAAGTCCCCTTGAATCCTAAGGGTCCCTAGGGTCAAACTAGACCACTAGGTACCTCCAGTAAGCGCCACAGAGCTGCCTTGCAGAGAGGTGTAAAAAGGGGCTTGGCCTCAGAACACCTGTCTGCAGCGCAGCTCCCTGCCGCATACTGGAGATGCCTGTTGGGGGCGCGTTTGCAGAGTGCTGCACGGAGGGGGCATGGCCTCCGGCACGATGCCAGTCTTTTATTTATTTTAATTTTTTAAGAAGGGGGGCTGTGTGGTTCCCCTTCTTATTCTAATTTATTGGCCCTGATGACCCCATCCCCCAGGGCCTGTCTCCTAATTATATTTTTTTGACCCCAATCCCCAGGGCCGGCCACTGTTTTTTATTATTTTTAAAAAATACATATTTATAGACACACCTAGGACACGCTGGACAAACCGTACGTACCTATCACCATAACGATTTGCGTGATATTCATTAAAAGGCGACTATGCATACAATGAATCCACGTAGAATGTATTTACACCACTAGTGAAGCTCTGACATGTCTGATGCCCTACCGTGCCTAATCCCGGTAGACACCCTTGTCGTTTATATATACAAACATGGGTAGCTATTGACGGGCACATTTAATACACATGCACACCAAGCCATTCAAAGGGGATTCGACAAAAATTCGACCAAAACTATGCAAGAAATCCCCCTTACGGTTAATAAAACACACATCCACTGCAGGATGTGTAATACTTTTTATTTTACTCTCTGGAAAGGGGACGAACATCACTTGAGAGTCACAGCGCGCTCCTGACAGAGCCCAATGCTGTGTTGCACCCACCATTGCCTGCCGAGTGCCACACACCTCTGTGTTGTATTCCACTAGCTAGTGCATATGCTATGACACTCTCTAGCCCATGTGCACTGTAACACTACCCCGTGAATATGTCATGCCACACTTGTCTTCGCACGGGTTATATTGCCCCATCTAACGTGCCTTCCTCAATGCCTATGTTATAACGCACAGTGCTATGCCATACATATTACAATCTGGGATCCATATCTTTGTCACAGTGCATATGCAACGTTACACTCCCCAGCACATATTTTATATTACATCTTTAGAGACTAGTTAGGTTACACAACACTGCCCTGTGCATATTACACTCCAAGGCGCATATCGCATAGCACGCGCTAGTGCCTGTGCTATCTCGCGCTCTCCAATGAATCTGTCATTGCGCACAATGTATTGCATATTATATTTCACACCCGGTTCATCTTATATCACACTTTTTGGTGCATAGTTTATACCATACACTATATCTAGTTTTCATTTTCAATCGTGCTCTCAGGACTATGTTCTATATAACACTGTGTTCACCTACCCTTTTCACGGGCATTACATTTTGCGATAGGGGGTGGAGGGTCAGGGGGTGTTTCTGCCAAGTGAGCCCGGAGTCACAGTCACAAACGTCCTCTTCTTCCTGAATAACAGTGAGATTATGCTGCATACTTGTTCATATTTTAAGTAGTTCGCACAGACACAATGTTTTAAAAACAATAAAGTTCCTAATACCCGCCTTCTCTGAACAGTTAGCTTGCTGCCCCATCCCCCTCCTCCCTATCCTCTGTTGTGTGAATCCATGGACTAGCCTCCTCCCTCCTGCCATGCATGGTCTGATGTGCTGCCGCTGCCCTCAATTTAGTATGATGTACCAGTCCACTTCTCCTGCCCTCCATTGCCCAATTCTATGCCCCATCATTGACCCCCTGCTTAAACTCTGTGCTTAGCTTGCTGCCCCTATTCTCCTTCCCCCTGCCCTCCGATGTCTTTGTGCATGCCCCTGCTCCATCCTTTTTGCCCACCATGTTCCATGGACCTGCCACTCCTATCTACTCTGAGTGTTCTGTTGAGCTGCCACTCCCCTCCCACCTGCCTAGCATTGTCAGATGACTGTAACCTGTCCCTGCCACCTCCTCCCTGCCTGTCCACATGCCATGCCCCTATCCTCTTCCTCCTGTCCTACATGGTCCATTGTACTGCCACACCCTTCTGCCCTCCCTGGTCTGTTGTGCTGCAACTGCTCCTCCTGCCTGCCCCATGTGGTCTGTTGTGAGGCCCCTTCCCCTGAACTTTCTTGTCTGTGCACAGGTCCTGACCCTCCCTTCTATCCTCCATCGTCCTTTGTGCATGCCCCTGCACCCTCCTTCTTGCCCATCATAGCCATTGTGCTGCCACTAACCCTCCCACTTGCCATGCTTGGTCTTCTGTGCTGCCATGGCCCCTCCCACCTTCCCTGTGTGGTCAGTTAGCTGCCCCTGAAACCCTCCCACCTTCCCTCCATGGTCTGTGTGTATGCCATCACAGTCTCACTGTTGCTCTTCATGGTGTGTCTTGCTTCTAGTGCCCATCCTGCCTGACCTCCATGGCTATCTTGCTGCTCCTGCCCTGCCCCCTTGCCCCCAGCTCTCTGTTTACATGTGCAGACCCCTAATCCCTCCCTCCTGGCTTGTCTGTTCCATTGTAAT
The DNA here is from genome assembly GCF_964204655.1 of Triturus cristatus. NCBI lineage: Eukaryota > Metazoa > Chordata > Amphibia > Caudata > Salamandridae > Triturus > Triturus cristatus. The sequence continues at coordinate 243,186,792 of NC_140582.1, forward strand.
GCCCCTGATCCGTCCCTCCTGCCCTTTATGGTCTGTTATGCTGCAGCTTTCTATCCTGTCTGTCCATTATGGTCAGCTAGCTACCATTGCCTTTTGCCCCTCTGTTCTCTGTTGTCCATGTGCATGGTCCTGTCCCCTCCCTCTTGCTTTCTATGGATTGTTGTGCTGCACTCCCGTCCTGCATGCCCTGTGTGGTGTATTGTGCTGCTGCAAACCCTGATGCCTGCCCTGCAGGGTCAGTTTGGTGCACCTCTCCATGTCCCTCCTGTCCTCTGTTATCCAAGTCCATGTCCCTACCCCATTTCCTTCCATGATCCAATGTACCATACTTGCGAACATTTTGAACTTGGTAAGAGGGAGATTTTGAAAAAAAACTGGGGTATTGATTTTCCCCTTTGAGTTACATTGAAAAAGAGGAGATTGTAGACAGGAGACAGATCAAATAAAGCCCATTTGAGCTTAAAAACATTGGACGCTTCCTGGCTGAATCGGGTCTGTTGGCATGTATGGTTGCACTACCATTGCCTCTTCCTTCTGCCCACAATGGTCTATTACATTGCCACAGCCTCTCTTGCAAGTCCTGTATTGTTGGTTTGTTGCCCCTGCCCCCCTTTCCACTGCCCTCCATAGTCTGTTGTGCTTCCACGGCCCTTCCTGCCTGCTCAGTGTGGTTAAATTGTTGCCTTTGCACCCTCCTACCTGCCTTCAATTTTCAGAGTCCGTCCCCCTGGCCTCTGCCTCTCAATAGTATCCCAATGAACAACTAGATTGCTAACATTCTATATTTATTACAAAAGTGTGGAACGCCTGACATCATCTTGATGTAATCAAAACTGTAATACCTAGAGCATTTCCTTTAGAAATTACATATATGAGAGGGTCTTATTGGCATCAAAATTATGGTTAGTGATCTAAAAGACTAAAATAAGGACATATTCTCTGAGTTTTCAAATAGCGACAAAGCACTTTTAAATTATTTGTTATCTTTATGTTTTTTTATCCAGTTGACCACTTGATTAAATGTTGCACTTAGGGGAGAGGATGTGGTGTTACTTCCAGAACTGCAGACTTTGCAACTGTGGAACCAGGTTGAAGTTTCTGCTTCAGCTCGACATTCTGTGATTCTGGACAAATCACTTAGTCTCCTCATGTCTACAACCAAAATGAATTTGTTCTTGTGTGATGTAACCAATGCTCATGTAAAGCACTCCAATACCTGACAAGTCTGCACTATATAACACTGCAAAAACACAACATAATAAGTGTTTTGCACACTTCTGTCATTGGGCTATATTTGGGCTACATCTGGGTGATTTTGGGCTACATTTGGGCTCTTTTGTCTCCGGTGGCCATCTTGGGAGATTTATTTGTTATGAAGTTTCCTAATTTCCTCATGTACTGCAGTCTCCTCAGTAGGAAATGCATTCAGTTTTTTACTTTGATTCCATCATGAAGGTATTCAGATATGTCACACATTTGCCATAAATTCTGAATGTTAGCACTCTAGTTGCTCATTAGATCACTGTAGTAAAACTACTGTTCACCATGGAAGTCTGCTCCTGGTATTAAAAGTGCATGTTTCAGTCTGCATGTCAGAATTTTTTAATGAAATAGAAGAGGATTTGAGAAGTCACTCAAAATGTGCCCTCATTTTCTTTCTTCAGCATTAATCATAATTTCTATGGCAAAATGAACCCCCTCATTGTGTTCCTTTTTAAATTAAATGTTTTAAGTGTTACCAGTTTATTCCAATCAAGATGGCTTCAGGTGTGCCATACTTTTGTCATAATGAAGACAGTAAGCGCTCTAGTTCTTTTTAAGAATACTCTGGGACATTCTGTCATTGGGCTATACTTGGGCTACATCTGGGTGATATTTGGGCTACATTTGGGCTCTTTTGTCTCTGGTGGCCATCTTGGCAGACTTATTTGTTATGAAGTTTCCTAATTTCCTCATTTACTGCAGTCTCCTCAGTAGGAAATACTTTCAGTTCTTTACTTTGATTTCAAAGGCATTCAGATGTGTCACACATTTGCCATAAATTCAGAATGTTAGCACTCTTTTTGCTCATTAGATCACTGTAGTAAAGCTACTGCTCACCAGGGAAAACTGCTGCTGGTATTGAAAGTGCATGTTTCAGTCTGCATGTCAGAATTTTTTAATGAAATAGAAGAGGATTTGAGAAGTCACTCAAAATGTGCCCTAATTTTTCTTTCTGCAGCACTAATCATACTTTTTATGGAAAGATGAACCCCCTCATTTTGTTCCTTTGTAAATTAAATGTTTTAAGAGTTACCACTTTAATCCAAGCAAGATGGCTTCAGGTGTGCCATGCGTTTATCATAAGTAGGACTGTTAGCGCTCTAGTTGTTCTTTGGAACACTCTGGGAAGCTGCAGTAGAACACAAAGGAATCAACTGACAGTCTATGCCCTTGTTGGGTGTACATGTTTTACTGAGAATGTCAGACTTCATTCTCACATGACTGAGAAAGATAATGTGAATTTACAGAAAATAAGCTCTCAGTTTAGCTTATAGATCACCTTCCAAACCTCTGTGGGAAAAGCATGAGAAAATATTTTTCTCTCAATCATGATATCCCAGCAGAAGGCTTTTTCACATGGTGAAATCACCTTAGAACATACCACAATTCCTAAAATGAGTATGGTACCATCAACAAATGATTTATAATGTAACTAAAGTCTTAAAACCTTCTATTAACTGCAATGCTTTTTAATGAGGTGCTATCATATATATTGGTCCCAAGATGGCTGCCAACACTTCTTGGATGAAGTTCTGACCGCCAATCAGATCTCAGGATGAGATGTGTGGTTAGGCTCCGCCCACATATATATATGATTTTACTTTTGATTTTCTCAGGAACTACTGAACAGATTGACTCCAGATATTCAAAAGGCACATCCCTGACCTGAGGACTACCTCTCTGCCAAATTTCAAGTAATTACGTTCAGCCGTTCGGGCTGTACCTTGGACTAAAGGTCCCTATGGAAAAATGCATGGGGAAAACGCGTTTTTGGACCCCCTTTTTTCTTGGCTCCCGCTTGACTAATCACCCCGAGACTTTCAAGGTAGGAGCGGAGCGGAGCGCCCCACCTATTTTGAAAAATTTGCCAGGATTTGTCAACCGGCGCCAAAGTTATTCAAAATAGAATTTTCAGATTTCCTATGGAAACACGGTCCTAACTATAACTATCTACTGGCAACCGCCAGTAGATAATATATATATATATATATATATATATTCACTTAAAAAACCATAGGTTTCACACAAGTTATAGTTAGCTGTAAATTTCACTCGTAAAAAACCAATGAAATTCCACGTTATAGTTAGATCAGGTAACTATAACTTGCGCGCCCACAATAAACTGCTGATGACGTCACATATTACATCACTTATGACATGGTCAGTGACATCACTCATGACATCAATGATGACATCTGAAATGACACATTGTGCATTGCGGTCGCGCAAGTTATAGTTACCTGATCTAACTATAACGTGGAATTTCATTGGTTTTTTACGAGTGAAATGTACAGCTAACTATAACTTGTGTGAAACCTATGGTTTTTTAAGTGAATTTGCAAGGTTTTTTAAATGCTAATTCCTAACTATAACGTGTGTGAAACCTATGGTTTTTTCAGTGAATTTGTACGGTTTTTTAAATGCTAAGTTATGTATTTATTTTTAATTTTTGCGCACACGGTGCGCTTCGCGCACCGTGCGCACACGTTGCGCATTTCGTACCATGCACGCTTCGCCACTTTTTACAAAATATCAATTGTTTTTTTCTCCCTTGGGGGTCCTTAGAATTATATATTAAATGTGATTGTTAATTCTTTTTTTTTTATAATTTTTTTTTTACCGTACGCGTACGGTAAGCTTACCGTACGCGCACTCCGCGATTTTTTTTTTAAATTATTACATTTATTTTTCATACTTTTTGGTCCTTCGTGAACCCCCTGACGAACGCTAGGGGGTCTGCAACTCTCTTCGTTGCCCCCTTTTCATGTTATCAACCTTTGTTTTTCAGTGCGAGAGACAGAAAATGGCAGCCGATACTTTCTGATTTCGACCGATTCGAATGTTTACAGTCATGTAACCACCAATCAGAATTGAGCTCGCGCACGGCACCGTAAGCGTACGGTAAGCTTACCGTAAGCGCACGGAGCGCGCTTACAGAGATATATATTGATTTAAATGCTATTTTCTCAGGACCTACTGAACAGATTTACACCAGACCTGCAAAAGGCACATCCCTGACCTGAGGACTACCTCTCTGCCCAATTTCAAGTAATTCTGTTCAGCCGTTCGGGCAGTAGCTCGGACTAAAGGTCCTATGGGAAAATGCATGGGGAAAATGTGTTTTGGGACCCCCCTTTTTTCTCAGCCCCCGCTTGACGAATCCCCCCGAGACTTTCAGGGTAGGAGCGGAGCGTAGCGCCCCATTAGTTTTGAAAAATTCGGGAGGATTCGTCAACCGGCGCCAAAATTATTCCAAATAGAATGTTGCGGATTTCCTATGGAAACACGGTCCTAACTATAACTATCTACTGGCGACCGCCAGTAGATAATATATATATATATATATATATATATATATATATATATATATATATATATATATATATATATCCAAAACAAACAGTTGCCTGGAATGAGTCAGCCCACACAGGTGAGTAAAGATAACCTCTAATTTAATGAAGGAACGGCATTCATCTCACAGCGCAAGTGCCTCGCAAACAATGAGGTCCTGTAATGCCCGACGCGTTTCATGCAGAGTAGCATTTCATCAGGGGCTGCAGGCGTGGAAAGAAAAACCAGCGTGGCATGAAGCAGGTCAATTTTATATCATTAAGTCCTCGCCCAAGTGGGCGTGGCCACCACTGTGGCCTTCTGGATCTTGTAGTGCTCATGTGTTCCTCTTGTGAGTTGCCACTGCAAAGTTCTAGGAATCACCAAAAATTGAACCCAAGTGGGTGGCGAAGATCCTCCTGCGTTGTTGGTGAAGCACAAGTGTATTCATCCATTTCGGCACACCCGTCCCTTAGCTGCGGCGTCGGTTGGCGTCACAGCGGGGCTGCACCACGATGCAGCGGGGCTTCCTCGCGGCTCAGGCTGCGCCGCTTCATATCCAAAACAAACAGTTGCCTGGAATGAGTCAGCCCACACAGGTGAGTAAAGATAACCTCTAATTTAATGAAGGAACGGCATTCATCTCACAGCGCAAGTGCCTCGCAAACAATGAGGTCCTGTAATGCCCGACGCGTTTCATGCAGAGTAGCATTTCATCAGGGGCTGCAGGCGTGGAAAGAAAAACCAGCGTGGCATGAAGCAGGTCAATTTTATATCATTAAGTCCTCGCCCAAGTGGGCGTGGCCACCACTGTGGCCTTCTGGATCTTGTAGTGCTCATGTGTTCCTCTTGTGAGTTGCCACTGCAAAGTTCTAGGAATCACCAAAAATTGAACCCAAGTGGGTGGCGAAGATCCTCCTGCGTTGTTGGTGAAGCACAAGTGTATTCATCCATTTCGGCACACCCGTCCCTTAGCTGCGGCGTCGGTTGGCGTCACAGCGGGGCTGCACCACGATGCAGCGGGGCTTCCTCGCGGCTCAGGCTGTGCCGCTTCATATCCAAAACAAACAGTTGCCTGGAATGAGTCAGCCCACACAGGTGAGTAAAGATAACCTCTAATTTAATGAAGGAACGGCATTCATCTCACAGCGCAAGTGCCTCGCAAACAATGAGGTCCTGTAATGCCCGACGCGTTTCATGCAGAGTAGCATTTCATCAGGGGCTGCAGGCGTGGAAAGAAAAACCAGCGTGGCATGAAGCAGGTCAATTTTATATCATTAAGTCCTCGCCCAAGTGGGCGTGGCCACCACTGTGGCCTTCTGGATCTTGTAGTGCTCATGTGTTCCTCTTGTGAGTTGCCACTGCAAAGTTCTAGGAATCACCAAAAATTGAACCCAAGTGGGTGGCGAAGATCCTCCTGCGTTGTTGGTGAAGCACAAGTGTATTCATCCATTTCGGCACACCCGTCCCTTAGCTGCGGCGTCGGTTGGCGTCACAGCGGGGCTGCACCACGATGCAGCGGGGCTTCCTCGCGGCTCAGGCTGCGCCGCTTCATATCCAAAACAAACAGTTGCCTGGAATGAGTCAGCCCACACAGGTGAGTAAAGATAACCTCTAATTTAATGAAGGAACGGCATTCATCTCACAGCGCAAGTGCCTCGCAAACAATGAGGTCCTGTAATGCCCGACGCGTTTCATGCAGAGTAGCATTTCATCAGGGGCTGCAGGCGTGGAAAGAAAAACCAGCGTGGCATGAAGCAGGTCAATTTTATATCATTAAGTCCTCGCCCAAGTGGGCGTGGCCACCACTGTGGCCTTCTGGATCTTGTAGTGCTCATGTGTTCCTCTTGTGAGTTGCCACTGCAAAGTTCTAGGAATCACCAAAAATTGAACCCAAGTGGGTGGCGAAGATCCTCCTGCATTGTTGGTGAAGCACAAGTGTATTCATCCATTTCGGCACACCCGTCCCTTAGCTGCGGCGTCGGTTGGCGTCACAGCGGGGCTGCACCACGATGCAGCGGGGCTTCCTCGCGGCTCAGGCTGCGCCGCTTCATATCCAAAACAAACAGTTGCCTGGAATGAGTCAGCCCACACAGGTGAGTAAAGATAACCTTTAATTTAATGAAGGAACGGCATTCATCTCACAGCGCAAGTGCCTCGCAAACAATGAGGTCCTGTAATGCCCGACGCGTTTCATGCAGAGTAGCATTTCATCAGGGGCTGCAGGCGTGGAAAGAAAAACCAGCGTGGCATGAAGCAGGTCAATTTTATATCATTAAGTCCTCGCCCAAGTGGGCGTGGCCACCACTGTGGCCTTCTGGATCTTGTAGTGCTCATGTGTTCCTCTTGTGAGTTGCCACTGCAAAGTTCTAGGAATCACCAAAAATTGAACCCAAGTGGGTGGCGAAGATCCTCCTGCGTTGTTGCGTCCTGCGTATATATTCACTGAAGACATCACTGATGACATCTCAAATGACATCACTGATGACATCATCCTTGTGATAGAGTGGCAGACCTCCTCTCATCCTAATATAACCTTTGATACACACACTTAAAAATACAAACTAACATTTTCTAAACAATGGACATACCAATACCAGTTACAACACACCTATTCAGTAATTCCAAGATCTACACACACATCCACTCATTCACCAACAGTCCCTTTACAGTTACTCATACATGTACTCACTCATCATATGTACTCATACACCTATACATCATGTTACACACCACCACTCATCCATAGAGTTACTCACATACATAGTCACACATGCAAACAAAGTATCAAACATCCATTTACTTGCATATACAGTTATACACACACTACCACACTTACTTCCACAGAAACTTACACATACTTAGTCTCTTAAACAATCACTTATAGAAACACCTACTTATTTGTACAGGAACTCTTCCAATCTCTCACTCTCACATATACTCACTTATATACACCAATACTCACATTTACTAGTTTAAAACCTATGTAGTTACTCATAAAGACACTATTGAGACAGTCATTCACTCACTACACACCCATACACACACTCATCCACATATACAGTCCTGCACACATGCTGTCTTCAACACATAGAAACAGTGCGTCACTCATTCATGCATCTATGCACTAAGTAATACCCCCCACTGAACCATACAGACACTCAGACACTCATGCTGATACTCAAAAAAACAACTATTAACCCATATAGACACTCATGTAGCTACTCACCAACCCATGAAGCCACTTATACACAAAGTGAGAGACTGATACAAATATTTACATATTTAAACATTACTCACTAACCCATGTATTCACTAAGATACACTTAATCAGTGAGTTATACAATCAATTTTACAAAAAAATCATCCTTTTAGACACTTATATACCCATTTATTCTTCCATCGACCTTGAGATAGATATAAATATATAAAACACATTTAATTTTCAGAAAAACACACATTCACTGGATGATATCATCAGTGATGTCATGAGTGATGTCACTGACCGTGTCATGAGTGATGTAATATGTGACGTCATCAGCAGTGCATTGCAGGCGCGCAATTTATAGGTAGCTGAACGGGGGAATTTCTATGGTTTTGTACGAGTGAAATGTTCAACTAACTATAACGCCCCTGAAACCTATGGTTTTTTCAGTAAATTTCTAATGTTTTTTAAATGCTAATTTCTAACTATAAAGTGCCTGAAACTTATGTTTTTTTCAGTGAATATATATATATTTATTATACTATGTATACATCTGAAAAAGTCTCGGTCCGCCTGTTTGCCTCGGTGGCACAGAAAAAATGGGTGGAACTGATGTCAGCACGCCGACGAGGTCCTCTTATGGCTCCGATGACATCATACGGTGTCGCGAGCGAAGCCGTGCTATTATGACGTCCTCGTCGACGTGGGAGAGCTAGGAAAGAATTTCCGTGGAATGCTGGTGCAGGGGATATTCACTTAAGTGTTCAGGCTAGTCTTTTGGGAGCAACTGTTTATGTTGTTATCAAAAAGGGGGGACTGGCGGGCTTTTGTTTACAGGAGGTCCAGCATACATGCCCAATTACTCATAACAAAAAAGAAAGAGTATGCAGTTCCTCAGAGAAACGGGGGAGTGAGGGTGTTAGAGAAGAGACCGTAAGAAAGAGGAATTCCTCTATTCGGAACTAGGGTCCTCACACACCCAGCAAGCTAGGTGTCATGCTTCATCATATGGACCTGCTCCTCGTCGGGCCGGCGCTGCAATGCCCGACGGGCACCCTAAAAGGGGCTCTTTAGCGGAGATCTTTAGTTCCTGGCCGTATGATGCAGTGTGTGTGAGAGGGACCTAGTGGTGTAGATGTGAGTGCAAGTGTGTGGTTAAAACAAGTTGGAAAGTCCAAAAATAGAATTTTATTAAGAGTGGCTCTCCACCTGACTAAAAATGAAAACAGAGTGGCAGCTGGCTGATATTATGATTCAGCTTGGCTAAGCTCTTCTGTGGTGGTCAACATGTTTCTTGCCCGGTGGTCCTACTGATCCGTGGCAATTCTTCAGGACCTACTGAACTGTCAATGATCTACACAACGTGGTAAGTACAAATGTTACCTGCCACACGTTATATGGAAAACGATCTCGCCATATGTCTGAGGGGACCTAAGAAAAAAAGGGGAAAGTTTTTAGGAAGGCAACCCAAGCATAGGCAGTGATTAAAATTAGTACTGTACAGGTAGATCTCACAAAGTAGTGATTACCCCCTTGACCAAATGGCACAAGCAAACGTCCATTGTCACCAAGTGTCAAAATATCCTATACAGTGAGTAGGTATTCTCCTACAAGAGTGAATATAAAAACAAGCTACTTAAAACAGAAGACTGGAAGTGTTGTACTCCCTCTGAGGAAGTAATATGAAGTGACAACAGGTTTCTTCATTGAGGAGTAATGGGGCACTCACCTATTGTGGTGTGAATCCCTGCTCCTATCCGTGGCCGTGGCGCCACCGGGACACCAAGATTCTGGTGTCCTACTGATAAACAAAATGTTAAATGAAAAAACTAAATAAAATAAAACACGGGGGCAACTGGCCCGACATGTATTATCAGCACACGTAAAACAATATCGCCCGTGTGCGATCCCATCATATGAGCTGCAGTAGTGCGAGTCATGAAACACGAGGGACAATTGAATAATAAAGGAGCACCACGAGGCAAACTTAAAAGAAGTCACACCAGAGGCGTGTGGATCGTGAATGCTAACCCGGACAGGGTATCTGCCAGCCAGAGATGCGTAGCCACAGAATAAAGGCCCCGCAACGCAGTAGCTCACACCACGAGATGAGTCTAGCGCAAGCCCGGTCTGCTGTCAGGAACCGGCGAGAACCCTGGGATGCTACTAGCCCCCACGGAGTGCCAAGCAAAGTGCGCCAGAGAACCGATAGATGAAAAGCTGGTGCAATATACTGACAGCATGTAGTATCAAAACTTGTGTACAAGAGAGCACTGACAACACCGCGTCTTAGTCATACTTCTCAAGTTCAGCTGCGGGATTACAATCACCATTTACCATCACCCCATGAGTCGCGGACACGCATTCAGAACACTCACATGACCCATCACTATCAACCGGGCGCGTTGCTGTATCGCGGTTGCACTTACTTGAAGGTTGTTGCCGGAATGGGCCGTCAACCTACCCTCGCGGCACTCAACCCGGGAGGAGTAGTACCCGGCTGGGTACCTGTTAGATATACAGGCTGATGTGTTTGGTAGGGGGCGGGCAGATTACCCGGAAGTGTGTAGTGTGAGCGCGTTGAGCCAGATCTATGGTAGGAAGTGTCAAATGCAGTGGCCATCTTAAGATGTGGTCATAGATACTAAAATCATCAATTCTCAATGGTTAGTGATGTAAATCCTGCTGAGTTAGAGAGTGGCAAACATAGTCCTGCAAACGAGGGTGTGACAATACGTTGGCCATGTAGCCTGAACGATGGGTCGGCTAACTAGAAGCTCGTGTCAGTGTATGGCGTATGAGGCTGCATCTATAGAGTGAATAAGAATGATGGCGGCCATCTTGGAGTGAGTGAACCTAACAAGTGTCCACAATGTGTCTAGGAACGAAATAAAGCACAACCACACTAAGGGAAAGGCCCAGGGTAGCGAGTTCATGATACGTCTACTCCTTAGAGAACACAGTAGTCGAAGTAGTGACGTGAGAGAAATCTGTATTATCTGTCCATGAGTGCTGCCCATGGAATCTGATCATTCAAGCCTTCTAGGTCTGTCTTCAGACGGTGCACCCATCGTTGTTCAATCTTAAATAAGGCTCTTTGTGTGATCCTAGGGTGTGCCTCTAGAATTAACCATCTCAGGGAGTCTGGTGAGTGGTTATTTTCTTTACAGAGGGTATAGAATTTGGTGGTTATTCTCTGGCATCTCACATTTCTCTTGTGCTCTGTTATGCGTGTCTTAACTGGTCGCATGGTCATGCCTACATACCTCTTTTCACATGGGCAGGTTATTAAGTAAATACACTGTGTGGTGTTACAATTGGTATGTCGCTGTATCCTCCAGGTAAAGGAGTTTGAAAAAACCACCTCCTTAATCACCGCAGTTTGATGGCATACAGTACATGATCCACAAGGATAGTGTCCTTTCACTGGGGGGAGACCCCAGAGGGTACTTTGATCCTGGTGGTTAGTTTGTCTCGGTCTTGTGTTAATCAGGATATCCTTCAGATTTTGGGTGCGTTTAAAGGCAAAACGTGGAGGCGGGATAGTGAGGTCACCTGCAGTAAGAATCCCCCAGTGTTTCTTGATAATGCCCTTTATGGATGTAGAGTAAGGAGTGAAAGATGTGACACAGGTCAATGTCTCTGACTTTTCCTTACTATCGGGTTCTAGTAGGATTTCTCGTGGATTATTACGAGCCCTTTTTAATGAGTTTTTCACCTGGCGGTCAGGGTAACCTCTTTGTCTAAGGTTAGAGCTCAATTGGTGGGCTTCAGTTAGGTAATCATTAGTAGAGGAGCAGTTCCTTCTGATAGGGAGGAACTGCTCAAAGGGTAAATTGTCCTTTAGGGCCCTAGGGTGATGGCTACTGTATAGGAGTAAACTGTTCCTGTCTGTAGGTTTCTTGTAAAGTGTGGTGCTAAGGCCTGTGTCCCCTAGTGTGACCATGAGGTCCAAGAAAGGTACATTGGAGTCCGAGATGGTATGTGTGAATTTCAGGAATAGATTCTGTGCGTTGATCCATTCGCAGAATGCTAGACATGTCTGCTGGTCCCCCTTCCAGAAGATTAAAATATCATCAATGAAGCGCCTCCACAAGGTTAAATTGTTGATATAAGGATTGCTGGGGTGCCTGATGACTTCCTCCTCAAAGGTGGCCATGTAAATACAGGCCACACTAGGGGCAAAGGTGCTACCCATCGAAGTGCCCTGTGATTGATGGAACAGCTGTTTGTCATATTCGAAATAGTTCTCAGTAAGGGCCAGTGTGGCGCATTCCATAATAAGGGAGATGGGGGTCGGTGATGTCCATTCCTCTTTCATTAAGGCATTCTCAATTGCCGTCAGAGTGGCACGCTGGGGGATATTAGTATATAATGCCTCCACGTCCAGCGTGACCAACAGGTCAATATTGCTTGTGTCGTGTGTCTCCTCTATAACTTGCAAGATATCCGTAGTGTCGCGGATATAGGAGGGAGTTTTTTTGACCAAGGGTTGTAAAAAATGGTCAACAAACCTAGAAAGAGGTTCCAAAAGTGAACCTATACCCGATACAATGGGACGCCCTGGGACTGGTGTTGTGCCCTTATGTATTTTGGGCAGCGTGTAAAAGTATGGGATCTTAGGCTCCTTTGTATTGAGAAATTCAGCTTCCTTTTTACTGATCCAACCATTGCTTTCTGCTTCAAAAGTGATGGTTGCGATCTTGGTGGTAAGTCTAGATGTAGGGTCGATGGAGATAGGAGTGTAGTACCTTGTGTTGTCAAGTTGTCGTCTACACTCTCGATCATAATCAATAGTGTTTTGTATCACAGTGGCCCCTCCCTTGTCAGCCTGTTTGATAATGATGTTGTTATCATTGGCTAAGGTTCTTGCTGCAGACAACTCCGCATTGGACATGTTATGAAAAATACCTCTGGCAGGAATCGTACCCAGGTCACGGAGGACAGCTTTTTCAAATGTAAGTACTTCCGGGGGGACCATGCTATTAGTGGGGGTGAATCTGGATGGATTTCGTAAACCCGTATCCGTGGATTCAATAGCTGGTTGGTCTTGAAAGAATGCCTTTAGACGTATTTTTCTGAGGAATTCATGGATCTCACAATTGTCTCTAAATTTGTCTGTTCTCGGTGTAGGGACATAACCGAGTCCCTTGTCGAGGACCGCCTCTTCCAAGGGACTCAAGGGTCTGTCAGACAGATTCACAACTAGTTCTTTTTCCCTCTGTTTCTGCCCCTGGGAGCCGACGGGAATTGTTCCTGATCCTGCCATTGAACCACCTTGGGGCCCCCTCTTTTTCGCCCTCTTCCTCTGCCCCAACCTCTGTCTAAAAAAGGAGGGTTGCCTGGGGGATAGAACTGGGGCTGTCCATGCGGATACATAGGAAACTGCCAAAAGGGGGGTTGTGGTGGGCCCGTATAGACCGGAGCGTTACTGTAAACAGGGTATGGAGATTGGAAATTCCTTTTCTGCTGGTTACCTCCCCAACTATTTGTGCTCGAGTCACTACTCGTTGATCCCCTCCTTGAATTGTCTGGACTTTCATCAGATGAATAACTATTCTTAGTTGCCTGGAAGTCTGCTTTCAGATAGGGATAGATCTTCTCTTTATCAAACTTCTGAATGTCCTTCTGAAGTTTGGTGATCTTTAATTTGAGTAGATATTCTTTATTTTCAGAGATCTCACTATTTATTTCCGCCAGTTTCGCTTTGAAAGCGGTGTTCTGGGTTGTAGACTTAAGTGCACTCTCTGCTGCCTGAATTCTCGCTAGTAGGGCATCCGCTAATCGTTGGGCCGTATTAATAATGAGAACCAGGAGGTCTCTGGTGCACTTCCAAGAGACTAGGCTCCATTCTTTCTTGAAAGTTGGGTCTTCCAGGAATAGCCTGGGAAAAATGTTGATGATGAGTCCACTGGGTGCTATATTGGCTCTTAGATATTCCGTCATTAGAGCCCCATGCAGCGTGATCTTGACCCATTCCCTTTTTAATGCTGTAAGAGAGGTCCTGTCTTCTGATTGTGACCCTGAGGCCACAGAACCCCCGGCACCAAGAAGGGAGGGAGTTTTTCTTAAAATGTCGGCTACAGCTTCGTCATTGAAGCTGAGTCCTAGGTTGTCCTCCATGGTGGGTAGGTCAACCCACAGCAGCCGTAAGGTAAACGGTGCTTTTGAGATGAAGATGGTCCACTTAGTGCACTTAGCGCCGTGTGGTATCCTAAATAGCGTCCCACGGGGGTGGCCCGTGCATAAACTATGTTATCAAAAAGGGGGGACTGGCGGGCTTTTGTTTACAGGAGGACCCTAGTTCCGAATAGAGGAATTCCTCTTTCTTACGGTCTCTTCTCTAACACCCTCACTCCCCCGTTTCTCTGAGGAACTGCATACTCTTTCTTTTTTGTTATGAGTAATTGGGCATGTATGCTGGACCTTCTGTTAGCATTCACGATCCACACGCCTCTGGTGTGACTTCTTTTAAGTTTGCCTCGTGGTGCTCCTTTATTATTCAATTGTCCCTCGTGTTTCATGACTCGCACTACTGCAGCTCATATGATGGGATCGCACACGGGCGATATTGTTTTACGTGTGCTGACAATACATGTCGGGCCAGTTGCCCCCCGTGTTTTATTTTATGCTTGGGTTGCCTTCCTAAAAACTTTCCCCTTTTTTTCTTAGGTCCCCTTAGACATATGGCGAGATCGTTTTCCATATAACGTGTGGCAGGTAACATTTGTACTTACCACGTTGTGTAGATCATTGACAGTTCAGTAGGTCCTGAAGAATTGCCACGGATCAGTAGGACCACCGGGCAAGAAACATGTTGACCACCACAGAAGAGCTTAGCCAAGCTGAATCATAATATCAGCCAGCTGCCACTCTGTTTTCATTTTTAGTCAGGTGGAGAGCCACTCTTAATAAAATTCTATTTTTGGACTTTCCAACTTGTTTTAACCACACACTTGCACTCACATCTACACCACTAGGTCCCTCTCACACACACTGCATCATACGGCCAGGAACTAAAGATCTCCGCTAAAGAGCCCCTTTTAGGGTGCCCGTCGGGCATTGCAGCGCCGGCCCGACGAGGAGCAGGTCCATATGATGAAGCATGACACCTAGCTTGCTGGGTGTGTGAGGACCCTAGTTCCGAATAGAGGAATTCCTCTTTCTTACGGTCTCTTCTCTAACACCCTGTTCTGCTCGATTTTCCTGGCCTTCTTGTGTTAACAAGTGATTGGATGTGACTTCAGTCTCTTATCATTCAAGCCTAAGGGTTAGAGTAGTGAATGGAGCCTATTTATTAGGCACTTTGATATGATTCTGTGCCCTTCCCCATAGATCAGGGCTTGCATATATAGCCTAGGGGATAGATTCGTTAGTATTAGGGATAACCTGTCCTATAGTGAGGGTATTTCATGGAGCTGTGCTGAATTCAGGCCGGTTAGGCCTCAAACGGGAGAGACTCCATCTTTCTTTCTGCTTCGGCAGCTTGGGATGCTTCTAGGCCAAAAGCTATGTTTTAGTTATGAGGTGTTATTCGCTTGGAGAGAACCGGTTCAGGCCGGCCCTTATCGAAGGATTGTATTTTTCTTCATGCCGAAGACACCACATCAGGCCGGCCGGCTGGGAACGTGTCCTTGGTACGGGGAGGTACAAGAATTTGGTGGGCGGCAGGTTACGGGCCGGAATTTTCCATGAGGAAATGCACCTCTATATTAGTGAAAGTTTTAGGCAGTTACAAGTTCGGTCCGTAGGCGGCATCTGGCCGTTAGCAGTAAAGCTGCTACTTATTCCAGGGAAGACAGACGCCATCTTGAAGGCGGAGAAGAACCGAGAGACAGATGCTTTCCTTGCAGAACAGCCAGAGAGGAGAGAGTAGCCGATAAGGAAGAGGTTCCAGTGACTCGAAGAAGGGTGACTCCCGGCGAGCCGAGATACAGACGAGAAGGGAACCTAGATGACCACTGAGTGCAGGCTACATACTACTAAGGTGATGTCGACCCTTTCTTATTAGAGTGTACAACTTAATCTTTCACTTTTCTTTGCAGGTTATGTGTTATATCGTAATGTTATGTGATTATGTATGTAATGAGTAATAAAATATCCAGTTTGTAGTGAACCAACATGTACTGCGTGTTCTTGTATAAGAGGGTAGCCTATTCTTCTAGTCAGCTGCGGCTACATGAACAGATGTTAACCCTGATCAGGTAAGTGGTAACTGAATAAGGGAAAGAGGAGCCCCTCGAACCTGAGAACAGGCTGTACTCAAACTGACAATCCTTGTGTGATCTGATGAATAGTGAGCCCTTTTTGTATGTTATGGTAACCATAGGATGAACTGTCGTATGAGACTGCCATCTGGGTAGAGAGGTCTGGGTTCGTATGGGACCGCGAGGCCGCCACTTGTGATACTGTCGTATGGGCAGAGAGGTCTGGATTCATAGGGGATCGCGAGGCCGCCGATTGTGCTGATACTGTCGTCTGGGCAGAGAGGTCTGGGTTCGTATGGGACCGCGAGGCCGCCACTTGTGCTGATACTGTCGTCTGGGCAGAGAGGTCTGGGTTCGTATGGGACCGCGAGGCCGCCACTTGTGATACTGTCGTCTGGGCAGAGAGGTCTGGGTTCGTATGGGACCGCGAGGCCGCCACTTGTGATACTGTCGTATGGGCAGAGAGGTCTGGGTTCGTATGGGACCGCGAGGCCGCCACTTGTGATACTGTCGTATGGGCAGAGAGGTCTGGATTCGTAGGGGATCGCGAGGCCACCGATTGTGCTGATACTGTTGTCTGGGCAGAGAGGTCTGGGTTCGTATGGGACCGCGAGGCCGCCACTTGTGCTGATACGGTCGTCTGGGCAGAGAGGTCTGGGTTCGTATGGGACCGCGAGGCCGCCACTGGTGATACTGTCGTATTGGCAGAGAGGTCTGGGTTTGTATGGGACCGCGAGGCCGCCACTTGTGATACTGTCGTCTGGGCAGAGAGGTCTGGGTTTGTATGGGACTGCGAGGCCGCCACTTGTGCTGATACTGTCGTCTGGGCAGAGAGGTCTGGGTTCGTATGGGACCGCGAGGCCGCCACTTGTGATACTGTCGTTTGGGCAGAGAGGTCTGGATTCGTAGGGGATCGCGAGGCCGCCGATTGTGAGATCTTGGTATACATAGTAGGAATCCCCTGTCCAAAGGGTGATAGATATATGTGGTTGTAGGATTGTAAATAGGTTCTAGGGAGGGGGTAACGTTCTGGCTGGGTTAGTGAGGCCCTGATGAGTGGGTTCTATCTGATCCGAAAACCCAAGCAGAACACACCCTCACTCCCCCATTTCTCTGAGGAACTGCATACTCTTTCTTTTTTGTTACAACTGTTTATGTTGCCACTCCAGAAACCGAAACCAGTGATTCGAGGGTAGAGGCTCTGCAGATGGCACACAAGGTGGAGTGCCCAGTCTTGTGCACCGGCGGGGCAGCGAAGTGACAAGCACCACAACCCACAAAAAAGGTAACGAGGGCACTGAATAACACAGGATCTTCTCTTTGTATCTGGCAGGAAAGGCAAAGTTAAAATGCCCTAGTACCAAAATGTAGAATTAGTGCTACAACGGTCTTCAAGAGGACCTGCGATGCGGCTTCTGCCTCCCGTACCTTGGAGGCAACACATGGGTCACGCGGTACGGTCATACTGCGGTGGGATGCACACTCGTTGACCTCTCATGGCACTGCTCCACACTTCAGGGAGGACACTTTCCATTAGCTATGTTTTCTGATGACGTGTCATGCCGGCCCGTCCAACAACAGAACTCCTTTAGATCCAAACAGACTCTTCCACTTTCTCACCGGAAGTTAAACCAGGCCATGCGGACACTTTCACAATACAACAGTTGAGAATGCACTTTTCTGTAAAAAAAACACATTCTTTCCTCCTAATTAATCAAATAAACATCTCACTGAAGAACAGGGGCCAGCTTCGATCGGTAAACAGCCGTTGCAACAACTTTTTTACTTCGCGATACCATTACAACGCATGCATTACCACGCATGCGGTGTACATCGCAAGGTCGTTACTACACATTTTTTTAGAACGCATGGTCATTTACCACGCATGCCTTTACAACAAAGTTTGTTGTACAGGTATGTATGGTAAATGACTGAGAGGAGTGGGATTTTGGATGCTAGGGACGCCCCGAGTCCTTTTCCTCATCGGAGGAGAAATCGTCCTCCGACACACCCTCTCCCTCTAAGGGAATCCCGCCGTCGGGGTCTACAATAGTGGTGACAGCATCGCAACTTTCTCCGGACTCCTCCTCCTCCCAGCAGGGTGCATGTTTTAGCGTTCGCACACTCTTGAGGTCTCTGTAAGTTTATCACATCCTTCCAAGTGCCCTGCGTTATGCTTAACGTCCCTTTTATTCCTCATCTGGGAGCTACTGGGACCCGCCACCACCATATCTGGGTCACTGAACACCAGAGGGATGCTTTTTGCCAGCTTATCAACCTGATCCCCAAGAGGAGCCAGCGCCCTAGAAATAGCCAGAGAGAGGGCTTGGTCTACTGCTGAAGGGAGAAGTTGGGGGGCCATTCCTCCTCCACTTCCTGTTAGGAGGAGTAAAAATGGTCTTCTGGAGAAGACATGATAGCAGACGGTGTGAGCACAAAACAAATGCCCTTAAAATCCTTAAGGCAGCCCCCTCGCCAGTGCTCCAATAGCTGGGCTTTCCCAGAAGCTGTTAGAAGAATAGACTGAGGCGCAATACCAACTACCACCACCAGGTGGCGCAGGTCACTAACGTGGCCGTGTGGGGAAATCACCGCGTAGCGTTGTCAAAATTAGGCGAGGGTTGGTCGGGAATCAGGCGGACACTAAAGGAGTGACCAGATTCACAAACGCGCATAAAGACCAGCAGGAGCGCTCAACGGAGCTGCCTCGCTCGGACCAGACGCGCCTGACAGGATCTCACTGTGCGCAGAGCGCACAGAGGGAGAAACTGCGAGGTGGAGAACACTCTCGGGCAAGAGCCTGCTGCGCAGGGAATATGAAACAATACCAAGGCAATAATGCTAATAACGTGCACAAGAAACCGCTGTACAAGCAGCAACAACGTCAGATTAAGCCAAGAATGTAAGGAATGCACTTAACTGATGAGCAGTGAAGAAAGAGGAAGCGGAAGGGACGTCACAATATTATATACGATGGACTGTGATATGATTGGACTATAGTTGCCTTGGAGACTACCCCCCTAATGGTTCATGGGTTGTGTAGTCTTTTGTTTAATGATTGTTGTGTTACTTTTCTTTGAACTGCTATGCAAATAAAGTGAGGAAAGATATGCATAATCCTCGCCTCCGTCCTGCCATAGAATTCATTAAACTTTATTTGATCTGATTTGGAAACAGTGATCATAAAAGTGTACATACAAGCAGTAAATCCTCTTTCCTAATACAATACAGTGAGAATTAATTAAAACCAGTAGGTAAAAACGGGTGTTACAAAGCCTGGTTCAGAGCAACTTCAGGTTAACATAATCATAAAGTTCAATGTTTCGCAAGAACAATCTCATGTACTTCGTGCAAAATACGCAATAAGGGGTCCAAGTAAGATGTAACGCTCTAATACCTGACCAGTCAGCACTATATAAAACTGCAGAAAAACTAAAAATAAAAAGTGTTTTGCACACTTCTGTCATTGGGCTATGTGTGGGCTACATCTGGGTGATATTTGTGCTACATTTTGGCTCTTTTTTCTCTGGTGGCCATCTTGGGAGACTTATTTGTTATGAAGTTTCCTAATTTCCTCATTTACTGCAGTCTCCTCAGTAGGAAATACTTTCAGTTTTTTACTTTGATTCCATCAAGAAGGCATTCAGATGTGTCACGCATGTGCCATATATTCAGAATGTTAGCACTCTAGTTGTTCATTAGATCACTGTAGTAAAGCTACTGCTCACCAGGGAGTTAACTGGAAGTCAACTGCTGGTATTGAAAGTGATTATTTCAGTCTGCATGTCAAGAGGATTTGAGATCTCACTTAAAACATTTCCTAATTTTTCATTCTACTGCACTAACCATAATTTCTATGACAAAATGAACCCCATCATTTTGTTCCTTTTTAAATTAAATGCTTTAAGTGTTACCAGTTTATTCCAATCAAGATGGCTTCAGGTGTGCCATACTTTTGTCATAAGTAAGGCTGTTTAAAGGTGCTTTGTCGCTATTTGAAAACTCAGAAAATATGTCCTCATTTTAGCTTTTTAGAGCACTAACCATCATTTTTATGCAAATAAGACCCTCTCATATATGCAATTTCTAAAGGAAATGCTCTAGGTATTACAGTTTTGATTTCATCAAGATGACGTCAGGCATTCCACACTTTTGTAATAAATATAGAATGTTAGCAATCTAGTTGTTCATTGGGATACTGTTGAGAGGCAGAGGCCAGGGGCATGGACTCTGGAAATTGAAGGCAGGTAGGAGGGTGCAGAGGCAACAATTTGACCACACTGGGCAGGCAGGAAGGGCCGTGGCAGCACAACAGACTATGGAGGGCAGTGGAAAGGGGGGCAGGGGCAACAAACCAACAATACAGGACTGGCAAGAGAGGCTGTGACAATATAATAGACCATTGTGGGCAGAAGGAAGAGGCAGTGGTAGAACAACCATACATGCCAACAGACCCGATTCAGCCAGAAAAAGTCCAATGTTTTTAAGCTCAGATGTGCTTTAATTGATCTCCTCTTTTTCAATGTAACTCAAAGGGGAAAATCAATACCTCAGTTTTTTTTCAAAATCTCCCTCTTACCAAGTTCAAAGTGTTTGCAAGTATGGTACATTGGATCATGGAAGGTAGGAGGAATTGGGGTAGGGACATGGACTTGGATAACAGAGGACAGGAGGGACATGGAGAGGTGCACCAAACTGACCCTGCAGGGCAGGCATCAGGGTTTGCAGCAGCACAATACACCACAGAGGGCATGCGGGACGGGAGTACAGCACAACAATCCATAGAAAGCAATAGGGAGGGGACAGGACCATGCACATGGACAACACAGAACAGAGGGGAAAGAGGCAATGGTAGCTAGCTGACCATAATGGACAGACAGGAGAGAAAGCTGCATCATAACAGACCATAAAGGGCAGGAGGGACGGATCAGGGGCATTTCAATGGAACAGACAAGCCAGGAGGGAGGGAATCGGGGTCTGCGCATGGAAACAGAGGGCTGGAGGTAAAGGGGCAGGGCAGGAGCAGGAAGATGACCATTGAGGCCAGGCAGGTTGGGCACTAGAAGCAAGACACACCATGGAGAGCAACAGTGAGACTATGATGGCATACACACAGACCATGAAGGGAAGGTGGGAGGGGATCAGGGGCAGCTAGCTGACCACACAGGGAAGGTGGGAGGGGCCATGGCAGCATAGACGACCATGCATGGCAAGCAGGAGGGTTAGTGGCAGCACAATGGCTATGATGGGCAAGAAGGAGGGTGCAGGGGTATGCACAAAAGACCATGGAGGATAGAAGGGAGGGTCAGGACCTGGGCACAGACAAGAGAGTTCAGGGGAAGCGGCCTCACAACAGACCGCACAGGGCAGGCAGGAGGAGCAGTTGCAGCACAACAGACCAGGGAAGGCAGAAGGGTGTGGCAGTAAAATGGACCATGGAGGACAGGAGGAAGGGGATAGGGGCATGGAATGTGGACAGGCAAGGTGGAGGTGGTAGGGACAGGTTACAGTCATCTGACAATGCTAGGCAGGTGGAAGGGGAGTGGCAGCTCGAAAGAACACTCAGAGTAGATAGGAGTGGCAGGTCTATGGAACATGGTGGGCAAAAAGGATGGAGCAGGGGCATGCACAAAGACATGGGAGGGCAGGGGGAAGGAGGATAGGGGCAGCAAGCTAAGCACAGAGGCTAAGCAGGAGGTCAATGATGGGGCATAGAATTGGGCAATGGAGGGCAGGAAGAGTGGACTGGTACACCATGCTAAATGGAGGGCAGTGGCAACACATCAGACCATGCATGGCAGGAGGGAGGAGGATGGTCCATGGATTCAGACAACAGAGGATAGGGAGGAGGGGGATGGGGCAGCAAGCTAACTGTTCAGAGAAGGTGGGTATTAGGAACTTTATTGTTTTTAAAATGTGTGTCTGTGCGAACTATGAACAAGTTTGCAGCATAATCTCACTTTTATTCAGGAAGAAGAGGACGTTTATGACTGTTACTACGGGCTCACTTGGCAGAAACACACCCTGACCCTCCACCCCCCCATCGCAAAATGTAATGCCCATGAAAAGGTTAGGTGGACGCAGTGTTATATAGAATATAGTCCTGAGAGCACGATAGATATAGTGTATGGTATAAACTATGCACCAAAGAGTGTGATATAAGATGAACCGGGCGTGAAATATAATGTGCAATACAATGTGTGCAATGACAGATTCATTGGAGAGCGCGAGATAGCACAGGCACTAGCGCGTGCTATGCGATATGCGCCTTGGAGTGTAATATGCACAGGGCAGTGTTGTGTAACCTAACTAGTCTCTAAAGTTGTAATATAAAATATGTGCTGGGGAGTGTAAAGTTGCATATGCACTGTGACAAAGATATGGATCCCAGATTGCAATATGTATGTCATAGCGCTGTGCGTTATAACATAGGCATCGAGGAAGGCACGTTAGATGGGGTAATATAACCCGTGCGAAGGCAAGTGTGGCATGAAATATTCACGGGGTGGTGTTACAGTGCACATGGGCTAGAGAGTGTCATAGCATCTGCACTAGCTGGTGGAATACAACACAGAGGTGTGTGGCACTCGGCAGGCACTGGTGGGTGTAACACAGCATTGGGCTCAGCCAGGAGCGCGCTGTGACTCTCAAGTTAGGTTTGTCTCCTTTCCAGAGAGTAAAATAAAAAGATCCGGTGGTGGATGTGTGTTTTATTAACTGTGAGGGGGGTTTCTTGCATAGATTTGGTCGATTATTTGTCGAATCCCCTTTGAATGGCTTGGTGTGCGCGTGTATTAAATGTGCCCGCCAATAGCTACCCATGTTTGTATAAATAAACGACAAGGGTGTCTACTTGGAGAGTACCCACCGGCGGGGGTGCTGGGATTAGGCACGGTAGGGCGTCAGACATGTCAGAGCTTCACTAGCGGTGAAAATACATTCCACGTGGATTCATTGTATGCCTTTTAATGAATATCACGCAAATCGTCATGGTGTTAGGTACGTACGGCTTGTCCAGCATGTCCTAGGTGTTTCTATCAATATATTTAAAAAAAAAAATAATAAAAAACAATGGCCGGCCCCGGGGGATGGGGTCCCCGGGGCCAAAAGTGGCCTGAGGAGAGGGGCAACGCAGCCCCCTCCTAAAGATTTTTTTTTAAAAAGGCCATACCCCGGGGGTTGGGGTGCCTGGGGCCGATTAAGACCTTGGGAGGGGGGCCATGCGGCCCCCTTCCAAATCTTTTTTTTTCAACAAAAAAAAATTAGGAGGAAGGCCCCCCTCTTAAAAAAATTAAATAAATAAAAGACCGGCATCACACCGGAGGCCACGCCCCCTCCTTGCAGCACTCTGCAAATGCACCCCCTTGCGAGTTGTAAGTTGGGGAATTAATACCCCTTCAATACTGAGGGTCCCTGAGGGTCAACTAGCCCAACAGGTATCTCCAGTATGCGCCAGGGAGCTGCGTTGCAGACAGGTGTTCTGTGGCCACGCCCATTTTTACACCTCTCTGCAACGCAGCTCTGTGGCGCTTACTGGAGGTACCTAGTGGGCTAGTTTGACCCTAGGGACCCTTAAGATTCAAGGGGACTTAACCTCTCAACTTAGAACGGCCACAGGGTGCGTTTACACAGTGGTGAAGGGAGGGGACGGGGCCTGAGGTGACGTGTGCAAACACACCCTGTGGCGCGTTTTAAGTTGGGGAAATAATTTCCTTTCAATCCTGAGGGACCCTGGGGGCCAACTAGCCCACCAGGTGCTTCCAGTAAGCACCACTGCGCTGCGTTGCAGAGAGGTGGTGCAGGCCATGCCCCTTTTTACACCTCTCTGCAATGGCGCTTACTGGACGTACCTAGTGGGCTATTTTGCCCCTAGGGACCCTCAGGATTCAAGGGGACTTAATCTCCCAACTTAAAACGGCCACAGGGTGTGTTTACACAGTGGGGAAGGGAGGGGACGGGGTTTGAGGTGACTTGTGCAAACACGCCCTATGGCACGTTTTAAGTTGAGGATATAATTCTCCTTCAATCCTGAGGGCCCCTGGGGGCTAACTAGCCCACCAGGTGCATCCAGTAAGCGCCACTGAGCTGCATTGCAGAGAGGTTGTCCAGGCCGTGCCACTTTTTACACCTCTCTGCAATGCAGCTCTGTGGCGCTTACTGGAGGTACCTAGTGGGTTAGTTGGAACCTAGGGACCCTCAGGATTCAAATGAACTTAATCTCCCAACTAAAAACGGTCACAGGGCATGTTTACACGGTGGTGAATGGAAGGGGACAGGGCCTCAGTTAACGTGTGCAAACACGCCCTGTGGCGCGTTTTAAGCTGGGGAAATAATTCACCTTCAATCCTGAAGGACCATGGGGGCCGACTAGCCCACCAGGTGCTTCCAGTAAGCGCCACCGCTCTGCGTTGCAGAGAGGTGGTCTAGGCCGTGCCCCTTTTTACATCTCTCTGCAACGCAGCTCTGTGGAGCTTACTGGACGTAACTAGTGGTCTAGTTGGACCCTAGGGACCCCCAGGATTTAAGGGGACTTAATCCCCCAACTTAAAACGGCCACAGGGCGTGTTTACACAGTGGGGAAGGGAGGGGACGGGGCCTGAGGTGACGTTTGCAACAAGGCTTCTTTCTGCTCTTCTGTTTGTTCTTTCTGCACGTTATCCTTCTTCCTGCACTTTTCTTCGTCTTTGAGGACTTCTGTTGCTTCTTTCTGCATTTCTTTTTTTTCTTTCTGTGCATTTTTTCTTCTTTCTTCACATGTCCTATCTCTGTAGGCAGAGTTAGAAATTAGCATTTAAAAAACCTTTGAAATTGACTGAAAAAACCATAGGTGTCAGACACGTTATAGTTAGGAATTAGCCTTTAAAAAACCTTAGAAATTCACTGAAAAAACCATAGGTTTCAGGGGCGTTATAGTTAGCTGGACTTTTCACTCGTACAAAACCATTGAAATTCCCCCGTTATAGTTAGTTTAGCTAACTATAACTCGCGTGCCCGCAATGCACTGCTGATGACGTCACATATTACATCACTCATGACAGGGTCAGTGACATCACTCATGACATCACTGAGGAGGAAGTTTTGTTTGGAACACGGTAACTTGTCACAATGGCAATGTCACCCGCATAGGCCAGAGTTTTAGTAGAATAGCCTTTTCAGATTATAGGAATGATCACTCTATCCTCCTCTAATCGTCTAATAAAAGAATCTATATAAATTGCAAAGAGCAACGGCGAGCAGGGACAACCCTGCCATGTTCCACGCCCAATTGTCAGCTCTTCTGTTAAACTACCGTTTACCATCACCACAGCCTTAGGATTAACATATAATTTTTTAACTGCTTGAATTTAGCCTCCCTGAATCCCTATTTTGGACATAGCTGCCCATAGGAAGTGCCAGGAGACCCTCTCAAAGGCTTTTTCTGCGTCTAGTAAAATAAGAGCCATAGGGTCTCCTGCCACTTCCATACCATCAAACAAGGTGATTACTCGATGGATATGGTTGGTGGTAGACCTACCGGGGATAAAGCCATGTTGACTTGGAGCAATCACCTTGTGAATTAAGGGGGCTAGTCTGTTTGCTAGCACTTTCGCATACATTTTGGAGTCAGTATTGATAAGAGTGATGGGGCTGATCCGGCGTTTGAAATTTTTTTTTTTAGGAAAAATGATTATTTTAGCCCAAGACCAAGACTCTGGGGGATGCCCTCCGTTAAAAATATGAATAATCAGATTGACCAAAGTATTTTTAATTTGATTAAAAAAGAGTGCATAGAATTCCGATGGAATACAGTCTAGCCCGGTAGCTTTCCCTCTTGGTAGATCTTTAATTATGCCAATAATTTCATCTTCTGTAGGGGGGACTTCTAATATATTTGCGTCTTCAGCTTCAAATTTAACTAGATTAGATTTATCTAGGTAATCCTCAATACTAGCCTGATCAGTTCCCCCCATTTCGGAGTATAAATCTCGATAATATTGCCAAAACGCCTTTCTTATAAGTTTAGGGTCCTCTAAATGGGTTCCAAAGGAATCCTGAATTTCCCGAATTATGTTTATGGTAGCCTGTTGCCTCACACAAACGGCTAATTGATGTCCAATTTGTTCGTTGACTTCATACACCTCTCTTTTTGGGCATGTGCCTTTTTTATTGCTTTTTCTGTAAAAATATTTATAATTTGAGCTTTAGCGATTGCCACCTGATATTGCGCTTGTTCAATTGCTTCACTCCTAGCTAACCTAGTGCCCAAGGTGATAGTTAATAAGCCTTCTTCAGTCTTCTTCAATTCATTTTTAAGACGCTGCATAGCTTCTTTAGATTGTTTATTAATCTTTAAAGAGTATTGCAGAGTCTCCCCACGAATCCCGGCCTTTAGCGTCTCCCATATAGTACTAATTGAAGCACTCCCCTCATTATCGGATAAAAAGTTAGGAATCCACTCCCTTATATGCTTACAATAATTCTCATCTAGGAGGAGAGATTTCTCAAAGGTCAATGAGTTAGGTGTGCGATTATGATTAATAATTTCTAGGGAGCAGATAAGGGGGTTATGATCCGATAGGATCCGGGGAAGTTTCATAGTCTGGCACTTGGATTTAATTGAATTAGAAATACAAAAAATAGTCCAATCTAGCATAGGAGAGATGAGGATTAGAAAAATATGTGAACCCAGGGTCAGCAGGGTTTGAGGTCTGAAAGCCGTCCACTAAGCCTTGAATACTACACATTTGACTTAATGTTTTAGAAACTTTCGGTTTACGACCAGTGTAATGCCAGTGTTCTTTTAGGGACCAGTTATTGGGGAGATTTATATTAAAATCCCCGCAAAGTATTAGAGGCAGGGGCCAGTGCATTAATTCATTTGAAATCTCTTCAAAAACTGAAGGCTCATCATAATTGCTACCATATATGGCACATAGCGAGAACTTTTGCCCGTCCCCAAATTGGCATTCTGTGACCGCCCAACGACCAAATTTATCAGCTTTAGAATGGTTAAATGTAAACCCACTTCCTTTAGCTAAAATGGCAACCCCTCTTACCCTGGCCCCTTGTGATGTAGCGCATATCAATCGGTATCCTAGTGTGTTTAAGATATGCAACTGTGACCCTTCAATGTGCGTCTCTTGTAGACAGACAATGTTTGTACCCCAAGTTTGAAGACCCACCGCCACCATCTGTCTTTTCTTAATATCATTCAGGCCGGAGACATTAATCTATAGAATTCTTAGCAAACCCATCTTATTATATTAAGGTAATCCAAATCCAAAACTGCCTCTTTTTTCTTTCTGTTTTCTTTTTTTTTGTTGATTTTTGTATATTTGACCTGTCTGACCGCCCCCCCGCCCCCTCCACCCCCTACCCCCCACCACCTATTGAGGTTACCTGGCAAGGCCAGGAGTGTGGCATCCTACACGCTGAGCCCCGCGAGCCGCCGAGCCCTCCCCCAACACCGCTTGAACCATAATTTACAACAAGAAAGAATATGAGATTTGGAGAAAAAGCCTTAAGTCCAAGGAGCAGTAACCCTATGCCAAAAACAAGAGAAAAAGAAAGAAAAGAAATAGAACCCCAAGAGAGTATATCGTTATTAAACATCAGCAGCGCACATCATATCAGAAGGGGAGTCAGCTGAGCCGCTGAGCCGCTGAGCCGTTGAGCCCAGCAAACCCAATGACAAGAAAAGCAGTGAATTAATATAACTATAATTAACACATTGTTGAAGAGCGTCCTCCTTGTAAAGAAAGGAGTTTTCATCAGTCACAATTCAAATTAGTTTTGTTTCGAAATCTGTTCAAGATATTTCTGCGCCTGGATTTCAGATATAAAGCTGCGTACGACTCCCTTGAAAATTATTTTCAGCCTGGCAGAGTTCTGCAGGTATACTTCAGCCCCTAATTTTTTAAATGGGTCAAAGAGCTGTCGAAGCCTCCACCTGCGCTCCACTGTGGCGTGAGCAAAATCTGGTCTAGTAAAGAATGTTATTCCCTCGAATGTTCGTTTCTTTATTGGTCGAGACAGATCAAAGAAGATTTGACGAAGGAGGAAGTTTCCAAAGAACAAGAGCATGGCGCGAGGATGCTGTGAGGGTGTTGTATGTTTGCCAGGAAAGAGAGGGAATCTATGAGCTCTTTCAACTTCCCTATCCAGATCCCAAGATTGTAGCTCAGGAAATGCCCCTCTCAATAAGCTGATCATAAACTTCCTGGGATCATCCTTCTCGGCCCCTTCAGGAATTCCCAAGAAGCGGAGATTGTTGCATCTCTGTCGATTTTCTTGCTCCTCCATTTTCCACATCAAATCCTTTACCACTACCTCATGTTCCTCTTGATGCTTCTGGAGTATAGACACCTCCTTTTCAAGCTGTTCCGTTCTTCCTTCCACCATAGCTATTCGATCCGCTATATCGGCACAGGTTTTACCAACCTTTCTAACCGCCCCTTGTAATTTTTTGGCTGCCATACGGGATCTTCGATTATCTGACTTAACTTCATCCTGGAAGCTTCTGATGGATTGTAGGATAACTGCTAGGGCAGGCTCGCCTTTTGGATCACCATTATCTCCCACTTGCTTGGTATCTTGGGGAATATTACTTGGCAGAGTTCCCTCCACCATGATGGCAGCTGGGTTTAGGGTTAGAGGAGTGTTGTTATAGTCCCATTTCAGTTCCCTAGCACTCTCGTTTCCAGATATATCAGCGCCTCTTAGTGCCTGGTCTCTACTTCTCCTTTTAAGTAGTTTCTTGATGCCTGTTTTTGTTCTCTGGGTATCAGTATTAGGACTACTATACCACTTCTTGTCCTCCTCCCTACTTGATGAAGAAATACTAATATCAGACATATCGGAGTCCTCTGTTAATGAGTAGAATTTATCTTGATTATTGGGGGTTTTTTGATTCCAACCTGTAAGTGTCTGATTGCCGTAAGATATGGGCGGGGGAAAAATGGTGCAGCCGGTAGTATCCTTAATATCACTAGGGTTGGGCATAGTAATTGTGCTATTGATGTCAATTGCTGCAGGAACCACTGGTACCTTAGTAAGGGCTATAGCTGCTTGATTAATGTCATCAGGGATAGGATTAGTAGGATTAATGGAGCCGGTTAAGGTGGTATGATCTTGCTTGTCAGTTAATACAGGGTTTGTAGGCCCACTTGCCACCGGAAAGCTACTGGAGATCAGAGGTTGTGGACCCGTAACTTCCTTAAATGTTCTGCCTTTTTTCCCCACAGAGCTAGAGGTTAGTTTTTTCTCTTGATGGTTCTTGCACCCAACATCAGCATCACCATCACCGTCACCCTTCTCACCCCGGTTTTTGGGTTTAGTACAGACATCATCAGTCCTCTTCCCTAGCCGAGTAGGTGCTAGTGAGGAGTTTGTATGTGTTGATTGAGTAGGTACCAGGGCGGGCTTTCCTTTGCCTATTCTCCCCCCCTTGCCTGTCATCCTTACTTGTACAATTCAAGAGGTGCATTGGTTGAGCTGGATGTGTTGCCTGGACCCGATAAACACAGTGCTGCTCCTGCGCCTTATTCCTGCTCTGTTCCCAGGACGAGTGTCACGCAGCTCCTGGGCAAGACTTCTCTGCTCCAAACCGCAATCGGACCGCCGGTGAAGCCGCCTTCTGCTCCCGCGCTGAACCAGGGTATCGTGCAGGTCGTCTCTCATCCGTGATCCTCGAGCCGCTGCGTCCTCACGGTAGGGATAGACTACAACAATGAAGCGGAGCGGGGTTAGGTTCGAAGTAAGCCCGCTTGCTTGTCGCATTTTCTTTTTCTTTTTCTTACTCAAGACTTTCTGTTATGATCCGTAATATGTAGTTGCTGCTGCTACAGTTGCTGCTGCCTGATACGATCACTACAAGCGCCTCCGCATCTCAAAGAGCCGTCTCGTCAGGGGAGACTCAGCGGAGCCTCCTCGCGGCGATGTCAGTCAGTCGCCATCTTCCTCCGGTTCATTGCCGGACTAGGAAAATTAAACTACCGTTCCCTTTCCATCTCCGCAATAGAAAATGAGGCGAAACAATTTGGAGATGTATCGGGATACTCACTGAATCAAGGGAAAACCCAGATCATGTTAAATAAGAAATGTGTGATGAGGGACTCGCAGGTGGTGGAAGAAGCCACTTATCTAGGAGTTACATCTGATATAGATCACCTGGTTAATACAAATTTGAAACCACTTACAATGGTAATTAAGAATGATCTACAACGTTTGGATAACCTACATCTCTCTATCATTGGCAGAGTTAATGTGATCAAAATGGTGTTCTTCCCTAAAATTCTTTATTTATTCAGAGCGATTTGCTTAGAATTTTCCTTACCCTGGCTTAAATCGATGGAAGGGATATTCTCTAGCTTTTTATGGGCTTATTCACAACCACGGCGGGCTTATAAATTCCTTACTCTCCAGAAGGATTGGGGTGGGCTAGCTTTGCCAAATTAACAGGCGTATTATTGGGCAACCATGCTATTATACAGTAAGGAACTGTTGCATAGTGATTCGGAAGGATCAGACACCCTATACGCCTTCTACTTTCCAACTACTCCTAGGTAGCGAGAGCAGAGGGTACTGGTGGAAACATCTTCATGACAGTTACCACAAAAAAGTTAAACATAAAACATTACTTAGTGGATTTAAGGTCTGGAAAATCGTTAGGAAACTGCTCTGGATTGGAAGACTGTCATTCTATACACCTATAAAAAACAACCCAGATCTGCCCGAAATTTTTAATGACAAATATATCCATAAATGGCATAATAAAGGATTTACCCATTTAGGCTGCTTTTTCTCCTCTACCGGGGTATATTCGTTTGAAGAATTAAAAAACAAATTTAACTTAGATTGGCGGGATTTTTTTAAATACTTGCAAATTAGAGATTTTTTGTTACAGAAAATAAGACAGACGGTGGGGATGGTTAAGTATAACATCAAGCTAGTAGACATACTGCTATCTGATATAAATAACACGATTGGTGGCATTTATTCTCACATTAATACTTTATTTCCTGATGATATGGAGAAAATTGCACAGAAATGGTTAGAGAAGGCTGAAATCGCCAATGAAGTGTTTAATTACGCTTATGAAATGTCTCAAACAATTTTAATGTCAACCAAACTTCAAGCACAATTTTTTAAAACCTGCTTCTTCCTATACTACACACCGGATAGAATCGCAAAATGGGGCAATGGCCCGAGTTCTTGCTGCCCTAGATGTATGCTTTATAAGGCCGACTATATACATATCTTTTCTACTTGTGCAGGACTAAAATTGGTCAAACAAGAGATAGGGAAATTTCTATCTACCATTTTGCATAACACTACTACTCTATCCAACGGGACTATTCTATTAGGGGCAATAGAACCTGGAAATTCCAGGGTTGGTCACAAACGTATCTTTATCGCCATGGCTGTTTTCAGGCTATGTATTGCCTCAGCATGGCGTGATAATTCTGCTCCCACTTTCCAACAATGGTTGGCCCGTTTTTTGGCCGTCGCTAATACCGAGTTGGTGTAACACTCAATAAGATACTTACATACTTCATTCCAGCTTTCCTGAGTATCTTACAAAGTGGCGACGAGCGCCAACACGGGAACCCACGTCGAATACAAGAGAAATTAACAAGAACTTTCAAATTTTAAGAAAATGATAAGAATATAATTGGAAGTCAAAGATCAACGGAAAAGTATGTACTTAAATCCATATTTGATTCGTGTAAAGGAATGAACAGCTGTATTAATTGAATTATATGACTAACCTGAAGAAAAGATTGTCAGAGACAACCTCGTGTGAGAAAAGGAAGACGCAGTGGAACTGAAGAATTACCTTCAGAGCTATGCTTTCTGTGACTTGCACGTGAAATTCGAGGGTAGCGTACAGAAAGGAAAATAATTCAAATTGTTAAGGAAAGTTCCACGTGTAAAAATACAACTAACCGCTACAGAAATTTGTTTTGGCGCATTGAACTTTGGTGAAGAAAATGTAGAATGCTGAACATTTACTGATGACGCTACCAGCGTTATTATACAATGCCAAAGAACTGTGTGTGTACATGACGAGAGAATTCCAGAAGAAAATGTTGGTGAAGCAACCGTCACTTCGACCTGTCAACTGTAATAACTAACAGCTGGTGTTATCGTCATCCGCAATCCTTCTGCTGACGTTGCGACGTTCGCTGGCTCACAACGTATCACAAACATCTTCTTTAACAAAAGTTAGTGGTCTAGCTTTTTCCACCCTACGTAAGCGCCATTTTGTGATTCTGACGCAACTGTCAGATACGCGATCGCAGCATGGACTTATCATCACGATCAATTCAACGGAGCCTTCATGTTCCAGACGAGTGAACGCATTTAAGATCGACTCACTGGGGAACAAGGATTGACCGATGATGGAGGAGTAGAGCTGCCCAGGGACTACGTGAATAGCACACTCGCCAGAAACAACACCGACTTCACCCTTCACCCACCTGGGGGTGGTTAAATAGATATTGCCAGGACATGTTTTTTGTTGCACTACAGAGGCTGCTACGGACTCCTTCACGCTTTTGCCGTCGCAGCGGCAACACCAGCGTCCGCTGCTAGACGGAGAACTTCAGTTACCAGGCACACCCGCAGCAGGGCAGGGCACCGGAAGTGGGGACACGGCATTTCGCGCCCGCTGGCGCTTGAAAAGTATCTCCACCCCGCGTCGCGGGACAGCGCGCGGGCAGCGCCGGGCTAAGCCCGGGCAAAGGGCGGGCCGATGTGTGGCTGTTAGGAGGCCGGAAGAGGTCGGGTCGGGCCACCCCCTTGAGCGGTGCGGGCTCTGCTACAACTGCAAGTACTTTACGTTTCTGCTTGAAGGAAACAGTTAGGCTAGTCTCGTTGCTTATTGTATCGTGATACTGTTACACTGTTATCATACAGGTCATATCCCTTAGCGTATTGTTAGTCATCGTTATCCACGCTATAGGAAACATATGTGATCTGGCCATCATTGGTATATCAGTGGTACTTATGGTCTTGGTGTTGGCTCTTTAAACTTGATATTCTACTGTTAATTATATCCTGTGATCAATTGTTGTAATTGTCAAATAACGTGATTCGTGTTTTGTCATGGCAAAAGCTAAAATCACAATGGATAACTATTTGGTTAAAAGAGTTAGCAAAATTAACAGTGAAAGAAGGAAATCGTTGGGTAAGGAGTCCTTCATAGATAATACGCAGCTGCCCCTAGATGTTGGTATTAATACTCCTGCCATAGTGGACCTTTCAATTGAAGCATCCTTAATGGAAAATTTGACTTATTCTCCCTTGGACGATGATAATGATGCTCAAAGTTGTGCTGTATTGGCGTCCCCAAAAGAGATTGTATCACCCCCTTCCCCCCGAGAAGAGTGGTTAGAAAATGTAGGAAGCTTCCAACCAAGAGGGGAAGTGTTCATCACAAACCATTGTCGGACCAATCTCAGAGAAGCACCGTGGTCCACACTGAGACCCCGTCCACTAATAAGGTTGAAAGCTCTGTTTTATCGGGGCTTATTGCTAAGATATTTGAGGAAAAATTAGCATTAACGATTAAACCTCTTGTGGAGAAAATTGAATTGTTGTCGAATGAGGTACTGAGACTGGGTGGTCTTTTAGATAAGTTGGAACAGCCCACAAATGCGCCTGAGGCACTAACACAACCTGTTCACTCTGTTCTGCTGCCTATACCTGAGGTTGGGAATTCCATCAGTTCTATCAGTTCTACGAGACTACCGCGACAAGTTGGCAGTAGTATTAGAATTAATTCAGTTCCATCTAGTAGTGAGGGGTCTAGAGCGTTAGTGCAAAAATCACACTGTGTCAATCTTCCACCAGCCTGTGAACCTTATGTCATCGTTCTTTCCAATGTTCCACCCCTTGACCAAGCAACACCTAATTTCCGTGAGGAAACTCACGATTCACTTAAACGGAAATCAGTTGCTTGGTTAAATAAAAACTGTGGCTTTCCTACAAACTTTTCTGATCAAATATTGTCCACTAGACGAGTCTGCTGGATAGGTAATACAAGGAAAACATGTAAGGGGGATTGTGTCATTATAAATTTTAGACACCCCCAACATGTTGCTACAGTCCTATTAAGAGCAGCATCTCTTATATCGGGGGAGAATGTTGTGGGTGTACAGTCTTTGGGTTATTTTTATAGACATTTAGACAGGCCAGTGCAAATTATGAACAGGGAAAGATTTATGTATACTGAAAGTCTGCCAATCTTTGGTATTCCAACGGAGAACAGATATACAGCACTGAGTTCACTAGATGCTAATGATTGACTCCCAAAGACCGACAAAAAATATATGATTTCAGTACCAGCATTAGTTAACCAGGCGAGGGGGACCCTTATATGTAGTGAAGTTCTTGTTTCACAAATTATAGTATCACCAAGGTCACTGGACGCGTCTGTAGACGAGTTGTCAAACACTGTCGGGATTTCGTGCGACCGGCTGGGCGAGTTAGCTGGAGCAGATATGGTTTTGAAGTCCCATCCAGTGTTAGAGGCATCAAGTTATATTAAAGATAATCACAAAGCGGAAGCAGTAAACTCTCTAGCCACACTTATGGAAGATACTATCAGCGATGATAATATATTAGGAAAATCTCCTCTATGTGTAAACGATAATTCTAATATTAGGTTGCTATCTTGGAATATTGCTGGCCTATCCAGGAACTTAAAGGATGTAGTATGGTGTTCATATATTGAAAACTATGACATTATCCTTTTACAAGAGACCTGGATGGTTGAAACCCCCCATAGATTAGGATATAAAACCTTTAACTCTAAAGCAATATCATCAATCAGAGGAAGGGCATCTGAGGGGTTGGTCATCTGGGTCAAAGTCACCTTGGAAATAGAGGTTAGTCAGCTATCCATCCCCTCCCCTGATTTGCTAGGTCTTAAAATTGTGACTAGTGGGAAAGGAGCTATCTACCTAATAAACATTTACAATAGACCGTATCCATCTAACAAGGAATCAAAGGTGGTAGAAATTCTGGATTCCGCTTTGGAAGATTTAGGACATAATGCCCATGTTTTAGTTTGTGGAGGTTTTAATTGTAAATATGAACCCATTCAGGGCCTAGATAGACTGTTTGATGAACAAGATGCTGCCAATGATATTATGCCCCTGGAGACCTCAAGTTTCGTTAAAAGTTCAATAGCTGCCACACAGATTTTACAGATGACTGTGTCACATGGCTTAAAAGCATGTAATGGCCGTTTTTTTTCAGATAGACCACCAGCTCCCACTTACTTTAAGGAAAACTCTAGGTCACACATAGATTTTGTAATGGCCTCTCGGAACCTATGGGGATCATTAATTGACTTTAAGATCGATTCCAGAACGGAGAGTGATCATTTTCCTCTCCAATTATGGCTAGACTCTGCTCCCTTTTTCCTTAGACCATATGTAGAAGGCCCATTAAACTCTCCAGCGGGGGAGTTACAGATATCTAATAATAGTGCTCTAAAATGGTCATATAACTTAGGTAAAAAAGAAGCGTTGTCCAACATTTATAACAAATTCAATGAAATCATCGGAACACCCCAGTTGCCCTCAATAGGAACACAGGGTGTTGTAGAATTACACCATAAATTGGTTGACGCCTTGACCCCCCTTCTGAGAAAAGTATATAAAAAAGAGGGAAATAGAAATAAGGAGCATTTAGAATTGGAAAATCAATGGTATAACCAAGACTGTAGAAAAGCAAAATCAAGGTTGATTCTTGCAGTAAAACATGGAAGTCAAATTGACATAAAAAGTGCAAGAACCACCAATAAAACCATTATGAACCAAGCAAAAAAAGCATGGGATGCTGATCTATGGGAGGATTTATTGGATGCAGCTAAGCTACATGATCAAAGTACGTTCTGGAATCTAATTGCCAAGGGAAACAAGAAGGGTAGATCACCTAAGGATATTTTGTTGGATGAAACCACTTGGTGTGATCACTTTTCTAAGCTTTACTCTAATAGTAAGGATAATTTGCCCCCTGATAATGTAGGACTAAATTTAGACAATAGTATTGTACCATTACATTTCAGCTTAGAAGAAACGAATCAGGCATTATTCGCTGTTAAAATGGGTAAAGCCCCTGGTCCCGACAAAATCCCTGGTGACCTACTGAAACATGATGTGGAGGTGTGGGGACCATACATAAACTTTTTAAGTAATTCAATTGTGGCTGGAACTCCGATCCCTGAATCATGGAAAGGGGCAGAAATTATAACAATTTTCAAAAAAGGTGATCGCCATGATCCTTGCAATTACCGCCCTATTAGTTTAATAGATGTTTTACAAAAAATCTTTGCCAGACATATTTTAAATAGGATTTTAGATTGGATTGAGGAGACAAAGATACTAACCAAATACCAAGCAGGTTTTAGATCTAAAATCAGCACAGTCGATCAGGTGTTCAGGTTTATGTGCATTTGCTGGAAATATACTAACTTTAGGAAGGGTAGTCTTTATGTGGCGTTTATGGACTTGAGGGCCGCCTTCGACCTTGTTCCTCGTAAGTTGTTGTGGTCTACGTTAAGGAACATGAAGGTCCCAGGTGAGCTACTTAATGAACTCATTAAGCTACATACAGGGAATTATGCTAAAATTAGATGGGGGAAGGCTGGTGAATTATCAAAAGCCATTTCTGTAGATCGAGGCGTACGCCAAGGCTGCGTTTTAGACCCCACACTTTTTTCGCTGTATGTTAATGACATTCCAAGCTACCCAAGGAATTGTGTCCATGACTCCCCGAAACTGGATGGAGAAATAATTACGTCTCTATTATTTGCTGACGATACTATTCTTATTTCTCAGACCCCGAGAGGTTTGCAAAATTTGGTTAACTCCTTCCAAAGTTATTGTGTGGAGAAGGGGTTAGAAATTAATCCAACTAAAACCAAATATATGGCTATAAATTAAAAAAAAACCCTCAGGAAAAATCTCTTCCTAGAGAACCGTATATTGGAACAGGTAGGAAGTTTCAACTATCTGGGTCTGACGCTGGATAGTAATTTAACTTGGAAAGGACAGCTGAATAAAAGCACATTATTGCTTAAACAAAATTCACTGCCCATCTTAAAAGTGCATGGCGCAAGCTATTCTAAAGCCATTTCTCCAGCACTTGAGGTATTTAAAGCTAAAGCCGAATCGGCAGCCCTCTATGGTGCTGAGGTATGGGGATATTGTAGTACCAATAAATTTGGGAAGGCAGAAAACAATTTTGTGCGTAGTCTACTTAAAATACCGATTAGAACCCCCGTTGTGCCCGTATTTTTGGATATTAATCTTAAAAGAACAAAGCACTTAGCATCATTGAGACCACTGTTGTATTGGGTTAGGGTTTGGATAACCCCAGAGCTGAGGGATTACAAGTTTGGCTTGATCGAACTAATTAAGATTGACGAGTACCTGAAAACCCCGTGGCTGAAGTATATATGTATGTGGTTTAAGAGATTAGGGCTTTTACATTTTTGGGAGGAGCCTCAGAATATGACTCAGCTCTCCAAAAAAATTCTAAAGGATACTTTCTGGTCTTATGTTACCGGTGAGCTAATCCTTGGATCTACGATTGGCACATTGACCCAGAAATTCCTAAATATAAAAGACACACCCAAATTTGAAGAATTTATGTATGAGATTGCCCCTTCACTAGCAAAATCACTATATTTGCAATTCAGGTACGGGTTTTACTGATCAGCGCTTACACATGTAGGTGGGTCGGGGAAAACGGTTCGGATCTGTGCACCTTGTGTTCATTAGGGGCCAGGGAAGATGATGTTCATCTACTCTTCTTCTGTCCGGCTTACAAGAAACCGAGGCTCTGTTGGATCAAACCCCTTAGTAAACACGTGGGGGTTAGGTCATACAGAGCAGCGGAGCGCATATTAAAATCTGACACCTCACAATTAGTGGTATTTGGTATAAGTAGATTTCTATTTAATGTGTATATTATTAGGGAACGGTCTGGTCATAAACTGTAATTGCAGGGGGGGGAATTTATTGATCTCCCCGCTTTATGGTATTATGACATCTAGTCTACCTCAGTTTTTAGATAGTGGTCTGGTTTTTAACTAATTTAATATTCTTATTTATATCTTATATTTGGTATTGCCTAATTCATGGAGATAAAATCACCTTATGTCTAGTGTATATAATTGTATATCATGGCTTTGTATGTAAATGTTCATTTACTGTTGCTTTTGGCTTTAATGGCTGTAAGCCGAAATAAAGTATTGACTGACTGACTGACTGACAATTTATAAATGTAAAGGCGTTAGGGTTAAACATTTGGTCCCCTCTAATTTTATGGCAACAGACTTCTGGCTCTCTGGACTGAATTGGTGGTTTAAAAGGTAATCAGCTTTGGATTCCTTAATATATATATCTTTTTCTTCTTTTCCGTCTTTCTCGATTAAAATGCACGATATATAAATGTATATATGTATGTACTCCTGTCTGTCCGGGAAGGGAGGTGGGTGGGGGGAGCTGGGGGAAATTAAGGTTGTTGTTAAAAAATTTGAATAAAGATACTTAAAAAAAAAAGGAACACGGTAACTTGTATATGGTGCTGGTAAGTGATCCGCAGCACTGCCAAAGGCAGTGCACCCAGGACATGCAGCAGACGTGCAAGGTATAGGTGGACGTGAATGGAGTCGACCATGTGTTCGGGCTGCCCTGCTATGCCTCAGTGGCTATGCTTGAAGCTACACTGGCTTGCCGTATGCCAGTCTTGTGGATAAAATGGCACAGCTTGGTGCAATGAGCCGGGTCTGTGTGCAATGGGTGCAGGGCAGGCTTGTGGTGGGAGTACATGTGAAGGCTATTTCACTCACGCTAACTATGATGAAGGACTTTTGAGTGTGGGATGTCCACTCGTTGTTCTCAAATCGGGCAGTGCGTAGTGTGGGAGACGGATGCAAATATTATTGCATCTGTCAGGGGGGGGCTGGCCACTTGCAAGTTCCTTCTCGGAGCAGCAGATGTGTTTAGCGCAACATAGCTCAGACAAAGAACCTTTGATCCTTACAGTAACTTCTACAGCTGCATTCATACAGGATGTGTACAAAGGCCGGTCATGGGTGTTGTGGGATGTCTGCGACCCTGGTCACCATGGATGCCCAGCACGTGGCACATGGGCAGGTTCACTGTGTGTTATGTTGCCAAACAGCTGCTCGTCCCTCCCACGAGCCCCCACACTTTTGTGCGCTGCGCTGTTGTATCCCATGCACTCCTACGGCACACCTTTGTAATGGCTGTTGGCGCATGTCCTGCGGGATTCCAATCACACTGTGACACTGCCGTTTGGAGGTGGCGCATGCCACTTTACAACATCGACTGCTGCGGCCCTTGTGGCGGCCACACCAGAACACAGAGACACACTTACCGCAATTCTTGCAGACGGACATATGTGAGACACCCTGTTCCTTTTGCCGCTTGTGCATGCAGGAGGATGCGTGCATTGCTACATCTCCAGGCTCACTGCCAATGCTGAGGTGACAAGGTACAAGGACAGCACACTGATGTTGCAGGGCCCGTGCCAACACAATGACCACATGGACATACTTGCACAGATGCGGGGGTCTGGCGGGGCGTTGGCGGTCCTGGGGTTGTTGCGATGAGCGTTATGGCCCTCATGGGTATCCGTGTATCATGCTCATTAACTCTATGGCACCTGTGGGTGCTCAGTTGTGGATCTTGGCTGTGTTCTATTTCATGCTGCAGGTAGTGGTCCTGCTTAACACCAGCAGAAAGCAGGTGTAAATCTCTGGTGCTAACACGGCTTATCGTCGGAATTTGTTTCACATCACAGTTTTTGCCTTTCGTTGTGAAAGTTGTGATGTGTTTTTTTCGTTTACAGAAAAAAAAATGAACTGGGCAGTGTACCCCGTCAAGTTCCAGCACCTGACCCACTATTCTCAATCAATATAAATACAATGAGATTTCTTCATTGATTTTGTGTGTACACTGTAAATGCACCCACTATCACAGGGCAATTCAATACAGGATTTTAGTATTTATAATAAATTGCAAAGGTGCACCTCATGTGTTTTTTCATGGTAAGGCCTACTCTGCAACTCATTATCAGCACTTTAATGCAACTACAGTTGAGCTAAATCTAACACACTATTCAGAAGCTGGTGCAAACTGAAGACATCACCAGTATTCCCGCGATAACTGCCCCAAAATTTAACACCATGGTGGACACCACCAAATAACAGTAATAAGAACGAGAAAGCGTCACACAGCACTTAACTAACAACCAAAAACTTTTTTGAATTTTGTTTTTTCAAAACTTTATTTTTTCTTAAACGTATATATAAAGAAAATTTAACAAAATGAACACAAAACAACAAGGCGGAAGACTCCTGTCGGGAGCATGAATGTGGACGACACACCCTGGAAATAAAGCACAAAATAAGGACGTGTGTAATGCGCATATCAAAGGAGCGAGACACAGAGAAGGAAAAAAAAGCCAGAGAGAAAAAGAGAGGGAAGGAAAGAAAGGGGGTGAGAAAGGGAGAAGGGAGATAGAGAAAGAGAAGGACAGGAAGGAAGAGAGTGAGAGAGAGAGTGAAGAGAGGAAAGTGATAGAGAGAGAGAGATACTGCCATCCCTGCGCATCCATGACCAAATAATTACCTGCTGCCACCGGAGTGTGTCAAAGCTCCGCGGCCCGGCAGATCTCACAGATGTCGCTGAGTCCTGAGTCATGAATGGCGGAGACCACATCAGCTTCTCCGTGGCCTGGCAGATCCCACACATGTCACTGAGTCCTGAGTCATCAATGGTGGAGACCACATCAGCTTTGGGTGCCGCTAACCCTGTGCAACGCAAGTCCGCGCCACATGGTGGTAGGCCCCTGATGGCCACATCAGTTTCGGGTGGCACTAACCCTGTGTAAGTCAAGTCCGTGCCACGTGGTAGTAGGTCCCTGACGGCCATACAGCTCAGGGTGCGACTAACCCTCTGCGCAACTTTTCATGGACTCTTTATGATTGGACTAGAGATGGGTGGAATTTACAAAATTCCAAAAATGTTAAAAATCTCCACAAACACGTGGAAATATCGCGAAGATGTGTAAGTTTTTTTCCCGCCCATTCACGGTATTTTCTGCGTGGTCGCGGCTCGCCAACTTACCCATGCGGTTCCTCGTGGGCGTGGCCATCTTGTTTTCACTTGTCTCGCGGTGCATGATCGTGAGAAGAAAGACGTGATCGCGCGATGCATGACGTTACTGCGGGCGCGAACTGTCGCGAGACAGTGCAAATGGCTACCAACAATCCAACATCTCGTGGAGAACGCGACCGGATTGGGAAAACTTGTCGGTGAACGCGGGGATTCAGGTAATGCGATCGCGCGCATGCGAGAATGTATTATTTTACAGCGTGAGCAAGAAACAAATTATCACTAAGCTGCGGAATGCGAAAATTTTGACATTTTCGCGCTTTCCTCGGAACGCGAAAATGCCAAATTATCGCAATTTCCGAGAACGGAACGGAATTTTGGCCCAGGCCTACTTGAGACCCATGATGCGTCCTCCATCCAGTCACCACCGGCAATAAAGGATGTGACGTTGTCGATGTATTATATTTGCATGGTCATATGGTCTGTGACGTATGTGCCGGATGGGTGTGGTATGTGTGCAAACCTGCCCTCAGGGAGTGGCCGTGACATGTTGACAACTGGAGCACTGAGCTGCACACCGACAGCGAGTACGCGTGCGTCATGTAGCTATGTGGGGGTGTGAAAATGTGTTTTCTCAATGGATTTTCCATAGGAAACTTTAGACAAAGCTACAGGTCAAACTGAATTACACCAAGTTTGGTAGGGAGGAAGGCCATGGTCCAGAAAGCGCGCTTTCTTGCATCGAGTGAAAATATAAAAGAAAGGTCCCGGGGGCAAATTAACATACCGGAGTTCTCTCTGTGTGAGATAACCCTTTCACGCTCCCTCTTCCCAACATCACCACTTCATAGCTATAGTGTTAGAAGCCAGTCCGTCGGGTCGCAGCTTTTAACCTTTGCGAGCTAGAATGCTGCTGTGCCTGTACCTCTGTGAGCTACTACGCTGCTGTTCCTTTGGGAGCGGACGGCTCATAGTACTGCGTCTGTGAGTCGACCGGATGGGCCGCAGTTGTCCCTCTGCGAGCCTGGGTGCGAACGGTTCATAAGTCACACTACATAAGCATTGAAAAGCTATTTTGTGATTCAGTCCGTCAGCTGGCATCTGTCCGAGGCATTTCTGAAAACATACCGGAGTTCTTTCTGTGAGAGATACCCCTTTCACATCAGCAGGTAACGCACCCTCTTCCCACATTACCAACATACCCACAACAACCTTCTTGGGCTCAGATTTATCCCTGTGCGGTTGGACAAACAAGAATCTTATTCATGTATAGATTTACATATAAAATATTTTATTTAAAGAAAACAACAACAAATAAAACTGAAGGGAGTCTGGTGCTGTGGTCCCTGTCATTCAGGACTCGGGACACATTTCCACATGTGGGATCGGCTTGTATTGAACAGGGTTAGTATCACCACGTGTCGTGCTTTGTGTTGTACAGGGTTAGTGGCACCACATGTCGCCGGTCTTGCATATGGAAGTATGCCTAATTGATAAAAGGGAGTATGCTGCTGATATCGCTGCCACGGACTTGGGGTCACTGCCATTCAAGACTCAGGGCACAGTTCCACATGTGGGATTGGCTTGTGTTAAACAGGGTTAGTGGCACCACGTGTCACTGGCCTTGCACATGGAAATATGTCTAACTGATCAAAGGGAGTATGCTGCTGTTGTCGCTGCCACGGACTTGGGGTCACTGCCATTCAGGACTCAGGACACAGTTCCACATGTGGGATGGGCTTGTGTTGAACAGGGTTAGTGGCACCACATGTTGCACCTTGTGTTGAACAGGGTTAGTGGCACCACGTGTCAAAAATTCGAATTGCAAGCTCTGTTGCCCGCAGTGTAGAGTGTTATTGAGTGTTTGTTGGCACTTGAAGATGAATTTGTTGATTGTACTAAAGCTATAACTGATATAAAAAAAGTTCTTGAAGCAAGGATACTAAAAGGATATTATGTAGGTTTTAGGCCTGTGATAGTTACTTGCCTAGTGAGCTCTGTAAATAATGAATGAAGATTTAATTTTAATTGTGAGCCCTACTGACCACAGTGTAGGCGTATCATGAAAAGATGAAATATGTATAGAATACACTGTTGAAGTGTATATGCCTGTGATGCTGCTTGGTGCGGATGGGCCACAGTGGGAGCTATGTCTGTTGCCTACTGCGTCATCTGCAATCGCGACTGTATCTGAATTGTGAGCCCTGCTGACCACAGTGTAGGCCAGAGGTAGCGGTGAGCAATGGCCCACAGCCACATGCATAGGTTGGTGGTCCCACCGGCCTGTGTAATTTAGGTCAGTGGCACCACGTGTCGCCGGGCTTCCATATGCAAATACCCGTCAGTAATCGCAGGGAGTCTGGTGTTGTGGTCGCTGCTAAAAAGTTGGGGCCACTGCCATTCAGGACTCAGGACACAGTTCCACATGTGGGATTGGCTTGTGTTGAACAGGGTTAGTGGCACCATGTGTCGCCGGCCTTGCATATGGAAATATGCCTAACTGATCAAAGGGAGTATGCTGCTGTTATCGCTGCCACAGACTTGGGGTCTCTGCCATTCAGGACTCAGGACACAGTTCCACATGTGGGATCAGCTTGTGTTGAACAGGGTTAGTGGCACCACGTGTCACCGGCCTTGCATATGGAAATATGCCTAACTGATCAAAGGGAGTATGCTGCTGTGGTTGCTGCCACGTACTTGGGGTCACTGCCATTCAGGACTCAGGACACAGATCCACATGTGGGATCAGCTTGTGTTGAACAGGGTTAGTGGCACCATGTGTCGCACCTTGTGTTGTACAGGGTTAGTGGCACCACGTGTCGCCAGCCTTGCATATGGAAATAGGCCTAACTGATCAAAGGGAGTCTGGTGCTGTGGTCGCTGCCATGGACTTGGGGTGCCTGCCATTCAGGACT
Organism: Triturus cristatus; assembly: GCF_964204655.1. Taxonomy (NCBI): domain Eukaryota; kingdom Metazoa; phylum Chordata; class Amphibia; order Caudata; family Salamandridae; genus Triturus; species Triturus cristatus. Next base: position 243,230,854 of record NC_140582.1, read on the forward strand.
CAGGACACAGTTCCTCATGTGGGATTGTTTGGCTTATGTTGAAAAGGGTTAGTGGCATCATGTGTCGCCGGCCTTGTATATGGAGGTATGCCTAACTGATCAAAGAGAGTATGCTGCTGTGGTCGCTGCCATGGACTTGGGGTCACTGCCATTCAGGACTCAGGACACAGTTCCACATGTGGGATTGGCTTATGTTGAACAGGGTTAGTGGCATCTCGTGTCGCCGGCTTTGCATATGGAAATATGTCTAACTGATCAAAAAGAGTAGGCTGCTGTGGTCGCTGCCACAGACTTGGGGTCACTGCCATTCAGGACTCAGGACATAGTTCCACATGTGGGATCAGCTTGTGTTGAACGGGTTTCGTGGCACCATGTGTCACGCCATGTGTTGTACAGGGTTATTGGCACCACGTGTCACCAGCCTTGCATATAGAAATATGCCTAACTGATGAAAGGGAGTCTGTTGCTGTGGTCGCTGCCACGGACTTTGGGTCACTGCCATTCAAGACTCGGGACACAGTTCCACATGTGGGATTGTTCGGTTTGTGTTGAACAGAGTTAGTGGCACCATGTGTTGCCGGCTTCTGTTGAACAGGGTTAGTGGCACCATGTGGTGCGGCTTGCGTTGAATTTTGCCGCAATAAGTCCATGTGGCGATGACTTGTGGTGCAGTGAGTTAGTGGCACCTGAAGCACTCAGCGTGTGCACACCCTGCGATGATGCGTGGTCCGGGCGGGCCTCACTGGTAGCAATGTCTTTACATGCTTTGAAAGAATCTTCATAGCAGTCAAATTCTCCAAGTAATTCCATTGCAGTCCTCCAAGGTTTGAAGAGTTGCAGAAGAGCTAAATAGAAAACTCTCTCTTATCTGGAGTATCACCGCATATTTCCCTTCATTTATTTTTTCTGTAACATTTGTTCTAAAACTATAATGTAGCTGTATTTCATACAGACATATGTTTTCCAGGTATGGACTTCTATTTGGATAGTATGCGAGGAGCAGTAATTGTGTTATCTGCAACATATTGTATGTCGATATTTGGATTCCACATCTTCAAAATTACTGGATTGTAATCATTAATATGCTTCGATTCTTGTGTTCTTTTTATATTAAAATTTTTTTTGGGTGATTTTCGAGTGATAGTATGCCTCACTGCTGACATTAAACTGTTCACTCTTCCTTGCGATGACTTATGGTGCACTGAGTTAGTAGTACCTTTGGTGCTCAGCGTGTAAGTACCCTGCGATGATGCATGGTCCGGGGGGGCCGCACTCGGAGCAATGTCTTTTGTCTATTGAATTCTGCCTCAAGTAAGACCACGTGTTGATGACTTGTGGTGCACTGAGTTAGTGGTACCTTTGGTGCTCAGCGTGTGCGCACCCTGGCATAATGCGTGGTCCGAGAGGGCCATACTGGGAGGAATGTATCTTGCCTACTGGACTGCTTCATCTGCAATCGTTACTCCATCTGAATTGTGATGCCTGCTGTCCGCAGTGTAGATCGAAGGCAGTAGTCTGTACAGACATAAGTCTGCGGTGCTGTGCCGCTGGGTTCGCAGGGGGCCTGTGTCGAGGAGACCCGCGGTCATGGCGGCAGCCTCATGGCAGGGTGAGGCCTGCCACTCTGGCACAGTCGTTGGTCTTCACAGTTCACAAGAGAACCACGCCCAGAGCCCTGGCCCATTTATTCACACTCCTACGCTGAAATGGCGTACGTCGGACCAGCCCACTCCGGTTATGCTTATGCTTACAGGGGGGGGACGATTCAGCTACATGACTGAGATCGTCCCTAGTGTTTGACGTAACACGGTCGAGTCCACTGTCCATAACACTACAAGCACCAGTAGTATTTGTGCAGATGGAGAGGTGTGTGTTCTGCATACTAAGATGTGTCCAGCACAACTTTGCATTGTGTGCATTGTTATTTATGGGTGAATTGCTTCCTTCACATATAGTTTGTTCACACCTGTCCCAATATTCAGCTATTGTGTGGCTGAGGGGCCATGCCGTTTTCGGAAAGTTCGCTGTCTTGTTTTGTGCTGCCTCGGTGGTGGGGGGGGGGTCCTGGGGGTGGTGGTGGGTGTTGTGGCGTTCTTGGGTGTCGGAGCTGCTTGATCAGTAGGTCTATGACATGTGTTGGTCTTCATATGTTGCTCTGGGCTGGGGTCCCTTTCATACTGTATGTAGTTGTTTAAATATTTAATAAACAAGAATACGTTAAATATTAAATAAAAAAATACAAAAGCAATTTTTAGGATATTAAAGTTACAAAATATAAAAAATTTTCAAAATATAATGAGAAAAACATAGGTCTTATGAACATTATAATTAGAAATTAGTATTTAAATAACCTTTGAAATTCACAAAAAAAATAGGTCTCAGGAAGATTAAAGTTAGAAATTAGTATTTAAAAAAAAATTCTAATTTACTGAAAAAAAGAATTGCCACATTTCCCAACATTGAGCTATTATATGGCTAAGGGACCATGCCGTTTTTGGAGGGTTCGCTGTCCTGTTCTGCACTGCCTTGGTGGTAGTAGGGAGAAAGGTTGTACGGGGGGAGGTCCTGAGGGTTGTGGCAGTGGTTGTTGTTCTTCTTGAGTGTCGTAAAAAACTATAGGTTAAATGAACATTAGAATTAGAAGTCAGCATTAAAAAAAAAAAAAATCACCGAAAAAAAATTGGTTTCAGGCACGTTATAGATAGAAATTAGCATTTAAGAAACCTTTGAAATTCACTGAAAAACCATAGGTTGAGCATTTAAAGGCACGTTATAGTTACTTGGACATTTGACTCATATAAAACCTGAGAAATTCGCCTATTATAGTTAGTTTAGCTAACTATACCTCGCGCGCCCGCAATGCACTGGTGATGACGTCACATATTACATCACTGACTGGCTAGAAGTGGCCCGGGAGGGCATCCCCCCTCCATAAAAATTAAAAAATATATGTGGACAAGCCCCAAGGGGTGGGGTCCCCGGGCCGGAATTGACCACAGGAGGGGGACCCACGCGGCCCCCTTCCCGTTTAGATATTTATTTATTTTTTAAAAAGGGGTCAGGCCCTGGGGAATGGGGTCCCCAGGGACCAAAAAAAGGAAAAAGAAGGGGGGCCACACAGCCCCCCTTCTAAAAAAAATAAAATTCAAAAAAGACCACGATCATGCCGGAGGCCCCACCCCCTCCCAACAACACTCTGCAAACGCACCCTGTGGCGCGTTTTAAATTGGGGAATTAATTCCCCTTCAATTCTGGGGGTCGTTGGGGGCCAACTAGCCCACCAGGTACCTCCAGTAAGCGCCACAGGGCTCCGTTGCAGAGAGGTGGTCCAGGCCACGCCCCTTTTTACACCTCTCTGCAACGCAGCTCTGTGGTGCTTACTGGAGGTACCTGGTGGGCTAGTTGGACCCCAGGGACCCTCAGGAATATAATGAGACTTAATCCTCCAACTTAAAAAGCGCCACAGGGCGCGTTTGCACAGTGGTGAAGGGAGGGGGCGGGGCCTGAGGTGACATGTGTGCAAACACACCCTGTGGCGCGTTTTAAATTGGGGAATTCATTCCTCTCCAATCCTGAGGGCCCCTGCGGGCCAACTAGCCCACCAGGTGCCTCCAGTAAGCGCCACAGGCCTGCGTTGCAGAGAGGTGATCCAGGCCAAGCCACTTTTTACACCTCTCTGCAGTGCAGCTATGTGGCGCTTACTGGAGGTACCTAGTGGGCTAGTTGAACCCCAGGGATCCTCAGGATTCATGGGGACTTTTTCCCCTAACTTAAAATGTGCCACGGGTGCGTTTGCACAATGGTGAAGGGAGGGGGTGGGGCCTGAGGTGACATGCGTGCAAACACGCCCTGTGGCGCGTTTTAAGTTGGAGAATAAATTCCTCTTCAATCCTGAGGGTCCCTGGGGGCCAACTAGCCCACCAGGTACCTCCAGTAAGCGCTACTGCTCTGCATTGCAGAGAGGTGGTCCAGGCCACGTCCCTTTTTACACCTCTCTGCAATGCAGCTCTGTGGCACTTTCTGGAGGTACCTGGTGGGCTAGTTGGACCTCAGGGACCCTCAGGATTCAAGGGGACTTAATTCCCCAACTTAAAATGCGCCACAGGGTGCGTTTGCACAGTGGTAAAGGGAGGGGGCGAGGCCTGAGGTGACATGTGTGCAAACATGCCCTATGGTGCGATTTAAGTTGGGGAATTAATTGCCCTTCAATCCTGAGGGCCCCTGGGGGCCAACTAGCCCACCGGGTACCTCCAGTAAGTGCCACAGGCCTGCGTTGCAGAGAGGTGGTCCAGGCCACGCCCCTTTTTACACCTCTCTGCAGCGAGTGCGCAATATTGAGCATGTGATCCACTTTTTCTGTGGAGTTTATACATACCCTGAAGTGGACAGAACCATTCCTGGGTCCCGGTACTCATTTGTGAGGATTGTGAAGCTGCTATAAATACTCACTCACTGAATTATAGATCTATACATGAATCCACTCACTCACCCATGCAGCCATTCATACACTCTCTCACGTACTAATACAGACACTGACGTATCCACACATTCATCCAGATAGCCACTCACACACTGAGTCAGTCACCCATAGAGCTACTCACACACCTACTCACTCACCCATACAGTCAATCAAACAGACACTTACTCATCCACACAGTTACACACACATCCACTTACTCATACATATAGCAACATGTACTCACTCACCTATACAATCACTGACACAAGCAGACACTCACCCATACAGTCACTCTCAAATTCACTCACTCACCCATACAGTCACTCATATATGCTATATCTCACCTATACTGACTTTTACATACCCAGTTCATCACCCATATACCACTGACACATCCACTCACTCACTAACACAGCCATACACACACTCACCCATACAGCCCCTCACAGACACACTCACTAAGCCACACAGCAACTGGCTGGCCCCTCACTCATCTGCACAGGCAGTCACACATCCCTTCACCCACCCACACAGACACTCATACAGGTACTCAGACAACCAATCGATCACTCATACAGCCACTCACATACCCACTCACACATCTATTCAGCTACTTACACACCAACTGACAGACTGATATAAACATTCACACAAACAGTCACTCACCCATACATTCACTGAGGGCCAGATGTAGTTAGAGAAATAGCAATTGCAAACTCAGAAATTCGCAAAATTTCCATGTTTGTGATTGCAATTCAGACATGCGACATGTAGGTATAAAAATACTGAACCGCTAAATACAGAATCGGTAAAAAATAGGGAAAACAGCTAGCGATTTGTTAAATAGTGATTATGCCACACCGACTCCCTATTTAATGAATCGCATATTAAGGAATCGCTAAACATATCGCAAATCAATGTACAAAAAGTCGCTAATGGCGAATATTGGAAAAAATAGCTATTTAAGAGTCGCAAATCAACACTGATTCAAAGCAGGTGGTAACCAGGTGCACAGCATATAAACAGCCCCAGAATGCATCGACGTGAACACAATGGCGGCCCTTTATGTCATTGCAAGGCGGATGCGGATGCAAACAGCAGCACAGAGTATCTGGAGACAAGAGCAATGGGTATACAGAGTGCGCATTACACTATTCCAACTCACAGAGGCAGAAATCCATGAGAGGAACAGGCTTCACCCAACCACCATCCTAGACCTGATACGGGACCTGCACCCACTCCTGGAGCACCAGACACCAAGGGCGCACGCAATACCTCCACATGTACAGGTCCTCTGTTGCCTGCCCCTACTAGCATCCGGCAGTTACCAGGGGGCAATAGCTGTGGCTGGTGTTGACTCACAGAGCTGCCTGACACGCTTCTTCAGCACATTCCTGGATGCCATGGTGCAAAGAATGCACCACTACATCTGGTTCCCCGGCACACAGGCAGAACTGCATAAGACGAAAATGGACTCTTATCAGAAGGCCCAGTTCCCACATGTAATAGGGTGCATTGATGGGACACATATACCAATCTGCCCCCCTCTGCTACTAAGTACATCTACAGAAACCACAAATAAACACATTCAATCAACGTACAGGTCATATGTGATGCGTCTCACATCATTACTGACATTGCCACTAAATTTCCTGGGAGCACACGATTCCTACATCTTCAGGAACAGTGGGATCTGTACCCGTCTTGCAGGGGGTGAATTTGGAGAAGGATACCTGCTAGGTAAATCTGTGTGACACACCCTGATGTAAACCTTTGATGTATCTATTGCTGTCTGTCAATAACCATACTTCCTTTAAAACCTAGGTGATAGCGCATATGCGGTGCGTGCATTCATCCTGACTCCATACCTCAACCCAACTACCCCAAGTGAAAGGAGATTTAATGTTGCCCATAAATCTACGCAGAATGTGGTGGAGCGTACATTCGGACTCCTGAAAAGCAGGTTCCGCTGCCTCCACAAAAGTGGAGGTGCACGGCAGTACCGGCCTCTGATCTGCTGCAAAATAATAGCTACTTGTGCCATGCTACATAACCTGGCCACAAAGAAGGGAACACCCGTGGAACTCACTAAATCAGAGGATGAGGGTGAGGATTGTCCACAGCCACAGCACAGCACTGCAGGTGTTGCAGCAGCACCAGATGGGAGACACAGACGGGCTGAGATCACACACAAATATTTCTGAGTAAGTAATGAGACAAAGCGAGAACTGCAATTGTGCAACTATGTTTTATTGACCTTCAGTCAGGCAATAGGACAGCACACCGCCGCACCATGAAGGCCTCACAGTGCCTCAACAACCCCTGCATGGCATAGATACTCTTCATGCAAATGTCCAAATCCCATCAATTGGTCAAATGGGTTACTTCACTCATCTCCCAATGCCAGGTGATGCCTGACATTTTCTGCGCCCACGCGCAGCACTGCTGTGTTAACTTGCCACACTGTCCTCTCTACAGGTCTGTCCTGCCGTTGATCCGTGCCTTGCACTACGCTTCCTGTACTCCTGTATTGGGGGCGTGATACTGCTGCGGCTTGTTGCCTCCTCACTTTCCCCCATCCCTCGATCCTGTGGCAGCAATTTGTGTGGTCTGGAGCACCTCCAAGGCACTGGTGATTGTGACCAACCCCCTTGTGACATCACGGCTGCATCTCTAGCTGCATGGCCTGCTAAGGACAGAGGTGGCATTGCAAAGCCGATTCACCTTCATATACCCATCCATGCTGTGTCTGTCCCTGCGCCTTGCCCCACGTTCGTTGTCCATTTTGCTGCACAACAGTCTTACAGCCTCTGCCATGTCCCACATGCCCTCAGCCACGGTGTTGTTAAGGCAGTATATGCCCTCCTTCATTTCCCGCAAGTTTTTGTTCATGGCCACCAACTGGCGTTGCATTAACCGCATTGTTTTACCTTGCAACCGCTGCACCTTCAACATCTTCCCCTCCAGACCTGCAAAAACACTGGACTCCTCTCCCTGTGCATTAGGACTATGTGCCCTTGGTCGGCATCGTTGGACACCTGTGTAGCCATGCTCAATGGGGGACTGTGCTCCTGGTGTCTGTTCAGCCTACTCCTGCATGGACTCTTGTGCTCCCATGCTCTCCTCCTCTGACCCCTCCATCTCCTTGAGGCTAGCCACTGTTTGCCTCCTGGCTCTCTGTGGTGGTGGTGGTGATGTGACCTCAGCAGGTGACAGGGCCTCCTCATCCTGGGTCCTGGTTTCCCTGGGTGCCTCTTCTATCTCCCCTTCTGCAGCCTGGCGTGCAGGTTCACCTGTGGATACAGAATGTCCTATTACTCACTTGCCTAGCAGCAATAGTGTATCAATAAATTACATGACTGCCAATCATATTGGCAGTCCCCTGCTTGCTTATTTACTGATGTGTGTGACTTGCATTTGGGTTCAGTGGACTAACTGATATGCTTTGTGTTAATTGGGACTACATCTCCCATGATGCATTGCTGTTTTTTGGCAAATCATGGACTGGAGTGGGATTCATAGTGGGTCCTTGGGGATTGGGGTTAGGGAGGGGGGCACATCATGCTGTGCATGCATCTTACCTTGTATGTTGGCTCCTCTGACTGAGCTGTCTGCGTCTCCGATGCCAATCACGCTCTCCGGCTGGAGGGTGGACTCCACCAATTCTTCCAAGGGAGTTGGTGCAGGCGCAGTAGATGTCCCGACACCTGTCTTGTTGGCTTGTTTGATCCGGTCAGCCACTCTCTCCTTGGCACGTTTGCGGAGGTCGTACCAGCGCTTCTTCAGCTCGTCTATCGAGCGCTGGGTGACACCAATGGAATTTATTTTTTCCTGGATCATAAGCCATATTTTTCTTTTTTGAGATTCTGGAACGTGCAGGGATCTTTTGCCGAAGAGCTGGTCGTCGTCCTTCACCACCTCCACAATTAGTACCTCCAACTCCCTCTCACTAAATTTGTGTTTTCTCTTCCTCTCTCCAGCCTCCTTTCCCTACTCCTGTGTGTCCATGGTTGTTTTGGGTGCCTGCAAGGTGGTTGCTGAGCTGCTCCTGGCTCTTTGGTTCTGCTCCATGCCTCTCCCACTGCTTCAGGCTCAGTGTAACAGCATGTGTCAGGCCATTTCCTGCTTGTGAGGTCATCAGGGTGCACCGCATTGGCTGATTAGCTAATTAGCGATTTTTAAGAATTGCGAATTCGCTAATGCCGATTCGGTAATGCGGATTCGGTAGTTATTTTAGCGATTATTACTGATTCGCTATTTTTTTGCGATTTGTTTTCTACATCGCACTTTGCGAGTTCTTAATAGCGATTCGGTAAAAATCGCTATTAAGAACTCGCTATTTGAGTTTTACCTACATCTGGCCCTGAGACACTTAATAACTCACTTATACAGTCAGTCATGCCCCCACTGAATCATACATATAGGTACTCATACACCCACTGATTCACCAATACACTTTGATATATATATTTAACACTCATAAACATTTTTAAAAAGACTCACATTCAGAAGATGATGTCATTTGAGATGTCATCAGTGATATCATCGGTGATGTAATATGTGAGGTCATAAGCAGTGCATTGCGGGGGCACAAGTTATAGTTATCTCAGCTAGCTAGAACTGCTGAATTTCACTGGTTTTGTTCAAGAGAAACCTGAGCCTATCAATAACGTCCCTGTACCCTTTGTTTTTTTTCAGTACATTTCTACATTTATAAAAAATTCCATTTCCGAACTATAAAATCCCTGTAACCTCTGTTTTTTTCTGGGAATTTTTAAGGTTTTTAAATGAAAATTACTAACTATACCGTCCCTGTAACCTTCATTTTTTTAGTGAATCTCTATGGTTTTGTGAGTAGTTATGGTGTTTGCAGAGTGGTGGAGAAAGAGGGCGGGCCACTGACCAGCTCTCAAGAATCCCACTGTATAGGACTTACAGAAAGTACCAAGAGGGCTTCTTGGTCCCCAAGGTCCCTCAGCATCCAAGAGGACTTCATTCCCCAGCCAGTAGTGTGCTAGGAGACAAGTATGCAGAGTGATGGAGAAAGGGGGAGTGCCCTCTGAGGACCTCTTAGCACTCCCACTGTGCGGGACTTAAGGTAACAGGAGGGGTTGTTCACCCCAAGAACCCTCAGTAGCCAAGGGGAGTTCATTCCCCAACTAGTAGTGCACCAGGAGGCATGTTTGCAGAGTGGTAGAGAATGGGGGCAGACCACGAAGACCTCTCAGCAATCCTGTGGTGCGGGACTTACTGAAGGTAATACGATGGGTAGGTGGCCCACAAGCACGTCCTTGGGGAACAACAACTCCTCCTGTTACCTCCAGTAAGTCCCACACAGACCGATTGCTTAGAGGTCTTTGGAGGCCACGCCCCCTTTCTGCACCACTCTGAATCTTGCATTTGCCTTTACCAAGGATATCATATTGTTTTTCAATGTGGAAGTGCTGAGAAAACACATTTTGATTGGCTTTGTGAAGTCCAGGAAGTTAGGATCATTTGTCCTTTACAGAAGTGGAGCTTCAACTGGGGCACCTGCTATGTTTATAATTGTGAGTGCTTTCTGTTGAGGTTTAATTTCCATGAAATGAGCATCAGGACCAGAAAGGAACATCACCTGCTCGTTTATCCAGGAAGTGTCCACATGTTTGCATAAAATGTGTACCTAGCTGGAGTAGTTTATGCTGGTTAACTATTAAGTGCAGCCTCGTTTCTGTACATGCCAGGTGCTTATTCGACATTATAGCTGCATATTGGTTTACAAGGAAATGCCTTCAACGACCTTCTATGCATTTTGGAAATGGGGTTGTTCGTCATGTGTCTTTATCCAGAAATCTGATAACATTAATCCTGCTATGCAGAACACAAGGAGACTACAAAGATCTCCACCAAACAATGGTACTTTGTCCTAACTATATGAAACAAACGCTTCTTTGCTTGCTAGAGATGTCCTCATTTTGTTGGGCCTTCAAGTATTTGGCATCATTTTCTTTGTCATCAGAAACAGATTTCTGCAGAAGTCTTTTCTTATTTTTATATTTGCCTGTGATGCGTAAGTTCCGCTACCACGGTGATTTGAGAAATCGGAATGATTTATTCACAAATTGTAATTAATAATTGTGATCAGCAATTTACAAATATAACATATAAAGTGAGAATTTCATAAAGAGTTTTATGGTTGAACACTGTTTTATTCTATTTCCCGTAATCGGGAATAAGTTGGCATTCAGGAGGACAAGACACTTTTGATTATTCTAGAAGCGAGGTCCCCACCCAGTTTTCTTTTTTCAGACTTCCAGGACTGAGGACTGGGTGGGTGGGTGGATCAGTGCCTCTATGGGTATGTTAATAGGTATGTGATTTACAGAACTGGTGAAAACCAGCTTAAAATTAGGGGTGGGCGGAATTTGCGAAATTCAATTTTGCAAACTATCGCGAAAATTTAAAAAATCTCCGCAAACACGCAGAAATATCGCTAAGACGTGGAAGTTTTTTTCCCGCCCTTTGCTGTATTTTCTGCGTGATCGCGGCTTGCCAACTTACCCATGCGGTTGCTCACAGGCGCGGCCATCTTGTTTTCACTTGTCCCACCCGCACACGCGATGCTTACTTCCTGTTCCGGGTCGCGCAATGCATGCTCGCGCCCATTCGCGGTACTTATTTCCTGTTCGGAACCGGTTTTACTTGTTCGCGCCGCTTTTTGCATGCTCGGGGAGAAAATATCGCGCGAACTTGCTCACGTGGTCGCAATGGGAGCGGCCATCTTGTTTTTCACTCTATTGCATGGTTCTGGGGACGGATTTCCAATCCTCCCTGTATCTTTCCAATCCTTTCTTTCAAGCCACTTTTTTTTAATCTTTTTTATTTATTATCTCTCTAACTATTTTTCTGCTTCTATATTTTTGGTTTTTGTCTACTTTCTTTTTGTTTTTAGCTACTTTTTCACTCTTTTTCTAGTGCCTGCTATTTATTTCCTTTACTTACTTTTTAAATTTTATTACCTTTTCTTTCCCGCCCATCTCTCTTTCCCCAGAACCATGTCAAAGGGTCGGGCTCGCCACAGCCAGAGGGGTGCAGGCACGGGCCTTATTTGGGGAGGTGGAGTTGGCTTCACTCATCTTCTTTGTGCAGCGCCACCTTCTCTCAACCCTGGCAGCAGGTGGCAGGCCTGGGTCCGGGTATGGGCTCCGGGAGCGTTGGCAGCGGTGGGGGAAGGTGCGCCGGGCAGTGTTGCGCTGCTCTGGGGTCCGGCGCACCCAGGCGCAGTTGACGCACCGGTGGTACGACATCCTGGACCGTGAGCAGGACCTGCTGGACCTGCTAGGAGTGGAGGTCCCGGGTCTTGGTGAGTAACTATTTAATTATTACTACTTTGTGTTCGTTCTTCTGCTCTGTGTTATATATTGCGAATAACTTTTTTTCTTCCAACAGCTAGAATGTTGCTGCTTACATTCCAGGTTCATTACGTTTAAAAGTCTTCTGTGATTGTTTTGACACAGGTGCTCCTCTGCGCTACTACTACTCTTACTTGTGTGCAACTTTGCGTTTGCGCTCGCTTAGCGTGATTATGTAAGAGTTTATTTTAGAGAAATTAAGTTACTTAATGCTATAGTGACTCTAGTCCTTACTTTGTCCTTTCACTAAGAGATTTTGGCGGAGTTATACTTAGGTTTAGTTACTTTGTATGAGTTTGTAATTTTTTAGTGGTATGCGTAATGCCCCCTCAGTTACGTCAGTGCTGCTAGTACGCCAGTCTTTATTAGCACCTTTTCTAGTTTGTTCAATGAGTGGTGGTAATAAGCTTAACCCTAGCAGAACATCAGCATCAATCAATCAACCCAAAATTTGGTGTATACAAAAAATGTAGTCATGTGTCCTCCATTTGACCATATGCATTGTTGAGGACTATAAGAAGTGGAAATGCATACTTAATGTACAATTGGCAAGCCTGGAATAGGTGGGCTAGGTCGGGTGGTACGTCGTACTTAGGCTTAGTTAGTATTCTGGAATCAGAATGGAAGAATGGATTACTGTTGATAAATAGTAAGTAGTCGATCCGCGAATCCCCCGATACTACTTGTTGACCAGATGAGATCGGTCAATTTAGTTATTGCAATTGTTGTTTACATAAATGTTTTTTGACCATTCTTTAAAAATATTTTATTTGTTTGACAACATCCATCAATGTTTGTCTCTTTCTTACATCTTTCCTGTTCAGCACCCAGGGACAGGCAGACAGGGAGTGGGACACAGTCGGCGGGAGAACACCACCAGGAGGACACCAACGAGGGCTCCTCTACTGGCCCTAGTAAGTCTTCTTGTTTTTAAAAATAATTCTTATTCCATAACTTTTACTGCACCATATTTTTCCCGAACTATTGTTTCAGTTTCCCAATGCTATTTTTTAGCAACAATTATCCTTCGATCTGTACTGTTTCAAAAATCTTGTTATCCCTGCCTCTGCTATGATGACTCTCTGTACTACTACCACTATCAGTCGTTCAGTACTGTAGTAACTAAGCTTGCCCAGTTGGCCACTCTTTATTTGAAAGGTTATAAATAAAACTCAGATTCACCAGTAGCTCTAGCCATTGAGTCCAGTCATTTGGGTCATCCTCTTGTACTACTTCTACTCTTATTGATCTTGAGTCTTTGTTAATCTTGAGGCTTTGACAATTCACACCAACAAATGCCCAACCAGATTTATTACTATTTTGTTATGATAGGACATACCACTACTGTTGTAGGGATTTTGCACAGACAGACCTTTGCACAAGAAAATAGGATGTTGGTGATGGTAGGTTCAACCTTCCTCACACACCTCAATCAGAAATTCAGAACCCACCACAATCCCCTGCCCGACTAGTTATAGTAGTGTCTTGTCATAACTATTAGCTCTCCGAACCCTCCCCCCAAGATACCCAACAAGTAGACAACCCAGAACATAACACACCCAACCTCTCAGTCGTGGAAGTAATGCACATGCACACCCTTCCTTTAATGTGCTCACTCGTGTAAGTCCACACCAAATACCACCAAGTCTATGTAAGTTCAAAATGTTTATTTTGAATTGACAAGCTCTGTACGTTGTTCTATTATAATGCAGCACCAACAGGAAAATCAATAACATTAAAACAATAAACATTGTTACACTTACTTACAGTTGGGAATTAAATCATGATTACTGAACAGTGGTGGAAGCACCACCATCCCCTAGGAATTTAGTTTATATAAATTTATAAATGAAGATCTCTGAGTGAAGGGACCCCTCACCTTAGAAGAACCTAGTACTGGTAGTTGTTGCATCATAAGCTCTGCAAAGCTCTGGTTCGTAGAAGGGAATCTTCCGTCTGTAATCCGAAAAATGAACTGGTGCACGTTAGTATTTTGCAAGCATTTCTCAGCTGTGCCAAAAAGTGTAGCATTTATGGATAAGCAATATGGACTAACAGTACACCAGTACTTCATAAAAAAGTGGCTTGTTAATGTGTTGGTTGACCGCTTGTATGCAGCGCGTAGACAGTAGTAGTGTGAAGTCATGTGGGCTCAAAGGTGTCTTATACAACAAGCTGCAAGGTAACATCACATGTGCAAAAATAAAAGACACAAAGGTAAAATGGTTGCATGGCTCGGGCTAACTAAGCAAATGCTAGAATGACCCTAGAGGGGACCATATATAACTACTAGTGTCTACTCTACTACTACCTGATTTGCACTAGTGATGTATGTGTTGTAACTTCCCCTTTTCCCCTCTTATTCCCCTTCGCTCCCCCCTTCCTTGCCCTCCTTGGTATTTCCCTACATTAGAACGTTGGAGAATGAAGCTCGCCTTAGAATGTTGTGAGCGTTTGTCTGTGAGCGGGCACTGGAGGATCCGGTCAATAAAGACAATCTTCTTTCAAGTTCGCCTTAGAGTCTATTCTTAACATTTTGGCGACGAGCTGTCTCACCGTGCTGGGGACGGTGGTGGATCCTTTCCCCAGTCTTCTTCTTGCCTGCTTACCTGCTGGGTCGTCTTCAGATTTTCACCTCCAGAACCCATTCTCCAGCCACTGTTGTTCTGCCTGTTGTTCGAGCCAGTTCCAGATTGGTGTGGTGATGGTCTTCATTCCCTGGTGAGCCTGCTCTATTTTAGAGACCCCGCATCTCACTGGGAACCTTCTAACTGGGATGTACTGCATCTTTCTTCGGGTGTGCAGCTCCGCAATTTGGTGGGTTTGTTCCATGTCCATCGGTCATTCCCCAGTGCGCTGTTTGTCTTCAACACTCCACAGCGCGACACCGCTCTGTTGAAGCCTTGTGGAAACTTCAACTTGTAGGTTGCTTGGCATTCTTACGAGTTCATTGACGAACTCTCAGTTGCTGCGGCGCTCTTCCTTGCACAACGCCACCTGGGAGTGCTGCTTTGCACGGTCCGCCCTATCTTCCAGTCACGGATCTTTGCTGCCAAGCTTCTCGGGGCTCTCCTGGGCCCTTTCTTCATTACTCTGCTCCGGCTGCCTCAGAGCGCTCTTTTCCTCTCAAGGCTCCCGATGCTTCTGTGTGGAGCGGACAATCCCGCCCCTCCCATGTGACTTTGGCCAAACTCTTCCCGCTTTCCCTTCAGCGACCAAGATGCCTCATTCCTCCCGACCACAAAGTTAGTCGTCCCTGCTATTGCCTGCCTGCATTTTCCGCTGACGGGCACAGCTTTAATAGCCTGCCGGCACCTCAGCGCTGCCTGGCACAGCTTCGGTCCTCTTCTATTGGCATCTGCATATTGGCATAGTTTCTTCAGGCACAGTTACCTCTGCAATTGCCTGCCTGCAAATTCTTTGACTGGCACAGTGTTATTAGCCTGCTGGCACCTCATCGCTGACAAGCACAGCTTCTGCTATTCTTTTAGTTACATTTGCATGATGACATGTTTTTTCTTCTGGGTTTTTTTTTGCCTCTTCACTCGTCTGATATACATTTTGCACTGTTTATTTTTTATCATCGTCATGTTACACTGGATTTGACTTCATCCAGCCATTGTATATCATTGTTGGCTTCTCGTTATTATTTGTGGTTTCTACTCCACTACTTTTATATTTTTCTCTTCTCGCTTTCTCTTTATTCTCTGCACTCTTTCTTAATTAATTCTTCCCGTACTCCTCATAGATCCTTCCTTTCATTATTCATTCTTCCTCTGCTTGTTATATTTTTCTATTCTTTCCTGCCTTATTATTATTATTATTATTTATTTTCGCCCTCCTCTCGTTTGCTTTCTCTTACAGTTATGTCTGCGTTTTCGATGTCACAACCTCCATCATTTCTTGATGAGGCAGGTGATCCCCTCATTCCATGGAAAAAGTGGGTACATTTATTTGAGTCTTATCTTATTGCATAGGTGGTGACAGGTTTTCTGCAGTACGCAAACAACATGTTCTCCTGCACAACTTAGGGAAGCATGGTAGAGAAATGTTTTATGACTTGCCTGATTCCGTATTCAATAATGCAAATATTGATGCTGAGGGGGAGGGAGATGTTCAATATGATGTGTATCAATTAACCTTAAAAAAATTGGAAGCTTAATTTGGTGAAAAAATTAATATTGTACTTGAGCGTCACAAGTTTTTTATGCGTGTTCAAGGAAAAAACAAAAAAGTGATTAATTATATAGCTGTATTAAGGGGTTTATCTTCAACTTGTGATTTTGGAACTTTGACAGAGTCTCTTATTAGGGATCAGCTTGTCAGATGCACTAGTGATAAGAAAATACAAGAAAGACTTTTGGCGGAAGCCCCAGATTTAAAACGCACCATTGACATTGCTAAGAGTATAGAACATACTGTATATTGTATGAATGAGATGAAAGAAGCAATTGAGGTCAAGCAAGTTTATGACGGTAATGTAAACAAAATATCTAACAGAGACACCAAACATAAAGTCCCACTTACGGATTCTGAGAAGCAATTTGTCAATGGGAATAGACTTAAATGCTACAGGTGTGGTAACCCTAACCATTTGGCAAACAATGTAAAGTGTCCGGCGAGAAGTGTCACTTGTAGTAAATGTAAAAAAAGGGGGCATTTCTCTAAAGTATGTCATGGTTCAAAAACAAATGTCACCCACATGATTACGAGTGAACCAGCCCCTCAAGTGCCTGGTGAAGACATTGTTTTCCAAGTATGTAACTTTTCTGAGTGTTGTAGCAATACGTACCCTAAATGTGAAATACTTATAGACAGCGTAATGTATGAGGTATTTGCCGACTCTTGCTCCCTATATACCCTCATCACTGAATCCGCTTTCCTTGCCAAGTCGGGAGATAAAAAATACAACCTATTGCCTCCAGACATCAAGCCAGGGGGGTACAACCAGGACCCCATACCCTTGGTTGGTATGCTGCTTATGCATATTGATTTCAAAGACAGATCAACGGTTGGTAAAGTTTACATCTCAAAGAATGGTTCGAATCTTCTAGGATGGAAACATCAGAAAGACTTAGGGATAAAACTGGACCCGAATGCTTCTGAACCAGTTTTCCTAGTGGATAGGTCGAACATTGGAGTGGAAATGTGTGAGAAGTTTCCAGAGGTGTTTACTGACAACCTTGGTCTGTTAAAGGGTTTTCTTCACAAAATTAAACTCAAAGCCAATTCCAAACCGGTGATCCACAAACCTAGATCTGTCCCTTTGCTTGTAAGGGAACCCCTAAAAAATGAACTTGATTGGTTAGAAGCTAGTAAAGTCATCGAAAGAATAGAAAGCTCTGAATGGTTGGCCCCCATTGTAGTAGCGGCCAAGGGTGGAGGCAAGGGCATTCGTTTATGTGTGGATCTCAGAGATGTAAATGCCAATATCTGGGTTGATAGACACCCTCTCCCCAACATTAATAAAATGCTTTCTGTCATACAAGGAGCTAAATTCTTTACGGTTTTAGACCTATCTTCTGCCTATCATCAGGTTGCTCTTCATCCTGAGTCAAAACCCCTTACATCCTTTATAACTCCGTGTGGAGCACACCAGTTCTCAAGATTGCCGTTTGGTCTAGCATCTGCTGCGGCAGTATTTCAACGCATAATGCAATACATATTACAGGGTCTAGATAAAGTACTTTGTTTCCAGGACGATATCCTGATTCATGATGTGTCAGCTTTGGAGCACAACAAAATTCTGGAAGCTGTTTTGACTAGACTCGGCAAGGCAGGTTTCACCACTCAAAGAGAAAAATGCAAAATTGGGGTGGAATCTGTTGTTTACCTTGGCCACACAATTTCAAGTGATGAAATCAAACCTAAATCCAACCTGGTAGACTCTGTTAAATTGGCTCCTGCTCCCACGAATAAAGAAGAACTTAAATCTTTTTTGGGTTTGGTTGAGTACATGTCCAAATTTGTCAAGAACTTTGCTGACCAAGTCCAACCCCTCAGAGAACTACTAAAAAAAGGAGTACAGTTTATGTGGAATCACCAGAGCCAACACGCTTTTACGCACATCAAGGAAGCCATCGCTGAAACGCCTGTTTTGAGTGCATTTGACCCTAACGCAAAAACCACCTTGACTACGGATGCCAGCATGTAGGGTTTGGGAGCTTTACTTACTCAGCGAACAAATGGTCAAGAAAAAGTAATAGCTTTTGCATCAAGAACATTAAAAGATGCCGAACTCAACTACTCCACAACAGAGAAAGAAGCCCTTGCATGTTACTGGGCCATAAATCACTTTAAATATTTTTTATGGGGGATTCCATTTTCATTGAAGACTGATCATAAACCACTGCTCCCTTTATTCACTACCAAACGTCTAGAATGTGCCACTCCACATATTTCTAAGTGGGCACTGGGTCTTCAAGGCTTTAACTAATCCATGATCTATGTGCCAGGAACTGAAAATCTAGTAGCCGATTGTCTTTCAAGGCTCCCATTGACCAATGAGAATCCTTCGTATAACCCACCTGATGAGACCATTCTCTCAGTCGAAATTCCAGCCATCAATAAAGATGGATGACCATGATCTCTCTTTGCTTAAGAACACAATTCGTAAGGGTTGGCCTGAAACCATAACAGACATACCAGAAGCCCTCCGCAAGTTCTGGTTTGTGAGAGAGGAATTGCCTATCGTAAAAGACCTTGTCTACAGGGGGAGTAGAGTCATTCCTCCAACTGATATGTATGAGCGCATTATCTAAATTGCACATGAGGGTCACCCTGGAAGGAACATGACGAAAAGCAAAATCAGACAAGACTATTGGTTTCCCAACATGGACTCCATAGTTGAGAACCGAGTAAAGAATTGTGTGGCTTGTGGAACCAGTGACAAAACCAAGGTCATCCGGAAATCCCCTCTTTTGCCTGTGTCAATCCCCAACAGGCCCTGGGACAAGTTGGGTCTGGATATAATTGGTCCTTTGAACCTTCTCAGGCATTCTCAAAGATTCATGTTCGTTCTTATTGATTATCATTCCCACTGGATTGTAACGAGATTTGTTTCCTTCATTTCTACCACATCTGTGATGGAATTCTTAAGAGAAGCTTTCTCGAAGGAAGGCATTCCTAGTACTATAATAACTGACAATGGTGTTCAATTCACTTCAGACGAAATGAAGCAGTTTATGACCATGCTATCCATTACACATCACAAATACCCGCTCTACTGTCCCAAAGCCAATGGTCTGGTGGAAAGGGCCAACAGGTTGTTAAAGGACACCATTCAACTTGCTTTGGTTACTCACGAACCGGTTGAAGATGCTGTTAGGAGAATGTTGTGGTCTTATCACACGACACCTAATGCAGTCACTGGGGTGTCCCCATTTATCTCTCTTAAGGGAAGGAACCCTGGTTCTAAACTCACACCCAATTGGCTTAATGGTGGAACTCCTGTATGGGTAGACAGAAATTCTGCTTTAAGACAAGTTGAGAAACACCAACTAGATTATAAGCACAGATATGACACTAAATGGGGTACATCTAACAAGAGTTGGAAAGAAGGTCAATGGGTGGTTGTCAAGAAACCCACGGTGTCCAGAGCCAAGATCTCCGTATTTTCAAAACCATTAAGGATAAGACGTGTACACAACAATACTGTAGTGTTGGAAGATGGTAGCACTTGGAGCATGGACAACATAGCTTGCTGTTCAAGAGTTATTGGTTCCACGTCTCCCAGTGGAGACTATCAAAACATTCCTTCCACCACAGGTTTTGATCCCAAGGTGTTATGGCAGCGCCGACCACCTATTTGGCAAACTGACTATAAAATTTAACTTTATGGATACTCCCTCTTTATGCTCAGGCACAGTTTATTGCAATTTTTCCTTTCTCTTTGTATCCATATTTCTGCTTGTTTGTTGCAATTATTTATTTTCTTGTGTATTTATTCCTTTGCTCAACCCTTAGTATTGGGGTACATAATTTTCTGTTGCACCCATTTTAGTTTTGTCCTCCTTTAGCAGGGAGGTGTGTTGTAACTTCCCCTTTTCTCCTCTTATTCCCCTTCGTCCCCCCCCTTCCTTGCCCTCCTTGGTATTTCCCTACCTTAGAACGTTGGAGAATGAAGCTCTCCTTAGAATGTTGTGAGCGTTTGTCTCTGAGCGGGCACTGCAGGATCCGGTCAATAAATACTCTCTTCCTTCAAGTTTGCCTTAGAGTCTATTCTTAACAGTATGTTATATACTATTAACTCATTTTTCAATCCTGCTACTGACCAATAGGGGAAGGTGTATCTGACGCCTAAAGAATGTGTAATGTTTTCTAGGTGCACTACCGACCACGACCACCATTGCCGGGGCCAGCGAAGGCGACTCAGAGGGAGAGGATGCGGCAGTTGCCGATACCGACGATGGAGCGGTAGGGGGAGTGCCAGCACCAGTGGCGGGCGGTGGTAAGTTAGATTCATAATCCTTAACTATTGCTGACATTACACTCACTGCAAGGGTGTACTATATGTATACTGTACTGTTGAGACTTAGGGCCCCATTAGGATGGTGGGCGGATTGCCCCCGCTGGGCCGGCGGTACTCACCGCCAAATCCGCAGGGGCAAACCTCCCGCCATCCCTGTAGAAAAAAGACCCCCGCCATATTACAATGGCTGGGGGGTCCGTGGCGGATAGAAACTGTCCGCCACTTTTCCGCACAGTTGACATGTCGACCGGGCGGAAAAGGGTTCAATATGGTGGCGGTGTCTGAACACATCGCCAGCCATATACTCTGCATTTTGGAATGCCTTTCTGTGGCGGCATTGCCAACACGGAAAGGCATGCGGAGTAAGCTTGGGGTGCCCGTTGCGGGCCCCCATGGAGTGTACCTATGCTATGGTACAACCCTGCCTTTCAAAGCACAACGTGGCAGGCTCCGCGCGGGGCCTGTCACGTTGTGCTTGGAAAAGCACAACATGTATTTTTAGAATTGCGGCGGGCGGTGCTTTTGGCACCGCCCACCACAATGTTAAAAAAATGGGATGCGCCCGCCACTGTGGCGGGGGCATCCTAATTGTCCCCACGGGACCCCTGCCCTTATGGTGGGTAGTCCCTTTTTAGCGTGAGGATGGCGGGCGGACAAAGTCTGCTCGCCATCCGATTTCCTAAGTAAGTAAGAGTTGTTGTGGACGTTTGAAGAGTGAAGACACCATTTAATTGGCATGGGGGCGGGAGTATTGAGTAACCAATGGCCTCATCTATCTGATTTCAACTCCGCTTTGAAAGTTTTATGGAGAAGACTAAAAGTCAGATCAGATCCCCTGGTGTTCAACTAAAAAGTGAAAGACGGGTGGAAGGAAGAAGGACAGGCGAGATTTAATAAATGTTATGTACTGTGCTTTATAGTGCTACCATGCCACTATGTGTATAATTGACTTGTCTTACTGTTTTTCTAAGAGTATATTTTACAATTGTCTTGTTTTTTTCTTTTTGATACACAGCTACTCCTTCCAAAGTTAATCGGAAGGAGTTGGCCGCCAAGGCACGGCGCTGCAAGCTGGAGGCAATCCAGCAGGAGTGCCCCGGGCCCCAGCCACCGCCCTCCAGCGGTACGGTGCCACCGTCTGGCAGCTGCCTGCCGCTGCAATACCATCTCTGGTGTCCCCCCACTGTGGCTGCAACTGCCGCGCTCTCAGGTGCCGCGTCGCCCGTCTAGAGGAACAGATGCGTGTCGTCCTGCAATCCCGCCCCACATCTTAGTCCCCGTCTTCTGCCCCTTTTTTAATTCTTGTTTGGGTGGGTGGGAATTGGGCGTTGGGGTTTTGGACATTTGGACTTTCTTATGGACATTGGTTGGGGTTAGGGGGGGTGGGTCAGCTTTTGTGTTTTGTTTTACATAGTTTATTTTTGTTAGGGTACATTAAATCTATATTTCTACGTTACATGCAATGTTGTTAATGTTTTGTAGGTGGGGTTACTGTTTTACATCACACTGTTTCCTTGCTGGTGCAGGTCCGCCCATAGCCAGTGTTTGATTTAAATAATTGGCTGACTGTGTAAGACACAAACAGATAGATGCGACACCCCTCACTGATTTATTTGTGCTACTAGTACTTTCAGTCTCTCTTCTAGTCTATGCATTCTTAATCTGGACTCAAAGGGTTGTGTGAATTCATTGAAAACATGTCCATTATTAATTATGCCTCCCCCAAACTTCTCTTACCTTTGCTTGATGTTTAACTTAGGCACAGCGATGGCTGCATGGTGAAGATGGTTTCCTTTTTCTAACATGCCATGATTGGTGGTAGTATAGTAGTAGTAGACACTGGCAGGGCAGCAGCATTTGCAAAAAAAGAACATGAGACAGTCAGTCGCCTTTGAGAGACTGTTTGAGGAGTAGTAGAATGAAGTACAGTACAGAACTTACCGAGCAACAATAATATGCTAAAATATTTTACATCAAAACATAATGGTGGTGGGGATAGCCTACTAGACAGAGTTACAAACTATAGTTGTGTCGAGTCACTTGACTAGGCCTACAACATAACAGCATAACAGTTAGTGCTGTGTATGAGGAATGACAACAAATCCAATCAATGCCGGCAATTAATGCTGAGGTATATGTTCCTTTGTTAAATAAAAATCACCTCTAAAATATACTGCTCATGGGTGGGCAAGCAGAAGAAGATCATCACCCGGCCTTGAAATTGAAGTACTGTTGCTTTCGCAACATCCGCCCCAGCAAGCATGTGACTAAGTATTGGTGTACATTTAATTTAGTCACACCTCGACAATAAGTCACACAGCTCGGGGAAAGAGAGTTAGGATTTTTTGAATGGAGGGAAAGGGGGTTTAGGGAAAGGTTTGACAGTGAAAAACAGTACGCATGGACAAACAAACGACAATCTTTGAAGACTACCATATCCATATCAATATGTTATGGGAGAAAAATGAAATGCATGCATGATGATGATTGATAAGGAGACCCGGATTACATGCACTTCTTGTTCTGTTTTTCCGGGCTTAATACTTTTACAGATAGCAAATAGAATTTTTAAATATTGGTAGGGATGAATCATAAACAAAGAGCAAACCTAATGATAAGAACAACAAGAACACACTGTTGTAAAGATTGTAGACAAAAAAATGAATCAAAATATTTAAAAGAAGATGAAAGTTGATACTGTTACTGTGTTATCCTGGTCAAAAATGTGGACTGGATTTGCATCTCGGCATTCCTCTTGGTCCTCTCGTCCATCAATCTTGGGTGTCGCCACTCGCCACTGCCCAGCTGGAAAAAAATGTAGATTTATTGGTAAGGTAAGTGTGCATTGTAATGTTTTCCCAAGTATAGGGCAAGGCCCGGCCTGTAATTGTAGATGGAAAAACAAAGGGGTTATTGAGAAACAAAGTTGAAACAAATGCACAAGTTATGACGTAGTGCAACAAGAACACTTTCCGAGGCAGCATGTATGCTTCATCTCTACTCTAGTCTGTTTCCAGCATTGACCTTCAACAACAACAGGACAGAGCAGGCCCACAGTGACAGGCCTGACGGCACGTTGCTTAGCACATCCTCCGTTTAGAGTACTTTTTTTTTTTAAAGAGTTGGACAAAGGCAAAGCACATATCCATTCCAAACATAGCATTTTACAATTTAAGTTAGTAAATCAATGCACCGCAGTCATCCCACCGCTACACTCGACTCCACTTCTACACAGACATTTGGGTCTGCTGTGGCTGTTGTTGACGTGTTTACCTTTAGGCTTTTATGCCACTCATGAAACGTCCTACTGACTTGTTATTATTCCATCAATCATCTCCGATACTTGTACTGATTGACTGTGAAGATCGGCCTGCAGTAGAAGTAAAATTTTGTTATTACACAACAAGAGTAGAAATATTATTGACTTGAGTCACTCTTTAGTGTGTACAGTAAGACCACTAGTACACTTTGACTTCACTTCGTGCACAACAAACAAATAACAAAAACACAAACACCAATCGCTCAGAGTCAGGTGTCAAATGCATGCCATTAATTTTCATTACCTGTTCCTTCTCATCTTAAGTTAACGGGCCGTCTTTTTCGCCATCATCATCATGGACGGTGCTGTTGTCAATCATACTCAGTGTGCAGATTGAGTCCCCTTCCTGTATTCAATCAAAACCAATGTATCAAGCTGCAGGAGAAGTACAAATTTCTTATTTGCAAGAAGGGGAAAATTCACCTTGAGTTACGTTTAGTGTGTACTGTAGAAAGATGATTAGTGCACAATGACATAACTTCATAAACAACAAACAACAACAAAATCACTCAGTCTGTGACTCTGCGTCCAATGCATGGCATCAATCATTACCTGTTCCATCTCATTTTCAGTTAATGGGCAGTCTCTCTCGGCTCTGAAAGGAGGATAGCTATAGTAGTCATCTGATTCATGCTCCACTTCTTTTGGCGGGACTAGGAAAGTTTTTATTTTTTCTTCTATTTTCCATCATCCAATCATCATTTATGAGGGCAATGGATTTAGGCGGGAGATTCAGTATGATGGAGTGGAGGATCTGGATTCGGAGGACTGTACTGTCAAATTGCATACACCTGAAACTTGTATATTGAAATAAGAAGAGTAAAAGACGGTGGTAATTGATTTGTTGTGATTCACAAGTTTGTAATCGGAACGACAGACACACAAATAAAGGGAAAAAAAGGGAGGAAGACAGTAAGTGCAAGCCTAATTGTCAGGGAAGTATAGCTCGTCCTCAAACTCTGGGGGTTCAGCCAGTAGTAGGTAATCATGTGACACACTACTTCCGTCACCTGAGCCGCTGTCCTCATCTTCCTCCCTTGCTTCATGTATTGTGTAATTCGATGGTATGAAGTGCTGATTCATTTTGATAATTGTTAACCTCGCCACATTTTTGGGCGAGAGACTGGTCCTTCTCACTGTTACAATGGAACCAGCAGCACTGAAAACCCGTTCGGAAGAGAAACTTGTGACAGGTCAAGCCAGATAGCTTATCTCCAGCCTGCTGAGCAGTGGCCATTCAGACCTTTTCCTATACCAATACTGCAATGGGTTTTGATCAATGTACACCTCTGTTGGGTCGTCCAGATAGGCCTGGACATTCCGCTCAATGTTCAGGGGTGCTGCTGCTAAGCTTTCGGGCTCTTTTCTCTGTGCATCAGCACTGTGCTTATTAATGCCTAACTGTACATACTAATCGTCTAACGATTCTACTGGGCCTCATGATCCATTTATTGTTGCTCTTGTCGATAGTGATGGTGAGCGTTGTGATCAAAATGCACTGCCCTCAGCCTCCGAAGTTGCACTTGATGCTGCATGCCCTGCTGCAGTACTTCTTGTGGGTTGATCTTGCGGGCTTTTAATTAGCAGCCGTTCATTTTCCAACGTACTCGCTGCCTCAGCTATCAAAGTTTTGTAGCCCGCAACATCAATCTCTGAAAAAGGAAAGAATGTCTTCAGTCCAAATTTTGCCCGTGGAGCCAGAATTGTGGCAGAAATGTAATGTTCTTGTGACAAAATGTTATTTTCTATTCTTGTATTTTCAGCTAAGCGATGGGCTAAGCTCTCCACCAAGTCATGGGCTTCCTTTTTGTCCTCTACACCTTTGTATGATTCAGACACCTTCTTCAGCTGATGCTCTAGCATTTGCAATAATGAGATAGCTTGGCCCATTGTACAGTCCTCCTTGCTGACTTCACGTGTGAAGACCTCAAAAGGATGAAGCATCTCAGTCAGGCATTTAACTAGGCCCCATTGCTCCATCTGAAGGGTCATGCCTTTCACAGTAGCATCCCCTCTTTGCAAGACATATTCATTGAGTGGCCTGTACTGCTCAAACAGACGATCAAGCATGTAATACGTTGAGCTTCAACGTGTTGCCACCTCCTGGATGAGTGCTTTGACTGGCATCCTATATTCATGTTGAATTATCCTCAGCTGCTTCCGAGCTTTAAAGGAATGGCTGAAATGAGTGCATATTCTTCGGCAGATGGCCAGTAAGTTGCTGACTATGGGTTCTTTTTTCAGAAAGTCTTGAACTATAATGTTTATGCAGTGCGCCAAACATGAAACCCTGAAATAGGAACCAAGATCCATGGCCTTAAGTACATTACTGCCATTGTCTGTGGCAACAAAACC
Source organism: Triturus cristatus (assembly GCF_964204655.1). Taxonomy (NCBI): domain Eukaryota; kingdom Metazoa; phylum Chordata; class Amphibia; order Caudata; family Salamandridae; genus Triturus; species Triturus cristatus. The sequence continues at coordinate 243,256,848 of NC_140582.1, forward strand.
AATAATAAGCCCTCTTGGGCGCAGCCATTCAAAAACCGTGCTACGAAACTCTTGCAAAATGTTTACAGCAGTATGAGATTTCTCCTTGGCGAACATGGCTACAGTTGCATGTTTCCGAGTGCCTTTAAAAATAGCAGCTGTGTCAACAGCTCCTCGTTCAGATAGCTTATTTCTAACCCCCACAAAAGAGACCCAGTGTGCAGTTATGCACATGTAATCTGTGGCTTGGCAACTGGTCCACATGTCTGTTGTCAGATGGATATTGTGAACAGCACTCTGCTGCAAAGCTTGTCCAACCAATTCCAGCACATCATGATGTAGTGCCGGAACAGCAATTTTTGCGAAATGGGACCGGCTGGGAACCTTCCATTTAGGGCAGATGGCTGACACAAATTCAAGGAAACCCACCCCTTCCACAAATGAAAAAGGGAGAAGGTCCAGCGCTAACATGTTAGCTAGCTTCGCATTGTACAACCGTGCCGTTGGGTGGTTGCGTTGGAACTGCCCCTCCAACCTAAGCATGCTCTCAATGGTAGACTGGATTACTTTCCTTTGTGGTGCTGTTGTTTTCATTATCCCACTTAGGCTCAACGACGCAGTTTGTCTCATTGCGGTACTCGGTCGCCTTGGTGTCTCAGCCTGACTCTGAGTATGGCTCTTACTGCGGTGCCACTCAGATGTTACTGAGGAGGTTGTGGCCGGTACCACTACCACTCGCCCCCTGATTCTTCCTGATCAACTTCAATGGGTTGAGTTTTTCTACTTTCTTTTAACTGAAGTAGGTGATTCTCCCACACGATAGTTGAGCATATAGCAAAGTTCTCCTCCTTGGTGTTAACAGAAAAGAAGTCCCAAACTGGGGAGGAGAACTTTCTGGCACTGCTGGATGTGCCTCTTTCAATACCAGATGAACTGCGGGTGTGCTTGGAATGTGACTCTGTGCAGCTACACTGTGACTTTTACTACCACTACCTACTAAGATGGTTAAGCTGGATGTAGGTCCCTGCCGGGCCTTGGAAAATATGGCAGCTGGAGGTAGTAGTGGTGTAACCTGTGTGGGTGATATCCGTGCTACATCCCACTCAGTAGCAGCCTTTCTGGATAGGGTGAGAATGTTGGTCTCCAATCCCTTTGGGGCGAGAGTGATGTGCGTGATGACTGGCTTGTTTTCATTAACATCACCCCCCTCTTCTACATCTACCTCCATAACTCTAAGTTTTTCTGGGACCTTCCTTTTCAGAAGCACTGTCTTGTGGCGTGCATCACTCTCAGACTGAGCTGGTGGCTGCCAAGTGGCATCACGATCATCAGAAGCGGTGCTTGAAGAAGAAGATGATGGACTAAGCCTCCTTTTCCTTGCTGGTGGTCTGGAAGACAATAGATCTTCCGAAACAGTGGTTTGCTCCACTTTGTCTGCAGGAAGCTCGATTTCCTGAAATGCCCCTACGTCAGGAGCAACAACTACTATGGTGGGCTGTTCTTGCGGCTGCTGCTGTTCTTGTTGCGGCTGCTGCTGTTCTTGTTGCAGCTGCTGCTGTTCTTGTTGCGACTGCTGCTGTTCTTGTTGCGGCTGCTGCTGTTCTTACACTTATCTGCTGAGTTTCCGCCTGCGTTGATTGTGTACTACTTTGCGATAATGACATTTCAACATCGCTGCTTGTTAGTAGACTGGCTACCTCTGCGACACTCAAGGCCTTGGGCCTAGGTTGGTGGGGTTGGACCGCTGGTGCTGAGGTGCTGCTCCCAGCTTGGTTCCCGTACAACGCTGCTGCAGGCGTAACTTTTTTGGTGCCAAAAAAAACATTGGCCGGCACACCAGTCGTGGTTAATGGCACTTCCAAAAGATATAGTCTAGCCATTTCTGAGACTTTGTCAACAATGGCTATGTTATACTACTGTGTACACACACTACACTCTCAGGAAGGATAGGAAAGATAATAAGAACCACCAAAATAAAAATGTAATGGAAGTGGGGTGAACCTTATTTGCCATTAATTTATTTGAGCATCTCATCATTCATGGAGCTGCTGCTGGCAAAGGGGGTGGATGGATGGAAGCAGTAAGCCAATAGGAAAACCATGCAGGCCTATATGGCAAAAGCAGGACACTAATAACTCCCAACACAAAAAAAGGCCACCAGCCACATGGACACTCAGAAATCACAAACAAGCAGGGGGCCTGGAAAACATCAGGAGCTGACAAAAGGCCTATAAAAGCCAGGCAAAGGATGCATGCTAAAGCACACTGCTTGGCCTTTTTAATGCAACAAAATGCAAATACGAAAATTCACAGGTCCCTAAAAGGTCTGCAGGGTGCATGCATTTCACACCAACACACACCAGACACACACAACCAAAGCATGTGTTTAAGACAACCAACATCAGAAAGCCCACCCCAAAAAAACACACTTGGCAACTCAATCCATTGCCATCCATGTCCTAAATGATGTCTACATTCAACAGACCACACAGAAACACTTGATTAATAAAGCTGTGGATACCTGCTCTGATCCTCCTGGATGAAAGCACGCCTGTTGGCAGACAAGGCCAGACAAGCTTGCAGGCCTAGGCTTCAAAATGGCCACCAGCCACATGGCCAGGCCCAACAATATCAGAAAGCCCACCCCAAAAAAACACACTTCCCAACTCAATCCAATGCCATCCATGCCCTAAATGATGTCTAAATTTAACAGACCACACAGAAACACTTGATTAATACAGCTGTGGCTACCTGCTCTGAGCCTACTGGATGAAAGCAGGCCTGGTGGCAGACAACAAGGCCAGACAACAGGCTTGCAGGCCTAGGCTAAAAAATGGCCACCGGCCACATGGGCAGGCCAAACAACATCATAAAGCCCACCCTAAAAAACACACTTCCCAACTAAATCCACTGCCATCCATGCCCTAAATGATGTCGACATTCAACAGACCACACAGAAAAACTTGATTAATAAAGCTGTGGCTACCTGCTCTGATCCTACTGGAGGAAAGCAGGCCTGTTGTCAGACAAGGCCAGACAAGTTTGCAGGCCTAGGCTTCAAAATGGCCACCAGCCACATAACCAGGCCCAACAACATCAGAAAGCCCACCCCAAAAAAACACACTTCCCAACGCAATCCAATGCCATCCATGCCCTAAAAGATGTCTAAATTCAACAGACCACAAAGAAACACTTGATTAATAAAGCTGTGGCTACCTGCTCTGATCCTACTGGATGAAAGCAGGCCTGTTGGCAGACAAGGCCAGGCAACCTTGCAGGCCTAGGCTTCAAAATGGCCCCCAGGCACATGGCCAGGCCCAACAACATCACAAAGGCCACCCCAAAAAAACGAACTTCCCAACTCAATCCAATGCCATCCATGCCCTAAATGATGTCTAAATGCAACAGACCACACAGAAACACTTGATTAATAAAGCTGTGGCTACCTGCTCTGATCCTACTGGATGAAAGCAGGCCTGTTGGCAGACAAGGCCAGGCAACCTTGCAGGCCTAGGCTTCAAAATGGCCCCCAGCCACATGGCCAGGCCCAACAACATCACAAAGGCCACCCCCATAAAACACACTTCCCCAACTCAATCCAATGCCATCCATGCCCTAAATGATGTCTAAATTCAACAGACCACACAGAAAACACTTGATTAAAAAAGCTGTGGCTACCTGCTCTGATCCTAGTGGATGAAAAAACAGGCCTGTTTGCAGACAAGGCCAGGCAAGCTTGCAGGCCTAGGCTTCAAAATGGCCACCAGCCACATGGCCAGGCCCAACAACATCAGAAAGGCCACCCCCAAAAAGCACACTTCCCCAACTCAATCCAATGCCATCCATGCCCTAAATGAAGTCTAAATTCAACAGACCACACAGAAAACACTTGATTAATAAAGCTGTGGCTACCTGCTCTGATCCTAGTGGATGAAAGCAGGCCTGTTGGCAGACAAGGCCAGGCAAGCTTGCAGGCCTAGGCTTCAAAATGGCCACCAGCCACATGGCCAGGCCCAACAACATCACAAAGGCCACCCCCAAAAAACACACGTCCCCAACTCAATCCAATGCCATCCATGCCCTAAATGATGTCTAAATTCAACAGACCACACAGAAAACACTTGATTAATAAAGCTGTGGCTACCTGCTCTGATCCTAGTGGATGAAAAAGCAGGCCTGTTGGCAGACAAGGCCAGGCAAGCTTGCAGGCCTAGGCTTCAAAATGGCCACCAGCCAGATGGCCAGGCCCAACAACATCACAAAGGCCACCCCCAAAAAACACACGTCCCCAACTCAATCCAATGCCATCCATGCCCTAAATGATGTCTAAATTCAACAGACCACACAGAAAACACTTGATTAATAAAGCTGTGGCTACCTGCTCTGATCCAAGTGGATGAAAAAGCAGGCCTGTTGGCAGACAAGGCCAGGCAAGCTTGCAGGCCAAGCCTTCAAAATGGCCACCAGCCACATGGCCAGGCCCAACAACATCACAAAGGCCACCCCCAAAACACAATTCCCCAACTCAATCCAATGCCATCCATGCCCTTAAATGATCCTTGAAAATAAAATAAATTAAAAAAACACTAAAGGAACAGTTGCTTCATCATGCACACACACACCCATAGGCTATGCCCATGCTGTTCGGGCCTACTACTGACTAGTACTACTCACAACATTTTTTAAAAAAAAGGAATAATGATAGTTACCAAAAATAAATTGTAGTTACAAGAACTGCAATGCCCCAAATCAAACAGACACAACAACCACTTAGTTGTAAAATATCCAAATCAAAAAATCCTCAAATCTAATTGCAATGATGCAAGAGTGATCTTTCCAGCTCAAAATCTAAAGGCAGAAGGAGCAGGAGATGGACAAAGATGGACAAAGCACTGGGAGGAGCCTGCTGGACAGGAACAGGAAGTTGGAGATTCTTGAGATTCTGTGGCACTTCCTCCCTCTCCCCACCTTTTTAAAAAAGGACTCCTTCCACAAAAAAGGACAGCCAAATGTCAATCTGAGGAGTTGTTTTCATCCAAATTATCATTTGCAGAAGGTTTCATGCTGCTAGAGCTGATATTCTTCTCCAAATTGAAAATTTTACATGTTCAAGTTCTCGAGCTTCACATTACTTCCGCCGGATGTCGATGGCTTGTCCAAAATGACTTGATCGCGTTCTCTCGCTCCCTGTCGCGTTGGATATGACGTGTTTGGGGTCTCTTGCTCCTTTTCGCGTTCGATATGACGTGCCCGCGTCCTCACGCTCTCGCTCGCGGTGGAGAATGACGTGTTCGAGATCTCAATCATCTCATACTCTCGTGGTGCATGATCGCGAGAAGAAAGACGTGATCACGCGACGAATGACGTGATCGCGCGACGAATGACGTTAATGCGAGACAGCGGAAATGGCTACCAACAATCAAACATCTCGTGGAGAACGCGACCGGATTGGGAAAACTTGTCGGCGAGCGCGGGGATTCAGGTGAGGCGACCGCGCGCACGCGAGAATGTATTTTTTTACAGCGTGAGCAAGAATTTTTTTCGGTAAGATGCGGATTGCGGAAATTTTGACATTTTCGTGCTCTCCGTGGAACGCGAAAATGTCAAATTATCGCAATTTCCGCGAGCGGAACGGAATTTTCGCCCAGGCCTACTTAAAATGCCAACTGAACCTGTCAATCAAACTGCATACACAGCCTCTGCAAATACAGGCAGGTCACACATTTAAAGGTCTACTAATCTGGATGACTGACTGAGAGTATTACTACTTCAGTATACATCTAAATAAGTGTATCAGTCCCTCTCTGGATATGCCGCTGGATGTGAAAGTAACTAAGTCACAATGTCTATTTGTCTATATAAGTGGCTGTATATATTACTTACTGTCGCTTTTACTGAATGTTTTTGTTTTAAATGTGTATGCAACTGCCTCTGTTACTGTTGCCTACATAGGTGCTGTATGGATATGTAATAAATATTTACATTCCTCTGTTTCTCTCCTACAGGCAAGGTAACTCTTTATAAATATGTATACAATTGCAGTATGGGTGAACAACTGCATATTTAACTATGTCTAGGGGTCTAAAACTACACATGTGAGTCAGTGAGGCCTTAAAATGCATGTAGGACCCTCTACGCGCTTACCACCCTGCCCTATGACTAACCTATACCCTACCTTAGTAAGTAGTACCTAGTAAAACAGAAGATTAAAGCTCAGCAAGGTGTTTTAATGGCAATTTGACCATGCAGTAAAACAACAGGCACACTCTACAGTTCCAGGACAACACATGATTAAAGGACTTTTCAAACACCTACTATCAAACCCAGACGCTCATATACTCAGTCACACACCCATGGACCACTCACACATATTCAAAAACCCACAAAAACACCCAAACACCTACTTACTGGTTCTCTCATATACTCACAAAACATTTGTTTATATCATACACACTATGAACTTCAGCTATACACATACCTTTAAAATCATATTTCTTTTTAAACTACACTGTAATTGACATACTTGTAAATTGAGTTGGTTGATCAGGTTTTTTTATGCTTTCAGTTAGACTGTAGGCTCAGTGTGAATATAAAAGCTAAACATAAGAATGGCACCACACTCAAACAAAGCAACCATTAATGGCAGCATTTGCAATTTTGCTCTCAGTGATACTTTCAAAGATAGCAAATCAAAGTGTCACTTTCCTATTTTAGTTGTCTTAACAAATTTTTAAATGGTCACTGTTTCCTAACCCTTTCTTGCACTCCAGGAAAGAAACCCAAGGTGGTAGATTTTTTCAATTTGTTTGCGATTTCTTCGCGACCGTCAGTGCAGCCCCCCCCATGTGACTGTGCGACAAACTTGCAAATAACTACAGGTGTCTCAAAACATGTTTAGCTTTGTACTCTTCATACTTTGCAACTGCCCGAATGTTTGTTACATACATGTCACTAAGATAATAAACCCTCCTTAATATATAAAGAGTGTAAATCACTATAATGTTAACGTTTAATGCTCTTCCACCCACACTCTCTTAGCACAGTTACCATAGCAACCACTCTTTAGAACACCCTCATGAACCAGTAGGTCACAAGCTCACAACACATTCTAGAAGCAACACATTACTTTTCAAATCAACTGCCGCAGGTGTGGTTGACTATTTGCAATTAAAAGCATATCCAAGATTACATTACATTTCTTTTCACCACAGCCAACCACAGATTTGCTTACTTTTTGCTAAAAATCACTACCTAATTTTAACTACCTGTATATTTACACCATCCAATCAAATATGTCCCTTTTGAAAAACAGGTCCTGTCCTCCATGTTAACTGCTTTTCATTTTGAGAACTGTCTCATTGTTCTCTAGCCTTCTCATCTGTGCTACTCTTCCTTGCCTTAAAAATGGTTAGAATGTGGATTGTGTGCCACAATTTTGTATTTTGGGCTAAGAGTATGATAGAAAGAGTGGTATTGACATGGACTTGGGTTTGTCTAATTACTTGGTTTGGCCAGAGAGGATTAAAGTAGCATCAATTGCTGCCTTTGGTAAAAAGCATTGCGAACTGCCAACACCCTCACCTCATTATAGTGCACTGTAGTGGCAATGACCTAGGTACACTTACACCTGGGGTAGGATGAAGTCCCCTTGGCTCCTGAGGGTCCTTGGGAGCCAACTAGCCCTCCTGTTACCTCCAGTAAGACCCACTCAGCTTGATTGCTGAGAGGTGGTCAGAGACCACACTCCTTTCCCCACCACTCTGCAAACGCACCTGCTGGTGTACTGCTGCTTGGGGGAAGAAGTCCACTTTAGTCCTGAGGCCCTCAGGAGGTCTGTAGACCTCATCCTCCACCAGCAGTGTGCCTGGAGGTGCATTTGCAGAGTGGTGAAGAAAGAGGGAGTGGCCTCTGACCACCTCTCAGCATTCCCACTGTATGGGGCTTATTGGAGGTATTAGGAGGTCTTGTTGGACCCTGAGGACCATCAGCAGCCAAGGGGGCTTCATCACCCAAACAACAATGGACCATGAGGCGTGTTTTACGGAGTAGTGGAAAAAGGGGGATGGGGCCTCAGTGATTTGCAGGCATTTTTTTATTCTTCCTATTTTTTAGGAAGGGGGAGCTGCATGGCCTCCATTTCCTAAACGATTTTGGGCCCCAGGGACCCCAATCCCCAGCCCCCCTCCTGGGCCCAACCATTCATTTTTTTTAACTAATGAAAGGAAGTGGGGCCGCGTGCTCCCCTTCCCTGGGCCATTTTCATCCCTGGGGATCACATCCCCGGGACCTGGCCCTTTTTATCTATATAATTAATTTTTTTAAAGGAAGGGGGTCTCACGGCCCCATCCTGAGGCCATTTTTGGTCCCTGCATGGGCATCTTGTGGGGGACCGCAGGGGGGATTGTCTTCTGCGGGAGCCAGCATTGCTTTTTACACCCAGGGAACTGCTGACATGCAGCTCCCTGGGAGTAAAAAAGCAAAGAGTGCTCCGCTTTTTACAAGCAAGAGCAAAATGTTCTTGCTTGTTCAAAGCGAAGAACACTTGTTTGCTATGGGATGGCGGGACTGCTCTCGCCATCCCATAGCAAACTTCAATGTCCCGGGCATGAGTACCCTGGAACATTGCTGTAGCCATGCAGGGCTCCTGGAGTGGGGCCATGTAAATGTAAATTGATACTTGTATAGCGCACTACTCACCGGCAAGGGTCTCAAGGCGCTTGTACGAATACCGCTGTGGAACCCATCCTGGCTTTCCCTGTGAGGTGTCCACTCCTGGGCACCCCCAAGGTGGAGGCCAGGCATCCTTAGCATTGTGGGGGCCGTTGTGGAGATTAAGCAAGCTATTGCCCAGAGTTGCAGAGTGGGACTCCATGATTGGAATAGGCACCGAGGCGAGAATTGTCAGGTCCGTGGAATTTTTTGAGCCCAAGACCCGCCGAGGCGGGGATTTGAACCCTGGTCCCAGGCCAGACCTCTGCATCAGGGTCTGCCGCTCTAACCATTGAGCCATACTTCTTCACACAAATGCAGCCATGCAGCCCCCCTTCCATCTTCTGCAGAGCCCCGGGGAGGTGAGGTTCCCCAGGCTCTGTGGGGGGCTAGAGTCTCCCATGCATTATAATTTGATGTAGCCCCATGGAGGTGGCGTCCCGCCAGGGCTGCTTGGGTGGCTGAAGCCCCCCCAAGCACTATAATTCAATTTAGCTCCAGGGAGGTGGCAGTCCCTGGGACTGTGGGGCCTGCACGGCCCCACACATTTCAGTAAATCAGCACTGGGAAGCTGGCAGTCCCCAGGGCTGCGGGGGGGCCCTCAGCCGCACAGGGCAACCCATCATTATTTTTTATTGCCCTCGGGACCTGGCGCACCTGGGGGCCTAAATTAAATGAAGCACTCTTCCTACTTTTTTTTCCTACTATTTATCTACCTGATTATCTATATTTTCTCCTCCGATACTATCTTCTTTTCTGTTCACTCCTTCTATTCCATTTATATATCCTACTGTCTTCTGTCAGACATGTTCTACAATGTTTTCCTAGAGGTACACTTGTTTTTTACTTGTTTTCTACTTATACATTTGAGTTGATGACATTTTGCAGACAGAGAGACAGTATGTGATTTTTCTCTTATTACAGAAGGAAAGGAAGAGACGATCAGAACTGATTTTTCAGCTTTTTGGCTCCTAATCCTCTTCTTTGCATCAGCTTACTACCTTGGATTTGTTATGTTTTCTTCATACAGCATGTATACTGGATGCATCATTCATTCCCACTATGGTGTTACCTTTTATTGCTTTGGACTATGATATGGACTTTCTACCAGCTATGATATTTATACACTTTGGATACCATGTTTCGAGCTATCTGTTTGCCCACTTTGGGAACGCAATGACCAATACAAACTGTATACACTGGGTATTTGGTTACAACTTGTGTGTCTCAGAGAGATGTCCACATCTCAGACACCGCTGTTGTGAATATACTGTTTATCAGATCAGATTTTGATTCTGAGCAACATTTCCTATGGTATTTTATCACAACATGAGCTTAATCGATATAATTTTTGATTATGAACTTTCATGGAGTCCAATTATCATGTCACTTTCATTTACGCAATGCATTCTCTGCTCCAGTTGTTTCCACTCCAATATGGCTGACATAGTTTCTGCAGCATTTGTGCTTTTGGAATGTAGTCCTTTTTCACTGTTTATTCTCATTTGTATATAAAGCACTTCGGTATATGCTTTCCAAGGCTGCTCGGCGGGCGAAATGCATCATGGATTTATGAAGGAATAAATCTTCGTATTCATTGAGAGCGCGCTTTATTCTGCTTTGTTCACGTATATATATATATATATATATATATATATTTATATAGGCTTGCATGTACAGCCAGAAAGTCAATAGCTACAGTACTAGCAAGGGACCCACAGCAAGGCGAAAAATGTATTGTTTGCTCAATTGCAATTCAAATTTCACAGTGTACTATTTGGAATGCCCATGCCGTAAACGGTATGTCGGCAGCACTATCCACCCCGCAAAGAAGAGCATTTTAGAACACATGCGCGCAATTGTGAAGAATGATCCAACATACCCAGTGGCACGCCATTTCGAGCTGGCACATAACAGTAACCGTGACTTGCTAAAATTCTTCTGTATAGATCAGGTCCCCAAACAGGAGAGAGGTGGGGACAGAGTCAGGAACCTCCGCAGAATGGAGTCAAAATACATAATTGACCTCGACACCATGGTACCAACAGGTTTGAATATTAAGGAGGAACTCTGGATCCATTTAGACCAATATTCTTGTCATTAAGCACCGGCTATGTGACTTTTTTTGTTTTGTTTTGTTTATCATTAATGAAAGTGGGACACGGGGGCTGTTTCCCCTTATAACTGCAATCGCTAAAAATCAGATCTTGTCCCCATGAGTATTTAACAAACTGGAATTTTCTGATGGTTGAACTATGTGGACCATTTATGCGATTTTTGCAGCCTTAACCAACCCTCTACGAGGGTTAGTATTTGCCCATTCAGGGCTTTATTGTTTGCTTGGACACCGAACAGGCCTAGTATTTTTTATCAATTAAAGGAGATGAAAGCATATTCTAAATCTTATAATGTGTAACAAAATGTAATATATTTATATATGTATGCATATCTTCTCAAATATATTGGTATATCGCTGGTTGATTTGTTTTAATACCTGCCCGATAATCAAGCACTGATTTTCTTGTATATAGACTTGGATATAAAAGTATTATTGCCGCAGACTTGCTAAAAGATGGCTGCTCTTATAGACATCAAACATGGCTAAATGAGTTTACTTGGGCCATCTTGGCTGTTCATGAAATTTGAAACTGTGCACTTTAAACTGGTGGCTTGTATAGTTGTTTACCGACCTAGAAGAAGGCGGCAACGTTGAAATGCGTCGTTGGTGCGGGAGAGGTTTCACAAAATAAATCACTGCAAAGAATTCCCGTGAGTGCTGTACTTCGGTTTGACCAGGATTGTCTACCCTTGTGGTAGCATTTACTATGATGATAAGCTGTTTTCCATGTTCTGCATATTGGCAATTGAGCACTATCACTTTAAATTGGGGAATTCAACCATTCAGCGTTGTCGTATGCACTGAATTTGGGTCCACTCGTTCTATCTCCACGAAGGAGATGCAAGCAGGCGAGCAAGCAGGCGAGGATTCCTTATATTTACCAGATTGGCTTCCTCAAGTGGACCCCCTCCCTTGAAGTTGGCTCCATGACAGCAAGCCCAGCTTCTGGAGGACCTAGTCAGAGACATCCCGGTGTCGGAGAGACCGGAGAACCCGGAAGCATTCAGCAAACGTTCCGGCAACGGAAACTACGGAAGCCCCCTGTGAACGCAACAGACGTGCCTTGCAAAGGCAGAGCAGTACGAGCAAAGCTCGACTTGCGGTGACTGCACGGAGGAGCGGAGCCATGTGAAGTGGCTGCATCGTCGGAGTCCACTGAGAGCAAGGTACTGGACATCGCGTATCAAAAATAGGTGGGGAGGTGTGCACTAGTTGTTACCCCTAACAGTATCAAACAAGTGGGGGGAGAGCAGTCCAAATGGTAGGAATCAAAGTCCCTCCAGAAGTATTTGGATGTAGGATAAATTCCTAGGGGGCTCCGTATTATGATCGCCCCTAGCTACGAGACACCGAACCCACGGATGATGCTGGAGTGGGCAGAGTGTAACTTGGAGTCCTCTTGCAAGCTGGTTCAAATACTGGTTAAATACGCTGAAAGCCATAGAGTGGATCTCCAAGTTAAAATCAACGCTCTGAATGACAAAATTAAGGTGCAGTGTGACCCACAACCAAGACAGAAGTTACATGATGAAATGATGGTCAGGTTGAACAGAGAGGAGGAAAAGATCAAACAAAGGAAAATGTATAAATTTAAAAGGGACAAGGAAGATTACGCCAATGGTCAAATCTTCACCTTTGCCTTTAAATAGGACTCATTTAGAAATGCTACAGTTAATAAACGGAAGCAACTGGCTCACCAAACAGATAAAAATGCACACCAGGCAGAGATAACATCAGCATCGGAGCTTAGCTCAGCCCTGGAAAGTAAATCAGAAACGGAAGCAATAGCAAGTCGGTCTGACCAAAGCACCATTAAATTAACATTGGCTGAAGAGCTTGATTACTCCAGGAGAAGCAGAAGGGAAATATTAAGGTCAAGAAACAATAGACTGGCAAAAAACGACGGACCCAGAGAAGAAGGGAAAGAAGGCAAGCTGCAAGAAAATATTGGCAGCAAGAGGCCGGCACGAGGGCGGGGGCCATGGAAACACAGATAGAGGTGATGTCAGAGTCCCCCATGACCCCCACAAGGGACCATACCATCATCAACTTGGCCAATGTTAACCTATATGCAGCAGAGCGGCAGCTGCTCTCATTGGGACTGTCTTTCTGTCCCGAGATCAGTTTTGATTACACTAAGACCAGGGCAGGTATTTACAAATTTATTAGAAAACTCAAGCTCAAGAAATTCCATCAGCTTCAAGCCCGCCCAAAAGAATCGGGAATGATTACACCAGCAAGTAGTACATCTAATTTAACGGTGGCACTTCTGGGTTTGCTGTGGGATCTACAAGATCTGGAGCAGGTCAAGGGGGCGGCAGGAGGGAGCAACACGGAGTGTGAGAACCAAGGAACCTCCCAAAGCATTGAGTCTCCATCAAATGAAACCTGTGCTAAACCAGATACTCCATTCAAAGTGAGATCCAAATTCATTCCGATTATGCCAATTGATTCACTGGATGTGTTTAATGAGCAAGTTGTGATGCAAGTGAAAAAATTGAACAATGAAATCAATAAAGCTAAAAGGAAAATCTTTAACCAGGAAAGAAAATATTACCAACTGATCGAAAAGCTTAAAAAAGAAAAACAAGTTGTGATCAGGAACTCTGATAAGGGGGGGAACATTGTGCTGTGGCCCCTGCAGGATTATATGGATGAGGCATCTTTTCAACTGAGCAATCCAGAATGCTACAGAAAAAGTTAATTTCAAAAGTTTATAAGCACACAGGACTTGGCATGGAAAAGCCTGGGCTTATTGAACGTAGAGGAATATAAATATTTAAAAAAAGAGCAACCAACAATTCCTGTAATCTATGTTATTCGTAAAGTACATAAGAGCATGCAGAAGCCACCAGGCAGGCCTATTATAGCAGAATGCGATGGGCTACTTGAAAACATGTCTATCTATATTGACTACTTCCTGACAGGAGCATGTAAAAAACTTGAAATCCTATGTGCAGGTTACCAGCGATTAATATAATGTAACTAATCTAGGACAACTTAAAAAATTAATACAAATTGCAAATCATATCACAAAAAAGCAGTTTATTAGGACCTAATAATCATTATAAAAAACTATAAAAATGACAGAACATTTGAGCTACATTGGAAACCACCTTAATAATAACGATGTGTTCACAGAACTATCTTGCTACATCAATTGCAATCTAAAATTTTGTTCCGTTATAGATCATGTACATTAATATGAACAATAGAATGCAGCATGAATGTGTGATGTATGATTGCTAGCTAGAATGTTGTGTTTTTGTTAATCTCTGTAATCTTAGTCCTCTTTTTATATTTTTTATAATGATTATTAAGTCCTAATAAACTGCTTTTTGTATTATACTAGCTTCCAGTGTCACTATTGTCTATTTGTGATATGTTTTGAGATTTGTATTAATTTTTCGGGATACCTTCAATGGGCAAATCTTTGAAATAGGACCACTAGCAAGGTCGATATTGTCATTTCAAATTGTGTGCTTAACGAATGACACATGTACATTAGAACATGTTTGTGATGACATTGTTCGGATACGCTAATCTTGTGTAATATAACTATGCAAAAGAGCAGGTGCTAATGAATATGCACCACAACTAATCAGTTACATCCCGAAACGTAATCATAACGTAGGGATTGTTACCTGTGATCAACTGTATACAATTGTCCCACTCCAACATGGCGCCCACAGGTGCTCTTGTGAGTCCCATTTCGATGGCTATGTTGATATCGGAATAGTATGTATCTGTCGAGCGTTGTGCACAATGGTGTGTGAGCAAGCCCCTAGAGGGTGAAACACGTAACGTTGGGTTTATGATGTCAATAAACCCCCTTTGAAAAATCCTTGGTTTGCGGTGTAATCCTTTCTAAGGATCCAAGTGCACGAGTGGAACTCCGTTCAGTGTCAAGATTATTTACCGGCATGCTCCACCAGCTTCGTGCCACCCCTCAATGGGCTACGTTCTCCGTCAGGAGTAATTCTTTGTTCGGATTTCAATGGGGAGAGCGACGGCCGGCCGCTACAAGAAGGAACTGCTGAATATCCCGTTCCCATCCGGAGGACCCGACTTCATGCTATCCCAGAAGCGGGATACACCATGAGGTAAGTACAAAGGGTCAGAGGCGGGAGGATTTCTCCGGGATTACTCTGTGACTTCGTCGCGAGTGCCGCTTACTTTCCTCCTTGTATCTTTAATTTTCCTTGTGTGGTTCGGACACAACGCAAACATTATATTTACGCATTGAAATGTGTGTAATACAAAAGGGTAAAGGGAGGAACCGTCAGTGTTAGAATATCATTTGATCATTATTGCACGATATTATGGACTCCAGCAACACGTTTTATACACAAAAAAGCTAACAAGCAGTAACTTTAAGTTGTTATTTGTGTTACAACGTGGGCACTTATTTTAGATTGCCATGAAACATCAGTAACATAAAACTTAGCTGGACAATTACGGTTCCTGCCGATCCACAGAGGATGTTGTATAACTATTCCCAATGGCATACGGGCAGTAAATAGCACAAAGGAAGGTGCCGATACACGAACGCCTTGGGATATAGAACTTGGTCGTTGGGATCATTTATCTTGAATCCAACAAACAAAGCAACAAGATACAAAATGAGAGTAAGGTAATACGAATTATCAAAATTCCTTATTAAAGAGGCACCTGCGAATAAAACAATTGTGGCAAGGGGAACCCTGTACAAAGACAGGGGGATCAAAAGACTGGATATTACCAAAATCAAGGATTCGTTCACTTGAGCGTTCCGAACACCAAGATGGAGGACGAAGAAGAACGCAGGACAGCAGCACAAGCATTATTTGCGAGAGCACCAGGGATAGGTCGTAACCTCTCCATCACCACCACACGAACTGAATCCACCATTATGGATACACTCAGGAAATATAAGAAGCTACACAAACAAGAGATTGCTAAGTGGTGGGAAGTGACATCATTGCAAGATTATCTAGATAAGGGAATGGTTCCCCGTGGCTTGAGGATTTATATCACTCCTTCTTACGACTCGCCAGAACCACATATGCTAGAAGAATGGTCGGCAAATTCCGCCAATAGTTCAAACAACATGCTGAAAATTCTGGTCAAATTTGCATGGTCAGATAGGGAGAATATTAAAAAAGAAATTGGACGTATGAAAGAAGTATTAAACGTTCATCCGGAACAAGAACTGATATTAAAGTTTGTGGAGGAAATGAGAAAACGATTAAGAATGGTTGAAGACGACATCAAAGCTAGAAAACAACGGAAACTCCATCGCAACTGTGGTGCCTACGAGTCGGGCAGAATTTTAACTCACAGTAGAAAATACGATCATTTATATGAGAAAGAAAAGAACAACGTGCCAACCAACACAACTCAACAAACGGAACAGGAAGAGGAGATTGCATATTCCAGTGATACTAACACCGAAGGATCAGAACAGACACCAACATCAGAAGGATCACTATCAGAGGGTGATATCATAACTCGCCCAACAACTTTTTTAGACAAGTACAGGCTCATGAGACGGAGCCGCCAAACATCGAAAATAAATCCACAGACGAATCAGAAAGAGGATACCCCAACAAGAAGGGGAAGGGGGAGAGGAAGAGCAAAAGGACCAAGAGGAAGAGGCGGAAGAGGATCCTACAGAGGAGATAGAAAAGAGAACAACTCGGAGCAAGTGGGAAGAAAACAGACACGCTCCAAGACCAACTTGTAATGGATGAGAGCATGGTAAACCAAACTATTATCAATCTCTCTACCAAAAACATTAGTAATAAAGACAAAAGGACCC
Organism: Triturus cristatus; assembly: GCF_964204655.1. Lineage (NCBI taxonomy): Eukaryota > Metazoa > Chordata > Amphibia > Caudata > Salamandridae > Triturus > Triturus cristatus. Next base: position 243,273,455 of record NC_140582.1, read on the forward strand.
TCTGTTTAGGACTTTCGTTCTGTCCAGCAGTCCCTATGGACTATGTTAGTGATAGGATTGATGTTTTTAAGTTTTGCAGAAAGTTAAAATTAAAAAAATGGCACAAACTCAAACCTGCAAGGAGCAGGAGCAATATACAAGGGGGCAGATCAGTGCCAGATGAGGAGTTAACAATAGGGGATATCGACCTGTTAGTGGCACTACATGAGTTACAAAACAACATCGTTGAGCCAAATACCAATACTGATGCCAATCGCATCTTGGATGAAAAGGAAATTAGGCATGATGCATCTGCTGTCTCAAGCTTCAAACCCAATTTTACTTTCTCCCCAACTATGGGTCATGATAATATAGATACCTTCCAAGAGCAGGTGGGCCAGGACTTACTAAAATTCAGACAACAAAATTGGGCTAAGAAAATGAGAAATTTCAAACACAATATAACTTTATCACAGCGAAAATCTGTACAAGAACTAGCCAAGGATGAAAGCATTGTCATTCGACCCGCAGATAAAGGGGGAAATATTGTCATTCTCTCTAGAGATATGTATATAACGGAGGCAACAATACAACTTAATGACACTAATACATACACCAAATCGAATAGGCTCGATTACAACAGCAGCATCTTGCAGATTTGGGAGTAATTGAGTGAGTGGAAGGGTAAGGGTTTGATAGAATGGGAAGAATATTGCTACTTTAAAAAAGATTTTCCTATCCTCCCAGTGATGTACTTACTTCCCAAAATACACAAAAACAAAGTTAATCCCCCTGGAAGACCTAGTATCTCCTCCAGAGGTTGTGTGCTGGAAAATCTATCCTGCTATGCTGATCATTTTTTGAGGGAGTTTGTAATCACCTTACCCTCATATGTCAAAGACACGAAAGACTTTCTGGCAAAAATTTATGATCTAGAATGGAAAGCAGATTTTGTGTTAGTCACCATGGATGTGAATTCCCTCTACACAATCATTAATCATGAGCAAGGTATAGAGGCATGCACAAGATTTCTCAAGCGCAGACATGTAAGATATAGGGAACATACACAGATGATACTTGATATCATCAGATTTTGTCTGACAAACAACTTTTTTATGTTTGATGATGCGATTTTCAAACAATCCCTCGGTACTGCGATGGGAACCAGCTTTGCACCTAGTTTTGCTAATTTGTTTATGGGTGCATGGGAAGAGGACATCAGAAGGGAAGCAAGTCTTCAACAGGATTTCAAAAAGGTCAAACTCTGGTTACGATATATTGACGACCTGTTTGTTATCTGGAAAGGTAACAAACAGGAAGTACAAAACTTTATCACTAAACTTAACCAGAATACTATTAATTTAACCCTGACATGCACGGTTAGCGAACGAAAGGTAGAATATCTTGACACCTGTGTGGAAATTGTAAATAACAAAATGATAACAACTTTGTTTCGCAAAGCAACGGCAGGTAATACCTTACTTCACGCCCTTAGCAGTCACCCAAATACACTTAAATGGAGCATCCCCTATGGGGAATTGCTCAGAGCAAAAAGAAACTGTAGTACCGTGGAAGGTTTTCTGAAAGAACAAACCATTATGATACAGAGATTCAAAGACAGAGGTTATCCCATTTGGGTACTCAAAAAAGCCGTGGAGAGAGTAAAAATGATAAATAGAGACAAGATGCTAGAGATCGCTCCCGAGAATAATTTCACGAATCAAAGTGACAATTCAGATACTCGGCTAATTCTTACTTTCAATGGACACTCAAATCAAGTCAGGAGTATAGTTTCCTGCAATTGGAACCTTCTAAAAGGGGATCCAATTGTAGGAAACCTACTACCACCTCATCCAAAAATAAGTTACAGAAAGGGACGTAGCTTTAAGGATCTTTTGGTACATAGCGATTTACCCAATCGTAACATCAAAAGAAATATCGACCTGCAAGGATTCTTTCCATGTGGCCATTGCAAGGCGTGTGGAAATAGTCGTATGCAGAAATAATTTTGGAACAGCAGTACCAACAATATGATAAGTATCAAACAATTTCTCACTTGCAGCAGTACCAATGTGGTCTATGTACTCGAATGTCCCTGCAAGCTCAGATATGTAGGCAGCACAACACATATGGCAAAGAAAAGGGTCTAATAAGGACAAACAATATCCCATTGCTCGCCATTTTGAGACCAAACATTTCTCAGATTATACCAAACTGTCATACTACGTAATAGAGCAAGTTGTAGCGAACAAAAGAGGTGGCAACAGTACATTGAGATTAAGACAACGTGAATCAAGATATATTATTGGGATGGGGACACATTATCCAAAATGGCCATACACTTACATAATGACTAATTCGATATATGTATATCTCCCTTGTTTCAGAAAATAGCAATTTTATGCGAGAAAAAGATGCTCAGTCACTGAGACATAATGTTAGCCTCATGTGTAACTATGCAGGTATTGCTCTCTTCTCTTCCCCCCTCCCCCTCCCCCCCTTTACCCCCCCCTCTTCCCCCCCCCTTTTTTCCCCCCTTTTTTCCTTTGGATAAGCAATGAATGTTCGCAACTATGAAGTTCTTGCAAAAATGATGCAAATTGATGTATTCTGCTTTATTTTGTAGGAGGAAAGGAAGGGACCATGTCTCGGGCTCGCGATACAGGATCCCTATCCTTTTCTTCAAGCTGCTCTCCAGTGAACAGATAAGATCGTTTTCAATTTTAAAACAAATTATTTCATTATTTGAGTATATGTTTGGGTCTTTTGTGTAAAAGGGTGTACCACTAGATCAGTTTTACATGCACAGTGATATCATAAGACATAGCGGGCGTATGCAATGGGCACACGTGGATAAGAAATAGCAGTAGTAGGGAATTTGTTTTCCATTACATGGACGTTACACAAGACCACAATACAATATCCGGGTAATACAGTACCAGTATAGAACCCACTATGGGGATACCTTCAATGGGCAAATCTTTGAAATAGGACCACTAGCAAGGTCGATATTGTCATTTCAAATTGTGTGCTTAACGAATGACACAGGTACATTAGAACATGTTTGGGATGACTTTGTCCAAATACGCTAATCTTGTGTAATATAACCATGCAAAAGAGCAGGTGCTAATGAATATGTACCACAACTAATCAGTTACATCCCGAAACGTAATCATAACGTAGGGATTGTGACCTGTGATCAACTGTATACAATTGTCCCACTCCAACATGGCGCCCACAGGTGCTCTTGTAAGTCCCATTTCGATGGCTATGTTGATATCGGAATAGTATGTAACTGTCGAGCGTTGTGCACAATGGTGTGTGAGCAAGCCCCTAGAGGGTGAAACGCGTCACGTTGGGTTTATGATGTCAATAAACCCCCTTTGAAAAATCCTTGGTTTGCGGTGTAATCCTTTCTAAGGATCCAAGTGCACGAGTGGAACTCCGTTCAGTGTCAAGAATATTTACCGGCATACTCCATCTGCAAGGACAGCACTGTGCTAGTTCTATGCTTAAAGACTTTGCTGTAGAAATGGCAAGAGACTTTGTCCATTTCTATCTCGGCGTGGATAGAACTGTGCTAATCCTATGCTTAAAGACTTTGATAGAAAAGCAGACATTTGAGGTGAGCAGATCTAGAGTGTCATTGGTGTTGAGAGTGCTCTATACTGGAGCTGCTTTCCACCTAAACTTGAGAACTACTCAGAGTTCTCTACTTCTTTTTTGCATAATTTATTCGTCACTCTATGCCTGAAAGGGTATTTTTTTGACTTATACTGGGTGCTCCCTTGTGTCTGGACAAAGCTATACCTCTCTGAAGAGCTCTAATCAGAGCAAAACACTGTGTCAGGGGTTGCTTTTACTCATTTCAGGTTGGCTTGGTTGGTATTTTACCAATTCTAAGCTGTAAATTTGTGCCTGGAGTGATAAATGGCTTTTGTCATTTTACAGCTCAGCAAGGACAGCAATGTGCTAGTTCTATGCTTAAAGACTTTGCTGTAGAAATGGCAAAAGACTTTGTCCATTTCTATCTCGGCGTGGATAGCAGTGTGCTAATCCTATGCTTAAAAACTTTGATAGAAAAGCAGACATTTGAGGTGAGCAGATCTCGAGTGTTGTTGGTGTTTAGAGTGCTCTATACTGGAGCTGCTTTCCACCTAAACTTGAGAACCACCCAGAGTTCTCTACTTCTTTTTTGCATAATTTATTTGTCACTCTATGCCTGAAAGGGTATTTTTTATATATATATATATATATATATATTATCCACTGGCGGCCGCCAGTAGATAGTTATAGTTAGGACCGAGTTCCCATAGGAAATCTGAACATTCTATTTTGAATAACTTTGGCGCCGGTTGACGAATCCTCGCGAACTTTTCAAAACTAATGGGGTGCTCCGCTCAGCTCCTACCCTGAAAGTCTCGGGGTGATTCGTCAAGCGGGGGATGAGAACAAAGGGGGTCCCAAAACGCGTTTTCCCCATGCATTTTCCCATAGGACCTTTAGTTGAAGGTACAGCCCGAACGGCTGAACAGAATTACTTGAAATTTGGTAAAGAGGTAGTCCTCAGGTCAGGCATGTGCCTTTTGCCTATATAGAGTCAATCTGTTCAGTATTTCCTTAGAAAATTGCAGTTAAAAGTACATAAATATCTATATGCGCGCACCGTGCGCGCACCAAATGTGCGCGAGCGTAATTCTGATTGGTGGTTAGATGTCAGTCAACATTCGAATCGGTCAAAATCAGGAAGTGTCGGATGCCATTTTATGTGTGGCAGTGAAAAAGAAAGGTGGACAACGTGAAAAGGGGGCAGGGTAGAGAGTTCCTGACCCCCTAGCCTTTGTCAGGGGGGCCCTGAAGGACCCCGAAGGGTGAAAAAAACATTTTATTTGAAAAAAAAAAATCGCGGGGTGCGCACGGTGAAAAACCCTTAAAAAAAACTAAACATTTTTAACTGTTTATAAGTTTATAGAAGATATTAACTATGCTGTTCAACTTTATCCAAATAAAAAAAAAAAGAGCTGAGCCATTCCATATTACAGGATACAGTCAATCTATAACTATATACATAGGTAGTTTATTATAAAATAAATATATAAACAATATAATAATACATACATAAATTGCCATTTAAAAAACCTTACAAATTCACAAAAAAACCATAGGTTTCACACACGTTATAGTTAGAAATTAGCATTTAAAAAACCTTGCAAATTCACTTAAAAAACCATAGGTTTCACACACGTTATAGTTAGGAATTAGCATTTAAAAAACCTTGCAAATTCACTGAAAAACCATAGGTTTCACACATGTTATAGTTAGCTGGACATTTCACTCAATCCACTGCTGATGACGTCACATATTACATCACTCATGACATGGTCAGTGACATCTCAAATGACATCACTGATGACATCACTGATGTGTCTTTCTGAAAAATAAATATTTTTTATATATGTATATCTAAAGGTTAATGGAAGAATAAATGGGTAAATAAGTGTCTAAATGGATGTTTTTTTGGTAAAATTAATTGTATAACTGACTTATTAACAGTCTCTTAGTGAATACAGTGATGTAATATGTGACGTCATCAGCAGTGGATTGCGGTCGCGCGAGTTATAGTTAGCTGAACTAACTATAACGGGGAAATTTCAATGGTTTTTTACGAGTGAAATGTCCAGCTAACTATAACATGTGTGAAACCTATGGTTTTTTCAGTGAATATAGATATAGATAGATATAGATAGAGATATATATATATATACGGAAGTGCCTTCGTGTAAAAACTGCCTCCTCCAGATCGGAAGTCGCTTCGTTGTGAAAGGACCCCACGGAAGCAGGTCCTGTTTAAATTCTTTTGAGTTCTTCTTGTATCGTAGAAGAAAAATTAAGCCTTGTGCGGTTTCTTAATTAATTATTCAGCCACTTGTCAAACGTGTTTCGAGTGTAACGCACTCTTGTTCACTGACAATAGAAACTCTAGCGAGCGGCCATTTTACATTATTTCACACGTGATTTAGCTAAACTACATTTCAAGTGCATGTGAAGAAAGACTTGTAGTTTTTGTCATTTCAATGCTTTAGAATTGCTGCGCGAGCCATTAAATGAATGCTTTAGTTAATACTCACATGAATATTGTATAAAACATGTGTAATTAAGTGCCGTATAAAATATACAAAAACATAAATATATTTAATGAATATTTTTTTTAATTATATATTTTCTATCTTTCTATTATTCTTTTTAGCCCAAGTGGGCTGACTAAGGCGAAACATTGCCTCCTATTACTGCCCCAGTGGGCATTTCGCAGTTCCTAATACAATTCAATTCATTCCACAAGCCTAAAACCATCATAATTCATCGATATTAAAACAATAAAAGCAAATTATATCTAAATATTCAAACTAAATGAGTATACAGATCTTCTTCTATGTTCAGACCGTCTGGTTGTTTGGAATTTAATTCCACTATATACCGTGACTCCAATTTTCTCAATTTCCTTTCACGATTCCCACCTCTTGGTTTTTTTTCTATGTCATCAATCACAAAATAAGTCAATCATTTCACATCCTTATTGTGAAATCTCTCAAAATGTCTCGCGACCTGGTATGTTCAGTCACCATTTTTTGCAGCTCTAAGGTGCTGAAGGATTCGCTTATGCACCTCTAGGATTGTGCTGCCCATGTACTGCAAGCCACAAGGGCACTGCAGCACGTAGACAGCGTAGTCCGTTTTACAGGTAAATTTTCCTCTGATTCTCTTCAAACTTTTACTGAAACCTGGTTTGTATCTCTCTGTATTTACACCATGTGAACATGCCTTACATTTAGTGCACTTCACAAACCCTTGGCGCCTTGTAAGCCAAGTGGTTTTCTGCTGCGGCTTTTTCAAAGTATTTTTAACCAGAGACTGCTTAAAGGACTTTACTCTACGAAATGTGATTTGAGGGCTCCAGAAAATCGTTTTACCTAAAATTGGGTCATTCTTTATCAAATGCCAGTGTTTGTTACAAATGTTTCTCAAGAGAAGAAATGTTGTTCAATAAAAAAGCGATAAAAAATAAAAAAGAATTCAGTGGAAACGAAGAATGATTGTAGATTTATAACATCCTATAGCATTCAGCATGATACATTGAGAAATATTTGTAACAAACACTGGCATTTGATAAGGAATGACCCAATTTTAGGTAAAACGAAGCTGCACGAAGCTGCAGGTGTATGTGCGAATCCTGCAATATTTACGTGCAACAGTAAACTCTGACCCCTCATATCCCGTCGCCAGACACATTAAGTTAGGCAGTTAGAGACTAAATATATAGTTGAGCTGGATACTAAGGCCCCTAGGGGTTTGAATATCTGTGAAGATTTACATCATTATCTATAAAATGTACACAGCCATCCACATTTAGTCTCTCTGTAGGTTCGGACTCCATCAGGTTTTTGGTGAGATGATGCGCTAGGTTTAGTGCATGTCAGTATTCAACTATGACCAAATAACTTTCATAAAGTGATGTTTCTTTTTAGAGCAATTTCCTTTTCTCTTCTTTTCTTATCTTTTCTTTGCTTTTCTTTTATCTTTTCTCACTTCTTTTCTCTTTTCTTCTGTTCTCCCATTTGTATATATTCAGATGTGTATATATATTTAGACTCTATAATGAACTAGCATGCAGCCTTCTCTCACAGGTACTTTTTTTTAACTTTATTGCGATTTATTTGCACATGTTGGGTCTATTGAATTCTGCAGGCAGTATCTTAAGAGGTTATGTATAATTTGTTTATGCTCCATTGATTTGCAAATTACTATTGATTCATTTAGATTCACCAAACCAGTATTTGTATGGGTTTTATACCAGTCTGTGTAATTGGAGGCAACATTCCACAATTAATGAATGAAATACAATGTTTTCTTGAATATTAACCTTATTTGGTCCATGCCTCGCAGGAATCTGGTACATTTGTGCATTTATCATTGTGCTATCAAGGCCTTCATAATTTGATACACGAGATTTGTGTAACAATTGTGTAACAATTATGTTTAATATTATTTTTAACATTTTTTCACAATATCAGTAAGGACCGAACACATAATGATGGTTTAGGAATATCAATGGTATCTCAATCATACTTCCTAAAAACGGAATGGAATCTTGTTACAATGTACATTACATTCTGTTATGTAAATATTTGATTTGCAATCATGATGTTCATGTTTTCAAGTTTTATATTTTTAAATGGTAATTCAATATGATTCATTATCTAAGGAGTAAACAGGCTTTCTGACAATGTTTACGTTATACAGTATTTCCTCAATGTCTATGCAGTTAGTAGGCGCCAAGTCACATGGTCAATTAGTCATTTTATTTATACGTCACAACCTTGCGATGCATTCATGTGATCAAGGCCACGCAGTTGGCCGAAACGCGTCATGTTCAAACCTTGCACTTTATCAATGGAGCAATAAAAACGCTACCGCGGCTGGCAGTATCAGCAAAGAAGCAGTTGTCCATCTCTCTTTTCGGTGCCTGGATGCACCTTTGAGTGATAATTATATATATATATATATATATATATATATATATATATATATATATATATATATATATATATATATATATATATATATATATATATTACCTACTGGCGGTCGCCAGTAGGTAGTTATAGTTAGGACCACGTTTCCATAGGAAATCCGCAACATTCTATTTTGAATAACTTTGGCGCCGGTCGACGAATCCTCGCGAATTTTTCAAAATAGGTGGGGCGCTACGCTCCGCTCCTACCCTGAAAGTCTCGGGGGGATTCGTCAAGCGGGGGCTGAGATAAAAGGGGGGTCCCAAAACGCGTTTTTCCCATGCATTTTTCCATAGGACCTTTAGACAGGGCTACAGCCCGAACGGCTGAACAGAATTTAATGAAATATGGCAGAGAGGTAGTCCCCAGGTCAAGGAAGTGCCTTTTGTAGGTTTGGTGTAAATCTGTTCAGTAGATTCTGAGAAAATAGCCTTTAAATCAATATATATATCTGTGGCAGCTTACGGTGCGCTTACCGTGCGCTTACCGTAAGCTTACCGTACGCGTACGGTGGCGTGCGCGAGCGCGATTCTGATTGGCTCTTAGTTCTTAGTAAACATTCGAATCGGTCGAAACCAGGAAGCGGCGGCCGCCATTTTCTCTCTCGCTTCCTGAGTAGGGCAGCAAAAACCAACCCCAAAAATGTGTAAAGAGGCAGTTTAATGAGATCCTAACCACCCAGCATTGATACAGGGGTCCCCAAACCACCCCCAAGCCCAAAAAAAAAATTGCCGATTACGCTTACCGTACGCGCACGGTAAAAAATAGTAAAAAAAAAAAAATTATCCACATTCTCCCCACCCCGTGTGCAAATGGTGCCCGAAGGGCACCATTTGTGCATGGCTTATCATAGGTAGGAAGTTAACAAAGAATACATTTCACAAAGATGCGCAAAATATGTCCCCCATGTGCGCACGGTGCGCGAAGCGCATCGTGCGTACATGGCCCATCCCGCTTAACGTGGGCACGCGGTGCGCGCAGCGCACCGCGTGACCACTGTGCGTGCACGGCACTAACTGCGTTAACTGGGCGCGCACGCCACGAATGGCGTAAAGTAACTTAGCATTTAAAAAACCTTGCAAATTCACTGAAAAAACCATAGGTTTCACACATGTTATAGTTAGCTGGACATTTTACTGATAAAAAACCAATGAAATTCCCCCGTTATAGTTACTGCAGGCAACTATAACTCACGCGACCGCAATCTTCTGCTGATGACATATGTGTCTTTATGAAAAAAAAATATTTGTAATATATGTAAAGCTAAAATTTAATGGAAGAAGACATGGGCAAATAAGTGTCTAAATACAGTATTAGCATCAGCAGAGGATTGCGGTCGCGTGAGTTATAGTTGCCTGCAGTAACTATAACGGGGGAATTTCATTGGTTTTTTATCAGTAAAATGTCCAGCTAACTATAACATGTGTGAAACCTATGGTTTTTTCAGTGAATATATATATATATATATTTTTTTTTTTTCCACTGAAAAAACCATATGTTTCGGAGACGTTATAGTTAGTTGCACATTTCACCTGTGCAAAACCATAGAAATTCAGCCGTTATAGTTAGTTGAGCTAACTATAACTCACGCCCCCGCAATGCACTGCTGATGATGTCACATATTACATCATTCACGACATGGTCAGTGATATCACTGATGACATCACTGATGACATCTCAAATGACATCACTGGTGGTCTTTTCCTTGTATCTTACTCTTTCTCTCTTTCTCTCTCTCACTCTTTCTTTCTTTCTCTGTCTTCCTCTCTCTCTCACTCTTTCTCTGTCTTCCTCTCTCTCACTCTTTCTCTCACTCTTTCTCTCCCTCTTTCTCTCTCTCTCTTCCTCTTTTCCTTGTATCTCACTCTTTATCTCTTTCATTCTCTCTCTCTCTTTCTCTCTTTCTTTGTCTTCCACTCTCTCTCACTCTTTCTTTGTTTCTCTCTCTCTCCCTCACTCTTTCTCTTTCTCCATTGCTGGACACATGATGCACCATCTTATCTTTCTTTTTGTCTGGCAGGCTGTGATTCACAAATTGTCCAGCGATGACACAACATGGCTGTACATAGTTTTCTTTGATGTTGTTTTGTTTCAATAAAATGTTTTATATGTAAATCCACACATGACTAAGATTCTTATTTGACCAACCTAACGTGACTGTCACATTTGTTTGTGGGGGATGGGGGTGAGGGGGGCTGGTGGAAAAGGAGCTCCTGCTAGGGGATGTCGGAGCAGTGTTGGGTGTCTGAACTGCATGATCGTTGCCTCCATTGCATCTGTTCTCAGAGACTTACGAGCTGGCGGGCTGGTTCATAGATGAAGAGCTGCGAGCTGACTGGCAGGCTCATAGAGGGAGAACCGCGGCCCATCAGTTCCCAGAGGGAGAGCTGCGGGCCAGAATGCAGAGGAACACCCGAGGGCCATCTGGTATAGGGAAAGGTGCAGGCCATCGACTTCCAAAGGGATAGCTGAGGAACAGTGATGTGGGAAGAGGGAGTGTGAACGGGGTATCTCACAGAGAGAAACCTGCAGTACATTTCCAGTCTTGGCTTCACATATACAACTGCGGGCCTGAGAACTCGCACCCGAAGAGCTGTGAGCTGACAATACAACACTGAGGGAGACTTGTGGGCCCAAGAATGTTGTTGGAGGTATGCTGTTGATTGGGGAAAAGGGAACGTTACCTGCTGATGTAGGGAGACGAAGGTTGAAAGAGGTATCTCGCACAGACAGAGCTCCGGTATATTAAATTGCCCCGGGACCTTTCTTTTATATTTTCACTCGATGCGAGGCACAAGATGGCTGCTAACACTTCCTGGTTTGAAGTGTTAGCAGCCAACCAGAGGCAAGCTTGTGCTTGGGATTTAGGCACCGTCCAGATATATATATATCTGTTTTTCCTTTAATATCTCAAAAACTACTAAACGGATTTACACCATTTCAACAAAAGCGCGCTTTCTGGACCAAGACCTTTCTTCCTGCCAAATTTGGCGTAATTCCGTTTAGCAGTTTCACCTGTAGCCTTGTCTAAAGTTTCCTATGGAAAATGCATTGAGAAAACACTTTTTTGCACCCCCCTTTTTTCTCAGCCCCCTGTTGACCAATCACCCTGTAATATGTCTTTGCAGCTGGATGGCTCAGATCGTGACTGCAAATATCTCACAAAAAACGTACTTTCAATGAACAACCAACCTTGTACGTCCTCAATATACCCCTAAACTTTCAAGATATGAGCTGATCAAAAAAGAGGAACTCTGTGGAAAATTTAGTAAAGATTTGGCAAGCGACGCCAAAGTTATAAGCACCCCCCACCAGTGATGTCATTTGAGATGTCATCAGTGATGTCATCAGTGATGTCACTGACCATGTCATGAGTGATGTAATATGTGACGTCATCAGCAGTGCATTGCGGGGGCGCGAGTTATAGTTAGCTGAACTAACTATAACAGGGTAATTTCTAGGGTTTTGTATGAGGGAAATGTCCAGCTAACTATAACACCCCTGAAACCTATGGTTTTTTCAGCTAATTTCTAAGGTTTTTTAAATGCCAATTCATAACTATAACGCCCCTGAAACCTTTGGTTTTTTCAGTGAATTTCAAAGGTTTTTTAAATGCCAATTCCTAACTATAACGTGCATGAAACCTATGGTTTTTTCAGTGAATTTCAAAGGTTCAATTCCTATCTATAACTTATCTCTGAAGATATCATGTTTAATGATTTTGATTGGATTTGTATATTTTTCAAATTCAGTGTGTCAATTTCATTAATTACGTTTTTTTAAAAATACTTTTTTATCACCATTTTTTAAACTTATTTTTTCTATTAATTCTTTTAAAAATTAAAAAAATATTATTTGAACTTAATGGGTTTTTCAAACATATTTTTTTAACTATATGTTCAAAACTTTATTTTATATATTTTTTCAATGTTTTCGGATCCGCGCACCCTAAGCGCACCGTTCTCGATCCCTATGCGATAGCATCCGTGCATGGTAAGCGTTGGGTACGTGTTTAGTGCGCGATTGCAATGCGACCGGTACGTGACTCCCAGCCTATACGCGACACGTTCGATGTACGTAACGCGACGTTTGCCCGCTTCCGCGATGCGTCATCTGCAAAATATTTAACATTTAAAAAAACATATATATATGTATTTCATGTGAATATTAATTGAAGACAAACTCTAAACTAGTCTTAAAACTAATATATTTTTCCATCTAATCCTATAATTTTTTTTAATTCAATTTCGCGGATGCGCGCTGGGTGCGTGCTGCGTACGCGCACGGTGCGCGGATCCCATGTGACCTGCAATAAAAGAGATTTGATTGGTTCATTACACTTCCTCTTCTAACTATTGAAAGACCCCACCCATTTCAATCATTCTTCTTTGACCTTCTTTAGAGCACCATCTCTTTGGAGAGAAGAAGATTTTTTAGACTAAGTTTACACCTAGCTCTAACTTTTTTCAACCAAAAATGGCTTCAGGGCAGCAGGCATCACCTGCATCTCCTCATACTTCTGAGGATGAATTTTTGGAGGAGGCACCACCCACAGAACGATTTTCTTCAGTGGTGTGGAAATTTTTTACTTTTCCCGAGGGGCAGAATAAGACAAATGCCACCTTGGTCACGTGCAAGATTTGCAAAAGAGTGCTTTCATGAGGGGATCCTAACAAGAAGTACTCGTGCGGCACGGCAAGTAAGATGAAGCACCTGAGGAGCCTTCATCCAAACAATCTTGCATGACAAGAGTGCAAACGGATGAGAATCACTCCTGCTCCTGCGCCTTCCACCTCATCTCAGCCGAGCACATCAAGAGTGCATCCATCAGCCCAAACCTTGGACATCCGTCCTCAATTTCAATTTTTAAAAGTGCTCTGCACTAAGTGCAATAAGACTTTGTGCTATGGTGAGCAGTCGATCGATCTGATCTGCCGCCGGCAAGAAAGTCACATTTGCTATTTTTTTTTCTTTATTTTTTATTGTTCCCTGAAGTTCATTGTTTGGTTTCTCCTGTTTTGTTTATTGTTTTTTTTTTTGCAGAAAAACCAAAAAAAACTTAAAAATGGTTCAGAAAACCCCCCAAAAAATATAAAAGAAGAAAGAAGAAATAAAAAAGTTCTTGCAAGAACTAACTTTCCTGGTTTAAAAAAAGAGCTACATTTCTTTGTTAGTGTTAGTTTAGATGAATGTATGTGTAGTACGTAATTGACTGAATGAATGCATTAGTAGCGTATGGTGAATGTATAAGTGCAGCATCACACAGTAACCTCTTTAACTGCAGTGTGCTGTAGTACTTCCGAAGCACAGGGATGCAACAAATGTACATAAATATGTTGCAAATCTATGCTTCTGTCTGCACGGCTGCTTAAACTGCAGCAATGTGGTGACACAGGCAGCCTTGCACCATAGTGCAAGGATATCTGTGTCATGTGCTGTTTGTTTTTCTACAGGAAGTCACACCTTCCTGCACAAAAACAATGAGAAAATGCATTTTTCTACTTCAATGTATGCTGAACATTTCAGCGTGCATTGAAGATATAAAAATGTGGAGAAATTAAAACAATTCTCCTTGTTGTGCTTTCCTACACCAATTTTAGAATGGTGCACCATTCACACACATATCGAGATTTATGATTTCTGATAAATTTAGACATGTGTCTTGTTCTCTGAATATTACGTGCAATCATGCACAACAACACTTATAGAACACCCTTTCAACACAAAGTGGTCTGCACGATGAGGTTGTTTTTACATGGAGTATAAAAAGTGCACAGAGTGCCTTTTCCTCTCTTTGTAAATATGAAAGAGTATCTTACACAATAACTATGTTACAAAAAGTGACATATTTCCGTTTATAAAATTCCTTGCGAATGATAAAAGGTAAGCACAGAGTTTTGTCTGCAAAGATGTTCAAAGAAGAATGATTGAAATAATTGTGGTCCTTCGATAGCTAAAATAGGAAATATTATGAACCCCTCAAATCTCTTTTTTTGCAGGTCACATGATATCTGATTATGGTCAGATTTCAAAACTACATATGTTTAAACAGAGTGTTTTTAGAAACATGTTTCAACTTTGTAGCTTCTTGCAGACCTCCTCATTCTGCATATTGAGACTTAGTTAAACTTACCTTCACAGTAATAGGAATAAAAATGGTACACATTTTTTTCACATTTTCATTCTAAATTCATAAAAATTGCTTATTTTAAAATTTGGATCTGTGAAAGAAAAGGAAAAAAAAATTATAACATGTAATAATACATTTTTTACAACACAGCATAATTTCCACAAAGTAATTTTTTTGCCTTTTTTGATGCCCTCAGTATATATTAAATTTCACTAAAAATAGTGATTTCAATCGGACTCATCACTTAACAGCGGGCAAAAAAAACACGATACAAATCACAGATATATAAAATGCATACAGCTAACAAAATTTTCTAAGTTTGACTTACAAAAACTGTAAATGTTGTCGCTTTAAAATATTCACCGAATCTAAGGATGAATTTTTGGAGGATGCACCACGCCCACAAAGTTTTCCTTCAGTGGTGTGGAAATTTTCTACTTTTCTGGAGGGGCAAACAAAGACCAATGCCACCTTCGTCACACGCAAGATTTGCAAAAGAGTTCTGTTACGAGGGGATCCTAACAAAAAATACTTGTGCGGCACAGCAAGTATGATGAAACACCTAAGGACCCTTCATCCAAACAATCTTGACGAGAAGAGTGCAAACAGATGAGAAACACTCCTGTTCTGTATCTGTAAAAATGAATCACAAATAAATGTATATTAATAACTTTCACATTTATACTATTCCATTACTGTACAAACACATTTTATATAAAAACTGACTAAGAAACTATAGCCCTGAACCACAAGTGTGACGATGGTTAAAACACTACATTGCATAGTGCACACTACTTTGAAGCAATTCATGCCCTAAAGCCTACCTCACTAAAAGACTACATGCTAACTGACTAAATGATTACAGTACTATAAGGAGACACACTGGGTGAGTGACAGGGTGTTTGCTAGAAGTGTATGAATAGTAACTAGGGAATTGAAGGTGTGAAAGACAACTGTGTAGGTGATTAGAGGACTGCATCCATACTGCATAGGCATTTAAAGCAGTCCATGTGCTAAGGCCTGGCTCACTGCATGACTACTTGGGTACTGACTGAATGATTAGAGTACAGCAAGGAGAGTGCCTAGGTGAATTTATAAGTGGTAGGCTTTTCGCACAGGGAATGGATTAGTACTTGGTACTGAATGGGTCACTAGAGGAGTGCAAAGGGAGTGACAGAATGTTTGCTGGACTGTATGGATACTGACTAGGGAATTGAAAGTGTGAAAGACAAGTGTCTAGGTGGTTAGAAGTCTGCATACATAGTGGATAGAGGTTTGTAGCAGTCCATGTGCTAAGGCCTGGCTCAGTGCATGAATACTTAGGCACTGACTGAATGATTAGAGTACTCCAAAGATAGTATCTTGGTGAATTTATAAGTGTTTGGGTTTTGGCACAGTGAATGGATTAGTACTTGATGCTGAATGGGTCACTAGAGGACTGCAAAGGGAGTTACAGGGTGTTTCCTGGAAGTGTATGGATAATGACTAGCGAATTGAAAATGTGAAAGACAAGTGTATATATAGTATGTTAGCAGACTGCATGCATACTGCATAGACATTTGAAACAATCTATGTGGTAATGTATGGTTCACAACATGAGTACTTGGAAACTGACTAAATCATCAGACTACTGCTAGGTTAGTGCCTGGGTAAAACTTTTAAATTTTCAGTTCTGGCACAGTGAAGAGAATAGTACATGGTACTGCAATTTAGTGTCAAACCCTGACTCATTTTTAGGCCTGGGCCAAAATTCCGTTCCGTTCGTGGAAATTGCGATATTTTGGCATTTTCGCGTTCCGCGGAAAGCGCGAAAATGTCAAAATTTCCGCATTCCGCAGCTTAGCGATAATTTGTTTCTTGCTCGCGCTGTAAAATAATACATTCTCGCGCGCGCACGATCGCCTTACCTGAATCCCTGCGTTCTCCGACAGGTTTTCTTGACCCGGTCGCGTTCTCCACGAGATGTTAGATTTTGGTAGCCATTTTGCGCTGTCTCGCGAGAGTTCGCGGCCGCATTAACGTCATTTGTCACGCGATCACGTCATTTGTCGCGCGATCACGTCTTTCTTCTCGCGATCATGCACCGCGCGAGTATGAGAAGATTGAGATCTCGTACATGTCATTCTACATCGTGAGCCAGAGGATGAGGACGCGGGCACGTGAAATCGAACGCGAACAGGAGAAAGAGACCGCGAACACGTCATATCCAACGCGACAGGGACAAAGAAGAGAACGCGATCATATCGTTTTCGACACGCCGGCGGAAGTAATGTGAAGCTCGAGAACTCAACAACGTAAAATTTACAATTTGGAGAGGAATATCGGCTCTAGCAGCATGAAACCATCTGCAAATGCTGATTTTGGATGAAAAGAACTCCTTACATTGACATTTGGCTTTCCTTTTTTGTGCAAGGAGTCATTTTTTTAAAAGGTGGAGAGAGGGAGGAAGTGACACAGAATCTCCAACTTCCTGTTCCTGTCCAGCAGGCTCCTCCCAGTGCTTTGTCCATCTCCTGCTCATTCTGCATTTGGATTTGGAGCTGGAAAGATCACTCTTTTTGTCTGCTGCATCATTGCAATTGGATTTCAGGATTTTTGGAATAGGATATTTTACAAGTAAGTGGTTGTTGTGTTTGATTGTGGGCATTGCAGTTGTTGTAACTACAATTTATTTTTGATAATTAATTAATTATCATCATTCCTTTTTTTTATTTTTTTATTTTGTGGGTTGTAGTAGTAGGCCCGAGCTAGCCATGGGCATGGCCTCATGGGTGTGTGTGCATGATGAAGCAACTGTTCCTTTTGTTTTTTGAATGTATTTCATTTTCAAGCACATTTAGGGCATGGATGGCATTGGATTGAGTTGGGGAAGTGTGTTTTTTGGGGTGGCCTTTGTGATGTTGTTGGGCCTGGCCATGTGGCTGGTGGCCATTTTGAGGCCTAGGCCTGCAAGCTTGCCTGGCCTTGTCTGCCAACAGGCCTGCTTTCATCCACTAGGACCAGAGCAGGTAGCCACAGCTTTATTAATCTACTGTTTTCTATGTGATCTGTTGAATTTAGACATCATTTAGGGCATGGATGGAATTGGATTGAGTTTAGGAAGTGTGTTTTTGGGGGTGGCCTTGCTGATGTTGTTGGGCCTGGCCATGTGGCTGGTGGCCATTTTGAGGCCTAGGCCTGCAAGCTTGCCTGGCCTTGTCTGCCAACAGGCCTGCTTTCATCCACTAGGACCAGAGCAGGTAGCCACAGCTTTATTAATCTACTGTTTTCTATGTGATCTGTTGAATTTAGACATCATTTAGGGCATGGATGGCATTGGATTGAGTTGAGGAAGTGTGTTTTTGGGGGTGGCCTTGCTGATGTTGTTGGGCCTGGCCATGTGGCTGGTGGCCATTTTGAGGCCTAGGCCTGCAAGCCTGCCTGGCCTTGTCTGCCAACAGGCCTGCTTTCATCCACTAGGACCAGAGCAGGTAGCCACAGCTTTATTAATCTACTGTTTTCTATGTGATCTGTTGAATTTAGACATCATTTAGGGCATGGATGGCATTGGATTGAGTTGAGGAAGTGTGTTTTTGGGGGTGGCCTTGCTGATGTTGTTGGGCCTGGCCATGTGGCTGGTGGCCATTTTGAGGCCTAGGCCTGCAAGCTTGCCTGGCCTTGTCTGCCAACAGGCCTGCTTTCATCCACTAGGACCAGAGCAGGTAGACACAGCTTTATTAATCTACTGTTTTCTATGTGATCTGTTGAATTTAGACATCATTTAGGGCATGGATGGCATTGGATTGAGTTGAGGAAGTGTGTTTTTGGGGGTGGCCTTGCTGATGTTGTTGGGCCTGGTCATGTGGCTGGTGGCCATTTTGAGGCCTAGGCCTGCAAGCTTGCCTGGCCTTGTCTGCCAACAGGCCTGTTTTCATCCACTAGGACCAGAGCAGGTAGCCACAGCTTTATTAATCTACTGTTTTCTATGTGATCTGTTGAATTTAGACATCATTTAGGGCATGGATGGCATTGGATTGAGTTTAGGAAGTGTGTTTTTGGGGGTGGCCTTGCTGATGTTGTTGGGCCTGGCCATGTGGCTGGTGGCCATTTTGAGGCCTAGGCCTGCAAGCTTGCCTGGCCTTGTCTGCCAAAAGGCCTGCTTTCATCCACTAGGACCAGAGCAGGTAGCCACAGCTTTATTGACCAAGTCTTTTCTATGTGATCTGTTGAATTTAGACATCATTTAGGGCATGGATGGCATTGGATTGAGTTGAGGAAGTGTGTTTTTGGGGGTGGCCTTGCTGATGTTGTTGGGCCTGGACATGTGGCTGGTGGCCATTTTGAGGCCTAGGCCTGCAAGCTTGCCTGGCCTTGTCTGCCAACAGGCCTGCTTTCATCCACTAGGACCAGAGCAGGTAGCCACAGCTTTATTAATCTACTGTTTTCTATGTGATCTGTTGAATTTAGACATCATTTAGGGCATGGATGGCATTGGATTGAGTTGGGGAAGTGTGTTTTTGGGGGTGGCCTTGCTGATGTTGTTGGGCCTGGCCATGTGGCTGGTGGCCATTTTGAGGCCTAGGCCTGCAAGCTTGCCTGGCCTTGTCTGCCAACAGGCCTGCTTTTTCATCCACTAGGATCAGAGCAGGTAGCCACAGATTTATTGATCAAGTGTTTTCTATGCGATCTGTTGAATTTAGATATCATTTAGGGCATGGATGGCATTGGATTGAGTTGGGGAAGTGTGTTTTTGGGGGTGGCCTTGCTGATGTTGTTGGGCCTGGCCATGTGGCTGGTGGCCATATTGAGGCCTAGGCCTGCAAGCTTGCCTGGCCTTGTCTGCCAACAGGCCTGCTTTCATCCACTAGGACCAGAGCAGGTAGCCACAGCTTTATTAATCTACTGTTTTCTATGTGATCTGTTGAATTTAGACATCATTTAGGGCATGGATGGCATTGGATTGAGTTGAGGAAGTGTGTTTTTGGGGGTGGCCTTGCTGATGTTGTTGGGCCTGGACATGTGGCTGGTGGCCATTTTGAGGCCTAGGCCTGCAAGCTTGCCTGGCCTTGTCTGCCAACAGGCCTGCTTTCATCCACTAGGACCAGAGCAGGTAGCCACAGCTTTATTAATCTACTGTTTTCTATGTGATCTGTTGAATTTAGACATCAATTAGGGCATGGATGGCATTGGATTGAGTTGGGGAAGTGTGTTTTTGGGGGTGGCCTTGCTGATGTTGTTGGGCCTGGCCATGTGGCTGGTGGCCATTTTGATGCTTTGGCCTGCAAGCTTGCCTGGCCTTGTCTGCCAACAGGCCTGCTTTCATCCACTAGGACCAGAGCAGGTAGCCACAGCTTTATTAATCTACTGTTTTCTATGTGATCTGTTGAATTTAGACATCATTTAGGGCATGGATGGCATTGGATTGAGTTGAGGAAGTGTGTTTTTGGGGATGGCCTTGCTGATGTTGTTGGGCCTGGCCATGTGGCTGGTGGCCATTTTGAGGCCTAGGCCTGCAAGCTTGCCTGGCCTTGTCTGCCAACAGGCCTGCTTTCATCCACTAGGACCAGAGCAGGTAGCCACAGCTTTATTAATCTACTGTTTTCTATGTGATCTGTTGAATTTAGACATCATTTAGGGCATGGATGGCATTGGATTGAGTTGAGGAAGTGTGTTTTTGGGGGTGGCCTTGCTGATGTTGTTGGGCCTGGCCATGTGGCTGGTGGCCATTTTGAGGCCTAGGCCTGCAAGCTTGCCTTGCCTTGTCTGCCAACATGCCTGCTTTCATCCACTAGGACCAGAGCAGGTAGACACAGCTTTATTAATCTACTGTTTTCTATGTGATCTGTTGAATTTAGACATCATTTAGGGCATGGATGGCATTGGATTGAGTTGAGGAAGTGTGTTTTTGGGGGTGGCCTTGCTGATGTTGTTGGGCCTGGTCATGTGGCTGGTGGCTATTTTGAGGCCTAGGCCTGCAAGCTTGCCTGGCCTTGTCTGCCAACAGGCCTGCTTTCATCCACTAGGACCAGAGCAGGTAGCCACAGCGTTATTAATCTACTGTTTTCTATGTGATCTGTTGAATTTAGACATCATTTAGGGCATGGATGGCATTGGATTGAGTTGGGGAAGTGTGTTTTTGGGGGTGGCCTTGCTGATGTTGTTGGGCCTGGCCATGTGGCTGGTGGCCATTTTGAGGCCTAGGCCTGCAAGCTTGCCTGGCCTTGTCTGCCAACAGGCCTGCTTTCATCCACTAGGACCAGAGCAGGTAGCCACAGCTTTATTGACCAAGTGTTTTCTATGTGATCTGTTGAATTTAGACATCATTTAGGGCATGGATGGCATTGGATTGAGTTGAGGAGGTGTGTTTTTGGGGGTGGCCTTGCTGATGTTGTTGGGCCTGGCCATGTGGCTGGTGGCCATTTTGAGGCCTAGGCCTGCAAGCTTGCCTGGCCTTGTCTGCCAACAGGCCTGCTTTCATCCACTAGGACCAGAGCAGGTAGCCACAGCTTTATTAATCTACTGTTTTCTAAGTGATCTGTTGAATTTAGACATCATTTAGGGCATGGATGGCATTGGATTGAGTTGGGGAAGTGTGTTTTTGGGGGTGGCCTTGCTGATGTTGTTGGGCCTGGCCATGTGGCTGGTGGCCATTTTGAGGCCTAGGCCTGCAAGCTTGCCTGGCCTTGTCTGCCAACAGGCCTGCTATTTCATCCACTAGGATCAGAGCAGGTAGCCACAGCTTTATTGATCAAGTGTTTTCTATGCGATCTGTTGAATTTAGACTTCATTTAGGGCATGGATGGCATTGGATTGAGTTGGGGAAGTGTGCTTTTTGGGGGGTGGCCTTGCTGATGTTGGTTGTCTTAAAGACAATCCATGCTTTTTTTATGTGTCTGGTCACTGGTGTGTTGGTGTGCAATGCATGCACCCTGCAGAGCTTTTTGGGGCCTGTGAATGTTCCTACATTTTGTTGCATTAAAAAGTCAGAGCAGTGTGCTTTAGCAGGCATCCTTTACCTGGCTTTTATAGGCCTTTTGTCAGCTCCTGGTGTTTCCCAGGCCCCCGGCTTCTTTGTGATTTGTGTGTGTCCATGTGGGTGGTGGCCTTTTTGGGTGTTTGGACTGTGAGTATTAGTGTCCTGCTTTTGCCATAGGCCTGCATGGTTTTCCTATTGGCTCTTTGGCTTACTGCTTCCATCCATCCACCCCCTTTGCCAGCAGCAGCTCCATGGATGCTGAGATGCTCAAATAATGCAATGGTCCACCCCACTTCCATTAGATTTTTATTTTGTTGTTTATTATTATCTTTCCTATCCTTCCTGAGAGTGTAGTGTGTGGCTGTACACAGTACTAGTAGTATAACATAGCTCTAGTTAAAAAAAATAGTCATAAATGGCTAGACAATCTTTTGTTTGCACTAGTACAGTACTAAGTAACTGAACCACAACAACAAATGCAACATTTCACTGATGTTCTTCTCCTGTCTTCTTTGCTTTTAGGTGCACAAAAGACAGAGTAGGAGGTGTCATCGGCATCACCTGGCTACCCGTTGTACTGCCAGCCAGACAGAAGTCCTGCTGCGCATCACGCCCACGTGTGACCAGAACTTGTTGTGCATCTGCCTCCTGCCTGACATCTGAAGAAGATGGCCCCAAAGAAAGGTACCAGGTCCAGTACCAAGAAAGTTGCCGGTGAGAAGAAGGAACAGAAAAAGGAAGTGCCATTAACCACGACTGGTGGTGTGCCAGCCAATGTTTTTTTTGGCACCAAAGCATTGTCCGGGAACCAAGCTGGGAGCAGCACAGTGGTCAAAACCCACCAACCTAGGCCCAAGGGCTTTAGTGTCGCAGAGGTAGCCAGTCTACTAACGAGCAGCGATGTTCAAGAAATGTCATTACCACAAAGTAGTACACAATCAAGTTCAACGCAGGCGCAAACTCAGCAGATCAGTGTCAAGCCGCCGCAACCAGAACAGCAGCAGCCGCCGCAACCAGCACAGCAGCAGCTGCCGCAACCAGAACAGCAGCAGCCGCCGCAACCAGAACAGCAGCAGCCGCCGCAAACAGAACAGCAGCAGCCGCCGCAACCAGAACAGCTGCAGCCGCCGCAACCAGAACAGCAGCAGCCGCCGCAACAGCCCACCATAGTAGTTGTTGCTCCTGACGTAGGGGCATTTCAGGAAATCGAGCTTCCTGCAGACAAAGTGGAGCGAAGTCAAACCACTGTTTCAGAAGATCAATTGTCTTCCAGACCACCAGCAAGGAAAAGGAGGCTTAGTCCATCATCTTCTTCTTCATCAAGCCCCGCTTCTGATGATCGTGATGACACTTGGGTCCCACCAGCTCGGTCTGAGAGTGATGTACGCCACAAGACATTGCTTCTGAAAAGGAAGGTCCCAGAAAAACTTAGAGTTATGGAGGTAGATGTAGAAGAGGGGGGTGATGATGTTGATGAAGACGAGCCAGTCATCACGCACATTACTCCCGCCCCAAAGGGATTGGAGACCGACATTCTCACCCTATCCAGAAAGGCTGCTACTGAGCGGGATGTAGCACGGATCTCACCAACACAGGTTACACCACCACTACCTCCAGCTGCCATATTTTCCAAGGCCCGGCAGGGACCTACATCCAGCTCAACCATCTCAGTAGGTAGTGGTAGTAAAAGTCACAGTGTAGGTGGACAGGGTCACATATTTTCAAGCACCCCCTCAAGTTCATCTGGTGTTGAATGTGGCACATCCAGCAGTGCCAGAAAGTTCTCCTCCCCAGTTTGGGACTTCTTTTCTGTTAGCGCCAAGGAGGAGAACGTTGCTATATGCTCAATTTGTCGGCAAGGTGTTCGGCGTGGTAAGCTTGGTACAAACTATTGTACCGGAGGACAAGCAAGTCATCTAAAAATACACCACACTATCGTGTAGGAGGATCACCTACTTAAGTTAAAAGAAAGTAGAAAAACTCAACCCATTGAAGTTGGTCAGGAATCAGGGAGCGATATTATTGTGGTGGCAGGTGAAGAACAGGGAGGCATTTCTAGCCCTGTCCCCAGTACTGCAGCGGTAACGCCCACATCCTCCTCAGTAACATCAGAGTGGCACCACAGTAAAAGCCATACTCAGAGTCAGGCTGAGACACCAAGGCAACCGGAGACTACCTCAATGAGACAATCTGTGTCGTTGAGCCTTAGTGGGTTAATGAAAACAGCACCACTAAGGAAAGTAAGCCAGCCTAGCATTGACAGCATGTTTAGGTTGGATGGGCAGTTCCAACGCAACCACCCAACGGCACGATTGTACAATGCGAAGCTGGCTAAAATGTTAGCGCTGGACCTTCTTCCTTTTTCATTTGTGGAAGGGGTGGGTTTCCTTGAAGTTGTGTCTGCCATCTGCCCTAAATGTAAGGTTCCCAGCCAGTCCTATTTTGCACAAATTGCTGTTCCGGCACTACATCATGATGTGCTGAAATTGGTTGGTCAAGGTTTGCAGCAGAGTGCTGTGCACAATATCCACCTGACAACAGACATGTGGAGCAGTTGCCAAGCCACAGATTACATGTGCATCACTGCACACTGGATCTCTTTTGTGGGGGTTAGAGATCAACTATCTGCACGAGGTGTTGTTGACACAGCTGCGATTTTTGAAGGTACTCGGAAACATGCAACTGTAGCCATGTTCACCATGGAGAAATCTCATACGGCTGAAAACATTTTAGAAGAGTTTCGCACCAAGGTTTTGGAATGGCTGCGGCCAAGAGGGCTTGGTATTGGTTTTGTTGCCACAGACAATGGCAGTAATGTACTTAAGGCCATGGAACTTGGTTCCTATTTCAGGGTTCCATGTTTGGCACACTGCATAAACATTATAGTGCAAGACTTTCTGAAAAAAGAACCCATAGTCAGCAATTTACTGGCCATCTGCCGAAGAATATGCACTCATTTCAGCCATTCTTTTTAAAGCTCGGAAGCAGCTGAGGATCATCCAACGTGAATGTAGGATGCCAGTCAAGGCACTCATCCAGGAGGTGGCAACACGTTGGAACTCAACGTATTACATGCTTGATCGTCTGTACGAACATCACAGGTCACTCCATGAATATGTCTGGTACAGAAGCAGTGATGCTAGTGTTAAAGGCATGACCCTTGACAGGGAGCAATGGACCCTAATTAAATGCCTGACTGAGATGCTGGCTCCTTTTGAGGTCTTCACACGTGAAGTCAGCAAGGAGGACTGTACAATGGGCCAAGCTATCCCATTGTTGCAAATGCTAGAGCATGAGCTGAATAATGTGTCTGAATCCTACAAAGGTGTAGAGGACAGAAGGCAAGCCCATGACTTGGTGGAGAGCTTATCCAGGCGCTTAACTGAAAATGTAAGGATACAAAATAAAATGTTGTCACAAAAACATTACATTTGTGCCACAATTCTGGATCCACGTGCAAAATTAGGACTAGTGAAGACATTCCTTGCTTTTTCCGACAATGATGTTGCCCGCTACAAAAGTTGTATAGCTGAAGCAGCCATTAAGTTTGAAAAGGAAGGGCTGCTAATTAAAAGCCCGCCACATCAACCCACAACAAGTACTGATACTGAAGCAGGCCATGCAGAATCAAGTGCAACTTCATCGGCTGAGGGCAGTGCGGTTGGCTCACAATCACAACACTCACTATCACCATCGACTACAGAAACAATAACTGGATCATTAGGCCGAGTACAATCATTATCAGATTGGTATGTAAAGATGGGCTATTGTAAGCACAGTGCTGATGCACAGAAAAAACAGCACAATAGCTTACCAGCAGCAACCCTGAACATTGAGCGGATGGTCCAGGCCTATCTGGACAACCCAACAGAGGTGTACGTTGATCAAAACCCAGTGCAGTATTGGTATAGGAAAAGGTCTGAATGGCCACAGCTCAGCAGACTGGCGATAAGCTATCTGGCTTGCCCTGTCACAAGTGTCTCTTCCGAACGTGTTTTCAGTGCTGCTGGTTCCATTGTAACCTTGAGAAGGACCAGTCTATCTCCAAAAAACGTGGAGAGGTTAACAATGATCAAAATGAATCAGCACTTCATACCACCGAATTACACAATGCATGAATCAACAGAGGAAGATGATGACAGCGGCTCAGGTGACGGAAGTATTGTGTCAGATGATTACCTACTACTGGAAGAACCCCCAGAGTTTGAGGACGAGCTATACTTCCCTGACAATTAGGCTCGCACTTACTGTCTTCCTCCCTTTTTCCCCCCTTTGTTTATGTGTCTGTCGTTCCGGTTATAAACTTGTGAATCGCAACAAATCCCTTCTCACCGTCTTCTACTCTTCTAATTTAAGATACAAGTTTCAGGTGTCTGCCATTTGACACTACAGTCCTCAGAATCCAGCTCCTCCGCTCAATCATACTGAATCTCCTGCTCAATTCCATTTCCCTCATGAATGATGATTGGAAGATGGTAACAACAAATTCAAACTTTCCTTGTCCTTCCAAAACAAGTGGACCATGAATCAGATGACTACTATAGCTATCCTCCTTTCAGAGCCGAGAGAGACTGGCCATTAACTGAAAATAAGATGCAACAGGTAATGATTGATGCCATGCATTGGCCGCAGAATCGCAGACTGAATGATGTAAATTTTGTTGTGTGTGTTGCGCATGAATTGATGTAATTGTGCACTGCCACTATTCAACTTTCTACAGAACACACTAATTTTCCCCTTCTTGCAAACAAGAAATGTGTACTTCTCCTGCATTTTGGTGATACATTGCTTTTAATTCAATACAGGAAGGGGACTCACTCAATCTGCGCAATGCAAATGACTGTGAGTTAACAGCACCGTCCATCATGATGATGGCGAAAGAGACGGCCTGCAGCGTTAACAAGATGAGATGGAACAGGTAATGATTGATGCCATGCATTGGCCGCAGAATCGCAGATTGAATGATGTAGATTTTGTTGTCTGTGTTGCGCATGAATTGATGTAATTGTGCACTGCCACTAATCAACTTTCTACAGAACACACTAATTTTCCCCTTCTTGCAAACAAGAAATGTGTACTTCTCCTGCATCTTGGTGATACATTGCTTTTAATTCAATACAGGAAGGGGACTCACTCAATCTGCGCAATGCAAATGACTGTGACTTAACAGCACCGTCCATCATGATGATGGCGAAAGAGACGGCCCGTTAACTTAAGATGAGAAGGAACAGGTAATGAATGATGACAATTAATGGCATGCATTGGACACCTGACTCTGAGCTATTGGTCTTTGTGTTTGCGTTGTTTGTTTGTTGTGCACAAAGTGATGTCAAAGTGTACTAGTAGGAATATATCTTTCTGCACTCAATAAAGAATGATTCAAGTCAGTAATATTTATATTTCTACTCTTGTTTTGTCATAAAAATTATACTTATACTGCAGGCCGATCTTCAGTCAGTAAAAGTATCAGAGATGATGATGAAGTCAGGAGGAGGATGTTTCAGGAGTGGCAAAAAACAGAAAAGCCTAAAGGTAAACACGTCAACAACAACCACAGCAGACCCAAATGTCTGTGTAGAAGTTGAATAGAGTGTAGCGGTGGGATGACTGCAGTGCATTGATTTTACTAACTTAAACTGTAAAATGCTATGTTTGGAATGGATAATGTGCTTTGCGTTTGACCAACTCTTTGAGAGAAAAAAAAAGGACTCTAAAGTGTTAACGTAGGATGTGCTAATGGTAAGCACTGTGGGCCTGATCTCTCCTGTTACTGTTGAAGGTCAATGCTGGAAACAGACTAGAGTAGAGATGATGCATATGCATACATGCCACCTCGGAAAGTGTTCTTGTTGCACTACACCATCACTTGTGCATTTGTTTTCACTTGATTTCTCAATATCCCCTTTCGTTTTCAATCTAAAATTACAGTCCGGGCCTTGGCCAAAACTTTGTAAAACTTTACAATGCATATTAATTAATTACCTTACCAATCAATCACCTTTTTTTCCAGCCGGGCAGTGGCGAGTGGCGAGGCGACACACCCAACATTGATGGACGAGAGGAGCAAGAGGAATGGCGAGATGCAAAAATCCAGTCCACATTTTTGACCAGGATAAGACAGTAACAGTATCCACTTTTAACTTCTTTTAAATAATTTGATTAATATCTTGTATACAATCTTTACAACAGTGTGTTCTTGGAGTTGTTATTATCAATCATCATTAGGTTTGCTCTGTGTTTACGATTCTTCACTACCAATATTTAAAATTTCTATTTGCTATCTGTTAAAGTATTAAGGCCGGAACAGAACAAGAAATAGAAGTTTATGTAATCCGGGTCTCTCATCATCATGCATGCATTGCCTTTTTCTCCCTTAACATATGGATGTGGTAGTCTTCAATGATTGTCGTTTGTTTGTCTATGTATGCATACTGTTTTTCTATGTCAAACCTTTCCCAAAATCCCCCTTCCCATCCATTCAACAAACCCTAACCCTCTTCCCCCGGGCTGTGTGACTTATTATCGAGGTGTAACTAAATTAAATTTACACCAATACTTAATCACACACTTGCTGGGGCGGATGTGGTGAAAGCAACACTACTTCAATTTCAATGCAGAGCGATGATCTTCTTCTGCTTGCCCACCCATGAGTAGGATATTTCAGAGGTTATTTTATTTAACAAAGGAACATATATCCCAGCATGAATTGCCGGCATTGATTGGATTTGTTTGTTGTCATTCCTCATATACAGCACTAACTGTTAGACTGTAGGCATAGTCAAGTGACTCGAGTCGACACAACTATAGTTAGTAACTCTGTCTAGTAGGCTATCCTCATAACCACCATTCAGTTTTTTTGTCAAATATTTGAGCATATAATTGTTGCTCGGTAAGTTCTGTAATGTACTTCATTCAACTACTCCTCTAACAGTCTCTCAAAGGCGATTGACTGTCTCCTTTTCTTTTTTTGGAAATGCTGCCACCCTGCCAGTGTCTACTACTACTACTATACTACCACCACCACCACCCCAATCATGGCATGTATGAAAAAGGAAACCATCTTCACCATGCAGCCAGTGCTGTGCCACAGTTGAACATAAACATCAAGCACCGGTAAGAGAGAAGTTTGGGGGAGGCAGAATTAATAATGGACATGTTGTCAATGATTTCATTTTCACACACCACTCCAAAGAATGCATAGACTAGAGGACAGACTGAAAGTACTAGAAGGACCAGTCAATAAGTGAGGTGTGTCGCATCTATCTGTTTGTGTCTTATACAGTCAGTTAATTATTGAAATCAAACACAGGCTATGGGCGGCCATGCACCAGCAAGGAAACAGTGTGATGTAAAACAGTTACCCCACCTACAAAACATTAACAACATTGCATGTAACATAGAAAAATATATTTAATTTACCCTAACAAAAATAAACTAAACCCACAAAAGCTGACCCACCCCCCTCCCTAACCCCAACCACTGTCCACAGTAGAAAAAAGTCTTAACGGCCAAACGAGTAAAGAACAAGAACAGGAATTAAAAAATGGGCAGTGACAGGGACTAACTGGTGGGGCGGGACTGGAGGAGGACACGCATCTGGCGCATCTCGTCCTCTAAATGGGCGACGCGGCGTCTAAGGCTGTGGCAGTTGCAGCCACAGTGAGGGGGGCACCGGAGATGGCACGGTGGCGGTGGGCAGCCACCAGACGGTG
The DNA here is from genome assembly GCF_964204655.1 of Triturus cristatus. NCBI lineage: Eukaryota > Metazoa > Chordata > Amphibia > Caudata > Salamandridae > Triturus > Triturus cristatus. Next base: position 243,302,801 of record NC_140582.1, read on the forward strand.
GCGCCGAACCGCTGGAGGGCGGTGGCTGGGGCACGGGGCACTGGAGGAGGCTTGAATTGCTGCTGCAGTCTCCTCCTCCTCCTCGGCTAGGACCACCAGCCGTCGGTATTACTGCTGGATTGCCTCCAGCTTCCGGCACCGTGCCTTGGCGGCCAACTCCTTCCGGTTGAGTTTCGGAGTAGCTGTGTATCAAAAAGAAAAAAACAAGACAATTGTAAAATATAGTCTTAATAAAACAGTAAGACAAGGTAATTATTTATACACATAGTGGCATGGTAGAGTAGCACTATAAAATAAAGCACAGTAGTACATAACATTTTAAATGTCGCCCGTCCTTCTTCCTTCCACCTGTCTTACACTTTTTAGTTGAACAGTGCACCAGGTGCTCTTCTCCATAAAACTTTCAAAGCGAAGTTGAAATCAGATAGATGAGGCCATTGGTTACTCAATACTCCGGCTCCTAGTCCTATACCAATTAAAGGGAATTCTAGTCTTCTAGTTCACTCTTCAAACGTCCCCAACAACTCATACTTACTTACGACATCGGATAGCGGGCGGACTTTGTCCGCCCGCCATCCGACTGCTAAAAAGGGTGGGGGTCCCGTGGGGACAATTAATTAGGATGATGCGCCCGGCACAGTGGCGGGCGCACCCTGTTTTTTTTTAATTTAAATTCTGGTTGGCTTTGCTGAAAGCAATGCTAAAATGTTGTGCTGCTTTTCCAAGCACAACATGACGGGCCCCGCACGGAGCCTGTCACGTTTTGCTTTGAAAGTCGGGGGGGTACCATAGCATAGGTAGGTACCCTCCATGGGGGCCCCCAAGCATACTCTGCAATGTGTGCATGCCTTTCCGTGGCGGACGGCAATGCCGCCACGCAAAGGCATTCCAAAATGCAGATTATATGGCTGGCGGTGTGGTGAGAGAGACACCACCGCCATATTGAACCCTTTTCCGCCTGGACATGTCTGAATATTTTCTACAGGGATGGCGGGAGGTTTGCCCCTGCGGTGACGGCAGTGAATTCCAGCCGGCCCGGCGGGGGCAATACGCCCACCATCCTAATGGGGCCCTAATTCACAACTGTACAGTATACATATACATACAGTACACCCTTGCAGTAAGTGTGCTGTCAAGTTCAACAATAGTTAAGGATTATGAATCTAACTTGCCACCGCCTGCCACTGGTGCTGCCACTCCCCCTACCGCTCCGTTGCTATCTGCAACTGCCGCATCCTCGCCCTCCGCGTCGCCTTCGCTGGCCCCGGCAATGGTGGTCGGTAGTGCGCCTAGAAAACATTACGCATTTATTAGGCGTCATATACACCTCCCCCCTATGGATCAGTAGCAAGGTTGAAAAATGAGTTAATACTAACATACATCACTAGTACAAATCAGGTAGTAGTAGAGTAGACACTAAAAGTTATATGATCATTGTAGCCTTTGCTTGATTAGCCCTAGCCATGCACATGTGACGTTACCTTTACCTTGCTGCTTCTTAAGAAACCTTTGAGCCCACATGACCTGCCTCACACTGCTACTGTCTAGTCTACGCGCTGCGTACAAGCGGTCAACAAACATTAACAAGCCACTTTTTTAGGAAGAACTGGTGTACTACTGTTACTGTTAGTCCATATTGCTTATCCATAGATGCTACACTTTTTGGCACGGCTGAGAAATGCTTGCAAGTTGCAATATACTAACGCACACCATTTCTTTTTTCGCATTACAGACGCAAGATTCCCTTCTACGAACCAGAGCTTCTGAACGATGCACCAACTACCAGTACTAGGTTCTTCTGAGGTGAGGGGTCCCTTCACTCACATCTTCATTTATAAATTTATATAAACTAAATTGCTATGGGATGGTGGTGCTGCCTTCCACCACTGTTCAGTTATCATGATTTAATTCCCAACTGTATAAGTGTAACAATGTATATTGTTTTAATGTTATTGATTTGCCGGTTGTTGCTGCTAAGAAAACAGTGTACAGACCTTCTCAAATTGAAATAAACATTTTAAACTTACATAGACTTGGTGGTATTTGGTGTGGACTAACTTACACGAGTGAGCAAATTAAAGTAAGGGTGTGCATGTGAATTGCTTCCACGACAGAGGTTGGGTGTGTTATGTTCTGGGTTGTGTACTTGTTGGGTATCTTGGGGGAGGGTTCCGAGACCTAATAGGTATGACAAGACAGTACTATAGTCAAGCAGTGGAATTGTGGTGGGTGCAGAATTTCTGATTGAGGTGTGAAAGGAAGGTCCAACCTACCATCACCAACATCCTATTTTCTGGTGCAAATGTATGTGCAAGATCCCTACAACAGTGGTATGTCCTATAGGGTATCATATCAAAATATTAAGAAATCTGGTAGGGCTGTTGTTGCTGTGAATTTTCAAAGCCTCAACATCAATAAGAGTAAAAGTAGTACAAGACAACGACCCAACGGATTGTACGAGCTACTGGTGAATATGAGTTTTATATTACAACCTTTCACAAAGAGTGGCACTGGCCAACTGGGCAAGACTAGCTACCACAGTACAGACAGACTGATAGTATGTAGTAGTAGTAGTAGTACTCAGAGTCATCATAGCGGAGGCAGGGATAAGATTTTTGAAACCGTACAGATCGAAGGATAATTGGTGGTAAAGAAATAGCATTTGGAAACACTATAGTTCGGGAAAAATGGGGCAGTAAAAGTTATGGAATAAGAAATATTATTAAAAACAAGAAGACTTACTGGGGCCAGCAGAGGAGCCCTCAGCGGTGTCCTCCTGGTGGTGTTCCTTTCCCGCCGACTGCCCAGTCCCTGTCGGTCTGCCCCTGGGTGCTGATGAACAGGAAAGATATAAGAAAGAGACAAACATTGATGGATGGTGTCAAACAAATACAATATTTTTCAACAACGGTCAAAATGTAAAAAACAATTGCAATAACTACATTGACCGATCTCATCTGGTCAACATGTAATATCGGGGGATTCACAGTTCGACTACTTAAGTTACTATTTATCAACAGTAATCCAGTCTTCCATTCTGATTCCAGAAAACTAAGTTACAACTAAGCCTAAGTAGTAGTACAACGTACCACCCAACCTAGCCCACCTATTCCAGGCATGCCAATTGTACATTAAGTATGCATTTCCACTGTATTCCTCAACAATGCGTATGGTCCAATCATGGAGGACACATGAATATGACTACATTTTTTGTATACACCAAATTTTGGTTTGATTGATGCTGATCTGCTACTGCTAAGTAACTGCTAAGCCTACCTCCACTCATTGAACAAACTAGAAAAGGTTCAAAAGACTGCCGTACTAGCAGCACGTCACGTAACTGAGTGAGGGGGGGCATCACGCATACCACTAACCAATTAGAAGCTCATACAAAGTACCTAAACCTAAGTATCAATCCGCCCCTATCTATTAGTGACAGGACAAAGTAAGGAGTGGACGTGAGTCACAGTAGCATTACGTAACTTAATTTCTCTAAAATAAACTCGTAAAGAATCACGTTAAGCAAGCGCAAACACAAAGCTGCAAACAAGTAAGATTAGTAGTAGCGCAGACGAGCACCTGTGTCATAATCACAGAAGACTTTTAAACGTTATTAACCTGGAATGTATTGTAAGCAGCAACATTCTAGCTGGTTGGAAGGAAAAAAAGATATTCGCAATATATAACATAGAGCAGAAGAACAGACACAAAGTTGTAATAATTAAATAGGTACTCACCAAGCCCCGGGACCTCCACTCCTAGCAGGTCCAGCAGGTCTTGCTCACGGTCCAGGATGTCGGACCACCGGTGCGTCAGCTGTGCCTGGGTGCGCCGGACCCCAGAGATGCACGAAACTGCCCGGCGCACCTTCCCCCACTACTGCCGACGCTCCCGGAGGCCGTACCCGGACCCAGGCCTGCCACCTTGCTGGCAGGGTTGAGGGGAGGTGGCGCTGCACAAAGAAAATTAGTGCAGCCAACTCCACCTCCCCAAATAAGGCCCGTGCCTGCACCCCTTGTGGGCGCCGCCTTCCGCAAGGAAGGCAGTCGCGGCTCTGGCTGCGCCGGCGAACAGCCCTACCCTTGGACATGGTTCTGGGGACGGGGCGGGAAAAAAAAGGTAAAATAAATAAAGGAGTAAAGGAAATAAATAGCAGGCAATAGAAAGAGAAAAAGTAGCTAAAAAACAAAAAAAAAGTAGACAGAAACCAAAAATATAGAAGCAGGAAAATAGTTAGAGAAATAATAAGCTATAACAAAGGATTGAAAAGATTTAGGGAGGATTGCAATAGAGTGAAAAACAAGATGGCGGCGCCCATTGCGACCACGTGCGCAAGTTCGCGCGATATTTTCTCCCCAAGCAAGCAAAAAGCAACGCGATCAAGTAAAAGCGGTCGCGAACAGATAATATCGACCGCGAACAGGCGCGAACATGCATTGCGCGACCCGGAACAGGAAGTAAGTATCACAAGAGGGTGGGACAAGTGAAAACAAGATGGCCGCGCCCGTGAGCAACCGCATGGGTAAGTTGGCGACCCGCGATCACGCAAAAAATACCGCGAACAGGCGGCAAAAAAACTTCCGCGTCTTCGCGATATTTCCGGCGTGTTTGCGGAGATTTTCTGCATTTTCGCGATAATTTGCGAAAGTTAATTTCGCAAATTCCGCCCACCCCTACTCATTTTATCAATGCATAAGCAAAGAATAGCTTCTAAAGCTACTAAAACTTGACAACATGACCGATTTTAAAACAGTTATCTGTCATCAAATACACTATGTTACCAAATGCTTCTCTCACAATCCTTACCCAAATGTACACAGACTCACAGTGCGATTTTAGATAAGCAACACTATCCCTAGTAGTTTACCAAAACTCATTCACTAGTCTAGAAGAGGTAATGGTACTGCGCACAATCTAAGGGCCCGATTCACAGAATTAACTTAAGACTAAATCCTAAACTTACTACTTTGTGGTATTCACAGAATGCACTTACTACTTTTGGTATTCACAGACTGCACTTACTACTTTTGGTATTCACAGAATGGATTTACGACTACTAACTTTACATCCGCACTCGGGCCGAATTTCGGCCATGGCTAAATCTCCGCCACCGGCCAGAATCCCCACCTCCGGGCCGGAAGCTCCGCCTCCGGGCCGGAATTTCCGGCCCGAGTGCGGACGTAAAGTTAGTAGTCGTAAATCCATTCTGTGAATACCAAAAGTAGTAAGTGCAGTCTGTGAATACCAAAAGTAGTAAGTGCATTCTGTGAATACCACAAAGTAGTAAGTTTAGGATTTAGTCTTAAGTTCATTCTGTGAATCGGGCCCTACATATTTAAGTACAGCACATTAATGTCAAAGCATGACTTATTTAATCAACGCATAAGCAAAGACTGGCTTCTAATGCTACTAAAACTTGACAACATGATAGGTTTTAAAAAAGTTATCTGTCAGAAAATACACGATGTTACCAAATGCTTCTCTCACAGTGGTTCCCAAATACACACTAACTCACAGTGTGATTCTAGACAAGCACCACTATTCCTACGAGTTTACCAAAACTCATTCACTACAGTGCAAGTGGTAAGGGAACTGCACACAATCTACATATTTCAGGACTGCACTTTTGTGTTAAAGCCTGACTCATTTAATCAAAGAATAAGCAAAAACTGCCTTCTAATGCTACTAAAACTTGACAACAAGACAGGTTTTAAAACAGTTATCTGACAGTAAATACACGATATTACCACATACTTCTTTCACAGTGGTTCCCAAATGCACACAGACTCACAGTGTGATTCTAGACAAGCAACACTATCCCTAGCAGCTTACCAAAACTAATTCACTACTGTGCAAGGGGTAAGGAGACTACACACAATCTACATATTAAAGTGCAGCACATTAGTGTCAAAGCATAACTTATTTTATCAATGCATAAGCAAAGACTGGCTTCTAATGCTACTAAAACTTGACAACATGACAGGTTTTAAAACAGTTATCCGTCAGCAAATACACGATGTTACCAAATGCTTCTCTCACAGTGGTTCCCAAATGCGCACATACTCACTGTGTGGTTCTAGACAAACAACACTATCCCTTGCACTATACCAAAACACATTTCTTCATCTAGAAGAAGTACTACATTTTAGTATAAAAACATAACATAACTCATTTCACAAATTCATAAACAATGACTGGTTTCTAATTCTACCAAAATATAAAAACAGCACAGTTATCTGTCTGCAAACACATGAAAAACACAAATGCTTATCACAGAATGGTTTCTACATGCACACACACTGTCAATAAGATTGTAGAGAAAAAAAGTACTCCCTACTCTTTAGCAGGAGAAATACATTAGTCCGATTAAAATCAAAATAGTCTACATACATCCCTTCACAATTAAATAATTCACCTTTCAAGTTGTTTTGTAGATTAAGAAGTATATCAGTCACTCACCATATTTTCTTTTACAGAATCTCTGCACTGTGCACCTCTCAGCAAAAACAAAGAATGGAAAAGTTTCCCTTTCATTTTCCACACATATACATGTAAACATCAAATCACAAGCCTTCACACATAAACTCAAGAGCAAACACACATTTCTATTGGTTAAACATTTCAAACCTTTCCAACTGAAATACATTTCAACCCTTCCCCCAATCTGCCTTCTGCCTGTTACCATAGAAACAGGTCATGGAAGACTGAACTGAACACACAGGTCACAAGTTCAGCACACAATGTTGCTAAACAAGACAGGAAGTGTGCTTGACTTTTCAACATATCAGCTTATCATATATAATGTTCCTTACAATCTGTTTTTGTCAACCAATAAGAATCATACCTTTAAAAAACAGAAATATACACCCTACCTTTCAGTGTAGAAAGTAGTCATACAACCAATGATTTCTTGTCTTTTTTCAAAACCAATTTCCGTGGATCCGCGCACCCAACACGAGAGAATCCGTGCACCCAACGCGATAGGATGCGCGCACCGAGCGCTTATTTTGCCATTTTTTTTAAAAAGGGGACCCCAGGGGGACCCCCTAAGCACCTCTAGAGGGTCAGAGTATTTCCACTCTGACCCCTTTATATATTTTACATACTTATTCCCCTTGCTTCTTCAGCCTCGTTCTACCGATGCAGAAAATGGCCGCCAACAGTTCCTGGTTTCGAATGTAGACATACACTCAACAGCCAATTAGCATTCAGCGCGCGATCGGGAGGGTGCGCGCTTGGTTCGGGGAGGGTGCGCTTACGGTGCGGGTAGGGTCCGCGGATCTTCCCCGGCCATAGATATTTATGTACTTTTAACTCGAATTCTCTCAGGACCTACTAAACGGATTCACACCATTTATGCAAAAGACACGAGTCTGAACTAAGGGCTACCTCTTTGCCAAATTTGGTGTCATTCCGTTCAGCGGTTCGGGCTGTAGCTGCGACAACAGATCCTATGGGAAATTGCATGGGGAAAACGCACTTTGGGACCCCCCTTTTTTCTCGGCCCCTGCTTGATGAATCACCACGAAACTTTCAGGGTAGGAGCGGAGCGGAGCTGGCCAAAAGTTTGAAAAATTTCGCGAGGAATCGTCAACCGGCGTCAGACTTATTGGGAATAGAATGTTGCGGATTTCCTATGGAAAATAGGTCCTAACTATAACTACCTACTGGCGACTGCCAGTAGGTAATATATATATATATATATATATGCAAAAAACAACACCGCCCCACTCCGTTGCTCTCAGCAGTGCGGGTGCGCCACTTGCGCGGGCGATAGCGCAATCAATTACTGCCAAACACCACGTATCTAGAAAGAACGTGCGGCGCACTCGGGCTCAATCCAAAGAAATTAACTTTATTCGTTCTTCTCCGTGAAGACTAACAAACACACGCGTTCCGGGACCCTGCCCTTCGTCAGTGTTAGTTTGTCAAGTTCAAAGTTTACATTTAAATAACAAATACAATCATTGGTCGATTGGACTAGCGAGTGACATCGACATAGGACTTTACAGCTGGTCAACCACATTTCATCGTAACCATAGCGGCCATACTTGAATGACCTAGCCAACATGAAATTCATGTATTGTACCTCGTGACACGTCATTGGATCACGATTTACTACAAAGTGTGCATAGTGTCATGCTGGTGATAAACTTCACAATAAATTCAACATATGCAATTCATGTTCCAAGATGTCAAAAAAGGTTATCCAGTGACCAGACAATGACATGACCACTAAGTCAAAGGCCGAAAGCATCTTGCTGGATTGTACAATTGCGCCCTCCAATGGGCGTAGCCACAGCTCAAATGCTCGCGGTAAAAATTAAATTAATTAACCAGCGGTCCTGTCGATGGTGCTGTTACAGACTCGATTCTGATTTTTGAAAAAAGAGAAGGACGAAATATATATATATATATATATATATATATATATATATATATATATATATATATATATATATACACACACAAACATTAGGTATCAGGATGGCATGGATGCATTTAAATATTTCCTTAGGATGAGAAGTGCGAAGGTTTTACAACACACACAGATGATCATAGAAATGATCGAAACATGTTTAAAGGAGAAAATCTTTTCTCCTTGAAAATACACCGTACAGACAAACACAGGGAACAGCCATGGGGACCTGCTTCGCCACGGTTGGTGGGAGGAGCAGGCCCTATGGAACCGTGACCACAACAGATTCACTGACCAGATCAGTGTGTGTCTCAGATACATTGATGACGTCTTTTTCGTTTGGGAGGGAAACGAGGAAGACCTCAACATCTTTTTGACAGTCATCAATAGGAACAGTGTAAATTTGAAGTTCAAGTTCACTATTAACTACAGCAAAGAGATAGTGGTTTTACTTGATATCAAAGTTTCACTCCAAGATGGCACACTACAGACAGCGCTCTTTAGAAAGAGCACTGCTGGGAAATCAATTCTCCATGCGGATAGCTGTCATCCACCGAGCTTCCGCTGGAGCATTCCTTATAGTGAATTTTTAAGAGCAAAAAGGAACAGCAGCACCACTGAAAGCTATAGGAAACCCAAACAGGATATGATAGATCGTTTATCCGAAAAAGAGCTTAATGAAAGCAAGTACGAGAGTAGATGGAAAATCAAGGGAAGATCTGTTACAAATAAAACCACAGATAAAGAGAGAACCTGTAAAGGAACCAATAAGATTCACCACCAAATTCACTAGTCAGGGAAATACCCTATGAAAGATCTTAAAAAGCAGATGGGGAAGTCTGACACATGATACCACTTTAAGATGCAAGGTAGGAGAAACACTCAACATTGCTTTCAAAAGAAATCGCTCCTTTAGAGATTTGTTAGTACACAGCCATCTTAACAGCAACAATCAAACATGGCTGCAGCAAAGTCGAGGATTTAAAAGGTGTGGTCACTGTAAGGCCTGTAAATACAGCAACAATGTCCAGGAAGTCGGCAACAATGTCTAGGAGGTCACCTTAGACAGGATTAGAAAAGAACACTGCATCACCAAACTGATAACATGCAAAACAGACTATGTAGTGTATGTAATCGTCTGCCCGTGTGACAGATGGTACATAGGGTCAACCACATTTCCTGTGGAAAAATGCATATGTGAGCATTAGCGTGCTATCACTAACTTAGATATGGCCTACAACACAGCACAACACTTTAGGGAGTACCATGAAGGAGTCTGGACTAAAGCCAATTTTTGGGGTATTGACACAGTCATGAGACATCCTAGAGGAGGCAATAGAATTTCTGCATGGGGCAGAATGGAATCAAGATACATTCTACGAGCATGTAGCCTCGCGCCATATGGTATGAACTACGACGAAGAACTGTATACGCATCTATAACCTATGAACTCCTAGAGTTTAATCCGTATTATGTATGTGATTATAAATGAGTGTAACATGAATATGTTCAAGTTTTTCTTTTTTGAGCTTTCTCTTTCTCTAGCAATTAGAACCTGACAAATTTGAGAATCTTATTTTGGTTTTACTTAATTCAGCTGTGATGGTAATAATTAGCTCTCTATCTCTATTACAGATGAAAGGAAGGCCTCCAATTTTTTTAAACCATATTTTATTGCCATTTGAATATTGTCAATACATACAGTCGTTTGTACATTCTGAGCTGGTTTCTGGTGTACACATCATGTCACAAGCACAGCATTTATTCACGATGTAAAACATGATTTTTTCATAGTAAAACAAACTAGTTACCAAGGTTAACAATTTATAATCCATTGAATCAAGTGTGAACTATCTATTAGGATAATTGTTACTTAACACTGATTTGATACCTAAGCTGTAGAAAATATCACATTGTTCACCTTGCCAATGTTGATAAAGTTTTGTTTATTGAATTGAGGTAGAACCACTGAATGTGAAGTATTTTGTATATGTTTATGCAAATGCGTCATTTTGACGTTGTACAAAAGAAAGTGACATACTGAGAAACGGGTTATGTGATAAAGATCGCAAGATCGAAACGCGTCTCTTTTGTTTGCCAATAAAATACTCGTAAATCAATACCGCGTTAGTGTGGCTGTTGTCCTCAGATACAGGGGGAAGGAGGAGTGTGAGTGGAATATATATAGCAACATATATATATATCTGATTCAACAACCGCACCTTTTCACTTCCATTCTGGCAAGAAAAAGAGAGCACAAACTCCTCTTTTCTTTATTTTGCTCACAGATTCCTCTTCATATCATGACGCGTTTCGGTCACCGCGTGACCTTGATCACGTAACGAAACGCTTTACGGTAGGCTTAATTGTACAACCCCTTTGTGTCACTTGATACAGATAGACAGTGTGAAAAGACTCAATTTGTCACTTATGGCATTGTACATCGCAGTATCATTACCAGCCGGTAATGCATGTAAGAATTCAAATACATTTTAACTTACAGTTAATTTTCAATTATACAATTTCTAAAATTGTTAAAATCAATAAATGCATAAATGCCTGAATAAATACATAAGAAAATATATATACAATGTGATACTTAGGTTATGTTGTTTGTGTAAGGCGGCCATTAGAGCCTACTCCTTCTATTAGTTATATCACCATTGTATTATTGACACTTGGGCAATGTTATAGTGGTTTCTTCTTTGCATGTATGCCTTATTTTCACCGTAAACAATCCCCTGCTTATAGCTCCTTGTAATTATGTACTCAACATTTAATGTATATAAGACACAGGAATATTATCATGAATTCTACAAGATCAAAATCATATACACCTTCTAATGTGCAAATTGCAATTTGCGCTTAACCATCTTAATAAAGTGCTTATGTGCAAACTGAGTGCCTTACTAGTGCAAAACTGGTATATATTTAGGTATTATATTGTGGCACACCTGGTTCCCGTGAATCAATGATTTACAGGAGTGGGGGGGGGGGGGCACGATTCTGCGTATCCACTTGAATTGCACCTCTAGGGCTTTCCTTTGATGGGCTTCTCTGTCTGCTTTTTACTAGCCCCCTGCCCTCCTAAGTACCCATCTGTACATGAGTGACACTTCTCTGTTGGAGAGCCACCCTACACCTCATTCAATAGACTCACCGCCTTACGGACATGACATCACTGTGGCGAGGTTCCTGGCTTGGGCAGGTGGTGGGCCTTGCAGGCTTCTCCCATTGGGACCGCATATGTATTACTTACCTGGGAGACGTTCACCAGTGGGGGGTCCCTAATGTCCTTTTAAGAACTGTGGGGCAATATGGCCTATATTACCTCAATTCTAATGCTATCTTCAACTGCGCCATGATCTACTGGTTCACCTCCCAGCAAACTCTCAGGGGCAGTGTTACGAGAAAGTGACTCAGTGCATTCCGCAAGCCATTTGGCTGCACCTCACTGAGTCACTTTCAGAGCACAGGAATGCGACATATTTACAATAATATGTTGAATTCCTATGCGCTCCCCTGCGCTGGCACACAAACTGCTGCCATGCTCCAGCGAAGGCACCCTTGCACCATGGTGCAAGGATGCCTGCATCATGGGGAGATTGTTTTCGTGCAGGAAGGGGCACCTTCTTGCATGAAAACAATCACTACAGGTATTTTCCTCTTTCAATGCATGCTGTAGAATGCAGCACACATTGAAAGAGGAAAAAACGAAGAGAAATGAAAAAAATTCTTCTCGTTGCTCCTCGCTATGCCACCCCTAGGGTGGCGTAGCATACTGATGCATTTCCAGATTCACGATTCCTCGTAAATCTGGAAATGTGTCTGTTTCCATGGGTGTTGCATGGGAACACCCACAGCAACACCCATGGAACGCCCCTTTCACGCAAAGTGCTGCGTGTAAAGGGGCCAGATTTACAAGGACAGGAAAAGCCACGCAGGGTGGCTTTTCCTGTCCTTGTAAATATGGAGCAGTAAAATACACCACCAGTACGTTGCAAAAAGTGACGTACTGGTGGCGCAGGGGCCTTGTAAATCTGCCTCTCAGATCCCTGAATATTGAGGCGACACTCATGATGGGATGCTTGGGCAAGAGTGCAGTGTCAGTGCTCTATTGCTCCCTAATGATTAATGCACCAGACCTTTTATTTTTCCTTTGTCGTAGGTTGAGTTGGATGGCGATGACTGGCAGGAGGAATGCCTGGGCCAGAGTGAACTGGCAATTTCCTCGCGCCTGTGGATGGTCCAACATATCTGTACCCCCAGCGATTGCAGCAGATGTGCCATGTGGATCGGGCCGCATGTACAAGCATCTCCGCCCCTGCTGCTAACTTCTATCATATGGTGTTATCCGGCTTTGACGCCCTTCTGGAGTGGGGTGAGCATGAGATTTCAGAGGTGCTGGGCCCTCAGGTTGGTTTGGGCCCTGAGAGGCACTCCTGAGTCTCTTGGAGGGAGTTGGTCAGCCCCGCACAGAGAGGATTTTTATAGGGGTGGCTTCCTTGGTGAGCAAGCAAGATATTGCTTGCATATGTAAACTTCCTGAGCCCCCCTTCCAGGTGGTATGGAGGAGAGGTGTTGACTGGTGTGAACGCCAGGAACATCCAATATATAAAGCACAGGGATGCCCCCAAAAAGAGAAAATATGGGGTGGGTGGTGTACTTAACATGGACTGCCAATGTTAATTGCAGAGCTATGCTATGTGAAAATTATGGTTTAGTGCTCTTGTCCAGAAATATTATATCTACTATGTGGAATTATCAGTGGGTAATGCTTTGTGGTGTTAAAACCAATAAAATGTGGGTATTGAAAAAATGATGACATGTGGGAAAATAGTACTTTGACCTGAAGTGCAGTCACGTCCGTATCAATGATGTAAGGTTTTCCATATAACATACTAACTGTAAAGTGATAGTCAAGCCATGCAGCCCTGCAAACGTGTTTACATTTCATTTATGTGTACCCACGTGGTGACCATGAAGCTCTTTGTTTGGATACAAGTACAGAATCACAGCTGAGCCTGCGTTTACATGATACTTTGCCATCTGGACAGCAAGAAGAAATTGTTTCTTTGAAAGGAGAGAAGAGGAATGGGCCCATTACAAAGCAACTCTCTCCCTATTCGTTCTGTGCTTAAGAATGGAAAGGAAAGGAGGTGGGATTCTGTATGTGTTAGGTAGAAATGGGCCTGGGGGATTGCAAAATAGTGGCATTGGGAGTGTTGAGACAGACTATGGAGAAAATGCAATTGTCAGGAGAAATGACATTGCATTGAAGCTTTAAAACACATCAACGGAGGATTGTAGGAGAATGGCAATAACCAATTTGACTAAATACATGCACAAAAGAATACACCACTGTATATATATAAAATGTTCCACATCACAGAAGGACTTTTCTGCAGTTAAAACCAGATCTTATTTTATTGTACACACAGCGCAAATATTTCACATGCCTACCCTATGACCAGATACCCTTAAAAGCTACTCAAAACTGTTCTTCAACTGCACCGAGTGTGAAAACAAATGCAGAAGAGCTGAAAAATAATCACAGCAAAAGAAAAAATACATATAATATCCCTTCGAGCTACAGTCAAGGTGTAGAGTGGAGCATACATCTCTGGATCTCTGGTCCTAGTAAAGCTAAGCCAATCAGCCACTAACCCCATCTTAAAGTGGGATACAACTCCTCGGTTGGAGGCAATCATAATCAAATCAAGATAAGGCTCCATACCATTAAGGGACTAAGGGCCTTATTATGACTTTGGCAGTCTCAGAGCAAGGCCACCATGCCGCTGCCCCACTGCGAAACCGCCAAGCCATTAAAGACAACCCGCCAGAGTACAACGTATCTTTACTCTGGCGGGCGGTCCTTTGGCAGACCCACTGCGGTGCCTTTGAAAAAGGCACCACAACGGGAGTGTCAAAGGCAGTTCCTGCAGGACATGGACTGTCAAGTCCATGGCCTATAGGAACAGGGGTACATGCACACAAGAGGGCACAACATGTGCCCCCCTGCAAGCACATCATGGCGCAGGGGCACAAGGGCCACCTTTGATTCCTCACCACCACACATTTCATGGTGGTCGCACCGACATAAAAAGTGTGCAGTAAGCAAACTCGTAATATTCTTGGCAGGGCTGCGGTGGCCCTGCCAAGCATATTGCGTCCTCAAGACCGCCGCACCACAGTGAGGGATCTCTGTTCCCTGGTAATTGCGGTGGTTCCCAGGGTAGCCCAACCACCCTGGTCCTCATAGGGTGGTAGGAAGTCCACCATCGCCACGCCTCCCCGAGTCTAGCAGACCGTGGACTGCCAGACTTGTAATAAGCCCCTTAGCCAGCATATAGGTCCTCACAAATCCCACTCAGATTTTTCGCTTTCCGATTCGGCATAAGCCCAATATATATCAGCTGTAATCTTAACATCAACATGGAGCATGTGAAGAGCATCAATGATATATGAGGAGTTTCACAGAACGACCATATTTGTAAGAAAGGCCAGCCCCATCACAAAAAGAGCATTAGAACACTTTAACAGACAGCAGTAAAGATATAAATATGATTATATCCTAAAGAAATAGGAGTCTGTCTGCGGGTGACAAAAATTCAGGTAAATTCCTGCTAGAAGGTCAAGGATGTTCTTCATGAATTTGTTCTCTACTGTCTGTAATGTCTGATAATTGATGTATCCCTAAATTCCTGCAACATATATTGCAATAGTCTTAGCCTTGTAAACCTGTATTGATAAAGCAACATCCATGCCACCCCTCAACCCCCACTAGCAAAAGAGGGAATCGCTCAACTCAAAGGGCATTAGGGGTCAGAAATAACAAGAGCGTAAACAATTTAACTTAGCATCACAGATGACTCTGAGATATGGGTAGAGGGCCAATCTCTCCACTCGTGTGTCATTTCTAGAAACATGCTTGAATCTAACTAAAAACCCTCCTATTTGCATTACCTTTTACTTATCTAGGGGGAGTGGCTTGCCGAAACCCAAGATGGCTGCATAACTCTCAGGCTCTGAGCCTCTGACATACTCCTAACCCCCAAAAATCCGCACAATTATCCTGCAGCCGTATTTAGCGAAGAGGATCAGAATGCCGCTGCCTTGAGGACTTCCCCAATCCTATTCTGATTGGGTTTTGTGCAGCAGAACTGGAGATTCTACGCAGCGACCCCGGACCAGAGCCGCGAGCAGGCCGTCCAGATGTTCAGAGCCGAGTCACGCGAGTGCCGGTGCGGATATCGGGCCCGGGTGCGGGGCGGCCCTCTGCCTTGGCACAACACTTTCCTGGTGGCCAGGGGGCAGTGGAGTTGCTGGCGGTGCCCCCTTGGTGCATCTGGGGGCTTGCACGGATGGCTGGATGTGGCGCTGCACTGGTGAGCGACTGATCGTCGGCACAACGGCCACAATTGGCACGCTACTCGGCCCCTTATCCTTGGCCCCCTTCTCGCTCTGTAGGCAGGGGTCGACAGCGTGGATAGATCCTGGGGGCATTGGGAGCTGGGACAGACTTTTCCCCACATTTCGAGTGGCAGTGTGCCCCTCCCCCGCTGGACTCATAGCCAGGTGGGCAGTGTTTCCTTCATGGTGTTGGATGGGCACAGGGGAGCTATTTTTCTGCACAGGCAGTTATCGCTGGACAGTGGGCCCCAGCTATTCCAGGAATCCACCGGGGTGTGTTCTGTGTGTTTGTGGCTACACATTTAAGTTGCGGACGTGTCTCACAGGTGCGACCTGTGTAGTGACGCAGTTCCAACTTCTCCCCCCATTCACTGAGCAATTAGATCCTGGGTGGTGGTGGTGTTGTTCGCCGATCGATCTGTGTGGGGCGTGGGCCCCCTCTCTTCTCTCAGAGCACGTTGGTGTTCAGTTTTTCCCATAATCCTCAGCTGAGACGTCGGCACTATCGCTACCAACAAAAGGACTCAACAATATGGCCGTGATATAATCCTTCAGACGGCCAGGACCGCCCCGCCTCTGAAACTCGACAACGCCACTATCACCTTTTTTTCCGGACTTCACCTGTAAAATGCAGCAACAATGGAGATCCTTCCTGGAGGTCAAACATGCCCTCCGAGATGAGGGCCTCAAGTATGCCATGCTTTTTCCAGAAAAGCTGCGCGTCTTGGCGGACGGTAAGACTTGTTTCTTTCATACCCCTGAGGAGACTTGAGATTGGCTTGAGAACTGGTGTACTTCTCACACCCATCACCAGTCATCCCTGACTCAGGAGCACGGCCTGGATAATCAACAGGACCGTTCAGGTAGCAATGGAACTGGTTGATCCTCGACGTAAGTCCATGGCGTCAACGACTTGATTTATGTGTTGGAACTGTGTTGGTCCCAGGCCGGCATCCAGACATGTCAGGGAGAGGGCGTGCTAACGTTCTTTCGCTTAAATATGTTCCAGGGACTTCAACCCAATTGGCCCGGTGTTGATTTGTCTTTTATTTTTCTGCGTTATGAGGGATCAGGGATGAGAGTTTCTTTATATGCATATACTGCACGGCCTGAGGTTGAGTTAGCAAGTGTTACGGCTAGTCCATTGTATTGTTCGGGGGTCTGTTGGGTGGTCACCTGGGTGTCTCAGCAGCATGACATACCCTCCATAAGTTAGACTTATGGGGTTTACAGGTGGTCTGCAAATTGGTAGGTGGGCAGTTTTGAGTCCACGTTGTAGGGAGGCAGAGTGGGGGGATCCAAGGTTACGATTGGGGGTTTTTATAGGTTTTTATTCAGTTCCCTTTTCTTGGTGCAGTTTCTGGAACAATCTTATTTGTAACAATCACCTGGGACCTGGTTTTGTGGTCTGTGCGATTTTCAATGCTTACTTGTGCTTGCTTTTCAATGTGGTGTCTCCTGTGTAGGGCTAGAATGTATGACCGTGCATTTTCATTCGCTTGGGGTGGGGGGCCTCACTATCACAGATTTTAATGATTCAAGACTGTAATTTGGTTCCATCCAGGGGCCGCCTCAAAATACTCTTGTGGAATGTGAACGGGTTGGGAGATCACATCAAGAGGGGCATAGTGTTGCAATATTTAAAACGACAGTCCCCCGACTTGGTTTTGCTTCAGGAGACGCATGTTCAGGGTAACTCCTACTGCGCACTCAATAGATGGGGCTATAAATTGATTGCACATGCAGGCTATACCCGTGAGTCCAGAGGGGTGGGTATTCTGGTACACACCTCCCTTCCACTTCAGGTGTCTAAAATCACTTCCAACCCCCTGGGTCAATTAGTCATGGTCTCCGGCAGTGGGAGGTTTTTAAAAAAATGTAACTCCTGTCTATGTCCCCCCAAGCTTCATTCTTCCACTCTGACCGACCTTGGCTCACACCTGCTCAACTTACCGGAGGGTGACATGTTGGTGGGAGGTGACTGTAATAAGGCCCTTAGTGGTGACATTGATCGTTTGCCACCTAAGCTGGGAGAATCTCCGGGCAAGCATTTGACAGAATTTTTGGATGCCTTAGGGTTGATTGATGTATGGCATGTATGTCATCTAATGGCCAGACAATACACTTTTCACTCTGGGGCACACAGGAGTATGACTTGTATTGATTATTTGTCTTGCAAGGCAACCCAGCTTCCACAATTTGGTGAGATTAACTTTCTTCCTAGGGGTATTTCCGACCACTCTTGTATTGTTGCCCATTATGGAGGTGCTTCTCCCCCTAACAGTCACAAAATGGTGCTCCCTCCTTGGTATCTTCGTATACCAACGGTACGGGCCAAATTGCTGGAGGCTACCCAAAATTACTTTATTGATAATGAGGGTTCTGTCGCCTTGGATATAACATTGTGGGAGGCATTTAAGACTGTGATCCACGGTTGTGGTGTGGCAGCAGTGGTCGGGTATAAGAAGGAGAAGTGTAAACAGCTACAGGATATAGAGGGGGAAGTGAGAATTTTAGAGGCCGATATGCTCACATCCGCGTTTTCGGAAACCTCCCATAAATTAGCTATCAAGCAGAAAGAAGCAGAAGATGCTGCTAGGACTCATTATCGAGCCACTCAGCACCGTATTTACTATATTGGCGATAAAGCTAGTAAGTTGTTGGCGTGGCTGGATAGGAGGAAGTTGGCCAATAGATGGGTGGTGGAGATTTTAGACTTGCAGGGGATTCGCTACCATGATAAGCTTGGAATCGCAGATGCGTTTGCCAGTCATTTCATTGCTGTTTATACCCCCTCGTCTACATCTAACCAGGCCGCGGCAGCTGAATTGCTTTTAACGTTACCTTTACCACAATTGGATCCACAAAAGGTGTCAGATCTTGATGCCGATTTGACTTCGGAGGAGGTTTCTAAAGCCATCGGGGCGCTACAATCCGGGAAGGCCATGGGTCCAAGTGGCCTCCCAATTGAACTTTACAAAATTACCGCCTCTG
This sequence comes from Triturus cristatus, assembly GCF_964204655.1. Taxonomy (NCBI): domain Eukaryota; kingdom Metazoa; phylum Chordata; class Amphibia; order Caudata; family Salamandridae; genus Triturus; species Triturus cristatus. Next base: position 243,321,627 of record NC_140582.1, read on the forward strand.
TTATCGCACCATTTTTAGTAAGTATGTATGACTAAGGCATATCCGTGGCACTCTGCCCGCTACACAGTGATTGGCCTATATTGTTGTCATTTATAACAAGCATTTGCAATGCAATAGGTCTCGCACTTACGCAAGTTTGAGCTAATTTATCATTTACAATGCCAATAGCTCAAACACGGGTAAATGCAAGACCTATTGCATTGCAAATGCTTGTTTTTTGAGGTGGGGGACTTTTATATAGAGCAAACTTGACCCGCAGGTATTAGAGCACTTTACATGATAGTAAATACATTATAATACAGACGTATATATAGAAATACAGTTGTAGGTTAGGGCTGAGGTAAGATGAGTAAAGACCTTTGCTTTTGGATGTGTTGTTCCTTAAAGGCGTTTTTAATCGTTTAAGCAGGAGAATGAGCGGATTACCATCAGACGAGACTTCCAATGTAGTGCCTGCAAAATATCAGAACTCAGATGCAGCACATTGTGGCTTAGATGTTGCTGACTCGTGTTTGTTGGCAGAGGGTAGCAGTGGGCTCCTCAATTTAAAGACCCTGCTTCTTTATGTGACGTCTGTTTCTTCGGTCAGACCTATAATAGAGAAATATAACTACAGGACCACTGAAACAAGGGGGAAAAGGTTAACGACCTTTACATGCCGCAGCTGGAGTTGAGAGGCAGGCAGCGGGGGTAGTGCTTCGGGGTCAAGGGGGGGGTCGCAGTGCAAGGTCTCTTAGCCCTGAGAATCCCACAGCTGTGTGTGAGCTTGGAGGGTGGGGGGAGGGTGACGAGGGAGGGGGGAAGCCACAAACAAACAGGCAGCAACAAAAGCAAAAGTGAGGGCTGCCCTTGTAGTAATGTTTCCAGAACTTAAAGCAAGGTGTCTGTGAAGCCATGCTGATAGACGAGGGAAGGGAAAGGAAGAATGAGCAAACTGCAACACTTGTAATATAAGCAATAGATACTGTGTGTTATGATGGGGCAGTTCGACCTGGATGGGTGAGAAGTCACCGCAATATTGTAACAAGCATGGCTTTGCAGAAAGTGCAGTTAAATAAGAGTAGACGATTAGCTAAAAGTTCCACTGTCACCTACAAATACAATTCTGAAAAGAGCTGCTTCACTTCTTATGGAAGCCTACAGTAGGCAGTCAGTAGGGAACTGTGTCTCTTGGCATGCAGCTTAATCTAATAACGCATCACCTTACAAAAAACAAAAAAGGTTCTTGGACACTGGTGATGTCACCTCGGCACAAAATATATTCCACAGTCAGTTTGTGTTTTTTGGACCATTATAGCTATTTCCATCAAGAGGATTGTAATATTAATCAAAACTCACCTGAAACAGACCTCTGAAAGGGCATGAAGAGTGTGGGCAAAACAAATTGCAAATGATTAATTTTGTCTGGGCTGCAGGCTCATGATGTAAGGATTGTGGTGTCACGGGAGGGCGGGGCAGATAAAATCATGAGGTGGGCCTGTGCACCTTTGCGGCGCACCTTTCCTTCAATTGAAAGCAAAATATCTTCCTCAGACGGCTGTAAAAACTTGCGTCTTTGGCATCTGGCATGCAATGTCCCATGTGCATTAATGGCGCTGTCAGCCCCAGCCCAACCTCTGTCATGACGCTTGCAATGCGTGGCGTTAAGCGTCTCACAAATCATATTGAAATGAGAGCAGCCTGCCTGATGCTTGCGGGAAGACAGGAGGACGGCTGTGGGTGGACGGGTGGGACGGACGGGCTGGCCGTGCGCAAGTGACACTCGCATCATAAGAACGAGCACCGTTACTCACACCTATTAAGTTTTGCCCGCAGGAAATACATGTCGGGTGAAAGGTTTACACTAGGGGCAGAAAGTGTACACCGGATGACGAAATGACCTGTAATTTACGAGACACGTGTATATTATATTTGGCTTCGGCGGAATAGAGAACTGTCTGCAGGGGTAATATATTCCTTGGGTGAGGTCGAGATCTCTCTAATTCTCATCTGAATCACAGAGGTACCTGCTTATGGCTGTTGTAGTTCTCACATAATTCATGATTTAAGCAGAATGTCAATATTTTATGAAACACTTGGGTCAACATTCAGATTCATGAGTGGAAAAATGTAGAATTCATAAAACAAGGTGCTGTGAACAACCCAGAGAGGCTTCCTGGTGAAAGTGGCACAGCTGATGCAAAACCCTAAAAAAAAAGCTAATTTGTGCTCCTTCGGAAAAGGGGCCGTCTGAGAGCAGGGTGGATGCTGGGAGGGGTGCAGCTCACAACTGGAGGCTCTTCTGAGAAAGGAGGCCCTCTTCAGTGGCCCGCTGAGCTTCGGTGATTTGTAGCTGTTAGTGGTTTAAAGAGAAAAAGGAATGGACCGAAAAATACCGATTGCAGGAACAAAACCTGCTGCTACTACTACAATGTGCAGGCACACAACTAATGTGCAGTTGGAAATCTTATGTCAAAGTAGTGATGAAGCCAGAACTCTAGCAACAAGCACGCGACATCAGATGGGTATTAGCTTGTTGACAGATCCAGGATGGATGACAACTACGAAGGTGGTGACTGATTAGAACAAGCACAAGCGAGGCAGGCTGCTGGCAGCAGGGGGAGGAGTGTGCGTGCCTCGCGCGCAGCACGGGAGAGGAGGGGGGCTGCGCGATTCCCTTGCGAGAGCGATAATTGCTACCATATTGCAGCGCTCGCTCCCACCAGGGAATCGCCACACGTGCACGCGTTGCCATTGAAGGCAATGGAACTCGTGCACGTTTTAGCCTGAAAAAGGCAATCAATGGCTACAAGTCTCTTTCCTATGCAGAGCATGCGCGCTGCATAGGCGAGACCTAAAAAGGGCAAACCACCGGACAGCTGCTTTTTGTATAGACCTATCTCTCTTTTAGCCCCAGAGGTCAAGATATTGGCCAAACTCTTGGCCCTTCGTCTCTACCCCTGTCTTCATAAATTGATCCATCCGGATCAATCTGGCTTTATGCCAGCCAGAAATACAGCGCTTAATCTTCACTAGTCAAGAGGACTCAGTGATAGTGTCCTTAGATGCTAATATGGCCTTCGACATGATCAAATGGCCTTTCTTGCTTGCGGTGTGGGAGAGATACGGGTTCATCGCTCGCTTTATATCCTGGGTGCGCCTCCTCTAACCCCGCCCATTGGCCCGGGTTACGGTAAACTGAGGCCGGTCAGCCATTTTCTTTTTGCCCTACTCTTAGAACCCTTGGCCATATGGATTAGAGGTGGCCCCCTGATCCGCGGTCTGAATTGGTCATCAGATTGGACAGAAAGAATTTCCCTTTATGCCGATGAGATTTAACTTTACTTGGCTCGACCCCGGTCCTCAATTCATGAAGTGCTTCATATTTTTGCCCTCTTCCAAAAATACTCTGGTTACACGATCAACTGGGATAAGTCTCTGGTTTATGTCTTGAGCAGTGAGCCACCGATCCTTCCATTGGGTTGTCCGGCCCAGATCGTCTCTGAAGGTTTTCGTTATTTGGGTATATATGTTACAAGAGATGAAGGGGTTTTCCACCGTCATAACCCAATCCCTCCGCTCCATCAGTTCTGTGCCGATGTGCAACACTGGAACTCTTTACCTCTCACACTTCTGGGCAGAGCTGCTCTTCCCCGCTTTCTTTATGCTTTGCAGAACACGCCTTTCTTGGTGTCTCCCCGGTATTTTCTCTCTATTGATTTCGTGGTCCGCTCCTTACTATGGAATAAGGGTACACCCAGAATAGCCCTTGTTAAGCTCACTGACAGCTGGTATGATGGGTGTATAGCCTTGCCTGACATTAAATATTATTATTGGTCCTCGCAACTGGTGGTACTCAATCACTTGATGCATCAGCCCATCACGGATCCAGCAATGGACAGGTATAATATGTCTTTGGGTAATTATCTCAGGGATCTGTACAGCGGGAAAAAATATGCGCCTAAATACACTCCAACCTCTACTGTGGTTTCTTTATGGTACTCCGCCACTGCGGTATTGGGATGGAAAGGTAAGATTACTAAGGCCACCCCGCTGCTTGAGTCTATTCAACTGGGTATGCTCTTGTGGTTCCCAGGGTTTGACAAATGGGATTTAATTGGCCTTTCGACTGTGGGTGACCTCTGGGCTTGGGGGGGTTGTTCCGTTTGGTGATTTACAACAGCAATGCCATCTTCAGGCGGGGTAAACTTTACGGTACCTTCAGGTACGTAGTGTATTGCAAAATGCACTGCCTAGAGGCACGGACTTGCCAGTTTCCTCACCATTAGAGGATAGATTATTGGATGATTATCTCCCAAAACGAGCAATTTCCCTGACGTACCGTAAAATTCTCAATAACATGCCTGACTCTATTGGCAAATTGCCGGCAAAATGGCATGATGATGTGGGAGAGCTTGATGACGAAGAGTGGAGGGAGGCCTTGGCATCCCCTCGGGAGGTGGCAATCCGTTCTCGTTTTAAATTGATACAACTTAAATTACTTCATAGGGCAACTATACCAGTTCGGCACTAGTTAAGATGGGTCTCTTATCCTCTCCGGATTGTCCCCGGGGCTGCGGACAGCCAGAAACTTTCGTAAACCAATGGTGGGAATGCCCCGACCTTTAGAGATACTGGGGAGAGGGATTTCAGCCAAGTCCCAAATGTGTCATAAAACAATTGATGTATCCCCTCATCTTTGTCTATTGAATGTTTGTGAAGCCACAGACCTAAACAGGTTTGAACGTCTCTGGGTCACGCTGGGATATATGATCGCCAAACGCAATATTGCTAGAACCTGGAATGGTGGGGTTGCACTCAGACAGTTGATTGGGCTTCGGACATGGACTGGCGAATGCAAGCGAAGAGGGCGGTGTATGAAAGCAGGGGTTGCCCAGGTAAATGGACCAAGGTTTGGGGCCCCTGGAACGAAAGTAGAGGCTTTTATCTGCACCCCATTTAATGATGCGTTTCAAGCTGTTAACAACTTAACACCATGAGCTGGCTGTAGCAAGGATTGATGATATAATTGCATTCTCCTTTGACCCATTGTATTCTTTTGTTTCATTTATATGTCCTGTTGTCCTCAGGATTTGCATTTTGGTTTTGAAACAGCACCAGTATTGTTTATATTTGATTTATGTTTATTCTTAATAAACAGAGTTATAAAAATAAAACTTTTACTTATCTATATTTGGAAACCAGGTCTGTGGATTTAATGAAGGAGGATAGGCATTTTTAACCATTGAGGGTCTGTGATAATAAGACATGGGTCAGTATATAAAAGCAAAAGACTGTATCTACCCACTAACTTTGGGTGGATAAGCTCACACTTTATCTGATTATAAAAGAGGATGAAAAGAAATAGGGTTAAGATGCATCCTTGTCTTACACATCTATCAGAGCTGATGGAACTCCTTCTGAGACAAATCTCACAGAAGCACTGCAAGAAATGGAGGTATTAGCTTAGGGGTGTTTACACACCACAAGTAATAACCACAACACTTGTCCAGGTGAACCACAAAAATCACTGAAAAAATATGTGCTCAACCACATGGTAACTATTGCTCAGAACAGTCAGAGTTAACCTGGAGGTAATATGTGAACTATTGATTCAATACCAAAACAGTAACAAAGTTGAAATGCTAAACAATGAAAATTCCAAAATTAATTAGATAAATTGAGTAAAATATATTGAACCAAATTACACCAAAATTAGAAAATTCCAATAAGGGGAACTGTTGTTTATTTTCTGTATTTTAAATAAGAATAGCGCCAAGAAGAATATAGTGACAATGATAGTCAACCAGGACTTAGGCTCAATTTGATGCTGACCATGAAGGAATGAGGATCAGATACACCAACCTGGGTCATCCTGGTCAAAGATTTTATCTTCTGACTTTAGTCCTTTAAGACCCAATCTGCTACAGGAGTACACTTCTAAAGCCCCTCAGGTCCTCATTGGAAAAACTTTGAAACTCACAGGGTGTCAAGCAAAGGGCAAGAGTCTTATGACCCTTAACGTACAATTCTTCATCCTGAGTACAAATGGGACAGCATGGTCAAGGTTCTAGGCTCTTCTCAGGTCACAGACAGATCATTTAGTCATCTTCTCATCTTCCACAGGAATGTTTGGAACAAAAAACGAATATTGTGATACAAAAATATTGTGTCAAGAATATCAGGATGCCAAAAGTAAAATTGACAGGAATATTGAAGGAAAACATATCTCTTTTAGTGCTGTCTTTAATATTGTTGTAAAAAATATTGATGCAGAAAATATTGTTATATGTAAAATCACTGTTAATTAGTGTGTCATTTATTGTAATGTGTTTGATTCTATATGTTTATTACTTGTATTAATTGTGCTTTCAGTAAGATCACTTATTAGTTATGAAATTGTAGAAATTTGTATTTTTGGTTGTAGTAATGTATATAAATAATGGTTTTGTACTTTTTTATCAGGGCACTCTTGGGTTTTTAGGGGATAAGGGTCGGGAATTTTTTTTTAAAGTGTGTATTTCAAAGTACATTTTTGTTAAATATTTTACTGTTTTAGAAATTATTATTTTATAATTTCTTTATTTATTTTGTTACATTAATATTTGCATTATATTGTAATTTTAAATTAATTACAATATGTAATAATGGTATTAAATAAAAAACATTTAACAAAATTCGAATAATAAAAATATAAAAATTATGGAAAAATATTTTAATGAAGAAAAATAATTAGAAATGTTTTTTCATAAAACTTTTACATTTTATATTTTTTCTGAAAATTAATACAAATATGTGATTGTTTGCTTTCTTATTATTGTATATTAAAAATATATTTTTATTTTGCAAAATAAATGTTTTGTATATTTATTTGTATTTAAAGAATGTTAATTTTATCTCTTTATTCCTCTTTTTCCCTCCTTTTCCCTCCTTCCTCCCCCCACCATCATCCTGCTGATTTCTCTCTTTTCCCTCCTGTGTATTTTCTTTGTGATAATGACATTTTTCCTCTTTTTTTCCCCCCAGGTCCCCCCACCACCCCCAACCCCAGCCCCATCCCCGACCCCACCCCCAGCCACCCTCTGAAAGGCGGCCCCCCACTCCCCCCTACTGTGGCAAGCAGACCTATGGTCTCTGTGATGGAGTCTGACCCTCAGCCTCCCTATGCATTACCTCCTCCCCCCCCCCCTTTTTTTTTTTTGAAGGCGGTGTGTCATTTCATATCATAGTATCGTCCGCAACTTCAATTCTTACACCCCACAGTCTGATCTACACCCGTGCCTATATATGCAACATGTATCTTATATCTGATATCTATATATATCAATATATATCTACTTATTGACAGTGTCTCTGAGATTTCTTATTCAGTCCATTTTTTTTTTTTCATACAGTGGTACTATCTTTTTTCAATGTTTCCAAATATACTTTTGCCTGTATTTCAGAGGTGAACACTCTGACAGTATTTTTATATATAATCTTCAGTTTCGCTGGGTTCATGAGATATGCCTGCAAGCCCATCTGATGACAGGGATCAAGCAGCTCTCTTAATCTCCATCTCCTTTCCACTGTTATATGACAGTAGTCTGGAGTAGTGAAGAAGGACTGACCATCAAACGAGCGCTTAGAATTGGGGCGAGCTTTAGCATACACTTCTTCCCTTAGTAAGAAATTACCAAAATATATCAATATAGCCCTGGGCTTTTGTGCTCTCTGTGTGCCTCCCTGAGCTTTTTCCAGAGCCTGCCCCAGATTCTCTCTCTTTTTCAACATTAATGGAAATCGGTGCACCCTCTGAACTTCTCTCTCCCAATCCCAGTGGCATAGTTCTGGGAAGGCTCCCTTCAACAGCTGTATTACAAAAGTTCGGACGTCCCCCCCTTCCTTTCCTTCTTCTATGCCCAGAATTCTGAGATTGTTCCGTCTTTGGCGGTTCTCTAAATCTTCCAGTTTCCATTGGATATCTGATAGCTGCCGCTCATGTTCTTTTCTCTTAATTGACTCTTTTAGTTGTTGATCATCCAAGTTGCTGGTGCGCTCTTCTAGATGAGATACCCTCATTTTGGTCTCTGTGCAGGCTTTAGCTATTTTTTTTACTGACTTTTCTAGGTTCCTAGTTGCAAGACGATTTTTCCTCCCCTCAGTTTTTGTTGCATCTTGTAATTCCTTTATAGAATTCAAAATCAGCTGCAGAGGAGGCATTTTCATTTCTGATTCTCCGAGAGGAGGGAAAAGGAGGGAAAAAGAGGAAAAAAGAGATAATAAATCTTCATGCGAGTAATTACAATTAATATATGCGGCTTGAATGATGCCAAAAAACGGAGAGAGCTGACAGAGTATCTAAAGTCAATAAATGCCGATATTGTATGTATACAAGAGACTCATATCGAGGCATCCCGAAAATATTTATTAGAACAGCTTGGCTATCAGCTTTTAATATATACAACACAAGGGTCCAGGACGCGGGGGGTTGCTGTGTTAGCGCGGGGTGGGATGGTGACAGTTAAAAAACAGAAAGCAGACTCTTATGGCCGATGGATCATAATGGAATACAGGGTGCGAGGTTTCGACTTTACACTTTGCTCCATCTATGCCCCAGTAATCGATGATTCAGAGGTTTTGGATTATATTAATGAACAATTAACAAACTGGCCCTTGCCTATCATAGTCTGTGGAGATCTAAATATAAATGGTATACATGGACTGTGGAAAAATGACCCATCTAGGTTCACAGGCCGAAAGAAAAAAACTCACAGGGCACTAATGCAGATGATGCAGGATAATGGATTGACGGATATATGGGAACAACAAAAGAATGGGGGAATGAGAGGGGGGAGCACTTATTATTCTGCACCACATAAATCCTTGGCCAGACTGGACTATTTTCTAGTATCATCTGTATTGTTGTCGATCTCTAAGGTTAAAAAATTACCGCGGGTGGTTTCAGATCACAGTCCTTTGATACTTGATATAGATATCCCAAACCAGCAAAAAGAGAGATCTAGTTGGACTTTCGAGAGAGCCTTACTTTATGATCCTAATTATATAAATTGGATGGACAGCTGGTTAAGGGAATATCTAAGTATAAATAGAGGATCTGTGCCCCCTAGAATTGTATGGGATGCCATGAAGGCTGGTATAAGGGGAGAGACAATCAGCTATACGTCTAAACGAAATAAACTAGAGAAGGAAGAAATGGAGGGTAGGCAAAGAAAAGTTGCCGCTATTGAAGAGGAATTTATAAAAGCAATTGAAGCTAAACAAGAGATTTCAGGAATCTCACAACGTCTCGCCATGGCAAAGGCAGCTGTGGGCGAGCTATTAGTAAACAAAGCGGCAGGAAAATACCTGGCATGGAAACAGGACCAATATGAATAAAGTGAGCAGATAGGGCACACTTTAGCCATCAGGACTAGGCAGGTAGACACAAAGGGGGACATTTTACAGATAAATTCTGCAACAGGAGTAATCGCCAGAACGCCGAAGGATATCTGCGCTATTTTTCAAGAGTTTTATCAAAATCTGTATAATCCTGAAAAAGACGCCGTAGGCGGCGAAATTGAGAGCTATTTGGAGAGGGCTCAAGTAGAGAAATTAATAAGTGCGGATAGAGTATCAACGGATTCCAACTTCTCGCTAGAAGAATTGAGAGGAGCAATTAAAGATCTACCAACTGGGAAAGCGGTGGGTCCTGACTCTATACCACTTGAATTTTATAAAAAATGTCTCTCTAGTATAGAAGTCGATCTTTATCTTTGTCTTTGTACAAGCTTTATTCGAGATATTTCTCATAAAAGCACAGCATAAAAACATTTAGAGATTAAAAAACAAGATATTTACAAATACAAATTCATATAGCACAGCATAAAAACATTAGAGGTTAAAAAAAAACAAGATATTTACAAATATAAATTCATATAGACGTTCTGTGCAGCTCATACAGTATTGGCAAAGAAATGTTTACATTTGACAAGTAATTTTACATTTTTAGCCAAAAAAAATAAAAAGAAAAACCTGATTAACTGGTCCCGCCCATTAAACGTTGCCTAATGGCCCAGGCCCAACCCAAGTATTTGGCTACCCCAATGACTATCGATTCATGGGTTGCTGTACACACAATTCTTAAAGCCACAGTGCTATCACGTGTCCCCAGGTTTTTACATACAGGGGAGAGCCATAGTCTCCTGGGTGATGAATAGGCTTTGCATACGAATAGAAAGTGACCTACACTCTCCTCTGCATTACCACAGGCTGGACATAACCTGTTGCTCGACTTTTGCCAACGTGACGTTAGTTTTTTTAAGGGAATAGATCCGGATCTTAGCTGGAAGACTAGCTTCCTATCCATTGGTACCGTAATAGTATCCCAATAGTTTTCTAGGATAGGATACATTTTTGTCTCCAAAAAACGACCAGCCATAGAGTCGGACCTGACGCCGTTCAGCAAATTACCACCCACCCAATCCCAATAACTTGATTTGAGGTCTTCTTTACTTGGGAACTCTTCACCCGCTGGGTTATTCCAAAGATTGGAAAACCCCAGATCAATTAGCATTGCCCTTAGATTTTTAAGCCAAGTTATCTTGTGAAAAATGTCTTCCTTAATTATCCAGAGAAAACCCTCTGCATATTGTCTAATCTCTGGAGTTGTCCAAAGACGCCTCCAGTAGAGAACAGGGCGCAATCGCGCTCTATCAGTAATTGGGCGTTTACCCAACTCCAGGAACAATGGTATTAGGGGGGTGCTCTGAGGAAGTCCTGTAATCCCTCTGAGGAACTTATTCTCGGATATCTGTAAGGCCGCAAGATTGTCCCAGGCCCATAACTCCGCACCATATAAAGTGGCACCTAAGACCTTGGCATCGTACACTATAAGTGCGGGTTTAATCGGCTTTGTTTTTGATTTGCGGTGTTCTCCCCTCAGAGCACCTGAAACTTGTTGATGTTTTATGACCACTTTTTCCAAATGATGCGACCAGCCAGCGCTCTCTGCTATCTGTACCCCCAAATATGTAAACTCCTTAACGGTGTCTAACTTACAATTATTTAGGGTTACCTTGGGATAGGTTCTACGGTTTGGGGTAAAGGCCATTAATTTTGTTTTCCCCACGTTTACCTCAAGCCCGTGCTCTGTGCAAAAGGTCTCAAAAATATTTAATGCACGTTGCAGCCCTGCAGGGGTTTTTGACAAGATAAGAGTATCGTCAGCGAACATCAGGATCGGAACCCTGGCGTCCGCTAACGAGGGTGCGTCTACGCTTGCTTCCAACATTCGCCTAACAATCCCATTAATGAATAATGAGAAGAGTAAGGGAGCCATGGAGCAGCCTTGTCGGACACCCCTTTCCACGGGAAAGTCCGAAGTAAACTCGCCATTCCCACCCCACTGTATTCTTGCGAAATTGGATTCGTGGAGACGCATAATTAATGTAAGCAAATCAATAGGAATTCCCATTTTTTGCAAGACCAACCATAGCTTAAACCTGGGGACTAAATCAAATGCCGCCCGCAGGTCGACAAACGCGACATATAGGCATCCTCTTCCCAGTAAAACCGTCTTCCACCGCAGTATGGTAAAGCGGAAGACCTGATCAATGGTACTGGTAGCTCGTCTAAATCCTGCTTGGTATATGGAAAGGGCATTGTTGGCATCAACCCAGTCCATAAGCTGGTTTGCAACCATTCTTCCCACTACTTTTTGTATGGTTGCTATTAAGCTTATGGGCCTATAGTTGGCCGGCGATGAGCGATCTCCCTTCTTATGGATGGGAATAATAATTGCACCTTTCCAAAGGTCGGGGACCACCGCGCCCTTTGCTAGGGCATTTGCTACTAAAAAAATATACCTCACCCATCTCGTCATATCATACTTAAAAATATCCGGGGGTATCCCATCTAACCCTGGGGCTCTCCCACTTTTCACAGATCTAATCGCGATTTCTACTTCTATGGGGGAGAACATGTTGTCAATAGCATAGACTGGCGCTATGCCTTCACCTACCCCGGGATGCATGACTTCAGCATATTGTGGTCTGAAGTAGTCAACCCAGGCTTCTTCAGCTACATTATTATCTGGCTTTGCTGGGCCACCTCCTCTACCCCACTTAATAATTTTCCAAAAGGACCGAGAGTCCTTCTTGTTAGAGGCCTCTTTCAACTCGGCCCAGTGGTCTTCGTCCCATTTCTTTTTTGCTTGGAAAATGGCCAGTTTGTACAGTTTCCTTGCCTCTTTTATTGCGACGCGGTCCCTGTTCCTAATAGCTTGTCCCAGTACTAGACGTGCTGATCTACATTGGCGATTGAACCACCTTCCAACTTCCTGGGTTTTCTTCCCTTTCTTACTCTTGGTCAAAAAACATGGTTTGAGGAGGGAAAATAACTTATTGTGGATATCGGTGATATCCCTAACCCCGGGAACTGTTGGTTCAACCGCCTCCATTGCAATGATTGCGCTATCAACCTCATTGTTGATGTAGGTCATAGTTTCTTCGTTAGCCAATACCCTTGGCCATTTCAACCTACGTTCGTCATTACTCATGACTGGAATCTGATCGTTCTTTAAAAACAAATTTCCCACTCCTGGGTTCCACCACCTATGAGTCACACAAAGGGGATTGTGATCACTTTCTACTCTGGGCCTAATGGCCATATCAATAACCCCCTGCCACAACTGAAGACTACATATTATATAATCGATTCTGCTCCTGCTATTACCATTATCGAAGGTACAGCTACCCTCCTTGTCCCCTGTAGTTCTCCCATTCAGTGCTCTTAGACCATGTTCCATACAAATAGCATTTAATAATAGGATGTCTTTTGTCCACCTTGGGACGGGGTTTAAACACAAAGATGGTACTCCCCATAGGTTGTCCTCATCCATCCCTAGGGGATCATTTGTAGAATCTAAAGGTTCAAAAGTCCTATTAAGATCCCCGGCTATAATTACCCTGCTATCTTGGGACTTTGTCTCTAAGCAGGCAGACAACAGTTCTAAGGTCGAGGAATTGGTTGTGTTACTGCCTCTTATATAAACATTATACAAGTCCAATGATGGACCCTTATCTGCTGAGATTCTTATCAGTTGTAAGTCACTACTTCCCAGGTCCAATATTTTGATGGTAATGTCCAAATCTTGTTTTACCCATACAGTAAGACCTCCCTTGGGCCGACCCCTACCACCTTTCGATGCTGGTATCGAAAAGTTTAAATAGCCACAACAAAACAGGGGGTCGCAGGCCCAGGTTTCTTGGAAGCAACATACATCGAACCCACAGATATATTCTACCCAGAGTTGGGAGTCTAACTTGCTACTCAACCCTGCCACATTCCAGGATAAAAGCGTACCAAAGCTAAACTCAGACCCATCGTGATTATTAGTATAAGAAGACACTCCGGAAATCATTGAGCCTTTGATGTTAGTAACTACCTTCCCCAGATTGTCAATGGGGTCAGGAAGGTTCACAGTATTAACATTTATATTTTCCATCCCGGTACCTCCCTCTACAACAAAATTCCCCTTCGCTGTGTAACCAGCAGTTAAGATTGTGTCAATAGAACTAACATGATCTTCACGGGCCCCCTTGGACTCATTATTAATCCCTCCAATACTACTACTCCACTCTCTAGTAATTTGTCAATATCCCCACCCTGAGTCCAGCCGTCCAGCTTGGAGATTATGACTAGTACATGTGGTATAATTCTGGCCTAATAATAAAGCTGGTATGGAAGTAATTGGCCAGGATACAGCAGAAGGGTTCAGGGGTTCGTTACGCAGGCTAGTCAGTGCACTGGTTGGACGGGGGTAGAAGAAGGTGAGATCTACAATTCTAATATCTCCCTTGTTTTCACCCCATCCCTGCCTAGTTATCCATCCCGCCACCCTTGAATCTTGAAAGTTGACCACAACACAGTCCCGACCCAAACTTTTTGGTGTATACCCTATCCAATCTATTCTCCTTACCCCTATGATTAACCCATCAAGATCTCCTGGGAGAGGTCTATTCTCCCTTAACCAGTGCATGGTCTTATTTTTAAGCATCTGGAAGGTTTCTCTCTGCCCTATGGGGAGTGATGGGACGTTTGTAAGGACTGCTACATAGGGGAAGGAATCCGGAGTAAGGTTTACTGGGGGTTTTCTGTGGTGTGGCTTTATCACGGGAGGTGGGATTAATTTGGAAACTATAGGATCAGGACAGGGTGCGGGTTTCGACACCAACTGAATATTAGTTGGTTGAGTTGGAACTAAAACTTTACCTGCCGGGAGACATACATTGTCCCCTGTCCCAACCGCAGGATTGTTACGAACTAACTGCTTATTGGTTATTTTTGTGGGAACTGAAGCTTTACCCACTGGAGAACGTACAGTAACCCCTAAACCAGCCACGGGTGATGGATTTTGTGACTGAAATACCATCGACTGGGGTGGATTTGTGGCATTAGTGGTATTAGGCTGGAGTTGGACAGGGCCTAAGTATACCAAATCAGTAGATTTGGTAGTTGTTTTGACAATGGTGTTACTTGTCTTCGGGAGTGAAGGAGAGTTGTTTTGAGACCTTCTACCCTTATCTTGAGTGACAAGATTAGTATTATCTTGGGGCTTTATACTTGAATCCACCCTTGCATTAGATTTAATCGGTGATTTTGTAGAATAAAAATTATCTAGTGTTGCCTGCTCAAAGTGGTTTAACCTATCAGAGAGCTTGGCAATTCTATTCTCTATCGGGATAAGTATTAGTCTGAGTAATCTTTCTAGCTCAGGGAGCAGGTTTGCAGGTGATAACAATTTATCGTTGCTTGATGCGGTAGACTCGAGACAAGTTTTCTCTTGTGAGTCTAGAATACCCAAAGGAACATGGTTTGAGTTCTGAACACTTCCTATACTGTGATTTTCTTCAATAACAGCCTCTCTTGTACCCACAGTTTTGTGTAGCTTCCTTTGCTTAAAAGGGGGTTTGACCACATTTTTACATTTTCTTTGTGGGGCTGTTCTTTTTCTCTTAGACCCAAGCTTAGGTCGGGTCGGAATAACCTGAGCATCTGGTTCAGGAAGCAATATGAGACTGTTGTGACTCCCACTGGATCTATTCAAATCTGTAACAGTTTCCTCATTTATTATTTGTGTCTGACCTTCAGATTGTTCGTTGGCAACTGGAAAGTTTACTGAAGATAATGGAGTCACCAGAGTGGGATATGTTTGAGTTAAATACTTGTCCGTGGAATTTTTAAGCAATTCGATTGATTGTCTGCGCTCTGCGCGCCTCTCGGCCAAGGTTAACTCTTTATCAATTAAAGATGAACGGTTAAAAAAGAATTTATCTAAAGGGCCTATAGCCAATAGACCAATCTCAGTCGGTAAGGTAGTTGAACGGGCGCTGGCAGTACTTGTTATGGCAGACATTGCCCTACTTCACGCCAATGCAGGGTACAAAGAAATTCACTTACTATAAAGGAAACTATAACTATAGCCCCCGGCAAACTCCGTCGCGCTCCCGCACAACGTGTTCACGTGTTAATTTATGACTCTAACAGAGGCTACCCAGTTGTTGGGGTCGGGGGCGAGGAGGGAGAGCAGGCCAGGTGGAACAGGCGGGGTTACTGGGACTCCTAAGAAATGTAGTCCCAGCCCTCTTGCTCGCAGCCCTCTGCCCCTATCTTTCCCCTGCTACAGCTAGCAGCCCACAACGAAGAGCACCCCTCTGCGAGGCGGGACCTATGGAACGAGTTCGGCCGAGCGTTAAACACAATACAAGGAATCCACGTGCAATCTAGGTAGCACAGGCAACGAATGCGGTTTTGTCCAGGTGTCCCTATTGTATTTCTAACTTCTACTAACACGTGGGGGTGAACACAATAAAAACCGCAGCGTAATGTTTGACAATATAGGCTGTAGATGTATCCGCGATCTGTGGCCCAGCCCTGTCTCCTCTGGCCTCTGAGGGCCACAGAGGGCCCGCCCTTTGTCCGGGCTTCGTCCGGCGCGTCCCGCTCGCGTACCGCGAAGCGGAAACCGTCAGAACTTAAGTATAGCTGGGGCGGTGGGCGGGGAGAAGCACAGGTGTAACCGCGCACGGGCTCCTGGGAACCGGAGTCCCGTGCTAAGCCTGCTCCCCGCGTTAGTCCTGCCACTCGCAGAAATCGGCAATCAGCAATCCTCAAAGCCCTTCCCAGGGCGGGTACAGCAACCACGAAGGATCAACAGGTGAGCTCTGTAACGATGTGGGACCCGCGCCAGCGGGTTCCGCGAGGCGTTATGAATGTTCTTGGGGCGGTGGGCGGGGAGAAGCACAGGTGTAACCGCGCACGGGCTCCTGGGAACCGGAGTCCCGTGCTAAGCCTGCTCCCCGCGTTAGTCCTGCCACTCGCAGAAATCGGCAATCAGCAATCCTCAAAGCCCTTCCCAGGGCGGGTACAGCAACCACGAAGGATCAACAGGTGAGCTCTGTAACGATGCGGGATCTTTATCGATTAGTGGTTGATACGCAACGAGGGGCGATCCCTCCCGAGTCCTGGCAAGAGGCGACTATGGTGGTATTTCTCAAAAAGAACAAAATTCCAACTGACCCCGGGTCATACAGGCCCATAAGCTTGATGAATAGCGATACCAAGATCTATTCTAAGATGCTAGCTAATCGCCTCAGCGTGTTTATTGGGAAGATTGTCTCCCCTCGCCAGCATGGGTTTATCCCAGGCAGGGGTAGAGCGGATCATATTCGCAGAGTATGTGCACTGTTCGATGGGACAGCAGCCTCACGAGACCCTATGGCTCTAATTTTATTAGATTCAGAAAAAGCATTTGATAGGGTCTCGTGGGGCTTCCTCTGGGCAGCCTTAGGGAAAGTAAACATAGGGGATGTTTGCATTGGGGCGCTGAGGGCTCTATATTTGAACCCCACGATAAGATTGAGGATCATGGGGGAGCAGAGCGGGGTTATAAAAATTGGACGGAGAACCAGACAAGGGTGCCCATGCTCCCCATTACTCTTTGCACTATATATAGACGCATTTATAAGAAAGATAGAGCTAAACAGAAACATTTTACCCGTTGTCCTGAATGGACACGAAACAAAAATGTTAGGGTATGCAGATGATTTGGCTGTAATATCTGTGGACCCGGCAACAGCCTTGCCAGAGATAGAAAGGGAGGCAGCAGTTTATGGGGCACTTTCAGGGTATAAATTAAACTAGAGCAAAACCCAAATAGTAATTAATAAAATGGTAAGGATGGTGGATAAAAGAATAACAGACTCAACCACTTATTTAGGAATAACAATAACTTCTGACCTCTCAAAGATAGTGGAAATGAACTTGAGACCGGTAATCAAAAAGGCTAAGGGGGACTTAGATAGACTAAATAATCTGTATTTAACCACAATTGGCAGATGCAATTTAATAAAAATGATTTTCCTTCCAAAAATATTATATTTGTTTTGAACAATTCCGCTGAGATTTAATAACAACTGGCTCAGTGAAATAGAAGGATTTACAAATCATTTTATTTGGGCCAAAGGTAAAACGCGGTGAGCATTGAAATTCCTGTCACAGAGAGCGTGGGGGTCTAGCGGCACCAGACTATAGGGCATATTATTGGGCAGCTGTCCTACAATATACCCGTGGGTTAGTGGGCGGAAATATGGAGGATCAATGGAGAGTAGGGGAGAGTGTTCCTGATATATATGAGTTATTGATCGAGGGTTCTAACAAATGGCTTCTTACATTTAATGAAGGCAGTTATTACAAGAAGGTCAAGTTCAAGACTCTGGGCGCAGCAATGGCAATATGGTCAGCTGTAAGGAAGAGAATGAAAATCCGGAGGATGAATTATTATACTCCGCTATTTAACAATCAGTCGTTATCAACAATATTCCATGATCCAGTTATGAAGCGCTGGGATATGCAGGGGATAAAAATAATAGGAGATTTGGTAGGCACAATGGGTCTTATAACATTCGACCAAGCACGGCAGTTATATAATCTAGATCGTAGAGATTTTTTTAAATATCTACAGATAAGATCGGCTCTGTCAAAGAAACAGGGAGGGGATATTAATTATAAAAGAGTAGAAATTATAGATATCCTTAGGGATAACAAAGGCTGCTCAATCTCCCAGGTTTATGGAGAATTGATCAGGTTTAAAGAGGATGACTGTGGGAAACTCATTGACAAATGGAATAACAAGCTGAACTTAGCTGGTAATGAGGTTGAAAAAGCGATTAAACTATCGAATTTAGTGCTTAGAGCCGCCACTTTACAAACCCAACAGTATAAGACTATCTATGAGCTATATTATACACCATACAGAATTGCTCAATGGGGGGGAACAACGGAAGTGGTCTGCCCTAGATGCTGGGCGGCACAGGCGGATACCATCCATATGTTCTCCGCTTGCCCCGCCCTGGATCTATTTAAGAATACAATAGAGCTATTTCTGGATCATGAACTTGGGATTAAATTAAATATAACTAATGAAGTTATGATATTGGGTGTAACCAGGGATGGTATAGAACAATCTCAAGAGGAGTTCATTTATATAGCAATGACTCTATGTCGATTATGTGTTGCAGCGATGTGGAAAGACCCCAACCCGCCAACATTCCAACAATGGAGGGCACGATTACTAGCGATATTTGTATTAGAAAAAGCTCTGTATGACAAAAAAGGATGGAAGACACAGCAAATGGGGAAACGGATATGGACTCCTATTATTGATTGGAAAGATAGACTCGAAAATGACTGAAATAGCAAAGACTCTTACCTTTTTTTTCTTTTTTTTTTTTCTTTTTTTCCTTCTCTACTATTCAGAGGCTTAATCATGTCTTAACTATGTCTATTTGTATATATTGCACTGTTATCCTTGCTGAATTTGTTGTAAAATTTGATGAATGGAATCTGTATAATGAAATACATGGATTGATTTTCTTATGTGATAATGAATAAAAAAAAATAATGTAAAAAAAAAATAAAGAATGTTAATTTTAGATGATGATTCTATTTTTTATTTTATGGGTTAACGTTTAGGAAATGTAGTAAATAAATAAAAACTAAGATAAATATTAATAGTAATAAAGTATTATCTTATATGTTAAGGTTTAAATATGAATGCACAGGTTTGAAGATGTGGTTAGTATGTTTTTGATTAAATTTCTGTTTACTTTATCGTTAAAAAATGTCACCTCTTTAGCACCCAAACCTTCTTCAAATTGTCTTAGATTGGAGTGGAAATAGTAACGGTCACCCCTTAAGTATCCAAAACCATCTCCCACTATAGGTTGGAGTGGGAATGGTAACTGTCACCTGTTGACTGGCTAAATACAATATTTGCAGTCAGACCGCAATTGCAGCGGTCGGGAGAATAGTGGTCTGGCAGTCAGGGAACCGTCAACAAGCATGCAACGGTCCAACAGACGAATTTTGATAGGTGCACCGGACTGGCAGACGGAACTCGGCAATACCATGGTGGGGGCATGACAAAGGAAAGTGCCACAGCTAATGGCACCGCTGCGCATCACCTTCAGCATGTCAGTGCACCGTGTGCCATGCACTATGTTGTGCACGGCATACGGTGCACACATGATATTGTGAATGTAGGGGGGCACATTTTACTCCGGGCTCTTACGCCTGGGCCCCTGTAACGGGCTCCCACAATCACTTTTTTGATAACCTTTACATGGCAGGATTGCAATATACAAGCAGACCGAAGGGCTGTCAACGGTCGGACTGCCACCAATGGGATGGCCGTGGTCTGACCTCCAACATTCTAATCAGGCCCTTAGTATTCAACATCTTCACCCAATATGGTTAGATGGCAATGGGAATAGTAGATATCACTTCTTTAGTGTCGGACACCTTCTCCCAATATGGTTAGATTGGAGTGGGAATAGTAAATGTCATCCTGTTAGTGTCCAATAATTTCCCCCAAAATGGTTAGATTAGATTGAGCATAGTAAAAGTCACCCCTTCCAGTGTCCAACACCTTCCCCCAATATGTTTAAATTGAAGTGGGAATAGAAAATGTCACCCTTTTAGTGTCCATCACCTTTCCCAAATTGAGTTAGATTGGAGTAGGAATAATGAATATCATTGCTTTGCGGTTCAATACCTTCCAACAAAGAGGTTTATATTGGAGTAGGAATAGTAAATCAAACCCTTTTAGGACCCCCTGCCTTCCCCAAATTGGTTTAGATTGGAATGGGAATAGTAAATGTTACCCATTTAGTGTCCAATACCATCCCCAAAATGGTTTAGATTGGAGTGGGAATAGTATTTCATATCTTTAATGCCCAATACTTTCTTCAAATTGGTATAGGTTTGAGTGTGAATAGTATGTGTCAACCTTTTAGTGTCCAATACTTTCCCCAAATTGGTATAGGTTGTATTGGAAATAGTAAATTACACGATTTTAATGGCCAACGGATTCTTAAAATAGTTCATGTTGAAGTGTGATTATTTAATTTTATAATTTTTATTGAAAGTCCTTTGTTTTAATCGTATTTGTATGCAGTATAAATAGGTTGTGCTATTCCATTCCTAATGTTGGTATTTAGAAATTAAAAAAAATAGTTAGTTATATGTTTGTAAGCAATAATATAATTAATTTGTTTTTTATAGAATAAAGATTACACATTTTTTTCAGTTCATTTTAGGTATATTTCTATATTTTAAACAAATATATTTCAACTTAAAAATAAAAATATATTTTTTAAATGATTTGTATTAAATAAAAAAAGTAAATTCTCTTTAAATACTATCGTATGTTGTACAATTTGCAGTTTTATTTTAAATTGTTTAACACTTTAAATACATGTCTTCAACATAACTTTATCATTAGTTTTTTCACTGTATATTAAATAATTGCATATATATACACTAATATTTAATTTATGCTTTACAATTTTTTTACTTTCTACACTTTTTCATACAATTATGCAGCATTTTTACATTATTTCCGATTCATTTGTAAGGTGAGATGGTCTTGTGTTTTGTTATATTTAGCTGCCATTTTGTACAGCTACCTTCTATTTTGTAATCTATTTGTGTTATTTTTAGTTTATTTTCCTGGAGCCTTATCACGGTAATATGCTGCTGTTAATCGGAAGAGGTAAGTCCTTTTTTAAGGATCTTTTAGGGCTTTTACGAGTAGGAGGGTCCAGGGGTTGGGTCTAGAAGTTAGCTATAGGTCCTGATTACGAGTTCGGCTGTCCGGGAACCGCCGTGCCTTGATGGAGGTCTGACCACAATATTATGAGACATTCGGTTACATGAAAAAAATCGGCATACAGGATTCAGCGTGCGCCGATTTCTCCAGTCGTGGGCAGGCGATGCGTAGGTTTCTTCATTGGCAATGCATCAGAAATGGGTGTGGATGCATTGCGTTTCTCTTAGTTGTGTCTCTTTTCCAGCTCCAACAGCCAGAACAAGCTCCAGAGGCCCAATACAGCAACAGGCACCTCTTGGCAGGTCAGAACTCCCAGCAAAGAAGTTTCGGGGATCTGGTAGTGAAGTCTTTGTGTCCCAGAGACTTCACAACAGGCGGCAAGCTCCACTTCAAGCCCTTGGAGATGTTCTTCAAGCAGAATACACAGCAGACAGCAAAGTCTTTATCCACTCTTTGGCTGAAATAGCCACTGCAGGCCAACCCTAGACAGCACACAGCAAAGGGGTAGTACTTTCCCTTCAATTTTCCCAGCTCTTCTCCTTAGCAGAGGTTCCTCTTGAGTCCCAAAGTATTCTAAAGGTCTGGACCCCAATATTTATAGAGTATCTTCCTTTGTGTCCTGTGGAAGAGAGGCTCTGTGCTCAATCAAAACCAGTTCTGTCCTACCTGGTCCAGCTTCCCGGCAGGAGGTGGAGACAGCGTTGTGTAAGGCAGACCAGGCCCTTTCAGGTGAAAAGAAATCTCCTCCCCCTACTCTAAATGCTGCCCAGGCCTATTTTGCCCAGCCCTGAGTCCAGGAGAGGCAGGACACATCTCAACCCCACCAGTGGCTGTCTAGAGTAAATGCACATCCCTAGCCCCTGTCACACCAAAGCGAGACAGTCAATCCACAAACCAGCAGAGACACACAGGATGGTTAAGCAAGAAAATACCTACTTTCTAAAAGTGGCATTTTCAAACCCACAATATAAAAATCATCTTTACTAATAGATACATTTTTATATTCAGGCATACTAAACTCCAACTTTCGATCTTGTCCCAATGGGAAGTTATACCTATAAGATGTTATAAGAAAACTCCAATGCTATCCTATGGGACAGATAGCCTTTCAATAGTGAAAAACGAAATACACTGTATTTCACTATCAGAAAATATAACACACATCAGTACATTTCCTACCTTTCGCATACACTGCACCCTGCCCTTAGGGTTACCTTGAGCCTACCTTAGGGGTAACTCCCATGTAATAAAAGGGAAGGTCATGGCTTGGCAAGTGGGTGCACTTACAGGTCGACTTGGCAGTAGAGACTATGCGCAGACACTGCAGTGGCAGGTCTGAGACCCCTTTGAAAGGCTGCTTGTGTGGGTGGCAGAATCAGTGCTACAGGCCCACTAGCAGCATTTGACTTACAGGCCCTGGGCACACACAGTGCACTGTACTAGGGACTTAGTAGTAAGTCAAACAAGCCAATTGTGGAAACACCAATCCATATTCACAAATTAAAGAGGGAGCACTCGCACTTTGGCACTGATCAGCAGTGGCAAAGTGCACAAAGCATCTAGACAAGCAAAAATGAAATTAGCACACAACAAAAATACAGTAGGCAGAAGCTAAAAGATATGAGAAAACCACGTCAAGAATGCCAGGTCTAACAGGGGCACATTACGATGGCAGTTGGACAAGCGTCCAACTCCCATAGTTTTATGCACAAGACCATCCAACAAAAAGTCGGCTGTCCCAACAGCCCAATTACGATATGACAGCAGTGCAGGCAGACGTTGAATGCTCTTTACCATTGTGGCTTGCGCAGCGGCCCAGGAAAAGGGTTGCTGCACAAGCAGCAATAGGAAATAGCAGTTTGCAAACATCCATGCAGCTTGTGCCAGACACCATGTGGTGCCATCCATGCAGCGTGTGCCAGGTACCATGTGGTACCTGGCACACGGTGCATGGATGTTTTGGGGCAGCACATGTGCAATACAGGCCACATTGCAGAGGCCTACAAGGGATGGGTGCCTGCCAGGGGCACCCAAAGTCAGTTTTCAGCAACCTTTCCATGACAGTCACACTGACATGAAAAGGCTGTTGAAAACTGACATCCTAATGCCTACAGTGGTGCCTCCGCAGCCACTGCCTCCATTGTAGGGGTTAGTCTCTGAACACTACTCCAACGAGTTCCTTGAGCCTGTCGGATGCCTTGGTCTTTCCCCCCCATCCAAATCGCTACGATTGCCGGTATTATAATCTCGCAGTCTGAGCGATATACTGGCTGTTGGGCGGTCTACCCTACATCCTAAAAAGGCCCTTTATATTCAGAAGCAAATCAGGAAATATCAAAATCATATTTGATATTTTGGCTATGTTGGATTCTTTCACTGGTAGGTAAAATGGCTAATTTCATAGGAATCTTTCCCAATATGTACCATCACATTTACTCACAGACAGAGAATGGGTGAAACTCTTTGAGACATCAGTCCCCTTGTCTAGGGAGTCAGTATTGATAGTAGGTGAAGTGCCAAACATCCCAAGCTGTAAACATTCAATGCAAGGTGTAGTGACAGGAATATGTGAAAAGAGTACTGCCACCTAGCTTCTGGGATAGTGGTGAAAACATGAGACTAGACTTTTGGGAAACATGGAACGAATGTCACTTTGAATGCTGCTGAAAAAAGTTCTTACCAAGTTCAACAAAGATGGGGGTGATAGTGTTTGTATTTGCAGTGATTCATCTACCATTGGGAAAATGTTGTGTGATGATTTGTAAGAATCAATACCTGAGCTGAAGTGCTTCCCTGTGAGAGAGCTTTGCCACTTGCTAGATGGTATGCTGAAAGCATCTTTACAATCTTCAGAGTTAAAGAAGAATGCTATTGACTTTGTAGGCCGGTTGGTCCACTGTTTTGTTATGCACAGGAACTAAAACGCAAATATGTATCATTTTGTGTTTTGTGTGGCATCAAAGAATGTCATCCCAACTGTATCATTTAACCAGTGGTTCTCAGCCCTAGAGGCTGTGAATGCTATATTATCCATTTGACCGTCGTTTCCAGAATGTTTGCTTTACAGATGATGCAAAAGGCAAAAAATGTGAGGATCTTCAGTCGCATTTTAATAGTGATGTCAAAAAAGTACACTTCACTGATTCTTAGATTTTTACAGGAAAACATGACTGATGTAGTGGACAAAATCAAAAGAGCGATTGTAGCACATGCCATCACAAAATCAATAGGAGTATGCAAATTCCAATCTGTGGCCCACATTTTGTTTTCAATCATATTTAAGGTTGCATCTTGTGGAATACTAGTGTAGAGGGCTTCTACATTTAGGGGCCGATTCCGATTTCGGTTGGAAGGGCTCGGACCGAATCGGATCATGTCGGCCGGAGTTCTTTCCGACCGAGTCATTCTGATGGGCTCGGTCGGAAAGGAATCCGACACCGATTACCGAATTGCGGACGACAGGCTCAGAGAGCCCGTCCGCCATCTGGAAATCCCTCAGTAGTCCCCCGGCCGCCTCTTTGTGATCGAGGGAGTACGATGGCAGTTAGTCACTGCCTTTTCGTGCCGGTTTTTCCGGCACAAAAAGGCAGTTGGAAACTGTCTTTGGAGGCCCCCAGTAGGGCCCCCATGAGTGCGAGGCTGCCGAATGGCGGCCTGGGGGCACCAATTGTGCCCCTCTGTGCATCCCTGCTCCCAGTGGCAGGCACCTTTGGGTGCCGCCCACAGGTTGCAGGGATGAACTGCACCCCTGCTTTCCACGATGCAAGCATGCATTCCGCTCGGAATGCATGCTTGCATTGTGTTGTATACGAGTACGACCGAACCCTGTTCGGTCGCATCATACTAGCAGGACCGTAACCGATAACAGCAGGCCAGTCGGTTATGGCTCCTGACCGATGTCGGACGGACCTGAGTCCGCCCGACATCGGAATCGGCACCTCAATGTATAAAGTTCGGGGAGGGTGCAGAATTAGGAGATCTTCGAATTTAAATTCACCAGAAATGTTGCTTCCCATCTTACAATTCACCCCATGGCTTTGGCTTCAATAATCAATACTTTTAGCTGCCAGATTGGAGCAGGAGAAGGGGCTTGCTGTATAAATCTGTAGTTATACAGGTATCTCATAAGAGGCAAAGAAATTCTTGTTTGTAATTTTCAGAGGACATGATGACCACAGCTCCCCATTGTCTGAGAGTTATTGTCTTGTCTTCAGAAAAAGAGCATGTTGCTATTCTTTCTTCTTTCAAGATGTTGTGAGAGTTATTATTAGGTCTTATGGGCACATGCATCAAGGTAGGCTTTTGCAATTCCTTAATTGTAATTATTTAGAAATCGCAAATAAGGATTCGCAAAAGCCTATGCATATAGGAATTGCCAAAAAATTGTGATTCCTAAACATTCCCTAATTGCGACTCGCAAATTGCGGGTCGCAATAAAGGAATGGCTTCCTATTCATTCCTATGGGCTTGTAGAATTGCATGTGCAACTTTGGAGTACCCAATAGGTACTCGCAAATTGCGCATGCAATTTCAAGGGTGCAAGGGTGCCAAAAGAACACTCTGTTGCACCCCTGAAATTGTAATATGAACACATGTTGCGCAGACACATGCCCCAAGGGCATGTGTGTGTAACCAGGAACTTTGAAAAATGCACTTTAGTGCATTTTTCAAACTTTGGGCAAATTACCATCAAGTTCAAATTGATGGTTAATTTGCGACTCCTCTTTGCGAAATCACTATATGCAATTTTATCATGCATTGCATTCAGGGAATCACAATTAAATGCAATCACAATTAGGTAATCGCTATTTTTGCAATTTTTGTCAAATTGCGATTTTTGCATTTGGGATGATTCATCGCAAATGCAAAAATACCGGTCGCAAAGGGACAGATTCTGCAAATCTGCCCGTTTGCGACCGTTTTTTTGCTTGATGCATGTGGCCCTTAGTTCTTTAATATCCTTGAGAGCAGCTTGTTCAAAAGTAGGTATTTCTCTAGGTGTAGCTGACATGGGTGCAATTATTGTGGAAGGAGTCCTCAGTCCAGTATTATTTTCTCCATCAGTCTCTGTTGTATACTTACAGAAGGTATGTAAACCTATTTTTCTAAAGAAATTGGAAAGTTCACATTGAAGTTTGGATGAGTCCTCCTTACTTGTTTGTACAAATCCAAAGCCCCTCTTGATGGAACTTTCTTCAGCTTTCCTTAGTGAACTTAGTGACAGGTTGACAATCATTCTGTACTGTTCAGTTTTCCCCTTGCTTCTCATAAATTCTATGGGTTCCATTGGATTTGAGGCACCTTGCTCCTTCTCTTCCTCAGCCCCGGCCTCTTCCTCGAAAAGGCTAAAAGAGTGGTACAGGTGGTTGTAGGGGTAATCCTCCTGTGGGATGCTGCCACATTGGTGGTTGTGGTTGGTGGACATATGGTCCTATTTGGTATCCCTAGAGTCTCCCTGCTCCTGAGTATTCATCACCACTGCTCGTGAGGTCAGAGCTGAAGGTCCACCGTTATGGTTTGGCTCATTTGTTTGTTATTTGTGAATTGGCTTTGTGGGTAGTCCTCATGAATATACATACTCTATGCTGAACATTTTTATATCTTTCAAAGTTTTGTGAGTTGTTTGTTGGTGTCTTTTCGCGAGACACCCAGGGACAACTGAAGGGGAGATGATCTGGCCATCACATATCGGACATAGGCCTCAGTGTCTTCCGCCTCCTCTTCTTCCTCCAGTGTGGCTGCATGGGGGTGCCATGACAAGTAATCTGCAGGATTTTGCAACCCTGAATGGTACTCCACTCGACAGTTGTACTCTTGCAACTGGAGCATCCATTTTTTTACTTTCGGGGTGTTTTATTGACAGTTCCGGCAAACAGTGGGAGAAGGGGCTTGTGGTCAGTCGTTACAACAAAAGGGTGTCCATATTCATACAGATGGTAATGTCGACAACCCCAATGAATAGCAACGGCATCCTTTTCAATTGTGAGTACCTCTGCTCGGTGTCGGTTAGGGAGCGACAGGCAAATGCCACCGGGGTCCAGTCTTCCTCTCTGCAATAGGACAGCACCTAATACATTCGGTTCAGCATCAAGAGCAATCATGGTGGTTTTCTGACGATCAAAATAAACCAAAGTTGTGTTGGCGGATAGGGCGTCTTAGACCGCCTTCAACACTGTTTCCTGTTTGGGGCCCCAGGACTAAGGGACTGACCCCTTGGTGAGCTCTCTTAATGGGTGGGCGAGTGTAGTGAGGTATCGAATGAATCGGCCACAGTTGTTGACCATTCCTAGGAAGCTTCTGACCTCGGACATTGTGGTGGGAGCGGGCGCTCCTTCAATATCTCGCATCTTCTCAGAGTCGGAAGTTACCCCTGATGCCGAGAAGACATAGCCGAAAAACTGAAGCCTCTGTTTGAGGAATTCCAATTTGTTTTGGTGTAGTGTAAGTCCCGCCTCTTGAATCCTCTGGAGCACCTTGGTCAGTCGTGCATTATGCTCAGCGATTGTCTTTGCGTGAATGAGGAAGTGGTCACTGGCATTGACAACACTTGGTAGGTCTGTCAACAGTTCTGGAATACTGTTTTGGAACACCTCAGCGGCACTCGAAACTCCAAAACTGAGACGGCTGTATCTCCACAGACCCACATGGGTGGAGAAGGTCGTGATGTACCTCGACTCATCATCAAGCACTAGCTGGTGGTATCCTGACTGAAGATCAAGCTTCGAGAACCAATATACTCCACTCAGCTCTCCTATGAGATCGTGTCTCGTGGGTGTTAGATATCTTTCTTTCTTTATGGCGGCGTTGGGGAGCTGCATGTCGACACATATTCTCACCTCTCAGGGTTGCTTTGGTTTCCAGGTGACGACGATGGGGAAAACCACTGTGTTGGTCCTGTCATCTTCTTGATTATCCCGGCGACCTCCAGCTTGGCCAGTTCCTTCTCCACCAAAGGTCTCAGGTTGAAAGCAATCTGCCTGTGTCGTAGGGCGACGAGTTGCACTGTGGGGTCAATGTGCAAGTGTATTTCCTTCCCTTTCAAGTTTCCGATGCCCTCGAAGACCATGGGAATCCAGCCAGAATGTGCTGCACTGTTTCTTGGTGGATTGCGAAAGCGAAGGTTACGATCGCCAGGTCCTCCGCCACTTGACATCTTAGCAGCATGCCATGCCCTTCCTCCATGATGTAGATCTGGGACTCTATGGATTTAGAACTATATGAGAGGTTTGTTTTAAACTCTCCTCACATGGCTAGCGGCTGATCTTGGCCGAACATAAATATCTTAATGGTTGTGCACGTATGGGTGGAGCCGGCGTCAAGCTCTCATGGGTTTTGGCTGACATGATGTTAATGGTTGCTCCAGTGGCCACAACAGCAGTGGTATCATGCTCACCCAAGTGCACCTGGCATTGTAGGAGACAACGCGCTGATTGGGCAGCTGTGCCTATGGTGAAAGCTAAATGGACCATGTGTTGTTCTGCTTCATCGTCCTCCATGTCGCTGTTCCGGCTCTGGACTTCCGGGATCATGTTGTATACCTGAACAAAGTGGTTCATTTTGCCATATACGGTGCACTTCTTCCCTCATGCTGGGCATTCCGCTGTGCCATGAGGGCTCCCTCCACAATACCTGCACATCGCTGTGTTCACGCTGTCTTTCCTGGGGGGTTTGGTCCCTGAGTGAGTGGCAACAGCATTGACCGGCTCCATTTTTACCAGGACATGTAAGGCAGCTTTCATGTGGGCTGCGCCGATAACTCCTTTGTGCGACCTAGCGTCAGAATGTCTGCAAGGGGTTTTCCGGATTATTCTAAGATTCTGAACTTTTTAGAGGCGCACCCCTGTATAATTTTCCCCTGTATCTATTCTGTTTCATCATGAAACCCACAAGTGCTTTGGAGTTCCTCGAGGCGAGCATGAAACACATCTATTGATTCCTCCGCTTGCTGGCGCGCTTGGCAAAATACAAAGCGTTCGTAGTCTTGGTTCGCCATGGGCTCAAAGTTAGCCGAGAGCACTGTGATTAAGGTAAGATGGTTCTTGGGGGTCGCTTCCGTGATGGATTTTGAAATCTTGTAGATGTCCTTCCCACCTAGGTGTAGGAGCATTGCCCTCTTCTGGTCGTCGGCTACTTTGGTGGCTTCAAAGAACAGGATGAGCCTCTCTACCCATTCCTTCCATCTGGGCGCTTGCGCTGAGGGGGCCCCTTCCACTATGAATGGTTCGATGGGCGGTATGGTGGCAACGTTTTACTTCCTCTTCATACTGCAGGTGCCTGAGGTGCCTGATATTCCTTTCCTCCTAGTGCTGGGTCCTAGCTGTGGGAGTGCACAGTGGCAGTATCTGGTCGTCCTTCCCCCGTGCTCCCTGGTGGCAGCCGCCGACAGTCTGTAAGTGTCTTTCCTCAGGCAAGCAGTAGGCCTTGTGGGGTTGGTATCACTCCCCCTATGGCAGAAGGGCCTTTTGTGAAGTGAGGTGCAGTACGTGTAGGCCTGACACTCACCTTCTGTCCGCTGTGGTGTGCAGTTACCTCAGGTAGCCTGTGAGTGCCCCCCTACAGGAGCTGTTGAGCGGGGTGATATTGGACACTTTGGGGGCGTAGGCACGAGCACAGGCCCCGTGGCACGAGCACAGTGGGCTGAAAATGTGCACCTGCGCCCGCCACTGAGCCGACGCGATGATTGCACACGACCACCCTTGTTGCCAATGTTGCGTCGGGGACCCGCTACCGAGTCCGACACCAAGGAGATAATCTTTTAATAGCGCTCAGTCACACCACACTATAAAATAATGGGAGGACACAGAGTGCTGTTGATCATGGTTGTTGCCGTATGTGAAGGAATCTCGTCACGTCTGTTGTGTTTACCACAGCACTCTGTGTTATTTGCAGAGTGGAGTGTGGGGTAACGGTAACTAACCAGCAAAGCGGGGCCACATGGATCCGCTACACAGTTGGCATAAATAATGCACAGATACAGGGGTGGTGTGAGCAGTGTCGGCACGCGGGTGGCTCTGACGCAGTTCGCGCACGCGCATACACGCGAACTCACATCTCCGGGGTTTCTCTGGATATGCCTGGGACCAATACACATTAAATAGTCTCGCCCAATATCTCAAGTATCGTCTTGCAATACAACATTCCTCCCAAAAACAAAAAACAATTAACAAACTTTATGAACAAAACCCAGTGGTGTGCACATCAAACCTACTTCTGAGGAACCCAACCTTTAGATCGGTCCATCTAGCAGCGGAAGTCTCTCAGTCTGCGGGAAGGCTCTGGAATTGCCCCGCAAACCATAGTTCCAAACCTTTCATTGCAGTTATTTAGGTCCCACGGGTATCAGTAATGCGCCATGGATCCTTCTCAAACCTGAGTCAGAACTTGCTGCCCAGGTGCCTATCTTGGACTAACACCAGGTCCCGTAGTTGTAACCAGGGGTGCTCCGCTCAACAGTGAGCACTGACTTGGTCATTAGCTCTTTGTCGCCTTCGGTGTACCTCGGGCTCATCCACTCCTTGCGGGATCTACTGAAGGTGATGGGGAATTGAATCTCGCACTATTCTCCCCATTGACAAGTGTCCCGGGACCCTCCCCATAGTGGCATGTGGGTCTGGCGGTAGTCTCCGAGAAATGAATAGATGGACTGTTCCACAGACTCCCTATTGGCGACAGCAATCCGGATCACCTTATTTAGATTCCTCATAAAGCGTTCAGCTTCCCCATTGGCCTGGGGCTATTTAGGAGTTATCTTCCGGTGACAAATCCCTTGATATGACAGATATAATGCAAACTCTTGTCCTAGAAAAGGGGGCCTGTTGTCAGTCTTGAGTTTCTGGAGCAGCCCATGTGTAGCCAGCACTTTCTCCAGTTTCGTAATAACATCACCAGCACTCAGAGACGAAAGTATTTCAACTTCAGGGTACTTCGAGTAGTCGTCAATGGACACCATGGAGTGTCTCCCATCGGGGAGGCTTCCAAAATCCATGCTGAGACTCATCCATGGACCTTCAGGTCATCGTTCGGTCACAATGGGTACTAGAGGATTCGGATACCCTGTGGCCTGGCACCATTGACATGATCGTACAGTGGCGTCTACCTTTTCATTCATCAGGGGCAACCAGACCTTGGTCCTCAAGCGACTCTTGGTCTTCACCATGCCCTGATGGCCGGCATGTGCAAGTCCCATTACCCGTTCCACGAGGGTGGAGGGAATAACCAACCTATGTCCTCGGAGTAAACATCCATGGGGGTCGACGCTCAGTTCATACCTTACAAGATACAGGCTGTCCAGAATCCGTTGGGCTTCCTGAGTGAAAGTGACTCCTTGGCTTCGGAGGTGGTGTCACTGGTTATTTCTTACTGCCTCCACTGCTCTCATCAAGCATTCGTCCTTGGCTGTCGCTTGGCATAGCTCACCCAGAGAGAGGGGTAACGGGCACGATATGTTTGCGATGTATCGGACTTATTCTTCCATCTCCTCGGCCTCTTTCATTTCACTGATGGTTGCTTTTCGGGGATGGTGAGAGAGATAGTCTGCTGGGTTACTTGTTCCTGGCTGGTATTCGATTTTACAGTTATACTCCTGCAACTGCAGCATCCATTTTTCGAGGCACGGTGGAGGTCTTGACGCCGTTCCAGTGAACTGTGGAATCAACGGCTTGCGGTCAGTAGTGACGAGAAATGGTTTGCCGTAGACATGCAAATGGAAATGCCTGCACCCCTGTGTAAGGCGATGACCTCCTTCTCAATCTGAGAGTATCTTTGCTCCATAGCAGTCAATAATCGGCTCGTGAATGCCACGGGAGCCCACTCATCTTCCTCCTTTGATCTCTGGAGAACCACTGCCCCAAGTCCTTGGGGGCCGGCATCGACAGCAACTTGCGTGTATTGATGGGGATCATAATATAGCAGCGTCGTGTTACTGGAGAGGGCGTCTTTGGTGGCTTGAAAAGCGACCTCTTGTTCTAGACCTCACAAACATAGAACGGAGGCTTTGGTGAGTTTTCTCAGGGGGATGGTGAGTCAGGAGAGATCCTTGATAAATCTACCGCAGTAGTTCACCATTCCCAGAAAACTGCGCATTTCTGTGATGTTCGTTGGAGCTGGGGCCTCTTTGATGTCTTAGACTTTGCTCAGATCGGAAGCAACTCCTTCCGCAGAGAAGATGTACCCAAAGAATTGCAGCTTCCTCTGCAGAAACTCACACTTCTCTTAGTGCAGGGTAAGTCCTGACTTGAATTCTCTGGAGCACCTGTCGGAGCCAAGCATTCTGTTCACCCACAGACTTGGCATGGACCAGAATATCGTCACTCACATTGACAGCTCCTGGGAGGTCCGCAAGGAGCTCTTGGATCGTATTCTGAAACACTTCCATGGAGCTGGAGATTCCGAAACTCAAACACTTATAGCATCTCAGTCCGTCATGGGTGGAGAAAGTTGTTATGTATCGGGACTGTTTGTCAAGGACTAACTGGTGATACCCCGCTCTTACGTCTAGTTTCAAAAACCAGCTGGCTCCGCTGAGTTCCCTGATCAGGTTATCCATGGTGGGTGTCAGGTGTATCTCCCTCTTGATGGCAGTGTTCAGGATCCTCATATCTATGCATATCATGACTTCCCCTGGTTGTTTTGGATTTCTTGCGACCACTATCGGAGACACCCAAGGTGTCGGACCATGTAACTTCTTAATAATTCCAGCTTCTTCCAGCTTGCACAGCTCCTTTTCGACGAGTGGTCTTAGATGAAAAGTGACCCTCCTGTGCCGAAGAGCCACCGGTTGTACCAAGGGATCAATGTGCAGGTGTATTTGTTTGTCGTGCAGGCACCCGATGCCGTCGAACACTTGCGTATATATATACATCCAGTATCTGGCTCACGCCCTCTTGATGGATGCCAAATGCAAACGTCACAATCCCTAAAGCTTCAGCTGACTTGCAGCCCAGCAGCATGCCATGCCCTTTGTCAGTCACATACACCAGAGCGTCCACTTCGTGCTGTTCATACGTTATTTTTGTTTTGAATTTTCCTTTTATGAGTAGAGGCTTGGTTTGGCCATATGCAAACACCTTCACCTTGGCCGACGTCAACCCCGGGGGCAAACAGCAGATCTCTGTATGCTTACTAGGATATAATGTTTATGGTGGCACCGGTGTCAATTATTGCTGTTGCTGGGCGCCCAGCCACCAGGATTTGGCATCGTGGGAGACACATCTGGGTGTCAGCTGCAGACCCACCGTGAAGACTGAGTGCACGGTGTGTTCCTCTTGGGTATCGTCGTCCATGTCACTGCCTTGTTCCTGACCCTCAGGAACATGTTGACTTGAGACCTTCCCGCCCGTCTCCTGCTGGATCGGCACACCTTCATAAAATAGTTGAACTTTCCGCAGGCCATACATTTCTTCCCTCTTGCCGGGCAATCAAATGGTCAGTGTGACAGCTCTCCACAGTACCCACAAGACTTGACCCTGATGCTGCTTGGGCGAGCCATCGACTCGGTGGTGGTGGGGCTTCTTGTGTGAGCCACCAATCCAGTGGCAATACTGGCAACTGCCTTGACTGGCTCTGTTTTGATGGGAGTTTGAAGAGCAGCCTCCATGTGTGCCACCCTGGCTTTTTATAGTTCTTTTGTTCTCCCCAATGTGAGTATGTCGGCCAATGATTTTCCAGATTATTTCCACGTTCTCATCTTGAAAATCACATGTTTCTGCCAGTTCTTTTAGACATGCATGGAATATATTCAGGGATTCATCTGGCTTTTGCCGTGCCTGTCTGAATATGAAGTGTTCGTAGTCCTGGTTTGCCATTGGTTCAAAATGGGCATTTAGGGCTGCAATGAGTGTGAGATGGGTTTTTGGCCCTGCCTCAGTTACTGTCTTTGCTATCTTCTGAACATCTTTCCCTCCTAAATGTAACAGCATGGCACGCTTTTGGGCGCTGTCCACCTTAGTTGCTTCAAAGAACACAAGCACTCGCTCCACCCACTCCTTCCATCTAGGGGCCTGAGCCGAAGGAGCTCCCTCCACTACAAAAATTTCAACCGCCGGGTTGTGGGCCATGGTGCACCCATGTACCTTGGAAAGAGGGTTAGCTGCCACTGATGAGGACTATGACCAGGTCAGCTGCCGGTTGAGAATCGCCACTCACAGTTCGTAGGGCCCACCAGCGGCATTGGTACACCAACTGTCCTTGCACCCAAATTCAGGTGTTCTCATCATCTGCCAGCTGTATCGGACACCTCTCGGAGGAGCTGCAGCCTCCACAAGGAGCCCCAGGCAGACCACGTGAAGAGGAGGCAGCAAGAGCACCGCACACAAATGATCGTGTGCATGGCCACCACCACAGTGCCACATGGGTCCAGACACCTTTGTCGCCATATGTTGTTTATCGCGGCACTCGGTGTTATTTGAAGAGTGCGTGGTAACGGTAATTAGCCAGCGAGGCGGGCCACATGGATGCGCTACGCAGGCCGCATAAATAATGCAAGGACACCGGGGTAGTGTGAGCAGTGCCAGCGCTTGGGTGGCACTGATGCCGTTCGCGCACGCGCACACCCATTTATTAGTGTGCTCATGCAGCGTGGGCAAAACCATATGAACTCACGTCACCGGAGTTTCTCTGGATACGCCCGGGACCAATGCACATTAAGTAGTCTCACCCAATATTCCAAGTATCGTCTCGCGATACAACAACGTCCAGCCGACCGCCTTTTCTTACTTCTATCGCCCAAGTGGGCAGTGCTGACCACTCTCTCCACTGCTAGAGGAGGGGGTGAGCACGCCCACTGCTCTTCCCGAGTACGGGAAACCAAAAGGGTTACACAGGTCGCCCCTGTTACATCACAGGGGTTACATCACAAGGGCCAATAAACCCTAACCAATCCTGCAGCTACTCTCATACTGTTTTCAGTATGAGATTAGCGCCATGATGGGTCAGAGCAGGCTGAGACAGTGCTCCTTTTCAGAGTGGGAGCCTGTGCTTGTAGTCCGCCGGCTGTTTTACAGCTGGTACTGGCACGACCTGAAGTGCCAATGCCGGTCATGCGCACTTTAGGTTTTGAGCAAGTCTTTCCTGCTGCCAATGATCAGCAGGAATGTCCCCAAGACAGGCCACTCATTTCACGAAAATGGTCATGTCCATTTTGACCATTTTATTTAAATTATATTTTGTTGCAGCTGCTACGCTCGCAGCAGGCGAGGCAACGCACCTCAGCCCTCAAGGAGGAACCGCGTCTGAAGTGAGTGACCATTTTTTTAGAAAACAGTCCCAAGCAAATTACTAGGTAAATTGAAGAATCAGTCAGATGTATATGACCTTCAATGTGCTTCTTCTGAATCTCTTGCATGCATAAAAACACTCACTTCTGTCGGCAGGGTTTTCCAATTAGGATGAAGCCGAAACATTGAAGCATTTTTATGCATCCAATTTAAATAAAGACAGCCCAGGCTGATTCAAAGACCAAACTTGCATAGAACAAACTTGATTTAGAAAGTACAGTCACATATTTTTATTAATAGAATTGATACAAAAAAAAATCACTTTTCTGAGAAGAGACATTTAAAGCCCTCTTCGTTCACTGTAGTCTCTCCGCGTTTTTTCCATTTAACTTTGTATTGTATTATCTTGAATCAATGACCAGTGCAGATCCTCATTTTATACTCTTACTTCTTGGAACTAATCCAAAGCCTCAGGGATATTTTGAGCGAAGACAATTGCTTCGAAGACATTTTAAGTCTTTACAAACAAGAACTTGTTTTTCTCTTGCTTCTTGGAAGTAAGCCGAAGCCTCAGGAATCTTTTGAACAAAGACAATTGCTTCGAAGACATTTTCATTTTTTACAAATAAGAATTTGTAGGTAGACAAGCTGTGATTCAGAGTTTGAGTGGCTCAACTAGGAAGAGACATTTATGGATTAACTTATAGTGCTATTAGCAGCTCAACATTGTTTGATTCTGATGTTTTAGGAACAGGATTCTGTTTTGTACATATGTAGAACACACATTGCTTTTTGCACATATGTACATCAGGTCAATGACATCCATATGGTACATATCCACCATTTTTATGTAATGTTTTCCATTTAGCATGACATATTAATAATATTGGTTGTATGACATAAGAAAGATAAGACAGACCAAATCCACATCACTATCCGTTGAGTCAGCCCGACATAAGTGGTGGAGAAGAATCCCATATACATACAACTTTTGCCCCCCACCCCCCCAGGGATGCTGTCGCTAAAAATGAAGATTAGCCTTGTCTTACTTACCTTTGGTTCTCTGTTGTGTGCTTGAAAAAACGTGGTAATACTCTGGCACAGTGGCATCGGTTTACCTATGATTAATTTTCATTATACATTTAGTAAATGAATACCTTTATTTTGAGGATCATGTTGCTGAACCTCCCCCCAGTCATCACAGGTGTCAATTTCCGACATGTGCATTATGACGAAAAATATATTAAACATTTGCAATGCATATTGTTGAGTCTTGTTTTTTTGTTGGTAACATGTTTATTTTATTTTTTAATTTGAAGAAATCTTTGGAGTTTGCCAAAATCAATGGGAGCTGTAGGTTATTGAAGTCATCAGCCCACATTATGCTCCACAGTGATGTTGCGCTCATGATGCCAACATACAAGTGGATTCCAGATGGGTGTTTTTATATACATTTATATTTTTTTTGTGAACTGACATTGGTATTTATACATGATTTATGTAAATTATGATTTTGCTGAGCACAAGCAGATGCA
This sequence comes from Triturus cristatus, assembly GCF_964204655.1. NCBI lineage: Eukaryota > Metazoa > Chordata > Amphibia > Caudata > Salamandridae > Triturus > Triturus cristatus. The sequence goes on from NC_140582.1 coordinate 243,358,505, forward strand.
TGGGTTTTTTTTTGTGGTAAATCCCACTGGTTTCCAAACTACAAGTCCCTAAGCAATTGCATTTTAGTTGCTGTACTCATACAATATCGCATACAGTAATTATCACATGCAGTAAATACTGCATGCAGAACTGAACCCATGCAGTAAATGTTGCTAACGCTATTTACTGTACATGATCATTTATGCATGCTGTATTCAACTTATAATCATGTGAGCAGTTTATTTATCGCATGCAGGTTTCACCAATACTTTCAATATTGCTATTTCAACATGACTGGTAATGAGGGCGATGCTGTACAGAGGACACTCCTGGTTTTCTCACGCGTCCAAGCTTTAGGATTTTCTTTCTGTGGATGGAAAATGATTGTTCTTTTCTTGATGATACAATGCTTAATGTTAGATATCTAGCTAGCAAGACTTTCCCCAGTGTAACTATCAAATATTTTTGTTAATTACTTTACATAATTTTGTGGCTTTTAATGTCTTGTGTTGATTAATCTTGGTTACGCTTTTGTCAGGATTGTCAGTTGCTTTTTTTAAAAACATAGGGACATATTTATGAGAGCTTTCTGTCATGCTTGCACCACGCAATGTAGAACATATGTGATGCAAACCTCTAAGTCATATTTTTAAAGCCACGCAAAGCCACTTTGCGTGGTACTGAATTGCTTCAAAAACATGGAGTAATGCAACACAGCGCAAATTGCTGCGTTGCATTACTCTGCGCAAGGGAGGCATTCTATGGGAGTTGTGGTGGTTGTTCCCAAGCAACTCCAATGGTTTTTGACACATTCCCAGTTTTACCAAACCTAGTAAACCAGGGAATGTGCCAAAAAGATACGCCTCCCAGGAGTGGTGTAACAAGGAGAAATATCTTTATTTCTCCTTGTTACTTCCTCTTTCAATGTGTGCTGCATGCTGCAGATCGCATAGGAAGGGGAAAATGCTTCTTTTTATTTGTAACATATCTTTATTGGCATTTATGGACATCGCATCCAGCCAGGTACATCCATTTCAAGTTTCTCACCTTACATGACATAGGAGTACAACATAATTTACTCTGTATCTTCACATTCTATGCAATCTATTCAGTGTTTATGTGCATCTAGGAACAGCAACCTTCAAAATACTACAATAATGTAATGTTCTATGATATTTTGTTGTGTGTGGGTTGCACCTCCTATTCATCAGGTGTAGTTCTCCACTCTACATTCTCTTATTAACATCTTGTTGTCGAGGCTATCTCAGAGAGGGGCTCCAACAGGGAGGTCTCCCGTATAAAGCCATTCAAGCAAACTAAAAAAGGGGAACAAATCAACTTATTGTGGGTGGTTCCTCATCTCTTAGGATCTGGATATTCCCCCCCTCCAGCATATGCCCACTCAGCCAGGTGGGGGGGAAAGGGGGACGCAGGCCAGGGAACCCACAGCTTCCCCATGTAGTCCCGGGTTATATACTTGTGTGGAAACCCTTCAGCTGCATCCGCTTCACCCATGTGTGTCCTGGGTCTGGTCCATCGGACAGTTCCTGCAGGGGTTATCCCTGCCATCTACAATCAGCGGTTCAAGTGGAAAATGCCTCTAAGGATTGTTTTTGTTCAGTAAGGTGTCCCTCCCAATGCTGCATGCAACCCAGGCATCCTTGCATCATGCCCAAGGGTGCCTGCATTGGCGCTAGGTGACCCATTGTGCACCAGCGCAGGGGTAATGGACAGGAATTCGCTGTATGCCTTAAATACTGCACATTCCTACCCCTTTCCTGTGGCCCCGGGCAGCACACAAAAGTGACTTGCTGTGCTGCCCTGTGCCACCATCTTCTAAATATGGCCCATAGATTTCTAACCCAGCATCAACAATTTCAGTATTCACCAGCCTAAGTTTTGGATTAGGCCATTGATGCATCTTCCCATAATGCTACCTTAAAAGAATGGCTAAAATGTTAACGTATCTAAATATGAGGCCCCCTTTGTGCTGGAGGCCTTGGCTAAAAGGCCCTCCTGTCCAGCCTTCTGCAGGCCTCGTATTTTGACTTTTAAACAAGCCCTGCTTGAACCATTACCATGCCTTCTTGTGTCTGAATCCTGAGAAATATCCGCTGAAGATACTGGTATTGTCAGCCAATAGGTTTGTCTCGCTAAGAGCGCTATCTTGTGAAGCCCTAACATTGCCAATAAGTGAAGACAAATCTAAAGTCGTTGATGAAATGAAGTCAATGACAGAAGCTGCAGCGCTTTGAAACTATTTATTTGGAAAGTGTTTTGTTCCTTAAAAAATAGACCTGACATGGCGAAATCAAGCACTGTCCTTTATTGGCTTGTAAGAATGATGTGTGTGGGTGCAATTCAACGGCAAGGAGAGCCACACAAAAGTTCTAGTCAGAGGCTGGTGCTAATTTAAGACAAATAGGTATATTTACTATGGTTTAGAGCCATGTTTGTGATGCAAATGAACACTAATTCTTTTTTTTACTTATTTACTGTCCAGTGCTAAACTTGTTTAGTGCTGGAAAATCACTCGTAAGTAGCACAAAGCAGCACATAGCGCTGCTTTGCATTACTTAGTGCCAAGGGGGCGTACCATGGGTGGTGCATGGGTGTTCCCATGCAACCACCTAAGGTTTCTGACATTAAATCCTATTTACTTTAAAAAGTAGACAGGGTTTAGCATGAGAAAATAGCACACATTTCAAATAGGTGCTATTAAGGAGAAATGCTTTCATTTTGCTTTTCGTTTCCGACTTTACATGTATGCTGCAGTATACAGCAAACATACGAAGTGGAACCAGTTTTAAAGTTAGTCTAAGCATAGTATGTTGTACTGGAAGGGTATCCTTCCAGTACAAAACCTATGCTAGACTCAGGGCGACACCCTTGCATTATGGTGCAAAATTGTGTCCCTGGAGCATGGCAGCATACTTCAGCACCGGCGCTAGGGAGAGGGAAGGAAAGAGCCACATTTCTGTAAATATGGCACTCTCATTCTCACGCAGAGCAGCGCTTGCCGCTGCTGCAGTGAGCTTCAGGAGCATCTAGTAAATCTGCCCCACAGTCTCGCCCACAGCTTTGGGATAGCTGGTGTCTTAAGCAGTTGTGCTAGAGCTGCTCGATTTTACTACCTTTGACACTGGTAAATGATTGCTTGTCACTGAACTTTCAAGGCATGTACTGCTCTATAGTGGAAATACATATCTAAAGTCAACAACTGAACATTGCAAAATAGATTAGTCCAAGCTTTATAACAACACAATAAAAACGTGACTGGGCTCATTAAAACAAAACTGTCAAAAGAGCACGCAACTCAATAACTTTTGTACAACACAACAGAATCACATTGCAACCATGCACCACAAATAGCAGCACAAAAAGCAACAGAACACATCAACCCAGTTACAAAATGCACACAAAATATATAAAAACAAATGTTTCTGCCACACCTCATCACCTCCAGAATCCTGTTTTCATAATACAGTGGTAAAAAACGTTTTGGGGCAGGAACTGCCTTAAATTACCATCAAGGACATAAAATAGAGCCTGTCAAAAACTGTTTTGTGATGCTGCCAAAAATGTCAAGCAACCCAATTTCTTTCCTCTTACAAGTCTTTCATGTTTGATGATTTCCTGGCTATGTAATGCAAGCATGATTTTCAGTAACATTGCAGTCCTCACAAAATTAATCGAACCTGTCACCTATGGTGCTCCACTACATGATACTAGTACCAAATAGATACATACATAGAAGTCTCCTGCAGTCTTTTGTCACTGGAGGACCCTTGCAGCAGTAACAGCAGAAACTAGGAGGCGTATCAGCAACGAGGCGATAGAAAATTTCATGTACGTTTGGGTAATCTGAGATCCCGCCATCAGGCACTGGCATCAGTCAAGCGTGCGACTAAAGCCAGGATGGGTGACCGATCTTTCTCAAAATCAGCTACGGTCCTCTGTAACAAACTCCCACCAGAACTGCGCCTGACTGAAGGTTACCTAGGGGCATATTTACAAGGCAGTGATAGAAAATTATCGCCGCTTTTGCGGCCGTTTTCGGCTGAAAAGCGGCGATAATTTTATCGCCTAACTAGCAAGGTCACGCTAACGCGTGAAACCTTGCTTTAGCGCACAAAATTTTAACGCCCAGCTTTGCATCTCTAATGAGATGCAAAGTGGGCGTTCCTGACTGGACATGACAGGAAAAATTTTGCTAAGCGACATTTCTCCTATCATCAAGCCCCACGCTATGAACCATAGCGGCAAGGAAAGTAGCGATAACCCCTGTTATCGCTACTTTCCTTACGCCTGCTTCAGGACTGACTTAGCCATGATATCCTATGGAGGGTGGATATCATGGCAAAGTTTGTGAGTCCCTATCAACAAGCTAACGCCACATTTCGTGAGATTATCGCTGGGTTTCCAGTGATAATCTCACGTTAGGCAGTTAGCGCTAGGATTTTAATCGCTTTTGAGATAAGCGTTGCTAATAGCACGCTATCTCAGCGATAAAAATCCACGCTAGCCGGCGATAATTATCCTAGAGCTATGTGCGCTTAGCGATAATTATCGCTGGTTGTTGTAGATATGCCCCCAGGTTACTGATATTTATTCATAAAAATGGCAACACCGTTTCTTAGTATTGGTGAAATGGTTGTAGGTAATGTCATTACCAGACGTGATAGTTTTGCAACAATATCTGGAACATTGTAACATCAAGGCCTCATTTGTCAGAAATATAGTTACAGCAATACAAAAAAATGATAGCCAGAATGCTGATAATTGTCAGACATTCATCCCCAGTACAGAGATCTGGGCCTAAATCAATCGTTTTTTTTGCTCGCCATGCCATTCTAGTTTGGACCCAGTCATATGCAAATCAGTTTGGATCCTGCTCCTCATGGGAACAGTCCAGCCCGAACTGCCTGGCCAGGTCCTCCCTGGACAGGAAACAAGCATCCTGTGACTAGTTGTCGAGTATCAGTCGGGCTAGCTTGAATCCAATGGCATAGTGAGCACGGGATCCATGCCTGGACACGTCCTTACCCCTTGAGGTGACTACACTAACACAAAAAGATGATAGACGGAATGCTGAACATTGTTGAAAATTCACCCCGTGCAGAGATCTAGGCCAAATTTCATTGTTTTTTTGCTCACCATGCCATTCCAGTCTGGACCCAGTCATAAGCAAATCAGCTCTGGATGCTGAGAAAGCATTTGATAAATTGCATTGGCAGTTTTTATTTCATGCTCTGTCATCATTTAACTTTGGTGATAATTTTATTCGTATGATTTCAGCTCTATATTGTGCTCCGACTGCTCGTCTTTTTATTAATGGCCAAGTTTCAAATCAATTTTCCCTATTTAGAGGTACTAGACAAGGATGTCCCCTTTCCCCGCTATTGTTTTTAATTGGCATTGAACCCTTCCTTACAGCTATAAGAAAATGTGATAACATTAAAGGAATTATTATTAATGAGATTATTATTAAAACTTTAGCGTATGCTGATGATGTACTTTTGTTTATTGATGACCCCTTATCCTCATTTCCTTCTTTATTAGAGATTATATCAAAATATTCTATGGTGTCTGGTTACAAATTAAACACTAATAAAACTGAATTTTTCCCTTTAAACATTTATTGTACTCCTGATATGATACCTATGAATGAAATTGTTTGGCAAAAGACTAAATTAAAATATCTTGGTATTTTATTTTCCTCATCCATAAAATCTACAATGACTTTAAACTGTAATTTTGTCTTAGATTATATTAAAGATAAAATGTCTAAATGGGCATCACTACATCTTTCCTGGTGGGGTAGACTGGAATCTATTAAAATGAATATTGCTCCAAAACATTTTTATACTCTTTCCATGATTCCTACTCAGTTCCCATTAAAATTTTATAAAGATATTGATAAACTTCTCTCCAAATTTCTTTGGAATAACAAATCACCTCGCATTAGTTATAAAAAATTAAAAACGTCTAAATGTAATGCTGGATTTGGTATCCCAGATTTTTTTCTTTATCATAAAGCTTTTATTTTAAAACAAAGTGCCATTTGGTTTATTCATTCTCCTTTACACAATCCACCTTCTTGGCTCCAAATTGAAAAATCTATTGTAAAGCCGTTCCCATTACCAACTTTGGTAACTATGTCTAACAAATCCTCATTTTTTCATAAATCTATCATTCTCAAATCCACTAAAATGGTTTTTAATGATCTAGATTCCATTTTTCTATATCCCATGTATAGCACTGTTGAATTATCATTATGGTATAGCAATATCATTAAATTAAATAGGAAGATTAGATTTTGGTTTTCATGGATTAAAGCGGGTATTTTTTATCTTGGAGACATTTATTCCAATAATGCCTTTATACCGTTTGAGGATCTACAAACAAGGTTTGGTTTAACTCAATCTGATCTTATTAAATATGGTTATTTAATTAATTCAATTTTAGATTCCTTTCCGCAAGCTATTCCGACTAGTGTTACAGCTGACCTATCCGTGTATATTCAAACTATATCGTTGAAAGCTAATGGTGTTTCCATTTTATATAAAAAATTATCTAACACTCTAGGAAGTAACATAACGATGATTGCAACCTTCTGGAATAATGGACTTTCACTTACTCTGTCTAATGATTCATGGGAAATTATATGGATTAGAAATATTTCTGGTTGGTTACCTGTCTCACTTTATCAAACCAATTCCTATATTTTATTTAATTCTTCATGGACTCCATTACGTTTATTTCAGGCTAAACACCTTCAGGATGACACTTGTTGGCATTGTAAATTACATCCTGGTTCGTTACGACATATGCTTTTTGATTGTCCTTTAATTGCAAAATTCTGGAAAGAAGTTTGGGATGTTATTAAGAAGTTGTTAAATATCCAGGAAGACTTATCTTATAAAATGTTAATTTGCAAATCAGTTACATTATCACAATCTCTAAGTAATCTTGAATGTAGGCTTTTTGATTTTTTGATTTCTGCTGCGTTAAAATCTATTACCTTTTGTTGGAAAGATGTTTCTAAGTTATCAGTTCATGCTTGGTGGTCTTGGGTTATCTTTACAAGAAGAGGTGCTCAATTATCTTTGTCTGGGGTTAATCATAATCCTATTTCTTATCATTTTTGGATTCCTGTTGATATCTATTTTGCATCTTAGGGGTATATTTATGTATTGTAATGCTGTTTACGATTTTTATATTATTTACTATGTCATAGTAGCTCTATTTATTGCTTACACAATAATTTGGTATTAGATGTTTCCCTTCCTTCCCCCCCTCCTTTTAAGTTTATATGAATATGACTATTTTCTTTTCTATTGAAATGAATTTGACAATGTTTTTATACGCATTGTATTAGATATTTTAATTTATTATTACTCTTTTTTGTATGTTTATGTTGTTGCTGTTTATTATAAAATTTCAATAAAATATTTTGAACACTAAAAAAAAAAAAAAAAAAGAAACAACATCCATGACTGATCTCCTAAGCCAGTTCCAGTCAACTGTCCTCCTGTCACTTGAAAACTCTCAACAATCCAAAGGATTAGAACAAGCAACACAAAGTGAAGGGGGAGGCACGATGTACCACAGAGGAATATAAATATATATATAAAGAGTAAATGGGGTTAACAACAATATTGATATACCATATGTTTACAAAAAGAAGATACAACACATCCTCCGCCTATAGAAAAGAAACACAGCGTAATAAAAATGAAATAAAGGAATACCACAAGAGGATATAATCAATGAATGTCATCACTGTCAATATAGCATATGAGGATACACACAATGACATATAAACCTATAACAGTCTTTGTGCCATACAGGGTCACATTATACCTGCAACACATTATCCTTCAAAGGTGTGCAAAGCACAGTGAAAATAAATGTATTATGATAAATGCGCTGCTCTCAGGGCAGCCTCAAACTCATGATGACCCGGGGGCAGTGCATTTATGTGAAAAACGGATCGAATGCTTTGAAGCTGCTCTGTGTTTTCACAGTGCAGGTGGCACCCGCCTGCACTTTTAAAGAGGTTAGAGATCCCCTTGTAGGGGGGTGCAGTGAGTGACTGCACTCACCTGCAAGGGAGTATCTGGGGAGCCATAGGACCCCACTCCAGAGGGCTGCTCTCAGGGGGCGCACCAATAGTGCGCCATCTTTTAGGTGGCGTACTGTCTATGCACCTCCTGAGAGATTCTTATCCTCTGCTTCTGTGTCTGTAAAACGGTGCAGGCACAGAGGTAAAGGGTTCCCTAATTTGCATGGGGCACGTCCCTATGCAAACGATGAACACCACCTGAAAATAGCTCTGGTGCTTTATGTGCGCCAGTGCTATTGGTATTACAGAAGTGGCCGCACAAGCATCTGAGGGGCTCCTTCTGTAATACCAAAGTGTCCCAGGAGTGTGCAAAGCGGGAGCAAATGCCCGTTGTGCCCCTGGGGCACTGTTTGTAATACGGCTTAAGGTATCTTAAAACCTTTACGTAAGACAAGGGTTTTGTATTTCAGCTTCTCATTAACTTTGTTCTTAGACACATTAGGCCTTCCAGGATTCCTATCCCTTACAATGTTGTCCATACTCCAAGTTTGACCATTATCTAGTAAAGTTTTATGACTTTACATATTTTCTTAGGTGAAGGAAACTTGGAGTTGCTTGCTTTAGGATATATAATAATTTAACTCTCACCACATCTCCCACATTCCACATCACTTTGCTTTTATTATTTGTGTTATTATATCTCTCCGTGCATTCCCGATGAGCATGTATTTGATTCATAACACCCACTCTATCAACCACTGCCACGTTATTTCCATTTAGTCACAGTGGTGCTAATTTTGTTCCAGGATTCCTTCCCTTCAAGGATAGAAATTGAGAGATGCCAGTGACAGAGTGGGGGGTAGTACGATACGAACATATTGTTTTGTTCAATGCTTTTTTTTTAACTGCCACAATTTCACATGTGTTGTTGAATGCACTCCTTAATCTTTTTGTTAGTGCGCTCAACTAATCAATTTGCTCAAGGACAGTAATGGGCAGTTTGCAAATGTTTAATAGATTGACTTTTGAGAAACTCTTCATTTGTGTTGACGTGAACTGTACACCATTCTCAGTTAGAATGGTTTGAGATACACCTTCATTACAAAATACTTCTCTTAAGAAGTTGATAATCACATTAATGTTAGTTTTACCTACTATTTTGGTTACAACCCATTTTGTCTGATAATCAACTAGGCACAGAATAAAGTTTCCACCTAGACCCCAATTTATTGGTCCAATAATGTCCAATGCAACTTAAGTCCAATGAGTGGAAGGTACTTCCGCTGTGGATATTGGATTGTTCTTGACTTGTTTAGTTTTATCACTGTACACACAACTTACACACTGTCTTATACTGTATTTAATTATGAAATCCCTACAAGGCCACCAATAATGATTTCTAACCTTTTTCTTTGTTAGGCTGTTTCCTGGATGACCCTTGTGGTCTATCTTAATTATGTTCTCATATAAACCTTGCGGGGGAACTTATTTGTTTCCTCTACACAAAGTTTAATCTGTAGTGTACAACTCATTCAGAATTTCGCAAAAATCTTTTACAAAATCATTAAGTTCAGAACATCTCTTAAGCCATCCTTGCATCGTCAATTATTTAACTTCAACTTTGCTCAAAGTTTGTTCTGCTATGGTACTATCTTTCCATTCATCTGGCTTCAGGACATCTAAAAGAGCTGCTAATACTAATTCTTCTAGATTGCCATGCTCATCATTATTACTGCCAATAGCAATCTAGAAAGGTAGTTTTATAGTATAGGGAACACAGAGAAGCAGCATTCACTGGCATCACTCACAACACCTGATTATCCATTTACCATACCTGATATAACAAGATGGTATATTTTCTTCCCCACCTTCCAAAAGATTTCCTTGGGTTTCAAATTGTTAAAAAAACAGACATTCAAAAACTTTGTATCGAGGATGCATCTCATAGTGGTGGTTCCAAGAAGACTGTAGGCTGCTACATGGAACTGAAAGGAGATGTGTTGCACTGCCTCATTTCTGCCCATGAGACCACAGCTGGGCTGGCAGAACACCTTCAGACCCACTTCCAAGGGTGCAGGACCGGGGTGGCACCACTTGGTGGGGGTTTTGACTCACAGCAGACAGAGTCCCGTGCTGGGTTCAAGGTGGCTGGAGCCTTTTCTGATCCAGAGACTCTGATCATGAGACCAACCAACTAGCCCTTGGAGTCACTCTGGAAGTTCTGGGTTCAAGATAGAGGCCTTTTTATTCATGCATCAGGGCAGCAGGACTACAGAGTAGCAGTCCTTCTTGCAGAGCAGCACAGCAGTCCCCCTGAGTCTTTCACAGGTCCAGAGGAATACTTCAGAGTTGGGTCTGAGGGTCCAATATTTATACCTGGTGCCCACTTTAAAGTAGGAGAAGGTTCTGAAGGTCTCCACTCTCAGAGGTGCTTGAAATTTCCTGCCTTCCTGCTCTCCCCCCAGCATATTTGGGGACACAGAAGACTAATGGCAGAGCCATTGTAATGTGCAAGTGTGGTATGTGACAACTCCTCCCCCACATCAAGTCAGAGATGGTCCATCCTGCCAACACATATTTGCCTTTGTCTCACTGTCTGGGAGCAATACGCAAATACAAACTACATCTATTCATGTGACCCAGGATACAGGCTGCAGGCACCAAATGGTTAGGGCAAGAAAATGCCAACATTCTAAAATTGTCATTTTCAGAATTGTGACTTAAAATCTGACTTTAACATTAAAGATAGTTTTAAATTACAATTCTTTAGACACCAAACTCGACATTCTTACAAATAATAACTATAGCAAACTTAATGAGAAATTAGTTTAATAGCACACTATTATTTTAGAAGTTGCAATTGCCTGTTATTCATAGAGGGGCACATGCATCAAAGGAAACACAGGTTGCAAACGGGCAGATTCTCAGAATCTGCCCCTTTGCGACCAATATTTATGCATTTAGTATGCATCATCCCAAATGCAAAAATCGCAAATTGCGATTGCATTTAAGGAATCGCAAATTATGATTCCTTGAACGCAATGCAAGATGGCATTTGAAATAGCGATTTCGCTATTAGGGTCCGCTAAATACCGAAAAATTAAGCCTGATGGTATTTAGCGAAAACTTTGAAAAATGCACTAAGGTGCATTTTTCAAAGTTCCGGGTTACACACACACATGCCCTTAGGGCATGTGTATGTGTGCAACATGGGTGCACATATCAATTTCAGGGGTGCAACAGGGTGTCCTTTTGACACCCTTGCTCCCTTGAAATTGAATGCGCAATTTGCGAGTACCTAATGGGTACTCACAAATTGCTCAAGCAATTCCCATTCATTCCTATGGGCCTGTAGGCCCATAGGAATGAATGGGAAGGCATTACTTAATTGCGACTCGCAATTTGCGAGTCGCAATTAAGGAATTTCTAGGAATCGCTATTTTTTTAGTGATTCCTACCTGCATAGGCTTTTGCGATTCCTTACAAGCGAATCCTTATTTTTCGCTAATAAGGAATCACAAATGGATTTTTGATGCATGTGCCAGTGAATTTTTTGCTTATATTCATGTTCTTGACACAGTTTATCTAAAGTATGTCAGTAATACTCAGATTTACATAGCACAGCTAATCATGTGTGAGAGTCTTTAGGTGCTGTTCCATCCTAAGCATGGGAGAATACATGATTTGACCACAATCACAGGATGTTGAGCAGATGCCGAGACTTGAACCTGGACCCCAGCTCCAAGGTCGGGAGCTCTTAGCTCTTATGCCACAACCTCTCCCTCTGAAGACAGATTATTAAAACTGTGTTAGGGAACAGAAGTATCTCACAGAAGGGACCAGGACATCCTTTCATTCATACCATGGGGTTGTAGCCCACGCAAATAAATGAAATCTGTCTTTCCTATTTGCATGCCCACACAAGCAGGTTTCCAGGGGTGCTTGCGAAGGCTCGTCACCGTTAGGGTGACATTTTGTGTGCATCTAAAGTCCCCCTAGGAAACCAAATTGATATATGTTTCCTACAGGAAACACATTTGAACAGCACGTCAACTACTAAGCTACAATTACTCAAGGGGTGTGGCCACTTCAATATGTCGGGGACTGGAGTGGAGCACGACACATACACAACTTGATACAGAGGGGCGATATATCATCTTGAGAGGCACATTAGGGAACACCAAGTTGGTGCTGGCAGCGATTTACAGTCCCAATACATAGACGAGCTGGAATTCTTTCATAAAATATGAGCACATATTACACTGCTAGGATGTGATACCCTCATATGGGTAGGCAATTTCAATGCTATATTAAATGAAAGTTTGGAAAAGCGTAGGTCAACTCGAAAGCTTCACCCCAAGGCTACTATTACCCTAAACACACTCATGCAGGATGGTGAGCTACTAGATATATGGAGTCACTGGAACCCCTTTAGGACAGACGGCACATGCATAATGGCACAACACAATGCCTGGTCCCGTCTCGGTTATTGGTTGGTATCCAAAGACATAGCTACTTGGACCACCAATGTCACACTTCTGCCCAGAAAACTATCTGATCACGCCTCCTGGCTGCTCCAGGTCAGATGTCCAACATCACCTAACCGCGCATTTCGTTGGAGACTCCCACCCCTGGCCTTATTAAACACAGCGTTCTGGGAGGACATTAGGAAAGATATAACAGAATACTTTGCACTCAATGAGGGATCAGTGTCATCGGCAGGTACACTTTGGGAAGCATTTAAGGTGGAGATACGGGGGAGTTGTATTGCCAAAGAAGCGAGTGCATTAAAGTCCATCAGACAATCATTACAAACCCCGGAGGCTCAAATTAAAGATGAAGAAACACAATACTACAGTACAGGTGATGCGTGCCATTTAGCAACACTAAGGGCAAGTCTATGAATATGAGGAACTGGCCCAACACGAAGCGAAAGTTCTGGGGAAATATACTCTAGAAGGTATGGCGAGAGCGATCGCCCAGATAAAACCCTAGCCACTACACTTCAGCCTCTGCGCAACTCATCATATATCACAGAGCTTATAGATGACCAGCTTGAATCAGTAAGGGGATTACAGGAAGTGTTCGAACACCTCACAAAGATCTACTCCACCCTATATTCCTCCACTGCACCTGACATATCAGCAGAACTTCAGCCATACTTAGACTCTGCACATAGAACATATCTAGATAAACCTTACACCACAGAAGATATCTTGAAGGTCATTAACAGCTTGCCTAATGACAAGGCTCCTGGCTTAGATGGCTTAACCATATTGGTGAGACGTTGGCCTGGTATATGCTGTCCACTAATTAAAGTGTGCACCTTGCACCAGTCCAAACAACCCTTATGGTGATTTAAGAGGTCCCAGATAACCTTAGAAAGATATCCAAGTGGTAGCTGTGGAGAGCAGCCTTCCGGCTTAGTCTTGAAGGAATGTTAAGCAGCTTGTTTTACCAGAATGCAACCTTATAGTATTGGGTAAATGAATTGAGAACCACACAGTAGTTATAAAAATATGTATTTATTAATATAAGACTATCTAATACAACACAGTATCTCCTACACGGAGATAATCACAAAGCACACAATACTTATGCACAGAAATGACAGTAATTCTCAGTGGGCCCCTGGGGGGGGGACCAAACCATATACTAAAATAGTGGTATAAGAACCATGACTCAAGTCAAGACAGTGTCGAGAGGACGTAGATACGCTGGGACTTCAAGGAACCATCCAATGTAAGTAAGTATGGACCCCATGGAGGACGGCTGCAGTGTGGGAACACGACTGCGTGCTCTGTACAATTCTATGGGAAAGTCACAGTTGACGTTTTAGAGTTTAAGGACCCTTTCCAGTAGACTTTGAAGAAACCCTGTGGACGACAGAAGGTTGGAGACCCACCCCACCCGTGGATACCAAGGTACCCAAGTTACTTGTCCCAGCGAAGCCGAGTGCATAGGTCTGAAGTGGCACTGGAAACCACCGTCAAACCACATGGAGGACTTAGAAGAAGAGCCGCTGCTGGAAGGAAGAAGAGGGAGACAGCGTTTACAAAGTTGGGAATACCAAGCAGGTACAAAACAACACGGTTGTTACAATGACTGCATTGTTACAACACATGCCTTTACATCGCAAGATGTTTCAACGACTTGCACTAGGTAGCGTGCAACACCAGGGAATGTGTTGGATTTTAAATCCAACACCTTCCCTGCTGTTGCGCTAACTGAGGTAGGAATAGTAATTTATACTATTCCTACGTCCAGCACGCCACCTAGCGCAAGTCGTTGAAATGATGTATTATAACCCAATAGCTAAATTACAAATTATGGGCAATACTTCATCAGCCATAAAAATAGTTAGAGGGACAAGAGAAGGGTGTCCTTGTTCTCCAATTCTTTTTGCCACCTATCTAGACCCTTCATTGAACAACTACTTAGAAATGTCAATATTAGACCTATGAAAACTAGTGGTTATGAAACAAAAGTACTGGCATATGCAGACGACATAGCCATCACGACGTCTGATCCAGAGCTAGCAATAAGAGAAATTGAAAGGATGGCGGAAGAATTTGGAAGTAGATCTGGATACTTATTAAATAAAAGCAAGACACAGATCATCTGTTCAAAGAAATGTAATATTCTAGATCAACGTCAAACTGAATTTGCAACCTATCTGGGGGTAAAGATAGGAGCCGACTTAGATAAAATATGGACAAATAATCTTGACCAAACATTAGACGAAATTGGGAAAGACCTAAGGCGGATAGACAAAATTCAGTTAACTATAGTGGGGAGGATGAATGTTTTAAAAATGAAGGTCTTCCCAAAAATCTTATATCTATTTCGCTAAATTCCTTTAGAAATACAGGTGCTTGCTAGTCGTAAAATGGAGACAATGTTTTCAAATTTTGTATGGCAATTTCAGAAAATCAGACGATCTCTAAAATATTTAACACTTCCCCAAGATTGAGGTGGGTGGGCAGCACCAAATTTACAATTGTATTACTGCGCAGTGTTTTTACAACAAATGGTCCCTTTGCTAAATGATAAGACTCCGTGCGAAAATGATCTGCCATCAATATACCATCTAGCTATCGGCAATGAGGCTTCGGGTATATTCTTGAGGAAAATAGAACCCAGTTACTACAAAAAAAACCGGTTTAAATGTCTAAAATCTGCCTGGGTGTATGGAGGAAAATTACGAGTGCATTAAAAATAACAAAATATAATAGATATACTCCATTGTGAGGCTCATCATTGTTTCCAGTTGGGATGGATGATGCTATGGCAAGAGGGTGGGCAATGGTTGAGATCAATAGAATTAGTCATTTGTACAACAATAAATTAGAGATTATAACATTTTTGGATTTGGTAAGACATAAAGGAATAGATGAACAATCTCAATTTAAATATATTAAAAACTGGAGTTGGCTGAAGACACTTCCGCAAGAAATTTTTAATCTGGATTCTATACCAGTTTAAGAACTGGCTTTTCGAGGAAAAGTTTGGATTGGGAAAAATTATAATATCTTGTTGGGAAATCTCCCGGATGATATAGGGAAAATCGAGGCTACATGGGCAGAGAAATTAGGAGATGAGGAAATAGATATAGATCGGACACTAGAACTAGCAAAAAAGAACTTTCTCTCAGCCAACCTCAAATCACAGCACTATAAAACTATATTTAATTTGTATTATACTCCAGCAAAGTTATTTAAGTGGGGGAAACTGGAAAATGATGCGTGCCCTCGATGTCAGGCTGGCCCTGCAGATATAATACATATGTTTTCCACATGTAGCAACCTGATTTTCCTTAAAACCGGCATAGAAGAATTCTGGACAAAAAATATTAATAAAAATCTCAATTTAACCTCAACATTAATGGTATTTGGATTTGATTATAGACTTGGTCTATCACCATCACAGACAGACTTTGTATTTATGACAGTGGCAGTAGCTAGGCTGCTGATTGCAACAGCTTGGAAAGAGGAAGAAGCACCTAGCTATTTAGCATGGTTCTACCGGCTCCTTCATATACATACTCAAGAAATGGTACTATATGAGACTAAGGGCTATCGAGCAAGGAAGAAAGGCTGTAAGACATGGGCACCTATGATTAAATGGTTGAAAGAAAGGAAATAAATGGGATAGGAAGATTCGGGAAATCCAATTGTATATTATTGATTATATAAATAAGACCAAGGTTGTGTATATACTGGAATAGATTATTAGTTGTATAAGATTTGTTTAGCTCTCTCTCTGGATCGACATCAATAGGGTACCCATAGGATATATATGAAAATGTATGAAACTGATAATATTTGATTGGATGTATTATTGTATCAATGTATCTTTCTTTTTGTGTTTTCTGCCCTGCTTAAATAAATAACAAATGAAAAAAAGATTGTCGATTACAAACACTAGAAATGCACAACCACCTTTACTTACTTCCTTCTAACCCCCTTATGTCTTTTATGCCATCACGTAAATCTATAATAAAACAAAATGTTAGGCAACAATTTGCACATACAATATACTTTTAAACTGTTTAAGTCCTTAGTTTCTCCTTGGTTTCTTCCAACCTTTAGTTGCTAGAAAATGTTCCCAAAAATTGTTACTTTATATTACTAAAGATAGGTTTCCAATTCTGTGCTGTCTTGCAATGGGCACCAGAAAATAGATAGGAAAGTTCACTTCGCTTTCTTTTTGCGTCTTTTCTTTCCTTAGGTGTTCAATGCAAAGCTGTGTTGCCATCCAGAAGTTTCCTGAAGAAAAGAAGAATCGCCGCCGAGAATCAGGTGAGCAGCCAGCTGTCCTCGATCGAATTGGGAAGGCTAAGCAGCTTCCAGAGTTGGGTGTGGCATTATATACCCATGCCACACCCAAAATGGCTGCTACGTTGCGCGCGACGTGAAACGCTCTGATCGTCCGACTTTGGTAAGGAATCGGGTCGGGTCTTTCTTTTACCGCTGCTGGAAGCAGCGTGTAAGCTGCTCAGCGTGAGTACTGCTTACAAAGTGCTGGAGTGAGCTTATTACGAGCTCTCCCTTAATAGCTGGTCCACTAGAAAACGGGGTGGTCCCTACCAGCCAACTTTCATCGCCTCACATGAGCCCACCTACAAGGGATGATATCACCCAAAATCCAAAACATGGAGCGTCCCTAAAAATCTTATCTTGGAACTTGGCAGGTATTGCCAATCTGTTGAATTGCCCGGATTGGGGGGAGTTCATAGATGGCCATGATATATGCCTCCTCCAAGAAACTTGGGCTATGCAAGCATACCATCGTCTTGGGTTCGCGACGTACTGGACCCCGGCTGTAAGGGCCACAAGAGGGAGGCCATCAGGTGGACTGTGTGTGTGGGTGAAAACACATTTGGACTGTGGCATTAGAGTAATTGACACCGGTTCACTGGATTTTATGTGTCTAGCCCTATCCTTTCGGGATCATCGCGAGCTTAAACTGATAAACATTTATTCCCGCCCTGTAAAGAACGGCCAAAAATCCAGCACCTTGTCTAAACTAGAAGATTTCCTGTGCTCTTTACATAAGCAGGAACACTTGCTCATAGGTGGCGACTTTAACTGCCACTTCGAGTTTTTGAATGATGTCCCTACCTCTGTCACCCAAGAAGAGGATGAAGTATGGGCAATTCCACCTAGTAACACATATCCCACGAAAGGATGGTCACCCCTGGTTTTGCAGCTTACTACAATAACCCTTACTCACTCTCTGAGGGCATGTAATGGAAGGCTCCCAGCGGACAATCCTGGCAGACCCACATTCCAGCGGAACAGCTATACATCGCTCATAGACTATATATTGATTAAACTGGACATGTGGCCTAGGGCGGTGGATTTACAGGTGATAAAGCGCAGTGAAAGTGACCACAATCCACTTGTACTCACATTCGATGGCTACGTTAATTTCCCCAATCATCCAAGGGGCACTACTCCTCTCCACCCTCTGGTTACATCCTGTGGAGGACGGAGAGTGAGATGGGAAAAGATAGCCAAATCCCAAACGGAGCTTGGTGACATGTACAGGGAGATCTTTCCGCTTTTAAAGCAAGTATTAGATCCTGTTGCCGCGGGAAAAGACTCCCTTGACATAGATATTATAGGCTCCACCCATGCAGAGCTATGTGCAACTTTAGAGGGACATTTCCATCAGGAAACAAGGAGGCACCTACAAAAGCCCAGAGAGAGATACCTTTGGTTCACCAAACCCTGTAGAGTGGCAAAGTTGTCACTCTTAGAAAAACTAAAAGGGGGGAATAAGACCTTGATCAAGGAGGCAAGGGGCCACTATAAGAAAACGATCACAGATGCCAAAAAAGAATGGGAGTATAATAGATGGGAGGAAATTTCTACTTCATTAAAGAAAAGGGACTCCAAGGCCTTCTGGAATCTGGTTAAATCCGGCTCCTCTGCTTCCCAAGTAGCCGTCCAACCTAACCTAGCGGAAGATGTATGGCGCCGGCATTTTCAAGCCCTTTATGCCTGTAATTCTATAGGCCAAGAAAACCATGAACACCCACCTAGGCAAGCCTTTTCCTTGATCATGGGTGATAACAATTTATGTTCACTAGGAGAGGTAGAATTGGCGCTGAATAAAGTCCTTCCAAATAAGGCCCCCGGTTTAGATAGAATACCAGGTGACCTGTACAAGAGCGAACAGGCTGTATGGGTTCCCTACTTACAGAATCTTTTCAATGCTATTTTCTTAGGAATGCCACCGCCCCATACCTGGGCTGGGGCTGAGATCATCCCGATACACAAAAAGGGCTCGCCCCTAGACCCGGCAAATTACAGGCCGATCAGCCTAATAGACGTGGCTAAGAAGATTTTTGCACGTGTTCTATTGGGGAGGCTCCAAGCTTGGATGGAAGAGTCTAATATTTTGACTCCTCTACAAGTGGGCTTTAGAGCTAAAATGTCAACTATAGATCAACTATTCAGATTCCAGATGATATATTGGAAAACGATCAAACTGGAAGGAGGTAGCCTTTACCTATCTTTTGTTGACCTAAAGTCCGCTTTTGATATGGTAGATCGATCCCAGCTATGGGACCTTCTGAAGGGGATGGGCGTTCCTCCACACCTATGCCACATCATGGAAATCCTACATAAAAACACCTATGCTAGGGTAAGGTTTGGCCAAAATGGTGAATTAACATCTCCCTTCCCTGTTGAAAGAGGTGTGAGGCAGGGCTGTGTGCTGGCACCGACCCTCTTCTCCCTTTTTCTGAACGGCCTTGTGGAGGAACTGCTTGCCCTAACAGACATTGATGCACCTAGGCTATCAGGTAGGAAAATACCAGCATTAATGCTTGCGGACGATACTCTGCTCTTGTCTAAGACAGCAATGGGAATGAAGAGAGTTTTGGAGGGTTTTGCAACATTTTGCAGGAATAGGAACCTGGTTATTAATGTCAACAAAACCAAATACATGGTTCTGCATGCTGACACCACAAACTGTCCCATCCCAAAGCTGGACGATTTACCGTTGGAGCGTGTATCGGTCTTTGACTACCTGGGCCTTACACTAAGTAATAATATGGACTGGGGACCCCAGATTTTTAAGGCCAATTTGAAATTGGCCCAAATCTCTGGGGGAATCTTGAAGATGTATCGGGACAGCCCGATAAAATTAATTGGCCCGCTCGTAGAGGTTTACAGGGTACAGGCAAGAGGAGCGGCGACCTATGGCGCTGAGCTTTGGGGCCATAGTGCTGCCCAATCCTTAGCTAAGTCAGAAAACCATTTTATGAGACAAGTTTTAGCTTTACCTAAAAGCACCCCCCTACAACCTCTGAGGATGGACCTGGGAATCCAGCCAATAGTTGATCTGGTTGCCTCCAGACCGGTTATGTATTGGCGCCATTTGTGGAGCACACCAGAACTCAATATCTTCAGAGATGAATTAAAATCAATCATGATACTCCCAGGGGCTGGTTCCATTTCATGGCTCGCTTATATTAAAAAGTTTTTAGGAGAAATTGGTAGGGAGGACCTATGGCATAACCCAGAGGCTTGTGTCTCCCTTCCAAAAAAACAGTTGGCAATAATGATTGGGGATCATAAATTGACCCAAATATTACGTTCTGATTCAGGTGCTAACTTGACCTCTGTATTCCTTGAAATGAAACTAAGCTACAGCTTCGAGCCCGCACTTGATATGATCCAACCTTTGCTTGCCAAGAAACTCTATATACAATTCAGGCATGGTTCCCTTCCCCTATTTTGTAGGACGAATAAATGGGTAGGCTCAACAAATCGTGTTTGCCCAGGGTGTAGCTCGAACGAGGAATCAGAGGTCCACGTGTTATTTTTCTGTAAGGCCTACACAAACCCACGTAAAAAATGGATTATTCAATTAGCGAAAAACATTGGGGTAAGCAATTACAGAGACTTATATAGGGTAATGAAATCTGATACCTCCCCCCTATTTGTCACAGTTACTGCGAAATACCTCTTTTCCATGTGGGTAACAAGAAAACATTTAGTACTGTAATGCCGCCTTCTTCTTATATTTTAAGCCGTGTTCACTTTTTTTTGTGCTAATCATCTCATATTTTTTTAAAGAATACTTAACGAACTAAATTATTGTTTTATGAGAGGTTTTAAAGATTATTGAGTGTATATGTAGAATCTTTTTAAATGTGATGTCTGCACTTTTATGGTACTTTTACCGAAATAAAGTTTTCTGACTGACTGACTATTACGAGCTCAGATCAGTATTGCGAATACTTACAGTAAAGTAAATATGCATTGTTACGGCAAGGCAGTAAATCAAACAAGCATTGCTACAGTCAAGAGTTACCATTCAGTTCCAGAAACACAATAAGCAATACGAAGTACAACTATACAATACAAATCAAATAAGCACATTCACATATACATATGGAGTGCTGGTTGGCACGGGACAGGGGAGGGTTTCAATCGTGTACTTCTGCGCACATAGGTGTGATGTAGTGCCTATACAGGAGTACAGGAGTACAGGGGAGTATACAGAAGTGCAGGGCAAGACCGGGAGTCATGACAATCCCTCAAATAATTCATATATAAGCATGTTGCAATGTTTATAGTCATTAATACACATAAAGGCAACTGTGATTATGTCCTACTATTACATCCTCAAAGTAGCAACGTGTAAAATATATTTTTTCATCATTTGACTAAAATTGTTTTCATAAATCTAGAATCTACATAATATTAGACTTCTATACTAAAAATGTCAAACCTCCAACATGCAACCTAAAGATTTTGCACTGATTTAATGTTGTCAAGCCACTCTGCAAGAAATGCTAAGTTTTCATGTTTGTTATTTTATGTTAAAATTATTTATGAAGCACACATACACCAGCCAGTTTCTTGGAGCTAGTTAACCCCTTCGCCGCGGCAGGAATTCCGCCGCTGCACTGGGGGTGTTTGGGGGAAGGTGCGGTGGCGCTGTGCTTGTGACGGAACCACTCCGTCACGAGCCACGGGTGAGCTGTGCTCATCACGGAGTGGTTCCATCACGTCTCCGCCCACTGCGCTAATCGCCCGCACAGGCGGGGAATTAGCACCGCGTGGACGGAGCGGCCGTCAACGGCCGCAGCATGACGGAACCACTCCGTCATGAGCACACGGCACCCGTGGCTCATGACGGAGTGGTTCCGTCATGAGCACGGAAAGGGTTAAAGAATATAGCTTGTAGCACATAAACTTATTTATATGCCTGAGTAAAAATACATGTTTTCAGGATTTGACTAAATCTGGAGTAACAGGCTATTGATCTGATATTCGATGGAAGGGCGTTCCAGAATCTAGGGGCTAGTACAGAAAATCTAGCCACTCCTACACTCTACTTATTTAAGGGGAGAATGACCATAGTTTAAGATGCGAGGAACTCAATTACAAAGAGGAACATACCTATGAATGCGTGAAGAAATGAACTCGGGGAATTTGCCTGCAGGGATTTAAAGATGGTATAGCAGATTGTAAAGGCAGAATGCTGTTTCGCTGGTAGCCAGAGGATCTTCCTTATCACATGGTTTATATGACACCTCCTTGGTTGTTGGTAAACCAGTCTGGCTGTCTGATTTTGTACCAGCTGTAAACACTTCATCAGGTAATCAGGAAGACCAAAATAAAACAAATTTGCATAGTTGATGTATTAAATGACTAATGCAAATGTGTCTGGTCATCATGCTGAAGAAAACAGGAGGAAACTGCAGACCCTACCTGAGGCTGCATAGAAAGATTATTATTGATAAGCACTTTTAGGCTCTTTGCTGAAGTTTTAGGCTGGGGGGAAATGCCCATTTCGACAAGTGAAAAGTTGGAGTTCCAAGGATTTTGAGATCCTCCGACCAAACAAGCTCTGTTTTGTCAGAGTTTATAGCTTAAGTTGTTGACTATTCATCCAGTCACGGATGATTAGCATTGTATTTTGTGAGATGAAGATTGAGTCCAGCATGTTTTTGATGGCGAAAAGAAGTTGCATGTCATCAGCATATTAAAAATATGCACATTCCTTTTCCTCAAGGAATGTACCAAGGGGTAGATATATAAGTTAAAAAGATGGGGGGACAAGGACGATCCCTGAGGTACACTGCAGGTCAGTTTTACCTTAGGAGAGCAAAGTCGGGACATTTGAACCGACTGGGAACGATCTTTTAAAAAAAGCACAAACAAGTTGAGTGCCGTTCCCTGAATGCCTGTGGCCTCTACACAGTCCACCAGAAGCTCTTGGTCGACCGTGTTGAATGTTAATGAGCAAAAGCAGCTGAGAAGTGCTCCTGTCAGCCTCTTTCCTCATTTTATCCAGCATGGTCAAAAGTACTGCTTCAGTTGAATGTGATGAGCAGAAGTCCGCCTAATGGGGGTCTAGAAAATGAGATTTTTCAAGGAAAGAGCAGAGACAGTTGGCAAAATGTGATTATAACTCTTTGGACAGAAAAGGAAGCAATAGAATGGGGTGATAGTCAAAATTAGTGGGTATGCATCAATTTTGTTTAACAGTTATAACACAACTGCTTGCTTAAAGGAGCTGGGGATTAGGCCCTGGGTTAGAAAGTCATTGAGTAATGATAGAGCAAGGTCATAGAATTCCAAATATACTTCTTTTAACATTTGAAGGGGGCAGCTGTCAGAGGGAGAGCCAGATTTTACCTTAATCAGTAAGTCAGAAAAGTGTTCCTTGCTGATAGAAGGTAATTCAGACAAAACATGGGAGTTACTAAAAGTAGCAGGTGAATTCATGGGGGATTGGCTTGAGAGGATGCTATCCTTGATAACATTAATGTTATCAAAGAAAAAGGAATTTGGGTGATTATGATGCTAGTCGGACACCATGGCAGAAGCAGGACCGCCCAGCTATAAGTCGGTGGTCCTGCTGCCTGCATTGCGATGCGACCACCTTCACAGCAGTCAGAATGTGTATATTTTGTATTGTGGCGTGTGCTGCAGGCTGCAGCACACGCCACAATACAAAATATACACATTTAAAACATCCCTGCTCTATGTGGCAGTCACCTCGTGGTGCCTGCCATATAGCACAGGGATGGTTAGAGAGGCACCATAGCTGCCCCCCAGGCCCTATAGTGGGGGGCCAGGGGAAGGACCCCATGGAGGACGGCTGCAGTGTGGGAACACAACTGCGTGCTCTGTTCAATTCTATGGGAAAGTCACAGTTGACGTTTTAGAGTTTAAGGACCCTTTCCAGTAGACTTTGAAGAAACCCTGTGGACGACAGAAGGTTGGAGACCCACCCCACCCGTGGATACCAAGGTACCCAAGTTACTTGTCCCAGCGAAGCCGAGTGCATAGGTCTGAAGTGGTACTGGAAACCACCGTCAAACCAAATGGAGGACTTAGAAGAAGAGCCGCTGCTGGAAGGAAGAAGAAGGAGACAGCGTTTACAAAGTTGGGAATACCAAGCAGGTACAAAACAATACGGTCGTTACAATGACTGCATTGTTACAACACATGCCTTTACATCGCAAGATGTTTCAACGACTTGCACTAGGTAGCGTGCAACACCAGGGAATGTGTTGGATTTTAAATCCAACACCTTCCCTGCTGTTGCGCTAACTGAGGTAGGAATAGTAATTTATACTATTCCTACGTCCAGCACGCCACCTAGCGCAAGTCGTTGAAATGATGTATTATAACCCAATAGCTAAATTACAAATTATAGGCAATACTTCATCAGCCATAAAAATAGCTAGAGGGACAAGAGAAGGGTGTCCTTGTTCTCCAATTCTTGTTGCCATCTATTTAGACCCCTTCATTTAACAACTACTTAGAAATGTCAATATAAGACCTATGAAAGGGGGCGTGGCTTGGACGCCGAGAGAAGATGGCGGATCTCCGATAGCTCCGCTCGGACGCGGTGCTATGTAGCTGCGTGGAAGGCTTCCCAGCGAGCTGCGAACGCTGTTTTTATAAGAATTCGTCAGCGGAGCATGCCGTGACTCGGAACTGCCCATCAACGGCGAGCTGTATCGCTTCTATCACCCGGAGACGTGGCGGTACGATTTCCTGAGGTAATATCGGGCGGCCTCCATTTTGCGACGCGGCGCCCGTATCTCATCCCTGCATTACCGCGCACGCACCTCCAGGGTCCAAACATGCTATAATTGCTTCATTATTCCTCGAGAGGGAGTCTGTTTTAAGTTCTGCAGTTGATATTAACCCCTGACCATGCTGGTTTTGTGCCGTTTTTCTGACAGGGGAAGGTCTCATAATAATTTTTTTTTCTTCAGAAACCGTGGTTAACCCCTCTGTCCCTGTACATACAGAGCTGCAGGCTGGATATGGAACGGCTTTATATGTTCTACGGTGGTGCTGTAAGGCTATAGGAGACTCTTTGTCAAATTTTACAAGAAAGTGTGTCCCCTGAATACAATTGCACTGCCTTTTTTGTTGGTCACGCTCGCTCAGAATATGAACTAGTGGCTACATTATCTCCCTGGGATTCAAAGTTATGTGCTACTAGTCTTCTCATATGATGTTAGTATCAATTGAGGGGTGAAGCTAAAACATGAAAGTCCCTTCCCTTGACTGACATTGTAGAAGTGGTTTTTCTTTTTTCTTTTCTCTCTGTTGTTTTATCAGCACACCAGCTTATTGCAAAGTCACTGTTGTTTATCTATTGTCTCTGGTGTGTGCACCTTGACAACGTATGAGAGAACTTCGCATACTCTTTCCTGCTAAGAAGGTGTCAAGTCAAAGTACCAAGATGTCTAGTGACTCCCATCCCCCAAATAAGCCGTCTTTTTCTGGTGCAAAGCCTAAAAGGCAGAAAAATGACCCGCCTTCACCTATTCTTTCTTCACAAAGCCCAGTACTAGATAATATATTAGAAGAAGTACGTGGTCTTCAACCCTTTATGGTCGCCACAAATGAAAAGTTGCAACAAATAGAGGACCGATGGATTGTCATGGAAGGTAGGGTGACTGAGTTAGAACAACGCGTCAGTGACACTCAAGATGTTGCCACAAAAATACCGTTCTTGGAACAAGAGATTCATAAGCTAAAGCTCCATACTGAGGATTTGGAAAATCGTAATCGAAGGAATAACCTCCGTCTTTTTGGTTTGCCAGAGAATATTGAGGGTCCCGATATTTTGCTTTTCCTCCAAAAATTCCTTCATGATCTCTTGGGCCTTCAGTCATCCTCACCCTTGAATATACAGAGAGCTCACCGCTTAGGTCGTCTTCAACCGAATTCTGCCAAACCACGTGGTATCATCATGCTTTTTCTGGAGTTCACAGAACTTATGACTGTACTCAAAGCAGCTAAACTTAAACGTCACCTTACGTGGTCAGGTCATAATATCTCGCAAGATGTCTCAAATGCGACCAACGCCCGACGCAAAGAATTCCTTGCATTACATCCACAAATGAGACACTTGAACGTCCAATATGGCATACTTCATCCCTCCATCTGCAAGATCACGCACGATGGCCAGACAAGGTCCTTTGATGATCCGGGAAAATTGAAATTGTTCCTTAATAGCATTTCTTCTCGGAATATGGACACAAATCATTGAGTGCTTCTTCTCATTACTGCTTTAATGTGATGTGCTCAAAAAGCTTCTATGTGGTTATAATAGATATTTCTTATATATAGTTCTTCGTACTCTCTCTTGCTCACCGCATGTTTGTTAATCACGTCTCTTCTTTTTTGTTAATGGCTCTTGCTTGCTCAGTTCATTCTACACTCTTTCATATCGCCCATCCTCTGCTCCTTTCTTACAATACCAGGTTTATTCCTGCTTTCACTCTTATCCATGTGGTATGTACCGCTGTCTTCTCTCCGGTCTCATCACGCTTCAACCTCACTTTTTTATTGGTGTCTTTCAGGTCTGTATTTTCCTCCTTGACCTGTTTTTCTTCTCCACTTTTCTATACTTTCTACGTTTACTTATCTCCTTTCCCTCCCCTGCTCTTTCTCGCATTTTCTTAATTCAGTCTCTCTTTGGTTGGTGCATCACTCTTTTCTTCTTTCGAGATTTCCCATGTTTCCTCTTAGTTCTTTCCCCTTCTTTTTTCCTCATTTGTGGCGCTTTTAGACTTCTCTCTACATATTTTAATGCCAAGGGATTGTTGATTTTTCTTAGAAGTGTGGTTTTGTGCTATGCTGTTTCTTCTTGTAATTTCCATGTGCATTTTGTTTTCCAGTGTCGTCTTGTCTTTGAAGTATTCCTACACCATGTGTATCTCATACCCCTGACCCTCGCGTATGTGTAATTTTGTTACGTGGAACGTCCGTGGTCTTGGAAATCCCGTTAAAAGACAAAAGGTAATAACTCATTTATCTAAACTCAACTCTCAAATTTCCTTTCTTCAAGAAACCCATTGTAATGATGTTGAGTCACTGAAATTAAAAAGGCAGTGGGTAGGCCAAGTTGTTTTTTCTCCTGCAGTTAACAAAAAAGGGGGGGTTGCCATACTGTTTCATAAAACTTTGTCTGTGCAAATACCATCTTCTCAAAATGATGATGCAGGTCGATGGGTAATGGCCAAGATTGTTTTACACAACAAAACGTTAGTCTTGTTAAATATTTATGGTCCTGTGAAATCGGATCCAAAATTCTGGAATGATATCAAAATTCTCCTCTCCACTGTTGAGTGTCCTAACATTATTGTTGCAGGCGACTTTAATCAATGGTTAGATCCCTTTTCGGACCGCTAATCCAAGTGCAAATTTCAACCGGATAAGACCCATAAATCCTTTCAATCGGCCATTGCCTCTCGTCCAATGTATGATGTCTGGAGAACTTGTAACCCTGATTTATTGGAATATACGTTTTTTTCTAATATGCATCACACCCGATCTAGAATTGATTATATCTAAGTTAGCAAACCCCTACTCCCGTCTATCCAAAAATCTGAGATTGGCTCTATTTTTATTTCGGATCATGCCCCCGTTTATGCTGTTTTTGACCTTTCACTTACCTCCACTAAATTTAATCGCTGGAAATTTAACACTCACCTGTTATCGGATACAGTTTAAATTAAAGAAGTCACCTCCTTTATTAATGAATTTTTTACCTTTAACAACCCATCAGACACTTCTATTCCTAATAACTGGGATACTTTTAAGGCGGCTCTCCGTGCTTTTACTATTTCTTTTGTGTCCCGGAAAAAGAAGGCCAATGTGAAAAAGTATGAGGACCAATTACAACAGCTTAAAAAATTAGAGCATGTTTATTTCTCCTCCAAAACTTCAGACGCACTAAAGAATTTAATTGCAGCTAAAACCGACCTTAACAAGATTGCGACAGTCGATGCCTGTAATATTTTACTTAGAATAAAATCTAAATTTCACGGAGGTCAAAATAAAGCAGGCAGAATGCTAGCGAATTACTTAAAAATCCGCTCTGAACGTAAGACCATAGGTCCGATCATGGATGAGTCCACCAATAATCTGGTGTCCTCTGATGAAAAAATTGCAGCGGTCTTTCATGATTACTATTAGTCTCTTTATTCTGATGATACATTCCCCTCTTCTCAAAATCTTGATACTTTCTTTTCTGGGCTCCCTGCACCTCCTTCTCTGAATGCTGAGTTCTCTGCTTTAGAGGCGGATATTACTTTACAAGAAATACTTACTGCCTTACAAGCTTTGAAAAAGTCAAAAGCCCCTGGTCCGGATGGATTACCGGTGGAGTTTTATTGTACTTTCCAATCTTTGTTTGCCCCAAAACTATTGCAGCTTTTTAACTCCTTCATTACTGACGCGAAAGCATCTGGCTCCTTTATGGATGCCTTGATCGTCATTATTCCTAAACCTGATAAGGATCATTCTTTTTGTAAAAATTATCGCCCAATCTCACTAATCAATTATGACTGCAAGATCTTCGCTAAGATTATTGCGTCACGGCTTGACAATATCATACCTCTACTGATAAAGACTGATCAGGTTGGTTTTTTCAAAGGTAGATTGGCCTCCGATAACGCTAGAATGTTCATGAACATCCTTTCCTATGGTAAAAATTATAAAGATCCTCTGGCTGCTTTGTCCCTGGATGCTGAAAAAGCATTCAATCGTATAAATTGGAAATTTATGTTTCACACATTACAATGGTTTGGATTTGGCCCTAACTTTATTTCTTTTATTAAACTTTTATACTCATGTCCGAGGGCTAGTATTTTTGTTAATAACCAATTTTCTCAATTTTTCCCCTTATCTAGAGGTACCAGACAAGGTTGTCCACTTTCCCCGTTACTCTTTATCTTATGCTTGGAACCCTTTCTGGAGCGTATTAGAACCAACCCCAAAATTAAAGGTTTTGCCTCTGCGTCTGTCGAAACTAAAATATCTGCCTATGCGGATGATATATTGGTATACATGTCCAATCCGAGTGAATCCCTTCCCCCTTTTTTAGAGGAAGTCCGCCTTTATTCATCCATTTCTGGCTACAAACTTAACCTATCTAAAACGGAGGTTCTCCCTTTAAATTCGATATGTTATCAATTTATGTTTTCTGATACTGCCTTTGCATGGTGTCCTTCTAAAATTAAATACCATGACATTTGGTTTGCCTCCAATATAACGGATACTATTAAATTCACTTTTAACGCACTAATGAATAAATTGAAATCCCTTCTCCTTGTGTGGTCCCCCTTATTTTTATCATGGTGGGGTAGACTGGATACTATTAAAATGATGGTTACTCCTCATATTTTATATACGGTATCTATGCTCCCTATCAAAATCCCTAATACATTTTTTTCCCAATTAAACTCTATATGTATCAAATTTTTATGGAATAATAAACACTCCCGCATTGCTTTGAATAAACGTATTCGTCCCAAGGAAGAGGGGGGAGTGCGCTTTCCTAATTTTAAATTGTACCACTCTGCTTTCTTGATTAAACAGTCTTTCTCATTGGCCTTCGATTTTGGGGTTACGCCTATACCTCGATGGATTATTTTTGAGCGTTCGCTTTTAAAAGAGTTTCAGTTTCAACATGTTGTATTTATGTCCAATTGCACCTTTTTGTCTAAAAGCCCTGTATTAAAATACTCCTGTGAATTGCTGTGTAATACATTTCTTAAAGACCTATCTCCTATCCAATGCTTTTTATCCTCTACCCTATGGTATAATACATTTCTTAAATATAAAGGTAGATCATTTTACTACAAATACTGGAAGGAAAAGGAGATTATTTTTGTACATCAGCTTTTGAATGAGTTTTCTATTATCTCCTTTCAAGAACTACAAACACGCTATCAGCTACCTGACTCCTTTTATAAGGAATATATTATCATTACTAATGCTATACAAACCCAGTTAGCTACTTACTCTCTCCCATCCGAACCACCTCCATTAATACCCTCTTCACCATTATATTCTCTATTCCCGGCTCATAAACTTAAAGCTGCCACTGTTTATAAGTTATTGTTATCTAATGGTAATGTTCGTTCTAAATCCAATATTGAAAATGCATGGGAAATGGACCTATCCATCTCTCTTTCTGTTGATAGTTGGGACACACTATGGTCGAAATTATTTAAAGTTTCGGCTGCAGCCAGGATAACCCAATCTTTGTTTTTTTTGTATCATAGAGCTATTGTTACTCCTGTTGCTATTTGTAAGTTTTCCCCTACATCCTCTCCTCTTTGCTGGTCCTGCTCTAGCGAAACTGGTACATTAGTTCATCTGTCACGTGGTTTTAGGCCACTCCCTATTTACAGTGCTAAGTTAGCTTAATCACGTTAGCTGTTGGAAAACCATCTTGTTGCTTTCGCTGCCTTTGCACCCGACACTGTTGTTACATGTTATTACTTTGAGAAATGCAGACTCGCTCTTGTCTCAAGTGAATGTTATTAATACATCCTTAACAGTTGCTAGTGCCCTTGGTCTGTACATCGAGTAAAGAACTGTTCTAGGACACTAGACGGTGCCGGCTGATTATGTTCAGGGTGATCGTACCACTGTTTAGTCACAACATGCACGCAGCTGCAAATACCAGAAAGTCGAGGGCTTTAATAACACAGCGCAGCATATTGTTAAGGCATTCGATAGAAGAGCTGTTGCAGAGAACACTGAGCTGATCCTGTGATGTGATACATCTGAGCTGATCTATACGGTATGGGGTCCCCTATGCAAGCCTATGAGACCTTCTAATAGTCTAATAATATTTTATTAGTAACTAGAGAAAGGAGGGTGGTTATTTTCCACTGTCATTATAATATGATCGCTCCTTTTATATTCTATGGTATTGTAACAATGTTAATGGTAATGATCTTAACCATTTGTCTACTTATGTTAGCCAAAGTATTGTTTAACAGGACTCGAGGTTTATGAATAAATTCTTTAAACTTTACTGTGTCTTAGTTATTCTGTTGTGGACTGATATATATGTGCAAACGGGTATTTCGGGTTCCCACCATTCCTGAGAATAACTAAGTCGCTTGTTCTGGGTTGTCTATACATTGGGACCGCCGAGCTAAATCTCGGATAACGAATGTGACACTAAGCTAGTCGGATAAGGGGTTCTTAGTTCTGAGGGGAGTTTCTGGTACACCACAATTCTCTAAGGTTCTGGTTTCCTGCGCATAGTTCTGAGCATACGCAGAATCCCTACAACACATCAACTATATGAATGTGCATCTGCTCTTTCTTTTTGGAATTCAATTTGGAATGTATGCATGTTAATTTTCAACTTTAATGCTACCTTAAATTTTGTTAATATCTTTTTAGGTTCTTTAGCTCCTGATATGGAAACTACTTTACCTAGTTCTATGTTATTTGATCTTTTTATTGCATTAGCATTTAAAGTGATCCTGTCTTCCTGGAAAGATAATTCTAAATTGTCGTCAATTACTTGGTGGAATGTTATTTGTGACGAACATAGGATTGCATCCGTTTCCTCCTCTTCTGTTTCCCAAAAAATCAAAGTTGATCTTCTCTGGCTCCCTTTTACTACTTATCTTTCCTCGCACCCTCCCATGTGATAATTCATTTTCTCTTCTCTCTGGTTTTTTCTTTTCTCTTTCTTTCTCTTTTCTTCCCTCTTTTCCTCTCCCTTTTCCCTCCTATCCTGTTTATCAGTGCCCTTTCCTTAATTATCTTAGTATTGATCTTTTATTGTCTGCCCAGTTATTATAAACCATTTTCGTTTATATATTATTTCTGTATGGCATCATATTGGAATATTCTTTTATGGTATCATATGTTTTTTCTTTCTCTGAAAATTCAATAAAAAATTCTTAAACAAAAAAAAAAAGACCTATGAAAACTAGTGGTTTTGAAACAAAAGTACTGGTATATGCAGACGACATAGCCATCACGACGTCTGATCCAGAGCTAGCAATAAGAGAAATTGAAAGGATGGCGGAAGAATTTGGAAGTAGATCTGGATACTTATTAAATAAAAGCAAGACACAGATCATCTGTTCAAAGAAATGTAATATTCTAGATCAACGTCAAACTGAATTTGCAACGTATCTGGGGGTTAAGATAGGAGCCGACTTAGATTAAATATGGACAAATAATCTTGACCAAACATTAGACGAAATTGGGAAAGACCTAAGGCGGATAGACAAAATTCAGTTAACTATAGTGGGGAGGATCAATGTTTTAAAAATGAAGGTCTTCCCAAAAATCTTATATCTATTTCGCTCAATTCCTTTAGAAATACCGGTGCTTGCTAGTCGTAAAATGAAGACAATGTTTTCAAATTTTGTATGGCAATTTCAGAAAATTAGGCAATCACTAAAATATTGAACACTTCCCCAAGATTGAGGTGGGTGGGCAGCACCAAATTTACAATTGTATTATTGGGCAGTATTTTTACAACAAATGGTCCCTTTGCTAAATGATAAGACTCCGTGCGAAAATGATCTGCCATCAATATACCATCTAGCTATCGGCAATGAGGCTTTGGGTATATTCTTGAGGAAAATAGAACCCAGTTACTACAAAAAAAAAACGGTTTAAATGTCTAAAATCTGCCTGGGGGTATGGAGGAAAATTACGAGTGCATTAAAAATCACAAAATATAATAGATATACTCCATTGTGGGGCTCATCATTGTTTCCAGTTGGGATGGATGATGCTATGGCAAGAGGGTGGGCAATGGTTGGGATCGATAGAATTAGTCATTTGTATAACAATAAATTAGAGATTATAACATTTTTGGATGTGGTCAGACATAAAGGAATAGATGAACAATCTCAATTTAAATATATTCAAATCTGGAGTTGGCTGAAGACACTTCCGCAAGAAATTTTTAATCTGGATTCTATACCAGTTTAAGAACTGGCTTTCCGAGGAAAAGTTTGGATTGGGGATAATTATAATATCTTGTTGGGAAATCTCCCGGATGATATAGGGAAAATCGAGGCTACATGGGCAGAGAAATTAGGAGATGAGGAAATCGATATAGATCGGACACTAGAACTAGCAAAAAAGAACTTTCTCTCAGCCAACCTCAAATCACCATTACAAAAAATGGGGTTTTCCCAAGAAAATCAGAGACCTGGGAATCGAATTGATACAACAAACAATGGTCCTGACTCAATACTTAGCGAATCAGCAATATGTCATCCAGTTAATTCTTTGTTAAGTTTAGAGCTAAATAACATTTCGCAAAGCTCAAAAAACTCAATTTTGACACTTCACCATGAAGCGATACAACATCCACTATTTGATTAAACAATATTTATTTATTTATAACAATTTTTTGATTATATAAAGTTCGGCGCATGGTTGCTCCAGAGGGAACGCGCATAAGATAAGGGTGCTAAGAAGTGAAAGTGTGGGAAGAGAAATTCCAGAGAGCAATGAAGAATAAGGTAAGTAACAAAATACACGGTTTACAATTCACCGTACAAAGTGTCCTGGTCACGTATCAATGAATACAATCACAATTTTATGTACAGAATTAAATTCATATTTTTGCACGTTGGGCGGGGGGACGTGTACCAGGCTCAATTATGAGGGGGTGTCGGCGTTTCGACCCGTCTTAGGGTTCAAAGATAATTTGATGCCTTGACCATGCGGGTCTTCTTCAGGACGACAAGGGAGGTGGGCAACCTGACGAGTTCCTCAGCTGGCTAAAGGATCTAGAACAGGGGGCAAAACAGGTGATCAGGATGTTGTATCGCAGATGTGATCAACAACTGCCAAGGCGGGTGAATGCTTACCTAGCTGGAATCCAGGGGTCGTTCAACCATGGATCGCTAGTGGCAATAGTACACTGACCATGTGTGTGGTCTGGTCGGATTATGTTTCACAAACACCGGAACTGAAAATTAGATAATTGAACAGTGTAAGGGCTAAGCGGCAACCTGCTCGCTCTGATGCGAATGTGAGGACTTGAAAGAGGGGTTTAAAAACAGTACCTGCGACGCGGATTCAATCCGTTCTGCAGTGTTATCACCGGGAAAAGGACTTCAACTTAATTTTCATTTCCAGGGAGCTGGCCATTCTAGGGGACAAAGTGAGTGATATAAGTACCAATTGGCCAGCGTTGTGTGCTAAAATACCAAGAAGGCCTGCCAGCGTTCTTACCTGTCTCTAGTACAGAGTGTGCTTCTCGTGGCGTCTCAACCGGCGTCTCAACCGGAGGAAATGCGGGCGCATGCGCTCTGGATAAAAAGCACCGGGTAACCGTACACGTAGTGACGGTGCGTCGGTAGGAGTCAGAGTGGAAAGACTCACCGAAGCGTTAAGCTTGTAGTTCCAACAAGGCCTGTGGTGTCTATCCGAGGTCCAGAAAGCGCCATATGTTTAGACTATGGTCTACCGTACCAAGAGTAAATAGTGACTTAAAATTAAGGGCAGAACTCATGGTTCGATAAAAGCAACAATTCTTAGTTCTGTCATACAGTGCTGAATTATGACAAACATGTTAAATTATGACAATCAAGAGTCCATTAAAATGAATGTACAGTTCATGAGGGAACATCATTTCTTAAAAAACAATGAATGATTAACACCAAAGACTAAAGACAACAAGCAATAGAACAAAAGTTCCAACATATATACAATTAACCATACATACAATTACATACAATTGGACATCCATAGGCTGTCAATGTAGAGGCCAAAATATTACAGTATTGACCAGTTGTAATCCGTGGCACTCTACCGAGGGAACGGGCCACATTTACAGTATTGATCAGTTATAACCATGAGCAATATGCCAATTATGAGAGATGGTTACCACCAATATGCTAATCGGTACTCATGATGGAAATCTGTCTATTTATCTCCTCCAACTCGTTCAATCCTCTGTGGATAGTGTCCAAGGAATCTATCCATCTGCATTCCCTTCTGTTAAGTGTAATACTGAGGTCACCTCCCCTGGGGTTTGGCTGGATCTTTTCTAGAACCCACCATTTTAAGCTGTCAGCCGCATGATCAAATTTCGTAAAATGGTCAACCAAGGGTGCTCCCACTGTTTTGCAGCGTATACGGCTGCAGTGCTGGAGGATGCGACACTTAACTTTTTGGGTCGTCTGACCCACATACATAAAGTCACATGGGCAAACAATTGCGTATATGACGTCTGACGAGTTGCAGTTACTGAAACCCTTCAGTGTGTGTACCTTTTCGTGGTGTGTGAATGTGTTAATTTCTTTGGTCAAAGGGCAGGCTTTGCAGGATCCACACTTATGGTGTCCCGTGACTGATGGAACACCCCATAAAGTGGTCTGACCAATATTGGGTGGCATAGGTAGTAGAGATTTAACCAAGTGATCTCGTATGTTTTTCCCTTTCTTGAATGCATGTAAGGGGATAGGTATGTTACCCAATTCGTCGGACACTAGGTGCCAGTGTTTGTTAACTATCTTTTTGATCTCATTGCTCTTTGTACAGAATGTTGTGACACACACTAAGCGATCTTCCTTGGGGGTCTCCTTAGACTTAGGGGTCAACAGAAATTCCCTATGGTTATGCCATGCCCTTTTGCGGGCTTTTTTGAGGAGCCTGATGGGGTAGCCGCGCTCTACTAGACGTGCTAGAAGTCCGGCAGACTCACCAAAATAGTCTTCCTTTTTTGAACAATTCCTACGTAGCCTCAGAAACTGCCCAAAGGGTAAGTTGTCTCTAAGGTTACGAGGATGGTGGCTCGTGTAGCGAAGTAGAGTGTTCCTTTCACTGCTTTTCCTGTAAAGATTCGTGTAGAGTTTGCCCTGCTCAGAAATTATTAGGATGTCCAGGAAATTGATCTTTTCTCTACTATATTCCATAGTGAATTGTATGTCGGTCGAACAAGAATTGAGCCAATGATGGAATTTTTCAAGGTCTTCCACATCACCGCGCCAAATGATGAGCACGTCATCAATATAACGTCGCCAGAGTTCTATCTGTGCCCTATATGGGTTAAGTTCGCTAAGGACATATAACTGTTCATAAAAACTCATATAGATAATGGCCAGGTTCGGTGCAAAGCTTGCCCCCATTGCTACGCCCTTGGTTTGGTTGAAGAACTGTCCCTGAAAATTAAAATAGTTCATGGTCATTGCGATCTCAAGGAGTTTGATAATGAATTCTGTGGGAACTAGGTGTGGTGCCGGTCTCGTGTCAAGGGCCTGTTCCATACAACTCAAAGCCTGGAGTTGGGGAATGTTGGTGTATAGGGCAGATATGTCCATGGTCGCAAGTATTTGGGAATTGGGGTCGAAGGTGTAATCATCCACTAATTTAATGGTTTGCATCGAATCCATTAAATATGTGGCAGTGTTCTCAGCTAGGGGTTTCAAGAAAACATCGATATATTTACATAGAGGCTCTAGAATAGAGCCACAACC
This sequence comes from Triturus cristatus, assembly GCF_964204655.1. Classification (NCBI taxonomy): domain Eukaryota; kingdom Metazoa; phylum Chordata; class Amphibia; order Caudata; family Salamandridae; genus Triturus; species Triturus cristatus. The sequence goes on from NC_140582.1 coordinate 243,394,826, forward strand.
GGAGACGATTGGTCTACCCGGAGGGTCTTTCATGCGCTTATGTATTTTGGGGAGGGTGTAGATAGTGGGTATTCTGGGATGTTTATTGTTTAAATAATCATATTCCAGTTTACTCAAAAAACCCCCCTCCAATGCTTCTTTGGTAACTTTACTTATCAATTTACCTATGTCCTGCGTAGGGTTTTTTTTGAGTCTAGAGTAGTTGCCTTCCACAATTAATTGCGACTGGATCTCCCTCTTATAATCCTCTGTGTTCTGCAGGACAATGGCACCCCCCTTATCAGCGGGTTTGATTACAATGTTGCCATTTGTCCTCAAAGATTCTAGGGCATCACGTTCCTCTTTGGTTATGTTATACTTAACATATTGTCTTTTGGAAAGGGCAGTAATCACATCCCTCATCACCACTTGCTCATAAGCCAATATTTTATGTGGTACAGTGTGTGTTGGGGGATTAAACCTGGATGGTGGTCGCAGTCCACTGCCTGAGAAGACAGGTTTGTATGGAGTCTTGAGGAAGAACTGTTTGAGGCGGATTTTCCTGAAGAAGTGATGTAGTTCTAGTTTTAAGTTGAAGTCATTGGGCATACATGTAGGGACAAAGGAGAGACCTTTAGAGAGAATTTCATGTTCTTTAGGAGTAAGTGCATGGTCTGATAGATTGACTATGGGGTTGTCTGACTGATGAATCACCATCTGTAGTGCTGGCGGCGTGTTTGGATTTCCCCGTGTGACTCCTGAAAGTGTGTCTGTTTCTTGGATTGGCCTCTCCCTTGATTCCACATTTGTCCTCTGGACCCCCTGGGTCTCCCCCAGGGGCGGCCACGTCCTCGTTGACCCCACCATGGTTCCTCTGCTAAAAAAGGTTGCTGATTGGGGTAGTTGGATCCCGAAGTAGAGGGTGCTGCACTAGGGCCCGGACCTTCTAAATCACTATCTGAACTACTCCCTAGTGATGAACCCGAGAATGTGGTATACCTTCTGAAACCGCTTCTCCCTCTGCTAGCAAAGGTGCCCTGTTGTTCCCTTACGTAGTAGCCTTCCTGGAGGTAGGGGTAGGTTACTTTCTTATCATAAAACTTGATGTCCTTCGCTACCTTGTCAAGCTTTGTTGCCTGTGTGTAGACGTCAAATTCCTGTATGGTCTTTTCTAACCTATCTAGGGCTTCCTTGGCATTAAGTAGTGATCTGTCCTCGATTATTTCCTTTTTCAAATCAAGGATCTCCTTAGTCAACCGGCCCACTTCCTCTATCTTTGAGGACAAATGGCAACATTGTATTCAAACCCGCTGATAAGGGGGGTTCCATTGTCCTGCAGAACACAGAGGATTATAAGAGGGAGATCCAGTCGCAATTAATTGTGGAAGGCAACTACTCTAGACTCAAAAAAGACCCTACGCAGGACATAGGTAAATTGATAAGTAAAGTTACCAAAGAAGCATTGGAGGGGGGTTTTTTGAGTAAACTGGAATATGATTATTTAAACAATAAACATCCCAGAATACCCACTATCTACACCCTCCCCAAAATACATAAGCGCATGAAAGACCCTCCGGGTAGACCAATCGTCTCCGGTTGTGGCTCTATTCTAGAGCCTCTATGTAAATATATCGATGTTTTCTTGAAACCCCTAGCTGAGAACACTGCCACATATTTAAGGGATTCGATGCAAACCATTAAATTAGTGGATGATTACACCTTCGACCCCAATGCCCAAATACTTGCGACCATGGACATATCTGCCCTATACACCAACATTCCCCAACTCCAGGCTTTGAGTTGTATGGAACAGGCCCTTGACACGAGACCGGCACCACACCTAGTTCCCACAGAATTCATTATCAAACTCCTTGAGATCGCAATGACCAGGAACTATTTTAATTTTCAGGGACAGTTCTTCAACCAAACCAAGGGCGTAGCAATGGGGGCAAGCTTTGCACCGAACCTGGCCATTATCTATATGAGTTTTTATGAACAGTTATATGTCCTTAGCGAACTTAACCCATATAGGGCACAGATAGAACTCTGGCGACGTTATATTGATGACGTGCTCATCATTTGGCGCGGTGATGTGGAAGACCTTGAAAAATTCCATCATTGGCTCAATTCTTGTTCGACCGACATACAATTCACTATGGAATATAGTAGAGAAAAGATCAATTTCCTGGACATCCTAATAATATCTGAGCAGGGCAAACTCTACACGAATCTTTACAGGAAAAGCAGTGAAAGGAACACTCTACTTCGCTACACGAGCCACCATCCTCGTAACCTTAGAGACAACTTACCCTTTGGGCAGTTTCTGAGGCTACGTAGGAATTGTTCAAAAAAGGAAGACTATTTTGATGAGTCTGCCGGACTTCTAGCACGTCTAGTAGAGCGCGGCTACCCCATCAGGCTCCTCAAAAAAGCCCGCAAAAGGGCATGGCATAACCATAGGGAATTTCTGTTGACCCCTAAGTCTAAGGAGACCCCCAAGGAAGATCGCTTAGTGTGTGTCACAACATTCTGTACAAAGAGCAATGAGATCAAAAAGATAGTTAACAAACACTGGCACCTAGTGTCCGACGAATTGGGTAACATACCTATCCCCTTACATGCATTCAAGAAAGGGAAAAACATACGAGATCACTTGGTTAAATCTCTACTACCTATGCCACCCAATATTGGTCAGACCACTTTATGGGGTGTTCCATCAGTCACGGGACACCATAAGTGTGGATCCTGCAAAGCCTGCCCTTTGACCAAAGAAATTAACACATTCACACACCACGAAAAGGTACACACGCTGAAGGGTTTCAGTAACTGCAACTCGTCAGACGTCATATACGCAATTGTTTGCCCATGTGACTTTATGTATGTGGGTCAGACGACCCAAAAAGTTAAGTGTCGCATCCTCCAGCACTGCAGCCGTATACGCTGCAAAACAGTGGGAGCACCCTTGGTTGACCATTTTACGAAATTTGATCATGCGGCTGACAGCTTAAAATGGTGGGTTCTAGAAAAGATCCAGCCAAACCCCAGGGGAGGTGACCTCAGTATTACACTTAACAGAAGGGAATGCAGATGGATAGATTCCTTGGACACTATCCACAGAGGATTGAACGAGTTGGAGGAGATAAATAGACAGATTTCCATCATGAGTACCGGTTAGCATATTGGTGGTAACCATCTCTCATAATTGGCATATTGCTCATGGTTATAACTGATCAATACTGTAAATGTGGCCCGTTCCCTCGGTAGAGTGCCACGGATTACAACTGGTCAATACTGTAATATTTTGGCCTCTACATTGACAGCCTATGGATGTCCAATTGTATGTAATTGTATGTATGGTTAATTGTATATATGTTGGAACTGTTGTTCTATTGCTTGTTGTCTTTAGTCTTTGGTGTTAATCATTCATTGTTTTTTAAGAAATGATGTTCCCGCATGAACTGTACATTCATTTTAATGGACTCTTGATTGTCATAATTTAACATGTTTGTCATAATTCAGCACTGTATGACAGAACTAAGAATTGTTGCTTTTATCGAACCATGAGTTCTGCCCTTAATTTTAAGTCACTATTTACTCTTGGTACGGTAGACCATAGTCTAAACATACGGCGCTTTCTGGACCTCGGATAGACACCACAGGCCTTGTTGAAACTACAAGCTTAACGCTTCGGTGAGTCTTTCCACTCTGACTCCTACCGACGCACCGTCACTACGTGTACGGTTACCCGGTGCTTTTTATCCAGAGCGCATGCGCCCGCATTTCCTCCGGTTGAGACGCCGGTTGAGACGCCACGAGAAGCACACTCTGTACTAGAGACAGGTAAGAACGCTGGCAGGCCTTCTTGGTATTTTAGCACACAACGCTGGCCAATTGGTACTTATATCACTCACTTTGTCCCCTATAATGGCCAGCTCCCTGGAAATGAAAATTAAGTTGAAGTCCTTTTCCCGGTGATAACACTGCAGAACGGATTGAATCCGCGTCGCAGGTACTGTTTTTAAACCCCTCTTTCAAGTCCTCACATTCGTATCAGAGCGAGCAGGTTGCCGCTTGGCCCTTACACTGTTCAATTATCTAATTTTCAGTTCCGGTGTTTGTGAAACATAATCCGACCAGACCACACACATGGTCAGTGTACTATTGCCACTAGCGATCCATAGTTGAACGACCCCTGGATTCCAGCTAGGTAAGCATTCACCCGCCTTGGCAGTTGTTGATCACATCTGCGATACAACATCCTGATCACCTGTTTTGCCCCCTGTTCTAGATCCTTTAGCCAGCTGAGGAACTCGTCAGGTTGCCCACCTCCCTTGTCGTCCTGAAGAAGACCCGCATGGTCAAGGCATCAAATTATCTTTGAACCCTAAGACGGGTCGAAACGTCGACACCCCCTCATAATTGAGCCTGGTACACGTCCCCCCGCCCAACGTGCAAAAATATGAATTTAATTCTGTACATAAAATTGTGATTGTATTCATTGATACGTGACCAGGACACTTTGTACGGTGAATTGTAAACCGTGTATTTTGTTACTTACCTTATTCTTCATTGCTCTCTGGAATTTCTCTTCCCACACATTCACTTCTTAGCACCCTTATCTTATGCACGTTCCCTCTGGAGCAACCATGCGCCGAACTTTATATAATCAAAAAATTGTTATAAATAAATAAATATTGTTTAATCAAATAGTGGATGTTGTATCGCTTCATGGTGAAGTGTCAAAATTGAGTTTTTTGAGCTTTGCGAAATGTTATTTAGCTCTAAACTTAACAAAGAATTAACTGGATGACATATTGCTGATTCGCTAAGTATTGAGTCAGGACCATTGTTTGTTGTATCAACCTCAAATCACAGCACTATAAAACTATATTTAATTTGTATTATAGTCCAGCAAAGTTATTTAAGTGGGGGAAACGGGAAAATGCTGCGTGCCCTTGATGTCAGGCTGGCCCTGCAGATATAATACATATGTTTTCCACATGTAGCAACCTGATTTTCCTTAAAACCGGCGTAGAAGAATTCTAGACAAAAAATATTAATCAAAATCTCAATTTAACCTCAACATTAATGTTATTTGGATTTGATTATAGGCTGGGTCTATCACCATCACAGACAGACTTTGTAATTATGACAGTGGCAGTAGCTAGGCTGCTGATTGCAACAGCTTGGAAAGAGGAAGAAGCACCTAGCTATTTAGCATGGTTCTACCGGGTCCTTCATATACATACTCAAGAAATGGTACTATATGAGACTAACGGCTATCGAGCAAGGAAGAAAGGCTGTAAGACATGGGCACCTATGATTAAATGGTTGAAAGAAAGGAAATAAATGGGATAGGAAGATTCGGGAAATCCAATTGTATATTATTGATAATATAAATAAGACCAAGGTTGTGTGTATACTGGAATAGATTATTAGTTGTATAAGATTTGTTTAGCTCTCTCTCTGGATCGACATCAATAGGGTACCCATAGGATATATATGAAAATGTATGAAACTGATAATATTTGATTGGATGTATTATTGTATCAATGTATTTTTCTTTTGTGTTTTCTGCCCTGCTTAAATAAATAACAAATAAAAAAAAGATTGTCGATTACAAACACTAGAAATGCACAACCACCTTTACTTACTTCCTTCTAACCCCCCTATGTCTTTTATGCCATTACGTAAACCTATAATAAAACAAAATGTTAGGCAACAATTTGCACATACAATATACTTTTAAACGTTAAGTTCTTAGTTTCTCCTTGGTTTCTTCCAAGCTTTAGTTGCTAGAAAATGTTCCCAAAAATTGTTCCTCTATATTACTAAAGATAGGTTTCCAATTCTGTGCTGTCTTGCAATGGGCACCAGAAAATAGATAGGAAAGTTCACTTCGCTTTCTTTTTGCGTCTTTTCTTTCCTTAGGTGTTCAATGTAAAGCTGTGTTGCCATCCAGAAGTTTCCTGAAGAAAAGAAGAATCCCCGCCGAGAATCAGGTGAGCAGCCAGCTGTCCTCGATCGAATTGGGAAGGCTAAGCAGCTTCCAGAGTTGGGTGTGGCATTATATACCAATGCCACACCCAAAATGGCTGCTACTTTGCGCGCGACGTGAAACGCGCTGATCTTCCGACTCTGGTAAGGAATCGGGTCGGGTCTTTCCTTTACCGCTGCTGGAAGCAGCGTGTAAGCTGCTCAGCGTGAGTACTGCTTACAAAGTGCTGGAGACAGAGTGAGCTTATTACGAGCTCAGATCAGTATTGCGAATACTTACAGTAAAGTAAATATTCATTGCTACGTCAAGGCAGTAAATCAAACAAGCATTGCTACAGTCAAGAGTTACCATTCAGTTCCAGAAACACAATAAGCAATATGAAGTACAACTATACAATACAAATCAAATAAGCACATTCACATATACATATGGAGTGCTGGTTGGCATGGGACAGGGGAGGGTTTCAATCGTGTACTTCTGCGCACATAGGTGTGATGTAGTGCCTATACAGGAGTACAGGAGTACAGGGGAGTATACGGAAGTGCAGGGCAAGACCGGGAGTCATGACAATCCCTCATATAATTCATATATAAGCATGTTGCAATGTTTATAGTCATTAATACACATAAAGGCAACTGTGATTATGTCCTACTATTACATTCTCAAAGTAGCAACGTGTAAAATATATTTTTTCATCATTTGACTAAAATTGTTTTCATAAATCTAGAATCTACATAATATTAGACATCTATACTAAAAATGTCAAACCTCCATCATGCAACCTAAAGATTTTGCACTGATTTAATGTTGTCAAGCCACTCTGCAAGAAATACTAAGTTTTCATGTTTGTTATTTTATGTTAAAATTATTTATGAAGCACACATACACCAGCCAGTTTCTTGGAGCTAGTTAAAGAATATAGCTTGTAGCACATAAACTTATTTATATGCCTGAGTAAAAATACATGTTTTCAGGATTTGACTAAATCTGGAGTAACAGGCCATTGATCTGATATTCGATGGAAGGGCGTTCCAGAATCTAGGGGCTAGTACAGAAAATCTAGCCACTCCTATACTCTACTTAAGGGGAGAATGACCATAGTTTAAGATGCGAGAAACTCAATTACAAAGAGGAAAATACCTATGAATGCGTGAAGACATGAACTCGTGGAATTTGCCTGCAGGGATTTAAAGATGGTATAGCAGATTGTAAAGGCAGAATGCTGTTTCGCTGGTAGCCAGAGGATCTTCCTTATCACATGGTTTATATGACACCTCCTTGGTTGTTGGTAAACCAGTCTGGCTGTCTGATTTTGTACCAGCTGTAAACACTTCATCAGGTAATCAGGAAGACCAAAATAAAACAAATTTGCATAGTTGATGTATTAAATGACTAATGCAAAAACAATCTGGACAAGGATTCCAAGGTAAGAAATCTTCCAATTTGTCTGGTCATCATGCTGAAGAAAACAGGAGGAAACTGCAGACCCTACCTGAGGCTGCATAGAAAGATTATTATTGATAAGCACTTTTAGGCTCTTTGCTGAAGTTTTAGGCTGGGGGGAAATGCCCATTTTGACAAGTGAAAAGTTGGAGTTCCAAGGATTTTGAGATCCTCCGACCAAAGAAGCTCTGTTTTGTCAGAGTTTATAGCTTAAGTTGTTGACTATTCATCCAGTCACGGGTGATTAGCATTGTATTTTGTTTGATGAAGATTGAGTCCAGCGCGTTTTTGATCGCGAAAAGAAGTTGCATGTCATCAGCATATTAGAAATATGCACATTCCTTTTCCTCAAGGAATGTACCAAGGGGTAGATATATAAGTTAAAAAGATGGGGGGACAAGGACGATCCCTGAGGTACACTGCAGGTCAGTTTTACCTTAGGAGAGCAAAGTCGGGACAGTTGAACTGACTGGGAATGATCTTTTTAAAAAGGAACAAACTAGTTGAGTGCCATTCCCTGAATGCCTGTGGCCTCTACACAGTCCACCAGAAGCTCGACCGTATTGAATGTTAATGAGCAAAAGCTGCTGAGAAGTGCTCCTGTCAGCCTCTTCCCTCAATTTATCCAGCATGGTCAAATGTACTACTTCAGTTGAATGCGATGAGTGGAAGCCCGCCTAATGGGTGTCTAGAAAATGAGATTTTTCAAGGAAAGAGCAGAGACAGTTGGAAAATGTGATTATAACTCTTTGGACAGAAAAGGAAGCAATAGAATGGGGTGATAGTCAAAATTAGTGGGTATGCATCAATTTTGTTTAACAGTTATATCACAACTGCTTACTTAAAGGAGCTGGGGATTAGGCCCTGAGATAGAGAGTCATTGAGTAATGATAGAGCAAGGTCAGAGAATTCCAAATATACTTCTTTTAAAATTTGAAGGGGGCAGCTGTCAGAGGGAGAGCCAGATTTTACCTTAATCAGTAAGTCAGAAAAGTGTTCCTTGCTGATAGAAGGTAATTCAGACAAAACATGGGAGTTACTAACAGTAGCAGGGGAATTCATGGGGGAGGGGCTTGAGAGGATGCTATCCTTGATAACATTATTTTAATCAATGAAAAAGGAATTTAGGTGATTATGATGCCAGTCGGACACCATGTCAGAAGCAGGACTGCCCAGCTATAAGTCGGTGGTCCTGCTGCCTGCATTGCGATGCGACCACCTTCACGGCAATCAGAATGTATATATTTTGTATTGTGGCGTGTGCTGCAGGCTGCAGCACGCACCGCAATACAAAATATACACATTTAAAACATCCCTGTTCTATGTGGCAGTCACCTCGTGATGCCTGCCATATAGCACAGGGATGATTAGGGAGGCACCATAGGTGCCCCCCAGGCCCTATAGTAGGGGGCCAGGTGAACGGGGCCCTGTGGGGGGCCCGCAATGTCATTTTGTGCCTGTATTTAAATGGCTGGTGAACCAAGTTTAACTACCAGACTGTCGACTGAAGTAATATCTAAGACAGTCAGGGTAGTAAACTTCAGGTCATTATGGATTATGGCAGCAATGCCTCCACCCAATTTTGCCAGTGGACCGTTTGGTCTTATGAAGGTAGTAGAAATGAGGAAGTGCTGCGAGGATGCCAGATGAATATTTGGCAGAAAGCCAGGTTTCAGTTAATAGTAATATATCTGACTTTGCAGAGTCTAGCAGCTGGGAAATTTCCAATTGACGTTTCACCATTGACCACGTGTTTAAGTAGAAGACTGTTAACTGATTAGTCATGATGTTTCATCTTCATGACATCTTTGTTAGAAATATAAGTACATCTTTATAAAATGTTATCTCTAAATCACTATGTTTCTTGATTTTACCATTATCTAACTAACTAAGCAGACTTTTATGGTACTGGACGGTTCAACTGAATTCATTTTCAGTATTGTTTTTCTATACATGTACATTTAAACTTCGTTGTCATTTTTGGTGGTTTTACCTAAAGCAGGATATTCAGTATTTTTGCACTGCCAATATCAAGAAGAGAAGACCACAGCCAGGCATTGAGAGAACTCTCATCGTAGTCCTAATTTACTAATCAGTACAGCTTATTTCTATAAAACCTTCATGAGAAGATAAAAATGATTATAGTAAAGGACAAGAGTGTTAACCTTGATCGTAGACTGTGCTACCACAGAGTGGTGTGCAGCAGGTCCAAACAAATTTAAAAACTCACTCTTCTAGAGAGCAAAGTGTATATGTAGATAGAAATGATTCTCAACTGAGCTGCTACAAATTCTAAAAACTAGAGGAGGTTGCAACAACATTCTGTATACTACCATGAGTTGGTTACATACAAGGAATGCTTTTACAGTCTATTGAAAGTGTTTGAAAATGTAAAATCCCTTGGAGTTGTTACTCTTTTTTTTTTTTAAAACAGATGTCACGTCCTCAGATACATACATAAATGTGGAGATGGTGTGCACACTGAATATCGAGCCCACAATATCAATAGAAAAGAATGTTAAGGACAAAATATCAACAACAAAAATATATCGGCAGGTAAGTACGTCTAGGTTTACTATATATAAATCCATATATATATATATATATATATATATATATATATATATATTCCAAATGAAAAGAACCCACAGTTGGAGGCCCACACTCAGCGTGCTTTCATCTTTATTCTGCTAGGCGACATGGAAAACAACCTCGTGCACAGGACCCAATCAGCCTTTCATCCCCGACGTGTTTCAGGCGTCCATCCGCCCTTGTTCTAATGTGCCTTCCTGTGAACAAGGGTGGATGGACGCTCAAAACGCATAGGAGATGAAAAGCTGATTGTGTCCTGTGCACTAGGTTGTTTTCCATATCACTTAGCAGAATAAAGATGAAAGCACGCTGAGTGTGGGCCTCTAACTGTGGGTTCTTTTCATTTGGAATATATATATATTCACTGAAAAAAACATAGGTTTCAGGGGCGTTATAGTTAGTTGGACATTTCCCTCCTCCAAAACCAGTGAAATTCCCACGTTATAGTTAGTTCAGCTAACTATAACTCGCGCGCCCGCAATGCACTGCTGATGACGTCACATATGACATCACTCATGACATGGTCGGTGACATCACTCATGACATCACTGATGACATCTCAAATGACATCACTGATGACATCACTGATGACATCATCCAGTGAATGTGTGTTTTTCTGAAAATTAAATATGTTTTATATATGTATACCTCAAGGTCGACGGAAGAATAAATGGGTATATAAGTGTCTAAATGGGTGATTTTTTTTGTAAAATTGATTGTATAACTGACTGATTAAGTGTATCTTAGTGAATACATGGCTTAGTGAGTAATGTTTAAATATGTAAATATCTGTATTAGTCTCTTACTTTGTGTATAAGTGGCTGCATGGGTTGGTGAGTAGCTACATGAGTGTCTATATAGGTTATTAGTTGGTTTTTGGAGTATCGGTATGAGTGTCTGAGTGTCTGTATGGTTCGGTGGGGGGTATTACGTAGCGCATAGATGCATGAATGAGTGACTCACTGTTTGTATGTGTTGAAGACAGCATGTGTGCAGGACTGTATGGGTGGATGAGTGTGTGTATGGGTTTGTTAGTGAGTGAATGACTGTCTCAATCGTGTCTTTATGAGTAACTACATATGTTTTAAACTAGTATATGTGAGTATTGTTGTATATAAATGAGTATATGTGAGAGTGAGAGATTGGAAGAGTTCCTGTATAAATTAGTGTGTGTTTCTATAAGTGATTGCTTAAGAGAGTAAGTATGTGTAAGTTTCTGTAGAAGTAAGTGTGGTGGTGTGTGTATAACTGTATATGCAAGTAAATGGATGTTTGATACTTTGTTTGCATGTGTGACTATGTGTGTGAGTTACTCTATGGATGAGTGTTGGTGTGTAACAGGATGTATAGGCATATGAGTACATATGATGAGTGACTACATGTATGAGTGACTGTATAGGACTATTGCTGAATGAGTGGATGTGTGTGTAGATCTTGGAATTACTGAATAGGTGTGTTGTAACTGTTATTGGTGTGTCCATTGTTTTGAAAATGTTAGTTTCTCTTTTTTAGTGTGTGTATCAAAGGTTATATTAGGGTGAGAGGAGGTCTGCCACTCTATGACAAGGATGATGTCATCAGTGATGTCATCAGTGATGTCATTTGAGATGTCATCAGTGATGTCATGAGTGATGTCACTGACCATGTCATGAGTGATGTAATATGTAATGTCATTAGCAGTACATTGCGGGCTCTCGAGTTATAGTTAGCTGAACTAACTATAACGGGGGAATTTGACGGGATTTTTACGAGGGAAATGTCCAACTAACTATAAGGCCCCGAAAACCTATGTTTTTTTCAGTGAATTTCTAAGGTTTTTTAAATGCTAATTTCTAACTATAACGTGCCTGAAACCTATGTTTTTTTCAGTGAATTTCAAAGGTTTTTTAAATGCTAATTTCTAACTATAATGTGCCTGAAACCTATGGTTTTTTAAGTGAATTTCTAAGGTTTTTTAAATGCTAGTTTCTAACTATGCCTACAGAGGTAGGACATGTGAAGAAAGAAGAAAAAACGCACAGAAAGAAGCAAAAGAAATGCAGAAAGAAGCAACAGATGTCCTCAAAGACGAAGAAAAGTGCAGGAAGAAGCAAGACATGTGCAGAAAGAACCAACAGAGGAGCAGAAAGAGGCCCTGTTACAAAATCATCCTATGCCCACACCTTTTTCAGACAGGTACTGATGTTAACTGACTCTGATGACTAACCAGGCCTAGAGCCAGTGGTATGCTAAAAGACACATGGAATACAGTGAAAACACCTACATACAATAGGGAACACTATGCGTTAGGGTTCCCCTGTATATAACATGACCTCCTCTGTAAGGCCCTAGTACATAATAGAGCAGGGGGATTAAAACTACCTCTTAAAACGCGCCAAAGGGGTGCGTTCGCACACTAGTGAAGGGAGGAGGGTGCCTGAGGTGACATGTGTGCAAACACGTCCTGTGGGAGTTTTAAGTTGGAGGATAAAGTCCCCTTGAATCCTGAGAGTCCCTGGGTTCCAACTAGTCCACCAGGTACCTCCAGTAAGTGCCTCAGAGCTGCGTTGCAGAGAGGTGTAAAAAGAGGCATGGCCTCTGGACACCTCTCTGCAACGCAGCTCCCTGGCACATACTGGAGGTTCCTGGTGGGCTAGTTGGCCCCCAGGGACCACCAGTATTGAAGGGGAATTAATTCCCCAATTTAAAATGCGCCACAGGGCGCGTTTGCAGAGTGTTTCCATAAGGGTGCGGGCCTAGGCACGATCTCGGTTTTTTTCCTTTTTTTTGGAAGGGGGAATGTGTAGCCCCCCCTTCTTTTTACTTTTTTGGGGCCCTAGGGACCCCATCCCCCAGGGCCTGACCCCCAATTAAAAAATATATATATATTAACGGGAAGGGGGCTGCGTGGGCCCCCCTCCCATGGCCAATCCAGGGCCCCGGGGACCCCATCCCCCGGGGCCGGCCTTTGCATGTTTTAAAAAAATGAATAAATTATTAGGGGTAGGGGGGCCGCATGCCCCCCTCCCGGGACACTTCTAGCCCCGGGGACCCCATCCCCCGGGGTTAGCCCTCCCTGTTGGGTACCGTTGAGGGGTCCCCAATCCCCCCCACGGTCCCTCCTGCGGGAGCTGGCATTGCTTATCCACATGGGGAGCTGCTAAGATGCAGCTCTCTGTGTGGAAAAGGTTTCCCTGCTCTCTCTTCCAAAAACTAAAGCACAGTTTGCTATGGCAGGGCGGGAGCCGCAAGGCTCCCGCCCTGTCATAGCAAACAGCAGTGTCCCAGGGGTGGGCACCCTGGGACACTGCAGGAGCCGGCCCTGGAGGGTGGCGGTCTCCAGGGCTATCACAGGGCTCCAGGAGGGGGAACGGGCGGCCCCCCTCCCAACATTGTTAAAGCCCCAGGGAGGTGGTGGTCCCTGGGGCTCGGGGGTCCATAACGGACCCCCAAATTTGCATATTTAGGGCCCCGGGGAGGTGGCGGTCCCTGGGGTGTGTGGGGGGGTTCGAGCCCCCCCACACAGGTAGTTTATTCTTTTTTTTCAAACAAGCCCCGGGGAGTGGTGGGCCCCGGGGCTGCGGGGAGGCCATGTGCCCCCTGCCAATATTTTACAAAAGCCCCTGGTGGCAGTCCCCAGAGCTTGGGGGGGCCTTTGAGCCCCCCTCCCATTTATCCTATAAGCCCTGGGGGGGCGGTCCCCGGGGTTGCGGGGGGGCTTTGATGCCCCCCATGTTAAAACTCAAAGCCCCGGTCCCTGGGTCTGCGGGGGGGGCTGAGTGCCTCCCGCAAGTCTTTGAGCAAAGCCCCGGAGGGTGGCGGTTCCTGGGGCAGTGTGGGGGGATTGGGGCCCCCCCACACTTTTTTTTCTGCCCCCGGGACCTGGCCCACCTGGGGGCTTTATTTAAATTAAGCTTTGTTTTTTTATTTCACGGCCGGATCCTCTGATCCTCCGCGCATCCCTTGATTTAAAAAAAAATACAAAAATGTGGGGGCCCTGGGAGTCCTTGTGGGACCTCCTAAGCAGGCCTAGGGGGTCAGGGTATTTCTACCCTGCCCCCTTTTCATGTTTTGCACATTTGTTTTTCTCTTATCTTGTGCCTTGGTTCTACCGAGGCACAAGATGACTGCCAACACTTCCTGGTTTGGAGTGTTGACAATTAGCATGAAGCTTGTGATCGGGAGGGTGCGAGGATCCTCCGTGCCTCTAGATATCAATATTTTTATTTCTTAATTTCTCAAAAACTACTGAACGGATTTACACCATTTTTAAAAAGGTCGCTTTCTGAGCCAAATCAAAAAAAATGTGAGCTCCACACTGTGTGTAGAAGGGAACAAGAGGCGTGGTGTTTTAGGAGCAAGCAGCCTCCAACAATAAATGTTAGCCACAAAAAGCTGCTCCTAAAGTGGTGACCTCTGTGAGGTTTGGGTTATACTATGAGTGGAGGCATCTCACAAAAAGTAACGGACTGGTCTCACACACCACCTGGTGTCATGCTCCATCATTGACATGAGGTGTTCTGGACAGGTGGTTGGGCTGTTGACTTTTTTCTAAGTCCCGTTGTCATTTTTTCTTTAGTCTTATCCTCATTATCACCGAAGTAATCTCGCAGCTTCAGTTTTCTGAAGAACTGTGCAAGTTCTGTGTGAAGTACGAAGGGGTCATTCTTTGGTGTGGGGACGAAACCCAGTCCTTTGGAGAGGACCGTTTCCTCATCGGTAGTCAATGTGTGCTTACTGAGGTTAACAATGTTTGTTATTCCCTGCTTGTCGAGGGCATGTTCATCCTCCCTTTGTTCCTGGTCACCACCGCAGTGAGCGGTTGGTCTTTCCGCTGTACCCTTGTGTTCCTTCTTTTTTGTCGGCCTTTGCCTCTGCCCCCGCCCGGTATAAAAAAGGCTGTGGGCCTTGTGGGAAGCCAAACCCCAGTGGAAAGTAAGGTTGTTGCCAATAACCAAAAGGGGGTGGTTGTTGTGGTGCCATTGTTTGGTGATAGCCGTTGCCTGCTCTGCAGTTGTCCTGCCCTTTCGTCACTGCTGCTGTCACTCCTTTCATCCCCCGAGCTGAAAGTCCAATTCAGTGGGGTGGGTCTGAACCATTGTTTTCTACCTGTTTGTTGTTGTGCAGGTTTGTCATAATGTTCGTCCGTTATGTATGGGTATACTGTTTCTCTACTAAACTTCTGCACATCTTTTTTTAGTTTCGTCAACTTTGATTGTGTAAGGAAGTCTTTATACTCGGTATGGTCGTTGTTGATTTCTTCGAGTTTTTTCTTAAAGACTGATAGCTGTACTGTTGCTTTTAATCTGCACTCACTTTGTTGAATTTCAACAAGGAGGGCATCTGCCAACTGCCTGGCGGTGTTGATAATTAAAATGAGCCAATCTTTGGTACACTTCCAGGCAATGCACAACCAATTTGTGCGGAACATCTTGTTGTTAAGAAAGAGCCTGGGTTCATTGGTGACTATGAGTCCTCTCGGAGCAGTGTTTTTCCTGAGGTACTCTGTCATAAATGCCCCATGGAGGGCTGTGCGTATTTGTTCCTTTTTCTTTGCTGACAATGCTTCCCATTCGTCAGAGTTTTTTACTGTTTGAGCTACCACAGTTTCGGCTAGCAAAGATGGGGCATTGAGGATCTCAGCTAAGATCTCATTCCCAAATGAAAGTTCCGTATCCATGGTTAAAGTAGGGTACGGTAAAGTAGGGTACAAGGTGGGTGGGCAGGACCATTTTGTGATCCACTCCTTTCAGTCTATATGAGTGGGACTGGGAATTAACTGTATCAGTCCGTTCTTATTAGTCTGATTCCTGAGTAATCAGTACTTCTTCCTAATATTAGGAAAGGTTACCCCTAATTATGTTCCCACAGCCATCAGCTGTACAAAATCAAAAAACATGTGAGCTCCACACTGTGTGGAGAAGGGAACAAGAAGTGTGGGGTTTTAGGAGCTAGCAACCTCCAACAATAAATGTTAACTACAAAAAGCTGCTCCTAAAGTGGTGACCACTGTGAGGTTTGGGTTAAATTGTGAGTGGAGACATCTCATAAAAAGTAACAGACTGGTCTCACACACCACCTGGTGTCATGCTTCATCATTGACCAGTCCTCGCCCTCTAAAATCTTGGTTTGATAGAGGGAGGGCATACACCTGACAACAGGGATGCACTTCTCAACTAAGTGGGGGCCCATGTACAAGTGAGTGTGGTTAAAAATCATTATAGTTGTCCTTGTTGTGTTTTTTAATGTAAAAGGTAACCATATGATCGTGGTGGAGTACTGAACACAATACATGCACTGTTTCAGTAACAGGTGAGTGACTACTCATGTGACATGTGACACTCTATTTGTGTACATGATTCCAGAGATGCAAATGGTGAGAACAAGGGTCTCACTGTTCTTACCCTAATTGCCAAAGCTACTTGCCCCATGGGAGCAGGGGAGGGGAAACCCCTGTTGTCAAACCCTGTTGGAAAAAACACAGAGCACAATTGGCATGAAAAATGTGGTCTGTCACAAGGGAAAGCTCATACAGTATTCATCCACACTTATGCATGGGGTGGTAAGATTAACCATATATCCACTCAGCCTCCATTCAAACCCTTACTGCCTCAAGGAAAGTTTTTTGCATGGTTCCTAGGCGACTGCTCCCATTCCTCCTCGATGTAGGAATGAGTAGAAAATCATCGCGCAATATATAGTGCACTCTCTTGAGTTAATTGGGGTTAAGTGGTTCGCAGGTGGTGCTAGGTGTAATCAGGTGCATGGTTTCCTGTGTCCCTGAAAGGGAAGCCTGATCTAACCATGGTTGCACTGCTTGCATGCTCAGTGCGGTATTCTGAGCTGGCGAAGATAATTGTCAGGTGCGCGACTTCCTGTGTCCTTCATGTGAGTGCCTGATTACAAGATGGTCAGTGTTCGCGCATGCTCTATATTGTGAAGTGAAGCGCGTGAAAGGAGAAGTTCCACTGAATGTACTTGCTGGTGAAACGCTGCGTTTATTAAAGGAAGATGTTTATCAGGTGCGCGATTTCCTGTGTCTTTCGTGCGGGTGCCTGATTACAAGATGGCCGGTATCCGCGCATGCTCTATGTTGCGGAGTGTAGCGCGTGAATAGAGAAAGTACCACTGGTGTATTTGCTGGTGAGGGGCGGTTCACTCAGAGCCAGGGAATACCTATGTGCAGCCGGGAGATGCCCAATTGTAGGCATGGCCGTGCATGTGCGAACGAACGGATGGTGATTGAATATGCTGTTGTCCGCTCGTGCGTATATGCCCCAAATAAAAATGGTCATGCCTCCTCAGGGGGGGGGGAATCCTAATATGAAGGGCAGAACAGGCACGATGAAGTGCTTTTAAGTGCAAAAAATTGGAGGCCACCTTTTTCATTCATTGTCATAATCCGGTGGCAGCTCTTCAGGTAATTTATTCCTGAATGCGTGTTCAGCCTGGGTTACTGACGATCCCAAGTGAGGATCGTGGAATTTGACCATGTAAAACATGAGGCCCGTTCCCCTAAGGACTGTATTTGGTGACCATCATATTGTGCTGGTCATTGGATGGATAAATCACGCGCTTTTCAGTATTCAGTACTTCTGAGCCAAGCAGTATCTTTTTGCCAAATTTGGTGTAATTTTGTTCACCAGTTTTTGCTATAACCATGTCTAAAGTTTCCTATGGGAAAATGATTTTTTGACCACTATTTTTTTAATTTCTCAGGAACTACTGAACGGATTTACACCATTTAAAAAAAAGGGCGCTTTCTGAAGCAAGGGCTACCGTTTTGCAAAATTTGGTGTCATTCCGTCCCGTAGTACGGGCTGTAGCCGTGTCTAACATTTTCTATGGGAATAACATGGGGAAAATGCGTTTTGGGCCCCCCTTTTTTCTCGGCCCCCGCTTGACGAATCAGCCCCAAACTTTCAGGATAGGAGGTAACCCATACGGGCCATTAGTTTTGAAAATTTCATGAAGATTCGTCAACCAGCGCCAAAATGATTGGGAATAGATTGTTACGATTTTCCTATGGATAATAGGTCCTAACTATAACTACCGACTGGCGACGCAGGTACCCATGGCAGTCCCTTGCTCCTGCTGGTACAAATCCAGACCAAACATAAACATAGTTTTCGTTAGGTACCATTCCATCATTTCCAAGATCATTCTATTATGGTGCACAAATCTCATTGGTCTAGTTTTCAAAAAGTACTCCGTAGCTTTCAGTCCATCAGCATGTCTAATGCTAGAATATAATGTAGTTATATCTAGCTTTAATAACATCATATGAGTATCCCATTGAACATCATAGATATGTTTTGAAAAGTCAGCAGAATTATTAATATAGGAAGTGAGAGTCTTAGTAATCGGATTAAAAAAATAATCAATGTATCTTGTGGCATTCTCAAATAAACTACCACATGAGGAAATGATTGTCCTTCCTGGTGGATTTTCAATATCTTTGTGCACCTTCAGCAACAGATAAAAGACTGGAAGAATGGGATTATCCTCTTTTATAAATTTAAATTCATCCCAACTTAATAGGTCCTGTTGTTTCCAACTTTCCAGTCTTTCAATGAATTGATCCTTCACTGTTTCATATTCAGATATTTCTACTTTGTTATAACAGTCTCTATTATTTAGCTGATTCATAGCCTCTTTACAGTATAGATCATGTCCCCAAAGTACAACATTTCCCCCCTTATCCGAGGGTTTCACCAGTATCTCATCATAATTCTTTATCTTAGTTATTACTCTCTATTTTTGATTTTCTTTAGGATCCAACTTGTGTTTCTGTTTCCCCAATTGGTAATACAGGCATCTCAGGTCCATAATTACATTGTTAGAAAAGACATCCACAATGTCTCTTGCCATTTGCGGGATATAAAGTGACCATGGGCGAAAAGGAGTACGATCAGTTTTTTCCAGTTGCACAGTAAAAGGACTGAAATTCTCACTCTCTATTTGATTTTCCATGTTTTCAGATACTGCATCATTGCCTTCATTGAGTAAAACCCACAACTCTTCCAAAGTTGGAAGGTCCAGCACTGTTAAATTATTCTGTTCAATTTGAGGTACCTCACTCAGAAGTGGCATTGAGGTTTTTTGGATGTTTTTATGTAGTTTAGACAGTTTCTTTTTCTGAACGAATCTATATAGATCCATTCTACACTCTGTATAATTGAATTCATTTTTGCCGCAATACGAGAGGACCAGTTCTAATGCCGATTTTTCTTCCTCAGTTAATATCGTACTGCTCAAATTAATCACTGTGTTGTTAGTAATTACTTCTTGGATGCCTGTTTCGTGCTGGAGCGCATTGATCTGTTTGTTAGCCCTCCTGCAATTCCTCCAGTATCCTTCTCCTCCTCTCCTCTGTTTCTTCTTCCTCATGCCCCTCGTCCTCTTCCCTTTCTGTGACCTCTCATTGTATGATGATCCTTTGTCTGATGTAATTGTTAAAAATCGAAGCTCATGCATGACATTGTCTTGTTTCTTTAATTTCTCATAATCCTGTAATAGTTGTCTTATTTCATTGCTGGTTAAGGGTAACGTCTCCCTTCTCTCATTGTTTAATGTTATTCCTGCTTTATAAAAGAGTTTGAGAGCTTCAAGCTCCCTTGCTGCACACTCGTCATCACTCATGTTTAGTAGGTTGGTGAAATACCCCCAAGCTCGTGACCGACTCTTTCAGTCTCACCCTGTACTCTTCCAGGAAGAGTTTGTCGTTCACGCTGCCTGGCTCCCACTGCACTATTCCTCCATACCGGAATTTGCTCGAGTACTTCAATGACGTCTGGACTCCTCCGAACCGGGTCCCGTGATTCGTCGGGCTTTAATCCATTCCTGTGCATCTCGCTTCTAACGGTAAGTGGGGAGCACGCCTGTTTCTTCCTTCTTCACTACCACTGGACAGTTTGCTGGCGTGCTTCCAAATCGCTGTAGGTGCTGGTTTCAAGACGCCCGCTGCTTCTTTGTATATCTCGCTGATAATTTCCTCTCTCTTAGAAATAATCCAGCACTCCAAGGGGGTTATTCATTTAACATTTATTTTGTGAGTTAGATGGCATCCACATGTTCCGGCTATCACATTCAGCCTTCTTCACGATGCAGATAGCCATTTTTTATTAAAATAAATGCACATCTATTAAAACATGTGGTACATATATCTCAAAGTAGGGATCTGTGGCGTTAGAAATAGTGAATCTCCACTCATGCCCACTGGACTTACACCATCCTGCAGCCGTGGCATTTTTCACATAAGTATGGGTTTGCTGCAATTTCCACATAATCTATCATCTGGTGCTGATTGTAAGAAAAAACATTGTTTCTTTCTCAAACGGATCAAAAGCTACTAAAAACATGGTGACACCTGTTTCTGTGGACTCGAAGACCCGTGACAAAGGTTGGGTGGTCATCTTTAAATTTCTTTTTGATGTATTTGGGTGTTAAATTGGTACTAAACAAGGTTAAATCTTTTTCTAAACAGTGTAAACTAAATGTAAAAATGACAAAATAATGAAATAATGTTATCACAAAATGTGCCGCATTAGGTTGTATAATTTGACCTTTATTGCTGCATAATTTAGTCAAACCAGCAGCATAATTTAGTCCTCCTCTACTGCATAATTCCAGCAGCCCTATCTCCTCTTCCATATATGAACTAACCCTTCAGTATTTTTACCCTCTATATTCTTTCCTCAATATTCTTTTATCTCAATATTGTTGGTGTCAATATTCAGTAGAATAGCTGAAGAGATTGCTGCTTTAAAATGATCATTTAGTGTTTGTTCAATTAAACGGTATTCGTTTTTCCCAGTCAAAATTATGTAAACGCTGGTAATGTGATAGTAGATAATTTGAAAATCATATACTTAACTTCTTTTTAAGCATGAAATGTCTTTGCATGCAGTTCTTTTTGTTTTGTTTTTTTTTGGTCCTCATCTCACCAAAGACATTAGCAGGTTTTACAAGCCGACTATTTTGAACCTAAGCGCCCTTCGGCTAACTGCTTTTGTCTTGGCCGACATAGCCTTCCTCACGTGTTTGAGGTCTGGTGTGATCATAGGACCCACTTTAGGCACCAAAATTTTACAGGTAATCAATCGGAGGCGCCGTCCCCAGGTTAGCAATGGGAGCCAGATGTTATCGCACATATCCCCCCTACCATCTTGCTCTAGCTGTGCCATCCTCAGCGCAGCTTTTAACTAACTTTCTCTGTCCGGAGGGGTCAAATCTTTCCATCTAATGCAGATCTCCCTCTTGGCCAGGATGATAAGATATAACAATAAACCCTTATGGGTCTGCAGGAGCGCCCCATATACTAAATCATTTTTACCAAAGATCACAAGGTGGAGATCGAGCTCTATGTCGATTTCAAAGATAGCTGTTAAAGATTCCCCCCACGTTTTTCCAAAAAAAGCTTATCTCTGAACATTCGAAAAAGATATGAATGTCGTCCGCATTATCTAGTTTACACCTGGGGCAGGTTGGAGCAGGCACCGGAGCGAATTTGGCGATTTTAGCCGGAGTATAATATAGCCTATTTAGCACAAAAAAGTGTTTCTTCTTTAAGCTAGCGGGTTTGATATATCTGTAAAGTAACTTGAAGGAAGCTTCAAAAAAATCTTCTATATCTTGGGCAAGTGGTGTTGAGTTCCATACCGATGTTTGAAGGGGAACCTTGCGGTAATCTGCTTCGAGAAGCCTTGTGTACCACAAAAAAAATTATTTCTTTTTAGGCTGCGGGTCTTGTAGTATCTGTTCAAGATCCCAACTCCCTCCGCTTCAGCCTCGTACCATGATCTTAACTGAAGGAACTTGAACCTGGAGAAAGTGGGACCGATCTTAGTTTGTAAAACCTCCCAAGGGAGGACCCCATCTAAATCCACCAGGTCCGAACACCTCAGCAAACCGGCCCTTTTTATTGGGGCCGCCAAGCTGTCACGCAGGCAAGTGGGGGTCCCTGGGGAGTCTCAAATGGGGGCAAAGTCGGAGAAGTAACCTATGCCCCAAATACGTCTCAGTTTGTACCAGGTCGTCATGGCGGCCTTCAGAACCTTAACACGTACGCACTTGAAAAATCTGGGTGCCTCAAATTTGTATAAGAACCCTCCTTGTCCACTGCCTCCCTCTGTTAATGCCATTTCGCCCAGTAACGTACCCCACGTGGTTTCCTCTGGGGTGGTCAACAACATCCTAATGCCCTTAATTTGAAAAGCCCTTAGATACCAAGTAATATCTGGGAGAGCCAACCCACCTTTTGAGAGTTTTCTTCCTAATTTTTTCCATGACATCCTTGAGCTTTTTTGTCCCCATATAAAACTTCCAATTTTACCCTGGGTCATACTAATATTTTTCTGGGGAAAAGTTAAAAGTTAGGGGAACTGCATTGAAAAGGTACGTCAACTTAGGTAAGACGGACATCTTCACCAGATTAACTCTCCCATAGATCGTCAAAGGGTGGTTTTCCATCTGGCGAAGAGGTAATCGATTTCCTTTTCAATTTTTGCCAGATTTATCAGGGGGATTTTATTCAGGTCCTTAACAATTTTATCCCCTAGGTACCTGAATTCTTTGCTGGTAGGTCCGCCTCTGTACACTGTGTTCCAACACATAACTTCAGTTTTAGCCGAATTAGCGAGATATCCTGAGATCGAGCCAAACTCCTTCTACGTGTTTTCAAGCCGTGGAATGGCAAAATCTGGTTTGCTAGTGTAAACTATAACATCATCAGCGTACAATGCTATTTTGCACTGATAACTTTGCGATTTAAATGGGCTGATGGTGTTATCCAACCTGATTGTCTGCGCTAGAGGTTCAATGTAAATATTAAATAAAAGGGGGGATAGGGGACAACCCTCTCTTGTCCCTCTCTGGATGTGAAAACATGGGGTTAGGGAACCATTCAATCAGATCTTCGCCGAAGCCCCGATATAACAATTCTTTAAAGTCTGCACCAAGATAGGGTCAATACCCATGGCCGCCATGACCCCCCAAAGGTATCTCCAGCACACACGATCGAAGGCCTTGGCGGTGTCCAAAACCACTACTGCCAAGAGGTCCGCCCTTGTCTCAGCCAAATCGATATTTCCTATCAGTAATTGGGTTTGTCCCTGAATTATTCTCCCTACCATAAAGCCTTTCTGATCAGTATTGATCAGGCTTGGTGCCAATTTTGCCAGTCTTCCTGCCAGAATGCCCATAAAGATCTTATAATCGGCATTCAGCATCCTAACATCGATCTTAACTATGAAATCCTGAGGGCTCATAGAGACCCATTTAAAAGAAACCTGGGAAGGCAGAAACCCCGGAAAGTATTGGTAAATTTTCTATCATACTCAGTTAAGGGGCAGATTCTGTCCGCTGCCCTAAAGGAAGGGGTTATCTTGTCCACATTTTCAGATCTATCTCCCTTCTCTTTCTCCATCAGATCAGATATTTCGCACATAACGGCTGAAAAACAGTGGGAGTTGAGGAAAAGACTAGCAGAGCGAAATAGTTTAGGGGTAAAAGTCCAACTGATGTTCCCCGCTACACTGCGAGTGATGTGGAACAACCACATGTATATGATCCACTCTACAGAAGAAGTAGACTCCCTCATCGCAAAGATACAGCATGGAAAACAGGGAGGGGAGTGAAGGAAGAATGAAGAGGTTTCTTGAGAGCTTGGTTTCCTGCCTTTTGTACTCAGTAGATGTAATGTAATTGTTTACAGCCTGGGGGAGTAGTCCCCGAATAGGCGTAAGCCTATTGGAAGGGAGGGTTCCTCAGCGTGTAGGGGGATTCAGGGGACACGGGGGTCTTGGAAGGGAGGGGTGTGGTAGGGGGGAACACTGGGTGGGGTGCAAAGTGGGAGAAAAATAGCTAAAAAATATTCCTCATCACACTTGTTAATAAGGGATATCCATTCAACTCCAGCAAAGGGTGTCCAGGCCGTGGAAAGGTAAAATGAAAGGAGGTCATAATATTCAGTTTATTTCCTGGAACTTAAATGGCCTGAGGTGCCCGTGGAGACAGAGACTGATTTTTAAATATCTAGAGCTGTCACCAGCACGGGTCTGCTTGTTGCAAGAAACCCACTTAAATCAAATAGAGTCACAGACTATCTTCTCCAAAATTCCTTGGATACAATGTTTCTGTCATTCTCAACAATCAATAAATAGTCGCGGGGTTGCAATCCTAGTAAAGAAAGGGGTCCCTTGCATGATCAAATCAGTTCAGACAGACCAAACAGGCAGATGGATCATCGCCCAGTTGGATTTCGAGGGGTAAGAAATGACTTGTTCATCCTTTTACAGCCCTAATATAGTTGACCCAACTTCTCTGGCTAAACTACAAAATAATCTGATTAGGGTGAATCCTCCTCTGGTAATAGGTGGGTATTTTAACATCCGGCTTGATCCTGTAAGGTATAGATCCAATCTGAGCCATGTTAAAGGGAACCTGCGTTCTCACAGGGTCATGAAAAACTTATTACTAAACATAAATCTGGTAGATCTCTGGAGAGCTAAGATGAGGAGTGCCCAGGGTTTTACTTTTTGCTGTAAAAAATACCATCATTCCTCCAGAATAGATTATCTTCTGATTAATAGAGAGATCTTAGATAATGTCCTCTGTATATCTGTACTGCCGAGCCATTTATCTGATCACTCCCCCCTTCTGTTTTTATATTCCATAAACAATAACTGTCCACAATCAAGATGGACACTGAACAGAACAATGTTAACAGACTCAGGAATTATTCAGTCAATTAGAGAGTTTTCTCTTGAATTTTTTATCATCAATGTAGGCTCCACTTCAATAGAACATGTGTGGGACGCCTATAAGGCCAGTCTGAGAGGTTCGTTACACAGCTTAATAAGCTCCAAGAACAGAACTAAGGTCTTGGAAATACAGACCTTGGAGAATAGAATATCTGTACTTGAAGCGGAAAGGAGCCCTATTAATCAGGAGGATATAGGAAAACTGACTCTGATAGGGAAGAGATTGGAGGAGGCCGGGCAGGATCTTAGGACTTTTTTGGATTTGAAATGTAAGGCCCAGTGGCAAGTCCGTAACATGAAAAATTTTCAATATGGGGAAAGAGCTGGGTACTTACTGGCTTGGAAGGCGAGGATAGATCGGGCAAAAAATAATATAAACAAACTTATTATAGATAGTGGTGGGAACAAATCCAGTAAGCCCGAAGAGATGCAGAAATGCCTCCTGTCTTTCTTTTCGAATTTGTATAGGGAGAACATAGATCCCTCTCACGACTCGATATCGTCATGGTTAAGGAACAAGTCTTTGTCTGTTCTCACTGACATTTGAGATGTCATCAGTGATGTCATGAGTGATGTCCCTGACCATGTCATGAGTGATGTAATATGTGACGTCATCAGCAGCGCATTGCGGGCGCGAGTTATAGTTAGCTGAACTAACTATAACGGGGAAATTTCAATGGTTTTGTACGAGTGAAAAGTCCAGCTAACTATAACGCCCCTGAAACCTATGGTTTTTTCAGTGAATTTCTATGTTTTTTTAAATGCTAATTCCTAACTATAACGTGCCTGAAACCTATGGTTTTTTCAGTGAATTTCAAAGGTTTTTTAAATGCTAATTTCTATCTATGCCTACAGAGATAGGACATGTGAAGAAAGAAGAAAAAACGCACAGAAAGAAACAAAAGAAGTGCAGAAAGAAGCAACAGAAGTCCTCAAAGACGAAGAAAAGTGCAGGAAGAAGGATAACGTGCAGAAAGAACAAACAGAAGAGCAGAAAGAAGCCGTGTTGCAAAATCATCCTGTACCCTCAACTTTTTCAGACGGATACTGGTGGTAACTGAGTCTGACTAACCAGTCCTAGAGCCAGTGCTATGTTAAAAGACACTCAGAATACAGTGAAAACACCTACATACACTAGGGAGCACTATGCGTTGGGGTCCCCCTGTGATCAGCATGACCTCCTCTGTAGGCCCCTAGTATATAATAGGGCAGGGGATTAAAACTACCTCTTAAAACGCGCCACAGGGCGTGTTTGCACACGTCACCTCAGGCCCCGTCCCCTCACTTCCCCACTGTGTAAACACGCCCTGTGGCCGTTTTAAGTTGGGAGATTAAGTCCCCTTGAATCCTGAGGGTCCCTAGGGTCCTACTAGACCACTAGGTACCTCCAGTAAGCGCCACAGAGCTGCGTTGCAGAGAGATGTAAAAAGGGGCACGGCCTAGACCACCTCTCTGCAACGCAGCAGAGTGGTGCTTACTGGAAGCACCTGGTGGGCTAGTTGGCCCCCAGGGTCCCTCGGGATTGAAGGGGAATTATTTCCCCAACTTAAAACGCGCCACAGGGCTTGTTTGCACACGTTAACTCAGGCCCCGTCCCCTTCCTTCACCACTGTGTAAACACACCCTGTGGCCGTTTTTAGTTGGGAGATTAAGTTCATTTGAATCCTGAGGGTCCCTAGGGTCCAACTAGCCCACTAGGTACCTCCAGTATGCGCCACAGAGCTGCGTTGCAGAGAGGTGTAAAAAGTGGCACGGCCTGGACCACCTCTCTGCAACGCAGCTCAGTGGCGCGTACTGGAAGCACCTGGTGGGCTAGTAAGCCCCCAGGGGCCCTCAGGATTGAAGGGGAATTATTTCCCCAACTTAAAACGCGCCACAGGGCCTGTTTGCACACGTTAACTAGGCCCCGTCCCCTCCATTCACCACTCTGTAAACACGCCCTGTGGCCATTTTTAGTTGGGAGATTAAGTTAATTTGAATCCTGAGGGTCCCTAGGGTCCAACTAGCCCACTAGGTACCTCCAGTATGCGCCACAGAGCTGCGTTGCAGAGAGGTGTAAAAGTGGCACGGCCTGGACCCCCTCTCTGCAACGCAGCTCAGTGGCACCTACTGGAAGCACCTGGTGGGCTAGTTAGCCCCCAGGGGCTCTCAGGATTGAAGGGGAATTATTTCCCCAACTTAAAACGTGCCATAGGGCGTGTTTGCACACGTCACTTCAGGCCCCGTCCCCTCCCTTCACCACTGTGTAAACGCGCCCTGTGGCCGTTCTAATTTGAGAGATTAAGTCCCCTTGAATCCTAAGGGTCCCTAGGGTCCAACTAGCCCACTAGGTACCTCCAGTAAGCACCACAGAGCTGCGTTGCATAGAGGTGTAAAAAAGGGCGTGGCCTCAGAACACCTGTCTGCAACGCAGCTCCTGGCGCACACTGGAGATACCTGTTGGGCTAGTTGGCCCTCAGGGACCCTCAGTATTGAAGGGGAATTAATTCCCCAACTTACAACTGGCCAGGGGGTGCGTTTGCAGAGTGCTGCAAGGAGGGGGCGTGGCCTCCAGCGCGATGCCGGTCTTTAATTTATTTAATTTTTTTAAGAAGGAGGGCTGTGTGGCCCCCCTTCTTTTTCTAATTTACTGGCCCTGGGGACCCCATCCCCCAGAGCCTGCACCCTAATTTGTTTTGTTGAAAATAATAAATTTGGCCCTCCCAAGGCCTTAATCGGCCCCGGGGACCCCAACCCCCGGGTCATGGCCTTTTTTTTATTTAAATTCTTTAGGAGGGGGCTGCGTTGCCCCCCTCCTCAGGCCACTTATGGCTCCGGGGACCCCATCCCCCGGGGCCGGTCTTTGTTTTTTATTATTTTAAAAATATATATATTTATAGAAACACCTAGGACATGCTGGACAAACCGTATGTACCTATCACCATGACGATTTGCGTGATATTCATTAAAAGGCGACTATGCATAGAATGAATCCACATGGAATGTATTTACACCGCTAGTGAAGCTCTGACGTGTCTGACGCCCTACCGTGCCTAATCCCGGCGCCCCCGCTGGTGGGTACTCTCCAAGTAGACACCCTTGTCGTTTATTTATACAAACATGGGTAGCTATTGACGGGCACATTTAATATACACGCACACCAAGCCATTCAAAGGGGATTCGACAAAAATTCGACCAAACTATGCAAGAAACCCCCCTCACGGTTAATAAAAAACACATCCACCGCCAGATGTGTAATACTTTTTATTTTACTCTCTGGAAAGGAGACGAACCTCACTTGAGAGTCACAGCGTGCTCCTGGCTGAGCCCAATGCTGTGTTACACCCACCAGTGCCCGCCGATTGCCTCACACCTCTGTGTTGTATTCCACCAGCTAGTGCGTATGCTATGACACTCTCTAGCCCATGTGCACTGTAACACCACCCCGTGAATATTTCATGCCACACTTGCCTTCGCACGGGTTATATTGCCCCATCTAACGTGCCTTCCTCGATGTGTATGTTATAACACACAGCGCTATGCCATACATATTACAATCTGGGATCCATATCTTTGTCACAGTGCATATGCAACGTTACACTCCCCAGCACATATTTTATATTACAACTTTAGAGACTAGTTATATTACACAACACTGCCCTGTGCATATTACATTCCAAGGCGCATATCGCATAGCACGCGCTAGTGCCTGTGCTATCTCGCGCTCTCCAATGAATCTGTCATTGCGCACAATGTATTGCATATTATATTTCACGCCCCGGTTCATCTTATATCACACTTTTTGGTGCATAGTTTATACCATATACTACATCTAGTTTTTATTTTCAATCGTGCTCTCAGGACTATGTTCTATATAACACTGCGTCCACCTACTCTATTCACGGGCATTACATTTTGCAATGGGGGTGGAGCGTCAGGGGGTGTTTCTGCCAAGTGAGCCCAGAGTCACAGTCACAAACGTCCTCTTCTTCCTGAATAAAAGTGAGATTATGCTGCATACTTGTTCATATTTTAAGTAGTTCGCACAGACACACATTTTGAAAACAATAAAGTTCCTAATACCCACCTTCTCTGAACAGTTAGCTTGCTGCCCCATCCACCTCCTCCCTATCCTCTGTTGTCTGAATCCATGGACTAGCCTCCTCCCTCCTGCCATGCATGGTCTGATGTGCTGCCACTGCCCTCCATTTAGCATGATGTACCAGTCCACTCCTCCTGCCCTCCATTGCCCAATTCTATGGCCCATCATTGACCTCCTGCTTAGCCTCTGTGCTTAGCTTGCTGCCCCTATTCTCCTTCCCCTTGCCCTCCGATGTCTTTGTGCATGCCCCTGCTCCATCCTTTTTGCCCACTATGTTCCATGGACCTGCCACTCCTATCTACTCTGAGGGTTCTGTTGAGCTGCCACTCCCCTCCCACCTGCCTAGCATTGTCAGATGACTTTAACCTGTCCTTGCCACCTCCACCCTGCCTGTCCACATGCCATGCTCCTATCCCCTTCCTCCTGTCCTCCATGGTCCATTTTACTGCCACACCCTTCTGCCCTCCCTGATCTGTTGTGCTGCAACTGCTCCTCCTGCCTGCCCCGCGCGGTCTGTTGTGAGGCCCCTTCCCCTGAACTCTCTTGTCTGTGCCCAGGTCCTGACCCTCCCTTCTATCCTCCATGGTCCTTTGTGCATGCCCCTGCACCCTCCTTCTTGCCCATCATAGCCATTGTGCTGCCACTAACCCTCCCGCTTGCCATGCATGGTCTTCTGTGCTGCCATGGCCCCTCCCACCTTCCTTGTGTGGTCAGCTAGCTGCCCCTGACCCCCTCCCACCTTCCCTCCATGGTATGTGTGTATGCCACCATAGTCTCATTGTTGCTCTCCATGGTGTGTCTTGTTTCTAGTGCCCATCCTGCCTGACCTCCATGGTCATCTTGCTGCTCCTGCCCTGCCACCTTGCCCCCAGCCCTATGTTTCCATGTGCAGACCCCCTATTCCCTCCTTCCTGGCTTGTCTGTTCCATTGTAATGCCCCTGATCCGTCCCTCCTGCTCTTTATGGTCTGTTATGCTGCAGCTTTCTCTCCTGTCGGTCCATTATGGTCAGCTAGCTACCATTGCCTTTTTCCCATCTGTTCTCTGTTGTCCATGGGCATGGTCCTGTCCCCTCCCTATTGCTTTCTATGGATTGTTGTGCTGCACTCCTGTCCCGCATGCGCTGTTGTCAAAGCCCAGCTCACCAGAGTTTCTGTTCAGTTCTGATGGAGGTTGAAGACAGTCTGACCCCACCCTGAAACCGCTTGTTCCAGCACACTAGTGTAAACAGTGCACTAAGAACCAGAAGCTCAAGGGAAGGGGGGAAGTGGATAAAATAAAAAAAGAGAGAGACAACACCGTTCTTGCGTTTCCACTGTTGAAGTGCCGTTACAAGCTGCGGCCCTCTCTGATTTCTGTAGAAACGGGTGCCTATTGGAATATAAACAAAGAACAGATAAGTGCAACCTATCCCTACATGTGTTCCTGACTAACCCTTAATCTATTAGAAATTCCCTTCTACAAGTACCTCTTGGATCCTGGTCTTTAGCTTCCAGGTTTGGTATGTGTTACTGTTCTGGGATGTGTTTTCTATTACTGTAAAATTCCTATATTCCTATAAAAATCAAACAAATATCATTATCAGAGTTATCAACATCTAACATTCACCTTAATATAACTAAAGCCGAAGTTCTTAATTGTAAACTCACTTTTCACACATTTCCAGACTTTTATAAAACAAATACTGTACTTTTACATCAAGATAACGCAGGTAATTAGTTCAAGTCCTTGCTTTACTGTTGGCCTTGCTGCCAATGATTTCCTCTGTTCGATTTTCAAAATTTCCAAGTAAAACAATGTTTATTTCACTAAGTTCCACAAAGTATTCTTCCACAAGTTCGTGGGAGCTATCTTGTTCCAAATTGTCTATACATGAATCCAGAAATCGCCGTCAAAGTTCTTTCAGG
Organism: Triturus cristatus; assembly: GCF_964204655.1. Classification (NCBI taxonomy): domain Eukaryota; kingdom Metazoa; phylum Chordata; class Amphibia; order Caudata; family Salamandridae; genus Triturus; species Triturus cristatus. The sequence goes on from NC_140582.1 coordinate 243,425,566, forward strand.
TAATAAAAGGTTTTGCACTTACTTGTTGCTGGAAAGGGATACTGATCAGTCTAACCTTGTCCTCTTTCTCTTTTGCAGGTTGATTGCAGTGGGCAGAAGAGGAACTGAGGCAGGATGGAGCCGGAAACCGGAAGAAGGAAGAGCCAGCAGTCACGCCCGTTGAAGCCAATGAAGGTCAGGAGAGAGCAGGAATGCCAGCGCCGAAGGATACGTCCTCAGGTAAGCAGGAGGTAGACGAGCACAAGCACTGGATGAGGCTCAGGGGCTGTCTTTTATTGACAGGACTGGGTGTGGTTCGAAGAGCTGGGTGTGGTTCAAAGAACTGGGTGTGGTTCTCACATGCCGGTGTGCAGAGCTTCTGTTATTATGCTAATGAGTAGAATTAACACCTGCTGCACATGTTCTAGAAAGGGGTGCAGAGCTTCAGTTATTAAGCAAATGAGTTGAAGTAACACATGGCCTAGGGAGGGGTTTTCTAAATAAGCCTTGGTAAATGCAAGGTCCAATGTGCAATCAAACAGAAAAATCCAAACTTGTGAATACATTAAGCAACATACACAGAAGCCTAGGGAGGGGCTGAGATAACAAGAAAGGCTTTCAATAGTATGTTTAAAAGAGAGCTATTACTAAGACCACTAGTGCAATGAGAGGGGACATGCTCTTTGCTGTGCACAAACCCTAACAGCTGTGTGGTGTATTGTGCTGCTGCAAACCCTAATGCCTGCCCTGTAGGGTCAGTTTGGTGCACCTCTCCATGTCCCTCCTGTCCTCTGTTATCCGAGTCCATGTCCCTACCCCAATTCCTCCTGCCTACCATGATTCAATGTACCATACTTGTGAACATTTTGAACTTGGTAAGAAGGAGATTTTGAAAAAAAAACTGGGGTATTGATTTTCCCCTTTGAGTTACATTGAAAAAGAGGAGATTGTAGACAGATCAAATAAAGCCCATTTGAGCTTAAACACATTGGACGTTTCCTGGCTGAAACGGGTCTGTTGGCATGTATGGTTGTACTACCACTGCCTCTTCCTTCTGCCCACAATGGTCTATTATATTGCCACAGCCTCTCTTGCCAGTCCTGTATTGTTGGTTTGTTGCCCCTGCCCCCCTTTCCACTGCCCTCCATAGTTTGTTGTGCTGCCACTGCCCTTCCTGCCTGCCCAGTGTGGTCAAATTGTTGCCTCTGCACTCTCCTATCTGCCTTCAATTTTCAGAGTCCGTGCCCCTGGCCTCTGCCTCTCAACAGTATTCCAATGAACAACTAGATTGCTAACATTCTATATTTATTACAAAAGTGTGGAACGCCTGACGTCATCTTGATGTAATCAAAACTGTAATACCTAGAGTATTTCCTTTAGAAATTACATATATGAGAGGGTCTTATTTGCATCAAAATTATGGTTAGTGCTCTAAACAACTAAAATGAGGACATATTTTCTGAGTTTTCAAATAGCGACAAAGAACTTTTAAATTATTTGTAATCTTTATGTTTTTTTATCCAGTTGACCACTTGATTAAATGTTGCACCTTGGCGAGAGGATGTGGTGTTACTTCCAGAGCTGCCCACTTTGCAACTGGGGAACCAGGTTGGAGTTTCTGCTTCAGCTCAACATTCTGTGATTGTGGTCAAATCACTTAATCTCCCCATGTCTACAACCAAAATGAATTTGATCTTGTGTGATGTAACCAATGCTCATGTGAAGCATTCCAATACCTGACAAGTCTGCACTATATAAAACTGCAAATACACAAAAAATAAGTGTTTTGCACACTTCTGTCATTGGGCTACATGTGGGCTACATCAGGGTGATATTTGTGCTGCATTTAGGCTCTTTTGTGTCTGGTGGCCATCTTGGGAGATTTATTTGTTATGAAGTTTCCTAATTTGCTCATTTGCTGCAGTCTCCTCAGTAGGAAATGCTTTCAGTTTTTTACTTTGATTCCATCAAGAAGGTATTCAGATATGTCACACATTTGCCATAAATTCTGAATGTTAGCACTCTAGTTGCTCATTAGATCACTGTAGTAAAGCTACTGCTCACCACGGAAGTCTGCTGCTGGAATTAAAAGTGCATGTTTCAGTCTGCATATCAGAATTTTTTAATGAAATAGAAGAGGATTTGAGAAGTCACTGAAAATGTGCCCTAATTTTTCTTTCTTCAGCACTAATCATAATTTCTATGGCAAAATGAACCCCCTCATTGTGTTCCTTTTTAAATTAAATGTTTTAAGTGTTACCAGTTTATTCCAATCAAGATGCCTTCAGGTGTGCCATACTTTTGTCACAAGTAAGACAGTAAGCGCTCTAGTTGTTCTTAAGAACACTCTGGGACATTCTGTCATTAGGCTATACTTGGGCTACATCTGGGTGATATTTGGGCTACATTTGGGCTCTTTTGTCTCTGGTGGCCATCTTGGGAGATTTATTTGTTATGAAGTTTCCTAATTTCCTCATTTACTGCAGTCTCCTCAGTGGGAATACTTTCAGTTTTTTTATTTTGGTTCCATCAAGAAGGCATTCAGATGTGTCACACATTTGCCATAAATTCTGAATGTTAGCACTCTAGTTGCTCATTAGATCACTGTAGTAAAACTACTGCTCACCAGGGAAGTCTGCTGCTGGTATTCAAAGTGCATGTTTCAGTCTGCATGTCAGAATTTGTTTATGAAATAGAAGAGGATTTGAAAATTCAAAATGTGCCCTAATTTTTCTTTCTGCAGAACTAATCATAATTTCTATGGCAAAATGAACCCCCTCATTTTGTTCCTTTGTAAATTAAATGTTTTAAGTGTTACCACTTTATTCCAATCAAGATGGCTTCAGGTGTGCCATACTTTTGTCATAAGTAAGACTGTTAGCGCTCTAGTTGTTCGTTAGAACACTCTGGGACATTCTGTCATTGGGCTACATGTGGGCTACATCTGGGTGATATTTGTGCTGCATTTAGGCTCTTTTGTGTCTGGTGGCCATCTTGGGAGATTTATTTGTTATGAAGTTTCCTAATTTCCTCATTTACTGCAGTCTCCTCAGTAGGAAATACTTTCAGTTTTTTACTTGGTTCCATCAAGAAGGCATTCAGATGTGTCACACATTTGCCATACATTCTGAATGTTAGCTCTATAGTTGCTCATTAGATCACTGTAGTAAAGCTACTGCTCACCAGGGAAGTCTGCTGCTGGTATTCAAAGTGCATGTTTCAGTCTGCATGTCAGAATTTGTTTATGAAATTGAAGAGGATTTGAGAAGTCAAAATGTGCCCTAATTTTTCTTTCTGCAGAACTAATCATAATTTCTATGGCAAAATGAACCCCCTCATTTTGTTCCTTTGTAAATTAAATGTTTTAAGTGTTACCACTTTATTCCAATCAAGATGGCTTCAGGTGTGCCATACTTTTGTCATAAGTAAGACTGTTAGCGCTCTTGTTGTTCGTTGGAACACTCTGGGACATTCTGTCATTGGGCTATACTTGGGCTACATCTGGGTGATATTTGGGCTACATTTGGGCTCTTTTGTCTCTGGTGGCCATTTTGGGAGACTTATTTGTTATGATGTTTCCTAATTTCCTCCTTTACTACAGTCTCCTCAGTAGGAAATACTTTCAGTTTTTTACTTTGATTCCATCAAGAAGGCATTCAGATGTGTCACAAATTTGCCATAAATTCAGAATGTTAGCACTCTAGTCGCTTATTAGATCACTGTAGTAAAGCTACTGCTCACCAGGGAAGTCTGCTGCTGGTATTGAAAGTGCATGTTTCAGTCTGCATGTCAGAATTTTTTAATGAAATAGAAGAGGATTTGAGAAGTCACTCAAAATGTGCCCTAATTTTTCTTTCTGCAGCACTAATCATACTTTCTATGGCAAAATGAACCCCCTCATTTTGTTCCTTTTTAAATTAAATGTTTTAAGAATTACCACTTTTTCCAACCAAGATGGCTTCAGGTGTGCCATACGTTTGTCATAAGTAGGACTGTTAGCGCTCTAGTTGTTCTTTAGAACACTCTGGGAAGCTGCAGTAGAACACAAAGGAATCAACTGACAGTCTCCGCCCTTGTTGGATGTACATGTTTTACTGAGAATGTCAGACTTCATTCTCACATGACTGAGAAAGATAATGTGAATTTACAGAAAATATGCTCTCAGTTAGCTTATAGATCACCTTCCAAACCTCTGTGGGAAAAGCATGAGAAAATAGTTTTCTCTCAAACATGATTCATGATATCACAGCAGAAGGCTTTTTTACATGGTAAAATCACCTTAGAACACACCACAATTCCTAAAATGAGTATGGTACCATCAACAAATGATTTATAATGTAACTAAAGTCTTAAAACCTTCTATTAACTGCAATGCTTTTAAATGAGGTGCTATCATGTATATTGGTCCCAGGATGGCTGCCAACACTTCTTGGATGAAGTGCTGACAGCCAATCAGATCTCACGATGAGATGTGTGGTTAGGCTCCGCCCAGATATATATGTGATTTTACTTTTGATTTTCTCAGGAACTACTGAACGGATTTACACCATTTAAGCAAAAGGCACATGCCTGACCTAAGGACTACCTCTTTGCCAAATTTATAGTAATTCTGTTCAGCCGTTCGGGCTGTACCTTCGACTAAAGGTCCTATGGGAAAATGCATGGGGAAAACGCGTTTTGGGACGAATCACCCTGAGACTTTCAGGGTAGGAGCTGAGCGGAGCGCCCCATTAGTTTTGAAAATTTCACGAAGATAAGTCAACCGGCGCCAAAGTTATTCAAAATAGAATTTTCAGATTTCCTATGTGAACTCGGTCCTAACTATAACTATCTACTGGCGACCACCAGTAGATAATGTGTTTTTTATTTTACTGCATGCATTTGTGCTTAACTGGCATATTTTTGCAGACATAACCAGCAGGATTCAGCCTATTCATGTAAATCAGGTGGTAATTGACTGGCTTACTGTCCCTTACCATTGTGTGACATTGAAAATTAGTATTACATTGAATTTGTAAGGGTCTGAGTTTAATAGTTGGGGTTATGTAATACATGTTGCTGTGAAAGTCCAAAAGGCCTACGAAGCGGATTATTGTAAGTGGGCGAGTAATCCTGCTTTTGGGGAGAACTCCACATTTGAGATAAAACAGTGTTAAAATGTCTAGTATTTCTCTGCACGTATCTTCCAGCAATAAGCACATTGCAATCTGCCCAGAAATCAGGTCAGAATTTGGGAAACTTTGGAAAACGATGCAGCAGCACCACTTTCCACAGGAGGAAGAGACAATATGCTTTCCCAGTAGGGACTGGAAAGGTCTGCTGAGGAAAGCCAGTATTTCCCCAATATTCCATCTTGAAGGATCGTTTGACCCGGCGAAACAGATGGTGGATAACTATGCCACCTTCTGTTCACACATTAATGACCAACTCGACCAGCTTGCCCCTCGGAAAACGATTAAAAGAGGTGGCAAACCCCCAGCGCCCTGGTTTAATACTGATCTGCAAAATCTAAAACTTGGTTGTAGACAGGCAGAGCGGAAGTGGAGGAAGCGGTACTCTGACACAGACAAAGGTACCTGGAAAGAGAAAATTTATTTTTATAAGAAAAGTATTATCTCTGCTAAAGCTCAGTATTTCGCAGATATAATCCTGAGGGCCCCTAATAGCTCTAAAGCGTCTTTAAAATACTGAATGATATTGCAAACCCCGCATGCGCTAAAAATAAGGTCCTCCCTACACAGGAACTCTGTGACAGTCTGGCTGCTTTTTTTGACCATAAGATCAGCAAAATCATTGAAGGGCTAGAGGAGAACAGTATAGTTGATGAGGCTACTGGCCCCCCACAGGATGGGCAGGAGGACCTGAGAGTGATGAGGAAGGCCTCGGTTCAGATGCCTCTTCTAGATCACTTTGATATTCCTTCTGTTGAGGCATTTGAGCAAATCGCTCATGGGGTGTCTTCTGGCTCATCTTTAGACCCTTTTCTTCATAGGGTCTGGAAAGCGCTAGGCTCTGAACTGTTTCCTCCACTACGGCAGTTGTGTAATCAATCCCTGTGTAGTGGGGTGGTTCCCTCTTGTTGGAAGCAAGCGGTTGTTTCCCCCTTATTGAAAAAACCCTCACTTGACCCAGCCTGTCTTAAGAACTATAGGCCCATTTCACTCCTTCCATATCCAGTGAAGATCATTGAGCACCTTGTGAGCAGGTCACTCTCCCAGTTTCTGGAAGCAAAAGATCTACTGGATGACGTTCAGTTTGGATTCTGCCTGGGAAATGGGATGGAGACTGCCCGGTTGACTGTTTTGGATGATCTGCGTTTGCGTGCAAACAAGGGTCAACATGCCATTTTGATCCTATTTGACATGTCTGCCGCATTTGACACGGTCAATCACAAGGTCCTCCTGGAACGATTGAAAGGAGAGGGGGTAGTTGGCCAGGCACAGAAATAGCTCCATTCATATCTATCTGATAGATGTCAGGCCGTGGCTCTCCCCCCTTTTCAGTCCAAGTTTACCAAGATCCACCATGGTGTGCCGCAGGGTTCTGCAATAAGTCCCATTCTATTTAACGTATATATGCGTCCCCTGGAGGATGTCTTTAAATCCTACGGTATAGGCCTGGTAAACTATGCAGATGACACCCAGTTGATTCTATCACTGGAGGGAGAACAATCATCCACATTGGAGAACTTCCATGTCTGTATGCAGAATGTAGTTAATTGGCTAAGAAACAACTCTCTGCAATTTAATGCAGATAAAACTGAAATCCTCTGTATTGAGGGTGGGAGAGTGCCCTATTCTCTTCCGGGAGACTTCTGGCCTATTCCTGCTGATCCCCCATTGGTACCATCCAAGTCGGTTCGCAATTTGGGAGTTTCTTTCAATGAGAAGCTGACTTTGGAAACTCACGTTAATAAAACTGTGGGGAGCTGTTTCTCTCTAATGAGGATTTTGAGGAAAATCCTTCCTCAGCTCCCTGCTCACACACGCTCCTTGGTAGTTAGGAGCGTGATTTTGAGCCGGCTGGATTATTGTAATTCTCTACTGCTAGAGTCTTCCAAGTTTTTAACTGGGAGACTGCAGAGAATTCAAAATATGGCAGCCAAGCTGGCTTTGACACGTCCTTGCCAATCTTCTTCCTCTCAGGCCCTTGCGGAGCTGCACTGGCTCCCTATAGTGCAGAGGATTCACTTCAAATCCCTCTGTGTTGTGTTTAAGGCACTGCACGGTTTGGGGCCTATACCATTGCAGAGTAAATTTTACTGGTATGCCCCTCCCCGCTGCCTTCAGTCCTCCTCAGCTAATTGGGTGAAAGTACCCCTGATTAGAAGAGCTAAGATGAGGGGCTAGCTTTCAGTGTTGCTGCCGCAAGACTTTGGAATAAGCTACCCTCGGAGTTGCGACAGATGAAAGATCTTTTGCCTTTTCGTAAACAAATAAAAACCTGGCTCCTTCCCAGAGTTTAATGCCTACTGCTTCTGTCATACACGTCTTTAGCGTCTTTTTTCTTTACCGCCAGGATGCCCGACGAGTTGCAGTGCGCTCTATAAATCTGCTTTACATTACATTATTTCTTTTTCCAGATGTGACAACTAAAAATGGGCTGGTATGGGCATAGTAATAACACCTAGGGTTAGATTCTCAACTATTTTGCGCAGGCTTAGCGTCACAAAAGTGACGCTAACCAGCACATAATGTTTTTTTCCAAATTCACTCTCCAGTGCAAAACTTGTTTTGCGCTGGAAAGTACCCTAAAAGTAATGCAAAGCAGCGTGAAGCAATGCTTTGCATTACTAAGCGCCAAGGGGGTGTTTCATGGGTTGTACATGGGCGTTTCCATGAAATCACTCATGCCTTTTGACATGAAACTCTAACTACAAACAACAGTAGACAGAGTTTATTGCCATAAATTAATGTCATTTGAAAGGAGGCATTAAAAGAAGAAATGCTTTTATTTCTCCTGTCTTTTCCCACTTTGCATGCGTGCTGCACTGTGATGCACACATACAAAGTAGGAAAAGTTCACAAGTTTGTCTAAGCATAGTATTTTCTAGTGAAAGGATACCCTGCTAGTACAAAATCTATGGCAGACACAGGCACGCACCCTAGCACTAGGGCGGTCAGGTGTGTGCCAGGCACAAGGCAGCTAAAACCGGTGCCGGCGCTAGGGAGAAGGGAGCCATATCTCTGTAGATATGGCGCTCCCTACTTTCTCCCTGTCATGCATCACAGCACAGCATTTTTGGCTTCTGCACTGTGCTCCGAGATTCTTTTGAGATTCTGGGCCCTAGTATTGTATCTTTATTTGTAAATTTCTATTGTATTTATATAGCACTTACTGCAGATCATTCTTTGAGTTACCATCTGGTGCTGCGGCACTTTCTAGATTCTTGGAACCCTATCTGTGGGTCGGTGTACTCTTATTATGGAGTGACCCAATTAAATACTTGATCCCAAATATATTTGTCGCTTTCAAATTTACCTCGTGGGCAACATCTACCTTATCTTTGATTATTGAACTTAGAATTGGCTTACACACATGGGACGGTTTCCTTTGTATTATCACTGCGGATGGTTACACAGATTTTGTCTTGCCCTGAAGAAGCTCTTGTATAGAACAAAACGCGTTGACTGAGTTTTACCTTTTTGTACTACAAGAATAAAAGAAATACTAAGGACTTCATTTCGAATTTGGACTTTTTTGCTGGTGCACCTTCCTCTTTGGTTTCAATCTATATAACAGCAATTGCAATACCAGAGAGCAAATTAAAATACGTGAGTTCAGGATGTGTACATGCAAAATTGCTACATAAACCTTGCTTTCTCACAAAATGGGTTAATTAAGTTTGCTTTAAAATGAGCTATTTGCCCTCCTGTTTTCAAAATATTCTTGAGGGGAAAACACCACAAATCCCCCCATATATCAATTGAAACACACACACACTTCTGTGTGTGCATGGCTTTAAGTGGGATGAAAAAACTGGGGGGGGTGGTCTCTCGTAGGGGCAGTCTGTACTTAGCATAGTGTGCTGCCCCACTGGTATTGTGCTTCGTCTGTCATTGCCTCCAGATATATTATACGAGTGACATTAAACCTACCACCAGCCAGGAATATAGGCTTTGTCAATCGTTGTAAGTTGCATAAGATAAATAAGAACAAACTGCAGCATTTTCATTATAATATACAATGAAAACATAGGTGGTTCAGAGATGTGTTACAGGTGGGAAACACTTAGAGGGCCTGTTTCCATTGGTTGTATGTGCTTGGCTTGGAGGTCATTTTGCAAGCAGACCAGTTTGAGGATTGGGCACATTTTTGATTTGATTCTAATGTTTTCTTCACACTTGTGCTTGAAAATGCCATATTTGGATCCCCCTTTTTTTCAAGAATTTGCACTAAATATGTGGTGTAAAACCCACCATTTGAATCCATTTTTTCAAAACTTTCTTGCAGGGGTGAACGCCCGCACCCCCTCCTTTTGCAGTTCGGGCTCACATTAGGGTACTACATTTTTCGCCCCACTACTTTCAAAATCCACCAGCTGCCACTGGCAATAGTACATGAAGCGATAATAATGCTGATGAAACAACATAACAAACATAACAGAACGATAGACAGCACAACATAAATAAGCTATTATTTTTAAACGGTCCTCAACTTTCCTCTGAAACCCAAATCTGAAATTAGCATCTAAACTCATCGGTAAGCACTGTCAACAAAACTCAAGCCTCACTTGAGGGTGGGTACATGTATTTTTAGTGTTGTCAATCAGCCTGCATAGTTTTGTCAATGGAGAACTGACGCACGCACTGGGTAAGAACAAGGCCTTCGGTGACAAGGCCTTCCGCATCGCAATGCTTTCAGTCACTCTTATCTTAAAATTAGCTCCGTTTTGTATCCAAGCAACGAGTCGCTTGTGAGTAATCCACGCGTTTTCCCGGATACGAACAGATTATTGTATTATTGCAAAAGCTCTTTTCAGTTAGATGAAAACACGGAAGGGATCATCTCATTATGTCCGGCTGTCAGCTTTTATTCGTGTTAGCTAAATCTAAAGCTATAAGGTTTTAATCAAGATGATATTGTTTTGCAGAAAGCGCTGAAAGTCAGCGCAGCTAATTCATTTTAAAAACCCTTGTGTTTTCAGATGATTTTTTCAGGCCTCGACCGTTTAACAGTGGCAACGGGGTTCCCAAGATGGCTGAACAATGACGCCAAGGTAGGGGGTCCAAACAAAGAAAATATTCATGTGCTAAACTATAGTCTAGTGTTAAGCAATTTTCTAACTGAAATTCACACAAAATATAGCGGTATTTATATACAAGAAAGGAAGAGTGCGTCTGTTGCATGATTTAATTCTGAACGTCTTATAAAATGATGTGCTCGAGTATGAAAGCCTTTTTATTTTTGGTGCATTCTGACAGAAGGTATGATGGGACAGGGGGAGAGGTGGAAAGGGAAAAAATACTGTTTTCGAATTGATCATATTCCAAATTATTTTCTTTACATTTTTAAAGTGTTTTTTACACAGCGCTCAAAGCTGATGTACTGCCACTTACAGCTGTATTATTAATGGTTTATCAACTCAAATTACAGTAATCTCATTGATCTATCTTTGTCTCTTTTAATTCTTCCTAGGCAGCATGCTGTTTGTTGCAGGTTTTAAGCCTCTACTCTGCAAGCGCTGCATGAGCTGCACATCCCAGGAGGGATTCAGTCATGAAAAATATAAACAAACTGTTACAGTTCATTTCAATTGTGTTATGCCTGTCAGCCTTATGGTGGTATTCCCCCAAACTTCTGAGAAGCAACCCAAGAAGGTGATCTGGACAGATGTCCGTCAGAAACCCTTTGGCACCCTCAAACAGGCCATGTTCACAGCCCTGTGCTCAAGATCCCTAACTTTTCCCAGGAATTCATTGTGAAGACTGATGTCTCAGAGCATGGCATAGGGGCAGTCCTATCACAGCTAAATGAGGAGAGCCTAGATTAACCTGTTGCTTTCATCTCTAAGAGGCTGCTTCCCAGGGCGCAGAGGTGGAGTGCTATTGAAAGGAAGCCTATGCTGTGTTCAGGGCACCGAAAAAGCTAAGACCATACCTGTTTTGGACTTACTTCTGGGTTCAGACAGACCACTGGCTCCTCAGGCGGCTTATGCAGATGAGTAGTGAGATTCCAAAACTGTTGAGGAGGTCCATCTCCTTACAGGGAATGGACTTCACAGTGTAATACTGCATCAGACAACTTCAAAGCTAATGGTCTGTCCAGGCTCCTCCGCCTTATTAATCAAAACTCCCAGGAAGTTGGTTAGTTCTCCTCACTTTCAGCTGGGGAGACACGTTAGACCTGTCAGTCTTAGAGCAGTCTTCCCCCAAATGTTTTGCCTTTACCTTCCACTTTTTTCTGAAATTAGTTTTTGTTGGCTCTAGGACTCGGTGTACGTTACAACTGCTAACCAGTACTAAATTGTTTATGCTCTCTCCCCCAAACATGGTAACATTGGCTTACACCAGATTTGGCTTATTTAATTTACTTATAAGTCCCTAGTAAAGTGGTGTACCATGTACCCAGGGCCTGCTAATTAAATACTACTAGCGAGCCTGCAGAACATATTGTTTCGTCCACTTAAGTAGTCCCTTAAACATGTCCCAGGCCTTCCATTGCAGCTTAAATGCACTTTTAACCTGCCAAATTGGTTTGGGAATATAACCTCCTTTCCAACCCTTAAACTCCCCTTTTATTGTATATAAGTCACCGCTAAGGTACGCCCTGGGTAGCCATTATGGCAGATTGCATTGTAATTAAAAGGCTGGACATACACTTTTAAGTTTTACATGTCCTGGCAGTGAAAAACTCCTAAATTCATTTTTCACTACTGTGAGGCCTATCTCTACCGTAGGATAATAGTGGGTTGCCGTACTACATTTAATAGGTGCTAACTTTTGATTGGGAACAGGAGAACATTTCTTGTTTGGTGTCTCTGAAATTATAATTAAAAATCATCTTTAATGGTAAAGTCAGATTTTAAATTCCAGTTTAGAAAATTTCACTTTTGGAAAGTTTAACAAACCTAACAGTTTAACAGTACTAACAAACAGTTTTACATGTTTTTTCATTATGCTTGTTCTGTATACGTGAAAACAATACAATTGCTTGTAATTTCATCAATGAGATTTTAAAAAAGGCCTTTCAAAATTGAAGAAATGGTGAGCACAATGATTACAATAATTAAGGTGTGTGATCACAAATTGAAGTGAAAGTGTGTCAGTACTGGCATTTGTGAGTTTTGTTAACTTTTGAGGGGGCCTAGCCTTACTGATTACTGTACCAACCATGTATAGTTTATACTTTTAGAAAGTTGGCATTTTCCTGCCCTATGTGTGCCTGCAGTTTGTTACTGGGTCACATGACTGCATTTAGATGGCAGTTGTCCTTTGTTTATTCATCCCAGAAAATCACACAATGGAGGGATTGGCTGTGCCTGGATTGGCCATCAACTGGCAGGATGGGGGCAGAGCTGGGCACAACTTCCTTGAAACTGAATAGGCTGTGCTCTGCCTTCACACAAAGGACTTGTCACCTCTGTACTGTTCATGCAACCAGCTTGTAGCCAGGGCACGAGACGCAGGTAATTTCAAGCACTTCAATGAGAATTCTCTTGTAACTTCTCCTGCTTCAAAGAAGGCAGCAGGTGTAAAAATAGGACCCTCAGACCCACTCTTAAGTTCACTTTCTGGACCTGTGAAAGGAGTCTCAGAGTTGCTTTGTCCTATTGTGTACTGCACAAGACTGCTTTGCTGCACCTGGAAGGCCAGCTTCGGTGCCTGGGGCCTGACTCGAAAGCTCAGAGGCCGGCTGTGCTGCTTGAGCCGTGCTCCACTGATTGAACCCCTGACTACCAGAGTGACTCCAATGACTAGTTGGCTGACCTCCTGATCAGAGCATCAGGGACATAAAAGTCTCCAACCATCTTGATTCTGCACCTGAACCCAGCCTGAGGGAGTCCTAACCGCCTAAGTGGTGCCCTTCCAGTCCTGGACCCATGGTTGTGTTAAAGGTTCCCAGATAGTGAAAATCCAGAACTTGGGACATGGACATTTTTGGGCTAAAATCTGCTCTGAGACCCGAGAGAAGACTGTGACCAACCTTCTTGTTTCTCAACCCACCGTGCATCGCAGGCCAGCCTGACTTTTCAGTAGTTCCTGCTGCATTCTTCTCCTCGGCTACAAATCCTGTTCAACAGTCTTTCACCCAAGGGGTATCTGGCCTCATTGAACTCTCCCCGGGTACAGCATCCAACCTCGTCCTGCTGGAGATTTTCAACTTCCAAAAAGTGATTACGTCCGAACAAAGAAATCTTCACCACAAACTTCGTCTAGCGGCTCCCAGATGATGTCTCTTTCTCGGACACCGCCTGCAGCATTGCCCTTACCTTCTCAGAACATTTTTCATAACAATTTCTTCTATGTCTGAAGATAAGTGCTGACTGGTTGCAATCCACTTTTTGTATTCGAGCCGCGCTCCATCGCGGTCAGCCATATTTTTCGATTTTTACCCGGTCTCACGTAACTAGATGCCCGCAATTGGTGCTATGATCTTTTAGGTGCTAGTTTTGACCTTAAACATTTTTCATTCATAACTGTGGTTTTACTGATTGTATTTTTGTCATTTTAGTAATTTATGAAAATGTACTCTATATTTCTAAATTGGTGTGGAATTTTTCCTGTTTTGTGTTTTCACTTTATTACTGTTTGTGTGCTGCAAAAATATTTTTCACATTGCCTCCAAGTCAAACATGAGTTCCTTTTGTGGATCAACCTGACAGGGATTGTGGCTGTTGCTTGAGCAGGGTTAAAATCCCCCTAAAAAAACAATTCAATCTCTTACAAATCTCTATCATTATAACGTAAAACAATGCAAATGGAGTATAAAATTCACTAATAAATAATCATTCCTCAACAAAGAGTAGCAACTGTGCTATACCTTCAAAATTGCTCTGAGTTAAATTGGAATTATTTTATAAGAAGTAGAACCAGAGCCATAGAAAACTCTCACAAAGAGCAATGAAAAAATATCATGTCATCTCTTCCCAGTCCCAATTTTAACTGAGGTACATCAGCCAAGCTCAAACTGGCAAAAAGCCATGTTCTTCCTTCCCTCTGTCTCATCCCTCAGAAGCTTCTAAGCCTGGATGCACCCTAAAGTGGAAACACATCCACTTGTTTGCATTCCTGTAAAATGCATTGTGGTCCTGTCCATGCCATGCCATGCCATACCAAGGTTTTATGAGTGTCACTGTGTTTCATTAAGTCTAGTCAGAGGCAGCTGTAGCTACCTCGCCAGAGCTTTTGTCATAAAATACAAACAATTTTAAATATGTGTAGAAAAGGAGTATGGGTTTGCCCCCTAAAGCCATTGCTTGCCAGAAGTGTAATCCACATTTAAAATACATAGAGTGCAACAGTGAGTTAGTCCCCTACCGCCATGGCTTTCTTGCCAGTGTTAGACTCATTTGGGTGCAGCTCATAGGACAGACAATTATGATTAGAGTGCCAGTCAGCAAGACTGATTGCATTTTGACCCATTACATCTAGGTGTACCTAAGGGAGTGGTAAACATAGAGGAAAACGTCTGTCTCCAGCCCTTACCATAGTGTACTGCACACATAGGCCTGGTGGAAACTGTTGTGTGTAGTGCAAGGTGAATGCTGAAGACAGCAGCTCAGACACTGGTTTGGGAGGTGCAAAGCACTCTCCCATTTACACATTTGCACTTAAAACTTTCTTATATCTCTTCAAAGGTTTACATTCATGGATTCAGCCTGTCTGAAGAAACCTTAAATCTCGCCAGCAAATCTAACTCCACACAAATTGCATGCCTGAAAAAAGTTAACTGCGGGGAGGCATGGACAACCATCATGGCCACATAGACATTATTTGTATGAGCCCCACAACATTTACTTGGAAATTTGAGGTAACGTGTTTTTGGGTGGCCCTTTGCCCCGCAGCTGTTGTGGGGGTCATGGAGAGAAGGGAACACTGGAGAGGGGAGTGGTTGTCCCCCCAATGTCACCATAGGACTAGTGAGACAGCGCTGACTGCCTGAGAGCTGCAGAGTGAGGCAGGCCCGGGAGAAGAATGGGGCTCTGCTACGCTCCTTCTCAACTACCGCAGCAGCACCCTACTGTCATGGGAGCTGCTGGGAGTGCAGTGAGCTGGATCTTCAGGGAGGAGGGTGGTGCCCCCCTAGGTGGCTCTCAGCTCTCGCCATGTGGTTACTTTGCTACACTCAGGCCCAGAGTTTGGAGGACTCAAGGCACTCCCAATATTAGGCCTAACCACAAGGCTGCATAACGCTGGAATGGGAGAGTTGCGTACCCCCTGAAGAGCCTTTCACCTCTGCACAAAAAAGCACTCAACTCTGCTGAAGTAAGTGCCGACCTGCCCACAGCCCAAAGCTTAGCCCCCATACCCTCAACTGCACTTGGTGCTACTGGGATGAGCAAAAGCCACAAAACGAGAGTCAGACTAGTGAGCTGACTGCTACATGGTTTCTACTTTCCCCACCTGGCTGGTTATACCTTCTGAATTCTCTCGGGCGCAGGAGGATGAGCCCTGGGACACTCAGCCTTGAGTAGACAACAGGCCTTTAAAGAACGGTGACTGGGCCTACTGCACCCTGTCAGAATGGTGCCCACACCATGGGGTGTTTGGTTTGGGAGGCCTCCTGCTATTTAAGCTGTCACATTATATACAAGGAATGGGGAACAAAGAAGGGTCACCCTGCTGCCTGATTTTCTTGCAATGCCCTATTTGAGGACATAGACTACCATGCATTGCCTTTATCACTAGAGATGTCTTGTTTTACCACCTGACATTCCTTCATGCCTTTTCACTGCACAGCCTCATCTACTGTGATGTTGGAAGCCCCTGAGTCGTCTAAGGAGTCGTGGACTCAGGGAGGCTTACTGCCACTGATTAAATTGTTGTATGGGCATTTGGTGAACTGAGGGACACACACCAAGGGTCTTCGTGTCTGAAGAAACACAGTCGGACATGCGACCACCCGAACACCCTCATGCAGGCTTTGTGACCTCAGGACAATTTTGCTGGCACTTTATACCTCAACAATGGAAGAGATCAGCTAACAGCTCCTTCACAGACCGGTACCCACCATAAATCTCTTAGCGGGCACAGTAGCTCACTGTTCACCTCCTAGCGGCCTCTGAGGCATGCACTGTAGTTGGAGGACCCTGAATGTTTTGGGCTTGTATACTGTAAGCCATCCAAATAACCCTGATTCTAGCATTTAACCATCTCTACATGTCCATTGGCATCCACACTCTACATGCCTTTCAAAAACTTCCAGACGACTATAGTCTCCAGTTACTTTCAGCGAGTAAACTCACAGAACTCTTGACCATTCCCCTAGAGTGAAGAAAATATGGCCTTGACTAAGGAAGATCTCCTGTCCTCCCTTTACGATTTCAAAAAGGAACAATGCAAAGAACTGAAGGCTGACCTAACGTGTTCTTTGGAGGCCCTCTGATCCAAATCACTTTTATATTTGCTGCTCTCCAACAAGACTCTATTGGCAGGGGAACACCTGATCTTGATACTACTTGCCAGACTGTGACACGGAGAGTAGAATGCCTAGAGAGCTCCACTGATCACCTTCCAGCACACCTTAAAGCAACACTTTTGAAATGCGATGACCTTGAAAATTGCTCCTGACGTGACAATATCAGACTGTGAGGGTTAGAAAAAGGAGCGGAGGGACCAAACTTGGAGGCGTTTGTGGTAGGCTTTTTCTTAGAAATACTGCGGACAGGGGGGGGCAAAGTCAAGTTGGTCCGTGTCCACAGAGTGGGTCTGCTCCCTCACGGTGATGGAAAGCATCCCAGAGATGTTCTAGCGAAAATATTTTTTTCCAAAAAAAGGAGGGTATTCTTCAGGCAACACTGAAACTAGATGAGGTGACCTTTCAGGGTGTGTCATGTTTTGATTTCAAGGATATTTGCCACATGACATTGACTGGGAGACAACAATTTCGACCAATCACTGACATGCTCCGTCAGGACAATGTTACAATATAGATGGTCATATCCGTTCCGCTTAGCTTTCTCCCACCAGAAAAAACATATAATTTCACTGACCTGTCCGAGACAGTGACCCACTCCGGGTGAAGATATCTGATCCAGAGAGCTCAGCAAATCAGACGGGGGAGCAACTAACCAGCTCCAAGGCTGGTGCAGATCATTGACACTGGCTCCCGCAGCACAAATCCCAGTGGCACGGTAAGCGAGGTGCACTTGGCTGAAACAATCATTCTCTACATGCCAGCATGAAGGAAGCTTTCTATTGTCTGTTACTACTGCTACTGTTATGGCCTTTTACAGTTGTGTATATATGATGCTAAGACGCTTTATGAGATTAAACAATTTTCTCTATTTTGATAATTTCACCTGTAACCTTGATCATTAGCTACTTTACTATGAATGTTTTAAGTGGCTCAAGACTGATACACCAGTATTTCTCCAGTTTTCTTGAATGTGTACTACCTGTTGGGAAACAATTCGGTTTGTTTTCTTCTTCATGTGTTGTTCCGTGAGTGAGCTTTTTCTTTTGATGTTCTGGAAGGGCGCTGGGAAGAGAGGGGAAAGGGCTCCCAGGGGAATGCAGCACAGCTGCGTTAACAAAATAAGGAGGTACTGTTTATCCAAGGACTCCACCTAATAGTTCAATGGTGTTGACCACATTAACCTGGAACATTAGGAGCCTGAATTCCCCAGCTCAAAGACAGAAATTGTGGAAATGCCTTCTTGATAAGTGTTATAACATTGTAGCGTTGCAAGAAGCACATCTTAAGGCCAGCAATGAAAACAGACTGTGCCACAAAGCCTATCCGACTATTTATCGGTCCTCCATGGCCACCAAACATAATGGGTAAGCCCTGCTGTTCTATTCCTCCCTAGGTTTCCAATCTTTAGGCAGTAAAACATACAAAGAGGGCCGAATATTAATGGTGATAGGGACTGTCTCTGGTAGGTTGTGCACCATTTCCTCACTTTACGTCTCCAATTCAGAGCAAGCCACCTTCTTGCACTTATTTCTCACACTTTTAGGGGGATTGTGGAGGGAGACATCATACTTATGGGTGATATTAACCTTACCTTGAAAACACAATTAGATAGCACACACCCGCAACATATTAACACTGGTTACTTTACTAAATCTCTTTAACCATCTCTCCACTCTTTAGGCCTGGTGGATGCTTGGTGAAAGAGGCACCCTACTACGAGGGACTATACATTTTTCTCCCACTCTCACCACTCCTACTCTCAGTTATAATATGTATTTATAAGCAACACTTTGACACAAGCCATCTTGGTGGCTGACCATGCTCCAGTCGAATTGACCCTCAACTGAGGAACTACCAAAACCAAATTGCGTTGTTGGTTTTTCCTGGGGTCTCTTACTAGGGACTACATATTTAGGGATGAAAAACGCAACACAATTTTTCAAACTAAATAAACCCCAGGACACTAATCTCTCTTAAAAGTGGGAGGCTTTTAAGTCAATAATTAGAGGGAAATGTATTGCTCTTTTGTCAGATTTGATTAAACAGAAAATGAAAAATAGGTTAGCTCTTGATATGGAACTTCAGACTACACAAATAACTCATAAGGATACATCCACTCTCAGACTGCAAATGAAATTAACAGCCCAGAGAGGGAAACTTAGAGCTATATACACCAAAACGTCAGAATTTGCCTTATTACTTCTCAAATCCACGACGTATGGCAAGGGAATTAAGTGGGCACCCATCTAGCACACAAACTCAGAATAAAGCATTAGAAAGATTATATTAGCCATATCCACAAGGTCACAGGGGAATTAGCCACTTCTGAGTTCAATAAGGCTCAGGCCTTTCGTGATTTCTACAAAACCCTTTAAACCTCTGCCCCTCTGTGTCTGATGGCTCAACAGAAGTATTTACAAGAAGTGGATTTGACCCGAATGTCAGTGGGCCAGAATGAGGAACTAAGCTGCCTAATCAAGGAGGGGGAGGTTCGGTTGGTGATCACTATTCTTAAGATAACAAAATCCCCAGGACTAGATGGGTTTACTGCTCAATTCTACAAAACATTTTGATCGGAAAACATACCCAATCTTACCTTCCTATTCAATCAGATAGCAAGCACAAAAATGGTCACTGCTTCAATGATCAAAGCACTTATATCAGTTATCTCTAAAGCGGGGAAAGATCCACAATTTTATGCCTCATATAGGTCCAACCCCTTGCTTAATTTAGACATAAAGCTCTACACTTGGATTCCTATCCGTAAAGTAGAGGGAATCTTGCCTGATCTAATCCATCCCGACCAATCAGTTTTCAACCAAGAGAGACAGACACATGGTAATTTGAGGAGCATAATCTGCCTGGTCAAAAAAGCCAATAAGAAACAAATTCCAGCTGTTCTCCTAGCATTAGATGTGGAAAAGGCCTTCGACCAGGTGGATTGGTCCTTCCTCTTTCACACCCTCCACATATTGGGCTTTCATGAGCAATTCATTGCCATGATTCAGGCAAATTACGCCAATGGTCTCTCATGAGTCATGGATAGCAAAGTGGGCTCTGACTTTTTCCATTTATGTTGGGGTACCCTACAAGGGTGTCCACTTTCCCCACTCTTATTGCGCTCAGCATAGAACCCTTAGCCTCCAAGATCAGAGCTGTGCCCATAATTCAGGGCATCCCCTTCAGTTCCACAAACCATAAAATGTAACTTTTTGCAAATGATGTGTTGCTTTCTCTTACCTCCCCCTGCACCTCCCGGGATTCCTTACAATGTGAGTTGGCCCACTATTAAATGGTGGGGAGATACCACATAAATTTCCGTATAAGTCCTTCCTCGTCAACCAGACCCTCTCCACACACAATATAGAGACACTAGAACCCATGATTCCCTTTCAATGGGTTAAAAAGACATCACGTATTTAGAATTAAAATTACCCCCAAGCTTACTGATATGTGTTGAGCTAATTTATCCCCTCTGCTCAGTCAACTGAAACTAGTTTTAAAGTGTTGGATCTGCATGAACTTTTCATGGCTAGGGCACATTAATGCAGTTAAAATGACAGTTCTACTTCATGTCTTGTACCTCTTTAAGGGTCTCCCAATTGATGTACCCCAAGACTTTTTTACAGAGCTCCATTCCTCATGATGCATTTCATATGGCAGGACCCTAGGGTGCGGCTTCTCTATAAGCAATTAAGGCTCCCAGAGGAGACGGGAGGGATAGCCCTGCCAGACTTTCTCTTATATTATAATGCCACGCAATTGTCTTTCCCAAGTGAGCCCAGAGAGAATTGGATGAACATTGGCTACATATGAACAGAGCAGCAGTGGGTATCTATGTATGGGATGTGCTTTGGAAGCCCAAATCTGACTGACCTCCTAACGTTTACCTGAGCACACCTACCTAAATAACGCTGAAGGTATGGGAAACAGTAATTCAAGTCCCAGGTTGGACTTCCTGTCCCTCTGCATATACCCCTATTCACTTCAATCCTGCTTTCCCCCGGCCTTAACACCGAGACCATTTGATCTCTGGAGAGAAGGCGGCTGCCTCGTCAACTCTGATCTTTTTTCATGGGTGGGACATCCTTACCTTCGAACACTGTCAGCATGACTTTGGGCTACCTAACTCCGAAAGGTACTACAACACTGAATTGAAACACTGGGCTCTCCATCGTGAGCTGCATTTAGCAGCCACCAGGGACCTTTCCCCAAATGAAAAATGTGTGCGACAAGCTAGCAGGACCAAAGGCGCAATCTCCTTTCTATATCCACACCTGCTCAATACCTTTCCATCGACTCATTACGCTGTACTCACTTTTGGGCTGGACCCCTTGGAGAGCCACTATCCGTTAAACAGTGTTTGAAATTACAGCTAGACATTCCCAGATATAACCATTCAGTGGGGCTTCTTGAGGCCCATTAAAATGTTTTGTTCAACTGGCACCTCTATCCCACTAAATTGAAAGCAACTAGCACCTCTGATCTTTGTTGGAGGTGTTGTGGATTACTGGGAGACTTCAAATATATCTAGCAGGATTGCCCAGTCATTAGACCATTCTGGATGGAAATGTTATCACAAATTAAAACTATACTGGACTACTCTCACCCAACCACATCCGGCATTGTTCTCCTAGGGATGTGAGGTGATACCTTAAAACAACAAACCTCGAGTGATCGCTACATTATGTGGCTCTGCCTGGGAGCTGCCAAGACGGGCAGCCTGGATGAAACCCGATGCAACTTGACTCACACAATGGCACGCCCATCTCTGGCTAGCACTTACAATGGAAAGGATGACGGACATTTTACAAAATATATATATTTTTTGTAATATTAATAGGGGCCACCAGTTACCTTTCTCGCGGAAGGATTACGACTTACAGCCTGCCGGACCTGCACAAGAGTGTTGAATCTCTTACTGTTGAATATCTTTCAATGTTGAGCCTATTGACAGCCTCGGGGACCATTTCACCTATAGTTCTTGATGGTTTCTTGGACCCTGGCTCTCCCAGCGCCCTTTATATGTGGCACAATATATACCTTCTTTTTCTCACTCGGGGCTTATTGGTTTCTGTTTTTTGGGGGGTGAACAGGGTGCTGCCATTGTTTTTTATATTGCTATTGATAGAGCTGTACCAGACTAGACCGCGCGATCTTAATAGCAAAGTCTTGATTATAGCAACTGTGAATGTTACTGACATTTTCCTGTATTGCATAATGACTTTCTTCACCTGTATGTGGTCCATACGATACAGTACCTGTGGTAAAAAAAAACTTCAATAAAAAGAGTTTGACAAAAAAGTCATCTGCCAATCAGCGTCCACACAGAGAGAGCATCTGTGCTCACTCTTGCCTACCCGTCGCTTTTCCTGCGCTTAAAGATGGCCCATCTCTGGAGTTCACAATCCTTTCTACTTCCGGTGAGCGCAATAATTCGCCCTGTCACACGATCCCTTTTAGCTGTGATCGTGTACACGGTGCAACAGGCCGCATGGCATAAGTGATCGTTAAATTGAACTGCACTTTAATCTTCTCTGAAATATCGACTTTCACGTTTCAATATGTTGTCATGGTAATAGCGAAATAAGTATATGGTATTCATAACTCAATTTACCTTGAGGATTAGTTGATAGTAAGGCAAATATAATGGTAAAACGCGTAATACATGGAATTCACGATGCATTCAATGTGTTTTTATTCTTAGCAAACAAAGGGAGCTACTTACTATTTACAAACTAACCAATAAATGCTATTCAAAGAAAATTTGTCAGCCATTAAGTAATGCTCCTTGTATGATAGTTTCCTGCTATCACGCATTTTTATGTGTCCCCTTCAGCCAGCCCAGATTTGTAAATGCCCAGAGCAGTACTGCGTTCCAATAGACTATCAAAATAATGGCTTTCTTGCGTTGCACCCCAGGAGCCGGCTGTTAAATGTTTTTACTTTCAGGGATGTTCATGGCCCTCTCTTCGCTAATTGGACGTGTAACTCGCTACTCTGAGTGGTTCGAATGCAGCATTTTTCCCTTTAGAGTGATGTAATGCTTTCAGCCAGTACAGCTCGAGACAAACAATAAAAAAAAAATGAAATCCATTTGTTCTCCTTCCAAGCTTGAAAGCATCCTTGGTGGAATTAACGAAACAAAGAATGAAACTGCACTCATCTTACAATAGCCACGGGGGAAATAGCTAAAGAGAGCTTGTTTCTTAAATAAATGGTCGGAAGCAGTATTAAAAATTTAAAATCTGTATTTTAAAATTTTAAACGTGCATTTTACAAGTACACAAGGCAGCTGGCTGATAATTCGATCAGCTTTCCCGGTTCACCAGCTGTTCTCACCGGTCTACAGCTGCACGCTGGTTATCACTGACTGACTGACTGACTCACTACACTATACTACACTTATTACCTTGTACACTGTCTCTTGGCACTGGCGTTACAAAAACTCCCTAAAAAGGAAGTCTTCTGAGCTTTTTGAAGAGGACTAAAGTGGATTAATAACGAAGATCTGTGGACAAGTAGCTCCAAGAAGAAAGGCCCTTCCAATTGTGAATGACTGAAATGAAAGCAGTCTGAAGATGGCTGTCTTTCCATCTTAAGTCTCGAGCATTCTGATGGCGAGAGACCCCTAGGGAGAGAGGCACGAGGGCACGATTATTGAGACGTCCTGTTTGAACATAATGTTATTCGTCTCTTGAAGTCAGTAAAGTGCGTGCTTTTTTGGCCAAGACCAAAAAACCACGACCAGAAAAGCAAGAAGACCAGGGCCGGACTGGCTGTGGTGAGCACCGGGCATTTCCCGGATGGGCCGTTTTTGTTACAGGGCCATTTTTACAGGATAGCTGCAAAATCGGCCCCTGTAACAAAATCGGCCGAAACTTGCCCTGGCAAACAGCTCGGCCGCACCCCCAACCCCCCGGTGGGCAGGCCAAGCACTTTGCCATGGCCAGTTTTGGTTCCCAGCCCGGCCCTGAAGATGACCAACTGGACTGTTGTTTTCTGCATGCTTTGCAGGCCTCAAATATTAATATCTGTAATTTACAAGATGGACCGCTGCAGTTTGAGTGCTATCTTGACTATTCACAAGTGATCTCATCACTTTGAGTGTCACAGGTGTGTTGGCACCCATGCAGTCCACTCACCCACACCTTCGGCGTGCAGCCTTCACACCTCCTGTTGGGTCGGAGGAGAGGAAAAGTAAAGGTCAATGCCTGCTAACAGGAGGGAAGGACTGATGACAGGCCAGGGAGAACGTCAGTATGACTCAGAATTACTGGTCAGGAATTGTGTCATTATGATGCTAAGGTAGCAGATGAAGTTTGTGAACCTGAACTCAAAATTTACCCATTGCCTTCTCAAACCTTGTCTGGAAGTTGTGAGAAATTGAGAAATGGACACGTGCATATGCTTTTACAATGGTAAACCATAAAGTGGCCATGGCAGGTTTCATGTGCATCATACCAGGGGATTTAACAAAGTAGTGGTACACAACTTTATTCGACTTTTCAAGAAAACCCCAAAAGTATATACAATAAAAAACTGTACAAACGAAGAAATATAAAAGGGTCTAAAGAACAGCCACTACAATTTACAATAGGCAAGTTACATACATGTGTCTAACAATAACAATCTAAAAAGGATCATAAAAATAATGTCGGTGCCAACTTTAAACACAGTATAAAAGTTCAGTGCCCATGCAGGAAGTCAGATAAAAATCAAGTCATGAAAAAATGAATAGTGGGAGACTTTAACAATTTCCGAAACAAGAAATCTGGTCTCACTTGGCTGAAATTCAAAGGCCAAAGAAGCAGACGGATATACATATGACAGAGGCTATTAAATCTTGGGCATATCATGACAATCTGCAAGGTCGACCCAGAGAGAGTAAGGTTTGTTTGATATATGAGAGCCAATGAATGCGCGGCATACAATCCAAAGCCAAACAGTCTTGAATGATAAGTATGTTAAGGTTCAGGTCCTCCTTACACCAAATGGACAACCAAAGAAGCAAGGGGCGTAGCCCAATAAAGTCAGAAATATACCCCAGCCCAGCTTCCTCTTGAACCATCTCTGAAGGTGTACTGTGGGGAACTCTGAGAAGACCGTTCAGAAAGGACTTTTCAATGACTTGTAATTGGGAAGATGACACAAAACCCCAAATGTGACACCCGTTACAAGCCACTGTAATACACTTAGCCCTGAATACTTAATGCAGGGTCTCCACGTGTAGCTGTGACCTATGCTCCTAGGCAAGACACTAACCCCATTAATTTCTGATTTAAACCTAATGGTGTTTTTCTTGAACAAGGGTTGCCAAGTAAGCTTCAAAACCAGTAAGCCCCCTAGGTATGAAAAATTATCAACCCTAGAGATTGGTTGACTCTTTTATAGCTAGTGCTCCTAGAGCCCACCACCCTTACGTGGGACTTAGGATATTGGTGGTAAGGTCAAGCAGATCCATAAAGATTACAAAAAGGTCTAGAAGGCCAGAAGACCATTAGCCATGCATGACATTAGAACAGTTTATCCGTGCATGAAAGAACAGCCAGCCGACGACCGCCATTCATTTAACACATGCCTCTGTAGTGCCGGCGGTGTAAAAGGGGCCCTCAGCCCTTCAAAGAGTCCCATTTAGCCAAAAGACATCCAATTTCAGTAAGATAAGGCAGACTCAGGGCCTTCATCATACTGTGCAGAGTGCCCCTATCACTCTGCATCACACCTTTGCATCATACCTAGACCAAATGAAACAAAAAGACTCCCTCAATTTGGTGGATTCACATTGATGCATCAAGATAGCTGTGACAATTCCCAATGAGAGCGATGGTTCTTCTTGGCTTTTGTATTATAGGAGAAAAATGAAACAAAACAAATGCCAAACCCCTTCATCCTCTCAACCTCCAGGCAGATGTAATAGCCACTGAATAATGTCTGCTAAGAGAAGCTGAAGGAGTTCACCCTCTAAAATGTAACTAAAACTATGGGAAGGGCGAAGACGAGATACGGCCTTTCAACGAGACATAACCTATCACACCATTGGAGAATAGTGTAAAGAATGAACTCAATATAATAAAACTGCTGTAGACGTCGGTCAGTTTCCTAGCACTTACTCCACTGTGCTGTTAAAGCTGAAGCTGAACAAGCCTTTCAACAAACTTAATGCTAAAATAGGAAGACCTGAAGAGTGAAACAATCCCTGGACAGAATGTTTTTTACAAGAGAGCCATCATTGGAAAACACCCATGGCCTGATTCACACAGGTAAACTTGTGTGTAAGTTTATGATTGTTTGCTAACCACAATAGTATTTTACTAGTAGTATCTTTATGACTGCAGAATCTATGCACTTAAAAGGATACAATTATAAACAGAAAAGTGTTAGTCTACGTTAGTGAATCAAGCACCGAATGTCTTGGACATGGGAGTGGAGTAGGAAAGTGCAACATTAATAGGTAGCTAACTTTATAAGACCTCTCAACTTCCAGGCTGTTTCAAGGTGGAACTGAAGTGAAAAAAAGAGTCTCTGTAACCATAGTGGTTTCAAATGTATGGAAAGGACAAATTCAAATTCCAGGTGTGTGAGCTGAAGAAGGAAACCCGGTATGATGGAACGTCAGAAGATGACGATGAGAGGAATATGGGATCCCTCAATCTAGAACTTAAATTCTTAGAATTAATAGAAACGGGGAAGTGCATAAAATCCCCTCGGACCACTGAATGGCAGTGCATACCCTTCCAGTGGCAAAAATAGTTTAAATTGAAAGGAAAATAGATGGAGCATGGCACTAGGCGCTTAGCACAATAAACCTCTTGAGTTGGAAATTAAAGGACATACAAAATATGCCAGTAATTAAGATAACACTCTGGTGAGGGGATCAGCAGTAAAATTATGGATCACTTCTAAGTGAGAGCTTGAGAGCGAGAAAGGGCAGACTCATCTTTGACAACAGGACTATCTAGAATGCTAGGTCTGCCACCTTCCAACATACCCAACCTTGTCTGTCAATATATGTTTTATATATCTATATATATATATATATATATATTTTGAAGCAACTTGGTGATTACCCAACAATTAATTTCATTTTGAAAATGTTTTGACAAAACTACAGTTCCCAGAATTCTATGGGGCTTACAACCTTGTATAGGAAATGCTTTAAATGTAACAGGAAATACAATCACCTACCGTGAACAAGGCCGACAGGGCTGAAACGCGTCGGTGTAACAGAAGGGAACTCTGTTAACATTACATTTTGTCAAGGTTCCTGAGTGCGAGTGTCATTTGCTTCAAAATTGACTCTGGCCGCTGGCTTGGCCCAACACTCGCACCCGCTGCTGAGCGATCCGAATCCAAGCTGCATTGTCGACAATATATATATATATATATATATATATATATATATATATATATATTCACTTAAAAAACCATAGGTTTCACACATGTTATAGTTAGCTGGACATTTCACTCGTACAAAACCATTGAAATTCCCCCGTTATAGTTAGTTCACATAACTATAACTCGCGCGACCGCCACTCTATCACAAGGATGATGTCATCAGTGATGTCATGAGTGATGCCACTGACCATGTCATGAGTGATGTAATATGTGACGTCATCAGCAGTGGATTGCGGGCGCGCGAGTTATAGTTATCTGAACTAACTATAACAGGGGAATTTCAATGGTTTTGTACGAGTGAAATGTCCAGCTAACTATAACATGTGTGAAACCTATGGTTTTTTAAGTGAATTTGCAAGGTTTTTTAAATGCTAATTCCTAACTATAACGTGTGTGAAACCTATGGTTTTTTCAGTGAATTTGTACGTTTTTTTAAATGCTAAGTTATGTATGTATTATTATTTTTTTACATATTTATTTTACAATAAACTACGTATTAAAAAGAAAAAGTAAATATTTTTTATTTTTGGGGGGGGGGTTCTCACCATGCGCGCACGGTGCGCGCACCCCCTCTATTTAAAAAAAAAAAAATTAAAATGTTTTTTTCTGCCTTCGGGGTCCTTCAGGGACCCCCTGACAAAGGCTAGGGGGTCAGGAACTCTCTACCCTGCCCCCTTTTCACGTTCGCCACCTTCCTTTTTCACTCTCGCACTGAAAACAAACAAAATGGCGGCCGACACTTCCTGATTTCGACCGATTCGAATGTTGACTAACATGTAACCACCAATCAGAATTACGCTCGCGCACGTTAGGGTGCGCGCACGGTGCACGGCCATAGATATGTATATGCTTTTAACTGCAATTTTCTCAGGAACTACTGAACAGATTGACTCCATATATGCAAAAGGCACATCCCTGAGCTGAGGACTACCTCTCTGCCAAATTTCAAGTAATTCTGTTCAGCCGTTCGGGCTGTACCTTGGACTAAAGGTCCTATGGAAAATTGCATGGGGAAAACGTGTTTTGGGACCCCCCTTTTTTCTCAGCCCCTGCTTGACGAATCCCCCCGAGACTTTCAGGGTAGGAGCGGAGTGGAGCGCCCCACCTATTTTGAAAATTTCGTGAGGATTCGTCAACCGGCGCCAAAGTTATTCCAAATAGAATGTTGCGGATTTCCTATGGAAACACAATCCTAACTATAACTATCTACTGGCGACCGCCAGTAGATAATATATATATATATGTATATATATATATATATATTCACTGAAAAAACCATAGGTTTCACACATGTTATAGTTAGCTGGACATTTTACTGATAAAAACCCAATGAAATTCCCCCGTTATAGTTACTGCAGGCAACTATAACTCACGCGACCGCAATCCTCTGCTGATGCTAATACTGTATTTAGACACTTATTTGCCCATGTCTTCTTCCATTAAATTTTAGCTTTACATATATTACAAATATTTTTTTTTCATAAAGACACATATGTCATCAGCAGAAGATTGCGGTCGCGTGAGTTATAGTTGCCTGCAGTAACTATAACGGGGGAATTTCATTGGGTTTTTATCAGTAAAATGTCCAGCTAACTATAACATGTGTGAAACCTATGGTTTTTTCAGTGAATTTGCAAGGTTTTTTAAATGCTAAGTTACTTTACGCCATTCGTGGCGTGCACGCCCAGTTAACGCAGTTCGTTCCGTGCGCGCACGGTGCGCTTCGCGCACCGCGCGCCCACTTTACGCAGTTAGTGCCGTGCACGCACAGTGGTCACGCGGTGCGCTGCGCGCACCGCGTTCCCACGTTAAGCGGGATGGGCCATGTACGCACGATGCGCTTCGCGCACCATGCGCACATGGGGGACATATTTTGCGCATCTTTGTGAAATGTATTCTTTGTTAACTTCTTACATGTTTTATGCCATACACACCATTTGCACACGGGGTGGGGAGAATGTGGATATTTTTTACAATTTTTTACCGTACGCGTACGGTAAGCGTAATCGCCGATTTTCCGAAAAAAAAAAATTTTTTTTTTTTGGGCTTGGGGGTGGTTTGGGGACCCCTGTATCAATGCTGGGTGGTTAGGATCTCATGAAACTGCCTCTTTACACATTTTTGGGGTTCGTTTTTGCTGCCCAACTCAGGAAGCGAGAGAGAAAATGGCGGCCGCCGCTTCCTGGTTTCGACCGATTCGAATGTTTACTAAGATCTAAGAGCCAATCAGAATCGCGCTCGCGCACGCCACCGTACGCGTACGGTAAGCTTACGGTAAGCGCACGGTAAGCGCACCGTAAGCTGCCACAGATATATATATTGATTTAAAGGCTATTTTCTCAGAATCTACTGAACAGATTTACACCAAACCTACAAAAGGCACTTCCTTGACCTGGGGACTACCTCTCTGCCAAATTTCATTAAATTCTGTTCAGCCGTTCGGGCTGTAGCCCTGTCTAAAGGTCCTATGGAAAAATGCATGGGAAAAACGCGTTTTGGGACCCCCCTTTTATCTCAGCCCCCGCTTGACGAATCCCCCCGAGACTTTCAGGGTAGGAGCGGAGCGTAGCGCCCCACCTATTTTGAAAAATTCGCGAGGATTCGTCGACCGGCGCCAAAGTTATTCAAAATAGAATGTTGCGGATTTCCTATGGAAACGTGGTCCTAACTATAACTACCTACTGGCGACCGCCAGTAGGTAATATATATATATATATATATATATATATAGATATATATATATATTGGTTTTTTTATTAAATAAAATATTTTTAATGTTTCTAAAAATAAAATCTGAAATATTTAAAATGAATAGAAATTATTTTTCTTTTATAAAATATTATATTTGTATTTATTTATATGTTTTAATTAAAATGTATCATTTTTGTATGAAATTGTTATATATGTTTTTAAAATTTGCACAAAAATATTTAGAATGGACATTTAAAAATGTTTTATGTTAAATATTTAAAAAAGAGATAAGAGATAAGAGCATGTATAAAATATGTATATTTGTAAAAATGTTTGTTGTACTATTTAATAATATAGGAATGGTAGAACATATTAAGTACATTTTGTATTTTTTGTAAGTGAATTAAAAAGAATTCAGATTTTTTTATTTACTTTTTTATATAACTAATAGTAGTTTAAATTAGTCTGTTATAAAATAACATTTTTTTAATGATTTTTAAAAAGATGATAATGTGTAATATTAAGTGTCATTTTGTATTTTCAAATATAATATTGTAGGTAAAAGGTTTATTTTGAATTAGAATTATTTAATTTGCATTTTAAAGTTTTAATACTTTCCCCAAGTTTGTTTAGATTGAAGTGGCAATAGTAAATGCCACTTCTTTAGTGTCCAGCACCTTCCCTTAATTGGTTTTAAATTGGAGAGGGGTTAGTAAATTTCATGCCTTTTCTGTCTGTTAGACCTGTCAGCCCTTTGGGTGGTCCCTCCTCATCATTATTTATTTTGTCCCACTTTTGCCTCAAACCCTGTTAGAATTTTTCCTTTTTGGGAACCACCAGACTTTTTAGTGTTGATGCAGATTCAGGGAGCCATTTTACCTACCCCTGGAACTTCTGTCTGAGAGCCTGGAGCACAAAATGGTGGCCACCTGTGACATCATCAGAACCCACTGGAACCT
The DNA here is from genome assembly GCF_964204655.1 of Triturus cristatus. Lineage (NCBI taxonomy): Eukaryota > Metazoa > Chordata > Amphibia > Caudata > Salamandridae > Triturus > Triturus cristatus. The sequence goes on from NC_140582.1 coordinate 243,456,174, forward strand.
ACCAGCTCCTTCCAGAACATTCCAGAACCCTGTGACAGTTGGAGGTGGTTTGGAATGTTGAGAAGCTAAAGCCAGAGTTGACAGTTGGAGCTGGCAGTTGGCACCTGACTGGTGAAGAGAGAGCAGCAGAAACCTGAAGGAGGAAGGAGTGAGGCAGCAGGGGTGGAAACTTGTGCCTGGAGTGGGGTCCATAAACCCACCCTTGATACTAGTCCCTACCGACTGAGCCCAGCCTGGAGCCCTGTGTGGGAAAAGCAAGAAAAACCATCTTAAGGACCTGGACAGCAGGAACAGGCCTTAGAAGGAAAGAGAAGCAAGAATCTGACCTGTTTATTGGTTTCCCTGGAGTCCGACGTCGAGAAGCCTGAGACCTGGAGCCCGAGGTGGAGAAGCGGCGCTGACTGGAAAGCAGACGTCGTACCCGGAGCCGCCAGAGGTCGAGAGAGGGCGCCGACGGAGGTCGTGAGGAGTACCAGAGGTCGAGGAGGAAGTCACCCGAGGTCGAGTGAGCGGCGTCGACGGGGGAGTGAAGTCCGCCCTCCGGAGTCGCCGGAGACCGAGGTGAAGCGTGCCGGAGGTCGGGGGTGGAGATCGCACTCCGGAGTCGCCGGAACCTGAAGAGAATCGTGCCGGAAGTCGGGAGTGGAGGTCGCACTCCGGAGCCGGCGGAAGTCGACATCGAGCCAAGACAGCCCGACGTCATCGAATCGGAGGTCGACATCGAGCCGAGGCCGCCGACATCGAACCGGAGCTGCCCGAAGTCGACATCGAGCCAAGACAGCCCGACGTCATCGAATCGGAGGTCGACATCGAGCCGAGGCCGCCGACATCGAACCGGAACCGCCTACCGGCGTTGACACGACTCCAGCGGCGTCGGAGCTTCATAAAAAGGGCAGTAAGTGGAATAGAGGGCGCCTAAGGCCCTGTGGAGCTCTAAGAGACCATCCTAAGGGATAAAGAGGTGTTAGAACCAGCCTGGAAGTGCCAGGGGTGGACTGAGACTGATACAGTGACCTGTGTGAGGGGTTGTGTAGTTTGGGAGAAACAGATTCCTAGATTACCCTTGATCTACCTTAGTTTTAGCCTCAGCCTTACCCAAGCTAGGTGAGACACCCTCAGGCCATCCACCTAACCACAAGCTGTGACTGGGCCAAATCAGCCCATAGTATTTTAAATGTGATCTGATTTTACAAATGTCATTGTTGGCTGGTATTATTTATTGAGGGTACTGTGTTTATTGTATTTATCTAAATTATTCCTGTAATGTATTTATTGTCCTGAGCTAACTTATTCCTGTACAGTATTTATTCCCTCATAGTATTTGTTTGACCTGATCCTATTTATTGCACCTGTAAAGTATTACTATTTATTTGACCTGCACTTTTTGAGGAGAAGCTTGTGTACGGTGATTGTATTATTATTTATTCAATCAGCAACTAAGAGAAAAGAAGATAAACACAGAGATATTTTCATAATTTTTAAGGTGTAGTGTCGTTTTTGGAACGGATGCACGCATGGTTATTGTATGGGTATTGCGTATGCTTAACACGGTGCCTGACCCCTGACCACTCGAGCCAAGCTACCACTGTGTATGTCTGGAGAGACCCCGTTACCACCACCCTTTCCGGTGTGGGGGTGGGGTTTTTCTAACATAATTGGTGTTCAGCGGCGGGATTGACCTGTGCCTACGCATACTCGACAATAACTGTGGGTAGTCCATAGGCCTACACCTGGAGTTTTCTCAAAGCGGCCTTCCTAATTGTGAGCTTTTGTTTTTTCCAAATTTACTCTGGTGGTGGGAGGAGGTATTATATAAGGTACCCCCCTGCATTGCTTCTGTCAAAACCTGTCTTCTGTTCTGAGTGGGCAAAATGGAGTTTGTGCTAGAAGACCTAGAAACGTACACTGTGGCCCAACTCAGGGAGTTTTGTCAGCGGGAGGGGGTGTATTGTCCCCCAGGAGCAAAGAAGGGTGCACTCCAAACCAGCTTAAGGGCTTGGGGGGAAGCACGACGAGAAAGCAAGGCTGAGGAGGAGGACAGGGATAGAGAGCCCGACAGTGAGGGAGCTGGTTTGTACCAACCTGAGGTGGGGAACCTGTTAGCGGGGCCAGAACCATTTCCAGGAAGGGCAGCAGTGCCTCTAGCGGTGGCTTGTCTGAAGTGGAGTTAACAGACCGGAGGGAGAAAAGACAGCTCACATGGGACTTAGCAAGGCTAGAGAAAGAGAAGGAGGAACAGAGGATGGCTCATGAGCTAAGGCTGAAAGAGATAGATCTTCAGATCCTAAGAATCGGGGCACAAACTGTTCCTAATGGTGGCAGCAAAGACCAAGAAAGAGAGTTCACCAGGGAACCCAAACCCTACCTGCCAAAGGACATAGTAGCTAGCTATGGAGTGGGCGACGATATTGCCAAGTGGCTAGCGGCCTATGAGGTCTCGTTAAGGGCCAATGGGGTTCCAGAGAAGTACTGGGGAGCGGGATTGTACAAGTACATGCCTCCAGCTGGTAGGGATGCTTTATTGGCCCTAGAGGAGGATGAGCAGACCCACTACCCCACCATGAAAGTGGCGCTCATAAGAAAGTTTGGACTAACACCCGAAAAGTACAGACAGAAGTTCCGGGGTAGTCACAAACTGGGCACACAGAATTGGGTGGACTTCCTGGACTATGCAAAGAAGGCACTAGAGGGTTGGATTCAGGGCAGTGAAGTAAGGAACTACGAGGGGTTGTTTGATTTAGTACTGAAGGAACACCTGCTCGAAAAATGTTTCCCTGAACTGCGTCAACACCTGGTGGATAGCAAGCTGACCAATCCCCGGAAGCTTGCTGAGGAGGCGGACATTTGGGCTAGTACCCGGGTGTCCACAAGGGGGACTGGAGGGGATACTCAAAAGGCCGGACAGGGCGCCCCCCAGAAGAAAGAGGGAGGGGAAAAGAAAAAGGAGTTCTCCAAAAGCCCCCAAAATAACTTCCAAGGGAAGGGAACAGGATTCACCCCTAGGGCTAACCCACCCAGAAACCCTAATCCTGGCCAGAGTCAGCAGCCAAGGGTTGTCCATTGCTACGAGTGCGGTGGCGTTGGACACTACAAGGGAGATGCGAAGTGCCCGAAACGACCACCCCCTCCCATTGGAGGAAAGACCCCCGGAGTAGCTAGTGTAGTGCTCGGGGAGGAGATGCCTTTAATTAAGGGAAGGGAGTGGGCGGGTGTCACTTTAGTGTCCCTGGGAGAACGGGAGATGGTTCCTAAGATCCAGGTGCCCGCAAATACCGTAAAGTATGGGCAGTGGGTCACCATCAACGGCCAAAGAGGGGAGGCTCTGAGAGACACAGGAGCCAGTATGACTATGGTACGTAGCCAACTGGTGTCTCCAGAGCAGGTAATTCCCGATGTACTCCACCCAGCCGCGATGGCTGACGGCAGAACAGGCCACTATCCGGTGGCCGAGGTTCCCTTTGAATGGGGGGGGTTGCAGGTTCACTTCGAGTTGCCGTAAGCCCTGCCGTGCCAGTCGATTGTCTACTGGGGAATGACATGGAGCACAATGCTTGGAAGGAGGTGGAATACCGGACTCATACTGAGATGCTGGGTACACCTGACTGGGCCTGTGTGAGCACAAGGTCCGCGACTACCCGGAGAGGGAGTTCGTTTCGGCTGGAGCCTGGAGCAAAGGCCCAGCCAGCTGCCAGTCAAGGGAAGAACCGAGGACAGGAGGAGCCTGCCTCGGCGTCCACACCCCGTAGGACGGATAGGCCACCGCAGGTGGTGGACCAGGAGTCTGCGGTGGGGGATGTCACCGAACTGGAGGACCTACCCATCCCGGCCGAGTGGCACGTGGAGGGAGGCCCGTCCAGGGAGGAATTCTGCCAGGGCCAGAGGGAGTGCCCTACCCTTGAGGGGCTGAGGCGTCAGGCCGCAGCCCAGGCAGCAGGGAACGTTGAAGGGAACTACAGTGTTTACTGGGAGGATGGCCTCCTCTACAGTGAACCCAAGGCACCCCTACATGGATCGTCACGAGCCTTGGTAGTCCCTCAACGTTATCGAGCCTTCCTTCTGGAGTTGGCTCACGAGATCCCCTTGGCAGGACACTTGGGGCAAGACAAGACCTTCGCCCGTCTTGTCCCACACTTTTATTGGCCTCAAATGAAAGTGTCGTCCGATACCTACTGCCGGACATGTGTGTCTTGCCAAGCCAGTGGGAAAACAGGGGTGAAGCTGAAAGCTCCCCTGGAACCACTTCCTGTCGTTAGCACCCCCTTTGAAAGGGTGGGCATCGACATTGTGGGTCCGTTAGATCCACCTACTACAGCTGGTCACAGGTTTATCCTGGTTTTGGTGGATCATGCCACACGGTACCCAGAGGCAATACCTCTGAGGACCATTACAGCACCTGTTGTGGCTAGGGCCCTGATGGGAATCTTTACCCGAGTGGGTTTTCCCAAGGAAGTTGTGTCCGACAGGGGGACCAACTTCATGTCAGCATCCATGCGGGCCATGTGGAAGGAGTGTGGAGTGACCTATCGGTTCACCACTCCTTACCACCCCCAGACCAATGGTCTGGTGGAGAGGTTTAACAAAACCTTGAAAGGCATGATCAGAAGTCTGCCTGAAAGCCTGCGGAGGAAATGGGACGTCCTCCTACCCTGTCTACTCTTTTCCTACAGGGAAGTGCCACAGAAGGGAGTGGGCTTCAGCCCCTTCGAGCTTTTGTACGGGCACCCTGTACGTGGACCTCTCAACCTGGTGAGAGACGGATGGGAAAGAACTCCCAGAAAGCTTCCCCAGGACGTGGTGAGCTACATGCTGGCCTTCCGGAGCCAAATGGCTAAGTTGTGGAAGCAAGCTTCTGACAACTTGGAGGCCAGCCAGGCAGTAATGAAGGCGTGGTATGACCACAACGCTCACCCAGTGGAGTTGGAGCCTGGCCAGAAGGTGTGGGTGATCGAACTAGGAGAGCTTAGCGCCCTCCAGGATCGCTGGTCAGGACCCTTTGAGGTATTGGAGAAGAAGGGTAAGGCTACCTATTTGGTGGATCTTAAAACCCCTCGTCAGCCCCTACGGGTGCTGCATGCCAACCGCCTCAAACCCCACCACGAGAGGCCCGAAGTCATCTTGATGATGGTGACTGACGGAGCAGAGGACGCGGAAAGTGAGCCTCTCCCCGATTGGTTTGCGTCTCAAGAGAAGGATGGGTCGGTGGAGGGAGTGATTCTCTCCCCATCTCTAACTCCTGAACAGCAGGAGGACTGCCGCCAGGTCCTGGGGCAGTACTCTTCGTTGTTCTCCCTTGTTCCGGGTAGGACTCACCTGTGCGTCCATGATGTGGACACAGGAGACAGCCCACCTGTGAAGTCCAAGATCTACCGGATGTCAGCCAAGGTGAAGGCCAGCATTAACAGTGAAGTCACTAAGATGCTGGAGCTGGGAGTGATCGAATCTTCTAGCAGCCCCATGTCCAGTCCGGTGGTGTTAGTACCAAAAGCTGCACCACCGGGTGCCCAACCGGAACTGAGGTTCTGTGTGGACTACCGGGGACTGAATTCAGTAACCAAAACTGATGCTCATCCGATCCCTAGGGCGGATGAATTGATTGACCGGCTGGGAGCTGCCCAATATCTAAGTACCTTTGACCTTACTTCTGGGTACTGGCAGATCTCTTTGACTGATGGAGCAAGGGAAAGGTCAGCCTTCTCCACGCCCAATGGCCACTACCAGTTCTGTGTGATGCCCTTTGGGCTCAAGAACGCACCTGCCACGTTTCAGCGCCTGGTAAACCAGATCCTCACCGGAATGGAGAGTTTCTCTGCTGCTTATCTGGATGACATAGCCGTCTTCAGTAACAGCTGGGAGGATCACTTGCGTCACCTGCAAGCTGTTCTCCAGGCCCTGAGACAAGCTGGATTAACGATCAAGGCCAGCAAGTGCCAGATCGGGCAGGGGTCGGTAGTGTACCTTGGACACTTGGTGGGTAGGGGAGCGGTGCAACCCCTCCAGGCGAAGATCGAGGCAATCATGGCCTGGGAACCCCCCAAGACACAGACTGAGGTCCGAGCTTTTCTGGGCCTCACGGGATACTACCGCCGCTTCGTGAAGGGGTACGGTACCATCGTAGCCCCCCTCACGGAGCTCACGTCCAAGAAACAACCTCGACGGGTAGTCTGGACGGAGGCTTGTCAGCAGGCCTTTGTGAAGCTGAAGCAAGCCATGTGCGAGGCCCCGGTCTTAAGGGCCCCAGACTTTTCCAAGAAGTTCATTGTCCAGACGGATGCATCAGAACATGGCATTGGGGCAGTGTTATCGCAACTCAATGAAGAGGGTCTGGATCAACCCGTGGTCTTCCTATCCCGGAGACTACTTCCCAGGGAACAGAAGTGGAGTGCAATAGAGCGTGAAGCCTTTGCAGTGGTATGGGCTCTGAAGAAGTTGCGGCCATACCTGTTTGGCTCGCACTTCCTGGTTCAGACCGACCACAGACCCCTTCGTTGGCTGATGCAGATGAAGGGGGAGAATCCCAAGTTGTTGAGGGGGTCTATTTCCCTACAGGGAATGGACTTTCAGGTGGAACATCGGCCTGGAGTGGACCACGCCAATGCAGACGGTCTCTCAAGGTATTTCCGCCTTAGTGATGAGAACTCCCAAGGGGTTGGGTAGCTCTCCCCGCTTTCAGCTGGGGGGGACGCGTGTTAGACCTGTCAGCCCTTTGGGTGGTCCCTCCTCATCATTATTTATTTTGTCCCACTTTTGCCTCAAACCCTGTTAGAATTTTTCCTTTTTGGGAACCACCAGACTTTTTAGTGTTGATGCAGATTCAGGGAGCCATTTTACCTACCCCTGGAACTTCTGTCTGAGAGCCTGGAGCACAAAATGGTGGCCACCTGTGACATCATCAGAACCCACTGGAACCTACCAGCACCTTCCAGAACATTCCAGAACCCTGTGACAGTTGGAGGCGGTTTGGAATGTTGAGAAGCTAAAGCCAGAGTTGACAGTTGGAGCTGGCAGTTGGCACCTGACTGGTGAAGAGAGAGCAGCAGAAACCTGAAGGAGGAAGGAGTGAGGCAGCAGGGGTGGAAACTTGTGCCTGGAGTGGGGTCCATAAACCCACCCTTGATACTATTCCCTACTGACTGAGCCCAGCCTGGAGCCCTGTGTGGGAAAAAGCAAGAAAAACCATCTTAAGGACCTGGACAGCAGGAACAGGCCTTAGAAGGAAAGAGAAGCAAGAATCTGACCTGTTTATTGGTTTCCCTGGAGTCCGACGTCGAGAAGCCTGAGACCTGGAGCCCGAGGTGGAGAAGCGGCGCTGACTGGAAAGCAGACGTCGTACCCGGAGCCGCCAGAGGTCGAGAGAGGGCGCCGACGGAGGTCGTGAGGAGTACCAGAGGTCGAGGAGGAAGTCACCCGAGGTCGAGTGAGCGGCGTCGACGGGGGAGTGAAGTCCGCCCTCCGGAGTTGCCGGAGACCGAGGTGAAGCGTGCCGGAGGTTGGGGGTGGAGATCGCACTCCGGAGTCGCCGGAACCTGAAGAGAATCGTGCCGGAGGTCGGGAGTGGAGGTCGCACTCCGGAGCCGGCGGAAGTCGACATCGAGCCAAGACAGCCCGACTTCATCGAATCGGAGGTCGACATCGAGCCGAGGCCGCCGACATCGAACCGGAGCTGCCCGAAGTCGACATCGAGCCAAGACAGCCCGACGTCATCGAATCGGAGGTCGACATCGAGCCGAGGCCGCCGACATCGAACCGGAACCGCCTACCGGCGTTGACACGACTCCAGCGGCGTCGGAGCTTCATAAAAAGGGCAGTAAGTGGAATAGAGGGCGCCTAAGGCCCTGTGGAGCTCTAAGAGACCATCCTAAGGGATAAAGAGGTGTTAGAACCAGCCTGGAAGTGCCAGGGGTGGACTGAGACTGATACAGTGACCTGTGTGAGGGGTTGTGTAGTTTGGGAGAGCCAGATTCCTAGATTACCCTTGATCTACCTCAGTTTTAGCCTCAGCCTTACCCAAGCTAGGTGAGACACCCTCAGGCCGTCCACCTAACCACAAGCTGTGACTGGGCCAAATCAGCCCATAGTATTTTAAATGTGATCTGATTTTACAAATGTCATTGTTGGCTGGTATTATTTATTGAGGGTACTGTATTTATTGTATTTATCTAAATTATTCCTGTAATGTATTTATTGTCCTGAGCTAACTTATTCCTGTACAGTATTTATTCCCTCATAGTATTTGTTTGACCTGATCCTATTTATTGCACCTGTAAAGTATTACTATTTATTTGACCTGCACTTTTTGAGGAGAAGCTTGTGTACGGTGATTGTATTATTATTTATTCAATCAGCAACTAAGAGAAAAGAAGATAAACACAGAGATATTTTCATAATTTTTAAGGTGTAGTGTCGTTTTTGGAACGGATGCACGCATGGTTATTGTATGGGTATTGCGTATGCTTAACACGGTGCCTGACCCCTGACCACTCGAGCCAAGCTACCACTGTGTATGTCTGGAGAGACCCCGTTACCACCACCCTTTCCGGTGTGGGGGTGGGGTTTTTCTAACACTGTCCAACACCTTCCTCCCTCAAATTGGTTTAGATTGGAGTGGGAATAGTAGGTGTCACCCCTTTAGTTTTCAACACCTTCCCTGAGTTGGCTTAGATTGGGAATAGTAAATGTAATCCCTTTAGTGTCCAACACCTTCCAGAGTTGGTTTAGATTGGAGTGGGAATAGTACATGTCACACCTTAAGTGTCCAACACCTTTCCTGGGTTAGTTTAGATTGGAGTGGGAATAGTAAATGTCACCTCTTTAGTGCCCAACTCCTTCCTCACATTGGAGTGGGATTAGTAAATGTCACACCTTTAGTATACAAGATCTTCCCTGAGTAGGTTTAGATTGGAGTCGGAATAGTAAATTTAAACCCTTTAGTGTCATATACCTTATCTGAGTTGGTTTAGATTGGAGTGAGAACAGTAAATGTCACCCCTTTAGTGCCCAACGAATGAGACGTTATTTCGCATGCCGTTACTTCGCATGCTATTACTACGCGGTTATTACTTAGCAATAACCGTTACTACGCTAGTTTTTACTTCGCATACCATTACAATAAAAGTGTTAATGTATGCGAAGTAAAAACTTACCTAGTAATAAGCATGGTATGCGCAATAACGTGTCATACTACCTTACACCTCTAAAACACTAAAACACTACCAATACACTAAAACACTACACTACCCTACACTACTTAAATACCACTACACTACCCTAAACCCTAAATCACTACCCCCTGCATGAACATACACATTCCCCTACTCCTGTCCCTACACTCATTCACTACCCATCACAACCCCCCTACACTACCCTAAACCCTAAAACACTACCCTACACTTCACTAACCCCACAACACTACCCTAAACCCTAAAACACTAACCCCAGCACGACCCTGCCCCTACCCCCAGTCCGTTCCCTACTACCATTCCCGACCCCATTCAATACACTACACCCAAATACACTACTGTACACTACACCTACTCAACCGTACACACAGCTTCACTTACCTCTCTCTCCTCGTGGATCACCTTCCACTGCTCTAGCCTACTGCGTCTTCAGAGCCGTACTACTTTTTTTTACAAACGGAAGTGCCTAAATAAAAACAACGATGTGGATATCCTGCAAAGTAACGGTCATTCGCAGTAAAACTATGCAAAGTAATGGTTTCTGCGCACTAACGATCCGAAGTAAAGGCGATCCGAAGTAGTGGCCGCGTAGAAAAGGTCACCCACCGTGCCCAACACCTTCTCTGAGTTGGTTTAGATTGGAGACGGAATAGAAAATGTTACCCCTTTTAACATTTTCCTCAATAAAGTATAATAAATAGATGTCAAACACACTTTTAAAAATGTCTTTTTTGACACTTTTAATATATTGTATTATGATAATTTTGTGAAATATATTTGTATAATAAAATAATAGCAATTTTAAAGTGAAGTAAATATAGTAATGTATGTTTTTATTTGTAAAAAGCAGTAAAAATTGTTTAAATATATATTCACACAAAATACATATTTACCTATTATTTTGCCTTCAATATAATTTTTGGACATTTATTTAACTTTTTTACATAGATTTTTAAACATTTGTATATATTAAATAATTGTATATATTTTATACTAATATTTAATGTATAGTTTAAATTTTTTTACAACATTGTTTGATATCTTTAACATTGAATTTATTTGTTGACAAAAATTTTGTAGTTAATATTGTGGTAATCGATATTTTTGACATTGCATATGCATATGTGTGCCCCAATCACCTCTATGCACTGTGTGCCATGCACCACATGGTGCATGGCAAACGGTCCATGGACATGCAGCATTTTTGCTGCAGCCCTTTTCCTTGGCTGCAGGACAAGCCACCGTAATAAGAAGCACTTTCCAACTGCCAGCACGGCGGTCACATCGTAATGCGGCGGCCGGACCGTCATCTGCTTATCGGGCGGTCTCCTGATCACTGCAAAAGTGGGCGGTGGTCTGACCAACCACCATCGTAATTAGGCCAAAAGTGTCTTGCATGGCTTCATACATATTACTTAAGGTTTGCGTCAATCATGTAAACTGTTGCATGGTGCAAACGCAACACAAACCGCTCGTAAATAGCTCTTTGGGTTTCTTGTTGGCAGAGGTATGCACCCTGTCCAAGCAGGAACTGCATTCCCAGTCAGGGTAAGTCACAACACACCCTAACTTATCCTGTACTCACCCTCTGGTAGCTTGGCATAGAGCAATCAGGCTTAATTTATGGACAATGTGTAAAGTATTTGTGCAACACTCCAAACTACACACCAGATTAGAAAAATAGAGAATAATTTTATAAATAAAACAAAAATTCAACAAGTAAAATTAAAGATATGAAGTTTCAAAGAATTAATGTAAATAGTGCTTAGAAGCAATAAGCGTTAAAATGGGATATCTGGTTGTGCTGGATGGGGCAAAGTCAAATGTTCGGGCCAAATGCAATGAATCCACTTGGGCCAACTGAACCAAAGTACCTGGACCTGGTATGTGTTGTCATCGACGAAGATGTGAGGAGCAGCCACACAGTGGATGAGAATCATCAATTTTCCCCACGCAACTGCAGTGATGTGTCGGTTCTGTGTGCGAGGCACTGGTTTGAAATGCGATGCACAGTTGCTGCTCCTACTGTTGATGATGCGTTGATTCCAAAGGAGATGCCCTGGTTTCTGAAGTCGATGCGCCGGGTCCGCTCCATGCACTGACAAGGATATGCTGGTTGTGACTTACGCCATCAGCGATGATGCAAGCAACGTCCATGTGCTACCGCAGGATGAGTTGAAGTCTTTGATGTCCCTGAGACTTAGAAAGGGAGACAAGCCAGCAAGCCCTTGGAGTCACTCTGGGTTCAAGTGATGCAAGTCCAGTCCTTCTCACCAAGGCAAAAGAACAGCAAGCAGCAGGGCAGCTCTGCAAGGCAAGAGTACAGCAAAGGCAAGAGTCCAGCAAAGCAACAGTCCAGCAGAGTGGCAGTCCTTCCAGCAGCACAGCAGTTCTTCTTCCTGACAGAGTGTTCACAGGTCCAGAAGTGTACTAAAGTCATGGTGTCAGGGGTCCAGTACTTATAACCAGTTGAGCATTTAAAATGAGGGCGACTTCAAAGAAAGCTATGAAGTGCACCGAGGTCCTGCCTTCCTGCCCTTGCGCCAGACTCACTACAGGGGGTATGCAGACAGGACACAGCCTATTCAGGTGTCAGTGTGAGACTGTTACCAGCTCCTCCCAGTGGCCCATCAACCCATACCTAACCTCCCCATGACATTCCAGTTTAAACACAGCCATATGAAAATCAGTCTTGACCCTGCTCCCAATGGGAACAGTCCAGCCAAACTGCCAGACAGGACCTCCCTGGACTGGAAACAAGCATCCTAGGACCAGTTTCGGCATGACTGGGCTTGCCCGTGCCACTCGGAGTGACAAATGCAAAAAGAACAATTGATGGACAGAATGTTGAACAAAGGCAAATATTTACCCCAGTACAGTGTTCTGGGCCTAAATAAATCGTTTTTTTTGCTCCACATGCTGTTATGTGCATATTTAGATTCCGTATATAGGTTTCCCGATTTATGCCCTTATATAGGTACAATTCACATTGCCCTTATTTGGACAGAGAAATCCGGCCCTTATTTTGACATTGTCCGTACAAGCCAAATACAGGCATGGCCACCTACATCCGTCCATCCACGTCACAGTGAATTCTTGAAAAACCAGACCCTTAAGCCTTTAGGAATTTACCTCAGCTTGAATATTGATTTCTCCAAGAACTCATTAAGTATGCATGAACATCTATTCCTTAGGGGTTCATTCATGATGTTCCTTTGCCCAACTTTTACGTCAATACTGGCATTCCTAGACACCTACAAGGTATAAATATACCAGCACTTGCCCTGGCAAATTGCAGTTCCCGGAGGATTCGATCCAACCCAGACTACGCAGTTCGCCACGGCAAGTTCGGAAGGGGATCGAGTTATAGCGTGATGCACTGACCTGACGCTGCCATCCTCCTCGCAGAGAATCCAGCTCCAGTACTCTCTGACTTCCCTTGCGGGGGTTAGACTATTGAGTCCAGAAAAGAGATTCCAACCTCTCTCATTCTAAGGTATGGAGCTGACTAGAACTTATAGAAACTTTTGGTAACTCTTGGTTAAACTGAAATATAGCTAGCTATACTTTAGAAATGGCACCTACTTCAAACCTCGTACTGCACTTAGGTTAGGTGCACTGGGGAAGAACAATTTAGAAGCATCAGATGAGTATCACATTTTAGCTTATGTTATTTATGTATGTATTTTGATTAATATATGTCATAGCTACAAACCATGATATTGCAGTATTATTTTATCTTACTGCTAACCTCGTACATATTGTACTTCGCAGTCAGTCTTACGATTGTAGCAATTCATATATCTTGCATGAGAAATAAGACTGTTCAATAAACCCTTTTATTGAAACGCTCGTCTCTCTATTTCTGTGCAACTCTGTAGAAACAAAGCATGCACGATTGACTGAGTGAAACTGTTATCTATTGTTTCCACGATTCTGAGACTGTTCCGATTCTAAGGGAAACAAAGTTGTCATGTTTATGCGGTTGTCAGAGACTAATCCCTTCTTGTATATTCGAGAAGTTTCTAGTGACCTCTGAGTTAGCTGGCACACACACGTAATTAAGTTTAATATACTCGATAGAGACATACTGACCTTAGTCCTATGTCAAATCTATATTGTATGTTATTCCAATGCACAGAGCCTATCAGGAATATAGGAACTACACTACAATGCCATTCCAGTTTAAATCTAGCCATATGCAAGTCAGGATTGACCCTGCTCCCAATGGGAACAGTCTAGGCTGAACTGCTAGGCCAGGTGCTTCTTGGACTGGAAACAAGCATACTAGGACCCGTTTTGGGCTTTTTACCCCCTCATTAGCCAGGCTAGCTTGATCAGTGGCATGGAGAGCACGGGACCCACGTCTGGGCAAACCTGTCCCACTCAGGGTGACAAATGCAAAACGCACAATTGGTGGACAGAATGTTGAACAATGTCAAACTCTCACCCCAGTACAGAGATCTGGGCCTAAATCCATCATATGTTCCTTTTGCATTTGTCACCCTAAGTGGGAAGGGTACGCCCAGACATGGGTCCTGTGCTCACTGCGCCACTGGATACAAGCTTGCCTGGCTGATATGGGGTGATGCACAGAAACTGGTCCCAGGATGCTTGTTTCCAGTCCAGGGAGGACCTGGCTTGGCAGTTCGGGCTGTATTGTTCCCATAAGGAACAGGGTCAAGACTGATTTGCTTATGGCTGGGTCCAAACTGGGATAGAGTGGTGAGAAAAAGAATGATGGATAAAGCCCAGATCTTTGTGACTGGAGGTGAATGTTTGCATTGTTCAGCATTCCGTCCATCATTTGTTCCTTTTGCATTTGTCGCCCTTAGTGGGAAGGGTATGGCCAGACGTGGATCCTGTGCTCACTGTACCACTGGATTCAAGCTAGCCTGATTGATGAGGGGTGATGCCTCGAAACTTGTCCCTAGATGCTTCTTTCCGGTCCAGGTAGGGCCTGTCTTGGCAGTTCAGGCTGTACTGTTCCCATAAGGAACAGGGTCAAGACTGATTTGCATATGGCTGGGTCCAAACTGGGCTGACGTAGTGAGCAAAAGAACAATGGATTAAACCCAGATCTTTGTGACTGGGGGTGAATGTTTGCATTGCTCAGCATTCCGTCCATCATGTGTTCCTTTTGCAACTTTCTAAAAGCAGCAGTTGCTAATCTGTAATTTAAAATCCAACTTCACCATAAATTGTGATTTTAAATGAAGTCCAGTGACACCAAACTAGTCTATCTCTTCACAATTGGGTAATATATTCAGAAGATGCAAAAAGGTCACTCCAATGTTATCCTATGGGAGAGACAATCCTTGCAGTAATTAAAAATGACATTGGGAGTTTTTCTCTACCAAGACATGTAAAACTAAAACGTTCATGTCCTGTCTTTTAAATACATCACACTCTGCCCTGTGGGTTAGACAGGGCCTACCTTAGGGGTGACTTATATGTATGAACACGGAAGGTTTGGACCTGGCAAGAGGACTACCTTGATAAGTCAAAGAGGAAGTGTAAAACTACAATGACAGGCTCTACAGCAGCAGGTCTGACCCATAGTTAGAGGGCTACTTAAGTGGGTGGCACATTGAGTCCTGCAGGCCCACTAATAGAACTTAATTTACAGGCCCTGGGTACATGCAGTGCAATTTACTAGGGACTTATAGGTAAATATAATATGCTCATTGGGGTTAAGCCAGTGTTATCATGTTTAGAGGAGTGAGCACAAGCACTTTAGCACTGGTCAGCTGTGGTGAAGTGTGAGGTAAATAAACTGAGAGAGAGAGGCAAAGATTTAGTGGTAGACCTCCCTAAGGCTGTCAGGTCTTGCAACTTCATGACCTGCTTTAAAAAAGTGGATTATCAGTTTGGGTGGTTTGAGGTCCACCACAAGTAATAAATGCACTAGCCTGATATGTCCAGTAAAAAGTTTCAGTAATTTAAACCTGAGATCAACCACTTGGTAGCTATGGCTCAGAACAAACAGGCTTAACATACAGAAAATGTGTAAAGCATATAGCAACACCAAAACAGTTAAAATGTCAACAACACAGCACAATAAAAACTCCATTCCAATTTTTAACAAATGGAAGATAATACAGTGAGCATAATGACAAAAATCCAATAGGGAAACTGGAGATATGAATTTTAGAATATTTAAGTGAAATTAGCACCGAAAAGGCTTATGCACCAATGTGGGTCAACTGTCCATGGTAGCCAGGGACTTAAGCGCAATTTCTGGCTGATGGTGATGGAGCACAGGTCAAACACACCAACCAGGTCGATCCCAGTTGGAGGTTTTCCCTTGCAAATTAGTCTTATCTATGGAAGTTAAAATACTTCAGTGGGGCAAGGCTGTATCCAAGGAGGGATCCACATCGGGCAGGCATTGGTTTTGATGGGAAAAGCTCTCAGAGGGAAAATTTGAATTTTGTACCCAGTGAAGTCCTCTCGCCTGTTAACTACTTTTGGAGCCTTCGTCCTATCAAGATTTTTACCATTGAACTCAAAATCCTTCAGCGCAGCAAGGCTACAGGCTGTGTCCGAGGAGTGCTCTTGACGGCCAGATACCTTCTCACTGAGGTCCTAATTAAATGGATTTGCTGTGCAGAGAAGATCTGAGTAGGGAAAACCTGTTTCTTCAGCACAAAGAAGTTGTGCCTTGGCTGGATCAGCTTGACAAGTTTGTCACAGCCCTCCGGAGTCTTGAAGTCCAAAACTGTTACAAGTCCCAAGTTTCCAGAGATGGTAGAAGAAGTCCAGTAAGACAAATCCAAAGGTCCCAGGACCCCTGAAACAACACTTGCATGTCAAACCTCATGCTAGCATAGGCCATTAGGAGGGTCCACGTCAGGTCTGGTTGGTATAGATCTGCAGGACACTTGAGTAAAAAGGCTTCTTGCTGATTGTTGTGTCCGTGTAGCCACATAGTTCAGGCAGCTGACTCTTGGAGTTCACTTCTGTGTCTTGGGTACAGGTGGCAGCAGATCCAGCCATTCAGATGAGGTGCCCTTATCGGTTTCAAAATGCAGGTACTGCCCTTTTTCTGTTCTTCCACACGTCCAGAGTGTTGTGAAGAGCGTATCTTGGGGTATCACATTTATTCCTGCCACCAGCTTGTGGGTGGCATGATTCTTGGCCCCTCTTTAACCAATAGGGTAACCCTATCCACTTTTGCATTGGTTTTTGAGTGCCCTGTTGCAGTCATTCCCACAGTGTCCCTCACTCACCAAACCCAAGATGGAGAAATCTTCTCCCCTTGTGCAGAGCCTCGGTGATCCCCCAGAGGTGTAGCCAGGGTAATGAGCAACCCCAGCTGCCTTGTCATGACCCCATCATGTGCCCTTTGTGTGGTGGGTTTGGCGCGCAGGGCTCATGTTACGCTACCCCTCTGGTGCCATATGGTGCACTAAGATTCAGTTTCCCCACTCCCCCTGATTCCATTATGCCTGAGCTTGAAAGTATTTCCTGAACATGTGAACCAATGTTTTGCCTTGCTCCTGCTGTTTCTAGGGTCTTGGAATGCTTTCCCTTGTGTATGTTTAGACAAAATGAAACATTTGTTTCCTGTTGATTGATTCCATCCGTTAGTTTGCTACTGTTCTTCCTGTAAGGTTAAAGCCAGTGTACTAACATGTGCTTCCTTCAGGAGTCTTAGAGAACCTTGAAGACTGCCATGTGTGCAATGTGCAACACATGATCCTGTTGTATCCATTGGACCCTGAATATGTTATATAAACCATGCCCAAACCAGATCCCATCGCTTGGCCTACGCTCCCTGCAGTACAAGCTTCCTTCCTACCCACTCACCTGAAGAACCAACTAGACCTGGGCAGCGCGCTTCTCTGCTGCACTTCAAAGCTCCTCCAGTGATTCCCTTGGCTCCAGCTCCCTCGACGCATCCTTCGTCTCCGTCTCCTGCTCAGCTACTCCAGGTCCCTGGTGACTTCCTGAGTCAAGACCTTCTTCGTAAATTAGAACAAGTTGAAGAACTAGGCTAAATATGTGATATCAGGTTAGTGCACACTATCATTTTATAGTAGTAATCAGGACACAGTATTGCATCTTTAAGACTATAGACTTGTCTTTAAGTTTCCTCTCAGTGACTTTCCTCCAGTTCACCTTGATTGCCATTGCTCCAGACCCTTCCTGAAAACTTGGCATTTGAATTGTGTTTATACAATTACTAGAGACTTTGCTCTGTGTTTCTCTGATAAGCACTAGTGCCTAGAGAATTCTCCTCAGAGTGCTTGATTCATGAATGAACCCTGTACCAAGATCTATGTTCCAAGTTTATCCTTGGGGGTGTAATTAATTCCATTCTACATTCTGATTGTTCCCTTGGGAGTGCCAGTAACTCCAATCTGTATTTCAAGTTATTCCTTGAGGGTGTCTAACTCCAATCCGTGGTTCTGGTTATTCTGTTTCCTTGCTGTGTTTCTGAAGGAGACTGTAAGTGTATGTTACTTAAGTTATTGCACAATCATTGTTTGAGAGCCCTGTAGTGTATTGATGGTAATCGCCTCCTCTTGTTGTTTCCAGTGCAATGTGTCTTTGCAAAATCAGAAGTCTTCTGCACACATCTACCTAGCAGACTCAGAGGGTCTTCAGTGAATGCTGTGCCCCACAGTTGCTCACCGGAACCATACCCGAAGTCTCTCTGTTTTTATTTTGTACCAACCCCTCTTACCCACTAGGATGCGCTTTGTTTAGGGAGAAGCTATTCCTTCAATGGGCCCAGCCCTGTGGGGACAGGAGGTCCAGCATCAGTTCCAGTATTGTCTCCAGTTTTGGAACCAGGTAAGTGCATGACACTCCTTGGTCACTCCCAAGCAGTTCTGGTGCAGCTTTCACTCAATGAGTTTGGTGTCTGTCTGAATGGTAGATGGAAGGAATGTTTGAATTAATCTCTGCCACTGGCAATTACTCAGGTGGCATCCCAGGCCATTGTTTTTTTGCACACCATACCACTTCAGTTTTGACCCAGCCTTTTGTAAATCAGTCTTGACCCTGCTCGAATGGGAACAGTCCAGCCCGAACTACCAGGATAGGTCCTCGCTTAACCTGAATACAAGTAACTTGGGGCTGGTTTTGGACTATTTAGGGCCCATCAGCCAAGTTTATCTTGATTCCAGTAACACAATGTGCACAGGACCCATGTCTGGGCATACCCGTTAGATTTAGGGCGACACACCAATGAGTTTGTTACCTTCCTGACTGGCAAGACAAAAGACCGTCCTATTCAGGGTCACAGCTAATGTAGGCTTGTGGCAGCCAAGGAACCTTTTAAGAAAATTAGGTTTCAGGGAACTGCCCAAATGGTCTTCCTGCTAGGGGAACAAAAGCACTTTCCCACACCCAGGCCATTGTGTCTGCTCTTGGTACAGTTTGTACACCTCATCATGGCTTTTAACCAGGTGGGTGACGGATGTAGGCTAATGTATATTAGCCTTTTGGAGCTTCAGGATGGAAACAGTAATTTTGTAAAATGTCCCTTATCCTCAATATATATCAGAAAGTCAACTTCACCATTAAGTTGGACTTTTAATAAAAATAAATTTATAGGATAAGCATTTTTCTAGCTGGATCCTAGCCTGAGATAGCAGAATAAACATCTATGATTGCTTCTCAGTATTTTTCTATAGGCCGGTCAGTCTTTCTACAGTGAAAGTAACTTTTGTTTGCTAGTCACCGCATGGACATATTGACGTTACATTTTACCAAGTCTTACTTTTAAATACCATGCACATTGCCCCGTGGGATAGAAAGCCTACCTAGGGGGGATTTATTAATGTTGATAAGAGAGAGTTTTACCTCTCAAGGGGGCAATTTTGACATTCAATGCTGCAGTTTTACAACTGCAGCAGCAAGGCTACACTGGGAGGCTTAGAGTCATGTTTCCCCTGTCACTCTAGTGTATGCTACAGTAGTGCTGCAGGCTATGGGTGACATATAACTTTCCATGCCCTGGTTGTATTTTGAGACAACATATTCTGTGGCCTTAAAGGAAGTTAAATATGGGAACCAGGGATTAGCCTCTTGCAGTGTCTAATATACAGCAATACAATTGAGCATAAAATGGGGGTCAACATACAAAAAAGAGGCATTTTCTCACACTTTCCCTATGAACCAGGGACTATTTCACAATATTTGATGTGAAATACCTGATCTATAGTCCTGAGGAAGGTGCCTGAACCTTAAAATGCAACATTCGAGCACTAAAACATGTTAAAATCGAAGCAAAGTCTGTTGCTCGACCCTCCCAGTTTTTAACCTTGGGGTAGGGAGACACCAATAAAAATCTTTTTTTACACACCCACATATAATTTCTGACAGTTTATCAGAGGGAGAATATAAAACAACATAAGGGATGTAATCTCACCTAAACTAGGTAGCCTATAACTAGGAGACTATACAACCAGTGAACAGTAGTATTCAAGGATTCTTCTCAGTGCTAGATTTGGAATCCAGTTTTGAAACGCAAAGTAGGTGAGGCTTCGTCATCCTATGTGTGTACATGAATATATGTTAATTCCGGAAGAGGTCTGGCCAGTGGCATGGCAAGGGGGGCGGTCGGCATGGGTTTTGGGGGTGGCGGACCCACCCTGCTCTTACTTGTGGCTGTTGCGGGTTGGCAAAAGCAGGGACCTTCGCCACCCCCTGCTCTTACCTGCAGCCGTTGCTGGGCAGCAAACGCCATGGGTGGCAAAATGTCTAGCTACGCCACTGGGTCTGGCTGCTTCTGAATGTTTATGTACACAGCTAGTACAGCAGTCCTTTAACTTCTCTCGCTCTCACAGAAATGTTTTAGTTACTTGTGTCAAACCTGTCTTATATGTGGGCGAGAGTCATATAATGTTCTTCCTGCTACTACCACGTGTCCATTTGTTATTCTATGTGCTAGGGAAGATTTTGCAGCTGCTGTACATGTTGTCCCTCTGTTGAGTTGTGAAGCTGTGTATAAAACTTTCCACGACACACACGACAAAAAGATTTCCATTGCCAAAGCGTATTTTAATGTGTGAAACTCCCCTACCCTTTCACCCCGCCCCTGCCCCACTGTCCCACAGCGTTATTCGTGCAAGTCGCCACTGTTAATATGTATTGTAATGTTTAACATTTGGCAATATTCTTCCATTCAATTTATGTGGCCCGCACCACCCTGTCCACCTTTGTAAGGGGTGTCTCGCTCAGCACACATGTTTGCAGAATAACTAAGGAAGCTCATGACCCCTGTGACATTGGTGCATGTCAGGGTCAGATTGGTAAGGTGGGCACTCGGGCAACAGGCGAGGGGCCGGCATCCAAGTTTCAGCTGTGGGCAGTTTTTTTGGGCAGCCTAGGGGGTCCGATTTGGGCAGTGTCTGCGTTGTACGGATGCCGCCAGTGGGTGCCTGAGTGGCCTTTCCGGAGGCAGATGGGCCTCCTTTACCTCCCTTTTACCAACAGGCCAGAGGTGTCACTCCCTTTCTCGCGCTGGGCCAGCTCATTAGTGTATGCAGATTGAGCTGGGCAGAGGGCCTGAGCAGAAGTGGTCTCACTTGTTTTCAGCTGTGTTTCACCAGTGTTAACTAATACCTGCATTTATTTTTATCTAAGTGAAGTTAAGAAAACATGCCTCTGTCAGCCCCCCTTTCATAAAACTTCGCCGAAGCAGTACATAAACGTAATATGCAAATATGGGCCACTTTTATTTAGCTATTTTTTACCCCAATCCAACCCTGGTGCATGCAGTAACCTTCAGAATTGTAATGTCCTCTTCAAGACTCTTCAAGACAATAGGATTTCTATGCCCATTAGTCTTTATTTCAAACTTATTATTTCATCAAAGCAGAGCGTGGAAAAATAACTAGTCATTAGCGCGGCTCTTCAGAATAAATCAGATATATTGCTTGACCCTCCTGGCTTCATTATTTCTAATTTGCTTCACTCCAATGGCCGACAACAGAAAACATCTGCGAATCAAAACAATTTCTGCATCGCCAAAGAAAGCCAGTAAGCAGGTTACAAATGTTCCTATTTCTGAAAAAGTACATTACCTGTAGCCTTGGCGCGCTTATGCAGCAGCTGGTTTTCAATATAATTCCCTTTATAGGAAATATCGTTAAAGTTAGTAAATATTTCCTTATTCATAAACTTTTTTTATTCCAGCAATGCCCTGCAGCACCCCTGCCTGTCCCGTATGTTTTGCAGCTTGTCAGCACTGTGGATCCACTGAAATGGAAAATCTATAATTGAATTCTAAAAAATATAATTTCTCTTTCTCTGATGCACCTGTCGCCCTACACTCCATTAGCAGACTATTTCAAGAGCAGCAGTAGCTTCTCCTGCTCACCGAAGCGAAGACTTACATATCAAAACAAAACGGCATGAGCCTCTTATGAGAATTACCTTGCTCACGTTATTTAAATGCCATGGAGCGATGAACACGCTCACTAGTCATCCGTTTGACTAGCTGCCGCCATCTTACCTCCCCTCTCCCGGTGTCTTACACTCTGCGGTGCACAGAAAGGCCAGTCTGCGCATCTGCAATTTACCACTCACTCCTTCCGCCATAAAAATATCGATGGGTGAGAAACCACACTGGTGCCAACGAAAGTAAAGGTTGCGTCCAAAAAGCCCGGAAAAGACCACTACAGGCTGTAATGTCTTACGGTCTAGTTGCCCAAAAGACCATCCCACTGCATCCGCGGGCCAGGCGTGGCCTGCGGGGTTACAAATAAAAGGAGCCGCCCGCTCGGGGGCGCGGTCTCCAAACGGACTGGCTGTTGTGGGCTGAGTGTGTTCGCCGGCTCCGCGAGTCGGGCCCATTAACATTCCCGAGCCCCGAAATAGGCCGCGTTACACAGGCCATTCTAACAAGCCACCTTAAATGTGTCTTCAGGATGCGCGTTTGGAGCTTAACTGGTGAAACCACGCTCTGCTTTGTAAGACTAGGGGCATATCATCAAGCCCCGGAGATAAAATTATCGCCGCTTTAGCGTCCGTATTCGGACGGAAACCGGCGATAATTTTATCGCCTAATCAGCAAGGTCACGCTATCGCGTGAATCCTTGCATTATCGCCCTTTCCCCCCAACGCCCATCTTTGCATCTCTAATGAGATGCAAAGTGGGCGTTCCTGCCCTGACATAAGCGACATTTCTCTAATTGTCAATGAGCACGTTAATCTGCAGAGCGACAAGCAAAGTAGCGATAAACTCTGTTATCGCTACTTTCCTTACGCCTGCTTCAAGACTGACTTAGCCATGATATCCTATGTAAGGTGGCTATCATGGCTAAGTATGCGTTGCCCTATCAGCAAGCTTTCGCCAAACCTTGTGCGATTATCGCTGTATTTCCAGCGATAATAGCACAATTGGCAGCTTGCGCTCTGAATTTTATCGCTTTGGACATAAGCGTTGCTGATAGTATGCTATCTCCGCGATAAAATTCAGAGTTGGCCGGCGATAATTATCCTCGCGCTTAGAGCGCTGAGCGATAATTATCGCATGGCCTTGATGACATGCCCCTCGATAGTTTACTACACAGAAGAGAACAAATATCTCCATTATCATAAACGAACATCCTGCTCCTATTGATGCAACCGACAGAAGAATTTACAACGATTCGGTATCCAATTGGTTGATACTCAATCTAGAGTGCTTGATTTGATATTCAAATGACAGGTGGAGCAATAGCAATTGTGGCCTTCAAGATCACTTTGATGATCATCGTGATGAAGTGAAATAAGTAACTTGGTGATGCTTTCATTGGTTTAGAGCCGTCACCATCCAATGGCAGGGCTAGAATCTGCTTATTGATCTGTCAGTCTTGTGGTGTGGATGGAAACCTGCAACTCATTTGTGGACTCAGTTGTATTTTTCTTCAGTGCAGGGGATTTCCCATGTACTTCAGTCCAACTCTCAGTTATTTCTTACTCTTACAAGTCTGGTCTTTGCAGCTCACAACAGCTGGTCCTTGTAGTTAACATGTCACCTCCTCAGCGATCCTGACGTAGACCAGCTCCGGAGCTGGTCTACGTCAGGATCGCTGTTTGGCAGACAATCGTCACCCCTGCAAGGGCCCTTACAAAAGGAGAGCAATACTGATTGCAATGGTATGACCCACGAAAAAAAGAAAAAAGAAATAAGAAAAGAAGACAGGGAAGAGTAGGAAGGACTCGTACAAAACCAGATATGACATGCTAACATGAAGGTTGAGGTCCCTCACTGCGCCCTTCTGAGAAAAGACCCAGAATACTACCGCGTGACAAATCTATGTCTCTGACTTTGAAGATTTAGTTTCAGTTCTTCCCAGTACCAGACAGACCAGGACAACAGCAGTGACTGCATGAAAATAACAATAGAAAGCAACTGACACAACCACAATACCGATATACAACAGAAAATCTATTCCCCCATCCCTGCCCGTGACAGAATCACGTAGTAACAGGTCTTGAGGAAGATGGCATTCAAAGAAGTCTAAGCCATCGAAACGTGCGTCGGCCAGTTTGCATGATACACCCCAGCGGTCAGCACAGCATCCGAGGGTTGAGCGGCTCACCCCTGTTTGGCTTGTTCTGTGCATGCTGGTTGGTTCTGGGGTAGGCAGTATGTATGTTATGTATGAGAGTGATATGTATGTGGCATGTTTAGAGGTGTAAATGGTGTGGGGATTTCTTCTGAATCAATGTGAAGAATTGAATGTTTTACAAAAAAGTTTTCTCTCTTCTTTTTCCCTCTTCTTTGTACCAATTTTGGTTTTCTAATGCTAAAATATATGTAAAAATTTGTTATACATCCTTGTACAGTGGAAATAGTTATGTAAATATACAAAGGAGAAATAACCTTATTTGTATGTTCTTTTTAAAAAAAAGATGAACTTTATTCATAAGTGAAAATAATGAAAGAAACTAAAAAATAAATAAAACAAAATATTAAATATATACACGAGGTTGTTGTACTTCTTCCATGGGAACCCACAAAAATTAAAAGTAATCTAGGTCTAGAGGGATACTGTATACTATAGGTTGTTGCTTCTTGTTCCCCCTGTTCCCTGACCTTAAATCAATTTAGTAGGGGGTCACCTTTTTCCATTTACCTGCTGTGATATTGACAGTGGCCTCCAGGACTCTGGAGAGATGGCGGATGGCTTGGCTGTTTGCTATCGGCCCCCAGATGGGGAGGAGACCCTTCATTGCATCCAGGAACTGTTGAGAGTTAGTGTCTGTTTGATCGCTCACATGGTCGCTGCGGCGAGTGCGGTGATACAGTGGAGAAGCAAGGTAGACAGGTGGCAAGAGAAACGCTATGTAACATGTGCCCCCGCAATTCTTGTGAAGCCAGGTGTATGCTTTTGTTCCGCACACAAAGTAGGTGTTTGGGGAGGTGACAAGGGGAGGAGGAGAGGTCGCATTCAGAGTGGTTGTTATGGTGCAAGAGCTGTCCCTAACGTACTCGGTGCCCTGGCCTTTTATGCACACAAGCCCAGGAATGTGAACAGTTGATAGCGGCAGTGTTCGTTTTGCAGGCGTTTTCTTTTTAAAGTTAGTGAACCGAAGGTGGTCAGTAGTGTTGAAGATCAGCATTTCCTCTTTTTCTTCTTCAGACATTCTGATGGAACGGTTAGTCGGGCAGAAGGAATTTATTGTGTTCCCTGTTCTGTTTCGCCAGAATTCATCTTGGAATTGTTGGATCACAGCATCGTTCATATTGCTAGTCTGGTGGGCGTCTATGATGAGCATCATCCAGGCAGTACAGGAAGCGTGCACAGAGTAGGGATATGGAAGGAAAGACATGGTGTGCTCCATAGAGTGAGGCAGGAGACCACATACCCAACAGTTCGTTTTGTTCAACGCCATATTGTGTTGATGCAGCATTTGGATGAAAGTGTTGTTCCAAAAGTCTTGTCTTCGGTTCTGGAGGTGAGGTGACAGTGACAGATGCGAATGTTCAGGGGGAGTAGCGCTGGTGGGAAGTATAGTACTTTTGGCCGGTGCTTTCTCTTCTATGACCCAGATGGTGACAGCGAGTAGGATAGTGAGGAGGAGGAACATTGTCAGGATTACGTATTTTTGATTGTATAGTCTCTTGTATAACGCTCTTCTGTCTGGAAGTCATGCTGTTTTGTTGCTGTTCATAGTCAGTCCATGCGTGGGCGGAGGTTGTATCTTTGTTTAGTTGGTACGGTGTGGTCATCGAACAATTTGAGTTCAGGTTCTTGGAGGCAGAACACAGGATGGTGTCCCGTTAGTACTTCTATGTATGTTTTCAAGGTGAGGTCGGTTTGACTGATGTTGGGGACCCACCGACAGTGTACAGCGTGAATCCAGGATTTCTTGCCTTCCACTCGCAGGGCCGTCCTCGTGGTAAGAAGGACTAGTAGGGGGCCTCTCCACCGGGGTTCCAACATCTTCTGGCGGGCGAATTTTTTTACGAGGACGTATTCCCGGGGAGGATGGTGTGCCCTGGCCCAGTGGATCGATCTGGCAAGGCTTCCTGGACCTGTTGATGAATGGAGGACAAGGTTTGTGTAAGTACAGACAAGTAATCACTCAGTAGTACACAAGGGGTGTCGGACAGTGTGATAGCGGGAGGTGCACCCCAGATGTTCATAGGTCGTCCAAAGACTACCTCGTAGGGGGTTAGTGAGGTGCGTGAATGTGGGACAGATCTGATGGCTAAGAGGGCTAGGCTTAACGCATCGGGCCATCTGAGTCCCGTAATTTCCACTATTTTAGCAAGCTTGGATTTGATTGTGGAATTGTATCTTTCCACAAGGCCTGCCGACTGGGGGTGGAAGACAGCGTGAAATATTTGTCGTATTCCCAATCCAGCTAAGGTGTGTTTGACTACCTCCCCAATAAAATGACTCCCCCTGTCACTCCAAAGGACTCTGCAGAGGCCGTAGCGAGAGAAGAACTCTTTTAATAGTATTTTGGCAGTAGTCAAGGCGGTGTTGTCTTTGACAGGGTAGGCCTCCACCCACTTGCTGAACGCTCAAACAACCACCAAAACGTATTTAAGGTTGTTGCATGGTTCCATCTGGATGTAGTCCATTTGTAGGACTTCAAAGGGTGAAGTTCGGATAGCGTATCCTGCCCGTGGCACCCGGGTCCCTTTTCCCACATTGTAGCGGAGGCAGACCAAACATTGTTGGACCAGCCTGGTGGCAATGGATCGGAGTTGGTCTTTGTCCCATACACATTGCAATATTTTTGTCATGGTGGCAGCGTTTGTGTGGGCTGGTAAATGAGTCATGTTCAACATTGGGAGGAGGTAGGCATTTGGTAGTTTCCAGAGTTTCGTGTCCCTTGACCGCCAACAGTTTTCTTCGTCCATCATGCCCTCCTTTTCCCATTGTTGAAGTTCTTCCGAAGTGGCAGTGGACTGGATGTCCCTATTTGTTATCTAACGTTGTGCCGTTTTTCTGCCTGGGACTTCACTACGTACATAGGGGTGTGTGTCCTTTCTTGTGCAGTGACTCTGGCTGTTTTGTCTGCAAAGTCGTTCCCTAAACCTATCTCATCTGTGATCTTTTTATGTGCGTTACATTTTACAATAGCTAGTGTCCAAGGTAGTGTCAGGTACCTGAAGTAGTGCAGTAACTAGGTCACCATGTTGAATGGGTGTGCCATGTGATGTCAGGAACCCTCTCTCCCTCCAAAGGATACCAAAATTGTGAGCCACCCCGAACGCATATAACGCTGTCTGTGAAAATGGTGACAGCAAGATCCTGACTGAGGAGGCAAGCGTGTGTGAGGACTATGAGTTCTGCGGCCTGGGCTGATTTCTGAGGTATGCGTGCAGTTTCGACAATGTTGTTGTTGGTGGTGACGGCATAGGCAGCGGATGTGGTGCCATTTGGTAGTTTATTACAAGACCCATCCACCCAGAGTTGTCCATCCTGTTCTGTTAGAGGGGTACCTCTCAAGTCTACTCACCCCTTTGTCTGTTCCTCCGTTCGAAAAAGGCAGTCGTGTGGAGTGTCTATGGAGTCTGGTGTGAGAAGGAGTGTCACAGGGTTCAGTGTTGTGCATCGTTTCAACGTGATGTGAGGTGCTAGTAGCGTGAGTTTGTATCCAGTCAGTCGTGCGCTGGTGAGGTGCTGTGTCTTTGTCTGATTTAGTAGTATATCGACTGCATGGGGGACTAGTAGTGAGTTTGGATCCCAGAATAATGCCCTCACTCTGTCGTATAGAGACAGCCGCGGCTGCGACTGCTCTGAGGCAAGATGGCAGGTCTTGGGCCACGGGGTCAAGGGTGGCTGAAAAGTAAGCACACGGACGTTGTTTGGTGCCATGAATTTGGGTCAGGACCGAGAGGGCACATCCGGAGCGTTCGTGGGTGTAGAGGCAGAAAGGTTTAGAATAGTCCAGTGTGCCTAGTACAGGTGCAGAGCAGAGAGCATGGCGTAGGTTTTGGAAAGCTTGGGTGTGCTCATGTGTACAAGGGAGAGGCGTGGGTGTATCTTTTATGAGTAGGGCAAGAAGTGGTTTTACTATGAGAGAAAAGTTCGGTATCCATTGGCGACAAAAAGAAGTGAGGCAAATTAATGCTCGAACAGCCCTTTGGGTGGTGGGAGAAGAGAGGCGTAGTATTGTTTGGATGCGGTCGGGTGTGAGTATACGTCCCTCCTTAGACAGCAGATGGCCTAGGTGGGTCACCTGCTATCTACAGTACTGTAGTTTACTTTTGGACACCTTATGGCCCTGTGATGCCAGAAAGTGTAGTGTATTCAAAGAGACAGTGCGGGCCAGGGCCGGAGTGTCTGCAGCCAAAAGGATGTCATTGACGTATTGGATGAGAACAGCGCCGGGTGGTAACTGTATCTGATCAAGTTGTTGTTTCAGGGCTTGACTGTAGATACTAGGGCCCTCGGTGTACCCCTGGGGAGCACGGCAGAACCTGTATGATCTGTTTCTTAAAGTAAAACCAAAAAGATAACATGAGTCAGGATGTATTGGTATGGAGAAAAAGGCATTCTTTAGGTCTATTACTGTAAAAGTGTTTGCAGTTGAGGGGATCATTGTCAATATGGTTGTTATGTCCGCGACCACAGAATATTGTGGGACCACTATTTTGTTGATTGCTCGGAGGTTGATTACAAAATGGTATATCTTTTCTGAAGTAGATGTTCGTTTCAAAACTGGCAGGATAGGGCGGTTACAGATGTTAGACTGGACTTCTTCAACAACGCCCGCTATAATCATATCCTGTACTATAGTCATGAGAGCTTTTTCGCCATCTGCAGATATGTTATACTGGGGAAGGCGTGGTAGTGGACATTTGGTTTTACTGCTATTTGAACAGGGTCCATGACAATTTCCCCTACGTCGGTATCCGTAACAGCCCACAGGGTGTCCGGAAGTTGAGACAGATCTTGTTGTTCAGAATTGGTTAGGCTGAAAATGCGGGATTCTTGGTCATGGGTGCAATCATTGTCGAAAAATATGACTCAGACATTTTGGGGGGAGCAACAAATGGTGGCTCCATCATATTTTAAGAGATCAATGCCCATCAGATTGTCCGGACAGTTTGGTGATAATAGAAAGGAAGCCATTACTGTATTTACTAGTATGTTTAGTGGTACTTTAGTAGAGAGGGGTTTGGTGGAGGGCATTCCGTCAAATCCTACAGATGTGACCGATAAGCCAGACAGGGGTGCCCTAGGAATCAGTTCATGGGAAAGGGCGCTTCTAGAGGCCCCTGTGTCGACCAAAAATTTACCCCGAGTTCCACCCACTGAAGCCGTGATATAGGGGCCTGATTGATCAACTATAAGTTCCACTGGTTCCTTCCCCCGTCCTTGGCTGTCTCATGCATATTCGTTATCGCGGTAGTGATCGTCGCTAAAGTCGTGGGCGAGAGTTGTCTATTGTTCTCGAAGATGTTGGGGTGTCGCTCATTTGGGTGTGGAGCTCTCCCCCTTCCCCTATTCTGTCCTCTTCCTCTTCCCAAGCCGCTTTGCTGCAGAAGGAGACAATCTGCGTGCCAATGACCCATCTGTCTACAATACGCGCATTCGTCTAGGGATAGTTGGCGGGGAGTTGAGTGCATCCTAGTAGTGGTAGATTGGTTCAAGTGTGGCTGATCCCTATTTATGTCTCCTCCTCTAGTATTTATTTGAGCTAGCATTACTTTCTCTTTTAATTCTTTCTTCTTTTTATCTTTCGCCTCTTCTACTTTGTTCTGTAGGTGCTCATAATATTGGGCCATTGTCAGTATTTGTGCTAGGGTGGATGCTGGCCACGTACTCTCGCTACTCTGTAATTTGGTGGAAATAGGCGGTAATATTCCTTTAACAAAGGTTTGAACTAGCAAATGTCGACCTGTCTCTGTCATCGAGTCCTGTCCGCTATAGTCAATGAATACCTGACTGAGTCGAGAAAAATAGTCAGATGTAGTCTCATCGGTTTTCTGTCTGCAAGCAGTGATGACTGTCCAGTCTACCTTCCTGGCCGGAATTGTCATTTTCAGCTTCTTTACTATGTGGCTTGGCAAGGCTAGGATAGCGTCTGTAGGTTTCTCACCTGGTTTTCTGTCGCTATCCATGCTCATCAACTCCTCCTACTTATGCCCAAATGTGGCTATGTCATCCATCTTTCTTATGGGTCTCCATATGTCGGTGGGCAGTATTAACCCAAAAAATTGGTCTATGTCTGTCAATGTCATCGTATAAGTGGAAATAACTGTGTCCAGTCCTTCATAAAACCCAGTGGGGTTCTTCCGAGGGTCAGGCAAGTCTTTGTTAAAAGCCAGGACATCGGCTCGGAGCCATGGGGTATATACCCAGTTATATAATGTTCTACACTTCGCATCTGGGCTATCTACTCCCTCTGCATTCCCTTGTCCATGGGCAGGGACAAAAACTGGGGCAGCTTTTCTGATGGGTGCCATGCGGGATCCCTCTGTACCTTCCGCTAACGGTAGCTTCTCTTCCTCTTCCTCACTCCTTCTTAACCCTTCCATCGTTTGTAGTATTAATGTTAATAACTCATGGTCCTCCTCAACACTTTCTCGTCCTTCTGTCAAATTACGGTATAACCCTCAAACATACTCTTCTGGAGTTACTCCATGATGTTTCTAATACAGGGAGAAGGAAAATACCCTTTTTGGGGTTGGGTATAAGCCTCATAAATGGAGCGGATCTGGCTGGCAGTGGAACGATCGGTCAAGCAAGTATGGGCTAGGTTCTCGGGGCATGTTTCTCTGTTTGGTTGAGGCGGGCAATTTGGGACGGGGCAGAGGTCGTGTGTCTGGGGTCAATCTGGACAGGAGGGGTAATAGGATCAGGTGGTGGGGACAGAGCATCCTGAGGGGGTGTACGTTTGTCTCTTGACGAGAGGGTATGAGGGAGGTGAGGGACATGCTATGGAGGGGGCAACGGGAGGAGGAGGAGTTCTTCGTGGGGGTCTGTTCGCACTAAGGGCGCATGGCGTACAAAATACTGGCCAGATGCATTTAGTCTATACTCCCTGTCCGCACAGGCTGCGCTAGATGCGGCCTTTTCTTGCTGCAAAGTTGCTAGTATCTGCCTAACATTCTTTTGAGCTTCTTTTTGTGTCTTTGCCTGGGCTTTCTTACTTTCTCGCTCCCTCCTTTTTCCATTGGCCTAAGGCGTCGAACATGGCTTGTCGCGACCTCCGTTGGTAGAGTTGTGTCGAAAGAGCCGTACATGGGCCACTGAGTTTCTTTATCTTTAGACGTGTATTTATGCCACAATGAATGAAACATTATGGGAGAAATACCGTATTTTACATACATCTCTTTAATCGGCGTTCCTTCTGGAGGAGCCGGCTGACTTTCTTCTAGTGTTTGAGACCGAGAGGTGCAACAACAACACCACCGTACAAACTTACTAAATGCGGGCATGTTTTTCTAGTTTCTAAAAAATGTTTCTACAAATTTCAGAAAATTGGACAAATAGTCCACTTACCCGCTTAACTTTCGTTATTTGCAAATATCGAAATACCAAGTCTGGATAACCAAAATACAAAAAAGGTTTCATCAACAACCTCATCAAGCGGATTTACCAAGTACGGGCATGTTTTTTTTTTATGTTATCTCAAATAATATCTCTACAAATTTCAAAGGTCGGACAAAAAGTCCACACTACCAGTTTATCTTCAATCTTGGTAAAGAGTGAAATCAAACAAAACCAAGCACAAACAAAAAGGTGTCGCAAATCAGCGACCCTACCAGAATCCTTTGTCGCGTTCTCCAGGTGGTCTCTCGACTACAAAATTGTCCAAGTCTATTGGGGGCCCCAGTCAGGACCTTCTCTACTTGCGGGGGTCTCCTCGGATGCGGTGAAGGTCAGGTGGTGGCAACGCAGACGAGGGTCTCTTGGCGTAGGTCGACTCCACCACCGTCCGTTCGAATTTTCTCATCGGGACCCCACAACCGAGCAGCCGCGTCACTGAAGGGGCCCCACGTTTGGGCACCAATTGTGGATTTGGGGGTCTTTTTAGAGCCCACCCAAAGGTGCAGGGTCCCCCTTCATCCACTGGGTTCAGGATACAAATGGAGACCAACACAGGAGCACGAGAGAAAGGGTATTTATTGTATTTCTCATGAGAGAGAGTGCATCAACGACAGACACTCAAAACTGTCTGGGGAGGCAATCTGCGGAATGTTCTTACTTTACGTCTTATGTACCCTTTATCCTGCCCCAAGCATGTAAGGGAGTTGTACCAATAATACTTTATTATGTTCATAAACAATGGTCAATCTGGTGGATCAGCAGGTGAGTAGCCTTTGGGGGTTTTACTTTTCGCAGGACATGGGCAAAATATTATAATTACATGGTACACAGAGGTCAATTTGATAAGTTCGTAGGTGGTAGCTGTGGGCTTCTGCAGGGCATAGTATGATTGCACAACAAGCCGGAGCCGATCCGATATGTCCACAGGTGGCGGTTACCGGGCGCCTGCAGGGCAGAGGACACAGGATGGGGACGACAAGCATCTGAGGAAACTCCCTGCCCGACTGGTCGAACATGTGCTGGGCAGTTCCAGGCAGGTCAGAGTGCGTACAAGGTGTGGATGTTCGTGCAGGGGTGAGGCGAGTCAGGAATGTGACCCCAGAGTGTTCGTGGCACAAAAAGGGCAGATGAAACGCGGGCAGGCAAGTGGCAAGACAGCGGCAAATGGTAACACAGAGTACAAAATGGCGGAGCGAGTGTCAAGGCAAAAAGAAGGTATTTTCCACACTTCACCTTTGGGTAGAGCAAAGGGTGGCTTACTCACTCTAGTCTCCCTTAAAATCCCTTGTACCTCCGCCCTGGTGGATACAGGCTCATGCAATCTGTTGGCAGTTGATCTGGTTTTTAAAAACACCTTGCCCTTGTTGGCAGATAATTTTTAAAATTCATTTGTGAGGCGAGAACCATAAAAATATTTAAGTTCCTTAAATTGCTTCTTGGAACACTAAGGGGTAAAACAGACCTTAAAGGAGTGGAAGGTGCACCAGGAAAAGAGTCCAAATGCTAATGCTGGGTTTTCCAGCCTTGATCCGGTTATTATACCTTTGCGCTTTAATCTCGATAGTTCAACTGTGAAGTATTAAAACTGACTGCTATAACTGACCATTTCTGCCCCGATAATCTGACTGTGGGGCTCCGAGTAGTAACCAGGTTATTATACCTATGTGATTTAAATTCGACAGGACCGCTGCTTACTACTGCCCTGAAGAAGATCTTTTGTAAAGAATGAAACACGTTGGCTGATGTTTGACTGCATGTTTTACTACAAGAAATAAATGAAACTTAAAGGACTTGCCTATTAGCGTTTGGACTCTTTCCTGGTGCATCTTCTATTCCTTTAAAATGCATTGTCTGGTTTCCAGTGGAGCCTAATTGCAGCAGACTTCGGAAGTGCATGCACAGGACACTTATATCTATGGAACTGGGGTTGAGGTGCTGAACTAAGAGTCAGCCGTAGTCTTT
The DNA here is from genome assembly GCF_964204655.1 of Triturus cristatus. Lineage (NCBI taxonomy): Eukaryota > Metazoa > Chordata > Amphibia > Caudata > Salamandridae > Triturus > Triturus cristatus. The sequence goes on from NC_140582.1 coordinate 243,489,280, forward strand.
GGAGTGGGTAAAACAGACCTCACCGTTTTATTTTTTATTTTAGGTGATTTAAATATCCATCAGCATCAACGATGTGTTCTAGAAAATGGGTTTGCAGTGGCAACACCCATCAAACACATTTTGAACATACTATGCAGGGTGACCTGCTAAAGGATATCATGGCCAGCAGTAATCTGTTCTGCTTTGAGCAGACGGGGAAAAATGTAGTTAACCCATCATTCACGGGTAGGGGTAGTTATTCTATTATTGATTTCCTTATGTTATCAGTACCATTGGCCTCTCAAGTCAAGAGTATGAGGGCTGAATGGAATGACTTTAGTGACCACAATCCCATAAGTTTGGACTGGGCCTAAGAATTAGACTCACCAGGAAATCAAGGATTGGGACACTTAAACTTTGATAGCATTCCAAAAGACCGGACACAGAGATTAAAATGAGACTGGGTGATCCAGGAAGATTTCCAAGAGAATCTTTATTCTGCTAATGCCACGGATCTTGCCTTGTGTACGGAAAAAGCCACATGGGATGACGAGGTCTTGCTTGCGTTTAATAGGCTATGTGGACAGATTTCAGCTAATCTGACGATCCGGGTAAGAAAAGGCAAACAAGGGGGAGGAGAAGTCTTTCAATGGTAACTGCTCCAAAACACATTGAGACCTGTTGGTTGCCTTGAAACAAACTTCAAAAGATAAGACCAAAATTCAGGAATGTCGTAAAGCATATAAGTTAGCTATAGCAACAGGCAAATAAGAAATCAAGTCTCAAGCCTGGCATGAGTTGCTGCAGTCTAGTATCCTCCAAGACACTGCACAATTCTGGGAAATAGTGAATAGACCTTTCTTCTCAGGTACAGGAAACACTAGGCTGGATTGCAACATCAGATGACCTATAGTAGGGTTTAGGGGGAGGTCAGAAACACCATCAGGGAGCCTGGAAAAGACCATCCTCCCCTGACCTTTAGTGAAGGGGAGGTTTGTGAGGCCATTTTAGCTGCAACGGGGGAAAGCACCAAGCCCAGACGGGGTCCGTGCTGATCTCTACAAGACTGACCCTGTAACCTGGTCTAAAAGTTTGGCATGGGTTTTTAATGCAGCATGTAAGAAGGTCTTTCTACATCCTGTTCTAAATCGATTATAGTATCTATTTATAAAAAGGGGTAGAGGGATGACTCTCAATGCTACCACCCCATCTCCCTTTTAGAGTCAACTGTCAAAATGATGGGGATGTTTATGCGGCCAGAATGAGTTCCGGGCTTGATAATAACAATGTAATTTCTGATCTACAATATTGCTTTAGGCAGGGGAGAGGGACGTTAGACCAGTGCATAAACCTTGAATTGATAGTTGGCAAATACACCAAAGCCAAGGGGGGAGGGCTGTAGCTGGCCTTTATGGACCTCACCTTTGACTGAGTAAACAGATCTAAGCTCTGGCCTTTACTTCTCAAACTGGGAGTAGAGCGTGTTCTAGTGGCTTTTTTTACATTGTCTTCACTTCAATCTCTCGGCCTCAGTACGGTATAATGAGATGGCAGTTTATCTGCGTATCTGGGCATCCAAAGGGATGTTAGACAGGGTTGCGTTCTTGCCCCTCTGTTATTCACCCTCTAAATTAATCAGTTGGGTGCCTCACTTATGGCCATCTGCAGGGACACAGCACATGGTAGGGAACAAGCCAATCCTGGCACTATTGTATGGTCCTAATAACAAGGTCCTCAGTGGGCCTTCAACATTTATTGAATGCCTTTGTCGGCTTTATGGAATATTTGGACCTCTTGAGCAACTTCTCTAAATGGCATACTGAGGTGACTGGGCAAAGGAAGATGGGCGGGAATAAATTCTATGGTAATTGGGTTGAGTTGACTAAAGCTTCGATCTTCCGATATATGGGTGTACTCTTGGATGAGCGGAGATCCTGGATCACTCAGAAAACCTTTAAAAAGAGCGCCCTATTGAGAGCAGTGGCAGCGACCACACATTTTTCTAGGAGATTAGGAGCAAAGCTGGTGCAGGCTGTGGTTAAGGTCTATTAAGAAAAATGCATTCCCACGGCAAGCTACTGGAGTCATGTGTGGGGTTGCAAAGACGCCAGAGAGCTCTAAATAATCAAAAACACGTTTTTGAGAAGCCTCAATCAATCAATCAATAAATCAATCAATCAAGGAATTGTAAGCGTGCTACTCACCCGTGAGGGTCTCGAGGCGCTGAGAGGGGGGGTTCCGCAGATCTGTCTAGCCAAAGAGCCAGGTCTTGAGGGTCTTCCTGAAGGTGTGGGGAGGGGGCGCGTCTGAAGTCTGCCGGTAGCTTGTTCCAGGTCTTGGCTGCAATGTGAGAGAAGGATATTCCACCTGCTCTGGCTCTGTGGATGCGCGGGGTTTCGGCCAGTGAGAGGTTTAAAGAACGGAGGTGTAGGGAGGGGGCGCGTCTGAAGTCTGCCGGTAGCTTGTTCCAGGTCTTGGCTGCAATGTGAGAGAAGGATATTCCACCTGCTCTGGCTCTGTGGATGCGCGGGGTTTCGGCCAGTGAGAGGTTTAAAGAACGGAGGTTTCTTTGGGTACGTGGAAATTGATTCTGTTGTGGAGATATTTGGGTCCGTTGTTGTGTAGGCATTTGTAGGATTGGTTGAGGATTTTGAAAGTGACTCTTTCCTCCATGGGGAGCCAGTGGAGACTTCGTAGGTGTTGACTGATGTGTTCATTTCGGGGGATGTCGAGGACGAGTCTGGTGGCGGTGTTCTGTATTGTCTGGAGTTTGCAGAGTAGGGACTTGTTGATGCCGGCGTAGTGTGCGTTTCCATAGTCCAGTCTGCTGGTGATGAGTGCATAAGTGAGTGTCTTTCTAGATTCAGGGGGGATCCACTTAAAGGTCTTGCGGAGGATGCAGAGGGTGTTCAAGCAGCTGGAGGTGACGGCATTGACCTGTTGGTTCATGGTGAGTGATGAGTCGAGTACGATGCTGAGGTTCTTGGCGTGGTGTGAGGGGGTAGGTGGGCTTCCGAGGGCGGTCGACCATCAGCTGCTGTCCCATGCAGAAGGGGTGGTACCAAGGACCAGGACTTCTGTCTTCTCGGTGTTGAGCTTCAGGCAGCTGTTGGTCATCCAGACTGTGACATCTTGCATTCCTTTCTGGTAGTTGAGTTTGGCAGTGGAGGGAATCCAAAGGTGAAAGTCATACCACAGGCCGTCACTAGAGGGAGCCAGAGAGCTGAATTGTGTGCACACCAGAACGCCATTGCCTCGAGGCGAGTGCACTGCTGCCGCAGAGGGAAGCGGAAAGCCACCGCAGTGAGAAAGGGAAGGGAAGGGAAAGGAAAGCAGGCTGCCGGTCGTGCGGCCGGCCCTCGGCTTCACACCTGTCACTCGTCTCCATCTGCCGATTCAAACGGCTTACAGGCTGGTTGCTCCCTGCCCCCCCCTCCCCTGTGGTGTGCAGTGCAGACCAGAGCGCGGGTGGCCGCCAGAACTCGCAGCCTTTGCAGCAGCGGCCGCGGGCAAAATTCGGGAACGGCCCGGTCGCGGCGGGAGCCCTCGGCAGGCAGCCAGCCGGGGGCCACGAGAGCTCTTGGTCAGCTCAGGGCCAGTCTGGAAAGCGGAGAGGATTGCAGCAAGGTCCTCTACAGCGGCAGGAGCATTCCAGAAGCCGCGGGAACACTCAGCAGCAGGAACAGTAGCAGCGAGGGCTTCCCCTGAGGCGGTGGGAGTCGCAGGAGCCACTGAGACCAGCCTGTACATCTGTGTATCTGCCGACGCGGGAGACAAGAGGTAAGAGGTGGAGGCAAGCGTGGCAGCCGTTAGAGGTCGCCGCTAAGTAAGAGCCAGAGGGTGCGGTCTGAGGGGTTGGTAGACTAGGTCTCCAGCTTGCAGCCCCCCTCGTGTGCACCGCTTGCTAACCCCCTCCATCCCCCTCCACCCCTCCGTGCCCTCAAAACAAAAAACACAGCTCAACCCAGGGGCCCACATCAGCACTAGTACTGGTATTCCCTCCCCCCCAGCACAATCAGGCACAAACAAGCCTAGCCCCAGCAAACGGCGCAAAAAGAGATGACGCTGAGGAAGACTAAATCCTGCACGGAGGATGAGGGGAAGTGAACCCTGAGAGTCTAGCACAAAGAAGGATAACCAGAAGCATAAGCACCCAAAAATCCCAGGATCTGGTCTCTGGCAATTCCCTCCCCCAAGGCCTTATCACTCAATTCTTTCAGGCCTCAAACTGCCCCTCACCTTTGGATGAAACGTCACAAGATCCCACGACCAATGCCATACCGGGGATCCCAAAGATCCACCTGGACCTAAGGGACTCTCACGCCTGCGAGTCTGCTAACTTCGAATCACCTGGGAGCCTTGATGCTTGTTTTCAGCCTGAGGCCAGGACAAAGAGCCCGATTAGGGTCACTGCCGACATTCACGATAGGCCAAATCTGGGGGCAAACGTGGATTCAGATACTGGGAGGACAAGCGAGGCTGTCGCATCCTCCTCCCCAAAGAGCACAGGCACAGGCAAGGGTCTGAATGCAATTGTGACACCTAGGGAAATACAGAGGCCAATCCCCCAAGGTACGGAGGTTCCAACAACTTCGTTCTTACTAAAATTGGAACAGACCATTGAACGAACACTTGAAACTACCCCTATTAATTTAGGAAGAGCTAAGGCCCCGAGAACTGCACAAACGGAGGGTTGGAGTCCGCTGAGTGTAACTCATCACCAAGACTTAACCGACCCAATTGATGAACCCACCACTAAAGATCTTAACTTGTCAGCAATAAGAGAAGTCCAGGACACAATGGCCAGGGCACTGCTATGGCAGTCCGCAAAGATGGAACTCCAAATCGATCTTTTGCAGTCGATAGCCCAGCATTTGGTGTGCCAAGATGATAAGCTGGCAAAGCTGGAAGTCCAACTTAACGTCCAACAAGCTCATGCCGCCAGCACCAATTCCTGTGACGTCTTAATTGATAAATGGGCAAGTTTACCTGAAGTCTTAAAAGAGATACTTGCATTAGCCAAGGGTCAGGGCGAGACAACCACGCAAGAACAAGCCGCACAAAAGCCACCACCACAGACGACAGAGCATGCCGAAACAGCAACCCTTAGCACAACGGGCAATAGCGCCTCAAAGGTTCCCCTAGTAGGGCCCCGCATTAACTTTACTTTGGCTAATAAAGGGAATGGTGACCCCGAGGTCTCGGATCTCGAGACCGTTAGTGATGACCTGTCTGTTACTACCTCTCAGGTGGAGAGGGTCGAAGGAGCATTAGCAAGTGCCAAAGCCCCGTTATCAAGGAGAGCCAAAAAAAGACTCAAAAAACAACTTAAGAAGTCCAAAGCTAGAAGCAGAAACACACCCTCGGTGGTATTAACCCTGGGCGACACTGAAACTAAACGTATCCCTAAACCACTCTTCCCCATTTTCATACCCAAGCAGGTGTCTAAAATGGACAAGTCATGTGACGCACCTCTTGTTCGCGGTGAGGCCCAAAGTCAACAAATCCCTCTCATGGAGGGTCAAACCAATGAGCCTCTCCAACAAAGGCCTTCACAGGTGGCCGTCGCCGCTCCATTAAGTGCCCCCAGCCCTTCTGGTTGGGTTCTGAAACATGAGTCTGTAACAAATCCCAAACTACAACAGGGCGCACAGCCAGTACAGTCTAGAGTGGTAGGTCTACAAACTGAGGGGCAGGGGAATCAGCAACCAGGAGTCGCACTCAAAAATTACCTAAATTTAGCATCAGACCAGGGGGAGTGGCAAGGATGTCCGAGTGTGGAAGGCCAATCAAGCATGGGGCCCAATGGGCAGCAGCCAGAACCCACTCACAAAAACCCTTTAAATTTCAGTTACCAGAGGCTAAAGCTCCAGGGAGAAGGGGTGAGTTTGTGGTCCATCACACAAAAAAAAAAACAATCCACCTATGAGCTGCAGTTAACCCCAAGGTACACAGCAAAAGGCTCATTTGACATCTTGAACAGGTCCAACATTGTCCGCCTGTTTGGCCATATTGCCTCCCTGGCCCAAATCACCTCAGAAAATATTGAGTGGGTGATATTCAAGAGACTGGAGACAGACACTCATGACGATTCCACCATAATCGGACTTGCGAGTCAGCAAGTCCAACAGGCTGTCCTTAAGGAAGCAACACTGTTCGCTGAATGGGGCATTGAAGTTGTTGCACCAAGTACACTGAAATATCCACATGTCCTGTTGCCGCAACAGGACACCCCAGAACCGTCATCCATTCTTAAAGGCATAAGGCACATCCGCCCAGAAATAGGGGCGAAATCAGGGCGGGCAAAAACCCCGCTAAAAATCAAAATCCAGCAAAATGACGGGCAACGGAGCGTGCAGCGGCATTTCCAGACATCGGATCACCTGGAGGCCACATGGAGACAGTGTCCCTAACCTAATAAACAGCCATGTAAATAACGCCTGTTCAAATCCACTTAGGGGCCTAGTCCGCGAGTTATCCATTATCTCATGGAATATTGCGGGGATGAGCAACATCTTTAGGGACATAACTACACCTGAATACCTCGCACAGGGGGACATACTGTGTATTCAGGAAACCTGGGCAAGGGCAACGACCGCCATCGGTGGCTTTTACGAACATTTTAAACCAGCGACCAAAAGGACAATCTTTGGACGCCCGTCAGGGGGCCTCTCTATCTACGTAAGTCATGCGTGCAAAATTAACACAACTGAATTAAAGTTGGGGTCTCCTGATCTTCAAGCCATCCTAATCAGTGGGTTGTCATCGGGTCGAAAATCTCGCCCCTTTCTACTAATTAATTGTTATTTCAACCCAATTAAGTATCAATCCTCCCAGGCCATGGAATCACTTATTTCAATTTTGGAAGATCTTTTAATAAATTGGAAGGACCAAGACGTAATAATCGCGGGCGACTTCAATCACAGAGGCTTGGGTTTAATTTCGGAGACTCCATCAAGCAAGAAGTCAGTCCCACTGACTGAATTTCTCGCAAATTTTAAGCTGCACTCCACCCATAGAATACAAAAAAAGACCCAACCTGAATGGACCACCATTCCGACCTTTAGAAATGTCTCTACTATAGACTACATCTTTATCAATGAAGGGCTTGCCCACAATCTTTGCAACTTCACAGTGGACGACAGAGAGGAAAGCGATCATAGGCCCCTCCGCGCCACATTCAATCTGGCGCGGGTACAAGCAGAATTACAAGCAGTTATTGGAACTACCACGGGGGAGGAACATCACAATGTGCTTAAAAGAATAAAATGGTCAACCAATCTCAGTCATAGCCTGCTAGACTATGTAGCTAGAAGGGAGGAAGAACCTAACCCAGTTCAAACTAAGAACATCATCCACCTCTGGGAAACTCTGACCTCCGACTTATTGGAACGTCTGGGCAATAACCATCATCCAAGAAGTCGCCAATTCCACTCTGATCCTCGCCGTGCAACATCGTGGTGCCTGTCACAGTGTAAGCGTGCTCTAAATAAGGCAATCAGGGCACAAAAGAAAGGCACTCATTTGTCAGGGAGATACTCCATTGCTGCTCTGCGAACAGACTATAAAAAGAAAGTCTGGGCCCACAAAAAACTGCAGACTGAACAGAATTGGTTGACTGTGTTCTCCTTAATTAAATGTAATGACAATAGCAAGCTTTGGCGTTTTATTAACAGTCTGACTCCCAGAGGAGAGCAAAAGGAAAATAGTGTTGCAGGGAAAGTGTGGGAACAGTATGCCAAGGGGCTGTATACCTGTGAGTCAAATCAGGCCACTGCAGGAAGCCGTGCGTGGTCCAAGGTGGCGGCGGAAATTATCGAACCCGAAAGAGCTACGTCAGAAGGCGTAAACTCGACCTGCACCGGATCATTCACAGAAATGGAGGTACTAAAGTGCATCAAGGCCATAAGAACTGATGGCGCTCCAGGCCCAAATGGGATTCCGGCCCAGGTTCTGAAAACCGCCTCAGCCTTTTTTGCATCCAGACTCACCCCTTTATTTAACCATTCTTTTGCCACGGCAATGTTGCCATCCTCTTGGAAAGGTTCTATTCTATTCCCCATCCATAAAAAGGGGGACCACACGAACCCGGCCAATTATAGGCTTATAGCTCTCCTCGACATAGAAGCAAAGATATACGCCCGCCTTCTTCTCAGGGATCTGGAGGATTGGGTGGACAAGAACGGCATTCTTCCGCCCACACAGACCGGCTTTAGGGCCCATAGCTCCACTCTTGACAACATCTTAGCCCTTTCCTACCTCGCGAAGAAGGCCAATACGAGGAACAAACCGCCCCTGTTCTGCTGTTTCATAGACTACTCCACAGCCTTTGACCGAGTGAACAGGGGCCGGCTCTGGGCAAAACTTGACTCGTGGGGGCTACCACAGGCTCTGCTAAAAGCTATAAAAGCGCTCTATGAGGGCACCTGGGTCAAGGTGAAGTTAAGCCCCACAATAACAACTGAAAGAATTGAAACCAACTCGGGCCTCAAGCAGGGGTGCGTCTTGGCCCCCATGCTTTTCAACTTGTATACTGCGGACATGGGGACAGCTCTGAAAGATGCCAACTTAGCACCTCCAAAACTGGGGAGGCTCGTCTTGGGAACACTCCAGTATGCAGACGACACGGTGATCATGGACCACACTAGGGTGGGGCTCCAAAGAGCCTTAAGCAGTTTGGCCCTATACAATAAGTCAAATGACTTACGGATCAACGTGAGCAAGACCAAAATCGTCATTTTTGGCAAATACCCCCTCAAAAAAGAAGCTTCATGGTCTCTGGGGGAGCACCGTATCGTCACTGCCCCATCCTACAACTATCTGGGCACCTGGGTCTCTGAGAGTGCCTCTGCAGTCAAACATCTGAAGGAGCTTACCCCTAAAATTAACAAAACTATTCTGTCGTTAAGACGCTTATGCCACCGCTTGGACAGTCCCTCAGCAGAACCAATGTTGACAGTGCTCCGGGCAAAACTGATCCCTGCCATTGCATATGGGCATATAGCCTACCCTGGTGCATTTGACAAAGTGGTAAACGCGGCCCAAGCGAAAGCCTATAAGATGGTGCTACAGGCCCCTAGATACGCAAGGAACACTAGATTAAGGCTAGAAATAGGCCTTAAGCGACCGGAGCTGGTATTACTGGGGGACCTTTTAAAACTCTATATTAGAGTATTGAAAGCACCAGAACATTCGCCAAAGCACTCCCTAAAATCAATCTTTGATGAGGTGGGCTCCCCCTGGTACTCAAAGGTAGGACAAGCTATTGCAGCATTGAAAATCGAAAGAAGGAGTTTGCCCCTGCACGAAATTCCTTTCTCAGCCTGGGCCCAAGTAGTTAAGCGCCAAGTCCGGATCATCTCCTTTGGACTTGACCTTGCATCTCTTCCGCCAAATCCACTAACTCAGGCCCTGGACAAATCATATATTCCAGGTAAACCCCAACCTTACCTGCAAGATCCAGTATCCACTTGCGCGAGAAAGAAAATTTTGTATTTTCGACTTTTGGCCCTCAGGATCATGGACTTCAACCCCAAATGGGCCCGTACGGATGGCACCCTGGCCTGTCGTCTATGCAATTACCGCAGAGAATCCTGGCTACACTTGCTGTGCTGCTGCACAAAGCTGGCCAATGATCGCCATCGCTTGCTGCTTCCGATTTTACGGAATACGGACTATAGAACTTGCAGAGAGGCTTCGGACTGGTGCCTCTCAGTCTCCACGACCTGTTCGATAGCCAGAGTTGCGAAATTTATACACCAGGTAAAAATGGCACTCGACTCCCACTTAACGGCATTGTCTGTAAAGTAACTGGAAGCCTTCCGCCCCAGTTATCTAACCTGGGCTGGTTTAAAGACCCACGAAGAATCCATCTTTCGTCAACAGCCCTTGGTACATGAATTGACTCTACCGAACTTTCATGTGCCTCCCCTTATCAGTTGGGAAATACTGGTACAACCTATACATCACTCCTTTTAAAAGAACTCTGCTTTGGACAGCTAATCAGGACTAATATGTTAATATTTAACCCAAAGTGACTTTCACTTTTATGTGTGGATGGGACTTGTGAGGGGGTGAGTCGGGACGTTCATAAAGCTTCTTTTTTTCTTTTATTTTATCTTATACTGTAAAGATTTTAAGTAATCAAGCAGTTTATTATTAAAATTATCAAAATTATCAGTGGTGGGGTCTTTGGTGAGGGAGACGATGAGCTGGGTGTCGTCGGCGTAGGATACGATGTTGAGGCCCTGTTGTCGGACGATGGCTGCGAGGGGTGCCATGTAGATGTTGAAGGTGGGGCTCAGGGATGAACCCTGTGGGACTCCACAGCTGATTTTCGTGGGGTCGGAGAGGAAGGGTGGGAGTCTGATCCTTTGGCTTCTTCCGGTGAGGAATGATCGGATCCAGTCCAGGGCTGTTCCTTGTATGCCTGCGTCGTGTAGTCTGGTGACTAGTATGTGGTGGGAGACGGTGTCGAAGGCCACTGATAGGTCGAGTAGAATGAGGGCAGCGGAGTGACCTTGGTCCAGGAGGGTGTGGATGTATTCTGTAGCGGCGAGTAGAGCTGTCTCTGTGCTGTGGTTGCTTCGGAATCCTGATTGGGACAGGTTGAGGACGGAGTTCTCTTCAATGAATCGTGTCAGTTTCCTGTTGACTGTTTTCTCTCCAACTTTGGCTGCAAAGGGGAGGAGCGAGATGGGCCTATAGATCTTGAGGTCGGTGGGGTCAGCTGTGGGCTTCTTGAGCAGAGGTCTGACTTCTGCGCGCTTCCAGTCATCTGGGAAGGGGCCTGTTTTGAAGGTGGTGTTGATGGTGCGTTGCAATTCGGGTGCGATGCCAGCTGTGGCTCTGTGATAGATGTGAGGGGGCAGAGGTCGTGGTAGCCCCCGACTGGCTGCTTTCATGGTCGAGTGTTTGCTGTCCCCACCAGCGCGCCTTACTTTGTGTTACACAAAGAACTGAGCATAGGGTACCTTTCAGACCTGATAGCACTGGTCAACGTAATGCAATGGCTTAGAATATTGATTAAGCAAAAGACACACAATTGATGGACAGAATGCTGAACAAATCAAAACATTCGCCCCCAGTCAAGAGATCTGGGTTAAATCCATCATTCTCTTGCTCACTATGCCACCCCAGTTTAGACCTGGCTATATGCAAATCAGCCTTGACCCTGTGCCTCATGGGAACAGTCCAGCCCGAACTGCCAAGCTAAGTTCTCCCTGTTCCACAAACAAGCATCTTAGGACCAGTTTCGGGCTTTCAGCCCTCATCAGCCAGGATAGCTTGATTCCAGTGGCACAGTGAGCCCGGGACCCACGTCTGGGCATACCCGGCACACTTAGGGCAAGAAAGCAAAAGACATACAATTGATGGACGGAATGCTGAACAAATCAAAACATTCACCCCAAGTCAAGAGATCTGGGTTAAATCCATCATTCATTTGCTCACTATGCCACCCCAGTTTAGACCTGGCCATATGCAAATCAACCTTGAACCTGTGCCTCATGGGAACAGTCCAGCCCGAACTGCCAAGCTAAGTCCTCCCTGGATCGGAATCAAGCATCCTAGGACCGATTTCGGGCTTTCAGCCCTCATCTTCCAGGATAGCTTGATTTCAGTGGCACAGGGAGCCCGGGGCCCACGTCTGGGCATACCCGGCACACTTGTGGCGAGAAAGCAAAAGACACACAATTGATGGACGGAATGCTGAACAAATCAAAACATTCATCTCCCGTCAAGAGATCTGGGTTAAATCCATTATTCTTTTGCTTACTATGCCACCCCAGTTTAGACCTGGACATATGCATATCAGCCTTGGCCTTGTGCCTCATGGGAACAGTCCAGCCCGAACTGCCAAGCTAAGTCCTACCTGGACCATCAGCCAGGATAGCTTGATTCCAGTGGCAAAGTGAGCCCGGGACCCACGTCTGGTCAGACCCGGCACACTTAGGGCGAGAAAGCAAAAGACACACAATTGGACGGAATGCTGAACAAATCAAAACATTCACCCCTAATCAAGAGATCTGGGTTAAATCCATCATTCTTTTGCTCACTATGCCACCTCAGTTTAGACCTGGCCATATGAAAATCAGCCTTGACCCTGTGCCTCATGGGAACAGTCAAGCCCGAACTGCCAAGCTAAGTCCTCCCTGGACCAGAAACAAGCATCCTAGGAATGGTTTCGGGCTTTCAGCCCTCATCAGCTAGGATAGCTTGATTCCAGTGGCACAGTGAGCCCGAATCCCACGTCTGGGCATTCCCGGCACACTTAGGGCGAGAAAGCAGAAGACACACAATTGATCGACGAATGCTGAACAAAACAAAACATTCACCCCCAGTCAAGAGATCTGGGTTAATTTCATAATTCTTTTGCTCACTATGCCACCCCTGTTTAGACCTGGCCATATGGAAATCAGCCTTGACCCTGTGCCTCATGAGAACAGTCAAGCCCGAACTGCCAAGCTAAGTCCTCCCTGGACTGGAAACAAGCATCCCAGGACCGGTTTTGGGCTTTCAGCCCTCATCAGCCCAAGTTCCAGTCTGCTCCAGGGGCAACCCACCCACCGATGTATTCTGCGCCAGGATGCCCGTGGATAAAATACATTTGGAGCTGCCGCAGCACAGGATGTGCATGGGTCGCACCCTGGCATGTGCCCGGGTGAAGACTGGACCAAGAGCTTGCCAGTATGCACCTGTCAGTGGCCGGAAGAGGACGGACCAAGCCACCCCTCTTGGCTTACAGGGTAACTGTTCTGTGTCAGTACTTGTTTGAATCTGTTTGGGAAATGAAAGATTGGGGCAGGGGTCAGCGATAAATGACTTAGGATGATTGAGGGTGTGCTGCGCATCCCCTGGCTCAGATAAGTTAAAAAGATGATGGATAAAGTGGGTAGTCCAGAGTTATTGAATAATCCTGTAACAATTAGGAACAGGGATTTGCAGGAGCTTAAGAGTCTGTTTCTTTGATTCCTGGCAGTGGAAAGGGAGGGGAGGGAACTTATTAAACCCTCAATGAGATTTTACATTAAGCTGAAACAGGCCCAGCAGTTGAGCCCTACCTGATTATAGTTAATAATCCTCACCAGCGTTTTTTTATTAACGAGGTTTAAGCTCAATTTAATACATTGGTTCTTAGCAGCCCTTAAAGGCTTTCATAAAATTGAGGAGTTGAATCCCTGCCAATGCGGCAACTTCTCAGGGCAAGATACTATGCACTTAATTTTCTGCAATTTTTATCAATCACATAGGCAGCGTTTTATTGTTCAATTGCTAAAAGAAAAACTATTTTTGCAAGCAAAACCAGCATTGATATGTTTGCAAATGCTTTTGTCCCCTGTGGTTTGTTTTGGCGTTGCAAGCATTTTAGCAGGTGCAATCATAGTCAGAAAAAAGTTATTCACTCAGCAGGGTGTTACCTTGCCTAGTGTCAATAAACCTGCTTCCAGAGGTGAATGAAGATACATTTGGTACAGCTGTGCTTTCTGTTAGATGACTTTGCTTTTCATTTTTTTAATTTGATTTTTTATGAGTAATCATGGCTTATTTTAACATTTTTGATGTTTTTAAAGGTGTGTTTTGACTGTGTAGGGTTTTTATTTACTGAGGAAACAACATACAATGATTATTATTTTTAACCTGATGTTATTCCAAGGAGCATGGCCGTCAGGAATTAATAGGATCTACTGGCATTGAAATGCACAAGCACTTTAACGAACAAAGCTCACAAAGTATGTATTTTGCACTAGTATTATTTAGAGTGAATGAATCCTCCTTGATTCTGTTTTTAACTAATGCTGCTATTAACTAGTTTTAATTGAGTACTTCTAGCACCAAGCCCTATTTTGGTATTCTGTATCGAACGTGATTATTGCACTACCTGTATTCTTTTGTGTCTAGCACAGATTGATTGCAATATAAACTTGCAAATAGAAGAACATTTGTCCGGACTGCGAATTATAAGGATGAACATTGACTGAGAATGTGATTTTAATTAAGTGCTCATGTGAGTATGTATGCCTACTGTTTTAATTGTCTTTTCTGTATGATTTAAAGGTTTACCTTTAAACTGAACAAAGAACTTTGACTGAATGACAAAAGTCATTCTGTCGGATGTATTTCAAAAAATTATTTGCAATTCAGGACAAGGCCTGCAAAAAGGTCTGCCTTCTTGTAAACATTGGACATTTGTAGATCTTCACTATGGGTGATCTCTAAAGTGTATCAGACATAAGTTAAAATTTTCATAAAGAGAGTGTTCCATATTTTGAAAGAGGTGCAGTGGCTCTGTGCTCGTGGACGGTGGAAAGCAATTGTTTGTGAATATAAAAATTGAACAAGCAACAATGACTGGTTGGAATCAATCAATTGTAGTACATTATGGCAAGCTGTACATTTTTAGAAGCATTGCCAAATCACAAATTCATCATCCAAGCATCAAATATAGTTAGCCTCAACATTTTGACCCGTAATATGTTGCTTTATAATGAATCTGGTCTTCTTCAGGACCCGAAGCGGTGGATAGGGGTACAACCTGTAAGATATAAAGAGGGTGTGAGAATTGTATACAACTTAAAGATATGTCTCATAAATGGGAATCATTTATAGGTGACTCCCTCCAGAAAGTATCTACAGTAGGCACAAACAATCGATGGGATTGCCGAAATGGTCGGAAAATAGCGGCCTAATGTTGCCATATGGGAAGGTAAAAACCGGGATTATCAGCACTTATTTATTTGTGTTCATAAAACGAAACATTCTAGGGCATTGATTTGATTATTGGGTAAGAACGATGACAGCGAGGCCTACTCGCCAGATATTTATGAAGTCAGGGTCTGAAACTTCTTGATCTACTATGGTAAAAAAGGAGGTAAATTAATAGTTTTCCATCCGCTTTCATAGTGGGTATATTGGTGGTGAAATGGTATATGTATATACAATGCTAACTCACCGAAATGGATGTGCACTCTCAGGGTAAATATACTCCACAATAGCCTGTAAAGGGCCAAAGAAATCAAAGATAACTGCCTGATTCAATAGCACAAGATGTGGAACCTTCAAAGTAAGTACAAAGATGGGAATGGGCTGGTTTAGTAACCATAGTGATCTAGAGATCAAATCAAATAGAACTCCAAGTTCCCTTTATGATTGAGTGGGCTGATGAAGCTCAGCTAGTTCAAAAGATCCTACCCCCATTCCAAGTTGGACATTTCCTGAGACAAAAACCTCACTTTTGCTGGCATTGGTTAAGAGACAACCATTCTCTATGTTGTGTAAGCAAATCGTCACATTGGTGACGATAGCCGGTCTGTCATACAAATCTCACAGAATTTGAGTATTGTACGAATATATCTAAAGTCACAAACCACAGGCTGCAATCAAAAAATGTTAAATAAAGGTGCTGCAGAAGTGGAGTCTTGGGGAATAATAATAATAATGTGATTTCCAAAGCATGTAACTACCTCATGCTAGGTGTCCCAGTGCTAGTTATAGGCATCCACAGGCCTAGGTGCAGCTATTAAAGCATAGATCCTAAGCTAAAAAAGCTAGCTGTAAGTTTTTTCCTAAAAAGATCTTCTGACTAGACCTGAATACCCATCAGAGGTAAAGCTTTCCACAATTTTGGTGCCAGGTAGTTGAAAGAGCTCCCACCTATGCACACTTTCTTTACCCTGGGTACAATCGCCACCATCCCCCCTGCTGATCGTAAATTCATCGATGGTACATACGATCCAACCAAAGATTGAAGGTAACGTGGCATGGACCTTTGTTGGCAAGTGCCTTGTGACAGTAACACAGGGCTTAGAAAGAGAATCTCTGCTTCACCTGAAGCCATTGCAACTTCTTAAGCACGGCCCAATTGGCACATGCCTTAGCAAGTACAATAAAAGACATTCCGCAGAGTACTGCACTCTCTGGAGTTTCCTAATCCGTCCCTGTGTGACTCCAAGTTATAAAAAAATTATAATAGTCGAGCCTAGACACAATTAGGGCCTAAACAAATATTTTTTTGTAGACTCTGGCAGAAGACACAGGGTTTTTCTCAGCATTTTAAGCAGTCCAAAACATGTTCCTGCCATTGCAGTGATTTGACTGTCATAAGGCAAATTTTCATCAAAACAAACACCAAAATTCTTAACCTAGGGTTTGGGAACAGGCACTGGGCTCAACTCCTTAGGACACATGCAGTTGACCAGATATTTGACTGATTGCCCAAGGAAAAAAACCTCAGTCTTCCTAGTGTTGAGCTTGTGGCAATTCAGGATCATCCACCTAGCAACCTCTGCATGGTAGAGGCATAGGGAAGAGGCTATGTGGGATGTATTCTGTGACAGCCTGATGAACAGCTGCGTGTCATCCTGATATGAAATGATGATAAATCCATAGCGTTTGATGATTTCTGCCAGCAGTCACATGTACACATTAAACAAAGTTGCACTCAAGGAGGAGCCCTGCCGCACTTCTTGTTTCAGTGGAGGCACCTCTGGCTGGTATGGTTTTTGTAACACCTGAAAGGTGTGCCCATGCAAAAAAGAGACGATCCAGCTCAGCGCTTTATGGCCCACACCACAGTTCCAAAGTCTCTCAATCAGGATGTTATGGGGCACATTGTCGAACGGGGCACTGAGATCCAACAATAACAGTGCTGCAGAGTTGCCCACAACCAAAATCTGATGGATAGACTCTGTCACCAGCAACAAGGCTGACTCAGTGCTGTAGGAGGGCCGAAAATCAGACAGAGTCCTGTGCAGTAGGTCATGGCTCTCTACAAGGCTCGAAAGCCGCTTATTAACAAACTTCACCATAGTCTTGAAGAACAGTGGTAGTAACAAGACTGAGTGACCATTTTCTGGCTTAGAGGGCTCCAGCAGAGGCTTTTTTTAACAGCGAACCACCACAGCATGCTGCCATCACCCTAGTACCAGAACCTAGGCCAGGGAGCAGTCACTTCATCTAAATCTGGGTGGACCACTCCGCACCTCTTTCCAAGATGGACGGAGATGCTGGGTTCAGTGACAATCCTGACTTCACTGAAGTAGCAAGCAAGGTAAGCTCCTCAGGCACAAGGGGCCTGAAAGTTCAACAGCCCAACGATGTTCTCCAAACAATCGAACCAGGCACTCAAACATGGAGCATCTCTTGCTTTTGCAGGAAACAAATTATATAGCTTTGCTTCCTTTTCCTAGAAGAACAGGGCAAGGGCATTGCATCCCACCTCTGATGGTGCAGCTGAGGTGAGACTGGAGCTCATGATGAGAGTGACTTCACCACAGCGAATATTTCAAAAATTGGGCTTTGAGCAGACTGAATTTTATCAGTGTAGAAGTCACTCAGGGCTTTCTTAAAATACTGCAGTTGTAGATCTTTTGCACTTTCAAATAATCTTTTTGCAATCAGGTTTGTATACACTGTGCCAAATGTACTCAAGGTGCTTACACTGCTTTTTCAATAACATCAAAGTCTTTCTCAACCTTTCAGATGAAGGTTTATGCCGACGAAAAAAGTGGTTTTAACTATTTGATATAATGATCCATAGAGCCACTTTTCAATTATGCATCCGCAGTGTCAATACAGCTGGCCAAAATAGGGCAACTGATCACCAGCACATCACAGAATTTAGACGGGGTAACTTTAACCAACCACCGTGCCTGTGACGCATGGGCAGGTACTTGACTGTTGGGCACTTTCTCATACGAGACCATAAAAGGAATAGCAAAATGGTCAGACAAAATGAATGGAATAGGCTGCTTGAGCAATATCACCCCCATACAACCTCTTGTGTACCCAATCACACACCCACACAACCACTCACATACCCATTCACAGACCTATACCAGTACTCATACATCCACTCACTCTTCCATAGAGCCACTCACTCACTCACTCACTCACTCACTCACTCACTCACTCACTCACTCACTCACTCACTCACTCACTCACTTGTACAGCCAATCACACAACTATTAACTCACCCATACAGTCACTTATACAACCAGCCACTCACCCGTACAGCCAGTCACATAACCACACACTCACCCATACAGCTACTCACACACCCACCTATTTACATACAAAGATCCCTGAGACACCCACTCACTCACCCAATCAACCTCTGAACACAGCCACTCACTCATACAAGCCCTCAAACACTCACTCACAAACCCACACAACCACTTACATACCCATTTACACATCCATACCAGCACTCATACATCTGTGTACTCACCCATACATCCATTCACACAGACACTCATTCTCAAATACAGCCACTCACACACCAGCTCACTTAACCAAACACCCTCTCAAACAACCACTCACTAACCTATACATCCACTTCCACACCCAGTCACTCACTCATACAGCCATCCAGACACCCCCTCACCCACTCACTCACCCATTCAGTTACTACACACCCACTTACCCACTCATAAAGTCACTTGCACCTCCATTCACCCACCCATACAGTCACTGACACACCCACTCACTCATCAATATAGCCACTCACACGGCATCTCACTCACCCACATGGCTACTCACACACCCACTTATAAATTGATACAGCCACTCACACACCCATATGCACAAGGATACATACAGTCACACAGCCACTCACATAATATATATTAGAAGTAGTATCACTCATTAGTAGTACACCTAGTATACTACTTTAAATTTTGTTTTACCTTAGTATATATGTTAAACACTTACAAAATACTTACACTCACTGTATGATGTCAGCAGTGATGTTGTCAGTGATGTCATTTGAGATGCCATCAGTGATGTCATCAGTGATGTTACTGACCATGTCATGAGAGATATAATATGTGAGGTCATAAGCAGTGCATTGCGGGGCGTAAGTTATAGTTAGCTCAGTCAACTATAACTGCTGAATTTCACTGGTTTTGTATGAGTGAAATCTGAGCTTAGCTATAACGTTCCTGTTACTTTTGCGCTTTTGCTTTGAACATATATATATATATTTTAGAGTCATTTAATACAATCTCCTAGACCTAAGAAAACCTGTGTGCGACTCCTTTTTCCTGCTTCCTAAACAACGCGAGAAATACTTTCTGATATATATATATATATATTATCTACTGGCGGTCGCCAGTAGATAGTTATAGTTAGGACCTATTTTCCATAGGAAATACGCAACATTCTATTCCCAATAAGTCTGGCGCCGGTTGATGAATCCTCGCGAAATTTTCCAAACTTTTGAACCTGAAAGTTTCGTGGTGATTCGTCAAGCGGGGACCAAGAAAAAAGGGGGGTCCCAAAACGCGTTTTCCCCATGAAATTTCCCATAGGATCTGTTGTCGCAGCTACAGCCCGAACCGCTGAACGGAATGACACCAAATTTGGCAAAGAGGTAGTCCTCAGTTCAGACTCGTGCCTTTTGCATAAATGGTGTGAATCTGTTCAGTAGTTCCTGAGAAAAATTAGGGTAAAATAGTTAGTGATATCTATGGCCGGGGAGGATCCGCGCACCCTAACCGCACCGTAAGCGCACCCTCCCCAAACCGAGCGTGCACCCTGACGATCACGCGCTGAATGCTAATTGGCTGTCGAGTGTCTGTCTACATTTGAAACCAGGAACTGTTGGCGGCCATTTTCTGCCTCAGTAGAAGCGAGGCTGAAGAAGCAAGGGGAAGAAGTGTGTAAAACATATAAAGGGGGCAGAGTGGAAATACTCTGACTCTCTAGATCTATGTAGGGGGTCCCAGAAGGACCCCCTGGGGCCCCCGTTTAAAATTTTTTCAAAAAACGACGAAATGCGCGCAAGGTGCGCGCATCCTATCGCATTGGGTGCACAGATTCTCTCGCGTTGGGTGCGCGGATCCAAGGCAAAAAAAATGAAATTTTGGGGAGATAAACATCAAACTTAAGTGTTTTGTTCTTGAGTGGCTCTAAAAAGAGCCGTTGTGTTCATTGAGAGTTTTAGGTACTTATAAGTAAGTACCTATACAGAGTCTATAGTTGTTGAGGAAGACTCTGTTTCCTTCATCAGTAAAGTGTACTCCATCTCACCTATACATCTCTTGCATATGAAAGCGCAGATTGTTATTGTAAATGGACCCCATTCTAGAGTCTCGGAGAAAAGCAGAAACAGATTTATTCACATGTTTCCTAGCTTTCTCAATTTGTGAACAAAAATGATCGGACCAGTTCCATTTCTGCCTTTGGCATATGTTAGAATACACAAAGGCAGTTTTGAGGAAAAGTGAAATCAGTTCTGCAAAGGTGTCCTTCATAAGCATTTCCAGACCTACCCCAGTCAAAGTGCCTAGGTCATTGCCACCACAGTGCACTATTATGAGGTCAGGGTGTTGGATATGCATGAAGGATTTCACCAATGGCATCAATTGGTGCCACTTTAACCCTCTCAGTCCAATCCATTTAATGTCTACATTTGGCAAACCTAGTAGGCCTGGGCGAAGCACTACGCTACGCTCGCGTAGTTTGCGAAGTTCGCGCTACTTCGCACTACGCGAACTGCACGTAGCACAGTGCGAACACGCGTAGCGTAGTGTTGCGTAGTGCTGCGGTCATTTTTTGCTTGCTCGCGGTCCTCAACGTCAAGTTGGCGACCGCGAGCAAGCAAAATGACATCCTGGCGAGACTTTTTCCTTGTTCGCGATCGCGAGCATGGAAAATAAACCTCCCGGCGAGATTCACAACGCGAGAAGGTCAGGTTTCTCATTGCGAGGGGTCGCGTATGCTCGCGACCGCTCGCGATGAGAAACTACCAGTTCGCGTTGAGAAAGCTGCAGCTCGAGGAAAAATCTACTCGAGCAGCAGAAAACTACAGCTCGCACTGTGCAAGATGCCATTTTCAATGATTGCACAGTGCCGGTTGCTTGTCCGCACTGTGCAATCATTGAAAACAACATCTTGCACAGTGCGAACATGTTACTTCGCAGTTCGTGAAGTGCTACGCGTAGCTCGCGTAGTGCGAACTTCACTTTGCGTAGCTTCGCGAAGTGCTACTTCGCGAACTACGCCCACCCTTAAAACCTAGGTCTTTGTGAATGCCTTTGTTTTCTGAATTCCTTTGGCTCCAGAAAATATAGCTGTGTCCCACAATCCACACTCTAAGCATCTTGAAAGGAGGTGTGGATGCACTCAGATGGTCTCTGTAAATGAAATGGCAGTTTTGAAAGTAAGATTTTCTAAAATGGTGGCTAAGATGCAGTTTTGAAAAAAGACAAGAAATCATTGGTTGTTTGACAACATTCTACACTGAAAGGTAGGGTGTATATTTCTGTTTTTTAAATGCATGATGCTTATTGGTTCACAAAAACTGATTGTAAGGAACATTATATATGATAAGCTGATATGTTGAAAAGTCAAGCACACTTGCTGTCTTGATTAGCAACATTGTGTGCTGAACTTGTGACCTGTGTGCTCAGTACAGTGTGACCTGTTTCTATGGTAACGGGCAGAAGGCAGATTGGGGGAAGGGTTCAAATTTATGTCATTTGGAAAGGGTTGAAATGTTTAACCAATATAAATGTGTGTTTGCTTTTGAATTTATGTGGGAAGGAATGTGATTTGATGTTTACATGTATATGTGTGGAAAATGAGAGGGAAACATTGCCATTCTTTGGTTTTGCTGAGAGGTGCACAGTGCAGAGATTCTGTATAAGAAAATCTGGTGTGTGACTGATATCTGGTGTGTGACTGATATACTTCTTAATCTACAAAACAACTTGAAAGGTGAGTTATTTAATTGTGAGGGGATGTACGTAGACTATTTTGATTTGTATTTCTCCTGCTAAGGTGTAAGGAGTACTTTTTTTGTCTACAATCTTATTGACAGTGTGTGTGCATGTAGAAACAATTTGTGAAATGAGTTATGTTTCTACTCTAAAATATAGTACTCCTTCTAGATGAAGAAATGTGTTTTGGTATAGTGCAAGGGATAGTGTTGTTTGTCTAGAATCACACAGTGAGCCTGTGTGCATTTGGGAACCACTGAGATAAGCATTTGGTAACATCGTGTATTTTCTGACAGATAACTGTTTTAAAACCTGTCTTGTTGTCAAGTTTTAGTAGCATTAGAAGGCAGTTTTTGCTTATTCTTTGATTCAATGAGTCAGGCTTTGACTCTAAAGTGCAGTTCTGAAATATGAAGTTTGCGTGTATTCCCCTTATCTCTTCCACTGTAGTGAATGAGTTTTGGTAAACTCCTAGGGATAGTAGTGCTTGTCTAGAATTATACTGTGAGTGTGTGTGCTTTTGGGAACCCCTGAGAGAGAAGCTTTTGGTAACATCATGTATTTTCTGACAGATAACTCTTTTAAGACCTGTCATGTTGTCAAGTTTTAGTAGCATTAGAAACCAGTCTTTGCTTATGCATTGATAAAATGAGTCATGCTTTGACACTAAGGTGCTGTACTTTAATATGTAGATTGTGTGTAATGCCCTTACCCCTTCCACAGTAGTGAATGGGTTTTGGTAAGCTGCTAGGGATAGTGTTGCTTGTCTAGAATCACACTGTGAGTCTGTGTGCATTTGGGAACCACTGTGAGAGAAGCATTTGGTAACATTGTGTATTTGCTGACAGATAACTGTTTTAAAACCTGTCTTGTTGTCAAGTTTCAGTAGCATTAGAAGGCAGTTTTTGCTTATGCTTTGATTAAATGAGTCAGGTTTGACACAAAAGTGCAGTCCTGAATCATGTAGATTGTGTGCCGTTCCCTTACCACTTCCACTGTAGTGAATGAGCTTTGGTAAACTCCTAGGGATAGTGGTGCTTGTCTAGAATCACACTGTGAGTGTGTGTGCTTTTGGGAACCACTGTGAGAGAAGCATTTGGTAACATCATGTATTTTCTGACAGATAACTCTTTTAAAACCTGTCATGTTGTCAAGTTTTAGTAGCATTAGAAGCCAGTCTTTGCTTATGCGTTGATTAAATGAGTCAGGCTTTGACACAAAAGTGCAGTCCTGAAATATGTAGATTGTGTGCAGTTCCCTTACAACTTCCACAGTAGTGAATGAGTTTTGGTAAACTCCTAGGGATAGTGGTTGTTGTCTAGAATCACACTGTGAGTCGGTGTGCATTTGGGAACCACTGTGAGAGAAGCATTTGGTAACATCGTGTATTTGCTGACAGATAACTGTTTTAAAACCTGTCTTGTTGTCAAGTTTTAGTAGCATTAGAAGGCAGTTTTTGCTTATGCTTTGATTAAATGATTCAGGCTTTGACACAAAAGTGCCGTCCTGAAATATGTAGATTGTGTGCAGTTCCCTTACCACTTCCACAGTAGTGAATGAGTTTTGGTAAACTCCTAGAGATAGTGGTTGTTGTCTAGAATCACACTGTGAGTCTGTGTGAATTTGTGTAACCACTGTGAGAGAAGCATTTGAGTAGTTCATTTCTTTGAATATGCATAACAGATTAAAATTTTTCCTGTTGTCAAGTTTAGGTAGAATTAAAAGGTAGTCATTCCTTATGTATTCACAGAGGAACTGTCCTTGCAATACTGTAAACATTCAGTTAATATTCAAGTAGTAATGGAGTGAGGCAGGCCTTTGCACATGCATTGATGCAAATGCTTATCTACTATGCATGCAGTTCTCTAACCATCTACATAGTTCTCTTTCATACCTTTAATTCCACAGTCAGTATCCATACACTTCACGTAAACACCCTGTCACTCCCCATGTACTCCTCTAGTGACCCATTCAACACCATGTACTAATCCATACACTGCGCAAAAACCCAAACACTTATAAATTCTCCCAGGCACTCTGTTTGCAGTACTTTAATCATTCAATCAGTGTCTAAGTACTCATGGTGTGAGCCAGGCCTTTCAACATGGGCTGGTTTAAATCCTATACAGTATGCACACAGACTTCTAGTCACCTACACACTTGTCTTTCACTTCTTTAATTAACTAGACAGTATCTATGTATTTCAAGAAACATCTTTTCAGTCATCTTACACTCATCCAGTGACTGATTCAGTACCATGTACTATTCTCTTCACTGCACCAGAACTGAAAATTTAAAAGTTTTACCCAGGCACTGTCCTAGCAGTAGTCTGATGATTTAGTCAGTTTCCAAGTACTCATGTTGTGAACTATGCATTAACACATAGACTGCTTCAAATGTCTGTGCAGTATGCATGCAGTCTTCTAACATACTATACACTTGTCTTTAACAGCTTCAATTCCCCAGTCAGTATCTATGCAATAGTATAATCATTCAGTCAGTACCCAAGTACTAATGGAGTGAGACAGGCCTTTGCACATAGTTTGGTTCAAACGTGTTTCCACTATGCATGGAGGCCTGTAACTATCAACACAATTGTCTTTCACACCTTCAATTCCCCAGACAGTATATATATACTCCAGCAAACACCCTGTCACTCCCCTTGCACTTCTCTAGTGACCTATTCAGTACCATGTACTAATCCATTCACTTTGCCAAAACCCAACCACTTATAAATTCACCCATGCACTCTCCTTGCAATACTGTAATCATTCAGTCAGTACCCAAGTACTCATTCAGCGACCCAGGTCTTAGCACATGGACTGCTTCAAACCCCTATCCACTATGCATGCAGTCCTCTAACCACTTACACACTTGTCTTTCACACCTTCAATTCCCTAGTCAGTATCCATACAGTCCAGCAAACATTCTGTCACTCCCTTTGCACTCCTCTAGTGACACATTCAGTACCAAGTACTAATCCATTCACTGTGCCAAAAGCCAACCACTTATAAATTCACCCAGGCACTCTCCTTGCTGTACTGTAATCATTCAGTCAGTATTCAAGTACTCATGCAGCGACACAGGCCTTAGCGCATAGACTGCTTCAAACGCCTATTGACTATGCATGCTGTCCTCTAACCACCTACACAGTTGTTTTTCACACCTTCAATTCCCCAGTCAGTATTCATTCACTTCCAGCAAACACCCGGTCACTCCTTTTGTACTCCTCTAGTGACCCATTCAGCACCATGTACTAATCCATTCACTGTGCTAAAACCCAAGCACTTATAAATTCACCAAGGCACTCTCCTTGCAGTACTCTAATCATTCAGTCAGTGCCCAAGTATTCATGCACTGAGCCAGGCCTTAGCACATGGACTGCTTCAAATGCCTATCCAGTATGCATGCAGTCCTCTAACCACCTACACAGTTATCTTTCACACCTTCAATTCCCCAGTCAGTATTCAGTATTCATACACTTCTAGCAAACACCCTGTTACTCACCCATTGTGTCTCCTTATAGTACTGTAATCATTCAGTCAGTTAGTATGTAGTCTTTTAGTGAGGTAGGCTTTAGGGCATGAACTGCTTCATGTAGTATTTTAACCATCGTCACACTTGTGGTTCAGGGCTATAGTTTCTTAGTCAGTTTTTATATAAAATGTGTTTGTACAGTAATGGAATAGTATACATTTGAAAGTTATTAATATACATTTATTTGTGATTCTTTTTTACAGATACTGTTTTTCAATGTTAAAATAGAGAAATCATGCCAGAAAAACATCAACCACAAGTATTGAATGTACAAGATAATGTGGCTAAAAGGAAAAAATCTTCTGGTAAGATCACAAAGCAATTTATTAAAAATGTTTGTAGGAGCAAACAGAATGTAGATAATGCTGGAACTACTGAGAATTCTTCAAGTAAGAAAAAAATTGAAAATAAGAGGAAAAGTAAAAAAGCAAATGGTCAGTCAAAGGAGATAAAGTATGGTAAAAGAAGGCAAAATCAGTATAAGGAATTACACAAAAAAATATTTTACAAGAGAGTAGTGCATAATTTTCTGAAAGGTGTGATGAAATATAAAAAGAGAGCTTTATTTTATAAAAAGAAGAAGCATATTGAAAACATTGTGGAAAAGGCTTTTGAAGTAAAAAGGAAACCGTTTATTTTAGTATTAAACAGAATTCGATCACTAGATAAACCAATCCATGTAATGAAGGCCAAAAGTAGGAGGAAAAGAGTTATTAAAAAAAAAAAAATTGTGATGTTTTTTTGGGAGAATGGAAACATAGTTCCAGTTCAGAGCCCTTTTTTCACAGAGCGAAAAATTATTGTATGCAGTTGACACCAGTGGTAGAGGTTATGAGGTTAGCGACAGATGTCAATTTGAGAAAGAGAAAGTGGTTGAAAGAAATGCAGAAGAAGTGATAGCTGATGAAGTTTTAGGGAGACGTGCTAAAAACCCTGTGTACACTTGGGATTGCAGTAGTGTTTGCAGTGTACGACAGGAATCTATTGAAAAATTATGTAGTTTTTTACGAGCCTATACTAAAAAAAGTGTAAAACAAAAGATTAAGCTGTTGCAAGGATTAGACCCTTGCAGAGTGAGAAAACATACTGGTTTGCAAGGTCATTCTCTGGCTTGTCTTTCTAGGAAAGTTTGTCAAAGTATTTTTCACCATTTCAGAATGCTGGCAGTGCATCATACTCAAATGCGGAAGTTAGTGAGAAGGTTGTATTATGCAAAAAGTCCAGCACTAAAGTTAAGTGAGTTGAACAGTAACTCTTTTGCATGGGTCAGTATCAGATGTGAAGCAGGTCTGTGATGATATTGAGTTTTGTTGCTTTGGTCCTCAGCAAGAGAGTGAAGAAACTGACACATTAGTAGAACAAACTGTTGAAGACAATGTACAACCCGTAATTACAGAAAAATTTGAGGATGAAATCACAAAGTTTAAGGTAATTTCAGGTGAAAGACCAAATGTTTCTTGTATTTGTTGTCGGCGAAGTCACTATAAAAATCAGACTAGGGGTGTCAATCTGTATTTAAAAAGTGAAATAGAAGATAATGATAAGTGGATGGAATTTGCAACTTATTTGTTGGTAGAGGATTGTTTTGATTTGGGATCTGAGCAGCGTATTTGCAAATATTGTTATAACAAATTAGATGAGAATTAAATGCCTGCTAGAGCTGTTCATAATAATCCAGAGTTGGTTGTTATTCCTCCAGAGCTGAGAGATTTAAATACGTATGAGTCTATTCTCATACAATGTGTTCACCCGTTTCAGGCTATTGTTCGTATGGAGCCCAAAACAGGTAAATTACCTCCATCAGAGTTGCAAAGAGGATTGAAAGGAAGAGTTGAGGATTTACCGTAAGATTTAAGGAAAAATATTGAAACTATTGGTGTAGACCATGCAGAAAATGAGCCACTAGTCATACTAGTTAATGGTGTTCCTACTAAGAATAAGAAAATTTGTCAAGAGTTAGTGGATGTTAGAAAAGTGCAAAAGGCATCATTTGTATCTGTTAAAAAATAATGAGTACTATAGAAATGTGTTTGTAGGAGAAGAAGAAATAGATTTAGCAGAAGGTACTGAAACATTAACTGGACAAATAGAAAAAGTGGACATGTCCAGATGTGAAGAAATCTATGAACATTACAGTGTACATCCACTTCATTCCAAAGAGGTGATGGGGAATACAATTGAGTTGTTTCAAATGAAAAAAGCAACATGAAGTCCCATGAGTGTATGGGAAGAGAGCTTGGAAGCTCGTTGTTTCCCACAGTTGTTTCCAACAGGAAAAGGTGGACGATATGATGAACGTCCTGTGCAGATTCCTGCATCTGAATATCGGACAACAAGATTATATGCAGAAGATCCAAGATTTCGACAATGTATCCCTTATATGTTTCATCTTCTGTTTGAAAGTTACTTGTCTGGATTTTCATATGCAGTAAATCACATTTTAAAAACTGAAATGCAGCTTCAAAATGTAACTGCACAGGATTTTATGGATAAAGTGCATCAGAGAGATGATCATTTAGAATCTCAGTTGATTAATCTGATGGCATGTCAGCGTGAGACTAATAATTATTGGTACCATCGACATGGAGAACTGAAATGTATGCTACGGAACTTGGGAACTCCTACATGGTTTGTTACACTAAGCTGTGCTGAGTATGCTTGGGATGATTTACTTGAATTTCTTCGAGAGGCAAATTCTAATATAAAAAATATTGAATACAAGACACCTGGAGAATTCTGCTCTTTGGATCCTGTCAATGTATGCAGATATTTCAATCATAGATTTGAAGCTATGATGTATTTCATCTGCAATAAAAAGAATCCTCCTCTTGGAGAAGTTGTTGATTTCTTTTGGAGAAAGGAGTATCAAGCAAGAGGTGCTCCTCACATACATATGTTGTTATGGATCAAGGACGCCCCCAAATTTGGAACAGATTCAGATGAAACTGTTTTGTCTTTCATTGAAGATTATGCTACATGTGCTCTTCCCAATAGCAGAGAAGATAAAAACTTAAAACAACAAGTCTTACGATTTCAGAGCCACAGGTGTGGAAAATACTGTCGACGAAAGTTCAAGTCAAAGGATAAATTCTATACCAAATGTTGTTTTGGATTTCCACGTCCTGTATTATCCAAAGGAAGAGTGAACAGTTTTATGTCAGCTATGCGACATACCATCACAAGAAAGTCTCCGAAAAACACCTGCAACTTAAGAAGAAGCGAAGAATTGAAATACATAAATGACTACAATCCAGTTATTTTATCCATGTGGAATGCTAACATGGATATTCAGTATGTTGCGGACAATTCCATTGCTGTTGCTCGATATGTAACGTCTTACATTACTAAATCAGAAAAGACTGAATTGAAAGAAATGTGGGAAGAGATTTCTCACGAGAAGACTCTAAGTAAGAAATTATACAGTTTCAGTATGAAGATGTTATCGCATCGTAACATTGGAGCATATGAATGTTCAGATCGGTTATCATCTGCAAGTCTATATTCCAAAAGTAGAAGAATCATTTGGGTGTGTCTAGGTCTTGCAGGAATGCGAAATCGGGTACTGAAATCTGTTCAAGAAATTGAATATTTAGCAGAAAATCAACCAGAAAGTACAGATATTTTGAAAACGAATATGATGGACACATACTACCCAAATAGAAGTCATCATCTTGAGAACATGTGTCTCTCTGAAGTGCTGCAAAACTACACTTTTAAACGGAATACTACAGAGAACATGAACGATGGAAAATATGCAGTTATTGGTTCCGAAGGATGTCTGGTGAAACAAAGGAAAGGAAATTCAATTAGTCACAGGAAACTGAGTTGTGACACTGCTGACAAAAGGGAATTTTACTATTTATCCCTTTTGCAAATGTTCAAACCGTGGCGTTCAGAACTGGAATTACTTGGAGATTTTCCTAGCTATGAAGATTCATTTAATGCTTCTAAAGATAGCATACAATGCAGTGCTTTCGCAAATTATGTCAGAATGTTGAATGATGAAATTGATCAAGAAGCTACAATTGCAGCTGAGATTGCTAGAGACAGTTCTCAAGACCGTCAAAGTTCTGCTGCACTGAGTCAAGATCCACTAGGACAACCAATTGTTGAAAATGAAGCAGCAATTGCAATGAATGAGGTGGAAACAGCAATGTATCAAGCTCAAGAAGATGCAATACAGTTAGGCAACTTGGAAGAACAACTAAATGTTGAACAGAAACAAATATATCAGCAAGAGCAGATTGACCATGGATTACTTCATGAACAGAAAGGGTGCTCATGTACATCATTTTAACCTATCTGAATGTATGTGAGTGGTCAAGCTGGAACAGGAAAAAGTTTCTTAATTAAAGTAATTACAAGTTATCTGCAAAAACCAACTGAGTCGCATTTGTCTTGTGTTGTCACTGCTACAACTGGGTTGGCAGCACATAACATTAAAGGAATTACTTCACATTGTTTACTAATGCTACCAGTAGAGCATGAGAACAAATTGGAATACCTCAAGCTATCTGGAGAAGCTTGTTGTGAAGTTTCAAGAGTCCTGAAGAAAATGAAACTTCTCATTATTGATGAGGTGAGCATGGTCTCAAACTTGATGCTTGCCTTTGTGCATTTAAGAATGCAGCAAATTCTTAAAACAGAGTATGATGTGTTATTTGGACGAAAACACGTCATAGTTTTTGGAGATCTACTGCAACTGACTCCGGTAAAAGGACAACCGGTATTTAAAACACTAGCCCATGAAGATACCAGAAAGTCTCTTGGCAGTGTTGGTAATGTGAACATTTGGACTAATTTTGAATACAAAGAACTGACAAGAAATATGCGACAGGCAAATGATGCTGAATAATGGAAGTATTCTTCAAGATATAAGAATTGGAATTCTTTCAAAACAAGGCAATCAAGCTTTGGAGAGTCGATTACTTTGCAATGTCTTTCCAAATGAAAATGCAGTTCCTGCAAAAGTGTACGTGGAAATTGCTAAAAATAAATCAGTGATTTGCTTAATGCCAACACTGCTCGAGTGTTCCATATTCAACGAAGAACTATTGAAACTGGAGAATGAAGAAATTGTAAAAATGGAAGCCATCGATAAAATACAGCATGAAGGAATCACTATTATTTTGACGGGAAAGTTGAGATCAAAACTGGATTGTTTAGAAAAAAAACATATCTAAAACTGCTGGTTTAGAAAAGACACTATATGCGTGTGTAAACTGTCGGGTAATTTTAAGGCGTAATTTGGATGTAGAGAAAGGTTTAGTTAATGGTGCAATGGGTAAAGTGGTGGATTTTGTGAATTATCAGAAAAAAGAAGGAATTTAATTTTTAAAAATTATATTTGATCAGATTGATGAAGTTAAAGAAATTGGTCGCTGTTCAGTTCGTTTTTTGCTTGTTAAAGATTTATATGTCCGTAGGAAACAATTTCCATTTTCTCTGGCATACGCAGTGACTATTCATAAATCTCAGATATTAAGTGTAGACAGTGCATTGGTGAACATTGGATCTACCGTATTTAAAGAGGGTATGGCATATGTTGCTTTGTCACGAGTCAGAACATTATCTGGATTGTTTTTGATTGATTTTGATGAGACGAAGGTTACTGCAGACGCAAACTGTGTAAAAGAGTATAATAGGTTAAGAAGGGTGTAGGCTCTCAATTTAGGTCAATATCCTGTATTTGAAAAGCATGTGGTTGGTCGAAAAAGAAGGTTTGAGAATATCTGTACTGAAGATGTCAAGAAGGGAAAAGAACAAGATAATGTTGTGATTGCAGGTAAAAAGAAATTGGACACTGTTGAAGAGCTTGTTGGTTATCAGTTTGAAAATAGTTCAGGTGTTAACTGCTATGCTAATGTAGTGGTCAATGTTGTTTTTTATCTGGAAGGTGTGCGAGAACAAATTATGCAGAATTGGCAAAAAAGATTTTGTTCTCTGTTGCATTCTGTTTATGAAAAATTGACAACAGATACAAGTAAAATACAATCTGTTTCAGATGTTCGTAGTGTTTTGGATGTGTGTTCTGGTTCTACACAATTTTCACAAAATATCCAACAAGATGCTCAGGAATTTTTATTGTATATGCTTACCATTTTTGAAAATGAAGGTGTAGAAATAGAAAATATTTGTGGCCTTTCTTACATATGGGAACATGATTGTGAAAATTGCATGTATACATGTAGCACCAATGTAGACACTGAGAGATTTCTGTATTTAACTTTACCAGACTGTAAATCAGTGTCTTTCAATAAATTAGTTAAAGGTGCAAATCAAAACATGGAGTGGAAAATA
Source organism: Triturus cristatus (assembly GCF_964204655.1). NCBI lineage: Eukaryota > Metazoa > Chordata > Amphibia > Caudata > Salamandridae > Triturus > Triturus cristatus. Next base: position 243,520,815 of record NC_140582.1, read on the forward strand.
CATAATTTTAATGATGCAACGTTGTACAGCTGACGGAAGGTAATTGGATACCTTAATAAAGCAATTTGTAGCAGCACAACTATCAAGATCAGGAAGGACTTTTGTAACAATTGCTATAATTTTCCATGATGGTCCTTCCACCACATCTGGACATTTCACTGCCTATCTAAAATGTGACAAAGGCTGGACACTTTGTAATGATTCTCAGTTGGTTTTTAAACAACGTTTGCCTAGGGAATTACAAAATTCCTACCTAATATTTTTAAAGTCAAAGTTTTAGGAAGATAATTCATTCTCTGAGGAATGTATTATTATAATTTAATAGGACTACCATTGGACAATTTACATAAAGAAGGAGTGCAAAATACCATTTGGCCTCAAGGAAAGGTATATTTTTGAATTATGGACTTTTTGGTGGTCATTGATTCGGTGAATATTTTAAAGTGGCAATATTTACAGTTTTTATAAGTTAAAGTTATAACATTTTGTAAGCCGTAAGCATTTCTTATATGTGTGATTTGTATTTTCTGGTATTTTACTGAGAATAGCATGTTGTTTTTTTTTTAACAATCTTTCTGATTGTTTTTTTTTTGCCCGCTGTTAAGTGATGAGTACGATTGAAATCACTATTTCTAGTGGAATGCAATATATTCTGAGAACAGCAAAAAAGGCAAACAAATTACTTTGTGGAAATTAAGCTGTGTTGTAAAAAATGTATTATTACATGTTATAATTTTTTTTTTTTTCTTTCACAGATCCAAATTTTAAAATAAACAATTTATATCAATTTAGATTACAATGAAAATCTGGAAAAAATGTATACCATTTTTTATTCCTATTACTGTGAAGGTAAGTTTAACTAAGTCTCAATATGCAGACTGAGGAGGTCTGCAAGAAGCTACAAAGTTGAAACACGTTTCTAAAAACACTCTGTTTATACCTATGTAGTTTTAAAATCTGACCATAATCAGATATCATGTAACCTGCAAAAACAGAGATTTGAGGGGTTCACAATATTTCCCATTGCACCTATTGAAGGACCGCAATCATTTCAATCATTCTTCTTTGAGCATCTTTGCAGACAAAACTCTGTGCTTACCTTCTATCATTCGCAAGCAATTTTAAAAACAGAAATATGTCACTTTTTGTAACATAGTTATTGCACAAGACAGTCTTTCATATTTACAAAGAGAGGAAAAGGCACTCTGTGCACTTTTTCTACTCCATGTAAATACAACGTCATCATACGCACCACTCTGGTTGAAAGGGTGTTCTATAAGTGTTGTTGTGCATGATTGCACTGAATACTCATAGAACAAGACACATCTCTAGATTTATCAGAAATCATAAATCTCGATATGTGTGTGAATGCTGCACCATTCTAAAATTGGTGTGGGAAAGCACAACAAGGAGAATTATTTTCATTTCTCCACATTTTTACATCTTCAATGCATGCTAAAATGTTCAGCATACATTGAAGGAGAAAAATGTGTTTTCTGATTGTTTTTGTGAAGGAAGGTGTGTCTTCCTGCAGAAAAACAAACAGCACATGAAACAGATATCCTTGCACTATGGTGCAAGGGTGCCTGTGTCACCACATGGCTGCAATTTAAGCAGCCGTGCAGAGAGAAGCATAGATTTGCAACATATTTATGTACATATGTTGCATCCCTGTGCTTCGGAAGTACTACAGCACACTGCAGTTAAAGAGGTTACTGTGTGATGCTGCAGCACTTTCTGATAGTTCTGCACTTATCCATTCACCATACGCTACTAATGCATTCATTCAGTCAATTACGTACTACACATACATTCATCTAAACTTTCACACACTAACAAAGAAATGTAGCTCTTTTCTTAAACCAGGAAAGTTAGTTCTTATAATAACTTTTTTTTTTCTTCTTTCTTCTTTTATATTTTTTGGGGGGTTTCTGAACAATTTTCAATTTTTTTTGTTTTTTCTGCAAAAAAACCCCCAAAAAACAAAACAGGAGCAACCAAACAATGAACTTCAGGGAACAAAAAAAACCAACAAAAAAAAGATCGATCGACGCTCACCGTAGCACAAAGTCGCATTGCACTTAGTGCAGAGCACTTTAAAAAATTGAAATTGAGGACGGATGTCCAAGTTTTGGGCTGACGGATGCACTCTTGAAGTGCTCGGCTGCGATGAGGTGGAAGGCGCAGGAGCAGGAGTGTTTCTCATCCGTCGGCATTCTTCTCGTGCAAGATTGTTCGGATGAAGGGTCCTTAGGTGCTTCATCATACTAGCCGTCCCGCACGAGTATTTCTTGTTAGGATCCCCTCGAGACAGCACTCTTTTGCAAATCTTGAACGTGAACAAGGTGGCATTGGTCTTCGTTTGCCCCTCTGGAAAAGTAAAAAAAAAAATTCCACACCACTGAAGAAAAACGTGGTGTGCATGGTGCCTCCTTCAAAAATTCATCCTCAGATGTATGTGGAGATGCAGGTGCTGCCCTGAAGCCATTTTTAGTACAAAAAAGTTAGAGCTAAGTGTAATCTTAGTCTAAAAAATCTTCTTCTCTACAAAGAGATGCTCCTCCAAAGAAGGTCAAAGAAGAATGATTGAATTGGGTGGGGTCTTTCAATAGTTAGAACAGGAAGTGTAATGAACCAATCAAATCTCTTTTTTTGCAGGTCACATGGGATCCGTGCACCCTGCGCATACGCATCACGCACCCAGCGCGCATCCAAGAAATTGAATTAAAAAGAAATATAGGATTAGATGTAAAAATATATTACTTTTAAGACTAGTTTAGAGTTTGTCTTCAATTAATATTCACATGAAATACATATATATGTTTTTTTAAATGTTAAATATTTCGCGGGATCCGCGCACCTACCGCGTCATAGACGCAGATGACGCATCGCGGAAGCACGTAAACGTCGTGTTACGTACATCGAACGTGTCGAGTATAGGCTGGGAGTTGCGTACCGGTCGCATTGCGATCGCGCACTAATCACGTACCCAACGCATACCATGCGCGGATGCTATCATGTAGGGATCGAGAACGGTGCACATAGGGTGCGCGGATGAAAAGACATGGAAAAAAATGTAAAATAAAGTTTTGAACATGTAGTTAAAAAAATATTTTTCAATATATAAAAATAAATGTTTGAAAAGCCCAATGAAAAATAATAATATTTATTAATTTTGAAAATATTTAAATGAAAAAATAGGTTAAAAAATAGTGTTAAAAAAGAGTTTCAAAAAAACATAATTAATGAAATTGACACACTGAATTTGAAAAATATAGAAATCCAATGAAAATAATTAAACATGATATCTTTAGAGATAAGTTATAGATAGGAATTAGCATTTAAAAAACCTTTGATTTTCACTGAAAAAAACATAGGTTTCATGCTCGTTATAGTTCGGAATTGGCATTTAAAAAACCTTTGAAATTCACTGAAAAAACCAAAGGTTTCAGGGGCGTTATAATTAGGAATGGGCATTTAAAAAACCTTAGAAATTCACTGAAAAAACCATAGGTTTCAGGGGCGTTATAGTTAGCTGGACATTTCCCTCATACAAACCCCTAGAAATTCCCCCGTTATGGTTAGTTCAGCTAACTATAACTCGCGGCCCCACAATGCACTGCTGATGACGTCACATATTACATCACTCATGACATGGTCAGTGACATCACTGATGACATCACTGATGACATCTCAAATGACATCACTGATGACATCACTGATGACGTCATCCAGTGAGTCTGTGTTTCTGTAAAGATTTAATATGTTTAATATATATAGGGAAAGGCCTGTTGAAGAATCAGTGGGTGTACAAGTGTGTGAATGGATGATTTTCTAGGTGCGTAACTGACTCTATAAGTGAGTCATTAAATGTATCTTACTGCAGACTAGTGACTAAACTGTGCGAATGTCTGTATGTGTCTGTGTGTTGGTGTATAAGTGGCTGCATGGTTTTGTGAATAGCTATTTGAGTGTCTATATGGGTTATTGATTGGTTGTCTGAGTATCTGTATGGGTGCCTGAGTGTTTGTGTGGGTAGGGTGTGTGTGACTCTGTGCATAGATGTGTGAGTGGGTGTTTCTATGGGTGCATGGTTTTAAGAGTGCACCTGTGATGGACTGTATGGTTGGGTGAGTGTATGTATGGGTGTGTTAGTGATTGAATGTATATCTCAGTTGTACATGTGTCAGTAACTAAATAGGTGAAATGCAGTGTATATGTGTGTGTAAGAGTATATAACTATCTATATGTGAGAGTGTGTGATTGCGGGAGAGGCTGTATGGATGAGTGTGTGCTTGTATCAGTAATTGTATAAGAGCGTCAGAATTTGTTAGTATTTTTATGAGTAAGTGAACTTGAGTGTGTTTAACTGTATAGGTGAGTAAATTGGACTGTGTTTCATTATTTGCATGACTGACTAGGTGTGTCAGTACCTCAATGGATGATTGGCGGTGTGTGAGTGTCTATATAGGTGTATAAATGCATATGATAGTCCTGTATGGAGTGACTGTAAGTATGAGTGACTGTAGAGGTGAGTGAGTGGAGATGCATGTAGACCTAAGAGTCAATGAGTGGGTATCTAGTTATTGGTATTAAAGTATCTATGGTTTTCAAAATGGCCGTCTGAAATTTTGAGTCGGTGTATCAAAGTTTATATTAGGGTGTGAGAAGATGCACTAATTTATCACATGGATGACGTCATCAGTGATGTCATCAGTGATGTCATTTGAGATGTCATCAGTGATGTCATCAGTGATGTCACTGACCATGTCATGAGTGATGTAATATGTGACGTCATCAGCAGTGCATTGTGGGGGCGCGAGTTATAGTTAGCTGAACTAACTATAACGGGGGAATTTCTAGGGTTTTGTACGGGGAAATGTCAAGCTAACTATAACGCTCCTGAAACCTATGTTTTTTTCAGTGAATTTCTAAGGTTTTTTAAATGCCAATTCCTAACTATAACGTGCATGAAACCTATGGTTTTTTCAGTGAATATATATTATCTACTGGTGGTCGCCAGTAGATAGTTATAGTTAGGACCGAGTTTCCATAGGAAATCTCAAAATTCTATTTTGAATAACTTTGGCGCCGTTTGACGAATCCTCGCGAAATTTTCAAAACTAATGGGGCGCTCTGCTCAGCTCCTACCCTGAAAGTCTCGGGGTGATTCGTCAAGCGGGGGCTGAGAAAAAAGGGGGGTCCCAAAACACGTTTTCCCCATGCATTTTCCCATAGGACCTTTAGTCGAAGGTACAGCCCGAACGGGTGAACAGAATTACTTGAAATCTGGCAAAGAGGTAGTCCTCAGGTCAGGGATGTGCCTTTTTCATATATGGTGTCAATCTGTTCAGTAGTTCCTGAGAAAATTGCAGTTAAAAGCACATAAATATCTATAAGCGCGCACCGTGCACGCACGGTGAGCGCACGGTGCCGTGCGCGAGCGTAATTCTGATTGGTGGATTCATGTCAGTCAACATTCGAATCGGTCGAAATCAGGAAGTGTCGGCCGCCATTTTGTGTGTTGTGTGTGTGACAGGGAAAAAGAAAGGTGGAGAACGTGAAAAGGGGGCAGGGTAGAGAGTTCCTGACCCCCTAGCCTTTGTCTGGGGGTCCCTGAAGGACCCCGAAGGGTGAAAAAAATCACAGGGTGCGCGCACGGTGCGTGCACCCCTAGCCGCAATTTTGAGTTTTAGAAGCAGAAGAGAGTTAAAAACACAAGTGGAGAACGTTAAAAGGGGGCAGGGTAGAGATTTCCTGACCCCCTAGGCCTTCTCAGGGTGACCATGAAAGACCCCTTAGGTCCCCCCGCAAAATATTTTTAAAATATCGCGGGGTGCGCGCACGGTGCACGCACGGCGGCAATAAATTTATTAAAAAAATAGAAATAGAAATCAAATTTAAGTGTTTAGATGTTGGTTGGCTCTAAAAAGAGCCGTTGTGTTCATTGAGTGTTTTTTTGTACCTACAAGTAAGTACCGATGCAGAGTCTAAAGTTCAAGAGGAAGACTCTGTTGCCTTCATCTGTGAAATGTACACCGTCTCCTCTATAAATGCCTTGCATGTTGTAACGCAAGTTGTTGTGGTATATAGAACCCATACCATAGTCTCTGAGGAAAGCAGAGACAGACTTATTGACGTGCTTTCTTGCTTTGTCAATCTGCGGACAATATTGGTTGGACCAGTTCCACTTTTGCCTTTGGCATATATTAGAATATACAAAGGTAGTTTGTGGAAAAAGTGACATCAATTGCACAAAGGTGTCCTTAACAAGCATTTCCAGACCTACCCCAGTTAAATTGCCTAGGTCATTTCCACCACAGTGCACAATTATAAGGTCAGGCTGTGGGAGATGTAGAAAGGATTTCACCATAGGCATTAATTGGTGCCACTTTAACCCTCTCTGACCAATCCATTTAATGTCTACATTTGGCAAAGCAAGGTCTTTCACAATACCTCTTTTTTCTGCATACTTTTCACTCCAGAAGACATAGCTATGGCCTACAATCCACACTGTGAACATCTTTCAAGGAGATCTGGATGCACTCAGAAGGTGTCTTTCAGTAGAATGGCAATGTGCAAAGAAAGATAGTTGTAAAATGGAGGCTTACATACTTTTTTTTTAATAAAAAGAAATCATTGGCTGTTTCAGACCATTCAACACTAAAAACGAGGCTGTATGTTTAAATTTTTAAAAGCATGTTTTGTATTGGTTCAGACAAATGTGTTCCCACAGAACATTTCTTTGGATTTGCTGTTAGGTTTGAAAAGTCAATCACTCTTGCTCTTTGGATTAGAAACATTGAGTGCTGAACTTCTGACCTCTCTGCTCACACCAGTGTTCCATGACCTGTTGCTATGGTAGCAGGCAGAAGTCATGTTGGGGGTAGGGATCATTTGGAAAGGGTTGAAATGTACAACCAATAGCAATGTGTGTTTCCATTTGAAAAAATGTGGGAAGCACTGTGATTTGAAGTTAACATGTATATGTGTGAAAAAAGAGAGGGAAAGTTTGCCATTTACTAGTTCTGGTTAGAGGTGTACAGCTCAGAGATTCTGGCTCTGATAATCTGCTGTGTGAGTGCCACATTTCTGTGAGTTATGAATTTGAGAGGGGATGTATGTGGTGCATTTTGATATAAATAATAGAAATGTGATTCTTGTTTTAAAGTTGTGATTTACATTTTATGTTTTGGAAGATATTTAACTGCCTTGAACTTGTAAGATATTATGGAGTATGTCTTCACCATGAGTTAAGGTGTACTGGTATCACCCAGGAATACTGTTTTCTGCCTAGAATCACACCATGAGTCTGTGTGCATAAAGGAATTGTTGTCAGAGATTTAATTCGTGTTGGTCTGGTTCTGTAAGACTTGCATTCGTAGGAAAGGGGCAGCTTGTTTTCTTGAAGTGTGATGGCTAGCATTCAGCACAAATCAATATCTCACAAATGAGAGGCAAATGCTAACACATTTGAAATCAACATGGTAGATTTTTCTTACACTGCGGCAATGGGTGAGGTAGATCCTACATGTTCAAAACTCTAATTAACCCTTACCACAGATGATCTTACATACATCTCTGCAGTCTTCATGCAGTTGTGCAAGCGTCCATGCAGATCTCTCTTGCACCTGACAATACACAGTCTCCAGAAGCACGCTCTTAGCACACAGCCAGCTGCTTCTCCTGCACTCTCATGCTTACTATTCAGCACTGTGTGGTATTTCAGATAGCAGTGTGTAACGCTAACACATTCAACATCACCAAGGCTCATTTCCTTTGCTCTAGTCTAATCACTCACCCAGGTTCCACATGCTCATGGTCTCAAGTAGCTGTTAGGACATGTGCTCTTTTCTGCCTCTCTAAACTATAAGGAAAATGTGTCAGGCTGTTACAGTAATTATCACTTGCAAAACCACAGTAGTAAATGTGCTTTCAAATTGCGAATCAAATATCGTTTTCTGCCTAGAATCACACCATGAGTCTGTGTGCACACAGGAATTGTTGTCAGAGATTTAATTTGTGTTGCTCTTGTTCTGTAGGACTTGCATTCGTAGGAAAGGGGCAGCTTGTTTTCTTGAACTGTGAAGGCTAGCATTCAGCACAAATCACTATCTCACAAATGAGAGGCAAATGCTAAAACATTTGAAATCAACAGGGTAGATTTTCCTTCCACTCCTGCAATGGGTGAGGTAGATCCTATATGTTCAAAACTCCAATTAACCCTTACCACACATGTACTCTTACATACATCTCTGCAGTCTTCATGCAGTTGTGCAAGTGTCCATGTAAATCTCTCTTGCACCTGACAATACACAGTCTCCAGAAGAACGCTCTTAGCACACAGCCAGCTGCTTCTCCTGCACTCTCATGCTTACTATTCAGCACTGTGTGGTATTTCAGATAGCAGTGTGTAACGCTAACACATTCAACATCACCAAGGCTCTTTTCCTTTGCTCTAGTCTAATCACTCACCCAGGTTACACATGCTCATAGTCTCAAGTAGCTGTTAGGACATGTGCTCTTTTCTGCCTCTCTAAACTATAATGAAAATGTGTCAGGCTGTTACAGTAATTATCATTTGCTCTACCACAGTAGTAAATGTGCTTTCAAATTGCCAATGAACCCCTTCGACGCTCATGACGGAACGGTTCCGTCATGAGCGTCGGTTGAGCTGTGCTCATGACGGAACCGTTCCGTCATGACCACGCCCGCGCAGGTAACGGTCAGCACAGCGGGGGAATCCGCCCCGCATGGAAGGGGTTAAATATTGTTTTCTGCCTAGAATCACACCATGAGTCTGTGCGCACAAAGGAATTGTTGTCAGAGATTTAATTTGTGTTGGTCTGGTTCTGTAAGACTTGCATTCGTAGGAAAGGATCAGCTTGTTTTCTTGAACTGTGATGGCTAGCATTCAGCACAAATCACTATCTCACAAATGAGAGGCAAATGCTAACACATTTGAAATCAACAGGGTAGATTTTCCTTCCACTCCTGCAATGGGTGAGGTAAATCCTACATGTTCAAAACTCCAATTAACCCTTACCACACATGTACTCTTACATACATCTCTGCAGTCTTCATGCAGTTGTGCAAGCGTCCATGCAGATCTCTCTTGCACCTGACAATACACAGTCTCCAGAAGTACGCTCTTAGCACACAGCCAGCTGCTTCTCCTGCACTCTCATGCTTACTATTCAGCACTATGTGGTATTTCAGATAGCAGTGAGTAATGCTAACGCAATCAACATCACTAAGGCTCTTTTCCTTTGCTCTAGTCTAATCACTCACCCAGGTTACACATGCTCATAGTCTCAAGTAGCTGTTAGGACATGTGCTCTTTTCTGCCTCTCTAAACTAAAAGGAAAATGTGTCAGGCTGTTACAGTAATTATCATTTGCTCTACCACAGTAGTAAATGTGCTTTCAAATTGCCAATCAAATATCGTTTTCTGCCTAGAATCACACCATGAGTCTGTGTGCACAAAGGAATTGTTGTCAGAGATTTAATTCGTGTTGGTCTGGTTCTGTAAGACTTGCATTCGTAGGAAAGGGGCAGCTTGTTTTCTTGAACTGTGATGGCTAGCATTCAGCACAAATCAATATATCACAAATGAGAGGCAAATACTAACACATTTGAAATCAATATGGTAGATTTTCCTTACACTCCTGCAATGGGTGAGGTAGATCCTACATGTTCAAAACTCAAATTGACCCTTACCACACATGTACTCTTATATACATCTCTGCAGTCTTCATGCAGTTGTGCAAGCATCCATGCAGATCTCTCTTGCACCTGACAATACACAGTCTCCAGAAGTACGCTCTTAGCACACAGCCAGCTGCTTCTCCTGCACTCTCATGCTTACTATTCAGCACTGTGTGGTATTTCAGATAGCAGTGTGTAACGCTAACACATTCAACGTCACCAAGGCTCATTTCCTTTGCTCTAGTCTAATCACTCACCCAGGTTCCACATACTCATGGTCTCAACTAGCTGTTAGGACATGTGCTCTTTTCTGCCTCTCTAAACTATAAGGAAAATGTGTCAGGCTGTTACAGTAATTATCACTTACTCTACCACAGTAGTAAATGTGCTTTGAAATTGCCAATCAAATATCGTTTTCTGCCTAGAATCACACCATGAGTCTGTGTGCACAAAGGAATTGTTGTCAGAGATTTAATTTGTGTTGCTCTTGTTCTGTAAGACTTGCATTCGTAGGAAAGGGGCAGCTTGTTTTCTGGAACTGTGATGGCTAGCATTCAGCACAAATCAATATCTCACAAATGAGAGGCAAATGCTAACACATTTGAAATCAACATGGTAGATTTTCCTTACACTGCGTCAATGGGTGAGGTAGATCCTACATGTTCAAAACTCCAATTAACCCTTACCACAGATAATCTTACATACATCTCTGCAGTCTTCATGCAGTTGTGCAAGCGTCCATTCAGATCTCTCTTGCACCTGACAATACACAGTCTCCAGAAGCACGCTCTTAGCACACAGCCAGCTGCTTCTCCTGCACTCTCATGCTTACTATTCAGCACTGTGTGGTATTTCAGATAGCAGTGTGTACCGCTAACACATTCAACATCACCAAGGCTCTTTTCCTTTGCTCTAGTCTAATCACTCACCTAGGTTACACATGCTCATAGTCTCAAGTAGCTGTTAGGACATGTGCTCTTTTCTGCCTCTCTAAACTATAATAAAAATGTGTCCGGCTGTTACAGTAATTATCATTTGCTCTACCACAGTAGTAAATGTGCTTTCAAATTGCCAATTAAATATTGTTTTCTGCCTAGAATCACACCATGAGTCTGTGTGCACAAAGGAATTGTTGTCAGAGATTTAATTTGTGTTGGTCTGGTTCTGTAAGACTTACATTCGTAGGAAAGGGTCAGCTTATTTTCTTGAACTGTGATGGCTAGCATTCAGCACAAATCACTATCTCACAAATGAGAGGCAAATGCTAACACATTTGAAATCAACAGGGTAGATTTTCCTTCCACTCCTGCAATGGGTGAGGTAGATCCTACATGTTCAAAACTCCAAATAACCCTTACCACACATGTACTCTTACATACATCTCTGCAGTCTTCATGCAGTTGTGCAAGCGTCCATGCAGATCTCTCTTGCACCTGACAATACACAGTCTCCAGAAGTACGCTCTTAGCACACAGCCAGCTGCTTCTCCTGCACTCTCATGCTTACTATTCAGCACTGTGTGGTATTTCAGATAGCAGTGAGTAATGCTAACACAATCAACATCACTAAGGCTCTTTTCCTTTGCTCTAGTCTAATCACTCACCCAGGTTACACATGCTCATAGTCTCAAGTAGCTTTTAGGACATGTGCTCTTTTCTGCCTCTCTAAACTAAAAGGAAAATGTGTCAGGCTGTTACAGTAATTATCATTTGCTCTACCACAGTAGTAAATGTGCTTTCAAATTGCCAATCAAATATCGTTTTCTGCCTAGAATCACACCATGAGTCTGTGTGCACAAAGGAATTGTTGTCAGAGATTTGATTCGTGTTGGTCTGGTTCTGTAAGACTTGCATTCGTAGGAAAGGGGCAGCTTGTTTTCTTGAACTGTGATGGCTAGCATTCAGCACAAATCAATATATCACAAATGAGAGGCAAATACTAACACATTTGAAATCAATATGGTAGATTTTCCTTACACTCCTGCAATGGGTGAGGTAGATCCTACATGTTCAAAACTCAAATTGACCCTTACCACACATGTACTCTTACATACATCTCTGCAGTCTTCATGCAGTTGTGCAAGCATCCATGCAGATCTCTCTTGCACCTGACAATACACAGTCTCCAGAAGTACGCTCTTAGCACACAGCCAGCTGCTTCTCCTGCACTCTCATGCTTACTATTCAGCACTGTGTGGTATTTTAGATAGCAGTGTGTAACGCTAACACATTCAACGTCACCAAGGCTCATTTCCTTTGCTCTAGTCTAATCACTCACCCAGGTTCCACATGCTCATGGTCTCAACTAGCTGTTAGGACATGTGCTCTTTTCTGCCTCTCTAAACTATAAGGAAAATGTGTCAGGCTGTTACAGTAATTATCACTTACTCTACCACAGTAGTAAATGTGCTTTGAAATTGCCAATCAAATATCGTTTTCTGCCTAGAATCACACCATGAGTCTGTGTGCACAAAGGAATTGTTGTCAGAGATTTAATTTGTGTTGCTCTTGTTCTGTAAGACTTGCATTCGTAGGAAAGGGGCAGCTTGTTTTCTGGAACTGTGATGGCTAGCATTCAGCACAAATCAATATCTCACAAATGAGAGGCAAATGCTAACACATTTGAAATCAACATGGTAGATTTTCCTTACACTGCGGCAATGGGTGAGGTAGATCCTACATGTTCAAAACTCCAATTAACCCTTACCACAGATAATCTTACATACATCTCTGCAGTCTTCATGCAGTTGTGCAAGCGTCCATGCAGATCTCTCTTGCACCTGACAATACATAGTCTCCAGAAGCACGCTCTTAGCACACAGCCAGCTGCTTCTCCTGCACTCTCATGCTTACTATTCAGCACTGTGTGGTATTTCAGATAGCAGTGAGTAATGCTAACACAATCAACATCACTAAGGCTCTTTTCCTTTGCTCTAGTCTAATCACTCACCCAGGTTACACATGCTCATAGTCTCAAGTAGCTGTTAGGACATGTGCTCTTTTCTGCCTCTCTAAACTATAATAAAAATGTGTCAGGCTGTTACAGTAATTATCATTTGCTCTACCACAGTAGTAAATGTGCTTTCAAATTGCCAATTAAATAATGTTTTCTGCCTAGAATCACACCATGAGTCTGTGTGCACAAAGGAATTGTTGTCAGAGATTTAATTTGTGTTGGTCTGGTTCTGTAAGACTTACATTCGTAGGAAAGGGTCAGCTTATTTTCTTGAACTGTGATGGCTAGCATTCAGCACAAATCACTATCTCACAAATGAGAGGCAAATGCTAACACATTTGAAATCAACAGGGTAGATTTTCCTTCCACTCCTGCAATGGGTGAGGTAGATCCTACATGTTCAAAACTCCAAATAACCCTTACCACACATGTACTCTTACATACATCTCTGCAGTCTTCATGCAGTTGTGCAAGCGTCCAAGCAGATCTCTCTTGCACCTGACAATACACAGTCTCCAGAAGTACGCTCTTAGCACACAGCCAGCTGCTTCTCCTGCACTCTCATGCTTACTATTCAGCACTGTGTGGTATTTCAGATAGCAGTGAGTAATGCTAACACAATCAACATCACTAAGGCTCTTTTCCTTTGCTCTAGTCCAATCACTCACCCAGGTTACACATGCTCATAGTCTCAAGTAGCTGTTAGGACATGTGCTCTTTTCTGCCTCTCTAAACTAAAAGGAAAATGTGTCAGGCTGTTACAGTAATTATCATTTGCTCTACCACAGTAGTAAATGTGCTTTCAAATTGCCAATCAAATATCGTTTTCTGCCTAGAATCACACCATGAGTCTGTGTGCACAAAGGAATTGTTGTCAGAGATTTGATTTGTGTTGGTCTGGTTCTGTAAGACTTGCATTCGTAGGAAAGGGGCAGCTTGTTTTCTTGAACTGTGATGGCTAGCATTCAGCACAAATCAATATATCACAAATGAGAGGCAAATACTAACACATTTGAAATCAATATGGTAGATTTTCCTTACACTCCTGCAATGGGTGAGGTAGATCCTACATGTTCAAAAGTCAAATTGACCCTTACCACACATGTACTCTTACATACATCTCTGCAGTCTTCATGCAGTTGTGCAAGCATCCATGCAGATCTCTCTTGCACCTGACAATACACAGTCTCCAGAAGTACGCTCTTAGCACACAGCCAGCTGCTTCTCCTGCACTCTCATGCTTACTATTCAGCACTGTGTGGTATTTCAGATAGCAGTGTGTAACGCTAATACATTCAACGTCACTAAGGCTCATTTCCTTTGCTCTAGTCTAATCACTCACCCAGGTTCCAAATGCTCATGGTCTCAACTAGCTGTTAGGACATGTGCTCTTTTCTGGCTCTCTAAACTATAAGGAAAATGTGTCAGGCTGTTACAGTAATTATCACTTACTCTACCACAGTAGTAAATGTGCTTTGAAATTGCCAATCAAATATTGTTTTCTGCCTAGAATCACACCATGAGTCTGTGTGCACAAAGGAATTGTTGTCAGAGATTTAATTTGTGTTGCTCTTGTTCTGTAAGACTTGCATTCGTAGGAAAGGGGCAGCTTGTTTTCTGGAACTGTGATGGCTAGCATTCAGCACAAATCAATATCTCACAAATGAGAGGCAAATGCTAACACATTTGAAATCAACATGGTAGATTTTCCTTACACTGCGGCAATGGGTGAGGTAGATCCTACCTGTTCAAAACTCCAATTCACCCTTACCACAGATAATCTTACATACATCTCTGCAGTGTTCATGCAGTTGTGCAAGCGTCCATGCAGATCTCTCTTGCACCTGACAATACATAGTCTCCAGAAGCACGCTCTTAGCACACAGCCAGCTGCTTCTCCTGCACTCTCATGCTTACTATTCAGCACTGTGTGGTATTTCAGATAGCAGTGTGTAACGCTAACACATTCAACATCACCAAGGCTCTTTTCCTTTGCTCTAGTCTAATCACTCACCCAGGTTACACATCCTCATAGTCTCAAGTAGCTGTTAGGACATGTGCTCTTTTCTGCCTCTCTAAACTATAAGGAAAATGTGTCAGGCTGTTACAGTAATTATCACTTGCAAAACCACAGTAGTAAATGTGCTTTCAAATTGCGAATCAAATATCGTTTTCTGCCTAGAATCACACCATGAGTCTGTGTGCACACAGGAATTGTTGTCAGAGATTTAATTTGTGTTGCTCTTGTTCTGTAGGACTTGCATTCGTAGGAAAGGGGCAGCTTGTTTTCTTGAACTGTGAAGGCTAGCATTCAGCACAAATCACTATCTCACAAATGAGAGGCAAATGCTAAAACATTTGAAATCAACAGGGTAGATTTTCCTTCCACTCCTGCAATGGGTGAGGTAGATCCTATATGTTCAAAACTCCAATTAACCCTTACCACACATGTACTCTTACATACATCTCTGCAGTCTTCATGCAGTTGTGCAAGTGTCCATGTAAATCTCTCTTGCACCTGACAATACACAGTCTCCAGAAGAACGCTCTTAGCACACAGCCAGCTGCTTCTCCTGCACTCTCATGCTTACTATTCGGCACTGTGTGGTATTTCAGATAGCAGTGTGTAACGCTAACACATTCAACATCACCAAGGCTCTTTTCCTTTGCTCTAGTCTAATCACTCACCCAGGTTACACATGCTCATAGTCTCAAGTAGCTGTTAGGACATGTGCTCTTTTCTGCCTCTCTAAACTATAATGAAAATGTGTCAGGCTGTTACAGTAATTATCATTTGCTCTACCACAGTAGTAAATGTGCTTTCAAATTGCCAATGAACCCCTTCGACGCTCATGACGGAACGGTTCCGTCATGAGCGTCGGTTGAGCTGTGCTCATGACGGAACCGTTCCGTCATGACCACGCCCGCGCAGGTAACGGTCAGCACAGCGGGGGAATCCGCCCCGCATGGAAGGGGTTAAATATTGTTTTCTGCCTAGAATCACACCATGAGTCTGTGCGCACAAAGGAATTGTTGTCAGAGATTTAATTTGTGTTGGTCTGGTTCTGTAAGACTTGCATTCGTAGGAAAGGATCAGCTTGTTTTCTTGAACTGTGATGGCTAGCATTCAGCACAAATCACTATCTCACAAATGAGAGGCAAATGCTAACACATTTGAAATCAACAGGGTAGATTTTCCTTCCACTCCTGCAATGGGTGAGGTAAATCCTACATGTTCAAAACTCCAATTAACCCTTACCACACATGTACTCTTACATACATCTCTGCAGTCTTCATGCAGTTGTGCAAGCGTCCATGCAGATCTCTCTTGCACCTGACAATACACAGTCTCCAGAAGTACGCTCTTAGCACACAGCCAGCTGCTTCTCCTGCACTCTCATGCTTACTATTCAGCACTATGTGGTATTTCAGATAGCAGTGAGTAATGCTAACACAATCAACATCACTAAGGCTCTTTTCCTTTGCTCTAGTCTAATCACTCACCCAGGTTACACATGCTCATAGTCTCAAGTAGCTGTTAGGACATGTGCTCTTTTCTGCCTCTCTAAACTAAAAGGAAAATGTGTCAGGCTGTTACAGTAATTATCATTTGCTCTACCACAGTAGTAAATGTGCTTTCAAATTGCCAATCAAATATCGTTTTCTGCCTAGAATCACACCATGAGTCTGTGTGCACAAAGGAATTGTTGTCAGAGATTTAATTCGTGTTGGTCTGGTTCTGTAAGACTTGCATTCGTAGGAAAGGGGCAGCTTGTTTTCTTGAACTGTGATGGCTAGCATTCAGCACAAATCAATATATCACAAATGAGAGGCAAATACTAACACATTTGAAATCAATATGGTAGATTTTCCTTACACTCCTGCAATGGGTGAGGTAGATCCTACATGTTCAAAACTCAAATTGACCCTTACCACACATGTACTCTTATATACATCTCTGCAGTCTTCATGCAGTTGTGCAAGCATCCATGCAGATCTCTCTTGCACCTGACAATACACAGTCTCCAGAAGTACGCTCTTAGCACACAGCCAGCTGCTTCTCCTGCACTCTCATGCTTACTATTCAGCACTGTGTGGTATTTCAGATAGCAGTGTGTAACGCTAACACATTCAACGTCACCAAGGCTCATTTCCTTTGCTCTAGTCTAATCACTCACCCAGGTTCCACATGCTCATGGTCTCAACTAGCTGTTAGGACATGTGCTCTTTTCTGCCTCTCTAAACTATAAGGAAAATGTGTCAGGCTGTTACAGTAATTATCACTTACTCTACCACAGTAGTAAATGTGCTTTGAAATTGCCAATCAAATATCGTTTTCTGCCTAGAATCACACCATGAGTCTGTGTGCACAAAGGAATTGTTGTCAGAGATTTAATTTGTGTTGCTCTTGTTCTGTAAGACTTGCATTCGTAGGAAAGGGGCAGCTTGTTTTCTGGAACTGTGATGGCTAGCATTCAGCACAAATCAATATCTCACAAATGAGAGGCAAATGCTAACACATTTGAAATCAACATGGTAGATTTTCCTTACACTGCGGCAATGGGTGAGGTAGATCCTACATGTTCAAAACTCCAATTAACCCTTACCACAGATAATCTTACATACATCTCTGCAGTCTTCATGCAGTTGTGCAAGCGTCCATTCAGATCTCTCTTGCACCTGACAATACACAGTCTCCAGAAGCACGCTCTTAGCACACAGCCAGCTGCTTCTCCTGCACTCTCATGCTTACTATTCAGCACTGTGTGGTATTTCAGATAGCAGTGAGTAATGCTAACACAATCAACATCACTAAGGCTCTTTTCCTTTGCTCTAGTCTAATCACTCACCCAGGTTACACATGCTCATGGTCTCAAGTAGCTGTTAGGACATGTGCTCTTTTCTGCCTCTCTAAACTATAAGGAAAATGTGTCAGGCTGTTACAGTAATTATCACTTGCAAAACCACAGTAGTAAATGTGCTTTCAAATTGCGAATCAAATATCGTTTTCTGCCTAGAATCACACCATGAGTCTGTGTGCACACAGGAATTGTTGTCAGAGATTTAATTTGTGTTGCTCTTGTTCTGTAGGACTTGCATTCGTAGGAAAGGGGCAGCTTGTTTTCTTGAACTGTGAAGGCTAGCATTCAGCACAAATCACTATCTCACAAATGAGAGGCAAATGCTAAAACATTTGAAATCAACAGGGTAGATTTTCCTTCCACTCCTGCAATGGGTGAGGTAGATCCTATATGTTCAAAACTCCAATTAACCCTTACCACACATGTACTCTTACATACATCTCTGCAGTCTTCATGCAGTTGTGCAAGTGTCCATGTAAATCTCTCTTGCACCTGACAATACACAGTCTCCAGAAGAACGCTCTTAGCACACAGCCAGCTGCTTCTCCTGCACTCTCATGCTTACTATTCAGCACTG
The DNA here is from genome assembly GCF_964204655.1 of Triturus cristatus. Classification (NCBI taxonomy): domain Eukaryota; kingdom Metazoa; phylum Chordata; class Amphibia; order Caudata; family Salamandridae; genus Triturus; species Triturus cristatus. The sequence continues at coordinate 243,538,917 of NC_140582.1, forward strand.
TGTGGTATTTCAGATAGCAGTGTGTAACGCTAACACATTCAACATCACCAAGGCTCTTTTCCTTTGCTCTAGTCTAATCACTCACCCAGGTTACACATGCTCATAGTCTCAAGTAGCTGTTAGGACATGTGCTCTTTTCTGCCTCTCTAAACTATAATGAAAATGTGTCAGGCTGTTACAGTAATTATCATTTGCTCTACCACAGTAGTAAATGTGCTTTCAAATTGCCAATGAACCCCTTCGACGCTCATGACGGAACGGTTCCGTCATGAGCGTCGGTTGAGCTGTGCTCATGACGGAACCGTTCCGTCATGACCACGCCCGCGCAGGTAACGGTCAGCACAGCGGGGGAATCCGCCCCGCATGGAAGGGGTTAAATATTGTTTTCTGCCTAGAATCACACCATGAGTCTGTGCGCACAAAGGAATTGTTGTCAGAGATTTAATTTGTGTTGGTCTGGTTCTGTAAGACTTACATTCGTAGGAAAGGGTCAGCTTATTTTCTTGAACTGTGATGGCTAGCATTCAGCACAAATCACTATCTCACAAATGAGAGGCAAATGCTAACACATTTGAAATCAACAGGGTAGATTTTCCTTCCACTCCTGCAATGGGTGTGGTAGATCCTACATGTTCAAAACTCCAATTAACCCTTACCACACATGTACTCTTACATACATCTCTGCAGTCTTCATGCAGTTGTGCAAGCGTCCATGCAGATCTCTCTTGCACCTGACAATACACAGTCTCCAGAAGTACGCTCTTAGCACACAGCCAGCGGCTTCTCCTGCACTCTCATGCTTACTATTCAGCACTGTGTGGTATTTCAGATAGCAGTGAGTAATGCTAACACAATCAACATCACTAAGGCTCTTTTCCTTTGCTCTAGTCTAATCACTCACCCAGGTTACACATGCTCATAGTCTCAAGTAGCTGTTAGGACATGTGCTCTTTTCTGCCTCTCTAAACTAAAAGGAAAATGTGTCAGGCTGTTACAGTAATTATCATTTGCTCTACCACAGTAGTAAATGTGCTTTCAAATTGCCAATCAAATATCGTTTTCTGCCTAGAATCACACCATGAGTCTGTGTGCACAAAGGAATTGTTGTCAGAGATTTGATTCGTGTTGGTCTGGTTCTGTAAGACTTGCATTCGTAGGAAAGGGGCAGCTTGTTTTCTTGAACTGTGATGGCTAGCATTCAGCACAAATCAATATATCACAAATGAGAGGCAAATACTAACACATTTGAAATCAATATGGTAGATTTTCCTTACACTCCTGCAATGGGTGAGGTAGATCCTACATGTTCAAAACTCAAATTGACCCTTACCACACATGTACTCTTACATACATCTCTGCAGTCTTCATGCAGTTGTGCAAGCATCCATGCAGATCTCTCTTGCACCTGACAATACACAGTCTCCAGAAGTACGCTCTTAGCACACAGCCAGCTGCTTCTCCTGCACTCTCATGCTTACTATTCAGCACTGTGTGGTATTTCAGATAGCAGTGTGTAACGCTAACACATTCAACGTCACCAAGGCTCATTTCCTTTGCTCTAGTCTAATCACTCACCCAGGTTCCACATGCTCATGGTCTCAACTAGCTGTTAGGACATGTGCTCTTTTCTGCCTCTCTAAACTATAAGGAAAATGTGTCAGGCTGTTACAGTAATTATCACTTACTCTACCACAGTAGTAAATGTGCTTTGAAATTGCCAATCAAATATCGTTTTCTGCCTAGAATCACACCATGAGTCTGTGTGCACAAAGGAATTGTTGTCAGAGATTTAATTTGTGTTGCTCTTGTTCTGTAAGACTTGCATTCGTAGGAAAGGGGCAGCTTGTTTTCTGGAACTGTGATGGCTAGCATTCAGCACAAATCAATATCTCACAAATGAGAGGCAAATGCTAACACATTTGAAATCAACATGGTAGATTTTCCTTACACTGCGGCAATGGGTGAGGTAGATCCTACATGTTCAAAACTCCAATTAACCCTTACCACAGATAATCTTACATACATCTCTGCAGTCTTCATGCAGTTGTGCAAGCGTCCATGCAGATCTCTCTTGCACCTGACAATACATAGTCTCCAGAAGCACGCTCTTAGCACACAGCCAGCTGCTTCTCCTGCACTCTCATGCTTACTATTCAGCACTGTGTGGTATTTCAGATAGCAGTGAGTAATGCTAACACAATCAACATCACTAAGGCTCTTTTCCTTTGCTCTAGTCTAATCACTCACCCAGGTTACACATGCTCATAGTCTCAAGTAGCTGTTAGGACATGTGCTCTTTTCTGCCTCTCTAAACTAAAAGGAAAATGTGTCAGGCTGTTACAGTAATTATCATTTGCTCTACCACAGTAGTAAATGTGCTTTCAAATTGCCAATCAAATATCGTTTTCTGCCTAGAATCACACCATGAGTCTGTGTGCACAAAGGAATTGTTGTCAGAGATTTAATTCGTGTTGGTCTGGTTCTGTAAGACTTGCATTCGTAGGAAAGGGGCAGCTTGTTTTCTTGAACTGTGATGGCTAGCATTCAGCACAAATCAATATCTCACAAATGAGAGGCAAATACTAACACATTTGAAATCAATATGGTAGATTTTCCTTACACTCCTACAATGGGTGAGGTAGATCCTACATGTTCAAAACTCAAATTGACCCTTACCACACATGTACTCTTACATACATCTCTGCAGTCTTCATGCAGTTGTGCAAGCATCCATGCAGATCTCTCTTGCACCTGACAATACACAGTCTCCAGAAGTACGCTCTTAGCACACAGCCAGCTGCTTCTCCTGCACTCTCATGCTTACTATTCAGCACTGTGTGGTATTTCAGATAGCAGTGTGTAACGCTAACACATTCAACGTCACCAAGGCTCATTTCCTTTGCTCTAGTCTAATCACTCACCCAGGTTCCACTTGCTCATGGTCTCAACTAGCTGTTAGGACATGTGCTCTTTTCTGCCTCTCTAAACTATAAGGAAAATTTGTCAGGCTGTTACAGTAATTATCACTTACTCTACCACAGTAGTAAATGTGCTTTGAAATTGCCAATCAAATATCGTTTTCTGCCTAGAATCACACCATGAGTCTGTGTGCACAAAGGAATTGTTGTCAGAGATTTAATTCGTGTTGCTCTTGTTCTGTAAGACTTGCATTCGTAGGAAAGGGGCAGCTTGTTTTCTTGAACTGTGATGGCTAGCATTCAGCACAAATCAATATCTCACAAATGAGAGGCAAATACTAACACATTTGAAATCAATATGGTAGATTTTCCTTACACTCCTGCAATGGGTGAGGTAGATCCTACATGTTCAAAACTCAAATTGACCCTTACCACACATGTACTCTTACATACATCTCTGCAGTCTTCATGCAGTTGTGCAAGCATCCATGCAGATCTCTCTTGCACCTGACAATACACAGTCTCCAGAAGTACGCTCTTATCACACAGCCAGCTGCTTCTCCTGCACTCTCATGCTTACTATTCAGCACTGTGTGGTATTTCAGATAGCAGTGTGTAACGCTAACATATTCAACGTCACCAAGGCTCATTTCCTTTGCTCTAGTCTAATCACTCACCCAGGTTCCACATGCTCATGGTCTCCACTAGCTGTTAGGACATGTGCTCTTTTCTGCCTCTCTAAACTATAAGGAAAATGTGTCAGGCTGTTACAGTAATTATCACTTACTCTACCACAGTAGTAAATGTGCTTTGAAATTGCCAATCAAATATCGTTTTCTGCCTAGAATCACACCATGAGTCTGTGTGCACAAAGGAATTGTTGTCAGAGATTTAATTTGTGTTGCTCTTGTTCTGTAAGACTTGCATTCGTAGGAAAGGGGCAGCTTGTTTTCTTGAACTGTGATGGCTAGCATTCAGCACAAATCAATATCTCACAAATGAGAGGCAAATGCTAACACATTTGAAATCTACATGGTAGATTTTCCTTACACTGCGGCAATGGGTGAGGTAGATCCTACATGTTCAAAACTCCAATTAACCCTTACCACAGATGATCTTACATCCACAGATGATCTTACATACATCTCTGCAGTCTTCATGCAGTTGTGCAAGCGTCCATGCAGATCTCTCTTGCACCTGACAATACACAGTCTCCAGAAGCACGCTCTTAGCACACAGCCAGCTGCTTCTCCTGCACTCTCATGCTTACTATTCAGCACTGTGTGGTATTTCAGATAGCAGTGTGTAACGCTAACACATTCAACATCACCAAGGCTCATTTCCTTTGCTCTAGTCTAATCACTCACCCAGGTTCCACATGCTCATGGTCTCAAGTAGCTGTTAGGACATGTGCTCTTTTCTGCCTCTCTAAACTATAAGGAAAATGTGTCAGGCTGAGTGCTGAAAGAAGAGGAGTGCTGTGTGTGAGCCCCAAGATGGCGGAGCTGGGTCCGCACTGAGCAGCTCACCCGGGGCCTCGTCCACTCTCTCCCCACCCAAAAGCAACGAAAATGAAATGAAATGATATAGGATGCTGAGGAGCTGAGGAGCTGAGGAGCCGAATTGCGCTGCATGACCTCTGAAAAAAAACGTATGAGCTGGTACCTGGTGTCTGGTTCTCTGAGTTGACCCGACCGGTGTACCATTCTCGCCGATGCTGGAGCTCTCGAGCACTGCCTGGCTCTTCGGCCGTACTTTGCGGAGCCTCCGAGGGAGCACCAAACTAGGCCGGCTCGGTTCATACCTCCGGTCTCTCCCCAATTCTATCTGGCTCTTCAGGATAATGTCTCCCAAGAAACCACATCGTGTGACTCGTAACCACAAACAAACCGGAGGAAGATTGCAAGAAACTGGACCTACGGCTGCTACGGTACGTGCGTCCATCATGCCGCGAGCGGCTGCTCTGGTCTCGGCTGGGCTGTCATCGATCTCTCTGATCTCTCCGGCCGGTGCCGCTGAGGCCGATGGAATCCGTAGGTCAGCGGGGGACGAGCACAACGACGTGGAGATGGAGAGTGCGAAAAATGAAACGCAGCTGTCCATGCTGAAGCCTACTCCGTCTCTGCCAGCAGAGCTCCCATTGCTGACCGGCGGAAGCAATCGCAAACAGGTACTGAAGCCACCCACCTTGATTGTAGTCTCACACCCTAAGAGCCCTCTTAATAAAACAGGCAAAGGGATGGATATGACTCTGAATAGAGAGAATGAGGCAATGGGGGATGAAACGAATAATGTAACTGGCCCTATACCCTCTCAAGCTCTAGGGGGGACTACATCTTTGCATCCTACTAACTCTGATATTGTTACTGATACTGGGATTGCCATCGACCTGGTCTCTACCCCCTCTACAACAGAACAGATACGGGCATCGGAGCACTCCAGCGATGGAACATTGGGGGTAGGGGAGGACTCGGTACCCGGTCTTTCTACCGGTATGACGAACCTCAGGAGCTGTGCTGCTGATATACAGGTTCCCGGTAGTGTAGGATCATTAGTGGACCTTAAGACAATCATTGAAGTCACTGAAACTATTGAAGTCACAGGGATCTCGGAGAATAACGACTATGCCGAAGTCAGTGAGCAAGAAATGTCCGAAGAGCTGTCTGCACATACTGAGGGAGAGGATGAGCTCGGGGAGGCGGACGGGAAGGATCATGGCACAGGCGGCACAGATGGCAAGGCTAAATCGCGAGTAAATAGAGGTCGCAAACTAAGAGGCAAGTCAAAATCCAGAAGAGGAGGCAAGACTACTGCTACTTTATCTCAGCCGGTTAAAAATATAAAGAAAATGCAAGCAGATAAAAGCCCATTAAGAAAATGGATTTAAACAAGGGGGCTGGTCAAAAATATGACGCTGAGACTGTCAGGTGCCAGCCTGAATGACTCCTCAGAACAAGTAGAACCTTCTCCCACTTCTCCCACTTCGGACGCGCAGCTCCATGGCAGCTCCACCAACCAGGAAACCATCACCATCACCGCCCAAATCAACTCGGCAACAGATGGGGTAAACGAACAAGAATCGTCTCCGACTCCGACCCAAGATCACATGGACCATTTGGATTATTCTCTAAGCCGAGCAGATGCAAATCTACTATCTAATGCAAACACAGCTCCTGTACCATCAAGCCATATCTCCCCACAACCTAAAGAGGGCACCGCTTTACAAACGACACCCCCCCTTCCCCCTCAAAGCCAACAACGACATCTACTTATCACTAAAGAGGGAACAGGGCATGAAACAATGGATCACTCTTCAATAGATCTAATATTGCAGATTCTGAACAATCAACGCAAGGTAGCCCAGGAACATCACACTCAACTGAGGGAAGATAACAGTAAAGTACAAAACTCACTACAAGAACTCACTTCTAAAATTGGAGGGATTTGCCAAGATATTACTGAGCTACAACAACGAGTGGTTGAGATTGAAGAGGCTAACACTCAAACGACTGCTAAAGTAGGAAAACATGATGATCTGCTATCCACTCTTCAACTGAAGATCGAAGATTTGGAAAACCGACAGAGACGCTCCAATTTAAGACTGTTTGGGATTCCAGAAGGTTCCGAGGGCTCTGACCCCAGGGCTTATGTAGTGGGGTTACTCCAAAAGGCCTTCCCGGACTTGGCAGACTGGGACTGGGACTCACAAGTACAACGCGCTCATCGCTTACCACTGGTTATGAAAAATAGGGCAAGTCAATTTTCACGTCCCTTTCTGCTGTTCTTTGGTAACTTTCTACTCCGTCAAGCAGTATGGCAGAGAGCACGCCCTAATACTCCTATAGCCATAGGGGACTTTTCAATCTTTGCCCGCTCCGACCTAAGCAAAGAATCTATGGACCGACGCTGGATGCTCCGTAGATTTATCGATCCAATCAAATCTAGTGGGGGCCAGGCCTTTTTACAGGAACCCGCCCGTCTTAAAGTCATCAAGAATGGACGCATATACTTCTTTAACGAAGTCACAGCAGTTGAGGCATTTATTTCTAGTCTGAATGAAGGCAAGAATCAGACAGAAAAATAATTGTACACCAGGGTCTGAGCTAATTACTGTAATGCCGGTTAATTCAGCGCGCTCCATGAACAACTGAACTTCAGAACTTATGAACTTATGAATTTATGATCTTACGAAAATTGTACTTATTTAGAGGACTCCTCACTCTTTATCCTCTATTTTATTTTATTCTTTATGTTTATTGGGTGAGGGAGGGACGGCTGGGTGGATTGGGGCCCTTGGGTGACATGCTACAGATGCTGCCCTTCCAACGGCAGCTGTTTTCTAAGGGCGGTTCTACCCCTGCTGGGGTTGGAACCAGGGAGGGGAGGGGTGGGGGGGCTTGGGGGTGGGGTCAAATCATTATTAAAAATTTACAGGCAGACAGGGATGAGTTTAACGAGCTACCAGAGACTATATCAGCTCAACTCTCTTTTTCTTTTTCTTTTTCTTCTTTTATTTTATTTTTCACATTTCTTAATATTACCATTTTTAGGGCAAATAACATGAACTGTATCAGGGTAGTCGGAGCCGGGGCTATGTCCTTTACTTATTATAATGTATGATATAAAATGTCTAACCTGGAATGTTTCGGGTTTGAATAGTAAGAATAAAAGACTTTTGATTACGGAAGAACTAAAACTACATAACCCTCATATCGCTCTCCTCACTGAAACACACATACTGGGCAAAGATAGCAAATTACTGAATCAACTGGGCTATGACACTTTGATAGGATCGAATTTTACACAACCTACAAGAGGCGTGGCTATTCTTAAGGATAAACGCTTCAAGATTGAAACACTACAGACCCTATGTGATAAAGAGGGTAGATGGGCGATTGCTCAGATTAATTTTGAGAGCCATAAATATGTCTTTTGTGTAATCTATGGCTCAAACACAGATGAACCGAAAATTTTCGACCAGCTGAATACCAAACTCTTGGGCTGGGAGGGAGAGCTCATTATTATGGGGGATTTTAATTGTATTATGGATTATAAAATTGACACAACCAGACCCGGTAGCTTTCAACGGATGCGCAAGACCAGATTATCCATTTTAGATCTTTGCCGCATCCATAACATTAAAGACGCCTGGCGATATTTATACCCAAATCAACCGGGCTATACTTATTATTCAGCACCCCACAAACTATGTTCAAGATTAGACATGGTACTAATAGGGGATAATCTATTAAAGAGCTCTAACCTGGTCTTATGCCCTCGAATCTCTTCGGATCATAATCCAATAATTCTTACAATAACTACTTCACACACCAGGTCCCCGCCCAGACCGTTCTCTTTCCCTAGATACTTGACCACAGACCCACAGTATGTGATGCAACTTAAATCTCATCTTATAGATTTTATGGATATCAACATTGACTCTACAGCCTGTGGCATCGTCTGGGATGCTTGCAAAGCAAGTATCAGGGGATTTACCCAAGCCTACACGATCAGACAAAACATGGAACGTAGAAAGGCTAACTCTTTGCTTATACCCAACATAACCAACCAAGAGGAATTACTAGCCTCTGCACTCCGACTAAAACTATCAACAACAACTGAAATAGGCCTGAAACTTGGACTCCTAAAAAATGAAATTAAAACAAAATTCATACAGAAGTGCAGCACTAAGATCCATAAATTTAAAATAACACAATATGAGGGTGGCGATAAAATTGGCAAAATCTTGGCCTATAAAGTCGCTGAAGATAGAGCTAGCACTATAATTACAAGTATACGGGGGAGCGACAATAAAAGCTATAACCAGTCTCAAGATATAGTAGGACAATTTGCTGATTACTATAAGAATTTATACACCCCAGAAAGCATTCCTAATCCAGACGCAATTCGGTGCTATGTGGACAAATATATAACAAACTCACAGACCATATTTGGAACAGATTTATTGTCCAATAATATTACATTGGCAGAATTACATCAAGCCATAGCTTTACTACCTGTTGGGAAAGCGGCAGGGGAAGACTCAATACCATTAGAGTTATATAAAGTATGTTTAGCTGAGCTTGAACCCCTATTCTTGAAGGTACTGCAATCTGCTGGCCTTAATGGCAAAACCCCTAAATCATGGAATAGGGCGAAAATAATTTTCTTCTTGAAGAAAGATAAACCTTAGGAGGAGAGAGGGTCATATCGACCCATCTCTCTTATAAACGTTGACGCAAAAATATTTGCAAAAATATTGGCTATAAGATTATCCCCTATACTACTTAAGATTATCAATCCACAGCAACATGGGTTTATATCCGGTAGAGACACCACTATGCACGTAAATATGGCTATAACGGCATTCGACGTAGCGGAGATAGAGACCACCCCACTCGGCATGATACTATTAGACGCCGAGAAGGCATTTGACCGAGTGGGATGGGACTACCTCTGGTGCGTCTTATCTAAAATGGGGTTTGGGGGACAATTCTTGCGGGGTATACAGGCCCTTTACGATAACCCTACTGCCTATGTTTGCTACGCGGGCTTGATCTCCCCTGACTTCCCAATACGTCGTGGCACCCGTCAGGGCCGCCCTCTCTCACCCCTTTTGTTTGCTCTCTCACTCAAACCTTTTTTATCCGCTTTACAGTCCCAAGCCCAAATTGTACCTTTTAGCTCTGGCTCAAATACATTAAAAATAACAGCATATGCCGATGATATCGCCATCTACACACAAGATATTGTGATGGCACTCCAAAGTATTGTATCTGAGGCTGGGAAATTTGGGAATATCTCAGGGTATAAACTTAATGTACAAAAGACTCAGGTTATTGCTAATTATACTCCAAATTCGACCGTTCCTGAAATTTGTAAAAGCGCTACATATTTAGGTGTAAAACTAACGGCCAAAATCCAAGAAATTAATAATATAAACTACAAAGCATTAATTAAATCCACTACCTTACTCTTAAAAAAATGGCATAGACTACCCCTGAATTTAATAGGAAGAATTAATCTTATTAAGATGATGATATTGCCTAAATTTTTATATCTTTTTCGATCTATACCACTTAATTTAAATAATAAATTCTTTAAAGAGCTGGACGGTATATTCAGCAGATTTATTTGGAGCTATAAAAAGGCGAGAAGGTCGATAAAATTTCTTACAAATAATACGAATTTGGGAGGGCTGAATTTCCCTGATTTTAAGTTATATTTTTGGTCTGCTTTTGTTTTACGTATTCGATCACTGCTCATTAAAGAAGGAACACTCCCCTTTCATACTCTTATGCTAAAAAAAGATTCAAACATGTTTCTGCTTCGTGCTAACGATCCAAACTATTTCAAAAGAGTCAAATTTAAGACCGCCAAAGACATAATAAAGATATGGGGTAACATCTCAAACTATTGTAAAATAACCTATTTCCATCAAATGATGCCGCTATGGGGTAACCCGGGTTTACCGGGTATCTTTAACGACAATTCTACTTATAGCTGGTCTAGGAAGGGTATCAATGCATTAGGGGATCTATATGGTACTCATGGGTTTATAGAATTTAATACTCTTAAACTATTATTTGATCTCCCTGAAACTATGAGAGTCAAACACTTGCAACTGCACGACTATCTGATTAATAAAAAACAAATCTTAGCGGTTACAGACAACAAAATTTGGTCCTGTCTATACTCTGGGAAAACTAAATCAACTATAAGAGATACTTATCACATTCTATCTTGTTATAAATCAAACGACTGTTTTAAGTTAGCAGATAAATGGGGCAGGTTATTAGGTTTAAAAATTACAGCTAGAGAAATAGGGAGCTCCATGTCAAACATTAATAAACTTGTTCGCTCTTCAAGCTTAAGGCTTCAACAGTTTAGAACGAGCTGTATGTTATACTATACTCCAGAAATAATATCTAAATGGTCTCCTAATAATTCTTTCAGTGATCAAACTAAATGCCCAAAATGTTCAACTGAGGCCGCCGATTTGATACACATGTTGTTTTCGTGTCCTACCCTAAAGGATTATTGGGGGGACATTCAGAAGGTCCTAAAAATCAAACATATCCAAACACCCATATTCACCGCTGCCTCAGTTCTGCTTGATATATATCCTAATCCAATTCCACAAGCCGCGTTGACCTCAATACTCATGTCATGTGCTAAACTAACCGTGGCAAGAGCCGGCATATGCACCGATCCACCCACGGTTTGGGACTGGTGGGCGTTGGTTACCGAGATCTACACCATGGAGTCAGCTTTAGCTCGGCTAAGAGGGAGCCGTTCCTTAAATAAACACGAAAAAAACTGGGGAACCTTTTTAGGATGAGACGGTCTTTATTATCTTTCTAATTCTCCCCTTTTTTTTTTTTCTTCTTCTTTTCCTTCTTATTCTTTTTTGTCCCTTCCCGTGTTTATAGTTTAGTTTTGCTATTTAGCGCTGAGAATATATTATAATTTTCTATACTATAATTTTCTCGATTATAGACGTTAACTGATGTAAGTATTGATATGTGTTTTTTTTTTTTTGTTTGTTTTTTTCCTGTCAGCCTGTTCAATAAAATTTTTTTTAAAAAAAGGAAAATGTGTCAGGCTGTTACAGAAATTATCACTTGCAAAACCACAGTAGTAAATGTGCTTTCAAATTGCGAATCAAATATTGTTTTCTGCCTAAAATCACACCATGAGCCTGTGTGCACAAAGGAATTGTTGTCAGAGATTTAGTTTGTGTTGGTCTGGTTCTGTAAGACTTGCATTCGTAGGAAAGGGTCAGCTTGTTTTCTTGAACTGTGATGGCTAGCATTCAGCACAAATCACTATCTCACAAATGAGAGGCAAATGCTAACACATTTGAAATCAACAGGGTAGATTTTCCTTCCACTCCTGCAATGGGTGAGGTAGATCCTACATATTCAAAACTCCAATTAACCCTTACCGCACATGTACTCTTACATACATCTCTGCAGTCTTCATGCAGTTGTGCAAGCATCCATGCAGATATCTCTTGCACCTGACAATACACAGTCTCCAGAAGTACGCTCTTAGCACACAGCCAGCTGCTTCTCCTGCACTCTCATGCTTACTATTCAGCACTGTGTGGTATTTCAGATAGCAGTGAGTAATGCTAACACAATCAACATCACTAAGGCTCTTTTCCTTTGCTCTAGTCTAATCACTCAACCAGGTTACACATGCTCATAGTCTCAAGTAGCTGTTAGGACATGTGCTCTTTTCTGCCTCTCTAAACTAAAAGGAAAATGTGTCAGGCTGTTACAGTAATTATCATTTGCTCTACCACAGTAGTAAATGTGCTTTCAAATTGCCAATCAAATATCGTTTTCTGCCTAGAATCACACCATGAGTCTGTGTGCACAAAGGAATTGTTGTCAGAGATTTAATTCGTGTTGGTCTGGTTCTGTAAGACTTGCATTCGTAGGAAAGGGGCAGCTTGTTTTCTTGAACTGTGATGGCTAGCATTCAGCACAAATCACTATCTCACAAATGAGAGGCAAATGCTAACACATTTGAAATCAACAGGGTAGATTTTCCTTCCACTCCTGCAATGGGTGAGGTAGATCCTACATGTTCAAAACTCCAAATAACCCTTACCACACATGTACTCTTACATACATCTCTGCAGTCTTCATGCAGTTGTGCAAGCGTCCATGCAGATCTCTCTTGCACCTGACAATACACAGTCTCCAGAAGTACGCTCTTAGCACACAGCCAGCTGCTTCTCCTGCACTCTCATGCTTACTATTCAGCACTGTGTGGTATTTCAGATAGCAGTGAGTAATGCTAACACAATCAACATCACTAAGGCTCTTTTCCTTTGCTCTAGTCTAATCACTCACCCAGGTTACACATGCTCATAGTCTCAAGTAGCTTTTAGGACATGTGCTCTTTTCTGCCTCTCTAAACTAAAAGGAAAATGTGTCAGGCTGTTACAGTAATTATCATTTGCTCTACCACAGTAGTAAATGTGCTTTCAAATTGCCAATCAAATATCGTTTTCTGCCTAGAATCACACCATGAGTCTGTGTGCACAAAGGAATTGTTGTCAGAGATTTGATTCGTGTTGGTCTGGTTCTGTAAGACTTGCATTCGTAGGAAAGGGGCAGCTTGTTTTCTTGAACTGTGATGGCTAGCATTCAGCACAAATCAATATATCACAAATGAGAGGCAAATACTAACACATTTGAAATCAATATGGTAGATTTTCCTTACACTCCTGCAATGGGTGAGGTAGATCCTACATGTTCAAAACTCAAATTGACCCTTACCACACATGTACTCTTACATACATCTCTGCAGTCTTCATGCAGTTGTGCAAGCATCCATGCAGATCTCTCTTGCACCTGACAATACACAGTCTCCAGAAGTACGCTCTTAGCACACAGCCAGCTGCTTCTCCTGCACTCTCATGCTTACTATTCAGCACTGTGTGGTATTTTAGATAGCAGTGTGTAACGCTAACACATTCAACGTCACCAAGGCTCATTTCCTTTGCTCTAGTCTAATCACTCACCCAGGTTCCACATGCTCATGGTCTCAACTAGCTGTTAGGACATGTGCTCTTTTCTGCCTCTCTAAACTATAAGGAAAATGTGTCAGGCTGTTACAGTAATTATCACTTACTCTACCACAGTAGTAAATGTGCTTTGAAATTGCCAATCAAATATCGTTTTCTGCCTAGAATCACACCATGAGTCTGTGTGCACAAAGGAATTGTTGTCAGAGATTTAATTTGTGTTGCTCTTGTTCTGTAAGACTTGCATTCGTAGGAAAGGGGCAGCTTGTTTTCTGGAACTGTGATGGCTAGCATTCAGCACAAATCAATATCTCACAAATGAGAGGCAAATGCTAACACATTTGAAATCAACATGGTAGATTTTCCTTACACTGCGGCAATGGGTGAGGTAGATCCTACATGTTCAAAACTCCAATTAACCCTTACCACAGATAATCTTACATACATCTCTGCAGTCTTCATGCAGTTGTGCAAGCGTCCATGCAGATCTCTCTTGCACCTGACAATACATAGTCTCCAGAAGCACGCTCTTAGCACACAGCCAGCTGCTTCTCCTGCACTCTCATGCTTACTATTCAGCACTGTGTGGTATTTCAGATAGCAGTGAGTAATGCTAACACAATCAACATCACTAAGGCTCTTTTCCTTTGCTCTAGTCTAATCACTCACCCAGGTTACACATGCTCATAGTCTCAAGTAGCTGTTAGGACATGTGCTCTTTTCTGCCTCTCTAAACTATAATAAAAATGTGTCAGGCTGTTACAGTAATTATCATTTGCTCTACCACAGTAGTAAATGTGCTTTCAAATTGCCAATTAAATAATGTTTTCTGCCTAGAATCACACCATGAGTCTGTGTGCACAAAGGAATTGTTGTCAGAGATTTAATTTGTGTTGGTCTGGTTCTGTAAGACTTACATTCGTAGGAAAGGGTCAGCTTATTTTCTTGAACTGTGATGGCTAGCATTCAGCACAAATCACTATCTCACAAATGAGAGGCAAATGCTAACACATTTGAAATCAACAGGGTAGATTTTCCTTCCACTCCTGCAATGGGTGAGGTAGATCCTACATGTTCAAAACTCCAAATAACCCTTACCACACATGTACTCTTACATACATCTCTGCAGTCTTCATGCAGTTGTGCAAGCGTCCAAGCAGATCTCTCTTGCACCTGACAATACACAGTCTCCAGAAGTACGCTCTTAGCACACAGCCAGCTGCTTCTCCTGCACTCTCATGCTTACTATTCAGCACTGTGTGGTATTTCAGATAGCAGTGAGTAATGCTAACACAATCAACATCACTAAGGCTCTTTTCCTTTGCTCTAGTCCAATCACTCACCCAGGTTACACATGCTCATAGTCTCAAGTAGCTGTTAGGACATGTGCTCTTTTCTGCCTCTCTAAACTAAAAGGAAAATGTGTCAGGCTGTTACAGTAATTATCATTTGCTCTACCACAGTAGTAAATGTGCTTTCAAATTGCCAATCAAATATCGTTTTCTGCCTAGAATCACACCATGAGTCTGTGTGCACAAAGGAATTGTTGTCAGAGATTTGATTTGTGTTGGTCTGGTTCTGTAAGACTTGCATTCGTAGGAAAGGGGCAGCTTGTTTTCTTGAACTGTGATGGCTAGCATTCAGCACAAATCAATATATCACAAATGAGAGGCAAATACTAACACATTTGAAATCAATATGGTAGATTTTCCTTACACTCCTGCAATGGGTGAGGTAGATCCTACATGTTCAAAAGTCAAATTGACCCTTACCACACATGTACTCTTACATACATCTCTGCAGTCTTCATGCAGTTGTGCAAGCATCCATGCAGATCTCTCTTGCACCTGACAATACACAGTCTCCAGAAGTACGCTCTTAGCACACAGCCAGCTGCTTCTCCTGCACTCTCATGCTTACTATTCAGCACTGTGTGGTATTTCAGATAGCAGTGTGTAACGCTAATACATTCAACGTCACTAAGGCTCATTTCCTTTGCTCTAGTCTAATCACTCACCCAGGTTCCAAATGCTCATGGTCTCAACTAGCTGTTAGGACATGTGCTCTTTTCTGGCTCTCTAAACTATAAGGAAAATGTGTCAGGCTGTTACAGTAATTATCACTTACTCTACCACAGTAGTAAATGTGCTTTGAAATTGCCAATCAAATATCGTTTTCTGCCTAGAATCACACCATGAGTCTGTGTGCACAAAGGAATTGTTGTCAGAGATTTAATTTGTGTTGCTCTTGTTCTGTAAGACTTGCATTCGTAGGAAAGGGGCAGCTTGTTTTCTGGAACTGTGATGGCTAGCATTCAGCACAAATCAATATCTCACAAATGAGAGGCAAATGCTAACACATTTGAAATCAACATGGTAGATTTTCCTTACACTGCGGCAATGGGTGAGGTAGATCCTACCTGTTCAAAACTCCAATTCACCCTTACCACAGATAATCTTACATACATCTCTGCAGTGTTCATGCAGTTGTGCAAGCGTCCATGCAGATCTCTCTTGCACCTGACAATACATAGTCTCCAGAAGCACGCTCTTAGCACACAGCCAGCTGCTTCTCCTGCACTCTCATGCTTACTATTCAGCACTGTGTGGTATTTCAGATAGCAGTGTGTAACGCTAACACATTCAACATCACCAAGGCTCTTTTCCTTTGCTCTAGTCTAATCACTCACCCAGGTTACACATCCTCATAGTCTCAAGTAGCTGTTAGGACATGTGCTCTTTTCTGCCTCTCTAAACTATAAGGAAAATGTGTCAGGCTGTTACAGTAATTATCACTTGCAAAACCACAGTAGTAAATGTGCTTTCAAATTGCGAATCAAATATCGTTTTCTGCCTAGAATCACACCATGAGTCTGTGTGCACACAGGAATTGTTGTCAGAGATTTAATTTGTGTTGCTCTTGTTCTGTAGGACTTGCATTCGTAGGAAAGGGGCAGCTTGTTTTCTTGAACTGTGAAGGCTAGCATTCAGCACAAATCACTATCTCACAAATGAGAGGCAAATGCTAAAACATTTGAAATCAACAGGGTAGATTTTCCTTCCACTCCTGCAATGGGTGAGGTAGATCCTATATGTTCAAAACTCCAATTAACCCTTACCACACATGTACTCTTACATACATCTCTGCAGTCTTCATGCAGTTGTGCAAGTGTCCATGTAAATCTCTCTTGCACCTGACAATACACAGTCTCCAGAAGAACGCTCTTAGCACACAGCCAGCTGCTTCTCCTGCACTCTCATGCTTACTATTCAGCACTGTGTGGTATTTCAGATAGCAGTGTGTAACGCTAACACATTCAACATCACCAAGGCTCTTTTCCTTTGCTCTAGTCTAATCACTCACCCAGGTTACACATGCTCATAGTCTCAAGTAGCTGTTAGGACATGTGCTCTTTTCTGCCTCTCTAAACTATAATGAAAATGTGTCAGGCTGTTACAGTAATTATCATTTGCTCTACCACAGTAGTAAATGTGCTTTCAAATTGCCAATGAACCCCTTCGACGCTCATGACGGAACGGTTCCGTCATGAGCGTCGGTTGAGCTGTGCTCATGACGGAACCGTTCCGTCATGACCACGCCCGCGCAGGTAACGGTCAGCACAGCGGGGGAATCCGCCCCGCATGGAAGGGGTTAAATATTGTTTTCTGCCTAGAATCACACCATGAGTCTGTGCGCACAAAGGAATTGTTGTCAGAGATTTAATTTGTGTTGGTCTGGTTCTGTAAGACTTGCATTCGTAGGAAAGGATCAGCTTGTTTTCTTGAACTGTGATGGCTAGCATTCAGCACAAATCACTATCTCACAAATGAGAGGCAAATGCTAACACATTTGAAATCAACAGGGTAGATTTTCCTTCCACTCCTGCAATGGGTGAGGTAAATCCTACATGTTCAAAACTCCAATTAACCCTTACCACACATGTACTCTTACATACATCTCTGCAGTCTTCATGCAGTTGTGCAAGCGTCCATGCAGATCTCTCTTGCACCTGACAATACACAGTCTCCAGAAGTACGCTCTTAGCACACAGCCAGCTGCTTCTCCTGCACTCTCATGCTTACTATTCAGCACTATGTGGTATTTCAGATAGCAGTGAGTAATGCTAACACAATCAACATCACTAAGGCTCTTTTCCTTTGCTCTAGTCTAATCACTCACCCAGGTTACACATGCTCATAGTCTCAAGTAGCTGTTAGGACATGTGCTCTTTTCTGCCTCTCTAAACTAAAAGGAAAATGTGTCAGGCTGTTACAGTAATTATCATTTGCTCTACCACAGTAGTAAATGTGCTTTCAAATTGCCAATCAAATATCGTTTTCTGCCTAGAATCACACCATGAGTCTGTGTGCACAAAGGAATTGTTGTCAGAGATTTAATTCGTGTTGGTCTGGTTCTGTAAGACTTGCATTCGTAGGAAAGGGGCAGCTTGTTTTCTTGAACTGTGATGGCTAGCATTCAGCACAAATCAATATATCACAAATGAGAGGCAAATACTAACACATTTGAAATCAATATGGTAGATTTTCCTTACACTCCTGCAATGGGTGAGGTAGATCCTACATGTTCAAAACTCAAATTGACCCTTACCACACATGTACTCTTATATACATCTCTGCAGTCTTCATGCAGTTGTGCAAGCATCCATGCAGATCTCTCTTGCACCTGACAATACACAGTCTCCAGAAGTACGCTCTTAGCACACAGCCAGCTGCTTCTCCTGCACTCTCATGCTTACTATTCAGCACTGTGTGGTATTTCAGATAGCAGTGTGTAACGCTAACACATTCAACGTCACCAAGGCTCATTTCCTTTGCTCTAGTCTAATCACTCACCCAGGTTCCACATGCTCATGGTCTCAACTAGCTGTTAGGACATGTGCTCTTTTCTGCCTCTCTAAACTATAAGGAAAATGTGTCAGGCTGTTACAGTAATTATCACTTACTCTACCACAGTAGTAAATGTGCTTTGAAATTGCCAATCAAATATCGTTTTCTGCCTAGAATCACACCATGAGTCTGTGTGCACAAAGGAATTGTTGTCAGAGATTTAATTTGTGTTGCTCTTGTTCTGTAAGACTTGCATTCGTAGGAAAGGGGCAGCTTGTTTTCTGGAACTGTGATGGCTAGCATTCAGCACAAATCAATATCTCACAAATGAGAGGCAAATGCTAACACATTTGAAATCAACATGGTAGATTTTCCTTACACTGCGGCAATGGGTGAGGTAGATCCTACATGTTCAAAACTCCAATTAACCCTTACCACAGATAATCTTACATACATCTCTGCAGTCTTCATGCAGTTGTGCAAGCGTCCATTCAGATCTCTCTTGCACCTGACAATACACAGTCTCCAGAAGCACGCTCTTAGCACACAGCCAGCTGCTTCTCCTGCACTCTCATGCTTACTATTCAGCACTGTGTGGTATTTCAGATAGCAGTGAGTAATGCTAACACAATCAACATCACTAAGGCTCTTTTCCTTTGCTCTAGTCTAATCACTCACCCAGGTTACACATGCTCATGGTCTCAAGTAGCTGTTAGGACATGTGCTCTTTTCTGCCTCTCTAAACTATAAGGAAAATGTGTCAGGCTGTTACAGTAATTATCACTTGCAAAACCACAGTAGTAAATGTGCTTTCAAATTGCGAATCAAATATCGTTTTCTGCCTAGAATCACACCATGAGTCTGTGTGCACACAGGAATTGTTGTCAGAGATTTAATTTGTGTTGCTCTTGTTCTGTAGGACTTGCATTCGTAGGAAAGGGGCAGCTTGTTTTCTTGAACTGTGAAGGCTAGCATTCAGCACAAATCACTATCTCACAAATGAGAGGCAAATGCTAAAACATTTGAAATCAACAGGGTAGATTTTCCTTCCACTCCTGCAATGGGTGAGGTAGATCCTATATGTTCAAAACTCCAATTAACCCTTACCACACATGTACTCTTACATACATCTCTGCAGTCTTCATGCAGTTGTGCAAGTGTCCATGTAAATCTCTCTTGCACCTGACAATACACAGTCTCCAGAAGAACGCTCTTAGCACACAGCCAGCTGCTTCTCCTGCACTCTCATGCTTACTATTCAGCACTGTGTGGTATTTCAGATAGCAGTGTGTAACGCTAACACATTCAACATCACCAAGGCTCTTTTCCTTTGCTCTAGTCTAATCACTCACCCAGGTTACACATGCTCATAGTCTCAAGTAGCTGTTAGGACATGTGCTCTTTTCTGCCTCTCTAAACTATAATGAAAATGTGTCAGGCTGTTACAGTAATTATCATTTGCTCTACCACAGTAGTAAATGTGCTTTCAAATTGCCAATGAACCCCTTCGACGCTCATGACGGAACGGTTCCGTCATGAGCGTCGGTTGAGCTGTGCTCATGACGGAACCGTTCCGTCATGACCACGCCCGCGCAGGTAACGGTCAGCACAGCGGGGGAATCCGCCCCGCATGGAAGGGGTTAAATATTGTTTTCTGCCTAGAATCACACCATGAGTCTGTGCGCACAAAGGAATTGTTGTCAGAGATTTAATTTGTGTTGGTCTGGTTCTGTAAGACTTACATTCGTAGGAAAGGGTCAGCTTATTTTCTTGAACTGTGATGGCTAGCATTCAGCACAAATCACTATCTCACAAATGAGAGGCAAATGCTAACACATTTGAAATCAACAGGGTAGATTTTCCTTCCACTCCTGCAATGGGTGTGGTAGATCCTACATGTTCAAAACTCCAATTAACCCTTACCACACATGTACTCTTACATACATCTCTGCAGTCTTCATGCAGTTGTGCAAGCGTCCATGCAGATCTCTCTTGCACCTGACAATACACAGTCTCCAGAAGTACGCTCTTAGCACACAGCCAGCGGCTTCTCCTGCACTCTCATGCTTACTATTCAGCACTGTGTGGTATTTCAGATAGCAGTGAGTAATGCTAACACAATCAACATCACTAAGGCTCTTTTCCTTTGCTCTAGTCTAATCACTCACCCAGGTTACACATGCTCATAGTCTCAAGTAGCTGTTAGGACATGTGCTCTTTTCTGCCTCTCTAAACTAAAAGGAAAATGTGTCAGGCTGTTACAGTAATTATCATTTGCTCTACCACAGTAGTAAATGTGCTTTCAAATTGCCAATCAAATATCGTTTTCTGCCTAGAATCACACCATGAGTCTGTGTGCACAAAGGAATTGTTGTCAGAGATTTGATTCGTGTTGGTCTGGTTCTGTAAGACTTGCATTCGTAGGAAAGGGGCAGCTTGTTTTCTTGAACTGTGATGGCTAGCATTCAGCACAAATCAATATATCACAAATGAGAGGCAAATACTAACACATTTGAAATCAATATGGTAGATTTTCCTTACACTCCTGCAATGGGTGAGGTAGATCCTACATGTTCAAAACTCAAATTGACCCTTACCACACATGTACTCTTACATACATCTCTGCAGTCTTCATGCAGTTGTGCAAGCATCCATGCAGATCTCTCTTGCACCTGACAATACACAGTCTCCAGAAGTACGCTCTTAGCACACAGCCAGCTGCTTCTCCTGCACTCTCATGCTTACTATTCAGCACTGTGTGGTATTTCAGATAGCAGTGTGTAACGCTAACACATTCAACGTCACCAAGGCTCATTTCCTTTGCTCTAGTCTAATCACTCACCCAGGTTCCACATGCTCATGGTCTCAACTAGCTGTTAGGACATGTGCTCTTTTCTGCCTCTCTAAACTATAAGGAAAATGTGTCAGGCTGTTACAGTAATTATCACTTACTCTACCACAGTAGTAAATGTGCTTTGAAATTGCCAATCAAATATCGTTTTCTGCCTAGAATCACACCATGAGTCTGTGTGCACAAAGGAATTGTTGTCAGAGATTTAATTTGTGTTGCTCTTGTTCTGTAAGACTTGCATTCGTAGGAAAGGGGCAGCTTGTTTTCTGGAACTGTGATGGCTAGCATTCAGCACAAATCAATATCTCACAAATGAGAGGCAAATGCTAACACATTTGAAATCAACATGGTAGATTTTCCTTACACTGCGGCAATGGGTGAGGTAGATCCTACATGTTCAAAACTCCAATTAACCCTTACCACAGATAATCTTACATACATCTCTGCAGTCTTCATGCAGTTGTGCAAGCGTCCATGCAGATCTCTCTTGCACCTGACAATACATAGTCTCCAGAAGCACGCTCTTAGCACACAGCCAGCTGCTTCTCCTGCACTCTCATGCTTACTATTCAGCACTGTGTGGTATTTCAGATAGCAGTGAGTAATGCTAACACAATCAACATCACTAAGGCTCTTTTCCTTTGCTCTAGTCTAATCACTCACCCAGGTTACACATGCTCATAGTCTCAAGTAGCTGTTAGGACATGTGCTCTTTTCTGCCTCTCTAAACTAAAAGGAAAATGTGTCAGGCTGTTACAGTAATTATCATTTGCTCTACCACAGTAGTAAATGTGCTTTCAAATTGCCAATCAAATATCGTTTTCTGCCTAGAATCACACCATGAGTCTGTGTGCACAAAGGAATTGTTGTCAGAGATTTAATTCGTGTTGGTCTGGTTCTGTAAGACTTGCATTCGTAGGAAATGGGCAGCTTGTTTTCTTGAACTGTGATGGCTAGCATTCAGCACAAATCAATATCTCACAAATGAGAGGCAAATACTAACACATTTGAAATCAATATGGTAGATTTTCCTTACACTCCTACAATGGGTGAGGTAGATCCTACATGTTCAAAACTCAAATTGACCCTTACCACACATGTACTCTTACATACATCTCTGCAGTCTTCATGCAGTTGTGCAAGCATCCATGCAGATCTCTCTTGCACCTGACAATACACAGTCTCCAGAAGTACGCTCTTAGCACACAGCCAGCTGCTTCTCCTGCACTCTCATGCTTACTATTCAGCACTGTGTGGTATTTCAGATAGCAGTGTGTAACGCTAACACATTCAACGTCACCAAGGCTCATTTCCTTTGCTCTAGTCTAATCACTCACCCAGGTTCCACTTGCTCATGGTCTCAACTAGCTGTTAGGACATGTGCTCTTTTCTGCCTCTCTAAACTATAAGGAAAATTTGTCAGGCTGTTACAGTAATTATCACTTACTCTACCACAGTAGTAAATGTGCTTTGAAATTGCCAATCAAATATCGTTTTCTGCCTAGAATCACACCATGAGTCTGTGTGCACAAAGGAATTGTTGTCAGAGATTTAATTCGTGTTGCTCTTGTTCTGTAAGACTTGCATTCGTAGGAAAGGGGCAGCTTGTTTTCTTGAACTGTGATGGCTAGCATTCAGCACAAATCAATATCTCACAAATGAGAGGCAAATACTAACACATTTGAAATCAATATGGTAGATTTTCCTTACACTCCTGCAATGGGTGAGGTAGATCCTACATGTTCAAAACTCAAATTGACCCTTACCACACATGTACTCTTACATACATCTCTGCAGTCTTCATGCAGTTGTGCAAGCATCCATGCAGATCTCTCTTGCACCTGACAATACACAGTCTCCAGAAGTACGCTCTTATCACACAGCCAGCTGCTTCTCCTGCACTCTCATGCTTACTATTCAGCACTGTGTGGTATTTCAGATAGCAGTGTGTAACGCTAACATATTCAACGTCACCAAGGCTCATTTCCTTTGCTCTAGTCTAATCACTCACCCAGGTTCCACATGCTCATGGTCTCCACTAGCTGTTAGGACATGTGCTCTTTTCTGCCTCTCTAAACTATAAGGAAAATGTGTCAGGCTGTTACAGTAATTATCACTTACTCTACCACAGTAGTAAATGTGCTTTGAAATTGCCAATCAAATATCGTTTTCTGCCTAGAATCACACCATGAGTCTGTGTGCACAAAGGAATTGTTGTCAGAGATTTAATTTGTGTTGCTCTTGTTCTGTAAGACTTGCATTCGTAGGAAAGGGGCAGCTTGTTTTCTTGAACTGTGATGGCTAGCATTCAGCACAAATCAATATCTCACAAATGAGAGGCAAATGCTAACACATTTGAAATCTACATGGTAGATTTTCCTTACACTGCGGCAATGGGTGAGGTAGATCCTACATGTTCAAAACTCCAATTAACCCTTACCACAGATGATCTTACATCCACAGATGATCTTACATACATCTCTGCAGTCTTCATGCAGTTGTGCAAGCGTCCATGCAGATCTCTCTTGCACCTGACAATACACAGTCTCCAGAAGCACGCTCTTAGCACACAGCCAGCTGCTTCTCCTGCACTCTCATGCTTACTATTCAGCACTGTGTGGTATTTCAGATAGCAGTGTGTAACGCTAACACATTCAACATCACCAAGGCTCATTTCCTTTGCTCTAGTCTAATCACTCACCCAGGTTCCACATGCTCATGGTCTCAAGTAGCTGTTAGGACATGTGCTCTTTTCTGCCTCTCTAAACTATAAGGAAAATGTGTCAGGCTGAGTGCTGAAAGAAGAGGAGTGCTGTGTGTGAGCCCCAAGATGGCGGAGCTGGGTCCGCACTGAGCAGCTCACCCGGGGCCTCGTCCACTCTCTCCCCACCCAAAAGCAACGAAAATGAAATGAAATGATATAGGATGCTGAGGAGCTGAGGAGCTGAGGAGCCGAATTGCGCTGCATGACCTCTGAAAAAAAACGTATGAGCTGGTACCTGGTGTCTGGTTCTCTGAGTTGACCCGACCGGTGTACCATTCTCGCCGATGCTGGAGCTCTCGAGCACTGCCTGGCTCTTCGGCCGTACTTTGCGGAGCCTCCGAGGGAGCACCAAACTAGGCCGGCTCGGTTCATACCTCCGGTCTCTCCCCAATTCTATCTGGCTCTTCAGGATAATGTCTCCCAAGAAACCACATCGTGTGACTCGTAACCACAAACAAACCGGAGGAAGATTGCAAGAAACTGGACCTACGGCTGCTACGGTACGTGCGTCCATCATGCCGCGAGCGGCTGCTCTGGTCTCGGCTGGGCTGTCATCGATCTCTCTGATCTCTCCGGCCGGTGCCGCTGAGGCCGATGGAATCCGTAGGTCAGCGGGGGACGAGCACAACGACGTGGAGATGGAGAGTGCGAAAAATGAAACGCAGCTGTCCATGCTGAAGCCTACTCCGTCTCTGCCAGCAGAGCTCCCATTGCTGACCGGCGGAAGCAATCGCAAACAGGTACTGAAGCCACCCACCTTGATTGTAGTCTCACACCCTAAGAGCCCTCTTAATAAAACAGGCAAAGGGATGGATATGACTCTGAATAGAGAGAATGAGGCAATGGGGGATGAAACGAATAATGTAACTGGCCCTATACCCTCTCAAGCTCTAGGGGGGACTACATCTTTGCATCCTACTAACTCTGATATTGTTACTGATACTGGGATTGCCATCGACCTGGTCTCTACCCCCTCTACAACAGAACAGATACGGGCATCGGAGCACTCCAGCGATGGAACATTGGGGGTAGGGGAGGACTCGGTACCCGGTCTTTCTACCGGTATGATGAACCTCAGGAGCTGTGCTGCTGATATACAGGTTCCCGGTAGTGTAGGATCATTAGTGGACCTTAAGACAATCATTGAAGTCACTGAAACTATTGAAGTCACAGGGATCTCGGAGAATAACGACTATGCCGAAGTCAGTGAGCAAGAAATGTCCGAAGAGCTGTCTGCACATACTGAGGGAGAGGATGAGCTCGGGGAGGCGGACGGGAAGGATCATGGCACAGGCGGCACAGATGGCAAGGCTAAATCGCGAGTAAATAGAGGTCGCAAACTAAGAGGCAAGTCAAAATCCAGAAGAGGAGGCAAGACTACTGCTACTTTATCTCAGCCGGTTAAAAATATAAAGAAAATGCAAGCAGATAAAAGCCCATTAAGAAAATGGATTTAAACAAGGGGGCTGGTCAAAAATATGACGCTGAGACTGTCAGGTGCCAGCCTGAATGACTCCTCAGAACAAGTAGAACCTTCTCCCACTTCTCCCACTTCGGACGCGCAGCTCCATGGCAGCTCCACCAACCAGGAAACCATCACCATCACCGCCCAAATCAACTCGGCAACAGATGGGGTAAACGAACAAGAATCGTCTCCGACTCCGACCCAAGATCACATGGACCATTTGGATTATTCTCTAAGCCGAGCAGATGCAAATCTACTATCTAATGCAAACACAGCTCCTGTACCATCAAGCCATATCTCCCCACAACCTAAAGAGGGCACCGCTTTACAAACGACACCCCCCCTTCCCCCTCAAAGCCAACAACGACATCTACTTATCACTAAAGAGGGAACAGGGCATGAAACAATGGATCACTCTTCAATAGATCTAATATTGCAGATTCTGAACAATCAACGCAAGGTAGCCCAGGAACATCACACTCAACTGAGGGAAGATAACAGTAAAGTACAAAACTCACTACAAGAACTCACTTCTAAAATTGGAGGGATTTGCCAAGATATTACTGAGCTACAACAACGAGTGGTTGAGATTGAAGAGGCTAACACTCAAACGACTGCTAAAGTAGGAAAACATGATGATCTGCTATCCACTCTTCAACTGAAGATCGAAGATTTGGAAAACCGACAGAGACGCTCCAATTTAAGACTGTTTGGGATTCCAGAAGGTTCCGAGGGCTCTGACCCCAGGGCTTATGTAGTGGGGTTACTCCAAAAGGCCTTCCCGGACTTGGCAGACTGGGACTGGGACTCACAAGTACAACGCGCTCATCGCTTACCACTGGTTATGAAAAATAGGGCAAGTCAATTTTCACGTCCCTTTCTGCTGTTCTTTGGTAACTTTCTACTCCGTCAAGCAGTATGGCAGAGAGCACGCCCTAATACTCCTATAGCCATAGGGGACTTTTCAATCTTTGCCCGCTCCGACCTAAGCAAAGAATCTATGGACCGACGCTGGATGCTCCGTAGATTTATCGATCCAATCAAATCTAGTGGGGGCCAGGCCTTTTTACAGGAACCCGCCCGTCTTAAAGTCATCAAGAATGGACGCATATACTTCTTTAACGAAGTCACAGCAGTTGAGGCATTTATTTCTAGTCTGAATGAAGGCAAGAATCAGACAGAAAAATAATTGTACACCAGGGTCTGAGCTAATTACTGTAATGCCGGTTAATTCAGCGCGCTCCATGAACAACTGAACTTCAGAACTTATGAACTTATGAATTTATGATCTTACGAAAATTGTACTTATTTAGAGGACTCCTCACTCTTTATCCTCTATTTTATTTTATTCTTTATGTTTATTGGGTGAGGGAGGGACGGCTGGGTGGATTGGGGCCCTTGGGTGACATGCTACAGATGCTGCCCTTCCAACGGCAGCTGTTTTCTAAGGGCGGTTCTACCCCTGCTGGGGTTGGAACCAGGGAGGGGAGGGGTGGGGGGGCTTGGGGGTGGGGTCAAATCATTATTAAAAATTTACAGGCAGACAGGGATGAGTTTAACGAGCTACCAGAGACTATATCAGCTCAACTCTCTTTTTCTTTTTCTTTTTCTTCTTTTATTTTATTTTTCACATTTCTTAATATTACCATTTTTAGGGCAAATAACATGAACTGTATCAGGGTAGTCGGAGCCGGGGCTATGTCCTTTACTTATTATAATGTATGATATAAAATGTCTAACCTGGAATGTTTCGGGTTTGAATAGTAAGAATAAAAGACTTTTGATTACGGAAGAACTAAAACTACATAACCCTCATATCGCTCTCCTCACTGAAACACACATACTGGGCAAAGATAGCAAATTACTGAATCAACTGGGCTATGACACTTTGATAGGATCGAATTTTACACAACCTACAAGAGGCGTGGCTATTCTTAAGGATAAACGCTTCAAGATTGAAACACTACAGACCCTATGTGATAAAGAGGGTAGATGGGCGATTGCTCAGATTAATTTTGAGAGCCATAAATATGTCTTTTGTGTAATCTATGGCTCAAACACAGATGAACCGAAAATTTTCGACCAGCTGAATACCAAACTCTTGGGCTGGGAGGGAGAGCTCATTATTATGGGGGATTTTAATTGTATTATGGATTATAAAATTGACACAACCAGACCCGGTAGCTTTCAACGGATGCGCAAGACCAGATTATCCATTTTAGATCTTTGCCGCATCCATAACATTAAAGACGCCTGGCGATATTTATACCCAAATCAACCGGGCTATACTTATTATTCAGCACCCCACAAACTATGTTCAAGATTAGACATGGTACTAATAGGGGATAATCTATTAAAGAGCTCTAACCTGGTCTTATGCCCTCGAATCTCTTCGGATCATAATCCAATAATTCTTACAATAACTACTTCACACACCAGGTCCCCGCCCAGACCGTTCTCTTTCCCTAGATACTTGACCACAGACCCACAGTATGTGATGCAACTTAAATCTCATCTTATAGATTTTATGGATATCAACATTGACTCTACAGCCTGTGGCATCGTCTGGGATGCTTGCAAAGCAAGTATCAGGGGATTTACCCAAGCCTACACGATCAGACAAAACATGGAACGTAGAAAGGCTAACTCTTTGCTTATACCCAACATAACCAACCAAGAGGAATTACTAGCCTCTGCACTCCGACTAAAACTATCAACAACAACTGAAATAGGCCTGAAACTTGGACTCCTAAAAAATGAAATTAAAACAAAATTCATACAGAAGTGCAGCACTAAGATCCATAAATTTAAAATAACACAATATGAGGGTGGCGATAAAATTGGCAAAATCTTGGCCTATAAAGTCGCTGAAGATAGAGCTAGCACTATAATTACAAGTATACGGGGGAGCGACAATAAAAGCTATAACCAGTCTCAAGATATAGTAGGACAATTTGCTGATTACTATAAGAATTTATACACCCCAGAAAGCATTCCTAATCCAGACGCAATTCGGTGCTATGTGGACAAATATATAACAAACTCACAGACCATATTTGGAACAGATTTATTGTCCAATAATATTACATTGGCAGAATTACATCAAGCCATAGCTTTACTACCTGTTGGGAAAGCGGCAGGGGAAGACTCAATACCATTAGAGTTATATAAAGTATGTTTAGCTGAGCTTGAACCCCTATTCTTGAAGGTACTGCAATCTGCTGGCCTTAATGGCAAAACCCCTAAATCATGGAATAGGGCGAAAATAATTTTCTTCTTGAAGAAAGATAAACCTTAGGAGGAGAGAGGGTCATATCGACCCATCTCTCTTATAAACGTTGACGCAAAAATATTTGCAAAAATATTGGCTATAAGATTATCCCCTATACTACTTAAGATTATCAATCCACAGCAACATGGGTTTATATCCGGTAGAGACACCACTATGCACGTAAATATGGCTATAACGGCATTCGACGTAGCGGAGATAGAGACCACCCCACTCGGCATGATACTATTAGACGCCGAGAAGGCATTTGACCGAGTGGGATGGGACTACCTCTGGTGCGTCTTATCTAAAATGGGGTTTGGGGGACAATTCTTGCGGGGTATACAGGCCCTTTACGATAACCCTACTGCCTATGTTTGCTACGCGGGCTTGATCTCCCCTGACTTCCCAATACGTCGTGGCACCCGTCAGGGCCGCCCTCTCTCACCCCTTTTGTTTGCTCTCTCACTCAAACCTTTTTTATCCGCTTTACAGTCCCAAGCCCAAATTGTACCTTTTAGCTCTGGCTCAAATACATTAAAAATAACAGCATATGCCGATGATATCGCCATCTACACACAAGATATTGTGATGGCACTCCAAAGTATTGTATCTGAGGCTGGGAAATTTGGGAATATCTCAGGGTATAAACTTAATGTACAAAAGACTCAGGTTATTGCTAATTATACTCCAAATTCGACCGTTCCTGAAATTTGTAAAAGCGCTACATATTTAGGTGTAAAACTAACGGCCAAAATCCAAGAAATTAATAATATAAACTACAAAGCATTAATTAAATCCACTACCTTACTCTTAAAAAAATGGCATAGACTACCCCTGAATTTAATAGGAAGAATTAATCTTATTAAGATGATGATATTGCCTAAATTTTTATATCTTTTTCGATCTATACCACTTAATTTAAATAATAAATTCTTTAAAGAGCTGGACGGTATATTCAGCAGATTTATTTGGAGCTATAAAAAGGCGAGAAGGTCGATAAAATTTCTTACAAATAATACGAATTTGGGAGGGCTGAATTTCCCTGATTTTAAGTTGTATTTTTGGTCTGCTTTTGTTTTACGTATTCGATCACTGCTCATTAAAGAAGGAACACTCCCCTTTCATACTCTTATGCTAAAAAAAGATTCAAACATGTTTCTGCTTCGTGCTAACGATCCAAACTATTTCAAAAGAGTCAAATTTAAGACCGCCAAAGACATAATAAAGATATGGGGTAACATCTCAAACTATTGTAAAATAACCTATTTCCATCAAATGATGCCGCTATGGGGTAACCCGGGTTTACCGGGTATCTTTAACGACAATTCTACTTATAGCTGGTCTAGGAAGGGTATCAATGCATTAGGGGATCTATATGGTACTCATGGGTTTATAGAATTTAATACTCTTAAACTATTATTTGATCTCCCTGAAACTATGAGAGTCAAACACTTGCAACTGCACGACTATCTGATTAATAAAAAACAAATCTTAGCGGTTACAGACAACAAAATTTGGTCCTGTCTATACTCTGGGAAAACTAAATCAACTATAAGAGATACTTATCACATTCTATCTTGTTATAAATCAAACGACTGTTTTAAGTTAGCAGATAAATGGGGCAGGTTATTAGGTTTAAAAATTACAGCTAGAGAAATAGGGAGCTCCATGTCAAACATTAATAAACTTGTTCGCTCTTCAAGCTTAAGGCTTCAACAGTTTAGAACGAGCTGTATGTTATACTATACTCCAGAAATAATATCTAAATGGTCTCCTAATAATTCTTTCAGTGATCAAACTAAATGCCCAAAATGTTCAACTGAGGCCGCCGATTTGATACACATGTTGTTTTCGTGTCCTACCCTAAAGGATTATTGGGGGGACATTCAGAAGGTCCTAAAAATCAAACATATCCAAACACCCATATTCACCGCTGCCTCAGTTCTGCTTGATATATATCCTAATCCAATTCCACAAGCCGCGTTGACCTCAATACTCATGTCATGTGCTAAACTAACCGTGGCAAGAGCCTGCATATGCACCGATCCACCCACGGTTTGGGACTGGTGGGCGTTGGTTACCGAGATCTACACCATGGAGTCAGCTTTAGCTCGGCTAAGAGGGAGCCGTTCCTTAAATAAACACGAAAAAAACTGGGGAACCTTTTTAGGATGAGACGGTCTTTATTATCTTTCTAATTCTCCCCTTTTTTTTTTTTCTTCTTCTTTTCCTTCTTATTCTTTTTTGTCCCTTCCCGTGTTTATAGTTTAGTTTTGCTATTTAGCGCTGAGAATATATTATAATTTTCTATACTATAATTTTCTCGATTATAGACGTTAACTGATGTAAGTATTGATATGTGTTTTTTTTTTTTTGTTTGTTTTTTTCCTGTCAGCCTGTTCAATAAAATTTTTTTTAAAAAAAGGAAAATGTGTCAGGCTGTTACAGAAATTATCACTTGCAAAACCACAGTAGTAAATGTGCTTTCAAATTGCGAATCAAATATTGTTTTCTGCCTAAAATCACACCATGAGCCTGTGTGCACAAAGGAATTGTTGTCAGAGATTTAGTTTGTGTTGGTCTGGTTCTGTAAGACTTGCATTCGTAGGAAAGGGTCAGCTTGTTTTCTTGAACTGTGATGGCTAGCATTCAGCACAAATCACTATCTCACAAATGAGAGGCAAATGCTAACACATTTGAAATCAACAGGGTAGATTTTCCTTCCACTCCTGCAATGGGTGAGGTAGATCCTACATATTCAAAACTCCAATTAACCCTTACCGCACATGTACTCTTACATACATCTCTGCAGTCTTCATGCAGTTGTGCAAGCATCCATGCAGATATCTCTTGCACCTGACAATACACAGTCTCCAGAAGTACGCTCTTAGCACACAGCCAGCTGCTTCTCCTGCACTCTCATGCTTACTATTCAGCACTGTGTGGTATTTCAGATAGCAGTGAGTAATGCTAACACAATCAACATCACTAAGGCTCTTTTCCTTTGCTCTAGTCTAATCACTCAACCAGGTTACACATGCTCATAGTCTCAAGTAGCTGTTAGGACATGTGCTCTTTTCTGCCTCTCTAAACTAAAAGGAAAATGTGTCAGGCTGTTACAGTAATTATCATTTGCTCTACCACAGTAGTAAATGTGCTTTCAAATTGCCAATCAAATATCGTTTTCTGCCTAGAATCACACCATGAGTCTGTGTGCACAAAGGAATTGTTGTCAGAGATTTAATTCGTGTTGGTCTGGTTCTGTAAGACTTGCATTCGTAGGAAAGGGGCAGCTTGTTTTCTTGAACTGTGATGGCTAGCATTCAGCACAAATCAGTATCTCACAAATGAGAGGCAAATACTAACACATTTGAAATCAATATGGTAGATTTTCCTTACACTCCTGCAATGGGTGAGGTAGATCCTCCATGTTCAAAACTCAAATTGACCCTTACCACACATGTACTCTTACATACATCTCTGCAGTCTTCATGCAGTTGTGCAAGCATCCATGCAGATCTCTCTTGCACCTGACAATACACAGTCTCCAGAAGTACGCTCTTAGCACACAGCCAGCTGCTTCTCCTGCACTCTCATGCTTACTATTCAGCACTGTGTGGTATTTCAGATAGCAGTGTGTAACGCTAACATATTCAACGTCACCAAGGCTCATTTCCTTTGCTCTAGTCTAATCACTCACCCAGGTTCCACATGCTCATGGTCTCCACTAGCTGTTAGGACATGTGCTCTTTTCTGCCTCTCTAAACTATAAGGAAAATGTGTCAGGCTGTTACAGTAATTATCACTTACTCTACCACAGTAGTAAATGTGCTTTGAAATTGCCAATCAAATATCGTTTTCTGCCTAGAATCACACCATGAGTCTGTGTGCACAAAGGAATTGTTGTCAGAGATTTAATTTGTGTTGCTCTTGTTCTGTAAGACTTGCATTCGTAGGAAAGGGGCAGCTTGTTTTCTTGAACTGTGATGGCTAGCATTCAGCACAAATCAATATCTCACAAATGAGAGGCAAATGCTAACACATTTGAAATCTACATGGTAGATTTTCCTTACACTGCGGCAATGGGTGAGGTAGATCCTACATGTTCAAAACTCCAATTAACCCTTACCACAGATGATCTTACATACATCTCTGCAGTCTTCATGCAGTTGTGCAAGCGTCCATGCAGATCTCTCTTGCACCTGACAATACACAGTCTCCAGAAGCACGCTCTTGGCACACAGCCAGCTGCTTCTCCTGCACTCTCATGCTTACTATTCAGCACTGTGTGGTATTTCAGATAGCAGTGTGTAACGCTAACACATTCAACATCACCAAGGCTCTTTTCCTTTGCTCTAGTCTAATCACTCACCCAGGTTACACATGCTCATAGTCTCAAGTAGCTGTTAGGACATGTGCTCTTTTCTGCCTCTTTAAACTATAATGAAAATGTGTCAGGCTGTTACAGTAATTATCATTTGCTCTACCACAGTAGTAAATGTGCTTTCAAATTGCCAATTAAATATTGTTTTCTGCCTAGAATCACACCATGAGTCTGTGTGCACAAAGGAATTGTTGTCAGAGATTTAATTTGTGTTGGTCTGGTTCTGTAAGACTTGCATTCGTAGGAAAGGGTCAGCTTGTTTTCTTGAACTGTGATGGCTAGCATTCAGCACAAATCACTATCTCACAAATGAGAGGCAAATGCTAACACATTTGAAATCAACAGGGTAGATTTTCCTTCCACTCCTGCAATGGGTGAGGTAGATCCTACATGTTCAAAACTCCAATTAACCCTTACCACACATGTACTCTTACATACATCTCTGCAGTCTTCATGCAGTTGTGCAAGCGTCCATGCAGATCTCTCTTGCACCTGACAATACACAGTCTCCAGAAGTACGCTCTTAGCACACAGCCAGCTGCTTCTCCTGCACTCTCATGCTTACTATTCAGCACTGTGTGGTATTTCAGATAGCAGTGAGTAATGCTAACACAATCAACATCACTAAGGCTCTTTTCCTTTGCTCTAGTCTAATCACTCACCCAGGTTACACATGCTCATAGTCTCAAGTAGCTGTTAGGACATGTGCTCTTTTCTGCCTCTCTAAACTAAAAGGAAAATGTGTCAGGCTGTTACAGTAATTATCATTTGCTCTACCACAGTAGTAAATGTGCTTTCAAATTGCCAATCAAATATCGTTTTCTGCCTAGAATCACACCATGAGTCTGTGTGCACAAAGGAATTGTTGTCAGAGATTTAATTTGTGTTGCTCTTGTTCTGTAAGACTTGCATTCGTAGGAAAGGGGCAGCTTGTTTTTTTGAACTGTGATGGCTAGCATTCAGCACAAATCAATATCTCACAAATGAGAGGCAAATGCTAACACATTTGAAATCTACATGGTAGATTTTCCTTACACTGCGGCAATGGGTGAGGTAGATCCTACATGTTCAAAACTCCAATTAACCCTTACCACAGATGATCTTACATACATTTCTGCAGTCTTCATGCAGTTGTGCAAGCGTCCATGCAGATCTCTCTTGCACCTGACAATACACAGTCTCCAGAAGCACGCTCTTAGCACACAGCCAGCTGCTTCTCCTGCACTCTCATGCTTACTATTCAGCACTGTGTGGTATTTCAGATAGCAGTGTGTAACGCTAACACATTCAACATCACCAAGGCTCTTTTCCTTTGCTCTAGTCTAATCACTCACCCAGGTTACACATGCTCATAGTCTCAAGTAGCTGTTAGGACATGTGCTCTTTTCTGCCTCTCTAAACTATAATGAAAATGTGTCAGGCTGTTACAGTAATTATCATTTGCTCTACCACAGTAGTAAATGTGCTTTCAAATTGCCAATTAAATATTGTTTTCTGCCTAGAATCACACTATGAGTCTGTGTGCACAAAGGAATTGTTGTCAGAGATTTAGTTTGTGTTGGTCTGGTTCTGTAAGACTTGCATTCGTAGGAAAGGGTCAGCTTGTTTTCTTGAACTGTGATGGCTAGCATTCAGCACAAATCACTATCTCACAAATGAGAGGCAAATGCTAACACATTTGAAATCAATAGGGTAGATTTTCCTTCCACTCCTGCAATGGGTGAGGTAGATCCTACATATTCAAAACTCCAATTAACCCTTACCGCACATGTACTCTTACATACATCTCTGCAGTCTTCATGCAGTTGTGCAAGCATCCATGCAGATATCTCTTGCACCTGACAATACACAGTCTCCAGAAGTACGCTCTTAGCACACAGCCAGCTGCTTCTCCTGCACTCTCATGCTTACTATTCAGCACTGTGTGGTATTTCAGATAGCAGTGAGTAATGCCAACACAATCAACATCACTAAGGCTCTTTTCCTTTGCTCTAGACTAATCACTCACCCAGGTTACACATGCTCATAGTCTCAAGTAGCTGTTAGGACATGTGCTCTTTTCTGCCTCTCTAAACTAAAAGGAAAATGTGTCAGGCTGTTACAGTAATTATCATTTGCTCTACCACAGTAGTAAATGTGCTTTCAAATTGCCAATCAAATATCGTTTTCTGCCTAGAATCACACCATGAGTCTGTGTGCACAAAGGAATTGTTGTCAGAGATTTAATTCGTGTTGGTCTGGTTCTGTAAGACTTGCATTCGTAGGAAAGGGGCAGCTTGTTTTCTTGAACTGTGATGGCTAGCATTCAGCACAAATCAATATCTCACAAATGAGAGGCAAATACTAACACATTTGAAATCAATATGGTAGATTTTCCTTACACTCCTGCAATGGGTGAGGTAGATCCTACATGTTCAAAACTCAAATTGACCCTTACCACACATGTACTCTTACATACATCTCTGCAGTCTTCATGCAGTTGTGCAAGCATCCATGCAGATCTCTCTTGCACCTGACAATACACAGTCTCCAGAAGTACGCTCTTAGCACACAGCCAGCTGCTTCTCCTGCACTCTCATGCTTACTATTCAGCACTGTGTGGTATTTCAGATAGCAGTGTGTAACGCTAACATATTCAACGTCACCAAGGCTCATTTCCTTTGCTCTAGTCTAATCACTCACCCAGGTTCCACATGCTCATCGTCTCCACTAGCTGTTAGGACATGTGCTCTTTTCTGCCTCTCTAAACTATAAGGAAAATGTGTCAGGCTGTTACAGTAATTATCACTTACTCTACCACAGTAGTAAATGTGCTTTGAAATTGCCAATCAAATATCGTTTTCTGCCTAGAATCACACCATGAGTCTGTGTGCACAAAGGAATTGTTGTCAGAGATTTAATTTGTGTTGCTCTTGTTCTGTAAGACTTGCATTCGTAGGAAAGGGGCAGCTTGTTTTCTTGAACTGTGATGGCTAGCATTCAGCACAAATCAATATCTCACAAATGATAGGCAAATGCTAACACATTTGAAATCTACATGGTAGATTTTCCTTACACTGCGGCAATGGGTGAGGTAGATCCTACATGTTCAAAACTCCAATTAACCCTTACCACAGATGATCTTACATACATCTCTGCAGTCTTCATGCAGTTGTGCAAGCGTCCATGCAGATCTCTCTTGCACCTGACAATACACAGTCTCCAGAAGCACGCTCTTAGCACACAGCCAGCTGCTTCTCCTGCACTCTCATGCTTACTATTCAGCACTGTGTGGTATTTCAGATAGCAGTGTGTAACGCTAACACATTCAACATCACCAAGGCTCTTTTCCTTTGCTCTAGTCTAATCACTCACCCAGGTTACACATGCTCATAGTCTCAAGTAGCTGTTAGGACATGTGCTCTTTTCTGCCTCTCTAAACTATAATGAAAATGTGTCAGGCTGTTACAGTAATTATCATTTGCTCTACCACAGTAGTAAATGTGCTTTCAAATTGCCAATTAAATATTGTTTTCTGCCTAGAATCACACCATGAGTCTGTGTGCACAAAGGCATTGTTGTCAGAGATTTAATTTGTGTTGGTCTGGTTCTGTAAGACTTGCATTCGTAGGAAAGGGTCAGCTTGTTTTCTTGAACTGTGATGGCTAGCATTCAGCACAAATCACTATCTCACAAATGAGAGGCAAATGCTAACACATTTGAAATCAACAGGGTAGATTTTCCTTCCACTCCTGCAATGGGTGAGGTAGATCCTACATGTTCAAAACTCCAATTAACCCTTACCACACATGTACTCTTACATACATCTCTGCAGTCTTCATGCAGTTGTGCAAGCGTCCATGCAGATCTCTCTTGCACCTGACAATACACAGTCTCCAGAAGTACGCTCTTAGCACACAGCCAGCTGCTTCTCCTGCACTCTCATGCTTACTATTCAGCACTGTGTGGTATTTCAGATAGCAGTGAGTAATGCTAACACAATCAACATCACTAAGGCTCTTTTCCTTTGCTCTAGTCTAATCACTCACCCAGGTTACACATGCTCATAGTCTCAAGTAGCTGTTAGGACATGTGCTCTTTTCTGCCTCTCTAAACTAAAAGGAAAATGTGTCAGGCTGTTACAGTAATTATCATTTGCTCTACCACAGTAGTAAATGTGCTTTCAAATTGCCAATCAAATATCGTTTTCTGCCTAGAATCACACCATGAGTCTGTGTGCACAAAGGAATTGTTGTCAGAGATTTAATTCGTGTTGGTCTGGTTCTGTAAGACTTGCATTCATAGGAAAGGGGCAGCTTGTTTTCTTGAACTGTGATGGCTAGCATTCAGCACAAATCAATATCTCACAAATGAGAGGCAAACACTAACACATTTGAAATCAATATGGTAGATTTTCCTTACACTCCCGCAGTGGGTGAGGTAGATCCTACATGTTCAAAACTCAAATTGACCCTTACCACACATGTACTCTTACATACATCTCTGCAGTCTTCATGCAGTTGTGCAAGCATCCATGCAGATCTCTCTTGCACCTGACAATACACAGTCTCCAGAAGTACGCTCTTAGCACACAGCCAGCTGCTTCTCCTGCACTCTCATGCTTACTATTCAGCACTGTGTGGTATTTCAGATAGCAGCGTGTAACGCTAACACATTCAACGTCACCAAGGCTCATTTCCTTTGCTCTAGACTAATCACTCACCCAGGTTCCACATGCTCATGGTCTCAACTAGCTGTTAGGACGTGCTCTTTTCTGCCTCTCTAAACTATAAGGAAAATTTGTCAGGCTGTTACAGTAATTATCACTTACTCTACCACAGTAGTAAATGTGCTTTGAAATTGCCAATCAAATATCGTTTTCTGCCTAGAATCACACCATGAGTCTGTGTGCACAAAGGAATTGTTGTCAGAGATTTAATTCATGTTGCTCTTGTTCTCTAAGACTTGCATTCGTAGGAAAGGGGCAGCTTGTTTTCTTGAACTGTGATGGCTAGCATTCAGCACAAATCAATATCTCACAAATGAGAGGCAAATGCTGACACATTTGAAATCAACATGGTAGATTTTCCTTACACTGCGGCAATGGGTGAGGTAGATCCTACATGTTCAAAACTCCAATTAACCCTTACCACAGATGATCTTACATACATCTCTGCAGTCTTCATGCAGTTGTGCAAGCGTCCATGCAGATCTCTCTTGCACCTGATAATACACAGTCTCCAGAAGTACACTCTTAGCACACAGCCAGCTGCTTCTCCTGCACTCTCATGCTTACTATTCAGCACTGTGTGGTATTTCAGATAGCAGTGTGTAACGCTAACATATTCAACGTCACCAAGGCTCATTTCCTTTGCTCTAGTCTAATCACTCACCCAGGTTCCACATGCTCATGGTCTCCACTAGCTGTTAGGACATGTGCTCTTTTCTGCCTCTCTAAACTATAAGGAAAATGTGTCAGGCTGTTACAGTAATTATCACTTACTCTACCACAGTAGTAAATGTGCTTTGAAATTGCCAATCAAATATCGTTTTCTGCCTAGAATCACACCATGAGTCTGTGTGCACAAAGGAATTGTTGTCAGAGATTTAATTTGTGTTGCTCTTGTTCTGTAAGACTTGCATTCGTAGGAAAGGGGCAGCTTGTTTTCTTGAACTGTGATGGCTAGCATTCAGCACAAATCAATATCTCACAAATGAGAGGCAAATGCTAACACATTTGAAATCTACATGGTAGATTTTCCTTACACTGCGGCAATGGGTGAGGTAGATCCTACATGTTCAAAACTCCAATTAACCCTTACCACAGATGATCTTACATACATCTCTGCAGTCTTCATGCAGTTGTGCAAGCGTCCATGCAGATCTCTCTTGCACCTGACAATACACAGTCTCCAGAAGCACGCTCTTAGCACACAGCCAGCTGCTTCTCCTGCACTCTCATGCTTACTATTCAGCACTGTGTGGTATTTCAGATAGCAGTGTGTAACGCTAACACATTCAACATCACCAAGGCTCTTTTCCTTTGCTCTAGTCTAATCACTCACCCAGGTTACACATGCTCATAGTCTCAAGTAGCTGTTAGGACATGTGCTCTTTTCTGCCTCTCTAAACTATAATGAAAATGTGTCAGGATGTTACAGTAATTATCATTTGCTCTACCACAGTAGTAAATGTGCTTTCAAATTGCCAATTAAATATTGTTTTCTGCCTAGAATCACACCATGAGTCTGTGTGCACAAAGGAATTGTTGTCAGAGATTTAATTTGTGTTGGTCTGGTTCTGTAAGACTTGCATTCGTAGGAAAGGGTCAGCTTGTTTTCTTGAACTGTGATGGCTAGCATTCAGCACAAATCACTATCTCACAAATGAGAGGCAAATGCTAACACATTTGAAATCAACAGGGTAGATTTTCCTTCCACTCCTGCAATGGGTGAGGTAGATCCTACATGTTCAAAACTCCAATTAACCCTTACCACACATGTACTCTTACATACATCTCTGCAGTCTTCATGCAGTTGTGCAAGTGTCCATGCAGATCTCTCTTGCACCTGACAATACACAGTCTCCAGAAGTACGCTCTTAGCACACAGCCAGCTGCTTCTCCTGCACTCTCATGCTTACTATTCAGCACTGTGTGGTATTTCAGATAGCAGTGAGTAATGCTAACACAATCAACATCACTAAGGCTCTTTTCCTTTGCTCTAGTCTAATCACTCACCCAGGTTACACATGCTCATAGTCTCAAGTAGCTGTTAGGACATGTGCTCTTTTCTGCCTCTTTAAACTAAAAGGAAAATGTGTCAGGCTGTTACAGTAATTATCATTTGCTCTACCACAGTAGTAAATGTGCTTTCAAATTGCCAATCAAATATCGTTTTCTGCCTAGAATCACACCATGAGTCTGTGTGCACAAAGGAATTGTTGTCAGAGATTTAATTCGTGTTGGTCTGGTTCTGTAAGACTTGCATTCGTAGGAAAGGGGCAGCTTGTTTTCTTGATCTGTGATGGCTAGCATTCAGCACAAATCAATATCTCACAAATGAGAGGCAAACACTAACACATTTGAAATCAATATGGTAGATTTTCCTTACACTCCCGCAATGGGTGAGGTAGATCCTACATGTTCAAAACTCAAATTGACCCTTACCACACATGTACTCTTACATACATCTCTGCAGTCTTCATGCAGTTGTGCAAGCATCCATGCAGATCTCTCTTGCACCTGACAATACACAGTCTCCAGAAGTACGCTCTTAGCACACAGCCAGCTGCTTCTCCTGCACTCTCATGCTTACTATTCAGCACTGTGTGGTATTTCAGATAGCAGTGTGTAACGCTAACACATTCAACGTCACCAAGGCTCATTTCCTTTGCTCTAGTCTAATCACTCACCCAGGTTCCACATGCTCATGGTCTCAACTAGCTGTTAGGACATGTGCTCTTTTCTGCCTCTCTAAACTATAAGGAAAATTTGTCAGGCTGTTACAGTAATTATCACTTACTCTACCACAGTAGTAAATGTGCTTTGAAATTGCCAATCAAATATCGTTTTCTGCCTAGAATCACACCATGAGTCTGTGTGCACAAAGGAATTGTTGTCAGAGATTTAATTTGTGTTGCTCTTGTTCTCTAAGACTTGCATTCGTAGGAAAGGGGCAGCTTGTTTTCTTGAACTGTGATGGCTAGCATTCAGCACAAATCAATATCTCACAAATGAGAGGCAAATGCTAACACATTTGAAATCAACATGGTAGATTTTCCTTACACTGCGGCAATGGGTGAGGTAGATCCTACATGTTCAAAACTCCAATTAACCCTTACCACAGATGATCTTACATACATCTCTGCAGTCTTCATGCAGTTGTGCAGGCGTCCATGCAGATCTTTCTTGCACCAGACAATACACAGTCTCCAGAAGCACGCTCTTAGCACACAGTCAGCTGCTTCTCCTGCACTCTCATGCTTACTATTCAGCACTGTGTGGTATTTCAGATAGCAGTGTGTAACGCTAACACATTCAACATCACCAAGGCTCATTTCCTTTGCTCTAGTCTAATCACTCACCCAGGTTCCACATGCTCATGGTCTCAAGTAGCTGTTAGGACATGTGCTCTTTTCTGCCTCTCTAAACTATAAGGAAAATGTGTCAGGCTGTTACAGTAATTATCACTTGCAAAACCACAGTAGTAAATGTGCTTTCAACTTGCGAATCAAATATTGTTTTCTGCCTAGAATCACACCATGAGCCTGTGTGCACAAAGGAATTGTTGTCAGAGATTTAGTTTGTGTTGGTCTGGTTCTGTAAGACTTGCATTCGTAGGAAAGGGTCAGCTTGTTTTCTTGAACTGTGATGGCTAGCATTCAGCACAAATCACTATCTCACAAATGATAGGCAAATGCTAATACATTTGAAATCAACAGGGTAGATTTTCCTTCCACTCCTGCAATGGGTGAGGTAGATCCTACATATTCAAAACTCCAATTAACCCTTACCGCACATGTACTCTTACATACATCTCTGCAGTCTTCATGCAGTTGTGCAAGCATCCATGCAGATATCTCTTGCACCTGACAATACACAGTCTCCAGAAGTACGCTCTTAGCACACAGCCAGCTGCTTCTCCTGCACTCTCATGCTTACTATTCAGCACTGTGTGGTATTTCAGATAGCAGTGAGTAATGCTAACACAATCAACATCACTAAGGCTCTTTTCCTTTGCTCTAGTCTAATCACTCACCCAGGTTACACATGCTCATAGTCTCAAGTAGCTGTTAGGATATGTGCTCTTTTCTGCCTCTCTAAACTAAAAGGAAAATGTGTCAGGCTGTTACAGTAATTATCATTTGCTCTACCACAGTAGTAAATGTGCTTTCAAATTGCCAATCAAATATCGTTTTCTGCCTAGAATCACACCAAGAGTCTGTGTGCACAAAGGAATTGTTGTCAGAGATTTAATTCGTGTTGGTCTGGTTCTGTAAGATTTGCATTCGTAGGAAAGGGGCAGCTTGTTTTCTTGAACTGTGATGGCTAGCATTCAGCACAAATCAATATCTCACAAATGAGAGGCAAACACTAACACATTTGAAATCAATATGGTAGATTTTCCTTACACTCCCGCAATGGGTGAGGTAGATCCTACATGTTCAAAACTCAAATTGACCCTTACCACACATGTACTCTTACATACATCTCTGCAGTCTTCATGCAGTTGTGCAAGCATCCATGCAGATCTCTCTTGCACCTGACAATACACAGTCTCCAGAAGTACGCTCTTAGCACACAGCCAGCTGCTTCTCCTGCACTCTCATGCTTACTATTCAGCACTGTGTGGTATTTCAGATAGCAGTGTGTAACGCTAACACATTCAACGTCACCAAGGCTCATTTCCTTTGCTCTAGTCTAATCACTCACCCAGGTTCCACATGCTCATGGTCTCAACTAGCTGTTAGGACATGTGCTCTTTTCTGCCTCTCTAAACTATAAGGAAAATTTGTCAGGCTGTTACAGTAATTATCACTTACTCTACCACAGTAGTAAATGTGCTTTGAAATTG
This sequence comes from Triturus cristatus, assembly GCF_964204655.1. Lineage (NCBI taxonomy): Eukaryota > Metazoa > Chordata > Amphibia > Caudata > Salamandridae > Triturus > Triturus cristatus. Next base: position 243,581,514 of record NC_140582.1, read on the forward strand.
CCAATCAATTATCGTTTTCTGCCTAGAATCACACCATGAGTCTGTGTGCACAAAGGAATTGTTGTCAGAGATTTAATTCGTGTTGCTCTTGTTCTCTAAGACTTGCATTCGTAGGAAAGGGGCAGCTTGTTTTCTTGAACTGTGATGGCTAGCATTCAGCACAAATCAATATCTCACAAATGAGAGGCAAATGCTAACACATTTGAAATCAACATGGTAGATTTTCCTTACACTGCGGCAATGGGTGAGGTAGATCCTACATGTTCAAAACTCCAATTAACCCTTACCACAGATGATCTTACATACATCTCTGCAGTCTTCATGCAGTTGTGCAAGCGTCCATGCAGATCTTTCTTGCACCTGACAATACACAGTCTCCAGAAGCACGCTCTTAGCACACAGCCAGCTGCTTCTCCTGCACTCTCATGCTTACTATTCAGCACTGTGTGGTATTTCAGATAGCAGTGTGTAACGCTAACACATTCAACATCACCAAGGCTCATTTCCTTTGCTCTAGTCTAATCACTCACCCAGGTTCCACATGCTCATGGTCTCAAGTAGCTGTTAGGACATGTGCTCTTTTCTGCCTCTCTAAACTATAAGGAAAATGTGTCAGGCTGTTACAGTAATTATCACTTGCAAAACCACAGTAGTAAATGTGCTTTCAACTTGCGAATCAAATATTGTTTTCTGCCTAGAATCACACCATGAGCCTGTGTGCACAAAGGAATTGTTGTCAGAGATTTAGTTTGTGTTGGTCTGGTTCTGTAAGACTTGCATTCGTAGGAAAGGGTCAGCTTGTTTTCTTGAACTGTGATGGCTAGCATTCAGCACAAATCACTATCTCACAAATGAGAGGCAAATGCTAACACATTTGAAATCAACAGGGTAGATTTTCCTTCCACTCCTGCAATGGGTGAGGTAGATCCTACATGTTCAAAACTCCAATTAACCCTTACCACACATGTACTCTTACATACATCTCTGCAGTCTTCATGCAGTTGTGCAAGCGTCTATGCAGATCTCTCTTGCACCTGACAATACACAGTCTCCAGAAGTACGCTCTTAGCACACAGCCAGCTGCTTCTCCTGCACTCTCATGCTTACTATTCAGCACTGTGTGGTATTTCAGATAGCAGTGAGTAATGCTAACACAATCAACATCACTAAGGCTCTTTTCCTTTGCTCTAGTCTAATCACTCACCCAGGTTACATATGCTCATAGTCTCAAGTAGCTGTTAGGACATGTGCTCTTTTCTGCCTCTCTAAACTAAAAGGAAAATGTGTCAGGCTGTTACAGTAATTATCATTTGCTCTACCACAGTAGTAAATGTGCTTTCAAATTGCCAATCAAATATCGTTTTCTGCCTAGAATCACACCATGAGTCTGTGTGCACAAAGGAATTGTTGTCAGAGATTTAATTCGTGTTGGTCTGGTTCTGTAAGACTTGCATTCGTAGGAAAGGGGCAGCTTGTTTTCTTGAACTGTGATGGCTAGCATTCAGCACAAATCAATATCTCACAAATGAGAGGCAAACACTAACACATTTGAAATCAATATGGTAGATTTTCCTTACACTCCCGCAATGGGTGAGGTAGATCCTACATGTTCAAAACTCAAATTGACCCTTACCACACATGTACTCTTACATACATCTCTGCAGTCTTCATGCAGTTGTGCAAGCATCCATGCAGATCTCTCTTGCACCTGACAATACACAGTCTCCAGAAGTACGCTCTTAGCACACAGCCAGCTGCTTCTCCTGCACTCTCATGCTTACTATTCAGCACTGTGTGGTATTTCAGATAGCAGTGTGTAACGCTAACACATTCAACGTCACCAAGGCTCATTTCCTTTGCTCTAGTCTAATCACTCACCCAGGTTCCACATGCTCATGGTCTCAACTAGCTGTTAGGACATGTGTTCTTTTCTGCCTCTCTAAACTATAAGGAAAATTTGTCAGGCTGTTACAGTAATTATCACTTACTCTACCACAGTAGTAAATGTGCTTTGAAATTGCCAATCAAATATCGTTTTCTGCCTAGAATCACACCATGAGTCTGTGTGCACAAAGGAATTGTTGTCAGAGATTTAATTCGTGTTGCTCTTGTTCACTAAGACTTGCATTCGTAGGAAAGGGGCAGCTTGTTTTCTTGAACTGGGATGGCTAGCATTCAGCACAAATCAATATCTCACAAATGAGAGGCAAATGCTAACACATTTGAAATCAACATGGTAGATTTTCCTTACACTGCGGCAATGGGTGAGGTAGATCCTACATGTTCAAAACTCCAATTAACCCTTACCACAGATGATCTTACATACATCTCTGCAGTCTTCATGCAGTTGTACAAGCGTCCATGCAGATCTCTCTTGCACCTGACAATACACAGTCTCCAGAAGTACGCTCTTAGCACACAGCCAGCTGCTTCTCCTGCACTCTCATGCTTACTATACAGCACTGTGTGGTATTTCAGATAGCAGTGTGTAACGCTAACATATTCAACGTCACCAAGGCTCATTTCCTTTGCTCTAGTCTAATCACTCACCCAGGTTCCACATGCTCATGGTCTCCACTAGCTGTTAGGACATGTGCTCTTTTCTGCCTCTCTAAACTATAAGGAAAATGTGTCAGGCTGTTACAGTAATTATCACTTACTCTACCACAGTAGTAAATGTGCTTTGAAATTGCCAATCAAATATCGTTTTCTGCCTAGAATCACACCATGAGTCTGTGTGCACAAAGGAATTGTTGTCAGAGATTTAATTTGTGTTGCTCTTGTTCTGTAAGACTTGCATTCGTAGGAAAGGGGCAGCTTGTTTTCTTGAACTGTGATGGCTAGCATTCAGCACAAATCAATATCTCACAAATGAGAGGCAAATGCTAACACATTTGAAATCTACATGGTAGATTTTCCTTACACTGCGGCAATGGGTGAGGTAGATCCTACATGTTCAAAACTCCAATTAACCCTTACCACAGATGATCTTACATACATCTCTGCAGTCTTCATGCAGTTGTGCAAGCGTCCATGCAGATCTCTCTTGCACCTGACAATACACAGTCTCCAGAAGCACGCTCTTAGCACACAGCCAGCTGCTTATCCTGCACTCTCATGCTTACTATTCAGCACTGTGTGGTATTTCAGATAGCAGTGTGTAACGCTAACACATTCAACATCACCAAGGCTCTTTTCCTTTGCTCTAGTCTAATCACTCACCCAGGTTACACATGCTCATAGTCTCAAGTAGCTGTTAGGACATGTGCTCTTTTCTGCCTCTCTAAACTATAATGAAAATGTGTCAGGCTGTTACAGTAATTATCATTTGCTCTACCACAGTAGTAAATGTGCTTTCAAATTGCCAATTAAATATTGTTTTCTGCCTAGAATCACACCATGAGTCTGTGTGCACAAAGGAATTGTTGTCAGAGATTTAGTTTGTGTTGGTCTGGTTCTGTAAGACTTGCATTCGTAGGAAAGGGTCAGCTTGTTTTCTTGAACTGTGATGGCTAGCATTCAGCACAAATCACTATCTCACAAATGAGAGGCAAATGCTAACACATTTGAAATCAATAGGGTAGATTTTCCTTCCACTCCTGCAATGGGTGAGGTAGATCCTACATATTCAAAACTCCAATTAACCCTTACCGCACATGTACTCTTACATACATCTCTGCAGTCTTCATGCAGTTGTGCAAGCATCCATTCAGATATCTCTTGCACCTGACAATACACAGTCTCCAGAAGTACGCTCTTAGCACACAGCCAGCTGCTTCTCCTGCACTCTCATGCTTACTATTCAGCACTGTGTGGTATTTCAGATAGCAGTGAGTAATGCTAACACAATCAACATCACTAAGGCTCTTTTCCTTTGCTCTAGTCTAATCACTCACCCAGGTTACACATGCTCATAGTCTCAAGTAGCTGTTAGGACATGTGCTCTTTTCTGCCTCTCTAAACTAAAAGGAAAATGTGTCAGGCTGTTACAGTAATTATCATTTGCTCTACCACAGTAGTAAATGTGCTTTCAAATTGCCAATCAAATATCGTTTTCTGCCTAGAATCACACCATGAGTCTGTGTGCACAAAGGAATTGTTGTCAGAGATTTAATTCGTGTTGGTCTGGTTCTGTAAGACTTGCATTCGTAGGAAAGGGGCAGCTTGTTTTCTTGAACTGTGATGGCTAGCATTCAGCACAAATCAATATCTCACAAATGAGAGGCAAATACTAACACATTTGAAATCAATATGGTAGATTTTCCTTACACTCCTGCAATGGGTGAGGTAGATCCTACATGTTCAAAACTCAAATTGACCCTTACCACACATGTACTCTTACATACATCTCTGCAGTCTTCATGCAGTTGTGCAAGCATCCATGCAGATCTCTCTTGCACCTGACAATACACAGTCTCCAGAAGTACGCTCTTAGCACACAGCCAGCTGCTTCTCCTGCACTCTCATGCTTACTATTCAGCACTGTGTGGTATTTCAGATAGCAGTGTGTAACGCTAACATATTCAACGTCACCAAGGCTCATTTCCTTTGCTCTAGTCTAATCACTCACCCAGGTTCAACATGCTCATCGTCTCCACTAGCTGTTAGGACATGTGCTCTTTTCTGCCTCTCTAAACTATAAGGAAAATGTGTCAGGCTGTTACAGTAATTATCACTTACTCTACCACAGTAGTAAATGTGCTTTGAAATTGCCAATCAAATATCGTTTTCTGCCTAGAATCACACCATGAGTCTGTGTGCACAAAGGAATTGTTGTCAGAGATTTAATTTGTGTTGCTCTTGTTCTGTAAGACTTGCATTCGTAGGAAAGGGGCAGCTTGTTTTCTTGAACTGTGATGGCTAGCATTCAGCACAAATCAATATCTCACAAATGATAGGCAAATGCTAACACATTTGAAATCTACATGGTAGATTTTCCTTACACTGCGGCAATGGGTGAGGTAGATCCTACATGTTCAAAACTCCAATTAACCCTTACCACAGATGATCTTACATACATCTCTGCAGTCTTCATGCAGTTGTGCAAGCGTCCATGCAGATCTCTCTTGCACCTGACAATACACAGTCTCCAGAAGCACGCTCTTAGCACACAGCCAGCTGCTTCTCCTGCACTCTCATGCTTACTATTCAGCACTGTGTGGTATTTCAGATAGCAGTGTGTAACGCTAACACATTCAACATCACCAAGGCTCTTTTCCTTTGCTCTAGTCTAATCACTCACCCAGGTTACACATGCTCATAGTCTCAAGTAGCTGTTAGGACATGTGCTCTTTTCTGCCTCTCTAAACTATAATGAAAATGTGTCAGGCTGTTACAGTAATTATCATTTGCTCTACCACAGTAGTAAATGTGCTTTCAAATTGCCAATTAAATATTGTTTTCTGCCTAGAATCACACCATGAGTCTGTGTGCACAAAGGCATTGTTGTCAGAGATTTAATTTGTGTTGGTCTGGTTCTGTAAGACTTGCATTCGTAGGAAAGGGTCAGCTTGTTTTCTTGAACTGTGATGGCTAGCATTCAGCACAAATCACTATCTCACAAATGAGAGGCAAATGCTAACACATTTGAAATCAACAGGGTAGATTTTCCTTCCACTCCTGCAATGGGTGAGGTAGATCCTACATGTTCAAAACTCCAATTAACCCTTACCACACATGTACTCTTACATACATCTCTGCAGTCTTCATGCAGTTGTGCAAGCGTCCATGCAGATCTCTCTTGCACCTGACAATACACAGTCTCCAGAAGTACGCTCTTAGCACACAGCCAGCTGCTTCTCCTGCACTCTCATGCTTACTATTCAGCACTGTGTGGTATTTCAGATAGCAGTGAGTAATGCTAACACAATCAACATCACTAAGGCTCTTTTCCTGTGCTCTAGTCTAATCACTCACCCAGGTTACACATGCTCATAGTCTCAAGTAGCTGTTAGGACATGTGCTCTTTTCTGCCTCTCTAAACTAAAAGGAAAATGTGCAAGGCTGTTACAGTAATTATCATTTGCTCTACCACAGTAGTAAATGTGCTTTCAAATTGCCAATCAAATATCGTTTTCTGCCTAGAATCACACCATGAGTCTGTGTGCACAAAGGAATTGTTGTCAGAGATTTAATTCGTGTTGGTCTGGTTCTGTAAGACTTGCATTCATAGGAAAGGGGCAGCTTGTTTTCTTGAACTGTGATGGCTAGCATTCAGCACAAATCAATATCTCACAAATGAGAGGCAAACACTAACACATTTGAAATCAATATGGTAGATTTTCCTTACACTCCCGCAATGGGTGAGGTAGATCCTACATGTTCAAAACTCAAATTGACCCTTACCACACATGTACTCTTACATACATCTCTGCAGTCTTCATGCAGTTGTGCAAGCATCCATGCAGATCTCTCTTGCACCTGACAATACACAGTCTCCAGAAGTACGCTCTTAGCACACAGCCAGCTGCTTCTCCTGCACTCTCATGCTTACTATTCAGCACTGTGTGGTATTTCAGATAGCAGTGTATAACGCTAACACATTCAACGTCACCAAGGCTCATTTCCTTTGCTCTAGTCTAATCACTCACCCAGGTTCCACATGCTCATGGTCTCAACTAGCTGTTAGGACATGTGCTCTTTTCTGCCTCTCTAAACTATAAGGAACATTTGTCAGGCTGTTACAGTAATTATCACTTACTCTACCAGAGTAGTAAATGTGCTTTGAAATTGCCAATCAAATATCGTTTTCTGCCTAGAATCACACCATGAGTCTGTGTGCACAAAGGAATTGTTGTCAGAGATTTAATTCATGTTGCTCTTGTTCTCTAAGACTTGCATTCGTAGGAAAGGGGCAGCTTGTTTTCTTGAACTGTGATGGCTAGCATTCAGCACAAATCAATATCTCACAAATGAGAGGCAAATGCTAACACATTTGAAATCAACATGGTAGATTTTCCTTACATTGCGGCAATGGGTGAGGTAGATCCTACATGTTCAAAACTCCAATTAACCCTTACCACAGATGATTTTACATACATCTCTGCAGTCTTCATGCAGTTGTGCAAGCGTCCATGCAGATCTCTCTTGCACCTGATAATACACAGTCTCCAGAAGTACACTCTTAGCACACAGCCAGCTGCTTCTCCTGCACTCTCATGCTTACTATTCAGCACTGTGTGGTATTTCAGATAGCAGTGTGTAACGCTAACATATTCAACGTCACCAAGGCTCATTTCCTTTGCTCTAGTCTAATCACTCACCCAGGTTCCACATGCTCATGGTCTCCACTAGCTGTTAGGACATGTGCTCTTTTCTGCCTCTCTAAACTATAAGGAAAATGTGTCAGGCTGTTACAGTAATTATCACTTACTCTACCACAGTAGTAAATGTGCTTTGAAATTGCCAATCAAATATCGTTTTCTGCCTAGAATCACACCATGAGTCTGTGTGCACAAAGGAATTGTTGTCAGAGATTTAATTTGTGTTGCTCTTGTTCTGTAAGACTTGCATTCGTAGGAAAGGGGCAGCTTGTTTTCTTGAACTGTGATGGCTAGCATTCAGCACAAATCAATATCTCACAAATGAGAGGCAAATGCTAACACATTTGAAATCTACATGGTAGATTTTCCTTACACTGCGGCAATGGGTGAGGTAGATCCTACATGTTCAAAACTCCAATTAACCCTTACCACAGATGATCTTACATACATCTCTGCAGTCTTCATGCAGTTGTGCAAGCGTCCATGCAGATCTCTCTTGCACCTGACAATACACAGTCTCCAGAAGCACGCTCTTAGCACACAGCCAGCTGCTTCTCCTGCACTCTCATGCTTACTATTCAGCACTGTGTGGTATTTCAGATAGCAGTGTGTAACGCTAACACATTCAACATCACCAAGGCTCTTTTCCTTTGCTCTAGTCTAATCACTCACCCAGGTTACACATGCTCATAGTCTCAAGTAGCTGTTAGGACATGTGCTCTTTTCTGCCTCTCTAAACTATAATGAAAATGTGTCAGGCTGTTACAGTAATTATCATTTGCTCTACCACAGTAGTAAATGTGCTTTCAAATTGCCAATTAAATATTGTTTTCTGCCTAGAATCACACCATGAGTCTGTGTGCACAAAGGCATTGTTGTCAGAGATTTAATTTGTGTTGGTCTGGTTCTGTAAGACTTCCATTCGTAGGAAAGGGTCAGCTTGTTTTCTTGAACTGTGATGGCTAGCATTCAGCACAAATCACTATCTCACAAATGAGAGGCAAATGCTAACACATTTGAAATCAACAGGGTAGATTTTCCTTCCACTCCTGCAATGGGTGAGGTAGATCCTACATGTTCAAAACTCCAATTAACCCTTACCACACATGTACTCTTACATACATCTCTGCAGTCTTCATGCAGTTGTGCAAGCGTCCATGCAGATCTCTCTTGCACCTGACAATACACAGTCTCCAGAAGTACGCTCTTAGCACACAGCCAGCTGCTTCTCCTGCACTCTCATGCTTACTATTCAGCACTGTGTGGTATTTCAGATAGCAGTGAGTAATGCTAACACAATCAACATCACTAAGGCTCTTTTCCTTTGCTCTAGTCTAATCACTCACCCAGGTTACACATGCTCATAGTCTCAAGTAGCTGTTAGGACATGTGCTCTTTTCTGCCTCTCTAAACTAAAAGGAAAATGTGCAAGGCTGTTACAGTAATTATCATTTGCTCTACCACAGTAGTAAATGTGCTTTCAAATTGCCAATCAAATATCGTTTTCTGCCTAGAATCACACCATGAGTCTGTGTGCACAAAGGAATTGTTGTCAGAGATTTAATTCGTGTTGGTCTGGTTCTGTAAGACTTGCATTCATAGGAAAGGGGCAGCTTGTTTTCTTGAACTGTGATGGCTAGCATTCAGCACAAATCAATATCTCACAAATGAGAGGCAAACACTAACACATTTGAAATCAATATGGTAGATTTTCCTTACACTCCCGCAATGGGTGAGGTAGATCCTACATGTTCAAAACTCAAATTGACCCTTACCACACATGTACTCTTACATACATCTCTGCAGTCTTCATGCAGTTGTGCAAGCATCCATGCAGATCTCTCTTGCACCTGACAATACACAGTCTCCAGAAGTACGCTCTTAGCACACAGCCAGCTGCTTCTCCTGCACTCTCATGCTTACTATTCAGCACTGTGTGGTATTTCAGATAGCAGTGTATAACGCTAACACATTCAACGTCACCAAGGCTCATTTCCTTTGCTCTAGTCTAATCACTCACCCAGGTTCCACATGCTCATGGTCTCAACTAGCTGTTAGGACATGTGCTCTTTTCTGCCTCTCTAAACTATAAGGAACATTTGTCAGGCTGTTACAGTAATTATCACTTACTCTACCACAGTAGTAAATGTGCTTTGAAATTGCCAATCAAATATCGTTTTCTGCCTAGAATCACACCATGAGTCTGTGTGCACAAAGGAATTGTTGTCAGAGATTTAATTCATGTTGCTCTTGTTCTCTAAGACTTGCATTCGTAGGAAAGGGGCAGCTTGTTTTCTTGAACTGTGATGGCTAGCATTCAGCACAAATCAATATCTCACAAATGAGAGGCAAATGCTAACACATTTGAAATCAACATGGTAGATTTTCCTTACACTGCGGCAATGGGTGAGGTAGATCCTACATGTTCAAAACTCCAATTAACCCTTACCACAGATGATTTTACATACATCTCTGAAGTCTTCATGCAGTTGTGCAAGCGTCCATGCAGATCTCTCTTGCACCTGATAATACACAGTCTCCAGAAGTACACTCTTAGCACACAGCCAGCTGCTTCTCCTGCACTCTCATGCTTACTATTCAGCACTGTGTGGTATTTCAGATAGCAGTGTGTAACGCTAACATATTCAACGTCACCAAGGCTCATTTCCTTTGCTCTAGTCTAATCACTCACCCAGGTTCCACATGCTCATGGTCTCCACTAGCTGTTAGGACATGTGCTCTTTTCTGCCTCTCTAAACTATAAGGAAAATGTGTCAGGCTGTTACAGTAATTATCACTTACTCTACCACAGTAGTAAATGTGCTTTGAAATTGCCAATCAAATATCGTTTTCTGCCTAGAATCACACCATGAGTCTGTGTGCACAAAGGAATTGTTGTCAGAGATTTAATTTGTGTTGCTCTTGTTCTGTAAGACTTGCATTCGTAGGAAAGGGGCAGCTTGTTTTCTTGAACTGTGATGGCTAGCATTCAGCACAAATCAATATCTCACAAATGAGAGGCAAATGCTAACACATTTGAAATCTACATGGTAGATTTTCCTTACACTGCGGCAATGGGTGAGGTAGATCCTACATGTTCAAAACTCCAATTAACCCTTACCACAGATGATCTTACATACATCTCTGCAGTCTTCATGCAGTTGTGCAAGCGTCCATGCAGATCTCTCTTGCACCTGACAATACACAGTCTCCAGAAGCACGCTCTTAGCACACAGCCAGCTGCTTCTCCTGCACTCTCATGCTTACTATTCAGCACTGTGTGGTATTTCAGATAGCAGTGTGTAACGCTAACACATTCAACATCACCAAGGCTCTTTTCCTTTGCTCTAGTCTAATCACTCACCCAGGTTACACATGCTCATAGTCTCAAGTAGCTGTTAGGACATGTGCTCTTTTCTGCCTCTCTAAACTATAATGAAAATGTGTCAGGCTGTTACAGTAATTATCATTTGCTCTACCACAGTAGTAAATGTGCTTTCAAATTGCCAATTAAATATTGTTTTCTGCCTAGAATCACACCATGAGTCTGTGTGCACAAAGGAATTGTTGTCAGAGATTTAGTTTGTGTTGGTCTGGTTCTGTAAGACTTGCATTCGTAGGAAAGGGTCAGCTTGTTTTCTTGAACTGTGATGGCTAGCATTCAGCACAAATCACTATCTCACAAATGAGAGGCAAATGCTAACACATTTGAAATCAATAGGGTAGATTTTCCTTCCACTCCTGCAATGGGTGAGGTAGATCCTACATATTCAAAACTCCAATTAACCCTTACCGCACATGTGCTCTTACATACATCTCTGCAGTCTTCATGCAGTTGTGCAAGCATCCATTCAGATATCTCTTGCACCTGACAATACACAGTCTCCAGAAGTACGCTCTTAGCACACAGCCAGCTGCTTCTCCTGCACTCTCATGCTTACTATTCAGCACTGTGTGGTATTTCAGATAGCAGTGAGTAATGCTAACACAATCAACATCACTAAGGCTCTTTTCCTTTGCTCTAGTCTAATCACTCACCCAGGTTACACATGCTCATAGTCTCAAGTAGCTGTTAGGACATGTGCTCTTTTCTGCCTCTCTAAACTAAAAGGAAAATGTGTCAGGCTGTTACAGTAATTATCATTTGCTCTACCACAGTAGTAAATGTGCTTTCAAATTGCCAATCAAATATCGTTTTCTGCCTAGAATCACACCATGAGTCTGTGTGCACAAAGGAATTGTTGTCAGAGATTTAATTCGTGTTGGTCTGGTTCTGTAAGACTTGCATTCGTAGGAAAGGGGCAGCTTGTTTTCTTGAACTGTGATGGCTAGCATTCAGCACAAATCAATATCTCACAAATGAGAGGCAAATACTAACACATTTGAAATCAATATGGTAGATTTTCCTTACACTCCTGCAATGGGTGAGGTAGATCCTACATGTTCAAAACTCAAATTGACCCTTACCACACATGTACTCTTACATACATCTCTGCAGTCTTCATGCAGTTGTGCAAGCATCCATGCAGATCTCTCTTGCACCTGACAATACACAGTCTCCAGAAGTACGCTCTTAGCACACAGCCAGCTGCTTCTCCTGCACTCTCATGCTTACTATTCAGCACTGTGTGGTATTTCAGATAGCAGTGTGTAACGCTAACATATTCAACGTCACCAAGGCTCATTTCCTTTGCTCTAGTCTAATCACTCACCCAGGTTCAACATGCTCATCGTCTCCACTAGCTGTTAGGACATGTGCTCTTTTCTGCCTCTCTAAACTATAAGGAAAATGTGTCAGGCTGTTACAGTAATTATCACTTACTCTACCACAGTAGTAAATGTGCTTTGAAATTGCCAATCAAATATCGTTTTCTGCCTAGAATCACACCATGAGTCTGTGTGCACAAAGGAATTGTTGTCAGAGATTTAATTTGTGTTGCTCTTGTTCTGTAAGACTTGCATTCGTAGGAAAGGGGCAGCTTGTTTTCTTGAACTGTGATGGCTAGCATTCAGCACAAATCAATATCTCACAAATGATAGGCAAATGCTAACACATTTGAAATCTACATGGTAGATTTTCCTTACACTGCGGCAATGGGTGAGGTAGATCCTACATGTTCAAAACTCCAATTAACCCTTACCACAGATGATCTTACATACATCTCTGCAGTCTTCATGCAGTTGTGCAAGCGTCCATGCAGATCTCTCTTGCACCTGACAATACACAGTCTCCAGAAGCACGCTCTTAGCACACAGCCAGCTGCTTCTCCTGCACTCTCATGCTTACTATTCAGCACTGTGTGGTATTTCAGATAGCAGTGTGTAACGCTAACACATTCAACATCACCAAGGCTCTTTTCCTTTGCTCTAGTCTAATCACTCACCCAGGTTACACATGCTCATAGTCTCAAGTAGCTGTTAGGACATGTGCTCTTTTCTGCCTCTCTAAACTATAATGAAAATGTGTCAGGCTGTTACAGTAATTATCATTTGCTCTACCACAGTAGTAAATGTGCTTTCAAATTGCCAATTAAATATTGTTTTCTGCCTAGAATCACACCATGAGTCTGTGTGCACAAAGGCATTGTTGTCAGAGATTTAATTTGTGTTGGTCTGGTTCTGTAAGACTTGCATTCGTAGGAAAGGGTCAGCTTGTTTTCTTGAACTGTGATGGCTAGCATTCAGCACAAATCACTATCTCACAAATGAGAGGCAAATGCTAACACATTTGAAATCAACAGGGTAGATTTTCCTTCCACTCCTGCAATGGGTGAGGTAGATCCTACATGTTCAAAACTCCAATTAACCCTTACCACACATGTACTCTTACATACATCTCTGCAGTCTTCATGCAGTTGTGCAAGCGTCCATGCAGATCTCTCTTGCACCTGACAATACACAGTCTCCAGAAGTACGCTCTTAGCACACAGCCAGCTGCTTCTCCTGCACTCTCATGCTTACTATTCAGCACTGTGTGGTATTTCAGATAGCAGTGAGTAATGCTAACACAATCAACATCACTAAGGCTCTTTTCCTGTGCTCTAGTCTAATCACTCACCCAGGTTACACATGCTCATAGTCTCAAGTAGCTGTTAGGACATGTGCTCTTTTCTGCCTCTCTAAACTAAAAGGAAAATGTGCAAGGCTGTTACAGTAATTATCATTTGCTCTACCACAGTAGTAAATGTGCTTTCAAATTGCCAATCAAATATCGTTTTCTGCCTAGAATCACACCATGAGTCTGTGTGCACAAAGGAATTGTTGTCAGAGATTTAATTCGTGTTGGTCTGGTTCTGTAAGACTTGCATTCATAGGAAAGGGGCAGCTTGTTTTCTTGAACTGTGATGGCTAGCATTCAGCACAAATCAATATCTCACAAATGAGAGGCAAACACTAACACATTTGAAATCAATATGGTAGATTTTCCTTACACTCCCGCAATGGGTGAGGTAGATCCTACATGTTCAAAACTCAAATTGACCCTTACCACACATGTACTCTTACATACATCTCTGCAGTCTTCATGCAGTTGTGCAAGCATCCATGCAGATCTCTCTTGCACCTGACAATACACAGTCTCCAGAAGTACGCTCTTAGCACACAGCCAGCTGCTTCTCCTGCACTCTCATGCTTACTATTCAGCACTGTGTGGTATTTCAGATAGCAGTGTATAACGCTAACACATTCAACGTCACCAAGGCTCATTTCCTTTGCTCTAGTCTAATCACTCACCCAGGTTCCACATGCTCATGTTCTCAACTAGCTGTTAGGACATGTGCTCTTTTCTGCCTCTCTAAACTATAAGGAACATTTGTCAGGCTGTTACAGTAATTATCACTTACTCTACCACAGTAGTAAATGTGCTTTGAAATTGCCAATCAAATATCGTTTTCTGCCTAGAATCACACCATGAGTCTGTGTGCACAAAGGAATTGTTGTCAGAGATTTAATTCATGTTGCTCTTGTTCTCTAAGACTTGCATTCGTAGGAAAGGGGCAGCTTGTTTTCTTGAACTGTGATGGCTAGCATTCAGCACAAATCAATATCTCACAAATGAGAGGCAAATGCTAACACATTTGAAATCAACATGGTAGATTTTCCTTACACTGCGGCAATGGGTGAGGTAGATCCTACATGTTCAAAACTCCAATTAACCCTTACCACAGATGATTTTACATACATCTCTGCAGTCTTCATGCAGTTGTGCAAGCGTCCATGCAGATCTCTCTTGCACCTGATAATACACAGTCTCCAGAAGTACACTCTTAGCACACAGCCAGCTGCTTCTCCTGCACTCTCATGCTTACTATTCAGCACTGTGTGGTATTTCAGATAGCAGTGTGTAACGCTAACATATTCAACGTCACCAAGGCTCATTTCCTTTGCTCTAGTCTAATCACTCACCCAGGTTCCACATGCTCATGGTCTCCACTAGCTGTTAGGACATGTGCTCTTTTCTGCCTCTCTAAACTATAAGGAAAATGTGTCAGGCTGTTACAGTAATTATCACTTACTCTACCACAGTAGTAAATGTGCTTTGAAATTGCCAATCAAATATCGTTTTCTGCCTAGAATCACACCATGAGTCTGTGTGCACAAAGGAATTGTTGTCAGAGATTTAATTTGTGTTGCTCTTGTTCTGTAAGACTTGCATTCGTAGGAAAGGGGCAGCTTGTTTTCTTGAACTGTGATGGCTAGCATTCAGCACAAATCAATATCTCACAAATGAGAGGCAAATGCTAACACATTTGAAATCTACATGGTAGATTTTCCTTACACTGCGGCAATGGGTGAGGTAGATCCTACATGTTCAAAACTCCAATTAACCCTTACCACAGATGATCTTACATACATCTCTGCAGTCTTCATGCAGTTGTGCAAGCGTCCATGCAGATCTCTCTTGCACCTGACAATACACAGTCTCCAGAAGCACGCTCTTAGCACACAGCCAGCTGCTTCTCCTGCACTCTCATGCTTACTATTCAGCACTGTGTGGTATTTCAGATAGCAGTGTGTAACGCTAACACATTCAACATCACCAAGGCTCTTTTCCTTTGCTCTAGTCTAATCACTCACCCAGGTTACACATGCTCATAGTCTCAAGTAGCTGTTAGGACATGTGCTCTTTTCTGCCTCTCTAAACTATAATGAAAATGTGTCAGGCTGTTACAGTAATTATCATTTGCTCTACCACAGTAGTAAATGTGCTTTCAAATTGCCAATTAAATATTGTTTTCTGCCTAGAATCACACCATGAGTCTGTGTGCACAAAGGCATTGTTGTCAGAGATTTAATTTGTGTTGGTCTGGTTCTGTAAGACTTGCATTCGTAGGAAAGGGTCAGCTTGTTTTCTTGAACTGTGATGGCTAGCATTCAGCACAAATCACTATCTCACAAATGAGAGGCAAATGCTAACACATTTGAAATCAACAGGGTAGATTTTCCTTCCACTCCTGCAATGGGTGAGGTAGATCCTACATGTTCAAAACTCCAATTAACCCTTACCACACATGTACTCTTACATACATCTCTGCAGTCTTCATGCAGTTGTGCAAGCGTCCATGCAGATCTCTCTTGCACCTGACAATACACAGTCTCCAGAAGTACGCTCTTAGCACACAGCCAGCTGCTTCTCCTGCACTCTCATGCTTACTATTCAGCACTGTGTGGTATTTCAGATAGCAGTGAGTAATGCTAACACAATCAACATCACTAAGGCTCTTTTCCTTTGCTCTAGTCTAATCACTCACCCAGGTTACACATGCTCATAGTCTCAAGTAGCTGTTAGGACATGTGCTCTTTTCTGCCTCTCTAAACTAAAAGGAAAATGTGCAAGGCTGTTACAGTAATTATCATTTGCTCTACC
The DNA here is from genome assembly GCF_964204655.1 of Triturus cristatus. NCBI lineage: Eukaryota > Metazoa > Chordata > Amphibia > Caudata > Salamandridae > Triturus > Triturus cristatus. The sequence goes on from NC_140582.1 coordinate 243,597,642, forward strand.
ACAGTAGTAAATGTGCTTTCAAATTGCCAATCAAATATCGTTTTCTGCCTAGAATCACACCATGAGTCTGTGTGCACAAAGGAATTGTTGTCAGAGATTTAATTCGTGTTGGTCTGGTTCTGTAAGACTTGCATTCATAGGAAAGGGGCAGCTTGTTTTCTTGAACTGTGATGGCTAGCATTCAGCACAAATCAATATCTCACAAATGAGAGGCAAACACTAACACATTTGAAATCAATATGGTAGATTTTCCTTACACTCCCGCAATGGGTGAGGTAGATCCTACATGTTCAAAACTCAAATTGACCCTTACCACACATGTACTCTTACATACATCTCTGCAGTCTTCATGCAGTTGTGCAAGCATCCATGCAGATCTCTCTTGCACCTGACAATACACAGTCTCCAGAAGTACGCTCTTAGCACACAGCCAGCTGCTTCTCCTGCACTCTCATGCTTACTATTCAGCACTGTGTGGTATTTCAGATAGCAGTGTATAACGCTAACACATTCAACGTCACCAAGGCTCATTTCCTTTGCTCTAGTCTAATCACTCACCCAGGTTCCACATGCTCATGGTCTCAACTAGCTGTTAGGACATGTGCTCTTTTCTGCCTCTCTAAACTATAAGGAACATTTGTCAGGCTGTTACAGTAATTATCACTTACTCTACCACAGTAGTAAATGTGCTTTGAAATTGCCAATCAAATATCGTTTTCTGCCTAGAATCACACCATGAGTCTGTGTGCACAAAGGAATTGTTGTCAGAGATTTAATTCATGTTGCTCTTGTTCTCTAAGACTTGCATTCGTAGGAAAGGGGCAGCTTGTTTTCTTGAACTGTGATGGCTAGCATTCAGCACAAATCAATATCTCACAAATGAGAGGCAAATGCTAACACATTTGAAATCAACATGGTAGATTTTCCTTACACTGCGGCAATGGGTGAGGTAGATCCTACATGTTCAAAACTCCAATTAACCCTTACCACAGATGATTTTACATACATCTCTGCAGTCTTCATGCAGTTGTGCAAGCGTCCATGCAGATCTCTCTTGCACCTGATAATACACAGTCTCCAGAAGTACACTCTTAGCACACAGCCAGCTGCTTCTCCTGCACTCTCATGCTTACTATTCAGCACTGTGTGGTATTTCAGATAGCAGTGTGTAACGCTAACATATTCAACGTCACCAAGGCTCATTTCCTTTGCTCTAGTCTAATCACTCACCCAGGTTCCACATGCTCATGGTCTCCACTAGCTGTTAGGACATGTGCTCTTTTCTGCCCCTCTAAACTATAAGGAAAATGTGTCAGGCTGTTACAGTAATTATCACTTACTCTACCACAGTAGTAAATGTGCTTTGAAATTGCCAATCAAATATCGTTTTCTGCCTAGAATCACACCATGAGTCTGTGTGCACAAAGGAATTGTTGTCAGAGATTTAATTTGTGTTGCTCTTGTTCTGTAAGACTTGCATTCGTAGGAAAGGGGCAGCTTGTTTTCTTGAACTGTGATGGCTAGCATTCAGCACAAATCAATATCTCACAAATGAGAGGCAAATGCTAACACATTTGAAATCTACATGGTAGATTTTCCTTACACTGCGGCAATGGGTGAGGTAGATCCTACATGTTCAAAACTCCAATTAACCCTTACCACAGATGATCTTACATACATCTCTGCAGTCTTCATGCAGTTGTGCAAGCGTCCATGCAGATCTCTCTTGCACCTGACAATACACAGTCTCCAGAAGCACGCTCTTAGCACACAGCCAGCTGCTTCTCCTGCACTCTCATGCTTACTATTCAGCACTGTGTGGTATTTCAGATAGCAGTGTGTAACGCTAACACATTCAACATCACCAAGGCTCTTTTCCTTTGCTCTAGTCTAATCACTCACCCAGGTTACACATGCTCATAGTCTCAAGTAGCTGTTAGGACATGTGCTCTTTTCTGCCTCTCTAAACTATAATGAAAATGTGTCAGGCTGTTACAGTAATTATCATTTGCTCTACCACAGTAGTAAATGTGCTTTCAAATTGCCAATTAAATATTGTTTTCTGCCTAGAATCACACCATGAGTCTGTGTGCACAAAGGAATTGTTGTCAGAGATTTAATTTGTGTTGGTCTGGTTCTGTAAGACTTGCATTCGTAGGAAAGGGTCAGCTTGTTTTCTTGAACTGTGATGGCTAGCATTCAGCACAAATCACTATCTCACAAATGAGAGGCAAATGCTAACACATTTGAAATCAACAGGGTAGATTTTCCTTCCACTCCTGCAATGGGTGAGGTAGATCCTATATGTTCAAAACTCCAATTAACCCTTACCACACATGTACTCTTACATACATCTCTGCAGTCTTCATGCAGTTGTGCAAGTGTCCATGCAGATCTCTCTTGCACCTGACAATACACAGTCTCCAGAAGTACGCTCTTAGCACACAGCCAGCTGCTTCTCCTGCACTCTCATGCTTACTATTCAGCACTGTGTGGTATTTCAGATAGCAGTGAGTAATGCTAACACAATCAACATCACTAAGGCTCTTTTCCTTTGCTCTAGTCTAATCACTCACCCAGGTTACACATGCTCATAGTCTCAAGTAGCTGTTAGGATATGTGCTCTTTTCTGCCTCTCTAAACTAAAAGGAAAATGTGTCAGGCTGTTACAGTAATTATCATTTGCTCTACCACAGTAGTAAATGTGCTTTCAAATTGCCAATCAAATATCGTTTTCTGCCTAGAATCACACCAAGAGTCTGTGTGCACAAAGGAATTGTTGTCAGAGATTTAATTCGTGTTGGTCTGGTTCTGTAAGATTTGCATTCGTAGGAAAGGGGCAGCTTGTTTTCTTGAACTGTGATGGCTAGCATTCAGCACAAATCAATATCTCACAAATGAGAGGCAAACACTAACACATTTGAAATCAATATGGTAGATTTTCCTTACACTCCCGCAATGGGTGAGGTAGATCCTACATGTTCAAAACTCAAATTGACCCTTACCACACATGTACTCTTACATACATCTCTGCAGTCTTCATGCAGTTGTGCAAGCATCCATGCAGATCTCTCTTGCACCTGACAATACACAGTCTCCAGAAGTACGCTCTTAGCACACAGCCAGCTGCTTCTCCTGCACTCTCATGCTTACTATTCAGCACTGTGTGGTATTTCAGATAGCAGTGTGTAACGCTAACACATTCAACGTCACCAAGGCTCATTTCCTTTGCTCTAGTCTAATCACTCACCCAGGTTCCACATGCTCATGGTCTCAACTAGCTGTTAGGACATGTGCTCTTTTCTGCCTCTCTAAACTATAAGGAAAATTTGTCAGGCTGTTACAGTAATTATCACTTACTCTACCACAGTAGTAAATGTGCTTTGAAATTGCCAATCAAATATCGTTTTCTGCCTAGAATCACACCATGAGTCTGTGTGCACAAAGGAATTGTTGTCAGAGATTTAATTCGTGTTGCTCTTGTTCTCTAAGACTTGCATTCGTAGGAAAGGGGCAGCTTGTTTTCTTGAACTGTGATGGCTAGCATTCAGCACAAATCAATATCTCACAAATGAGAGGCAAATGCTAACACATTTGAAATCAACATGGTAGATTTTCCTTACACTGCGGCAATGGGTGAGGTAGATCCTACATGTTCAAAACTCCAATTAACCCTTACCACAGATGATCTTACATACATCTCTGCAGTCTTCATGCAGTTGTGCAAGCGTCCATGCAGATCTTTCTTGCACCTGACAATACACAGTCTCCAGAAGCACGCTCTTAGCACACAGCCAGCTGCTTCTCCTGCACTCTCATGCTTACTATTCAGCACTGTGTGGTATTTCAGATAGCAGTGTGTAACGCTAACACATTCAACATCACCAAGGCTCATTTCCTTTGCTCTAGTCTAATCACTCACCCAGGTTCCACATGCTCATGGTCTCAAGTAGCTGTTAGGACATGTGCTCTTTTCTGCCTCTCTAAACTATAAGGAAAATGTGTCAGGCTGTTACAGTAATTATCACTTGCAAAACCACAGTAGTAAATGTGCTTTCAAATTGCGAATCAAATATTGTTTTCTGCCTAGAATCACACCATGAGCCTGTGTGCACAAAGGAATTGTTGTCAGAGATTTAGTTTGTGTTGGTCTGGTTCTGTAAGATTTGCATTCGTAGGAAAGGGTCAGCTTGTTTTCTTGAACTGTGATGGCTAGCATTCAGCACAAATCACTATCTCACAAATGAGAGGCAAATGCTAACACATTTGAAATCAACAGGGTAGATTTTCCTTCCACTCCTGCAATGGGTGAGGTAGATCCTACATATTCAAAACTCCAATTAACCCTTACCGCACATGTACTCTTACATACATCTCTGCAGTCTTCATGCAGTTGTGCAAGCATCCATGCAGATATCTCTTGCACCTGACAATACACAGTCTCCAGAAGTACGCTCTTAGCACACAGCGAGCTGCTTCTCCTGCACTCTCATGCTTACTATTCAGCACTGTGTGGTATTTCAGATAGCAGTGAGTAATGCTAACACAATCAACATCACTAAGGCTCTTTTCCTTTGCTCTAGTCTAATCACTCACCCAGGTTACACATGCTCATAGTCTCAAGTAGCTGTTAGGACATGTGCTCTTTTCTGCCTCTCTAAACTAAAAGGAAAATGTGTCAGGCTGTTACAGTAATTGTCATTTGCTCTACCACAGTAGTAAATGTGCTTTCAAATTGCCAATTAAATATTGTTTTCTGCCTAGAATCACACCATGAGTCTGTGTGCACAAAGGAATTGTTGTCAGAGATTTAATTTGTGTTGGTCTGGTTCTGTAAGACTTGCATTCGTAGGAAAGGGTCAGCTTGTTTTCTTGAACTGTGATGGCTAGCATTCAGCACAAATCACTATCTCACAAATGAGAGGCAAATGCTAACACATTTGAAATCAACAGGGTAGATTTTCCTTCCACTCCTGCAATGGGTGAGGTAGATCCTACATGTTCAAAACTCCAATTAACCCTTACCACACATGTACTCTTACATACATCTCTGCAGTCTTCATGCAGTTGTGCAAGTGTCCATGCAGATCTCTCTTGCACCTGACAATACACAGTCTCCAGAAGTACGCTCTTAGCACACAGCCAGCTGCTTCTCCTGCACTCTCATGCTTACTATTCAGCACTGTGTGGTATTTCAGATAGCAGTGAGTAATGCTAACACAATCAACATCACTAAGGCTCTTTTCCTTTGCTCTAGTCTAATCACTCACCCAGGTTACACATGCTCATAGTCTCAAGTAGCTGTTAGGACATGTGCTCTTTTCTGCCTCTTTAAACTAAAAGGAAAATGTGTCAGGCTGTTACAGTAATTATCATTTGCTCTACCACAGTAGTAAATGTGCTTTCAAATTGCCAATCAAATATCGTTTTCTGCCTAGAATCACACCATGAGTCTGTGTGCACAAAGGAATTGTTGTCAGAGATTTAATTTGTGTTGGTCTGGTTCTGTAAGACTTGCATTCGTAGGAAAGGGGCAGCTTGTTTTCTTGAACTGTGATGGCTAGCATTCAGCACAAATCAATATCTCACAAATGAGAGGCAAACACTAACACATTTGAAATCAATATGGTAGATTTTCCTTACACTCCCGCAATGGGTGAGGTAGATCCTACATGTTCAAAACTCAAATTGACCCTTACCACACATGTACTCTTACATACATCTCTGCAGTCTTCATGCAGTTGTGCAAGCATCCATGCAGATCTCTCTTGCACCTGACAATACACAGTCTCCAGAAGTACGCTCTTAGCACACAGCCAGCTGCTTCTCCTGCACTCTCATGCTTACTATTCAGCACTGTGTGGTATTTCAGATAGCAGTGTGTAACACTAACACATTCAACGTCACCAAGGCTCATTTCCTTTGCTCTAGTCTAATCACTCACCCAGGTTCCACATGCTCATGGTCTCAACTAGCTGTTAGGACATGTGCTCTTTTCTGCCTCTCTAAACTATAAGGAAAATTTGTCAGGCTGTTACAGTAATTATCACTTACTCTACCACAGTAGTAAATGTGCTTTGAAATTGCCAATCAAATATCGTTTTCTGCCTAGAATCACACCATGAGTCTGCGTGCACAAAGGAATTGTTGTCAGAGATTTAATTCGTGTTGCTCTTGTTCTCTAAGACTTGCATTCGTAGGAAAGGGGCAGCTTGTTTTCTTGAACTGTGATGGCTAGCATTCAGCACAAATCAATATCTCACAAATGAGAGGCAAATGCTAACACATTTGAAATCAACATGGTAGATTTTCCTTACACTGCGGCAATGGGTGAGGTAGATCCTACATGTTCAAAACTCCAATTAACCCTTACCACAGATGATCTTACATACATCTCTGCAGTCTTCATGCAGTTGTGCAGGCGTCCATGCAGATCTTTCTTGCACCTGACAATACACAGTCTCCAGAAGCACGCTCTTAGCACACAGTCAGCTGCTTCTCCTGCACTCTCATGCTTACTATTCAGCACTGTGTGGTATTTCAGATAGCAGTGTGTAATGCTAACACATTCAACATCACCAAGGCTCATTTCCTTTGCTCTAGTCTAATCACTCACCCAGGTTCCACATGCTCATGGTCTCAAGTAGCTGTTAGGACATGTGCTCTTTTCTGCCTCTCTAAACTATAAGGAAAATGTGTCAGGCTGTTACAGTAATTATCACTTGCAAAACCACAGTAGTAAATGTGCTTTCAACTTGCGAATCAAATATTGTTTTCTGCCTAGAATCACACCATGAGCCTGTGTGCACAAAGGAATTGTTGTCAGAGATTTAGTTTGTGTTGGTCTGGTTCTGTAAGACTTGCATTCGTAGGAAAGGGTCAGCTTGTTTTCTTGAACTGTGATGGCTAGCATTCAGCACAAATCACTATCTCACAAATGAGAGGCAAATGCTAACACATTTGAAATCAACAGGGTAGATTTTCCTTCCACTCCTGCAATGGGTGAGGTAGATCCTACATATTCAAAACTCCAATTAACCCTTACCGCACATGTACTCTTACATACATCTCTGCAGTCTTCATGCAGTTGTGCAAGCATCCATGCAGATATCTCTTGCACCTGACAATACACAGTCTCCAGAAGTACGCTCTTAGCACACAGCCAGCTGCTTCTCCTGCACTCTCATGCTTACTATTCAGCACTGTGTGGTATTTCAGATAGCAGTGAGTAATGCTAACACAATCAACATCACTAAGGCTCTTTTCCTTTGCTCTAGTCTAATCACTCACCCAGGTTACACATGCTCATAGTCTCAAGTAGCTGTTAGGATATGTGCTCTTTTCTGCCTCTCTAAACTAAAAGGAAAATGTGTCAGGCTGTTACAGTAATTATCATTTGCTCTACCACAGTAGTAAATGTGCTTTCAAATTGCCAATCAAATATCGTTTTCTGCCTAGAATCACACCAAGAGTCTGTGTGCACAAAGGAATTGTTGTCAGAGATTTAATTCGTGTTGGTCTGGTTCTGTAAGATTTGCATTCGTAGGAAAGGGGCAGCTTGTTTTCTTGAACTGTGATGGCTAGCATTCAGCACAAATCAATATCTCACAAATGAGAGGCAAACACTAACACATTTGAAATCAATATGGTAGATTTTCCTTACACTCCCGCAATGGGTGAGGTAGATCCTACATGTTCAAAACTCAAATTGACCCTTACCACACATGTACTCTTACATACATCTCTGCAGTCTTCATGCAGTTGTGCAAGCATCCATGCAGATCTCTCTTGCACCTGACAATACACAGTCTCCAGAAGTACGCTCTTAGCACACAGCCAGCTGCTTCTCCTGCACTCTCATGCTTACTATTCAGCACTGTGTGGTATTTCAGATAGCAGTGTGTAACGCTAACACATTCAACGTCACCAAGGCTCATTTCCTTTGCTCTAGTCTAATCACTCACCCAGGTTCCACATGCTCATGGTCTCAACTAGCTGTTAGGACATGTGCTCTTTTCTGCCTCTCTAAACTATAAGGAAAATTTGTCAGGCTGTTACAGTAATTATCACTTACTCTACCACAGTAGTAAATGTGCTTTGAAATTGCCAATCAAATATCGTTTTCTGCCTAGAATCACACCATGAGTCTGTGTGCACAAAGGAATTGTTGTCAGAGATTTAATTCGTGTTGCTCTTGTTCTCTAAGACTTGCATTCGTAGGAAAGGGGCAGCTTGTTTTCTTGAACTGTGATGGCTAGCATTCAGCACAAATCAATATCTCACAAATGAGAGGCAAATGCTAACACATTTGAAATCAACATGGTAGATTTTCCTTACACTGCGGCAATGGGTGAGGTAGATCCTACATGTTCAAAACTCCAATTAACCCTTACCACAGATGATCTTACATACATCTCTGCAGTCTTCATGCAGTTGTGCAAGCGTCCATGCAGATCTTTCTTGCACCTGACAATACACAGTCTCCAGAAGCACGCTCTTAGCACACAGCCAGCTGCTTCTCCTGCACTCTCATGCTTACTATTCAGCACTGTGTGGTATTTCAGATAGCAGTGTGTAACGCTAACACATTCAACATCACCAAGGCTCATTTCCTTTGCTCTAGTCTAATCACTCACCCAGGTTCCACATGCTCATGGTCTCAAGTAGCTGTTAGGACATGTACTCTTTTCTGCCTCTCTAAACTATAAGGAAAATGTGTCAGGCTGTTACAGTAATTATCACTTGCAAAACCACAGTAGTAAATGTGCTTTCAAATTGCGAATCAAATATTGTTTTCTGCCTAGAATCACACCATGAGCCTGTGTGCACAAAGGAATTGTTGTCAGAGATTTAGTTTGTGTTGGTCTGGTTCTGTAAGATTTGTATTCGTAGGAAAGGGTCAGCTTGTTTTCTTGAACTGTGATGGCTAGCATTCAGCACAAATCACTATCTCACAAATGAGAGGCAAATGCTAACACATTTGAAATCAACAGGGTAGATTTTCCTTCCACTCCTGCAATGGGTGAGGTAGATCCTACATATTCAAAACTCCAATTAACCCTTACCGCACATGTACTCTTACATACATCTCTGCAGTCTTCATGCAGTTGTGCAAGCATCCATGCAGATATCTCTTGCACCTGACAATACACAGTCTCCAGAAGTACGCTCTTAGCACACAGCCAGCTGCTTCTCCTGCACTCTCATGCTTACTATTCAGCACTGTGTGGTATTTCAGATAGCAGTGTGTAACGCTAACACATTCAACATCACCAAGGCTCATTTCCTTTGCTCTAGTCTAATCACTCACCCAGGTTCCACATGCTCATGGTCTCAAGTAGCTGTTAGGACATGTGCTCTTTTCTGCCTCTCTAAACTATAAGGAAAATGTGTCAGGCTGTTACAGTAATTATCATTTGCTCTACCACAGTAGTAAATGTGCTTTCAAATTGCCAATCAAATATCGTTTTCTGCCTAGAATCACACCATGAGTCTGTGTGCACAAAGGAATTGTTGTCAGAGATTTAATTCGTGTTGGTCTGGTTCTGTAAGATTAGCATTCGTAGGAAAGGGGCAGCTTGTTTTCTTGAACTGTGATGGCTAGCATTCAGCACAAATCAATATCTCACAAATGAGAGGCAAATACTAACACATTTGAAATCAATATGGTAGATTTTCCTTACACTCCTGCAATGGGTGAGGTAGATCCTACATGTTCAAAACTCAAATTGACCCTTACCACACATGTACTCTTACATACATCTCTGCAGTCTTCATGCAGTTGTGCAAGCATCCATGCAGATCTCTCTTGCACCTGACAATACACAGTCTCCAGAAGTACGCTCTTAGCACACAGCCAGCTGCTTCTCCTGCACTCTCATGCTTACTATTCAGCACTGTGTGGTATTTCAGATAGCAGTGTGTAACGCTAACACATTCAACGTCACCAAGGCTCATTTCCTTTGCTCTAGTCTAATCACTCACCCAGGTTCCACATGCTCATGGTCTCAACTAGCTGTTAGGACATGTTCTCTTTTCTGCCTCTCTAAACTATAAGGAAAATTTGTCAGGCTGTTACAGTAATTATCACTTACTCTACCACAGTAGTAAATGTGCTTTGAAATTGCCAATCAAATATCGTTTTCTGCCTAGAATCACACCATGAGTCTGTGTGCACAAAGGAATTGTTGTCAGAGATTTAATTTGTGTTGCTCTTGTTCTGTAAGACTTGCATTCGTAGGAAAGGGGCAGCTTGTTTTCTTGAACTGTGATGGCTAGCATTCAGCACAAATCAATATCTCACAAATGAGAGGCAAATGCTAACACATTTGAAATCAACATGGTAGATTTTCCTTACACTGCGGCAATGGGTGAGGTAGATCCTACATATTCAAAACTCCAATTAACCCTTACCACAGATGATCTTACATACATCTCTGCAGTCTTCATGCAGTTGTGCAAGCGTCCATGCAGATCTCTCTTGCACCTGACAATACACAGTCTCCAGAAGCACGCTCTTAGCACACAGCCAGCTGCTTCTCCTGCACTCTCATGCTTACTATTCAGCACTGTGTGGTATTTCAGATAGCAGTGTGTAACGCTAACACATTCAACATCACCAAGGCTCATTTCCTTTGCTCTAGTCTAATCACTCACCCAGGTTCCACATGCTCATGGTCTCAAGTAGCTGTTAGGACATGTGCTCTTTTCTGCCTCTCTAAACTATAAGGAAAATGTGTCAGGCTGTTACAGTAATTATCACTTGCAAAACCACAGTAGTAAATGTGCTTTCAAATTGCGAATCAAATATTGTTTTCTGCCTAGAATCACACCATGAGCCTGTGTGCACAAAGGAATTGTTGTCAGAGATTTAGTTTGTGTTGGTCTGGTTCTGTAAGACTTGCATTCGTAGGAAAGGGTCAGCTTGTTTTCTTGAACTGTGATGGCTAGCATTCAGCACAAATCACTATCTCACAAATGAGAGGCAAATGCTAACACATTTGAAATCAACAGGGTAGATTTTCCTTCCACTCCTGCAAAGGGTGAGGTAGATCCTACATATTCAAAACTCCAATTAACCCTTACCGCACATGTACTCTTACATACATCTCTGCAGTCTTCATGCAGTTGTGCAAGCATCCATGCAGATATCTCTTGCACCTGACAATACACAGTCTCCAGAAGTACGCTCTTAGCACACAGCCAGCTGCTTCTCCTGCACTCTCATGCTTACTATTCAGCACTGTGTGGTATTTCAGATAGCAGTGAGTAATGCTAACACAATCAACATCACTAAGGCTCTTTTCCTTTGCTCTAGTCCAATCACTCACCCAGGTTACAAATGCTCATAGTCTCAAGTAGCTGTTAGGACATGTACTCTTTTCTGCCTCTCTAAACTAAAAGGAAAATGTGTCAGGCTGTTACAGTAATTATCATTTGCTCTACCACAGTAGTAAATGTGCTTTCAAATTGCCAATCAAATATCATTTTCTGCCTAGAATCACACCATGAGTCTGTGTGCACAAAGGAATTGTTGTCAGAGATTTAATTTGTGTTGGTCTGGTTCTGTAAGACTTGCATTCGTAGGAAAGGGGCAGCTTGTTTTCTTGAACTGTGATGGTTAGCATTCAGCACAAATCAATATCTCACAAATGAGAGGCAAATACTAACACATTTGAAATCAATATGGTAGATTTTCCTTACACTCCTGCAATGGGTGAGGTAGATCCTACATGTTCAAAACTCAAATTGACCCTTACCACACATGTACTCTTACATACATCTCTGCAGTCTTCATGCAGTTGTGCAAGCATCCATGCAGATCTCTCTTGCACCTGACAATACACAGTCTCCAGAAGTACGCTCTTAGCACACAGCCAGCTGCTTCTCCTGCACTCTCATGCTTACTATTCAGCACTGTGTGGTATTTCAGATAGCAGTGTGTAACGCTAACACATTCAACATCACCAAAGCTCATTTCCTTTGCTCTAGTCTAATCACTCACCCAGGTTACACATGCTCATAGTCTCAACTAGCTGTTAGTACATGTGCTCTTTTCTGCTTCTCTAAACTATAAGGAAAATGTGTCAGGCTGTTACAGTAATTATCACTTGCAAAACCACAGTAGTAAATGTGCTTTCAAATTGCCAATCAAATATCGTTTTCTGCCTAGAATCACACCATGAGTCTGTGTGCACACAGGAATTGTTGTCAGAGATTTAATCTGTGTTGCTCTTGTTCTGTAAGACTTGCATTCGTAAGAAAGGGGCACCTTGTTTTCTTGAACTGTGATGGCTAGCATTCAGCACAATTCAATATCTCACAAATGAGAGCCAAATGCTAACACATTTGAAATCAACATGGTAGATTTTCCTTACACTCCTGCAATGGGTGAGGTAGATCCTGCATGTTCAAAACTCCAATTGACCCTTACCACACATATACTCTTACATACATCTCTGCAGTCTTCATGCAGTTGTGAAAGCGTCCATGCAGATCTCTCTCGCACCTGACAATACACAGTCTCCAGAAGTACGCTCTTAGCACACAGGAAGCTGCTTCTCCTGCACTCTCATGCTTACTATTCAGCACTGTGTGGTATTTCAGATAGCAGTGTGTAACGCTAACACATTCAACGTCACCAAGGCTCATTTCCTTTGCTCTAGTCTAATCACTCACCCAGGTTCCACATGCTCATGGTCTCAACTAGCTGTTAGGACATGTGCTCTTTTCTGCTTCTCTAAACTATAAGGAAAATGTGTCAGGCTGTTACAGTAATTATCACTTACTCTACCACAGTAGTAAATGTGCTTTGAAATTGCCAATCAAATATCTTTTTCTGCCTAGAATCACACCATGAGTCTGTCTGCACACAGGAATTGTTGTCAGAGATTTAATTTGTGTAGCTTTTATTGTGTAAGACTTGCAGTCGTAGGAAAGGGACAGCTCATATGATAGGATTTGAAAAGCTCATAAAAAATATAGTAATATATTTAAATTACATAAAGGTATTGTTTTTTTTAGTTTCTTTCAGGTATTGCTGAACAGCACTGAAATAAATTAAAGATGCCTATAAAATCAAGAAAGAGAAAAGAACAGCAATAACATCTATATTTGAAGACAACTGGACAACAAAAATTAGTTGAAGAACCTCATGTTGGAAAAGAGAAAAAGTCTTCTGGTAAGCAGACTAAGGATTTTATAATAAATATCCTCAAGCAAAGAAAAAATGTAAAAAATATATCCACTGCAAATAGGGTTTCAAGTAGAAAACAACAAGACAATCGACAGAATATACTAAATGCTAATGTACAATCAGAAGTAAGAAAGAATGACTTAAAAAGAAAAATAGATTTTAAAAACATTCATAGAAAAATGTTTCAGAGAAGAGTGATGTTCAATTTGCTAAAGGATGTGAAACAATATAGGAAGAAAGCCACATTTTATAAGAAAAAGAAACATATTGAATCAATTGTTGCAAAGGCTTTGGAATTAAAAAGAAAACTATTCATTTTAATTTTGAACAGGATCCATAAATTAGATAAATTAGTGAATGTAATGAAGTCAAAAAGAAAAAGAAAAAGAGAAGTGAGAAAAAAACTTTTGCAAAGTGTTCTTAGGAGAATGGAAGCATAGTTCAAGTACTGAACCATTTTTTAATGAAGAGAGTTATCTTCAAAGCAATAGTTTGCTGCATGCAGTTGACATCAGTGGTCGTGCATATGAAGTTAAAGATGGTTGTGTAATGGAAAAGGAGAAAATGGTTCCAAGAAATGAGGAAGAAGTGTTAGCTGATGAGGTTATGGGGAGACGACCTAAACCCCCAGTGTACACTTGGAATTGTAGTAGTATTTGTACTGTACGACAGGAATCTATTGATAAATTACGTGACTTTCTAAGAGAAAATAGTAAAAAAAAGTGTTAAACAGAAGATTAAGGTGCTTCAAAGACTAGATCCATGCAGAGTGAGAGAGAATACTGGTTTGCAAGGACATTCTCTGGCTTGTCTTTCTAGGAAAGTTTGTCAAAGTGTTTTTCACCATTTAAGGATGCTGGCAGTTCATCATACTGAAATGAGAAAATTTGTGAGAAGATTGTATTTTGCTAAAAGTCCAGCACTAAAGTTAAATGAGTTGAATAGTGCTTTGTTCCGTGGATCTGTATCAGATGTGAAGAAGGTTTGTGAGGATATTGAGTTTTGTTACTTTGGTCCAGAGCAAGAAAGTGCAGGAAATGACACAGTTATTGAAGAAAAAAAAGAGAATGTAAAACTCACTGTTAGTAAAAATTTTGAAGATCAAATGACAAAATTTACTATCATCTCTAATGAAAGACCAAATATTACTTGTATTTGTTGCCGGAGAAGCCATTATAAAACTCAAACAAGGAATGTTGATCTCTATAAAAAAAAGTGAAAAAGAAAATAATTCTAAGTGGAAGGATTTTGCTACATATTTATTTCTGGAAAATTGTTTTGATTTGGGTGAAGATCAGCGTATTTGTAAATACTGTTATAACAAGTTAGAAGAAAATAAAATGCCAGCTAGAGCTGTACATAATAATTTAGAATTGGTTGATATTCCTGCAGAACTTTCTGATTTAATTACGTATGAGTCTATACTCATTCAATGTGTCCATCCGTTTCATACTATAGTCCGTATGGAGCCCAAAACAGGTAAATTACCTCCTTCAGATTTACAAAGAGGTTTAAAAGGAAGAGTTGTCTATTTGCCATTAGATTTCAAACAAAATATTGAAACAATTGATGCAGATAGTTTGGAAACTGAACCATTAGATATTCTGGTTAATGGTGTACCTACAAAGAATAAGAAAATTTGGCAGGAGCTGGTAGATGTATGAAAAGTACAAAGAGCAAATTTATATTTGAAAAGAAATAATAAATGGTATGAATCAATTTATATGGATGAAGATGAAGAAGTTTTACTAGCAGACACAGGAATACCAACTGGGCAAATTGAAAAAGTGGATAAGTCAAGAGAAGAAGAAATTTATGAACATTTCAGCATACATCCTCTTCATTCTAAAGAAGTTATGGGAAACACTATTGATCTGTTTCAGATGAAAAAAGCAAAAGGAACTCCCGTGAGTGTATGGAAGGAGAGCTTGGAAGCTCGTTGTTTTCCCCAATTGTTTCCTACAGGAAAAGATGGACGATATGATGAACGTCCAGTACAGATTCTTGCTTCTGAGTATCGGACTACAAGATTATATGCAGAAGATCCAAGATTTTGTCGAAGTATTCCTTATTTGTTCCATCTTTTATTTGAAAGTGACTTGTCTGCAGTATCTTATGCAGTAAATCACATTTTAAAAACTGGAGTACATCTACATAATGTGTCTGCAAAGGATTTTCTGAACAAAGTGCAACAGCGAGATGATCATTTGGAATCTCAATTGATTAATCTGATGGCTTGTCAGCGTGGTACTAATGAATATTGGTACCGACGCCATGGAGAATTGAAATGTATGTTACGGAATTTAGGAACTCCTACATGGTTCCTTACCCTAAGCTGTGCTGAGTACGCTTGGGATGATTTACTGGATTTTCTTCGAGAGGCAAATTCAAATATTGAAAACATCCAATACAAGACAGCAGGAGAATTGTGCTCATTGGATCCGGTTAATGTTTGCAGATATTTCAATCATAGATTTGAGGCTATGATGTCCTTCATCTGCAATAAAAAAAATCCACCTCTTGGAGAAGTTGTGGATTTCTTTTGGAGAAAAGAGTACCAAGCAAGAGGTGCTCCTCATATTCATATGCTGTTGTGGATCAAGGATGCCCCAAAATTTGGAACAGATTCTGATGATGCAGTTTTATCTTTCATTGAAGAATATGCAACATGTGCTATACCTAAAAGCACAGAAGAAAAAAACTTAAAAGAGCAAGTTTTACGTTTCCAAAGTCATCGGTGTGGAAAATACTGTCAACGAAAGTACAAGAGTAAAGATAAATTCTACACAAAATGTCGATTTGGATTTCCACGACCTGTTCTTTCAAAAGGAAGAGTAAACAGTTTTATGTCAGCTGTGCGACATACCATTACAAGAAAATCGCCTAAAAATACCTACAACCTAAGAAGAAAAGAAGAGTCAAAATATATAAATGACTACAACCCAGTCATTTTATCCATGTGGAATGCTAACATGGATATTCAGTATGTAGCTGACAATTCTATTGCTGTTGCTCGGTATGTCACATCTTACATCACTAAATCTGAGAAAACTGAATTGAAAGAAATGTGGGAAGAGATTTCTCACGAGTAGACTGTCAGTAAAAAGCTATACAGTTTCAGTTTGAAGATGTTATCGCATCGAGAAATTGGGTCATACGAATGCTCAGATAGGTTATCATCTGCAAGTCTGTACTCCAAATCCAGAAGAATAATTTGGGTAAGTTTAGGCCTGCAGGAATGCGAAATCGGGTATTGAAATCTATTCGAGAAATTGAATATTTAGCAGAGTACGAACCAGAAAGTACAGACATTTTAAGAACAAACCTGTTGGACACATATTACCCAAAGAGAAGTCATCATCTTGAGAACATGTGTCTCTATGAAGTGCTGCAGAACGACATTTTTAAACGGAATACCACAGAAGACATCAACAAAAAATATAAAGTCATTGGTGAGGAAGGATGTTTGGTAAAACAAACAAAAGGAAGTTTGATTAATCACAGAAAGCTGAGTTGCGACACTACTGACAAGAAGGAATTTTACTACTTAGCACTTTTACAGTTGGACATTTTCAAAGCTATGAAGATTCCTTTAATGCATGCAAAGATAGCATAGAATGCAGTACTTTCACAACTTATGTACAAATGTTAAATGAAGAAATTGAACAAGAAGCAACAACTGCAGCTGAAGTAGCTAGAGACAGTTCTCAAGACAGTCAAAGTTCTGGGACGCTCAGTCAAGATCCTCTAGGACAACCAATCGTAGAAAATGAAGCTGCAATAGCCATGACTGAAGTGGAAACAGCTATGAATCAAGCTCAGGAAGATTTAATAAACTTACCAAATTTGGAACAACAACTGAATGATGAACAACAACAAATTTATGAGGAAGTCACAAAACAAATTGATCATGGATTACTACATGAAAATAAAGAGTGCTCATGCACATCATTTGAACCAATCAGAATGTATGTGAGTGGACAAGCTGGAACTGGAAACATTTTCTTAACCCCTTCGCTGCTGCGGACATTCCGCTGCAGCGCTGGGGGGGGCAGGGGGGCAGCGCGGTGGGCTTGTGCTCATGACGGAGCCGCTCCGTCATGAGCCACAGTTGGGCTGTGCTCATGATGGAACGGTTCCGTCATGACTCCGCCCATTTGCGTTGTCCCCCCGCACAGGCGGGGAAACAGCGCCGCGCAGGCGGAGCGGCCGCCAACGGGCGTGTCATGACAGAACCGTTCCGTCATGAGCACAGCTCAACCGTGGCTCATGACGGAACGGTTCCGTCATGAGCGGGGAAGGGGTTAATTAAAGTAATTAGAAGATACCTACAGAAAAAACTGATTCAACTTTGTCTTGTGTTGTTACTGCTCCAACTGGGTTAGCAGCATATAACATAAAAGGAATTACCCTCCATCGTTTGCTAATGTTACCAGTAGAGCATAAGAACAAAATACAATACCACAAGTTAACAGGAGAAGCATGTTTTGAAGTATCAAGAGTATTGAAGAAAATGAAAGTTCTCATTATTTATGAGGTAAGCATGGTATCAAACTTAATGCTTGCCTTTGTGCATTTAAGAATGCAGCAAATTCTAAAGACAGACTATGACGTGTTATTTGGAGGAAAACATGTTATAGTTTTTGGGGATCTACTGCAGCTCACTCCAGTTAAAGGACAACCAGTATTTCATAATCTTACACATGAAGACACGAAAAAGTCGTTAGGAAGTATAGGTAATGTGAATATTTGGACATACTTTGAGTACAAAGAACTCACTACCAATATGCGGCAAGCAAATGATGATGATTATGCAAGTATTCTCAAAGATTTCAGAATTGGACTACTCACAGAACATGGCAGAAAAGCTTTACAGAGTCGATTGCTATGTAATTTGTTTCCAACAGAACAAATAGTTCCAGAGAAACTATACAAGAAAATTGCAGGAAAAAATACTGCAATCTGCTTAATGCCAACACTACATGAATGCTCTATATTCAATCAAGAACTTTTGAAATTGGAAAATGAAGAGATTATAAAACTGGAAGCTGTGGATAAAATACAGCATGAAGGAATAACTATTATATTGACAAGCAAATTGACAACTAAATTGGATTCTCTAGAGAAAAACATATCGAAAACAGCTGGTTTAGAAAAGAATCTTTATGTATGTATGGACTGTCGAGTAATTTTAAGACGTAATTTGGATGTAGAAAAAGGTTTAGTGAATGGAGCTATAGGGTAAAGTTGTGGGTTTTGTTAATTACCAGAAAAAGATGGAATTTAATTTTTAGAAATAAAATTTGATCAGATTGAAGAGGTTAAAGACATTAGTCGTTGTTCAGTTCGTTTCTAGCTTGTGAAAGACTTATATGTACGTAGGAAGCAGTTTCCGTTTTCTCTAGCATATGCTGTAACTATTCACAAATCTCAAGGATTAACTGTAGATAGTGCTTTTGTAAACATTGGATCTAGTGTGTTTAAAGAAGGTATGGCATATGTTGCTTTGTCACGCGTGAAAAAAATATCTGGTTTATTCATGATAGACTTTGATGAGTCAAAAGTTAGTGCTGATGCAAACTGTGTAAAGGAGTATAATAGATTAAGAAGAAGCTATGCTCCTCATTTAGGTCAGTATCCTGTGTTTGAAAAACGTGTTGTTTGTCGGAAAAGGAGAATTGAGAATATCTGTAATGAGGATGTACAGAAGAGTAAACAAATAGAGACTGATGTAATTGCAAGCAAAAAGAAAAAGGACAATGCTGAAGAGGTTGTTGGTTGTCATTTTGAAAATAGCTCTGGTGTCAACTGCTACGCTAATATAGTGCTGAATGTTGTATTTTATATTGAAAGTTTGAAAGAGCAGATAATACTAAATCATGAAAAAAGATTCTGTTCTCTGCTGAGTTTCCTTTATGAGAAGCTGAGTAATGATAAAACTAAAATAGAAAGTGCTTCTGATGTTAGAAATCTTTTCGATGTATGTTCTGGATGTATAGAGTTTACAGAAAATGTCCAGCAAGATGCACAGGAATTCTTAATGTATATGCTTATGGTACTGGAAGATGAAGGGGTAGAAATAGAAAATATGTTTGGTCTCTCTTATAAATGGGAACATTGTTGTGAAAACTGTTTGAACACATGCAGCTCTAATGTTGATTCTGAAAGGTTCATATATTTAACATTACCAGAGAGTAAATCAGTGACTTTAAGTAAATTAGTTAAATATGCAAATCACAACATGGTATGTTCTCAATGTAAATCAGAAATGTTATCAACGTTATTTTTAAAGAAATATGGACAGTATGTAATTTTAATGATGCAACGTTGTAGAGCTGATGGAACAAAATTGGACACTTTAATAAAGAAGTTTACAGGAAATCAATTATCAATATCAGGAAAGACTTTTGTTGCAGTTGCAATAATTTTCCATGATGGACCTTGTATAACTTCTGGTCATTACACAGTTTATCTAAAATGTGAAAAAGGCTGGACACTGTGTAATGATTCACAATTGATTTTCAAGCAACGTTTGCCTGCAGAATTACCAAATTCCTACTTAATTTTTCTAAAACCAAAATTTTAGATACAAATTGCAGCATCTGAACAAACCATTATTTCGATTTTATTGGATTACCATTGGATATTTCACCAAAAAAGAATTTAAAAATTACCATTTGTCCTCATGGAAAGGTAACTGTTTCTATTGTGGACTTCTTTGACAGATATTATTTAGGTGTATGTGCTTAAGCAACAAGATTTACAGATGTTATTTATTGCAAATAGTTATTGTTCTTAGAAGATATTTTTAATATATATGTTACATTTCTATCAAGATATGTTTTACTGAGGATAGATTCAGGGCTTTTTTTAAACAATCTTTCAGATTGTTAATTTTTTTGCCCGCTGTTAAGTGATGAATGCAATTGATATCACTATTTTAAGTGAAATTCAATATATTCTGAAAACAGCAAAAAAAGGGCAAAAAATTACTTTGTTAAATATGAAAATATGTGTACTGTATTCTAAAATGTATTGTTAAATATTACTACTTTTTTTCTTTTTTTTCAGATTGAGAAAGAAAATTTAGGAAATGTAATCCTTTTTTCTAGCAATTAAAAAAAACCATTTATTTATAATTAAGTTATTTTGTTGGTCAGGTAAGTTTAAAATATCTGTATTTCTCACCCCTTCACTTTCATGCTCCCTTTTCTTCACTTCTACTCACTCTGATTTTCTCATTCCCGTTCCCTCTCTCTTCTTCCTCTACTGCTCTTTCGTAACTCCCTCACTCCTTCTCTACTACTCCCCTAGGTTTACTGCCTCCATCACTATTTTTTCAACCATGTTTCTCTCCCTGTTTCCATATGTCTCAGTCATTCTAACTGCCTTACTCCTTCTCAGTTCCTTGCTCTCTGTCTCTGTTTCTGTCTCTCTCCCTTTTTCTGTCTTACCCTTAATTTCCTTAACATCTCTGTTTCTACCACTTCTCCTCTCTCCATCACTTATTTTCCATCTATGTTAATTTTTTAACCTTCTCTGTCATTCTCCTTCCCTCACCTTCCCTAACTGTCACTATCCTTTACTCATAGTTACTCCTATTCTCCTACTTCACTTCCTCCTGTCTGTATCTTACACCCCTTCATCTTTTCGCATTCTTTCCTTCACTCTCCCTCACTCTCCTTTGCCCATTGAAATCCTGACTCCCTTTCTCTCACTCCAGTTTCCTAAATCCTTCCATCCCTTCACTCCCATCTCTCACTTTCCCTTACCCCCTTTTCTAATCCTCATACCCCTTATCTCACCATCACTCCACTTCTCTTACTTTCAATCCCTTTACCCTGCTGTACTTCATCCGCTTCATCTGGTACTCCCTTTTCCTATCTCCGTCCCTTACTCCCCTTTTCTCACTCCCCCTCCATCACTCTCCATTACTCACTGCCATTCCCGTACTCATTTACTCTTCTTACCTGTATCCTCTACCCTTAGTCCTTTTGTTGCAGTCAGTCTTTCACTTCCCTTTCATGACTGATCATAATTTCCTTTTCTCACTCATTCTGTCTGTCCTTTCTTCCTCTTCACTCAGTCATTTCAATCATTTCAATCATTCTTGTATACACTACACATTCATTCAATCAAAATAAAAAACAGAATATTAAGAATATAGCTCTTTTTGGAGAAGTGAAGTGAGTTCTTAAAAGATCTGGTTTTTTGTCTTTTTTTGTTTTATATTTTTTTTTAGTTTTCAAACAATTTTTTATTTTGGGACTGGGAATCAAAAAACTGCTCAACAGGAACAAAAAAAAAAAAATGATGACCTGGAGCATGTGTGCTGCTGTATACGGTTTTCAATTAAATTTATGCTACTCTCTCTGTAGCAAATTACCCCATTGCACATAATGCAATGAATGTGCACTTTTTGGAACAGGGGCCGGATGTCAAGAGGCCTGGTGCATGGTGAATCTGCAGCGCAGATGATGTACTCGG
Organism: Triturus cristatus; assembly: GCF_964204655.1. NCBI lineage: Eukaryota > Metazoa > Chordata > Amphibia > Caudata > Salamandridae > Triturus > Triturus cristatus. The sequence continues at coordinate 243,619,324 of NC_140582.1, forward strand.
CTGAGAAGGTCCAGGTGGAGGGTTCTCCCTTAGGGCTCTTGTGGTTTCACGAGCAAACCGAATTGGATGCATTGATTTAAAATGCCTGAGCATGCAATAAATGCTGAAGGAGTATTTTTTGGCCGGATCCCCTCTAGACAGGACACTTCCACAAATTGTACAAGTGACCTTTGGCGCATTCACTTTTTTTTGCCTGTCTGGAAAAGTGAAATAAATCCAAATGAAAGAGTGCTTCTGTTTGCTCTTTCTTGGTGGTTCTTGAAAGGTCTCCTCACTGTCTGGAGATGACTGGTGTTCTGCCATTTAACTGGAGTAGCTCTTCCGCAACCTTCTCTCAGGAAATTACTAGAAAAAGTGAGGGGAGTGGGTGTGGTGTTTGAAGCTTCTGAAACAGAAACTAATATGAACCAATGAAAAGTGTTGTTTTGTAATCACATGACTTGCCGTGCGCGCACCGTGTGCGCACCGTATGCGTACTGTACGCGCACGGAGCACGCACGCATGCACTCGGACCACGAAGGTGCGCGCACCGTACGCGCACGGTTTACGCATGCCTGCGCGTACAGAGCATGCGCGCATGCGCGTACGGAGCACGCGCGCACGGAGCACGCACAACGTATGCATGCGCGCTCTGAGCACGCTGGTGCACGCACCGTACGCGCACGGTGCACGCACGCATGCGTGTACGGAGCACGCGCGTAGGGAACACGTGCGCATGCGCGTACAGAGCACGCATGCACGGAGCACGCACGACATACGCATGAGCACGTGGAGCACACACTGTGCGCGCACGGTGCGCGCACGGTCAAAAACCCTTAACAAAAAAAAAAAAAAAAAAATGAAAGTGTTTATTAGTTTATAGGAGATATTAACTATGCTGTTCAACTTTATCCAAATTAAAAAAAAAAAAGAGCTGAGCCATTCAATATTACAGGATACAGTCAATCTATAACTATATACATAGGTAGTTTATTGTAAAATAAATATATAAAAAATATAATAATACATACCTAAATTAGCATTTAAAACACCTTACAAATTCACTGAAAAAACCATAGGTTTAACACATGTTATAGTTAGGAATTAGCATTTAAAAAACCTTGCAAATTCACTGAAAAAACCATAGGTTTCACACACATTATAGTTAGGAATTAGCATTTAAAAACCTTGCAAATTCACTGAAAAAAACATAGGTTTCACACACGTTATAGTTAGGAATTAGCATTTAAAAAAACTTGCAAATTCTCTGAAAAAAACATATGTTTCACACACATTATAGTTAGGAATTAGCATTTAAAAAACCTTGCAAATTCACTGAAAAAACCATAGGTTTCACACACGCTATAGTTAGGAATTAGCAGTTAAAAAACCTTGCAAATTCACTGAAAAAAACCATAGGTTTCACACATGTTATAGTTAGCTGGACATTTCACTCGTAAAAAACCAATGAAATTCCCCCGTTATAGTTAGTTCAGCTAACTATAACTCACGTGCCCGCAATCCACTGCTGATGACGTCACATATTATATCACTCATGACATGGTCAGTGACATCACTCATGACATCACTGATGACATCTCAAATGACATCACTGATGAAATCACTGATGATGTCATCCATGTGATAAATTACCACATCTTCTCACACCCTAATATAACCTTTGATACACCAACTCAAAATTTCAGAGTTCCATTCTCAAAACCATACATACTGCAATACCAATAACTACATACCCACTTATTAACTCTTAGGTCTACATACACCTCCACTCATTCACCTGTACAGTCACTCATACTTACAGTCACTCCATACAAGACTATCATATGCATTTATACACCTATATAGACACTCACACACCACCAAGCATCCATAGAGGTACTCTCACACCTAGTCAGTCATGCAAATAATCACACTCCCATTTACTCACCTATGCGGTTATACACACTCAACTTCACTTACTCATAAAAATAGTACCACATTCTTACGCTCTTATAGAATCATTGATACAAGCACACACTCATCCATACAGTCACTCTCACAATCACAAACTCTCACATATACCCACTTATATACTCTTACATGCATATATACTGCCTTTCAAATATGTAGTTAGTCACAAATGTACCACTGAGATATACATTCAATCACAAACACACCCATACATACACTCACTCAACCATACAGTCCATCACAGATGCACTCTTAAAACCATGCACCCATAGAATCACCCACTCACACATCTAGTCACAGAGTAACACAAACCCTACCCTCACAAACACTCAGGAACCCATACAGATACTGAGACAAGCAATCAATAACTCATATAGACACTCATATAGCTATTCACAAAACCATGCAGCCACTTATACACCAACATACAGACACATACAGACATTTACACAGATTAGTCACTAGTCTGCAATAAGATTCATTTAATGACTCACTTATTGAGTCAGTTACACACCTACAAAATCATCGATTCACACACTTGCACACCCACTCATTCTTCAACAGGCCTTTCCCTATATATATTAAACATATTAAAATGTTTCAGAAACACATACTCATTGGATGATGTCATCAGTGATGTCATCAGTGATGTCATTTGAGATGTCATCAGTGATGTCATGAGTGATGTCACTGACCATGTCATGAGTGATGTAATATGTGACGTCATCAGCAGTGGATTGCGGGCGCGCGAGTTATAGTTAGCTGAACTAACTATAACGGGGGAATTTCATTGGTTTTTTATGAGTGAAATGTCCAGCTAACTATAACTATAACATGTGTGAAACCTATGGTTTTTTCAGTGAATATATATATATATATATATATTCAATGAAAAAACCAAAGGTTTCACACATGTTATAGTTAGCTGGACATTTCACTCGTAAAAAACCATTGAAATTCCCCCGTTATAGTTAGTTCAGCTGACTATAACTCGCGCGCCCGCAATGCACTACTGATGACGTCACATATTACATCACTCATGACATGGTCAGTGACATCACTCATGACATCACTGATGACATCTCAAATGACATCACTGATGACATCATCCAGTGAATGTGTGTTTTTCTGAAAATTAAATATGTTTAATATATGTATATCTCAAGGTCGATGGAAGAATAAATGAGTATATAAGTGTCTAAATTGATGATTTGTTTTTGAAAAATTGATTGTATTACTGACTGATTAAGTGTATCTTTTTGAATACATGGCTAACTGAGTAATGTTTAAATGTGTAAATACCTGTATCAGTCTCTCACTTTGTGTATAAGTGTCTGCATGGGTTGGTGAGTAGCTACATGGGTGTTTATATAGGTTATTATTTGGTTTTTTGAGTCTCAGTATGAGTGTCTGAGTGTCTTCATGGTGCGGTGGGGGGGTATTTCTTAGTGCATAGATGCATGAATGAGTGACTCACTGTTTGTATGTGTTGAAGACAGCATGTGTGCAGGACTGTATGGGTAGATGAGTGTGTGCATGGGTGTGTTAGTGAGTGAATGACTGTCTCAATAGTGTCTTCATAAGTAACTACATATGTTTTAAACTAGTATATGTGACTATTGGTGTTTATAAGTGAGTATATGTGAGAGTGAGAGATTGGAAGAGTTCCTGTATGAATAAGTATGTGTTTCTATAAGTGATTGTTTAAAAGACTAAGGTGCCGATCACGATCCGGTAAAAAATTCCCCCGTGCGACTCGTATCGGGTCTTTTTACCGTACGAATCGTACAAGTGCCGTACGAACTGGCAATCACGATTCGCATGGTAAAAAGTCCATACGACCCGCACCGGGAATCATTCCCCACACGTCCTCGGGTCGGAAAATGTGTCCGACACGTCCTCGGACGATTTACCTTACAAACGTAAAAATCCAAGTCCGACCGAGGAATCACGATCCATCCCGTGCGTCCGAGCCTACAACCGTATGGAAAAAACACCGTCCGCACCGAACACCAATAGCAACCATGGAGACATGTGCCCGCATACGCGCCCAACACTCCCCCCAGCCCCCGTACGTCCGACACGTACCCCCCGTATATGTATACCCCCACCCGTCTATGTACACCCCAGTACGTTCCAGTCGTACCCCCACCCCAGTACGTGTCGTACCACCGTCAATGTAAACCCCCCCACCCCTGTACGTGTCGTACCACCGTCTATGTACACCCCAGTACGTTCCAGTCGCACCCCCACCCCAGTACGTGTCGTACCCCCCGTGTACCTACACCCCAGTACGTTCGAGCCACACCCCCACCCCAGTACGTGTCACAGCCCCGTCTACCTACACCCCAGTACGTTCCAGTCGTACCCCCACCCCAGTACGTGTCGTACCACCGTCAATGTACACCCCCCCACCCCTGTACGTGTCGTACCACCGTCAATGTACACCCCCCCACCCCTGTACGTGTCGTACCACCGTCCATGTACACCCCAGTACGTTCCAGTCGTACCCCCACCCCAGTACGTGTCGTACCACCGTCAATGTACACCCCCCCACCCCTGTACGTGTCGTACCACCGTCAATGTACACCCCCCCACCCCTGTATGTGTCGTACCACCGTCAATGTACACCCCCCACCCCTGTACGTGTCGTACCACCGTCAATGTACACCCCCCACCCCTGTACGTGTCGTACCACCGTCCATGTACACCCCAGTACGTTCCAGTCGTACCCCCACCCCAGTACGTGTCGTACCACCGTCAATGTACACCCCCCCACCCCTGTACGTGTCGTACCACCGTCTATGTACACCCCCCCACCCCTGTACGTGTCGTACCACCGTCCATGTACACCCCAGTACGTTCCAGTCGTACCCCCACCCCAGTACGTGTCGTACCACCGTCAATGTACACCCCCCCACCCCTGTACGTGTCGTACCACCGTCAATGTACACCCCCCCACCCCTGTACGTGTCGTACCACCGTCCATGTACACCCCAGTACGTTCCAGTCGTACCCCCACCCCAGTACGTGTCGTACCACCGTCCATGTACACCCCAGTACGTTCCAGTCGTACCCCCACCCCAGTACGTGTCGTACCACCGTCAATGTACACCCCCCCACCCCTGTACGTGTCGTACCACCGTCCATGTACACCCCAGTACGTTCCAGTCGTACCCCCACCCCAGTACGTGTCGTACCACCGTCAATGTACACCCCCCCACCCCTGTACGTGTCGTACCACCGTCTATGTACACCCCCCCCACCCCTGTACGTGTCGTACCACCGTCCATGTACACCCCAGTACGTTCCAGTCGTACCCCCACCCCAGTACGTGTCGTACCACCGTCAATGTACATCCCCCCACCCCTGTACGTGTCGTACCACCGTCAATGTACACCCCCCCACCCCTGTACGTGTCGTACCACCGTCCATGTACACCCCAGTACGTTCCAGTCGTACCCCCACCCCAGTACGTGTCGTACCACCGTCAATGTACACCCCCCCACCCCTGTACGTGTCGTACCACCGTCAATGTACACCCCCCCACCCCTGTACGTGTCGTACCACCGTCTATGTACACCCCCCCACCCCTGTACGTGTCGTACCACCGTCTATGTACACCCCAGTACGTTCCAGTCGTACCCCCACCCCAGTACGTGTCGTACCACCGTCAATGTACACCCCCCCACCCCTGTACGTGTCGTACCACCGTCAATGTACACCCCCCCACCCCTGTACGTGTCGTACCACCGTCTATGTACACCCCAGTACGTTCCAGTCGTACCCCCACCCCAGTACGTGTCGTACCACCGTCAATGTACACCCCCCCACCCCTGTACGTGTCGTACCACCGTCAATGTACACCCCCCCACCCCTGTACGTGTCGTACCACCGTCAATGTACACCCCCCACCCCTGTACGTGTCGTACCACCGTCTATGTACACCCCCCCACCCCTGTACGTGTCGTACCACCGTCTATGTACACCCCAGTACGTTCCAGTCGTACCCCCACCCCAGTACGTTCCTGGCGCACCCCCAACACAACCTCCTAAGTACGGAGCGCACCCCATGCCCCAACATCACAACCGCATGTACGAGTCGTACAAAGCCACACACAAGGACCAAATCGTACAACCAAATGGCCCATGTACACACCGTACACACGCTCAAAACGCACGTACACAACAAGGACAAAACAAAACAACTCAACAATACACCATTCGAAAGGCACACAGCCACTAAACATGGCCAACAACCACTAACATAACACAATCACTGACCTGCAACTGTCAAAAACAAACAGAGGCCCAATACACCACCACTCCTTATAACACACCCACCCAAAATTCAAACACTGCCACACCCACCCATGGACCAATAAAAAGGGCCCACACACACAAACCATGAGCCTTTGCAACAGACCCACTGCTGCCAGACACCACAGAACCAGACTACAAGCGACACCACATCTTACACTTGCACACCTTCACACGACCACCCTCACAAACACCCTCTCATCACATTCACACACACACACAACCATCCACACCCCCCCCAACATCCACACACCCCCCACACCCACACCATCCCCACCCACACCCCTCACCATGCCCACTACCAAGAATCCAAAGTTCAGTCACCGAGAGTTGGAGGTCCTTGTTGATCAAATCCTCAGAGTCGAGCCACAGATCTTTGGAACATTGGTCAGAAGCACCAGCCAGGCAGCCAAAACAGCCATGTGGCAGACCATCGTCGATGCTGTGAATGCTGTTGCGGACACCAGGAGGACCAAGCAGGATTGCCAGAACAGGTGGTACGATCTGCGGAGGAGGGTCAGAGCCAAGAGACAGGAGGAACACGACCAGGCCAACGCCACCGGAGGAGGGCCCTCCCGCAGACCCGTACAGTACCATCCCTGGGAGGAGAGGGTGATGGCCATACTGCCGGTGGAGGCAGTTGAAGGAGTAGAAGGACTCCGAGACCCGGGTGAGTACACAAACAACGCACCTCACATGGGGGGAACTGCAACCACAAACAAAATTAATAACAGGCACGCAAACACCACAAGCCATCGCATTACTCAACCACACTCCATGAGCAGGCACATGCCACTGCTGCCACCATGCCCCATGCACCCAGCTGGACAATGTCAAGTCACAGGCCACAGAAGACAACAACACATGACACGGTAACCCGGATGGCGGGAGTGTGGGCACCAAGAATCACATAGTGCGACTCCAAAGCAGACAACAATGCCCTCTGCCCATATGGCCTAGGTCACAGCCAGACAAACACTGTGTCCCAACACAGGAATGACTTGCCAGCAAATGGCGGATGCCTTGCATCAACACATGGGGGTGAAGGCACTGTTTTGCACATGCCAGCAGCTAATGAACAGCCAACAGTGTGAAAGAGTGGCAGCACACACCACCACAGCAGCAGCGCACAGACACACAGCAGACAAAATGGGTGCCTGGAGATCAGAAACAAACTCACATCAACAGGCCAAGGGCCACTCAAAGATCTGCTAACAGTGTGTGCCCAGGAAGCTGGGCCAAGGTGACAGAGGGTGACACACGGAGGGAGGGAGAGGGGGACACAGAGGGAGGGAGAGGGGGACTGAGAGGGAGGGAGACACAGGAAGATGGACAGAGGGAGGAGGCTGACACACAGAGGGAGGGAGAGGGGGACACAGAGGGAGGGAGACACAGGAAGATGGACAGAGGGAGGAGGCTGACACACAGAGGGAGGGAGAGGGGGACACAGAGGGAGGGAGAGGGGGACACAGAGGGAGGGAGAGGGGGACACAGAGGGAGGGAGAGGGGGACTGAGAGGGAGGGAGACACAGGAAGATGGACAGAGGGAGGAGGCTGACACACAGAGGGAGGGAGAGGGGGACAGAGAGGGAGGGAGAGGGGGACAGAGAGGGAGGGGGACACAGGAAGATGGACAGAGGGAGGAGGCTGACACACAGAGGGAGGGAGAGGGGGACACAGAGGGAGGGAGAGGGGGACACAGAGGGAGGGAGAGGGGGACACAGAGGGAGGGAGACACAGGAAGATGGACAGAGGGAGGAGGCTGACACACAGAGGGAGGGAGAGGGGGACACAGAGGGAGGGAGACACAGGAAGATGGACAGAGGGAGGAGGCTGACACACAGAGGGAGGGAGAGGGGGACACAGAGGGAGGGAGACACAGGAAGATGGACAGAGGGAGGAGGCTGACACACAGAGGGAGGGAGAGGGGGACACAGAGGGAGGGAGAGGGGGACACAGAGGGAGGGAGAGGGGGACACAGAGGGAGGGAGAGGGGGACAGAGAGGGAGGGAGAGGGGGACAGAGAAGGAGGGAGACACAGGGAGAGCAAATCAGTCCTTTGGTGTGTGGGAATGTCTGCTTGTCAGCAGGTGGACTGCGTGCATGTAGACAAGGGTGCCCAGTGCCAGAACCCCCCCTCTTCATCATGGCAAAACGCAGGGCCATGTTACAACCTGTACACGAGCACAAGGACAGCCACCTGCATCATATGAGTGTGTGGATCCACTCCATGTGCACATGTACAGTGCTACAAGGAAGGCGCAAACGCATAGCTCGGCACACATGCACACTCCACTGCTGACTGCAGTCACACTTGACGCAGCAAGTAAGACTGTGCCACACATAGTTAAAGGGGCCAAATTGGTGCCCAAGGGACACACACATGCACAAGTGCACTGTGAGTGGAATGCAAGACAGATCCTAATTCCAAGAGGAAATGTGCCAACTTTGTAACGGATGCAACATGGATGTTGCATGGATCAAAAGTAACATTGTCTCTCTCACACACAGGTCAACGTCGTGCTGCACCCCCCAACACTGGGGGGGAACACTCACAGGACCCGGATCTGCAGGAGACCGATCCCACCGGCAGCGACCACTCTCACCACTCTGCGGACGACCCCGACCGACCTGGCCCCTCTGGTGTCCAACCACCTGCAGCACCTGCGTCAGGTACAACCGTGCCAACCACCACCCCCACTCCTGCCACATCCCAGGAGACACCCAGGATCCCTGCCCCAACACCACAATGCAGCCAGGCTCGCCAGGAGGGACACGGTTTCCCGGGCACCCAGGAGGAGGCAGGCGACAACGCCAATGCCACCCCTCAGGGGTCCCGGAGACCCCATGTGCCCACAAGTGCAGGCCAGACGCAAGTGGGCAGGGGTGGTGGGAGTGGAGAGCGGCGGAGGCGCGAGCCTGACCAGTTGGCTGGGGATCCGGTATTTTCCCATGTCCGTAACATCCTGGACTCATACCGGCAGGACACCACGGGCATGGCCCAGGTTGTGTCCGTCCTCGAGGGGATCAAGGTCCAGCAGGCCCAGCAACATGCGGAGCTAATAGCCTGTCTACAGCTACACCAACGGAGGATGGAGGACAGACAGGCTGAGCAAGTGACGGCGTCCCAGGGGATTCACGCTGAACTCCGTCGGATGGCCGACACCATGGCCGACCCTCCCTGTGCCAGAAGGCGGAGAACATCACCACCCACAGGGAGGGATCATGAGGAGGAGGAGGAAACATCCGACGGAGCATCCCAGACGTCGTCACGGCCTGCTGCTGAGGTTCCCCGCAGGAAGCCGGGTCGTCCACGGAAAGGACCGTGAGGGTGGCTGCTACATCACCATCTCCCAGGACACCTGGCCTGGCACCTGGCCCACTGGAGCAACAGCATCACAGCATCAAGAGACATTCTCTGCCACATGGCCCTGCTGGTCACTGGCTGACCAATGTTGACAAAGACTGTGGCATGGACTCTGAGGATTTCCAATGGCAAGGACACCAACTCCCCTACTGAACTTTGGATTCCCTAATCCCGGAAAGGCCCTCACTTGGCCCCCCCCCCCCCAATAATAAATCACACTATTAAGAGTAGATGCCTGCTGGTAGCATTATTACCTAACATGTGTCTTGTACAGTCTAAACATGCCTGAGTCATCTGTTCACTTCAACCATCCACACCCTGGGGCCTGAGTCTGGCACAGGACACATGGGTCACAGTTTTCTAGGCAAGACAGACATGGAGCACCATACACACCCGTGATGGTCAGAACCAGCTGAGGGGGTGGCCGAACAACCGTGCTGACAGACACATTGAGTACAGCAACAGTCATGCGCAGAGGTCAGGGATCCTGGCCCGTGTCCTGGGGGGCACCCAGGTACGTGTAGACAGGTGGCAGAACCATGTCCTGCAAGCTTGAGTCCGGTGGATGCAGAGAATGGGGTCATGGACAACGTTGGATGCATGGGGATGGCACATGTCACAATACCCACACAGTCATGGACATCATGCCCATTACACAGTCTCAGCACACACACACAGCTTGCATCTTGCCACTCGACACATTGACACATAGCCACAATCAGGGAATACCATGCCAGACATGCAGGATGCACCGTGCCAACACACCAGCATTGACTGAGAAGAGGCACCTTGGAGGCATAGGGACACCTTTAATAGTCATGTGTTTGGGATTGCAGAGGCAACTTGAAGTACACATGAACACATCATGTGGAGTAACATGTGGCTCCAACACTGGCACCCCCCTTCTGCAGCACAAATGCGTGATAGCCATGGAACTGGCACACAAGTGTCGGATAATAGCTAAATACCCACAGCTGCTCACGGAGAGCCTGCCATACACCATACATCCGCTGATGTGGAAGTCCCACGCCATGTCAAGACAATGTTAACCGTATGTGTCCGAGGGCAGTGTCACACACATTGATGCCTTCATCACAATCCACCATCCCATCACTGATGACTGACAACCAGGCAGCCCATCTATTCAGGTGTACCCAGCTGCATGTCGTGTCCCATGGGGATGCCACATGTCTGCAGAGGACCCAAACCCCGACCGGGGCAGTGTGCACACATCGTGAACAACTGCCACACCCAATACACCCCAGATGCATCCCTTACCCCATGGAGACTTCCAAACGTGTCCGTGCCTGTAACGCTGAGTCAGCCCACGATGCCATGTCCATGAGGAATAGCAGTGCCACAACAATGCAACCAGCAAACGGCATGCGCAGGTACCTGGGGAAGAGAGACACACAAGAAGTCAGCCACAAGAAGCACAGCCACTTGCATGTGCATGTACTCGACACATGTATGTATGACAACATGCTAGGTCACAATTATGTCTGGGGAAATACTACCATCACTGCCACCATCACTCCAGTGACACACCCACACACACCTCTGACCCACGTGCCATACATGCAGGTGGAGACACACATCACAACGCATGCCACACGGGGACCAATGCGTGCACACTCAGACCCTGGTACTCACCACTAAGCAAAGAAGTCGCGTATGAGCCGAGTCCGGATGTCCTCTTGCGGCTCCACATCCTCCACATCACTAGCCCCATTGCCAAGCCCTTCGTCCTCCACGGGTGGATGGTCCTCATCATCTTGATCCAGGATGAGGGGCACAGCTCTTTCAACTGCCATGTTGTGCAGCATGCAGCAGACCATGAAGATCTTGCAGACCTTCGCCGGGGCATATGGGAGTGCGCCGCCGGTCTTGTGGAGGCACCGGAATCGGCTCTTCAGCATGCCAAACGTCCTCTCTATCACTCGCCTTGTCCGGCCATGGGCGGTGTTGTAGCGGAGCTGGGCCGGCGTGATGGGGTTGCGGAGAGGTGTCAGCAGCCAAGGCATGTTGGGATAGCCAGCGTCCCCTAAATGGAAAGCACATGGATATCGTTAGAACAGGCGAAGCGGTAGTGCTGCTCGGCCAAACAGAATACAGGACAGACAGACTGTACCCACCAACAACACATGCACGTTCGTTGCGCAGCTGCATCATCATATCAGGCATCCCGCTACGCCTCATGATGTAGGCATCGTGTGCTGATCCTGGAAAACGAGCACAGACATGTGAAATCACCATGTTGGACAGACACACCACAAGGGCATTGATGGAGTGGTAGTGCTTCCGATTGCGGTACGCCACCTCCCGTGCGTGTGGTGGTACCAAACCTACATGTGTCCCATCTATGGACCCAATGACATGGGGCATCCCTCCCAGGGCATAGAAACCACGTTTGACCTCAGTCATCTGTTCAGGGGTTGGGAACTTGATGAAGTCATCCAGGTGAATCAACATGGCCTCCAAGAAATCATGCAGCACACCGCTGAACATGCTCTGGGACATGCCACCAACATGAGCTATGGTATATTGGAAGGTACCCGTGGCAAGGAAATGTAGGGCAGCCATTACCTTCAGCTGGGGTGTCAGTGCCGTAGGATACCTGTGCTGCGGTTGCAGGTGTGGTGCCAGTCTCGCCGTCAGCTCCAGAATCAACGGTTGGGTGAAGCGGTAGAGCCGGATCCTGTCATTCTCCTGCATGGTTGCCAAGTCTGGAATTCTTCGGGCAACAGGAGGCGCTCTGCAGTAATTTGGAAGTGACAAGGAAGAGTGAGTGCACTACGAGAACAACTCATGTCTACTGAGCACATGTAAATCTGCCAATACACACATGCCACATAGGGAGTCAGGCATGTGCTACATGCCCAGGACACGTATGGATGCAAGGTGACACTCCTTCCAAGACCCAGCTACACACGGTGATTGAGAACCTCCCCATGCCACGCCATGGGAATAGCTGTGTCCCAGTGCAAGTGAACAGCCCGACGCAAGACAGAAGTGACATACACCCACACATCAGCAGAAGTAGGATGCCGATTGTAGAGACTGGTAGCGGAACACCGGAGCCACAGGTCACATGACATTACACTAGGCCTGCCCACACACCTTGCCATGAAGGTGCACATGTCATGACTCACCACACATTCCTTGTGAGGATGCTGACATGGCCTTGTCACGCTACTCCGTGTCCCATGCATACATGTGCACCTCACATCAGATACCACATGTGGCATGGTGTGCGGAACAGTGTGCAATGATAATCTACACACAGACACATGTTGGTTGCTGCAACGGCTGCAGCTTTTGAGGGTGCTACAACATCAACCTGATGTAAATCCCGGACACATAAATGACATAGTCACATTGTGCACTGTGGGTAGTGACAAGTCAGGTTTCATGACCCCTGTACCGGCCATCATGGGACACTTCCGTGTGTTGGTGTCCGTGCCATGCCAGTGACGCTCACCCCAAGTGCGCAGTACGACATGCACACATGTCAAAGGAGTCAAGGGCATGCCTGGCACACATTGCACCCTCACACAGTACACCTGTACACATCTCATCATACATCTGGTGCCTCCTCCACTCAGGAGGCATGTTCCACATCACAGCCTGTCACACCTGTGCCCCACACATGTAGTAATGCACAGACGATGCCTTGATGTCCATTCCTGGACAAGTATGTCCATCCATGGACAAGTATGTCCGCCCTATTCCTACCTGTGTGTCGACTATCACCACAGTGATGTGTACAAACCGGCGTACTGCTGCTAAGAGGGCCTGTGTATGTTCCCCAATCACTGTGGGAGTGCTGCCGTATGTGTACCCATCGTGATGGCGAGCGTACAGGCATTTGTACGGTCCGTACCACAACGAGTACGCATACGCGTGCAGACCCATAGTGATAGTGAGCGTACATGCGAGTGTACGGCCCTCTCACTATGGGTCTGCACGCGTATGCGTACTCGTTGTGGTACGGACCGTACAAATGCCTGTACGCTCACTATCACTATGGTTCTGCACGCGTATGCGTACTCGTTGTGGTACGGACCGTACAAATGCCTGTACGCTCACTATCACTATGGTTTTGCACGCGTATGCGTACACGTAGTGGTACGGACCGTACACTCGCATCTACGCTCACTATCACTACGGGTACACAGACCCATAGTGATAGTGAGCGTACAGGCATTTGTACGGTCCGTACCACAACGAGTACGCATACGCGTGCAGAACCATAGTGATAGTGAGCGTACAGGCATTTGTACGGTCCGTACCACTACGTGTACGCATACGCGTGCAGACCCATAGTGATAGCGAGCGTACATGCGTGTGTACGGTCCGTACCACTACGTGTACGCATACGCGTGCAGACCCATAGTGATTTTGAACGTAGGCATGCATGTACGGGCCGTTGCCATGCATTTGGGGTGCCCTAGGGCCCGGAAACGCACCGTACCTGTGTGTGATTCTCCTAATTACATAGGGGACAAGTATTAAGGCCTACATGCATGCTGGTTGTCATGGCGACCAGGTTCAAATTTCGATTTTGTTCTGGAAGGTGCACAGCAGAAGTCAGTTGGAATTCTTCTACTTTGTTGCAATGTGTTTGTGGGGCTGACATCATGCAGGAGAATGAAACCGATAGAGAACCCACAGACTGCTAGGTTTGAAGGGATTGGTGGAAACATAGGATGCAAATGTGAGTGACCAATCACTCTGTACTCCTGTGCATGAGACTGGGCAGAAGGCCACATATAAGGCAGCCAGGTCCCATGAGGGATTACTTGCCTGCACATCTTTGCATTTGTCGACCAAGCTGCTGCTACTGATTCCCTGGAACCATGTCAAGGGCTGTGGAGAGGACACAGCCATTCACCCTGGAGGAGAACATGGCTCTGCTGGATGTGATCCTCCCACAGTACCCCATGCTGTATGGGCGACCAGGGTATCAGGTGAGTGCATAGGCCACTGCCACAGACTGTCCCTATGTTGTGACTGTGTCTTCAGGCATTGTGACCCGGTGTGACACACATGCCATGTACTGTCGGGGGGGTACCAGGGGGGGGGTGCCTGATGTCTCCCAGCAGTGCCCTGAGACAGGAGGGGTGTGTGCAGAGTCCTCCCAGCAGTGCCCTGAGACAGGAGGTGTGTGTGCAGAGTCCTCCCAGCAGTGCCCTGAGACAGGAGGGGTGGGGGCCTATAACTCACAGCAGTGCCCTGAGACAGGAGGGGTGGGTGTGGAGTCCTTCCAGCAGTGCCCTGAGACAGGAGGGGTGGGTGTGGAGTCCTCCCAGCAGTGCCCTGAGACAGGAGGGGTGGGGACCTATCACTAACAGCAGTGCCCTGAGACAGGAGGGGTGGGTGTGGAGTCCTCCCAGCAGTGCCCTGAGACAGGAGGGGTGGGTGTGATGCACAGTGTGAGCCTTGATCATTGATTGTGACATTGCCATCATTCCACCTGAGTACCCACTATGGCACGTACTGCCTTTTCCCTCACCAGAGGATGATGTCCCTATGACAGAGGTGCAATGCGTTGGCTGCATTACATGCCATGTAGTAACCAGCTATTATGTTCACATATGTCTCTCTGTGACATGTGGCTGGTGTATTGATGTGGTGTCACTTGTACTTCCTCACAGGTAGGCGCCTCTGCCAAGGAGCAGATCTGGCTGACCGCCGTCAGTGCCGTGAGGCGTGTGGATGGTCGGAGGCGGAGCCTGTCCCAGGTGAGGAAACGCTGGCAGGATATCCGGTGCTGGACGCGGAGGATTGCACGGCTCCTGCTGGGGGACTCACCTGAGAGCCACAAGAACCGCGGCCGCCGCCGTCTGACCCACCTCCACAGGCGTGTGCTGCCGGTGGTCTTTCCAGACCTGGAGAGGCGCTTACAGGCGATGCAGCAGGCGGAAGGGGGTAGGTACATGTGCGTTTGTTGTGTGTCACCGGCATTTGTAAGGGCACAGTGGCATTAATTCACTGGCAGGGTTTAAAGGTGCTGTGCCCATCCAGTTTGCCCAAGTGTAGCGCTGCGCCCCTGCCACCCTTCCCCTCCTTGCAATGTGTTCCCTGGTCTGTGTGTAGTCACTCCTTCACAAGGTAATGTAGGCTGGCGCTTTGTCCACGAGAACAATGACTGTAGCATCATGGGTGGTGGTGGTGGGTAACAGGTTGTGGGACCTTGCCTGTGAACTGTCAAGTTCACTGCATGTGGGTTCCATGTCAGTTGGCACTGATGCTGGCTCCAGACATGGGAGTTGGTCTCTCATGTGTCATGCCTTACAGCGCGCATGTCCTATGTAGTGGCCTGTGACATGATGTGCATGAGTGTGCGCTACGCATAGTGCAGGGATGGTGACGTGTGTAGCAGTCATTCCCATTCAGCCATTCAGTAGCATGTAGTTGCGTGCCCAATACTGTCCCCTGGGGCACCTTATCCTCAGTGTTGTTTGTGTCATCATCAACGTGGACACTCTCACTGTCTACAGCGTAGGTTGTGCTCTGTGCCATTGTCCCCTGTCACCATGTATATAGACGTGCTATTATGTACAGGTGTCCACTGTGCAGCCTGACCTGATTGTCCCTCTTCATACTCACAGTTGCCAGTGCCTGTGTGTCTTGTTATACTCATCTGAGGATGGGCACTGGTACCTCATTATTTGTACAGGCGCACCTTTGCTGTTTTGCGTCCAATCTTGCCTTTTGCCTGCCACTGTGTTTATCACCCAGACTATGAGATGTTGGTGCCACCTGTGTCTCAGCAATTAGCATCGTGTGGGGGTTGCTTGGGGCGGGCAATGCCTATGTGTCAAATCCTGATTCCTAATTGCTGGGTCTGGACAGTGTGTGATGTTACTGGACACACACGCAAGGTGCAGTGACCGAGTTATGTTGGGCATGTTTGCAGCATTACCTATGCAGCATGTGTCTCAAGTTCATGGATATTGTCCCTGGTCATAGGTATTTTCACAAACGCTGTGTGGTGCAGAGGCAGTGCAGGATTGTCCCCAGGGCCTGGGTGCTATGTCAGACTCCGTTTCCTGTCATCAGCTATTGTCTCATGCTCTCCATGGTATTTCAGTGGCATGGTGGCTCAACCAACTGTGTTTCATGCCCTACATCGGTACCTTGTTTTGCAGATGTTAGGGATCTGCCTCTTCAGGCTATGCAATGTTGACTATGTAGATTGGACTCCTGTGACAGATGTGTACAGGTGTCTGATTAATTTCTGTCTCTCCACCCTGCCCACAGCATCGTCGGGGGACACAGAGGGAGACATGGACACGGACCAGGCGGAGGGACCGAGCACCAGTGGCAGCCGTGACATCGGGGCTGGCACATCGAGTGGGACAGAGGCGGAGGATAGTGTGGCCGAGGACCTGTCGACTGGCACATCAGACTACGAAGCTGACAGGTCCGAGGAGGATGTCTCAGGGTTGGCGGAGGCTGCACCAGCAGCTGACAGTGGAACAACACCTGCCACCGCCCCCTCAGTTCCCACCAACCGCCTCCCACTTGCTCGTGTCCCTTCCCAGCGTGCCCGGTCACCGCATGTCTCCTTCCTGCCAGGCACCGCACCCCCTGCCCCTGTCTCCACTGCTGCCGCCAATGCTGAGTCTATGGACATCCAGCGGCAAATGCAGGTTGGTCAGGCTGCGATCCTGAATGTCCTCCATTCCCACGGGAAAACCCTCACCAACATCGAGGCATTCTTGGAGGGCATTCATTCTTTGCAGGCTGACCAACGCAACTTGCTGAGGTCCCTAGACTCCACACTGACTGCAGCAGTGGGTCTCCTGCAGCGCGACCTCCCCCCACCTACCCCTGCCCCATCCACACTTCCCACTTCCATGCCTGTCCCACGTACACCCAGACGTCGGCATGCACCCACCACAACAGACACAGGCACCACACCAGCAGGGAAGGTCCACCGCACTCCTCCTGACACGCACACACAGGGTGAGATAGGCACACCCACTGGGTCGGGGGGCAAACGTGTGACACGCAGCCAGAGTGGGAGTCCGCATTCCACACAATCCACTCCCTCCAAATCCCCTCCCCTCAGCTCTCCTGGCCACATCTCCCCCAAGGACTCCTTCATGGCCGCTCTGTCCCTGAGCCCCACAGTTACGCCACCACGCAAGCGGTCAAGGAAGTCCTCGGTCAGGGTGGTTGAGTCTCCCCCCCTGTCTCCACCCTCCCCCGGTGGCGCTGCAACCCATCCCTCTGAACCCCCCCCCTCCTTGGGGCCTGAGGTCACTTCGGGTGCAGGGGACTCCCTGGAGGACCTTGCTAAGGTGTGTAGTGCCATCCTGGCCTCCGCCTTTGGCCATGACACACCCCCTGTGGTTGAGTCCTCCATCCCTGCACCCACAACGCCGCCCCTTTGCCCTGATGTCCCTGCGGTGCCTGTTGCTTCCCCCCCCCCTGATGCCCTCACCAGTATGGAAGACGATGGCATTTGACTGTGCAGGCAAGGTAGGGGACACACATCCCACTGTGTCCCCCATGCAGCTGGGAATAATTGACTGCCCTATGGCCTTTGTTGACTTTGAACTGCCGTTGATCCACGGACATTGTGCTCATGCTGATTAAAGCTTATTTTTTTTTTCATTATCACACTCCTGCTATGGTGGTATTGGTGTTGGTGGGGCTGCTACATTGTTTTGGGTGGTGTTTAAGGCTTTGGGTGTGTGGGATTTGTAGTAGTGTTCTGCTCTTTGGGGCCACCCTAGGATCTGTGTGCCATCACAAGGTGTTGGCTAACTTCCTTAGGTCATGTCAGCAGTTACTGCATGGTTCAATTGTCCCAGGGTGTATTCCTTCCTCTGTGTACCCAGTTTCTTCCATGCAGGGTGTTCCCAATGTTTAGCGCAGAGCTGTGTGTACATGAGCTGTGTGTGTGACGGAGCCCTTCTACTTTGGCCATGCATGCATGGCCATGTCTCCACCTGCAACAATCGTGGCATCCTTGGTGATCACTGTACTTGTGTGTGGAGTCAGTTGACATGAGTTCATGGGGACATGTTCCCTTGTAGGCAGTATGGATGTGGGTAATTGTGGCATCACACACATGTGTTACACCCCTCCTGGGTGTGGACACTGCTGGGAGGACTCTGCACCCACCCCTCCTGGGTCTGGACACTGCTGGGAGGACTCTGCACACACCCCTCCTGTCTCTGGGCACTGCTGGGAGGACTCACCACCCACCCCTCCTGGGTCTGGACACTGCTGGGAGGACTCTGCACCCACCCCTCCTGTCTCTGGGCACTGCTGGGAGGACTCACCACCCACCCCTCCTGTCTCAGGGCACTGCTGGGAGGTCTCTGCACCCACCCCTCCTGGGTCTGGACACTGCTGGGAGGACTCTGCACACACCCCTCCTGTCTCTGGGCACTGCTGGGAGGACTCTGCACCCACCCCTCCTGGGTCTGGACACTGCTGGGAGGACTCTGCACCCACCCCTCCTGTCTCTGGGCACTGCTGGGAGGACTCACCACCCACCCCTCCTGTCTCAGGGCTCTGCTGGGAGGTCTCTGCACCCACCCCTCCTGTGTCAGGGCACTGATGGGAGGACTCTGCACCCACCCCTCCTGTCTCAGGGCACTGCTGGGAGGACTCCACACCCACCCCTCCTGTGTCTGGGCACTGCTGGGAGGACTCTGCACCCACCCCTCCTGTGTCAGGGCACTGCTGGGAGGACTCTGCACCCACCCCTCCTGTCTCAGGGCACTGCTGGGAGGACTCCACACCCACCCCTCCTGTCTCAGGGCACTGCTGGGAGGACTCTGCACCCACCCCTCCTGTCTCAGGGCACTGCTGGGAGGACTCTGCACACACCCCTCCTGTCTCTGGGCACTGCTGGGAGTGATGGGCACCCACCCCTCCTGTCTCAGGGCACTGCTGGGTGGACTCTGCACACACACCTCCGATTTCTGGATATGTGCGCTTGGCACATACACGGTGGGGTTACGCACACTGCATTAGAGGTGAGGGTACGAGTCTACTGACACTGGTGTGGTGGGGGTACGCTCCGTACGTCCGCGGGTGGGGGTACGGGTCGTACTTACACTGTTGGGCTGGGGGTACGCTCCGTGCGTCCGCGGGTGGGGGTACGGGTCGTACTTACACTGTTGGGCTGGGGGTACGCTCCGTACGTCCGCGGGTGGGGGTACGGGTCGTACTTACACTGTTGGGCTGGGGGTACGCTCCGTGCGTCCGCGGGTGGGGGTACGGGTCGTACTTACACTGTTGGGCTGGGGGTACGCTCCGTGCGTCCGCGGGTGGGGGTACGGGTCGTACTTACACTGTTGGGCTGGGGGTACGCTCCGTACGTCCGCGGGTGGGGGTACGGGTCGTACTTACACTGTTGGGCTGGGGGTACGCTCCGTGCGTCCGCGGGTGGGGGTACGGGTCGTACTTACACTGTTGGGCTGGGGGTACGCTCCGTAGGTCCGCGGGTGGGGGTACGGGTCGTACTTACACTGTTGGGCTGGGGGTACGCTCCGTGCGTCCGCGGGTGGGGGTACGGGTCGTACTTACACTGTTGGGCTGGGGGTACGCTCCGTACGTCCGCGGGTGGGGGTACGGGTCGTACTTACACTGTTGGGCTGGGGGTACGCTCCGTGCGTCCGCGGGTGGGGGTACGGGTCGTACTTACACTGTTGGGCTGGGGGTACGCTCCGTACGTCCGCGGGTGGGGGTACGGGTCGTACTTACACTGTTGGGCTGGGGGTACGCTCCGTGCGTCCGCGGGTGGGGGTACGGGTCGTACTTACACTGTTGGGCTGGGGGTACGCTCCGTACGTCCGCGGGTGGGGGTACGGGTCGTACTTACACTGTTGGGCAGGGGGGTACGCTCCTTGCATTCGTGGGTGGGGGTTCGAGTCGTACTTACACTGTTGGCATGGGGGGTACGCTCCATGCATACGCGGGTGGGGGTACGGGTCGTACTTACACTGTTGGGCTGGGGGTACGCTCCGTACGTCCGCGGGTGGGGGTACGGGTCGTACTTACACTGTTGGGCTGGGGGTACGCTCCGTGCGTCCGCGGGTGGGGGTACGGGTCGTACTTACACTGTTGGGCTGGGGGTACGCTCCGTACGTCCGCGGGTGGGGGTACGGGTCGTACTTACACTGTTGGGCTGGGGGTACGCTCCGTGCGTCCGCCGGTGGGGGTACGGGTCGTACTTACACTGTTGGGCTGGGGGTACGCTCCGTACGTCCGCGGGTGGGGGTACGGGTTGTACTTGCACTGTTGGGCTGGGGGGTACGCTCCTTGCATACGGGGTGGGGGTAGGGTCCGTACATATCCGTCCCCACGCTATGTGATGTTTGTGCGGCCCGTACCCAGGCCTTTGCCGCGTGGGTGCGATCCGTCCCGCCATTGTTGGGGTGACGTGTGTGGGCGTGGTCCGACTCGTACCCACGCTCTTCAGGCGTGGGTACGGGACGTACCTGTCTGGTTGTGTTGCCGGTTCGCGTGGTGACGGACTTCCGTTGTGGCGGTCGCTGGCTTATCAGGACACGCCCCCACCCCCTCGTGGTGACCAGGGCATGGGAGTCAGGTATGTCCAGGCCATGTGTAGTGTGTCACTCATGTGGTTGTTTTGTGGCCTGCCCTGGTCGTGCCACCCCCACCCCACCCCACTTTCCCCCCTCCCTTAGTTATTCTGACCTTCTGCGGCGTCTGCGTCGTAACCTGTAGAGGAGGTGTACTGCTATGAGGGCAGGGATGACTCGTAGGTTCGGGTCCATGTCTGTCCGTCGCGTACTGGTACTCCTTGCTCGCGTCGTCCTGTCGCGTACGGGTCCTCCTTGATCGCGTCGTCCTGTCGCGTACGGGTCCTCCTTGGTGGCGTCGTCCTGTGTGTCCGTCACGTACTGGTCCTCCTTGTTCGCGTCGCCGTCTGTCCGTCGCGTACTGGTGGTCCTTGTTCGCGTCGTCCTGATTTCCCGGCAGTTTTTGGCTGCCGCAAAATATTCACCGTGCGGGGTGACGTCGGTGCGAATCGTGATTCCTGGGTCGTGAATGGCTGGCTGCGTGCGTCCCGACGTCAGGTCGGCGCTTTCCCGGATCGCATTGGTAGGTGTTTTTTGTTCGGTCGGTCTTTTTTACGATTCGTACGGTAATGGTGTACCCGTGCGAATCGTAATTCCATGTTTGTATATTTTGACGACCGGGTACGCGTCGGACGGAGAATCTGCTCCGTCCGACGGTTCGTACCCGGTTTTTGCCGGATCGTGATCGGCACCTAAGTATGTGTAAGTTTCTGTAAAAGTAAGTGTGGTGGTGTGTGTATAACTGTATATGCAAGTAAATGGATGTTTGATTCTTTATTAGCATGAGTGACTATGTGTGAGTAACTCTATGGATGAGTGGCATTGTGTTACAGGATGTTTAGGTGTATTAGTACATATGATGTGTGAGTACATGTATGAGTGACTGTATAGGACTGTTGGTGGATGAGTGGATGTGTATGTGGATCTTAGAATTACTGAATAGGTTGTTGTAACTGGTATTGGTATGTCCATTTTTTTGAAAATTTCAGTCTCTTTTTTTGAATGTTTGTATCAAAGGTTATATTAGGGTGAGAGGAGGTCCACCACTCTGTCACAAGGATGATGTCATCAGTGATGTCATTTGAGATGTCATCAGTGATGTCATGAGTGATGTCACTTACCATGTCATGAGTGATGTAATATGTGACGTCATCAGTAGTGCATTGCGGGCGCGCGAGTTATAGTTAGCTGAACTAACTATAACGGGGGAATTTCAATGGTTTTTTACGAGTGAAATGTCCAGCTAACTATAACATGTGTGAAACCTTTGGTTTTTTCATTGAATTTCTAAGGTTTTTTAAATGCTAATTCCTAACTATAACGTGTGTGAAACCCATGGTTTTTTCAGTGAATTTGCAAGGTTTTTTAAATGCTAATTCCTAACTATAACGTGAGTGAAACCCATAGTTTTTTCAGTGAATTTGCAAGGTTTTTTAAATGCTAATTTTTTTTTTTTCTTCTTTTTTTTTTACATATTTTTATTTTAATTGTCTATCCTTTTTTAAAGACTATGGTTAAATTTTAAAAATTCTACAATATGTTTTTATTTTACCATTTTTTTAAAATAAACAGGTAAAATTTATTAGTATTACATATTTATTTATTTTTTTAATTTTTTTTTTTTACCGTGCGCATACGGTAAGCGCACGTCTTGCTGTAATTACGTTAGATTTCTACGCTGTTTGCGTTCATTTACGCAATTTGCGTAGACGCACGTCACGCGCGCACAGCGCGTAACGCGTACGCTGCACGCGCACGTTACGCGGAAGTGAAGGGGCATGCCTGTTTTGCGCATGCACGCGTGCGCGTGTCTTTTTTACGCGCATGCGTACTTTTGCCGTAAGCGCACCGTAAGCGCACCGTAAGCGTACGGTGGGTCATGTGATCATGAAACACAACTTTTGATTGGTTGAAACTACTTTCAGTTCTAGAACTCTCCTACACCACACCCATTCCCCTCATTTCTGCTTGTGATCCCTTAGGAGAAGGATCTGGGTTGTCTTTGTGATACGATGGCAGAACAGCAGAGCCCTTCTGAGAGTGAGGCTAGCAGCACTACCTTGAGGCAGAGAGCGAGGAAACAAAAGACCTCTTTCATATGGGAGTATTTTTCTTTTCCAGAGGGCCAGCAAAAGGTAAATGCACCCTTAGTGACTTGTAAGCTGTGTGGCTGTGTACTTTCAAGAGGGAATCCCGACAGGAAGTATTCCTTCGGGAATCACACCATGTTGAGACACCTTAAGGATGTACACAGAAGGACACATGCTCGACTTACTGAAGGTAACCCTTCAGTAAATCAACCAAGCACATCCACAGCAGCTCAGCCTGGACCATCATCTGCAGTGCCGAGTCCTTCTTCTGCAGGTCAGGTGAGCCCTTCATCTGTGGGGGGAGCATCTCCTTTTTCTTCTCCTCAGGAAA
Organism: Triturus cristatus; assembly: GCF_964204655.1. Taxonomy (NCBI): domain Eukaryota; kingdom Metazoa; phylum Chordata; class Amphibia; order Caudata; family Salamandridae; genus Triturus; species Triturus cristatus. Next base: position 243,642,958 of record NC_140582.1, read on the forward strand.
TTAACCCTCGGTTTCTGAGGTTGAAATACGGTGCGCCACTTGTCATGATCTAATTTGTTATAGGGAGACCAGTATTTCCCTAGTGAACAATAAAATAGATCAGCACACTTGTCGTACCGTCTGAAATTCCCATTCTTTCTTTCCTCTGTCCCTGCATGAACACAACGGCTCTTTTAAGAGCCAACCTTACCTTTCATCTATTTTTTATATATGTTTTTAAAACTTTTTTTTGTTTTTTTTTTTTACCGTACGCGTACGGTACGCGTAATTATTATTTTTTTTTTTTAAAAAACACTAAAAATCAATTATCACATTACAAGGTCCTTGAGAGACTACAATGAAAAACTGAAAATGTGATTGTGGAGAAGTGGAAAAAAGGGACCATGATATTTTTGACTTACCATACCCACTCAAAAAAATATTTATTCATTTAAATTTTTTTTTAATTGCTTTAAAAATGGTTCTAGTTTTCGAAAATTTTCTATCTCAATCTGAAAAAAAAGAAAAAAGTATTAATATTTAATAAAACATTTTATAATACAGTACACATATTTACATATTTTTCAAAAAAAAAAATTGCCTTTTTTTTGCTGTTTTCAGAATATATTGCATTTCACTATAAATTGTGAAAGCAATTGCATTCATCATTTAACAGCGGGCAAAAAAAAAATAACAATCTCAAAGATTGTATAAAAAAAGCCCAGAATCTCTTTTAACTTAAACATAACATTATAGAAATGCATAATATTCTAAAAAAATATCAACTAATATCAATACTTATTTCTTTAAAATATCGTCTGACATTTTTGTTTCAGAAGTATAATCACAAAAATATATCTCAAATAACTCCACAATACATCTGGTTCCATTTCCTTTAGGCCAAATAGTAATTTTAAAATTCTTTTTTGATTACATTTCCAATGTTAATCCAATAAAAATCTAAAGTTTAAATTGTACAGATCTCACCGATTCTCTGTAACATTTTGGTTTCCGAAAGATTTATTAATAATTAAATAAGTCCACAATAGAATTGTTTACCTTTCCGCATGGCCAAATAGTAATTTTAAAAATCTTTTTTGAATAAATTTCCAATGGCAATCCAATAACATTCCAAAATTTAAATTGTGCAGATGTTACCGATTTTGTCTAAATTTTTGGTTTTCCAAAGTTTCATTAAAAATTTAAAAAGTCCACATTACAATTGGTTACCTTTCCATTAGGCCAAATGGTAATTTGTAAAATCATTTTTTTTGAAAATTCCACTGGTAATCCAATAAAATGGTAAAATTGTTTTGTCCAGATGTTGCCAAATCTCTCTAAAATTTAGGTTTCAGGAAGATTAGATAGGAATTTGCTAAATCAAAAGGCAAACGTTGCTTAAAAATCAATTGGGAATCATTACACAGTGTCCAGCCTTTTTCACATTTAAGATAAACTGTGTAATGTCCAGAAGTTACAGTAGGTCCATCATGGAAAATTATTGCAACTGTTACAAAAGTTTTTCCTGAAATTGATAATTGCTGTCCTGTAAACTTCTTTATTAAAGTATCTAATTTTGAACCATCAGCTTTACAGCGTTGCATCATTAAAATTACATACTGTCCGTATTCCTTTAAAATTAACGTTGAAAACATGTCAGATTGACACTCACTGCATTCCATGCTATGATTAGCATCTTTAACTAATTTAGCAAAAGTGACTGTTTTACTTTCTGGCAATGTTAAATAAATAAACCTTTCAGAATCAACATTAGAGCCACATATATTATAACAGTTTTCACAACTATGTTCCCATTTATAAGAGAGACCAAATAAATTTTTAATGGGAACCCCTTCTTCTTCCAGTACCTGAAGAAAAAACATCAAGAATTCCTGTGCGTCTTGCTGTACATTTTGAGAAAACTGTGTTCGTCCTGAACATACATCTAAAAGTTTTCTAATTTCAGTGGCACTTTCTATTTGAGTTTTATCATTACTCAGCTTTTGAAAAAGGAGACTCAACTCAGAACAGAATCTTTTTCCCTGATTTACTATTATCTGCTCTTGCACACTTTCCAGATAAAATGCAACATTCAGCACTACATTAGCGTAGCAGTTGACACCAGAGCTATTTTCAAAATGACATCCTACAACCTGTTCTTCATTTTCCTTTTTCTTTTTGCTTGCAATTACATCACTCCTCTTTTTTTTCCTCCTCTCTACATCTTCATTACAGATATTCTCATTTCTCCTTTTACGAGAAACTACACGTTTCTCCAACACAGGATACTGACCTAAATGAGGAGCATAGCTTCTTCTTAATCTATTATACTCCTTTACACAATTTGCATCAGCACTAACTTTTGAGTCATCAAAGTCTATCATGAATAAACCTGATAATGTTTTCACTCGTGACAAAGCAACATATGCCATACCTTCTTTGAACACAGTTGAACCAATGTTCACAAATGCACAATCTACAGTCAATCCTTGAGACTTGTGAATAGTTACAGCATATGCTAGAGAAAACGGAAACTGCTTCCTACATACATATAAATCTTTCACAAGCATGAAACGAACTGAACAACGACAAATGTCTTTAACTTCTTCTATCTGATCAAATTTTATTTTTAAACATTCAATTCCATCTTTTTTCTGATAATTAATAAAACCCACAACTTAAGATGCTGACTCGAGCCTACCATAAATTAATTTGGGATGGTAAAAAATCCTATCTGGAATCTAGAATAAATGAAGCGGAGCATTCTTGCAAGGAAATTTTCAGGGTGGTTAAAGATTTCACCTCCCCCTCTGCTTACACTCCGATCCATGCTCATTCCGAAATTTGGTTGAAGGAATTAGCTGTCTATTTTGTACAGAAAATCACCTCTATTCAATCATCTCTCCAGGCCACTCTCCAGCAGCATACGACAAGTCTGGGGTGTCCCTTGCCTGATCATGGCCCCTTTCTGTCCAATTTTCCCCTATTAGATCATGAGAGCTCTCTTGCTATTCTGATAAGTCTCAAATCTGGATCTCCACAGGATCCTTGCCCTGCCAAGTGTCTAGCAAATATGGCACCTGTTCTTAATGATTTGATTAATCCCATTTTGAATCTGTCACTCTCTTCCGGGGTAGTTCCCAAAGCTTGGAAGAGTGCCATGATCCTGCCACTTATAAAAAAACCTGCGCTCGACCCTGCAGTCTACGCAAATTACAGACCCATCTCCTTACTCCCTGCTCTGGCGAAAGTGACTGAAAGGTTTGCTCACAGATCTATTTCCAATTTTATTGAGGAAAGGGGTCTGTTGCATAATACTCAATCTGGCTTCCGTGCTAATTTCAGCACGGAGACCGCGCTCCTTGAAGTCACAGATGCCATCAGGGAGGAGTTGGATGTTGGTAAAAAAGTGGTACTGATTATGCTGGACCTGTCGGCGGCGTTCGACACTGTTCCCCACGCACTTCTACTCTCGAGACTCTGGGACTTTGGTCTGCGGGGAACGGTGTGGAATTGGCTTAAATCCTTCTTAGCCGACCGCCGGCAGACAATCTGGGCGCCACCCTTCTCTGCTGAAATGTCACCACTTGAAGTGGGGGTCCCTCAAGGTTCCATCTTGAGCCCCCTCCTGTTCAACATCTTTATGGCCCCCCTGGCGGTGACAGCGGAGGCTTTTGGCGCCCGGATTGTCAGCTATGCTGACGACACCCAGCTCCTCTTTGTAAGTAACAGGGATGGTCAGTTTGATAGTGTTCAGGTCAACGGATGTTTGAGTGCCGTCTTTGAGTGGTTTGGACGCCATGGGCTGAAGTGCAACGCCGACAAGTCGGAGCTGCTCTTCTTTGGCTGTACATCTGAACCCGATTGGAAAACCTGGTGGCCGAAAGATATGTCTCCTCCCACTAGCTCGTCTGTGAAAGCTAAAAATTTGGGAGTGGTGATTGACAACAAGCTATCTTTCGGACCACATATTTCATCTCTTACTGGGAAATGTTTCGGCATCCTGCGGATGCTTCGCAAATTTCTCCCTTTAGTCTCTATCCAGCACAGAAAAATTATTGTCCAGGCACTGATCTGTTCCAGGCTGGATTATGCAAACATTCTGTTTCTGGGACTTCCCAAATATTTGGTCAGGCGTCTGCAAATCGCCCAGAATTCTGCAGCCCGAGCCATTTTTGGTCTTCCAAGGAAAGTCAGAGCCACGGATCTTCTTGCCACATTGCATTGGCTCCCAGTTGCAAAAAGGATTTTATTTAAAACTTTGACCATGACCTTCAAGGCCTTGCATGGCATAGGCCCCAAATATATCTCGAAACGACTGTCTTGGTATACCCCTTCAAGATCTCTCAGATCCTCGTCCCTATCAAAGATGAGTGTTCCCTCTATCAAACGAGCAAGAGCAGGAGGACGGTCTTTTCGTTACTTAGCCCCTCATGCCTGGAATGATCTGCCAATCTCTCTAAGACAGACTTCTAGTCTTCTGTCTTTCCGCAAGGCCCTTAAGACTTTGCTCTTCCCGTAATCTTGATGCTGTTTCTGTGTTTGTAGCCCTTTTGGTGTTATGTTTTTCCCCATCTTCGGATGGGAGTCTTCGTTAAAGCGCCGGGATACTCCAGTGGAGTGGCCGTGCGCTATAGAAGTGTATAAATAACATAACATAACATAACAACAACTCTTCCCATAGCTCCATTAACTAAACCTTTTTCAACATCCAAATTTCTCCTTAAAAATACTCTACAGTTCATGCAAACATATAGATTTTTTTCTAATCCAGCTGTTTTGGAAAAGTTCTTCTCTAGTGAATCCAATTTATTTTTCAGTGTGCCTGTTAATGTGACAGTAATTCTTCCATCCTCAATTTTGTCCACTGCTTCCAATTTCCTGATATCTTCCTTTTCCAATTTCAAAAGCTCCTCATTGAATATTGAGCATTCACGTAGAGTTGGCATTAAGCAGATGACACTTTTCTTTTCTGCAATGTTCTTGTATATCTTCTCTGCAACTATTTCTTCCTTTGGAAATAAATTATGTAGCAGCCGACTCTGTAGTGCTTTTTTGCCAGCTTCAGTGAGTAGTCCAATTCTGATATCTTTCAGAATACTTCCATATTCTTCATCGTTTGCTTGCCTCATATTAGTAGTAAGTTCCTTGTACTCAAAGAAGGACCAAATATTTGCATTACCGATGCTTCCCAATGACTTCTTTGTGTCTTCATGTGTCACAGTATTAAACACTGGTTGTCCTTTCACTGGAGTAAGTTGCAAAAGATCTCCAAAAACTATGACGTGTTTTCCTCCAAATAACACGTCATAGTCTGTCTTCAGAATATGCTGCATTCTTAAATGCACAAAGGCAAGCATTAAGTTTGATACCATGCTCACCTCATCAATAATGAGAACTTGCATCTTCTTCAATACTCTTGAAACTTCCAAGCATGCTTCTCCAGTTAGCTTGTTGTATTGTATTTTGTTCTCATGCTCCACTGGTAACATTAGCAAATGATATAAAGTGATTCCTTTTATGTTATATGCTGCTAACCCAGTTGGAGCAGTAACCACACAAGACAAAGTAGAATCCGTTTTTTGCTGTAGGTAGCTTCTGATGACATTTATAAGGAAACTTTTTCCAGTTCCAGCTTGTCCGCTTACATACATCCTGATTGGATGAAATGATGTGCATGAGCACTCTTTTTTTTCATGTAGAAATCCGTGATCAATTTTGTTTCTGATCTCTTCATAAATTTGTTGCTGCTCTTCGTTCAGTTGTCTTTCCAAATTTTGTAAGTCTATAAATTCTTCTTGAGCTTGATTCATAGCTGTTTCCACTTCATTCATGGCTATTGATGCTTCATTTTCAACGATTGGTTGTCCTAGGGGATCTTGACTGAGTGTTCCTGAACTTTGGCTGTCCTGAGAACTGTCTCTAGCTATTTCTGCTGCAATTGTAGTTTCCTGTTCAATTTCTTCATTTAACATTTGCAGATAAGTTGAGAATGTACTGCATTGTATGCTGTCTTTGCAAGCATTAAAAGAATCTTCATAGCTTTGAAATTCTCCCAGTAGTTCATCCTCTGTACGCCATGGTTTAAACAGCTGTAAAAGAGCCAAGTAGTAAAATTCCTTTTTGTCAGTAGTGTCGCAACTCAGCTTCCTGTGATTTATCAAACTTCCTTTTGTTTGCTTCACCAAACATCCTTCCTCACCAATGACTTTATATTTTCCATTGTTGATGTCTTCTGTGGCTTTCCGTGAATAAATGTAGTTCTGCAGCACTTCATAGAGACACATGTTCTCCAGATGATGACTTCTCTTGGGATAATATGTGTCCAACATGTTTGATTTCAAAATATCTGTACTTTCTGGGTCATTCTCGGCCAAATATTCAATTTCTCCAACAGATTTCAGTACCCGATTTCTCATTGCTGCAAGGCCTAAACTTGCCCAAATTATTCTTCTTGATTTCGAGTAGAGACTTGCAGAAGATAACCTATCTGAACATTCGTAGGATCCAATTTCTCGATGCGATAACATCTTCAAACTGAAACTGTACAGCTTCTTACTGACAGTCTTCTCGTGAGAAATCTCTTCCCACATTTCCTTCAATTCTGTTTTTTCTGATTTCGTAATGTAAGACGTTACATATCGAGCAACAGCAATGGAATTGTCAGCTACATACTGTATATACATGTTAGCATTCCACATGGATAAAATGACTGGGTTGTAGTCATTTATATTTTTTGATTCTTCTTTTCTTTTAAGGTTGTAGGTATTCTTAGGTGATTTTCTTGTGATAGTATGTCTCACAGATGACATAAAACTGTTTACTCTTCCATTTGGAAGAACAGGTCTAGGAAATCCAAATCGACATTTAGTGTAGTATTTATCTTTGCTCTTGTATTTCCGTCGACAGTATTTTCCACACCGATGACTTTGGAAACGTAAAACTTGCTCCTTTAACTTTTTATCTTCTGTGCTTTTTGGTATAGCACATGTTGCATATTCTTCAATGTAAGATAACACTGCTTCATCAGCATCTGTTCCAAACTTTGGGGTATCCTTGATCCACAACAGCATATGAATATGAGGAGCACCTCTTGCCTGGTACTCTTTTCTCCAAAAGAAATCCACTACTTCTCCTAGAGGTGGATTTTTTTTATTGCAGATGAACGACATCATAGCCTCAAATCTATGATTGAAATATCTGCAAACATTAACCGGATCCAATGAGCACAGTTCTCCTGCTGTCTTGTATTCGATGTTTTTAATGTTTGAATTTGCCTCTCGTAGAAAATCCAGTAAATCATCCCAAGCGTACTCAGCACAGCTTAGGGTAACGAACCATGTTGGTGTTCCTAAATTCCGTAACATGCATTTTAATTCACCATGACGTCGGTACCAATATTCATTTGTCCCACGCTGACAAGCCATCAGATTGATCAGTTGTGTTTCCAAATGATCATCTCGGTGCTGCACTTTCTCCATAAAATCCTTAGCAGACACATTTTGTAAATGTACTCCACTTTTTAAAATGTAATTTACTGCATAAGACAGTGCAGACAAGTCGCTTTCAAATAAAAGATGGAACAAATAAGGAATACTTTGTCGAAATCTGGGATCTTCAGCATATAGTCTTGTAGTCCGATACTCAGAAGCTGGAATCTGTTCCGGACGTTCATCGTATCGTCCTCCTTTTCCTGTAGGAAACAGCTGGGGAAAACATCGAGCTTCCAAGCTCTCCTCCCATACACTCACGGGAGTTCCTTTTGCTTTCTTCATCTGAAACAGATCAATATTGTCTCCCATAACTTCTTTTGAATGAAGAGGATGTATGCTAAAATGTTCATAAATTTCTTCTTCCTTTGACTTGTCCACTTTTTCAATTTGTCCAGTTGGTGTTTCTGTGTCTTCTTGTAAATCTTCTTCTTCTTCTTCTTCTATATAAATTGATTCATACCATTTGTTATTCCTTTTCAAATACAAATTTGCTCTTTGTACTTTCCGTACATCTACCAGCTCCTGCCAAATCTTCTTATTCTTTGTAGGTACACCATTAACCAGAATAATTAATGGCTCAGTTTCCAAAGTATCCGCATCAATAGTTTCCATATTTTTTTTCAAATCCAAGGGCAAATACACCACTCTACCTTTTAAACCTCTCAGTAAATCTGAAGGAGGTAATTTACCAGTTTTGGGCTCCATACGTACTATGGTCTGGAACGGATGAACACATTGAATGAGTATAGACTCATATGTATTTAATTCAGAAAGTTCAGCAGGAATTGCATCCAATTCTAAATTATTATGTACAGCTCTGGTCGGCATTCTATTTTCTTCTAACTTATTATAACAGTATTTACAAATACGCTGAACTTCACCCAATTCAAAACAATTTTCAAGAAATATATATGTGGCAAAATCCTTCCACTTATAATTATCTTCATTTTCACTTTTTCTATAGAGATCAACATACCTGGTTTGTTTTCTATAATGAGTTCTGCGGCAACAAATACAAGTATTATTTGGTCTTTCATTAGAGATTATTGCAAATTTTGTTATGTGATCATTAAATGTCTTACTTACAGAGGGTTCTACATTCTCTTCCACTTCTTTCTCATTTACTGTGTCCTTTTCTGCACTGTTTTGTTCAGGACCAAAGTAACAAAACTGAATTTCATCAACAACCTTCTCTACATCTGATACCGATCCACGGAACAGAGCCCTATTCAATTCATCTAACTTTATTGCTGGACTTTTAGCAAAATACAACCGTCTCACAAACTTTCTCATTTCAGTATGATGAACAGCCAGCATCCTAAAATGATGGAAAACACTATTACACACTTTTCTAGATAGACAAGCCAGAGAATGACCCTGCAAACCAGTATTCTCTCTCACTCTGCATGGATCCAGACTTTGAAGCACCTTAATCTTCTGTTTTACACTTTTTTTACTATATTCTCTTAGAAACTCACGAAATTTATCAATAGATTCCTGACGCACAGTGCAAATACTACTACAATTCCAAGTGTACACTGGGGCTTTAGGACGTCTCCCCATAGCCTCATCCGCCATCACTTGTACCTCATCTCTTGGAACCATTATCTCCTTCTCCATTATGCAACCATTTTTCACTTCGTAAGCACGACCTCTGGTGTCAACTGCATGCAGCAAACTATTACTTTGAAAATAGCTCTCTTCATTAAAAAAAGGTTCACTACTTGAACTATGCATCCATTTTCCTAAAAACACTTTACAAAAGTTTGTTCTGTTCACTACTCTTTTCCTTTTGCTTTGTGATTTCAGTACATTAACCATTTTATCTAATGTACGCATCCTATTCAAAATTAAAATGAATAGTTTCCTTTTTAATTCTAATGCCTTTGCTGCAATGGCTTCAATTTCTTTTTTTCTCTTATAAAACTTAGCCTTTTGCTTATATTTCTTCACATCCTTTATCAAATTGGACATAACTCTTCTCTGAAACATTTTTCTACGTATCTCTTTAAACGCTGTTTTTCTGTTTAAGTTTATCTTTTTAGTTGCAGAAGGTATATTTGCATTAACTAAATGCTCAATTTTTTCCTCTCCTTTTCTATTGAAAACATTTTTTCCAGTACAGACATTTTGTACATTTTTCCTTTTTTTGAATATGTTCTTTAAAAAATCTTTTGTTTGCTTACCAGAAGATTTTTTCTTTTTCCCAACATGAGCATCTCCAACTAACTTAGGTCCTCCAGTTGTCTTCAAATATAGTTTTTTTTTGTGGTCTTTCTTTACTCTGGATTTTGTAGGCATCTTAAATTTTGTTCACTGCTCTTCAGCAATACCTGAAAAAAACTAAAAAAAAATTCCTTTATTTTATTTAAATATATTACTACATTTTGTATGTTCTTTAGAAATCTTAAAATACTATAAACCCCTTTCCTATAAATGAAAATCAAAATAACACCTTCACAAATTAAATTTCTAAAAATAATTCCTGTGTGCACACAAAGTCATGCTTTGAAATTAGGCAGAAAACTGCTTTTTCAGACTAGCACCATGTGTAACCTGGGTGACTGCCTACACTCCAGCAAGGGCAACCAGCCTTAGTGATGCTGTATGTATTTGCATTACTGACTGAAACCTCAAACCCCACTCGCTTGTGAATACTGTGCATGATTCCACAGGGTAAGCAGCTGGGTGTGTGCTAAGAGTCTGCTTCTGCACCAAAAAATGGCTCCCCCTTTCCATCTAATGCAACTGTGAAATCACCAGAGCAATACGCAATAAATCTCTGCCGGTAATTCCTATATGCACACAGAGTCATGTTTTCACATTAGTCACAAAACGAAATTTCTTTTCCATTTTGAAAGCACACTTACTACTCTTTTTTTTGGCAAGTGATAAACACTTTTACAGACTGACACATTATGAATCCACTTTTCAGATTCTTAAAAAAGCACATGTCCAAACTGCTTTTTCAGACCAGCACCATGTGTAACCTGGGTGACTGCCTACACTCCAGCAAGGGCAACCAGCCTTAGTGATGCTGAATGTATTTGCATTACTGACTGAAACCTCAAACCCCACTCGCTTGTGAATACTGTGCATGATTGCACAGGGTAAGCAGCTGGGTGTGTGCTAAGAGTCTGCTTCTGCACCAAAAAATGGCTCCCCCTTTCCATCTAATGCAACTGTGAAATCACCAGAGCAATACGCAATAAATCTCTGCCTGTAATTCCTATATGCACACAGAGTCATGTTTTCACATTAGTCACAAAACGAAATTTCTTTGCCAATTTGAAAGCACACTTACTACTCTTTTTTTTGGCAAGTGATAAACACTTTTACAGTCTGACACATTATGAATCCACTTTTCAGATTCTTAAAAAAGCACATGTCCAAATTGCTTTTTCAGACCAGCACCATGTGTAACCTGGGTGACTGCCTACACTCCAGCAAGGGCAACCAGCCTTAGTGATGCTGAATGTATTTGCATTACTGACTGAAACCTCAAACCCCACTCGCTTGTGAATACTGTGCATGATTCCACAGGGTAAGCAGCTGGGTGTGTGCTAAGAGTCTGCTTCTGCACCAAAAAATGGCTCCCCCTTTCCATCCAATGCAACTGTGAAATCACCAGAGCAATACGCAATAAATCTCTGCCTGTAATTCCTATTTGCACACAGAGTCATGTTTTCACATTAGTCACAAAACGAAATTTCTTTGCCAATTTGAAAGCACACTTACTACTCTTTTTTTTGGCAAGTGATAAACACTTTTACAGACTGACACATTATGAATCCACTTTTCAGATTCTTAAAAAAGCACATGTCCAAACTGCTTTTTCAGACCAGCACCATGTGTAACCTGGTTGACTGCCTACACTCCAGCAAGGGCAACCAGCCTTAGTGATGCTGAATGTATTTCCATTACTGACTGAAACCTCAAACCCCACTCGCTTGTGAATACTGTGCATGATTCCACAGGGTAAGCAGCTGGGTGTGTGCTAAGAGTCTGCTTCTGCACCAAAAAATGGCTCCCCCTTTCCATCTAATGCAACTGTGAAATCACCAGAGCAATACGCAATAAATCTCTGCCTGTAATTCCTATTTGCACACAGAGTCATGTTTTCACATTAGTCACAAAACGAAATTTCTTTGCCATTATGAAAGCACACTTACTACTCTTTTTTTTGGCAAGTGATAAACACTTTTACAGACTGACACATTATGAATCCACTTTTCAGATTCTTAAAAAAGCACATGTCCAAACTGCTTTTTCAGACCAGCACCATGTGTAACTTGGTTGACTGCCTACACTCCAGCAAGGGCAACCAGCCTTAGTGATGCTGAATGTATTTGCATTACTGACTGAAACCTCAAACCCCACTCGCTTGTGAATACTGTGCATGATTCCACAGGGTAAGCAGCTGGGTGTGTGCTAAGAGTCTGCTTCTCCACCAAAAAATGGCTCCCCCTTTCCATCTAATGCAACTGTGAAATCACCAGAGCAATACGCAATAAATCTCTGCCTGTAATTCCTATATGCACACAGAGTCATGTTTTCACATTAGTCACAAAACGAAATTTCTTTGCCATTTTGAAAGCACACTTACTACTCTTTTTTTGGCAAGTGATAAACACTTTTACAGACTGACACATTATGAATCCACTTTTCAGATTCTTAAAAAAGCACATGTCCAAACTGCTTTTTCAGACCAGCACCATGTCTAACCTGGTTGACTGCCTACACTCCAGCAAGGGCAACCAGCCTTAGTGATGCTGAATGTATTTGCATTACTGACTGAAACCTCAAACCCCACTCGCTTGTGAGTACTGTGCATGATTCCACAGGGTAAGCAGCTGGGTGTGTGCTAAGAGTCTGCTTCTCCACCAAAAAATGGCTCCCCCTTTCCATCTAATGCAACTGTGAAATCACCAGAGCAATACGCAATAAATCTCTGCCTGTAATTCCTATATGCACACAGAGTCATGTTTTCACATTAGTCACAAAACGAAATTTCTTTGCCAATTTGAAAGCACACTTACTACTCTTTTTTTTTTGGCAAGTGATAAACACTTTTACAGACTGACACATTATGAATCCACTTTTCAGATTCTTAAAAAACCACATGTCCAAACTGCTTTTTCAGACCAGCACCATGTGTAACCTGGTTGACTGCCTACACTCCAGCAAGGGCAACCAGCCTTAGTGATGCTGAATGTATTTGCATTACTGACTGAAACCTCAAACCCTTAAAGTATTCTTTATTTTTACCAGTACACCTTAATTTATCGTGAAAACATAGTCCATATTATTTTACATGTTCCTCACATTTAAATTTCTCCCAAAACAGAAAATAATAAACACAACTTCAACAAAAGGAATTCCATTTCTATTATTCATTTCTAAATTTACCATATACATACCCTCTCAAACTCTAAACTCACCTTTAAAATTAGTTAGCTGTGAAAGAAATGTGGCACTCAAACAGCAGATTATCAGAGCCAGGATCTCTGTTCTTTACACCTCTCTCCTCTCAGCAGAACCAGATAATGGCAAACTTTCCCTCTCTTTTTCCACACATATACATGTTAATTTCAAATCTCAGTGCTTCCCCCTTTTTTTCAAATGTAATCACACATTTCTATTGGTTGAAAACCAACCCTTTTCCAAAAGTACCCTTCCCCCAACTTGACTTCTGCCTAGTACCCTTTCCCCAACTTGACTTCTGCCTGCTACCATAGCAACAGCTCATGGAACACTGCTGTGTGGAGTTAGGTCAGAAGTTCACCAAACAATGGTTCAATTCCACAGAGCAAGAGTGCTTGACTTTTCAAACCTAACAGCAAATCCATAGTACTGTTCTTTGGTAACACATTTTTCTGTACCAATACAAAACATGCTTCTATTAATTTACACATACAGCCTAGTTTTTATTCTAGAATGGTATGAAACAGCCAATCAGTTCTTTTTTTTATGAAAAAAATATGTATGCCTCCATTTCCAAACTGTCTTTCTTTTCATATTGCCATTCTACTGAAAGACACCTCCTGAGTGCATCCAGTTCTCCTTTGAAGATGTTCACAGTGTGGATTGTAGGGCACAGCTATGTCTTCTGGAGTGAAAAGTATGCAGAGAAAACAGATATGGTGAGAGACCTTGCTTTGCCAAATGTAGACATTAAATGGATTGGTCAGAGAGGGTTAAAGTGGCACCAATTGATGCCATTGGTGAAATCCTTCATGCACATCCAACACCCTGACCTCATAATAGTGCACTGTGGTGGCAATGACCTAGGCACTTTGACTGGGGTAGGTCTGGAAATGCTTATGAAGGACACCTTTGCACAACTGTTTTCACTTTTCCCTAAAACTGCCTTTGTGTTTTCTAACATATGCCAAAGGCAAAAATGGAACTGGTCCAATCATTTCTGTCCGCAGATTGACAAAGCAAGAAAGCACGTCAACAAATCTGTTTCTGCTTTCCTCCGTGACTATGGTATGGGTTCCATTTACCACAACAACTTGCGTTACGACATGCAAGACATTTATAGAGGAGATGGTGTGCACTTCAATGATGAAGGGAACAGAGTCTTCCTCTTGAACCTTAGACTCTGCATCGGTACGTACTTGTAGGTACCACTAAAAAATCACTTCATAAACACAACGGCTCTTTTTAGAGCCCCCTAATATCTAAACACTTAAATCTGCATTTCATTTCATTTTTTATTTTTTTTTTCTACCGTACGCGTACGGTAAGCTTACCGTACGCGTACCCCGCGATTTTTTTTAAAATCAATAAATGTTTTCTTTCTACTTTTCTGTCCTTCTTTGACCCCCTTACAAATGTTAGGGGGTCTGTAACTCTCCTCCTTGCCCCCTTTTCAAGATATCACTCTTTTTTTTTCTGAGTGAAACACACGAAATGGCGGCCGCCGCTTCCTGGTTTCGACCGATTCGAATGTTTACTAAGATCTAAGAGCCAATCAGAATCGCGCTCGCGCACGCCACCGTACGCGTACGGTAAGCGTACCGTAAGCGCACCGTAAGCTGGCTCAGATATATATATTGATTTAAAGGCTATTTTCTCAGAATCTATTGAACAGATTTACACCAAACCTACAAAAGGCACTTCCTTGACCTGAGGACTACCTCTCTGCCAAATTTCAAGTAATTCTGTTCAGCCGTTCGGGCTGTAGCTGTGTCTAAAGGTCCTATGGAAAAATGCATGGGAAAAACGCGTTTTGGGACCCCCCTTTTATCTCAGCCCCCGCTTGACGAATCCCCCCGAGACTTTCAGGGTAGGAGCGGAGCGTAGCGCCCCACCTATTTTGAAAAATTCGCGAGGATTCGTCAGCCGGCGCAAAAGGTATTCCAAATAGAATGTTGCGGATTTCCTATGGAAACGTGGTCCTAACTATAACTACCTACTGGCGACTGCCAGTAGGTAATATATATATCTATATATATATATATATATATATATATATATATATATATATATATATATATATATATAATCTACTGGTGGTCACCAGTAGGTAGTTATAGTTAGGACCTATTTTCCATAGGAAATCCGCACCATCCTATTTGGAATAACTTTGGCTCCCGTTGACGAATCATTGCAAATTTTCAAAACTTTTGGCCAGCTCCGGGCCGCTCCTATCCTGAAAGTTTTGGGATGATTCATGTAGCGGGGACTGAGAAAAAAGGGGGGTTCCAACACATGTTTTCACATGCAATTTCCCATAGGACCTTTAGCCGCAGCTACAGCCCGAACTGCTGAACGGAATTACACCAAATTTGGCAGAAAGGTAGACCTTGGTTCAGAGTCGTGCCTTTTGCTTAAATGGTGTAAATCCATTCAGTAGTTCCTGAGAAAATCAAAATCAAAATCACATATATATCTGGGCGGAGCCTAACCACACATCTCATCGTGAGATCTGATTGGCTGTCAGTACTTCATCCAAGAAGTGTTGGCAGCCATCTTGGGACTAATATACATGATAGCACCTCATTAAAAAGCATTGCAGTTAATAGAAGGTTTTAAGACTTTAGTTACATTATAAATCATTTGTTGATGATACCATACTCATTTTAGGAATTGTGGCATGTTCTAAGGTGATTTTACCATGTGAAAAAGCCTTCTGCTGTGATATCATGAATCATGTTTGAGAGAAAACTATTTTCTCATGCTTTTCCCACAGAGATTTGGAATGTGATCTGTAAGCTAAACTGAGAGCATATTTTCTGTAAATACACATTATCTTTCTCAGTCATGTGAGAATGAAGTCTGACATTCTCAGTAAAACATGTACATCCAACAAGGGCAGAGAATGTCAGTTGATTCCTTTGTGTTCTACTGCAGCTTCCCAGAGTGTTCTAAAGAACAACTAGAGTGCTAACAGTCCTACTTATGACAAACGTATTGCACACCTGAAGCCATCTTGATTGGAATAAAGTGGTAACTCTTAAAACATTTAATTTAAAAAGGAACAAAATGAGGGAGTTCTTTTTACCATAGAAAGTATGATTAGTGCTGCAGAAAGAAAAATTAGGGCACATTTTGAGTGACTTCTCAAATCCTCTTCTATTTCATTAAAAAATTCTGACATGCAGACTGAAACATGCACTTTCAATACCATCAGCAGACTTCCCTGGTGAGTAGTATCTTTACTACAGTGATCTAATGAGCAACTAGAGTGCTAACATTCTGAATTTATGGCAAATTCGTGACATATCTGAATAGCTTCTTGATGGAATCAAAGTAAAAAACGGAAAGCATTTCCTACTGAGGAGACTGCAGTAAATGAGGAAAATAGGAAAGTTCATAACAAATAAATCTCCCAAGATGGCCACCAGAGATAAAAGAGCCCAAATGCAGCACAAACATCACCCAGATGTTGCCCAATGACAGAAGTGTGCAAAACACTTATTTTTTGTGTTTTTGCAGTTTTATATAGTGCAGACTTGTCAGGTATTGGAGTGCTTTACATGAGCATTGGTTACATCACACAAGATCAAATTCATTTTGGTTGTAGACATGGGGAGATTAAGTGATTTGACCAGAATCACAGAATGTTGAGCTGAAGCAGAAACTCCAACCTGGTTCCCCAGTTGCAAAGTCTGCACCTCTGGAAGTAACACCACATCCTCTCCCCTAAGTGCAACATTTAATCAAGTGGTCAACTGGATAAAAAAACATAAAGATAACAAATAATTAGTGCTTTGTCGCTATTTGAAAACTCAGAAAATATGTCCTTATTTTAGTTTTTTAGAGCACTAACCATAATTTTGATGCAAATAAGACCCTCTCATACATGTAATTTCTAAAGGAAATGCTCTAGGTATTAAAGTTTTGATTACATCAAGATGACGTCAGGCATTCCACACTTTTGTAATAAATATATAGAATGTTAGCAATCTAGTTGTTCATTAGGATACTGTTGAGAGGCAGAGGCCAGGGGCACGGACTCTGAAAATTGAAGGCAGGTAGAAGGGTGCAGAGGCAACAATTTGACCACACTGGGCAGGCAGGAAGGGCAGTGGCAGCACAACAGACTATGGGAGGCAGTGGAAAGGGGGCAGGGGCAACAAACCAACAATACAGGTCTGGCAAGAGAGGCTGTGGCAATATAATAGACCATTGTGGGCAGAAGGAAGAGGCGGTGGTAGTACAACCATACATGCCAACAGACCTGATTCAGCCAGGAAACGTCCAATGTTTTTAAGCTCAAATGGGCTTTATTTGATCTGTCTCCTGTCTACAATCTCCTCTTTTTCAATGTAACTCAAAGGGGAAAATCAATACCCCAGTTTGTTTTCAAAATCTCCCTCTTACCAAGTTCAAAATGTTTGCACGTATGGTACATTGGATCAAGGAAGGCAAGAATTGGGGTAGGGACATGGACTCTGATAACAGAGGACAGGAGGGACATGGAGAGGTGCACCAAACTGGGCATGTGGGATGGGAGTACAGCACAACAATCCATAGAAAGCAATAGGGAGGGGACTGGACCATGCACATGGACAACAGAGAACAGAGGGGAAAGAGGCAATGTTAGCTAGCTGACCATAATGGAGAGACAGGAGAGAAAGCTGCAGCATAACAGACCAATTGAACAGACAAGCCAGGAGGGAGGGAATAGGGGTCTGCACATGGAAACAGAGGGCTGTGGGCAAGGGGGCAGGGCAGGAGCAGCAAGATGACCATGGAGGTCAGGCAGGATGGGCACTAGAAACAAGACACACCATGGAGAGCAACAGTGAGACTGTGATGACATGCACACAGACCATGGAGGGAAGGTGGGAGGGGGTCAGGGGCAGCTAGGGGACACCACAGTAAAGGTGGGAGGGGCCGTGGCAGCACAGAAGACAATGCATGGCAAGTGGGAGGGTTAGTGGCAGCACAATGGCTATGATAGGCAAGAAGGAGGGTGCAGGGGCATGCACAAAGGACCGTGGGGGATAAAAGGGAGGATCAGGACCTGGGCACAGACAAGAGAGTTCAGGGGAAGGGGGCTCACAACAGACCGCGTGGGGAAAGCAGGAGGAGCAGCTGCAGCACAACAGACCAGGGAGGGCAGAAGGGTGTGGCAGTAAAATGGACCATGGAGGACAGGAGGAAGGGGACAGGGTCATGGCATGTGGACAGGCAGGGTGGAGGTGGCAGGGACAGGTTACAGTCATGAGACAATGCTAGGCAGGTGGGAGTGGCAGCTCAACAGAACACTCAGAGTAGATAGGAGTGGCAGGTCCATGGAACATGGTGGGCAAAAAGGATTGAGCAGGGGCATGCACAAAGATATCGGAGGGCAGGGGGAAGAAGAATAGGGGCAGCGAGCAAAGCACAGAGGCTAGGCAGGAGGTCAATGATGGGGCATAGAATTGGGCAATGGAGGGCAGGAGGAGTGGACTGGTACATCATGCTAAATGGAGGGCAGTGGCAGCACATCAGACCATGCATGGCAGGAGGGAGGAGGCTAGTCCATGGATTCAGACAACAGAGGATAGGGAGGAGGTGGATGGGGCAGCAAGCTAACTGTTCAGAGAAGGTGGGTATTAGGAACTTTATTGTTTTTAAAATGTGTGTCTGTGTGAACTCCTTAAAATATGAACAAGTATGCAGCATATTCTCACTTTTATTCAGGAAGAAGAGGACGTTTGTGACTGTGACTCCGAGCTCACTTGGCAGAAACACCCCCTGACCCTCCACCCCATCGCAAAATGTAATGCCCGTGGAAAGGGTAGGTGAACGCATTGTTATATAGAATATAGTCCTGAGAGCATGATTGAAAATGAAAAATTGATATAGTGTATGTTATAAACTTTGCACCAAAAAGTGTGATATAAGATGAACCGGGGCATGAAATATGCAATACATTGTGCGCAATGACAGATTCATTGGAGAGCGCGAGATAGCAAAGGCACTAGCGCGTGCTATGCGATATGCACCTTGGACTGCAATATGCACAGGGCAGTGTTGTGTAACCTAACTAGTCTCTAAAGTTGTAATATAAAATATGTGCTGGGGAGTGTGACGCCGCATATGCACTTTGACAAAGATATGGATCCCAGATTGTAATATGTATGGCATAGCGCTGTGCGTTATATCATAGGCATCGAGGAAGGCACGTTAGATGGGGCAATATAACCCGTGCGAAGGCAAGTGTGGCATGATATATTCATGGGGTGGTGTTACAGTGCACATGGGCTAGAGAGTGTCATAGCATACGCACTAGCTGGTGGAATACAACACAGAGGTGCCGATCACGATCCGGTAAAAAAATTCCCCGTACGACTCGTATCCGGTCTTTTTACCGTACGAATCGTACAAGTGCCGTTCAAACTGCCAATTACGATTCGCAGTCCATACGAATCACATTGTGAATTATTCCCCACACGTCCTCGGGTCGGAAAATGTGTCCGACACGTCCACGGACGATTTACCGTACAAGTGTGAAAAGTGAAGTCCGACCGCGGAATTACGATCCATCCCGTGCGTCCGATGTTACAACCGTATGGAAAAAACACCGTCCGCACCGAACTCCCATAGCAACCATGGAGACATGTGCCCGCATACGCTCCGAACACCCCCCCCAGCCCCCGTATGTACGCGCTGACCCCCCCCAGCCCCCGTACGTTTGAGTCGAACCCCCCCCAGCCCCCGTACGTTCGAGTCGTACCCCCACCCGTATATGTACGGTGCGTACCGCGCTGGGGGTACGCACCGTACATACACGGGTGGGGGTACGACTCGAACGTACACAGGTGTACATACACGGGGGGTTCGACACGTACACGGGTGTACATACACGGGGGGCTTCGACACGTACACAGGTGTACATACACGCGGGGGTTCGACACGTACACGGGTGTACATACACGGGGGGGTTCGACACATACATGGGTGTACATACACGAGGGGGTTTGACACGTACACGGGTGCACATACACGGGGGGTTCAACACGTACACGGGTGTACATACATGGGGGTCCAACACGTACACGGGTGTACATACACGGGGGGTTCGACACGTACACAGGTGTACATACACGGGGGTTCGACATGTATGTACGGGGGCTGGGGGGGGTCGGCGCGTACCGGGCCACCTACTCTGGTCGTTTCGCGCCGTACTTCGCTTTTCCGGCACTTTTTGGGTGCCGTGAAAATATTGCCGTCCGGACTGCTGTCGGTTCGAATCGTACTTCCTGGGTCGTGAAACGCTGCCTGACAGCGTCCCGACGTCACGTCGCAGCATTCCCGGATCACATTCGTACGTATATTTTCGTCGGTCGGTGTTTTTTACGATTCATACGGAAATGGTGTTTCCGTGCGAATCGTAATTCCATGTTTGTAAAGTTTTACAACCGGGTACGAGTCGGACGGAGAAAACGCTCCGACCGACGGTTCGTACCCGGTTTTTACCGGATCGTAATCGGCACCAGAGTTGTGTGGCACTCGGAGGGCACTGGTGGGTGTAACACAGCATTGGGCTCAGCCAGGAGCGTGCTGTGACTCTCAAGTGAGGTTCGTCTCCTTTCCAGAGAGTAAAATAAAAAGTATTACACATCCGGCGGTGGATGTGTGTTTTATTAACCGTGAGGGGGGTTTCTTGCATAGTTTTGGTAGAATTTTTGTCGAGTCCCCTTTGAATGGCTTGGTGTGCGTGTGTATTAAGTGTGCCCGTCAATAGCTACCCATGTTTGTATAAATAAACGACAAGGGTGTCTACTTGGAGAGTAGCCACCGGCGGTGGTGCCGGTATTAGGCAGGGTAGGGCGTCAGACACGTCAGAGCTTCACTAGCGGTGTAAATACATTCCACGTGGATTCATTGTATGTATAGTCACCTTTTAATGAATATCACGCAAATCGTCATGGTGATAGGTACATACAGTTTGTCCAGCATGTCCTTGGTGTTTTTCTATAAATATATATATATTTTTTTAAATAATAAAAAACAAAGGCCGGCCCAGGGGGATGGGGTCCCCGGGGCCATAAGTGGCCTGAGGAGGGGGGCAACGCAGCCCCCCTCCTAAAGAATTAAAAAAAGAAAAAGGCCATTCCCCGGGGGTTGGGGTCCCTGGGGCAGATTAAGGCCTTGGGAGGGAGGCCACGCGGCCCCCTTCCAAATTGTCTTTTTCTCTAAAATAAATTAGGGGGCAGGCCCTGGGGGATGGGGTCCCCAGGGCCAATAAATTAGAAAAAGAAGGGGGGCCATACAGCCCCCTTCATAAACAAATTAAATAAATAAAAGACCGGCATCACGCCGGAGGCCACGCCCCCTCCTTGCGGCACTCTGCAAACGCGCCCCCTGGCCAGTTGTAAGTTGGGGAATCCTGAGGAACCCTGGGGGCCAACTAGCCCACCAGGTGCTTCCAGTAAGCACCACTGCTCTGCGATGCAGAGAGGTGGTGCAGGCCCTGCCCCGTTTTACACCTCTCTGCAATGGCACTTACCGTATGTACCTAGTGGGCTATTTTGCCCCTAGGGACCCTCAGGATTCAAGGGGACTTAATCTCCCAACTTAAAACGGCCACAGGGTGTGTTTACACAGTGGGGAAGGGAGGGGACGGGGCCTGATGTGACGTGTGCAAACACGCCCTATGGCGCGTTTTAAGTTGGGGAAATAATTCCCCTTCAATCCTGAGGGCCCCTGGTGGCTAACTAGCCCACCAGGTGCTTACAGTAAGCGCCACTAAGCTGCGTTGCAGAGAGGTGGTCCAGGCCGTGCCACTTTTTACACCTCTCTGCAACGCAGCTCTGTGGCGCTTACTGGATGTACCTAGTGGGCTAGTTGGACCCTAGTGACCCTCAGGATTCAAATTAACTTAACCTCCCAACTAAAAATGGCCACAGGGCGTGTTTACACAGTGGTAAAGGGAGGGGACGGGGCCTGAGTTAACGTGTGCAAACACGCACTGTGGCGTGTTTTAAGTTGGGGAAATAATTCACCTTCAATCCTGAGGGACCCTGGGGCCAACTAGCCCACCTGTGCTTTCAGTAAGCGCCACTGCGCTGCATTGCAGAGAGGTGGTCTAGGCCGTGCCCCTTTTTACATCTGTCTGCAATGCAGCTCTGTGGTGCTTACTGGAGGTACCTAGTGGTCTAGTTGGACCCTAGGGACCCTCAGGATTCAAGGGGACTTAATCTCCCAACCTTAAACGGCCACAGGGCGTGTTTACACAGTGGGGAAGGGAGGGGACGGGGCCTGAGGTGACGTGTGCAAACACGGCCTGTGGCGTGTTTTAAGAGGTAGTTTTAATCCCCATGCCCTATTGTGTACTAGGGGCTTACAGAGGAGGTCATGCTAATCACAGGGGGACCCCAACGCAGAGTGTTCCCTAGTGTATGTAGGTGTTTTCCCTGTATTCTGAGTGTCTTTTAACATAGCACTGGCTCTAGGACTGGTTAGTCAGACTCAGTTACCACCAGTATCCATCTGAAAAAGTTGAGGGTACAGGATGATTTTGCAACAAGGCTTCTTTCTGCTCTTCTGTTTGTTCTTTCTGCACGTTATCCTTCTTCCTGCACTTTTCTTCGTCTTTGAGGACTTCTGTTGCTTATTTGTGACTCGGTAAAACCGAGTCACAAGAAAACAGAAAAACAAACGCGTAAAACAAGAAAAGGGGGCAGGGTAGAAACACCCTGACCCCCTCGACCTGCTTAGGGGGTCCCACAAGGACCCCCAGCGCCAAAAAAAGCTTTTTTTGTAAAATAAATCGGCAGAAGTCACAGAGGATCCATGGATCCTGCCACAAAAATTATTATTATTATTTAGCCCTCGGGTGGGCCAAGTCCTGGGGGCATGCTATAATATGTTATGTTATATTATTATTTGTGGGGGCCCAGGGGGGCCCCCGGGGACCGCCACCCCCCTGGGGCTTTCCTTGAATATTTGCAGGGGGGCACACGCCCCCCGGCAGCCCCGGGGACAGCCAACCCCAGGGCTTGATTTTTTTTGTAAATAACCTGTGTGGGGAGGTTCGAGCCCCTCCACATGCCCCAGGGACCACCACCTTCCCAGGGCACTACATTTTGGGGTCCGTTACAGAACTCAGAGCACCGGGGGCCACCACCTCCC
Source organism: Triturus cristatus (assembly GCF_964204655.1). Lineage (NCBI taxonomy): Eukaryota > Metazoa > Chordata > Amphibia > Caudata > Salamandridae > Triturus > Triturus cristatus. The sequence goes on from NC_140582.1 coordinate 243,666,009, forward strand.
CGGGGCTTTGCCAATGTTGGGAGGGGGGCACGAGGCCCCCCTCCAAGAGCCCTTGATGGCCCTGGGGACTGCCACCCCCAGGGCCGGCTCCTGCAGTTTGCAATGACAGGGCAGGAGTCGTGCGGCTCCCACCCTGTCATTGCAAACTGCTTTGCTTCGTTGAAGCGAGAGCAGGGAAACCTGCTTTCGTTTTAATGAAGCAAAGCAGATTGCTTTTCCACATGGGGAGCTGCATGTCAGCGGCTCCCCATGTGGAAAAGCAATGCTGGCTCCTGCAGGACGCGGGGAGACGGCGGGACCGTGGGGGCATTGGGGCTCCCACCACGGTCCCCAATGGATAGGGCCTGCCCCGGGGGATGGGGTCCCCGGGGCCAATAGAGCCCTCAGGAGGGGGGCCACGCAGCCCCCCTCCACATAAAAAAGGAAAAAAAAATGTGCCCATGCCTCGGGGAATGGGGTCCCCGGGGCTGGAATTGGCCATGGGAGGGGGGTCCACGTGGCCCCCTTCCCGTTCAGTTTTTTTTAAAAAAAGGGGTCAGGCCCTGGGGGATGGGGTCCCCAGGGCCTAAAAAAAGGTAAAAGAAGGGGGCCACACAGCCCCCATCTAAAAAAAAAAAAAAACACGATCGTGCCAGTGGCCCCGCCCCCTCCCAGCAACACTCTGCAAATGCGCCCTGTGGCACGTTTTAAATTGGGGAATTAATTGCCCTTCAATACTGGGGGTCCCTGGGGGCCAACTAACCCACCTGAGGGATTAAAAGGTAGATTTCCCTATATAAGGAGTATCAGACCTATATTATGTTAGCATGATGCATCTATACGTACACTCTTTTGTTTTATATATATACTTTCTGCTTGGAGGAAACTTATTTATTTCCTCCTTGTACATCTACTGCTAAAGGAGTAGGCCGAGAACCATACAGACGCCATTTTCTTTCTGTTTGCTTGAGCACAGGCCGTGATCACGCGTTGATCACATGCAGTTGTCAGGTCCCAGCTCATCTGAGTTACTGGTAGCAGCTGAAGGTAGGCTGTTCACTCCTCGGTTCTGAGACTCAAGGTCGCATCTGGCTTTGGGGATGATAAGCGCATTCCTGGAGGTGCCGTGTCTACACTCCCAGGCACCAAGACGAAAGGGAGTCACCCCTCGTGACCTCATCATTAATAGATAGTCAAGCCTTTGTACTGATTTGATGTGTGCCATATATGGTCTTTTCCTGGAGCTCCAGGGCCAACTGGTGTTTTTCCATTTACAGTGATTGTATGTGTTGAACCGAAAAGTATATAACCTCATGTTTGAATACGAGCCAACAGTCTTCTCGGCGCACCTGATGGGTGACACTTCACCGGAGTCCTACGGGCGTAACCCAGGAGCTGACCGTGTTGGTCTTCAGGAGTTGGCAGTGGAGAACACGCTATTGTACCTGTGTGCACCAGGTGAGTAGAATTGTTTTGATGTTCTTGGAATGCACTGTTGAGCAGTGCTTTGCTTTTGCATCAGTTAACTGTGTAAGTTTTTGGGTGGTCAGTGTACCATGGAGAATCTTGGGGGTCTGACGGGCAGCATTGTGGTGGCTGCACGTGTAGATGCTCCACGGACCTTTTTGTGAATAATAGAGACGCTGATCGAACACCCGGTGTGGCACGTGTGGTGCGCGCCCGGCCAGACTGCTCTCGGAAAGGCCTGTGGCTGTACCTGGGTAGCCTTGGGAACACATCTGAAGCGGTGCTAATGAAGCGGGCTCAGTCAGAATAGTCCCAAGAGTGAACCAGGAAGGCTGCGGGATGGTCTGTAGGTTGGTCTGTGGTTATACCTGTCTGACGGTCTCTTGGTAGTCTTTAGACTGCTTGGTTTTTGGTATCTGTTGGTCTTGGATCTGAATTTGATTGATTCTCCACGAACAGGAGTCGACGGGTTCTGTTCTTTGTCTGAAAAGACGTCATCTTCCAATATCTTTATAAGTATATATATATTATTGTCTTGTGTATGTTTGAATGAGTGTGAGGTTGTATGTTTGTGAATGTTTGAACATGGCCATGTTTGGAAGTTTATTTGTAGGATTGAGTGAGGAACGCATAACGACAATAACCATGCCGTGTTTTAGCAAATTGAATTGTTTTAGATGTTGTTGCCGCCCTAATGATACGCGTTTGGCGGAAAGTCAACCTGCCCCGCCTGAGGGCAGCCCAAGTTATGATATGTATGTAAAGCATGGTAATACACCTCTCTTGTTTAATACACTATGGCATAAATATACTAAAGACAACGTGGAATTACAATGGCCCTTAACCGGGTCTTTTGATGAGAAAAAGATTAATTTTCTGCAGGATCGATTATTCTCTAAATGTAGTCGACAGTCAATGTTTGACTCCCTAAACATGTGGCAGAAGGAAGCAAAGCGTAGACGTATGCGGGAGGAGAAAGTATATAGGATGAAAGGAAATCAGACGATTACGCAGAAGGCTATAGCTTACGATAAAGCACGAACGGAACAAGAGATTGATTGTGCAGACAGACAATTTAGATTGCAAGTGGATAGTGCAAGAAGAAGTGTATAAAAATGTGGATGTTTTATTAAATTATCGAGGACGGATGCATTAAAGGTGTCCCTCATGGGACACTCAGCATCCTATGCGAGAAGTTCATCCTATCCTTCATCCTGAAATACCGGAACTAAAGGGTGGCCATGGCGTGGTGACTAGACCTCGTGTAGAGGCTCGAGTGCAGGAGCAATGGGTTTACACACCTTGGAAGAGGAGTGAAGTCCTCTCGCTAAAATCACAATTGCCCGACCCTCGTAAGAATCCCACGGCTTATTATAAAGAACTCATGGAAGCGGCCTCTTTGGCCGTCATGACCTTAGCTGACTTGGAGCTATTTTTTGCATTGTTAGTTCCCGTTGACGTATGGCATCAGGTGCATGATCAGGACCATGCTCAAGAATGAGGCGGAACATGGGATCAGATAAAAGATTGGGATAAGGATCGTAAGCCTTGGGATAAGCCGAGACCTGAAGTATTGGCATTACCTGGCCGAATTATCACTTAAATGCATTCCTTAATTCCGCCTCGTAAGGTGGACTGGGACAAATTGACCGCATGTAAACAGAAGAAAGATGAAAGCGTTTCTGATTTTTTCACTAGATTCAAGGGCATATTAATTGATTTTAGTGGACAGGATTTATCGTTGGAAGATGGTATACGATTATTTGTTAATCGTTTTGTGACCAATTTGTTACCAGAAGTCTCTGCACGGCTACAAGCCGCTGAAAGTACCTGGACCACTTCCACGCCCTCGGTAATATTGAGTATGGCCCAATATTATGAACCTAGAGAAAATGAGAGTAAGGATAAGAGTGGAGCCGAGTAGCGGCACGGGTAAGGTCAGAGCACGGCAGAAGGGAGGTGGGAACCTTCCTTCGTAGAATGAAGGGGCGGTAAGCCAAACCAACCGAACGGGTGTGTAGGGTTACAATCTGGTCAGAGTCAGTAGGATCTCGTGTGCGGGATCGGCGTGTTCTCCAGTGTGAGAAGGTTCCCACCTCCCTTTTGCCGTGCTCTGACCTTACCCATGCCGCTACTCGGCTCCACTCTTTTGCCACACATCACAAACAGCCCTGAAGAGTCATTACGCTACTCGTTGTGACGAAACACGTGTCGGCTGATTTGTTTTCAGTGTGTATTGGTCCGAATTTACATATATAAAGAAAATTTGCTTACGATACACCTGATGCCGACCTTTATAATTTCAAAAAACATGAGATTTTGATATCTGTTTGATCTACATTGGGCATACCCAAAGCGTTACCCTAACACGTGTGCACAGGACTTCATTTTTAGCTATTGGGGGGGTCTTGACCCACTCAGATGCAGGGGTTATTTCCTTGGGTTTGTTTCCCCTGACCTGTCAGCACCGTAACTAACCCTTTTCTAGATACACCCACGTCGCACACGCCTGAGCGCCAATCTTCCTCAAAACCAACGAAACCCTCCATCATTGTTACTACCATTTTTAATATGTCTGTACCTCGTACTCAGTGTGATGTTCGTGCATTTCTCGGCATAACTTCTTACTGTTGCCAATGGATCCCTAATTTTTCCTTTCTTACTAAACCTCTTCTGTACTTAACCACTAAAGATGTGGTAAGCGAACTGCACACAATCTTCATATTTCAGGACTGCACGTTTATGTCAAAGCCTGACTCATATAATCAAAGCATAAGCAAAGACTGGCTTCTAATGCTACTAAAACTTCACAACATGACCGGTTTTAAAACAGGTATATGTCAGCAAATACACGATGTTACCAAATGCTTCTCTCACAATCCTTACCCAAATGCACACAGACTCACAGTGTGATTTTAGACAAGCAACACTATCCTAGGAGTTTACCAAAACTCATTCACTACTCTGGAAGAGTTAATGGTACTACACACAATCTACATATTTAAGTACACCACATCAGTGTCAAAGCATCACTCATTTAATCAACGCATAAGCAAAGACTGGATTCTAATCCTACTAAAACTTCACAACATGACACGTTTTAAAACAGTTATCTATCAGCAAATACATGATGTTACCAAATGCTTCTCTCACAGTGATCCCAAATACACACTAACTCACAGTGTGATTCTAGACAAGCACCACTATCCCTATGAGTTTACCAAAACTCATTCACTACAGTGCAAGTGGTAAGGGAACTGCACACAATCTACATATTTCACAACTGCAATTTACTGTCAATGCCTGACTCATATAATGAAAGCATAAGCCATAACTGTCTTCTAATGCTACTAAAACTTGACAACATAACATGTTTTACAATACTTATCTGTCAGCAAATACACAATGTTACCAAACACTTCTCTCACAGTGGTTCCCAAATGCACACAGACTCACAGTGTGATTCTAGACAAACAACACTATCCCTAGGAGTTTAACAAAACTCGTTCACTACAGTGGAAGTGGTAAAGGAACTGCATACAATCTACATATTTCACACTTTAATGTCAATGCCTGACTCATTTAATCAACGCATACGCAAAGACTGGCTTCTAATGCTACTAAAACTTGACAACATGACAGGTTTTAAAACAGTTATCTGTCAGTGAATACACGATCTTACCAAATGCTTCTCTCACAATCCTTACCCAAATGCACACAGACTCACAGTGTGATTTTAGACAATCAACACTATCCTAGGACTTTACCAAAACTCATTCACTACTGTGGAAGGGGTAAGGGGACTGCACACAATCTACATATTTAAGTACAGCACATCAGTGTCAAGGCATGACTTATTTAATCAACATATAAGCAAAGACTGGATTCTAATGCTACTAAAACTTCACAACATGACAGATTTTAAAACAGTTATCTGTCAACAATTACATGATGTTACCAAATGATTCTCTCACACTGATCCCAAATACACACTAACTCACAGTGTGATTCTAGACAAGCACCACTATCCCTATGAGTTTACTAAAACTCATTCACTACTCTGGAAGAGTTAATGGTACTGCACACAAGCTACATATTTCAGGACTGCACTTTTGTGTCAAAGCCTGACTCATTTAATCAAAGCATAAACAAAGACTGGCTTCTAATGCTACTAAAACTTGACAACATGACCGGTTTTAAAACAGTTATCTGTCAGCAAATACACAATATTACCAAATGCTTCTCTCACAATCCTTACCCAAATGCACACAGACTCACAGTGTGATTTTAGACAATTAACACTATCCTAGGAGTTTACCAAAACTCATTCACTAGTCTAGAAGAGTTAATGGTACTGAACACAATCTACATATTTAAGTATAGCACATCAGTGTCAAAGCATGACTCATTTAATCAACGCTTAAGCGAAGACTGGATTCTAATGCTACTAAAACTTCACAACATGACAGGTTTTAAAAATGTTATCTGTAAGCAAATACATGATATCACCAAATGCTTCTCTCACACTGATCCCAAATACACACTAACTCACAGTGTGATTCTAGACATGCACCACTATCCCTAGGAGTTTACCAAAACGCATTCACTACAGTGCAACTGGTAAGGGAACTGCACACAATCTACATATTTCAGGACTGCACTTTTCTGTCAAAGCCTGACTCATTTAATCAAATCATAAGCCATAACTGTCTTCTAATGCTACTAAAACTTCACAACATGACAAGTTAAAACAGCTATCTGTCAGCAAATACACGATGTCACCAAATGCTTCTCTCACAGTGCTTCCCAAATGCACACAGACTCACTGTGTGATTCTAGACAAACAACACTATCCCTTGCACAATATCAAAACACATTTCTTCATCTAGAAGTAGTACTACATTTTAGTATAGAAACATAGCATAACTCATTTCACAAATTCATAAACAATGACTGGTTTCTAATTCTACCAAAATATAAAAACTGCACAGTTATCTGTTTACAAACACATGAAAAACACAAATGCTTATCACAGAATGGTTTCTACATGCACACACATTGTAGAGAAAAAAAGTACTCCCTACACTTTAGCTGGAAAAATACATTAGTCTGATTAAAATCAAAATAGTCTACATACATCCCCTCACAATTAAATAACTCATCTTTCAAGTTCTTTTGTAGATTAAGAAGTATATAAATCACTCACCATATTTTCTTTTACAGAATCTCTGCACTGTGCATCTCTCAGCAAAAGCAAAGAATGAAAATGTTTCCCTTTCATTTTCCACACATATACATGTAAACATGAAATCACAATCCTTCGCACATAAACTCAAAAGCAAACACACATTTCTATTGGTTAAACATTTCAACCCTTTCCAACTGAACAGTAGCAGTCCGTGCAGGGAGTGACGGTGGGGCAGTGAGGCGGGGCGGGGGAGGGGCAGGGTGGGCAAATGTAAACACCGGAATATGGACGAACGGAGGTAAGTACACATTTAAATAAGTAAAACGAATTTCGTTGCGCGCGCTGCATCGCATTTTGCGATGCAGTGAGCGCAAAGGATTTCGTTTTGTTTATTTAAATGTGTACTTACCTCCATTCATCCATATTCCGGTGTTTACATTTGCCCACCCTGCCCCTCCCCCGCCCCGCCTCACTGCCCCACCGTCACTCCCTTCACGGACCGCTACTGCAACTGAAATACATTTCAACCCTTCCCCCAATCTGCCTTCTGCCTGTTACCTTAGAAACAGGTCATGGAACACTGCACTGAGCTCACAGGTCACAAGTTCAGCACACAATGTTCCTACACAAGACAGGAAGTGTGCTTGACTTTCAACATATCAGCTTATCATATATTATGTTCCTTACAATCTGTTTTTGTTAACCAATAACAATCATACCTTTAAAAAACAGAAATATACACCCTACCTTTCAGTGTAGAAAGTTGTCATACAACCAATGATTTCTTGTCGTTTTTCAAAAAACGTTGCCGTGGATCCGCGCACCCACCGCAAGAGGATCCGTGCATCCAACGCGAAAGGATGCACGCACCATGTGCTCATTTCGCCGTTTTTTTTTTTTAAAAAGGGGGGCCCCAGGGGGTCCTTCTGGGACCCCCTAAGCACCTCTAGAGGGTCAGAGTATTTCCACTCTGCCCCCTTTATATGTTTTACACACTTATTCCCCTTGCATCTTCAGCCTCGCTTCTACCGAGGCAGAAAATGGCCGCCAACAGTTCCTGGTTTCGAATGTAGAAAGACATTCGACAGCCAATTAGCATTCAGCGCGTGATCGGGAAGGTGCGCGCTAGGTTCAGGGAGGGTGCGCGCTTGGTTCGGGGAGGGTGCGCATACGGTGCGGGTACGGTCCGCGGATCCTCCGCAGCCATAGATATCACTAACTTTTTTACCCTAATTTTCTCAGGAACTACTGAACAGATTCACACTTATTCCCCTTGCATCTTCAGCCTCGCTTCTACCGAGGCAGAAAATGGCCGCCAACAGTTCCTGGTTTCGAATGTAGAAAGACATTCGACAGCCAATTAGCATTCAGCGCGTGATCGGGAAGGTGCGCGCTAGGTTCAGGGAGGGTGCGCGCTTGGTTCGGGGAGGGTGCGCATACGGTGCGGGTACGGTCCGCGGATCCTCCGCAGCCATAGATATCACTAACTTTTTTACCCTAATTTTCTCAGGAACTACTGAACAGATTCACACTTATTCCCCTTGCATCTTCAGCCTCGCTTCTACCGAGGCAGAAAATGGCCGCCAACAGTTCCTGGTTTCGAATGTAGAAAGACATTCGACAGCCAATTAGCATTCAGCGCGTGATCGGGAAGGTGCGCGCTAGGTTCAGGGAGGGTGCGCACTTGGTTCGGGGAGGGTGCGCATACGGTGCGGGTACGGTCCGCGGATCCTCCGCAGCCATAGATATCACTAACTTTTTTACCCTAATTTTCTCAGGAACTACTGAACAGATTCACACCATATATGCACAAGGCATGAGTCCGAACTGAGGACTACCTCTTTGCCAAATTTGGTGTCATTCCGTTCAGCGGTTCGGGCTGTAGCTGCAACAACAGATCCTATGGGAAATTGCATGGGGAAAACGCGTTTTGGGACCCCCCTTTTTTTCGGCCCCCGCTTGACGGATCACCGCAAAACTTTCAGGGTCGGAGCGGAGCGGAGCTGGCCAAAGGTTTGGAAAATTTTGCGAGGATTCGTCTAACAGCGCCAACGTTATTCCAAATAGAATGTTGCGGATTTCATATGGAAAATAGGTCCTAACTATAACTATCTACTGGCGACCTCCAGTAGATAATACATACATACATATATAAACATATATATAATCTGCATATCTATATAAATACAAATATAAATGCATGCATACATATACATATACATATATGCATACATATGCATGTTATGTACATGAAAGTTTGAAAAACACTAATACAAGCAAAGCTAAAAAGCCACCTAATTACAAACAGAATTGCTTTAACTTAAACAAGGGCAAGACCTATTGCATTTTCATTGCTTGTTTACTTGGTTCCATCAAGAAGGCATTTCGATGTATCCCACATTTGCCAAGAATTCTGAATGGTAGCACTCTAGTTGCTCATTAGATCACTGTAGTAAAGCTACTGCTCACCAGCGAAGTCTGCTGCTGGTATTCAAAGTGCATGTTTCAGTCTGCATGTCAGAATTTTTTAATGAAATAGATGAGGATTGGAGAAGTCAAAATGTGCCCTAATTTTTCTTTCTGCAGCATTAATCATAATTTCTATGGCAAAATGAACCCCCTCATTTTGTTCCTTTGCAAATTAAATGTTTTAAGTGTCACCACTTTATTCCAATCAAGATGGCTTCAGGTGTGCCATACTTATGTCATAAGTAAGACTGTTAGCGCTCTAGTTGTTATTTAGAACACTCTGGGACATTTTGACATTGGGCTATACTTGGGCTACATCTGGGTGATATTTGTGCTACATTTGGGCTCTTTTGTCTCTGGTGGCCATCTTGGGAGACTTATTTGTTATTGAGCTTCCTAATTTCCTCATTTACTACAGTCTCCTCAGTAGGAAATACTTTCAGTTTTTTACTTTGATTCCATCAAGAAGGCATTCAGATGTGTCGCACATTTGCAAAAATTCGGAATGTTAGCACTCTAGTTGCTTATTAGTTCACTGTAGTAAAGCTACTGCACACCAGGGAAGTCTGCTGCTGGTATTGAAAGTGCATGTTTCAGTCCGCATGTTAACATTTTTTAATGAAGTAGAAGAGGATTTGAGAAGTCAATCAAAATGTGCCCTAATTTATCTTTTTTCAGCACTTATAATTTCTATGGCAAAATGAACCCCCTCATTGTGTTCCTTTTAAATTAAACTACTGACTCTCTACTACTCACTCGCTACTACTCTCTACTACTCACTCTCTACTACTCACTCTCTGCTACTCTCTACTACTACTCTCTACTACTCACTCTCTACTACTCACTCTCTACTACTTTCTACTACTCACTTTACTACTCTCTACTACTCGCTACCACTCACTCTCTACTACTCTACTACTCACTCTCTACAACTCTCTACTACTCTCTCTCTACTACTCCCTCTCTACCACTCACTGTACTACTCTCTACTACTCACTCTCGACTACTCTCTCTCTACTACTCAGTCTCTACTATTGACTCTCTACTACTCACTCTCTACTACTCACTCTACTACTCACTCTCTGCTACTCTCTCTACTACTCACTCTCTACTCTCTATTCTCTATTACTCATCCTCTTCTCTCTACCTAACTACCTCTCGCTACCTCTCTCTCTACTACTCTCTTCCTTTCTACCACTACCTCTCTACCTCTACACCTCTACCTCTCTACCTCTCTCTACACGCACACATATGCACACATATATATATGCATATATGCATTCATATATATGTATGTGTATATATATACATACATATATAAACATATATATAATCTGCATATCTATATAAATATAAATATAAATGCATGCATACATATACATATACATATTCACTTAAAAAACCATAGGTTTCACACAAGTTATAGTTAGCTGTACATTTCACTCGTAAAAAACCAATGAAATTCCACGTTATAGTTAGATCAGGTAACTATAACTTGCGCGACCGCAATCCACAATGTGTCATTTGAGATGTCATCATTGATGTGATGAGTGATGTCACTGACCATGTCATGAGTGATGTAATATGTGACGTCATCAGCAGTGGATTGCGGTCGCGCAAGTTATAGTTACCTGATCTAACTATAACGTGTAATTTCATTGGTTTTTTACGAGTGAAATGTACAGCTAACTATAACTTGTGTGAAACCTACGGTTTTTTAAGTGAATTTGCAAGGTTTTTTAAATGCTAATTCCTAACTATAACGTGTGTGAAACCTATGGTTTTTTCAGTGAATTTGTACGGTTTTTTAAATGCTAAGTTATCTATTTATTGTTAATTTTTGCGCACCGAGCGCCCACCTTGCGCATTTCGTACCGTGCACGCCACGCCATTTTTTACAAATTATCAATTGTTTTTTTCTCACTTGGGGGTCCTTAGATTTATATATTAAATGTGATTATTAATTGTTTTTTTTTTTTTTTTACCGTACGCGTACGGTAAGCTTACCGTACGCGCACTCCGCGATTTTTTTAAAAAATTATTAAATTTATTTTTCATACTTTTTGGTCCTTTGTGAACCCCCTGACGAACGCTAGGGGGTCTGCAACTCTCTTCGTTGCCCCCTTTTCATTTTATCAACCTTTGTTTTTCAGTGCGAGAGACAGAAAATGGCGGCCGATACTTCCTGGTTTCGACCGATTCCAATGTTTACTTTGATCTAACAACCAATCAGAATCGTGCTCGCGCACGTCTTCGTACGCGTACGGTAAGCTTACCGTAAGCGCACGGAGCGCGCTTACAGATATATATATTGATTTAAATGCTATTTTCTCAGAAACTACTGAACAGATTTACACCAGACCTACAAAAGGCACTTCCTTGACCTGCGGACTACCTCTCTGCCAAATTACAAGTAATTCTGTTCAGCCGTTCGGGCTGTAGCTGTGTCTAAAGGTCCTATGGAAAAATGCATGGGGAAAACACGTTTTGGGACCCCCCTTTTTTCTCAGCCCCCGCTTGACGAATCACCCCGAGACTTTTAGGGTAGGAGCGGAGCATAGCGCCCCATTAGCTTTGCAAATTTTGCGAGGATTCGTCGACCGGTGCCAAAGTTATTCCAAATAGAATGTTACGGATTTCCTATGGAAACAGGGTCCTAACTATAACTATCTACTGGCGACCGCCAGTAGATAATATGCATACATATGCATGTTAGGTACATGAAAGTTTGAAAAACACTAATAAAAGCAAAGCTAAAAAGCCACCTAATTACAAACAGAATTGATTTAACTTAAACGAGGGCCAGACCTATTGCATTTTCAATGCTTGTTTACTTTGGTTCCATCAAGAAGGCATTCAGATGTGTCACACATTTGCCATAAATTCTAAATGTTAGCACTCTAGTTGCTCATTAGATCACTGTAGTAAAGCTACTGCTCACCAGGGATGTCTGCTTGCTGGTATTCAAAGTTCATGTTTCAGTCTGCATGCCAGAATTTTTTTATGAAATAGAAGAGGATTTGAGAAGTCAAAATATGCCCACATTTTTCTTTCTGTAGCACTAATCATAATTTCTATGGCAAAATGAACATCCTCATTTTGTTCCTTTGCTAATTAAATATTTTAAGTGTTACCACTTCATTCCAATCAAGATGGCTTCAGGTGTGCCATACTTTTGTCATAAGTAAGGCTGTTAGCGCTCTAGTTGTTCTTTAGAACACTCTGGGACATTCTGTCATTGGGCTATACTTGGGCTACATCAGGATGATATTTGTGCTACATTTGGGCTCTTTTGTCTCTGGTGGCCATCTTGGGAGACTTATTTGTTATGAAGTTTCCTAATTTCCTCATTTACTACAGTCTCCTCAGTAGGAATACTTTCAGTTTTTTACTTTGATTCCATCAGGAAGGCATTCAGATGTGTCACACATTTGGCATAAATTCAGAATGTTAGCACTCTAGTTGCTCATTAGATCACTGTAGTAAAGCTACTGCTCACCAGGGAAGTCTGCTGCTGGTATTCAAAGTGAATGTTTCAGTCTGCATGTCAGAATCTTTTAATGAAATAAAAGAGGATTTGAGAAGTCACTCAAAATGTGCCCTAATTTTTCCTTCTGCAGCACTAATCATACTTTCTATGGCAAAATGAACCACCTCATTTTGTTCCTTTTTAAATTAAATGTTTTAAGAGTTACCGCTTTATTACACTCAAGATGGCTTTAGGTGTGACATACGTTTGTCATAAGTAGGACTGTTAGCGCTCTAGTTGTTCTTTAAAACACTCTGGGAAGCTGCAGTAGAACACAAAGGAATCAACTGACAGTCTCTGCCCTTGTTGGATGTACATGTTTTACTGAGAATGTCAGACTTCATTCTCACATGACTGAGAAAGATAATGTGAATTTGCAGAAAATATGCTCTCAGGTTAGCTTATAGATCACCTTCCAAACCTCTGTGGGAAAAGCATGAGAAAATATTTTTCTCTCAAACATGATTCATGATATCCCAGCAGAAGGCTTTTTCACATGGTAAAATCACCTTAGAACACACCAGAATTCCTAAAATGAGTATGATACCATCAACAAAGAATGTATAATGTAACTAAAGTCTTAATACCTTCTATTAACTGCAATGCTTTTTAATGAGGTGCTATCATGTATATTGGTCCCAAGATCGCTGCCAACACTTCTTGGATAAAGTGCTGACAGCCAATCAGATCTCATGATGAGATGTGCGGTTAGGCTCTGCCTAGATATATATGTGATTTTACTTTTAATTTTCTCAGGAACTACTGAACGGATTTACACCATTTAACCAAAAGGCACGAGTCTGAACTGAGGACTACCTCTTTGCCAAATTTGGTGTAATTCCGTTCAGCAGTTCGGGCTGTAGCTGAGGCTAAAGGTCCTATAGGAAATATCATGGAGAAAACATGTTTTGGGACCCCCCTTTTTTTCGGCCCCCGCTACACGAATCATCCCGAGACTTTCAGGATAGGAGCGGAATGGAGCTGTTCAAAAGTTTTGAAAATTTCGCGAAGATTCGTTTATCAGCGACAAGGTTATTGGGAATAGAATGTTGCGGATTTCCTATGGAAAATAGGTCCTAACTATAACTACCTACTGACAACCGCCAGTAGGTAATAGATATATATATGTAGATATATATAAAGGCGTCATACTTACCTGCAAAATACTTACATTTTCATTATAAAGGCATGTTTGGCAAAGGCATATGTGTGGTAATTATTAGTGTGGTAAAGGCATGTGCATGGTAATGGATGCGTTTTAAAGGCATGCATGGTAATGGCATGTGTGGTTCCATCATACATGCTGACATTGGGGGCATTGACCCTAGAACTCTAATGTTTACAAACACTAATGCTAAGACACTGACAGAAGGCCACCAGCTCTGGGACACGGACAAAGGGATACTCAGTCCATGTATATTGAAACTAATGCTATGAAGTGACATGACACGAAAGCATCAGCAAGGAGGCACCAGACACTTGGTCATTGGCATAAGAGTACCAACACTTACACACAGATACTGCCAGTGAGGACACAGACATTAGGGTGCAAACACTTACACATGAATACTGATAGCGGGCACTTATACAGACCTATAACACGGGACACTAATGCAAGACCACTAATGTGAATACATAGACAATGGAACACAGGGATATAGGTGCTGATACTGAAACACTAGCACAGACACTGGGACGTCCATCGCTGCCACAAGTTCACAGCCACTGATAATGAAATGTTTCCATTGTGCAGTGTAATTACAGAAATAGTGGTTGGCTGTCCATTTCAGGCCACAATCCCTGTGATTGTTGCCAATTGCAGGATGTTGAAAATTGCTACTTGTCTAATGAATATTAATTTTGTAGGTCATTCTGCAGCTTCCTGCCATTCCATATTTTGTGAATCGAACTATTAATAGATAGGTCGGTTCGCAAAATAAAAAATACAGGTAGCAAAACGTCCATGAGCATTTTGAGAGTGGTTGTTGCGACCAGTTTGTATATACATCAGGTCATTAATCCAGATGGCTGTGTTGTTTCCTAACAGTAAACATGTAGATTTATAAAGTTTGGACAAGGCTAACAAAACAAAAAAGAGAATACCCAAAGCTAACAGGGTGTCTTAGTTATATGTTTGCCCTTGCAGTATGTGAGAGCAGAAAGTCACACAGTTCGGCTCATGGCATTTCTAAGTGAAGCCTTCCATCTTTGGACGTTGTGAACTGAATACTGTTAATTGGGTCAATATATTAGCATCTGTTCTATTAGTCTAACTTTCTCTTGGCCTGATCTAAACAACAGGGATATTGGTATATTTCCATACACTTATTGAACTTAGATGCGAACGTTTTGTTAATCAGATCTTTTTTAAAAACATCTTTTTCGTTCCCTTTTTATTTCTGGAAAACGAAATTCCAGGAAACCTTTTTCTTACTCCACGCTGTGCCTAGAAATGTGAAATATTGCTTTCACTTTACCACACCCGCACGACACGAATGTTCTCAAATCTCTTTCTGGCCTCCTCAAATACTCCCCATTGATTCGAGGCACGTGTCCCATTGCCCCATGCTTGAACATCGAGTCATCTGGGAGATTTGAGGTAACCATCAAGTCGCCCAAATGTCACCTGGAGATTAGAGAGATGACACAAACAAAAGGGGAAAAAACAAAATAAAGCACCTATGCCTACTTCTTATACCCTAGCAACTTGTGATGCCTCTTTCTGATAGCCCGATGTGTTAGAACGCACAGTTTAATCGCCATATGTGTATTGTCTGTTTCCGACTATACACCTGAAGCACTGTTCGAGCACCAAAGTTCTCTGATGGTTGGAACCTGAGAAACAATAACACTTAGTTTGAAATGTGCGTAAATAGTTCTCAGCCGATTGATGTGAGCTATTCAGCTGTCTGGATTGAATGCTTATAACCCTCATTGCTTGCCAGATGGAGTGAAACCTAATTTGCAACGAGGGAGGCATTGCAGGAAATTAGATTTACATCCTTTTTACAGGCTGAACTATACTTCTGTGCCGTGAAAGCATGGCTCAGTCCAGAATAAGAGAATGTTCTGCGATGCATGGAGCAAAACAAAGCAAAGTAACCTCGTCCAGATGCATGAATATAATGTAAAGGGAAGAGCAATTCATCATGTGGGACTATAAAAATATTATTTCTAAAAACCTGTACGATGTTAATGTTTGATCCTGTGTGCGCTATACTAAGTAACCAAGAAAGAAAGAAATGATACTTAGTAAGCAAGAAACAAACAAATGTCAGCCACCAGAATTTACATGAGATCATTTATTTCTGTAAATATTCAATTTGGTGTTTAAGCATTTACAATATTGTGCTAGAAATGCCAAGGAAAGGACAAAAATGCAAGAAAGTTTCCAGACTTTTGTCAGTGTCAATCCCCCCCCCCCCCACCACCATTCAGAGGCCCCAATAAGCCCATGGCCTATGAAACTTCCTGAGATATGGGAGTCTGTAGGGCCCCAAACCACATTTTGCAGGAGGCCGCACCATTTTGTGCTATGCCACTGGTCATAAATGACAGTGCGTTCCTGGCACCATTGTACCAATTCCAGTTTCGACCTGCATGATGTTATAGCGCATGTCGAAAATGCAAAGCCTGCTTTCAGTCTGACATGAAGAGAATGCAAATCCACACAATTCCATGATATTACTGCCTCAGATGGTAAATGCATATTGTTACAATAAGGTTCACTTCTTGCATCTTGTCAGAATGTCAATATTTTTAAGACAATATACACCCCATGTATCCTGGATCCACATTGAGTACATTATGCACTTGCTCTGTAGTCTTAGATATTGTGGTTGCAGAAAGCATAAGTGACTGCTGGCAGACCACAACAAGTGAGTGGTAGTCCTCTCCAAGTAACAAATGCACTATTCCTTACTACATCCAGTTAGGTCTCAGTAATTTGAACCTAATCTCAATCCTTGTTAAATGTATCATAGTGCCGACAGGTTTAACTTAGGAGAAATGTATAAAGCATTTATCAGTAGCTAAACAATTACAGGTAGAAAATACAATACAATAAAAATCCACTCCAATTGGTAATAATAGAGTATATTTTAATGAACAAATACACACCAAAGAAACAAAAACCTAATGTAGGAAACTGTAGATATAAATTTTCACAGTCTTAGGTGTTTCCACCACCAAACATCAGAAAGCACCTACCACAGGCATATGGTCGCATTAAACCGGGTCAAAGTCAAAAGTTAAG
This sequence comes from Triturus cristatus, assembly GCF_964204655.1. NCBI lineage: Eukaryota > Metazoa > Chordata > Amphibia > Caudata > Salamandridae > Triturus > Triturus cristatus. The sequence continues at coordinate 243,682,896 of NC_140582.1, forward strand.
GTCGACTGCAATACAGTGTGGGTCAGATACAGGGATTAAGTTTGTCACGGTGGAAAGTTTACCTTCTGACTTAGTTTTTCTAGTGAAAATTCCTCGTTGAAAAGGTCATCTGGGTGCAGGCTGGATCCAAAGAGGAGCTTGTTGACAGTAGCTGGCTGAAGAGTAAGACCTTGGTGGCAGCAAAGTATGAGGCTCTCGACATCAACTGTGGGAAAACTCCAATTGGGTAAAGTCAGGGCCCAGAAAGGTGTCATCGTCGACAGGGTGCTGCTCAGCGCTGGTCCTGGTGAAGTCCTCTAAATCAAGACTTAGAAACTTTTCTGGAACTCAGGACCCATTCAGCTGAATAAAAACTGAAACTTGACAAGGTCAGTCTGACCGTGCAGACCAACATCAACGCTGTGGGACGGTGGTAGTCTGGTGGTAGCCACTTGTTCTTTTGGGGAAAGGTTTCTAACTGTACAGTCAGTTCAGTTCATAAGGCTTTATTCGGAGCTTAAAAACAAAGTCCATAAAAGCACATACATACATAAAAACAACTTCATCATTTTAACAGTCAAACATATAAATACTTTAAAACAGTTTAAAATGACAGATTTGGCCTTGCTTTAATAGCCCGTAGAAGGAAGGTGGCAGTGAAAAAACAGATATCAGGTGACGGGTTAAATAACAGTTTCATAGTGTCTTTTACAGTCCTAACTCCATATTTCCTAAAAACAGGTTTTAAAAAAGCTGATCGGATATTTCCGTAAAATGAACAGAACAGTTAGAAGTGGATAGTACTTTGTACGGTAATATTGTCACAAGGGCAAGGGCCTGTTGGGTGTTTCCTAATGCTTGGAAATGCGACCAGATGATGAACAATACCAAAACGGAGTCTTGTCAGAACAAATCGATGGGAGGGTCTAGAAACAAAACTCAGATACGGTTGAAACCCTGTCGTTTCACTAAAACTTCCATAAAAACGACAGGTTGTTAAATTACCACTGGTCCTCCCTCGCTTCTCATTCCTGTGGTTCATAAAAGCAGATTTCAACTCATTTTTGGTGAAACAAGAGGCTGCATGATGATCCTCTAATACATTAAGATCATAAATTTCAGAAAAACTATCAGAAACAAATTTTACCCATGGAATCGATAAATGCTTATCGGTGGAGAGACAATCTTCAATAATGGCTCTGTTTATTAAAGAGGTCTCTTCCTTTATCCATATTGCACGCCAAAGCATAAGCGGTCTAAGGGCTACATGGTCTGAGAGATGTTGAACCCCAAACTCCCTATGCACCAGGTCAGTAGAAGCCGAAGTGGGTAGACTTAAAAGTCTTTTAAGAAAGATATTTTCCTCCACTTGAAGACTACTACTCGGTGCATGCCCCCAAATACCGGCACCATAAAGAGTAATAGAAAGGCACCTCATTTGGTAAATTTTCAGCATATCCATGAGCCGTTTATCCCCTAATTTAGAAGCAAACTGGGACACCCCATGGGCACTTTTCGCCATTCTACCCCTTACATAATTAATCTCATTGGACCAACTACCTGATTTAGAGAAGGTGATACCTAGGTAGTTGAAAGTGTCCACTGTTAAAACCTTTTGTCCTTCAATGAAAAAAGAATGTGGCTTCTTACAACTATTGCCACACTCCATGACAAAGGTTTTTGATTTATTGATCTTCAACTTCCTGTCCTTAATGAACAGAGAGAATCTGTCCATTAGACGTTGCAGACCGATGGGAGTCCTAGATAAAATAACGGCATCGTCTGCATAAAGTAAAACAGGAATATGGGAATGGGGGGTTTTAGGGGTATCAGCCGCAACAGTCTTTAAGACCGAATCGACCTCATTAATAAAAAGTGTAAAAAGCAGGGGGGCGAGTACACATCCCTGCCTGATACCACGTCTAATAGGGAACTTAGGGGTGCACTCCCCAGCCGAGCCATAACGTACGCTCGATCTAAGATTGGCATAGAGCCGGGCCAAGAAATGAACAATGCCCTCTGGTGCACCCATTTCCAGGAGTTTCTCCCATAAAATCTTATGGTTCACCATATCGAAGGCACTGCTCAGATCTGCAAAGCAGAGATAAAGAGATCCTTTCTTGGCCTTCGTATATTTCCCTATTAGGAGTTCAAGGTTGAGGCACTGTTCTACTGTTCCCCGTCCCTTCCTAAAACCATATTGAGAGTTGGCCAGGATATTATTAGAATCAGCCCATTCTTCGAGTCTAACCAAGAGCACCCTACTCATGATTTTCACGGAGGAATCAAGAAGGGAGATTGGACGGTAGTTCTTAGCATCATTTCTCTCCCCCTTCTTGTATATTGGTACTATAATGGATTCCTCCCATGAGGGTGGGACACCGAGACAGACTGCTGCATTAAACACAATTGTTAATAGCGGGCCCCAGATCTCAGGTTCTTTTTTGTAGACATCAATGGGCACCCCGTCCGGCCCCTGGGCCTTACCTCCCTTGCTGGCAGAGATACTATCCTGAACCTCAATAATGGATATATCTAAGGGAATGGCAGACCAGTCATCTCGGTCTACATCCAGGGTTATATTCGACTCGAAAATCATTGAAAAATGGGAGACCCAGCTTTCTACGCTAACGTTAGCAGTCAACTCAGGCATTTCCTCATTTTTAAGAAATGGACGGTTAACAGTAGCCCAGAAAAGGGAGGAATCTGAAGTTTCAGCCGCTTGATCTAACTTGTCCCAAGCGTCTTGCCTTAATTCGGCCTTCCTGTTATTAATTGCAGACCGATAGGTGGCTCTAAATTCCCTTACCAAATTTATGTCTCTAGGTTTAGCAGCAAGTGCCTCCTTGAGACCCTTAAGTGCATTGGTACTAGCATGGTCGAACCATCCTCTTAGCCTGCATGATTTGCCCTTTAAGAACACTGTAAATTTAGCATCAATAGTAGTGTTAATATTAATAAACTTAGGGATAGTTACATCCATCGCTTCTTTACTCTCTATAATAACGGAAATATCATTTAAACAACTACTAATAATGGAGTTGGACAAGATATCTGCTTTGTCCCCTTTCCACCTAATTCTAGTGCCATTGGGACGATGGGGTTCAATATTGGCAATGATGTTAGGTTTAGGGCCCCTTTTCGCCTTCCATAGTACGGCCTCCATAGTTAAACAATTGTGATCGCTGATAAGGTTATCCACTATCAGAGGGGCTGTACACCACTGGTTAAGGCTGGATGAAATGCAAATGAAATCAATCACAGTATTTGCATTCCGGCCCGTAAATGTGGGGATGATTTCACCAGAGTCACCCGTCAGGTTCTCCAACGGTTCCATATCATAGGTCACCAGGATTTTGTTTAATGATTCTCCATAAGTATTGTGGGGAAAGTGACAGACACCTTCCCCCCAACAATTAATAAAACCACAGGCCCTATGAACAGGAGGTGGACAAACAACGGTGTTAAAATCCCCTAACCAAATAAAATCAAACATAACGTTGTTACCCGTTACTATATCCGCCAAAGCGGACTCTAAGGCAAAAACCACCTCATGTCTGGTGTTGTCAAACACATTGTTGTAAAAGTTGATTAAAAGGATATTTCTACCCAGCTCCTGAGAAAGCCATAAAATCTGGGAGTGGGCCCCAATGGTTACATGTTTCTTTACGATAAATGGCACCTCTACAGAGATCAGAGTCAAAATCCCACCCTTTGCTCTGCCCGAAGTGGAAGCCACAGCCGGCAAATGGTAAGAAACAAAACCTGAATAATTGATGGGTACCAGACTCCAGGTTTCCTGAAAACAAATGATACTACAATTATTAATAAAATCAAACCATCCTAGACAGGTATCCTTTTGTGAGAGGCCAGCAACATTCCAACATACAATAGAGCACCGGCCTCTGTTGTCTAATGTGGTAGGTGTAATTTGATCAATCCTGTCCCTAACACCATTGATCGGTCTTACAGTTCTGCTGTCCACTATGACATCAATTAAATTAACATTGGGGTCTTTTAGACCAATAGTCTCTACTAATTCATAAGCCCCATTGATCGGACTACAATTTCCTCTTCCCATAGAGACAATCGCAGACCCAGGGACCACCGAAGGTAGCCCCAGTCAGTCATTACAGTCAAGGCCACTCAGAGGCTGAAATCTGTTAAACGTGGGGATGGTAGGGCCATCGCACATATTCAGGCCATTAAACCTCCCTTGATAACGCTCAGCATCTGGTTGAATATCGAAATCTCTGTAAAAGAACCCCAAGGGGCGTAAGGATATTCCTTCGTCCCGTGTGGGAAGAGAAGCAGCTTTAATCAGCACTGTGGAGGTAACTGTACAGTCTTGCAATTGTGAAGGGGGAAACAGTAGACTCTAACACCGGGAAAGGGTCCAGGACCTTCTGGGCACCACATGGATTTAGGATCTCACAGACACCACCAGCAGGGACCAGGGTAAATTCAGTTGGAACTGATCAGTTGGGCTCTTGCAAAAAGTAGCTATCTTTTTCTTTTGCAGTATTGTGTATTTGTTGATGTATTATATCAAGTGCTTAGTTTGTAAAATAATAAGTACAATGCCCTAAGATTTGCTTAGAAGCTGACGTCCAGAGCTATTGAATGTCGATGTGAGGAATACCAAGGCTTCATAGTCTTGATTCCCCTTCATGCCTCTTTAATCCACCACTGACACACACACTTTACCCCTGTCAATGATCTCATTAAAGTAATTAAGATGGTCAAGATGTAGGATCAGGACTATCTGGGTCTTCATAAGACTTAGGTTCCGATCACGATCCGGTAAAAAATTCCCCCGTGCGACTCGTATCGGGTCTTTTTACCGTACGAATCGTACAAGTGCCGTACGAACTGGCAATCACGATTCGCATGGTAAAAAGTCCATACGAACCGCACTGGGAATCATTCCCCACACGTCCCCGGGTCGGAAAATGTGTCCGACACGTCCTCGGACGATTTACCTTACAAACGTGAAAAACCAAGTCCGACCTAGGAATCACGATCCATCCCGTGCGTCCGAGGTTACAACCGTATGGAAAAAACACCGTCCGCACCGAACTCCTACAGCAACCATGGAGACATGTGCCCGCATACGCGCCCAACACTCCCCCCAGCCCCCGTACGTCCGACACGTACCCCCCGTATATGTATACCCCCACCCGTCTAGGTACACCCCAGTACGTTCCAGTCGAAGCCCCACCCCAGGACGTGTCATAGCCCCGTCTACCCACACCCCAGTACGTACCAGTCGTACCCCCACCCCAGTACGTGTCGTACCACCGTCAATGTACACCCCCCCACCCCAGTACGTGTCGTACCACCGTCCATGTACACCCCCCCACCCCTATACGTGTCGTACCCCCCGTGTACCTACACCCCAGTACGTGCGAGCCACACCCCCACCCCAGGACGTGTCATAGCCCCGTCTACCCACACCCCAGTACGTTCCAGTCGTACCCCCACCCCAGTACGTGTCGTACCACCGTCAATGTACACCCCCCCACCCCAGTACGTGCCGTACCACCGTCAATGTACACCCCCCCACCCCAGTACGTGTCGTACCACCATCCATGTACACCCCCCCACCCCTGTACGTGTCGTACCCCCCGTGTACCTACACCCCAGTACGTGCGAGCCACACCCCCACCCCAGGACGTGTCATAGCCCCGTCTACCCACACCCCAGTACGTTCCAGTCGTACCCCCACCCCAGTACGTGTCGTACCCCCCGTGTACCTACACCCCAGTACGTGCGAGCCACACCCCCACCCCAGGACGTGTCATAGCCCCGTCTACCCACACCCCAGTACGTTCCAGTCGTACCCCCACCCCAGTACGTGTCGTACCACCGTCAATGTACACCCCCCCACCCCAGTACGTGCCGTACCACCGTCAATGTACACCCCCCCACCCCAGTACGTGTCGTACCACCGTCCATGTACACCCCCCCACCCCAGTACGTGTCGTACCCCCCGTGTACCTACACCCCAGTACGTGCGAGCCACACCCCCACCCCAGGACGTGTCATAGCCCCGTCTACCCACACCCCAGTACGTTCCAGTCGTACCCCCACCCCAGTACGTGTCATACCACCGTCAATGTACACCCCCCCACCCCAGTACGTGTCGTACCACCGTCCATGTACACCCCCCCACCCCTGTACGTGTCGTACCCCCCGTGTACCTACACCCCAGTACGTGCGAGCCACACCCCCACCCCAGGACGTGTCATAGCCCCGTCTACCCACACCCCAGTACGTTCCAGTCGTACCCCCACCCCAGTACGTGTCGTACCACCGTCAATGTACACCCCCCCACCCCAGTACGTGTCGTACCACCGTCCATGTACACCCCCCCACCCCTGTACGTGTCGTACCCCCCGTGTACCTACACCCCAGTACGTGCGAGCCACACCCCCACCCCAGGACGTGTCATAGCCCCGTCTACCCACACCCCAGTACGTTCCAGTCGTACCCCCACCCCAGTACGTGTCGTACCACCGTCAATGTACACCCCCCCACCCCAGTACGTGTCGTACCACCGTCCATGTACACCCCCCCACCCCTGTACGTGTCGTACCCCCCGTGTACCTACACCCCAGTACGTGCGAGCCACACCCCCACCCCAGGACGTGTCATAGCCCCGTCTACCCACACCCCAGTACGTTCCAGTCGTACCCCCACCCCAGTACGTGTCGTACCACCGTCAATGTACACCCCCCCACCCCAGTACGTGTCGTACCACTGTCAATGTACACCCCCCCACCCCAGTACGTGTCGTACCACCGTCCATGTACACCCCCCCACCCCTGTACGTGTCGTACCCCCCGTGTACCTACACCCCAGTACGTGCGAGCCACACCCCCACCCCAGGACGTGTCATAGCCCCGTCTACCCACACCCCAGTACGTTCCAGTCGTACCCCCACCCCAGTACGTGTCGTACCCCCCGTGTACCTACACCCCAGTACGTGCGAGCCACACCCCCACCTCAGGACGTGTCATAGCCCCGTCTACCCACACCCCAGTACGTTCCAGTCGTACCCCCACCCCAGTACGTGTCGTACCCCCCGTGTACCTACACCCCAGTACGTGCGAGCCACACCCCCACCCCAGGACGTGTCATAGCCCCGTCTACCCACACCCCAGTACGTTCCAGTCGTACCCCCACCCCAGTACGTGTCGTACCACCGTCAATGTACACCCCCCTACCCCAGTACGTGCCGTACCACCGTCAATGTACACCCCCCCACCCCAGTACGTGTCGTACCACCGTCCATGTACACCCCCCCACCCCAGTACGTGTCGTACCCCCCGTGTACCTACACCCCAGTACGTGCGAGCCACACCCCCACCTCAGGACGTGTCATAGCCCCGTCTACCCACACCCCAGTACGTTCCAGTCGTACCCCCACCCCAGTACGTTCCTGGCACACCCCCAACACAACCTCCTAAGTACGGAGCGCACCCCATGCCCCAACATCACAACCGCATGTACGAGTCTTACAAAGCCACACACAAGGACAAAATCGTACAACCAAATGGCCCATGTACACACCGTACACACGCTCAAAACGCACGTACACAACAAGGACAAAACCAAACAACTCAACAATACACCATTCGAAAGGCACACAGCCACTAAACATGGCCAACAACCACTAAAATAACACAATCACTGACCTGCAACTGTCAAAAACAAACAGAGGCCCAATACACCACCACTCCTTATAACACACCCACCCAAAATTCAAACACTGCCACACCCACCCATGGACCAATGAAAAGGGCCCACACACACAAACCATGAGCCTTTGCAACAGACCCACTGCTGCCAGACACCACAGAACCAGACTACAAGCGACACCACATCTTACACTTGCACACCTTCACACGACCACCCTCACAAACACCCTCTCATCACATTCACGCACACACACAACCATCCACACCCCCCCCAACATCCACACCCCCCCCACACCCACACCATCCCCACCCATACCCCTCACCATGCCCACTACCAAGAATCCAAAGTTCAGTCACCGAGAGTTGGAGGTCCTTGTTGATCAAATCCTCAGAGTCGAGCCACAGATCTTTGGAACATTGGTCAGAAGCACCAGCCAGGCAGCCAAAACAGCCATGTGGCAGACCATCGTCGATGCTGTGAATGCTGTTGCGGACACCAGGAGGACCAAGCAGGATTGCCAGAACAGGTGGTACGATCTGCGGAGGAGGGTCAGAGCCAAGAGACAGGAGGAACACGACCAGGCCAACGCCACCGGAGGAGGGCCCTCCCGCAGAGCCGTACAGTACCATCCCTGGGAGGAGAGGGTGATGGCCATACTGCCGGTGGAGGCAGTTGAAGGAGTAGAAGGACTCCGAGACCCGGGTGAGTACACAAACAACGCACCTCACATGGGGGGAACTGCAACCACAACCAAAATTAATAACAGGCACGCAACCACCACAAGCCATCGCATTACTCAACCACACTCCATGAGCAGGCACATGCCACTGCTGCCACCATGCCCCATGCACCCAGCTGGACAATGTCAAGTCACAGGCCACAGAAGACAACAACACATGACACGGTAACCCGGATGGCGGGAGGCTGGGCACCAAGAATCACATAGTGCGACTCCAAAGCAGACAACAATGCCCTCTGCCCATATGGCCTAGGTCACAGCCAGACAAACACTGTGTCCCAACACAGGAATGACTTGCCAGCAAATGGCGGACGCCTTGCATCAACACATGGGGGTGAAGGCACTGTTTTGCACATGCCAGCAGCTAATGAACAGCCAACAGTGTGAAAGAGTGGCAGCACACACCACCACAGCAGCAGCGCACAGACACACAGCAGACAAAATGGGTGCCTGGAGATCAGAAACAAACTCACATCAACAGGCCAAGGGCCACTCAAAGATCTGCTAACAGTGTGTGCCCAGGAAGCTGGGCCAAGGTGACAGAGGGTGACACACGGAGGGAGGGAGAGGGGGACAGAGAGGGAGGGAGAGGGGGACTGAGAGGGAGGGAGACGGACAGAGGGAGGAGGCTGACACACAGAGGGAGGGAGAGGGGGACACAGAGGGAGGGAGAGTGGGACTGAGAGGGAGGGAGACGGACAGAGGGAGGAGGCTGACACACGGAGGGAGGGAGAGGGGGACACAGAGGGTGGGAGAGGGGGACAGAGAGGGAGGGAGAGGGGGACTGAGAGGGAGGGAGACGGACAGAGGGAGGAGGCTGACACACAGAGGGAGGGAGAGGGGGACACAGAGGGTGGGAGAGGGGGACAGAGAGGGAGGGAGAGGGGGACTGAGAGGGAGGGAGATGGACAGAGGGAGGAGGCTGACACACAGAGGGAGGGAGAGGGGGACAGAGAGGGAGGGAGAGGGGGACAGAGAAGGAGGGAGACACAGGGAGAGCAAATCAGTCCTTTGGTGTGTGGGAATGTCTGCTCGTCAGCAGGTGGACTGCGTGCATGTAGACAAGGGTGGCCAGTGCCAGAACCCCCCCTCTTCATCATGGCAAAACGCAGGGCCATGTTACAACCTGTACACGAGCACAAGGACAGCCACCTGCATCATATAAGTGTGTGGATCCACTCCATGTGCACATGTACAGTGCTACAAGGAAGGCGCAAATGCATAGCTCGGCACACATGCACACTCCACTGCTGACTGCAGTCACACTTGACGCAGCAAGTAAGACTGTGCCACACATAGTTAAAGGGGCCAAATTGGTGCCCAAGGGACACACACATGCACAAGTGCACTGTGAGTGGAATGCAAGACAGATCCTAATTCCAAGAGGAAATGTGCCAACTTTGTAACGGATGAAACATGGATGTTGCATGGATCCAAATTAACATTGTCTCTCTCACACACAGGTCAACGTCATGCTGCACCCCCCAACACTGGGGGGGAACACTCACAGGACCCGGATCTGCAGGAGACCGATCCCACCGGCAGCGACCACTCTCACCACTCTGCGGACGACCCCGACCGACCTGGCCCCTCTGGTGTCCAACCACCTGCAGCACCTGCGTCAGGTACAACCGTGCCAACCACCACCCCCACTCCTGCCACATCCCAGGAGACACCCAGGATCCCTGCCCCAACACCACAATGCAGCCAGGCTCGCCAGGAGGGACACGGTGTCCCGGGCACCCAGGAGGAGGCAGGTGACAACGCCAATGCCACCCCTCAGGGGTCCCGGAGACCCGATGTGCCCACAAGTGCAGGCCAGACGCAAGTGGGCAGGGGTGGTGGGAGTGGAGGACGGCGGAGGCGCGAGCCTGACCAGTTGGCTGGGGATCCGGTATTTTCCCATGTCCGTAACATCCTGGACTCATACCGGCAGGACACCACGGGCATGGCCCAGGTTGTGTCCGTCCTCGAGGGGATCAAGGTCCAGCAGGGCCAGCAACATGCGGAGCTAATAGCCTGTCTACAGCTACACCAACGGAGGATGGAGGACAGACAGGCTGAGCAAGTGACGGCGTCCCAGGGGATTCACGCTGAACTCCGTCGGATGGCCGACACCATGGCCGACCCTCCCTGTGCCAGAAGGCGGAGAACATCACCACCCACAGGGAGGGATCATGAGGAGGAGGAGGAAACATCCGACGGAGCATCCCAGACGTCGTCACGGCCTGCTGCTGAGGTTCCCCGCAGGAAGCCGGGTCGTCCACGGAAAGGACCGTGAGGGTGGCTGCTACATCACCATCTCCCAGGACACCTGGCCTGGCACCTGGCCCACTGGAGCAACAGCATCACAGCATCAAGAGACATTCTCTGCCACATGGCCCTGCTGGTCACTGGCTGACCAATGTTGACAAAGACTGTGGCATGGACTCTGAGGATTTCCAATGGCAAGGACACCAACTCCCCTACTGAACTTTGGATTCCCTAATCCCGGAAAGCCCCTCACTTTGCCCCCCCCCCCCCCAATAATAAATCACACTATTAAGAGTAGATGCCTGCTGGTAGCATTATTACCTAACATGTGTCTTGTACAGTCTAAACATGCCTGAGTAATCTGTTCACTTCAACCATCCACACCCTGGGGCCTGAGTCTGGCACAGGACACATGGGTCACAGTTTTTTAGGCAAGACAGACATGGAGCACCATACACACCCGTGATGGTCAGAACCAGCTGAGGGGGTGGCCGAACAACCGTGCTGACAGACACATTGAGTACAGCAACAGTCATGCGCAGAGGTCAGGGATCCTGGCCCGTGTCCTGGGGGGCACCCAGGTACGTGTAGACAGGTGGCAGAACCATGTCCTGCAAGCTTGAGTCCGGTGGATGCAGAGAATGGGCTCATGGACAACGTTGGATGCATGGGGATGGCACATGTCACAATACCCACACAGTCATGGACATCATGCCCAATACACAGTCTCAGCACACACACACAGCTTGCATCTTGCCACTCGACACATTGACACATAGCCACAATCAGGGAATACCATGCCAGACATGCAGGATGCACCGTGCCAACACACCAGCATTGACTGAGAAGAGGCACCTTGGAGGCATAGGGACACCTTTAATAGTCATGTTTTTGGGATTGCAGAGGCAACTTGAAGTACACATGAACACATCATGTGGAGTAACATGTGGCTCCAACACTGGCACCCCCCTTCTGCAGCACAAATGCGTGATAGCCATGGAACTGGCACACAAGTGTCGGCTAACAGCTAAATACCCACAGCTGCTCACGGAGAGACTGCCATACACCATACATCCGCTGATGTGGAAGTCCCACGCCATGTCAAGACAATGTTAACCGTATGTGTCCGAGGGCAGTGTCACACACATTGATGCCTTCATCACAATCCACTATCCCATCACTGATGACTGACAACCAGGCAGCCCATCTATTCAGGTGTACCCAGCTGCATGTCGTGTCCCATGGGGATGCCACATGTCTGCAGAGGAACCAAACCCCGACCGGGGCAGTGTGCACACATCGTGAACAACTGCCACACCCAATACACCCCAGATGCATCCCTTACCCCATGGAGACTTCCAAACGTGTCCGTGCCTGTAACGCTGAGTCAGCCCACGATGCCATGTCCATGAGGAATAGCAGTGCCACAACAATGCAACCAGAAGACGGCATGCGCAGGTACCTGGGGAAGAGAGACACACAAGAAGTCAGCCACAAAAAGCACAGCCACTTGCATGTGCATTGACTCGACACATGTATGGATGACAACATGCTAGGTCACAATTATGAGTGGCGAAATACTACCATCACTGCCACCATCACTCCAGTGACACACCCACACACACCTCTGACTCACGTGCCATACATGCAGGTGGAGACACGCATCACAACACATGCCACACGGGGACCAAGGCGTGCACACTCAGACACTGGTACTCACCACTAAGCAAAGAAGTCGCGTATGAGCCGAGTCCGGATGTCCTCTTGCGGCTCCACATCCTCCACATCACTAGCCCCATTGCCAAGCCCTTCGTCCTCCACGGGTGGATGGTCCTCGTCATGTTGATTCAGGATGAGTGGCACAGCTCTTTCAACTGCCATGTTGTGCAGCATGCAGCAGACCATGAAGATCTTGCAGACCTTCGCCGGGGCATATGGGAGTGCGCCGCCGGTCTTGTGGAGGCACCTGAATCGGCTCTTCAGCATGCCAAACGTCCTCTCTATCACTCGCCTTGTCCGGCCATGGGCGGTGTTGTAGCGGAGCTGGGCCGGCGTGATGGGGTTGCGGAGAGGTGTCAGCAGCCAAGGCATGTTGGGATAGCCAGCGTCCCCTAAATGGAAAGCACATGGATATCGTTAGAACTGGCGAAGCGGTAGTGCTGCTCGGCCAAACAGAATACAGGACAGACAGACTGTACCCACCAACAACACATGCCCGTTCGTTGCGCAGCTGCATCATCATATCAGGCATCCCGCTACGCCTCATGATGTAGGCATCGTGTGCTGATCCTGGGAAACGAGCACAGACATGTGAAATCACCATGTTGGACAGACACACCACAAGGGCATTGATGGAGTGGTAGTGCTTCCGATTGCGGTACGCCACCTCCCGTGCGTGTGGTGGTACCAAACCTACATGTGTCCCATCTATGGACCCAATGACATGGGGCATCCCTCCCAGGGCATAGAAACCACGCTTGACCTCAGTCATCTGTTCAGGGGTTGGGAACTTGATGAAGTCATCCAGGTGAATCAACATGGCCTCCAAGAAATCATGCAGCACACCGCTGAACATGCTCTGGGACATGCCACCAACATGAGCTATGGTATTTTGGAAGGTACCCGTGGCAAGGAAATGTAGGGCAGCCATTACCTTCAGCTGGGGTGTCAGTGCCGTAGGATACCTGTGCTGCGGTTGCAGGTGTGGTGCCAGTCTCGCCGTCAGCTCCAGAATCAACGGTTGGGTGAAGCGGTAGAGCCGGATCCTGTCATTCTCCTGCATGGTGGCCAAGTCTGGAATTCTTCGGGCAACAGGAGGCGCTCTGCAGTAATTTGGAAGTGACAAGGAAGAGCGAGTGCACTACGAGAACAACTCATGTCTACTGAGCACATGTAAATCTGGCAATACACACATGCCACATAGGGAGTCAGGCATGGGCTACATGCCCAGGACACGTATGGATGCAAGGTGACACTCCTTCCAAGACCCAGCTACACACGGTGATTGAGAACCTCCCCATGCCACGCCATGGAAATAGCTGTGTCCCAGTGCAAGTGCACTGCCCGACGCAAGACAGGAGTGACATACACCCACACATCAGCAGAAGTGTGATGCCGATTGCAGAGACTGGCAGCGGAACACCTGAGCCACAGGTCACATGACATTACACTAGTCCAGCCCACACACCTTGCCATGAAGGTGCACATGTCATGACTCACCACACATTCCTTGTGAGTTTGCTGACATGGCCTTGTCACGCTACTCCGTGTCCCTTGCATACATGTGCACCTCACATCCGATAACACATGTGGCATGGTGTTGGGAACAGTGTGCAATGACAATCTACACACAGCCACATGTTGGTTGCTGCAATGGCTGCAGCTTTTGAGGGTGCTACAACATCAACCTGATGTAAATCCCGGACACATATATGGCATAGTCACATTGTGCACTGTGGGTAGTGATAAGTCATGTGTCATGACCCCTGTACCGGGCATCATGGGACACTTCCGTGTGTTGGTGTCCGTGCCATGCCAGTGACGCTCACCCCAAGTGCGCAGTCCCACATGCACACATGTCAAAGGAGTCAAGGGCATGCCTGGCACACATTGCACCCTCACACAGTACACATGTACACATCTCATCATACATCTGGTGCCTTCTCCACTCAGGAGGCATGTTCCACATCACAGCCTGTGACACCTGTGCCCCACACATGTGGTAATGCACAGACGATGCCTTGATGTCCATTCCTGGACAAGTATGTCCATCCATGGACAAGTATGTCCGCCCTATTCCTACATGTGTGTCGCCTATCACCACAGTGATGTGTAAAATCCGCCGTACTGCTGCTGAGAGGGCCTGTGCATGTTCCCAAATCACTGTGGGAGTGCTGCCGTATGTGTACCCATCGTGATGGCGAGCGTAGATGCGAGTGTACGGTCCGTACCACTACGAGTACGCATACGCGTGCAGACCCATAGTGATAGAGAGCGTAGATGCGAGTGTACGGCCCTATCACTATGGGTCTGCACGCGTATGCGTACCCGTAGTGGTACGGACCGAACACTCGCATCTACGCTCACTATCACTATGGGTCTGCACGCGTATGCGTACCCGTAGTGGTACGGACCGTACACTCGCATCTACGCTCTCTATCACTATGGGTCTGCACGCGTATGCGTACCCGTAGTGGTACGGACCGTACACTCGCATCTACGCTCTCCATCACTATGGGTCTGCACGCGTATGCGTACTCGTAGTGATAGTGAGCGTAGATGTGAGTGTACGGTCCGTACCACTACGGGTACGCATACGCGTGCAGACCCATAGTGATAGAGAGCGTAGATGTGAGTGTACGGTCCGTACCACTACGGGTACGCATACGCGTGCAGACCCATAGTGATAGTGAGCGTAGATGTGAGTGTATGGTCCGTACCACTACGGGTACGCATACGCGTGCAGACCCATAGTGATGGAGAGCGTAGATGCGAGTGTACGGTCCGTACCACTACGGGTACGCATACGCGTGCAGACCAAAAGTGATGGAGAGCGTAGACATGCATGTACGGGCCGTTGCCATGCATTTGGGGTGCCCTAGGGCCCCCACATGCACCGTACCTGTGTGTGATGCTCCAAATTACATAGGGGACAAGTATTAAGGCCTACATGCATGCTGGTTGTCATGGAGACCAAGTTCAAAATTCGAAATTGTTCTGGAAGGTGCACAGCAGAAGTCAGTTGGGATTTGTCTACTTTGTTGCAATGTGTTTGTGGGGCTGACATCATGCAGGAGAATGAAACCGATAGAGAACCCACAGACTGCTAGGTTTGAAGGGATTGGTGGAAACGTAGGATGCAAATGTGAGTGACCAATCTCTCTGTACTCCTGTGCATGAGACTGGGCAGAAGGGCACATATAAGGCAGCCAGGTCCCATGAGGGAGCACTTGCCTGCACATCTTTGCATTCGTCGACCCAGCTGCTGCTACTGATTCCCTGGAACCATGTCAAGGGCTGTGGAGAGGACACAGCCATTCACCCTGGAGGAGAACATGGCTCTGCTGGATGTGATCCTCCCACAGTACTCCATGCTGTATGGGCGACCAGGTTATCAGGTGAGTGCATAGGCCACTGCCACAGACTGTCCCTATGTGGTGACTGTGACTTCTGCCATTGCGTCCAGGTGTAACACACATGCCATGTACTGTCGGGGGGGTCCCAGGGGGGGGGTGCCTGATGTCTCCCAGCAGTGCCCTGAGACAGGAGGGGTGGGGGCCTATCACTCACAGCAGTGCCCTGAGACAGGAGGGGTGGGGGCCTATCACTCACAGCAGTGCCCTGAGCCAGGAGGGGTGTGTGCAGAGTCCTCCCAGCATTGCCCTGAGACAGGAGGGGTGGGTGTGGAGTCCTCCCAGCAGTGCCCTGAGACAGGAGGGGTGGGTGCCCATCACTCCCAGCAGTGCCCTGAGACAGGAGGGGTGGGTGTGGAGTCCTCCCAGCAGTGCCCTGACACAGGAGGGGTGGGTGCAGAGTCCTCCCAGCAGTGCCCTGAGACAGGAGGGGTGGGTGTGGAGTCCTCCCAGCAGTGCCCTGACACAGGAGGGGTGGGTGCCTATCACTCCCAGCAGTGCCCTGAGACAGGAGGGGTGGGTGTGGAGTCCTCCCAGCAGTGCCCTGAGACAGGAGGGGTGGGTGCCCATCACTCCCAGCAGTGCCCTGAGACAGGAGGGGTGGGTGTGGAGTCCTCCCAGCAGTGCCCTGACACAGGAGGGGTGGGTGTGGAGTCCTCCCAGCAGTGCCCTGACACAGGAGGGGTGGGTGCAGAGTCCTCCCAGCAGTGCCCTGACACAGGAGGGGTGGGTGCCTATCACTCCCAGCAGTGCCCTGAGACAGGAGGGGTGGGTGTGGAGTCCTCCCAGCAGTGCCCTGACACAGGAGGGGTGGGTGCAGAGTCCTCCCAGCAGTGCCCTGAGACAGGAGGGGTGGGTGTGATGCACAGTGTGAGCCTTGATCATTGATTGTGACATTGCCATCATTCCACCTGTGTACCCACTGTGGCACGTAGTGCTTTTTCCCTCACCAGGGGATGATGTCCCTATGACAAAGGTGCAATGCGTTGGCTGCATGACATGCCTTGTTGTAACCAGCTAATTTGTACCCATATGTCTCTCTGTGACATGTGGCTGGTGTATTGATGTGGTGTCACTTGTTCCTCCTCACAGGTAGGCGCCACTGCCAAGGAGCAGATCTGGCTGACCGCCGTCAGTGCCGTGAGGGGTGTGGATGGTCGGAGGCGGAGCCTGCCCCAGGTGAGGAAACGCTGGCAGGATATCCGGTGCTGGACGCGGAGGATTGCACGGCTCCTGCTGGGGGACTCACCTGAGAGCCACAAGAACCGCGGCCGCCGCCGTCTGAGCCACCTCCACAGGCGTGTGCTGCCGGTGGTCTTTCCAGACCTGGAGAGGCGCTTACAGGCGATGCAGCAGCCGGAAGGGGGTAGGTACATGTGTGTTTGTTGTGTGTCACCGGCATTTGTAAGGGCACTGTAGCATGAATCCACTGGCAGGGTTTAAAGGTGCTGTGCAGATCCTGTTTGCCCCAGTATAGCGCTGTGCCCCTGCCACCCTTCCCCTCCTTGCAATGTGTTCCCTGGTCTGTGTGTAGTCACTCCTTCACAGGGTAATGTAGGCTGGCGCTTTGTCCACGGGAACAATGTCTGTAGCATCATGTGTGGGGGTGGTGTGTAACAGGTTGTGGGACCTTGCCTGTGCACTGTCAAGTTCACTGCATGTGGGTTCCATGTCAGTTGGCACTGATGCTGACTCCAGACATGGGAGTTGGTCTCTCATGTGTCATGCCTTACAGCGCGCATGTCCTATGTAGTGGCCTGTGACATGATGTGCATGAGTGTGCGATACACATAGTGCAGGGATGGTGACGTGTGTTGCAGTCATTACCATTCAGTAGCATGTAGTTGCGTGCCCACTACTGTCCCCTGGGGCACCTTTTCCTCAGTGGTGTATGTGTCATCATAAACGTGGCCACTGTCAGTGTCTACAGCGTAAGTTGTGCTCTGTGCCATTGTCCCCTGTCACCATGTATATAGACGTGCTAATTTGTACAGGTGTCCACTGTGCAGCCTGACCTGATTGTCCTTCTTCATACTCACAGTTGCCAGTGCCTGTGTGTCTTGTTATACTCATCTGAGGATGGGCACTGGTACCTCATTATTTGTACAGGCGCACCTTGGCTGTTTGGCGTCCAATCTTGCTTTTTGCCTGCCCCTGTGTGTATCACCCAGACTATGAGATGTTGGTGCCACCTGTGTCTCAACAATTTGCCTCGTGTAGGGTCTTGTTGGGGCGGGCAATGCCTATGTGTTAAATCCTGATTACCACTTGCTGGGTCTGGGCAGTGTGTGATGTGCCTGGACACACACGCAATGTGCAGTGACCGAGTCATGTTGTGCATGTTTTCAGCATTACCTATGCAGCATGTGTCTCAAGTTCATGGATATGGTCCCTGGTCATCGGTATTTTCGCCAACGCTGTGTGGTGCAGATGCAGTGCTGGATTGTCCCCAGGGCCTGGGTGCTATGTCAGACTCCTTTTCCTGTGTTTAGCTATTGTCTCATGCTCTCCATGGTATT
Source organism: Triturus cristatus (assembly GCF_964204655.1). Classification (NCBI taxonomy): domain Eukaryota; kingdom Metazoa; phylum Chordata; class Amphibia; order Caudata; family Salamandridae; genus Triturus; species Triturus cristatus. Next base: position 243,701,222 of record NC_140582.1, read on the forward strand.
TCAGTGGCATGGTGGCTCAACCAACTGTGTGTTTCATGCCCTACATCGGTACCCTGTTCAGTAGATGTTAGGGATCTTCCTTTTCAGGCCATGCAATGTTACCTATGTAGATTGGACTCATGTGACAGATGTGTACAGGTGTCTGAATAATTTCTGTCTCTCCACCCTGCCCACAGCATCGTCGGGGGACACAGAGGGAGACATGGACACAGACCAGGCGGAGGGACCGAGCACCAGTGCCAGCCGTGACATCGGGTCTGGCACATCGAGTGGGACAGAGGCGGAGGAGAGTGTGGCCGAGGACCTGTCGACTGGCACATCAGACTACGAAGCTGACAGGTCCGGGGACGATGTCTCCGAGTGGGCGGAGGCTGCACCAGCAGCTGACAGCGGAACAACACCTCGCACCGCCCCCTCAGTTTCCACCAGCCGCCTCCCACTTGCTCGTGTCCCTTCCCAGCGTGCCCGGTCACAGCATGTCTCCTTCCTGCCAGGCACCGCACCCCCTGCCCCTGTCTCCACTGCTGCCGCCAATGCAGAGTCTGTGGACATCCAGCGGCAACTGCAGGTTGGTCAGGCTGCGATCCTTAATGTCCTCCATGCCCACGGCAAAACCCTCACCAACATCGAGGCTTTCTTGGAGGGCATTCATTCATCGCAGGCTGACCAACGCAACTTGCTGAGGTCCATCGACTCCACACTGACTGCAGCAGTGGGTCTCCTGCAGCGCTACCTCCCCCCACCTACCCCTGCCCCATCCACACTTCCCACTCCCATGCCTGTCACACGTACACCCAGACGTCGGCATGCACCCACATCAACGGACATGGGCACCACACCAGCAGGGAAGGTCCACCGCACTCCTCCTGACACGCACACACAGGGTGAGGTAGGCACACCCACTGGGTCGGGGGGCAAACGTGTGACACGCAGCCATAGTGGGAGTCCGCATTCCACCCAGTCCACTCCCTCCAAATCCCCTCCCCTCAGCTCTCCTGGCCACATCTCCCCCAAGGACTCCTTCATGGCCGCTCTGTCCCTGAGCCCTACAGTTACACCACCACGCAAGCGGTCAAGGAGGTCCCCGGTCAGGGTGGTTGAGTCTCCCCCCCTGTCTCCACCCTCCCCCGGTGGCGCTGCGACCCATCCCTCTGACCCCCCCCCTCCTTGGGGCCTGAGGTCCCTTCGGGTGCAGGGGACTCCCTGGAGGACCTTGCAAAGGTGTGTAGTGCCATCCTGGCCTCCGCCTTTGGCACTGACCCACCCCCTGTGGTGGAGTCCTCCATCCCTGCACCCACAACGCCGCCCCTTTGCCCTGATTTCCCTGCGGTGCCTGTTGCTTCCCCCTCCCCTGATGCCCTCACCAGTGTGGAAGACGATGCCATTTGACTGTGCAGGCAAGGTAGGGGACACGCATCCCACTGTGTCCCCCATCCAGCTGAGAATCATTGACTGCCCTATGGGCTTTGTGAAGATTGAACTGCCTGCGATCCACGGACATTGTGCTCATGCTGAATAAAGCTTAATTTTGTTTTCATTATCACACTACTGCTATGCTGGTATTGGTGTTGGTGGGGCTGCTACATGGTTTTGGGTGGTGTGTAAGGGTTTGGGTGTGTGGGATATGTAGTAGTGTACTGCTCATTGGTGGGACCCTGTGATCTGTGTGCCATCACAAGGTGTTGGCTAACTTTCTTTGTTCATGTAAGCAGTTACTGCATGGTGCACTTGTCCCAGGGTGTATTCCTTCCTCTGTGTACCCAGCTTTCTTCCCTGCAGGGTGTTCCCAATGTTTAGCGCAGAGCTGTGTCTACATGAGCTGTGTGTGTGACGGAGCCCTTCTACTTTGGCCATGCATGCAGGGCCATGTCTCCACCTGCGACAATCGTGGCATCCTTGGTGATCACTGTACTTGTGTGTGGAGTCTGTTGACATGAGTTCATGGGGACATGTTCCCTTGTAGCCAGTATGCATGTGGATAATTCTGGCCTCACACACATGTGTTACACCCCTCCAGTCTCAGGGCACTGCTGGGAGTGATGGGCACCCACCCCTCCTGTCTCAGGGCACTGCTGGGAGGACTCTGCACACACCCCTCCTGTCTCTGGGCACTGCTGGGAGTGATAGGCACACACCCCTCCTGTCTCTGGGCACTGCTGGGAGGACTCTGCACCCACCCCTCCTGTCTCAGGGCACTGCTGGGAGTGATGGGCACCCACCCCTCCTGTCTCAGGGCACTGCTGGGAGGACTCCACACCCACCACTCCTGTCTCAGGGCACTGCTGGGAGTGATAGGCACCCACCCCTCCTGTCTCAGGGCACTGCTGGGAGGACTCTGCACCCACCCCTCCTGTGTCAGGGCACTGCTGGGAGGACTCCACACCCACCCCTCCTGTGTCAGGGCACTGCTGGGAGGACTCCACACCCACCCCTCCTGTCTCAGGGCACTGCTGGGAGGACTCTGCACCCACCCCTCCTGTGTCAGGGCACTGCTGGGAGGACTCCACACCCACCCCTCCTGTCTCAGGGCACTGCTGGGAGTGATAGGCACCCACCCCTCCTGTCTCAGGGCACTGCTGGGAGGACTCTGCACCCACCCCTCCTGTCTCACGGCACTGCTGGGAGGACTCCACACCCACCACTCCTGTCTCAGGGCACTGCTGGGTGGACTCTGCACACACACCTCCGATTTCTGGATATGTGCGCTTGGCACATACACGGTGGGGGTACGCACAATGCATTCGAGGTGAGGGTACGAGTCTACTGACACTGGTGTGGTGGGGGTACGCTCCGTACGTCCGCGGGTGTGGGTACGGGTCGTACTTACACTGTTGGCATGGGGGGTACGCTCCTTGCATTCGCGGGTGGGGGTACGGGTCGTACATACACTGTTGGGCTGGGGGGTACGCTCCTTGCATTCGTGTGTGGGGGTTCGAGTCGTACTTACACTGTTGGCATGGGGGGTACGCTCCATGCATACGCGGGTGAGGGTACGGGTCGAACTTACACTGTTGGGGTGGGGGTACGCTCCGTACGTCCGCGGGTGGGGGTACGGGTCGTACTGACACTGTTGGCATGGGGGGTACGCTCCTTGCATACGCGGGTGAGGGTACGGGTCGTACTGACACTGTTGGGGTGGGGGTACGCTCCGTACGTCCGCGGGTGGGGGTACGGGTCGTTCTTACACTGTTGGCATGGGGGGTACGCTCCTTGCATTTGCGGGTGGGGGTACGGGTCGTACTTGCACTGTTGGGCTGGGGGGTACGCTCCTTGCATTCGCGGGTGGGGGTACGGGTCGTACTTACACTGTTGGGCTGGGGGGTACGCTCCATGCATACGCGGGTGAGGGTACGGGTCGTACTGACACTGTTGGGGTGGGGGTACGCTCCGTACGTCCGCGGGGGGGGTACGGGTCGTTCTTACACTGTTGGCATGGGGGGTACGCTCCTTGCATACGCGGGTGGGGGTACGGGTCGTACTTGCACTGTTGGGCTGGGGGGTACGCTCCTTGCATTCGCGGGTGGGGGTACGGGTCGTACTTACACTGTTGGGCTGGGGGGTACGCTCCTTGCATTCGCGGGTGGGGGTACGGGTCGTACTTACACTGTTGGGCTGGGGGGTACGCTCCTTGCATTTGCGGGTGGGGGTACGGGTCGTACTTACACTGTTGGGCTGGGGGGTACGCTCCTTGCATTTGCGGGTGGGGGTACGGGTCGTACTTACACTGTTGGGCTGGGGGGTACGCTCCTTGCATTCGCGGGTGGGGGTACGGGTCGTACTTACACTGTTGGGCTGGGGGGTACGCTCCTTGCATTTGCGGGTGGGGGTACGGGTCGTACTTACACTGTTGGGCTGGGGGGTACGCTCCTTGCATTTGCGGGTGGGGGTACGGGTCGTACTTACACTGTTGGGCTGGGGGGTACGCTCCTTGCATTCGTGGGTGGGGGTTCGAGTCGTACTTACACTGTTGGCATGGGGGGTACGCTCCATGCATACGCGGGTGAGGGTACGGGTCGGACTTACACTGTTGGGGTGGGGGTACGCTCCGTACGTCCGCGGGTGGGGGTACGGGTCGTACTGACACTGTTGGCATGGGGGGTACGCTCCTTGCATACGCGGGTGGGGGTACGGGTCGTACTTACACTGTTGGGCTGGGGGGTACGCTCCTTGCATTCGTGGGTGGGGGTTCGAGTCGTACTTACACTGTTGGCATGGGGGGTACGCTGCATGCATACGCGGGTGAGGGTACGGGTCGAACTTACACTGTTGGGGTGGGGGTACGCTCCATGCATACGCGGGTGGGGGTACGGGTCGTACTTGCACTGTTGGGCTGGGGGGTACGCTCCTTGCATACGGGGTGGGGGTAGGGTCCGTACATATCCGTCCCCACGCTATGTGATGTTTGTGCGGCCCGTACCCAGGCCTTTGCCACGTGGGTGCGATCCGTCCCGCCATTGTTGGGGTGACGTGTGTGGGCGTGGTCCGACTCGTACCCACGCTCTTCAGGCGTGGGTACGGGACGTACCTGTCTGGTTGTGTTGCCGGTTCGCGTGGTGACGGACTTCCGTTGTGGCGGTCGCTGGCTTATCAGGACACGCCCCCACCCCCTCGTGGTGACCAGGGCATGGGAGTCAGGTATGTCCAGGCCATGTGTGGTGTGTGACTTATGTGGTTGTTTTGTGGCCTGCCCTGGTCATGCCACCCCCACCCCACCCCACTTTCCCCCCTCCCTTAGTTATTCTGACCTTCTGCGGCGTCTGCGTCGTAACCTGTAGAGGAGGTGTACTGCTATGAGGGCAGGGATGACTCGTAGGTTCGGGTCCATGTCTGTCCGTCGCGTACTGGTCCTCCTTGTTCGCGGCGTCGTCTGTCCGTCGCGTACTGGTGGTCCTTGTTCGCGTCGTCCTGATTTCCCGGCAGTTTTTGGCTGCCGCAAAATATTCACCGTGCGGGGTGACGTCGGTGCGAATCGTGATTCCTGGGTCGTGAATGGCTGGCTGCGTGCGTCCCGACGTCAGGTCGGCGCTTTCCCGGATCGCATTGGTAGGTGTTTTTTGTTCGGTCGGGCTTTTTTACGAATCGTACGGTAATGGTGTACCCGTGCGAATCGTAATTCCTTGTTTGTAAAAATTGACGACCGGGTACGCGTCGGGCGGAGATTATGCTCCGTCCGACGGTTCGTACCCGGTTTTTGCCGGATCGTGATCGGCACCTTAGTCGGAGCCTAACAAATAAACTCACATCAGAATTCTATGTTGAAGCTTATAAGTTTATTCAACATTAAGATCATTACAGAAGGCAACAATTGGTTAGTTAAGCAATAGAAGACAATATCACAATAAAAAATCAAGATCACAAAATGATTTTGACGCTGTCCCGTATTTACATGGGTGGTGCAAATATGGGGCAGCACCAAAATTAGGACCAGGGAAAACCTGGTCTTACCCTGGCACATTGAGGAGAAATGATTAATTTCTCCTTGTTTTTGCTGTTTTCATCTGTGCTGCATTATGCAGCACACGTGGAAACAGCAAAACACCATTGATTGTATATGTGCAGGAAGGTGTCCCTTCCTGCACATAAACAATCATTAAAATTGCGTTTTGCAACTTCTATGTGTGCTGCATTAAGCAGCACACATAGAAGTTACTAAACACCATTTAAAGATTGTTTCTGTGCAGGAAGGGACACCGTCCTCCAAGTAAACAATCTTCCCCTGCAACACAGACACCCTTGCACTATGGTTCAAGGGTGCCTGCATTAGCGCTAGGCAGCTAAACGTAGCACCAGCTCAGGGGGAAACGCAGGGCTGCACCATATTGTTGTGAAAACGGTGCAGCCCTGCTTTTCAGAAGAGGCAGAGCACGGCACTAAGCCAAGCAGGCTAACGCAGCTCTCTGTCACTTCTATTGTAAATATTCCCCCTAATATACTGCATATTAATGAACGAGGTGTGCCTAGGAAAGTAAGGAAATGAGATGACATATATACATGATACCAAAATAAAAAGGAGAATTCAACTAATATATGGTCCATGGAAAAGGCTTGAGCAAAGGACCTTGAAAGTTACAAAGGTAGGAACATCCTGATCATGGCTTCCATAAGAGGACACAAATAATACAATTGCTGCTGACTGAGGCACCCACAGGGGGCCACTAGAGAGGTCAGCACTCTAGTGTCACCTGGGCACCCCACACCGTGCCCCCTTTGGGGGCAGGGACTCTGGTTGGAGTCCCCCCTCCTATCCTGCCTGGTTGTGGCGCACAAGGGGCGTCACTTCCTGGGCGTCCTGGACTTGGGGGAGGGTGTATGTCCCTCCCCCACTATTTTACCCAAACAAAAAATATGTGTTGTGTGTTTATTCATGGGAAATGTATATTATGTTGGAGGGGTGGAAAAGGATGCCAATGACGATACTATACTTGATACAGAGCCCTTGGAATGGGCTTCCATTTTGCTGATATTTTTGAAATGGAAAAGAAAACATGCTTGTGGAGAGATTCGTTCACACAAAACTGCGCATTTCTTTCTGCAAAAATGACCAGTTGTCAATGCAAGTTGGTTGAGGGGTAATCAGGATAACTAAACCATATCTAAAATAGGCATTATGTTTCTAATTCATAAAAAACACTTCAATGCCCCTTAATTTCACTCTTGCAGGTTCCTGTTGCTCTCTTTGTTTGTCCATCTTTCTCTTTCTCCTTCCCCGTTATAAATATAACCTTCTTGAAATTTATATTCTTCGGGATTGTGACTTTTTAAGTGAAAGGGAACAAAAGGGGAAAGATGGCTCGTGCCAGGCAGCACGAATCAGGAAAATTGGATGTGTGACAAACTATATCGCTAATTATTTGACATGTCAAACTTAAGTAAAAGTAGGTTTTGGCCATTTTAGGGAAAGATTAGGAGTGTACCCAGGTAAGCAAATATTGCAAAGCTGGAATGGGGCTTTTGTCTTATGAAATGTCAGGCTGGAACAACTGAATTTTGAGGTAGTTATTGTAAATAAATCAAAGAAGCTCCGTAGTAAGTTGGAAGTATTTATTCTTCAAGAGAGTGCAAATGAAACCGGATCATCTCAGCCAGGGGAACCGCCTCTCCTCAACTGCCGAATCGCGGAATCCTAGGCTTGAGACATGGAACATAAACAAGTCCACGAGCCCAGAAAATACCACGAGCCCGGCAGACCGAGCAAAGCCGCTCACAGGCTGAAGATATAACATAACATTAGTATTGGGTGCAAGAGCTATTTTGCAATTAATGGGCAAGGAAGCAGAGGGCAACAGTTCTCCTTGGGACTATTGTCCTTCACTATTGTGAACTTCCCCATACACACTTGGAAACACAGCTTCTTGATTTACACCCAGGAAAAGTGCAGCATTCTGACTGCTGCTGATCCCTGTCTGCCTGCAGTTCAAGACCCAGATGCCAGAAAACCAGAATATCTGTTTGCTGTGGAGTTCTGAAATAAAGAGGATCCAGAGACTTGAATTGTCCATTATCCAATGCTGGGAACCTGCTCTAAGCACAGTATGTGCCTGTCTTTGTAAGTAGAAATGAGAGAGGGAAAGGTCCCCTATTTTTCAGTTGGGTGCCAGGGCTTGCATGTAGTTTTTGTTGATGTGTAAAACATTAAACTAGACATAAAGCAGCACAGCCCTCTGAAAGGCCTGGTCCCGAGGTAACCAGTTTAAAAACTGGATGCTTAGTCTGAGAACATTAAAGTTTGTTATTTCAGTGATCAGTGCCTCCCAAGAGGCAGTAGTACAATTCTCCCAGTTTCAAACATAGACATTTACTTAGAGACCTATTGGAAGTTCAGGGGTGAAAGACCTGCACTGATCCAGGAAAGACAAAACCTTCCTGGACCTGGAAGCAATATCTCTTGTTTCAAGGTTTTCCTGAAGATCATGTGAAAGGCAAAGTACCTTGTTTGGCCTTATTCTCTGGTCTCTTCCCCAAGTAATACCTCACAAATCCTGAAGTCACAAGGCACATTAGCACCTTGAGGTTTTTATTCTTCAACCTTCATCATTGCTTCTGAAAGGTATTTATTGGCATACCTTTAAGCCCCAGCTGACTTTATGTGTGTAATACTTTGGCCCCAGCCCTTCTAAACAAACTCATAACAACACTTTAGCTCTGATGTAAAGTTGCGTTACAATGGTCTCTGTTTTGTGCTAAACCTAAAGAAGAATTCACTGGCCGATTGTGCTTCACCATGTTGATGGTATAATGGTGCAAATAACACAGATCGATTCTCCTCCAGATACCAGACATGCACCAAAAATGGGAGGGCTTTCCATTATGACTCCACTTCTAAATTGGGCTGTTAGACATGTTTCTGGCTATTTTACCATTATGTCCTTCATAAGAATCGTTTCCAAAGGCATTCACTAAATGTATTCTTCGATTTTAATGGGATTCTGAAAAGGTCTTTTTCTCCAATTAACCATTTTTTATTTATATTATTATTATGTTGTTATTAGATAGTGCCATTTGTATTTTATGAACTTGGTAGGGATGCTGTATTTAATATTTTTAACCTCAATGACCTAATTGATGATCCTTGCTCTCCTCAATACCTACTTCAGAGAAAGTCTTGAACTCTTCCCAGTGACTACACTCTACTTTAGGTACAATTTTGACTTGACTGCAGCAGACCTCTTGCTCTGGTTGTTCTTAGTTTATCTAGATCATGTATTTATATCATCCATCTCTAGAGCTCTGCCTAAAGTATAAAGCTGGGCTGTTCTAGCAGCAATTAAAGCAGAGCATCTATGAAGCCATCACTTCCAAGTGCACCCACATTGCCTAACATGTCCAGAAATATTCAGTGCCATCTCATGTACTCGCACACACTCTATGGCTGCTATAACTGCACCATACCCTCTCTGTAGTTAATGTGCCCACTTTATCTATAAACACTCACTCACTCACTAACTCACTCATTCTTTCTGAATTCAGCGCACAGTGCTGACATGTATTTTCTATATTTATGCAGTATTTCTGCACTTAATGGTAATGGGACCCCCTCAAATCTTCACAAAAACACAATACATTATTGCTGAATAAACATCAGTAGAGTGGTCTGTTCAAGATATAACAGGAAAGGTGACATTTCTAATCACATCTGAAGAAAAGAGAAGGGGTCTTCCTATGGTGAACGGGAAAGGGATGACAGGTAGTTGCAGCTCATTTGACAGATAGATTTTCTGCTTGATAATTTCTAACTTTGGTCACTTTATGTAGAAGGCAGCCAATTTTTTACTTAACCCCTTCAGTGCCCATGACGAGATGGTCTCGTCATGGGCCGCGGTTGCGCTGTGCCCATGACGAGACCATCTCGTCATGAACTCCGCCCGCTATTAAAAAGCCCGGCACAGGGCGGGGAAAGGGCGGGGCACAGAAGGGGTTAAATCTTGCCTCAATTGGCAGCCAATGAACATGGCTGTGGATAGGGGCATTGTAGCCCAATCATCCTCCTCGTAGAGAAAACAAGCCCGGCCCCCTAGTGTAATTTGGCCTAAACTGAGATACTTGATTATTGTGGTACTCCTGCAACAATGGTGTGTCTTAAGTGCAATGGAGAGATGATGATGATGATGGTGATTATTATTGTTGTTGTTATTATTATTGTTATTATTACAATATTATTATATTTTTAACTGTATAAAGTGCAGCTGCTTCCTACACAGGTTTCCTGGAACTGAAAGTGAAACATTGCCCCAACAAGTTAACGGGAATATAGATAAGGGGATGATTACGAGTCTGGCAGCCCTGTTCCGAGGCAGCCATTTGGACCACCACTGCCATGCCGGCTGTGGCAGTGAACCGCCACTCCCAGGCGGTGGTTCAGCAGACAGGGGTATCCAATATGCAAGGCCGAACCACCGCGGTCTGCCAAGCACATTTCAACTTTACCCACTGCCAGCCTTTTCATGGTGGTGAGTCTGCCATGAAAAGGCTGGTAGTGGAGAAACAAAGGGAGCACTACAGGGCCCCCATTCCCCCGCCTCCATGAGAATGCATTCAGGGGGGGCAAAACATGTGCCCCCCTGTTTGCATGCACCCCTAGTTCCAGCATGGCATGGACTTCACAGTCCATGTGGTTTTGGAACTTCTTTTGCCTTCCCATTGCGGTGCCCATCTTCAGGACACCGCTTGGGAACAGCAAAAGAAAAGCCGCAAGACATGAGTTGTACTCGTAATCCAACAGGCAGACCATGCACGACTTTGGCAGTGCTGTGCCCGCTCAAAGCCGACGCAACACTGCTTAACTCGTAATCAGCCCCTAAGTCTTTATGGCCTTCCTTAAGGCCAACAACTCACTTGTTGAGTGAAGAGATTGAGGTAAGTTGTTCCAAAGATATGCCGCCCGCAAAAAAAACTTTCTTCCTCCTGGTCTCTAAGGTCTGAACTTAGAAACATGATCAGACTTGCATCAGCAGAAAGCAAAATGCATCTGGGACGATATTGTTTGAACTTCTGGTGCAGAAACAGTGGCCCTACTTTGTGAATGGCCCTGTGCACAATGCAAGGCAACTCGAAAATAACCCTCTTTAACAGAGGTAGCCGTGTAGGGCCCCATTCGCTCCAGATATAGACTAGTAGTGTGCCCATAGCAGCAATAGCCTAGAAGGAGTTCTTGTAAATCCGGTAAAGTCCGATCAGTGACAGAATATTGGAAACACCAATATCTTGAAGACAGAATATTGTGTCAAAAATATCGAGGACAAACATATCGAGAAGGTAAGTGCAAATAGCTAAGTATAGATTTACTATTCTTAACTCCACATCTACATACCATGAAGATATATATATTGTCAAGGTACATATTTGTGGAGTTCTATATAGTAAAACATACTTACCTAGTGAAACTGCACTTCACAATGCTTTTGTCCTCAATATTTTTGACTAGATATTCTGTCCCACATTATTTGTGTTTCCGATATTCTGTCTAAATACCAGTAAAGTTGCTTGAAGAAAATAAAACTATTGCCTGAGGTGCAAGTTTTTAAGTGAGGAGGTAAAAGCAGGTGATCACGTGTTTTTTAGGGACAGAAGGGGATAAGTGATGACTTTCTCCATTCAGTTGATGGGAGAAACCAATGACAGAGAAGAGTCCAAAGCAAAATCTTATGAGGTGAGAGATGTAGACAGGGTTTCCAATTTGAGGTCAGTGAAGAGAGCTGGATTGAATATGTTTTTTTTCTAGGACTTAAAGAATAGTAACTCTTTTTCCTGGGGACAGAGGACCAGCCATTTATGTTTATAAGCTGATGAGACCTAAGCACAGACAAATGTTATCAGTTATGAACGAAGTTTACAAACAGAGTTTGTGTAATCTGTGTACTTTTATGTTATGTTATGTTATGTTATTTGCTTTTGTATAGCGCACAGATGCCGCAGCAAAGAGGCGTCCTGGCGCTTTGGAGATAGGGAAACACAACACCGCAGAGATGACCAGAGGGGACGAGACTAGGCTGTGGAGAAAAGGAAGGTTTTTAACGATTTCCTAAAAAGGAGCAGGTCCGGAATAGCACGAAGAGAAGCAGGCAGCGAGTTCCAGAGGGTGGCTGCCAACACCGAAAAGGAACGACCACCTATTTGCGCTTTCTTAAAACGCGGAACAATAGCTAAATTGGACCCTGCAGATCGGAGGGATCTAGAAGGAACATAGTGGAGAATAGTCTGGGTGAGAATAGGAGGGGAGGCTAACTTAAGAATTTTAAAAGTTACACAGAGTGCTTTAAATTTAATTCTCTGGCCTACTGGTAACCAGTGAAGGTCTTGGATGGTACGACGAACAGAAACAAACTTAGGAAGACCGACCAGCATTCTGGCAGCAGCATTTTGAACCCGCTGAAGGCGAGCTAGTTCTGCCTGATTAACACCCAGAAGCAGAGAGCTGGCATAGTCCAGTCTAGTAAGAACCAGAGCTTGCACAATGATCTGTCTGGTGTCTGCGTCAAAAAATTTAAAAATGGGCCGAAGGCACTGCAAGGCACCAAAACAGGTGCCAGCTACACGTTTGGTATGGGGGGTGAAGGAAAGTTTATCGTCAATCCATACACCCAAGTTTCTGACTTCAACTACAGGAGTGGGAACAGGACCCAACTCCAATGGCCACCAATTGTCTCCCCAGAGCCCAGTTTCCTTACCAAAGATGATAACCTCGGTCTTGGAGGCGTTAAGTTGGAGTCTATTTTCCGCCATCCAGCCTGCCACTGCCTTAAGAGCTGACTGAAAGGTGGAGGCATCCATAGTGGAATCACCATTGAGTGCCACCGCCAGCTGTGTGTCATCGGCGTATGACACCATGGTGAGACCAAAACTACGGGCTACCTCCGCCAATGGCTGAACATATAAATTGAATAAGGTAGGGCTGAGAGCCGAACCCTGCGGAACACCCTGGGGAATGGGGCGAGGGGCAGAGACATATGGCGGCGTTTGACACTTTGAACGGCAAACTCAGTGATTCCAGAGAGAAATTGAACAGAGTGGGTGCTAGAATGGATTTCTGTGGAATGCTGCATTGTGCTACACTACTACCTATGGTATGGTTTCCAATTTTCACTAGTTGCGATTGGTTGGTTAAAAAGAGTGTATCAGCTAAGGCTGATGTTGTGCTCCATGGTTGAGAGTTGAGCCTATTTTGATACATTATATTGAAAGCCACTGATATAGTAAGTAAAATAAGAAGACAGGTGTCTACCACACTCACAATGCAATGCACCTCATCTAAGATATTTAGGCGTTAGTCTCAATCCTGCAAGTGGAGCAGAAGCTAGGCTGGAGATTCCCTTTGCTGATATAAGACAGGCTTTGATTGAGCACGTCTGAAAGGGTTCACTGAGCCAAGGCAGGCTGGAAATAGGAGGTTGAGTTTTATGAGAATAGGGTGTTCTCAACAATTCCTACATTAAGAAATACCCACTGGGTAAGAGAAGCATTGCTTAGGGTGCACCACACAGATAAAATGAATGGAACCGTATTTCTTTGATGTCCACATCAAGTAAGTCCAAATAATGATGGTGGGTTTTGGATCTTTGATGATCAATCAAGATCCTCTGTGTCCCAGTTATTGTTGGTTTGCAGGGGGCTGGTGTTCAATTGGAGGTTCTAAGTAAGAGAGAGTTCATTCTGATACAGATGATTTTGTTGGTGAAAGGAAAACATTTTTTGCATTCGCCAGTTGAATAGATAATAGATTAATGGAGGAAACAGTGTTTAGCAAATGTGGGAGAGCAAATCAATTTGTTTCTGGATAAACTTTTTTTTTTCCGGTGAGAACGGTATGTTAACAATGTCTTCTCTGGGCTTTCAGTGAAGTGTGAAATATGGTAAATTTAGAAGAGTACCAAGGATTTATCATACCACCGACCTCTCTTCTTTACTCATTGAGAACCTCAACCAACCAAAGCTGCCTTGCTTTCTTACTTTGTTTTAGTGTAAACAAAGCAAGACACTTAATAACCCCGTAACACTCTGAGGTCACTTATTAACAACCCATCTGTATTCACATTCTGCATACCAAGCTGTAGCCTTTTCACAGGCTGCACTTTCTCTTCCTGAAGACACTGCAAAGTAGCCTCATTTTAATATTTCTCGGTGAATACAACACAGGGGCACCACTGTCACATACTACGCCTGTTGATTTTACCATGGTGCATTCCTCTCATACGTGGCCTACAGTTTTTGTTTTTTCTGTCAACTTTCTTCTGGTTTTTTTCGTGTTTTTGTGTTTCTATAGGGAATAATAAGGTAGGCTTCAGATGTCAGGACTTGGAAATTGAAGCCCATGTTAGATGTGAAGGACATCTAACAAGGGCTTCAATTGGAATTCCATAGGGCATATTATCAAGCTCATTATCGCCGTTTTAGCGGCAGTTTTCTGCCGCTAAAGCGGCAATAATTTTATCGCCTGTCTTGATAATATGCCCCTATATACTCCAATCTCCTTTTCCTCTACATTCCTTTTGAACTCACGTGCACCTGCGCCCCTACCTCATCCCAGGTTTTTACTTATTTGGGGGGGGGGGCTTTCGGGGGATGTTCTCCTTACCCTCTTCAGTTCCATTCCACGTTTTCCTTCACACTGGTCTCTCTTGATCAAAAACCTTTAAAGCTTGGGATAGAGATGGCGATGCAGTGAAATACTGATGGTGGTGGAGACATCCATGCAGTGACACCTTTGCATAACTCAACTCATTCCTGAGAGAGTAGAGACATTTTTTCAATGCCTAAATGCCAGTGCTTATTATAAACTCGTTGATGCACATGCATGTCTTTGCTATGTACTGACAGGCTTCTTGTTTTAATTATAATATTGTTTTTATAGTGAACAGAAATGCACATTAAACTTAATAAATCCGTTAAATTCCATGTGTCTCTGAAGCCCAAGTGCCATTTTATTCACCGCTGTAAAATCTCACATTTTCTGCAATATGCAGTAAACATAGGCTTGTTTTGATGATGCACGAATTTTAGAAAGCAGTGAAGTCAGCAAGCACTTGTTTAAATTTCTGTATCTCGTCTTCATGGATTTTTCACATTCTTTCTTGTGAGAAGATCCTGCCTTCTGACCATTAGTGATTTTTGTTTAAGTATCAGGCTGGAGTGGTCAGTCTAGCCTTGCAATGTTTGGAATCATTTGTAGAAGGCGAGAGCTTTCAGATTTATAAGGATCTTTGGGGCATATTATCAAGGACGGCGTTAAAAATTATCGTCGGTTTAGCGGCAGAAAACTACCGCTAAACCGGCGATAATGAGCTTGATAATATGCTCTATGGAATTCCCATAGAACTCCCTGTTCTGGTGTGAACATGGGCTTCTATGGGAATTCTCCAGGGCATATTATCAAGCCCATTATCGCCGGTTTAGCGGCAGTTTTCTGCCGCTAAACCGGCGATAATGTTAACGCCGTCCTTGATAATATGCCCCTAAGTCACTCACATTCTTTTCTTTTAAAGTGAGGAGTTCCCTAAGGCTCATACCTAAGCCCCACGCTATTCAACTTACATGTCTGTCCCTTGGCGAAAATTGTACAATCACATGGCCTGTCGATAGTGTCATATGCCAATGACACCATGATCATCATCTCCATCACCCATGATACAGACAAACTGTGCAGCTCAACTCCTACCTGAAGGAAGTAGCAGAATGGATGCCAGCTATCTGTTTAAAGCTCAATGAGGAAAAAAATGAGGTGTTAGTGGTCGGCAATAACTCCAACCGTTAGTCCACAGTGTGCTGGCCAGAATCCTTCAGCAGCCACCCTACACCTAAAACAGCAGTAAAAAGCCTGGGTGTTTGAATAGACAACACGCTTACTTTGAAGGAACATGTGCAAAAAGTTGCTGCCAGCTGTTTTAGCATTCTGGGAATGCTCCAGATAATCTTACAATTCTTACTTCCAAATTCTCGTAGACTTGTTCAAACATTAGTCATGTCTCGTTTGAACTATGGCAACTTTCTTTATCTTGGAAGCCCTCAATATGTAGTGAGACGATTTCAGGTTGTACAAAATGTAGCATCATGCATTTTACTAAGGATCCCCAACCATAGCTCAGTGACAGGTGACTTGGCGTCTTTACACTGGCTTCCTGTCAAACAATGAATGCAATTTAAGGCCCTCTGTTTGGCCCACAGACCTGTGTGCAATAAGGGCCTCAAGTTGTAACAACAGTAATATAACCTTACACCTCTAAGAGGACCTTCGATTTACTGCTTCTTGTCAACTCACAATTTCTAAGATCCGTAAGTTGGGATGCGACGGACGATCACTTGCCTATTTGGCTTCTAAGCCATGGAACTCCTTGCCCATCATGATCTGCAAGACAGATGATGAACAGAGCGTTCAAATGCAACTAAATGCCTTGCTGTTTATCTGATCACTATATGAAACATGGTCTGCATAGTCTGCTTAGTGCTGGGAATCCCTTTCTAGGTACCCAATCACTTTAGAAATGTCAAGAAAATAATAGAAATATAATAATTTCAATCACATGCTCATGTTTCCATTGACCTTTACTGAGTATTAAAATGTGCCTGAAATGTATGCATTTTAGCATTACATGGCCCAGCTGGATTTTGGGTGGCAGCTCTGGGCAGCTCTGGGCAGCTGCAAGAACGATTGTTGTGCTCTGTTTTGCTTACTTACTGGCTATTTTTGCAGTAAAGGCATAGTAGACTTTTAGGCTTCCTGAAGTGTTGTGTTCTATTTTACATACCTCTTTCAATATATCGGCCACATCTGGGATATACTGCACACATCTAATCTTTTACAAATTGCCTTCTATATTTGCTGTTAAAAATCCTCCAATGGTTTTCAGTAGATGCTTTAATGTGAGGGCATACAGACCTTCTAATTAATTTGTGAAGCATGTTTATAGTTTGAGATTACACTTCTTTTTTAGTAACAAGTCCCGAGACCATTTCTAGACCTAGGGGCCTATTAGGATGGCGGGCGGACTTTCGTCCGCCCGCCACCCTAGCGGTGCTGGGAACGGCCGCTAGTGGTGCGGCAGTCCCACACCAGCAATTAGGATGCCACCACCGCGGTAGCATCCTCCATCCACAACATTGTGGCGGGCGGTGCTCACGGCACCGCCCGCCACAATGCTGTGGATGCACCTTGTGCATTTGCATGCACAACGTGACAGGCCCCGTGCGGAGCCTGCCACGTTGTCCATGCAAATGCAGGTGCCCCCCCACCACCCCAACATCCTGGGGGCCACAACGGGCCCCCAACTGAGGAATCCGTATGCCTTTCCGTGGCGGCAATGCCGCCACGGAAAGGCTGCTTCCCGCTGCCATTGTAATATGGATGGCAGTGTCTAGCAGACACCGCCATCATATTCAGCCCTTTTCCACTCGGTCGACTCGTCGACCGGGCGGAAAAGCGGCAGACGGTCTTCCCGTCTGCCGCGGTGCCCCCGCCATCATAATATGGAGGGGGAAATGGGAGGCGGGCGGGGGATGATGTCGGGCAGATCGCTACCACCATGCGGGCGGTGGCGATCCACCTGGCATCATAATAGACCCCCTAGTTTGTAGTTAGCCCATCATCTAGACTGATACAAATCTACCTTTTTTGCTTCCCATCAGCTACGTTCCATCCTTGTCCAAAGGTTATTTTTAAATGCTCAAAATTCCTATTGGACAAAATCCTGCAATTCTTCAATATCTTTGGGTGAAAAACTCTCATCACTGGATTTTCAATACTTGTTGCCTTTTTTTTAAATCCTGTGATCATCAACATCATGTCCTTTATCAATTTCTAATTCCACCTTCATAGCATGAGACAAGCTAATCACAGATTAGAAGTGAAATGAAAACAACATAAACGAATGAAGGTCAAACCACTCTAAAAGCATGATCACCCGAAAGACTGTGAAAATCTGGGAATGTTGGATAGATACTTTGTAGGCATGTTCAACAGCAATAAAAACCCTGTAGGAAATGGGATCTGCCATCAAATCCGCCCGAATTTTTTACTTTTTGATCACCTAGTTTTTGACCTTATTACTGTGAGTGAGCCTCACAACCAGTGATTCACCCACTGTAAACTCACAGTAAATGGACTGCGCATGTTTACTGCCAGTGTCCTCTCATTAAGATAAAACCGCTGCAACTGAGCAAGGTTAAGGGGCACTTGGCTGCTTTCACTTAAACACATATGCACACGTGTAAGAGCTGAACTTGGGAGACTCCAGTAACAGCGAACACACCCTGGGTCAGAGAGAAATCTGCGGGTTTGGATATTGACCTGGGGAAGGCCTCATAATGTTAATGTGTACTCATAGGTATAATCAGCATGGTTTACTGTCTTAACTGATTCAGAGTGCAGCTTCACTTCCCTTTGGCCTACAGAGACCGGTGACAATTCGAACTGGGTGGAATCTGCATGCCAAACCAGAATAAGAGAGTTCCAAGAGGATATCCGTACAGATTATGGGTCATCCAGGACTGTCATATTTCTTTGACTCAGCTCAGGGTCAGAGCCCAGGCCTTTTGTCACCTTACTGAGCATTAATTAAATTTCTCACCAGCAGCAGAAACAAACCCCTCCCCACACAAAGGGAGCAATTTACAGCTTTTGACTCAGCTTCTGAGGAGGAAAGGGGTGGGATCTGCATCAATCAATCAGCTGTCACACTGTACCAGGGATGGAGCAGCCCAAGCCCACTGAACAAAGGATGAAGTCGAGACCTCTGGAGCCAACACAGGAGGGGGCTACCTTTGATGATTAGGTGGGAAAGTTCCTGCCAGTAATATCCGTGAGGCGTATAGCTGAGGTCCACAGAGCAGGAGTAACTAGTGAGTCCTAGGTGATGCCATTTTGAAATATACCCTTAGGATGTGCAGGAAGTTTGGGACAATTGCAGAGAGGTGATGTGGTGCCCGATGACAGGTCAGAGAAGCCTCACTTCTGGAACCTTCTGACCCCAGTAAAAAGGTCCTGCGCAAGGGGGAGAACTCTCTCTTTGTTGTGACTTTCTGCTGGAAACTGGGACTGGAGGCACCAGCCATGGGCAATTGGAAGGAGGAACCTTCTAATGCATATTTTGACTAAGGACTCTAACTTCAGTTGACCCTAGAACTAGTGGGGCTATCCCCATGACCAGGGAAGTTGGTCCCCATACAACCCCTAAGGACTAGTTGGGGGAAGACTGAACGTCTGCGCCAAGGAGGAGAGAAGCTCCAGGGGGAACAAAAGGCAAAGTCTGGTGCAGGAGGCCAGTGAAACCAGTTCGCTGCAAATGTCATGGCTTTGGAGGCCAGGAGGCATCAGGAAATGCTCCAGGTGGCTAGGACACGCCACCAGTAGCAACATAAGCCCAAGATGATGCAAAACCGTCTAACGGGGTCCGAGGTATCTGTCAGAGAAGGTTTTGATCTTTGAGCCCCACCAGCACTATCGGAGTTTGTGGTGCACTGCTGCTGCATCAAAGAGTTACCCCCGTGATAAGCCACGGCCTGTGGGTTGATGGTTTTTCTTCAAATTTTCTAGGGACGGGATGTATGTGGGGCACCCTCCCCAGGCTCTCTCGATTGCTTGGGGACCCCATTTCCCGAGCATGATTATCAAGAAGGGGGCAGGTACCCCATCCCCTATCCCTGCATGCCAGAGATGGAGGGGTTATTGCCGTCATGCCCCCCCAAGTAGTGTTGGGCCTACCCCTCTCTCCGTGCTTATGTCTGGGGAAAACAGGCGGCCATGTGACATAGGAGGAGATCTCTGCCTGCAGGAGCGGGCAGGAGAGCAGAGCTGTTGGCTCCTGCAGGCAGCAGGAGAAGTCCTGTCCATGTGGGGTGCTGAGGGCCTCAAGGGATGGGCTCTCTCAGCTGTCTCTAACATCTAAAGGCTGGTGGGGTTGGCAGCAGGAGAAGTCCTGCGCTTGTGGGGTGCTGTGGGGCAGCAAGGGATGGGCTCTCTCAGATGTCCCAAACATCTAAAGGCTGGTGGGGTGCCAAGGTGGGACTGAGCACCCCCAAATGAAAGAAAAGAAAAGGTTAAAGCTGTGCTACAATAAACATAAACAACAGCAGACAGCGGCTCTCCCCAGTGCAGCAGGAGAGCCGCTCATTAAATATTTATTGCTCCTCTGGAGCGTCCCATAGTGCCATGCGGGGATCTTCAATTTAGTGTATTTTCATTCCACATGGTGGCCCCGAGTCAGTGAGCCACCACCAACCATACAAAAAGAGTGGGCGGAGCTGCAGGAGTGGTGCAGCCTACCTACCCAAAAGAGTTTAAAGAAAGTCCTGACCCTAGGTTTACAGGATCCCAACACAGAGGACCAACCCAGGATTTTCTCTGTTTCAAGCACCCCTCAGGTTGGAGCCTGTGCTTTACAGCTGGGAGTGCAGTGCTCTCTAGGGTCTAAGTCTATGGCTACAGTTGTTGAGATCTAAAGCTCTCCAAGGAAAAGTACATGTACAGGGTGAATGTGGACCCATTACTTGTACAGGACACACAACTAATGGCCCATTTCCTTACAGACCTATATTCCATTTCCTTGGCTCCATTCCTGTTGTACATTGTGTCTCAGCAAGAGAGGTGCTACACATATGCCATCACCTACATAAGTACACAGGAATATATATCTGCAGCCCCTTCCTTAGATTTCATTATTATCTTCACCCTATACCTGCCTTCTACACTATCCTCCTTGAAGATGTATTGGGCAAATCTACTCAGACAATAAATGTGGACAAATCAAATTGCATTTAGTTAATCTCATATTTATAATGTAGGCTGCTGGGCAGCTTGTGCAGCGGAAATCTGCTCCGCATCAATACTATTAAAGCATAGAAGGATGTATCATTGTTAAGGATTTTGGTGGGAACTTTGTTGTGCAACCCATGACCCTTCATCATAATCCTAGTCATATGCCTGCTTATGTCAGAACTAAAGCAATACATTCTAACAGTAGGATGTATCAGGGTGCAAATAAGTCACATGATTCAGTAACAAAATGTGAAACCACTTCATGCTCTGACAGTATTAAAAGAGGTGTTTGACCTTCAATATGTAATCGCCTTGGTATCACCGGCAAATTTAGTGAATGTCTCCCTTAATTATTTGATGACCCTTTGGAATACTTTGACCTGGGACTGGCTTATTCTGCGCTCACCCAAACTTCAAAATTCCCTTCCTTCGTTTCCCCTCTGAGCAACCTTGATGTCCACATTCTTTTATTTGATGAAAGTAATGATATTTTGTGAGATTTTTAACATATAACATAGGAGTCTAAGTGCTACTTGAGTGATGGTATTAATGGGGCAGAGAGCAACAAATCTATGTGCAATATAGTGCTCCCAGCATACATGACACTTATTTTGAAGTGATGTTTTGTGACTTTTGATCAGCCACTAGGGGCCGCTCCAGATGGCCCTGATAGCAGCAAGTGTTCTATGCACTGGGGAATCTGCCCATCATGGAGAGGGTTCACTTTGCCATTCATTATGACTTGAGCATTGGGAGCCAGTCAATGCTTAGCAACCACATGCACAGTTGGACATCATTGGTACAATTCCACATAGACAAGGAGTAGCCTATCCAAATGCGAATTACAGAACACATTTTGGACCACATTTACTCACCTTTCATGCAACACAGCAAGGGAGCTTGCTGTACTGTGTTGGGTGAAAGTGAGAGAGCAGAAATGAGGCATATTTATTAAGATATGGTGCACGTCTGCTCTTTCCATGTACTGGCGTATTTGCGTCAGCCTAGCACCAATTCATGCATGCTTGTGCCATGATGCAGAGGTGCCTGCATTGTGACCAGGATCGTTTTTGCGCAGGAAGGCATACCATCCTGCACAAAACTAATCCTTAGATGTTTATTCTTTTTTATATGGGTGAAGCAGAATAAAGATCTTTCTTCTTGTTGGACTTGGCCCTTTTTGCAGGGTCATCCCTAAACTTTTTGCCTTCCTCCTGTATTTTTTCTGACCTGTTGTTGGCTGCTTTATGACTCTGGGCAATTTACCACTGCTGATCAGTGCTAAAGTGCATATGCTCTCCCTATTGTAAATTGATGTATGAATTAGTGATTCCATGATTGGCTCGTTTGGTTTACCTGTCAGACCCTAGTACAGTGCACCAGGAGTGCCCAGGGCTGGTAATCCAAATACTGCTGGTGGGCTTGCAGCACTGGTTGTGCCACCCACAGAAGCAGCCTGTAAAAGTGTGTCGAAGGCCTGCCATTGCAGAGCCTGCGTGCAGTCTGGTACTGTCATGCTGACTGGGCAAATGCACCCACTTGCCAGTCCCTAAACCTTCCCTTTTCTTCATATCAGACACCCCTTTTGTAGGCCCAAGGGCAGGGTGCATTGTAAGGATAAGGTAGGACATACCCTGGTGTGTGTGCCATGTTCTAATAGTGAATTACAGCCATTTTCGTTTTTCACTATTGCATCTCGCTAGGCCTGGGCGAAAATTTCGTTCCGTTCGCGGAAATTGCGATAATTTGACATTTTCGCGTTCGGCGGAGAGCGCGAAAAGGTCAAAATTTCCGCTTTCCGCAGCTTGGCGATAATTTGTTTCTTGCTCGCGCTGTAAAATAATACATTCTCGCGCGCACGCGATCGCCTTACCTGAATCCCTGCGTTCGCCGACAAGTTTTCTTGATCCGGTCGCGCTCTCCATGAGATGTTGGATTGTTTTTAGCCATTTGCGCTGTCTCGCGACAGTACGCGCCCGCAGTGACATCATGCGTCGCGCGATCAAGTCTTTCTTCTCGCGATCATGCACCGCGAGACAACTCAAAACAAGATGGCCGCGCCCGCGAGCAACCACATGGGTAAGTTGGCGACCCGCAACCATGCAGAAAATTTGGCGAACATGCGGGAAAAAAAATTCCGCATCTTCGCGATATTTCCGCTTGTTTGCGATAATTTTAAACATTTTCGCGATAATTTGCGAAAGTGGATTTCGCAAATTCCGCCCACCCCTACACCTCGCATCCACGGAGAAGCGTGCCTCCGTCGGAACTGCTGCAGTTATCGCATGGAGTGGAAGCGTCTCACAACGTCGGAGAAGAGTGTCGCCACCAAAGCCGCTGTCATCGCATCACTGAACAAGGGTGCCCCGCTGTAGCTGACGCATCAAGTCGAGTCTTCTCGCACCATTGGAGAAGCGAGCCGCATCAGGAAGATCTTCACGTCTTTATTTCTTTGCACCAAACTTTCATCGCATCACCATCGTTGTAACACTTCCGTTGCCCTGCGTGTCGCATCTAAAGGTACATTGAACTAAAAGTGTCGCATTTAAGAACTAAAGAAAACTAAGCTAAATTCTACCAGTTTAAAGTAACAGTATTGTGGATTTTTGTCGTTTATGGTCTTGTGGTAAATCTATATAAAGAATACTTTTTTTTTAATTAAACTTGTGTGGTGTCACTTGATTACTGTATGTGTTCACAAATGCTTTACATACTGCCTCTGAGATAAGCCTGTCTGCTCGTGCCAAGCTACCAAGGGGGTGAGCAGGGGTTATTTTAGGAGTGTACTCCTTACCCTGACTAGAGGCGAGGGTCCCTATTTGTCACAAGTGCATACCTGTGCCAACTAGAGACCCCCAAGTCTAACACTTCTCATTACGCCTCTGTTGGGTAAGGGCGACATTTTGGCACAAACCTAAGTTTACTGATCTTAGTAAATATGAAGTTGCATCAGGACACATGGACAGATGCATGGGAAAGCCCATGCGCATGCATGTAATGTCTTCCTGACACAAGGTAATGCAAGGCATGTTACTCTTTGGGGAAAATGTTGTACAAAGTCACACAAATTAGGATTTGCATGGATGTGTATGTCACGACTAACATTTTGTATTGTGATGCAACCATGACGCAAAATGTCATTAAATCTAGGTCTATCGGCAAGTTGAAGTTTGCATTTATGAAAACTTTGGGGAAGCAAACACTTTCAACACTTCCTGGTAATCACCTAATGCATTTCTGTCTGCACCGCCAGATTGCATATTTCCGAGATATTTCTTATCTTATTTATTTGGTGCATAATGACTATAAACAGTTTCATTACATCTGTTAAATTTATCTTTAGCCTTTTAGTATTAAAGCTGTTTGTGCACATCTGATGCACCGAATGAAGCTTTCCCCTTTCTACACAAAAGGAGCATCCATAAGGAAAGAGGGCATTTATTATAAGAAGGTCATTGCCATCATATTGTAAATGTCACAGTACATCATTTACTTATGTTTTAATGGGCCTCGAGGACACCAGAAAAATAAATATTGCACTCGTTAATGTAATGTTCCTGAGCTAAGCTCAGTCGCTGCTAGAGGCAGACCAGGGCATCTGCTAGCGGCTTAGAAGAGATAAAATATATAATTACTTTCAATTTTATGAATTATAAGCATGGCCTTGAGATTTATTTCAGGAAACACGCAAGGGCTTGGCCTACACCACAATATCTTGCAAACTGCTCCTTTCAAATATAATTAATAAGGAGAATGATTTTAGACACCACTCTCCTGGGGGCTCACTTCATTTGACTCCCACTACTGCTGAATTTGGAGGAAAAAAAGTGCAGAGGTCAAAAGGTTTTCTTAGGAGTCTGACTGACATTGGTGCAGCTGAATGCCAAGCTTGCTGAATACCAGAGCTGCCTAGTTTGGATTTTACTCCATACATGTGGCAGCTATGAATGAGGCAGCAGGTGCAGTGGCCGCGGGGAATGCTGGGATATCAATGGTTCGCCGCTGTTTGTGTTTTGCACTATATCGGCATTTGACTGTGCTACAAAAAGCATTCTTTGTGAAGCATGAAACCTGAGGAATGGCTAATATAAATAAACTGAATAATACGACAACCAAAAAATACATCTGCTAAAACAGTCTACATTACATATATTACATTATTGTTTGATTAATTAAATCAGTACAATCTGTGTAAAAACGAAGAAGCTTAAAACATTATTCAAACGTTTTTCGCTGGGCTGCTCCCATCATTCTCAATAAAAAATAAGGCAATAAAATTATTGAATAAAAGTTCTCTTCTAGACAGGATGACCTTCGCTTATGTGCAAACAACGAGGTGGCATTGTGTTAATAAATTCAGCTAATAAAAGTAAAAATCCCTTCTAAAAACAACAAGTAAGCCACCAAACTGGAAAAAGTGCAACATAGCACATACCTGTTCGTGGGCCGATGAGAAATCAAAGTGTTAAGAAGCTGGCGGGCTTAAGAGTGCGTTATCCGACAATTCAGCCGTGGTCTGCTGAATGTGTTCTCTAAGTCGGATTTGACTTGATCTGTTTTGTGCCGCCCCAAATTTAGTTTTAAAAAATCAGAGTTACAGTAGTCAATAGAAAAACGTTGGTGTTACATCTTTTCCTCAGCCACAAAACTTAGTTTCATTTCCCTTTTGGCAAGAATCTGCTGTTATCAGGAGGGCACAGACTTCTAGTGTAAAGGATAGATTCAAATTTGATTTTGTGAGTCTGGGCCAGGGTACAATAGTTTACTGGAATGCAGCTTCAAAAATGTGCCATTGTTTTGTCTACTGTTGTTTGTTTCCTGGTTTTGACACATGACCTGAGATTTCTGGTTGAACTTACGATATACAAGACGGACAAAGGTTGTGAAGCTGATGTTTAGAGGCATATTCCCGAGGTTCAATGCTGCGATAATACCCTGCCTGCAAGACCGGACTCCCAATCTGTTCCACCCAGGCCTCAATTTTGATCTACGCAGAGTCATCAGTGCTGGGCAGAGACCAACAACGTGCTCCAAATACTCGACCGATTCCCTGCAACCCCTGCACACAAGCTCATCAGATGGACGCCCTGCCAAAAGGGTAGGTGTTTCAAAAGATGCCACTCACCCAGTCTAAGTGCCAGGAATCTCAGTTTTAAATACAAGGGGTAGGTATAAACTAGATATGATGGAAGATATGCCAGCTGATAAGAGTTGATTACTGTCCATGCATGCTTGCGTTTGGCAATGGTCACCTTGTCAGAAGAGAAGGAACACAATTAGGTGAGCTTCTTAATACTTATTTTGGAAGCTTTGTTACTTGGGTTAAGATTCCAGAGGTCACTTGCTGATAATTGCTGCACGCATTCGTAAAAGAACTGGCTCTATGACCCATCAGGGTTACTGGAGCTGATGTCTAACCATAGCAGAGACTTGAGGGAACCAGCTCTAGCCTGCCTTAACTTGTGGCACATTTTTAAAAAGCACCTGCGCTTAGCAGTTCGTAATCCAGGAGGCCTAGCTCTAATCGGATCTATGCTGCAGATGCAGTTTTTGGCAGCTGAAGATCGTTTTTGTAGATCTTAGTCACATGTTGGTTTACTGTGGAGCTGAGCTTACCTAGGGAAATTCCAAAGCTGTACGACAAAGTAGGGCGTATTTTAACTCGCAAAAACTTCCAACATGGGAGCTAGAAAGTCATTCACCATGCTACAAGCAACAACGGCCTTCATGGGGAATTTCAATTTTCTCTGACAAGTGACTCTGGGAATTTTGCCTCGAGTACAATCTCGTTGGAAACATTCTTGAGGAACTCTTGTTTTAAATGATACAGTAAATTGACATGTCCCACCCCTCCCAAATTATGGATTCCATATGTATCCCTCAATGTTGCCAAATATCAACAAAGCAAAACACGCTTAGCGGGCCCTGGATTGCTCGCCCCTTGCCAGCAAACTCAGCTGCTTTCCAGGCTCCATCACAGCCATCTTGTTTGAAATTCAGATCCGCCATGAAATCCACACGCTGCCCGTCATTCTTCACACTCCTCTCTTATAAATGTCAAAGCAACATTGTTTGCATTGGTAGATCAAATAAGACATGCGAGCCCCTTTTGATTATCTTCAAGCCTTTGTATGAGATGACACCTTCCCGGGCAGCTTAGCATATTTGTAGATTTTCCATTGTCTCAGCGGACGAGCCTCTCAGCCAGTAAATGTCACGCCATCATGTACGAATCACAGAGATATTGTTGCTGCTAATTTATCTTGCAGCTACGACTGCCTTTTCAGATGGTCCCACCTGACACACCTGAGTTGCCTGGCTAATTGATTTTATAATTACTTTGCAGCTGTCCAGGAAGTGAAAATACAGAACACCTCAAATGCTTTTTCCTCTGGGCATGACATTATCTGTTTACAGGAGTACGCTTGGACACGCTATCACCGGATAATACATTTATTTGGAGATTTCAGGTGCAGATCAGCGTCTTCTAACACAGACAAGCACAATTTATTCACCGATGCGTGACAGATTGGGCACTGGAGCGAGGTAGAGAACTGATGTATATAGGACGTCAACCAAGGGAAGTAGTTGTTTGTTTAAGCTCTTGATTCAAATTGCCTCACAGGCCCCGCTTTGAATTTAAATTCAAGGCTGGAAAAAAGAAAATACATAGGATTCATATATACGAAAACAGTTGTTATTTTATGTTGGAAATAAGTAAAGAAATAACTGAAAATATGAGGGACAAATTTGTAATTAAAGAGTGTTTAAGGGTATGATAAAAGGGTATGTTGTTCCCTCTAATGAAACTTTGCTTAAAGCTTTGATGTGTCAATTAAATTCTTTCTTAGGTCTGGCTATATCTGTGTATACCAAAATGCATGTCATCAACTCTGAAAACGTGCATGGCTTGCGGTCTCAATTTGCCAGTGGCAGTCACATTTCTGTTAAGGCCTGAGGACTGGCGTAGCAAAATTTGAGGGGGCCTCCCTGCAAGGCGCACGGAGGGGCCCCCTCCAGGCTCAATCAGAAGCCCTGCAGCCAGAGTGCTGTGCTGAGGGGGCCCCTGGAGCTTGGGGCCCCCCCACACCGCAGGCGCTGTGGGGGTCTGTGTTATGCCCCTAGGCCTGAGGAGTAGTTCAATCACATTGTTAACTATTGGCTGCTAAGAGGCAGATTTATCAAAATGTTACACAACGCATCACAGCAAGACACCTTGTTGCTCTGCGTTGCTTGACAAGGAGAGGGCACGAATACTCTGCATCTAACATTATATGGTGCATTCCTGTCTTCTGCAGGCGCTGATACACTATATGCTGTCCAGCGCCAACTCAGGCACTCTTGCTCCATTGTGCAGTGTTGCCTGCGTAGCAGGCAGGATTGTTTTGTGCAGGAAGGTACACCTTCCTGTTAAAAAACATCCTTTTAGGTTTTTTCCTCTTTCTATGTGTGCAGTAGAATGCAGCATACACAGGAAGAGGAAAAAGAAGGCAATATAAAGATATTTCTCCTTTTTATGCCTCCCCTTGGAAAGCATACTATTTTGACTCATTTCCATGTCTACCACTCATAGTAAGTCTGGGAATACTCCAAAATCATTGGGTGCATGCCTGGGAACACCAACGATCCACCCATGGAACACCTATCTGAAGCAGAGCCAAAAGGAAGGTGGCGACTTGCATTGCATTGCATTGCTCCAGATTTACCAAGCCATGCCAGGCCCCGCAAGGTGGCCCTGGGTGGCTTGGTATATCCTGTTCAAGTTTTGACCTGTGTCTTATTGTGTGGCCCAAGGGTGATGCAAAACCTTTGATAAATATTACCCTAGGTATGTTAGTCCCCATGCTGAAGGAGTGCTTACCTTTCCAAGGAATGTATTATAAAGCTGCTGATATTGCACAAAGTGTGATTTTGTCAATCGTAAATGCAATTTGTGCTCCTAAAAGTGCCTTTACACTCCTGCTGAAGTTGCACCAAGGGTGATTTTGTACCTGAATTGATTTTGCACCTATATGCAACTGTGAGAAATTGGGTTACTGGTTGTGTGAGGTGAACCCTTCTCAAGCAGTATCCGTAATACCTCTCAGGGTGAAATAAATGGCAACCCTTAAATAAAATGTGCTCAAACCTCAGGTAGCTTGGCACAGAGCAGTCAGGCTTAACTCAGAGGTAATGTGTAAAGTATTTGTGCAACTCTTCAAACAGTAACATAGTGGAAACACACAACAAAAGGAGCCCACAACAGGATTAGAAAAAAATAGAGTGATTTTAATGAATAAAATAAGACCAAACAATGAATATTCAAATAGTAATACTGTAGATTTAGAATTTAAAAGTTTTTAGGAAAAATAGCACCAAAAGGCAGATAGCGCCAAGGGTAGCAATCTTGCCGTGCTTGACCTGTACAAAGCCACAAGTTTTGGCCGAATGTGATGGAGTGTGGGCCGTCTACAAGGACCCAGTTAGGCCAGCTGAAATGAGTACATTAAACCTGGTTTGCGGAGCAGAACGTGGTACCATGTCAAAGATGTGTCGCACAGCAAGGTTTTTGTGCATCGACGGCGAGGATCCAATTGACGAGAGCTTGCAACGTGAAATCCAGAGTTGGGATGTGTTGTGCAGTATGGGTGATAGGTTAGTTACGAGGAGCTGCGAGGCTGGGAGGCTGCAATGCAGACTCCGTCGTCATCATCGTGGCTGCCACCGATGAGAAATGCGAAGGTCTGTTCAGAGGATGTGCCAGGCAGTGGCACTTCTGAAAGGGGCATTGACTTCGGCAGCAATGCGATCTTTGCTACAGGTTCAAGCCACACAATAGCAGAAGTGCTTCAGTTCTGCTTGGTGTTGCACAGCAGAGGTGATGCATCAGTTCCGCTGGAACCACAGAGGCTGGCAAAGCACCTTAAGTCCACTTCCAAGGGTCCAGGTCTGGGGTGGCACCACTTGGCAATGTAGACTCACAGATGGCAGAATCTACGTACAGATGCAAGGTTGTTGGAAGGCTGGTATATCCCTGAGTCTTTAGAATAGGAGGCCAGACAACTAGCCCTTGGAGTCACACTGGGATCTGGGTTCAAGATATGCAGGCCCAGTCCATCTCAACTAGGCAAGGGGGCATAAGGCATCAGGACAACACAGAAAAGCAGGAATCCAGCAGAGTACAGTCCAGCAGAGTGGCAGTCATTTAGCAGCATAGCATTCCTTCTTCCTGGAAGAGTATCCACAGGCCCAGAAGAGTACTGAAGAGTTGTTGTCTGAGGCCCAGTATTTATACCCAGTTGTGCTTTTGAAGTGGGGACGTAGCTTCTAGAGGTTTCCCTTTGAAGTCTCCAAGGAACTTGCCTTCCCTGCATTGACTCCAGACTATCTACAGATGGTATGCAGCCCTTTGTGTGGAGGCAGAACATAGCCTATTCATCTTGCAAGTGATGGCACATCCAGGCACCACAAGGCTCCCTATTGTGTATGACAGTCTAGGAGGAATAGATAAAGCTCAACTGTGAGCTACACCCAGTCATGTGACCAAAGTCAGGCTATAGGAACCAAATGGCTAGGGCAAGAAAATTAAATTTTTCTAAAAGTGGCATTTTCAGAATTGCAATCTAAAATCTGACTTCACTATAATTTAGGATTTGTAATTTTACAGATCCTTCTAAATCTGGGAATGTGTCTGTTAGACCCAGCGGCTGGCTAAGACACTTCGAAGCCAGTCAGAACCCATCATTCCAAACAGGATGACTACGATACCATGTACTTACCCTCTGCTAGCTTTGCATTGAGCAGTCAGGTTTATCCTCGGGTCTTGAGTGTAAAGCGTTGGCACAACACCTACCCTTGCAGCACACTGCTTTTGCGAAAAAAAGACTCCACACCATATGTATAAAAACACTTGTCTTTGTATTGCACACTTGCACTGAAATCTGATAAGATACGCTATTGTCAAACTTCTCTATTGAAATCACAACAAAAGACACATTTATATACACTTAACAGTTATATGCAATTGTCGGACTTTCCTATTGCAGGAAGGTCAAGCAGTCACGAGCCTCTGACTACACCTCGTGACCCAGCCTCTCAGCTTTTCAACTCTAACAGCTAACGATTCATGTTGCCCTTGCTGGTGTCCAGTTGACTTGATAGTCGGAACCTCCTAACACAGAAAGAAACTGTTACTTAGTTTTGTCCATCCGGATTAGACCTCCAGGTGCCTGATAGCACATGCACGAGTGTGGGATCACTATCCCCCTTGGGCCACAGGTTGTGACCCAGGAAGCAGGCTCACTTCCCATCTGGAAGAATGTTTTCCCCTCAAGCAAAGGTGTGACTTGCCATAGACCCCCGGTAGTCAGCTGCAGGTGCCCACACACGAAACCCCATGGGTCTCATCACAATGTTTTCCAAAACACAGCATCCTCTGGCGTGGGTCCAAAAAGAGGGATGTCAGTCATTGTTATCCTCCCGACCTAGAGGCCCGAAGACAGTCTCAGCTCCTGGCTCAGGAAAGTACTTTCAGACCCAGGTCATGACAGTAGGCACTAGCTGCAGGTCAGCTATGTCGAGGCAAAATGCACAAAGTGATAGTCCCTTTCTTGGAGCACGACAAACTCCAAGCCACCACAAGTCTATGGATAGTCCAATAACAGTCCTTCCTGCCCTAATTATTCCTCATGTCAATGTCCCAGTATCAATCCAGTGAAGTATGGTTCCAAATCCAAAAGTGTCTACTTATGGAGGCTGTGAGTTATACTCTCCATGGCCTTTGCAGGCCACCTTTGAAATGAACAGACCTCTCTAAATTTTGTCTTGTCTGCCATCCTACCCCGGGAGGTTTGATCACAATATATAATGGGGCCAAGACCCTACCCCTTGAAATGCAGATCCCAATTCTACCACCACGTAACCATCCCAGAAAGGCCCTTCAGAATCACAGGTCCGCAGTTTCCTGTGAACCTCTAGTTTATGGCCCTCTATCAGGAATGAACAGATGTGGCTATCCCCATAAAACCCAGCTGTGAATTCGGAGGCAGGTCACCAGGCACACTGAGCTACGCACATCGAAATTACCTCTTTCCCAAAGTGATATTTCCATCACCGTGATGCCAAATCTACTCCCACTACTGGAGAGGATTCACCATTGCAAACTCATTGATACCAAACATCATACTGTTGCTATTCTGCCCATAGGAAATAATGCTTAATAACAGCCTTTCCCAATGTCCCCTCAAGCTAATCCAATGCAAGAGCAGGCCCCATCCTACCAAACACAACACCCGGTTTCATTCACGACTCTTGCAGGATACACACACCTGCTCAACCTCTTCCCAAAACCGCACTCTGTCACCAGGGAGAACTGTGGTATAGTAGGAGGCATGCAGAACCTTTGCTCTCAGATGTGTGAACGCCAAGTTGACAGTACAATTGATGAGCTATCACCATGAATGGCACGGCGGGTATGAAAGGCCCACTGAGACTCATTCGAGATAAGTGCCCCTGGTATAGGTCTTACCCCATGACCAGGAACCTACAGCTAACGCGAATCAGCCAAACATATACATTACTCCTCAGTCTGTACATGATGAGCACAGCGCTTTGACACTGCACAGCAGTGCCTACCGCACCCTAGTCCTAAGGCTAGCATAATAAGGTCAAAACATGAGGTCGGAAGGCCAAAAAGGTTAGGGGAGACCACATGAACAAAGGCCAGGTCTAAAAGCGTCAAAACCCATGGGTGTTGCGTGGGAACACCCACTGCAACACCTATGGAACTCCTCCCAGATGCAGTGTAAGGCAAGGCAGTGACTTGCACTGTATTGCCTTACACCATATTTACAAGACCATGAAAAGGCATTCAAATTGACTTTACAGGGCCTCATAGATATGAATCTGCACTCAGCTCAGTGTCATAAAAAGTGAGGCACCTGCGGCGTAAGGGGCTTGCAACTCTGCCCCTCAGTGTCCATGTCGTTTTGAACACTGCATGGCCTGTACAAAGCAAAATACTTTAGAGAGATCACAGTAAAGAGAGACAACCAACAGCATGATATTTCGTTTCAGTTCACTTGAAAGGATGCTGTTTGTAACTGTTGAGTGCAACCAAACTTTGAATTGCTCTACAAGTTTGATATAAGTCTATTATCTTTATTCCTTTCTTATTACTCTCAATGTCACTAAAAATCTGGGGGCAGATTTACAAGCCTCTTGCACCACTTTTGCGTCACTTTTAACATGGGAAAAATGACGCAAAAGTTGCGCAAGGGGCTTATAAATCTGCCCCCTGAATTTTTGTTTGCTGTATCCCCCGAATTAACATGTTTCCTGCCACACATGTGACATGCATTTGAAATGCAGTTGCTGCAATCTACATGAAGACATCACTCAATGAAAAAAAATGAACCTCACTAAATCATGATTTTGTTTTCACTTGTCCCTGTTTTAGTTTTTTTAATATTGGCAATTATTATGTGCCTCCATTTTCCCTTATAATTTTCAGTTTTAAAACATATTGATGGGACACGTGCAGTCGATTTGTTACAGAATAAATATGTTAGCCCTGTTTATTATTAATCTTCACTTTCTTATTTCCAGAAGACTTTTCACATTATGCAGTTACTAACCAGTGGTTTCCTTCATTGTATTCTGGCAAAAAAATGTGGATGAGCACATTCTTTGGCACATTAATTTTAAATTGTTTATTGTTTTCCCCGAAGTTTTATATAGCGCAAACTTGACCAAAAATCAGGTATCAGAGCACTTTACATGAGCACCAGTTGCGTTACATGAGGACACATTCATGTTTTTTCGAAGGCACGGGAAGATTTGGGGGCATATCAACAACAACCGGAGATAATTATCGCTCAGCGCTCTTAGCGTGAGGATAATTATCGCCGGCTAGCGTGAATTTTTATCGCTGAGATAGCGTGCTATTAGCAACGCTTATCTCAATAGCGATAAAAATCTACGCGCTAACAGGCTAACGTGAGATTATCGCTGGAAACCCAGCGATAATCACACGTTCCCTTGTTGATAGGGACAGGCAAACTTAGCCATGATATCCTCCTTCCATAGGATATCATGGCTAAGTCTGAAAATTAGCAGACGTAAAAAAGCAGCGTTAACCGCGGTTAGCGCTGCTTTTTTTGTCTCTAACAGGGTTAGCGACATTCTTGATAATAGGAGAAATGTCGCTTAGCGACATTTCTCCTATTATTTTACTCTGGAACGCCCCCTTTGCATCTCATTAGAGATGCAAGGGGAAGCGTAGAGTAAAAGGGTGCTAACATGCAAATTTGCGTGTTAGCACCCTGTTGTTGATAGGGTGCTAGTTTTATCTCTGCTTTTTTGGCTTTTAAAGCCAAAAAAGCAGAGATAAAGCCCTTGTTGATATGCCCCTAAGTGATTTCCAGAATTACAGGATGATGCCGAAGCTCGATCCTGGTTCCCCAGATTTGAGGTCGTCCGCCCTAACCGTTAGGATGCATATTAGTTTCTAGTATAGATAGATGCGTTTTCCTTTGCACATAAAATAACAATTGTGACTTTGAGCAATGGTCTACACTGTAGAAAGTGTTTCCCAAACTGTGGCTTGAACCATTTTTTTGTGGGTCCTGGAAATCCCAGCAGATTCAAAAACAGAGGTCAAATGTCAGGCTATTTCTTCTGGCAAATTGCTGCTGATATTTTAGCTTAGGGACTAGTGCTTACAATCTCACTTTGCAGCCAGAGAAAGAAAAGTAAAGTGAGTTATTATGACAATCTTTCTGGGGCACAGGGAGTGTGAACGGAAAGGCGGTAGGATGTCATCATTTTTTGTAACACAAGAAAATGTAAATGCATATAAATGAACTGTAAACATTCAGCAGTTACCAAAGGAAAAATTAAGCACTTTTTGTAATTTTGAAGAGTGATGGAAACAAGGATTTTAATAAGATCAAAACAAGTCAAGACACTTTACTTGGTGATGCACCTTCAGAGTATGGAAGCAGGATGGGGTGACAACAGTTATTTAGTCAAGCTAGGCAACATAGTTCAAAAGTTAAAATATGCTGGCAGTGCTTCCATACGTGGGTACTTCAAAAGTCTGAAAAGAAAGACTCTCTCAAATATTGGGAGTGGGTAAAATGAATGACCAATGGCATGCAGTCTCAGATCTGATCAACCTCTTAAAAGTGAAAAATGAATAGTATGGAGGCTGGTTTGGCGTCTAATTTGTAATTGAATTCACCATTTGCCCAAAACATGTGTGGTCCCAATACCAGTGTCAGCAAGGTGCTGATCTATTCTGGTATGACTTGCCCTGAATTTTAATGATTCAATTCTAGAGTTGTGCTTTGCAGTCTTGAATTAGGTCTTTCTTCAATGTTGGGCCCTAATGTTTTCATTTTGATTGCCTGAATATTTGTTCCCAAAATGCGTTTGCATTTAGATGCTATCAGGGCTAGCACCTGTACTTTATACATAGTGCTCTTGATGATTCTATCACTTACATACCTTTCCAGGACAGATACCTTGATCTTTATTCTTCAGGTCACTTTAACAGTACTTATGTTGAAAGATAAAGCACTCATTCAATTACTCTAGAAATGTGGGCAACTCATTGGTATCTTTATTTTTGATACCCTATGTTTTGTTGGGTATTGTACATGGTACCTGCTCATCTGTGACACCACTGGGAAGCTTCTTATGGTTACAAAATGTACCATATATATTTATTTGTGTCACATACAGGTGATGTTCAGTCCTCCGGAGGCGATCAAACCCAACCAATCATGGCTGCTTTTAAAGCTTCCCTTTCCTGTAAGGTGTTACTGCTTTTCACCTCACTAGTAGTCTTGGAGTTGTGGCTCAGTGCATTGTGAATGACTTAGTTTTCTTCAGTAAGCTATATGGTTTTTCTTTCTTGGGCCTTCTTCTTAGGTTTATTGTACTCCTATCCAGAGGCGCAACTAGAACCAAATTTCAGGGGGGCGGGGAGGCTAATAAAAATTTTGGCGGGAGGGCTAATTCTTTCATCAATTAGTGGAGATGCACGGGTTCTAAGAAGAGTAAAAAAACAACAAAGCCTTGTTAACAAGTAAATGGTCTTTTAAAGGTGTGGCTGCAATAAGATGGACGCCAGACCAGCCAGCCTACAGCAGCTCAAGACCTGTTTGTGTGTGCTGGGAAACTGTCTCAGCCCAGGCTAACACACACAACGGGGGGGAGCTGAAGCCCTTTGAGCCCTATGGGCGTTGCGCGCCTGCTTCTATCATATCAAACAAGTAAGAAAACGGGAAACAATCCAGCAGCAAAGAGCCTGATGACCAAGCTCCTATTCCACTGCACCAGCCTAGTACTAACATTTCAAAAAAGCAGTCATATGTTCTGCCATACATGTCTTGCAGTAAACAGCCTGACGTTTTCACTATGACAACTGGTCCCATCCAAAGGACAGGTAGGTGTTTTTTATCTGTTTACATCTTTGTATAATTCAGATTTGTGTCGGGATAGGCTGTGCAGTGTCTTCAATTGGTGGCCATCACATTAAGAGGATTAAGATTCTGTTGTGCCTGCTGCGGCCGTAGCGAGCCGCGGCAGGATTGTCCTTACCACGGCCCATAGTGAGCTGCAGCGGGAGAGTATAAAACTCCCTCAACCTCGCACTAGAACGCTTCGCATTCTAGTGTTTCAGCATGTTACCAGCACTTCTGGGTCACTTACCTTTTGTTTCCCGTCGGGGTAGCGGCATCTCCCACTTCGCTTTTGTGTCCGCAGGTTCTCGGCTCCCAGGGATTTTGGTGTCTCTCCCCAACGATGCAGCGTTCCTGTCTTCGTGTCCTGCTCCTGATCGCTTTCCCTCGGGTCATCCGGGATTGTTGGGCATCCCGCTGTGTCCTCATTTTCTGTGGCGTCCTTCACTTTGCCCTCCTCTTGCTTGGAGGGGTTTGAGTTGCGGGGAGCACAGTGGCTTCTAGGAGCTGGTAAAGAAAGAAAAGAACAACTACAGTAAACAGAAGTCCATTTGCATTATGTTGGCTTAGACATCAGGCCATAAAATAGACAATACTTATCTCTGCAGCCTCCTCCGTCCTTGGGGCTCTGACTTGTTCTATTTTTGCTTTATGTTCCTGGGAATAAGAAGAATATTTATGCTATTTGTCCTGAAGAAAGGAAGCACATGGCCATCTCAAGGTGAAATTTGTAGTTTGAATCCAGATTTCTTTTTTGTGAATATCCATTCCCTGATTAGGTGAGTGTTTTATACTCTGTCTTTCTTTTTACTGCAACTAGAGTTATTATGGGCATTAAAATCACGGATATCTTTTATTTGTGCAGATAAACGCCACCATACAGTAGTTGGGCTATTGTTTAATCAATGGAAGAGGGGAAACATCCAGGTATTTACATCACAGTCTCTTTGTCTTCTGTATCATCCCTCAGAATTTATTGTCCAGAACTAATTTTCTTCCTTGTTGCCTCATGTAGGAATCCCGCCTGATCAGACATCCAACAAGGGGACATTGTGGGACATTGTTTCTCTCTTTTCCCTTGCCCTCTTCCCCTGATTTACAACTGTGCTTTGACGTTGTTGGACACCATTGGTTGATAGAGGACGGTGGGATTTTTCCATCTTGCATGCTGTTCCTGCGGAATTCCTGGTAAGAGCTTGACAGATTCAACTACTAATTCACCGTTGACAGATCCTTTCACACAGGAATGTAGACTCAAGTGACAGAGCTCCGGCTTTTTGGAACATTTTTTGACAAGTAAGAACAGAGCATAGGTAGCGCATTGAATTGTTTGTTTTTTTTGCAGACCAGAGCAGAGGACACAACAATATTATAATAGGGTTGGTCATCAGGAAAGAGACAAACTGAAAACAAATCCACATTTTACACAGATACACATTCTATACATTTAACAACTGAGACCCTTAAAACAAGGATGGACATACCCTAAACAATCAGTATCGTTTAAAAGAGTCTGGCAAAACCATAAATTCGTAAACATCAAGAAGCAATTACACCGTCCCATTAATATAAGACCCTAAAGTGGTTTGTGCCAAATTATCATCAATTATATATAAAAAAAATAACAACTGGAATCCATTGATAGCTATCTAAAGCCTTCTAACTGTGCAAAAATGTGACATTATCAAAGTACAATCATATTTCCCCTAGTATATAGGGGCCGAAAGTGCAATGTGCTAAAGTGCTAAGTTTTTATCAATATATCCCAATGGTAAAAACAATCAAAACCTTTCAATTGTAAGGGCCTAAAGTGCAATGTGCTAAAGTGCTAAACTTACATCGAAACATCCAAATTATCAAAAAGACTTCCAAACTGCTGTAAACTTTTTTGTTTCCCCAACCCGTTTAGCATATGCTTTTTCGGATCTCCTTATCCATAACATTTTATTTATCCATTTATGATAAGATGGAATCTCTTCTGATCTCCAATGTTGGAGAATTAGATAGCGTGCTACTATAGAGCAGATAGTGATGCACACCTCTTCGGCTTTGGTCAGATCTGACCTTACTTTGGAAAGCCCGAAGAGAGCCACTTCTGTCTCAGGGTCGATCTTCTTTTTAATAGCTTGGCTTATTGCTGAGAAAATATTACTCCAAAAAGCTTCAAGCTTCGGGCATGTAAAAAATATATGAAGCCAGTCTCCCTCACCGTGGGACTAGCATCGAAAGCATTTATCATCCACTTCCGCATGGCACTTGTTTAACTTTTTCGGGGTGTAATAAGCCAGCCACCGTGACAAAAAGGCCATTCTTTTAAAATTGGCTGCTCTCAGGGCCTTACTTCCTACCTGGGCTATAGCCTGCCAGTCCTGGTGAGAAAAAGAGCAATTGGTCTCCCGAGTTATTTTTCCCAAAAATTCATCAACCAGGGGGAGTGCCTTACGTTTTATCAACAAAGAGTACCAGTTTTCTACCCCCTTTAATTTAGCTTTATATAGGGCAGTGACCTGGTCGATTGGGACGCCACTTGGCAGGAGATTGTATTTTTTAATAAAGTTTACGATCTGCATATTCCAGGAACCCAGGCTTGATTCGGTTACCAGTTTTATTTAGAACCTCATCCCAAGAGATCACTGTATTAGCAATTAAGAAATGTCCCAGATCCTCAAAGCCATTGTCCTTCCATCTCGTAAGGCGACTGGATTGAATTTGTAGACAAAAAACCCTACGCTCCTCTAACTTCAGAAAGACAAACCCAGAAGAGTTTGCTTGTTTAAAAATGGACTGGAGTCGATCAGAATAGTCACAAATCTTCTTGTAACGGTACTTTTTAGGTAGTTTAGATGTTTTTAAAAAGATTGGAATTTGTGTGCCAGACTCACTTATCATTCTTCTAAAAAAGTATGTGTCTATCTGATCATTACGTTCCAGTAGACGTGCTGTAAGGTCTAATATAGCTGCCTCATAATAGGTTCGCATATTTGGTACGGCTAAGCCCCCTTGATTTATCTCCAGTTGTAATATGGGCAATTTAACCCTTGAGGCCTTTTTATCCCAAACGAATTCCCTAAACATAGAGTCAATTTCTTTAAAATACTTAGAGTTCATTTTTAAGGGTACATTAATAAACAGAAATATTCATAGGGGCAGAATTGACATTTTTAAGAGTGTTACACGGCCGATCAAAGTCAATGGTAACAGGGATCACTTGTCCAATAGGGTTTTAATTTTATTTCGCATGGCAAGGTAGTTCAAACTAAATAATTGTTCTATGTGGTTAGAGACATAGATACCCAGATATCTAATTGGCTCTTCTTTCAATGCCTAGATTCTTAAATTAGTATGTAAGAAGTTACAATCTGTATTAAGCATTAAAATCTCAGTTTTATCTTGATTTATTTTATAGCCTCCTATTTGTTCAAATTTACTAAATTCTAAAAGAACTTCATCCACAGTCTGCTTGTCCGGGCATAGGTACATAATTATGTCATCCGCGAAAAGTTTCATCTTGGCCATCCCTTTGATTGGGGCTCTAATCAGGGGATTTCCGCGGATTCTTGTAGCTAGGGGTTCGATAAAAAAAGTAAAAAGTAAGGGTGACATCGGACACCCTTGTCTAGTTCCGTGGTTTATTTCCACAACCCCTATTGAATCTCCATTCACTATAACCCGGGCTTGGGCACCTTGATAAATATTTTTCAACATATTTAGTACTTGGGCCGGGATGCCGAATTTCCCTAGACCAAAAAAAGTGCGTCCCAATTAACCAAGTCGAATGCTTTTTCAGCATCGACAGTAGTAATAAGAGTGGGTATTTTATTGTTAGTCGCATAATCAAGAGCTAAAAACCCAGTATTAGTGGCTATGGACCTTCCTGCTACGAATCCAGTTTGGTCACAATGATTTAATTCCTGAGCAATGGGGGTAAAGCGTTGTGCCCAGATTTTCATCAATATTTTAAAATCCACATTGAGAAGACTAATTGGCCTGTACGAATTAACATCCTTGCCGTTTTTCCCCTTTTTAACAAAGCTAACCAATATGTATTCCTTAAAACTTGGAGGAATACAATCTTCCTGTTTGATATTATTAAAAAGTTTTGTCAAGAAAGGGGTAAACTCTTTAAAAAAGGTTTTATAAAATTCA
The DNA here is from genome assembly GCF_964204655.1 of Triturus cristatus. NCBI lineage: Eukaryota > Metazoa > Chordata > Amphibia > Caudata > Salamandridae > Triturus > Triturus cristatus. The sequence continues at coordinate 243,741,053 of NC_140582.1, forward strand.
ATTGGGAGTCCATCGACTCAACACGCTTTAGCCCCTGCAATATACTTTACCACATATATAAGTTCTTCTTCAGAAATGTCTAGCTGGAGCTGTTCCACCTTTGGCCCTGAAAGAGTAGGGAGATGAACCTCCTCAAAATAGTTATTAATTTGATTCATTCCAGCTTCATATGTAGTCGTATGTAACTGCGAGTAGTGCTCTAAGAAAACTTGAGCTATTTCTTCTTTATCCGTTAATGAAGTTCTTGTCTTGGGGTCAATGATTTCATTGATCATGGCTGCTTCCTGTTTAGTTTTGGTAATTCCGGCAAGCATCTTGCCGTCTATTTGACTCTCCTCGTACACTCGCTGTAGATATGTTCTGGAGCTGGCAATCTCTTCTAATATAAAAAACTCATTGAGAATGGATTCATATCTATGACAGAGGTTGTATAGCCCAGGAATTTTGATATTAAAAAAAATCAATTCGGGATGCCGTATGAAATTGATTCGAATAGCAGGAAAATTCCAATTTGGATGGATTGGCGTCACGCCAAGCATCTATCAAAATATGTTCCTGTCTTGATACTTATATCACCTTTTTGGTTTTGGGTTTAAGCTTTTTTTTATTTTTTTTTCAAAGTATCTTTCTTTAAATCCTGAATAAAGTTAAAATCGCCACCCAAAATTATTTTCCCAGGTACCCCCCTAAGTATCTCACTAATTTTAGGTAGAGCTGTGATATCATCTACAATGGGACCGTAATAATTAATAAAATGTAATATCGTGCCATTTAATTTGGCCTCAACCCATATCCATCTCCCCTGGGGATCTCTCCTACTTTGGCCGAATTCCCAGGGAAGACCCCTACAGAAAAATAACGCTACTCCTCTTTTAGCCAGTCCTGCCGAAGCAAAAGAGGCATGCGAATACCACCTAGGAAGAAATAATCTTGGAGAATAAGTTTTAAGGTGTGTTTCCTGCAGAAATAATACCTGTGGTGAAAAAGAAGCTAACCATCTAATTAAAGCTCCATATTTGTGTTTGTTTAATATCCCATTTACGTTAAGTTATAGAATACAGCACTTACTTGTCATTTTTTAACCATACTGACTACATCAATACTTCTCACAATCATGACAATTTTTCCAATCAAGACCCTGCCACTGCTCATTTTACTGCTAAATGTTTAGCAAAATTAGCAATTTTACCGCTTATGGTACAAATCAAACTTCTGCGAGCTATACTCTTGCTCTATTTGATGCACTTTCTGTACTCCAGTCTCAGGCACTTCTTGGTGGAAGCCATTTGCTTCAACTCTAAGCCATTCTTGACAGAGCACGTCCTTGCTAGTTATAGGATTCTGAGCCATATGCTGGTTCAAAACAGATGTCCAACGATCTGGGCAGGGAGGGACTCACCTCCCCTGGCTAATAGGCTTCATTAACTCTAATTTCTTAGAAGTACCATTTTTTAAAGGACTCTCTCCAGGGAAGTACGACTCTTGCAGACACAACTCCATACTGGAATCCTCTGAGATTTCTAACTATAGGTAGTATCAGCTGAATCAGAGAAAATCAGTTTGTCCATGGCCAGTGAAACAGTTGATGGGCACTAAATAGGAGGTAATTTGAGATTTTTTGGGTAGCAATGGGAAGACAGTGTTTCAAGACATACCACAGCACTGATGGATGTTCCACTTTCCTAACCCAACCTAACATTTTTCCTATTTCTTTGAGAAAATGAGGAAGAGTCACTCTATAGCGGGCACACTTTGTGATACTTTTCTCAAGTTTCAAATTTGGAGTTGTGCCTCTCTGACTCTTTAGGCCATGTGTGATGGAAAGGCAGAGTAATGGACGAATCGTGCTAGACTGGGAACAAGGATGGATTTCAAAGCAAGGTAACTGTCTCCCGCTAAAGTGAGATAGGGGCGTGCCCAAGAATGTCTTAAATTATTGCAATGTGCCTCAATGTGGGTGGGTTGGAAAAGACCCATGGGGGGGGCAGAGTAGGATATAAAAAAAAAAAAACATTAAAAGGGGAACGATTGGGTAGTGTTGGAAAAATCATTGGTAAATTATGCATTTTAGGGCCCACAGGGCCGGTAGCAATCGTTAAAAACAATATTACGATGTATGAACATCCATGCTTTAGAGTTACTTTAAGACGGTATATTACTAATAAATCCATTTAGTTACTGGTTCTTCTTTAGCTAAGCAAATAGCTCAGACCAATTTGATCCAATCTCTTCTACAGACCCTGGTGGAGCGTCCACATACATGCACTCCTCATTGCTACATGTACTGCAGAGCACAGTGACATCATGGCAGCAGATAGGACCACTAAGGGCAGGGTAATACAAATTGCTAAGGTGTTAAATACAGTTTTGGAGGGAGGGCGTTATTTTTAATGGCACATTTAAAAGCACACTTGGCTAGTAACAATAAATAATTCGAAAGTGAGAATTATTTAAATGTAATTTTACAGAATGGTTGGATTTCAACATTATTTTGGGCCATTTTGAAGCCTCATAGAGGATGCAATGGTCTAACTGAGTGGTACCTCTATTAAGGACATTGGTTGTGCTCACTGGAGAGATTTTCAGAAAATTATATGATAACAACGAACAAACATTGGGTAGGATATAAAAGTAACTTTACTGAAGGGTTCAAGTGTTGTCTCCAATAATGTCAAGGTATATTATTCGCAAATCGGGACATTTGCATTCATAGTTATATTCACAAAGGTAAGACTGGTCAATCTTTGGCAGACATTTAAAGACTGTCATCCACCACCTGTTGAGGAAATAGTCTGGGAAAGTGTGCATTTAAATGCACATTGGGAGAGTAGAACTTTTTTAACTTCATAGAATTTCAAACATATTTTAAGGGCATTTTACTGATCGCTGGTGAAAATGAATGTTGAAATGAGCTTCTTAAGGAACCCTGGGAAAGGAAATACGGTAATTAATGTCTGGGATTCCTAAATATGCAGCATGGGGGGATTGCTAGTCTCCAAGCATTACTTTTTCTCTTTCTCAAAAGGCTGAGATTTCAGACCAACAGATAATTGTAAGCATTGGAGAGGCTCTGGATGGTCGTGGTGTCTTTATGGATTTAGTTGTCAGCTCTTTAGGAGTATACGAAGTGGACACGTCGGATTTGGCAGGGCAAGTTCTCCTTCAGAGAACAAGGAAGGGGGCACAGGGGAACGTCCTGCTCCTTGTATTACTTTCTCTTTCACAAGATTCGATTAGGTTGAAAACATGCACTGCCTCTGCCTTCCCTTCAGCTAGAACTCGATATTTGGAGAGTACAAGAAAGATTAACTTTCACGACTATGTGCCCAGTACATAAAGTACCCTGCTGGGAGACAATAGCTTTTTCAATCCAGTTTTAACTTTCTATTCCCATACTTGTAGGTTTGCTTTTCATTTTTAAATGCAGGAATACAAGTAGCAGATTGTATAAAAATGAAACAGGATTAGTTGTGCTGCTCACACATAAACACAAGAAATACCACGCGGGTCGTCAGTAACTTCTGGCTCTTACAATGCACAAAGGGTTCACAAACGACGCTTCAATAAACTACCGCTGTATACATTGTTTTCCCACACTGTGGGACCTGGGGTGTACCACATGCAGTCACCAGTCTGGTAATGGCGTGGCAGGCAATGTACACAGAATTGAATATTGTGCCCACTAAGTTTATCCAACGCTAATCTATGAAGATTAAATTCACTCGTGATAAAGTGACCAGATTACTTAAGGGCACCAGTAGGACACTACTTTAACCGTTCTGAGCTTTCATTTAACAATTCACTGGGCTCTCTAGTCTTGACTTCCTTTAATTGAACCACTTAGACTATTCCACCTGAAAATAGTGAAATGTAAAAGGAAAGGTTTGATGGTGCCTCCGGCTGATCATGGAGTGAGCCAGTTTGGTGGAAGGCCTGCATTGCTGGTACACGGCTTTAGGCCCCTCCCTCTAGAGTGCTTTCCATCTCACCCCATGATCGATGGAAGGTAAAGGATGTTTCAGGGTGCATAGCTGCTAGCAGTCCCCAATATCATATCTGACACCTTCACCCAACCCTGACTTTGTTATTAAACTCACGTTATCCTGGGACTTTGGGATAATTTGTTACATTGTAAATATGCTCTAAAAGCACGAATGTGAAAGGTTTTGTTTGTTTTGTGGTTCTGTTTGAATATATGTATTGCATGCACACAGGACAAAAAATCAAAGCATAAACCATACTTTCATTTTCACCAAGATTATGTGAGCTTTATTTCCATTGTTGAGGGAGGAGAAGGCACCACGACCCACTTGTGGCTCCACCTTCTGTCCAAATGAAGTTATCTTTGTATGTTTGATACTGTTTCTTCCCAGTTTCTTTCACATCTTTCGGACCAGTCCTACCCTATATTTTTTTTGACAGGTTGTCTTCTAACAACATTTGCTTTTGTTATATGGTTGTCCGAGGGCACATTTTTTACCTGCTTCTCTATTCTGTGCCATCCCTGGGCAGATAAGGGGCCCGATTCACAGAACTAACTTAAGACAAAATCCTAAACTTACTACCATTTTGGTATTCACAGAAGGCACTTACTCATTTTGGTATTCACAGAAGGCACTTACTCATTTCGGTATTCACAGAAGTTAGGAGTCCTAACTTTAGGACTCCTAAATGCCTTCTGTGAATACCGAAAGTCTTAAAATTTGGATTTATCTCAGTTTAGGAGTCCTAAAGTTAGGACTCCTAACTTTACTACTACTAAACTGAGAAAAATCCTAATTTTAAGACTTTCGGTATTCACAGAAGTTAGGAGTCCTAACTTTAGGACTCCTAAATGCCTTCTGTGAATACCGAAAGTCTTAAAATTTGGATTTATCTCAGTTTAGGAGTCCTAAAGTTAGGACTCCTAACTTTACTACTACTAAACTGAGAAAAATCCTAATTTTAAGACTTTCGGTATTCACAGAAGGCATTTAGGAGTCCTAAAGTTAGGACTCCTAACTTCTGTGAATACCGAAATGAGTAAGTGCCTTCTGTGAATACCAAAATGAGTAAGTGCCTTCTGTGAATACCAAAATGGTAGTAAGTTTAGGATTTTGTCTTAAGTTAGTTCTGTGAATCGGGCCCATAATGTCCTCTTTCGAGATCGCATTTCATTTCTATGCTGAGAATTCACAAATCCTTTGTCTCCGTTGTCTTCTTTTCTCTTTCACTTAATAATGCAATCTCAAATTGTCGCACATAGGTATTTATTTATTTATTTTTGGGGAAAGCACGAAGTAACATTTTAATTAGTAAACATGTGCAATAGTACAGGTAATCCATCAGCTGGCCCATAGAAAAATAAAGTATGTAGGGTGGATTACATATTCCATCGGGTTTGAAAATGGTTTGATTAAAGAATGCTTTAGTGCTGAAGAAAACAGCAAGTACAACCAAAACGTGGTTTCCGCTTCATTCCATACTGAAATATTTACATATTAACATATTTAAACTGTTTGGTTGGGCGCGTTGTGCAGTAGTTATAATGTGATGCCCTTGAATAACTAGATATGATGTTTTGTAGTTGTTGTGGATTCTATTAGAAGGAGGCTGTCCACAGGGGCAGTGGATGTAAGTTCCAGTGTGTACGTCCTACGAGATGTAAGGTCCCAAAGCTGTAAGCTGAGGGAAGACAGGAGGTATTGGTTGGCAGATCTTGGGTTAAGGTTGGGGAATCAGCAGGTCTGCACATTAGAGAGTGAGTCAGAGCGTCAGGATGAAAATATATTGAACCAAGAATGTGGGTAGAATGGGAATCAGAAAGAAAGTTTAGGACATTCTAGCTTAGACGAGTTCAGCATGAGGGTATATAAGTCCATCCAGTGTTGAATGGTAGCATGACAATCAGATAGGTGTGACTGGAGAAGGAGTGAGAAAGTTATTTATTTATTTCAATTTTATATTGCGCTGACATGGCCCGAATGCATCAGAGCACTTTACACCAGTAGGATGATACAAGGGTACAGCAAGTTACAGTTACAATAATTAAATTCAGACATTTCCGTTTGTTGCTGCGACCAGGACGATTGCAGCTGTCGGACAAGGGATGTGCATGGCTCAATCATCAATTAAGATGGTGGGAACCAGAATAAGAATGAGAACCAGATCTTGGTTCCATCGCCAGTAGATAGTAGGATAAACCAAAGAGATGATGTTACCTCAGGAGGTGGTATGAGGGAAAAAGATGAGGTATGAGGGCCGAACCATGTGGAATAATAGCTGTGAGTGTAGATTGTTTGGAATAACAGGCAAGCAAGAGAGCATGGTCAGAAAAGAAGTAGGAAAAGAATTTCAAAAAGTGCTAGAGATGCTTAAGATCAGTGGAGTAGGCAGAATAGTGATATTGTCTGTAGTGTCAAATAACGCTGATAGATGAATGAAAGGCACTTGTTGTCCAAGGTAATAAAATGTGCTACCTGCTAAAGGAATTCTTCTGTAAGGTGAAGCAGATGGGATCCTGATTAGAGGGGATTGAGGAAATTGTATGAGGTAAGAAAGCATCACGATCCCGAGCTCCCGAACCAAGATCCAAGGGGATTCCAATTCCCTTTCCATGATGAGAGCAGTGGGTCCCAGTAGCTACCAACAAAGCAATATCCAGATTGAGCCAACAAGTCTCTTGTCCCTGAGTGCTCACACAGCAGAGTGTTTGACTGCAAAGGAGCTCCACATCTGTCAAATGTCATAAACAACCATCTCCATTCAAAAATTAAATCATGAAAAAAAGTCAAAGAAGCAAACAGTTCAAGTCATACATACAGGGGTGGCTCCTCCACCTTAGTGGAGGAGCGTTAAGCCACTGCTTTAAGGCATTGCAGAGGAAAAAGAAAATGATAATAACAAAACTTGTTATTATCATTTTCTTTTTTCCCTCCTTGTTGCAGGGAGGGGCAGGTATGGCCAAAGCAGGGGCCATGGGGGGAGTGGTTTGCCCACTCAAAGTGCGCATGAATGTTTGGTCGGCCATCTTGGGCAGCCAAACATTCATGCACACTTTGCATGTTCCCCGCCAGGCTGCATTACACAGCCTGGTGGAAAACATGCACAGGCTCCCTGTCCCCGTCTGAGTGCTGCACCATGACTCTCACACCAATCACAACGCTTCAATGCAGCATTGCGATTGGCTTAGGGGAACTTAGGGGGAACCAATCACAACATAGCATTGCAGCGTTGTGATTGGCTTAGGGACCCTGGGAATCCGGGTGCTTGTCCTGCGACGAGGAGACTGGAGAGGCTCCAGAAAGGCAGCGGCTGGCGGCGCAAGCAGCAGGTAAGTTTTATTCTTTTTTTAAAATGTTTATTTCCTACCCCATCCCCCCACACCTCCCCCTCCTCACGCCGGCCTTCCCTACTAGCCACTGCTCTGTATAGAGGATGCACCAACGCGTGTTGGGCTTAACCTGGCTCTTCCTCAGGATCTCATTGGGTCATATGAGAATTGGAAAGAGGAGAGAGTGACCTGATTCAGTTTACATAATTTACTACATTGTCTGTTGCTCAACACAGGCTCAAATGAGCAATTACAATCACCCAGTCTGATCCCCTTTTTTAAATTTTTTAATTATTTGGGTTACAGGCCTGGGTGCCTGCCTTGGACTACAAGTAAAAAGTCAAATCAAAATAAAGCATAAAAACAGTCTTGACGAAACAGCAGATATTCATTCCTGGCACAACCCGCACTAAACGCCAGAAGTGGAGCCTTAAAATGTGGCTTCAATAACTGGATACATATAATAATATCTAAACATTTCCATGATGGCTAGCCCACATGCGAGCAACATTATGGCCAATGTTTACAAAAGTTTTGATTTCGGTTTGCGTTACTTTTTAGAGAAACCTGACAAATGTTTAGGGAATAAAAATAAACAATCCAGCGCAAATTGGTATTTGCGTTTGTAAGGAAAAGTAACGCAAGCCAATGCGAAGGGTTGCTCTGCGTTACTTGGCGTCATGGATTGTTCAATGGTGGTACATGGGAATTCCCATGCAACCACCTATGGTTTTTGATGCAAAACTCTATCTACTAAGATTACCAGACAAGATTTTGTGGCAAAAGGTAATGTAGTATTTTGTACTGTAAGGATAGCCTTCCAGTACAAAACCTGTGCTAGACCCACACACACACCTTTCAACTATGGTACAAAGGTGTGTGCATGGCGTTCGACAACAAAATTCTGCGCCGGAACTAGAGAGATGGGAGGAGAGTGCCATATGTCTTTGCTTACTTCTTGTCACACAACACAGCTTTTGTGTTTGGGTGCTGTGCATCGTTGTGTGTGACATTTGTAAATTAGAGCCTACGTGTTTCTAACATTAGCCTACAACTATGAATGGACAGTAACTCCTGAGAGGCACAGTCCTTATTCGTGATTCAATCTGACTCCGAACCGATCAATGAATCCATCTGTCCTCTTTTTATTTGAGGGGTACCTCCCTATCTCTCCTTCTAATATTTGTTCCAACTATATCAATACAAAATAATTTTACTCCCTCTGTTTTGCACATATGTATTTCAGGGAAATTCTCAGCAGTGGTGTACCTCATACCTCTATGTTGAAAAACGAAAATGTTCAGCAGTACACAATTTCCAGCTCCTTATGTTCCCCCCAGTAAACGTTTTACACATTGGAATTCAATGATAAATACCACAAAACTGTGATATAATTATTAAATGAACAAATATCATATTTTAATTTAATTCCTTTGTTGCTGAATTTGTTTAGTCAAATTCGGAAAATTTACTGATTTTGCAAAGTATACATGCAAACAAACTGCACTCAGGTTTCCCTGGGTGTGGAGGGACAACAGGCCACATCTGCACACACTTACCACCTACTCTGAGTGAGTGGTAAATGTGTGAGGCCCCTTCTTAGAAGCTGTGGTTTGGGGGAGGAGGTGGTGGAAGGGCAGTCTTACTTTAATTTCTTCTCGAGGAAGTATTTTCATCCAGTGCTTAATTTTCTGGGGCCCTTGTCAGGAGGCCACTGCAGCTTTAATCACCCACTGACCTGTTCAGCACTGCCAATGATAGTACCAACACAACTACTAACTATTAAACTTCATCAAGTGGGACAATTCAGACTATTCCAGCCCCCAGAATAAGAATGGCTTGGGGGCAGATATTAGTCTTTTTAAAGTATATTGAATTGACAAACACCTGTTGTGCTTGTCTCTAACTTAAATAAACCTCACCTCCATGTGGCAGACCATCATAAGAGCCGGAGTTGACAATGATATGCCGGTGTCGAGCACCGGAAACCACCAGCTCAAATTAAACACTGGTTTCTTCTACCCATGCAGAAGTAAGCATTTGGATTGGGGCCAATGACAGGAGCTGCCCAAAGCCACAGCAGATCCTCGGACAAGAGCAGGATCAGTATCTCTAGGACAGGAATTATGAGATCTGTAATTTGTGGATGGGATAATATTACCCCAGAGACACAAGAAAGTAAATAATGTTAGCTTTATTTGATTGACTATGCAGTTGTGTTAATATATGGTGAAAATGTACACTCTATATCAACTCGTGGCAGCCAATTGTCACATATTTTTCACATTGTATCCACATTTGTTTACTTCTGTCCACTTTATGTTTGGCTCAATGCAGGTTGCAGCTCAAGCATTTGTTCTTCTGCAGTTCATAAAATGGGTTCTATGGAATTGGACGGAAAGAAACAGCTCAACCAAGCAAATTATCAAGCAAATCTGGGTTCTGCTTTGCAGGTATTCATATTTACTGCAATTTCCCGTACAGAGCAACATAATCAAAGTGCATCTAGATAGAGCACTCATAGGCATACAAAGTAAAACTATTTTCATATTTGCTGAATCAGTAAACACAATGTATGTATCAGATGGACTGCCTTTAACTGCCCATCTCTACTCCGAACCAGGGCACAACTCGGATATAAGTTAGTACTGCTCTTTGTTAGACCTGGCAACCTTGGCATGAGTTTCCCCTGCCTTTTTTGCCTTTGCCTCCTGTATTTTTACCGTGTGATGGATTTTGTTTTGCTGGTTTAGATGCTTTGGGCACTTTGCCACTGCTGATCAGTGCCAACGTGCAAGTGCTCCCTTTGTAAATTGTTATTATGGATTGGTGTTTCCATGATTGGCTATTTGGTTTGCTGTTCACTGCCTAGTACAGTGCAGTGTGTGTGCCCAGGGCCTGTAAACCAAATGCTGCTAGTAGGCTTGCAGCACTGATTGGCCCCCTACACAAGCAGCCTTGCAACAGGGTCTCATGCCTGCCTTTGCGGTTCCTGTATAGAGTCTAGTACTGCCATGTCGACCTAGCAAGTGCACCCACTTGCCAGGCCCTAACTTTCCCCTTTATTACATGTAAGCAGGGCTGGACTGGAAACCGAAACCGGCCCTGGCAATCTGCTCGGCCGGCCCCCCTGGGGGGAGAGTGGGGGTGCAGCCGAGCTGTTTGCCAGGGCCGGTGTTGGCGGATTTTGTTACAGAGGGCTGAAATTGCTTGGCCCACGGTAAGAAAAATGGACCGCCAGGAGCCCAAAACCAGCCCCCACCCTGGCGGCCCACCGGGAAAACGCCCGGTGCCCGCTATGGTTAGTCCGGCCCTACATGTAAGTCACCCCTAAGTTAGGCCCAAGGAATCCCTGTGGGCAGGGTGCAGTGTTTGTGCAAGGTAAGACATGCCCTGATGTGCATGGCATGTCCTGATAGTGAAATACTTCCAATTTCGTTTTTCACTTTTGTAAGGCTATTTGTCCCATAGGATAGAATGGTGAGTTTGCTCATAACATCTTATGGGGATTACTGCCCATGGGAAGAAGATAGGAAAATATAGTTCGATATGCCTGAACTCAGAATGTTAAGCTGCATCCTTTAGTGAGGGAGATTTTGATATTCTGGATTTGAAAATACCACTTTTAGAAAGTAGGTATTTTCTTGTCTAACCATCCAGTGTGCCTTTGATAGGTTGTGTATTGACTTTCTGGCTTTGGAGTGATAGGGGCAGGGTATGTGCATTCTGTTCAGACAGCCACTTGGGGGGTTGAGGTGTGTCCTGCCTTTCCAGGGGGAGTCAGGTCTGGGCTGAATAGATCTGGGCAGCATTCAGAGGAGATTCCTTTCACACTTGAATGGGCCTGGTCGGCCTTAGACAATGCTGTCTCCACCTCTTGCCAGGAAGCTGCACCAGAGAGGACAGAACTGGCTTTGGCTGGGCAAAGAGCTTCTCTGCCACCAGAAAACAAAGAATGTTGTATTATAAAAAGAGGGGCACAGACCACAGACTTTTAGATTACTTCTGGGAATCAAAAGGAGCCTTTGTCAAGGAGAAGAGCTGGAGAAACTGAAGAGGAATACTGCCCCTGTGCTGTTTGCTGTCTGGGGTTGGCCTGCAGTGGCTACTTTCAGCCAATGAAAGGAGAAGGACTTTGCTGTGTGCTGTGTACCCTGCTTGTGGAAGATCTCCAAGGGCTTGAAATAGAGCTTGCCTCCTGTTCTGAAGTCTCAGGGACACAAAGACTTCACCCCCAGTCCCCCCTGAACTCCTTTGCTGGGAGTAGTGACCTCCTGAGAGGTGCCTGCCAGTGATCTGGACCTCTGGAGGTTGGTTTGGGACTGGAAACTGCAAGAACTGTGAAAATCGATGCATCGCCTGTTTCCGATGATTTGCAACGGTGCGAGAAGAATTTTCTGACGCATTGCTGCCGCTGAAGAATTGGCACAGCGCCTGCTCGTGGCTGAAGTGTCTGCCGAGCGATGAATCTTGTGCACTGATCTCCAACGTCTGAGATCATCGCATCGATTCTGATGCAGGCCCTGTTGTGGAAGAACCAACGCATCGAGGGAACGGGGCTGAAATAATCGCAGTGCATCCCGGGTCTTGACGCATCGCATCGTACCGGATCGTATCGCATCGAAGTCTCAAGTCTGTCGCAGTATTGGGGGATGCACTGAGAAACCAACGCATCACCTCCCCACGCAGTTAGAAACCAATGCATCACCTCCTCTTTGGTAAGAAACCAATGCATCACCTCCCCTGGAGAAAGGAACCGACACATCACCTTCCCTGTGACCATTTTTTGCTTGCCGTTTTCATCACATCCAAGGTACTTTGTGTAAAAGTGTCACATCCAACATTTTCTTGGAACAGAACTGTTTCTGCCTTTTAAGAAGCATATTTTTAGTTCTGTATTGTGGCTTTTTGTTGTTTTGGTCTTGTTTTGGTTTAGATAAAGATTACTTATTTTTCTAAACTAGTATGGTGTCGGTTTGTAGTGTTTTCACTGTATTACTGTATGTGTTTACCAATGCTTTACACACTGCCTCGTAGATAAGCTTGTCTGCTCGTGCCAAGCTACCAAGGGGGTGAGCAGGGGTTATTTTAGAAGTGTATCCCCCTTACCCTGACTAGGAAGAAGGGTCCCTACTTGGACACACCGTTGCCAACAAGAGACCCCCATTTCTAACAAGGTTTAATTCAGGTATTCTGGAAAAGAGCCATCTGTCCATCAAGTCTCCGGCAGGATTCATCTCCACATAGCATCCACATTGATTATGGGCTGTTGCTACTCACTAATCCACGTGCCCTGGGGTTGGCCCACTGTACTGAAGCACAGTTTGGACCAGTGCTTCCCAAAGGCTTTAAAACCACCACTCAATTCTCAAAATAGCAAAGTTTTGTGACTCATCTAGTTTTAATGGACATGAGGAGGGCGATTTTTTTATGTAACGAAAGTGTTGTGTGCTAGCGCCCTTTCAGTTACAGACAGCATATTTAAAACTACACTGCACACAAATAATGCGTGGTAATTAGATTTCAGTGACTATTATTTGTGCATCACCAAGTAAAGTGTCTTGATTTGTTTTAATCCTATTAGAATTTGTTTACATCACACTTCAGAATGACAATAATAGGTGCTTTCTGCTTGCTTTCCTAATAGCTGAATGTGTACAATTCATTTATAGGTATTTACATTTTTTTGTGTTACAAAAAATGACATCCTACAGCCTCTCTTGTCATACTCCCTATAAAGCAGAAAGATTGTCAAATAATTAACTTTACTTTTCTTTCTCTGACTGCAAAGTGAGAGGGCTTTGTAAACACCAATCCTCATGATAAAAAACATATGCAGCAATTCCCCAGAATACATATATTGACATTTGACCTCTACCTTTGAAGCGCAACAAATATGCTGAGATAAATACAGAATATAATTGCATCTTTATATATTGCATAAACTTTTTCAACCAACCAAAAATCAGCTAGCAACCCATCAGTGGGTCAGGACTAGGGGTGGGCAGAACTCGTAGAATTTCACTCTGTGTAATTCTGCGGATGCACATGAAAACTCTGTGAGAATCCACAGAGTTCCACAAATGGGCGGATTTAGGCGTGTTTCATTTAATTTCATGTTGCACTGCTCCTGCTGACTTTTAGCGCCGGAAGCTTGTTCTGCGCTTCACATTCAGCACAAACTACACAGGGTGCCACATCAGAGGGCACTGCTTCTAGAGTTGATTTTGCTGCCACTCGAGTGGATTTTCTACTCAAGCAGTAGCTTTGTTAACATGAACTGAGGAGACCACCCACATTGGTGAAATCTCACCAGGTGTCTACCTAGCGACTGAAAATCACCCTAGGGGATGCCAAATCTCACTTGCCAACTTACCAGTGGTTGGCAGAATTTAGATGGAACTCTGTGTTAGATGTGTAAGATGGAATGGCCAAAACTCTGGCAAATCTGCTGGTGAAGCGGAATTTTTTGCCCACCCCGTCAGACCCACAGTTTCACAAACACTGACTTAGAAAACTCACCAGAGGTGGCCCAGAACCCTATTTTACAACTGCTAATCGAAAGTTCCCAGTGTATGCCATCTCTCAATACCTATGATAGATGGCTGTAGATCATAATACATCTTTAGGGTTTGCACTAATTCATTTAAATTGGCACAGCACACAAAAAGTACACAAAAATATTAACCTTGTTCTTCATCTGTCAATACATTGCACTTGGTATCTGTCTAACATGGCTTCTTTTATCAATGGATTCTGACAGCAGAACAAAATCAGTCACTCAGGGTTGGACTGACCCATAGTGGAATCTGGCAGTGCCAAAAGAGTTGTACTCACAGATTTGTGTATGGGCTATTTTTTGGCAGTTTGTGGGTCTATTTTGTGGTCTGGTGGACCGGCTTTTACTGTTGATTTTTACTGTTGATTTATCTGAAATTCCAACACATCCTGCCTGTAGAAAGCCAAATGCATGCACCTATACAGCGTGTGTTTACAACTGCCCCTATTTGCAAACGTCGGCCACTTAAAAAAAATATTTGATTCGCTAATGGGGTCCATTTTTATTTGTGACCGGGGCCCTTTCTTATTTCAGTCCTACCCTGCTAATAAAACACTGAGCCTGGAAAGCGGCAATGTTGTATTATCTGCTCCAGCAAAATTGAACTGCGAGATCTCTGCCCAACTCTTGTTGCTCACGAGGACATTAGACGTCAGAACATATGGAAATGCAGGGGATAAATGGCAGCCATCCGTCCAGTGCTGCCACTTCTGTTTTGTTTATCAGAAGAAGGGAGGTGAGCCGACAGTATATTATACTGAACGTGCTGCATCAGCTGCCCATGTCTCAGGCAATTTTGAATTAAATGCTCCTGTATCATTATCACGTTTAACATTTTCCCTTGCATCAGGAAAAGAAAGACATCATTCTACACAGAACAAAGCAACGCCTTCGGAACTGTCAGATATTAAAAGGCTTATTATTAAATGGGTTTTTATTGAAGAGACAAGTACTTTATGTAATGGCGATATTCAAAATAAATTTAGAAGAGGAAGCATATTGCGTGGTGAGATAAGGGAGCATAGTTAACTATGTATAATAATCTATGTAGTTTATGTCGTTAACACATAAAAAAAGCATTGGCAAAGTCAATAGGTCTGTGTTTTGAGATTTGGGAAGTGTTTAGTAACTGTTGAGCGACTTTATGTGTTTTGCCCAGCAGGACTGGAAAGAAAGTCCCATAATGGGCTAACCTTTTGGGTGACAACAATATAGAAGGTGTGAGCAGGAACCCTTTTCTGAACATACTGCATGAGCTCTAACCTCAAAGAACAATGCTATTAATAAAGAAGGACAATGACGTTTGTGTTGTAAGGGGTGAAAGGCAAACGCAGTAAAATATTTCATACTGGATTCATTAATCGAAGGGCCACTATTTTTGTTACATCTCTGAGAAAGCCTATGTGCAACTGGGCAATGCCACCACTCTCAAAATGCCATGGGTGTGATGGGCAGCTCATAAAATCAATGGCAAATCCTTGATAAACATGACTGCAGGAGTTTGACCCATAGCTCACTCTTTCTTTGTACATTGAATGTACTTAGAAGTGTTGGTACCCTGATAAGAATTCTAGGAAGGCTTGAATTTTACAGAGGATTGTGTTCGGTTTTTCAGATATTCCACCATGGACTTGCCATCAATGACCCTGCTAGAGGAGACCCTGGTTCTCCCTCCTTTATTCATTATCTAGACAAACGTCCGGCAATTGGTATGCTACGCAGGAATTCCGTGGTTTATGCTTTTGTTTTGTGATTGATTTGTCTATATGTAAAAAACATATGTTCACTAAAGTTGTCTGTTTATGGAACTTTATTCCCATAATAGAAGTGAGCACCGTAAAACATAACTTATCTTTCCTTTCATAAATAATACCCACTGGATACTAGTAATGAACATGAAGACACCTTCAGTATTAAAGCAGTCATTGTGCACCATGCTCTTCCACAAACACAGTACAGCATCAGCAGCTGAAACGTTTCCTAGTTCCTTATGCTATTGTGAAATGTACATTTTATATTAAAATGAAAAATACGTGTTTGCCATTGTTCAAAGGATTTGTGTTATGCAGATACTGTTTAGAGAATTGCAAGTTTGTAAAATTTCTGACAAGGACTTGTTTTTACTGTCCCAGCTATGGAACAGCCTTTCTTACTGTCCTTATTTCTTTACCTGCCCAAAAGGGAGCTAACTGGATTGCCCCGGTATTTAGACTTAGCAGCTATTTTTCATAGCTCACCAGTGAAACCACTCTTTATATTTATGCCCCTTACTCATTACTTCCACTTTAAAAAATTAGCATCTTCAAACATAAGGAGATACTATCAAGTGGACGTATGACAATTAACACTCCTTCATGTTTATAATGTTCATTCTTTACGCAACATTCTCTTTGACAAAACACAAGGGGGGATATTCACAAGAACGTGTGCTAAACTTCACCAAAAAATGCTAACGCAACTTTACACATCACAGCCTATTGCGGGAAATAATCCTGTGTCAACGTCAATTCACAACAAGGCGGTACCATGCGAGAGTCTGCCAAAAACCGTGGACAATGTCCGCGATACAACCACCTCGATGGAGATTAAAACACCAACCTCAACACAAAAAAATATGCGATGAGCCCATTCGTGATGAGGAAAGCAGGGATAAGCACCGCCAGGCCAGCGACACACACGGCAGGCGGGAATAAGCACAACAAAAGCCTGAAAAAGAAAGACAAACTAAACAGAAAACAACAGCTAAGCACAATGGAGGCAACCCGAGCCAGCAGACAACCCCACAATACCCATTAGCAACAAAACATTGTACGTGGCAGGCCATCTTGGACAAGGTGAATGCAGCCTGAGAGCGGAGGAGGATAATGGAGGAAAACCAGAACATCCAAAATGATGCGAAAGGCACAAACAAGCAGAAACCCGCCAACAACAAAAAGGCAGCAATGCACACGGGAGGTGGGAGTCCCGCGCCACACCAGGAGCTGGATGACATGGAGGAAATGGTGTCCACCACATCAGCCTGGAGATGGTGGCAGGACTCGGGGACCAGAAACTGCCCAAAACAACAGACACAACAGCAACAGGGAGAGGAACCAGCAGGGACTGCGGGGACGGGGGGAGATGGGCACAATGGCACACATGCACAATTAAGCACAGCCCAACTGCAGACAAACCATGCCCAAGAGTAACAACACCAACCAGGAGCACAAGTCACACAACCCGGCAATATCACACCATTGAACAAGCACAGAAGTGAAAACCACATTGCCTGTAAGGGAGAAGGGTGAGCCAAATCAGAGCTGAAGGGGCATCTCACACACAATGCAGCACACACACATAGGAAGCAGAGCACCCCAACATCAAACACAATGTGGTACAAACACCAACATTTGCATAACCGAACACAGGACACAAGTGCACCCGCCTGTGGCTGGTAAACAGCCATACTCATCTGGCTAAGCACGAGACAGGGACATGATAATGCACAAGTACAAACCCACAGGCCTGATGGGGTAGCAATGCACATATGGCAGGGAGCCAGAGAGTCCGTGACACACACATTGGCATACAAATCAAGACACAACACAGTTGGAGACAAGTGAATGTGCGGAAACTTTATCAACAAGTGTGTGTCAGTACGGCCAAGAGAAGTGCCACAATATGCAGACCAATGCAGCAGCATGTCTGAATGAGGAATGTAGGAAAACACCCATGTCCACCTCGGGGGAGTCCATCACCAGCACATGTCAGTGCCAACCCGCGTTGGTTGTCTGCGCCTGGATCATGAGTCCAGGCCAATGCAGCCATGTCCACTGTCGTCTTGGGACATGTGACCAGATTCCCAACATGCAACCAGGCGTCGGGACTCGTGCAATGGGTCACATCCAGTTGTTGCTGCAGGTACCTTGTCACTCGTTCATGAACATGAGTGCAGCTGCGTAGGCCAACATCTCCAATGAGCGATTGTTGTCCACCACATCTGACATGTCACCGACGTAATCCATCAGCTGACCCGGACAGATGTGCTGACTCCAACCACTGGAACCAATGTGCACCAAAGCCCAATCGGGTAGTGGCTCAATGTGCTCACTGCACACGACGACTCGTGCAATCTCCCAGGTCCAGTTTCCAGTCTGCATGCCAAACATCCATGCATGCCATAAACAGGCATCACTGTGACACTCCTGGTCGTGGGCCAACAGGGGGTGCATACCCACGTCGTAATCCAGGTCAGCTACCGTTACGTTGGAAAGGCAGACATCCATGGACCATTTGAATATGCACGAGCGACAATGCAACACAGGTTGAACGTAGGTGATGTCCGCTAGGCGGAAGCTCAGCCAGCAACTGATCTGCAGCACTGCTAACGGCAGTGCCCCCAGTACATGCAGCAGACTGGAGTTGAACATGTGTCCGGGGTGGTCTGCCATTGCGTCAGTGGCTCTGTTTGAAGCGGCACTGGCTTGCCCTGCAGCAGTCCTGTGGATGAAATAGCACAGCTCGGTGCAATGAGCAGTGTCTGGGTGCAATGGGTGCAGGGCTGGGGTGGGGTGGGAGTATGTGTGAAGGCCATTTCATGCACGCTAACTACTACCAAGGACTACTGCGTGTGGGATTTGTACACATTGGTCTCACGTCGGGCAGTGCGTAGTGTGGGAGTTACAAGCAAATGCTATCGTATCAGTCAGGGGGTGCTGGCCACATGCAAGTTCCTGCTCGGAGCTGCATATGTGCTACTGCCTGATAATTCAGACAAAGGACCTTTCATCCCTACAGTAAATTCTCCATGTGCATGCATACAGGAAATGTACAGAGGCCTGTCGTGGGTGTGGTGGGATGTCTGTGATCCTGGGAATCATAGATGATATTCCCAGCACATGGCACATTGCCTCACAGCTGCTCCTACCTCCCACGAGCCCCCACATTTGTGTGAGCTGCACACTTGCATCATGTGCACTCCTACGGCACACCATTGTAATGCCTGTCCGCGCATGTCCAGCGGCCTGCCAACAACACCGTCACGCTGGCCTTTGAAGGTGTGGGGCCACGTGAGTGTAGGCCAATGGTCCAGACAGGGCGAACACAGGTGTACAGCCCATGACTGGCTGTGATCGCGCTGCGAATGAGGCCAGGCAACTGACTCATGCATCCGCAGGACTGATACACATAACACCTGGCATGCATGTGCCAAGACCCGAGCAGTCTTGCGCTCCTACATGTCCCCGTACGTGTGAGCCCGCCCTCCTTGTGCATGCCACATTGCAACATCGACTACTGTGCCCCTGGTGGCGACAACACCCCAACACAGAGACACACTTACCGCACTTCCTGCCCAAGGCCAGGTCCGAGCCACGCCCTGCTCCCCCTGCCGAATCAGCACACGGACACACTTGCTCAGATGGTGTGAATGGCTGCCGGCACGTGCGCACGGCCAGATTTATTAGCAGGCACACATACCGAGTGACACCTGTGTTGGATGTGTGTGGGGTGTGTGCTCACCAGCTGGCAAGGGCTGCCTGGTGCAGTCAGAAATTGACAACAGTGTACATCGTAAAGGACACAACCATTCAATCATAAAGGCCCCATGACTTGTGCTGCACAGAGTTAGTGCCCCCGGATGCAGAGCGTCCTGCACGGGCCTACCGCAATGGACCGCTGACTTGCGGGGCACTTGGGCAGGGTCACGAGTGCAGAGCAGGTTTCCTTAGATGACAAAGGGGCTTGTCACGGAGTGTCTCGGTGGACAGTGGAAGGTGTACCCCCAGAGCATGATGCAGAGGGCAGGACCACGCTGAAACAGTCACTATGATGGAGACTATTGGAACAGACACATGTCGGACACCAAGTCCGATCCAGCCAGATGAAGATGCAGAAAACCACCAGGTCATGGACTCTGATGCCACCAAGGTCCAACCAGATGGTGCCCATGACTCATTGCGCACAGAGTTAGTGGCATCAGTGCTGTTAGGGGATGCCGCCTGTAATGAGGCGTGTCCAATTGCGTGGACTCCTCCACATCTTACCCAAGACACAGTTCCACATGTGTGACCTACTGGACTGCAGTGTAGGCCTGAGGCAGCGGTCAGCACGGGCCATTCACTGAGTGTCACCGGCTTAGGTTGGATGGCCCCACCGACCTGCGTAGTTCAGGTTCAGTGGCACCACGGGACGCAGACTTGTGGTGAACAGGGTTGATGGCACCAGGTCAGTTGTTGATAGTGTTCGATCACCTCTGTGACTCTGATCCGGCCTTCGTCCGGACTGAGCCGCATCTTCCTCCTCTCCATGCATTCACTGGTGTGGACTGCAGGGTAGGCCTGAGCCCTCATCCACGTTTTGCCGGCTTGCATTGAACATGGTTAGTGCAACCCTGTTCAACACCGGCTTGCGTTGAACAGTGTCAGTGGCACCACGTGTCACTGGCTTAGTTGAACAGGGTTAGTGGCACCACGTGTCGCAGGCCTGCGATATGGAATTATGGCTCACTGATCGAAGGAAGTCTGGTGCTGTGGCCGCTGCCATGGACTTGAGGTCACTGCCATTCAGGACTCAGGACACATTTCCACATGTGGGACCTACTGGGCCGAAAGGGACGCCGGTGGAATATGTCAATGAGAAAGGAGTAATGTGGACCAGCATCGGGGGGGACAGCGATGGTCTGCGAAGGTCGCGGGACTGGTGCTTGGAGCTTGCACCGGCATGTGATGGGCCCTCTTTGACACACGCCGGAGTAGGCAGGTGAGCAGAGCCTCATTGGTGCGCTGGGGTAGGCATGATGGGACTGGGGGCCAGCGGCCCAGGGTACAGCAGGCGCACAGGGACGAAGGCCCGCCGCACTCGGCGCAGGAATTGTGGTGGTCTGAGAGGCGCCACCCTGGCAGATGCATTGTCCATTCCAAATGAGAACCACGACTAGTGTGACAGGCTTTTTGTTCACACCCCTACACAGGCCAGGCCTACACAGGTCCAACCCACTATGCACGCGCATGCAAGGGCGGAACCTATGTGCGACATTTCTGCGTTCTACCCCACAGCCTGTGGGGATATGGTAGTGTCCACTGGCCACTACACTCCATGCACCAGCAGTTGATCTCCACATGGCCATTTCTGTGTTTTGCACTTTGTGGTCTGTCCGGCACCTTCACGCCACACCTGGCATTGGGTAGGTTCACATTCCTCAGTCACTTGCCACTCTCGCACATGCCTGCTCCATGCCTCTCTTCACATCCTGCTAATGTGTGTCTGTGGTGCCATGCCATGGCTGGGTTGTGGGCATGGCAAGGCCGGATTCCCAATGGAGTTGTGTTGTCGTGTCTGGTCGGTTGGCATATTGTGTGTCATGTTGAATGTAGTTGTGCTGTGTGCCCATTGGCAGTGTCGTGAGTTGCAATACTGTGGGCTGGAGGTGTGTGGTGTGTTTATTTTGGACTTACTAACGGGCACTGCATTTACATGTGTGCCATCCTGGGAGCGCTGGGTGATGATGGACAGTTGGTAGATGTGAGTTTCATGCACTCTGCCTGGGGAGTTGGCCATGACATTGTTGAGGAGTCCCGGGCGGTCCACTATTACCTGCACATTCATGGTATGCATGTACTTTCTGGTGTGGTAGTTGTGTGCTGTGTGGACAGGGGGCACGAGGGGTACATGTGTGCCGTTGATTGTCCCTGACACGTGAGGAAATCCAGCTATGGCGTAGGGGCCTTGCTTGATCTCCAGCTGCTCCTGCACAGTGTGAGTGATGTGAGGGTGCTGGGGTACCAGGCTGATGTTGGCATCCAGGACAGGTGTGATGACCTTGGATGGGGCTGGCTGTGAGACTCCTCCGACTCTGGCAGTTGTGGGTTGGATGGTACCAGAGGCCGGCATGTTCTGCGCAGCCAGCAGTTTTGTCTGCGGAGGGGTGTTGATTGTCCGCTAGGTTGGTACCATCAGCAGGTGGAGGATGTGGGTCCGGATACGGGGGATGGTTGTCCTTTTGGGCCTGTAGTGGGCAATCTCCTCCTCTGGCGTCGGGTCTGGGCGGCAGGTGCATTTCAGGCGGGTCCCCTGTCTTTGTGTACTCGGCCTCTGTGGTGTTCCCGGGGGGGGCGGGACGGGTCCTAGGGGTGGTGGCGGGCCTGTGGTGGTTGCGGGAGTGTTGTTGCCCTCATGGGTATCCGCGTTGCATGATCATTGTCTCCATGGCATCTGTGGGTCTTCCGGTGTGGCTCTTGGCTGGGCTCCCTTTTATGATGCAGGTAGTCGTCCTGCTTAACACCAGCAAAAGGCAGGTATTAATTCCCTGCTGCTACCGCGGCTTATCGCCTGTTTTTGGTTCGTATCGCAGATCTGGCAGTTCGTTGTGAAAGTGGTGCTGTGGTTTTTTCGTATGTTTTTGCACGGGAATGCATACTCTGCATCTTATTAGGGTTAGTTAGTGGTGTCCACCGTGGAGATAAATTTTGGGGCAGTTATCGTGGGAATACTGGCGATGTTTGCAGTTTGCACCAGCTTGTGAATGGGTTGTTAAATCTATCTCCACTTTTGACCCGTTAAGGTGGAGATAAATCGGAGATAAGTCCTTGTGAATATCCCCCTAGGACAGTGAAATCTGAAAACAGTTGCTGAACATTAAGGTATGCATTTTTAGTGTGAGAATGAAAAAGAAATGTTAGGGAAGGAGCAAAGTATTCTGGGCTGACGATTGTTGTATCGATGAGTACGGGCCCGTAGATTTTCTGAAAAAGGCTTTTCATGTGCTTTCTTCACTATAGAAAGCGTGTGTGAGCTTGGTGCAGTACAAACAACTTTATTTGTGTTTTAAAAAAATTTCATGTAGCACAAATAAAGCATTTAACAAAAAAATATATCCTCCTTTCCTTTCTATGCTTTTAAAGAAAAGTACCTCAAAGTCATTTGGGGATTTTAGTAACGGCCTATAAAATTGCACTCTTGTGTTGCTAACTTAATAGCAATATTTAATAACGATGTACACTGCTGTCTAAGGAAGGATATCTCCTAAACAGCTCATGCAACTGTATACTTCCGCAGCTTACTCAATAGGGACAAGTATTAGCAGTCTGTAGGATTACATACTTGCGCTGCTGGCTCGAGTGGGACTTCAATGTAGTCATAACTTTTAGTACTGTTTAGAACTTTGAAAGCAGGTGTATTGGTTTTGAAAATACTTGTTTGACCTTAGCGAAGTTTTGTAATTTCTAACTTTTTTTCACACTGATATCTAGGGCAATTTGGCATTCTTTTTTACCCACACATCAGAGATTGTAAATAGATGAAAACTATCTGAGAAAGTCTATTTTTCTCCAAGAAAAAAAACGGCATCATCAGAAGGTTTGCTGTGCTACCATCTTCCACGCTACCTTAAACAGACAGAGTTGAAAGTACATTATTCACAAGTTTTTTTGTGGTTTCTTAAATGGTGCCCAATATTTCCTGGTCTTGTGTCTTCTACTTGCTTATAATTTATGGGAAATTTAGTGTGGTGCTCATAAGCCAGACTGTAAAGGTAAAAATTGCTTAAAAACTTGGGGGCCTATTGATGAGCTGGTTTGTGTCGCTCTTGCACCCCGCAACGTGGTGCAAGAGAAATGCAAACTTTAAGTCAGATATATGAAGCCACACAAGGTCATTTTGCGTGGCCCTGAGTGGTTCAATAAATCTGGGTAAGTCAACACAGCACAATTTGCTGCTTTGCCTTACTCTGCCCTGGGAAGGTGTTCCATGGGCATTGTGTGGGTGTTCAAAACACAACCCTGATGGTTTTTGAAGCATTCCCAGATTTGCCATAACTGGTAAAACCTGGGAATGCGCCAGAAAGATATGTCTTCCCAGGAGAGGTGTAACAAGCAGAAATATCTTTATTTCTCCTCATTACTTCCTCTTTCTATGTGCAGGAAGGCGTTCCTTCCTGCACAAAACAATCCTGCATGCACCATGGTGCCTGCATTGGAGCCAGTGCAGAAGAAAAGACAGAAATGCACCTTGTTGCCTTAAATACAGTGCATTCTTGCCATTTCCCTGTCACACAGTGCAGCACATCAAGGTGGCATGCTGCACTGCATGACTTTTTTTTATAAATAGGCCCCTTGAAATAGTTCAGAAAGCAGCAAGAGGTAATTTGTGTACAATGGTCAAAGATTTCCTTAACACAATAATCATTTAATTCACAAAATAGTGAGTACAAGGGAGGAAAAGAGAAGCTGGCTGCAAAGTAAACTTTTGTATGGAAGACCGATCTACAAAAATTGACCAACATTATGTTCTCTAGACCCTTCCATCACTGAAATATACAGATTTTGTGGTTTCTCTGAGATCACACCATGTCTAGAGATAACAAGACAGCCATGACCTGAATAATTTTCCTTTACTTACCAACCAAGCGCCAGCTAAAAATTAAAAATCAAATTAATGAAAAACTGTGCTTCAAGGAAAACTAAGCAATATTTACGCACACACAAGTATCTGAATTCACAGATAGGTGTGATTGTGAGGGGGTGTTTGGAGAAAGATTTTTGTGTGGATTCTCATTTAAATAGGAAGCCATATAGTACATTTCACACCCAATTGATAACACAAATGGACTCTTCCATTCAGCATTTCCATATATATCCTGATAAAAATGATAATCAATGTGTGGGTAGGCCTATTACATCTAACAGTAATGGACTAAAACTGTGACCATATGAGAGGACTGTGAGATGATGAAAATTATTTTGAATGAGGCATGACTGGATTATTTGTGCACGCAATTGTCTGGCACCCTAGGAACCCTCCAAATCCAAGATGCTTTTGAAAACTAGAGTCCCAGGGCAGTAGGGTGGACATGTTTTAGGCCTTGATTATGAGATTTTGGCAGAGCGGTGGCACAGCGGTGCGACTTTCTCATAGTCTGGTAGGCAGGTGACGTGGTGGTCCCATTGCCATGCCTCTTTTAAAGATGGCGGTGCCATTAAAAAAGGCACCGCACTAGAATGCAAAAGCCCATGCCATGCAGGAACATATGCGCATGCACACATGGGGGCACATGTCATGTCCTCCTTTGTGGATCCACATGTTTGAGGCACAGCGGGGCCCTTTAGGTCCTCCTTTGTTTCCTCTCTGCCAGGGTTTGCAAGGCTGTGGAACCGCCATGAAAAGCTTGGATGAGAGGAAACTCATAACATGCTTGTCCCGCCAAGCATATTGCAGCCTCTGACCGCTGGTTCTACGCCAGGAAACGGCGGTTCCCTGGGGGATTCAGTGGTCCCAGGGCTGTCCGACTGCCCGAGTCATAATCAGGAGGGTGGGCCATGGTGTGTTAGTGTCTCAATGCCCCAACGCCACGTGACCACGAGTCTGGCGGTCCTCAGACCACCAGACTCGTAATAGGGCCCTAAGAATTCATACCACAGCATCCTCATTATGAAATAACATCAATGGCTCCCATTAGAGGCCATATTGTTATTCAAATTGGTATGTATAACATACAAAGCCTTACACCTAGGCCTAGCTACTTATTTGAAAAAACAGCAGATGATCATTCGAGGGAAGGGAACTATTAGAAGAAAATCATGGCTGACTTTATGAATCACATAAGTAAGAAAAATTAGAACATTGGAATGTTGGGAGCTCCATTGAAAACGATGGAGTGCTCCAGGCTTCTAATGGCCTGTAGAAGCCCAGAGCTCCAAAATTCCACTGTGGTTGTTCACAGCTGTTGCTGTGAACAAAGGCCTCATGGTCGACTCTGTAAGGCCTTTGTTTTATTTGTTAGAACATTCTTCCCCCTAGAGATAGGATGTTCTAAAAGCATTATAGCCTTTGTAGCTGGGCTGTACTGGCATTAATGTTCTGTGCCTTTAATGCAGGAGCAGGCATTTAATGCCCAGTGTAGCGCACTGCGGCGGGCTAGAAGGCTGTATTAGAACACTATTCTTATGTAGGGCTCCGAAGAGCCTGCATGAGGGTCTAAGACTTAATGACAACCTGCTATCATCCATGTGAAAACTGAGGAGATGCTATTCAAATATTATTTGTAGGACTTAGTTTTGCTATTGGATCCTTGTAGTTGCTTATCTCCCTATGTATTGCTATTATCTCTTTTCATGTCTTTGTACACTCTTAAAAAGCGCATGAAACTATTAGTATGCAGTGCAGAGCAAAGCATGGTGATGCCAAGCATTCCCTACAGTAAACTAGAAGAAAGCGTTTTCAACTGTATAACATTTGTCACTTTCTCAGAAAAACAAACCCATTTGGTTAGAAAAGGCATTCTGGAAAAAGAAACAAAGGGAACAGAGGTCAATTGACAGTCTCAAGATAAAGGCAATTGGAATGAACATCAGAGAAAGAGAGGAGATCTCAGTTTAAATGGTGATAGAATGGAGGATATGGGTTGATTACAAATATGTGAAATTAAAAGTGAACATAGATGGGAAGTCACTATTCTGAAGGTATTATTACTTACCTAAACACCTTCCATGTTATTTCTTGTTTCATGTAAAGCACGCCACTGCCCATTTGGCAAATCAATATTTCATAAGTGAATAAAATAAATTCACTCTGCTGATTCCCCGCCAGCGTACTTCGCCTTGTGCTCTGAGATAGCGTTCACAAGAGAAGGTCTATGTTGTCAGTAAACATAACTAATGAATCTCAACAAACTCAAAATGATCCTTCTTCCTTAACGCCAAGGAGCTCAGAGCTAAACATATCCTGGGACACCACAAAATGCCTGTCTCTAAAATCTTAAACACTTTCTAGAAAGTGTGCTATCACCCACTACTTCCTTTACAGGCCTTCTCCCTCAGTCCAGAACACCTTCTTAAACCTAAATACATTCACTAAGTCATTCAGTATACTCTGAATTCCTCTGCCTCCGCCTCTGAAGCCGAATCGCAAAGATATAGTTTTTACTAGAATTGACTCAACTCCAGAGGATGTGATGCAAAATCCACATGCTTGGCTGTAGAGGTCAGTAATTAGGTCTAAAAATGCTAACTTGAATACACATTTTGTGTCCATCTAATGAAGATCTTTCATGAAATGCCTTAACCCCTTCGCTACTAGCCCCGACGCCCACCTGTGCTAAGCCTTTTTTTTGCTATTTGGGTAGTTTGCGCTTAGGCCCTTGTGAGGTTTTGTCCACACAAGGTATCCACACCAAATTTGCGTCCTTTTCTTCCAACAGCCAGAGTATTCCATAGGTATCCAGGGTTTGTGGATTCCCCAGGATGAGACCAAGAAATTGGCGAAATTACAGCTTTTTTTGGGGGGGGGAAATTGGGAAAAAGTGCTGCAGAAGAAAGCGTCTGTGTTTTTCTTTGCAAAAGGTATCAACAAAGGGTTTGTGGTGCTATATCAGCATCTTCCCAGCTTTCAGGAACAGGCAGGCTTTTGTCAGAAAACAAAACATTCCTACACAGTTTTGACATTTTACAGGGGCATAGCCGATTTTTTCAATTTTTGGGGGTTTCAACCTCTCTTTCCAGTTAGTGGTACAAATGGGTATGAAAGCAATAATGGATCCCGGAGACTTATACATTTTGGAAAAGAAGACAAAATTCTGAATTCAGAAAGTGGTCATTTGTGTAGATCCTTCAAAGATTTTCTATAGAACTTAACAATCGGAATAAAAAAATTGAAATTTAGTTGGAAATAACAGCCATTTGTGCCACTGTTTTTGCTAGTAACTTCTTCTAAGTATAGCAGGTTTTTGAAAGAAATATACCATTACATCTACTGGACCCTTCTAGTTGTCTGGATATATAGGACTTGTAGGTTCACCAAGAACCTGTAGTACCCAGAACCAATAACTGAGCTGCATCTTGTAACGGTTTTTCATAGTGTACTGGGTATATAGCAATTTATTTTGTAAAATATAAAGAGTGAAAAATTGGTACCAAGGAAACCTATATATTTCTGAAATAGGAAAAAAATATAGAGTTTAGAAGCAGTGGTTATTTGCACATCTCTGAAGTGGGTACCCATACATGCATGTGAATCAGAGGCTATTAAAAATGATTTATTTTTTACACATTGTCTTACATTTGGCAGGCAGAAATGCAAAGAAAGTCAATTGGTAATAACACTTGTTTTACTATTCTCTGTTCCCCTATGTCTCTTAATAAAAATGGTACCTCATTTGTGCGGGTATGCCTAGTGCCTGCGACAGGAAACGGACCAACTTGCAACTTGGACACATCAAATTTTTCCAGTAAAAACTCACCCTCTTTTGCAATGTGCCTAGCTGTGGATTTTGGACCCTAGCTCAGCTGACACCCAGGAAAGCCTAGCAAATATATACATTTTTGAAAACTAGGCACACGGGGGAATACAGGTGGGGTTGACTTGTGTAGCTCTCACTAGTTTCTGTGACCCAGAATTCCTTGCAAACCTCAAACTTTGGGAGTCATATCCCTGAATAGCAGTGGTACCGAGGCAGGCACCACAGTCAGGATTACGATATCCCTTTCCGACAGCCTTTTCATAGCAGAAAGACCACCATGAAAAGGCTATCGGAAAGGGATATGAGTGACCTCAAACAGG
The DNA here is from genome assembly GCF_964204655.1 of Triturus cristatus. Classification (NCBI taxonomy): domain Eukaryota; kingdom Metazoa; phylum Chordata; class Amphibia; order Caudata; family Salamandridae; genus Triturus; species Triturus cristatus. The sequence goes on from NC_140582.1 coordinate 243,769,453, forward strand.
GCCCTCTTCCATTGTGGGCCACTGTAAAGTGCCTTGGGGCTCATGTAGTGCCCCCACTCACCTCCATGTACAGTGTGCCATGCACCATGGATGTGCAGGAGGTGCTCCGTACCACAGCGGCATGTGCTGGGGCCTTTTTCCTTGGCCACAGCACAAGCCGCTGTGATATGGAGCATTTTCTGACTGGAGATTGCATCATAATGTAGTGTTCGGACCAATGCATGCTTGTTTGGCGGTCTCCTGACCACCGCAACAGCATACTGTGGTCCGACCGCACGCCATCGTAATCGGCCCTAAGCTTTACAATACTCTTTAAAATACCTTAAAATCATTTTGAACCATCTATTTGCATGTCATAAATTTACAGTAACTAACATAATAAAATAATATAAGTAAGATTTGATCTTATGCTATCACCTGTTTTCCAACACATATATTATGAGTTGAGAACATGTAGGGTCACAAGGGGTGATCTTCAAATTTTGGCTGGGCTTAATAGCATCCTAAAACTGAGTCGATTCATCTTCTCTTTCACATGTAGAGAAGAAAAAGGGGCCAATTCTATCAGAGTACAGCTTAGTACTGTATAACCAACCTTCTACATTATTTCTCCAAACCTTTTGACATGTAAGTTTGCAGAAGAACTCTTAAGCCAGTGCAGCTATGTTTAAGGAATATCAGGGATCATGTAGTCCATTCTGATCAGGGGTGTCCCAATGCTGTGAATAGTATCTAAGCCAACTCCATCAGACTCCTTGGCGCCAAAAACTATTGAGCTATCCTTTCTGATCAATGGAGACCTGGGGGAAGACATATTCTTGAGGGAATTTATTGAAATAGGCACTAACTCCCTCTATTGAGGCATTAATGATTTTAAATTCCCAGTCTTGAAACTGATATAATACATTTTTGGATGTTCAGTAATCGGTTTCTATTTTATGGATTTCACCTGCACTTGCCAAACCTTTAATAGACACTTAGACTGCCATTACAGATCCATAAATGAAGAAAGCTTATGCACCTCTGCATTGATGCAAAACATGTTTTGTCTTATGGTTTGTTTCCCTTTACTGCACACATACATTCAAATAGTTGTTGGAGACAAATATTAAACGAGGTGACAAAGGTGTTCAGAACTCACTAACAGTTCTTAAGTGGAGAGCCTGATATAATCTCACAATTTTCATTTTTCAACTACTAATATTAAATCTAGTTAATATGTTCAGTCTCCACAGAGTATCCACAGAGGTTTACAAACCATTAATAGTTCTTCATTAGAGAGCTTTATATAAAGTGCTGAGTGGTCGATTTCTAAAATTAAAGGCAGCGAATGTGTTCCATAACCACTAAAAGATCAATTAGAAGAGATCCTTTAAAAAGGATCCAGAAGATGCAATAAAAGAATTAGCCTAACCAGAGTCACTCACCATGCACCAGTCAGCCCTGACCGCAGTTCAAACAATGTGTCTACAACATACAATGGAGGGGGTGTTACTATCAGTAGTGCACCCCTTTCATCCACAATCATCAAGAAGATCGACAGGACGCCAGGTGTTGGGCAAGCCAAATACAGCACAGGGAATGAAAGCAGAATGCAGTGAGGACGGGACAGAGGGAATGTGCTAGAACTGCAGGACAAGCTCAATCAATCAATCAATCAAACAGGGAATTTGTAAGCGTGCTACTCACCCGCAAGGGTCTCAAGGCGCTGGGGGGGGGGGTTGGCAGTTCCGTTAAGTTGAAAAGCCAGGTCTTGAGAGCCTTCCTGAAGGTGTTCAGGGAGGGAGCATGTCTGATGTTGATCGGGAGCTCGTTCCAGGTCTTGGCCGCAATGTAAGGGAAGGCTCTTCCCCCTGCTTTGGCTCTGCAGATGCTTAGGGTTTCCGTGAGGACAAGGTTGGCGGATCGGAGGTTTCTTTTTGGTACATGAAAGGTGATTCTATTGTTGAGGTATTGGGGTCCGGTATTGTGGAGGCATTTGTAGGCTTGGGTGAGTATCTTAAAAGTGACTCTTTTCTCAACGGGGAGCCAGTGAAGATCCTGTAGGTTTCGGCTGATGTGCTTGTGTCGAGGGATACTGAGGACTAGTCTGGCGGCAGTGTTCTGTATCATCTGGAGCTTGCGGAGTAGAGACTTTTTTATGACGGCGTAGAGGGCGTTTCGGTAGTCAAGTCCGCTGGCTATGAGTGCATGGGTGGCTGTCTTCCTTGCCTCGGGGGGATCCATTCGATCATTTTACGGAGGATGCTGAGGGTGTTGAAGCAGATAGAGGCGACGGTGTTGACCTGTCAGTTCATGAAGAGGGAGGAGTCAAGTACGATGCTGAGGTTTCTGGTGTGGCCCATAAGGGGTCAGGGGGCTGCTGAGGGTGGCGGACCACCAGCTGTTGTTCCATGCTGATAGGGTGGTTCTGAGGACTTCTGTCTTCTCCAAGTTGAGCATCAGCAGGCAGCTGTTGCTCATCCAGGATGTGACGTCCTGCATTCCTTCCTGGAAGTTGAGTCTGGTGGTGGTGGGGTCTTTGGTGAGGTAGAGAATGAGCTGGGTGTCATCAGCGTAGGATACTATGCTGAGGCCATGCTGTCGGACGATGGTGGTGAGGGGGCCATGTAGATGATGAAGAGGGTTGTGCTGAGAGAAGATCCCTGGGGCACTCCGCAGTTGATTTCCGTGGGTTCAGAGAGGAAGGGTGGCAGTCAGAGCCTTTGGATTCTGCTGGTGAGGAATGATTGGCTCCAGTCGAGGGCAGTTCCTTGTATGCCGGCGTCGTGTAGTCTGGCTGCGAGTGTGCGGTGGGAGACGGTGTTGAAAGCTGCTGACAGATCGAGTAGGATCAGGGCTGTGGTGTGGCCTTGGTTGAGGAGGGTGTGGATGTCGTCTGTGGCGGCGAGTAGGGCGGTCTTGGTGCTTTGGTTGCTGCGGAATCAAGGGAAGGGTCGAGGATGGAGTTGTCTTTGATGAACCTTGTTAGTTCTGCGTTAATGGCCTTCTCTGCGACTTTTGCTGCGGAGGGGAGGAGCGAGATAGGCCGGTAGTTCTTGAGGTCCGTGGGATCTGCTGAGGGTTTCTTGAGCAGGGGTCTGACTTCAGCACGTTTCCAGATGTCGGAGAAAGTGCAGGTCTTGAAGATGACGTTGAATGTGCGTCATAATTCTGGTGAGATGGAGGTGGCAGCTCTGTGGTAGATGTGAGGTAGGCATGGGTCTGTTGGGGCCCCCGAGTGGATGCCTTTCATGGTTGAGGTGGTCTCTTCAGTCGTGACCAGTGTCCAGGAGGAGATAGTGGACTGGCTGGTGTTGTCGGAGGGCAGGATGGTTACGGAGTCAGGTGTATGGTCGTTGAAGTTGTCATAGAGGTTTTTGATCTTCAAGTGGAAGTAGGATCCAAGCTTGTCTCAGAGGTCCTGGGAAGGGATGATATCCGTGGGTTCGCTGGGAGGCTTGGTGAATTCCTGGTTGATGCTGAAAAGTTCCTTGGAGTTGCTGGAGTTGGCGAGGATTTTGTTGTGGATGAAGGTTTTTTTGGTGGTTCTGATGCGTTGGTGGTATTCCATCATGGCATTCTTGTAGGTGGTGTGGGTTGCAGGTGTCTGTCTGTTTCTCCAGATCTTCTCAAGGCATCTGCTGGTGCGTCTGGCTTCTTGGAGGTAGGTGGTGAATGTGGTGTCTTTCCTGGGGTGCTGCCTGTTGGAGTTGTGTGGCAGGGCCACCTTGTCTGCGCAGTTGGAGATCCATGTGTGAAATTCCCTGGCTGTGAGGTTGGCATCAGTTGCAGCGGTGGGAGTGTCGTGATTGAGGGTGGAGTTAACCTGCTCCTCTGTGACTCTGTTCCAGTTTTTTCGCGGAGGGCGCTGAGCGCATTTGAGCGGCTTGGGTTTGTTGACAAGAAGTTTACGCAGTGGTGGTTGGTTATGGGGGTTGCATGGTGTGGCTGAAGTGAAGGCTGATTCCTCCTGCGAATATGGGGTCGAGGCTGTGTCCTGCCTTGTGGGTCGGTGAGGTGAAGAGTTGTTTTAGTCTGATGTTGGCGATATTTTCCCAGAGGGTGGTGGAGTTGGGGTCGCTGGGGTGGTCAAGATGGAAATTCAGGTCTCCGATGAGTATGTAGTCCATGGAGGCGATGGCGTGGGGTGCGATGAGGTCAGTGATGGTGTTGGTGAAGAAGGCCCGGGGGATGTAGGTGAGGGTGCCGCAGAGTGTGGACTTAGGGCTGGTCTGGACCTGGAAGTGCAGGTGTTTGGTGGCGGGGAAGGTGTCACTGGAGGCGGAGAGGCAGAGAGAGTTCTTGTGTGTGATGGTGAGGCCTCTTCCTGGGTGGTTGGGGCGGTCCTTCCTGTGGATCTTGTATGCATCCAGGATGGCAATGGCGATGTCAGGGGCGGAGGAGGCGTTGGTCCAGGTTTCTGTAAAGAAGGCAATGTTGGATGAGATGGTGTTCAGGAGGTTCCAGGTCTCTACGGCGTGTCTGTGCATGGAGCGCACGTTAAGGAGGATGCATCTTAGGGAGTCAGCAGAGATGGCGGTGGTGAACCTCTGGTAGCAGTGGTGGCAGTAGAACTGGCCATGGGTCGTGTTCGGCGTGGACTGCTGGTAATTGTTGTTTCCTCCGGGGTTGAGTGCAAGGAGGGCAGCTGAGTCATAGCGGTGGATGGTCAGAGATCCAGGGTCCCTGGCATTGGTCGCAGACGGGCGCAGATGGGATTGCATTAAATTGGGGAGGGGAGGAACATGCAGCTGGGAGGCAGGAGCTGGAACCAGCGGGGGCAGGGGCATCAGTGGCGGGGAGGAATACCAGACTAGCAATGCACAGACTAAGTAAACACTGGCACATTTGTAGGAGGAGAATCTGAGCAGGAAAACGGGCACAATGAAGTGTAGACAATGGCACAATTACAGCAATTACAGCAAGCAGAAAAACTAAGCAGGAGAACGGGCACTATGAAAAGTAAACACTGGCACAATTCCAGCAATTCCAGCAAGTTGAAAAGGAGAACGGGCACAATTCCGGGCATGGGGCAGCCTCGAATACCTCCTCTTTGAGGTCCTGGGAGTCAGCGGCGGCTGCACAGATGGCGGGGCTGCTGGGGGGAGGGCAGATCTCAGACCGGAGGTCAGAGGTCTTGCTGGGAGCTGGAGTTTCACAGGTGAGGACATAGATACTAAAGCAGAGCAAGAGTGAGGCCAAACACTTCCATAGTGTGACCATTTCTGGAAACAGATCTAGGAAATTCTCAAGGACAGAAAAAAGACTAATTCGTCAGGTATTTGCAGTAGGTGAGTCAATGAACAACAATGGAGATACATAATTATTGGAGGGGCAAGCAACACAATTGAAGGATATGAGGAGCAGTGGGCTAGATGGTTAGGGTGAAAATTGATGGAGGGCTATAACCCCCAAATGAGTATGAGATGAAACCTTTGTCTTTATGCTAGATAAGCTGCAATGCTTGTCCTTATTCTCTACAATGACTATAACCCCCAGCGACACCCTATGTCCAATCTGTCATATTGTTAATACAAAAGTCTACCGCCCACTCTGTTTGTCCCAGTATCATGAAAGTACAGTCCAAACTTTGCAGAATTCCCCTGTAACTCCATTCTTCTCAGCCGCTTGTTGGCGAGTCCTCGTCCTTCCCTATATTGTTGCCTATGTTAAAGTGGCCTTTTCACTAACCAGGCCACCCCGCCTAGCTGAGAGCCTAGCTCAGAAGCAATAAGTCTGGTATGATACTGAAACAATAGTCCAGCACTACATTTTCATGCCGCAAATACCTGCACCTTAATATTTTGGAGGGGAGAGTACCAGTAATTCTCCCAAGGATGAAATATATACATTTCTAAGTAAGTATCAGCTGTAACTTTATGGTAGATTATAATGTGGTACTTTATTTTGTGGTGTTTACCTCAGACGGCTTTTGTATTGTAATGTACTCTACCTCTATGTAATTTATCACTACAACACAAGCCCAACACAAGTCATTACATTGTATTACTTTTTTGACATTCCATATAATGTAAACAAGTCTTTAATCTGTAATTTATGGACAAAAAAATAAATTTGCATATAAATAATTTTCACATCAAAATGTTGTCTTTTTAGACAACATCTACCACATCCCCAACCAATATTGCATCCTCACAGAGACACAGTTTTAGTTTAAACAAGTTTTCAAATTGCCGCTATAAAAATAACTGTCTGTCTGCATTTAAACCAAAATGCATCAGAAATGTCAATGAGCATTTTAAAATAAAGTATGGTAGTTCCCAAAATAACCTGTATAATACTAAACCAACCATTTTTTGGTCACTCGTCTGAAGACCTTAGAGGTGGCAGGATGAGTGCGAGGAAGCTTTTACAGCCTTGCTGCCCTCTCCTGTCTCTCAGACTAAATAGATAAGTTCAAGTATTAAGGAGAAAAATATTTACTAAAACTATGCACAGAAACACATTATGGAAATCAATGAATATTTTTTGAAAGATGGAAAGCAATTGCATTATTTACAAATGTGTGCCTGCAAGAAAAGCATTTCTTCAATGTCTATGACCATGTGACACATGGGGTGGACACCTAGCATTTAAAATTGTAATGGCGGATGCTGGTTTTCATGTGTGAACAAGGGCACAGCGTGCTCGAAACGCGTCGCAGAGGGAGAAAATAAAACATCTTACCTGCCAGTTCTATACGGGTTCGTCTCTCTCTGTTCGTCGAGGTGGAAGTGCGAAGAGTGTGCTTGGATGATATATATATATATCAAAGTTCCAAAGAAGTGAAGCGTTCACAAAGGTGACAACCACATGGAGTTGCACAAAAGGGATTTATTCCATCATAAACCCCGCGTTACGCGGTTTCGGCCGTAGAACAGCCTTGATCAAGGCTGTTCTACAGCTGTTCTATGGCCAGAACGCGTAACGCAGGGTTTATGATGGAATAAATGCCCTTTGTGCAACTCCATCTGGTTGTCAGCTTTGTGCATGCTTTACTTCTTTGGAACTTTGGTACTTTCGCCTGCTTCTTCCACTGATCAGCGCGCCACCCTTCTTGGGTCTCTGGCTCCCAGAATATATTGTTTGGAATTTATATATATATATTCACTGAAAAAAGCCATAGGTTTCAGGCACTTTATAGTTAGAAATTAGCATTTAAAAAACATTAGAAATTTGCTGAAAAAAACATAGGTTTTAGGGAAAGTTATAGTTAGTCGGACATTGCACTCGTACAAAACCAGTGAAATTACCCTGTTATACTTAGTTCAGCTAACTATAACTCGTGCCCACGCAATGCACTGCTGATGACGTCACATATTACATCACTCATGACATGGTCAGTGACATCACTGATGACATCACTGATGACATCATCCATGTGATAAATTGATGCATCTTCTCACACCCTAATATAATTAGTGAATTTCTAAGGTTTATTTAAATGCTAATTTCTAACTATAACGTGCCTGAAACCTATGGTTTTTCAGTGAATTTCAAATGTTTTTTAAATGCTAATTTCTAACTATAACATGCCTGAAACCTATGTTGTTTTCAGTGAATTTCAAAGGTTTTTTAAATGCTAGTTTCTAACTATGCCTACAGAGGTAGGACATGTGAAGAAAGAAGAAAAAAGCACAGAAAGAAGCAACAGAAATGCAGAAGAAGCAACAGAAGTCCACAAAGACAAAGAAAAGAGCAGGAAGAAGGAAGATATGCAGAAAGAACTGAGAGAGGAGCAGAAAGAGGCCTTGTTGCAAAATCATCCTGTGCCCACAACTTTTTCAGACGGGTACTGATGGTAACTGACTCTGACTAACCAGGCCTAGAGCTAGTGCTATGCTAAAAAACACTTAGAATACAGTGAAAACACCTACATACACTAGAGAACACTATGCGTTGGGGTACCCTTGTGATTAGCAAGACCTCCTCTGTAAGTTCCTTGTACATAATAGGGCAGGGGGATTAAAACTACCTCTAAAAACGTGCCACGAGGTTCGTTTGCACAGTGGTGAAGGGAGGGGGGCCCTGAGGTGACATGTGTGCAAACACGCCCTGTGGCCGTTTTAAGTTGGGAGATTAAGTCCGGTTGATTCCTGAGGGTCCCTGGGTCCAACTAGCCCACCAGGTACCTCCAGTAAGCGCCACAGAGCTGCGTTGCACAGAGGTGTAAAAAGGGCATGGCCTGGACCACCTCTCTGCAACGAAACGCTGTGGCGCTTACTGGAGGTACCTGGTGGCCTAGTTGGCCCCCAGGGGCACTCAGGATTGAAGGGGACTTAATTTCCCAACTTAAAACGCGCCACAGGGCGTGTTTGCACACGTCACCTCTGGCCCCGCCCCCTCCCTTTACCACTGTGCAAAGGCGCCCTGTGGCATGTTTTAAGTTGGGGGATGAATTCCCCTTGAATCCTGAGAGTCCCTGGGTCCAACTAGCACACCACGTACCTCCAGTAAGCACCACAGTGCTACGTTGCAGAGAGGTGGTCCAAGGCCATGCCCCATTTTACACCTCTATGCAATGCAACTCTGTGGCACTTATTGGACATACCTGGTGGGTTAGTTGGCCCACAGGGACCCTCAGGATTCAAGGGGACTTAATTATCAGAGGTTCAGAGGCCATGCCCCTTTTTACACCTCTCTTTTTAAAGAAGGGGGGCTGTGTGGCCCCCCTTCCTTTTCTATTTTATGGGCCCTGGCGACCCCCTCCCCCAGGGCCTGACCCTCATTTTAAAAAAACAGTAAATATGTTACGGGAAGGGGGCCGCATGGGGCCCCCTCCTGTGGCCAATTCCGACCCTGAGGACCCCTTCTCCTGGGGCATGGCCAAATTTTTTGTTTTTATTATGGAGGGGCGCTGCGTGGCACCCCTCCTAAGGCCTCTATTGCCCCGGGGAACCCATCCCCCGGGGCCGGCCTTTATTTATTTATTTTCTTTGGGACGGGGGCTGCTTGGCCCCCCTCCCGGGCCACTTCTGGCCCCGGGGACCCCATCCCCCGGTGCCTGGCCATTGCTTTATTTTTTTATTTTTTGGAGGGGGGCCGCGTGGCCCCCCCCTCCTCAGGCCTATTATGGCCCGGGGGACCCCATCCCCCGGGGCCGGCCTGCCTTTTTTTGGTAAAGTTTTTAGGGGAGGGTGGCTGCGTGGTCCCCCCTCCCGGGCCACAATCCCCCCATGGTCCTGCCAGCTCCCCGCATCCTGCGGGAGCCGGCATTGCTTTTCCACAAGGGGAGCTGCTGACATGCAGCTCCCATTATGGAAAAGCAATTCTGCTTTGCTTCATTGAAGCAAGAGCAGTTTTCCCTGCTCTCGCTTCAATGAAGCAAAGCAGAGTTTGCAATGACAGGGCGGGAGCCGCGAGGCTCCCACCCTGTCCTTGCAAACAGCAGTGTCCTGGGGTGACACTGCAGGAGCCGGCCCTGGGGGGTGACGGTCCCCAGGGCCATCATTGGCTCCAGGAGGGGGGCCACGTGGCCCCCCTCCCACTTAATGCAATGCCCCGGGGTGGTGGTCCCCAGGGGTCAGGGGTCCGTAACGTACCCCCTATTTTGAATAATTAGTGCCCCGGGGAGGTGGTGGTCCCCGGGGTGTGTGGGGGGCTCGAGGCACCCCACACAGGTTCATTTTATTTTTTTTAAAAGCCCTGGGGGGTGGTGGTCCCCAGTGCTGAGGGGGACCGTGTGCCCCCGCTTATAATTAATGAAAGCCCCGGGGGGTGGCGGTCCCCGGGGCTTTTGGGGGGCCTCAGATGCCCCCCCAACACATTTAAAAATTGAATCCCCCCCACACTTTTTTTTCAATTGCCCCTGGGACCTGGCCCACCCGGGGGCATTATTAACACGAAGCGCAGGAGCCCGCACTTTTTTTAAAATTTGTTTTCAGCCGGATCCACGGAACCTCCGCGCATCCCGCGTTTAAAAAAAACTAATCTTTTTGGGACCCCATGAGCAGGCCTAGGGGGACAGGGTGTTTCTACCCTGCCCCCTTTTCCTGTTTTGGGCATTTGTTTTTCTGTTTTCGCGTGCCTCGAGGCACAAGATGGCTGCCAACACTTCCTGGTTTGGAGTGTTGACAGTCAATTAGCATGAAGCTCATCATCGGGAGGGTGCACGGATCCACTGCGGCCATGTATATCACTATCTTTATTTCTTAATTTCTCAAAAGCTACTGAATGGATTTACACCATTTTTAGAAAGGTCGCTTTCTGAGCCAAGCAGTAGCCTTTTGCACATCTATGCACAGAGTTACACACACCCTACCCACACAAACACTCAGGCACCCATACAGATATTCAGACAAAAAAATCAATAACCCATATAGACACTCATATAGCTATTCACAAAACCATGCAGCCACTTATACACCAACACACAGACACATACAGACATTCACTCAGTTCAGTCACTAGTCTGCAGTAAGATACATTTAATGACTCACTTATAGTCAGTTACGCACCTAGAAAATCATCCATCCACACACTTGTACACCCACTCATTCTTCAACAGGCCTTTCCCTATATATATTAAACATATTAAAACTGTACAGAAACACATACTCACTGGATGACGTCATCAGTGATGTCATTTGAGATGTCATCAGTGATGTCACAGTGATGTCACTGACCATGTCATGAGTGATGTAATATGTGACGTAATCAGCAGTGCATTGCGGGGGCGTGAGTTATAGTTAGCTGAACTAACTATAACAGGGGAATTTCTAGGGTTTTGTACGAGGGAAATGTCCAGCTAACTATAACGCCCCTGAAACCTATGGTTTTTTCAGTGAATTTCTAAGGTTTTTTAAATGCCAATTCCTAACTATAACGTGCATGAAACCTATGGTTTTTTCAGTGAATTTCAAAGGTTTTTTAAATGCTAATTCCTATCTATAACTTATCTCTAAAGATATCATGTTTAATGATTTTCATTGGATTTCTATATCTCTCAAATTCAGTGTGTCAATTTAATTAATTATTTTCTTTTTAAATTCTTTTTTATCACCATTTTTTAAACTTACTTTTTCAATTAATTCTTTTAAAAATTAAAAAATATTATTTGTTTTTATTGGGTTTTTCAAACATATTTTTTATATTTTTAAAAATATTTTTTAATTATATGTTCAAAACTTTATTTTATATATTTTTTCCATGTTTTTTGGATCCGTGCACCCTATGCGCACTGTTCTCGATTCCTATGCGATAGCATCCGTGCATGGTATGCGTTGGGTACGGGTTTAGTGCGCGATCGCAATGCGACCGGTACGCGACTCCCAGCCTATACGCGACACGTTCGATGTACATAACGTGACGTTTACACGCTTCCACGATGCGTCATCTGCGTCTATGACGCGGAAGGTGCGCGGATCCCGCGAACTATTTAACATTTTAAAAAACATATATATGTATTTCATGTGAATATTAATTGAAGACAAACTCTAAACTAGTCTTAAAAGTAATATATTTTTACATCTAAGCCTATATACAATTTCGCGGATGCGTGCTGGATGCGTGATGCGTAAGCGCAGGGTGCGCGGATCCCATGTGACCTGCAAAAAAAGAGATTTGATTGGTTCATTACACTTCCTGTTCTAACTATTGAAAGACCCCACCCAATTCAATCATTCTTCTTTCACCTTCTTTGGAGGAGCATCTCTTTGCAGAGAAGAAGATTTTTTAGACTAAGTTTATACTTAGCTCTAACTTTTTTGTACTAAAAATGGCTTCAGGGCAGCAGGCATCACCTGCATCTCCTCATACATCTGAGGATGAATTGTTGGAGGAGACACCACACACACCACGTTTTTCATCTGTGGTGTGGACATTTTTTACTTTTCCCTAGGGGCAAACGAATACCAATGCCACCTTGGTCACGTGCAAGATTTGCAAAAGAGTGCTGTCGCGAGAGGATCCTAACAAGAAATACTCATGCGGCACGGCAAGTATGATGAAGCACCTGTGGACCCTTCATCTAAACAATCTTGCACAAGAAGAGTGCCGACGGATGAGAGACACTCCTGCTTCTGCGCCTTCCACCTCATTGTAGTCGAGCACTTCAAGAGTGCATCTATCAGCCCAAAATTTGGACATCCATCCTCAATTTCAATTTTTAAGTGCAATGCGACTTTGTGCTACGGTGAGCAGTCGATCGATCTGATCTGCCGCCGGCAAGAAAGTCACAATTGCTAGCTTTTTCTTTTTTTTGTTCCCTGAAGTTCATTGTTTGGTTCCTCCTGTTTTTTTGGTTTTTTTTGCAGAAAAACAAAAAGAATTGACATATTGTTTAGATAACCCCCAAAAGAATATAAAAGAAGAAAGAAGAAAAAAAAAAGTTCTTCCTAGAACTAACTTTCCTGGTTTAAAAAAAGAGCTACATTTCTTTGTTAGTGTGTGAAAGTTTAGATGAATGTATGTGTAGTAGGTAATTGACTGAATGATTGCATTAGTAGCGTATGGTGAATGTATAAGTGCAGAACTATGAGGAAGTGCTGCAGCATCACACAGTAACCTCTTTAACTGCAGTGTGCTGTAGTACTTCCGAAGCACAGGGATTCAACATATGTACATAAATATGTTGCAAATCTATGCTTGTCTCTGCACGGCTGCTTAAACTGCAGCCATGTGGTGACACAGGCACCCTTGCACCATAGTGCAAGGATAACTGTGTCATGTGCTGTTTGTTTTTCTGCAGGAAGACACACCTTCCTGCACAAAAACAATGAGAAAATGCATTTTTCTCCTTCAATGTATGTTGAACATTTCAGCATGCATTGAAGATATAAAAATGTGGAGAAATGAAAACAATTCTCCTTGTTGTGCTTTCCTACACCAATTTTAGAATGGTGCAGCATTCACACACATATTGAGATTTATGATTTCTGATAAATCTAGACATGTGTCTTGTTCTATGAGTATTCAGTGCAATCATGCACAATAAGAACACCCTTTCAATGCAAAGTGGTGTGCATAATGAGGTTGTATTTACATGGAGTATAAAAAGTGCACAGAGTGCCTTTTCCTCTCTTTGTAAATATGAAAGAGTGTCTTGCGCAATAACTATGTTACAACAAGTGACATATTTCCGGTTTTAAAATTCCTTGCGAATGATAGAAGGTAAGCACAGAGTTTTGTCTGCAAAGATGTTTAAAGAAGAATGATTGAAATGATTGCGGTCCTTCAATAGGAACAATGGGAAATATTATGAACCCCTCAAATCGCTTTTTTTGCAGGTCACATGATATCTGATTATGGTCAGAATTCAAAACTACATAGGTATAAACAGAGTGTTTTTAGAAACGTGTTTCAACTTTGTAGCTTCTTGCAGACCTCCTCATTCTGCATATTGAGCAGCCGCGGCCCGTGGAGGGAGTTCCGTGGGGCGGTAAGGCGGGGCGTGGGAGGGGCAGGGTGGGGGGTTCTAAAAACCGGAATATGGATAATTACAGGTAAGTAAACAATTAAATAAAGAAAATGAATTTCGTAGCGCGCGCTGCATCGCATTTTGCGATGCAGCGTGCGCTACGAAATTCGTTTTATTTATTTAAGTGTTTACTTACCTGCAATTAGCCATATTCCGGTTTTTAGAAACCCCGCCCCACCTTACCGCCCCACGGAACTCCCTCCACGGGCCGCGGCTGATATTGAGACTTAGTTAAACTTACCTTCACAGTAATAGGAATAAAAAATTGTATACATTTTTTTCAGATTTTCATTGCAATCTAAATTCATATAAATTGCTTATTTTAAAATGTGGATCTGTGAAAGAAAAAGAAAAAAAAATGATAACATGTAATAATACATTTTTTACAACACAGCATAATTTCCACAAAGTAATTTGTTTGCCTTTTTTGCTGTTCTCGGAATATATTGAATTTCACTAGAAATAGTGATTTCAATCGTACTCATCACTTAACAGCGGGCAAAAAAAAACAATCAGAAAGATTGTTAAAAAAAAAAAACAGCATGCTATTCTCAGTAAAATACCAGAAAATACAAATCACACATATATGAAATGCTTACAGCTTACAAAATGTTATAACTTTAACTTATAAAAACTGTAAATATTGCCGCATTAAAATATTCACCGAATCAATGACCACCAAAAAGTCCATAACTCAAAAATATACCTTTCCTTGAGGCCCAATGGTATTTTTGCACTCCTTCTTTATGTAAATTGTCCAATGGTAGTCCTATTAAATTATAATAATAAATTCCCCAGGGAGTGAATTATCTTCCTAAAACTTTGACTTTAAAAATATTAGGTAGGAATTTTGTAATTCCCTAGGCAAACGTTGTTTAAAAACCAACTGGGAATCATTACAAAGTGTCCAGCCTTTCTCACATTTTAGATAGGCAGTGTAATGTCCAGATGTGGTGGAAGGACCATCATGGAAAATTATTTCAATTGCTACAATACTCCTTCCTGATATTGATAGTTGTGCTGCTACAAATTGCTTTATTAAAGTATCCAATTTTCTTCCGTCAGCTGTTCAACGTTGCATCATTAAAATGATGTATTTTCCATATTTTGTTAAGAATAATGTGGATAACATTTCTGATTTACATTGTCTACACTCCATGTTTTGAATTGCACCTTTAACTAATTTATTGAAAGACACTGATTTACAGTCTGGTAATGTTAAATACAGAAATCTCTCAGTGTCTACATTGGTGCTACATGTATACATGCAATTTTCACAATAATGTTCCCATTTGTAAGAAAGGCCAAAAATATTTTCTATTTCTACACATTCATTTTTAAAAATGGTAAGCATATACATTCAAAATTCCTGAGCATCTTGGTGGATATTTGGTGTAAATTGTGTAGAACCAGAACACACATCCAAAAGACTACGAACATCTGAAACAGATTGTATTTTACTTCTATCTGTTGTCAATTTTACATAAACAGAATGCAACAGAGAACAAAATCTTTTTTCCCAATTCTGCATAATTTGTTCTTGCAAACCTTCCAGATAAAAAACAACATTTACCACTACATTAGCATAGCAGTTGACACCAGAACTATTTTCAAACTGATAACCAACAATCTCTTCAACAGTGTCCAACTTCTTTTTACCTGCAATCACAACATTATCTTGTTCTTTTCCCTTCTTGACACCTTCAGAACAGATATTCTCTAACCTTCTTTTTCGACCAACCACACGCTTTTCAAATACAGGATATTGACCTAAATTTGGAGCATACACCCTTCTTAACCTATTATACTCTTTTACACAGTTTGCATCTGCAGTAACCTTTGTCTCATCAAAATCAATCAAAAACAAATCAGATAATGTTCTGACTTGAGACAAAGCAACATATGCCACACCCTCTTTAAATACAGTAGAACCAATGTTCACCAATGCACTGTCTACACTTAATCCTTGAGATTTATGAATAGTCACTGCATATGCCAGAGAAAATGGAAATTGTTTCCTACGGACATATAAATCTTTAACAAGCAAAAAACGAACTGAACAACGACCATTTTCTTTAACTTCATCAATCTGATCAAATTTAATTTAAAAAAATTAAATTCCTTCTTTTTTCTGATAATTCACAAAATCCACCACTTTACCCATTGCACCATTAACTAAACCTTTCTCTACATCCAAATTACGCCTTAAAATTACCCGAAAGTTTACACACGCATATAGTGTCTTTTCTAAAGCAGCAGTTTTAGATATTTTGTTTTCTATACAATCCAGTTTTGATCTCAACTTTCCCGTCAAAATAATAGTGATTCCTTCATGCAGTATTTTATCGATGGCTTCCATTTTTACAATTTCTTCATTTTCCAGTTTCACTAATTATTTGTTGAATATGGAACACTTGCGCAGTGTTGGCATTAAGCAAATCACTGACTTATTTTTAGCAATTTCCACATACACTTTTGCAGGAACTGCATTTTCATTTGGAAAGACTTCCAAACCTTGTTTGCCTTGTTTTGAAAGAATTCCAATTCTTATATCTTGAAGAATACTTCCATATTCAGCATCATTTGCCTGTCGCATATTTGTTGTCAGTTCTTTGTATTTAAAATTACTCCAAATGTTCACATTACCAACACTGCCAAAAGACTTTCTGGTATCTTCATGGGCAAGTGTTTTAAATACCAGTTGTCCTTTTACCGGAGTCATTTGCAGTAGATCTCCAAAAACTATGACGTGTTTTCCTCCAAATAACACGTCATACTCTGCTTTAAGAATTTGCTGCATTCTTAGATACACAAAGGCGAGCATCAAGTTTGAGACCATGCTCACCTCATCAATAATGAGAAGTTTCATTTTCTTCAGAACTCTTGAAACTTCACAACCAGCTTCTCCAGATAGCTTGTGGTATTCCAATTTTTTCTCATGCTCTACTGGCAGCATTAGTAAACAATGTATAGTAATTCCTTTAATGTTATGTGCTGCCAACCCAGTTGGAGCAGTGACAACACAGGACAAATGCGAGTCAGTTGGTTTCTGCAGATAACTTGTAATTACTTTAATTAAGAAACTTTTTCCTGGTCCAGCTTGACCACTCACATTCATTTGGATAGGTTGAAATGATGTACATGAGCACCCTCTCTTTTCATGAAGTAATCCATGGTCAATCTGCTATTTCACTTGCTGATATATTTGTTTCTGTTCAACATTTAGTTGTTCTTCCAAGTTTCCTAACTTTCGTGATCTTGATACATTGCTGTTTCCACCTCAATCATTGGAATCGCTGCTTCATTTTCAACAATTGGTTGTCCTAGTGGATCTTGACTCAGTGCAGCAGAAATTTGACTGTCTTGAGAACTGTCTCTAGCAATCTCAGCTGCAATTGTAGCTTCTTGATCAATTTCATCATTCAACATTTTGACATAATTTGCGAAAGCACTGCATTGTAGGCTATCTTTAGAATCATTAAATGAATCTTCATAGCTGGGAAAATCTCCAAGTAATTCCAGTTCTGAATGCTATGGTTTGAACATTTGCCAAGGGGCTAAATAGTAAAATTCCCTTTTGTCAGCAGTGTCGCAACTCAGTTTCCTGTGATGAATTAAATTTCCTTTCCTTTGTTTCACCAGACATCCTTCGGAACCAATCACTCCATATTTTCCATTGTTGAAGTTCTCTGTAGTATTCCGTTTAAAAGTGTAGTTTTGCAGCACTTCATAGAGACACAGGTTCTCAAGATGATGACTTCTATTTGGGTAGTATGTGTCCAACATATTCGTTTTCAAAATAGCTGTACTTTCTGGTTCATTTTCTGCTAAATATTCAATTTCTTGAACAGATTTCAGAACCCGATTTCGCATTCCTGCAAGACCTAGACTCACCCAAATGATTCTTCTACTTTTGGAATATAGACTTGCAGATGATAACCGATCTGAACATTCATATGCTCCAATTTCACGATGCGATAACATATTCAAACTGACACAGTATAATTTCTTACTTAAGTCTTCTCGTGAGAAATCTCTTCCGACATTTCTTTCAATTCAGTCTTTTCTGATTTAGTAATGTAAGACGTTACGTATCGAGCAACAGCAATGGGATTGTCCGCAACATACTGAATATCCATGTTAGCGTTCCACATGGATAAAATAACTGGATTGTAGTCATTTACGTATTTCGATTCTTCGCTTGTTCTTAAGTTGTAGGTGTTTTTCTGAGACTTTCTTGTGATGGTATGTCGCATAGCTGACATAAAACTGTTCACTCTTCCTTTGGATAATACAGGACGTGGAAATCCAAAACGACATTTGGTATAGAACTTATCCTTTGACTTGTACTTTTGTCGACAGTATTTTCCACACCTGTGGCTTTGAAATCGTAAGGCTTGTTGTTTTAAGTTTTTATCTTCTCTGCTATTGGGAAGAGCACATGTAGCATAATCTTCAATGAAAGACAAAACACTTTCATCTGAATCTGTTCCAAATTTGGGGGCATTCTTGATCCATAATAACATATGTATGTGAGGAGCACCTCTTGCTTGATACTCTTTTCTCCAAAAGAAATCCCACAACTTCTCCAAGAGGAGGATTCTTTTTATTGCAGATGAAAGACATCATAGCTTCAAATCTATGATTGAAATATCTGCATACATTGACAGGATCTAAAGAGCACAATTCTCCAGGTGCCTTGTATTCAATATTTTTTATATTGGAATTTGCCTCTCGAAGAAATTCAAGTAAATCATCCCAAGCATACTCAGCACAGCTTAGTGTAACAAACCATGTAGGAGTTCCCAAGTTCCGTAGCATACATTTCAGTTCTCCATGTCGACGGTATCAATATTTATTAGTCCCATGCTGACATGCCATCAAATTAATCAACTGAGATTCTAAATGATCATCTCTCTGATGCACTTTATCCATAAAATCCTTTGCAGTTACATTTTGAAGATGCATTCCAGTTTTTAAAATGTGATTTACTGCATATGAAAGTCCAGACAAGTCACTTTCAAACAGAAGATGAAACATATAAGGGATACATTGTCGAAATCTTGGATCTTCTGCATATAATCTTGTTGTCCGATATTCAGATGCAGGAATCTGCACAGGACGTTCATCATATCGTCCACCTTTTCCTGTTGGAAACAACTGCGGGAAACAACGAGCTTCCAAGCTCTCTTCCCATACACTCATGGGACTTCCTGTTGCTTTTTTCATTTGAAACAACTCAATTGTATTCCCCATCACCTCTTTGGAATGAAGTGGATGTACACTGTAATGTTCATAGATTTCTTCACATCTGGACATGTCCACTTTTTCTATTTGTCCACTTAATGTTTCAGTATCTTCTGCTAAATCTATTTCTTCTTCTCCTACAAACACATTTCTATAGTACTCATTATTTTTTAACAGATACAATGATGCCTTTTGCACTTTTCTAACATCCACTAACTCTTGCCAAATTTTCTTATTCTTAGTAGGAACACCATTAACTAGAATGACTAGTGGCTCATTTTCTGCATGGTCTACACCAATAGTTTCAATATTTTTCCTTAAATCTAACGGTAAATACACAACTCTTCCTTTCAATCCTCTTTGCAACTCTGATGAAGGTAATTTACCTGTTTTGGGCTCCATACGAACAATAGCCTGAAACGGGTGAACACATTGTATAAGAATAGACTCATATGTATTTAAATCTATCAGCTCTGGAGGAATAGCAACCAGCTCTAGATTATTATGAACAGCTCTAGCAGGCATTTTATTCTCATCTAATTTGTTATAACAATATTTGCAAATACGCTGCTCACATCCCAAATCAAAACAATCCCCTACCAGCAAAGAAGTTGCAAATTCCATCCACTTATCATTATCTTCTATTTCACTTTTTAAATACAGATTGACACCCCTAGTCTGATTTTTATAGTGACTTCGCCGACAACAAATTCAAGAAACATTTGGTCTTTCACCTGAAATTACCTTAAACTTTGTGATTTAAACCTCAAATTTTTCTGTAATTATGGGTTGTACATTGTCTTCAACATTTTGTTTTAATAATGTGTCAGTTTCTTCACTCTCTTGCTCAGGACCAAAGTAACAAAACTCAACATCATCACAGACCTGCTTCACATCTGATACTGACCTACGCAAAAGAGCACTGTTCAACTCACTTAACTTTAGTGCTGGACTTTTTGCATAATACAACCTTATCACTAACTTCCGCATTTGAGTATGATGTACTGCCAGCATTCTGAAATGGTGAAAAACACTTTGACAAACTTTCCTAGAAAGACAAGCCAGAGAATGACCTTGCAAACCAGTATGTTTTCTCACTGTGCAAGGGTCTAGTCCTTGCAACAGCTTAATCTTTTGTTTTACACTTTTTTTTAGTATAGGCTCGTAAGAAACTACATAATTTTTCAATAGATTCCTGTCGTACACTGCAAATACTACTGCAATCCCAAGTGTACACAGGGTTTTTAGCACGTCTCCCTAAAACTTCATCAGCGATCACTTCTTCTGCATTTCTTTCAACCATTTTCTCCTTCTCAATTGGACAACCGTCGCTAACCTCATAACCTCTACCACTGGTGTTTTTCGCTCAGTGAATAACTCTCTTCGTTAAAAAAAGATTCTGAACTGCAACTGTGTTTCCATTCTCCCAAAAAAAATCACAATTTTTTTTATTATTAATAACTCGTTTCCTCCTACTTTTGGCCTTCATTACATGGATTGGTTTATCTAGTGATCGAATTCTGTTTAATACTAAAATAAACAGTTTCCTTTTTACTTCAAAAGCCTTTTCCACAATGTTTTCAATATGCTTCTTCTTTTTATATTTCTTCACATCTTTCAGCAAATTATGCACTACTCTTGTAAAATATTTTTTTGCGTAATTCCTTATACTGATTTTGCCTTCTTTTACCATACATATCATGTTTCTCATTTGACTGACCATTTGCTTTTTTACTTTTCCTCTTATTTTGAATTTTTTTCTTACTTGAAGAATTCTCAGTAGTTCCAGCATTATCTACATTCTGTTTGCTCCTACAAACATTTTTAATAAATTGCTTTGTGATCTTACCAGAAGATTTTTTCCTTTTAGCCACATTATCTTGTACATTCAATACTCGTGGTTGATGTTTCTTCAAATAATCCTCCTGTCTCTGTTCTTTTCTTTTTCTTTTTTTTTTCTGGCATGATTTCTCTATTTTAACGTTGAAAAACAGTATCTGTAAACAAAAATCACAAATAAATGTATATTAATAACTTTCAAATTTATACTATTCCATTACTGTACAAACACATTTTATATAAAAACTGACTAAGAAACTATAGCCCTGAAACACAAGTGTGATGATGGTTAAAACACTACATGCATAGTGCATACTACTTTGAAGCAGTTTATGCCCTAAAGTCTACCTCACTAAAAGACTACATGCTAACTGACTGAATGATTACAGTACTATAAGGAGACACACTGGGTGAGTAACAGGGTGTTTGCTAGAAGTGTATGAATACTGACTGGGAAATTGAAGGTGTGAAAGACAACTGTGTAGGTGGTTAGAGGACTGCATGCATACTGGATAGGCATTTGAAGCAGTCCATGTGCTAAGACCTGAGTCGCTGGATGAGTACTTGGGTACTGACTGAATGATTAGAGTACAGCAAGGAGAGTGCCTGGGTGAATTTATAAGTGTTTGGGTTTTGGCACAGTGAATGGATTAGTACATGGTGCTGAATGGGTCACTAGAGGAGTACAAAAGGAGTGATAGGGTGTTTGCTGGAGTGTATATATACTGACTGGGGAATTGAAGGTATGAAAAACAAGTATGTAGGTGGTTAGAGGACTGCATGCATACTGGATAGGCGTTTGAAGCAGTCCATGTGCTAAGGCCTGGCTCAGTGCATGAATACTTGGGTACTGGCTGAATTATTAGAGTACTGCAAAGAGAGTGCCTTGGTGAATTTATAAGTGTTTGGGTTTTGGCACAGTGAATGGATTAGTACATGGTGCTGAATGGGTCACTAGAGGAGTACAAAAGGAGTGATAGGGTGTTTGCTGGAAGTGTATGAATACTGACTGGCAAATTGAAGGTGTGAAATACAACTGTGTAGGTGGTTAGAGGACTGCATGCATACTGGATAGGCATTTGAAGCAGTCCATGTGCTAAGACCTGAGTCGCTGGATGAGTACTTGGGTACTGACTGAATGATTAGAGTACAGCACGGAGAGTGCCTGGGTGAATTTATAAGTGTTTGGGTTTTGGCGCAGTGAATGGATTTGTACATGGTACTGAGTGGGTCGCTAGAGAAGTGCAAGGGGACTGACAGGGTGTTTGCTGGAGTGTATATATACTGACTGGGGAATTGAAGGTATGAAAAACAAGTATGTAGGTGGTTAGAGGACTGCATGCATACTGGATAGGCGTTTGAAGCAGTCCATGTGCTAAGGCCTGGCTCGGTGCATGAATACTTGGGCACTGACTGAATTATTAGAGTACTGCAAAGAGAGTGCCTTGGTGAATTTATAAGTGTTTGGGTTTTGGCACAGTGAATGGATTAGTACATGGTGCTGAATGGGTCACTAGAGGAGTACAAAAGGAGTGATAGTGTGTTTGCTGGAAGTGTATGATTACTGACTGGGAAATTGAAGGTGAGAAAGACAACTGTGTAGGTGGTTAGAGGACTGCATGCATACTGGATATGCATTTGAAGCAGTCCATGTGCTAAGACCTGAGTCGCTGGATGAGTACTTGGGTACTGACTGAATGATTAGAGTACAGCACGGAGAGTGCCTGGGTGAATTTATAAGTGTTTGGGTTTTGGCGCAGTGAATGGATTAGTACATGGTACTGAGTGGGTCGCTAGAGAAGTGCATGGGGACCGACAGGGTATTTGCTGGAGTGTATATATACTGACTGGGGAATTGAAGGTATGAAAAACAAGTATGTAGGTGGTTAGAGGACTGCATGCATACTGGATCGGCGTTTGAAGCAGTCCATGTGCTAAGGCCTGGCTCGGTGCATGAATACTTGGGCACTGACTGAATGATTAGAGCACTGCAAATAGAGTGCCTTGGTGAATTTATAAGTGTTTGGGTTTTGGCACAGTGAATGGATTAGTACATGGTACTGAATGGGTTACTAGAGGAGTGCAAAGGGAGTGACAGGATGTTTGCTGGAAGCGAATGAATACTGATTGGGGAATTGAAGGTGTGAATAACAACTGTGTGGGTGGTTAGAGGACTGCATGCATAGTGAATAGGCGTTTGAAGCAGTCTATGTGCCAAGGCCTGGCTCACTGCATGAGTACTTGGGTACTGACTGAATGATTAGTGTACAGCAAGGAGAGTGCCTGGGTGAATTTATAAGTGGTTGGCTTTTGGCACAGTGAATGGATTAGTACTTGGTACTGAATGGGTTACTAGATGAGTGCAAAGGGAGTGACAGGATGTTTGCTGGACTGTATGGATACTGACTAGGGAATTGAAGGTGTGAAAGACAAGTGTATAGTATGTTAGAAGACTGCATGTATACTGCATAGACATTTGAAGCAGTCTATGTGGTAGTGTATGGTTCAAACATGAGTCCTTGGAAACTGACTAAATCATTAGACTACTGCTAGGACAGTGCCTGGGTAAAACTTTTAAATTTTCCGTTCTGGCGCAGTCAAGAGAATAATACATGGTACTGCACTTTGGTGTCAAACCCTGACTCATTTTATCAATGCATAAGCAAAGACTAGCTTCTAATGCTACTAAAACTTGACAACATGACCGGTTTTAAAACAGTTATCTGTCAGCAAATACACAATGTTACCAAATACTTCTCTCACAATCCTTACCCAAATGCACACAGACTCACAGTGTGATTTTAGACAAGCAACACTATCCTAGGAGTTTACCAAAATCCATTCACTAGTCTAGAAGAGGTAAGGGTACTGCACACAATCTACATATTTAAGTACTGCACTTTATTGTCAAAGCCTGACTCATTTTATCAATGCATAAGCAAAGACTGGTTTCTAATGCTACTAAAACTTGACAACATGACAGGTTTTAAAACAGTTATCTGTCAGCAAATACACAATGTTACTAAATGCTTCTCTCACAGTGGTTCCCAAATGCACACAGACTCACAGTGTGATTCTAGACAACAACCACTATCCCTAGGAGTGTACCAAAACTCATTCACTACTGTGGAAGTGGTAAGGGAACTGCACACAATCTACATATTTCAGGACTGCACTTTTGTGTCAAAGCCTAACTCATTTAATCAACGCACAAGCAAAGACTGGCTTCTAATGCTACTAAAACTTGACAACATGACAGGTTTTAAAAGAGTTATCTGTCAGCAAATATATGATGTTACCAAATGCTTCTCTCACAGTGGTTCTCAAATGCACCCAGACTCACAGTGTGATTCTAGACAAGCAACACTATCCCTAGCAGCTTACCAAAACTCAATCACTACTGTGCAAGGGGTAAGGAGACTACACACAATCTACACATTAAAGTACAGCACATAAGTGTCAAAGCATGACTCATTTTATCAATGCATAAGCAAAGACTTGCTTCTAATGCTACTAAAACTTGACAACATGACAGGTTTTAAAACATGATTCTAGACAACAACCACTATCCCTAGGAGTTTACCAAAAAGCATTCACTACTGTGGCAGTGGTAAGGGAACTGCACACAATCTACATATTTCAGGACTGCACTTTTGTGTCAAAGCCTAACTCATTTAATCAACGTATAAGCAAAAACTGCCTTCTAATGCTACTAAAACTTGACAACAAGACAAATTTAAAACAGTTATCTGTCAGCAAATACACAATATTACCAAATGCTTCTCTCACAGTGCTTCCCAAATCCACACAGACTCACAGTGTGATTCTAGACAAGCAACACTATCTCTAGCAGCTTACCAAACCTCATTCACTACTGTGCAAGGGGTAAGGAGACTACACACAATCTACATATTTATTAAAGTACAGCATATTAGTGTCAAAGCATGACTCATTTTATCAATGCATAAGCAAAGACTGCCTTCTAATGCTACTAAAACTTGACAACATGACAGGTTTTAAAACAGTAATCTGTCAGCAAATACGCGATGTTATGAAATGCTTCTCCCACAGTGGTTCCCAAATGCACACAGACTCACAGTTTGATTCTAGACAACAACCACTATCCCTAGGAGTTTACCAAAACTCATTCACTACTGTGGAAGTGGTAAGGGAACGGCACACAATCTACATATTTCAGGACTGCACTTTTGTGTCAAAGCCTAACTCATTTAATCAACGCATAAGCAAAGACTGGTTTCTAATGCTACTAAAACTTGACAACATGACAGGTTTTAAAAGAGTTATCTGTCAGAAAATACATGATGTTACCAAATGCTTCTCTCACAGTGGTTCCCAAATGCACACACACTCACAGTGTGATTCTAGACAAGCACCACTATCCCTAGGAATTTACCAAAACTCATTCACTGCAGTGGAAGTAGTAAGGGAACTGCACACAATCTACACATTTCAGGACTGCACTTTTGTGCCAAAGCCTGACTCATTTAATCAAAGCATAAGCAAAAACTGCCTTCTAATGCTACTAAAACTTGACAACAAGACAGGTTTTAAAACAGTTATCTATCAGCAAATACGCAATGTTACCAAATGCTTCTCTCACAGTGGTTCCCAAATGCACACAGACTCACGGTGCGATTCTAGACAAGCAACACTATCCCTAGCAGCTTACCAAAACTCATTCACTACTGTGCAAGGGGTAAGGAGACTACACACAATCTAAATATTAAAGTACAGCACATTAGTGTCAAAGCATGACTTGTTTTATCAATGCATAAGCAAAGACTGGCTTCTAATGCTACTAAAACTTGACAACATGACAGGTTTTAAAAGAGTTATCTGTCAGAATATACATGATGTTACCAAATGCTTCTCTCACAGTGGTTCCCAAATGCACACAGACTCACTGTGTGATTCTAGACAAACAACACTATCCCTTGCACTATACCAAAACACATTTCTTCATCTAGAAGGAGTACTACATTTTAGTGTAGAAACATAACTCATTTCACAAATTCATAAACAATGACTGGTTTCTAATTCTACCAAAATATAAGAACAGCACAGTTATCTGTCTGCAAACACATGAAAAACACAAATGCTTATAACACAGAATGGTTTCTACATGCACACACACTGTGAATAAGATTGTAGAGAAAGAAAGTACTCCCTACACTTTAGCAGGAGAAATACATTAGTCTGATTAAAATCAAAATTGTCTACATACATCCCCTCACAATGAAATAACTCACCTTTCAAGTTATTTTGTAGATTAAGAAGTATATCAGTCACACACCAGATTTCAGTCACACACCAGATTTTCGTATACAGAATCTCTGCACTGTGCAACTGTCAGCAGAACCAAAGAATGGCAAAGTTTCCCTCTCATTTTTCACACATATACATGTAAACATCAAATCACATTCCTTCCCACATAAATTCAAAAGCAAACACACATTTCTATTGTTTAAACATTTCAACCCTTTCCAAATGACATAAATTTGAACCCTTCCCCCAATCTGCCTTCTGCCCGTTAGCATAGAAACAGGTCATGGACCACTGTACTGAGCACACAGGTCACAAGTTCAGCACACAATGTTGCTAATCAAGACAGCAAGTGTGCTTGACTTTTCAACATATCAGCTTATCATATATAATGTTCCTTACAATCAGTTTTTGTTAACCAATAAGAATCATGCATTTAAAAAACTGAAATATACACCCTACCTTTCAGTGTAGAAGGTTGTCAAACAACCAATGATTTCTTGTCTTTTTTCAAAACTGCATCTTAGCCACCATTTTAGAAACATCTTACTTTCCAAACTGCCATTTCATTTACAGAGACAATCTGAGTGCATCCAGACCTCCTTTCAAGATGCTTAGAGTGTGGATTGTGGGACACAGCTATATTTTCTGGAGCCAAAGGTATGCAGAAAACAAAGGCATTCACAAAGATCTAGGTTTTCCAAATGTAGACATTAAATGGATTGGACAGAGAGGGTTAAAGTGGCACCAATTGATGCCATTGGTGAAATCCTTCATGCATATCCAACACCCTGACCTCATAATAGTGCACTGTGGTGGCAATGACCTAGACACTTTGACTGGGTTAGGTCTGGAAATCCTTATGAAGGACACCTTTGCAGAACTGATTTCACTTTTCCCCAAAACTGCCTTTGTGTATTCTAACATATGCCAAAGGCAGAAATGGAACTGGTCCGATCATTTTTGTCCACAAATTGAGAAAGCTAGGAAACATGTGAATAAATCTGTTTCTGCTTTTCTCCGAGACTATAGAATGGGGTCCATTTACAATAACAATCTGTGCTTTCATATGCAAGAGATGTATAAGAGAGATGGAGTACACTTTACTGATGAAGGAAACAGAGTCTTCCTCAACAACTTTAGACTCTGTATAGGTACTTACTTATAAGTACCAAAAACCATCAATGAACACAACGGCTCTTTTTAGAGCCACTCAAGAACAAAACACTTAAGCTTGATCTTTATCTCCCAAAAATGTCAATTTTTTTTCCTTGGTTCCGCGCACCCAATGCGAGAGAATTCGTGCACCCAACGCATCAGGGTGCGCGAACCCTGCGCGCATTTCGCCGTTTAAAAAAAGTAAAAAAAAAGGGGGCCCCAGGGGGTCCTTCTGGGACCCCCTAAGCACCTCTAGAGGGTCAGAGTATTTCCACTCTGCCCCCTTTATCTGTTTTACACACTTATTCCTCTTGCTTCTTCAGCCTCACTTCTACCGAGGCAGAAAATGGCCGCCAACAGTTCCTGCTTTCGAATGTAGACAGACACTTGACAGCCAATTAGCATTCAGCGCGCGATCGGGAGGGTGCGCGCTCAGTTCGGGGTGGGTGCGTTTACGGTCTGGTTAGGGTGCGCGGATCCTCCCCGGCCATAGATATCACTAACTTTTTACCCTAATTTTCTCAGGAACTACTGAACAGATTAACACCATTTATGCAAAAGGCATGAGTCTGAACTGAGGACTACCTCTTTGCCAAATTTGGTGTCATTCCGTTCAGCGGTTCGGGCTGTAGCTGCGACAACAGATCCTATGGGAAATTGTATGGGGAAAACGTGTTTTGGGACCCCCCTTTTTTCTCGGCCCCTGCTTGACGAATAACCACAAAACTTTCAGGGTAGGAGCGGAGCGGAGCTGGCCAAAGGTTTGGAAAATTTTGCAAAGATTCGTCAACCGGTGCCAGACTTATTGGGAATAGAATGTTGCGGATATCTACTGGCGACCGCCAGTAGATAATATATATATATATATATATATATATATATATATATATATATATATATATATATATATATATATATATATATATATATATATATATATATATATGTAAGCTCCCAAAGTTGCACCGGCAGCCAGGTCACTCGCAGGCGGGTGCTATAGCGTGGCGGTGCCCCACGTGAATATGCAGCTCCCAAAACTCCCGTATTTTTCAAACAGAGTTAAGCACTCACTGGAGGGGTTAGGTATCGGTTTTTCTTTATTTCAGCAGAAACATCAGATAGCGAGACAGACGCGTTTCGAAAAAATCTTCATCAGTGTCTCATTCACAGAGCCGCGCGCCAACATTAAATACAGTTTACGTCATGTATTGCGCGACAGCATGATCAGAATCAAAAACAAAAACAAATGATGGCAATGGTCCCACGCTCTCACATAACTCGTGGGGCGGCCATCTTTGAGTGATGTGTTCTATGCACAAAAGTATATCAATAAGACGTATATCTTAACCCTCGAGGAGCCATTACAAACAAAATGATCACGTTTGCAATAATTCATTTTGTGTTGCTATTTGTGTACAATCTAGATGTGTCACAATCAACTATTCATCATGAAATGCATATAACATTGATGATCTCCAAATCTGGGAGTACTGAATGTATCGTTCTGTTGCTAAGTGACACGCAACCGACATAACGCCATGTATTGGCTGTGGCTCCATATTTCCATTGACCACAGTTCCTTGGGGCAACTTGCTGGTGTGACGAGCAGGGTGTGGCCTATTGGATTTGATTTATTACGGCTCCCTTGAGCTATCGGGCTGACGAGCCTTGGACCTGCACCTGCACGCCATGAGAGGTACTCTACCTGTTTTAATTACTTTTTGGCCGTCTACGCGGCACCCCTATACACTGACCTGCTCCCTGCTGACGAGAGGCAACTACCTCGAAACACGTGTCCAGGGATGGCTAATGCAACACATACTTTCCTACATACATCGTGGCATAGGCGTACTCGCCGTCGCCACTACATCTACCACAGTTCCTTGGGGCAACTTGCTGGTGTGACGAGCAGAGTGCGACCAACTTTTGAATCATTTATTATGGCTCCCTTGAGCCAACGGGCTGACGAGCCTTGGACCTGCACCTGCGCGCCATGAGAGGTACTTCACCTGTTTTAATTACATTTTGGCAGTCCACGCGGCACCCCTTCACACTGACCTGCTCCCTGCTGACGGGAGGCAACTACCTCGAAACACGTGTCCAGGGATGGCTAATGCAACACATACTTGCCTACATACATCGTGGCATAGGCGTACTCGCCGTCGCCACTACATCTACCACAGTTCCTTGGGGCAACTTGCTGGTGTGACGAGCAGAGTGCGATCAACTTTTGAATCATTTATTATGGCTCCCTTGAGCCAACAGGCTGACGAGCCTTGGACCTGCACCTGCGCGCCATGAGAGGTACTTCACCTGTTTTAATTACATTTTGGCAGTCCACGCGGCACCCCTTTACACTGACCTGCTCCCTGCTGACGAGAGGCAACTACCTCGAAACACGTGTCCAGGGATGGCTAATGCAACACATACTTTCCTACATACATCGTGGCATAGGCGTACTCGCCGTCACCACTACATCTACCACAGTTCCTTGGGGCAACTTGCTGGTGTGACGAGCAGAGTGCGACCAACTTTTGAATCATTTATTATGGCTCCCTTGAGCCAACGGCCTGACGAGCCTTGGACCTGCACCTGCGCGCCATGAGAGGTACTTCACCTGTTTTAATTACATTTTGGTAGTCCACGCGGCACCCCTTTACACTGACCTGCTCCCTGCTGACGAGAGGCAACTACCTCGAAACACGTGTCCAGGGATGGCTAATGCAACACATACTTTCCTACATACATCGTGGCATAGGCGTACTCGCCGTCGCCACTACATCTACCACAGTTCCTTGGGGCAACTTGCTGGTGTGACGAGCAGAGTGCGACCAACTTTTGAATCATTTATTATGGCTCCCTTGAGCCAACGGGCTGACGAGCCTTGGACCTGCACCTGCGCGCCATGAGAGGTACTTCACCTGTTTTAATTACATTTTGGCAGTCCACGCGGCACCCCTTTACACTGACCTGCTCCCTGCTGACGAGGGGCAACTACCTCGAAACACGTGTCCAGGGATGGCTAATGCAACACATACTTTCCTACATACATCGTGGCATAGGCGTACTCGCCGTCGTCACTACATCTACCACAGTTCCTTGGGGCAACTTGCTGGTGTAACGAGCAGAGTGCGACCAACTTTTGAATCATTTATTATGGCTCCCTTGAGCCAACGGGCTGACGAGTCTTGGACCTGCACCTGCGCGCCATGAGAGGTACTTCACCTGTTTTAATTACATTTTGGCAGTCCACGCGGCACCCCTTTACACTGACCTGCTCCCTGCTGACGAGAGGCAACGACCTCGAAACACGTGTCCAGGGATGGCTAATGCAATACATACTTTCCTACATACATCGTGGCATAGGCGTACTCGCCGTCGCCACTACATCTACCACAGTTCCTTGGGGCAACTTGCTGGTGTGAGGAGCAGAGTGCGACCAACTTTTGAATCATTTATTATGGCTCCCTTGAGCCAACGGGCTGACGAGCCTTGGACCTGCACCTGCGCGCCATGAGAGGTACTTCACCTGTTTTAATTACATTTTGGCAGTCCACGCGGCACCCCTTTACACTGACCTGCTCCCTGCTGACGAGAGGCAACTACCTCGAAACACGTGTCCAGGGATGGCTAATGCAACACATACTTTCCTACATACATCGTGGCATAGGTGTACTCGCCGTCGCCACTACATCTACCACAGTTCCTTGGGGCAACTTGCTGGTGTGACGAGCAGAGTGCGACCAACTTTTGAATCATTTATTATGGCTCCCTTGAGCCAACGGGCTGACGAGCCTTGGACCTGCACCTGCGCGCCATGAGAGGTACTTCACCTGTTTTAATTACATTTTGGCAGTCCATGCGGCACCCCTTTACACTGACCTGCTCCCTGCTGACGAGAGGCAACTACCTCGAAACACGTGTCCAGGTATGGCTAATGCAACACATACTTTCCTACATACATCGTGGCATAGGCGTACTCACCGTCGCCACTACATCTACCACAGTTCTTTGGGGCAACTTGCTGGTGTGACGAGCAGAGTGCGACCAACTTTTGAATAATTTATTATGGCTCCCTTGAGCCAACGGGCTGACGAGCCTTGGACCTGCACCTGCGCGCCATGAGAGGTACTTCACCTGTTTTAATTACATTTTGGCAGTCCACGCGGCACCCCTTTACACTGACTTGCTCCCTGCTGACGAGAGGCAACTACCTCGAAACACGTGTCCAGGGATGGCTAATGCAACACATACTTTCCTACATACATCGTGGCATAGGCGTACTCGCCGTCGCCACTACATCTACCACAGTTCCTTGGGGCAACTTGCTGGTGTGACGAGCAGAGTGCGACCAACTTTTGAATCATATATATATATATATATATATATATATATATATATATATATATACATATATATATATATATATATATATATATCTCTCACCACCTTCAGGAAAGGGTTAAAAACCTGGCTATTCCAGAATGAGACGACTGGCTGGGCTTACCGTGTTTATAGCGCCAAGACACCCCTCGTGTATTCGCGGGCTCAATAAATCTCATTAACATTAATATATATATATATATACGCTCTTTTCATAACAGACAACACTCAAGGAGAGAATTACTCCCAAGCTTATTGGGCTAAAAAAACACACACAGACGTATTCTGGCCACCACCTTTCTCAATTGTGGTCGGCGCCATTGTACAGCATCATTAAATAGTATACGCTTCATTGTTGCGCTCACACCTCCTTAACATAAACAGAGGACAAGCGAGTACATATCTCGCACGCAATTTTAGCACATTTGGCATGGCCATCTTGTAAGGTTGCAGTACAATAACAATTACAGTTACTGCATCAATTCCATTCCTACCGGCAATTCCATACTTGTCAAGATTGACAAACGAGAAGAAAATGAAAATAAATTAAAGTGGCTGTTATGCCCTGTATGGGCACATCTCCCCTAAAACATTCATTCAGTGGGTCAAAGTTATACTGCTCTTATGGGCTAAGGATTATACATTGTCAACATGACAAACTGTGTATTGCAAAAGATATCATGCGGTGATGCAGTCTGAAATACAAAACAATTCATTAATTCATTGTTCCCATTTCTAGTCATGTACCCACCCTCAGAAAATGTGAAACTTCCTTAAATCATCTACAATGATAATAGTCATACATCAGATCCCTCTTACCCTTGCAAACCCAAAAATTTCCAACATTATCATTTATCCCCCAAGCATGGCCCCCTCCAGTCCTTCAAAAACAGGAACTTTATTTTAACCTCAGATCAATTTGTAGGCAATTTACCCAGCATACTCTAATCTCTCATACAATGTATAATGTCTAGCACACCTAAACTTGATAGAATTACCATTCACTACGGGCCCGATTCACAGAACTAACTTAAGACAAAATCCTAAACTTACTACCATTTTGGTATTCACAGAAGGCACTTACTCATTTTGGTATTCACAGAAGGCACTTACTCATTTCGGTATTCACAGAAGTTAGGAGTCCTAACTTTAGGACTCCTAAATGCCTTCTGTGAATACCGAAAGTCTTAAAATTAGGATTTTTCTCAGTTAAGTAGTAGTATAGTTAGGACTCCTAACTTTAGGACTCCTAAATGCCTTCTGTGAATACCGAAAGTCTTAAAATTAGGATTTTTCTCAATTTTGTAGTCCTAAATTTAGGACTCCTAACTTTAGGACTCCTAAATTCCTTCTGTGAATACCGAAAGTCTTAAAATTAGGATTTTTCTCAGTTTAGTAGTTGTATAGTTAGGACTCCTTACTTTAGGACTCCTAAATGCCTTCTGTGAATACCGAAAGTCTTAAAATTAGGATTTTTCTCAATTTAGTAGTCCTAAGTTTAGACTTAGGACTACTAAACTGAGAAAAATCCTAATTTTAAGACTTTCGGTATTCACAGAATGCATTTAGGAGTCCTAAAGTTAGGAGTCCTAACTATACTACTACTAAACTGAGAAAAATCCTAATTTTAAGACTTTCGGTATTCACAGAAGGCATTTAGGAGTCCTAAAGTTAGGACTCCTAACTTCTGTGAATACCGAAATGAGTAAGTGCCTTCTGTGAATACCAAAATGAGTAAGTGCCTTCTGTGAATACCAAAATGGTAGTAAGTTTAGGATTTTGTCTTAAGTTAGTTCTGTGAATCGGGCCCTACTACTTTACAGGTGCACTGCCAATTCTTCTCCACTATTTAGCCCTGCCTGTATTTTAGTTTGTACATCAATAATGTACCTTGACTCCAATCTATGAAGTCTTGACTCTCTGTCCCCTCCTCAAATATCAGTTGGTATATGGTCCAAACAGAAAAATGGGTGAGTATGAATAAGTGAGTTGGTGTGTATATAACTGTATAGGCGAGTAAGTGGCTGTGTGATTGACTCTATGGGGGAGTGAGTCGGTGTGTGTGTAGCTTTATGGGTGACTGTAGTTTGTGAGTGGCTGTATGTGTGTTTGAGTGGGTATGGGTTTTGGGTGGTAAGGGTTTTTTAGGGTTTAGGGTGGGTATGGGTTTTGGGATGGCAAAGATGATTTTAGGATTTATGGTGGGTATGGGTTTTTAGGTAGCAAAGGCATTTTTAGCTTTTAGGATGGGTATGGGTTTTTGGGTGGTAAGGGTATTTTTAGGGTTTAGCGAAGGTATGGATGTTTGGGTGGCAAGGTTATGTTTAGGGTTTAGGGTGGGTATGAGGTGGGAAGCGCCTATGCATGTGCGTATGTGAATATATATGTGTGTGTGCGCATGTACATATATATTTAAAATATATATATTTTATATTATATGTATGCATAATGTAAATTGGGGTTATACTTACCAGGTACATTTTTACCATGCATATGCCTTTACTATACATTCCTTAACAACACAAATTTTGTTGTAAAGGCATGCGCCTTGAAGGTAAATGCGAGGTAAAGACTTGCGTGGTAGTGTTGCAGTCGTTGTAATGTCCGTGTTGTAAAGCTGTGCATGGTAATGGCTTGTGTGGTTCTGTCATACATCTGAAATTATTGCCTGGGGATCGCTTATGCTGCAATATGATCATTTTTTCCATGGCTATTCTGCTCATAAGGGACAGAGGCAGATCTTTCCAGAATCTAGTTGATGCACAAAGCCTCTCCTCCACCCTCCCACTGTTGGGAGCCAGAAGCGTTGGGGCCATCTGCGTCAATCAGACACCCAACTATTGGACATTGGTTGACACCCTGGATAGAACCCCACCTTGGGAATCGTCTAAGCTGAAACCCCGATTAGCCTCCTCAGTGGAAATAATTTATACTTATACAGGTTAACATGGAATCCTGAAAGCTCTTTAAACTTGTGCATGACATTTAACAGAATTGGCGCTGAGTATGTCAGTTGTTGAAAATCTACTAGGGCGTCATCAGCATAGAGGGAGACCACATGATTGGTCTCCTCAAGCGTTATCCCACATGGGCCCGTCATCCTATCCAGTCTTTCTGCCAGGGGCTCCATGGTAATGGCAAATAGGTGGGGCGAGAGGGGGCACCTCTGCCTGGTTCCCACTACATAGTTGGAAGGGCTCAGACACCACCCCACATGAATGTACCTTAGTAAAAGGGAGAGAATAAAGTAGACAAATCCACTGGATATACCTAGGGTCCAAGCCCATTTTTCACTACACAGGCCATAGGGAGGTCCAGTTTAGGGAATCAAAAGCTTGTTCGATGTCCAATAGTGCCAGGGCGAAGGGACCTTCTTGCAGTTGTGGAGCATGGTAAATATGAGACAAGCATCATAGATTGTGAAAAGCGTTACGTTTTGGGATGAATTTCGATTGGTCAGTATGTGGAGTTTCTGGCACCCCCGCCCCCCTTTTCATGGCAGTCTATTTCAATCCACAGAGAGTCTGGGCCCTTTGCGAAATTTACAAACACCACTATATTGAAGTTGAGGTCCCCATTCGACCTGTGCCCACCACCTGTGGCTAAACTAGCACCCAAGATCTTTTCTGTTGATCTAACAGGTATTTTCAAACAGATGTTTGAATCTGGTTATTTCCCAAAGCAATTGAAGATAGCGTTCATACTTCCACTGATAAAGAAATCGATTCTTAATCCTACTGATCCAAATAGTTACTGTCTTATATCTCGCCTGCCATTTTCTGCAAAGATTTTAGAAAAGGTTAAGGATCAACAATTGGCAGCATTTATACAGGATGAAGATCTATTGGACCCCACTCAATTTGGTTTCAGAAGCGGACACAGCACCGACAAGGCCCTGATCATGGCCACTTAACCCCTTCAGTGCCCCGCCCTTTCCCCCTCCTGTGCTGGGCATTGTATTAGCGGGCGGGGTCCATGACGAGATAGTCTCGTCATGGGCACAGCGCAACCGCGCTCCATGACGAGACTATGTCGTCATGGGCATAGAAGAGATTAAGAGATCAGAGAAGCCCTTGACCAAGGTGGGAGTGTGGCCCTCATTTCATTAGAATTATCAGCAGCTTTCCATACTGTCAACCATGAGATGCTGATTGCCCGCCTCCACAACATCGGTAAAAGAGGACTTGCTTTTGCCTACTGACATCTTTTCTTCTCAGTCGAGATTAATATGTGGCACTTAAGGAATTCACTTCTGAACCTTTCTCTTTTCCTTGTGGGGTACAAAAAGTTCTTCATTAAGTGCAACATTGTTTACCATTTTTGTCACAACCTTGGCCGATCTTATCAGATCATTTGGTTAATCACTCACGTTTTATGCTACAGATTGTGGTTTCCTGATAAAGAGTGAGCAGAACACTGGCACTAGATTTGATGACTGCATGCTGGCAGTCTTTGACTGGATGGACAAAAATAGTTTTAAGCTAAAGCCTGAGAAAGTAGATGTCATTCTGTTTGATAACCAAGAGCCAGATGTATGACCCTTTCATTTAGCGCCTCGCAATTTGCGACATATTGCAAGTGGCAAACTGCGAGGCGCTAAATGAAATGTACAACAGTGTATTTACACTGTTTCGCGATTCCCAATGGGGTCACAAATTGCAAGGCTCATTATTATTAATGAGCTTCTCGCAATTTACGAGCCCATTGTGAATGCCAGCCCTCCCAGGGATGGTGACGTACTGGGCTCAGCAGACCACCATGTTTGGGACTGCTTTTTAATAAAGCAGCTTTCTTTTTTTTTAAATTCAGCCCGTTTTCCTTAAAGGAAAACGGGATGCATTTAAAAAAGAAAAATGAAACTTTTCAATTTCATTTTTTTAAGCGCAAGCAGTGGTCTCTGGGACCACTGCATGCTCTTAAAAATATTTTCCCACATACTCACAAAGGGAAAGTGGTCCCCTGGGGACCCCTTTCCACTTTGCGAATGGTTTACTACCTACTTGCAGTAGGTGGTAAACTTCGAGTGATTTGCGGCCGCAAATGCGGCCACAAAACATTAGTACATAGCATGTTGACTCGCTATTAGGAAGGGACATCTCTTCTTAATATCGTGAGTCGCAAATGCTATTTTGCGAGTCAGTGACTCGCAAAATAGCATTTGTACATGCTATTTCCCTTTTGTGTTTCCACAAACAGGAGGATCTCCTTTTGTGGCCACAAAAAAGGGTTGTACATCTGGTCCCACATCTCCTTCTGGTTCCGATCTTGGTGGCCTCGGGAATTGAGTACCCTTCTGACCCCGGTAAGAAAAGTACGCAGCCTGGGAGCACTAGTTGATGATAAATTTACTTTTGGTGCTCAGCTAAATGCGGTTGCATCAGCTTCTTTCTTTACCTTGAAGACCTTAAAGAAGATTTTTTATTTATTTATTTTGATTTATAAAGTTTCATAAAGCACGAACAAGACCAAAATGTTGGTATTAGAGCACTGTACAACCTCTTAAATAGCATTAAATTTACAAGGAGCGAAATATAGAATATACAGCATGAAAAGATAATACAAAGAAACATAGTGAAAACACCAGCAAAGAAATCAAATTGGCATCTATAGTCGCCTCAGATAGGAAGGAGATTATTCAGTAGTCTTATTTTTACTTTGTTTTTGAAAAGAACAAATAAAGGGATGGTCCTAATCTCTGGGAGATCCTGCATCATTTTCCTTCTGAGCTTCAGAACGCATAGGTACAGCCATGGTCATTATGAAAATTGACTCTTGAAACAGAAGCACATGAATAAATTACAAACCCTGCAGAATGCAACAGAGTGGCTGCTGCTAGGAATCCCCAAGTTCCTATCTGCCTCATTGGCATGACTACAGCTGCATTGGCTGCCTGTAAGACAGAGAATTGCCTTTAAGGAGCTCTACGTCATTTTTCAAAGCCTTACACAGAATAGGACCGGACTCCCTGAAATAGAAATTCAATTGATATCTAGCATAAAGGACGTTACTCTCATCCGCAGCCAAAGGGGTCTTGGTTTCAAGATTCAAACTTGTCTCCTGGGGTGGAAGATGTTTTGTGAACAGTGCTTACAGCTCATGGAACACCTTACCTCTTGACATCAAATCTATAAATAATTTGCTCTCTTTCATTAAAGCTCTTAAAACATTTCTCTTTATGACCCACTGAGCATTAGGTATTAGGTTTCAGTTTGAACCAGCGCCAAGACACCTCCAGGTATACATGTGCTCTAGAAATTAATTTAACATAATTTATAAAGGCTGATAGCCATGGAAGTAAACATGCTGCCAGCATGCTGCAAAGTAGCTTCTTGTCTATATTTAGGAGAGATATTGGTCTGTATGCCGAGGCAACTGTTTGGTTTTTGCTGGTTTTGGCACCATTATGATTAATGCCTCACGGATTGAGGCTGGTAAGTTACCGTTTTAATAGGACCTTTTCGTATACCTCCAGAAGCATTTCGGCTATGGTTTTGGCGTACTTATGATAAAACTGCAGACAGACCATCACTGCTCTGAGTTTTCACAGTTTCAAGGCTCTGGATTGCCTCAAGAATGTCTTCATAGGTGATCGGGCTGTCAAGGGCCTTACTGGCTTTCTTCCAGGTCAAGGCTCGGGAGCAGTATATCATCTAGGAATTCCGCAAGTCTCTCAGCTAAGGGATTTAGCTGTTCACCATATGTATTGCATAGATTGGCATGAAATACTCTGTTAATGGCCCTCTGTGTACAAACCAGGGTTCCTGTGTTGGTATTAAAAGTAAGGATAGGGGACTCCTGTGGGACAAACCAGGCCAACATTAGTCAAGTTGTCTCACCTTCTACATGCAGTCTCTGGCAATAAGCCATGTGCGTGTGTTTTTTTCAAGTCTGTGCCAATCCTCCAGCAACTCCGCCCTTGCCTCACAGCAAGCAGTCATTTTGTTTGGATGAGTAGGGAGCACTGCCACCAGCACCTCTAGCTCTTTTACATGCTTAAAAATGTTGCATGCCAGCTGACGACGAACCCCATATGTTGTTTTAATACAAACCCACAGTAGAGCATTCCTCATTACTTCCCAATCTAGGGCTCTGATACTCGCCGAGACCCAATTTTCTGCAAAATAATTTATCCATGTCTCGTCTCCACATGGAGGCACCACAGAGATCACCAGAGACCTGAACTCCCCCCCCCCCCCCAAATACTAGCAGGACTGAGGTATGGTCCGAGAGATATCAGGCCAAATAGGAGAACTCTGTTATGTTTTGTGCCATTGCAGCAGAGACCAAAAAGTAGTCATGCAGACTGTGAGTTGCTGTCACAGGGGTATAACAGGAGAACAGCCTCTTCATTGGGTGTCTATCTCTTCAGACATTGTGGAGGTGTAATCCATGCATCACGTCCCAGAATACACTGGTCAGGTTGGGCTTTGTGTGGTCCCTGGGAAAGTACTGATCTAGTGCAGCATCTAAACACAATTACAGTCCCACACCAGCACGATAGCCACATGGAGGTGCGGCGTTGGAGCAGTTTTGTGACCCCAGCACAAGAATCTGGGAAGCCATTATTTGGGACATAGACATTTATAAAGCATATTTCAGGGCCATCCAGGGTCCCATGTAAGATGATGTAGCAGCCCTCAGGGTCAACAACATGACTATCATGGTGAAATGGACGCCCCGGACCACCCATATAAGGGCTCTATGGGCATATCCCAAATATGAGGTAGCATATATTTGCCCCCGCCAAGGCTTTTGCAAACAGCAAATACAGTCACCCACATATGCGTCTCCTGGAGGAATGCGATTGACACGTTGTATCATTTTATATAAGCATACACACATCTGCACTCGTCGAATTGAGCTACCCTCTAAGATTCCTGGTTATAAGGTTATACGATTTATTACGTGAGCAGCCATATGCCATAAGTACCATACAGATTCAACCTCCCACTTGGTTCAATCTCGCTGACATACAAGCCTTAGCCGGATATGATCTGACCAACGAACTGGACCCACATAAACAAGAGCAGAACAAACTTCCCTGAGTCTACAAAAAAGGTGAAATCCAAAACTCCCTTAACTCCCCCCTTCCCTAGGGCAGTGTGACCAACCCTCCATGTCCAGTCAATGACAAGTTGGAAGTCTATGTATGCCCCCCATTACCTCAACTTTTTAGTTCAAAAAGAAAAACATCACAATGGAAACACCCTCCCCTTCACCCCTCTCATCCAGGAACTTGCTGCTTCACTAAAGGTTAGGTTGTCAGGGAAGGTGCGAGGCTGAGACACTCAAGCTCCCTCCTCTTGGCTATTTAACTCTTAATTGTGGACATTCTCTCTGTCATTGTCAAGATAACAAGAGCATTAGTGATTATAATTTTCGAAGAATTACAGGTATTTGCTCTCCAGTTACAGTACACCATGTAGTTAGTCCCTTTCCAGCACCACATCCATCTGGTGAATGACCCCAGATGCCCCCCTACTAGCATGAAGAAAGTGATCAGTGTCTTTGGGGGCACAATCTGATTGAGTACTCTGCAGGATGACATCAAGGTTGCAGAAGTTGAGCAGATGGGCAATCATTGCCCTACGCGGAGCCCCAGGCTTCAGTGGCCGGGCCAGGACCCTGTGTGCCCTTCTAGTGTAAAAAACATAGAGAGTCTCTAAGGAAGGACAGTAGTAATCCACTCCTTCAGAAAACTTTTCGTGGATTATCCCTCCGCCCTGTCCGGGAACCCCTGGAATCTTAGTTGTTTCTGCAGGATTGCCCCTCTGAGTCTTCCATTCGATCATCTAAGCTGGTCGCCAATTTCTGCAGATTGATGACTGTGTCACGAGGGAGCGGACCTACTGCTGCAAGGAGTTCACATGTTGCTCCGTGGTCATCACAAAGTCCACCATTTTTTGTATATCAGTCCCCAACGGGTTGACGTCAATGGCAATGGAGTTGATCTTGTGAACCATCTCATCATGTGAATTTTGGATGGCCACAAGTAGGTCTGTCAGAGACAGAGCTGTGCCTGCCACCCCATCCAATTGGGACAGTTGATGCTCCCTCCTGGCTTTGTCCTTCTGGGGTAACGGGGTGTGTATAATTAACTATTTTATTCTCTCAGTTTCTATCCATAAAACCTTTTTCTGCCTTTGAGGATTATCTAGACAAAATACAACGCTGTTGGCCAAATCGTAATATATTAAGTTCTGCTTTGATGCAGATAAAACACAATACATCGAAGTGAACAGGTATCAAAACAGATGACAGGTACGTTTTTTTTTCCTGTGCTCCCAAAATGCTGTTAAAAATGATTCCCACATATTATTTTACTGTCCTGTTTATACCATCTCTAGGAAAAAAGTGTATCAAACCGATATGTCGGAATATGGGATTTGGGTCATATTTAGAAGCATTGAGAATTTTAAAAGCTGATACATCCCAGAGAAAAGTTTCTAGTTTAAGCAGATATTTATTTGCAGTAAACCTTATACATAAGGTAAAGGGTCTGGAATTGTGATGCTAGACTGAGCAGAATGGAACCAAAGAGCTTGTAGCACCTATATCCTGTTATTTTATGAATAGCATGAACTCCAGAATTATTATATCGGGAAGAGAACGCTGTGGCAGTTGTACTCGCAATCTAGTAGTCTTAGGAGTTATAATTTGCAATTTATTTATAATTAAATTGATATTACAGCGCTATCCTTGGATGTACTTTCCTTCTGGACAGACATTGCTGCATTTGCACTTTATTATCCCTAGTAGTCAAAATATGTACTTTATTTATAATTGAACTGGCACTATACCACTTTCTCTGGATGCACTGTACTCTCGGAGATATGCTCAAGTACTTAATTTTATTATGAACCCAATGCGCACCCTATTTGTTAAACCAGAAATTGAATAATGCACCAGCGGTTTCAGTTTTTCCCTCTGCAAATGTCATGACTTTCATTTGTACCTTATTTGTAAACTAATTTTATAGTATGATTAGTCGTTTTTAGATGTCAATTATTTTATGTATGGCAATGTATTCAAATGTTATCCTAATTATTTGCTAAGTTTTAAGCATGCAAACTGCATCTTTTGTGGTTTGTTAAACCGAATAAAGATTATGATGATGATGCATTATTGTATTCACTTACGCACATTTAGTCCCCTTGTCCTTCACCATTGTGAGACCAGGCCACCCACTGAATAGGGAGATAAAAATGTGGCCCTGTGAACGAGTTCAGTGATAGCCGCCCCACATCCCCACCAGGTAGGATCACTCCTCAAACAAGGTCTGATAGGCAACTGTGCACATCAGCAATTCCAGGCAGTCCGCAGGAAGTCCACAGTGTTTACCCGGTGTCTAAAAAAAATTGATGATTTCCCATCAAGAAAAATCTTTTCACTGCAGTCCTGGGAAGAAAGTCTTAGGGCACAACTGACTATATGCAACTGTAGTTATGCCTCAGCAGCCTGACTATGCCCAACTCTGACAACCTTCAGGTCGTGGCGTGCTATCACAGGGGCCACTGGGTCACAAGCCAGAGCACATCCCTCTGCACATCCTCCTGCCTTTACTGGTTCCCCAGTAAAGGCAGGACCCTCTTGCTCGGTGTTCAGGCCCACAACTGATTCTCCTCCATCTGGGGCCCCCAAAGGATCCACCCAGATTGTCTAGGGGGGGCATCGGGGGCACACCAGGGTGGCAGTCGGAAGGTCTGTGATAGGCAATCTCTCATGCTTGTCCTGTACTACTAGGAGCCACGTCTTGCCTTTGGTATGGGTGGGCTGGGGCTCATTCAGGAGGCACTAACCTGTGGATGCAGTCCAAGAGGGGGCCACAGGTCCAGGCACAGCATTTCATTTTGAGGGCTAATGGTGAGAGTCACAGTGTGCCGTGGATGCTGTACTGGCACCGCCACAAAAATCCCCACGCAGGACTCAATCCGTCACCTCCATGCTGAGCACCCAGATCTCACAGGCATTCACCCGGAACCAGCTACATGGTGGGGCCTCGTCAACTCGTCTTCCTCTTCTCGGTGGGGGGTCGCTGGCCCACCACCCATCCACCAACAACCGTGACCAACAGTCTTTTTCACATTGGGCACCGACAAAGTGCGGGTTGCTGGATCAGGAGGACCTGCCCAGAATAGACCTCAAGCCTCCCTCACAGGCTTCGTGGTCCGGCAGCAGAGAAGTTCACCGCCTCTCCCAGGGCCCAGAAATCATCACCATCACCCAGGGGGCCCCTGGAGCATTCAGCACCAGGATTACAAATGTTTCTTGGGGCCCCCAGGCCACTCAGGGCTAGATCGGCCTACAGAGTCAAAATGGCGCCGACCAGAGTGATCGATGCCTCACTCAATGCCATTTCACACTGCACCTCGGGAGTCTGCAAAGGCTAGCGTCCTGTCGAATATCAACACAGGAGCAGGCAAAAAGTGATGGTGAAGAACTGGCAAGATGAACCAGGATTACGACAGGATTCCACTAACTCAGGCGGGAGCGCCGAAAGGAGAGTCTAACTGGCCATCTTGCTTGGCCACGCCCCTAGTCCCCTTTAATCATATTACTAAAACTTAATGTACATACTTATTAAAACATTTTTAAAACTAAAATAAATACCGGCTTCCAAAAATAGATACCTACCCCCAAAGCCCCCAAATAAATGGGCCATACCACAAACAAAATACCTAGCCCCAAAACAAATTATCAAAAATGTAAATAGTTCCCTCCGAGGACCTGTATAGCCCAAGCATTCCGCTCCTAAAAGTTAATGTACATAAGTATCACAAAAGCTTACAAACTAAAACAAATACTTACATTTAAAAAAACTAACACCTGACCCTCCCACAATTGCCCAAAATCAAATACTTCCAAATAGAGCCTCTAATTCATATTCTCTTATTTTAGGGGTAAACCCCCTAACCTCCATTTTTTTTGTTAATGGAGGGGAATCCCCCATACCAATCTTCTGCCGCCAGACTGAACCTATCCCTAAGCACTAAAAACCCATGTATACCTCTAATCTCTACCCAACCACCCACACTTTACATTTCTATTTGGGGGATAAACCCTCCAACGCCCCATCCTATTCTTTTGTTTATGAGGTATCCCCCAAACCCACACTTTAGCCTCTAGACTCAACCTATTCCTAACCATAAAAACTGTATAGTATCCCTAAACAAAACCATTTCAATCTCTTAAACACACAACATCTAATAAACATCCTACTTAAAACCTTTACTATCCCTAAACCCTTCTAATCCCTCACCCCAAACAACAATGACACACTTACTTACCTAATTCTTGCAATTGTGATGAAATAACTCGCGTTAATGTGTTGTAACATCTTCCGATTAAAAAGTTATTTCGTAGTGAAGACATCATGGGAAGTGTATCTTGGTTTAATGACTTATGAAGTAATGGTAGCACATCTTTCAAAGTAGCAAATAGGCATTCTCTGCATACAAGCTATTTCTCAGCAATACTTTGGTTTCATTACACCTCATCTGTGTCAGGATTTGTGAATATTGTCCACCAGGTTCTGATGACTATTCACCTCACTCCCCAAAAAGTAGCTCTGTCTTTACAAATGAGAAGGTTTCAGGCAGAGTCAAATACCACAAGCATTTGCAATGCAATAGGTCTCACATTTATGTGAGTTGAGCTATTGGCATTGTAAATGACAATGCCTTATAATTATGTTTTTTTTTTAAAAACAGATAAATAAAAGGCATTGTCATTTACAATGCCAATAGCTTAAACTATCGCAAATGTGAGACCTATTGTATTCCAAATGCTTGTTTGTAAAAGAGCCACATACCATACTTTCACTTTAGTGGCAGCCACACCCCAACTTTGGATGACCAGAGTCTAAAGAAAGGGGCGCGACCCCCATTAAAGTGAAAGCGTGGTATGGGGTGCTTAGAATCTGAGCGCTATGTAAAAGCAAGGAATACATTGAACATTACTACACAGAGAAATTTGTAGCGTGCGTGTATGTGCCATGTTCAGCTATTGTAAATGACACAGAAGGTGTTAACGAGCTTAGAATTGACTCAAAGTAAAGAATGCCTAAAGGTACCAGAGGTTACCTTGTTAGCACCCCCGAAGGTGCACTTTAAGTGATTCAGTGAAAGTGAACCTTTTAACAGTGTGCTCAACATTGAGTATAGAAAATGTGCCGCTTGTAATGTATTTATCAAAGAAGATAACAACTTTGCACACAATTTAATTGCAGATATATGGTAAATGGTGGCAAAAATTAAAGTGCAACTGCTCACTA
Organism: Triturus cristatus; assembly: GCF_964204655.1. Lineage (NCBI taxonomy): Eukaryota > Metazoa > Chordata > Amphibia > Caudata > Salamandridae > Triturus > Triturus cristatus. The sequence continues at coordinate 243,814,035 of NC_140582.1, forward strand.
AGGGTGTGCAACAGTGAAGCAGTGTAAACTTTAAGAATGCAGAACCTTGAACACACACAATCAACCCCTCTTCCGCAAAAGTAGAGCTGTGTCCAGCTTGGCTTGGTTGAGGCTGTGATTTACTCCAGTTTGCAGAAATAGTACTGTGGACTGTCCATCCCTCAGTATCCGGCACTCACTAGGGGGATCTCTTGTACACACACTAAAAAGCTGCCCTCAGATTAAACAATGGTCACAAGACACCCTTTGGCGGCTGTAATTTACTCAATTTACTCCTTAAGAGATGCATTACCTTTCGGCATAAGTGGGCGGGAGCTGAAACGGACTGTAAACCCCTTTGTTTCCTTGTTGCCATGACTGGTTGCCAAGCAAACATATGTGATGGACAGGCCTGTTTTCCTACATTATTCCATACATCTTAACTGTGTGCTTCAGTTGCCAGGAGATGCCAGTTTCAGTGTACGGACCGCTTAGGGCGCCTGCCAATCACAGCATTAGTCGCACCCGCCATGTGCGCTGGCGCGACAAAATTCTATATTTTCATGTTGAAAATACTGACTCTTTGCCATAACATGACTGTAAAAGAAGAAGCACGTTCAAAGTGTAAACGTACTGCATGTACCAAATATATATTTATTTTTCCGTGCGTTCCTCAATTAAGTTGTGATTAGAATGAGACGTGATGTTCTTTGTGAAAACTTGTGTAAGTCGACGTGACCGCCTCCCGTCCCATCGGTGGGAAGGAGAGTTTGAGTCGTAACATCTGCGCCAGACTGTTATAAACCAGGGTATCAGTGGCTGACCCGCTGCACTGCTGAAGGACTTGGCTGCACACGCGGGACACAGCGGTGAGTGTGCGGCGGCCTGGGCAGGCTGTGGGCGTGACGGCAGACTGTGTTACGAGACTGCCTGAAGGTCCTGTGTTGCACTGATGCCGAGCGCGCGCAGAAACGCCAGTCTGGGTGGGCAGGGCCTAAGGGCGACAGGGCGGACACAAACCCCACTTCCGAAGAACACAGACAGAAAAGCAATGACTATAGGTCTTGCCAAGGCGAGCAGCACATGCGCTGCAACACAGGCAAGACCTAAAAAGGAAGGGAGATACTGGATTGAGAGAGGCATAGAAATAACTAGCACAGTCTTCTTCATCACCACACTCTCGAGTATTATATTTTGTATAGCATCAGGATTATAAGTGGTATTCTCCAGTAAAGGAGTGACTCACTAAAGCAGTAAGAAAACACACACGATTTTAGTATCAGTTGTAATCAGGAGAGGTGTCCAATAATGGTATAACACAGCATACTCATAGCTTTTGAGATGATGGGCCACAGGGAACCTTAGCCAAGCTGGAATCAAGCCAGTTAATGGGCAAACAAGTAATAATCCAGGAAACCACTGAAAGGTGAATTGACCAGGGAAACAGCTGAACAACTTGACCGTGCTAAGTAAGCACAGTTGCTCAAACAGACAAAGATCTTGTAACCAAGGGAACGATAGGCGGAGAAAATAACAGGTGAAGGGCAGGAATAGTGAACGAATCGTGAAAGAGCTAGCAAAAGGTTGACACAAAATGGAAAGTTGCCAGGCAGCTTCCATTTTACTTCAGGATGTTTAAATAGTGCTGATACCTGTTATGGCTTGGAAGTCCCACCCCTTGATGGCCTGGTAGTCATGGCGCCGCATGCCCCAGAGGCCGGTCCACCATAGTCTTTAATGGAAACGCCTCATTGGTTTTCTTACAGCAGTCCTTGAACTCACATTCCCCTGCTGATTACTGACCATAGGTCTCAAGAAATTCTGAGACATCTGATGGTTAACTACTCATTCTCCAACCTTTCCGCAGACTCTCTCACAAATCCTGCTCCCTTCCTCTTCTATTCCTGTCCCCTCACCACCACAATTTTCCATAAAATACTGCGTGCTACACTCCCAGTGTCGTACTTCTTCCGTGTGGTGATGACATAATATATTTCGGGCCTTGGGATCTGTCCTTTACTTTATGCCTATAAGCTGCATTTAAAATGTCAGCGATTCAGGGTCCAGATATACAGACCGGTGTACTGCAGTGAAAGAGCCAATTGGTGAAGAGGAATGCCCAAAGCCCCGTCCTGTATTTTCGTGCTGTATAATATGTTTTAGAGTGTGTGTGTTGTGTGTTGTAGTATGTTGTTTACTGTCGGTGGTCTTGCTCGTAGGCTGGCGAGACATCTAAAACTGTCTTGAGACCAAACCTAAAAAGTGGCTGAAAACCAAGAGGGCACTTGCAGCCTGCCCCTGTAGCTATTGAGTTCGATATCCATTCTAGTGTTATTCAAAAACGCTCAGCAAACGCTCTGAAAACGGGTTTCTTTTGTTAATTTCATGTAAAAAGGTTCATGTGAAATTCCCAAAATTAATTTCGACAGGGCCTATCGCTTACCATTATTTTCCAGTAGAGAACCAACTGCCTTGTTTCTGATATTTTGCCACCCTCGCTTCACTCTACATTCCCCTTAAATTTATTCAGCATAATTGTTCATGTTGAATTCACTGGTCTATTCGTTGTTGATTTTAATACTGATGTTTTTGATCATGTATTTCGTCCTTATACCTTTGCATTGAGTTAGATGATTTTGAAACATAAATTCAATTGGATAGCTATATTACAATGAGGATAGGATCAATCAATATGTCGTGCCATGGCGGATGTATTGTGGATTTAGCAGAATTATCATAGATGAAGGTGCAAGCCACAGTGAAACCACAGGTGTGCTGATGTCTATTTAATGATGCTTCCTTCCTTCATATAGCTTGTTTGCAACTGGAGGAGGCAGGACTTGAATGGCCAAGCTATGCAGTGGCTAGGACTGGCAGACGAGGGTAAGGCTGGACTGGCCGTAGCGGACACCAGGCATTTCCCTGGTGGGCCGGAAGGGTGGGGGCCGGTTTTGGACCGTTGGTGCCGTTTTTTTAATGGGGGCAGGTTTTGCTGCAAAATCGGCCCCTTGTAACAAAAGCACAGCAGCAGTGTACCCCGCCACCCAACCACCCCCCACGGGTTGGACATAATTGCTAGGGCTGGTTTGAGATCCCAGGACGACCATGTACGAGGTTGCAGTTATTACAAAGGCATTGCAGTGCGGCAGTGTGGTCGCAATGGCTTTGGTGGTTGCACATCAACTTCATCTGGCCTCTATGTATGTGGGACAGAATGCACTGTTTTGGTAACTACTCCCGGATTTTCAACAGGCCCAAATGTATATTTTTTACAAACGTCCAACCTTATGATTTTTGGCAAGAAACATATCAGTATTTTGGTAGTATGACTGAAAAACGTAATGGGTGGAGTGCTTGAATTAATCTCAGCTTCTGGTAATTACTGGGCCTGCTTCGACTCTATTGTTATTTGTAGCTACTGTGCCATCTTAGATGGGAACCAGTCACGTGCACCTTGCCAGGTCCCTCTGAATAGAACACCCCAGATTGGTTTTGGTCTGTTTTGGCCTCATCACTGAGATGCAGTTTGAGCCTTTGACAAACTGAGCATGGGACCCAGGCATGGGCATGCCCATCAGGCTTGGACAGCCTCATTGAATAAAAGAAAACAATGATTGGATGCAATACTTGGATTCTTTTAGGTCACTGGTAATTCCTCAGGGATTTATTCGGGTCCAAATGTTTTTCGATCCACTTCATTTTGGAACTTGGCATTAAGTGCCGTCGAGATTCACACATTTAAGGTTAGGATTTTATCTTGATATTTTGCTGCAGAGGTAATAACTAATAACGGGACTACATTGTCATATGCACTAATGTATATTTTGCGATCTTTGAAAAGAAACTGCAATGCGCATCTTTCAGTTATTGGTGTGGAAAGCAACATTGTTAAAGTATCCCCAGTTTTTTTCTCTCACTTTGTTTTTCTCTCTCACTCATTTATTCTCTCCCGCTCGTGTCACTGCCTCTTTTCATTTGTTTCCGGTTCTCCGAAGATTAGCTCCATCTATTAATTGAGATGACTGCAATGTTCTCAAGCCGGAATATAAGCAAGACAATCCACAGAAAACGGTCCCATAATTTTAGTAGCAGTTGGAAGGCAGAATTTGGTGCATTTGAAAATAAATATCAGATTTATAGACCTGAATTACTAGTGTGTCTCCTTTAGCGCAGCAGCATTACGCCTACTTCAAATGCAATGGGTCGTTCCAGTGATTTGTCTGGTTACTGTATGACACAAAATACATATTGTGTTGTACTTTTGCACTGCGAGCCTGTTTTCTTTCTTCTTCCAAAGGGACTACATTTCATCCAGTGACGGAGCTAGGCGAGCAAAGGCCTTTCCATCACTAGCTGCAATAGTAGGAGATGATGTGTTCTGCTACCTTGACCTTTCCCACAGCATTCATCATGGCTGCCTTTTCCTCTCTCTGATCTTTGTATTATCAGCCGACGACAGCAGGACCTTCCACAACGCAAAGAAGAATTTTAAAAAGGTCAGAATATTCTGGTAGTCCAGTTTACCGCGCCACAGGAGGCACAGAAGTTAAAATGCATCGTTTCTTCTATAGCAAAAACTATTATGGGAGCAGAACACGGTGAGCCCCCATTACAGAAAGATTATTAATGTAGCAGGGGCTAGTGAAAAGGAGATGGGGTTTACTAGCCAATGGGGCATACTCTGGCACCGGGGAACCAGTTTCAATTCCTGGCCTCGACTCCACATCCTCTGGCTCTTGGTAAATGATTTAGGGCCTGATTACGAGAGGCTTTGGGTATTCCGACCTGCGTGTATACCCCTGTTTACGCAGGGGTCGGAATTACGAGGTGATTGGTATCGATAAAATCTCGACCTTCTTAACTTTCTGCAGGTCAAACCTGCTGAAATATAACGGGGAAAAAACATACGGTATTGGAACAGCATAATTTTAGCTCTACCCTTACATGTCACAGAAACGTTTTTCAACATACTCGACCATATACTCTGTGTGTCTAACTTTATTATCATGAATTTAAGGATTCAAACGTACTCCTTAAGTGTGTTCACTGTAGCAAACTAGAGACTCATGTACGTGTACACATTAATGTTTAGTTTAATCATGAAAACATGTTGTTCTCAGTTATATTTTCACTTATGTTCTTATTGCATTTATTTGGAATCTATTGCCTATGAATGCATTATTAATTTTAGCTATTTTGAAGTTATACATGCACATATAATCATGTATTCAAAATGTAAATTGAAAATGATTAACTAAAGTCAAATTGACTAGGCCTGAATTCTTAACATGAAATTAATTTTTCTTTGCTCTGTGGGCTCTTTTCCTTTGCAGGTGAATTTTCGCTAGATAAAAGATTACTGTGCATTAGAAATAGTGAGGTCTGAGAAGAGAAACCTTGCCAAGAACAAGACTATTTTGATGAGCAGTAGAAGCCTCCTATTTACCGCTTATCAGAAACGAGGGTGCCCAAGGTTAACTTGGTCATTTGAGCTCTGAGGGATGGGAAGATCGATGGTGACTTTGAGTGGTACAGACCTCTCTCCTTCCTTTTGACCTTACGAGCATGTAGCTTCATGCTAAACACTGATTTCCCTTTCCAGAAGACTTCTACAGGAGTCTTCACTATGCTGGCACTTTCCTTCATTCCTGAATCCTTTGAGACCCCTATTCTGAACCATTCTCATTTTAGTTTAGAGCCTGGATTAGATGAGCCTTAAATCTCTTCATGTTTAAAAAGGAAGATCAGAGTTTCTTAAAGCAATTTCAATTTCTTTTTCTTAGTATCTGTATTGCTGTGACTGTATTCTTAGAATGCCTTATGCTACTGAGACTGAATTTATTCCAGTGTTTCAGCTTGCTGGTTATGATTTTGTATCATTATAATGTGTTCTTGATATGCACCTATATAGGATTGATTACTAAATTGTAATAAACCTACTAAACTGTATCTAAAGATTCCTGGTCCAAATTGTGTGGCCAAATGGGATATACAAAAATGTAAAATGTTTTGTTAACTCCCTTGCTTCTCAGTCAGCTAAAAAGATACATCTGATGAAGACTGACCTCTGCTTCCATGCACATCCTCAGATGGTAGTTTGTCAGATGGTTAGTTACTGAAGCAGGGAATTAGAGTGTCCCATTCTAGACGTGCCCAAACCTAGTCTAAGCCCCGAAAGCCCCTGCTTCGATTTGGGGGATTGATGGAGTTCTAGCAGTTTGGGAGAGAGTTGTGACAGCAGAGGAGTGCATATTATTAGGGTTGTGTGTTGCAATTGCCTATGCCTAGCTTGCAGGGTTTTGCAAAGATTGTCTGGTCTGATGTGATAATGTTTTAAGTTGTTGTGTGAGTGTGACGCTTAATGCAGTGATGTTAAAGTTGTTATTGGGCTCAACATAGCTTAAGATCCAAGGATGGCAATAAGTTATTGGTGTAGGAAAAAACATGTTGCAATTGTCTGCTAAGCTTTGTGGTGCTCGTGGTGAGATGTCGTCAATGGCACAATTGAGATACGGACATTTATCTTTGTGTAGGAGTAAGATGTGGTTGGTGAAGTGAAACAGAGTGTGCAGAGAAAAGCTACACAGATCCTGGTGATTCCCCACTGGTCGAGGTTTCATTTGAGCATGAGTCAGAGTGGGTCGGAAAGTGTCACTCTGGAATGTTTCTTGTGTGATTGAGTGCTTTAATTTCTTTAGTGAAGCAGACAAAGGCCCTAATTACGGTTTTGAAGGATGGGATACTCCTTCACAAATGTAACAGATATCCTGTCCACTGTATTACAAGTTCCATAGGATATAATGAAATTGTAATTTGGCAGATGGGACATCCCTCAAATTTGCGACAGAGTAACCCTGTCCACCAAAATCGAAATCAGGCCCAAAAGTTATTTGTTAAAATCGCTTAGTGTTTTGTTATGCACACTTAGTTCTGAGAAGAATGCATTCATAAAAATTGTAAGGAGGGTGAGCCACTGTGACATCACAGTGTGCCACACTGAGAATGGTCAGTTGGTGTTGAGCCACACTATTACGGGTTACCTGTGTCATAGAGTGCTGCACTGTTATTGGCTGTTGCTGCTGAACGCAAATTGTGGGTAAAGGGTTATTTCCTGGTTCAGGACGGATTTCTAATTGTGATTGTTGACAATATTGTTGAAAATTAAATGTTTTAAGACCATACAAGATCTAATTAGGGGAGATGTGAAAATACCTGTTCAGGAGGGAGAAGAGGCACCACCTGCAAATGTGCCAGGTCATTATATGGCTTTAAATGTGTGTCTTTACACATGCATTTGGCTGAATCAATAGCATAAGATAACCGAGAAAGAAGGCGCATTGATGTTTCCACACTATCACACATTTATTTGAGAATTATTGAACATTTGAGCAGAGTATTGTACGAAATGAAACCACTACCTAGACCTGCACAGTATGAACTACTTAATGACTGGGAGTGTGCAGCTCATTCTATGCAGAAGGAAAGATATCAGGGAAGAGTCCGAAAGGCAGTGCATACTTATCCAGATGCTAGATGGGATGCAGACCCAAAAAAATAGAGGACCAATATGATAGAGGGAGCTAGATTGTACCCTGTTTCGACGAGTGAACAGACTGGTAAAGAGAAAGACAAAGACAAAGAAACAGAAAAAGAAGGAGGAAAAGACAAACGACACAGAGTATAGACAAAAATAATGTCTCTAGCGATGACTTCTTGGATGTGATGTTATCAGCACATCCACCCCCATATAATGAGACCCAGCTTGAGTGATGCAGTTACCACACGATATTCTGGAGTACCCTCCACACCAGTGAATACAGGAGTAAATATGAGTCAAAACCTGATGAGAGGAAGTTCAGGCTTCATATTCCTGTTAACAAAACGCAGAAATCCTAGGGTCTACGGACTACCTCTAAGTATTATTTTAACCTATGTGGTAGTAAACCTAACTTTTAGGGAGCTAGTGAGCGCAATATACATAAGGGCAGATCCCTTTAAGTACGAGATCCCTCACTCACCATTGGTGACATGCTTCATCATAGGGACTCTCCTCCCAAGGGAAAATCCTAGTTCCCTTGGGGGCTACAACCCCGTCTCTGAGAGGGAGGAGCTCAGGGATGTTTTATTTTTGATGTTCAGGACTAACTAAGTCCACATATGATGAGCCAGGAAGTGTGAGCAAGGGTGCAGCGCAAGAAATTGAATTAGTGAGTATGTGGAAAATAGTGATAGACTAAAACTGGCTAGGAGGCACCAAAACCAACTTTAATCAAAAGGTGCCTACTGTCAGGATTAAAAAGCAGTACACCTGCAGTATGGATTTAGAACTGCTATGGTGTGGGTTTTAGGTGGTCAACATGTTTCAGCCCACGAAGACCAAAGGTGGATCGGGCTTTCGTCAGGACCTTTCAGAAAAACGCTACTGCAAAATGAAAAAAGTGAATAAACTATACCAAAAAGGATATCGGGCCAATGCAATGTCATCAGCCTGTATTTAGACCTGCATGCACCCAGAATGAGAAGAAGATGCCACAAGTCAGGAGAAAGTAAAATGTGTCAAAATAGTATGAAAAATTTACTGAAAAACAGGATCTGCATATACATAAACAAAAGAAAGAGATACCTTACCCGCGAAGGCTGGGTACAGGATCTCACCTCTCGCCTGGCAACCGCTCAGGAAGGCAGCACCGCTCTACAAGAAAACGTTTTTTTTTTGATAATGTGTGGTGCAATAAGAGTCATTAGAAATCTCAGAAAATGATTGTATGATAGTCAGATGCTTAACAGTAACTAGACATAATATCGAAAAAAAAATATCGAGTAGCCAGAATATCGAGTTTTTAATATCGAATGGACAGAATATCGACTTGCAAAAATATAGTGGTGAAGAATATCGAAAAACAGGTAAGAAATATCGATTGCAATAATATAGAAGTAAGTAATATCGACAGTCATAATATAGTTGTTAAAAATATCGAATTTTATATAGTGTTTTAAGTGTTAGTATATGTGTTAAAAGTATGTATTAATATTGGAATGTATGTTAGAATATTTTTAAATTAATGATTTTTTTTTTTTTTGTAATTTAATTCCGTAGCGGGTTGTGGGTTTATAGGGGAGTAGGGTGGGAAGTAATTTAATTATAGTACATTAAATAATAATTTATAGGAATTATTAATTATTTTTAATTTAATTTTGCGTTTTACTTCTGTAGCGGGTTGTGGGTTTATAGGGGAATAGGGTGGGAAGTAATTTAATTATAGATTATTAAATAATAATTTATAGGAATTATTAATTATTTTTAATTTAATTTTGCGTTTTACTTCTGTAGCGGGTTGTGGGTTTATAGGGGAATAGGGTGGGAAGTAATTTAATTGTTATTAGTTAATTATTAATTGGTATTGAAAATTAATTGGTTGTTGATGAATTATTAATTGGTAAATAATTAGTATTAATTGGTAATTAATTTGTATTAATTGTTTAATTGATAATTATGTTAATTGTATTCATTTAATATTTGTAGCGGGCAGTGTGTTTATAGGGGAATATGGTGGCAAGTAATATAATTGTAAATAAATAATTATTTAATTTATTTGTGTATATTGTTAATTAATATATCTTTAATTTAATTTTGCGTTTTACTTCTGCAGCGGGTTGTGGGTTTATAGGGGAATAGGGTGGGAAGTAATTTAATTGTTATTAGTTAATTATTAATTGGTATTGCAAATTAATTGGTTGTTGATTAATTATTAATTGGTAAATAATTAGTATTAATTGGTAATTAATTAGTATTAATAGTTTAATTGATAATTATGTTAATTGTATTTAATTAATATTTGTAGCGGGTATTGTGTTTATAGGGGAATATGGTGGGAAGTAATATAATTTGAAAAAAATAATTATTTAAATAATTTGTGTATATCCTTAATTAATATATTATAAATTAATTATTAATTGGTATTATTTGCATTTATTAATGTTTGTTATTGAAAAACAATTGTTTGTTAATTAATTATTAATAGTTAATTAATTAAACAAAAATTTGTTGGTATTTATAAATAATCAATTCTTGTGTGATTGGTAATTAATTGTAATACTTGTTTTTGTATTAATAATTAATTAATTTAAAAAATATATACATTTATTATTTTCTCTACTATTGCACTTACTTGAGTGGGAATAGTAATTTTTACCCCTACGCTATCCAATACTTTCCCTATTATTGCACTCTCTGGAGTGTGAATATTAATTTTTACCCTCCCGCTATCCAACACTTTCCCTACTGTTGCATTCTCTGGAGTGGGAATATTAATTTTTACCCTACCGCTATCCAACGCTTTCTCTAGTGTTGCACTCACTGGAGTGGGAATAGTAAATTTGACCCTCCCGCTATCCAACCCTTTCCCTACTGTTGCACTCTCTGGAGTGGGAATAGTAATTTTTACCCCTACGCTATCCAACGCTTTCCCTACTGTTGCACTCTCTGGAGTGGGAATAGTAATTTTTACCCTACCGCTATCCAACGCTTTCCCTACTGTTGCAGTCACTGGAGTGGGAATAGTAAATTTGACCCTCCCCCTATCCAACGCTTTCCCTACTGTTGCACTCTCTGGAGTGGGAATAGTAATTTTTACCCCTACGCTATCCAATGCTTTCCCTACTGTTGCACTCTCTGGAGTGGGAATAGTAATTTTTACCCTACCGCTATCCAACGCTTTCCCTACTGTTGCAGTCACTGGAGTGGGAATAGTAAATTTGACACTCCCGCTATCCAACGCTTTCCCTACTGTTGCACTCTCTGGAGTGGGAATAGTAATTTTTACCCCTACGCTATCCAACGCTTTCCCTACTGTTGCACTTACTGGAGTGGGAATAGTAAATGTTACCCTCCCGCTATCCAACTCTTTCCCTACTGTTGCACTCTCTGGAGTGGAAATAGTAATTTTTACCCCTATGCTATCCAACGCTTTCCCTACTGTTGCACTAACTGGAGTGGGAATAGTAAATGTTACCCTTCCGCTATCCAACGCTTTCCCTACTGTTGCACTCTCTGGAGTGGGAATAGTAATTTTTACCCTCCCGCTATCCAACGCTTTCCCTACTGTTGCACTCTCTGGAGTGGGAATAGTAATTTTTACCCCTACGCTATCCAACGCTTTCCCTACTATTGCACTTACTGGAGTGGTAATAGTAAATTTTACGCGCCCGCTATCCTACACAGAAAATATTGAATATTTTTAATTAATATTACGTTAAGATATATGTATTAATTTTTTTTTTTTTACTTACTTTAATTATTCATTAAGTTTACTGTTATTTAAGTATTTTTAAGTATGTGTCAGTTAATTATATTTATTATTTCATTAATTTAACATTACTTTTAAAACATTTAAAAAATTCGATATTTTGAATAACTATATTATTTACAACGATATTTTGGATTCGATATTTTTGTAATTTCCTGTTTGGAGATAGGACTTCGATATTTTGGTATTCTATATTTCTGCATCGATATTTTAGTAAGTCTATATTTTTGTAGTCGATATTATGTCAGTGATCCATGCTTAACATATCGATCATAAGAAAATAACCATAAGCATGGGGAGCCATGAATAGAGAAAACAGAAGCGGGGTGAAACCATTTAAACAAACACTACACATGTTAATGGGATTTAAGTAGGGGCTCCAAAAATACTGAAAAGCCAGCCTACTGCCCATCAATCTCACTAAGAAGTGGTGGAGCTAACCCCAACCTGTATGAATAGTGATAGACAAACTGGAGCGTCTTGCACTCAACATTCAAATCCCAAAAGTCAGCAAAATCCAGCAAAATTGGTTCAAACTGCCACGCTGACAGGCATCAAAGAAATGCTCACAAACACTCACCTATCCGTCGGTACCGCTAGACCAGGAGAGCCTGCTGCCGGAGGTAAATGTTAGTATCCGGCCGTGCTCTTAAATAGCCATTATCGTAACCGCCTAATCGCCCTCAGGTGGGGATAGTAGTGTGTCAAGTCGCGCATGCCCAGTGCAGAATATGTGGAATTCCAATACAGCGCATGCGCGGAATCAGAACACCGTAACTTCAAGATGACGGTAACAGTGTTCTCTTGCGCAGGCTCAGAGAGTGTCATGATCGATCGTATAGACGGAATGACAGTGCTGTATATAGGTGTTGCTCTTATAACAAAGGGGTCGTGTTACGACCTTGTATGCACACGCTTGTCATCAATGTTGCGGAAAGAATACCCTGTAATGGTGGGAAAACACTAGTCGAACTCCGAGTCTAAAAGGAGATCGACATTGCGGATGCTTGGGGGTGAAAACTGGTAACAGAAGGCAATAATCATACCTAAGAAACGCGCATAGTGTGCCTCTGAATTTATACACGCATAAGCGCTATGTACAGAATTGGACTTGTAAAATCATAAACTGGGATGTAAACCCATATAATGGGTATGAGGGCGCTCCGTGTAGAACCAAGGAGTGTAGGGGTAATCATGTACCCTCAGAGAAGGTAAGAATGTTGAAATGAACCCGTGTCTAAGACTACGTGTATTAAACAGACCCGCAATAAGTAATGTGGCAGAAAACACAGTAAGTCAACACAGTGGGTACATATAGCCACTGAACCACAGAGGCAGAGATAACAGGGATATTCACCCAAAGGTACACTGCGGTCCACAGCTAAATTCAAGCTTAAAGGCCAAATGACCAAAGGCACTACAAACAGGAGGTAATGCCAAAGGAGGCCGGAGGCCTCACACGGAGGAAGTGACACCTATACCTGAAACAAAACAGCAATAAGTGGTGTTAAAGTGACACCCAAGGAATGTCATCATTAAGACCGGACTTATCAGTGTCCAATTTGTAAACCCATCGTTGTTCTTTCTTGAACAGAAAAGAAGAGATGTCTGTCAAGTGAGTGGGAATAAAGGGGCGTTCTAGCACAGTCCATTTCAAATCTTGGGGACTGTGTCCGGCCGTCACGAAGTGTTGAGTCAATTTTGTGGAAGTTTTCTTGCAGCGAATGGTGCTCTTGTGTTCCAGTATGCGTGTCTTCACTTTACGTGTTGTCATGCCAACATACCGAAGTGAGCAGGGGCACGTGATGAGGTAAATTAGATTATTGCTATTGCAATTTGTATGGCTAGCCAGAATCCAAGGTTTCAAAGTCCCAATGTCAATTTCGGTGGTGTGTACAGTGTGTGCACATGCAGCACAGTTGCCACAAGGGAAGTGCCCACGTACTCTCGGTAAATCCCACAATGTGTCTTGATGGTGTTTCTTATTCTCAAGTGGGCGGGTATGTACAAGCTTATCTCTGATGTTGGTACTACGTCTAAAAGCAAACAGAGGACGTGGTAACGGAGTCATCCCGATATTGAGTATCTTCCAGTTTGCCAAGATGCTTTTCTTGATCTGATTCGAAAAACAACAAACTGTATTGACACAAGTCAGTCTGTTAGTGGTTTCTTTAGGACTGCTCAGTTCAAGTAATGCAGCCCTATTGTTGTTCGCTGCACGTTTCAGAGACTGTTTTACCAACTTTTTGGGGTAGTGTCTGGTCACCAGCATGTTCGCAGTACTTGTCCGTCGTAGAACAGTTCCTCCTAATTCGCAACAACTGCCCAAAGGGCAAATTTTGGCGCAAGGCTTTAGGATGGAAACTGTCATATAGCAACAGTGAGTTTCTTGCCATTGATTTTTTATACAATTCGGTGCGGAGACCGCCGTCAGCCGGAAAGATCAAAACATCAAGAAAGGGCAAACTCACTTTGCTAAACTCACAGGTGAACTTCAGAAAGGCATTACGGGTGTTTAACCAGGCTCTGAATTCATTGATAGAGCATAACGACCCTGTCCATATGACAAAAACATCATCGATGTACCGTCTCCAACAACGTATGTGATGTCTATATGGGTTGAGAGGGCACAAAATGTGTTCCTGTTCAAAACTATGGACATAGAGGTTTGCTAAGCTCGGAGCGAACACACTGCCCATAGAGGTCTCGGACACTTGTAAGAAAAGCTGTTCTTCAAATCTGAAGAAATTCTCCTTCATGGAGATACGGGCACAATTTATGATAAAGGACACAGGAGTGATGGAGTCAGGAGCATGTTCCATGAGCAAATCCTCAATCTTAGCAAGAGTCTCATCTTGAGGAATGCAGGTATAAAGCGATTCCACGTCAAAAGAGACAAGGAAGTCGCTATCCATGTCAAAGTCAATTGTTTCAATAAGATTGAGAACATCTTTAGTGTCTTTAAGGTAAGTTGGCATGTCCAGAACAAGTGGATGTAAAAGTGATCACTACGTCGTTTCGTGGCTCGGATAAGGGCGGGGCCATAGTGTTAATGGACTCCTCTGTGTACCACGCTGAATGCCTGAGACAGTTGGGTAACACTCAGTTTTACAAACCCCTACGAGAAGACCCTACCGCTAGACTGGAACAAGAGATCAAATCCATGGTAGAGGAGGCGGTAACAAATGGTTGGATTACCGAGCAGGAGTCAGGTTTTCTTATACAAAGCCATCCTGTTATTCCATACTTTTATGCTCTACCAAAGGTGCATAAAGCACAGAGACCACCTCTGGGACGTCCCATCATCTCGGGTTTGGGGTCTCTGTTAGAACCGCTGTCTACTTTTGTGGATCATTTTTTACATCCACTTGTTCTGGACATGCCAACTTACCTTAAAGACACTAAAGATGTTCTCAATCTTATTGAAACAATTGACTTTGACATGGATAGCGACTTCCGTGTCTCTTTTGACGTCGAATCGCTTTATACCTGCATTCCTCAAGATGAGACTCTTGCTAAGATTGAGGATTTGCTCATGGAACATGCTCCTGACTCCATCACTCCTGTGTCCTTTATCATGAATTGTGCCCGTATCGCCATGAAGGAGAATTTCTTCAGATTTGAAGAACAGCTTTTCTTACAAGTGTCCGGGACCTCTATGGGCAGTGTGTTCGCTCCTAGCTTAGCGAACCTCTATGTCCATAGTTTTGAACAGGAACACATTTTGTGCCCTCTCAACCCATATAGACATCACATCCGTTGTTGGAGACGGTACATCGATGATGTTTTTGTCATATGGACAGGGTCGTTATCCTCTATCAATGACTTCAGAGCCTGGTTAAACACCCGTAATGCCTTTCTGAAGTTCACCTGTGAGTTTAGCAAAGTGAGTTTGCCCTTTCTTGATGTTTTGATCTTTCCGGCTGACGGCGGTCTCCGCACCGAATTGTATAAAAAACCAATGGCAAGAAACTCACTGTTGCTATATGACAGTTTCCATCCTAAAGCCTTGCGCCAAAATTTGCCCTTTGGGCAGTTGTTGCGAATTAGGAGGAACTGTTCTACGACGGACAAGTACTGCGAACATGCTAGAGTACTGTCAAATCAGCTGGTGACCAGACACTACCCCAAAAAGTTGGTAAAACAGTCTCTGAAATGTGCAGCGAACAACAATAGGGCTGCATTACTTGAACTGAGCAGTCCTAAAGGAACCACTAACAGACTGACTTGTGTCAATACATTTTGTTGTTTTTCGAATCAGATCAAGAAAAGCATCTTGGCAAACTGGAAGATACTCAATATCGGGACGACTCCGTTACCACGTCCTCTGTTTGCTTTTAGACGTAGTACCAACATCAGAGATAGGCTTGTACATACCCGCCCACTTGAGAATAAGAAACACCATCAAGACACATTGTGGGATTTACCGAGAGTACGTGGGCACTTCCCTTGTGGCAACTGTGCTGCATGTGCACACACTGTACATACCACCGAAATTGACATTGGGACTTTGAAACCTTGGATTCTGGCTAGCCATACAAATTGCAATAGCAATAATCTAATTTACCTCATCACGTGCCCCTGCTCACTCCGGTATGTTGGCATGATGACACATAAAGTGAAGACACGCATACTGGAACACAAGAGCACCATTCGCTGCAAGAAAACTTCCTCAAAATTGACTCAACACTTCGTGACGGCCGGACACAGTCCCCAAGATTTGAAATGGACTGTGCTAGAACGCCCCTTTATTCCCACTCACTTGACAGACATCTCTTCTTTTCTGTTCAAGAAAGAACAACGATGGGTTTACAATTTGGACACTGAGAAGTCCGGTCTTACTGATGACATTCCTTGGGTGTCACTATAACACCACTTATTGCTGTTTTGTTTCAGGTATAGGTGCCACTTCCTCCGTGTGAGGCCTCCGGCCTCCTTTGGCATTACCTCCTGTTTGTAGTGCCTTTGGTCATTTGGCCTTTAAGCTTGAATTTAGCTGTGGACCGCAGTGTACCTTTGGGTGAATATCCCTGTTATCTCTGCCTCTGTGGTTCAGTGGCTATATGTACCCACTGTGTTGACTTACTGTGTTTTCTGCCGCATTACTTATTGCGGGTCTGTTTAATACACGTAGTCTTAGACACGGGTTCATTTCAACATTCTTACCTTCTCTGAGGGTACATGATTACTCCTACACTCCTTGGTTCTACACGGAGCGCCCTCATACCCATTATAGGGGTTTACATCCCAGTTTATGATTTTACAAGTCCAATTCTATACATAGCGCTTATGCGTGTATAAATTCAGAGGCACACTATGCGCGTTTCTTAGGTATGATTATTGCCTACTGAAGGACTGGGCTATTCTAAGGCCCAGCGGTGCCAGGGGACAACACCTGAAACCTTCGTGGGTTACCTGTTCCGGCGTACAAAACACAGAGACACGGGACACTTCCTGCAGCGTCAAAGATCAGCGTTTATTTACTGCAGGGATACAGAAATCGCAAGAAGTACACAACGTGTAGGTTCTGAGAGACTGCTTCAAATTGCAAAAGTGGATCGCTCCTTTTATACACATTTTCGTCATTGAACAACATGGCGAACAAAAGGTTACAACTCAGTTCCCACAGTAAACTTCAAAAGGGTCGCATTCATGTTTTCAGAAGCCCGGAACATAATTACAGCAGCATTGCCGGTTCCCAACTGTAAAAGCACATTATCCCCACATTAAGCACATTCCATTCTGACTGTAAACGAATTAGGAGAAGGGACAGAAACAGGTGCAAAGGAAAAACAAGGATGCACAACAGATTGGAAAAGAGTGTAGAGAGCAATATCGGAAACTTGATTGCAGGATCAAAGGACTCGTGCCTAATGCATGCACGACTGAAATAATAGACTAGCACGGCAAGATGAGCCTCGAGCGGAGCCATCTGCCCTTGCAGTGTCATCCCCCTCATCATAAAGACACCTTCAAAGGAACATGTGTCCTCCGCGAAAGCTTGGGAATCCCAGGGTCACAAAGCGGACAGTGTCCGTTCGCTGGCTACTTGAGGGCAAGAGACAAAATGGATGCCGCATCTAAAATGGAACCCGAGGGTCCAGATGGACACACCCAGGAATGAGACGAACCGTACATAGTGGCGTAGCGAAAACGCGTACACCCACTAAACTCGTCATTTGCGGTTCGTAGATACCAAACTCGTCCATATTCAAACAAACCCCAAAAATGTCATTACGATTCTCACGGAACCTCAGACGCTCCTTTTGCCCTCATGTAGGCAAGCACTAGTCGAGATCAGAATCGATTTCGATATTCATCAAATCGTTCAGTTGTTGCTGGAACATCATTCTATCCATCAATGTCTCCTTGGTAACAGATGGCCGTCTTATACACGTTGTAGCACAGAGGCCACATAAGGCAGGACCACACTGCACACAAAGACAACACGTGAACAGAAACGTTACAACAACCCCTATGATCATCAGAATCTTCCAACCTCAAGTTGATATCAGGCCCCAAAACCATCCTAGAAGTGTCCAACCACCTTCGTCCACGTGTATGGACTCGGAGATCTTATGCAACTTCGAGATGGCTTGGTAAACAGTTGGAGCGTTGTCAGGGATGAAAATGCAACAGCTCGAATGGATCACTTTGCACACACCACCTCTATCTGCAAGAACAACGTCTAGAACCATACGGTTCTGCAACGTCATGAGTCTATCCGCCTGAAGTTCTGCTGTTAAATTACCAAGAGCACTCGCAGGTATGTTAGCAGTCAATTCTACCACACGGGTCAACTGTCTCAGGTTCCTACTATTAACCATAGGTCCCCAAAACGGCAAGAAACCCTTAAAGAAATCTCCTGCTTCTTGACCGGCAGTGTCCTCTTCGCTAATAACGCCTCTCACAACTCTAGTTTTGTGATAGTCTGAGGCGACCGTAAAAGTCGGTGGCAAAAGATTCGCAATATAACAGGTACGTGAGAAGTCACGGAGCAACCATGTATATGCACGTTCATAACATACGAAATAAGTACCCTTGGCAGTCAGGAAAACAGGGGAAGAGAGCATCGGTAGAACACTCTTCCCAAGCTGGGCTCTCGGATTTCGACCGAGACCTTTCAAGCAGAAATTACCGAGGTGAGGTACGATCCATATTGGAGACGAGCTCTTAAGCTGTCTATCACCCACTGACATACTATACTCAGCCTCACTCAGATCTTTATATGCTTGCACCTCTTCATCTGGAATAAGCGATGCATCAAAAATATCTCTATCTAAATCAGCAATCGCTATCGCCAAAGGCTTGTGGTACGGACCAGGACCGAAATTTGCGGAACGTGGCTCTCGACTGGGGTAGGAATCTAGTGCACTACGGAACATAGTTTGGAATGCTCGAGCTGAGCCCTGGGAGCTGTAAGGAAGAACCAAATACGGAATACCCCTATCCATGGTATGTTGCATTAACCCACACACCCAACAGTTAGTAGTATTCATCACCAACTGATGCTGATGTAGGAGTTGAACGAAGGAGTTATTCATGAATTCCGCACGTCTAACCTGTTCATGTTGGGGCAGAGGATGAAAGGAATGTGGGGAAACAGTGGTAATAGAACTTAGTTTAGGAGAAAAAGTAGGTGAAATGGAAGGCAATAACGACTGTATTCCGAAATACACTCCACCCACCAATAGCATAGAAACAGTCAGAAACAGCAGGAATACCTGAAACAAAAAACATTTTGTTCGTACAATCTTAAGCAATTTTGATCTTTGCGCCGACATCCTTTCTACTTCCAACAGCTTAGAGAACGCCATCCTCTAAAAACCGTCCGTGACGTCCTTGACGCACTTCGCTCTGAGTAGCGATTATCAATTCCCAGGAGTTCCCAGGAATCGACAAAAAGTAACCGACCTAGTGTCAGGAACCTGCTAAACAGAAGGAAGTACCCGCACGGCCCTACGGTTAACCCGGATGATAGGTTTTCTTAAACAAACATCCAATTTAATAAAAAAATCTCTTAGCTGTAAAAAGCACACATGAAAAGGAACTCGAAAATCAGTAAAGGATGCAATTGTTCTTAATGTTCGTGGCAACAGTAAAGGAATATATAAGAAAAAATTTATTAGTCTTTGTCATGTGAACGAAGAAAATATCGATTTCTTCCAGGTCGAGTCTGCTCTTCAAATAATTGTTCAGTTGGTGAAACAGTGTTCAGTCGATTAGATAACAATTCAGACCTTGAGTTCTCCAAAACTGACGACTCAACAGATGTGTCTGGCTGCACTGAATTGTCTCCTACAGGTTGAGCATCACTAAACGGCACAAAACATAGAGGGGTCTCGGTTTCCGTTGCCGCAATACCAGTTCTCACCCAATTGTCTGCTGGTAAAGGGATCGGAACCTTTTTGGTATGGGTGGCATGCACCCAGTTCTTTCTGCCTTCCAACCGAACTGCAGTCCTTGTAGCCAGCAATACTTGGAAGGGACCCACAAATCTCGGCTCCAAGTTGCGTTTTCTGCCAAAATTGCGGGTGACAACCCAGTCACCCGGTTGAAGCCGATGTCCAGGACCCTCTGTCTGTGCCAGTAAAGCTTCAAAGACCTGTTGATGAATTAACCTCAGTTTAGCAGTCAGATCATGAAGATAATCAATTAACATTGGATACTCAAGACTATCAAAGGCCTTAGGCCTCGGGACTCCCCAAACGTTTGCAGGGCGGCCGAACACAATCTCATATGGGCTGAGCCCTACTCGAGAGTGCACAGTCGCCCTGGTCGATAAGAGAGCCAGAGGCAAGGCATCAGGCCATGACAAACCAGTCGTAGCTTGTATCTTCGCAAGTTTCAGTTTCAGAGTACCATTGTACCCTTCAACCAAACCCGCTGCCTGGGGATGATTGGCGCTATGGAATTTTTGTCGAATTCCAAGGCCCTTACACACACTCTGCATCACGCTTCCCACAAACTCACTTCCGTTATCTGACCACACAGTCCGTGGCATTCCATACCGAGGAAAGTATTCCTTCAGTAGGACTTTCGCTGTGGACAGGGCAGTATTATCCTTAAGAGGATAGGCCTCGATCCATCTGGAGAACGCACAAACCACAACTAAAACGTACTTTAGATTATTGCATCTCTCCATATGGATGAAGTCCAGTTGGATAACCTCAAAGGGACATGTAGGAGGAGCAAAATGGCCGGGTGGAGTGGGGGTGCCCTTGCCAGGATTATGCATTAAACACACCATACAATTCTTAACCACTCTCTCAGCACATTTAGCAATACCATCATTCTTCTATACAGGGGACAACAACTTACATATACCTTTCGCGCTAATATGTGACAAACCGTGAGCCATAGTCACAACAGCTAGTACATACGCATCCGGTAACATCCACCTCTGACATTCCGACAAGTCAACCCAACATCCATGCGTGTCTAACTTTCCCGTGCTTTCTTTCCACTTGGTCTTTTCAGTTTCAGTGGCCTCATTCTGAATTGCTTTCACGCTCTCAACAGTGTCTTCACACATACCAGTCTCCGTCGGCCACCTCACTGAACTCGTAACATACATTCGGGTTGCAAGATTCTTAGCCGTTTCCTTAGCAATCTCGTCCGCAAATGCATTACCACGACCAACATCATCCATAACCTTTCGATGCGCACTACATTTAATGATCGCCACCTGTTTAGGCAATGTAAGTGCATCCAAAAGATCATTCACGAGCTGTCCGTGTTGGATCTTCGTACCATGCGATGTCATAAATCCTCTTTCTCTCCACAATCGACCAAAACTATGTGCAACACCAAACGCATATTGACTATCAGTAAACACATTCACTCGCTTTCCCTTAGATAAAACACACGCTCTTGTCAACGCAATCAACTCTGCCGCTTGCGCTGAATTCTGACTCAATCTCGCAGTTTCCACAACCGTACTCAACGTCACTACAGCATACGCAGTCGTCACATCACCATTCGGTAACTTAAAACATGAACCATCAACATACAAAGTGCCATCGGGGTCTATCAATGGAGTGTTTTTCAGGTCCACACGACCCTTCGTTTCTTCCTCAGTTCGTAAATAGCAATCATGTGGTGGTACATCATTTGAATCCATATTAGTCGGCAACAATGTCGCCGGATTCAGCACATTACAACGCTTGATCTGTATATGACTTGCCAAAAGTGTCAACTCATAACCGGACAACCTTGCACTCGTCAGATGTTGAGTTTTTGTCCGATTCAGGAGAGTGTCAACTGCATGCGGAACCATCACTATGAGCATATTATCCATGACCAGACCTGCGGATTGTCGAATAGACACCACAGCTGCCGCTGTCGCTCTCAAACAACTCGGCAACGCTCTAGCTACCGGGTCTAAGGTCGAGGAAAAATATGCACATGGACGCTGCTTACCACCAAATTGTTACGTCAAAACACTCAACGCACAACCTTCTCTCTCGTGAACGTATAGTGTAAATGGTTTACTGTAATCAGGAGTACCTAACACAGGAGCCGAACACAGCGCATCACGCAGTTCAGAAAAACTTTTCTGACATTCTTCCATCCATGGCAAAGGAGTCGAAACATCCTTGCACGTGAGAGCTATCAATGGCTTTGCTAACAGTGAAAAGTTCGGAATCCACTGTCTGCAGTATGACGTGATACCTAGAAAGGCACGCACATCTCTCTGAGTTGTTGGCACAGTCATTCGAGCGATCGCTGCAATTCTTTCTGGGGTCAACCTTCTTCCCTCTTTTGACAATAAGTGACCTAGATAGGTTACTTCTTGACAACAATATTGTAGTTTAGAAGGTGACACTTTGTGATGTAAGTCACATAGATGCTGTAACAGTGATACTGTAGCAGTTTTGCAAATCTGTTCAGTGTCAGCAGCTACCAACAGATCATCAACGTACTGAATCAAGGCCGCACCAGCCGGTAACACAAACGCATCAAGTTGACTCTTAAGAGCTTGACTGTAGATCGATGGACTCTCACAATAGCCCTGAGGTGCGCGTTTGAACCTGAAACTGCGACCACCTAATGAGAAACCGAATAGATCTCTGCTTTCCTCAGCAATCGGAATGCTAAAGAAGGCATTCTTCAGATCAATTACCGAGAACCATGATGCAGAAGCTGGAATCAGAGTCAACAAAGCTGTAATATCAGGCACCACGGGGAACTGTGGAATTACAATTTTGTTTACCTCTCTTAAATCAATAACAAAACGATACACAGGAGGCTTGGATGGATCAGTTCGCTTCAAAATAGGTAACACAGGACTATTACACACATTACCCCGAGTCTCTTCGATGACATCTTTATCGATCAAATCGTAAATGATCGCTAATAGTGCTCGTTCTCCATCAAGAGAGATACGATACTGGGGAATGCGTGGCAATCGCACGTTGGATTTCAATTGAACAACATAAGGTGGTATATCCAGCAGGCCCACGTCATTGGGACCTGTCGCCCACAAAGACTCAGAAAGAGAATTCAATTCCAATGGGAGTTTATCAGTCGACAAATACATAGGAGAGATCACTCTCTGACCCAACGTAAGCTCCACTCCCGCAGGAGAACAGTACAAAGTCGCATATAACCGCTTCAACAAATCCAGGCCCAAAAGATTCTCACCACAACCAGTAGTCAAAATCAAAGGAGCTTCTAACTCACGAGACCCAATTGAAAGGGGCAAAGGGCTAGAAACTGGATTGCTAACGGGGGCGCCAGAGAATCCAACGGAAACATTTGTTAAGCCAGACAGAGGCGCGCCAGGGAGTTTCGAATGCATGATGGAACTTTTCGCTGCACCAGTGTCCAACAGAAAAGGCTCAACTACGCCCAATGTGGCAACTGCGACATAAGGCCCTCTCTGATCAACCGGAACCGATACTACTCCCTCTCTTTGTCTATGGCTGTCCTAGTAATTACCGTCAGCATCAACATCATGCTCGACATAATAGTCGTCCACACGATACTGTGCAGATCTACCAGACGATGAATCGCGCCGATCAAAGCAATTTTGCGAGTCTGATGAAGTGGCAAAACGCTCATTCTGATTCTGAGTAACACCGCGACCTCTACCACGTGACGCTTGTTGAGGACCACTACGACCTCCTCGAGCCGAAACACCATTGTTTCGGTCACGCAAAACTGGACAATTAAACTTCAGATGGCCCTCACCCCTACAATATGCGCATTGATTATACCCCAACATAGATCATGGTGTAGAGGAGTCAGTACGCGACTGTGATCTAGAAAACTGTGAGTGTAATCGATTTTGCTGTTGCGAGTCATTTTGATTCGAGCGCGGAGGATACGCTTGCTGCAATAAGACCTTAGTTTTAAGATCCTTCGTTTTCTTATCTGCGCGTTCGGTTTCTTCTTTCTCTCTATTTTCGTTGTATTGGGCCGTGGCTAATATCTGAACAGTGGTAGAAACGGCCCACGAACTTTCAGAATTCTTCAATTTGTTGCTTAGTTCAGGCAACAAATTAGATACAAATTTATCAACAAACAATCGCTGACCTCCCTCAGGCTCATATCCTGACCACTATGATCGATAAATGCCTCCTCAAATCTCGTAAAGAAATCGGAGACACTCTCGCCCTTCTTTTGTTTGCACGCAGACAATTTGTCCCAGTTAACTCTTATTGCTGGCATAAGTGTCTTCATAAGTGTAATTATCCTCTGGGGCAGATTCTCAATGATCTGTTCAGGTTTAACCCCACCAACTTGCCGTCCGTCAGCCGCCGCAAGAGGAGCCCAATCACCGCCTAACTCAGCTGCATGATTCTCTTGACGGATTTTTGCCCAAATCGGTTGAGGTACTACGTTACCAAACAACATGTCGATATCAGCAAGGTTCATAACAGTAGCATCCACTAATTGGGATAACTCCTTATAATAACCTGCCGGATTCTTGCGGGGGTCAGGCAAAGTTTGCTTTACCTGCAAAACTTCCGATCGCTTCCATGGGAGGTGTATCCAAACTCTCTGAAAGTGTGGTAGAATAGCAGGATTAGCAGCAGGATCACCTGGCATCCATACTGGGGGAACTTCCCGCATAGGATACTGACCAGGTTGTGCCATCCGCTCCTCAGTTTCGTCCTTAAACAATGCTCAAGGTTGTACTGTAGATCGAAAAGATAACAGATGCTCTAAAGCATGTCGGACATTAGCACCCACAATCATACCAGTCGAAAATTGATTCTGAAGCTCAGTGATCTCGGGCGGTACATTGTCTACCTCCTCATTATCCCACTCTTCTCTCAAAGATTTACACATTTCCTCATACACAAATCTTTGTGTGGGCTCATTAAACTGAGAAAACGTCTCAAAAACTATACGCGAAGTGTACTTCGCAGGATGCCTAATCCATTTGCGCGCCATTTTCACTAACGACTCACGTTCTCTACCATCAGGAATTTGACTGCGCCTCTGAGCGACATCAGAAAGATCGGACCCGAGTATCGGTCCAAAAAGTGGAGAATAGAGATTAGCGACAGCATTAAATATACGACTACGAACAGAAGGGGAAGAAGAAGGAAGCACAGGAGCAACAACATTAGGAGTAAACGTAGAAACAGTAGCAGTAGTCGGGATAACAGGAGTAGTAGTAAGATTGGGCTGATGAGATACTGGCAAAGGAGCAGTAGGAAAAAGAGCGGGTATAGGAGGATGAACAATTTGCGGCAGAAGGGGATTCGGAAGAACAGGAGGAACGACAGGCTGACCAGCAGCCGCCAGGACAACAGGTTGAGGAACAGGAGGAATCACAGGACCCACAGTATCTGATGCATAGGGAGGTGGTGATTTCAATAGATAAGACAATAATGGATCCTCTACCGCTTCTTCTCCCGTCTTATCAGAACTAGACGGTAAAACCGGATAACATTTATCCACCGCCATATGATGCAGTCTAGCAAAAACTTCCTGCTCCTTCTCGTCTTTGTCTCTCTGATACTGTTCTGCATTTCGCATTACCGTAATAACACCTTCTCTCTTATTTTTCTTAATCTGTTTGATTTCTTTCTGCTTGGCCTCTTTACGCCATAACCGGAAGGAATCAAACATGGCCGGCCTAGCCTTCTTTTTAAACAATTTAGCTTCAAGATTATCTAATATTGCAGTTTCGAAACTACCATGTGATGGCCAACTAAGAACACCATCATTTTTAGTGTAACGAATCCAATATTCATTATATACGATCGGACCTACTCCTTGGCGACTATAGAGCTCATAAATTGGAGTTCCAACTGGAGGTATCGGACATGAATCCTCCAGTCGGGAATCCGTGCTGCAACATTTAAGGAAACCAAGCAAAGTACTACGGCCAGGCATCGTGCACACTAACCGAGTTTACAAACTTCAAGGGCTATCGAATTACGATGTCCTCGGAAAAAATGCAAGACCCTCGGTTTTTGGCAATTGCAATTGTCAAATAAAACCCAACAACTAAGAACCACAAATGCAATGGAACCATGCAAACAACCAGGGTTAGCGACCCACAAATACTTAACTGAAAGAGCAATGGCGTCACCAGGAAGGCCCGTCTATCGTCTCGCCGTACAAAGGACTACGCCAGGCGCCAAAACAGGTCGACAGTCAGGGCATCAGTCCGTCGCAGCCGTCAGGAGGCGGGAATCTTCGCGGGAAAAGTCTTCGGACCACTTATTTCGACAACTGGATCGATGAAGCGGGGTGCACCTTCCCTCGGAGATTTCACACGAAGTTCCTCACGATCGTCGGGCTTCGGACGGGTACCGCTGATGTCGCCCTACGTTGGGCGCCAACTGAAGGACTGGGCTATTCTAAGGCCCAGCGGTGCCAGGGGACAACACCTGAAACCTTCGTGGGTTACCTGTTCCAGCGTACAAAACACAGAGACACGGGACACTTCCTGCGGCATCAAAGATCAGCGTTTATTTACTGCAGTGATACAGAAATCGCAAGAAGTACACAACGTGTAGGTTCTGAGAGACTGCTTCAAATTGCAAAAGTGGATCGCTCCTTTTATACACATTTTCGTCATTGAACAACATGGCGAACAAAAGGTTACAACTCAGTTCCCACAGTAAACTTCAAAAGGGTCGCATTCATGTTTTCAGAAGCCCGGAACATAATTACAGCAGCATTGCCGGTTCCCAACTGTAAAAGCACATTTTCCCCACATTAAGCACATTCCATTCTGACTGTAAACGAATTAGGAGAAGGGACAGAAACAGGTGCAAAGGAAAAACAAGGATGCACAACAGATTGGAAAAGAGTGTAGAGAGCAATATCGGAAACTTGATTGCAGGATCAAAGGACTCGTGCCTAATGCATGCACTACTGAAACAATAGACTAGCACGGCAAGATGAGCCTCGAGCGGAGCCATCTGCCCTTGCAGTGTCATCCCCCTCATCATAAAGACACCTTCAAAGGAACATGTGTCCTCCCCGAAAGCTTGGGAATCCCAGGGTCACAAAGCGGACAGTGTCCGTTCGCTGGCTACTTGAGGGCAAGAGACAAAATGGATGCCGCATCTAAAATGGAACTCGAGGGTCCAGATGGACACACCCAGGAATGAGACGAACCGTACATAGTGGCGTAGCGAAAACGCGTACACCCACTAAACTCGTCATTTGCGGTTCGTAGATACCAAACTTGTCCATATTCGAACAAACCCCAAAAATGTCATTACGATTCTCACGGAACCTCACTTCTGTTACCAGTTTTCACCCCCCAAGCATCCGCGATGTCGATCTCCTTTTAGACTCGGAGTTCGACTCGTGTTTTCCCACCATTACAGGGTATTCTTTCCGCAACATTGATGACACGCGTGTGCATACAAGGTCGTAACACGACCCCTTTGTTATAAGAGCAACACCTATATACAGCACTGTCATTCCGTCTATACGATCTATCATGACACTCTCTGAGCCTGCGCAAGAGAACACTGTTACCGTCATCTTGAAGTAACGGTGTTCTGATTCCGCGCATGCGCTGTATTGGAATTCCACATATTCTGCACTGGGCATGCGCGACTTGACACACTACTATCCCCACCTGAGCGCGATTAGGCGGTTACGATAATGGCTATTTAAGAGCACGGCCGGATACTAACATTTACCTCTGGCAGCAGGCTCTCCTGGTCTAGCGGTACCGACGGATAGGTGAGTGTTTGTGAGCATTTCTTTGATGCCTGTCAGCGTGGCAGTTTGAACCAATTTTGCTGGATTTTGCTGACTTTTGGGATTTGAATGTTGAGTGCTAGATGCTCCAGTTTGTCTATCACTATTCACACAGGTTGTGGTTAGCTCTACCACTTCTTAGTGAGATTGATGGGCAGTAGGCTGGCTTTTCAGTATTTTTGGAGCCCCTACTTAAATCCCATTAACATGTGTAGTGTTTGTTTAAATGGTTTCACCCCGCTTCTGTTTTCTCTATTCATGGCTCCCCATGCTTATGGTTATTTTCTTATGATCGATATGTTAAGCATCTGACTATCATACGATCATTTTCTGAGATTTCTGATGACTCTTATTGCACCACACATTATCAAAAAAAAAAACGTTTTCTTGTAGAGCGGTGCTGCCTTCCTGAGCGGTTGCCAGGCGAGAGGTGAGATCCTGTACCCAGCCTTCGCGGGTAAGGTATCTCTTTCTTTTGTTTATGTATATGCAGATCCTGTTTTTCAGTAAATTTTTCATACTATTATGACACATTTTACTTTCTCCTGACTTGTGGCATCTTCTTCTCATTCTAGGTGCATGCAGGTCTAAATACAGGCTGATGACATTGCATTGGCCCGATATCCTTTTTGGTATAGTTTATTCACTTTTTTCATTTTGCAGTAGCGTTTTTCTGAAAGGTCCTGACAAAAGCCCGATCCACCTTTGGTCTTCGTGGGCTGAAACATGTTGACCACCTAAAACCCACACCATAGCAGTTCTAAATCCATACTGCAGGTGTACTGCTTTTTAATCCTGACAGTAGGCACCTTTTGATTAAAGTTGGTTTTGGTGCCTCCTAGCCAGTTTTAGTCTATCACTATTTTCCACATACTCACTAATTTCATTTCTTGCGCTGCACCCTTGCTCACACTTCCTGGCTCATCATATGTGGACTTAGTTAGTCCTGAACATCAAAAATAAAACATCCCTGAGCTCCTCCCTCTCAGAGAGGGGGTTGTAGCCCCCAAGGGAACTAGGTTTTTCCCTTGGGAGGAGAGTCCCTATGATGAAGCATGTCACCAATGGTGAGTGAGGGATCTCGTCCTTAAAGGGATCTGCCCTTATGCATATTGCGCTCACTAGCTCCCTAAAAGTTAGGTTTACTACCACATAGGTTTAAATAATACTTAGAGGTAGTCCATAGACCCTAGGATTTCTGTGTTTTGTCAATAGTTGTTTGGGGAAATAATCCTTTAGTGGTCTCTAAAACTTTCCCTAGGACTCCCTAGTTCAAACTTTGTTTATTTGTTCATATTCCTGTTAACCTTACTGTTCACAGTGCCCCAGACGCAATTAATGTTCCAGTCATAATTGGTCCTGCAGTTCCTTTATATAAACCTGAGTCATCAGGAGCTGCAACACATGCTTTGACGGTTCCTACTGGAGTAAATGTGTCAACTAATGTTCCTGTTGTCCCTGGCTGGGGAGAAACAGGAAATACATTGTTGGTCCCGACTAAGTTGACTACACCCTATGTTGCTCCTGTATCTCCTGTATCTCCTGTAGCAAATCAGACAGGATAGTCTCCTAAAGGAGAATCAGTCTGAAGGCCATAGATTTTTGGCATGTCTGGTTGGAATTTACCTTCAATTGTTAACCTAGTACCCTCAGAGAACAGCTAGCATCTACTGCCCCTGGAATGCTGATTGGTCTTAGTGCTAAATACATTGATGATTGGGTTAATGGTTTGGTAGAATCCTTAAGAGAAGGTCCATGTTCAGGATTGATCAGAGAGACAATTCAGTCCACATTGAGAGAAAATATAGTGGATGTGGTCAAATTAAAGTTAGATCCAGATGAAATGATATCAGAAAAATCTTGATCTTTCCCGATTAGATACCTACCAAGAGAACAAACCTATGTTTATGTGTAAAGACGTCTCTAAATGTGCAGGACAAACACATGTTAAATTGTGATTAATTAGAATTAATTAGAAATGAAGCAGAAGAGAATGAAAGAGAAACTGATGGTGGCGCAGATGAAAGCAGCACAGAGAGGAGGAGAACAAAGTTAGCCTTTTGTAGGGAATGTTGGTCCTATGCAAGGAGTGCATCAGTAGGGAATGTCAATGATGCAAGATGGAAATGGGTTCCCGCAACAAGGTAGAGGACGTAATGTTCTGATTGATCCGAGTACTGGAATTGATGTGGCAACTTTGAAAATGATGATTAATTGTCATTATTGCAATAAGTTGGGGCATTGGAAGTGGGAATGTTGTTTAATACTCAAAATTCAGTGTCTACAGAACCCCAGGGCAATAAACTCATACAGACAGTCGCAAAATATACAGAGACCAAGAATGCAAAACTTTCATGTGCCCCAAGCTCCAGTGATGCAGGGCCTTCAAGCCTTGATGCAACAACAAAATACAAATGGTCTCCAATTTAACTCAAATCAGGTCCCGAATAAAAATCGGAATTCTTTCCAAAATCAATGTGCATTTTTGAAAAATTCCCTATGAGTGAAGCGTTTGAGGGCTATGGCTCCGACCTGTAGCAATGACAGTGCCTGAGGGGGAGGAGGATTGCGTGCTTGGCACAACCCTAGAGGTAGACCAGAGTGGTCCATTTATAGAAGGTGAGTTGAATGGCCACCCATATCATTTTCGATTGATACTAGTACCACCCGGTCTACTGTAAGAACAGTTGAAGTTCCAAACCTACTCCTCCTGGGAAAAAGAATTCAGGTAGGAGACACAAATAAACAAATGACAAGCCCTGTAACAGAAGAAGTACTTGTCAAATAGTTTCCTTTGAAGAGAATAACCAATTTGTGGTGTGTGAATGTAGTCCTGTAAGTCTTTTAGGACGCAATCTGTTGTGAAAACTAAATTGTATCATTTACTGTACCCTGAATGGTGTTGAGTTTCAAACTCACGATGAGGATGTTGCCTTTAAATTGGCAAGAGATGGCCCCAATATTGAATTAGTCCCTATGATGACAATTGATGATTTACCAGTAGATGTTAGAGATAATGTGAAGCTTCAAGTCTGGGACTTTTTCAGGAAAGGACATAAGTCTTATCAAAGGCATTGAATCTGTCCGCATTAAAGTGAAACTAAATGTTGAGTACTAAAGAACACCACAGTATAATGTGACCATAGAAACATCTGCTGGGATCACTCCGGTGAAGGACTCAATGATACAACAATGTATTTTAAAGGAGATAATAGGGAGTCCATGTAACTCACCCATTATGGGCTTAGAGAAGCCTTGTGGTAAGGACCACATAGTCCATCCGTAATTGTAAAGTGCAAACTACTCACCCTTACGGGTCTCAAGGCGCTGGGGGCCGTCGTGGAAATTAAGTGAGCTATTGCCCAGAGTCACATGGTGCTGAGCTGAGCTGCCTCCGGAGCCAGGGATCGAACGGTGAACCCTGTGCTCCGAAGTCAGCTGCCCTGGCCGCTGCACCACATCTCTCCACTGATCTGTGAAAAATAAAAACATTGTTGATCCCTGTTGTAGTACCAAATCCAGCTGTGATTATATTTCAAATTCCATGTGAGGCTGAGTGGTTCACTGTCATTGATTTGTGCCAGGTCTTCTTTTCCATACCATACAAGGACAGTCAGTTCCTCTTTGCATGTTGGCTCCAGAACCATGTTTTGGCATGGTGCTGAGTCCCACAACTGTATATGGGAGCCCCTCGATTTTCAACCAAATCCTTAAAAAGAATCTTGAGTCCTTATTCATGCCCTGTAACTCAGTTCTAGTGCAATATATCGAAGACCTATTGGTTGTGTCTGATACGCAGGAAGCTTGCAAGCAAGACACTATTGCCCTCTGGAACCATTTAGCTGAGAATGGACATAAAGTGTCCCTGAGTAAGTTGCAGTATTGTCAGAAAGAGGTCCAGTATCTCAGATAGCACATTGAGAAGGTAGCGAGGAAGGTGTTGCATGTAAAAAAAATCAGTAATTGTGAAAATGAATCCACCAACTACTCAGAGAGAAGTCAGGATGTTTTGGGGAATGGTGGGCTACTGTCACAAGTGGATACCTAACTTTTCCTTAGTGTCCAAGCCTTTGCAGAGGCTGACACACAAGGATGTGTCTGATCCAGTACCTTTGGATACCCATTGCTTGAGTTCCTTGCTAGAGCTGAGAGAAAGTCTCTGTTGTGCTCCAGCATTGGGAATACCTAATTATAACAAAGCATATGCACTCTTCTGCAGAGAGAGAAAGGGATGCTCTCCATTAGTGCTTACACAGTTGCATGGAAATGCCTGAAGGCCAATGGCCTACTTTTCTTCTACCCTTGATCCCGTAGCTTCAGCACTGCGTGGATGTCTTAAAGATGTAGCATCCGTATGTGTCCGCACAGTAAGGTGTCAGAGTATTGTGACGGGTCATTCCCTTACTGTGTTCATGTCCAACTCTGTTGAAATATTGTTGACTTGTACCCGTACACAACATTTGACAAATAGTTGCTTGACCAGATATGAGCAGATCATACTGGCAGCAAAGAATGTTACTTTGAGAAGGTGTGCTACCTTGAACCCTGCCACACTGCTATCCCTTCCTGAAACTTAGGGTGAAGACAGGGAAGTAGAACGTGACTGTGTCGATGTCACTGAACTATGCACCAAGCCAAGACCAGACATTCAAGGTGAGCCACTACCTGAGTATGATTTCATACTGTTTGTTGACGGGTCTTGTATGAGAGACCATGAAGGAAACTTGAGAGCTACATATGCAGTTTGCACAGTCTCAGGCATAATCAAAGTCTCCTAGCTTCAAGGAGTGTTTTCTGCACATGTGGCCAAATTGATCACTCTTACTAGGGTGTGCTGTGTTTCAGACCAGCTGAAAGTTGTGATTTTCTTTGATAGTCAGTATGGCTTTGGTGTTGTCTATGACTTTGAACAGTTATAGGCACACAGCGGTTTCATGACTTCTTGAGGGTCTCCTATTAGAACAAACTGCTTGAAGCATTACAGTTGCCTACCCAGACTGCATTTGTGAAATGCTCAGCACACCCCAGAAGAGATGACTGTGACTGTGGATAACTAGTACAGATGAAGTAGCAAGATACTGTGCTCCTGGAGCTTGTACATTCAATTGTGAATACTCAAATGAGACTACAGATGAGACCAATTACAACTTTTTTTAACAACAGCTGATGCATGGGGAGAAGTTAAGAGGTTGCAGGAGGAAGTGTCAGAGGTTGAAGAGCAAACTTGGCTCAGAGCAGGTTGAGTCCAAATAGATCATGACATTTGGGTTTCAGCAGATGGTAGACCTGTGTTGCCAGATAGTCAGTTGCCCCAAATATCTATGCATTATGATGGCCTGATGTATAAGGGGAGAAATTCTAGGTAAGACTGTTTTGACAGACATGGTTTAACCCCAGACTCAGATTGATGGCTGAAGGATTGTGTCACAGATGTGTTGTGTGTCAGGAGATGAATATAGGGAAAAGAGCTGCTGTGACACTGAGCCACATTGGAAAATCAGGCAGTCCCTTCAACAGGATGCAGTTGGACTTTATCGAAATGCCTGTGGGCTGAGATATGTCCTGGTGGTTGAGTGCATCTTCTAGCATTGGGTTGAAGCTTACCTGACCAGGAAGAACGACAGTCTCACAATAGCTAATTATTTTTGAGGGAGCTCATAGGTTTTGTTTCCCGACTTCTCTAGAGTCAGACCAAGGGTCTCATTTGAACAATGAGGTCCTGAAAATGTTATGTGCAGCATTACAAGAGGAGCAAAGTCTACATTGCAGTTATGGGCCAGAGGCGTCGGTATTGTAGAACAAGAAAATGGCACACTGAGGTCCAGACTGGCTAAAGTGGGTGCTTTGACATCTTTGAAGTGGCCTGATGCTTTGACCCCTGTGTTGATGAGTCTTCACACTATTCCTGATCGTACGACAAGCCTGTCCCTCATGAAATAATCATGGGCAGAGCAATGAGACTACTAGCTGTGCCTGCAACTGTGCCTGTGAACATTACAGATGACATTATTCTGGATTACTGTAAAATATTGGCTGATGGGGTGCTTTCTGTGTCCCACCAGGTTTGAGCAGTCACAACTCTACCACAACAGAAGCAGTGCCATGACCTCAGTCACGGTGACCGTTGGCATAGACCCTACCAGGTCATTTTGGTGATGACTACTGCTGTCAAATGTAGAGGTCTTCCAAACTGGGTTCATGCTGCCCAGACTCACAAGGTTGAGTGTCTCCTTGATGATATGACAGCACCTCTTCAAGAAGGGCCAGCTGTGACAGAGAGACAGTGAGATAGGGTTAGACAAGTTGTTTGGGGCAGAGAAGAGCCTGAAACAGCACATGTTCACCTAGGGGGGTCTGCATGAGCCAGCATTTGACGCTGAGTAAGAGTGTCTTGTCCTGTGGTGGTGAATGAGTCAGATGCAGACCACGACAAAGGGCCTAGTGCTGTGGAAGCATGAGTGAGAGCTGTAGACCACTGGCCAAAAAAGCAAGTGAGAAAGAGACTGAGTCTGCCTGAGAGACGTGTTCCACACACTATTCCAGAGGATATTCAAGGATTCTGGCCTGCTTGACAGTAAGAATGAAGGACCTGCAATAAGGAGGTCAAAAACAGCAAGGGAACCCTCTCCAAGGTACTCGTCTCCTGAATGGACATACTTTGCTGCCAATGACGGAGAGAGAGAATCATGGGATTTTTGGGATAACAGTACAACTTTAATTGAACTTTGTGGCAGAACTGTGTTTTTCTTTGCCATTTAATAGAGTGAGCCAATTTGCTATTAGTGTGGACTTCGAACTGTGCTCCTATTAGAGATATTTAAATGGACTTTGTTATGGAATTAAGAAGATTACCTAGAACTGTAGCTGCTGAAGGAGCATAGGGTTCCCATTTAGAAGAACATGGAGTAGGGCTACTGAAGACTCCTGAAGATTTTGTAAATAATTTCATTGCATATCATTTGCACTTTCTGTTGCCATTTGCACAGGTGGAATCTGACAGATAAGCTGCTGCTGCTGCTTTTTTCCACACAACGGTTTGATCTTAGAGAAGTTATGGAAACTAGCAACTATAGTAGGCGTAGGTAACTAATAGCAGGTGTGTAAGTAGTTGTAATTACAGTATTAATTTGTTTGCTTGTGGCATTATATTCACCAACATCTTCCAGTTTACTGAAGACTAAGTCTACAAAGTACACCAAAAATACGTCTTTCTATTGATAGTAGTTTGCAATCACTTGATGATAAAGAATTACGCGTAGACACATCTAGAGGAGATTTTTCTCCAAATGCTTATTTTAAATTGATTTATGAATATATTGACACTTGGGATGCAAGGGATTGCTATGTCTGCACACAATTGCTTGCAGTAGCTGTAGAGAGTTATCACGTACAGCATATTCCTTTGACTTATGGTGTTACTTGTAGTCTTTTACTGAGTCTTGTCTATGAACAGTGTCATTACCAGTATTATTTTTCAAATTATGAATTAGTTTTTTCGTAAAATCCCATACTTGAGAATTTGAATCATTACCCTGGTCCTAATGAGATAGGAATAAATGAAAGGTTCTTTAAACTGTCCTTGACATTGGACACTGCCTATGTTCACCAAAACAATTTTACTTTCATTTTAACAGATGATGAGAAGACATTTCTAAATTTAGTTGATGACAGTAGGAGGGATATGGAATTTAAGTGAAAAGCAGACAAGAACATTAAGAATCAACATAAGTGGGCTAGAGAAGAAATTGAGCATCTAGAGGCAGGAAATCAAGAAGCACTGGCTTTAGATTAGACACATAAAGGGAAATTATGCATACTCACAGATAAATCTTCAGTTGACAAGATATTCATGGGAAAGAGTAAATGTGATCACACATTTGAAGTTAGAGGAAATTGGGAAATATTTTTGGCAGGTAAAGAAGATCCCGTTATTCTTGGAATTTCTATATTTGTGGAGAGCATGCATATTTCAAGTGACCAATGTATGATATGGCATATGTTACTTAAGTGTAGTTTTCCTGAAAAGATATCATGTGGAACATTTTGCTGATCCTGTACAGGAAGCATATTCTAGATCGAAATGAGGTGCTAGTGCTGGAGAAGTAGTGGGAGATATCTTTTGTACAATGATTCCATCTGTAGGGCTGATTTTAAGTGACATAATGATTAGAAAGTTGTCTGCCTTAGTGGACATCCTGTCCACCAGTACAGCAGGTGCTTTATTGGTTGCAGATCCTAAAATGCTAGGTACGAGATCCATGGTTTTGTAAAATAGACTTGTGTTAGACATTCTTCTCGTCAAAGAGGGTGGAGTCTGCAGGATGTTAAAGGTCCAGCAATACTGTACCTACATTTTTGACAAGAGCAAAGACTTGAAGGAATATTTTAAGAACATTTCTGGTCTGAAGGAAGATTTGAAGGCGCTAGAAGCACCATGTGCTTGGGACAAGTCTGAGACGTGAGGTGGGGGATAGGAGGAGGTAATGTTTGATACAATATTCAGTGCTTGTTATTACGTTTGTTTCTTTATATCTGGGTGGTTCATCTTTATCTGAGTGTGTGATATGTGTTTTGATTTGGATAAAGTCTGCAGGGCTATGAAACAGACTGGGAAACTCTCAGTCATACTTGTTGCAGTATCAGGAGTGCATTGCCAGGGCACTCTTGTAGGTGGAAGGGATGGGAGCGAGGGTGGGGAGAAGGGGCATATAAGAGTGGGTGAGCAACTTCTGTGGAGGGAGCCTAGGATGGGTGGGGCTCCAGGAACCGAGGGCAAGGGGCAGTGGAGTGGGGGCACATCGGGTGAAAATTCAGGTAGAAAAATGCTCTGTGAGTCAGCATAGTTCTTGGAGCCTTGGATTTATCTGCACACCTTCCAGATTTGGTTAGGGACATCTCAGGGGGGATTTGGGAGCAGAATTGAGGACATTCATCTAATTTGCTGTGAATTGCTTAGTGATAACGGCCTTATGTATAAGGGTAGTCTCTTGCAACAACAGTTGCATTAACAATCAAATTAAATATAGGACCATTTTGTCTAAACTGGGGTGGTGTAGTGGGCAAATGAACGATGGATTTAACCCAGATCTCTTGACTGGGGGAGAATGTCTGCATTGTCAGCATTCCGTCCATCATTTGTTTGTTGTAACGCTTTTCGCCCTAAGTGGGATGGGTATTCCCAGACGTGGGACCCGTGCTCACTACGCCACTGGAGTCAAGCTACCCTGGCTGATGACGGCTGATAGCCAGAAACCGGTCCTAGGATGCTTGATTCCGGTCCAGGGAAGACATGGCTTGGCAGTTCGGGCTGGACTGTTCCCATGAGGCACAGGGTCAAGACTGATTTGCATATGGCCATGTCTAAACTGGGGTGGTGTAGTGGGCAAAAGAACGATGGATTTAACCCAGATCTCTTGACTGGGGGAGAATGTCTGCATTGTCAGCATTCCGTCCATCATTTGTTTGTTGTAACGCTTTTCGCCCTAAGTGGGATGGGTATTCCCAGACGTGGGACCCGTGCTCACTACGCCACTGGAGTCAAGCTACCCTGGCTGATGACGGCTGATAGCCAGAAACCGGTCCTAGGATGCTTGATTCCGGTCCAGGGAAGACTTGGCTTGGCAGTTCGGGCTGGACTGTTCCCATGAGGCACAGGGTCAAGACTGATTTGCATATGGCCATGTCTAAACTGGGGTGGTGTAGTGGGCAAAAGAACGATGGATTTAACCCAGATCTCTTGACTGGGGGAGAATGTCTGCATTGTCAGCATTCCGTCCATCATTTGTTTGTTGTAACATTTTGGCATGGCTCAAATTAGCCAAAGTCCAAATAATTTTTCTTCTGGATATTCATTTAAAGGCTTTAGCTAATTAACCCATAATTCCCAGTTTTGTTTCCCACGCATTTTTTACGTCGACAAATGCGGCTGTTAGGGGTAGCCATTTTTATTGCTCGCAATGTTCTGGGTGAGGTGTTACGGTTGATGAAGGATCCTGACGCCAGGTGAATACTTGTTAGTTTGCATGTTTATGGCCAATCCATCCATCTTGTCAGATTCAACAGACCAATAGAGGATGATATCACTTCACATGAGGATATTTACAATATCCTACTTCCACTAAATGGCCTGTTTTTAATCAGGGTTGACTTCAATTTTATTCAGAATATAACATTGGATTGCTTTCGTAAAAATAAGCAGGAACATAATCTAGGGACTTTGCTCTTGTTGATCCTGGTGGACTGACAACCCCCTGAGAAAAGGATATACTTGCTTTTCCAAACGTTTTACTTCCACACCAAGAATCGCACACATGGGATAGAGATGGTGCAGGTATACTCTCAAATCCTTTTTCTAACCATTCGATCCCTTTCGTGGACATATTGTCCCTTTGGTTTTGCTTTGGTCACCCTAAGTTGGCAGGGTATGCCCAGACGTGGGTCCCTTGCTCACTTTGCCACTGGATTCAAGCTAGCCTGGCTGATGACGGCTGATTAGCCAGAAACCGGTCCCAGGATGATTGTTTCTGGTCCAGGGAAGACATGGCTTGGCAGTTCAAACTGGACTGTTCCCATGAGGCACAGGGTCAGACTGATCTGCATATGGCCATGTCTAAACTGGGGTGGCGGAGTGAGCTAAACAATGATGATGGATTAAACCCAGATCAGTTGACTGGGGGTGAGTGCTTGCAATGTTCAACACTCCGTCCATCATCCCCTTTGGTTTTGCTTTGTTCACCCTAGGTTGGCAGGGTATGCCCAGACGTGGGTCCCTTGCTTACTTTGCCACTAGATTCAAGCTGGCCTGGCTGATGACGGATGATTAGCCAGAAACCGGTCCCAGGATGCTTGTTTCCGGTCCAGGGAGGATATGGCTTGGCAGTTCGGGCTGGACTGTTCCCATGAGGCACAGGGTCAGACTGATCTGCATATGGCCATGTCTGAATTGGGGTGGCAGAGTGAGCTAAAGAATGATGATGGATTAAACCCAGATCAGTTGACTGGGGTGAGTGCTTGCAATGTTCAACACTCCGTCCATCATCCCCTTTGGTTTTGCCATATTGTTATATGCCCTTCAGGTCAAATGACCCCGATGGTTGCTGGATAAATCATTATTGATGGAGGAAAGCTAGATTATGACCATGCGCATCGCCATACAGGAATTCTTTCTTAGAAATATAGGTACAGCCTCAAGCGTTGCTATATGGGGGTCTGGAAATTTTTTATTCAGGGTGAGGCAATCTCATTCATAGCTCAACTGAACGGCAGAAAATGCGGCAGCCTAACAATGTGAATTAGAGCATGCTTGTAGTGTGTATTCCACGCTTTTCACTTCGGAGTCTAAGGCAAGCTCGCACAAACAAGGCAGAATTTAAAAGATTATTATATTTCTAGAGAGCTCGTCAACCACAATTCCTGCTTTCAGAAATACTATGAGGAAAGCAAATATGCAGAGTGGTTCTAGCCTTGTTCTGTAAAGAAAATAGGAATTGTGAAGCAAAAAAAAACAATTTTTGACAAAACCAGACAAAAACGGTTACGTCATCTGACCAAATTGAGATAGTGTTCCTCAAACACTATAGAGACTTATATGCCTTCACTAACATTATGACATCAGAACAGATTTAGGACTTTCTACATCCAATAAAACTACCTAAACTGACCAGGGATCTCCATGACCTAATTGTTGCCCCTACCTTATCAGCGGAAGTCAAAGAAGCTATTAAATTGTTACCCAATGCTAAAGCATATGGATTTGATGGCTTACTGACCGAATTTTACAAGGCATTCGGGGAACATTTAGAAAGCTCTCTAGTAGCGTTATTTAATAAAATCCTGGAAGGATGCGAGATACACAGCTCCTTCCCAGAGGCAGTCATTGAAAGCTTCCTTAAAAATGATAAGTCACCCTTGCAACCCAGCTCATATTACCGTATTAGCCTATTAAATAGTGATTATAAATTGCAAAGATCATTTCACTAATACGAACCCCCGCAGCTCAATCTGTGGTTCATGGAAACAAAAGCAGATTATTGCCTGCAAGATCGATTGCATTGAATGCACATTTATGAATACAAGCAATTAATTGTTATCCCAAAAACAAGATAAGGCAGCAATATTCATGCTCGATGCCAAAAAGGCCTTTGACCATGTGCAATGGGAGGTATTATTTGCCACTTTACTTCTCTTTGGATTCCCTTTGAAGCTAGTCCAATTGCTGAAGAACTTATATGTTAAAGCATAAGCAAAAATGTTGATTAACTCTCAAACCTAAGAGCACATCACCATTTGAAGAAGAGCAAGGCATGGTTGCCGGATGTCACCGATCCTATTTGCTCTTTTTATAGAGCCTTTGGCAGCTGCGTCTTCCAGGTGGCCTAAAGATCAAACACTTCACCGACGATATGATTCTTTACTTATCCGGCTAGGAACAAAACATTTGTAACACTCTTGATAAAATGTAATCATTTTCTGATATAGGACGCTACAAGATAAAACATACCAAGCCTGAAGTTCTTCTTTATAACTATACACCTTCAATTCTACCCGGTGACATGAGACAGCACTTTTCAGCCACCCGCCCCATAAGGTATCTGGGCATCTTTGTCTCACATGATTTTTCAGATTTGTTCATTTTAAACTATACTGTCATTCTTAATAAAGCACATGCTTTATTACATAGCTGGCAAAACTTACCCATGACCATTGTAGGACGGGTCTCGTTAATTGAGATGGCGATCCTACCAAGGTTTACTTTTATGTTTCACAAATTTTAAGATCAAAGTCCAGCAATCTTTTTGTTCTGAGATAGATCAAGAAATGCATCACTTTCCGTGGCAAGGAAAGAAGGTTCACATCATTTTGACGACCATCCAGCTGAATGTAGAAGATGGAGGGCTGGCGCTTCTGCATATGAGAAAATATTATCAAGCAGCTTTAATTTATTGGCTTATTTGAACCGAAGCAGTGAATAGTCAGTCGAATTGCTTTTATCTTCAGTGTATGCTGCAAGGGGTAGATGTTGGTCTCCTTGTTTTCCTGAAAATCCCGAAATGACCCAAACACACCAGATATAAGCTCTGATATATATACTTGTACACAGATTCATGAAACGGAAAGAAGAATTACAGTTTCTCCTCTTTCATTCCTTGGTGCAATTAAGAGAATGCATGATTCTAGACATACCCATAGAGTTTGGCACTATTAAGAATTGGAAAAG
This sequence comes from Triturus cristatus, assembly GCF_964204655.1. Taxonomy (NCBI): domain Eukaryota; kingdom Metazoa; phylum Chordata; class Amphibia; order Caudata; family Salamandridae; genus Triturus; species Triturus cristatus. Next base: position 243,854,724 of record NC_140582.1, read on the forward strand.
AGTGGGATTTGTCAGGTTTAGTGACTTTATGCTAGCCGGGGAAAGGAAACCCTGGGAACAAGTGACTGCCGGTAATACCGACATATCCCCAGTACTAGCACTCTCCGGTTTACAAATTAGTCACAACATACAAAGTAACTTGAGAATAAGTGATTATCAACAAAGCCTTTTTTGTGAATAATCTCACTGGAATACGTGACTGGTACTGTGTATTGAAGTCACATTTTCAAGAAGCAGCTGTCCCTGCAGAACTGGCCACGATCATAACCTCCACAGGATGCAAAGTAGACCAAAACGCTTGGTGTTGTTACAATCTTATGACTCATAAAGCTATTTGGGGAGCAGATTTTGAAACAATACCCTTTTACTCTAAATAGATACTATACTATATCCCGTATTGCATGTAGAAATTGTATCCCTCCACCTCAGCTGCATGTTTTAGATATGGACATGTGAATGGAGATTGGCTCCAGTTATATTTTACCTGTCCTGCACTGGTTCGTTATTGGACCAAAATATTTGATTCAGTTACCATGGAATTGCCAGTCCACCTAGATCCAGACACCTAGGGGGTGCTGTGTGGTATGCTAGCTATACATAAACAAATATCTTTAAGGCAGCAACAATTTTAATTTTTCGCTTCCCTGGTGGCCAAATCACAAATTTTACAAAAGTGAAAATCTTCTGCGATTCACAACTTTCGAGTCATGGGTGAACAAAATAAAGCAGTTTAGGCAACTGGGTTTTTGCATGTGCAAAGAATTGGAGTTCTCAAGAAATTTAGGGGTATTTGGGGGGAGGATGCACACAAATAGAATTATGGTTCACAGCAGAATACCCCATCTGATGGAATGTATTAAGAGACATCCAGACATGAACTATGGTCCTATATTTTTATATTGTATTTCTACGTTTGTAGTCCGGATTATGTGGATTAATGTGATTAATGTGCAATATGTAATTATCTTTTTCTACCTGATTATCAATTTTTATTTTTTAAACCTACTTGGGAAGAAGTTGGAAATTGATTTAGTTCAGTAGGAAAATGGTTTGAAAACCTGGGAAGTGGAATATTGTGCTCAATTTTTGAAGCTCCTTGTAATAATTGCTCTTGAAGAATTGTAGGAGAGTCAGTGTAGATACTATGATGAAATGAGAATCTGGAAGAGATCAGATTGATTTATATTGCTAAAATTGCCATCAGAGGGGAGACTGGAGCAGCATAATGTTAGCTCCACCCTTACAGGTCACAGAACGTTGATTTTCCATATACTTGACCACGTACTCTGTGTGTCTAACTTTACTCATGTGAAGTGAAGCATTCAAATGTACTCCTGAAGTGTATTCATTGTAGAAAACTAGATACTCATGAACCTGTACACATTAATGTTTAATCTAATCATGAAAACATGCAGTTCTCATTTATATTTAGACTTCTGTTTTAAGTCTTACTGCATTTATTTGAAGCCTAATTTCTATGTAACCATGAATGAATTATTCATTTTGCAGTAATTTTGAAGTTATACATGTACATATAATCATGTATTCAAAGAGTACGTTGACAATGATTAACTAAAGTTAACTTGACTAGGACTTAATTCTTTATATCAAATGTATTTTTCTTTGCTGTATGCATTCTTTTCTTTGCAGGTGCGTTTTCATGATTTCAGAGCTAGAGAAAGGAGTACTGTGTATTAGAGATAGTGAGGTCTCTCATGAGGAATCTTGGCAAGAACAGGGTGATTTAACAAGTAGAAGAAGCCTCTTATTCCTGTCGTATCAGGAGCAACGGAGCCCAAGCTTAAATTGGTCATTCAAGCTCTGTGGGATGGGAAGATCAACAGTGACTCTGAGAGGTACTGACCTCTCTGCTTTCTTTTTGTCCTTATGAGTGTGTAGCTTCATGCTAAGCACTGATTTCAATTTCCAGAAGTCTTCTACTGAAGTTGTCACTATGCTTACACCTTCCTACCTTCATTCCCGAATCCTTTGAAAACCCTATTCTAAACCATTCTCATTCTAGCTTAGAGCCTGGATTAGATGACACTTAAATCCGTTAATGTTTAGAAAGGACGATCAGTGTTTCTTTAGTAACCAAAAGTTCTGTTTATTAGTATTGGTATTGCTGTGACAGTATTCTTTGTATGGCTTCTGCTAACGAGAATGAACCTATTCTGTCATTTCAGCTTGCCTTTTATGATTTTGTATCTTTATAATGTGTGCTTTATATGCACCTATATTGGATTGATTTATAAATTGTAATAAACCTACTAAACTTTAAACAAATGGCTGAACAAAAAGTTAAATTGTAAATGTGTTGTTAACTCCCTTGCCTCTCAGTCAGCTAAAAAGATCCATCGGATGAAGCCTTACCTCTGCTTCCATGCACGCACTCAGTATTTACCGCATCATGAGGATTATTGCGTTTTTTAGTGTTTATGGTACACTAAACAAATCCACATATAATTCCCCAACCACTCATAATAGCTGTTCTTTATCGCCCCCCATAAATAAAGTACCCAATGGTATTGTTATTTATTAGTTGCAATAATTAGCACTTACAGTCATAATCAGGGATTTGATAGCCTAAAACCTAAAAAAATGTCTAAGGTCTGGTTCTCATGGAAAGTCCACTAACTCTTGGCCCGAGTTCATGCTATACAAAACTGTAAGAGTAAGTAAACACTCTGACCTGCCCATATAGGTTGGTGGTAGTGTTGTAAATTACCAACTCGAGGCTTTCCCAAATTGTCTAATGTTCCTTCTATATCACACCATTGAGCTGTACGTTATAGAGCCTTCAAACCCACTATTTCCATGACAGCCATCTGACAATGTCGATAATGATTAGAGCCTGCCATTCGCATGTGTTCTAAGCACACTTCATTTTGGCATATAAGTGAACTGCTACTAGAGGAATTGGCGTTTTTGCTCGTCATAATACGAGGGTAAGGGTGTTTGACACTGTCAAACTTGGGCTCCAAAGGAAACATGGGCCACACCGCAGGGAAGTGTTTGAGAGGCACTATACCCATAGCGCCAGCAGAAGGCAACAGTCCCCACTCCCCACAATAGCATGCATGTTCTTACACATAAATAAAACACACCACACCAATTTTTGTTTGGGTAAGAAACTGCTGCAGGTTTATTACATACACCGTTATGTAATATGGTGGGTTATCTTACGGGCGATCCAAGGGCAGGCAACCAACTGGGCCGCCTGCCTGCCTGATGAGCCAAGCAGTACTGGGGCAAACCCCATCTGTGCTGCCCCTTCGGTGATCCTCTTCCCGGATCACGGTCCCTTATTACTCACACCCCTTTCAGGGTGGAACGTAGCAAGGCAAGCCCCTGGTTGTTCAGGCCCACAACCGCCCGAAGGACTGACGGGGCGCCAAAACGGTTTTCCAGGAACCTCCCATGAGGCTCCTGGGCTCTGGCACCCCCTAAGGTGCCACGATGAGGTACCCTTCGGTACACATTTGCTTCCAGATCGCCCTGTAACTCCGCCACAGCTCTGGAGGCGGCCACCGTTGCCGCCAGAGCCCCCCACCAAAATAGCTGTAGACTTGCCTGCTAGATCTTCTGTCTAGAGCCTCCTGCAAATCTAGATGAGGGAACATCCCTACTGGGTATCGATGCCCCATCTATATCCCAGTAGCCCTGGACGTTAGCTTGGGACAGCCAGTGTCTGAAGAACAAACGCCCTAAGCCTGTGAAGTTGCCAAGCACTAATCACCTCACGCCGCAAAGTTCCACTGCGTCACATGACTCAGCTGAGTCCCAAACAGGGCGGGACAGCTTCAGACACCCTGACTCACGATGCCCCACCTATCTGCTGATCACACTGGACGCTGCCCTTCTGGCACCGTGTGTGACTGGACACATGTGTCTCTGATCTCTGGGACAGCACTCCCTTGTTAGGAGACCGTCCCTACCCCCGCTAGCCAACTAGGCTATTAGGGCAGGAAGGGTTACACTTAACCTTGGCACCGTCCCTTTACCTGCTAAATCAATGCGCACATGGATGTTCATAACGGCGTATGAACATTGGGCACGGCTGCACCCCAGCGCTTGCCCTGCATCCCCTATTCATTAAGGAATTTCGACCGCTAAGCTCCCACTGGGAGGTCCCCTCGGCCTGCCCGCATAGAGAATCTGTTGATGCGATACAGGGCGCACTGTCTGTAATCTAGTACCTAACCTTAGATGTGGGAGGTGCCACACACCGCCTAGGTCCCGGGTATCCAAAGGAGCACACCATTATCCCCCGGGCGTACCTCTAAGTGGGGCTGGCTCCACCCAGCTGTAACACCAGAGACACACCTCTTAAACCTCTTTACTCTGCACCCTTCTGGTTGCAGCTTAGTGTAGTAGTAAAGCACGCATGCCCCCGGGGCATGATGACGCTGACTAGCCAGTGTATGTTACCCACTCGCTGATACTTATCTATCCTAACTGCCCTTACTTGGGTTGAAGGGTTGCTGGATGCTACCCTAGGATGGAAGACTCACTGCTCCAACCCAGTTTGACCCCAGGTCTTGGGGGCAACCCTATTGGTGACCCTACCTTACATGGTACTACTACCCCAGTGCTTGACTATCAATGTCTTGGGGACCCTGATCCCAAAAGATTCCCCTTCTATTATCTGGTTCCAGCCCGCCGAAGGATAACCCAGGGGGGGCAGACAAGTGTGCGGAACCAGGGGGGAAAGTTGTGTGCAAGTACCTGCCCTTTCCTGGATTTTGGGACACCAAGGGGTCGAAAATACCCTGTCTCCAAAAGGCACTAACACAGAGTTTACCAAACTTTTCCACGCCACCGCACACTTGTTAGCTGACACTACCACCATTTTGTATGCCATGGCAGAGCGGCTCCAGGTTTGGGGTTTATCCTGGGGGGTTGGGCTCGCGATATCCGCCCAACCTCGTGGAGCGGTGGCCAGCTGCACTCACCGGGAGGTGTTCTTTCTGGGTGGCTTCAGTGCTTTTCTGGTGTGCCTGTGGGACCGACTCAGCACATTTTGTGCGGGCAATGACGTGGCTTGCCGGTGGGTCCATGGCATGGTCACATTTGAAAGAAGTGGTGGCGCACACACCAGGGCATGGCAGTAGGCTACATTGCTAGCGGGTTTAGCGGAGGTGCTTGAATCAATAATTGGTCACTGGTGCGGGCCAGTGGTGAACAATGTTAGTATGTGCAGCAGCAGATTGGGTGGTCACCAGTCGATTAGTAGATCGCTGCCAGATTCGCAAAGAGTGTTTGCACGGGAAGTTCAATTCTGCTCCTCTCATTTGCATGAGCTTGGGATGCAAATTGTAATACAAAAAAAATAAAAAATAAAGTTAAGGGGTATCCCAGCGACCACCTACTTAAGTTGATGTTCTAGTCCGTGTATGAGCCAACGCGCAGTGTTGCCCTCAGCGCGCCCACCTCAGCTGACAGGCAGGGCTCCACGCCACACGCCTGTGTGCAATAAACAATCCCTTCGTGGCCTTGCTACCCTAGGACTGAAGACTCACTGCTCCAACCCGGTTTGACCCCAGGTCTTGGGGGCAACCCTATTGGTGACCCTAGCGTACATGGTACATCTACCCCAGTGCTGACACAACCACCACCCGCCTGCTGCCCTGGTAACGCGCGGGTGACTGTGTCTTACTGAAGCTACCTGATACCGGCCCTTGGCTGCAGGACACTGCCCACCCAGTGTACATGGTACCTGATTCTATATGGTGCCCGCAGGTGTAGGCCCTCGTAGCCTATTGCGCAATGCAGACCCAATATTTAGCAGTGCCTCACTCTGTGTTGAAACTGATTAAGTGTAAAATCTGCTTTCCCACCATTGGGCTGTTAACCAGTGGCAAAGACAGACAGGTGTTTTGCGGCTCCTGACACTGCCTCCGGATATATACCATAAACCACAGTACCTTAATACACGCCAGTACCCTTGGCTTTAACGATGCTTGTTAGTTGTATAAGATAGGTGAAGCCAATTTTAGCTTCCCTGCGTAGCCTATTGAGGATGCTTCCATTCTGAACTGGTGGGACTGTCACCTTAAAGTGTTGAACATTCCTTGAATGTTTCCCTTCGATGGATAGCGAGCTCAACCGCAAATGGTACCATTACACTAATCAACTTCCGCAACAGCCAGACAGGTCACCTGCACGTAATCTAGGTGCGGAAAGTGGGAGCCCTTAGGAAACAGAATAGTGGCGCACAATCCCCGCATTGGAGACAAAATAGACCTCGGTGTACTGCGAGAGAGGCACATTCGGAGACAACATAACTATCCTATGCCAAAAAAGAGCCTGTCCGTAACTTTTGTCTATATTGGGACAAAGGATGAGCCAAGATAATATCCCCGGTCAAGTCTGTGATGTAATATATGCTACCTCTGGCATATTACTCATAATTCCCATATACGGCTGACACTGCACTCTCCCCCTGTGCTTTGTGAGATCCTGGCACACTTTGGTGTGAGCAGAGCCCCGTGAAGTATACTTGGGTTCTAGGCCGATAATGCACAAGTGTACGGAGAGAAAGATAAAACCATACTTGCCTAGCCCCAGCCAAAACCGACAACCCTTTTACCCTTTGTCAACAGTGGCACGTGCATCCATAAGACATTGATAAGGGCCACATGCATAACTCCTGGTGGCCAAAGGACCTTGTTAGTGAATGAAGACATTATTTATTCCTGAACAGCCAGATTGAGTAGACTGCCCCCCCCCCCAAGTGGTCTTCCCGCTTAATGGAACCCTGGCAGTACAAATTGGTTTAGAGCACACATAATTAACACCAACTGATATACTGATTTGCCCCACCCAGGGCACCCCGACCGGTAACCACCAAAGCAGACGTAACGCAATGCCAACTGTAGGCAGAGTAGCACAATTTCTAACCTATGGCTGTTCGAGGTGACACAGCATAGTGACAACCGGTATTGCGCAAGACTAGGATCTGCATACACGCGTGCTACATAACTGCAAATCTGGAAAAGTCCTGAAACATGCAAATCGCGATAGAGGTGCATTGAAAATTCTGTGCGGTCACAATAGAGATCTCTAGGAACACAACTGCATCACGATAATGAACAGTGAAGTTCCTTCAATTATACAAATCTGTGGGGCCACTGACACAGCACAATTGCGGCCGCAAGAAGCCACAGTCATACCAAAGGCTTTAATTTCGAGGTCAGAGGGAACGCAACCGCATCGCAACAGTGAACGATGGGAACTCGGTGTGCTCTGAGGGGATAGATGAAGGGACTACTAATACAGATCTGAAGGCATCTCCAGTAATTTCACAGGTTAGAAGCCCACAGACGCCGCAACTGGAACAGTGAAGCGACACTGAATCCAAGTTTGGCTGCATTACAAACATCACCTTTGCTTTTACCATTTCCTACAAGCCATAACTGTATAAACGAATCGTCAATAGTTTTAAATGGTGCCAGTGTCTAAAGTTAGTGTACCACCTCTCTGTCCTCCTAACACCTGACGTGTTCTGTTGATTACAGGTAAATGCACTTCTGACTTCTGACCCTTCTGACACATCTTGGCTGCTAGGTGATTTGCTGTTATGCCCACCAGGCCGTCACCAATTATGACTCCGATTATGCTCTTGTCTTGCTGTGTGAGTCTCCAAACTGATCCCTCTGTTTTTCTGACAAGATTAGACTCTATTTTGTTCTGCAAAACAATAGAACCTTCTGCTATCCTTATTGTATGTGCTGTCTGGAGAGCTATAGATGTGAATCGTCACAAAGCTTTACTTTATCTGTCTTCTATACTTGAAGTGCGATTTTCCTACCGATAATCCTTCTCGGGTTCCGGAGTAGCGTGCTACTCACTGAAAAAGCGCATTGACACCTCCCCCGAGGGGGTAGACGCTATATAAATGCAATTACAATACATACATCTCTATAGTAGTCCACTTCATTACCCATTACCTTTTGTGCAGCAGGTGCAGTGGCACCGGGGCCCAGAGCCCTGCGGTGTCCATTGCCCCCTGGAGAATGCTGTAGTTTGCTACCCTAACAGCAGTCACAGGGGCCATATTCCTTGTTTGCACCAGGGCCCATAACTTCCGTACTATGCTAATACCGGAAGTGCTTGTTTATGTGAGCTTATGTTTTTTGTAACTTCATGTTGCTTGATATCGGCCCATGTGCATTGGAGCGCTTTCCATGTGCATAAGTTACATTACACAGGTCAGGTTGATTCATTCTTTAGGCACAGGAAGATTAAGCACATTGCCTAGACAAAAGTGTGTCAAGCCGGCGCTGGGACCCAGGGCAGGTTTCCCAGTACCAGTCAACAGTTCTGATTTGACTTTCTGACCCAGGTGATATTTACACATCTATGCTGCAGCCGCATTGTTCTGCTGGGATAATTACCGAAGTCCCCCAGGTGAACACTTCTCTCTCTCTCCCTCTATTTCGCGTCTTTGAAAGCGTGAGTATTGTATTGTGATTCATACCTGTGCCCTAGCGGGTCATAACCATCGTAGCCAGGCGCGCATAATGCCGCGAGGCGTTACATACTACCAATCACACAGGCATTACAGGTGCACTCAAGCCTCAACCGACGGCGCCTTAAAACACAGAGCTACTACACGGAGTCTCATAACTGTACAATTCTGTACAATTGGAGACTCGCATGTGAGCAATTTCCCCAGTGAATGTATCCCCTCCCCCCTCGGAGGACTTATTTTTCACTGTTATTTTACTAGCAAACAAACCTGTATTTCAGACCACATGCTTCTGCGACTGGTGTTATTGGCAACAAGGTGCGATATCACTTAGATATAAAACTGTGACCTTACTTGATCTCGCGTGAGTGCAGTAAAGCTTTCATGTGCCCGGTATTGTGAAGTGATGTATGAACTTGAAACCGGGTAAATGGCTGAGACTCCTTAGACCTCCTCCCATCTGCCAGCTCACGGTCGAGGGGCAATGCTGACCGCGCCTTATGAAATACCAGGAATCTAGTACCCCGTAGATACTACCTAATTGTGCCATTCCGGAGTCGGAAAATGTGACCGAGTGCCCTGACGCATCTGTCACGATACAGGAGCACACGGCGTGCGCGTGGGAATTGTCCTCAGAGGGTCCGGTGATTGTCCCCCAGATGCCAGCAAGGCCACGGAAGGATTGTTTATCGCACACGGGCGTGTGGCGTGGAGCCCTGCCTGTCGGCTGAGGTGGGCTCGCTGAGGGCAACACTGCGCGTTGGCTCGCAAACGGACTAGAACATCAATTTAAGTAGGTGGTCGCTGGGATACCCCTTAACTTTTTTATTTTATTTTATTTTTTTATTACAATTTGCATCCCAAGCTCATGCAAATGAGAGGAGCATAATTGAACTTCCCGTGCAAACACTCTTTGCGAATCCGGCAGCGATCTATTAATCGACTGGTGACCACCCAATCTGCTGCTGCACATACTAAGGTTGTTCACCACTGGCCCATGCCAGTGACCAATTAATGAGTCAAGCACCTCCGCTAAACCCGCCAGCAATGTAGCCTACTGCCATGCCCTGGTGTGTGCGTCACCACTTCTTTCAAATGTGACCATGCCATGGACCCACCGGCAAGCCACCTCATTGCCCGCACAAAATGTACTCTGAGTCGGTCCCACAGGCACACCAGAAAAGCACTGAAGCCACCCAGAAAGAACACCTCCCGGTGAGTGCAGCTGGCCACCGCTCCACGAGGTTGGGCGGATGTCGTGAGCCCAACCCCCAGGATAAACCCCAAACCTGGAGCCGCTCTGCCATGGCATACAAAATGGTGCCAGCCCAGCAGAGCAGCACTATCGGAAGCAACACCTTGGGGAGCACAAGGAGCCAGTGCCGCCCCATCAAACACAAGCATGCTGTTGAAACTCTGGGTTAAGAAACAAGGGGCTCCACCCACCGAAGTAGGTGAGGGAAGAGCCACGCGCGAGGGTCACCCCCCCCTTTGGCGACACGTAAAGTCTAAATTGCCTGGAGATCCCGGGGGATGAACCTGGGGCCTCACCAATTCGTGTGCCCCGTGTAGCTCGGAGCAACCACAACCGTCAGCAATAGGCTGCCCCATTCCATTTTGCGTGCAGTGGTGTTCCACCCCTCTGAATACTTGGCCGTAGACCCACCTCCAGGCAGGGAGATTGTCTTGTGGCGGATCCTGACCAGGTCAGCTAGTGAGGCAGGGGTGGAAGAAGAAATGCCATTTGCAGCCATTGGAATCTTTGCAAGCTGGGTTTTTCCCAGCCCACATTTGGAATGTTAAAAAGTGCAACCACAAGTCCGAAGTTGAAGCAAGCTGTTAGCTTGGAGCTGGCACCCGGGGTTGCTTGAGGGCTATGTGATTTCTGGCTGCGTGGTGCATGCCCGTGCGTTCTATGGGGCAAAATGGCTGCTGTGGGTGTCCGCCTCCATCAGTACTCACCGGCTTCTCAGTGGCTGTCCGCTAGCATCTACTCCGTTAGCCTGTGTATGATGGCGCGTGATGTCTAGCTTTGTCTCTGCATTCGTGTTGTGACTGTACTGAAGCCTTTAAGCATTATTTCTGCATGTCGGACTTTGCAGAGAGCCTGCAGGTTTACACTTTTTTGGAAGTTTTACTCCAGCCAGAATGTAGCTAATTCTTTTGAGACCTCCTAAGATTCGAATATGCAGCCTGCCGGCCACAGCGGTGGCCGTTTACTCGCTGAGCTATCCAGCCTACTCAATAGGGCTGGTATGCAGATTATCTCCGCTGGAATTTTTTTTTTCTTTTTTTTTACATACACATAGGCATCATGTATGTTTATTCCGCAAATGCTGAAAACCTTGCTGGGATTTTTAGCGTTTGGTTTTGCCGTGAACCTAGTGTCTTCACTTCACTGCTCAACTGACATTGGGTGAAAACTTGCTTTCTGTGATTTCCCAGAGCAGATACAATGACGCACCGACCGCAGCCCCACTCGTGCGCATCGCAGCAGGGGGAGGCACGGTGTCCAGGCAAAGTCACGCAAGGCCTAGCATGGCCGCTGAGGCCGATCCCCCATGGAGGTTCTACCCCTAGCCATCGGGCCTATTGCGCCGTTTGCTGCCTCTTGCAGCATTGCCTCTGGAGCCCTCAGGGGGCTGCTGACGGGCCAAGCCTGGGGGTGGAGCAGGGAGCTAGAGAAGCTCCTTCATGTGCAGCTGCTAGGTCAGGCCTGCGCGGTGTAGGGCCGGAAAGCATGACCCCCAACCCTGCCCCCAACCCAGTCCCTTGCCACAACCCCACCGAAGGCACCAACCCCGCGGGCCCCATGCGGGGCCGGACCAGGGAGCTTGCAGCTGGGACGGGGTCCCACACAGGCAATGGCCTACGTGGTGGGCCCTGGGGGGGTTTGGGTGCTTGACTCACCTAGCTTCTGAGCCGGCCGCCTCATGACACCGCCGCAGGCTGGCCCGGAGCAAGACCGGCTGCGTGCCCTGGCCGGAGCTGCACCCTGCTCCCCCCCCCTGTCCCCGGCAGCCTCCAGCCAAGGCTGGGCCGCCCGCCAGAATCCCCCGAAAGGGGAGATACGGCTTGGGGGATTGGGGGGCAGGACCTGCACTCGCCGCCACAACTGGTCACCTCCAGCGCGAGAGGTAGTGAAAAGAGGAAGGCCACAGCGTGGGGGAGGCCTATATACCCACCCCTCGTTCCTCGCGCAGGGAAGTGACACGCCCTGAGCGCCGCCGCCACTGGCTGCTAAGAGTGAGGGGACTCCTCCCCGAGGGGTCCCCTAGCAGAAGGGGGGTGGGCTGGTGCCTTGCTGGCACTAGAGGCCCGCCCTTCTAGGGCACCCTGCGGGCGCCATGGCAGCCGCAATCACACCACTTCTCTTGTTTTCAAGCTTGGGCTTGAGTGCAGCCATTTTGGGAGAGAACACTACTTGGAAACGCCAAATTCTCACAAACAGCAGATGTTGGCGCTTGGCGTCCAGAAACCGATATTAATCACATGCCACCAGAAAACACTGATATCTTCTTAGGCAAAGTGAATTTGCAGTCAGTTAAAAAGCTTCCTTCTTGTTTTATTCAGATGAATTTATTTTTAATAACAGAAACACCAGTTTCGTTCTTACCAATAGAAATCTCTCTTGGTGTTTCATTATTTAATAGGCATGTGATTCGTCAATAGGTGTTATGGACATTTTGGGTCACTGAATACGGTTCACAATATTAATGCTACACTAAGGGAACCATAACTACATCAGTGAGTTCAGCACTGTGGTAGGTTTTTTTTTTTTCTGACTTTCTGTGCTGGTGGAATGGTTTATTAGCAGCCGGGTCTTCAGAGAAAGATGGATTGATTTCGTATGAAGACTGTGGACAGGAAGGACAGCTGCGTGAGTTGGCGGTGCCTGATCCAGGCCGAAAGGAAGCTAATCAATCAGCCTTGGCCTCTCGAGCCACCGTACCTGCAATTAACATCAGGCCTGCAATATAATCTTTGATGCTGCGTGGCTCCCTAGACAAATGGAGGACAGGAAGGATCATCCACCCTGTCCGTGTAATTAAAGATTACCGTCAGCGTGGGTGAGTTGGTCTCCGTGGGGCAAAACAACACCGAGCTCCCGCAAGACTCTGAAGTTAAGAAATCAATGGAAGAAAGGCCACTTTTTAGGCATTTAATGAAGTTACAGCCTCGTACCATCCATTAGCCTTTCTTGTGAGTGAAACGCTCTCTGGAGTGAGAAGTAAAAAGAGCGGATGCAGTGAACACAGGTAGGATGTGTACGGCCGGAGGGAAATTACACGACCCTTCTGGAAATGAAACACACTTAGCGGGTCAATATTTATACATTTCAGGTGTATTGATGTCCACGTCAAGCATCTGACCGCTCAGAGCCAAGCTGGACAGATATTGATGTGTCGCCTTTCTCTTCTTGTGGGACGTGCGCTTCCTGTTGTTTGTTTTAAACATTGTTCCGTTTCTTTTGTAATATTTGCTCTTTTGGAAAGTGATGCAGCTACGGGCTCGGGTTTACTGTTTGTGCAGAGGCTTGTGTAATTCTTTCTGGCGATTCGCGGTCGAAGGCAGTACAAGCGATAATCAACGGGTTTTTTTTGAGGGGGGGGGGGGGGGCTTGCGGGGTGCCAAGAAAGTTGACGTGAATTTTCCATAAAATATCTTTTGCGCTACACCTTGAGTAAAATCCTACTGCCTAGGTAATCCAAGATACAATCGGAGTGCTCCTCTGTGTAAGATGTAGTATTGTTGAAAAATAAAACATTGTACCTGGCTCATCTTTGGGCAGTTGTCCTTGTGTTGAAATTTATACTGGAGGGTTTACTTTGACCAAAAATCGAACTAAAGGCATCACTGTAGCTTAAATCCTAGCGTTGTCCAAAAAATTGCTTTTTAGTGTGAGCGATGCAAGAAGAACACTTGATGGACAGAATGCTGCACAATATCAAACATTCACCCCAGTACCGAGATCTGGGCCTATACCCATCGTTTTTTTGCTCACCATGCCTTTCCAGTTCAGACCCAGCCATATGCAAATCAGTCTTGACCCTGTACCCCTTGGGAACAGTCCAGCCCGATCTGCCAGGCCAGTACCTCCCTGGAGTGGAAACAAGCATCCTGGGACCAGTTTAGCCAGGCTAGCTTGACTTCAGTGGCATGAAGAGCACGGGACCAGCCACATCTAAGTCATTCCCTCTAAGGTTCAAAGAGGCCCACTGTGCTAACCAGTGCCAGAGGACTGCCTGCCCTCCCTGTGTCCTCTGTGAAAATATATTCCCAGTGCCTGTTAGGGAGAAACAGCTAATGGGCTTATGAAAATGTCATTGCTGCTCCTTCCGTCTCGTAGGAGAAGGCAAATACTTTATCATGGGTTTATTGTTCAGGGGCATCTTTGAACTGATATTTGGCCAGAATAGTTAACCTGGCCCAACAGAGTAGCTCAAAGCCTGAATTCTTTTAAGGCTCGTTCAAGGAAATATGCCCAGTCTTAGCTTACAAAAACAACTGTATACAGAGTGTTTTGATGTGTTTCCCCTGTCTTTTTGCTTTCTGACCACACAGTTTTGACTGTGTTTTTTCTGGTTTAGTGCCTCTGCGCACTTTCTCAGAGCTGTTCAGTGTTAAAGTGCAAGTGCTCCTGTTGTAAATTGTTGTTAAGGATTGGTGATTCCATGATTCGTTATTTGATTTACTAGTCAGTCCCTAGTACAGTGCACTGCGTGTGCCCAGGGCCTGTAAATCAAATGCTGCTAGTGGGCTTGCAGCCCTGGTTGTGCCACCCACAAAAGCAGCCCTTCAAAGGTAACTCAGACCTGCCACTGCAGTATCTGTGGGCAGTCTAGTACTGCCATGTTGACTTGGCAAGTGCACCCACTTGCCAGGCCCTAACCTTCCCTTTTCTTACATGCGAGTCACGCCTATGGTAGGCCCAAGGTACCCCTGTGGGCAGGGTGCAGTGTGTGGGAAAGGTAGGACATGCCCATATGTGTGTGGCATGTCCTGATAGTGAAATACTGCCAATTTTGTTTTTCCCTATTAAAAGGATTTCCAGCCCATAGTAAAGCATTGGAGTTAATTTATAACATCTTATAATTATAACTACCATTGGGACCAGATAGGAAAATAAAGTTTAGAATGCCAGGACTCAGAATCTAAAGATGCACATTTTAGTAAAGGTGATTTTTACATTCTGTGTTTGAAAATACAATTTATAGAAAGTAGGTATTCTCTTGCTTAGCCATCCTGTGTGCCTCTGCTAGAATGTGGATTGACTGTCTGGCTTTGGAGAGACAGGGGCTCTGGCTGTGCACTGGCTCCAGAGAGTTGGATGGGTCAGGGCTGGGCTGAATAGACCTGGGCTGCATTTAGAGTAGTGGGAGATTTCCTTGCACCTGAATGGGCCTGGTCTGCCTTCCACAATGCTATCTCCACCCCCTGCCAGGAAGCTGGGCTGGAGAGGACAGAACTGGTTTGGACTAAGCACAGACACTCTCTGCCTGAGAGGAAAAAGGAATTTGGGATATAAATATTGGGGCCCAGACCCCAGAACTTTAAAACTCTTTTTGAACCAAGAAGACTGCCAAGAAGAAGAGCTGGAGAAGCTTTGCTGTGTGCTTTGCTGTGTTGGACTGCAATGGCTGCTTCTGTCTTGGGCAGTGAAAGGACTGGACTTTCTGTAACTTCCTTTTTATGAGTTTCTCCAAGGACCTGAGGTAGAGCTTGCCCCCTGTTCAAGAAGTCTCAGGAACAGCAAAGACTTCAAGTTCTTCTGCCATCAGCACTGGGGACTGTGTGTTTTTTGCTGCAACAGAAGAAAAAACAACCCGACAACCGACGCCGCTGCTGACTCCTGAAGGCACCACAGAGGAGAACACTGTATGCCCCACTGCAACCCGGGTCTCACCAACAACGCCACCCGATGCCGCCACCAAGCTGCTGCTTGCACCACGACCTGTGGGCACCGCACTTCGCACTGCCTCACTTTACAACGCTTTGGTGTCCCCGAAGATGCACCGCAGCACCCAACGCCGGCGCTCCTGACTTCAACCGCGAGGAGTTCGATCTGCAACACATGTGACTTCAAGGGCCCGACGACTCCTGCACCGACCTCCGGAACCGAAGCCTGTGGATGCCAGCTCTTTGGGGCTCATCGAGAGGTCTTCGACGACCTGCATTTCTAAAGGTACTGCTTTGCGGGTCTCCCCGACAACGTAGCTGGCCCGCAATGCCGCATTCAGCTAGAACTGTTTGGATTTGTTTTTCATGGCGCTGTGATAGCCCCAGATGGCGCTATTGACTTCAAGGATCTGTATTTTTAATCTATTTTGATTACTGAAGATTTCTGAGAACTGAATGGTGGATTGTTATCGTTTTTGGTCTTGTTTTGGATATATAAAAATATTGGATATTTTTCTAAAGTGGTGTGGTGTCCTTTTTTAGTGCTTTCCCTGTATTACTGTTGGTTATGTGCAAATGCTTTACACACTGCCTCTAAGATAAGCCTGCCTGCTCGTGCTAACCTACCGGGGGGGCGGGAGTGAGCAGGGGTTATTTTAGGAGTGTAACTTATTTATCCTGACTAGAAGCAAGGGTCAATACTTCGAAAAAGGTGCAAAACCTTGACAACTAGAGACCCTAATTTCTAACACAGAGCAAAACTAACACTGCACATACCCAAGTAGGGCCATTGTCTTCCTACATTATGGCAATCAAAAGCTGTGATTTAGGCACATTTTGTCCAAAGTATAACAATTCTTTTAACCCTTATTGATTTTACACCTCAGTCAAAAAGAAAGGGGTTCTTTCAACTTGGATCCCCAATTCAATTGTTGGACCGAGGCATGACATAACCATTTTTTTCTGTATGAGATCTGCAACAGTGCAACCTGTGAGAAGATACCAGCCTTAGTCAGACAACAGTCTTTTTCATTCATCCTGTACATTTGTACACATCAGGATGCACACATGCACATGCATAACCTGTGCAGAGCACACAAACTATGGAACAGACAACATACTTTAAAATTATTATAAACAGAAACGAAGAGTGATTAATGCGCTAATAAACAGAGGGCAAAAAAACAGAGGTCCAAAAGCAAAAATATTTGGGGAATTTATCTGCCAGTGCCTGGCAAAAAGTTTTTCATTGAATGCATTTTTAAAGTTGTGTGGACTAGTTAAATGCTGAGGTTAAGTTAACTAACTGTGTTTGTGTTATTATTTTCTGTAAATTAAGGCAGCATTACCATGAGAAATAGAATGTTTACTGCGTTTCTGTTAGAACGTTTGTTAATGTGCAAGAAAGCATGACATTTCAACTTCTGTGTTAAAATAAATAATGAAGCTTATACTAGGCCAAGTATCCTATTTGAACTAGATGACTTTGTGTTGATAAAACAGATCTGCTATGCATAAAAAATTGACATTTCGTCTGTGGGAAAACTGCATTTTTCCCAATTTCAACCCAACAAAGTAGAATGGGGAAGTAATAGAGTGCCAAGGAGAAGCTGCATAGTGCTGATTTTTCCTGTCTGTTTTTAATGCCCAGCATTTCTACAAATGAGGACATGTAGTAAATGAGGTAATGAAGTTTTCAGCATTGAGGTTATTCCTATTTTTTTAATCGTTTTATAAATTGCTTTCAGGTGTATATAAAACCCACCAACACTTTCATTGATGGCAGACTTTTATTCCAGTGTCCTGCTCTTACTAGACATGGCCACCATATATTAATATAGAGTCTGTGTTGATTTTGTAACCCAACATCTCTTCAAACTCTGTTAGAATGGTACTTAATGTCACTATGGAGTGTGGCACTTCTGTTATATTCAACAATACATCATCTGTGATTAGGAATAGCTTTGTGCTCCTGCCATCCCTTTTGAGCCCCCATTACTTCCATATGGCCTTCATCAGTGGCTCAACAGTTATTACTAAGAGGAGGCAAGGCATTGGGCATCCTTGCCTGGTTCCTATGCTCAGTTTGAACTAAGAAGATTGTATACCTAATATGTTAATTCTGGCCCCTGGATAGCAGCAGGATGCCATTACAAATGTTATGAAGGTTTTGCCCAAACCAGATCTCCTTGTGGTTTCTCACCTAAAGGATCCACTCACTCTGCCAAAGGCCTTTTCTCCCTCTAGGACACCTAGAGCCATTTTCCTTTCCTTTTTAGTTGACGTTTCAACAAGGTGAGGTAAACACCTTAGGATGATTGGTGTCTGTTGGAGAGTGGATTATTAGTAGTGGTAAATATGCATCTATCACTGGCAGTAAGGCCACTAACACAGTCTAGGGCTCAGAATAGGTCTCAGAAAATGATTCCCCTGCTCAACCATTGGAAGGTTGGCTGCTAACAGACAGGCCTAATTTAGGAGACAGCTAAGTAAAGCATTTAAAAACACCAACTCAGTAAATAATTAAGACACAGCACATAATAGAAATCCAACACCAATTTATATAAATAGGAAATATTTGTTTCTTTAAAATGACAACAAAATGAAAAGAATAGGGAACCTTAGATATCATTTTTGTTCACATTTAGCAATATTTAGCACATAGAAACCTATAGCACTTATTGGGACATCTGGTCATGCTAGACCGGGACAAAGTCAAAGTTCAGGCCAACCGTGATGGAGCCCTTTGTGGCTACTCCTCGTGGTAGGCCTTGTTCAAAGTTTTTACCTTCTGACTTAGAAACTTTTCTGTATCTCTTCTTCCCGGGGTCCCTCGAAGCTCTCGCCAGTGTGGATTCGGTGAGGGTTGCCGGCTTGCTTTGCAATGAGCTCCCAGTCAGACCTATGGAAGTCAGACCTCTGGATTTTGTTAGCAGGATGAACCAGAGATCCAGGCCGGCTCGCGGTTTAAGGTGAGTGGCGTGACCCTCGTGGTTGGTCCCAGTCACCTTTTCTACGTTCGAACGTAGAAACTTTTGCAGAGCTTTTTCTGCCGGGGTCTTTCGATGCTCTTCACCAAGCTGAATTCTGTGAGGTTTCGCCAGCTTCGGTTCCAACCAGTACTCAGTCAAATTCTGGAAGTCGGACCTCCGGAGCCTACCAGTGAGATAAAATTTGAGGGCAGGCCGGCTCACGGTTGTGGGTCGCTGGCTCGGCTGTCCAGGTCGAGTTGTTCCACTTACAGAGCTTTTCTGCAAAGTTGCTCCAAAGTTCTCCAAACTTCTGAAAAGTCTCCCTGAACTTCCCTTTGAGGGTCCCAAAGTGTTCAAAACTTACTGCAAGTGTCTGGAAGCTCCGAGATGGTCCTTGAACGTTTGGGACTTGAATTCCAACAATCTACTTGGACGAAACCCTTACAAATCTACTGGTAGTACTCTAGGGTCGGGATTTCTGATGGTGATGATCCAGGTGAGCTATGTTAACCTGTAGCAGATAATCCACTCTTTAGTTTTCTTGAAGCAAGTTAGGTCCACGGGGTTGTAGTTCCAGATTGTGTAGCAGGTGCATTCTTCCAGAGTGCTGGGCCTGGTTGGGGCAAATCAAACTTCCAGCATGAACTCTTCTTCTTTCCTTTGTTTCAAGCAGCAGATCTGAGAGGCACTCCCCCTCTCAGATACTTATTCAGTGTTCGCTAGGGTCACATAGGAGGGCACTCCTGTCCAATGAGGTGCAGGGCGAAACCCCAGAGCATGTCGTTTCCTCCAAAGGGTGGCACAATGGTCTCCTAGAAAAAATTATTTCTCCAAAACTCAATATGGCTGAAGTCAGAGCAGAGAGGCAAGACCTGGCTAAACCAACATTCAGGATGGCTCATCTCCATGATTTACCTCCCCCTGGCATCTTCACATTCCTCCCTCAAGCCTGCCATCTGGCTGAGTACAGAGGGTAGGTGTGTAAATGAAACTGGCTTCGTCTACCTATCCTCTCCTTCATTTTAAGATCCCTGACCCCTAGTTTACCTAGGGGAGAATTTAGGGGTTCAGAAAATGTAAAACTATTGCAGATCCTCACTCCACAGAGCTCCTAGCACAAAAATTGATTTTGAGAAGCACTTTACTACAGTAAGAGAAGTGAAATGTGCAATTTCACTATCCCCAGGGCATATAAAACCTAATTTATAAGGGTCCTCCTTACAAGTACCTGTCCCCCCACCACTGGGACACCTAGGGGAGACCCTGGGGGGACCTAATATGCCACAATATTGTCGTTTATAAATATTTAAAAGCCCCAAACACCAAGGCCTAGTTTGGGCACAATTTACATTTTAAAAGCAGTCCTGTAACACAGGGCTGCTTTTAAATTGACCTCAGGCATTAGCAGTGCACAAAGGGCTGCTGGCCTCTAAACATCCATGCCCTTTATATATTAGGGATTTAAAAGTAGTTTTAACCCCCCACCCATTTATGTACTTGGACCTTATAGAGAAGAGCATTCCAATTATAGGGGCACCCTAGCCCATAGTGTACCCTAGTGTATGTAGTTGTTTTCACTGTATTCTAAATGTGATTTCAGTATATCACTAGCCATGGGCCTGGTTAGGCAGAGCCAAGGAGCAGTCAGAGTCATTTACCACCAGTATCAGTCAGCAAATAATAGGGGTACCCAGTGTACAGGATGACTTTGCAACAGTGTCCCTTTCCAATTGCTGCTATGTCCTCATGTATGGTATGATATTAGAATATTCTTATCAGAATATCATCTAATATAAATATTGTTTTCTAAAGATTGTTTACCAAAATATTGCCCCATTTAAGATAATAATATATCTACACCTAATGATATTCAACGTTAGCAATGTTTTGGACATGATGTTTGTGCCAGATGATATGTCTATATAAGATATTCTAACATACATCATGTTTCAAATGTGGTATTACCACAGCCAGTCTTTTAGGTAGGACCTTTGAAGAGCTTATAGGCAATGTTATAAAGGACTATGGATCTGTAAGCACTACATTGTGTGTGGTCCTTTCCTGGTTTTTAATTTCCACTACATCTACCTTCTGCATTGATTCACCAACCTTGCCCATTTCTGTTGTGCTGCAAAACACCTTTGTAGATATGGGAGTCCACTGGCAAATTTTTTTAAAAAAATATTCTGCACTACAGTTGCCCAGTCCTTACGTTTTACATTATTTGGGGCTAATACAGTTTAAAAACACAGGCACTACCTCTGCTAGGATTGAAATCAAATGATGTAGCTACTGATTAATTGATTAGTTAGATCTGAAAATGTTAAGATGGAATCGAGTATTGCTTTATGAATTTTATGAGCCACTGCCTATTAAGTAATGACTACACTAAATTGAGCATGTTATTTCTGTTCAACATACTACTAATACAAGTATGATTTATATCTTGATTGCTGAACATGCATACCACCTGACATTGTTTTAATGGCACCTTGGACTGTGCAGTGCATCGTACTTCATATATATGCACAATATTCTTCCAGAATAATATAAAGCACACAGTACTGAATTCTGCTTACTTTGGTTAAAAAAAGGAAGCAATTTGAGCTACAATTAAAAATGCTGCCATGCCACATGTGCTGGTTTTGCTTTGATAAATTAAGTGTATGTCATAAAAAAAGTATGGTCATGTAAAATGAATAAGAAATAATATTAATAATAATATTAATAATAGTAATTTCAGCAACTGGTTATTACACTAAGCCACAGCCCAGTCCCTCATTTTCTAATTTGTCTCTGCCAATAGACACTCCTCCTCAAGGAAACACAAGCACTTCCATATCGGTTTTGGTCTTGTTGGGCCTCATCAGGGAGAGGCAGCAGGGCCTCATCAGGGAGAGGCAGCTAAAATCATTTGGTAGAGCAAACTTTGTATCATCACCTTTTTGATTTTCTCAGTGAAACACCCAATTGGTGAGTGGTATGACCAGTTGTGGGGCTCCGGTGGGTCCACTTGCTGGTTATCTTTGAATTTGCCCCTCGAGCAGAGTATGAGGGGTAGCTGATTATACATGATGAAGCTGTTGCTTTCAACATAATACATCTTTAATGTTCCCTGACCTCCTAAAGGCTCGCACACAGACATCCTCTGGCTACTGAACAGAAAGAAGGTCTGTAAACCAAATAAAACACCTAACTAAAATGACACTACTTTCTGTTAGGTTTCATAACTTGAACTCCTGAAGACCCTAGTGCTTGGAATGTCCCTTCTCTTAAATGTCCAAAGGAGGTTGCATGCGGAAGGGATTTTTTAGTGCCTATCACATATATTATCAACCTGGTGATGTGCGTAATGAAGCATGTTTCTGTAGGACTATGTTGTCTAAACAGCTCTTTTGATGAATTTGCAAGTCAAAATAAAATGTCCCTGCCCTTTCTTGAATAAGTACTATTTCATTTGCATTGCATGCATAATGCAGTAGTTCATTATTTTACTTGGTCAGATTTGAACTTGTAGCCTCATCTCTCCACTCCTATCAATGCCTTTAGGTGTCCAAAATTCAGTTATTTTGCACATTGCACAGCACTCTCTGCTGAACCGTGCCATTAACGTTGATTCCAAGGTTTGATAATTATCTTGTAAGATTATTTTTCTCCTCAGATAATGACAAGATGCTTTATATAGCTGCTTTTGATGGATGCTTTGCTACTCAGGAGACCTAATTATCTAATTGCCTTCCTTGGTGTGTAAAAAGGGGGCATAATATGTTTAACATCAATCCACCAAAGCCTATCTCTACTACAAATGAGCATGTTTCCTTGCAATCCAACAGATAGCCCCACAATAATGCTTCCTAGAATTCTAGCTGCTTTCTGAATAGAGTTTGGTCAGCTTGTTTTCAGTGACCTTGGTGTGGACATTGACAGCTATCTGGGGAGCTTCTGATGCACTTCATCACTGCCTCACCATTGTCTAGACTTTGTTAAGTGCAATTATGTTAAATCTCAATTTAAAAAGGACATAGATTGTTTCCCACATCCTATCAAAAAAGGCATTGAAAACCTTTTCAGAGAGCACACAAACATGATCTGGAATCAAAGACGTTGACAGCAATACATCTGAAATATATAGATTGTTCAGACATTTCACAATTTCTGGGCTCTGTGGCACAATGTAAATATGTTTGATCATTTCTTTTATTACATGATCAAAGCTGTAAGACATATACAAATATCCACAAATGAACCATGATGAAAAGCATCTTTTAGCGTAATGATAATAATCCATATTTGTGAAGCACAAACATATCACCCCTTAAGGTTTCAAGGCGCTGGGGGTTGTCGGGGAGATTAAGTGAGCTAGTGCTCAGAGTCACATGATGCTGAGCTGAGCTACCACTGGCGATCGAACTATGAGCCCCGCACTCTGGAGTCAGTTACTCTGGCCGCTGTGCCACACTTCTCCCTCATAACACTATTTGAGTTTCCATACCCGAAAATTAACTTCAGCATTCAAGTGTTAGATTCCAGGTCTGTCAGGGTTCAAAGTATTAAACCCAGTAAAAAGTCCTACTGTCCCTCGGCAGCTGCACTTACTAACAGAGCAATAAGTATCACCAGACACAGCAACCGGTGAGAAACAGGGATACGAAGGAAGAGAGAAATCGAGGGAAGGAGCTCACTCTCTGAGACTGAGGGGCATATTTACAAGGGCTTTATCTCTGCTCTTTTGGCTTAAAAAGCAAAAAAAGCGGAGATAAAACAATGGTCCTATTTACAAGAGGGTGCAAACATGCATAACTACATGTTAGCACCCTTTTCCCCAGCGTCTCCCTTTGCATCTCTAATGAGATGCAAAGTGGGTGATACTGAGCGTACCTCGGATGGACTACCTTGCAAATATTGCTGATGTTCACATCGCGATATTTACAAGGCAGCCCACAGGATTTTAGCAGACGTTAGAGTTTGGCGAAAACGTCAGTTTTCGCCAAAATCTAACGTTTGCTAAAATCCTGACTTACCTATGTTTGACATGGCCGAAATCTCCACCTCCGGGCCGGAATCCCCACCTCTGGGCCGGAAGTCCCACCTACGGGCCGGAATCTCCGCCTCCGAGCCGTAATCTCCGGCCCGAGTGCGGACGTAAAGTTAGTAGTCGTAAATCCATTCTGTGAATACCAAAAGTAGTAAGTGCATTCTGTGAATACCAAAAGTATAAAGTTTAGGATTTTGTCTTAAGTTAATTCTGTGAATCGGGCCTATAGCCTATCCTATCTGTTTATAGGCTGTGATCTCCGCCCGACTGCAGAGTCTTGGCAGTCGTAAACTTTCTATTAAATCTGTGTTTGTGAATACCCAAACAATTAGGGATCAGGCTCTATGTTTCCACAGTCCCATTCTCCAGGGCTTCCAAACCCTGCATGCCTATTGCCTACCAGTTCCTAATTAGGTCTCTCCTCTTGACCCTTTCTGTAGTTGCTGCAAACACAATTGCAGAGCCTGTTTGAATTATACATTGTTAGCCCCTAGTTCAGAGAATGGTGATCCCTAAACATGTTATTATCACCCGCTTTTTTAAAAAGCACTTACAGAATCATGAGCATCTGGCCAACTTGTAGAGTGCTCAGAGCTTTGTGCAATATGCAGAATGTATTAAGGAATTTCCAAGTAAACAATGGCAAAGACATACTGAGGATTATATCATTCTAGACCATTTTGAAGTTTTGTGTTACCCTTACCACTCTATCTTTGCACCCCTACATGTCTTTCCATCCTTCTTTCTTTCCTTTACCTTAAATTGCTTATTTTCTTTTTTCTTACTTGCCTTCTCTCTTTCCTCTTTCCATGGTTCTATATTTCCATTTTCTTTCCAATTTATTTTCCTCCCAATTACTTCCTTTCTTGCCTTTCTCTTTTTTCTTCACTTCATTCATTCCTTTTTGCTTTCTTTCCTTCTTTCCTTTTTATTGCTTACCTTCCTCTCTGTTTGTTTGGTTATTTCTTTCTTTCTTTTTTCCAATCTTTCTTGCCTTCTCCTCCTTTCCCCTCTCTTTCTTAAACGTTTTTTCTTTCTTTCTTTTCTCTCTTTCTTGTCTTTGTTCCTTCATTCTTTCCTTCATTTCCCATTTATCTTCCTATTTCTTCTTGTGTTTTTTTGACTTTTTCTTGCCATCTTCCATGCATTCTTTCCTTGTTTGTTTCATTCTTTTTTGCTTATTTCGTTCCTCTTTTTTAGTTTCCTTTTTTGTTTGCTCTTTTTCTCCTCTCTTTCTTGCCATCCTCTTTCTTGCCATCCTCTTTCTTTCTTGCTTCCTTTATTTGTCTTCTTTCTTTCTTTCTTTCTTTCTTTCTTTCTTTCTTTCTTTCTTTCTTTCTTTCTTTCTTTCTTTCTTTCTTTCTTTCTTTCTTTCTTTCTTTCTTTCTTTCTTTCTTTCTTTCTTTCTTTCTTTCTTTCATTCTTTCCCTTTCTTCTTTCTGTCTTGTAAGGGGCTGGCAGGCAGTGCCAGAAAGACAGGCTTGTTTAAATCTGTGTTGGAAAAAACCTTTACATTTTACTGAAATTATGTGTATACCATAGTTATTTATAGGGAATTCAGCCAGACTTCAACCATTAGTCTGTGGTTCTACCATTCATGTGCACTTCAGCCAATGGCTAACTTCACTACTAGTTACCGCTTGCTGCCCTTTCATAAGGAGCATATCAACACACAACGTTTTCCTCTCCTGTGCCAGGGAGCATTTTGGTAAGGTGTGCTTTTCGAGACCAAAACAACATTTTTGCCTTTAGCCAATGTATTGTTTAGAATGTTGAGAACCTGGCAGCTTCCCAAACAATACATTTCTGCAAAAAACATGGCAAAACAAAACAAGAATTGTGAAAAGACTGTCAGCCAAAACCAGACCAATTAGCGTCTGCCAATGCTTTGCACCAAGATTGAAGGTATCACCCTTTTGGGATATCAGGTAATATGTATTCGGTTATTTGGTTCAGGGACATCTTAAAAGTCTGTTTGAACTGGGTCAGTCACTAGAACTACATACTAGAGACCAATACTTTTGCCTATATCACTTAATGCTGTAGGCAGCGATTAAGGGCCTGAAGTTGCTTAGGTGAATACATTTATTTCAAACAGGTTTCAGCAGTAGAGCAAATACTCCTGTTTGATTCAAATTTATTAGGCTGTTGATTTCATCAGAAGTCTTCTCTCGGATTTTGATCTACAATTAAAGATATGTGCATATTGATACCACGCTAGATGTCAGTTTGGACCTTTGAGGCTGAGAGCATCTGCTGGACCCCTTCTAATGCTCTCATTCAAAAACAGCCTTCTCACCATCCATGGCTGATGACAGAGAATAGACTGTTGCTCCTCTTTTGCTGGTAGAATCTGTGTTAGCTATCCACCTATCCAGGTCCCCTTCCCTTTATCAGGAGAACCAATGACTATGATTCTCACCAAACTGGGGGGGGGGAGTACTTGTTTACTGCATAGTTCAGTCCAGTTGCTGTACATTGGAACCTTCTAAGCAGGGGACTAAATCCAAGTGACTGAGGAAAAGTTGTGGTTCTTCAGGCCACTACAGTGCTGGAAGAAAGGTAGACGGACGGGACCAGTGATGGTGAAAGAGCATTGATCGCAGTCCAGTGAGAGATAGTTTACTGGGTACTGAGGCCCAAAGTGGGTTAGCTGAGCAGGTTGGCTATTTCATGATGATCGTAGATGGGTCTGCAGCAGGCGGAAGTGCAAGAAGTAGGGAACTATAGTGAGCTGCCAGAAAACAGCTACCCTCTCCACATAGCAAATAAACACTTGTAAATGATTTTGTAAATCAGATTAATTGATTTCAGTACTGTTGTATATCCCGAGCCGTTTCCATCATTTTCACACACCTTTTGTGGGTGGAAATGTACTATATTGTTATGTTCTTTCGTAGCTCATTGTATCTTTATCTTTCTGGATTCAAGACTTTGGAAAAGGTTAATAGAGTGATAAAAGCATGTTCAACTAACTGTGGCAAGGTTTTTATAATATTGTTTTTGTTTATATATTCCTGCAGGGCACAGCTGTACATTCATGGTTGGTGTTGTCATTATTTTCAATGTTCATGTTCTCTGTCAGAACAAAGCACATTTAAATTGCTGCTCAAACATAATGATGGACTTAATTTGGCTGTTTAAATGGATTGTGCTCCAAAGAGTGCAACAAAATAACCCCCCAAAAAATATTTTTAACAATCAAGCAGAGTCTTTCACACTAGTATGCTTTGTGCACAATAGATCACCCAATACATTAATCTAGCATTTTTGTATTTTTCGGTCAGGGTAAGCACTGGCAAACTGCGAAAAATAATGCCCTATGGGTGAAATGCTTATCCCATTTTGTTTTACAAGGCCAAAAACTCATAGGCAACATTTTAATGGCTATTAGATTGGACAATTGTGTGAGGACAGAATTTTATTATTGTTCCTGAGAAGTTGACCAGCATAAAATATCTGTTGTTTTCTAACAAAGATACATTAGCAAATAATTAATAGAGACAAACCCGCACATAACAAAACCATGGGGCATATTAGCAAGACCGGCGATACAATTATCGCTGTTGTAGCGGCAGGAAACTGCCGCTAAAACGGCGATAATGGGCTTGATAATATGCGTTATAGAATTCCAATAGAAGCCCAGGTTAGATGTGGAGGACTTGCTAATATGCCCCCCAATCTCTCTCTCTCTCTCTCTCTCTCTCTCTCTCTCTCTCTCGCTCTCGCTCTCTCTCTCGCTCTCTCCTCTCCCTCTCTCTCTCTCTCTCCTCTCCCACCCTCCCTCCCTCCTCCCCTTTTCCAAGGACCCTCTAAGCAATGTCTGTGTCTTTCTTTGGTCACTAGACTTACTTGCACCATGACACAACAAACAGTTTAACAGAAGTAGTTTTCTAAAGAACACTAAATGGCTATGCGGACACCAAAGATTTATAATGAGTTCTTCAACAGCTGTATTTACGAAAAAGAAGTTGCAAGTTAACCCAGAGCAGAGTTCTGAAACTGCTATCACACCTTGCATAGTTCAATGTTTAAGGTCCTTTGTTCCTCAGCAACACACATTCAGATCGAATGAAATAGGCATCGTATGCTTTTCAGGGCAGAATAACTTCACACATATTTTGCTTAAATATATTAGCATGCAGCATCAGTAAATTGTACAAAAACGATTGATTGAGACAAAACATTTGACGCAAGGTCATACCAATGGTAGAATGTGCATTGTAGAATACCATAACTACCGTAAGGTATCCAGAACCATCAAGCTCGAAAAGCAAACTTACGTAGTGTACACCGCTGGGTGCAGAAAGAAGGCAACTCCTTTTTGTTATTTAACCCTCACACACCTCATGAATGTCATGCTTAATCATCAGGTTCATCCTTACTCTTAAAGGTCAGGGTGGGCTCGACCGTATTTCAGGGAGCACTTAGGAGATGTAGGCCAGGGGGGTCTAAAGATAAAAATCTTACTCCGTTCCCCAGGTATCCCTCGATTCACTAGGACGTAGCGGACATTAGAAATATATAAAATTGCGGGTCTTTTTGGAGGTGATGGTCCTAGGACCCTAAGAATCTGTCAACATGTTTCAGCCCTTTTTAGTGGCCTGCTAGGTCCTGGGCTTTCTTCAGGGCAAAAATAAAGAATTCCCTCCCTGAATTTGGTTAAGGAATGTTCCTATATCTTTTTATATTGAAGAAACAGGTAGCTGTCCCTTCTTGAAGGAATGGAGGGTATACTTATCTCTCCATCTGAGATGTACATAAAAATTCCACCCAATTTGAGTGAAATAAACATTTCTCATGGATGGCGGGAAAGGGTTAGCCTTGTAGTCAAGGTACTCCAAAGGTTCTGCCCCACTGACAACCTGTTCGGCTCCCGCATTTCCCGGCACTGTAGAATACCGCCAACATAAAACAACAAAAGGTTTTTGTATTAAAAATGAGATTATCTTCAACTACAAATATTAAAACAGTTATCAGAGTAATAATTTGGTTAAGAATAACAGAAACGAAAAAAATCGTAGCAAAAACACTACCTTTCGATGACATGTAAAACAATAACTCAATGGCTATCAAACATTTACCTGTTGCAAAATGTTATAGCTGTATTCCAGTTATAATGTACACGTTACAAATTTTAGGTATAGGGAAATTCGGATGCAAAATTATTTCTGTTGTAGCTTTGTAGAATGATGCTTTGTGTTACTTTTCCATTTTACAAAATCAAGCACTGTAATAGAATTTGTCTAACTATTAACATCACGTCAATAACTATATTTGGTTTCTATTTCCAGCAATCACTTTCATGTTATGTTTTTTGTTTGTTTATAGGTTTTTTGGGATATTCCATACAGAAGTGGTCGTCGCCACTTAGAATCGCTGATGCTCTGTTTTCTTACCACAAAAGAGTATTACTTTTCCCAAAATTCGTAAGAGAGAACTAATTAGCATATTGATGTCATCATCTCCTTTTTAATGTTTATAAGGTTACTGGTTCCTTGGAGTGCTGCTTAAATCTTTTGATATTTTCCAATATATGCATCCATACTATATGGATCCAGGCATTTACACTTCAACCTCTGAGGTGATCAGCTGTTTTTGCTGAAGAGGTGGTGTAGTGGTAAGCGAGCAGCAGAGAGAATCTAGTGCCTATCAAAAATAAGTGCCTATCAAAAATACTACAGCACTGTCTCACATGCAAATAATGTTGTTTCTTTCTAAAGTGTTGCATCCTTGGTTTGTATGTTATCTCAAAAAGCCTCCTCTATAGTCATAAAAGCCTGCATGAAAAACAGTTTTTGACTTTGATTGTCGCCTTTTTTTCTGTCAAATGACACTCCTACTTCCCATCCCTACACACCTCCTTCTCTGAACACAGTCTGCTCTGTCACATCTTTGCCTTAATCCCTATTTTGGCATTCCTGTGAATTGTCTACACCTCATTTCAAACATGACAACAAATTGATTTCTAAGTTATGCCCCTGCATGCCATCTAGCTCATTTATTAATCGAACCATCTGCATGAACTCACATATTCACAGCCAATGCTCAAACATGACTCTAATTAATCTAATCCACCACAAAGACACCTAATTAAATGAATGGAATGGTTTCTATGAAAGCACTAGATTAATCCAAATAAACAACAATAAACACTGGAGCAACCACTATCCTCAGGCTCCCAGAACAGCGTGTTGTCTGGTGTAAAGCACTTCAATGAATCGTATGGGGTAGTTAGCGTTATATAAATGCAATGATAGTTACAATAGGAAGTTAAGTCACATGACTTTTGAGATAGATGTTTTCACCAGAGGACACCTTGGTAAAATGATGGCAAGGCTCCACATAAATGCAAAATAAATTTAAATAAAACAATAACATCTGAATATGATGTACACAAAGGGATCTATTCAAAAATTGTACTTTGTAATATGTTTAGTAGTATTACAATAGTACTACTAAAGTACTGAAAAATGGTATTCACAAACCTACTGGTGCAAATGTACACTTCCACCTCTCCTATCTTTTCTATGAGGAGATCCTGACACATGTAAGTTTACTACTAGGGGGCCGATTCAGATCTCGCTCGGAAGGGCTCCGAACACGATCCGGCCAGAAAAAGTACGAGCCGTATGTGTGTTCTCCGCCCGACTCGTACAGCTATACGAGCAAGCAAGTACGATGCGAGCAACGCAAAAATCACCGACCGAATCGTTACCGGGTCCGAACCACTCCGTACATCTCGTCCTTAACCAAACCGTGCCGTGCAATGGAGACGGTTTCCGACCGAGCCAGTACGATGCACGCGTCGGACAGCCAGATCGAGCCGAAGTTTCCGGCTTGCAAAACGTCCGGGAAGCTGCCTCTGGGGGTCGTCGTCGGAGCCCCCGTCACCCGCAGCCTTACGACTCAGACACAGGGGGGGACCCAAGTGTCTCCCCAACACAGGCATGTATGGTGCGGATGGCACCGATGCGTACCCACTGTAGGGTGCTCCCTTGTGCGAGACGTATCCATTCAGTCAATGGGAGCCCATGTATGCGTCGTACAACCGGCTCCCATTGACTTCTATGGGAGTCCGACCGAACCGAGTCCTGCAGCATGCGTCCGCATCGTACTCGCTAGGTCGGACTGCAGGAGTCCAGCTCGTTTGGAAAACACTCCGGATCCGGCTCGGTCAGAGAGCTTTCCGACTCAGATCTGAATCGGCCCCATAGTAGTATATATAGGAGGATCAGGGGGTGTAGCTGGAAAAAAGGTCATACCTACAAATAAATGGGAGGGGTTAGGGAGGAGTAAGGAGGGGGTTAAGGGCTGTTAAGGAGGGACTTGGAGAGGGATATACACTGACCCACAAAACAATAAGCATTTTGCATTCTCAAACTGCACTTCTAAAGTTACTGCAGCCAAAGAGGGACCCAGAACAATAGTAAATTACTCCAGCTCAGAGCTGGAGTAAGTGCAGCATCACACATGTACTACAAAATCTTCCATATAAAATAATGAAAGTAGGGTCGTAAAAAAAACAGCATTGGAAATAATGTTAAATTACATTATCTTAAATAGTTAAATTAAAAATCAATATAATTTAATATTTAAATGATGTAAATAGAAAACATTTATTATTTGAATATAAAATATTTTAACAAACATGTTTTGAATTTATAACTGAATGTAACATTATTTTTTATTAAATATAATTAAATTACTTCTAATTAATTCTTTAGATCACTTTTAATAATTATTAATGCACACTAAAACATATATGCATTTTTATCTATAGGTGGGCATATGTTTTTTAATTTATACTTCAGAATAATTATTAATATTTAATTTAACATGTTTAAATTAAGCCACGATAACTTCCAAACAAATCGTTGGTCATCCTTTGAAATGAGAGGCGGGTCAAAAACATTGTAGCATCAAACTGCCTTTGAACAGCCAGGGATGTAATAGTATCTTCAGGGTCTGTCACACATGGTAATAGAATGTAACTCTCATAATCTATAAGATTTCTTCAAGAGTTTTTGGGTCCCCAGTATACAGATCATTTTGGCGGTTAGCTGAAATGGCTGCTCCAAATTATTTCAGCTGTATAAATTTATGTATGTGTATGTGATATTTCTATAGGTGAAACCTAGTCCAAAAGGCAGCGGAGTGCCGTACAAGGTCAAAAGAAAGCATAAAGTCAATGACTGATAAGAGAGGTAATTGTAAATTGGATTGCTACTGCATTGTAATGCAGCGTTGTTCAAAAGGGGGGTAACTATTTTCTAAAATTGAGAAATGCTGGTGCAGGCCTTGGGGATACAGTGATGTTGTTTCGTACCTTGAGGCATAGATTGAAAAGGTTTGCTGCCTTTTTTTTCTACCACTCTGAGCCTCTAGTCTCATTTTGGGCTGGTTGGGGGTGCGAAGAGAAGTACCAGGCATGGTGTACTTGACTGCGATATAAGAAAGGAAGCTAGTCATCATGGCTTTATAAATGATGCATCTGGTTTTTTTTGATGATGGTGCAGATGTGCAAGAGAGCCAATGGAGTTCGATCAGAATGTGGTAATTTGATCATATTTCTTGTGGTTCTTGATGAGATGTGCTACAGCACGTATGATACCCCTAAAGCGTGCTAATGTGGAGTCTTACCAGCATCCAGATACAAGAGTATGAGGTCCTGAAGAGAAGTTCCAAAGTCACTTTCTGGAAGAAACAATCTAATCTTCTTTGGAAAAGAGAAGTGGTATCAGGCTCAATTGTTTTCAATGTGCACCTTGAGGGAGAGATTGGTGTGCAAAGTAAATGTGGGTGATTTGCAATCAGTAAATGTTGGGGTTCACAGCCAACAATTTTCATGTTATTGAGTGAGGTTGTATTATTTAGTGCTTGCTGTGCTTGTTAAATAACAGGAATGTTCTCTTGGTTGGGTTGAACATCATGTAAGCTTTGACAACCTGGTCTGGAACAGGTGCAGGTAGTATTTGATGTGTTGGGTATCTGGAGCAGAGGAGACTTTCAGGTTGTGTATTATTGGCATATCGTTGAATCTTGATGCTGTTATCTATGAGTATAACTCCGTGGGGTTCCAAGTAGAGTTTGAATATCACAATAAACAATCCTGAACCCACTAAAGACAGCTGGGAGGCCCAGGAATATCTGGAAACAAGGGATATCTTCATCTATAATCATGAGGGTATTGTCTACGATGTGTAAAGGTAGCAGTCTACTTGCTACAGCTAAATCTGAAGCTAGATTGGTTGTTATGCAGGAGATGGTTAGCCTTGAACTGATTTTGGAGTTGAACATAGACTGCTTTTTCAATTATTTTGCCGAAGACAGCTAGGGGAGTGATGGGCTAGTAGTTGGCAGGGTCTAATGGAAGCTATAGGAGTGGGAGAATGTAACCTGTCTTGAGAACTCTGGGAAAATGCCTTGAGTGAAGGAGGTAAGTAGGGGTGAGAGAGCTTCCTGGATGACTTGGGTGAAGGACAAGGGTAAGACATCATAGCCATCATTGTCTTATAAAGTGGCTCTGACAGTGTTTAGTATTTCTACAAGAGCTGTGAGCTACAGGGCTTGGAAGGATGACCATTGTGGGATTCTATGAGAATGGGTTAGTATTAGAGGAGATGCAGACTTGGTGTTGTTGATGTGCTGTCTCATCTTCTTTATTTTTTCACTGAAGAAGAGATAGATGGCATTGTGCTTATTTTTGGAGTGTTGGATAGGTGAGGCAAGCAGAGGTCGATGCAGTGTTGGAGGAGGCAGGAGGGCATACATTGCAGAAGCACTATTTCACCTTTAGCAAATGTACACATTTTGCTTTGCAAACAGTTATTTTGGGTCAATCAGACCTTAGTAACTTTAAAATGTATGAGGCATTCATTATATAGCATGCATAAAGATGAAAATGTGGACTCATTTACTTATCCTGAATTTTTGTCAGCTGTTCTGTTCGGATGGTTAATGTCATGCTTCAATTAAGTAATGTCAGCTTCATCTTTTGGTTTGGAATTTTTTATGGGGTCCTGGTAAATCCAGAAATTGTGAAACAAGCTTATCAGAGATTTCTTGGATCTAGAATAAACATAGAATCATATATCTGACTGGTCTTCTTCATCTGTTACATGAAATTAAATATAGATATCATGGGAGATCCCCCTGTAATGATACAAATGTCGCTAATGTGTTATTTTGAGAAGACCCATTCAATTAATTAATAATAGCTGATTAAGATAGGATTGATTAATCTCTACATCTTGCAATAATTATCTAATTGGCAAATTGAAAGTAAATCAAAAGTAATTCTTACAGTATCTTTTATTTCTTTCATTGCCAAGACTCTCTGTACTCACCTTAGCCTTTGTCTAACCATTTATCTATCATTTTCATCCTCAGGTTACCAATATACTGTACCTTTCATTCACCACATTCCTTTACTAACTCTTTTACCACACCTTTCTTTCGCCATACCTCTAATCTTACTCCAACATTTCTATTTCTACTTCTTTCTTTTTTCTATTCCTTACTTCTTCTCTCATCTTTACCCTCTTCCTAAACCTAAACTTTAGTCTTAATTCTACTTCAATCCTTGGCTCAATACGTAGCAGCACCCTTGCAAATTGTTTCTCTTTTAAAGTTTTTGATGGTGCAAGATTTGTGCTTCACAAAGTGTTTTTCATCAAAAAACCCTGTCATACACTACAGCTACAGACTAATCTGATAAGGTAAAATGGTGTACCTTATGAGGATTGTGGTGTATCATATGGTATGGTGGTGCAACTTTACCGTGTAATGCAGTTGTAACACTATCTTTGGTCCAGTCAGGCATGTGTGTAAAACCTCTAACTCATCTCTGAGTAGCTGTGGCTTCAAGTAGCAAGGATTAAATAAAGGAACTAGTGTAAAGTAGAAGCGCCAAAGAATGAAATAAGAAAGTCACACAACAGACAGCCTTCTGTCCTCCTGGGGAGTAGTGTGAATGACTCTGAGGCTCAGGAACAATAGTAATTAAGTAATATATTTATTGTACAGTTAATTAAAACCTTTACAAAATGAGCATCCCTTATAAAACTGTAAAACTTCAACTTGAAAGGCTAATAGCCACGTATACGAACACAGTAAAAATTGCACAGAGAGAGAGTCCCCCAAGCCTTAGTGTGCAAAAGTCCAGATTCTTGATTTTTTGTAAGCGGAGATTTAGCAGCATTTCAGGAATTAAGATATCATCCCTGGTCAGAGTCTTAGCAGCAAAATGAGGGAGGCGGTTGAATGCAGGTTAAAGTGCGTAGTGCAGCAATGACTTTTATGGCTCACTGCAAAGTGGCAGAGGTTAACCCGTTAATGTTTTTCTTCAAGGCTTGGCTGTGCAACAGTGCTTAGTACTTGGTGAAATAAAGGCGCTGTCAGAGACTTTCGCATAGTGGGTCAGGGAGCCGGTTCCAACCCAGCTCCAGTGCCACCTCTCAGGTAATTCGGTTGTCTCTTTAGTCTAAGTTCAGCAGCAGTTACGAATGTTACCAGGCGACAGCTTAGTAGAATATCTTCTCCAGAGAAACTTGCTAGCACCACTTGCCTACAGGACCGTATGTGTTTCTTATTGAAGAATGGTCCAAGGAGAGACTGGCGCTCCTGTATTAATTCCCTGCATATGGTTATGATGTGCACTATGTCCTCCTCTCCTTCCCAGAGACGACAAATTGCCGGCTTAGGAGGGTGTAGCCACGGTGGCAAATGGTATACAGATAGAAGCCCTGCTGCAGTGAGGTGTTACCTCTCCCTTGCAGGAAATCACTCGGTGTTGGCCCAAAAGTCAAACGTCAAAGGCAAATCCTCTTTTGTGGGTAAATGACAATCACACCCCTGTAGGGCTCCCCCTTTGTTCAGGTAGACAGGCGGGCGGCAGAAACAGAGAGAGGAAACCAGTGCCCAGTCTGGTTTTTCTGTGGAGTTGTAGCCCACAGGTAGCCACACCTCTAGAGTGGTTTGCCAAGCTCCCCACATCCAAGGAAGGGTTCAGACATTTTGAGAGTGGGCAGAATAGTGCACTCTGGGCTTGCTAGATGCCACACATAGCCTGAATCCATTACAGGGTGGGAGGAATGCTGGTGGCTGTAGTAGCCACATTATCTCCCCACGGCACTTTCTGGGCATAAATATGGCACACCTGGCACCTTGACCCTCATATCATATTGGAACTGGAGAAAGGATCAAAGAAGGACTGCCCTGCTGACCCCTGGACCTGGCAAAGATAAACTGCTGGACTGCACCTGATGCACTTTGGGCTATTGAAGAGAGAACTGTACCTGTGGATCCTGGCTCATGGAAAAGTCGCTCCAAAGCCCCAGATCAAGAAAGTGACTCCAAGGGTCATTCAGCTGACCCTCTGGAACCAGCATCAGGGCCATCAAAGCTCAAGTAGCCCAATCCGGCAAGTCAGTAGCCACATTCTTATAAATCACCACTGACTGCTGTCAGACAACCCAAAGAGAATGATCCTATATGGCCTAAAGTGACACGGAATTCTGGTGGCGCAGTCCAGATTGGTTGCTAAATACCAGCCTTCACCAAAAGACTCATAGTGTACTGAGACACTTAGCCCAGCCATAGTTGGCCTTCTACTGGCTCAATGAGGACTTCTAGGAAGACCGATCCCTGTGACCAAAGTCACCCCACCTTACCCCTGAACCAAGGAATAACCACAAGGACACCCCTACCAACCACATTGTACCCAGAGCATTATTCATCACCCTTAGCATTCTACATCCCCAACATCAGTACCACTCCATTGAAGTCTATGGCAGTCTTGATGTAAAATGTGAAACAGGACTTGTGTCATGACCTCCTCCTGCTCCCTCTCTGTATCAAGCATGTGGGGCTCATGCAGCCTCATCCCTATGGCACTCTATAGCATACTATATCATGGCTGATCTTTCCCTAGCATCCCTCATGATGACATTCTCCCAGCTCCCTCATGATAGATGTGCCTTAACCTCCCTCATGACTGATGTTTCCCCGGCATCCTTCATGACTGAAGTTCCCCCAGCTCGATCATGACTGCTGTGCCCCCAGCATCCCTCATAACTGATATTCCCCTAACACACTCATGACCGATGTTTCCCCAGTGTCCTCATGATCGATGTTTCCTCAGCACCCTCAAGACTGAGGCTCCCACAGCACCATCATGACTGATGCTTCCCTAGCACCTGTAATTTGCATTATGCTTGAACCCCTGCAAGTGTTCCCCAAATCATGTGAATCAATGGATAAACTGCTCTTGCTGTTCCTAGGGTCTTGCTGTGATTTTCCATTAAATCCCTGCAATCTTCCCCAGAATCCAGTGAGCCAATGGCAATCCTTGCTCTCACTGTTGCTGTGACCTTGGTGTTGGTTTCCATTATGAACGTTCAAGTGAAAATGATACATTTGATTACTGTTAATTCGTTCCGATCAACTAGTTGCACCTGCCCATTCAGTAAGGTCAAAGAGAGTGTACTAACATGTGTTTTCCCCAAGGTGCGAGTACCTTCCAAACGGCCATGTGTGAGACGAGCCACACATGATTGAGCTACATCCATTGAGCCTTCGACAGGGCATATAAACCTCACCAGAACCTGGACCGTGGCTTGGCCTCGCTCCCTGCAGAACATGTTTCCCACTCACCTGAAGAATCATACTAGAATCAAGAAGTGCTCCAGTCTCCTTATAGTCCATCCGAACGGGTGGTTGCCATGACATCATCTCACATGACGTCTTTCTCCTCGCTCCCTCCTGCACAGTTACTCCGGAGCCCCGACTACTCCCTGAGCCAAAGCCTAGAGATCTTCTTCGAACCTCAGTCAAGCGGATGAACTGGGCTAAGTACCTGATATCAGGTTAGTACGCACTAAACCTACTACAGTTGTAAACAGGATCGAGCTTCCCAGTCTACAAAGACTATAGACTTTTCCTCAATTTCCTCACTGTAAATTACTCCAGCACTTCTTGTGTGTTTATACTCTGGACCTTTCCTACAACGTTGATGCTAGAACTGTCAGGGCTCAAAGATTAAAGTTATTAGTCCTGTGTTTCTCTGATGAACAGCAGTGCCAAGTGAAAGCACTTCAGAGTTTTTGTTATGTGCGTCAACTTTGTACCCCACCCTGTGTTTCGGTTGTATCCCTAGGAGTGCAAATTAATCCAACCTTTGCTCCAAGTGTATCGTTGGGAGTGCCAATAACTCCAATCTCTATTTCAAGTTTATTCCTCGGAGTGCAACACTCCAATCTGTGATTTTGGTATTTCTGCTGCCATGTCAAGCTGCTGATGAAACTTGCATGTTTGTGTTACTAAAGTTAATGCATGTTCATTATATGCAAGGTCCTGTTAGTGTACATATAGTAACTGCTCTTGTTATTTCCAGTGCATTGCGTCATTGCAAAGCTAGAGGTTCTGGTTTAGTGCACATCTACCTCACAAACATAGAAGGTCTCAGAAGTGACAAATCTTGTTACACAGAGTCGCACAGCAGCTGAGAAGATTCAGTACTGCAAGTCTCTCCTTCCCTATTTTATCCCAACCCTCCTTCCCCCAAGGGGCAGTGTGAGCGCTCAGGTTTTGGTTCCTGGATGTGCATTGTCCTCTGGAAGGATCGAAGGTCCACCATCTTCCCCAGTGTCATCTCTGTGGTTGGGAGCAGGTGAGTGCATGACAACTAGAGACTTCTTTGGTGACCAGGTAACTGTCCAAATACTCCGTATTGATCATTCTGACCCTCTCCCTGTAAGAATTGGTCCCCCAACTCATGCTGGAGTAGTGAACACAACTCTTTCAAAATTTACAAAAGTTTCCAAACTTTACAGTTACCAATGTTTGTTTGTGCTTTGCCCTAAAAAACTGAGATTTACTTTTTACTTAAAAATCTGTATCTCTGTAACCCTCTGGTGGATTGTGCTCAACTTGGGGACTACAAATTCATAAAACTATGATCTATTTTTATAAATTGATGTTGCATGGCTTTCTTATTTCACTGTTCGTTGATTCTAATGCTTTACACTGGTTCCTGTGTATAAGCCTTGCTGCTCGAAGCCACAGTTACCCCGTGTAGAGCAAAGGGTTTTAAAAAATGATCCTGACTGGACCCAAGACAGTTTTACCAGTGTACAACACAGTAAGTTTGCACACCCAAAGCATTTAATACACCAACATTCTCATATACCCTATTTTACCTTGGGTCTTAGGAGCAGATTTACTACAATTTTGAGCAGGGGATTTGACACTTTTGTGGTTTAGCCCCAACACAAAATCTTTTTTGAGATTTACTAAGCCATGCAAATTCATTTTGTGTAGCTTGGCAGGACTTTTCAAATACAAAGTAACACCATGGTGCAAGGGTGTCTGCACTGGCGCTAGGCACCATACAGTGTGCCAGTGCTATGCAACAACAGAAATGTGGCACATCTTAGTAAGATATGGCATATTTTTGTTGTCTTCCTTACATTCAACACAGTGCAGCAACTTTGCTTGTTGCCCGGTGTTGCATAACAAATGAGTAAATATCCACCTTAGTTTTTTTTTCTGGAAGTCAAAGCCCTAGAGTGGGGTAAGGTGGCAGGCTATGCCCGAGAAGACTCGCAGAGTGTTGGATAGGCATTGGATAAAGTCCCACTAAAGTATTTGGTTTAGGCAGTAAATGTTCTAAGCTGGAAAGTTCAAAATGTGAGCCCAGGGAAGTCCTCTTGCTGGCCTGAATCTTTTGGCATCTTCGCCTGGTCAAGCTCTCTACATTTAGACGCAATCACTTTTTTAGAGCCTGTATTCCTCTAATGGGGCAAGGTTGTGAGTTACAGCTGAGAAGGGCTCCACAAGTCTGGGTACCTTCTCCACAAGGTCTTACTGAAACGTAGCAGAAGC
Source organism: Triturus cristatus (assembly GCF_964204655.1). NCBI lineage: Eukaryota > Metazoa > Chordata > Amphibia > Caudata > Salamandridae > Triturus > Triturus cristatus. The sequence continues at coordinate 243,893,989 of NC_140582.1, forward strand.
TCCCAGCAGGATAAACCTGAATCCTGTGACCAGTAGCAACACACCTTTGTCAGATTGACTTGGTAGGTTTGTCCTGGTCCTCAGGAGGTCTTTAGAGCCAAACCATTTTTAAGTCCCAGGATTTTCAGGATATTAGGATGAGTACATTTTGTCACAGCCAGGGTTCCCAGGTCCTTAGGTACAGCAATTGAGCGTCAAGAAACACTCAACCTGAAGCCACTAGCAAGATCCAGGGCAGGGTCAGTTGGACCTGTTCAACTGGGCTCTTGAGGAACAGGGCTTCCTGCAGCTTGTTGTGTTCCTACCGCTTAATTGGAGGCCAGTAAACTGACACTTGGACTTTCTTTGTCCTGGGCACATGTGGGAACAAGTTCAGCCCTTCATGTGTCCTCATGTGTCTCTAACAGCAAGTGCAGCCCTTCTTCAGTTCTTCCACATGTTGAGAGTGTTCTGAAAAGGGTGCTCAACTGGGCCTCATTTATTCCCGACAGTAGCCTGAGGGTGAGGGTGACTCTTGGCCCCTCCTTAAACAATAGAGAAAAGTTCCCTGGTTAAAGTACCAGATTTTTCAGCATTTCCTGTGTGCCCTACTGCAAACACAGTGCCCCTCTATGCCTAAATCAAAGATGGTAAAACACTTTTTCCTGTGTATAGTGCCAGTATGCCCACCCTAGAAGTGTCACCAGGAATATGAACAAGCCTTCCTCTGTGGCAATTCAACATAGTTCTGGGAGCAGCGCCCTAATAATTTGTTTGGAGCCTGTTTGGCAAGGGGAAAACAAAAGGCCTCTCCAGGTGTCAGCTAACCCTTTAATGTGACAGGGGAGGTTTCTTTGAAGTAAATCAAGTTCCTGGGCACTGCCCAAATAGCCATCCTACAAGAGTAATATGAACACCGTCCCACACCTAAGCCTTTGTCTCTTGCTCTAGTAGCAGTTTCACACCTCATCCTGAACAAAGCACTTAGCTTTCTAAGTGCTGCATTTGGGGGCTAATCCAAAGACGCCTCAAGAGGCTTTAAGCATGGAAAAGGTAACTTTTTAAAAGTGCATTTTCCTTAATATGTATTGCAAGTCTGACTTTACCTATGGCTGGGCTTTAATTAAATGTTACAAAGAGTCCAAGAACAGCACAGCATTTGTAGTTGTTTCTTACCGGGTGATATGATTATTCAATGTAATATTATATCCCAATGTATTCCTATGGAACAGCCATCTTTACTACACAGAAAATAGCTTCTGCAAATTTTTCACTACAATTACATGTGCATCATTACATGTGTACATGTCCTTGCCTTATTGGAGGTAATGCATACTTAGAGAGGTGACTACTTAATATTTGAAAGAAAGGTTTATGACCTGCCAAAAGGGTTTATTTTTACAAGTTAAATTGCAGTGTTCAAAATGCTACGGTCAGTTTACAATTGTAGATCTTAAGCTATATTTATACCATCACTGTAGTGGATGGCACAATAGGTGCTGCACTTCACGAGTAACATGTACCTTTCAGGCCCCAGGTACACTTTCAACCATATACCGGGCAATTATAGGTAAATTTAATATGCCATTTAGGAGTATGACTAATTTCAAAATCTTTTAAGGGTTGAAGAATATGGACTGGTGCCTGTTGGCAGTGCACAGACGAAAAGAAAACTGCTGTATCAGTTAACAAATGAAGGGGGTGAGCATGCAAAAAGAAGCATTTTCCTACATTAATATTTTGTTAACTGACTAAGCTATATGTTGCAATGTACTTGAAATAGTATAAAAATAAAACAACAGAATCTAGGTCAGCAGGAGCAGCTGCTCTCTTAATGCACCATGGTATGCAACTGAGGATTACAGATTATGATTTTGGGGACCAAGCATTCCCCTTTGTCTGCAAAGTGTGGAAATATTGCCTTGGTAAATACAAACTGTTTGTTTTCTTAACTTTACCCACAACTGCTGAGGGAAGTTAACCTTGCCAGTAATACTCACACTGGACTGACCTCCTTACTCAGAATGTCTCATCCAACCAGGCAGGACATCCTGTGACTTGGACCGGTCACGTAAGCTACAGTCTCATAATATTTATGACTTTTCTCTTCCAGGTATTCCCCTTTCTTGAGTTAAATGTGCTAATCAATCAAAAATGAGAGTGTGTGATTAAAATAGAATGCACAATTAGTGTATGTTGTTTCTCTTTGGAACATGATTATCAGGTTTGCTTGAATATGTTTGCTGTACTTAATCTAAAGCTGACTGTTCTGTTCTACATCAATATTTATTGATTTCTGAAATGTTTCGAGAAGGTTAATAGCTATGTGTCTTGTTTATTATTTTTGTTCACATGAACACAGTCTTGCAGAATGAAAATAAGTTAAAGGGTGCCAGGCCACTCTCTGCTAATTGATTATACTGAGAGTTTTTAACAACGACTAAGTAATGTTATAAAAGCTGACCACAGGGAGTGAAAGGTTCGAGAGGAACTTTCACAACATGTGACAACGTGACAGTCCATGAAGAATCGCCTTGCCCAATCTAATTGAAGGCTACCTGGGAGGGAGGATTTCCGCCTTCGCTTGCTGAGTTTATCAGCCTAGCTTGCCTTGTACAATGAGAACAGCAGGCTCTGCTATTATATTGAACATAAACATTATTTTTCAAACAGATATGCAGGTATGACCCATTTTGAAAATCAAAATAGGATTTCCAATTTATTTTATGCTAAGTAGCTCTAGTAAATAGAATTAGAGAAATGGGGGGGGGGTAATGTTACAAAATCATAAAGCAAATATGTTAAAGTTTTTTGTGTTGTTTACATATCAAAAAAATGTATCTGCTATCATTCTATTTCTCTTAATCTTGAAAATGTATCCGTTGTTTTCTAGTTTTCTTCAGTGTGCTCTTACTTAATGAAAGAGGGTTTGGGGTTCCATTAACTATTCCTGTAAAGTCTCATGGAAGTGATCTTTACCTGAAACACATCTCACACAAATATTGTTCAGTGGGTTGTGTGGTGATTGCAGTTCAACTAGTTTTCTGTCTCATGTTTCCACATTGACTGATGTAATATTGGGTACCTCCTTTAGCTGAGAAGAGTACTTCCGATTTACTGTAGGGTTGTCAGGTGCTTGACATGAAAGGTTAATACCCATTTTGATTTCTGTTATTTGAATCTCATCTTTGTTGATTCTGCTTGTGGAAAATGGTGCAAGCTTCTGTAGTAAGAGGCTAAATGTAAGGGCACCAGTCCTGTTAGGATATCAAGAAGGCCAACTAATCAGTTGTAAGCAGTCTATTGTCATACAACAGTTGCTGCTGAATTTCAACACCAATAATATCATGGAATACTAGTTTTGAGGACAGAATATTTGTAAGGTTAGGTACAGATAATCTAGAGTTAGGGCCTGATTATGAGTTTGGCAGTCTGTGGACCTCCAAGCCCACAGTGGCACAGCAGTGGCGGTTCGATTGCCATATTATGACTCTGGCAGTCGGACTACAATTGGACCACTGGGACCATGATCCCTGGTAGTGGAGCGGTGGTCTGAAGCCGCAATATGCTTGCTGGTGCCGCAAATTACAAGTTTCCTCACCACCAGCGCTCTCATGGCGGTGCTCATGCCATAAAAATGATGGCAGTGAGGAAACTAAGGGGGCCTCTTGTTGCCTCTGGGCCTGGTGATACATACAGGGGAGCACATGGTGCATGCACACCTTTTCCTGCATGGCATGGATTGAACAGCCCATTCCATGCAGGAATGGGCCTTGACTCTCCCATTGCAGTGCCTTTCTAATAGTCCACGAGGAAACTCGCAATCTGAAGGGCAGCAGGCAGTTGAGTTTGGCGGTGTGGGGGCAGGGCACTGGTATGGTGGCCTTCTCCCCCCACCGGTAAACTCATAATCAGTTTCCTGTCCCCTACAGGTTCATAAAAGGGAACTCCCCAAAACTATTTCATAAGCCAAGACTTCTGTGTGCTGTGATACCTTAGGTTCACAAACTACTAAACCTCATATCAAAGCAAATAATGAGATTGAGGCATGCAACAAGGAGAAAGCCATGCCGAAGACTAAAAAATGCTGAAAACAAAACAAAAAACTAGGACTAGATCTCCCCCAACATAGGAACTGGGACAAAATCAAAACTCCAAATTGGTATTAGTATCCTGATAGCCATTCTTTCCATTCTTTTCAGGATTCTTTAGTACAGTAAAAGGGCAGAAAGAAGTGGATGGACTGAGTATTGGACAAAAGATGAGTATGTCAAGCAGAAAAGTCAATCAGTATGTGAAGCTGAGGTTAGTAAAAAGAAGGAAGAGTAAGGTTTGGACTCAAAGACTTACTTTAAAATAAAAAGAAAATGGCTGGTCTCGAAAGGAACATGCCCACCAAACTACGGATACGTCTGCAGAACAACTTAATGAGGGCCGGATTGAAGATATACTAGCTAGGCTTGAACGTAAGTCAAAGTCAGTAAATGTTTTTATGTGTTTTCTTAAATGAATATGTATCAATAGTGTTTTACTTGAACCATTACTAAAACCTGAGTTGCAAAGCATTTTGCTGTTTTGCACATATTTTTTGTATCTTGCGAGAAGTGCACATTTTGTAAATTAGAATAGTTACATAGGATAGCTTTCAAACACTGCTCCAGGGTCTCATTACTTATAATTGAGATCAACGATGCTTGGGGCAACTTCCGTTACAGTCTGACTACCTGGACATGTTTAGTGCTACTTAGTCACCTGCTTCAACACAAAGAGATGCCATTTTGAGTTGGCGGTCTAGTTTCCTGCTCCGATCTCGGTACTTAATGTGGGTGGAGCCCGGTCCCCTGCCCTTTTTGGGATAGATATTATAAGCTATCCCTAGGATGCTATGAAATGCCTCAACTTGTCGGCTAATGAACCCTGCCATCACTCATTGGACCCTTTTAAACTATCTAGTGGGTGTCCAATGTGCAATCTTACTCTAAAAAATGCTGAGTCAAAGGCCCTTGAAGAGCTACCCAAATCCCAAAGGAATAGCGATCAGATTGTGCAAATTCAAGCAGGACATTTTTGGCATATGTTCCTAATCAACTGCAGATCAGTCCCAAAATATAAATCAGAGTTATTCACCCTTTTAAAAGGCTATAAGCCAGAAGCCCTATTCCTGATGGAACAATGGCTTAAAGACGACTGCTGGCCAGACATAGCTGGAACACTTCCACCCGGCTACTCAATTGCAAGATACAACAAGGCTGATAGGATTGGGGAGGGGGTCGCTATATATATTTTTTTAAAGTTCTTGATTGCAGGTTTGCCTCAGTTATAATTCCAGGCTGCGAAAGCCTCTCATGTTCAATCAAACTCTACACACTTACACATTCTCAGAGTTCCTCGTCTATTGCTCATCAAGGCCAGCCTGAGAATTTGTGCAGGCTGTGCCAGACATTATAGCCTCCAACAATCTTCAAACAGCCAGTTTTATGCTATTAAGCAACCTAAACATTCATCTTGAAGATAAAGCATACACTCAGGCTGCAACTTTTCTGCAGGACCTATAGGCGATTCCGATCTCCCATATGATTACGTCTCCTACGCACACGTGTCATATACTAGACCCAATTTTTACCAACACTTCTAATCTGACAGTCAATGCCCCCCTGCCAGTTTGTTGGATGGATTGCTTTCAGATTCTTTTCTTTTTTCCAAAAACAGGAGAGACAAAAATCCAAGATATCGCAATCTAGGATCTCCTGGCAATGGTCCAAATTGTACTCCATTAGATGGGAAATGGCCTTGCGCAACTCAGCCCCAGAACTGAGCTAAAGAACGATGATGGATTTCAACCAAGATCCTTGACTGGGGGTGAGTGTCTGAAAAGTTTCAACGCTCTGTCCATCATCTTCTTGTGTTTGCTCAGAACTTGATAGAGACATTTCCGCATCCTATGCAGCCTTCACAAAATGGATTAACACTGCTTTAGACATGTTAATACCCTTCAAACAGCAAAAATCCAGGTCATGGGATAAAATTCAGTGGTTCTCGTCAGAGCGAAGAGAATTTAGAAATATTGCAAAAAATGTGAAAAGTAGGGGACCGGCAACTATGATGACAGATTTACAAAAAACTTCTGTAAAATATCGAAGTGCCATCGGTAGAGCTCAGAAGGATGATTTTGCAGACGGGATCAACCAGTCCTCAAATTTCTCAAAGGAAATTTACACCATTCTCAACTCCTCGCTGAAACCCGATACATCAGGAGCAGGCCCACCCCCCATACCCTTGCCAACCACTTTCTTGGGAAAGTCAGGCTCATCTACGATGCTCTATTAGGACCAGTACACCACAATAATAGGATATAAGAAACGCCCACTGTAAATAAAATCAAGGTCGAGCTCTCCACTTTCCCCCAGTTAGGTGTTATTTATTTATTTATAGTGTTTTATGAAGCACGAACATGACCATCACAGTATCAGAGCACTGTAAAAAGAGAGAGCTGAAGAAATAGTTGTGGTACAATTAAAAAACCTTTCACTTATGATCCGCTGTACATTTGATTCTGAGAGCAGGTTCCAAAACTATAGCAAAAACACTGTACAATAGGGTGAGTTAAAGATTCCAAAGATTTCTCTAGTAGTAAGGCTTTAACCTCTTTCATGCAGCCATTTGCAGGCGAGGATGTAGCCTTACGGCTAGAGAGCTCGACTTAAAAACTGGAGAACCTGGTTCGAGTCTCGGCAACGAGGCTCAACATTCTGTGAATCTGGGCAAATCACTTAATCTCCCCGTACCTAACATTGTTTGCTGTTTCTTTGTGTGCTGCATTTTGCAGCACTCATACAAGGAGCAAAAAGTCATCAATGATTGTTTATGTGCAGGAAGGTCTCCCTTCCTGCATAAAAATAATCACCAATGAATGGCAATTAATTGATGATTGTTTACCTTCCTGAACATAAACAACCATTGATGACTTTTGAAGGCTTGGTCTTGAGTGTTATGATTGCTTTATTATAAAACAGCTTTGTTGTAATTAGCCAACACTTGTCTCGTTACAATCATGACTTCATCAGGGCTAGATATCTGTGCAGGTGGCATAGCACGGGAGATTGACATTCCTTCTGACATGTCAACTGCCCACCTAAATCCTTACGTCCAACTGGCGTGATGTCGAGTTTTCAGTTCCACTCAACACAATAACATTTTGTTTTGTCACAGCATAATGTTCATTCGTAGCCTTTAATCTGAGCCAAATGTCCCCCATACAGGTCGGTGTCATCTCACAGCAATTACCAAAAATCATCTGAATCCCAGTAAAGCTTCCGAGTCAATGCACAAAAATTCTCCCATAGTGAGTGTTTTTCAGTGAATTTCTATTCTAATCTTTTTTGTTTCCTAACTATAACGTCCCTGAATTGTTTGGTATTTTCAGATTTTATATATATATATATATATATATATATATATATATATATATATATATATATATATATATATATATCTTTTTTTTTTTTCACTGAAAAAACCATAGGTTTCAGGGGCGTTATAGTTAGTTGGACATTTCACTCGTACAAAACCATAGAAATTCTCATGTTATAGTTAGTTCAGCTAACTATAACTCGCGCCCTCGCAATGCACTGCTGATGACGTCACATATTACATCACTCATGACATGGTCAGTGACATCACTCATGACATCACTGGTGACATCTCAAATGACATCACTGATGACATCAATGATGACATCATCCATGTGATAATTTCATGCATCTTCTCACACCCTAATTTACCTTTTGATACACCCACTCTAAATTACAGACTGCCATTCTCAAAATCATAGACACTCCAACAGCAATAACTACACACCGACTCACTGATTCTTAGGTGAATTTCAAAGGTTTTTTAAATGCTAATTTCTAACTATTATGTACCTGAAACCTATGGTTTTTTCAGTGAATTTCAAAGGTTTTTTAAATGCTAATTTCTAACTATAGCATTCCTGAAACCTATGGTTTTTTTAGTGAATTTCAAAGGTTTTGTAAATGCTAATTTCTAACTACCACGTGCCTGAAACCTATGGTTTTTTAAGTGAATTTCTATGGTTTTTTAAATGCTAGTTTCTAACTATGTCTACAGAGGTAGGACATGTGAAGAAAGAAGAAAAAACGCACAGTAAGAAGCAAAAGAAATGCAGAAAGAAGCAACAGAAGTCCACAAAGACGAACAAAAGTGCAGGAAGAAGCAAGACATGTGCAGAAAGAACCAACAGAGGAGCAGAAAGAGGCCTTGTTGCAAAATCATCCTCTGCCCACAACTTTTTTAGACGGGTACTGGTGGTAACTGACTCTGACTAACCAGGCCTAGAGCCAGTGCTATGCTAAAAGACACTTAGAATACAGTGAAAACACCTACATACACTAGGGAACACGTTGGGGTACCCCTGTGATTAGCATGACCTCCTCTGTAAGGCCCTAGTACATAATAGGGCAGGGGGATTAAAACTACCTCTAAGTCAAAGGTGCAGAAATATGCTACTTTAACTAGTAGTCGTGTTTGCAGAGTGGTGGAGAAAGGGTGCTGGGCGTCCAACCAAAGCTCAGTAATTCTGCTGTGTCGGACTTACAGGAGGTACCAGCAGGGATTCTTGGCCCCCAAACTCCCTCAGGACTAAATTGGACTTCATCCCCCATCCCTGGGCATCCAACCAAAGCTCAGTAATTCTGCTGTGTCGGACTTACAGGAGGTACCAGCAGGGATTCTTGGCCCCCAAACTCCCTCAGGACTAAATTGGACTTCATCCCCCATCCCGTAATCTGTCACGAGGCACGTTTGCAGAGTGGTAGACAAAGGAGTCCATGGCCTCCAAAGACGTCTTAGCATTCCCACTGTGTGGGACTTACTGGAGGTAACAAGAGGGGTAGTTGGCTCCCAAGGACATCCTTGGGGGCCAACTTCCCAAACTATTACCTCCAGTCAGTCCCACATAGCAGCATTGGTAAGTTATCTCCAGTCAGTCCCACACAGCAGCATTGGTAAGAACTCGTACCAGGCCACACCCCCTTTGCCCACCACTCTACCAACGCACTCCCTGGCATGCTCTTGGATGGGGAATGAAGTCCCCTTCACTGCTGGGGGGCCTTGAGGGGCCAACTAGCCTACCTTTTCCCTCCAGTAAGCCACACACACCAGGATTGGTGAGAGGTAGACAAAGGCCATGCCCCCTTTCTCCACCACTCTGCAAACACGCCCCCTGGTGCGTTGTAAGTTGGGGGATTAAGTCCCCTTGAATCCTGAGGGTCCCTGGGGTCCAACTAGCGTACTAGATACCTCCAGTAAGCGCCACAGAGCTGCATTGCAGAGAGGTGTAAAAAGGGGCGTGGCCTGGACCACCTCTCTTCAACGCAGGCCTGTGGCGCTTACTGGAGGCACCTGGTGGGCTAGTTGGCCCCCTGGGGTCCTCAGGATTGAAGGGGGATTAATTACCTAACTTAAAACGTGCCACGGGGCGTGTTTGCACATATGTGACCTCAGGCCCGCCCCCTCCCTTCACCACTGTGCAATCGCGCCTCGTGGCATGTTTTAAGTTAGGGGATTAAGTCCTCTTGAATCCTGAGGGTCCCTGGGGTCCACCTAGCCCACCAGGTACCTCCAGTAAGCACCAAAGAGCTGCATTGCAGAGAGGTGTAAAAAGGGGCGTGGCCTGGACCACCTCTCTGCAACGCAGCCCTGTGGCACTTACTGGAGGTACCTGGTGGGCTAGTTGGCCCCCAGGAGCCCTCAGGATTGAAGGGGAATTAATTCCCTAACTTAAAAAGCGCCACAGGGCGTGTTTGCACATATGTGACCTCAGGCCCCGCCCCCTCCCTTCCCCACTGTGCAAACGCACCCCGTGGCGCCTTTTAAGTTGGGGGAATTAAGTCCCCTTGAATCCTGAGGGTCCCTGGGGTCCACATAGCCCACCAGGTACCTCTCGTAAGCACCACAGAGCTGCGTTGCAGAGAGGTGTAAAAAGGGGCATGGCCTGGACCACCTCTCTGCAACGCAGCCCTGTGGCACTTACTGGAGGTACCTGGTGGGCTATTTGGCCCCCAGGAGCCCTCAGGATTGAAGGGGAATTAATCCCCAAACTTACAATGTGCCAGTGGGTGCATTTGCACAGTGGTGCAGGGAGGGGGCGGGGCCTAACATAAGTGTGCTAACTCATGCCCTGGCGTGTTGCCAATTGGGGGATTAAGTCCTTTTCAATCCTGAGGGTCCCTGGGGGCCAACTAGCCCACCATGTACCTCCAGTAAGCGCTACAGAGCTGTGTTGCAGAGAGGTGGTCTGAGACCACGCCCCTTTTTACACCTCTCTGCAACGCAGCTCTGTGACGCTTAATGGAGGTCCCTGGTGGCCTAGTTGGCCCCCAGGGACCCTCAGGATTCAAGGGGACTTAATCCCCCAATTTAGAACATGCCAGGGGGCATGTTTGCAGAGTGCTGCAGGGAGGGGGTGGGGCCTGATGTAACAAGTTAGCAATCCTGCTGTGTGGGACTTACTGGAGAACATGCCCAGAATCTCATTTCCCCTCTGAGCACAAAACCACGGTGCTCAGACCAATCAAAACGCTGCATTGCAACAATGTGATTGGCTTATGAGAGACTGGGTGCTTCCTTCTTGCTGGTCCAAAAGAAGCCAGTAAGGGGACTAGAGTATGGAAGAGAGGTGTCGGCCGGCAGCTAAGTGATTTTGTTAATTTTTTTTAACAACCCTTTCTCCCTTCCTCTCCTTCACCCCCTTCCCCCTTCCCCGCCCCACTACTATTTCGTGGGAGCAGTCGTGATTTGTAAATTGTCGATCCCTACCCAAGCAGAAGGATGAGATATTCGATTTCTTCACAGACCATCAACCAGATGCTCTGTTTCTATCTGAAACTTAGCCTAACAAAAACTCTGCCCAAGATATTCTTAGCGTCATCCCGCTGGGTTACACTATAGTCAGATGGGATCGCATCTCCCAAAGGGGAGGTAGGATTGCTATTATCTCTGCTGTACTTTTTCAGATGCTGGTATTGTAGTCTGTGAGGCAGCCTTTTTCATCCCTACTATGTTAAGTAATTGTACGCTGGCAGGATTCTTAATTTATCGTCCACTTAGACCAGCCTCTAATTTCATCTCTTCATTAGCAGATATCCTTCCCTCTTATTCATTGCACTGTACCAACTTGTTAGTCACAGGTGACCTTAATCTACATTTTGATGATGAAACATGTCACTTGTCCTCCAACTCTTACTGAGAACTTAGATATCCTTTAGATTTCACCACGTGGTATTGCCTACACCCACCTCTTAGGCCATATGAAAGACTGCCCTTTTCAACTCTATAGTGTTTATAGTAAAGGATCCCATACCCGTCATCTCATCTGACCATTATATCATATCATTTCAGTTTACACTGACCATCTAGTGACCTGCCACAAACGATCTGCAGAATGGGTCAATGAGGATCTATTGCTAAGGAAGAAATCCTGTAATGGGTGGGGAACTTATGCTGTAAGGATTTTAGTGCCAATAGTAAAACCATTGAGGGAATACCATAAGATTTGTACTATGCATTTCTATGCGCAGAAGGTTCAGTCTTCGCGTAACTCCTCAAGAGAATTTTTCACAATTGTCAAATCCGTGCCATCTTTGGAGCGTGTATCTGCACAAAAAATTTCTTCTTTTGAGAGCAGGAATTCGTTTGCCCATTTCTTGTTCGATAAGGTCGCTAAAATCTATGACACCTTCTCTGACACAGCTAGGGAATTTTGATGCCATGAGGCCTTGTATGGTGTTCCAACATCCAAAGGTGGCCTCTCCAGTTTCACTACTTCTTCTTTAGATGAGCTCTAGAATGCTTTTCACCAAGGTAAAATCGGGGTTCCCATTCTACCTGGCCCTACCCAAGTTTTTGGTTCAGCGGTTGGCGACTATTTGCCCAGTCTTTGCAACTTTATTAAAACCTATTTTCCATGGACGTAGTACCTTTGAAATGGAAGCATGCCACTGTCAAGCCACTTCTTAAAACTGAAAAATCATCCTTGGCACCGGCTTTATCGGAAAATTTCAGGTCAATTTAATTGCTCTCTTTTCTCTTGAAAGTTGCCGAGAAGTACGTCAATGCCCAATTGATAAGTTTCATACAGACAAGTTGCTCCATAGGAAGCGTGCTGCCCCTGTATCCTTCAGGGAGAATCTACCTAGTCAGCACCTGCCCTGGGGATGTGACATTCTAGACAGGAATCTTCTCCCGTGCGGTGATCGCAGTGGGAAGACAACTGCATCGTGAAGCATTTGTGCATCGCTGTGTTATTTATATTGACACACCAGTGGATGTTGCAGGTGTCTCTGGACACGGACAGAGGCACAGCCTACGTGGGCATGAACCCACTTTCCGCTGGGAGTAAATGCTGTCCGCCCAGAAGCTCACCATGCGATGCCTCTCTACAAAAACACAGCAACAGGCCGCAAAGACAAGCAATTCACACCCATCGCCTCAAGGAGATGAGGCTGCAGTTGACGTCTCCAGTGTAGCGCTTGCAGCCAAACTGGACTCAGTGCTGGCCGCCATAGAGAAAATTGTTACAGCATTGGAACAGACCAGAACATCCCTTGAATCACAAATTGACAAAGTCACTACAGACTTCACTTTAATGTGCGCTGATCACCATAAGCTGGTGGAGAAAGTTAAAATACATGAACAATCTCTTTCAGAGCGAAAACCTGGTACACAAAGCAACCCTGCATTCCTGCAAGATATCCTAGACTGCATGCATGCATTGGAGGACCAGGTGGAGGACTCTGAAGGGCGCTCCCGCCGCAACAATGTCCATGTGTTGGGCCTTCCGGAGGGAGAGGAGGGACGTACACCAGAACTCTACGTGGAACGTTGACTGAAGGACCTCCTACCTGCTGGGACGCTATCTCCGCATTTTATAGTAGAGCAAGCGCATCATGTGCCAGCTCACAGACCACCTCCTGGAGCCCAACCGAGGCCGTTCCTTTTCAAACTTTTAAATTATAGAGATCATGACGCAGTCTTGTGTGAAACTCGCAAGATCTCCAACCTACAGGTAGGCGGAAATTCAATCATGTTGTTCCCAGACTATACAGCACAAGTGCAGAGGCGGAGAAGTCCCAATACTGATGTGAAGCGCCAGCTGCGTACCCTGGACCTCTCGTACTCCCTACTGTTCCCCGCCAGACTTAGGGTAGTGGCCAACGGTTTAGCCCGCTTTTTTAATACACCTGCAGAGACCTGGGACTGGCTAGAGAGTTCAGGACGGTGGTCGGGGGCACGTCCCTCCAATGCAGATGCGCCCAGGCCTAGCCGCAGGAGATCCCGCCGTCGAGGTAATCGGAAAAAAACAGGCAACACGTCTACAACAATGACAACACCGGACCCAGAACAGAGCCGGATGGAGCGCTGTGGTGCTCTAAGAAGTAGCAGCGACACTGGGGACTCAGACTTATTGTGAGAGCCGCGAAGCAGGCTCCTCTGAGTCTGCCACAGCTAGCGGTTCCTCTACCCTAGACCTGAAGATCTGGATGGCATGCTGTTGCTGGAAGTTACACCGCAGACCGTGGATGAAATCATATGACTGGAAAACCGCTGACAGAACCAGTGCAAGTTGCTACACACGCAAGTAGAGACTCTCCTATAGAAATTGTCTGTATTGTTGACCTCTTCTTGTAACATGATTTTCTACTAACACCTTGACTCACCACATGCACAGGCACTCTAGTCTGGCTGCAGCCACCACTGCGCACGAACAGCGTAAGTGTAAATCAGCACACAAGTTCGGGGCGCGGATGATAGTTCCGCGTCATGGAGGGATAAGTGGTGCTCCAAACCAGATGAGCATCCCACGCCCGCATCAGTCTCTACACTGACATAGTTACAGCCACTGTTGGGCAAGATATGGTTTGGACGAGCCCCACCGGGGCGTTCGCCCTCAGTGTTAGCAAAGTTTGAGTTTATGTTTTATGTTTCAGTTTCTCGCAGCCAGCCCGAACCCCCCATATATAATCCATCTTTCTAGCTCTGTTGCTCATCCCATCTCACTTGGACCGAAACACTAATCTGACATGACACAGGTACAAGTGATTACATGGAACATACATGGCATGCATACACCTGCACAACGCTATTCCATCTTCTCGTACTTACAGTGCCGTAGGGCAGGAGTACCGATGCTCCAAGAAACACACATGTCAAAGGTTGAACTGGAGCACTTGCATAGGAGGTGGAGGGGCCAAGTGTTTGGCACTACATATTCGGGGCATGCGCGAGGCGCACTGATATGGGTCAGAGCGGGAATCCTGTTTGTTAGCAAGGAAAACGTAAGCGATGCAGACGGAAGGTACACGTTTGTGAAAGGGCACTTGAATGGCCAGGAGATACTCTGGGCTCCCTTTACACTCCCAACTCGGATCACGCCTCCTATCTCCACATATCTGAAGTAGCAGCCTGATGGAGTGAGATCCCCTGGCTACTGGGGGGGGTATCTGAACTCAGTATTGAGTGGGGACTTAGATAGATCGTACCCGACCCTTAACAGAACCCTCTTGGAATCCAACGCGCTGGCCCTCTCTGGTTGGCTGACACACTGGGTCCTACGCGATGTGTGGTGACTCTTAAAGCCCACCGCCCGCATATACTCTCATTACTCAGCAGTACACAGATTACATGTGTACCTTGACCGGCTGGTAGCCTCGCCAGCATTGCTACCATTGGTCCAGCATGCGGAGTATTTAGGGCGGACCCATTCTGATCACAATCCCTTATTGCTACAGCTGTGTTGGGAGCCACATCATCCCCCGGTCCCCACGTGGTGCCTGCAGCCTCAGGCCCTGGAAGACCCGACATTTCGGTCGTCACTGGGGACAGTGATTTTAACATACTTCGACCTGAATGAGGGAACAGCCAGTGATGCGCTTGTCGAATGGGAAGCGTTCAAGATATCCATCAGAGGCCACTGCCTGCGGGCCAGGTGGAATATACACAAACAACTGTCTGACTCCCTTGCGCGGATTGAGACCCAACTGTTACACTTTGAATTTGAAGGCGAGGGGGTGGGCCGGGACTCGCGTCATCTGGAGGCATTGCGTTCGGAACACGCGGAATTAATGGAGCAACTCCGGTGTCACAATTACACTGCACACACAGCCCGTACCCATACTGCGGAGGACAGAGCAGGCAGGCTACTAGCCTGGTTGATCTGGCAGGAATACACTCATGCCCCAATATGGTCGGTCTGTTCTCCCACAGGTCAGCTATTAGTCACGCAGCGTGACATACACGCTGCCCTAATACAACACTATACACACCTCTACCAATCCCGATATAGCTGTGATGAGCGAGACCTGGCGAGTTTCCTAGACTGCTTGCAGCTTCCCACAGTGACAGGGGAGCATAGTGAAATGCTGACCGAGCAGATATCGCTGGACAAGATTGGGCAGCTATTCAGTCCCTGGCATCTGGAAAAGCCCCGGGACCCGATGGGCTGCCGTCAGAATACTACAAGGCCTACCGGGTCTCGCTGGAGCAATGCCTCGGTACAATTCTCGCCGAGGCCCTAGATGCACAGCAGCTCCCTCCCTCTATGCGTGAGGTGCATCTGGTTTCGTTGCTAAAGCCGGGTAAGGATCCGGAGGAAATGGGCTCTTACCGACCCCTGGCTCTGCTCAACACTGACTATAAAGTCTTTGCGAAGGTGTTGGCAGACAGGCTGGCACAGGCAGTTCTGAGATTGGTCCATGCGGACCAAAATGGCTTTGTGCCGGCACGTAGCACTTTATTCAATTTGCGCCGGTTCTTCCGAGTTTTATAGAGAAAGTCCATACCAACCCACGGGGTGGAGATTTCTTCAGGGTACTTAGCCTACGTGAATGCAAATGGATACATCTCTTTGACACGGTAGCAAAAGGACTGAGTGAGTACGAGGAAATCACCACACAGGTCTCACTACTTAGTAATGGTTGACTGACCATATACTCTGTGAATCACATTGAAGGTTGACATGTGCCTGACCTATACTGATTCTATGTAGCATGGTTACACTTTCTTCACTTTGGACACCCTGTACATGTACTTCTTCGGCAGGGTTAAATACTGTAACCATCAGTGGACATATTTCATTACTTACCTGGACATGCATCTAATTCAGTGGGGCTCCACTGTTATGTCAGGCTGTATACTGACCGTATACTCTGTGCATCACATTGAAATTTAACACATGCCTGACATATACTCATTCTATGTATTATATTTACTCTTTCTTTTCTTTGGACACCCTATACATGTGCTTCTTCGGCAGGGTTCAATACTGTATTTTCTTTAAAACCATCAGTGGACAGATTTCATTACTTACCTGGACATGTATCGAATTCAGTGGGGCTCCACTGTTTTAACACTGTACATTAATGCCAGGCTGTAAATACGTTGCACACTAATTGTATGTTTATAACCGCATTCTGAGTAAAGATTATTGAGAATGTGTAGTATGTACTTGGATACTTTCACCATTATAATTACTCTCATTGTAACAGTGTATGTCTGTATATAATAGTTTTTTAAATGTTTTGATAACTGTCCTTGGCAGCACATTGAATATTGACGACCCAACTGCATCGAACCCCAGGCCTGTTACACATATAAAGGGCCATTTAGTTGCACCTCTAATTCAATGGGCCTTGTAATTAGGACAACTTTTAGACCACTGATGGAGCGCAAAAACCTTGGTAACAGGGAAAACAAACCTGTACCAGTATCCTCCCTGCGTCACAGACCCGACCTCACACTAACTCATTCACACCTGCAGTCATTGGTGGGGCCCATAACACCAACACACACACTAACCATTCACCGGTCTGCACACAGTTGGAGGGATGAGCGGTTCAAGCGCTCGACATGTGAGGGGAATACCTTATAACCTATAGGGAAATAAAAGTTAATTTACAAAATATACATCAATATCCCTTCCACCTACAGATCTCAATCCTCAACATCAAGGCACTCCTCCCACGTGGTCAATGGACCAAATAGTTGGATTGGTTGATGGTGATCTAGAACCAGCTAAAACACATTTTAAGATTGTAGATCTTACACTTCTCAATAAACCACAAACTCATTCTTTGTTAATCAATATCTGTTTATCTAAAATTTCTTAGCAAAGTAAAATTTTCGTTTGGAGTGTTTATATCAAATTTCAATTAAATCGCACAACATTATATTTACCTATTCTGTCTATCTGGAGTCCTCTAAGTCTGTCGTCATTCGTCAAAGCAGATTAATGTTCAAGTTCTGTGCTCAGCACGCCACAGTCTCAAAGATCGGGAAAGACCAGAGACGTGCAAGCATCTGTCAATGCCCATAGAATTAGGAAAAGTTCGTAGTCATCGGGTAATTGGGCAGCATGCGGACCATTTAAGATTCAGGAGAGCAGCAGTCACCCTAAGTAGTAGAGTTCGCGTAGCGTCGTGGTCATCGTCAGTAGGGTAGGTAGTAGTGAAGTAGAGTAAGGTTCCCTCTCTATTCTACCATGTACTTTTATAACACAATCACAGTAAAAGTTACATTTTGATAATTTCGTACAGTCGTGATTGGTTGGTTGAGATCGTCCGATGGGGTTTAGCACAGTTTGAGGGGTGAGGTCACAGTTCAGTCCATTCCGGTTTCTTTTGTAAACGTCCATTGTCCTGTCACTTGGCTGTTATCCCACCGTGGCCTTGCCTTAGTCCAGTGGGTTACGGGTCATGCAGAGGCTGCAGTCATCTTTGTCGCACATGCGCTGTTCGCTCCGCGCCTCATGGGACCATGGCCACATCGTCGTGTCGCGTCGGCGGCCATTTTATAATTTAGGCCCAAACGCCAACTTAAGCGAAACAAACACAAAAGAGTAATTAATGCATAGAAATAATAAATCTAATGTTAACCCCTTACTAATCCCTCTATGTGCTTGTATTTATCTAGCGTATAGCAACATTTAAAGCGTTTATATTCACCCTTTACGTTGTCTTCTCCGGCAACATTACAGAGACATCACAAAAGGAACATATGCCATGCAATGTTCTACTTATTACATATACTACTGTTAGTATGCGTACGGATTTTAGTCATAAAGGTTATTTAGCCATGCAAAATGCAAATCCCACGTATATTTGGTATATTAATAATGTTGATTAATAAAACATGCAAAACTCATTTAATAAAATATTATAGTTAATAGATTATTCAATTGGGGCCATATGTAGGTAAAACGTGTTTTGCGATTCTCTAATTGCAATTTTTAGGGAATTGCAATTAGAGAATTGCAAATGAAAATGTAGGTAGGGTTAGCAAAATATTTTGCGATTCCCACCTATTCCTTATTTGCGAATCCCAAGTTGAGATTCGCAAATAAGGAATACCTTGCCATTCATTCCTATGGGCTAGAAGGCCCATAGGAATGAATAGGAAGACATTCTCAATTTGCGATTCTCAATTAGAGAATCGCAAATTGAGAATGCAAATTCAAGGTTGCAAGGGTGTCAATAGGACACCCTTTTGCACCCCTGAAATAAACATGTGTGCACATGTGGCGCACATACATGCGCTAAGGGCATGTATGTGCGCCACATGGCACTTTGAAAAATGCAAAAAAGTGAATTTTTCAAGGAAATCGCTAATTACCACCAACTTGAGGTTGGTGGTAATGTGCGATTCCTTAACCCAAAATTGCACAACCTGGGTGCTTCCTACATTGCATTTAAGGAATCGCAATTTGGGATTCCTTAAATGCATTAGCAAAATAAGGACTCGCAAATTTTGCGATTCCTTATTTTGCGTGTGGGTTTTTGTGTGCTACATAGCACACTGCCCAAATTGCGATCGCAAATGCCGAAATTCAGCGAATTTCAGCATTTGCGATCGCAATTTGCCTTCCTACATATGGCCCTTAGTGATTTCATGCAGTATAGGGGGGGTATACAACATTTTGTAATACCCGCTCCATCACCACCTTAAGTCTTCCGCTCTGACAATTGCTGACTTTTGGAATTAGACTCTAAAAGGAGTCTTTTTTCCATGGCAGCAAGCCGTTACCCGCAGCTAACGCGGATGCAACGTAACGCGGATGCAGCGTCACCGCGTTCGCGTTTGCTTTTAACTCACCCGCGGTCCTGACACCAGCTGGTGACTACCACGATGGAGGAAGGAATCGGCCACGGTACTCGGAGGTAAATGGCGAATCTCAGATGTACCTAATTTCTAAACTATAGCTCCACAAGGATGAACCTCTAACCAGGTTTCCCCTTTATTTTAGCTAAATGATTGAGCTTCGGTTAAACTGAATCTTCAGTCCCCGATACATTGAACAGTTGAAAGTAATTTTCATTTACATCATTATATCATTGCAGGTAAGTTATGAGGCCCTGTCAGTCTTTTGATTCAATTTCACTGAGCGTACATTGGCATTGTAATATATTATGGTTAATCTTATTTGACAATATAGGAATCTTTGCCCCTAAACCTACACGGAATGCTTGGGCGCCATGCCACAATACCAAGGCAGGTGAGTGCTTTTAGATTAAATCCGATTTTTTACCTGGCCTCCTAATTAAGTTTAGTCCTGATGTGCACTTCCTCACGCCCCTTATCCAGGTGGCTGTGCTGGACTCGACTCATACCCACAGCCCCCTGAGGTAGGTGACTTAACATGGGCATGTTGCTTTATGGTAGTTAATATATCAAGGCAAAATAGTTAAACTGGCCATCTATATTGTAGGGTTGCCCCGCATCCCCTGTCCTGAGAAAGATCCGTGTGGCTTAGGTTGAAGTTTCCCCTTTTGTCATCAAGTCAGATCAAAACGTCAACGATACCCCCCATTAGCCTAGGACCTCTATCCCCTGTCTCCCTTTCTTTTGACTATTACAGGAGATACAATCCCTTACACTCTGTCAATTATGTGAACTGAGTATATACATATCTTGTTTTGTTTGGCCAGGCCATGAAGACTGTGTATTTGGTTGCAGTCCTATGTACAATTTTGTAAATATATGCCCCCTAATCTTTCTTTGGGAACTCCTATCCCCCTTGAATTTCCTTCCAAACTCCTTACACTTGAGCACTCCCCCCTGCACGTTCCATCTAGAGCAACCCTTTTTATCTACTCGCCTTTTGACTTGGCTTTCTCATGTTCTTTCTGAATTTATTGGTCAATTGAATATAATAAACACATGCCCACCTTGTTTGAAATCAATAGATTGTTGCACATCCTATATCTTTATATGAAAATGTGTTCATGCTACTGCGAGTGGACTATTTAGCTGCTCTAACAAAAGTTGAATGATTATTACAATAAGTGTTTATCCTCAAAGGATCGGTCCAGGACCATTGTTTTTCGTGCTTTTCATGCTGGTTCTTCCGAGTAGCCACTTATGCAGTGGAGGGATGGCCCAGGGCAGGCTGCCTTGTGTTGGACCTAGAGAACACCTTCGACTCCCTCGAGTGGCCTTATGTGTTTGCGGTGCTCGAGAAATTCGTCCTTGGCCAAGCATTCATTCAGCTAGTGCGTCTTCTCTATACTGACCCCATCGGGAGAGTCAAGCTAGGCCCCTACATTGCAGACTCTCTCCCTGTGCAGAGAGGCACATGCCAGGGGTGCCCCATGTCCCCGCTTCTATTCGCGCTCGCAATGTAGCCGTTAGCGGAAGTGCTGAGCACCCAGTTGGATGATGGTGTGCACCTGGGAGATGCTACTCATCAGGTGTCGCTCTATGCGGACAACCTCCTCATTTATATCAGAGATATTGATCGCGTCCCCGCCCAGTTAGCCCAGTTGCTAGAGGACTTTGCTGCACTTTCCGGATTGAAAGTAAAGGTGGGTAAATCTTGCCTCCACCCCTTCAATAAAGGGCTTTGTGATCCGGGTCTTACCATAGGTGACACCCTGGTGCAGTGGGCACCCGATACGTTTCGTTATCTGGGAATCCAGGTTTACCACCAATCGCAGGACCTTTTTGATGGGAATCTCGGTAGAGCGGTGACATTCATTAAGTCACAGATGCGATCCTGGAGCACGCTGCCATTGGCTGTGACGGGCAGGATAGCACTCGCCAAAATGGTGATCCTCCCACGGCTCCTATACTATTTCATGAATTTGCCTCTGTATGTCTCGGCTTCCTTTTTTTCCTACCTTTGAGAGGCAACTCAGAGATTTTATCTGGGGCAATGCTAGGCAGAGGATGACATTAAAAAAGCTGTATCTGCCCACGGACCTAGGTGGACTGGCAGCTCCTTGTTCTGAACATTACTACCTAGCCTCTCATCTGTAGTGGATTGGGTGGTGGCTGTCTGACCGACACTGCGTGGACACAGCAACTACACAATCGCCCTACCCTTGGAGCATATAGTCTGGCTCTTCCACCCGGGGGCGCAACCACGGCCACCAGAACCTCTGCTACTCATGGTAGCCTATAGCTGCTTCCGTAGGAGCTTCTTTCTGGCGTGCAGCCTAATCCTTTAAGCGCTAGTAATAGCCCTAGTGGGCACTCCCAGCGGGCAATCAGTACTGACAGCACTCACACTTAGGGAATGGCATGACAAAGGCATCCACATCCTTGGGGACCTATACCATGAAAGGACACCTACGCCCTACAAAATGCTCGTGGACGAGGAGGGGCTGCCGCCGGGGCAGTTTCTCACTCACCGCACGCTAGTGGCCTCATTCACAGCAAAATGGAGGGATGTCACTGTAGAGCCACAAACACATCTTACCATGCAGTACTTGCACGTCATGGGACATGGCAGACATTTCACACGCTAATTTGCAGCATCACAGCGAACTCATGCGGCATTGAGCCTTGCTACGCTCCACCACAAGTGGGAGCAAGACCTAGGTGGCCAGCTCACGGACAAGGAATGGGCCCTGGTGCTTGAGAGCCCCACACTCATCCCCAGGAACATGCGCTTTAGGCAGATCCAGCTTCACATAATTCACAGAGCATACATCACGCCTGCGAAAATTAATCAATACTATAGTTGTGGGGATGCCACATGCCCGAGGTGCACTGAGACAGGAGCCGATTTACTGCATATGTTTTGGGCTTGCCCCAGGGTGGGTGCATACTGGAGGGAAGTGACCACCCTGCTACATGCATGTACAGACTGGGAGCTACCTTTCACTTGGCCTACACATTTACTGCACACATTTCGTATAGCCCCCAACACGAAGGTCACGTCCAGATTTATAGATCTGGGACTGATAGTGGCAAAACGACTGATTAGTAAAAGATAAAAAGCGCTAGACCCTCCCCACATACAACCTTGGCTACACTCTATGCTCGCATGGGCCAAAGCGGAAAGCCTCGCTATTAAGCGTGAAGAGACCCTGGGGTTGAGTAAGGTCCCCATTGCCACATACTGGGACACTATCTACCTCGCATTGCAATGTAGTCTAGACACACCACCCAAAGACCTCTTGGATACGCAAGCCTCAGGCAGCAAACAGCCTCACAGGCAGCAGTAGTGTACATGCCGCGTCACTCTCTTACTGACAGCAATAAGCCTCCTGTGACACTCAGCAGGCACACATTCTAGTGCTAGGGTAGCAACTGGACGCGGTTAGGCACATGAGTTGTGGGTTATACTGCCCATGGAGGCATAGGAGGGGCTGGGGGCTGCATGTTTGGTTGCATACGTTGTGCATTCCTCTTCTTTCTTTTCCCTTTTCCCCCATTTTTTGTGTGCACAGTTCTAAGTTTCAGTTGACTAACTGTGAATCTGCTATTGGCACTCAGTCGCAAATGAACGCCAGCGTTCCTGCTGGGCCTATGGGACAATGCACTCAAATGCGTGCGGCAATGGACATTCGCCAGCATCCATGCCTTAGAAGACACTCACTATGGTGCTGTTACCATGTCTCCTTGCCCTCATTCCCTATCTGTCTTTTCTTTCTTCACCTGATTGCTAGAGCAAAATCGCATATGTATCTGTCAGCCAGATTCTTGACAATTTTGTACACCGCCCTGAGCATGAACTGTGAATATGCTGTGCCTCGTATGCCAATTGTAATGCCCAACAGCGTTTGCTTTTCTAAGTATTGTACTGTACTAATCACAAAAACAATAAAACAGATTCACAAAACAAAATACAGACAAGTTGCTCCATGAGACTCAATCAGGCTTTCGCGCCCAGTACAGCACAGAGTCAGCCTTATTGCTGGCTTTTGAGCCTCTTAGACTCTGTGCTGACCGGGGTCAAACAGCGCCACTGACAATACTGGGCCTTATCGGAGCATTTGATACCATATCCCTTGGTATTCTGTTAGAACGGCTATGGAATTGCTGTGTCAGGTGCATAGCGTTGAGGTGGCTGGCCTCCTTCCTCCAGAACCACACCTTTCAGGTAGTTCAAAGCCCTTTCAAATCGGAAGTGCTGCTTCTGTTGCAGAGGGTGCCTAAAGGGCTCTATGTTGAGCCCTACTTTGTTTCTTTTTCTACGTGTGCACCCTGGCAGACGTCATTGAGCCACACAATGTTGCCATTGCGTCTTATGCCGATGACCTGCAGCTCATTGTCACTTGCTCCGAGGAGGGTGGTGCTGTAATTCAGTTTAGATCCTGCCTGGTGGAACATGTGGAGTGGATGAGCAACAGGTGCCTCAAGCTCAGTGCCGATAAAAAACTGGTACTCATTGTTGGTAAACAACCCTCAGTTTGGTTATCAGCCTTGTGGCCGATGCATTTGGTTCTACCCCAGCCCACAAACCAGAAGTGATAAATCTAGGAATTTGGTTTGGCACCAATCTAGCCAAATATCCTGCTTGGTTGGGAAATGTTTTAGCTCTCTCTAAACTCTTGCTAAATTATTGGCCTCCTCACCATAGTGGCCAGGAAAACAATAGTCCAGTCTCCGATTATTATAAGACTGGACGATTGTAACATACTCTATATCAGAGCCACACAAGGCAGACTACAAAAACTGCAGAGCCACACAAGGCAGACTACAAAAACTGCAGAGAGTGCAAAATACAGCAGCACGTATATTGCTGAATCTCCCAAGACGTGAGTCCTCTGGCCTCGCTCTTGGCAAATTACACTGGCTGCCACTCAGTAAAAGATATCCTTTTAAGCCACGTGCCTCAGCCATAAAATCTTTAATGGTAAAGCTTCCCGGTATCTCTCCCCCCTAGTGAAACCCTACCAATCCAGTCAAGGGCACCGCGTTGACTGCAGTCGCCATTATGAAAAGAACTCGTATGGGTGGATGCTCCTTTGGTTTCTGAGCCTCCAAGCTGTGAAACACTCTGCCCTTCACCTGAGACAAGACACTTTAGAAACAAGTGTCAGGACGAATCTTAAAAACTGGTTGGTCAGGTTGATCAAAGTTGGTACTGCTAAAAACTGCAGCTTGGCCTTTTCTTGCTCCCGGCTCAGTCCGAGTTTCCATCTTGCTAAGACTGTTATGTTATACACCAATTGTTATTGATTTCTGAAGTGTTTCTAGAAGATTGCTAACTATGTTCCTCGTTTTTTGTCATTATGCAACTCACAGAATGAAAATAAGTTAAAAGGAGCCAGGGGAATCTCTGCTAATCGTTTATTTTGAGAGGGTTCAACAACGATTTAATATTGCTATTAGAGCTGAGCACAGTGAGAGAAGAGTTAAAAAGGAACCTGCATACCAGCTGACAAAGGGAGCGGCAGAATCGCAATAGAATAGCATTACACACACTGGGGCAGATTTACGAGAAAGTGACTAAGTGCATTCTGCAAGCCATTTGGTTGCGCCACTTTGAGTCACTTTCAGAACACTGCAATACAACATATTTACAATGATATGTCGTATTCCTGTGCTCTCCCCTGCGCTGATGCACAAACAGCTGCCATGCTCCGGCGCAGGCACCCTTGCACCATAGTGCAAGGATGCCTGCGCCACAGGGAGATTGTTTTCGTGCAGGAAGGGGCACCTTCCTGCATGAAAACAATCACTACAGGCACTTTCCTCTTTCAATGCGTGCTGTAGAATGCAGCAT
Source organism: Triturus cristatus (assembly GCF_964204655.1). Taxonomy (NCBI): domain Eukaryota; kingdom Metazoa; phylum Chordata; class Amphibia; order Caudata; family Salamandridae; genus Triturus; species Triturus cristatus. Next base: position 243,918,995 of record NC_140582.1, read on the forward strand.
GCATTGAAAGAGGAAAAAACAAGGAGAAATGAAACCGTATGAAAACATTTCTCTTCGTTGCGCCTCCCTACGCCTCCCCTGGGGAGGCTTAGCATTCACACGCATCTCCAGATTTACGATTTCTCGTAAATCTGGAAATGTGTCTGGTTCCGTGGGTGTTGCATGGAAATACCCACAGCAACACCCATGGAACGCGCCTTTCACGCAAAGTGCTGCATGTAAAGGGGCCGTATTTACAAGGACATGAAAAGCCACGCAGGGTGGCTTTTCCTGTCCTTGTAAATATGGAGCATTAAAATACGCCACCAGTACATCACAAAAAGTGACGCACTGGTGGCACAGGGGGCTTGTAAATCTGCCCCATTAATTGAAGGCTACAGGGAAACAAGGCATTCAGCCTTCACTTGCTTAGCTTATCAGCACAGCTGACTGATATGATACCAAAGGTATATATGTATGAACCATCTTTGAAACTTAAAATAGTCTTTCTTTTTTTCTTTTATACTAAGAGTAGGTTTACTGAATTAAAGTAGAGAAATGAGAGTAGGATTGTTATAAAATCATACAGGAAATATACTGGAGTTTTTCTCGTTATCATTCTTTTTAACAAACATTGCACCTGCGCCCTCTGGCCTGGCTGTTGACGAACTACAGTGGCTGCAGCTGACTAAAAGAATATCCTTTTGAGCCATGTGCCTCTGCCATAAAATCTTTAATGGCAAAGGTCCCCAGTACTGTGTCAACGTCTACATGGCACCCCTCCTGGCCATCGTCAGAAACCACGGACTCTTGCTTGGATATTCAGTGAAAAGTGGTCTAGAATTCAGAACCCTGTTTTCTAGAGTTACCTAGAAAGCGTAGGAGTACTGATTTTTGGGAACAATGCCTCCCCGTGGAACAACACCTGGTGGCTCTCAAAACTCAGACCTTCTCCCACACCAAAAGATCACGCCCCCAACCTCGGTATCATCCTAGACAGCAAATTAACCATGAAATGTCAGATCAACACAGTCTCCTCTACCTGCTTCCACACCTTCCCCATGTTCCGAAGGATCTTCAGATGGCTTCCTGTCAGCACCAGGAAAACCATCACTCACGCTCCAGTCACCAGCCGGAGGGTCTACGGCAATGTGATCTATGCAGGAATCACCACCCTACTAAGGAAGAGACTCCAGATGGTATTCAGACAAAATATCGCCAAAAAATCGCCAAACCAAAATATTGTGTCCAAAATATCATGATATGGGAATATCTTCAGCAAGAAAATTGTTGTCAAGAATATTGATTTTAAGGTAAGTAATATTGATTATTAAAATATTCAAGGCATTCATTTCATAATAAATCTATAAGATGTAATTTTTTTCATTTTTTTTAAACATAGCTGTTACATTTTTAGTATTTATTAAATTGAAATGTATGGGTTTTTTTGTGCCGTAGCGGCTTGTGGGTTTATAGGGGTATAGGGTGGAAGGTAATTTAATTATAATACATTATTGAATATTTGGTATTTAATATTATTTATTTAATTGATGTTTAATTATGTTAATAGTGCTATTATTATTTTTTTATGGAAATTTTATTTGCAGGTTATGTGGTTATGGGGGTAAAGGGTGCGAAGTAATTTATTTTAAAGTAATTAATAATTCATTGTTAATTAATAATAATTGATAATCAATGATGTTTATTGGGTAATTTGTATTTTGTTTAGGTGCAGGTTGTGGGGTTTATAGGGGTAAAGGGTGGGAAATAAATAATTAAAGTTAATTAATAATTAGTTGTTAAATACTATTAATTATTTTATTGACGATTTTTTCAAATGTGTAATTAATTTTTTTAAAGTGTAATTTTAGGTGTGGGTTGTGGAGTTTATAGGGGTAAAGGTTGGGAAGTTAATTAATTTTAATAAATTAATATTTAGGGGCTGATTGTGGTCTCAGTTGGCTAGCAACCGATGGCTTGCTGTTTGCGATCTGATCAACTTGTGCCTTGGCGTTCCGCCCACCGCATTATGATGTGGCGGTCAGAGGCAGCATGCGGAGGGCCCAACTGCTGCTCTTCCGATGGGTTCCAGGAGCCTGTCGCCCCAATGGTTGATATGTTGTCCCTGCCATAAGGGCGGTGCCTTCTCAGGCAGAATCCCCCATCCCTCTATGGCCTCTGCTAAGAGTTATGGGTGCCACCTGTGGTGTGCCCCTAACCATCCGTGCACCTTGTGGCAGGCACCATGTGGTGTCTGCCACACGGGGCTTGGATGTTTGCAAACATCCATTTTCCAAATGCGGGTTGTTCAGTGGCCATTTTATGCCCACTGCACAAGCCGCATTAGGTAAAGGGATGTTTATGACTGCCTCATAGGTGGTCGCATCCAAATTTATTGGATGGAACCGCCGACTGCTTGTGGGTCAGTTTCCATTTCACCACGATGCAAGTAGGACGGTCGTCTGACTTGCATCATAATTAGGTCCAAATTCTAAATTAATAATATTTGTGTAATTGATAATGAATTATGTTGATTGTGAATTTATTATTTACATTTTAGATGTGAGTTGTTTTTTTTTTTTTAGAGGTATGGGTCCGAGTAAATTAATTTTGAGCAATCAATTAAATTTGTACTTCATCTTAATTATGAAATTGATATTTAATTATGTTAATTGTGTAAATAGTTTTGTGTTAAATTGTATGCGTGCATTGTGTGTTTTATGTGGTTATATTGTGGGAAGTAAATTAATTATAATTATTTACTAATTTATATTTCATTAATGAGAATTAGTTTGTTGATAGCTATTTATATTTTCAGATTAGGATCAAGTGGCGGTAGCAATATAGACCATGCTGTCAGTATAGAGATAAACTATAGTTTATCATCATCATAGTTCGATAAAACCTAAAACAAGCCGTGTGTTCATCATAAATACAGAAGAGCTGCTTCTCAATATGTGAAAGACAGAGCAGTAGGACCTCACTTGCTAAAACCTAGTTAAACATTTAATAACATAATAATCAATAAATGTCATATGGGACCGTGACTAGATGTTCAACTTTTAAATATTATTCAAATTTTGTTCTCTTTTCTTAAACGGGACTTAGCCCATCGTAAAGTGGTATAGAGCTTAAATGCTCTAGTTTATTTCTATACTGACAGCATTGTTCCTATATTAAATGTTCAAGTCGGACGTTTGGACTGCAGTTGCCGCTGTTGCAATTCCCCGTACCAAATAGGGGATTTTGGAATTTACATTGCATCTTCACAATTCTGTTGCTAAACTATCCGTTCACTCATTTGATACCTTTTACACATCTCTTAACCCCCGAGCACGTTCTTCGTCTGCTCTTTTGAGCTTCTTTTGCTGAGATCTTCTTTGGTTCTTTCCCCTTTTTTATCAGTTATGGGTGCTTTATGCAAACTCTTTGGACATGGAGTTAGCGTTACTTCTATCATGCACTTTTTGTACTTTTGGGTCTTTTCACAGTGCTTATTTTTCTTTGTAGCTGGTTATAAAAACGCCAGTTCCAATTTCTTAAACAATGTTGAGATAAACATTATACAAATGACATACAAATGACATCTACTATGTAATGATTAGTGCTGGACTGCATATTTCTATCAACCGCCTTGAAAAAGTCATCTGCACGACGACACACATGTCGGCTGTCTGCATCTACGTTACACACTTCGCGTCAACACAATCAAGATTTTTCTTGTTTACTGAATTTGAACTGTTTTATGATTTGTTGTACATATTGCATGGTGCTATGTTTATTAAAACCAACTGACAACAGGGTTGGTTGTTAAACTAATGTGTTGCTGTGCTCTGCATTATATGTTTTAGCTATTTATATTAATAGTGTAAATATTTTGCTTTTTAAAGTTAGGTTTTAGGTGCAGGTTGCGGGTTTTGTGGCGCTATAAGGTGGGAAGTAACTAGATTTAATTTATATAATACATTTTTCTGTTACTAAATCAGTTCGAATCAAAATATTTATGTGTATGAAAATTATGTTTGTATTTTAATTATAATAATATTTGTGATTTGTATTTAACATTGTTATACATTTTTATTATTATTAATTTTTAATATTAAATATATTTGTAGTTTTTTTGTACATATTTATATTTTTCTTTACTTTCTTTGTTTTTGAAATAATTGTATTTTGTTTCAAGATATGTAGTTTGTTTTTATTGTTGCTCTGACTAGAATGGGAATAGTAGATTTTACCCCTCCGCAATCCAACACTTTCCCTACTGTTGTACTGACAGGATTGGGATAGTAAATGATACCCCTCTTCAATCCAACAATTTGCCTGCTGTTGTACTGACTGCAGTGGGAATTGTACATTTTACTCCTCCGCAATCCAACACTTTCCCAACTGCAGTATTGACTGAGTGGGAATAGTAAATGTTACCCCTCCATAATCCAACACTTTCTCTACTGTTGCACTCATTGGAATGGGAATAGTAAATGTTACCAATCCGCTATCCAACACTGTTGCACTGTTGTATTTACTAGAGGGAAATTTGTAAATTTTACCCAGTTTTAATATTTTTGTGTTGCGTGAAGTGGGAGTAGTATATTTTAAATAATATTTAGTATAATAGTTTGTGTAGTTATGTATAAATTGTAGTGGGAATAGTATATGTATTAAATGTTATATTAGGAATTTATTTCATATTGTTATAATGTATATTATTATATGTTTGTCTATTTAAAATTATAAAATGCATATTTAAAATGTTTTTAATATAATATGTAGATTTTACTACATATTAAGTTGGTTACTTTTTTTAAATTAGAATGGTTTGTTTTTTAAAGATTTCATGTTATTGGTATATGTGTGTGTGTGTTTGTGTGCGTGTATAGATATATATATCTGTGTATATATATATATATATATATATATATATATATATATATATATATATATATATTATCTACTGGCGGTCGCCAGTAGATAGTTATAGTTAGGACCAAGTTCCCATAGGAAATCTGAAAATTCTATTTTAAATAACTTTGGCGCCGGTTGACTCATCTTCATGAAATTTTCAAAACTAATGGGGCGCTCCGCCCAGCTCCTACCCTGAAAGTCTCGGGGTGATTCGTCAAGCGGAAGCTGAGAAAAAAGGGGGTCCCAAAACGCGTTTTCCCCATGCATTTTCCCATAGGACCTTTAGTTGAAGGTACAGCCCGAACGGCTGAACAGAATTACTTGAAATTTGGCAAAGAGGTAGTCCTCAGATCAGGCATGTGCCTTTTGCTTAAATGGTGTAAATCCGTTCAGTAGTTCCTGAGAAAATCAAAAGTAAATTCACATATATATCTGGGCGGATCCTGACCACACATCTCATCGTGAGATCTGATTAGCTGTCAGCACTTCATCCAAGAAGTGTTGGCAGCCATCTAGGGACCAATATACATGATAGCACCTCATTAAAAAGCATTGCAGTTAATAGAAGGTTTTAAGACTTTACTTACATTATAAATCATTTGTTGATGGTACCATACTCATTTTAGGAATTGTGGTGTGTTCTAAGGTGATTTTACCATGTGAAAAAGCCTTCTGCTGTGATATCATGAATCATGTTTGAGAGAAAACTATTTTCTCATGCTTTTCCCACAGAGGTTTGGAAGGTGATCTATAAGCTAATTGTGAGCATATTTTCTGTAAATTCACATTATCTTTCTCAGTCATGTGAAAATGAAGTCTGACATTCTCAGTAAAACATGTACATCCAACAAGGGCAGAGACTGCCAGTTGATTCCTTTGTGTTCTACTGCAGCTTCCCAGAGTGTTCTAAAGAACAACTAGAGCGCTAACAGTCCTACTTATGACAAACGTATGGCACACCTGAAGCCATCTTGGTTGGAATAAAGTGGTAATTCTTAAAACATTTAATTTAAAAAGGAACAAAATAAGGGGGTTAATTTTGCCATAGAAAGTATGATTAGTGCTGCAGAAAGAAAAATTAGGGCACATTTTGAGTGACTTCTCAAATCCTCTTCTATTTCATTAAAAAATTCTGACATGCAGACTGAAACATGCACTTTCAATACCAGCAGCAGACTTCCCCGGTGAGCAGTAGCTTTACTACAGTGATCTAATAAGCAACTAGAGTGCTAACATTCTGAATTTATGGCAAATTTGTGACACATCTGAATGCCTTCTTGATGGAATCAAAGTAAAAAACTGAAAGTATTTCCTACTGAGGAGACTGTAGTAAATGAAGAAATTAGGAAACATCATAACAAATAAGTCTCCCAAAATGGCCACCAGAGACAAAAGAGCCCAAATGTAGCCCAAATATCACCCAGATGTAGCCCAAGTATAGCCCAATGACAGAATGTCCCAGAGTGTTCTAACAAACAACTAGAGTGCTAACAGTCTTACTTATGACAAAAGTATGGCACACCTGAAGCTATCTAGAATGGAATAAAGTGGTAACACTTAAAACATTTAATTTACAAAGGAACACAATGAGGGGATTCATTTTGCCATAGAAATTATGATTAGTGCTGCAGAAAGAAAAATTAGGGCACGTTTTGACTTCTCAAATCCTCTTCTATGTCAAAGAAATTCTGACATGCAGACTGAAACATGCACTTTGAATACCAGCAGCAGACTTCCCTGGTGAGCAGTAGCTTTACTACAGTGATCTAATGAGCAACTAGAGTGCTAAAATTCAGAATTTATGGCAAATGTGTGACACATCTGAATGTCTTCTTGATGGAACCAAGTAAAAAACTGAAAGTATTTCCTACTGAGGAGACTGCAGTAAATGAGGAAATTAGGAAACTTCATAACAAATAAATCTCCCAAGATGGCCACCAGCGACAAAAGAGCCCAAATGTAGCCCAGATATCACCCAGATGTAGCCCAAGTATAGCCCAATGACAGAATGTCCCAGAGTGTTCTAACGAACAACTAGAGCGCTAACAGTATTACTTATGACAAAAGTATGGCACACCTGAAGCCATCTTCATTGAAATAAAGTGGTAACACTTAAAACATTTAATTTACAAAGGAACAAAATGAGGGGGTTCATTTTGCCATATAAATTATGATTAGTTCTGCAGAAAGAAAAATTAGGGCACATTTTGACTTCTCAAATCCTCTTCTATTTCATAAACAAATTCTGACATGCAGACTGAAACATGCACTTTGACTACCAGCAGCAAACTTCCCTGGTGAGCAGTAGCTTTACTACAGTGATCTAAGGAGCAACTAGAGTGCTAACATTCAGAATTTATGGCAAATGTGTGACATATCTGAATACCTTCTTGATGGAATCAAAGTAAAAAACTGAAAGCATTTCCTACTGAGGAGACTGCAGTAAATTAGGAAATTAGGAAACTTCATAACAAATGAATCTCCCAAGATGGCCACCAGACACAAAAGAGCCTAAATGCAGCACAAATATCACCCAGATTTAGCCCACATGTAGCCCAATGACAGAAGTGTGCAAAACACTTATTTTTTGTGTATTTGCAGTTTTATATAGTGCAGACTTGTCAGGTATTGGAATGCTTTACATGAGCATTGGTTACATCACACAAGATCAAATTCATTTTGGTTGTAGACATGGGGAGATTAAGTGATTTGACCACCATCACAGAATGTTGAGCTGAAGCAGAAACTCCAACCTGGTTCCCCAGTTGCAAAGTCTGCAGCTCTAGAAGTAACACCACATCCTCTCGCCAAGGTGCAACATTTAATCAAGTGGTCAACTGGATAAAAAAACATAAAGATTACAAATAATTAAAAAGTTCTTTGTCGCTATTTGAAAACTCAGAGAATATGTCCTCATTTTAGTTTTTTAGGGCACTAACCGTAATTTTGATGCAGATAAGACCCTCTCATATATGTAATTTCTAAAGGAAATACTCTAGGTATTATAGTTTTGATTACATCAAGATGACGTCAGGCGTTCCACACTTTTGTAATAAATATAGAATGTTAGCAATCTAGTTGTTCATTGGGATACTTTTGAGAGACAGAGGCCAGGGGCACGGACTCTGAAAATTGAAGGCAGGTAGGAGAGTGCAGAGGCAACAATTTGACCACACTGGGCAGGCAGGAAGGGCAGTGGCAGCACAACAGACTATGAAGGGCAGTGGAAAGGGGGGCAGGGGCAACAAACCAACAATACAGGACTGGCAAGAGAGGCTGTGGCAATATAATAGACCATTGTGGGCAGAAGGAAGAGGCAGTGGTAGTACAACCATACATGGCAACAGACCCGTTTCAGCCAGGAAACGTCCAATGTTTTTAAGCTCAAATGGGCTTTATTTGATCTGTCTCCTGTCTACAATCTCCTCTTTTTCAATGTAACTCAAAGGGGAAAATCAATACCCCAGTTTTTTTTTCAAAATCTCCCTATTACCAAGTTCAAAATGTTTGCAAGTATGGTACATTGAATCATGGTAGGCAGGAGGAATTGGGGTAGGGACATGGACTCGGATAACAGAGGACAGGAGGGACATGGAGAGGTGCACCAAACTGACCCTACAGGGCAGGCATCAGGGTTTGCAGCAGCACAATACACAACACAGCGCATGCGGGATGGGAGTGCAGCACAACAATCCATAGAAAGCAATAGGGAGGGGACAGGACCATGCACATGGACAACAGAGAGCAGATGGGAAAGAGGCAATGGTAGCTAGCTGACCATAATGGACAGACAGGAGAGAAAGCTGCAGCATAACAGACCATAAAGGGCAGGAGGGCCGGATCAGGGGCATTACAATGAAACAGACAAGCCAGGAGGGAGGGAATAGGGGGTCTGCACATGGAAACAGAGGGCTGGGGGCAAGGTGGCAGGGCAGGAGCAGCAAGATGACCATGGAGGTCAGGCAGGATGGGCACTAGAAACAAGACACACCATGGAGAACAACAATGAGGCTATGGTGGCATACACACAGACCATGAAGGGAAGGTGGGAGGGTGTCAGGGGCAGCTAGCTGACCACACAGGGAAGGTGGGAGGGGCCATGGCAGCACAGAAGACCATGCATGGCAAGCTGGAGGGTTAGTGGCAGCACAATGGCTATGATGGGCAAGAAGGAGGGTGCAGGGGCATGCACAAAGGACCATGGAGCATAGAAGGGAGGGTCAGGACCTGGGCACAGACAAGAGAGTTCAGGGGAAGGGGCCTCACAACAGACCGCGTGGGGCAGGCAGGAGGAGCAGTTGCAGCACAACAGATCAGGGAGGGAGGAAGGGTGTGGCAGTAAAATGGACCATGGAGGACAGGAGGAAGGGGATAGGGGCATGGCATGTTGACAGGCAGGGTGGAGGTGGCAGGGACAGGTTGCAGTCATCTGACAATGCTAGGCAGGTGGGAGGGGAGTGGCAGCCCAACAGAACACTCAGAGTAGATAGGAGTGGCAGGTCCATGGAACATAGTGGGCAAAACGGATGGTGCAGGGGCATGCACAAAGACATCGGAGGGCAGGGGGAAGGAGAATAGGGGCAGCAAGCTAAGCACAGAGGCTAAGCAGGAGGTCAATGATGGGCCATAGGATTGGGCAATGGAGGGCAGGAGGAGTGGACTGGTACATCATGCTAAATGGAGGGCAGTGGCAGCACATCAGACCATGCATGGCAGGATGGAGGAGGCTAGTCCATGGATTCAGACAACAGAGGATAGGGAGGAGGTGGATGGGGCAGCAAGCTAACTGTTCAGAGAAGGTGGGTATTAGGAACTTTATTGTTTTTAAAATGTGTGTCTGTGTGAACTACTTAAAATATGAACAAGTATGCAGCATATTCTCACTTTTATTCAGGAAGAAGAGTACGTTTGTGACTGTGACTCCGGGCTCACTTGGCAGAAACACCCCTTGACCCTCCACCCCATCGCAAAATGTAATGCCCGTGAAAAGGGTAGGTGGACGCAGTGTTATATAGAACATAGTCCTGAGAGCACGATTGAAAATGAAAACTAGATGTAGTATATTGTATAAACTATGCACCAAAAAGTTTGATATAAGATGAACCGGGGCGTGAAATATAATATGCAATACATTGTGCGCAATGACAGATTCATTGGAGAGTGCGAGATACCACAGGCACTAGCGCGTGCTATGCGATGTGCGCCTTGGAGTGTAATATGCACAGGGCAGTGTTGTGTAACATAACTAGTCTCTAAAGTTGTAATATAAAATATGTGCTGGGGAGTGTAACGTTGCATATGCACTGTGACAAAGATATGGATCCCAGATTGTAATATGTATGGCATAGCGCTGTGCATTATAACATACACATCGAGGAAGGCACGTTAGATGGGGCAATATAACCCGTGCGAAGGCAAGTGTGGCATGACATATTCACGGGGTGGTGTTACAGTGCACATGGGCTAGAGAGTGTCATAGTATACGCACTAGCTGGTGGAATACAACACAGAGGTGTGAGGCAATCGGCGGGCACTGGTGGCTGTAACATAGCATTGGGCTCAGCCAGGAGCACGCTGGTCATGTCACTGACCATGTCATGAGTGATGTAATATGTGACGTCATCAGCAGTGCATTGCGGGCGCGCGAGTTATAGTTAGCTGAACTCACTATAACGGGGGAATTTCAATGGTTTTGAACGAGTGAAAAGTCCAGCTAACTATAACGCCCCTGAAACCTATGGTTTTTTCAGTGAATATATATATATACACACACACACACACACACACACACATATACATGCATATATATACATATATATTTATTTGTTATATTTTTATATCAGGAAATAGATGTGACTTTATAATATAAATGAAATTAATATTTTGATAGTTTTTAAGTTGATATATGTAAATATATATATTGTTATATATGTGTGCTTAGCTTTTTTATTTAAGTTTATTTGTTATATTTGTTAAAATATATATTTAAATCTTTTTTTTAAACTAATGTTACTATTTAACATTTATTATTTTAATTAATATATATATTCAGAAAATGATATTTATACATCAATATTTATTAAACCGATTTTTATTCTCAATATTTTTGTACTTACCATTATAGGTATAGGATGATGATATTTTTTACATCAATATTTTGGTCCTGATATTTTGGTATGGGGATATTTTGAGGATTGATATTTTGTCAGTGAACCACTCCAGACGATACAGACTCACGGACTTATCCTAAACCTCCCCAAATGGACCCACATCGCCCCCCACTTCAGGAACTTCCACTGGCTCCCCAGCCAGAAAAGTTGCTAATTCAAGATGCTGATACAAGCCTGCAAGATCCTCAATGACCTAGTACCAGCATACATCAACCACCGCCTGAACTTCCACCAAACCTCCAGACACCTGTGCGCACCCACTCCCCACATCCGCCGAAGCTACAGTGGAAGACGATACTTCTCCTACATCACCGCCAAGCCCTGGAAAAACCTTTTCCTTCACCTCTGAACATCATCCTCTCTCCCTTAATTCAGGAAGGGACTCAATAACTGGAGTTCAACTGATTCCAGCAAGATCCTAGCACCTGTATACCCTCTGGGTGATTAGTCATGCTCTATAAATCCATGTTTATTGAAGGGGCCATAATGGTGCTGGTATTGGGGACTCTGGCATAGAAGTACTCAACGCTTACAAACAACAATGAGATAGACTTTGCAGGGGAGGGAAGCAATGGGTTCACTGAGCATTGAATGGCATGGTTTTGTGACTGAGTTTTTGAGAAAGGGACAAGCAGCAGCTGGTGGTTCTGAGAGGGAACAGCAGTCCATGCGCTACCCCACTAAACATTGCGGTTTTTGAAATGTTGTAAGGATCATGTCTTACAGAGTGGCGACCCCTTTTCATTTCAGTTTGTAGACCAGTGTTATTGAACATGAAACAGCTGATGAAATGCTATTTCATCAAATGCACATTTCTGGCAAGTGCTTTTATTCTGAAAAAGTATAATGAATATGTATAATCAAAAACACATTCCGTGATAATTTAATGATCATTTACTATTTAGTTTAAAACTAAGGAATCTCATACATCTTATGACTTTTCCCTCCATAATGCTATTATTTTATCTATTTTAATCACTTGCTTTTAGGCTTCTTTTTTTAGTTTTAGGTTCTTTAGCACATACATGCAGACACCATTTTGTCATAGGCCTCCTAGCGAAGGCTGTCTTTAACTTCCTAGGTCTTAAACATGGCGGCCTTTATCTTTCTGAGAAACTCTAAATATGTCACATCCTTTTGACCCCTAAATGTGTCAGTCTGTAAATGGAAATCTCCAGTGCGACACTGGTGTGGGACTCCCTGCTAGTAAGTCAAAAACATTAACACCTCCTCAATTTTTTACTTGTTGGGGTTCTGTGAGCTACAATAACCTGTCTTTCACATTCAGCACTGGTGCGCTGAATTAAGTTTACTCGTGTCATTCGTGAGTGTGAAAACCAACCTTGTAGAGCCAAACCAAAAGCTCAATTTATGGAACATTAGCGATTCAGCGTTCAGATTTTCTGGATTATTTTTGGTTTCTTATTGCACATTCAAAGAAACAATTTTTTGCTTAAAAATGGATTACGGAAAATTTGGCGTAATATTGGTGATACCTCCTACTTGTTAAATAGAGAGCTCCATTGCGCTTAACTGATAAATAGTTATTCCCTTTTTTGACTTCTGATCAGAATCTCATGTTTCTTGAATCTGTTTGCTAACCTGGCGCAAGGAACTTCTATTGCATTAGGAGTTATTGCAGGGTACACACACACATCTGTTTGCTAGATGTATTCTTTTTTTTTAATAAAACTTTTTATTTTATTTTCAACAACAGTGTATCTGTACAAATCATACATCTTTACCATAGTAGCTTCTCCAATACATTGTTTTTCACTTTTACATCCACACATAAATTAAGCAAGGATCGTTGCAGTTCAGTTCATTGCCTCAGTTCAATGTCCAACCAACCACAAGATACATTGCTATCTGAAAAGCTACAGATCAGGTACAATAAGTGATGGAGGCCTGGAGGCTGTATATCTGCTAATTGGGAGGAGGAGAAGACACCACCTCTGCTGTCAGCTGGGCCATCAGTGTTCGCCTTTCTCTCCGCAGATCCACCGTAGGGGAGATGCAGATGTCCCCTCTGTACTTATTCCATTTTCCCCATTTATGGTCCCATCTCCTGGGGCATCCTCATCCCTTAAACATCGTCTTCTCTGCAATCATTGCAGTATCCATCTCCTTTGCCTAATCACCCAAGAGCGGGTCCGTGTCCATCCCCCATTTCTGGGCAATGTTGCAATTCGCAATGGTAAAGCCCATCGAGGCCCAAGCCTGTTCAGCCTGGAAGAGGTCAGTCGTCCCCCAAATATTAAGCAGGCAGAGTTGGGGAGATAGCTTTAGGGGCTTGTCACATGTCCTCTCAAGTTGGCGGGTAATCTTTTCCCAATAACACTGGATTTGTGGGCATTCCCATAATATGTGAACACAGGTACCCACTTGATTACATCGCCGGAGACAGAGCGGGTCCGGGCGTCTACCAAGTTTAAACAGGAGCTTAGCGTCAAAGTAGACCTGATAGAGAATTTTCAGCTGGAAGAGCCGCATACGCATGGGAATAGCCACTTCCCTAGGGGAGACCAGTGTGTCTCGCCAGTCATCGTCCTCTATACTTCCCAGGTCTTTCTCCCAGCCCACCCTCAATTTCTGCATTGGATCTGCACAGTTATTCACCAGTCTCTTATAAGTAAGTGAGATGGCCTTGTGGTCCATGGGGTCCAATAACAACCGGTCTTCCAGGGGTGAAGAGTCAGGGAGAGGGACACCCTTTGGAAGAGCAGACAAAATAGCATGACTAATCTGAAAATATCTAAAGGTCTTGGATTGTGCCAATTGGTATTTTGTCTGGAGGTGAGAAAATGTGGCCAGTTTGCCTTTCACCCACATGTCCCCAACTGTGGATATCCTAATTGTGTCCCACTTGTCAAACCCCGGGCATTGACTGAGGTGGCCCAGTATATCAGGCTCCCAAAGTGGAGTCGCCTTCGTCAGACGTTTATGCCAACCCAATTTTTTGGTGACACATGCCAAGTCTCAACCGTACGGGCAGTGGGGCCGGTTATATTCAGTTTAAGGGTATTGGTGTAAAGTGCCCTGTTATAGCCACCCGTCCCATGAGCCAATGGTCTGTTTGGAAATTGGGCTCATCGTGGGGGCCGAACACCCATCTATTGACTGCAGTCAGCTGGGATGCCTGACAATGAAGTCATAAATCTGGTATTCCTATGCCCCAGTCATACCATCCCATAGTGAGCTTGTGCATTGCAATCCACAGTGTACGGTCTTCCCACAATAAGCCCCGCAATACACCATCGATTTTGAAAAAAGTAAGAATCTGGGATAGGGTTGGGGGTGTTTTGCAACGCATAAAGAAAGCGCGGAAGTTTGAGCATCTTAAACAGGGATGCATGTCCCAGGAGAGTGAGAGTGAGAGATCGCCAATGTAGGGCATCAGGTTTGAGACGTTGGAGAGGCCCAAGTAAGTTTGGTTCAAAAAAGAGATCAACGTCTGGGGTGACAAAAAGGCCTAGTTCACGAAAGCCACGTGGAGCCACCGGTATCTTGTAGTCCCAAGGACTAGATGGGGGATCGCCCCATAACACATACATCTGGGACTTGGACCAGTTTATACTGTATCCTGATTGGGCACCAAAAATATGAAAGATATGGAGCACCCGTCGCAGAGATCGCGCTGGATATAGGAGAATATCATCAGAGTATAACGAGATGCGGTCCTCGTGGTCCGCTGTCCCTTTGAGCCCCCGTATCCCTGGATCTCCCCGGACCCAAACAGCCAGTGGCTCCAAGACTAGGGCGAAGAGTAATGGAGACAAAGGACAACCCTGTCTCGTGCCCCGGAGGAGGATGAAAGTGGCAGAGCGATGATTATTAACAATGACATGCGCGGTGGATTGTGTATACAGTAGCCTAATCCAGCGTATCAACTTGGGTCCGAACCCCATGCAGGCCAACACGGCGAAGAGAAAGTCCCATTCTATGATATCGAATGCCATGGAGGCGTCTAAAGATAGTAGGATCGCGTCTTCCTCGATGGTATTAATCCTACTGAGGGCCCCGTGCACCCGTCGCAGATTCGGGGCCGTGTTTCTCCCCGGCATGAAACTGGACAGATCCGGATGAACCAAGTCGGTAATATAAGAGAGGAATCGATTGGCCAGGAGTTTGGCCAGGACCTTAGCCTCGACCGTCAGGAGGGAGATGTGGCGGTATGATTTACAATCTTCAACCGGCTTGTTTGGTTTATCAATGACTACTATAGCAGCCGAAAGGATATATAGCGGGAGGAGTCCCGACGCAAAACATTCATTATATAGATTCAACAAATGAGGCGCTTCTAGTGTTGACATGAGTTTAAAAAGCTCGAAGGGAAGCCCATTGGGACCCATTGCCTTGCCGGATCGGACATCTTGTATGGCCTTTTGAATCTCCGTCCCCATGATGTCCACCTCTAGGGCTTCCCTGTCCTGTGGGGAGATGCTGACCACATCAATAGTGGCTAGGAGATTGGGCGTCATAGGGGCTTGAGATGTCTGCAAACTTGTGTAAACCTCCTTATAATAGACCGCAAAGGTGTCAGCAATTAGTTGAGGGTCAGTGAGAAACGTACCTTCTGGGCTGGCTACCGTGTGCACCCATCTGGCAGCCTGCTCCTTGCGTTCCAGCCACGCCACGAGCTTGCCTGTTCGCTCACCCTGTTCATAGATCCTATGTCGGGAAGACAGAGAACGCGTTGTGGCCTCCTCCAAAAGAAGCAGTCTGTAATCCTGTCTCTTGATCATAAGGCTATGCTGAGCAGCGTGGTTTGAGTTTCGCGCAACCGACTCCTCCAGATCCGATATATCCGCTTTCAGCTCAGCCACCCTCTTAGATCGTTCAGCCCTGTGCCCCACCGTTAATGACAATGCCCTGCCCTTTATGACTGCTCTAAAAGCTCCCCACAGTGTCACTGCCGAGTCAACGGAGCCCACATTTTCGGCAAAATAATATTCAGTATCCTTACAGAGAGCCTCTTTGATATGCGGTATTTTTAACGCCCACGGCTGTGTAGTAATGGTACCAGGGTGCCTTGCCCGTTGTATGCCAAAAGTCGTAAGTACAGGGGAGTGGTTGGAGATCCCACGAGCCAGGTAATTGGAGCTTGTAAAGACGTGGATATCCTGGGCATGTGTGAATATGTAGTCTATCTGAGATTGGCTACCATGTGCCCCTGATTGAAATGTGAAGCCTGTGTGCAGGAGGTTAAACCACCTTCAAATGTCTACAGCCCCCAGAGCGTTAGCGAACTCATATAGATGCGAGCCTCTCGGCGGGTCCTCCCGGGGCAGGAGACGGTCCTGAGAACCATCTCCTTTGCCCAATCACCCAAGAGCGGGTCCGTGTCCATCCCCCATTTCTGTGCAATGTTGCACTTCGCAAAGGTAAAGCCCATCGAGGCCCAAGCCTGTTCAGCCTGTTCAGCCTGGAAGAGGTCAGTCGTCCCCCAAATATTAAGCAGGCAGAGTTGAGGAGATAGCTTTAAGGGCTTGTCACATGTCCTCTCAAGTTGGTGGGTAATCTTTTCCCAATAACACTGGATTTGTGGGCATTCCCATAATATGTGGACAAAGGTACCCACTTGATTACATCGCCGGAGACAGAGCGGGTCCGGGCGTCTACCTAGTTTAAACAGGAGCTTAGCGTCAAAGTAGACCTGATAGAGAATTTTCAGCTGGAAGAGCCGCATACGCATGGGAATAGCCACTTCCCTAGGGTGAGGTTCTGTAGCGATCCGAACCCGTGAATTCGGTATCGTAGTACTGACACGATTTCGGTACCAATGAACCGCAAATGATCTATTATATGCATGACAGTGTTTTCGCTGCGCAACTAGCATGAATTCACTGGAAAATAGGGCATTCTGTTGTAAAAGTCATGGCATCCATTTTAGTTACGGCATCCATCTTGTTTCTTGCCCTCACATAGTCAATGAACGGACGAAGACCCCGGCAGAGTCACCTTGTTAAGGACACGTAAGCTCGATCCCTGAGAAAGGCTGACGCTGCATGACTAGGCAGAATCAAGCTGCCTCCCTTGCCTGAGGCCAGTCCTGCTATACTGGTTCTCGTGTCCGTTGTCCTGACTGAAAGGCCGAAGACGGTAGCCATGCCCGTTTATGATCCATAAACACCTCTTATCCTACATTTCAATCCTTTGCACCTGGCTCTGCTCCTTTCCTTCTCGGCTTTTACAATGGGGAGGTTACGATTTTTATGATGGGGAGGACCGGGCGAAGAATGGAAAACTGTCGAGAGGACCTGATCGAATATCGAAAACCTACAACTAATTATTGTTTGATGTCAAATTTACTGTTTGTTTGGGATGCCGGGTTGGGCATGAGAAATATTCGTGTAATGTTGCCTAAAGACATTTTGCGTGTATTTAAAGAGTAACCCACTTAATGCAATTCGAACAGTCTCGTAGATTCTGCCTCTGTGTGGTTCCTATGATTTCTGTGTCCCTGCAGTAAATACATTTTGGTCTTTGACGCCACCATCGAGAAGCCCGTGTCTCTGTTTATTTGTGCACCGGGACAGGAGGAACTCAGGGGTCTTCGGGTGTTGTTTCCCTGACACCTCTGGACTTTTAAAGGTCCAGAACCTCAAATTGGCGCCCAACGTGGGGGGACGTCATCCGGTACCGGTCCAAAGCCTGAAAAGTTCGAGAAGTTTCGTGTGAAGATTCCGGAGGGAGGTACCCCGCTTCATCGATCCCTGCATGTCGTAAAAGTGGCCCGACGATCTCTTCCACGAGGGTTCCCGTTCCCAGACGGCTACAGAGGACCGCTGCCCTGACTGTCGCCCTGTCTTGGACCCGAGGTGCAGACCTTAGTACGGCGAGACGTAGACGGGTTCTCCTTGGTGACGTCTTCCACATTTCAGTTAAGTATTTAGTGGGTTACGCTCGATTTGGTTGTTCCTCGTTACTCTGGTTTAATTCGTAGATTATCATTGGTTGCTCTTGTTTAGATAATCTCTGTTTTGGTATTAGTTCATTTTGGTAGGCCTAAGTTCTCTGCGCATTTTTTTGTTGGAATTTGTCTTTGTTGTCATGACTACCAGTAGTAATTGTTTCTTGTCCTGGTTACGTTGCAACGGGGATTCCCGGTTGGAGGATTCATGTTCGGTTCCTCCGATTGGAACTCCTACATATGAGCTCTATTGTAAACATGGTGTGGGTCCTATTACGTATAATGAAGTATGGGTCCGTTATACCAAAAAAGATGGTGTCCTTAGTTGGCCACCGCATGGTAGTTTCGAAACGGAAATACTAGACAATCTAGAGATGAAGTTGTTCAAGAAAAAAGCCCGGCCGGCAATGTTTGATTCTTTTCGCGTAAGGCGCAAAGAAGCCAAACAGAGAGAAATTAGGAAAACGAAGAAAGAACAGAAAGAGAAAGGGTTGACTTTAATGGAGTCTGCTAGGCAGCTGCATGTCAACGAGACTGAGAAAGCAATGGAGATGGCGAATAGAAAATATAATTTGGCAATTGATAAATGTTACGCTGTATTGCCATCATGTCCTGCTAAGCCGATGGAGGATCATGAAAAGGATCCTCTGTTGTCTTACCTGTTGAACTCACCTCCACCGTATGCACAGGGTATTACAGTACCACAGTTGCTACCTGTTGTACAGCCAGCTGCTGGTCAGCCTGGAATAGTTGCTCCACTTCCTTTGATTGCAGCTCCTATCCTTCCCGTGGTTAATGTTCCTTCGGCACCCCCTCTTTCTGGGTCGCCCGTTCTGCCTTTGCCTGTCGTTTCACAAACTGCATTACCTGCTACTATTTCATCTGCTTCAGCTGTCCTGTCCCCGAATCCTGTGAACATTCTGACTCCGCTTTCCGTTCGTCGGAAAATAACCGACTCTGTAACTAATATCTTAACTCCTCTCTACAGGTCTTTAATTGGGACCCCCGTTTCTGACTCTATACAGAGACGTAGCCAGCTTCCTGGTCCCCAGGAACGAGACATGTTAGATTCGACAGCCCTTAGGTGGATGTCAAAAGCTGTGAAGTATGATGCACAAAGAGTGTTAGATACCTTTATGCAATGGAATGAACCCACTCAACGTTACGTTTTTGATATGATGTGTTCTCTTGTACGCGAAGAATGGGAAGATGATGATTTAGACTCCGTCCCCTCTGACCTGATAAATATTCAACAGAAATTTGCCGCAGGAATGGTGATAGGTCCAGAAGTAAGGGGAGCGATAGAACTGATTTTAGCTTATAGGGATGAGTCCACCGATATGGCGTGATGCAGTTCAAGCTGATGGGGCTAATAATATTGTAGCTGCCCCGGCACATTTCCAGAGAGTGTGGATACACATCCCTTGGAAACGGGCCGAAGTATTAGCAGTAAAACAAGCGTTACCAGACCCACGTAAAAATCCTGCTGGTTATTACAAAGAGTTAACGCAGACAGTTCAAGCGTGTATCATGAATTTGGCAGACATTGAAATGTTGTTTGGTAATGTGGTGCCACAGCCTATATGGGCCAAAATTCGGCAAGAAAACCACCCAGTCGCCTTAGGAGGTGATTGGGCAGCTATTATAGCGGCAGATGCGCAACAAGTTCGCGGTGCTAAACCTGAACCTCTGATTGCTGCCTTACCTGGCAGAATAATTACTCTGATGAAAAACGCTGATGCCAGCGTTACGAGTCAATTGGGATAAATTATCGGCATGCAAGCAAAAGAAGGACGAAAGCGTCTCTGACTTCTTCACTAGAATTGAAGAGACCTTCGTAGACCACAGTGGGCAAGATATGAGTACTGAGGGAGGCCAGAGATTGTTTTTCGACAAGTTCGTGTTTAATTTACTACCTGAGCTTAGTAACAAGTTAAAGGATTCTGAAAGTGCATGGGCAGTATCGACGACAGCACAGATACTTGCAACTGCTCAGTATTACGAGAATAGAGAGAAAGAAGAGAAGGAAAAGTCAGAAAAGAAAACGAAAGATTTAAAGACCAAAGTTCTTCTGCAACAGGCGTATCCGCCTCGTTCGAATCAGTCAGATTCACAGCAGCGACCCCAGTTTCAGCAACAGCCACAATTCCAGCAAGGGACGGCCCAAAGATTTAATTATGGTTTTCCCCGACAACAGTTAGCATGGAATCAGTGTGCTTATTGTAAAAAGGAGGGTCATTATAAGAATGAGTGTCCAGTACTGCACCCACAAACTAGTGGTGTCCCAGCTCAGAGAGGTAATGTTGGGTTTATGCAAGCTCCTAGAGGTAGAGGGCGTGGTACGATGACACCACAGACTGATCGCCAATCGAATTATTTCGATCAGCGAAATAAACAACCTACGCAACCAGGTAGATCTCCACAGTATCATGTTGAAGATTACTATGATCATAATGAAGACATTCAAAGAAGCGAGCACTAGGACAGCCACAGGCAAAGAGAGGGAGTAGTATCAGTTCCAGTTGATCAGAGTGGACCTTATGTCGCAGTAGTTACCTCAGGCGTGGTCGAACCGTTTCTGTTGGATACTGGTGCGGCAAAAAGTTCAATTATGCATGCAAAACTCCCTGGCGCACCTTTGTCTGGCTTAACGAACACTTCGGTAGGATTCTCAGGCGCCCCTGTTCACAATCCTGTTTCTAGTCCTTTGCCAATATCTGTTGGGCCATGCGAACTAGAAGCACCCCTTATCCTAACAACCGGTTGTAATGAGAATCTGCTTGGTTTAGATCTGTTGAAACGCCTGCACGCGACACTGTACTGTTCTCCTTCGGGAGTACAGCTCACATTAGGCAAACGAGTCATCTCTCCAATGTATATGTCGATGGACAAGCTCCCACCGGAGCTGCGTTCTCTCCCTGATACTCTTTGAGCGACTGGTCCTAATGATGTAGGCCTCTTGGAAATTCCCCCTTATGTGGTAAGTCTGAAAGCTAATGTTAAATTCCCACGAATCCCACAGTATCGGATTTCGAATGAAGGTGAACGAGCACTCTTGCTGATTGTGAAAGACTTAATACAGAAAGATGTGATTGAGGAAACTAGAGGAAACGTCTGCAATAGTCCTGTTCTGCCGATTTTGAAACGTACTGACCCTTCCAAACCTCCAATTTACAGATTTGTGATTGACCTCAGAGAGGTTAACAAAATATTGATTCCACAGTTTCCTGTAGTCCCAGATATCACTGCATTACTGACGGTGATTCCTGCCTCAGCTTCATGGTTTATAGTGATTGACTTGAAAAATGCCTTTTTCAGCATTCCCATAGCCGAGGAAAGTAGAGACATTTTCGGTTTCTCCTTAGGAGGTCGCAGTTTCAGATTCAAACGCGCTCCACAAGGTTATTGTGAAAGCCCTTCAATTTACAGCCAAGCATTGAAGAGTCAATTAGATGCCCTTGTACTTCCTCATGGTGTTGCTCTGATCCAATACGTAGACGATCTTTTACTAGCCGCTGATGACAAGGAAACTTGCAAAGCAGCTACAATTTCTTTGTTGCGTCATTTGTCAGACTTACATCACAAGGTGTCACCTTCTAAACTGCAATATTGTTGCCAAGAAGTGACCTACTTAGGTCATCTTTTGTCAAAGGAGGGAAGAAGGTTGACCCCAGAGAGAATCAAAGCAATTTCACAGATGACTGTACCAAGCACACAGAGAGAAGTACGTGCGTTTTTGGGTATTACGTCATACTGTAGGCAATGGATCCCAAATTTTTCTCTCATGGCGAAACCATTGGTAGCCCTGACTGGAAAAGGTGTTCCGAGCCCTTTGCCATGGTCTGATGAATGCCAACAGAGCTTCTCCGACTTACGTGATGCGCTGTGTTCAGCTCCTGTGTTGGGTACTCCTGACTACAGTAAGCCATTTACTCTATATGTCCATGAAAGAGAAGGTTGTGCATTGAGTGTATTAACGCAACAATTTGGTGACAAACAGCGGCCTTGTGCATATTTCTCATCCACATTAGATCCGGTAGCCAGAGCGTTGCCAAGTTGTTTGAGAGCTACAGCGGCAGCTGCAGTGTCTATTCGACAGTCTGCTGGACTAGTCATGAACAACATGTTAGTAGTCATGGTTCCACATGCTGTGGATACACTCATGAATCGAACGAAAACTCAGCACCTCACCAGTGCTAGACTATCAGGCTATGAGCTGACGCTTTTGGCAAGTCACATTCAGATCAAACGATGCAACATATTGAATCCAGCAACACTGTTGCCGACTACTCAGGAGTCGAGTGATTCAGAGCCCCATGATTGTTGTTTCAGAACTGAGGAAGAGACAAAAGGTAGGATTGATTTAAAAGACACTCTGTTACTAGACCCAGACGGCACTTTATATGTCGATGGGTCATGTTTTAAACTACAGAATGGTGATGTGACGGCCGCGTATGCAGTTACGACTTTGAGTACGATTGTTGAGACTGCAAGAGTAAGTCAGAATTCTGCCCAAGCTGCAGAATTAATTGCATTAACAAGAGCATGTGTTTTAGCTGAGGGAAAGAGAGTGAATGTGTTTACTGATAGCCAATACGCCTTCGGCGTTGCACACAATTTTGGGCGTCTCTGGAGAGAAAGAGGTTTTCTCACGTCCCATGGGACTAAGATCCAACATGGACAATTAGTCAGCGATCTATTGGAATCCCTGACTCTACCGAATGAAGTTGCAATTGTGAAGTGCAGTGCACATCGGAAGATTACGGATGATGTTGGCCGTGGGAATGCGTTTGCTGATGAGGTCGCTGAAGAAACGGCCAAGAACATGACGAGCCGAATGTACGTTGCAACGTCTGCAAGATGGATTGCGGAATCAGGAATGTGTGAGAATACGATTGAAAGTGTGAAAGCAATCCAGAATGAAGCAACTGAAAATGAGAAGAATGAATGGAAGGAGAAAACGGGTAAAATGGATTCAAGTGGATGTTGGGTCGATTTGTCTGAGCAGCAGCGTTGGATGTTACCTGATGCGTATGTACTTGCAGTAGTCACGATGGCGCATGGAGCGGCGCACATAAGTTCGAAAGGGATCTGTAAAATGTTAGCTCCACTATGGAAGAACGATGGAATTACTAAGTGTGCAGAAAGAGTGGTGAAAAATTGCATGATATGCCTAATGCATAATCCTGGCAAGGGAACCCCAACCCCAACTGGCCATTTTGCTCCCCCTTCTTGTCCCTTTGAAGTGATTCAGTTGGATTTTATCCACATGGACAGGTGTAACAATCTCAAATACGTCCTAGTGGTAGTCTGTGCCTTCTCAAGATGGATTGAGGCATATCCGTTAAAGGATAACACTGCTATGTCCACTGCCAAAATCCTCCTCAAAGAATACTTCCCCAGGTATGGTATGCCGCGGATTGTTTTGTCGGACAATGGAAGTGAGTTTGTAGGGAAAGTTATGAAGAGTGTGTGTGCGGGTTTGGGTATTTCCCAAAAATTCCACAGTGCGAATCACCCACAGTCAGCGGGTTTGGTTGAAGGGTACAATGGCACCCTGAAGCTGAAACTTGCGAAAATTCAAGCTTCCACTGGTCTCTCTTGGCCAGACGCACTGCCTTTAGCTTTACTGTCCACCAGAGCGACTGTACACTCTCGAGTAGGGCTTAGCCCATATGAGATTGTGTTCGGCCGCCCTGCTAATGTTTGGGGAGTCCCTAGGCCAAAGGAATTACAAACAGATTGAATACCCAATGTTGATTGATTACCCTCATGATCTGACTGCTAAATTGAGCCTTATTCATCAACAGGTATTCGAATCCTTGCCTAAACTGCCGGAGAGTCCAGGCCACACGTTGAAACCCGGCGACCAAGTTGTAGTTCGGAACTTTGAACGTACTCGGAACCTCCAGCCAAGATTCGTGGGTCCGTTTCAGGTACTCCTCACAACAAGAACTGCAGTACGCCTAGCTGGAAGGAAAAATTGGGTGCACGCCAGCCATACGAAGCGTGTCCCTCTTCCACTCCCCTATGACAACTGAGTTAGACAGGGAATTGGTGTATCCGAGACAGAACCTGTTCCTAGGCACATCCCTTTCAGTGATGCAGAGTGCCTAAAGGACCACCCACGAACGGAAACACAGAACTTTGACACCTCAGCAGGAACCGCTCCTTTGAATCCTGAACCGAGTATTGTACAAAGTGAACATTTGTCACCTGTGGAGTCGAACATTTCCGCACCTGTAGACCAGCTATTTCAAGACCAGACAAGACCCGGAAAGTACAGATAATCTACGTTCTCATGTTATGAACTAATGACATTGCATAATTACCTTTCTGTTTGAAAACTGTTTTGATTGTATTGTATTCCATTCAGTCGGGAAGTTTGCTCAAACTTTTATTTTTTTGTTTCTCTCGCCTTACCATCTGGGTTACCGTAGGGTCGTAACGTGTGCCTTGTTTTAATTTGCAGGGAATCAGACACTAGGTCGGTTTCTTCTGTTTGTCTTGGGAACTCCCAGGATAAACAGAGGCAAGTTTTTTAACAGGTACAAACCATCCGTTGCGAACGGTTGTAGAAGATGGAGCTTCCTGAATTACGACGGGTTAATGTCATAAATGTGCACAAGACAAAATTATATGACATATTGTACAGTAAATGTTTCCTAATGCAATGTACTCTGACACTTCTGATTGTCTTAATAACTTTGGTAGGCGGAATTATTTTTGGTATTCAGTTGATCTTTGCACCTGTTGCATCTACAGTATCTCCCCATGCTCCTGTTTCTCCGACTGTTGTTTCTCTTCATTCTTTCCATCCTTTTCCTGCCCATGAGCAAGCTCGACGCTCTGAGTTTATAAATAACACTTTCATTCAGATCTTGCACCAACATCAACTTGTGGTTAACACAACAAACTGCTGGGTGTGTGGTTTGATACCACATACCATGGACAAGGGCATCCCTTATCTGGTTCTGCCTTTTAGTTATAATGGATCATTCTGGGCATTTCAGACCATGTTCGCTTATGCCCTAGAGACCTATCCTCCACGACCTCCGCGTTCCACCCGGTATAACTCTGCTAATAGAGCCTTGGTAAAAGGAATCACTGACATGGTGAGAGATGTCAATAATACTCCGTTCATTCCCAAGGATGAATTGCGAGTTTACATGGGTTGGAATGTTACGGAATATGGCATTACTCTGGGTGAGAACAAACGTAAGAGCTCAACTCCGATCTGGGTCGTACCCCACCAAGGTCAAGTCTGTTTGCAAGGAAATGGGAGGAATCCGAAAGCTCGACTAGGGAAAAGTGACTGTATCTAAACATATGTTTTCCCCTCACAGTCTTCCCCTGCATTCTTAGCTGCTAAGGGTACCTATTTTGTTTGCCAAGACAGAGCATACACATGGCTGCCTGCTGACTTCTCAGGCTCATGTTACATCGCTCAACTGTTACCTCCGACATATACTGCTGCACCGGACTATCACAAAACTAGAGTTGTGAGAGGTGTTTTCAGTAAAGAAGATACTGCTGGCCAAGAGGCAGGAGACTTTTTCAAGGGTTTCCTCCCATTCTGGGGGCCTATGGCCAACAGTAGAAACTTACGTCAACTAACACGGGTAGTTGAATCCACTATCACTGAAACTGCGGGTGCCCTTAGTAACCTGACAGCTGAGCTTCAAGCGGATCGCCTCATGACGTTACAGAACCGTATGGTCCTTGATGTGTTACTTGCAGATCGAGGTAGAGTATGTAAGATGATCCAATCAAGTTGCTGCGTTTTTATTCCAGATAATGCGCCAACAGTATACAAGGCCATCTCTAAGTTACATAAGATTTCTGACTCTATTCATGTAGAGGAAGGTGACTGGTCATTAATGGGATGGTTCTGGAGCCTGTTGTCTGCGTGGGGATGGAAGGTTCTGATAGTCACTGGTGTTGCATTAGTATTTTTATTTTCGTGCTGTCTCATTGTTCAGTGTGGTCCTGCCTTATGTAATCTCTGCATTTCTACATGCCTAAGAAGACCACCTGTTTTTAGAGATACGCCACGAGATAGAGTAATGCTTCAAAAACATATCAGTGACCTGATGAATATAGAAATGGACTCTGACATAGAGTGAGTTATTGCCTATGTAAGGGCAAAAGGACGGTCTGAGGTTCTTTAGCGATCCGAACCCGTGAATTCGGTATCGTAGTACTGACACGATTTCGGTACCAATGAACCGCAAATGATCTATTATATGCATGACATTGTTTTCGCTGCGCAACTAGCATGAATTCACTGGAAAATAGGGCATTCTGTTGTAAAAGTCATGGCATCCATTTTAGTTACGGCATCCATCTTGTTTCTTGCCCTCACATAGTCAATGAACGGACGATGACCCCGGCAGAGTCACCTTGTTAAGGACACGTAAGCTCGATCCCTGAGAAAGGCTGACGCTGCATGACTAGGCAGAATCAAGCTGCCTCCCTTGCCTGAGGCCAGTCCTGCTATACTGGTTCTCGTGTCCGTTGTCCTGACTGAAAGGCCGAAGACGGTAGCCATGCCCGTTTATGATCCATAAACACCTCTTATCCTACATTTCAATCCTTTGCACCTGGCTCTGCTCCTTTCCTTCTGGGCTTTTACAATGGGGAGGTTACGATTTTTATGATGGGGAGGATCGGGCGAAGAATGGAAAACTGTCGAGAGGTCCTGATCGAATACCGAAAACCTACAACTAATTATTGTTTGATGTCAAATTTACTGTTTGTTTAGGATGCCGGGTTGGGCATGAGAAATATTCGTGTAATGTTGCCTAAAGACATTTTGCGTGTATTTAAAGAGTAACCCACTTAATGCAATTCGAACAGTCTCGTAGATTCTGCCTCTGTGTGGTTCCTATGATTTCTGTGTCCCCGCAGTAAATAAATTTTGGTCTTTGACGCCACCATCGAGAAGCCCGTGTTTATTTGTGCACCGGGACAGAAGGAACTCAGGGGTCTTCGGGTTTTGTTTCCCTGACACCTCTGGACTCTTAAAAGTCCAGAACCTCAAGGGGAGGCCAGTGTGTCTCGCCAGTCATCGTCCTCTATACTTCCCAGGTCTTTCTCCCAGCCCACCCTCAATTTCTGCATTGGATCTGCACAGTTATTCACCAGTCTCTTATAAGTAAGTGAGATGGCCTTGTGGTCCATGGGGTCCAATAACAACCGGTCTTCCAGGGGTGAAGAGTCAGGGAGAGGGACACCCTTTGGAAGAGCAGACAAAATAGCATGACTAATCTGAAAATATCTAAAGGTCTTGGATTGTGCCAATTGGTATTTTGTCTGGAGGTGAGCAAATGTGGCCAGTTTGCCTTTCACCCACATGTCCCCAACTGTGGATATCCTAATTGTGTCCCACTTGTCAAACCCCGGGCATTGACTGAGGTGGCCCAGTATATCAGTCTCCCAAAGTGGAGTCGCCTTCGTCAGACGTTTATGCCAACCCAATTTTTTGGTGACACATGCCAAGTCTCAACCGTACGGGCAGTGGGGCCGGTTATATTCAGTTTAAGGGTATTGGTGTAAAGTGCACTGTTATAGCCACCCGTCCCATGAGCCAATGGTCTGTTTGGAAATTGGGCTCATCGTGGGGGCCGAACACCCATCTATTGACTGCAGTCAGCTGGGATGCCTGATAATGAAGTCATAAATCTGGTATTCCTATGCCCCAGTCATACCATCCCATAGTGAGCTTGTGCATTGCAATCCGCAGTGTACGGTCTTCCCACAATGAGCCCCGCAATACACCATCGATTTTGAAAAAATAAGAATCTGGGATAGGGTTGGGGGTGTTTTGCAACGCATAAAGAAAGCACGGAAGTTTGAGCATCTTAAACAGGGACGCATGTCCCAGGAGAGTGAGAGATCGCCAATGTAGGGCATCAGGTTTGAGACGTTGAAGAGGCCCAAGTAAGTTTGGTTCAAAAAAGAGATCAACGTCTGGGGTGACAAAAATGCCTAGTTCACGAAAGCCACGTGGAGCCACCGGTATCTTGTAGTCCTGAGGACTAGATGGGGGATCGCCCCATAACACATACATCTGGGACTTGGACCAGTTTATACTGTATCCTGATTGGGCACCAAAAATATGAAAGATATGGAGCACCCGTCGCAGAGATCGCGCTGGATATAGGAGAATATCATCAGAGTATAACGAGATGCGGTCCTCGTGGTCCGCTGTCCCTTTGAGCCCCCGTATCCCTGGATCTCCCCGGACCCAAACAGCCAGTGCCTCCAAGACTAGGGCGAAGAGTAATGGAGACAAAGGGCAACCCTGTCTCGTGCCCCGGAGGAGGATGAAAGTGGCAGAGCGATGATTATTGACAATGACATGCGCGGTGGATTGTGTATACAGTAGCCTAATCCAGCGTATCAACTTGGGTCCGAACCCCATGCAGGCCAACACGGCGAAGAGAAAGTCCCATTCTATGATATCGAACGCCATGGAGGCGTCTAAAGATAGTAGGATTGCGTCTTCCTCGATGGTATTAATCCTACTGAGGGCCCCGTGCACCCGTCGCAGATTCCGGGCCGTGTTTCTCCCCGCCATGAAACTGGACAGATCCGGATGAACCAAGTCGGTAATATAAGAGAGGAATCGATTGGCCAGGAGTTTAGCCAGGACCTTAGCCTCGACCGTCAGGAGGGAGATGGGGCGGTATGATTTACAATCTTCAACCAGCTTGTTTGGTTTATCAATGACTACTATAGCAGCCGAAAGGATATATAGCGGGAGGAGTCCTGACGCAAAACATTCATTATATAGATTCAACAAATGAGGCGCTTCTAGTGTTGACATGAGTTTAAAAAGCTCGAAGGGAAGCCCATTGGGACCCATTGCCTTGCCGGATCGGACATCTTGTATGGCCTTTTGAATCTCCGTCCCCATGATGTCCACCTCTAGGGCTTCCCTGTCCTGTGGGGAGATGCTGACCACATCAATAGTGGCTAGGAGATCGGGCGTCATAGGGGCTTGAGATGTCTGCAAACTTGTGTAAACCTCCTTATAATAGACCGCAAAGGTGTCAGCAATTAGTTGAGGGTCAGTGAGAAACGTGCCTTCTGGGCTGGCTACCGTGTGCACCCATCTGGCAGCCTGCTCCTTGCGTTCCAGCCACGCCAGGAGCTTGCCTGTTCGCTCACCCTGTTCATAGATCCTATGTCGGGAAGACAGAGAACGCGTTGTGGCCTCCTCTAAAAGAAGCAGTCTGTAATCCTGTCTCTTGATCATAAGGCTATGCTGAGCAGCGTGGTTTGAGTTTCGCGCAACCGACTCCTCCAGATCCGATATATCCGCTTTCAGCTCAGCCACCCTCTTAGATCGTTCAGCCCTGTGCCCCACCGTTAATGACAATGCCCTGCCCTTAATGACTGCTCCAAAAGCTCCCCATAGTGTCACTGCCGAGTCAACGGAGCCCACATTTTCGGCAAAATAATATTCAGTATCCTTACAGTGAGCCTCTTTGATATGCGATATTTTTAACGCCCACGGCTGTATAGTAATGGTACCAGGGTGCCTTGCCCGTTGTATGCCAAAAGTCATAAGTACAGGGGAGTGGTTGGAGATCCCACGAGCCAGGTAATTGGAGCTTGTAAAGACGTGGATATCCTGGGCGTGTGTGAATATGTAGTCTATCTGAGATTGGCTACCATGTGCCCCTGATTGAAATGTGAAGCCTGTGTGCAGGAGGTTAAACCACCTTCAAATGTCTACAGCCCCCAGGGCGTTAGCGAACTCATATAGATGCGAGCCTCTCGGCGGGTCCTCCCGGGGCAGGAGACGGTCCTGAGAACCATCTCCTTTGCCCAATCACCCAAGAGCGGGTCCGTGTCCATCCCCCATTTCTGTGCAATGTTGCACTTCGCAATGGTAAAGCCCATCAAGGCCCAAGCCTGTTCAGCCTGGAAGAGGTCAGTCGTCCCCCAAATATTAAGCAGGCAGAGTTGGGGAGATAGCTTTAGGGGCTTGTCACATGTCCTCTCAAGTTGGCGGGTAATCTTTTCCCAATAACACTGGATTTGTGGGCATTCCCATAATATGTGGACAAAGGTACCCACTTGATTACATCGCCGGAGACAGAGCGGGTCCGGGCGTCGACCTAGTTTAAACAGGAGCTTAGCGTCAAAGTAGACCTGATAGAGAATTTTCAGCTGGAAGAGCCGCATACGCATGGGAATAGCCACTTCCCTAGGGGAGGCCAGTGTGTCTTGCCAGTCATCGTCCTCTATACTTCCCAGGTCTTTCTCCCAGCCCACCCTCAATTTCTGCATTGGCTCTGCACAGTTATTCACCAGTTTCTTATAAGTAAGTGAG
The DNA here is from genome assembly GCF_964204655.1 of Triturus cristatus. Taxonomy (NCBI): domain Eukaryota; kingdom Metazoa; phylum Chordata; class Amphibia; order Caudata; family Salamandridae; genus Triturus; species Triturus cristatus. The sequence goes on from NC_140582.1 coordinate 243,949,308, forward strand.
ATGGCCTTGTGGTCCATGGGGTCCAATAACAACCGGTCTTCCAGGGGTGAAGAGTCAGGGAGAGGGACACCCTTTGGAAGAGCAGACAAAATAGCATGACTAATCTGAAAATATCTAAAGGTCTTGGATTGTGCCAATTGGTATTTTGTCTGGAGGTGAGCAAATGTGGCCAGTTTGCCTTTCACCCACATGTCCCCAACTGTGGATATCCTAATTGTGTCCCACTTGTCAAACCCCGGGCATTGACTGAGGTGGCCCAGTATATCAGGCTCCCAAAGTGGAGTCGCCTTCGTCAGACGTTTATCCCAACCCAATTTTTTGGTGACACATGCCAAGTCTCAACCGTACGGGCAGTGGGGCCGGTTATATTCAGTTTAAGGGTATTGGTGTAAAATGCCCTGTTATAGCCACCCGTCCCATGAGCCAATGGTCTGTTTGGAAATTGGGCTCATCGTGGGGGCCGAACACCCATCTATTGACTGCAGTCAGCTGGGATGCCTGATAATGAAGTCATAAATCTGGTATTCCTATGCCCCAGTCATACCATCCCATAGTGAGCTTGTGCATTGCAATCCGCAGTGTACGGTCTTCCCACAATAAGCCCCGCAATACACCATCGATTTGGGAAAAATAAGAATCTGGGATAGGGTTGGGGGTGTTTTGCAACGCATAAAGAAAGCGCGGAAGTTTGAGCATCTTAAACAGGGACGCATGTCCCAGGAGAGTGAGAGTGAGAGATCGCCAATGTAGGGCATCAGGTTTGAGACGTTGAAGAGGCCCAAGTAAGTTTGGTTCAAAAAAGAGATCAACGTCTGGGGTGACAAAAATGCCTAGTTCACGAAAGCCACGTGGAGCCACCGGTATCTTGTAGTCCCGAGGACTAGATGGGGGATCGCCCCATAACACATACATCTGGGACTTGGACCAGTTTATACTGTATCCTGATTGGGCACCAAAAATATGAAAGATGTGGAGCACCCGTCGCAGAGATCGCGCTGGATATAGGAGAATATCATCAGAGTATAACGAGATGCGGTCCTCGTGGTCCGCTGTCCCTTTGAGCCCCCGTATCCCTGGATCTCCCCGGACCCAAACAGCCAGTGGCTCCAAGACTAGGGCGAAGAGTAATGGAGACAAAGGACAACCCTGTCTCGTGCCCCGGAGGAGGATGAAAGTGTCAGAGCGATGATTATTACCAATGACATGCGCGGTGGATTGTGTATACAGTAGCCTAATCCAGCGTATCAACTTGGGTCCGAACCCCATGCAGGCCAACACGGCGAAGAGAAAGTCCCATTCTATGATATTGAACGCCATGGAGGCGTCTAAAGATAGTAGGATCGCGTCTTCCTCGATGGTATTAATCCTACTGAGGGCCCCGTGCACCCGTCGCAGATACCGGGCCGTGTTTCTCCCCGGCATGAAACTGGACAGATCCGGATGAACCAAGTCGGTAATATAAGAGAGGAATCGATTGGCCAGGAGTTTGGCCAGGACCTTAGCCTCGACCGTCAGGAGGGAGATGGGGCGGTATGATTTACAATCTTCAACCGGCTTGTTTGGTTTATCAATGACTACTATAGCAGCTGAAAGGATATATAGCGGGAGGAGTCCCGACGCAAAACATTCCTCCCAGGAGGCCGTGACTGCTGAGTACCTACCCTGAGCGTCAGTCCAGGTGTTATGGATGACATAAGGGCAGCCCTACCGGAGGAGAATCCCCACCCCCCTGGAGCCTGAGATGATCTGGAGTGAACCACCATTTGATAACCTTTTCTATTCAGGGCCCTACAGGAGTTTCCAACTAAGTGCGTCTCCCGCAGCATCATAATGTCAAGCTCATGCTGCTTACTATATTGTAATACAATACCCCTCTTAATCTTGTCCCCAAGGCCATTAACATTCCACGAGGACAAATTGAGTGTTGAGCCAGGAGTCATCAAGTCAAGTCAGTGGAAAAAGAGTAAAGCCAGTTAAACTCGCTTGTCAGGGGGTCCCCGGGGCCCCCTTCCGCCACAGAATAGAGTATTGTAGAGGGCCAGAAGCAGCTTAATTGGATGTTATATGTACTAATAACAGCAAAACCAATTGTGAGATTGGAGAACCCAGCATTGTAGCGTACCGATACAGAACACAAAAGAAACATAATTAACAACCCCCCTCCTAGAATGAGCTAGCCCCGCCCCAAAAACCCCGAGGGTGAAACGTATTTCAGTGAATTTCAAAATACATAGGATAAGCAACTTAAAAGGCCTGAACCCCAGATATCGCTGGACATCCGAGGATCAAAGACATACCAGTATATCCATCAGGCAACCCCAAAAAGGAACCACGGCAGGAATACAACACTCAGCCCTAGCAGGCCATGAGAGACAGAAAAAAGCACCATTCAGACCTCTTCAGAGGTCAATTGCTCGTTATCATCCCATAGGTCTTTGGGAACCCGACTCAGAGGGAGGCGGGGACCAACGTTGCTGACGCCACTCATTAGTACCTCCGGTTATCAGTGTCGATTTGTGCGATTTCATGCCAACTGTACGCCAGCTGCCAAGCCAGTCCCAGGCATCCTCAGGTCTAGTGAAAAACCACAGTTTACCATCCGATTCAATTCGGAGTTTTGCTGAGAATAACATGGCATATTTGATCTCATGGTCTCTGAGAGCTCGTTTCACTTCCAGGAAACTCCGGCGTTGTTTCTGGACCCTTAAGATGAAGTACGGGAAGAATGATACTTTACTGTTTTCAACTGTCAGTGGGGGGCCACTCTCGCAGTTTGCAGGATCACGTCGCGGTCGCAATAATTAAATACTCGGGCAAGAAACGGATGGGGGCTCCCGGTTTCGGCCTACCCCCTGGCACACAATGAGCTCACTCAATGGAAAAGCACTTGGACAAGCCTCTTAGCTGGAGACATTGCAGGATGAGCTCCTCGACAAAGAGATCGGCAGCAGGCCCCTCCGCCCGTTTTCAAATGCCTAGATTCGGACATTATTGCGCCTCATTCTGCCTTCGTACTCGTCGAGCTGTATGGCCATCGCCTCGTGGGAGGTGCGCAGGTTGGTAACCTGCTTTTTAAGGAGGGTTGTATCAGTTACCAGTTCTGTAGTTATGCTCTCAATAGTATTCACACGATCAGCCATTTTTCTCATGTCTTCCCTCATTAAGGCCACTTCCGTGGTGACAGTGTCAATTCGGTTCTCAAGAGAGTTCCGCACGGTGGTAATTGCCGCTAGGAGATCTTTGTTGGAAGGCTCTGAGTCCTCACCATGGGCAAGTACATTGCCTGGTCTTTCCTCCTGTGTCTTTTGCCATGCAAACTTTTCCAGCTTGGCCTGCGTTGCAGTTCGCCCTCTGCGGCCCGTCGCCGTACCAGCTCCGTGGCAGAGGTGACGATGCAGGGCTAGGAAGCGACAGCTACTCACCGCCGCCTGCCATGGTGTCCCCCACTCGGCCTGTCAGTTTTGGCATATGGCTCACCAGCCCTGTGCCGATGAAGCACTGGTAAGCACCCCTCAGTCGCAACCGGGGGCACAGGTCACTCACCACGATGCCCTGTTCGGGAGATCTGTGTTGCAATACCCGGCTCACTGGACCAATAACCCTTTGTCCGTCAAGCCCAAGGGAATCCACAAGTGGTCCAGTCTCAGGGCAATGCACCAGCCAGGATAGTAATGCACACCTTTTCCCTTGCGTTATACAATTGCCACCTGCGTAGCTCCTTTAACCCCTTGCCAGATTAGATGCCCATGGGACCCACTGGTGATTCACTATTGGGCCACAACACTCAACAAGCAGCTAGTAGATCGGCTGGTCCCCACCGTGAGCCCAGTGCTGCATGTGGGGTATCGAGTGATTCAGAGCGGCCTTGAAATACTCTGGGGCTTTGTCAGTGCTGGAGCAGGCCTCCTCGCAGAAGGTGATGACCGCCCACCAGATCGCCCCCAAATGTGCCGTGATATTCAGGATAAGAGTCTTTTCGGGTGCTGGGGGGCTGCGGGCAAGGTCTTGCCCGGGTCTGTAGCCTCATGGCTCTCTGGATATGCGGCAGCACAAGAGGGGCAGCAGAAGTCCGAGTCGGGCTATTTCCCCCACCACTGCAGTCACGAACCTGCCGTAGTGCTCTGTTGATAGGCACTCGATTTTCGCACTCTGTTCAGGGGAGGGGGTCACTCGATCATCCCCCCCGACACTCGTGAGGGCCAGGCCTCAGCCGTTGTGTCACGTCGCGTTCCTACGTCGCACAGCGACACTTCCTACCAGCATGGCCTTGTCTGGTGGAGCCGGTGTCTGGAGCGGCTCTCCACTGGAACTTGCGATTGACCCCAAATTTTGTCTGCAGCTTGGGCAGCAGCAACGGCAGTCAGGGAGCCCCTCGGGGCAAAGATAAGGCCAGGGCAAATGGAGTTACACAAATATTTTGTGAGTGGCGCAGTGGAGCTCAGCTACCGTGCGGCCATTCCCATCGGCAATTGGCCACGCCACCCGCTAGATGTATTCTTAACAGGTATAGAGGGTGAATGCACACACAGCATATCTCTTTGAAAGGTTTGCAAATGTATTTGCTGCATTTCTCTTTGAATTATTTACACTTATGGGTGGAATTTTGGAGTTTGATGATATAGGGCCTCATTTCGATAGCCGAGGGACTGCCACTGACCGGCTGTTGGTAGCGATCCCTCCGCCATCGTAACAGGGATCTTAGTCTGCCAATTTACAATGGCTTCTGGATGGGTGGAGGTCGGAAACACCGACCGATATAGTCCCGACAGGCGTTCTTTATCCGACCACCCGTCAGACCTCCCTGTAGTCCCAGAATGACGACGGTGCCTGTCAGGCACTGCCATAGGTATTACAATATCCCTTTCTGCCGGTTTTCTTCAGCGGTGAAACTGGAGCAAAACGGCAGGCAGAAACGGATTTGGGGGCCCGTAGCGGGTCCCCTTGCCACCTTGGCCAGGGACATAGGCCCTGGGGGGCACCTATGGTAACCCCCTATATATCCCTACACCATGTGGTAGGCACCGCATGGTGCCTGCCACATAGTGCAGGGATATGTGTGGGGTGTCTGTTTTGTCTTGCGGTGGGTGCTGCGCACCCTGAAGTGCCTGTTACACGGTGCAGGAATTTACATAAACTCCCATTTTTCAATGGGAGCTTGTGCTGTGCATGGTTTCCATCTGCTGCACATGCTTCCATAGAGAAATGGGAGTTTGCAACCTCACAATGTGCGATCGCATCATCATGAGGTGTGCGGAACAGCTGACCTATGGTCGGTCGGTTCCCACAATGAAACGGTGTCGGTCGGAGGCAACTCTGACTGATAACGAAATCAGCCCCAGAATGTAGCTTGGCTACTGATGCCATATTAAACAGTGATTTACACGTTAGGGTTAATAGGCCTGTTTTCGCATTAAACTTTTGTCTTTCACAAGATGGTTTTCTCGTCCACTGCAGATGCTGTACCTATCCAGGAGCCTTCTGTTAGCTTTTTTTCAAATCACAAAATGGCAGCAAGGTTGATCAACACTTCACTACCCAGCCTAGTCACAATGTATTATAGCACGTGTATTGCCCACCTCAAATGACCAACTACCAAATGTTAAACACAAACGTAAGCAGGAAAGGTTTCCAAACTTACAGGGGGGCCGAGAGTAACTAAAGAGGGGAGTACACCCTCCTGGGTTTTTACACTGTTTTACCAAAAGTACTCCCCACTGTCAACTCGCAACTAAGTTGCTGAATGTATTTGAACAGTCCTAGAGCTCCCAGGTATTGAGGTCCCTACGTGAAGTCAGAAAAGACCACCACTATTGAGTGGGGACGGAGGCAACTCCTTTTGTTTTATATTCCCTCACACACCCTAGTGGTGTCATGCTTCATCATTGGGACACCTCGACGCCTAGAAGTCGAGGTGGGCTCGACCATATTTCAGGGAGCTCTTAAGAAGATGTTTTTGGCCAGGGGGATAAAGATTAAAAGCCCGGCAGCAGATCCCAGTATCCCTTTTATTCTTGGACCTGCTGGGGGTAATAATAAAATAAAGTTTAAGGGTCAATGGGGATATTATGGCCCTAAGACCCTATAGCCAACACGTTTCAGTCCTATTAAGCCCCATAAAGGGTGCTGGACTTTCTTCAGGGCGTAATAGAATGCCCCCTGGTATGGGTAGTGGAGGGGATTTCCCTACGCTACTGGTGATAAGGGCAACTAACGCTCCTTATTAGTTTACGTAAACTAATTAGTCTTACATGTCACTCCATCTATGTAGAGAAAGGAAAAAAAAAAAAGAAGAGACCAAACATTTTTATATATGGAGATCCAGGAATGTTCATCTCTACAGGCGTACGTCTCAAATTATTAATGGTGAAAAAAACTCCACCAGGCATACAGAGGTGGCAGGTGAAAAAACACACTTAGTTTATCACACGCTCGTGTCTGTGTACTGCCCGTCTTGGTGGCGGCACTACTGCTTTAAAAATAATCGCCGTGTTTTTTTTTTAAAAAAAACATGATCGCGTATCTGCATGCTCACCTTTCACGCTCATGCATACGTATATTCATTTTATACATTCATTCTTACCCCATTCTGGGAGGGGTATCGACTCTATGGAGTCAGATACGCGATCATGTTTTAAAAAAAAAAAAAACACGGCGATTATTTTTGAAGCAGTAGTGTTTGACCACGTGGGAATTACACGGGTGTAGGATCAATATGTATAGACACACACCTAAGAGCAAAAGGTGATAGGATGCGGCGCAATGCCGCCACCAAGACGGGCAGTACACAGACACGAGCGTGTGATAAACTAAGTGTGTTTTTTCACCCGCCACCTCTGTATGTCTGGTGGAGTTTTTTTCACCATTAATAAGTTGAGACGTACGCCTGTAGAGATTAACATTCCTGGATCTCCATATATAAAAATGTGTGGTCTCTTCTTTTTTTCTTTTCCTTTCTCTACATAGATGGAGTGACATGTAAGACTAATTAGTCTACGTAAACTAATAAGGAGCGTTAGTTGCCCTTATCACCAGTAGCGTAGGGAAATCCCCTCCACTACCCATACCAGGGGGCATTCTATTCCGCCCTGAAGAAAGTCCAGCACTCTTTATGGGGCTTAATAGGACTGAAACGTGTTGGCTATAGGGTCTTAGGGCCATAATATCTCCATTGACCCTTAAACTTTATTTTATTATTACCCCCAGCAGGTCCAAGAATAAAAGGGATACTGGGATCTGCTGCCGGGCTTTTAATCTTTATCCCCCTGGCCAAAAACATCTTCTTAAGAGCTCCCTGAAATATGGTCGAGCCCACCTCGACTTCTAGGCATCGAGGTGTCCCAATGATGAAGCATGACACCACTAGGGTGTGTGAGGGAATATAAAACAAAAGGAGTTGCCTCCTTCCCCACTCAATAGTGGTGGTCTTTTCTGACTTCACGTAGGGACCTCAATACCTGGGAGCTCTAGGACTGTTCAAATACATTCAGCAACTTAGTTGCGAGTTGACAGTGGGGAGTACTTTTGGTAAAACAGCTACCAAATGGCCACAAATAAAATGCAATTTAAACAAAGTGATGAGAGGCAAAACAAAATAGTACAACAATGAGTCAAAAGACAACAATAATTTCTTCCCAGATTTTCTTAGTTTCTCGTATATTTTGTACAGTTGCGTACAGCCAACTAAAGGGGCTTCTTCAGGGCCAATAATGGTAGGCACAGTTCAAGTAAGCAATTCAAAACGCCAGTAGCAGAATATGTCAATCGCATCCGTCGCGTTCTGTCACTTCGAATGTTCTGGCGTCCTTGCTGTAGAAAACAGAGATTTTGCGTGGCTAAGTAAATCTTGCTGCTTCCAACGTTTTCAAATGAGTAAATCCATCCCTAGGACATAAGTTTTGAAAAATATTCTGTGTACAGTCCAATGTATCCTTTAGCCTTCTGTTAGCTAGTGAATCTCGATTTGTGATGTATTAGGCAACTGATAGTGAAGTTCTCATCGGGAGGAGAGGAGATGGCAGATAGGGTTGACTCATGGGAAGAACTGTCTGAACAGCACGATGTTCCTAACATAGCATTTCAAGGATTTAATTCTGTGCTTAATTGTTATGTGAGAAACTAAGGAGTTCACCTGCTTCCAGAGTATGATGAGAATTCATTGATTGTTTGATAAGGGAAATGTAATATTTTTTTTCTAATGTTGTTGTTAGAAATGGGAGTCTCTCGTTGGCAATGGTTTGGACCTTTATCCAAATAGGGGCCCTTACTTCTAGTCAGGATAAGGGGGATACACTCCTAAAATAACCCCTGATCACCCACTTGGTAATTTGGCACGAGCAGTCAGGCGTTTCTCAAAGGCAGTGTGTAAAGCATTTGCACATAACCAACAGTAATACAGTGAAAACACTACAAAAGGACACCACACCAGTTTTAGAAAAATAACTGATATTTAGCTGTGCAAACAAGTTCAAAACAATAAAAGACCAGCATAAACAAAAATAGGCACTTTGCAAGTATGACTTAAACATTAGGCGTAGTTGGTGAACTCTGCTCCGTGGGAGGAGTTTGCACAGTTTTCCAACTCTGTTCTCCGCTGGCATCGAGGAGTTCAGGCAAAAAAACTCCGTCCTCCACCCACAGAGCGGAGTTTGCCACCCACCAAGGCACCAACCAATCTAATTAAACTGGGCTCCTCCTGTCCTGCCTCCATCTGTGTGAGTGTGTAGACAGTAGCACACACAATCCTCATCAGGAGTCTTCAGAACTGCATTTCCCATGGCACCCTCTTTCTGTGTCTGGGAAAGAGAAAATTAACTTCCTGTTTCCTTTCCTTGATTAGTGAGCGTGCGATTAACCCAATGCCCGTGCTTCATCTGGGTTAATAATTCCGCCCGTTCGACTGTACTATGGCGGATCAGGTGATGGTGGATGAGGCAAGGTGTCTCAGGGCCAGAGCCTCATCATTACCACCGGGGTTTTCGGCTCACCCATAAATTACATAATCTGTGGTGTGAGACGGGACTGGGGACTAGAGAGCGGTGTGCTGCAGCGATCGCCCATGAAAGGATGTTTGCATGGTGCATGCCCCACAGCATCCATGCTAGCAGGGAGTCTCTAAAGCTCAGGGCGCAGATGGAGTTGACCGGAGCTAGCTGGGAGATTAGCGGATCACAGTAGGGGAAAAGGAGCAGCTGCCAGGGAAGGTACTGAATGGACTCCTGTCTTTTAGTCTTCAGAGCAGGTAAGAAAAACCTTATTTTACTAATATGGTTGCAATAGTATGAAGTTTGACTATGAGTGAATGAACTTGGGTCTTCTAATTTTGACAGCAGCACGAGAACACCACCAGCCAGCATGAATACATTGCCATCTAGTGGCCAAAGGTAGCACAGCAAACATTGAATTTTGTCTCACAATATATATACATTTTTTAATTACAATCCACACTCCACATGCTCATGGAATTCCGCGTAGCGCAGCAGAGTTTTCTTTTCCAGCTTTGCAGAGTCCTGCATAGCGCCGCTCCATGAACTCCGCCCACCCTTATTAAAAATGCAGTTCCTTGGAGTCGGTAGCTCTGTCCAGTGCTACTGCTGAAAACAACAAAATCCAACAGTTCCTGTGGACCTCATCGGTGCGGACCCACGGTAGTGTCAGCAGACTTGTTAACAGTACCTTTGGTTGCAGCCGACAATGTTGTTGCGGGCTAGTCATGGCAACCGTTGGGATTATAATGTGAAGAATAGCGATGCGGCGTGCAGTGCCCTCAAGTCGCAGTGCAGCCAGCAGGTTGGTGACGGTTGTCCAGCAGCAACGGTGAGACCAGGCTGTGGTGCGGAGTGAGGCCTTGCTCGTTGCAGTGCTGACAGGTCATAGTGCATGCAACAGTGTCGGTTGATGGGGGCTGGCGTCGGTCGGCCCAGACTGCAGTTTGGGACGGAGCAGTACGGCATGTAACTTACCAGCAGTGCCCCCAAACCAAAGTGTAGTCACAGGCGTCGTGGTCAGCAGGCAGCCACATCGTCGGTGTGACCAGGGCATCAGAGTGAAGTGAGCCAGTGTGAAGTGTGGTGACCACAGGTCACGGTGCAAGCAACGGCTCGGTGGCAGCGGTGGTGGTGGTCGTCTGTGAGACCAGGGTTGCAGTCTGAAATGCAGCAGTGCCCTCTGTGGTGCCTTTAGGGGATGGTGCCCGCAGCGGTGTCGGTGTCAGCTGCTTTTCACCTCTGTGGCAACTGAAAGTGCGGTTCCAGAGGCGGTACCCAGAAGTAAGTGAAGTCTTTGTTGCCCCTGCGACTTCGAGGACAGGAGGCAAGCTCGACTTCAAGCCCTTGGAGATATTCAGCACAAGTAAGGAAAGTTCAGTCCAGTCCTTTCACTGCCCAAGGCACAAGCAGCAACTGCAGGCCAACCCAACAAAGGAACAGCACAGGAACGGGGCAGTACCAATCAATCAATCAGGGAATTGTAAGTTACTCACCCGTGAGGGTCTCAAGGCGCTGTGGGGGGTCCACAGAACTGTTTAGTCAAAGAGCCATGTCTTGAGGGTCTTCCTGAAGGTGTTCAGGAAGGGGGCTCGTCTGATGTCTGCTGGTAGCTCGTTCCAGGTCTTGCCAGCAATGTGAGCAGAGGACCTTCCGCCTGCCCTGGCTCTGTGGATGAGCGGGGTTTCAGCCAGTGCGAGGTTTTGAAGATCGGAGATTTCTTTTGGGTAGTGGAAGTTGATACTGTTGTTGAGGTATTTGGGTCTGTTGTTGTGTAGGCATTTGTAGGATTTTGAAAGTGACTCTTTTCTCCACGGGAAGCCAGTGGAGACTTTGTAGGTGTTGACTGATGTGTTCATGTCGGGAGAGGCCAAGGACGAGTCTGGCGGCGGTGTTCTGTATTGTCTGGAGTTTGCTGAGTAGGGACTTGTTGATGCCGGTGTAGAGTGCGTTTCCATAGTCCAGTCTGCTGGTGATGCGTACATGGGTGACTGTCTTCCTTGACTCAGGGGGAATCCACTTGAAGGTCTTGCGGAGGATGCAGAGGGTGTTAAAGCAGCTGGAGGTGACAGCATTGACCTGTGGGTTCATGGTGAGTGATGAGTCGAATAAGATGCCATGGTTCTTGGCGTGGTCTGAGGGGGTAGGTGGGCTTCTGAGGGCGGTCCGCCACCAGGTGCTGTCCCATGCAGAAGGGGTGGTACCAAGGACGAGGACTTCTGTCTTCTCTGCATTAAGCTTCAGGCAGCTGTTGGTCATCCAGACTGCAACGTCTTGCATTACTTTCTGGAAGTTGAGTTTGGCAGTGGTGGGGTCTTTGGTGAGGGAGATGGTGAGCTGGGTGTCATCGGCGTTGAATACGATGTTGAGGCTGTGTTGTCAAATGATGGCTGCAAGGGGGGGTCATGTAGATGTTGAAGAGGGTGAGGCTTAGTGATGAACCCTGTGGGACTCCGCAGGTGATTTTTGTGGGGTCGGAGACGAAGGGTGGGAGTCTAATCCTGTGGCTTCTTCTGGTGAGGAATGATCGTATCCAGTCCAGGGCTGTTCCTTGTATACCTGCGTCGTGTAGTCTAGTGACTAGTGTGCGGTGGGAGACGGTGTCGAAGGCTGCTGATAGGTCGAGTTGGATGAGGGCTGCGGAGTGGCCTTGGTCCACGAGAGTGCAGATGCCATCTAGGCGGCGAGTAGGGCTGTCTCTGTGCTGTGGTTGCTTCGGAATCCAGATTGGGACGGGTCAAGAACGGTGTTCTCTTCAATGAATCGTGTGAGTTTCCTGTTGACTGTTTTCTCTGCAACTTTGGCTGCGAAGAGGAGGAGCGAGATGGGCCGATAGTTCTTGAGGTTGGTGGGGTCAGCTGTGGGCTTCTTGAGCAGGGGTCTGACTTCTGCATGCTTCCAGTCATCTGGGAAGGTGCCTGTTTTGAAGGTGGTGTTGATGCTGCGTTGTAGTTCGGGTGCAATGGTGGCCGCGGCTCTGTGGTAGATGTGCGGGGGCAGGGGGCGGGGGGCCCCGAGTGGATGCTTTTCATGGTTGAGGCGGTGTCTTCGGCCATGATCTGTGTCCAGTTGGAGATGGTGGGCTGGCTGGTGTTTCTGGGGGGCGGGGGCCGTCTGTGGCACCTGGTGGATGGTTGATGAAGTTGTCGTAGAGGTTTTTGATCTTGAGGTGAAAATAGGTTCCAAGCTTGTCGCAGAGGTCTTGGGATGGGGTGATGTCTTTGGCTTCGCTGCATGGGTTGGTGAATTCTTGAATGATACTGAAAAGTTCCTTGGAGTTGGTGGAGTAGGCCAGGATTTTGTTGTGGATGAAGTTCCTCCTGGTGGCTCTGATCTGGTTGTGGTAGTCCGTCATGGCGTCCTTGTAGGTGGTGTGGTTTTCTGTTGTCTTGGTGTTTCTCCAGTTCTTCTCCAGGCATCTGCAGGTGCGTCTGGCTTTTTGGTGAGCGGTGGTGAACCAGTCGGCTTTCCTAGGGTGTTGTCTGTTGGGGTTGTGTAGTGGGGTGAGCTCGTCTGCGTAGTTGGAGAATCAGGTGTGGAGTTCTGGCTGCGTTGTTTGCGTCGGGTGCCCAGGTGTGGTTGTCTCGGGTGACGGTGGAGTTAAGTTGCTCGTTGGTAGCCTTGCTCCAGTTCCTTCATGGTGGGCATGGTGCTGGTTTGGGTACCTTGGGTTTGTTGATGGCGAAGTGTACGCTGTGGTGGTCCATCCATGGCAGCTGCGTTTTATGGCTGAATTGGACACTGTTTCCTGCCGCGAAGATGAGGACAAGGGTGTGTCTTACTCTGTGGGTCGGTGTGTTGACGAGTTGTTTAAGTCCGATACTGTTGAGGTTGTCACAAAGGATAGTGGAGTTGGGGTCACTGGGGTTATCGAGGTGGAAGTTCATATCTCCAATGAGTATGCAGTTTGTTGAGGTGATGGCGTGGGGTACAATGAAGTCGGTGATGGTGTTGGCGCAGGGTGTTCGGGGGCTGAGGGCTCTGTCTACGAGGGTTCCTCGGAGTGTGTCTTTGGGGGTGGTATGGATCTGGAAGTCCAGGTGTTCGGTGGAGGGGAAGGTTTCGCTGGAGGTGGTGAGGCGGAGGGTGCTCTTGTGGGTGATGGCGAGGCCCCCTCCTGGGTGGTTGGGGCTGTCTTTCCTCTGGATCTTGTATCTGCCTGGGATGGCTGTGCTGATGTCGGGCGGAGGATGCGATGGTCCAGGTCTCTGTGAAGAAGGCGATGTAGGGCAAGAAAGAGTCGAGTAGGTTCCAGATTTCCGTGCCGTGTTTGTGTACGGAGCGTACGTTGAGGAGGATCCATTTAGGGTGTCGTCGGTGCTGGCGTCGGCGGTGTTGGAGGTCGGATGGCGATGAGGGTCTGGTGGCAGTGGAGGCAGGAGAACTGGCCGTGGGTCGTGTTCGGCGAGGCCTGTTGGCATTCTCTAAGTCTTCCAGGGTTGAGTGCGAGGAGGGTGGTGGTGTCGTAGCGATGGGTAGTGGGAGGTCCAGTGTTCCTGGCGCTGAACGCGGGCGGGTCGCGAATGGGCACAGACGGACTAGCCTTTGGCGCGCCAGTGGCGCGACTGCGCCATGGCCACCATTACATAGGGGAGGTGGGAGGGAGGAGCGGCTGGGAGCGGGGGAATTCCGGGGGGGAATTCCAGGGGGGAGGGGCCACAGGGGCAGCAGCAGCAAAAGGAACAGGCACAAGAAAATAAAAACAGTGATGGAATTAGAGCAAGACACAGATGGGCACAATAACAGTGGCACAACAGGGAAAAATTAAGAAAGAAAAAAAAGGGCTGAGAAAGGTTATGGTGGTTGCAGGCACTCTGGTCCCAGTTCGAGCAGGCAGCAGGCGCAGGAGGGGAAAGCAGCCTCGAACATCCCAAGGAGGAGGTCGGGGTCTGGAGGCAAAAAACGGCACAGTGGAGCTGCGGGGAGAGAGTGGACCTAGACCAAGGGTCGGAGGTCTTACCCCTCCGAGAAGTTCTTCCAGCTCTTCTTCTTGGCAGGTTCCTTGATTTCAGTGAGCTCCAAAATTCTGGGGTCTGGGCCCCAATATTTATACTCAGTTTCTCTTCATTCTCTTGGGCAGAGCCTCTCTGTGCTCAGTTCAAACACGTTTAGTCTTCTCTGGCCCAGCAGGAATTGAAGACAGCATTGTCCAAGGCAGACCAGGCCCATTCAGGTGCAAGGAAATCTCATCCCACTACTCTAAATGCAGCCAGGGTCCATTCAGCTCAGTCCAGGAAAGGCAAGACACACGTCGACCCCCCCAGTGACTGTCTGAAGAGAATGCACATCCCCAGCCCCTGTCACTCCAAAGCCAGACAGTCAGTCCTCAACCCAGCAGAGGTACACAGGATGGCTAATTAAGAAAAAACCTGATTTCTAAAAGAGGTATTTTCAAACAGAGGACATTTACTGAAAGACACATTTCTACATTCTGTGTTCAGGCATACTAAACTCTATTTCTCCATCTTTCCCCAATAGGAAGATATACTCGTAAATGGAAGACTGCGATATAAGAATCACCGCTCCAGCAGTATCTAACCTTTATTCTTGTTCAACTAGGTTTCAGTATTTTTGATTCCTATATAAAACAATTTCTGAGCTATTAATAGTCATGATTTGTTTTCAGTAAAACAATGGCTATCTCATAGAAATATCTATAACTTAAAACATTTAAATCACAAATTATAATTGGCTTTTCTAAACACCTGACTGGGGTAAAGATTACTGACCACAGAGTTACAAAATTACCTCTTAAAAATGCACAATTGTGCTTTTTAATATAATGTTGCTTAGCTATGATTTATCCAGCCCTGTAATATGTGTATGCAAAAAGAAAAAAAGAACATATATATATATATGTGTGTGTGAGAAAGATGAATAGAACTAAATATATAAATCTATATATCAATACCTCTCTCTCTCTCTCGCTCTCTCTCTCTCTCTCTCTCTCTCTCTCTCTCTCTCTCTCTCTCTCTCTCTCTCTATATATATATATAAATATATATATATATATATATATATATATATATATATATATATATATATATATATATATATATATATATTCACTGAAAAAACCATGGGTTTCACACACGTTATAGTTAGGAATTAGCATTTAAAAAACCTTAGAAATTCAATGAGAAAACCAAAGGTTTCACACACGTTATAGTTAGCTGAACATTTCACTCGTAAAAAACCAATGAAATTCCCCCGTTATAGTTAGTTCAGCTAACTATAACTCGCGCGCCCGCAATGCACTACTGATGACGTCACATATTACATCACTCATGACATGGTCACTGACATCACTCATGACATCACTGATGACATCTCAAATGACATCACTGATGACATCACTGATGACATCATCCAGTGAATGTGTGTTTTTCTGAAAATTAAATATGTTTTATATATGTATATCTCAAGGTCAATGGAAGAATAAATGGGTATATAAGTGTCTAAATGGATGCTTTGTTTTTGAAAAATTTTTTGTGTAACTGACTGATTAAGTGTATCATAGTAAATACATGGCTTACTGAGTAATGTTTAAATAAGAAAATATCTGTATTAGTCTCTCACTTTGTGTATAAGTGGCTGCATGGGTTGGTGAGTAGCTTCATGGGTGTCTATATAGGTTATTAGTTGTTTTTTTAAGTATCAGTCTGAGTGTCTGTATGGTTCGGTGGGGGGTATTATGTAGTGCATAGGTGCATGAATGAGTCATTCACTCTTTGTATGTATTGAAGACAGCATGTGTGCAGGACTGTATGGGTGGATGAGTGTGTGTATGGGTGTATTAGAGAGTGAATGACTGTCTCAATAGTGTCTTTATGAGTAACTACATATCTATTTAACTAGTAAATGTGACTATTGGTCTATATAAGTGAGTATATGTAAGAGTGAGAGATTGGAAGAGTTCCTGTATGAATAAGTATGTGTTTCTATAAGTTATTGTTTAAAAGAGTAAGTATATGTAAGTTTCTGTAGAAGTAAGTGTGGTGGTGTGTGTATAACTGTATAAGCTAATAAATGGATGTTTGATTCTTTATTAGCATGAGTGACTATGTGTGTGAGTAACTCTATGGATGAGTGGCATTGTGTAACAGGATGTATAGGTGTATGAATACATATGATGAGTAGAACCCCGTGGGTGGGAAATAGTAGGAAATCAATTCCGGGCGACTGTATTTTGATTTCCTTTGACCACCCATGGGTGGTGGACCACATATGTTCTTGGGAGCGTCCAAACACCCAGGGCGAAATAGGTATTAGACGTCTCTCCTTTTTTTATCCCTCCAGGTCGCCCAGGGATGCTCAATTCACCAATGCTCCTTATTGGGAAACTAAAGCCCCAGTCCACGATAATTATTTCAATCGTTGGAACACAGTGGGCCCCCGTTACCATGAGCATGGTGGTTATAGGATAAATTCAGGCCCACAATTTCGGGGAAGAGGAAATGACGACTGGGGCTTCCACCAATTGCGGATGTTAAATAGAGAGCCAACCCAAAGGGAAACCTGGTTTGGGTTTCCCACGGACAACAGATTTAGTGTTCTTGAAATGGTCGATTGACCATCAACTAATTTCAAATCCACCGATCATAGCTCTTCCCATTTAACATCTAATTCCACAATGGATTCCTCAATCCAAGAAACAGTGCATAATGTAGATTTGCATTCTCTATCCATTTTTTTCTGGAATATAGCAGGGCTTCGTTCAAAAATCGAAGACGGCTCATTGATACATTGTTTGGAAGGGGGGAATATCATATGTCTCCAGGAGACTTGGTCCTTGACAGAGCTTCACCTCGCTGGCTATAAAACGTATTTTACGCCAGCGTTGGGGGGCGGTTTTGGAAGACCCAAGGGAGGGTTGACTACATATATTGCCAACACAATCAATGATCTCAAAACATCCTTGGTGCTGTCTGATCCAAATTTCCAACTATTAAAGCTCCTCTATAATAAATGTGAGCCTATTCTTTTGCTCAATGTCTATAATAATCTTGACGAGGAACAATTTTTGTCTCTCATCAATCTAATTAAGGAGAAATTGGGTCATAACTCTCCACTTGGTAAGGGCCCAGTCCACCTTATATGTGGAGGAGACTTAAATATCCACCCATGCCCTCATGTCGGGAAAAATAGATGTGGAATTGAGGATGAAGAGAACGCTCCTATCATGCACTTTAATCATAGTAAAACGGGGATTGCAATGAACAATATGCTGGTTGACTTAGAACTGGAAATAGTAAACAAACTGATCCCGGACTCTAACTATTTACAACCAACGTATGTGGGTAGGGGCTTCAGCACTACAGTAGATTATATTCTTCTCTCCCCAGGCTTATTACCTCGAGTAAGGTCCTTTGAGGTATTGCTAAATACTTTTAGTGACCACTCCGCTCTTAGACTAGAACTCCAACAATTGAAGGGACAACCGGAAACTAGTGTAATCGCCTCTACGCTCGCTCAAAATAAATTGGAGTTGGGCAGGACAAATGGTTATACAGTAAAGTGGGAGACGCTGGATCCGGAGATAATCACGGCGAAATTGGTAATGGAGTCATATGTAAATATAACCAATTGCCTTGATCCAACGTTACCTGAAGAAGCTGTTTTAACTAACTTTCTACTAATACTGGAAAAGATTAAGGAACTTCTTACAATAACATCTAGGAGGTCACCCTCGACCAAAAAAGGATGGTTTAATCATTCCTGTACCATGGCCCTGTCCAACTTAAAAAAGGAACTAAAAAAAACAGTGAGAGATTCAGAATTGATTCAAATGCTGAGGCGTCAATATGTCTCCGCACGGAAGCAAAGAATCACTGAATTAAAAATGAAACTGTGGGATGATTTGCACACTAGCGCTGTATCTAAGGATAGTTTGGCTTTTTGGCGTACTGTTAAAACTCCATATCTCTTGGGCGCAGACACCCCTAAGATAGAAGTGGCTATCGATGAGGCTACGTGGGTGACACATTTTTCAAAATTTTTTAAAAACCCAGTAAATACCAGTAAAAGAATAGATCATAGTCTTCCAAACGTCAACTATCCCATCTCCCTAACTTTTGATATCGCTGAAGTTATAGCGGCCTTGAATGCTAGCAAAAGCGGGAAAGCTCCAGGCCCCGATGGGGTCCCAGTAGACTTGTTTAAATTTAACCCGGACCTCTGGACCCCCATTTTAACTAGAGTATGCATAGCAGTGGCAAAAGTGGGACTGTTGGACTCTTGGACAAAGTCTATCATGGTCCCAATTTTTAAAAAAGGTGACCGCCAAGATGTCAATTGTTATCGTTTCATTTCCCTTTTAGATTCGCTAGGCAAAGTGGTCGGTAGAATCGTTCTTGAACGACTACAGCAGTGGGCAGAGGAGGGACACATTATTTCAGACCTTCAATTTGGATTCCGGGAGGGGTTTGGAACGGTAGAGCAGGCCCTGAACCTCAGTCTGATCCTGGGAAAATACTGCCAAGGAAAAAAAGAAACTGTGTATATGGTATACGTAGATTTATCTGCCGCCTTTGACTGCGTTTCACATACGAAACTTTGGAATATCTTGTTACTGATGGGAGTGGACTCATCTCTCGTAGATTTTATGAGAGAACTATATTCGGGTGCCACCGCTAGGGTGCGTTTTGGCACAAAGGGTGAATTGACTACGCCGTTCGGAGTGGAGCGAGGCGTCAGGCAGGGATGTGTCCTTGCCCCCTTCCTCTTCTCCCTCTACGCAAATGGCCTAGAGGCGGAGATGTTGAGGGGGGCTCTGGACCTACCCTGGGTCAAACGGCGATTGATACCCGCCTTGCTCTACGCCGACGACGCGGTCATTTTGGCCCGCACCCCACGCGAACTGCAAAAATCCCTAAATAGATACGTTGAGTTCATGGGTAGCCTGGATTTACAGGTTAACGTGAAAAAAACATTTGTCATGGTAGCCGGGCGAGCCAAAAAATGTGTAAAGAATATTTTTCTTAAAGAGCAAAAACTTGAGGTAACTACGAAGTACTGCTATTTGGGGATAATGATTGATGATAGGCTTAGCTGGAGAGCAGCAGTGGAGGCCAGATGTCACTTGTTTAAAAGAGCAACAATGTCCCTGATAAGTTTTTCACAGAGGCTAGGGAAAAGGCCTCCAGTGGAGCTGTTAAAAATTTACGTAGCTAAATGCCAGGCAATTGCCCTTTATGGAGCAGGCCTGTGGGGAATCGCAGAAATCAGCACCCTTCAGGTCGCCGAAAATAACTTTTTAAGATTTCTCTTAGCAGCACCAATGAGCTCCTCAGTATATGCCCTTCATCTGGAGCTTGGTATTCCCTACCTTGAGGACCTGATAAGAATTCATCCGCTATTGCTCTGGCGTCGTATCTGGTCTTCCGTGAACAATGTGTTTTCACAAGAAATTCTGATGGACGCAATGGCCATAGACCACTCTGTATCAATTCAATGGTTGTGCTATGTACAAAAATTTTTTAAGGATCTAGATTTGGAGATCTATTACACAGATCCAAAAAAAATTAACGAATTGTCAAAGAAAGGACTTAAAAAACTGGCTTTAACGCATCTGGAGTCCCTGAGACTGACCTCCGTGGCATCGAAACCCTCGGTTGTTCATGCTAATTTAATTCAGACCACTTACTCCATCCAACCTTATTTGACATTACAGATTAGCACCTATCACAGAATGTTGTTAACAAGATTTAGATTTGACTCCTTTTTTAGGCTAGTATCCTTCCCCAAGAGAAACAGCTGGGAGAAGGTTTCCACCCCTTGTCCGTGTGATGAAGTGTCAACTCAGACAAATTTACACACTATTCTGTTTTGTAAATTTCATCATCCACACAGGAGGGTCTGGTTACTACCTTTATTAAAGAGCTGGGGACTAAGACAGTGTCGACCGGCAATGCTACGCCTTCAAAGCCTAGATTCCGAATTGACCTGTTATCTTGTTCTTAACTTCCTTAAATGTATTCTGCAACATAGGAATAATTTGTAAGCAGCGGTTTGATCCCAGTATTTGTAGATGAAATGAATTTTTGTAAAACCTTGGTTTTAACTATATGAGCTGATAATTGTTTAGCTTTAATTTTTATTATTCTTTAATCTATGTGCGATGTTCTATTTGTAACTGCTCTTTTATGGTTTTTTAATTGTAAAAACCGAATAAAGAATTTATTATTATTATATGATGAGTGAGTATATGTATGAGTGACTGTAGAGGACTGTTGGTGAATGACTGTATGTGTATGTGGTTCTTAGAATTACTGAATAGGTTGTTGTAACTGATATTGATATATTCATTATTTTGAACATTTTAGTTTCTATTTTTGAATGTGTGTTTCAATGGTTATATTAGGGGAAGAGGAGGTCTGCCACTCTATCACAAGGATGATGTCATCAGTGATGTCATCAGTGATGTCATTTGAGATGTCATCAGTGATGTCATGAGTGATGTCAGTGACCATGTCATGAGTGATGTAATATGTGACGTCATCAGTAGTGCATTGCGGGCGCGCGAGTTATAGTTAGCTGAACTAACTATAACGGGGGAATTTCATTGGTTTTTTACGAGTGAAATGTTCAGCTAACTATAACATGTGTGAAACCTTTGGTTTTTTCATTGAATTTCTAAGGTTTTTTAAATGCTAATTCCTAACTATAACGTGTGTGAAACCCATGGTTTTTTCAGTGAATTTGCAAGGTTTTTTAAATGCTAATTCCTAACTATAACGTGAGTGAAACCCATGGTTTTTTCAGTGAATTTGCAAGGTTTTTTAAATGGTATTTTTTTTTTTTCTTCTTTTTTTTTTACATATTTTTATTTTAATTGTCTAACCTTTTTTAAAGACTCTGGTTAAATTTTAAAAATTCTACAATATGTTTTTATTTTACAATTTTTTTAAAATAAACAGGTAAAATTTATTAGCAATACATTTTTTTTTTTTTTTACCGTGTGCGTACCGTAAGCGCACGTCGCGCCGTAATTACGCTAGTTTTCTACGCTGTTTGCGTTCATTTACGCAATTTGCGTAGACGCACGTCACGCGCGCATAGCGCATAACGCGTACGCTGCACGCGCACGTTACGCGGAAGTGAAGGGGCGTGCCAGTTTTGCGCATGTGCGCGTGAGCGTGTCTTTTTTACGCGCATGCGTACTTTTTGCCGTAAGCGCACCGTAAGCGTACCGTAAGCGTACGGTAGGTCATGTGATCATGAAACACAACTTTTGATTGGTTGAAACTACTTTTAGTTCTAGAACTCTCCTACACCACACCCATTCCCCTCATTTCTGCTTGTGATCCCTTAGGAGAAGGAGCTGGGTTGTCTTTGTGATACGATGGCAGAACAGCAGAGCTCTTCTGAGAGTGAGGCTAGCAGCACTACCTTGAGGCAGAGAGCGAGGAAACAAAAGACCTCTTATGTATGGGACTATTTTACTTTTCCAGAAGGCCAGCAAAAGGTAAATGCACCCTTAGTGACTTGTAAGCTGTGTAAGCGTGTACTTTCAAGAGGGAATCCTGACAGGAAGTATTCCTTTGGGAATCATACCATGATGAGACACCTTAAGGATGTACACAGAAGGACACATGCTCGACTTACTGGAGGTAACCCTTCAGTAAATCAACCAAGCACATCCACAGCAGCTCAGCCTGGACCATCATCTGCAGAGCCGAGTCCTTCTTCTGCAGGTCAGGTGAGCCCTTCATCTGTGGGGGGAGCATCTCCTTTTTCTGGCCCTCTGGAAATTAACCCTCGGTTTCTGAGGGTTGATATACGGTGCGCCACTTGTCATGATCTAATTTGTCATAGGGAGACCAGTATTTCCCTAGTGAACAATAAAATAGATCAGCACATTTGTCGTAGAGACTAATATTCCCAATCTTTCTTTCCTCTGTCCCTGCATGAACACAACGGCTCTTTTAAGAGCCAACCTTACCTTTCATCTATTTTTTATATATGTTTTTAAAACTTTTTTTTTTTTTTTTTTTACCATACGCGTACGGTACGCGTAATTTTTTTTTTTTTTTTTAAAAACACTAAAAATCAATTATCACATTACAAGGTCCTTGAGAGACTACAATTAAAAACTGAAAATGTGATTGTAGAGAAGTGGAAAAAAGGGACCATGATATTATTGACTTACCATACCCACTCAAAAAAATATTTATTCATTTAATTTTTTTTAAAATTGCTTTAAAAATGGTTCTAGTTTTCGAAAATTTTCTATCTCAATCTGAAAAAAAAGAAAAAAGTATTAATATTTTATAAAACATTTTATAATACAGTACACATATTTACATATTTATCAAAAAATATTTTTGCCTTATTTTTGCTGTTTTCAGAATATATTGCATTTCACTATAAATTGTGAAAGCAATTGCATTCATCATTTAACAGCGGGCAAAAAAAAAATAACAATCTCAAAGATTGTATAAAAAAAGCCCAGAATCTCTTTTTACTTAAACATAACATTATAGAAATGCATAATATTCTAAAAAAATATCATCTAATATCAATACTTATTTCTTTAAAATACCGTCTGATATTTTTGTTTCAGAAGTATAATCACAATAATATATCTCAAATAACTCCACAGTACATCTGGTTCCATTTCCTTTAGGCCAAATAGTAATTTTAAAATTCTTTTTTGATTAAATTTCCAATGGTAATCCAATAAAATTCTAAAGTTTAAATTGTACAGATCTCACCGATTCTCTGTAACATTTTGGTTTCCGAAAGATTTATTAATAATTAAATAAGTCCACAATAGAATTGTTTACTTTTCCTCATGGCGAAATAGTAATTTTAAAAATCTTTTTTGAAAAAATTTCCAAAGGCAATCCAATAACATTCCAAAATTTAAATTGTGCAGATGTTACCGTTTTTTTCTAAATTTTTGGTTTTCCAAAGTTTCCTTAAAAAATGGAAAAATTCCACATTACAATTGGTTACCTTTCCATTAGGCCAAATGATAATTTGTTAAATCTTTTTATTTGTAAATTCCAAATGGTAATCCAATAAAATGGTAAAATTGTTTTGTCCAGATGTTGCCAAGTCTCTCTAAAATTTAGGTTTAAGGAAGATTAGATAGGAATTTGCTAAATCAAAAGGCAAACGTTGCTTAAAAATCAATTGGAAATCATTACACAGTGTCCAGCCTTTTTCACATTTAAGATAAACTGTGTAATGTCCAGAAGTAACAGTAGGTCCTTCATGGAAAATTATTGCAACTGTTACAAAAGTTTTTCCTGAAATTGATAATTGCTGTCCTGTAAACTTCTTTATTAAAGTATCCAATTTTGAACCATCAGCTCTACATCGTTGCATCATTAAAATTACATATTGTCCGTATTCCTTTAAAATTAACGTTGAAAACATTTCAGATTGACACTCACTGCATTGCATGCTATGATTAGCATCTTTAACTAATTTAGCAAAAGTGACTGTTTTACTCTCTGGCAATGTTAAATAAATAAACCTTTCATTATCAACATTAGAGCCACATATATTATAACAGTTTTCACAACTATGTTCCCATTTATAAGAGAGACCAAAAAAATTTTCAATGGGAACCCCTTCTTCTTCCAGTACCTGAAGAAAATAGATCAAGAATTCCTGTGCGTCTTGCTGTACATTTTGAGAAAACTGTGTTCGTCCTGAACATACATCTAAAAGTTTTCTAATTTCAGTAGCACTTTCTATTTGAGTTTTATCATTACTCAGCTTTTCAAAAAGGAGACTCAGCTCAGAACAGAATCTTTTTCCCTGATTTACTATTATCTGCTCTTGCACACTATCCAGATAAAATGCAACATTCAGCACTACATTAGCGTAGCAGTTGACACCAGAGCTATTTTCAAAATGACATCCTACAACCTCTTCTTCATTTTCCTTATTCTTTTTGCTTGCAATTACATCACTCCTCTTTTTTTTCCTCCTCTCTACATCTTCATTAGAGATATTCTCATTTCTCCTTTTACGAGAAACTACACGTTTCTCCAACACAGGATACTGACCTAAATGAGGAGCATAGCTTCTTCTTAATCTATTATACTCCTTTACACAATTTGTATCAGCACTAACTTTTGAATCATCAAAATCTATCATGAATAAACCTGATAATGTTTTCACTCGAGACAAAGCAACATATGCCATACCTTCTTTGAACACAGTTGAACCAATGTTCACAAATGCACAATCTACAGTCAATCCTTGAGACTTGTGAATAGTTACAGCATATGCTAGCGAAAACGGAAACTGCTTCCTACGTACATATAAGTCTTTCACAAGCATGAAACGAACTGAACAACGACAAATGACTTTAACTTCTTCTATCTGATCAAATTTTATTTTTATACATTCAATTCCATCTTTTTTCTGATAATTAATAAAACCCACAACCCTTCCCATAGCTCCATTAACTAAACCTTTTTCTACATCCAAATTTCTCCTTAAAAATACTCTACAGTTCATGCAAACATATAGATTTTTTTCTAATCCAGCTGTTTTGGAAATGTTCTTCTCTAGTGAATCCAATTTATTTTTCAGTGTGCCTGTTAATGTGACAGAAATTCTTCCATCCTCAATTTTGTCCACTGCTTCCAATTTCCTGATATCTTCCTTTTCCAATTTCAAAAGCTCCTCATTGAATATTGAGCATTCACGTAGAGTTGGCATTAAGCAGATGACACTTTTGTTTTCTGCAATGTTCTTGTATATCTTCTCTGCAACTATTTCTTCCTTTGGAAATAAATTATGTAGCAACCGACTCTGTAATGCTTTTTTACCAGCTTCAGTGAGTAGTCCAATTCTGATATCTTTCAGAATACTTCCATATTCTTCATCGTTTGCTTGCCTCATATTAGTAGTAAGTTCCTTGTACTCAAAGAAGGACCAAATATTTGTATTACCGATGCTTCCCAATGACTTCTTCGTGTCTTCATGTGTCACAGTATTAAACACTGGTTGTCCTTTAACTGGAGTAAGTTGCAAAAGATCTCCAAAAACTATGACATGTTTTCCACCAAATAACACGTCAAAGTCTGTCTTCAGAATTTGCTGCATTCTTAAATGCACAAAGGCAAGCATTAAGTTTGATACCATGCTCACCTCATCAATAATGAGAACTTGCATCTTCTTCAATACTCTTGAAACTTCCAAGCATGCTTTTCCAGTTAGCTTGTTGTATTGTATTTTGTTCTCATGCTCCACTGGTAACATTAGCAAACGATGTAAAGTGATTCCTTTTATGTTATATGCTGCTAACCCAGTTGGAGCAGTAACCACACAAGACAAAGTAGAATCCGTTTTTTGCTGTAGGTAGCTTCTGATGACTTTTATTAGGAAACTTTTTCCAGTTCCAGCTTGTCCGCTTACATACATCCTGATTGGATGAAATGATGTGCATGAGCACTCTTTTTTTTCATGTAGAAATCCGTGATCAATTTTGTTTCTGATCTCTTCATAAATTTGTTGCTGCTCTTCGTTCAGTTGTCTTTCCAAATTTTGTAAGTCTATAAATTCTTCTTGTGCTTGATTCATAGCCGTTTCCACTTCATTCATGGCTATTGATGCTTCATTTTCAACGATTGGTTGTCCTAGGGGATCTTGACTGAGTGTTCCTGAACTTTGGCTGTCCTGAGAACTGTCTCTAGCTATTTCTGCTGCAATTGTAGTTTCCTGTTCAATTTCTTCATTTAACATTTGCAGATAAGTTGAGAATGTACTGCATTGTATGCTGTCTTTGCAAGCATTAAAAGAATCTTCATAGCTTTGAAATTCTCCCAGTAGTTCATCCTCTGTACGCCATGGTTTAAACAGCTGTAAAAGAGCCAAGTAGTAAAATTCCTTTTTGTCAGTAGTGTCGCAACTCAGCTTCCTGTGATTTATCAAACTTCCTTTTGTTTGCTTCACCAAACATCCTTCCTCACCAATGACTTTATATTTTCCATTGTTGATGTCTTCTGTGGCTTTCCGTGAATAAATGTAGTTCTGCAGCACTTCATAGAGACACATGTTCTCAAGATGAAGACTTCTCTTTGGGTAATATGTGTCCAACATGTTTGATTTCAAAATATCTGTACTTTCTGGATCATTCTCGGCCAAATATTCAATTTCTCCAACAGATTTCAGTACCCGATTTCTCATTGCTGCAAGGCCTAAACTTGCCCAAATTATTCTTCTTGATTTCGAGTAGAGACTTGCAGAAGATAACCTATCTGAACATTCGTAGGATCCAATTTCTCGATGCGATAACATCTTCAAACTGAAACTGTACAGCTTCTTACTGACAGTTTTCTCGTGAGAAATCTCTTCCCACATTTCCTTCAATTCTGTTTTTTCTGATTTCGTAATGTAAGACGTTACATATCGAGCAACAGCAATGGAATTGTCAGCTACATACTGTATATCCATGTTAGCGTTCCACATGGATAAAATGACTGGGTTGTAGTCATTTATATTTTTTGATTCTTCTTTTCTTTTAAGGTTGTAGGTATTCTTAGGTGATTTTCTTGTGATAGTATGTCTCACAGATGACATAAAACTGTTTACTCTTCCATTTGAAAGAACAGGTCTAGGAAATCCAAATCGACATTTAGTGTAGTATTTATCTTTGCTCTTGTATTTCCGTCGACAGTATTTTCCACACCGATGACTTTGGAAACGTAAAACTTGCTCCTTTAACTTTTTCTCTTCTGTGCTTTTTGGTATAGCACATGTTGCATATTCTTCAATGTAAGATAACACTGCTTCATCAGTATCTGTTCCAAACTTTGGGGCATCCTTGATCCACAACAGCATATGAATATGAGGAGCACCTCTTGCCTGGTACTCTTTTCTCCAAAAGAAATCCACTACTTCTCCTAGAGGTGGATTTTTTTTATTGCAGATGAAGGACATCATAGCCTCAAATCTATGATTGAAATATCTGCAAACATTAACCGGATCCAATGAGCACAGTTCTCCTGCTGTCTTGTATTCGATGTTTTTAATGTTTGAATTTGCCTCTCGTAGAAAATCCAGTAAATCATCCCAAGCGTACTCGGCACAGCTTAGGGTAAGGAACCATGTTGGTGTTCCTAAATTCCGTAACATGCATTTTAATTCACCATGGCGTCTGTACCAATATTCATTTGTCCCACGCTGACAAGCCATCAGATTGATCAGTTGTGTTTCCAAATGATCATCTCGGTGCTGCACTTTCTCCATAAAATCCTTAGCAGACACATTTTGTAAATGTACTCCACTTTTTAAAATGTGATTTACTGCATAAGACAATGCAGACAAGTCGCTTTCAAATAAAAGATGGAACAAATAAGGAATACTTTGTCGAAATCTGGGATCTTCAGCATATAGTCTTGTAGTGCGATACTCTGAAGCTGGAATCTGTTCCGGACGTTCATCGTATCGTCCTCCTTTTCCTTTAGGAAACAGCTGGGAAAAACATCGAGCTTCCAAGCTCTCCTCCCATACACTCACGGGAGTTCCTTTTGCTTTCTTCATCTGAAATAGATCAATATTGTCTCCCATAACTTCTTTTGAATGAAGAGGATGTATGCTAAAATGTTCATAAATTTCTTCTTCCTTTGACTTGTCCACTTTTTCAATTTGTCCAGTTGGTGTTTCTGTGTCTTCTTGTAAATCTTCTTCTTCTTCTTCTTCTATATAAATTGATTCATACCATTTGTTATTCCTTTTCAAATACAAATTTGCTCTTTGTACTTTCCGTACATCTACCAGCTCCTGCCAAATCTTCTTATTCTTTGTAGGTACACCATTAACCAGAATAATTAATGGTTCAGTTTCCAAAGTATCCGCATCAATAGTTTCCATATTTTTTTTCAAATCCAAGGGCAAATACACCACTCTACCTTTTAAACCTCTCAGTAAATCTGAAGGAGGTAATTTTCCAGTTTTGGGCTCCATACGTACTATGGTCTGGAACGGATGAACACATTGAATGAGTATAGACTCATATGTATTTAATTCAGAAAGTTCTGCAGGAATAGCATCCAATTCTAAATTATTATGTACAGCTCTGGTCGGCATTCTATTTTCCTCTAACTTATTGTAACAGTATTTACAAATACGCTGATCTTCACCCAATTCAAAACAATTTTCAAGAAATATATATGTGGCAAAATCCTTCCACTTATAATTATCTTCATTTTCACTCTTTCTGTAGAGATCAACATTCCTAGTTTGTTTTCTATAATGAGTTCTGCGGCAACAAATACAAGTAATATTTGGTCTTTCATTAGAGATTATTGCAAATTTTGTTATGTGATCATTAAATGTCTTACTTACAGAGGGTTCTACATTCTCTTCCACTTATTCCTCATTTACTGTGTCCTTCTCTGCACTGTTTTGTTCAGGACCAAAGTAACAAAACTGAATTTCATCAACAACCTTCTCTACATCTGATACCGTTCCACGGAACAGAGCCCTATTCAATTCATCTAACTTTATTGCTGGACTTTTAGCAAAATACAACCGTCTCACAATCTTTCTCATTTCAGTATGATGAACAGCCAGCATTCTAAAATGATGGAAAACACTATTACACACTTTTCTAGATAGACAAGCCAGAGCATGACCCTGCAAACCAGTATTCTCTCTCACTCTGCATGGATCCAGACTTTGAAGCACCTTAATCTTCTGTTTTACACTTTTTTTACTATATTCTCTTAGAAACTCACGAAATTTATCAATAGATTCCTGACGCACAGTGCAAATACTACTACAATTCCAAGTGTACACTGGGGCTTTAGGACGTCTCCCCATAGCCTCATCCGCCATCACTTGTACCTCATCTCTTGGAACCATTATCTACTTCTCCATTATGCAACCATTTTTCACTTCGTAAGCACGACCTCTGGTGTCAACTGCATGCAGCAAACTATTACTTTGAAAATAACTCTCTTCATTAAAAAAAGGTTCACTACTTGAACTATGCATCCATTTTCCTAAAAACACTTTAGAAAAGTTTGTTCTGTTCACTACTCTTTTCCTTTTGCTATGTGATTTCAATACATTAACCATTTTGTCTAATGTACGCATCCTATTCAAAATTAAAATGAATAGTTTCCTTTTTAATTCTAATGCCTTTGCTGCAATGGCTTCAATTTCTTTTTTTCTCTTATAAAACTTAGCCTTTTGCTTATATTTCTTCACATCCTTTATCAAATTGGACATAACTCTTCTCTGAAACATTTTTCTACGTATCTCTTTAAACGCTGTTTTTCTGTTTAAGTTAATCTTTTCAGTTGCAGAAGGTATATTTGCATTAACTAAATTCTCAATTTTTTCCTGCCCTTTTCTATTGAAAACATTCTTTCCAGTACAGACATTTTGTACATTTTTCCTTTTTTTGAATATGTTCTTTAGAAATTTTTTTGTCTGTTTACCAGAAGATTTTTTCTTTTTCCCAACATGAGCATCTTCAACTAACTTAGGTCCTCCAGTTGTCTTCAAATATAGTTTTTTTTTGTTGTCTTTTTTTACTCTGGATTTTGTAGGCATCTTAAATTTTGTTCACTGCTCTTCAGCAATACCTGAAAAAAACTAAAAAAAAATTCCTTTTTTTAATTTAAATATATTACTACATTTGTTTTCACATTAGTCACAAAACGAAATTTCTTTGCCAATTTGAAAGCACACTTACTACTCTTTTTTTTGGCAAGTGATAATCACTTTTACAGACTGACACATTATGAATCCACTTTTCAGATTTTTTAAAAAGCACATGTCCAAACTGCTTTTTCAGACCAGCACCATTTGTAACCTGGGCGACTGCCTACACTCCAGCAAGGGCAACCAGCCTTAGTGATGCTGAATGTATTTGCATTACTGACTAAAACCTCAAACCCCACTCGCTTGTGAATACTGTGCATGATTCCACATGGTAACCAGCTGGGTGTGTGCTAAGAGTCTGCTTCTGCACCAAAAAATGGCTCCCCCTTTCCATCTAATGTAACTGTGAAATCACCAGAGCAATACGCAATAAATCTCTGCCTGTAATTTCTCTTTGCACACAGAGTCATGTTTTCACATTAGTCACAAAACGAAATTTCTTTGCCAATTTGAAAGCACACTTACTACTCTTTTTTTTGGCAAGTGATAATCACTTTTACAGACTGACACATTATGAATCCACTTTTCAGATTTATTAAAAAGCACATGTCCAAACTGCTTTTTCAGACCAGCACCATTTGTAACCTGGGTGACTGCCTACACTCCAGCAAGGGCAACCAGCCTTAGTGATGCTGAATGTATTTGCATTACTGACTAAAACCTCAAACCCCACTCGCTTGTGAATACTGTGCATGATTCCACATGGTAACCAGCTGGGTGTGTGCTAAGAGTCTGCTTCTGCACCAAAAAATGGCTCCCCCTTTCCATCTAATGCAACTGTGAAATCACCAGAGCAATACGCAATAAATCTCTGCCTGTAATTTCTCTTTGCACACAGAGTCATGTTTTCACATTAGTCACAAAACGAAATTTCTTTGCCAATTTGAAAGCACACTTACTACTCTTTTTTTTGGCAAGTGATAATCACTTTTACAGACTGACACATTATGAATCCACTTTTCAGATTTATTAAAAAGCACATGTCCAAACTGCTTTTTCACACCAGTACCATTTGTAACCTGGGTGACTGCCTACACTCCAGCAAGGGCAACCAGCCTTAGTGATGCTGAATGTATTTGCATTACTGACTGAAACCTCAAACCCCACTCGCTTGTGAATACTGTGCATGATTCCACATTCTAAGCAGCTGTGTATGTGCTAAGAGTCTGCTTCTGCACCAAAAAATGGCTCCCCCTTTCCTTCTAATGCAACTGTGAAATCACCAGAGCAATACGCAATAAATCTCTGCCTGTAATTTCTCTTTGCACACAGAGTCATGTTTTCACATTAGTCACAAAACGAAATTTCTTTGCCAATTTGAAAGCACACTTACTACTCTTTTTTTTGGCAAGTGATAATCACTTTTACAGACTGACACATTATGAATCCACTTTTCAGATTTTTTAAAAAGCACATGTCCAAACTGCTTTTTCACACCAGTACCATGTGTAACCTGGGTGACTGCCTACACTCCAGCAAGGGCAACCAGCCTTAGTGATGCTGAATGTATTTGCATTACTGACTGAAACCTCAAACCCCACTCGCTTGTGAATACTGTGCATGATTCCACATGGTAACCAGCTGGGTGTGTGCTAAGAGTCTGCTTCTGCACCAAAAAATGGCTCCCCCTTTCCTTCTAATGCAACTGTAAAATCACCAGAGCAATACGCAATAAATCTCTGCCTGTAATTTCTCTTTGCACACAGAGTCATGTTTTCACATTAGTCACAAAACGAAATTTCTTTGCCAATTTGAAAGCACACTTACTACTCTTTTTTTTGACAAGTGATAATCACTTTTACAGACTGACACATTATGAATCCACTTTTCAGATTTTTTTAAAAGCACATGTCCAAACTGCTTTTTCACACCAGTACCATTTGTAACCTGGGTGACTGCCTACACTCCAGCAAGGGCAACCAGCCTTAGTGATGCTGAATGTATTTGCATTACTGACTGAAACCTCAAACCCCACTCGCTTGTGAATACTGTGCATGATTCCACATGGTAACCAGCTGTGTGTGTGCTAAGAGTCTGCTTCTGCACCAAAAAATGGCTCCCCCTTTCCTTCTAATGCAACTGTGAAATCACCAGAGCAATACGCAATTCATCTCTGCCTGTAATTTCTCTTTGCACACAGAGTCATGTTTTCACATTAGTCACAAAACGAAATTTCTTTGCCAATTTGAAAGCACACTTACTACTCTTTTTTTTGGCAAATGATAATCACTTTTACAGACTGACACATTATGAATCCACTTTTCAGATTTTTTAAAAAGCACATGTCCAAACTGCTTTTTCACACCAGTCCCATTTGTAACCTGGGTGACTGCCTACACTCCAGCAAGGGCAAGCAGCCTTAGTGATGCTGAATGTATTTGCATTACTGACTGAAACCTCAAACCCCACTCGCTTGTGAATACTGTGCATGATTCCACATGGTAACCAGCTGGGTGTGTGCTAAGAGTCTGCTTCTGCATCAAAAAATGGCTCCCCCTTTCCATCTAATGCAACTGTGAAATCACCATAGCAATACGCAATAAATCTCTGCCTGTAATTTCTCTTTGCACACAGAGTCATGTTTTCACATTAGTCACAAAACGAAATTTCTTTGCCAATTTGAAAGCACGCTTACTACTCTTTTTTTTGGCAAGTGATAATCACTTTTACAGACTGACACATTATGAATCCACTTTTCAGATTTTTTAAAAAGCACATGTCCAAACTGCTTTTTCACACCAGTACCATTTGTAACCTGGGTGACTGCCTACACTCCAGCAAGGGCAACCAGCCTTAGTGATGCTGAATGTATTTGCATTACTGACTGAAACCTCAAACCCCACTCGCTTGTGAATACTGTGCATGATTCCACATGGTAACCAGCTGTGTGTGTGCTAAGAGTCTGCTTCTGCACCAAAAAATGGCTCCCCCTTTCCTTCTAATGCATTTGTGAAATCACCAGAGCAATACGCAATACATCTCTGCCTGTAATTTCTCTTTGCACACAGAGTCATGTTTTCACATTAGTCACAAAACGAAATTTCTTTGCCAATTTGAAAGCACACTTACTACTCTTTTTTTTGGCAAGTGATAATCACTTTTACAGACTGACACATTATGAATCCACTTTTCAGATTTTTTAAAAAGCACATGTCCAAACTGCTTTTTCACACCAGTACCATTTGTAACCTGGGTGACTGCCTACACTCCAGCAAGGGCAACCAGCCTTAGTGATGCTGAATGTATTTGCATTACTGACTGAAACCTCAAACCCCACTCGCTTGTGAATACTGTGCATGATTCCACATGGTAACCAGCTGGGTGTGTGCTAAGAGTCTGCTTCTGCATCAAAAAATGGCTCCCCCTTTCCATCTAATGCAACTGTGAAATCACCATAGCAATACGCAATAAATCTCTGCCTGTAATTTCTCTTTGCACACAGAGTCATGTTTTCACATTAGTCACAAAACGAAATTTCTTTGCCAATTTGAAAGCACACTTACTACTCTTTTTTTTGGCAAGTGATAATCACTTTTACAGACTGACACATTATGAATCCACTTTTCAGATTTTTTAAAAAGCACATGTCCAAACTGCTTTTTCAGACCAGCACCATTTGTAACCTGGGTGACTGCCTACACTCCAGCAAGGGCAACCAGCCTTAGTGATGCTAAATGTATTTGCATTACTGAGTCCAACCTCAAACCCTTAAACTATTCTTTTTTTATACCAGTACACCTTAATTTATCGTGAAAACATAGTCCATATTATTTTACATGTTCCTCACATTTAAATTTCTCCCAAAACAGAAAAAAATAAACACAACTTCAACAAAAAGAATTCCAATTCTATTATTCATTTCTTAATTTACCATATACATCCCCTCTCAAACTCTTAACTCACCTTTAAAATTAGTTAGTTGTGAAAGAAATGTGGCACTCAAACAGCAGATTATCAGAGCCAGGATCTCTGTTCTTTACACCTCTCTCCTCTCAGCAGAACCAGATAATGGCAAACTTTCCCTCTCTTTTTCCACACTTATACATGTTAATTTCAAATCTCAGTGCTTCCCCCTTTTTTTCAAATGTAATCACATATTTCTATTGGTTGAAAACCAACCCTTTTCCAAAAGTACCCTTCCCCCAACTTGACTTCTGCCTAGTACCCTTCCCCCAACTTGACTTCTGCCTGCTACCATAGCAACAGCTCATGGAACACTGCTGTGTGGAGTTAGGTCAGAAGTTCGCCAAACAATGTTTCAATTCCACAGAGCAAGAGTGCTTGACTTTTCAAACCTAACAGCAAATCCATAGTACTGTTCTTTGGTAACACATTTTTCTGTACCAATACAAAACATGCTTCTATAAATTTACACATACAGCCTAGTTTTTATTCTAGAATGGTATGAAACAGCCAATCAGTTCTTTTTTTTATGAAAAAAATATATATGCCTCCATTTCCAAACTGTCTTTCATTTCTTTTTACCATTCTACTGAAATACACCTCCTGAGTGCACCCCGATCTCCTTGAAAGATATTCACAGTGTGGATTGTAGGGCACAGCTATGTCTTCTGGAGTGAAAAGTACGCAGAGAAAACAGGTATGGTGAGAGACCTTGCTTTGCCAAATGTAGACATTAAATGGATTGGTCAGAGAGGGTTAAAGTGGCACCAATTGATGCCATTGGTGAAATCCTTCATGCAAAACCAACACCCTGACCTCATAATAGTGCACTGTGGTGGCAATGACCTAGGCACTTTGACTGGGGTAGGTCTGGAAATGCTTATGAAGGACACCTTTGCACAACTGTTTTCACTTTTCCCTAAAACTGCCTTTGTGTTTTCTAACATATGCCAAAGGCAAAAATGGAACTGGTCAAATCTTTTCTGTCCACAGATTGACAAAGCAAGAAAGCACGTCAACAAATCTGTTTCTGCTTTCCTCCGTGACTATGGTATGGGATCCATTTACCAAAACAACTTGCGTTACGACATGCAAGACATTTATAGAGGAGATGGTGTGCACTTCAATGATGAAGGGAACAGAGTCTTCCTCTTGAACCTTAGACTCTGCATCGGTACTTACTTGTAGGTACCACTAAAAAATAACTTCATAAACACAACAGCTCTTTTTAGAGCCCCCTAATATCTAAACACTTAAATCTGCATTTCATTTCTTTTATTTTTTTTTTTTTTACCGTACGCTTACCGTACTCGTACCCCGTGATTTTTTTTAAAATCAATAAATGTTTTCTTTGTACTTTTCTGTCCTTCTTTGACCCCCTCACAAATGTTAGGGGGTCTGTAACTCTCCTCCTTGCCCCCATTTCTTGTTATCACTCTTTTTTTTCTGAGTGAAACACACGAAATGGCGGCCGCCGCTTGCTGGTTTCGGCCGATTCGAATGTTTACTAAGATCTAAGAGCCAATCAGAATCGCGCTCGCGCACGCCACCGTACGCGTACGGTAAGCGTACCGTAAGCGTACCGTAAGCTGGCTCAGATATATATATTGATTTAAAGGCTATTTTCTCTGAATCTACTGAACAGATTTACACCAAACCTACAAAAGGCACTTCCTTGACCTGAGGACTACCTCTCTGCCAAATTTCAAGTAATTCTGTTCAGCCGTTCGGGCTGTAGCCCTGTCTAAAGGTCCTATGGAAAAATGCATGGGAAAAACGCGTTTTGGGACCCCCCTTTTATCTCAGCCCTCGCTTGACGAATCCCCCTGAGACTTTCAGGGAAGGAGCGGAGCGTAGCGCCCCACCTATTTTGAAAAATTCGCGAGGATTCGTCGACCGGCGCCAAAGTTATTCAAAATAGAATGTATTCTAGAATATATTACCTACTGGCGACCGCCAGTAGGTAATATATATATATATATATATATATATATATATATATATATATATATATATATATATATATATATATATCAAACACAAAGGTTGCCCCATTGGAAGGCCTCGCTCAAGGGGGTTGCGCACTCGTTTGCCGCCGGCAGTGGCACCGCAGCCCGTCATGCTTACTCCATCTCGTGCTAAACGCATTTCGGGCGTACCTCCCGCCCTTGATCACTGGCTGAAACAACGGGAGACACAGGCTGATTGTTTGCACGTAATTTATTTGGAAATTCAGTCCCGCCCAAATGGGCGTCATCAGGCAGCATTATGGTCTTTGCAGTTCCTTGTTGGACAAAGTGCAACTACCCAGTGGTTGCCAGGATTTCCCATTGTTAAAAATGTCAAGCCCCAGTGGGCAGAGTACAGCGTGATGAGAGCCGCAATGACACCAATATATACCTGTGGCTCAGGCCCCCCTCGTTCAGCTCACTGCTCAAAATCACGGGCAATGTAGATCCGCTCCTCTTAAAGCGGCGGGGCCTTCCGCGACCGGACTAGCCGCATATTGTATCAAACACAAAGGTTGCCCCATTGGGACTGAATTTCCAAATAAATTACGTGCAAACAATCAGCCTGTGTCTCCCGTTGTTTCAGCCAGTGATCAAGGGCGGGAGGTACGCCCGAAACGCGTTTGGCACGAGATGTAGTAAGCATGACGGGCTGCGGTGCCACTGCCGGCGGCAAACGAGTGCGCAACCCCCTTGAGTGAGGCCTGAGGAAACTAGGTCCTAACTATAACTACCTACTGGCGACCGCCAGTAGGTAATATAGATATCTATCGATAGATAGATAGATAGATAGATAGATAGATAGATAGATAGATAGATAGATAGATAGATAGATAGATAGATAGATAGATAGATAGATAGATAGATAGATAGATAGATAGATAGATAGATAGATAGATAGATAGATAGATAGATAGATAGATAGATAATCCATGCTGGAGATTTCATACATTTGAGAGTTTACTTGCTACATTAGATTGTGCAAGTGAAGTCTTTGTAATGATTTAAGTTTTCTGAAATACATTGGACATAAATGCACAAAGTTATCTCACATTGACTGGAAAGGGACATGTTTGAGACAAACAAAACCTAGCAATGGGTTTCTCTCAGCACTTTTTGGCTACATGCACATAAATGACACAAAGGTCGTTCAAACATTCCATTCCTGTTCTAATCACATTTGTGCATCTGAAAGCAAGCTTCACTACTCCAAAGGGAATTCTTTGGTGCAGTAATTTACTGCTTTTAAATTCTGTTTGGTACAAAGTTTGTATCTTATCATATGTAGTGGATGCAGCCATTTTTTGCAATTACTTTACAATGCTAGTATTAATAAATCATTGCACACCATAACAACTTCTACATTTTGTATCCATACAAGTACAACAGAGATTTTTCCTGTGAATGGCTCTACAGCTAGTGGCTGGCTTGCGTTGAAGTACAGGGAACTCTTGGTGCTTTCAATTTCAAAGCACTACACACAGTCTAATGATTTCTAGGTGTCTCTTCTGCACAGCTCAAAAAAATACACAGTACCTGTTACTCTCATTACATAAAGCTGAGCCTTCAGTTACCACACTAGATCAGTATAGGATTCAGTTTTAATGCCCTTGCAGCTTACTATGTACATTGCATGCGTAAGCACTCAAATGGATTAAGACATTTAGAAGGGAAGTCAATAGAGGAATGGAAATTCTGAGGGAGATTGCTGTCTTTCAGAGACAAGCTTCCATTGGTCTATGCCACGCACCATGAACCAAAAAATGAAGGAATTCACATTTAAGGGAACTGAGCAGCCAATATTGCTTTGCTGCAGATGCATATTGCACATTTCTAAGGATTCTGCAGATAGCTTAACCTCAAACCAAGATCAGTCTTTGGACCACTCCTACACCTTCTATTCAGAAAACATTTTAATAGGTTTCAAACCGGGAGTGAAAAGTGCTTTTAGATGAGCAAGCTACATTAGATTTAATCATGGCAGGTGGGTAAATGCGCCTGCACATGCTGGCATAAAATCTGCTGTGTCCAAGCTAAATCACAGAAATTGTTATCTATGGTATCCATCCTCAATACAATAAACTAGAGGAGAGATAAATATGTGTAGTGATGCATTTTATTTTTGCAAGACCCATGTAGACTCCCTGCACTATTTTGATTTTTCTTTTGTGGCAATCTTTCCTTGGGCAATGTCTGGGCTAATTACAGATGTAACTAATATTATTTCATATTAGTTCCTGCTGATTAATGCTCCAGATTCTTTTAAGTTTGGGCCACAAATAATTGGTGACATTCTTGAGTGGTTGAAAAGACTTGCAGTATCAAAGCCTCTGGAGCAGTTTTTATTCTTCTCATTCAGAAAATGGTCCATCTTACCAGCCTCCAGAAATGTTACTTCTGCTATAGCTGTTTATCAGCATTTCACCAACCTATTTCAACTAATAAGCAATTGGTTAGGAGAGCAAGCTTTTGCTTGTTCAACAAGTCTTGACCACTGGGGTATTTTAATTAGGACTGAGTTAGTTGCATAATCTGTCTAGAGAGCATTAAAAATGTGCTCAGAGGAGTAATACATGGTAATATATGCTCTATGGAGTAAATACCTGAGCCTGATCTCCATGGAAAGGTGGCAGATGCAAAATTGTCTGACCAAGAAACTCATCAAAAGCTGTTGCAAACCATTCAAAATTCCAGAACTAAACTATCAAATGTGATGCATTGCAACTCTGCCACCTGTAAAGTTAAGGTTTCCAAAGCTGCTAGTGGGTGTTTCGTCAAAGTGTGAGAAAAGATTACTGATAAACATCATTATGTAAGTGTTAATATTGATAAATACAATGTCGATATACACCATGATATATGTACGTATAATGACAAACTTGCATCGTCGATTTTTTATTCAGAAATACATTGTCAGGCAGGCACTGTGACCTGGGCCCAAAGCAACTGATTGACAGATCACAGGTGGGGGGGACATGTAACCCTTAGACAAACGTGCAAACAGGAAAAGTCAGATAGATCCCACAGATAGGCAGCCACACCACAATGAGCTCAGGAGATTGGCTCCCCCTAAATACACACTTGGCCAGAGGGGCGCGTGTTCCCAAAACACAATATAGTCAGATGCCACACTAAGGGCCTAATTACGATGCGGTCGGCAACGGCTCCAACTGTTGGTTGGAGCCTTTCCGACCGCATAATAATATGCTTGCCGGATTCCTTTCCGACCGACCCATTACGATTGAGTCGGTCGGAAATGAATGCAAACAATCATTCAGACTGGCTCATGAGGGTCTCTGAGAGCCCAACCACAAGTCGGAATGTGTCCAGTAATCCCAAGGGCAGCTCTTTCAGCCCGAGGGATTACGATGTTGGGTTTACACAGCCTTTCTGTGCCGGCCTTTCCAACACAGAAAGGCTGTTGGAACACAACTCTGGGGGCCCCCAGCAGGGTCCCCTATGGTGCGCAGCCCCCAGTTGGAGGCCGAGGGGGCACCTATGGTGCCCCCCTGTTGATCCATGCACCTTGTGGCAGACACCTTAAGGTGCCTTTATCAGGGTGCAGGGATGAACTGCACCTCGCATTTTACAATGGCAACATGCATTCCGGCCGGAATGCATGCTCCCATTGAAAAGTATAGGAGTGCGACCTAACAGTGTTCAGTCGCATCCTAATTATTCGGTTGGGACCACCTACCGGGTGTCGGTTGGGACCGCTGACTGAGTGTCGGTCTGTCCCTTGACCGAGACAATGACATCGTACTGAGGCCCTATGTTAGAACACTCAGCCAATCAGAACACAGGATGCACACTACACGCAGTGATCACGGTTTCCCCATTTTTATTTTTTAAGAGAGCAGAAGAAAGTGCAAGATTACCAAAAACACCTAATTCTTTCTGTATAAATGTTACAAAATAGAAAATAGAAAGAAAAACGTATCACCAAAATTCCTAGGATCTATGACAACTAATATCATAGTGGGCAAAACGGATGGTGCAGGGGCATGCACAAAGACATCGGAGGGCAGGGGGAAGGAGAATAGGGGCAGCAAGCTAAGCACAGAGGCTAAGCAGGAGGTCAATGATGGGCCATAGAATTGGGCAATGGAGGGCAGGAGGAGTGGACTGGTACATCATGCTAAATGGAGGGCAGTGGCAGCACATCAGACCATGATGGCAGGAGGGAGGAGGCTAGTCCATGGATTCAGACAACAGAGGATAGGGAGGAGGTGGATGGGGCAGCAAGCTAACTGTTCAGAGAAGGTGGGTATTAGGAACTTTATTGTTTTTAAAATGTGTGTCTGTGTGAACTACTTAAAATATGAACAAGTATGCAGCATATTCTCACTTTTATTCAGGAAGAAGAGTACGTTTGTGACTGTGACTCCGGGCTCACTTGGCAGAAACACCCCTTGACCCTCCACCCCCATCGCAAAATGTAATGCCCGTGAAAAGGGTAGGTGGACGCAGTGTTATATAGAACATAGTCCTGAGAGCACGATTGAAAATGAAAACTAGATGTAGTATATGGTATAAACTATGCACCAAAAAGTTTGATATAAGATGAACCGGGGCGTGAAATATAATATGCAATACATTGTGCGCAATGACAGATTTATTGGAGAGTGCGAGATAGCACAGGCACTAGCGCATGCTATGCGATGTGCGCCTTGGAGTGTAATGTGCACAGGGCAGTGTTGTGTAACATAACTAGTCTCTAAAGTTGTAATATAAAATATGTGCTGGGGAGTGTAACGTTGCATATGCACTGTGACAAAGATATGGATCCCAGATTGTAATATGTATGGCATAGCGCTGTGCATTATAACATACACATCGAGGAAGGCACGTTAGATGGGGCAATATAACCCGTGCGAAGGCAAGTGTGGCATGACATATTCACGGGGTGGTGTTACAGTGCACATGGGCTAGAGAGTGTCATAGCATACGCACTAGCTGGTGGAATACAACACAGAGGTGTGAGGCAATCGGCGGGCACTGGTGGCTGTAACATAGCATTGGGCTCAGCCAGGAGCACGCTGGTCATGTCACTGACCATGTCATGAGTGATGTAATATGTGACGTCATCAGCAGTGCATTGCGGGCGCGCGAGTTATAGTTAGCTGAACTCACTATAACGGGGGAATTTCAATGGTTTTGAACGAGTGAAAAGTCCAGCTAACTATAACGCCCCTGAAACCTATGGTTTTTTCAGTGAATATATATATATACACACACACACACACACACATATACATGCATATATATACATATATATTTATTTGTTATATTTTTATATCAGGAAATAGATGTGACTTTATAATATAAATGAAATTAATATTTTGATAGTTTTTAAGTTGATATATGTAAATATATATATTGTTATATATGTGTGCTTAGCTTTTTTATTTAAGTTTATTTGTTATATTTGTTAAAATATATATTTAAATCTTTTTTTAAACTAAAGTTACTATTTAACATTTATTATTTTAATTAATATATATATTCAGAAAATGATATTTATACATCAATATTTATTAAACCGATTTTTATTCTCAATATTTTTGTACTTACCATTATAGGTATAGGATGATGATATTTTTTACATCAATATTTTGGTCCTGATATTTTGGTATGGGATATTTTGAGGATTGATATTTTGTCAGTGAACCACTCCAGACGATACAGACTCACGGACTTATCCTAAACCTCCCCAAATGGACCCACATCGCCCCCCACTTCAGGAACTTCCACTGGCTCCCCAGCCAGAAAAGTTGCTAATTCAAGATGCTGATACAAGCCTGCAAGATCCTCAATGACCTAGTACCAGCATACATCAACCACCGCCTGAACTTCCACCAACCCTCCAGACACCTGTGCACACCCACTCCCCACATCCGCCGAAGCTACAGTGGAAGACGATACTTCTCCTACATCACCGCCAAGCCCTGGAAAAACCTTTTCCTTCACCTCTGAACATCATCCTCTCTCCCTTAATTCAGGAAGGGACTCAATAACTGGAGTTCAACTGATTCCAGCAAGATCCTAGCACCTGTATACCCTCTGGGTGATTAGTCATGCTCTATAAATCCATGTTTATTGAAGGGGCCATAATGGTGCTGGTATTGGGGACTCTGGCATAGAAGTACTCAACGCTTACAGACAACAATGAGATAGACTTTGCAGGGGAGGGAAGCAATGGGTTCACTGAGCATTGAATGGCATGGTTTTGTGACTGAGTTTTTGAGAAAGGGACAAGCAGCAGCTGGTGGTTCTGAGAGTCCATGCGCTACCCCACTAAACATTGCGGTTTTTGAAATGTTGTAAGGATCATGTCTTACAGAGTGGCGACCCCTTTTCATTTCAGTTTGTAGACCAGTGTTATTGAACATGAAACAGCTGATGAAATGCTATTTCATCAAATGCACATTTCTGGCAAGTGCTTTTATTCTGAAAAAGTATAATGAATATGTATAATCAAAAACACATTCCGTGATAATTTAATGATCATTTACTATTTAGTTTAAAACTAAGGAATCTCATACATCTTATGACTTTTCCCTCCATAATGCTATTATTTTATCTATTTTAATCACTTGCTTTTAGGCTTCTTTTTTTAGTTTTAGGTTCTTTAGCACATACATGCAGACACCATTTTGTCATAGGCCTCTTAGCGAAGGCTGTCTTTAACTTCCTAGGTCTTAAACATGGCGGCCTTTATCTTTCTGAGAAACTCTAAATATGTCACATCCTTTTGACCCCTAAATGTGTCAGTCTGTAAATGGAAATCTCCAGTGCGACACTGGTGTAGGACTCCCTGCTAGTAAGTCAAAAACATTAACACCTCCTCAATTTTTTACTTGTTGGGGTTCTGTGAGCTACAATAACCTGTCTTTCACATTCAGCACTGGTGCACTGAATTAAGTTTACTCGTGTCATTCGTGAGTGTGAAAACCAACCTTGTAGAGCCAAACCAAAAGCTCAATTTATGGAACATTAGCGATTCAGCGTTCAGATTTTCTGGATTATTTTTGGTTTCTTATTGCACATTCAAAGAAACAATTTTTTGCTTAAAAATGGATTACGGAAAATTTGGCGTAATATTGGTGATACCTCCTACTTGTTAAATAGAGAGCTCCATTGCGCTTAACTGATAAATAGTTATTCCCTTGTTTGACTTCTGATCAGAATCTCATGTTTCTTGAATCTGTTTGCTAACCTGGCGCAAGGAACTTCTATTGCATTAGGAGTTATTGCAGGGTACACACACACATCTGTTTGCTAGATGTATTCTTTTTTTTAATAAAACTTTTTATTTTATTTTCAACAACAGTGTATCTGTACAAATCATACATCTTTACCATAGTAGCTTCTCCAATACATTGTTTTTCACTTTTACATCCACACATAAATTAAGCAAGGATCGTTGCAGTTCAGTTCACTGCCTCAGTTCAATGTCCAACCAACCACAAGATACATTGCTATCTGAAATGCTACAGATCAGGTACAATAAGTGATGGAGGCCTGGAGGCTGTATATCTGCTAATTGGGAGGAGGAGAAGACACCACCTCTGCTGTCAGCTGGGCCATCAGTGTTCGCCTTTCTCTCCGCAGATCCACTGTTAAATGGTAGCGGCAGTTTCAGTCGGTATCCTTTCAAGTATTTGCCCGGCGGTAATCGCCTCTCATACCACTCGATAATTTACCAATAAAAGAGGCAGGCGCCGGAGACTGGAAGGCAGGAAACAAGGTTTTATTCCGTCGGAGCAGAACACATCAGATCAGACAGCAAGGTATCGTCACGAGGTGCTCTAACTGCATCTCTGAGACCTGGTCTCTTATACACTGGTTTATTGCTTTATTATACATAGTACATTCTTGAGATTCCCTTGATGTGCGGGGAAATATCCCCTGAAGCCCCGGCTCAGATCTGATCCCACACATGGTTACAGTAGAGGTTCCCACCCTACCCGCAGTGGGAGATGGCTATCGCGCAGCAGGGAATTCCGCTAATTCCCGGGGGTGTGTGCAACCGGCCGGGTCTCAGGGGGTAGGGGCTTTGATTCTACTGTAATCCCTTTGATGTGGGGTGTTTCCCTTACAGTAGGGGCAATAAACTGCATCCGCAGGGCTAGGTGATGGCCTGGGACCAGTTCAGACAATGGGGCGCAGAGGAAGGGGGTTATCAAAGGAGAGGCATGACCATGTATGGGTTGTCGGTCGGAAGTGGTTCCGTAGCAGGGTCGCGCAGAAGGAGAGGGTTTATGGCCTGTATGAGAGAGAGCGGGGGTGGCCGGCGCGCGGGGGATGCTCGCAGCGCCGGGGGAAAGCGCTGGCGATCGAGAGTGAGCGGGGAGAGAGAGTGGGGTGCCTAAAATGGCGGCCGTGCATTTGCTATGCGTGGCGCTGGGGAGAGGCAAGATGGCGCAGATAATGTTCAGTTTGCACGCTAAATTTCCACAGTCCTCCCTTTTAACATGTCTCGCCAGCTTGCCTAGTTTGGATCTATCCCCATAATACCCCGTACCTCCACCTCATTCAGAGCTTTCATCCGCTCAGTTTCAAAGTCCAAAGTCTTAGGGCAGATGCAGTTCATAAAAAGCGAACATAAAGGTGGCAGACACTGAATCCCCAAGCAACATCCACATAGTATCATGATTGGTATGAGGATAAATGAAAACAGCCTCCATCCCCAACCTTTAATAGCGTCCCAAAACCAACTCCCCAGTGACCATTCTTCTTGTTCTTGATGGACCTCTGTGGACAGTCTGTGGAGGTGTTCAATTGCTTTGTAGACTGAGGGTGAGTTATCCGGTACGTAGGTACAACAGCTGGACCCAATGATGCGGCATGCTCCTCCGCGGTCAGCCAGAACCACATCTAGAACAAGGCGGTTCTGGAGAGCCACCAGGCGGACGGCCTGAAGCTCAGCGGTGTTGTTGGCGAGGGCGCCAGCTGTAATGTTCATTGCTGTTTCGACTGCCTGGGTTAAGTGGCGGATGGCACGGCTGTTTGCCATCGGACCCCAGAGCGGAACAAGACCCTTTACTGCGTCCATGAACTGTGCTCTGGTGGAGTCGGTTTGTACAATGTCTTTGGCACGTTTCTGTCGGTGATGGTTTGCTGGAGCCACATACGTCGGAGGAAGGACAAAGGCGATGTAGCAGGTGCCTCCCCAACCTTTCGGGAGCCAGGTGTAGGCCTTAGTACCACACACGAAGTACATATTCGGGGAGGCAACAAAGGAAGGTGGGTCAACTGAGTCCAATGTTCGGGTGATGAGGCAGGAGCTGTGGCCCACCAGCTGTGCCCCCAGGCCTTCGAGGCATACAGATCCAGTGATGTT
The DNA here is from genome assembly GCF_964204655.1 of Triturus cristatus. Classification (NCBI taxonomy): domain Eukaryota; kingdom Metazoa; phylum Chordata; class Amphibia; order Caudata; family Salamandridae; genus Triturus; species Triturus cristatus. Next base: position 243,994,187 of record NC_140582.1, read on the forward strand.
GATGACGGACAGGGCCACTGTTAGGGTGGCGGCTGTCCGTTTTCGGAGGTAAGAGAAGGTGGGTCTGGCTGGATTGTTGAACACTTGCATTTCAATTCGTTCTTTGGCGGGGATGTCCATGTGAAAGGAAGTGTTCGATCTCAGAGGGCAGAAGAGGGCGGAGGTTCTACCAGTTTTGTTCAGCCAGAACCCATGGTAGAAGTGTGACATGGTTCTGCCGGAAGTGGCATTGTCCTTTTAGCTCTCCTGCAGGAGGATCAGACAGGCGAGGCAGGAACCATGGACGGAAAAAGGTGAAGGGATGAAGGGGATTGAGTGCCCAGTGGCATGGGGCAGCAATCCACAGATCCAGCAGTTAGTGGCGTTGGTGGCAAGATTGTGTTGGTGGAGTAACTGCACAAAAGAGTTATTCCAGAACTCCTTACGCCTTTCTCGGAGTTGGGGTGAAAGTGAGATCAGATGGTGTTCTTTCGTGGTGGTAGGTTGAACGGTAGTCAGCAATGTCTTATGAGCGGGTGTGCTCTCCTCCATGATCCAGAAGGTGACCACGAGGAGAAGGCAAAAGAGAAGGGAAATAAAAGTGCTATTGTCTTAAAGCTGTGCATTCGGTCAGTCTTTGGGTTTTTGAAGTGGATCTTCGGACGTCCGGTTGCTTCCATCATCTTCATGTCGGGCGCTTCCATCACCTTCAAGAGACTCGGTAGCGGGCAGAACCACAGACTTTGTTTTAGTTTCTCTCCTGGTGGCCTTTGAGGTGACTAGGCTACCGTTCTGAGATTTCCACTTAGCCTGTGGTCTGCTTAGCCGAAGTTCTCTCCTTTCGTCGCAAGTTATACCCTTCTTTGGATGGCACAGTGGGATCGGGATATTCAATCAACTCAAGTGTCTCTGTATCCGGGCAGCGGCTCAGGGATGGTCGGTCTTTGTCCAGAAGTTCCTCTTGGGCGGTGATGTTGTCCGTGGTTGTCAGGGTCGGTGATACCTTCTTGCAGTGGTGTGCATGCAGCCAATTGCGTTTCCCCTCCACTCGAAGAGCTGTTCGGGTGGTGATCAGGACTTGCAGGGGGCCCGTCCACCGGGGCTCCAGACTCTTGGTGCGCTGGAAGTTACGCACTAAGACGAAGTCACCGGGTTGGATGTCGTGTCCCGGGCCCCTGGAAACATCGGGAATGGCGTGCAGCACCTGCTGATGGATAACAGACAACGTCTTAGTTAGGTTATACAAATAGTCAGACATGAGGACGTCCGGGACGTCGTGGATGGATGATGGTTTTGCTGCAGTCCAAAGGTTCATGGGCCGCCCAAAGACGACCTCGTAGGGGGTTAAGTGGTGTTTGGTGGGGGTGGAACGCATTGATAGCAATGCTAGTGGGAGAGCGTCTGGCCATCTTAGTCCTGTGGTGGCGACTATTTTTGCTATCTTAAGCTTCAATGTGGCATTGTGTCGCTCAACCAGGCCTGCAGATTGGGGATGGAAGACCGCATGGAACTTCTGTTTTACACCCAACCCTTTTAAGATGAGTTGGATAACTTCGGCTACGAAGTGGGGGCCATTGTCGCTCCACAAAATTCGACAAAGGCCGTATCGGGGGAAGAATTCCTTCAGCAGTACTTTTGCAGTAGTCATAGCGGTGTTGTCATGGGTCGGGTAGGCTTCCACCCATTTGCTGAAGGCACACACAACGACAAGCACATACTTTAAACCTTGGCACCTTTCTAGCTGGACATAGTCCATTTGTAGGACTTCAAAGGGGTGATTGGGGACCCCAAACCCTCCCCGGGGTACAGCAGTTCCTTTCCCAGGGTTGTGTTGGAGGCATACTAGGCATTGTTGGACCAGACGTTTGGCTGAGTCTGGTATTCTGTCGTTGTGCCAGACTTTGGAGATGAGTTCGATCATGGGGGCAGACCCTATGTGTGCGGGGGAGTGTGCCATGGTCAGCATGGGGATCAAGTATGAGTCGGGTAGCAACCATTTGTTCGAGTCTTTAGTTCGCCAACAACCGTCATCGTCCTTCAATCCCACCCGGGCCCATTCAGTTAATTCGTGTGGTGTGCTGGCTAGTTGGATATCCCTAATCGTTTCCCTAGCATCCTTCCATTTCTCAGTTTGTGACCTGGTCACGTACATGCGGGTCGTGGACCTATTCTCGGCTGTGGTTCGGGCAGTAATGTCAGCTAGTGCATTTCCCTGACCTATAATGTCTGTCACCTTCTTGTGTGCCTGGCATTTGATCACAGCTATCCGTGTGGGGAGGAGGACTGCTTCGGTCAGGGCAGAGACTAGATCTCCATGCAGGATGGGTGTGCCATGAGAAGTCAAGAATCCCCTCTCTTTCCATAAGAGCCCGAAGTGGTGAACTACCCCAAAGGCATACTGACTGTCTGTGTAAATGTTTGCGGTTGTCCCTGCTGCCAGGATGCAGGCTCGTGTGAGGGCAATTAGTTCAGCCGCCTGTGCGGATCGCTGTGTGATGCGGGCTGTCTCAACAACTGTTCGAGCTGTGGTGACTGCATAGGCGGCTGAGGTGGTGCCATCAGGGAGCTTGATGCATGAGCCATCCACCCACAGTTCTCCGTCAGGGTCCGGGAAGGCAGTATCCCGGAGGTCAACCCTACTCTTGGTTTGTTCGTCGGTGAGGGTCACGCAATCATGTATAGGGGATGCATTGGGGTCAGCGTCAGGGAGAGGTAGTAGAGTAGCTGGATTCAGAGTGGTGCATCGTTTCAATGTGATATGGGGTGCAAGCAGAGTCAGTTCCTACCCAGTCAGTCGTGCGCTAGTCAGGTGTTGAGTCTTGGTTTGGTTCAGGAGGGTATCAACAGCATGGGGTACCAATACTGTGAGGGGGTTTGAGAGCACGATCCCCTCACTTTGCCGGATAGAGACAGGCAGCGGCGGCTACTGCTCGAAGGCAGGCGGGCAAAGCTCTGGCTACGGGGTCAAGAGTGGCAGAGAAGTAGGCACAAGGGCGTTGCTTAGGGCCTATGGACTGGGTTAGGACAGACAACGCACATCCCTCCCTTTCGTGGGTGTAGAGGGAGAAAGGTTTAGTGTAATCTGGGGTTCCTAGGACTGGGGCCGAGCAGAGGGCGTCTCGTAATTCTTTGAAGGAGGATTGGCATTCGGGTGTCCAGGGGAGGGGGAAGGGGACATCCTTAGCCAGCAGGGAAAGCAGAGGCTTTATGGTAAGACTGAAGTTTGGCAACCACTGTCGACAAAAGGAGGTGAGGCCCACTAGGGATCGTACTTGCTTCTGAGTTTTGGGAACAGGGGTTTCTAGGATGGTTTGAATTCGGTCAGGGGTAAGTTTCCTCCCGTCTTTGGATAGTAGGTGGCCTAGATAAGTTACCTGGGGCTGGCAGAATTGCAATTTCTTTCTGGAGACCTTGTGACCGTTCTCCGCAAGGAAGCGGAGGAGGTGAATGGTGGCTGTGACGGCGAGAGGAGTGGTGTCGGCCGCCAAAAGAATGTCATCAACGTACTGTATCAACACCACTCCATCGGGTAGTTGGACTGCATCCAGTTGCCTTTTGAGGGCTTGGCTGTAAATACTGGGACTCTCAGTGTAGCCTTGGGGTGCCCTGCAGAATCTGTACGAACGGGCTTTTAAAGTGAAGCCGAACAGGTAGCGGCTGTCTGGGTGGATGGGGATGGAAAAGAATGCGTTCTTGAGGTCAATAACAGTAAAGATGGTGGCAGTGGATGGAATCAGGGTGAGGATGGTGGTGATGTCTGAGACTACGGGGTACTGGGGTATGACTACTTTGTTAACCTCTCGCAAGTCAACAATGAAACGGTAGGCTTTCTCATCCCCCTCGCCTTGCTTCTTTACAATGGGTAGGATAGGGCTGTTGCAAACATTACTGACTACTTCTTCCACCACTCCTGCCTCGACCAGGGACTCGATGATTTCCACCAATGCCTTCTCGCCTTCGGGTGATATCCGATACTGTGGAAGCTTCGGGAGCACTGCGTCCGGTCGGACGGTTATGTGTACCGGGTCGATCACCATGCGCCCTACATCTGAGTCGGTTTTAGCCCATAGATGTGAAGGTAATGTGTCGAGTAGGGACATATCAGCATCGGTTATAGAGAGAATACGCCGTGTGTGACAGGGTCTGGACAGATCTGGGTTATCGTGTAGGATGACTCGAACTCCGTCTGGGGAGCATCTGATGGTGGCTCGAAAATGCTTTAGCAAATCAAGTCCCATAATAGCATCGGGGGTGTTGGAGGAGAGCAGAAAGGTCGTGTCAGTGGTGTTATCTTCTAAGTCAAAGGAGATTGGTGTTGATAAGGGGTTAGTGGAGGGCGTTCCGTCAAAGCCTATTGAGGTTACGTGTGAGCCAGACAAGGGTGCCCTAGGAATCAGTCGTTTAGATAACGCACTACGTGTCGCCCCAGTATCTACCAGGAATGGAGATTTTGTGCCCAAGACCTTAGCGGTAACGTAAGGACCTTGCTGGTCAACACGGAGTTCGACTGGATCCCTCCCTTGTCCCTGGCGGTCCTATGCGAAGTCATGGGTGCTTTCGTAGTCGGACTGCTGATACTGGTTTTGTCGGGGGCGATCAAAGGTGTTTGGTCTGCCTGGCCTGTCGTTGATGGTGTTGTTCGTGTGCCCTCGTCCCTGTCCTCTGTTTCTGGGGTCATATGTTGTGTCTCTGGGGTCCCTATTCTTGTTCATTTCCAGAAGGACCGGGCACTGGGATTTCCAGTGTCCGAACCCTCTACAGAACGCGCATTGATTCCCATCCAAGTCTCTCCGTCCGTTGTAGGGTGCAGGTGTATGGTCTCTAGGGGGTAGCTTTCTAGGGGCGGTTGGTTGGTAATTCTCTTTCGGGGGTTCCCTTCCTATGGTCACCCCTTGCAACTGTGCTATCATTACTCTCTCCTTCAGTTCCTTTTTCTTCTTCTCTGATGCCCTATCGTTCTCGTTTTTCTGATTTTCGTAGTATTGGGCCATCTGGAGAATCGCTGCGGGTTTGGAGGCTGCCCAACTACTCTCGCTGGTCTGTAGCTTCTGGGAAACTTCCTGTGACAGACCCTTTACATAATTCTGGACAAAGAGTTGGTGTCCGGTTGCGGTGGTCATGTCTTGGCCACTGTAATCGGAAAACACAGTCTCGAATCGGGAGAAGTATTCAGACACATCTTCCTGGGGTTTCTGACGGCAAGCCGTCACTATCGACCAGTCTACCTTTCTTTCTGGGATTAGAGTCTTCAGCCTTTGTACAATCTTGTCTGGGAGCTCTAAGATGGCTTTCGGGGGTTTCTGTCCTGGCTCTCGCTGTTTATCTATGGTATCGAGTTGTACCCAGGTATATCCGAACGGCTCAGCGTGGTCAACTTTCCGGATTTGTTTCCACACATCAGCCGGCAGACATAGCCCAAAGAACAAGTCGATACCTGCTAACGTCATTATCGTTGAGCTTAAGGCTGTACCCAATTCCGTGTAGAAGGCAGTCGGGTTCTTTCTTAAGTCGGGTAGAGTCTTTCTAAAAGTCAAAATATCTTGCCGGTCCCACGGCTGATAGACCCAGTTATATACAACCCTTCCCTTCGCATCTGGGTTGTTGATGTCGTCGTGTGTTCCCTGACGCCGTGGGGGGACCCAGTAGGGGGCAGCTTCTTTAATGGGCATCATGGCATCGGCCCTTCCTCCCTGGGGATTAATTGCTATGGGGGTTTCTGTTTTGGTGGTCTGTCCATGTTCTTTAAGGTGTCGGTAGACCTCGAGTGTACGAGTGAAGAGGTTCGTTACATCGCCCTCTCTTTCTTCCCCAATGTCTACCTTCCTATATAGGGCCGCTAAGCCTTCGGGACCTTTATCGTGGTACCTATCCTCATATGCATTCAGGGCGTGATAACAGAGCCGTACGACGAAGTGTCGTCTGCGGCTGTCGGCATACGAGTTATACACGTCTGTTATATACTCCTCACTTTCTTTTCGTTCCACCAGCGTCCCTACTATCTTGTCAATTCCTGCTCGTTCATCCTTAGTTAGTCGATTCATTCTGGTGGACTCTTTCTTTCCTATCTCATGGTCGACTGGCGTTGTGGTTGACGTTGGGTTCGGCACAAGAGGCTCAGCCGGCGCGGAGGCCGTGAGGGCCGAGGCCCTTGTACTGCTTTCGCTCGTGTTCGGGGGTTGTGGGTGTTGTACTATTGATTGGGAGGGTGCATACGGAGGGGGCATGTAAATGATCGGAGGACCTAACAGTAACTCGTCATTCGTTCGCTGCTTGGAGGACAACTCAGGGTAGAGCAAAGAAGGGGTCCTAACAGCGTACTGGCCTGAGGTTTCGGGTTCCTGTCTTAGTTTAGTTTCCCTTCTCTCCTTTATGTCCTCTTCTAACTTTCTAGCGGCAAGGTGAGCTGCCTTTCGTAATTCCTTTTCTGCTTTTACTTCTTCCCTCTTTTTCCGTTGCGTTGCTTCTTTGCGCCACATGCCGATACTGTCAAGCATAGTAGGCGTCGTCTTATTGCTACGCAGAGCTATTTCTAGCGCTTCTATCTTATGGTCGTCGAAGGATCCCATCAGTGGCCACTGACTCTCGGGGTCCTTCTTTGTATATTTATGCCATAGCTTGGTATAAGCTACGGCGACTAGTCCATATTTAGTGAACATGTCCTTATTAGGGGTGCCCTCCAGTGGAGCCGGATGGTTCACCTCTAATAAGCGGTCCGGGCAGAACCAACTACCAATCAGTGGGGAGAAGATAGGCATGACGGGTTTCAACGGGGACAAAAGTCAGCACTACCTATCTTTTCACTGCTTGCAAAGACTAGACAGAATATCTCTATTCTTCGTTATTTGCAAGCAGAGAATACCTCCAAAGAACCAATATCGAACAACTAGTGTTCGGACAATCAATCAATCAATCAATGGGGAGATAAAGATAGGCACGACGGGTTTCAACGGGGACAAAAGTCTGCGTTACCTACCCTTCACTATTTGCAAAGACTAGACAGAATATTCCTATTCTACGTTGTTTGCAAACAGAGAATATCTCAAAAAGCACTATTCTTCAAAACAATCAATGTTCGGACAATCAATCAATGGGGAGATAAAGATAGGCACGACGGGTTTCAACGGGGACAAAAGTCTGCGTTACCTACCCTTCACTATCTGCAAAGGGAGAGAGAGAGAGTATTTCTACTCCTCCCCGTTTGTAGACAGCGAATATCTCAAAAAAGAACAATCAATGAGCAATACTAGAATTTCCAAAGCTTCAAACAATCAATCAATTATTTCTCAATTTGTCGTGTATCACGACCTTACCCGGACCGCGTGGACAGTTTCTCGTCTTCCGCCTCCAGCGCCCGATCGTCCTCTACTCTCCGTATTTGCCGCGGCACTCCTGATGGTTCCCAGTCAGGACCGTAGATCACTCGAGAGAGGTCTGCTCGGAACCAGTGAAGTTCGGATGATCGGCTGCCAGACGAGGGTCTATTGGGCAGGAGCTCTCCCGATCGTTGCAGTCGTTCACTCTGTCGTCGGGACCTCTCCCACTGGATCCACGTGTCGCTGATGGGCCCCACGTTTGGGACGCCAATTGTTAAATGGTAGCGGCAGTTTCAGTCGGTATCCTTTCAAGTATTTGCCCGGCGGTAATCGCCTCTCATACCACTCGATAATTTACCAATAAAAGAGGCAGGCGCCGGAGACTGGAAGGCAGGAAACAAGGTTTTATTCCGTCGGAGCAGAATACATCAGATCAGACAGCAAGGTATCGTCACGAGGTGCTCTAACTGCATGTCTGAGACCTGGTCTCTTATACACTGGTTTATTGCTTTATTATACATAGTACATTCTTGAGATTCCCTTGATGTGCGGGGAAATATCCCCTGAAGCCCCGGCTCAGATCCGATCCCACACATGGTTACAGTAGAGGTTCCCACCCTACCCGCAGTGGGAGATGGCTATCGCGCAGCAGGGAATTCCGCTAATTCCCGGGGGTGTGTGCAACCGGCCGGGTCTCAGGGGGTAGGGGCTTTGATTCTACTGTAATCCCTTTGATGTGGGGTGTTTCCCTTACAGTAGGGGCAATAAACTGCATCCGCAGGGCTAGGTGATGGCCTGGGACCAGTTCAGACAATGGGGCGCAGAGGAAGGGGGTTATCAAAGGAGAGGCATGACCATGTATGGGTTGTCGGTCGGAAGTGGTTCCGTAGCAGGGTCGCGCAGAAGGAGAGGGTTTATGGCCTGTATGAGAGAGAGCGGGGGTGGCCGGCGTGCGGGGGATGCTCGCAGCGCCGGGGGAAAGCGCTGGCGATCGAGAGTGAGCGGGGAGAGAGAGTGGGGTGCCTAAAATGGCGGCCGTGCATTTGCTATGCGTGGCGCTGGGGAGAGGCAAGATGGCGCAGATAATGTTTAGTTTGCACGCTAAATTTCCACATCCACCGTAGGGGAGATGCAGATGTCCCCTCTGTACTTATTCCATTTTCACCATTTATGGTCCCATCTCCTGGGGCATCCTCATCCCTTAAACATCGTCTTCTCTGCAATCATTGCAGTATCCATCTCCTTTGCCCAATCACCCAAGAGCGGGTCCGTGTCCATCCCTCATTTCTGTGCAATGTTGCAATTCGCAATGGTAAAGCCCATCGAGGCCCAAGCCTGTTCAGCCTGGAAGAGGTCAGTCGTCCCCCAAATATTAAGCAGGCAGAGTTGGGGAGATAGCTTTAGGGGCTTGTCACATGTCCTCTCAAGTTGGTGGGTAATCTTTTCCCAATAACACTGGATTTGTGGGCATTCCCATAATATGTGAACAAAGGTACCCACTTGATTACATCGCAGGAGACAGAGCGGGTCCGGGCGTCTACCTAGTTTAAACAGGAGCTTAGCGTCAAAGTAGACCTGATAGAGAATTTTCAGCTGGAAGAGCCGCATACGCATGGGAATAGCCACTTCCCTAGGGGAGGCCAGTGTGTCTCGCCAGTCATCGTCCTCTATACTTCCCAGGTCTTTCTCCCAGCCCACCCTCAATTTCTGCATTGGATCTGCACAGTTATTCACCAGTCTCTTATAAGTAAGTGAGATGGCCTTGTGGTCCATGGGGTCCAATAACAACCGGTCTTCCAGGGGTGAAGAGTCAGGGAGAGGGACACCCTTTGGAAGAGCAGACAAAATAGCATGACTAATCTGAAAATATCTAAAGGTCTTGGATTGTGCCAATTGGTATTTTGTCTGGAGGTGAACAAATGTGGCCAGTTTGCCTTTCACCCACATGTCCCCAACTGTGGATATCCTAATTGTGTCCCACTTGTCAAACCCCGGGCATTGACTGAGGTGGCCCAGTATATCAGGCTCCCAAAGTGGAGTCGCCTTCGTCAGACGTTTATGCCAACCCAATTTTTTGGTGACACATGCCAAGTCTCAACCGTACGGGCAGTGGGGCCGGTTATATTCAGTTTAAGGGTATTGGTGTAAACTGCACTGTTATAGCCACCCGTCCCATGAGCCAATGGTCTGTTTGGAAATTGGGCTCATCGTGGGGGCCGAACACCCATCTATTGACTGCAGTCAGCTGGGATGCCTGATAATGAAGTCATAAATCTGGTATTCCTATGCCCCAGTCATACCATCTCATAGTGAGCTTGTGCATTGCAATCCGCAGTGTACGGTCTTCCCACAATAAGCCCCGCAATACACCATCGATTTTGAAAAAATAAGAATATGGGTTGGGGGTGTTTTGCAACGCATAAAGAAAGCGCAGAAGTTTGAGCATCTTAAACAGGGACGCATGTCCCAGGAGAGTGAGAGTGAGAGATCGCCAATGTAGGGCATCAGGTTTGAGACGTTGAAGAGGCCCAAGTAAGTTTGGTTCAAAAAAGAGATCAACGTCTGGGGTGACAAAAATGCGTAGTTCACGAAAGCCACGTGGAGCCACCGGTATCTTGTAGTCCCGAGGACTAGATGGGGGATCGCCCCATAACACATACATCTGGGACTTGGAGCAGTTTATACTGTATCCTGATTGGGCACCAAAAATATGAAAGATATGGAGCACCCGTCGCAGAGATCGCGCTGGATATAGGAGCTTATCATCAGAGTATAACGAGATGCAGTCCTCGTGGTCCGCTGTCCCTTTGAGCCCCCGTATCCCTGGATCTCCCCGGACCCAAACAGCCAGTGGCTCCAAGACTAGGGCGAAGAGTAATGGAGACAAAGGACAACCCTGTCTCGTGCCCCGGAGGAGGATGAAAGTGGCAGAGCGATGATTATTGACAATGACATGCGCGGTGGATTGTGTATACAGTAGCCTAATCCAGCGTATCAACTTGGGTCCGAACCCCATGCAGGCCAACACGGCGAAGAGAAAGTCCCATTCTATGATATCGAACGCCATGGAGGCGTCTAAAGATAGTAGGATCGCGTCTTCCTCGATGGTATTAATCCTACTGAGGGCCCCGTGCACCCGTCGCAGATTCCGGGCCGTGTTTCTCCCCGCCATGAAACTGGACAGATCCGGATGAACCAAGTCGGTAATATAAGAGAGGAATCGATTGGCCAGGAGTTTAGCCAGGACCTTAGCCTCGACCGTCAGGAGGGAGATGGGGCGGTATGATTTACAATCTTCAACCAGCTTGTTTGGTTTATCAATGACTACTATAGCAGCCGAAAGGATATATAGCGGGAGGAGTCCCGACGCAAAACATTCATTATATAGATTCAACAAATGAGGCGCTTCTAGTGTTGACATGAGTTTAAAAAGCTCGAAGGGAAGCCCATTGGGACCCATTGCCTTGCCGGATCGGACATCTTGTATGGCCTTTTGAATCTCCGTCCCCATGATGTCCACCTCTAGGGCTTCCCTGTCCTGTGGGGAGATGCTGACCACATCAATAGTGGCTAGGAGATCGGGCGTCATAGGGGCTTGAGATGTCTGCAAACTTGTGTAAATCTCCTTATAATAGACCGCAAAGGTGTCAGCAATTAGTTGAGGGTCAGTGAGAAACGTACCTTCTGGGCTGACTACCGTGTGCACCCATCTGTCAGCCTGCTCCTTGCGTTCCAGCCACGCCAGGAGCTTGCCTGTTCGCTCACCCTGTTCATAGATCCTATGTCGGGAAGACAGAGAACGCGTTGTGGCCTCCTCCAAAAGAAGCAGTCTGTAATCCTGTCTCTTGATCATAAGGCTATGCTGAGCAGCGTGGTTTGAGTTTCGCGCAACCGACTCCTCCAGATCCGATATATCCGCTTTCAGCTCAGCCACCCTCTTAGATCGTTCAGCCCTGTGCCCCACCGTTAATGACAATGCCCTGCCCTTTATGACTGCTCCAAAAGCTCCCCATAGTGTCACTGCCGAGTCAACGGAGCCCACATTTTCGGTAAAATAATATTCAGTATCCTTACAGAGAGCCTCTTTGATATGCAGTATTTTTAACGCCCACAGCTGTGTAGTTATGGTACCAGGGTGCCTTGCCCGTTGTATGCCAAAAGTCGTAAGTACAGGGGAGTGGTTGGAGATCCCACGAGCCAGGTAATTGGAGCTTGTAAAGACGTGGATATCCTGGGCGTGTGTGAATATGTAGTCTATCTGAGATTGGCTACCATGTGCCCCTGATTGAAATGTGAAGCCTGTGTGCAGGAGGTTAAACCACCTTCAAATGTCTACAGCCCCCAGGGCGTTAGCAAACTCATATAGATGCGAGCCTCTCGGCGGGTCCTCCCGGGGCAGGAGACGGTCCTGAGAACCATCTCCTTTGCCCAATCACCCAAGAACGGGTCCGTGTCCATCCCCCATTTCTGTGCAATGTTGCACTTCGCAATGGTAAAGCCCATCAAGGCCCAAGCCTGTTCAGCCTGGAAGAGGTCAGTCGTCCCCCAAATATTAAGCAGGCAGAGTTGGGGAGATAGCTTTAGGGCCTTGTCACATGTCCTCTCAAGTTGGCGGGTAATCTTTTCCCAATAACACTGGATTTGTGGGCATTCCCATAATATGTGGACAAAGGTACCCACTTGATGACATCGCCGGAGACAGAGCGGGTCCGGGCGTCTACCTAGTTTAAACAGGAGCTTAGCGTCAAAGTAGACCTGATAGAGAATTTTCAGCTGGAAGAGCCGCATACGCATGGGAATGGCCACTTCCCTAGGGGAGGCCAGTGTGTCTTGCCAGTCATCGTCCTCTATACTTCCCAGGTCTTTCTCCCAGCCCACCCTCAATTTCTGCATTGGATCTGCACAGTTATTAACCAGTCTCTTATAAGTAAGTGAGATGGCCTTGTGGTCCATGGGGTCCAATAACAACCGGTCTTCCAGGGGTGAAGAGTCAGGGAGAGGGACACCCTTTGGAAGAGCAGACAAAATAGCATGACTAATCTGAAAATATCTAAAGGTCTTGGATTGTGCCAATTGGTATTTTGTCTGGAGGTGAGCAAATGTGGCCAGTTTGCCTTTCACCCACATGTCCCCAACTGTGGATATCCTAATTGTGTCCCACTTGTCAAACCCCGGGCATTGACTGAGGTGGCCCAGTATATCAGGCTCCCAAAGTGGAGTCGCCTTCGTCAGACGTTTATGCCAACCCAATTTTTTGGTGACACATGCCAAGTCTCAACCGTACGGGCAGTGGGGCCAGTTATATTCAGTTTAAGGGTATTGTGTAAAATGCCCTGTTATAGCCACCCGTCCCATGAGCCAATGGTCTGTTTGGAAATTGGGCTCATCGTGGGGGCCGAACACCCATCTATTGACTGCAGTCAGCTGGGATGCCTGATAATGAAGTCATAAATCTGGTATTCCTATGCCCCAGTCATACCATCCCATAGTGAGCTTGTGCATTGCAATCCGCAGTGTACGGTCTTCCCACAATAAGCCCCGCAATACACCATCGATTTGGGAAAAATAAGAATCTGGGATAGGGTTGGGGGTGTTTTGCAACGCATAAAGAAAGCGCGAAAGTTTGAGCATCTTAAACAGGGACGCATGTCCCAGGAGAGTGAGAGTGAGAGATCGCCAATGTAGGGCATCAGGTTTGAGACGTTGAAGAGGACCAAGTAAGTTTGGTTCAAAAAAGAGATCAACGTCTGGGGTGACAAAAATGCCTAGTTCACGAAAGCCACGTGGAGCCACCGGTATCTTGTAGTCCCGAGGACTAGATGGGGGATCGCCCCATAACACATACATCTGGGACTTGGACCAGTTTATACTGTATCCTGATTGGGCACCAAAAATATGAAAGATATGGAGCACCCGTCACAGAGATCGCGTTGGATATAGGAGAATATCATCAGAGTATAACGAGATGCGGTCCTCGTGGTCCGCTGTCCCTTTGAGCCCCCGTATCCCTGGATCTCCCCGGACCCAAACAGCCAGTGGCTCCAAGACTAGGGCGAAGAGTAATGGAGACAAAGGACAACCCTGTCTCGTGCCCCGGAGGAGGATGAAAGTGGCAGAGCGATGATTATTAACAATGACATGCGCGGTGGATTGTGTATACAGTAGCCTAATCCAGCGTATCAACTTGGGTCCGAACCCCATGCAGGCCAACACGGCAAAGAGAAAGTCCCATTCTATGATATCGAACGCCATGGAGGCGTCTAAAGATAGTAGGATCGCATCTTCCTCGATGGTATTAATCCTACTGAGGGCCCCGTGCACCCGTCGCAGATTCCGGGCCGTGTTTCTCCCCGGCATGAAACTGGACAGATCCGGATGAACCAAGTCGGTAATATAAGAGAGGAATCGATTGGCCAGGAGTTTGGCCAGGACCTTAGCCTCGACCGTCAGGAGGGAGATGGGGCGGTATGATTTACAATCTTCAACCGGCTTGTTTGGTTTAACAATGACTACTATAGCAGCCGAAAGGATATATAGCGGGAGGAGTCCCGACGCAAAACATTCATCCCAGGAGGCTGTGACTGCTGAGTACCTACCCTGAGCGTCAGTCCAGGTGTTATGGATGACATAAGGGCAGCCCTACCGGAGGAGAATCCCCACCCCCCTGGAGCCTGAGATGATCTGGAGTGAACCACCATTTGATAACCTTTCCTATTCAGGGCCCTACAGGAGTTTCCAACTAAGTGCGTCTCCCGCAGCATCATAATGTCAAGCTCATGCTGCTTACTATATTGTAATACAATACCCCTCTTAAACTTGTCCCCAAGGCCATTAACATTCCACGAGGACAAATTGAGTGTTGAGCCAGGAGTCATCAAGTCAAGTCAGTGGAGAAAGAGTAAAGCCAGTTAAACTCGCTTGTCAGGGGGTCCCCGGGGCCCCCTTCCGCCACAGAATAGAGTATTGTAGAGGGCCAGAAGCAGCTTAATTGGATGTTATATGTACTAATAACAGCAAAACCAATTGTGAGATTGGAGAACCCAGCATTGTAGCGTACCGATACAGAACACAAAAGAAACATAATTAACAACCCCCCTCCTAGAATGAGCTAGCCCCGCCCCAAAAACCCCGAGGGTGAAACGTATTTCAGTGAATTTCAAAATACATAGGATAAGCAACTTAAAAGGCCTGAACGCCAGATATAGCTGGACATCCGAGGATCAAAGACATACCAGTATATCCATCAGGCAACCCCAAAAAGGAACCACGGCAGGAATACAACACTCAGCCCTAGCAGGCCATGAGAGACAGAAAAAAGCACCATTCAGACCTCTTCAGAGGTCAATTGCTCGTTATCATCCCATAGGTCTTTGGGAACCCGACTCAGAGGGAGGCGGGGACCAACGTTGCTGACGCCACTCATTAGTACCTCCGGTTATCAGTGTCGATTTGTGCGATTTCATGCCAACTGTACGCCAGCTGCCAAGCCAGTCCCAGGCATCCTCAGGTCTAGTGAAAAACCACAGTTTACCATCCGATTCAATTCGGAGTTTTGCTGAGAATAACATGGCATATTTGATCTCATGGTCTCTGAGAGCTCGTTTCACTTCCAGGAAACTCCGGCGTTGTTTCTGGACCCTTAAGGTGAAGTACGGGAAGAATGATACTTTACTGTTTTCAACTGTCAGTGGGGGGCCACTCTCGCAGTTTGCAGGATCACGTCGCGGTCGCAATAATTAAATACTCGGGCAAGAAACGGATGGGGGCTCCCGGTTTCGGCCTACCCCCTGGCACACAATGAGCTCACTCAATGGAAAAGCACTTGGACAAGCCTCTTAGCTGGAGACATTGCAGGATGAGCTCCTCGACAAAGAGATCGGCAGCTGACCCCTCCGCCCATTTTCAAATGCCTAGATTCGGACATTATTGCGCCTCATTCTGCCTTCGTACTCGTCGAGCTGTATGGCCATCGCCTCGTGGGAAGTGCGCAGGTCGGTAACCTGCTTTTTAAGGAGGGTTGTATCAGTTACCAGTTCTGTAGTTATGCTCTCAATAGTATTCACACGATCAGCCATTTTTCTCATGTCTTCCCTCATTAAGGCCACTTCCGTGGTGACAGTGTCAATTCGGTTCTCAAGAGAGTTCCGCACGGTGGTAATTGCCGCTAGGAGATCTTTGTTGGAAGGCTCTGAGTCCTCACCATGGGCAACTACATTGCCTGGTCTTTCCTCCTGTGTCTTTTGCCATGCAAACTTTTCCAGCTTGGCCTGCGTTGCAGTTCGCCCTCTGCGGCCCGTCGCCGTACCAGCTCCGTGGCAGAGGTGGCGATGCAGGGCTAGGAAGCGACAGCTACTCACCGCCGCCTGCCGTGGTGTCCCCCACTCGGCCTGTCAGTTTTGGCATATGGCTCACCAGCCCTGTGCCGATGAAGCACTGGTAAGCACCCCTCAGTCGCAACCGGGGGCACAGGTCACTCACCACGATGCCCTGTTCGGGAGATCTGTGTTGCAATACCCGGCTCACTGGACCAATAACCCTTTGTCCGTCAAGCCCAAGGGAATCCACAAGTGGTCCAGTCTCAGGGCAATGCACCAGCCAGGATAGTAATGCACACCTTTTCCCTTGCGTTATACAATTGCCACCTGCGTAGCTCCTTTAACCCCTTGCCAGATTAGATGCCCATGGGACCCACTGGTGATTCACTATTGGGCCACAACACTCAACAAGCAGCTAGTAGATCGGCTGGTCCCCACCGTGAGCCCAGTGCTGCATGTGGGGTATTGAGTGATTCAGAGCGGCCTTGAAATACTCTGGGGCTTTGTCAGTGCTGGAGCAGGCCTCCTCGCAGAAGGTGATGACCGCCCACCAGATCGCCCCCAAATGTGCCGTGATATTCAGGATAAGAGTCTTTTCGGGTGCTGGGGGGCTGCGGGCAAGGTCTTGCCCGGGTCTGTAGCCTCATGGCTCTCTGGATATGCGGCAGCACAAGAGGGGCAGCAGAAGTCCGAGTCGGGCTATTTCCCCCACCACTGCAGTCACAAACCTGCCGTAGTGCTCTGTTGATAGGCACTGAATTTTCGCACTCTGTTCAGGGGAGGGGGTCACTCGATCATCCCCTCCGACACTCGTGAGGGCCAGGCCTCAGCCGTTGTGTCACGTCGCGTTCCTACGTCGCACAGCGACACTTCCTACCGGCATGGCCTCGTCTGGTGGAGCCGGTGTCTGGAGCGGCTCTCCACTGGAACTTGCGATTGACCCCAAATTGTGTCTGCAGCTTGGGCAGCAGCAACGGCAGTCAGGGAGCCCCTCGGGGCAAAGATCAGGCCAGGGCAAATGGAGTTACACAAATATTTTGTGAGTGGCGCAGTGGAGCTCAGCTACCGTGCGGCCATTCCCATCGGCAATTGGCCAAGCCACTCGCTAGATGTATTCTTAACAGGTATAGAGGGTGAATGCACACACTGCATATCTCTTTGAAAGGTTTGCAAATGTATTTGCTGCATTTCTCTTTGAATTATTTACACTTATGGGTGGAATTTTGGAGTTTGATGATATAGGGCCTCATTACGATAGCCGAGGGACTGCCACTGACCGGCTGTTGGTAGCGATCCCTCCGCCATCGTAACAGGGATCTTAGTCTGCCAATTTACAATGGCTTCTGGATGGGTGGCGGTCGGAAACACCGACCGATATAGTCCCGACAGGCATTCTTTATCCGACCACCCGTCAGATCTCCCTGTAGTCCCAGAATGACGACGGTGCCTGTCAGGCACTGCCATAGGTATTACAATATCCCTTTCTGCCGGTTGTTCTTCAGTGGTGAAACTTGAGCAAAACGGCAAGCGGAAACGGATTTGGGGGCCCGTAGCGGGTCCCCTTGCCACCTGGGCCAGGGACATAGGCCCTGGGGGGCACCTATGGTAACCCCCTATATATCCCTACACCATGTGGTAGGCACCGCATGGTGCCTGCCACATAGTGCAGGGATATGTGTGGGGTGTCTGTTTTGTCTTGCGGTGGGTGCTGCGCACCCTGAAGTGCCTGTTACACGGTGCAGGAATTTACATAAACTCCCATTTTTCAATGGGAGCTTGTGCTGTGCATGGTTTCCATCTGCTGCACATGCTTCCATAGAGAAATGGGAGTTTGCAACCTCACAATGTGCGATCGCATCATCATGAGGTGTGCGGAACAGCTGACCTATGGTCGGTCGGTTTCCACAATGAAACGGTGTCGGTCGGAGGCAACTCTGACTGATAACGAAATCAGCCCCAGAATGTAGCTTGGCTACTGATGACATATTAAACAGTGATTTACACGTTAGGGTTAATAGGCCTGTTTTCGCATTAAACTTTTGTCTTTCACAAGATGGTTTTCTCGTCCACTGCAGATGCTGTACCTATCCAGGAGCCTTCTGGTAGCTTTTTTTCAAATCACAAAATGGCAGCAAGGTTGATCAACACTTCACTACCCAGCCTAGTCACAATGTATTATAGCACGTGTATTGCCCACCTCAAATGACCAACTACCAAATGTTAAACACAAACGTAAGCAGGAAAGGTTTCCAAACTTACAGGGGGGCCGAGAGTAACTAAAGAGGGGAGTACACCCTCCTGGGTTTTTACACTGTTTTACCAAAAGTACTCCCCACTGTCAACTCGCAACTAAGTTGCTGAATGTATTTGAACAGTCCTAGAGCTCCCAGGTATTGAGGTCCCTACGTGAAGTCAGAAAAGACCACCACTATTGAGTGGGGACGGAGGCAACTCCTTTTGTTTTATATTCCCTCACACACCCTAGTGGTGTCATGCTTCATCATTGGGACACCTCGACGCCTAGAAGTCGAGGTGGGCTCGACCATATTTCAGGGAGATCTTAAGAAGATGTTTTTGGCCAGGGGGATAAAGATTAAAAGCCCGGCAGCAGATCCCAGTATCCCTTTTATTCTTGGACCTGCTGGGGGTAATAATAAAATAAAGTTTAAGGGTCAATGGGGATATTATGGCCCTAAGACCCTATAGCCAACACGTTTCAGTCCTATTAAACCCCATAAAGGGTGCTGGACTTTGTTCAGGGCGTAATAGAATGCCCCCTGGTATGGGTAGTGGAGGGGATTTCCCTATGCTACTGGTGATAAGGGCAACTAACGCTCCTTATTCATTACGTAGACTAATTAGTCTTACATGTCACTCCATCTATGTAGAGAAAGGAAAAAAAGGAAAGGAAAAAAAAAAAGAAGAGACCACACATTTTTATATATGGAGATCCAGGAATGTTCATCTCTACAGGCGTACGTCTCAAATTATTAATGGTGAAAAAAACTCCACCAGGCATACAGAGGTGGCGGGTGAAAAAACACACTTTTTTAATTACAATCCACACTCCACATGCTCATGGAATTTCGCGTAGCGCAGCAGAGTTTTCTTTTCCAGCTTTGCAGAGTCCTGCATAGCGCCGCTCCATGAACTCCGCCCACCCTTATTAAAAATGCAGTTCCTTGGAGTCGGTAGCTCTGTCCAGTGCTACTGCTGAAAACAACAAAATCCAACAGTTCCTGTGGACCTCATCGGTGCGGACCCACGGTAGTGTCAGCAGACTTGTTAACAGTACCTTTGGTTGCAGCCGACAATGTTGTTGCGGGCTAGTCATGGCAACCGTTGGGATTATAATGTGAAGAATAGCGATGCGGCGTGCAGTGCCCTCAAGTCGCAGTGCAGCCAGCAGGTTGGTGACGGTTGTCCAGCAGCAACGGTGAGACCAGGCTGTGGTGCGGAGTGAGGCCTTGCTCGTTGCAGTGCTGACAGGTCATAGTGCATGCAACAGTGTCGGTTGATGGGGGCTGGCGTCGGTCGGCCCAGACTGCAGTTTGGGACGGAGCAGTACGGCATGTAACTTACCAGCAGTGCCCCCAAACCAAAGTGTAGTCACAGGCGTCGTGGTCAGCAGGCAGCCACATCGTCGGTGTGACCAGGGCATCAGAGTGAAGTGAGGCAGTGTGAAGTGTGCTGACCACAGGTCACGGTGCAAGCAACGGCTCGGTGGCAGCAGTGGTGGTGGTCGTCTGTGAGACCAGGGTTGCAGTCTGAAATGCAGCAGTGCCCTCTGTGGTGCCTTTAGGGGATGGTGCCCGCAGCGGTGTCGGTGTCAGCTGCGTTTCACCTCTGTGGCAACTGAAAGTGCGGTTCCAGAGGCGGTACCCAGAAGTAAGTGAAGTCTTTGTTGCCCCTGCGACTTCGAGGACAGGAGGCAAGCTCGACTTCAAGCCCTTGGAGATATTCAGCACAAGTAAGGAAAGTTCAGTCCAGTCCTTTCACTGCCCAAGGCACAAGCAGCAACTGCAGGCCAACCCAACAAAGGAACAGCACAGGAACGGGGCAGTACCAATCAATCAATCAGGGAATTGTAAGTTACTCACCCGTGAGGGTCTCAAGGCGCTGTGGGGGGTCCACAGAACTGTTTAGTCAAAGAGCCAGGTCTTGAGGGTCTTCCTGAAGGTGTTCAGGAAGGGGGCTCGTCTGAGGTCTGCTGGTAGCTCGTTCCAGGTCTTGCCAGCAATGTGAGCAGAGGACCTTCCGCCTGCCCTGGCTCTGTGGATGAGCGGGGTTTCAGCCAGTGCGAGGTTTTGAAGATCGGAGATTTCTTTTGGGTAGTGGAAGTTGATACTGTTGTTGAGGTATTTGGGTCCGTTGTTGTGTAGGCATTTGTAGGCATGAGTGAGGATTTTGAAAGTGACTCTTTTCTCCACGGGAAGCCAGTGGAGACTTTGTAGGTGTTGGCTGATGTGTTCATGTCGGGAGAGGCCAAGGACGAGTCTGGCGGCGGTGTTCTGTATTGTCTGGAGTTTGCTGAGTAGGGACTTGTTGATGCCGGTGTAGAGTGCGTTTCCAAAGTCCAGTCTGCTGGTGATGCGTACATGGGTGACTGTCTTCCTTGACTCAGGGGGATCCACTTGAAGGTCTGGCGGAGGATGCAGAGGGTGTTAAAGCAGCTGGAGGTGACAGCATTGACCTGTGGGTTCATGGTGAGTGATGAGTCGAATAAGATGCCATGGTTCTTGGCATGGTCTGAGGGGGTAGGTGGGCTTCCGAGGGCGGTCCGCCACCAGGTGCTGTCCCATGCAGAAGGGGTGGTACCAAGGACGAGGACTTCTGTCTTCTCTGCATTAAGCTTCAGGCAGCTGTTGGTCATCCAGACTGCAACGTCTTGCATTACTTTCTGGAAGTTGAATTTGGCAGTGGTGGGGTCTTTGGTGAGGGAGATGGTGAGCTGGGTGTCATCGGCGTTGAATACGATGTTGAGGCTGTGTTGTCGAATGATGGCTGCAAGGGGGGGTCATGTAGATGTTGAAGAGGGTGAGGCTTAGTGATGAACCCTGTGGGACTCCGCAGGTGATTTTCGTGGGGTCGGAGACGAAGGGTGGGAGTCTGATCCTGTGGCTTCTTCTGTTGAGGAATGATCGTATCCAGTCCAGGGCTGTTACTTGTATACCTGCGTCGTGTAGTCTAGTGACTAGTGTGCGGTGGGAGACGGTGTCGAAGGCTGCTGATAGGTCGAGTTGGATGAGGGCTGCGGAGTGGCCTTGGTCCACGAGAGTGCAGATGCCATCTTGGGGGCGAGTAGGGCTGTCTCTGTGCTGTGGTTGCTTCGGAATCCAGATTGGGACGGGTCAAGAACGGTGTTCTCTTCAATGAATCGTGTGAGTTTCCTGTTGACTGTTTTCTCTGCACCTTTGGCTGCGAAGAGGAGGAGCGAGATGGGCCGATAGTTCTTGAGGTTGGTGGGGTCAGCTGTGGGCTTCTTGAGCAGGGGTCTGAATCTGCATGCTTCCAGTCATCTGGGAAGGTGCCTGTTTTGAAGGTGGTGTTGATGCTGCGTTGTAGTTCGGGTGCAATGGTGGCCGCGGCTCTGTGGTAGATGTGCGGGGGCAGGGGGCGGGGGGCCCCGAGCGGATGCTTTTCATGGTTGAGGCGGTGTCTTTGGCCATGATCTGTGTCCAGTTGGAGATGGTGGGCTGGCTAGTGTTTCTGGGGGGCGGGGGCCGTCTGTGGCACCTGGTGGATGGTTGATGAAGTTGTCGTAGAGGTTTTTGATCTTGAGGTGAAAATAGGTTCCAAGCTTGTCGCAGAGGTCTTGGGATGGGGTGATGTCTTTGGCTTCGCTGCATGGGTTGGTGAATTCTTGAATGATACTGAAAAGTTCCTTGGAGTTGGTGGAGTTGGCCAGGATTTTGTTGTGGATGAAGTTCCTCCTGGTGGCTCTGATCTGGTTGTGGTAGTCCGTCATGGCGTCCTTGTAGGTGGTGTGGTTTTCTGTTGTCTTGGTGTTTCTCCAGTTCTTCTCCAGGCATCTGCAGGTGCGTCTGGCTTCTTGGTGAGCGGTGGTGAACCAGTCGGCTTTCCTAGGGTGTTGTCTGTCGGGGTTGTGTAGTGGGGTGAGCTCGTCTGCGTAGTTGGAGAATCAGGTGTGGAGTTCTGGCTGCGTTGTTTGCGTCGGGTGCCCAGGTGTGGTTGTCTCGGGTGACGGTGGAGTTAAGTTGCTCGTTGGTAGCCTTGCTCCAGTTCCTTCATGGTGGGCATGGTGCTGGTTTGGGTACCTTGGGTTTGTTGATGGCGAAGTGTACGCTGTGGTGGTCCATCCATGGCAGCTGCGTTTTATGGCTGAATTGGACACTGTTTCCTGCCGCGAAGATGAGGACGAGGGTGTGTCCTACTCTGTGGGTCGGTGTGTTGACGAGTTGTTTAAGTCCGATGCTGGTGAGGTTGTCACAAAGGATAGTGGAGTTGGGGTCACTGGGGTTATCGAGGTGGAAGTTCATATCTCCAATGAGTATGCAGTTTGTTGAGGTGATGGCGTGGGGTACAATGAAGTCGGTGATGGTGTTGGCGCAGGGTGTTCGGGGCTGAGGGCTCTGTCTACGAGGGTTCCTCGGAGTGTGTCTTTGGGGGTGGTATGGATCTGGAAGTCCAGGTGTTCGGTGGAGGGGAAGGTTTCGCTGGAGGTGGTGAGGCGGAGGGTGCTCTTGTGGGTGATGGCGAGGCCCCCTCCTGGGTGGTTGGGGCTGTCTTTCCTCTGGATCTTGTATCTGCCTGGGATGGCTGTGCTGATGTCGGGCGGAGGATGCGTTGGTCCAGGTCTCTGTGAAGAAGGCGATGTAGGGCAAGAAAGAGTCGAGTAGGTTCCAGATTTCCGTGCCGTGTTTGTGTACGGAGCGTACGTTGAGGAGGATCCATTTAGTGTGTCGTCGGTGCTGGCGTCGGCGGTGTTGGAGGTCGGATGGCGATGAGGGTCTGGTGGCAGTGGAGGCAGGAGAACTGGCCGTGGGTCGTGTTCGGCGAGGCCTGTTGGCATTCTCTAAGTCTTCCAGGGTTGAGTGCGAGGAGGGTGGTGGTGTCGTAGCGATGGGTAGTGGGAGGTCCAGTGTTCCTGGCGCTGAACGTGGGCGGGTCGCGAATGGGCACAGACGGACTAGCCTTTGGCGCACCAGTGGCGCGACTGCGCCGTGGCCACCATTACGTAGGGGAGGTGGGAGGGAGGAGCGGCTGGGAGCGGGGGAATTCCGGGGGGGAATTCCAGGGGGGAGGGGCCACAGGGGCAGCAGCAGCAAAAGGAACAGGCACAAGAAAATAAAAACAGTGATGGAATTAGAGCAAGACACAGATGGGCACAATAACAGTGGCACAACAGGGAAAAATTAAGAAAGAAAAAAAAGGGCTGAGAAAGGTTATGGTGGTTGCAGGCACTCTGGTCCCAGTTAGAGCGGGCAGCAGGCGCGGGAGCGGAAAGCAGCCTCGAACATCCCAAGGAGGAGGTCGGGGTCTGGAGGCAAAAAACGGCACAGTGGAGCTGCGGGGAGAGAGTGGACCTAGACCAAGGGTCGGAGGTCTTACCCCTCCGAGAAGTTCTTCCAGCTCTTCTTCTTGGCAGGTTCCTTGATTTCAGTGAGCTCCAAAATTATGGGGTCTGGGCCCCAATATTTATACTCAGTTTCTCTTCATTCTCTTGGGCAGAGCCTGTCTGTGCTCAGTTCAAACACGTTTAGTCTTCTCTGGCCCAGCAGGAATTGAAGACAGCATTGTCCAAGGCAGACCAGGCCCATTCAGGTGCAAGGAAATCTCATCCCACTACTCTAAATGCAGCCAGGGTCCATTCAGCTCAGTCCAGGAAAGGCAAGACACACGTCGACCCCCCCCAGTGACTGTCTGAAGAGAATGCACATCCCCAGCCCCTGTCACTCCAAAGCCGGACAGTCAGTCCTCAACCCAGCAGAGGTACACAGGATGGCTAATTAAGAAAAAACCTGCTTTCTAAAAGAGGTATTTTCAAACAGAGGACATTTACTGAAAGACACATTTCTACATTCTGTGTTCAGGCATACTAAACTCTATTTCTCCATCTTGCCCCAATAGGAAGATATACTCGTAAATGGAAGACTGAGATATAAGAATCACCGCTCCAGCAGTATCTAACCTTTATTCTTGTTCAACTAGGTTTCAGTATTTTTGATTCCTATATAAAACAATTTTTGAGCTATTAATAGTCATGATTTGTTTTCAGTAAAACAATGGCTATCTCATAGAAATATCCATAACTTAAAACATTTAAATCACAAATTATAATTGGCTTTTCTAAACACCTGACTGGGGTAAAGATTACTGACCACAGAGTTACAAAATTACCTCTTAAAAATGCACAATTGTGCTTTTTAATATAATGTTGCTTAGCTATGATTTATCCAGCCCTGTAATATGTGTATGCAAAAAGAAAAAAAGAATATATATATATATATATATGTGTGTGTGAGAAAGATGAATAGAATTAAATATATAAATCTATATATCAATACCTCTCTCTCTCTCTCGCTCTCTCTCTCTCTCTCTCTCTCTCTCTCTCGCTCTCTCTCTCTCTCTCTATATATATATATATATATAAATATATATATATATATATATATATATATATCAAACACAAAGGTTGCCTCATTGGAAGGCCTCACTCAAGGGGGTTGCGCACTCGTTTGCCGCCGGCAATGGCACCGCAGCCCGTCATGCTTACTCCATCTCGTGCTAAACGCATTTCGGGCGTACCTCCCGCCCTTGATCACTGGCTGAAACAACGGGAGACACAGGCTGATTGTTTGCACGTAATTTATTTGGAAATTCAGTCCCGCCCAAATGGGCGTCATCAGGGAGCATTATGGTCTTTGCAGTTCCTTGTTGGACAAAGTGCAACTACCCAGTGGTTGCCAGGATTTCCCATTGTTAAAAATGTCAAGCACCAGTGGGCAGAGTACAGCGTGATGAGAGCCGCAATGACACCAATATATACCTGTGGCTCAGGCCCCCCTCGTTCAGCTCACTGCTCAAAATCACGGGCAATGTAGATCCGCTCCTCTTAAAGCGGCGGGGCCTTCCGCGACCGGACTAGCCGCATATTGTATCAAACACAAAGGTTGCCCCATTGGGACTGAATTTCCAAATAAATTACGTGCAAACAATCAGCCTGTGTCTCCCGTTGTTTCAGCCAGTGATCAAGGGCGGGAGGTACGCCCGAAACGCGTTTGGCACGAGATGAAGTAAGCATGACGGGCTGCGGTGCCACTGCCGGTGGCAAACGAGTGCGCAACCCCCTTGAGTGAGGCGTGAGGAAACTAGGTCCTAACTATAACTACCTACTGGCGACCGCCAGTAGGTAATATAGATATCGATAGATAGATAGATAGATAGATAGATAGATAGATAGATAGATAGATAGATAGATAGATAGATAGATAGATAGATAGATAGATAGATAGATAGATAGATAGATAGATAGATAGATAGATAGATAGATAGATAGATAGATAGATAGATAGATAGATAGATAGATAGATAGATAGATAGATAGATAGATAGATAGATAGATAATCCATGCTGGAGATTTCATACATTTGAGAGTTTACTTGCTACATTAGATTGAGCAAGTGAAGTCTCTGTAATGATTTAAGTTTTCTGAAATACATTGGACATAAATGCACAAAGTTATCTCACATTGACTGGAAAGGGACATGTTTGAGACAAACAAAACCTAGCAATGGGTTTCTCTCAGCACTTTTTGGCTACATGCACATAAATGACACAAAGGTCGTACAAACATTCCATTCCTGTTCTAATCACATTTGTGCATCTGAAAGCAAGCTTCACTACTCCAAAGGGAATTCTTTGGTGCAGTAATTTACTGCTTTTAAATTCTGTTTGGTACAAAGTTTGTATCTTATCATATGTAGTGGATGCAGCCATTTTTTGCAATTACTTTACAATGCTAGTATTAATAAATCATTGCACACCATAACAACTTCTACATTTTGTATCCATACAAGTACAACAGAGATTTTTCCTGTGAATGGCTCTACAGCTAGTGGCTGGCTTGCGTTGAAGTACAGGGAACTCTTGGTGCTTTCAATTTCAAAGCACTACACACATTCTAATGATTTCTAGGTGTCTCTTCTGCACAGCTCAAAAAAATACACAGTCCCTGTTACTCTCATTACATAAAGCTGAGCCTTCAGTTACCACACTAGATCAGTATAGGATTCAGTTTTAATGCCCTTGCAGCTTACTATGTACATTGCATGCATAAGCACTCAAATGGATTAAGACATTTAGAAGGGAAGTCAATAGAGGAATGGAAATTCTGAGGGAGATTGCTGTCTTTCAGAGACAAGCTTCCATTGGTCTATGCCACGCACCATGAACCACAAAAATGAAGGAATTCACATTTAAGGGAACTGAGCAGCCAATATTGCTTTGCTGCAGATGCATATTGCACATTTCTAAGGATTCTGCAGATAGCTTAACCTCAAACCAAGATCAGTCTTTGGACCACTCCTACACCTTCTATTCAGAAAACATTCTAATAGGTTTCAAACCGGGAGTGAAAAGGAAACATGCTTTTAGATGAGCAAGCTACATTAGATTTAATCATGGCAGGTGGGTAAATGCGCCTGCACATGCTGGCATAAAATCTGCTGTGTCCAAGCTAAATCACAGAAATTGTTATCTATGGTATCCATCCTCAATACAATAAACTAGAGGAGAGATAAATATGTGTAGTGATGCATTTTATTTTTGCAAGACCCATGTAGACTCCCTGCACTATTTTGATTTTTCTTTTGTGGCAATCTTTCCTTGGGCAATGTCTGGGCTAATTACAGATGTAACTAATATTATTTCATATTAGTTCCTGCTGATTAATGCTCCAGATTCTTTTAAGTTTGGGCCACAAATAATTGGTGACATTCTTGAGTGGTTGAAAAGACTTGCAGTATCAAAGCCTCTGGAGCAGTTTTTATTCTTCTCATTCAGAAAATGGTCCATCTTACCAGCCTCCAGAAATGTTACTTCTGCTATAGCTGTTTATCAGCATTTCACCAACCTATTTCAACTAATAAGCAATTGGTTAGGAGAGCAAGCTTTTGCTTGTTCAACAAGTCTTGACCACTGGGGTATTTTAATTAGGACTGAGTTAGTTGCATAATCTGTCTAGAGAGCATTAAAAATGTGCTCAGAGGAGTAATACATGGTAATATATGCTCTATGGAGTAAATACCTGAGCCTGATCTCCATGGGAAGGTGGCAGATGCAAAATTGTCTGACCAAGAAACTCATCAAAAGCTGTTGCAAACCATTCAAAATTCCAGAACTAAACTATCAAATGTGATGCATTGCAACTCTGCCACCTGTAAAGTTAAGGTTTCCAAAGCTGCTAGCGGGTGTTTCGTCAAAGTGTGAGAAAAGATTCCTGATAAACATCATTATGTAAGTGTTAATATTGATAAATACAATGTCGATATACACCATGATATATGTACGTATAATGACAAACTTGCATCGTCGATTTTTTATTCAGAAATACATTGTCAGGCAGGCACTGTGACCTGGGCCCAAAGCAACTGATTGACAGATCACAGGTGGGGGGGACATGTAACCCTTAGACAAACGTGCAAACAGGAAAAGTCCGATAGATCCCACAGATAGGCAGCCACACCACAATGAGCTCAGGAGATTGGCTCCCCCTAAAAACACACTTGGCCAGAGGGGCGCGTGTTCCCAAAACACAATATAGTCAGATGCCACACTAAGGGCCTAATTACGATGCGGTCGGCAACGGCTCCAACTGTTGGTTGGAGCCTTTCCGACCGCATAATAATATGCTTGCCGGATTCCTTTCCGACCGACCCATTACGATTGAGTCGGTCGGAAATGAATGCAAACAATCATTCAGACTGGCTCATGAGGGTCTCTGAGAGCCCAACCACCAGTCGGAATGTGTCCAGTAATCCCAAGGGCAGCTCTTTCAGCCCGAGGGATTACGATTTTGGGTTTACACAGCCTTTCTGTGCTGGCCTTTCCAACACAGAAAGGCTGTTGGAACACAACTCTGGGGGCCCCCAGCAGGGTCCCCTATGGTGCGCAGCCCCCAGTTGGAGGCCGAGGGGGCACCTATGGTGCCCCCCTGTTGATCCCTGCACCTTGTGGCAGACACCTTAAGGTGCCTTTATCAGGGTGCAGGGATGAACTGCACCTCGCATTTTACAATGGCAACATGCATTCCGGCCGGAATGCATGCTCCCATTGAAAAGTATAGGAGTGCGACCTAACAGTGTTCAGTCGCATCCTAATTATTCGGTTGGGACCACCTACCGGGTGTCGGTTGGGACCGCTGACTGAGTGTCGGTCTGTCCCTTGACTGAGACAATGACATCGTACTGAGGTCCTATGTTAGAACACTCAGCCAATCAGAACACAGGATGCACACTACACGCAGTGATCATGGTTTCCCCATTTTTATTTTTTAAGAGAGCAGAAGAAAGTGCAAGATTACCAAAAACACCTAATTCTTTCTGTATAAATGTTACAAAATAGAAAATAGAAAGAAAAACGTATCACCAAAATTCCTAGGGTCTATGACAACTAATATCAATCCGCTCATCCTATGTGTTAGTGCAGAGCATTAGTCACTAGCTTACATTTATTCAATACCAACATAGTCAAAGAGAAGATATACTACTCTATCAATAATAATAAAAGAAATCTGATAACCTCTTGCAACTTAAAAATATATCAATAGTAAATAGATCTTTAAAGTGGGAGTGCGACTAGCAGAATAGTAAGTCCTGAAATACCAGAGCTTCACCAGAGCTACATCAGAGCTCTACATACCTTTACTCAGCGTTACAACGGTTTCATAAAGTGCATACCTGGGTACCAGCCTATTCTGCCTAATTCACAATTAGACCTATGGCAGTTATTAAAGTGCATACATTATTAGCAGCCTAAAAACTAGACCGTGTTGCCCTGAATCTTAGAGTGGCACCCACCTTCTCTGCATATGCCTCCTCCCTTCATGAGTCCTGCACCTCTTGCTGATCCCAATGGCTGAATGTTAGTTGGATATTTGTTCTCCAAAACTGTAAAATTAGTGACCTTGCCACTGTTATAGAATTTGATATAAAATACTGGTAGTATTTTTTAAACACCTTACCTCCCCTAAAACCAGCATACACGATGAAACAATTGTTATAAACATTCAGCCACTAATAGCTTCAAACACATCTTTCCAAAATTGCCATAGGTCGATACATTCAAAAAAGATATCCACCCATCCACCAACTTCCAGCTTTTGACATCTAAAATACTGATTCCTCAGTGATGGAAACATTGTATAGAGTCATATTATGTAGTATACCATGCATCTGAATAGAAAATTCATTCTCTTGAAATTAGCCCCTCGCAGTGCCCTATGGCCCATATCACTAAGCTGCTGCCATTCTTTTATACAAAATTTATATCCTGTCACATTATGGATTTTCTGAAGCCATTCTCTAATAAAATTATCCTCATTGCCTTCTGGTAAAGTAGATGACACCAGGCTCCCACCACCATCCTATTTGCCATTTGGCTACTAATCTGACATGCTGGTTCACTCAGGATTGCATAATTCTTCTTGAGGAAATTAGCTACCTGACAGAAACTCAACCATAAAGCAGCACTTTGATTGCCATGCTGTGCCGATATAGTATCCCATGTGATTAGTTTAGCATGATTGTAAATATTCCCAAGCAGAGCAAACCCTAACTCTTGCCATGAGTGGTATAACCCCTTAGACAATAATAGCACATCAGTTGAGGCACTTTATAGGTATTAGTCCTACAAAAAAATTTTTTATATAGCACAAAGTCAAAAGAGAATTTTGAAGTCCACAAACAGATCAAAGAATTTCGTTAGTTATCATTTGTTTATTTTTCTTTTCTTGAATTGTCCAAATTTCATTATAACACATAACAGCCGACACGTGTTTCGTCCATCTGGACTTTTTCAAGGGCGAACTATGACTTGGAATTTAACACCTGTTTGGGGAAAACTTTCGACTATGACTTTGATGGGACAACTATAAAAATTCCAATTGGGTTCCAACATCTCTGATGGTGACAGGGGTCCTTCCTAAAACAGTGGAAAGGGAACCAGGCGCTCTGGTATATCAGTACCTATATATTGAGGTGTCAGCCCAATCGTGACAATTGGTGTGGGGAGTGCTGAAGGCACTAGAAAGAAAATTATTACATGAAACACTGACCGGTTAATGACAAGATTGACCAAAGCGAACAAGGAGTGATCATTTAATTCTGATTCTATATATATATGGAGAGGGACTCTACTTTCCAATGAGCCTTGAAAAAGTCCGGATGGACGAAACACGTGTCGGCTGTTATGTGTTATAATGAAATTTGGACAATTCAAGAAAAGAAAAATAAACAAATGATAACTAACGAAATTCTTTGATCTGTTTGTGGACTTCAAAATTCTCTTATGACTTTGTGCTATATAAAAAAAAATGTTGTAGGACTAATACCTATAAAGTGCCTCAACTGATGTGCTATTAGTGTGTGACCTTAGTGGAATATCCTTTGGGCTTATCTACGGGTCTGTTTTTTCCTTCTACAAGCAGAGGAGGAAGTTAGGTTTGAGAGCACTATAGGCTAAATAGAAAGGAAACTATACAGAGAACATATTGTTAATTATCGTGTACCTAAAATTGACAAAAAAACTTATGTGGATGTGCATGTAAACTCTGACAAATTGCTGCTTAGGTGCGTGTGTGTCAAAACCCCTTAGACAATATTAACCCCCCAGGCCCCACACACAATCTTGGATAGGGGTGTAGGCATAGTATAAGGGTATATCTCAAGATCTTAAAAAAAGCTGAATTCATACTAATACAACTAATAAGTCCTTATATCTAGTTCTCTTAGGAAATGTTGACGATCGTAAAAAAAACTGGTAACTTGATTGTGCTCTCATTTACCATATGATTTAGTAAACAATTGTCAGAAACCAAATTTGCTTCTACTAATTGTATTGCCAAATTAACCAGGGAGGCCTGATAGTATGTCTAAAAGTGTGGTAATGCTAGACCGTCCTCTACGATATCTAATTGAAGTGTGGCTAATCTTACTCTGGGTTGCTTGTTGTTTCGGAGAAACTTTTGGATCATTTCATCTAATTCTTCAAAACAGGATCTAGGAATTTTAAGCGGAAGGTTAATAAAAAGAAATAAGAATAGTGGCAGTATAGGCATTTTTATCATGGAAATCAGTCCGATCAGTGAGAGATTCGGAAGAGTCCATTTATCTATTGTTTTTTTTACTTTAGACAACATATTACCATAGTTCCATAGGAACAGTTGAGCATATTCATTGGTTACGAAAATACCAAGGTATAATAGGGTGTGGTAGAACATGCTGTAGGCAGGCCAGAGTCTCTGAGCTATTCAAGTTAAATGTGAGAATTTCTGGTTTTACCTGGTTTACTCTAAATCCCTTAATTTGCGTGAATTAGAGCCTTCAGTATTAAGATTCAAAATGATGTCATCCGCGTAAAGCTTAATTTTAGCCATACCTATGATGGTAGGTATAATTAGAGAATTAGTACGGATTTTTACAGTGAGAAGTTCAATAAAAAGGGAGAAGAAGAGGGGGGATAACGGGCATCCCTGTTGCAAGCTTGATGTTGACCATCCCCGCATCAACCCCGTTAATAATAACTTTGGCCTCTGCCTTCTTATAGACTTCTTTCAGCATATCAATCAGCTGATATGGAAATCCAAACTTTTCCAGCTTGAAAAATAGGGCCTGCCAGTCTACCAGGTCAAAAGCCTTTTCGACATCCATCATAAGTATTGTGGCTTTGACCTGGTTACTAAAACTCAATGGCTTGAGTTAAAAAAATAGGTATTAGTGTCCGTAAGCCTGTCAAGAAGGAAACCATTTTGATCATTATGGACCAGCTGTTGGGCACAAGGGGCAATTCTAATTGCCCAAACTTTCATAAATATTTTATAGTCTGTGTTAAGGAGGTTAATAGGGTGGTAAGAATTAGGATTGTGCGATTTTTTATGCTTTTTGAGAATAATTTCCAGAACTGACTCCTTGAATCTTTTCAGGATACCCAACTCACCTTTTATTTGATTAAAAAGGTTAGCCATGCATTTTAATACTCCAGCAATATCTGTTGATTCTATAGGGCTATTAAGTATGGTAGTGTAAGCCACAGAAAGTTGGGGCAATTGAACGGATTCAAAATATGATGTCAGTTTTTGTTCTTCTATTACCTGGATTTCTGCATAGATTTTTTTTTTAAAGTGAGTAAGAAAAATATCAGCTATTTCATGGTTACCCTTTTCTAATTGAACTGCAATTGGAACTTTAAGTTGATTTATTATTTGCCAATTTTTTGGGTTTCAGTAATCCAAGCCAGAAATCTACCAATGCGCTGGGTCTCTTCATAAAGGTTCTGATGGTATGCTTTACTGCCCGTAATCTCTTCTAGCATAAAAAATTCTTTCAGATCTTTTTTGGTCTTTAATAATTCCTGCTGCCGTACTTTAAAAATATATTCCCCTGTTGATGCTAAACTTAGCTCTTGTCTAGCTTTAGCCATGGTGCCCTGCTGTGCCCGATTGTTTTTGTGCGCGCTGTTTACGTAACCTAGCCTCATAAGAAATAACGTTGTAGGAAAATTCTCACCTCTACTTGCCAAGTCAAATCTTCTAGCAAAGATTTTTCGAACTGCCATCTCAAATTCTCCTTTGGAATAATCCCTGGAGTTAATGTACAGGAGACTATAGATTGGTCTGAGAAATAATAAGCTAAAATTTCAGTCTTAGCATTCGCCAACCTCTTATCTACCAAAAAGAAGTCCAGGCGCGATATAGTTTTGTATCTGGATGAATAGCAGGTAAACTGGAAGAAACCTGGATGCCCCCACCTCCATGGATCAGTGAACGCCAAATCTGTTTTATAGAAGTTATTAACTTTTCAGTTTTTGGCTTCATTTGTTGCTTTGTTTTATTAGAAGTATCCAATGTCAATTTCTGTATATAGTTAAAATCATCCCAATGATTAAAACACCTTTCGACTTTTTTTAGATTTGCTCCAGTGCTTTGGTCTCATCTGTAATATGGGAATTGTATTTCAGCATATTTAACATTGTCTCGTAAACCTTTACCTTGATGCATAACCATCTCCCCAACCCACCCTGCACCACTTCCTTAATCTGCCAATCAATCATATTTGCTAATAAAATCCCCACCCCACGTACTGCTACATTTGCTGAGAAAAAATAAGCAGAAGCGCATTTTCACTGTAGATGTCTTTTGGGGGTATTGGTCCTCAAGTGAGTTCCTTGCAGGAAAATGACCTTTGAGGAAAAAGATGCTAGCCATTTAAGAAGCGCAACAGTCTTATGTGGGTTGAGCATTCCATTCACATTACATGTAATTATTTATATATTTTGTGTCAACTAGTATCTTCTTGTTTTCCTAAATCTGGGCCAGCTTTTGATATCGCTTTTCGTCCCCCTCCTAATAATCTCGCTATAATATGTCCCTGAAGTATATTGTAAAACATTTGTTCTTGCCCTGCTCAATTTTTGTCTGAAGTGCCGAGCACAACCCACTTCACCTCACCTATACCTGACCGCCTGCCTTCCCAGAGCTCGGGGACTCTCCCATCTGCCATCCCCTCAACTTCCCTCCACCTATTTGTGCCGTGGTAGGGCTCCTGTGCCCAAGACATAACCACCGCACCAGAGATTTTGTACATTCTTTACAGAGAAACTCCTGCATTGTAAATTATTCTTGGGATGAATTTCACAGAAAGACATTTGCATCATATACTGATGAAAAGATATGAAATTGACCCTTTAGCAGCACTTTGAGAAGCTTACCCCAACCACTTAAATTCTTGAATCAGACCCTGAAATGTTTTGTGGTGCCGGGCTGTCACTAAGGCCAAATTCGAAAACACTCTCATATGGTCTTAGCTCCACCTTCCTCTGCAAAAGTCTCCTCTCTTGTTGAGCACGATGAATGGGTAGACTCAGTCATGCCCGTGGACAGTATTTCTGTAGTAACAGATACTAAGTTAGTACTTGCCAGTATCCTCTTCTCCCTACAACCTGCCACAAGACACTGGGATGTTTTTGTTGTGTTGTTTTGCTATGGCCAGGGTGGTTGAGATACTTCCGGCCTGCTCTGAGCGCTGTTGTTACTGGCCGGCACCACTTTAGATCCTCCAAGCTCACTGCTGTCACTATAAAGCTACACCCCAGTCCTAGAAAGCTGAACGGGAGCAGCTCCCTCGAATTTTGCAATAACTCATTTAAATGAGTTGCGCCGTACTCCTGCAGTGCGCAATTCAAAAACACACCTGTGTCTCTGCAGTTAAAGAGGGGACGATCTCTCTTCAGCTCCACCGGCGAACTGCAGAACAAGAGGATCACAGCATCTCCGCGTCTCTGGCACTGCTACCGGGAACCATTGGTCTGCTTCGTGCAGCTAGAGCATGTATTGTACTCCGGTGGGAGAACACTACGTCTCGGAACTCAGCAGTCAGTCATGGGGGCCAACTAACTGCAAAGCCACGGTTTCCCGATGTCAGACATCTCGATACATAACCACTTGGTACACATTGTGTCCACGCAGGGTCAAAACACACCTGTGTTTCTCATCAAGTAACCAGATTTAAGACTCCGTGACTAGGCCCAGATTCCTGTTCTAAAAAGAATTCCCAAATCACTTTATTACACTTGGTGAAATTTATAAAAAGTCAGCCAAAACCAATGTACTTTGAGACAGTCTTCAGAGACAGTCTTCAGACACCGACTCTGTTGCTTGTTATTCGGGCTGCGGAGTTTAATTAAACCAACTGTTCTTGTTTCACCAAACTCCATTCTTGTTTTACCAAATGCCTCTTGTCTCTCAGTTTTCAAAGTAAATTCATATACGAGCAACATAAGCCATCTCACAGACCACTCCTTATAGTTCTTGGGGAAGAAGGCACATGGACGTAACCCTGCTTCGATTGCCTGATTCTAAGAACTGCAATAAGGTGTCCCTTCCTCACATTAAAAGCATCATATGTCCATTTCTGTTCAACAGACCCCTTTTGACACAAAAGTGCCTTCAGATTACAACCTATTGGTCTCTACCTACTCTGGAGAAGCTACCTCAGGAAGAGTACAGTGATTGTGGTATCCTGATTCCCATTCTAGGGACTAGAATCAACAGAGGAACATGCTGCTGCGATTTCAACAATTCTACACTCTCAACTACTGCTCTGATTTACCATGAACCTCAGCATGAGTGAACATTGATGACGCCTTTTTGAGAAATACCGCTTTATGAAAATGAATCTGAATTTTACACAGAGGACGTTTCATCACAATTTACAGTCACTCTACACCATCTATTGTTTCTTGCATATCACTGGTTTTATGACCGGCACCTAATACCACCATGGTCCTATGTTTGGTTCACTAAAAGAGTGTTTCTTTTTCATCATGTGACTGATACTGCTGACTGTTGTTCTACGCCTTGAGACCCTCCGGGTGAGTAGTGCGCTTTATAAATGGCTTGATTGATTGATTGGTACTGCGACTGAATGGACATTACATCCCTGAGGGAACTGTTCCACAAACCATGGTTCTAGAACAAAGTCTTTACACTGCCAACATTACAGCTTATCCTGTGCCCAAGGTGTGTTGAAAGTTTCAATGAATTATGTAATAACTCCTGATTCATTTTCACATAAGTTCTTCTGTTACTTCATATGAGCATGCAATATCACTATTCAAGTATAACTTATTTTTAAATGTGTCATTACAAATGAAAAAATAGTTAAATATCACATTATTCCATTCAAATATTTTAGAATTTATATTTTCTTGTCAAACACCACTTAACCAGGTCAGATGCACCTGCCTTGAAGTACCTTGCCCTTCTTCAGGTCTGCACCTTATACGCAAAGCAGACATACTTTCTTGTACTGAAGCAATACTCACACTTGAGTGAAGGGTTGAATTTAGGACATGGGACTTTGGGACTTTGATACTGTACAACAAATTCCTGATTGATTTGTCTGTTTATTCTACCTTTGAAAATGAAGGTTTGTGTTTTCCTGTTCTAAATTACAAAGAAATATACTGTTTTCACAAATTGTGGTTATGAAATTCACAAAAGCATTAGGTCCTAAGAAATATACAATTATACACCTTATACACACCAGGAACACTGAAAGGCCTTGCATATGAATAAACATAAACCTTTCAGGGAAAGTTTTCTCATTCAACGTTGCTGACGTATTAAGCACATCTGCTTTATGCTACACGCAGAAAACAGAGAATTTTCAGAGAAATCTGATTAAACAGGATTAACACTCCAAGACTGCACACTTTGTTGAATCTCTTACTGACAAATGCTACAAGCATGGGAAAGAAAAGACTACTGATAGTAATTTAACCGAAACAATTGAGAATGTTATTTTCATTTTGACTGTATTCAGAATGGCATTTTCAATTTAACTATGTGATTTTAATCTGTAGCTTTATGACTTTAAGATAGGTACAAATTCTTCTAAGCAATGATTCATGTCGTATTATGCCTACATGTTAACTGTACAAAGCCAAATTAAAACATTGTGGTATTATTTTATTTTCCCCACAAAACAAGACTGTTTTGAAAGTGTGCCTTGGCAAAGAAATAGATTTGATAGATTATGCTCATTACCAAATTAAAAACATAATGTTACCACCTTAACAACAACTTCTATTTTTTAAACAAGTAACATGGATTGCAGTTGTCTACAGTGAAGCACTGCCATTAAAGTGGCATTCCAGTTTTGGAGGTACTATGGAGAATACGTACAAGGAAAAGTCGGAGCAGCGCTGCGCTGCGACATTTAAAAAAAGCAGGAATGTGCCATATTTACAACAATATGGTTCATCACTGTGTTTCCCCTACTGCTGGCGCTACCTTTAGCTGCCTAGCACCAACGCAGGCACCCTTGCAGGGATTATTGTTTATGTGTGGGAAGGTGTCCATTCCTGCACATTAACAATCAATAATGGTGATGTGTTACTTCTATGTGCGCGCAGACAGCAACACACATAGAAAAAGCAAAAACACAAAGAAATACAAGTATTTCTCCTCATATCGCCATTCTAACGCCTGCTCTTGCATGGCATTAGTTTTTGGCGCCGCCTCAGATTTACAGATCCTTGTAAATCTGAGGCAGCGTCAAAAAGCAACGGGTGTTGGGTTGGAATGCCCACAGCAACACCCAAAGCATGCCCCTTTCATGCATATACCTTTGTGAAAGGGTTCTATATTTACAAAGAGGAGTTCAGCCAAAAAAGTGGCATAACACCACTTTGTAAATATGGAGCAAGGCATTGTGCCACAGGAACCCGGTAAAGTGACGTTCCTGTGGTGCAATGCCCTTGTAAATATTCCCCTATATGTGAGCATTTGTCAATCTATAAGCTAAAGGAACTGTTTCAAACAAATAGGTTACTGTGGTATCCTGCTGCTCAGCCAGAATGACTGCCTGATGGAATGTTAGTGTTTGGAATGTGTGCGTGCGTGAATCAGTTGAAGGGCTGAGCAGCAGGGAAGCTGCTCCTGGTGGGGCTCTTACTTAAGTTCCTACTTAGACTCTAGCCTTATCTCTTTGTATATAATTTACCACCTCAAATAAATCTACAAGATAAATTACCTGGCTTGGAGCATTCCTTTCCTCAACACTACAGTTACACTAGCCTGTTACACTGCATTGTAGTTGCCCATCATGAATCATGCATTAGCTAATTGGTAATCAGTATCACCAATTACTAATCCACCAGCAGTACCAAAACCTGCTCCCACCAGAGTAAGGCCAAAAGACATCTCTTCTTCATTGGATTCCATCGACAACAAGGATGTGCTATGTCTGCTCCATCAACATCCGAAAATGATGTGCTTTTTCTGCTCCGTTCAAATCGAGAGAAGTATTATCTAATCCAGCAGTTGCTGTTCTGTTTTGCTCTGCTGTTTTGTTTTCACAAGCCATCTCAGGCCTTATCTGTGTCACCAAACCCTAAACGATGTTCAACCTTCAAATTCAGTGAAAAACTTACATCCAAATCATCACCGTAAAACAACAAAGGTAACCAGAATGCATCCCTAAGCACAAAAGTAACTATAACAGTTATTTTTTTTAAGCACTGAGCTGCTTATTTGCAAGCCCATTGAACCGCCGATTCGTCAGTCACTTTGATTGATGTGCTGGCGGCACACTGGACTTGGCTATATTTACGAGGCCAGGTAAAGTCACCCTAAGTGACGTTTCATGGCCTTGTAAATATGGGCTCCTTTCATGCATTACTCTG
The DNA here is from genome assembly GCF_964204655.1 of Triturus cristatus. Lineage (NCBI taxonomy): Eukaryota > Metazoa > Chordata > Amphibia > Caudata > Salamandridae > Triturus > Triturus cristatus. The sequence goes on from NC_140582.1 coordinate 244,032,219, forward strand.
CGTGAAAGGGGCATCCCATGGGTGTTGCTGTGGGTGTGTCCATGCAACATCCATGGAACTTGACACAGTCACAGATTGACAACATTTTGTAAAACTGGGAATGCATCAGAGTCCTACACATTCTGCAGCATGCATATAAAGAGGAAAATACCACTAAAGATTATTTTTGTGCAAGAAGGTGTTCCTTCCTGCACAAAAACAATCATCTCTACAGTGTAGGCACCCTTGCAAAATGACACAAGGATGCCTGCAGTGGTGCATGGCAGCCAATTGTGCACCATCGCTGGGGAAAGCACAGGGATTTGTCATATTGTTGTTAGTACGACGCATCCCTGTGCTTTGAAAATGATGCAGTATGGTGCAGCTAAGTAGCTCGCCGCACTGTGCTGCGTCATTTTCTTGTAGATGAGGCCCAAAGAGTTTTTAATGGGGCTAGTTACACTTTTTTGCCTTCTTAATATTTTTCTTTCTCTTTTTGCACACAGCAGCAGTAATAGGAAAATTTAAAAAATTGTCTAGTTCTGTTTTATTTTTCAGTGTGCATAAAACCCTTGTTTAAAATTCTTGTATATGATGTTGCACATTATGATAAATGTTTTCTTCATTTATCTTTATTATCCAGTGGGTGGTGTTGTAAGGATCATATTTTCCAGGGCAGAGACCTTTTTTAATTTCAGTTTGAAGACATGTGTTATTCAACATGTAACAAATGTGGAATTGCTATTTCATCAAATGCGCGTTTCTGGCATGTGCTTTTATTCTGTAAATGTATATGGACCATGTCTGATAAGCAAGATCAATCAAAAACACATTCAGTGATAATTAAGTGACTATTTAGTTTAGAAATTATTTCAGGAATGCCATAAATCTCATGACTATTTCTCTTTAGGCTTCTTTAATTTAATTTTAGCTTCTTGAACACATAAATGCAGACTCATTTTGTCATAAGCTGGTCTAGCAAATGGCGGTCTTTAACTTCCTAGGGCTTAAACATGGTGGCCTTCATCTTTCTGAGAAACTGAAAATATTTTACATCCTGATGACCCCTAAATGTGTCATATCTTCCCATCAATAACATGGACAAACCCAGTGTGACATCAGCCTGGACAGGTGCATTTTTCTAGGTCAAACGACAACCATTATCCAAGCAATGTAGTCTATATTGACATATTTTACCTTGCTAGTACATCTACTGATGTTTATGATTATATCAAAACATTCCCAATGTGACATTGCAAATTCCATCTCAGATAAGATACAGTTTATGAGGACTGCCACATAACCACCTGTAAGAGAGAAACTTCACCCAGGTCACAGACCCAGATCGCGGATCCAGATGTGCACTGCACCAGATCCTATCTCAACTGAGGAAGACTCCTGCAAGCCTCTGACGCTGTGCAAAGAATTCCATTCTGCCTTCACAAACTGGTAGCAGGATTGTGTTCTCATGTAGATGCAATCTTCTAGCTCTGGGCTTTGTGCTCAAAATAACTGACAAGCTATTCCAAACAGATATGTGCACCACCTCTGAAACTCAGGCTTATTATGTATTCATCTGATAGAACCAGCATCTTAGAGGTTGCAAACTGAGGGTGTTAAGTGGGATAAATTGTGATGTTACCATTTTTCGTTGTTTTCAGTATTATTGAAAAGCTTTGCAGCTTTTAATCTTCTGTGATATTGCAAATATTATGTGCACCAGGTGCCAGCATTGTAAAATAACAATTTTTTAATAAATTTGTTGAAATTAATATATTGTTTCTAGTGACCTTGAGGGCGTAAATCATTAATGAGTGAACGTTTAGATTACAAGAAACCCAAGAAGCATTGACACTCCTCAATTATGTATTGGGTGGGGTCTTGCTTGGGCTACAATAACCTGTCTTTCACATTCAGTGCTTGTGCATGAAACTAAGATCACTCACGTCATCTGTGGGGTGGGGATGGGTTTTGTAGAGCTGAGACAAAGACTCAGTATAGACAGCTATGGTCTCCGCTGACTGAAAGCATTACCCTTTTTTTCTTGACTGTATAACCTTCGCACATTACAAAGATTACTAAATTTTTTTTAAAATGCCAAATTTCAAGGTGTCCAACTTTGCATCTTCGCACACCAATTAACGATGATACTAGAAGCCAGAAGGGACGTTTCAATACATTGCTTTCATTGCATGAAGAATCTTTTGAGATATTTTAAAATCTATTGATTTTGCACTTCTGTTGATCATGCATAATATTGCTCACCTCCAGTCTGCTTAAAAATGATAATGTTGCTCTAGTTCTAGCTGGAACATCAGGGTTTAATTAAATACACAAGGAAATGTATTGTATGCCAATCACACACACCAAAACAAGGTAAAGAAAAAATAAGTGTGGTTATGTTGATGTGAAATCAAGGAAACAATGAAACTGTGTTTAGTGTCTGGCTGTGCTTTCCAGAGTCTGAAACATGTTTTACATATAGCACAGTTGCTGTTTTTTTATATCGTTGTTTTAATGGGCTTCTTTAAAAATACAGTTTCTTACAGTAGTCCTTCAAAATCTTTTCAGAAGCTGTGTTCTTTTTCATACAGTTGTAACTACAAGGTTTTAAACAATTTCTTGTTTCTGATGCAATTTTGCAGTAAGATGGTAAAGACTGTTGAGATTTCAATCACATTTTCAAGAGAATACAGTTGGAGCTAGACCCCTGACCTCTTGGTCAGAGACCTGCTCTCTCCCACAGCAGCTCCACGGTAGTGCTGCTGCCCTTGTGCAGGTATTTGTTGGAGGCCCTCCTCCACCCTCAGGCTTCTGCCTGAGCCTCATCTCTGGTGGTCAAGTAGGAGAGCCTTGCTCTTCTGCTGGCCGCTGCTGTCTGTCTCTGTCTTTGTGCCCTTTTTGTGTCTTTCTGTGCCCGTTTTCTGTCTTCCTTCTAACCTCTTCACTGTATTTTTATTGTGCCTGTCTTTATTGTGCCACTTATTGTACATGTGCCTTTGTGTATGTTTAGCCATTTTTCTGTCTTCTGTGCCTGTTGCTCTCTGTGCCCTTCCCACCACTGCTGCCCCCATGGCCCCTCCCCTCCTGCAGGTTCCCTCTCCCACCTCCCAGCTGCGCTTCCCTCCCCCCTCCTCTACTTAATGGCAGCCGCTGCATGGCCGCGCCACTGGCACGCCAAAGGCAAGCCCATCTGCGCCTGTCCGCGACCAGACCGTGGCTAGAGCCAGGAACCCTGGATCTACGACCTCCCACTGATACAATTCCGCTACCCTCCTCGCACTCAACCCCAGAAGGAACAACAACTGCCAGCGATAGACGCCGAACACCACCCAGGGCCAGTTCTCCTGCCATCACTACCGCAAATCCTTCACCGCCAACCGCACCCCAATGGCCCCCGCACCTAATATCAACAACACCGAAGCCCTGAAGTGCATCCTCCTCAACGTCCACTCCCTGCACAGACATGGCGTAGAGAACTGGGACCTCCTTGACACCCTCTCGCCAGACATTGCCTTCTTTACAGAAACCTGGACCAACGCCTCCTCTGTGCCCGACATCGCCACCACCATCCCCGACGGATACAAAATCCAGAGGGAGAACCGCCCCAACTGCCCAGGAGGAGGACTCGCCATCATACACAAGAGCTCCCTCTGACTCTCCACCTCCACCACGGACTCCTTCCTCACCACCGAACACCTCCACTTCCAGATTCAGACCAGTCCCAGAACCTCACTTCACATCACCCTTGCCTACAGACCCCCTTGGCCCTGCGCTTTGTTCGCCAATACCATTGCTGACCTCATTGCACCCCACGCCATCGCCTCCATGGACTACATACTAATCGGAGACCTGAACTTCCACATCGACAAGCCCAGTGACCCCCTACTCCACCACCCTCCTGGACAACCTCGTCAATATCGGACTGAAACAGTTCATCACCATGCCCTCCCACAAAGCAGGACACACCCTCGACCCCATATTCGCAGGAGGTAACAACATCCACTTCAGCCACACCACGCAACCCCCGTGGACAGACTACCACTGCGTGTACTTCCATGTCGACAAACTCACGCCACCCAAACCTGCACCTAACACCCCATGAAGGAACTGGAGCAAAGACACTGAGGAACAACTCAACTTCACCCTCAACCGCGACGCCCCCACCACGTTGACCCAAGCCAACCTCGCAGCCAAAGGACTCCACACATGGATCTCGAGCTGCACAGACAAGCTTGCACCACTACGCAACCCCAACAGGCAACACCCCAGAAAAGCAACCTGGGTCACTGCCAACTTCCAAGAATCCAGATGCACCTGTAGACATCTCGGGCCCGATTCACAGAACTAACTTAAGACAAAATCCTAAACTTACTACCATTTTCGTATTCACAGAAGGCACTTACTCATTTTGATATTCACAGAAGACACTTACTCACTTCGGTATTCACAGAAGTTAGGAGTCCTAACTTTAGGACTCCTAAATGCCTTCTGTGAATATCGAAAGTCTTAAAATTAGGATTTTTCTCAGTTTAGGAGTCCTAAAGTTAGGAGTCCTAACTTTACTACTACTAAATTGAGATAAATCCTAATTTTAAGGCTTTCGGTATTCACAGAAGGCAATTAAGAGTCCTAAAGTTAGGAGTTCTAACTATACTACTACTAAACTGAGAAAAATCCTAATTTGAAGGCTTTCGTTATTCACAGAAGGCATTTAGGAGTCCTAAAGTTAGGAGTCCTAACTTTACTACTAATAAATTGAGAAAAATCCTAATTTTAAGACTTTCTGTATTCACAGAAGGCATTTAGGAGTCCTAAAGCTAGGAGTCCTAACTATACTGCTACTAAACTGAGAAAAATCCTAATTTTAAGACTTTCGGTATTCACAGAAGGCATTTAGGAGTCCTAAAGTTAGGACTCCTAACTTCTGTGAATACCAAAATGAGTAAGTGCCTTCTGTGAATACCAAAATGAGTAAGTGCCTTCAGTGAATACCAAAATGGTAGTAAGTTTAGGATTTTGTATTAAGTTAGTTCTGTGGATCGGGCCCGACGAGAAGAACTGGAGAAACAGCGAAATGCCACACCACCCACAAAAACGCCATGACGGAATACCACAGATGCATCAGATCCACCTAAAAGGACCTTCATCCAAAACAAGATCCTCACCAACGCAGGCAACTCCAAGCAACTCTTCAGCACCATCCAGTAATTCACCAAGCCCCCCAGCGAAACCAGGGACATCAGCCCTTCACAGGACCCCTGCGACAAACTCGGATCCTACTTCCATCTGAAAATCAAGACACTCTACAACAACTTCAACGACCGGACACCCAACTCTGAATCCACTTCCTGCTTCAGCAATACCATCCAGCCCACCATCTCCTCCTGGACCCCAGTCACCACTGAAGACACCACAACGACCATGAAAGGCATCCACTCATGGGCCCCCACAGACCCCTGACCCGGCACATTTTCCAAAGAGCCACCATGGCTACCGGACCACGACACACCATCAACACCACCCTCAAGACCGGCACCTTTCCCGAACGCAGGAAATGTGCAGAAGTCAGACCCCTGTTCAAGAAGCCCTCAGCAGACCCCACAGACCTCAAAAACTACCGACCCATCTCCCTCCTCCCCTTTGTGGCCAAAGTCACAGAGAAGACCGTCAATGCACAACTAACCAAATTCATCGAAGAAAACTCCATCCTCGACCCCTGCCAATCCGGATTCCGCAGCAACCACAGCACTGAAACTGCCCTTCTCGCCGCCATAGACACCCTCTTTGACCAAGGCCACAACACCGCAGCCCTGATCCTACTCGACCTCTCTGCAGTATTCAACACTGTCTCCCACCGGACACTCACCGTCAGACTCCACAACGCCATCATACAAGGAACCGTCCTCTATTGGATCCGCTTGTTCCTCACCGGCAGAACCAAAAAAATCAGATTACTACCCTTTCTCTCCGAACCCATGGAAAAAAACTGCGGAGTGCCCCAAGGATCATCACTCAGCCCCACTTTCTTCAACATCTACATGGCCCCCCTCGCCGCCATCGTCAAACAGCATGGACTCAGCATAGTATTGTACGCCGACAACACCCAGCTCATCCTCTGCCTCACCAAGGACCCAATCACCACCAGACTCAACTTCCAGGAAGGAATGAAGGACATCGCATCCTGGATGAGCAGAAACTGCCTGAAGATCAACACGGAGAAGACAGAAGTCCTCGTCCTCGGACCCTCCCCCTCGGCATGGGACAACAGCCGGAGGCCCACTGCCCTCAGCAGCACCCCCATTCCCTCAAACCACGCCCAAAACCTAGGCATCGTACTCTACTCCTCCCTCTCCATGACCCGATAGGTCAACGCCGTTGCCTCCAGCTGCTCCAACACCCTCTGAATCCTCCGAAAGACCTTAAAATGGATCTCCCACAAATCAAGGATGGCCGTCACCCATGCACTCATCACCAGCAGACTGAACTATGGAAACACCCTCTATGCCGGTATCAACAAGTCTCTGATCCGCATGCTCCAGACCATACAGAACATCGCAGCCAGGCTCAACCTCAACATTCCTCGACACAAGCACACCACCCAACACCTACGGAACCTCCACTGGCTCCCCTTTGAGAAGAGAGTCACTTTCAAGATACTAACCCACGCCTACAAATGTATCCACAACACCGGACCCTAATACCTCAACGAGAGAATCTCCCTCCACGTACCCAAGAGAAACCTCCAATCTGCCGACCTTGCCCTAGCCGACATCCAGCGCATCAGCAGAGCCAGAACAGGTAGAAGAACCTTCTCCTACATCGCAGCCAAGACCTGGAACAAGGTCCCGCTCAACATCAGACACGACCCCTTCCTGAACATCTTCAGGAAGACGCTCAAGACCTGGCTCTTCAACTGAACGTAGTTGCTTATCCCCCCCGCGCCTTGAGAACCTCACAGGTAAGTAGCACGCTTACAATTTCCCTGATTGATTGATTGATTGATTGATTGATTGATTGATTGATTGATTGATTGATTGATTGATTGATTGATTGATTGATTGATTGAAAAAGCAGTTCATATTTGTGGGACTGTTGCAGTTCAGTGCCACTGAGAAAACGGGGATATCGAAGCAGGGACATCAATTTATTAAATTGTCTGAGGTTGTGGAAGTGACTTTGTGCACCTTTTAAAACCTCATACAGGAAGGTTGATCCCTTGCCCAACACTTAGCCGTAGAAAGCCTCCTGCGGGCTGTTGAGGTGATAGTGAAAGGGCAAGGAATGCAAACTTTGGATAGTAAACAGACACTACAGTCTCTATTTTCAATTGGGTAAAGGGCTGCCCATCGTCAGTCAAATTACCAAGTACAAGTCAATGATGGTGGCAGAGACAGCAAAGATCAGATATTAGTACACCTCACACTACCACCACCATGGCTCAACAAACCTACCCCATATAAGAATCAGATGGTGGTAATTTCTAGGATTACCTTCCCTGGCATATGCAAGTACTGCACTGACGAAAATGGCATCCCAGCCATTCCTTTACTGACCCTATGCAAGGATTTTGGTAATCCTATAGATTATCATAGTGTTTTTGGATACCACAGACCCTGGAGATCCTATAGATTCACCTGGATGTGGGGGTCTGCAGAAGGTGTTGCTTCTTTCAGTCTGCTAGCAGGACTTCCAGGTGGAACAGAGAAATCAGAATGAAGGGATTTGCAGTGCCAGGTTGATAACCCACATTTATTTTTCATTCTACCACCATGGCCACCAATTGGGAACTAATACAGGCATGGGAATAAGGGGTAGTGGAGAGGAGTGGGAGTGTGACTGGGCTTCGTCTGTATGGCCACCGCATTCTAATCGGGGCATAGCACATGAGGAGACAGCCCCTTCAGTGCAGGTGGGGTCCCCTACCCTTACGGCGCCCCCAAACCCTTGAAACTAAGCCCCATTTCGCCCAGGTCAAATTAATATGTTGTGAGCTATAGGAGACTCTGGAACCCCCTTTTAACATTCTGCAGAGGGGCCCCATCATTTTACATTATGCCACTGGTTCTAACTCCAAGAGCCCCCCCTATTGATATTCTGTAAAGACTGATTTCATGATCCCAGATAATCAGGGAGGCAGAGCAGTGCCAATGCTACCGAAGAGCAGCCCAAAGTCCTAAATCCAACCCTTGGCTCAAGTGTGAATATTTCTTCAGTAAAGGAAAAGCTTACTTTTTTTAGTAATAGGAGCAGACGTGAGGAAGGGAACGGTTCTTCAAGGCATGTGCGTCTGACCTGGTCAATTGGTGGTTGACACCCGAAAAAATAAGTTCTAAAAAATTTGCATGGAAAATGTGATATTTAACTGTTTTTCATTTAAAATGAAACATTTTAAATTCAGCTATGCTAGAATAGTGATAGTGTATCGCTCCTATGAAGTAACTGAAGAATATAATTGCACTTTATTTCTTATTCTTTTTCATTAAACCAAACACAATACTTCAAAAATAAGTGTTCATTATTTGTGTTCTGAACGATCTTCCCTCAACAGAAGTCTATATGCTCCCCTCTGTTCATGCCATATGCTCTATGCCCAGTGGTTCATCATCCTCAACTGAATCACTTTTAATTGCTTCCTCTGGCAATTGCCTGAGCAGTGCTCTGTTGAGCTGCATAGCACCTACTGCTATCATTTTAAGTGAATTATTAGGGGAATATTCTACTTCTCCACCACCTTTTTGCAAACATCTGAATCACGCCTTTAATATTTCTAATCTACTTTCAATATGTCCAGCAGGATACGTGTGTGCTGCAGTGAAGTAACACAGGCCCCGTAGCCCCCGTAGTGTGGGGGACCCCAAGCTCCAGGGGCCCCCGCAGCACAGTACTCTGGCCGGAGAGCTCCCGATTTAGTCTGGAGGGGGCTCCTCCACATACCTTGCAGGGCGGCCCCCTCAAGTTTCATTCACCAGTGGTGTGCTTCATTGTAGCATTGCTCGCTCAGAGCTTAAGGGTTAGGTGATGGAGTCATAAGCCATGCCGGAATGACATAAGCACTAGCCTCTGTGATAGACAAAAACAAATATAAATCTAATGTTCTAATGCATGGAAGAAATAACACATTATCACACTCATCAAATTAAGAGTCGTTCTCCATATCTGCCCTTGTCAGATGAGTGTGAAGTCTGCCGTGCGGAAAAATGAAGGAGTCTTGAATACTCCCTGGGTAATGGCAACAATTTCTGCAATTAGATATTCAGCATTAGAGACCACCTGGATGTTTATTGAATGATGACTTTTCTTATCTCAGTCAATAATCTATGTTACACAAAGGGGACATAACATGCTTTATTATCCGGGTTAGCAGTTCATCCAAGATTTGTCTAACTACTTTTGAAAGTGCACTCTGTGAGATACCTCCTGTTAGTAAGAGTATTTTCTAAACATGTAGGGAGCATAAAACCTGAACATTCGCATTAAAGGCTTAGCTGAATTCAGTGTGGCTCTGTACCAAAAGCTTGAGCTCATTTGTTAAATCCAGACTGACAGCTTACTTGGGGCCCAAATTGTGTGTTGGCGGAGAGGGAACTCCATTGCAATGGTGACAGAGTTCCCTCCCCTCCATATTTATGGTCTGCCTGCCCAATTTAATTTTGGTTGTAGCATAGTGTGACGACAGTGGAGATTACTCCTGCCTCTGCAGTGGTCAGACTTCTCTGATAGCCCGACGGAGTAAGGACCATCTGAGGTGTGGCTGTATGTCTGCTCATCTAGTTTACGTAGGCAGATATACAGCTGTTTTTCAATGCTCATCACCTCCAGGAAAAATCTGATAAGTGCTTAATAACCCCTTGCCATGGAGAGCACTCCCAGGGCAAGGGGGGACATTGTTATTGTTTTTTAATTTTCGAAAAGGAAATCCCAGTTCGGCATTTTCTTCCAGAAAACAAATTGTAAGTTTGAAGTTTGGCTGACATGTTGATGGAGTCATCCTACAAAATTTCAATGTATTGGCAGGAATTGTCATGCGTGAAATGTCTGCTACGTAAGTGGACATTTAAAAATTTGGCGGGTGGGACTTACGCCCTGTCGCCCTTGCGGAGGACGGGCTGTTCAATAAAAAGAGAATTGGGCTGTTAACCTGTCTCTGCTATAAATCTCTAATGCAAAACAAAGGAGTATGCTGTTCCAATGGGGGAATGAAAGGAAAGAGGGAGAGAAAAGGGACGAGTGTGAAGTCCAGGCGCTAAATAGAGAGTGCGTAATAACACTGGGAGTGCTCCAATAAGGAGCACGGACCTTCACACACCCACAGGGGTGTCATGCTTCACCATAGGGCACCTCCTCGTTGGGCCGGCACTGTAATGCAAAACGGGCCACACTGGGGTTCTTTGTCGGAGTACTTTTCTGGTTGCTGTTGTGAAGCTTGGTGTTATGAGGGAACTTGTGTGTTGTGAGTAGAGGTGGAATAAAGTGCTTGTGAACTAAAAATAGCTACCAGAGACTCCAAGGGTATTTTTATTCTCCGGGTTCTTGTGCTATGTGTTAAAAAAATCGACTGGTAAGTCGTGGACTGAACAGGGGGAGATTACACCCACTTCGGTCTAGAGAAATGTGTATGGGTGGTCGCCATGTTTCATGCCCTATAGTGTCCAAACGTATCTTAGTATTTCTTCAGGACTTAAGATACATCTATTTCTCGTAGGGGGAGGCTATTGCTAGGTACTGCAGAAAAGTTACTTCCCCTGTAGTCCGTATTCAAAAGGTAATTCCAAATGTGTAAAAGTGCGAGAGGTTACAATTGGTCTATCTTCTTGTGGAAAGGCACCTCATTTGAGAAATATGACTGCCCCAACCGTGAATGGCCAGAGTGATCGCTGATGTAGCGGGGGAGGAGACTTCACTCAAGTTTCATGTCTATACGGTACCTACCCGCATCTGGCTCTCACGGGAAACCCCTGCCACTAGCTGCTCAAAAAGGGCCACTGTAGCCCTAAAATTCCTCTCCTGTCTTCTTCTGCTGTAGAGCTCCCAGTGCATGTCTCCTCATCACCATGTCATTGAGTGCAGCCATTGTGAAAGTTTGTGCTGCCTTTAATTGCCAATATTTTCAATTTGCAAATCTTTATATATGTGGAAATCCCGAATCGCAAATAAACAACTCACATGTGTAAAAGTGCTATAACTATTCAGTTTAGTACACTGCTAAAGGCTAATATGACATTCCCGCACCAATTGCCACTAATTAACTAACCAGGATTGTTTGTACAGGAGGGCAGAGATAAACAATTTTTTGCTCTGCAACCAATTTTCCTACACTCTTGAACAGACGTTTGCGCCAACTGGCACACAATGTTTCTACACTAGTCACTACACATGTTGCATTTACACTGTTGCACAGCCTATTGCAAAATTGCCAGTACAATTTATGGGATCTGCTTCTTATCTTTTTTTTATAACTGTTTGCTTTTATCAGAAGGTGTTAAACGCCTCCCGGATACAAACAAAGGCAGATTGTTGTCACTTTCATTACCGGATATTTTTCTTAAGATGCGGAGAATTCTGACGGGTTGCCAACGTTACCTCAATTAATCTCGTCAGCTGCTTCTTCTGGTGATGCGATGTGGGCACCTGCATGCTCGTAGCCTGTATTTTAGTCACATATGAATATTCATGCGAATATCGTCTTTACTGCGCTTTCTTTACGCCAAGCATCGAGGAGTGATAAAAGTAAGAGGGTGAATTAAACACGCTCCCATATAAAATTCATAGTGCCAATTATGTAAGCCACAACAGGATGCCAGATGTTCAGGTTGTGAGTCTTTGAATCACAGAACGATCGGGGAAGTGGCCCAGGTGGTCAGATAGAACCGTTTCCCCTTTAATGTTCTTTGACATGTAAATGAAAATTCCGAAAAAAAGGATGAAGAGTAGAGAAAATGAGGCGTTCAAGGGAAAGTATTTGGAATCAGCCAAAAACAATGATCGCCGGCCTGCTGGAGACTTCCGCATGTGCTTGGAAGCATCCAGCTTTTAGTGCTCTGGCAGCATTTGTGGAGCAGGATTTGGCTGGCAGCTTCCTCACATCATCAATGAAATTAACTTGGCGCATGTCAGTAATAACGATTGGCACATACTTGGCATTAGAAATTGTAATGAGCACGGATTCAGGGGCTTTTGTGCGCCAGGCAAACAAAAAGCACATTGTGACTGTTGAGATGAACGAGTGGCCTTGGGACCTGGAGTAAAGATGAAACTTCCGATACCCAACACGTATAAATTCCACTGCTGGATGTGTATTGAGAGGTTTGCCTTCTGGCTGATCAATCAGGCACAACAGCAGGGCAAAGCCAGCTAGGAATGATTGAGGTACGCTGTTAAAGTCCGACATGGTTTACGTGGTTGCTTGATGAAGTGACAGAGTTAAAGGGCAGATGAAACAGATCTCCTGTGCTCAGAAAATAAAGATACAGCAGAACACAAACCACGGAAGTATGAAGAAACCCAACCAAGCACTAGTAAAAGGTGGGCACACTGTGACACATACACATTTTTTACCCAAAGCAGAGCAGAAACTAAGGGCCATATATATGGGAAAGTAACGCAGTGCAGCACTATAAGTCATCTTGCTGCGCTGCGTTACAGGGAAAGGGCAGGACTGTGCTGTATTTATAAGAATACGAGGTATTCATGTTCTTGTCCCTGCGCTGGCGCCATTTTAACTGCCTATAGCCAATGTTTGCACCTTTGCACCATGGTGAAAGGGTGCCTGCATTGTAGGTAGGATTGTTTTTGTGCAGGAAGGGACACCTTTCTGTCCAAAAATCAATCATGAGATGTACATTCCTCTTCCTATGTGTGCTGTAGAATGCTGCACACGTAGAAAGAGAAAGTAACAAGGAGAAAGAAAGATATTTCTCGTGGTTACGCTTCTTTTTGGCACATTCCCAGGTTTACCGGTTCTGATAAATGTGGGAATACGTCAAAAACCATGGGAGTTACATGGGAACACCCATGCAACACCCATGGAATGCCTCCCTGATGCAGAGTAAAGCAACACAGGGATTTGAGCTACGTTGCTTTACTCAAGATTTAAGAAGCCACTCAGAGCCAGGCAAGGTGTCTACTTTCTCAGTAAAAACTGAGGGGCATATTTACAAGGAAAGTGGTGAAGTGTGTCGTTAAGCCAAGAAGGCTAATAACATGCTCCGTCACTTTAAAACTGCAGTGCTGCACAATATCTACAAGAATATGGTGCAGCCCTGCGTTTCCCCCTGACCTGGCGCTAAATTTTGCTGCCTAGCGCCAACACAGTGCAAGGGTGCCTGTATTGAGGGGAGGGATTGGTTATGTGCAGAAAGATGTCCCTTTCTGCACACAAACAATCTGAAATGACGGTTTGAAACCTCTATGTGTGCTGCTTAATGCAGCACACATAGAAATTGCAAACGTCTTTTTTTAATGATTGTTTATGTGCAGGAAAGGACACCTTCCGGCACATAAACAATCAAAGGGGTTTTGCTATTACCATATGTGCTGCACAACTCAGCACACATAGAAATAGCAAAAACAAGGAGAAATTAAACTTTTCTCCTTGTTTCGCCAGGGTAATAGCAGGTTTTCCCTTGTCTTAATTTTGGTGTTGGCCATATTTACGCCACCCTTATATGGGCCAGCATCAGAATCAATGGGTGTTGTGGTGGAATGTCCACAGCAACACCCATTGCCCTCCTCTTTCATGCTAAGTATAGAAGGAAAGGGTGCCTTATGTACAAGGCGGCGTTAAGCCCCGTTAAGTGGCTTAACACTGCCTTGTAATTAAGGCGGAGCCCGTATCACCACCACAACATCTTTAAAAGTGACATGGTGGTGGCGATAGGGGCTTGTAAATTTGTTCCTGTGTGTTTGTTGGGCAACATGAACTTCAGCATTGTGCTAGAATGATTCTGCGTTCACCCTCAGAATAAGTTGGCCTTAGTCCTGCTAGTTCACAGTGCACCATCTGTATGTTAAACGTGACCAGGTAACAGATGAATTATGCAACCTTAGAACAGGACAAACCTGACTCCCAAAGGAAATTGTGTTAACAGATCTAGAACCTTTTTGTTTGGCTACTAATGCATACCCGAAGAGACACACAAGAAATACTCAGCAAGGCATTTCAAAATGTATTGAAGCATTGTGCTTCTTGTATAAAAGACATGTGCTGCAATAATCAATTGAAGGAAACAGAACAATTTGATCAGCAGTGTGAGAATGGTGAAGAAGAAAAATAGTTCAACCACTGTCCTGTAACAGAGAATATATGCATGCATATAAATACTGTTTTATATTGCACTCCTATCTAGTGCTACCTATCCAAGAATGTATAGTGTGGGTGAATCTGCCAAATGCTTTTAGTGTGTACCAACTCCCCGTTACCTGTGGGTAAGTGTCTTCAGGTTGCCCGTCTTGGTGCCAAGCTGGGCAGCACTTTCGCAAGAGTTAGACAGGGATCAGCTGGGCTAGAATTCCGGCATGTAGCAACCTCTTAGTGCCAGCTAAATACTCCTCTAACTAAACAAGGAGGGAATGCTGTTTATATAATAAACATCACCCATGTTACCATGCCCAACTTCCAGTCGCTATTATTTAGTCTATCGTGATAACTCTGCCACGAACGGACAATAGTAACAATATTTTGCGTAGTGAACATAGCCCTTGTACAGAATGTTCAAGGTAATGTGATAATATGCCTACGAAGTGGAAATGTAAGCAATGCTGTTTCGGAGAATATTATCCTATTTATCCTATAAAGGCATGAAATGCAATGAAATCTTTGTCAAATGTCATCGTGTTTGAGAAAAGAAGACCACTTAAAAACGTGAGCATGTAAAATGGTAGTGGTCCTACTCGGGCCTAATGTAACTACATAACACCCACTCCTTGGACGTGAGTCGACCAAAAAACCTTCCTAAAAACAATGCTAAAAATGCAAATAGTTATAGAAATTTAAATGCATACAAAGCATTGTGTTCTTTGAGAATAAAAGCAACTCGACAGCCAAATAACATAAAAAACAAACTAACATCATATAAAAATGATACTATTTAAAAACAATTTAGGATAATAAAAATATGACTGAATCATAAAATTCCACAACTCAAAAACTGCCAGATCGTTTATGAGTTCCGAGCAGTAGACAAAACATTGCTGTTCCCAGTAACCGCAGACTATGTCCCCAGAGGAACCCAACGCATCAGATCTATAGAGCAAATATGTTGTAGACCATTCCCCTCTGCGGATGCCAAGGAAGGAACATCTGGTATAGAACCCACAGAGGAAGAGCCAAGATCCGAATCACCAGGTGCCGAAGCATCCCAGGAACGTTCATAGTATGAGTTTAGAAGCAACATCAAGCATGAAGGACAACGGTACAAGTGGACCTTAAGGGGACCTACCAGCAATTCTATGTCTGGAGTTTGAACCAGTTGTGTTCCTAGGCAGAGGTCCAGGGAACACTCGATAAGTGCACATCAGATAGGGGGAAAAGGGTGGCATGCAGTGTAGCCAGACTGGCTGAAAGGACAAGAACCAATGGTCATTCAGTTTCTGAAGTAAGGGTGCGTTAAAGGACTGTATCATTCGTTCATGATACAGGAGCATGTGTTGTACTGCCATCTCCATGGGCTTCAAGATGGGACATCCATTGCAGAGCTGAAAAATTAAAAGCACAGTACCAACAACCAGGAACATGACAAGCCATAAGCCTCCAAAAATGCTGCCAAGCACAAACTGTATGAATGCTGGATAACTTCGAAGACTGTCTGGAAGGTGCTAACCAACACAGAGCCAATTAAAGTGGGCTACCCCCACAGTACTAGACATGGTAAAAATATTGTGAAGTAGCAACTGTATTTCAGAAGAAGACCTTGAAACCTGAATATCAAACATCTCCCTTGTGAGGCCACATCTTACTGGAACTGTAAGGCTTTCAGCATACTTAGAGCATCAAAGTGCACACTTGAAAGTTTTATTGAAGGCCAAAGCATTGCATCCCTAACTGTGCGATTAGGTGGAAAAATTACTAGTGTACAACTGGTCACAACCACAGAGACTGTTACCAGAAAGGCAATTCCTGGATTCATCCCAGAGCAGCTCTGATCATTCAATATCGAATAACTCCCATTAGAGAGTAATCTGAATGTTGGACATATCACAGCAGCCGGGGAACCCTTCAGATAGCACAAAAAGTTTGCTGTAGACACACTGCATGCACCATGAAGCAAAATTTCCCTTCAAACTAAAGAATGTCACAATGTATTCTTGCAGTCAGTCCGGCTAAGAAAAATATCAGTTCCACCTTTCCTAAAGCGGTATTTGAAAGATAAGATCCATGACTTGCATACATAACCCTCTCCTAGAGCTTCATATCTGCCCACTTGGTGGTGTAAACAGTATTCAAAGTGAAAGGTCGAAAATGACAGAGAAATAAACCAGTGGATTATCCAATCCATGAAAGGTATTTCTACAACAGTGAACGGTGATTTCTCTAACTTCTGTATGTGTAGCATAGTGTATGCTGCATCCTTTTTAGCCATGAAGGTCTGATTCTTTCTACGATTGTATGATAAAAATAAACTGGTGGCATTAAGCTTCCATTGAACACGACCTGCACAAAGTGTCAGTAGAGTCCAAATCAGTAACATAATAGCCCTAAGCTGAGACTGCCCTTGTTGTAAGGAAGACAAGTCACTCTGTAAAATGTATATTGCAGATGGCAAGATATTACCCAGAGGTTATATCCTAGTGAATAAGGTGGTCATACCATTGTCTACTACTCCCAGAGCCCTTTCTAAATGTGCCCTGTCAATTTCACACTGTCTCTCAGCAGCTTCCTGCTGTGAAACCTTCCACACTTCATTGTGTATAGCGTACAGAATGCATGGTTTTATCAATACCTAACAAAAAGTCTCATGTCATCAGAAAGAAGGGACAAGTGTTGTTTAACCTGAGACAATGTGGAATGCTTAAGTCAATAAAGGCACACCTTCCCAATGCTGTAGGTTGTTACCACTCCTGAGTATTGTGTCTGCACATAGCATGAGTCAGGCTAATAGTTCCTAAACCCTTTGGTGTTGTCAAGAAAATCTGGCCGATATCTGTTAGCATCTAATAGCCACACTAATCATCCCTCCTGATTGGTAAGTGAAGAATCGTATGTACGATTGCGGAATACGTTGTTTAATGTTTTCTCCATTTAATTTGTGAATTGTTACCAGTTTGCAAACTGTACAAATGTGGGCGTGTTTGGTGCATTCAAATCTTTGATCATGTCCAGGCCAATACAGTATGTCTGTTGCATAGTTTTGTTCAGGAAAATCATTTGATATGGTATAAGGCATGCTCTAAACAAAGCCGCATTCACCGGAACCTGCCAATCTCTAGTTCCCCATAAAGATTTTAAATCAACATTGTTTTTCCAAAAGTCAAAACCTTGTATAGAAGTTGTGATATAAAAGAAGCAGAATAAATCAACTTGGTGTCAGTGATCCTAGTGTTCTTAGCCCAGAAACGTGTCATTTCACAATAATAGGTCTCTGATTCAGCTTAATTGTGACCTAAAAAATATGCAAACTTCTGTGCAAATGTATTTGAGCTACCCCGTGGTCGTGTAGGGCAGTGTTTCCATTGTGTGTAATTAAATACTACACAGGCAGTACTTTCTTGATGCAGGAGAGGAGAAGCTTAATTGCTGATTCAAGCTTCCAAAGGGACTTCCTGTATGGTAGTGAGAGAAGACAGGCTCAAGAGCCCTCTTGGCTTACTGTATGAAACAGGACACATAATGTGGTTTGACAAGATCTTTTGACACAAATCTCTTCTTTTTGCAGCCAGCAAAGGGTGGTAAAAGTACAATTCTAGTACCCTTAACCTCAACTGCCAGGACACATGCGGGTGCTCTGTAGAATGGCCCGAATTCCTTCTTGTCCACAATCTTCTCCTGGAGTAGATCACCTCTCTTTGGATTCCAACCAGGAATGCTTCCGTCATTTCACCAGTGATGGTACATTTCTGTGGACATTGCTCTGTGTGACTCTGTAGTCATTCAGGTCCTGTAAAATATCCAAACATTCAGTGATGTCAAGGGGTGTTTCTGCCACCACTGTGCTGCGACTGTCGAGGTCTGGAACCCACATCTTAACCCCAAACAGGATCTCATAAGGTGCCCGACCACCCAGGGATTTTCTAGGCAGATTATTTAGGGCTCTCTAGACACCATGTGGATTATGAACCCAACTACAACCTTAACCTAATACCCTAGCTGTTTAAAGACTGCTTTAAGTTTTGGTTATTCCTCTCCACTACTGCGTTTCCCTCAGAATGATAGAGGGAGGAGAACTGCACAGTCACACCCAATTCTCCCATGGTGTCTCTGTAAGCATTAAAGGTGAATGCTAGACCCTGGTATGAATGGAATGTAGCTACTGCATATGTCCTGATAAAGACTTGCTGAGCTTTATTTACAGTTCAGGCGTCAGTCAATCGCTGTGGCCAAACCCATAGGAATCGAGAGCAGGAATCCGCTGCTACCAAGATGTATGTTAAAGCCCCATCCGATTGTAAAGGGCTGCAGTGGTCCAGATAGACACAGGTGAGAGGCTTGACCAAGATCAATAATGGTGTCTGTGGTGGGCAAGCCACGGTGGAAACCTTTGTTTGTTGGCAAATGTCACATTTAATTTTTTGGTCTGTTTGTATAAACTTGCCCATCAGCAGTGTTGCAGCAATAATGAAATTGTAGCCCCCACCCCTGCGGGAGCAGATGCTAGACCCTTGTGTAGTGGTAGGATTAATCCTAACCTGCAATCTGAATTTGGAATTACTCTATCCCCCACTTTAGGAATTCTAGAAAATTGTATGTTTTGCGTACATAACTGGTAGGAGTATTTAGTTGAAAAACCTTTCAGTAAGTGGGTGACATTGCGCAAGGCGTTGACAGCACCATAATATCTCCATCTATCCTTTTGCTAAAACGAGTAATTGCAGGGACTGCAGCAATTTGCACTGTTACTTTTGTGGCTTCGGCAGCCATGGAATTCCCTGCAATGTGGATCCCTACACATTTATGTCTCAGCTTGTGTATCACATAAGTCAGTGGCAAACCTGTTTTTAGTTTAGCCACCTGTCCCCAAAGCAGCTTGTGCTTTATCGTGTACCCTTAGAGTCTCTGAATCGATATTGGCTTCAGTGGTGCACGTATTCATTGTTAAACTGGACACAATAATACAGATCAAACACAATAAGTGTGGGGAATCCAGGATCCGTATTCTCAAGTGCCAGGATTAGAGCTTTCAGTTCAACCAGCTGCGCCGTGCAGCCAGAAAGTGACTGTTTGTAGGTTTTATGGGGATGGACCTCTCGATCCTCCATGCGACCCTTAACTGTGGTGCATGCAGCAGAGTACTGATGTTTTGTCTCTAAGGCTGACTGGGCAGAACCATCAGTATAGATGATATATTCACACTGATCTCGAGGCATAACAGAGGATATTCATGTTCATATTGCAGATATGCCTGTGTTTGTACTGTTGAGTCAAAAATGTAATCGACACCTGTTGCCATAAGGGAGTTGGCCCATTGTATCCATCTTGGATGTAAAGTGCTTAAATTAGAAATGCTGGCCTTAGTAATGGCCTCCAAGGCTGGAACAGGAGTCACAACAATAATGTGTTTCCCCTGAGCCAATGCTCTTTCTCTTACATCAGCAGTTTGTACCCACTCAGCATTTTCTCTAGTGGTGTAAAATGCATATCTGCATTTGTCTACAAATGTGATCTATATGCAATTGGTACTGTGTCTCCTTCGTTGAATGTGACTTAAGTGCACCCTGATGCACCCTCAATTATACAGATCACCTAGTTTTTGGTGTTAAACATGTTGTGTAAATGTTTTGAAGCTAACATATCTGCTTGTAATGAACATAGAAGTCTGGACCTTTCAAGTCGTACAAGGGTGTTACCCTCTCTGCATAATCTGGAATGTAAGTTCTGCTAAAATTCAGGAAACCCAATATAGATTGGAGTTTTTTCAATGTACTAGGTCATTGCAGATGTGCACACTTTTCCAGGAAAGGTGTCTCAAGGCTTCTGCCTTCATTTGACAACTCGTATCCCAGAAACAGGACACTGAGGTAGACTATTTTTGATTTCCCAAAATTAAATTTGGAGCCCATGTGAGCAAATCTCAAAACATTGTGATCTACTCTTGCCAAGTGGATGCAAATGTCACCAATCTTTACGTATATGTCAATGACATAGGGCTATGCCTGCTCATCAAAATCTTGCAAATGTTCTGTAACCCATGCTGAAAACAGCCCAGTACTGTTCTTATACCCTTGAGATAATTTACAGATCTGCTTTTGAGAACCAAGCGCACTATTTGTACCTGCTTTCGGGTGTTATATTTTGGTAGAATGATCCATTCAAGATATGTAGTGTAGTTTTGTATTTTTTACACATGATGTTGTTCATTAGTGCCACGTTGTACATGTTTTGTACAGCAAATGTATGGTTAGCAGTGTTCATGTGTCTGTAAGCTAACACTAAACGATATGAATGGACTAGTTTCATTACTGGAAAGAAAGGATTATTCATAGGGGAGTTGCAACTTTCTATTACACCTCAGTATTCACGTTGTGTGAGTATCCCTCTAACTTGATTTTTACCCCCTTTTTAATGGGGTGTCGTCTTTGAGATTGTGGGGTTGACCTCACAGGCATGATGTGATATGGGGAACTATCATCCCACCCCACATGGTTGCGGTATAACTCCGGAGTTTGCCCTAAGACCCACTCCTTGGCATATTAATGCTTTACTGCCTCTGGAATGAGGCCGGAAAAGGTAGGTTAAATTATCTTCACCCCCTTGGATCAAAATATTACAAATTCTGGTGGCCAATCCTTTTCAGAGAATGTCATAGCCAAATGAAAAGTTCTCCCAAAAACAACATTATTGGTCATTGTATACTCCAATCCATTTGTAGTTGCATTTTATATAATTGATGCGGGACACTCACTCTCCCATTCAGTGTTTCCACCTGGATATAGTCACTCATTGCTACTGCAGCCAGACACTCCATAAGATTCCAGCGCACTATTGAGACTTCTGCTGCACTGTCCAACATGGTCGGAGCCCACTCCCCACTCAGAAGCAGTGTCCTCAATATCTATGGCATGCTTGACTTTAAGCCCAACTACCTTCTTTTTGAATTGAGGCTTGAATTGTTTAGGTTTGTCCTCCTGTTTTATAATGTCAGAAGAGCATTGTGAGAGCTTATTTTGTATTACCCATTCCTCTGATATGCGGTCCGACCGTTCCCCTCTCTCCCAGCATTTTTGGGATGACTCCTGAAAAGAACGAGAGGAATATGTATCAGTATCCTGATATCTGTCAGGTGTCTTAATATTTTCATAGGCATGGAAATAATAGCCTTTTTCCATGGACTTCTGTTGAGGAGATCCACCCCGTGCTTTAGCCTCTTCTTTATTTTGCTTATAATTCCACTTCTTCAAGAAGACTCTGTTGCCTGCTTTGAGATATCTTTTTTAGAATTACTCTTAACTTGTGTTTTATTAGGTCTGGCTCCAAAATTTTCTCTACCTATGGTTGCATAGGTTTTCTCAATAATTTTAGGTAATTCACGCTCCTGGTCTCCCGGAGTTAAATTTGTGAGTTGCTCGTGAACAACCAATGCTGCTGCTTCCCCTTTATTATTACTTAAACTTATGGAGGATTTTGCAGCATTATTGTCCATCAGTTTCATCCCCAAATCCAGGGCAGGGGCTGCCCCATACTCATTTTGGATCTCTTTAAGCTTTTCTGTCAAAACAGCTAATGAGGGTGTACCGTGTGTTCTGTTATATACTGAAGCAAAGACTGTACCCCAAGTGGCACTGTCCTCCACTGGGGGAGCAATAAACATTGGCAAGCCTATTGTGTGAATTCTATGTTTTTCTTTGGGTCCCATATGGGGAATCACTGCTTCAAGTTGACTAGTTTCTGTGCAGTCCAAAACGGAATTTCTTCCTGACTGATGGAAAGTTTACCCATCACTGCATTTATTCTTACTGGACTAATTCCAGGTGGAGCCATTTGTGGATGTGCAACTTAAACAGCACTTGCAGGATTGTCATTTTTCACATGACGAACAATATGCAAAATTGTGGTGCAGTCAGATTTATTATGTCTGGGTATGGTGTGTTGTTGCAGCGTGGAACATCAAATTCCCCCTTCACCACAGACCAAATATCTCAACAGCAAATTCACTCAAAGACATTAATTGGTGGGGCCCATGACACCAATATACACACTCCGTTGATCTGCTTCCCTAGAGGAATACGTTTCCAAACGCTGACATGAAAGGAATACCTTTACCTTACTCTAAATACGTTGACTCCAATCCTAAGATATTCCCCTCAAAAGGCAATGAATCATTTAGTTGTTTTATAAGTTAGTGACACAATCATTTATCTACACTTTACATACTAAACTAAATACTCTTCTTTAAATAATCGACACAACACATTTGCCATTTAATCAAATATTCTTTATCTAAGAAATATTGCAAAATCGTTAGAAATCGTCCTCAGCATTGCAGAACATCATATTTACCTAAACTGGCTAAAGCCGTCCTCTAAGTCAGCCAGGTCGAGGACAAATCTTTATTCAGCAAAGTTAGGCCGCAATTCAGTCTCTCAAAGATTCAGGATAACAGCTGTCCAGCAGTGTCACCGTCCTCTCCATCAGCATAACGTCAGGAAATCGAGTTTGTCAAAGAAGAGCAAGTTTTTAGTTCAATTCCCTACCTACTTTTATAATGAAAATAATGTCAAAAAGTATCAAGATCGGGGTTTAGAAAGTCCTGATTGGTCGACTTGGGGTCGCAGGGTAAAGTTCTCATGATGTCTATGTAATGAACTCATCGTACTTGCTGGTTCCGGTTTTTAAATTGTCCATTGTCTTTGCTGCTGGCAAAGTTTCCGGAGAGACCTTGAAGGGTACATGTTCTCCCGGGGTCAGGTCCAGGCCACTGCTGCTGGTGGTGACGCCTGCGCACTTCACCCAGAAACTTGTGTTGTCAGGGCAGTCACGTTCAACGTCTCGTTCAGCCATCTTGTCTAGGCCGAAATGGGCAACTTAAGCAAAAGAAACACAAAAACGTAATTAAACCATAGAAATGACCAATAAAATGTTAACCCCTCGCTAATACCCATATGTGTGTGTATTTATCTAGCAGAAAGCAACACTCAAAGCGGTTTAAACTCACTTAATAAAGCACAAATCACAAATACATCACCAAAGCAACATATATCATGCAATTTTCTAATTTTCTACTATTAGTATGCGTACACAAGTTAATTTACAATCAATATAGCCATGCAAAGTGCAATTCCCATGTGTAATTCTTTTGTTAATATGATTGATAAGTATTTCACTGCAAACCAATTTATAAGATTACTATTAGTTAATTATTCAGATTAATATAAACATGCAGAATGGGGGGGTATACAAAATTTTGAACTACCCGCTCCATCAATCCCCCCTTTGGTGATTATATCACCACACCAACCAAAAATGTTGTATCCCTTTTACGGAATTTTAAATTGATTTCTTGTTTCATTCATATTTCAGTTTCCCCTGTTTCTTCTCTTTTTGCTGTTTTATACATGCTTTCCTTTATCTCTTCTAGTTCTATTTCTTCGAATTCTCTTCCTTTTTTCTTATCCCTTCTCCTAAAAGTTTCTCTTTTTATTCTTTTCTGGTTTTTATTCTTTCTACAACAAATACAACCTAATCTAATTATTAATACTAAGAAATCTCACATGTTAATGGAAATAATATTTTGCCTAAAAATGTACTACCTAGTTTTACTATAAAGTCTTTAATAGCTGATATTTTCTTACCAATCTTCTCCCAGACACCTTCAACCTCCAGTGGTACAATTTCATCATGCAATTCTGTAATATTTTTAATATAAATTTTCAAATCTCTACTTTCGTCAGGAATGTAAGTACAACAATGTTGAACTTTCAGCATTCCACAGACTCCACCCTCTTTTGCCAATAATATATCAAGGGCAAGTTGATTTTGCATTACCATAGCACGCATGGCAACCATTTCTGTATTTACCAATAAGAATCCTCCAGCGGTGCTTGTTGACAAGCGATCCACTACTGTTAAAAGTTTTCTACATTTATTTGCTTTCAGAGATATTCCCAGTGCGGGTATCAGTGCTCCAAATATGTCACCCACAATTTCAGTCCAAGATTTCTTACTACGTGCTAAATAACTACCAAAGCTATGTACACCATCTTCTCCTCTGTCCATATGAAAAATCTTTGGAAAAACCAGGCCAACATAACATGTGCCATTCCAATGGTCTGGCAAACGATAATATGCCCTGTTCCCACAAATGAAATACAGTCCTGGAAAGACTGGATCTGGTTCACCTTTAAATCCACATCCTCCCATGATTCGGTATGTATCATGGCACTCACTATACCCTACAAAATAATTGTCATATGCCGTCTGATTGCTTCTTATACACAATTTTCCTTTCTGAGGCCAATCTAAAGCCATAGTTGGACTCGTTTCTCCTATCAAGTGTTTCTCCATTTCTACATCCTAGACTGTTTTCTCCACTTTCCCTTCTGAAACATTTCTTTGCATTTTCAATCTCCTTTCCTCAACCATATCTAAAAATGTATTCTCCTCTTTCTTTAAACTGCAAGTCAAGTTATTTCTAAATATATATTCTAATGTTAGTTCTTTAGTCTCTAAGAAAAATTCACTTAATACCTTTGCAGGTTTTACCTTGTTTAGTTTGGTAATTGCTGGTACTTGTGAAAATATAGTATCTACATCTGAGAAATAATATTCTAATTTACCTGTTTGATAAAATAAACTAGCTATCACACTACATGTTATTCCATATGTTACTGGAAGGTGATGATAAGTCACTCCTTCAGATACAGATGCAGGTAATTGCATACAAATGTAGCAATCCCTTACTTCCATGGTTTTTACATATTCATACAATAATTTTGAAAACACATTGTTAGAAAAATCTGTTATTGACCTATCTTTATGTAAATAGTTTTTATCTATTCTAGTTGGAACTACCTTTTGAACTTTCCCTATATTAGTTATGTTCTCACTATGTCCTTCTAATGTATCTACAGTAACTTTAAATGAATTTAGTAGAGCGAGAACACTCCAAAAAGTCCCAAATATTGGACCTCTTTCTTACAAAATTGTAATTTCGATGGTGACACTTTTAGTCCTCCATCTGCCAAATGATTCAGCAAGGCTACTGTGTCTACCTCACAAGCTTCACGAGTTTTCGATGCCACAAGCAGGTCATCGATATATTGTACTAGTATTGAGTTCTCAAGCATTTCTAGACTTTCCAAAGACTTTTTCAATAGCTGATTAAATATTGAGGGGCTTTCTGTATACCCTTGTGGAATTCGGCACCACACCAAAATATGCTCACCGAAACGAAATGCAAAAATTTGCTGACTGTCATGGTGCAATGGGATAGAAAAGAAAGCATGGCACAGACCAATCACTGTATACCATTCTGCGTCATGAGGGATCTGATATAAAATCACAGATGGATTCGGTACAATGGGACAACATGGTACAACAATTTTGTTTACCTTTCTCAGATCTTGTACTATCCTAAACTTCCCACTAGGCTTTTTCAGTCCCATTATTTGTGAATTACATGGGCTACTCATTATTTCTCTCAAAACTCCTTGTTTTATCATTTTCTCGATCACAGGAGTAATTCCTTCGATTATTTCAGGTGTCAAATTATATTGTGGGACATTTGGATAACATACTCCTTCTTTTACAGTTACTTTTACTGGATCAACATTTCTCATCAATCCTACGTCTTCTACTGTGAAATTCCACACTTCTGCTTTTACTGATTGTTTTAATTCTTTTGGTAGTTCGTCAGGGTTGAATACAGCATAGGTTCCTGTAACCTCTTTCTCTCTGTTTGCCATTGTCATTTTATACAGCACATCATCATCTGGTGTTTCAAAAGCTATTCCATCTGGAGTACAAAATATGGTGCAGTTCATCTTGCACAATAAATCTCTACCTAACAAGTTCACAGGACTGGTATCGCACACTACGAATCGGTGCATTTCCGAAAATGTCCCTATACTAACTTTCACTGGTTCTGTAAGGTAAGTTTTAATCTGTCTGTTGGATACACCAACTACTTGTATCGTTTCATCCGAGAGAGGAAGATTATTAACATCAGCTGATCTAACAGTTGATCAAGTAGCACCAGTATCGACTAGGAAAGTAATATTTTCATTATTAACTTTTCCATCTGCAAATGGGCCTGTCTGGTCTACTTCTAGAGTTGTGCCAAGTACGCACTCTTCTTCCTCCCTTCGGCACGTCAATAACCCTCTTCTGAATCGCTTTCATCGCGTTGCAGCCAATACTGCTGTTGAAGATGTACCCCTGCCACGGTCTTGGGCGCAAGACGGGGTCACAAATCAGAAAGGAGAAATCGTGGATCAAGTTTTTGATGCCCAGCTGAGAGTCACAAACCGACCAGATCAGCAAGAAAGTTTTTGCTTGAGGTAACCCCCTTTGAAACAAGGGTTGCTTCAGGCACTTTAGCATCACGCTCCTGAATGCTGGCTGTAAAGTTTTCACATTTGTTGGTCAAAAGATACCTGGGCACACTGAATGCAATCTATGGCCCCAACGAAAGAGCAGTGTGCCAGCAGAGCAATACAGGAGTTAGGGAAGGACTTGAGTTCAGGGTACAGGTGCTATGTCTCTGGTGCCTGTTAGATTGAAATGAAGAAAACTGGTGCACTGCCTGAGACACTGGACAGGATCGCTGAGAGCATTTGCCCTGGTGGGTGATTGCCCTATCCTGAAAGAAGAAACTTTTCCCTTGAAACTGGACCGTGATTCCTGAGTTGCGAGTTGTGCAGCTCCGCCGTGGGAACAACAAGAGCCTGCCTGTGAGGCTCAAACGGACACAGGGAGAAGACTCCCCTCTGGTTGGTTGTACAGCGGCTTTAATTTCCCAAGGACTTCCTTTTCTTTTTTGTTGAAAATGTACCCCATTGGTCGTCCCATTTTTGATTTTTGCAGCTCTTCGTCCTAATTCTCATGGTTCTGTGTGGTCCTCCTGGTCCCCTGGATCCAGGATCATTTTTGTAACAATATGTCTAACTGCTTTCATAATTGTATTGGGAATAATGTTTATTCTGCGAGAGAAAAGTTCACCTGAGCAGTTGACAAATGTTACTTTACCCTTTCCTTGATTAATACTCTAGCCCTCATAAAGGAAACACTGGAAAAGTCTAGTGAAAATGTTTTTATTAGATATGTACTGTTGGCTATTTTTATATTGAAATTGATGGTCACTGAAATGCATAGGAGCCTTGAAAATGTTTCTATTGGATGGTTCTAAGATTTGCTTAGGACCAGAAAGCTAATAGTTCTGTTTCTGATAATAGTAATTACTCTCTTCTGCCATCTGTATGACCCAATTCTCTGTTCCCTTTGTACCCCTGCTTATACCTTATACATACCAGCTTAACAATATTTAGCATGAGAAATGCCCACCTAGCAATGAATTAGAATATTGATAAATTTATGAAAAATGATTGTGCATATTTTTTGTTTTCCTACTGGATTATGGGAAATGTCTTTAGCTCATGCTAAAAGGACCGTCTGTTGAAGATTGCATTAATCTCTTAGCATGAGCTGAAAGCCATTCTTGTACTTGGCAGCCATTTTAGTTAGCTATGTGCTGGACATTTGCTGTTTCCCTCTCCCAGAGTCTTGCACATGCTCAGATGGGCCTAGCTAGTAGAATGCACCTGTTCCTAGGATAGAACTGTCAGGCTGTTCTAACTGATGTCAGCAACTTATTACTCCTCCTACTTGTTGACTGTGCAGTTTCTGTATGACCATCTATGTGCTTAACTCTTCTCATGTGTACTTGTACCGCCTTTTTCAGCCCCTGTGTGGGTATAAAAGGACCATGCTTCTTCTGTTCAGTGTGCTACTTCACTCAACACCGAAGGGTGCTGTGTGAATGTAGTTCCACCTCATGAGGTTTATTAAACTTTGTATTTTCTATTCCAGTTTCTGTGCCAACTTCTTCCTATTGGTCTGAGGACTCTGTGCAGAGAAGGGCGAACCCCTTGCACTGGTAGGCCTAGCTGAGGTCACCATCAACACTGAGGCTTATTTACCTGTTCTTCGTTGTAGAATCCATTCTCCTTACTATACTTCTGGCAATTTTTGTTCTGTGGAAAAGGTGGTTTTGGCACCTGATTCTGTTGTGTTACACCCTGCTGTTGTCATTGCTGTTTACCACTCACCTCATTCTGCACCTGTGGATTCAATGATGGATTTTCATCGTTAGTACTTGGAGGAAATTTACACTCGGATTTCCAATGCCCTATCCTACCGCAATTATGACACGGAAATTTCTTTTTAGCTTCCTCAATATTCCCTTTATTTTTCCCAGGATTAAATTTCTGTCTTGACCCAGCTTGTTCTGCTAATTGTGCTTCCTGTCTTTCTGCTACCTTTACCTGTGCCCACATAGCCTTCTCTTTCAGTTTTCGTTGTTGTGCTTCAATTTCATCACTGAAATATTTAGCATGTCTCAATACTTCGTCTATTTTCTTATTTTGCCAATCTACCGTATGCTGTTTTATCATTTCACTAATTTCTGGACGAAGACCATATACAAATCTGTATACGAAATGACTCAAATCCTTGTCACTTAAATTTTCATCTTCACTGAATTGTTTAACGGCTAAAATTAACCTCTCATAATAGGCATGTACTGATTCTTTGCTTTCCTGATGTGTTCTGTACATTTTTACCCAATCTGTCTTTTTAGGGGGTACCTTGTTCTTCAAAAATGCCATAACCTGTTCATATTTCTTCATTACCTCGGTGTCTGGAGCACCTGTTTTTGGATCCCTTGGGTATTCCTGTGTCGGCCAATCTATTACTATTTTACATTCTGTCCATAGATCTGCTGGTACTATCATGTCGAACAAGCTATTTAGATCAATCCACAATACTTTGGATAATTTCATAAATCTGTCCACCTGTCTATACCACTCGACGGGTTTTTCACGTAGTCGAGGGAATTCATTTGTAAATGACATGTACATATCCTCCTCTTGGAATCTCTCTCATAGGGCATTCTGTCACAACCTTCTCTTTCTCTCTCACAGGGTAAGCTGAAAACGTTTTGTCTGAAACTTCATCTCGTTTACGATACCATCTGCTTTTCCATTTGTCCACATCTCCCCATTTTCTCAACAAAATAATTATCTCTTTTATCTGACCTATTCGTCCTGTGGTATTCATGTTTTCAATGTCTTTCTCAGTGAAATCTACTTGATAGGGTTTCTGTAATGCCTTTACCTTTTCAATATCAATACCCATTTCATTTGCCACTTCTTCTAATCTTTCATGAAGACTTTTTGTTCTCCATGTTACGCTTTTACACAAAAATAACAACTCCTCATCTTGGTAAGTTTTTAACTTTTCGGGATAGTTCCTACTATTAATTCTTCCAGTACCATTCGTAGTTTATCCACATCTATTGATTGGGATTCTTTGTCTTTCTTTTGTAAGCTTCTCAACCATTCACTCAACTCCTCTGTAGATGGTCCTACTGGCTCTTCTACATTTCCTTGTCCAAAATCTTTCTGCATTTCTGTCATTGTTTCTATTATCGTCATATGCTTTTCTGCACAATTTTGACCTAAAAACGGGTTATTTGAAAAATTTGGTTCAATCATACTCATTGTCTGTCTCCACAGATTCTCACTCTGACTCATTCTTGGTTGTTCAACCGGTTTGTTACTTTTATAAGGGACCGTCAATCAATGTTCGCTATCTTTCTGTTTATCGAAAATGGGCATTACAGGACCTATTGTTACTGGAACGGTTACCGCTTCCAGATTTTTAGTAAATTCTCTTATTTTCTCGGTTAATTCTAAGGTCGTTTTTGCTAATTCTGCTGAATTTTCTCCATCTAATTTTCCTCTGAACTACTTTTCTACCTCTCTAATGGAATCGTCTCTTCCCAAATCTTGGAACTCTGGTTCAGTTTTTATGATTCGTACTGTTTCTTTCACTGGGGCACTTGGGGTTAATATTTCTGGTTCTGGTCGATATGGTGGTGGATTCTTATAGAACATATCATCAAGAACATCATCCTCTGATTCATTCATTCCATACCTTCTCGATTCCACATTATGCCTCTTTTCTACACATTTTCTTACTTCACTCTCTCCTACAGTTCTTACGGGAAACAAACCGTCGGTCATACTCGCATTCCGCCACCTTCTCATTCGATCATCATGCGTCTCATGTCCGTATGATCTGCCAAACAGATACCTATACCCTCTACCGTTTCTCTGTCTTTCTCGGTAATGCCTCTCGTCTTCCCACTCCGTCAATGCATCAAATTGTGTCGGTCTAGGTCTTGGTTCTAACTTCATCATTTTCTCTCTCAAATTTCTCAAAACAGTCAAATTAAATGAACCATGTTCTGGAAAAGCCAACACTCCGTCCTTCTCGGTATACTTGACCCAATTATCTAACCAAATACAAGTGTGATACCCATATTTCGCAACCATGAAGGATGCAGGAGTTTTCGGTGGAGGAAGTAACTGTCCTTCCCTAGTTACAATCGGTTTGTCCTTCTTAAACCACTTCTTAATTCTACCAAACCAAGACTTTTTCTCCTTTTCTGGTGGATCATAATACATTTTCCTTTCTTTCGTGTCTCACTAGTTTCTCCTTACGACTGTACCGCTTTTCTGTCCAATCGCAGCGCGATTCACACTAACGCACCAATCCGGAGCATCTACGTCACTGTCACAATTCTCAAATCCCAGCGCGACTCACACTAACACACCAATAGGAGGCATTTATGTCACCCTGTATTTCTCCACTCCTAGTGTGGCACACACTAACGCACCAATCTGGAGCGTTTTACGGTTCTGACCGACGGTCCAATCCCAGCGCGGTCGTTCTGACGTGAGCAGCCGCTGCGGCAGCTCCTGCTCCTGTCTACCCCTCCTTCAGAAAATCCTCTCAGTAAGTTTTGTTTAGAATTCTACAATTCTGTTAGTAACAACAATAAAACGCCACCATTGTCCGCTTCGCTAACCAAAGAATAGCAATAGACCTTTCTCACGAGAATTCCGTCTTTCCCGAGAGCAGCGCTTACCTCTGCCCTACTACGGAATCGTCACTTCCGTTGATAAAGTAGCACATCCCTCTACTTCACCCTTCTGACAAGCATTAGCTAACTGTTTCTCCATAATTAAGACACATAGTTGGAGACCCAATGCTCCTGAGAAATAAAACTAGAGTTTCACAATTAACCCGAATGCCTTTACATTCACGCACTTTCATACAAGAAAAAGTAGTACATTCACACAGAATCCTGTCTTTCCTGAGAAAAGCGAACAGTCAGAATTATGGCATACGTTAACAAAGCAGCGCTTCCCTCTACTTTGTCCTTCTAACAAGCTCAGAGAATACCTATTACCTTTCCAGTGAAAAGCGTTATCGGAATGCCATTTGGATCCCTGGTACCTAAGACCAGAATTTCACAGTTAACCTTCGCTATCATACACACTTCTCTCACACAGAAACTGTCTCTAATGGCAACACACGGCGATGTCACCGAATCGAATCCAGACAATGCGTCGTGCAACTTCAATCGTTACACGTTTCTCCCTGTGTACCTACAGGGTAACAACAATTCTGTCTTTCCCGAGAGCAGCGCTTACCTCTGCTCTACTACGGAACCGTTACAAACTTCCGACTTCCTACATCACAGAAGCCGTGCAAACAACATAAAACTCAACGCAACTCAACATAGAGTGTTAGTACATAAACCAATCTCAAGAACCAATAATCAATAAGCTATTTACAAGCAAATATCACCAACCAAAACAATAAAACCATAACTCTGCTACCAGAAAAACTGTTGCAGCGTGGAACATCAAATTCCCCCTTCACCACAGACCAAATATCTCAACAGCAAATTCACTCAAAGACATTCATTGGTTCGGCCCATGACACCAATATACATACTCCGTTGATCTGCTTCCCTAGAGGAATAAGTTTCCAAACGCTGACATGAAAGGAATACCTTTACCTTACTCTAAATACATTGACTCCAATCCTAAGATATTCCCCTCATAAGGCAATGAATCATTTAGTTGTTTTAGAAGTTAGTGACACAATCATTTATCTACACTTTACATACTAAACTAAATATTCTTCTTTAAATAATCGACAAAACACATTTGTCAATTACTAAAATATTCTTTATCTAAGAAATATTGCAAAATCGTTAGAAATCGTCCTCAGCATTGCAGAACATCATATTTACCTAAACTGGCTAAAGTCGTCCTCTAAGTCAGTCAGGTCGAGGAAAAATCTTTATTCAGCAAATTTAGGCCGCAATTCAGTCTCTCAAAGATTCAGGATCACAGCTGTCCAGCAGTGTCACCGTCCTCTCCATCAGCATAACATCAGGAAATCGAGTTCGTCAAAGAAGAGCGAGTTTTTAGTTCAATTCCCTACCTACTTTTATAATGAAAATAATGTCAAAAAGTATCAAGATCGGGGTTTGGAAAGTCCTGATTGGTCGACTTGGGGTCACGGGGTAAAGTTCTCATGATGTCTATGTAATGAACTCATCGCACTTGCTGGTTCCGGTTTTTAAATTGTCCATTGTCTTTGCTGCTGGCAAAGTTCCCGGAGAGACCTTGAAGGAAACATGTTCTCCCGGGGTCAGGTCCAGGCCACTGCTGCTGGCGGTGACGCCTGCGCACTTCACCCAGAACCTCGTGTTGTCAGGGCAGTCACGTTCAACGTCTCGTTCAGCCATCTTGTCTAGGCCAAAATGGGCAACTTAAGCAAAAGAAACACAAAAACGTAATTAAAACATAGAAATGACTAATAAAATGTTAACCCCTCGTTAATACCCATATGTGTGTGTATTTATCTAGCAGAAAGCAACACTCAAAGCGGTTTATACTCACTTAATAAAGCAAAAATCACAAATACATCACCAAAGCCACATATATCATGCAATTTTCAAATTTTCTACTATTAGTATGCGTACACAAGTTAATTTACAATTAATATAGCCATGCAAAGTGCAATTCCCACGTGTAATTCTTTTGTTAATATGATTGATAACTATTTCACTGCAAACCAATTAATAAGATTAATATTAGTTAATTATTCAGATTAATATAAACATGCAGAATGGGGGGTATACAAAATTTTGAACTACCCGCTCCATCAGTGTAACCGGCTAAGACTGGTCATGTCACTCCCTTATTGCTGAGGAGACCTTGTCTAACTTCATCTGTAGTGTGTGGTAGAGTGCCTTTAAACACATTATGTTCTTGGTATGTTAGTTGTATATCTAGTGCTTCATAAGTGTAGTTATTAGAAAGTACAGCTATAATGTCAGTATGGTAAAGTCTTGTTCATGCATCTGCTGCTGGGATTGTAACCGATGAATAGACAAACTCCATTCTAAATGCTTAGTGGGCCCCCACCATGAAGGTAACATCCCCACCCGCAAGAGGCAGTTGAGTTTTTGAGTATCTGTATGTCAGAAGTTTACTGGTATGTTAATGGCTCTGTCTTCTTCATCAGCCATATTAGTATGTTGAATTCAGAGAGGGTGCCTGTGTGGGGTGATCATTTGAAAGGTTGAACAACAACATCCAATACATAGGAATGACCTATTAAGCTGAGGATGTTTTTTCCCTAACACCACAGATGTCTCCAGTTAAGAGATGAGTAGGCATATTTGGGTACATAAAAGAAAACTACTCAGGTGATTCATTAAATGAGAACACAAGCTGGAATCTTGGTAGCGCCATGTAATATTGCTTCTGCTTTCCCCATATAAACTGTGCGTTTGTTGGACAACATAAAGGTCAGAATTGTGCAAGACTAATTATGTGCTCACCCTCAGGATATGTTAGCCTTAGTCCTGCTAGCTCACAGTTTACTATCTGTACCCTAAACCTGACCTGGTAACAAATGGAATATGCAAATTTAGATCATGACAACCTTGACTCCCCAAGGAAATAGTGATAACAGATCTAGAACTTTTTCATTTGGCTACTAATGTATACAGAAAGAGATAAACAAAAATACTCAGCAATCCATTCCGATATTTAAATAAAGCATTGTGATTCTCATAGACATGTGCTGCAATAATAAGTAGAAAGAAACTGAATAATATGATCAGCATTACAAGAATGGTGAAAAAGATAAACAGTTCAACCATTGTGCTGTAACAGAGAATATATGTGTGCCTGTAAGTACTGTATTATATGTTACCCCTACCTTGCGTCACCTATCCTAGAATGTCTATGGTGCGTGAATCTACCAAATTCCTCTAAGGGGATTTAACTCCCCATTATTTATTTATTTATCTATATGTTTTATAGAGCGCAAACTTGAGCCGTTAGGGTATCAGAGCGCTTTACAGGGGAGCAAAGCAATATATAGACAGACTTAAAGATACATAAGGGAAAGAAGAGCACGTATTTACAGTTTACATAATCAGTTACTCAAGACGAGAAACAATATTTACAGATTACGTTTACAATTATTCATGCCAGGCCCCAAGGTTCTGAAGGTATGACAAGGTAGTTTGAAGGGAGGTAGTGGATGGCCATAGGTCGGGCCATAGCGGTGGTTAACGCAATAATTGTCAGAGAAAGTTGCCCATAAGGAAGGTTTTGGCATCCTTTTTGAAGCGAGTCAGAGAGGGGATTCTTCTGATGTCGGGTAGGAGAGAGTTCCATATTCTTGGAGCAGCCCCTGAGAGGGCCCGATTTTAAGTTTTTTTTTTCCGAAAGCGTTCAGGTTGGAGCAAAAGGTCTCTAGAAGATCGGGAATTTCTGATTCCTCCGGAGATCACAAGTTTCTGAGTCAGATAAGCAGGGGAGTTAGAGTATAAAGCTTTGTGTGTGATGCATGCTAGTTTGAGTTGTATTCTTGCCTCCAGGGGAAGCCAGTTGAGAGCTTTCAGGTGTGGGGAAATATGATCGTATTTTCTTGTGCCGGTAAGTAGTCTGGCGGCCGCATTGAGGCAGGCTTTAAGAGGTGCCAGGGAGATCTTAGGTAAACCCGAGAGGGTTGAGCAGCCGTATTCCAGTTTAGAGATGACAAGTGCTTGGACTGCCATTTTTAGGTCGGGAGCATCGAGGAAGGGTTTCAATTTCCTAAGGTAGCTCAGGTGGAATCTGGCTGTTTTGGCCATCAAGTTGATGTGGTCCTGCATGTTCAGGTTGCTGTCAAGGGTAATTCCCAGGGATTTAGCCGAGTTCACAATGGTCGGTGGGCAATTTAAGGCTGTGATAGCCTTAATCCATGAATGCATCTCGAGGTTGGTGTTGGGAGGGGAGATCAGGAGAAATTCAGTTTTCTTTGCATTAAGTTTAAGTTGATTGGATGCGAGCCATTGGACGGTGAGTTTCAGGGCTTCGCTCCGGAAGAGGTTTTGATGTAGATCTGGGTGTCATCTGCATACAATTGATAGGCGATGTTAGCTGCGCGTAATACTTTGGTAAGCGGTTCTAGGTAAAGGTTGAAAAGGGTGGGGGACAGGGTTGATCCTGTGAGTAGGTTTCATCAGGTTGCCTTTCTTGATGGAGAGCTTGCCAGCATGCCTTGCATGATGTAGACAGGGATCAGCTGGGCTGGAATTCTGGCATGCAGCGACTTCTCAGTTCCAGCAAAATGCTCCTCTAATAAAACAAAGTGATGCTGTTTATATAATAAAGATTACCCATTTCACAATGTCAACGTTCCAGTTGTGCCGCTATTGTTGATTCTATTGTGATTGTTCTGTCGACAAATGGACAATAATAACAACAGCATTTTATATAGTGAACTTAGCCATTGTACAGAATGTTCAAGGTATTCTGATAATATGCCTACGAAGTGGAAATGTAAGTAATGCAGCTTCGGAGAACATTATTCTGCAAAGACACGCAATGAAATGTGTGTCAAATATAATTGTGATTAAGAAAAGAATGCAACTTAAAAACTTGAGTATGTAAAATGGTGGTGTTCCAAGGCAACTTAAAAACATGAGTATGTAAAATGGCGGTGTTCCTACTTGGGCCTAATGTAACTACATGACAAAGGTGGCCTTGATTGCCTACATAAATATCTTTTTGAGCCTAATCGCTCTTGCAGCACATTGTTTAATGAAAGAGCGATGCACATGGGCTCGTAAATATGCCCCTAAGTTTGCTCTGTTGCATTGCACAAGGGGGAAAACCCAGCACAGAATCTGGCCAGCTGCTGCTGTCATCACCTGAACTGGCACGCCCAATAGGCTGCCTTGCACAATGCACCACGTCGCAATATGGCTCAAAGACGAGCGTGACCTCTGTAGCATGAGAGTTGCACTGTAAGAAAACACTCCAGGTACAATTTTCTATGGTTAGGCAAATTTAGGACACAGACACTGGATCTGTGGTGTACACTGCAGCACATATGCAGTGTACTGTTTTTTTAATAAACATATGTCCACTTGTTTATGCCTGCTCCTAGTAGGCATAATTGGTTGACTCAAACGCGGTCTAGCTATCTTAGCAGGACAGGCTTTGCATCAAAACCTATGTGTATTTGCACTGATCTGCCCTTATTAACGCCAAAGTAACGCTCACTTGATACTAAGTGATTGAAAGCAGTGCAAAGTGATTTTTGCACTTTGAATAAGCCACCTTTCTAATATACTATGCAAGACTTTGCATCATTTTGCACCAGCACAAAGCCTTAGTAAATCTGGACCTATATTTTACTACACAGAGTCATTTACTTATGACACCCACTCCAACATATGATTTGCATGCTTGATTTCAAAGCATTTAAGTTTGCATTTTCTACTTTAATGTTGATTGATGTAATAATTAATCGCTCCTATGCAGCCTTTAGCCAATGCATGCACTACCTGCCCAGTGCATCCTTGGTCAATGAATGACAATGGGGAGGACTTAAAAGGAACCATCTGTGATTGCAAAGGAGGCTTCCTTTTTTTAAAAGGTGGGCTATAGAGGAATCCCTCCTCTTAAAACACAAGATCTCCCTGCTTTTCTCTATTGCCAGCACACTGTAGGATGCAGTGAAACCAGTGGGTGCCATTAGTGTCCACTGATTTCACTTCCTGGTCAGTGTCGGTGGAGCCTAAGTCTCTCTCTAGTGGATCCCTGCTTGGGAATTACCCAAAGGAGGCATCCATTTCACTAGACACCAGGGATGCCTTTGGGGTGGGGGAGTGGTCCTCCGGGCTTTTGCTCACTCGCCTCCTGGGCACTAACCATCTTTCTGCTCCCCATATACGAAAGCCCAGTAGATACCAGGGAAGTTGCTTTATAAAAAAAGAAAGGGTGAGTGGCACACCCTGGCATATTACCATGCCCCCATTACAAAGTAGGGAATTAGGTCTTTCTACACACCTGTGTGGCAGATTGGTGTATTCCCTCAATTCCCCCCCTCGTGGATTAAAAAGTCTACTACCCACCAGGGAAGCAGTTTTTTTCTTTAAACTTGCGGTGAAGGCAACCCCATTTGACACAAGTCCATGCCCTCCCAATGGGGGCAATACAGTATGTCTGTCACGCCAGGGAGGCAAATCTGGGGGGTTGCCCATATTCTCCCTCCTTGGGGCTAGAAAGCTCACTATAGGCCAGGGATTTTAGGCCAAAATGTTTGGAAGGGGTTTGGGCAGCCTACCCTGGCATAGAGCCATGCCACTAACTCAAAAGGGGCAACTAA
This sequence comes from Triturus cristatus, assembly GCF_964204655.1. Taxonomy (NCBI): domain Eukaryota; kingdom Metazoa; phylum Chordata; class Amphibia; order Caudata; family Salamandridae; genus Triturus; species Triturus cristatus. The sequence goes on from NC_140582.1 coordinate 244,070,107, forward strand.
GTTTCTCTGCCCCTCCAGGTCACAATGGGGGTTTACCTAAACAATGCCCTAAGGGGGAAGAAAGCACACTAGCCCGTGGATTTTGAAATGCACAAAAAAGGGTGACAACCCACCAAGGCTTTGGACCATACCGCCTCCACAATAGGGGCTATAGAGTCTTTGGAACTTTGTCTCAATTAAGGGTTTGCCCATAATCTTGCCTCCTGGGGTAGTAGAAAGCCCAGTTGAAACAAGGGATTTTATAGTGGGGCAGAAATAGAGGGCTTGCCCAACTTTGCACCCTGTGCCCACTAGACACCAGGAATGTTAAAGTGACACCAAATAATTTTTACGGTGGCCCTCCTCAACTTTTTGCCATAGCCTCACTACAGAGAGAGCACTAGATTCGTTCTGACCCCTGGGCGGCAGATAGGTTTGCTCCAATTGGAGTTTTGCCCCTAAACTGTCCCTCAATGGGCAAAAACCCCACTAGGCACCAGTGAGAAATGGTCCAAAAAATGAGAGGGTGGGGAGAACACCTATCCAAGCACTGGGCTGTGCTCTCACCCCAGAACGAGCCCAACATTCTTACTCCCCTATATGCAGGTTGAGGAGGGATTTACCACAATTCTGCCCTAGGCCACCCAGGAGTGGTTTATTTTGCATGGATCATATGACGTCTCACCTGCAATGCCCAGCAAATTTTGCTAAAAATCATTTGTTTCCTCAATGTTCTGTGACCTAAACTTCTGGAATCTATGGAGATCCACAAATGTTCTACTACCTAGCATTTGCACACCTGTCCCAAAAAAAGAGTATCCCACTTGTACGGGTGGGCCCAGAGCCTGTGACAAAAAAGGCCCGAAAACGCAACATGGACAGACCAAATGTTCCACTTAAAATAGACCCATTTTTTGCAATGTTTGTAACTGTGAAGTCTTGGCGGGGGATCAGTGGTCACGCAGGGAAGCCTAACCAACTCATGCATTTTCGAAAGCTAGAGACCGTAGGGGTCCAGGATGTTATAGTTTTCATGGCTCCCCCACATTTATAGCCAACAATGCCCTTCAAACTTTAAACTTTTATAAAAACACCCATTTTCCTCACAATTATGTGAGAGGATGTTCCAGAATTCGTGGGGATCCACTAATGTTCTACCACCCAATGTTTACACACTTCTCCAGATGAAAGCGCTAACCTCCCGGCACTTAGATCTATTTTCTTAGTGAAGCTGTACCCTCATGTCCTAAATTGACCAGAAGATTCATTTTCTCTGAAGCATCAGCTAGTTCTGTTACATGAATTTTGCACCTGCACCTTTGGGAGCAATGAGTTAAATTTCACTGTACTTGTTCACTTTCAGTGTGTATTGTTTTAGCTTGTACTCTTGTCTTGTGATCTATTAATAGCTAGGAGTATTTTACCAATTTTCTGGGATTTTGAGTGATGTTTTTTAATGATTAGGTTAGTTTGTTGTTGCCTTAGTCAATTCTCACTTTTTAGATTTTGGATGTGAGTTCCTTCTGCTGCCATTGTTGTCCTGCCTTCTGCTGCCATTGTGGCAGCTAGGGGCCTAGTCATTCAGCAGCAGAGGAGGGGACTTTGAGTGAGCTAATGCTCATAAGGAAACCTGCAGTGTGGATGCACCTTCTCTAAAGCATCAGTTAGTTCTGTTGCTTCGTTTTTTACATGACATTTGCACCTACACTTTTGGGGGGAATTAGTTAAATTACTCGGTGCTCTGTACTCGATCAATTTCAGTGCGTATTCTTTTAGCTTGCAACGTTGACTTGTGGGATTTTAATTGCAGGGTGTATTTTTTAACAGTTTTCTGAGAGTTTTAAAAATGTGAGTTTTACAATGATTAGGGGGATTTTGTTGTTGCCTTTGTCACCTTTCCCTTTTGGGATTTTGGATGTGATTTCCTTCTGCTGCCATCTGGGTAGGACTGGTACTATGTGTCAATGATGAGGCAAACTCCAGGACCCTGCATTTGTTCAGCGACTTTATAGTTCTCTCCTTTTGATATTAGTAGAAGTAAACAATGACTTAGAGAGGTTTAATCATTGGCTCCATTTGGTCATCGATGAAAGATTACCTCCAATTATCGTTACATGCAAGAACCCCTTGTTTGCTCCCTCTTTGGCACAAAAACGTCTTAGCTGTAGGAAATTAGAGGCCTTCTATAAATTAGCCTTAAGAAAATACCATGAAGCTATCATAGAAGCAAACAGGCTGTTTTTTATTGCTAAGATTAAAGCGTTATCTTTCAAATCTCAAAATATTTCCTCCAGCCTAATGGCCGTTCTCCTGATCCCGAATCATTGCAGGAATTTCGACATTCATTTAGCTTAAGATCATGACTATCTGCTCTGGTTTCACTCCTTTTCTTAAACTGCTGGCAATGCATGGCAGAAATATATTGAAATGCCCTTTAGCAGCCTCTATCACAGAGTTTAGTGCCATCACTTTGGAGCAGTCTAAAAAGGCTATTATGCAATGTAAATCTGGATTGCCTTTGGACCCCTACCCCCTACAGGTCCAAAAGAAGGGTATTGAGATCACCAATCCAATTTTGAATAACTTACTTAATCTATCACTCCATGGTGCAAGGGTGCCTGAGTTGCATGCAGGATTGTTTTTGTGCAGGAAGGGACACCTTCCTGCAAGAAAACAATCCTGAAAGGCATATTCTTATTTCTAGGTGTGTAAAACAGTGCATCATACAGAGATCATGTGAAGTAGAGATATTTCTCTTTGTTATGTCTCATCTAAGAAGGTGCATCTTTTTGGCAAATTCCCAGGTCTACCTGTTCTGGTAAATCTGGGAATGCATCGAAAGCCAATGGGGTTGCATGATAACACCTATGCAACAACCATGAAACACCTTCCCAGGGCAGAGAAAGGCAATGCAGGGATTTGCACGTTGTTGCCTTACTCCAGATTTATGGAGCCACTTAGGGCAACACAAAGTAGCTTCATAAATCACAGGTAAGGTTTGTGTAGCTCTTGCACCACTTTGCGTGGTGCAAATGTAACTCAAACTGGCTCATAAATAGGTCCCCCAAAGCTCTTTTCTAAATACTTGCACCAGTAAAAATATTGGAAATGCTGGTTAATGCCCAAATGGTCAATTTCTTAAAATCAGATAACCTTCTTTACTGATTTCAAGCTGGTTTCAGATCTAGACACTCCATTGAGTCTGTACTCCTTGAAATAACTGAATCCCTTAAATTGATGTTAGATAGTGAAATAAAATGTTGTGCTGATACTTTTAGACATGTTGGCAGTCTTTGACACATTTTGACATTATATTTTCCTTCAACGTCTGGCAAAGATAGGGATTTGTGGTCGTGTTTTTGACCTGGCTTACATTTGTTTTAGAAAACCAACACCAAGTTATCATGTAGAGGCCTTTTATATCAAAGGAAAAATTTCTTATACATGGTATCCACCAAGGGCTCATCACTTAGCCCAACTTTATGCAATGTGTATATGTCCGCCCTTATTACTCTTATCAAATAATTTGGTAATCCTGCCATGTCTTACGTAGATGATGCACAATTGATTCTTACCCTTGATAAGAATTCCACTAGCTCTAAATGAAATTTTACAAACTGCCTTTCGGAATCTTTTAAGTCGATGAATGAAAAATTCCTATAGTGTAAGACCCAAAAAATGTAAAATAATTTTTGAGACGAACAACCCAACCCGTTCTCCATCTCGGATTGGTGGCCAGACGATCATGGTAGTACTCCCTTACCTACTAAGGTGGTGAAGAACTTGGGAGTCCAGTTTGCAAATGAGTTGGCTTTTTATCCTCATCTACCCTTTTCAGCAAGGAAGCTGATTGTTCATACAGTGATCATCTCAAGGTCAGTGGCTTTAAAAAACTTGAGAGGGACACCTACAAAGTAAACAGAGGGGGACTCCCTCCTAGGCCCATAACCTACCACTTTTGCTGAGGGGGCCCCCTGCACCGTGGATCATGCATGAGCTTACGTTACGCCACTGCTCAAGGCATAACTATTGCAATAGTCTCTACTTAGGTCTGCCTAATTATCTGATCGAGAAGGCAGAGGTAGTACTAAATGTGGCAGTGAGACTGGTACTTCAACTCTCTCTTCAGAGTTGCGGCAGATTCATTGCTTACCAGTTGGTAAACGGACATACAGGGCCTATTATCAAACTGGTCCCAAATGCCTCTCAGATTTTTTGGTTTCCTACCCGCCACTGAGAATGTGAGATCTACATGTAATAATCTTCTAACTATCCTGAAGATCTGGTTTAAAAAAGTGGGGGCAGATCTATATCTGTTCTCTTGGCAAAGCCATGAAACAATCTTCCGCTCGCTCTAAAGCAAACTGCCAGCCTTTACTACTTTCAGAAAGCTTCTGAAAACAAGGCTGTTCACTCAGTCTTAAGTGCTCATGTTTCTGAAGGGACGGGTTTCTTTTCTTTTGTTTCAGTGTTGTTAGCGCCAAGATGGTTGTCGAGTTTTTCAACTGCCAAGTTCATTCGAAATGCAACAAAACATTAAATGGAACAGCCATCAGCTACTCTTGCTTGCTAAGTTCATTGCTGTGCTCCTGCTGTAGTTTTTGGTGTGCTACATTTCTCATAATTATGCGAATGGGCCTAATTGTGTAAAGAGTAACGTAAAATGACTGAAATTACTCTATTATCCTGATGTAATACAAATTTTACCCAGTCCTAGCCACCACATGTGGAAACCTACCAAATGCAGACATTTTTTAAAGATAGAAAGCCCGGGCAGTTCCTATCCAAAATGCCCTGCAAACCTCAAACTTTCCCTAAAATCACACATTTTCATCACATTTCTGTGACAGAAACTTCTGAAGTCAGCATCTGTCTGCAGAATTGGCAATACCCAGTGTTCTCTCACTAGTCCCGAAACAATTGCAACCTAGCTTGCATGGCTGGGTCTAAAGCCCACAAATGGAAGAAATCAAACCATGGACAATATAATCTCCATTTGTCCCTGATTTGATCCATTCCTGACAGTATTAATTCAGATAGGTTTACACCAAGCCCGGAATGAATGTAATCCACATTGGAAATACTTTTTAAAAAAAAGATTAGCATATGGAAAACTAAAGTGATGATTTTTAGAAACAGAACAAATAAAACTTTACCTTGAAGTTGCATGGACTGGCATTAGAGAGAGCCTTTAGCTACTGTTACCTAGGAGTAACCTTTACTTATAACATGTCTTTTAAATTCCACGTTGACCACTTCTAACTCAAGCTTGAATGGTATCAGGTGCCCTATCTAAAGTTGATGCAGACTCAGGTTACTGATCTGTAGAAATGATGTTGAAAACATGATTTTAAATTTGTGAGCTTATTATTGTATGGCTGTGGACTATTGGAATTTAAATCAGTCTCAATTTCATCGGGTAGAGATGAAAAATTAGAAAAGTTGGTTATGTGTTTCTAAAGGGTCTCCATAATTTGAATTAAGACTTGAACTTGGTTTAATTAGTATATTGTTTAGATTCTATGCAGGAGTATTATTACACATGAACCGTATTTTTATGGAAAGATAAAATTCTCTAGGTTTTTTGATCAAGGAGCACCTTGAAAAACAGCATAAGGATTAGGAAGTAGGAATATTATGATAAATCTTATATACCTGGTTTAACAAGAATGGTGTTGACAACTACAGTTGAGTCTCCAGGGATGCATACAAATAATGAAAGACTTGTAAAAACTTGGATTTTTTAACGGATCTTGATTTCTAGGATGTTTGTAAAAAGAATAAGCAGAGAGTAAAGCAATAGTCCTTGGAAGACCACAACTGTATTTCTTGAATGTACATTGGAGGGGGAGCAAGCGCTGCAGTGAAGGCAGATGGCCAACAGCTAATAAACCTCCAACGCTCCGAGGAACAATTTTTTGGCACAAATTTCCCTATCATTAATAGAAATATGTCAGAAGCATTGGGGAACAGCACGGTGAGTTCACAGACTTAATTGCAGTCTGTATATCCTGTTTTTTGGGGGGTTGTTTTCACTGCTCCTGTTTTTGCTGTGGTTCTGGGTACCATTTTAGGTGCCCCATGATGTTTTTTTTTCTTCTCCTCAACACCAAGGTGTGTTTTTCACTGGGGCCTTCACTTCTAAGTGTTCATATGTACATATTTTCTTTTCTTTCATGATATATTACCTCTTTGAATGGAGGACCTTTTATTTATATGCCTCGGTGGTCTTTTTTGGTGATGCTGTTCTTTCCTAGTACCTCAAGCAACACCCTCTTATTCCATTTTTATCATTGGCCTGCATATTGGAAGCGAATTAAAGTCTCCTCACACAAGTGGTGGTGCCTTTGAAGGGGCTATTGCATCTTTTTTGCATTCACAATGGATGTGATGCAGCCTTCAAGGTACCCTGTGTCTTCTGCTCCCAAGACTAATTTCCGCTGGAATCGGGTTGAAGCACCAGCAAGTGAGTCAAGAAGGACCCATGCTTCCCTACTAAATCTCCTCTTCCTTTAACGCTGGAGGATAAAATGGATGAACTTAAACATATAAAACTATTGGTGATTGAAACAAATGCGGTTTTGCAAAGAATTGAGGAGAAATGGTCTCACCTCGATTCCAGACTCACAGAGGTGGAAAAGCGTGTTAGTGATGCCCAGGAAATTATCGCCAAAGTGGAAACCTTAACCAGAGAAGTAAGTGTGCTCAAACAACAGTCTGAGGATTAAAAAAATCAAAACAGGAGTAATAACCTCTACATTTATGGTATTCTGGAAGGTTCTGAAGGGCAAGATATGATTACATTTTTAAAAACTCATATTCCCAGAACTGTTGGCTTGCCTGAATTATCTGACCCCAATCTCCAAAGAGCTCACCTCATTGGTTAAGCACATACTTCTAGGTCTACCAGACCAAGAGGGACTATAGCCCTCTTCTTACAATACTCTGCCTTAATGAAAGCTTTGTCTGCTGTTAAACAACATAAACAAATGTTTTGCTCTGGGCACAAGGTCATCTTCAGTCAGGATGTTTCTTGAGCTATCACCACTCGAAGGAATTCATTTTTGGACTTGAGACCAGCGTTACGATCTAGGAACGCCCGCTATGGTCTGAGCGGACTGAGCTCCAGATAGCGCGGAATAGGGGAGGTCGGGATACGTTTTTTAAATGAGAAAACTGCTCGCTCTGCTTCTATTTTAATAATAGATATGGCCCGTTTCTTATTTTAGGCTGAAAGTTGATTTTACAAATTGAAAACGCTGTACTGTATTGCATATGTTTAACGCACTTTGCACTTCCAATTAACGATGCATTCTCACTCACTTCCGGGGAGCCACCACAGCTTCGCAGACTAGTGGTTGGCCCCCGGAAGAATACAAATCCGGATGCTTCGCCGGACGCGCAGCGGACTGAGATCCAGATAGCGCGGAATAGGGGAGGTCGGGATACGTTTTTTAAATGAGAAAACTGCTCGCTCCTCTTCTATTTTAATAATAGATATTGCCTGCTTCTTATTTTAGGCTGAAAGTTGATTTTACAAATTGAAAACGCTGTAATGTATTGCATCTGTTTACCGCACTTTGCACTTTCAATTAACGAGGCATTCTCACTCACTTCCGGTGAGCCACCACAGCTTCGTAGACTAGTGGTTGGCCCCCGGAAGAATACAAATCCGGATGCTTCGCCGGACGCGCAGCGGACTGAGCTCCAGATAGCGCGGAATAGGGGAGTTCGGGATACGTTTTTTTAAATGAGAAAACTGCTCGCTCTGCTTCTATATTAATAATAGATATTGCCCGCTTCTTATTTTACGTTGAAAGTTGATTTTACAAATTGAAAACGCTGTACTGTATTGCATCTGTTTACCGCACTTTGCACTTTCAATTAACGAGGCATTCTCACTCACTTCTGGTGAGCCACCACAGCTTTGCAGACTAGTGGTTGGCCCCCGGAAGAATACAAATCCGGATGCTTTGCCGGACGCGCAGTGGATGTGTGCAGTGGGCGCGCCGCGGGCGCGCCGGAGGCGCGCTCAAGGCAAGCCTGTCTGCACCCGTCCGCGTCCGGCATGCGGCCGAGGCAGAGAATGCTGTCGGATTCAGTCCAGGTATTCAATACACCGCCGAAGATTTGTTAAAATTAAATAATCATGGTGTGGAATGCTCTGTGCAATTTCATGTAGATGATATGAAGTGCCCGGTTTCCTGCTCTGTGTGCAGGACCCCCTTAGACATTTACGGTCGAGATGATAGATATTCTGTAACGGCAGCAAAAGAAAGGGAAACTTCCAGCTTATCCTTATATTGCGGCCTGATAAATGCAAGATCTTTGGCTAAACATGCTATTCATATTTATGACCTTCTTAATATGGAGGACTTAGACTGCCTATTCATCACGGAAACATGGATAAATGAGTGCTCTAATCCAGATATTGTACTAGCACTACCACAGGGCTATACCCTGACCAGACAGGATAGAGGCGAAAAAAGGGGAGGGGGTCTTGCAATCATATACAAGCAACAATTGAAATTAAAAAATACCAACTCCATTGCTTTTGATGGGGCAGAGAGCCTTCAGTTCTGCTTCCAATTAAACAGCAGCACTACGTTTGCAGGAGTTCTTATTTACAGACCCCCAGGCCCGTCGCAGAATTTTATAGATACACTAGGAGACAGTATTAGTCCCCTGGTGATCAGATATTCCAATTTCACAATTTTAGGTGATTTTAATATCCATTTAGACTCTCATGATAGTCCCAATACTAGACAGTTTTACGAGACTATTAGTACGGTAGGTTTAAAACAAATGATTGAGACCTCTACACATACCGCTGGGCATATCTTGGATGGTATCTGTACTAACATGACCAATCTCGTTGTAAAGCCTCCCATTACAATTACGTGGTCAGATCATAAATATATTAAATTTAAGATTATTCCTGATAAGTATCCAACAGTGATCCCCTGGAGCCCACAAGATTCTACGAAGATTCGGAAATGGAATAATATGCTCATGCACCCAGAGCTTTTAGCTAAGGCAGAGATAACTAAACCCATTCTTTCGGGTATTCCATCTATAGATAATGATAAGTTTAATGAATGGATGGTATCCCTGGCTGATAATTTAGCTCCACTTACTTATCCCGGAAAATTGCGGAGTAATAACAAAAAGCAAGCTCTATGGTTCACTCCCCGTTTAAAAGAATTGCAAATGATTTGTAGGAAACAAGATAGAATTTGGAGGCATAGCTATGAATTGACTGATCTTATGTCTTTTAAAGCCGCCCTTAAACAATATCACCACAATATCAAATTGGAAAAAGCTACTTTTTACTCCAACCAAATTAAGCTAGCAGGAAACAATCAAAAAACAATCTTTGATATTGTTAAAACATTTACGAAACCTAAGATATTGGTACAAGAAATGATACCATCACAAGTCCTATGTGGAAAAATCTCAGAATATTTTGAAGTAAAAATCATGGATTTGAGGGAAGATTTCCCGGTGACCACTCTTCCAATTAATGAATCTATACTCTCAGGGACCACCGGAGCATTTTCCAGCTTTCAAGAAGTTAGCTTGGAACAATCAAGACAGGTTATTCTCACCTGTAAATCTGGCTCCCCGTTTGATCCCTGTCCTCCCAAAGTCTTTCAGGCACTTGTAGACATCATTAATCCAGTTATCAATAAAATATTTAATTCGTCATTTGAGTCCGCTGGTGTCCCGGACATCTGAAATATTGCAGCAGTAAAACCTCTTCAAAAAAAGAAAATTGCGGACCCTACCACACTTTCCAACCTTAGACCAATCTCACTGCTGCCTTGGCTGAGTAAGTTGGCTGAAAAACTGGTGAATAAACAATTAAATGAGTTTTTATTGAAGGAAAACATCCTCCACCCAAAACAATCTGGTTTCAGACCTGGTCATTCAACAGAATCAGTGCTGCTCCATACATCAGAAACTTTAAAATTGGCTTTAGATCAAGGCAGGGACGCAGTACTGGTTCTGTTGGACTTATCTGCAGCGTTTGACACTATTTCTCACGCTGTCCTGCTAGATAGACTTGCTATTAATGACATTACCAACAAGGCACTAGCATGGTTTACGTCTTTTTAGAAAACAGACGTAGCATTGTTACCCTTGGCCATTACAAGTCAGCAGAAAAACAGATTTTGTCAGGGGTCCCCCAGGGTTCTTCCTTGAGCACAACACTTTTCAATTTAGATATGACCCCATTACATATGCAGATGATACACAGATCATCCTTACCTTAGACAAAAATTCCACCAGATCCGGGGAAAAATGCTATCACTGCCTAACGGCAGTTATGAATTGGATGAAATCTAATCATCTGAAATGTAATAGCCAAAAAAATGAGATTATGCTGTTTGGGAAAACTAACCTTTTTTCACCCAGTCAGTGGTGGCCTGAAAATATGGTCCCTCCACCGAACACTGCTGACACAGCTCGGAACCTAGGAATTTTATTTGATCATTCCTTATCATTTCACAGTCAAGCATTAGCCGTAGCAGGCATGTGCTTTTATACTATAAAAATTCTGAGAAAGTTCTTGGACCTATTACCTATTCATGCCAGGAAATCGGTTGCGGTAGCTCTACTGCTTTCACGCCTGGACTACTGTAGCAGCCCGTATGCGGGGGCAAATACATCTATTATTAAAAAGTTACAAGTGGTCCAGAACGCAGCAGCCAGGCTGGTGCTTAGGCTTCCTAGGGGAGCCTCCTCTTCAACAGCAGTTCAACAACTACACTGGCTGCCTATACATAAAAGAATTTTGTTCAAAATTTTAATTATCATCTATAAAGCTACTAAAGCATCAGGGCCAACATATCTTAGGACTAGAATTCGGCCTTATACCACACAGCGTTCTCTCCGATCATCCTCAGGACATTATCTGACAGTTCCCTGTTATCGACTGAAAACAAAAGGGGGAAAAACCATAGCGGTTTGGGGTACTAAAGCCTGGAACAGCTTGCCACTCCAGTTGAGACTGGTCCAATCAGAATGCCTTTTTAGAAAGCTATTAAAAATTGGATTTTTTCTGTTACTGATAGTACTGTGTTCTCCCTGTTATCAGGATAATCAATAGGGACTCACAGTCTATCCGCTTCCTTATCTCTTCCGTAACTGTTCTGTTTTCTGCTCATGGTCTGTTAGCGCCAAGATGCTCCTTGGAGTGAACATAGCGCTTTACAAATAAATGAATTCATTCATTCATTACCCAGTCTTGTTTTTTTAAGGTCACCGATAAAGACAAAACAACTACATTCAACAATCCATGAGACCTGAAGTAGTTCATATTTACCCATAAAGGTGAAGCTTTGGAACTCAGTAAGAGTTGACTTGTTCTGGTCTTTCCAGATATCCAAAACCTTGGATTGTTCTTTTCTTTTTTGCAGGTTTCACACTCTCCTCGTTATACTGGATTCTGGTGTTGTGTCTTAAATTGCCTTCATGTTCTCGTGTTTTATTAACAGTTCAGTGTTCAGTTTCTTGTTGGTAAGTGCACATGCTAGTGGTTAGTTTTTGCTTGTTTATATTTATTCTTCAATGTGTTTCCCCCGTGAATTATTGTATTAATTTTTCACCCTCAGGTGTTTTGTCTCTGGCTGCCTTCTATTTCTCGCTTCACCCCCTCCCTCATCAAGACTTTCTTCTCATTTTTCTATTGGTATTATGACTAAAGCTGTTTTTGTGTTATGTCATTTGTATTTCTTTATATCAAGGGGGAGCCCTCTTATCTCCCCACTCAATTCCATTTTCTCTCCTTTCTCTTCCTGTTTCATCCCTTTCCCCATTTTCTTTATTCTTTCCTTTACTTTAATGGAGGTATATTTCCACCAATTTTCATTCTATCACTTTACTTAAAATTTATATAGTCTATAGATCTTTTTTGTCCTTTTGTTGCCTATATGTTTCCTATGCCTCCTCAATGAATAATATACGCAATGTCTCTGAACGTGAAAGGACTAAGTAATCCTGTAAAAAGCAGAGGGTGCTTACTAATTTTTCAAAATGAAACTGCCAAATTGTTCATTTGGAAGAAACACAACTTAAAGATCAAGATATTGACTGTTTCTTCTTCGTTGGCTGGGACACGTATTTGGTTTTTCAGCAGTCAGTAACGAAAATGGTGTAGTAATACTGTTTCATAAATCTTTACATATTCAGATTTTAAGCGAAGCTAGGAATGAATAGGGTAGATGGATTATACTGACTATACAGATTAATGATACTCAGCTCTCCATATGTAATGATTATGATGCTACTGGTGTTGACCCACAATTTTGGGGGCCCTTTTTTTCTACTTTATCATTGTATCCACTAGATAACCTTATAGTTGGAGGTGATTGGAATCAACTAATAAACCCTTTTTTGGATCGTCGTTCCCAGACCATATATATCCCCAATAATATGCAGAAAACCTTTCAGAAGTCGATAACATCTAGTGGTTTACTAGATGCCTGGAGAGTTTCTCACCCTGACATTTTGGAATTCACTTTTTATTCTCCTGTGTATCATTCACATTGTACTATAAACGTTTTATTCCTCACGCAGCATGCTCTCCAGTTTATGTTGCATTCAGAGATAGGATCTATCCTTATAGGAGCCCATGCTCCTGTTATACTGGATTTAGATATTGCAACTAATACGCCTCCTTCTAAAAAGTGTCACTTCAATAATGTCCTGCTACAAGATAAGTCATTTATTGAACAATTTACACATTTTGTTAATTATGTTTTTCTATTAATGTATCTTCTGACTCACAAATGAATTTTATATGGGATGCTTTTGAGGCTGCAGCTAGAGACTTCATCATCAAGTATGTTGCAAATAAGACGAAAAAAGCTTTGAAGGAATCCTCAAATCTGCTTAAACAGAACATGAATATTTTTCCTCCAGCACACCACATACCTTATCCAGATTAATTCCGACTAAATTATATAATAAACAGACCTCTGACAGTGCCCTTCTCAAAAGTAATGCAAAATTTTATGGAGGTTGAAATAAGTCTGGCAAGCTACTGGTAAATGATCTCAAAGTAGAGAAGCAGAAATCTAGGATAACGGTCCTCGCTGACAACTGTGGGGCTAGACACACTAATTATTCTAATATGTTGGAGTGTTTTAGAGAATACTACACTAAGTTATATACCCCTGAGAACTCCCCCACTAAACAAGATATAGATAGTTTCTTTCATTCTATTCCTAAATCACCTGATCAAAAAGTGGATCTTTTCCGTTTGGGCACCACCATTTCTGAAAAAGAGATCAGAAAGGCTATCTCCACACTCCCAAATGATAAAGCTCAAAGTCCTGATGGATGTTCATTTGAATTTTATTCAACATTTTTGCATCTTTTCGTTCCTAAATTGTTGCTTCTTATGACTTTTTTTTTACCAAAGGCCAAGCAATAGGCACCTTCACTGAAGCTATGATATGCTTCCTCCCAAAAAAAGGCAAGGATTTATCTATATACAGCAATTCTAGGCCTATTTCTCTTATAAACACAGATTGCAAGATTTTTTTTAAGTACTGGATTTATGCCTTAATCACTTTACACCAGACTTAATTGGTAATCAACAGGCAGGGTTTGTGAAGAGAAGTCACATTTCTGATAATTCTAGAACTTTCCTCAATATCTTTTTCTTTTTTTTTTTTTAGGTTAAAAAGTTGCTTTATTCGATAAAAAAAATACCACAAAAGCATTCTACATCTGTACATACAAAACACAAAAACTATTTAAAAAAATTGATTATAGATTTAAAATTATTAGATAAATGTATCCATCTAGAAACATTGTGTCACAAAATAGGTAAAAATTCATAGGGATAAAACAGTAAAACAGAACATCCTGATAATTCCAATTTGGCAATATGGCAATATCACTCCAGAAAACTTTCCTTTAGTATTTTTTGGTGCTTATTCTATGCACGTCCTAAGAACTTTGCCACCCCACAGACCAGCGGTAGAGTGCCGTCTGTTCTTAAAATTCGGAGGGCAACTGAATGTTTTGTTGTGCCAAGGTTTCTGCAGATTGGTTTTAGCCATCTGGCCCTTGCCAGTTTGTATGCAGGGCAAGCATAAAGAAAATGGGCAGTGCTTTCCTCCGGGGCAGGGCAACATGGGCATGATTGTGGTGAAGGTTTTGATGGATTCCATTTGGCTGTAAATGAGTTTAAGGGTAGGGACCCTAACCTAAATTGGATATACAGAGTTCTATCTCTTGGGACTTGAATAAAGTCCATGTATAGTTCGAGACAACTGTATTGTTTATATGAGAAGAACTCCACAGTTAGTTTTCCCAAATGAGGAGATCTTAACTCCTGATCACCTACCAAGTTCCAGTAGAGTAATTTGAGCTCCTCTTTTGCCGGAGGAATCTGGCTTGCCCATGCCCCGGACAGCCCAAGATCACTTAATAATTTCTTAAGGTTCACCAGCCATTTAACTTTGTTGCCTAGGTCCAGTGTAAGGACCTCTGAAAGTGCTGCTGCATACCCAGAGAGCTCCTGCGTCCGCCGTAGGCGTGCCCAAAAGAACAAGGGACGGAACCTGGCAATGTCACTAAAGGGACGCCTACCCATATCACATAAAATTGGTCTCAGGGGAGTACTGATAGGAAGTGAAACTAGCTCTGTAAGGAATTTATGTTCGGACTTGGAGATGTCGTCGATGTTGTCAAACCCCCAGAGCTCGGCTTCATATAGGGCCGAGCTCACTGCTTTACTCTCGTAGACCGCGAGAGCAGGAGCGACCGGTTTGCTTGATGATAAACTTTGTGTTTTCCTGATGGCTCCTGCTACTCGCTTATGGTTTAATAACATTTTATCCAGATGGAATCTCCAATTCATCTTGTCAGAGAGTCTAACCCCCAAATAATCAAAGGTTTTGACTCTCTCTAACTGGGTTCCATCAAGGGTAAGGCTAGTTCTAAACTGTTTATAAGAGTTAAAAGCCATGAACTTCGTTTTCTCAGTATTTATCTTAAGGCCACGAATTGTGCAGAAAAGATGGAATCTGTCTAGCAGCTTCTGTAAACCAGCTGGAGTTTTGGAGATGAGCAATGTATCATCGGCAAAGAGGAGGGTCGCGATTTTATCACCAGCCAGAATGGTTGCATCGGCAGGATCTTTCCCCCCAAAATCAACCACCCCATTCACATACAATGAGAATAGGGTGGGAGCCAAGACGCACCCCTGGCGGACCCCCCTGCTGACCATGTTCCTGTCAGCAACTTGGCCCTGGGAACCCCATCTTACACAAGCATAATTATCCTCGTGTAAGCGAATCAATAAATTTAAGATTTGTGATGGGATGCCCATTTCTGCTAGAACTGACCACAATATCCCCCTAGGTACCAAGTCAAACGCGGTCTTAAGATCAATAAAGGCAAGGTAAAGGCTGCCCCTACCAATCACTACCACTTTCCAATAGAGGAGGAGCAGCCTAAAGACCTGATCGATAATCCCGATATTCCTTCTAAACCCCGCTTGATATTGAGAGATGATACTGCCATCGTCAATCCAGTCCTGAATCCTGTGTAGGAGAACCCTGCCAACCACCTTCTGGATGACATCTATCAGGCTTATGGGACTGTAGTTGGCGGGGTCCTCCTTGTCCCCCTTTTCGTACATTGAGACTACTTCGGCTCCTTTCCAGGAGTCTGGGACTGGTACGCCCTTAGCAATTAAGTTAATCAAAAGCAAAATATAGTTGGCCCATCTGGCTGGTTCTAATCGGAGTAGGTCTCCCGGAATACCATCCGGTCCTGCTGCTTTAGCAGGAACGATGCGAATAATTGCATCTACAATTTCTGTGGTGTTAAAAGATATAACTTTGTCAACAGAATGTAGGTAATGGTCCTGTTCTGCAAGCTGCTGGTTATCCAAGGAATCCTGTCGTGAATATAATTTAGAGAAGTGGGCGTGCCATTCTAAATTAGTGATACGGTTAGGGATTGGGACAGTACTTTTGGAATCAGCAGCTTTAATCAAATTCCAAAAGACTGTAGATTCCCTTGGGTTGCAAGCATCTTTAAGTGCCTGCCAGTAAGATTCCTCCCAATCACGTTTAGCATTTTTGGTGGCAGCGTTGTATTTTTTCCTAGGTTCTCTAATTTTGGAAGAAATTTTCCTTTTAAGGGCAAGAGATAAGGCTTTTCTCTTTATGCTGCAACCCTTAGTAAACCAGGAGTTGGACCCTTTTTTGTTTCTATTCCTCTGATTAGAAAATTGCCTAATCTGAAAGTGAGAACTCATCTGACTGATAGTTGCTTCATAAATAGAAGTTGCCTTAGATATTGCTAGTGAATTTATATCAATATCATCAATATGGCCTGTAAGCTCACAACTCCTATAGCAGCTCTAAAACTTGATGTGGAAAAGCATTCAATCGTGTCAACTGGGACTTCATGTGTGGTGCATTGAAATGGCATGGTTTTAGCCCCCACATCTTTAATTGTATTTGTTTACTATACGCTGCCTTTCCACCTCTATAGTAGTTAATGGCACACAGTCACAGTATTTTCCCTAACATAGAGGCAGTAGGCAAGTTTGCCCATGATCCCCTCTAATATTTAATTTATCCTTGGAACCTTTTTTAGAAAAGAAATCTGTAAATCCCGTCTCTTTTGTGGTTTCAAACATAAGGACATGGAGATTAAATTTACAGCTTATGAGGATGATATTTTGCTTTTTATTTCTGACCCTTAAACTACAACTAGTACATTTTTCAGCCTATTAAATGAATATTTATCTGTATCTGGTTATAAACTTAACAAAAACAAATTGGAAGCTCTGCCCCTGAATAAGTACTGATTTCTAATGCAAGCCCATCTGCGCCTGTCCGTGCCTGGACGTCCCCAGACGCCAGACATGCTGCCGGTTCTGCCAGAGGTAAGCTCATTTACTACTGTGGCGATCTTCTGGCCATTAGAAATCTGGTGAGCCTTTGCAGTCACCCTCCATGCAATTTGCCTGAGGCCCCGTTCTGCTGGAAAAGCCGCAGCTTTAAATCCTGGGCGATCATATCGCCTCCCATTTCCCCTTCCCCTTCCAGGCATAGTATCAAACTCCTTAGCCTTAATTGTCGCTCCTTAGCGAAGCACTTTTCTGATGTCTACGATCTGCTGCAGGGTGAATCTCCCGACATTCTTTTTCTAACAGAGACTTGGCTTTCAGCTGACGTGGTGGCTGAGCCAGGCTTGGCGCTTCCCCAGGGCTTCAGCATTGTAACTCTTATTAGAAAGTCGAGAGGGGGCAGTATCGCAGTTGTTTTTAAATCCTGCTATACATGCATCTTTGCCAAAGAGACTTTGGTCGGCTGTGAGTGTGCGCTTTTTGGGATTTCTTTTAACGCTAGCTACACTCTGTCCGGGTTATTGGTTTACCGCCCTCCGGGACCATCTAAAGAGTTTTGTGCACCACTCATCGATACAGTTAGTTCCTTGGTAATGATAGCGGCCAACTTCAGCATTATTGGTGACTTGAACCTGCATCTAGACAGCCCTCATGCCTCGGAAATGGGCAATTTTTTAGCAGACCTTGCGGCTTGTCATTTGACTCAATTGGTCCTAGGTCACACCCACTCTGCCGGCCATCTGCTTGACCCAGTTTTCTCTAAACTCCCCTCCCTCACAGTTAACACTCCTATCCCGGTGTGCTGGTCCGACCGTTATCTGATACCAATGACACTGTCGGGGTAGAGCCCTCTTGGAGAGTGTTTCAGAAGCGTTCTTTTAAGCGCCCCTGGCACAAATAAAAAATTGACCAATTTCATGCCCTCCTCTCTATGAATACCCTCAGCATGCTGGATGACCCGGATGCTGCAGACAAAGCTCTATCTGACTTGATCCTCCGGCCTCTGAACACACTTATCCCTGCTAAAGTGGTCTAAGAGCCCCAACACTAAAGCTTGCTACTATGCGTAAAACATGCAAAAGGTTGGAGCGGGCACGGAGACAGGATTACGATCCGATCTTGAAAGGGTGCTATCATGTAGCAATCAAGAATTATCACAGGGCTATCCAGACAGAATGGGCAGCTTACTTTGCAGACGAAATCAGGAGCAGTAGTAACCCCGTTAAAGTATTTTTTCCATACTTAAAGATCTTAAATTGTGGGGAGTATTGACAGCGGCTTTGATATCGTCGTATGAGCAATGTGAGGTTCTCGCCACCTTCTAAGGTAGAGAACATCTATAAGACCTTTCCTTGATCTGTAATGTGTCCAGGTTCTGTTCTCAGACCCCTTCCTACTCGCACTCTCGCTGCCTTCCCGTCAATTTCCCAGGAAGAGCTGCGCATGCTATGTAGCATGGTTAAATCGGTCTCTCCTGCTGACCCCCTTAGGCCTGAGCAATTTATGAACTCTCTACCTGTGCTCCTCACACCTCTGGGTCAGGGGATCAACATGTCCCTGTCCATGGCAGTCGTCCCTAGGACTTAGAAGCAAGCTAGAGTGGTCCCCCTGCTAAACAAAACCACCTTGGACACAGCTGATCAAGAGAACTTCTGCCCCATATCTCTCCTGCCGTGGGTATCCAAGATCTCTGAGGCCTACATTAATTCCATCTTGACAGGATTTTTGGAAAATAACAACATACTAGACCCCTCTCAGAATGGCTTTCTCCCAGGTCACAGCACGGAGTCTGCTCTCCTAGCTGTGACTGAACATCTGAGTATAGCACTAAATGCGGGACGCACGTCGGCAATGATTGTATCAGATCTCAGTGCCACATTTGACATGGTCTCCCACCAAATACTGCTGCAATGGTTGGAGGAGGCGGGCATTGTGGGCTCTGCCCTGGATTGGTTTGCCTCTTTTCTTTCCGAGAGGTCCTTCCAGGTGACGGCCCCCTCTTTTGCCTCCCTGATCCATACTATTAAACAAGGGATGCCACAGGGCTCAGCACTGAGCCCAACACTATTCAACCTGCATGTCCAAACATTAGCAGCTGTGGCCAGGAGCAGAGGGCTTACAGTTGTATCATATGGTGATGATATAATGGGAAAGAAGAAGGTAACATTAACCACAGTGTGCATCAATTAACAATGACATGTCAACTCTAGATAGTCAAACGGCACTGCATTGTCTAAACTAGAAATACAATCATAGATATGAATGAACAATGACAATTTTCTTTGTGTCTGGGTTCCGCAGCAACCACAGCACCGAAACTGCCCTCATCGCCGCCACCGATGACATCAGGGCCCTGCTAGACAATGGAGAAACCGCGGCCCTCATCCTCCTGGACCTGTCAGCTGCCTTCGACACGGTCTGCCACCGCTCACTACATACTCGCCTCCACGACACCGGGATCCAAGAGAAGGTTCTGGACTGGACCACCTCCTTCCTCTTCGGCAGAACACAGAGCGTCCGCCTCCCCCACTTCCACTCCGTAGCCACCGAGATCAACTGCGGTGTACCCCAGGGTCATCCTTCAGCCCAACGCTATTTAACATCTACATAGCACCGCTCGCCCACGTCGGCCAACTGCACGACCTCAACATCATCTCCTAATCCGATGACACCCAGCTGATCCTCTCCCTCTCCAAGGACCCCCACACCGCCAAAACCAACCTCCATGAAGGAATGAAAGCCGTCGGCAAGTGGATGAAGAACAGCCGACTGAAGCTGAACTTGGACAAGACGGAAGACCTCATCCTCGGATCCAACCCCTCGGCCTGGGATGACTCCTGGTGGCCGACCGCACTGGGAACAGCCCCAACACCCACTGACCATGCACGCAACCTAGGGGTCATCCTCGACTCTACCCGCTCCATGACGAAGCAGGTCAACGCCGTCTCTTCCTCCTGCTTCAACACCCTCCGCATGCTCCTCAAGATCTACAAGTGGATCCCCACCGAAACGAGAAGAACGGTCACCCAGGCCCTCGTCAGCAGCAGGTTGGACTATGGAAACGCCCTCTACGCAGGAGCCTCGGCCAAACTCCTGAAACAACTTCAACGCATTCAGAACGCCTCTGCACGCCTGATCCTTGACATCCCGTGCCGCAGCCACATCACACCCCACCTGAGAGACCTGCACTTGCTCCCCGTCAACAAGAGGATAACCTTGACGCTCCTCACCCACGCACACAAGGCACTCCACAACACCGGACCAGCGTACCTCAACAGACGACTCAACTTCTACACCCCCACACACCAGCTTCGCTCTGCCGACCTCGCCCTCGCCACAGTCCCCCGCATCTGAAGAGTGAACTCCGGCGGCAGATCGTTCTCCCACCAAGACCTGGAACACCCACCCCATCCACCTACGGCAGACCCGAAGACTTGCTGACCTTCAGAAGACTCCTCAAGACCTGGCTTCTTGAGCAGGAGCAGCATTCCCCCCCCCAGCGCCTTGAGACCCTCACGGGTAAGTAGTGCGCTCTACAAATGCTATGATTGATTGATTGATCCAACCAGCATTGTTTCAGAAATGGACCGCTCGACAAGGAGTCAGAGGTCCCACTTCCCTAATAATGATCCAACCGCCTTCATGACGGTCGGAAAGAATATATTTAATAATATAATATAGACATTTAATATTGCACACGAATCACTCCCGAAGGAGTATCTTGGCACTGCACTACCGAGCAGGAGGAACTTCCTAAAACAGCCAGATCTTCAAAGCCTTCTTAAAAGCGATAGTGTCTGAGCATAAGCGAAGATTAGTGGTCCTAGAGTGGCTTGTGATGCGGACCACAGCACAAACTACAATAGGAAAGATACACTTTTCAAAGACCATGTGGTGCCTGACACAGGATGCAGGGATGTTTAGGGGTGCACTAAGCCACTTGTCGTACCTCACTAGCAGATTTCGGGCAGACTGCCACTGATGAGCTATCAGAGGGCCTTCTGCCCAATTTCGGAATAACTGTGCTCTGAAAGTGCCGCAACGTGGCGCAGCCAAAGGGCTTGTGGTGCCGCGCTGCAGCACTTTCCTGTACATCTGCCCCCCTGTACTTTTTCCGTTAACCTACTAATATTCCAGCTGGAAAGTCTCTATCGCCATCTGTGTCTGAGTCAGTGAGCTTTGTCTAATCTGTCACATAGCTCCACAGCCTATCGATTCACAAGCTGAGACCTCTGCAGCTTTTCGGGGCATATCTACAAGGCGGCGATATAAAATTATCGCCGCTTTTGCGGCCGTTTTCGGCCGAAAAAAGGTGATAATTTTATCGCTATATCAGCAAGGTCACGCTATCGCGTGAAACCTTGCCTTAGCGCCTGAATTCCTAACGCTCATCTTTGTATCTCTAATGAGATGCAAAGTGGGCGTTCCTCCCCAGGATAACGGGAGAAATGTCGCTAAGGGACATTTCTCCTATTAGCAGCATAGCGACAAGAAAAGTAGCGATAACCTCTGTTATCGCTACTTTCCTTACGCCTGCTTTGAAACTGACTTAGCCATGATATCCTATGTAAGGTGGATATCATGGCTAAGTATGTGAGGCCCTATCAGCAAGCTATCGCCAAACTTCATGGGATTATCGCTGGGTTTAAAGCGATAATCTCACGTTTGGCAGTTAGCGCTAGGATTTTATATCGTTTTTGAGATAAGCGTTGCTAATAGCATGCTATCTCAGCGATAAAAATCCAAGCTAGCCGGCAATAATTATCCTAGCGCTAAGTGTGCTTAGCGATAATTATCGCCGGTTGTAGCTGATATGCCCCTTAGTTTTCCTAAATATTTCCACACTATCACAATGGAGTGGTATCTTAGTCATAAAAGGCCACTGAAGATATATCGGGAAAGACCTAAAAATTAAGGGGCATATTATCAAGACGCGGCGATAATGGGTTTGAGAATTCCAATAGAAGCCCAGGTTCACACCGGAACATGGGCTTCTATTGGAATTCTCTGCGGCATATTATCAAGCCCATTATCGCCGCTTTAACTGCAGTTTTCTGCCACTAAAGCGGCGATGATTTTAACGCCGTGCTTGATAATATGCCCCTAAATTTGATGAAACGTAAAAGTGAGGAAAGATGCTAAAAACATGTTAAACTGTGATAAGTCACATCTTAAAATTGCATACCCAAATAATTTGGGGGCATATTATCAAGCATGGCGTTAAAATTATCGCCGCTTTAGCAGCAAAAAACTGTCGTTAAAGCGGCGATAATGAGCTTGATAATATGCCGCAGAGAATTCCCATAGAAGCCCATGTTGACACCAGAACATGGGCTTCTACGGGAATTCTCAAGGGCATATTATCAAGCCCATTATTGCCGCTTTAGCGGCAGTTTTCTGCTGCTAAAGCGGAAACTATCTGAAGCACTCATCAATGAGTACTGCATATAGTTTCCGTGTAGTCGTTTCTAAATTGTGCTGAATATTTATTCAAATACACATGACCCACTATGCAGGTCACGTGGATAGATCTTTTCTGAGAGGAAGCTTACAGGAAATTCAAGTGAGAGCGTCGTGTGGCACAACATATGAAATGAATAAGGAGGACTGTTAACAAATTTTGTATATCTGCTTGCCATTACACTGACTTTCTCGATTGTGTGCATTTAGAACCAACTTTTGGATTTGCTATTGTGAAAAAATAACAGAATTGCAGCTCTGAAGAAGTCTTGGGGTACTCCCTCTAAGATAAAACACGTGTTGGCTACAGAAACAAGAAAACAGTCCAACAGGAGATGAAAAGAATGAAGAAAAGGAAGAATTCCCAAGCACAGGCATATATTACTTGGTCCAATGTGCATTAATTGACTGTTTATTCAATTTGTACACTCTAGTTAGCGAGTGCTAGAGACTTCTGTGGTCATTGTTCAATTACATTTGGGGGAGTAGGGTGAATTACTTGATCCTCTTTAAGCAACGCATGCAAGGAGTTTTAATTATTACGGTGTAAATATTCCTAGTGGATTTGTTTCTTGGCATTTTCGCCCGTCAAATCACCCATTTATATCACCTTCTGGAAGGACCTCCAGAAGTGTGGGAAACATTTTGGAAAAGGCTCCAGAAGGTGACTGACCCGACCGCCAGAGCCAAGTGGGCCACCTTCAAGCGTGACCCAGCCCAGATTTCAGGTTCATCCCGCTCCAGAGGTCCAACTTCCAGAGTTTAACTGGTAGAGCCCTGAAAGGTAAGAGGAAGAACCCTCACTGATCTGGACTGGTGGAGAACAGCGAGTGCCCTTGGCAGAAAAAGCTCCAAAAATGTTTCTAAGTGTGAAGGCAACATTTTGACCGAGGTCTCCTGCGTGCGGTATCCGAGCAGGGCTCCATCGCGTCTAGCCTCAAACTTTTACTTTGTCCCGGTCAAGCACGACCAGATGTCCAGAAGTGGCGCTAGTGGTTGCTAAGCACTAAAAAGTGTTTATTCTTTAAAAATTGATATCTCAAATTCCCTACGCTGGATTTTGGCCGTTTATGTGTCATTTCAAAGATATAAGTATTTCTATTATTATAAATTGGTGTGGGATTTGTATTGTGAGTTGTGCCTTACTTATTTACTGTATTGTTGGTTTTAAATGCTTTACATGCCTGTCCCCTAAGTTAAGCCTTATTGCTCGGTGTCAGCTACCAAGGGTTGAGCAAAGGACTAATTTATAGAGACCCTATTTTGGATCAAGTACCATGTCTGTGGCTTTGTTTCTGGTGTTAGGTGCCTACCTACCACTCCCAATAAACCACTTTCTAACATACAGTGTTAAGCACTTCACAAAACGATGGTCACTGAGTGCTACAAATAGCTACAGCTAAGGGCTCAATGTACAAAGGGAAACCTCTTGCTGAGAATATAAATCTTACATTAAGTCAATCAACATTCCATGAAAGTCATAACAGGTTAAGGTATTCCAATTAAATTCACAGCATCTGGCACAATTAATGGCATTGGCCATGTTAGGTGCCTTGATCTAATAAATACTTACTTTAAAATCTGTAAATAAATTTTGTCGCAGGACCTCGTGGCCTTGACAATGCTTGGTCTAGGTAATAATGACTTTAAGTCTTTTTGAAATGGGCTGCCACCAGCTTAGGCAGCAACAAAGTAATCACATTATTTAGAGTTAGGCGGACAGGGTTATCCTTCAAAACATGGCAGATGTCCTGTCCATTGAATTTAGAGTGAAATTGACTGTAATGCACTTGTAATATGGTATACGCATCATTCACCAAGTTAGCCCTGCCCTCTAAAAAATAAATAAGTCCCTTATGCTTCTAGCTAATATTGCAGTAGAGTTTTTATAATCAGAATTAAAATAAAAAATTGTGTGGTAGTACATGCAATGCACCGGATTTAAGAATAGGATAATAGCGGAAGGTTCCATGAGTTGGAGCCTTCCTATTACCCGTACATATTGAAACTTTAATACCAAAATTGGAGGTATTGCCACTATAAACAGTTTGTGAAATTCAATGCTTAGCTGGTCTTGGCCCCTTGGTTTGTTAATCAAGCGGTTTTTAATGACTTCAATGAAATAATGTAATGCTACTCCATTACCCTATTCTTCAGTTAATGTTTTATGAGGAGTCATACTAAAGATATTAAGTTAGGGAACTGAATCCTGTTAATCCGATGATCTTCAAAACAGAGATCCATGCTAAATTCTGAAAATATTTGTCGAATTCCATCATGACTTGTTTCAACTGTACCTGTCTGTGAGTCCATTAAGGTTATCATTTACCTTTCCGGCTTTATTAGAGAGCAGTAACTTTGCTTACCTTGTTGTCACATGTAGTCCCCTACCTCCATTTCAGTTTGTAGCTTTATTTCTGCTCAGCATAGAGTTCCTTCTGATGGAATATTGGATTTTCTTTGCTATTATCTATTTGAGTGCATGGGTTTGTGACTGACATTCAGAGAGTTTATCTTTGAGTTGTATAGTTCTACATCACACCCAGCTGGCACGCTGTTCACTAAAACAGCTTTGGTTGTATCCTAGACTTTTGAAAGGGGTGAAGTATTTTCCTTTTAACTCATATTATTACATTAGCATTTCCCTGATGTGAGTTTGAAATTCAGATCGTGATAACACACCATTATCCAAAGTCTATTCTGTGTTGATGTGAAAAATTTGAATAGATATCGTAATATGAGCATGATCATTAATGTGATGCCAGTCGATTCAGGTTCTGCTTGACTTAATCAGTTTTTCCTCATTCAAGCAGTGCTCAATTTGGTGATTTAAAAAGAAGTTGTAATCTAAAGAAACAATTTGGTATATTAAACAGATATTTTTGTGCCCAAAAACCATAAAAAGGTGCATCAGAATGTAGCATTTATTCCAAAGGCAATTGGTGTGCTATTTTTTGGCTATTTTATTGAGACAATGTTAAAGACTCTCAAATAAATATAGGGAATCCTGTAATATTTTCTAAAAAATACCTTGCGTTGCAACACAGAGAACAGTACAACATGGTAAAGGAATTAGTGCAATTTACAGGGTTTGCAAGCAAAGATGGAGTTAAAAGTATGGCTTTATTCATGTAGGATATTGATAAATTCTTGTCTTTGTGAATTCTAAAACCAATTGGCATTTACTTTGGTGTTGGTACTTCATTTGAGATGACTAATTCAAGATTGAGTATTTCATTACCTTAATTCAACAGTTCAAATGAAGCATCCAGTCCATTGTATCCCATGCTTTTTTCCTTCCTGGTTATCACCTATGATAAGAGAAGCTACAAGCTGACTCCTGTTCAGTAGGTAAAATAGAAGGCAGTGGATTACAACCTTTGAAGACCCTAAAAGCATGTCCTTTGTGAATAAGGTGTCTGCGTCCACATTGTGCTTCAATTTAATAGGATTCTATGAAGAAAGGACACCTCTCAAACAAGCTGCGGGGACTTCCACAAATTCAATGGTATCATGAACAACTTGCCAAAGAAACTGCTTCTGTCAGTATTCATTGGTAAGGTGTCACCTGGGTCCACATGCCCCTGGAGTCACACGTTATGGAACCTATTGACATGTGTTGGGTACAGCTAACAGGGAGTTAATAGGGTACACAAATCCCCCTACACCAGTGAACTGCTGGCACGTATTTCATTCTGAACTTAAATTTGAAATAAAGGCAAGTGAAGCAGGACAATTAAGCATATGAATAAACCATTGCTGGATATATGAATGCAACATTTGTATGTTACTATATCCTCTGCCATACATCATACACCACTACCATCCCTTTAATTCATAATCTGACATTGCATCAACTCAAACGGGAATCCCATTAAGCCCCTCTTTTTACAGTTTAGCTTTAGCTGTCTGTCACAGACAGCATTGACACAAATACTTTAACATACACTTAGGGATATATTCACAAGAACATGTGATAACTACTGCAAGAGTAGCGTAACACAACTTTCAATATCGCAGCCCCTCGCGGGAAAATAACCTTGCGATAGCCACCATATAACGGGCCAAATGTCAGCGTCAAAATCAACACCACAACGCAAAAATGCGAAACGCGAATGCGAAAAATCATGCAATGAGGCCAATCGCAGTACACAGATCAGCGAAGACCAGCCACAGGCCTGCAAATCCCACGCGTCTGGCTGGAAAAAGCACCATAAAAGCAAGGAAAAAAAATAAAAAATTATTCAAACTGCATAGCAACATGGATGCACCCGGACCGAGTGCAGAGGACAAGCCGAACACCACAAGCCCCATGGAGGAACAGCCAGGAACCCCGCGTCTGGGGAAGTGCAAGGACAAGACGGAGAGGAAGATGGGTTTCACTCCGAAGGAAGCCCGGATCCTCGTCACGAGGTGACCGAACACCATCAACAACTGTTCGGCACCTCCACTGCGGTGCTGGCAACAGAAACCAAAATATGGCAGGCCATCGTTACCAACGTCAATGCAGTCGGAGTGTCGAGGAGGTCACTGGAGGAGGTCAAGAGGAGCTGGCATGATCTGAAAAGGCAGACCAAACATAAGCTCGTCGTCAACAGGGAGGCAGCAACGGAGACTGGAGGTGGGCCTCCTGCGACACAGGAGGAGCTGGATGAGATGGAGAAAATGGTGGCCACAGTCAGCAGTGAGGAGACAGTGGCAGGATTGGGGGGCCTGGTCACAGCACGATATGACCTGACCCAACAGCAACAGGGTGAGTAATGACCGTGGACGGGGGGAGATGGGCACAATGGCACACATGCACTAGTATCCATAGCACACTGCACACCCACAATGACCGTGGAACATGTCCCTGATTGCCTTGGCACACTGCAGCACACATAGAAACGCCAAGTAGGCCCCTATCCACAATGTGCACAGAGGCCCCCCCTATCACCAATATCACAACCGACCCATGCACATGTGCTGAATCCAGCAAAGCAGCGGCTCTGTGACCCACACTGACTATGCTAGTAACACTGCATGTCCAATAGCAAGGCAGAAGCCCCAAACAATTACATTGCCCACGAATCGACATGGATGTAGCCCAGTGCGGATCACCGTAAAGGAGCAGGTCACACTCTGACATGTCCACATGCACCACAACCCATGCCATACAATACACGCAGCAGACGAACAATGCACCAGGCCACAACATCTGTCCGAGAGCACATATGACCCAAGTCAAAAGCAAATCAGGCCCCGAAAAGCACACAATTCAAAGGCACTCCGCCTCAAAGGGAGAAGGCCACACGAAATCAGAGCTGCAGGGGCAACTCCCCCACAATGCAGCACACACACATAGCAATCACAGGACATCAGCAACGACGGCAATGTGGTACAATGTGCAACACCAGCACCACAGGACAGAGGTCACAACAGGTTCCGCCTGTGCGTAGAACCTGTCCACTCACATCTGGCATTGCCTGACACAGTGGGATGATAATGAACGGGTACTATCACACATCCGTCATGTATTCAGAAAACACACTGACTGCCATCAAATAGCCAGCTCCCCCAAAACAGTCACAATGTAAATTGCCATGCAGTCTGAATGTAAACATCTGCAAATCAACAACATACATGTGAAACTCTGTTAACCTGCATCTCCCCTTAACATTTCAGAGGGACAATCAGCACGTACTGCATAGCAGACCACAAACCCCATCATTGATGATGTAGGGGACAACCTGCACATATGTCAAGATACCCTCCGGATACTGGACAGCCTCTGCACCCCACCCTCAGGAGCAGGGCAGGCCAGCTGCCAGCTGCCTCGAGGTGACCCCACCACCTGCACAGACCACACAGAAGAAAACACACACCACCATGGCTGTCTCCCAGGACCCCCCTGACAAATACATGGAGCACCTACAACGTGTGTGGTCTTCCCAGGTGGAGTTGGCTGAACAGCTGCGGGTGGGTTTCGAGCTCATGGCAGCCAAACTCTATGCCATGCGTGGGTGTCTGAGTCCCATCAGGGACCACGTACAGTCCCTATCAGACACCCCCTGTCCGCACCATGCTCTGCCACAGACCTTGGCTGGCCTCGCTGGTGCCATGAATCGTACACAAGAACTGTATGGGCAGACAGGCACCAGCCATGACAGCACAGAGTTGGCACAGATGCGGAGGTCAATGGAGACCATGGAGCAGTTGCAGGCTGGAAGGATGTCTGACACGGATGGACACCAGCGAGTAGTAACTGGGTACTTCAATGCCCTGCAGTACTTCATCTTGCCATTGCTGCCACTGAGCTGTTCCCAGATGACTGCAGCGAGAACATTGACACACACAGCTCCGACCCCAGTGATGCTGCCCCATCACCTTCGCAGTCTGATGTGTCAGTGGCACACAGTGATGCAGCCATTACCCCGCCACACACACCAGACACAGAACCCATATCAGGGGAGTAAGAATGGGATGTGAACTACTGTGTGAGGAAGGAGGCGTAGCAGCCATCAGTGCCGTATGGCCTGTCCCTGCCTGGTTATGACCTATGCTGCATTGGCTATGCATCATGGCCTGGGAAACACCTCCTAGGGATGCCCCAAACCCTCTGCGACTTTCACCCGGACTTCAACACAGACTGCCATTTCTTCACCGCTGGCCAATATTACACAGCTACCCTGCTGCGGACTGCACTCTCCTTCTTCCCAATCACTGTTCAATCCCCAAAGTACTCTGGTTGGCACACCACCGGGCTTCCATGTGATGTGGGCTTGGATGGCCATGTACAGCCCCAGCTCCGTCAATCACCTGAATGTGAATAAAACATTCTAAATCACACAGATGTGTCATCACTATGTTCACTCAAATATGGAGGTATGTCTGGATGTAGGAATAATGATTGCACATGAAGGTACACCCTGGTAACTGACATCTATGTGCATGTGTATCCCTGAGACACATGGCCAATTGGATGTCTGTGAAGGTGAGTACTAGCTGTGTCCCCCTTGCACATCAACAACAATCTCACAACCCCCAACATAGGCACATGTCCATGTATTGAATAGGGCTGTGTGTAGGAGTGACCAAAACTAAACCAGGCCAGGAGTGGTGTCCTACAGCACATGTGACACCAGAAGTTCACGTTGCATACCTACTCATACACATCTGTGTGGACACATTCTGTTGAGATTTATGACATTGCTCCACATGGTCAGAGGTTGGAAACCAGACTCACATTGCTGAAGTCACGTAAGTGCGCATTTCATCCAGCACCTATCCAAAAACAATGTCTGGCTCACAGAGGTGGAGCTTGCCAAAGGGACACACCCCAATTGCACAAGCATCAGTAAGTTCCTCCCTGTGTAGGAACGATGCTCATTGTGGCACTCGAGTGGACAATCCAAACAACACACCTCACAGTTGGACACCAGTGGAGCTGCATAGACTTTATTGGCATGTGCTTGTCAGTACGGACGAGGCAACAGACACAAGAGGCAGAGACATGCTTAAGACACTTACACGCAGCATGGGTTCAGGAAATGTTGGGGCTAAAATGGGCAACATTCATCATGGATGGCAACGCTCTCAGCCCACCTTGCCTTGCTGGATGAGTCATTTGTTGTTTTGCATCTGCCCATTGCCCCGTGTGAGGCATGACTCACTGCCCATGGGATCTGCATATTGCTCTGCCTCGGAGTGCGCCGATTGTCTGCTCTGCTGACAGTGATCAGGTGTGAGGGTCTGACAGGTTCACATGTCGTGCTACATTGCCATGTGTGTGCCTCCCCCCATCAGTGTGTCCGAATTGGCAACGTTGCCAAACGACACTGTGTTGCACTGAGCATGGACCTGAATCACCTTGCACAGGTGTGTGGGCACACGCGTTGTTCCACACACATGCATCCAGAGCCCGGACAAAGGCAGACGTGTCCTCTGCTGTGGTGGGATATGTGAGCAACACGCACGATGCAACAAGTTGTGGGACATGTGCTGTGAGTGACAATCGGATGTGGCTGCAGTAACGTAGTTACTCGTCCTTGAATGCCCGTGCAGCTTCATGTGCAATGTGTTCCAATAGTACCTCGTTGTCGTGTTCAAGGAACCCCATGGTGAGCCAATCCATTAAGTGGTCCGGGCAGGTGTGCTCAGCCCACGCCGTTTCACCAATCCGCAACTCAGCCCAATAGGGGAGCGCCTCGATGTGGTCACTGCACACGAGGAATTGTACAATCTCCCATGCACAACTACCAATACATACGCAGTATGTCAGGGTATCCCTTGCATGGCTGTCTCGTCACGTAAGGAACCTCTATGCAATAAAGGACACTGCCCCATCTAACAAAATGCTACGGGCAACCAACGCAACGGACTCAGGTAACCAAATGGGCCCCCAGGAAAGTTTAAATAGGCTAATCGAACTGGACAAGGAAAAACGGGATTACGACCAGCCAGTACTGACATCCTGCAAAAGTGTAATAAAACTTTTACAGAAACTAAAACCCGAGGGTGCTCCTGGCCCAAACGGACTACCGACAGCCATATTTAAATTGAATAAGGACTTCTGGTCCAACCACTTAACAGCTTTGTTCAACCAAATCTTTATCACTCGTCGTATGCCTACATCGTGGAAAGGAAACATCATCCACCCCATCTACAAAAAGGGGAATAGAAGAACCCCAGCTAACTATAGGCTGATCTCTCTCATAGATGTAGAAGGAAAACTGTATGCTTCATGTCTTTTAGAGCAGGTTCAAGTATGGGTAGAAAATAACAACTTACTTCCCATTTTCCAAATCGGCTTTAGACAGGGGATGGGGACAACAACAAACCTGACGACACTGGCACTGCTGATGGAGAGAGCTGAGAAAAAGAACCAACGATTGTACGGGTGTTTTATAGACATAAGAGCAGCCTTCGATCGAGTGAGCCGGTTAAGACTATGGGAAAAGCTCAAAGACTGGGGGATGCCTAGGATGCTGCTAAACGCTATAATCTGCCTATACACCGACACATGGGCAAGGGTTAAATTAAGCCAGGGATCGAGCTTAACATCAAAAATCAAAACTCAGGACGGCTTAAAACAAGGCTGTGTCCTGGCCCCGTGCCTATTCAACCTGTTTTTGGCAGACTTAGGTAGTAACCTAGGACAAATAAACAACCACGCACCCAAACTAGGGAATGACTACATTCCAATCCTGCAGTTTGCGGACGACATTGTTCTACTAAGCAAAACCCCAATAGGCTTACAACGTCTGATAACCAACCTTCATTCCTATTTAGTACAAGAAAAACTGGAACTAAATAGGGAAAAGACAAAAATTCTTCGACTAGTTGAACATAAGAAGATTAAATTTACATGGTCGATTGATAAGTCAGTACTGGAAGAAGAGAATTACTACCGGTACCTAGGCGTTACAATTGGGAAAAGCAACTCAAAAAAAGAACATACCCTGACTATAAAAGCAAAGTCCCAAACACTGATTTACGCATATAGACAGCTTCAACAAAAAATGGGGGGTCCCAATTATACGCACCTCCTGAGGGTAATGTCTGCCCAAATTCAACCTACACTATCATACGGACTAGTCACTTGGCTCGGAGGTGAGGCCAAAATTTTAAACGAACTACAGAATAAAATCTACAAATCTGTGTTCAATCTGCCTAAATCAGCATCTGCGGCTCAAGTCCGCCTTGAATTTGGCTTACAAAATCAACACTTTCGCTCAATGTCAAGGTTTGCAAAATGGTGTCATAAACTTCGGCTAGCCCAACCCAAGTCCATGGACCACGTTTGTTGGCAAGAAATAAGCTCCCAAAACAGAGAGTCTACCGGAAATTCTTGGGCAATTTACCTGAACTCCTGTTTGCACGAACTAGATCTCCTAGAAACTTGGAACAAAGAAATCGAACATACTACTTTCTGTAAAATAGCCAACAGAGTGGCAAAAAGGAAATCTTTATTAGAGGACAAAACTATACTGGCTTCTCGACGCCACGCTTGGACCGTAATCTCTTCCTACTCTTATCAGAAACAGCAGACCTACTTAGCAACTCACTTTAGTCAACACTTAAAAAAAATCTTCATAGACTACAGACTGGGTCTGCATTATTCTAAAGATCTAAGACCGTCGTGGAAATATCAGAATGAAAGTCTCCAATGTAGACTATGTGGATACCATAATGAAACCCTAACTCATCTGTTTTGCGTGTGCCCAGCGCTAATGACACTGAGAAGGAAATACCTACGTGCTATTTGTCTCAATTTGAACATAAAAACATGCCGGCAAGCGATAATAACTTGGTTGAGTGGCTCCTCTCCCACTTTTGCTTGCCGGGGACTCAAATTCATGACAGAAGCTAAAAAACTACTCCCGGGCAAATGAGCGGCCCTACACTTTAACTAAAGTGGAACACAGTGATTAAGGCCGGACACTCTACCACGTGATTACATCTTAAAACGTGTTAGACTAAGAATTCAAAAACTATAAGTTATTCTTCCGGGGACTTGTGACCTGGTTTTAAAAAAAAAAAAAAAGACAAGACGAAACAAGTAATTTATGATCGCAAGCTTTACAATTGTTTTTATTAAATGTGGATTGTAATAATTTTTATTAATTATGCAATAAAAATTGACTGACTGACTGGCTGTCTCGGTTACACTCCTGTTTGTGATCCAACAGGGGACGCAGACTCAAGTTATAGTTCAATTCATCAACAGTTGTGTTGAATAGGCAAATGCAAAAGCAACAGTTGATGGACAGAATGCAGAACAATGTCATATATTCACCCTATTACAGAGATCTGGGCCTAAATCCATCGTTTTTTTGCTCACCATACCGTTCCAGTTTGAACCCAGCCATATGCAAATCAGCCTTGATGCTGTGCCTCATGGGTACAGTCCAGCCCAAACTGCCAAGCCAGGTCCTCCCTGGACTTGAAACAAGCATCCTAGGACTGCTTTTAGGGTTTCACCCATCTTCAGACAGGATAGCTTGATTCCAGTGGCATGGAGAGCACGAGACCCACGTCTGGGCATACCCTTCCCACGCGGGGTGACAAATGCAAAAGCAACAGTTGATGGACAGAATGCAGAACAATGTCATACATTCACACCAGTACAGAGATCTGGGCCTAAATCCATCGTTTTTTTGCTCACCATGCCGTTCTAGTTTGAACCCAGCCAAATGCAAATCAGTTTTGACCCTGCGCCTCATGGGTACAGTCCAGCCCGTGCTGCCAAGCATATGGCCATGTCTGAACTGGGGTGGTGGAGTGAGCTAAAGAATGATAATGGATTAAACCCAGATCAGTTGACTGGGGGTGAGTGTTTGATTTGCTCAAACGCTCCGTCCATCATCCCCTTTGGTATCGCTTTGTTCGCCCTAAGTTGGCAGAGTATGCCCAGACGTGGGTCCCTTGCTCACTTTGCCACTGGATTCAAGATAGCCTGGCTGATGAGGGTTATGAACCCGAAACCGGTCCCAGGATGCTTGTTTCCGGACCAGGGAAGACATGTCTTGGCAGTTCGGGCTGGACTGTTCCCATGAGGCACAGGGTCAGACTGATTTGCATATGGCCATGTCTGAACTGGGGTGGTGGAGTGAGCTAAAGAATGATGATGGATTAAACCCAAATCAGTTGACTGTGGGTTAGTGTTTGATTTGCTCAAACGCTCCGTCCATCATCCCCTTTGAAATCGCCATGTTGGATTGGCAGACATCCATGGGACACTCGAATGGGCATTGCTTTGTTCGTCCTAAATTGGCAGGGTATGCCCAGACGTGGGTCCCTTGCTCACTTTGCCACTGGATTCAAGATAGCCTGGCTGATGATTGTTATGAACCTGAAACCGGTCCCAGGATGCTTGTTTCCGGACCAGGGAAGACATGTCTTGGCAGTTCGGGCTGGACTGTTCCCATGAGGCACAGGGTCAGACTGATTTGCATATGGCCATGTCTGAACTGGGGTGGTGGAGTGAGCTAAAGAATGATGATGGATTAAACCCAGATCAGTTGACTGGGGGTGAAGGTTTGATTTGCTCAAACGCTCCGTCCATCATCCCCTTTGGAATCGCCGTGTTGGATAGGCAGACATCCATGGGACACTAGAATGTGCATGTTTGGCAGTGGAACCAGGGCTGTACCAGGTGACGTAGGCAATGCG
Source organism: Triturus cristatus (assembly GCF_964204655.1). Classification (NCBI taxonomy): domain Eukaryota; kingdom Metazoa; phylum Chordata; class Amphibia; order Caudata; family Salamandridae; genus Triturus; species Triturus cristatus. The sequence continues at coordinate 244,104,584 of NC_140582.1, forward strand.
GAAGCTGAGACGGTAACTGATCCGCAGCACTGCCAGTGGCACAGCGCACAGTAAATGCAGCATACGTGCACGGTACTGTTCCACGGGACGAGTGTTGTGCATGTGCCCTGTATGGCCTGCCATTGCGTTGGTGCGTCTCATGGAACCGGCACTCTTCTGAACTGCAGCAATTGCATGGAGGATATGCCACAGCTCTGAGCAATGATTCAAATGTGTGGGAAACATTGGGGAAGAGTGGGTTGCTGTTTCCGTGAGTGTCAAGGGCATCCCATGCGGGTGTACCACAGGCAGGGGCTTCTGTGTGTGGGGTGTGGATGAGTCAGATAGTTCATTTGCAGAATGCGTGGTGTGGGAGTCGTCTGCCATGGCATCTCTCTCAGGGTGTTCCAGTCGCGTTCTGGACCACGGTCAGAGGTGCAGGTGTCCTCCCGCCTTCTGCATTGGAAAAATTGAGCTTTCATTCCTGATGTTTGTCTGACTACTACTTGCGTTTTCAGAATGTGATGTGGCTTTGGCGCTGAGATTGGGACACGGCCTTGGGCTCATGGTGTACGGATGGCGATACACACACATGTTGGCTTGTGGAGCCAGGTGCCCGAGAGGCCTTGCACTGCTTGTGCAATCTCACTCCGTCTCTCTCCCCCGCCCTCTCCCTCTCTTTCCTTTTTTGGGCGCATGCAACCTTCTTCTCTTGGATTTGATCTTCCAGGCTGTGTTCTACGGATTGTCCAGTGAGGAGCCATAGGACTCATCCTAAGGGTTGTCTCGGCTTTTGTTTGTATGGTGTTTTGTGTTGGTGATTGCATTGCTGTTTGACTGAGTCTCCATTTTCTGGCCACGCATGTCTGTTGATTTTCCGGCTTGTGCGACATCAGGCGAAATGTTTGTATTGGGATTTGTGGTGTTGGTGTGTAGTTTCTTAGTCCAGGGTTGGGGGTGGTCTGTGGGGCACTGTTACGGGCCTTGGTGTGGTTTTGGTGGGGTCTTGTGGTCCTCTTAGGTGTCCGGGCCGCATGACGGTTGGCTCCATGGATTCTGTTGCCCATCCGGTATGGCCCTGGGCTGGTCTCCCTTTTGTGGTTCAGACTTTACATCAGGTCAGAGCAGGTGTAGATTTCCTGGTGCTAAAGTGCCTTATCGCCTGTTTTGTGTTTTTATCGCTGATGTGGCTGGTCGTTGAGAATGTTGTGGTGTGATGTTGTCACGGATTTTGGCATGGGAACGCCCACTCTGTATCTCATTGGCGATAGTTGCGCAGGTCCTCTGTGGCGATGTTTTTTGCAGCTGCTATCACGGGTAAACTGGTGCTGTGGGCTGTTTACACCAGCTTGTGAATGGGGAGGTATTTTTATCATGACTTTGGCTGCGATAAAGTGCCGTTGGTTCGGCGATAGCTCCTTGTGAATATGCCCCCTAGAGTAGGCTGTCAGGCAACACATGCTAATGGTTCAATCACTTTCTTGTTTATTTCATCTCCCTGCTTCTGATTGGTTGGCTCTCCCCTATTCTTTTATTTGTCCCACTCAGAGAACATGTATACTTTGATTGGATGGTATGTGGTTTTCCACGGCTGACCTCAGGAAACTATTTCCCCTTCTGCACGTTTCATTTAACATTCAAAGAAAGCTCTTTCCCCCACTGAAGTTGCTCCCGCCACTCCCTCTTTCATCCAGCATTGACTCCCTTTGCTCAAAGCCCACCTGACTGCACGCTCATCCTTCATCAGTCTTGCTTCGTAATTTCCTGAACCGTCTCTGCTTCTGTCCCTCCCCCTGGTAATTTAACAACTCCGGCTCAAGTGCATAACCACTATTCACACCCTTCTTGAATGTCAATATTTACACGCACCCAAAACCAGCCTTTTCTCTACAAGAATTGTATTCTATCTCTATAGCCAACCAACTCCATGAAAAACCAAGGGCTTGTTTTTCTTTTTGGGAATCGTAAAAAGGTTAGAGCTTGAACCCTGTCAGGAGCTCCAGCCAGTCTTTCACCTATTTGCACCATTTTGAAAGATGGTTTGCAACTAAATACAAAAAGGGTAAACGTAAAAGGAGATGCTTCCTGCTCAATTGAAGCATATATCAGATTCCTGTCAAGATTTGACAATTCAGCATGAGCTTTCATGCGCAATTATCTGCTGCAATAAACGAAAATGAGTTGTTTGACTTGCATCACCATCAATTATAAATCGAATTAAAAAATGCAAGATTTAGGGAAATGTCTTAAAAGAAAGGTAGCTTTTCTCTGTGCTGTAACATTGATTATTGACGTTTCTGGAATTTTAAGATGATTCTTTAACACCAGCTACCCTTAATTCTAATCCACTTAGCACGTCTATTCTGTACTTGACTATGCATAATGCTCTGCTAGCCTCCACATCCGTGTGTCTTGAACAACCTCAGCCCTGTCAATGACCATGCATCAGTGCTGAAACTGACGCATTTTAGTATGGTGTGTGCATCACCGCACTAAAATGCATTAGTCATGCATTTATAGCACCCTGAACACACAGTGCAAGGCACACTCAACAAGGTGCCACCATTTAGCAGTAAGCACGCTGTTAGTGAGTATGCTGTCTGCTGTATGTGCCTGATGTCTGAAATATTTTGTGGTCTCTTTAATATTCCCAATCCGGCAACAACAGAACTGTGGATTTTACTTTTGGGTGCACGCAGCGTGGGCCAGTTCTTCAGCTCAGACCAGGGCCGGACTGGCCGTAGCGGGCACCGGGCATTTCCCCAGTGGGTCGCCATAGTGGTGGCCGGTTTTGGGCCCCTGGGGGGATGTTTTTATTACCGGGGGCTGGCAATTTCGGCTACCTGTAACAAAATCCTCCGAAACAGGCCCTAACAAACAGCTCGGCTGCACCCCCTCTCCCCCCAGAGGGGTTGGCCGAGCAGTTTGCCAGGGCCGGTTTTGGTTCCCAATCGGGCCCTGGCTCAGCCCACCCTGTCACTTTAGCAATACTACATGGTCTGTCTTAGAGCCGTGCCAGGTATAAAAAAATGTAATGAAGACCCGACTGCCATTTTGGATCTGGAAGCAACATCTTGAATGCTGTTGTTTACTTGCAAGTCGCCAACCCAACTTGACCACGCACAGTGACTGACTGGCCCTTGAGGTGCACTCCTGCCAAGTGTCACACACCTGGGACTAGACTAATGCATCTTAGTGTGGTGTTTGCATTACTGCACTTAACTGCATTAGTCCTGTATTTATAGTGCTTGGACCCACCTCCTGAAGAAGGAGCTGCGTTTAAGCAATTAGCATGCTGTCAGTGAGTGTGCTCGCTGCTGCCTGCTTCTGCTGTCTCTAATATACTTTGGCTTTTTTAATATTCAGAATCTGGCAATAACAGAACTGGGTACTTTACTTTTAGGCACTGTGGTGGAGGCTGGGGCTTAAGATAAAGCCTGGGCTCTCACTCCAGCACCACAACGTGGTCTATCTCAGAGCCTCGTATGGTATATAAACAAAGACAATGAAGACCCGGAAATGCCCTTACATAGATCTGGAGGCAGCACTTTGCCTGTTGTTGCTTTCCAGCAGTGTGCCACCCCACTGTGACACACACAGTGTGTCTGATTGGCCGCTGAGGTGGAGGGTAGCAGCTTTGTTTTTCCTAGCTGCGCCCCCCTCACCAGAGGGGAACCTCAGCTTGATCCACATGCATCCTCTATGTTGCTTTGCTGTGCAGAGGAGATTGCGCTGGGCAGGGTGATTTTTTCAAGTTCTGCGATCTCCCCAGCCTCAGCAGCCCCCTCCCCCAGGCAGACTAAATCCCGCCCGGGCTTGGCCCTCCAGATGAGTAAACAACTCACTTGTTGTCCTCCATGCATGTGTTGGCTAGAGGGGGCACAGACTAATATCTGGTGTGGTCCAGGCACACCATGAGCCACTTTAAAAACCATGGCTCAGTTGATCAGCCTCTGGCTCATTGGCAGATACTGGGAAGGCAAACTGGGGGTCAGCACAGGGGGGCAGCGCAGGGGACAGCATGGATAGAAAAATAGGGAAATTAAAATATTAGTTACCTGCTGGCCGCCGCCTCAGTGGTCTTCTGCTCATTGGCTCCTGTTGACTCCCAGCAGCCAATGCACAGGCTCCCAGACACCTCATGACCAATCCAGATGCTGCGCTCATGTTTCGGTAATGCTATTACCAGCATGAGAGCAGCACCAGGATTGGTCTGAGCAGCCAGGTTTGGTGCTCAGACAGGGTCGGAAGCCTGTGTCCCTTTTCCACCCGGCTTTACAACACAGCTCATGTTGGAGAAATGCTAAGCGCGCACATTGCTTTGGCCGGTCTGAGACAGCCAGCCAAACCCATAAGCACACTTCATGCCCACCATTCCTCCTCTCTCTCGCTAACTCTCTGTCAGGATGGCTCCACCCCCCAAGAGTCAACTCAGTGACAGCGAAAAAAAATAAAATGATAATAAACTTGTTTCATCATCATTTTATTTTTCCTGTGTGCACTGATGAAAGAGGAGTGGGGCGACGCTCCTTAACCTTAACAGAGCAGCCTCCGCTGCTCTGACTGTGGGTGGTGATTGACAGGAGGTCAATTCAGGGACTGTTGGATTAGCTGCAGCAGCACCAAAGCCCCCTGAGAGGCTCAGAGCTACCAGTGTGATGTGTTCCAGCCGGCATGGAGGGTAATCAGCAGAGCCCAGCAGCACAGCACTGGTATAAACACTGCAGCTGGGCTCCAAAGCATTTTCAAGCTGATCAATGGTCAGTCCAGAATGGACAAGCACTGCTGGTGTTCAAAGGAGTATGAGCATTGGATAAAGCTAAAAAGGGTGGGCATGTTGCGTCACCTTTTGAGGAGAATTCGGTTGGCTGTGGTTGACGAGCTAAAAAGGATGCTGCATGAAACACTTCAGTGGGAATCATTGAGCTGGTGGAGATTAGGAGCTACCTTGTAATAGTTAAGTGATTTAGGTAACGCTAGCCAAAGTGACCAGTCCAGCCCTGGTCTCATCCATTACAATTGTGGTGGAGAGCAGTGTGATAAGTGCAACAACATTTCCCAGTTGGCATCTTGCCAGTGCAGGAGCTAACTTTTTATAATGAAGAGTGGTGTAACAAAGGCTTTCCAAAGGAGCAATCCAGTGCTAGTCTCTGAACTTATTATTAAGGTGGGAAACAGCATGATAAAAACGGCAGCATTTTCTATTTTGTAAGTGACATGTCCAGGAGCTACTCTGTCATACTGAAGTGTGATGAAGCAAAGCCTGTCCAAAGTGACCAGTGCAGTCCTGGTCAGCTCTTGTGATTATGGTGGGAAGCAGTGTGTTAGGTGCAGACTGAACATTTTGGAGTTTTTAGCTAGCTCAGTTGGTAGCCAGGCCAGGCCTGGAGTTTTTTTATTGATGTGGTGGGGAGAAGTGGTCATGATAAGTACAGAGCACTTGGCTAGCCCAGTTGTCAAGTGGCCAGTCCATCCCTGGAGCTTGGTATTTGTGTGGCAGGGCAGAGGCCTTACTCATGAGGTGACATTGGTTTCAGAGGGTAGATTTGAGTATCAGATAGCACCAAGGACTGAAAAGTGGGTGATATCCACCTGCTGCCTGTGGTGTGCTTCATGTGATTTGTAACACTGTGAACCCTGATTTTGTTTAAATGCTTTGTTTGCAAGAACTTGTCGTTTTCTCTTATCTGATCATATGATATGGGCATACAAATTCTTGCAAGCAAAATACACCTGGTTGATCATGTCCAGGCACATTCTTTCCTGATGAAGATAGTGTCCTATTTCCTAACTGCACGACCGGGCTTTGAGAAGCTGCAGGGCATACCTGACCTTGATGATGATGGGTAGGTGAGAAAATGTACTCTGAAACCTTTGTGGTTAATGCAATCACAGCATATGTCTGTGTGTGTAACCATAGAGATAAGGAACTTAATCCTGCCTAGTATGAGGGGAATGGTGAGTTCTGTATTTATAGTGCTACAAGGTCCTAACCTGCAACTGAAAGCGCTGTGAATATGTAAGTCATTATTTAAAAATGTGTTAAACACAATATAAGATACACTGCTGGAAAAGGTACAGAGATGGTACGTAATATAAAACATGTGCTTTCAAAATATACATTTTTTGTAATATGAAATCAGACTGTAACTAGCGCAAACTGTTTTAATAAGTGGCCATTAAAATTAGGCACTCCAAATCCGGTATGGTAACACACTGATGTCTCAAAAAGAATAAATATTTGTCACCACCATGGATGTTCAAGTGACTCCATCAAAGGCAATCACCACATTTGGGTTGCCACATATGTCAATCAAGCATTTGTTCATGTTTTGTGATTCTGAAGGACCAGGAGCAGGTCCTTCAGGGAAATGTTTGAAATCCTAATTATTGCAATGTTGCATTTAACAATTAAATCATTGTTTATAATGTGGAGTTCTCTAAACTAAACTACTTTGGAAGTGACTTTGTTGTATTTATGTTTAAGGCAATAATATGACTTTTATAGATGTTTTAATTGTTTTACTAATTTCATGATTGTCCTAAAAATACTTATCATCCACTTATTGTGTTCCACTCCCCGGCATATTAGCTTGTTCATCCAGGCAGCTGACATGACAACATGAGGTATAATGCTACACCACTGCACAAGTGACAGTAGTGATGGTGTCACATTACGGTGTTCAGGCTCACTTTAACCTGGTGCAGTCTTTAGCATTGTGTATATGTTGTTACTTCTTTCACACTATGTTTAACCTGCTACAACCAGTGACACAATAAGCTGGCATCTACCTATGTTGTACATACAAGGGAGGCACTGTTCCGTGGGGGAAGTGGTCAAAGGATGACCAGTATCTACCCATTAGTTAGAGGGAAGAGGAGTGAGGTCTAGGAATAGGTACTAGGGATGGGGGAGACACAAGTTGTCTCTTGTTGCCCTCACACACCCCGAAGGATGTCATGCTTCATCATCGGGCGTGTGCTCCTCGTCGGGCCGGCGGTGCCATGCCCTACGGGTCCCCCGAAGGGTCTCTTTAGCGGAGATCTTTTAGAGAACTGCCGATGGGTGCATGTGGGTATGTGGAGGGGAAGTACCAAGGTAGGCAGTGAAGGTAGTGTGTGCAGAGTGAGTAAAAATACCTAAGGGTTACCAAAAACTGAGAGGTGATTTAATAATGAGGTACCCTTGGTACAGTAAAAAACCCGTAGGTTAATAGTTGCCTGTCGTGATGTTAGGTGTCTGAGGTAGCTTACAGAGTGGTCGCCATGTTTCACGCCTTAAGTGGTCTACAAGATCCTTGGCGTTTCATCAGGACCAGGGGAGGTGGTGATGTGAGGTAGGTGCACAGACTAAGTGTCGTGAGTGGGGTACTAATCACCCTCTCACAGATCCAGTAAGGGGGTGGTGTCTCCTGCACAAGTTGTGTGTGATTAGGAAGTAAGTTATGCCCCCTTTGATATTGACCTAAGAGGGGAGTTAGTATTACTCCATGAGCTAGGCGGCGTAGGAGGCCCACACCATCTAAGGGGGTTACTCAGGTGACGGCACTGGAAACCTGCCCGATCCTGACGCCAGCTCGAGCTGTCTCCCCCATCCCTAGTACCTATTCCTAGACCTCACTCCTCTTCCCTCTAACTAATGGGTAGATACTGGTCATCCTTTGACCACTTCCACTTCCTTTGACCAGTGCCTCCCTTGTAAGTACCCCATTGATTTTTCGGAGCATAGGCACTGGACCATTAATTAGCTCTTGGTCCCCCTCTCTCCTATTTGACATAATCTACCTATGTTGACCTTGCTGCTGTCTATGTCCCCAGACAATTTAACCTGCAAGCAAGTCACACTAAACAGTCGTTGTTGTCCAGTGAGGCTTTGTAAATTTTAGAACTGATCATGCCATTACAACCTATAAATTGTCCTTGTTGCATTTCTACAAACTCTGTTGTTGTGCTGAGACAATAAATGTGTTTTTCATGCGTTTATTAGATAAACATGCAATAAAATGTTTCTGGAATTTCTTAACTGTGAGAAGATGGTGCCTACATAAATAATAAATGCTGCTCGTTGTTGGTAAAACAGAAATGTGTCAGTAGTTTGTGTACTTGCCTGCCATCCCTGAGCCCGGCTATATTTCCTAACAGTTAATATTAATTGGTTGTATATGCTGAACAAAACTACAAGTCCCAGAATGCAATGTGGTGTTGGCTAAACAAAAGCAGTACTAGGCAAAGGCATTGCACATTATGGTGAGGCTTCACAAAGTGCAACGCTTAAATAGCACAGGAACTCCTGCAGGAACTTTCTTGAGCATTTTGTTTGGGCGGTAACAGGTACATTGCATAGCTGAAGAATTATATTGTGGTGGTATTTCCCTCTGTGTGCCACACTAACTGTTTTCTTTTTTTCTTTGCCTTTGAGCAATGTAGTCCAGCCTTGGCACAGAGCGAGCTGAGAAGTGAAGGTATAGTGGCAGGGGAGGTATAGTGGTATAGTGACGTTAATTCACTGACATCATGTTGAAATGTTAATTTGCATTGATTTAGTGCAGCCATTCCTATGCTGCATTGAGTATGAACATGCATCCTATAATTATGTGTATAAACGTAATTCCTTCTGAATAGGCAAATTCAAATGTTTTAGTGTTTTCTTTTTAGATATTTGCCCTCCAATGTACTCACAGCATAGATGACCCCAAGAAGCTTTTTAGGACTACACTGAACAGGACCAGTCACTGCAAATCGCATAGCATGAAAAAGTACATGACTTCCCAGAGGGTCTGTGAGTCCTAAAGTTTTTAATTTAGGGGTATGGCACCTTTATTATTTCCAGAGGGTAAAACAGATCAATGGTGTAGATTGTAAAGAAGTCTTACTTCCAAGAAAGGAGAAATATTTTCAGTGCCAGATAGTAGTAAACAGTGAAAAACAGTGTTGTGCCTAAAACAAATTTAGAGGAAACTCAGGATCATGAGACTGACAAGACGCAGTACTAGGCCTAACAGGAGGCGACACCTGCTGGATCACAGCTACACACTGGCCATCACGGATTGGCTAAAGCATACTGTATCCCTGTTGGTCATACATGCAGAATGATCGAGATATTTGATTGTCTTTCCCTTCCATATATTGGCACAATATTGTCGGATACCAATGACAGTGATCCCTGCACTTACGATATCAGCTCTAAAAAGGGAAAGGCTGGTGCTAGCAAAGGAGAACTAGCGAGAAGAAGTCTGGGGCACGGTAGTATATTCTACCTTTCCTCGAAGCAAGCAGAGCAATACTTAGGTAGTGAAGTCAGGTCATATGCTTTGAAGTGTATTTACAACAGTATATCCATTTAATTATAGGTTTTTCTTTTTGCCATCCCTATGCTACCACATAAGTTTTATGTCATCAGTTTTGAGCGGTGTTAGGTCTTACAAATAAATGCTCAATACCACCTGTTACATATGTTTTATTCCCGGGCTTTATAGGAAGAGATCGGCATATTTTATGGTATGTATGTTGGGGATTCCGTAGACAAACATTTTATTAAGGGCACCAAACCCTTATCACATTGTATGTTTCTGAGCATTTCACTTTCTCCTTCTGAACAGTTTGTTTTTCAGTCGAATGTAAAAGTGCTGCTAAGGAACACTATGATTTGTGGAATGGAGCCCCAGTATGCTCATTTTAAGGTAGTCTGTTGCACAACATGGTGTCTGGGCCAACTGTTAACAAATGTTGTGATGCACAGACTTTTTGTCTTGTACTACAGCGCCTGCATTAAGAGTGCTCACTGAGGGGTTGTGAACAGCCACTGTATGCTTTAATTTAAAGTCTTGATGAAACTCAAAGATGACAATCATAATTTTGAAGATTCATTTTAACTCCAGGGATCATTGTTCCTGTCAAGACTGATCCATATGCCTTCGGCTGCTTGATTTGTGAGAATAATGTCTCTTGTGGACATCAAGGAGATGTTACCCCAAACTCCATGTTGCTGGTTCATACATCTCATCAGGGCACAGAGATTAAAATGAGGTCCATCTAAGGCTATATGACAGAAGAAATATTACAGTGAAGACTTTCTTGCCAGAGAGATTGAACCAGAGTTGTTGACTGATTTAATGTCTGCTAAGCCAATCTCAGTTTTTAGTCTGTGTGATGATGGTACCAATGATCAAGACACTGAAAAAATAAATGCCATACCTCTCAGTATTTTTGATTTGAAGCAGTGTTTGGTATGCTGCAAATTTCATGATGTGTGTAAGCAAGGGAAGTACAGCTGGTGGTATATTTACTGTGGTATATAATGTTAGGAAAAGGCTTTCCATTCGATGGGATAATTAAGTTGGCTTTGGTGTAAATGGCACCTTAGTGAACGTGGGAAGGCATATCTTCATCAAAACTAGAGTACTGTTTCTGAATCCAAAAGTCTATTTCATGGTTTATGGTAACAATAGGTATGCAGTTCCTCAAAGGAGTGTCGGTAAAAGAGGTCAGGATATTACCCTTAAATAGTGTTGAAAATACAAGAGATGGAAGGAAGGGGATCCTCCTTGTCGGAACTAGAGTCCTCACACACCCAGCAAGCTAGGTGTAATGCTTCATCATATGGACCTGCTCCTCGTCGGGTCAGCGCTGCAATACCCGACGGGCACCCATAAAGGGGCTCTTTAGCGGAGATCTTTTGTTTCTTGCCATTTGGTGCCGTGGGTGTGAGGGGTCTAGGTGGTGTAGATTAAGCCTGGGCGAAGCACTACGCTACGCTCGCGTAGTTTGCGAAGTTCGCACTACTCCGCACTACGCGAACTGCACGTAGCACAGTGCGAACACGCGTAGCGTAGTGTTGCGTAGTGCTGCGGTCATTTTTTGCTTGCTCGCGGTCCTCAACGTCAAGTTGGCGACCGCGAGCAAGCAAAATGACATCCCGGCGAGACTTTTTCCTTGTTCGCGATCAGCAACATCAAGTTGGCGATCGCGAGCATGGAAAATAAACCTCCCGGCGAGATTCCCAACGCGAGGAGGTCAGGTTTCTCATTGCGAGGGGTCGCGTATGCTCGCGACCGCTCGCTTGGGACTATAAGAAGTTACATGGAAGCACAAAAAAACTGTTAGCCCTGAGTGTTATTTTGGTATTTGGTTTCAGATTACAAGAATCCCTAACCCTTACTCAGTGTAATAAACATAGTATTGTCAGCCACTTGTTTTTTTACCCTGGCACAGTTAATGACCTGACTGGGCTGGTAACCTCTTGATCTTAGTGATTTCTCATTTGCATTTTTCTATAGTTGGGTAGTGTTTGTACTCAGTTTAGACTGTATTTATTTGACATACATATGGAGTTTAATAGTACGCTGCTTAAGTTACAATTCAAATGACAATCTGTCACATCCAGTAATTATTTTTTCTGTATTTAACTGCATGTGTGTTTGCATATATTCGCAGAACTTTAATAAAGTACTGGCCCCGAAATATTTATTGATTGCTTACAATCATTGTAACAGAATTGCTTTTTACAATGTAATCAAGTTACAAATAGGCCTGGGTGAAATTTCAATTGTGGCAGTCATTGATGTAATTTTGGTAATTTGGTGTAAGAATCCATTACTCCACACCATGTAATTTCAAGGAGAAATGTTAACGCAAGGAGTACGAGAAGATTGTTTATGAGTACACTATATTTTTGAACATTTTTGAAACTACAAATTTAAATGTGAACAATTGTTTTTTTTAAAGCAAATGGCAATGGGTGGTCAACAGACATTTCAGGTATAATGTTATACCAGAGTGGACCATTTGGGTTATTTTTAAAAGGGATGCTGCAATCCAAATGCAAGTATCAGTGTTTTGGTTGCAAGTAACTTGAAATCAACTTAAAATTACAAGTGGGGGGGGGCACAGCCAGCGACCGAACATGGCGGACTCAAGCTGGTTGAGCTCCGTAGCCCACGCCGCTACTGCTCCGTAATCCTGCCAGCATTCTCTCGCTGCTCCTACCTAGGTCAATCGCGACGGAGGAGGTCGCAGTGATGTGCTGCAGCCATGGGGCCTCTGACGCCATGGAGAGTGGCATCCTTGGCGTGGCTTGCCATCTGGGGGCAGCCTAGGTGGCATCAGGGCCAGGGCCGGACAAGCAGCCCTCAGTTGCATCCACGCTGTGAGAAGATTCCTGACAGCGGGGCGCACTGTCATCCCCTGGAGAGCAGCAGGCATGCTGGGCCCGGAGATCCAACCACACCGCCGGATCAGAAACTATGTGACATCCCCAGCGGTCTGCCCATGGAGCCGCAGATCGTGTGACTGGCCTGAGAGGCCGTAGAGGTGAGCTGATCCTCGGACGCTGCCGCTCAGTAATCAGCCCACGGCCTGGCCAAATTGGGACATAATCAGTTGAAGCCACCCCAATCTGGATGACTGACAGGCCTTGAACCAGGGTGGACTTAGGCTGAAGGCTGAAGACTGGGTGGGTAAGTGTCAGGGGACCCAAGAAAGACTTGATCAGTGGCACCCCCAACAACTCTCCATCTGGGCCAGAGACTAACAGAGTGACCCCACTTTCTGTTTCTTCAGCATAGTAGGGCCCCTAGGTCCACTGGAGACCTACCAACTGCATATACTGTCTGGGGCCTGCTCGCTGGGCATCCACACCGATATGCCGAGTGATATGGACACATAGGCGGGGACATGGGATTCCCACACCTACCCTCCTTGCTCCCAGGGTCCCCGTCCCAGTAGGCAGCAGTGCAGGGTGTGGCAGAGTGGTTTCAGGCACAGACAAGCATTAGAGTGGCCTAAGGGAAAACGTTGAAGCCATGGCAGGGGTCGTTATGTCCTCCCACCATCGGGACACACTGATAATGGGGCTAAGCTGAGCTCACAACAGCCAGAGGAAGGGGCACAGGAGCAATTACTCAAAGAAATCATGGCAGCCATACAGAGTATAAAAGGCACCTTAGAGCCTAAACTTGATTCAGAGATGGCTGAAATGACCCTGATGAGGGCAGAACTCAATAAGGAAAAGGACTGGCTCCGTAACACACGGCAAACGGTTGCGGACATCGGCGAGACCACTACTTAGCGGCAGAAATAATTTCCATCCCAACTTACAGACAATGTCACTATGCAGGCACATCTGGTGGACATGGAAGGTAGATCCAGATACAACAATATACACCTGGTTGGGGTCCCGGAACAAGCAGAAAAACACTGCACTGATCTCTTCATGGAACATTTTAATACAGCTGTGCTCCAGCCAAGGGCCTCTCAAAGTTCTTCTTGGTTGAAAGTGCTGGCTTCCCCCTCCAGACCAGGCATATCATGCCGCACCATTGTGGCTCGCATCTTCAACCACTTGGGCAGAGTCGTAATCCTGCAGGTGGCTAGGCGCACTCCAGACTTAAATTTTGAGGGAACTATGGTTGCCCTCTATCCGGTCTACACCCTCTAAGTCCAACAACTGCGGTGGAGCTTCATGGAAGTGAAACATATGCTGCTGAGGTGCATAATCAAATACATTATGCTCTTCCCAGCAGGGACATCTTTAGAATTTTGGGGGCCCTGGGCCAAACATATTTTGGGGGCCCCTGTTCAGAACAGCTTTGAATTTATGATCCAATTTGAGCCTCTGTTTCCCAAACTGTTTCCGCTTCCTCAGCTGCATTACCTATCCAGTTGCATCATAGGCATTAGCCTATATATTCCCAATGTAACCGGACGCACGCAGCTGACAGTGGTAGGATTTAGTGTTTCCTGCCCTACTACTAGGTTTTTAATACTTTTTAAATTGTATATGTGTGGCTGAATTACTCTGTACTTTTTAACAATTTCTCCTACCTACGATCACTTGCACTTTTTCTTGATTCTGCTTGCCTACACCTCCTTAGCTGCTCCAATTCGCATCCCGCTTTTCCTCCAGTCCAGGTCCGCCACTGCTGATACGCAGATTGTGCTGAGGGCTGGGGTTACTATCAGGCTCCTCACTTTCGCCCACGCAGTTTACACTTCCTCAGCTGCAATAGCGATCCAGTTTGCATCATAGGCATTAGCCTATATTTTCCTGATGCAAACTGACGCGTGCAGCGGTCGCACCGCTAGCGTACCAAAGGCAAGCCCGTCTGCGCCCGTCAGCATCCAGGAGGCATCCAGCGCTGGCCATGCTGCCCAGTTCCCCTCCGGTGAGATTCTTCCACTATATTACAATAGGGAAAAACTGCTTAGCCTTAGGCGGCTACCATTATGTCAGTGTACAGCGCTTGATCCGAGCTTGGAGGTAGACTTTCGATGCAATAAGTGCAACTGGTATCTCCTCCAGCCCAGGAAACTCGCACCCAAGATCCTTCCACGCAACAATAAGTGTAAAAACAATAAGAAAACAGAGGACATAAAGGCCACCCTTTTAAATTGTCGCTCTATGCCAAAGCATGAACCACACATTTATGACCTACTTTTAGACGAACAGCCTGATCTTTTATTTCTCACTGAGACCTGGATGTCTGAAGCCTCCAACCCTACTATTCCCTCGGCCATCCCTCCGGGTTATAAAATCCTTAGGAGCGGCCGACCGAGGTGGAAGGGGGGCGGTGTCACCATAATGTACAATCAAAGACTAGACTACTCTTCCATCCCGATGGAAAACATCAAGGGCACAGAGTCTTTAGGCTTCCGCTGTATCTCATTCCCCCATCATAGCATAGCTGTTTTTCTGATTTTCAGACCTCCCAGTGCAATTGGTAATTTTTTTACTACGCTTAATACAGCCACCACCTCCCTGGCCATAAAATACAACAACTGCCTTATTCTGGGAGATTTCAAAATACATATGGACAATGGAAAAGACCCTCAAACAATTTCCTTGTTGGAGATGCTGCAGGCCTCCAACATGTTTCCATCTATTTCTTCGGCCACCCATTAGAAGGGCCATACCCTAGACCAAATCTTTCACAACTTTGACATATCAGTAAGCCTACCTCTTCCCATTACCTGGTCTGACCACATCCTATTAAAATTCGTCATTCACAACTCTGCCACAGCACCTCAGGCTAACGCAGTGCAGAGGGTCCCTAATTACAGGACGTTCCATAAAATATCCACCTCGATGTTAGCAGACGCCCTCGGTCGTTCCTCACAGGAACTGTCTGACTGCCCCGACTCGGACGCCCTCTTAATATTTTCATGGTTCTGAACCAACATTTATGCAGCGGTACCGGTTGTTTCCCACTCCTCAAAGAGGACGGCCCCACCAGCTCCATGGTTTAATGATTCCCTCAGATCTAGCAAAAGAAATTGTAGAAAAATGGAATGGAAATGGCGTAAATTCTATCTATCTGAGGACAGGAAGGTGTATAAAGACACCTTAGAAGCTCATTACATTCTCGTGAAGGCAGCCAAGAAAATCTTCTTTCAAACCAAGATAGAAAATGCCCAAAATAAGAGTAATGAAATCTTCAGCATAGTCAAATCCTTTACCGCCTCAATAGCCGGCACAAAGGAAGGGACATGCAAGGAAAAATGGTCTAAGTAAAAAGCTCGGCTCTTCCACACAAAAAAGTCTCCGTGATCCAACAAGCCTTCACTAACATCTCAGAGGAAGAACTGACCTTCTACCTTAGTTCTAATGGCAAATATCACCTCTTGGATCCTCCATCTTTACTAGCTTTCCCTGAGTTTCAGCTTGAAGAGTCACTGACCCTTCTCCAAAGCATTAAGTCTGGCTCTCCTACCGACCCATGTCCAGCGACTATCCTGAACCTATAGGCTCCCACCATAAACCCCATGGTAAACCAGCTTTTTAATGCTTCCCTCTCCTCACGCAACATGCCAAAATTATGGAAGAATGCTAAGATTCTTCCACTGATAAAAAAGGCTAATGCCAAACCGACGGAACCTGCCAACGACAGGCCAATCTCCCTTCTTCCGGACCTCTCCAAAGTATTAGAGAAGCATGTAAACAAGGCCCTCCAAAAACACATTGAAGATGGAAAGCTCCTTCATGAGTCCCAATCCGGTTTCAGGGCTAACTACAGTACGGAGTCCGCTCTGCTGGAAGTGACTGAATTTCTCAAGGGTAAGCTGGACCAGGGAGGCAAGACTGTTCTGATACTGCTTGATCTATCGGCAGCCTTCGATACGGTCCCACATGAGAGGCTCCTGGAGAGACTTGCTGACATTGGCCTGGGGGGAACCTCCTTAATATGGATGTCATCCATCTTGGCAAATAGACCTCAGGACATCCGGCTCCCCCTTTCTCATCCCTGGTTACGGCGATGAATGTAGGTGTCCCTTAGGGCTCCATTCTCAGTCCTGCATTTTTAATATATATCTAACCCCCTTGCATTTCTGGTAGAGGAAGAGGGCGCCAAAATGGTGTCCTATGCTGATGACACTCAGCTGATTTTTACATGTGAAAAAGGAACCGACTTTGACCGGCCAATGATTAGGTCTTGCCTAACAAAGATTTTTAACTGGCTTAAAATCAATCAGCTGAAGTACAATCCTGACAAAACTGAAGTTGTTTTTTTGGTAATCCAGAAACGCCTGAAAGTTGTCTTTGTGAATAAAAAGGTTCTTTAATGTATACAAAAATTACAATATATCTGAACATTTGCATTGAATAATTAGGGACAATACAGAAAGTTAAAGGTGAAAAAAAGAAGAAAAATGTGAAAGATGATTACATAAAACCTTTCAACATACATAGAATAGGTTGGAGTTGAAAGATTGGAGATCATATATAGCAACCCACCGTTAAGGAAAAGGGCAGAATGCTGACCAGTGAATTTAGAGGTGAAAAGGTAACATGATCCTTGAGTGTATTAAAATCCCATGCTCAATTTATGATGTCAAAGAGGGGACACCTACTCTTGATATCCATGGGAAATCTGTGATGATGGACTATCAGATGAGAGCAATATGGTATTTCAATGATGGTCTACAGGATAGGGATAAGAACACACCTATACAGGATGATTAATATGCGGTGCCTACTCTAGTTTCTTGATGAATGAAGACACCTGACTAAATATTACCAATGAGATTCCGAAATTTTAATGAAATTGTAGACGTCAGTATCTTCGTATAGTTTCAATAATGATGTACTAGGAAAAATTTAAAAATGTATTAGAAAGAAATGGTGAGTAAAAAAGAAGAAAAAATTAAGGAAAAAAATTGCTTTAATTGCTGATATATTAATTTGTTCTTTATAGGTACCTGTGAATCCAATTAATAGATGTTGCCTGAACAAGCAGACAAGATTAATGAATTCTGTGGATATCTAGTTGTCCCTTTCTATTCTTTCTTCAATGAAAAACAATAAAGATTTAAAATGGTAGCTGCATAGCTATACATCATATGTAAATAATTCGGTGCAAAAGCTAGAAACTGAACTATAAGGCAACATGACACTTACTTAGATATATTACGATGTAAATGAAGGGACTGAGTTCAATCCTGGCATCACAGGTAGCTCTAATATAGACAAAGTAACAGTGAAGCACATCTATACAGCTATTTTCATTTGTTACACCCTGATGGCTTTAAGATGTCTGCATGGCAGACACTCGACTTTGCAATATCACCGTTAACAGTCCGTTTTTGTTGAAAACGGGAAGATTTGGAAGGGACAGTGCTCAGTGATGCTTCTCAGCTTCGTAAAGCATGTGGTTACATAAACAGATACCACATTTGTAGGGAAATGAACACAAAAATATTTAAACGGCCACCATCAGTTCAGTACAAACATAATAAAATGGCACAAAGCTAGGTAGAGCTGTATGAACCGAAGTTGAGTTATCACAGGGAATGTGAAGAGCCATACAAGATGCTGTTAAAACAAATCCGACTCAGCCACAGAATACTAGACTCTCACACATCAGGTACATAAAAAAATAAATTAAAGGAAAACAGTATTTAAAACACTGAAATAAGAACTAGTAAAGGTCATTACATTAGGGCAAAACTGGAGAATGGAGCTGACACTGTTAGGGGGCCCCCTGAAAGGCTGGGGCCCTGAGCCAGAGCCCACTTTTCCCATGCATTAAAACGTCTCTGCTTCCCAGCTGAACTCAGAGTAATAGCGAAGAGAAAGACATGGTTTTTCGACTCCCTGAACTAGCGACGGAGTGGCTAGAGGTCTGGCACATGGCGGATGACAGAAAAAGACAACGGATTTTGCGCCCGAAGCGCAATAATGGAGGGGGCAGACTTACTGGCGATCGCCATGAGATGATACAGACACGATTGTTGTAAGTGCGAGGCAACCTGATGAAGCTCCAGATTCACCAGACCCCTGAACCAGGCTGGGAAAGTAGATATGAACCTCTACTGATTATAATTACCAGGGCACGTAGTTAGATGACCGGATAAGATGACATTACAACTCCCTGGGAGATCACCTAGCAACTTCGAAAAGACAAATTCCTCCTGATTTCCATCCTTTCGTAACGGCAGAGCGGCGATTAGCTGTTGTGGTCGCTTACTCCCCCCCTCCAGTTGTTAATTGACTAACATGTTTCTTTCTTCCTGGGGCGACAGGTGCTTTGCCAATTGGTGTTGGGTGGGCAGTTCAGTTTCCACCAGGCAGGGTGGGGTTCTCCTTAGTTTCTATGGGTTAGTTAGAGCAACAGTTACAAGCAGCAACAAAGAATGATTCAATGTCACTTTCAGGGGCACCTCCTGTTTGTGGAGGCTAATGCCTCGTCACTCATTACACACCATGTCACTCCCACCTGGTACCAGATCTCGTTTATCGATCCTGTCGTGGAACATGAACAGACTTGGTAATAAGATCAAGGTAGGTATGGTCCACCAGTTTATCCGTAAACACACTTCCAATGTTGTATTATTGCAAGAAACACACCTATTAGGTAACACATGCAAAGCAATAAGTAGAGGAGGTTATATGATGGTGGCACATTCGCGCTATACAACGGATTCACGAGGGGTGAGTATCCTGATCAGGAATTCCACCCCTTTATTTTGCATAAGGCTTGGGTCGACCCACAAGGAAGCTACACGGGGCAAACGGGCACCTAATAAGGTATTCTGATCAATTGGCACTCTGTCTATTTTCCTCCACAGCTTCATTGCCTTACTCTCCCGGGGTTGAGTGAAGTGCTGTTCCAGCTGCCAGAATGGGTCCTACTCCTTGGGGGGGGTGTCAATGCACTACTCTTACCCGACCTGGACAAGCACTCTCAAGCCCACTCGACCCATTGGGACCCTATGCTATTCAACTTTGTCACTGCCCATGTCCTAGCTGACACCTGGCGTACACGACACCAGACAGACCACCAATATACCTTTCTGTCTGGGGTTCATCACAGTCTTTCTAGATTAGACTATGCCTTCACTCAAGTAATCCACCTGGCTAAGGTGGCCGAGGTGCGACTCCTGGCCAGAAGAATCTCAGATCACTCCCCGGTGTGGTTAGGGGACATGCTAACACAACTCATGGCCCATGACCTATTAATGCCTGGCACCTCGAAGACACCAAGTTCACTAGGGATCTGACTCAGGCCACGGCAGCCTATTTTGAAACTAATGAGGAATCAGGCACCTCCCACCTGACACTCTGGGAGGCCTATTAGGCAGTCATATGAGGCAGAGCATATTCACTAATAGTAGAGCGACAGAGAGAAGCAAAAATCACTACTCGCACTGGAGAGTGAAATGAGAACCTAGGGTTAGAGGTACTAACTCAAACGAAAACTGCCTACACACCCTCCGTCTCAAGCAGAAACAGTATAGAGACTTAACGGAAGACAGGGCGAGAAGCTAATATACCCTGTCCCAACTACACCTATATGAAGTGGGCAACAAAATGGGGGAACTACTCCCATGGCTCGAAAAGAGGGATCATGCGAGGGGGTGGTGCCACGTCACTACGGACCTGGGTGAAACTATTTCGACCCCGAGAGAATAGCAAAAACATTTGCACAATACTATGAGCAGATGTATTCCCCCAAAACACATTGGTCACCCACAGACATTCATGAATTCTTGAGGGACATCAAACTTCCTACTCTTTCAGAGGAACACCGTACTTTCTTAGAAGCAGATATTGAACCACATGAAGTGGAAAAGGCAGCACGAGCGTTGAACTCCGGCAAGGCTATGGGACCCAATGGTCTCCCCATTGAATTTAACAAACACCTCGACTCTGAACTAGCTCCCCAGATACTCAATATGTGGAAGGAAGCACGGGTCAAACACATACTCCCAGCAGACTGATGTTTGGTGACAACAGTCGACATCCATAAGGCGGGAAAACCGCCAGAGAGATGTAGCTCCTATCAACTCATCTCCCTCCTCAACGTTGAAATTGAAGTCTTAGCCAAGCTCCTCGCAAACAGGCTGCACCAAGTAATAACTACTGTGGTGCATCCTGACCAATCTGGCTTCATGCCAAATAGAGGGTCTCGTCTTAACCTGGACAGACTGCACAGAGTGATGGCGGACTCATGAAATGAGGAGGTTTCCACTATGCTCCCATCAATGGACGTCTCAATGGCCTTCGACACCCTGGAATGGACTTACATGTTTGGAGTGCTTGGAAGCATGGGCTTTGGGTCCAATTTTCTGGGCTGGATTCACTTACTATATAAAGACCCAATGGCCCACGTCAAGGTTAATGATATTGTGTGTCGTAACTTTACCCTGGGTAGAGGGACCAGACGGGGATGCCCCCTCTCCCCATTGATATTCGTGCTCACTTTAGAGCCTCTGGTGACATGGGTCCGAAAAGACCCGATTGTAAGAGGCATCACTTGGGGGGAAATATGGGAAGAACGCATATCTTTATAAGCGGGTGATATCCTCTTCTGTGTAACCAGCCCCCCTGCAACAATCACCCGGCTCACTCACATCTTGAAAATCTTTGGCCAATACTCCAAATCCACTACAAATTGGGACAAATCCTTCATGCACCTAATAACATGCCCCATGCCCATGCTGCCCGGAAGTATTGACCTTCCTCTACCCGCTGGACATTTCAAATATCTAGGCATACATTCACCATATACCCCACACTTTTCTATTATCTAAATTTAGCTCCTCTCCTTGATCACTTTGCATCAGATATACAACACTGGAAGACTCTCCCACTCTCACTTTTGATGCAAGCAGCGATGTTTAAAATGATGACGTCACCCTGTATGCTCTACGCCTTACAAAATACCCCCATCAAATACCGGATAAATTCCTCAAGACCACTGAAACCTTCCTCCTTCGCATTTGTGGAATGCAACTCCACCATGGATTGCCCTCTCCAAGCTTATGCGTAGAGTGTACGATGGAGGCATTGTTCTCTTTGACATAAAAAAAAAATGCTATTGGGCATTGCACTTAGCGACAGCAAATGATTGGGTATTTGCCTTCCATTTAAATTGTTTTGTAGAAGTTTCAAGATCGTTTTAGAGCATCTCATCGCTCAAGAGTGTATTTTCTGATATTTATCCCTTTATATGAACTTCATTGCATGGTTTTATGCGCAAGAAAGTGCCACTCTAAGAGTCACACATTTGACCGGTAAATGCCACTCATAGGTATACTGAAACAATTGAAATGTCACACATAAACAAACTTGACACCTGTGTTCTACTTCCCATGCCTGCACTTTCCCACCATTTACCTATCCCATCTACTGACTCAATATTTTTTCAGCCCTGCTGCACTTTTTTTCACTAACAGTAATACAATTAAAGCACAACACAAGAAACATTCAAAACCAATTTAGAGTATATTTTAATAAATAAAATGATGCCAAACATCAAACCTCCAGTGAGTAGCACCGGAAATACTCACATTCAAACTTTTTTATTTCTGTGTGCTGCTGATACCTTTTGCGCTTCAGTTTACTTGATAGCAGTCCCCTGTGATTATAATATTTGCTACTGCGCTCCTGTTTTCTTTCAAGGCACAATGCCTAGGTCGTATTTTTCCCTTTCCCTGGAGCTGGGCCAGCTTATACCGCCTTTCCATGGAGAAAAATAAAATCCTCAATACATTGATAATATAGTGTGCTGATCCAAGGGAAATGACTTCAACAGCTGTTTCACCTAAATGACTTTATCGGTGACAAATACATCACAATACCCAGGGTGCTCTTATAAAGCTCTGAATCACAGTTATTTAATAGCACAACAAAGCAATGCTTTTATGAAATTAGTGGCATGCTTCTTGAGTGTAACTATCATTACCCTCCTCGTTAAGCAAAAAACCCACATTAGAGGAACTGTAATTAGTTCAAGACACATTTATCATATTCAAATAACTACTGCAAAGCATGTATATGCAAGTTAAAAGCACTTGGAATAGAGTGTTACAATAATTTGGTGAGGAAGGAGAGTGAAGGTGCTAAGACACTTTCTTTTCTGTCTTTTGATGTCACACTGGGTACTGCATTTTTACAACGTAAGCACTGATTACGTCAAGTAATGGCATCAATAGTAATTATATTGCAATTGCCGGAAAAAACAACTAAAGTAAAAAACATTTGTTATTCTTTGCTGTTGTTTTCATGTTTCAAAAAGTGGAGGATGAGCAGAATAAGGTCCCCAAATGATACTGGAAGCAGAACTGATAACCCTACATTGGCCCCCAGTCGAGGTCAGGCCTATATACAAACTTGCATAATTAGGGCCTGATTTAGAGTTTGGTGAATGGTTACTTTGTCATAAACGTGACGGATATCCTGTCCACCATATGACAAGTACATTTTTTTCAAAGGCACTTGTAATAGAGCGGACATGGTTTAGGTCATGCTTGTGATGGAGTAGCCCGTCCTCTGAAACCTAAAAGAGGCCCTTAGTTTATTACTTCCTTCGTTCTGCTACTTCTCCCTACCTGAACAAGAAACTGAAGTGCTCTAAGATCTGGTGACTTTGCAGTTTTGACATGCTTCTTCTCAAAGTTCCTTGCTTCAACAAACTATGACATTTGAGCCAATCCTTCTCTTGGTGCACTACCAAATCTTTTAATTCTGTTCCCCCATACATCAGCACCAAACCTTCCTTTCCCTCTTACAAAAAGATGCTGAAACAACTGTGTTGGACTTGTCGTTTTTTGCAGGATCATCCCCAAACGTTTTGCCTTCCCCCTCCTAATTTTTAACCTGTTTTTGTTGGCTTTGAGGGCTCTCTACACTTTACCACTGCTAACCAGTGCTAAAGTGCTTGTGCTCTCTCATTTAAACATGGTGAAATTGGCTTCTACCCAATTGGCACATTTGATTTACTTGTAAGTCCCTAGTAAAGGAGTACTGCATGTACCAAGGACTTGTAAATTACATGCTACTAGTGAGCCTGCAGCACTGATTGTGCCACCTACTTGAGTAGCCTTTTAAACATGTCCCAGCCCTGCCATCGTAGCCTTTATTTGAAGTTTTCTACTGCCATTGTGACCAGGCAAAATGAACCTCTTGCCAGGCCCATATCTCCAGTTTGAGTACATATAAGTCATCCCTAGGGTAGGCCCCACACAGCCCTGAGGGCAGGGTGCAGTGTATTAAAAAAGTTGAACATGTACTTTCAGGTTTTCACATGTATTGAAAACTCTTAAATTCGTTTTATGTTAATGTGAGGCCTATCTATCCCATAGGATAACATTAAGTTAACTTATTGCATTAAGCAGCGTGGAATGCTGAGTTTGGTGTCTAAATAATTGTAATTAAAAGCTCTCTTTAATGCTAACAGCCCATAACAGAAAATATATGTTTTTTCTGCTGTACGCAAATAGGGGAATTGCTCCCAAGTAGTAGATTGTGACTCACACACTTTTGCTTTCTTCATCGTCTCTATTGCACTCTGTGGAAGTTGTACAAATGGGGATTGAGATACAATTCTATTTGTACACTGTGCCGTTGGGGGCAGGCCGACTTTATTCATCTGGCGTGGCATTGAGAACTGATTCAGCACTTCTGGTCACAGGTTGCATATAGTGTGCAGGCAATGCTTGATCTACAGGTGAAAATTACTCCTCTACTTGTGCTGCTGGGATGGGTCAAAAAGATTCCCAATGTTTACCAGAAATATGTTGCTCTTGCAAAGCTATTAGCTAAGAGCTTGGTGAAGTGGCACTGGGGCTGTGGTGGGCACCACCAAAGCCCAATGGTTACAGGAACTCATGTATTGTTATATAATTGTACAGTGATTTGTTGCCTGCATCCTCATGGTCGAGGGATATCCGGACTCAATTTTGGAACTTTCTGCGTACATCATGTGCCGCGCAGTCAGAGTAACCCCTGTGTTATTCAGTGATGATTCTTGTGGAATTGTCTCCTTCTGATGGGGGAAAAGCTGTTAGAGATTAATGGCTGAAGGGAGGATTAAATTATTGTACCGCTGAGCAATAACCAACGTATTGTTTGTCCAGCTCCCCTGAAGCTGCCATGTCATGTTGTACTGTTCTGTACTTTTTTTGCCATTAAAAAGTATATAAAATTAAAAGAAAAACCTTTTCACTGGTAAAGTTTAATTTTAAGTCACAATTCTGAAATTGCCATTTTTAGAAATTCAGCATTTTCCTGTCCTAATCATTTGGACCCCAAAGCCTCTCCCTGGATCACATGATTTGGTGGGATAGTTGCAGGAAGATGGGTGGATCCTATACGAAAGACGGCCACATTAAGGGCAGGACCCCATTTGTGTTTGGCACTTTCTCCTCAAGGGGCTACACCCAAGTGCTCTTAGTTCAAATTCCCGACATGACTAAGTTTAGCTGGCAGCAGGTCTTGGTGCATTGCTCCCAGACAGTGAGACAAAGGGATGCTAGGTGTTCAAAGGATGGGGCACTCTGACTTAACAAGTGGGAGGAGCCTGCCACACTGGCACATCACAAAGGCTCTACAACAATCAATAATGAAACTTCCTGCTTAACCTATTACCTTCATATATGGAATTAATCCAATGTAAAGAGAGCCAGTGAAGTTTATTAATATTTTTATTTCTTTTCACATGCTTTATTTTCCAACAGATTTTCTCATTTTCACGAGGTTCATTTTTATATGTAGTTTTTAGTAAATAATTGTTTTTTAAAACATATATAAATTTCACAAACAATATTATAATAATAAAAAACAATACAATAATTCACAATACACAATTTAATCTCCTCACTCTCCAATCACTACCTCTCACTCATAGATCACACCCATTTATTCCATGTGTACAATTGTTTTGAGTTCCCAGAACATAAAATCATTGAGCAAACAACCAAGGCTACCATGGTTCTTAGCACTTCAAAGAGAAACATGAGGAAACTTCTCCCAACTTCAAAGAAGTTATCAGGTATAAAATTAGGATCCTCAGGCCCACTCTTGCGTTTACATTCTGGACATGTGGATGGACTCTCAGAGGACTGCCAGATGCTGTAGCCTGCTGTGTACTCCACAAGACTGCCTTGCTGCACCTGGAAGGATTGCTTTGCTGCCTGAAGCCTGCCTTGAACCCTAAGTGGTCAGCTCTGCTGTTTCTCACCCTGCATCTTCACCTGAACCCAGGGTAACCAGAGTGACTCCAAGAGCTAATTTGCTGGCCTTCTGTTCAGAGCCACAGGGACCTAATAGGCTCCAATCATCTTGAACCAGCCCCTGGATCCAGCTGGAGTGAGTTCCTGATCCCAAAGTCATTTTTATTATTATTATTATTTAAGGTTTTGTAGAGCGCGTAGTAACCCTAGAGCATCCCAGCGCTAGAACCTGAACTCAAGGGGGGTCAGTGGTGGAGGGGGTTAAGGGTCAGGGAAGAAAAGAGTCTTCAGTGCCTTCCTAAACTGAAGGAGATTGGGTTCAGTTCTCAGTCTCCGGGGGAGGTTGTTCCAGTGTTTGGCTGTGTGGACCGAGAAGCGGTGGCCTCCGGACCTGGCTTTATTAACTCTGGGGACTGTGATGAGGTTCTCTCCGCTGGAACGGAGGGCCCTTTTCGTTTTGTAGGGGATGATGAATTCCTTGAGGAGGGGAGGGCCGTTGTTATAAAGAGTTTTGTGGGCCAGACAGAGGGCCTTGAAAGCAACCCTTTCTCTGACTGGGAGCCAATGGAGAAGCTTGAGGGCTGGCTTTGCTGATGATCTGGCAGGGGTGTCAGTGAGTAGGCGGGCCGCGGCGTTTTGAATTTTCTGCAGGGTGTTGAGAGTGGCTTCAGGAGCTCCCAGATAGATTGCGTTGCAGTAGTCAAGCCTTGCCAGGATAAGGCCCTGAATCAAAAGTTTCTTGGCGGTCGCGGGGAGTAGGGGGAAGATCTTTCTACAGGCCCTGAGAAGTCCGAAGCAGATTCCTGCCGTCTTTTTTGCCTGTGTTCTAAAGCTCAGGTCGTTTTCGAGCCATACGCCCAGGCTCTTGACCTCTTCCTTGGGTGCAGGGGGGTCACCCAAGCAGTCAGGCCAGAGGTGAGGCGACAGGGAGGGCCCTTTGTGTCCGAGCAGCAAGATCTCGGTCTTGGAACCGTTTAATTTTAATGCTGAGGAGTTCATCCAGCTGTGGATTTCAGTGAGACAGCTGTGGAGGTCAGAGGGAGATTGGTGCGGGTGTGAGAGGGTTACCACCAGCTGGGTATCGTTGGCGTAATTGATGATCGATACGCCGAACGGAATGACCAGTTTCTCCAGCGGGGACATATACACGTTGAATAACGTCAGGCTAAGAGATGAGCCCTGCGGTACTCCACAGCGGAGAGGGATTGCGGGTGAGTGGCTGCCGTTCTCCCAGACTTGAAAGGAGCGGTCATCAAGGAAAGATTTTAGCCACTTCAGGGCCGTGCCCCTTACTCCGATTTCTCCCAGTCGTTGGATTAGGGTATGATGGTTCACAGTGTCGAAGGCCGCACTGAGGTCCAGGAGGATCACTGCCACTGATCCTCCTGTATCCAGAATGCTTCTGGCCTTCTCCACAGCCGCCAGGAGGGCGATGTCGGTGCCCTGGCCTGGACGGAACCCTGTCTGGGAGACCCCGAGTAAGTTGTTGCTCTCCAGGAATAGGGAAAGTTGTTTGTTCACTAGCTTCTCCGTGATCTTGCTGTTTCCTGGGAGAAGGGAAATAGGTCTGTAGTTGGAAAGGTCCTGGGGGTCTAAAGAAGGTTTCTTTAGTAGGCCTTTGACCACTGCCGCTTTCCAGCTATGGGGGACTAGGCCCTGCGAGAGGGAGGAGTTGATAAGCGACGTGAGGGGGGGGATGATGGTGCTGGAAACTTTTTTCAGGAAATGGAGAGTGGCGGGATCGCGGGGGGACCCACTTTTGATTGAAGCCAATGTTGCGGCTACCTCTTCCGTGGACACTTGGCCAAAGGTGTCCAGGGAGGGTGAGGGGCCGTCAGGGAGATGGGAGAGGAGGATAGGATAGTTGGCAGGATCCCCGTCCATGTGGCTAGTTACGATAGGGGGAAGGGCAGAGAGAATTTTTTGTATTTTCTCATCAAAGAAGGTGGCGAGTTTAATGCATTTGCTTTCCGCTGCTTTAGGGTCCAATGGTTTAACAGGGGGGTCTGGGGCATGAAGGAGTTCTTTAAGAATGGCGAAGGTTTCGTGGGCCGAACAGGAGGCGTTTTTGATTCTATCTTCGTAGAAGGCGCTTTTGGTATTGCGTAGTTCCATTTTATAAGATTTTACGGAGGCATGAAATATGTCTTTCTTGTCTGCCGTTTTATCTTTCCTCCAAAGGCGTTCGTTCCTCTTGCATTCCTTTCGTAATAGGTTAAGTTCGGGAGTGTACCATGCGGACGGATTGACTCTCTTGGTACGTTTAAGGGTGCTAGATTTCGGGAGGATGTCATCCAGAGATTGGGTGACCCAAGTATTGAATTCGTCAGCGGTGATGGTGTCTTGAGAGGGGAGAGGGGTGTTTTCATTTAATTTAGCTGCCCATTCGTCTGGGACCAGTTTATGCCAGCGTCTAATAAGGGTTCTGATTTTGGGGGGTTGAGGGGGGGGGAATGTTGATAGGCCATTCAAAGGGGACCAGGAAGTGGTCGGTCCAAGGGAGGGGGACGTGAGCACGGGTGTTCAGATCTTGGATGTTAGTGAATATGGGGTCGAGTAGCTGCCCTTTGTCATGAGTGGCCTGTGGGTTTTTTAGGCCGAGGCCAGTGGAGGTGATACCCTGTAGAAGTTCTGTCGCCTGCTTGTCGACCGGGTCCAGAAAGTGGATATTGAGGTCCCCCAATATGAGATAATTGGAGGAAGTCGTACACTTAATGGTGATCTGGTCGATGAGTTTGCTAGGAAATTCGGCGAGATGGCCGGGGGGGCGATATACAAGCATTCCCGACAGCGATGTCACTGGGGAGATTTGGATGGCGAAGTGGCAGGTTTCACATCTATTGATGTTGCCATCCGAGGTTCTGCAGGTGAAAACGTCCTTGTATATTATGGCTAGTCCACCTCCTCTACCCTCTGGTCTATTCAACTAGCATATTAGGTAGCCAGGAGGGAGTGCGAGGACTATGTCAGGGCCATGGTTGGGAGTGAGCCATGTTTCAGTGAGAAACAGGATATCCGTGGCGTGGTTTGAGATCAGGAGGTTAATTTCATGCGCGTGTTTAACGAGCGACCTGCAGTTAAGTAGGCCTAGTTGGAGTCCACCGTGTACCGGGTCAGGGCCAGGGGGGTTACAGAGGCTGCAGCTGGTGAAAGGGTTGTCGCCCGTATGGGTATAAATGCAGGAGGGGTGTTTCTGGGTGTTTAGGGCCAGAAGCTTATCCCGGGAGTAAGTCGGGCATTTCTTGGCAGAAATGGGCAGAGTAACTGGAACTGGGCCTGGGTCTGGCTGGGCCCGGACGGGCCCAGACGGGCTTGCCTTTGGCGCGCCTTCGGCGCGCTGATGGCGTGCCCGCTGCGCCCGTCCGCTGCGCTGCCTGAACTGACACATAATTTATGGAGGGAAATCGGGCTTTGGAGGGGTGGGCGTGGCCACGAGAGGTGGGCGTGTCCGTGGCTCCTCGCGGCCGGTGATGGCGGCGTGCGAGTGAATTCCTGTCCCTGACAGCGTTCAAATCGGCTGTCTTGGGAGTCTCAGGTCAGTGCTGGGGGTATGCGCAAAGAGGTTTAAAATACAAGTTATCACAGTTTTAAGAGCAATTAGCCAGTTTTTAGCAAAGCGTTACTCCCGGCTTCCGCCTCAGGAGATTCAGGTAAAGTGCAGCTCTAGTGATCAGGGCGCGCTTTATGTGCTTGGCGAGGGGTGGGCGTGGTCACGAGAGGTGGGCGTGTCCGTGGCTCCTCGCGGCCGGTGATGGCGGCGTGCGAGTGAATTCCTGTCCCTGACAGCGTTCAAATCGGCTGTCTTGGGGAGTCTCAGGTCAGTGCTGGGGGTATGCGCAAAGAGGTTTAAAATACAAGTTATCACAGTTTTAAGAGCAATTATCCAATTTTTAGCAAAGCGTCACTCCCGGCTTCCGCCTCAGGAGATTCAGGTAAAGTCATGCCCCTCTAGTCCTAGATTCTTGGTGTGGCCTCCATTGAGCTCTCCTGATGTTTTAGGCCTCTATGCGAACAGGCCTGTTGATGTCAAAACCTTGTTGTCCTCGCCAACTTGCAGTTCAGGTAAACCAACTCTTTGCGTTACAGCATTGATCGCTTGAGGTGACACGAAGCTCCAGCCCGACCATCTGCAACACCCAACAGAATTTTTACACTACTTCGACGGCCATCTGCGACACTCTCACTGCTCCTTGCAACCTTTTTTACAGTGAACGGAACTCTTTGCCCTGGACTGTGATGAACTAACCTGATACCTATATTCGGCCGTTGCTCCATCACGGTCAGCTTGAACTTTTAACTTTCACCTGGTCTCTCACAACCAGATAGCTGCAAGTAGCGCTTCGTGTTTTTGGAACAATTTTCACTTAAAACATTAAAAACTCATAGTTCCAGTTCTAATGATTGGACTTTTGTTGTTTCAGTGTCCAACAATTTATACAAAAATTACCCTATTTTTCTAAATTGATGTAGGATTTTTTTGGGCTTTGTTTTCATTTTAATACTATTTGTGTGCTGCATAAATATTTACTCAAATAATGACAAACATCAGTTCTATTGATGCAAGCAAATGTTTAAATTGGAATATATGAATGAGTTACTGTGTAATATTATCATATATGAATGGATAGAAGGAGAACTACGTAATATTGGATGTCGTATGTACTAGATGCATACATGTGATTGACATTTATATATCTGCCTAAGTATCACTGTTCCCATTTGTGATGAATGTTCAATAAAATCAAAAATATATATGTTTTACTCATTACCTCTAAGTTAAACCTGACTTCTTGTTGTACCATGCTATACATGGTTAAGAACAGGTTAATTTAGTTACTTTTTGTGGTTCACCCTGCTAAGGAGTGTGGCTGCTGCTTGATCATGGCTCACATCAGATTCAACCAAAAAACCTAGTTTCTCACACTATACATCTGGACCTGTGAAAGACTCAAAATAAGAGCAGCAAAAAAGGCGTATGGGGTAATTGTCAAAGACTCAGAATAAGAACTGCTTTGCTGCTTTGCTGTTAGAAGGACTGCCACACTGCTGCCCTGCTGAGCTGACTTGCAGCCCTACTGCATGAGCGAGAAGAACTGGTCCTGCATCGTGAGCCCAGGACCATCAGGGTGACTCCAAGGGCTAGTTGGCTGGCCTCAGGCACAGAACAGGCTCCAACAACCTTGACCTCCAGCACCAGGACTCTGCCCACTGTGCTTCCCGCCCTTCCAAGTGGTCTCACCCCAGTCTTGGACCTTTGAAAGTGGGTCTGAAGGTGCTCTGCCAGCCCATTTGTGGTCTCAGTAGAACCGATGCAGTGCAATATATTGCCTCACAGGACTTCACATCAGAACTGCTGTATGATGCATCCCAGATCCATGGCTTCTCAAAACATCCCCACAAGCCATCAGAAGTGTCACTGTTGTAACGCAGGACGATGCATCACCTACCGCAGCTCATCAGAACCGCCACTGCATGACCCATCTACAGGTAAGGACCTCGCATTGCCTCTACTGCGCAATGCTTCATCGACGTAGGACTCCGCAACCAGGATTTAATGTACATTCTTCAGCAGGCCTAACTGGGTCCCTGTAACCGTCCTGCACTCCTTCCCAGTCGGCCTGAACTTGTGACTTTGTTCCAGTATAGTGCCACTAAATAGCCACAGTTGGTGCTTTGTAGCACAACTTTCACTTAAAATTGCATATCTCCAGTCCTAATGATTGACTTTTTGTTGTTTTGGTCTTGAATTATTTATTAAATTAGGCCCTATTTTTCTAAATTGGTGTGGGATTTGTCTTGCGTTGTGTTGTTATCTTATTACTGTGTGAATTGCTGCATAAATACTTAACACATCGCTTCTAAGTTAGGCCCGACTGCTCTGTGGCAAGATAACAGAGGGTTGAGTACAGGTCAACTTGTCGTTTGCTTGTGTTTTTCCTTGGCCGAGATTGTGGTTGACGCTTGAGTAGGGTTTCACTCCCCTGGACCTAAAACTCAATTTCTTCCAAACTGCTTCTTGGATGACTCTTTTTTCCATTCTCATGCAAACAGTCTGAAGACGTTCTTGAACTCACCTCTATGAAGCCCTTTTAAACTGCTGTCAGTGTTATCAGATATAATTGTGAGTTTGCAGTGAGGATGCATTTGCTCATGATCTGAAGCTTATCATGGTTCCCTAAGAGACATTGACCTGTACATCTAGGGTG
Organism: Triturus cristatus; assembly: GCF_964204655.1. Taxonomy (NCBI): domain Eukaryota; kingdom Metazoa; phylum Chordata; class Amphibia; order Caudata; family Salamandridae; genus Triturus; species Triturus cristatus. The sequence continues at coordinate 244,136,218 of NC_140582.1, forward strand.
GCCATCTCATTCATGTAGCTGTCATGCAACACAGTGCAGCCCCCAAAGAGGCTGCGCTACGTTGCATGCCAGGCATAAAGCAGGAGAGGTCCATATTCACAGAGATTTGACACGCTCCTCTCCCTAGCGCCAGCACTGATTTCATCTGCTGTGCGCGAGGCACACAACTTAGAGCCATAGTGCTAGGGTATGTGCCTGAGTCTACCAAGGGTTTTACACAGGAAGCTTACCCTTCCTGTACAAAATACTATGCCTCTACACACTTTACAGCTTTTCCTATTTTGTATGTGTGCTGCACAGTGCAGCATGCATGCAAAGTTGGGAATTAAAGGAGAAATGAAAACATTCACAGCTGCGTCAATTTTTGGTGCTAAACCATGTCTATTAATGTTAGTAGATCTTATTGGCGTCTAAAAGGCATGGATGGTTGCATGGGAGTGTCCATATACCACTCCGTGATGCAAAGTAATACAAAGCAGCGTTTGATATTGCTATGCATTACTTTTCTAACATTGGTTTGTTAATCCACATAGAACTCAGTCCCTGTCAGCAGCAGCCATTAGCATATCTTTGGCTACAGAGCAAACCAAGCAGCCAGCTAGATATATGAGAAATCATATCATGTTTCTCTTAACATCTTGCGAAATTGTATGAAAATTTCACAGAACTATGCTTTCATATTGAAATGTGATTTTCGGGTATGTTGTGAGCATTTGGTCCACTTGCACATCAGGCAATAAAGTTTCACAAAAGGATGCTGGGGAGACATTTTCTGTTGTAACCAGTCTCCCACAGGCACCTCACAAGATTTTTGCATGACAATTAACCCTGGGTGGAGTTCGCGATGTTGCACAATGCGGCACTACGGGAAGTGCAAAAAAACTACGATAGAAAAATGCAGTTCGTGGTGATTGCACAGAGCCAGATGTTTGTCCACACTGTACAATCATTGTGAATGGCACCATGCACAGTGCAAGCGGTCCCTGCTTTCCTTTTCTGCCGCTGGAGTAGATTTTTACTCGAGCGGCAGCTTTCTGAAGGCGAACGGGCAGTTTGTCAACGTGAGCTGTTGCGAGCATTCGCAACCACTTGCAATGAGAAACCTGACCCCCCCTTGTTGAGAACCTCGCTGGGAGGTTGATTTTCCACGCTCGCACTTGCCGACTTGATGTTGATGATCACGTACGAGGAAAAATCTTGCCAGGAGGTTGATTTGCTTTGCTTGCGGTCGCCAACTTGATGTTGACGAATGCGAGCGAGGAAAAAACTATGCTACGCAACACGAAGCAGAGTTTTTCGTAACTCCTCGATCTCCGCATAACGCTGAGTGCAGGAAACTCCGCATACTCTGCGAGCGGAGCGGAGTTCATCGCCCAGGGTTGATGACAATTAGAAGAAATAATGTAATGCGAAATTTTGAAAAAAAGACAAAAAATTCTATCTAACGAAGTTAAGAAATTTAAAAAAAAATTGTCAACTTAACAAAAATTGTGTCCATGCCTACATCCACCTAGCTTGTTTCCTCCTAGCCAACTGCGAGCCACAGGGCACAGCCCTAAATTCTCTTGGGTGCATCACCATATTACACAAAGAGCTTGCCAATGCTTTTTGTAAATGTTCTAGAAAAGGACATGCCATTTTTCTGAAATGTTCTCATAACGCAATAGGCTCCTCTTCTGCACAGCCTTTTGAGGCATCGGACCGTGCACAGTGTGACTTGTCTGATCCTGATTACAATCTGTCAGTCAAAATATTGTTCATAGCATTTTAAAACAAACTTTCTTGATTTCAAAGTATTTTATTGATTTTAATTAGCAGATAGATTAGCATTTCTGTCGTGGGGTTAGCCAAACTGAGTATGTATTACAGCGATTACAGGTACATGATTTCTAATCATTACATTTAAATACCTTTCCTACTTCATCAAATGATAGAATTACATACCTGCACTACATGTAAATAGGGCTTAAATTATCCCATGGTAAATACTTGTCTCTTGTTCCACCAAGAATTGAAAATTTAAACATTCCTGTTTCTGTTGTGGCCATTCAACTATTCCATATTCGTATAGAGACACAAAATGGAATTCTTGGCTCACATTTTGAGCGAACAAATTACATCAGTTGACACCTTCACAATAGGAACAAACTACTTCCTCCTATGGCACTAAAACCTGGACATAGGAATAGGAAATTATAGAAAAATTTCTCATTTATTAATGGAATAAAACAAATGTTGGCGGTAGATCTATTGTAGTGACATGGTGAAGGGAAAGAACACCGTCAAGGGTTTTCCAATATACTAAACATTCTGGAATAGGCAACAATCTGATCCACATTTTCCTTAGTGGGAACCCTACAAAACTGGTAAGGTTTCTAATTGCAATGTAGGGCCAGATGTATGAAAGCATTTTGAATTCGCAAACCATGTAAATCGCAAGCTTCGTCCATTTGCGAGTGCAAAATGGCCTTTCCTCATGTATGAAAGGCTTTTGGATTCACAATGTCGGTAATCGCAATATTTTGTGATTACCTAGATTGCTGATGCAACTAGGGAATCACAGTTTGCAAATCCCTAATGCACATGTAAGAAGCCTTTCCCAAATGCAAACTGTGCATTTAGGAAACGCTAACTATCATCAGCTTCAAGTTGTTGGTAACCATATGTAAACTTTGAAAAATGCACAAAATGCATTTTTGTAAGTGCCATGTAGGGCACACATGCCCCTAGGGCATGAGTGTGCTTTACATGTGCACACTTTCTTTTTTTGGGGTGCTTCAGGGTGACCTTAGGCCCCCGGCACCATTGACTTTGGGTCTGTAGGCCCAGAGGAATGAATGAAGTCATATTACCTAATAGCAATTTGTTATTTAGAGAATCGCTATTAGGTAATATGAAGGATTCGCAAAAATGCTACAAATTCCTACATACATAGCATTTTGCGATTCCCAAATAGCGATTCGGTAAAAAACACTATTTGGGAATTGCAAAGTTCTTAAACAGATCTTAAGCACATAGATGAGGTTATGGTTGGCATATTTAAAAGAAACTTGCTGAAACTTTGATCAAGAAGCAGAAATGTTTTGCAATTGGTGTGCACCAAAATCATGTGTCCTGTAGAAAGTAGAGAGATGAAATAGCGTTAGACCTATGAAGTTTGAGTGCTTGCAAAATATCACGGGACAAACCTTTCTTTAAACTGTAGTTGTGCAGCTGAGTTTTGTAGTAAAGTGTTGTTAGCTTCTTCCACAGCAATTAGTAAAGAAGAAATGTGAGTCAACCACTAGGTAACTGACCCGGTCATCTGATAAACCTCTTTGCAGGGTTTTCTGAATGTATTTTCTTTAAAGGGACTGATTCCTTCACCCACACACGTACCACAGTTTAATATTTAATTCCCTCAGTGCAATGGCCAGAGTTCTAGAGTTGGTTACAGGCACCATATTGGCGGAAGAGTGATTTACTTTATTATTGTCATTTCTGAAGCAAAGATTTAACTTGCAGACACTCCTTGTCAAAACACCTAAGTGGTCATATTAGAATGGTATGTTTCTATGGCATTTGATTGCTTCTGGAAAATCTGAAAAAATACTTATCATAGATCACCTTAGTGAGTACCCTGAAAAGATTTCTATGAGACTCCATGACCTTGACATAACCTCAGCAGTAGCTTTATAACCATCAAAAGATGGCTACATGACTGCTAGAAGGTCAGAGAAAGTTCCCATCAAATTCACATTTTCTATGCTCCTTGTTTCTGAAAGAACAACACTCATTTGTCAGTGTTGTACTTAACAGATTGTGATGACTTTTTGAGTGTTGTAGAACTTAAATGAATCCCAATTGAATACTTTATTAAAGATGATCAATCACATGAGGGATAATGTAGTTATCTGAAACAATAACAATTAGTCTAACATTTATATTTGTGATTCACACAATTTCGCTCCAGAATCAAACGTTCTAATGTGTTAGCTTATGGCCAGCTGGTGAACATTGACATTATTTGGGCTTAAATTTAACCACACAAGCTATGCAAGCAAGATCAAAATCTACAATGGAAAAAACAGAGCAACAAGATAAACTTTACAGCATAATTTTCATATAAATTGGGTCATTATCTAAAATCCGGGGAAATCTTCCAATAGGATACATTCTCCCTTGTGAATCAGTTACCAATGCCTTTGAGGTGTTAGTAACTGATGAATGATGTGGGACTCCAATTGCATTCACAAACCATTGACACATATCATTGCAATTTGCAGTTAGGAATGGAGACCCCTCTTTACACCCCTACTGAATTGTAATTCAGAATGGATCACAAAACCCATTCTGTGAATCTGAAAGCCTTTTCTAACTCAGAAAATTGGTTAAATGTATTGCACATAACACTTTTGCATTCACAAATCCTCTTAGTTCAAGAATCACTGGGTTTCCGACACATTATTCTTTATTACATTGATCACAATATGTATTAAAAACATTTTAAAATATCTGAATATGTGAGTTGATGTGGTCAATAATTTTTTTACAATTTACATAATAGGGTTGTGAGTGTTCAGGAGGTCCTGACAGATGTCATATTTTCAGGATACTTCCAGAGACAAAGTAAATACGTTTCATTTACTTCCCTTGGAAATTCCAAAAATGTGATGTGGATCCTGTCCTCTTTTTTTGGAGTCACCGAGGACATATCTTCTTTCTGCACTTCGTTATTCCATCCACCTCTTTCAAAAAGGCTTTCAATCGTATTTTATGAATGAGAATTTACTTGGAATGGCAGAAAAGAAAATGTAAAATTATACGCTTCTCGCAATCACAGGCCACAGTCAGCAGAACAAGACACATCTTATCAGTTCATATAGCAATGCTGCTGCTCGGATACATGGAAATCACTGGATTTAAAAGCCATTTATAAAGCACCTGATTCTTCTTCAGCAATACTTTATTATATGTTCACAACCTTCAGGATAAAGTAAGAGGCTAAAGATACACACAACTCTTGGGAGGCAGAGATGTAGTAGCAACCTGCAAAGCAGTAAATTCTAGAATAGTGAAGAAATTGTTTTTTGAGCACTGGTTGGCTCAAGCCCTGTTTTAAAAGTGCATAATTGTAGTTAGAGTAGTCACATCTCCAAGCTCATTTGCGACTTGCGAGGTTATCTTTTGGGATCACCCAGAGAAACGGAGAATCCCAGTCATTTTTAACCCTCAAAAAGATTAGTTTAGACTTATCAGGAGCTAGTCCATTGAGAGTGGAAGCAAACCAATTGTCATAGATGACATAATGAATGGAAAACGATTGTTTATTGGGAAACTAAGGCAATCCATAAATGCCTGAAGGTATATTTGGCTTAGTTTAATTTCATCAACCTTCTAGGTGGGGCTTTGTTTTGGGAACTGATGACAGATATTCCAAACTCAATAAAAAAATGGTCAGACCAGATGACAGTTGATGTCCTAAATTTAGTGAACAATTTCTGGCAGCAAAAAACCAGGTCAGCAATCTGACCGTGTGAGTGCCTAGATAAGTTTACATACAAATAAGATCTAACATACTTAAATGTTCTAGTCATCATACCTTTATTTGATAATTTGAAAGCGACCATAAAAGGAATAAAATATGCAGACAGTGTATATATATATATATATTATGAAACAATTAGGTTACCCTTGATTGAAGACGCACTCTCGAGGCAAAACAACTCAGCAGAGGCTTTTAATGTGGGTAAGCTGCATTTTCCATTCAAAATATTTTCTTCGCTTTACGCGTTTCGAGCACCACAGCTCTTGTTCACAGGCGTCCACATCTCTGGCATCACAAAATCACGGCAAGACGTCGCTCGTCACTGCATGCTGAATCAATGTTTGCCCTCCGGTGGGCTTCTTTAGTGTTCATTCTCGCAAAGCATGCTGGAGTACGTAGTCCCTTGTGATAAACTTTTTTACCCTCCAGTGGGTTGTGTGCCAAAGGCATGGTATTTATACAGTCATTGCAAGCCCACCATTGAGCCTTTCAAATGCAAATTGCAGCCTGTTAAATTCAAGTTTTGCCGTACCGTCACAAAGTCTTGAAGGGTTCAAGGCTTCCGGTCCCAAATTTCTCTCTGATGGTGGTGCGTCCTCACGGTTGGATGGCCGTACTACATGAAACAATTAGGTTACCCTTGATTGAAGACGCACTCTCGAGGCAAAACAACTCAGCAGAGGCTTTTAATGTGGGTAAGCTGCATTTTCCATTCAAAATATTTTCTTCGCCTTACGCGTTTCGAGCACCACAGCTCTTGTTCACAGGCGTCCACATCTCTGGCATCACAAAATCACGGCAAGACGTCGCTCGTCACTGCATGCTGAATCAATGTTTGCCCTCCGGTGGGCTTCTTTAGTGTTAATTCTCGCAAAGCATGCTGGAGTACGTAGTCCCTTGTGATAAACTTTTTTACCCTCCAGTGGGTTGTGTGCCAAAGACATGGTATTTATACAGTCATTGCAAGCCCACCATTGAGCCTTTCAAATGCAAATTGCAGCCTGTTAAATTCAAGTTTTGCCGTACCGTCACAAAGTCTTGAAGGGTTCAAGGCTTCCGGTCCCAAATTTCTCTCTGATGGTGGTGCGTCCTCACGGTTGGATGGCCGTACTACATGAAACAATTAGGTTACCCTTGATTGAAGACGCACTCTCGAGGCAAAACAACTCAGCAGAGGCTTTTAATGTGGGTAAGCTGCATTTTCCATTCAAAATATTTTCTTCGCCTTACGCGTTTCGAGCACCACAGCTCTTGTTCACAGGCGTCCACATCTCTGGCATCACAAAATCACGGCAAGACGTCGCTCGTCACTGCATGCTGAATCAATGTTTGCCCTCCGGTGGGCTTCTTTAGTGTTCATTCTCGCAAAGCATGCTGGAGTACGTAGTCCCTTGTGATAAACTTTTTTACCCTCCAGTGGGTTGTGTGCCAAAGGCATGGTATTTATACAGTCATTGCAAGCCCACCATTGAGCCTTTCAAATGCAAATTGCAGCCTGTTAAATTCAAGTTTTGCCGTACCGTCACAAAGTCTTGAAGGGTTCAAGGCTTCCGGTCCCAAATTTCTCTCTGATGGTGGTGCGTCCTCACGGTTGGATGGCCGTACTACATGAAACAATTAGGTTACCCTTGATTGAAGACGCACTCTCGAGGCAAAACAACTCAGCAGAGGCTTTTAATGTGGGTAAGCTGCATTTTCCATTCAAAATATTTTCTTCGCCTTACGCGTTTCGAGCACCACAGCTCTTGTTCACAGGCGTCCACATCTCTGGCATCACAAAATCACGGCAAGACGTCACTCGTCACTGCATGCTGAATCAATGTTTGCCCTCCGGTGGGCTTCTTTAGTGTTCATACTCGCAAAGCATGCTGGAGTACGTAGTCCCTTGTGATAAACTTTTTTACCCTCCAGTGGGTTGTGTGCCAAAGGCATGGTATTTATACAGGCATTGCAAGCCCACCATTGAGCCTTTCAAATGCAAATTGCAGCCTGTTAAATTCAAGTTTTGCCGTACCGTCACAAAGTCTTGAAGGGTTCAAGGCTTCCGGTCCCAAATTTCTCTCTGATGGTGGTGCGTCCTCACGGTTGGATGGCCGTACTACATGAAACAATTAGGTTACCCTTGATTGAAGACGCACTCTCGAGGCAAAACAACTCAGCAGAGGCTTTTAATGTGGGTAAGCTGCATTTTCCATTCAAAATATTTTCTTCGCCTTACGCGTTTCGAGCACCACAGCTCTTGTTCACAGGCGTCCACATCTCTGGCATCACAAAATCACGGCAAGACGTCGCTCGTCACTGCATGCTGAATCAATGTTTGCCCTCCGGTGGGCTTCTTTAGTGTTCATTCTCGCAAAGCATGCTGGAGTACGTAGTCCCTTGTGATAAACTTTTTTACCCTCCAGTGGGTTGTGTGCCAAAGGCATGGTATTTATACAGTCATTGCAAGCCCACCATTGAGCCTTTCAAATGCAAATTGCAGCCTGTTAAATTCAAGTTTTGCCGTACCGTCACAAAGTCTTGAAGGGTTCAAGGCTTCCTGTCCCAAATTTCTCTCTGATGGTGGTGCGTCCTCACGGTTGGATGGCCGTACTACATGAAACAATTAGGTTACCCTTGATTGAAGACGCACTCTCGAGGCAAAACAACTCAGCAGAGGCTTTTAATGTGGGTAAGCTGCATTTTCCATTCAAAATATTTTCTTCGCCTTACGCGTTTCGAGCACCACAGGTCTTGTTCACAGGCGTCCACATCTCTGGCATCACAAAATCACGGCAAGACGTCGCTCGTCACTGCATGCTGAATCAATGTTTGCCCTCCGGTGGGCTTCTTTAGTGTTCATTCTCGCAAAGCATGCTGGAGTACGTAGTCCCTTGTGATAAACTTTTTTACCCTCCAGTGGGTTGTGTGCCAAAGGCATGGTATTTATACAGTCATTGCAAGCCCACCATTGAGCCTTTCAAATGCAAATTGCAGCCTGTTAAATTCAAGTTTTGCCGTACCGTCACAAAGTCTTGAAGGGTTCAAGGCTTCCGGTCCCAAATTTCTCTCTGATGGTGGTGCGTCCTCACGGTTGGATGGCCGTACTACATGAAACAATTAGGTTACCCTTGATTGAAGACGCACTCTCGAGGCAAAACAACTCAGCAGAGGCTTTTAATGTGGGTAAGCTGCATTTTCCATTCAAAATATTTTCTTCGCCTTACGCGTTTGGAGCACCACAGCTCTTGTTCACAGGCGTCCACATCTCTGGCATCACAAAATCACGGCAAGACGTCGCTCGTCACTGCATGCTGAATCAATGTTTGCCCTCCGGTGGGCTTCTTTAGTGTTCATTCTCGCAAAGCATGCTGGAGTACGTAGTCCCTTGTGATAAACTTTTTTACCCTCCAGTGGGTTGTGTGCCAAAGGCATGGTATTTATACAGTCATTGCAAGCCCACCATTGAGCCTTTCAAATGCAAATTGCAGCCTGTTAAATTCAAGTTTTGCCGTACCGTCACAAAGTCTTGAAGGGTTCAAGGCTTCCTGTCCCAAATTTCTCTCTGATGGTGGTGCGTCCTCACGGTTGGATGGCCGTACTACATGAAACAATTAGGTTACCCTTGATTGAAGACGCACTCTCGAGGCAAAACAACTCAGCAGAGGCTTTTAATGTGGGTAAGCTGCATTTTCCATTCAAAATATTTTCTTCGCCTTACGCGTTTCGAGCACCACAGCTCTTGTTCACAGGCGTCCACATCTCTGGCATCACAAAATCACGGCAAGACGTCGCTCGTCACTGCATGCTGAATCAATGTTTGCCCTCCGGTGGGCTTCTTTAGTGTTCATTCTCGCAAAGCATGCTGGAGTACGTAGTCCCTTGTGATAAACTTTTTTACCCTCCAGTGGGTTGTGTGCCAAAGGCATGGTATTTATACAGTCATTGCAAGCCCACCATTGAGCCTTTCAAATGCAAATTGCAGCCTGTTAAATTCAAGTTTTGCCGTACCGTCACAAAGTCTTGAAGGGTTGAAGGGTTCAATCCTCTGCTGATGCTAATACTGTATTTAGACACTTATTTGCCCATGTCTTCTTCCATTAAATTTTAGCTATACATATTTTACAAATATTTTTTTTTCATAAAGACACAAATGTCATCAGCAGAAGATTGCGGTCGCGTGAGTTATAGTTGCCTGCACTAACTATAACGGGGGAATTTCATTGGTTTTTTACGAGTGAAATGTACAGCTAACTATAACATGTGTGAAACCTATGGTTTTTTCAGTGAATTTGCAAGGTTTTTTAAATGCTAATTCCTAACTATAACGTGTGTGAAACCTATGGTTTTTTCAGTGAATTTGTACGTTTTTTTAAATGCTAAGTTACTTTACGCCATTCGTGGCGTGCGCGCCCAGTTAACGCAGTTCGTTCCGTGCGCGCACGGTGAGCATGCGGTGCGCTTTGCGCACCGCGCGCCCACTTTACGCAGTTAGTGCCGTGCACGCACGGTGGTCACGCGGTGCGCTGCGCGCACCGCGTGCCCATGTTATGCGGCATGGGCCATGTACGCACGATGCGCTTCGCGCACCGTGCGCACATGGGGGACATATTATGCGCATCGTTGTGAAATGTATTCTTTATTATTTTCATATGTTTGATATGCCATGCACAATGGGCACCATTTTCACACGGGGTGGCGAGAGTGTGGATAATTTTTTTATTTTTTTTTATTTTACCGTACGCGTACGGTAAGCGTAATCGGCGATTTTTCGAAGAAAAAAAAAAAAAATTTTGGCCTTGGGGGTTGTTTGGGGACCCGTATATCACTGCTGGGTGGTTATGATCTCAATAAACTGCCCCTTTAGACATTTTTTGGCTTCATTTATGCTGCCCCACTCAGAGTGCGAGAGAGAAAATGGCGGCCGCCGCTTCCTGGTTTCGGCCGATTCGAATGTTTACTAAGATCTAAGAGCCAATCAGAATCGCGCTCGCGCAAGTCACCGTACGCGTACGGTAAGCGCACCGTAAGCGCACCGTAAGCTGGCTGAGATATATATATTGATTTAAAGGCTATTTTCTCAGAATCTACTGAACAGATTTACACCAAACCTACAAAAGGCACTTTCTTGACCTGAGGACTACCTCTCTGCCAAATTTCATTTAATTCTGTTCAGCCGTTCGGGCTGTAGCTCTGTCTAAAGGTCCTATGGAAAAATGCATGGGAAAAACGCGTTTTGGGACCCCCCTTTTATCTCAGCCCCCGCTTGACGAATCCCCCCGAGACTTTCAGGGTAGGAGCGGAGCTCAACGCCCCACCTATTTTGAAAATTTCGCGAGGATTCGTCGACCGGCGCCAAAGTTATTCAAAATAGAATGTTGCGGATTTCCTATGGTAAGAGGGTCCTAACTATAACTACCTACTGGCGACCGCCAGTAGGTAATATAAATATATATATATATATTTATTACCTACTGGCGGTCACCAGTGGGTAGTTATAGTTACAACCTAGTTTCCATAGGAAGAGCATTTTTGATTTGCTAATAACTTTGGCATCGTTTTGACGAATTTTCGTGAAATTCTCCCAAACAAAAGTCTATCGAGGTCAGCTCCTATCCTGAAAGTTTGGGGGTGATTCATCAAACAGGGCCTGAGAAAAAAGGGGGTCCCAAAACGCGTTTTCCCTATGTTAATTTCCATGGGAAATTTTGCGACGAACTACTGCCCGAACTGCTGAACGGAATTACGCCAAATTTGGCAGAAAGTTAGAGCTTGGTTCAGAAAGCGTCCTTTTTTTAAAAATGGTGTAAATCCGTTCAGTATTTTTTGAGAAAATCCAAGAATAAGAGTCAAAAAATCAATTTCCCATAGGAAACTTTGTGCAAGGCTAGAGCCGAAACTACTGAACGGAATTACCCCAAATTTGGCAAAAAGGTAGTGCTTGGATCAGAAAGCGGCCTGTTTTTGAAATGGTGTAAATCCGTTAAGTAGTTGCTGAGAAATTAGAAAAATAAAAGTTTCAATATCTGGGCGGAGCCTAAGTCCAGGTCACGAGCTTCACTGTGATTGGCTGTCAACACTCCACACCAGGAAGTGTTGGCAGCCATCTTGTGACTCGGTAGAAGCAAGTTACCAGAAAACAGAGAAACAAAGGTATAAAACAAGAGAAGGGGGCAGGGTAGAAACACCCTGACCCCCTAGGCCTGATCAGGGGGTCCCAGAAGGACCCTCAGGGCCAAAGAAAGCATTTTATTGTTTTTTTTAATATCGACGTAATTTGCGCAGGGCTCGCGGGTTCCCGCATTTTATTTTAATGAGACCCAGGGGTGGGCTAGGTCCCGGGGGCATTTCTTAAAACATAATAGCGGGGGCTCAGTGGGGCTGCGAGGGCCTGCTGGGGTTCCTGCAGAACCCGGGGCTTCACTCATGATGGTAGGTGGTTGATTGGCCCCCCTCCTGGAGCCCTCCATTTGCTTATAACTTTGGCGTCGTTTGACGAATCTTTACTAAATTTTCCAGAAAGTTTCTCTTTTTTGATCAGCTCGTATCTTGAAAGTTTAGGGGTCCGAAAAAGTGTTTTCGCAATGCATTTTCCATAGGAAACTTTAGACAAGGCTACAGGTCAAACTTCAGAATGGAATTACGCCAAATTTGGCAGGGAGAAAGGTCTTGGTCCAGAAAGCGTGCTTTTGTTGAAATGGTGTAAATCCGTTCAGTAGTTGTTGAGCTATTAAAGGAAAAAAGATATATATATATATGGACGGTGCCTCTGAGCTTGCCTCTGATTGACTGCTAACACTTCAAACCAGGAAGTGTTAGCTGCCATCTTGTGCCACGCATCGAGTAAAAATATTAATGAAAGGTCCCGGGGGAAATTTAATATAACGGAGCTGTGTCTGTGTGAGATACCGCTTTCACGCGGCGTCTCCCTACATCAGCAGGTAAAGCACCCTTTTCTACCATCAACAGCATACCTTCAACAACTTTCTTGGGCCCGCAAGTCTCCCTCTGCAAACCACTTGTCGGCTCACAGCTCTTCGGGTGTGAGTTCTCGGGCCTGCAGTTGTACTGGAAATATACCGCAGGCCTCTCTCTGTGAGATATGCTCTTCACGCTTCCTCTCCCCACATCACTGTTCCACAGCTATCCCTCTGCAAGCCGAAGGCCCACACTTTCCCTATACCAGTCGGCCCGCAGCTGTTCCTCTGCGAGCCAGCCCGCAGCTCTCCCGCTGCAAATGACGGGCCGCAGCTCTCCCTCTACGAGCTAGCCAGTCGGCTCGCAGCTCTTCATCTACGAGCCAGCCCGCCGGCTTGCAAGTCTCTGACAACAGATGCAATGGAGCACATGGTCATGCAAGTCGGACACTCAACACTGCTTCGCCACCCTCCGCCATCTGCCCCTTGTCCGCCATCCTCCCTCACCCCGTCCCCCTACAAATTGGGTAATGTTCTTACATTTTTAATATGAAGATGCTTGTGAGGTTGGACAAATAAGAATCTTAGTCATGTATGGATTTACATATAAAAAAAATATTAAAATAAAACAACAACAAATAAAACTATGTACAGCCATGTTGTGTCATAGCTGGACCATTTGTGAATGACTGCCTGCAAGACAAAAAGAAAGATAAGATGGTGCATCATGCGTCCAGCCTAAGGAGAAAGAGAAAGAGTGAGGGTTAAAGAGAGAAACAAAGAAAGAGTGAGAGGAAGACAAAGAAAGAGAGAGAGTGAGAAAGAGAAAGAGTGAGATACAAGGAAGAGAGAAAGAGAGAAACAATGTGAAATAGAGGAAGAGAGAGAGAGAAAAAGAGTGAGAGAGAGGAAGAGAGAGAGAGAAAGAGTGAGAGTGAGAAAGACAGAGAAAGAGTGAGAGAGAGAGGAAGACAGAGAAAGAGAAAGAGTGAGAGAGAAAAAGAGAGAAAGAGTAAGATAGAAGGAAAAGAGAGAGAGAGAAACAGTGTGAGAGAGAGAAAGAGAGAGAGAGGACGAGTGAGAGAGGGGAAGAGAGAGAGAAAATGAGAGAGAGGAAGAGAGAGAAAGAAAGAATGAGAGAGAGGAAGAGACAGAGAAAGAGAGAAAGTATGTGAGAGAGAAAGGAAGAGATGGAGAGGGAGTGTTGACACTGGAGAAAATCTTCGCAGCTCACCTTTGTGCCACCGCTGTGTCTCCAACCACGTACCGGGACATAGTGCACCCTCAAGTTTACTCATCTGAAAGATAGTACAGAATTAGTAATTGCAGAGTGCATACAACTGCACACGCCTAAATCGCTGTCCCGCCCGTGGGCACCCAGGCTGCTGCACCCCATTGACTCCATCACCCAGAGGTGTCTGTCTGTCCTGCGCACCCAGGCTGCTGCACCCCATCCACTCCTACTGTCCAGAGGTGTCTGTCTGCTTCTGCACACCCAGGCTGCTGCACCCCATCCACTCCCACTGCCCAGAGGTGTCTGCCCCCTCCTGTGCACCCAGGCTGCTGCATACTATCAACTCCTACCGCTCAGAGGTGACTGCCCGCTGCAGCGCAAACAAGCATCTCTGCTCACCTTCCGCCACCGGTGTGTGTGTAAGAGGGTGCACCACATGCCGAAGCAACATTCTCAGCCGTTGTCAGGATGGCCACGCATCATCGCAGGTTCTATACGCATTCAGCTGTGGTGGTGTTGGGGGGGACGTTGAGTCATGAATCACAGCTTGTTAGACAAAAAGCAAGATAATATTGTGTGTCATGCGTCCATCAAAGGAGAGAGAGAGGGTGAGAGAACAAAGAGTGAGAGGAAGACAGAGAGAAAAAGAAAGAAGGAGTGTAAGGAAGACAAAGAGAAAGAGAAAGAGTGGGAGTAACAGGATGAGAGAGAGAAAAAGAAAGAAAGAGTGAGAGGAAGACAGAGAGAAAGAGTGAGAGAGACGAAGAGGGAGAGAAAGAGTGAGAGAGAGAAAGAGAGTGAGAAAGAGTGAGAGACAGGAAGAGAGAGAGAAAGAGTGAGAGAGAGGAAGAGAGATAGAAAGAGTGAGAGAAAGGAAGAGAGAGAGAAAGAGTGAGAGAGTGGAAGACAGAGAAAGAGAAAAAGAGTGAGATACAAGGAAGAGAGAAAGAGAAAAACAGTGTGAGAGAGAGGAAGAGAGAGGGAAACAGTGTGAGAGAGAGGAAGAGAGCGAGAGAAAGAGTGAGAGAGAGGAAGAGAGACAAAGAAAGAATGAGAGAGAGGAAGAGACAGAGAAAGAGAGAAAGAGTGTGAGAGAGCGAAAGGAAGAGATAGAGAGAGAGAGAGAGAGAGAGAGAGAGAGAGAGAGAGAAAGAGTGTGAGTGACAGAATGGAAGAGATGGAGAGGGAGAGTGAGTGTTGACACAGTGGAGAAAATCCTCACAGCTCACCTTTCTGCCACCGGTGTCTCCTACCACGTGCCGGGATATAGGGCAGCCCTCAAGCTTACTCATCTGAAACATAGTATGGAATAAGTAATAGATGAGTACATACAAGTGCACAATTTGTGAATCACAGCATGCAAGACAAAAAGAAAGATAAGATGGTGCGTCATGCGTCCAGCGAAGGAGAGTGAGAGAGAGAAAGAGAGAAAGAGTGAGAGAGAGGAAGAGAGATAGAAAGAAAGAGTGAGAGAGAGAGGAAGACAGAGAAAGAGAAAAAGAGTGAGAGAGAGAAAGAGAGAAAGAGTGAGATACAAGGAAGAGAGAAAGAGAGAAACAGTGTGAGAGAGAGGAAGAGAGAGAGAAAGAAAGAACGAGAGAGAGATTAGAGACAGAGAAAGAGAGATAGAGAGTGAGAGTGAGAAAGGAAGAGTTAGAGAGTGAGAGAGAGAAAGAGTGTGAGTGACCGAAAGGAAGAGATGGAGAGGGAGTGTTGACACTGTGGAGAAAATCCTCACAGCTCACCTTTCTGCCACCGGTGTGTCTCCAACCACATGCCAGGATGTAGGGCAGCCCTCAAGCTTAGTCATCTGAAACATAGTATGGAATCAGTAATGGATGAGTACATACAACTGCGCATGCCTAAATCGCTGTCCCACCTTTGTGTATCCAGGCTAGTGTACCCCATCCACTTCCACTGCCTAGAGGTGTCTACTAGCTGCTGTACACCCAGGCTGCTGAACCCCATCCACTCCCACTGCCCGGAGGTGACTGTGTGCAGCTGCGCACCGAGGCTGCTGCACCCCATCCACTCCCACTGCCCAGAGGTGACTGTGTGCAGCTATACACCGAGGCTGCTGCACCCCATCCACTCCCACTGCCCAGAGGTGTATGACAGCCGCTGCACACCCAGGCTGCTGCACCCCATCCACTCCTACTGTCCGGAGGTGACTGCCCACCGCTGCGCAAACAAGCCTCTCTGCTCACCTTACACCACCAGCGTGTGCTAAAAAGGGTCCACCACGTGCCGAAGAAACCTTCTCACTCGTTGTGTACACGCGGCGAAGCAGAGCTCACAATTCAGGTTGAGTGTTGATTGCAGGATGACCACGCATAATCGCAGGCCTGCAAGACAAAAAACAAGATAAGATTTGCATCATGCGTCCATCAAAGGAGAGAGATAGAGAGAGAGAGAAAGAGTGAGAGGATGACAGAGAGAAAAAGAAAGAAAGAGTGAGAGGAATACAGAGAGAAAGAGAGAAACAGTGAGAGTGAGAGGAAGAGAGAGAGAAAAAGAAAGAAAGAGTGAGAGGATGTCAAAGAGGAAGAGGAAGAGAGTGAGAGAGATGAAGAGAGAGAGAAACAGTGAGAGAGAGAAAGAGTGTGAGAACACAGGAATAGAGAGAGAAAGAGAGAAACAGTGTGAGAAGAAGAGAGAGAGAAAGAGTGGGAAGGAGAGAACGGAAGAGATGAAGAGGGACAGTGAGTGCCCATACTGTTGCCAAAACCCTCACAGCTCACCTTTACGCCACCACTGTGTCTCCAACCACGTGCCGGGACCTAGTAGAGCCCTCAAGCTCCCACATCTGAAACATAGTACAGAATTAGTAATGGGAGAGTAAATACGACTGTGTACGCCTAAATCGCTGTGCCGCCTTTGTGTTTCTACTCCCGCCACTCAGACGTATTTGCCCACTGCTGCGCACCCAGGCCTCACTGCTCACCTTTTCACGGACATAGCACCCTCCACATCATGCAGTCCCGCTCCGCAGGCCAACAGGTCTCACATTTGGTGCTGAGTCTTGATTTTGCCATGGCAGAGGACATACTAGTGCACCTATCATCATCACAGGTTGCACACCCGCTCAGTCCTTGCAGTGCCACTAACTCAGTGACCAGTGAGGCCACGCACGTGGCGGTAGGCCTCCCTGTTCGGTGGCTCAGGCTTGCATGAGGTGTCCGGACCACAGGTACGGGCCATCACAGTGCATGCGGTGGTAGCAAATCTAAAATGGCGAAGAGCACGTGTGCTCGGTCTTTTTTAGAGGTAGGGTCATGTGTCCTGTGATGCCTGTGCTGGATGGGTGTGGTGTGGGTGTATACCAGCCATGAGGGAGTGGCTGTGGCATACTGACAACTAGACCTGTGACCAGCAGAACACTTCAATGAAAATCTGGGCTATGTAGCGTTGTTGTCCTTCCCTGGAAGCGTAAGCAGAGTGGGCTGGCCTGGCGTATGCCAGTCCTGTGTGAGGCTGTGAAGAATGACTCCGGAGCTATGGGCGTGGCTCCATCGTGAGCTGTATGAGGAATCAACTGATACGGCACTTTTGCCAGAGTGGCCTGATCACGCACAATTGGGCTATATTTTTCCCGGTTGTGCGGTAAAAGTTTGGTTTGTGCTAGTTGCCAGATTATAAATATATATACAGCGCTCTAGCAAACTAGTATGTTAAAGCACTTTATTAGACAAATATTTTCTTGGCAGCCTGCTGCAACATCAATTTCAATGCATTCACCGCCTGCTTGACGATGTCCCTGCCCCTTCTTCCTTAAAGTTGCAATATTGGGCTACTTTTTGTTTGCCTTTGGGCTAAAGAATGCTTAAAAAATCTGGCAACACTGCCATGCGGGTGTTCTTGTTGTAGTGGTGCCGTCACCCGGGTCACAAGCGTCAATGTGTCACTCTGTGAGCCAAGTCCCACAACATGGCCAACATGGAAGGTATGGGGAATTACTGACCCTACATTCATCCATAGTTCCACACAAGAAAGATGGTGGGCATGACACATCTGTGTGGATGTGAATGTTTATTGCACATTCAGTGGAGTATTGCAGCTGTAGCAATACTGGGCCATGCAAAGTCCAAAAATCAGTTTTTGGGACATGGAGGGCAGCCAATTAGAGACAAGCTCATTGTCGGAGTTAGGCTGCGCCAACATATGTACTTATACAATCACTCCGCCAACCCCCAAGCACTTATAAATTTGCTATACACTCTCCTCGCAGTACTCTAATCATCCAGTCTCTACGTACGTACTTGTACAATGACCAAGATAAAGTTACATAACCAAAGTTTTCTCCCACTGTCAAAGGTAAGTTGGTTGCATACGCTGTCCAGAGCACAATGTAATGTGGTAGGGCCCAGGGGTAGCATGTTGCATACATAATGAACACATGGACACAGATAGATAGTGGAACTGGGTACGAGCACGTGCGCTCGACTCCTTTTATTACCAGGGTCACATGTCCAGTGACGTCTGTGCTGGAGTCGTGTGGGGTAAGTGTAAGCCAGCCCTCCGGGAATGGTTGGTGCTGGCAACAAGTAGAATGGTAATCATTAGATCAGACACAGAGATTCAATCATAAAGGGTCAATGATTTGTGCTGCACTAAGGTAGGGGCACCAGACTTGAAATAATACACAAAAGATTCTAGTGTAAAGGGTCCATGACTTGTGGTACACTGTGGTAGGGGCACCAGATGTTAAATTATACACAAAATATTGTATCATAAAGGGTCCATGAGTTGTACTGCACTGAGATAGGGGCATTAGAAGCATTCAGCGTGTGGGCAGCCAGCGATGATGCATGGTCCGGGCGGGCCGCACTGGGAGCAATGTCTCTTGCCTACTGGACTGCGTCATCTGCAAATGGGTCTCGATGTGAATTGTGAGCCCTGCTATCCGCAATGTAGATGGAAGGCAGTAGTCAGCACAGATATGGAGGAATGCTTTTTGACACTTCCTCTTGACTAAATCCGAGGACATAGAGTACAATTCTGTCTGCAATTAATAAATCATGTCTCAATGTAAATTGTGAGCTCTGTTGACCGCAGTGTAGGTAACAAAAGATGAAATATGTATGGAATACATTGTCAAAATGTGTAGGTTTCGGGGACGTTATAGTTAGTTGCCTACTGGACTCTGAAATTCATGAATCAAGACTGAATTCGACTGTGAGCTCTGCTGACCTCAATGTAGACTGCCATTCAGTGTTCCTTTGGACTTGCAAGATGAATTTAATGATTGTACTAAAGCTATAATTGATATCAAAAAAGTACTTGAAGCAAGGATACTAAAAGGATATTATTTAGGTTTTGAAGATGTTGTAGTTAGTTGCCTAATGGACTCTGTAATTAATGAATAAACACTCAATTTTAATTGTGAGCCATGCTGACCGAGGTGTAGGCCAGAGGCAGCGGTCAGCAAGGGCCCACAGCCCCGTGGCGTTCAGTAGAGCAGCACAGTTATTGGCAATTCAGCATGTGTGCAGCCAGCGATGATAAGTGGTGCACTGAGTTAGTGGCACCTGAATCAACCAGCGTGTGCGCACCCTTCGATGATGCGTCGTCCGAGCAGGTTGCACAGGGAGAAATGTCTTTTGCCTACTGAATTCTGCCTTAATAAGTCCACGGGGCGATGACTTGTGGTGCAGTGAGTTAGTGGCACCTGAAGCACTCAGTGTGTCCGCACCCTGCGATGATGCATGGTCCAGGCGGGCCACACTGGTAGCAATGTCTTTTGTCTAATGAATTCTGCCTCAGTAAGCCCACGTGGCGGTGACTTGTGGTGCAGTGAGTTAGTGGCATCAGAAGCATCCAGCGTGTGCGCACCCTACGGTGATGCGTGGTCCGCTCTGCTAGCAATGTCTTTTGTCTAATGAATTCTGCCTTAATAAGGCTACGTGGCGATGACTTGGGGTGCAGTGAGTTAGTGGCACCTGAAGCACTCAGCGTGTGCGCACCCTGCGATGATGCATGGTCCGGGCGGGCCGCACTGTTAGCAATGTCTTTTGTCTAATGAATTCTGCCTCAGTAAGGCCATGTGGCGGTGACTTGTGGTGCACTGCGTTAGTGGCACCTGAAGCACTCAGTATGTGCACACCCTGCGATGATGCGTGATCCGGGCGGGCTGCACTGGTAGCAATGTCTTTTGTCTAATGAATTCTGCCTTAATAAGTCCACGTGGCGATGACTTGTGGTGCAGTGAGTTAGTGGCACCTGAAGCACTCAGCGTGTCCGCACCCTGCGATGATGCATGGTCCAGGCGGGCCACACTGGTAGCAATGTCTTTTGTCTAATGAATTCTGCCTCAGTAAGCCCACGTGGCGGTGACTTGTGGTGCAGTGAGTTAGTGGCATCAGAAGCATCCAGCGTGTGCGCACCCTACGGTGATGCGTGGTCCGCACTGCTAGCAATGGCTTTTGTCTAATGAATTCTGCCTTAATAAGGCTACGTGTCGATGACTTGTGGTGCAGTGAGTTAGTGGCACCTGAAGCACTCAGCACGTGCGAACCCCGCGATGATGCGTGGTCCGGGTGGGCCACACTGGCAGCAATGCCTTTTGTCTAATGAATTCTGCCTCAGTAAGGCCACGTGGTGGTGACTTGTGGTTCACTGAGTTAGTGGTACCTCTGGCGCTCAGCGTGTACACAGCCGGGCGGGTCGGGTCAGGGCAGGACGCACTGGGAGGAATGTGTCTTGCTTACTGGACTGCGTCAGCTGCAATCGGCACTCCATTTGAATTGTGAGCCCTGCTGTCCACAGTGTAGTTTGAAGGCAGTAGTCTGTACAGACATACGTCTGCGGTAACGTGCCGCTGTGTTCACAGGGGTGTGTGTCGAGGAGGCTGGGGGATATGGTGGCAGCTTCGTGGCAAGGTGAGGGCCGCTGCTCTGGCAGACGGATTGGCTTTCACACAAGTGAACCACGCCCAGAGTCCCGGCCTATTTATTCACACTTCTATGCTGGAGTGGCATATGTTGGACCAGCCCACTGCACTTCCGCTTAGAGGGGACGACGACACAGGTACGTGACCGAGATCTTCCCCACTGCCTGAGGTAACATGGTTGCGTCCACTGTCCACAACACTACAAGCACCAGCAGTACATGTAAACATGAAAAGGTTTGTGTTCTGTATAGTGAGATCTGTCCAGCACATCACCGCTACACTTGGTATTGTGGGCATTATTATTGGTGGGTGACTTGCGTCCTTCAAACTAAGGGTGGGTGGACAACTCCGTTCCGCCCATGGAATGTGTGGATATTTGCCCTTCCACCTTCCCTTATAATAGGTGGAGAAACAAGGCAAATCTCCGCACACTCGGGCATTACGGAAGTTGGACGCCCACCTCCCGCCCGCAGTATTAAATACATTAAAAAACAATTTTTAAATAACCTTACCTTATCGGCAGAAGGATGGAAGCCCGGGGACACCGCCGATAAGGTAAGGGTATTTAAAAATCGCTTTTTTAATTTATTTAATACTGCGGGCGGGAGGCGGGCGGGAGGCAGGCGGGAGGCGGTATGTGCGTAACGGAACTATGCGGAGAGTGCGGAGATTGGTTTCATCTCCGTGCCTCTCAGCTTAGGTCCATTACGCACATTACGCCCACCCTTACTTCAAACATGTTTGGTTGCTACATCTCCCAACATTCAGCTATTGTGTGGCTGAGGGGCCATACCGTTTTTGGAGGGTCCACAGTCCTGTTGTGCGCTGCCTCGGTGGTAGTAGGGGGGGTCCAGGGGGGAGGTCCAGAGGGTGGTGACAGTGGGTTTTGTGGCCTTCTTGGGTGTCAGAGGTGCATGATCAGTAGCTCTATGACATGTGTTAGTCTTCAGATGTGATTCTGGGCTGGGCTCCCTTTCACACTGTAGGTAGTCGTCCTACTTTATACCAGTAAAAGGCAGATGGTACATTCCTACTACTAATGCAGCTTATTGCCTGTTTTTGGATCGCACTGCAGATTTGGCTGCTCGTTGAAAATATCGGGAAGTGGTGTTTTCATGTTATTTTTGTTCCTGAACGCCTACTTTGTATATTATTTGCGTTAGTTGTTGCTCTCATTTGTGGCAATTTTGTTTTTGCGGAAGCTATTGCTGGAAAACTGGCGACATCGCCTGTTTTCAACAGTTTGAAAATGGAATGATAATTTAAAATCTCTGAAAAAAACATAGGTTTAATGAACAATATAATTAGAAATTAGCATTTAAAAACCTTTCAAATTCACAAACAAAAACATAGGTTTCAGGGACGTTATACTTACAAATTAGCATTTAAAAAACCTTTGAAGTTCACTGAAAAAAATCATAGGTTTCAGGGACGTTATAGTTAGCTGCACATTTCACTGGTACAAAACCATAGAAATTCGGCCATTATAGTTAGTAGAGCTAACTATAACTCTCGCCCGCAATGCACTGCTGATGATGTCACATATTACATCACTCATGACATGGTCAGTGACATCACTGATGACATCACTGATGACATCTCAAATGACATCACTGATGTCATCACTGATGACATCATCCACATGATAATTTGATGCACCTCTTCACACCCTGATATAACCTTTGATACACCCACTCTAAAATACTGACTACCATTTTCTAAACCATAGACAAATAAGTAGCAGTTACTATATACCCACTGACTACTTCCTAGTTATACACACACATTCATTCATTCACCCATACAGTAACTCATACATTCAGTCACTCATCCATATAGCACTATTATATGTACTCATACACCTATACAAACACTTATACACTGTCACTCATCCATAGAGTTATTGACACACGTAGCTAGTCATGTAAAGAATCTATAACACTTCCGTTTACTCACCTCTACATTTATACATTCCAGATCTAACCTATTCATACAAATAGTAACATATATTGACTCTCTGATACAATCCCTGACAGAAGCAAACACCCATTTATACAGCCACTCTCACAATTACTCACTGTAACATAGAGCAATTTATATAATTCAACACTCACATATTATGCCTTTCACATATGTAGTTACTCACACATATACCAGTGAGATATACATTCACTCTCCAACACAGTGATACACACACACACACTCACCAAAACAGCTATTTCCACATGCACTATTGAACCCATTCTTTTTGTCTTGCAGGCTGTCATTCACAAATTGTCGAGGGATGACACGCCATACCTATACCAACTTTTATTTTGTTCTTTTGTTTAAATAAATAGTTTTATATGTAAATCCATGCATGACTAAGATTCTTATTTGTCCAACCTCACAAGCATCTTCTTATTAATAAGTGTACCACATTAGCCAATTATTTACGTTCCAACATGACTGTCACATTTGTTTGTGGGGGTGGGGTTGAGGGGGGATGGCGGACAAGGAGCTGCTGCTGGGGGGTGTCGGGTGTCCGACCTGCATGATTGTTGGCTCCATTGCATCTGTTCTTAGAGACTTGCGAGCTGGCGGGCTGGCTCATAGATGAAGAGCTGTGAGCCGACTGCCTGGCTTGTAGAGGGAGAGTCATGGCCCATCAGTTCGCAGAGGGAGAGCTGCGGGCCAGCTCGCAGAGGAACAGCTGCGGGCCGACAGGTATAGGGAAAGGTGCGGGCCGTCGGCTTCCAAAGGGATAGCTGAGGAACAGTGATGTGGGGAGAGGAAGCGTGAAGGGGGTATCTCGCAGAGACAGAGCTCCAGTATGTTTTCAGAGTTGCCTTGGACAGATGCGAGCTGACGGCCCCCCTTTTTTCTCAGCCGCCCCACCTTGACCAATCACCCCCAAACTTTAAAGATAGGCGCTCATCAAAAAAGAGAAACTTTTGGGAAGATTCGTATATATGTATATAAATAAAAGCACATAAAATGTCTCACAGAGCAGTCAATCCAATAACTCACGCTAACATAAGAATTATTAGTAGAACATTAAAAAAAACAGCAGTTTTCCCCTGTGATGAAGGGCAGAAGGGCAGATTTTAACTCACATTAGAGCACACTACAGGCAAACTAAGATGCTGAAGAAATTCCAGCACAGACTTACATGAGACAAAACCAGATTTTCCTAATATAGGAAATAAAAATCTATTAGTATGTACAACAAAACATTTACTTAAGAAGGTAAAGTGCAGTAAAGTTTGAGTAGAATACTCATCACATCGGCAGATCAGCTTAGAAGACCTGTCAAAGTGGCCTAGAGGGAAGCAAAAATAACTTCAAATAAAACTGAACCTAAACTTGGTTAGTTAGATCCGATCCCATATGCTATCCACCATAACCAAATATGGTTCCACTCCCACAGTTGTACAAATCATAAGATCCTCTAAATCAGTGCTCTTGGTTAGTTCTACAGCTTCCCTGGCTTCCCTCCTTAGAGCTAAATAATTTGCTTTTATCCACCCTATGTCATTGGTGTTTAACGAACAGGGATTCGAAAAAACTGAAGGCCTGCCCAGCTTATTGACTGTCAGTGGGATATAGGAAAGCCAAGGAATCCGAGACCCTAGATCACAAGACAAGCAATCCTCAATGACCTCCCTGTTAAAAATGACCTGGGGATTGTACCAAATTGAGCACCAAAGTAGAAAAGGGTAAGGTTAATTGAATCTTCCACATACGCAAGGTACAGCTTCTCGTGAACAACGTGAGTAGAGCAACTAACTGGTAAACCGAAGATATGTCTGCCGACTCTATTCTCCTCTAGCTGCAGGGATCTTACGTTCTTAGAGACAAAGTGAAGTTGTGCAATCAAATTAACATGAACTAGAAAAGTAATTAAATAAAAAATGCTCTGAAGTATGAATCAAAGCTAGATAGAGTCATAACATAAAACTATTAAAAATTAATGTGGCAAAAAAAAGAAGTAAGTGAAACCTATGACATGCATTGTGCTTTTCTCAAGGACAATCTGTGTCTACATGTACGCTTAGACTTACCCATTCTTACTTTAAGTGCTTTTAAGTTGGGTTCTTGACATTTCAGAGAGAAGAAGGCCGCATGTGGCATCATAAGTTGTCCTCTGCCTAAATGGCATAGTTTGGGGCCTAAAGGACATATCATTCCTTTTATCCATTATGGCAATTTGCCATATTCCATGTTGGAGTTCAGACCAAATCCACCTAAGTTGGTTTTTGGCCTTCTTTCCAGCCCGATGTTCCTCTATCAAACATTGCAACTATCAGCAATCTAATTTTCCATCCCTTGATCCATCATTATCATGCTCTATATTTACTGTTTTTGTAGTCCCATTTCTGGCCACACATCTTCTATTCTTCAAATAAAGTCCAACATTTACCAACCTAAAGGGTCAAATAGACAACCAAAGCCTGCCACAAAGACTTGAGCAGACAAGGCTTTTTATGAGTATGACACATTTCTTTCTTCCTGGACTATTTACACTACTTTCAAGGGATTACCCTTTGTAAAACATGTAGGGGCCCCTGCTTTGCTAACTTCAAGGAGATTAGGAAATCTATTCTATGTATTATAGAACACTGTAATTAAATCCTTACTAGAGGGGTTGTCTTTTTATTTAACACCGTTGGATATTCATTTTCCTTAAATTCGTGAACAATCAATGGTGAATAAAATGGGAGTATTTTCATAATATTAAAAACTGTCTGATTAAAAACCTTGGCTTTGGCTGTGACCCAAAAGAAGACCATGGCAAAACAATTCAAACCAGCCTGCTTCTTCACCATCCCACCTTTATTCCATCTTTCCTGAAATGTACTTTTCTTACTCCTCCTTCTGAGCTTTCTCAAGTTTTCCTTTTTTCTTTCGTTCTTTACCTCACTTTTGTCTGTTGCTCAATTAATCTCTATTTATGCCCCTCCACTGGTCTGCTGTAGTAAACCAGGGAGTTGTAGCAAAAACAGCAGTAGGCCTTCCAAAATCGACCTCCTATGACTTCAACCCCAGGAAAGTACCTGATAACATAAATGGCCAGTCCTGCCCTGACAATGTTCTTGCTATTTAATATCATTTATCATTATATGTGTGATTTCCTAACTGTCCAAGCAAGGTTAAGCCTTATAATTTAAGGCCAAAGATTAAGACTCAAGAATACCTCTGTTTGTTTATCTCTGAATTTGAATGATGTGATGAGTGAGCCTTGCACATTTAACATCTCCCTTCCCACTAATTCACAACTAATTACTTCCCAGAGATTGCTAATTCCTTGCTGGGGAACATTTTGTAATTAGGTATTTAATTTACTTTTTATATATTTCTCTAGCTTAATCTTGCCACGCCATGGCAATTAATTTATTTCATGGTTTTTGATAGCACTGTTGCGCGTTATATATTACTGTGCCTTTCAGGGAACACATGACAGCATACAGTGCAAGTACAGAATTTTGGTAATTCACAAGCAATGGGCACGGCAAATAGTTAGGGCTCACAGTCAATTCAATTAGAGGATTTAAAAATTTGCAGAAAGGGTAAGTGGTGAGAGTTGCAATAATTTGTAGCATGTCTGGATGGGCAGTCAGGTGAAGTGGAATTACTATTAGTTGCATCCAATTAGGAACTTTTGCCTGATTAGTATAGTATCTTGCGAGTTAACAATGAAAGAACCCTTTTGGCTCCTGATGAACTTCGTAGAGCTACGCCGTAATTTACAGAATCAATTGCAGTGAAGGTTTCTTTAGAATGTTGAGTTCGCAGTTACACGCAGACGAATAAAGAATTGTGATACCAAGCTCCATGTGTGGTGTAGTTATTTACGGGTACCCCAGCTGGGTAGATGCTACAAATGGAGATGAGATAGGGGATAAGTAACTGGAATATTGACTATGCTATCTCAAAGAGTTTGCCCGGGTCCAGGCAAAATGCTCGCGTGTGCCACATAGTCGAAGTACAGAATAGACGTTTGATGCATGTGGAGTCAAAGCGCAGTTCCAGCTGCTGTGAAGCAGTTGAAAATGAAAGCATTTACAGAGAATCTACATGTCGTTGGTCGAGAACCAGGTGGCCAGGCCATACATAAAGGTATGCACCACTACACAACATACAGCCCCACCTAGTACAGAGCGATAAAGCTACGTTCACAAGTGCAGTCAAGCACAGATCAACCCAGGGTCAAAAAGTAGAAAGCGACAGCCAAGTGCAAGATAGCATTGCAATTACAAGTGCTGCGAGGCAGAGGTGTGCACAATTACACAGAAACTACAAAAGCAGAGTGGCCTAGATGCAAGAAATAGTAGTCTGCTTACCAAAAGTAATTAAAGAGAGTCTTCATACCACAGCACTGAGCAAAGCAGCCCATGGAGAAGTGCCCAGGACTGTGCCTATAGATCTGCTCATACCTGAAGAGTCGAGCCATCAAAGCTTCTGAGTGGGGCACAGAACAACCCCACATTTCTTTGAACAGTGAAAGTCAGTGAGGGGTTTTGAAATGTGGCAGGTTATTGTTCTGATAGAGACCAAGAAGAAAATCATTTTTCCAGTCATCATTAAGGATGATCCAGAGGCCAGTATGTCAGAAGGTCTCATAGAGAGTGAGTGAGAAGCAGTGACTGAAAGACCGCCATGTCCCAACTCAGTAAATTCCACCCTGGTCTACAATGCTGCCGCTTTCTTGAAACCACCATGATAAAAAGCAATATATTGCATCTAATAGACTACGTGGATAGAGACATTTGAAGATGTCAGTGATGCATTTGAAGATGATCAAATGTCTCAAAGATCTTGCTGGTGTTGGTGTAAAGGAAGTCAAATAGAAAATGACAAGAACTGGTGAAGAAATCCCATACTGCCAGGTTAAAAAAACCTAGAAACTCAAGTTCAAATCCAATGCCAAATGTGGACTATGAAATATATATTTTCAGTCAAGAACAACAGAAAGTTGGCAAAACCATTGATGAATTTGTAGGAAGACTTGACACACTCATCAAACTCTGTAAGTTCATAGAATTTAATGATGAAGAAGCCATAGATCTCATGGTCATTGATGGCTGCTTGTCCAATTCCTTCAGAAGGAGAATGCTGAGAGAAACTCTAAGTCTGGAATGCATGTTAAAGGCAGCTAGAACTGAAGAGCATGCAAATTGACAAGCTGCTGACATGGAGGCCAGAGGTGCCCTAAATGAATCAGTCATGAGTGTGAAAAGCAAGTCAAAGCAAAAGACTGTATGACACAAGGTGCTGTCTGCACGTAAAATTAAGTTACATTTTACATGTGAATTTTCGCTTCCACACAAAGACAAATGTCCCACCGTTGGAAAGATATCTAAGGGTTGTGGGAAGGAGAACCACTTTGTGATGGTGTGAAAAGCAAAGGGAAAAACAAGTGCATCACGGGGCGAAGACAAAATGGCAAGTGGAATGTTCTAGAAGCAATGTTTGATGCATATCCACAAGGCCCAGCAGAGGCGTAAGGTACGACAAATCAAGCTGAACAAACTCAATTGTTATCTAAATCATCGTCAAACAGTTACTCCATATCAGTAGCAAGTGAAAGTGAATAAGTTGGTCGTTTCATGTCGATGTCCATTTCAGAAAGGTGTGCATATGTTGGACCGCATGTGAAGAAAAATGTCAGTCAAAGAAAAGTCGACAAGGCCTAACACCAAAATCATTCAAACATTGTCTGAAAATTACACAGAAAGTAAATGGGTGTTCCATTACTTTCATAATTGACAGTGGTGCATCTATAAACATATTGCTTGAGGAGAAATATAATTAACTGCATCCCTTAGTACAACTTCTGCCGTGGAAAACCAAAGTGTATACATGGGCTTCATTGACACCCTCAACAGTCAAGGTTCATTTGTAGTGACGATGAAACGCAAGAAAACACAAGTGCAAGCCCCTCTCCATGTCTCATCCATGCGTCAAGTGCCTGTCTACTCAGCTTCAGCACAGCTAATGATATGGGACTGATTTCCATGAACTACAATTCTTACCATGAAATAGTAAGTCAGTTCCCTTCTTTTTTTCTTGGTTTGGGAAAGCTTAAGACTATGAAAGTAAAGTTGCATATTAATGAGGACGTCCGTCCTGGTGCTCAAAGACATAGGTGAACTGCTTTTTATTTACAAGATGTTGTTGAAAAAGAACTTTAATCGTTACTTAAGCATATTTTCTCCCATCGTGATAGTACCCAAAAAGATCAGTGAAGGAACAGTACGCATGTGTGTTGACATGGGTCAGGCTAACAAGGCAATTGAAAGAGAACAACATGCAGGTCCACACATTGCTGATTTGATAACAGAATTAAATGTTGCAAAGGTTTTATCTTGCCTTGATTTGAATAAAGGTTGTCAACAGTTGGAACTCAAACATAACAGCAAGTACATTACAACGTTTTCTACACATTTTAGTTCTTTTACGATACAAAAGGCTAAGCTTTGGTGTGTCATCATTTGCAGAACATTTTCAAGACGTGATTCGATGTATTATACAGCCTGTCATGAATGCGTTCAATTATAGTGATGAAATGTTATTTTTCAGAGCTATACAAAAAAACGCACGATAATGCTCTCACACAAGAATGTCAATTAATGACTGATGTAGGTTTGACTTTGAATGTAGATAAATGCGAGTTTCATAAGACAAAATTAAAATTCTTCACCCATATCTTTTCTGTTGGGGGTATTACACCTGATCCTGCTAAAGTACAAGCACTGTTTAAGGCTGATCCTCACAAGATGTTTGAATGGTGCGTTCATTTCTTGGCATGACTAGATACTGTTCTAGTTATATACAAGACTCTGCCACTATAAGTGCTCCATTGAGAGAACTGGTGAAAAATAATGTTTTATTTCAGTGGTCATATGAATGTGAGTACAATTTTAAGGAAATCAAACATGCCATTGAGAATGCTACTGAAATGGCTTATTTCAATACAAAACTTCATACAGAGGTTGTTGTTGAGGCTAGCCCAGTTGGGTTAATTAATTCCACATTTGTAAAGCATTAATGTGGCACCCCTAAGGGTATCAAGGAGCTAGGGTGGGTGTCTGGGTTAGGTGCTCTCCTCTCACACCTGAATGCTCGAAGGCATACTGCGGCATATGCAATTCAAAGTTTGGCACAACCAGAGTGTGCATACTCATAACCTGAAAAAGAAAGTTTAGCCATAGTATGGGCGCGTGAACACTTCCATGGATTTCTGTACGGAAATCCTTTTACACTGTTAACTGACCATCAAGCTTCACTAACAGTATTTCCCAATCCAAAGGCCAAGATGCGTCCTTGCATTAAACATTGGGGACTATGCCTACAAGAGTGCAATTATGACATTGTGCATCATCCAGGAAAGGGTCAGAACCCTGCTGACTACTTTTCCAGAGCACCCATTCAAGGTCATGGCACTCCATCCAAGTCAACTGAAGCTTTTATCAACTTTATGATAAAATCAACTACACCAGATGCTATTTCTTTAACCCAGATTATCAATGCCATGAGCCATGATAGTGGCATGCTAAAGTTGAAAGATATATTTACACATCAGTTGTGGAAGTAGCACACTTGACCTATCATCGGTGAATGTGAATATCACAAATACAGAAATGTCAAAGATGAACGATCCATAGCTCAAGAGACAGTTATATTGAAGGGTCGAGAATCTTGATTCTGGAGAGTCTAGCGCAGAAAATGATTGAAGTGGCACAGAAAGGACATAGGGGAATCATTGCCACAAAACATGCTCTCTGAGACCGAGTCTTGTTTCCAGATCTCAGCAAACTAGTTGAGAAGTAATTAAAGCCCTGTCATCTATGCAACTGCCTGCCTACCAAAGTTACTCAACACACCCAACAGATGTCAAAACTCCCAAAGCATGCCTGGGAGAGAATAGCCATTTACTTTTTTGGTCCATTCTACAATGGGCATTACCTGATGATGACTGTGGACGAATACTCACAATTTATATTAAATAAGGGTCTCTGATCCACCACTCTAGAACAAGTCATTGAGAGACTGGACAGCATCTTTGTGACATGGGGTGTTCCAGCCATCCCAAAATCTGACAATAGCACACTTTTCATTGCCAGGAGCATTCCCGGGGGGTTCTTAGAACATCTAAGTATAAAGCATCAAAAGAGCACTCCTCTGTGGCCGCAGGCCAGTGTACTGGTTGAGAGATTTATGAGTAGGCAAATGAAAGCAGTGCAGTGTGCTGCACTTGAGAAGCTCAATTTATAAACTGTATTAAACTCTGTTATTGAGAGCTTACCGTTCAACATCTCACTAGACCACTGTTGAAAGTCTGGCAACATTGATGTTCAAGAGAGCAATGACAACCAAGATACCCTGGTGGACCAATCAGAGGATAAGAGATGAGAATGCAACTCGTTGGAGGGACTTGGTTCAGAAACAAAAGATAAAAACATATGCTGACTGTCGATGACATGGACAGAACTTTGTCTTCCTGACTAGAGGTAGAGTGCTCACATGTCAGAAGTGGAAAAGAAAATCTGATGCTCCCCTTGATGCAGACCCTTTCCAAGTGGTGTCGACCAAAGGACACATGGTGACTGCCCAGCGCCCTGGCAAGTCTGTTGCAAGGCACTCTTTCAACTTTCAACAGATCTCCATGGTGAAGGAGAGACTGATTCTGAAGCACCAGTGACTGCTGCGGGCTTTTCACTGTCCCAGCAGATCATGGATCATGATGGTTGCAGGTCTTAACTTAGTACGAGATCTTCAGGTAAAATATTTACAGCATCAAAGAGATTAATTAAAGAGATTTAAATGTATATATATGCATATATTTTGTAAATTGGTAAGTTTTTCTTTAACAGAGGGGTAGATGTAATGTCTCGTGAGTTAACAAGGACGGGACCCTTTTGGCTCCTGATGAACTCCGTAGAGCTATGACGTGATGGATAGAGTGTTTTGCAGTGCAGGTTGCTTTCGAATGTTGAGTTCACATTTACACACAGATGAGTAATGACGTGTGATACCAAGCTCTGTGCATGGCGTAGTCATTTATGGGTAATCCGGTAGGGAAGGCCCTACAATTGGGTTAATACATTAATATTCCTAAATCTGATGATTTTGGGTTTTTAATTTCCGTAGTAGATGATGTCTATGCCTGCTGATTCATTAGGATTAGTACACCTTGATTCCCACTCTTCATTTGTTGTTCCTGTTGAAGCTGAGGAGTAGGGCCGCTATGGCCATTTATCCTATCAGGCATTTTCCCAGGGGGCTGGAGCCCTTGGAGATAGGATTTTGAAGGTCAATGCAAACTGCCAATGTCCAGCTCCACAGTGTTTGGCAGCAGGCAAAGACAGAGAGAAAGTACAGAGATGTTGAAAGAATGGATAGAAAGAGACACTTGAGGGAGTGGCATCTGGATTGAAAATGTTTGCCATAGCTGCTTTTGATTCATAGTCTGGCCTTGCTGATGATTCTGCTTGCTACTAATCTTTGAATGCTTAGAATGTGGCTGTCCTGTGTGTCATGAAACTGTTGCTAGATTAATACGGGAAATGCATAGGAAGACGTGAACATATGGAGGGGTAACATGCTGCTTGCTATTTATTCTATTTGAAATGCTTTCCTTTTTTGCAGTTTCTTTTTATAGAACACACCTGGCTAAAAGCCATTGGGGTGCTATCACACAGAACCAAACTACGTTACATATGGTTACATTTCTATTTTTAGGCAAATGCAGATTAGGGGCCTGATTTAGAATTTGGCAGACCAGTTACTTCTTCACAAATGCATTATATCCTAAGGCACTTTTATGAGGAAATACCTGTCTGCTAAACTCTGAATCAGGCGTTAAGTGATTTGCCTAGAATCACAGCCCAGGTCAGGAGTTAAATCTGTTTCTCCACATTCCAGTCAGCAGCCCTAACCACTGGTCCCCACTACCTCTCTTTCTTGTGGCCTGTCTTAAGACCTTAGTTTACCATTTGCGTAACTGTTGCATTCTGTGTGTGATGTTACACACAAAAGATCCTAATTTAGATGTGCAACCATGGAGGGTACAACAGGAATGTATAAAACAACCTTAACCAAACCCTCTGAGCCCACTAAACAGCATTATACCCATCAACCAAAAATGGAGGACCAGCAGGGGCCAAAGCTGTGGGCACCCCTGTCACAGAGTAGGAAATGCAGGGAGCGATCAAAGCACTAGCACAAGGCAAAGCATCCAGCATGAATGGCCTCACCATAGAGTTCTATGACAGGTATGTAGCACTTATGGCACATCACCTGTTAAAAGTATACCAAATGGCTATGGACAATGGAGGATTGCTGGTGTCCACCACCGAAGCAATAGTTACGTCTTAACTCAAACCTGGAGGGTTGCCATGGCTCTTTCCTCATACAGATCAATTTCTATTCTCAACACAAACTATAAAGTTCTAAGCAAATTACTAGTAAACAGACTCTCACCTCTACTACCTGATCTCGTGCACAAAAACCAAAATATTTTATCCCAAGCAGGAGCACATCCCTCAATATACAGCGCTTCTACAAAGTACTAGAAGTAGCACACAAGAGGTGGCCCCGGGTGGCTTGCCTGTCCCTGGAAATGAAACAGTTGTTTGATTCCGGTACTCAGGTGCTAAAAAACACTGAATTCCTCCAACCGTTGGATCCAGCTTCTCTATACAACACCGTAGGCCAGAGCCAAAATACTCAACCATATTTCAGAGGCCTATTCAATCACACAGGACATGAGACAGGGGTATCCCATCTCCCCGTTGCTCTTTTTGTTGGCCAGAGAACCATTAGTCATAAAGTTCCAAGTGACAGAGCGAGACAGAAGAGCGTACACTTATAATTTCACTTTATGCACACAATATGTTATTACATGTCCAGTCTGACATGGTAGACCTCACTGCGCTATCCACTGTCCTGCAGGAGTTTGGGTTGGTATCTGGTGTTAGGGTTAATGATTCTAAATCATACCTTTAATAGATGCACAGATATATCATATGCATACCAAATTCCTGGAAGGCAACCTAGGCACGGTTATACGGATCACAAGTAGCCTTCTGGATCTCCCTGCCACTCACACCCCCAGGGCATATAGTAGTAGCAAAAATGGTGATGCTCCCCAATCTTCTATACTATTTTGTTAACTTACCACAATGGATACCCTATTAATTAATCTGATATGGGGTTCAAGAAGGTGTAGGGTGAGCCTGGCTGGGGGGGCGGGGCTTGGAGCACCCTGAAGAGCTTCGCGGCAGCCACAGGAACAGACTAAACAAGTGTGACATGAAGACTGGCGAGGGCTCTCCTCTTCTCAACAACATACCTTCATAAACCTTCCTCGCTTCATGCAAGTTTGTTTTTTCCAAACCAAGAAGGCTTTACATACTTTTTGACACAGAGTGCGTGCTGACAGATACTTCTGCCCGCCATTTTGAATAACATCAGAGGTCACATGTGAAACCTAATGCTTCAGAAATGGCTTTTTGTTTACTTTAGGAACAATTGTATCGATTTCCAATGCTGCTTGGCTACATTTGTCTGTAAGATGCATCTCTCTGCTATTGCTTCTTGAGCATATCATATATACACACAAATAGCAGTACTCAGCTATCATGACCTAAAGCTTTCCGATCATAATATTTTCCTTCATTTCTCCACATGTATTTCTCAGAATAGCAACTCCCATATTATAAATGGCCTTTTTTGGCCTATGGGAAGAACCAAAGTTTTGAGACACTTTTCGTCTGCTGCGCCTATTTCCACAATGTACTTCTTAATTTAGACTATTAACTCATGTTGGTGCTTGCTGGCAATATGGAGGGCAAAAACCAAGACTCTGCTTCTACTTCTAATTCATCTTCTAGTGGAGTCATTTCCTCTAATGTTAAAATGATGTCCAAACAAACCTCAAATGTTACGCAATCTATCAAACTTGTTAACACAGATCCTTCATTGCCCATAAAATCATCAAACGTTATTTCAATTGAACTTTTTGCTTGAAGAAATATGAGCGCTTAAGCCGCACATGGAGGATACTAACAATAAATTGAAAATGTTGAATGATAATTGGTCACTTATGAACAGACGAGTGCCCCAAATTGAACAAAGGGTAAATTACCTTGAAGACACTATGCATACTCTTCAAACATACAAACTCAGCTATCAAAAATGAAAAAAAACATGCAGTGGATTTGGAAAATTGAGGCAGAAGGAACAACCTCCTAATTTATGGTTTGAGGGAGGGGACAGAGGGCACGGACCCCATCACCTTCTTTCAATCCTTTCTTGCTAAGATTGTGGACCTTTCAGCTTCCCCACTGTTGAATATATAACGCACACATAGATTGGGGCACTGTACACCACATGTGTCGTCATCTCAAAAACCTAGGGGAGTTGATCTATACTTTTTAGATTATGTGGAACTTCTTCACATTTTCAAAGTTGCGAACACCAAAAGGTGAATATCCTGGTCCAGAACACAATTGTTTTTTGCTCAAGACGGCAGATAGGAGGAAAAGATTTTTGGACATGAGACTAGGGGTGTGCGGAATTTGCGAAATCCACTTTCGCAAATTATCGCGAAAATGTTTCAAATTATCGCAAACAAGCGGAAATATCGCGAAGATTTTTTCCCGCATGTTTGCGAGATTTTCTGCATGGTTGCGGGTCGCCAACTTACCCATCTGGTTGCTCGCGGGCGAGGCCATCTTGTTTTGAGTTGTCTCGCGGTGCATGGTCGCGAGAAGAAAGACGCATGACGTCACTGCGGGCGCGAACAATACAACATCTCATGGAGAACGCGACCGGATCAAGAAAACTTGTCGGCGAACGCAGGGATTCAGGTAAGGCAGAATGTATTATTTTACAGCGCGAGCAAGAAACAAATTATCGCCAAGCTGCGGAAAGCGGAAATTTTGACATTTTCGCGTTCTCCGCGGAACGCGAAAATGTCAAATTATCGCAATTTCCGCGAACGGAACGAAATTTTAGCCCAGGCCTACATGAGACCAGCTCTTCGAACTTTGAATGCAAGATTTGGTGTTTTCCATCCATGTCTGTTTAAAGTAACTTATAAAAACAAAACTACGACATATGAAGTTCCTTTAGCATTGCAGCATTTTATATATTATTGCAGAGGAGAAGAAATGGATACTTAACAATTTTCTTCAGTCTGACTTTTATTAGTCAATGTACTCCGTTTTAAGAGAGGTTTATTGATAAAATGGTTTCAAGATGTCGCATAACCATTGGTTTTTTTTGTTTCATTCCCTATGGTGTAAACTTTTCCCGCTAATTTTTACAGTTATTTATTCCGTTTATTTCAGGTTCTGTGCATACTTTCAATTTGAAGAGTACATCAATGGTGTTTTTGTGTGGTCTGGTTCTTTCCATGTTGGCTGCGTCAAGGCTCCGGTTGCCTCATCTTCCTCATGTGGAGTCACCACCTTCAAATTTTTGCATGTTTTATACACTTCTATTTTTTCTATTCTTCTCCTACATCTATTCTTTTTTAATTAATGTTTTCTTCCATTTCTTTCTATATTTCTATTTTCTATGTAATTCTCTCTTTTTTTACTTTTACTGACATTTATTTTTATATCTAGCAGGCACCGCCAGCCATATTTAGATGTGGGTGGCATACAGGCCCTTCTATGGCGATGACGCCTTGGAAGGGTTGGCAGAGATTGGCTTTGGGGGCCCGTTGTGGGCCCTTAGGGAGGGGTGGGGGTGCACTTGGGGGGGTACCCCCTGCAGTTCCCTGCACCAAGTGGCAGGCACCGTGTGGTGGCTGCCACATGGTGCAGGGAAATGCCAGGCATGCGATGTTGACATCGCGGCGGGTGCTGCTGTGAGCAGCACCCGCCGCAATGTTTAAATGCGGAATGTGACCACCAGGGTGTCGGTCGCATCCTGATTCGCGGTGTGTGTCCACCGTATGTCTGGCAGCCAGTCCCAACACCGCGAGGATCCGCCCGCCATCCTAATATGGCCCTTAGTGTCATATGTGTGGAAGTTTGACATGAAGTTTCCTTCATTATAATATAAAAATGTGCTTTAAGGTTAACATAGAAAATGCGTGTCCATTTAGTGGTTTGAGAAAATGCATTTTTATTAAAAGTGCCACACAGAAATGCTGAAAATGTTGTTTCACTAATAGGCCTCAACATTATTCCTATAATGTACTGCTCCTTTAATGATAATACATGGATTTCTTTAAATGCTGACAACTTTAAAATTGAACTACAAAACATGACATTTTCACGAAATGTGCTGTCTGCTTAAAAATGCATTTAATTTCACCTCACACCAAATGATTTCATCGTATTTCTTTGCCATATTCTTATAATGAACAAATATATAAATGAAAGAAAAGGCTTTTGTAGCCGCCTTTCAAACAACATGTCGACATTGATGTTTACTGTGGGAATAGACTTGAGGAAGATGATAACAGATCATCGGAAGATCCTTTCCCATTGGCCAGGGATGAGTCAACATTTCAAGTTTGCAACATGTTTCATACTTTTATATATATAGCTAGAGTCAACGCATTCTATGCACACCTTTCCTGCCATGCCCTTTAGCACTTTACTGTTTTCTACTCTTGCCCAAGATTGCTGTAAGCTACTGCTAACAGTGTTTTTTTCTTATTTTCCTTACCCTTTGTGAGGAGATGTTTATGCTAATCATAGCTACTGGTGTGATTATTTCTTTTGACCTATTTTATGGTTGTTACCACGGCTGTTTCGGAACTGAGCTGAGTTTCCCGAACTACTCATTATGGGCAGTTCTACCCCTCATAGCTATTAGTATTGTACTTTGGAAAAGAGCATTTACTTGCTCTTTTCCCATTGAACTGTTTATGGGTTCTCGCTAGGATAGGTTAGGTTCTATAGATTAAGATAGGGACAAATTCCTTAATGGAACATTCTGTTCCTTTGTATGCTGTCTCTAATAACGATTTTTATATTTCTGTAAACAGACATCTGATTAATCTGAATAAAAGAACACAAATATGAACTAATCTCTTTAATGAGAAATAAAGCTATAACATTTCATCAAACCTCTCATAATTGACTTAACTTTAAATACTGTATGTTGATGATAATCTTAGCCATGTATTCAGGTTGCGCTCCATTCTAAGACGGGACAAAGATTTGTCGAACAACAGAAAGAAATATGCATGGAAATTGGAAATTTCACTTAATAAGTCTTAAAGTGGAGCTGGTTATTAAATTGTTATGAGATTTCTACACTCACATATGTGTCTTTTCAGTTGTGAAAACATTAGGCAGCCTTTAGGGCTTTAAGATGATAAAGATCCAACCTTCAAGAAATAACTCCGGTGACAACACCCTTCTACACTTTCTCCAAATCCTGCAGTCTCACACTGATACTCTGAGATAGTCCGTCTCATCTTATGTGTATGCAAGTTTGTGAGTTTTGACGAAGTACATATTGACCGTGTCCAGTAGTTGCTTTATTTCACCCTGCAAAAGTCCCATTGTTCTGTCTAAGTATGTACTCTTTCAGACATCTTTCTCATTTTTGATTCAATGCATATGGTATCAGTTGTCAGTTCTAGAGATGTCCTGGAGATTTGAATTAGCTGTATCATTTGAAGTATAATATCTCTAGCCAACCAGTCTCTTTTACCCTCGCGCTGGGTTGTTCCACTTCCATTCTGCATTCTGGTTGTGTGAGCCTGCCCTCCTTGTCGCTCTCCAGGCTTTCACTCACTGAATAATGTCAGATCACTGAAGAACAATCACCCCAGAGCTCTCCTTTAGCTCTGAACTCACAATGATTGTTCACACATTCATCAGCACCTCCAGACTGCATAGACTGGTTCCTCTATGTCTCCACTTTACAGTTTTTTGCCTGTGTGCACCAGAGTTCTCTAGTGTAGCTGCACTCCTATCACGGTGACCAACATCTCAAAGTACTTTGGAGGAACGCGCCCCTGCAAATCAGCATGGCACACCACACCTCCCACAGACTTTCACAGCACAACTACCAGTCTGCAAATGTTCAGCCATATGCATTCAAGCACTCAGAGAAAGTTCCTCCTTTTCTTTTCTTTTGTATGCTCCTGCAGGACAGGTGCCAAGCCTAATAAATCCAGTCTTCACAACATATGGATACTGTGCAGAATATAAACAGCAGTACTACCTATTTCTGAAGGTCAGATTTATGCCCTTTTCTCAGCTTTAAGCAACCCAGGCCACTGAACCAAGGAAAGACAGTTTTGTGCATATTGTATTTATCTCGTTCTCAAGCACAACCTCTAGTGGTGTGCAAGGGAGCCTTCTGCAGTAAGCCCCACAAAGTAATTTCTTTGGATTCCATTTCTTAGAGTTAGCAGTTAGGCTTGCCAGACTAGTGCATTGCACTGCACCAGACTCCTTCACCACTACCCAACTGCTCACCTACACCACCCAGGACTGTCACTGCCTACCGCATAGCCCCAGTGGTCAGTCTCAAATCTTGCCAGAGGCAGAATCAGTCTTTTCTGTGAGCCGCCACATCACAGCTTGCAACTGAATTCCATGTCTCTGTTGGTACTGCTGAGGTGTGTGGCCACTACTTCTTTCCCCTTTAGTTGCACACACTGTGCGAGGTGTCTCATCTGCCGAGTGCCTATCCAGCTCTTGATTTTGCATCCAGATGCCAGTCTCACCAGTCGCAGACATGGTGCTCCCTTGTATCGTTCAGGCTGACTGGGATTCCAGGATATTCTTAAAGTCACAGGTCACAACTCCTATGTACAATTTTGTGTTTGCCACTGCAGTCTATTGTAGCTCAAACCCAGATACAATTCTCCAATATTCCTTCACAACCTTAAGCCCTGAAGGTCCAGTAACAGGAATCATCAGCAAGAAAGGTGTGTGCACAGCAGTCTGCTGTGCATAATGTTATGCCATCACTTGCCAGAGCCAAGCAGGCATTCAGTCCTCAGCAGTATGCTCAGCCCAAACATGTACTGAGTGTTTGTTAGTGAGAGTGTCCACCAAGCCACTAAAATACACCCCTGCCTTGTCATGCAATACCAGGTAAGCAAGCAAGAAATCTGAGAACAAATTGAGGTTGCACTCATTTTGATACAACAGATGCAGGCTTTAATTTATGTACCCCATTCACAGCTTAACTCCAACTGGATAAAGTGAACAAGACCGCACATCTGAGCGTTCTGAAGGAGAATGCTTGAAACCGGATAAATCTTTTTTTTTTCACAACATAGCTTTATTGTTGATAGCCAAGACAAAGAGAATGCCTCACAGGGCACCCAAAATACACATAGAAGATAACAATTATGGAAATCAACATTTTCAGCAATGACATGATATAGGTCATACAAATAATAAATTGAGAAGATAAATAATAACAGAAAAACAAAAAACTGCGCCACAGTGCCTTTGTTTGACAAAGAGAGACGTAGGGAGAACCCTTCCAACCCACAGCCATATCCAACATGTGTACTATGCTTATTCCAGTCTGCTGGATTCATAACAAGGTTCTTCAGCATCAGGCAGGGGGGAGGAGGTTCCAAATATAGTCCCCTATATTCAGCCAACCTTTTCCATATCTTGTAGTGCTTCCAAGGGCACCCCCTCGCTTCAAAGACCGGGATTTCCAGGCCCATACAGAAGTCCGGACCCCTTTTCCATACCCCGATCAACGGTGGGGATTCATCTTTCCAGGCTTGGGTAATATCTCTTTTCGCCAAATGTGACGCCTAGAAATAAGAGGTGGTGCTTGTACCTGTTGCCACCGAGACCCTCTGTAATATACAGCATGGCCAGCCTCGGAGAGGAAGGAATGTCCCACCCCAAAACCTCAGATAAACAAACACCCGCCTCCTGAA
This sequence comes from Triturus cristatus, assembly GCF_964204655.1. Taxonomy (NCBI): domain Eukaryota; kingdom Metazoa; phylum Chordata; class Amphibia; order Caudata; family Salamandridae; genus Triturus; species Triturus cristatus. Next base: position 244,176,640 of record NC_140582.1, read on the forward strand.
CCACGACAATGTAGGGCAGGACCGCACAGTTTGCATGAAAGAACCCTCCATAGACCCACATCATAAACAATGCAGGGATGCAATTAGCCCAGCACGCCACAGTCTGTGTCTGGTATAATAGGCTCTATGTAGATACTTAAATTGGATAAGACACAGCGGACCACAATTGCTGCACTGCATGGGTCTCCAGGACCTCCTCCCAGTCGTCTCCTCAAGGGGACCCAGATCCTGCTGCCATGCCTCTCTAGTGTTATGTAAGGTGGTAGGTGTGTTATTGATAAGTGTACAGTATATTTTGGTTATCTTATGGTCTCCCAATTCGCCCATAACGACCTTTGCCTCAACTGGGTTAAATTTAGGTATCTCCATTGAACAGGATATGTATGGGGTAAAAGCATGCCTGAATTGAAGGTAATGGTAGAATTGCATGCGGGGCATAGCATACTCCGTTTGTAAGTCACGAAAGGACTTGAGGGTGCAGTCACGTACAACTGCCCCCAGCATGTTCATCCCAATGGCTCCCAAACCCCGAAAGACGGGCAAGCGCGCCAGCTGTGGTAGCTGTCCGTTGTTCCACAATGGAGTTTCTCTGGTGAGTCACCCCTATCAACCCATCTGGTGGTGTGCAGACTTCCAGATCTTAAAGATCGTAGTGGTGGCAGGCAGTAGCCCCTTAAGCTGCACCTCTGAATAGAGAACCATGTGTAGGGTATTGTATCCCAGCAGCCAACGCTCCACTGCATACGCCAGATCTCCGCGGTCGCCGTACCACCAGTCATTGAGGACAAGGAGATGTGAGGCCATGTAGTACGCATGGACGTCTGGGGTGGCTACTCCACCAGAGTACGTGGATTGGAAGCAGGTCCTCAGCGCTACTCATGACGCCCCCCCCACCCCCCAAGAAAATGGTAAAGAATAGCATTTAATTGACAAAACCATGTTGGCTTGATTGGATGGCGTGATTTTGCAATTGGTAAAGAAGATGAGGTAGGGAAACCATTTTGAAAATAGCGGCCCTGCCAAAGAGAGACAGGGGCATGTGAGACCACATGTGCGTCTGGTCACTCACCTGTACCCACAGGGGAGCAAGGTTTTTAGTCCATGCCAATGTCTGGGATGCCGAGAAAAAGACGCCCAAATACTTAAAGCCGCCTGGGACCACCACTACCTCTCGCGATCAGTCACCCAGCCGATCCCTGCCCCGCAGTGGCCAAAGAAAAGATTTTCCCTGGTTCGTGCATAATGCGAAGAAGGCACGGACCAGTCCGGTCAAGATTCATGAGAAAAAAACAAAACGTCATCCGCATAGAGCGCTATGCGATCGGAGACTCCCGGTGCCCATTTGAAACCGTGCATCTTCGCGTCTATTCAAATCCAAGGTGCGAGCGGCTCCATAGTGAGCGCAAAGAGATAGGGGGAGAGCGGGAATCCCTGGGGCATCCCGCACCCGATGGGCAAGAGCCTGGAAGCCTAATCTGCCACATTGACCGAGGCAGTTATGTCCATATATAGTAGATGGATAAGATTTAGTAACCGGGGGCTAATGTTTAGACAGTCAAGAGATATGTCCAACTAAGGGAATCGAAAGCCTTGTTTATGTCCACCAGTAGGAGCGCGGCTGTGCCCCCAAGTCCATCAACTTTGGCTATAGCAGTATGTGCATGCCTGATATTATGCCGTGTGGCTTGACCAGGCATAAAGCCTGCCTGATCCGGGTGGACCAGGTCCGTAATGTGCGGAACCAGGCGGTTGGCGATCACCTTGGCCAACAGTTTGGCTTCCACATTGAGCAAAGAGATCTAGCAGTAGGACGAGAATTGTTCCGGAGGACGACCCAGCTTTAAGAGGACAACAATTTCTGCATGCCGCCAATCCGGTGGGAGACCACCACCCTCCGCAGAGGCCTCAAGAACCACCAGGTAAGGTTTTAACAGTTGCGGATGATACTTTTGGCCGGGCGCCTTTCCCGCCCGCAAATCAAGCAATGCACTTAGCAGTTCTTCCACCGACAAAGGTGAATCCAGCACATCGCGCACCTAATCAGATAGGGCCCGAGGGGGGAAATCATCAATGAATCAATGAACTTCTAAACAAGTTCCGCAGGGAGAACTTCATGGGGAGCATACAAATCTGTGAAATATGAGGCAAAGCAGTCAGCAATGATGGACGGGTCTGTAGAAACCGTCCCCTCTGGACCACGTATACATGGGAGCATCTGAGGGCGCAGCGTCTGTTGGCACAGACGATGCAGCAAGGCACTAGATTTGTCTCCCCATTGGTATACTCAGCTACGGGTGGCGAGCCAATAAAGCCAGGCCTCATCCAGGAGTTCCCTGGCATATGTCTGTTGTACATTCAACAGGCGTCTGCGCACGATACGTCCCTCTGTATCCCTACCTGCGCACTCCAGATCGAACACTGGACCTCAATTTGTAACAATTTGTCACCCTGCTGTCGACGTTTCGCCATACAAAAGGCAATATACGTACCCCTGAGAGTGGGCTTCATTGCCTCCAATAGAAAAACTGGGGAGTCCACCGTGCCTGTGTTTAGTAAAAAATAATCAACTAGGGATTTATGAATTTGAGATCTATACTTTTCGTCATGTAACAGCCATGGCGACAAACGCCACCTGAATTGAGAGAACCTGGTCTGATTACCCTCTAGGGAGAATTTCGGCTGGGGACAATATATGAGTGTGCACCCCTGAAAGGAAAATATAGTTGAGGCGAGAGAAGGCCTCATGAGCTCCAGAGAAATAGGTGTATGCAGATGCAGTGGGGTGCAGAGTCCTCCACGAGTCAACCCATCCCAATCCCTGAACAAGGGGCAATAATTTAGAGTCCTGGGTCCCCACTACTCGGGCCATGGCATGCCACCTATCATGCGACGGGGACATAACATCGTTCCAATCTCCCCCAACCAGGGTCAATCCCGATGGAAGCTCAGTCCAGAGTGTCATCAGTTTTTCAACAAAATACCACGAAAGAGGGGGGGGAGTATAGACACTATCTAAAACAATGGGTTCCCCATACAGTTTCCCATACACCACAATGAATCTACCCTGGGGGTCAGACCAAGTTCTGCCATGAATAAATGGCACGCTGGGATGTATAAGAATTGTAACCCTTCCCCCGGGAGCCTCTAGTGAAACTGGCGTGATATGTGTGTGCAAACCCAAACCTTCCCAAACAAGGTGCCTTGGCACCTGCTAGGTGGGTCTCCTGCAGGAATAAAATGCTTGCCTTGTGACGCTTAGCTTGGCGCAGCACATCTCCCTGCTTGATCATATCGAGCAGACCATCTGTATTCCAACTAAGAACCTGTAGCTCTCTACCCCAGACCCCAGCTAGGTCTTGCGGCATGACTGGCAGTGGCAGATGGAGGGTAACGTAGTTAAGTGGGTGACAGTAGCAACCCCAAAATCGCACATAACATGAGACAGTGGCATTAATAAACAGCAACGAAAATCCCCGCATGAAATCCCCAACAAACCCCCCGCCCCAATACCTCCCAAACATGGAAGTATCTGTCGTGGCATGATCCAGGCCAAGACCCCAACAGGGGGTAGCGGCAAAGAGCAGCCAATGGATCCCAAATAAGAGTCTCCTGTCCATAAAGAGTGGAACAACTGAAGGTCAGGGACTCAATATACAATGCAAGCCTGCAATACAACATACAATTGGTATCATGTTAGAGTGAATAGTTGCAGTTCTTGGAGCTACATCGTTCAGGACACTGAGGGTGCTGCTTGATCTTCAGAAAGTCTCTTACTGGATTTACTGCGTGTCTTGGGCCTCTTTTTAGATTGCGAATGATGTCGCTTTCTGACAACCGCCCCGGGGGGGGGGGGGGCACGTCCTGATCCACTAGATGACGAGCCGGAGTCAATCCTGGGTGGGGTGCGGGGTTTCATCCACACCGTCTCTTCAAGCCACTGGAACACCTCCCCCAGGGACTCAAAAAAGCTGGTGCACGACTGATACGCCACTTGCAGACGAGCCGGATACAGCAAGGAGTACGGAAGCTTGAGACCTCGAAGACAAGCCTTGGCCTCCAGGAAGGACTGTCTGCGCTGCTTTACGAGCCTGGTGTAGTCCAGAAAGATTAGGATGCGGTGAGAGTCATGAGTAAGTGAGTCCCTCGCTCTTGTCTGCTGTAAGATTACATCTCTGTCTCTATAATTAAGTAGATGGGCGATGATATGGCGAGGACGGGCAGCTGGCGGCAGCTTCTGTAGCAACGCACGATGAACGCGCTCCAACACGAGGCAGGGTGAAAGTGAGTCGGGTGCAAGCCAGCCTCTGCGCCACGTGGCGAGGAACTCTTCCGCGTTGTTACCCTCACATCCTTCTGGAAATCCAATAAAGCGGAGATCATTGCGATGGGCACCTCCCTCTGTATCCTCCTCTCGCGTTGCCAGACCTCAAGTGAGTGATTCAAGGGTAGATACTTTTTTCGTCAACGTGCCCATTGTGTTCTCCACGTCCGAGATGCGGGATTCTGCCTCCATGATAAGCTGCACAGCATTCTGGAGATCTTGTCGAAGCAGCAGAACATCTGCACCCACCGCACCAATCTTGGTCTCCAATTGTTTCCTGCGACTGCGTGATCGCCGCCAACAGCACCGCATTGTCCGGCATGTGGGCTTCCGGGCCACCCAGCGTGGGCCTCGAGGTCACTGTTCCAGCATATTTGTCAAGGGTACATTGCTTGGAGGATGCAGCAGGCGGTTTAACTTTGGCCATTATGGAATCTCATGGGGCCAAGAAGGCGGTCCAACAGTCAGGATATAGCAATCTCCCACAGCGTGCGCAGACGGGGCACAGGCGACGGGAGGCCAGGTAGTTCGGCTGCAGCGGGGGAAGGGAGGGCCAGACCATGCGGGACCACCACACCCACAAGCTGCACCAAACCTCAGTTGGCTGCCTCCACAGGCTAGGTACCCCAGCCTCCCCTAATGGGTGTCAAGGCACTGCTTCCAATCACCATGCAATGGTAGGACAGGCCATAGGACAATATCCCTCAGTCACTGGCATCAATCACAGCACTCCGGTGAGGGATTGGACTGTAGGGCGACACACCGGTCGATGGGGAGTGTGAGGGGAACAGCAATGGCACTCAGTACTCCCATGCAAGAAGTGCCCCAAGAGAACACAGAAGGTGGGCTGCGGTATCAACACAGTAAATCAAGGCTGGCATAGGCATCAGATGGTGTCTCCAGTGCTGTAGAGGCAGCTGCACAGTTATTATCACAACATATCTGTCCCAAGCGAGGGCCCCAGTGTTCAAATTCAGAAGCCCCAAGCACAGTCTGGGTAAGATGGTAGTGTGCTTAGCACAGGTCCTAGAAAACATCCAGTGCTCACATCGCCCCAGAGCAGGCCTCCAGGCGTGGGCAAGCTCAAGCACGCACCGTCTCTTCCCGGAAATCCGGGCCACACAAATGCCTCCACACACTGGGACAACAATCCCCACCACTGCCCACAGATTACACTCACCAGGTCAGCGGGAGGTGGCTGGGAGGGATGCCACAGGCCCAGTCGAGCTGCAGGATGGGGCACCACACGGGGACCCCTGCGGCACCACACGAAGAATGCAGGCTGCACCCATGTGATCTCGGTGGGGCGGCTCCTCCACAGGCAGGCCCACTGCAGAGAGGCTCAGGCAAGAGTGGGTAGGTTGTCCGGGCCCCCGCCACGATCCAGTGCAGGCCACCAGGTCCTGATAGTTCAGGGTCGCAGCCCCGCCGCCCCAGGCACCGAGCAAAGTCTACCGGCGGGAGCCCACGAGGCAGAGGGGTGCTCAGCAGTCACCAGGCTGCCGTATCGCCAGGGCTCCACCTCAGGATCACGGCCGGGTAAGTGCAAGGAGGTTGCTGTCAGTGTGTCTCGGTATCTCTCTGCCGTCGCAGGCTCCGGGACAGGAGGGCACACAGGCGGGCAGGCAGATGCCGGCAAAGCAGGCAGCCCGTCTCGCAGATGCCAGGCCGCCACGCCATCCAGCCGCCACCCCGCAAACAGGGTGAGTCCAGAGAAGCTGTTGCAGCCTTCAAGCAGGATCACCAAGGATATACGGGCTCCGAGACAGAAGGATGCCCACTAATAGCAAGCATAAATGAAGGATTGGTGGCAGGCTGCAGGAGCTGTGCTAAGTCACGTCCGCCATGGTAGACGGCTAAGCCGACACCAGATTAATCTTGGCCTTAAGGTGATAAGTCACCACACATACTCCCTTTTCCAAACGATAAAAGCAATCAGGAACAGTGTTGAGCACATGAATCTCAACATATCTGAAGAAATAAGGAAAGAGGAAATTAACAGGAGGTATATACATGCAAACCTTAAGGGGAAAAACCCTGTAAAACTTGACTCGGAAAATGATTATTTCATGACAGTCTTAAATATCCTGATTTTTCCAAAGCACATTTCACATTGCTTCCTTGAGACAAAGGCGAGCCTGTTTCCTCATTTTGCTTCATTGTGGCTTCTCCAGAAGTGTTTTCATACAAGACTCCACTGGAAGCATTAACCATGCCATCGCCTGTGTCACATACTAAGAATCCGCTTAGGTGCCAAATTGTGCCATCTTCAATGTTCACCGTGTTGAGAATAATGTCACAATATGCAATGGCTTTGTGAATTTTGACTAGTTCGCCGTGAACACAGGTGCTCAAATTGTCATCATATTGAACACCCTCACCACCACATCATGTGACTGCTTCCTACTGTCATACTTGTAATTTCTCTTTTCATAAAATCTGAGCTCCCTTTCTCTCTACTCATCACTTTTCAGAATGTCACTCCTTTCTTTAGTCCAACAGGCTCAACCTGAAGTTAACGTACAATCAGGTCTTATTCCTTGAAATAGCTCAAAAAGAGTCTTCCCAGTTGTCTGGCTCAGGGACAGTCTGTAGGTATTCAGCCTCTCATGTAATACTGCACTCCAGTCCAACCCATTGACTTTGGCCAGTTTTATACCATCTTTCAGTGCTGTGTTCAACTAGTCAACAAAACTATTGGTCTCAGAGGGTATATTTCAGATTTCTCATACCACAAGTTTCCAAGATTATTTCAAAATCTTTAAAAAAAGTCACCTAATTGTGAGTCAAATTCTCATGCAGATATGTTTCCTGTGAAAGATCCCTCAAGCAATGTAATTATTCTTTTAGTACTAATGTGGCCCACTGACTTGATTTCTGGCCACTGAGAATAAAAGCCTATCAGTACAAATTGTTATGGGGTGGCCTGTTCACCACTTATTGGTCCAACTGAACCCATGGATACCTCTTGCCAAGGGTTACTTTGAAGTTCTCTAACTCGCATAGGTGGAGTGTGGGTTATCAAAATGTTGTCACTAGCGCAAAATGCACCACCCTCCTGTCTCTTCCATTCCACCTCTAAAAGCCAATAATATATAATTAACCTTTCTTTTGTTTTTATTTTCCCCAGATGCCCTTTGTGAACCAACCCAAGAGGCCACTATCGCAAAGTACATTGGGTAACTAGTTTGGTATCTATGAACTGTTGACCATCTTGAATATATAACTTGTCCCTCACCAACCAGAATGATCATGACTTCTCTCTTTCCATTTTCCTCTGTTCCAACCAGAGCCCAGGCACGCCATAACTTTACTTTCATTTTGTTTGCCATGCCTCCTCTGAACAACCTTTGAAAAACAGCACAAACCCTGTCCTCCATCTCCTCCTTGATGCCCACACCAAAGTTATCCTTGTCATCTGTCAACACCAATCTGGATAAAGAGCAGGTTTGTTCTGCACCACAGAAATGGAAAATAAGCAGAAATGGCAACCAGCATTTTTATACACAGACCCTTAGTAGCATATGGTCAATATTAGAAGTGAAGTTCACCACTCCATAGAAAGGTTCTGAACTTATTTATTACCCAATTTACTGTTAGTGCAACAATAACAAAGTGATGGTGGAATGCTTCAATTATCCTTAGCCACTGGCATTCATTTGGGTTGCCATCCATTCCATCGTTTTTCACCCACCATGTCACTGTAGACAAAGGCTTGCCTTTTGCAAATCAGTACTGATTATGCTCATCGTGGGAACAGCCTGTCTTGAACTGCCATTCAAAACTCCCTCCAGAAGGGACAACAAGCAACAACGGACCAGTTTTTTCTTTACATAGGTTTCACAAGTGAAGCATAACCTGTGTTCTATGGCAGAGTGAGCAGAGGATCCACCTGAGGGCATCCTGTGGTACTGGGACTGTCCCCATTGGAGCAGTGTCAAGACTGGTTTGTACATGGTTGGGTCCAATTGAGTTGGCACGGTGTGCAAAATAATGATTGATTGATTGAGATGTGGCCCCATGTAATTACAAATGACTGAGGTTTATTTCAGCATTCAATCACTTTTTGTATACTTCCAATTTTCTGTTAGATCATCTTTTACTATTACAACGGATTTCAACTTTGCCCTCCTAAGCGTTCTAGAGGCGACTGCCACTGTTCTCTCTGACACCCAACTATCTGAGCTAAAACAGCTCCTAGTCCTTTTGAACTGGCATCTGTGATAACTACACACTCTTTGCCTGGCTCAAAATCCTGCAAGTCAGGGGTCTCCTCCAATCCATTTTGTATCTCCTTGAACTCTGCTCTGCATTCAGCATCCCAGCAAACTCTAGATTCTTCTCAAAAGGAACTCTAATCCAACTCGTCTTCTCTGCTAAAAGTTTGACAAATCTACCATAAAACACACTCATGCATAAAACATTTAGTGGTTGTTCTTTATATGCTGGCTCCTTCCAATTATTGATTGTCTCCACCACATCTTGTTAGGTTTAACACCTCCTGCAGAAATTTGATGAACTTAATCCGAAATGTCGTTCTTCCCAAATTTTCATTTTCCTAAATGTAATGTAAGGAGGGATTCTAAAGATACCCAGGTTTTGAGGATATAGGCGTGAAGGGAACTGAAATAATAGCCAAAATATAGCAAACTTTTGTTTTTATTTTTTTGAAAGACGAATTAAGTGCTGTGCAAGAAAGCACATTTTTTTTTTTAAATATGGTATCAACAAAAACGTTGCAGTGCTAAGATCTCTATCTTCCAAGGTTTCAGGATGAGGAACAAGCAAAGTTGTAAAAAAAACAATTTTTACCAAAAGGTTTGCATTTTTCTAAGTATTGCTTAATTTTTACTAATTTTTGCAGTTGCTACTTACCTGCAATTTGTGGTGGAAAATCAATAAACCCGGAAAGCTATACATTTCCGAAAACTAAAACTAGTTCCATATTCAGCAAGGTGTCATTTGTGTAGATATCACATAGATTTCCCATTAAAATACTTGGTGAAATAAACCACATAATGATAATGTATCAAAAAATAGAAATATATAGTATTTTATCTGTCATATTTTGCCATAATGGCCTATTTACAAAAGTAATCTACTGTTACGTCTGCTAGATCCTTCTGGTAAGAGACACATATATTTTTTGTTGGCTGTCTAAAAGCCAGCAACTGAGCTGAAAATGAATGATATTTCATTGTGTACTGACCATGCAGCAAGTCATATGTTGAAATCTAATTAATGAAAAACTGGTATTCAGGAAACCCATGCATGTTTAAAATCTGCCTCAGATACTGTGTTAAGAATTGTGGTTACTTATGCAACTCTGAGCTTAGGGCTACCCATACTACCATGTGCCAATGATTGCATTTTACAAAAAAGTGTTATTTCTTGCAAACTGGTTTACTTTTACAAAGCAAAAATGGAAAGAAATTCAATTGTTATTAACAAACGGTCAAGTACTCTCCATTTTCACACCTCTTTAGATACAAATAATACTCCTCTTGTATGGCTGGGCCTATCACCTGTGAAAGGAAATTCTCTGAAATTCAGCGTGAAGACATCAAAAATATTGCCGTGCAAGCTGACCCATTTTGGTAGATGCAGTATTTGGGCCTGGGCTCAGCCACCACAAAGGGAAATCTACTCAACCCAGACATTTCTGAAACATAGAATTCCAGAGTCTAGAGTTGCCTGATTTCTGTGAGGGAAAGTTTTGGACTCTGTGGTGATCCACAAAATTCCTACCACCCAGCATTCCCACACTGCACACAATAAAAGGGGCACCTCACTTGTGTGGTTGTGGCATGGACACAATAGGTCCTCAAACTCATGAGTAGAGACCTCACATTTTTGCCATGAAAACTGACCCATTTTGACAATGTGGGTAAGTGTAGTATTTGGGCCAGGCTCAGCTGCCACCCAGGGAAAGGTACGAAACCTAGATATTTCATAAAACTGGATATCCAAGAGCATCTCAGGTGATGTGATGTGTGGGGATTCATTAGGTTTTCTTATTGAGAATGCCCTGCAAAACTCAAACTTTGGCTGAAATCACATTTTCCTCCAATTTCAGAGGGGAAAAGCTATGGAATCTGTGGGGATCCCCACATTTGCTGCTACTCAGAATTCCCACTCTGCTCTGGATGAAAACAGTACTGCACATGCTTGGCTACACCTATTTTACACATCATGAAGTCCGAAAATTGAACATGGACACATCAACCAGTTCTGGAATCTGTTAGAACGCAAAATTCCTATTATTTAGCATTCCCACACTTCTCCAGAAATAATTGGTATCTCACTTGTGAGGCTGTGCCTGTCACCCGTAAATTGACCCATTTTTTTATGTGGGTAGCGGTGGTATTTGAGCTTCTACTCTGCCACCATAATGGGAAATCTAGGTGCCCCTGGGAGGTCAAGATGATGTGACCTGCACGGCTTCGGCTATGTTTTCTTACCCAGAATTCCAAGTTAAAGTCAAACTTTGGCTATGAACATTTCATTTCTCAAATGTTTGTGAGAGAAAGTACTGGAATCTGTTAGAGCACACAATTCCTATTACTTAGCATTACCACACTTTGCCAGCTATAAACCTTACCTGAAATGTGTGGCTGTGCCTATGACCCGCAGCATGATAGTTACGAAAACCCAAGTTAGAGACATCACATTTTAGCCATGAAAATTTAACCCCTTTTGTCAATGTGAATAACTGTGAAATTAGGGCCCCCGGCTTGGCTGACACCTTGAGAAACCTACTAAACCTAGACACTTCTGAAATCTAGACAGCCAGGAGAGTCCATGGGAGGGTAACTTGTGTCTGTCCTTCAATGTTTTATTACCAAGAATGCTCTGCAAACCTCAAACTTTAGCTAACATCAAATATTTTCCTTACATTTCTGTTAGAGGGTTTCACAAAATTCCTGTCACCCAACATTCCCACACTGCTTGTAAGAATAGTAATTGTGTTTGTGCTCTTGGATCGATATCCTACCTAATGTCTCCTCTCTCGTTCCTTGCCACCACAATTGGAGCTAGCCTCTCTTTGGCTTCAACTGATTCAGCTAGTCTCATTGCACACAGTATCAAGCATTGAGACAGGTACTTTTTAGCTTTATAACCACACATTTGGCCTGATCTTTCAACCTTATCTTGTGGATTTAGCTTTCAAAACAACCCAGGTCTTCCCTAAATACCTGAGGAAACCATCTTTCAACAAGCAAGCCATTCTGTTGCTGCACCCCTTCACCACATTTCATGCAGCTGGATTTGGGGAAGAGCATTGGGATCCAAATGTAATTGCCTCTCACAGAAACATATATTTTCACCAAATAAACTTGTTTTCCTAAATTATATTGCAGCATGAATGTACCCACACAATTCTATTCTTTCACACAATATCCTAGTGGGATCACATTCATTTTCAGCAGTTTATACTTTGATTTCAGGTACTGTTTATACACTTTGCATTGTTGCATTGTACAAGAATCAAACATCATCTAAATGTATCAATACATGTCCACTATATTACCTTCTTACTTAGTGCTCACTTGTGGGACAATTTCCTTACCGATCTCAAGACCTCTTTCTGTTTCTTTGTAACCATACTACAATAGCATTTCTGATGTAGTCTTCTGTTATACCCATCCAAATATTTTGGAAGCTAATCTTACATCCAAGAATTTTTTTACTTTTGTGGTAGACGGGACCAAGTCACAGCTTTCTGAAAACAAACGAAAAGCAAAATCTGTAATATGTAAATTCCCATGTCCTCCTCATAAAAACTCCAAGGGGCAATTTACAAAAAAACTGTTGGAGTGTGATGTTAAGCCAAATTTGGCAATGCTGCACTCCAACATTTTTAAAATGCAGATGTGCACCATATTCACAAGAACACCCAACAACCATGTGTTTCCCCTAGCGCTGTTGCTAAAAAAACTTCCTTGCACCAGTAGAGGCACCCTGCCACCATGTAGGAAGGGTGCCTGCACTGCAAGGGTGATTGTTTATGTGCAGGAAGGGCCACCTTCCGGCACATAAACAATCAATAACAGTGATTTGCTCTTTCTATGTGTGCAGCAGAATGCAACACACATAGAAAGAGCAAAAAACGAGGAGAAATTAATAATTTCTCCTCGTATCGCCATTCTAAGACAAGGTATTCCCTGGCATACGTTTTTGGCACTGCACAAGAGTTGTACATTTAGGGCTGCATCAAAACGCAGTGGGTGTTGAGGTGGAATGCCCAGTGCAACACCCATTGCACACCCCTTTGCCGCTGTGGACTGTGGGGGAATGGGGCATATTTACAAGTTGGCGTTAAGCCACGTTAAGTGGCTTGTCGCCATGTTGTAAATATGGGGACTGCTGCTATGCCACCGGAGCATCACAAAATGGGACTTTCCGGTGGCGATAGGGCCTTGTAAATATGGCCCCAAAATAGCATTAAGAAAAAAAGACGAATCTGACAGTGGAACCTTCTAATTAACAGCACCTAACCTGTTTTTACACTCCCTTCGCAGTGTCCCTTCTATATTATGTGGAATCTGTGTGCACACTAAGTAGTACCCACCATCACAGTACTTGTTCCAACAGGAACTTAACAATTCAAAACCAAAGCACAGGTGCACCACTTGGAAAAACGTTATCAAAAAAGGACAATCTTCACGTCCATGTCTAGTAAAAAGAGTTCTTGAATTCATTCTTTTTTCTTTCTCTTTTAATGTTTCATTTTTATTTCATCACAGAACAGCCAATGTGTTTTGTCCCCTTGAGGGACTTCTTCAGGGCTGTTAGATATAAACACATAAAATATACAGATATAAAAACATGGCTTACAACAGATATAAAGAACAACAATTTTTACATAAAGGCATGTGGGCTAATTTGATGCCCACATGCACATCAAAAGACAGACCAACAAATAAATAGACAACCATAAAAACTCCAATTTACATCATACAGATGATACAAAATACTTGGTGAATACCAAAAAATAGGTTTGGTCCAACAGGTCCAGCCGGCACCAAATTTGACCAAGAAAACCCTAATTTTTTCAATTTTCCGATATCATCATATTACTATGCCTTGTTATATCGATATATTAAGGGCAAACTAATTTCGTCTTGTTTCTTTCTTCTTGCACTTATCAATAATATATTATAATATATAATATATCGATATTTTGATGTTTTTATAAAGACCGGGAGCTGTGATCCAGCTTCATGGATCATTTTATTCAGGAAAAAGCTATCCAAAGATCCTTTATTATCAAGTAGCCAAACAACTACATCCATAAATGCTGCTTCATAGTAAGTACGAGTATGGGGGAGTGCCAGCCAGTATCCAGTTGAAGGGTTGATTGTTTAAGCCTTGACGCTTTTTTATCCCAATAAACTGGTGAAATAATTTGTCCAATTCTCTAATTTAAAAAAAGGAAAATTAATAAGGGTAGTACTGACATCTTTATCAGTGCAACACGCCCAATCAAAGTAAGGGGAAGAAGTGTCCACTTGCCCAATAGATCTTTAATTTTGCTCAGCGTCGCTTCATAATTAAATCTAAATAGATCCACATATTGGTTTGAAACGTAGATTCCCAGATATCAAATCGGCTCAAGAGAATAGGCTTGTTGTTTTAAATTATCTGGGAGAAAATCACTACACACATTTAACGCCAGTACAGTTTTGTGATTGATTTTGTATCCACCAATCCCCTCAAACTCCGTGAATTTGCTTAAAATTATTTCAATATTTTGTCTTACAGGTTTAAGATAGAATATAACATCATCTGCAAATAACTTTAATTTCAACATCCCCTCTATTGGAGTTTTAATCTCTATATTCTCCTGAATCCTAATGGCCAGAGGTTCAATGAAGAAGGTAAACAATACTGGCGACAAAGGGGCACCCCTGCCGGGTTCCCTGTCTAATTTCTATCGTACCTGCAGATTTTGAGTTTATCCTAATCTGTGCTTGAGCTCCTTGATATATATTCTGGAGCATAGCGATAGCCTGTAAAGGAAAACCAAACCTTTCAAGGCCATAGAATAAAGCACCCCAATTCACCAGGTCGAACGCCTTCTCGGTGTCGACCATTGTTATCAGAGCGGGAATTTGATGGGTGTTAAAATAGTCAATTGCTTGAATTAAGTAGCCAGTATTTGATGACATTGACCTGCCTGCTATAATTCCAGTTTGATGTGTATGTATCGCGTATTGGGCCACTGGAGTAAATCGATTGGCCCATATTTTCATCAATAATTTATAGTCTACGTTCAAAAGACTGATTGGCCTGTCAGAGCTTACTTCCCTGGGATTTTTTGCCCTTCTTTATAAAGCTAACTATCGAGGATTCTTTAAAGGCAGCTGGAACATCGCCTCCCATTTTAACATAATTAAAAAGCTCGAGCAAAAATGGTACTAGCTCTTCCGAAAAAGCTTTATAAAATTCAGTTGGGAGACCGTCATTTCCACAGGCCTTACCTGCTGATATTGAGGCCAAAGCCCTAGAAATTTCATCTGCTGAAATATCAGCCATTAATGCATCTTTCTGCCCACTAGAAATCTGGGGGAGTTCTATATCATACAAATATAGCTGAATAGCTTGTTTTGATACCTGATAGTTAGTTGAGTAAAGTTCCTTATAATGATCTACAAATATTTTTGAAATGTTGTCTTTTTCAGAAACTAATATCTGCATCCCAGGTATCTCCACTTCAACAATTACCGCCGCTTCTTGTTTTACTCTAGTAGACCATGCCAACAATTTTCCTATCATCTGGCTTTCCTCGTACACTCTCTGCTGGTAAGATTGTGAGCTGCATATTTCTTCCCTGATAAAAAACTCCCTCAGTTCCTGTTTGGCCTTAGTTAATTCCTCTCCCGCTTGATGTCCCCCACCGGAGGAATCTCTCTTTTTTACCAAGGCCGCATCAACTGCTATCTGAAGTTCCTTTATTCGATTCTTACACTCCCTAACTTATTCCGCCATAAAAGCAATCATTTGTCCTCGTACTGAGGCCTTAAAATCCCCCCAAACTGAAAAAAGCATTGCAGTACCCCTATTGATCTAAAAGAACTCCCTAATCCATTCTCGCATACTGATAATCCATTGTTGATTGGTTAAGAGAAGTCTATCAATCTGCCACTTGGATTTTTCTCTTCCCCCCAACTCTAGTTCGATTTCAATTTTTACCAGAGAATGGTCTGAAAAAGAATTGGCCAAAATCTCAGTATTTAAACAACTTAGGGAGCGTGAAACTAGAAAAAAATCAATACGTGAATGTAGTGAAGTATGATGGTATGTAGGACATCAGACAAGGATACTTCATGATTACAACAGTGAAGCAGACTGAAATTGGTGAGAATAATAAGTAAACTGTTTAGCTGCACTGTGGGCCCTTCGGCAAGGATCATCCAGTTGATAATCCTGTTTCTTAACATTCATCAACTTTTTAGTCCCGAGCTTCATCTGTTTTTTTGCTTTATTTGATGTATCCATTTGCAGATCTTGTATAAAATAAAAAGTCACCAGCTAGTATTATTGGGCCCACCGCCGTTCTAGCTTTATCATTGACATTTTTAAGAGCTGCAAAGTCATCTACAACTGGTGCATAATAATTTACAAAATTCAGTATATTACCATTCACCTTAGCTGCAATCCATATCCATCTTCCATATGGATCTCTTTGAATTTGAATGATGTCCCTGTTTATCCCTCGCCCAAAATAACTAGCAACCCCCCTTATTGCTGCCTGGGCTGAAGCAACATAGGCCCTAAAAAAAGCTTTAGGAATAAACAATTTTGATTCATTAGTCTTAAGGTGGGTTTCCTGTAAAAACAAAATGTTGGGAGAAAATGCCGCCAACCATCTTATCAATCCACCATACTTTCGCTTATTCGAAATACCATTAACATTGATCAAAAGAATACGCTCACTATAACCCATCACTAGCGCTGTTGCTTGCATCCAAAACGTTGATAAACATACCTTTTCTTCTGATATAATATTTTAAATAACTCTGCTCATTTTCTTTTTTTCCGCCGCCAGCCTCCCTCGGTGCCCTTACCCAGACTCAAACCCTCCCCAAATCCCCGTGACCCTTCCCGCTGCTGGCAGATGGGGAATTGCCCGCCTTACCCGCTGTCTGCCCAGTAAGTGGGCTCCCTATGTCGGGTGCCATGGTATTGCACCCTGGTGTGATAGATCACCCCATACCAACCCAAAAATTTAAAGACAGAGAAAAAAAAAGAAGAAACAGTAGAATGGGAAAAAATAAAAAAATAAAAAAGGGCATGAAAACACAATACCAGTGTCCATCATATCGAACAGTCTTATCCCTTTACTTGTTCCTGTTGGTATTTTGCAGTAGTTCCTGAGCTTCATCTAGGCTTGTAAACATGTGAAACTTGCCTTGAACCAAAACTCGTAATTTCGACTGTTGGGCAATGGCCGCTTGAGGTCCCTGTGCTTTAAACAGATAAAGGAGCTTAACAAACTCCTCCGGCGACCTGCTGCTGCTGCACTCATATCTGAAAATACACGACAGTTGGGGACATCTCGTGATGAGAATTGCTTCTTCTGGATTGCTTTAGTCAAGATCTGCTCCTTCAGTTGATAATCCTCAAAATTCACTAGGATAGTTCTAGGCAGTTTTGAATTAGGGAATGGCTGTGCTGGAACTCTGTGGGCGCGAGTGATCGTAAGATCCCCTGAAAAATCCAGAAGGACATTCTCCTTAATAAAGGATTCAACCCATTGTACTGGTTGGGACCCTTCGCAACTCTCTGGAACCCCAACTAACTGCAAATTTGAGGATCGGGAATGGTTCTCCAATTCTTCCAACTTCATTTCTAGCAAGCTCTTCTGTTTTTTTCTATTGAGACCTGCTGCTGGATTGAGGTAATCTGATCCTCCAAAAGAGAAATTCTATATTTGGCCTCCTGCAGTCTTGATGGAAAAGCCCCCACTACCTCCTCAATTTTTGAGAAGTGTGCATGCAGTGCTACAATTTCAGTGGCCTGTGTGGCCTTCATTTCCCTAATCTCATCAAGAATGAGGTTGAGCATGCTTTTTATATCACACTGAAAACTAGTCCCAGTTCCAGCCTCTAAGCTTCCATCGGCCCCTTCCGTTGATGACCCTGAAGATGAGGGGTTCGCCAAATGTTGAAAAAGCAGAGGGGGTTACTGGGCTATCGATTCGAGACAAGATTGAGCCAGGACCACCAGTGCGTCCTTTGCTCCATGTATATCCTGATTAGAAGCCTGATGCGGCAAAGAGAGAAGAGACTGTAAAGGAATTTGAGACGCCTTTGGTTTTTGAAACAGCAGATATTCCTTGACTTTGACCAAAGGTAAACTGGAAGAATTTTCCTGAATACTCTCCTGATTCGCCACCGGAGAGTTATTATCCTGACTGTCTCCTAACATAGCCGGACCAGATAGTTCATTAACTCTTTCTGATTCCTCTGGGGTTAAATTTGTTAATCTCTGACTGGCGTTATCCAACCTCACTTGACCAGTGCCCTCATGGCCCCCCTCAGCTTGCTCCAAGACTTCATCTTCAGAACTCGTAGGACTAGCTATCGGAGCAGAACCTCGGGAGCTTTCTGCGCGTGCTCGACCTTTGCTATATTAGAAGTTATCTTCAACTGTGTTGTGCGAGTCTTAGTCTTAGGGGCCATGTTAAGATCTGGTTGAGTGGGTGTATTAACATTCTTTGTGTGTTTTCCCATTAAAACTGGAATTTGTTACTTTTTTCCCTTCCTTTTAATGCCTCAAAATGCCAGGTCACAAGTCACAAGAGGACAAAACCAACTGCTCAAATCTTATTTCCCCCTGCTTTGCCTCTCACCTTGCTTTTCAGCCAGCCGTGGTCAATGAAGAAAAACTCTCCCTTAGAAGTCTGAGACCTTGCCCCTAGCCACTGGGAGCCGCTCCGAATTTTGGCTCCTCCACTGCAGCTTCAGAGGGAAACACCGGCACAGCCAGCCGTCCACGTGAATCAAATCGATTGGGCAGCCCACCACCTGTTGCCACACGGGTCTCTCCGCTCACACGCAGCACCGGCCTCACCCCGGACCCAGTCAGTCAGCCAGCCTGTGCACAGCCGGCGAACAAGCGTGTCGATCAAAACGGCCGCAGTGGGGGCCGACACCTCAACCGAGACCGGAGCAGCATGCCCTTCTCTTTCTTGCACCACCCAAGGCACGGAACCAGCAGCAGCCGCCAAAGAATCCGCCTCTCCTGATCCCACAAACACCAAGGAGCCGAGAGCCTCACATCCCGGTCAATGCACTACAACGGTCAGAACTTCCAGGTACAGGGCGGGGCAATGTTCACCTGGAGCTACGTGCAGGCAGCATCTGCCATAGTCTCCTCCCCCCTAACAAAAATTCAATTTAAACAGTAAAATAATTTACATATTTTAAATAAATACTTTCAACATTTATGCTTTTTGTAAAACAAAAAATCTAATTGTTTCATGTATTTTATGTTAAAATTATACTGTAAATATAAAAAGATTTTTGATAATTTTGTTTTATTTACATTCATTTGAAACTTTTTTTAAATGTGTTAGTAAATTAAGGAAATATAATATTTATGTATCATTTATGATGTAGAAATTCATATTGTGTTGTATGGTTTATCAATAAAAGAATTTGGTTACAAGAATTAATTAATCATATTTTTTATATATTTAACATTTGAATAAGAACTGTTTTTTGGAGTATCTTTTCTAAAATGTATTAATTTACATTTTTTAAGAAAAACTTTGTTTTAAAATTGCTTTTATTTTTTACATTTTATGATTGTTATTTTTGGACTATTAGTTCATTTTTTTATTTTATGGTTTGAAGTTTAGGAATGGTAGTCAATCTTTTATAAATATATTAGTTATTAATAGTGATAAAAATATTCTTTTACATGTTCATTTGTAATTATGAATAATTAGGTTTGTATTGAGTTTTGGGGTCCCTTACTCACTAATACATTCAATAATTCTCTGTGTAGCATGATCCCGCATTCCTGGTCTCTTTCTATTATAGTAAAGGAGATCACAACTTCCCCAAATGTTATCGTCCAATTTCCCTGATTGATAGTACTATACATATTTTAGGAAGGGTGATCTTCACCCATATGAGATCTTGGGATAGCCAAAATCACATTCTGTCCCACATCAATATAACTTTCGTCCTGGGCTAGGTACAATGGAACAGTGTCCGAATCTGCATCTGATCCTGGGCGAGTATAACATCGCCAGACACTGCCCACTTTAACTTGCCTCTATGGAGCTATCTACAACTTTTGTTCGTGAAAAAAGAACAAAGCTTTGGTTAATACCGATGGACATAGAAGTTACCATGGTAAACTTTCTGCATAATTTACATGAGAATCTGGCAGCAAAAGTGCACAATTGTATAGCAGGAGAAACGTCTGACCTCTTCTCCCCAGCGAGTAGCATGCGTCAGGGATGTATTTTGGCACCTTTATTGTCTGTTCTTTATATCATCCACCTAGACTCCGATTTGACCTTTAGATACTAGTGATGCCCCAATTATTGCCAACAAGCCTGTCCCAGAATTATGGCAATGAAGCAGTTTCAATGGCTAGGACCCCGGAGAGCCTTGCACATTTTTGTGGAGTTTTTGTTTTCTTTTTGGGAAACTTGGATATGCCAACTAACTTTGAAAAGTTCCATATTATGGTGTGTCGGCCAGGGAAGAGGCATCGGGTGTCCTTGCCAGTGGAAGGCCATTCCCTGAGCTGCGTGAAAAATGTTAGTTACCTCAGTGTGATCTTCAACTCCTCAGGCTCCTGGCTGCAACAGGTCAACGCTTCCCGCATGAAACTAAGAAGAGCGGCTGAAGCTCTACTTAATCTTCCTCAGTTTGCACAAAGGAGGACTATTTTCCCATACATTGAAATATACAAAATGCAGTGTGTTCCTGCTGCCTTGTACAGTGCAAGGGTTTGTGGTTATCATGATACCTCATCTTTGTTGGTTGAAGAAAATCGTATCTGCAGTTGTCATTTTAACCTTCCTTCCCCTAGTTCCCATCTCATTTTACATTTGGAGCTGAACCTAACCTACATATCTGATAGGGCGAGGTTGGACCCACTCTTGCTCTGGGTCAGCGTGTGGTCTAACATAGAGGCACGCTTTAACAGGGAGGTCTTTCCATCACATGGGCACCCTATCATAGACTGGCCCACCTGACAGGCTGTTGGCGGTCCCACACTAGGCATTACGATGCGATCTCCACCACGGCGATCACAATGCCTATATTTTGCATTGCGGCGGGTGCTGCTGGCTACAGCACCCACCACAAAAATGGGACACTGAACATATCCCTGCACTACGTGGCAGGCTCCATGCGGGGCCTGCCACGTGGTGCAGGTATATGGTGCCCCCCCCAGTGCCCACTGCTTAGGGCTGGAGGCGGATTAACTGCCATGGACAGGCAGGCAGAAAGGGACATCGTAATCCCTACAGCGGTGCCTGGTAGGCACCACCACCATTGTAGGGACTATGAACCCCTCTGCCACACCAGAGGGCTCAAGGAGCCCATAGGATACGCGGCAGTCGGTCTTTCCGAGCACCACACATCTGTCCGCCATTGTAATCTGGTCGGCGGATGTGGTAGGTCCGATGGCAGTGGGACCGCCACCGATGGGCTGTCAGTGGCGGTACCACCGCCATCCTAATCAGGCCCTTCGTATGCAAAATGCATTTTCTGCATCAGTTAAGTTAGTTAAGTCTGGTGAAGACATGCTTCCCAGAACTTTGTCTTGCTCAAAGACTGGATTTAGCACTTTGCAAAAGCTCTACCAAAGATTATTTTACGTTTTTAGCATCTGTGGAGCCAGTGTCTTATTTAACCCTGGAACTCTTGCAGTGGGAGAGATTGCTCCTCTTCTGCTTCAGGGCAGAGAAAGTATGGCACCATCTATGTTTTTCAGATAGATTCAGAGGTTGGGGTGCTAGCCTGTCTGCCTGCCCCTGTGATGGGCTGTCTGTTCAATCTATGACACACTTTATGTTCTTCTGTCATTTTATATACACTATTTTTTCCATTTTCCTAAATCTAATTTAAAACCTTTGGTGTTGTAGAAGTGTAAGGACGCATTGCTTTGTTGACAGTTTTTAGGAAGTCTGGATGTGTGTTACAGTGTTTCCTCCTTTCTCAAATTGTCCGTTATGAACAGGAAATAGATGGGATAATGTTTAATAGACCTTGGATGCTCTGGTTTTTGCATTTTATCTTTTATCTAATTCTCAATTTTATGGTAGATTATTTGCATGTTTCCTTTTTGATGAAGATCTATGGATTTCAGGGCGACGTGTCTTGCGGTCTTATTGCATTACCTGCTGCTTGTCTTGTTTGTTTTACAAATGTATCATTGTGTGCTTTGTACATTAGTGATGACATCTTTTTCTTGAATGTTGGTTGATGTCTCAAAATGCCCTTGTTTGAGGGCACATTTGTATTTTGAATTTCTTTGATGGTTTCTACCAAACTGAATAGAGATTGTTTTGAACTTTGAACTTGATGTCAATGTTTAATTATGAATAAATAGGTTTATAGTTTTGGTTAGTGCATTTTGTAAGTACATTTTTGTTTATTTTATAGATCATAAATGATGTGTGATTATTGAGTATTGATTGTGTTTATACAAATCGTTGTATTTGCCACCTTGCTTAAGATGTTTTAGATTGTAGTGGAAATAGTAAATATCACCCTTGTAGTGTACAACACCTTCGACAAATTGGCTTCGATTGAAGTGGGAATAGTAAATGTCACCCCTTTAGTGCCCAGCAACTTCCCCAGATTGGTTTAGATAGGAGTGGTAATAGTAAGTATCACCCCTTAAGTTCCAACACCTTCCCCAAATCGGTATAGATTATAGTGGGAATGGTAAATGTCGCCTCTCTAGTGTCCAACACCTTCCCCAAATTGGTATTTATTGAAGTTAGAACAGTAAATGCCATCACTATATTGCATAACACCTTCCCCAAATTAGTTTAGATTTGAGTAGTAAAAGTAAATGTCACCCCTTTAGTGTCCAACACTTTCTTCAAAATAGTTTACTTTGGAGTGGGAATAGTAAATGTCACCCCTTTAGTGTCCAACACCTTCCCAAAATTTGTTTAGATTGGAGTTGGAATTGTAAGTGTCACCACTTTAGTGTCCAACACCTTCTCCAAATTGGTTTACATTGCAGTGGGAAAAGTAAATGTCACCATTGTTGTGTCCAACACCTTTCCCAAAATGATGTAAATTGGCGTAGGGTAAGATGCCAATCACATTACATTGATCCAATCAACATGGCTTGAGGTGTGCCATACTTTTGTCATAAATAACACTGTTAGCACTCTAGTTGTACTTTAGAACGCTCTGGGAGGCTGCAGCAGAACACAAGCGAATCAACTTACAGGCTTCTCCTGTTGTAAGTACATGATTTACTGAGAATGTCAGACTTCATTTTCATATGGCTGAGAAAGATTGTGTGAATTTACAGAAAATAGGTTGTAATTTTAGCTTCTTGAGCACTTTCCATAACCTTCATGGGAAAATCATGAGAATTTTTTTTCTCTCAAACACGATTCATGAAATCCCAGAAGAAGGTTTTTTCACGGAGTAAAATCACATTAGAACACACCACAATTCATAAAATGAGTTTGATACCATCAACAAATGATTTATATTGTAACTAAAATCTGTTATCACCAGCAGCGGCTCCTTCATAAGGCGGTGGAGCATCACCACACTGCTTTAAGAGTAGTGCAAAAGAAAAAGAAAATTATAATAACAGAATGTTATTATCATTTTATTTTTAGTATTGAGCTTGCAGTTGCAGCTAGTTTAGGTTAAGGCACGGCGTGGCTGGGCTCCCGTGACCCAGAGGGAGTAGGAGTGGTTGCTGCACCTTAAGTGTGCATATCAGTTTGGCTGGCCATCCTGGTTCCTGCATCGGAGGAGAGGTGACAGCTGGCGACCAGCAAGTAAGATTTCTTTTTAGTCCCCGCCTCCCCACCCTCACGACTACCCGCTACCCTGCCACTTGTTATCACCCTGTATAGATTCTTATTTTTTGATCCTCAGAACCTGCCATTCACTACAATGCTTGTCAATGGGGTGCTATCATGTCTATTGGTCTCAAGATGGCTGCCAACACTTCCTGGTTGAAGTGTTGGCAGCCAATCAGATCCCACCATGAGATATGTGCTTACGATTCACCCAGATAAACAAATTTAGCTTTCCTTTAATTTTCACAAAACTACTGAACAGATTTACACAAAATAATAAAAAGCGTGATCTCAGGAGCAAAATCTACTTTTTTGCTAATATTGGTGTAATTCTGTCCAGCGGTTCGGGCCGCATGCGTGTCTAACACTCCATGGAAATTAACATGGGAAACATACTTTTTTTCAACTCCCCCCTCCCCGTTTTCTTGGCCCCTGCTTGACAGATCACCCTGAAATTTTCCATGCAGAACAAAAACCAACTTGACATGTGTTTTGGAAAATGTATGTATGTATATCAGCACATGAGTTTCCAGAGTTTGCGAGGCTTGAATGCAGCGGTCTGAGATGTGCTCCGAATGCCCTTAACATATGCACAAGTCCCTTGCTGACACAAAGAATTGCTCAGACTTCTCCAGTATGCAGAAAATCAATTTATTAGCTTTCTCGATGCGTTTTGGCTTTCGCCTTGGTCATGGGTCATACGGTGAAGTTGTTTTTTTATTCAAAATGTGCATATACTCTTTAATGTTTGCTTTAAATACTTAATTTAAAAAGTGCCATTTTATATATCTGTTAATGATAATGTCATAATTTGGGTGATATTACTGCACTCGATATTGTGTGACTTGATAGTTTTGATATATTATATGTTTATTTAAAGGTGACAATACTTTTGTTTCCTATGTTTGTGTTTTTGATGTAAGTAAAAATCGTTATTTTTAACTACAGTATTTGTGGTCTTCATATTTGTAGTTTTACTAGTTAAATAAAGGAAGTCAATATTTGTATTAACAAAAATAGATATTTTGTGTTTTGATATTGTGTACATCGATATTATGTCTGTTATCTGATTATCTTCTGAATCTGCTTTAAAGAATGCAGTCCTCCTGATCGGTTCATGCTCAGCATATCTGATGCTGTTGAAGCTTAGGAAACATCATACATCACCCCCAGACCTATCCAACCATGTTCATTCTTCAAATGGAATCACATGAGTCCTAGATCTCTCTGAAAGTCCCAGATAGGGGTGCAATTTTTCACATTCTTCCTATTTCCATGGGATAGAGTTTACCTACTGATGTACATTTAAAACTTCATCATCATGACTATTATTGGCAATGTGCTGACGTCATTTGTATCTTTGGGCTGTTACATTCAATGTTCATATTTTTGTGATAAATATTTACCCTTGAAAAAGACCTTAGTTTATATCTGACCATACTGCTATTTTAATGGATTCATACTTTGCACTTGACAAATTCACCAAATGTTCATACACAGAATAATGTGAGCTTCGCCACATCAGTACAGTAACTAATCATTCTTTCCCCTTTACCAACTAGGTAGATTTCTTGTAACATTGAATTTGTAGCAAATGTGAACAATGAGGGGCAGATTCACAAGCCCCGTATGCCAAATTTGTGCCGCCGTTGCGTCACTTTTGTGACGCAGCGGCTTCGCAAAGCCAGCGCCATGCTGCAGGGTATTTACAATGTGACGCATCAAGGGAGATGCATCACGTTGTAAAGCCCTGTGCCACATGTGGGCGTTCCGGTGCAGGGGGGGGCGTTCCGGCGCAGGAATGACTCCTAAAAGTGGCTGAATGAAATCTACAAGATTTCACTCAGTCACTTTTACGGCCATGCTGCGTCAAAACCCTGCGCCTGCTTGAAGCAGGCGTGAGGATTGACGCAGCATGTTAGGCAAAGGGGCACCCGAGCCTTGCTGGAGCTGCGTCACGCTTGCGACGCGACTCCAGAAAGGCGTCACCTTTACGGCAGCAGATGCGTCACACATCTGTCTATTCTTGCCCCATGGTGCGCCGCATTGTAAATGCGGGGCATCCATGGTGGCGCAAGAGGTGTCTGCCGTGACGCAAAATAACTGGCGCATCCCTGCTGATATGCAGGGATGCGCCAGTTATTGTAAATCTGCCCCTGAATTTTAACATGCACAATGCCTGTGTTTAATGTATTATAGTTGTCTCTACTGAATCAGTATGCAGAGTCTGACTGACATACAGGGCAATCAGGCAGTTCCCAAAGGCCTGGTCTGACAGGTCAGTTTGTGGGCTGTTCTTTTGTCTGTTTGTGAGCCTGTTTTATTTTCCTCTGGCCCGATTCTTACGTTTGATTTCCCTGATATTAAAACAAACATTGCCTGCAGCAAGTTCTAATCCATGCAGTCTCTCATACCTTGCAAAACACTGATACAGCTGCCTTTACAAATTCAAAATGTCCCCAATTTGGAAATATTGGCCAATTTTTAGCTATCTAATTCACCACTGGAGGGCACCTATTTTTGGTGCTCAGGCCTACTTTCTGTCCCAGTCCGACTCTGTCAGTATGGCAGAAGAACGGTGTGCATGCAACCATTCTCTCCAATCCTACCACTGCCAAATACTTCCACAAAGGGAAAGACAAAAAAGTTTCACATTTACTACTATAGCTGGGCTGACAGGAGGAGGCGCATAAAATTGATGGAAAGGGACAGTTTATTTTCCTTTCCCAGCCTGCATTCAAGAATAGGATATATTTAATCTAGAAAAGAACAGATGGGGATTCATAACAGACAGAAATAAAGAACAGCTCCATCGCTCTATTAATTTATTTCTATTGCTCTGTATGCAGATGCACTGAAACAGAATCAGAAAGCTCTCGGTTGGAGCAGTGGCAGGGTTGATTTAGAGCAAATACAATTTCAAAGCAGACAACTGATGTCATACCGTCCAGCTGGGCATTCTGCTGGAAAAGGGGCAAGCAGCAGGTAATTCCAGCACGCTCTTATAGGTTACCGAAAGTTAAAAAGACTGACAACATCAGGTGACACACATTCTAGAGGAGTATGTGCAATGCAGTACATGAAAGAAATCTGTTCAGCATAAAAAGCCAATGAGAATGAACTTCGAAAAATAGCAGACTCGGACGTTTTTGGTAGCAAAGATATTTTGGTAGATCGGTTCTTGAAGCCCGTGCAAAAATGTAATTATAGCTGTGAAATTTGCAGGCATGAAACTGGCACAATTGTGTTACATGTGAAACTGTTTTGAACAGATAATGTCTTTCATGAGAAGAAAATGTCTCTCGGATGACTTTTCTCGTCAAAGCAGTTCCCTACCAGGCATCTCGCATGACATTCACATTTGAGGGACAGCCTTGCATTCCATTTTTAATAAAGATACTTAAAATTGCGTGTTATATAATCCTGTGTCATTTTTTTTGTTTTTAAATACCCTGTTTTGCACAATGGCTAATATTTTCATTCAATGAGAGCCAAAAACGAATAGCCTGAAGCCTGCTGAGAAAAGACTCAATAAATTAGGACTGAAAAAAACCCAATTCAGCTTTCTCGAATAAATTACACACCAAATCAGAAAGAATCGCCAGAGACCTACAACCCCATTGACCACCACATCAACAGGGCTGGATCTTCTGGGAGTGGATGTATGGGGTGTCCTAGCCCACTAATAAGAGCATTCTTGTGTTAATGTCTCTTCAAAGGTGGTTTGTATTAATTTCAGAGGCAAACAAAAGGAGTAACTGAGATTAATAGAAAACCCTCCTAGTAATGTAGCTCTTCTGGCTTTTTCATGAGCTGGGAAGGAGAGTTGACATGGACAAAAACACAACATTATTTCTTGTATTTTTATGATTTTATAGGGGAAACTTGGGCATGTAGGGCACAGCTGGAGTTGGACGTGAGTGTCAGACTTGCCCAGTAATTTTAGAGAGAGGATGCAGTTCCCCTTAGTCCGAGGCCAAGACAGTTTCAAGATCAACCTTTTGTTATAAATTGAATATCTGTGGGTCACCTTGCTTATTCATGACTGCTTCCAAGTGGAAAAATACAGTTGCTAATTTTAGCCATTGGTTGTAGGTGGGGCCCACCAGCACTTATTTTTGGGGACCGGCACTTTATTTTTCCTCAACAAACTTTGATACAGAGGAAGAAAGAGAAAACACAAAAGGTGGAAAGAAGGAGGAAGAGAAAGACGGAACAACAGTGACAAAATAAGAAAGCAAGGATGAAAAAGAACTTGCAAGAGTGACATAAAGAGGGATGGAGAGTATGGCAGTGGATTAAAGAGGAATAAAGTGGAATGAAGACTACTCAGCCTTGGTATTGGGCATCTGGACCTTAGATAGCAATGATCACAGGCTTTTGATTGTAACTTTAAGCTCCGGTGCTATTCTTTTGCAAATTATGCACTGGAAATGCATACACTTGCATACATTTGCAATTGACAAGTGCTTAGTTTTTCATCCGCCAGACAACATGTCCCATATCCTTGATATAGAAAAAGCTCAATCAATCAATACATCAGTTGGTTCTTGTATAGCGTGACTTGTCATCCTGGGTAGTCTTCAGTCGCTGGGGTTCTGTGAGCCTCGCTCAAAGAGCCATGTCTTGAGCTTCTTCCTGAAATTTTCAAGCAATGGGGAAGTGCGTAGGTGGAGGGGGCGGTTGTTCCAAGACCTGGCAGTAAGGTAGGAGAAGGAACGACCTCCGTAGAGGCACCAGCCGATGTGGGGAATGTGAGCCAGGGCAAGGGAGGAGGAGCGGAGCTCCCTTGACGGTCGGTGGTATGTTGGGCAGTGGTTGATGTTAGCAGGCCCGGTTATGTGGAGGGATTTGTAGGCGTGTGTGAGAAGTTTGAATAGGCATCTTTCCTGGATGGGGAGCCTGAGGAGGGAGTTGCCCAGAATTGACCTTTAACAATGTTGGCAATCTGATGTTTGTGTTCCTTTGTGCTTGGTTAAAAAACATAGCAGGAAACAAATCCATAACAATTGGTTAGAAAAAAAAACACTTTTTATTTACTCAAACAAATTTTTAATGTAACTACCAGATTGTTTGTTTATTTATTTTGCACTCTTTTTGAGTGATAGCGCCTAGAGCACCCCAGAGCATCAGTGTGCTTCACATTGATAAAGTAAAAAAAATACTAGCAAATAAGATAACAAAGCATAATAATAAAAGGATGTGAAAACCGATTTGCTGACATTTCACCTCAGGACAAACAGCAACACTCTGGATGCTGGTGTTTACCCCTCGGCCACTGCCTATTTATTTTACCGGGGTTGCCCTCCGTACCCCCGCAGCAGTCTCCACTCCACCCACAGACTCATCCTCTCCTACAACTGCAGCACTGTTTAAATATGCGCTGCAATACAGGTGGTAAAATGTCTGTCTGCATAATTAACGCGGGTCAACGTCCCCAAACCATGAAAATCAATAGCACCTATGGGATTTGTAAAAAATGTAGATACACAGAAACAATGCAAGTTTGCAATAATTAAAATCAGAAGGATGATGAAGAAAGAAAACAGTTCTGTTAATAAAGGTAAAAGTGTCAAACAGACCAAATATGTCTCTTTTAGTCCAAAAGAACAAGGGAGTCAGCAAAATGTTTATGGTATGTACGGGAGGTGGAATTGCATTCCAAATACTGAGGGCACATCCAGAGAATGACTGCTTCAGAGAAGAGTCAGGCAGAATTTGTGTACTCCGTGGTAATTAGCATAATTCCAGTAATTATGCGTTATTCTTGTTATGAGAAACTCAAGAAATGACGCTGATAAGATACATGTATTGCAAACACACAGGAACAACATAAACAACAGCACGCAAGTGGTTGCTGTTCGCCATGCTCTTTATGCACTACTCTTTTAGCGTCCAAAGTGGATGCAAGAATGCGCTTTCTGCTAAAATACAACAACTAATGCCAGTTTGGCATTTCCTGTATTTATGAATAATTATGTACAATTTTGCTGACATTTTGCTTAATTTCACAAAAGCAGGGTTTGCAGAACCCTGAACCAGAGTATGTTTCTTGTGAAAGACTGGAATATTCAGGAGTAGGGATTCCGAGACGCACAGGAGGTGAAGACGCCCAGATATCTTTAGTTTCAAAGCCAGATAATCAACATAAAAGAGTTTATGCACTAAGCAAGGCATTTTATTTATTGTCCTCTCATTCACTGAAAGACAACATAGCAGATTGTAGTATCTTGGTTATAGTGCTGTTCTTGTCATTCACTGCTCCACCAGTGGAACACTGTGGTGAAGATGTAATATGGAATGTTGATCTATGAAATCCACAGTTGGGGAAGGGCTGAGCGTAACATGAATAAATCCTCCTGAACTTCATCTCCTTGCCTGGAGTGATCACTACACAGATGTACAACAAGAGAAATGAGTTCAAATTGTCCAGAGCAGTGAGTAGCCACATGCAATGAGATTTTCAATGAGACAATAGGAATTTTCAGGATGTCAGCAAAAATGGCCATGCCTTAAGCCAACCTGGAAAAACCATGCTTGTGTTATATCTTTGATATCATTTTTGGACAGGAATGATTTGATCCTCCAAATCCATCTCAGTTGGCCCTACTTACAAGAGAGTGGATATGCTTGTGGAGATAGAGGTGAAAGTCCAAGATAAAACCCACAGAACTAACATCATCAGTGATGGATGGAGAGCACCGAAAAAAGTTAAAAAAATCAATCCAGTCTTGAACCTGTGGGTGATCAGGTTCAAAGGAGATAATAAGAAGCTCAATGTTATTGGTATTACATTTGAGATAAAGAGCAGCAATCCAAGCTTGAATAGTGATGAGTAGATTTGCTGCTAAATTGATAACATCAGGGGAAGAGACCCTCAAGTAAAGCTGGGTGTTATTATCATATTGGTGGTAGGAAATCCCATGCTGACTAATAATTTCCCCTGGGTAATCACGATTAATGTTAAAAAAACCTAGGGCTAGCGCAGACCCTGTGGAACACCTTGAGACAACAGCATGTAACAAGAGGATGAGCGGTCACTTTCATCTTTTGGGATCAGTTAGTAAGGTACGAAGTGACCCAGTCAACAACTTTCTTGGTAAAGCCATGTGTTCTTTCAGGGTCATAATGTGTAAAATGACATGAAGAGATTTAGTAGAATTAGGAGAGCAAAGTCACCGTTGCGCAGTATGCTCAGTGCATCACTGATGATTTGGAGAGGGATAGTTTCCGATTGAAGCCTGCCCTGAAACCAGGGAGACAATCGTGCATGAGGGTGCTCTAAGAAACCAATTGATTTGTTCGATTGACCACACACCTACCCAGCATCTTATAAAAAGCTAGGCCAGAAACTATACAGATGTTGTGGAGGTCACCTGGGTTGCCTGTTGTGTTTTTTTTAGGTTCTTTAAAAAACATTCTTTGACTAATTTCTAGGGACAAGTACCATTGTTTATTTGGAAAATACAAACAATATATGTATGGTTAAAGAGGCAGCTTCAGACCGCTGATGTGGCATAACATGAGCACAGAAGTTAATGCAGAGCTGAGTCTGGTGGCTTTTGGTTCTAATGCATCCAATGTAGGGGCCTGTGTTTGACCTCATGGGCACAGAAAGCCCAGGGGGTCCACTCAGCCTTTCATTCTTCCGAGGTCAATAAACTGAGTACCATTGAGTTGTGTAACAAAAACCTCTGTTAATCAGTGCCAAGATGCCCAGGGGTGAACGTGCACTTTACACATATGTTATGTTAATGGCACAAGTTTAATCCATAACAAATACTTAGCTTTGGTTTAATATGTCTTCCCTGTTCTCAACAGGAGCTGTTTAAAACATAAATTATGGCTTTAAAGGTTCATAACCTCCTATCAAAGATCTTCATAAATGAATATATGTTAATATCGTGGTAGATATATACCTTTGTTTGTTATATTATAATATAAAAGCATGCATTATCCTTTAAATGCTGCTGCTTTTGTTTCCTAAAAACACTCATTGATTGGATTCACATGCAGGTAGGTTTCGATATGAATGCATACATTGTACACATACATTTACATTCATATATAGCATCCTGCAATTATTTTAGCTCGGCATTGAGAGTACAACAGGACCATTTACTTCAGTGTAAAAGACTTGACGGAATTGTGATATTACTTTCTGTGACATTACTTGCCGTGACCACGTGTTGCGTGACGCCAATGGTTATTGTCTGTGCTAATTAGTCTCCCACTTGTATTTTTAGTACGTGTCTTTAGGGAAAGTGCTTAGAGCCCATCACATACTAACTCATAGTTCCCAGCTATTTTTTATCGAGACAATCTCAAGGTTAACACCTGTATTTGGCAAATGAATGCAAACGTAATTTTTTGTTCTCAAACTACATTATGCCGCATGAAATAACCCATCATTTAATATAGTTGCACAGAGTCTCTTGTGTCCTACCTCAAAAGACAAGGCACAGTTTTAATTAATACTGTTTCAAATATTGCCTATTGTTCTGTGTCCTATAGCACAACAACTTAGTTCAATATGCTATATATGAGGATGGCAAATCTAGTGAACTGCAGACCCACACCCTGCTCCATCTCACAGGAAATATGTGCTTTCTGGTAAATAAACAGTCCTTTTGTGTCAGGGACACAGTGGTAATGGGAAACACAACTTTTGTGTTTAGAATGTCACACTCCAGCATCTGTAATAATAATGACACAATGTATGTTTAAAAACATTTTATGCCATAACCTGCAACTTACTACCTGCATTGTGAGGAAACGAGCTATAAAACAAATTGCTATAATTAGGCTTCCTAGGAATGTGAAAATAACAAAACTTTCTACCATTTTCATAGGAATATGTTTCCTAAATCCTACAACCTACTCTTATTCACTACTCTGAGAGCATTAGTTAAACTAACTGTGCTTCATTGGAGAATATGTGGCTTTGTATGGGATTTATCCTAAAAAATAATGTACGGCAGCGCACAGCACTCTCTTGCATTACTTTGCACCTGGGAGGTCTGACAAGAGTGGAGCAAGGGCATTCCCATGCATCCATCCATTTATTTTGTCTCAATGCCAGATTTAATAATGGTAGCAAACCTGGGAAAGTGCCACAAAGCTGTGCCTCCCTGAAGCAGGTACTACAAGGTGAAATATCATTATTGCTCTTTGTTACTGCATTCTGCAGCAGACATAGAAAGAGGAAAATGCCTTTAAGGATGGTTTTTGTACAGAAAGGCATTGATTCACGCTGCACAAAACAATCCTGCCCACATAGGCTTTAGGCTGTATACAGTGCTCAAACGCCAGGAGGCAACAGAAATATGGTACATCTTAGTAGATATGGCACTTTTCTGCTGCCTCTCTTTTACGCAATGCAGTGCAACAACTTTGCTTGTTGCCATGCATTGTGTGAATTGTAAGTAAATATGCCCCATATTCAGTAACATATGGCCGTGGAGCACTATCTGCTGGCTAGCTCCAACAGAGGCACCCTTGCACCGTGGTGCAAGTGTACTTGCATTGCAGGCAGAATGCAGCACTCTTAGAAACAGGTAATAACATGGAGAAATAGATATATATTTCTCCTCATTGCACCACTATTGGAAGGCGTACATTTTTGATACATTCCCAGGGTTACTACTCTTGGTAAATCCAGGAATGTGGCAAAAAAAATTGGTGGATGGGTAGGAGCACCCACTCTCCACCTATGTAATGCCTGCACAGAGTAGCGATTTGCACTGCCTTGCGTTACTCCAGACTTACCAAGCCATGTATGGTCATGGAAGGTGGTTTGGCATGGCTTTGTAAATCTAAGGATTGCGTTGTCTTGTGTCACCCTGCATGATGCAAGGACAACGCAACCCTTTGATAAATCTGGACCTGAGTTCTAAAGACAGATTCTGCAAGTGACAAAGGTCGTATCAATCTGGATAGATTGCTGCATCTCCTTGTACCAGAAATTGAAAATTTGTGCATGTTTGAAAAATGTTATAAATAATTATATAAAAATGTATTCTGTCATGGATGTCTAGTAATATCAAATAACATTGATTTTTCTTGGCTTCTCATCGCATTCTGGTTTTTAAAATGTGCTTTTAAAAGCACCACCTGGCACCCAAAATTGCTGAAGCTGCAGCATTTTAAGTTGGAGTGACATTTGCTGACATAAAATGTTACTTCAAGGCACTCTGCTAACGTTTGGAAGTAGGGGCATCATATAAAATACCTAGCACAAAATTAAAATAACATTGAGGCCACAAACGCACACAGACATGCACATGCATGCATGCAAGTTTGTGAAGCAGGTGCCTTGACTCTGAGGTTCTCCCCACGAGTCTGCACCCGAATTGCTAGGATCAACATTAATAAAGTGCATTCGTAGTTTTATTAAACACTAAGGGTCATATTTACAGGCCCTTACCGCCACAGGAATGTCACTTTTTTCAACATTCGTTTGGCGATACGGGCCTCAGCTTATTTACAAACCAGTGTTATGCCGCTTAACGTGGCTTCAAAATTGAGACCAAAAAAACCTGGTGTTAACATGGTTTAACGAAAAGAAAAGGACACCTTCCTGCACATAAACAATCATCCCCCCCAATGCAGGCACCCTTGCACTATGGTGCAAGGGTGCCTGCGTTGGCGCTAAGCAGCTGTAATCAACGCAAGCACAGGGGGAAACGCAGTGCTGCACCGTATTGTTGTAAACGGTGCAGCCCTGCGTTTCAAAAGTGGCGGAGTGAGGCATTGAGCCAAGAAGGCTACCACACGCTCCATCAGTCCCCTAAATTCATTCAATCAAAAACCAAAACAGTAATAAAATTCATTAATCTTGTAACAAAAGTACAATGACAATAGTAAAGCTATTTCAAAACCAAAAGAATTGTAACTCCATAAAATGACTGATAAATAAAATGTAGAATATTACTCCTGGTTTCGGTGTGAGAAGCACACGCATTTAACCAAACAGACTTCAAAGAAATCTATTCCTGCATGACAAGCTGTTTCATGAGCTGATTTCTTTGCTAGTTTAATCACATATTTAAGATTCATCTACAGACCACTTTAGCTATATAGCCTCAAAGAGCTATTGCCAACATTACAGTACATATAGTGAGCTTTGGGTCATCTCTCTGCTAATGACTGTATACCGTTCTTGTCTCTCTCAATTTTCTGTTCCGTATTTGACATCTTTCCTCCCGAATTGTGTGTTAATCCCTCCCCATAACCAATGCTGCCTTACATTGCTTCTGTCTGGATGAGTTGTATCCTTCCATTACTGCTTGAGAGGACTTTCTTTATTTTTAACTGATCTCTGCATGGAAGTGAATATCTTCTTTGATTGATTTCTCGTCTGCCCATTTCCCTTCCTCCCAACTTTCTCTGTCTGTTTTACCCCCAGCCAGCTCATTTCTTGCTCTCTTTCCCCACTTCTATTTTTAAAACTAATTTTGTTTGCACAAGCTTGCCCATCACTGTCCTCAATCTCCTCACCCGCCAGTGCTCCTCTGCCCATCTCTTCCCCGCTTACTGTATTTTTTACATTTTTATTCCACTTTTTTTTTTAAGAGGGTCCAGCAGCTGCAAAGTGCTTATGCTTCTCTGTGTGTGCTCCAGCACAGTTATATTTTCATTTTTACTTTTCTGTTATAAAATGGCCATCACCCATGTTGGAATAGTAAACTGAAAATGCCAGAATGGCAAGCCAGTGCATTATGAGTCATGTGCACACAAGTGTCACAATGCATGCAAAGCTTTGTGGAGCACAATTTCCCACAATGACGATCTTAGAGTGGGTTTTCCTAAAAGGTGACCGTAGCATAGTAACATTTCGTTTTTTTAAATTTATTGTCTCAAATGGCAGATTGCCATTTGTGAATGGTAAAGTAAAAAGAAAAGATAACATGAATAAGAGTGTCAATGCCAATTCGGCATACAGGTCGATAGTTCCATTTTAAAGGTAAGACCTATTGTGTAGGGGGTCAAACCTTGATTTTCCAGTCTGTCAAGTTTTTCATTGCCAGAACCATTCCTGCACTGCATAGCTCTGAACCTCTCACTGTAGCTTGGAGGATGAGGGTGAAACAAGGTTAAGCGTAAAAGTATACCTACAATTTCGTAACATGTTCCGTAACACATTGAAATGGTGAATTACGTATAGTCGGAAAAATTCACTAGGTTTACTGACATCCTAAATATAGATATGAGGCTGTGATCATCCTGCCCTTCACAATGGTAGTTATATTATCAACCTTGAAGTGATGAAAGTTTGAGTCGTCCCACCATAATATAAACCTTTGTGTAGCTGAAGAACCTTAAGGGCCTTTGCAGTTGGTAGTATGTTTTATAATTTAAAATAAATGACTAATATTAGATAAATGTCCTTCTCAGAATGACCCAGGGCAAAGAAGAATATCATTAACTGCAAGATGTGCTATCCACTATTGCTGAGGGTGAGCCTGGTAACAATCATGCTACTTGATAAAATGACACTGTGTGGAGGCTGTAGAGCCAACTCTGGGGGAGGCAGGGAATGTGGATACCACCATCCAGGAGGAGACAGATATTGAGGCACTTTCTCACCATAAAGAAGACCAACTAGGGATGCCTGAACAGGAGGCTTCGCAACCATCTGGGTCTGCACTCACACCATCCTTATCTTCAAAAGCCCCCATGTTATTGGGGCCTTCAGCTGCACCTCCTGCTTTGCCCTCTTCTCCTCCTACAAATGCCCACCCTCAACAAGATCAGTAGTTGAACAAGAATTTTGTCCTTGATTCCTCAGATAATGTTGCTGTCCTCAAGGAGGTTTTGAGGTCAATTGGAGAGGTACAGAAATCGATTTCTCTGGATATCCTTGACTTTGGGCCTGGTTCTGATGCAGTTTGGAAAGCTTCCCGACCAAATGGGTTTGGGAATGGTTTCTGACGGAATCGGATCAGGAGAGTCCAACCGACTGAGTACGATGCATCTGGTTGCTTCCAGATACGATTTGGTTGGACTCCCATTGACTTCAATTGGAGCCTTTGTTACGACCGAATGCATAGGTTCCCTATGAAGAAAGTGGTGGCTGGTGAATATCGGGCACCCTGTGGTGGCACCTCCTGGTGCCTGGCACACTGTGCATGGCTGGTAACAGGGGACCCATGGGTACCCCACAGGCCTGATTGGGAAGGCTCTGGGTGCAGAGGACCCACTACGGGCCCCCAAAGTCTGATTCTGACTGCCGATTTTAGTCAGATGGCACGATTCGGAAAGGCTGTCCAAATCTAGCATCGTACTCAGTCATTCGGAAACGAGGCCCGCAGAGACGTACGATTCTGCTCCGTACGGCTCGGTCATTCCAAATGCTGTTGTGTTCGGATTGGGATATTCCTAACGCCTGACTCGCATCATACTCGGTTGGTCAGAAACCTTTCTGAGTCAGTCGGAAAGACACATTCCCAATCGGATTTGGATGGAGCAAATGCCATTAGAAGGCCTTCCTACCCGCATACAAATCAGGCCCTAAGGACCAAATTCCAATGCGGTTAGGAAATCTTCCAGACTGAATGGGTTAGGGAATGGTTTCCGACCCACTCGGATTGGGGGAGTCTGACCGACTGAGTAGGATGCATCCGGATGCTTCCAGATGTGATTCTGTTGGACTCCCGTTGACTTCAATGGGAGCCTATTTTCTGACCGAATGCATAGACTCCCATTGAAGAAAGAGGTGGGTGGGGAAAATCGGGCATCCTGTGGCAGGCACCCCCGGAAACCTTTCCTAGTTGGTCAGGAAGACACGTTCCCAATCCGATTTGGATGGAGCAAATGCCGTTAGGAAGCCTTCCTAACCACATTGGAATCAGGCCCTAAGTCGGAGAGGTCCAGACCCTCTGATATTTGGATAACCAGGCAGCTCTGAACTTGATGTATCCTCATGACCTCCTTGATAGCAATAGCATTTTGCCTGCCTCCCTACCCCGCCCCTCCTCATGTTGTACAATCGCCGAATTTGTCTGTGTTACTTAAGTCCTCTTATATCTCTGTGCATCAAATCTACTATGGGGTGTCTGATGCTGCCTGGCCAGCCATGTTGAGGGAATCCATGGTAAAGAAAACATCTTCCCCTTCTTCTCTTATAACCTCCCAGATGGCACCCATCACTGTGATAGTCAACCTGCTGGCCATGTCAGATGACCTACAGGTAGGAGCGCTTGGCATGGTATATTCTTTTACAATGGGAAGATCATTGTTTTCAATAGGAGGCCACAGTAAGGGGGATAGATATTCCCACAACAGAAATGTGGCACATCTTAGTAGATATGGCACTTTTCTGCTGCCTCTCTTTTACGCAATGCAGTGCAACAACTTTGCTTGTTGCCATGCATTGTGTGAATTGTAAGTAAATATGCCCCATATTTAGTAACATATGGAGCATTCCTTTTGTTCACTGCCGTGGAGCACTATCTGCTGGCTAGCTCCAACAGAGGCACCCTTGCACCGTGGTGCAAGTGTACTTGCATTGCAGGCAGAAAGCAGCACTCTTAGAAACAGGTAATAACATGGAGAAATAGATATATTTCTCCTCATTGTACCTCTATTGGAAGGCGTACATTTTTGATACATTCCCAGGGTTACTACTCTTGGTAAATCCAGGAGTGCGGCAAAAAAACATTGGTGGATGTGTAGGACACCCACTCTCCACCTATGTAATGCCTGCACAGAGTAACGCTTGGCAGCGAATTGCGCTGCCTTGCGTTACTCCAGACTTACAAAGCCATGGGATGCCTAAGGGATTGGGATGCGTAAGGAAAGCAAGATGGCGGCTGCCTAGACGCTCGCGTCGGTGCTCCCCTGGAGCTTTCAAATCTTACCTTGCTCCTTTTGCTTGAATTGACCTGGCTCTCTGGAATTCCTCACGGCTCCTTCGGGCGATTAATCCGCTTCACTGCGATGCTCACGGGATCAGCATGGAGATGGACGAAACACGGGGAATAGCGCTTGTTCTGGTAGCCTACTGTTCGCCGGTGTCTCAGTGCTCTGGAATGGTGTGCGGGGCTTGCCAGGAAGCTCCCTCGGCTGGCTCTCGGATTAGGATACCGTACTGCTTGGGTGGCCGCCTGCTGAGAATGCCGCCAAAACCTGCAATTACCCTGAAAGACAAAGGTGAAGCATCCAGCATGGCTCTGAACAGATCTACAACCCGAGCTCCTGCTGTCAGACTGGATGGGACTCTCGAGCAGTCTGGGCCAGGTAAGGCAGCAGCAGCAGTAACAGCCCAAGTAGGAAAAAACTGATTGGGCAGTATCAACACTAGTAAAAGGAGGAATCAAGCCCCTAAACCAAGTAAGATAGGTGCTGTTGCAGGTGTTGAAGAAGGAACAGGGGCTCTGGACACTGATTTACAATATGCACCGCAGCCCTCAATTACAGAATTTTTTACCAGCAAACATACCGAGAACTGGCCATCTTTACCATCTCTGTCATCTGCGGTTAAAAAAAATAGTAGGCAGGCCACACCGGCAGTGTTAGATGCCACACGACAGGCAGATGTGATGGGAGAGGACGGAGAGGATGGGACAGAGGGCAGGGACCCCCACAGTTCTAGTGATCCCTTGCTACCTGAACAAATAACCAAAGCTGCAGGGGCAGGGGGTGGCGTGGACAAAAGCAAGGAGGGTAAGGACTGCACCGCTGGGCTGCACGGTGCGACAGCGGCTGCATCCTCTGACACCACTTTGGAGGGGGTTGATACATTTTTTTCTTTGACGGATAACTCGGACTCGGACTCAGACTCACATAACAGCGAGTCTAGTGGGAATCGCTCAATCACATCGGAATCCAGCACCCTGGAGGCACCTGAAACAGCATTTAAACGTCCGAAGCAGCAGAAAGTGCGTAAGGGCAGCACAATGCCCCGAAAACTAAGAAAGTTCCTGGTAGCGGCTTAAAATGGGATTACTCTCACACAAGGATGGCTGGGATTTCGCATGGGGATCCTACTGCTGACAACTCAAAGACAAATATCCCCCAACTTACCAACGCCACCACTATTAGCCCCGAACTTAGCTTAATACTAGATTCTATTAAAGAGCACCGAGCTGAGACATGGGCAGATCGCAAACAAAACAGGCAGGTGACAAAAAAACTAGAATGGGCTGTAGGAAAGGTCGGGAAGGCATACTCGGAGATTGGGGAGCACTTGACCCATATTGAGGATAGAACGGCGGCCCTTGAAGATTCAGTCACGGAAGTGAAAGAGCAAACCAACTAAGCG
This sequence comes from Triturus cristatus, assembly GCF_964204655.1. NCBI lineage: Eukaryota > Metazoa > Chordata > Amphibia > Caudata > Salamandridae > Triturus > Triturus cristatus. The sequence goes on from NC_140582.1 coordinate 244,216,261, forward strand.
ATGTATAATGGAAGCTGGAAGATATGGAAAATCGTCAACGCATAAACAATCTTCGCTTCCTTGGTATAGAGGAAGGCGTGGAGGGCGAGGACATATGAGCATTTATGCTGGACCTTTTGAAAACATTCCCCGAATTGGCCGGATGGAACTGGGCCTCGGAAATGCAAAGAGTCCATAGATTTCCAATGGTTAGCAAAAAAAAACAACAGCTGAAAGGAATCCAAAGCAGCCACGAGCCATCCTAGTCTTCTTCGGGAATTTCCTGTTGCGACAGGCAATATTTGAAAAAGCCCGCCCAGACACTCGACGGACATATCAAGGCATATCATTCTTCACGCGCCCGGACTTCTGTCACACGACAGTTGAACGTAGGTGGCGACTGCGACAGGCTATTAAGCCGTTCCAGGATGCGGGTAATGAAGCATATCTACTGGCTCCTGCCAGACTGAAAACAATTGTGCGTGGCTCAGTTACATTTTTTACGTCAGAGATCCAGGCCAGAGAATATTTGGGCCAGGTTTCAAAGAGCGATAGCAACACTTGAAGACCAGGACAAGGCGGGGATGGGATATGGGGAGGGGGGAAATTGAAATTTGCTGGACATTTAGACAACCCTCTTTTTTCTGCTTATAGCAATTGCTTGGTCACTGATATTTTTGTTTGACTTGTGTTCTTCTAGAAGCAAAGGAGACAATATATGTTAAGAGGGGGAGAGCCCCACGGTGCTGATAAAACGGCTTCTATCACACAGACCAGGTGGTCTGACTGCTTTCACTAGAGGGGGGAGGTGGGGGGAGGGGCGGTGGGGGGGTGGTGGCTGGTTGGAGAGAGGGGGATGGCTGGGGTAGGGGTAACGGTAGACTAAGTAATGGCACGTTATGCGATATACAGCAAGTAGTGGTAACAGTATTATTGGGGCAGCATTTTATGGCCTTGGGAAGGAAATGTCCTGATACACATGAATTCAGGGGGGAAAGAGAATGGGCAGCAGGTATTCTAGAAGCAGGGGTGGGCCTAGTGGTTTCACACTGGAGTAAGACGCCAGGCCCTAATAGGAGGTTATCTCGTATGGTTGAAATAATCCCCTAGAGATATGGCTAGGTTGCGTATAGCATCCATTAATATCTGTGGCCTGAATGATAAGGCTAACAGAAGGAGGGTACATGAAGAGTTTGGTTATCTAAAAGCAGACGTATATTGACTTCAAGAATCTCATGTTGCCAGAGAAGATAGGGCTTTGCTGAACACTCTAGGTTTAAAGGTTATTTGTCATACAACACAAGAAACCAGGACCAGGGGAGTGGGTATTTTAGTGAAAGGCACCTCAACTATTCCAGGCCGCAGCGCAGTTGACAAGCTGGGTAGATGGGTGATACAGGAATGCAGGGCCGGCAGTGGCTCTTTTACACTATGCGTAATATATGCCCCAGTGTTGGATGATCCAAGTGTTTTTAACTATCTGGCTGTTGAATTGTTAACGTGGCCTGGTGAAGGACTGGGCTATTCTAAGGCCCAGCGGTGCCAGGGGACAACACCTGAAACCTTCGTGGGTTACCTGTTCCGGCGTACAAAACACAGAGACACGGGACACTTCCTGCGGCGTCAAAGATCAGCATTTATTTACTGCAGGGATACAGAAATTGCAAGAAGTACACAACGTGTAGGTTCTGAGAGACTGCTTCAAATTGCACAAGTGGATCGCTCCTTTTATACACATTTTCGTCATTGATCAGCATGGCGAACAAAGGTTACAACTCAGTTCCCACAATAAACTTCAGAAAAGTCGCATTCATGTTTTCAGAAACCCGAAACATAATTACAGCAGCATTGCCGGTTCCCAACTGTAAAAACACATTATCCCCACATTAAGCACATTCCATTCTGACCGTAACGAATTAGAGGAAGGGACAGAAACAGATGCAAAAGAAAAGACAAGGATGCACAACAGTTTAGAAAACAGTGTAGAGAGCAATATCGGAAACTTGATTGCAGGATCAAAGAACCCGTGCCTAATGTATGCACGACTGAAACAATAAACTAGCACGGCAAGATGAGCCTCGAGCGGAGCCATCTGCCCTTGCCGTGTCATCCCCCTCATCATAAAAACACCTTCAAAGGAACATGTGTCCTCCACGAAAGCTTGGGAATCCCAGGGTCACGAAGCGGACAGTGTCCGTTCGCTGGCTACTTGAGGGCAAGAGACAAGATGGACGCCGTATCTAAAATGGAACCCAAGGGTTCAGATGGGCATGCCCAGGAATGAGACGAACCGTACATAGTAGCGTAGCGAAAACGCGTACACCCACTAAACTCGTCATTTGCGGTTCGTAGATACCAAACTCGTTCATATTAGAACATACCCAAAATGTCAGTCAGATTCCCACGGAACCTCACTGGTCCATTTGTTGTTTGTGGGGACCTCAATCTAAATGGGTCAAGAGGGGGGCTCTGTAATATGGAAGAAAACTATACTGGACGAAAGCCACAATCATTTCATGCACTTGGGCATTTGCGTAGAGAGCTCGGTCTGGTAGATGTATGGCATGCCCTAAGGGCACCAGACCCAGGATATACCTACTACTCGGCTCCGCATGGCAGCTTTGCCAGGTTGGACTACTTCCTAGTTACATCTGTATTGGTCAGAGGGGCACGGGTGGATCTATATCCTAGAGTAGTGTCCGACCATAAACCGATTGTGTTCGAACTAATAATTGCTGGTCTGACTCGAGTACCTAGAAAGTGGTCGTTTGAAAGGGGGATGCTTTTGGATCCTGATTATGTGGATCATATGCGGTCCTGGATTACGTTTTATTTTTTCATAAATAAGGGAAGCGCCGAGAAAGGGTTCGTTTGGGACTCCTTCAAAGCAGGCATAAGGGGTGAAACCCTGAGCTTTAGCAATGCTAAACAGAAGAAGGCCCGTGATCGCTGGGGAGAACTATATCGAACTTTAAGCACCTTGGAAATTAGATTAATTGGCGCTGTCCAAAATGGAAGAGACTTGGCTCCTGTATTAAATGAGATAGCTATCACTAAGGCCCGCCTAAATGAACATCATGCAGAGAAAATAGCTGGGAAACTCCTTGCTAGCGAACAGGATCGCTATGAATACAATGAGCGCATTGGGAGGTATCTGGCAGTCAGGGCAAAACAGCAAAGCATGGATTTTAACATCAGCAAAGTTAAGAACATGAGTGGAAATATAGTTACGGAACCTGGGGAAATTAGGGAGGCCTTCAGGGAGTTTTACGCTAACCTGTAGAAAGAACCGCCTATATCCGCCCTGCATTACCAGTCAACCACTCGGTTGGCCCGCTGGGCTCTGCTATACTCACAGATGAGGACAAGTTGATGATAGGGGGAGAAATTTCATTAGAAGAGCTGCAATGGGCCCTGTTTGTCCTACCCTCAGGGAAGGCCTCAGGGTTAGACTCTATACCATTAGAGTTTTATAAAATATTTTTTGCAGAAGTTCAGCAGGAGCTCTTGAACCTCGTAAATGGAGTCAGAAAGGGGATTTCACCACCCAGATCATGGGATGCTGCCAACATAATTATATTCTTAAAGAAAGATAAAGATCCTATTGCTCTTGGCTCCTACAGACCCATTACACTGCTGAACAGCGACGGAAAGCTGTATTCAAAGATCTTCGCTACCCGTATGGCTGGGGCCATACATCAGCTTGTATCTGATAAACAGCAAAGGTTTATCCCGGGGCGGGGAACCACAGACCATATCCAAAGGGTTAGAACCATATTTGATGCAACTGAAGTCTTGGCTAAACCAATGGGGGTCTGTTTTTTGGATGCTGAAAAGGCCTTCGACCGTGTGTCGTGGGCCTTTCTTTGGAAAGTGATGGAGGGGGTTGGATTGGGGATAAACTTTATCAACGCTATCCAGGCTATATATAAAAGACCTACGGCCTATCTGAATATAATGGGACAACAAACTGAACCCTTTGTAATAGAGAGGGGTACAAGACAGGGTTGCTCTATGTCTCCCCTACTCTTCGCACTATTTATTGACCCTTTTATTAGAATGTTAGAAGCCTCACAAGAGGTCGTGCCCGTTACATTACAGGGGTGGGATACTAAGACCCTCGCCTATGCCGATGACATCGCCATATTTACAAGTGATCCAGACAGGGCTATAAGGGCAGTGGAGGAACTGGCTGAAGCATTTGGAAATGGGTCAGGATTCTTGTTGAACAAAACTAAAACCCACATTTTAGTCAACAGACACAAGCTAGCAACTGGTATTAGGATTACAAATGAGGCCATGTATCTTGGTATTCGTATTACTTCAAAGATAGACATGATAGTTGATAAAAATGTGTCCCCTATTCTGGAGAAAGCCAAGCTAGATTTTAAAAGATGGGATAACTTGAGACTGTCGACAATGGTAAGATGTAATTTAATCAAAATGATCTTTCTTCCAAAAATATTATACGTGTTTAGATCTCTCCCACTAGAAATTAATGATGTATGGTTTAAGAAAATTGATCGGATAACAGCTAGTTTTATTTGGGCCTACGGGAAGACCAGAAGAGCCAACGTTTTTATGTGTTTACCTAGAGGTAGGGGCGTCTGGCCACTACCAAACTTCAGGCTGCATTATCTCTCTGCAGTCTTGCAGTCTTATCGGATATTGTTTAGCTGTCGCACAATGGCGCAGGATTCCAGTATCAGGTCACCTTCCATTTATGAGCTATTGCTTGGTAAATCTGCTCAGGGCTGTTTAATGATGTTCTTTGAGCAAAGCTATTTCAAACGAACCCGCTTTAAGACTTTGTATGCAGCTTATATGAATTGGGTATTGGTTAGGCAAAAAGCAGGAGTGGGTAGGTATAGCTGATATACCCCTCTGATTGAAAATGAGCAACTGCCTTGTATCTTTCAGGACAGCTGCTTTAATAGATGGGGGTGTAATGGGGTTAGTAGACTGGGAGATTTTTTGGTAGAGACCGTTTGCTTCTTTTGAACTTGTCCGTAGTATTATCTCATCACGAGATTTTTTTAAATATTTACAGATCAGGGATTTTTTTTTTTTAAATAGGGGAGACTGCTGGCTTTGATCAAATACTGGTATTGGAAGTAATGGTAAAAGAAGCTATCCCTTCCATCTCTCAGATATACGGCTGCCTAATGGAACTTGTCCCTGACGACCTCGAGAAGCAGGAGGGGAAATGGAAGGAGTAACTTGACATGGTCGATTCAGGGTTTTTGGAATCACTGGAGCTAGGGGGCACAGTGATGTATGCCTCGAATTTGCAATCGCAACATTATAAAACGGTGTATGATTTATATATAACTCCAGCAAAGATTGCAAAATGGGGCGGCACGGCTGGGACAAACTGCTCCAGATGCCAAGCTCCAGGGGCAGACCTGGTCCATATATTCTACTCCTGCCCCAGTCTAACTCAAATAGAGCTAGAAATTGTGGGCTTTTTAGGAGAGATATTAAAAAGTAACATCACTCCGTCCCCGCAGCTTATGCTACTGGGAGTAGACAAAACCTATTTAGGGCCCGGGCGGGAATTGATTTTTATAGCTATGACGGTGTATAGATTGTGCATATCTGCTGTATGGATGGATAGACTTCCTCCGACATGGATAAATGAGTTCGAAGGTGTTTTTAAAGTTGCAAACTACCCCTAAATATGACTCAAATTGGGTTAATGTTAAGTGGAGCATTACTTTAGTCCAGATATCAGGACTTGAAGTGTTGTTTTGTTAAATTCTGTTATTTTTTTCCTGCCTAAAACTGCCCGTGGATTTATGTACGTACACTTGCTGATATTGTATATGTATTATGTGATTTGGAAAAGGAAAAAAATCAAAGAATGGTGATAAAGGTTATCCAATGGCCAACCACTTCATGCAACACCATCAGGGTTCAATAACAGGAGCTAATTACTATGGTGTCAAACATATAGAGGCTCATCCCTGAGGAGGTGATAGTATAAAAGAATTAAGAAGACAAGAATCTAAATTGATTCTTACTTAGGGAACAGAGACACCCTGGGGCCAGAACACTGATGCAGAACTCCATGTGCACTTACAGACTATGGACCTGTGTGTAGTAGACAAAGAACTCTAATATCTTGGAAGGGGTTGTGGACTATGTCGTTTTGAATTTTATTAGCCTATTTAAGAAAAACTGTTTGGGCATGATAATCTCACTAGAAATGTGCAGAGAAATGGATAGTTGTTGTAGAAGAACAGAGGGGTAGATGTATTCATGATCAGGAACATGGTAGTTCAGATATTCTAGATTCTGATGGTACCTGTCATTCGAACATAGCACTTTAAGAAAATCAGCCCTAAAGCGATTAATTCAGGGTGACAACTATAATCTTGGGCAACTGTCTTAGATAATACGTTATATCCTTGAGAACAATAGAAGTGAACACTCCCCTCCTTCTCTTCTCCCCCTATCCCCTTATAGGCATTTTGCACCTTAAAATTAAGAGTACATGCATTTGTACTTTTTTAAGAAGCACATTGCACTTTGCAATATTTTGGCCACCAACCCATCTCGATCAGAGCAATGAAAGTTGAGCATACAGCTCTTCATTTAATAGGAACCTTGCACTGTAAGACGAAAGAGTAACTATTCAGGAGCTATCACATTCGGTTGCTTTCATTCCCCCGTCATCTTTTAAGCACATTGCACCATAAAATTGAGAATTTAGAAGCACATTGCATTTTGCAGTTTTATGGGAAGCATTCTACTTCTTCCAGTGCGGTGAAAGTTGAGCCTCCACTTCTTTATTCAACAGGCACCTTACACTTTAAGATTAGTGAGCAGATAATCAGGAATTATTACTTGCAGTTGCATCTTCTACAAATAGCACTTTGCACTTTTAGAACTTAGAGTGCATTACATTATATGGTTTTCATTAATCTATGGACTATGAGGGAGTATTAAGTGTTGCCCGTTATGGGGAGTATAATGAATTGAACTGAAACTATTCGGGAAGCTCCCCCCACCTCCCCAACCCCCTCACCTCTTCCCCCACATTATAATCAATATAATATCATAAATTAGGAGTGTAACAGATGTATTTACACTTTATGTTATAGCACACTGCACTTCAGGATTAGGAGTGGAATAATGACAGCTTTTATTATTGATTTTCACACTCATGGTTTAAGCTTATTCGCATTCTTAAGATGTAGTGTTAAGCCCTCTATATGATAGAATAATGCAATGAATTGGCCAAGAAATGATTTGGTGATGATTTGGTGACCTCTGGAGATAATTATGTAGTAAACATTAGGAGCCAAAAAGGTATAAGCATATGGGGAGTTGCCCATGTGAGTGGAAATCCTAGGAGCCAAAAAGGTATAAGCATATGGGGAGTTGCCCATGTGAGTGGAAATCCAAGGATTAAAATTGACTTACACTAGCACACCCTGGACATTATACCTACACACATTGCATGAACTAGTATGATCTCAACAATGTGGTTTAATGAATTTGAAAAAAGGTAAACAAATGAAAAACTGAAATGGATGGTTAAATTCCCGAATTGATTTTTAAAAAATGTGCTAACATTGTGAATAAAATAATGTATTGATTTAATAATTTCACAGTGCTGATGAAGTAAGCGGAAACACGAATTTTACAGTTTATAGATTTAATCAAACCCAATGTATATATCGCAATGGAAACTGGATGTGGACCAAGTCCCAGTATGGTGATGTTGTTAATTTTCTAGCTGTCAGATGGCCAAGGAAAGCAAGGAAGGACATGCATCACATAAAATATGAGCGACTGTGATTGTAGGACAGGTCCAGTCAACAGCGTCTTGCCGAAAAGTGCCAGCCATGCTTTTTCATTGATTTATTTGGATATTCAATAAATCCCTAAACCACAAAAAAAAAGAAAAGAAATGGTGAATACCGTATAGACTGAAAAATTCACTAGGTTTACTGACATCCTAAATATAGATATGAGGCTGTGATCATCCTGCCCTTCACAATGGTAGTTATATTATCAACCTTGAAATGATGAAAGTTTGAGTCGTCCCAACATAATGTAAACCTTTGTGTAGCTGAAGAACCTTAAGGGCCTATGCAGTTGGTAGTATGTTTTATAATTCAAAATAAATAACTAATATTAGATACATGTCCTTCTCAGAAGGACCCAGGGCACAGAAGAATATCATTAACTGCAAGATGTGCATCACAGCTATCCACTATTGCTGTGGGTGAGCCTGGTAACAATCATGCTACTTGATAAAATGATGACACTGTGTGGAGGCTGTAGAGCCAACTCTGGGGGAGGCAGGGAATGTGGATACCACCATCCAGGAGGAGACAGATATTGAGGCTCTTTCTTGCCATAAAGAAGACCAACTAGGGATGCCCGAACAGGAGGCTTCGCAACCATCTGGGTCTGCACCCACACCATCCTTATCTTCAAAAGCCCCCATGTTATTGGGGCCTCCAGCTGCACCTCCTGCTCTGCCCTCTTCTCCTCCAACAAATGCCCACCCTCAACAAGATCAGTAGTTGAACTAGAATTTTGTCCTTGATACCTCAGATAATGTTGCTGTCCTCAAGGAGGTTTTGAGGTCAATTGGAGAGGTACAGAAATCGAGTTCTCTGGATATCCTTGACTTTGGGCCTGGTTCTGATGCAGTTTGGAAAGCTTCCCGACCGAATGGGTTTGGGAATGGTTTCTGATGGAATCGGATCAGGAGAGTCCAACCGACTGAGTACGATGCATCTGGATGCTTCCAGATACGATTTGGTTGGACTCCCATTGACTTCAATTGGATCCTTTGTTCCGACCGAATGCATAGGTTCCCTATGAAGAAAGTGGTGGCTGGTGAATATCGGGCACCCTGTGGCGACACCCCCTGGTGCCTGGCACACTGTGCATGGCTGGTAAATGGGGACCCATGGGTACCCCCACGGGCCTGATTGGGAAGGCTCTGGGTGCAGAGGACCCACTACGGGCCCCCAAATTCTGATTCTGACTGCCGATTTGAGTCAGATGGCACGATTCGGAAAGGCTGTCCAAATCCAGCATCGTACTCAGTCATTCGGAAATGAGGCCCGTAGAGACGTACGATTCTGCTCCGTACGGCTCAGTCATTCCAAATGCCGTTGTGTTCGGATTGGGATATTCCTAACGCCTGACTCGCATCATACTCGGTTGGTCAGAAACCTTTCTGAGTCAGTCGGAAAGACACATTCCCAATCGGATTTGGATAGAGCAAATGCCATTAGGAGGCCTTCCTAACCGCATACAAATCAGGCCCTAAGGACCAAAATCTGATGCGGTTAGGAAATCTTCCCGACTGAATGGGTTAGGGAATGGTGTCCGACCCACTCGGATCGGGGGAGTCCTACCGACTGAGTAGGATGCATCCGGATGCTTCTAGATGTGGTCGGTCGGACTCCCATTGACTTCAATGGGAGCCTATTTTCTGACAGAATGCATAGACTCCCATTGAAGAAAGAGGTGGCTGGGGAAAATCGGGCACCCTGTGGCAGGCACCCCTGGAAACCTTTCCTAGTTGGTCAGGAAGACACGTTCCCAATCCGATTTGGATGGAGCAAATGCCGTTAGGAAGCCTTCCTAACCACATTGGAATCAGGCCCTAAGTCGGAGAGGTCCAGACACTCTGATATTTGGATAACCAAGCAGCTCTGAACTTGATGTATTCTCATGACCTCCTTGATAGCAATAGCATTTCGCCTGCCTCCCTACCCCTCCCCTCCTCATGTTGTACAATCTCCCAATTTGTCTGTGTTACTTAAGTCCCCTTATACCTCTGTGCATCAAATCTCCTATGGGGTGTCTGATCCTGTCTGGCCAGCCATGTTATATCTGTGTTAGAGGAGAAAATAACACTGTCCAATAACCTCTGCCTGAAAGCCAGGTAATTGATTCTGACACCTAGTTTGGCATGGGACAATGGCTTTAATATTATTTAGGACATTAGACTTCTGTTGGCTATTTTGGCTCTTCTTTTGACTTTTGTTTATATTTTATTGACTGCTTATGGTGGACATTGATTTATTATAACTTATTTTTCTATATAATCTCAATTGAATATAGTTTTGAAAATTATAGTATTTATCTTACATTAGATAACAATAGTCCCAGTATGGTGATGTTGTTAATGTTCTAGCTGTCAGATGGCCAAGGAAAGCAAGGAAGGACATGCATCACATAAAATATGAGCGACTGTGATTGTAGGACAGGTCCAGTCAACAGCGTCTTGCCGAAAAGTGCCAGCCATGCTTTTTCATTGATTTATTTGGATATTCAATAAATCCCTAAACCACAAAAAAAAAGAAAAGAAATGGTGAATACCGTATAGACTGAAAAATTCACTAGGTTTACTGACATCCTAAATATAGATATGAGGCTGTGATCATCCTGCCCTTCACAATGGTAGTTATATTATCAACCTTGAAATGATGAAAGTTTGAGTCGTCCCAACATAATGTAAACCTTTGTGTAGCTGAAGAACCTTAAGGGCCTATGCAGTTGGTAGTATGTTTTATAATTCAAAATAAATAACTAATATTAGATACATGTCCTTCTCAGAAGGACCCAGGGCACAGAAGAATATCATTAACTGCAAGATGTGCATCACAGCTATCCACTATTGCTGTGGGTGAGCCTGGTAACAATCATGCTACTTGATAAAATGATGACACTGTGTGGAGGCTGTAGAGCCAACTCTGGGGGAGGCAGGGAATGTGGATACCACCATCCAGGAGGAGACAGATATTGAGGCTCTTTCTTGCCATAAAGAAGACCAACTAGGGATGCCCGAACAGGAGGCTTCGCAACCATCTGGGTCTGCACCCACACCATCCTTATCTTCAAAAGCCCCCATGTTATTGGGGCCTCCAGCTGCACCTCCTGCTCTGCCCTCTTCTCCTCCTACAAATGCCCACCCTCAACAAGATCAGTAGTTGAACTAGAATTTTGTCCTTGATACCTCAGATAATGTTGCTGTCCTCAAGGAGGTTTTGAGGTCAATTGGAGAGGTACAGAAATCGAGTTCTCTGGATATCCTTGACTTTGGGCCTGGTTCTGATGCAGTTTGGAAAGCTTCCCGATCGAATGGGTTTGGGAATGGTTTCTGACGGAATTGGATCAGGAGAGTCCAACCGACTGAGTACGATGCATCTGGATGCTTCCAGATACGATTTGGTTGGACTCCCATTGACTTCAATTGGATCCTTTGTTCCGACCGAATGCATAGGTTCCCTATGAAGAAAGTGGTGGCTGGTGAATATCGGGCACCCTGTGGCGACACCCCCTGGTGCCTGGCACACTGTGCATGGCTGGTAAATGGGGACCCATGGGTACCCCCACGGGCCTGATTGGGAAGGCTCTGGGTGCAGAGGACCCACTACGGGCCCCCAAAGTCTGATTCTGACTGCTGATTTGAGTCAGATGGCACGATTCGGAAAGGCTGTCCAAATCCAGCATCGTACTCAGTCATTCGGAAATGAGGCCCGTAGAGACGTATGATTCTGCTCCGTACGGCTCAGTCATTCCAAATGCCGTTGTGTTCGGCTTGGGATATTCCTAACGCCTGACTCGCATCATACTCGGTTGGTGAGAAACCTTTCTGAGTTAGTCGGAAAGACACATTCCCAATCGGATTTGGATAGAGCAAATGCCATTAGGAGGCCTTCCTAACCGCATACAAATCAGGCCCTAAGGACCAAATTCCGATGCGGTTAGGAAATCTTCCGGACTGAATGGGTTAGGGAATGGTGTCTGACCCACTCGGATCGGGGGAGTCCTACCGACTGAGTAGGATGCATCCGGATGCTTCTAGATGTGGTCGGTCGGACTCCCATTGACTTCAATGGGAGCCTATTTTCTGACAGAATGCATAGACTCCCATTGAAGAAAGAGGTGGCTGGGGAAAATCGGGCACCCTGTGGCAGGCACCCCCCGGAAACCTTTCCTAGTTGGTCAGGAAGACACGTTCCCAATCCGATTTGGATGGAGCAAATGCCGTTAGGAAGCCTTCCTAACCACATTGGAATCAGGCCCTAAGTCGGAGAGGTTCAGACACTCTGATATTTGGATAACCAAGCAGCTCTGAACTTGATGTATTCTCATGACCTCCTTGATAGCAATAGCATTTCACCTGCCTCCCTACCCCGCCCCTCCTCATGTTGTACAATCTCCCAATTTGTCTGTGTTACTTAAGTCCCCTTATACCTCTGTGCATCAAATCTCCTATGGGGTGTCTGATCCTGTCTGGCCAGCCATGTTATATCTGTGTTAGAGGAGAAAATAACACTGTCCAATAACCTCTGCCTGAAAGCCAGGTAATTGATTCTGACACCTAGTTTAGCATGGGACAATGGCTTTAATATTATTTAGGACATTAGACTTCTGTTGGCTATTTTGGCTCTTCTTTTGACTTTTGTTTATATTTTATTGACTGCTTATGGTGGACATTGATTTATTATAACGTATTTTTCTATATAATCTCAATTGCATATAGTTTTGAAAATTATAGTATTTATCTTACATTAGATAACAATTAAAAAAGTTAAGAAAATTAAGTATTTCATAATTTTTACTGAAAAATCATAAAAAACATTATGCCATGGAAATGATAAATATGGGTATTCAAATAATATATACTGTTGTGTTAACCAAATCTTACAAACACTCAGCATGTGCATGTCAGCAGAGCATTAGTTTCAACTCACTGCAAACTTAGTTTAAAATACAGAATTGGTCACAGATAACATTAACACATAGGTGCTTTCTCAAATGATACATATATTATTGTCAAAATATATAAGTTTCATTGAGTGTGTTAAAGCAATAGTCGTGAAAATGTACAAATATGCACTTAATGTTGGAGATTTATCTTACAACTCTGCCTAAGCATTGCTGGTTCTGAACTTTGTGTGAGTCTGCTTGTCTTGAAAGTGGTTCATTGGTGGGGATGGAGATGTGGGGTGGGTGTTGTGGTGTAGGAACAGGAGTTTGTGGTGGAAGTGGTTGGTTTGTGGTTGTTTCAAGGGGATTGACAACTAGGTTTGTAGGTGGTATGTACCTCAGACTTTGAGCTGTCTCTGAAATATCTTGTACATGTGCTGATCATGAAGATTGACTTTGGCAGTTGTTTGTTATTACCTCTGTCATGTTGTCTTGAACTCTCTTTCCTACAACTACAAAGATGTTCTTGGTGTAGCTTTCCTTATCTTGGTAACTTTTCACAACATTATCCGAGGCACAGGCATGCTTGTCAATTTTATGGAGTAGTCCTTTAAGGTAGTCAGATATCTACCTGTGAGTTACCCCGTTATATGGATATCCATCCCCCTTACTGTGGCCTCCTATTGAAAACAATGATCTTCCCATTGTAAAAGAATATATCATGCCAAGCGCTCCTGCATGTAGGTCATCTGACATGGCCAGCAGGTAGACTATCACAGTGATGGGTGCCATCTGGGAGGTTATGAGAGAAGAAGGGGAAGACGTTTTCCTTACCATGGATTCCCTCTCCCTCAGATGAATGGGAGAAGGCCCGAAATGTACCTCAAAGAGAGGAGTGTGCAGGGGACTCTACAAAGGTATCTGTAAGAAGAGGGATGTGTGGAGGTGAATCTTTCATATTTGAAACACGCATCTGTGACTGTTTAGTTAGTGGCTGGGGAATGACAATCCTCAGGAGTGATGTTAAAGGAAGACTGGTACCAAGCCATGATGAGGTTTTGCTTGCTGTTTTCTGTGTGGCGGCAACAGTGTCCTCCCCCTCATCCCCTTCCTCTCCTACCTAGATAAACTCCTGATCCTGCTCCTTTTTCCGTCTTGGGTAGTGTTAGCTGCTGAGCTAGGTACTTGGAGGAGGATTGGGTTTTCTCCATGGATCCACCTTTCTGTAGCATGCACTGAAATATTAAGCTCTCAATTCAAAAAGAAGGAGTAAAATCTTCTGTTTAATATGGGAGCTTGCAAAGGTGAATACGTTTAGCAGTTAACTTTAAGACGTGTAGAATGTTGGATTGAGCGTGTCAGGGCAGAACCATCCTTTCAGCTTCTGAGCTGTTTGGGATGAGCAGTATTGAGTTGGGTGCACCTAAGATTTGTATATTATTTTTTTACATGACAATGCAGGGTCCAAGAAATACAATTACAAGCACATTGTTTGCTCAGATATTATCACAAGAAACTCTTTGAAAAGGTTTGCTCAGGAGCTGTAGAGTTTCCTTCCTCTTGATGCAGCACTTTGCACCGTGCAAGTTTGTGGTGCAACTTTAGCATTAGGCTGCACCCTGAATGATCTTTAGGGACATATTTATCAAGGGGTTGCATCACTTTTGCACCATGGAATGTGGTGCAAAAGTGACACAACCTCTAAGATGGAATTAAACAAGCCACACAAGGCCCCCTTACATGCTTACATGGCCCTGCATGTCTTTATAAATCCAGAGTAATGCAACGCAGCACAGCGTATATTGCTGGTTTGCTCTGCCTCGGGGAGGTGTTCCATGGGTCGTGCATTGGTGTTCCCAAGAAACACCCATGGATTTTGATGCATTTCCAGATTTACCACTACCGGTAAACCTGGGAATGGGCCAAAATGCTACACCAGGGAGAAATTTACTTTTTGCTCATTGTTTTTTTTTTCCTTTTTCAAAGTGTGCTGCCTTCTGCAGCACACATAAAAAGAGGAAAATGCCTCTCTGGATTGTTTTGTGGAGGAACTCGAACAGGACACTTTACTCCACACGGGTTTACAACACGTGCCATTCCCCCGCATTTTTTACTTTGCTAAATCTTTACAATGCAATCCATTTCAACTCATTCCCCATTACAACGCAATTTACTATTTGTCCTCCTGTTTTTATTTTAATTGAAGATCTTACGCAAGATTATCCTCTTTATTCCTCAGGAACTCAGGAAAACCGTGGTAGTAGCTCTTATCCTCTCTAAAATAGACTACTGCAGTGCACTCTTTCTGGTCATTGACAAGGCCCAGATGACTAAATTACAGTCCCTACAAAATGCAGCTGCTCGATTCTTATTAAACATTCCTAAAGGCCATTCTACCTCTGCTGGTATAAGATCACTACATTCGCTCCCTATCCAGCAGCGAGTGGAATTTAAGGCCCTCTGTCTGGTTCACAAGGCACTATACGGAGGAGGTGCTGGTGACATTCAAAAACTGTTCTTATGGTATTTGCCCACGAGAGATCTTAGATCAACAAACACGGGTCTCGTACAAATCTCCAAAATCCGCAGAGCAAGATGGGGAGGCAGGAGTTTATCCCACTGTGCAACCACACTGTGGAACAAGATGCCAATTGCTATGAGGCTGCAGCCAAACAGGCAGCATGTTAGAAAATCGCTTAAATACTGGTTGTTCCCTCCCAACTAAGTTACAGGATCTAATAGAGCAGCCCCTCCTCACAATTCCCAGCATCAAGACGCCACAGCAATCGAGTGCTTTATAAACCTATTTTATCTTATATTTTATCTTATCACCGGTGCGTTGCTTTGGGGAATGTGTTGTAATGGTTTGCGGTGTAAAGCCCTGCATTGTAAAAGATTTTGTGGAGTAAAAAATGCGGGGTAATGGCATGCATTGAACCGCATTTGTCGTAAATGATGTTTACCACCCTACATAGCTAAGCTAGAGAAAAGTCAGTAAAGTTAGGGAGAAATCAGACAGAAGGTGTCAGCATGGAAAGCATCTCAAAGGCAGCTTTGTCTAGAAAGCGGGGAAGGCATCTGTCCATGGGGCAAGTTAAACTCCTATGGGCAAGGGGGCATGGCTTTGCCAGCTGCAAGATGGCCACATCTTGAGAGGACGCTGATGGCCGAGCGCCAAATCTGGCATCATCCGGGGGGGCTCCAAACAAGGTTTGGATAAGTGACGCAGTCCATGCTCCCCTGGGGCACCCACAAGAGCCACAAAAAGCCAGCAGCCGGCTGTATGTGCAGGGGTGGGAGTGCGGGCCTGTGAGCAGTGATGGCCTGTGTGCTCCCGGTGTAGGACGGTGAAGGGGCTGAGGCCAGAAGGAGTGGAGCATTGAAAGCTGCTGCCACCCTTTGGGCTCTACGCTGAAAGTGTGACCCGGTGCAGCCGAGAATAGTTGCAGACCCTCCTGACACAGATCTGGATGCCGCACACTAGCGGAAAAGTCATATACATGCGACGGAGATAGGCCTGCAGCCTTGAAGGTGGGACTGAGCCGAGGCCTGTAGTGGAGTGACAGAACAGACTTGCCAGAAGAGTGTTGGATGCTCGATGGCGTGGTGAGCGAGGTAGATGGATCTTCATGACCAACTGTGAGGAGACCGTGGCGGACAATCAAATCGTGGCCTGAATTGTGCAGGAGGAGCCAAAGATCTGGTGAGCTGTGGGTGATGGGGCTGCCGCATGATGGGGACTGTTGGTGCTGGGGGCCAGGCCACCCTGGAGGGAAGGTGCTCAGCGAGGGGATCGGAGTACTGAGGGCAATCCCCGATCGAGAACCCATTGTGTTAGGTCCCTCCATTCCCCCCTCTCTCCACCCCTGCGTGCCTCTTCTGCAGGAGGCCCCACACTGCATTGGCATGTGGGCTGGGCAGCCACAGCATTGGACTGAATATTGAGGGCACATGATACGGGCCCAGAAGCAGAGACAGGGGTGGGCCAGTGCTCTTTGCTGCCTTGTACAATGACACTGCTTGAATAATTGCCACCTTCAGAGTCTAGTAGTCTACCAGTTGATTTGGGCAGGACCTCCTGTCTGTGTGTGACCTGCGGCGTAGCACTGGATCTACTTCAGCCCCCCATCTTAAAACTGGGAGGAACAGGTGAAGCGGGACCACACACCTGAACCACCCTCACAGGACCAAAATCGGAGCCTTGGTGCTCGAGCTCATCAAAGCTTAAATTGAGGACCTGGAATCCCGCTCCAGAAGAAACAACCTTTGCATCATTGGGGTCCCAGAATCCACAGCGATATCAATGATGGAAGACTATGTGGAGTCCCTGTTACATGAGCTCTGAACGGAACTGTCTGCAGTTTTTATAGTGGAGCAGGCACATCATTTGCTTGGACTGAGACCCCCGCAGGGTGCCCCGTTCCATCCCATAATAGCTCGCCTGATAAATTACGGAGACCCCAATGTGATTCTGAGGAGAGCAAGAGAGCTGGGAGAAGTCAGGCGCCAGGGAAGCATCATCTCCTTTTTCCCGGACTTCACCCTCGCATTGCAGGCCGCGAGAGAGGAATTCCTGCTGGCGAAATGCATCCTTCAACAGCTTGAGGTGCCTTACGCCTTCCTTTACCCAGCCAAGTTGCGCATCCCAGGAGATGGCAAGATGCATTTCTTCTTCCAGACGGTCTCCATCTAAATCTCCCCAACAGTCGGAGGAGGGCCACACTAGTGACAATGATTAACAGTACCTGCAACCCTGCCGCCCAGGAGCCACCCTATCATTTGAAGCCCGAGTTAGGCCGGCTGGTGGATCATGCCTCTTCTTGCTGTTAATGTGCGCCCTAAGATGGCCAGACACTTGCTGCAATAGGATCATATATTCCCTCAGTACCTCTATACTGCTCAGCCACCCTGGTCCAAGTGGCAGGGTTTTCCGTCTGGTGAGGGCATGTCCCCATGGGACAATTCCCGAAAGTATTCTTTATGATTATGGACAGGGGCAATTTAGGGTGGGTACATTGTTTCAACTTGTTTGGGGGGGTTGGAGTGGGTGGATGAATACATGTTGTTTTTTTCCAACAGTTTTTTCGGGAATGAGTTGGGGCTTTTGGAGGGGCAGGGGGAAGTCTCGCATTCTATGCAGTATCTTTCTGATTTACATATTATATTGTTTGAATTGCATAGTATTGTCTCTTCAGGGCTCTCCCACCACCTGCACAGTAGCGCAACATCACATACAATCACGCACTGCATGCATTATGGCACAAAGTGACGACTGCATTAACTTCCTGATGCCATGGCCAGTGTATAAACACAGAAGTCCAGGGGTAAGAAACAAACTAAGAAAAAACAAAGACCATATAGTGGAGAATATAGCTGTGTGGGTAGTGTGCCATGGCCAGTGTCACATATTTAATGTGGGAGGTGCAGTGTCTCAATGACCACAGCAAATCCCACATAGTACACACATAGCTTCCCTACAATGAATCGATGTGTGTTTGGCATCTGACCACTGGCACCACATCCTGGCTCTGGGCTTGGTTTTGGCGAGTCCTACTCCTTGGTCTTCTCCAACTATGGCAGAGTCATCTCTATCTTATTCAAGAGGGGGCTGCCACGGCACACTACCCACTCCCTTATTGACAAGGACAGACAATATGACATCCTGGTGGGTACCCAGCACAAACAACCCATGACTATGGTGGCCATATATGGTCCAAACTCTCACAACCCCAACTTTTTCTTGAGAAAGGATATAGCAGGTCTATTGCAAATGGGCATTTAATTGACGTCATGCTGCATGTGATTAAAGGGACTACCTGATTTCAAATGTGACTTACAATCACAACTGTCCTCCTGCCCTATTTAACTTCTGGCAAGTAAAACATCTGTGACACATCTGTGACATAGGTTCTCAGCAACGACATGGAAATGGAGGTTAAACCAGTAGGTTTTAAAGAGATGAACCATGACATCCCTCCCTATGTGAGTGGGACCATGGAAATGCCTAGCCATGAAAGACAACATATCATCCAATAGGATGGGTCTCCTATCTGTTGAAATCAAGATGACATCATGATTCTTAACACACCCTACTCTAATCTACTTCTCCTGTTCGCATTCTCGGGCTTCCTCATGCAAGTTCTTAATCTCCTCCCAAGTATCAGCAACAGACATCTGCATGGTTGAAACAGCATATTTCTCTCAATCAGATGAATGATCTGTATTGTAATGTCCAAACCTTAAGAGCTCTGTAGATTCCCATCTCATCCATACAAGGGTTTCAGGTAGTTACAAAATCCCATCCACTCACGTGTGCTGCACAGTTCTCCACAGCTATCTCAGCAGGCAACTGCCAAACATTAAGTAGGTCCATCACACATTACCAAATAATTCCTGGTCCTGTGTGGGGAGCCAGAAGAAGTCATGAAACCTCTTTGGGACCAAAACTATGCAAAATCATGGACTGCACCAAACCCATCCTGACTATCAGTATTGATGGTAGCTGTTAATACTCGTATATCGGGGCTTGGCTTGGTACACTTTTTTCATTTTATTTATTTTATTGTGTCAGCTCATAAACATAATCCATACAATATACTGTGAACAATAATAAAAATGTCCATGATAAGCATAAAAGAGTAATGAGAGATCTTAACTAGGAATTAGCAACACACATGGGTGTAGATGCAGGAAATCTCAAGAATGCTTAAGTATGTAAATGTTCTTTGGCCATGCTATTAAAATATTTTTAGAAATGGGATTTCTGGTTGGCTAAGACTTGCGCCAAAGCCAGGCAGAAACCACCACTCTAGTCAGGACAAGGGAGTCACACGCTAAAGATAACCCCTGCTCACCACCTTGGTAGCTTGGCACGAGCAGTCAGGCTTATCCCAGAGGCAATGTGTAAAGCGTTTGCGCAACACACACACACAGCAGCAACACACTAGGCACACCACGAAAGGCACTCCAGACAAGGTTATATATAAAAATAGCCTTTGTATTATCATAAACACACTAGAATAGTAATCACACAATATACACTGTGCCAACTGGCACTAGGCAATATTTACAGGGGATTATATACACATGACAGGGCCAATTGGGCCACTGTCAGAACCATCAAAAAGTGAAAATAGTAAATGTAGAACACAAACAGTAACTATTGGCAAACACTGTACTCAGCATTATATCCTGCAACATAAACATATTATGCAATTAGTATCACATCAGGCGTAAAATAC
Organism: Triturus cristatus; assembly: GCF_964204655.1. Taxonomy (NCBI): domain Eukaryota; kingdom Metazoa; phylum Chordata; class Amphibia; order Caudata; family Salamandridae; genus Triturus; species Triturus cristatus. The sequence continues at coordinate 244,236,174 of NC_140582.1, forward strand.
ATTATGTACCAACCTCATAAGCCTAAACATATTAGACCATAACCTCCTAATCATGAATCACAATAGAGGCATAAATCACATTAGAGAATAACCTCACAAGCATAACCCACAGATTAGAGAATAACCTCCTAAACATAAACACAGTATGCAAATAACCTCATAATCATAAATCACATTAGAGGCATAAATCAGGGTGCATAAATCACATTTCCTGGGCACCACATGAATCACATTAGCATATTAGCACATAAATCACATCAGGGCCTGGCGCCCTACTGACCCCCTGGCCAACTGGCTCAAATGCCCTATGTCCATATTGCCAGGGCGTGCTGTCAATGCAGCAGTATCCAAAGTGTGCAACTGCGCTGGCACAAATGTTGCAGCTGCCACGAATTGCTGTGCATCTGTGAAGATACTGGGGGCACTGGCACTCCCTGAGCCCTCTGTGTCCCCACTGGGACTCTCTAAAAACAAAAGTGACGCTACAGCGGCGCAACTGAGGAAATAAAGCAGAACTGGCACCACTGTGCCACCTGAGCTCCTCTTCTGGGACTCAGATACCACTTGCCCAAGACGTTGCAGTTGCCCGTTATGGCGGCGCAACAGGGAAAATCACTTGTGGGCACTGGCACCTGCGGTGCCGTTGGGGCTCCTAACAATAATTGCCCCCCAACGTTGGAGCGGCCCGGTCTCTTGCAGGAACCCTCAGGCACTAGGCACTGTGCCAACATTAAGCCCTACTTACCGGGCTGTTGTGGGCCTCTCTGTTCTCCTTAGGCGCTGGCAGTGGAATGGCAGAAAAAGAACTGAGCAGCAGGGCAGGGAGCGAAGCCTCCTGACTCCCGCTGCCTTCGCTTTGCTTCCTGTGAGGCGGGGGCTGGATCCGGAGCGAAGTCTCCGGCAGCTTTGTTCCCCAGAGGCAGACTTCATGGGAACAGCCGCAGACACCACGCGGGGCTCTTCTCCTCATCGGACAGCCCCGTCCACAGTCAGACACGGCCGCCTGGCTTCCGGGTCGCATGACCGGTGCGGTGCTCCTCTCCTCCGGCCACAATGTGGGGTGGGCTCCCACTTTTAGAGAAACACTGATGCGGGGTGGGCACCCGCTGTAATTAGCACAAAAATATACTCGTATAAGCGGGGTGGGCACGCGCCAACTGGCACCGCATGTGGGGTTGACACCCGCTGTTCTAAATATACATAAAGCGGGGTAGGCAGGGAGGCCAGCACACAGGGCCCTCCGTAGGGAGGCAAGCCCCTGTGGCAGCTCCTCCTGGGACCCAGCAGCAGCAAGCCCCCAGCAAGTCCAGGAACAGCACCAAAACATGGGGTCACAGCCCCTATACCTATACTCATTTTCTCCTTTCTCTACAGTACAGGGCTTGGGGGAACCAGCAAAAAATGGTTCAGGGGGTCATTTGAGCATTTACCAGGCTCCTCTTCCCCTTTGTCAGGTGGGGGCTCGGTGATCAGACACACCACAGGGGGCAGAGCCAGCATTGTACAGGCTAGGCACAGACCTATTCAGGGTCAGGGGATTACTCCTCCCACTACTCCCAATGCAGATGTCCCATTCATCCTAGTGCTGACTCACCCTGCCCCTCCTGGAGCCACACACACCTCCCAGCCCCTGTCACTCAAAAGCCAGACATGTGATTCACATCAGGCAGACAGACACATAGTACACAGAAATGTCAACTTCTAAAAGTGACATTTCTAAAATAGTTATAATAAATCTGCGCACAGCATTGCGCAGCATTTATTATGACAATTCCAAATATACTGCACTTGACAACGCTGCTCCTCTCATATCAGGAATTACCACTGAAAAACTTATCAGGAAATCCCCAATGCATTCCTATGGGACGGCAGTCCCACAGTAGTGAGAAACCAAAATGGCTGTTTGTCACTACCAGGACATGTCACACACTTAAGATACATCTTTTTTTTTACCTACAATACACCCTGCCCATAGGGCTAGCTAGGGCCTACCTTAGGGGTCACTGACATGCAGTAAAAGGGGGGTCACAGACAAGGCACACACTTTAGGTGCCACCTCACGGCGGCAGTAACACTGCGAGCACAGGCCCTGCAATGGCAGAGGCCTGAGATAGGTTTGCAAGGCTACTTTGGTGGGTGGCGCAATCAGCGCTGCATGCCCACCAGTAGCATTTAATCTACCAGCCCTGGGTATATCAGATACCACTTTACAAGGGACTGACAGGTTAATTAAATAGGCCAAACAGGTGTAGACCAATCTTACCATATGTAGCACAGAGAGCGCACGCTCTTTACACTGGACAGCAGTGCTAAAGTGCCCAGAGGCCTAAAACCACAAACATCATGTCAGAGAAAAGGCTAGGAGAAAGGCAAAAAGTTTAGGGATGACCCTGCAAAAAGGGCCCGTCCAACAAATATTATTAGGAAACTAGATAAGGTGCCCTGTTCAGACAGAAATTGTGTGTCAAATGTGGTACGTTTTTACAACCTCAAACGAAACAGGTAAAAATGATATAACTACAATGTGTTACTGCTGTAAAAGCACCTCAGCCGTCAAACATTATACTGGCTAATGCAAAATAAAGTATAGAAAGAGTAAAAGTAAAAACTCTATAAAATGGTGTCATGCAATAATGCAAGAGATGACAAGGCCACCTAAAAAATGTATGGGCTGTGCCTGGACTGTGCACTTAAAATAAGAGAGGACCCAAGTAAAGTGATTTCTGCAATAAATTGCAGGTTACTTGAAATATGTTTTTTACTTGAGAGCTGCTTCTAAACTCAAACATTATGTTGTGTAATGTATGGCTGTATGAGGATACTGGGTCAAAAATGGAAATAATGTACTCCCTTAAACATAAGTGCCTGGCAGCACTGAAAGATCTGATTACAATTTCTTTTTTTAAAATGGGATGAAGGAATCTCCTTCCTGCTAACAGAGAAAGGGGTCAAAGCAGCATAAAGTGTGTGAGAGTCTCACAACCACCTAGCGAGCATGGATACATGGAATCACCGGTGGAGGTCCACCTGTTCCATGTAAAGGACTTTACAGGGAGGCATCCTACCTGGTATTTTGTAGACAGTGCTCTCTTTATCAGTGGAAATACAATGAATATAGTTCTTGAAAGCAGGTTTAAGTTTGCGTAGGGTAAGCAACAGTCTTCCCTGGTGCTAGTCGGAGATCCAAGACCAATAGTTCCCCTTTAGGCTATTCAGGGTGAGCAGCCCATGGTCTCCGGATTCGTCCAATATTCATAGCAACCAATGTGAGGGGGGGTATTAGCAATATGTTTGAGCCATACTATCTTGTAAGATGGCTGCTCTCCCAAAGTTCACAGATTGCTTTGAGGTAGATTGATAAAGATTGATAAACTCCGTTTGGAACAGATTCGGTACCAGAAGAAGAGCTGGAATGGCTTTGATGTTGTTAATGCCAAACTCATGTGTGAGAGCTGTCATTGGGGTCCCAGCACTAAGCAGTAACAAACTGCATAGAGAATGATTTTAAATTTTCTGGGGGCCCGCTCTCTTGCTAAACTCTCAGATGTCAGGTCGGTAAGCCTGCAGCAAGTGCTTTGGCTTGGTACACTCATAGCGCTGGCTTAATGGCTCTCTGCCCAACACTACTGAAGCAGAGAACAGCATTTTACTGTCGGATCGTGCTCATTTCACTTTATTTCCGCTGTTTGCCCTAAGTCATATTAGTGTCAGACCTTATCCCTAGGTAATCAAAACAGTTGACTTGTTCTATTGGTGGGTTGTAGACTGAACAAATTCTTCAAACAGCACAAAAAATTGACCATCATGTATTTGGTTTTTGAGATCTTTATTTTAATTTTCTTCAAAGCCTATCAGGAGTTTATGCATGGAAAGTTCAGTGCAGGCCAATAGAGTGGCGCTGTCGGCAAACAACAGGATTGGATTGGAGTTTTACTACCCCCAATTCTGGGAACATCTAGATTTAAGGCTAGCAGATTATTGCTCACATATTGATGAAGAAATTAGGTTAATAGAGGTGCAAGAACATACACTTGCCTGACACTCAGTTTTATGACAAAGCTTTGTGTGCACTGTCCCTTGGGGACAAATCTCAACACTGCTGTATTACTCTAATAATCCCTGTGATTGATGCCGGCAGGAAGCACGCCCATGCAGCAGTGTCCTTACTACTTCAGACCTAACCCTTATAATTGATATAGTGATTGCACACCATCTCCACCAACCTATTGCAGGTTTGACTGCACCAGGTCCGGACGCTTAATCTGCCCTAGCCCGGGGTGTGTCCATGCTGCTCTCTTCTGGATATTAGGCAAATGTACCCAGGCATGCTAATGTAAATGTCCTGATGATGATCCTAATATGTGTTGTAAGGATCGAAACGCGGTCGACTTAATGCACACCATGTACACTTCTTAACTAAATATTGCTCATGTGTAATGGCGTCCCACTATATTTTGTTTGTAACAACAGTATAAACAACTTACTCTGCCTGAGCCTTTTCGAACTCATTGTTTGTCCTATTTTGCTGAGTTGGATGCAGGTTTGTGTCCCACTTCAGATACCCATTGTTCATTTTTTGGAAACTAATTGAATATTAAAGTATCTGTCTGGTTGGACAGCTTCAAATATAGTACTGATTGAGTCTATATTCATTGTTTGTTTAATCTTCTGTATAGGGACCATTGTTTTTTTTTTTTGTTTGTTTTTTTGTCCTCATTTTCCGCCCTTGGTTACTAATTAGGGGCGCAAGAAAGTTACGTCTCCCCAAGACAACCATTAAAAAAATAAGCAAGGAGGTAACATTGCTGCAGTCAAGTACCCATTACTATTGATATCGAGGGCGCCCTAATGGATATACAGCACATGGAGTTCCCCAAGCAGCTTAATCATTGGACCATGGGGGGAAAAAAAAAAAAAAAACCCATCGCCCGGTATACCAATTACACCCAATTCAAACAAGTCCAAAAATTTCTTTTGTCAGGGTTACCAGCTCTTGTTAAATCCACTTTAGATGTTTGTAAAACTGAAGTGCGCCAATCGAACACGGTTGGTGGAGTCGGGTCCTTCCATTTCCTACAAATTTCTCTTCGGGTCAACAATATGCAATAAAAGAGAAGGTTCTTCGCCGGACCCCGAACTTCAGATGAAACTCAAAAAATTACAAGAGAAGAGGTTATCAGGACTTCGAAACCCAGAACCGATGAAAGTGATATACTAATCGCCTTCCAATACGGGGATAGAAGGGGACACTCAAGGAACATATGTATATCTGTGGCAGCAATCAGTCCACATTTGGGGCATGCCACTGGAATGCCCTTAGAAAACTTTGAAAGTCTCTGTGGCGAATAATAGGCCCTATGTAGGGTAAAAAGATGGTTCCTACGAAGCCAAGCAGGTTTCACTATGTCCCACATAATCTTAAAAGATGTAAACCACAGACGCTCAATATTCTGGTCGGTAATGGTAGAGGCCCACAACAAATCTGGTAGTTTAAATTCGCCATCCATCTCTTCTAATAATAACTCATACCATGACGAGACCTCCTTTCGGGCTGGTGGTTTATCCAATAACTGCGTCACTAGGTTACTATCTCCTCCTAGTAAGCAACTGCCCCTAGCAGAGATCTGTGAGTGTACCCAACTTGTAATCTTAAGGAACTTAAACCTAGAGAGGCCCGGTCCTATTTTAGATAGCAGAGCCTCCCATGGAAGCAAACACCCTTCCAGGAATAAATCCCCCCAGACCTCCAAACCTGCCTCCCTCAAAGGTGTTGCAAGACTGTCCATCAACCAATCTGGGGAGCCTGGTGAATTCCACAGTGGTGACCTATTTATAAAATAACCAATCTTTAGAGAACACCTGAGTCTACTCCAAGTTCTTGCCATGTCTCGCAGTACCTTCAATTTCACTTTTTAAAAAAAAATTTAAAAAAATGTTGGATCTCCAAAAACAAAAACCCCTGGTGGGTCACCCCCTCTCCACTGAGTAATGCTGCAAACATACATCCAATATGAGAGTTTGTGGACATTTTTAGCAGCATCGAGGCGTGGGAAAGCTGAAATGCCCATGCATATAGTTGAAGGTCAGCCGCCGCTAAGCCCCCCTTCTCTCTACGTCGCCTGAGTTTTTTCCAGGCAATCCTCGGTGTATGATTATTCCATATAAAGGAGCTAATATGACTCTGTAGTTTAGTTATAAGGGAAGGTTAAAAAAAGAGGGGAATAGTATTAAACAAAAAAGATATTTTTGGCAAGATATACATTTTTATTAAATTTACTCTGCCCAGAATTGATAAAGGTAAGGAAGACCAAGATCGCATAAGTCTTCTACATTCTTTAGCAACATTGGAAAAGTTTAAGGATGCAATTTTATTTATATCTCTAACAATATTGATCCCTAAATACCGTAGACTAGAGCTCAGTTGAGCCCCGGCCACGGGTACGGGGTCATTCCAAACCATTATATCAGTTTTGGAAGCATTGACCTCATATCCTGATATTTTCCCAAAATCAAGTGCCAAAGCGATCACTGTAGGGAAAGCCGTACTTAACTCTGAGGAAAAGACAAGGACATCATCCGCGTATAAGGCTACCCTCTTCTCCCACCCCCATAAGTGAAAGATTTAATATTATGTTCATCCCTCAGCCGTTGAGCGAAGGGTTCAATATATAGATCGAATAGGAGGGAGGAAAGAGGGCAGCCTTGCCGCGTACCACGCGATATGTTAAACGGCGTGGACAGCTCTCCGTTTATCAACAAGGAGGCGGAAGGATTCTGATATAGGAGTTTCACAGTTTGCCGGAATCTCTCCCCGATGTTAAACCTACTCAAGACCCTCAACAGGTATGCCCAGTTTACCCCATCGAAGGCCTTGGTGGCATCTAATGTAAGTACGGCCAATGGGAGAGACTCTGTTGTTGCCATATCGATGGCTCCTATGAGATCATATGTCAGCTCATATAGTTGTCGACCCATCACAAACCCTTCTGATCTGGGTGCAAGACCCCCGTTACTACTGCTCCCAACCTATCTGACAAGACTGACGTAAATATTTTATAGTCAAAGTTTAAGATGGAAATTGGTCTATATGAGCCGCAGCTGGAAGCAGGCTTTCCTGGTTTCAATATAAGGGTTATGGAGGCTTTATTCCACGAGGAGGGAGGAGAAAAACCTTCCCGAAAGATCTTATTAAACAGAGCTGTAAGAAAGGGGAGAATTTCTGACTCCAAGGCCATATATATTTCAGATGGCAAGCCATCCGGACCCGTTTCCTTACCCTTTTTACACTTTAAAATAGCACGGCTAACCTCTTCCTGTGTAATCTCTCGATCCAAGGAAATGCTCTGTTCAGGGGTCAATTCTGGAAGGGATATATCCTTCAACCATTCCTCCGCTTGTGCTTCATCGATATTCTTATCTTCATGATATATATTACTAAAGAAATCCCAAAATACTCATCTAATATCTTCATCGGAAGAATATACTACTCCCCCAGAGATGACTGAGTCTATATTATTTCTAACCTGGTCGGTTTTTACCTTCCAAGCTAATAACTTCCCTGCTCCCTCTCCATATTGGAAGTAGGCTAATTTGCTCGCTTCCCACCTCTCGAGAATCCTTGAATTCAATACAGAATCCAATTCTCCTTTCAAGACAACTAACTTACACTGCCTTTCCTGTAAAGTATTAGCAGGAGCGTCCGGATATAGCTCTATTTCTGCCTTTATTTTAACCATCTCAGCTTCCAATGAGGCTACTATAAATCCTTTTCTTGTATGTGGCCTTGTTAGTTATCATACCTCTCAAAAATGCTTTAAGAGTGTCCCAAACCCACTCAGGGGAGGCCAAGCCAATATTATTATCCCAAAAATTCTGGACTTCAATTTGAAGAGAGTGAATAACCTCTGACGATAAAAGCAAAGAACGATCAAAAGACCAGCTTCTCGTAGGGCTTTTAAAAAAGCCCCCTTATTCTAAATATATTGCCGCGTGATCAGAAAGGTGAAATGGGAGATACGCGATACATTTCGTCGAGCTAGCCAATTTATTACTAATCAGAATATAATCGATTCTCGACTGATGGTGATACTTGTAGTTGTGGAATGAAATTGCTCTTTGTTGCCCAAACTTTGCCCTCAAGATATCAATGTAACCAAACTGTTTCATATTGTCAAGCAGAAAAGACCTAGTTCTAGACAAAGCTAAAGCTCTACTAGACGGGGATTTATCCAGTAGGGGATCTAAGACTATATTAAAGTCTCCAGCTATGATGGTTGGCTCAGGAAACAAAAGCAAGTGGGAGAAAATAGTTTTTAGGACTGAAGGGTCATCGCAATTAGGGCCGTAATATCCTACTATAGTCATAGGGGATCCAGCTACTATTACCGATACAATAACCCATCTACCACCTGGGTCCACCATCTTAGAAATTAATCTAGCTTTTACGGATTTCTTAAAAAGAATTGCTATACCCCTAATATGTGATGTTTGCGAGGTCGATACCCAAAGGTCAATCCATCTGTTCTTTTTGACTACTGAGAGCAGCTCACATTCCGTTAGATGTGTCTCCTGGAGTATAACTACCTGCGCATCAGAGTTGCGCAGATATTGCATTATCTTATTCTTTCTTGGGCTAGTGCGCAGGCCGTTAATATTCCCAGATATAAACTTCAAGTTATTCATGACAAAAAGATCCTCTCCCCGTCAACATCACCCTCCTCATGCAAAAGTAAACCCGGTAGCTACTCCCACTCTTCATGGCTACACTTCTACTACATAACTATTCTCCAAAAAATAAGCTAAAGCGAGAGCGAAAATGAGGAATTTTTTTGTTTTTACCCAATGCAAACCTACCCTGTGCCCTACCCCGCCCCGGCCCCCCGTGGAAAACCCATACCCTTACCCTACCTATCTGGAAGTTCCAGAAGGTGGTGCCCCCTCACTAACTACCCGTCCTAACCAACTAAGTCTAGTAGCCGTCTGTGCTAATACAAAAAAGTACCAATACGTGTATATACTACTAGATATCTATTCTCAGAATAACTTTTTCTCATAGCATTTCGAAAAAAAAAAGTTTTTTGTTTAGGGACCATTGTGTTTGAAACTAGTAAACTAACCAAGGTCCCTGACCAATAGTAATTGGGCCCCCTTGTTTTTTAAAGCGCGCATTACTTTAATAAAGCACCCTTATGGCATGCAGAAGCTTAATGTTGACACTCCGCTGCTCCAGGGTGTGCCAAAGAGTCGGCCTGTCTACTGAGTCAAAGGCTGTTCTGATATCTATAAATATTAAAGAGAGAGCCCAATGTTTAATGAAGGCATGTTTCAAACAGATAGAGTACAAGCTGGCTGCTTGGTTGATTGTGCCTTGCAACTTGTGAAAGCCGGCTTGAAATGGATACACGATATTTTAGTCCACAATCTAAGACTTTAATCAAGTTAGAAGAAATTTGGCACAGATATTTCCTACACTGTCACAAAGAGACAATTCCCTGGAACATTCTGGTGACCGTTTTTATGCAGCTGAATAATAACTGTGGCTCTCCAGGAAGCTGTGACTTTCCCATATACCCAAATTGCATTGTAGACAGTAGTTACAATGGGGACCCAGGGGTTAGATTGTCCCATAGGTGTCAGATGTAATTTCATGGGGGCCAGGTGCTTTCAAACATTTTTGGGCTCAGAATGGCAGTACAGACCTCACTTTTCTAAGCTCCTGATGACCGGAGTGGTCACAAGTGGCATTACAGCATGAAGATCTTTAGCAGCGGACAAAGGCCGAGTCTCCTCTTTAAACACCTGGCAACACCATGTTGGATTTTATATTCAAGTAAAATGGTCGATCCGGGCCTGTGCCTTAATACCGGAGACAAGGTTTCTCAGAGCACCTTCGCAGCCCCACCTGATAAAGTTACAAAACAATTTTTTATTGTTACCTTGAATTGCCTCCATAAGTTTCAACCAGGCCTTAACATGCAAATTCCATTTTTTAAATGTAATAATCTGTTTCTATTCCTTCCTCAGTCACAAAAACCGAGTTCTTTCTTGAGTGTAGGGCTGATACTAGTGTGGAATTTAGTTTGAGACCTCTTTAACCACCCAAGAGATACCCATACTGCATTTAGGATCCAGCTGGCAAAGCTAAAGTGGACTACTAATTATGCTAGCTTTGATGTGGTTTTCAGGAAGCAAGCCAACTAGAGTGGAGCAGTTGGATCAATTTGGTCTCGTTGCAGTAAGAGTTCATCACGTTCTTGCTTCCGGCATTTAATCATGACAGTTTTTTAGGGCTTATTAGCAGAGCCACTAGCCTGCCATGTGATATTTTTCCTATTTTGCGCAATGATTAAATTAGTTGTACTGTAGATTTTGGCCACTAATGGAACCAAGTCGATCTTCAATTGCAGACTGAAAGTAGCCACTAAAGGGTCATGGTCACTTTCTAGCCACCTGATGATGGTCATGTCAGTGACAGTAAGCCAGGATTCCATGCTAAGGAATATGTAATGAAACAAGCTAACTCAAATGCATGCTCTAAATGTATAATGATCAGGTCAGTGTGATATACTGCGACCATTCAGGGACTGTAATGTGGTCCTATGAAGGAGGTTGCTAAAAAATCTGCCACACTTGGAAGATCTTATTTTGAGGATGTCCAAATGGGGAAGACCCCATATGGACTCATGCTTGCACATCTCCACTTGGTACACAGTTTTGTCGCATCAACACAATTGTGGTCAACCCCAACATCAGCATCATCAGCATCAGACATAGGCAAAGGCAAAAGTGTGGTAGAATTCAAGTCCTGACCACTCTTCAGAGTTGCATTTTCTGCTGCTACTATGACTTGCTCATACTTCATGAGTCTGCTATTTGTCATGTGTTGTGTTTGAGTTCAAATTAACAAAATCTCAACTGCATGAGGGACTATTACGGTAAGCATATAACCCATTACTTTGCCCTCACATTGATGAATGTTGACACCAACTTCAGCCACCTCCTTGAAGCATCCTGGCAAATTTGCAGCTACCAGATCAAGTGTGTTAAGTATCAATGGGGTTACCCGAAATGCTACCAGACCCGGGTCAAAATAGCAGTACAATATACAATTGGTCACAGTAGCAACAGTTTTTCAAAACAAAAGAAATAGAGAACAGCATTCACAATACCAATATAGCATTGTCTGCAGTGAATGCAATTTATTTTCAAAGCAATATTCACTTCAGTTTCGGTCACACATTTGCTCTTCCATCTAGAATCAATTCAGGTATTTTTGAAAAAATGTGCTCTAGTGTTGGGAAGGGAAAGGTCAGGGTGTATGGGATCAAAGTGAGTAAGTGAGTGTGGCGGACAAGGGAAATGTGATGTGACATATATACATAAAACTCACATAGTGAGACCAATCTGGCCTATCGCAGGTCAATTGTTCCAGTTATAACACATACCATTTCAAAGACACTGATAGTGAATTTCAGTTGTCGGGGCTTGTGCAGTAGAAGTAGTCAACGTTTAGACCCCTAAAATGTTCAAGGTGATTCAAGCCTTAGAGTGGGGTCTTCATCAGGACTGTCTGAACAGGGAGCACCTAAATATTCCACTAGCACGTACGTTTGCCAGTGGCCCGGTGGCAGTGGGCTGACCGGTGAACGCTAGGAGAGCTTTGCCACCACTTCCCTGCATCTCGCCCCGCTGAATACGAGCAGAGGCGCTACTACGTCGCGCACTGTATTTTTAAACTGTCACTAACCTTTTTTAAAGTTTGTGCAGGTTCTGACTTGATTTCTGTTTCCAGGGCTGCCGGCTGGGGCTGGTCGTGTTTGCGGGCTCCCAGCGGCAGCGGGCGCCATCTTCGGTTGGGCTGACTTCCTATCCCAGCCCTGCCACTCCCCCACCGCTCCGCCCCTATTTAAACGGGCAGTATGTGTCAGCGCAGCGGACGAGCGCAGCGGGCGCGACGAAGAAGCGCCGGAGTTGCGCCTGAGTTAAGCCCGTCTGCGCCCGTCCGCGGCTGGCCGGGGCTAGGGGCACGAGATGCTGCCCATCCAACTATGTATTCGCCATCTCAACTTTGCTCATATTGGGCCCCCAGGTGCCATCGACCCCTCAGTAACTACTCACTTGATGCAGCTTGGTTTGTTCACCCCCCCTCCTTACCCCCCCCCCGGGATCGCATCACATCTAGCTTCGCTACCTACTACGCCTCTCTTCACTCCCCCACCACCATCTGTCCCTCTGGTTCCGGTATTTAACACTTCGGCCACACTCCTAAACACTAGGTCTGCGGTCAACCATCAGTACGAGCTATTCGACCACATCGATACCCATGAACCAGATCTCTTATTCCTAACAGAGACCTGGTTCAAGGCTGACTCCCTGCCCAATGTGTTAGCCGCATTGCCCCCTTCATATTCCGCCATTCGAGCGGACCGCTTAGAGGGCAAGCGGGGCGGTGGAGTGGCCTTAATAGCTCGGACTGATTTCAGTTTTCAGATTCTCCCCTCCCCTTCTATTCCTGACGTAGACTACCTTGTAGCCCGTTCGACCTTCCATCAGGTACCCCTCACTTTTGTTCTAATTTACCACCCTCCCCAACCTGCTCCCTCTTTTCTCTCAAGCATTCAGGCCCTCTTGGCTACTCTGGTGATCAACAATTCATCAGTACTAGTCCTAGGGGACCTTAATTTTTGGCCTAATGACCCTGCTGAGAGTCCTCAATCTAAAGAGTTCACCGACCTCATGATCAGTTTGAATTTCTCATCGCTCATCCACAGTTCCACTCACATACACGGCCACACGCTCGATCAAATCTGGGCATTGAATGTCCCGTCCACATCCCCTACAATATCCCCGTGCTCCTGGTCAGATCATTCCATTATCACCTTTTCCCTTGCTTTGGCCCCGACATGCCTTCTCTCTGCTCGACCTTGGCCAAAACTAGTCCTGACCTCTCAGGCCTTGCAGCTACTTCCCAGCTGGCCGCTATTAACAACTGGCTGACCATGGCGGGTGATGAATTTGCCCCCCTGAGGCGGCTCACAGTCAAGCGGGCCCATGCAGCCAATCGGTGCTTTACCCCAGATCTAAAAGAAAAGAAATTAGCCGCAAGGAGAGCCGAGCGAGCTTGGAGAAGAACCTATAGCCCCGCGCAAAAGACAATTTATTTGTCTGTTTTACAAATTTATAAACAGGGCATTCTTGAGGCCAAAACAGAGTTCTATACGAGCAGGATAATGGCGGCAGAGTCCTGCTCGAAGGAAATCTTCTCTACTGTCCATGTACTGGCATAATCCAGTAGAGCTACGGCCACTATCCCCCCTTCCCAGTCCCTCTGCAACTCGCTCAACGAGTTCTTCATTGACAAAGTTGCCAAAATTAAACTCAACATCCCCCCACCCTCCCCTACATTTGTCAATCCCTCCCCACCCCCTACGGCCCTTAAATTGAACACTATTCCGCTGTTAACCAATGACACATTTCCCCCGCTGCTTCATCGGGTTAAATCGGGTTCCCCCCTGGATTTTGCCCCAGCCCATATCCTCAGGGAAATCTATCTAGCTTGCCCCACCCCACCCCTGACTCTTCTTAATGACTCGCTTAGAAATGGCATTGTCCCCAGTCCACACAAATCAGCGGTTGTCATTCCTATCATAAAAAAACCTGACGCCGACTCATCCTCCCCCTCCAACTACCGCCCTATCTCCCTTCTGCCCTACCTAGCAAAAGTTCTTGAAACCCATGTCACGACCACCCTGAGTACCTATGTAGAGGCTAACCATTGCCTCTCCCCTTGTCAAGCTGGCTTTCGCCCCCTGCACTCTACGGAGAAGGTGGTGATCTCAGTAATGGACGAGCTGCGTGAAGGTATTGACATCAACCTTCCGCAAGCCCTGATCCTCCTGGACCTGTCCGCCGCTTTTGACACGGTGGACCACTCCATCCTCCTCAGCAGTGTCAGGGCGGCGGGCATAGAGGGCTTGGCCTTCTCATGGCTTGAGTCCTTCCTAACCAGGAGAGCTCAAGCGGTCCATCTGGCTGGCTTCACCGCGGCCTCCCGTAAGGTGGAGTGCGGGGTCCCTCAGGGCTCATCACTCTCCCCTCTCCTATTTAATTTATACATTTACCCCCTTATTTTTATGTTACAACAGCTGGAGGTCACGGTGTTTAATTACGCCGATGACCTCCAGCTAATCTTCAACCTCTCCTACTCATCTTCATCCGCCCAAAATGTCCAGACAGTCATGACGTTCATTCAGGATTGGATGAACTTCAACCACCTCAAATTCAACCCGGACAAGACCGAGTTGGTCTTGACCGGAGGTGGTTGCAGTCCATGGTCCCCCTCCTTCTGGCCCCCGTCACTTGGTGTCCCTCCACTCCCCGTACCCAAAGTTAAAACTCTTGGGATCTTTCTGAACTCACAACTCTCTGTTCATTCTCAGGTTAGTTCAGTGGTCTCTTCCTGTTTTTTTTCCCTCAGAATAATTAGGAAAGTCTCCCGCTTCTTTTCTCCCTCTGCTTTAAAAATTATCGTGCTGGCCATGGTATTATCGCGCATCGATTATGGCAACATAATCTATAATGGGGCTCCTGCCTATGCGATCCACCGCCTGCAGTTGGTACAGAACCAGGCTGCTCGCCTGATTCATGGCCTACCTAAATACCATCGGGCCACTCCACTGCTCAAAGCACTACATTGGCTACCGGTGAGAGAGCGCGCCCTTTTCAAACTTGGCTGCCTCACTTTCCAGGCTAGGTCGGGTACTGCCCCCGAGTTCATATGCTCAGCTATTAAGCCCTACCTTCCGGGCAGAGAACTTCGCTCCACTCATATGGCTCTTTTAGCTATCCCCCGTTTTAAAAAACAGAAGTCTGGTGGAGCGAAGTTCGCTGTTCTTGCTCCAGTCTTCTGGAATTCCCTTCCTGCTGCCCTCCGCACATCGCCTTCTTATCTACAGTTCCGGAAGGATCTCAAAACCTTCCTATTTGTGTGAGCTTACACTGCCTAGCCCTTCCAGCTGCTGCCGTCCACTGCATCACACATAGCGCCATGAAACCGCCTGGTAAAAGAGCGCTGAATAAAAGTTTTTAAATTCAAATTCAAATTCAATTCCGGCTGGGCAGTCAAAGAGAGTGGGCTCAACAGAGCTCTGAATTCTAGAATAAATACGGACAGACGTGCCCTACAAGCTTCTGTATTACAACTGTGGGTCAAACGTTCCCTCGCAGTGACAGGATAAATCTCCAAATACAACCTTCCGGCTCCAACCCTCAAGAGATCAAGTGTGGCAGAAATATAGGTAACAGGTCACTTTGTTTCTCTGTGTCAACACAGACAGCCTGCACCCTTCACTCTTGTAACAGAAAGAAACAAGATGCCATATTTATGGCCAAGTCTCACAGTGTAGCACAGTAAGTCACCTTGCTGCCCTGCACTGAACAACAGGGAAAGGACAGGAATGGCCAATATTTAAGGCAATATGGTGCATTTCTGTCCTTTCCCTTGTGCTGGCGCTCTTTTGACAGCCTTGCTCCAATGCAGGAACCCTTGCACCATGGGGCAAGGATGCCTGTGTTGCTTGCAGTATTGTTTTTGTGCAGAAAGGGGTACCTTACTGCACACAAGCAACCCTGGGAGTCATATTCCTCTTTTATGTGTGCTGCAGAATGCAGCGCACATAGAAAGAGGAAGAAACAAGGAGAAAAAGAGTTATTTCTCCTTGTTTCACCTCCCCTGAGAATGTGTAAGATTTTGGTGGATCTCTAGGTTTTCAAGTTCTGGTAAATCTGGAGCTGCGTCAAAATGCATGGGAGTTGAGTGGAAACACCCACGAAACACCCATGGAATGCATTCCCGGGGCACAGCACCTTATGACGAAACTTGCAGCACCTCACAGCTGCTCTCACTTCCCAATAATCAGCTTTGCTTAAGCAAAATGTTAGAAATAAAAATTAAACAATAACTCTTGTCTGATCCACTAAAGTAAATCCAAAGTCAGCAGTCACTATGAGAGCAATGGGGAATAATGCACTCCTTGTGCTACCATACAATCAAAGTGAATTTCTGACCAGTGGGAAATAACCCTGACCAGTGCAGTCTAATCCACTGCACCAAAAGATTAAATGAACACCACTTTCAGTGAGTACCCTCACACAAGAATATACATCCCTATATTAGTGTGTCCGATGGTGCCTCACAGTCTAACACCGCTACATTAATGGAAAAGTCAAACCATCACTAAAAATGTAATTTACCCCGGGATCTTGGATTATGACATATCAGATAACCAAACTTCTACTCTTTGTAGCAAGCGTATTTATCCTTATAAGCTCAACCAATTCACGAAAAAAAGCATTTCCATTCTCAACTTCAACACACAGCCCTCATCGACGCAAATCTGGCAAGCCACACCTCAATAAACATTCTAACTCATCACAGACTGCAACCACCACAACTCTCAACAACTCACAATCAAAAACTCATAACCCTATTTATACTCACACTCCTAGAGCACTGCAACCAATTCAGGGATGCCAGAACATGGCCAATACACGGAATAGGCCCATGGAAACCATTAGACTCCCAGGTTTCAGTGAAAACTGTCCTCCTTTGCTAGGTTTCATGCAGCGATTTGCACCATGGTAATTTCTGGTGCAATTCAGTTACAGGCTGCAGTCCGAGGAACCTTTATCTCCAAACCAAGGCTGTCACAGCTATCAATACAATTAAATATTGTGAAGCACATTTGGTTCCACAAAAAGGAGAGAGAAGTGGATTTGCAAACCATGAAGGTTTATTAAAAGATTAGCAAAGTTACAAATTCAAATAATCTAATTAGTTGTAAACCCATATCCAACACATGAATGAGTTAATTAGTTAAACAATTAAAGTACTTTGAAAACAAAATGCAAAGACACAATGTTATAAAGTTCTCTCAAAATAAATCAAAGCAGACTCATTTCCCATGAAGAGAAATCTCTACTAAGTTAAGCTAAGTAAAGGTAAAGAAAGTTGGGTAGAATTCAGGCAGAAGGTATCAGCATGGAAAGCCTCTAAAAAGCAGGATATATAAATCAAATAAAAGTTTGTCTAGCAAGAGGGGAAGGCAACTGCTCATGAGTCAAGTTAAACTCCTAACAAGGGAAAAAGGGATCTGCTGGATAGAAAGCTAAAAGGGATCTGCATCTCATAGAAGCTAAAAGAGAATCTGCTCTAAAGCAAGCTAAAATGAAACTCCTCTAAAGGGAGCTAAAAGGGATCAGAATCTAAAAGGCTGCAATCACATTACTGAAATGACAGAATTCTAACATCATCAGTAACACTTCATTTCTCAAAACAGCCAACCAACCAAGTGAAGACAGAAAACATACAGTTCCAGTCTCATTAAAATAATAACTTTCTCACATGCAGGCTGCACTCCCTCCCAGGTGTGGCTAAAAGGCCTCCATTCAATTAAGAAATTCCACCACAATATTAAGGAACACAACATTCTTTCCTGCATGAGAAGTGAGATAAATAACAATTACACATATGCAATGTTTCATCACCTTTTCAACAAAAATATAAATGTTCACGCTTTACAAGCAACGTGATCAACTAAAATAAGCCCTTTTTAAAATACAGGCCTAAATTAACTAGAGTCAATTTAAACATGAAAAATATGCAGAAACTAAATTTGTGTGCGGGATGTTACTGTTGCTATATGTATACAAAACATTTAATAATGACAACTTTCTTTCACTATTTTGCAACATTCCTGCTAGGTGAGTTGAGCCTTCACAGGAAATAATATGGAGACATGTTTATGAACTGTGATGAAATAATTGTTCCTATTTTCTAAGCAACCTATATATTTTCAGAAAAATCAAAACAGAATTGAATGAGGCCCTATTCACAAAGCAGGGAATATTAAGTGTGGAGATGTACATCCCTGTTCACATGTATTTTAACTTTTTTCCTATACACAATTGTTTCCGAAATTACTTCAAGAAAGTTATGCCAGGTACAACTGTCCGCTGATATAATCGTGTGCTACTTAGCTTTCACTACCACATAGCTTGCAGACCTGATGATAGCACCTCCTGAAGGTCTGGCTAATAATAACAGCCTTAGAACCTATACATGAACAAGCCAAAAGCCTGGTCATGTTGCATATATAAAGTACGCTCTAGTTGAAAAAAGGTAAAATGGAATTGTAACGGCAAGTGTTTAATACATAGTTCCAGAAAAATTATTCAAAATCATAATGCACAAATTCATGAGTCATACAGAATAATTGTTATTTGATTAAAGCAAAGAGAATAGATCATTAAGGCCATTAGCACATGAAGCAAAAAGCTAATAGCTTATTGGCAATAGCTTTGATAGATGCACATTTGCTATTGAACAGCAGAAATGAGACATAGTATAAGAAGGGCATGTGAGACACTCATGGAGATTATCATATACGAAGATTATCTTTTCAGAGCTGTGCAACAGATTTTATTTTAGGATGCGCAGGAGGGTGATCCCCAAGCAGGGATCCACCACTAGACACCAGGGAGGGGGGAGTGGCACTTGGGCAAGGGTTTTTGCTCTCCCGCAAAGTTTATGACAAGAATCAGTCTTTCTGCCCTCCACTGGCAATAGCCCCGATCTGCCCCCGGGGGAGGCAGAAAGCCCACTAGGATGCCGGGGTCTATTTGTTTAGTAGAGCAGGGGTGGAGGCTGCCCTAAATGGGTATGCCAATGCCCTACCCCCCAAAAAGATTTGTCACAGTCTTTCTGCCACTCCTGGAGGGCAGATGTGACAATTGTCCCCAGTCTGCCCCCTGGAGGGGGTAGAAATCCCCCTAGGCACCAGGGAGTATTTATTTTAACCAGAGTAGGGGTATGCCAGTGCCCCCACCCTGCTCAAAAACAAAATGGGCATAGTCTTTCTGCCCCTCTTGGGGGCATATTGGGGTTAAAGCCACCAATGTGTACCCATGGGAGGGCAGAAAGCCCACTAGGCACCAGGGACTTTTTTGTTTGTATGTTAGGGGTAGGGGCTGCCCAGAATGGGCATGCGAATACTCCCCCAAAAAAATAGCCACCGTCTTCCTGCCTCTCCTGGGGGGCAGATGGGGGCAATCGCCCAAGGTGATGCCCACTAAGCACAATGGAGTATTTATTTTAACCAGAGTAGGGGTGGGGGCTGCCCAGAAACAAAATGGGCACACTATTTTTGCCCCTCCAGGCTGCCTCTGCTATGCTCATCCACACAAGTGAGGTATCATTTTTATCTGGAGGATCAGGAGAATGCTAGGTGATGGGAAATTTGTACTGGCGCGGTGATATCACAATCTTCCCACAGAGAAATGTGAGAACAATTTGACTATTTCGCTAAATTTGAGGTTTGCGGGTGATTGTAGGGAAGAAATTGTTGGGGCGTTCCATGCAAGCCACACATAAATGGACTTCCCCAGGTGTCTAGTTTGAAAAAAGTTTGGGTTTGGCAGGTTTCCCTAGATGGACGTCGAGCCCGGGACCTAAAATTCAGGTGCCCCCTATCTATCAGACAACAACCTCTTTCTGCAAGGGGGTCAACTGCATTTTATGTCAGGGGTTCGAAGACCATCTAGGGAAGCCTACCAAACACATACATTTCTGAAAACTAGACTTCCAGGGGAGTCCAAGGAGGTGTGGATTGTGTGGATCCCCCAACGTTTTTTACTCAGAATCCCCTGCAAACCTCAAATGTAGCTAAAAAATCATGTTTTTCTCACATCTCTTTGTGGGAAAATTGTGGGATCACCAAGCCCACAAAAATTTCCTACCACCCAGCATTCCCCAGGTCTCCCAGTAAAAAAGCTACCTCACTTGTGTGGGTGTGCCAAGGGCCCGTAACAGGGAAGGGCCAAAAATGTATTGTAGAGGCATCAAAATGATTGATCACAAAACAACCTGGCTTTTCAAGGGGGTCATCTGCGTTTTTGGTCCCGGACGCGGCCGCCATCTAGGAAAACCTATCAAACTCAGATCTTTCTGAAAAACTAGACACCTGGGGGAGTCCAGGGACACGTGGCTTGCATAGACCCCTCCAAGGTTTTCTTTCCCAGAATCCCATGTAAACCTCAAAAACCTCAAATGGCGCTAAAAAATCATCTTTTCCCCACATTTCTGTGTGAGAAAGTTGTGGGATCAACTGGGTTGACACAATTTTCCTACCACCCAGCATTTCCCAGGTCTCATGATAAAAATGTGACCTCACTTGTGTGGGTGGGCCAAGTCCCTGCTACAGAGAAGGGCACAAAACCTATTGTGGAAACATCAAAATTATCTATCACAAAACAACCTAGTTTTGCAAGGGGGTCATTTGTGTTTTCCGTCCCTGGTTCAGTAGCCATCTAGGGAAACTTACCAAACCCAGACATTTCTGAAAACTAGTAACCCAGGGGAGTCCAAGGAAGTGTAGCTTGGTTGGATCTCCCATCTTTTTCTTCCCCAGAATCCCCCTGCAAACCTCAAATTTAGCTAGAAACTCACATTTTTCTCACATTTGTTTGTGGGATCACCATTCTGACACAGATTTCCTACCCCCCAGTGTCCCCTTGGTCTCCTGAGTAAAATAATACCTCACTTGTGTGGGTGGGCCAAGGGCCTACGACTGGGAAGGGCAAAAAATATATAGATTGATGGAATAGCAGAGAGATCTCTAAACGCTATATTTATTTATATGCGCTTTAAGGCTGATTCTGCATTTGATATTGACACAAGTGAGGCATCATTTTTATTTGGAAACCAAGGGAAATACTGGGTGGTAGGAAATATGAGGAAAATGTGATTTTATTTTTTAAAGCAAAATGTAAGGTTTGCAGGCGATTCTGGGTAAGGAAACATTTGGAGATCCATGAATATCACACCTTCCTGGACTCCCCCGGTGGTCTAGTTTAAAAAAATGTCTGGATTTGATAGGTTTCCCTAATTGCTGCTGAGCTCGGGAACAAACATGCAGGTGTCCCCCTTTCAAAACCTGGTTGTTTCGTGATAGATAATTTTGATGTCTCCACAATACGTTTTGGCCCCCTCCTTGTTGTGGGCACTTGGCCCACCCATACAAGTGAGGTACCATTTTTATCAGGATATCTGAGGGAATGCTGGGTGGTAGGACATTTGTGTTGGCCCAATGATCCCACAACTTTCCCACACAGAAATGTGAGGAATTTCTTTTTTGTTTTAGCAAAATTTGAAGCTTACAGGGGATTCTGGATAAGAAAACATTTGAAGATCCACACAACTCACACCTCCCCGGACTCTCCGGTTGTCTAGTTTTCAGAAATTCTTTGGGTTTGGTAGGTTTCCCTAGATGGCCCAGGACCAAAAGCGAAGGTGACTCCCTCGCAAAACCAAGTCTTTTTGTGATCGATAGTTTTAGTGTCTCCACAGTACGCTTTAGGCATTTCCTTCTGCGGGTTC
This sequence comes from Triturus cristatus, assembly GCF_964204655.1. Classification (NCBI taxonomy): domain Eukaryota; kingdom Metazoa; phylum Chordata; class Amphibia; order Caudata; family Salamandridae; genus Triturus; species Triturus cristatus. Next base: position 244,257,607 of record NC_140582.1, read on the forward strand.
ACTAGGTCTACCCACACAAGTGAGGTACCATTTTAATCATGAGACTTGGAAAAATGCTGAGTGGGTTGAATTTTGTGCCAAAGATTTCAGAATGTTTCATCACAGAAATATGAGGAAATGTGTTTTTTGACGATGTTTGATGTTTGCAAGGGATTCTGTGTAACAGAACCTGGTGAGATCCACACACATCAACCCATCCTGAAAAATGTACAGGTTTTCCAGGTCTCCCTATGTGCCCGCTAAGCTAGAGTCCAAAATCCACAGCTAGGCACATTGCGAAAAAGAGTCTGTTCTCACTGGAAAAAATTGTGTCCACGTTGGGTTGTGGGGCACTTCCTGTTGTGGGCACTACTAGAAACCAGAACTTAACATCACAGAAATGGGAGGAAAATGTTTTTTTTTTTTTACAAAGTTTGAGGTTTGCAAGGGATTCTGGGTAACAGAACCTGGTGAGAAACACACAAGTGTCCCACATCCTTGACTCCCCTGGAAATATAGTTTTCAAAAATATATAGGTTTGATAGGTTTCCCTAGGTATCGGCTAAACTAGGGCACAAAATCCATTGCGAGTCACATTGCAAAAAAATGGTCAGTTTTCTGGTAAAAATGTGATGTGTACATGTTGTGTTTTGGGCTGTTTCCTTTCGCGGGCACTGGCCCATCCACAAAACTGAGGTACCATTTTTATCGCAAGACTTAGGGGAATGCTGGGTGTGTGGAAGTTTGCGACTCCCCGCCGATTACAGAACTTTCCATCACAGAAATGTGGGATTTTTATTTTTTACAAGGTTTGATGTATGCAAAAGATTCTGGGTAACGAAACCTGGTGAGAGCCACACAAGTCATCCCTTCTTGGATTTCCCTGGGTGTATAGTTTTCAAAAATATTCAGGTTTGCTATGTTTCCCTAGGTGCCAGCTGAGCTAGGGCCAAAAATCCACAGTTAGGCACATTGCAAAAAAAGAGACAGTTTCCTGTGGAAAAATGTGATGTGTCCACATTGCGTTTTGGGCTGTCTCCTGTTGCGGGTTACTAGGCCTACCCACACAAGTGCTGTACCATTATAATTGAGAGATGTGGGGAAATGCTGGGAGGGTGGAAGTTTGTGGCTCCCTGCAGATTCCAGAACTTTCCATCACAGAAATATGAGGAAAATGTGTTGTATTTTTTTTACAAAGTTTGAGGTTTGCAAGCGATTCTGGGCAACAAAACCTGATGAGTGCCACCCAAGTCACCCCATCCTGGATTCTTCTGGGAATCTAGTTTAAAAAATGTATAGTTTTGCTAGGTTCCCTATGTGCCGGCTAAGCTAGGGCCCAAAATTCTCATCAAGTCCCATTGCAAAAAAAAGGGTCAGTTTTCTATGGAAAAATTTGATGTGTCGACATTGCGTTTTAGGCCGTTTTATGTTGCGGTCACTATGCCTACCAACACAAGTGAAGCACCATTTTTATCAGGAGACTTGGGGGAATGCTGGTTTGGTGGAAGCTTGTGGCTCCCCACAGATTCCATAACTTTCCATCACAGAAATTTGAGGAAAAAATATTTGTTTTGACAAAGTTTGAGGTTTGCAAAGGATTATGGATAACAGAGCCCTGTGAGAGCCTCACAAGCTACCCCATCTTTGATTCTCCTAGGTATCTAGTCTTCAAAAATGTACAGGTTTGCTAGGTTTCCCAAGGTGCCGGCTGAGCTGGGGCCTAAAATCCATATCTAGGCACATTAAAAAAAGGGTAAGTTGTGTGTGGAAAAATGTGATTTGTCCGCTTTGTGTTTTGGGCTGTTTCCTGCCACAGTAATTAAGCCTACCCACATAAATGAGTTGCCATTTTTATCAAGAGACTTGAGGGAATGCTGGTTAGGAGGAAGTTTGTGGCTCCCCACAGAATCCATAACTTTCCATCACAGAAATTTGAGGAAAAAATATTTTTTTGACAAAGTTTGAGGTTTACAAAGGATTCTGGATAACAGAACCCGGTGAGAGCCTCACAAGCTACCCCATCTTGGATTCTCCTAAGTATCTAGTTTTAAAAAATGTACAGGTTTTGCTAGGATTCCCTAGGCTCAGGCTGAGTTAGGACCAAAAATCCGCAGATAGGCACATTGCAAAAAAAGGGTCAGTTTGCTTTGGAAAAATGTGATGCGTCCATGCTGTATTTTGGGCTGTCTTCTGTTTCGGGCACTAGGCCTACTCACACAACCAAGGTACCATTTTTATCAAGAGACTTGGGGGAATGCTGAGTGCGTGGATGTTTATGGCTCGCCACAGATTCTAGAACTTTCCATCACAGAAATGTGAGGAAAGTGTTTATTTTTGTTTTGCAGTGTTTGAGGTTTGCAAGGGATTTTGGGTAACAGAACCTGGTGAAAGCCACACAAGTCACCCCACCAGGGATTTCCCTGGGTGTCTAGTTTTGAAAAATGTACAGGTTTGCTTTGTTTCCCTAGGTGCTAGCTCAGCTAGGGCCCACAATCCATAGCTAGGCACATTGCAAATAAAGGGTCAGTTTTCAGTAGAAAAATGTGATGTGTCCATGTTGCGCTTTGGGCCATTTCGTATCGCGGGAAGTAAGCCTACCCACACAAGTGAGGTACCATTTTTATCGGGAGACTTGGGGAAATGCTGGGTGGGTGGAAGTTTGTAGCTCCCTGCAGATTCCAGAACTTTATATCACAGAAATGTGAAATCTTCTTTTTTTTTACAAAGTTTGCAAGGAATTCTGGGTAACAGAACATGGTGAAAGCCATCCTAGTCATTCATCCTTGATTCCCCTCGGCGTGTAGTTTTCAAAAATGTACAAGTTTACTAGGTTTCCCAAGGTGCCGGCTGAGCTAGGGCCTAAAATCCATAGCTAGACACATGCAAAAAAGGGTAAGTTGTCTGTGGAAAAATGTGATATGTATGCTTTGTGTTTTGGACCATTTCATGTCACAGTAAATATGCCTACCCACATAAATGAGTTTCTATTTTTATCAGGAGACTTGAGGGAATGCTTCGTGGGTACAAGTTTTTGGCTTCCCACAGATTCCAGAACTTTCCATCACAGAAATGCACCCAACGGCCCCCCACGTTTGCTGAATCATACCCATACCTAGCCAAGTGGTCAACTACTCCATTTAAAAACAGAGAGAACAGGGCTGGTGCAAAGACACAGCCTTGTCTGACACCTCGATCTATCATAAAGTGGTCAGTCAGCTGTCCCTGTTCCCCCATCTTACTCCAGCACAGTTGTTTGAGTGGAGCTGAATAAGGATATCTAAGAGAATCTCTGATAAACCCATTTTTTTAAGCTCCCTTCATGAAATATCCCTGGGTACTAGCTCAAACACAGCACGCTGGTGGACGAAGGCTACATATAGCTTGCCACCGCCGATCACTACGTTATTCCAAAATAGACAGTTAAAGTGAACCACCTGGTCTAGGGTACTGATGTTACTATGAATCCCTCTCTGGAGATCTGACAATATATTATTATTTTGTATCCAGCATTGTAGGTGGGCCAATACCTGTTTACAGAATATTTTTTGTAGTGCTTCAATCAAACTAATTGGTCTGTAATTTGCTGGTTCATTGCATGGCCCCTTTTGGAAAATTGGGATAATCTCTGCAGACTTCCATGATGGGGGAATATCTATTCCCTGTAATATGGTGTTGGAAAGTATATCTATGTAGGGTTCCAGATCTAGGTCATTGGGTAGCATATCTTGGCCAGGGGCTTTGGAGGCGTGACAAGACTTTATAGCAGCCACAGTCTCGCTGAGCTCAAATTTCATACAACTATCACTGTTAGCTCCGGAGCTAACAAAATCGAGCCCCTCTTCCCCCTACTGTCTCGACCGGGCATGAATATATGTCACTAAAATGGGAAACCTAGTCCTGGGAATGGAAAAAACCTCCTCATTCGTTTTGGCGCCAGTGGCACTATCGAAGGTGATTATTCAAAAGGATCTAGTGTCTCTTGTTGTCATAGCTGTATACATATTTGTCCACACCTTGCCTTCCCACTCTCTCTTTGCTTTGTCTAGTTCCCTTTTCTAAGCAGCTCTATATTTCATCCAGTCTACTTTGCATTCGGATTTCACTGCCCTCAACAGATCTCCTTTGGCTTCCCTACAAGCTTTATTATACCAGGCCGCCTCTTTGCCCCTTGGAGGACCAGCTCTTTTGCTCTGGGTTAGGATATCCTTAATCCTACTGTAGAGATTTTCATGGATTCTCTGCAGATCCATTGACCTCTGCTCCAAGCGGAAACTGTGGATCTTTTCAATGTCGGTATTTACCATTATAAGTGCATTTTTTAGGGCCTCAGGATGCTTGGATACCCATTCGCACTTGATAGTTTTCCCATTGTTTGACTGCAGGATATCCCATATCTTCCTATTGGCCTTATGTGGATTTCTCACTATCATAGCACCCTCTAGAGTCAAGGTAAGGGTGTTAGGGTCACTAACCATTCTATTTTGGATCACCATGTCCTTCAGGAATGGCCAGAAGTGTAGCCCCACTAGGAAATAATTGATGTGACTATCGTGGCCCGTTCTATTGAAAGTAGCTCTACCCTCTCTATCGGAGCATGTCCTTCCATTATTTGCTGCTCCTAGATCACAACTAAATTGTGTTGCTCTTGTTGACCATATCACCACGGGGTGGTCTAGTTGTGGAATCTTCCTCCTATTATCAAGATCAGAATCAAATCTTGGGGAGCTACCCCCAAGGATTTAAACGTTGTATTATAGTCGCCCCTTCTTTCAGAGATAACCATCACCAGGCAGGACTTTGAGTGCATCATCAATTTCCTTTAGCACCAATGTCTCAGAACTTTGATCTCCCAACCGGTTATAGACTTTAAAGATGGTCAAGCTGAGACTGGAGGGCGGAGATAAACTAATTGCCAAAACGTCTGGGGAAGCAAATACGATTTGATATATTTTACAGTCTAGCATTGTCTTAACCCAGACCTTTATTCCCCTTGAGGGCCTCCCTTTACTAAACTGTAGTGCATCAATGCAATATGATGTAAACCCACTCCTATATATAAGGGCAGCACACCTTGTTTCTTGGAAAAAGATGGCATAGGTATCAACGAAAGTACCCCAATCAGTTTCGGACAACTTCCTACCAATCCCTGAGATATTCCAAGATAAAATGTTAATATCAACCAGAGCAACCTCAATTCTACTACTATCCTCCCCCAATCTCAGTGCCCTATTCCTTTCTCTATGGGCATAGGCCATCCCTTTGGTCATATCAATTGTTTGTTTGAGAGTTCTAGGAGCACCCTTACTGTCACAATCATCAGAGCCCAGGGCTTTGCATGGCCTGTAATTGGACTGAGCTACGAACCCAGCATCTACATTGGTGAATTTCTAGACTGCAGGAGTTCCTACAATATTGGAATAGGACACCAAGTGGAGTTTTTATGTAAGCTGTATTTCGGTGTTAGCTTTCAGAATGGACCTTGCGTCTATTGCCATCAATCCCTCTACTATAGCTGTGTCTTTGAGTACTACTCTTACTGTGTCTCTGGTGTTCCCCCAGGCCCGAAAATCTTTCGACATCCACTTTATCGTCCCTAATAATTGAAAAGCCCTGACGCACCCGCCTAAACCAAAGAGTGACTTTATTTAAAAGGGAGACCTTTCCTTCTTTGGCCCCCACTGCTAACTTGGGAATCTGTATTAGATTAAGTATAGGCTCAATCCTATTGGCCGAATCTCTAGTGTAGATCCCCTCTGTACCCGTCCCCTGAGACACAACAACAATGGGGGCTGTTTAACTGGGGTGGACTCCATATCCCACAGCCCTTGCCTTGCCCTCCATTACTCCTCACCAGCCCTTTGGCAAACTCTGATCCTAGATCTACCTGGAGGAGATTTGTGCCCCTCCCTTCTCTTCTCACTGTCTTTGTGAAGTTACATCTCGTAGTTTTGGCGTATGGGTCGAGATTTTTGGCTAGTGGGACTGTATTCAAACTGTGACACATCTGAGGTTTGGACATAGCAACGGTCACTGCCAAGCTATCCAACTACTAATCCACCCTGTGGGCTAAACCATTCCTACGCCAGAGTTTTGGTCAGTTGCCTATTGTGTTATCATTTCCTCAAGCTTCTTTTCAAGGCTTTATATAACGTTATTAAGTGTACCCACCTCTCCGCCAAGGCACCCACAGTTTTCATTAAGTTACCCAACATTTCTGGATGCCCTGGTACACCTCCACTTTGCTCCGGCCGTGGTACACCTCCACTTTGCTCCGTCTTCTGGCTGCACGTCCCTTATCCCCTTTTTTAATTACATCAACATTAACATCCTTAACCATTGACAATGGGGTATCATTGCACAAGGCAGCAAAACGATAATTACACTAAATAAGTGAACCATCCTGGGGCTGAGGCTGCAGCTCAGTAACACTCAGAAATTCAGGGCATATTGGAGCAACTTCATTGGGAACTTTAAACCTGTCTGAGCGCTCCTTTTTTGCCTTGGCCGACTCAAAAGTAGAGTGGATACACTTTTGCTTCAGCTTTTTAGACGTTGGAGAGCTTGCAGATGGTGGCGATTTTTCCCAAAGCAGAGGGAGGGAGGCATTTAATATATCAACACATTCATTGAGTATGGGATCTATGTTATCTACAATATTTATCACACAATTACTTCCTACTGATTTAGTCGCTTTCTTTTTTTGGGCTTAGCTGTACCTGGTGCTCCCTCAGTAGCTTTCCTTTTCCCAATTTTTGTGGGTAACCTTTGCAAGTAAAGCCAAGAGAGATCAAGGGAGCAAAGCAACCCCCCTCCTCAAACGGGAAGGAATTCCCCCACGCTGCGGGGGAAAAACACAAACATTAAACTCCAGAAATGTTCACCAGGAATCGATGACATATACACTCAGCTGCTACCATAATAAATAGATAAGAGCATACCGTCTTGGGGATCCTTTAGTGTGTTGTTGGAGGGGGAGTCCAGCCCATCCTCCTTCAGGCTCTGATGGGTACGGGTGGGCTCTGATGGGCATGGGTGGGCTCGCCCTTGGCCTGGGCTTTGTCAACGTTCATCTCATACGTATCCCGCATAGCAGGGCAGTGCATGGCTCAAGTAGCCTTTGAGTGGATACAGCTGGTGAATGGACACATCGGGGGTTGTAGGATATGATGTCCCCAGTAGCCACTCAATGCAACAGCTTCACATCCTGTCGCACTGTGCTTGACCCGGGCAGTGTCTGTAACAGCTCCCCTTGGTCCTCGGATGCAAAGTGCCGTCCTAGACAGCTGTTTCAAATCCCATTGGGTAAAACAGCAGTGTCTGCAGTTGATTCATCTCCCACAGGCAAGCAGGGCAACCTTGGCATAAGTACCCTTTTAGTGGATACAGCAGGTGAATGGACAACAGGGGCTTATGGGATATGAAGTTCCCAGCAGCAACTCAATGCATCAGCTTCACCCCCTGAGGCACAGTGGCTGCCCCGGGCAGTGTCAGTAATAGCTCCCCTTGGTCCTCAGGAGCAAGCGCCGACCTAGACAGTTGTTTCAAATCCCACAGGGCAATACAGCAGTGTCTGCTGTTCATCCGTCTCCCACCACATTATTTATAATTGACTACATTTCTCATAATGCATCTCACCATGCAAAACGAAAAATGTCATGGATTTTTGTAATTTATTTTCTAAAAATTCAAACAATTGCTAAAGTATCATTTACATGTCTACTAAAGAAAAACAATATTTTAAACACAACATAGTGCATGGTTTTTATTTTTAAGAGACTAACCTGAAGGTGGCTGAGGAGTTCCAGACGTTTCAATTAAAGTTAGTCCTGATAAAGCTGTTGATAAAGCCTCTGATGTGGTGGTGAATGTATGGTGGGACTCAGTCCAATTCTGAAACAGTTTTGGAGGGAATGTCATGTCACTTCTCTGAGTTCTTCAACACTGCAGTTACACCTACTACTGTTTTATGGCCCTTAGGGACATTGTTGATATTGCTAAGTTAGCATGAGCTTTGCTGCCATGATGCTGCATTTGCACAACTTACCACATGACTTTATTTTTGCAAGACTCTGTTTATGCCTTTCACATGAGAACTGTCTGCTTTTCAAGTTCTCTGGTGCATTCTTGGAGTTTAGTCTGAACACGTTGTACAAGGTCGATAAACAATGCCCCTTGGTTTTCTGTTCTGGTCAGTCCATAGCACCTAGACATAACATGCTAAACACAACTGCAATGCTAGAGACTCGTGCTTTGATATTACAGGGATGCATGTTGTTTTAACACACACTTGGAGAAAGCCTTTCCATGGAGAAGAGCTATGCTATTCCTATGATGTAAACCTTACATCCAGGCTTTAAGGTATGTGGTATGCTGTCAAAGCCCAGAGATCTTACTTTATATGAATAAACTTCTTCCAGTCAAAGAGAGGGTGGTTAGACCTTATAGTCCTTATTCCACTGTCTTCATAAAATTACTTCCTCCTTTGTATTCTATGGAATTGTAACAATGCTAATTGTTCTGAGTTTATACATTTTGCTGCTGGTAGTGGCTCGTATATTGTACTGTATAGCACGATAGTTAAAATAAACATTTTGAACTATTACAGTGACTCTGCCAATTCTTATTGTGGACAAGTACGAGTGAGAGAGCGAAAGGGTACGTCTTGCTACCGCGATTCCTGAGAGAGTCAGGAGTGTTGTGTTCTGGGTTGTCTAATCATTTGTAGCTTTGTGATTTTTAAAGGAGAACAAATGAGACACTATAGCTGGTCGGTTTGGGAATTTTGGGTACTAAGGTGATAGGTTGGTATACCCCTATACAGCGAGGTCCTGTTTTCCTGCGCACAGTTCTGTGCAGGTGAGGAGTCCCAGCAACATGGCGCCGCCAACGTTTGGTTTGGTTCTTATCTGCGAGACTCTTGAGTAGTGCTTATGCTTATCCACAATCCCCTCACATCTGTTTCTGGAGACGGCTGTGATGGTGTAACCTCCTATATTGATGTTTTACAGGTTCTTTCAAGCTTGAAGTTTTAAAAGGTTCCTTCTATTTATTCTTAACCCGTTATTGCGCTGCCACCCTTTAGGTTGTCGTTCTTTGTTATTCGTTAATATTACAACACCTAATCGAGCGACAGTCACAGCTTATTTGACTCAATATGGAGTCTCTGATACTGGTGTTGCGCTTATTTTTGTTGTAGAAGTGGATGCAGCTTACCGCTTTGAGGTATTTTATTCTTGAGTCACCTTTCCGGTGGTGGAGGGGACAGGTAATTTGTTTCTCGAATATACTGCCACAACCCTTCCTCAAGTTTATCAGCCATATAGGGCTCTCGAAGTTCCGCTAATGGCTTGGCAACACCAAATATGGTTTAATGGTGCCTTTCCTCACCCAATGACGCTGGTCCGTTTAGGCCCTTTATCAATAGATGGGGCCACATGGCCCATTTTGAATCGGTATACTCCACACCCACGTTATTTGACTGCTGCAATTGCAGATCTCCGCGTATCACATACTTCTTTGTTATGCGTGCATGAAGCTGTTATACAGTTTATGTAGCGCAACTTCCAGGTGGGACCACCAGTCCCCTTATGGTTAATTCCGTGATGGGCAAGCGTCCACAGACTAAGGATGAGTACCTTTTTGGCTTGCTGAGAAATTTGGACAAATGGAGGCTGTTTTTCCAAATACCACTCCTGTGGAGAAACACAGGATCATAACTATAAGTTTACCTAAAGACTTAATTCCCAAATCGGCTGACTGTAACACCTGGGATAAGGTGTTTGCGGCGGTATATTGGAAGTGTTTTGGCACTCCCTCCATGACCGTACTCCCTTCTGTCATAAAACACGTTCAAGGTGAGCATGGACCCGAGGCGGCTGTAGAGTTGGGAATGAGACTGGTGGGGGTGTTCGACGTGGTTGCTGACATGATCCTTGCTAATGTCAAGGGTGAGGCTCTAATCTTTCAAGTTGCAAACCACTTGGAGGCTGTCGCAGATGCATACAAGCCACGTGAATTACCAAAAATTATTGCAAAGACTTATAAAACCTTAGGCCGCGATAGTCTGGGAGTTAAGCCTTTTACTCACGCGCAAATGCAATCACAAACTCAACAAAAAGCCAAGTCTGATAAAGACGGGCGCTCACTCTTTCCTAAAAATAACCGGAAAATAAAAAACTGGTGCAGCAACAACAGAAGCAGGGTTCACGTGCGGGTTCACCAATACCCGAGTCTTCTGAGCGTACTTCTGACTTGCGCAAAAATTAAGACTCCTGATAGATTTCAGGTCCCTGATCAGCACTCTCCTCGTTCTTTACAGGACACATCTGCCTCTCAAGTCAAGGGAAGGGAGCGCCAGGATAGTAGCAAAGGTCCGACCCCTCAACAGGGATGACATCAACCTCAACAGTTTGACGTTAAAGTCAAACAGGAGGAACTGCCTCAGTTCCGACCCCCATATCTGAAGAAAAAGGTTGCCGCTTTGACTGCGAGTTATGCATCAAACGGTAAAAATGCGACTCGTGGACTGGACATGGGCAGTGACTCTGCTCGACAGCGCAGCGGTGGTTATCATAGTGCGGGAGGCACTGCATCCCTGTCTGGAGGGGACAGCAACTGATATATTCATTTAGTGGAAACAGCAGATACCCTGGTTGCCGCCCCGGACAGACTCTATGAGATTATTTTCCAAATTGAAGGTGATATACCGCATCCGATCATAGCGGTTTTCTGGGAGAATCTGACCTCCTTGTATGACATTTTGTTAGCGTATGCAGATTGGCCTCCACCCATTGTGTTGGGTGCTTCTCGAGGGGAGGACATGATACTTCTGAGTTTTTCGCTTTACGTCCCTCAGGAACATGCAGCAGCTTTCGCAGCTGAGTGGGCTTTGGCCATAGTCCCGGTGGTGTACCGTAATTAGGTAGGCTGGGATGTTGACTCACCAGCTCATGAGATACTTTTACGATCTATGCCACAGCCACAACCACAATATCCAATTAAACGTGAAGCTAAGGCTCACATGTGTGACCTTTTAACACAGTTAGAGTATCAAGAAGTGATTGAACCATGTGCATCACCGATAAATAATCCTCTCTTTATGATATCAAAACATGACGGTTCATTTCGCATTGTATTGGATTACTGAAATTTTAATAGTCATTGTAGCAGTGCAGAAAATACAGCTCAGCGCTGGTGAACAATCTTGTTCGTAAAAAAATACAAAACTACACTGGACATTTCCAATGGTTTCTACTGTCATAATCTCGCACCTGAGAGTTGTGACTTGACAGCATTTACCACCGTCGGAAATCAGAAAAAATGTATGCGTTTGCCTATGGGGTATAGGAATAGCCCCGGGGCATTTGCAGCACGTGTTGTGTCTTTGTTGCGCGACATAGATCCAGATGCGTTCTCATACATTGATGACATTTATCTGACGGACGATGAACTTATGTCGACAGAATCCTTTTATCATTTGCTGACTATGGATACAAGTTCAATTTTGCTAAATCGCACGTCCCCCATTTGGCGGTACTCTTTTTGGGCTATGAGTTCACTAATGAAGGAAAGGGGCTCGCACCCCACTTCTTGGAGAAATGTGCACAATTGCAACCCCCTTCTACACTGAAGAAACTTCAGTCCTTGCTGGGATTTTTGAATTTCGGGAGGACATACATTCCCGATTATGCCCAGTGTATCAAACAGCTTTTGACGTTGATACAACCTACATATTCTTCTGCCAAATGGCTTCCAGAACATACCTCTATCCTACATTCTTTACAATCTGACATGCTTGCCACTAACTACTTGTAACGCGTGATAACACCACAAACCTGGTGATATGTATAGTTTCAGGGGCGCTGGGTTTCACTTACTTGACGTTCAATGAGGGGGGCACAGTACCTACTGCATACAAATCACATTTGTACACTGCAGCTGAAATGCGTTTTTCAAATGTTGAAATTTTTTTGACAGCGGTCCAGATGGCGGTTCTGAAAGAACACTCACTGGCGTAAGGGAAACGCATTCTTATGGTCACGCCATTTTCTGCTTTGGAGGCTGTGGCTAAGGCAAGTGTACCTAACTCGAAGGCACTACATTCCCATTGAATACAATGGGCTACGTCTTTGGCATCCTCTGATGTCACGTTTATCTTTGACCCTGCACTTCAGACACAGGAGTTTTTATAGTATGAACATGTTCATCCTCCTCCATTGTAGTTGCTTCCTTTACATGAGTACAAATGTATCATTTATACTGCTGGCTCGGCTCAACCAGCCACCGGCTCCAAACATGCTTATTCAGCGGCTTGCGCAATTGTTGCTGGCTCATTTATCAATGGAGAGTGTAAGTCTTCCACAGTGCATACTCAGGCACTTGGAGACTGTACGCCACAATTGACGGAGCTGCGTGCTCTTGTTCTTGCTCTCGAGTTTGCTGATCCTAATGTGAATATTCTAATTGTATGCAATTCTTATTACTGTGTTCAGTCTTTTAATGACAACTTTTTCTTTTGGTCTCAAAGCGACTATCGAGACTCTAAAGGCAGCGCAATTAAGCATAAAATGCTTTGGGTTTGAGTGGCAGACCTTAAACAGCGTCTGTCCCTCACACATGTTATACATACTCTTGGCCATCAGCATGTGGGTGCACATGCTCTTGGTAATTATTTGGCTGACGAAGCTGCCAAATCTGCAGTAGCCACGTGTTCCGTAGCAGCAGTTACAAGGTCCATGACTAAAATAGATAATGATATTCTGGCAGCGGTAGCTGCAATGAGGGGGGGAACTGTTTATCCTCAGAGTTTCCCTTCGAAATGCTCTTATCATATATCTACCGAACAAGTTCCTTTTGCTAAGATTTCTTAATTTGGGGATCGGCTGATTCCCAACTTGGAAAAGACTTGCTTTGATCAAAGCCGAACACGAGGGCATGGCTTCTGCGCATGCTGGTGTGTCAGCGACATTCTCTACTTTACAGCAACGTTACTGGTGGCGTGGTTTATATAAACAGACCCGTTATTATGTACTCTCTTGTGACATTTGTCAACAAATTAAACAGTCTACAGTCACACGCCCACCTCAAACACAGCTCTGTATTTCTTATCAACCATTTGGCTGTGCATATCTTGATCACTGTGGTCCATTCTCTTCTGATACTGCATATAAATATGTATTTGTTGAACTTGATTTGTGCACTAAATTTCTTTGGGTTTGGCCACAACGCAGTGCTGACACTCAAAATGTAATCAGGGATTTGCGTGTCTTTGTCGGGATGTTTGCCTGTGGTACCATCCATTCGGACCAAGGTCCAGCGTTCACCTCTAAGGCGTACAAGGACGCGGTGAAGTCAATGGGGGTACTGGTGCAGTTTTTGTCTCCTTAGAGGCCTGAGGGCAACTCAATTGTGGAACGGATGAACCGTGACTTAAAGCTATCCTTGACAGCTAGAGTCTTAGGTACTGGCAGGAACTTGCTGGCTCAATTGTATGGTGTTCAATGTGCACTCAATAATCTCCCTAAAAGATCTCTGGGTGGGCGGACCCCATACGAAATGCTCTTTGGCATTAAAATGTGTGTGCCAGACCTTGATGGTCTAGAAGTTGTGGCGGCTGATGCAACTTTTGACATAGATAATCATTCTACTGTGTTACAGGATCTACAAAAGACCCGTGACAGCTACGCAACTGAACATTTACCCTCTTCCAATGATGCAGCACTGCTGATACTGGTTGCCGGCTGGCTTCCTAAGATTGGAGATCTGGTACGAGAAAAGCTAGAGAACAAAAACGAATTTGCTCCCTCATATTGTGCACCCATTCCAGTACTTGGATTGAAGGGTACTCGTACAGTCATTTTACCACCTTTAGCTGGTCACAAAGACAACAGATACATCTCAGTGGACAATGTCAAGTTACACCGTTTGGCCGATTCTGCATAGTGTAACAGCTGCGGTTTCCTGCAACGCTATTTCTTTGAATCCAGTAACCTCAACGTCTACAACTCAAGCCCGTACCGGTTTGAGTGTGCTGGAAACTGCTGTTGATCTTTCGCCTGTTCTACCTCCAGCCTCTTCCAAAGCAGATGTCGAGTATAAGTATCCCACAGATGAGTTCCAGACGGAAGCGCCAAGCAATCCTCGAGAACATCATGCTGATACATCCGACCCACCTTTAATACTGAGGGATACAAACGGTTACTTTGGGGATCATGCCAGCTTCTCTTGTGACTCATCCTCCTCGACTTCCAGTTTGGCTGTCCCACCGACTAAATTAAGTAATTTCTTTTCTTAGTTCAAAAAGACTTACCTGGTCCCTCCAAGGACCTACATTTGGTTGGTGCTTATCCTGATTTTCCTCTTCTTGTCAATTGGATTTGTGACAGTGTTCTTTTTACTCATCAATGGCCACTATTTGCCAGAACGCTCTGCTGTGAACTTGGTCGATGGAATTCTGGCCCCTCACACATCGTCCCATATCATGAAACGTGATCAGACACTTGTGAACATTTCAGCATTCCCAGTTGCAGATGGCATTGTTTGGACAAAGTTGCTTTTGAAATTCATGGCCGACCGAGGTGCTCAGGGTGCCATACGTGTTTTGCGTCTCTTTAGGAGATGTGGTAACACTGGATATACACTCTGACGATTGGGATGTGCAAGCAGTACATGCATTGTGTCCCGATTTAAAATATTATGCTGCTTTTGATGCAGAAGACTTGTATTTTAATTATTCCAATTATGCTGATCTCTTGTATTATCAACATCATGGGCATCATTTTTTGCCTAAAACAAACACGTTAAGACCAGTTTTTAATTACACTCAATGGGAACATTGTCCTACTCCTGTACAGGAGAGTTCTAAAACTCTTAGGGATAAGTTCACATATTTTACGAATTATGACACATCTAATACGCAGTCCTATTATTTTAAACTACAATTGTCATCTTAATCTAAATTTATATTGACCCACACTAAATTCATTTACTCCTGCTTACTTATGGCTAAATTGGCCACACCACACAGGGTTATAATCACTGGAAAGAGACCCTCAAGTTAAAATTGATCTGGGGCACTAAACAGTGGCAGTTTCAGGGAACTGAGGCATTACATCGGGCCTGCCGATCCGAACTCAAATTTTGTTTTCGAATAATGCAGTGTACCAAACCACTTGTTTTGGCTTGGCAACTGTGAAACATTTAAATACACCGTCTATTCCGTCCTTAGCGGAATACGACAATTGGCGTGCTCAGATGAATTATACTATTGATGCTTTACAGGCATTGTTGCGAAATGACACTTTCAATGTCTCTGAAATTGATTCATCCGGATAGTTGGTGTGTCAAAAAAATTCAAATGCATGTCAATTGCGTTATTATAATGTAACACCTGGTTTCACGCAGACTAGACCAGATCCTCGCTATACACTTACACATTCGGTCACCACAAACTCGGTGGGTAAATTATACCAACAATGGTTGGAACATTCCACCTTAGCATCAGTGAAACAGCACCTAACACTCTTGTCGAATGACATCAATTTGGATTATTTCATCTTAGGACCTAGGATTCTTAGATCTAAGAGATTTATTTATGCCACTTACAATGAAATTTGGAAAGTTTCACAGATTGAGGCAGCTCTTTATCTGCGTCAAATTGATTAGGCAAATTTAGAAAAAGTCCTTGCAGTGGTCAACAATATCATCAATACACTTTCATAACGCATTTATAGATTGGATAATATTGTTTCTTCTGTTATTGATATTGTTCAGAGTGATGTATCTGTGTTGCATCATGGTCAAAATCAATTAAGATTTGTTATGCAGTTTGCATGGACGTTGCAAACTCTCAAAATGGGAAAAGTCCCTTGGGATTATTTGAATGCTTCTGCTTTGTTTCTACCGTTTAATCTAACTGATAAACAGAGATTTATGTCCATGAAAGATGCTGCATGTACACTGTTGCATATTAAACAATTAGAGCCCTTGCTGTTCTCTGTAGCGGAAACAGACTTTGCTGTTTGGTTAATTCATGGAGTTATATCTCTCCCTTTTTCACTGTTTCAATTTAAGTCATACATGCAACATTTTCCGATTGCCCGCTTTGAACCACTGGGTAGTGCATTTCTACACAAATTATGGTCATTGCCTTTCACTTACAGATGTCAGCAGCAGGATAAGGAAGTTTTTCTAACAGGGAAGGACTGCAATTCCACAGTAGGACATTCCCTGATTTGTAAACACGTTAAACTGCACAGCGCGTGTAACATATCAGCGCCTAATCTCACTTGTTTTTTTAAAGGAACAGCAGTGCCGTCAATAATTCCCGCTTTTACCTTGCTTACTAATGGCAGTTATCTTATTTTGAACAACCAAGATTGCTGTGGTTTACGGGCAGAAATCCCATATTTAGTAACAGTTTCACAGTGCGTAACTTGTTGTAGCAATGTGCTTTTTCCACCCCCGCATGGGAGTGTACATAGTTTAATTGGGCCTTCCATTCTGAAAACAGATTTCAACAAATTGAGCAGGCTCAAAGCGCTATTATTCCAACAAGAGGTGGCTCTCACTTCGGCTCGAGAGACCTTCAAATTACAGGTGGCTAGGACATCTAGCGCTATACAGTCACTGCTGAACACTAACCTCCCACTTCACTTTGGGGAGATTGTACATCAAATATTTAATGCGTCTGACACCAAAGGCCTTGCACATTTTTTTAAACATGTGGGATCTGGCCTTGTGACTTCCTTTCAGACAATATTTGGAGTAATACCGGCTTTTATTCATTTTATTTTTCCTAGCATCTTCGGAGGATTCCCTTTATTACTAGCGTTAGCTGGAACCCTGCTTCTTCTGTTCCTGCTGTGCAATGGCTGCTCAACTTGTAGTACTGCACAGACCTATACCAATTGTAACTGTAGCATGATTGAATGCAACAGGTTTTTGGATGCTTGCCAATGGCAACACTTGGCGTGAGTTATGGATTAACTTTTCGCTTTGCCTACTATACTTGCATGCAACCAGTGTTCTCCTGTCTGCGATGTCCCTTCTATTGTGCTATGGATTTAAACCTCTCCAATACATCATGTTTAGTCCTGGATTTTTAACCAGTTAATGGGTCCCTTAGAGACTTATGAACAGGCTTGTTCTGGGGATGGCCATATGGCACGTGCTGTAGCACTAAGAGTATTGGCTGAATGAGATATCTGTGCGGCTGCACAGAACCTCCTGCATCAGAGCTTCATCGAATATGACGCAAGTTGTCAGGCTATGCTTTTGGGAGGATCAGATTACGAGCAGCACGTTTGTTCCTTCGACCTACTTGATTGGTTGGCATCCCTTTTTTCTACTAACGACAGGGATGATCTTTTGGAGGTAATTGCATTCTAGAGTTCATGTACTTAGATGGGTTCACACACCTCCTCCATAATAACATTATCAAAGAGACCACGCTTCACCAATAGTTTCAACGAACATATTGAATTTTTTATATATATATTTGTTCCCACTTTTCCCAATTATGCACTCTTGAATACTGCTCCAAATGTTTGTTGTAGCTACTGGAACTGTTAAAGAAGAATTTCCTAAAAGCTGCTCATTGTTGGCAACACATTCCACAACAAGTATCTCTATTTCCTCATCTGAGAATTTCTGCTTCCTTTTCATTCCTGACTCCTATTTCTTAACTTGACTTCCTAGTTTTGTATATTGCAGGAGATGTTTTGCCCAATACTTGTTACCTGGAAACTCCTGTACTTTTCAATGTAATTGTAACAATATATTTCCTAATGCTGACATCATCACTGTCTGTGTGATGTTTTGTACTTTGTGAATGCGATCAAATCGCTCTTTGCGAATTGATATTTTAGGAAAGCAATTCTTAGGAAATCATTATTTGGAACATGGACTTCACAGTAAATTCCATTTACTAATTTGCAAAATGCAATTTCTTAACAATAACAACTTATGATTCAGTAGATAAATCAGTGCATCTTTCCCTTATACACAGGAGTTAAGCTAGTGATAGAATGAACATATGGGGTAACAGTGAGAACTTGCTTGCAGTAATGTGTTGCATTGGATATAATGCAGATAAAGTAAAAAGTCTTCTATCTGCTCAAGAAAAATACAAATAGGCTAGAAAAAAAGCTGTTGGCCCTTGACTAGATTTGAACATGAAGTGAAAAAGGGAGTAAGTACCAAAAGATACCAACAAGGAGCTTTAATGGAAGACTGTAGTTTTTAACATTAAAAATGCAAAAATGTAATTAATTGAAAAAGTTCTTATGATGTCTAAAGTGCCATTGTTCCATTAATGCCTCTCTTTGTCTTTTGTCAGCTACCACAATATAAATGTACGTAGATGTAGAGTTAAGAATATTAAATTTCGACTTACCTATGTAAGATACATTTATTTGTGTTATGTGTGTGTGCATGTGTGTGTGTGTGTGTGTGTGTGTGTGTGTGTGGGTGTGTGCGTGTGTGTGTGTGTGTATATATATATATATATATAATTCACTTATATATTCCAGAGTGGTGGGATACCCACTACTTAGTTATCGCAAGAGTTACCAGACATAGGAGTTTCTCAGATTTTTTATTATTAATATATTTGCAACTATTTGATAAATATCTTGGGGTGGCGGTAAACTCTGCTCAGCCAGCAGAATTCACTGAGTTTTCCCCCAAATCTCTGCAAACCACCATGTGGCAGGGTTTTTCTTGTGAGCGACTCACTAAAGTTAAGTTGGCACACACGAGCAAGAAAAGTTGAGTTCTAGGATGAATCCTGGTGCAATTTCTCAATGCAGTGATTTCAGCAGGTCACGGGAGTTTGCTACAGTGTTGAAAATGCCGCCGATTGAGTAGAAAATCTACTTGTGCGGGAGAGAGAAGCAGCGATCTCTGGCATAGGGCATGGTGCCATTCACCCTGATTTTACAGTGCAGAAAAAGGTCCTAGCGTAAAAAATTAGCGCCAGCAGTGCGACGTGCCGAAATTCCACCGCTCGCGAAACAGCAGGAGTTTTTATGTAACTCAGTGGAATTCCATGGAGCAAAACTAAGCGAATTCAATCCACCCCTACAAATCTCCACAAAACTTTGCAGACCTATTCTTCCTTCTACATTGGCAGATGATGTGAAGTTTCACTTTGATTGGTCAAGGCAGGTGTAAGATAAAAAGGGTGTCCCAAAACAAGTTTTTCTACCCACGTAGCACAACAGCAGCTGAATGGATTTACATGAAATTTGGCAGGATTAGACATTGTGGTAGGAAGATGATCCTTTTAGATAGTACAGGTAAGTAGGGTTAGTTTATTTTAAGTTATAAGGCATTTTAACATAGTGATATCTGTAGATGCGGTATTTTTGCGCAATTTTGCTGTATTTCCAGTATTTCACTGAAGTACTGTGCTACATAGCGTTGAAAAATCTCTATGTGTTTAGCTAATGATGTCCTTTACAAAACTTGAAGCCAGCTATGTTGTTTTTAGGTACACTTTTCCTGTGTTCAGCTGTAGGTAAGGATTATGTTAGATATTTTTCTTCTACCTATTACCACTTTACTAAAATGTTAATAGGTGGAGAAAGATATTTATATGTTTGTATATACTTGAAATAAAATGTAAGTTCGACGTACCATGGTACTGCTTCAGAAGCATCGCAGTACCAAAAAAAAAAAATACGTTAATTAATTAATAAAACACAAATTTACAAATATAGTGTACTACAGTGTTTCCATTTTTAATGCAACTCAGTCTTCAGTACAAAGTCTATGGAGTAGCATGGTAATACCTACTAATTTCTACGCTTTTTTAAATGATCAGTTCTATCTATTCTGCTGTACAAATATATAGAAAAGTGTAAATAAATTTTTCTACCTAATAACACTTTCATAAAGTGGTAAAAGGTAGGGAACAACAATTAAACCGACTATTAACCCAGAATGGGGTGAAATGCAGAATACAGACAGAATGTACTGAAAATTACATGCCTGCATTTTACCTTTCATACTGCCTTATCAGGAGCATGTACCATGGTATACAGCAAACATATCATGACAATGACAACTTTAAAACTGCTCAGACTATTCGCACATACTAGCAAAAATTACCACTTACACCAAACAATATATTTTCGTGCCACATTACATCTACATCTGTTAACACACCTTCACTCTATGTCTGTTTAATTACCATAATCCACTGTACGACACTGCACTCTATGTCACTCCATTGTACGCCACTCTACTTTACCACTCTGCCATGCATCGTGGTCTCAGAAAAGATATCATTTGCAATGTTAAAGTATTATTGTAAGAAATATTATTTTAGGTGGTATATCTGATATATTATAAAAGGGTATAAGTAGTGCATGAAGAAGTTATGAGTTACAATTAATGCTGTGTGACTACCGAGTTGAATACACTGTGTATATAGGTGTCCAAGTTATGATAATAACTTGAAGATGTTACATAATTTATATATAAAAGGTATAAGTATAAGTTTAGGAATTTAAATGTTTGTGTACTTTAACTTTTTTTGTAGCTAAAAAATAAATACATTTGTATAAATTTAAAGGTGGTGTGTAAATTATACTTTTAATGTATAACAATAAACAAAGAATTTATAATGTTTGTGTATTTAAAGTATGGTTTGTAAAGCAATAGTTCACTTAACTATAATAAAGGTTTAACCATTGCTTTTTCATTGAAGATAGATAGATAGATAGATAGATAGATAGATAGATAGATAGATAGATAGATAGATAGATAGATAGATAGATAGATAGATAGATAGATAGATAGATAGATAGATAGATAGATAGATAGATAGATAGATAGATAGATAGATAGATAGATAGATAGATAGATCTATCGTCACAATAACATGGTAGTTATTGTTCTGGACATAATCTTATGGTACAGTGATATTTTAAAACTCACGATTATGGTTTGACCATAAAGTTGTGTCAGGTATACAACATCTAGGCACAATCTAAACTTTTTAGTTAAAAAAAAAAACAGCAGGTGATATTGCAATTACCTCCAGGTCCCTCCTGTCCTCGTACCATTCCTTAACTAAGTAGAGATGACCATCTCCATGACATAAAAAAAGAAAAAGAGCATGCTGGGATACCCAACCCACTCCCTCCCACTGGGAGTACATAAGCGGTACCAGCCCAGCATGCAGCTTGTTCTTTTTTTCTGTCTTCCGACAGAATAGGACGTGTTTGGGGCTTACCTGCTGGATTCTTCTCTGGACGTCTCGTCGGGGCTGCTGGGCTGTCTACACCGTCCTCTTCTGCAATCTCCTGGCCTGCCGGGCTTGCCAGGAGCCGCGTTGATTGTCGTCTGGCCCTTTGCGGCTAGGGCGCAGTTCCTCTCGGTCTCTTCCGGGTTGTAGTGCGCGTCTCCCTGTGGCTTGGCTGGTCTGGGGGACGCGCTGCTGCGGCTGTTTGTTGGGGCCTGGGGCTCTGCTGGGCGATGCTCCTGGACCCCTGCCTGTCAATTTGATGCCTTTAGGTTGGCTCAGCATGTTGAGAGCTCGCCTTGGTCAGCTGCTGTGTTCTGGGGGTCACTTGTTCGGATCAAGTCAAGCCAGATGCAGCTCCTCCTCCTTTCTCCTGTGGGCTTCTGACAATCTTCCTGGTGCCCCTGATGCGAGGTTGGGTCAGTCCAGGGGCTGGCCTTGCTGTGGCCTCGGAGGCAGTTTTTGGCAGGCTTCTCCAACCAACACTGGTTTCCTGGTGCACGCCTGGGATGGCTGATGGGGGGGCAGTGATCTTGTGGTGCGCTCTTCCTGCCCCCTTGGTGAGTACTGCGTAGCGTTTTTCTTTTTTTCTCCAGTATCCCACGACTTCTTGGGGTTCTGTCCGCATCCCCCTTCTCTCGTGTGTGCTATTTTCATTTGTGTATTGTGTTGCGTGGTGCTCCTTATGTGCTAGGTGTTCCATCAACAGTGGTTTACTGGTTCTAGGGGGCTGCCTGGATCCGCTCAGCCCCGTACCCCCACGCATGTGCGCACATATATTTTGGTGAGGCCTGCTGGTTGTTGTTTCTGCCTCTTCCTCTGCAGGTTTCTTGTTTGGCCTGCAGCCTTCCTGGCCTGCCAGCTCGTGATCTCGTCTCGTCTCGTCTCGTCTGTCTGGGTGTTTCCTTATTTGTCGGGATGTCTTGGCTTCCGGACGTGCCTCTCTGTGTGTCCCTGGTCTTGTCTACTCTCTGGCTGGGAGTTCGCCTGGGTATTCCTGGTTTGTTGGGCTGTTGGGCTTTTCGTGGGGTTTGCTTGCTGCCCTGGCTGGTGTTTCTTCCCCCTTGCTTCTGATGCTGCCACCCTGTGCGCCTGGCCCTCTGTGGGTGGTCGGGGTTTGTTCCCGGGGCCTCCTTCTTGCGCTGCTTGCACTCTGCTATTGAGCTGAGTTTGGCTAGTCTCCCTGGTGCCTTGCCTTCTAGGTTCCTTGCTTTCTTCCGGTGCTGTTGGTTGCCATCGTCCACAGGTCTCTCCAGGTGCTGGTGGATTCCTGCTGGGGCTTCTCTTTGCTGGCACCTGTTCCTGTGTGCAGGCCCTCTGTACTTTGCTGGTTGCGTGGGGTGTGGGTCCGTTTGCTGTCTCGGTCCGGGGACCTCGGTGTTTCCGGCCTGGTTCTCTGCATCCTCTGCCCCCTCCTCCCTGGATCCTGGTGGTCCTTCTACATCTTCGGCTGTCTGCGACGTTGGCTCCCCTGCCTTCGCTGTCCTGTCTTGGGCCGTGGTTTCCCCTGAGTCGCTGCCCTTTTTTAGAGGGTTCTGCCTGGTGGCGGGTCCTTCGGGGCTTCCTCCTTGGGGTCTGTGTCCCTGGCCTTCTGGCTTTTCGCTTGTTTGACGCTGGTTGCTGGTTGGCATCTGGGCTGGGGGCCAGTCCCTGTGGGTCTGCTGTTGGCCTGCCCCCTTGGAGCGTGCCGCCTGGCGATTTATTGCTTGCGTGTGCTGCACTGCTGCCTTGGCTTCTGTTGCGCCTGCTGTCCGCCCTGTGGGTTGGTCGAGTCGGCCCTAGTTCCTCCCTGGGGTGGTGTCTGCTTGATGGGTCGTGGCTTGTTTTGGGCGGTCTCTCCCGGGGTTTGTTGGCTTCTTCTGGTGGTCTCTTAGCTCTGTCCTCTGAGCCTCCGGCCGTCCTGCCCTGTAGGCTTCTGTTCTCCCTGGTCGGCCCTGGTTGGTGCCTGGATTGGGGTGCGACTGGGTTGGCCTGTTGCTGTAGCCTATTCTGGTCGCCCCTGGCTGCTTGTCGGGCGTTTTGCCCTTTTTCGGGTCCTGATGCCTTGCTATTCTTGGGCTTCCTTTGGCTGCCTGCGGCCCTTCTGCCCATTGGTTCCTGCCCTTCTGTGGGTTTGGGCGTGGTGCGTGCCTGTTTGGGTGCCTACCTGCCTGCGGTTTTCACTGCTGGGCGCTTCTTGCATCCTTCCGGGTGCTTTTGTTTGCCCCATGCTTGGGGTGTCTGTCTTTCGCGGGTCCGCTGGGTCCTCCCCCTTGTTTTCCAGGGGGGGGCTGTTGTGTCCTTCCTCGGTTCTGGTGGTCCCGTGGCCTTGTTGGGCTGTTGGCTCCGGGGCGGTGCTGGTTGGGGCCCTGGTGGGTTCTGGCTGGTGTTGGGTGTTGGCTTGTTGGGCTTGCCTTCTCGCCTGCCGCTCCTTTTCCCTCCTGTGGTGGCTGGGTGTCGTGGGTCTTCCTTGGCCTCTGCCTTGGGTGCCCCCTTTTTTGGGGGGATGCCCAGCTCCTGTGCCCTGCTCTCTCCGCTGTGCCCTTTCCCTACTTGTGGGTGTTGGGTATCGGCCTCCCCTGGTGTGTGGCCCGCTTTTTTGCTTCTCGCTCCTCTCGTTCCACTTTCGGGTTGCGGTTGGCTTTGCCTCGGGTCTGGGGCTCTGGCTTTTTGCCTTTGGGGGGCCTGTCATTGGGCCTGTGCTCCTGCGAGGGCTGTTTTTCGGCCTGTGGTGTGTGTGACCCTTGCTCTCTTGTTGGCTCTGGGGTGTTCCTTCTCCCCTTGTTTGAGTCTGTTCCCGCTCCCCTGTTGGGTGGTGCACCTGTGGCTTCCCCGGGCTCCTCTCCTTTGGTTTCTGGTGCCTGGGTTGTTCCGGTGTGCTCTTGGGGCCTGGGCTCTGCCTCTGTTGGGTTTTCCCTTGCGGTCCCTGTGTTTGGTCTCCCGTTCGCTTGTGCGTTTCGGTCGCTGGTGCTCCTCTCAGCTTGGTTGTGTCGAGCTTGTTTGCTTGGGGTCCTCTTTTGGTCCATGCTTCGGTCCTTTCCTGGCCACTCCTTCTCTTGGGCTTTGACGCAGTTCTGGGCTGGTCTTCTGTCCTTTCCTGTGCCGCTTCTTTTCGGCTGGCTGTGGTGCTGGGTCCGTTGTGTGGGCTGCTGGGCTCCCTTCCTCTGCTTCTCTGCTCTCTGGGTTGCCTGGCTGTGGTTGGCTGCTGTGCCTTCCCTGTGCCCCTTCTTGGTTGGGAGTTCTTTTTGCCTCTCCTTCCGAGTTCTGGTGGCGCTGTGTTGTGTGCTTCCTGGCTGGCTGGCTGGCTGGCTGGCTGGACTGCCGGTTCTTTGGCTGGCTTTTTGGGCGTTTGTGGGTCTCCTGCGGGGTTAGGCTGTTGGCCTCCTTGTTGGTCTTTCCTGTTTTGCCCTTCTGCCTCTTGGGGTTTGCCTTCGGTGGTTCCTTGGTGTCCTCCTTTCTCCTCCTGGCGGTTGGTTGACTCTTGGTTGGTGTTGTTTCCTCCTTTCCGGTTCTGGGTTTTGGTTTCCCCAGTTCCGTGTGGGGCCTCTGTTGTTGTCTTTCTTGGTTGTGTCCTGTGCTTCTTTGCTCTCCCTGGCCTCCGTTGGGGGGGTTGCTGGGCTTCTTGTCCCGGTGTCTCCTGCTTTGGGGGTGTACCTCGGGCCTCGCCATTTCTTGTTCCCCGGATTCTTCTCCCGGTGGGGTGGCCTTTTGGGTCCTGCGGCTCTTCGGTGTCTCAGCTGGGGTTGGCCGTTGGTCGGTCCTGCCCTGTGGCCTGGTCCTTCTGTGGGTTTCTGGCCTCCGGGTTCCCTGTCCATCTCTTCCTGGCTGTTCCTCTGGGTAGGTGCCTGTTTGCTTGTCTGGTTCTGCCCTCTTTCATCTTTGCGGCTCTGCTGGTGGCTTCCCCATGTGTGTTGGGGTGGTCCTGTGGTTGGTCGTGTCTTGCCTCTGCTTTGTTCCTTTCTGTGCGGTCTGTTCTCCTCTGCTCTTGGCCATTGGGCTGGGTTGGCCTGTTTGGTCCCTGGTTGGGTGGCTCAGTGGTGGTGCCTGGGTCCGTGGGCTTCGCCCTTGGGGGTTACTCCCTGGTCGGTTGCCCTGTCTGGCTCCGTTTCTCCTTTGGGGCGCGCCCGCTTCTCCTGGGCTTCCTTTGGTCGTTCGGGGGGGAAAGAGGGGGACTTCGTTTTGGCTCCTCTGGTTGCTCCCTTGGGGCTTGGCTCTGCATGTATGGCCCCCTTCTAGCTTATCTGGGGGGGTTCTTGTGTTTTTCTCTGGTCGTCCCCTGCTGGTTTTGGGGTCTCGGCTCTGTCCGCTTGGTTGAGGGTTTGCTTGGTTGTGTGCCCCTGCCTGCGTTTTTCTCCTTTTGCTCCTGTGGGGGTGCCGTGTTTTGGTCTAGTGCCCTTGGCATTGGTGGGGTTCCGGAAGGCCGGGTTCTCTGCTTTGGTATTCTCCACTTAGTTAAGGAATGGGACGAGGACAGGATGGACCTGGGGGTAATGTCCTATTACTTACCGGTAATCTTCATTACTCCTGGTCCCTTTGTCCTCGTCCCATTCCTTACACCCCTCCCTCCCTCCCTGGCAGCCAGCCTTCCGGTTGTTGGCTTGCTATTTTCAGGCTGCATGCTGGGTTGGTACCGCTTATGTACTCCCAGTGGGAGGGAGTGGGTTGGGTATCCCAGCATGCTCCTTTTCTTTTTTTCTGTTGTGCAGATGGTCATCTCCACTTAGTTAAGAAATGGGACAAGGGCAACGGGACCAGGAATAATGAAGATTACCGGTAAGTAATAGGATATGATTCAATTACTACCCAAATTCCTGGGTGCTTCTTTTGGGGTCAATTACGCCCCTTCATCATGTGGCCTATTAACTACTATAGCATATATATAGGCCTTACAGTAAATAGTAGTTTAGTGTAGAGAGGACATTTAACAGCACGTAGCGTTGATAAAATATTAATGTGGGTAAAGTAAGACTGACAAATGTGACATGTGCCTTGTTGTATTGTGAATAAAATATACATTGCAATTGACATACTATATATAGGAAAATTACAAGACATTCACTTGCAGAATTCAACCTTTGAGAGTCTTGCGAGTCCTTGAGAACGACAGGCCATCTGGAATACTTCATGGAAGCCACGATATTTTGCAAGGTTTCGTTTTTGAGAGGCTATGAAGGCAAGCAGTGCTTAAGAGACATTATTCCTAAACCCATTCCCTTCCCCTTTACAGTAGCGCTAGCTGCACCTAAGTGGAAAGTAGTGCCATGGTTTCTGAAGGAGTGACAGCAAATCTTCCATGCTGAAGTTCTTTACCCACTGAAGGGAAAATAGAAGTGAATCCAACATGTCATCATGCACACCTACTGAACAAAGCAGAATAAAAAGTTCTATTCTTTTTCTACTCAGTGGGGGGAATCATGGTACACTTGAAAATCAGCATATATTTATATTAATCACCACTATACTTACATATGATCCATTTGTGGTAGCGAGGAGGAACCAAAGAGACTGCTATATCCTTCTCGACAAAAGCAATGTGGCATACACCCTCCCTGCACTCTTTTCCCAGGCAGGTGAACAAAGCAAAATGGAGTTAAAGTGGAGACTGTGACAGCCATGAAGACTCCTTGGCAGCTGTGTAGAGAGGCCACAAAAATCAGAAAGTTGGTGTGATGCAGAAAACCCTCCATCCTAGGAGAGATAAAAATGAAGATGCCCAGGTTACCTTATCTAAATACTATCTGCAAAGTGGTGAGCAGTGAGCATAAGAAACCAACTATTGGTAAGGAGTAGCTGATGAAGAGCACTCGGAGAGGTGGATTGCTGTTGTGCAAACTGCCTCAGAGTCTACACCACTCCCTCATTTTATGGGATTAAGGGAAGTGCAGCAGAGAGAAATGGCGGGAGCTAGAAGTTAGAGATTGGTACCTCAACACTGGTCTTACCTCATTGAGTTTTCACTTCAAGCTTTGGATTCTCTTTTACGAAAGGACAGTAATAGTGTTCTAACAATGCTCCTAACATCAAATATTTGTCAACAAAGCTGCATTACCCATTTACAACATAGCCATGGTCCATAGCCAACTTCACTCAATCCTAACCCCAGCTGGGAAGGTCTTCGACTGGTCAAAGAAGTCAGAAAGCGTCTGTTCAGCAGCCTGCTCAGCGTTTACCAGTCGTGAAGGAGATGATCATCTTCCCAGTTGGAGCACCACTTGAAAGGAATTGAAAAAGGTCATGTGTAAGCCACCATAGAGTCAGGAGACTTATGGGTCAATATGGAGACACCAATCTGATCACAGTCTTAATTTTCTGAAACTCTATTTTCGCGAAATTGTTTGTTTTCTGTTTTGTGTTCCCAGTGTGTAACACTTGTTCACCAACATTGCCAATTCTTAGTAACAATTGTCATGTGGTGTCTTTGGACAAACTAGACTTCAGTTATTCTCATTTCCCCTCTTGATATTGTATGCAGTTATCATGGGTGATAAATTAGTGGGGATCTCGCTCCCTTGTGATACCCTTTATATCACATCTTCCGTCTGTGTCAGGTTGAAGAAAAATCTGAAAAAAATCTGCCATGCTCAAATAAGCCCCTAATTACCATTTTTTTTTAAAATACTTTATTGATTTTCACAAGGTCAGACAGAAAGGCCTGTAACAGGATTAGAATACAATAGCTAAGGCAAAGTTATACATAAATAGTCATAAAGTGTGGGTAATACACCTATATGGTAGCATGAGACTAACCCCAGTGATCAATAATAGAAGAAGAAAGGACAAGGAAAATAAGGAAAAAAGGAAAGAGGAAAGAAGAGAAGGGAAGGAAGAGCAACGGTTAGTCGAGCTGTATCAATCACTTCCAACATTCTAGGCATATGTTGGCACCAGAGCAAACAGGTATTGGCAAGCCCAACATAGTACAGCAGCCTAGTACGGGTAACAATGTTTATTACACTTAAATACAATTATACAGGTGGTAGACAGTAAAGGTACATGATATGAATCTTTTCCCAGCCCTCCAAGGTGTCGAATTCGCTTTGGAAATCTGTAGAAACCTACAAAAAGAGACTCAAACAGCACGCGGAATTCCCCGCTCCCCACACCGAATTCTCCATGTGCCAGTAATCATCAGCTATTTTCCCCAGTAAACTTTGGCAGGTTGAAGTTTTGGAAATATAGCCAAGGAAACTGTGGGGTGTGATGTTTATTACACCTGGAAATGACCCCATGTAGAGAACACAGCAGTCCATCGACTTCCGGTTCCTGCATAAACATGAATTTGTGCAGGGATTGGAATTTTCCTCCATATTCGTAATTGGGCCTATCTGATGACGAACATCTTCAGAAGAGTGCTTTGCATCTAACTCCTGCAGATGCCGAGGATTCTGGGAAGCATGGGGACATTTGCTAGTCTGAAAGCATCGCTCAAAGGTCTTTCAGTGCCTCTGCTTCTTTGGTTGCATTTGCAGGTCTCTCACGCACTGAATGAAAAGTAGAATAATATGTCATTGCAGGAGTGGGTATTGGCACTATTGTCAATGGACTCTTCATAACACCATGCATCAATAAGGTAGTCTTCGATTTCACACATATACTTGCGCTCTTCCACATTATTCTGTTGCTCATTTAGGATGTACAAATAAAAAAAAATATGGTAACTCAACATCCGCTCATTATACTATTTGCTCACATTTAAAGTTTTGTGGTAAAACCGCATCCATTTTAAGATGTTATTACTTAATGGAGAATAAACCATGCCACTTTAGCACAAACAAAAAGCTAGTAGAAATTCTGTAGCTGGAAATGTGAAGAAATGTGGCAAGAATGACCCTACACATTATAGACTCGCTATTTCCATCTCCAAAAGTATTATACACATCTGGTGCTTTACTCTGCAGTTCCTACTCCAACCTCAATAGGTAGGTAGCCAATGCAGGGAACAGAGATTGCGAGTTTCAGACTGGAGCAGCAGGCCTTAAATATTCTTTCCTACACCTTAGCTGTTTGCCCGCACTTGTAATTGCATGTTTACATTAAAATAAGTCACATGTCATATATTGAAGTTCCAACAGATGTTCTGCTAAACAAAGGTTCCTATTAACAAAAATCTAACGCAGGGCAGCGCAGCATGTCACCTTTGCTGCACTGGACTGTGTGACAGAGAAAGGGCTGGAATTTAAGGCAAAACGGCCCATTCCTGTCTTTTCCCCTGCCCTGGCGCCATTTTGCAGCTTAGAGCTAATGCAGGCACCCTTGCAGGGTGAATGCGTTGCATGCAGAACTGTTTTTTGCGCAGGAATGGGCACCTTCCTGCACAAAAACTATACTGAGAGGCAAATTCACATAGAAAGAGGAAGTAACAAGAAAAAATATATATATTTCTCCTCATTACTCCTCTCATGGGAAGGCATATCATTTTAGTGGATTCCCATGTCTACCCTTTCTGGTAAATCTGGGAATGCATCAAAATCCATGGGAGTTGCGTGGGAACAGCCACGCAATGCCCATGGAATACCTCCCTTGCGCAGAGTAAGGCAACGCAGTGATTTGCGATGCGTTTGTTTACTCCAGATTTATGGAGCCGCTTAGCTTAGGGCCATGCAAAGGGACCTTGCATGGCTTCATAAATGTCACTTAAGGTTTGCATCGTGCAAGTACCCTGTTGCGTGGTGCAAACGCGATGCAAACCAGCTCTTAAATAGGCCCCAAAGTACGTTGGGCCAGCTCTTCTAAGCTGAGGTCACAAGCCAGTTAGTTTTTTTTTGCTCATTGACTGGTTTGTGACCTCACCACGATTTTGCACTACGACTGATGTATTAATCAATCTTAGTGACAGTTGCACATTCATATGGCCATGCATGTATGACTATGAATAAGACCCTACGCAAGTAGGGAATAAGAGTCACCAGCCTACGGTATAGGGTGAGAGCGAGGCATTTCTCTGTAAGCCAGCGGATATCTCAAGCGGGGAGCGGAACCATTAATAACACAAACACCAGAAGATGTAAAAAAAAAATATATGAAGATATCAAAAATGCATTGTCAAAGATATTTTATTCAAAATAGAATGAATGTATGAGCCAGAACCCTTTCCACAAACAAGGCTGAGTATGCAGGAATGGATGTCTGAGAACAACAACAGACCTCGACAACAGACCTCAAACACTGGATTTGCTACCACTGATTTCATACATCTTTGTAAAGCAGCCCCTGTCCCTTAAAAGGGTGAGTCTATTTAAATAAAGTGTCAGCCTAGGTGAGCGATACTGAGGGTGGCAGTCAGCAGTACCCCGGACTACTGTCTGCTTTACAAATTGCCAGCAGCCATCATTCATAACCTAGTAGCCGCCCTTCATGTACTTCTTCGCCTTTGAAAAGGTATTAACACCCCATTTGGGTTTTCTAACTGATCAACAGTTTGCAACACAATTGCGGTCCTAGACCATTAATATATTGCATATTAATTCCCAAATTATAGGGTGGCACCCATGGCACACCTCCTTTCCTTTGCAGTTCATTAAGGGTCACAATGTGCACTTTACCATTTAAAAAGGCATTTCTTAAACGCAATGTGCCGTTTGTAAATTGCGAACTGTTGTTTTGTGGTGGCAAAGCCTGTGAATTTGCTAATCTCACCTATTGCGACCACAAACTCGTGTTGTACATCAGGCCCCATATTTGGTAGAGTTTCCTAATATTAGTTGCTGCTGAAAGAAGGGGGCAACAATACCTTTGTTCCTTTCGTTGAGACTCAGAACGCCCCCTCAGGAACTTCCACTGGCATGCAATGAGTTAATACAAGCTGGTCACATTACTGTCTAATATATGCTTTATCCTTTTTCTCTGCTCCTTTTGAAGTACATCTTACTACAGGGCAGATCATTATCAAACAGTAAAGCCCAGCTCCGTATTTCATATTTTTAAATCCATTGATCTGCACCGACCCGCCTTTGGTTGCGGACACACATCCTGTGGGTGTCTCAGACCCGCCAGCCTCGTCTTCATCCGCCTTGCTGCTTTGCACTACAGACTGTAGCTGCATTTCCAAGGCACTGGCATTGAACAGAGCACGCTGGCAAAACGGTATGCTGACGGACAGCTTCGTAACTAAGGGATACGTGAAGAACAATGGAGGCTCTCTGTCGGATCAATGTTAGCTTGAAAAAACAAGATGAAAAACGAGGACCTTGTGCTTGAATCCATGTCTATTTGGAGCTTTAAAATAAGTAGAAAAATAGGTTTCTCAGAAATAAACACTTTAGAAAAACCCTATATGCCTTATTCACGGGGCTGCGAATATCTTCAGAAAGGTACAGTGTCATTTTTGGGTTAAGGGCCATATGTAGGTAGCATCACATTTACCGATTCATAAATACCGAATTTTACCGATTCGGTATTTATGAATTGGTAAATGAAATGTAGGTAACCAATCGGTAATTATTACCGATTCGGTAAATATCGGTATTTAAGAATCGGTATTTACCGAATCGGTAATAATGCATCCCTTCCCATTCATTCCTATGGGCCTGGAGGCCCATAGGAAAGAATGGGAAGCCAGTTACCATTACCGATTCGGTAAATACCGAATCGGTAATAGGGGAGGCATTATCATGGGTGGCAGGGTGTCACATTGACACCCTGTTGCACCCCTGATTCGTGCATGTGTGCACATGTGGCACACATACATGCCCTAAGGGCATGTATGTCTGCCACATTGCACTTTTCAAATAGCACAAAAATGCTTTTTGGAAGGTATTCGTCATTTACCATCAACTAGTAGTTGGTGGTAAATAACGAATCCAGACACCAATGATGCACTCACTTGAGTGCCCCCTACATAGCATTTCTGGATTCGGTATTTACCGAATCGGTATTTTACCGATTTCATAATTTCAGAATCGGTAAATACCGAATCCAGAAAATCTGCCACCTACATCGCAAATGCCTAAATACCGGTCGGTAACGGAATATTTACCGAATTTCGGCCTTTACCGACCGGTATTTGGCTTCCTACATGAGGCCCTTAGTGAGTTTCCCGCCTAAAGTTTGTGCAAGCATGCATAAGACAACATCCTCAAATCTCAGGTCAAGCTGTTACAAAAGAGTGAGTGGGTTGTTAAAGTGGAGGGGCCAGATGTACTAAGATTTGATTTTTAAAAATCTGTTGCAAAATGTGCACTAACTTTCTTCGAATCGAATCAGATTTTGCCAACCTACCTATGTACTACTAGGTCAGTTCATAAAATAACGAATCTCAAGGGGTCGCAAATGACCGGCCTAATTTATATGAATTATTTATTATGGACTGCTTTTTCACTTCCGAAAACATCCTACTCCCTCAAGGCTACCACCCTGATCCACATAGGGAAAGGGGACCAAGTGAGACCACTTCCCCTTTGTGAATCAGTTGTCACCCCAAATTGGGAGTCAGTAACTGATCAATGGTTTGCAAGCAAGATTGCAGTCATAAACACTTGATCCATAACATACACCGTTTACATTTTGGATGAAGGCTCCTTTCATGCATTGTTCAAATTGCGATTCAGGATGGGATTCTGACTTAATTTTGAGAATCATTTAATGGGGTAAGTACATAAGAAAAAGGCATATTGTGGTCACTAACCCTCTGATTTTGCAAGCTGAAGTGTTGCAAATGCAAAATCCCTTAACATATCTGGCCCAAAGACTTGCATGGTTCTGTAGAGAAAGGCGCACTGCAACTAGGCTCTGGGAAGGTGTTGATATTTTGCTGTATGGCTTATCAAAGTTTGATCAGACCGCACATTGAATAGTGCACCGTAAAATCTAGCATTCAGTGTCCTCAAGGGTAGAAACACCTCTGAGGCTCTTATTACAAATGGCTCATCCTTTTCCCATCCATGTGCAAACCACGGTTTTCACAGGAACCTGGAGAAGGAGGGCCATATTTATTACAGGGTTGCATTGTTTTTGCATCACGCAACAGGGTGCAGGTGCAGCACAATTCTTAAGTGTGATTTATGAAGCCATGCAAGGCCACTTTGCATGACCCTGAGTGGCTTGATAAATCCAGAGTAATGAAACGCAAATCATTGCGTTGTGTTAATCTACCATAGGGAGACATTCCATGAGTGATGAATGAGTGTTCCCACGCAACACCCCTGGATTTTGTTGCGTTTCCAGATTTACTATAAGTGGTAGACCTAGGAATGTGCCAAAAGTGCTACGCCTCCCCAGGTGAGGATTAACAAGGAGAAATATGTTTCTGAATTGCATATAGAAAGAAGAAAACACCGAATGGGATAGGTTTTGTGCAGGAAGGTGCCCCTTCCTGCACTAAAACAATCCTGTTTGCAATGCAGGCACCCTCACACCATAGTGCAAGAGTCAGGGGCGTAACACAGGCCCCCGCTGCGCCTGCGGTGCGGGGGGCCCCAAGCTCCAGGGGGCCCCCTCAGCACTGCACTCTTGCCAGAGAGCTCTTGATAAAGACCATTCACTGTGGGGCCCTGGCAGATGACTGCCCCCACTCGGCCTTTGATAGAGGAGCAGTCCCTGTCAGAGACGCCCTCACTCCCTTCCTCAACACCTCCATCAGTACAGCCACCTTCCTAGAGCAATAGAAACTTACAATGCCCTTCTAAAGAAATCCTCGGCCAACCTGAACAAACGCACAAAAATGTCTTGGAAAAAGCCTTCAAAAATGCCTCTCCAACCACCTCACCAAGCGAGGGCTTGTAATTGAAACTAAATCAGGAATTAGACACAACAGCACCAAAACCACCCTTATAGCAGCAGCAGATGACATCCAGATAGTTAGAAATTGAGTTTCTGGTTAGCAGAGTTGTGTACCCTTTCCAAGCAGGAACCACAATCCTAGTCAGTGTAAGTTAGATACACACCATCTAGTAGAGTGGTACAGAGGAGGCTGATGTAACTTAAGAGGCAATGTGTAAAGTATTTCAGCAGAAATTAAAACAGTAAATCAGTGAAAACACAACACAATAAAAAACCCAAACCAGGTTAGAAAGCTAGATCTTAATTTATTGAACCAAACAAGCCCAACAAAACCAACATCCAATAAATAGAACTTAAGATATGAATTTTAAAGTATAAACTACAAAATAGAGGTTATAAGCAATACGTGCTCATGTGACTTATCTGGTTGCGCTGGACTGAGACAAAGTCAAGAGTTTAGGCCAACTGTGATGGGAGCTGGCCATATACAGGTACCCAGTGAGGCCCGCTGAACAAAAGTAACTTAATCCTGGTTGCAGCAACAAAGATGAGGTGTTCAGCCAAGCAATGCATCAGCTTTCTAAAGGAGCAGCACTTTTGTACCCACTTTCAAGGGTCCAGGACTAGATTGGCACCACTTGGCAGGGCAAGACTCACAGATGGCAGAGTCCATATGGTGTATCTGCGTGGTTAGAAGTCTTTGCTGTCCCTTAGACTTCAGAACATCAAGCAAGAAGCAAGCCCTTTGAGTCCCTTTGGTCCTGGGTTGGAGAGATGTAGGTCTAGTCCTTCTCACTCCCAGGCAAGAGAGCAGAAGGTCAGCACAACAAAACAGGAATTCAGCAGAGTAGCAGTCCAGCAGAAAGGCAGCCCTTTCCTTTTTTTTATGTGTGCTGCAGAAGGCAGCACACATAGAGGAAAAAACGAGTAGAAATAAACACCTTTTTGGCACATCCCCAAGTTTGCCAGGTTTGGTAAAACTGGGAATGCATCAGAACCCATGGGAATTGTGTGGGATCACCCACCAAAACGCCCATGGAACGACACCCTTGCGCAAAGTAATGCAATGCAGCAATTTGCTCTTCATTGCATTACTCCATATTTTTGAAGCCATTTAAACCACTGAAAGTGTCTTTGCATGGCTTCAAGACTTAGGGGCAGATTTACAAGCCCCTTGCGCCACTTATGCGTCACTTTTCCCATGTTAAAAGTGATGCAAGGGGCTTGTAGATAAGCCCCTTAGAGGTTTGCTTCAAGCATGTACCACTTTGCGTGGAGCAAGCGTGACTCAAAGTTCCCATAAGTATGCCCCAGAGTTTTTAAAGATTACATTTTGAGTTACTGAATATAGAAGTTAGTGCTGCAACCGTATTTGTGTGCATGTTTCGAACTGGATTCTGTCAGGTGGCTATTGAGTAGGCTGTAAGTATAAAAAGCATTGGCAATTCCAATGTGTTTAGTGCGTAAAAGGTAAGAAGTCTAAATAAATAAAATAATGTAGAAACTATTGCTAATAAAAGAAAAGGGAAAACAAATCTGGTGCATTCTCAAGTCATCCCTTTCCTTTGCAATCAAACAAGGCTGAATAGCATTGCCAAGGATTGTTGTTACTGCTCGGCTTTCGATATCATCCATGATCTCTGCTCATATGAAACAATTTCCTGCTGCCAAGAATCAGAGATGCTGTTCTGCTAATTGAAACAGTTAATCCAGTTACACCCTGCTTCTCGCACAGAAGCAATCTTCTAATGTTATTTGATTTTGTGGTTTGATTGTTTTTCTGGAATTACTTTTCTGCAGCTATATTCCTGGAAATAATCACCGTTTCGCTTTGT
The DNA here is from genome assembly GCF_964204655.1 of Triturus cristatus. Taxonomy (NCBI): domain Eukaryota; kingdom Metazoa; phylum Chordata; class Amphibia; order Caudata; family Salamandridae; genus Triturus; species Triturus cristatus. Next base: position 244,293,367 of record NC_140582.1, read on the forward strand.
GCGTAAGTTACAAATTGCAAGCCGGAATGCATTATTCATTTCATAATTGCGTGTTCATGCGTGTCCGTGGCGTTTCTCTGTCTGCTGCAGTGTTTGCTGTCATACTTGGACTTGTCGTGGAAAAGGTCAGATAAACATTCCATCCATTCAGTAGGCCTATCAATGAGCTGGAGCCATGATTAATTATACAACTGGCAACTGTTACTGTAATCAGTATTTCATTTCATGTGATATTACAAGTGAGCGAGGCTTTCTATTACTAATATTACTGCTTTTTTCTCTACACCTTACGTTCGTCAATTGTGAGCTTGACAGTGAAAGTCTCTGTGAAGTCAGGACCAATCCTTACTCATAATAAATCTCTAAGGGGCATATTAGCAACGGCCAGCGATAATTATCGCTGGCCGTGCTTAGCGATAACTTTTTTATCGCAGGCTATCTCTGGAATGTATCGCCCTGGTAGCGCGTTTCTCCTGGCGATAAAAATTCCAGAGATAGCGAGGTTATCTCCGTTTTGCAGGGAACATCACTGGTTTTCCAGCGATGTTCCCTGCAAAACGGCGATAACCTTGCTGATACGACCCTGTGGTCGTATCAGCATAATCCACCCCCTATGTAAAGCATAGGTAAGTCTGGATTTTAGCAGACGTTAGTTTTTGGCGAAAACGGCCGTTTTCGCCAAAATCTAACGTGTGCTAAAATCTTGTGGGCTGCCTTGTAAATATCGCGATGTGGACATCAGCGATATTTGCAAGGTAGTCCATCCGGGGAACGCCCAGTGACGCCCACTTTGCATCTCATTAGAGATGCAAAGGGAGACGTTGGGATAAAGGGTGCTAACATGCGATTATGCATGTTAGCACCCTCTTGTAATTAGGACAATATTTTTACCTCCGCTTTTTTGGTTTTTAATCCAAAAAAGCGGAGATAAAGTCCTTGTAAATATGCCCCTAAATTCTGCTGTCTCTTCGTTCAAAAGACAAACTTTAGAATTGCAATAAACATAACACGGATAATTCCTTTGCCATATTAAGGCCTGTGGCCGGTGATGTTCAACCATTTACGAGTTCCCACAGGTTGGAGCCTCCGAGAAGGGACCCACTTCACAGCTGCCTCTCAGTATAGGAGTGAGATTTCGGAGTGCCACCTAATATATCAGGATATGTTTTAACTCAAGGCTTCTCATATGTGGGAAATGTGTTTTTTTGGGGTGCCTTGCATAGGCTTGGAAAGCGAAGAAATATAAATTACATTGACAAATATGGATATTGTAATACTGGCCTACGCATGCATTTGGGCATTCATTTTAGGGTAACATACATTTAATAACAATCCCATAAATAGGCATTGATGTGATACGACTCAACAATTCGAAACTGTTCTTGACAAACATGAACAGAATCTGAGACTCTCATTCGAGTGGTCCATCTGGGAAAAGGATAATTGTCACACTTTTTACTATCTGACACCAAAGGGATTAGAGTTTAATATGTAGTTCATTACGTCCTATTTCACATTGTACCCTTTGAAGTAAAACATAACACAAGAATTTTAGTGCTCTGCACACAAACATCCAAATGTACTAGTATTTTGCTGCCCATTTCCCCCTGGTAAAATTCAGCAGGTTTTGCCTGCCAAAATTTACCTGATGAAAATTACAAGGCATGCGGGCTCAGATTTATTAAGGTTTTGCATCACCCTTGCACCACACAAGTGGAAGCAGGGGAACACAAATCCTAGAATAAGATTTACCAAGACACACAAGGTCTCCATGAGTGGCCTTGCGTGGCTCTGTAAATATGGTGTAACGCACGGCAGTGCAAGTCTCTGCCTTGCATTACTCTGTATGGTGGGGGTGTTACATGGGTGGAGAGTGGGAGTTTCTGCACACATACCTATGTATTCTGAAGCATTCCCGGGTTAACCAATACTGGTGGACCTGGGAATATATCTTCGAGGCGAAGTATCTTTGTTTCCCCTCATTGTTTCCTCTTTCTAAGTGTGCTGCATACTGCCCGTGGTAACTACCACAAAATTAGGGACCATATTTACAAACAAGGCACTGGGTGACAGGGAAAGGGTGGAGTGCAGCATATTTAACATAATCTTCTCCCAATCAACTACAGATGGATCAGCTTTATCGACGTCTCTCAGAAGGTGTTTGCCAGGATCGTTTTGGATCACCTACAATTATGGATGGAGGACAATAATATCCTATCCCCCCTCCAGGCGGGGTTCAGGGCCAAAATGTCAACGGTAGACCAGATTTTCAGGCGGCCGCTCCTCTTTTGGAAGACAGTAACGATGGAGGGCGGCAGTCTGTATCTGGTCTTCGTTGACCTTAAAAGCGCCTTCGACTTGGTTCCCAGAGAGGCACTATGGAAGGTGCTCAAAGAGTTGGGACTTCCGTCTTATCTCTTACTCCTACTTAGGAAATTACACACTGGCACCTTCGCCCAAATTAGATTTGGTAAGAACGGGGAACACACTATTCGCATTCCGGTTAATAGGGGAGTGAGGCAAGGTTGCGTGTTAGCCCCAACACTGTTTTGCATCTTCATTAATGGCTTAGTGGATGTTATAAATAAATGCCAGAACATCGATAGCCCTAAGCTAGCAAACAAGAGTATACCAGCAATGATGTTTGCAGACGACACCTTGCTCCTCTCAAAATCCCCCATGGGCCTGCAAAAAATCCTGGATGCCTTCTGCGAATTTTGTATTGGTAGGGGTTTAGAAATCAATATACTTAAAACAAAATGTATGGTTTTTAACCCCAGCAAGAATGTCCGCTCTAATCTCTGCATGAATGGTGTACCGTTACAAAGGGTGCCAGAATTTGATTACCTGGGTCTTACCATAAATGAAAATATGACATGGAAACCCCAAGTGGCCAGATCTAATCTGAAATTAATACAGACAGCTGGGGGTTTGGCTAAACATTATACGTTATAGAAAGTCCTTCCACAAACCCCTGACCCCGGCTATAGAGATTTATAAGACGCAGGCCAGAAGCTCAGCTCTCTACGGGGCTGAACTATGGGGGCACTTCAACCTTAGGCCAATTACACATACCGAAAATAATTTTCTGAGGCAATTGACAGGGCTTCCGCAAACCTACCCTCTGTTGCCCTTGTATATGGATCTGGGGGTGAGACCTATCGCAGAAGGAATTGCAAGGCGTCCGCTGCTGCATTGGCGACGTCTGTGGGCAACAAATTGCAAGAGGTACTCAGGCTACCAGGGACAGGGAAGCTTCCTTGGCTTATGCATATCAAGAAAAGCTTAAATGAGATAGGCTGTCCCGAGCTATGGGCAAGTCCTCTAATTGCCCACAACAGGGTCACGCGAACATATTTATCCACCATGTACTGGAAGGCGAAATTTGATAACATGTCAGAGAACCCCATGATTGTCTCTGTAACTCGCCAGTTCCTGGATATAAAAGCCATTTACCAACTAGAGCCGTGCTTGGACTTTATACGGTCAACCATTGCCAGGAAACTCTATTTTCAGTTTCGTCATGGTTGTCTCCCCCTGCATTCATTTGTTAATAAGGAAAGGACAGGAATGTGCTGTATTGGAGTAAAATGGCGCATTCCTGCCTTTTTTCCTGTGATGCAGTGCAGCGCAGCAAGGTGACTTGCTACGCTTCCCTGCACCACAACGAATATCACACAGTTTTTGTTTTGTGCAGTAGCTTGAGTGGTCCTGATGAAAGCCTAGCCTTGTTAGGCGCTGTGGCTGAAACATGTCGACCATTATCTTTTGATTAAACACCATAGTCTACATTGTTGACTGTAGGTGTACACTATTTTAGTCCTGGTCATGTACGGTTGTGGAATATTTTCAGCAATTTTCCTTATATACGTCTGCCGTCCCTGAACTAGTTTTAATACACTTTTTTCACTGCATAATTTGTTTAACAGCACTGCACCCCTCACTCATACAATTAGCTCATCATTTGTAGATTTAGTTCATCCTCTAGTGTATTACTAAAACATCCCTGAGCTCCTCCCTCTCAGAGAGGGGGTTGTAGCCCCCAGAGAAACTAGGTTCTTTCTCTGGGAGGAGAATCCCAAATGATGAAGCATGTCACCTAGGGTGAGTGAGGGATTACGTCCTAAAAAGGGATTGCCCTTTGACTTATTCAACTGGGCCTAGTCCGTTTTTTACACTTCACCTCATTAACTTTGTTTGTTTAGACCTCAGGGTTTCATACTGTTTTTTTGTTATAAAAAGACTACAAAGTCAGAATTGGGCCCAGGTTATTCTCGATACAGAGGGTACACTGTCACGGAAGATACTGATTAGAAATAGGCTAAGACAGGGGTGTGTATTGGCCCTGTTGCTTTTTTCTCTTTATTTATAGCAAATTTGCCCGCCACCTTGAGAACGGTCTGGGGGCCAACCCAAAAATAGATGGGAAACATATTGCATGCTTACTTTATGCAGATGACTTGGTGATTGGGGACCAAACAGAGATAGGTCTGCAAAGAAAGCTCAAACCTTTTGGTGATTAATGCAGTCACAAGAATTTAAACGTAAACTTGGAAAAAAAAAAAGATCCTCTGCTTCAGCAAAAACAGGAAGATTTTCAACTGGGTGCTAGACTCCATAAAACTGGAGAAAGTTAAGGAGCATAAATATCTAGGAATCTGGTTTGAGAAATCTATGAAGTGAAAAGTACACCTGGCTGAACTAAGAATTCAGGCCCTATCCTTGGTTAATATCCTGAGAAAATTTTATAACATCTATTGAGAAATGACAGATGGACCAGTCCCGAAAGTTGACAGGGCTATGGTACCTCCTCAATTCTTATATGGCCCTGAACTGCTACACCTAAGTGGTAAGAGGAAAGGGGATGCTGAAGAAGGGAAATGTGTAAAAAATGACTGTCCCTACCTAGATCCTCCATGATACAGGCTATAAGACTAGAAACTGGAATGGTCTCATTGGAAAAAAATGGCAGAGGTGCAAAAAGTCTCCTTTTGGTGTAAATGTGAAATCCTCCAGATTGAAATTAAGTGGGAAAAGGGGGTCAGAGAAACAGTGGCTATGGTGTGTAGGGTACTGAGGCCTGACGTATGCCAGCACAACTTTCATCCAACCATAAGTAAGAAGGAATTTTGGACAGCAGGGAAAGAAATATCATGGGACCTGGATAGGCAATACTTGGAAGGGAAAAGATATGTATGTTTCATGATGAAATCTTTGCAAAAAGGCCAACAATTCCCTTACATGGATACTCTTCCCAATCGCTGGTTAAGGAGAGAATTATTAAGAATAAGGATTGGGATAAATCCATGTTATGAGAATGATAGGATTAAGAGGGCTATGATAGATCCCGAAGGGAAGTGTACCTGTAACATAGGGACAAAATGCAATATTTTGCACATCTTATTAGACTGTCTAAATGTTCTTGATGCACAAAAACTGTGGCTACAACCAATCTTCCTAAAATATGAGGTTAGGAACCATGCACAGGCAGTAGATCTGTTATTTGAAATGCATGCATTAGATGTAGTATGTGCAATAGGGAAGTTTATGCTTGCAGTTAAACATGTTCTTAAAAATATGTAGAGTGGATGTTTTAGCACTAGTATGGATTTGATGAAAAACACACCAGTTTTTATTAATGATATTGGGAATCTAAACAATTGTTAGATAGATTATATTTCTTTTAGAAGAAGTTTTAACATATTTGCACTGTTTTACAGGTATTATAAAGTTTTTAAATCGAGGATAGCTATGTTTGTATGTTTGTTCGTGTTTAAAGACCAATGGTCTAAATAAATGTGGGGGCAGATTTATAAGCCCTGTGCGTCACTTTTGCGCCGCCGTTGTGTCACTTTTGTGACGCAGCGGCGGCGCAAAGCCAGCGCCATGCTGCGGCAGATTTACAACGTGACGCATCTAGGGAGATGCGTCACGTTGTAAAGCTTGCGCCACATGTGGGCGTACCTTCACAGGGGGGGGGCGTTCCGGCGCAGGAACGCCTCCGAAAAGTGGCTGAGTGAAATCTACAAGATTTCACTCAGTCACTTTTCCGGCCATGCTGCGTCAAATCCCTGCGCCTGCTTGATGCAGGCGTAAGGATTGACGCAGCATTGTACCGATAGGGCACCCCCGAGCCTTGCTGGAGCTGCGTCGCGCTTGCGACGAAACTCCAGCAATGCGCCCCCTTCCGCCAGCAGATGCGTCACGCATCTGTTTATCCTTGCGCCACGATGCGCTGCATTGTAAATGCGGCGCATCTATTGTAGCGCAAGGGTAAACTTGCGTGACGCATCTTCCCTGGCGCATCCATGCTGAATTGCAGGGATGCGCCAGGGAACATAAATCTGCCCCAATCTTTTTAAATTGATTGATACTCTGGGAGGGTTAGAAGTGCAGGCACTGTGAGCTAGTAGGATTTGGGCCCATAGGTACTGATGTGGTAAGGAGACTCAGTCCCTAAATTCTGATGTCCTGTGGTCTCACGTACAGTTCTACTTTAAAGCAGAATCCCTGAAACAATTTTCACCTCCTTGTTTGCAGCTTAGCCAGCTGCACAGTTCCCTTTAGGTTGACTTCCTTCACTTTTATGGGCCAACATGTGTTTACATGAACCAAAGAACCTTGAACTGTTGAACAGCTTCCTTTCCCCAATGTTGCTTTGCTTTTATTAATCTACCTTTGAATCTCAGATTCCAAAGAAATGTTAATATGGGAAATACGCATTATAACCCCGCACAGAGAGTGCCAAGTCCAACAAAATAATTGTGGGAACTGACAATCAGACTTCTGAAGTGCAAGTAATAGGCCATGTATTGTCTGCTATCAGTGCAGTGGAATGACATAAATCTTTAGTGTGTGTATGCAGCACCTTAGTCGCTGTCCTCATGAAATCCCTGCACTGCAGTTCAAGCAGTGTAGTATTTTTGTTTAGTGCCAACTGTAGGCTGTGCAGAAGAGTCTATACAGAATAAGCCTTGTACTTGTGTATGGGAAAGATGTTTTGAATTTGTGGAATATTCTGTGTATAATGTAGAAAGTCTTGAGTAAAAAGAGTTGGATCATACTCAAAATTTGCATCAGTCATATTTTGCATTGTAGCCCTCTGCACCCACCAAAGGTGTTGGGCTCAAGCATTAGGGATACTAGCTTTAATTGTAACTTAAAGAGTATGTATAGGGAGAAACTAGATCTATTTGTATTCCTTGGGAAAGAGGATGTTCATTCAAAATGTCCATTTGAACAGCAGTGAGAATTTTCTCAGTGTGAGTAAAATGCTCCTCTGCAGTTGAGCATAAGTGTGATCAGTAATCTATAGGGGATGTCGGTCCCTCATTGTAAACTATGCATGTGTAGCCTGAAGTGCTAGGCTATCCCTAAATACTAGGATCATATTACTATTCCATGTATGTTAAGTACTTTGCCGATGACCTGTCCGTTTGCGATCATGTAAGATAGCTTTGTATGATTTTGTCCAGTTCTTTTCAGACAAAACAGTGCAATTAATTCATACAAGGGCCGTAATAACTATTTAGTATAATGTGGCAAGTATGCTCTGACACAGTTCAGAAACAACATCAGGGTTTGCAATGTTCTGAATATGTTTTCAGATTGTAAAGTAGCACATGCCTGTTGAAAGTTGCTTGTCAATCCCTAGTCCTCCCTGAATAATTCATATCCTAGGAATATCACATTAGGATAAGCAATTTTAGAATTCTTCAATTGTTTTTTTTATCCATTCACAATCAAAGAGTGTTAATATTCTGTCCACCCTATCTAAGTGTTATATATGGTTGTTATCAGCGATAGTAGATGTTGTCAATGTTATTCTTACAGCAGAGAGACTGGGTCTATTCTTATTGCCAAGGAGCAATCTTGTATATATGTACTACACTTCACTGAAAGAGAAAGTGGTAGGATACTGCAATTCAGGCAATATGTTTTGACTAAAGAACCCTTTTCAATATATAATGTTGTGGTGTATTTTGTTTAACTAAATTTGCTATCAGTCCAGTACTGTATGTGTTTTTCACTACATGTACTGGTGTGTGCATTTACATTTCTATCATTTAAAACTATTCTATATGAATTGCCTGACTCCAACACTGAACTATCACACTTTGATATTCTAATTGATACAACATGGTTGTTATATTGTGCTTAGCTTCTGGGTACTGAGCCTGAACTTAAGGCTCACTGGGTAAGGGAATGACATGTCGAACAGATTGTTGGTCTCACTCTGCCTGGTTCTCATACAAAGCTGATGTTTGCTTTAAAGTACTCTAACATGCATATTATTCCTAGAGATCGTCAGGTACCAATGCGAAAAATGGTTGCACTATTACCTTCTGACCTCCAAGTGCATCATAAATAATAGAGGCCAATCATCCTCTGTAAGTATGATTATGGAAGCGTCTGACAAATATGAACAGTATACAACTTTAATTTTGTGCAACATATCCCCTTGAATCTGTATTTCGTCATTAAAAAACCTATCTGGAAAGTATACTTGTCCATCTGTTGTTCTTTATTTGGAATCACCACCGATGCTCTTTGAGAGTCTGGTGAGCTGTAGTTACCTCCGCTGTGCTGTCCAGAAACACTACTGGCAAAGTCCTGTTCCACAAAAGTATTTGCCGTTTCTGATGCATGTTTCTTTGTCATTATTTCATCTAATTTCTTCTTCTTAAAATGAGCTTTTGAGTTCAAACCTTTCTCTTCTTTTTTCTCCCTCTTCATCATGTGCCAATTTTCACGTTTTCGCCGGACATATTTGCTCTTTCCACAATATTCAAGGTATCTAGTAATTTCTGTCCTCTGTCCTCAGAGTCCTACAAAAATGGGCAAAACAGATATAAGGAATATTGATATTGATCTAGCTGTTTAATGTTTTTCAAGGCTCCTCAAATTATATCCCTACCTATGTGTGTGGCACTATAAGTGCTGCAGGGCCACAAGTAGCATTTAATCTACAAATCCTGGATATATAGTATTCTACTCAACAAGGACCTTATACATAAATTAAATATGGCAATCAGGTGTGAGACTCTTTTACCATGTTGCTGGGAGAGAGCACTTTGTAACTGGTTAGCAGTGATAAAGTGCAGAGAGTTCTAAAAACCAACCGAAGTGTATTCAGCAAAATAGGAGAGCTGAAGGCAAATGATTGCGGTGACCCTGAAGCGAGAGCCAATGCCAGCAGTAAGTGCTAAGGTAGGCCCTAGGCAGCCCCACAGGACAGGGTGCATTATAATTAAAAGGTTGGATGTCTTCTTTCAAGTTTTAAATGTCCTATTAGTGGAAAACTCCTGCATTCATTTTTCACAACAGTGAGGCCTACCTCTCCAAAAGGATAACGTGGTTGCCTTATTACATTTAATAAGTGCTATCCTTTTATTGGGAACAGGTATACCTTTCATGTTTGGTGTCTGAGAAAGTGTGATTAAAAATCTTCTTTAATGGTAAAGTCATGTTTTAAATTACAATTTTGAAAATGCCTGGATGGGCGATCAACTGACTGAATGGGGGAGAGCACAGCACAGTTCCACTTGAGAACTGAATAGGCTGTGCTCTGTCTTCAAATGGAGGACTTGTCCCCCCCCCTGTAATATTGCTGCAGCCAGCTTGGAGCCAGGCCAGAAGATTCAGGAGACGTCAAGCACTTCAAAAGGAATTCTTTGGAAACGTTTCCTACTTCAAAGGAGGCACCAGGTTTAAAATGTGAACTTAAGATCCACTCTTCAGGTTACTTTCTGGACCTGCAGGAGGACTCTTAGAAGGCTGCCTGCTGCCGTGCCCTGCTGTGTACTCAACATGATTGCTTTGCTCCACTTCAAAGGATTGATTTCCTGCCTGGAACCTGCCTTGAACCATCAGAGGCCTGCCCCGTTGCTTGAACCATGTTTTATCACTTCAGCCGAGGACTGCCAGACAGATGCCAAAGACTAGTTGACTGGTCACCGGAACAGAGCCTAAGCGGACCCAGCCTGAGTGAGTCCTAAGCTCCAAGTGGTGTCCCTCCAGTCATGGACGCTTGGGGGTAGTGCTAAATGTGCCCACATAGCCAAAACCTCAAATTTGGGACATAGAAAACTGCTCTGAGAACCGACAACAGACAGGGACTAACCTGCTCGTCTATCTGCCCAAGCTGCATCGCCGGCCAACCTGACTTCTCAGCAGCTCCAACTATGTTCTTCTTTGAAGTAGAAAATACTGTTTGGCAGTCTTTTGGCAAAGATGGATCTGATCGCCAGAAACTCTCATTCACTACATTCTTTGGCTTCATCCTGCTGGAGATTTTCAACTTCTAAAAAGGAGTCAGAATGTAGAAAGCTTTACTGCAACTTCGTCCAGCGGCTCCCCAACTATGACGCCACCTCCTCGGATACCGCCTACAGCTTTGCCCCTGAATTTTCAAAATCTTTTCTTCAAAATGTATTCTAAGTCCGCAGGTAAATGTAGACTGCAACCAATCCACTTCTTGTACATGACCAATTTGGGTCAGCCATACTTTTTGACTTTCCCCTGTTCTCATGAATAGCTGTTTGTGGTTGGCTCTTTGACCTTTTACACACTAGCTTTTCCCTTAAACTATAAAAATTCATAACTCAGGTTCTAATGATTGCATCTTTGTCATTTTGGCGTCAAATAATTTATTGAAATTTACTCTAATTTTCTAAAATGATGTAAGATTTTTCTCGTGTTTTCACTTTAAGGCATTTTGTGTGTTGCATAAATACTTCACACATTCTTTCTAAGTTAAGCCTGACTGCTTTTGTGCCAAGTACCAGAGGGTTAAGCATAGGTTAATTTATTGACATTTGTGGTTTCCCTGACAGGGATTGTGGCTGCTGCTTGAGTTGGTTTAAATAACCCCTTCAACCAACTACCCAATTTCTCCCATCCCTGAATCTGTAACCTTTAGACAAGCTAATTCCCTACAGGACTATTTAGTCTATAGTCAGTGGTGCATAGGCCACAGGATAAGTGGCCTTCCAACTTCAAAAGGTTTAGAAAATTAGGCAAATATAAAGCCAGTAGATAATCAATTACAAGATCTACTCCCCCTTCCTTAAGGCAGCAAGAAACTGTTTAGGTAGGTCATCACCTGCAGCGCTGATTATTGTATACTTCTATTGGAATATCCATGCCATCTGAGATACGTGGGGCCTTCTGTATTTTCAATCAGTAAAAGTATTTTGGTACAACTGAGAGATATCAGACATAATTACTAAAGTTATCCTTTCACTAGACATTTTTAACATCAGCTTGATATGGATACCAACTTTTAGAACTGACAGGATACCGCCCAACCCAACAGGAGGTGACCGGAAAAAAAAACTAAGAAGATTCAGTTGAAGTGTCTCATAGAGTTTTACACAAAACATCCCAATGAACTTAATAAAAATGCAGAACTGTACTCACGCATCAGAGAAGCTTTTCCACCCCAAATATTATTTGCCACTTTAATGACACTCTTGCGCAGTGAAAGGGAAGGGATATGTGGTTCTATGAGCATCACAGAACTCGGTAGGCTTGCTTCATTCTAGAATAGAGAACAACTAAATGGGTCTAGGTTATCTTGAACACTAGCAGTGGAACAGAATATATTTGGTAACATATTCTGCATGAGGTACACATAGCACACTAGTGGTGTAGAGTTGGTATTGGTAGTTGCCCATGGGGGCATGACATGACAGATTTATGAAAATTAATTACATGCATATTTGCCAATTGGGGCATGCCTTGATACAAGTATGTGATATTGTTAGAAGCTGGCTTGGTATATGATGGACACTTATGTAAGTGGACACCTTGCACCAGTCCAGACAACCCTTATGGTGATTTAAGAAATCTCTCTAAGTGGTAGCTGTGGAAAGCATCCTTCAGGCTTAGTCCAGAAGGAGTGTAAACCAGCTTGTTTTACCAGAATGCAATCTTATAGTATAGATTAAGTGAAAAATAACCACACAAGGTATTTATAAAAATATGTATTTATTATAGAATACTCTCTAATACATACTAATATCTCCTATCACAGTAAATAGCACGAAATACACAGTGGGCCTCAGGGTGGGACCAAGTCATATACTAAGAAAGTGGTATAAGAACCACGACTCAGATCAAGGCAGTGTTGAGCGGATGTAGAAGTGCTGGGGACCCAAGGAACCACCAAGGGTGAGTAAGTTGAAATCCCACAGAGAGCGTGTACAGTGTGAGTACACGACCCCGTGCTCCGCACAAGTCTACGTGTAAGTTATGGTTAGATTTTTAAAGATTAAGGACCCTTACGGTGGACCCTGAAGAAATCCTGTGGAAGACAGAAGGTGGGAGAGCCACCCCCCCCATGGATACCCTAGTACCCCCGTTACCTATACCACAGGAGCCAGGTACATACGTGTGAAGTGGTGTCGGAAACCGCCGTTGTTTCCAATGAAGGACTTAATGAAAGGGCCGCTGCTGGAAGAGGAGAAAGTGTTCGGTGGAATCCAAAGGGGGATTCTAGATGAAAGGTACCTGCAAGCAGAGGTGATAGAGTCGATCTCACTCAGGAGTGACCAGGAGACTTGGAAGACGAATACCCTCCGATGTCGGGTGTTGCAGGAGAGTTGATGAGGACCTTGACTCTGCAGCTGTGAGGGCCAAGCGATGCTGAGGAAGACCAGGAGCCATGCATGAGCTGTTCCCACAAAGGATGTTGAGTGCTGAGTGGTCAGTGTTCGGTGGGAGCACCAACAAGCCTTGGCAGATGCAACCAAAGCAGGAGCTGAAGAAGGAGCAACGCCAGGACCAGCAGGGTCCAGGGGACTCACCACAAGCAGGGGACTCAGGGCAGGACCCAAGCAATCAGGCAAACCCAAGAGAAGCAAAGGTGACCCTCAAATGGACCCACAGGCAAGAGGAACTGGAGTCGCGAAAGGACCTCAAACAACTCACCCAATGATGCAGGCCACAATACACAAAGATCTTCTTGAAGAGATGTCAACAAGCCTTTGCAACTGCAAGTTGACACAGTGCACAGGGGTCCAGTCATTGCAACCCCCCACGGGTGATGCTAGCCTCAAACTTTGGTGAGAGGGTAGAGCAGGCCTAGGGAGCTGTTGAAAACCACCACCTGTGTTGCAGAGCCGTTCAAAGTCCAGAGGAGCACAGGATCAGCAGATCGGTCGACTCAGTTGTGGTATTTTAAAGACACCAGCTGTGCAAGGACCTTTGATAGCAGAATGCTGAATACTGATCTAGTCATGAAGGAATTATATCCACGGGGTTACAGCTCCAGGACAATGTCCCTGATGCTCAAGGTGTGACTGGTAGCAGGACTATTTATGCTCATATTTAACTCTTGCTCTGTTTGTATCTTGTTCATCATTCTTGGTTGTTATCGTGGTTTGCTTTATGACGTTTTTTCTTTATAGTTTTACTTCCTCATTGCAGGTAAATACAACCCTTGGGTACCTATTCAGAGATCATTATTTTCAGCCTTTTATTTTTGATTTTATACTGTTTATTCAAAATGCAGAATGTTAGGGCCAGATGTATGATCAGTTTTTGCATGCGCAAACCGGTTTGCGACCTTTTTGCGCATGCAAAAACATGCGTGGCCAATGTGCTAACACTATTTTGCGACTCGCAAAATATTGCGACTCGCAAAATAGTGTTTTGCGACTCGCTATTAGGAAGGGGCGATCCCTTCCTAATAGCAACTCACAAGCCATGTATAAATATTTTGCGACCGCAATTGCACCCTCTTCAAGAGGGTGTTAATGGAGGCACAAATGGGAAGGGGACCCCTTCCCCTTTGTGACTGGCCCTAAAAATATATTTTAACGGCAGGCAGTGGTCCCAGGGACCACTACCTGTCCTTAAAAAATGAAACGAAAACTTGTCATTTTATTTTTAAATGCATCCTATTTTCATTTAAGAAAAACGGACTACATTTTTTTTTTAAACTGCTTTAATGAAAAGCAGTCCCAGACATGGAGGTCTGCTGGGAGGGCCAGCCATTCCCAATGAGATCGCTAATTGACAGTGGCTCATTAATATTCATGAGCCTCGCATTTTGCGACCCCATTGGGAAATCGCCAACAGTGTCTCTGACACTGTTGTACATTGACTTTTGTGACTTGCAAATTGCGACTCCCAATTTTTTACAATTTTTCGAGTCGCAAAAGCCAATGGTCGAACATCTAGCTCTTAGCTCTCTATGGTTTTCTTTATAAAACAAACCCACAGGAACCTCCATTAAAATGGGAGTAAACGAGAAAAGGTATTTTTGCATTCTGCACAGGTTTCTGGTGCTTTACTGAGTGCAGTAGGAAACTGTTCCTGAAAGATACCATTTTAATAAGCATATGCTAAACTCTGGGAAGATAGTGGAGGAATTGATCAAGGCATTAAGGAAGGTGGCATCCACTTGCAACTTTGGTATACGTACTGAAAAAAATCTGAGGGGCCAATTCATATTCAGATGTAGCATAGAGAAAGCAAATTAAACGTTTCCGCAAAATAATATCACTACTTTACCAGAAATTGTCACTGTTGGCAAGTTGCCAAGCCTTGTGACCATAGTCAAGCCTGTGTGGAAGGAATAAAGTAAGATAGGTATTTCAATAACAAGCCTCAAGAAGACAGGAAACAAGTTGTCATTTCTAACAAATTGAAAAGAGCAGGCTTTTCAATAGAAGTTAGGTAAATAACAGGGCAAGGACACTAAGAGATTTCAGGGTAACTGTTTTAGATGAGAAAAATATGGTCTCATGACAAAACAACAAACAATGTTTGGGCTGAAAATCTATTTGTAAATCTTGTGGACAAAAGGTCACTTCACAAAATGTTGAAGGAGTGGCAATCTAAAAAGGAAAGTCAAAGAGGTAAAGTATGCAGAAAAGAGATGGATTGTTGAAGAAATTGTATTGCAAGTTATTGATTTTAGTATGAACGGTCCGTTTGAGGAGTTTTAGATTGAAAATGTTTTAAAATACATGTTGTTTGACTCTGCAGCTAAATATTACATTATTACTCAAGGACGTTTTTGAAAATGAATTAAGAGGCAAAGTATCGTTGCATGAATCTGACATTCATCCCAAAGCGAAGGGAGGTGCACCTCTCAAGCTGTTGGGCTATTTTTTCAGAGTGCATTCATTTTAAAGGAACATATAGCATAGGCAAGATTTATGTCTCAGTGAAAGTTGATTCACTAATTAGTAAGTTTCATCAAAAGGATCTCATGATTTATTTGGATCCTAATTAAATCCCAGCAGTCAGACTAAAACAAAAGGAGAATGTTGGTCAAGTGGAGACGGGACGACCACAATAAGAGAAGAAATTATTTTCAGGAGACTTTCAGAATGTGCTTAGGTGCCTTTAAGCGTATATTCTTAAAATTCAGGTGAAACATGTCAGGATCCAAAAGTAAGCAAGGTCAGAAGTGTACCTAATATGCTTAAGGATAAAATGAATGATGAGTCCCAAAAATTGAATAATAATGGGATAATTAAGGAGGTAGAGGCAACTGAGTGGCTTGCTCCTGTACACTAGGCCAATGTCGAGGCTAAGTCGTGTTTCGACTTGCATGAAATTAATAAATGTGTAGTGGATCATTATCCATTCCCAACTGTAACAAAACTGTTATCAATGTTTAATGGTGCAACATAAGTTTTGTCACTAGATTTGAAGTATCATCAGGTGAAATTAAATTGTGACTGTCAGAATTTAACAGCTTTTGTGACACCATTTGGAAATTTTACATTTCAAAGAATGCTTTTTGGTCTACTTTTAGCTGTGTCTGCATTCCAGAGAGTTATGGAAAATGTGTTGATGGGTGTGCAGGGTGTGAACATACTTCAGGATGACATTTTGGTGCTCTGGAGTAATTTGTGTGACCATGATCAGCTAGTTTGCGATGTACTTTTGAGATTAAAGGAAAGTGGATTAACTATAAAAGGCAAGGAATGTAAATTCAATTTGACAGAGATTGAATATTCGAGTCATAATATAACATCTGCAGGTATTGAGCTTAGACAAGAGCTGTGTTTCAGTGGGATGGTGAGTGTGAGAGAGAATTCAATGTGTTGAAGTTGTGTTTGGATAAGGCCCCCTGTTTGCAAAGTTTTGAACCAAACGATGACATGGTAATTATGACAGATGTTAGTTCAAAGGGTTTGGGAGCTGTTTTGCTGAAAAGTGCTGATGGAGTTGAGCATTCTGTTTTATTTATTTCAAGAGGTGCAGATCTAAACTATTCATTGTTTCAAAAGGAGGCTTTAGCTGGTTTCAGGGTCATAAGTAAGTTAAACTGGGTGGTAAATTTTGGAACCAAACAGACCATAAGCCTCTGAAAGAAGTATTTGAAAAGGAAGGGATCGATGCCATTTCTCGAAGAACTAGAAAATGGGTGGTGTCTCTTTTTCAGTTTGAGATGACATGTGTACCAGAGGTGAAGAAGTACCAGGCAGACTGCTGTAAACGTCTTAAAGTTAAGAAGTTTTATGCAGATGACAAGGAAAAGACTGAGGAAGACTATTTTGATGTTTGTTTATTCAGAGAAGTATTTTATAGGAAGAAACGTGGTTGAAGGAAACTGGCAATGATTCAGTGCTGCAGGAGGTTTTCATGTGTATGAAGGTTGGTAGTAAGTATGTGGCCAAGCATCAAGAGCACTTAAAAGGTTTTTTGCCAGTTAGAGATGAACCTTTGCAGCAAAGTGTTTTGTTGTTACGTGCTACAAGATTGATGTTGTTTGTTAATTTGAGAGCAAATTTAATTGACTTTGCTCACGAAAGTCACCTGGTTGCTTTAAAGACTAAAGGTGTGTATAGTGGTGGCTAGGGATAGATCTCCAAGTTGAAAGATTAGTCAGAGAATGTGTGGAATCTACAAATAGCAACAAACTAATCGCATAATTTAGAGTGCAGCCCATGAGGAAATTACCTAAGGAGCCTTGGGTTGATGTAGATCTGGATTTCTTAGGACCCATTCGGATTTCTAGTGTAGATAAGTATGTCAAAGATATGTACTCTCAGTAGCCTAAAGTTGCCATTACCAATATCATTCTAACTGCTAATGTTGTACTGCTACTTTCTAGAGAAATGGAGGGGTTTCTTTTTGACAGAAGTATTGCACATAAGAGAACAATTCTATGCCACCCTAAAATGATGGCATGGTGGAAGCTTTTCTAAAGTGTTGAAAGAAACAATTAAGAGAGCTGAAAAAAACACACACATTACCATAGAACTTCCCGCCACTGGACAGAACTACTTAAAAATCAATTTGTGTTGGGTTGGCTGTAAGCCTATTGCCTTTGAGAAAGAAAGAAAGAAAGAAAGAAAGAAAGAAAGAAAGAAAGAAAGAAAGAAAGAAAGAAAGAAAGAAAGAAAGAAAGAAAGAAAGAAAGAAAAGGAAATAAGGATTAAAGTAGGCAAGAGAAATAAGAATTAAAGAATGCAAGAGAAATAAAGAAAGAAGGAAACTAGAAAAATGAAGAGAATAGGAAAGAGAAAGCCAGAAAAAAAGCAAGAGCAAAGAAAAAGAAGGAACACAGTAATGAAAGCGGGCAAGAATGAAAGAAGGCAAGAAAGAAAGAAGCCAAGAAAGAAAGAACAAAAAGAAAGAAGGCAAAAGAAAGAGAGAGGGAAATAAAGAGAAGGGAAAGAGAAAGAGAAGGAGAGAGAAAAGGAAGGAGAGAAAGAAAGAAAAATAAAGAATAAAAAAAACTAAAATGAAAGAAGGCATTAATGAAAGCAGAAAAGAGAAAGAAGGAAAGAAAGAAAGAAGTAAAGAATGAAGGAAAGGAAGAAAGAAGGAAGGAAAGTAATTAGGAAATAAAGAAGGAACAAAATAAAGAAGGAGAAAAAGAAAAAAGTAAAAAGAGAATAACTTAATATAGAACAGTTTCAAATTTATACAATATGGTGTGCTGTGAAAAAACAACAATTAAAAAAAAACACTCCAGAAGGAATTTACAACAGCATTGGAAGGAAAAAGATGGAATGTGCTCTGTTTTCACTTGAGAGGCATTCTGCTATGACATCAGGCTCTAAACACAAAGGCAACGCTAAAGTAATTATAAAATAAAACCAAAACACTGGCACTAAAGGGAACTAGCTTGTGTGTGGATGTGCTGTGCTCCTTATGAGAGAACAAAATGCAGTCAATTAAAGTGAAGTTAACTAGTGGCTTATGTAATGTGAACCACCGCCACATGCCATATGCTGTAGTAGACAGAAGCAATATGTGAATGATACAACAGACCAATGGATGAGGAGGACTGACCCCATTTTGAGGAAGAGGAAAGCTAAAACCTTGATATGTCTATCATGGGTAAACACAAACATAGTGAATAGAATCAGTATTGAGAATTGAAAGAATGGAAGAAGAGACATTGAAAAGAAAAGATGAAAGAGAGAAGAGAAAAATGTGATGCTTGCCAGGCAAACAAGAAGATTCTGATGAAGGTGGGTGACATAGTAAAAGTCAAAAACCCATTAAAATATAATGTGCAATCTAACTTGTTGTCTCTGATGAAGGTTATAAAGATTTTTAAGAATGCTGTAGAAACAGAGGATCAGAGTGTAGGAAAATCACCCTTTTTCCCCTGATCACACCCATTTTATAACTGACACTGGTGGTTACTGACTCTAAAGGTGCCCTAGGCTCTGCTAACCAGACCCGGGCCAGTGCTTTGATATTAAAAGGTATATGGTCATTGGTGCAATTACAATCGGTTAGACCAACCTCCCTGTAATTCCATAGCATATGGTTGGGCATGTAGGTTTAGAAACCCCAGTTGACTTAATGCATTTATGTGTGCACTGCTGAGGTGTCTGTTGTCATTTTAAAGCCAGCCCTGTCTTGTGGGCTGGCTTTAAAATAAATCTGTGTCCAAATTCGACTTTGTGATTAAAAGTACTTCAAAAGTCAAAAACCACCTTATATTTACGGTGCAGGGGAAGAATATTGAGTAAAAAATGTCACATTGCATAAATATTGTGATAAAAATATTGTGGGTCAGGAATATTGACAGAAAAAGTCTCGTGGTCAAGAATACCGATTTTAGGTAGGTAATATCGATTTAAAAAATATCAAAGTGTTAAATATCGTTTGCAAAAATATAGGGGGCCATTATGATGTCGGGCGGATCACCACTGCCCGACCGGTGGTGGCGATCCGCCCGACATCTTTCCCCGCCCGCATGCTATTTAACCCCACCCTATTACAAAGGCGGGGGGCATAGTGTCGGACGGAAAGACCGTCTGCTGGTTTTACGCAGGCAGGCAATCATTACGATTGCCTGCCGTGCGGTCCTGGGCCATAATATGGTGGCGGTGCCTAGCAGGCACCACCCGGCATATTATGATGTTTGTGGATTTTGGCCTGGGGCCCGTTGCAGGCCCCCGTGGTGCTGGGGGGGTGGGGGGCACTTGGGGGTACCATAGACATGCACAAGGTGCATATTTGACATTGTGGCAGGTGCTGCACAAAGCACCACCCTCCACAATGTTAAATATGCTGGATGTGACCGCCTGGGTGGCGATCGCCTCCTAATGGGCACGGCGGGACCGCTGCACCTCTAGCGGTCGGTCCTGTTTACCGTCGGACTTTGTCCACCCGCCATCGTAATGGTCCCCATAGTTGTTAAAAATATAGATTTTTTATTAATGTTATGTATTTTAATATATATTTTATATGTGTGTGCTGTATGTTTTTTATATAAGAATTTTTGTATTTTTATTATATGTGTTCACATTTTAGTAGTTATTCATTTTTTTTATTTCTATTTTGCGTTTTTAGTTCCATAGTGGGTTGGGGGTTTATAAGGGAATACGGTGGGAAGTAATTTAATTATATAACATTTATTGATTATTTATAGTTGTTATAAAAATTTAATTCTTTGAAATTTGTGTTTTTTAGTTCTGCAGCGGGTAGTGTGTTTAATGGGGAATAGGGTGGGAAGTAATTTAATTATATACCATTTATTGAATAATTTGTATTTACTAATCTTTGTTTATTTGTGATGTTATAGTGTTAAATGTGTAAATCAGTTTATTAATAATTATTTAATAATTAGTTGATAATTAATTTAAATTAATTATTTAGCATTTAATTATGGTAATTGTGTAATTCATTTTAGGTGTGTGTTGTGGTGTTTATAGGTATAATTGGTGGGAAGGGTGGAAAGTAATTTATTTTTTATTGATTAATTATTAATTATTTGTTAAATAATTTAAATGAATTAATTTTGGTAATTGTGTAATAAATTTTAGGTGTGTGTTGTGGTGTTTATAGGTGTAAATGGTGGGAAGGGTGGGAAGTAATTTATTTTTTATTGGTGAATTATTAATTAGTTGTTAATTAATAGGTGTGTGTTGTGGATATTATAGCATTAAAGAATGTGTTCTCAATGATTGTTTTTTATCTTTTTTTATTAATAATATTTTTTAAATTAATTATGGAAATAAATTTAAATAAACATGTTGATATCTGATTTTTATTGTGGTGTTATAGGGTAGGAAATAAATAAATATATTTATGTTTTAAATAATTTTTTTGTTAATATTTGATCCTTTTAAATATATATTGTTTATAAATATATTTATTAATTTATGTTATATAATATTTGTACCTTTTTGTTATATGTAATTAACATTATAATATGTGTTCTTTTTATATGTTTAATGTATTTAATTGTACATTTAAAAATATTGTTCATTTATTTTTAAGATTATATAATTTTTTCAATTGTTTAAATCTTATTACTAATTTTTGTTTCTCTGCTATCCAACACTTTCCCTACTGTTGCACTCATTGGAGTGGGAATAGTAATTTTTACCCCTCCGCTATCCAAAACCTTCCCTACTGTTGCACTCATTGGAGTGGGAATAGTCATTTTTACCCCTTTGCTATCCAGCACTTTCCCTACTGTTGCACTCATTGGAGTGGGAATAGTTATTTTTACCCCTGCTTGATCCAGCACTTTCCATACTGTTACACTCACTGGAGTGGGATTAATAATTTCAACACTCTGCTACCCAGCACTTTCCCTAATGTTGCACTAATTGGAGTGTGAATAGTAATTTTTTTTACCCTTCCGCTACCCAGCACTTTCCTTATCGTTGCACTCCCTGGTGTGGAAATAGTAAGTTTTACCCCTCCGCTATCCAACACTTTCCCAACTGTTACACTCACTGGAGTGGGAATAGTATTTTTTACCCCTCCACTATCCAATACTTTCCCTACTGTTGCACTCACTGGAGTGGGAATAGTATTTTTTACCCCTCATCTATCCATCACTTTCCCTACTGTTGAACTCTTTGTTGTGGGAATATTAATTTGTACCCCTTCTCTATCCAGCACTTTCCCTACTGTTGCAATCACTGGAGTGGGAATAGTAATTCTTTTTACCCTTCCACTCTCCAGAACTTTCCCTACTGTTGCACTCTTTGTAGTGGGAATAGTAATTTTTACCCCTTCTCTATCCAGCACTTTCCCTATTGTTGCACTCACTGGAGTGGGAATAGTCATTGTTGCCCCTCTGCTATCCAGCACTTTCCCTTTTGTTGTATTCACTAGAGTGGGAATAGTAATTTTTACCATTCCGCTATCCATCATTTTCCCTACTGTTGCACTCACTGGAGTTTGAATAGTAAATTTTATTCTTCCACTATCCAACATTTACTCCAATGCTTTCCCAACTGTTACACTCACTGGAGTGGAAATAGTATTTTTTACCCCTCCACTATCCAATACATTCCCTACTGTTGCACTCACTGGAGTGGGAATAGTATTTTTTACCCCTCCGCTATCCAGCACTTTTCCTACTGTTGCACTCTTTGTAATGGGAATAGTAATTTTTACCCCTTCTCTATCCAGCACTTTCCCTACTGTTGCAATCACTGGAGTGGGAATAGTAGTAATTTTTACCCCTCCACTTTCTAAAAATGTACCTACTGTTGCACTCACTGGAGTGAGAATAGTAATTGTTGCCCCTCTGCTAGCCAGCACTTTCCCTACTGTTGCATTCACTAGAGTCGGAATAGTAATTTTTACCCCTCCGCTATCCATAATTTTCCCTACTGTTGCACTCACTGGAGTTTGAATAGTAAATTTAATTCTTCCACAATCCAACATTTACTCTACTTTTGCACTCACTGGAGTGGTAATAGTAAATTTTATTCCTCCCCTATCCAACACATTCCCTTCTGTTGCACTCTTTAGAGTGGGAATAGTAGCTTTTAACCCTCCGCTAAACAACACTTTCCCTACTGTTGCACTCATTGCAGTTGGAATACTAAATTTTATTATTTTCCTATCCAACATTTTCTCTACTGTTGTATTTATTGAATTGCGAAATAGTCATTTTTATTTTGTTTTAATAGTTTCATATTTCAATTAATTATTGAATAATTTTTATTTTAAATTATTGATATATGTATATATTTTATTTTTATATACTTTAAAAGTTTAAAAATTAAATAAAAATAATAGCTAATAAATTATTTTAAAGTAAATATATGTATATGTCTAAATTATTATGTTTGTGTTTTTATATATTTTTAATTAAGTTCATTTTTTATATTTAGTTAAAATGTACATAGTTGGGCCGATTCCGAATCCGGCCGCAAAAGGAACCGACCGACACGGACCCGGACCGAATACCGACCGACACGGACCAGCGCCGTACGACCCGTGCAGTACGATGCAACACAAGTGAATTACAACCGACACGTACGGAATACAAGCCGTACGACCGAGCCAGAGGGAAAATAGTGATCCGGACGGAAAACCGACGTGATTTTCACCGACCGACACGAACCCGGAATGAACCCGACCGACCCGTACCCGCGATGTATGATTAGCGCAGTACGATGCAATGCGTGTAAAACCAGACCGACTCGCACGGAGACCACCCAGCACACAAGCAATAGAGACCGCCACGAACGACGCTTACCAAACACAGAAGACAGGCAGCGTGAACGAAGCGGAGAAGCCCGCACGAGACAACAGCAGCGTCCGTTTCCGTCACATCTCCTTCATTCCTACAAACCACAAAGGAAAAAATACCAAAAAAGGACCAAACAAGCAATGACTAAGCCAATAAATATATTTAAAAAAAAACATGGGACAAAGACACACCCACAACTCCAACTATATAAAGGACTACAATCACTACCATCATCCCTTGCAAACAGGAGACACAGCCAGCAGCAAACACCAGTACACAGCAACCGCAGACACACTCACAACTCACTCATCACACAACTCACACATCATCAGCACCTCATACAAAAGCACACACACATACACACAGCAAAACCAACACCAAACCAACATCACTTGCACCCTCACACACACATCCCCCACCACCACCACCCATCACCATGCCGCCAAAGAAGAATCCAAAGTTCACAGATAGTGAGTTAGAAGTGCTGGTAGACGAGATCATCAGAGTAGAGCCACATTTGTTTGGTACATTGGTTCAAAGGACCTCATCTCACAAAAAACCAAGAGGTGGGCGAGGACTGTGTACAAGGTGAACGCACAAGCACCAACGTTGTGCACATAGGACGATATCCAGAACCGGTGGTATGACGTGCGCAGGAGGGTCAAGAAACTCATCGAGAAAGATCACACCCTGAGTCAGCGCACCGGCGGTGGCCCTGCTGCCAAACCAGTCTACTTCAGGACCTGGGAGGAGAAGGTGCGGGACATCCTACCACCAGAGAGCATCCATGGCCTAACAGACATCCCAGAACCTGGTGAGTACACAAACAACATAACCAAGATTGTGTGGCAAGGGGACAGTGAAACCATGCACGGCAAGCAAAGCTACACTAACCGATAGATAATCAACCCAAGATGTGTATGCCAGTCACACAAACACAATACCTGCGATCTCATAGTGACTGGGGACTGTGTCATGACATGCACCAACCTACAAACAAATAGAGCAAGCCAGTGGCACTAAGCCAAATACACCCAGCCAGACAGTTTGCCACCACAAACACACCACCTCACAGTGCAGCTGACTGTCAGGAAGGAATAGTGGAGATGCAGGTGAACTGAGTGTAGACAAAAGCATGATGGGGCCTGTAGTCACAGATAATGCCCCCCCTCCTGATTGGCCCATCAAGACCCCTCTGAAACATGCCCACATCACAGGGAGTGGAAAATGACTGACAAGATGGCTGACACTGGCTCGTGCTGTGGGGAGCACAAGGCCCTGCTAGGGCTTGTGTGCAAATCAGAAGCAGGACACCACTGACTGACATCCTGAAAGACAACTTGCACGCCCTACAATGGAAGCACGTTTCATGATGGGAAAGAGGACTGACAGCCCTGACCATACTACTCAGCATGGGGAGACACCCCCCAAACACAAACTCCACACAACTCACCGGGTACAATGCATTGACACACACCTCATTGAAATATCAGCAAAAGATACCCCGTACTGGGTGCTGCTGTGTGAAGCACAGGGGCTCACTTGGGACTTGTAGCCAAACAAACACCAGGATTTCACAGTCAGCCATCTTGCCATTGATGTCACACCCCCTCACAGGGAAGCAGAGTCAAGAGGGAGGAAGCATGGGCATGCTGGGAAGGGGGGTGTAGTCAAGAGTATGATGGGACTCGCAGTCACAGACAACCTACACCCACCCACATGGCCCTGCAAGATCAACCTGAACCATACTCGCCACACAGGGAGTGGGAAGGGACTGACAAGATGTCTTACACTGGGCTCTGTTGTGGGGAGCACAAGGCCATGCTGGGACTGGTAGCCAAACAAACACCAGGATTTCACAGTCAGCCATCTTGCCAATGATGTCACACCCCCTCACAGGGAAGCAGAGTCAAGAGGGAGGAAGCATGGGCATGCTGGGAAGGGGGGTGTAGCCAAGAGTATGATGGGACTCGCAGTCACAGACAACCTACACCCACCCACATGGCCCTGCAAGATCAACCTGAACCGTACTCGCCCCACAGGGAGTGGGAAGGGACTGACAAGATGTCTGACACTGGGCTCTGTTGTGGGGAGCACAAAGCCATGCTGGGACTGGTAGCCAAACAAACACCAGGATTTCACAGTCAGCCATCTTGCCATTGATGTCACACCCCCTCACAGGGAAGCAGAGTCAAGAGGGAGGAAGCATGGGCATGCTGGGAAGGGGGTGTATCCAAGAGTATGATGGGACTCGCAGTCACAGACAACCTACACCCACCCACATGGCCCTGCAAGATCAACCTGAACCATACTCGCCCCACAGGGAGTGGGAAGGGACTGACAAGATGTCTGACACTGGGCTCTGTTGTGGGGAGCACAAGGCCATGCTAGCAAATGGCCAACAACAAGATCAAACTCTGTCTGTGACAAGCTGGGAAAAAGCAGTGTACAGGCAGGCATCTGTTTGAAAAGTAGAAAATGTCATGTTTGTGAACCAACGATGCATGTAGAAACATAAATCACATTGTGTGTCTCTTCCAAACACAGGTCGTGCTGGGCACCCAGCGCCAAATGACGAGGATACCCAGTCCCAGACTCTGGTGGACACTGAGCTCTCTGGTCTGACTCTCTTACTGTCCTCTTCGGATGACGACGACCAACCTGGCCCCTCCGGTGTGAGCCATCATGCAGCACCAGCAGCAGCAACATCTGCCCCCCCTGTACCCATGCCTCCAGCATCTGGACACTGACAGGGCACCCCCGCCAACACGGACAGACCAAGGACAATCAACACCCACAGCACAGGGACACAGGACCCCCAGGAAGCTACAGCCAACACCACCAGCAACACCACCCAAGGGGTCTCAGTGTCACCTGTGAGTACCGCCGCTGGTCCTGCCTGTGTGGAGAGGGGTGCTGGGAGGGGTGGGGGGCACAGGGCACGCCTTGCAGAGGGGTCTGGACTTCATGATGACCCCCAACTGGCACGCATCTTAGATGCGTACCAGGATAGCACCGGAGGATTTGTCCAGGTAGTGGGGATCCTCAAGGAAATGCAACAGGAGCAGGTCGCCCACCATGCCTGCATGGAGGCAAAGTGGGATGCCCTTACTGCGGTGCATCGGGACATACTACAATGCCTCCGCCAGATCAACACCAACCTGTCCACACCCCCCTGTGTGCCCACAACATCTGTCGCAACACCATCTGCCAGAGCCACAGGGAGGGAGGAGGACTCTGGCGGAGAGTCCCCTCCACCACAGAGGCCTGCACATGATGATCCCCCCCCCCCGGAAGAAGAGGGGTCGTCCGAAGAAGGACATGAGAGAGGCAGATGTCCCAGCACATCCCCTAGGGCCTCCAAACCTGTTATGGACAATGTTCTTTGTGGGCAACCCGTTCACCTTGTCCAATCGCACACAACTCGCCCACATTACATGGAGGGTTCTTGTTGGGCCAATGTAGCAGACGACTATGGACTTTACTCTGGACATTTCATCTACCAGCACTTCCAACTCCAATGTGAACTTTGGATTCCCAAACCACTGTACAGCATCCACCATCCTGTGCACTTCACTCACACATGTTTGTAAATAAACTCTCCAGTACACCATACTTGCCTCTGTTGTGATTCCAACTTGTCATGTTCAGGGCGAAGTCGATCTGCTACACAACACAGTGCATGCCAAATACTGCAACAATGTGACCAACGTAAGGTGAGTCATGGGGATGTGACACATGTGAGGGAGACACACCACTATGGCAACACAAAACATACTCACCATGGCCATGTTACTCATCGCCCACAATGATGTTGACGTGAAACACATTGGCATGCACAGACACAACACCAAGCATAGTCAGTGGCAACAAGTCCACAGGTGAGGTAAGCAGATGTCACTCAAATGTGGGAAGACAGACAACACACATAACAAAGCGTAGCACAGGTTCATTACACATCAGCAACACGTTTATTCCACACTAGTTGCACAGTAATTCTAAGTAACAGTGGACACATGCTCACAATGTGTTGGAGAATGGAAGTCCAGGGATGTGTGGTACATCAGTTAATGGGAATTGTCAACTTCCACACTGGTGTTGGCTTCTGGGTGTTGGGGGTCAGTGTTGACCACACAACAGACAAAGGACCCTGGGAAGGACAGACAAGATACAGTCAAAAGCACAGACGAACAGGAGAGAAATACAATACACATGCACAAAACATGTTGCAAAACACCTACACAAACACTAGCTAGCAGTACTACCCTATTGTGGAGTACACACCACCTGAATGGACACATCACAGCATGCATCCAGTGAAGTGGCACACAGACACACTCAGACACCAACAGAGCTGGCTCAACACATTCCAGGCTACCTCCATACATTGACATAACAGCCCTGGAAACTCACATTCAGGTGAAGAAGTTGTTGATGAGGTGGGAGCGGACGTCACCATCATCTTCCTCATCACTGGCATCTTGGCCCAGGCCGGGATCCTCCATAGGTGCCGGACATTGGTCGTCGTCATCGTCATCCTGGATGAGAGGCACCTCCTTCCGCACGGCCATGTTGTGTAGCATGCAGCAGACCAGTATTATTTTGCACATCTTTGCAGGCTCATATGGGAGGGCCCCTCCGGTCTTGTCCAGGCAGCGAAAGCGGCTTTTACGGAGGCCGAATTTCTGCTCAATCACCCTGCTGGTCCGACCATGTGCCTCACTGTAGTGCAGCTCGGCTGGTGTCACAGGGTTCCTGAGGGGTGTCAGCAACCACGGCATGTTGGGGTATCCAAAATCACCTACACACACAAAAATGAACAAGTAGCTGAGTTTTGTAGGAGTGCGGAATACAACACTGACAAACACACACAATGAGAAACAGTCAGTACACACCGACAAGCCAGGCACGCTGAGCTGGCATCTGTGACATCAGCTTTGCAATGTGACTACTCCTCAAAATGTAGTCATCGTGCGCCGAACCAGGGAACCGTGCACACACATGTGTGATCAACATGTCAGCAAGACAGACCACCAGAGCATTGATCGATTGGTAGTGCTTCCTGTTCCGGTATGCCTGCTCATGTGCCTGTGGTGGTATCAGGGCAACATGTGTCCCATCAATGGATCCAATGACGTTTGGCACCCTCCCCAGTGTATAAAAGGCATCCTTAATTTCAGGGAGTTCATCTAGGCTCGGGAACTTGATATACAGGTCAAGGAATTGCAACATCCCCTCCAAGACATCACGTAGCACCCGACTAAACATCGTTTGCGACTTACCACCAGCAGTAGCCACAGTGTACTGGAAGGTACTGGTAGCAAGCAAGTGCAGGGCTGCCATCACCTTCACCTCTGGGGTCAGTGCTGTAGGGTATGTCCGGCCAGGTAGCAGATGTGGCGCCAACTGCTCCGCCAACTCCTCAATCAGTGGCCTGGTGAAGCAGTACCGTCTGATGCTGTCGCGTTCCTGCATGGTTGCAAGGTCTGGGAACGGCCGATGGACAGCTGGTGCCCTGCAGTACAGAGATGCACAATGGAAGATTGTCAGTACATCCACCCATGTGGCCATGACCACGATCACTATCACATGCTAGTTCATGACATTACACAATGTACTGAGGTGTGTGCTGTTGGTCTTGGAAACATATGTCACCTACAAGACCAATACCTCACATCTCAATTCCACATGTCCACATGAGTGCCATGTAGTGCAATGGGCTAATCATCTGGCTGTGTTACCCAACCTATGTGCTGCTGCAACGTTCAAAATACCCACCCCAGTGACAAATGAGGGCTCATGTCTCCCAGGCATCACAGATCTTTGCCATGCAGAAACCCAGGCTCCCTGTATTGCCACATCAACACAGCAATGAACATGGCGTAGCACGTACACACCACAAGGCAAGCGTAAGTCCCACAGGTAGTGGCCACTGTTGTTCCTGCCGGCCCTACATGTACGTCTCTTAGACACACACCCCATCAAGGTTGATGCATATATCACATGGATGTGGAGACTGTCACCCATTGGTAACATGTGATCAGACACATCTGAGACACAACATGCACACAGACATCATTATTGGGGATACAGGTCTCCCTGTAACATACATGCCATCACCCCAGGACTCAGGGTGTATGTGACATGTCTTAAACATATCCAACCTGACAGTGTGGCCTTCACTCATGCCCATTACTGTCCAATTGCACATCACAGTGCTAATGTGCACAACACACAAAGGACTCAGCCCCCATGTACACGTGCACAGCCTGGGAGTGGCTGCACAAAGTGCCAGACAAAAAAACATCTGTGGCCCCCTCAAACACCCAGGGAATGCAGCCTCACATGCCATGGGACACTGTGTGGCCAATGCTATAGTGTGGCAGGTGTGTGCATGTGTGCAGGTGTCCATGGCCAGTATATGTGTGTTGCATCGGACGCGGGTGACAATGCGTACGCATTGCACGGGTCATGACCGAGCCGTGCGTACGCCTTGTCATTGCATACAATGAGGTCCGACGCGGGTGACAATGCGTACGCATTGCACGAGTCATGACCGAGCCGTGCGTACGCCTTGTCATTGCATACAATGAGGTCCGACGCAGGTGACAATGCGTACGCATTGCACGGGTCATGACCGAGCCGTGCGTACTCCTTGTCATTGAATCCAATGAGGTCCAACGCAGGTGACAATGCGTACGCATTGCACGGGTCATGACAAAGCCGGCGTACGCCTTGTCATTGCATCCAATGAGGTCCGTCGCGGGTGACAATGCGTACGCATTGCACGGGTCATGACCGAGCCGTGCATACGCCTTGTCATTGCATCCAATGAGGTCCGACGCGGGTGACAATGCGTACGCATTGCACGGGTCATGACCGAGCCGTGCGTACGCCTTGTCATTGCATACAATGTGGTCCGACGCGGGTGACAATGCGTACGCATTGCATGGGTCATGACCGAGCCGTGCATACTCCTTGTCATTGCATACAATGAGATCCGACGCGGGTGACAATGCATACGCACTGCACGGGCCATGACCGAGCCGTGCGTACGCCTTGTCATTGCAAACAATGAGGTCCGACGCGGGTGACAATGCGTACGCATTGCACGGGTCATGACCGAGCCGTGCGTACGCATTGTCATTGCATACAATGAGGTCCGACGCGGCTGACTATCATGCATACGCGTCGGACAGGCATAGTCCGAGACAGGCGTACACCTTGGCCATTAAATCGTATGGAGACGGGTGCATGTGTATATTCAAAATACACGTTGTACAGTCAGTTGAACGAGCCGGGCGCACCCATTGGCTCAGGACTGTCATGGAGACGGATGCGGATTCAAAACTTGTACGAGTTGTGCACTGGAAATTCAGCTGGATGCCTACAACAATGTTGCAATTTTAAGTGTTCCCTGAAGCTGAAGATTTGAACGATGCGGAAGGCGTGTACGAGTCTTACTTTTGAATGGATTGGCCAGATTCATAGGATGCAACCGTGTTGGACCTATCACTTGGGACACATGGCACAGATTCTGCCTCTGCAGCACATATATAAGGCTGGCTGGCCCCCAGGGAGCTCACTTGCCTGCACTACATGCTACTGGACCACATCCCTGCTACCACTGCTGCTGTCTATGCATCCTCTGGCTCCTGCTATGGCACGTAAACTGGAGAGGGCCCCAGCCTTCACTGAGGAGGAGAACCAGGCCCTTTTGGACGGGCTCCTTCCAGAGTACAGAAAGCTCTATGGGACACCAGGGGAGCAGGTGAGTGTGCTGTCCACTGCCTTCCTAATTATTCATGTTGTCTGACTAGCACTACTAGCAGTGTGTACACCAGTGGCAAGCATTCTCACTGACTACTTTCATCCACCAAAGTGTGTAGGTATGTGTAATGAATAGTTTTCATGCTGCTAAAGTGCATTATTGCAAGCTTAAGCTATCCAGGCATTGTTAACATGTCAGGCATGCATGTGAGTTTTCATTCCCCAAGGTTGCACTACCTGTGTAATTTATTTCCCTTTGTGATGATGACATGTATATCCAATAGTGTGTTGCACAAATCTGGGGCATGTGTGTTAATGTACTTTTCACTTTGTCATCCTCACAGGTTGATGCCCACCAAAAGCAGGAGATCTGGCTGACCATCGCCCGGGCTGTTCGTTCTGTGGGGGTCTACAAGCACCGTATCCACAACTGCCAGAAGAGGTGGCTGGACCCGGAGGATAGCTAGAGTCCAGCTGAAGCTGTCACCTCTGCGCAGGAGGGGCAGACACCGGACCCTGACTCCCCACATGCTCCGGATACTGGCGGTGGTCTTCCCGGACCTGGATAGGCAGCTGAAGGCCAGACAACAGCAGGAAGGGGGTAAGTCCATGCCTGATCTGTGTACTATGTCTGACATACAAATAGCAGTCTTTTGTCCTGGTCACACTTCCACATTACGTAGGTCTTGTAGTCCCAAAATCAGGTCCCTCATTTGTTTGATGCACCCTCCTCATCTGTTCCACATGTTTGGCCCCTACAGTCTGTTGCTTGTGTCACTAGGGCACTGTGTCCCTGCAGTCAGCTATGTTTCAGGTACCAGTAAGCATCAGTTCCCGTGACTCTGTTGTGTGTTTCATGGGTGGGTCAATTGTTTACACAATGCCTGAGATCTGGCATGTGACCTGTGTGTGCCTTTGAGATGTGTACCAATTGCTGGTCTGACTCGCAACATGTTTCTGGGGTATTAAAAACAAAACCATGTAGCAGGGGACTCCAATTTTTGGACATCAGGAGTATGTATTTCAAGTATGTCACATTTGCTTAGCCACCTGACTACTGTCTGGGGCAATACACTGTTTCACTTAGTCCTGCCCAGTCATGCCCCTCAAGGGCATTAAGAAACACTCTGTAATCCCACTCCTGTGTATGAAATTGCAGGTTGTGCTTAGTGACATGTGCCCTTAGGTGTGTGCCTCTGTGTCATTAGGGTGTGTCTTGTTGCTACGTACTACTGGGGTGTCCATGATTCAGAGGGTCAGCATGACATCTGCAACGTGACTGTGGGAGACAAGACCTGTGTGACATATAGGTGTGTGATCATCTGACAGCGCACAATGGTGTATGCAACTGTGTCCCTCATGCAGCTGGGTTATATGCATGGCAGACTGTGATGTGTTAATGTACATGGATTTGTGTTTTCTGAGACTCATATGAATGATTTGCATGATGTGGGGTCTCCTGGGTCCTGGATATGTTGTTTGCATGTGATGGGCAAGTGTGGCAGCCATCTGCAGAGTCAGATTTACCCCAGAGCTAGGATTGTCAGTCAGTGCATATTGTTGTTGTCTGGATGCCCTGCCCCTGTGACAGGAGACAGTGTTGACTGACTTTCTGGGCCTCCCAGTGCCATGGCATTGAACTTGCTATGAGTGAGCCTTAGTTGGGTTCAAGTGTGCACCATGCACCCCATGGTGGCCTTGCCCATCAGGACATGAGTACATCATAGTGTGTGTTGCTGGCCTGCATCCCAAGCATGTGAAATGAGTCTCTGCCCATCCCTTCATCCGGACACCTGTACTGAGTCAGTTGCAAGAGATGTGCTGCGTGTCTAGTGACATACTCCTACATGTTCAAATGCATGTACATCTAATGTGTGGGTGGTGCATGTTAGCACATTGGTGTGTTAGCATCCAACATGCAACGGACATATGTGTGAAAGTCAAGGAGGGATATGTGTGCCATGGTTGATGTTGAAAATGACATTTGTCTCATCCTAAACAGTGTTGGCACTTTGAGCTGTGTTCAGCTGATGATGCCAGGGCTTGCCCTGTAATGTGATGTACTCACTGTGGTGTGTGCAGTTAGTGCAGGTGACTGATGTTGTTCTGTTACTTCCTATTCCTATCCAGATACATCCACGGCCACAGGAGGGGACAGCTCCACAGACCAGGAAGAGCCACAGAGCCTTACAGGGAAAGAAGGAGAGGAGTCAGGTGGACCCAGTGGCACGGAGGGCGAGTTGAGCCACACAGAGGAGTCGTCAGCACCATCCCCCCCAGCTGAAGACCACAGCAGCTCTGAGGATGACTCCCCTGTGGAGGCGGGTGTCAGCAGCCACCAAACACCAGCTAGTGAGGCTGTCTCCGCCACCGCCACCGCCACCACCACCACCACCACCCTCCCATCGGCTCCCATCCCAGAGGTCCCTGTGGGCTCCCGTGTTCATGAGCATGTCTTCTTTGTGCCAGGCACCGCACCCCCTGCCCCTGTGTCCCATGCTGCCCTGAGTGAGGAGTCTGTGGACTTACTTCGACAGATCCATGTAGGGCAGACGTCGATGCTGAAGGTCCTCCATGCACACACAGGTCTGTTGACACAACTGGTGTCATTCATGGAGGGCATTTCCTCGGGCATGTCTGCCCTACAGAGGACCAACCAGTCCGTGGCCTCCTCCCTGATGGCAGCAGTGTCCCTCCTCCAACAGTCCCACACCCTTCCTACCCCTGCACCACCAACGATTCCTAGCAGCCTACCTGTCCCAAGCACAGAAACCCCCAAACCAAGGGCTAGACGTGCACACAAGCAAGCGCAGGGGACTGATTCCACGCTCACAGGGGCTGGTTTGCTGACACACACACAGTCATCCACAACCACTCCACAGTCCTCCGAGACCTCTCCCTCCCAGCCCCCTTCCCTTGCCTCACCTGCAACCCCATCCCCCCAGAAGCTTTTCCTCTGTGACCTTGACCTCTTCCCTCCCTGCCCCAGGTTCCCCCACACACAGATACACCATCCCCAAAATGCTAAGGCCATCCCCCCCTAGCACTTGCTCCTCCACACCTGGTCAGACAGTTGGTGCCACTGATGTGGGGACCGTGTCCCCCCCTGCCCTGCCGACCTCACCTGTCCCCCATTCCACTCCCATGGATGTAGGCACTGCTTTGGAGTCCATGACCACCCCGTCTGACTTGGGCACTGAAGTGGTCAGCCAATCCACTCCATCTGACCTGCCCACTGGAGTTGTGCCGGCACCCACCCCATCTGACTTGTGCCCCACAGTTGTGACAGCACCCACCACTTCAGTCAGCTCCACTGCAGTTGCAAGTGTCTTGCCTGCATCCCTCACCTCTTCACTGCCTCCTTCTGCTGTGCCCTGATCCTGTCCCTGCGGTGCCTGGCCTGCCCCCATGTATGCCCCTCCGAGGGGATGACCCCGGTCCTTAGCAGTGCAGGCAAGCAAGGTGTGGCAGTTGTCACTGTAGTTCACTCCTTGGCATTTGGACATGGACTGCCCATTGGCCTTTTGGTTGCACTGATGTTTAGCATTTCAGATACTGAATTTGTCAGTCTAGTTCACTCCTTGCCATTTGGCCATGGACTGGCCATTGGCCTTTTGTTGGAACAGACGTTTCGCTTTTCATATTCTGAATAAAGCTTTTTTCTTTGTCCCTGTGAACTTGATTTAGCTGTACATCATGTTGATGTTGTTTTACATGCCCTTGCACCTGTAATGCTTGGTTTACAATGTTGCATACTGATGTGTTGATGTGAGGTACTCCCTGTGGTCCATGAGATAATTATCCTATTCTGGTGGCTATCCATGTCATCCTTTGCAGCTACCTGGGTGTGTCTGGATCAACTATTTGTGTACATCTCTCTGTGAGCATTTCATTGGCATGGTCACATCTCTGGCTTGCACCCCTGCACATGTGATGTGCTTCCCATTGTTCAAATTGTCACTTCCACATACTTCGTGCTCATCACTACTGGCCCTACAGGTGTGTGCATCATTGTAATAGGAGCAACTGGGGCCTCTGTGCAACTTGCTAGACATATGTTTTGGGTATGTGCAGATGACTTAGGGGATAGTCACGTACCCAGGCTGTTGTGACCAGACCCTTCATTGTGTAGTAACTGATGGCTGACTGACCAAGTGTTCTGCAGACATGAGTGGGACTTGCGGTGAATATGATGGCACAGCTGGGCTCCCACAGGAGTTGTGTCGCCTCAAGTTAGTGTGTTGTCCAGTGACATGGCCTGGGCCCATGGTGTGTGATGTATGTGCATATGTGTGTGTCCACATCCCTGTTCATACACAGACAGGGTTCCTTTGATATGTTCCTGTTGTTGATGCTTGCTGAGTGGTACTGGGTTCATCCCACTACTTTTCCAATGGGTGTGGGTGCATGACACACTACTGTTAATTGGTGTATCATCATTGGGATTTGTCAGTTTTGAGTTCTGAGTGGTGATGATGTTGTCAGACACATATGGGACACAGTCAGGGTTCCTCAAGGCACTTGTTTGTTCGCAATATCATGTAGTTGTCCCTAGGTGGTAGTTTTCAGTGATTGAGACATTTGTATGTGTGTGTGAAGGCTCCCACTTGTCGGGTTCACGGCAGCGATGCTGGCAGGTGTCAGCATGGGTGCCTTGTGTTCCTCCTTGGCATCTGCATAGTCCTGGCACTGTGGCAGGGATTCTGAAGGTTACATGAGCTTTGAGGTCATGGCCATGTACCGCATACTGTGCAGTGTGTCTGTCATTCCCCTGGGCTGTAAACAGTCCTTGTGTGATGTGTGTGTGCACATTAGTTCCTGGCAACATTCCTGTGTTTGTCATGGGTGTATGTGCAATGTCACCTGTCCATGTGGACTTCACAGATATACATTGTTGCAGTTCAGGTGTGTGGTGTTGATGGTGAACTGATGTGAATGTTTGCATGGATGGTCCCCTAGCTCACGTTTGTCCATGGATGAGGGGCCATGCTGAGTGATTTGTGTTTGCGTATGTGTGATGTACGTTTGTGGCACAGGACACATGTCTGGGTTTCCCAGTTTGTACGACATCTGCCTTTGTCATCACAGTGGAGGTGTCATGCATGCTTGTGTCACCCCACTGTCTGGTCCCTGGGGGTAGTGGTGTTGTGTGTCAGTCTCTAACTGTGTTAGTTGGTGTTGATTCCAGCTTGTGTCACATGTGTCTGTTGTGCTCCCTCTCATCTCCCAATGCCTGATTGCCCACTGAGGGTGTCCCAATGATGGTTTACTTTTGTATGGCACTGTGTCCACATCTGTGTCACTGTGGTTCAGCCCCCCTCATGTGTTGTGTAGTTGACTGGGAATACTGTGACACACACACACACATGTTGTGTCTGATGTGCAGTGTGAGTTTGCCTGTTTGTGCATCTGCACCACTGCATTGGTATTGCTGTTGTGGGCCTTTGTCTGGATGCTGTTTCTGTGATTTTGCCGGCTGTCCCTGTGAGTCATTTCACATCATTGTGCACATTCATCCTGGTTGTTGGGTGCCATTGCTGGCATGGAATGTGAGTTTGTGAGCTGACACCTACAGTCTATACATGTTGTTTTGATTGGTGTGTTTCTATTTTCGAGATGTGTGCATGCTTGGTGATGGTCACTTCTGCTGTTGTGTCATTGTACGCTGTATGCATTGTCAGCCCCCATGTGTGGTGCTTGTCTGCACATGGCCAAGAGTGTTATGTTTTCACAGCACTGTTAGCCTCACCACATCTCTGTGTGTATGGGACACAACCACTAGTTTTCCCCAGAAGTGTTTGATGTGTTGGGAGAAGGGATCATACATGCTGTTTGTTATTTGCAGCTTTGACCATGATGACACTTACCTTTTGGTCACTGTGATGAGGGGGGTTTGGTCCCCATCACCACAATGCTCCACATCTGCTGCATTTTGTGAGCCCCCACTTAACTTCTGCTGTACACAGTGAGGGGGTGTTCTTTTTATATTGCCACAGTGCTATGGTGTGCTTGCCTTGTGTATGTCACACTCATGTGTTGGTACCACATGTGCTTTTACTTACATTGTATGCTCGTAGCCATAATCACTGTTGTGGGCATTTGTCACAGACTACAAACTGTTGTCTTGATGTCATCGGGGATGTATTTTGCGGACATACCTGATGTTTGCGTATGCTGGATG
This sequence comes from Triturus cristatus, assembly GCF_964204655.1. Lineage (NCBI taxonomy): Eukaryota > Metazoa > Chordata > Amphibia > Caudata > Salamandridae > Triturus > Triturus cristatus. The sequence goes on from NC_140582.1 coordinate 244,330,254, forward strand.
TGTTGCGCATCACCCATCCTATGGCTGGGGGTTGCAGGGGTGATGGGCAACAGGTCCCCTGTGAGTGGGGGTGGCAGGGGTGATGGGCAACAGATCCCCAATGGGTGTGGGTGGCAGGGGTGAGGGGCAACATAAGCCCTATGGCTGGGGGTGGCAGGGGTGATGGGAAACATAAGCCCTGTGAGTGGGGGTGGCAGGGGTGATGGGCAACAGGTCCCCTATGGGTATGGGTGGCAGGGGAGATGGGCAACATAAGCCCTATGGCTGGGGGTGGCAGGGGTGATGGGCAGCAGGTCCCCTGAGAGTAGGGGTGTCAGGGGTGATGGGCAACATAAGCCCTATGAGTGGGGGTGTCAGGGGTGATGGGCAACATAAGCCCTGTGAGTGGGGGTGGCAGGGGTGATGGGCAACATAGTCCCTATGGGTGGGGGTAGCAGTAGTGATGGGCAACAGGTCCCCTGTGAGTGGGGGTGGCAGGGGTGATGGGCAACAGGCCCCCTGTGAGTGGGTGTGGCAGGGGTGATGGGCAACATAAGCCCTGTGAGTGGGGGTGGCAAGGGTGATGGGCAACAGGTCCCCTGTGAATGGGGGTGGCAGGGGTGATGGGCAACATAAGCCCTGTGAGTGGGGGTGGCAGAGGTGATGGGCAACATAGTCCCTAAGGGTGGGGGTGGCAGTAGTGATGAGCAACAGGTCCCCTGTGAGTGGGGGTGGCAGGGTTGATGGGCAACATAGTCCCTATGGGTGGGGGTGGCAGTAGTGATGGGCAACAGGCCCCCTATGGGTGGGGGTGTTAGTGGTGCTGGCCATGCAACCCCTATGGTGGGATGTTGTTAGTGGGCAGGATATGGATCCCCTGTGTGTGTGTGCCATTTTGCGGGTACGTGTAGTTTGTTTATGTGGTAGGTGTCTGACTTACTGCCTGCGCCGTCGGCGTCGGTTCCTGATCTGGTCATAGATGTAGAGTACTGGTATGACCTGCACAATGGGATTCATGATGTATTTGTGTCGTACACGCTGCTTGTTGCTCCGTCTCATACCCGCTGCAAGCTGGTCCGTCTCGTAGCCGTGTATTGATTTGTGGCGCGAATCGTAGACGTGCCGTACGTGATGACCAGTCCGGCGCGTTGGAAGTACGCATCGTACTTGTCATGCCGGAAACTGCTATGGATACTGCTTCCGGGCGACACGGTTCCTCTTTAGGAGTTACGACTCGGACGGAGAATGGGTCTTGATTCACAGCCTACTTGTCGGTCGTGTTTTTGGCAGTTATGCGCATCGTACTTACTCTACAGGACGGACCGACTCCGGGTACGTGTTGGTCACAGGGTAAGGCTACGGACAGCTGTCCGACCGGCCATCGGAATCGGCCCCTTAATGTAATGTATTTTGTTAAAGATAATATTAATTTTTTATATATTTAATATCTATTATTTTATTTTATTTATATTTTTTAATCGATATTATTTGCATTTATATTTTTAACTTCGATATTTTCAATCCAATATTTTTGTACTTACCTGTTTAAGTATAGGATTCAATATTTTTACATTCTATCGTTTTTTTCTATATATTTTTACCATCGATGTTTTTAGCATCGATATTCTATCAGTGAACCTTTATTTACATATAAGTCACCCTTAAGGTCTGCTCTAGGTGCCCCAATAGTAGGGTGCCTTGTCATAAAAAGCAGGGACATTATAAAATCTGTTTTATATGCCCTGGTGAAGGAAAAGCGGTCAAAGTCGTTTTTTCCCATTGTGGTGCTGCTAGCTGCATAGTCTAACTTTTGACAGGAGCTAACTAGCAACATAATTCAATGTATCAAAATAATAGTTATAATAAATCCAACAACTTGCCAAAGTCAGATTTATTATAACTATTGCAGGAAAGTAGTCTCAAAACTTGCTATCATGTGGTTACTGAAAACTGGATCAGCCTGTCCTGATTGGTCAGCCTTTGAAAGCATGGCCAAGATGCTCCCTGATTAGGTCTAGGGCTGAAACAATACAGTCTTTTGGTGGGAGGAGATTTGCTTCCCAGAGAAGCCAGTCACAGGAAGGGGCTGGGGAGATAAACTTGTCTTCAAAGGTAGCAGCACAGATGTCACAGGACCCAGGCCAGCCCCAACTACCTTGTTCCCCAGTCAGATGGGAGCCCCTCTAATTAGATTAGGAGAGGGGCTGGAAGGGGAGTGAGGGGAAAGTTAGCCACACCTGTGGGTTGGGTTAGCCAGACCTGCACTCCAAGGAGAGATTTCCTTATTTTTGATTTTGAAAGAGATGTGCATCCTGGGACAAAAGTATGCCACACTTCACAGAATCCTGTCATGGCAGAGGGTGGCAACTTGAACCCCATTGGTTGGTGTGTTACTCCATCTTGCCAGCCCAGAATGGGGAATAAAATATAGGACAGCTGCAAGAGCACCTCAAGTCCCTGTTTGAAACATCTGGAGAAGAAGGGTGGCCCTGCTGGACCCTTGGACTGCACAACAGGGCAACAGGGCACTGCACTCAGAAGGACTGCACCTGCTGCACTTTAAAGGTGCCTCACAAGAAGGTCTTTGCCTGTCTTCAAAGATAAGAAGTGGACTCCCTGAGAAATAACAGGGAGAAAAGTACTGAAAGAAGCCACTTGAAACATCCACTAAAAGAACAACTCCAGCTGACCAGCTTCACGTGGATTTTCCTTAATTAGCCAGGTGCATTGTGGAAGTTGGAGTCCCAGACCCCCAAGAGGCAAACTAGTGATTCTGAACCCTTGGATGGTGCTGTGGACTGGTTCTGACCATCAATAAACTTTTCAGAAGATCTGAAAATGTAAGAACTTTTTGCCAACTTTTGTGAAAAAGCTCAAGAGGAAGTCTGGCATTGATGATGAGAGTTAAGCCAGGAACACCAGACCGCAACTTGGCCTGACAGTACAGGTTTGCCCCCCTGAAAGCTCAGGAGCTCCTTGCCATCTACGATGAAGAGAAAGACCTCCAAGATTCACCAAGGCATCGCGCTGTAGCAGGCTAGTGTCGTAGAACCAAAATCTGGATTGGAGGACCCGAGTGCTCAACATTGAGAAAAAAACTCCAACAAGTGACTAAGTCAGAAAGTAAAAACTTGACTGGGCCCAACCACCCATTGTATCCAACCCGCTCTCCATCGTGGTCAGCATGAAACTTTGACTTTATCCCAGGCCAGCACGACCAGATAGCCGCGGTTAGCGCTTTACATGGTATGCTCTAGAAAGAACCTATTTTAATTTCACATTTTAAAAATCAAATCTCCAATTCCCTACATTGGATTTTTTTTGTTTTGGTGTCATTTTATAGATAAAAATATTCTCTATTTTTATAAATTGTGGTTGGATTTTGATTATGTTACTTTTATTTATTGTTTTGGTGACATTAAATGCTTTACATTGTTGTCTCCTTAAATAAGCCTGACTGCTCGTCAACCAAGCTCTCAAGGGTTGAGCAAAGATTAATTTATTAAGACTTGACCGGACCTTATTTGTGATTGTGTGTTATGGCTAACTGTTTGTACCTACCTGCACCTACTAATAAACCACCTTCCACTACAGAAAATCTGGAATTTAAATAAGATGGCAAAACTGCCCTGTAAGACAGGTTTTACTGATAGTAGGAGTGAGACTGGTGGTGCTAAAAAAACGAAAGTATGTATTGATTTGAGGAGGAGTGACAGGTGTGTGATTACAGACCCTTTCAGCGTGGTTGCATAGAGCCTCATTCGTGGTGTCTTATTTGTATATTGAAGTGAAATTAGATAATGTACCATGCAGGTTAATGTTTTAAACACTGAGCAATGTTAGTAGTTCTCTAGGTTTAGTTGCATTTTCTCCAAATGTTGTTGCTGATTGGTTCTTCTTAATTTAAAGGGAGAAAAATGTGTGGTATCTGCCACCATGAAATGTTAGCTGAGTTCTCCTGGGAATATATCATGGATTGCTTGGATAGTACTGTTTTGCATGTATACCTGGAGCTGGAGGAAGAAGCAGCACAGAGAGGTGGCTAAGGTGTATTATTACTATCCTAAAAAAAGAGCCTACATTTACTGCCTTGGATTGATTCAACTTTGTTGCACATTGGCAGAAATCGACAAACAAGCCTCACTCCCTTCATCTTCTAGCACAACCTCTCTTTCAATCTATGTTATGTTAAAATTATTTGTAGAAACAACAGTTGATGGACAGAATGCAGAACAATGTCATACATTCACCCCAGTTCAGAGATCTGGGACTAAATCCATCGTTTTTTTGCTCACCATGCCGTTCCAGTTTGAACCCAGCCATATGCAAATCAGTCTTGACCCTGAGCCTCATGGGAACAGTCCAGCCTGAACTGCCAAGCCAGGTCCTCCCTGGACCGGAAACAAGCATCCTAAGACCGGTTTCGGGGTTTCACCCCTCTTTAGCCAGGATGGCTTGATTCTAGTGGCATGGAGAGCACGGAACCCACGTCTGGGCATACCCGTCCCACTCCGGGTGACAAATGCAAAAACAACAGTTGATGGACAGAATGCAGAACATTGTCATACATTCACCCCAGTACAGAGATCTGGGCCTGTCCATCAATTGTGTGTCTTTTGCTTTCTGGCCCAAAATTATTTGTGGAGCACACATACACCAGGTGGGTTTCTTGGCGCTATATATAGGAGTAACCTGAGTCCTGGTGAGTTATTCATATGCCTGAGTGAACAGCCATGTCTTGAGAAGTCTCCTGAATCTCGGGAGGTTTGTACATGATCTGTTATCAAGGGGGAGGGTATTCCAGAAGCGGGGGCTAGCACCCCAAATCTGCTGCCTCCTAGCCGCTTCAATTTGTAGGACGGAGTGACCAAAAGGTTTTTGTGGGCTGAGCGCAGATTGCGGGTGGGTATGTGTCTCTCAATCTGATTGGAAACAAATTTTGGGCAGGTGCCATGCAAGGATTTAAAAATGAGGCACCCGACTTCAATTCACTCATTTGCTTTCTATCTTCTCCCTGTCTGATCGCAATCTCCCTACCTTCCCTCTCCCTTCCTCTCTTGAAGCATTGTGCCTGCTACAAATAACCGGGAGTAGCTGGGGAAAGTGACAGAGACACCAGGAGCGCCCCCTTCCCTAAAATCTGGCCTCTAGAGGCTCCAGCCTTCCGGGAAATAGCCAGTAACTTAAAAGGCCTGTCCGGCCTTGGGTGCATCATCATGCCAGGAATATGTGATGGTCCGTTTGTCTCCTTCGAATACATTGCAGAGCAGAGTCGCTGTTGCCTACAGGTCGCCCATCAGTATGGGAAACAAGGTCTGGTCTTTCTGTACCGAGTATAAGAATTCTCGTTATCTGTTGCAACAAAAGTCTGTGAAAGGTCACAGCGTCCAACAAGAGAAATGCTTCCAGACATGACCTTGAGCGTTTAAGTTATTCTGCAGAGACTTACATTTTAAATGAGAGAGGAAGGGATTCTGACACTTATAACACACTGTGCAAATTAAATACTCATTTTAAAGCAGTGTGAGCATTAAGCACCACTTTATGTTTAATTCATGGAGCAGATTTGTTCCCTCACTCCATATTCATTCTTCTTAATGTCGGATGTTCTATTTTATATTCTGAAGCTTTGGGTGACGCTTAAAATAGAAAATTGAATTTTTATTTGTTCCTGTCTTAAGACAAAGCAGCACATTATGTTGTCACCAATCAATTTATAGCACTATGAAGCATTATTTCATGAACTAAGTTGAACAGTTATGTGTCAGTTTGTGAATGGCACATAGCAGTGCACATTGAATTCAGACGAGCAGGCCCGCCAAGGCAGACGTGTCCGATAATTTGAGAATGGAAAATTATTATGGCCACAGTTAATAGAAGGCTGGGTCGCCAGAGTTCAAGCTCTGATTAAGTACGCGGTTCCGCCATCTTTGCGTTTTTCATGCCTTACTTTTGGTGTAATTGATTTCTTCAGTTATGGGATCCTCAGGTTCTGAGGAGGGGCTCTATTTAAGATGGTGTAGTCGGCCTGATATTTTTCAGTTTGCTAAACTCCTCTCTAACTTTGAATTTAAAAAAGTGCCCTGCAGTCAGAGCAACTTCAGGAGTTTCCAAACATATAATAGATGAATTGCCGTCTGCAGAGCTCACTGAAGGAATATCTCTTGATCGTAAAAAGTGTTTTCAAGTACCCAAAAATCTACGCCGTTTGAGAAGTATATGCGAAAGTCTTTTCAGCTCAATAGTCACAGGGGCAGATTTATAAGCCCCTTGCGCCGCCGGTGCATCACGTTGCGTGACGCACCGGTGGCGCAGCCTGCTGAGTGATATATTTAAGCGCAGGTAAAGTCACCCTGCGGGACTTAATCTGTGCTTGTAAATATCACCCCTGTTCACGCAACACTTTGAGTGTTAGGGATGTGACATGGGTGTTGCTGTGGGTGTTCCCACGCAACACCCATGTCCACTGATGCATTTCCAGATTTACGAGAAATCCTAAATCTAGAAATGCATCAGAATGCTACGCCACCCTAGGGCTGGCGTATCGAGGAGAGATGTTTTCATTTCTCCTCGTTTTTTTCCTCTTTCAATGCGTGATGCATTTTACAGCACACATTGGAAGAGGAAATTACCTCAATTGATTGTTTTTGTGCAGGAAGGTGCCCCTTGGCGCCGGCGCATGGCAGCAGTTTGTGCACCAGCGCAAGGGAAAGCACAGAAATGCAACATATTGTTGTAAATATGTTGCATCCCTGTGCTTCGAAACTAACGCAGTGTGGCGCAGCAAAATGACTTGCGGCACCGCATTGCGTTAGTTTCTTGTAGATCTGCCCCACAGTTTCCATTGTTTACATAACTTGGTTTGGTCTCAAGGGGAGCTCGGTTTTGATTTTCAATTGTGCAGGCCTAACTAAAGAGTCAGGAGTAAATGCCAAAGACGTGCTAACTCTAGAAGATAGTTTATGATTTGTGGAAACATACCAAAATGTTGTTGAAGCCACATAATCAAAATCATAAAGAACAAATTTCATGGATGAAATGTGGACCCGATTGACATAGAAAGATGATAAATCTACACTCATAATAGAGCTCCTATGAAGAAATGTACCACTTTTTGGAAATCACAAACATTACCAGTAGTGCGCCTGAAAAGTACTGGGATCATTATGTGACATAATCTCTGTGCTCCTATAATTTCCCAGCGCGGAAATGTACAATTCCATACTGGGAAAATGCAGCTGGAGGTGAAAATGCATATATTTTTTCATTTTAAGTTTTGTCTCCACAGCTTAATTTTTCTTTCGCAGTAGAATAAACCCTTCTTATATACCACCACTTTCAGAGTCTGGTCAAGGTATGTGGGCACTCGGGGGTTACTGAGCAGCAACCGTGGGAGTTGAGTCTTTTGCCACTGAGGTTTGGTGTTTGATCTACTATGACCACTAATAACAGAGCACCAAGTTCACCTCTGTAGCTCTTCGCGTTCTGGGCTGTGAGGCGAGCTGCCTAAGCTTTTCTCAAATATATAGTATCTGGGTCAGACTGTGATAACAAAATAAACAAAATAAAAAAGGTCTCCATGAGTGAATTTGATAGCTAGAAGTGGGCCATGCTTGTAAACTAGGGCAGGTTTGAATATGTAAAGATATTTTGTATAAGTGTTTTGCAAGGTATGCATTTGTGTTTGCGGCAGACAATGTTTGTTTTAATATCAGGGAAATCAACAGTAAAAAGTGTCCCAACAGGTCATAAAACAGGCCAACAAACAGCCAAAAATCAGCCCACTCACTGTCCTTTCAGACCAGCCCTACAGGCACTGCCTGATTGCCCTATAGGCAAGTCCGACCCTGCACTTTATGGGGTTCGAGACTTGGAACTCAGCAAACAAAACAATATCTCTTAATAATGAAGGTCACTCTAAATTCTTTTACTTATAACATAAAAGTACTTTACTATATTAATTACACTACACGACTCAAAAAGAACAGGTGCAAGGAACACAGGCCATAACCATGGTGCTAGAAAAAAGGCATTTAAATTATGATACCTACAGGGAGATTCATAGCAACAGGCTCACATGGGTCACACCCTTTTCATTTGCACCTGACATTTTTTCTCTCATATTTATTAATCTATTACCCTTCACAAGGGTTCTCTTAGTAGAATCATTATGGGGAAAAGGAAAGTAACGTAATTGGCTCCCACCCCTGGCACCATCTTAGATGGCTTCATGCAGTGGGCAGTAGTGGTCATAAATAAAGAGACTACGCTGGCTGAGAGGTGTTTATCTTTGTCTTCCCTCACAGCCATATACACTCCACCAGTACAGGATGATGTTTCCGAGGTCATTCGGTTCTCACACCGGCTTCGACAAGCTGTTGCTGACACTCCGTGCACAGAACTTGGTGTTATCACGTCCCCCTGATATACCCCTGCAAAAGTATTTTCTCTTTAGAGATTTTCACTTTTGATTTGTGTTTTTGGATCATTAGAAAAGTCATTTAGCTTGCGTAAACATTGCAGACCAGGGTCAACTTTTTCTGGCCGACATTTTTTAAAATGGTGGATGTTTTGCAGTGATGATGTAATATTTCAGGAACCGTGAGACCTATATACTTCATTTTGCTGTTGAAACATAGGTTTTTGGGGCTAGTAGTCGTATAGAGACAGAAAATAACTCCTCACAGCAACCCTTCCGCCATTATCCAAAATACCGACAAAAAAAGAGGAAGAAGAGATATATAAAGAAATGAAATAAATAATAATGGTTTTCAACATTTGAGAAGAACATATCGACAAGTTTGCTAGTACATGTATGTGTAAGTTCTGTATGTAGAGGCTTTAGAATTTTCATAGGTTTTAGCACCACATAAATATCTTCCCAACCAAATTCACACAGATCTTACTCCTCATATGCATGATCCAAAACATTTATACATCTTCTGATTAAATAAAATGCTCTTTTAATGTGTCCACACATAGGATATGACGTTGGAGGACAGTCACTTAGCGGGACTGATCTCTTGAACTCACTATACCTAAGATCGTCAAATGTGCGCCAGTTAGAACTCGTTTTCCACACATGCACATGGTATATTTTCTACATCTTTAAAGTCAACTTTTTCCTCTGTCCCAGCAAATCATTTTAGAAACTTCACAGGTTCAGCAGTCAAAGCCCCAAGCTTTGTTCCAATTTTGCTCATAGTGTCATCACCCGTAAGATAATGTGCATTGATAAGAACACTGGGCATTTCTGGCTCAAGTTTTTTGTACAGAATATGAAGCGGCATTATGTGTCTTTTCTCCCCTGTTCCATAACATATCCATAACTCTGAGAATCTTTGACTTATGAACCATCGCCCCATTGAAAATCATTCCACTTGCAATAATTGGAAATTCAGCGTTCACTGAAGCATCAGCAATGTTTTGGCAATTTAGGGCCTTATGTAGGTAAATTACATTTACCACTTCATAAATACCGAAAGTTACCGATTCGGTATTTATGAATCGGTAAATGTAATGTAGGGAAAAAAATACCGATTTGGTAAGTGTCGGTAATTTAGAATCGATATTTACCGATTCGGTAATGGTAACCTGTATCTCATTGATTCCTATGGGCCAGGAGGCCCATAGGAATCAATGGGAAGCCAGTTACCATTACCGAATCGGTAAATACCGAATCGGTAATGGGGGGAGCTCAATCAAGGGTGGCAGGGTGTCACATTGACACCCTGTTGCACCCCTGATTTCTGCATGTGTGCACATGTAGCACACATACATGCCCTGAGGGCATGTGTGTCTGCCACATTGCACACATCTAAGGGCCAACAAAAGCATTTCCTGAGTCATTTGTCATTTACCACCAACTTACAGTTGGTGGTAAATAACGAATCCCCACACCCACCACACACTCCCCCTACATCTCATTTCTGTATTCGGTATTTACCGAATCGGTAAAATTACCGATTCCGTAATTTTACCGATTCGGTAAATTACCGAATACAGAAATGAGCCCCCTACATGTCAAAAGCCTAAATACCGGTCGGTAACGGTATAGTTACCGAAAATCGGCCGTTACCGACCGGTATTAGGCTACGTACATATGGCCCTAAATCTCTATCTCGTTTGATGTTGATGACCAGAATTTATCAAGTTGCATAGGTATAGGTGTTGAATGTTTGATTCAGGCAAGGTTAATTGTTCGACTTGTAGACATCCATCTGATTATTTCACATTCTGTGAAAGAAAGTTCAAGATAATGTCAAAGAAAATGTGCAACTCTTGCAAGGTGCACACTGACTTTGATATCTGTAGAACAGTCTGACTGACCTCTTCAAAGTTTTGCATGGATGAAACCTTGGCCATTCGCAATTGTACGTATAGTCCACAACAACAACCGTTTTTAATGAGGACACCTTTTTGAATCATAATACTTCAGGTGAAAGCTTTCGAGCTCTTGTACCAATTTGTGCTTCAATGGTTTGGTTGCAGCATCTCTATCAAATAATGGTTTGTTGAAAGAAGATTATGCAACATAATGTCCTTGATAAATTCACACTTTTCTTTTGCTACATACATCTCTCTATGTGCTTGCAAAAGCTGTTTTTTTGTAACCTGCTTTGTAGTGGCTGTTTAGACAAAACTCTTACTATGACTATTATAGCATGGAAGTTTAGCTTTAGCGATAATGTCAAAACAGATTTTTCTCTTTCAAAACAAACCTCTCCTGCTTTAGTTCTGCATATAGTTTTGATACATGTTCCTGGACATCTAGTAGACATGCCTTTATATCGTTATCCACATATTGTTTGATCACGAAGTTGTGTATTCGCTCAGGCTCAGTACATTTACAGGGGTTTCCTTGCTGCTGCATGAAATGAAGAAGGCTGTCAGTATTTTCCCCTCTCTTTCCCAAAGGTTTGTAGTGAGGAACAGTTTCCCTATGGTCCATTAATTTTACATTTGCCATCTCTCTGAAAACATTCAAATAGATACAACTTCATGGTAAACTAGATGCCATTGAGTAACATATTCAATTTTACATGTCTGACCAACAACTCACTAGTAGTTTTTCTGTGATCTCTGAATCGTCTGTTCCAGTTTCATATCTGGAACCCACTTCTTCAACAGACATCACTACACTATAGTGGCAGGTAAATGTTACAGCCATTTAACACCCATCATCCCCATGTAGAAATAATTATCTCAAGAGATCTACATAAAATACTGTGCACAGAATATGTAGCAGACGTTTAGCCCCCATAATCCCCTATTATATACATTATGTATTCCCATTTTCCTAGCAGGACCATTGTATTATAGGGGAACATGCATTCAATTTCTGTTTAAACCCCATAAAACCAAAAAAAATACAAAGGCAGGTATTTGTAAACCCCATTTAACACCCATCATCCCCAATGTAGAACATCCCTCTAACTATTTTCTACCTTGGATAATCCTAATACATTTCCAAATATATTTAATGGACATGCAACTCTCATAATCAACCATGAAGAATACAGCTATGCCAATTGTCCTAAAATATTTACTAAATAACAGTACCAGGTATATGTACCTGCCATGTAACCACCATCATCTTCATGTACAAAATATGTATGCCCAGTGGCAGGTATATTTTATAGCCATATAACACCCATCATCTCCCATGTAGAAGACATTATGACCATTATCCCAAGAGGGCTACGTAAAATACAGTGCCCAGGATATGTAGTTGCATTTAACTCTTCTAATTCCCCAAGTTGAAATGTTCTATTTACATTTTCCTAGCAAGACAGTTATAAGATATATGAAAATGTATTCAACACTTGTTTAAATCCCATAATACCCTGTGAGTAAAATAGCTATTACCATTCCCTTACAGTAACCATTAAAGTACAGTCGCAAGTATATGTAAAAGCTGTATAATGCCCATCATCCCGATGTAGAAAATATCTATATCTATTTCCCATCTTGAATAATCCAAATACATTTCCAATTATATTCAATGGCCTTTTAACTCCCATAATCCCCCATGCCGACTATGCTATGCCCATTGGCCTTCAACATTTACTAAGCAGTACCAGGTATATGTACCAGTCATATAACACCCATCATCCCAATGAAAAAAATATCCGTGTGCCCATTTCCTCAACAAACGTCACAACACTGCAGTGGAAGGTATATGACACAGCCACTTAACAACCATCATTCCCCATGAATAAATTCTTATGGCCATTATCCCAAGACTACTACTTAAAATACCATCCCATGGGTATATAGGAGCCTTTTACCCCCAAAATCCTTCATGTAAACATGATGTAGTTAATTTTTTTTTAACATGAACATTATGATGTAGAGGAAAATGTGTTTAACCCCTTCAGCGCTGGGCGAATTCCGCCGCGGTGCTGAAGGGTTCGAGCGCGGGCGGGCTCATGACGGAACGGTTCCGTCATGAGCACAGCTCAACCGTGGCTCATGACGGAACCGTTCCGTCATGAGCATGGAAGGGGTTAAAAGCTGTTTAAAGCCCATAATCCCCTGTGAGTAAAATAGCATTTACCATTTTCTTACAGTAATCATGAAAATACAGTTTTAGGTATCTGTAAAAGCCATATAACGCACATCATCCCTGATGCAGAAAAACCCTATCCCTATTTCCTACCTTAAACAATACTAATACAGTCCCAAACATATTCATTGGCCATGTAACCTCCATAATTCTCCATTCAGAATATAGCTATGCCCATTTACCTTTAACATTTACTAAACAACAGTACCAGGTCTATCTACCAACCTTTTAACCACCATCATCCCCATGTAAAATATGTATGCCCATATACAGTGGCAGGTATATGTAAAAGCCATTTAATGTCCATCATCCCTGATGTAGAAAACCTCTAAAACTATTTCCTACATGGAATAATCTTAATCATAATACAATTGCAAATCTAATAAATGGTCATGTAACGCCCATAATCTCCCATGCAGAATTCGCCCACGTACTAAGTAACAGTACCAGGTATATGTACCAGTCATTTAACTCCCATAATCCCCTTGTAGAAAACGAGAAACAGCATTTACAACAGGTTCGGAATCATGCATACCTTTACAATTCAGCATCTACACTGCATGCGTTTTTATCGCACGTACCTTTAAAATGCATATTTTCACAATGAATATGCCTTTACCATGCATGCCTTTAACGCGATAAAGTATTTTTCAGGTAAGTATATTACATATATACACAGTTAGGACCATGTTTCCATAGGAAGAGCATTTTTTGACTTGCTTATATCTTTTGCACTGTTTGACGAATCTTCACAAAATTTCCCTCAAAAAGTGCCTCAGTTATTCTAATTGTGCATGAGAAGTGTTAGGGTGATCTGTCAAGCGGGGGTTGAGAAAAACAGGAGGTTAAAAAAAGTGTCTTTCCCATGTTAATTCTAACCCTGGGCGTAGTACTACGCTACGCCCGCATAGGTTGCGAAGTTTGCGCTACTTCGCACTACGTGAATTGCGCGTAGCATAGTGCAAACACGCGTAGCATAGCGGTCATTTTTTGCTTGCTTGCGGTCCTCAACGTCAAGTTGGCGACCGCAAGCAAGATGACATCCCGGCGAGACTTTTTCCTCGTTCGCGATCAGCAACATCAAATTGACGATCGCGAGCGTGGAAAGTAAATCTCCTGGCGAAATTCTCAACGCAGGGAGGTCAGGTTTCTCATTGCGAGTGGTCGCGTATGCTCGCGACCGCTCGCGATGAGAAGCTACCAGTCCGCGTTGAGAAAGCTGCTCCTCGAGTAGAAATCTACTCGAGCAGCAGAAAATGACCGGTGCAGATTGCACTGATTGCACAGTGTTGACAAGCATCCGGCACTGTCCAATCAGTGCGAACAGCATTTTGCACAGTGCACTACGCAGTTTGCGTAGCTACGCGTAGCTCGCGTAGTGCGAAGTGCACTTCGCGTAGCTACGCGTAGTGCTACTACACGAACTACGCCCAGGGTTAGTTAATTCCCATAAAGTCTTTAGACACGTCTGCACCCCGAACTACTGGACGAAATTAAACCAAATTTGACAGAAAGGTAGATCACGCTTTTTGTTGTTTGGTGTAAATCTGTTTAGTAGTTTTGGAGGCATTAAAGAAAAAACAAAGTTGTATATCTGGGCGGAGCCTAAGCACAGATCTCATGGTGGGATCTGATTGGCTGCCAACACTTCAACCAGAAAGTGTTGGCAGCCATCCTGGGACCAATATACGCGCTACACCCCATTGAAATGCAATGTAGGGAATGGCAGGTTTTGAGGATCACAAAAGGGAGAACATATAAATGGTGACAACAGATTTTAGTTACCATGTAAATCATTTTTTGATGGTACTATACTCATTTTAGGAATTGTGGTGTGTGCTCAGGCGATTTTACCCTCTAAAAAGCATTCTGCTGGAATTTTATGAAAACTGTTTTCTCATGAATTTCCCATAGAGGTTATGGAAGGTGCCTCAAAAGCTAAAATGAGAGCATATTTTCTGTAAATTCACACTATCTTTCTCATCCATATGAAAATGGAGTCTGCCATTCTTAGTAAAACATGCACTTCCAACAGAAGCAGTCTGTCGTGTTCCCTTGTGTTCTACTGCAGCCTCCCAGAGTAAGGAATAACTGGACTGCTAACAGTTTTACGTATGATAAACCTATGGTACACCTAAACATCCCTGCACCAACGGTGCCTGCCACACGATGCAGGTATGTTTACAGACATCCCTGCTGCTATGGCAACTTACGATGCGGGTCTTTTTTGCCTGTCGCACACGCTGCCGTAGAAAAATGGATGTTTCCGACCGCACTATGGGCACTCACATCCTAATTGTGTGGATGGAACTGCTGAGGAGGTTTACGGACCTTCCGCCCGATATCCTAACCAGGGCCTTCATTGCTTTGTTTTTTTTGCAGTTTTATATAGCACAGACTTGACTGAAGGTATTGGAGTGCTTTACATGAGCATCAATTATATTACACAAGGACACATTGATTTTGGTTTTAGGCATGGGGATTAAAGTGATTTTCCCAGAATCACAGGATGTTGAGCTGACGCTGAAACTCAAATCTTGTTCCCTAGAAGCACATCACACAATACACACAGTGTATACACACAGGCAACTGAAGGAAGGTGGGAGGGGCAGCATGCTGACCTCACAGGGCAGTTTGTAGGGACTGTGGTGGTACAGAAGACCATGCATGGCAAGCGGTATGTTATTGGCAGCACAATGGCCATTGTGGGCTAGAGTGAGGGGGCAAGGGGCATGCACCAAGAACTATGGAGGACAGAAGGGAGGTGTAGGGGCTGGACACAAAAAAAAGAGGGCAGGGTACGGGACTTCACAACAGACCACACTGGGCAGGCAGGAGGAGCAGCTGCAGCACAACAGAGAATGGAGGTCAGAAGGGAGGGGCAGCAAAATGCACCATTCAGGTCAGGAGGGAGGGGAAAGGGGTTTGGAAAATGGACAGGCAGGGTAGAGGTGGCAGGGACAGGCAGCAAACATCTGACCATGCTAGGCAGGTGGGAGGGGCAGGTGCAGATAACAGAACACTCAGAGTAGACAGGTAGTTGACAGCTTCATGGATTATGGTGGGTAGAAAGGAGGGAGCGGGGTCTTGCACACAGACATCGGAGGGCATAGGAGAAGAGAATAGGGTCAGCAAACAAAGAACAGAGGTTAGGCAGGAAAACAATTATGGGGCATAGAATTGGGCATTGGAGGGCAGGAGGATTTGGCAGGGACATCAAGTTCAATGGAGAGCAGTGGCAGCACATCCGGTCATGCAGGGCTGGAGTGAGGGGGCTGGTGCATGGACTCAGACAACAGAGGATAGGGAGGAGGTGGATAGGGAAGAAAGCTAACTGTTTAGGGCAGGTGGGAAGAGCAGTGGCAGAATAAAGGTCACACATGGCTGTAATGAGGGAGCAGGGTCATGGACTTGGGCAAAGGATGGCAAGGAAGAACGGGACAGGAGCAGCTAGCTTGGGTAGGGGAGCACAATGCCCGGCCAGGTCCTGTGTTCAACACCCCCCACTGCGCACTGTGATGGGCATCTTACTTAACCTCAAAATACCTTAGAAATTCACTGAAAAAACCAAAGGGTACATGGACATTGTAGTTAGGCTCATATTTCACTCGTACAAAACCTGCGAAATTTAGCAGTTATAGTTACGTAGGCTACCTATAATATATGCCCTCGCAATGCACTGCTTATGACCTCACATGTTACATCACTATGACATGGTAAGTGACATCACTCATGACATCACTGATGACATCTAAAATGACATCACTCATGACATCACTGATGACATCATCCAGTGATAGTGTGTGTTTTTTAAAAATATTATGAGTGTTAAACATACATACTAAGGTACTACAAAAGTACCACATATGCCCAAATTTGGTTGTCCTATAATATGTCTAAAACTACTGAACAGATTTACAACAAATAGCAATAAGTGTGATCTCTGGAACAAACTCTACCTTTCTGCCAAATCTGGTGTCATTCTGTCCAGCGGTTTGGACTGCAGATGTGTCTAAAGACTCTAGGGAATTACCATGGGAAACACACTTATTTTTACCCCCCCCCCCTTTATTTCTGCCCCCAAATCTTTTCATGCACAAGTAGAATCACCAGCACACATTTCTGTTAAATTCTGTGAAGATTCACCACTGGTACAAAATATATAGGCAACTTAAAAAACACAAAAGATGATCTTGCCTCCCAAAAATCCATACCCACCCTAAACCCTAAAATTTCCCTAGCTACCCAAACACCCATACCCAAACTGAACCCTAAGATTTCCCTTCCCACCCAAAAACCCATACCCACCATAAACCCTAGGATATCCCTTACATCCCAAGAAACCCATACCCACCCTAATCATTCATTTGCCACCCAAAAACCCATACCCACTCAACACTGTAAAAAAAGCATTCCAGCTAAAAAGCCCCCACAGACTCTAAACCCTAAAAAATACATTATCATAAAAAACCACCTACCCTAAACCCTACAAATTCACTTTCCAGCCTAAACCCCATGCTCACCCTAAACCCCGAAAACCCCTTATTGCTCAAAAATCCATACCCACCCTAAACCCTTAAAATTCTCTGCCACCCAAAAACCCTTGCCCACCCTAAACCCTAAAAAACCTTGGCACCCAAAAACCCATACCCACCCTAAACCCTAAGAATTCCCTTGCCCCCCAAAAACCAATACCTATCCTCAACCCTAAAAAAAACCTTACCACTCAAAAACCCACTATAAACCCTAAACATTCTATTGCCACCCAAAACCCCATATCTACCTTAAACCTAAAAAAATATTTGCTACCCTAAAACCCATACCCATCCTAAACCCTGAAAAATACCTTACCACAAAAAACCCTAAACCAAAAAAATCCTCTTGCCACCAAAAAGCCCATACCCACAGCAAGCCCTAAAAAATCCCTTATCACTCTAAAATCCACACCCAAGCTAATTCCTAAAAATGACCATGCCACCTAAAAATACATACCCAACCTAAATCCTAAAAAAATACCTTACCACCCAAAATCCCATACCCATCCTAGACCCTAGGTAAACCCTTAACACAACACTCAAAAACTCACTACCAACTTAAAACCTAAAGATTCCCTTGCCACCAAAAAAACAATACTCACCCTAAACCCTAAAAAAAAAACCTTGCCTCCCAAACATCCATACCCACCCTAAACCCTAAAAATTCCCTAGGCTCCCATACCCAACCTAAACCCTAAGATTTCCCTTCCCACCCAAAAACCCATACCCACAATAAACACTAAAAAATACCTTACCATTCAACAACCCTTACACACACTAAACCCTAAAGATTCCCTTGCCACCCAAAACCCCACACCCACCCTAAACACTAGGATATCCCTTACATCCCAAGAAACCCATACCCACCCCATTCATCCCTATGCCACCCAAAAACCCATTCTTACCCTAAACCGAAAAAAAGTCTTACAGCTAAAAAGCCCACACAGACCCTAAACCCTAAAAATTACATTATCATCCAAAAACACCAACCTACCCTAAACCCTACAAATTCACTTTCAACCCAAAACCCCATACTCACCCTAAACCATGAAAAACCCCTTATCACCCAAACATCCATACCAACTCTAAACCCATAAAATTCCCTGCCACCCAAAAACCCTTGCCCACCCTAAACCCTAAAAAAACCTCAGCACCCAAAAACCCATACCCTCCCTAAACCCTAAAAATTCCATTGCCACCCAAAAGCCCATATCCACCTTAAACCTAAAAAATTTTTTGCTACCCTAAAACCCATACCCTTCCTAAACCCTGAAAAATACCTTACCACACAAAACCCCAAACCCACCCTAAACCATAAAAATCCTCTTGCCACCTAAAAGCTCATACCCACCTTAAGCCCTAAAAAATCCCTTACCACTCAAAAAGCCACACCCAAGCTAAATCCTAAAAATGACCATGCCATCTAAAAATCCATACCCACCCTAAATCCTAAAAAATACCTTATTAGTATCACCCAAAATCCCATACCCACCCTAACCCCTAAATAAACACTTAACACTCAAAAACTCACTCCCAACGAAAACCTAAAAATTCCCTTGCCACCAAAAAACCAATACTCACCCTAAACCCTAAAAAAAACCCTTGCCACACAAAAACTGATATCCATCCTAAACCCTAAAAAATCCATTACCACTCGAAAACCCACATACAAGCTAAACCCTAAACATTTCCTTGCTACCCAAAACCCATACCCACCCTAAACCCTAAAGTAAAAACTTTACCACTCAAAAAGTCACACCCGCCCTAAACCCTAAAAATGCCTTTGCCCTAACATATGTAGAGCGGTCTGGGGCCACATAGCCCCCTCCCATTTTCATAATAGCATTTGGCCCCGGGGAGGTGGTGATCCCCGGGGCCAGTGGGGGAGTCTGTGAGGCCCCTTATTACAAAGAAATTAGCCCTGGGGAGGTGATGGTCCCCGGGGCACAAGGAGGGGGCCCTGTGTGCTCCCTCCTTTATATTTTATTTCGGACTGCATGCCCCCGGGACCTGGCCCACCCGGGATCTCAATAATAGAGACGCTCAAGAGCCTGCACTTATTTCTTTTACATTTATCAGCAGTAGCCATGGATTCAGCCTAACTCCAGCTGAAAAAAACATTTTAAATTAATTTTTGCCCAAGGTGGGGTGCCTGCGGGACACCTGATAGCGGCCTAGGGGTTCAGGATATTTGAATGCTTCCCCCTTCTCTTTTTTTGACCTTTTTGTTGGTAGCCAGTCAGATTTCAGAACGGAGACTGTTGGATCCTCGGAGGATCTGTGACCCTCAATATACAAATTAGTTATTTTTTTAATTTCTCCAAATTTGCTGAACGGATCTAAACCACATAACCAAAATAACTGTTTCTGGACTAACATCTCGTTTTCTGCCAAGTTTGGTGTAGGTCCCTCCAGCATTTCGGGTAGGCCTGGGTGGTAAATGCCGTTCTGCTCGCGGAATTTGGGTTATTTTGCGTTCCGCGGAGAATGCAGAATTGCCCAAAATTCTGCATTGCGCGGCTTCACTGAATTTTTTGCTTGTCTGCCTTCTCAAAATGTGTGTTCGTGAGATATTTCCCCCGAGCACGCAAACAGCGTTTGAGAACAGGAAAAAAGCATCGCGAACAAGCAATTCCACGTGTTCGCGGAATTTCTGTATGCTCACAGAGATTTTTTACCGTTTTGCGGAGCTTTGCGTAGCGCGACTATGCAAATTCCGCCCACCCCTGATTTTGGGCTGTAGTCATGTCCAAAGCTCTCCATGGAAATTAACTTTGGAAATACACTTTTTTTTAACCCCCCTTTTTTTCTCGGCTCAGGCTTGACGGATCACCCTGAAAATGTTGTCAAGTGGCACCAATTCCATAGGCAAGTCAAAAAATGCTTTTCCTATGGAAACATGGTCCTTACTATGACTACCTACTGGCGACTAGAGTTTTGTTTTGGTTCGCACTTGTGAACACAATGATAATTCTTGGGCAACTAGTGAGTTCGCACAAGACTTCACGCAAGCTCACGCAACTTCCGACTGTGGTGGAGTTAATGTAGTGCTATTCATGAACTCATCACTTGAGCAACTTTTGCACTCAAGAAGCAGGGCCATTGGGGTTGTTTTTTGTGCGAGAATCCTTTTTTTCAAACTTTTTAATCCATCGGGAAGGAAGTGCTCCACAGACTTTGAATTCTGGTTTCTTGTCCAGTGGGCTCCTTCCAGTGCTTTGTCCATCTCCTGGTCACTTTTCATTTGGAGATGGAAGGATCACTTTCCTTGTCTGCTGCATATACACCATTGGATTTAAGGCATTTATATTTGAGATTTCACAAGTAAGTTCAAAAACTCTTTTATAAGGGTGTTGTTTCTTTATTTATTAGAGGGCATGCACCAGTAATTATTTGTACTTTTATTTTTATTTTTCATAGTTATTGTGGTGGGTGGCCTTCATTTTGTCAGTAGGGTCCTAGTTATATTTTTGCATTTTATTTTTCTTCTTCGATAAAGGAACAATGTTGTACAGATATGTACATTTTCTCCATGTTTTAAATTTTTTGTAACATTTTTTTACCTTATGGCCTAGTCTGCCAAGGGGCCAACCAATAGGCCACAGTCAGTGCTAGTCATGGGTGAAAGAAACAACTGTTTCTGTGGTATAAGTTGTTTTAAAACAATATTTAGGACTGGGATGGCATTGGATTGAATTAAATATTTGTTTTGTTTTGCATTTCATATTTTTTTGTGCACAAAAAATATATACGTGGGGTAATATTTGATGCCTTGAGAGGATGTGTGTTGTTGTAAAATGTTTATATACCTCAGTTAATTTTCATTGCTGGCATTGCTGAATTATTGGTAGTGTTTTATTCAGTGTTACCATGCTTCCTTTGTCTGTCAAGTGTGTTGGTGTGCTTCTCATATGCCATCATTGGTTTGTCTTTGTTTTACATGCCATGTGGCCACTGGAGTCTGTGTCCACATGCCTGTATGGACCATGCCTCCTTGCTTTGTGTTGTTGTTTGACCATGTGGCACTGGCTGACAGCCATTAAGTGTATCCAGCCAGTGTGCTTTTGCCATAAGCGTGCATGTGTTCTTTGCTCCCCATGCCTCCTTGCTCAGTGTAGTAGTTTGATTATGTAGTAATAAAGCGACACGAGTTAACCCATATACCACGCAGAGAAGTGGGAAGGTATGCTAGAAGAAACAACAATATCTCAACTGGTGTGATTTAAGTAAGACAGTTTAGACTGGCATGTCAAATACATTGCAGTGAGGAAGTAGAGAGACTCTTGGGAACAACATTTTTGATTGGAAGGTGCACTAGGCATCATATTTTTAAAACAAAGTTGAGTACAGTTGTATCAGCACTGTAAGCATGAACTTGCATATAGACAACCCGAAATTGACCTTGGTGCTAGTTGTGTAAGTGAGTGAACAAGTGGCGATGCAAGTGACAAAGTGCATTCAGCGGAAGAGTCGCAGGGTGAGATTGGTGACTTTATATATACAGTGAATCTTGGTGGTTCCGGTAGTATTTAGATACATTTAGAATTAAAGATAATCATTGGAGGGAACCACAGCATACAATGCGCTATTGTTTGCGCTGAGTGGTCGACAACGTTTCGATCCTCTAACTCAGGATCATCTTCAGGACCGGGTTGTTGGTTTGGGCGGTGCTGTACATAAAGGACAAAAAGGGGGCAATTAGGATGAAGAAAGGGGTAGGTGTATCGCGTACCGCTCCGCAGTGGGCAAGTATAGAGGAAGAGGGAGGAAAGGCGGTGGGGGGAGAGAACAAAAAAATTAGGGGTGTGAAGGATGAAGAAGCACAGGGAAGGGATGAAGGAAGGAAAGGGAAAAGGAGGGGTAAGAGCGAGGCCGAAGAGAGAGAGGCAGGGTGGACAACCTGGAGGTGGGACAGTTGCGCAATCAGGCGGAAGGTAATATGGTGGGAAAAGGAATGTCCCAGAAAAGACACTTGGGTGGTAAAGAAATTACCTGATGAACCGCGCCGGGGCGCGTGTTGCGGTGGGAACCAAATGAGAAGTTGGGGTGTCGATCAATATGGAGGGCGAGAGATCGATCTGTGCTGGAGGCACCGTGATTGGTGTCGAGCGTAGGGGGCTGGAAGCAAGGGGAGAGACCGGCTGGTAAACATTAAACCAAGGGGCGGTAAGGCCAAGGTAGTCAAGGAGGCGCTGGGAGTGGAGTGCGTGGGCATGGTGAAGAATCAGAGATTACCTGCGGTAGCACGCCCAAAGTGCGTGTAAGGGAGCCGGATGAAAGCTGGAGGGTCAGCCAGTAACTGGGGCGGTAATTGAATAGATCCGTCCACGAAGGACCGCGAGTCGGTCTCGGCGAGGGGAGAGCTGGGGAAGGAAGGAGTTTACAAATATGGGTGTGAGGCAGGGGTAAGAATGCCAGGGGAGGCGAGTGAGTGAGCGTAGGGACAGGACTTAATTGTTGTTGCTGAATAAATCAGAACGTGAGGGAGTACAGAAGTGGGCGACTTCCCGCTGCAGCCAAGGCAAGTGAATGCGTGGAACGAGCACGGTGGTAGTTAAAAGCGAAACCCCGTGAATGTCGGTCATGTGATCGCGGGCTGATGACGCGACAGAATGAAGCCATGTGATAGGTGGAGCCGTGTGGGAGGGGATGGGAGCCGGAAGGGGAACGGGAAAGAGGGGGGGAAACACTAGACTGCATGGGTGGCCGTAGCAATCATTATAAACAGTGTAGTCACAGTTGATAATTGAAGAATCGATCAAAAGGGACAAACGAACATGACAGTTCGATTCAATGCAGTACAGATACCATATGTGGCGATAGCAGTCATAGTGAATAGTGTGGTCACAATAATTAGAAGGAAAAATCATTTGGGAAAGAAAGACTTCGAAACTATTTGCGGAGCAGTACAAACATCAAGAATCAGTCTGAGCGAAATGACAATGAAAAAGGGGGAGACTGCATGTGTCATAGTGGCAATCATTGTGTATGGTGTATGGTGTAATCGCAATTCTTATTTAAAAAATAAACAAATTAAGGCGAAATAAACAAAACATTTCGGATCAGTACATGAACCAGTTCAGATATCGAGATGTGGAAAGGACGGAGCATTTTAGAGGGCAATCGTACTGTTCCACTCATCTATGGTGTCATGTGTGGACTGAGTCGTAAATGGTCATCCATTTGCATTCGCATTTATTGAGAAGTGCTTTCATGTTCCCACTCCTGATCGGGAGTGTGGGTTGGTTTATGACTTGCCAGAAAATGTCTGTTTCGCAGTGATTCTTTTGAATGTAATGTGCGACCAGGGGGGCAGTGAGTACTTTGCAATTGATGCGGCTTTTGTGTTGGATTATTCTTTGTTTGATCATTTGTGTAGTTTGTCCAATGTAAATCATGTCGCATGGACAGCGGATCGCATAGATGACATTTAGACATCTGCAGTTTGTGAGGGTTTTCAGTTTGTAGGTGTGGTTATTGGTTGTGAAGTCCTTGGTATTGGTTGTGAGATCGCAAACGATACACGCTTGGCATTTATAATGACCGATGGTGGGTGGTAGGCCCCAGGCGGCCGTAATAGTCTGCCTGCCTGGTGTTTCCGTTGCCCATGTGATGGCATGGACCAGATGTGTAGCTAGATTACTGCTGTGTTGGTATGAGAAAAGAGGAGCTTCTTTGAATGTTTCGCACGGTTGTAGTAGCTGCCAGTTGCGTTTAATGATCTTGTTGACTCTGTTGCTGCATGGGCTGAATTTGCCACATAAATGTTCATGGAGCTAAGCCTGGTACACATTATGGTACTGGAGGCCAAATGACCCATATGAAATAACACCACAGAATCGAGTGGGAGGAGCACCTTAACAAAAACTGCTGAATGTGGTCGTGGTGATGAAGGTGAGGAGAGCAGGAGAACATCAGCTGCACGTCCAATCACAATGAAAGGTGATGAAGATGAGGAAGAAGAGGGTGACATCCTCACTCATAGCAGCCCTGCCCCCAGCAGTGTACCAGTAGACTCACCCACATCAACAACTTCACAAAGGCACAAGACTCAGGTTCAACTGGAGACACCATGACAAACAGTGACTGCCCCATTATGACCATTATGACGCACTGAGTGTACCACCACCTACTTCTCAACAGTCGCCTGTGTAAGATGCCCCAGAAAAGAAGAAAAAAATACAGGCTACTTTTAAGGGCATGTTCAGGCAGGAGGGGCCGTATGACCGCAACCACCAACTGCCCATTTTTACAATGGGAAGCAAAGTGTTGTTCAGACTAACCACCTGACAACAGACATGTGGACCAGTTGCCAGGTGACTGATTGCATGTGCATCACTGCACACTGGATCTCCTTTGCGGGTGTAAAGCAAAAGATATCTACAGGTCTTGGCCCTGAAGAAAACCTTAAGAGCATTGGCGGAATGCAACAGTGACCATGCTTGCCATGGATAAATCATATACAGCCGTAAACATCTTGGATGAATTTAACAGCAAGGTGTCCGAAGGCTGCAATCCACAAGTCTCAGAATTGTATTTTTTCCATGGACAATGGCAGTAACATAGTCAAGGCAATGTCAAATGGTGGCTATTTCAGGGTCCTGTGTTTGGCAAATTGCATCAACCTGGTGGTGAAGCACCTCAACAAAAAAGACATGGTCAGCAACTTACTGACCACCTGCAGAAAAATCTGCACTCATCAGGCCATTCTTTTATAGCCAGGAAGCAGTTGCAGATTAGTCAGCATGCCGATAGAGCACCAGTTAAAACCCTGATACAGGAGGTCCCAACACGTTGGAAATTGACCTAATACATGTTGAAGCTTCTGTTAGAGCAGTACAAACAGATCAATTACTATTTCATTCAAAGACAAGGGGATGCAGTTGGGAAAGCTATGCCCATGGATGTGGTCAAGTGAGGCCTAGTCAAATGTCTGACACAGAAGCAACTCCCTTTTGAGGTTTTCACAAGGAAAGTTAGCAAGGAGGACAGTAATATGAGCCAAGCTATCCTGTTGTTGCTTCTGCTACAGTACCAGCTAAAGAAGGTATCTGAAAGGTTCGCCCCCATAGCTGTGAATGAAAGCGCAGAAGTGCATGCCTTGGTTGAGAGCCTAATCCTTCACTTGGCTTGTAATACAAAGCTGCAACATGATATCATCTAGTCCAAATAGTATGTCTGTTTCACACTACTTGATCCATAGCCCAAACAATATTTTCCCACTTTAATTCCTTTTTCTGAAGGGGATGTTTCAAAATACAAGAGGTGGATTGGTGAGCAAGCATGAAACCTGGAAGAAGAGTGGCTGAAACTTAGAGTCTCACCCCGCTCTTTGGGTGCTGCCTTCAACATCCAGAAAGGGCAGTCTTGTCTCACAGCAGCCAACAACACCATTTAGCAGAACATCAGCAACAACAACAGAAGAACCGGACCCAAACTCTGCATTGTATTGGCTTCAATCAGCCGAGCTTGCTTGCAGTACAGAGGCGATGGCAAAATAGGTTGAGCAAGTGGCAGCACTAATGACCATCCACATGTTAAAGGAGTATCTGGATGATCCAAAAGAGGTCTATGCAGATCAAAATCCATTCATGTATTGGTGTGGGAAGATGCACCAATGGCATGAACTCAGCAGGCTGGCGATAAATGATCTTGTTTGCCCTGTAGCCAGTGTGTCTGCTGAACAAGTGCTCAGTGCAGCTGGTGCAGTTGTTACAGTGAGAAGGACTAGCTTCTTGCCTCAAAACATGGAGAGATTGAATATGATTAAAATGATCTAACATTTTACACCACACATTACACCATTCCAGAAACAGCACAGGAGGACGATTATTCAGGAATTGAACCAAGTGGGTTAGCTGATCAACTTCTGGGTAAACCTCCTGAGTTTGAGGATGAACTCTACTTCCTGGACTAAGCATGTCAGTGCCCCAATAGAACTTTTGAATAATTTACTGTTAAACTTCTATCTACTACATTGACAGCTAGAAGCAAGAAGTTATTGACTTCAGTTCAAAGGTAAACCAAAAGTCTGAAGCCTAGTACTCAGCTATGTAGAATGGAGAGATGTGTGTATTTGTGAAATGCTGCTGTGTGTGTGCGTGTGTTGCACTTGTGGCAAAAGTAAAACTCTGAGTCCACCTCTTGTTTTTTTTTGTTCTGCCTCTCAGTCTTCTTGATGATACACTCCTCATAAAGTTTACCTTCCTTTCGTTCTTCTCCTTGACTTTAAAATACAGTTTCTGTTTTACAATCCATGAATGAAAGGCAAAAGCTGAGTTAAACACTCCTGCTTACCTACAGGACCAGTCCAGACAGTTACCCATATAGAACCAGCTTTTTGGAGACCCCCCCACTAGGAGAGTCAAAGCCAGTGGTGCAGGGGACACCTTAAAATCTACGGGTTCTTCTTGCTCAAATCATACATTACCAAAGAGACCAGGACAACCAGCCGTGGAGGGAAGTAAATTATTTATTAGCTCGAGCTAAGGACAGAGGTCCCAGAATGGTGCAAAGACAATTCTACGGAGACTGCTGCTTTACTCCACAGCTTACACATATTTATAGCGCTAGCCACGCCCATTTGTACAATACACAGTTCCACATTTTGATAAGTTCCTCATTCTTACAAGTTCTTCGTCAGTCTTGTGGTGCAATTGTGGTCAGGGGACATCTGTTCTCTGATTGCACAATGTCCACAGCCCCGTGCTTCCTTGCCCAACTGGTGTGGTCATGGGGCACAGCCTCGTGCTTCCTCTATTAGTTGGTGTGGTCACAGTGCACAGCCTTGTGCTTCCTCTATCAGTTGGTGTGGTCACAGGGCACAGCCTCATGCTTCCTCTATCAGTTGGTGTGGTCACAGGGCAGCTGGTCGTGACAGGTTGAGTTACCAGCAATGGACAGGATGTGGCTGAGTCTCTGGCACAACTGGGAAGTGAGGCACACAGGCAGCTTCTCGGAATCGGCTCGACCACAAGGAGCAGGGAGGGTTGGGCAAGTTTCAACAGGGACGTGGAAAGCAATTCTTCATCAGGTTGCCGAGAGCATGGCAACACAAAATGGAGTCATGTGGGTCATTTTAAAATTCAGTTCAACACCCAAGAGTGATAGACATTCCTGAGGAGAATGCAGATGCACCACCAAATTTTGCAATACAGTATCATTTTTCTCTTAACGATCATATTTGGATAACAGGGAGGGTGGGCTCAATTCCAACCTAGAAAACAGAACATTTAGATAGCTGAAAACGTTGGTCTTGGGTGCCGAAGGACTGTTTGCAATGGATTTAACTGGGCTCTGTGATACTCATTCCTTTGTTTCCTTCCACAACAGATTGGTGATGAATGATTTGCTGCTCATTCCCAGGTAAACATTGTCCTTATATAGTGTTTGCCTCTGCCCCAGGTTGTGTGATTTATTGAAGTGTGGCTTAAATAACACCATCTATGGATCACACACTTGGTGAGGTGGATGTGCTGAAAAGCAACACCAACTTACTGCAGGATCTTCCAAGCAGTAGCCCACCCTGGCCCCATTTACCCACCCATACAGGAAAAGTGATCCATATTTTAGATTTAGAACAAATAATATCAGTCTTCAACATCATCATTCAGGCCTGGTGTTGCATAGCCATAATTACCTAACCTAAGCTTGCCCAGGCCAGATTTTGAGTCAATTTTTAACGACTCGAGGATTTTATAAGTTACTACTAGCTCACGATTAGCGAAAAACTTCTTGTATTGCTATTTTTTGTTATTTTTTCACTATCGGGAATTCTCGTTGTGTCATCATGTTGTCCTCTAGTGTTAAATATTTGCAAAGCTTTGATATAACCCACCAACTCAGTCTTTTTATTTCCATTTATTTGCTTACCATTGATAATCATTCAGATCAATCCTGCAGTTGGAGCATGCCTGGGAGGAACTGGAAGTGAGACCTTGCTTGAGAAGTTGTGACGCTTTGCCTGTTATTGCGTCATCTAATTTTTGGTAAGACCACTATGAAGTGAAGTGAATTAGTTACCTAAGTGAGTAAGTAACTAACCAATACATTTGTTTATCTAGGTTATTCTACAAAATATAGGTCATGGCAGCATCCCCCCTACTGGTCAAGATAGATACAGGGGTATAACTCTACAACTAAGTGGTACACTATCTCTTACAAGCACATAAACAGGCTGCATAAAAACAGAGGGCAGCAGTACAATGTAAAGGTAAAACAAATTACTTCAGGCAAAAATGTTCCCCTTTATGTTTTAACAAAGAAACCCACCCTCTTCACCCACACAACATGCCCACCCCTCTCCCCAAACAAACTGACCCTTTTCAATATTTATATGGCCCCTTTGGCGGGGATAGCTGAACAGTTAGGCTTCGAGATCATCTCTTATGCAGATGATACGCAGCTTATATTCACCATTGGAGAAAACCTAGAGAAAGAGAAAACTCGCTTTGCATTTGGCATGAAGATGATATATGACTGGATAACGGATAATTTCCTGCAACTGAATCCAGATAAATCAGAGATCATGTTGTTGGGAAAAGCAACTGATTTGTGGTCTGATGATTGGTGGCCTGTTCAATTGGGCTCTGCCCCTATTCCCAAACTTTCAGTAAAAAACCTGGGTATAAAAATAGATCGGCTGCTGTCCATGAAGGACCATATTGCGGGCACGTCCACCTCATGCTACTATAGCCTCCGGCTTCTGCGGAAAATACTTCCATATATGCCTACCTGTCATCGTAGGACTTTAGTGCAGGCTCTGGTAACCAGCCGTTTGGATTACGGCAATGCACTGCTTGCAGAAGCAGGAGAGACCCACTTAGCTAAGCTGCAGGTGGTTCAGAACACAGCAGTGAGAATGATCTTTAATCAACCAGCAGGCTCTCCCTCGCTTCCATTGCTCAGAGAACTACACTGGCTATCGGTGAAAAAGAGATCCTTCTTAAAGATCTGTTGTTTCACCTATAATGCTCTGAACAATAGAGGCCCCCTCTACTTACAAAAAAAACTCCTTAAATATTGTCCATCTAGGAGTCTTAGATCTAGCCTGCGGGTCCTTCTTCAGATTCCTCGTTTCCGTCTTACCCGAACGGGTGGCAGAGCTTTCTCATATCGTGCTCCAAAATATTGGAATCAGCTTCCCCAGACTTTGCGATCAATCCCTAAGTACGATCTTTTTAGGAAACAGCTGAAAGCCTTCTTGTTTTGAACTCTCATTTTAGTTCACTCCATTGTTTTCTCATCCAGGATTTCAAGTTTACTAGTCAGCGCCGAGATGCCCCAGGGTGAGTTGAGCGCTATATAAACCTTTTAACATAACAAGTGTCAATATCCCAAAATTTGAAATGTCCAAAGAAAGTGAAACCCGGTCTCAATTCCCTTCCCACCCTCTCCACCCAGCCACAACAAACAAGTCTCTCTCACCAAACCTTTTTTTTTAAAGGGCTAGAAGAGGGCATGCTGGATGTCGGATGTCGGTCCGGTAGTGGTCCAGGCTCTGCTTAATCATGGTGAGCCAGATCTCAATGGTGTCCAGATACTGCAGGATGCGGTCCAGCAATGGCCTGGTGTTGTCAGTGTGGGAGGGGGTGGCAGAAGTTGATGATTTCAGCTGACGCCGGTGATAGGATGTCCTGGAGGCTGAGGGGGACTGACTGCACTGGGGCCCGGTTGAGACGCATTTGTTTTCTCCTCCTTTTCCAGGACCAAAAGCCACCAACATTCTAGCTGGATACACTCCAGCCTCTGCTGTGGCAGACAGGCTGCTATCTCCTGCCTGTTCGGTCCTATGGGTGGACCAGCAGGTGTACCTATATTGAAAAAAACAAAACAAAAAAAGACAAATTGTAAATAATGCTCTGTGCAAATAATTGCACAGTAGCAAGCAATACATTGTTGGTTTCCTAGGGCCATTGAAATTTGATGTGATATGATTAGGGATGTCACAAGCCCATTTTGTTTTAACCCACACATGCCTTGCATAAAAAGCACTGACTGCGTGGCAAAACAGTATTAAGGCAGAATAACACCGGTTAAAAAACTGTGATTAGATTTTTTTTTTCTAAAGGCTTTTCTAATAAGTATAAACAGACACTTTGAGTGGACAAATAAACTACCTGTCAGAATCAATCAATCAACACTTTATTGTTTAAGTTAGTTAAAACCATAACAATGTCACGAGGGATCAACAGTTTACAAACATATAAGTGATTTAAAATATAAAAAAGAGCATGTAACATATTTTATCCTAAAAGCTAGAGACAATATCCTTATCGTAAAATTGTTGACGGAATTGCGTTTTCATCAGATATTAACATAAAAAACATTTAACATTTTAAAATTTCAGTAGGGTAGCTAGACATTAGTGGATTGGAAGTGTCTGATTCCGTCAGCCATTTGTTTTTTTCATAAAGTAATAAAAATTTCATAATTTTACAGGTCAACTGAGGATCTGTTGTACTGAGTCCTCTGATGATGGTCGATCTGCAAGTTCGAATGCCTCTGTCATTCAAAGCCTTTTTTAGGAACAATACGCAGTTCGATTTTAAGATGGGGCAGACACAAATGAGGTGGATAAAATCTTGCCATGCTGCACTACATAAGCTACATGTTTTAACGCCTTTCTACTTCCATGCAGGTTGATCCGCCAAACTTGGTAATACCCCAAATCTAATTGCCATTAACTTTCAGTTCAAGTGGGGCGACTATGTTGTACTGAGGTATTCCGCCGGTCGTAGTGATGTATAGGATTGGAGAACCATCTAGGCATGGGATCTTTTGGCTAAGGTGCGTTTATCTTCTAATGATGATTGTAGCTTATCCGCTTTGTTTGTTATTCTGCGGAAGACTTGAAGGTTTCCTTCAGTGCTATTTTCAGGAATTCGCCGTAACTTGAGCTTGGATCATCTTCCTGGGCACGCCACAGGGCATCATTTAAAGATAATGGATCGGTTCTGCCAGAGTTTGTACCAGGTTTTAATAGCGGCGTATTTTCTCCCTATCTCCTGTTGGATAAGGCCAAATTCCAGTCGGACCTGGGCCAGGGATCCGTTCTGAGGTAGACTAAAGACTTTTGTATAGGTCTTTGTTTGCAGCGAGTCCAGGAGTTTTGCATCCTTGCCGTTTAACACTATGCTTGCATAGGTTACTGTAGGTAGTAGTTTTGCGGCCATCACTGCTGTTAGTGGCTTAAAGGAAGGACGTTGCAGTTTTTTTGCAAGGGCACAGAATGCATAAATAAGGCCATTTCCTTTTTTTCCAGATATTGTTTCTGAAATTGGAAATTTAATCGATTGTCTATATATATCCCAGGTATTTATAAGTGCTAACTATTCCAAGGCTCGTTTCTCCCAGCTTGAATTGATACTGATGTCGCGGACAATTCGTGATTGACATAGTTTTTGTTTTTGTGATGCTAATTTCCAAGGCATTAGTCTTAGCAAACATTAATAGCTCATTAAGTACTCTCTGAAGGCCTATTCTAGTTAGACTAAGCAGGACTATGTCGTCTGCATACGAGAGATGCGTTATGGGCAGTGTAGTCAGGCACGGAGGATGTGTATTTGCCTGATCCAATCATGGTGAGAGATCTGCCATAAATAGATTGAATAAATGGGGGGCTAATACACAGCCTTGTTTTAATCCGATCTCTGTATCTTCCTGGACAATTTTGTGCCATTTGCTATTTTCACACAGACCCACGTGCATGTATACAATTGTATTATGGGTCGTAATATTATTTCCGGGAGACCCAATTTCTGTAATTTACTCCATAACAGACCACGATTCACCTGGTCAAACGCAGCTTTGAAGTCTATGAAACATAGTTGTAGTTTTCTTTGCAGGCGTTTGTACTTGTCCGGTATTGTGGCAAGGGCTAAAATATTTGTTGTTGTGCCACATCCTTTGCGAAACCCTGTTTGATTGAATGGAATCAGCCCCTTTATGTTGGACCATTCTACCAAGTCCTCCAGGATTAATGATGCAAAATATTTAGCTTCGACACAATTAGGTGATTAGCCTATAGTTTGCTGGGTCCGACCTGTCACCTCCCTTGAGGATCGGGTTGATGATTGACCCTTTCCAGCTCGGGGGAAGGGTATTTGTTATATCAATTTTGTTATAAAGGCCTGTTAAAGGTGTTGCCCAGTAATCGGGATCACTTCTGAAGATGGCCTGCGGGATGCCGTTTGGGCCAGGAGCCCCATCGTTGTGTCCCTGTTTTATTATTCTGGATATATCTTCTACTGTGTATTGCTGACTTGGCAGGACTAGTGGTAGGGCTAGGATGGTACCGAGATCATGTGGTCCAGTGGAATTCTGCCCTGAGAGTTTAGGCTCCAGAGATTTATTATTAATGTCTGTTTCACTATTAGGGAATGGTGTGAGGTCTTCAAATATTTTACTTAAATGTACTACCCAATCAGTCTCTGTTACAGAGGCATTATTTATTACTTCTTTTGATCTTGTTGTACCATTTACTCGTTCCCAGAAGAGCCTGTTATTTGTTTTTTTACCACAAGAAAGTAACTTTGTCCAGAATATCTCCTATTGTGCTTTCTGGTCCTTACAGATTTTCTTTTTATACTGCTTCTTGATATTCTTTATTTTCTCCCGGCGTGATTTGGGACTTTCGGTGTTTGTTTTTCTTCTTTATACCCAATATTAAGATGTATGGGGCAATTACGATAGTTGTCTTCCTCCCTGAAGGTACAGGTTGGGCAATACACTCCCCCACACTCCCCGTACAGTGGTTTGACGGCACCTGCGCACCTGTACCCCCTCAGAAACCACTGCCACCGGTATTGCGTGCTGTCGGCTAAAGGCTGTGTGCTGTAGGGTGTGGGCTGTGGGCAACTGGCTTTCAACTGGGTACTGGGAACTGGAACACACAACTCCAGCTCCAACCCCAACTCCAGCTCCAGACCAGGAGGGTCAGGAGGGTCAGGGCCGCTTCTACCGCAACTCGCTCAGCCTCCCTGCAGCCCGCTCATGGAAGCTAGGGGGCCAAGTGTCAACAATATCCACGCCGGGAGCTGTGAGGCTTGAGCCTTGAGGTGTCCTTCTCAGCGCAAAAACACGGGGCTGGATTCCTCTATAAAAACGTTTCCCCTTCCTATCCACCGTGCCCTTCCCTTACTTCATTAGGGTGGGAGGGGGGAAACTTCCTATGCCATTCACTGCTGGCCACGAGTCCCAGGCTGCAAACACAGCTACCAGCAATCAGCTATCAGCAGGCTATCAGCAAGCTGCGAGGATAAACCAGCCGCTGACCACCACCCGCCAGGTCCTTCCGAGCGTGGTCGCTTTTCACTCGCTCTTCACTTCATTGAACATTTCGCTCAACCCCCGCAGGCACTTACGAATGGCAGGCTTGCAGGCTGGCAGGGGGAGCAAAAAAGGGAAAACAAAAGCCGTAAACTGGTTCCTCAATTTAGCAATTTATCAGCATTTGGCAGAGGTTTTCTTAGAGTGTCAGCGCTCTCGGCGTTCTCTGCGGTTTACTGCTCCTCGCATACCTGTCATTTATGAGCATTGCATTATGCACAATGGAGTACAAGATGTGTGTTGTGCTAAAATAATGGAGCCATGCTCATTGCTAGCCAGCTCGTCAGGTATTTTGCCACTGTCTGCAGCTGGGGCAGCTGTAGTTCACAATTATTTATTTTTAATTCCAATGGCCCAGCTTTTCTCCAAATGCATTTCTCTTTCTACCCTGACTCCAAAGAGGCAGATGAATGATAAATAAAATACTACTTCACCCACCTGATGTATGAAAGGTGGATATCATCCTGTCTGTGTAAGCAGACATTGGGGAAATTTATGAACTGCACTACAGGGAAAGGAATGGGCTAAATAGATTGTATTTGGCACGTTCATCAATTGATCAATAACAAATCTTATAAAGGGTAAATGCCCACCCTGAGGGTCTCAAGATATTAAGTGGGGGGGTGTATGGTTCAATCGAAGAGCCAGATCTTGAGGTCTTTCCTGAATTGCAGCAGTGATAGGGATTGCAGAGGAAGTTAGTTCCAGGTCTTCGCAGCGAAGTATGGAAACGATCTTCCTCCAGTTACGGTTTTGCGGGTCCGTGGGATGGTGGCCAGGGTCAGTTGGGTGGAACAGAGATGTCTGATGGGAGTGTAGATTGAGAGGCAGCTGTTGAGGTATGCAGGTCTGGCATTGTGGAGGGCTTTGTAGGCATGAATAAGGAGCTTGAAGGTGATGTGGTTATGGTGTGGGATGTTCAGGATAGGTCTCGTGGAGGCGTTCTGGATGTTCTGCAGTTTTATTTTGGGATTTCTGGGTGGTGCCAACGTAGAGTGTGTTACTGCAGTCTAGTCTGCTGTTGACGAGCACATGGGTCACTGTTTTCCTGGACTCGGTGGGGATCCACTTGAAGAGCTTTCAAAGCAGGTGGAGCGAGTGGAAGCAGGATGACAAAACGGCGTTGAGGTGGTTCACAAAGAGTGAGGATTTGTGTGTGGTCCATGGGTGTGAGGGTTCCAAGCACTGCAGGATACCACGAGTCTTCCCAGGTGGACAGGGAGGAGCCCAGGATATGGACTTCGGTCTTGTCTGAGTTGATCTTGAGGCAGCTGTCCTTC
This sequence comes from Triturus cristatus, assembly GCF_964204655.1. Lineage (NCBI taxonomy): Eukaryota > Metazoa > Chordata > Amphibia > Caudata > Salamandridae > Triturus > Triturus cristatus. The sequence goes on from NC_140582.1 coordinate 244,364,945, forward strand.
ATCAAGGCTGCGACTGCCTTTCCCCCGTTGTGGAAGTTGTCCTTGGTGGCTAAGGGTTCACTGTGAGGGAGAGAATCGGCTAGTTGTCAGTTTAGGAGACGGTATTGGGTCTGTGGCGTCTGACGATGACTGAAAGCAGGGCCATGTAGATGTTGAAGAGGGTCGGGCTCAGGGAGGATCCTCGAGGCACTCTACAGCTGATCTCTGTGAGTTCTGAGTTGAAGAGTGTATCCCATATGCCAAACTCTCATCAAGTCATGCATTTACTTCCACATTACTCACAGGCCTCGCCCACCACCACATATCATTTCCAACAAATTGATTTGTTGGGCAGTAAGCAAGGAAAGGATACTGGATTTACTCTACTGCAGGGTTTGGTAGAGGGATTGGGTAGGTAGGGTAGAGATTTTTTATATAGAATAGAGGGGCCACTACACTGATCATCGATTCGTCATCTTTAGCATATTCAGTCACTGTACTAGTCGATGGAAGGCGAAAGGGAAAAATCTGAACAGGTGTAAAATAATTCTGTTGTGGCAAACCATGAAATAGATTCTTGAATCACTTCACTTCACATGCTAAATTCAAATGTGGCACATGCCCAGAATGGATTTTCCAATTTTTTGGTAGGCTGGGGGGAAAGAACTTAGGAAAAAAAAATGTAACCCTATGGATGCTCATTCTTGCCCCCTTTTCCCTATTACCATCATCCCTACAGCTTTTACAAACGTCTTCACTACAACTTCTCTTCGCCATTCCCAGGCTTTCAGTCTTATTCAGCAGTTAGACGACCTGCAATCTTAAGCTTTGTATCCCCCTTTCTGCAAAACGAGGTTTCTAAAATCTTTAAAACTTTTGCCACAATCACATTCATTTGTTGGATTAGGCAACATGTGTTCCTGTATTACTTTGTCAGGTGGTACAGTTACCTTACATGCCAAGGGGATAACACGATTAGACCAAGGCACCTCAAGGACAGCAGCAACAGAATGACATTCATTAAGGCCATCAGGGTTTCCCTCCACCCCACATTCTGTGCCATCAGTCTGGGCCTCAGTGCTAGTATCAGCAGTGTCTCGCTCTTTTATGAATGTTTTTTGGGGGGAATGTGCTGCTTTATATTGTATACCAGTCCTGCTGCCCTTTTTCAACATTCATGCAATTCGGTCCAATTTTGTACCTTTTAAGATTGTTTCCACCTCCTGTATGAGATCATTTATTTCTTCCATAGTACACTTTTCCACTAACAGTTCCCTGTGGACTGCAATGAGCTTTCCTTTTCCCCATTGTTTGTAACAGAAGGATTTATAAGCAATTTGAATAAGTTCAGGAGATTCAAATTTGCTTCAAGGTATTACTGAGGGCTCTAAAATAAAAAAGATACAAATGTGAGCAATAGGAATATCAGTGATGCCTCTAGCAAGGGGGCTTCCGTCCTAGTTCCAGGTCTTCTTATTTTAGGCCAGTACCTGAAGGACTGCAGTCAGGTAGCGTAACATTGAGGAACAGACAATACAAAAGTGCAAGCTAAACAACCAATGCACTAAACGCCCTTTGCTCAGTTCAATCATAGCCTGCGTTGGAAAGCTGTAACAACCTGCAGGCAGTGACAGAGATGTGCTGGGTCCCAGCAATAAGAGTCTGTGGGCCTTCAGTGCACTTCCCAACCCCTCCTCTAAATCCAGTTACACTAGGGGATGTAGTCCAGCCCCTGCACAACACGACGATGAAGAGATGGATCCTGGACAACCAATATGGATCTAAGGGCCCATCATGCAGCCATTTGCATCCAGCTTGCCCCACTAAGCGATTTCACACACAAGTCTTTACCTGCAGGCAAGACAAGGCGCAGCAAATGCTGGATCTTATAAGTTATCTTAACACATTTAACTGTAGATGCATTGTCGCACAGTCAAGGGGGGTTGCCCCACCCCACTCTTCCTGTCGGTGATGGGCACAGGGTGGGCCCGCCCTTGGCCCGGGCTTTGCCCAGGCACATTCTGTGCCACAGGACAGCCACTGCACTGATAAGCGTTGCTCAGGGATACAGGACACATGCCTCCTGGTGCATGGCAAGTTGGTGGATGAAGTCCCCTAAGGCAGCAAGGCTGACTGGAGATGAGCATCCTACACTGTGGGAGAGCAACTGCGCTGATAAGCGCTGCATCTGGATATGGGAAACAGGTGTTGGTGCTTTTTGGTGCGTGGCAAGTTGGGGGATGAAGTCTCATAAAGCAGCGCAACAGCAAAACTGACTGACAATGAGTGTCCCACATCGCGGGAGGGCAACTGCACTGATAAGCACTGTGGCCAGATATGGGACATAGGTGTCGGAACCTCCTGGCTCATGGCAAATTGTGTGATGAAGTCCCCTAACAGAGCCCAACAGCAAGGCTGACTGGTGATGAGCGATCCACGCCATAGGAGAACAACTGAGCTGGTAAGCGTTGCAGCCAGATATGTGATATAGGTGTCAGCATCTCCCGGCGCGTGCAAGTTGGGGGAGGAAGTCCCCTAAGGCAGACCAACAGCAAGGCTGACTGGAGATGAGAGTACCCTCTATTGGCACTTTACTTTTCTAGGTGCTTTTTATCTTAAATCTTTCAAATTCAAATCTCTGATACCCCTTTTGGATTTTTGTCATTTGGTGTCATTTTGTCTCATGCATTTTATTCTTTTTTTCCAAATTGGAGTGAGATTTTTATTGCGTTGCATCTTTGACTTTTTATCTGTTTTCATACTAAATACTTCACACATTGTCACTAAGTTAGGACTGTCTGATCTGTGTAATGGCTACCATGGATTAATTTATTGAAACCTTTGACTGGGCATAACAGGTTAGTGTCTGGCATCACCCTAATCAATAATTCATGTTTTTTACAGTGGATCTCAGAGGGCTGTTGTCAGCACCGTGCCAGCTCTCTGTAGACATCTTGAGGAGGACAGGCCATGTTACATATTGCTCACCCATTCCTCCTTTGCTCCTGTGTATATCTTGAAATGGGGCAGGTGATTTGTTTGCATATGCAACTAAATACTATGCATGGCTAAAATGTGAATAACGGGGATGTTTTTCACCTATGGGCTCTGAGTGAAATTATGGACAACTTCAGCTTCGCTCTTGTTGGTTATGTGATTTCACTCAGCACTCAGTGAAAAACCTCCGTTATTCATAATTACAGATCTATAATTCTGCATGCTATTCATGGCTCTTACTCAAAGCTACTAGCATGAATACCAAATTGTAATTCTGACTATTCGTTGCTGTGACATAGCAACAGTGTGAAATAAATGTTGTTTCTCGCTATTTCTACGTCATGGAGGTATTCAAGGCCATGCTGACAGGGCTCTCAGAAATCCTGCTGAAACAGCACTGGGCTCTCTGCTTTGATGTAGAGCATAGAGCACAGCTTCACAGCTTCAGGGCCATCGGTGGGAGGGAAGCACAGAGGTCTGTGATGGCGGAGTGCATTTGACCAAGGGGCACATGCATCAAAGGTTTTTGCGAGCGCAAACGGTACGAATCGCAAAAATCGTCTGTTTGCGCCCGCAAAAAGACATTTTGCGATGCATGAAGGGTAATGGCACTCGCAATTTGAGAAATCGCAAATATTTGCGAGTTCTCAAATTGCGATTGCATTTAAGGAATCGAAAATTGAGATTCCTTAAATGCAATCCATTAAGGTAAAAAAATTAGCGATTTCGCTAATACTGGGCGCAAATTACCATGAAGTTGGACTTCATGGTAATTTACAAAAACCTTGAAAAATGCACTAAAGTGCATTTTTCAAAGTTCCATTTTACACACACACATCCCCTTGGGGCATGTGTGTGTGCAAGATGAACTCATATGCAGATTTCAGGGGTGCAACAGGGTGTCCTTTTGACACCCTGGCACCCTTGAAATTGCATTCTCAATTTGCGATTCTCTAATTGAGAATCGCAAATTGAGAATGTCTTCCCATTCATTCCTATGGGCCTCTAGGCCCATAGGAATGAATGTGGAGGTATTCCTTAATTGCGACTCGCAATTTGCGAGTCGCAATTAAGGAATGTTTGAAAATCGCTATTTTTTAAACGATTTCGACATGCATGGGCTTTTGTGCTTCCTTATTAGCGAATCCTTATTTTTCACTAATGAAGAATCGCAAAAGGCATTTTTGATGCAAGTATTTTATTTTAGCTTTTGGGGCAAGAAATAAGAGGCCAAGTTCTGTATAGCTCCCCTACCAGTCCTCTTCCCCTGTCTGGCACTTAAAAGTAGGTACCCACATAACATATAATTATAGATGGAGGCAAAGTGAATAATGGGGATGCTTTCCCCTCGGGATTCTGAGTGCCATCGACTATTCATTGTTACCCATGTATAATTCTATATGTTATACTTATAAATTGTTATATCGTGGTTTGAGAAATGATGCATTGTTCTGACCCATCTTTAGGTGTAGACTGTATAGTGTGACCTATGGAGAACTTTTGTGTTATGACTGACCGAGCATTGAATTTTTTCTTGCCGCACAGCAGGAAGAACCGCAAATCTAAATATTCAACAAGGACTGCATAATCAATAGGCAAGTGTAAACATTTCCCTGAGAGGGCAATAGTCATTAAAGTAAGTGTAAATGTGCAATAAGAGAAAAAATGTGGACGTTGTTTGGTTGCATGAGTTAAAAGGTAATATTTGAGCTAAAAAATAATAGGAAGAAACAGCTTAGTTTGTTAAGTTTCTTAATGAATTCTGAAAAAGACAACAAGTCTGATTGCAAGCGCTCTAGTGTTGAATGAGCTAATTATTTTGCACTGATGTTTTCGGATTTGATCAGGTGTGATTATTATCACTTAGCATGAGTTCAAACCATGGGTCATTAATATGTGTGGGTACTGCGCCAAAAACCAGATGTCCCGGTAAATAACAGGCATTTTTCACCTGATAAATTCCAGCAGGTTTCAGCTTCCTAATTTAATATGGGGTTCAAACTTTATTGCACCCGGTAATAAACACATGCGATTAACATTGCACCACTTAGAATTGTGATCCCTGCACAAACAGTATTTGTGAGTGGGCACATGTAATCAGACCCAACAGCAACATTCATAGATCTGGGAACTGATTTGCGTGATTGTGAGGCACTGAAAGCATTTTGAGGCCTTTTATATGTGCAACAAGCTATCTAGGGTATTCCGTAATTAGCATAAGCCTTCAACCGTACCCTCTTTACTTGCAACAGGTGGGAAACATTATTGAATTTGAGCATTAAGGGCCTAATTGCCAGTGGAGCTGCACACAGACACAGACTAGTGGTATGTTCCTGTTTTGACCTAAATTGGGCTCACTTAAAGCATGAGCTATGGAAACACATAGCTGTTTTTACCATTTTCTGTTTCTGAGGTGTGCTGTCTGGAGCGCCTAGAATAGCCTTCACAGGTTTGTCGTGTTTATGAGTCACAACTAGGGGTGGGCAGAATTTGCGAAAGTGACTTTTGCAAATTATCGCGAAAATGTTACAAATCTCCGCAAACACGCGGAAATATCGCGAAGATGCGGAAGTTTTTTTCCCGCCCGTTCGCGGTATTTTCTGCATGGTCGCGGCTCGCCAACTTACCCTTGCGGTTGCTTGCTGGCGCGGCCATCTTGTTTTCACTCTTCTCGCGGTGCATGATCGCGAGAAGAAAGACGTGATCGCGCGACCAATGACATTACTGTGGGTGCGAACTGTCGCGAGACTGCGCAAATGGCTACCAACAATCCAACATCTTGTGGAGAACGCGACCGGAGCGAGAAAACTTACCGGCGAATGCGGGAATTCAGGTAAGGCGATCGCGAGAATGTATTATTTTACAACGCGAGCAAGAAACAAATTATCGCTAAGCTGCGGAATGCGGAAATTTTGACATTTTTGCGCTCTCCGCGGAACGCGAAAATGTCAAATTATCGCAATTTCTGCGAGCGGAACGGAAATTTAGCCCAGGCCTAGTCACAACCCCATTCCGAGGGCCGGGGATATTCCAATTTGGTCAGCAACAGTATTTACTGATAACATTGTGATTCTGTATCTTCTGAGATCAGTGGTGTTTGACACTGAAGGCTTGATTCACAAAGGTGAGATTTGAGTAAGTTTATTCCTTTTTAGTATTCAGAAACTCCAAGTCTCAGTTATTGCTATAAAAAAAAGGTAGTAAGTCCAATACTACACATGGTACTGCAACACCCTCCAAAAGAAAATAATGAAGGTATTTTATATATTAAAATAGTACATATTTATTATTTAATTATAAAATATTTTAATAATCTGTTTTACATTTAAAAAATAATGTAAAAATCCATGGGCCTGATTTAGTGTTTTGTGGAGAAGGTACTCCATATCAATGGCAGCGGAATACCTTCTGCGGCAACATAAAGGTCCACCCACCTGAATTCAAAGTCAGACAGATCTTCAGTATGTCAACGGTGGAGACTACTCAATCTTTGCTGCCGACATACACCTCTGACAGTCCAACAGAGTAATGGCCATTAGGGTTTTGACATTTGTCCATCCCCCTATATAGAGTTGGCGGACCGATGGCTAGTTTTCACTGTCTGTCACCTCCAGGCAAAACCTGGTGTCAAGGGACAGTGAAAACTGTAAACTGACCCCCACACCATTGAAGAAATCTCCCATGTCGAGGGGGTCATTGTTAATTTTTCAAACTGAAGATCCTGCATTGGGATTTTCTTTTTGAAAATAAACATAAAAATTGAAAGCTTGCTGCACTGCTCCATCATGTGGATGGAGTCGTCCATCAAACTTTCCATGCATTTACAGGAACTACTATAATGATGATTCCTGTGAAGGCAAAAGATATCCGCTGGGCCAGTGGACATCTTTAAATGTGGTGGGCGGGTATATCCCTCAGAGCAACAAACTACTTACTCTATTGCCCTCATGTTGTAAATACCCATCCGTCAGGCCCTAAGACTGATAAGCATGAAGCTGTGATGAATGGTGCTGATATATGCACAGATCACTCAAACATAAATGGAGAAAGCTGATATCCATCCAGTCACACCTTCGTGACTTGTATGTGACAGTTCCTTTTAGAATTGCTTCTGCTGCTGCTATGTTTCAGCGTATAATGTTTGAAATTTTTAAAGATGGCAACAATGTCATGTTTTTCGAAGATGGTATCTTGAGCATGGGGGAAACAAAAACTGAGCACGACAAAACGGTCAAGAAGGCAATGGACATTTAGAGGGCAAAAGGTCTAACAGCTGCATTAAAAAAGAAATAGATTTGTGAATAAGAGTGTGAAATATCTAAGACATGAAGTGTCTGTTGAAGGTATCAAACCAAAGAAGGAGTTACTTGAGGCTATTGTGAATTCTCCAGCTCCTTGCAGCAAAGATGATGTCAGAGCCCTTTTGGGACTGGTAGAATTTTATTCACAATTCATAAAAACAATTCAAGTAAAACATACACCATCAGGCAAATTCTCAAGAATAAAAACAGATTTGAATGGTCCAAAGATTGCCAGTTGGAATTTGAGACGGTGAAACATGAAATGAGCACCATTATTTCCTTACAGGGATTTGATCCCACCTTAAGATCTATGGTTACCACCGATGCTAGCTTTAAAGGCATTGGGGCTGTCTTATCTCAAATAAGCGAAGAAGGAGATGCATGTGTTGTTGTGTTTGGTTTCACTCGCTCACTCCCACAGAAAAAAAGAACTCGGTAATCGAGCGAGAGGCGTTAGCTTGTGTGTGGGGGTTAGAGCATTATAAAGCTTTCATTTGGGGGAGCCATGTGATTCTGAGTAGTGACCATAAGCCACTTACCAAGGATCTTTCTACCAAGGGGTTACACTCAGCTTCTCCCTGGTTAGCAAGATTGTCAGTTAAGCTTTTATATTTTGATTGTAGTGTACAATACATGCCAGGAGTGAGAACTAAGGGTGCAGATTTTTTAAGCATATTATCCTTACCTAGATCTGAGGGTGACATTTAACAATACAGTGTAGCAAAAATTGAGGTTGAAATGAGTGTGATCACGGCAGAAGACTAGAACAAAGCTTTTGAGGAAGATAAGTTACTCACGGAAGTGCAGAGTATGATTTTGGTGGGGTGGCCTTGAAAGAGTAACATTCCAAAAGAATTGAGGGTGTACTGGGAAGTAAGACAAGAACTATCAGTAGAAGACAGAAACAGTTTGAGGAATGGAAGAATCATTCCTCCTTGTAATCTACACTCAAGGATCATGGAAGTGTGCCATGAAGGACATTTGGGCATAGTGAAAACAAAAAACAGAATTAAGGAACAGTAATGGGGGCCTGGTATGAGTAATTGCATTGAGAGAATGGTGAGGGATTGCATGGCTTGTTTGAATGCAGACAAGAGTCTGGTATTACCCTAAAGCCACCTCTATGCCCAGTAAGTGCCCCGAAAATACCTTGGGAAAAAATGAGTGTGGTTATCACAGAGCCAATCTGGGATGGTGTTGACCAGAAGTATCTAATAGTTGCCATCTGCCATTTCTCGAAATGGCCAGAGGTGGAGGCAGTTGAGTTCATAAACACCAATTCTGTGATTTGTTTTCTCAATAAATTATTCCTGAGGGAAGGATTACCTAAATCTATTGTTACGGATAATGGGATCTGATTCACAGCAGCGGCCTTTAAGAATTTCTTAAATCGAAATGGCATGAAACTTAATATTACTTCACTTTATCATCCTGCTGGGAACTGCTCAGTTGAAAGATTGTATAGAGTAATCAAGGGTGCTGTCCAATTAACAAAAAACAACAGTTTGTAGTGGGAGATTGAATTGTTCCGTACTATCTGAGCATACAAACTTGCACCATGCTTGGCAACAGGTCATAGACCTTTGAAATTATTGAGGGGCAGAACAGCGTTCTCCAAGGATAACATTGGTTGGATGCCTATTACTAAGAGAATATTTTGGGATCCTGTGGTTGTGAAGGGTAGGATTGACAAAGCTAAACAAGTGTATAAAACATTTTATGATGCCAAACAGGGATGTAAGACACCAAACATACAGGGAGGTGATTATGTTAAAGTCAAGAAAACAGGCATCCTAAAGAATGGTCAGGGCAGATTTTCTAAAGTGCATGTCGTAGAGAAAATATTATGCAATGCGGCTTTACTAAGCAATGGTAAGGTACACCACATGAGCTCCTTAGCAAACTGCAACTGCAAGACTAAGCAGAGTAGTGGGTGTGGTAGTAACACTTTTGATTGGCTTTTTGAGGAAGAAGGAAGTTTTGAGTCTGGGCCCAGTTTTGGAGCACCCAACCAAGCTTCCACACCGGAATCTCCTCTAGAGGTTAGAGAGGTCTCTAGAGAACAGAAAACAGGGAGGTTCAGAACAATTGTAAAAGAACCCCTCAATCTGCGAGATTACATTTGTGAATAAGTTAACAAAACACGACTTATCGTACCTTGTGCTAGGTAATTCTTATTGCCTACCGTTTAAGGATGCTATATATTACACGTGTCCACAAAGGAGTATGTACAATGTTGGTCATTCTTAAGCAGAGTATCAATAATGTTTTTGATATAGTTTTATGGGGGGTTTTTCTTCTTATATTTTGTTGCTTTTTTTTGGTTTTTAAAAGGGGAAGATGTTTTGTGAATGTTGGGAGTAGAATGCGGGAGGCAGTCAAGACTACCTGGAATGTTCAGGTCGGGCTGACTTAGGGAGAATGAGAATGTACGTGAAGACGGTTTCTGGTATTACTGGTAGAAGGAGTAACTGTGCTGTTAGATTGTGTTTTTATTAGCACCATCAGTATGGGTGCCCTGAGTGGAGTAGCAGCAATATCGACCCCTAACAGCTGGAGAGGCTCTGCACTATTGTCTGCAATAGAAGGTGTTCCACAGGAGAGGAGAACTCGCAGATGATCTGAGGATCTGTTATTACAGACTATTGCTGCCTATGGATTACAGCAACTGGAGTGTACCTTGATTGTGAGATAGCAATTATGTTGTCCCGTTCCAAACACAAATTACAGGTCCCCTGACCAAGTGTTCCAAGGTACTGGGAACATAACAATACACCCCGCAAAAGGTCTGGCTATGGACTCCTGCCAGATGTTGCTAAGATATGTCTGTGTTCCCTCTTACTTTATTAAAAACCACCACCATTACACCAGAACTCTCTTGGGTATATGTTGCACAGTGCTGTAGTTGTAAAGGTTGCCGCAGAGCAATTTCTAAGAGGATACTCAGTAATGCTAAGGTTTGTCCCTTTAAACACATGGCCTATCACTGCTCCATTTACTTCAGCTGATTGACTGGTGTTGAATGTGCCGTCACTTTGCGGGTTTTAAATAATGGCTAAGTACTCCAAACGTTGTCAGTTTGTTACTTTATTTAAGAGTTCTTTGATTTTTATATACTTAACTCTTAATACCAAATTGGGTTCTCACACACTATCCATTACTTTTACAGGTCCTCCATTAGCTGGATGTGATGCCTGGGGTGCTTTTCATCAGCGAAGCTCCCTCAAAGAAAGCGCATGTACCTTCTTTTGAGAAAACATAGAAAAAAAGAAAATAAAGTAAAGCACAATCTCACTTTTCTTCCTCCCTAGTATGTTGTTTTTCTCATTTTGCTTTCTCTCAGTCTTTCTCCTCTACTTTTATTTCCTGCCAATACCTTTAATGTCTTTTCTCATGCCTTGTGCTTTGTCTTCTCTCTAAGCTCCTTTTCAAACCTTTTCTGTTGTTTACCTTCCAATTCCATTCTGTGACTAATATCGCTTTACTGGACTCCAATGTAATCCTCTAGTACATGGTTGTGAGTGTTTTTAAAAACAATTAGGGAAAAAAAAGAGCAACAAAACAAAGATGTGGTTGGTGCTTTATTTTTTTCTACTGGCCTCTCTCCAGTCTCTCATGTACCAGTCATTGGGATGCAGACATCTGTTGCATTTCCTTCCCCCGCATGAGTCTGTTTGCCTCTCCGCCTTTATTGTGGTTCAATCACTTCCCTATGACACAGCTGCTCCTCGAGTCATGGTAGAGAATGTTTGTTTTCCCTGGTAGGTCCATCTGGAAAACACCAGCATTTCTCCAATTCCTCCTTTGATGTTTCTTATATAGCCTCCTCTGACATCTTGCAGCTGTTTAAAGGATTTTGTTTGAATCCCTGCACTATCGCGTCTCCTCTCCTTTGAATCTTGGGAGCCACCTCTTTCCTTGCTGCATGCTCTCTTCTGTCTCCTCCTTCCTCGTTGGCATCCTAGTCATGAGATGCCGACTTTATCTATGTGTGTCAAAGTTCATCTTGAACCTATCCTAACGTATCCTTCTTCCTGCTTGTTTTAGACTTTCCTCCTGCACTTCCATCTTGTCTTAATTTTCCATTTGGTTTTGCCTTCGCCATTTTTCCCTTATCTTTTCTTTTCATTGCAGGTTCAGTGTGTGAGCCGACTTGTCCCATGCTTCACTAACTGATACTTTGGTATGTTAGCTAAGATGGTCATCACATGACATTCCTCCTTATGTACATTCTTCTGTTTTAGAATGATTTCTAACGGGAGTGTTTAGAAATATATACAGTATTTTGGGATTACCCTGCACAATGTTTAACTTGAAACCTGAAGGATTCTAAAGCAATTAATCAATGTAAGACTCTACTTTTTCTAAGACTCATTAAGGTTAAACGAGCATTATGAGTGAATACAATAACTTCCTTATTTTAAGGTAATATCTTAATGGCTCAATTCCCCATTCTGTAGCCATGCATTCTTTTTCCATTGTTGAATATCTTGTCCCACAAGAAAATAATTTGCAGGTGATATATAAAATTAGATTCTCTTCTTCTGAGGCATCCCTTTCCATCAACACTGCTTCTAAACTCACCCCTGAAACATCTGTCTATAAAATGGTTTAGGAAAGTTGGCGAGAGTAAGACTGGACTCAAGCATTTACCTCCTTCAGTTGTCTAAATGCCCCCATAGCTTATAGTTTCAAAATTCCAACCTGTTTAATGGCCGTGTCTTTTTTCCAAACATCTGCAGAGAAAGCTATTTATGTGTGAAATTTGGAATTAAATGAATATAGTGTCCTACCAACCCAGAAATACTCTTAGGTCTTGATTTGTTTGAGGACACTTTTCTTTGGGAACTGCAGCAGTCTTCTCTCCTTGGGTGTGTGAGGATTTGGGTGCGCCATCTGATATGGCCATGGGCCTTACCATGAACTGCACTCGCAAATAACAACCTAGGTCCAGTCAGTCTTGTTTACTTAACCTTTGCTCAAACCTGAGTAGCTGTGACTGCAAGCAATACGGCTTGACAAAGGAACTTAGTGTAAAGCATTTAACAGCACCAAACAGTAGATTAAGAAAGTCACACACCAATAAAGAGACACAACAACAATTTATAAAAATAGAGCCTATTTTATTAATTTTTAGAGACCTTTATCATCACAATCCACCATAGGGCCCTCCCCTCCGCTGACTACATCCTCCTGGGGGACATCAACTTCCACCTGGAGAAAAACAACGACCGCAACACCAACACCCTGCTTGACAACCTCGCCAACCTCGGACTCAAGCAGCTGGTGACCACCCCCACCCACCTCGCCGGACACAAACTCGACGCTGTCTTCTCATCCAGCAAGGACATCGTCTTCAGCCACGCCACCGGACTCCACTGGACGGACCACTGCTTGCGTCCACTTCACCTTCAGAAGATCCACGATCCACCACCACCAGCAACAGGTTGCTCGAAGAAACTGGAACAAGATCACAGCAGACCAGCTCGCCGCTTCCCTGAGCCAGCACCCTCCCGCCAGCTCAGCGAACCCCAGCCAGGCTGCCGACAACCTCACGAAGTGGATCAGCAACTGCGCAGACGACCTCGCCCCACTGAGGACCCCGCCGAGCAGACCCGGCAGCAAGAAGGCCCCATGGTTCACCGACGAACTCAAGAGCTCCAAGAAGAACTGCCGAGCCCTCGAGAAAGCCTGGAGAAGGGAGCCAACACCGGACAACATGACCACCCTCAAGCTCGCCACCCGGAAGCACCATCAACTGATCCACGCCACCAAGAAAACAGCATTCAAGGACCGGCTGGACAACAACGCACACAACTGCAAGGAACTCTTCAACATCGTGAAAGAGCTCTCCAACCCCAACGCCGGAAACAACGACATCACCCCGTCGCAAGACCTCTGCAACTCCCTCGCCTCCTACTTCCACAACAAGATCGCTGACATACACAACAGCTTCAGCCCACAAACAATGCTCCCAACGACCGCACCAACGCCCCCCACCACCACCCTCAGCGCCTGGACCCAGATCAACACAGAAGACACCATCTGCACGATGAACTCTATCCACTCCGGATCTCCGACCGACCCCTGCCCTCACCACGTCTTCAACAAGGCCGACGCTGTCATCGCACCCCACCTGCGGGACATCATCAACACCTCCTTCAACACCGCCACCTTCCCTGAGAGCTGGAAGCACGCCGAACTCAGCGCTCTACTAAAGAAACCAACAGCGGACCCCACCGAACTCAAGAATTACCGCCCCATCTCGCTCCTCCCGTTCCCAGCCAAAGTCATCGAGAAGACCGTCAACAAGCAGCTGGCCGCCTTCCTCGAGACGAATGGATCCCTCGACCCCTCACAGTCTGGCTTCCGAGCCAACCACAGCACCGAGACCGCCCTCATCGCTGCCACCAATGACATCCGAGCCCTGCTGGACAATGGTGAGACAGCGGCCCTCATCCTCCTAGACCTCTCCGCGGCGTTCGACACTGTTTGCCACCGCACCCTAGCGCAGCGCCTCAGCAACATCGGAATCCAGGAGAAGGCACTGGAGTGGATCATCTCCTTCCTCGCTGGAAGGACACAGAGAGTCCGCCTACCTCCGTTCAGATCTGCAGCCACGGAAGTCATCTGCGGCGTTCCTCAGGGCTCCTCGCTCAGCCCCACCCTCTTCAACGTCTACATGAGCCCCCTTGCGGCCATCGCACGCCAACACAACCTCAACATCATCTCCTACGCGGACGACACCCAGCTGATCCTCTCCCTGACCAACGACCCCGCCGCCGCCAGAGCCAACCTTCACGATGGGATGAAAGACGTAGCCGAGTGGATGACGACCAGCCGCCTGAAACTGAACTCTGACAAGACGGAAGTCCTCATCCTGGGCTCCTCGCCCTCCGCCTGGGACGACTCCTGGTGGCCCCCCGCCCTGGGCACCCCACCCAAACCGACAGACCACGCACGCAACCTGGGCTTCATCCTGGACACCTCCCTCTCCATGACCAGACAAGTCAACGCCGTCTTCTCGTCTTGCTTCAACATCCTGCGCATGCTACGTAAGATCTTCCGGTGGATCCCCACCGAGACCAGGAAGACGGTCACCCAGGCCCTCGTCACCAGCCGACTGGACTACGGCAACGCCCTCTACGCTGGTACCACCGCCAAGCTCCAGAAGAGACTCCAGCGGATCCAGAACGCCTCAGCCAGACTCATCCTCGACATCCCCCGACACAGCCACATCTTCAGACACCTGAGAGACCTGCACTGGCTCCCAGTCAACAAGAGAATCACCTTCCGTCTACTCACCCACGCACACAAAGCCCTACACAATCAAGGCCCGAGCTACCTCAACAACCGCCTCAACTTCTACGCTCCCAAACGCCATCTCCGATCAACCAGTCACGCCCTCGCCGTCGTCCCCCGCATCCGAAGAGCGACAACAGGAGGAAGGTCCTTCTCCTACCTGGCCGCCAAGACCTGGAACTCCCTCCCGACCGACCTGCGCCTGACCCAAGACCACCTCTCCTTCAGGAAGAAGCTCAAGACCTGGCTGTTCGAGCAGTAGCGGCACCCCCCCCCCCAAGCGCCTTGAGACCCTCCGGGTGAGTAGTGCGCTCTATAAATGTCTTTGATTGATTGATTGATTGATAGGGTTCCGGAGATACAGATTTTGGAAGCTTTTTTTACTTTTAAATGTAACTGCAAACAAGCATTGGTCAACAAAAACGTTTGTAAACTTTTCAAAAGTCTGAAAGAGTTAGTGCGGGTACTTCCTTACCCACGAAAGCGTTTATAAGGCAAGTTCCAAACTTTACAGGACAACCGCCAAAGACATCAATGGAGTGGTCCTAATGCTGAAAGGGTGCTCTGGAAGTGGTGTGATCAATGGGGGTGTCTTTGTAGTGGTTCCTCGGTTCATGAGTGATGAGGGGTGAATTTGACGACAGCGATCAAGGTCGCTCGAAGTCCTCTACCTTGCAGTAACAGGCCAGCCAATGCTGCTCTACTGGTCTCCTTGCACTGCTGTTGGGTGAAATACTTTGGTGGGGACTAGTGTCCCTTGAGGACGATGAGCGCAACTTTTGTCTCTCTCGGATTTGTTCTTTTGTGTGCCCTGTGACTGGTAATAGCAACATGTCTACGGTGGCTACTAATTGTTCGGTATGGGCTCTTTCAGCTCTTTTTTCCCTGGAGCTAATTTCAAGGGATTAGCCGACTGAACCTTGAAGTCAGTGCTGTGGATGAAGGCTGGGAACCAACTTTTCCATGAGCCAGGAGCTGCAGGCATAGTCCAAAGCTCACTAGCCCTAAAGTGTAGCAGGTGCAGTCCTCTCAGCGATGCAGCCTTTCTTTGTGCAGGTTAAGAGCAACAGGGCAGTCCTTCTTCAGTCCTTTCTTCAATTCCAGTTTGATCTGAGGGGCAGAGTACCAGGGGTGCCACATTTATCCAGGAAAGAGCACTGCAGGGACCACATGATCACTAACCAAATGGCCACTGGGTCCCTTCCTAACTAGTCACATGTTTCCTGCAATGTGGGGCATATAGTGATCCCAGAGTGCCCCATTCTTACCACTTTTAAAATGGCATGACCCTCCCTTGGTCGACAGGAGCATAGTAGTCCACCCTAGAGGTGTCGCTACCAGTGTGATACATGCGGGAAAACCGGTTTGGGGATTGGTTTTGCCTCTCTGTCTCCTAATTGCTTGCAGAAACTAAAGGCATTCTTTTCAGGGGTGTTATTGCAGTTGGCCTTCAAAGCTGGCAACTCCTTTGAAGCTAACATCCCAAGTTGCCATCCTGGGAGAGGAGTTAACACCTCACGCCTTCCATGCTTCCTTTGTTTCTGGGTCAGGTAGTTGTTCTCATGTCTCCCCAGATGGGCAGAAAGCTGTCTGTATGCCAGGGCATTTGTGAGGTTGCTGGACTAGTTGGAGTGCAAAGACGCAACTTTCTAGAAATTGCGTTCCTTAATAGTGACATTACATTCAACCTGGTCATCAGGTCAGATTTAAAGGCACAATAAATGTGATACCTTGATGGACCCACTTAGGTAGTCCCATTCAGAGGTTACCTAGGCTGGGATGCCAGCCAGTAACCCTGTGTTAGCAAATGGGGCTATTAACATTTCCACGGCAAGACAACAATTTGGAAGTGTTGCTATTAAGACATATGAGAAATGTATGCCCTACTTGATAATATATAACTCCCTGCCACAATACTCCATGGGTATTCCTTAGGGGAGACTTACATATAATATTAAGGTAAGTGAGGGCTTTAACATTAGCTGTAATGACAAAGTTGAATTAGCAGTGTAAACACTGCCCTTTCAGTCTGCAGTGGCAGGCTAGGGTCCATTTTGTCCTTGTCACATGCAGAATGGCGCAAACAGTGCTGCACTCCTGGGTGAACACTCTGCCTTACATGTCATAGGTACCTTATACTAGGAAACTTTATGTAAGTCAATGTTTGCCATTTTAACATATCTTTTGTAAAGGTTTAGAACACTGGCACTGAGGTCTGGTTAGCAGGCCTCAGTGCACTCTAAGAGTGGAAATACCGGCAGAATCAGTTTAAAAAATTTGGGGTGAACATGCAAAAAGAGGGATTTATTTAAGGGTTTTAAAAGCCCCTTCTTAAGCCTCTCTCATAATAAATATCCTTTGTACCTAACTTGATGATTATCCAGCTTACTTTTTGGGATTAATTTGTAGGCCTGCTTCCTTTAGTGTCTTAAACATAGCTTTTAGGTGGTCTGACTAGCAGTTACTATATATGACTCTAAAGTCTAGTCATATTTCTTATGAGTAGATCACAAACGGTTTGAAGGGTACCATGCTGATGTTAACTTTCTGTAAAAGAATAAAGCCCACCTAATGTGGGAAAAGCTTTTTTCTATTTATCTGACCAGTTTTGAAGGATTTGCCAATAACCTTTCGTCAGATCTATTGTTGTTATAAATGTGTTGTTCAATAATTTAATCAGTGGGTGCATAGGGTAAGTTTTGAATTTTTAAATTTGTTTGACATCTTTTAAATCAACAAAGAAATGTATACTCACATCTGCGTTTGTACCAGTACAATCGGGGACTTCCACTTGGTCTTGGATGGTTTGAGTTTGAGAACACACAACTTGAGCAATTTCATGGTCTTTTCTTGGATGGCTGCTCTGCAGTCCTCAGGGATGCAGTAACTACCTTCCTTTGTTCAGTAATAACTAGTGGTACTCTAAGTGAGCTCTTCTGGGATCCCACATAACAGCTCCAGAAATAGGGTAACTGATCAATTCATTTTTCTGCTGGTCACTTAAAGTTTGTGCAATTTATATTTTCTCATCTACCAAAGAGTATTATCTACTAGAGGTATGAGTGAATCTGGAATGGGCCACTCCAATTTCTTTACCAAATTGACTTCCTGCTTCAAATTGTTTAAAAACGTATGGAAATGGGGATCAATACCAATAATGAAATATTTGGACAGATTTGACTTTTTTTGTGTCTTTCCTCTTTGGAAGACAACCTGAGCAGTTGTGTATCATTGTTGGTTTACGTGCATATATTTTATATGTCCTTTGTACCCTGGGTCAATCTGTTCTGGTTTGATGTACCAACTTTGAATAGCAGACTGATTGCAACCTGTATCAATTAATGCATGTAACAGTTTCTCATTTACTTGAACTATGGCTTTCACCTGAATAATATATAATCTTGCCAATTATACCCAATTATACCCTTTGTATTAAAGTTTTGTTCTTCAGACTTTATTCTACAGTACTTTGCCCTTTACAGTGTATAGTCTTTGTCAATTGTAGTTGATAATGGAATATTATGATGCTGATGGAACCATCTCAATGATAATGGGAAGAAAATTCAAGAATTGTCATTCATAGATCTTGTTTAATATTTCATACCTTGTAGAGGAATCCAAACTCAGCCACTTATCCCTTAGGTCTTTGAGCAAGTTGCATAAAGCTTATTGGGTTTCCCTAGCTACCTATTTTCATTTCAAAATCTTAGGTGAGAGGATTCAGTCTCAGTTCATAGTCTCTCTCTGTCTCCAGGATAGCTTTCTTAATCTCAAAACTAGGATAGTTCTAACTGGGACTGGCCACTTTATATGCGGCCTCAATGTTTCCTGATAATAGTGACACAGTATGTTCACCTCAACTTTCTTCAGGCCAGCCATCAATTTTGGGTGATTCATTCAAAATTAGTGAAACAAAATTGGGGTCCTCTCCTGATGTATGCATCTGTAAAACCATGGCGGGCCCTTTTGAGATAACTCAAACTTGGTAACGATCTCATCTAACTTTGCTGTAGCATTATCAAGGGACACAAACATTTGTTTTATTTACTCATTTTGTGACTGTATGGTGTGATGCAAGTTTGTAATTTCTCATTGCGAATGCCACATATAAACGTTCGAGAGCCGGTAGCAAATTCTTCTGACCTTCTGCCTGTTGTTGAAATAACAAATCTTCAGCAGATGTCTATATAATATATCACTGCTGACGCCAACCTTTTGACATAGTGCTTGTGGGTTTAAATAATTGCTAAGTACTTCAAACTATGTCAGTTTATTTCTAAATTTCAGAGCTCTTTGTGTTTTAGAAGGAATCAGTATATTTACATACATAACTCTTAGTACCAAATTAGATTCTCACACATCTCCCATTTCTTTTTCTGGCCCTCCATTTGCCAGTGGATATGCCTGCGGCACTCCTCACCAGGATGTTCTCTTAAGGAATACAAAGGTAAGTTTTTGTGTGAAAAAAAAATATATAGTAAGAAAGTAAAACACAATCTCTATTTTATTTCTTCTCTTCTGGTATACTTTTTTCTCAGTTTGTTTTCTCTCTTAGGGCCCCATTAGGATGGCAGGCGGAGGCACCACCACAGTGCTGGCGGTGGCAGAAAATGCAATTTTCCACATGCCAGCAGCGGTCCTCACGCCTGCTATATTAGTATGGCCAAACATAGCCCATTTCCCGTCCTCCGCGGTGCGACACGACCCGCCATCACTGCGGCGGTGGGAGCCCAAGGAGACCCACCACCGTGCGGAATGACGTCCCGCTGTACAAATCAGGATGCCCCAAACAGCCAGTCGCACCGCAGCAGAGAAACCGCCCAACCAGAGACGGCGGAAGCATGACAGTGGAGCGTGAAACCAGATTCCCGGTCCCTTCCACCCGATCCCGACCGCAATGGATCCAGCTCTACACGTCTTCCCGGTGCTGTACCTGACCATCGTGGATGCCACCGCAGATACGCAAACACACAACTCCGCACACAACTACAACACACAACTCCAGGGCTGATATACGGTTCCTGCCCACACAGACACCCTGGTGGGGACAGGAACACATCCACAAGTGTACCCACCCATGTACTACCTGTCACAAAATCACCCCTCCGCATCCAGGTCACCCACCAACCGCGATATTGATGCAATGTCCCAGTCACGTCACCGCAACAGTGAAGATGCGGGAAAACATGCGCACAATGCAGAAGGCCGGGCCAAAGCCAGGCATGGGCAGTGCACAAAGATCATAGGGCCACACCTCCAGCCTTCACACACTAGGTCCACCCAAACATGAAGGGACATGCTATGTGCCTCTCCTGTGCTCCCCCATGTACAATAACCAACCAGGTGAACCCACACCCTGCACCACCCACCAAACAACTAGGGAGACAGCCTCAGCAGGTGGGGCTGCAGAGGAACACACAGCACAGAAGCACAGGGCCAGGGCAACCCTCACACCACACCTACACTACACTCATGGCAAGAAAACTGAGTCCAAGCACAAAATGAACACTCATACAGATTCAGAACAATCACTCAACTGGACACACAGCTTGTCAAGTCACACAAACATACCCCACACTGACACACAACCACATACTCAGACCAGATGTCAGCAGCAATGGAGGACACCAAATAGGAAAGCCAAAGTGAGGTGCACACAAATGGAAGGCCAAGGAGCTAACCACTAAGCATGTGTACATCACATGCAAGAGAAGGAACATATAATAACACCCTTAGACCATCAAATCACACATGGCTGGCACAGTGAGTGAAATTAAACCACAGTCCCCTCTAAGCAACAACTCAGGGAGACAGCTAGGCAACCCATGTATAGGCACAGGGATGAAAGGAAGTCTCTAAAGTCAAACAGTGAACAGCCGCACATCTGTATCCAACTTCTTGACAGGTGTATGTCAGCAGCACAACATACAGGGCACATTGTTACACTCCATGACTGTCAAACACAAGTAGGATCCTTCACAAATACCCCCCACCTCACACTTGTAGCACACAACACCAGTGTCAAACACACAGAAGGGTGCCAATAATGTCCAGTCAATACACTGACAAACAATAACACTCCCTGGGGGACATCCACAACCATCACACACACACACTCAGGGATGCCTGAACTACTGCTGGCACAAAAACAACAGCCACTCACAAAACTCAATAACAACATACACAAAAGTACAACAAGACCACACCTGTGCATCAAAACTGTGGAAAGGCAATGGGAGCCCATACAGAACAGGAGTACACAACATCATCAGTCAGGAACAATGTACAGACAACATTCCCAACACAGAGAAAAAGTGCATAATCTCAAAGCAATCATGGACACAAACTGGGAGGAATGGGCCTACAATGAAACACAGACAAACATACCACACCACCCATCAAGTCAACATGGTGTCATGGTTTACCACATGCTTGCACACACATAATCCTGACAAGTGACAGGTCAAATATGAGAGGAGAAAACCCCAAGGATGCACCCAAAACAAGCTCAGGAATAAGAATAGCCCTAAGTGCATGTGACAGACACACAAGTAATGCACACTACACTGGCAACACACATCTGAATGAATCACAACACACCAACAAAATACACACACTGACATGCAAATAGAACATCACACACAGAGCATCTGTCATCTGCAAGAGACAACACAGCCCAAACACTGTACACATCCACATCAAACACACAACAGATGCACATGCCAATACATCACATTGCAAACACAGCTGGGCATCTGGGGATGCACACTAGGCAAGGACAAGGCAACATACAAGCAGTGTGTGCACACCAAACATACCAGTTCCACACAGATATGAGTGACATACCATGAACCCCCACAACACTAATCAGCACAGCACACAGACAGCATCACACCCAGGAAGGGAAGCAGTACCTCAGCAAACACACATATAGCTAACCCAACACCCACAGATGCACAAGTCTGGGACACCCAGGTGAAAGCAACATGACCAGAGGAATGTGCACCACAAACAGTTGAACTGCATATGAGCAACCATGGCTGCAAAACAGTACAAGAAAATCACGTATAACCAATTGGCATACTGTCCTGAGTGGCACATTGGTCCTGTGCACAGATCAGCACCACAAAGCATAGTGTAATAAATGAAGTGCTTGGGAGGCACACACACTGGCAACCCAAGGGTCAGCTGACATGAGAATGAAGTGGTGTGAACATCAGTAGTGGACATGATATCAAAACTAACCAAAGGTGACGGACTTAAATGGTAGCACCTCACTTCTAGTAATGCTGCTGCCTTATCCGGCTGTTAGTGCACAGAAACTCCAGCACCATTCACCTAGTGGTGCCTCAGAAAAAGAGAAATTCTGACAAACAATTCACAACGAATGGAGGTGCACTGAACATAGAAAAGAAGTCCAAAGTGTTTCTCTGTTTCTTTGTTTAATTTTTATTTTAGATAAATACACAACAGCAGCCAACGCGTTTCGTTCCTTAAAGACAAATTTTTAACGGAACTTCTTCAGGGCTCAAAGTGACAGCAAGATAAGTACAAGCTTAATATTCGAAGAATGAAGAATACGAAATGAGCAGTATATCCCACTTGATAATAGAACTATCAAAATGTCAAAAGGTATTCCAAATCGGTCGCAGAGGGTTTAGATAAATCTAGAGAACCAATAGTTGATAATAGAGATACGAAGATCCATTGGGATGGTGACTAACAAAGATTCTTAGTGAGAATCTGTACTGTTGCTTCAAATGAAATTGTGAGGCAGATTGTCTTAGATCTCATGAGTAGATGCTCAGTTTATTGACAACGGAATATTGGTCAGACACCTTGATAAGCGTTTTCTGCTCCCATCCCGATTCACCGACCACTTATCCCTTAGGTCTTTGAGCAAGTTGCATAAAGCTTATTGGGTTTCCCTAGCTACCTATTTTAATTTCAAATTCTTAGGTGAGAGGATTCAGTCTCAGTTCATAGTCTCTCTCTGTCTCCAGGATAGCTTTCTTAATCTCAAAACTAGGATAGTTCTAACTGGGACTGGCCACTTTATATGCGGCCTCAATGTTTCCTGATAATAGTGACACAGTATGTTCACCTCAACTTTCTTCAGGCCAGCCATCAATTTTGGGTGATTCATTCAAAATTAGTGAAACAAAATTGGGGTCCTCTCCTGATGTATGCATCTATAAAACCATGGCGGGCCCTTTTGAGATAACTCAAACTTGGTAACGATCTCATCTAACTTTGCTGTAGCATTATCAAGGGACACAAACATTTGTTTTATTTACTCATTTTGTGACTGTATGGTGTGATGCAAGTTTGTAATTTCTCATTGCGAATGCCACATATAAACGTTGGAGAGCCGGTAGCAAATTCTTCTGACCTTCTGCCTGGTGTTGAAATAACAAATCTTCAGCAGATGTCTATATAATATATCACTGCTGACGCCAACCTTTTGACATAGTGCTTGTGGGTTTAAATAATTGCTAAGTACTTCAAACTATGTCAGTTTATTTCGATATTTCGAGCTCTTTGTGTTTTAGAAGGAATCAGTATATTTACATACTTAACTCTTAGTACCAAATTAGATTCTCACACATCTCCCATTTCTTTTTCTGGCCCTCCATTTGCCAGTGGATATGCCTGCGGCACTCCTCACCAGGATGTTCTCTTAAGGAATACAAAGGTAAGTTTTTGTGTGAAAAAAAAATATATAGTAAGAAAGTAAAACACAATCTCTATTTTATTTCTTCTCTTCTGGTATACTTTTTTCTCAGTTTGTTTTCTCTCTTAGGGCCCCATTAGGATGGCAGGCGGAGGCACCACCACAGTGCTGGCGGTGGCAGAAAATGCAATTTTCCACATGCCAGCAGCGGTCCTCACGCCTGCCATATTAGTATGGCCAAACATAGCCCATTTCCCGTCCTCCGCGGTGCGACACGACCCGCCATCACTGCGGCAGTGGGAGCCAAAGGAGACCCACCGCCGTGCGGAATGACGTCCCGCTGTACAAATCAGGATGCCCCAAACAGCCAGTCGCACCGCAGCAGAGAAACCGCCCAACCAGAGACGGCGGAAGCATGACAGTGGAGCGTGAAACCAGATTCCCGGTCCCTTCCACCCGATCCCGACCGCAATGGATCCAGCTCTACACGTCTTCCCGGTGCTGTACCTGACCATCGTGGATGCCACCGCAGATACGCAAACACACAACTCCGCACACAACCACAACACACAACTCCAGGGCTGATATACGGTTCCTGCCCACACAGACACCCTGGTGGGGACAGGAACACATCCACAAGTGTACCCACCCATGTACTACCTGTCACAAAATCACCCCTCCGCATCCAGGTCACCCAGTGTTGGACTTGGCCCTTTTTCCCTCATTTGTTTCGTTTTTGTAATGTTAAGGTGCAGGTGCTTACTTCGCCCAAGATGGCTGCCACCGACCCCTGCTACTGCAGGGTGGTCGTTTTTCATAGTAGCACCCTAGCTGCCAGGAGCTGGCTGGGACCCACAACAATGTTGCGACACCAGCCCGCCTTTTTGTCCCATAGCTAGAGTGGGGAAGCTCCTGGAAGATGCTGGAACCTTCTAGAAGGGAGGTGGGGTTTTACTTTTGCCGCCTTGGCTAGAGGTCACCTGACCTAGGGCTACTTAAGAGTGGGAGGGAAGCTTTTGTGGTGAGTTGGCCATTGGGGTGAAGCAGAGCTGGAAGAATCCACCAGGAGTGTAGGCGGTAGGGCCTAGCCAGGGACTTATGCCTCTGAGAGTGACAGGATTTAGGTACTGCCTCTTAAGTGAGTGAGGTGCCCTGTGAATCCCACTGATCTTGCCCAGTAGTAGGAGGACCCAGAGACTCTCTGCCAGCCTGACTAGGAAGGATCTAGTCGCCCTCTCCATTCCTACCCCCTGTAACAGAACCCCTTAAGGGCGCCAGATACAACTGCGCCACAAGACTTCATCTGTCCACTGAGAACTGAAACCTAACTGTAAGAACTGAGACTGCATGACAAGAGCGAGCTGTAAGCCTTGAATGCCAGAGCTGAGACTGCGTGTCCAAGCTGACCCATCAAACTAAATGCTAAGCCGATTGCCAAGCCACCGGGGATCGACCAGGTACTAGCGCTGTGACTCCCGCGCTCCCTGCCCTGGTCTGGGACCCCCGGCAGCGTGCTCCGCTGAGCACCATATCCCCATCCTTAACTTGAGCCCCCCCTGCGACGATAAAGCCAGCGCACTCACCGCCGCGGCCTGGAGGCCTGGAGAAGTGCCCTACTGTGTAGCGAGGCCCTGGAGAAGTGCCCTGCTGTGTCGCGAGGCCCAGGAGAAGCCCGGGGCCCCGTCGCTGCCGTCGCAGCCGTGTGAGGAGGTGCGCAAGGTCGGGGCCGAGTTCCCCCATCGTCGTGAGGACGGACGCCTGCTGACGCAGAGACGGAGGTAAGCCCGGAGGCCGAGATTCCCCCTGGTGCGCCCCCTGCTGGTCTGGGAACCACACCGCACTTGGCCCGGGTTGTCCCCTCCGTGGGAGTCCCCTCCCCTGCCTGCGCGACGGAGAGACCCCGCCGAGGGATCCTGTCCGTGCCCCCCTTCCACGATACTGAGCGCGGTGCTCTGTGAACTGCACCGGAGCATAAGGACCCGCTCCTCAAGTCCGGTAACCCTCCCCGCTGGAAGCCGTCCCAAGTACGGACTGACATTACCCTCGTGTGGCGCTTCACACCACCGACTCCGCTTCCCCAGCCGGAGAGACCGGGACTGCGAGTAGCGTGTTATGTTATATGCTCTGCTCGAAAGTATTTACATGCCGATGATCACGAGTAGCGTGTTATGTTATATGCTCTGCTCGAAAGTATTTACATGCCGATGATCACGAGAAGCGTGTTATGTTATATGCTCTGCTCGAAAGTATTCACATGCCGATGATCACGAGTAGCGTGTTATGTTATATGCTCTGCTCGAAAGTATTTACATGCCGATGATCACGAGTAGCGTGTTATGTTATATGCTCTGCTCGAAAGTATTTACATGCTGAAGATCACGAGTAGCGTGTTACGTTATATGCTCTGCTCGAAAGTATTTATATGCTAATGATCGCGAGTAGCGCGTGGTGTCCTATGCCCGGCTCGAAAGTATTTACATGCCCAGGGTTCCGAGCGGCGCATTGTGATATATGCTCTGCTCAGAAGTAGTGACAGGCAACTGATAAAGAATAGTGCGTTGTGTTATATGCCCTGCTCAAATGTATTCACAGGTAAATGATTGCGCGTAGCGCTTGGTTTTATATGCTTTGCTTCACAGGATTAGGGGCCATCGATTACGAGGAGCGTTCAGTTTTACAGGCTCCATGTTAATGTACCCGGTGTCACCCATTACGAGTATCGTGCTGTGTTAGACGGCCTGTTCAGGGAAAAGCCTCGCTTAGCGCGCACAGCGCTATAATCGCCCGCACTTAGCCAACTGCCGTGGGTGTCTGAATGAGGTTAGGCACTGCATAAATATCGCCAAGATTGCCGTATTTACTGATGGATGGTATTATGATGCATGTATCGCCTTGTTACTTCCTGAACTGCAACTGACCAACTATACTTGGATAAACTTGAAGTATTTGCATAATTTAAACGGTGTGGCGTCACTTATTGTGTGTGTCCCTAGTCCATGAGAAGCGTGTGGTGTATGGTTGCTTAACACATAGCCCTCTGGTTGCCCGACCGGCTCGCGCCACGCTACCGCCTATAGGGCCTGGTGACCCCAGGTTCCTACACCCACCAACCGCAATATTGATGCAATGTCCCAGTCACGTCACCGCAACGGTGAAGACGCGGGAAAACATGTGCACAATGCAGAAGGCAGGGCCAAAGCCAGGCATGGGCAGTGCACAAAGATCATAGGGCCACACCTCCAGCCTTCACACACTAGGTCCACCCAAACATGAAGGGACATGCCATGTGCCTCTCCTGTGCTCCCCCATGTACAATAACCAACCAGGTGAACCCACACCCTGCACCACCCACCAAACAACTAGGGAGACAGCCTCAGCAGGTGGGGCTGCAGAGGAACACACAGCACAGAAGCACAGGGCCAGGGCAACCCTCACACCACACCTACACTACACTCATGGCAAGAAAACTGAGTCCAAGCACAAAATGAACACTCATACAGATTCAGAACAATCACTCAACTGGACACACAGCTTGTCAAGTCACACAAACATACCCCACACTGACACACAACCACATACTCAGACCAGATGTCAGCAGCAATGGAGGACACCAAATAGGAAAGCCAAAGTGAGGTGCACACAAATGGAAGGCCAAGGAGCTAACCACTAAGCATGTGTACATCACATGCAAGAGAAGGAACATATAATAACACCCTTAGACCATCAAATCACACATGGCTGGCACAGTGAGTGAAATTAAACCACAGTCACCTCTAAGCAACAACTCAGGGAGACAGCTAGGCAACCCATGTATAGGCACAGGGATGAAAGGAAGTCTCTAAAGTCAAACAGTGAACAGCCGCACATCTGTATCCAACTTCTTGACAGGTGTATGTCAGCAGCACAACATACAGGGCACATTGTTACACTCCATGACTGTCAAACACAAGTAGGATCCTTCACAAATACCCCCCACCTCACACTTGTAGCACACAACACCAGTGTCAAACACACAGAAGGGTGCCAATAATGTCCAGTCAATACACTGACAAACAATAACATTCCCTGGGGGACATCCACAACCATCACACACACACACTCAGGGATGCCTGAACTAATGCTGGCACAAAAACAACAGCCACTCACAAAACTCAATAACAACATACACAAAAGTACAACAAGACCACACCTGTGCATCAAAACTGTGGAAAGGCAATGGGAGCCCATACAGAACAGGAGTACACAACATCATCAGTCAGGAACAATGCACAGACAACATTCCCAACACAGAAAAAGTGCATAATCTCAAAGCAATCATGGACACAAACTGGGAGGAATGGGCCTACAATGAAACACAGACAAACA
This sequence comes from Triturus cristatus, assembly GCF_964204655.1. Classification (NCBI taxonomy): domain Eukaryota; kingdom Metazoa; phylum Chordata; class Amphibia; order Caudata; family Salamandridae; genus Triturus; species Triturus cristatus. The sequence continues at coordinate 244,392,563 of NC_140582.1, forward strand.
TACCACACCACCCATCAAGTCAACATGGTGTCATGGTTTACCACATGCTTGCACACACATAATCCTGACAAGTGACAGGTCAAATATGAGAGGAGAAAACCCCAAGGATGCACCCAAAACAAGCTCAGGAATAAGAATAGCCCTAAGTGCATGTGACAGACACACAAGTAATGCACACTACACTGGCAACACACATCTGAATGAATCACAACACACCAACAAAATACACACACTGACATGCAAATAGAACATCACACACAGAGCATCTGTCAGCTGCAAGAGACAACACAGCCCAAACACTGTACACATCCACATCAAACACACAACAGATGCACATGCCAATACATCACATTGCAAACACAGCTGGGCATCTGGGGATGCACACTAGGCAAGGACAAGCAACATACAAGCAGTGTGTGCACACCAAACATACCAGTTCCACACAGATATGAGTGACATACCATGAACCCCCGCAACACTAATCAGCACAGCACACAGCCAGCATCACACCCGGGAAGGGAAGCAGTACCTCAGCAAACACACATATAGCTAACCCAACACCCACAGATGCACAAGTCTGGGACACCCAGGTGAAAACAACATGACCAGAGGAATGTGCACCACAAACAGTTGAACTGCATATGAGCAACCATGGCTGCAAAACAGTACAAGAAAATCACATATAACCAATTGGCATACTGTCCTGAGTGGCACATTGGTCCTGTGCACAGATCAGCACCACAAAGCATAGTGTAATAAATGAAGTGCTTGGGAGGCACACACACTGGCAACCCAAGGGTCAGCTGACATGAGAGTGAAGTGGTGTGAACATCAGTAGTGGACAGGTGAGGAGTGCCCCATACAAAAAATGATAGAGTGCAGACTCACAATGGGTAGGCATCATAAGCACAGACAGGGGATGTTATGACTCCACACCCCACATGCCATACTGGAACCAAAAAAGCCTCAAGTGACAGCAATGCATGAGAAAACACACCCACAATGTCAGTGTGGCTGAGCAGGTCTGCACATTGAGTACAAACAGTGTCAAGACACATGGATGATCAACAAAACACAACACTGACTTGCCACTCACACACTCTGCATACTCATAAATGGCACCGAGAACAAGTAAGTGTTCCCTAGAAGTGCAAGGACACACCAACACACTGCACAGTGCACATCCTACAACTCCCACATGTGCACACAATCACAAGCATAGGGCTGACAAATCCAACTAACAGGCACTCAACTCCAGGCTGACACGTGTGCAGTTGACATTGCAGGGCCACACACACATTAACACTACTGACAAAGTCACCCCCTTCACACAGCACACTTCCTGACCACCCAAGTGCACACATTGAAATTTACCCATGTGACTAGGATGACTGGCAACCAAAAGATGAGCATACACCAACACTGCTGGTCACACATCAAGAAAGATCACACAGACATGATGAACCTGGCCAGCCTGTCTACAATCCTGTGGATAGAATCCCACTTTGTGCTGGCAGTGCATACAAACATGACATGTGCACAATATAGCTAACCTGACCAAAGAATGATTATGATAACAGTAGTTCATCACAAACCACCATCATTGCACCCCAAGCCATAGAGTTAACAAGAACTGAAGTGCCTGTCACCTGCAAAACCCTGAAAAAGTGAAACAAGCCATTGGCAATGTTGAAGTGGCATATAAACCATGCCCACAGAGAAAACCCTTTATTTAGCAAGGACACCGACAAAGAAGACAACAGGAGTAACTGTCTTTATTCACATATTACAAAGATAGGCACCAAATGTAGACAAGAGCAAGGCCAGTGGCCAGTACAAAGTGCAGATGAGGTACATAAGAAGCTGCACAGGGAAAGGGCAAACCGTAGTGAACATCAAGGCCAGTGGCCAGTCCAAAGTGCAGATGTGGTACATGAGAAGCTGCACAGGGAATGGGCAAACAGCAGTGAACATCAAGGCCAGTGGCCAGTCCAAGGTGCAGATGAGGTACATTAGAAGCTGCACAGGGAATGGGCAAACAGCGGTGAACATCAAGGCCAGTGGCCAGTACAAAGTGCAGATGAGGTACATGAGACGCTGCACAGGGAATGGGCAAACAGCAGTGAACATCAAGGCCAGTGACCAATACAAAGTGCAGATGAGGTACATGAGAAGCTGCACAGGGAATGGGCAAACAGCAGTGAACATCAAGGCCAGTGGCCAGTCCAAGGTGCAGATGAGGAACATGAGAATCTGCACAGGGAATGGACAAACAGCAGTGAACATCAAGGCCAGCGGCCAGTCCAAAGTGCAGATGAGGTACATGAGATTCTTGCCATGGTCAGTAACACAGTCAGGGGGGTAACAACAATGGGCAGTCCAGGCACCGCTGTGGGGGAGACAGGTGTGTGAGGGGGACTTCCACTCAGACTTGGCTGTCAGTTGGACTTGGAGGTGGCTGAGTGTCGGGACAGTTGGAGGACTGGACTGGGGAGAGAAAGGCCCAGCTGAGGTAGAGGCATCAGTGGCTTTGGAAACCGGAGGGCTGCTTGGAATGGGTGGTGTTGTGGCACGTGGAGGTGGAGTCATGCTGCCGTGAGATACACTGTGGGTCGGAGAATGTGGAGGGGTGCCTTTCCACTTCTTGGAGATTCTATATGGCTTCACTGTCATGGGAGGAGTGGTAAGTGGGGTGGTCACAACAGGCACGCTCTCCCCCAAAGCTGCATCAGATGCAGCCGGTGGCCCTCCCTCTGGGGACATGCGGGATCCAGCGGTACGCTTGGCCTGGCCTTGCCTTTGCCCCTCCATCCCCTGTTTACCAAGTGTACCCCCACAGTGCCCTCCTTTCCCTGCTTCACAGGGCTCTGGATGGGAGTTGAGGTTGTGGGTGAATCTGCCTTGGAGCTCTTTTTATGTGGACTCTTAGCAGGCACCAGCTTCTCAGCTGGCACGGCAACTGTCTGCATGTCTTTGCGAGACGCTTTTGGGACAGGAGAGTCCTTGGCTGGGGATGCCTCTGAGGCATGTGAACCTGAGGCCTGCTTCTTGGCTTTATGGCCCTGGGTGTCGCCTGAAGGGCTTTTGCCTTTGCACTTTGGGGTGGCTTTATTTTTTGTGGGGATGGTGTCTGTGCCCTGGATTGTTTGGGCTGCTGCTGTTGTGTGCTGTATCATGACCTTGAGGTCTGTGGTGTGTGCTCACTATTGTCAGAAGTAGCCACTGGCAGGGGGGTGGCCAAAGGGACTGGAGCTGGAGTCTGAGATTGTGCCAGTTGAATTGCTGCCATCACTGCGGAGGACAAAGACTGGACAGTCCGATGTAGCCCACCCACATCTGAATGAATGCACTCTATGAAAGCAATGACCTGTGCCAATTTTTTGTTGTGGTCTAGGAAGGCATTGATAAGAGTTGTCTGGCTCTCACACAGCTGGCCCATAAGGTCCACAGACTCAACACTGATGTCAGCACGGAGACAGGGGCAGGGGCAGTGGTGCCTGGAGTGAAGAACACTCTTCCCTTCTTACTGGTGCAAACACGGGCAGCACTAGTGGAAGTAGGTGAGAAGGTGGGCACTGTACACTGCATGGTGGAAGAGGAGGCAGAGTTCCCTCTCCCTGTGCCCGCCAACATAGATGTGTCACCGCTGGCGTCAGATGACGTTGAGGTTGGCGTCTCTGGCTGTGATTCCTCAAGCAGACTCCTGTCCCCCTCCGAGGCGCTGGTCACATCAGTGACACTATGCTCATGTGCAGCAGTCGTGCTTGATGCCTCACCACTGGTGTCCGTCCCCTGTCCTTCCGTGCCCACGGGAGATGCTGCATGAGACAGAGATGTAGGGTCAGTTCAGTGGCATCAACACAACCATCATATGCAAGAAAAGCACTAAACAAGATGATGATATCCCCATGTTGCACACCACCCTGTGCAGTAACATTGTGCAACCTCAATTCCAAATTCGAATTTTGCATGTTATCATGCAAACATGGCATAAGTGAGCCATGTGATGACCGCGCAGCCAAATAGCCTGCTGGTGGCTCCATGTAACCAGACACACAAATCCCTCTGAGCACACCTAGGGCCAAGAGGGAGGCAAAGATGTACCTCCCAACATGTTGCCACTGTCACATCTGGAGGGAGCAGAAGGGGACAACATAGATACAGACTCCAACATAACAGTCCACAATGGACATGAGTTCATGCCATCCACCATGTGGTACTTTGGGGCACAACTACAGTTGCACATTGGTGTCAGATGTTTAGTCCTCACAATTCGGACGTCAGGCAATGCACACAATGATGAAAGCACACTCAGATGATGCACACTGCCATTCCCTTCCATGGGATGTCCCTGACTACCCCAATGCAGATGATGCCGGAAGGCCACAACTCAGAATGCAATGTCAAGGGCCATTACTCCAATGACATGAGAAAGTACAGGTAGGGCAAATGCATGACAGCAGCACCCAACACACTACCAACATCACAGAGCCCAGTGCTGGACCAGGCTGTGAACAAATGCAGCCACTCACAACCAAAGTCCCAGAGAACTCACCCCCAGCTTGCTGCTGATGGTCCTTCAAACTTGCATCCAGCTCAGGCTGTGTCACAGCTAAGATGCGGGCCATTAGTGGTGTCATGCTCCTGCACTCCAACCTGCCAGTCAGATGGAGCAGCCCCAGTGTCATCTCTGCCATGTTTTTGGTCAGCCGGCAGATGTCATCCCACCTCTTGTAACAGTGTGTGCACCCTCGGTTGGAGACACCCAGAGCCCGCACCTTGCGTGCAATGGCCCTCCACACAGCCTTACACTGGTGGACTTTGAGCTGCAAGCATGGGAGACAAGAGGGGGAAAAATCAGTGACACAGTGTTATGTACCACTATTTCTCAGTACAGGAGCATGATTCTAACTCAGCCCAACTTCACAGATATGTCCAGCAGAGACAATATAGCATCTCACATGGTACATTTGGATGTGAGAATCTTACAAAAATGCATGCAGGTATGAGGGTGGACACAGTACCTGCCCTACACATGCAGGATGCCAGCACAGAAAGCTATGTGTAGGCTGGCCACATCTACTATCCAGTTTGAGGGTGAGCAAGACATACATTACATTTCAACATATGTTTAGGGGCCAACTCACTGTGTCCAACACTGCGCAGCCAACAATGTCCTCGTCCTGTGAATGGCTCACTGTGTCATGGAGGTCAAATTGAGGGACATGATCTTACAATCCCACACCCTTCTCACAAGGCCTGTCGTGTGCAATTTACAGGGCTGAGATGGATCTTTGATGGATAGTCCAGCAAACAACACGCATGTTACACTCTGTACATTCAGTGATGTGTCCTTGTCAGATTGGGCAGTGACTGTGCAGGGCAGGTGGTCTCACACTGAGGACAAACGTGGGGCATCAGAATTGTCACATGAAGGGACATATTGAGAGCGTTAACAGTGCCTACACATGCCAGTCAGTACATATGCTGGTGGAAATGGAAGGGGCTGTGCACAAAAGTATGACGATCTGCTGTGTCATAGGTGAATTACCACCAAGAGTGTTACCCTCTGGTATTAAAGTCCTGAGCATAGTGCTGACCTATACATGATGCAAATTTTGAGTCAGACACACTTCCATCAGTACCCTCTGAATGAAAACCCTTGGTAAGGCAACAGATGAGCCTGTGAAGGACATCAGGGACCCACACAGCCATTCACACAAGCAATTACTGCATTACCAACTTGCTGTGTCACTGTATGGCTAACAAGACAATACATGTCCCTCCAATTTTGATGTGCAGGCAGGGAACGTGAAATAGGCTACACACCCCTTTCCCCTGGTGACAGCATGCTAGGCAGTGCATGACACAATCCCACACTCTCAGGCACATACTGCAGCAGATCAATGTCATGTGTGCCACCCCTGCACTCTCACTACCACTCTGAAAGACTTACCATGACATTAGGAGCATCGTATAGCCTCCCATACTGTGTGAGCACCTCGTCCACCAGGACCTCCAGCTCCTCGTGGTGAAGGGACTGGCCCGGATCTTCTCAGTCCTCGCCATCACTGTGTCCAGGAGACAGGAACAGCAGCAGTTGGTGGTTAGGGGTGTCAGGCAGAAGGCTCTGGAGACAGCAGCAGCAGTTCGTTGTGAGGGGTGTCAGGCAGCAGGCTCTGGAGACAGCAGCAGCAGCAGTTGGCGGTGAGGGGTATCAGGCAGCAGGCTCTGGGAGCTGTGGAAATGTGAGGCTCTCTCCCACACATATATAACCCCCTGGGGTAGTTTCAGTGGTTCTAAACTGCTGCAATTGGTGTTCCAGGTCATCCTTTTTCAAATGCATCCAATGACCGGCTCCGCGGTGGCGGAGCACGCCTACTGCGATTTTCAAAATTGCATTAGTCTACAGCGATTGCGGTTCCCATTGACTGTAAGGGCCATGGCGGTGACACACCGCAGGGGCCAGGCGGTCGCTACCGTGATATGTGTGATATACATTACTATGAATGACCATGATTTGGGTGGTGGAGAATGCCAACCGCCACTTAACCATGGGTATATGCCTATCACCTCCGCGATTGTGGCTTGGGCATTGGCGCTGACACACTGCAGGGGCCAGGCGGTAGCTACCGGGATATGTGTGCCATACATTACTAAGAATGACCATGATTTGGGTGGCGGAGCATGCCAAACACCATTAACCATGGGTATATGCCTATCACTAGCGCGATTGTGACTTAGGCATTGGGGGTGACACAACGCAGTGGCCAGGTGGTAGCTACCACGATATGGCTGCCATGCATTTGAGCCAGTGACTGTGATTTCGGTGTCAGATCACCTTGACAGCACCTATGGACACGTCATGCAGTGTGAATGGCCAATGGCCAGTTCTCAACAGTGCACAGTAGACACATGATTCATGGCACAAGATTGTGCACTCAATGCCAATTTAACCTTTACCCCATGGCAGACTGCACATGCCATTTTGTTGTATATTAATAGAAACATTGGCATGTACTCTCTCACATGTCACTTGTGATTTTGCTGGGAATGTACACACATCAGTGTTGTGATGGACTCTCAAATGGGTACACATGCCAATGTGTGAAAGGGCTGAGCAACTCACAGTGATGAATATCTTACTAAACAATGTGCAGATTTGACTGTATTCTTTTCTTGGCTCATACACATACTTGTCAATAAACGCACAGTCTTGAGTCATTGTGTGGTTGATGTGTGCCCTGTGTGACTTACGAAGAAGGTGTGGCAGGTACAGCAGCTAGGTAGGAGGCTGTAGTGTTGCTGTTTCACACATATGCTGTTGGAACTACTCTCAGGGCTGCTCATGCAAGATGTGGCCATATCCCTTTGTGCATTCACATAGTCGGATATTGTTTGTGAGATGCTAGCTGTGTGAAAAGTGGACAGGTGTACGGATAGTGTAGCTGAAGATGTCCCTACAAGTAAGTTGTGCTCCAAGCTGGACTGTGATGCTAGTCATTGTTGCCGTTGTGTCAGTCAAGACGTAAGATTTCGAACACATCTCCTGGTGGATTGCATTGACATGTGTCTGCTTTCATCTCACCTAGGAGGAGACCAAATGTGCACCGTCTCTTCACAGTGCTGGCAGACATGGAGGATGAGGAGGTCATATGGAAATTCCGTCTGGATCGAGACACCCTCCAAGACCTATGTGCTATGTTGGAGCCCCACCTGCAGCCTTACAGGACACATCCGGGTGCTTTCACACCAACGTCTAAGGTGATGGCGGCCCTGCATTTTTTGCTTCAGGATATTTCCAGTACACGGTGTCCAGCGCAGGTGGGAAGTATCGCAACCTATGTTCAGCATGGTTCTACGTGATATCCTGTCCGCTATGATGATCTACAAGGACAGCTATATCCATTTCCCCAGGAGGCATGAATTGGCGGCTGTGATGGGAGATTTTTATGTACTTGGGCACATCCCCAATGTTGTTGGTGCCATTGACTGCACACATGTTGGGCTGGTTCTACCACAGGCACATGAGCACATTTACAGGAACAGGAAGCATTTCCATTCCATCAATGTTCAAGTGGTGTGCCATGCGGATATGATAATCTCACACATCTGTGCCAAATTCCCAGGCTCGGCCCATCACTCGTACATCATGCGTCACAGCATTGTCCACGACTGATGGATAATCTGATTCTGGAGCATGCATGGATTGTTGGTGAGTACGAAGAGTCCAGTAGCGTGCTGTGTGTGTGACATGCTGTCCTCTGCCACAGTTACATTACAAAGGTGCTCTGTGTTTCTCACACCTAGGTGATGCAGCATATCCCAACCATTCTTGGTTGCTGAGCCCACTGCGGAATCCCAGGACACCAGCTGAAGTCCGCTACAATGATGCTCATGGGAGGACAGGTCGTGTGGTGGAGCGTACTTTCGGTTTCCTTTAGTCACATTTCCGTTGCCTGGACAAGACCGGAGGTGCACTGATGTACTCGCCCCAGAAGGTGTGTCAGATTGTATGTGCATACTGCATGCTCTACAATGTAGCCTTGTGCAAGGAGAGCCCCCTGCTCCTGGATGCTGATGAGCAGCCAAAGCCCCCGCCTGCAAACCAACCCATGTCCAGTGACGACGATAGTGAAGAGGAGGAAGGTGTCGACCTGCGTCAACAGCTCATCAACCGCTACTTCACTTGAAGGTGATTGACAATGTACAGCGGAGCCATTGTCTGCTGATGTCAGTGTTGTTGGCAAGGTGTATGTGAGCTCTGTAACTGCAGCCTGTTGTTGACTCAGTGCTGGCTGCCAATGTTTCTGGGACAGGGTAGTATGGCACATCTTCAGGATGTTTATGTCGGTACTGTTGCTCATTGTAATGTGTGCAGATTGGAGTACCTTGATGACAAGTGTTGTGTGATGGCTGTGATGCCAACACCTGACTAGTGAATATTGTTCTGTTGGGTTTTCCTAGGTCCCTTCAGCCTCTCCTTGCCTACATACAATGCATACTCCAGGTACATTGTAATTATGGTGAACACTAAACATCCTGTAATAAACCCGGAGCAGACACAACGACATGTGTGTGTGTGTGTGTAAGGAGTGTTTATTTACAATGGGGACATGTGACAGGGGGGTGAATATTTACAATAAGGTGATTAGTGAAGCACTGAGTTGTCAGTGATGGTACATGAGACAATCGAGTAGTCACCACATTGATGTGGTGTGGTGACCCAGTCCTACAGACAGATGCCATTCACAAGGCAGTGTGGGGAAGGACAGTCCAAAAAGTCAATGCAGTAGTGAAGAGGGTTGCCATCATGGCAGACTCCGTGACTGGTGTTTGGCAGGTGCCACGGGATCCTCCCTGGGATTTCTTGGGACGTCCCCTGGATCATTTGGCAGGGGGGGCTCTGCTGTGGACTAGTGGGGTCTGAGGACTCCTCCCTCTCTGTGGCCACAGGGGAGGATGGTTAAATGTCATCCTGCGGGCCACCAGAGGGAGGTGGAGGTGTTGGTTGTGGCGCAGGCCTGTCCCTCAGTACCACCACTAGCTGGCCCAAGAGGTCCACAATTTGGCCCTTGCGGGTGTCCATGGACCTCAGCAGCAGGCGGAGTGCACGTGAATCTTCGTCAGCCCAGCCCGTTCGTCCCTGGGCCCGTTCATAGGCCCCAAGGACTCTGTTGATGTTGTCCAGGGGATTCGGACCCAGTGTCCGGTTGTCTTTGACTGACCCTTGCCCTCCTACCTGCGCTGCTGCCATGGACCTGTTGCCTCACCACTGTAGGCACCCTCTTCCTCTCCCTGCCCTCCTCAGTTGGTGGTGTGGGGTGGTCATCCTCTGGGGTAGGGAGAGTGTTGCAGGCTGCACAGGCCTTTACAGCAGGGGCCTACGTAGATGTCGGTGTTGCTGCAGATGTGGTGGGGGGAACAATGGGGTCCTGGGACCTGTTGCGCCCTGGTACACCAGATGGGCCAGCTTCGAGCTCCGCATTCTCAGAATCCAGCAGGGAGTCATCATCCGAGAGTCGATGTTCCGGGGGGGGGGGTGGTGGAGACTGGCTCTGCAGGTTGCTGTTGTCGTCCTCTGCAGTCAGTTCTTGGTCACCTGTGGGGCAGAGTGGAAATGGTCATTGAAGTGCACCCCTCAAGCTTGGTGTTAGATGAATCTTATTCACAGGTTATACACCACACAGTTTACTAGTTATCACATTGTTTGTCTGCACACTACTGTGCATCCTGACATGATGTGGAGGTACATGCATTACTTGTCCATGGTGTGACATGTCAATATATAACTGAACACAATGGACCCACCTTCGGGTGCCAACTCAAGCCACACAGCCGAGTATTTGAATGAATCCAATCAATCAAATTATTAATTTATTCTTCCATTTAATCCAATCTTTTTACTCAATATTTTCACCAGTTTTCTCTTTCTTCAATGCATTTGATCCATTCATAATCCACAGCAGAGATGATCACATAAACACAGGAGCGGTGATAGCTTTCTCATGTCACGACTTTATTGAGAGCTGCCCAATGCATTTCGGGATTTCCCTTCATCAGGGGCATCTATGATACAAATGATTCTTTAAGGACTTCATACACAAAACCAATATCATGATTCTTATACATCTAATTACATCTCTCATGAAATAACGAACTACCTCAATCAGTTTTATTGAAAATGTTATCTGTAGCTTTTACTGGGGTTTTTTATCTGTATTTAAAATAACATAACATCAATCACAATCCCGTGTTCAAAAGCCCACGACATTATCCATTTCATTTATACTAAACCCTGCCAAGCGTGATTATCATGACTCCCATAACTATTCAAAATGTCTATTCAAGTCCTCGAACTACTCGGAACTGAATCTACTCACCGTAACTTATATTGCATTCCGTCTATAATTCGGCAACTGTAATTTGTAACATGCCGACTCTTCCAAAAACAAACATGCACAATTCCTGTCGGTACGTTAACAATTCAAAAAGTGCTGCAGCACGAAACTCTTTCACCTTCATGACGGGCTCAAGTGTTGCAAACAAATATGGCTGCTTTATCTCCCCTCCCCAAATTCAACCAGGTGATTAGTCACGTGTAATCTCTGCATTAAACCACAGGTTTTTCATCTTCCGGATGCGCCCTCTGTAACTAGATACACCAAGCTATACTACATTACCCAGAATGCATCCTTCGGAACCTTTAAAGGTTATGTTGGGTATTTTACATAATGGATAGTCAATAGTTTGTGACCTTAAAAATTATCACCCCTAAAAATATGTACAATTTACTGATTACTGCAATGTATTAAAAACGACAGTTGTTCATTAAACACAAGTGTTCATTAGAAAAGTCCTATTTTTCATTTTCTGAATGTCTGTTCTCTTCACATTTCTCATCGTCATTTGTGACCAGAAGCCACACTCCTGTGTTCTTTATCTTTGCGATTAAATGCATATTATATCAATTATTCGATGTTTCCACTAAACATTTACATCCTTGGGTGCAAACTCACTGGTAGGACGGAAAAATTCATGCTATAAAAAGTAAACAAAAGTGAGATGCACACCCTATATTCCAATATGTTTGCTGAAATTTATCATGGTTGGTGTGCCGGCTTGATTCGCGCTTCGCCCAATAGCGCTGTAACTATAACTGAACACAATGGACCCACCTTCGGGTGCCAATTCAAGCCACACAACCGAGTATTTGAATGAATCCAATGAATCAAATTATTAATTTATTCTTCCATTTAATCCAATCTTTTTACCGGCTTGAGTTGGCACCCGAAGGTGGGTCCATTGTGTTCAGTTATAGTTACATGTCAATATATACCATGCACCACGTGCATATTTTGTCATTACAAGGACATGTTGTCATCTAACGATTAGCGCCGCAACAAATGTATGTGAAGCATCTTTGTTGATTACTCTACCTGGCAGACGTTACATCTGAGCATGAACTAGCCATTGTTATCTCATGCATACCTTTGTCATGTCATGTGCAAATCTCAATTTGTACTACAGACCATGCTTGGTTTGTTTTCATATGGTCCTTCATGCTCTGCCCCCATGGCACTTACACATAGCATTCAGTGCTGTGCATGATTGTGCAAAGGCTTTCTTAAACATGTGAATCAGTGAGTCACACTTTGGTTGCTGTGACAGTTACATTTGCTTAGCTGTCTGCACACTGTAAGTGGCAATTGTATCTGTGTGAGTTTTTGTGGGATGAGAGGGCTGGTGTTGTCATTTGGCACCATGCTTTTTTAGAGGAATGGCTGGGTGCATGCACTGTCTACTTACCTGTTCTGTTGTCACATTTGGGTGAACATTGTGACAAATCTCTCTGTGTGTGTGGTGAAGGGCTCCATGCTGCTCAGGGGTGGGACAAGGGAGCATAAGATGGCTACCTACCTGTTAGTTTGAAGTGTACAACGCAATGGCTGACACATGCATCTGGGTGGGAGGGGGTGCTTCATCGTGATGAGCTGGGGAACAAGGGGGCATGGTGGGAGTAGTAGTGCAGGCCTACCACCCACAAACAGAACAGCCTTGGTAAATGGCTACCTACCTGTTAGTTTGCAGTGTACAATGCAATGGCTGACACATGCATCTGGGTGGGAGGGAGTGCTCCATCTTAATGAGCTGGGGAACAAGGGGGCATGGTGGGAGTAGTAGTGCAGGCCTCCCACCCACAAACAGAGCAACCTTGGTAAATGGCTGCCTACCTGTAAGTTTGGTTGGTGTACTACGATAGCTGCCACATGCTTTATGGTGGGGGTGAGTGCCACATCCTGGTCATGAGTATGACAGGGTTGCCTGGTGGGAGTTGTTGTGCAGGCCTCCTAACCCCAAACAGCCCTCCCTGGGAAGATGGCTACCTACCTGTTAGTTTGTTTGTAGTGATACAATGGCAGCCAACAGCATCTGGGTGGGTGTGGAGTGCTACATCCTGCTCAGGGGTGGGACAGGGGGCACGGTGTGAGTTGTTGTGCAGGCTTTCCACCCCCAAACAGCCCTTCCTGGGAAGATGGCTACCTATCTGTTATGTGAGGGTGAACCATACAATGGCTGACACGTGCTACTGGGTGGGAGGAGTGCTACATCCTACTCAGGGGTGGGACAGGGGGCCTGGTGGAAGTTGTAGTGCTGGTTGCCTGGACACATACAACCCTGTATATGCTGGCTACCTTTGGGGTGGTTCAGATGGAGTGAATGTTACATCTGTGAGACCTGTGTTGGGTATTGTGGTGCAGATGAATGTACTTGGGCCTCGGAGATGTAGCTTTGTAGTTGTGCAAGACAGTACATAGCAGTGTAATGGTATATATTTGTTGGTACTTACCAGCCTGCACTTCCCCAGCTATTCCTGTGAGACTCTCTGAATGCAGTATGGCAAGCACCTTCTCCTCCAATGCAGTGAATGCTCCACTGCTAGTCCTCTGAGCCAGCTCACAGTTCTTGTTCCTCTTCTTTTTCACAACACTCTTCAGGTCATGCCACCGCTTCATGATTTCCTGTTTGTTGCGCGGGGTAGTCCCTACTGCATTGACCTTGTCAACTATCCTTACCCACATTTGATTTCTGGTGGCTATTGATGTCTGTTGGGCCAGGTTACCAAACAATTGTGGTTCTACTCTGAATATCTCATTTACCATTACTGATAACTCACTCTCTGTGAATTTGGGCATTTTCTGTGGTGCCATGGTGTGTGATGGGTTAATGTTTTGGGGTGCAGTTGTGGGGGTGGTGGGGGTGGTGTAGGTGGTGTGTGTTGTTGTGCTGGTGTGATGTGTGCAGGTTTGCCTCTCCTTTGTGCTCTGGTGTTGGGCCCTTCAGTTGGGGAGTATTGCAAAGGATTCTGGTCAGGGAAGGGGCTGGTTTTATGCTCAGCTATGTGGGTGTGTCAAGATGGAGTATTGCTGTCAGGTGTGGTGTGTGGCTTGTCCTGGGTGGTGTGTCATTGGGAGGTGTTAGGTGTTTCTGGGGGTAGGGCTAGTTTGCTGTGTGCACTTGGCAGCATTGTTGTGATTTTTTTTAGTCGGGCGCCATTTTTTTTCTCGGAGCGTCCACAGCAATGGCTATGCTACAGCCCATTCATCACTGTTTGCAACCGCGGTGGTCAGAAACAGCGGAACGTACCGCTGTCACATCGGGGATATCCTAATTTTCTGTGCAGTCTCTCCGCTGTCCTGGCGGCGGGTTGGTGTATTTCCGCCATGAATCCGACCGCCGCGGACGGATGTTCGCCTGCTCAGCCCGCTACGGGCAGTCTTTGGTGGCCTCATTCCGCCGCGGTCTGGTTTTTTGGGTGGTTGATCTTAATTGGACCGCCTGTTTGCCGCGGTACAGGCGGACAGTTGATCTCCGCTACCATGGTGGTCGGGGTGTTTTTCCGACTGCCATCCTAATAGACCCCTTAGTCTCTCTCCCTTTCTTTCTTTTATTTTTTGTCAATATCCTTACTATGGGTCTTTTCTCAGGTCTTGTGCTTGGCTCCTCTCTAAGCTTCCTTTTCAAACATTTGCTGTTGTATACTCTTCAATTTTATTCTGTGATGAACATTTTCCTATTGGACTGCAATGTAATCCTCTCATATATTGGTGCAAGTGTTGTAAAGAAATTAGAAAAAGCAACATAACAAACTAAGATGTGTCTAATGGTTTACTTTTTACTACATGCCTTTTATATCAATAGGCATTGGTATATGGGCGTCTCATTTGTTTCCTCCCCCACATGAGCCCATTTGCCTCCTCTCTGCCGCTTCCATTATTGTGATCCAAATCTTGCCTGTGTCACGCTTGTTTCTGTGCCATTGTAGGGAATCTTTGTTTTCTCTAGTGGCTCACTGGAAAACTATCAATCTTCCTCCAATCCCTCCTCATGGATTTCTTCCTCTAATGCCTCGTCCGTCATCTCAGGACTGTTTGGAGACATCTGTTTGGCTCCCTGCACCATCACTTGTCCTTTCCTAGGTAGCTTGGCAGTCACTTTTTCTCATTCCTTGCTGCGTTATCCATGCCGTCTTCTTGTTTCTCTAAGGCATCCTGGCCATTCCCTTCCCATCCAGATGCTGACTAACCTTGTATGCACCAAACTCCTCTTTTACTTTTGTATTTAAATGTTCTTAACTCCTCTTTCCTATTTTTTGATCCTGTTTCTTTTCCAATTCCTCCCTCTTATTTTCCTTCTCTTTCTATATACTTTTCCCTGAGCAATTTTTCAAGATTCAATATGCTTTCTTTTATTTGTAACTTCAGCGTGAGCCGACTCAACTCATCCCATGCTGCTCATCCTGATACGCAGGTGAGTTCCCTAACATAAACCTATTGATACCCACACTCACCCTTCCATCTCTCAGGACTCGATGAGTCAGCTCCCCTCTATTTTGGGAAGGCCATCTCCCCATCTAAATCACTCCTCGCCACCAGATCATCACAGAGTGGTTCCGTCTCATGTTGTTGTGCCCCAACTATGTAGACCCATAAATCTGAAGGTGAGAGATTTCTCGGGTTCACTCGGCACACATCTAGCCAGTCCGATCCTATCCTTTCCCCGATTAGAGAGATCCCCGGATGACCGATTGGCACGGCCTCCAATGATTGATCCATCTTCCCCCAGCCCTCTCCCTTTGTCTCATAGTAGGCTGGAGTCCGAGCAACTGCCCACCACCGATCATGATCGGTCAACAACAATCATGCCGGTTCTGCCTGGACCTAACCCTCAGCTTAATGACCACTCCCCCCTTGCTAATGCTCCAACCTCACTATTAAAAGCACATGAAACTCAGCTAGTCCCAAATGACCAACTTCCTCCCCAGGATCTACCCTCCACCACCACGGACCGCATAGGCTTACACCGAGAACCCCCTTCACAGATCGATTTCCTTTCACACCCTCCATCCCTGGCCAAACACTCAGATTTGGCTGCGTGACTAGATGAGATTTCTCTACAGTTGCACCTTCTCACTTCTGAGCTACATGACCTGAAAGACCTCTCAAACGATCTTTTCCCCATGATTAGCTCTTTCCTCACCTCTGCAAATTTGTCAAAAGCTCTCACTAGCGATAGAAATCCCATGGACAAGCCTTTAGCCTCCTCCATCTTGAAATCCATTCCCCTGCCCAATGACCCCTCTCACCCTAGAAGATATGAGACCGACCTTGCGTCCACAAATCTCCAGGACCGGCACAACTCTTATCCTACTTGGTCAAACCACAACATGAGCCCGCCGAGACAAATACAATCCATCCTTTCTAACCCAAACAGAAAACCTCCTCGTAATCTTAGAGGCAGCAATAAGGTCAACCTCACTCATGTGAACGTCAGCCAGAATCCTTCCCCTGCTAATCCCCTACGACTTAAATGTGTACTTCTAAATTGCAGGTCAGCCAGTAAACACGCCTTTGATATCTTTGACCTCATCCAACACAATGACTTATACAGTATCATCCTCACTGAAACTTGGCTAAATCCCGCTTCCACTCCTATTTTAGACCTCCTAGTACCTCCCACTTATGATATTATTAGGTTAGAGAGAGCTCAGAAATTGGGTGGGGGCCTAGCCTGTATTCATAGGAACACACTGTCGATTTCTCAAGTGGAGTCTTCTGCACCCTCCTCTTGTGAATACTTTTGTCTCAGCAACTCAAGTAAGAACCTGCCGGTTTGCAAACTTCTCACCTTCTACCACCCCGTGGGAGACAATCTCCCCTTCGTTGAGCAATTAATGGAAATCATTTCTGGCAATGTTGACTCAGCCATGTGCCAAATCTTCCTTGGTGACTTTAACCTTCACTGGGCAAACCCCAAAGACCCCGCGGTATCTTGCCTTAAAGTTTTTTTAAATGATCAAGATCTGACTCAGCACTGTGACCAACCAACCCATAATAAAGGAGAAACTCTAGACCTCATAATCGCGAAAGGGCAGACCGTCATCCTGTATTCCATTACCCCTTGTGACTGGTCAGACCACCACTGCATCCTCTTTTATATTAATAGGGAGGTACTGATGAGGAAGGCTCAACCAATGAAAGCAAAGATATGGAAAAGGGACCTCAAATCAATAAACTCGGTTGATCTAGCTGCCAATTGTAAATCTGCCCTCTCCTCCCAAGCTGACTTGATTGAGGTGCAGTTACTCACTGACTCCTACAATTCGACCATCTCCAAGATCATGGATGACATTTCTCCACTCCAACATAAAAATGCCTCAATAAATATATCCAAACCATGGTATAAAGAAAACTTATACATGGAACATCGCAACCTTTGGGCAGTGGAACGTTCCTGGAGATCAAATCCCTCCTCGGACCAACTTAAACTCCTGAGAGATGTTAGGAGCCTCTACTACAAACAAATCAAGAGCGCTAAGGCTAACTACTTCAGACTCCAATTGGATCAAGCAGCAAACCGTCCCAAGAAACTTTTTGAATTGGTCAAACAGCAATCAGTAGTTGGTCCAATCCTCTCTGAACCTGGAGGCGGCCCACCCTCTTGCGACGAACTTGCTGCTTTCTTCATTGAGAAATCAAGGCTCATCTCCACTGACCTCGCCTCTAAGAAGGCTTTACCGCCCTCCTTCAGGGCAGCATCACCCCTTGACCTCTTAGAAAAGATCAACTCTACCACCCAGATCACCAAGAACAATGCGTCCTGGGGCACCTTTACCCCATTTAGTGAACAAGACATCAAAAAGATCCTCCTGAATATTAACCCATCCAACCACTTCAGTGACCCGTTACCCCCGACCATCTTCAAGGAAATCAAGGATGCACTCATCCCCACCTGGACAAGGATTGTAAATGCTTCTCTATCACAAGGCATGATCCCCGACTGCTTTAAAGCAGCTCAGGTATCACCTATACTAGAGAAATTAACGCTGACAAAGCTGATCTCAATAATTTCCGACATATCTCCAACATCCCCACCCTAGCGAAACTATTTGAAAAATGCGTTCAATCCCAACTCTGTGCTCACATAGATAACTACCAAATCCTAGACCAGCATCAATCCGGCTCTAGGAAGGGGCACAGCACCAAATCGGCTCTCACTCATGGTATGGATGACATTTTAAAAATGCTCGATCAAAACGAATCCTGCCTCCTGATCCTTCTTGACCTTTCCTCCACTTTCGACACGGTTAATCATGACAACCTCTTATCCATTCTGCAAAACAGGATTGGTTTTTCCGATTTGGTGCCACAATGGTTCTCGTCCTTCCTCCACCACAGATCTCAAAGAGTCAGGACAAATCACTCTCTCTCCCAGCCCTCTCCAGTACTCATGGGGTCCCCCAAGGATCAGCCTTATCTCCTATCCTCTTCAACCTTTTCTTGGAACCATTAGCTAGCTCACTAAACTCCACGGGTATGCTTTTCCATATATATGCCTATGACATGCAACTCTATTTGAAAATCGCATCCACGGAAAGCATCATCTCACTCAACACTACCCTAACGTCTACACAAAACTGGTTAACTTAGAACCATCTTCTGCTCAACACTTCAAAAATGAAATTTTTGCTCATCTCCTCTCTGAACCACATCCCCAAGCTAGACCTTTGGTTGAGGCACCTCATTGCTTTTAACTGCACTCCTCTCAACATAGACTCAGGCAAATCTCTAGGAGTCACCATGGACAAGCACCTGAATATGAAAAATAATATCAGCAATATATGTAAGGGAGCAAACCACTTGATGAGGACACTCAGAAATATCAAACCGTTCCTTCCACTTAATGATTTCAAGCAGGTGGTACAAGCGTTTGTCCTGCTGAGGCTAGAGTACGGCAGTGCTACCCTCTGTGGCCTTCCCGAATACACCCTAGCTCAACTAAGGGCATCACTGAATGCTGCTGCTAGACTGGTTACCGGCACCAAATGCAATGAGCACATATCCCCAGTCCTAAAGTCTCTTAATTGGCTCCCCTACGAAGCACAAATTCAGTTAAAGATTGCTGTTATGACACACAAAGCCATCCACTTCAATACTCCAAGGTACCTGGCGCAAAAACTTGAACTATCTTGCGGTGTAAGAGCCTCAAGATGTGCCTCTACTTTCCTCTTGAAACCACTTATTCTTAGCAAAAAGAGAACTTGTCTCAGAGCCTTCTCTGGCGCTGCCCCAAAGATATGGAACTCTCTACCACCAGCAGTACGCAGAATCTCCTTAACAACGGTGTTCAAATTGGAAGTCAAAAGATTCCTGATGAATAAATTCCCACCGTAGGTGGGCTAGGCTCTCCTGCTCGATGACATTTCCTACTATCATGGTACCATCATTTACTACTATGCCCCCCCTTCGCTACCCGTGTACAATTGTCTATTATAACCTTCCATGTTGCATTTGTCTTGTAATCTGCGATCATTCCTGTTTTTATTCCTACCTGATGTTTGATTTTGCATTATTGTCCATACTTTCCTTCCTAATGTAAAGCGCTCTGATATCCTTACCGGATCTTGTTTGCGCTATATAAAACTTTATAAATAAATTAAATAAATAAATAAACACCCTGTCACACTAATACTGTCCTACTCTAGGACTGGTGTACGCCCTTATCAGCAAGAAGCCATGAGCCAAGACCATCTCGTAATATTTGTACTAACTTTCACACGAGTGAGTGTGGTTGTGCAGAGAGAGAGTCCTGAGGCGGAAAGCCGGGACAAATCTTTTTAACTGTTCTATTTTGTTATATTTGATTTGGGCACTTACTTGGTGTGTTATATCATTTTTTAATCTGCCTAAATCGCTGTGTGTAGCAGACTACGGCACCGCGGTAAAAGATTCGGCTAGTGCTAGAGTCTCCTCACCTGTGCCTCCCGTAGCCCCATAGCAGCCGAGTAGGCGCTGCCTGGGGACCCGCCATCTTGGATAGGGCGAGCAGACGATTGCTTGGCCCCTCCCCACCATCCCGTTATTAACAGGATAAAATGACACACTTTCCCAGGGAGCGCAGCGGACGGGCGCAGCGGCGGCGCCGACGGAGCGCCGTCCGCGCCTCGCCCGGGCCAAGGGCCGCACCCCCTGGCCATCTCTTACAATATTCCACAGATACCTTGTTAGGTTTGCAGAATAAAGCATTCACCTGTACACCTCCGCCTACCATGGAAAACTGGGTAGAACCTCGGTGCTGCAATACATGTAAAAACTGTTTTGGAGACATCCTAATAAAGAACCCATTAGACCCTAACAAAACGGATAATTTACACTGTGGGCTTGTTAATGTCAGGTCCATGGGCAAGCATGCCCAACATATCTACGACCTAATCCTGGAAAGGGAGCTGGACTGTCTTTTTATGACAGAAACCTGGCTAACCCAAAATAGCAACCCGGATGTGACAACCGCTCTCCCGCAGAGATACCTAATTGCCAGGGAAGATAGACACCTCCAGAGGGGCGGAGGAATTGCAATCGTCTATAGGGACTCACTGAGCTGCATGGCTTTCCGAACCCCAGGTATTAAAGGTGCGGAAAGTATTGGCTTTGCCCTAAGAGCTCATGATTCCTTCACCTTCTCAGGAATATTAATATATCGACCTCCGGGAACACTTACGGAGTTCCTGAACAGCATAGGAGAAATAGCAGGAGACCTAGCCCTGAAATCTGCTAATTTCACGATCTTAGGAGACACAAACATACATCTAGACTCCCTCTTGGATCAGGCTTCCTTAGGCTTTACGGAAACAATGAAGGTCCTCGGCCTCAACATACTTACCACAATGCCCACACACAATGCAGGTCATATCCTTGACTGCATTTGTTCAAATATGGACACACTTCTAGTAAAACCCCCCCAAGAATTAATCTGGTCCGATCACAGCTATATCCCTTTTGAACTCCAAGGAATTATGAAACATAAACCAGGCTTTAAGCCTTGCGCCCCCCAGGGTGGGCCCCACTGGAAGACCCTGACAGGAAAACTGGGGTTTCTCACTAAGGCACTAGAAACTAGACCACCAGCAGAAGGGAACCCTGAGAAGGATAGTCAGTCCTTCAGAAAATGGATGGATGCCCTAGCTATGGAAAAGAACATAATAAAACCTAGTGCAAGGCGCAATAAGAAACATAGAACCTCTGCCCCCTGGTTTTCCCAAACCTTAAAGGAAGAACAAAGGAAGGTCAGAGCTTTAGAACGTACCTGGCGTATAAACTACAACATAACTGATCAGTCCAGCTATAAAGTAGCTCGCCGACACTATCATGGGATGATAAAAATAGCTAAAAAGGACTTTTTCACTGATGCCATAACCAATAGCAACAATAAACAAAAAGACATTTTCAATATTGTCAACTCATACACAAACCCAAAGAACATGCAGAGAGATATCCCCCCCTCCCAAACCCTATGCAATAACATCGCGGACTACTTCCACGAGAAAATACAGATGATCATTAAAGATTTCCCACACCCCCCCCTCCTGGAAGGGTCACAAACCATAAACAACAACGTGACAAACCAGTTAGCTTGCTTTCTGGAAGTTAGCCTGGAAGAATCTAAGACACAAATCCTAAAAATCAAATCTGGCTCTCCTTTCGATCCCTGCCCCCCTTATGTTCTCCACACCATGGTGGAGATCGTCAATCCCATCATTAATAACATTATTAATTCTTCTCTATCCCGGGGAGTGGTCACTGAAGAATGGAAACTAGCAGCAGTAAGACCCCTACAAAAAAAACCCTTACCTGACCTCACCATTCTCACTAATCTTCGACCAATCTCACTACTCCCTACCCTCTGCAAACTTACAGAAAAGGAAGTAAATAAACAGCTCACTATCTTCTTAGAGGCAAATAATATTTGGCACCCAAATCAAGCTGGCTTCAGAGCAAAACATTCAACGGAATCAGTTCTAATTTTCTCTCTTGAAACACTTAGAGCAGCACTAGACCAGGGCAAAAAAGCAGTCCTCATACTTTTAGACCTGTCCGCGGCTTTCGACACAGTGTCTCATACCATCCTGATAGACCGACTAGCCGCGGCAGGGATAACGGGTC
Source organism: Triturus cristatus (assembly GCF_964204655.1). Taxonomy (NCBI): domain Eukaryota; kingdom Metazoa; phylum Chordata; class Amphibia; order Caudata; family Salamandridae; genus Triturus; species Triturus cristatus. The sequence goes on from NC_140582.1 coordinate 244,414,564, forward strand.
AAGTACTGAGCTGGCTAAAGAGTTTCCTAACAAACAGACGACAAGTGGTCACCTTGGGCCAATTTAGTTCAGCAGAGATTCCAATAAACTCAGGTGTTCCGCAGGGCTCGTGCCTGAGTCCGACACTTTTTAATGTATACATGGCTCCCCTGATTACCCTTATATCATCCTTCGGCATAGATACCATCTCATATGCAGATGATACACAACTCATCCTAGTGATGGAGGATGAATCCAGCCAAGCAGAAGCCAGACTCAAAAACTGTATAAAGGCCACTTTCCACTGGATGAGCATGAATCATCTCAAATGCAATTCAGGGAAGACTGAAATCTTACCATTCGGAAAAAACAACTCCTTCAACCCGACTCTATGGTGGCCAGAAGATGCTACCGTCCCCCCTAATACAGCAAATGTAGTCCGTAACCTGGGGATAAAATGTGATCCTTCCCTGAGCTTCAAACAACAAGCAACAGCCGTGGCAGGGACCTGCTTCGGCATAATAAAAGGACTCAGGAAATTTTTTGATCTGATCCCTTTTGCAGCTAGGAAGATGGTGGCAGTAGCCCTCATTTCATCCCGTATTGATTACTGCAATAGCATCTATGCAGGAACAAATAGGACGGTATGCCATAAACTGCAAATGGTACAGCATGCAGCGGCCAGATTAGTGTTGGGATGGAAAAGAAGGACCTCAGCCTCAACAGCGTTGAGCACTTTGCATTGGCTGCCAATACATAAAAGGGTGTTGTTTAAAATCTTGTTAATCACCTTTAGGGCATTTAATAAAACAGGACCCAAATACATTGAAAATCTCTTCAAACACTATGCCCCCGCACGTTGTCTTAGATCCCAAAGTGAGAATCTTCTTACCATCCCTAATTTTAGACTTAAAACCAAAGGAGGTAAAGCACTGGCAGTTTTGGGATCTACAGCCTGGAACTCTCTGCCACCCCCACTCCGACAAATCCCCACAGAAATTCCTTTCAGAAGGACCCTTAAAACTTGGATCTACACCTTATCCGATACTAAATGCAAAAATATGATATAACACTTGAACTACTATACACCACAGGAATCAACCTCATCTGGTTCTTTCTCACTCAGAAGCGCAAAGATGCTCCGTGGAGTGTAACCTGCGCTATACAAAACACTTTTACATTACATTACATTACATTCTTGCTGGTAATCCAGCATCAACACTTTCTGCAATTCCCTGCCTTTATTGTTGCATTGAATAGTTTGTACATGCAGCTACTGAGTGTCTTTCAGTGCTTATGAGACCCTTTCAGAACTGGACACATCTGCCCTCTAGGGGGAATCCCTCAGCCCCTCACTGACATCAGGTTCATACGGATCCCTTGTGAATGAAACAGTATTGTTAAACTAAGAAAGACTGCAGACTTGATGTGAGGTATGCCTGATCGCCCACAAAGTCAAAAGAATTGTGATTACATAAACAGGTTTCTGTGAGGAATCACTAACTTACCTTTGGTAGCATGGTAAGTGCAGCACTGCCTTCCTCAGAGAAAATTTCCATGTGATACATGAACTGCAACACTAACACAATATTACAGGTATGAAAAGGGGTTGCAGTGCAATAGATTGTGACACTGAAATAAAACCATTATCCACTATTGAATTTGTTTAAAAGAGAATATGTTTTATAGCAAACGTTCTTGTTCAAGAAGTAATAGATGAAAAAGGTCAGATCTTCAAGAAATGTTCTGTAACTTCTTTTCCTGTTATTCAGACTTTTAGGGAAGTCTTCTTAGATACTATGCCATGGATTCAAAATGCCAAGCTGCTTATTGGTTGCTGGTTTTCTCCTGTTGGAACATGGCCACATCTCTTTCAAGGGTCTTTTGCACACTCAAAGTGTCAGGGGAAAATGGTGTACAACTGGTAGACACCCTACATCTAGACTCTTTTGGCTATGTAGTTTACCCAGAGACGAGCTTCCTTAGCCATTGGAGCAGCTTTCAGAACCAGAGATTCTACAAAAAGTTGAAGACCCCTGTCCACCTTTATTTGAAATGCAAGCAAAAATCCTATTAATGAACAGGCAGTCCTCTCTTTTCCCTTATCTGATCTAATCTGTCTCCAAAGTGAGGTTTTTGCAGTCTTTAAAGAGTGTACTCACCTGGGTTTGACAACACCCTAGCTAAGCTAAATGTTAGAAAATCAAACTAAGGTCCCTACACCTAAGCTTTACTTCAGTGTGACCTAATTCCTTTCTCACATTGGTGACTTACTGTAGCAAACATCCCCACAGTGCCTTGTATTAGTTCACTAAAATGTCATGTCACAATCTTGCATAGCTGTATTTTTCTGGCTCACCCAACTCTATGGAAGATCCGCTCACTCAGCTAGGATGGTAATGAACCATCCAGCAGGTTCCGCATCGGTCCCTTTGTTGCGAGAACTCCACTGGTTATCAGTGAGGAAAAGATCGTTTTTTAAGATCTGCTGTCTCACGTATTCGGTACTCAGTGGTAGAGGCCCCAGATATCTCCAAAAGAGATTAGGTAAGTATGCTCCTATCAGAAATCTGAGGTCTGGTGCGCGGGCTCTTCTACAAGTGCCACGTATCAGGCTATGCCGTTCTGGAGGAAAATCCTTTTCATACTTGGCACCCAGATACTGGAATGAGCTTCCAGACTCTCTTCGCAGAATGACAGTGTATAGCACTTTTAGGAAACAACTAAAAGCCTTCATTTTTCAAACAAAAAAAAATGCCCTGTTCCTTCCAGTTTTGGGATAACTTTAGCAAAGCGCCGAGATGCCCCCAGGTGAGTCGTGTGCTATAGAAGTTCATCTAACATAACATAAAATAACTCCTGAAGATCAAAGAAACTCTCCATCCCTCTTGAAAACATCTACCCTTACCCAATGGGGTGAAAGGCTTCCGGTGTCTGCAAGTCCATTTCCCCTGAAAGGTAAAACTGCAAAACAAGTTGACTTTACTGCCAAGACTGTATGGCATGGCCACCTCACTGTAGAGGTAAGAAGGTGTGAAAAACAGGAATCACACCTCAGCCACAGGGTACTCTGCTAAATTAAGTAACCAGCTCAGAATTGTCAAACTCTTAGGCAGTTTATGTAACAACATTTTGGCAATATAGGTAATAAAAATTAAATGGTTACTTTTATATTTTTTGTATTACCTATAGGATCCAAAAATGAAGTGCATAGTTATTTCCCAATTTAAAATGGCACAAATTAGTTCAAAACCAAATGCTACTTAAAGACTGTTACTTGCACAAACATTGCAGATAGCCCATGTTAATTTGTTAGTTCCAAGTAGGACATATATTTCGCTTTAGAGATAAACACACTGAACTGTTGTGATTAATTAACCATATGCACCTTCACAGGTGATTCACAAGAGCTAATAAAATTGACATTTGAAATGCAACATGTTTTTTTTATTTTTATTTTTTTATAAAACATTTTATTAATCAGCACCAGCATATCAATCACATTATAGAGGAGTAATACAGGGATCACAGGTCGACAGTAGGGTACATCAATCAGTACAAAAAAACAAGTAATTGGGAAGGTCTAGGGCGAGGGGGATCATCTTCAATGGGGGAGAGAGGCGGCTGTCAGATATCTCCACGATAGGAATTCCACATGCCCCACACACAAGACCAATTCTTAGGGCAACCACGGGCCACATATACAGTTTTTTCTCTGAACATTGACCAGTCTAGGTCTTTCTCCCAGTCGCCCACCTCCGGAGGCTGAGACGCTCCCCACCTCTGAGCAAAGTTTCTCTTAGCAAGCGTAAGCCCCAAAGTGGTCCACTGTAGCAAGCAGTCATTCAAATCATTCGGCTCCCAAATATTCAAGAGACATCTATGAGCGTTCAGGCTGAGTTGTGTAGACAGTGTTAATAATCTCATGTACCTTACGCCAGTAAGATTGAATACTAGCACAGTCCGAAATGATGTGCATAAAGGTGCCGTTTGACCACATCCACGTCCGCAGTTCCCTCATCCATTCTCCCCATCCATACCAGTTGGAGACCAGTCACATACACCCTATGGAGTATTTTGAGCTGAACAAAACGGAGGCTTGCAGGTATTGCCACAACTCTAGGCGAGGACACAGCCTCCTGCCATTCCTCGTCGTCCATCTCAATTCCATCCCTGGACTACTTCTCCCGAAGTGACTGTAGGGGGTCTGGCATGTTGTTTATTAACTTCTTATAAATTAATGATATAGTGTTATCAGGGACGAGACCATCTAAAACTCTGTCTTACAATGGAGTGGACTTGGGAAGGATGTTACCATGTTGCAGGTGGGAACACAGAGCGTGCGTAACCTGTGTGTAATGGAAGAATTCTGAATTTGTTAATTCGAACTGCTGCTGTAGGGTGGCGAATGATTTAACATCAGTTTTATCCCAAAGATCACCTATCTGCGAGATTCCTATAAGGTCCCACTTGTCGAACCCCTTGCTCTTCCACAGGCTACCCAATTGTTCGGAGTCCCACAGTGGTGTGGCGAGAGTAAGCCTGCGACTCCAACCGAGACCTTTAGTGACTGTGTGCCAAAAATGGACTGAGTGTTTGGTGGGACCCGTGAGAGCAAAGCGGCGCTGTCTGGAATAAAGAGCTCTATTATAGTTCCCACCTGGTAAGAGACACCTGTCCATGTTAAAACCTGGGTTTCAGGGACAAGTGTAAGTGCCATGGTTTATGGCTGGCAGGTGAGCCGCCCAATAATACTTCTTAATATCAGGGAGGCTGATGCCCCCATCATACCAATTCAAAGTGAGCTTTTTAAGGGCAATACGTGGCTTACCACCACACAGCAAGTCCCGCTGGAGACCCTCCACCTCCCTGAAGTAGGACGCCAGGATCGGGTCTAGGGAATTTTGCAGAGCATACAAGAACCGGGGCAAAGACATCATCTTGAAAAGTGCCGCTTTTCCCAGTAGGGAGAGCGGAAGCGATTTCCAGTTGCTTATATCCCTACGCAGCCTAGCCGGAGGGGGAGTAAGTTCTGGGAGTAGCGGAGTGATGAGTCCAAGGAGAGAAAGATCCCCAGATATTTAAAACTATCCCTACATAGTTGTATTGGGCATCCCCTCGGTGGGACGGGCGGCTCCCCAGCCAAAACAAACCACAGAGATTTACCCCAATTAATAGAGTACCCGGAGTATCTGCCAAAAATGGCAAGAATATCTAGAACCACTATCAAGGACCATTTTGGAGAAGTCAAGTAAAGCAGGATATCATCCGCGTAGAGCGAGATGCGGTCCTCCCAATCTGGGGACCAGCGCATGCCCCGGATCATCGGGTCTCTGCGTATCCAAGTCGCCAATGGTTCCAAGGATAGGGCAAACAGGAGGGGGAACAATGGAAATCCCTGCCGGGTCCCCAGGCCCAGCTCAAAGTCGGCAGATTTCTTGTTGTTGACTACTACTTGCACTAGTGGTTAAGCATATAAGAGCTGTACCCATCGAATGAAGTTCAGGCCAAACCCAAACTTTTCCAGTACTGCCCAAAGATATGGCCATTCAATGGTATCAAAAGCCATGGTGGCATCCAGGGAGACTATTGCAGCTGGGTCCAGGATGGAAACCGCTCTGGCCAGTACCCCATGCACCCTTTTCAAGTTAAGCGCCGTATTGCGATGCAGAATAAAACCAGATTGATCCGAATGGACTATAAAGTCTCGATAACTGTGACAAGACGGTTGACCAATAGTTTAGCCAAAATCTTGGGCTCCGCATTCAGGAGGGAGATCGGTCTGTCTGACCCACAATCAGTTCTAGGCTTCCCCTCCTTGTGAATGGTGACAATGGTGGCTGTCCTCAGGTCTACTGGTAGAATCCCTTTTTCCCTGGAGTCCTCATACATACCTTTGAGATAAGGGGTCAGCCTATCCGGTTTAAGTTTGTATAATTCAACCGGGAGCCCATTAGGGCCAGTGGCCTTACCCGATCGGATGGACTGTATCGCTTTCACTATTTCGTCATTGGACATGTCACTGTCCAAAAAGTTGTGGTCCTCTGCCAGAAGTTTGGGCAAGGTAATGTCTGCTAGCATCCGGCGGGAATCCTCTACTGAATAGGGGGCCGCTGATGCATACACAGTGCAATAATGTGTAGTAAATTTGTCCACTATGGCTTGTGGGTCTGTAATAGGGCCGCCTCCCTCCCCGCGGAGTTCTGGCACTAGACGACTAGACGACTTGCCCATTCTTTCTTATCCAGCCATGCTAGCAATTTCCGGGCCTTATCCCTCACTTCATATATCCGCCCCTGCACCGCTCTTCCCAAGGCCTTCGCCTGGTCAGTTGCTAGCGCTCTGTATTACTACTGTCAGAGATTCAAATATTCAAATAGTGGAGCTTGTCCAGGGTGACTTCCGATTCCAGGTCAGCTTCTGGTTGGCTAATTTCTGCCTCAATGGCTACCATCTCTCTAGAGCGATCTTTCTTCTTGCCTGAAATCAGGGAAAGGGCTTAACCCCGAACCACCGTTTTGAAGGATTCCCACAACACCTGCGGGGGGAGTCCACGGATCCCTCATTATCCATAAAGTAGTTATCTATTGCCACGAGGAGCGCTTTGCAAATTTTGGGGTCTCTAAAGTACCACGGGTTGATGGGGGCCACCCGTCCCACCTGTTTATAGTTAAGAACCATGTGAATCCAGGCTGGCGAGTGGTCAGAGATACCCTAGCTAAGTGCTTAATCTCATGGATTTGGGCTGCTTGAGATGCAGGGACCAAAAAATAATCTATGCGTGAGAGGCTGCCATGTGCCCCAGAGTGGAAGGTGTGCTGCACCGTGTTTGGATGATAAGTCCGCCATCCATCTACAAGCCCCAAGGTCTCAAGAAATTCAGGAAGCCAACATGCCGCAGGGCTCAGAACTCGGGGGATGTCGATCCAATTCCCCCGAGACTACTGAATTGAGGTCCCCTCCCAGTATCAACAAACTCTCCTGAATAGCAAGCAATATGGTCCCTAAATCCCTAAAAGTGGTGGCCTGCAGGCCAGGCGGCACATAGACCGGTAGGAGTGTGATGTGGCATCCCTCCCATGTGCCCGAGACCCCTACAGTCCGTCCCCGATCGTCTATCCAGGTTGACTGCACTACCAGGGGAAGGGATTTGCTCACCATAATACCCACCCCCCTCAAACTGGAGGTGAACCCCGCATGCGCCAACATTGTAAATCCCCCTCTATGTAGGGCTTTGCATGCGTTACCAATGAGATGGGTTTCTTGAAGCAATACAACATCAGGGGCCTGGCGTTTGATATACTGAAGAACAACACTATGCTTGATCCTTTTCCTGAAGCCCATTGACATTCCAATTTAACACTTTAATCCATACGTCTCCGCCATGAGTGATTAGGAGATATCTCTGCTCTCGTCACAGGAGCAGCAACGTGTACACCATCCTCCTCCGAAGAAATAACAATAAATGTCGCCGGTACAATGAATATAACCAAAACCAAACAAAAAACATAAAAAAATACCCCCTCCCAACAACCCCCCACCCTGCTGCCCTGCACTCCGGGCCTAGAACTGCCCATCAAAAAAACTTGCAGTGTGCCTCTCGCCCCCGAAAAGAGTTTAAAAAAATAGAGAAAGGGGGAAGTGAAGTGCTCCGTGTCCCCACCCCTGACCATATCACATGTAGGGCCCCTTGAAGAAAAGTAACTCAAAACCATACAGATCTACGGGCCCCAACAGTCAAAAATGAAAACACCACCCTCCCATGCCCACCCCAGATTCCCATTACTCAGTTCAGATGTTATTGTCTGACAAATCACCATCTCAAGAAGGTCAGATGTCTGTATTCTCCTTGTCACTGAGGTCGGTCGGACTCTTCCTTCCCAGATATTCAAGCCATTCTGCTGTGGAAATATGGATTTTTCTGGTCAGTTATGTCCCCTATCTTGGACCCCAACGGTCCCATGTGCATGTCACAAGTACATGTATGTTTCCCTCCAGTTCCAGTTATGAAGACGCAAACACATGTGCGTCCACCGTCAACATGTCCTTTGACAGATCCGCCATGAATAGGCCGGATATTCCATTCCTAAATATGAAAGGCCACCGGCTTTATATGGTTCACTTATGCCACTTTACAGTCCAGGCAAGTAGGCCCTGATTCTGTCATCAAAACTCCTCTTGCCTTCTGCCTCTGAAAGCTCCAGTCCGAGCCTGCATCTGTGACCATGAACTTTGTCTCATTCTCTGCGCGGCTCACGAAGCCTGACATCAGCCTACTCTCTGCCAAGAACTGTATTTCACCTTCGAATTATCTGCTTCCCCCTCAGCCGATGCATTCCTGCCTAGTAGTTTAAGTAAACATTCTTCCAGTTACCAAGCAAAAAGGCCCAACTTCTCTGTCCTCATGCAAGTAATTCATAGCCCTGTTACCATGGAATATTCCTACCCCCTCGCATTCAGTGTAGACACTTAGACGCTTGTACACGCACGCACAGTCAGTATAGAATAGATTCTGTCCGAGAGTCCTTCTTTTGTGGATAACATAGTTCTTTAAACATAGGATGTTAGATATGATTTGGGATTAGGTTGACTTGACCCCCCAGACTTCTCGTCTCCACATATAGAGCTAAATGTCAAGTCCCCGTCACCCCCTAGTTACACGTCAATTACACGTCATACTGCTGCGCGCGCATCTATGCCAAGTATTATCTTATAGATCCACCTATGTATTACATCATAACCAATCATGTTTCTTTTTACTCATTATTACACCCATTTTCGGTTACGCAGACCAAACGTCAATGTCCTTATCAATTGTTACGCCTACTGTATTCACTTCATTATAATGTATGTACTATAAAAGTTACTTCTTGTCAATAAAGTATGTACTTCACTTCCTGAACCCCCGTGGTGATGGAACTTGAAGCATCCGATTATAATCGATTATTGGAATAAAGCCCATTCCGAAACTCTAATATCACGGATTCTGCCTCTCATTTTACTGAGCTATTTTATAATGTTTCTGTATCAAATTCAGTCCCGGTAAAGGAATTTTTATTTACGACATGATGGCGCCCGAACAGGGACACTTTCTCATCTCACGCGCCGGCGGTGAGTTGCAGGCCCGGTCTCCTGCCACAGCTGGACGGACAATAACGCGTACCAGCAGGATTTCCTGTATCTCCCTCCGGTCAAGCGGGGGCGACTGAGACTGCGATCAACACCCAGACGAGGCGGTGAGAAGTGCGAAGTATCCCGACCAGAGCCTAGCTGAGAGAGCAAGATCCGAGGTATACAGAGACCCACCAGTCCGAAGTCAAGCCCAGTGTCCGACGAGTCGAGTCGAGTCGAGTCCAGTCCGGTTCAAGTTCAAGTTACTGAGGCCTTCCGTTTCCGAAGCTACCCGGTGAGTACCATTGCTGGGGAGGCATTTCTGACGTGCACATAGGTTGTGCCGGTCAAGACGGGTTTGGGTACACAAATCCGGTCTGCACTGTTTTAGCAGTGTATCTGTACTGTTTAGCAGTATATCAAGTGTTCCGAAGTATCTAGTAAGTGTCAAGAATTAAGCATGGTGATTTAGTTATGCAGACGATCATCATTGTTGTTTCAGTTAAAGGTTTAATGTTTAATGTTTAAAGTGTTTAAGTATGTTCTGTATATCGTGGTATGAATGACTGTTCATTATCGTGTTTATTGTATTAAGTCTGTTCAAATTCAAGTATCAGGTCAAAATCAAGTATAAGGTCAGTTCTCAATATGCCGCTCTTTTCGAAATTAAGACAGATCACTACCAGAAAAGGGGTTCTCGAAGAAGCCGTCCCTATTCCTCCTAGGGACACTCCAGGGCACTTTATGTATCACAAACATGGCTTAGACGCTATATTATTTCTTGATTTATGGGTAGACTACACCAAGGGATTACCAGAAAGTCAGAGGTGGCCCACAGCGGGGACCTGGGATGCAGAGTGCATCATGAAAGTCGAGGAGGAGTTATGGAAAAGGAAAGTCAGACAGTCACAGAAAGACGCCGTTGAGTTATGGCGTAAAGAATCTCATAGACGTACAGAAAAAGCACGTAGACAGGAAGAGAAGAGTAAAGAAAGTTCAAGCAAAGTTCGAGAGAATCTATTAATTGAGGAAGGTATCCGAGTGAAATCAGAGCAAGTAGACAGACAAAGAAATGCCCTTATGAATGGTATGTATCCCCTTCTGGCCGAAGGATTACCTAAGGCTACTCCAGAGATACCGAAAGACTTGCCACCCCCATTATTCCCAATCAAGGTACATCCTAAGGGGCATCCTAGAACCGCAGAGGATGTTTTTCTTTCCTCATATTTAGATGACGCAGCTCCCGAGTATGCTAATTCCGCCCCACGTAGACCGCATACCAGGGAGGTCCAACGCCAAGATCCAGCACCCGTATCCCTACAGCAACAAATCGAGTCACAAGTTCCGGCAAGCACATCTGTTTCTGCATCTGTTCCTACAGGTACTTCTATAGCTGAGTCCACGCCTATAGTTGCTGTGTCACGTTCGACGAATCCTTTCACACCCGACGCCCCAGACGGGGCCACGGGAGGTGCTACCAATATTTTTTCTACGCCACCTAGAATAAATAAACTTATTTTTCAAGAGTCAGCGCATTCACGTACACCCAAATTCGTAAGTGATCGTACGCTTAAGGAACTTCTTATAGATTGTAGATATGACCCGGTGCTCGGTAAAGAGGACGAAATGATCCTGGCATCATTACGTATCAGACGAGCCGCAGGGTATTTAGCGAAGCTACCAGGAATGACTGCGCATCTAGATAAAATATATCATTTTGTTCAAACAGGGCGAGATCCAGAATGTATTAACAGAGCTATGGAATACCAGAAAGTAGAGATACAGGGGGAACTGTTACGTTTCCTCATAAACTGTGTGATCAGAAATCAAGACCGACCGGGGGTAGATCCGGAAGCAATGAAAATTCTTACAAAATGGAGCCAGAATATATCAGAAGGGAGACACGATAAGCAAAATTGTATAATAGCCATGTGCCGAAAGATCCGTAAAGAAATAGAACGCCTACACGAAGAGAGATTAGAGACAGACGAGTTCGAGCAAAGCGAGGAAGAAGGGTCAGGACTGCCCGCAGGACAGTCGGACACCATAGCCTATGTAGGTAGAGGAAGATCTTGTAATAGGAATCAGACTAGATGGCATACTGACCAAATACGTCCAATATGTCCAGATAATGACAGGAATTTCCAAATACCTATAATTAACATAAGGTCTAACGAGCATTCGTTCCAAACCGCCGACAAACTACTCCGAGAACGAAGGGGTTATCATTTTCTCGATTCTATGGATGAACAAGATTTAGCAAGGGCAGCTGTTCATTGGGTGGACAGTCCCGGAAAATATAGTGATGAGACAGTAGTACGCACATTTTTGAATCTCACCCCAGATGAGCAGAGGTTAGCTGGGATTTATATGATTCAACAACTCATTATACTATATCAGAGTCAGCATTCGGACCCTGGTCCCTTACCTGACATATTGACTGAATTGCTTATGAATAAATGGAGAGGTCCAGGTACTAAATTAATTAAAGAAATTCTAGTATCAAGAAAGCAGTATATTCTTTTTGTATGCTCAGAGCATGTCTCATTGCCTGTCAAGGAAAGAACTACGTATCACCTGGATAGACAGAATCCCTTACGAGAAGTACACCCAATAAAAGGCGAGGACAATCAGTTTAAACGCGTATTTGTATATACGCCCATATCGAAAATAGAATTGTTAGAAATGAAGAAAGTGGTACCCAGTCATGACAAAGACCCAGCGGGTTTTCACCGAGAAATTAAAGACATGTTACTCATGGGAGAGTATACCTACCCCGACATCATGACAATATTAAAGGTGTTGATGCCTGCTGGCATTTATGAGAAACTCAAGGAAAAAGAGTGGGAGGTAGGTGACCAAAAGATAGAATGGTCAGCATTAGAAGCAGAAGAAAGGGCCCGAGGTCCAGGTTCGGGGCTTGGGGACAAAACTAAAGCACTACCAGGTCTACTAGTACAGGTACTGCCACGTTTATTAACTACGAAAAAGGAAGATTGGGGTACAATTTCAGCCTGTAAACAGAAGCAAGATGAAGACACTAGCGATTACTATGCCCGATTCGAGAAATGTTTTGGTATAAATAGTGGCATAAAAGCAAGTAGCGAATCATACCCGCATCTGTTTGTAACAAAATTAGTGGAAAATGCCCTGCCCCCAGTAAAGAATAGAGTATTAAAATTCGAGAGTACCTGGCAAGGTAACACTCCAACACAAATGTTACAAATGTTACAGTACCACCACAATAGAATTAGAGAGGAACAAGAACATGAACACAGACGCATGAAAGACACGAAAATGAAAATGCTAGTTTCCCAGACAGTTCCAGCTGAAGGACATAAAAAGGGTATGACACATTCCGATTCAGCAGGACCTGTAAAAGGGACATGCAATTATTGTAAAAAGCCAGGTCATTACGTACACGATTGTCCAGTGCTAAAACATAATATCGCCATAGGTAAAACACAAGAAAGATCACGGCCACTAAGACAAGATCAGAATGAACAAGGAGCTCCGCAGCATGCCCAGGCCATGCCAGCCGCACAACAGCCAATACAGTTTGTGCCAGCTGCACCACCGTTGCCTGTTGCTGCCACACAGACAACAACACGACAAATGTATCAGACCGCACAGTATGAATATCCCGAGTATCAGCGTTACGCATGAACTAGCCTAGAGAGGGAAGTTGACTTACCCCTTATCGAGATTCCTGTAGATCAAGAAGGACCTTATGTACATAGTAAATTATTAGGTCAAGATAGAAAATTTTTACTCGATACAGGGGCAAGTCGAACAACTATAAAACGTAGTGAAGTTCCAGGGGCACCCCTCTCAGGCTCGCAGAATATTTCCCTTGGTTTTTCAGGAAAACCTATTGTTAATGAAGTGTCACAGCCTCTTCCACTTACGATAGGACCTCTGACCCGAACTACAGATCTATTGCTTACTAAATCATGTCCAGAAAACTTGTTAGGAATAAAAACGTTGAAAGCCCTAGGAGCCATAATATGTTGTTCTCCGGAAGGAGTAAGGTTGTTTTTACGTGATTTTAAAGGTCACTATGTATCTAGAGACATGGATCCCCGACTGCAGACTTTACCTACACATCTATGGGCACAAGGCCCTACTGATGTTGGTTGCATGAATATTACACCATATCGAGTCACGCTAAAGGCAGGAGTGGTGCTACCACGAATGCGACAATACAAGCTACCACCAGATGCTGTAGCGGCTTTACTACAAATCATTGACGAGCTCATTGCCCAAGGAGTAGTTGTAGAAACAGACTCCAATGTATGTAATTCACCGATAATTCCGATTCTTAAACGAACAGATCCTACAGCGCCGCCAGTATATCGATTGGTTATTGATCTGCGCGAGTTAAACAAATGCATTGTGCCACAATTTCCTGTGGTCCCAGATATCTCGTCATTGTTGACAGCTATTGATTCCGAAGCAACATTCTTTACTGTAATTGATCTCAAAAATGCCTTTTTCAGCGTCCCAATAGATCCGGAAAGTCAATATTTGTTCGGATTTAGTTTAAATGGGCGTAGCTTTAAATTCACCCGCGCACCTCAAGGATTTACAGAAAGCCCCAGCATCTATAGCCAAGCACTGAAACGAGAACTTGACAGTATCCACATGCCAGTTAACACCGCCTTGCTTCAATACGTCGATGATCTGCTGATCACCGCCCGAAGCGAACCCGAATGTGAAAAAGCATCACTGACAGTTTTACAATTTCTAGCCGAAAAAGGGCACAAGGTGTCCCCTTCTAAGCTGCAATTCTGTGTCCAGCGAGTTGTTTATCTTGGACACTCGCTGGACAAGGAGGGAAGGCAGCTTACACCCGACCGCATTCAGTTGATAGCTAACATGTCAATACCCAAGACACAAAAGGAGGTGCGGGCTTTCATAGGCCTCACTTCATATTGTAGGCAGTGGATCCCTCAGTATGCATTTCTAGCAAAACCCCTCATTCAGTTAACCACACAGGAGGCAGCCACATCGACTGTTCTCCCTTGGACTCAGGAACACACACAAGCTTTTGAAAGCTTAAAGAAAGCTTTATGTCAAGCACCCGTTTTAGCAACGCCATGTTACAGAAAACAGTTTACACTTTTTGTTACAGAGCGCGAAGGTACTGCCTTGTCAGTACTCACACAGGAACAAGCAGGAGCACACAAACCATGTGCTTATTTTTCTAGTACATTAGATCCCGTAGCTCAGGCTTTGCCTGCATGCCTAAAATCAGTAGCAGCAACAGCTTTAGCAATCAGACAAAGCGATGCCATAGTGTTAGGACATCCATTGACAGTTCAAGTACCACACGCAGTAGAGGTTCTTGTAAATAGAACGCAAACACAACACTTGACTATAGCGCGACTTACAGGATACGAGCTTACATTGTTTCAGCCACATATAGAAATCAGACGCTGTAACACATTGAATCCTGCCACACTTTTACCAGTAGTCGGAACAGACCCACTAGCCCACGACTGTATTGAAGTTATTACTATAACGACAAAACCCAGACAAGACTTGACAGATGTCCCATTGTCAGATCCAGACCTGACCTTGTATGTAGATGGTTCATGCATGAGAACAAGTACAGGAGAGTTAGTAGCCGCCTACGCAGTCACAACAGATACTGAAGTCATTGAAACTAATCGTATAAATACTTTGTCAGCTCAAGCCGCAGAACTTATCGCTCTGACACAAGCCTGTATTCAAGCCACGAATAAAAAAGTCAACATATACACTGACTCACGTTATGCATTCGGAGTTGTACATGACTTCGGCGTGCTGTGGCGAGAGAGAGGTTATTTAACTTCCCACGGTGCCCACATTCAGCACGGACCCCTCATTCATGCATTATTAGATGCAATACATCTACCCACTGAAATATCAATTATGAAATGTAAGGCCCATACGAAGGTTACTGATATCATTTCCCAAGGCAATGATCTAGCCGACAGAACAGCTAAACTGACTGCTCAAACTCAAACCCCCGACATGACAAAGACAATAGTCCCGACACCGACACATTGTATGACAGTTAAAGATCCTACTCTTGACGTAATTGACATACAGACACATGCTACACCAGACGAAATAAAGAAATGGACTGAATTAGGAGGGATCCAAACGGACCAAGGATGGATGATGAAGGAAAAGTCTGTATGGTTCCTTCCTGATTCAATGGTCCAAGTTATAATTAACACTATACATAGTCCAGCACATCTAGGAGAAAAAGCTATGCTAGACAGCATTCAACACATTTGGTTCAATAAACATTTACGAGCAGCAGCAAAACAAAAGGTCCGTACCTGTATGATCTGTTGTCAGTTCAACCCAGGAAAAAGCGTTCCCGTAGAACAGGGTGGATTTCATACTCCTAATCATCCTTTTGAAGTACTCCAGATGGACTATATCCAGATGGAACGATGTCGAGGATTCAAATATGTTCTCGTAGTTGTCTGCGCTCTGTCCCGTTGGACGGAGGCATACCCGGTTTCAGATTACACTGCCCCGACTACTGCCAAACAGTTGGTTCGAGAATTCTTCCCACGATACGGTTTACCACGTGCTGTTTACTCAGATAACGGCCAGCCGTTCTCATCCGAATTAATGAAACACGTTTCACTTCTGTTAGGATATCAGTGGAAATTCCACTGTGTCCGACATCCCGAGGCAGCAGGTCTTGTAGAAAGACATAACCAGATACTGAAAATTAGAATGTCCAAAATATGCAGAGAGAAAGGTGTCGACTGGGTAGTAGCGTTACCAGTTGCACTCTTTTACATGAGAATGGTAGCACACTCTCGAACAGGGCTATCCCCGTATGAGGTGATCTTCGGTAGACCACCGAATATGTGGGGGACGCCTATACCACGCAAAATAACTGATATTGACTGTAATATGCTGACAGATTACTTGGCTTCCTTGATGTCTGCACTACAATCTTCTCGTTCACAGGTAGCTGCAGCCTTTCCCGACAACACTGAGGTGAAACCCCATGACGTTGTTCCGGGTAATCTTGTATTTGTGAGGAATTTCGACCGAAAGACTCAGCTGGAGCCCAGGTGGAAAGCACCCAAGTTGGTCCTGTTGACCACAAGAACAGCCGTGAAGATCGAGGGCCGCAAGGGCTGGATTCATTCAAACCACATCAAGAAATTTCATGGACTATCTTCGGATATAGACATTGTGCCCTGCACCCCCTCACAGACTGATACAAAACTCCCTTTTGTTGAACCGAACAAATCTGAAAATTACAAACTAAAGCTTAGGCCCACCAAGTCGAGCAATTTGATTGTTTAAGTCCTCTCCAAGGTGAAGCGGTTGAATTGTCTCTGACATGCATCCCTTGGACCTGAGTAGAGAAAATACCCGAAAAATGTTGAAACGACAGGCGTATTGTAAATCACTGCGTAGCCACTGCATAGTGACATTATTAATTTTGTTTTTATTGAGTCTTTTAATAATTATTACAAGTATGTTGTTGCACATATATTACCCTATTTCTAGACATGTTTATAATGTTGCTGCTGAACATTCTTTTAGTGACTTACCTCCGCATGAATTGTCTTATAGACTTGCGCTGCGCAATAACACTTTCATTAGTATGTTACATCATTCCCATCAGACTAGTAATGCCACCAATTGTTGGGTGTGTGGCCGACTCCCTCCCTATCAGAATTATGAAGGAGTCCTGCCTTTCTTTCCACATCCATTTACACATAATGGCTCCTGTGGAGCATGGTTTAGCTTAATTAATTCCATAGACTCAGACACAGCAGTTTACCGAGATCATTGGGTATGGGGAAATCTGAACCTAGCTTTACTCAAGGTCTGTTACCCTGACAAGGAGGGTCGCCCCAAAAGAACAGGAACTGATCTAGAAAATGAAGTATATGGATTAGGTAATTTTACACCTAATCTCATGATTCTAAATGTCGTATCTGAAATTGAACTAGTCTTACCCACCATGTCAGTATTTCCAGCAAAGGGTGAATTGTGTGTAAGAAAGGTTGGTTCCATACATATGGGCCATAGTAAATGCACTACTATAGTAGAATTCAGTGATCAAGGAAAATCTTCATTTAGAGCTTCTCGCCACTCCTACTTTATATGTGGTCAGACTGCATATATGCGTCTACCCCTAGATTGGGATGGTACCTGCTACATTGCATTCCTTTTGCCACCTGTTTTCCTAGCTCCTCCTGATTATTACAGAAATATTCATTTAGTACACAACAGAGAACGGAGAGATCTCCCCATTGTCGATTACACTGAGACGGCATGGGACAAGTATGTAGATTTTAATAAAGGCATCTTTCCCTATATAGGTACTGTTACTAACAGTAAGCTGATACGTAGATTAACTAGAACCCTTGAAGCAGTAGTGAATGAGACTATTTCCGCCTTAGGCAATTTAACGGAAGAGCAGTCTGCTATGCGGATTGTTGTGCTTCAAAATCGTCTTGTCCTTGACGTCATCCTGGCTGATAGGGGCGGAGCTTGTAGGGTCATCGGATCAAGCTGCTGCGTATTCATACCAGAAAATTCGCCATCTGTATATAAAGCCATCACTCGCCTTCATAAGATTGTAAGCCAGATACACCAGAACCCAGGCACTTGGACTTGGTCCAGTTGGTTTTGGAATGCGGTATCAGCCTGGGGATGGAGAGTTTTATCCTTCCTAGGTATTGGCCTTCTCATACTATTCAGTTGCTGTCTATGTCTACAATGTGGACCAGCGATTTGTGGTCTGTGTGCCACATCGTGCATTCCACATCAAGATTTTCATTCAAGATCCCGGAAGAAGAAAGAAGAACAAATGATGCTATATGAACAGATCAATGGATTGATGAAGATTGATATCTCTTGAAGGGCAAGTAGGGGACAAGGAGGGAATGTGGAAATATGGATTTTTCTGGTCAGTTATGTCCCCTATCTTGGACCCCAACGGTCCCATGTGCATGTCACAAGTACATGTATGTTTCCCTCCAGTTCCAGTTATGAAGACGCAAACACATGTGCGTCCACCGTCAACATGTCCTTTGACAGATCCGCCATGAATAGGCCGGATATTCCATTCCTAAATATGAAAGGCCACCGGCTTTATATGGTTCACTTATGCCACTTTACAGTCCAGGCAAGTAGGCCCTGATTCTGTCATCAAAACTCCTCTTGCCTTCTGCCTCTGAAAGCTCCAGTCCGAGCCTGCATCTGTGACCATGAACTTTGTCTCATTCTCTGCGCGGCTCACGAAGCCTGACATCAGCCTACTCTCTGCCAAGAACTGTATTTCACCTTCGAATTATATGCTTCCCCCTCAGCCGATGCATTCCTGCCTAGTAGTTTAAGTAAACATTCTTCCAGTTACCAAGCAAAAAGGCCCAACTTCTCTGTCCTCATGCAAGTAATTCATAGCCCTGTTACCATGGAATATTCCTACCCCCTCGCATTCAGTGTAGACACTTAGACGCTTGTACACGCACGCACAGTCAGTATAGAATAGATTCTGTCCGAGAGTCCTTCTTTTGTGGATAACATAGTTCTTTAAACATAGGATGTTAGATATGATTTGGGATTAGGTTGACTTGACCCCCCAGACTTCTCGTCTCCACATATAGAGCTAAATGTCAAGTCCCCGTCACCCCCTAGTTACACGTCAATTACACGTCATACTGCTGCGCGCGCATCTATGCCAAGTATTATCTTATAGATCCACCTATGTATTACATCATAACCAATCATGTTTCTTTTTACTCATTATTACACCCATTTTCGGTTACGCAGACCAAATGTCAATGTCCTTATCAATTGTTACGCCTACTGTATTCACTTCATTATAATGTATGTACTATAAAAGTTACTTCTTGTCAATAAAGTATGTACTTCACTTCCTGAACCCCCGTGGTGATGGAACTTGAAGCATCCGATTATAATCGATTATTGGAATAAAGCCCATTCCGAAACTCTAATATCACGGATTCTGCCTCTCATTTTACTGAGCTATTTTATAATGTTTCTGTATCAAATTCAGTCCCGGTAAAGGAATTTTTATTTACGACACTGCCGCAGCTTCAGGCTGTTCGAAGAACCATGCTTTGCCCTCCGCTGGGAACAGCATAGAGTATTTCAGACCCCTCTCTCTGAGGTCGCGCTTCACGGAAAGAAATGACTTCCTTTGCCTCTGCACTCTCTGTGTGAAGTCTGGAAAAAAGGAGATGTCAGCATTTTCGTAACGAAGAGGAGCTCTCAATCTAGAGTTCTGGAGAATGACATCTCTGTCACGAAAGTTCAAGACTCGAGCCAGCATGGGCTGCGGGGTAGCGTCCGGGTTGGGACGGACACCTGGGACCCTGTGAGCTCGTTCTATAACAAAGAATTTGCTGAGGCCTTTAGGTTGCAGATGATTAAGAATGAGGTCTTCAACAAATAGATCCGGGGATTGCCCCTCTTCATAGTCGTCCAACTTGAGGTTCGTGAGATCGTGAGAGGCTTGGAGCTTGCAGACTTCCGTTTGCAGCTGCGTGACATCGCCAAAGAGACTGGAGGTCGTTATTTCCACCTGTTTGACCTTTTCATTGAGCTTCCCAAGATCAGCCCTAATAAGATTAATGTCAATCGCCATAGTGTCCATTTTGTGCTCCAACGAAGTTTTGACTCCAGTAATAGCCTCCATAACATCTATGAGCGAGAGTTTATGCTCCTCTTCCACCAGACTCCCTTGGGTGGCATCCTGCGCGTCTTGTGAAACCGTGTATCTGTCCAGTTTGTTGGCTTGCACTGGTTTCGTCCCCCGGGCCCCTGATCCCTTGGCGTGCTCCATCGTAATAGCCAGAGTGTGTTCCCAGCTGGCCTGGGGTACTCCAAGCAGGCCGAAACGCCACCTCTCTTGGTTCAACACAGCAGAGCCAGCTGACACGGGAACCAAGTGCAAGGCTCGGGTACCGGGGGATTCAGCACCAGTTCTGGCACCCACTGGGGGAGATGCCTCTCAAATCGGTCCTCTAGAGCAGTGGTAAAGCCTGGGACAGGCTGGCTAGGTATATCTGGACCCCGAGGGCGTTATCAGTTATCGTGAGCAGCAGCGCGCCCTCCACTGATCCCCTGAGAAATCTTTCACCCCTTTGCTGGCTTTGCGCTGTATTGGTCTCAGGGTGTGCCACGGGAGGCCATCATCACTCTCACAGCCCTCCAGGGGATCACTTCAAGTGACTAGCGAGCATTAAACCTGCCCCGCAGGCCGATACTGTCCAAAATATGCAGCATAGACAGCTGCCAACGAGGGGAGCAGAGCGGAACTTGCCGATGTTAGTAGCGTGCCGCCGCCATTTGCAGACTCGCGGCGGTCGCGCTTTGTGCCCGCATTAACCAACAGTGCACTTCTGCCTAACCCGATCTGTCCTTTGGGCCCTCGGTCACTGAAGCGATATCGGGCTAAAGCGTAGTGACACCTTTAAGAAGCGGCACCACCGCGAGATGACGTCAGTGCAGTTGGGCCTCTCTTTCGGCGTCCCCAGTTACTGTGGGTCCCGGCGTCCGATCTGGCAGCAGGCCGCAGCTCTCCGGCGACAATATCTTTCTTGTCTGGTGTGCGAGGCGAGTCGGGATGGGCTGGCTGGGAACCGCTATTCTTCCGCCACATGGGGCTTCTTTCAGATGGGGCAGATTATACCTCAGGATAGACGCAGGGAAGGTGACAAGTATCGGAGCCTCACGTTATGCGGCCATTCTCGATCGGTGCTTGGCCACGCCCCCATCATGGTTTTGTGCTTTGATGATACATTAAAGAATTTAGGGTCATATTGCACTTTTAGCTCCAGATGTAAATGAAGAAAGCTCGACACCACTGACTTACCAAAAAGTCAAATATGCCAATTTCATTGCAAATAATTTTTAGGTTTTAGAAAAGAACACATGCACTTGGAAGTTGTGTACCGTACCCCAACCACCCACATGTCAAATGCACATTTTCCTAAATCCAGAAATGTAAAACATATCTGGAGAAACACAGCAAAAGGATGAATTTCCTCTTCCTTAATGGAAAGGGACCAGTCATGGTCCTGTGTTCTAGCTGCTGCACTTGTGGCTGCATGAAGGGCTTCTTTGCGATATCTATTTAGCCTTCAAACATAAACATTAACGGTCTGAATAGTTGAAAGTCATCACAAAAAATGTTAAGTTGTGTTGTAAGAGGATAGACAGCTAGAAAAATTGGGCTAAACTGCTGATTTCCATTAAGAATAAAGAAATAATTTCTTTCTGAAAATTATATATGAAAGCTCGCCAAATGAAGTGTGATAAAACAGTCAATGCTCTGATATCTGAATTAGTTTGTCTAAAATGTATTTCAGAGTTATAATGGAAACAGTAAGAGCCATTCAGTGGTGTAGCCAGTGTGTCGTGGACCCCTGTGCAAGGAAGGAAATGGGCCCTCTAGCTGCTGTATGAACTGCAAAATGCATCAATAATCAAGATTCAGAGGATCCCTTGGCCCTCTGGGCCCTGGCACAAACGCACAAACGCACCTAATAAACCAATGGAAGATATTTCCCTGGAGCATTGCAATGGGTAAATCATCTAGAACAGGGTTCTCCAAAGTGGGTCCTGGAAGGCAGGATCTAGGCTAGCATTTTTAAGATAACTCCATTTATCTAAATGGGGATATATAAAAAATCTGGCATGGATGTGGCCCTCCAGGACTTACTTTGGAGAACCCTGATCTAGAACTTTGACGAATGCTAATGAACAGCTTTAAAACCATATCTAAGATGTTAGCCATGAATACTTTCACCTTTCTTGCATAGTGTTGACAACTGGTAATATTCCTCTACTCTTGGCTGTGCTTTCATCCACTGTTAGTTCACAAATAAGGGCACAAGTCGAAAACAGTGAAGCTCAAACTGTTGGAACTGCTCAGTTGTCCTAGTATAGTAAGAATAGTTGGGAATTGGTAACAGAGTGGATATATTTTCATGGGATCTTACCCAGCAATCAGGTAGGGCTTAGGAAAGAATGTTTCACAGTTCACAATGACTTGGACCGGATGGACTTTGCAAAAAAAAGAACCAAAGTTATCATGTTCCATCTT
This sequence comes from Triturus cristatus, assembly GCF_964204655.1. NCBI lineage: Eukaryota > Metazoa > Chordata > Amphibia > Caudata > Salamandridae > Triturus > Triturus cristatus. The sequence continues at coordinate 244,436,765 of NC_140582.1, forward strand.
TATATTGCAAAAAAATAACCAAAGTTATCTTATTCCATCCTTATTTTGTGTTCATTTTGCATAACTTCAGCCTTAAAGAACTGAAGATTATGGCACAAATAGGCTCTCTGGAATATTCCTGAACCTTAGCTGAAATTGACCAAAGTTTAGTAAGGCCATAGATAAGATAAGAATGAAGATCAACATCAAGGGTTAATTGAATGACTTTGTATGTGCATATTTTGGTGCTAAGTGCGAATGCATTCTGGCTCGCACAATATTTAGGGGTATATTCACAAGAACGTGTGATAACTACCGCAAGAGTAGCGTAACGCAGCTTTCAATATCGCAGCCTATCGTGGGAAAATAATCCAGTGTCAACGTGGAATTCACAACAAGGCGGTAGCAGGCAATAGTCACCAGTTAACGCGCCAAATATCCGCGTGAAAATCAACGCCACGCCGCATAAATGCAATACGCAAACCCAAAAAAACATGCGATGAGGCCAACCGCGGTACAAAAAGTAGCGAAAACTAGCCACAGGCCGGCAAATCCCACACGCCTGGCGGAACAATGCATCATAAAAACCACACAAAAAATACACCAAAAACAATCCAAAGTGCGTAGCATCATGGATGCACCCTGACATAGCGCAGGGGCCATCTCGAACCCCACAACCCCTACAGAATACCAGCAAGGAACAACGGGGTCTGGGAAGGCCAAGGAGAAGAGGGAGAGGAAGACGGGGTGCAGACCGCAGGAAAACAAGACCAGAGTCACGGAGGTGACAGAACACTACCAGCAACTGACCCACTAGCAGACCACCTGGATTGCAGTCGGAGCGCCGAGGAGGCCAATCCAGGAGTCCAATAGGCGCGGGCAGGACGTGACTACCTAAACCAAGGACAAACCGCGCCACCGGAGAGCTGAAGGAAACCCAGGCCACAGTCATCAGTGTGGAGATGGTGCAAGGTGTAGGGAGTATGGACACAGCTTGAGAGGACCTGACACAACATCAATAAGGAGAGCAATGAACAGGGACTGGGAGGACGGGGGATTGGGCACAATGGCATACATGCACAACGAGGTGTAGAACACTGCACACCCACAGTCACCCAGGTCCATGGTCCCGATCCCCTTGGCACACTGTAGCGCACACACATAGCACGAACAGTACACCCACATTGACGACAACGAGGAACAACGCGCATAGCCGACACTGCAAAACAGAGGACACAACTGGCTCCGTACATGCACAAAAACATGCCTACTACATCTGACGGATCCAGAAACTGTGAAATGCAAATGTACACGTACAACATCCGTCATGTAGACAAAGTGTACACTGTCCCGCAGAAGAATCCAGCACCCCCCAAACAGTCACAATGTACATTGCCATACAGTCTGCATGCAAAACTGCACAATGCGCCAACATATATGTCAACAAAAAGTCAATACGCACCTCCCCTTCACATCACAGAGGGGAACACAACACCTTCAGCAGAGCACAGAATACAACACATCAGTTATGCCGGAGAGGACCACCACACCGTCGACACTGACGCCCTACAACAGCACATGGATATCCCACGCAACCCCCCACAAGGAACCGGACAGCCAAGCTACTCAGAGGGGAACACCGAGTCTGCAACAGACCACACAGCAGGAAGCACCCGCAAGCACAGCTGGCTTACAACACTTCACCCACCCACACATCACACCCCAATGCCATTTTCCTGCAAGCCAAAAGGAGGTGGCCCAACAGGTGTGGGTGGGGGCCGAACCCATGGAATGCAATCCAGGACACATACGTAGGTGTCTATCACCCTTCAGGGGCCACCAACACCCCACTAAGGAGACCCACACTGCCATAGAGACACATGCAGCTGCACATTCACAATATAGAACCACGGGCAGGGGCGCTCAAATATCAGTCACACACCCATGTTGGCTCTGCGTACGATGACCCTGGCCACTCCCCTTATGAATTGAGTGGGTGACGACAAAGCTACATGTCCAAGCTCCAACCCGCTGCCTGCGGTGACACGTCTGCATCCGATGTACACAGCACAATGTAATGGTGTAGGGCCCAGGACCCTCATGCAGACAACAAGACCACAGGGACACACGCAGATATCATGTTGAACTGGCTATGGGCACATGCGCCAAGCTCCTTTATTGGCTGGGCCACATGCGCAGTGACGCCTGTGCTGGATGTGTGTGGGGTGAGTGTAAGCCATTCCACACGGAATGTCTGGTGCTGGCAACCACTTGAACATTAGACACCAGTGCAACGGAAAAAGAAAACACATGCATAAAAGAGTCAATTGCTGAGCAAAATGGAGGGAGCCGGAGAAAGTCCAGAGGACAGCAAACATGCAAACAGAAGTGTCCGTGAGTTGTAGTGCCCTGGGGATGGGACACTAGCGATGAGCACGCCTATGTGAAGAAAAAGTCTCGGATTGTGTCCCTCCGACAGATACCTTATGCAGATGCAGTGAGGTGTGTCATACCTGCATCATCTTCCCCATCAACGTCTCAGGGCCCCCACACTGTTTGAGGTGACATAGCTGCACAACCTCTCCACAGCTCAAAACTCAATCAGTAACGGACAATGGCTTGCGGTGCACTGAGTCACTGGCACCTGGAGTGCTGAGCAGGGCATCAGGCCGATGATGGCATCCACGACAGGTCCGAGCAACTCCGTAAGTCTGTCAGGACCACCGTGTCAACTGTGGCAGATAGCTGTTGGAGGTGGTCCTTGTGGTGGTGGCGTGTGCCTCCTGCCGTGATGCCAAGTCCGGGCCAGTCAAGACTTGATTTGGTGTGTGAGCCCTGGTGGGACACTGTTGGGACCGGAGGCTGCGTACAGCGCAAGGCCACAGAGAAATGGCGTTGATGACCCCAAGGCCAAAGCTTCAGGGGCCATCCAATATCTTAGAGGAAGGGGTCCCGGAGCGGACAGCTTCAGAGTTAGTGGCCCCGGATGCACAGCGGCCGGCACAGGCACCCAGCCACAGGACTGTGACTTGCGGTGCAGTCAGATGGGCCATGCGACCTGAGCGGGTCACCATCAATGTCTGAGGTGTATGTTGTGGAGGGTTCGGGGGACAGTGGAAGGTGTCCTCCAGGGCATGACACTGAAAGGTTTGATTTTATCCGGAAGCAGCAAATGGAGGAGTGGAGTGCGACAGCCTCGTTGCCACCACCAATTTGGTATCAGCTTCATGAGGATGAAAACTGCCCCCTAGTCCATAGACTCAGATGCCACCAAAGTTTGACCAGAGAGTGTCCATGATTGTTGGGGAAAAGACTTAGTGGCACCGAGGCTGAGAGGGGATACTGTCTGCGATGATGCCGGTACGCTGATATGAACTCAGCCATTGCAAAATGAAGAGTCTGTGACCTACTGGACCACAGTGTAGGCCAGAGGCAGCGGTCAGCAGTGGCCCAAAGCCACGTGTTGTTGGCTGGTGAGGCACAGAGTTAGTGACACAAGGGCCGTTGTCGGTAGTGTTCAATCACCTCCGTAACGATGATCTTGTTCCATCCGGACTGTAGCGCGTCATCCTCTTACGCCTCTCCGTGCATGTGATGACATGTTTTCTGCCTTTTGAATAACCGATGTTCAGTTCTAAATCTGTGACCCACTTGTGCGCATCGTAGGCCGAAGGCAGTAGTCCGTGTACGGCCACAGACATGTGTGGCTGTGATGCCATGTACAGACTTGTTGGCACCACAGTGACTTGTCCCATGCCTTAAATGTTATTCACTGCCATAGTGTAATCAAGACTCGGTTCAAAATGTGTGACCTAACTGACCGTGGTGTAGGCCTGAGGCAGCGGTCAGCACCGGCCATTCACCGAGTGTCGCCGGCATTGGTTGGATGGCCTGCATAGTTCAAGTTCAGTGGCACCACGTGTTTGGACACCTCCTTGTATGTGACCCGGGTTTCATCCGGACCGAGCATCTTCCTCTTACTCCTCTCCGTGTGACCACTGGTGTGGACTCGGCCACTCAGGATTTGCACCTAGGTGCTGGATGTGGGACCTACTGGTCCGCAGGGTAGTCCTGGTCCCTCATCCACGTATCGCCGGCTGGCGTGGAACAGGGTTAGTGGCACCAGGTATCGCAGGCTGGCATTGAACAGGGTTAGTGGCACCACGTGTCACAGACTGGCATTGAACAGGGTTAGTGGCACCAGGTGTCGCCGTCTGGCATTGAACAGGGTTAGTGGCACCACATGTTGCAAGAAGCCCATATGGAACTATGCCTCACTGATAGGGTGGGGCCTAGTGCTGTTGCCGCTGGCTCGGATTTGGGGTCACTGCCATTCGTGTCTCAGGACACAGTTTCACACATGGGATCTACTGGGCCGAGGAGTAGGCCTGAGGCGGCAGTAGAGTACGTCAACGAAAAAGGACTTGCGCTGGAATGTGGTCGGCCCTCCTTGACACACGCTGGTGTTGGCAGGTGATCAGTGAGGCCTGGCTGTGCAGGGGCGGGCCTGACGGGTTTGTGGTCCAGCGTGCCGGGGTCCGGCACCCGCACAGCGTTGCAGGCAACTCCGCTCTAGAGGACGGCTTCGGCCTCGTGGCGGGGTGAGAGGCGCTGCGCTGGCAGAGATATTGGGCTTTCCGGAAGAGGACAACGCCCAGGTCTACATTCTTCTTATTCACACCATTACGCTGGGCCATCCCACTCCGGTCACGCTTGGGGGGGGCGTAACAGGCAAGATTTCTGCGAGGTCCCCCACCAGCTGTGGTGACATGGTTGCATCCACTGTCCACTACACTCCATTCACCAGAGGTGTATGTCACCATGGATATGGATGTGTGCTGCATACTGTGGTCTGTCCACCATATCTCCGCCACTCTTGGCATTGTGTACTTTCCCAATCATGGTACTACTGCATCCTTCACACATGCCTGTTTGCCACCTCTCCCCACATTCGGCTGTTGTGTGGCGGAGGTGCCATGCCGTTGATGGTTCATGTTCACGGCTTGGCCAGGTAACCATTGTGAGTTTTTCTGTCGTGTCTGGCTGTGCATTTCCCTTGGTGCCATCCTGGGAACGCTGGTTGCTGATGGACTGTCGGAGGATGGAGGAATCATGCACACTAGCTGTGTATTTGAAGGCGGCATTGTTGGCGGTTCCACAGTGTTCTGTTGTTGCCTGCACATTGGGGTGGGAGGTGTGCTTTCTGTTGCGGTGATTGTGTGCTGTGTCACCAGGGGGCACAGGTGGGACATGTGTGCTGTGGATTGCCCCCAACACATGCGTGCATCCTGCTATGGCATATGGCACTTGCTTGGTCTCCAGAGTGGCCTGCGCATTGTGTTGGAAGTATGGGACTGGGGTACCAGGGTGATGGTGATATCCAGGACAGGTGTGAGGGACTTGGATGTGGCTGGCAGTGAGACTCCTCTGACTCTGGCAGGTGGTTGGGGGGTACCAAGGGCCAACAGGTGCAGCCAAGCCAGCAGCTTGGTGTGGGGTGGGATGTTGGTTGTCCACTGTGTTGGTGCCGTAGGCCTGTTGGGCAATGATGGTCGGGATGCGTGGGATGGTTGTCCCTTTCAGCCTGTGGTGGATAGTGACATTGTCAGAGGTTGGGTCTGTGCGGCTGGTACGCTTTTTGGGGGTCTGCTATCTTTGTCTGCGCTGTGTCTATTATGGTCCAGGGGGGGCGTTCCGGGTGTGGGTTGTGGTCCTGGGGTGGTGTCGATGGGTGTTGCGGCCCTCTTGGGTGTCCGGGCCGCATGATGGGTGGCTCCATGGCATCTGTTGCCCTTCCGATGTGGCCCTGGGCTGTGCTACCTTTTGTTGTGCAGGCTGCCGTCCGACTTTACACCAGGTCAGATTAGGTGTAGATTTCCTGGTGCTAACGCGCCTGATCGCCTGTTTTGTGTTTTTATCGAAGTTCTGGCTGGCCGTTGAGAATGTTGAGGTGTGATGTTGTCGCGGCATTTGGCACGGGAACGCCCACTCTGCATCTCATTAGCGATAGTTGTGGGGGGCCTCTGTGGCAATGTTTTTTGCGGTTGCTATCGCGGGTAAACTGGTGCTGTGGGCTGTTAACAACAGCTTGTGAATGGGGCGATAGATTTATCGCAACTTTGGCTGCGATAAAGTGCCATTGACTCGACAATAGTTCCTTGTGAATATGCCCCTTAGTCTTTAAATGTCAGATTTTGGAATAAAGCTGAAGTTTGAACTGGAGCGCTGGGACCTGACCACAACAGTTCTATATTTTATGCTGATGACAAGTACTTCTTGAACATACTCTAATGGGGCTCCACCATATTCTGATTTCCATCAGGCAATATTGTAATATTCAGCTTTTAAAGATCACTATGAGGAAAGATACAGCTATTCTTTGTCAGTCACTATATATTTAGTGGATGGTATTGAGATGGTTAATAATTGGAGATGGCTGAGGAATATTGTTAATTGTAGTCTCTATTGATAGCAGAATGTCCTGATCCAATATGATTATTATAAAAATGTGGCATAACCCCAGTAATGCATACTCTGGCCCATGTTACTGGCAAGTGTGTCCTGGCATTGATTCTCTTCAGAATGTATTGTGAACCCACAGACATTTTTTTTCGTTGACCTCCATGCCCCAGTATGGCTGTGCAACTCAAAAAAGAGTAAGGATAAAGTAAAGGAACACCTATGGAAAAAGAAGCAAGCCTGTGAAAATCAGTTCTGAATGAACTTGTGAGAATGGATCTGTCCTGTAGATCTCTATTGCATTATTATGGGCTGCACTTTTGATGGCTCCTCAGTAGCTGCAGCCAGATATATTTGTGTTCATGTTTCATGCCTGCATAAAAGTATTGAGACTTTTGGTCAAGTTAAATGATCCAAATCTATCTCATGGTCAAGCTAAATTATACAAATCTATCTCATGCAGGTAGTAGTTTTGATGAGCAGGCAAAGGCTTGGCTAGGATGTACTGTATGGAAAATGGCTGGCAGCTAACTATGGGGGATATTCTCAAGAACGCGTGATAACCATCGCAAAAGTAATTTAACTCAACCTTCAACATCGCGGTAACAAAGGGGCAGATTTATGTTGCACTTGCGCCACTTTTGCGCCGCCGTTGCGTCACTTTTGTGACGCAGCAGCGGCGCAAATCCTGCGCTATGGTGCGGGGTATTTACAACGTGACGCATCTGGGAGATGCGTCACGTTGTAAAGCCCTGCGCCACATGTAGGCGTTCCAGGGCAGGTGGGGGCGTTCCGGCGCAGGAACGCCTCCTAAAAGTGGCTGAGTGAAATCTACAAGATTTCACTCAGTCACTTTTAGGCCCATGCTGCGTCAAAACACTGCGCCTGCTTGAAGCAGGCGTAAGGATTGACGCAGCATTGTACTGATAGGGCCCCCCAGAGCATTGCTGGAGCTGCGTCACGCTTGCGACGCAACTCCAGCAATGCGCCACTTTTACGGCACAGATGCGTCACTCATCTGTGCCGTTTTTGCCCCATGGTGCGCCGCATTATAAATGCGGCGCATCCATGGTGGCGCAGCTGTGGCGCATAATAACTGGCGCATCCCTGCTGATATGCAGGGATGCGCCAGTTATTATAAATCTGCCCCAAAGTATTCACAACACGGCGGTACCATGCGATAGTCACCAGATAACGCTTCAAATGGCCGCGTTAAAATCAAAGCCACGCCGCAAAAATGCGAAACACGAACGCCAAAAAAGCTGCGATAAGGCCAATCGCGATACAAAATGCAAGACGGGGTGCCGTCCGCAGGAAAACAAGATCAGTGTCACTGAGGTGACAGAACACTGCCAGCAACTGACCCACAATCAGATTACCTTGGATGCAGCCAGAGTGTCAAGGAGGCGAATGGAGGAGGCCAAGAGGCACTGGCATGATGTCAAAACCTAAACTAGGCACAAAGCCGCTGCCAACAGGAAGGTAGCAACGGCGACAGTAAGGGGGGAGTCCTGCGCCACAGGAGGAGCTGGAGGAAATGGAGGCCAGTCATCAGTGTGGAGCCGGTGCAAGGAGGTGGGAGTATGGACACAGCTCGAGAGGACCTAACAACAACAACAGGGTGACTAACGACCAGGGACTGGGGGGACGGGGGAGATGGGCACAATGGCACACATGCGCAACGATGTGTAGCACACTGCACACCCACAATGACCCAGGGTCATGTTCCACATCCCGTGGCACACTGCAGCACACACACATAGCAATCACAGCACATCCCATGACAATGTGGCACAAAGTGCAACACCGACACTTCAGAACAGGGGACACAACTGTGCAGAACAGGGGGCCCATGCGCAGAAACAGGCCAATCACATTTGACAGAACAGGGAACTGTGAGATGCATATGTACGGGTATCACATCTGTCATGTAGTCCAAATGTCCACTGTCCCCCCTAAAATTGCGAGCACCGCCCAAAGAGTCACAATGTACATTGTCACACAGTCTGCATGTCAACAAGAAAAAGGCGCTAACACAAATGTCAACACAATGTCAACATGCATCTCCCCTTCACATTGCAGAGGGACAAAAAACACCTCCAGCAGGTCAGACCAGACAACCCATCAGTGATGGCGGAGACGACTACCACACCTTCGACACCGACACCCTACAACAGCTCATGGACATCTCAGGCAACCCACACCCAGGAACAGGGCAACCAAGCTACAGAGAGGAGACCCCAGTCCCGCACAGACCACACAGCAGGATGCACCCGCCACCACGGCTGGATCCCAACACTTCACCGAGGCACACATCGCATTCCAATGCTAGGTGTCAGAATGCCCAAAAGAGGTGGCCGAACAGGTGCGGTGGGGTCAGAGCTCATGGAAGCTGAACTGCATCACATACGGGGTGTCGAAGTCCCATCAGGGACTACCTACACCCCACAAAGGAAAACCCACACTGCGACAGAGACAAATGCATTTGCACTTTACCGGTACTGAACTGTGCCCAGAGGCCCGTAAATAGCATCCACACACCCACGCTGGACCTCCGTACGATGGCCCAGTACACCCCTCTTACGTATCGAGTGGTTGACGACAAGGCTACATCTCCAAGCTCCAACCCGCTGTCTGCGATGACATGGTTTGCGTCCGCCGTCGCAGCACACTGTAATGTTGTAGGGCCCGGGGCCCTGGTGCACATATCAGGACTACACAGACACACGCACATAGTTTTTGCAACTGGCTACGGGCACGTGCACCCGGACCCTTTATTGGCAGGGTCACATGTACAGTGACTCCTTTGCTGGATGTGTGTGGGGTGCGTGCAAGCCAGCCCTCAGGGAGCTGTTGGTGCTGGCAACAAATACAACAGTGAAAACTACGAATACGGAAACAAACAACACCAGCATTACAGGGACAACTGCGGAGCATCATGGAGGTAGCTGGAGCAAGTCCAGAGGTCACAGAATGAGCAAACAGAAGTCTCTTTGAGTTGCAGTGCGCTGATGATGGGGCACTAGAGCTGAGCGCGCTAATGTGAAGAAATGTCTAGGATTGTGTCCCTTTTGGACATTCCTGATGCAGCTGCAGTTGGGGGGTGTTACACTTGCATCATCTTCCTCATCGTTGTCCCAGGTCTACCACACTGCCTGAGGTGACATTGCTGCGTGAGCTCTCCACAGCAAATAACCAAAACAGTAATGGACGATGATTTGTGGTGCACTGAGTTAGTGGAACCTGGAGTGGTGAGCAAGGGAGCAGGCAGAAGATGGCATCCATGACAGGTGCTAGCAACTCTGTCAGTCTGCCAATACGACCGTTTCAACACTGGCAGTTGACGGTTGGAGTTGGTCCGGGCGGTGGTGGTGTGTGCCTCCTGCAGTGATGCGACATCCGGGCCGGTCAGTACTCGATTTGATGTCTGAGCCCTGGTGGCCCGCAGTTTAGGCCGGAGGCAGCGGACAGCGCAGGGCCACAGACACATGGCGTTGATGACCCCAAAGCCATCACCTCAGAGGCCATCCAATATCTCAGAAGAAGGGGTGCACAGCGGTCGGCACAGGCACCCCGCCACGGGAGGGTGACTTGCGGTGCACTGAGGTAAAGCCACGCAGACTGAGTGGGTCCTCATCGATGTCCGAGGTGAATGTGGCGGAGGGTTGCGAGGGACAGTGGAGGGTGTCCTCCAGGCATGATGCAGAGGGCAGTAGCTTTCTGGAAGCAGCAAATGGAGGAGTGGAATGCTGCAGCCTTGTTTTCACCACCATTTACATATCAGCTACATGACGATGATGACAACCACCAGTCCCTAGACTCAGCCACCACCAAAGTTCAACCAGAAAGTGTCAATGGATGTCGGGGAACAGACTTAGTGACACCGGGGCTGGGAGGGGATGCAGTCTGCGATGATGCTGGAACAATGATATGCACTCCGCCATTGCTAAATCAAGACTCAGTTCCAAATGTGTGACCTACTCAACCGTAGTGTAGGCCGGAGGCAACAGTCAGCAGTGGCCCACAGCCACGTGTCGTTGGCTCGCGATGCACGGAGTCAGTGGCACCAGGGCAGTTGTTGGTAAGTGTCCCATCACCTCCGTAAAAGTGAGCCTTTTCTCCTCCAGACTGAAGCACGTCTTCCTCTTACTCCTCTCCTTGTGTACTGTGGCATGAACACTGCCATGAGGAAATCAAGACTCAGTCTCAAAAGTGCGACTAAGTTGCCCGCAGTGTCGGCCGGAGGCAGCGGTCAGCACGGGCCAACCGCTGTTCAGGCATCTCCTCCTGGATCTCTCACACACGATGTTGGAATGGCATTTGTATTAGATTTGTGGCTGACAGGTAGTGGCACCAGAGCTGGGCGGGTGTGCAGCCGGCGAGGAGGCCGTGTCCTGCCTGTTACAGACTGCATTGGATTGGTGTGAGGCCTGCAGTACCGCAGTGCAGGCCAAAGTCCGGAGTCAGCAAGGGCCCACAGACACGTTTGGTGGGAGTCCTATGCACAGACCTGGTGGCACCACATCGGAGGGAGTATAGTAACATGAACTCAGCCTTAAATCATGTACTCTGCCATGGTGTGATCAAGACTCAGTTCCAAATGTGTGTCTTACTTGTTCGCTGTGTATGCCGGTGGAGTACGTCAACGAGAAAGGAGGTCCACGGTCCTGTGTTGCGGAGGCCGTGATGGTCTGAGAAGTCTGCCAAGGTCGGGGGCCTCAGGCTTGGAGCTTGCACCGGCACGTGGTGGGCCCTCTTTGACACACGCCTGTGTCTGCAGGTGGGCATTGAGGACTGGGTGTGCAGGGGCGGGCAGGGGTGGGCAGGACTGGTTCGGGGACCAGCATCCTGGGGTGCAGCAGGTACACAGGATCACTGGCAACACCGCTCACGGTGTTGGCCTAGTGGCAGGGTGAGAGACGCCACCTGGCAGAGATTTTGGGCATTCCGGAAGAGGACCACGCCCAGAGTTATGTGCCTTTTATTCACACCCCTAGGCTGGCCTGGTGTCCGCCGGGCCAGCCCACACCCCCTCACGCTTACGGGAGGGACGTAACAAGCTACATTTCCGCGATCTTCCCCACTGGCTGTGGTGACATGGTTGCATCCACTGTCCATTACACTCCAAACACCAGCGGTGTGTGTCGGCATGGATATGTGTGTGGTCTGCATACTGCAGTCTGGCCAGCACATCCACGTCACACTTGGCATTGTGTACAGTCTCATTCATCGGTCACTTGCCTCCTTCGCACATGCCTGGTCCCACCTCTTCTGACATTCTGCTATTGTGTGGCCGAGGTGCCATTCCGTTGATGGCTAATGTACATGGCTGGCCCAGGTTCCCACAGTGAGTTGTGCTGTTGTGTCTGGTGGGTGTGCATGTTGTATGTGAGCTTGTGACGTGTGCATTTCCTGTGTTGTGTGTTGCATGATTGTGGAGTTGAGGTGTGTGGTGTGTGCATTTTGTATTGGCCAACGAGCAGTGCATTTCCGTAGGTGCCATCCTGGTGGCGCAGGTTGATGATGGACTGTCGGACGGTGTAGGAATCATGCACACTGCCTGGGTGGTTGACGGCGGCGTTGGTGGAGATTCCCCGGTGGTCCACTATTGCCTGCACATTGGTGGGATATGTGCGCTCTCTGTTGCGCTGATTGTGTGCAGTGTTGCCAGGGCCCACTAGTAGGACATGTGTGCAGTCAGTTGCCCCCTGACACGTGCGGAAAGCCAGCTATGGCGTACACACCTTGCTTGGTCTCCGTCTTATCCTGCGCAGTGTGTGGGAACTATAGATAGTGGGATACCAAGCTGATGGTGTCATCCATGACCTTTGTGAGGGACTTGGATTGGCCTGGCTGTGTGACTCCTCTGTCTCAGGCGGATGTTAGTTGGAGAATACCAGAGGCCAACACGTGCAGCACGGCCAGCAGCTTGTCTGAGGTGGGATGTTGGTTGTCCGCTGATTTGGTACCGTCAGCCTGTGGCCAGTGGTGGTCAGGATGCAGAGAAGGGTTGTCACTTTGAGCATGTAGTGGGAAATGACATTCTCTGGTGTTGGGTCTGTGCGGTTGGTGCATTTTCGGAGGGTCGCTGTCTTTGGCTGCGCGGCCTCAGTGTTGGTCCAGGGGGGGGGCGGTGGGTGTCCGGGAGGAGTGGGGGTGGTGACAGTGGATGTTGGGGTCCTCTTGTGTTTCCAGTCCGCATTTTCAGTGGCTTCATGGCATCTGTTGTTCTTCAGGTGTGGCTCTGGGCTGGGCTCCCTTTTGTAGTGCAGGCTGGTGTCCGACTTTACACCAGGTCAGAGCAGGTGTTTAGTTTCCTGCTACTAACGTGCCTTATCGCATTTGTTTTGTGTTTTTATCTCCGATCTGGCTGGTCGTTGAAAATGTTGAGGTGTGGTGTTGTAGCGGCTTTTGGCACGGGAACGCCTGCTCTTCATCTCATTAGCGATAGTTGCCAGGATCATCTGTGGCAATGTTTTTTAGTGGCTGCTATCGCAGGTAAACTGGTACTATGGGCTGTTGGCACCAGCTTGTAAATGGGGCGATAAATTAATCGCGACTTTTGCTGCGATAAAGTGCCATTAACTTGGCAATAGCTCCTTGAGAATATGCCCCTAAGTCCACAGAGCTAATAAATAAGGGTGACCCAGCTGTCTACTGACATCTAGTATTCAATGGAATATGGATGATAATGTTGTATGGATGTTTTATATCAGTTCTCCAGCATCTAGTTCTCTTCTGAGGTATGGGAAAATGGCAAAGTTGATGAATTTGATTAACTATCCAGATTGTAAGAAAACAAATATATTAAGGAAATCTAAACCATTGATAATACATTTCTGTAGTTTAGATATATATGGGAGTTGAAAATGAACTCCATATGTTGGAATGGGGAGGAGTAAAAATGTGTGTGGAAATGTTATATATGCATAGTGTTTTTATATTCATGATGAATGTTTGAGTTGATTTAATTCCCCTTTTTACAACTGTTTAAGGTTTTTTGGTTTCCATAAATAATTCGATTAAATAGAGAAAATTGATGTGCACATATTAGAGTGAATATGCTCATGGGAAAGTGGAAAGTGCACAACTATGTGTTACAGCTACAATAAAGGCAAAGCAAACTACCTTTCCACTGGTATGAATAAAAACTATTTCACAAGTTGTTCTCCACACACCAGAGGGCCCTGATATTAGGTGAATGGGGTTTTAAGCTACACCAGCTTCTTGACCAGAACGAGATATTGGTTGGGTGTAACATCTGGGGATACAAAGATGTTGGGGAGCTCCAGGTGGTTGAAAATAAATTCCTGCGTGGTCTCCTCGCCGTTCCCGCCAGTACCCCAATATTCTCAGTTCATGAGGAAGTGTGTCTAGGTTACATCACTGACCTCATTGCTCTGGCCCCCATTCCGGTGGTTTAGAATTTGGTCTAACCAAGCTAATATTTTAAATCAGCTTAAAACTGAGGACTGACATACCATGGCTTAGGTATGTCAAGTTGACGCTGAAGAACATGGGATGAATAGATCTGTTTAACAACCCTAGACAACTATGGCCGGGGGAGATGCAGGATATAAAAATATGTTCCTAACAAGGTGGCAATGAGAAAGACAGGCTAGAGAGTTGCTCAAACCCACAGTGAGTTACCTAAAAGGGTAAACCCAAAAGTGTCACTGGGACCTGGGTGTATGTCAGTACATAGGAGCAATGGTCCCAGTGAACAATAAATAAACAAACACAACAATTATATCAATCTGAAAAAATATTCAAAAACATTCTTAGGTGAGCACAGTGTTATTTAATCACACTGGGCGAGTTCAAGTAAGTAGTATTTTTCAATTATATTTCCCAAAAGTGCCCCTAGACCAGAGGAAGAGGTTGCGGGGGTGGTGTGTTTGAAGTGAGGATAGGAAAGTGATTGGGAATTGTAAAGCACATACATATAATTATTTACAACAGCATTAGCTCATATCTTAGAGCCGAACCAATTCATAATAAGCCAAAACAACTCTGAATAACTATTGACATTGCTATAGAAAGGACCCCTTTCTACACGGAGGAAGACATGTCTCCGCTTCTACGAGTAATACGGAATAGAACTTTTTTTAAACGATCAGAATCGAGCCAAATAATCTGCCTTGAGCCCACAATCTCCAGAAACGGATTTATTCCCAGGTCCAGCATTCAAGCCGGGTAGATTTTTAACCCAAGTGTTCTCGCTCCCACCTCATGTTGGAGCCCATGTGCCCACACCTTTCCCTCCAACCAGTGGAGAGTCTTCTCTATGGGACCAGCCCCGTTCCCTTCATGACCCTGTCCTGAAGAAGACCCTGCTGTAAGGGACTCTTTGACCTACCGACTAGGGGTCGAAATGTTGACATCTCTTATCTTTGACCATTTTGTACAACAGCGATTAATCACTGTGGCAATGTCAATAATTATGGTTCATCAGAGTTGTTTTGGCTTATTATGAATTTGTTAAGCTCTAAGATATGAGCTAATGCTGTTGTAAATAATTATATGTATGTGATTTACACTTCAATCACTTCCCTATCCTCACTTCAAAGACACCAACCCTAGCTCCCTCTTCCTCTGGTCTAGGGGTACTTTTTGGAAATAATATTGAAAAATACTACTTACTTGAACTCGCCCAGTGTGATTAAATAACACTGTGCTCACCTAAGAATGTTTTTGAATATTTGTTCAGATTGATATATTTGTTGTGTTTGTTTATTTATTGTTTACTGGGACAATTGCTCCTATGTACTGACACAAACCCACAGTGAAACAATATATTCTGTAGAAAACATGCCCACAGGGGGAACCCTATTTGTCATTCGTTACCAATACCCACCATCGTTTTTTATTAACAATTTTCAGGTTTAACTTAATTCATTGGTTCAAAGGATTTCGTAAACTGGGTGATTTAAAACTGTGTCCCTGTGATAATTTTTCTTTTTAAGTTTAAAAAGCTTTATTTCAAATAAAGGTAGTACAGAGAACAAGAAACCAATGATACAAATTATTTCATTATAAGAGAAAAAACATATCAAATGAGGGGTTTGTGCACAGAAGAAAAGAAAGCTATTTTACATTTTTAAGGGCATAAGGGAGAGGAAAGAAAGGAGGGAAAAGAGGGAAGGAAGGAAGGTAAACATTCTAAAATTAATAAATTAAGAAATTGCATCTTACATCGGAATAAGAAAGATAAAAACTAATATATATCGTAATCAAAAAGAACAGTATAAAGAAAGGAATGAGGAAAATAAACGTTCAAGGAGGTTTGAAATTTTCAGCATTTAAACAAGCGTTATCAGTTAATACTGGGGGCCATATGTAGGTAATTTCTATTTACCGATTCCTAAATACCGAATTTTACCGATTCGGCATTTAAGAATCGGTAAATAGAATGTAGGTAAAAAATCGGTAAATTTTACCGATTCGGTAATATTCGTGCTTACCGATTCGGTATTTACCGAATCGGTAATAGGGGGAGCATATTCAAGGGTGGCAGGGTGTCACATTGACACCCTGTTGCACCCCTGAATCGTGCATGTGTGCACATGTGGCGCACATACATGCCCTAAGGGCATGTATGTCTGCCACATGGCACTTTTAAAAAAGCACAAAATTGCATTTGAAAAGGTATTTGGTATATGCCATCAACTTGTAGCTGGTGGTAAATAACGAATCCTTAACCTAAAAATGCACTCACTTGAGTGCTCCCTACATAGGATTTAAGGATTCGGTAATTTACCGATTCGGTATTTTACCGATTTCTTAAAATACTGAATCGGTAAATTACCGAATCCTTCAATCCTGCCTCCTACATCTCAAAGGGCTAAATACCGGACGGTAACGGAAAATTTACAGATTTTCGGCCGTTTCCGACCGGTATTAGCCCACCTACATATGGCCCTAAATGATCTAAATAAGTGGTAAGGGGTAACCAAAAGAGATCTCTATTAAGCAAATGATTACAAGAGGAGGCAAAAGCAATATCAAGTCGATGCATATGACAGAGGCTATTCCACCAGTGTTGAATGGAGAGTTTTGTTAGTGTTTTTCAATTTAGAGTGATGTGTTGGAAAGTCAAAGTGAGCAGGAGGTCAAAAAGACCCTTTTTATCAGGGAGAAGGTCTATGGAATCAGAGAGACTTCCAGAGAAAAGTAGGGAGATAGAATAGGGAATAGAAATATTAAATAGGTGAGACACATAGGATCAAACTTTCTCCCAAAAAGAGGAGACTGAAGGGCAGAGGAAAAGAAGTTGAAGAAGAACGGTATTAAGGAAACCACAGGTCCAACAGTTTGTAGTAGTAGAGTGAGAGAATTTAGCAATAGAGGTGGGAGTGAGATAAAGCCTATGGTATAGAAAGAACATAGATTGAGTAAGAGAAGCGGAACAAGAGATTTTTAGAGAACGGGACCAACGTTTGTCCCAAAAGGTAATACACCATTCACATCCCAGGTCAGATTCCCATGCGAGTTCCAACTTGGTTTACATACGCTCTGGATTAGGAGCTGAGAAAAATGTATAAATAAGAGATGCTTTAGGAACTAAGAGAAGAAGTTTAAGAAGAGAATGAGAGGCAGGGGGAAGAGATGAGGATGGAAGAGAATAGAAAATATCAAGAATGACCGTCATTAGAACAGTAAATTTCTGTAGGAAGGAGCGGGGACATTGAAAAGCGGTCTGAAACTGGGGAAATAAACACGGAGTTAGACCATCAAAAAGGTCTTTGACCCAGGTTATACCTCTTGATTTCGAAGAGTTCCAAAAAATAGTTCTACCATTGATAGTAATGAGGGAGTTATGCCAAATAGGGGAATCTAAAAAGGATTCTTTAGAGATAGGATTGGGATGTAGCAAAGGTTTCAGTAGAGAACAAGTGTGTTTAAACAAAGGGAGAGAAGTTAGAGGCGTTTTGGCAGAAAAGGCCAGGACTTCCTTTAAAGAGAACGGTAATGATAAGGCTCGCTCAATGGAGAGCCACAAGGGAGTGAAAGGGGAGAAGTCAGGAAGGAGCCATTTGGAGGCTTGTCGAAGACAAAAAGATGTATGATATAAGCAAAAATTAGGGAAATTTACACCACCATTATATTTGGTCCTACGAAGAGAAGAAAGAGAGATCCTTGATTTTTTATTTTGCCAAAGAAATTTAGATAGACGGGAATCGATTTGTTTAAAATAGCAGGCAGGAATGTGAACAGGGAGCATGGAAAGAGTATAAATCAAAATAGGAGTAATCATCATCTTGATTGAATCGAACCGACCCCACCATGAAAGAAAGAGAGGATTCCAAGAGGAAAGTAATTTGTCAATCCGAGACAGGATCGCAGACATATTTAATTTAATAGAAGAGGCGATAGAATGGGAGAACCATATACCTAGATATTTGATTTTGGAGCTATTCCATGCAAACCCAGTGGGAGAAAAGGAACGAGGAAGACAAAATTTAGTGAGGGGAAGAATTTCTGTTTTGTCAGAATTAATTCTATAACCAGAAACAAGGGAAAAAGAAGCAAATTCTTGTAATAAGGGAGGAATGGATTTGTCAGGATCGGAAATAAAGAGTAGGATGTCATCTGCGTAAGCAGAGAGTTTTAAATGTTGCTCACCGTACGAAAAACCAGAGATGGAAGCATTGTTGCGGATTGAGGAAAGGAAAGGTTCAAGAGCAAGAACAAAAAGAAGAGGGGATAGAGGGCATCCCTGACGGACCCCACATTGGAGGTGAAAATAAGATGAGATACGACCGTTAACTAATACTGAAGCTCTGGGGGCTGAGTATAACAAAGATATAAGAGAAATAAATTTGGGACCAAAGTCATGCCATTTCACGGATGCAAATACAAATGACCAATCCACTCTATCAAATGCTTTTTCAGCGTCAACAGACATGGCCGCTAAAGATGTGGAGAGAGAGGGGACTTTGTTTAAAACATTAAGAAAAAGACGAGAATTATCAGAGGTCAACCTGCTTTTGACAAAACCACATTGCTCTTTGCCAACTAAATGAGGTAAAA
This sequence comes from Triturus cristatus, assembly GCF_964204655.1. NCBI lineage: Eukaryota > Metazoa > Chordata > Amphibia > Caudata > Salamandridae > Triturus > Triturus cristatus. The sequence continues at coordinate 244,455,236 of NC_140582.1, forward strand.
GAGGATCTAAACGTAAAGCAAGTGTCTTGGCAAAAAGTTTGTAATCAACATTAACCAGAGAAATCGGTCTATAATTTTTGCAAAACATAGGATCTCATCCTTCTTTATGAATCAGGCAAATTGTGGCTTCTTGAAAAGTACCTTCTGTTTTACCAGAGAGAAAAAAGGAATGAAAAAGGTTTAAAAGCTTAGGAAGGAGTAAGTTAGAAAAATGTAGGTAATATTCAACTGAAAAGTCATCAGGGCCAGGTGTTTTCCCTTTCTTTAGAACAGACAAAGCAGAGGAGAGTTCATTAAGGGTGAGGTCAACCTCAAGACCAGAAAGATTAAGATGAGACTTGGATAAGGATGTTAATTTATCAAGATAAGATTGAATGAGAGAACTAGAGGGAGGGGACTCTGGGGTGTACAAATCTTCATAGAACAGTTTAAATTAAGTAAGGATGTCTCTTGATCCTTATGAAGAAGAGTGCCATCCGCAGAATAAACAGAGTTAATCAATGTTCGATCTTGACGGGATTTAAGGTAATTTGCTAGAAGTTTTCCAACTTTATTACGACCACCATAATAGCGAGCGCTACTACGGAGAAGTATGGAAGACGCATTGTCAGTCGAAGTTTTGTTGAATGCCAATTTAGCGCGAATCAGGGCTGGAAGAACTGTGTTATCCGACGAGGTATAACATTTATGCTCTAAAGCTTTGATGTGGGCCAGGGTAGCTTTATGTTGCTGGAAAAAACGTTTCTTCTTTCTTGAGACAAAGTCTATAATGAAACCTCTTGCAGTAGCTTTAAAAGAGTCCCAAATTATGTAAGGGGTGGAAGTAGAAACGTTATTAATGTCAAAAAATTCATTAGCAAAGGTGGTGAAAGAAGAGGAGAAAAGAGGGTCAAGAAGAAGAGAGTTGTTGAAACGCCAACGGGAAGACCTGGGATGTGGTGGAAGTAGATCAACGTCAGTTATGATTGGGGAATGTTATGTTATGTTATGTTATTGATATTTGTAGAGCGCGGCAATTACCCGGAGGTGTCCTGGCGCTATCTAGAATTTCCTGAGAGTCCTGAAACCGTGAGAGCTAATAAATAGATGACCGGGGTTATTCATTAAGGAACAACCAGGTCTTGAGTTCCTTTCTAAATGACAGATGATCTGTCATGGTCCTGAGATAGAGAGGGAGGTCATTCCAAGCCTTAGCGGCCCCATAGATAAAACTCCTACCACCCCAGCGAGCTTTCCTAATGCACGGGACATGAGCCAGATTAGCTTCTTTTGACCGCAGGCTTCTACCCGGCACATACCAGTGTAGTCGGTCCTTTAGGAATTCTGGGCCTAGGCCATGCAATGCCTTGAAAGTCATAGTCAGTGCCTTGAACCGAATTCGGCTTTTGACAGGAAGCCAGTGCAAGGTTTTTCTTCCCAAAGAGGCCGAAGAAAATCTTGAAGAGCCCGTAAGTAGACGGACTGCAGCATTCTGCAGAATCTGTAGTTTACTCAGTGCTCTGTGTTGCGCGTTTAAATAGAGTCCATTACAGTAATCCAGTCTAGCCAAAACCAGCCCCCTGACCACCATGTGTCTACTATCCTGGGGCAACAGGGGTAGCACTTTCCTCAGCATCCTGATGGTGTACATAGTTTTGGAGGTCACCTCCTTAATATGATACTCTAGCGTCAGTCTGTCGTCGAGTATTATGCCGAGGTTTTTGGCTTTTACAACCGGAACCGGAAGCGTACCCATAGAATCGGGCCAGCAGGCCGTGGTCCATAAATTGGAGGTGTTTCCGAACAGAATAACCTCCGTTTTGTCCGAGTTCAATTTGAGACAGTTCTTAGCCATCCAGCTCCCTACTGCTAGCATACACTCCCGCAGACGCCCTTCCGTATCAACCTCCCCCCCTGGAGTCAGAGATACCACGATTTGAGTATCATCTGCGTAGGAGGTGATACCAAATCCATATGCGCTAATAACAGGTGCCAGTTCGCTCACATAAATATTAAAAAGGGTGGGGCTGAGTGATGACCCCTGAGGGACACCACAAGGTGTGGAAAAAGGTTTAGACTGGAACTCCCCCAGAGTTACCACTTGTTTTCTATCTGTTAGAAAGGATCTAATAAGGTCCCATGCTTTACCACCGATACCACACGTTTTTAAGCAATTAAGGAGTATTGAGTGGTGGACCGTATCAAATGCTGCGGACAGATCGAGCAGGATCAGTGCCGCCTTACCTCCCCGATCCACTGCCTCCCTAATCTTTTCCGTGGCTTTAACCAAAGCGGACTCCGTACTATGACCTGGCCTAAAGCCATATTGAGTAGGGTCAAGCGCCTGTGTATCAATCAAGAAGAGACTGAGTTGTCTGTTCAAGAATTTTTCAACCAGCTTGGCCGGTAGAGGAAGTCTGGCGATCGGGCGAAAGCTATTAGGATCATTGGTTGGAAGGTTGTTTTTTTTTTAGTAATGGTAGAATCGATGCTAGTTTCCACTGCCTTGGAAAGAGACCGGTTTCAAACATAAGATTAAATATACTTGTAAGCCTCTTTGCAATCAGACCCGAAGCCAGTTTAGCCACCCTGCTGGGGCAGGGGTCAAAAGGGGAGCCTGAGTTAATTTCCATCAAGCCTTTTTGTGTATCCAGTGTAGAAACTGTCCGGAATTTGTCAAAGGTTGGGCCGGAAGCATGCTCTGTCCTCGGGCCTTCCCTGCTCATGTCCATAATGCCAGTACTTCCCTCACTGAAAACCCCGAAAATAACTTCCACCTTGGCCAGAAAAGATTCGGCCGGGTCTTCACATAGTTGTTGGCTCGGTTGAACCGGCCTTGGCTTTGGCGATGCCAGCATCGCCACCGTCTTGAACAGTTCTTTTGCTGCGTTTTTAGACTCTAAAATCTGAGCGGCAAAGTATCTTTGTTTGGCTGACACAATTACTTGTTTATAGGTCTGCAAGCTGATTTTGTACGCTTTTCTCTCGGTTTCTTTATAATTGCTCCTCCAAGCACGTTCAAGCTTCTTATGGTCAGAAATAATGATAGGTTCAATAGATGAGGAAAATACGTTTTGAGATAAAGATTGAAAAAGAACGATATAGTCTAAACGAGAGAGAGAATTGTGAGGGGGAGAGAAGAAAGAGAAGTCAAGGGAATCAGGGTGAGTGAGCCTCCAAGAGTCAACAAGATGTGTTTGGGAGATAGTATCCAAAAATTGTTTATGAGATCTATGGGGTGTAAAGCATGTTTGTGATTGGCGATCAAGAACTTGGTTACAGTTACCTCCTAAAATGAAATTTTCATCTCTAAATTGAATACATTTTTATGTGATCATAAGCCAAAAGGAGCAATCAGGATGAGTGGGACCATAACCATTAAAAACAGTCAAAGAGATATTATTAATAAATAGCTTAGCTAACAGCCATCTACCTTCTGTATCATTTTCTGCGATATAATTTTATAATTTAGTTTCTTATGACATAGAATTATTACACCATTTTTCTTATTAGAAGTGGGAGAGACTAAAACTGATCCTACCCAGCTTCTCTTCAATTTCAAAGCCTCAGTTTCTGTTTGATGGGTCTCTTGCAGAAAAACCAGGTCAGGGTTAGAAGAGGCAAGATGTGATAGAATTCTCTGTCTCTTAATAGGGTTAATGAAACCTTTCACATTCCAAGAAATAACTTTGAATGTAAAACCATAAAAAATACATAAAAAACGACAACAATAAAAACAAAACGTACAATATTAACAGAGATGCAATAAATACTGTAATCCAACTTACAATCCAAATACAAATACACCATGAGAGAAAAGGAGGGAAACGGAAGGAAAAAGGAAGAAGGGAAAGAAGGACCAAAAAAGGAGAGGATTGAAAAAAGAGACAATAAGAGAAGACAGTACATGACAACCACCAATGCAGTAAAGGAATGTAGATTGAGAAAAATAGAGAGGATGACGACTGTGATACGTACCTTTTAGGGGAAGACAAAAGAAGACGTGCGGGGAGTGGCGACACGAGGAAGACGGCACAACTAACCGGGGAGGTAGCGTCACAGCGGGGAACATATTCGATAAACAGGAAACAGAGAGAAATGCGTTAGAGGATATGAACATTTTTAAAGTACCTATAGCAAATAGAAGAATATATAAGAAGTACGGAAAACAATATAAGACAAACATAGTGCTACGATACAATTATTAACAATAACCTGAAAAGATAAAAAACAATAAGTAAAACCAATCAAGAGTAAATTCAAAATAGAGAAAAAAGTCAAGGTCTGGCGGTTGAAGAAGAGAGAGGGCCAGAGACATCCATCGACGATGTGGAATGCGACTGGATGAATTTTCTCAGCTCTACCGGCTCCTCAAAAGTGGAGGTTTTATTTTGGTAAGTAACCTTGAATAAACATGGGTGAAAAAGTCCATTAACGAGCTCCAAGTGTGCGTAAAGGAGGTCGAAGATCCAAAAATTCTTTCCGCCTTTTAGCAGTCGCAGAGGAAATATCCTGAGATAAAAATAACTTAGCGCCTGACCAGACAAGCTGTTTTTTGTGTTTAGCTACATTTAAAACCAGTAGCAAGTCTGTAAATTTCAAAAACAGAAAAATAACACCTCGTGGCTTGGAAGGAGCAGCTGAAGAAGACAAACGAGGACCCAACCTGTGTGCTCTCTGTATATTCAGATTTGTAGATGCAGGTAGGTCCAGAAGCTTTATGAGAAAATTGTTGAAGAAGGGAACTGGTTCATCACCTTCAAAATTTTCTGGAAGACCATATAAGGGTAGATTGTTGCGCTAATTTCTGTTTTCCAAGTCCTCTGCTGATTTCTTTAGCCAAAGGACCTCCTTCTCAAGGGCAATTAATTTTGTAGAAACAGTTTGAAGTTCATCAACTTGCTGTTCCACTGTGGAAATACTGGAGTCCATAGAAGCCCACTTAGTGTCCATAGCTTGTAAGCGTGAATTAGTCTCCTCGATAAAGGGGCGCAAAGCACGAATTTCCTCAAAGATAGTGTAAAGAGAAATCGGAGAAGCAGGCTTTGGTGGAGAAGGAGGGTCCTGTTTGAGGCGTTTATTAGCGGCAGATGAAATTTGCATTTTAATTGATGCTGGTGACGAAGTTGACTTTGAAGAATTGGATTGGATTGCGCCATAGTGATAGTTTTCCTAAATACAGGAGCAGAGGGAAAAGATACTGACACTGGAGACTGAGGTGTGGATCTCTTCTGTGTAAGTAATAGTTTCTTGCTCCTGCCCATAGGGTAGAGTAGGAAAAACTACGTGCGAGAAAAAAAATAACACCAGTGAAGAAGTAGAATGACTCACAGTGCGTGAGCTAAGCTTCACAAGTGGATGCACAAACAGTTCAAAAATACATCTGTATTGTTATTAAAGTTAAAAATATGACTGGTCAGGCATAGAATGGCAGAAAAAATAAGAAATATCATCAAAAATCAGGAAAGCAGCATAGTAATTGAGGTGTAATGCCAGGAAATCCTCACAGGGAAAAACAAAATGGCGGCCGCAGAGGAGATAGAACAATAAAGAGAGGTTTTACCTCAAAATACAAAGAAGTCACCCATTTCAGGCATATGAGGGTGATCAGGAACAGTTCCGATGCCCAAAACTCTCAGTTTCGATGTGTAGAGAGAGAGTTTTTTGCCAAGATTTTTACCGCGACATTTCCGCCGCGACACGGAGCTCCGGAGCTAGGCGGCCATCTTTTTTGGCGCCGCGCGCGCTTCCCTGTGATAATTTTTCTGATCAAGACATTTTACAATTTATGTTTATTTGTGATTTTTATCAGGCATTCCCCCGCTGGTAAGAAAAAATCAATTCGCACAAGTAAGATCAACTTTGATGTACTTACAAACGTGGTCTTCCCCTACAGTTTTCTTTGGGGTTGCAAGTTTCCTCACCAGAACACTGAGACTCAGGAAAAAGTTATTTACCGATTAGAGGTAATTTTCAATCACAGTAGACAGCGCCATTTAGGGCTAGTAAAGGGGGCGACCTTGCTTTTGCACTTCATGTATCTGGTACTGCAATGACACATTTGCACTTTTCATGATTTTTGAATGTTGCCTATAACTAGCGCCATATCATAGTTTTTATGTTGGTTCCTAATTAATGTACCTAAATTAAAGGTCCTAGGTGGGCCGATTATCTCCTGCTAAACTAGCGGACCCTAAATAGGAGGTTTTCGCTGTCAGGTTTATTAGGATGAGCCCCTATACTGTTTTTTATAACCATTACTTTTTTTAGATGTTTTTCCTTTAGACTTACTTCTTGCACACTAAGGTCCAGATGTGCGACCTTATTTTGTGGTCACAAATGGGAAATCAGCCCGCTTGTGAACTCTAAATTGGTCTGCCCCATGTACAAACCCTATTTTGCGAGTCGGTAAGCTATTACTGACCCGCAAAATAGGGTTTGCGACTTGCAATTAGGAAGGGGCGTTCCAAGGGCGTCTCTTCCTAATAATGACTAGCACTTCAATGTACGATTGTTTTGCGACCGCATTTGCGGTCGATAAACACTCGCAGCTTACCACCTACTTCAAGTAGGTGGTAAGCCACTCGCAAATGGGACGAGGTCACCAGCAGACCCCTTCCCCTTTGTGAGTGTGAGTGAACATATTTTTTTAGAGCAGGTAGTGGTCCCTGGAACCACTGCCTGCCCTTAAAAAATGAAATAGAGATGTTTAATTTTTCTTTTTTAAATGCATCCCGTTTTCTTTTAAGCAAAATGGGCTGTATTTGAAAAAAAACATCTTTAGTAAAAAAGCAGTCCCTGAGAAGGTGGTCTGCTAACCCCAGCAGGCCACCATCCCTGCGAGTGCTAGCCATTCCTCATGGGGTCGCAAATAGCACCTACCTAATGAATATTAATGAGGCAGGCAATTTGTGACCCCATTAGGAATCGCTAACTGTGTCTGAGACACTGTTGTAAATTGCATTTTGCGGGTCGCAAATTGCAAGTAGCAAAGCGATGCAATTTGCGAGTCGCAAAATGTAAGGGTCGTATATCTGGCCCAATATCATGGGAAGCTTCGTATCCATGGTAATGAAATTGCAAATGTTTTTAACTTGCGCCATGTTCATGTTTTATATATTCGTCTGCACACTTATGTCAAGATATATCTGTATGCATAGCTGTGATATGATCTGACTTGTGGGTGTTTATATGTGCTTTTATGGCCTACATTGGCCAAATAAAGAGTTATTGACTGACAGAGATAGTGTTTGTTGGCCATAAAGCACTACACACCAAAGGATGTTGCTCGGAAGGAAAATAAGTTTGTCGCCAACACAGGACATTAGCTAGGACTTAGCTCAATATCTACCGCCTAGTAAATGTTTGGTGGTATTTGGTGTCTCAATATACTGTGCTTCAAAACAACTGAAGCAGAATATGGGTATACTAGAAGTTGGTCTATGGTTCCGCACTTGCCAAATGTATGTCATTGCAGGTCAGCTACCTTACCCCATGACCTTATCTGTGAGACCACATTTAAAAGACAAAGCAGGTTAAAAAGAAATTTCAGGTCTTGATCCAGTGTGGACGAGCAATAAGGCGTCAAGTCAATTAACGGTATGGCACATTGCATGACTTGTGTAAAAGTAGGGTGTTAGAAATGGGGTCTCTAGTTGGCAGATGTAGGTACCTTTGTCCAAATAGGGACCCTTGTTTCTAGTCAGGTTACAGGGGATACACTCCTAAAATAATCCCTGCTCACCCCCATGGTAGATTGGCACAAGCAGACAGGCTTACCTAAGAGGCAGTGTGTAAAGCAATTGTGAACACTTACAGTAACACAGCGAAAACTACAAATGGACACCACACCAGTTTAGAAAAATAAGTAATCTTTATCTAAACCAAAACAAGACCAAACAACTAAAATCTACAATACAGTATTAAAAATAAGGTTTTCAAATGGTAGAAATAGTTCAGTTCAATGCAAGTTGTAAATGCAACACTTTTCTCAAAAGTGCGTTAGATGCGTCACGCAAAACGAACAAAATGGGTGCAGGGAAGATGATGCATCAGCTCCTTATATGCAGGGAAGGTGATGCATCGGTGCCTTGCTTCGGGGGAGGTGATGCGTCGGTTCCTTACTGCAGCGCAGGGGAGGTGATGGGTCGATTCCTTATCAGAGAGGAGGTGATTCGTCGTTTTCTTACTGCGTGGGGAGATTATACATCTGTTTCTTACTGCATCCCCCACCGATGTGACAGTCTTGGTGCCGCAATGCGATGCGTCCATCCGGTACGATGCGCGGCTTTGTGTAGCCACACAGCAGGCTTGCGTTGGGATCAGTGCATCTCATGCTGCGTGCGGTGATTTCTCGAGCCACGGCAGGCACTGCGACGGTTTCTTCAGCGATGCATTGGAAAGAGGTGCGGATGAGACACGCTTCTTTGATGTTGCGACGATTTTCCAACTCCCAGCAACAAACAGTCTCTAGAGGTCCTAAACAGCAGCAGGCACCTCATTGCAGGTTGGAATTCCCAGCAAGGGAATTCAAGGGAGCTGGTGGTGAAGTCTTTGTGTCCCTGAGACTTCAGAACAGGAGGCAAGCTCAGTTTCAAGCCCTTGGTGATCTTTTCTTCAAGCAGATGACAAAGCAAACACCAAAGTCCATTTCCTCCTTTCCTTGGCAGCAAGCAGTCACAGCAAGCCAACCCCAGACAGCTAACAACACAGGGGCAGTATTCCTCCTCAATATATCCAGCTCTTCTCCTTGGCAAAAGTGCCACTTGATTTCCCAGAAGTGATCTAAAAGTCTGGGCCCCTTTTTTTTTTATACACCAAAATCCTTTATTCTCTGAATACAGAGAGTGTCTGTGCCCAGCCAAAACCAGTTCTGTGGGGCACTTTGCAAGTGCACAACAACCTCCATTGTCAGTGTGAGCCCTGGCTCCAGACACACCACAGGGTGGGCGGAGCCATCATTGTGGAAGGCAGGCACAGCCCTATTCAGGTGAAGGTCCTACTCCTCCCTCCACTCCAAATGCAGACCAGGCCTATTCAGCTCAGCTCTGACTCATCAAACATCTGGAGGCGCTGCCCCTCTCCAGCCCCTGTCAGCCAAAAGCCAGACATGCAATACACAATCCTAGCAGAGGCACACTGGATGGTAAGGCAAGAAAAAACCTACTTTCTAAAAGTGGTATTTTCAAACACAGAATGTAAAATTCACCCTCACTAAAAGATGTATTTTAACATTCTGAGTTCAGGCATACTAAACTTTACTTTTCAATCTTGTTCCCAGGGTCAGTTATGTTTACAAGATGTTATAAACAAATTCCCCATTCTGTCCTATGGGAACAGATAGCCTTGCAATAGTGAAAAATGAAATTGGCAGTATTTCACCATCAGGACATGCCACACACATCAGGGCATGCCCTACATTTCACATACAATGCACTCTGCCCACACGGGTACCTTGGGCCGAGCCTAGGGGTAACTAATATGTAGAAAAGGGTAGGTTTAGGCACTGGCAAGTGTATGCACTTGCCAAGTCAACATGGCAGTCCCAGACTGCACATAGGCTTTGCAATGGCAAGCCTGAGTTACATTTTACAAGCTGCTTCTGTGAGTGGCACAATCAGTGCAGCAAGCCTACCAGCAACATTTGTTTTACAGGCCCTGGGCACACATAGTGCACTGTACTAGGGTCTGACAAGTAAATCAAGTAGCCAATCATAGAAACACTAATCCATAACACAATTTACAAAAGAGAGCAGATGATCAGCAGTGGTAAAGTGCCCATAGTCATAAAACCACCAACAACAGGTTAGAAAAATACAGGAGGTAGGCAAAAAGTGCTGGGATGACCCTGCAAAAAGGGCCAAGTCCAACTTAGGGGATTTTTAAAAAGATGTAAAAGTCCTTGTAGAGAATGCAATTGTTTTGCTTATTTACCCTGACTTTTTTTTTTACCTTGATAGCTGTTGTTTGGAACTCAAGCAACTGAGAGGCTGCTACATAGCCCACGTTTTTGCTTTGTGCTTTAACAAGCCAATTGACATATTTGACTTTTGTAGGTGGTTGCAAAATGTATCAATACTATAGTCCAGGAGTCTCAGCAATTATACTGACTACAGACAAAAGACAAATCCGATCACGGCCTTTCCTTTTACGTTCTTGTTTTATCCCTCTTTCCTATCTGCAACTCACATCTTTCCTCATTTATATATTCCTGCTTTTGTTCCTGTCATTTATACCTAGTCATGAAAAGCATGAAGGCTGAAAGTGTAAAAATTGTTAAAAAATATAAATCTAGGTTACCATGCGCACAAACACTCATTTACCCTTTGGAAGAAAATCGTTCAGTTTCTTCTTTCTCTTCTCCCTCTACTCAGAAAGGTTTAGTGAGTCATGGTTCGTTCCTTGTATACTTGGTAAAATGCTGATACATGTTTCATGTTTGCTCCTACTTCAGTTGACTTCTCTTTCAGGTGTCTTGATTGTCCTAGTAGGTACAATCGCCCTACCTCTTTCAAAGTTAGGTCTGTTCGAGAGACTTCTTCAATCACAGTGAGTAAAACAATGGTCGTACTGCAGTTAAGATATTCCTCAGTGGGCGATGAACCACTTTTTTTTTTGAGTGGGTGACAAGACATGTAATATGCTGGGTTGCAGTCTTTCCTTGGTCGATGTCGGATGGAGTAGGATTATTCTTGCAAGCGGATTCCCCACTGTTCTATTCTTGGCAGCATCTTTGCTCTGGGATTTTCAAAGATTGTTACTAGTGCTTTGTGATCTGTTACTATCTCAAAGTGTTTATCAAACACAAAGATGTGATAATGCTTGCATGCCCAACTACGGCGAGGCATCCCTACTCTGCTTATGAGTATGATTGTTCAATCTCTGACAGGCTGCGACTTGAATATGACACTATGCATCTCAGCTCGTCATGTCCATGTTGAGCTAGGATCGCTCCTAGGCCCACAGGACTTGCCTCTACTGTGAACTCTGTGTGCCATGTCAGATCAAAGTATGCCAATGGAGATGGCACTGCTGACTGTTCTTTAAATTTCTTTCAAGGCATTTTAACATTCCTCAATCCAGTTGAATTTGTGGCATTGCTGATTGTTGTGTAGTCCTTGAAGTAGTTAGCAGAATAACTTGCCATCCCTGGGAATGATCCAACATCACCTACATCTTTAGACACTGGTGTCATGTTTAGTGCCTTGACCTTCTCCAGATCTGGCTTCATTCCCTGGCTGGGGAAAATGTGTACATATAATTTCAGTTGAGTCTTATGAAACTCACACTTGACTGAATTGAGGGTCCAGTTCGCTTTTGAAGTGCTCAACATACTAGTTACAAGGGTTGGTTGTGATCTTCTACCATTGTTCCGAATATTAGGATGTCACCACTGTAGTTCAGTGCATTCACTATGATACTGATTACATGTCTGATGACTTCTTGGAATATTTCAGCTGCTGACTATCCTCCAAAGCCTTATATCGATACAAAACCAGGCGCTTGGTGAATGTTGTGATATATCCTAATTCTTCATGTAGATCCAGTTGGTGAGACCATTTGGTGACGTTTAGTTTTGAAAATTTCAGCTCCATTTAGGATTGCAATCATGTCTGAAAGATGTGAACCTGGGTGTCGCTTTCATTGGATTTCGGTGTTGGGTATTCTCGTGTCTACACACAGATGAACTTGCCCTTCTGAGTTGCGTTAGGGGACGATTCCCAATGGTGACACCCATGGCATTGGTTCTACTCAATGATGTTGGCTTCTATCAGTTCTTGTAGTTCTTCTTCCACTGCTTTCTGGAGGTGAAATGGTATCCTCCTTTGATGCTAAGCTACAGGTTTGACATCATCATTAATATGTAGTCGAACAATGTAATCCTTCATTTTCCCTAGTCCAGTAAACAGCTTTGGGTGTTGGCTTACTGGTAGTCGGATATCATCCACCATGTATGAGACTGCACTTCATTTTAATCATTCTGCCCTGTGTAGACTGAACGGACATCTGCTGGCTCTGAACAATCACTTATGTGTATTATCGCATCTGTGGTTCTACCCTTACATGTTGGTGTGGCTGTATATTGTCCTACACAGGGTAACGGTTTATTTGCCATCAATGTGTATACTTGCACTTTGACTGGAATTATCTGTTTCTACGCACGATCGACACCAGTTGTGTCCTCTGTCCTGTGGTGTAAGGGTTTCACTTTGTACCACATTGTCGTCAATGCTGATGTACTGTGATTGCTATGTGTGTGTGCTGCATTGTTGGCGAGTTACCCCTGCAGCTCTGATTTGGCAGACCCTTATCCCTTTGAGTCGGTGTGCCTTTGAATTGTGTGCTTTTAGGGTGCTGGGATGTTTGCGACTTGGGTCATTTGTGCTCTTGGATGAATGTTGTACTCTTGTGCATTGTGTGTCTGCAGATGTGTTTTTGACGTCATGGGTTGTAGGTGCATGTCGATGTGTCAGAGTGTCACCTGCTCATTTACAGATGTGGTTCACACTCAGCCACCTCAATGTCGTCTCATGCACCATGTCATGTATTGTGACTGCAGCCATGCTATCTGTCATGCAGTGTCACTTGCATTGTCAGTGTGGCTCACAGAGCCGCTGCTTTTCTGGATTCAGCACATGTGCATGGGTAGGTTGTGGCATTGGTGATATGGAGGGGGCCCATTTGTGCACATTGTGGACGGAGCCTACTTGGTGTTTCTATGTGTGCTGCAGTGTGCCACGGGTATCAGGGACATGTTCCACACTCATTGTGGGTGTACAGTGTGCTGCACATGATTGTGCATGTGTGCCATTGTGCCCATCTCCCCCCATCCCCCCAGTCCCTGGTCGTTACTCACCCTGTTGCTGTTCGGTCAGGTCATATCGAGCTGTGTCCAGACTCCCAACTCCTTCCACCATCTCCACACTGATAACTGTGGCCACCATTTCCTCATCTCATCCAGTTCCTCCTATGGTGCAGGACTCCCACCTCCAGTCTCCTTTGCTGCCTTCCTGTTGGCAGCAAGTTGCTGTCTGGTTTGACTGTACACTTCATGCCAGCGCCTCTTGACCTCCTCCATTGACCTCCTCGACACTCCGAGTGCATTCACATTGTTGACGATGGACGGCCATATTTCCATTTGTGTTGCCAATGACGCAGTGGAGGTGACGAACAGTTGTTGGTAGTGTTCTATCACCTCCGTGACGATGATCCGGTCTTCCTGCGGACTGAACCCCATCTTCCTCTTCTCCTTGCACTTCCCCGAACACGGGGTTCCTGGCTGATCCTCCGTGGGGCTTGTGGGGTTCGGGTCGTCCTCTGCACTCGGTCCGGGTGCATCCATGGTGCTATGCAGTTTGATTTGGTTTTGGGGTGTTTTTTTGGTTACTTTTATAGTGCATTTTCCTACATGACGTGTGGGAATTGCAGGCCTGTCTCTGGTTGTCGCTGATATTTGTATTGCGATTTGGGGCATCGCAGGTTTCTTCACGTTCGTATTTCGCATTTTATCAGCGTGGCGTTAATTGTTAGGCAGTCATTTGGCACGTTATCCTGCTACTATCGCATGGTGCCGCCGGGTTGGGAATACACCATTAACACGGTGTTAATTTGTTGCGATAAACTGCGATGTGAAGAGTTGCGTTAGGTTAATTTTGCGGTAGTTATCACACGTTCTTGAGAATATGCCCCAAAGCGTTCTCTGGCCACTGCACAGTGCTCACCTCCTGATAGGCACCTCATGGAAGATATGATTGCACATTTCTCTGCACTGACTTCAGTAGCTGTTAAGGCTGCCCTTCCCAGCACCTACCAGCAGTGCAGCCTGGATCTTCTGCTTCTTTTCACTGATTTCCCACCTAGGGACCTCCAAACAGGAAATGATGGTTAGGGAGGTAGGACACGTGTGTGTGGCTTGTGTGGGATATCAATGAAGTGGATGACAGACTCAGGCTGCGCCCTCTAACAGGACACCAGTAGGAACACTGCTAGTGAAGGCAGCATATAAGACACTTTTAACTACGCCTTACATACTTGAGTTGGAAATAATGAAGCTCTGCCTACTACTTGGAGAAGTGTGGCTCAATGGTTAGAGCGGCAGACTCTGATGCATAGTTCTGGCCCGGGACCAGAGTTCAATCCCCCGCCTTGGCGGGTCTTGGATTCAATTTCCTCAGACCTGATCATTCTCGCCTCGGTGCCTATTCTAATCATGGGTCCCACGCTGCAACTCTGGGCAATAGCTTGCTTAATCTCCACAACGGCCCCAGCAGCGCTGGGATGCCTGGCTTCACCATGGAGGTGCCCAGGAGTGGACATTTCACAGGGAAAGGCCAGGAAGGGTTCCACAGCAGTATGAGTAAAAGCGCCAGGATACCCCCGTTGGGGGTGGCAGTGAGCTGTACATACACATTTACATTTTTTACATTTACATTTTACATTTATTTATGTGCTCAAGTAATTAAAGTTTCACACGCCCCTCAAATGTATAAATAACTAAATTGTAAATTCAGGGTTTCTAGTCAGAAACTGTGAATTTACACTCCTGAATGTGTTTACTTACGCTTTCTATTACTCCAGTTTTGTATAATATTATGTGGGGCAGTTCCAGTGCTTGGGCAACTGCTTAAGATCGAGCATATCTGCAACTTTGGAGTCTGTGGGAGTCAAAATCTTTTTGCAGCACATCCCCACTTTAGTTGCAATCTCATATTTCCTCCAGTGATGGACAGAAATAAATTGACAACGAGGGTGGGTACGGGGAGTTAAACACCCCAAACATTAGTGGAAATGTAGGGGCTTCTCCATATTTATAAAGTTAGCAAGTAAAATTGCACTCTTGTGGTACACGAATCAATAAACACTTTCATGCATGCATGTATGCAAACATTTTTTTCATGGAGGTAACCAGCAATTCCGAAACAGTTCAGGGCTATTGGGAAACTGCAACTGTCGCAGCGTCCCAAGAGTCCAGGAATCATCTGTGAATTCCCATAAAAGTCAGGAAAGTTATTGTGAGTACTTTTCTCTATATCGATGTAACTAACTGCATGTTTAGTTTGCATTTTTGACAGTAAAATACACAACTTCCATCTCATGAATCAACTGGTGTTCATGAATCTGTTAATGATTAATTCTCCTCCTCATATCTGCTACATTTGCTTACCTCTCACTTACTGGTGACATTTCAAAATTCAAGTCTGCTGCAGATTAGTGCTGCCTGGTAAAAGTGTATCGCTTCCCCAACATTTTCGCCACAGGCAGTCTTTCTTCGGCAGTGATTTGCAGCTTTGCAGATGGGTTTTTTATTTTATGTTATCCGCATTAGGTGGAAATCCAGGGCATGCAAATAGGCCTGGTTTGCTAAATGGTAAAACAAATCAATTTTCTTTTAATAGGCTGTTTACATTGCAGATCCCTGATTAATTGCCTGTGGTATGTGTGAAGTAAAAGGGATTCAGCAACTTTTAAAAATGGTCCACATAAACATCTGCTACCCCATTTCTAAAAATGTGTAAAATGGCAACTGCATATGCTGAAAATCAACTTTCTTAAGTACATGCTGACCCAGTTGCATGCACCGGTTTCTCAGCTTTTCAGCTTAAGCTGTTGCCTATCTGTGCACTCCATTTGCAGCAGAGCATTAGCCATGAAGCTGCCAGGCGTCCTGTTGACAAATGAGGAGCTATTTAGTCAAAGCAGCAGCTGCCGCAGGTAGAAAATGTTTAGAGTAAAGGAGGAATGGGTGAGGATATTTGAATTGTTTTATATTTTCATGATTTCCTGAACAACAGCAAAGTTTGTGTTTATCTATAAGATGGGTGAAAACTTAAAGTTCAAAAGAGAACACAATTCCATGAAGTGCACTTTTAGGGAAGCGGCACAGTCAGGGGCGTAGCAGGTGCAGTGGCACCGGGGCCTACAGTCCAGAGGTGTCCATTGTACTTTGATAATTGCTATATTTTACTACCACAACAGCAATCATAGGAGTCAGTTTCCTTTCTTGCACCAAGGCTCATGGCATCCTTGCTACGCTATTGCAAAGAAGGACTTTCCAGCCCTAGGACTAGCCACTGGATTAGTCTCAAACAACGAAATGCCACCACTTTACCTTTCTAGGAAGTCATTGTTTACATCCAATGCCTCAGGATTTCATGCATCATTTTTTGCGACTGAAATATGTAAAAGTCCTCTACAAAGCAATAATGTCGACAGAAACTTAGGATCTTACTTATAGTTTGAGCGAAGGAATACTCCATCAAAATATCGGGCCCAATTCACCGGGGTAAACTGAGACGAAAGTCTAACTTTACGACTTTCGGTATTCACAAAGGGCATTTACGAGTAGTAAAGTTAGACTTTTGTCTCAGTTTTGGTCCCAGTTAAACTTAAGACCAAAACTTAAGTTTAACTGAGACAAAAGTCTAACTTTACTGCTCGTAAATGCCCTTTGTGAATACCGAATGTCGTAAAGTTAGGCTTTTGTCTCAGTTTACCTATGGGAATCGGGTCCTCAGTGGATATCTTGTATTACAGGTGGCATAGGCTATAATGCTTTTTTAAAATATAGCCTATGGGACATGCGCCATGTTTATGATGGTGTATCCCTTTTGCCAAGCTCCAAATAAGGCCCCTAGTCTGTGCCAAAGGACATGCACAAAGATTGCCTTCCTTACAGCTTATTTGTTTGTATGATGAAGGATTTTTCGAATTGCTGCCTGCTGAGTTGGGCTCCCTAGATTTTCACCCTTTGTTCTCAATTCCCTGTCAAAGGAGTCAGGATAGGGGAT
Organism: Triturus cristatus; assembly: GCF_964204655.1. NCBI lineage: Eukaryota > Metazoa > Chordata > Amphibia > Caudata > Salamandridae > Triturus > Triturus cristatus. Next base: position 244,472,002 of record NC_140582.1, read on the forward strand.
TTGGAACACTAGGCACATGACATGACTGGGTTCACCCAGGTATGATCTCATTGGAGTGCTCTCGAGGGCTCATATGCCCAGATAACGCCTAGCTAGCATTGTTTGTTACTGATTGTTCTTGACCCTCACCTGGTCTGAGCACTAAATTTCCCATTCTCCTTAACCCAATATGCAGCACTTCAAAATGACTCAAATCATGAAAGACGCATGAAGCCTTTTGTGTTTTACCAGTTGTTTAAAAGTTACTTTGATGCAGGTTAGTCAGACTCCTTGGGCAGATGTCAGGCCATAACTGTCAGGTAAGTGGATTGAGTATTGTTCCTTTGGTAGATGTGGTGTCCTGCGGAAGATCAGAAAAGAACTCAATCTTCTCTCTGTGACCTGAGAAGAACCCTGAATAGTAAACTTGCTCTCCTGCTTGTTCGCTGCCCAAAGAAGTAGACTCCAAGGATCATACGTTTGACCTCCTGTTAAATGTACAGGGACACAATAATCTAAAACAGAGCTTTTCTTGCAACTACCCCAGCTGACCAGTGGCAACTGGACCTGGACTGGACCCTCCTGTTTTTCTCTGCCTTTCACTCTTTGAGTGTCTAATTGACTTCACTGAGTTACTACTGTGGTTCATTGGGACTTAAAGGACTACAGTCAGAAGGCAAAATATTTGACCGGGATAAAGCTCTGAGGTGTACCCAGCCTGCACTCCATCGTGGTCAGCGTCACATTGCACCTTGGTCCTATTCTACTGTGACCATTGACTATCATTGCCATTTTCTGTGTCTTGTTGCTATTTGGGCTTAAAACTTTAAGAATTTAATTGTTTTCATTTTGGTGTAACTTTGTTTGTTACATTTTACTATATTTTTCTAATTCGCTTTGGGACTGTTATTGTTTTGCATTTTGGCTTTATCACTGTTTTTGCGCTGTATAAATACTTTATACATTGTTTGTAAGTTAAGCCTTTCTGCTCTGTGCCATAGCTACCAGGGGGTTCAGCTTTGGTTTATATAGTGACTTTAGTGGTTCACGCTGACAAGGACTGAGGTGGGTACATAACCCCTTCAAATAATAACTCAATTTCTCACCACTTTGATTTGCTATGTTGCAACAGAAGGATAATTTTTACGAACTGATATGGAACATAATTTGCTTACTTAATATATCTTATTCCATGCAGGAGAATATTTGCTGCAGGAATAGCGTTTTATTCAAAGAGGAATGGGCACCAGCAGGTATCTCAGTGTTATGAATATTCAACAGGAAACTGGAATAGGAAACCAGGACAAATAGGAAAACTCATAGGGCCAGATGTACGGCTGTTTTTTGCGGTTGCAAGCGGGAAATCGGCCTGTTTGACACCGCAAAAAAGGGTCCTAGAATGTACAAATGCTATTTTGCAAATCGGTGACTCGCAAAATAGCGTTTGCGACTCTCACTATCAGGAAGGAGCGTACCTTCCTAAAAGCAAGTCACAATTGAATGTACCATTGTTTTGCGACCGCATTTACGGCCACAAAACACTCAAAGTTTACCACTTACTTCAAGTAGGTGGTAAGCCACTCACAAATTGGAAGGGGTACCCAGGAGACCCTTTCTCCTTTGTGAGTGTGTGCAAAAATATTTTTTAAGAGTGGGCAGTGGTCCCAGGGACCACTTCCTGCTCCTAAAAAGGAAACAGAAACGTTTTGTTATTCTTTTTTAAATGCAACCCATTTTCCTTTAAAGAAAACGAACTGCATTAAAAAAAAACTGCTTTATTAAAAAAGCAGTCACAGACATGGTGGTCTGCTGACCCCAGCAGGCCACCATCCCTGTGAGTGCTGGCCATTCCTAATGGGGTCACAAATAGCACCTGCCTCATGAATATTAATGAGGCAGGCAATTTGCGGCCCAATTAGGAATCGCTAACAGTGTCTGAGACACTGTTGTAAATTGCATTTTGCGAGTCGCAAATTGCAAGTCGCAAAGCAACGCAATTTGCGAGTCGCAAAATGTAAGGGTCGTACATCTGGCCCATAGTTCCTTGAAGCATGCATAAACTGAACAAAGTTAAACAAGCAGGAAGCTGAAGGGTGTAGGCATTCCAAAGCTGAGGACCGAGTAATATGCCTCAAAAGTGAATCCATTTGTAGTGCAGGACTTTAAACATTAATAGCGTTGCTGATGGCAAAGACCTCACAGAAATTTAGGGGGTCATAATGTGTGAATGAACCACTGCGTCAATGCTGTACAATGCTTGATAAATTATGAAACTTTCCTTGAAAAGGTTGGGGTTTTCCAACAGAAGGCTTTACTATGGCTAGCTGGGTGACACAGTCGAATTTGGGAATGCTGCAGACAAGCCTAACATCCATATTCTGGAGCCTCTGCAGATTGTTTATTGGAAATTCTGGAAACACAGGATACAGGGCATTGCTGTAATACAAACATCAAAGCATGGAATCACCCATTCCCGTGGCAAGTTCCAGTCTAGTGTTTTCTGCACCACTCGCAAATTCAAGAAGCCAGTTGACTAGACTTTTTGCAGCTGGGCCTTGAAACAAGTTCCTGATCAAGAAGGTTGCCTTGGGTTAATGGTTTAGAGATGGGAACAGGCAGGGGACTAAACTGATCTTGCCACATCCTGGATAGCCAAGAAGCTTCATCTCCACCGATTAACACATTTTCTTTCATCACACCATTCAGCTTAAAATAGTTGTACAACATCCATCTTTGGCATGTGTACTGTAGCACAAGCAGCCGACATAAGTGGTCGAGATCTGACTGCATATACATAAAAGCTGGGTGACAATAGCATATTTAAAGTAAAAACATCTGACCAGATCCACCAATGGCGAAACATACATATTAAATTAAATGTCAGACAAAGGCAGAACCTGTGAAACTCAGCAGGTGACTAGGGAGTCAGCAGGTCAGAAGCAGGGGAAGGAGAATGATGGGAGCCAATTCATTGCAGGGACTGCCACTCTAGAAGTTCTGAGATGCTCAACGTGTTGACCATGTTGATGGCTGTGTAGAGATCTAAAAGTGAAAGTTGTGATGACTGTCCATCCTCCCTTGTGGTGGAGACCTCTTTCAGAGCTGCCACTAAGACTGATTCATTGCTTTGATTGAAATCCAGTCTGAGACCTTACAGAGTCATGATATCTGTCAAGACGTTTAGCTCGGTGATTTTTCATCTATTTGAATATGACAGGAAGTAGAGTTATGGGAAAAAAATCTTCAGGTCAACTGTATTGAGTTCAGGGTCCTTAAGTTGGGAAGCAGGAATGGATTAAGGAGTTTTTTGTTTATTTATATTTCTGGGCATGGTTTATGACACGAAATGGGAGCTTCCAAGCCAATGAGCAACGACCAGTCCACCGGATTGATTGAGTCAGTGCAAGATGGTAGACACATTTATGGATCAATGGTGAGAGTAAAGTTTCATAGAAGAATAGGGAGAACAGGGCCGTACTGACCGGACCAGGCCTCAGGTGTATCCCCGGTAGGCTGTAAGGGTGGGGGGCTGGTTTTGGTACCGGGGGCCATTTGTAGCTGTGCAGCAGTTGCAAAGGTATCTGCAGCAGAGTTCCATGAATATCCAACAATTTTCCAGCATCAATAAAAGTATTAAGATAACTCTGTTTAATGTATCTGGGGGAGAGAGATCAGAGTTTTGTCTGGTGGCAGTTTTGACTTACCTAAGGTAGCACAGAGGATTTATAGGCCTGCTGCAAAGAATCTGTGCCATGCAGATCACAGAACAGTATTTTATGTGTATAGCTTAGTGGGTTACTGCTTCTGTCACAGAGATCCTTTTGTTACTGTGCAGTTAATGAGTCACAATCGTAATCTAGCCCAGTGAGCTATGAATTGCCATTAAAGAGCTGCGTGCAAACTGCTTGGTACGGGATAGAAAGTTATGTTTTTTACCCGTCTTTCACTATCCTAATGTCGCTAAAAAGGGTTTGTTTGGATAGAAATACATTCTTATTAGTAGAGCCAACCCTAACCACTGTGTTACAGTCTGAAACCTGATACCAGCTTCTCCAGACCAAGCACTCTTAAAAAATCCCCACCTGTAAGAATGAAATGTGAATCGTACACCTTGTAGTCCCCTTTATCTTATGTAACATTTTCTATACACTGATTTACATACATAAGATTCATTGTCTCTGCATGTGTAGGATGTACAGCACTCCAAGACACTACACTGGTATGATAGATGTTATAAAACAAATTAAATACATGTGAGAGAAGGTCCATGGAGAGAGGAGAAGCACTGTTAGAGGGTGATAGGGAATCATTGAAGAGCCCCAACAAAGATTGCGGTATCCTGGTGCACTGTAAGGTCATCCTTTACTATGCTTTAGAAATTAATATAATTGAATATATAATGAAAAATGTGTTGCAGAATGCACAATTTTTGCTATTTTTTTTTTATCGTGTTTTCTTGGGAGGAGAACCCTCCATAATCCCACTGTTGTGGTCATACTCGCCCGCTCGCTATGCACCGTACGGGGGGTGAACTGACAAAATGTGCTAGGGCTGTTCTGGGTTCCCAGTCCAGCCATAAGGGAGAAGGGCAGGAGGTGAAACCAAAATCAGCAGGGGCAAAACTGTGCAACCCAACCTCCCACTGCAGGAGAGTACAACTAAAATGGGTTCATGAGCAGGGCTGGACTGGCTATAGCGGGCACCGGGCATTTCCCTGGTGGTTCGCTAGGATAGGGGCCAGTTGTGGGCCCCCTGGGAGCCGCTTTTGTTATCGGAGGCCGGCAACATTGGCCCCCTGTAACAAAATCATCCGAAACCAGCTGTAGCAAACAGCTCGGCTGCACGCTCCCTCCCACCTCATGGGGTCCGGCCGAGCAGTCTGCCAGGGCCAGTTTCGGTTACCAGTCCAGCCCTGGTCATGGGGGCATCTTTGGGTCATGGCAGCCAAACCTGATCAGAAAGAAGCCTCCTAGAATGCAACCTACAGGGGAAATACCAGAACAGCCATTCCGGCCCTGCTAGGGAGCATCCCCTATCTGAAGACTGACTTTTGCTGCAATGAGATTCAGCCTGAAGCAATGGCCAGATGTCCGCACCGCTCTGCCCAATGGGACTTGTGCCCTGCGTGTGCTGCAAGAGCCTAAATTCTATATTACCCACCCTATAAACCACACTTTAATAATAAAATCCGGTTGGTGAAATTATAGTGTGCTGGCCCATTTCTGTACATTCTAAGTATTAAGGAAAGAAAGCACAGCAAAAGCACATCATTTGCCTGATGCTTTGATTATAAGAGTTGCTTTTAAATCGATGAAAACAAGTAGACATAATTGTAATGCATCACTTAACTATGCTAGCAATTATCCAAATATATCCTTTTCTAATTGTTTTCCTTCTGCTCTTCTAGTGCGGAAGGATGTTTGCCTTCAGTGACTTTCTTTCTTGGCATGAAAGTGAAATACAAACAGTGCAGTAAGTTTGCCATTGGCAGCTATTTCAGCATCATTAGCATTCGCTGCTGAGTATCATAAGCATTAAGAGGTTACCCATAATTAACACTTATGTGAATTGTTGCATAATGGCAGCCATCGGTGTCTGTCATCCTCTTCAGTTAAGCTTTGAGGCCATTTAGCAATGTTTGACAGTCATTACAAGCAGCCACAGGCGCACTGCTCTTTCAGTGTTCCAAATGATATTGCACTCATGTCTTGCCAAACTTGTGTGCAGCCTGCTTTGACATGAGAGGGATGTGCCACTAATACACTCTGTATTTGTTCTTGGTGATTGATTGTTAAAGAGCCCAAACACAAAAGGTGGCTTCTTAATGGAAAACATAACAGCACAGTGTCAAACTGGTAATATGAACGCCTGAAGGCACAAGTGCTAAAATCATGTTAAAATCATCCTACATCTGACAAAGAGATCGGCTCCTCCCACTTAATAGACGTGCAGGTTATGATCTACTTACTTTGTTGAAAGACGTCAAGGTCAAAACATCTATTATACTTTAACTTCTTTACGATGTAGTCAGAGTAGGAAATACAACAAGCATTAGCAAAGCTAGTAGGTATCACTTATAACTGAAAGTGCCTTAATGTTTCCATCAATTAAACGACTCATCAATGTGTAAATAAACTCATTTATCTTCCATGCATTAAGTCACTTATCCTTGCACATACGCATCCATTGATTTACCCATTGATTTCTACTTGCATTTACACACTCCTCAATCCCACAAACACTAGAGCTGGGTTTGCTAACTTTCATACAACGCAGCATAGCAAAGCTACTTGCTGCACTGCATTGCGTGAAAGGGAGAGAGAAGAAATGCGCCATAGTGACTAAGATAGGCACTATTATGGGGATACCTTCCTGCACAAAAACAATCCCTTAAGTCATTTTCCTCTTTCTGATTTCTAGGTGTGCTGCAGAATGCAGCTCACAGAGAAAGAGAAAATATTGAAGAGGAAAAATATTTTTCTCCTCGCTACTCTATCTTGTGAGAGATGTAGAGATTTGCCAGGTTTAAAAACTTTATAAATCTAGGAATGCACCTATGGGTAGATGCAGAGGGAAGCTCATGTTCCACCCATGGAACGCCACCCAGAATGAAATGTAATGCAGTGCAGTACAAGTTGCTGTGTTGCGTTACATTCTTTTCACTGCCAAGCAAGGTGGCTCAACTATCTACTTGGGTGGCTTTGAAAATATATGCTAGCATTTTGTGTTGTGGTGCAGCCACGGCCCAAATGTTAGTAAATCAGGGCCAAAGTCCCTTAAAACAGTTAGGAGACACTTTCAGTTATTAGACAGACCTATTAGCTTTCCAGCTAGTTTGTGAGGGGTGTTAGTGCTTCTGTGAGTGTGTGTTTGCTATTCTGTTAAGGATGTGACACTACTGCCTATTTTGTGTGACTTCTAGCCTGAGAGGAGTGTGATAGTGTTTTCTACAGTGCATGGCTGCTAAGCTGTAAGAGGGGTAGAGTGTTCTCGGTGGCATCAAACTGGTATTCAGTGAGGGGTGTGAGGCTGCTTTCAGCATTATGTGACTGAAAGCCTGTGAGGGGCATGAGAGTTCTGTTGGTGGTGTGCGACTACAAATGTGAGGTGATTATGAGCGTGCTTCCGGTAGTGTATGACTACTACACTAACGGGTGTGGGAGTGTTTTTGATAATACAAGACTTCTTGTATGTATCGGTGGAATTATGTTTCCAGTAGTTTGTGACAGATAGCGTGCGTTGTAAGAATGCTCTTGGTATATAGGGTGTTTTGCTTTTTAAGGGCTCTAATAGTTGCCCTCATGCACATTTTTTAGGCATGCTGTGTGCTTATATAACAATTGGTTATTTATCTTAAAACCGCACCACAGCTTTTTTTATAAAGCAGAGACCTCTTCCTCTGCTTGAGCGTATTGATGGCATGCATTCCCTAATGAAGGTGTTTGGGGGTGTTATCTGCTTAAATAGGATTACCCAAATGTTCCCTTCTAGTGCAGTGTCTTGGCAGTGCACATGACTGGAACGTCTCCTGATGTTATTGGATATTGGAAAGTCTCCCCTTCCTAGCAATGCCTTTCCAAAAAGGATTCTTGCTCAGGTATATTTTCTTGGGGGGAGAGGGAGGTGGGTGGGGCAAATATTCCCCAAAGTCAGAGGTCAATCACCCCACGCTAGAGATCCTAACTCATTTTTTGAAAATGTAATTTTCCTGGGGGAGTGTTTGGCCCCTTGCATTAGGCCCCTTGCAATGGCAACTGTACCCCCCCCCCCCTTTGAAGGGTAACCATTATTTCTTTTGGCTCACCATTGCCCAGGGTGTTTTGTTGCTGCCCCCAAAGGCACATATTGCAATCTTGGGCACGAAGAGGCTGACCTCCTAAAGGGCCAAGCCACTTCAACCATCTGTCTGTGATGGTATCCCTTAAATTATGCTTCGGCCCACCACAGCAATAGGCATGGGGCAATGGAACAGACCACTGCAGGCTTTGATCTGCTATTGAGACAATCACATTTTGCGTCTGAAAAGCACATTATAGGGCAGGGGCTAGGGGTCAGCTCCCTTCAACCTCTGATCTAATATGGTGGAATTTATGTTATGCTTCTGCCCAGCACATTCAGCCATTGCTCTGATTTGTGACATTGAAATTTTGCTTTTTCCACATGGATGTTAGACCTGACAAATTATGTGTAGATTTCCCACAAACATTTTGCCTTCACTACTCCTGTTATGCTGAATTTGTTTTGTTGCCTCTATAACTCTGCACACTTTACCAATTCTAACCAATGCTAAAATGCTTGTGTTTATCCCTGTAAGCGTGGTACCATTGGCTTACATCCAAATGGTATATTTAATTTATTTATAAGTCCGTGGTACAGTGACCATATTCCCCGGACTAGTAAATTAAATGCTACTTTTAGGCATGCAGGACTTATTTTGCCACCCACTTAAGTAGCCCTTTAAAACACGTCTCAGGCTTCCATTGCAGCTTGTGTGTCTAGTTTTAAATTGCCATTTCTACCTGGAAAAAGCTAGATGAGCGACATCTGGGGGCAAAAATAGTCCTTCTTCTGTCTACAGTGGGAGCATTCTCATAAGATTTAATTTTGCTTCTTTGGGTCGCAGGCCTCTAGGTACAGCAACTTTCATTCATGAAGTTTGAAGTAGCTGGAATGCAGAAATATTTGCTACTACTTTTCCCTTCGACAATCCAAAGATCTTTGGTGGTGGTTTGCTGTCCATTGAGGCCAGGAATTCATTGCTTCCTTTCTATGGCACCTGTTTCATATATCCCATCGCACCATGCATGACTTAATAAAGGTTCCTCATCTATATTAACAAACAAAACTTGTTATATAACTCAAAATCTGTCGTGCCTGCTGCACTGCGAGCTGTGGTGGAAGAAAGACTACGCGTTCTAGGTATCAGGATTTGGTCTGTCTTCACTTTCGGGTCGCTTACCTGCTCACACCCAGCTCCTGTGGCAGGATCCGGCGTCCTTCTCAGCTCCGTTGCGGCGAGATCCAGGCACTCCTTTCGGCTCCATCGGGGCTCCACACGCAGGTCCTACGTTGTACTAGCAAATTGCTGGGGGACATTTGTGTTCACTGCAGACCTCCTGTTGTCATGGGACAGTTCCAGTAATACATTGGTGGGTGCGGCTGGGTTCTTCTTTTATTTTCTTGTTGCTTTATATTGTTGTATTCACTGACTTACACTGTCAATGTATCTTTTTTATAGATAAGAACAACAGATTCCATTGAACAGTTTTGACGTATAATGGAAGAAGGGAACAACTAAGGTAGTTTAGAGAGATAAATCTTACCTATACCATTATTGCAATACAGTTCCTTCCTATACTCTAACTCTATTTCTAGGTCATCTTCTCTGCTGCCCAGTCCTATCCTTGAGTGAGAATCAACGTGGGTCAATTGCACCTTTTCTTCTCGTCTTCCCTTCTTCCTCTGATTTACTACTGGTGCTTTGACTCAGTTGGGTACAGTGACTGACTAGGGGGTAGCTCGGCACTCTCATCTTGCATATCGTCCCTGCGGAATCATAAGTAAGAATCTGACAAGATCTAAATCACATACTAACTGTATTAGAGATAATTAAATGTTCTGGAATAACTCTGTACTCTCCTTATAGGAGAATAGGTGAACGTGACCCCAGTCTTCGAATCGGGACAGATGAAAAGTGTTTTGATAAAAGTAGGGGCTTTTTTAAATCTGAAAGAGGTCCCTTTGCCCTCATCGGTGGACCCTCTTTGACTTACTGACCGACCGCTCTGCGTCAGAGATTCAAAAACTCCTGACGACTTAGAATGCTACACACTTTGTGAAATTTGTGCAGACCATTTTCAACTTGCCCAACACCACTGGTGTAGTGCACTTCCTGAAAAGTCTGGAATCTGGACTACTGACTGGTTATGAAACTATGTTTGGACTTATTTCTCCACTCTTCCATTCCTTGTTCACGAGAGTATTTGGTGGATTGTATACAGTGCTTCAGATCATTGGCTGTGCATTCTTGCATTTCTTCTAGCAAAAAAAAACAACAAAAAAACTGTACAGCAGAACAGCATGGATATGCCTAATCAACAGAGAATCAGTACACAGTGAATACTGGGCAATTGCATTTTACCAAATGAGCCCTCAACAAGTGAGACCTGTTTTCTTTTGCAATCACAGCCTGAAAGAGACATTACTTGATCTACCACTGGAGCTGGCCCCCATGGCATCATTCAAAGTGCAATAGCTTCCAAAACCTTTGAGATTGCACCAGTTCTTGCTTTTTTCAAAATAAAATGACGAAGAGCATACTTGGACAGGTTTCTTTTAATCATTCTTCAACGTTTAACTTTTTTTTCAATTAAGTCACATGCATATTGAACACTACCAGACTGCCTGCTTAACTTGCTTTATCAACACGCATATATTCCTAGAAAATGTTTATATCATGCCAGCATATCACAATATAGCATGCTCTTTAATCCATTACAATGCAAATGTTTCATTTTAGATGTGTTTACATTTGAAATGCTTTTATTGCTCTACTAAGTTGTATGCATGTTTAATACTTATTAGAAAAAACGTGCCTAAACATCATCTTTCCCCCCCCCCCCAATCTTGGGAATGTTGTGAGCACAATAATTGTTCCCTTCTAGAATTGTTTATTTTCTAAATGAGTTTTGATTTCAATCCTATTAATATATGTCTTAGAAAGTGTGAAATTCCTTCTCTGTGTAAAGTGCTGACACAACAGGATCGACTCCAGTGCGGGCAGACACACTCTTCGTTTCTATTTTTATCTTTACAATGTAACTCTTCATTGTAGGCTGACCTTCATACTCTTTTACGCACATGTCAGCGCACTTGCCATCATGGCAACTCTCTATGGTTGTTCAAGGTTAACATGGCTCTGTCATTTAATGTAAATATGAGGACTTAAGGCGTATCTATATTAGGCTGTGACAGTTTAGACTAAGTCGGTAATTATAGGCTTAATTTGGATGTTGGTGGGACTGCCTCTGACTGGCCATCGGTGGCGTCCTACCTACAACCAGGCCATCGATCCAACCGCCACATTACGATGTGGACAGTCAGACTGCAACGGTCTGGGGATAGAGACACCGCCTCCGACAGGATCAAGGATCCCATAGGGGCAGTAGTCGGACTCCTGTCCCTACCATGAAGGCGGTGCCTGTGCAGGCACCGCCGTAGGGATTAGGATGTCCCTTTCCGACTGCCTATTTATGGCTGTCCCATCGCCATAGAAAGGCAGCTGGAAAGAGACATTGGGGGCCACAAGCATGGGCCCCATCCCCAATGGGCCACTGCTAAGCCGCCTGGGGATCACCTGTAGTGCCCCCACACACATCCATGCACTGTGTGCCAGGCACCACATTTTGCCAGGTACATGATGCATGGATGTGCACTATGTGCCTTTAACTACTGCGGCTTGTGCTGCGGCCCTTTTCCTGGGCTGCGGTGCAAACCACAGTAGAAAAAGGCACTTTCCGACCGCCCGCACAGCAGTCCTATCATAATAGGGCAGGTGGGACTGCCGACGCTCGTCCAACCACAATCGTAATCAGGCCCTATGACTCAAACTCTGATTTGTCTTGAAAACAGATCGAATCCGTGGCCAAATCCATATAAAAGCTGTGATTTTCGACTGCTGAATAGGATTAGCCTTCGTCTGGGAAAATATCACCAGGGTTCATGCTGATTACTGATTCCTGATTCAGACATGTTTCTCAATCAGAGAGCTACATCGGGAGAGCCAGCTGCAGGAGCTGGGGGCAGCTCAAGCACGAGCCTGTTCTTCAACAGCAGAAATCTGATAACAAACAGACAGACTTGCTGTTTAAAAAGGTATGCTAATAATAATAATAATCCACATTTGTAATAAATAATAATATGAATCCACATTTGTAAAGCGCGAACAATCACCCATAAGGGTCTCTAGGCACTGGGGGCCGTCGGGAAGATTAAGCAAGCTATTGCCCAGAGTCACATGGTGCTGGGCTATTCTGCCGCCGGCGATCGAACCGTGACCCCCAGATTCCGAAGTCAGTCACCCTGGCCGTGGCGCCACACCTCTTCCCTATGCGATCCATTCCAAATGCTCGACAGGCAGGTATGCTATCTAATGTCTTAGCCTAATAAATAGGTGTAGATTTTAGGAATAGCATTAAGGCCTAGGATGCTTTCTACTGTTATCAATAATAGTAATGATTTTAACTGCAATCTTATTTTCACTCTGTTTTGTTACCATTCATTTAATTGGAACAAAATCGAGGCTTATAAAATAAACTTTTAGATCTACAAGTCTCCATTTCTTGGTGCAATGTTTTGGGTGTGTAGTCTGCAAGATGCATGCATTGTTTTGATTACTACTGTGTCCCTGAACTTGTTTAACAGGACTGCTGATGACTAACCTGAAAACACTGCCTGTGCAAAGAAGAGTTTAGTGGGCTCTTGTTAGGACTGCGGGCCATTGGGCATCCCTAGCTCAGTGTGTGCACTGAACTGAGTCCAAGAACCCTGAGTTTGAGATCTCACCCCTCTAGTTTGAGGACATGTCCAGAATCCGTATATGTGTGCAAGCAGAAGACCCGTGAAGCAAGTTACAGTAGTGAACCTGTGCCAGAGGACTTTCGTCAACAACAGTGTCATTCAGAAATAAACAAATGCACCTCTTGCTTGAGTATATGCAGCAGGGCCATAAACAAGGCATGAACATGATGTAACATCGACTACGAACAAGATGGCTTTGAGACCAGAAGGAGGACCAGGAAGCTGAATCCAGGCAAACACACTTTAACAGGTTTTAGGAAAAGTTTTTCAATTGCAATAGTATCATATTAGCAAATTATTGTGAAATCAAGCATAAATTAATATTCTTACCGACTGTTAATAATGCAGATTCTTGATCAATGTACAAAAGCTCCCTCTTATTTCAATTGCTCCTTGTTAGATCTGGCATCTTGGTGCGGTTTCCCCTCTAACTTTTTGCATCCAACCATACTGTTTGCGGACCCTATTTTTGCTGGCTTTAGGATTTTGCACACTTTACCACTTCTAACCAGTGCTAAATTGTTTGAACTTTCACCTTAAAACATGGTAGAATTGGCTTGCACCCAATTGGCATACTTAATTTGCATGTAAGTCCCTGTTAAAGTGGCACTACCTGTGCACAGGCCATGTAAATTAAATGCAACAAGTGCGTCTGCAACACTGATTGCGCCACTCACTCAAGTAGCACTTTAATCATGTCTGAGGCATGCCATTGCAGCCTATGTGTGTAGTTTCAACCTGTACAATTGTAGAGATGGGATGCACACCTTCTCATGTACCGTTTCTCGAATTAATCTAAACATAATTCCAATAATGCGTGCTGACTGGAGTGGTGCCAAGCCCAAAAAGCACCAAACTGTATTATCTACATTTAGAAGTGGGGCGACGTCTCGCCCCAACCAATCGCACAGCTCAAGTGATGCCACAATGGCAGTCATGTATACCAAATTTTATCAACTCAATATTCCTTTACTCCGTCATATTCAACAAGTTTCAACCTGCCATTTTGACCTGGCAAAAGAAACCTTTCCTTTGAATACATAAAGTCACCCCTATGGTAGGCCCTGGACAGACCAAAGAGGAGGGTGTAATGTATTTAAAAAATAGAACATGTATTTTTAAGGTTTACATGTTTCCCGATAGTGAAAACTCTTAACAGCTTCCATGCAGTGCACAGTTCCCCGCTGGGCGTGCAAATTCTACGCATGCGCAAATCGGGCGGCCCCTGTCCGTCCGACGCACACATCCACCGTGACGTCAGACGACCGGGGGAGGTCCAACGCTTGGAAGAGGTTAAATTCATTTGTCAATACTGCAAGGCCTACCGTTCCCATAGGGTAACATTGCAGTTAACTTATCACATTTAGTAATCTGCAACTTCCAAATGGGAACAGGTAACGCATTACTGTTAGGTGTCTTTGGAATCGTAATGAAAAATTCCAAATTATGAAGAAGTCAGATTTCAAATTACAATTTTGAAAATACAGCCTATAGAAAGTTGGCATGTTCCAGCCTTAGCCATTTGGTGCCAGCAGTCTGTCTCGGTGTCACATGACTGGGAATAGTTCACAGTTGGGCTTTGAGAATTCCTACTAGACATCAACGCACAATAGGGTGGTTAGGTCTGCCTGGTTGGGCCATCACTGACAGGAAGGGAGGGTAGAGCTGAGAACAGCCCAGCTTACACTTGAATAGACTGTGTCCTACTGCCACACAAAGGGCTGCATACCCCCTCTAGTTACTCTGGAGCCAGGGCAAGGAAGGCATTGGATTGGAATATATTGGACCTCAGCTACCAACTATTTAGTACACTTCTGTACCGGTGGATACTCTTCCAGTAAGAAGGACTGCTGTGCTGCTGAAAGGACTGCCACTCTGCTCTGAAGTACTGCTGTTCTGCTACCAGCTGCCTTATGCCCGGGTGAGAAAGACTGGACCTGCATCTGTTGAACCCATCTGTTGAATCTCTTTGGCAGGCCTCCTGACTTGAGCTTCAGGTATATAAGGCTCCAACAACCTGACCCCAGCCCTGGACTGTGCTATCGGTGAGTCTACCCTGCCAAGTGGTGCCACACCAGTTCTGGTCCCTTGGAAGTAGGCCTAGGTTGGGATGCCAGCCTCTGTTGATCCAGCAGGAATGATGCATCTTCTCTGCTGCCCTGCGCAACCCCAAGCAGGATTGCTGTATTGTCACTACTGCATAGATCTTCCCAGCCACAAAGACCCACATCACATCACAGTCCGTCGCCTCATCAGAACCGCTGCTACGCAATGCATCCTTGGTGCAGGCCTTCACATTCCTCGTTGCTGGCAGCTTCAATAACAATGCCAGACTCTGCATCGCAGACATGCAGCTCTTGGGAACAGATGCATTGCCCCGACTGTGCTGTGCATCCTTTGCCCTGGACTTCGCATCGCAAGCTCTTGTTGACATGATCTTCGATGACGAGGCAGGACATCACATTGTAGCCTCACTGCATCTCAGAATCAGCACAATGTCTCAGGTGTGGAACCTTGCAATGCTTGGCAAATCAGGATTTAAGGTACTTTGTTCAGAGCACCTAACTGGATCCTTGCAACTCGCTTGCTCTCCATCGCGGTCAGCCTGAACTTGTGACTTTGTCCCTGTTCGGCACAAATAGATGTCCACAGTTGGTTCTTTGTGCTTTTTGAAGCAGTTTTCACTAAACTCATTTCACTTGCATAGCTCTGGTTCTACTATTTAGGTTTTTGTCATTTTGGTCTTGTTTTATTTATGAAAAAATGCTATATTTTTTAAATCTGGTGTGGGATCCTTTTTTGTGTTGTTTTCATTTTATTACTGTTTGAAGTGGTGCACAAATACTTTAAACTTTGCCTCTAAGTTAAGCCTGACTGCTCTATGCCAAGAGATGCCAAAGGGCTGAGTACAGGTTACTATAGAGTTGACTTGCGCCTCACCCGGCAATGATTGTGGGTGCTGCTTGACCATGTTTCACAGCCCAGTCAACCGACAGCACCATTTCTTATACTCCTGCTATCGCTTGTCATCTTTTAGTGGCAAATATTTAATACATTTTTAGTATTTTTGAATTTTACTCTCATTTGTTTTGGAATACTTTTTCATTGTACATTTGTTTATGGCAATCTGAAGTATTTGTTACATGATCAATCCATGATCTCAGCTAATTTTCTGCAAGAACAGCCAAGAGATATCTTGCAGAGTGTAGGTTGTACATCACTGCATCATTTATGCTGGGCCATGAAAGCAGCTGGGAGTATGCACACTTTTTTACAATTGAGCATGCATAGGGATCCAGTGCACTTTGCTGATAGTGGGCAAATACTAATGCTGGGATCTCTGAGTGGCTAGCAGGGGTATGCGAGATGGTAGCTCTGGAGCAATTAAATTGATAGCAACAGAGGGTATGTTAAGGGAAAATGTTATGCTCCTCCGATACAAAGGTGCCCTTTCAGTGACACCAGCAAATCAAGGTCTAGACACAGGCTCCCTTGCATGTAAGTCATTGAGCTGGTGGCAACAGGTAGAGACCCAGATGCATTGGAGCCCCATTGGGTTCCAAAGTTGTAGAGAAGTGTCGATAAGTTGCTAGGGGAGATCAATTTTGATGATGTTACAATAGCCCTGGCATAGCATGACAAGGTATTGCGTTTTCTCAAACCAGTAATTGGTTTGTAGAAGTAGGCATACAGAGATATGTAGGTTGCCACATTTGACCCCTGTATTAATTTGAGGGACAAATAAAAGTTTGCAATTGAAAAGTATCCCCTCATTCATGGCTTTATGTGTGATTGAAGGAGGGCTTAAGAGTAAAGGCAATTCTGCTCCATTTGCCTCAGTTGTGATTGTGTAGACTTAAAAGACCCAATGGAATGATGAACTAATGAAGCACAACTGTTTCAATACACCAATGTGTAGAGGAGTCCTCTCTTTTAAGGATGGTTTCCCTCTCCCACCACGGCGTGACATGCTTTATCATAAAGTTCCTCCTCATACTGGTAACAATTGTCACCAGCATGGGCAACAGCCCTGTGAAACAGTCCTTGAAAGAGAGGACGTCTCTACAGATTGGTATACTTCAACTTTTTAAGCTTCATTGGCTCATCTGTCTATGTGGTCCTCTTGGTTTAAGTATATGACGTGGAGATGCACCCTTGTGGATGTTATTCCCCACTATTATCCCTAGTGTGAAAACATTTGTTGTAGACTTGCCATCAAATGTTCTATACAGAACATATGTCTGGTGTGCCACTTAACCTTGTTGGTGTTAAAAATGGGCACCATTTTTGGAATGTCTATGTTTTTTGTCTAAATCTTAAGATAGTAGCAGAATGTTACAGCAATGTAATATTTTACATTGATTACAAATACATTTTCTTTTTACCACCTCAGTCCTGTACACATTCATTTGATGATGCCTAATGAAGCAGGTTCAAGTAAACCTTAATAAATATTCCTAAAAATATGCCTACTGAAGTGCCATTCTCCCAAGAGACCAGGAGGACTCTTCAAGGTGAAAATTAGCCACAATGTGAGGGGTATTTTTTTTGCTTAGGGTTCAATTTGAGGTACTGCTTTCAAAGTTAGTGTGTGATACTTCCCCCTGGCCTCGACCAACCGCTTGAACTCTATTTGAGGTAGCAGAAATATGAAACGTTCCACCCCTCAAACTGATTTGCAATTACATATATTAGTGGTTTGTAACCAATACTGAGGTTGCAAACTATTCATAGGATACTAACAACTCAAATGCTGAGGTATCTAGTTGCACAGTGGGAACTGGCTGTAAGGGGCAGCTCCCACTTAAGATTCACTTCTGCGGCATTGAGGAGGAGTAAATAGCTGTGCTTTTCTGATGTTCCCCCACAAATTGCAAGTGGTGCAATGTTGGCATTTTGTACATGTGAATGCAGGGACAAGGATCTGCTGGTCCTCGCAAACCTCCACCACTGCAGTCACATTGTTGAGAGCCCTTTGACGAATTCTCCCCCTTCTACCCAGTGAAGCTAGACCCTTGGTGGTTAGAAGCATAATTCTGGGCAGAATGGACTACTGCAACTCCCTGTATTTGGGCGCCCCTCGATACATCCTGCAGGGGTTGCAAAGAGTCCAGTCTATGGCGGCCAAACTGGCTCTTGATAGACAGCGCTGCTTGTCTGCCACTCTGGCTCTTAGGGACCTCCACTGGCTGTTCATCAGAGATAGAGTTAGTTTTAAGTCCCTATGCATGGTATATAGCGCTTTACATAATATAGGCCCGATGGCCCTGCGAGAGAGATTCTCCTGGTATGTGCCCAGAAGACCTCTGCGATCTGCCAGTCAAAGTCTGGTTTCCAGTGCTAGAGTTAAGATGGCCAGGATGGGAGGCAGGGCTTTCGGTACAGCAGCAGCATGTCTCTGGAATGAGCTACCTCAAACATCAGGCAAGCCGACTCCCTGATGGGCTTCAGGAAGAACCTTAAGACCTGGCTATTTGCCAGGACTAGGAAATAAGGTTCCTCATTAGAGCTCAGTGGGTTCCTGCTGTCCTAATTTTCATATTCATCAGGTCTCTAAGCGCCAGGATACCCGTTGGGTGACAGCTGCGCTATACAAGCACCCCATACAATACAATACAATACAAGTATTCACAATCTTGCCAAAGGCTTCCATTATAAATATGTATGGCAAATACATGTTTGGAAAATTGTTCAAAATACATTTTCTGATCACAGTAAGATTTCATTATTATAAAAAAAATTAACGATGATACATTTCATGAACTACAAACAGACCCTCTTGTTGAATACTGATAAAATCCTCACCAGGGCACTCATTACTAGTGTCCCTCGATTTCTGTGGGGGGCCAATAATAGTATCTTCACTGGCTAGAATATCCAGCTACTAAAATCCTGATTGTGTCTGGCAGGGGATGGTGGACACAAGCGAAGCCCGGCACCTGCCTAACTCTTTCAACTTCTCCTGACACTCCACACCACATGCCTCCCGTCCCTGTACTGAATAGCCCCTCCCGCCTCTATTTGCCACCTCAGCAGGTGGTAAACCAGAACATTGATCCAGATAGAATAGAGTATTGCATACATACATTGACTTGGAAAAAGCAGGTCTGCAAGATTATCTCCTCAATCTGTGGTGATTAACTCATAATTGCAAGGTACTGGCAGGTGGTTCCACAGTTGTACCAGTATTTACAAATAAATGGTATGCACCCTGCTACTGGCAGGGTGCATACTGGCAGTAGTTGGCCTAAAAATGAACGAGCACAACTCTAAGAAGTCCCCCACCGGCGCGGCCGAATGCCTTGGTTACCGAGTTACGAGGCAGTGTCAAATTGATTGCACGGTAGGCATCTTTTTTTCCAACACCTTATGATTCCTGTCTCTGTATCTCAATTTTTCTGGTTCCTTTTTTATTCCAGCCGTATCCCCTGGTCCCTGCTTTCCAGTCTTTCTCTCCCCCTCTTCTTCTCTTTTCTAACTTTCTCTCTTTTCCTCGGTCAAAGTCTGATGATAAAAATATAAGTCTTGTTACCCAATAATGAGTGCTAGTGGCCACAGCTTACAATCGCCGGCACACAATAAAGCACTGGTTTTGGGGAGTAAAAGAGATTTGTGTTTTTTGTGGCGCACTATAGCACAATAAGCATGACCTTTGGCATGACATTACTTCAAAGGGCTACTGGCATGAAGGAAACAGAGAGCACAGTGCACATCTTTGATGTAGGATGAGACCATGGCGAGAATCCCCTTTTTAGGTCGAGCCTACAGCAGCGCATGCGCTGTTGCTCGACTTTTACTAAGGGGCTTTTCAAAGTGCTACCCACAAGCTTTTCTTGGCCTGAAGCTTGCGTGCATGTGCGCGTGCACAGTCGCAGCCACCATCTGCCTTTCTTATCTCTTCCTCCTCACTGGCCATTACTTTCACTTTCGCTGCAATGGCTCTCCTCCAAGAATATTCAGGAGAATATTCTGAGTTCTAGCTACCAAAAACTCAAATTCCAAGCAATGACGGAGTGTACTGCAGCAAATACATCAAATATTGGGAGGCCTAATGCAAGGTAATGTTTTTGTACAAAAGGCACATATATTTTGTCCTTCGAAACTCTCTTACAATACATGTAAAACTTTCGAGATGGCCTCAAACTCCTGAAATGACTTCAGAGGTTAAAGATGCTTTTCTTGAAAGTTCTGTGCTCAGTTTGGAAAGGTGGCCCAAGAATCCACAGGTGTTAACTCATTTTTAATACAGAAATAAGCACTGTACTTTCAACTAAGTGCATGCCAACTGTGGAGCCCGCTGGAACCGACTTCATTAGCAGCCCTCTGTGTGATTCCCACATCTGGCCTAACGTAGAGATGTGGCTTCACTGCTATTGCAAAAACTGCATGGACAGTGTGCGTTTTATACACCACGGGAATAAGTCCATTAGAAGACGGACCACTGCTGGGATCCTGTGAAATCGACAAGTGCATAAAATTGCAACTTGGTGAACTTTTCTTTAACCTAAAAAGCTTTGTTTAAGCGGGTATTTCTCGTGGCGGGAAACTGTGAGTGGTTTCTACGTGTAGGCAGTATGGAAGAGCCCACGCCAACTGGCCCTCTCCTGCCCACTCCACCTGACCCTCTCCTGCCCACTCCACCGGACCACTCACCTCGTCCTCTTTCACATTCCCCATGAAATTCATGGACCTCAGTGCGTAATATTAAAATATAAATAAGTGCAGGTACCCAAATGCTTTTTAGGAGGCCACCACCCACTTCAACACTGGTGCTATATCACTCATGGCATGGATACTGCCCTAAGTTTGGTTGGAGCAAGCAAATTAAGAGAGCCTGCCTTCCACCAAGGGTCAATGTGATACCTGCGCTACCCATCTTTCGAAGTCACATGTCTGATAGATAACTCACTCCAGAGGCCTTTCAGAGACCTTACTTAGATCTGAATTCACCAAACTGACTGAACTATGACTATCACTCTAGAGTCCTGCTAGTCAGACTAACTCCTGCCTGAAATCTGACTGACTACCTCTTGTCCAGCTCTATCAGTCCTTCACTCACTGGCGTGAACAGGGCACTTTTTTATCCCCCTTTCCCTTTAGGGTGTGACTGTAAATGTTATCAGATTCTTTACAGAACCAGGAGCCTCATCTGCCTCTCATTCAATCCCCCAAACCACCATCACAACAAGCTCTGCACTTCAGCAGGGAGGCCAAGCAATGGATGCTCATGCATGGCCTCTGAGCTCCCAGGCTGGGCAGCTCGGTAGTCCATCCGTCAGAATCCTGCAGGTCCTTCTGGCTCTTGTTCTACAAACCCAGCACCTTTTACAGCAGCAGAATCCAGATTTGCACTAAGTTGGATAGTGCGCCAATCACATGTTGTATGCTGTACATGGAAACATACTCGCCTGTCCAAGCTCCGCACGAGTCTGGCGTCATTTATGTACAAAGCAATCTGTGGCATGATAGCATACAGATACAGTTACTATATCACAGCAACACGGATGGCGCCTAACTCCGCCTTAGCCATGCCTTCGCGGCATAGCCAATAGGTCTCCCTTTTGGGACCTTATAAGTATTTAGTTATGCAGCACAATATCCTTGGTGCAACAACATCAACTGTTGCATGGCTAAATACTTATAAGGTCCCGAAGGCGAGACCTATTGGCTATGCCAATGCTTGTTGTTCTTTGCTTTCTCTAAAGTGTGTGAAGCTGGGGGGAGCGCTGGTTTAGATGGGAAACCAGGCTAAATGAAACCCCTGAGCGGTCTGCATCCCAAAGCTCATAACAGTAGTATCTCAGTGCCCCCGGAAGGCAGTACAACAGAAGAAATAAAAGAAACAAGGCTCACCGATGCCATAGCAAGTATATGTTCGGAAGAGCAGGTCTTAATTAAGGTAGAAGGAACACCCCCAAGGACAAATCCCTGCTTATTCCAGCCAAAATATACACGTTCTTATTTTTGAGAGATCCTGGAACAGCAATATTTTCTAAGAGTGCCAGAATAGAAGGGCTGCAATCCCCCATTTTACCACTTGCTTCACATAGCTTAGACCAAAAACTGCTGGTAGTGAAGGAAACTTCAATACAAACTCATCCTAAAGATTCACTTCAATCAAACGCTCAAATTCAAACTACGGACCAACCTGGAGTTAGCCAAGAAATTGAAGACACAATGACTTCACGAACAAACAAGGCAAACAATGCATATAACTGTGAACAATTAGGCCTTTTGCTTTCCCAACAAAATCACCAAGAGGTTAGTACTTACAACAAATCTAGCCCACCACAACATAGCTCTGACGGAAGCTTACTTACAGCTCAAACTGGTACTCCAATTCTGCAACAACCCAGGTCAACAACTGGGGGGATACAGAAGCCATCTTCTACACCTGACTGGCAATTGGGCATAAGACACTGCTCAGAAAATCAGAAAGTTCAACTCCCTAGTCATACTGCTGTGAATACTGCGGGCCGAAGATCTAGCCTTATCGTTCAACAAACGAAGCTAGACAGGGCATCAGTTTTAAAGCTTGTCATCAAAGAGAAAGGATCACTTGTGCCTGTTATCCGGGGTTTAAATGGTTTTTCAACTGTTCCTTAAAAAACCCTCATTCACGTTTTAGATGGTTCATGTGGCGGTATATCTTGATTCTCCGCCTAAATAACGTGACAGCATCATCATTGGGTTTAGAACCACTGGATATTTGCAGTAGTGATCAGAGATAAAAAATTGTATAAAGTGCTCGTGCGTAGTGAATCCGTGTGATTAAAAGGGGATATTCCCTCATGCTACCTAGACTAAAATTTTATTGTTGTCTGGTGCACGGGAAAAGAATAAAATGGGAGGAAGTTGTACAGAGAGGGTGGTTAGTGTGTCCACTGTACAATCAGTCCAAAGGGTGGGTCGACATGTTTCAGCTCCTCATGTGCCCCGTAGGGTCAGGTGAGCTTTCTTCAGGACCTAAGGGTGTTATGTTAGATAGGGGTATTTCCCACTATCCAGGTGAGGAGTTCAGATATAAGTTCACTAAACTCCTAGTGGAAGGTTATTACCTGTGATGAGAAGAAGGGCAAATAACACATAATTCTTTCAAATACCCAAGATGAGAAAAGTGAAGCAACATGGCAATTCTTTAGATACAGTAAATGCAAGTGGTGTTCGAACATATCGCTCAACACACATGAAGAACAAAAGCAAGTATAAATGGCAGATCTTTGTAATGATATCTGTATGCATATTTGTATTCAGAGAGTGACTGGTGATTCCTAGGATATCATTAAAGAAATGTAGTTATTCCTATATAGTAACGTTACACAGTAATTATAAAATGCACACAAGTAGTTATGGCAAGATTTGAACTGATTCGAGGTAACCGGTTGTAACTACAGTAGATCGCTATGATGGGCTAATCATTTGTCGTTATATTGTTAGCACAAGAAAACAGCAAGTAATGCTCGGTGTACTCTTCAAACTGGTTGGTGGGAAATTATTGGCCATATATCAGGGGGACCGTTACCAACAATGTCAGAGTGCTAAACTTATAGTGCGGTATTGCGTTGCAGCACGGGTTAACGGTGCAGTGTGTTGTGATGCGCGTGTACAGGCTGTTCGCCACTCCCGTTCAGTCTGTGTCAAGCGTCAGGAGCAAATAGGGGCGATACGAGAGTAGCGTTGTTGGTACCAGTTGGGCATATTTACGCTTCCAATTGTTAATCAAAATTAAAATAAGGAAGGCAAAAAAAACAGGCAAAAACACCCCCAGAGTGGCATAATGCGTAAACTTTCATTGATACCTTCAGGGCACTCCGTTTGGGGCTTCAGAGGAAGAGTTGCAGCGCAGTTGAGCTGTGTACAGGGAGAAAAGGAAATACGGAAGGTGTGGGGGGGGGTTTAGGGCAGGGACGGTAACAAACATCAATATTCAAAGATTCAAAACATTTGGTTTCGGTCTAGTCACGGCGTCTTCCTACCGGGATTTCCGCTCTGCACGACTTGTGCTGACGCTGTCTTCCTGTTTTTCAAAGTCAGCCCGGTTCAGATAGTCTTTTGAAATAACGGTGCAGAGTGAAGAAAGACTACTGATTGGGGCGATATTTGTGAAGCCTCCACGATTATTTCACACGTAATCTGTAGTCTAGAGAATTGTTATGTTCTAAATTAAGAGAAGTATATGAAAAGTATATATTAAAGGAATTTAGGAACTCCAGGTGTCTCGTGTATTTTCATATTCACTCGTAAATCTAGATTAGGTCTGTTTGTGATTCCACAAGTGTTTTAAGATATACTGTGGAGCTTGGTAAAAACTCCAGGTTAGTTGTAGAGTGTATATCTACAAAGCTGTGACAGTTAGGAGTCTGTAGTGCCTACGACCAATTAAGGTCTCGTAGGTAGCAGATTGTAAGGTGTCAAAGATGTTGTTCGTACAGAGTTGTATTAGTGATGCATTCATGATACACTTAACCAGGGGATGTCGTCATTCAAACCTGTTATGTTTGTTTTTGTTTTGAATCACCAGTCACTCTCTGAATACAAATATGCATACAGATATCATTACAAAGATCTGCCATTTATACTTGCTTTCGTTCTTCATGTGTGTTTAGCGGTATGTTCGAACACCACTTGCATTTACTGTATCTAAAGAATTGCCATGTTGCTTCACTTTTCTCATCTTGGGTATTTGAAAGAATTATGTGTTATTTGCCCTTCTTCTCATCACACTAGGAGCTTAGTGAACTTATATCTGAACTCCTCACCTGTATAGTGGGAAATACCCCTATCTAATATAACACCCTTAGGTCCTGAAGAAAGCTCACCTGACCCTACGGGGCACATGAGGAGCTGAAACATGTCGACCCACCCTTTGGACTGATTGTACAGTGGACACACTAACTGCCCTCTCTGTACAACTTCCTCCCATTTTATTATTTTCCCGTGCACCAGACAACAATAAAATTTTAGTCTAGGTAGCATGAGGGAATATCCCCTGTTAATCACACGGATTCACTACGCACGAGCACTTTATCCAATTTTTTATCTCTGATCACTACTGCAAATATCCAATGGTTCCCTCCGGGTGGAGGTAGCACAACACTAAACCCAATGATGATGCTGTCATGTTATTTAGGCGGAGAATCAAGATATACCGCCACATGAACCATCTAAAACGTGAATGAGGGTTTTTTAAGGAACAGTTGAAAAACCATTTAAACACTGGATAACAGGTACAAGTGATCCTTTCTCTTTGATGACAAACTACTAACTGGAAGGTGAATGGATCCCGTATCCTTCTAACTCCCGTACAACTGATTGGTTACATCAGTTTTAAAGCCGCATCAATACTCACCATCAGTTTCAGGCAAACTGGATGATTTAACGTTAACCCCTTCCATGCTCATGACGGAACGGTTCCGTCATGAGCATCGGTTGAGCTGTGCTCATGACGGAACCGTTCCGTCATGGCCCCGCCCGCGCTCGAACCCTTCAGCACCGCGGGGGAATCCGCGCAGCGCTGAAGGGGTTAAGGACACCATCACAACCAAATCACCACCCTCCACAGACTACATCACCTACCTTATCACCTTCCAGTTTGGACGACATACTCCCCCTTGTAGACTTACCCACCTTCTACAAATCAAAGGGATCCACGCAATTAGTGCAAGGACAACAGCCACAAATCAACGTCCAGTCTGATAGCAACTGCGACATTTCCTTCCTAGCCTCCCAAAAGTGGGAAGACCTAGTCGCTTCCTATACACATGAGCCTAGCTGCCATCCAAAAGACCCGCAACCAGTAAGAAGCAGCATAGGCCATACCAATAAAACCTTAATTTGGGAATCACTCTTAAGTACCATGCAATACTCGACTGCGGCCTTGCAATACCAATCCCACAAAATGGACCTTCAGCTAACAGTACTGCAGTCTCTTGCCGATTTCACTTCAGGGACTGATAAAAAGCTGGGTGAGCTGAATGGACTAATAAAGAGAGGCCAGGCAGCGGCCCTGAATATCCAGCCTGTGCAACAAGAATGCTTATGTGCCCCGATTGTGGACAAATTACAAACACTACCCACGATATTGACCGACATATTGTCGACTCTGAAACCAATAACAGCATCACAGAAAACAGAAAATAAAGGAACTTCAAGGGACGAAGCGCTATCACCGAGCGCACAGACATTAGCACCAACATCATTAAATAGTTACTCTTTATTAGAAGGTAGCAGTCCCCTCCGAAGATCAAACAAAACAGACTCTCACGGCAGCAAAAACATAACAACAAGAATAGGACGCAAGCAAAAAAGGAAAGGCAGAAACAAGAAACCCATAGCCCTGGCTCATTATCCTACCGATTCCATTTCGGCAGGTTCCCCCAAAATAGAACTAGAAAATGATAAAATATCACATGAAGAAGAGCTAGGTTTGGTAAACAGCACGAAGATGCCGATTACAAGCCCCAAAACATCAAAGCAACAGCAAAACATGACAAGCTGCCACCAAAATCCAGCAACAAGCAAGCAGATAAGAGCCTCCAGACAGGGCCTCCACCTGAAATGACACAGCCTCCAATTGCCTCCATTAAGGAGAAGCATCAAACGAGTATACACACAGGGCAGGATCCATCAACAGCCTCACCTGGTAGAAAGGTGCAATTCAAAGGAACACATCAAACAATAATATCACTCGGCCGTGCCCCTTGGGAGGATCAAATTAGGCCCCAACAAACTCTGTGTCACAGCCACGACAATGACATCATAGTGCATGCCACATATAACGTTTTATCCAATCACACAGAACACTTAAATTTAGAAACTTCTGCTCACAGGGTGACTTTTAATAACAGCCCAGAGATACAAGATCAGCCCATAGTAACGGCCGAAGGGTCAAGTATCATAGTATTCCATCCACAATACAAATCTAGAGGTCGTATGGACACACTGAACAGAGGGAATATTCTACGGCTTCTACACTCCATTACACCTCTAGCAAACATTGAGGTGCCAATTCCGATCCGGTAAAAAAATTCCCCGTCCGACTCGTATCCGGATTTTTTTCCGTCCGAATCGTCAAAGTAGCGTACAAACTGCCAAGTACGATTCGAACGGAAAAAAGTCCATACGAATCGCATTGGGAAGATTTCCCCACACGTCCTCGGGTCGGGAAAAGTCACCGACACGTCCCCGGGCGAGAAACCCACCGTGCGGAAAAATAAAGTCCGACTGCGCAAGTACGATCCCTCCCGTCCTCCCCATTTCACAACCGTACGCAAAAAACACCGTCCGAACCGAACTCCCATAGCAACCATGGAGACATGTGCCCGCATACGCGCCGAACACCCCACCACCCCCCGCCCGCGTATGTACGCCCCGAACCCCCACCCGTGTATGTACGCACCAAACACCCACCCGTGTATGTACGCCCCCGAACCCCCCCCAGCCGTGTATGTACGCACCGAACCACCAGCCGTGTATGTACGCCCCCGAACCCCCCCCAGCCGTGTATGTACGCACCGAACCACCAGCCGTGTATGTACGCACCAAACCCCCCCCCCAGCCCTGTATGTACGCACCGAACCACCAGCCGTGTATGTACGCCCCCGACCCCCCCCCAGCCGTGTATGTACGGACCGAACCACCAGCCGTGTATGTACGCACCAAACACCCACCCGTGTATGTACGCCCCCGAACCCCCCCCAGCCGTGTATGTACGCACCGAACCACCAGCCGTGTATGTACGCACCAAACACCCACCCGTGTATGTACGCCCCCGAACCCCCCCCCAGCCGTGTATGTACGCACCGAACCACCAGCCGTGTATGTACGCCCCCGAACCCCCCCCCAGCCGTGTATGTACGCACCGAACCACCAGCCGTGTATGTACGCACCAAACCCCCACCCCAGCCGTGTATGTACGCACCGAACCACCAGCCGTGTATGTACGCACCAAACACCCACCCGTGTATGTACGCCCCCGAATCCCCCCCCCAGCCGTGTATGTACGCACCGAACCACCAGCCGTGTATGTACGCACCAAACACCCACCCGTGTATGTACGCCCCCGAACCCCCCCCAGCCGTGTATGTACGCACCGAACCACCAGCCGTGTATGTACGCCCCCGAACCCCCCCCAGCCGTGTATGTACGCACCGAACCACCAGCCGTGTATGTACGCACCAAACCCCCACCCCAGCCGTGTATGTACGCACCGAACCACCAGCCGTGTATGTACGCACCAAACACCCACCCATGTATGTACGCCCCCGAACCCCCCCCCCAGCCGTGTATGTACGCACCGAACCACCAGCCGTGTATGTACGCCCCCGAACCCCCCCCCAGCCGTGTATGTACGCACCGAACCACCAGCCGTGTATGTACGCACCAAACACCCACCCGTGTATGTACGCCCCCGAACCCCCCCCCAGCCGTGTATGTACGCACCGAACCACCAGCCGTGTATGTACGCCCCCGAACCCCCCCCAGCCGTGTATGTACGCACCGAACCACCAGCCGTGTATGTACGCACCAAACCCCCACCCCAGCCGTGTATGTACGCACCGAACCACCAGCCGTGTATGTACGCACCAAACACCCACCCGTGTATGTACGCCCCCGAACCCCCCCCCAGCCGTGTATGTACGCACCGAACCACCAGCCGTGTATGTACGCACCAAACACCCACCCGTGTATGTACGCCCCCGAACCCCCCCCCAGCCGTGTATGTACGCACCGAACCACCAGCCGTGTATGTACGCCCCCGAACCCCCCCCAGCCGTGTATGTACGCACCGAACCACCAGCCGTGTATGTACGCACCAAACCCCCACCCCAGCCGTGTATGTACGCACCGAACCACCAGCCGTGTATGTACGCACCAAACACCCACCCGTGTATGTACGCCCCCGAACCCCCCCCCAGCCGTGTATGTACGCACCGAACCACCAGCCGTGTATGTACGCACCAAACACCCACCCGTGTATGTACGCCCCCGAACCCCCCCCCAGCCGTGTATGTACGCACCGAACCACCAGCCGTGTATGTACGCCCCCGAACCCC
Organism: Triturus cristatus; assembly: GCF_964204655.1. NCBI lineage: Eukaryota > Metazoa > Chordata > Amphibia > Caudata > Salamandridae > Triturus > Triturus cristatus. The sequence goes on from NC_140582.1 coordinate 244,500,615, forward strand.
CCCCAGCCGTGTATGTACGCACCGAACCACCAGCCGTGTATGTACGCACCAAACCCCCACCCCAGCCGTGTATGTACGCACCTAACCACCACCCCACCAGGGAATGTACGGACCGCACCCCCACCAGTGCATGTACGGACCGTACTGACGCCAAAAAAACACGTACTGAACCCGGACAAACCATATTTACACAAGGAGAGTCAAGTAGAGTTTCCCCACACCACCAAACAGGCCCAACAACCCCACAAACATCACATACACTCACCTGCAACTGCCAAACTGCCAAACAGAGGCCCAAAACTCAATCACTCCTCATAACACACCCACACAAATTTCAAACACAGCCACACCCACAAATGGACCAATAAAAATGGACCACACACACAAACCATGAGCCTTTGCAACAGACCCACTGCTGCCAGAGCCCACAGACGACCCACACCACCATACTTGAACCTCACACTTGCATACCTTCACACAACCACCTACACAAACACCCCCTCATCACATTCACACACACACCTCCACTACCACACCCACACACCCACAGCCATCCACACCCACACCCCCACAACCACACCCCACGCCATGTCCACCACCAAGAATCCAAAGTTCACAAAGGAGGAGCTGGAGATCCTTGTCGACGAAATCCTCAGAGTCGAGCCACAGCTCTTTGGGACATTGGTCAGACAGACCAGCATATCCGAAAAAACCGCCATGTGGCAGAGGATCGTCGATTCTGTGAATGCTGTTGGGACAACCAGAAGGACCAGGCACGAGTGCCAATCCAGGTGGTACGATCTGCGGAGGACGGTCAAGAGGAAGATGACTGACAATCACAACCAGGGGAACATCACTGGAGGAGGGCCGCCCCCCAGACCGGTACAATACCATCCCTGGGAGGAGAAGGTGATGTCCACGCTGGCGGTGGAGGGACTACACGGACTGCCAGGACTCCCAGACCCTGGTGAGTACACAAACAACTCACCTCACATGGGGGGGATGCCATACACAATCAATCATGCATGCCACCCCCCCCAAGCCACCACCGGACACAACAACACTCCACAAACACACACATGCCACTGGCACCTCCATGCCCCATGCATCAATCAGGGCCATGCCAAGTCACAGGCCACACAAAACACCAACACAACACAGGATGTGGTCGATGCTGGGAGTGGGGGCAGCAAAACTAACATTGAGCAACTCACAAGCACACAACAATGCCCTCAGCCCATATGGCCCAGGGCACAGCCATACAAACTGTGTGTACCCACACAGTACTGTCTTGCCTGCAAATGATGGCTGCCATGCAGGATGCCATGGGTCTGAAGGCACAATTTGCACATAACAGCAGACAATGAAGATGCATCGCTCTGATAGAGTCTCAGCACACACCGCCACAGCAGCAGCCTACACTCAGACACACTGCCCAATGGGTGCCCGGAGAACAGGGACTAACTCACATGAACAAGCCAATGGCCATTCAAAGACCGGCTAACTGTGTGTGCCCAGGAAGCTGGCCTGAGGTGACAGAGAGTGACAAAGAGAGGGAGGGAGAGGGGGAATGAGAGGGAAGGAGACAGAGGGGGGACACAGGGAGACAGACAGAGGGAGGGAGTAGGGTGACAGAGGGAGACCGACAGAGGGAGGGAGGAGGGTGACAGAGGGAGGGAGGAAGGGAGACACAGGGAGACTAAATCACCCTTGGGTGGTGTGGCCATGTCCACTCGTCAGCCGGTGGACTGTGTGCATGCAGACCAGGTCTGGCAGTGCCTCAACCCCCCCTTCCGTAGATGAAGACCGGTCCATGTGTCAATCTGTGCACGAGTCCATCCGTGCTGCAGGCACAGACCTAACCACACACCCAGTATACCCACCCACCGTGTCGGTAAGAACCCTGTCACAAATGCTTCAGTCCCCTACCTGCAACATCAAATTGCCTTGCCAAAACACCATTTGGCCACGTACAGTGCAACACGTAAGGCGCCTCTGCATGGCTCGCTACGCCCGCACACCACACTGCTGACTGTGTACCCAAATAGATGCATCAACTAAGATTGTGTCTCACACATGCGTAAAGCCCTGACAGCTGTGGCCAAGGGACATAGCCATGCACAAGTGCACTGTGAGAGGAATGCAGGACAGATCCAACTACCCAGAGGAAGAGTGCCAAATCAGAAATGCATGCAACATGGATGCCACATGTGACACTGTTAACATTGTCTCTCTCACACACAGGTCAACGTCGACGAACACCCCCCAACACTGGGGGGGAAGTCACACAGGACCAGGCTCCGCGGGATGATGACCCCACCGCCAGCGATGACTCTCACCACTCCGTGGATGACCCAGACCAACCTGGCCCCTCTGGTGTCCAACCACCTGCAGCACCTGCGTCAGGTACAACTGTGCCAACCACCACCCCCATTCCTGCCACATCCCAGGAGACGTCCAGGAGCCCTGCCCGCACACGACCACCCAGCCAGTCTGCCCAGGAGGGACACGGTCCTCCGGGCACCCAGGAGGAGGCAGGCGGCAACGCAGATGCCATCCCTCAGGGGTCCCGGAGACCCGATGCACCCACAACGGCAGGCCAGGTGCACGTGGGCAGGGGTGGCGGGAGTGGAGGACGGCGGAGGCGCGAACCTGACCAGGCAGCTCAGGACCCGGTAGTGTCCCAGGTCAGCAACATCCTGGATACATACCGGCGTGACACCAGGGGCATGGACCAGATTGCGTCCACCCTCAATGACATCAAGGGGACCCTCCAGGAGATGAAGACCCTGCAGTCCCAGCAACATGCCTGTCAACTGCAACACCAAGGAAGGATGGAGGATAGACAGGCTGAGCTCGTGGCGGTGCAAACCCAAATGACCGGTGTACTCCGTCGGATTGCCGACAACATGGGCAACCCTCCCTGTGGCACCAGGCGAAGGCCATTACCAGACACAGGGAGGGATCAGGAGGAGGAGGATTCATCCGACGGAGCGTCACAGACATCGTCACGGACTGCTTCCGAGGGTCCCCGCAGGAAGGTGGGTCGTCCACGAAAAAGACTGTGAGAGTCAGCAGAACATCACCATCTCCCAGGTCACCTGGCCTGGCACCTGGCCCTCTGGCCCAATAGCAGCACATGACATTCTCTGCCACATGGACTTGCTGGTCACTGTCTGACCTATGTTGACGAAGACTGTGGCATGGACTCTGACATTTTGCTACGACAAGGATACCAACTCCCCCAGTGAACTTTGGATTCTACACTCCCGCTGTGCACCTCTTGTCATCCCCACAAACCCGTACCCCACCACAAATAAATTAATCACACTTACAAGATGATGCCGTGATTCTACATTATTACAATACATGTGTGTGTCGTACAGTCAAAGCATGCCTGATCTCAGAATTAACTCCAACCATCCAAACCGTGGGGTCGCAGTCTTGCCCAGGACACACATGGGTCCCAATGTCTCATCTGATACAGACATGGAGTACCAAACTCACCTGTGCTGGGCCCAACCAGCTGAGTGGTTCCCGCACAACTGTGGCTACAGACACATTCAGGGGAGCAACAGTCATGCGCAGAGGTCAGGGATCATGTGGAGTGACCTGGCTTGCCGCTCCCAGGTATGTCTAGACATGTGTCCCTACAATGTGCAGCATGCTTGCGTCAGGCGGATGTTGAGAATGGTGGCTAGGCCAAGGTTGGATGCATGGAGATGCCAGAATGCAGTTTAGGATCACTGTGCCACATGGTTGTGTTGGGGTTGTGGGCTGCATCATGAGTGTGGGCGTGGATCTAGAAGGTCATCCTGCAGCTGGCTGTGAAACATTCCCCCCATCCCGTTAGGACGTTGATGTGGCCTGGTTGCCCGACGCAGTAGCAGAGCTGTGCAGATGCACTCCGGATATGGACAAGTACCATGGGAGTCGTGAGGCACATGTCCGTAGACTGCAGGGTAGGATTCTACACAGATGTTGTAGTTTCCCTGGGGGATGGTCTCTCTTGCCTTGAGGTGGATGGAACTGTGCATCTTGTGCATAATACAGTTCCCACTCCCTGACAAACCCCTAGCATCTTGTCACTCTACACATAGACACATATGCACCACCTATGAAAACTATGCCAGACCTGCGGCACGCACAGTGGCAACAGGGCACCATTGACAGGGAAGAGGCACCTTGGAGACAGAGGGACAAATTTATTAGTCATGTGTGTTGGAATGACAATGATACTCTGTCAACACATACACAGGTCATGTGGATGTACATGTGGGAGCAACACTGGCACCCCCCATTGCAACACAGATGCTGGCATCCCATTGACCTGGCACACAAGTGACGGATAACAGCTAAACACCCCCTGCTGCCACGGAGAGGCCGCTATACACCATTGAGGCCCTGATGGGGCAATCACACACCATGTCAACCCGGTGCAACCTGTATGTTTCCGAGGCCAGTGTTACACACAATGATGGCCTCATCACAATCCCCAATCCCCTGCCACATGACAGTCACCAAGTCTGAGCATGGCTCCAGGTGAAGCCTGCCCCATGTCATGTTCCCCATGTAGGATCACCATGTATGCAAATGGAACACACATGAACCGGAGAAGTGCACACAGACTACAAACAATTCACACACCCAAAACGACGTGAGGCATCCCTTACCCTGAGGAGATTTCAACACTTGCCCGTGCATGTGACGCTGAATCAGCACATGTCGCTGTGTTCATGAGGAGTAGCAGGAGCACAACAATGCCACCAGCAGACAGCATGCACATGGACCTGTGGAAGAGAGACACACAAGGATTCAGCACAAAGGAGCACATCCGCAAGCATGTACTTAACACGTATCATGTTGTTAACATGACAGGTGACAATGATGACCCTCAGACAACATCCTTCCATTGCGCCATCACTTGAGTGACACTTCAATACACACCACTGACTCACTTGGCAGACATGCAGATGGACACACACATTGCAACACATGCCACACACGGCCCAATGCGTGCACACTCAGACACTGGAACTCACCACTAAGCAAAGAAGTTGCGTATGAGCCGACTCCGCATGTCCTCCACAGCCTCCTCCTCCTCCACATCACTTGCCCCGTCACCAAGCCCTTCATCCTCCACGGGTGGATGGTCCTGGTCATCTTGATCCAGTATGAGTGGAACAGCTTCCTCCACTGCCATGTTGTGCAGCATGCAGCAGACGATGATGATCTTGCACACCTTCACCGGGGCATATGGGAGTGCTCCGCCGGTCTTGTGGAGGCACCGGAATCGGCTCTTCAGAAGTCCAAACGTCCTCTCAATGACTCTCCTGGTCCGCCCATGTGCGTTGTTGTAGAGGTGCTCGGCAGCCGTGCTGGGGTTGCGGACAGGCGTCATCAGCCATGGCATGTTGGGATAGCCAGCGTCCCCTACAAGGAAACATCATGGACAGAAGTGTGTCAGCACAGGCAGTGAGATTGGAAGATGACGCCAAACACTGAACTGCCAGAGTCTACCCACCAACAATACATGCTCGCTCGTTCCGCAGCTGCAGCATCATTTCTGGCACCCTGCTACGCCTCATGATGAAGGCATCGTGTGCTGATCCTGGAAAGCGAACACAGACATGTGAAATCACCATGTTGGACAGACACACCACAAGGGCATTAATGGAGTGATAATGTTTGCGATTCCTATACACCACCTCCTGTGCCTGTGGTGGTACCAACGCAACATGTGTCCCATCTATGGACCCAATGACATGGGGCATCCCTCCCAGGGCATAGAACTCACGCTTGACATCTGTCAACTGCTCACGATTTGGGAATTTAATGTACTCATCCAGGTGAACCAACATGGCCTCTAAGAAATCATGCAGAACACGGCTGAACATCGTCTGGGACATGCCCCCGACATCAGCAATGGTATGTTGGAACGTACCCGTGGCAAGGAAATGTAGGGCTGCCATCACCTTCAACTTGGGTGTCAGTGCACTTGGATACCTGTGGCGCGGGAGGAGTTGTGCTTCCAGCCGGCCAGTCAACTCATCAATCAACCGTTGGCTGAATCTGTAGCGGCGTATACAGTCCCGTTCATGCAGGGCAGCAATGTCTGGCATACGTCGAGGGAGAGGCGGAGCCCTGCAGTGAAATGGAAGGAACACCTAAGAGTGAGCACTGTACAACAACATCGTCAATGCACTGAGCACATGTTACACAGCCAATACACATATGCCACGTTGTGAGTCAGGTCTGTGCCACAGTTCCTGGACACGAACGCCAGTCAGGTTACACTCCTACCAAGGGACAGCCACTAACGGAGGGGGGCAAGATCACGATGACATGGCATGAGACTAGCTGTGGGCCAGTGTAAGTGAACATGCACACGCATCACAGGATTCACAGACATCCACACATGTGCAGAGGTAGTATGCGTATGGTACAGACAGGTAGTTGGATGCGATATGCACTGGTCACATGTCATAGGAATAGGACAGGCCACACACATTGCCTTTGAGGAGTACATGTCGAGACAGAACATACATAGGGAGCATGTGGATATGTACTTGTGTTGATACTCCGTGTAGTTGGATACATACACACCTCATGGCAAATCACATATGTGGGCTGGTGTGCGGAACAGTGTGCCATGCCCATCGACACACAGACACATGTTGGCAGCAGCAACTGCTGACACATTGAATCACACACCTACAGCAAAATCATGGAAAGACATGCCACACACATGACATGGTTGCAGCATGCAACGCAGCCATACACGTGTCATATGTAATATTCCGTGTACCTGGCATCAGGGGACAGGTGCGGGTGTCCGTGACTGGGACATGCAAGTGACTCATGGCTCCACTAGTGTGTACGACATGCACACATGTCAAAGGAGTGCAGGGGATGTGTGGTACAATGCGCACCATCACACACGACATGTGTACACAGCTCATCGTACATGTGCTTTGCCCACACCTCAGGGGTAAAGTGCCACATCACATCCTGACACACCTGTGTCACACACAGGTGGTATTGCACAGACAATGCATTGGTGTCCACCCTTGGCAATACCTGTCCGCTCCATTCCTGTCTGTGTGCCGCCTGTCACCACTGACAGTTGTTATACGCACCGTACATACGCTCGGAGCGCGTGTATAGGGTCCCTGGGCCAATATTGCCGCTGGCGTATGCGTACGCCACAGTAGTACGGACTGTACACGCGCTTGTGCGGTCCGGATCACAATATGGGCGCTGGCGTATGCGTACGCCACAGTAGTACGGACTGTACACGCGCTTGTACGGTCCGGATCACAATATGGGCGCTGGCGTATGCGTACGCCACAGTAGTACGGACTGTACACGCGCTTGTACGGTCCGGATCACAATATGGGCGCTGGCGTATGCGTACGCCACAGTAGTACGGACTGTACACGCGCTTGTACGGTCCGGATCACAATATGGGCGCTGGCGTATGCGTACGCCACAGTAGTACGGACTGTACACGCGCTTGTACGGTCCGGATCACAATATGGGCGCTGGCGTATGCGTACGCCACAGTAGTACGGACTGTACACGCGCTTGTACGGTCCGTACTACTGTGGCGTACGCATACGCCAGCGCCCATATTGTGATCCGGACCGTACAAGCGCGTGTACAGTCCGTACTACTGTGGCGTACGCATACGCCAGCGCCCATATTGTGATCCGGACCGTACAAGCGCGTGTACAGTCCGTACTACTGTGGCGTACGCATACGCCAGCGCCCATATTGTGATCCGGACCGTACAAGCGCGTGTACAGTCCGTACTACTGTGGCGTACGCATACGCCAGCGCCCATATTGTGATCCGGACCGTACAAGCGCATGTACGGTCGGTATCACTGCTTGTGGGGTGCCCTAGGGCGTGGAACGCACCGTACCTGTGTGTAAATGTATGAAAACACATAGGGGACACATGAGGGACAAGTATAAGGGCCTAAATGCCTGATGGTTGCCATGGAGACTGAGTTAAATTTTTGAATTTGAGCACCAGGTGCACAGCAGAAGTCAGTTTGAAAGAATCTACATTGTTGCAATGTGGATGTTGACTTGACATCATTATCAAAACTGAAACCATGCAAAGCCACACACTGGGGTAGGTTTGAAGGGATTGGATGAAACGTAGGATGCTAATGTGACTGACCAATCAATCTGTACTCCTATACATGAACAGGCCAGCCAGGCATATATAAGGCAGCCAGGTCCCATGAGAGAGCACTTGCCTGCACATCCATTCATCCATGACCACTGCTGCTGATAGTGATTCCTCTGGCACCATGTCCAGGACTGTGGAGAGGTCACAGCCATTCACCCAGGAGGAGAACCTTGCCCTGATAGATGTGATCCTCCCACAGTTCCAGAGCCTGTATGGTCGACCAGGGGTTCAGGTGAGTGCAGACTCCACTAGCTTAGACTGTGCCCCTTTTGTGTGACAGTGACTTCTGGCATTGTGTCCATGTGTGACAGACATGCACTGTTGTTTGGAGTGGGTCCCAGGGTGTGGAAGGCCTCATGTCACCCATGCAGAGCATGCTGTGTTTCCTGTGTGCACTCCTCACTTGCATAGTGCCTACTGTGACAATGAATGCAAGGTGCATGCCACATTCTGCCTGCATACTCCTCCTGGGGATGTTGTTTCCACAGTCCTGATGTGATCCTGTGTTCCCCCCAGTGTGACAGGTGTCAGTACCCATGGATGTGTGTTTGTTCAGTGTACCTGTGCTGTGAGTGTCCAAAGGCCGTGTTCGTCCCCTGCACATTGGTGTGTGTGTTAGTCCCCTGTCATGTGGGTGAGTGCATATGGGGAGTGTTGCACACAAGCAGCATGAGGGATGGATATGGCCTGGCCATCGGATGTGAGCAGGGAGCAGTGCTGTGTGCATGCCGTGCTGAGCCAGCCCCACACCTGTGACACCCCCGTCTACTGGCACATGGGCAGAGTGAGGTGTGTACCCGCAGTTGGCAATGCCATGTGATTGTCCTGTACCTGTGTGTGTCTGTGTACTCTGCTGAGGTAGCATCAGTGTGCTGGGGCAGGTGACTGCTGTGAGGTGCTGTACATAATCCTGGTGTAGCCTGTGAGGCACAGTGTGATCCCTGGTCAGTGAGTGTGTGGTACCCCTCATGCCACCCGTGTGCTTCCACTGGCACGTAGTGCATTTGGCCTTCCACAGTGGATAATGTCCCTATGACAAAGGTGCAATTAGTTGCATGCATACCATGGCCTGTTCATAATGAGGATTGTTCTATATGTGTGTCTCTGTGTCTTTGCTCATGTGGATTAATGTATTCTCTCTTTTGCATCCTCACAGGTAGGCGCCATTGCCAAGGGGGAGATCTGGAGGGAAGCCGTCAGTGCCGTGAGGGGTACAGAGGGTCGGAGGCGGAGCCTGTCTCAGGTGAGGAAACGCTGGCAGGACATCCGGTGCTGGACGAGGAGGATTGCACGGCTCCTGCTGGGGGACTCACCTGAGAGCCGTAAGAACCGTGGCCGCCGTCGTCTGACCCACATCCAGAAGCGTGTGCTGGCGGTGGTCTTCCCCGATATGGACAGGCGCCTACAGGAGAGGCAGCAGCAGGAAGGGGGTAGGTACATGTGTGTCAGTTGTGTGTCCCCAGCCAATGTAAGTGTGCAGTTGCATGGATACACTGCCAGGGTTTGATTGTGCAGTGCGTCAACTTCTCCACAAAGTAGCACAGTGCTGTTCTCACTCCCTCCCTTCCCCTCCTTGAAATGTGTTCCCTGGTCTGTCGCCACTCTTGCACAAGGTTATTTATGCAGGCAGTTCATGCAGGTGCCCTATGCTATCAGCATCATGTGTGGGGGTGATGTGCCACAGGTATGGGGACCTTGCGTGTGCCATGGCCAATTTCAGTCATTGTGGTGTCCATGTCACTTGGCACTGATTGTGAATCACGACATAGGGGTGTGTCTCCAAAATGTACAGCCTTCCAGCATGCATGTCCAATTGTGTGCCCTCTGACATGATGTGCCTGAGTGGGAGGCCTGCTAAGTGCAGGGACGGTTGCTTAATTTGCAGTCATGTCCATCCTGGACCATGGAGGAGTGTGGGCACTACTGTGCCCTGGGGCACCTCTTCCTAGGTATCATGTGCGTCATCCAACAATATGGCCATTCACTGTGTCTTTGCCATGGGTTGCGTAGGGTGGCATTGTACCCTGGGCTCAACTGTTAGGACCTACAGGTTGCTACATGTGTCCACTGTACAGGGGGACCCATTTTGCTTGTGCATACTCACAGTGGGCATTACCTGTGTGTGTTGTTGAGACAATCTGATGATGTTTGCCTGTCAATGATGTGTGGACATGGCCACCAGGGGCTGTGTGTTTACAGTCATGAATTAGTGGAGGCCATGTGTTTCCATCCCAGAGTAAGAGGTGTACATACTTTCTCCGTCTCAATGAGATTGTCTCAGGTGTGGGTGGTTTGTGCGTACAAGGCCTACATGTCAGAAGCTTCATCCTGCTTGCTGGGTTTAGCCTGTGTGTGATGTTTGACTGGACATACGCTCAAGGTGCAGTGACCCTGTCATGTGTGGCCTGGTTTCATGTATTGCCTTTGCAGCATGCGGCAAGAGTAAATGGATATGATTCATGCTCATCCCTTTTTGACGACGCAGTGTGGTGCAGGTGCTGTGCACATTTGTCCCCAGAGGCTGACTCCTCTCTAAAATTTCAGGTGCAGTGATTTGCTGTTGTGTCATGATCTCCATTGTGTCTCAGTGGCATGGTGGGTAGAAAAACTGTGTGTTCCATGGCCTACATGTGTACATTGTTTTGTAGGTGTTACTCCTGTTGCTTTTCAGGCTATGCAATGTGACCTATGTATATTTGACTCATGTGACATAAGTGTACAGGTGTCTGATTTTCTCCTGTCTCTTCACCTTGCCCACAGCATCGCCGGGGGACACGGAAGGAGACACTAGCACGGACCGGGAGGAGAGATTGAGCACCAGTACCAGCAGTGCTGTCCTGTCTGGCACATGGAGTGGCACGGAGGCCGAAGGGAGTGAGGCGGAGGACCTGTTGACTGCCAACACAGACTATGACGCAGACGGGTCCGAGGCTGAGCTCCCAGAGGTGGCGGAGTCTGCCCCCCCAGCTGATGGCAGCCCTCCACATCCCCCCGCCACCTCAGGTTCCATCACCGGCCTCCCACATGCTCGTGGCCCTTCCCTCCGTGCTCGGTCCCCACATGTCTCCTTCCTGCCAGGCACCGCACCCCCTGCCCCTGTCACCACTGCTGCGGTGAGTGCGGAGTCTGTGGACATCCTGAGGCAGTTGCAGGTTGGTCAGACTGCGATGCTAAATGTCCTCCATGCCCACACCCAGGTGCTGACCCAGATGGAGGCATACATGGAGGGCATGTCGGCTGCGCAGTCTGACCAACGGCAGTTGCTGAGGTCCATAGACTCCACACTGACTGCAGCACTGGATCTCCTGCAGCGCTGCGTAACACCCCCTACCCCTGCCCCATCCACAATTCCCACTCCCGTGCCTGTCCCACGCACATCCAGACGTCAGCGTGCACGCACCCCAACAGACACAGGCACCACACCACCAGGGAAGTCGAAGCGCACACCTCCTGTCACGCACACACAGGGTGAGGAAGGCACACCCACTGGGTCGGGGGGGAAACGTAGAACACGCAGCCACAGTGGGAGTCCGCATTCCACACAACCCACTCCCTCCAAATCCACTCCCCTTAGCTCTCCTGGCCAACAGTCAGTGACAGCATCATCCACTGCGAGTGTGCCCCCCAGCCCCAGGATGACACCACCCCGCAAGCGGTGGAGGCGGGACCCGGCCAGGGGAGTTGAGTCCCCCACCCTGTCCACACCCTCCCCCAGTGGCGCTGCGACCCATCCCTTTGCCCCCCCCCCCTCCTTGGGGCCTGTGGTTGGATTGGGTACGGGGGAGTCGCTGGGGGAACTTGCCGACGTGTGCAGCGCCATTCTGTCCTCCACCTTTGGCGCTGGCACCCCCCCTGTGGCAGATTCATCCCTCCCTGCACCCACAACACCTACCCTTTCCCCTCCTGTCCCTGCGGTGCCTGTTTCCACCCTCCCCCCTGATGCCCCCTCTTCTGTGGATGAAATGGACTTGTGAACTGTGCAGGCAAGCTAGGGGACACACGTCCCGATGTGTACCCCCCCCCCGGACATTGCTGCTGGGCTGGCCCATGGCCCTTGTACATAGTGGACATTTTCTCTGATATATTTTCCTGCTGAATAAAGCCTTTTCTTTTTGTTTTGCACACTGATGCTTTCCTGGACTTGCTGTTGGTGCTGGTGCTCCCTGCGTTGGGGTGGTGATAATGTGTTAGGGGTCTGTGAAATGTTGGAGTGTGCTGCTCATGGGGTGTACCCTGCCATCTGCGTGCCATCACAAAGGTCTCTGCAAATGGTATTTGGTCATGTTTGCTCTCACTGTATGGTGACATTGTCCCAAGGTGTGTTCCGTCCTCTGTGGCCCAGGCCATTTTTCCTGCAGGGTGTCTCCCAAATGCTGTGCTGTGCTGTGTCTACATTTCCTGGATGTGTGAGGGTTGCCTTTCAATATAGCCATGCTGGCTCAGCGATGGCTCCGCCTGCATCTGGGGTATCACCCTTGTAGGTCACTGAACTTGTTGATGGGGTATATTGTCCGATGTCTGGGCACTGCTGGGAGTGATAGGTACACACCCCTCCTGTGTCTGGGCACTGCTGGGAGTGATAGGCACACACCCCTCCTGTGTCTGGGCACTGCTGGGAGGACCCTGCACCCACCCCTCCTGTGTCTGGGCACTGCTGGGGGTGTTTTGCACACCCCATTCTTATAGCAGGTTCGGTGCGTACATGCACGGGTGGGGGTTTGGTGCGTACATACACGGGTGGGGGTTCGGTCCGTACATACACGGGTGGGGGTTCGGGGCGTACATACTCTGCTGGGGTGGGGGTTCGGTGCGTACATACACGGGTGGTGGTTCGGTGCGTACATACACGGCTGGGGTGGGGGTTTGGTGCGTACATACACGGCTGGTGTGGTGGTTTGGTGCGTACATACACGGGTGGGGGTTCGGTCCGTACATACACGGGTGGGGGTTCGGGGCGTACATACTCTGCTGGGGTGGGGGTTCGGTGCGTACATACACGGGTGGTGGTTCGGTGCGTACATACACGGCTGGGGTGGGGGTTTGGTGCGTACATACACGGCTGGTGTGGTGGTTTGGTGCGTACATACACGGGTGGGGGTTTGGTGCGTACATACACGGCTGGGGGTTCGGGGCGTACATACCAGGGTGGGGTGGGGGTTCGGGGCGTACATGCACGGGTGGCGCTTGGGTGCGTACATACACGGGTGGGGGTTCGGGGCGTACATACCAGGGTGGGGTGGGGGTTCGGGGCGTACATACACGGGTGGCGCTTGGGTGCGTACATACACGGGTGGCGGTTCGGGGCGTACATACACGGGTGGGGGTTCGGGGCGTACATACACGAGTGGGGGTTCGGGGCGTACATGCACGGGTGGGGGTACGGGCCGTACTTCCACGGGTGGGGGTACGGTCCGTACATACCCCTGCCCACGCTCTGCGTGCCTGGGTACGGGCCGTACCCATGCCTTTGGTGTGTGGGTACGGTGCGTCCCACCATTGTTGCGGGCCGTGGGGTCCGCACCGTACACAGGCCTTGGGGGCGTGGCTACGGGTCGTACCACGCGTACCCCTACATGACCCCAGCAATGCTGGTACGAGCTGTACCAAGGCCTTTCTGACGTGGGTACGGGCCGTACCGCTATTGTTGGAGTGACGTAGGGGGACGCGTGGTACGTTCCGTACCCACGCTCTTGCGGCCTGGGTAGGGTACGTACCGGTTCGCGTGACCATCCACTTCCGTTGTGGCGGACGCTTGCGTTGCTGGCCTTGCCCCCACCCCCTGGAAGTGACCAGGCCCTGATGGTCAGGTATGTCCAGGCCATGTGTGATTTGGTACCATGTGTTGGTGTTGTGTGTCCTGCCCCTGCCCCCCCCTTTGCCCCTGGTTGTTGTGCTGACCTTCTGCGGCGTCTGCGTCGGTTCCTGTACGCCAGGTGGACTGCTAGGAGGGCAGGGATGGCACGTAGGTTCGGGTCCATGTCTGTTCGTCGCGTCCAGCTGCTCCTTGCGTGTGTCGTCCTGATTTCCCGGCAGTTTTTGGCAGCCGGTAAATATTTTCCGTGCGGGATGACGTCGGTTCGAATCGTACTTCCTGGTTCGTGAAACGTAGGCTGGATGCGTACCGACGTCACGTCGGCTCCTTTCAGGATCGGAATTGTGTTTAGTTTCTGTTCGGTCGGTGTTTTGTTCGAATCGTACGGAAATGGTGTTTCCGTATGAATCGTACTTGCATTTTCGGATGGATTTCGCACCGGGTACGAGTCGGACGGAGAAAAGGCTCCGTCCGACGGTTCGTACCCGGTTTTTACCGGATCGGAATTGGCACCTGAATCTCTTGACCTACTGTCAGTGGAATTTCTACCATCTAACAATATACAGAATACAGAAGTAACTAGAACAACCTGGCGAACTGCAGAGGACGCAGGCAGAATCCTACGGGAAAGGGCAAGCTTTATAAATTGGGGGATAGGCCTGGAAACTATCCCCAAACCCTTATACCCAGCTCCTTTCCTTAAAGTAGAAGTAAACAACTCAAGTCAGACGACTTTTTCAGTTTTGAAAGGAGCAAGAAGCAGCGCACCAGGCACAACAATCGAAGCTAATTTGGAAATTGCACTGCAATCGTCTCAAGGTCCTTCAGTCTCGCAGTCCACTTCAACGTTCAACAACTGGACTGATACATATCGCCAAATTGCACCAGCACGCCTACTATGACAGGCAACTGACTTAGCACAGCCTACACAGATAGAACGCGATGGAATTGCCATATGTGTCTGGAATGTAAATGGCCTAGCCTCAAAAATGCATGATCAAGAGTTCATAAATTATCTGACTACTTTTGACATTATTTTGCTTCAAGAAACTTGGGAAGATAAGCCTCTAGACCTGCAAGGATATACCACCTACTCATTGCCGGCAGCAAAGATGTCAGCCTTTGGTCGTCGCTCGGAGGGCCTCCAGCTTTCTGCCTCAATAACTAAAATTGGTGAGCTCCTCCCTGTTACCATACACTTAACCCCACCTAGCAGCTTTCAAGGAATAAAGGTAATTTTTTTGCTTAATCATCTTAAACAGGAAATCATAATAATAAACGTTTATGTTCATCCGAAACAAAAATCAAAGGCAGCAAAAGACCTGTTACTCGAGCTACAGAGAGTAATGGAAGAAGAATCAACGGACCTCATAGTCCTGGCTGGCGACTTCAATATGCACCTCTTAAGGACTACCAAGGAAGAAGACTCAACTCAGGAACTCTTGAGAGCATGGGGAATACCAACACAATGCCAAATACAGCCCACTAAGCCACCAAGTGCAGCAACAAACTTACTTAGGGGCCTAGAACACTTAAATATGAGAGCCCTGAATGGGCGGTTTAAAAACGATATTCCACCAGCAGCTACATACCACTCTACTGTTACATCATCACATCTAGACTTCACCTTTATGACATTGTCCCTGTTTAATAAAATAGCCACCTTTAAGATCGGTAACAGTAATTTTAGTGATCATCTTTCACAAGAGTTGAATCTTCTAGCAATAGCTTGCCAAAGCCCAGAAACCAGTAAGTCCATCTTGACGGAGGAAATGACCAACTTAAAAAGAATAAGATGCAACTCTAATAAGATAGATAAAATAGCAACAGATGCCCAAGCCCTTTATAATCAATGTCAAGCCAACTCAATTCATCCAACTGTAAGCTGGGTATCATTTACAAAATCTATAGGAGAAAAATATTCACAACGTAACGGCCAGAAACAAGGGAAAGTGATAGCTGCTTCAATCGACGTATATAATAGTCCTGTCTCTAAAAAATTAAAACAAACTATAAATCAAACTTTTAAGCGTTTGCGTAACACCCCAAACAATCGGACAGTGCAAGGCACACTCCGGGAGTTAAGGACAACTCTAAAAAGAAGGAGATGGGCGAACAAGAGAGCAAAAGATAATGATCTCTGGGCAAAACTTATGTTTGACGCAAATCACAAAAACAGTGCTAAATTCTGGAAAACGGTCAACAACTTCCAGCACCCCGATCATCAAGGTATTAGTTCCAATATCACCGAAGCTACCTGGGTAGACTACTTAACTAAGCATTTCAACGACCAAGAACCTGAAACAAGAGTCCCGCTGGGTATTCTGAGTCACGCTGTTACAAAAAAAAAGAACACTCGGGAGGCCAGAAGCCAAAAGCACCTATGTGACGTGGGCACTGGACCACCAATCCTGTCACAGCAAGAGGTAGCTCCTCTGCCAAGCCACGACTGCGATAACTGTCTAGAAGACTTGCAAAAAGAATCCTTGGTCAAAGATATATGCAAACAAATTTCTAGAGGCAGACGGGCAGGAGCACCGGGCCCGAATGGCATACCACCGATGCTATATAAGCAGGACCCAGACTTCTGGAGCAACGCACTAGTCCCAGTAATAGGCCACGCCCTAAGAACAACAGAAATTCCAGAGTCATGGCAAGGCTCTATTATTAGTCTTATATTCAAGCAAGGAATGAGATGCGACCCAAATAACTACCGCCTGATAGCCCTGATTGACACTGAGGCTAAATATTATGCAGGCATAGCCCTTAAAGATCTGGTCGCCTGGTCTACAAGAAACAACATTATACCAATGACCCAAACGGGTTTTCGTCAAGGGCGAGGAACCACAACAAATATTATAGCCTTAACCATGCTCATGGATGCAGCGAAGCAAGGTAAATATCCCCTATACCTTTGCTTCATCGACTACTCCGCAGCCTTCGATCACGTAGATCGTTCCAAACTTTGGTTAAAGCTGAAAGAATGGGGGATTCCCTAACCCTTCTAGACCAACTCGTACAGTTGCACACCGACACATGGGTCAGAATTAAATTAGGCGCTGGAAGGCACCTCTCAAGAAAAATCACTACAAGGAAGGGCTTAAAGCAAGGATGCGTTTTGGACCCTTTGCTCTTCAGCCTCTTCCAGGTGGACCTGCCAGCAGAACTGGATGCTTGCTCCTCACACTCCCCGAAGCTAGGAGCATCGGCATTGACAAATCTACTTTATGCTGATGACCTAGTGCTGATCAGCAGAACTCCGATAGGACTTCAGCACTTGTTAGATGTCATCCACAGTTTTTCACATCGGAACGTATTAAAAATAAATAAAAAAAAATCTAAAGTTATGAGCGTAAACCACCGCAAGAAGTCAAATTTTAGTTGGTATATGGAAGGCAAACGCCTGGACAAAGTAACTACCTACAAATACCTGGGCGTACTCCTAGATAAAAACAACTCCTTCAAACCACAACTTGAATCTTTACGAAGGAAGGGAGTAATGACGTGTTTGGCATTAAAGCCCCTGAAGAAATTGTTGCCGGATTTAACACTTGACCCCCTTTTAAAAGTTCTATGAGCAACATTACAACCAGTAATCACCTACGGGAGCGAATCCATGAAAGGAAGAGATGCCGCTATCCTTGACTGCATAATCGCAACCTCCTACCGGGCGATATTTCAGCTCCCAAATATGTTTCACCAGCCCAAATAAGGCTGGAATTTGGAATCCAGAGACAAGAAACAGAAAGGCAGGGAGCTTTCTTAAAGAGTTGGCATAAAATCAGACTGGTGAAAGAGGGTCCTTGAACAACCAACTTTGCCTAGAGTTGTCCTGCACTGGAAAACAATCAGTTAATGTCTACCTACAGAACTCTCTGCAGGCCCTTGGCCTAGCAGATGCCTGGAGCACCCCAATGGGCCATTTGGCTTTTTAAAATTTTTTAACAAAATCGACAAGGCTCATATCGGCTATAGAGGACAAGAAATCGGTATCCAAGAGAGCTCACGGATGGGCCGTGCTTAACAACTATGATGCTCTAAAACCCCAACCTTACCTTACGGTCAGAATCAAGCTTGAGACCAAAGAAAAATTTCTAAAGTTGCGGCTGGGAGTCGGACCGATCAATCCGTTCCTGCCACCGTGGGAAAGAAGAGGGCCCGATCAATTGTGCCGCCTGTGTGTGAATGATACTGAGACTTTAATCCACATTATATGCACATGCAAGAAGTTAGACGACATACGGAAAAGTTTGTTAAAACCACTATTCAAGCTGCACGGAGTAAGGTCCTGCAGACAGGCAGTGATGATGTGTTTTAATCCCTCCTTAGTGCAGCTAAACTGTCGCCTTACAATTTTTTTTGATCTGACAGCACAGAGAATGAAAAAGCTTGTGCTGCCAACAGTAGAGACTTACTAACGATTACAGCAGACTCTGAATTGGTTCGCTCCACAGGTTTAAAAAAATAAAATAAAAAAATAATAATAATATTGCGTAGTTCACATAATGTTTTTAAAAGGGCCGGCAATATTGTATCAGCAGTGTTTCTATATTAGGAACAGTTTTATGTCTTTTAAATTCTAATATAAAGGTTCCTTTTAATTTTGTACTCTCTTGTAACAGTTTTTTCTAATGTAACCTTTTTTGATATTAACATTCAATGTACTGAATGCAACAATTTTAATTAATCATGCATAATAAATAAATTTACAATTACAATTTACCCTAATGTAGCCACATCAAAGAGAAAAAACTCGGTTACAGTTTTTGTTTTCAAAATGGGCTAAAATGATGATGTTAAAATGAAAGGATGTGTGGTGTGGGTACTGATGCTTTGTCTGCACGTGACAGGGGTTGACTAAAAGTGCATAAAGTGTCCTAGCAGAAAAGTACCAGATCCCACAAAGCAAACCACCGTACAAAAAGCACTCGCTGATTTAAAATATATCACATACGGAATGGTTGCAGGTTATTTTCTATTGCTTTGGCACCTTCGCAGTGTTTCTGTTTCTCTGACTTTTCAGCCTGGGGCACCTGTCAATGTTTATTGTTCTTATTGGGCGGTATTTTTGATCGTTTTGGCAGCCCGGGAGCAGAGGCCATTTTTTACTTGCTGTGCCGTTAGACGTCAATTTCCGTTTGTAGGTTTTGTACAAATAAATAAACAAATACATAAAATACATTTTATCCGACAGTTTTGCAGATCAATGTTTTAATAGTTTGGCAACTACTGCTTCTGCTTCAAAGTCCCATAAACCAGTTATGACGCTAAATCCATTCTTCTGTTCCAGGAGCTGTACTGTACATGCATGAAGAATGGCTCTTTCACTGATTGTTTTGTTGAAGCTTCTAAAATGATTAATAGCTTTAGAAGTTCTGGAAAAGGTGTGTTTTTGACTTTAGTTAATACCTCCGAGCACACCTTCACTCCTTCTCTTCTAAGGTTACATTGGATGTGGTATTATGCTATGATTTTAAGTGGCTTTCCTGTTTTAATTGAGACTTTTGTATCGTACAATACTTATAAACGAGGTGCTATGCCACATTATAGCTATCTTTCTGCCATGTGCACTTGCTGATATATTTCGCTTTGCTAGTCTGCTCTGCTTTCACATTTTGAAAGATGAGGTAACCAGAGATTCCATGCTGGGTGGGGCCGGTGCATGCATACTTTTATTTTAATTATAATACCTTGCTTTGTTAATGTTTCCTAAAATTAGGTTTTCTGGCAGCTATTGTAAACTGAAGTCATGATGAGGACTGTCACTGCCTGCCAAGCCGGACACAGGTTTCAACTAGCCTCAGGGAAAAATGACGCTGTTGGCTGGTCCTCCCCCTCACTCACTCTAGAACTATATAGTCCCCGAGAAAAGAAGAGTAAAGAATGGTGGTGCAGCCCCACCTCCCTTGGATCTGCACAGACCTTAGGGAATCCAAGGACATACAAGTGTCTTGTGGACTGCCTTCTTCCTCCACAATTCGGCCCAGGTGTATTAAAGTTTTCCATTGCCCTTGCATGATGCAAAACCTAGAATGAACTTTACCAAGCCACACAAGACCACCTTGCAGCACAAAAACAATTCTGCCTCAAAACAGTCACTCTTGCATCATGGCACAAGGGGGCCTACATTTGAGCTAGGCAACGGATTGTGCACCAGCGCATGCAGGGAGCAGGATTGGGCCATATATTGGTAAATATACTACATACCTGCCCTCTTCCTTTCAGCAAGCACAATGCAGAAAGTTGTCTTGCTGCTTTGTGTTGCATGAAAGGTTGATGCATCTGGACCTTCGCCTCCCCAGAGGCTCCACACACCCAACAGAAGGTAAGAGGAGGAGCTGGGAATTCTGCATTATCTGCCACTTCATTCTCCTGCGCAGATCTGAGGAAAGTAGAGCATGTGTGCCTGTGATTGACAGCAGATACGTCCCTCTGCCTTGGTTGCTGTTGAGCATTCGGTGTCTCTGTGCTAGTCAGCTCAATCCCCACTTCTATAAAAGCAGAGAAAGGGAAATAAGCAACGGACGTTTGGAGAGGCGGACACATTTTTTGGTCACCCTCACAAAATGAACACAAAAGATATATAAGCAAATTGGCCTTTGGGCAGTCGCTTTCTGCCTGTATCTTGTTTGTGTGACTCCTTTCAGCCATTATTTGTGTAATGTGTTTTAAATTCACCTGCAGCATATCATGGAAATTCACATTTAAGATAGGTGATTGGCTAATAATGTTGCCCTTCTCAGGCAACGTGCATTCTCACCTAGAAAAGTACCATGACACAACTTCCAGAGCCACTTAGCACATTTGTTACCTTGCACATAGGTGCATCTTTTGTTTTATCAACATCCATTTTTTTGTTCTACTTTCAACGGAAGGAGACTTTCAAGGGTCTGCCCTTTTCATGATTCTCTGGAATGCTGAGATTTTAGAGACAGTGATGTTTTTGTTTACTGGGAACTCCCTCCATTAGTGACCTATGGTACTATAGACTGGCCTGACTCTAGAAACAGCAGGCAGTGCCTAATCTTTGTTTGTCTTCAGGACTTGTGCCTGAGTCATTAGAGCATCTAGAACTGGCTTACCGTATTTCACCATTATGAAAGCATTTTCATGTTTTCCACATTACATTTTGTATAGGTGGGTAATTAACAATGTAGTCCCACGAAAGCATTGTGTAGTCTCATCTCTAAAAACATCAAGGCACAAATGCATGTCGGAGCAACTTCTCTATCCTTGCCACACAATTCTTAATTCCCATCAAATTCTCAGATAAAGAACTCATCGATACATAGAATAGCGGCTCTTACTATCTACCCGTGACAGGAATACGGATAACATTTAGGCTTTCTTTACCTGTATGCTCCAGAACATACAGGGGGGTCGATATGAGCAGTGATAGTGACTTGCCCATTGATATTTTTTAACCCATGGAGAAAAAGGGAGATTGTTAGACTAGCAAAAGTAATACACAAATTTGAGTCTTTCAGCCTCATGCTCTCTGTGATCTGAAGCATAGTCAAGTATTGTTATCTTTTTTTTCCCATTCCACTTTCAAAAAAAGCAAATATTCAAAGGGGTCTGCTCTGTTTACAAATCCCTTGTATTCTGAAGTTAAGAGGACAGCAGTGATTAAATGAGGATGAGTGTGGCACACCCTCAAGACCTATGGTACCTCTGCCTGATAAATCAACGACTTGTGTCTGACTGACTAGCGACAATTATTCATGGTTTGCAGTACTGCTCCTTAGTGAAGAAATCGTCATGGACTTCTGCCTGACTCAAGAGGGACTTCCAGTAAAGGTTTGCTCTAGTATACCTAAGAAAGCACCTTCAAGCACTTCTGTCTGAATCAAATCTAGTAACGCCATGTGAGACATGGAATATTTGCACAAGTCTAAAATCCTTCCATTTCATAACTTCCAAAAATCCTTCATCCTCCTGGATAATATTATGAATCAACTGAAGGAAGGTGAATGCTGCACTCTATATACAAAATAATTTATATAAAAAAGTGATGGATAGAATGCTTGAATTAATCTCAGCCACTGGTAATTACGTGGGTCCACATTTCAACCCATTGTTATTTTGCAAAGCCTGTTACCTCAGTTTGGACCCAGCTATATGCAAATTAGTGTTGCCCCTGCTCCAGTCAGAATAGTCCAGCCTGAATTGCCAAGCCAGGTCCTCCCTGCACCAGAACACAAGCAACCCAGGACCAGTTTCGCCCTAATTATGGGCTCATCAGCCGGGTTCAGCTCAGTTCCAGTGACACAGTGTGCACGGGACCGACAACTGGGCATACCCGTCCTGCACTCTATATACAAAATCTTTCTTTTTAATGGTCCAGAGCAGTTTGCAGAGCAGGTGAGACTTAAGGTCATGGCATACTCTAGTATGTCTTAAAACAGGTCTGTGGATTATCATCTGATGACATGGTATGCTAAGTGAAGTATGAGTTTATGACACATCTTCAGTTTTAACTTATTATTGAATTCCAGTGCATCAGACACGTTTTTATGTGTGGATCAGGAGAGATAGACTGGACACCATGGAGATGGGAGAGGTAATCAGAAGATCATGCAGTTCTGGAGTGAGATCATTTTACACGTTTGTCTCATTACACCTCTCATTGCTCCTTGATTTGAGTTTCTACGAAGACCTCTCAAAGTGGGTTCCTAATGTGGGTCAGCCACGGTAATTTACAGGATTTAATCTTGGCAGAAGTTCCTTTAGCTTGGCTCTGTAGGAGGACAAATCTGGGGTTACCCATACCCAGTGCCAAAAGGTCAGAGGCCTAAGGGCAAGCTCTTCATCAATTGGCCTCATGCCCAAATCCAAACGGAGGGGAACTAGTGGTGTGCTGCGTGGAAGTCCTATAAGCTGTCTCATGAAATTATTTTCCAGCTTGACGAGATCAGAGGTAGAACAATGCCCCCAAAGCTCTGCCCCACATAGTGTAGCCCCCCTTGCTTGGGCCTATTTGAGTTAGCCTAAGTTTAGATTTGGCCATCTGGGGGCCCCACCCGAATTGCTCGGTTAATGTGATACCCAGATAGTCGAATATCCTCACTTTTTCAAGGAGGGTACCATTGAGAGAGGGGTTTGGGTGCGTGCTCATCGGGTGATTAAAGACCATAAATTTGGTCTTGGCTAAGTTGATCTCCAAGCCTCTCTTGTTGCAAAACTATGCAAACCCATCCAGGATACGTTGAATGCCAAGAGGTTACTTGGACAATAGCAGAGTATCGTCCGCAAACATCAGTGCGGGTATCTTCCCAGTGACTAACTTTGGGGCATCAGTGTCTTTTATATTGCTATGAAAGTCGAAAAGCCATTGATGTAGAGACACAATAGGGTGGGGGCTAGAACGCATCCTTGTCTCACCCCCTTTTTGATAGGGAAGCGTGTAGAGAGTTCCCCATGTGTTCCGCATCTCACCTGTGCATAGTTGTCAGTATGTAACCTCACTAGCACAATGAGTAGATAAGGAGGGATCCCGAGATCGCTAAGTACTTCCCAGAGTTTCTTCCTGAGAACGAGATCAAAGGCCGACTTCAGATCCACAAATATGAGATAGAGGCTGCCACCCTCCATCTTCACCGTTTTCCAGAATAATAGCTGTAATCTGAAAATCTGGTCCACGGTTTACATATTAGATCTGAAGCCGTCCTTGTAGGGACTCAGAATCTCCTCTTCCTCTATCCACCCCTGTATCCGGGCCAAAAGGACCCTGCCCATCAGTTTTTGAGAGATGTGGATTAGGCTGATGGGCCTGTAGTTAGAGGGTAGCAGAGGGCAACCTTTTTTAAATATGGGTACTATCTCAGCACCATACCAAGTATCGGGGGGGGGGGTTGTGCCCTTCGGGATAGCATTAAATAGAGCACACAGATAAGGGACCCATATACTAGGTTCCTCCCGAAAGAGGTCCCCAGGGAGTTTATCTAGACCTGGGGCTTTATTGGAGTGCAGACTGTTAATACAATTTCCAACTTCCAGCATGGTTATATCCCAGCCCCCCTCCTGGCAAAACCCCGGAGTTAAACTCTGGCTGTCTGGCCCGATGGAACCATCATCCTCACAGTCATACAGAGACTCAAAGTGAGACTCCCACACTTCGGGCGCTATGTTGGGTTCTATTGCCGAACGTCCTTCCCCATTTCCAGAGCTCACTATCCCCCAAAACAATTTCAAATCATTATCCCTCAAGGCAGACCTGAGGGCTTCCCACCTCTCTGTTTCCCATCCTTTCTTTTCCTGCAATATAATCCTCCTGTAACTGAGTCTGGCTAGTTTGATATTGGGCCTATCTTTAGCTGTCACAGCATGCACTAGCTCCCGTCTTGCTGTGCGGCACTTGTTGTTGAACCATGAGATTTCAATGTAGTTGTAATCTGGAATCTGCAGTAACTCATATTACTGCCCAAATCAGAATGATCTGCCTTTTGAAAATTGGACCCTAAATCAGGAGCTGCTTGCGTTCTGCTATAGGATTTTGCTTCCACATTTAAATTACTCCTTCTTCACTTGGCAAAGAGTTAAGAGCGGTATTTGTAACAAACAACAAGTTTACAATTGTCTCTTCATGAAAACTTCTAGTAAAGAAGGCACTATGGGCCCCATTATGATGGCGGGTGGACTTTGTCCGCCCGCCACCGTATTGTAAATGGGACCGACAGCCAGAGGTGCGGCGGTCCGACTAGGCCCATTAGGCCCATTAGGATGCGACTGCCACCCTGGCGGTCGCATCCCGCTTCTATTACATTGCGACGGGCGGTGCTGTAAGCAGCACCCGCCACAATGTAAAATCTGCATGTTGTGCTTTCGCATACACAACGTGACAGGCACCAAGCGGTGCCTGCCACCTTGTGCATGGCAATGAAGGGGGGTACCCTAGGTACCACCCAAGTTCAGCCACCCACCCCCCTACTCCCGGGGGCCTGCAACGGGCCCCCAAAGCCATTTACCGCATGCCTTTCCATGGCAGAGTCTCCGCCATGGAAAGGCATACCCACCGCAGGCATCCTAATATGGATGGCGGTGCCTGCAATGCACCGCCACCATATTCTGTGCCTTTTCTGCCCGGCCGGCAATCAGACCAGCGGAAAAGTGGCAGACGGACTTTCCGTCCGCCGCGGTACCCCCCGCCATAGTAATATGGCGGGGTAAATTGTGCTGTGATATAGTGCGGATCGCCACCACCGGCCAGGCGGTGGCGATCCGCATGACATCATAATGGATCCCTATGTTTGAGAATGTCTGATGGGGAAACTACTACTACTACTAACAATAATAATAATAAAAATAATAAGATAAAACAGCCATGATCATAGTCTTTCTTTGCAGAATATATTATGGAGTCAAACATACAATGTTGGATTGCCATCACACCTTTGAGGTCTTCAGCAGCATGCCGTTTTGTAACGGGCCAGCAGCATGTGGCTTGGTGGCTTCAAAAGGAGGACCGATGTTTTCTGGTGACGCTGAACTGTCCTGTTCACTCTCTGGCCTCAAATGCAAGCTGTCATCTGTGGTCTTCTACTGGCCTCTGATACATACCAGCTGTCTGCACATGGGCAAACACTGGAAGCAGGGTTATGATAACTAATGGAAAATAACCATCTAGAATGAAACATATCTTGGTCAGTGAGACTGAAGTTATGAGTTTGACAGTTTATGATTATCAAAGCAGTGCATATATCGAAAAATAGGATCTGATGGGTGGAGGGGACATAGGAGTATTGAGATGGGTAAAGTTATTGAGAGGTGTTAATGTTGTCAATAGGAGGTATGAAAATATCCTAAAAGCAAGCAACATTCCTGCAGCCAATCACATCTATCCAAGTAAGAAAGTCTCAGTGATTTTGCAAAAAGAGTTTGTGATTAAAGCACATGCCCCAGTTGCTGTGCCACCTACAGATTACAATGCTAATTGGATAGCTCAGGTGGTCAAACATCTGCTACAGCAGCAGCATATCATCTTTAAGGTGCTGCATATTCATCAGTACTGTGTGATTTGGATACTGCTGAAGCAATATTGCAAAAACAGAATGGAGTGGGAACTAGGTAGATGTTATTGGATATTACTAGCAGCACATAATACTATTAGTTTTCACATATTTTTAAATTACACACATTTACAATGTGACATATGGGAATACAATATTTGCTTATTATGATACGCTAGGATTATACCTCAGGGCCCAGATATTGTAAGGGCCCGAGATCTTACCAGATGTTTCGGCCTTTGTTGTGCATCTAGTTGACATCCTTATATTACAGAATGTACCCCAGTTGTTTATGTGACCTCTACAGTAATATCCATTTAACTGGTGTACGCACCTTCAAAATGTCCCACATTATTCCTTTTTTGCATGAGGATTTGACTCCACACAAATGAGGGAACACCTTAGCCCTTGCATTCAAACCCTAATATTGATGCATATGCATGGCAAGGAGACATTCCATGCGATGCACTTAATGTGTTCCACCTTTGAAGTAAACAGTCATGTGCCTCTGCATGAAGCACTTCGCGAGGGGGTACACAGTCTGGAAACTCTTGCCCCCTCCATTAGCAGGCTAACATGCCTGCAGTGAAAGAAAGAACAGCACTTCGACAGCCACCACTTTTTAATTGCAGTGCTATCTCCAAAACAAGTGCAAAATCACGAGTTTACGCCTGCACTGGAGATAGCGCCTTTTTTGTAATCAGGTGCACAGCCCCAGTTTCAAATGGGAACAGCTAATACGGTACATGGGTAGAGATGGGGGCAAGCCTGCAGTTTTTAAAGTCAATATAATTACATTTGAATCAGTTAAAATAAAACATTTTAGGCAAGCAACTGGTGGACTCTTAACATGCCACCTTTTCTACCACTCCACAGTCTAACAATAGAAAAATGTACTTTAAGTGTGTGGAAGACTGATTTTTAAGAATATGAAAGATTTACAACTGTGGAGAATAGACACCTGAAAGTCAAAATTGTTTTTCTAAAGTGGGACAGCTGGGAAATTTAACCACATATATGGAAGGCTCTACACTCATTCCACATTGCCACCTCGAAGCACATGAAAATACAAGGATGCAGAACGGCTCTATTCTGTGTCATGTGTGCAAACTTTTTTTGCCAGTCCTGACTTTCAGCAAGGGGCACAGTGCATTCAGGGATTTTTATTCCCATGCCTGCAATGACAAAAATGAAAAACTGAAAACTGCAACTCCTAGAATACAAAGTGCAGTTGACTAAAGACTTCATGGCAGCTCTGAAGAATGTCATGGACTTTGGTTCTGCTCTTCCCATCCTGAAAAATAGAAGTGTCACCAAATGAAGCCATTTCTTCTTATTCTACTTCTGCCCATTTCAACAAAACTATCTTGGCATCCAGATCCAGATTTGGCTAACATTTCACACATGATTTGGATCACAAAAGTGACGCAAACCAGTGCAAAGTGTTGTTTACTATTTACTTTCAAGCTCAAAATTGTTTTGTTCTGGAAAGTGGCCCTAAAGTAACATACAGTGGTACACTACTTCGTAGTACATTACATCAAGAGAGCATTCCACGGGTGGTACACTTGTATTCTCGTGCCCCCCCCCCCCCTTTGTTTTTGATGTATATACCTATCTACTGAAAATGGCAGACAGAATTTGCATCAAACAATTATGCCACCTCCAGGCAGACATAAAGTATGAGATTTAGTTTTAATTCAAAAATATTCTAAGTTGGTATGTCCTCCTCTGACAGGGCCTCCCTTCCTGTGGTTGCAGCAGATGTTGACGGTCTGGATGTACCTGGACCACAGGAAGGGTTCGATGGAGGTGGAAAAGCCCTGCAGAGGTTGGTGTTGATGTCCCACAGCACCCCAACCACGGATGTCATGTTGGTGTTCATGCTGGTCACCTCAGTGTGGATGTCAGCCACCTTGTTGTGTATGCCAGCAACTTCCTGGTATGTGTCCCTCTGCAGCTCCTTGATTTCCCGGGTTTCAGTCAATACCTGACCAATGACACTTTGGGAGTCCTGGTAAACTCCCAGGACTTGGGTGATGGCAGCCTGGGCATTCAGTGGGCTCACTCTGTGAGCCCATAGTTACCCATCTGCTATGCCTATCCCCACGGGCCTGTGCCCTTGGCACAGATTGGACACTCCCCATGTGTCCTGGTTCCTTCATTACTGGGGTGGTGAATCCAGGACTGGGGGCACAGGATGGGACTGACTGTGCTAGGTGCACAGGTTGAGGATGCAGTGGTTGGCTGTGTTTTTGCAGCTGTAGTGGGAGGTGTTGTAGTTGGCACAGTGAGCTCCACTGTTGCCATCTGCCCAGTCTCACCAGATGAGCCAGGTCCATCATCCATATCCATAACTTCACGAGCACTGTCAGCACCGAGGGCTTTGTCATGGGGTGGAGAGGAACTCTGTTCTGTTTCCAACCTCTTTGCGGGTGCAGTGGCAGATCAACCTGCTGAGAAATAGACAACCTTGTTAATGGTGGAAATGAGGTATCTACATACACATTGTTGGTGTCAACGTAAATGGTGACATAGAATGGAACAAAATAGATAGAGATTATTACTGTCATTCATTTGCATGGAGTTGAAGTTGGTTACTAGACATTTTTAGACATTCAATAGATGTAATAGATTTCATCAGCTCATTAGATGTGCAGATATGTGGCATTTTGGCTATAGGGATATACATGACATCTTCAAAACTCTGCTACAAATACAGTGTTGTCATAACATGCTTATTTGTCCATTCCAAGGCCTAGATGTGTCTATTACAGGCAAACACCCAGCTTGGTTGTATATTTAGCATTGTTTATTACGTGAGAATACAGAGTCAGAGGGTCTACTGGCAATGGAATCGGCTGAGTTTCTTTCATGGCTCACATTTATTAGGGTAAAAACGTTGTTATTGTGTCAACTATGCCAAAAATAGTTTCAGTTGATGAGACCAGGTAACTATCAAGCAAAGTATTCAGACATGTATAACTGAGTGGAGCATTGTCTGTATATTGCACAGTCCACGATGAGTGACGATCAGTAGTAAAACAGCAGACAAGTAAGAAGAGGTGTGGGAAAGTAGGATCTGCTTTCATGGTTACCTCCACTTTTTGGTGGTGTTCTACTGGTTTTATGACTAGTCTGACTGGGCCCCTGCTAATCAGGACCCCAGTCACTGTGCTTCCTCCCTAAATTGGTCAAGGGGAGTACCTGGGTACCTTCCTATTTGGCTACTGGGGCACCCCTGTAGGTCCCTAGTGTATGGCACTAAGGTACCTAGGCATGGGTACCCCAGGTATACCCTATGGGCTGCAGCATGCATTATGCCACCCATGAGGGACCCTCCAAACTTCGACTACGGGCCTGCCATTGCAGCATGTGTGAGTTGGTGCATGTGCCTATCACTAAATATATATTACTTCACTGCACTTGAAAGCTATAACTCACTACTCTAGCAGGCCTTTCAGTCCTAAAGACCACCCTACAAACCCCGGAGTCCATTCTCCAGACTTTGTAAGGGAATCAGCCATTATGATATAGAGATGCCCTGCTTCATTATGCAATAACGATCTCTAAACTAGCTGGAATGACCCTGAGCATATTTGGTATCTAACATGTTGGAATCATACCCCAACACCGTATCTGGTGTTGGAGACATGATTAAAACGACGGTAGGACCCCTTCGGGAAGCCCTCCATGTTTCCGGGACCGATCTTATAGAGCCTGAATGCAACCTAGGGCTCCTGCCAACCACAGACACGATTCTGCCCTCCTGCTGCAGGGCCAAGCCCGAGCAGGTGAAGGTGGGGCAATAGGTTTCCTGTCACAGGGATATGTAAACACCTTCCAGACAGGATTTAAGGTATTAGGCCGGGGTAGGGGTGCTTTACTGTGCCACATAGTCTGCTAGAAGGGCACATTTGGTGCCCTCCTTGCATACTCCAGTTCCAACCAGCTCAGGGAGCCGTTTTCTTCTGTTCTGGCACAAAACTGGACAAAGAACATGGGAGTATCCTCCCCTCTGTCCAGCCCCTACTCTCAGAGGGACCCCTGAATCATCCCAACCCTCTCCTGAGAGTACTTGCAGACTTACCTGTGGGTGGGACCCTAGATTTGTCATGGGATTCAATTTTATCTCCAACTCCACTTCACCTTTGACCATCTGGACATCTTGGCCGAGTCGTGCTGACCGTGCCGGATTGATTGCATCGTCCTTTGCTTTGGGACTGAGACTGCAACTGAGAAGACTCTGTCCGCTCCTGACCTCATTGTCCTGCAAATCCGCTGCACCATCAGTGTCTGTGCTCCATACAGGTTTCGTCCTGGGCCTCTGGACATCTGAAAAAATGCAAAAGAATCTCCCCTGGAGTGAAGAAGTCACTCCCCTGAATCCGCAGGCACCGCAACACAATCAACCGCTCTGGAGAACCTGGCCTGCAACGGACTCCTTAAAGGCTGGCAACACAGGTGGTGGTTCTACATTCCTTCAAGGCCTGAGTTGTCCTCTCATCGAGTTGAGGCCAGCATCGCTCGTAGAATGCCCTGCAACTGAACCTTTGTGCACCGCATCGCTGCATCGCTTCATCACACTGTAACCGCATCAGTTACTATGGCCAATGGAGTCGAATGCATCAAAAGATTCTGTCGACAAGTCTGACCCCGCTATAACTGACCCGTGCTGACACTGTTGGTTAGACGGACAAATTCTGTTGTCTTCGGCATCACGGTGGCTCAGGCAGAGCTCCCCATTCGGTGTACCTGTACTTTAAGCCTCTTCATCAATTGACCTTTTTTCCTTGAGCTCGAGTGGCCTTCGTCCTCCGTGCCTCCTGGATATCCTGGAGTGGCATAGACTCTGTCCTTTCTGCTTTCAGGTACTTTGTGACAGGAACCAGCGCCTGGGTTCCAACACACTCTGTCTTCGTTCTGCAACAGTGGTCTCATCCTAAAGTCCTCGATTTTGCTCGACCATGGTTGTAGGTATTCTGATTCCGAGGGTGTCCACCAGTGGGGTGCCTCATCAACCTTCTGCCTTCCACGGGGCATCTAAGGGGTCCACTGGGAAGGGTCTGTCCTCCTCAAGACTGCAACCGCAACATACCCTGAGTAGTACTGAGGAAGCGGTTGTGTAACCTCTTGGCACACGACTATTGTGGGGTACCTAGACTCTTACCTGGGGTGGTATCTTGGGTCCCCAACTCTCTTCCTCTTCTGGGTCCAGTCTCATCTACTGTCGTGGTTCGCCTTCCACTATTTTTGCATATGGTTTGGCCTCCCCTTGGGGACCTCTGTGTATTAGTGCTTCTCACTGTTCTATTTTGAAGTATTGTCTGCATTGTCAGTATATCTCCAGGCCGGAGATATTGTATAGTGTTAGTAAGTGACTATAATAAATATCTATTTTCATAAGTACACTGTGTGTTGTTTTTCACTTAAACTAATCTAAAGATTGGATTCTGGTGAACCGAGCTGCTTTACACTCCTCCTAGACTAAGTCTGGAGAATGCTCTCCACAGCTACCACTTATAGAGCCTTTCTAAGGTTGTCTAAACCACTTAAATCACTTTAAGGGTCATCTGGATTAGTGCAGGGGGCTACACTTGCATTAGTGAGCATCATAAATTAGGCCAGCCTCCTACAAGGGTCAAAAGCAGCCTAGCTTCTCCTTCATAGTTGGAGTGAGAGAGCCCCATGGTAGTTGTAGTCGCTTCAATCTCACTTTACCAACACTTGTCAAGTGGTAAGCTGCATGATGAGTGGAGATCATTAGTAACATGACAGACAAGTGATAATGGGCAAAAGGAGTTTAGCATCTTGGTTAGAGGTAGAGTGATGGGCCTCATGGTAGTTGTAGTCACTATAATCTCACTTTACCAGCACTTGGTAAATGGTTATTGTGCCAACATGCATTTGGGATGGACAATACTTTGAAATGTTTATGGAAATCCACTTACAGAGAGCATTGCAACATGTGTCATGTCATTGAGTGGGATGCAAGTGCACTTATATGCAACAATATACATTGAAATATACAAATCAACATCTCAGATACATTGAGCATTGCATGTTAGGAAAGTAGATCGAGAACACAATAGCAAAAGCAGAGTTGAGAGCAAACAGGACTGTGAGAGTGCTGACAGGGCACCGGACCGGAAGTGGAGCAATACGGGTGTGGACGCTGAAAACCCGTCGGAAGAACCCAGCGGTCTAGTGGCGCTGGGGAGATATGACATCAGGACGTCATCACAGGCAGACGAGGATAAGGGAGGAGACTCAGACACAGAAAGCGTCGGCGGCGTGAGAGACGGAAACGGCGGAGGAGCAGAGGAAGAGAAACGGAAGAGAGGAGAGCACGACGATTCGGGAGAGGAGCCAAGCAGAAGTGAAGACGGGAGTCCGGAGACCCCTGGAGCAGCATACACAGTGAATAAGCCCGGCGGCCCAGAGAAGGGAAAGGACACCCCTGGTCCCAACACCACGGCCCTGATCCCGGGTTGTGGCCCAAGGCAAGTGGCATTGAAGGGGTCATTCTGGTGGGGGTGGTGGGGTGGCACAGGGAACTAGGACACCAGTGGTTCTTTTAGCCATTCCCCGTCACAAGACCTTCCCCCGAGATTTCCAGTCCCCTTTCCCCTGCACAACGCTTGGTGGTGGTAGCACGTTCATCTAGAACAGGAGGCCTTGTACTAATCCCGGTATTTGTTCTTCTTTTCTTTTGGAGCACAAGGGAGGAAGCAAAACTCACGGAAAATCGGAGCCAAAGCCCTGATGATGACCCAACAAAGGGAGAAGACGATCCCCAGCCATTCTGTGGCCATTGTGTTTATTGTTTATTGACCAAATCCATTGTTTTTGTTACTTTTGAGTAAAACACACCCGGTCTATGGGACTGTTAAAGCAAAAGACCCACAAACGATGTCACCATAATAAAAAAAAGACATTGAAACATCTATATTCTGTGTGTCCTGTGGCCCCTTTCACCCGTTGGGCCATTGAACCGCCTACAAGGACATTGTGGTATTCGGATATTGAAGTGTAACTTACCAGAGTCCACTCCCCCAGCTATTTCTGTCAAGCCCTCAGAATGCAGGATGGCCAAGACCTGCTCCTCCCAGGGAAAGAATTGTAATGGTGCACTGGGAGGGCCATTGCAAGTCCACTGAGCCTCCAAGTTGTGGTTATTGTGCCTGGTATGCCCCCTCAACCTGGGGTCAGTCCACCTCCTCCTAATGTCACTCTCTGCGCAGGGTGTTCCCAACAGCATTCATTGTGTTGATTATCCTGTACCACATTTCTGTTTATGCTGGACTTGAGAACCGAACATCTAGGGCTCTACTCTAATGATTTCATCCACCATAACTGTCAACTCTTGCTCTATGAAGCTTTTTTTTTTTTGCCAGGCATTATAAGAAAAATAAATGTGTGTGAATATATGAAAGGAACAACAAACAAGTGATACAGCGAAAAAGGTGCAAAACAAATATTGCAGGTGGTGGAGAGTGCTAAATGGGAAGTTGAAAATGGATAGCTGATAAAAGGACTGCCTGTCTTGTGGGCTACAGTTGGAAAGCAAAGATTGCTGGTCAGGGATGGAGAGTGTTATATAGTGTGATTTGGAGGCGTGTCCATTTGCTGTGGTGTTATTTTTTGTGCCTATGGCAGTGGTCCACCACCGTTATGTATTCACAGTTTGTTGACTGCCGCTGGGAGACCGCAAGTACAACTGTGTAGTCATAATATGCTTGGCAGGTGGACAATGGGTCCGACGGCGACAGTGGATGTGTTTCAGACAGCACAACTCAAAATACATCCGGCAGTAGTTTGAAGGCGCAGCGGTGTCGTAGAAGACGCAGATGCAGCATGCGGGTGGTCGGCCAACCAAACTCATAATCAGGCCATTAGAAAGATAAGCAGTCACTATCAGTAGAATTAAAGAAATTTACAGAAAACCTTCCCCCATTAGATTGGGTACCTGCAGATGTATTGGAGGAGCAAATGGAATGATTTATGAGGGTAACCCAGAATTTGGTATGTAGCCTATGCAAAAAATCCATAAGGCAGTCTAATAATTTTAATAAATCGTTTGTTTTAAACAAGCTTATTTATCACTTGCAAAAAAGACAATTCCGTTTTTATTCTAGGGAACGCAATAGGTGGATCTCTCGTTTTGAAAAGAAGAAGAACTAGGGTGGGGAAGAATCCCCCCAAACAATTATCTCTGATAACATCTGGGTAGAAATAACAGAAACAGTAAAATGAAAACGTCAAAAAGCCTTTTGTAAAATTATAGGGGAAAATAGCGGCTCTTTCTCTAAACCCAAGATAAATTATATCACTAGCATGGAATGTCAAGAATACATAACCTCTCATAATGCTTTGAATATACAGATGCCCAGTAACAGTGTTGCAGAGACTCTAGATGTGGTGTGAATCGGGAGATGCTCTCTTCTTTTCCCTCCTTCTAGCTAGGAGATGTTGCATTAGCTTAAGGCTGCTAGGAATACTGGTGCAAGACGTCCGGACCAACTACCTATCACTATTATACAATTGGATCTGGACCAATGGGCGTCTTACTTAGTGGTGCTTTTCCACTACTGTTTTTATACTGGGGTGGTACCTAGTTCATGAAGAGGTAGTGTTATCTTGTTGTTGCATAAAACAGGCACTTTAAACTTCCCTAGCACTTAAAGGCAGATCGCATTTTGGACACCACGGGACATATTTTTTCTAAATGTGTCTTATCTAATGTACAAGAATAGGTGGCAGAAAAAAATACTATGTCATTGAAGCAGGAAGGGTTTAGAGCTTGTTACTCGAGTCTGGATAACATAACTGTAATTCATTGTATCTTGGAAAAATATGTTAAAAGGAGGGGGATGCCTGACTACGCGGTCTATATTGATTTTTCAACTGCTTTCAAATGTTTCGATACGCAGACCCTTTGGAGAATTTGGAGTGCAGTGAGAATGCCAGGGGGTCCCCTAAAACATATCTTTGCTCTTTATGTCGCTACCTGGTGTCTTGTTATGTTAAGAGGTAGGTAGGGTATGACTCCAAAAATAGCTTGAGACAGGGATGCCTGTCAGCATCTATACTTTTTTCACTGTATATGGTGGATCTCCTCAATGTGTTGAGTAAGGTTCTGTTGATGCCCCAAAATTAGACTCCTATCTATTAGGTACACTCCTTTGTTCGGATGATATTGTCTTTCTAGATCTGACTCCTAAAGGTCTCCAGAGCAGTCTTGATACCTTGTCATCTTACTCAATAGCCCAGTTCCTGAATGTTAATATCAATAAAGCCAAGGTCATGAGGTTTCGTCCAAAGGATTGTCACATTAATACAAAGTATAAGCGGTTTTGCAATAATTCTACCATAGAAGAAGTAAAACCGTACCCTTATGTTAGAAGAATTATGTGGGCTAATTCTTTTGACGGAGAACATATTGCACATATATCAAATAAGGCGTATGCTCATGGAAATGCGCTAAAGGCACTTTTTAGAGCCACTGGTCACAGACACTTTTATCATCTCTTAACAGTATACAAAATAAAGATTCCGCCGACCCTTGTATATGCTATAAAGACAATAAAGATCAATAAAAGCTTCTTCTCATTGTTTGCACTTTAAATTCTATGGTTTCAATAGAAGCCCTAAGGCTAGCATTAGGATTGGTGAGAACGTTTATTAGTGCTAGCTGCTACTTTGTGTTGTTATCATTGTATACTACATGCCAAAGAAAAGTCTTTAAGAAGTTCTATGGCTTCAGAATGTTTCTTCCTACTATAAAGGCTGGATCATTTTAACTAACATTTTAACTGCACTTCAGCACTTTTCTTCAACTAGATTAGATATCCGTAATATGAGCTATGTTTACCTTAAAAATTCTTTAAATCATACCATGAAAGATTGCTTCACGGAAGATGATATAAATATATGTAGAGCAAAATCCTGTTTCAATTGAATTACTCAATCACGTCAAGCAGCAGTCCCCCAGGTAAATTTGAATTAGTAACTGGAACATAGGGTGAGAAGGTGTATGATGCTATCTAGGCTAAAATGTGTACTGCTGAAAACCGTGGTGGGTGCATGTAAGAATGTAGTTTGGGAGGAGAGAATATGCATCTTATGTTATAATGATGTACAGACAATTGAACATGCTATATTTGTCTGTTCCATTTTAAAAGTTTACCAACAGAGATTTTAAAACCACTTTTCGAAAGATCTGGTATTACAAAAGCTAAAGTTGAAATGGAGTTGCAATGGAGATGATACATTGGCCAGTTAATGAATTTTTGTGTTGTAAAATGTTTAACATTTTTTGTTCCTCTTTAAAATTGTATTATTTGATGACATTTTGTATATTGTAAATCTCACTGTAAGATCTAAACCTATAATAAAACCTTGAACATGGTGCTGGCTTTGCCTGACCATTTAGTTCCTCCTGCTCACATGAACAAATGTATCGACTATTGACCATATTACCATATCTGCAGTATTACCTCTCTCCTCCTTTCTAACTAACCTACTTCTGAATAATTTTGGTATTTCCTAATTGATTCATTCACCCACTTTCCCATCCTAGACTATATCTACATATACTTTTTTGGCACGTTCTGACTTATTTTTTCAGTCCTTATTATCGATGATTAGGTCCATTGCTTTCATTACTTATAATCAGCATGTGTATATATGGTTCTTAATATTTTTGTTAGGTTGTTGGTTTCCACTATTGCATAATAAAACAATAAAAACAAAACTAAAATAAGATTATTGCATCAAATCCCAGGTAGTAAATATATATCTGATGGTGGAATCACTCTAAATTTCACCACAATTCTTTCAAATGGTGTGACTCTTCCAATAAATGATGGAAAGCGTACATAAAAACTAGATCTAAAAGACCCTTTGCTAGGATTCTCAAAAACAGCCACTCACTTCACTGCTTTTCTATAGAATGCTCATGCCACTCCAGGAGAAAGATCAAGATGTAGCCTAATCACCAACAATGTAATAGTTACTGTCTGAAACATTCTAGCTACAAATAAGCTGGATAAATATACCATTTAACAAATGTTTTTTTCTTAACTGCACCCCAAATTACAAGGGTCTGATTTAATAATAACCAAGAGGGATAGTCCCAGGTTGTTATTGTAGATGGTCCTTCTAAATTTTCCACGGTCAATAATTATCAGGCGCTAAGAACCCCCTTGGATAATATTGCTTAATTTGGAGCAGCGCATGAAACTTTGTGTCTAAATGTAATTATGATTGCAATTTTTTCATCTTGAGTCCTACCTACTTATGTTCCTGTCAATTGTCATCTTCCTAAGCTCCCATGTATTCAGTTACATTTTCATTCAATTGTAATAAAAGTGCATAAATACTAGAATAGTCTACCTGCCCCTGTTTTTCAATTTGAGCCCCATCTGGTTTATGGTCTAATTTAGAGACCTAGGGCCCGATTCACAGAACTAATCTGAGACACAGTACTAAACGTACTACTTTTGGTATTCACAGAAGGCACTTACTACTTTTGGTATTCACAGAATGCACTTACTACTTTGGCAAAACTTACTACTTTTGGTTAAATTTACTACTTTTGGTTAAACTTGCTACTTTTGGTATTCACAGAAGGCATTTAGTAGTAGTAACGTTTGTTTACTACTACTAAATGCCTTTTGTGAATACCAAAAGTAGTAAGTTTAACCAAAAGTAATAAGTGCATTCTGTGAATACCAAAAGTAGTAAGTGCCTTCTGTGAATACCAAAAGTAGTAAGTTTAGGATTTTGTCTCAGATTAGTTCTGTGAATTGGTCTCTAGGTCTCTAAATTAGACCATTTACTACTTTTGGTTAAACGTACTACTTTTGGTATTCACAGAAGGCATTTAGTAGTAGTAAAGTTAGTTTACTACTACTAAATGCCTTCTTTGAATACCAAAAGTAGTACGTTTAACCAAAAGTAGTAAGTTTAACCAAAAGTAGTAAGTGCATTCTGTGAATACCAAAAGTAGTACGTTTAGAATTTTGTTTCAGATTAGTTCTGTGAATCAGAACCTCTACTTAATGGCACTAGCTTTCTGAAGATGGTTTCTGTAGTGTTCATATTATTTACTGTCACACATTAGTGTAGAATGTTATTGGTCTTCTTGGATTCTATGTTCCATTCCTGGCGGTTGGGGCATCTCTTGGCGGGTGGGGCATCTCTTGTTGGAACCGTCTGGGAGTGGTTGTTTAAGCTGTCTTCTCCTGATTTAATAAATGTAACCTGAAGTCTAAAATTTGCCCAATTGTGCTTACATCAGTTTCTATCTACATGATTTTCATTTTATATTGTGAACTAATTTCTTCTTTAAAACATTATATAAATAAAGCACAATGAATACCCACGAGGTCAAGGGAGCAAACGAAGAATGTCAAAAAGATGATCTTGAGAGGTTTTGTCAGGAGCTTTTTTGGGGGCCAGGTCAACAACATCATGCAGGGCACCCTCTGCTAGCGTGAGCACCTCTTTCAGATAAAACCATGTTGTGAGTCTCATTTCGATAACATTCCAAAGTATGGTATGATTTAGTGGTAGCTAACTTTACCTAATTAACTATGAATACATCAAAGATGCTGGCTAAGCCTGCTTTTATGATATGTAACCGAGTTTACCAGTGTCAGTGCGGGCTCCTGATAATAGCTCTAGCTCCTTCTTCTTTGTGGCAGGCTTTGATCTAGGGCTAGAATGGCTACTTGGCGTTTCATTCTGAATAAAGAATGCAAAAACAAGTGACTTTGAAGCACTCTTTAAGAACCATTTAAAAATCATTTGTTTTTGCATTGTTTATGTAGAAGTGCTGCAAATGGGAACTTGGTCGGCAGGTCCCCAGCAACAAAACCGGCTCCCATGGCAGTGAAACTAGCCCCTACCTTGCTATCACACAGAAATGCCTGGTAGCCGCTTCCGCCCTGTCTGGGTCTCACTAGTGCTTACTTTGTAGAATAAAATAAATATTTGAGCACAAAAACGTTTTTAGGAGCTAGCCACGGGTGATGATGAAAGCTAGCATTACTGAATACAAATGCTGCCTGGCTTTGGTTCCTTTATGTCTTTCTTTCCATCACCCGACACTTCATATTTCATTATCTCACTGTTGCAGGCCCTTTTTCCTCTCCACTTTACACCTTTCTCATATCTTTTCTTCTCTCCTTCATTCTCTGCCCTTCATCTATTAATAAAAAATAAGTCCAAGCCTCAAAACTGAGGGGCATAATTACAATGAATTGGTGTAGGGCAGCACAGCTAGTCATTTTGCTGTGCTGCCCTACGCTAATTCATAAGGGGAGAAATGCACTGTATTTTCAAGATACAGTGCATTTCTGTCGTTTTAGCCACTGCTGGTAAAGAATTAGCAGCTGTGCACCAATGCAAGCACTCTTGCACCATGGTTCAAAGGTGTGTGTGCTGTTGGCATGATTGTTTTGCTGCAGGAAGGGACAGACTGGGGGATGTTTTCCTCTTTCTATGCGAGCACACTTGGAAAAAGGAAAAAGTGAGGAGCAATAATGTTATTTCTCCTCGTGACACCACCCATGGGGAGGCGTACAGTTTTAACACATTCCCAGATTTATACTATGTTGTGAATCTGTTAAAACCTGAGGGTATTGTGTGTGAACAACCATTGCAAAGACCATGACACGCGTCCGACACAGTGTGAGGCAACGCAGTGACTTGCGC
This sequence comes from Triturus cristatus, assembly GCF_964204655.1. Taxonomy (NCBI): domain Eukaryota; kingdom Metazoa; phylum Chordata; class Amphibia; order Caudata; family Salamandridae; genus Triturus; species Triturus cristatus. The sequence continues at coordinate 244,540,359 of NC_140582.1, forward strand.
TGCGTAAAATTACTCCATATTTACAAGGCCATGAAAGGCCACGCAGGGTGGCTTTTCGTGGTCTTGTAGATATGACTAAGCCCTGTACGCCATTAGAACATCACACAAAGTGACATTCTGGCAGCGCACAGGGCTTGTAAATGAGCACCTTAGTGCTAATATCCAGTACCTAAGTAAATTAGGCAATAGACTTCACTTGCAAATTCCCTAATTCTCACTTCCTTGCTCAGTTGTTTTGATCCTGTACAGATAACGTGCTGTTCTTTCAATCTCTCTGAGCTGTTCAGAAAGCGAAGTAACACACAGCACCTTATAAACCTATACACTTCAGACATTCAAATATGATTGTGCTTTCTCATTGGTTGTGATAGAAGTGTGTTCAAAAGTCTGTACAGTGTACCTCATGCTTTTACACACTTCTCAGTTTCCCAATGCCTTTTAGGTCACATAAGGTCTTTATAAACATAAGTTATAAATAAATTAAAAGTTAACCCCTCAGGCCAGTGTCTCATTTTTTTTTGTAAACTGCTTGTGTCTTTTAGCTTTTCGAGGTACACATGGGATTTCTGGATGAAAGAGCTACTCCTTTTTCAATTGCTTAGCAAGTATGTTGCAAGTCGCTTGTTGAGCAAAGGAACATTTTAAGCACTTCTGATAAAGTTTTATCTTTGAAAAGTTCAAATTCCCTATAGTCTGCTGGAGAATTTGAAAAGGATAAAATGGTTTGTGATGGCGGAAGGAATGCAATGTGCACAGCATGGAGTGAATTTCCGCGCATGAGTTGTCTAAGGAACAGGAAATAAGTGTTCTCTTCATGACCTCATTTAATTGGATAGCATTAAGTTTGAAGAAAAAACAATGTACAGGTGCGCATGCGCATACTATTTTGGTGTCATTCAACTTTAAAGTAAATTCCACAGCTAACATTATAATGCACTCTCATAGAGATCTAGGTGCCGCTTTCAACTAAGTTCTGGTTATAAGAATTATTAATAAACAAAATTTGGGTGAATGCAACAGACAGCTTTGCTATAGCCATGAAATAAAACGTTTTTTGATCAGGTCTGAAGTCGTGTCATGACCAGGTGCATTGGCTCAGCGGGGAGCTAGGCACTTGCCTTTTTTGAGCCTGAGGATTCTAAGGTTCAAACCAACAACTATGAATTTCTCCAAGTTAATGTATGAAATTCAGACTGAACAAGCCGGAAACAGTGAACAGAGATTGCTCTGATCTCTTTACAACTTGATTTATCTAAATATCATTGATTAACTTAGTGAAAATCTGAGTTATATGTGTGAAGCTTAGATGTCTCAGGTGCAAAAAAAATAAATGCTGGCGCTTGGCTTTCTGCTGAGCCAGTGCAGCTCCTCATGATATGTCCACTGCTATAATAATAAAAATCCATTCAAACATTTATTACTGAAAAATGCAATTCATAAGCCTATGGGTGGAGCTCTCCACCTCCCCCTCAGGTCACTACCGTCCTAATGGTATCAAAAATGGCTTAACTATAGTCCAAATTACTTCAGTTGAGGTTCCGTGACAATCGGAACGACATTTTTTGATATGTTCGAATATGGATGAGTTTGGTATCTACGAACCGCAAATGACGAGTTTAGTGGGCGTACGCGTTTTCGCTACGCTACCATGTATGGTTCGTCTTATTTGTGGGTATGTCCATCTGAACCCTCGGGTTCCATTTTAGATACGGCGTCCATTTTGTCGCTTGCCCTCAAGTAGCCAGCGAACGGACACTGTCCGCTTCGTGACCCTGGGATTCCCAACCCTTCGCGGAGGACACATGTTCCTTTGAAGGTGTCTTTATGATGAGGGGGATGACACGGCAAGGGCAGATGGCCCCGCTCGAGGCTCATCTTGCCGCGCTGGTTTATTGTTTCAGTCGTGCATACATTAGGCACGAGGTTTTTGATCCTGCAATCAAGTTTCCGATATTGCCCTCTACACTGTTTTCTAAACTGTTATGCATCCTTGTCTTTTCCTTTGCATCTGTTTCTGTCCCTTCCTCTAATTCGTTACGGTCAGAATGGAATGTGCTTAATGTGCTTTTACAGTTGGGAACCGGCAATGCTGCTGTAATTATGTTTCGGGTTTCTGAAAACATGAATGCAACCTTTCTGAAGTTTACTATGGGAACTGAGTTGTAACCTTTTGTCCGCCATGTTGTGCAATGACCAAAATGTGTATAAAAGGAGCGATCCACTTGTGCAATTTGAAGCAGTCTCTCAGAACCTACACGCTGTGTACTTCTTGCGATTTCTGTATCCCTGCAGTAAATAAATGCTGATCTTTGACGCTGCAGGAAGTGTCCCGTGTCTCTGTGTTTTGTACGCCGGAACAGGTAACCCACGAAGGTTTCAGGTGTTGTCCCCTGGCACCGCTGGGCCTTAGAATAGCCCAGTCCTTCAGTTGGCGCCCAACGTTGGGCGACATCAGCGGTACCGGTCCAAAGCCCGACGATCGTGAGGAACTTCGTGTGAAATCTCCGAGGGAGGGTGCACCCCGCTTCATCGATCCAGTTGTCGAAATAAGTGGCCCGAAGACTTTTCCCGCGAAGATTCCCGCCTCCTGACGGCTGCGACGGACTGATGCCCTGACTGTCGACCTGTTTTGGCGCCTGGCGTAGTCCTTTGTACGGCGAGACGATAGACGGGCCTTCCTGGTGACGCCATTGCTCTTTCAGTTAAGTATTTGTGGGTCGCTCCCAGAGTAGACTTGGTTGTTTGCATGGTTCCATTGCATTTGTGGTTCTTAGTCGTTGGTTCTTAGTTGTTGGGTTTTATTTGACAATTGCAATTGCCAAAAACCGAGGGTCTTGCATTTTTGCGAGGACATCGTAATTCGATAGCCCTTGAAGTTTGTAAACTCGGTTAGTGTGCACGATGCCTGGCCGTAGTACTTTGTTGGGTTTCCTTACATGTTGCAGCACGGATTCCCGACTGGAGGATTCATGTCCGATACCTCCCGTTGGAACTCCAATTTATGAACTCTATAGTCGCCATGGAGTAGGTCCTATCGTATATAATGAATGTTGGATTCAATATACTAAAAAAGATGGTGTTCTTAGTTGGCCACCTCATGGTAGTTTCGAAACTGCAATATTGGATAATCTTGAAACTAAATTGTTTAAAAAGAAGGCTCGGCCGGCCATGTTTGATTCCTTTCGGTTATGGCGTAAAGAGGCCAGGCAGAAAGAAATTAAACAGTCTAAGAAAAATAAGAGAAAAGGTGTTATTGCGGTAATGCGAAATGCTGAACAGTATCAGCGAGACAAGGATGAGAAGGAGCAGGAAGTTTCTGCTAGATTGCATCATATGGCGGTGGATAAATGTTATCCGGTTCTACCGTCTAGTCCTGATAAGATGGGAGAAGAAACGGTCGAGGATCCCTTATTGTCTTATCTATTGAAATCACCACCTCCCTATGCACCAGATACTGTGGGTCCTGTGATTCTTCCTGCTCCCCAACCTGCTGTCTTGGCGGCTGCTGGACAGCCTGTTGTTCCTCCTGTTCTTCCGAATCCCCTTGTGCCGCAAATTGTTCATCCTCCGCTACCCGCTGTTTTCCCTATTGCTCCTTTGCCTGTACCTTTCCAGCCTATTGTTGCTACTACTCCTGCTATCTCGACTACTTCTACTATTTCTACGGTTACCCCTAATGTAGTTACTCCTGCACTTCCTTCTTCTTCCCCTTCCGTTCGTAGTCGTATATTTAATGCTGTCGCTAATCTCTATTCTCCGCTTTTTGGGCCGATACTTGGGTCCGATCTTTCTGATGTCTCTCAGAGGCGTAGTCAAATTCCTGATGGTAGAGAACGTGAGTCGTTAGTGAAACTGGCGCGTAAATGGATTAGTTATCCTGCAAAGTACACTTCGTGCATAGTTTTCGAGACGTTTTCTCAGTTTAATGAGCCCACACAAAGATTTGTGTACGAAGAAATGTGTAAATTTTTGAGAGAAGTGTTGGATAATGATACGGTAGATGATGTACCGCCCGAGATTGCTGAACTTCAGAATCAATTTTCGAGTGGTATGATTGTGGGTGCTAAAGTTCGACATGCTTTAGAGCGTCTGTTATCTTTTCGATCTACGGTATCACCTCGAGCATTGTTTAGGGATGAAACTGAGGAGTGGATGGCACAACCTGGTCAGTACCCTATGCGGGAAGTTCCCCCAGTGTGGATGCCAGGTGATCCTGCTGCCAACCCTGCTATTTTACCACACTTTCAGAGAGTTTGGATACACCTCCCATGGAAGCGATCGGAAGTTTTGCAGGTGAAGCAAACTTTGCCTGACCCCCGCAAAAATCCGGCAGGTTATTATAAGGAGTTATCCCAATTAGTGGATGCTACTATTATGAACCTTGCCGACATCGACATGCTGTTCGGCAATGTAGTACCTCAACCGATTTGGGCGAAAATCCGCCAAGAGAATCACGTAGCCGAGTTAGGCGGTGATTGGGCTGCTCTTGCTGCGGCTGACGCACGACAAGTTGGTGGGGCTAAACCTGAGCAGCTCATTGAGAATCTGCCCCAGAGGATAATTACACTTATGAAGACGCTTATGCCAGCAATGAGAGTTAACTGGGACAAACTGTCCGCGTGCAAACAAAAGAAGGACGGAAGTGTCTCCGATTTCTTTACGAGATTTGAGGAGGCATTCATCGATCACAGTGGTCAGGATATGAGCACTGAAGGAGGTGAGCGACTGTTTGTTGATAAATTTGTATCGAATCTGCTGCCTGAACTAAGCAACAAATTGAAGAACTCTGAAAGTTCGTGGGCTGTTTCTACCACTGCTCAAATATTAGCTACGGCCCAATACTACGAAAATAGAGAGAAAGAGGAAAGCGAACGTGCAGATAAGAAAACGAAAGATCTTAAAACTAAGGTCTTATTGCAGCAAGCGTATCCCCCGCGCTCGAATCAAAATGACTCGCAACAGCAAAATCAATTACAGCCACAGTTTACTAGGTCGCAGCTGCGTATTGCCTCCTCTACGCCACGAACTATGTTGGGGTATAATCAATGTGCATATTGTAGGGGTGAGGGCCATCTGAAGTTTAATTGTCCAGTCTTGCGTGACCGAAACAATGGCATTTCGGCTCGAGAAGGTCGTAGTGGTCCTCAACAAGCATCACGTGGTAGAGGTCGCGGTGTTACTCAGAATCAGGATGAGCGTTTTGCCGCTTCAGCAGACTCGCAAAATTGCTTTGATCGACGCGATTTATCGGCTGGCAGATCTACACAGTATCATGTGGATGACTATTATGTCGAGCATGATGTTGCTGCTGACGGTAATTATTAGGACAGCCATAGACAAAGAAAGGGAGTTGTATCAGTTCCGGTTGATCAGAAAGGGCCTTACGTCGCAGTTGCCACAATGGGCGTAGTTGAACCTTTTTTGCTGGATACTGGTGCAGCGAAAAGCTCCATCATGCATTCGAAACTCCCTGGCGCGCCTTTGTCTGGCTTAACGAATGTTTCCGTTGGATTCTCTGGCGCCCCTGTTAGCAATCCAGTTTCTTGTCCGTTGCCCCTTACGATTGGGTCTCGTGAGTTAGAAGCTCCTTTGCTTTTGACTACTGGTTGTGGTGAGAATCTTTTGGGCCTGGATTTGTTGAAGCGGTTACACGCGACTTTGTACTGTTCTCCTGCGGGAGTGGAGCTTACGTTGGGTCAGAAAGTGATCTCGCCTATGTATTTGTCGACTGATAAGCTCCCACCGGAATTGACTTCTCTTCCTAAGTCTTTGTGGGCAACGGGTCCCAACGACGTGGGCCTGTTGGAGATACCGCCTTATGTTGTTCACTTGAAGTCGAATGTGCGACTACCACGCATTCCTCAGTATCGTATCTCTCTTGATGGAGAGCGAGCACTATTAGCGATCATTTACGATTTGATCGAAAAGGATGTCATCGAAGAAACTCGGGGTAACGTGTGTAATAGTCCTGTGTTACCTATTTTGAAACGAACTGATCCATCCAAGGCTCCTGTGTATCGTTTTGTTATTGATTTGAGGGAGGTAAATAAAATTGTGATTCCACAGTTTCCCGTGGTGCCTGACATTACGGCTTTGCTGACTCTGATTCCAGCTTCTGCATCTTGGTTCTCGGTCATTGATCTGAAGAATGCCTTCTTTAGCATTCCGATTGCTGAGGAAAGCAGAGATCTATTTGGTTTCTCATTAGGTGGTCGCAGTTTCAGGTTTAAGCACGCCCCTCAGGGCTACTGTGAGAGTCCATCGATCTACAGCCAAGCTCTTAAGAGCCAACTTGATGCGTTTGTGTTACCGGCTGGTGCGGCCTTGATTCAGTACGTTGATGATCTGTTGGTAGCTGCTGACACTGAACAGATTTGCAAAACTGCTACAGTATCACTGTTACAGCATCTATGTGATTTACATCACAAGGTGTCACCTTCTAAATTGCAATATTGTTGTCAAGAAGTAACCTATCTAGGTCACTTATTGTCAAAGGATGGGAGAAGGCTGACCCCAGAAAGAATTGCAGCAATCGCTCGAATGACTGTGCCAACAACTCAGAGAGATGTGCGTGCCTTTCTAGGTATCACGTCATACTGCAGACAGTGGATCCCAAACTTTTCACTGTTAGCGAAGCCATTGATAGCTCTTATGTGCAAGGATGTTTCGACTCCTTTGCCATGGACGGAAGAATGTCAGAAAAGTTTTTCTGAACTGCGTGATGCGTTGTGTTCGGCTCCTGTGTTAGGTACTCCTGATTACAGTAAGTCATTTACACTATACGTTCACGAGAGAGAAGGTTGTGCATTGAGTGTTTTGACGCAACAATTTGGTGGTAAGCAGCGTCCATGTGCATATTTTTCCTCGACCTTAGACCCGGTAGCTAGAGCGTTGCCGAGTTGCATGAGAGCGACAGCGGCAGCTGCGGTGTCTATTCGACAATCCGCAGGTCTGGTTATGGATAATATGCTCACAGTGATGGTTCCGCATGCAGTTGACACTCTCCTGAATCGTACAAAAACTCAACATCTGACGAGTGCAAGGTTGTCCGGTTACGAGTTAACACTTTTGGCAAGTCGAATACAGATCAAACGTTGTAATGTGCTGAATCCGGCGACATTGTTGCCGACTAATATGGAATCAAATGATGTACCACCACATGATTGTTATTTGCGAACTGAAGAAGAAACGAAGGGTCGTGTGGACCTGAAAAACACTCCATTGATAGACCCTGATGGCACTTTGTATGTTGATGGTTCATGTTTTAAGTTGCCGAATGGTGATGTGACGACTGCGTATGCTGTAGTGACGTTGAGTACGGTTGTGGAAACTGCGAGATTGAGTCAGAATTCAGCGCAAGCGGCAGAGTTGATTGCGTTGACGAGAGCGTGTGTCTTGTCTAAGGGAAAGCGAGTGAATGTATTTACCGACAGTCAGTATGCGTTTAGTGTTGCACATAGCTTTGGACGATTGTGGAAAGAGAGAGGATTTATGACATCGCATGGTACGAAGATCCAACACGGACAGCTTGTGAATGATCTTTTGGCTGCACTTACACTGCCTAAACAGGTGGCAATCATTAAATGTAGTGCGCATCGGAAGGTTACGGATGATGTTGGTCGTGGTAATGCATTTGCGGATGAGATTGCTAAGGAAACGGCTAAGAATCTTGCGTCCCGAATGTATGTTACGAGTTCAGTGAGATGGCCGACGGAGACTGGTATATGTGAAGACACTGTTGAGAGCGTGAAAGCAATTCAGAATGAGGCCACTAAAACTGAAAAGACCAAGTGGAAAGAAAGTACGGGAAAGTTAGACACCCATGGATGTTGGGTTGACTTGTCGGAATGTCAGAGGTGGATGTTACCAGATGCATATGTGCTAGCCGTTGTGACTATGGCTCATGGTTTGTCACATATTAGCGCGAAAGGTATATGTAAGTTATTATCTCCTGTATGGAAGAATGATGGTATCGCTAAATGTGCTGAGAGGGTGGTTAAGAATTGTATGGTGTGTTTGATGTATAATCCTGGCAAGGGCACTCCCACTCCACCTGGCCATTTTGCCCCTCCTACATGTCCCTTTGAGGTTATCCAGCTGGACTTCATCCATATGAAGAGATGCAATAACCTGAAGTACGTTTTAGTTGTGGTTTGTGCGTTCTCCAGATGGATAAAGGCCTATCCTCTTAAGGATAATACTGCCCTGTCCACAGCGAAAGTCCTGCTGAAGGAATATTTTCCTTGGTATGGAATGCCACGGATTGTGTGGTCAGATAACGGAAGTGAGTTTGTGGGAAGTGTGATGCAGAGTGTGTGTAAGGGCCTTGGAATTCGACAGAAATTCTATAGCGCCAATCACCCTCAAGCAGCGGGTTTGGTTGAAGGGTACAATGGTACTCTGAAACTGAAACTTGCGAAAATACAAGCTACGACTGGTTTGTCGTGGCCTGATGCTTTGCCTCTGGCTCTCTTGTCAACCAGGGCGACTGTGCACTCTCGAGTAGGGCTTAGCCCATATGAGATTGTGTTCGGCCGTCCTGCAAACATTTGGGGAGTCCCGAGGCCTAAGGCCTTTGATAGCCTTGAGTATCCAATGTTGATTGATTATCTTCATGATCTGACTGCTAAACTGAGGCTAATTCATCAACAGGTCTTTGAAGCTTTACCGGCACAGACAGAGGGTCCTGGACATCGGCTCCAACCAGGTGACTGGGTTGTTACCCGCAATTTTGGCAGAAAACGCAATCTGGAGCCAAGATTTGTGGGCCCCTTTCAAGTGTTGTTAGCTACGAGGACTGCAGTTCGGTTGGAAGGCAGAAAGAACTGGGTGCATGCCACCCATACCAAAAAGGTTTCGATCCCCTCACCAGCAGATAATTGGGTGAGAACTGGTATTGCGACAGCGGAAACCGAGACTCCTCTACGTTACGTGCCGTTTAGCGATGCTCAACCTGTGGTAGACAATTCATTGCAGCCGGACACATCTGTTGAATCGTCAGTTTTGGAGAGCTCAAGGTCTGAATTGTCATCTGATCGATTGAACACTGTTTCACCAGCTGAACAATTATTTGAAGAACAGACTCGACCTGGAAGAAGTCGATATTTTCTTCGTTCACACGACAAAGACTAATAAAATGTTTCTGTATTTTCCTTTACTGTTGCCACGAACATTAAGCCCGATTACATCCTTTTTTTTGATTGTTGCATTTCTTTTATGTGTATTCTACAGCTAAGAGATTTTTATTAAGTTGAATGTTTGTTTAAGAAAACCTATCATCCGGGTTAACCGTAGGGCCGTGCGGGTACTTCCTTCTGTTTAGCAGGTTCCGGACACTAGGTCAGTTACCCTTTGTCGATTCCTGGGAACTCCTGGGAATTGATAATCGCTACTCAGAACGAAGTGCGTCAAGAACGTACGGACGGTTTTTAGAGGATGGCATTCTCTAAGCTGTTGGAAGTAGAAGGGATGTCGGCGCAAAGATCAAAATTGCATAAGATTGTGCGAACGAAATGTTTTTTGTTTCAGGTATTTCTACTGTTTCTGACTGTTTCTATGCTATTGGTGGGAGGAGTGTATTTTGGAATACAGTCGTTATTGCCCTCCATTACGCCTACTGTTCCTCCTAAACTGAGTACTATTACTACTGTTTCCCCACATTCCTTTCATCCTCTGCCCCAACATGAACAGGTTTGACGTGCGGAGTTCATGAATAACTCCTTTGTTCAACTCCTACATCAGCATCAGTTGGTGATGAATACTACCAACTGTTGGGTGTGTGGGTTAATGCCACATACCATGGATAGAGGTATTCCGTATTTGGTCCTCCCTTATAGCTCCCAAGGGTCAGCGCGAGCATTCCAAACTATGTTCCGTAGTGCACTAGATTCCTACCCCAGTCGAGAGCCACGTTCCGCAAACTTTGGTCCTGGTCCGTACCACAAGCCTTTGGCAATAGCGATTGCTGATCTAGATCGAGATATTTTTGATGCATCGCTTATTCCAGATGAAGAGCTACAGGCATATCAAGATCTGAGTGAGACTGAGTATAGTATGTCAGTGGGTGATAGACAGCTCAAGAGCTCGTCTCCAATATGGATCGTACCCCACCTCGGTAATTTCTGCTTGAAAGGTCTTGGTCGAAATCCGAGAGCCCAGCTTGGGGAGAGTGCTTGTACTGACACGTACGTTCTACCGATGCTTTCTTCCCCTGTTTTCCTGACTGCCAAGGGTACCTATTTCGTATGTTATGAGCGTGCATATACATGGTTGCCCCGTGACTTCTCGGGAACCTGTTATATCGCAAATCTTTTGCCACCGACTTTTACGGTTGCCTCAGACTATCACAAAACTAGAGTTGTGAGAGGCGTTGTCAGCAAAGAGGACACTGCGGGTCAAGAAGCAGGAGACTTCTTTAATGGTTTCTTGCCGTTTTGGGGACCTATGGTTAATAGTAGGAACCTGAGACAGTTGACCCGCGTGGTAGAATTGACTGCTAACATAACTGCGAGTGCTCTTGGTAATTTGACAGCGGAACTTCAGGCGGATAGACTTATGACGTTGCAGAACCGTATGGTTCTAGATGTTGTTCTTGCAGATAGAGGTGGTGTGTGCAAAGTGATTCATTCGAGCTGTTGCATTTTCATTCCTGACAACGCTCCAACCGTTTACCAAGCCATCTCGAAGTTGCATAAAATTTCCGAGTCCATACACGTGGACGAGGGAAATTGTACGCTTCTAGGATGGTTTTGGGGCTTGATATCAACTTGGGGTTGGAAGATTCTGATGATCGTAGGGGTTGTTGTAACGTTTCTGTTCACGTGTTGTCTTTGCGTACAGTGTGGTCCGGCCTTATGTGGCCTCTGTGCTACAACGTGTATAAGACGGCCATCAGTTACCAAAGAGACGTTGATGGATAGAATGATGTTCCAGCAACAACTGAACGATTTGATGAATATCGAAATCGATTCTGATCTCGACTAGTGCTTGCCTACATGAGGGCAAAAGGAGCGTCTGAGGTTCCGTGACAATCGGAACGACATTTTTTGATATGTTCGAATATGGACGAGTTTGGTATCTAAGAACCGCAAATGACGAGTTTAGTGGGTGTACGCGTTTTCACTACGCTACCATGTATGGTTCGTCTTATTTGTGGGTATGTCCATCTGAACCCTCGGGTTCCATTTTAGATACGGCGTCCATTTTCTCACTTGCCCTCAAGTAGCCAGCGAACGGACACTGTCCGCTTCGTGACCCTGGGATTCCCAACCCTTCGCGGAGGACACATGTTCCTTTGAAGGTGTCTTTATGATGAGGGGGATGACACGGCAAGGGCAGATGGCCCCGCTCGAGGCTCATCTTGCCGCGCTGGTTTATTGTTTCAGTCGTGCATACATTAGGCACGAGGTCTTTGATCCTGCAATCAAGTTTCCGATATTGCCCTCTACACTGTTTTCTAAACTGTTATGCATCCTTGTCTTTCCCTTTGCATCTGTTTCTGTCCCTTCCTCTAATTCGTTACGGTCAGAATGGAATGTGCTTAATGTGTTTTTACAGTTGGGAACCGGCAATGCTGCTGTAATTATGTTTCGGGTTTCTGAAAACATGAATGCAACCTTTCTGAAGTTTACTATGGGAACTGAGTTGTAACCTTTTGTCCGCCATGTTGTGCAATGACCAAAATGTGTATAAAAGGAGCGATCCACTTGTGCAATTTGAAGCAATCTCTCACAACCTACACGCTGTGTACTTCTTGCGATTTCTGTATCCCTGCAGTAAATAAATGCTGATCTTTGACGCCGCAGGAAGTGTCCCGTGTCTCTGTGTTTTGTACGCCGGAACAGGTAACCCACGAAGGTTTCAGGTGTTGTCCCCTGGCACCACTGGGCCTTAGAATAGCCCAGTCCTTCACAGTCCCGTCTTGCAATACGTTTAGCACCACACATGACCCACACTGGCACTGCAACACAATCCCCCCAAAAATCAGTCAGGGAAATAAACTAATGCTCTATAGCAATTAATGCTAAATTAGTTTTACTACCTATAAGGGCCTTATTCACAAAGGTAAAGGTAGACAATTGGTCTAAACTTAGAGCAACCATCTACGTTTACAACATTGGGAATTCACAAAGTGCATTCACAAGAACTATCTTTATTCTCGCACTCAGGACAGTACTCGTAAATGTCCTTTATGAATTTCCAAAGTCATAAACGTAGACGTTTGGTCTAAGTTTAGACTGAACGTCTATGTTTACCTTTGTGAATCGGTCCCATATGTGTGTGAGTGTAATTGTATGTGCTTGTGTGTGCGATAAAAAATACATATAATTACTTATTTATTGTTTCTAAAAATAGAATGATACACCTAGGGCCTCACTTACAAGAGGCCTGTGCCGCCGGAGTGTCACATTTTATGGAGCTCTGGTGGAGCAGAACTCTCAATCATATCTAGGAGGCCATGCAGAGCCACCCCGAGTGGCTTTGCATGGCCTCATAGATAAGGGTAATAGCAAAGCAGTGCAAAGCGCTGCCTTGCCTTACTCTACGTCAAGGAGGAGTTCCATGGGCATTGCGGTGGGTTTTCTCATGCAATACCCATATGTTTTGACACATTGCCAGATTTACAAGGCTTTGTAAACCTTGGAACATGTCAAAACTGTGCGCCTCGCCAGGGGAGGTGTAACAAGGAGAAATAACCTTATTTCTCCTCTCTTTTTTCTATCTCTATGTGTGCTGCATTTTGCAGCACAAATACAAAGAAAAAACACCTCCATTGATTGGTTTTGTGAAGGAATGTGTCCCTTCCTACACAAAAACAATTGTGCAAACAACGCAGACACCCTCGCACCATTGTGTAAGGGTGACTGCATTGGCGCTAGGCACCAATTTGTGCCTGGGAAAAGGCAGAAAGGACAGGAATGTGACTTATGTCAATAATACGGCACATTCCTGCCCTTTTCTTTTGAATGCAGGGCAGGGCAGCGCAGCAAGAAGCCTTGCAATGCTGCTTTGCACAAAAAGCTGGTAGATACGACCTCTAATTTTTATGTAAAAATTAAATGACACTTTTTAACAGATTGTTAAAATTACAAAAACTTTTTAAATATTTAAAAACATAACGTTTAGCCAAGTAATGTAAGAAATAAATATGTTAGTGATATTGATTTTTTTAAATTATTGTTTAAAAATTAATATTTGCAAATTAAATTAATACTTTTAAATGATGTTATTATTTAACACACATTTGGTTAGGTCCAAGTTAATATTATTTTAAATGTATTCACATTTATATTTTAACATAAAAAATATAGTTCTTTAAATAAATAAAGTATATTAAATTTCCCCATACTTTCTCATAAGGAGATCACCACCCCAGTGGTGGAGATCTCAATCAATGGAGATAAATGTACTGGGGTAGCTTTACAATCTTAAATACTTTCATAAAATGCTCCACCCCATCAGTGGATGAGGTGTAGACTTGTAAGTCTACATCTAGATGTAAATCTCCACTGACAAATGTGTGCAGTCACATATGCCTTCGAATAGATCTACACATGAGTAGATCTGCACATGTAAATTTAACTTTATGAATAGGACACACATAGGACACACAAAGTAGTTTCAGGTGAGATAGGTGACACAGTCTTATGCTATAATGTGTTATGCTGTGTGCCTAGATGTTAACGTTGCAGTTGTTTTAGGTATATGAACTTTGTAGCAGCACTGTAACTTTTCACTATTTGTCATTTATGGAAAAGTTAAAGATTGGTATTTCCCAGAAGAACAGAATACCTGACATGCTAGTACAGCACGTATAAGAATATAAAAAGAACTAATTTAATTCAAAACTGAGAAATATACCAGGCATTTGAAGTCTACAGTTCCACATTATTAGCTGCAAACATTAGAAAAATCGGATACCATGTTGTTTCCTCATTACCTGCACTTGGTTTAAAGTCTAAGGGGCATATTCACAAGGATTTATCGCAGAGTAATCAGCACTTTATTGCAGCCAAAGTGGCGATAAATTTACCTCCCCATTCACAAGGTGGTGTTAACAGCCCACAGCACCAGTTTACCCGCGATAGCAGCCACAAGAAACATCGCCACAGAGGATCACCGCAACTATCTCTAATGAGATGCAGAGTGGGCGTTCCCGGGCCAAAATCCGCGACAACATCACACCACAACATTCTCAATGACCAGCCACATCGGCGATACAAACATAAAACCGGCGATAAGGCACGTTAGCACCAGGAAATATACACCTGCTCTGACCTGGTGTAAAGTCGGATGGCAGCCAGCACCACAAAAGGGAGACCTGCCCAGGGCCACATCGGAAGTGCAACAGACGCAAAGGAGCCACTCATCATGCGGCCTGGACACCCAAGAGGGCCACAACACCCACCCACACCACCCCAGGACCCCAACCCACACCCAGAACATCCCCCCCAGACCACCACAGATGCAGCGCAGACAAAGACAACGGACCCCCAGGAAGCGTGCCAGCCGCACAGACCCAACATCTGACAATGTCACCGTCCACCGCAGGCTGAAAGGGACAACCATCCTACGCATCCTGACCATCATCGCCTAACAGGCTTACGGCACCAGCACAGCGGACAACCAACATCCCACCCCACACTAAGCTGCTGGCTTTGCTGCACCTGTTGGCCCCTGGCACACCCCAAACAACACCCGCCAGATTCAGAGGAGTCTCACAGCCAGCCGCATCCAAGTCCCCCACACCTGTCCTAGACATCACCATCACCCTGATACCCCAGTCCCCACATGCCCAACACAATGCCCTGGATCCGCTGGACACCAAGCAAGGACTATACGCCATAGCAGGATGCACCCACGTGTTGGACAATCCACAGCACGTATGCCCTACCAGTGCACCCTAGTGACACAGCACACAATCACCGCAACAGGAAGCACACGTCTCACATCAATGTGCAGGCAACATCAGAACACGGTGGAACCTCCAAAAATGTTGCATCTAAATACACAGCCAGTGTGCATGATTCCTTCACACACCAACAGTCCATCATCAACCAGTGTCCCCAGGATGGCAACAAGGGAAATGCACAGCTGCTTGGCAAGTTCAAAAAGAAAACCCCACTCCCCACAACTCCACAACCATGCAACTCACAACTCTGGCAATGCACATGTCACAAAATCACAACCAACATGCACAACAACATGCCCACCCACCAGACATGACAGAACAACTTACAATGGTAACCTGGGAAAGCCCTGAACATGAGCCATCAACGGCATGGCACCTCAGCCACACAATAGTCGAATGTGGGAAGAGGTGGCAACCAGGCATGTATGAAGGATTGAAGGACTGGGCTATTCTAAGGCCCAGCGGTGCCAGGGGACAACACCTGAAACCTTTGTGGGTTACCTGTTCCGGCGTACAAAACACAGAGACACGGGACACTTCCTGCGGCGTCAAAGATCAGCGTTTATTTACTGCAGGGATGCAGAAATCGCAAGAAGTACACAACGTGTAGGTTCTGAGAGACTGCTTCGAATTGCAAAAGTGGATCGCTCCTTTTATACACATTTTGGTCATTGCACAACATGGCGGACAAAAGGTTACAACTCAGTTCCCACAGTAAACTTCAAAAGGGTCGCATTCATGTTTCAGAAGCCCGGAACATAATTACAGCAGCATTGCCGGTTCCCAACTGTAAAAGCACATTATCCCCACATTAAGCACATTCCATTCTGACTGTAAACGAATTGGGAGAAGGGACAGAAACAGATGCAAAGGAAAAACAAGGATGCACAACAGATTGAAAAAGAGTGTAGAGAGTAATAACGGAAACTTGATTGCAGGATCAAAGACCTCGTGCCTAATGCATGCACGACTGAGACAATAGACTGGCACGGCAAGATGAGCCTTGAGCGGGGCCATCTGCCTTTGCCGTGTCATCCCCCTCATCATAAAGACACCTTCAAAGGAACATGTGTCCTCCGCGAAAGCTTGGGAATCCCAGAGTCATGACGCGGACAGTGTCCATTCGCTGGCTACTTGAGGGCAAGAGACAAAATGGATGCCGTATCTAAAAAGGAACCCGAGGGTCCGGATGGACATACCCAGGAATGAGACGAACCGTACATAGTAGCGGAGCGAAAACGCATACACCCACTAAACTCGTCATTTGCGGTTCGTAGATACCAAACTCATCCATATTCGAACACACCCAAAAAGTGTCATTACGATTCCCACGGAACCTCAGACGCTCCTTTTGCCCTCATGTAGGCAAGCACTAGTCGAGATCAGAATCGATTTCGATATTCATCAAATCGTTCAGCTGTTGCTGGAACATCATTCTATCCATCAATGTCTCCTTGGTAACAGATGGCCGTCTTATACACGTTGTAGCAAAGAGGCCACATAAGGCAGGACCACACTGCACACAAAGACAACACGTGAACAGAAGCGTTACAACAACCCCTACGATCATCAGAATCTTCCAACCCCAAGTTGATATCAGACCCCAAAACCATCCTAGAAGTGTCCAACCACCTTCGTCCACGTGTATGGACTCGGAGATCTTATGTAACTTCGAGATGGCCTGGTAAACAGTTGGAGCATTGTCAGGGATAAAAATGCAACAGCTCGAATGGATAACTTTGCACACACCACCTCTATCTGCAAGAACAACGTCTAGAACCATACGGTTCTGCAACGTCATAAGTCTATCCGCCTGAAGTTCCGCTGTTAAATTACCAAGAGCACTCGCAGTTATGTTAGCAGTCGACTCTACCACACGGGTCAACTGTCTTAGGTTCCTACTATTAACCATAGGTCCCCAAAACGGCAAGAAACCCTTAAAGAAGTCTCCTGCTTCTTGACCGGCAGTGTCCTCTTCGCTAATAACGCCTCTCACAATTCTAGTTTTGTGATAGTCTTAGGCAACTGTAAAAGTCGGTGGCAAAAGATTCGCAATATAACAGGTACCCGAGAAGTCACGAGGCAACCATGTATATGCACGTTCATAACATACAAAATAGGTACCCTTGGCAGTCAGAAAAACAAGGGAAGAGAGCATCGGTAGAACATACGTATCGGTACAAGCACTCTTCCCAAGTTGTGCTCTCGGATTTCGACCCAGACCTTTCAAGCAGAAATTACCGAGGTGGGGTACGATCCATATTGGAGACGAGCTCTTAAGCTGTCTATCACCCACTGACATACTATATTCAGCCTCACTCAGATCTTTATAGGCTTGCACCTCTTCATCTGGAATAAGCGATGCATCAAAAATATCTCTATCTAAATCAGCAATTGCTATCGCCAAAGGCTTGTGATACGGACCAGGACCGAAGTTTGCAGAACGTGGCTCTCGACTGGGGTAGGAATCTAGTGCACTACGAAACATAGTTTGGAATGCTCGAGCTGACCCTTGGAAGCTATAAGGAAGAACCAGATACGGAATACCCCTATCCATGGTATGTGGCATTAACCCGCACACCCAACAATTGGTAGTATTCATCACCAACTGATGCTGATGTAGGAGTTGAACAAAGGAGTTATTCATGAATTCCGCACGTCTAACCTGCTCATGTTGGGGCAGAAGATGAAAGGAATGTGGAGAAGCAGTGGTAATAGAGCTTAGTTTAGGAGAAAGAGTAGGTGAAATGGAAGGCAATAACGATTGTATTCCAAAATACACTCCACCCACCAATAGCATAGACACGGCCAGAAACAGCAGGAATACCTGAAACAAAAAGCATTTTGTTTGTACAATCTTATGCAATTTTGATCTTTGCGCTGACATCCTTTCTACTTCCAACAGCTTAGAGAATCGCATCCTCTAAAAACCGTCCGTGACGTACTTGACGCACTTCGTTCTGAGTAGCGATTATCAATTCCCAGGAGTTCCCAGGAGTCGACAAAAAGTAACCGACCTAGTGTCAGGAACCTGCTAAACAGAAGGGAGTACCCGCACGGCCCTACGGTTAACCCGGATGATAGGTTTTCTTAAACACTCAACTTAACAAAATCTCTTTAGCTGTGAAAAGCACACATAAAAAGAAACTAAAAAAATCAGAAAAGAATGTAATTGTTCTTAATGTTCGTGGCAACAGTAAAGGAGAATATAAGAAAATTTGTATTAGTCTTTGTTACGTGGACGAAGAAAATATCGACTTCTTCCAGGTCGAGTCTGCTCTTCAAATAATTGTTCAGCTGGTGAAACAGTGTTCAGTCGATTAGATGACAACTCAGACCTTGAGTTCTTCACAACTGACGACTCAACAGATGTGTCTGGCTGCAATGAATTGTCTCCTACAGGTTGAGCATCACTAAACGGCACAAAGCATAGAGGGGTTTCGGTTTCCGTTGCCGCAATACCAGTTCTCACCCAATTGTCTGCTGGTGAAGGGATCGGAACCTTCTTGGTATGGGTGGCATGCACCCAGTTCTTTCTGCCTTCCAACCGAACTGCAGTCCTTGTAGCCAACAACACTTGGAAGGGTCCCACAAATCTCGGCTCCAGGTTGCGTTTTCTGCCAAAATTGCGGGTAACAACCCAGTCACCCGGTTGGAGCCGATGTCCAGGACCCTCTGTCTGTGCCGGTAAAGCTTCAAAGACCTGTTGATGAATTAACCTCAGTTTAGCAGTCAGATCATGAAGATAATCAATTAGCATTGGATACTCAAGACTATCAAAGGCCTTAGGTCTCGGGACTCCCCAAATGTTCGCAGGGCGGCCGAACACAATCTCATATGGGCTGAGCCCTACTCGAGAGTGCACAGTCGCTCTGGTTGATAAGAGAGCCAGAGGCAAGGCATCAGGCCATGACAAACCAGTCGTAGCTTGTATCTTCGCAAGTTTCAGCTTCAGAGTACCATTGTACCCTTCAACCAAACCCGCTGCCTGGGGATGATTGGCACTATGGAATTTTTGTCGAATTCCAAGGCCCTTACACACACTCTGCATCACGCTTCCCACAAACTCGCTTCCGTTATCTGACCACACAATCCGTGGCATTCCATACCGAGGAAAGTATTCCTTCAGCAGGACTTTCGCTGTGGACAGGCAGTATTATCCTTAAGAGGATAGGCCTCGATCCATCTGGAGAACGCACAAACCACAACTAAAACGTACTTCAGATTATTGCATCTCTCCATATGAATGAAGTCCAGTTGGATAACCTCAAAGGGACAGGCAGGAGGAGCAAAATGGCCGGGTGGAGTGGGGGTGCCCTTGCCAGGATTATGCATCAAACACACCATACAATTCTTAACCACTCTCTCAGCACATTTAGCAATACCATCATTCTTCCATACAGGGGACAACAACTTACATATACCTTTCGCGCTAATATGTGACAAACCATGAGCCATAGTCACGACGGCTAATACATACGCATCCGGTAACATCCACCTCTGACGTTCCGACAAGTCAACCCAACATCCATGCATGTCCAACTTTCCCGTGCTTTCTTTCCACTTGGTCCGTTCAGTTTCAGTGGCCTCATTCTGAATTGCTTTCACACTCTCAACAGTATCTTCACACATACCCGTCTCCGTCAACCACCTCACTGAACTCGTAACATACATTCGGGTTGCAAGATTCTTAGCCATTTCCTTAGCAATCTCGTCCGCAAATGCATTACCATGACCAACATCATCCGTAACCTTTCGATGCGCACTACATTTAATGATCGCTACCTGTTTAGGCAATGTAAGTGCATCCAAAAGATCATTCACGAGCTGTCCGTGTTGGATCTTCGTACCATGCGATGTCATAAATCCTCTTTCTCTCCACAATCGTTGTGCAACACCAAATGCATACTGACTATCGGTAAACACATTCCCTCGCTTTCCCTTAGACAAAACACACGCTCTTGTTAACGCAATCAAATCTGCTGCTTGCGCTGAATTCTGACTCAATCTCGCAGTTTCCACAACCGTGCTCAACGTCACTACAGCATACGCAGTCGTCACATCACCATTCGGCAACTTAAAACATGAACCATCAACATACAAAGTGCCATCGGGGTCTGTCAATGGAGTGCTTTTCAGGTCCACACGACCCTTCGTTTCTTCCTCAGTTCGTAAATAACAATCATGTGGTGGTACACCATTTGATTCCATATTAGTCGGCAACAATGTCGCCGGATTCAGCACATTACAACGCTTGATCTGTATATGACTTGCCAAAAGGGTCAACTCATACCCGGACAACCTTGCACTCGTCAGATGTTGAGTTTTTGTCCGATTCAAGAGAGTGTCAACTGCATGCGGAACCATCACTATGAGCATATTATCCATGACCAGACCTGCGGATTGTCGAATAGACACCGCAGCTGCCGCTGTCGCTCTCAAGCAACTCGGCAATGCTCTAGCTACCGGGTCTAAGGTCGAGGAAAAATATGCACACGGATGCTGCTTACCACCAAATTGTTGCGTCAAAACACTCAACGCACAACCTTCTCTCTCGTGAACGTATAGTGTAAATGGTTTACTGTAATCAGGAGTACCTAACACAGGAGCTGAACACAACGCATCACGTAGTTCAGAAAAACTTTTCTGACATTCCTCCGTTTATGGCAAAGGAGTCGAAACATCCTTGCACGTAAGAGCTATCAATGGCTTCGCTAACAGTGAAAAGTTTGGAATCCACTGTCTGCAGTATGACGTGATACCTAGAAAGGTACGCACATCTCTTTGAGTTGTTGGCACAGTCATTCGAGCAATTGCTTCAATTCTTTCAGGGGTCAACCTTCTTCCCGCCTTTGACAATAAGTGACCAAGATAGGTTACTTCTTGACAACAATATTGCAATTTAGAAGGTGACACTTTGTGATGTAAGTCACATAGATGCTGTAACAGTGATACTGTAGCAGTTTTGCAAATCTGTTCAGTGTCAGCAGCTACCAACAGATCATCAACGTACTGAATCAAAGCTGCACCAGCCGGCAACACAAACGCATCAAGTTGACGCTTAAGAGCTTGGCTGTGGATCGATGGACTCTCACAGTAGCCCTGAGGTGCGCGTTTGAACCTGAAGCTACGACCACCTAATGAGAAACCGAATAGATCTCTGCTTTCCTCAGCAATCGGAATGCTAAAGAAAGCATTCTTCAGATCAATTACCGAGAACCATGATGCAGAAGCTGGAATCAGAGTCAACAAAGCTGTAATATCAGGCACCTCAGGAAACTGTGGAACAACAATTTTATTCACCTCCCTTAAATCAATAACAAAACGATACACAGGAGGCTTGGATGGATCAGTTCGTTTCAAAATAGGTAACACAGGACTATTACACACGTTACCTCGTGTTTCCTCGATAACATCTTTATCGATCAAATCGTAAATGATCGCTAATAGTGCTCGTTCACCATCAAGAGAGATACGATACTGGGGAATGCGTGGCAGTCGCACGTTGGATTTCAATTGAACAACATAAGGTGGTATATCCAGCAGGCCCACATCATTGGGACCTGTCGCCCACAAAAAATCAGGAAGAGAACTCAATTCCGGTGGGAGCTTATCAGTCGACAAATACATAGGAGAGATCACTCTCTGCCCCAACGTAAGCTCCACTCCCGCAGGAGAACAGTACAAAGTCGCATATAACCGCTTCAACAAATCCAGGCCCAAAAGATTCTCACCACAACCAGTAGTCAAAATCAAAGGAGCTTCTAACTCACGAGACCCAATTGTAAGGGGCAAAGGGCTAGAAACTGGATTGCTAACGGGGGCGCCAGAGAATCCAACGGAAACATTCGTTAAGCCAGACAAAGGTGCGCCAGGGAGTTTCGAATGCATGATGGAACTTTTCGCTGCACCAGTGTCCAACAGAAAAGGCTCAACTACGCCCAATGTGGCAACTGCGACATAAGGCCCTCTCTGATCAACCGGAACTGATACTTCTCCCTTTCTTTGTCTATGGCTGTCCTAGTAATTACCGTCTGCATCAACATCATGCTCGACATAATAGTCGTCCACATGATACTGTGCAGATCTACCAGACGATGGATCGCGCCGATCAAAGCAATTTTGCGAGTCTGATGAAGTGGCAAAACGCTCATTCTGATTCTGAGTAACACCACGACCTCTACCACGTGACGCTTGTTGAGGACCACTACGACCTCCTCGAGCCGAAACACCATTGTTCCGGTCACGCAAAACTGGACAATTAAACTTCAAATGGCCCTCACCCCTACAATATGCGCATTGATTATACCCCAACACAGAGCGAGGTGTAGAGGAGTTAGTACGCGACTGCGATCTAGAAAACTGCGATTGTAATCGATTCGGCTGTTGCGAGTCATTTTGATTCGAGCGCGGAGGATACGCTTGCTGCAATAAGACCTTTGTTTTAAGATCCTTCGTTTTCTTATCTGCGCGTTTGCTTTCTTCTTTCTCCCTATTTTCGTAGTATTGGGCCGTGGCTAATATCTGAGCAGTGGTAGAAACGGCCCACGAACTTTCAGAATTCTTCAACTTGTTGCTTAGTTCAGGCAACAAATTCGATACAAATTTATCAACGAACAATCGCTGACCTCCCTCAGAGCTCATATCCTGACCACTATGATCGATAAATGCCTCCTCAAATCTCGTAAAGAAATCGGAGACACTCTCGCCCTTCTTTTGTTTGCACGCAGACAATTTGTCCCAGTTAACTCTCATTGCTGGCATAAGTGTCTTCATAAGCGTAATTATCCTCTGGGGCAGATTTTCAATGATCTGTTCAGGTTTAGCCCCACCAACTTGCCGTCCGTCAGCCGCCGCAAGAGCAGCCCAATCACCGCCTAACTCAGCTGCGTGATTCTCTTGACGGATTTTCGCCCAAATCGGTTGAGGTACTACATTACCAAACAACATATCAATATCGGCAAGGTTCATGACAGTAGCATCCACTAATTGGGACAACTCCTTATAATAACCTGCAGGATTTTTGCGAGGGTCAGGCAAAGTTTGCTTTACCTGCAAAACTTCCGATCGCTTCCACGGGAGGTGTATCCAAACTCTCTGAAAATGTGGTGGAACAATAGGATTAGCAGCGGGATCACCTGGCATCCATACTGGAGGAACTTCCCGCATAGGATACTGACCAGGTTGTGCCATCCGCTCCTCAGTTTCGTCCTTAAACAATGCTCGAGGTTGTATTGTAGATCAAAAAGATAACAGACGCTCTAAAGCACGTCGGACATTACCACCCACAATCATACCAGTCGAAAATTGATTCTGAAGCTCAGTGATCTCGGGCGGTCCATTATCTACCTCCTCATTATCCCACTCTTCTCTCAAGAATTTACACATTTCCTCGAACACGAATCTTTGTGTGGGCTCATTAAACTGAGAAAATGTCTCAAAAACTATACGCGAAGCGTACTTCGTAGGATGCCTAATCCATTTACGCGCCATTTTCACTAACGAGTCACGTTCCCTACCATCAGGAATTTGACTGCGCCTCTGAGCATCATCAGAAAGATCTGACCCGAGTATCGGTCCAAAAAGCGGAGAATAGAGAGTAGCGACAGCATTAAATATACGACTACGAACAGAAGGGGAAGAAGAAGGAAGCACAGGAGCAACGACATTAGGAGTAAACGTAGAAACAGTAGCAGTAGTCGGGATAACAGGAGTAGTAGTAAGATTGGGCTGATGAGATACTGGCAAAGGAGCAGTAGGAAAAAGAGCGGGTAAAGGAGGATGAACAATTTGCGGCACAAGGGGATTCGGAAGAACAGGAGGAACGACAGGCTGACCAGCAGCCGCCAGAACGGCAGGTTGAGGAACAAGAGGAATCACAGGACCCACAGTATCTGGAGCATAGGGAGGTGGTGATTTCAATAGATAAGACAATATGGGATCTTCTACCACTTCTTCTCCCGTCTTATCAGGACTAGACGGTAAAACCGGATAACATTTATCCACAGCCATATGATGAAGTCTAGCACAAACTTCCTGCTCCTTCTCGTCTTTGTCTCGCTGATACTGTTCTGCATTTCGCATCACCGTAATAACACCTTCTCTCTTATTTTTCTTAATCTGTTTGATTTCTTTCTGCTTGGCCTCTTTGCGCCATAACCGAAAGGAATCAAACATGGCCGGCCTAGCCTTCTTTTTAAACAATTTAGCTTCAACATTATCTAATATTGCAGTTTCGAAACTACCATGTGATGGCCAACTAAGAAAACCATCATTTTTAGTGTAACGAATCCAATATTCATTATATACAATAGGACCTACTCCGTGGCGACTATAGAGCTCATAAATTGGAGTTCCAACTGGAGGTATCGGACATGAATCCTCCAGTCGGGAATCCGTGCTGCAACATTGAAGGAAACCAAACAAAGTACTACGGCCAGGCATCGTGCACACTAACCGAGTTTACAAACTTCAAGGGCTATCGAATTACGATGTCCTCGCAAAAAAATGCAAGACCCTCGGTTTTTGGCAATTGCAATCGTCAAATAAAAAACCCAACAACTAAGAACCAACAACTAAGAACCACAAATGCAATGGAACCATGCAAACAACCAGGGTTAGCGACCCACAAATACTTAACTGAAAGAGCAGTGGCGTCACCAGGAAGGCCCGTCTATCGTCTCGCCATACAAAGGACTACGCCAGGCGTCAAAACAGGTCGACAGTCAGGGCATCTGTCCGTCGCAGCCGTCAGGAGGCGGGAATCTTCGCGGGAAAAGTCTTCGGGCCACTTATTTCGACAACTGGATCGATGAAGCGGGGTGCACCTTCCCTCGGAGATTTCACACGAAGTTCCTCACGATCGTCGGGCTTTGGACCGGTACCGCTGATGTCGCCCCACATTGGGTGCCAACTGAAGGACTGGGCTATTCTAAGGCCCAGCGGTGCCAGGGGACAACACCTGAAACCTTCGTGGGTTACCTGTTCCGGCGTACAAAACACAGAGACACGGGACACTTCCTGCGGCGTCAAAGATCAGCGTTTATTTACTGCAGGGATGCAGAAATCGCAAGAAGTACACAACGTGTAGGTTCTGAGAGACTGCTTCGAATTGCAAAAGTGGATCGCTCCTTTTATACACATTTTGGTCATTGCACAACATGGCGAACAAAAGGTTACAACTCAGTTCCCACAGTAAACTTCAAAAGGGTCGCATTCATGTTTCAGAAGCCCGGAACATAATTACAGCAGCATTGCCGGTTCCCAACTGTAAAAGCACATTATCCCCACATTAAGCACATTCCATTCTGACTGTAAACGAATTGGGAGAAGGGACAGAAACAGATGCAAAGGAAAAACAAGGATGCACAACAGATTGAAAAAGAGTGTAGAGAGTAATAACGGAAACTTGATTGCAGGATCAAAGACCTCGTGCCTAATGCATGCACGACTGAGACAATAGACTGGCACGGCAAGATGAGCCTTGAGCGGGGCCATCTGCCTTTGCCGTGTCATCCCCCTCATCATAAAGACACCTTCAAAGGAACATGTGTCCTCCGCGAAAGCTTGGGAATCCCAGGGTCACGACGCGGACAGTGTCCATTCGCTGGCTACTTGAGGGCAAGAGACAAAATGGATGCGTATCTAAAATGGAACCCGAGGGTCCGGATGGACATACCCAGGAATGAGACGAACCGTAAATAGTAGCGTAGCGAAAACGCATACACCCACTAAACTCGTCATTTGCGGTTCGTAGATACCAAACTCGTCTATATTCGAACACACCCAAAAAGTGTCATTACGATTCCCACGGAACCTCAGGATGCAGTAGAACCATGATTGGGAAAGTGCACAATGCCAAGAGTGGAGGAGATGTGCTGGACAGATCGCAGTATGCAGAACACACACATATCCTCGGCGACATACACCTCTGGTGTATGGAGTGTAGTGGACAGTGGACGCAACCATGTCACCCCAGCCAGTGGGGGACCTCGCAAAAATGTTGCCTGTCATGCCCCTTAAGCATGACTGGAGTGGGATGGCATGGCATACACCACGCCAGCGTAGGGGTGTGATTAAAACGCACATAGCCCTGGGCATGGTCCTCTTCCGGAAAGCACAACGTCTCTGCAAGGGCGGCACCTCTCACCCCGGCATGCTGGACCATGAACCCGTCAGGCCACACTGATCACCTTCCAACACTGGCATGTGCCAAGGAGGGCCCACCACGTGCCGGCGCAGGCTCCAAGCCTGAGGGCCAGCGGCCACAGATCCAGATCCCCCCCCTGATCAGTGAGGCATAGTTCCATAAGGGCATCTTGCGACACATGGCACCACTGAACCTGAACTATGCAGGCGTGTGGGGCCATCCAATGCCAGCCGGCGACACTTGGTGCCACTCAACCTGAACTACACAGGCCGGTGGGGCCATTCAACCTATGCAGGCGACACTCAGTGAATGGCCTGTGGTGACCGCTGCCTCAGGCCTACTCCATGGTCAAGTAGGTCACAGATTTGGAACTGAACATCGATTATTCAAAGGCAGAATACATTTCATTGCACGCACGGAGAGGCATAAGAGGATGACGCGTTACAGTCCGGAGGGAACAGGATCATCGTTACGGAGGTGAGCAAACACTATCCACAACTTGCCTTGTGTCACTAACTCCATGCCTCACGAACCAATGACACGTGGCTGTGGCCCACTGCTGACCACTGCCTCCGGCCTACACTGTTGTCCAGTAGGTCACAGAGTCTTGATTTAGCAATGGTGGAGTTCATATCAGTGTACTGGCATCATCGCAGACTGCATCCCCTCTCAGCACCTGTGCCACTAAGTCTGTTCCCCGACAATCATGGACACTCTCTGGTCAAACTTTGGTGGCATCTGAGTCTATGGACTAGGGGGCAGTTTTCATCCTCATGTAGCTGATACTGAATTGGTGGTGGCAGCGAGGCTGTTGCATTGCACTCATCCATTATCTGTTTTCGGATAAAATCAAACCTTTCGGAGTCATGCCCTGGAGGACACCTTCCACTGTCCCCTGAAACCCTCCGCAACATACACCTTGGACATTGATGGTGACCTGTTCGGGTTGCATGGGCCATCTGACTGCACCGCAAGTCACCGTCCCGTGGCTAGGTGTCTGTGCCGGCCGGGGCCACTAACTCTGTGCTGGTCCGGTCTGGGAAACCTTCTTCTGAGATATTGGATGGCCACTGAAGCGGTGGCCCTGCACTGTACGCAGCTTCCGGCCCGACTGCGTCCTACCAGGGCAGACATCAAATCGAGTCCGTACCGGCCCGGACATTGCATCAATGCAGGAGGCACACGCCACCACCGCAAGTACCACCTCCAACCGCCATCTGCCAGAGTCGAAACGGTGGTTCTAAAAGACTGACGGAGTTGCTCAAACCTGTCGTGGATGCCATCATCAGCAAGATACCCTGCTCAGCACTCCAGGTGACAGTGACTCAGTGCACCGCAAGCCATTGTCCGTTACTGATTGAGTTTTGTGCTGTGGAGAGCTTGCGCAGCAATGTCACCTCAAACAGTGTGGGAGCCCTGGGACTTTGATGGGGAAGATGATGCAGGTCTGACACACCCCACTGCATCTGCATCAGGAGTATATATCGAAGGGACTCAATCCTAGACCTTTTCTTCAGATGAGCGCGCTCATCCCTAGTGCCCCAACCCCAGTGCACAGCAACTCACGGGCACTTCTGTTTGCATGTTGGCTGTCCTCTGGACTTTCTCCGGCTCCCTCCATGTTGCTCAGCAGTTTAATCTTTTATGCATGTGTTTTCTGTTTCCGTTGCACTGGTGTCTAATGTTCAAGTGGTTGCCAGCACCAGACATTCTGTGTGGAACGGCTTACACTCACCCCACACACATACAGCACAGGCGTCACTGTACATGTGGCCCTGCCAATAAAGGGGCTGGGCGCATGTGCCCGTAGCCAGTTCAACATGGTATCTGCTTGTGTCCATGTGGTCCTGTTGTATGCAAGAGGGCCCTGGGCCCGATGCCATTACATTGTGCTGTGTACATCGGATGCAGACGTGTCACCGCAGGCAGCGGGCTGTAGCTTGGACATGTAGCTTTGTTGTCACCCACTCAATTCGTAAGTGGCCAGGTTCATCGTATGCAGAGCCAACATGGGTGTGTGACTGGAATTTGAGTGCCCCTACCCGTGGTTCTGTACTGTGAATGTGCAATTGCATGTGTCTTTATGGCAGTGTGGGTCTCCTTAGTGGGGTGTTAATGGCCCTGAATGGTGATAGACACCTACGTATGTGTCCTGGTTCGCATTCCATGGGTTCGGCCCCTACCAACACCTGTTAGGCCACCTCCTTTTGGCGTGCAGGAACATGGCATTGGGGTGCGATGTGTGGGTTGGTGACATGTCGTGGCCCTGCTGTGCGTGCGGGTGCTTCCTGCTGTGTGGTCTGTTGCAGGCTGGGTGTTCTCCTCTGAGTAGCTTGGCTGTCCAGGTCCTGTTCGGGGGTTGCGTGAGATATCCATGTGCTGTTGTAGGGCGTCAGTGTCGACGGTGTGATGGTCCTCTCTCAGCCATCACTTGCGTGTTGTATTCTGTGCTCTCCTGAAGGTGTTGTATGCTCCTCTGCGATGTGAAGGGGAGGTGCTTATTGACTTTGTGTTGACATATATGTTGGTGCATTGTGCAGGTTTGCATGCAGACTGTATGGCAATGTACATTGTGACTGTTTGTGGGGTGCTGGATTCTTCTGCGGGACAGTGTAGATTTGGCCTACATGACGGATGTGATGTCGTACACGTACATTTCCATTCCACAGTTTCCAGCTCCGTCAGATGTAGTAGGCATGTTTCTGTGCATGTGCAGAGCCAGTTGTGTCCTCTGTTCTGCAGTGTGGGCTATGCGCGTTGTTCCTCGTTGTCGTCAATGTGGGTGTGCTGTTCGTGCTATGTGTGTGTGGTGCAGGGTGCCAAGGGAATAGGGTCCATGGACCTGGGTGATTGTGGGTGTGCAGTGTGCTACACCTCGTTGTGCATGTGTGTCATTGTGCCCAGTCCCCCCTTCCCTGCCGTCCCTGCTGATGTTGTGTCAGGTCCTCTCGAGCTGTGTCCGTACTCCCTACTCCTTGCAGCGTCTCCACACTGATGACTGTGGCCTGGGTTTCCTTCAGCTCCTCCGGTGGCGCTGGACTGCCACCTCCTGTCGCCGTTGCTGCCTTCCTGTTGGCAGCGGGTTTGTGCCTGGTTTAGGTAGTCGCGTCATGCCGGGACCTACTGGCCTCCTTGATTGGCCTCCTCTGCACTCCGACTGCATTCCAGGTGGTCTGCTAGTGGGTCAGTTGGTGGTAGTGTTCTGTCGCATCCGTGATGCTGGTCTTGTTTTCCTGCGGTCTGCACCCCGTCTTCCTCTCCCTCTTCTCTTTGGCCTTCCCCGACCCTGTTGTTCCTTGCTGGTGGTCTGTAGGGGTTGAGGGGTTCGAGTTGGCCCCTGCGCTGTGTCAGTGTGCATCCATGTTGCTACGCACTTTGGAATGTTTTTATAGTGCATTATTCCGCCAGATGCATGTCCTGTGACTGGTTTTCGCTACTTTTTGTACTGCGGTTGGCCTCATCGCATTTTTTTTCCATTCGCGTATCTCATTTATGTGGCGTGGTGTTAATTTTCACGTTATCTGCTGACTATCGCATGGTACCGCCTTATTGTGAATCCCACGTTGTGACTGTTTTTTTTTCCCGCGATGGGCCTCGATATTGAAAGTTGCGTTACACACG
The DNA here is from genome assembly GCF_964204655.1 of Triturus cristatus. Taxonomy (NCBI): domain Eukaryota; kingdom Metazoa; phylum Chordata; class Amphibia; order Caudata; family Salamandridae; genus Triturus; species Triturus cristatus. Next base: position 244,570,040 of record NC_140582.1, read on the forward strand.
TTCTTGTGAATATACCCCTCAGTTGTGATATCTTTTACTATGCCTCTTTCTCTAGCTAAAAATGTCCTTATTGAATTAATACATCGTATTTAAATAATGCTTTATTTTTTATTAAAGCCTGTCCCTATATTATGTGTCAGTGTTTGTGACTCCACTCCCCTCATAATCATGGGTTTAGAAGAGAATGTCAACTTGTGTGGGTATTGAAACACATTTTACTTTGTTTTCTTACATGAGTGTGGGGTTGATAGCTCTTATTGGAGAAATCTGAGAACAATTTTCTAAGAAATCTTGTCTCTCTCCCACTCTCTACCCCTTTGACACCACTTCGGAAAGATATGGGTAAGCGATCCATCAAGGATATAGCCAGACTGCGCCCGCTGCTTTTCTGGGCCCGTTTGAGACAACCCCCCGATCTAGCCAGCTATGCCAACGCCTTGAATGAGATCATTCTTTTAAATACAGGCAATAAGATCAAATGGCTTGACAAATTAAAACAGCTGGTTATAGAAATTGGTCTCGGGGAGGCATGGATTTGTCAGATTCCACCTACCAAGCAAATCATAAGAAAAGCATATTGGGATTGGGCTTAGGGAGTGGAAGCTCGAAAAACAAACCATGGGCCTCTCACTGATCATTTCTTAGAGCATAAGCCTGTGGCCAAAATTGAGCTATATCTCGACATTATTCAATCGCCATGAGACAGTATGCTCTATATAAGGCTCTGGTTTGGCACACTCCTGCTTAACATCTTTGCAGCAAATTGGAAAAATTTGAGTGTGTCATCTACTAACTGCCCTGGTTGCTCTACCTCCCTTGAATCCATTCCCCACTTTCTCTTCGCGTGCCCGGCTTACAAAACGGCGAGGAGAAAATGGCTTAGACCAATCTGTAGGAATTTGGGATTCAAGGACTACAGGGTGGCGCTACGATTTATTTTATCTGATACTTCCTTACCTGCTACAGTCTGTGGGGTAGCCAAATACTTGGGGTGTGCTTGGCTGACACGCACTAAATTGTTAACGCCCGTAAGAGCTAGGTCCATTGAAGTCTAGGTAATTTGGGTATGCATAGAGGCCATTATGTTTCTGGTTTTATATGTACATACTCTGCTTTTTAACATATTTTTTTATCGTTACACGTTGTACAATATGTGCATTTTATACTGATCATATTTGGTGTACTTTTATGATATTTTACATCGAATAAAGTAATTTGACTGACTGATAGCTCTTATTACCTAAACACCCTGAATGAATTGGCAGCCAGTTTTACTTAGCCACGATTGTAAGTCATTGGTCGAATGGAGGAACTGAGCCAGCAACACATAAAGCAAGTCAACTACTCCGTATTACATCAACAGGCCGTGTAAAAGCAGTTTCCTGCCTATATCATGCTATATGTGCTTGTGTCCTCACTCTCCTTCCTGAACTGAAAGTGAAGTGGTAGGCGGACATAGAACTCCAGATTACAGATAAGGACTCGGAGAGAATCCTAGAACATATACCTGATATTTCACACAAAGCCAGGTTTCATTTTTTTTTTTTTTACATTTTACATAGAGCATACCTTACACCTGGCAAGACCACCTGGTTCTATGTGACTGCTGCTGTGAAATGTCCGAGATGTGGGGGGCTGGGGACAGAATTGTTCCATATGATCTGGTCCTGCCTGAGATTAGCTGGGTTCTGGGAAGCAGTTGTGGGTTGTGTAAATGACATAACTTTACGGGCAATCACTTGTCCTCCCTTAACCTGCCTTCTTGAGGGATATCAACAGAAGAAAATCACTACTAGATTTCCTGATCTGGCATTGATTCTGGCTAAACGTGAACTGACAATGCACTGGAAGTCTGCGCGTGGCCCTCGAATAATTGGATGGAGAAAAGAACTGGTTAAACTGGCAAGGCTAGAGAGTGCTGTATTTTTTCAGGGTTGAAGAAAGGGCAGGGAAAGATGAAAATGCACGAGCAAGGGAACACCTTGTGGACTCTTTGTTGTGCCTTGACACTGATATAATCTCACTGCATAGCTCTCTGATATCTCAAAAGGATTAAACTACTGTTGAGAACATTGAGATACAGGCCATTAGGGCTTTCAATGTTGAGAATCTTGACAGGGGATAACTATAGGAAGGAGTGTTTAGTTGTTATTGACTGCTAGTTGGAAGCTGGAATGCTGTAAAGGATGTTACTATATGTTTTTCACTCTGATTGTATTTATTGTATGTGCTAGCTTTTTGCACTTTTTATCATCTGAATCTACGTGCTTGCCAATTTTTAAAACTAAAATTTTATATCATAATTGGTTACCTAATTTATGTATTATTTGAAAGTTAATTTTAAACAAATATTAATAACCTATGTATTATATGTTTTAGCTTGGCATGCTTTTTTTCTGTGCAGCTTCTGTTTTATGTTCAATATTGAAAATAAAACTATTTCAAACTGACATTTTCAGTTGAAGAACTATGTGTCTGATTCATAAAAATAAAACACTTGGAAAACTATTATTGGACTGTTTTGCTCTCACATGAGCATAGGTTTATGCATTTTAGAGATTGACAGAACGTTCACTGGTTATGAACCAGACCTACCTTTCCAGGCATAACCTTGTAAACGTTTTATGGATATCTTTCCTCTCCTTGGTTGAAGACATTCTAGCAATGCACATCTACTCGCATCGTACAATTACGCATCATGATTTAAAAAAAAAAACCTAGGTGAGGAAAATATTTTTCCCTTTTCCAAAATCTCTTCTCCTAGATACCAGCTAGATGTCCTAGCTATTTCCAGCAATTGTAAGATAAACTTTGTCGGGACTAGTGCAGGTAGAGGTCTTCTGTCCAAGGATTTTTGTATTACTTCGAGGGCATGGCGTTGGGGGATACTAGTATACAACGATACAATATCCATTGTAACCAGGATTTGGGATTCCGGTTCAAAAGGCATGCCACCCACCAAATTGATCACCTGCATGGTGTCACGAAGGTAGGATTCGATCTTTTCCGCTAATGGCTTTAGGAAAAAATCCACATACTTGCAGAGAGGCTCAAGTACCAAGCCACAGCCGGATACAATGGGCCGACCCGGTGGTTGCTCCAAGTTTTTATGGACCTTAGGTAGGGTGTAGATAGTTGGTAACCGGGGCTGCTTTTGGTTCAAGTATTGAAATTCCAAATCCGATAAGAAACCAGGCTCCTTGCCCATTTCCATAGAACGTAGAATCATAGTGCTGATCTTCTTTGTCGGGTTGTTATTCACTCTTGCGTAGCTGACCGTAGCTTTTACCGGTAATTTATCATTATTGGTATGTCCCATTGATACGTTCTTTACTTATGCACCACCACATAAACTGCATCCTATTGTCCATAGGTGCCTACTACCTTCCCTCACCTCGGTCCTGATGAAGACCCCACCCCCAAGGCGCAAAGTTTGCTGTTCTATATAGGGGTCGAAACGACAACAGTGTTTTGCTTTATTGTCACACCTAGATGACAGAGATTTTATATCTGCATCTACCTAATTATGTTATGATTTGCCATTTGTGTATATGCCAGGCATCAGGCTGGATAGGTTGTTATTATTGATTACTGATGTATATATGCGCACTACCGTCACATTTCACATCACTCTCACAAATCCCTCCCATGCACCTATCACCCCACCCTTTGTGCACCTGTTTTTCAAACAAATGCTTAAACGTGAAATACATTGTACCTTATGATTTGAATTAATCTAATATTTTGATGAAATAAAATCATAACCATTGGTAGAATAATTTAATGGTGGTGTCCTACTTTGATTAGATAACGTAGACCATTTTTTGCTTTAAATGTATTGTGACTGTTCTCCACTGTGACATTAACTTTTGTACCACAATTTACCCGGGTCCAGTGGCCTATCGGGTTGCCCCATTGCTACATAACTCATCGATGAAAGTGAGCAGATTGTCCAAATCCTAGATATCATTCAACTCCTAGAAGGCTACATGAATACACATACCACTACAGTAGTTCAGAAAAGAGGTATTGGAGTCAGATAATGCAGTGTGTAAAGAAGTCCAAGTGTTTTTGTACAAATGCCCTTACATGCCCTTCACAAGCTGTAAACCTGTAAAATCTGAGAGGGAAAAACAAGTGTCTTCGCATTTAGGCACTATTAATCATTTTAATACATTTGGAGTGGATGTACTTGAAATACACATAGGCAAAGGAGAGTGAACTATTGTGAAGGCTGAATGAGTTAGGCGATCATGAATCCATCTGGACATGGTGGTCTTACCCAGATGCCTCTACCCGATGCAGCATTCCTTCTTTAAAATCCTCCGGCGCTTCTACGTAGTTTTGGACAGACTTCTGATAGAGTTGCTGTGGGGGGCTAAGGGCAAAAGGGTAAGCTGGCCACTCTTCAGAGTACCTGGCAGACGGGAGGACTGGAGGTGCCGTGCCTGGAATTTTATTACATGGGCTCACAGCTGCAGTATGCTATACATTGGTTGGATGACAATTGGAATTGGGAGAAGGCCCTGCTGGAGGGGACCTACGGGAACAGAACGCTCCCCGAGCTGTTAATCCTGGGAGCACAGATACCTCTGACAAGCCCATCTTGTCGTTCATCTTGTTGCTCACCATCTTCGCAAGAAACCTCAAAACCTGACTCTTCGACAGACCCCCTCCTTGATCGACTGGAACCTGTGAAACCCCCCCAGCGCCTTGAGACCCTTACGGGTGAGTATTCGCCCTTAACAAACACCTAATTGATTGATTAAAATATATATTGTTCATCATGTAGTGGAAACATGGGAGCTCGTAGTCCAGAGAGTGTTAGGAAGGGCTCCCTACGCCCCGGACATGCCCTTGTGGGTTGTTCGGGCCTTTCACCAAATCTCCGCATCTATGTCGGTGCACAGGTGGTGGGAAGGAGGATGCCCATCCATAGGGGACCTGTATGACAACAAGCAGTATATGACATGAGAGCAGGCGACAACCGCCTTCGCGCTGGGCTCAGGGCAAATCCTTTAGTATGGGAAATTAGCTCAGGTAGCTAGGGAGCTGTGGCTTATGGTTCCTGAAGAATCTTCTATCTCTTATGTACTACAGACTCTGATATCAATGGCTAAGGGGCCCAGATTGATGTCGAACCTGTACCGGGCAATTTGGAAAGACAGGGAGATTTGGGCACTGCCGGTCCAGATGAAATGGGAGACATTGATAGGGAACTCCACAACAGAGAGGGAATGGACCAAGATCCATGAAGGGGTTAAACAGGTTAGCTTAAATACATGTTCCAAACTCATTCAATTTAATTTTGCACACCAGACATACCTTACTCCCAAGATGTTACACAGGATTTACCTGGAGCGGTCAAAGCGATGTCCCAGATGTGGAGGGGCGGAGGCTATATTTATACATATGGTCTGGTCCTGCCCAGAGCTCCAATTGTACTGGACAGGCATCTAGGACGCTTGCTGGAGGCATCGGGTGGGAAATACTAAGGGAAATTCGGGTGGTGTTGCTTGTTTTGTTGCCCCGACCTAAAAACAAGAATCTTAGTAGGAAGTTTTTCCTTCTGTGACTAGTGTTAGCAAAACGCCGGATAGCTATCACGTGGTCAGCCGCAACCCACCCAAAATGCTGCACTGGGTCTGAGATATGAAGGAGTGGGCGACAAGTGAGGTGCTGCGTATGTAGTGGACTAGATGTGACGAAAAGCTAGAGGATGACCTGCGGGCATGGGGGCAAAGTTAGAGGACCAGAAGAGTGAGGGAAGGGACACTACACCACGGGACGAGTCCACCGAGAGTTCACAGATGAAAAGTAGGTCAGAGGGTGTTTAAGTGAAGGGGGCGAACACCCACTATAGGCATATTGGGCAGCGTGTTGAGGCGGATAAAAGGTAGAGATACTGGTTTGAATTAAAGGGATACACTGCAGACATGGAAGGGGGGATATGTTTTAGTTGTGGGTGGGGGGGTTGGGAGTTGGGTTTATGCGACACAAGATTGCATTTGGACATTGTGAAGACATGAACTAAGACATACAGGCGTATGGGGATTGGGTTCCGTAATGAAACTTCAAGAAGAGGGGTATTGGTTCTCACTAAGTGTTCTTATATATATGCATGGAATGTAACTGCCCCATCAACCTCATGCTCATGAATACTTGATGTGTCTTCTTGTATAATTTTGTGAATGTCCATGCCGTTTTTGACATGTTTATTTCAAAAGTCAATAAAGATATATTTTTAAAAAATGAATCCACCTGGGCTCTAAAGCAGCAGAGGGAGGAGTCAATATGTTATTTTACTCTGATACATAATTTGCTTTGTGAAAGATAATGCTCCCAGGAATTTTGCAAGGCTGAACTGTTCTAATATTTAATGACTTTCATCTCAGGACTTCCTACAATACATATACCTTTTAAATCAATGTTATTGGATAATTTCGATATAAATGGATCATTTTAGACCTTTTTCTTAAAAGAAATTCTTGGGGAAGCACCGCCAAACTCCTCCAACAGTGAGTGTGAATGCTGCTCCTAATCCGCCGCTATTATACAGGACAAGTATTAAGCAATTTTCCAGGGCTTCTTTTATTTGCCAGGCAACCGACAAGTATCCAGCCATTAAAGCCCCACAGGCTCTGCCATGAATGTAAAACAACGAAAGGTAAATTCAAATGGAGACAAAGAAAGAACAGAATGAGGTGGTGACGAGGGGCGTTTTTTAAGGAGAAGTGCGAAGGGTCTATTGGAGGCAAGGGAGCCTTATTGGTTAAGAAGGAAAGCGAGGGAGGAACAGGACTTAATGAAAATTTCTTTTTTTTGTCCCACTGACTAATATTTGAAAGATTTTCTGATGTTGTGAAAATGTTGAATAGTGAATTCCCATGCGTACCTACTTTCAAAGCAGGAGCCAAGGAGGTTGAAAATCTTCCATCTATAAGTGATTTTTTAAAAAAAATATTATATTTTCGGGTTATTTAATATATGCTCTTTTCATACGTTCTTATGTCAGTTTTGAAAGGCTGGTACCGCAGAACACTGTCTAAAAAACAGGAAAACAGTACGTTTTTGTCTAAAAAAAATTGAGAGGTAACTTGTGTAGGAAGAAGACATAAAGGAATGGCTGACAGCTGCAAAGGTAGACAATAAGATACTGAAGGCCGGTGTTTGCATTGTTACCATGAAGACAATGATGTGTTACTAATCGCATGAAAAAAGCAATGAACATCTTAGGCTAATAACTTTACAGGCTTTTATTAGCAGTGAAACTTTAAGCATTAAGCACGAAAATGATTGCCCAAACCCAGGCGGGCAACTAGAGCAAAATTTCGGGGGGGGCTGAAAAAGATTTCGGGGGGGGCTGAAAAAGATTTCGGGGGGCTAAGTCTTCCAGCCATAGGCAGAGTGGCTGTAAGAAGGGGTGAACACACAACAAAAGCCTCATTAACGAGTAAATGGTCTTTTAAAGACCTGTTAAGTACTCGGGTGCGGCTGCAATCAGACGGACGCCAGCCCGCGAGGCTATCTCAGCCGGGCTGACGCACATGACGGGGGGGGCTGAAGCCCGGTGAGCCCAATGGGTGTTGCGCGCCTGCCCAAACCACTTAATCTGAAATCGAGGGCGGGATTAGTGCACGCATCGCTGGTCACAAAGAATGCTTGAATGCAGCCCCTCTTTCCTGGGCATCAATGCCATTTTCAGAATCGGTGGCATTTGCAGTGGCCTCCTTACCTCTGCTTTGCCTTGTCAGCGTCTGCTTCCTGTGTGACTCATACCACCGGGAGAGAGGATTTCAAGGAAAGAGAGTTATTTAGAATGAAAATGTCATAGCTCTTAATCCCTTATCCCAGAAGAACCAGCTGTGACTGTGAAAACTCTTTACAGGACTGGGACTGGTTCAAACTAAAGGAGCCAATAATTATTATCTGATAAAACTCGAGGTCAGTGGGAATAACAATGTCTCTGTCAAGGAGAAAGCAGAAGAACGCGTGAATGTACGGTAGTTTTTCAGCCAGTTGTAGGTGAATGATTTAATTCGTTTGGCTCGCATCGTACTCATGCAATATTGAGCGTCATTTAAGACCACAATCTTGCAAAGGCATTAATGATTCAAGGACTTATCAATTTTAAATTGTACAAGACGTAAAGGATAGAAGTTTGTTAAAAGCTTGACATTTCTTTAACCATTAGACAAGACTCTACGCATCCTTGTGCCGAATTTTCCGTCAACACATACAACCAAGTTAAAGCTTGTTTTTAGGGCTCGCCCCTAGCGATGCAGTGCGTAGCCGAGAGCCCTTTTGTCCGGGGTTTGAAAACGGAGCCTGGAATCGCACACAGTCGTGTGCTTTTCCTTTTGGCTTCCGTTGTTAGACTTTGAGTGCGTGTGTTTTTTTAAACAGAGCACGCAATAGGCCAAAGGCGGGCGCATTGCTCCGCCCATGGCCTATTGGTGTCTGTTACGCGCACCAAAGCCAATGTGGTTTCAATTATCGTGCCCTGATACTGGCGCGATAATTGAAAACATATGGCTCGCTGAGGAGTGCGCGCACGCGCACCACTCGCGGCCGTGTTTTTTTTTTCTTTCAGTGCCGCTGGTTTACTTAATGCCTTTAGATCTGCTACGGGCTTAAAAACTCTACTTCTTATTTTCCTCTGGTGTTACTGGTAAGAGGCGGAAAGGTATGGCTATGTCATTTTCAAATGACCTTCCTTGGGCTGAGGACATGTTTTGGTGCTAAAGGAACCTCCATGTATATTTCGATGCCTACCGGTTTAGACTTTTACAGGTGTCACCATGGGGCAGGAGCCGTGGGACAGGAGCTCTACGTGTAGCTGTATGAAAGGAACTTTGAGACAGGCGTAGTGGGGCAGTAGACGTGGAGCAGGGACTGAGTTACAGGAGTCGTGCAGCAGGTGTTAAGAGACAGGAGCTCCATGACAGGATATGTTGCAGACGTTGTGGTCCATGAGATGTGTGCAGGTTCAGTGGGGCATGGCAGGAGTCATGCGACAGGAACTGTGGGCACATACATTTGGGGCCGGAACAGTAGTATAGGAATCTAGGCACGAGACTGTGAGTGACAGTGTCTGCACAACAGGATCAGAAGCAATGGGGCTGGACTTGTGACAGGCAGCGCATTGTATTGTAACATTTATATAGCGCTTAATACCTCTATGTAGGTGCTGAAGAGCATGCCTGGACGGGTATATGGTGTGATTGGAACTGGTACTGAGAGATATTGGGAGTAGAAGCCGTGGAGCTCGACGAGCTAGGGACAAGAACAATGTGGCAAAAGTCAGGAAGACATTACCAATGGGAGCTGTGTGTTGGCGCTACATGAAAAGTGCTTGGAATTGGCGGCGGCGGCTAGAGCTGCGTGTTGGCCGCAATAACTGAAGCTATGTGTAGGCGCTGGGCAACGCTAGCTGTGTGTTGCCGCTGGGTGCCAAGAGTTATGTGTTGGCAACGCATGACAAGAGGTGTGTGAGACCGTTCGGTGACAAGAGTTGTGTGTTGGCAACGCATGACAAGAGGTGTGTGAGGCCGTTCGGTGACAAGAGTTGTGTGTTGGTGCTAGGGAACAAGGACTTTGTGTAGGTGCTGGGTGAGAGAAGATACGGGGCAGAAGCCGTGCATGTGATCGGCGGAGAGCACAGACCCTGCCGAGATGTGATTACGGCTTGACTCACCGATAGTAGGATTTTGAAGGCATTTAGATGACACATTGTCATTGCCGGGTGCATGCATTCCGAGGGAGTCCGATGGGGACGTTAAGCGGCGTGAATTATTGCGCTGCGCGTGGTAGAATGCGGTGGCTGAGCTGTCCCTGTAAATGGAGAGGGAGGAGGGGGGCAAACAGTGTGACACAACGCTAGGGGGGCATATTCTAAAACTGATAGAATGTTCCTTGAAGACATACATAAGCGCTATCTGTGCTGAGAGAACGCAAGGTGTCAGCTAGGTAGAGAAACCAAAATGACAGCTATGGCCTACCTCCTCTGAAGATGCACCCCTAGTGGGACGCATATGGTCTGGTACTCACCTATGTCCCCTACACCAATTGCATACCCTGGGGTTTAGGGATGGCACCTCCCTCCCTCCCCCCCAGCGTAACACTCATGGACACCACACCAAAATGATATAATTTTTGTATAGGGGGGTGTAACCCCCCCGGCCATATTTATTAAAAGTAACAAACAATTTACAAAAAACGTTATATACAGAACTTTACGCAGAAAGTACAGATACATTTGATAGACAGATATTCATGGCTAACCTTAACACAGTCTAATACATAAGACACTCCTGCCGTAAATCTATCAATGCATGTATTTACTTTCTGCGTCCCTTCTAGAGCCTACGGCAAAGTCAATGACTGGCAGTGGCCCCGGTCCCAGTGTTCTAGCAAAATCTACCCCTGTAATAAGGATGCGCAGGGGGTACAGCTTATCGGATGGATATTTTCCCCCGGGCCACCCCCACGCCCTGTGCCTTAAACTACATTACACGGGGGGCTGCAGACTTCTGCATAATGGCGTCTTGATGCACATGTGCGTGCGGGGGCGGCCCCAGGCCCACTGGGAAGGATGACTCCCCCGGCCCCCCCACCCTGACAGCCTACTTACCAGCTGTGACTACCCCGGGAGTTACATGGTGCTGACCGCTAAGGACCGAAGACTATGCTTACCAATCATGACCTTACCGCCTGACCAGAGACACCCTAAAGATGACAGTATCTAACTGAAAGAGTAATTCAACTTCATGCTTTACTTCAAACGCTAATACAGAATCAATTACAAACAATCACTTTGTTACCTGCAAATAAATTCGGGAAAAAAGGAGAACAAAAGATAGTTATCCATAACATACAATTGACAAACAACCTTCCAACAATACTTGCCTTAGGGGATGGTGGGTGGGAAAGAAAAGAGATTACGGGCCCGCCGCTGGCCTGGTGGATGTTCCTGTGGGGAGCAAGAACAAGAGACTGTTCTGCTCCCCACAGCCCCCTTTTAAGGAGGGCGCCCCCAGGCCGACCGGATCAAACCGGTCAACCTGTGCGCAGTCTGAACGTTTGAGCCGGAAGCACCAAGTGCTTTCGGCTCAAAAAGTGGCAGACTCTTCTATTGGACAATGCAGGAGGAGGGACGTGGCCTCCCCCTCTACGCCTTGCCGGGGACAGTGTGACCGCCATAATGGCGGCACGGTCCATTCTGTCGCCTTCTCCATTTCCTTCCTACGGAAAGGTGAAGGCAACGTGCATGCACGCACACACTCTGACATAAAGTAAAGTGCGGACACACAAATGTCACAGGTGACAACACCCACATATGCACTCGCAGACCAAGGCATACCCAGGCACTCGTAGACATTCACAAATAATGCAAATATACAAATACATGTAGACTCCGACCTCTCTCACACGTTCACAGACACACACGAACAAATACTCACAAACGCGCCCACACACACAATTCTGCAAGACTTTGGAGCTAGGGAACCAGATTCGAGTCTCGGCGTCAGATCAACATCCTGTGATTCTGGGCAAATCACTTAATCCCCCCACCTACAAAAAATGAATGTATCCTTGTGTAATCTGTTACTGGTGCTCATGTAAAGTGCTCCAATACAATTTACAATTAACAAAACTCCAAAACCTTCGTGTTGAGTACGCGCTACACAAAGCTGCAAAAAACAATAATAATAATTTTGCACGAGAATTGTCTTATCACACATAGAGGCACGTTTGGGTTGCGGGGGAGAAAGCAGGGGAAGTCCCAAGTATACTCCTCACAGAACCGCCAGAGGGCGCTGCTTTGACAGGTGCTGCCTTTGGCTAAAGGAGACAGAATCACATCAGAGGCAGGTTAGAGCCGCTGCTTCATAGGAAGAGTGGCTGATAACAAAACAGTTGTCGGAGTGGAAGTAGATTTCCCATTATCACTGCGCGTGCACAGGCTCTTGCGCCCTGACCTTGCTGTGGCCTAGGAGCTTCCAGTGAGATGAGCCTCGATACAGGCGGCTTCAGGGAGAGGCCCCTCTGGGATGGGGCAGGGGTTTGAGAAAGAGGTACCACACTACGGGGCTTTCAGAGAGAGGTACCCCACTAAAGGGGGTTTCAGGCTGTGCCTCACTGCTGGGGCAGGGGCAGTTAGAAAGATGTGCTTCCCCGTACAGGCGTTTCAGAGAGATGTACCTCACTACAGAAGGTTTCAGAACCTCACTGCAGGGTGTATCAGATAAATGTGCCTCACTGCTGGGGAGTGTGTGTTTGTGTGGGGGGGTGGTCAAAGAGAGATTCGCCACACTGTAGGAAGGTTCCGGGAGCTGGGTCTCCGAGCAGCAGGCTTCAGGAGCTTTCAGAATGACGTGACTCACTGCTGAGGGGGGGGGGATTAACAGTGCTTAATCTGAGCCGGTGGTTTCAATGCTCGGCTCCCGCCACTTAATTGTCAACACCGGTGCTTGTAACTTGTAATAGTCTGCCACAAGGTGGCGCTGTCTAGCTACTTTAGAGATGACCACAGCAGTTACCTATTAATGCAATATATATAAATAAATTACTATTCCTTGTCACCTAAGCCATTCTTATAGCTTTGGGGTAATGAAATAGTCAGAATTGTCACATTTGTGGGAGTGTGAGGGTTAGTAGTTGTGTTGTTACTATCATTAGCAGCATAGCAGTGGCAATGTGTGGTGCAAGCTTCAGTGGCCTGACTGAGAGAACTTGCACTTATGTTTTTTTATACAAATTAGGCACTGGCCCCAATTAGAGAGATGCGCTTCCCCAAATAAAAGGGGATGGGGAGCATTTCAGAGAGATGGGTCTCTCACCAGGAGGTGTCAGAGAGATGTCCCACCCTGCTGGGATTTTCAGAAGTCGAACCCAACGTGCTATGCTAGAAGGCAGCGAAGATTTAAGAGAAATAGGAAAGGGTGGAAGAGTCCATTGCGCGGGAGCGCCCTTTTCAGAAGGTGTCTCCTCAAAACGTTTTCAGTGGTGTGGTGGTTTAGCCGGGAGAACAGAGGGGCATATTATCAAGACAGACGATAAAAGTATCGCCGCTTTAGTGGCAGAAAACTGCCGCTAAAACGGCGATAATGAGCTTGATAATATGCTCTATGGAATTCCAATTGAAGCTCAGGTTAGATGTCCTTCACATCCAACATGGACTTCAATTGGAATTCTCGAGGGCATATTATCAAGCCCATTATCGAGGTTTTAGCGGCAGTTTTCTGCCGCTAAAGCGGCGATAATTTTAACGCCGTGCTTGATAATATGCCCCAGAGAGCGGGGGCCTCGCAGATCCAGTCACCAAGGCTGGTGGCCTTCCTGTACATGCCAACAACACTTCCTAGTCACGACAACCTAAACATCCACGGACAAAAAGAAAGTACATCAGCTTGCTGTCCATGAAAGTCAGTTCGGCCTGCCGTGTTTCATGAACATTCAAATAAATCGCTGTAACTTCGATTACTTGAGTTGATGACGGTCCTCATTTACATTCACAGTAAATCACTGAAATATCTGATACATGTTGTGGCTTCCAGGATAAAATCAGGGCCGATTCCAGAGCCACTTACTCGGTCACCGACTCATCCTAGCAATAAGGTGTAGGTGGTAAATGATCAAAATGTCACTCGGCCTGTACTGGGCCCTGTTAAGGTATGCGCGTTGTGTCACTTATTTCGTCTGGGTCAAAAGCCACAATTTGGCCTGTCTTTGGAAGGAGCCTGTTGCATAGTTTCTCAGACCACTCCCCAGAATCCCTGGGAGCCTGTAGATTGGTTACCTGGAGAAAACGTGCTATAAATGACGTGTCAGAGGATGCAGCTAGTATATAAGAAGATACTAGCACCTTGGAATCATCCCCCATACTGTTTTGGGAAATTCGTTTTTATTTACATGTCAGATTTACCTATAACCCTATTTTCAATGTGTTTTTCTTTTCCTTAATATGCCTTTTTTGCTTTTGAAAATGTACCTTTGTTTATATCCACTGTCTACCACACCTCACCGTAGGGAGATTGTTTTCTACTTTTTCGCTCCTTAACCTTAACCCCATTGCTTTTTGTACAACTCTCTGCCACCTTCATTTCTGGGCCTATCTCACATGTTACGAAACTTTCAATGAATAAAATAAAATAAATTAGAACAAAATAAAATAAAAAGCATGCTACATTGACTTGTTTGATATAGAAACAACAGCTTGTTATGATTTGGGGCGGCAGCATACAAGGTCTCTTGAATTGGAGGGTTAAGTATAAACATGTGTTTGTTGCATGGATGTAATTTAGAGGCAGGGTGAAAGAGCCACAATATTACCTACCTGGGAGGAGTCAGGGCACGAGTTGTCTTTCAAAAGGTGCTAACCAGTAAACATATGTTGAATATGGAAGGTGTAAGTTTCATGGTATGTTATGGAACGGCGGTATACAACAAAATATTGCTAGTATCATATATGTCTTTACAGGAGTAATACAAGTTTGTGTTCCGAACTCCCTGTTTTATAGAGAAAAATATATCCACATCTCTCTATAGCACTTGAAGATACCTTACCTTACCCTGAAGCTGTTGGACAATAGGGTAGTGTGTGTAGCATAGGGATTTATGAATCCCAGAGGTGCCTGTATTTAGAGGCCATAAATGCTGTGCCTATGGGTCAAAGGTGCCCTATGTAAAGTATATCAGGCCTGGGTCAAGGGAATGAAGGGCAGGGAGGGAGGGTGTAAAAGCAAGCTGTGAAGAGGCAAGCATTGTCGGAAAAGTTCTTTCTTGAATTGTGGGATGGAGGAGCCAGTCTCCGAACCCAGGTGATCTGGTTCCAATTCCAAATTGCTGGGCATCACTGGAGAGCTCTTGCCTCGTTGTCTTTTTCTGGTGTATTTTCTAGATGTGCAAACATTTGTGGCCTGGATTTAGGATATGGAGTTTAGCCATTAAAATTCTCACAGTGTTATAGTTATGCAAACATGTTTCCTGCGGTCCGTAACAAGGTGGGTTGGAGTTGCAGGCAGAGAAGTGGAGCTCTGGGGACCAGCGGCTTATTTCTATTGTGAATGTGTGTTGGCACTAGAGTTCAGATAGTAAATCAGAGGTTGGTGGCTTCGGAGATTGGTGGCTGACTGACAGTTTTGGGGCTTTCTCTGAAGGTTTATTTGCTCCTTTGTGGTTCGAGATGTTTCCTGCACATGGTCTTTGAAGGACAGGCTAAAATCCATGTTGAAGCTGAGTGACAATGTACAGTCTGTAAGGGAAGAAAAAATTCTCCATGGCCATTTAATTTAGCCAGATTTGTATTTGGGGCCGGTGCAAGCAGATAAGGCCGGTTCAAGCAGATAAGGACTCTCTTAGTTTTTGTGGGCTTCACTCCAGCTACACATCAGACATCTATATCTGAATGGCATTGGAAATGTTGCTAGTATATGAACATTGTCGGACATAGACACTTTGAGGGAAAGTTCAGTGTCCTCAGAATACTGGTGTATTGAGTTGTTGTGATTGGCAAGCAGGATCCCCAGAGGTACCATACGAGGAGTTAATAATATCATTGGTGACTTTGTTGAAACCTTGGTGGAACCCACAGGTCACCAAAGATGGCTACCTCGATATGAGCACATAACTCTGTCTGGGTCAAATGATTTTTTAAACTGTGAGATCAGTCGTATCTTTGTGTGAGTTTCAAATGATTAGACGGATCATACAGATTAGGAGTGTAATAGGTTTTTCCACCCATATCACTTTGCATGACCTCAAAACATCCTGAGATTTGGATTTAAGGTTGGTTGAGTTGGTGTCAACACACAAAGTTGAATGGATGCTTGAAAAGTTGCTTTTTCAAGGGGTTTTTGAGCTCCAAGTTTGTCCTCTTAAACACATGAAAAATATTTTCAGAAGGCCGATACAGGGTTGAATCACCACAAGCTCGAAACTTCAAAATAATTGAGGAATTTTCTAAACTTGAATTGTCCCAATATTCTTGTGATTGGAGTCTTTTTGAGTCAAATGGCGAGGGCGACATGGCATTCCAACATGATTTGTGATTTTTTGATTATAATTATGTTTGAGAATAGATCATCATATATGTGTATTGTTGTGTTTATTTACATAGTTTTTTTTCAATTTGCCTATAATGCATCTTTAAATAGTCAGTACGTTTGTTTACCTGTTTAGGTTTTTTTTGGTCTTTTTCAGCCTGGCAGTCTAATTTTCTTCTTTCCTGTCGTCCCTTTATTCATTGTTTGACACTTTATTTTACTTCCTTTTTGATTACTTTCGCTCTGACTCTAAAGTAGTGTTTCCTTTGTGTTTCTTACTTATTTTCTGCTTCCTTTCTTCCTTTCCCCTCCTTCCCTCTCCGATTTTCCAATATTTCCGTAGCACAGAAATCGGGAACAAAAGCACACACATTAAAGGTGCATGTTCATCTTAAAAGCACGGCTACTTTGCAAAAGCAATCCAGAACGCACATAACTCACTTCTAGAGACAGCACTGTCTGGAACCAGCCCTAGTTTTACCATGAAACTCACACGTATGCGCCACAAGGTGATTGAAAACCTCTTCTCTGCGCCACCGAGCCAGTCTCAGATTTGTGCTGTTGGAGATATGAGAACTGATTTGTTGGCTCTAAAGACAAGCTGTATTTAGTACAGTGCTTTACGTCAGCCCCGTGGGAGATAAATTGAAACATTGCTATCTCAAAATCTGTTTGTATGACACAACCAATACTTCCTAGGTTCATTTGAGTTGACCAAACGGGGCTGCCACACCTGAAAAGAAAGAGCTGTTAAAATAAACCTTTTCTTTCTTTCTGTCTCTCTTTCTTTCTCTCTTTCTTTCTCTCTTTCTTTTTGTCTTTCTTTCACATTATCCCATTTACATAGACAAGTACTCTGACAGTATTAGCTAGAATCACAAATTATTTTTAAATGCCCTATATATCAGAATGCAATATAGCACACCACAAACCAGACTCAAATTGGCTCCATATTTTTTATTACAGTCTGCCGCTATTCAAAACGTGCATCAATAATGGACCAAATGGTAAAGATAACTCTTATATTATAATGTATACTTGATTGATTAAAATTCATAAAGACCACTGTTACCCAGGAATAGGTTGTCCTGGCTCTGACATGACTGCGCTTCACAGTCTGTACGGAAAGAAACACTTAAACACAACTTTCAGAATGGCTTTATGCAGACACGTAATAAGAGTAAAGCAACATATGATCTGGTGACTGCGGTATCCACACTTACTTATAATACGTAACAAAGGATAGTAATGACCTTAAATTAATTGCATGGCAGGTGCAAGACCCACAAGTTTTAGTTCCTGATTCAACACGCCTTTGCAATTCAATAGGTCTCGCATTATTAAAGTTTGAGCTATTGGTGTTGCATTATTTAGAATGCCTATAGCTCAAACTTTAATAATGCGAGACCTATTGCATTGCAAATGCTTGTTATAATTGGCTAAATTCAGTCCCCAGTAACGACTGGAAACTGTCCGCAACCTCATTCATCTGGAAATTAGAATGATCAGCTGAATGGAAGACCAGAGTGAAATGTGAACTTCTTGAATACTTGCAAACGTGGTATTTCTATCATATTTTGTTAGCACTTCTTTTTTACCATCTTAAATGTCACTATTTTATTTTGTGAAGATCGTGACAAAGTCTTGGTAAGATTCAACTATTAGCTATGGAAAATAACAAGCCCACATGCCACACCTTACTGACTAATTTTTTGTAGTATTTATTGTTACAAGTGAAACACGTATGTGGAAGCGCAATAGTATAAGACAATAACTTAAGTAACACATTAGAAATTTAAAAATCATAAACTTACAGGTCGTTGACTAAGTTACGTAGGATGTATGAGCAACTAATTTTTGTACAATAACAATTGTGACTTGCTATTCTAGTCATTATATTTTTTGTGCATATGCACATATGTACCTGATTTACACAAAAGTCTAAAACGAAATGAGAAATCTATTCAATTTATCACTGAGGCCTTTTCAGAGAATGATAATGGCTAGTCGTTTACTACTCTCGGCCTGATCCAGAAATGTAATTTTCACTTTTGAGTAAATTACAATTTGGACTAAGTTTACTACTTTTAGGTATTCCCAAACTTCGAGTATAAATGTACTACTAAACTTTAAGTTACATGTCTCTATGTCCGCAGAAGAGCAACTGGCTTACTCTTGTGTGGGTGGGTGATTTCGCTCCCTAAACCCCTTCAGGCCCTCCTTAAACCACTCTTAATCTTTCCTAGTCCCATCCCCTTTCGGAGTACGTCTGCCCCTCTCCCCATCCACTTCCTCCAGTCCCATCCACATTTACTACTAAAATGAATACGTTTAAGTGTGCGGAGACTCCACAGTGCAGCTAAGAACTCCACACACATACATAGAGGGAATTGCAGAAGCGTAAACTCCACATGTAGTTTGTGAATAGCACCATGTAGTAAATGTTGTAGTACTACTAACATACTAAAAAATGGAGTTTGTGAATCTGACCCTAAATATGTAACTCTTTGAATACAGGCTAGTATTTTCATTAGACCAGTTACCATTCTAGCTTGTCTCTGTCTTCACTCTAACAGGGGAGTCAAAGTTTCAGAAACATACAACCCAGCTGGCCCTTCAAAGTTAATACTTGCTTTGAGTTCTCCCCCTTGCTCTAACAGCATTACCAAATCTGGTGAAAACTACACAGAAAAGGGGTAAGCCAGGCAGCATAGGGGGTGCATTATGAGCATTTGCCCTGGCTCAGAGCAGACAGAACACCTGTTTTTTCAATTTTAGCTGTTCAAAGCACATATGCATAACTCAGATTTTCTCCCAGTTAATGCATGAAATTCAGACACCATGAGTTGCAGACAGTGAGAGGTAATCCTTATTCCCTGTTTTCGACTTCTGCTGTCTGCATTTCATGTGTTAACTCTGAGTTATATGGAGGAGCTTTAGACACCTAAGCTGGCAGGAAAAAACTTGGCTCTGAGCTGAGCCAGCACACCTGTTCCTGTTATGGCTGAGGACTGATAATGAAGAGTAAGACTAAGAGAACCATTAGGTAATCGAAGCATAACCACTTTTTTGCCATAGTCCTTACTTAATGAGGATATACCAAACATTGCCAAGTCTTCACTGAGTAAGCTTCTGAATGTCATCCACAAACTCATTGAAATAATGGAAATTACTCTAAATACATTTCAAAAGCACAAATGGCTGTTGAATAAACGATTCAAAAGATTTAAAATATAAATCACTACCGGACACTTGTGTTATGTAAAGTAACTGAGATTTATCTGAGCTACTGACCGAAGAAAACCCAAGGAGTCAAGGAGTAATATAGCGAAAAATAATGGCACAGAAAAAAACACACGGCAGAGTACAGTATACCAAATCAGAATAATTACAGTCTCTTAGCAGAGGGCCAGGAAGCAGACATCTTTCAAGTCCTCAAAAGTGGACCTGGCAGGCAAAACAATCCCAATTGACCAAGAGATGGGATCTCTGAACTAAGACAGGAGTAAAGAGAACCAGCCACCCACAGACAAGTGCTGTGCTTGGACTGTTGAAATCTCATCAAAGAGGAATACACAGCTAACCAGTCATAAACCCTGTACACAGGCAGCAGGAAAATAAAATAAATAGTAATACAAATTTTGCGGAAATGGTCGGAGAAGGTTACCTCCAAGACACAGAATGCCACGATGTTGAAAGAGTAGAAAATCGAATGGTAAAAGAAATCACTTTCACAAATCCTAGCAACACACATTTTATCAAAGACACAGAAGAACATTTGCAACAGGCTGATAAAGCCTCTTAAATATAACAAAAGATGTGCATCACAAAATTAATGTATTCAATAGAAAACAACTACAGATCTTACTATAAGACGTTTCGTGCAAATTAGAAAAGGTAATTGCAGGAAATGCCTGAATGAAAATTAAAATTTGAAGATTGCATGACCAGGGTCCTAAAGGGTGAGCAAAGGAGAGAATTACCAATACAGACATCCAGATCAGAAATAGAGGGCCATGTCACATGAAGTGAGCACTGGGAGACCTAAGTTAAGACACAGGGGTAGAATAATACGTTATTGCTCAACTCAGCACTGTAACCAAAGTCACTCTGTTTCTACCTCTCCCTGTCCTGGAGCTTCTCAAGCATCCATTGCATCACACATGCACCCTTGTACCATAGTGCCAGGGTTTGTGCATGATGTCTAGCATTTACGGTAAGGGTACTGTTAGACTTGGCATCTTTTGGCGTGTTTTCCCTGAGTTTTTGCTTTCTGACCTCCCGGTTTTGTTTTTGCTGGCTTAGTGTTTATGCGCACTTTTGGCACTGCTGATCAGTGGGAAAGTGCAAGTGCTCCTATAGTAAATTGTGTTATGGATTGGTGTTTCCATGATTGGATATTTGATTTACTTGTTAGTCCTTAGTAAAGTGCACTGAGTGTGCCAGGGCCTGTGAATCAAATGCTACTCATGGGCCTGCAGCACTGATTGTGCCACCCACGTGAGTAGCCCTGAAAAGGTAGCTCAGGCCTGCCATTGCGGAGTCTGCACGCAGTTTGTAACTGCCATGTCGACCTGGCCAGTGCCCACACTTGCCAGTCCCTAACCTTCCCTTTTCTTACATGTCAGACACCCCTAAGGTAGGCCCAAGGTACCCCTATGGGCAGGGTGCAGTGTATATGAAAGGTAGGACATGCCCTGGTGTGTGGCATGTCCTGATAGTGAATCACAGCCAATTTCGTTTTTCACTATTACCAGGCTACCTGTTTCCCATAGGACAGAATGGGGAGTTTGTTATAACATCTTTTAAACATAAATGGCTCGGGGAATTAGGTTGTAAAATAAAGTTTAGGATGCCTGAACTCAGAATCTAAAGATGCATCTGTTAGTGAAGGTGATTTTTACATTCTGTGTTTGAAAATACCACTTTTAGAAAGTCATCCCGTGTGCCTCTGTTGGAATGTGGATTGCCTGTCTGGGTTTTGGATGACAGAAGGCTGGGGAGCAGGGGTGGCTCCAGATAGTCTGGGTGGGTCAGGACACGGCTGAATAGACCTGGGATGCCATGGGGGAAGGGGGAGGAGATTTCCTTGCACCTCAAAGGGCCTGGTCTGCCTCTGATAATGCCGTCTCCACCTCCTGCCAGGAAATCACACCAGAGAAGGCAGAACTGGTTCTGGCTGGGCACAAACACTCTCTGCCTAAGGGATCAAAGGATTTTGAGATATAAATACTGGGGCCCAACCCCTGAACTTTAGAACTCTTTTGGAACAAGAAGACTGCCAAAAAGAAGAGCCGGAGAAGCTGTGAGGAGGAACTACCACATTGCTGTGTGTTTTGCTGAGTTGGCCTGCAGTGGCTGCTTCTGTCTTGGGCAGTGAAAGGACTTTACTGGACTTTCTGCAATCTACTTTTGTGAGTTACTCCAAGGGCTTGAGGTAGAGGTTGCCCCCTGTTCAAGAATTCTCAGGAACAGCAAAGACTTCAAGCTCTTCTGCCCTCAGCAATGGGGACTGTGCGTTTTGTGCTGCAACAGAAGAAAAGCAACCCAATGACGTCTACTACAGCGCTGCCGACTCCATGTCCTGAAGGCACCGCAGAGGGCAACGCCGCACCGCAACCCTGGTTTCACCGACGATGCCTGCTGACACCGCTACTGAGCTGTTGCTCGCATAGCGACCTGTGGGCACGGCACTCCACACCGCCTCGCTTCACGACGACGCCTTGGTATCCTCGGCGACGACGCTCCACGCCAAAATCAACGCCACTGCTTGCACCATGGTTCAAGGGCACCGCTCGTAAAGTTCTACGATTCACCGCCCTCATTCCGCACCGCAGCCTTGGCCTACCAACGCCGGCACCATCAACTCCAGTTCGTCAGCCGACGACAGCGCTTCAGCAACAACGACACCGTGACCTGCCAGCACCGCAACAATCACCGCCTTCACCTTGCACCGTGACCCTGGTGTCACAGAAGACACCATCTCACGCAGCCACCGAGCTGCTGCTCGCACCATGACCTGAGGGCACCACCCGCCGCACAGCTGCACTTTGCACCGCAGCACTCAACGCCTGTAGATGCCAATGCCCCGGACTCCGACACAGAGGAAATCGATCTGCAACGTGTGTGTCTTCGACTGAACCGACGACTCCTGCACCAACCTCCGGAACCGACGCCGGTGGACGCCATATTTTCGGAAGCTCAACGAGAGGTCGCTGACGCCCTGCATTTGTAAAAAGGCACTGTTTGTGGGTCTTCCTGACACCGTAGCTGGCCCGCGACACCGCGGTCAGCCAGAACTGTTCGGATTTGTTTGCTCACGACGCCATGATAGCACCGGACGGTGCTATTGACATCAAGGAACTGTTTTTCAAGCCTATTTTGATAACTGTAAAAGTACTGTATTGTGGATTTTTATTGTTTTTGGTCTTGTCTTAAATATATAAAAATATTGGATATTTTTCTTAACTGGTGTGGAGTCCGTTTGTAGTACTTACACTGTAGTACTGTTGGTTATGTGCGAACGCTTTACACACTGCCTCTAAGATAAGCTTGATTGCTCGTGCCAAGCTACCAAGGGGGTGAGCCGGGGTTATTTTAGAAGTGTAACTCCCTTATCCTGACTAGGAGGAAGGGTCCCTATTTGGACAAAGGTGTGAGCCCTTGCCAACTAGAGACCCCCATTTCTAACAGGTACCCTTGCGTACAAAATATTTTGCCAGTTCCAACCGTTTTGCAAATTCGATGTGTGCTGTACAGTATATCACATATTGAATGTTGGAAGAGTTAGGCAAAATTTAAACATTTCCCTTTTTTATGTCTGTCTTGAAGAGGCATTATGTGTCAGCCCAAAGCCCTGCCCACCATCTTCAGTAAATAGAGCTTTGCATCAGAACCCCTGGGTTGTTGCAAGAAACACTCAAGTTCAACCGATGGGTCAAAACTTGAGGCAAATAAACATTAGAGCTACTTTGTGTTACTTTAGGGCTAATGTATGGTACAAAAATGTTTATTGCTGGAAAGTAAATCCCAAATCAAGACTTTGCACCAATCTGCGTTACTTTTGTGATACAAGCCCTGTCCAAATTATTGTAAAATCTGCCCCACAGTCTCTGCCACAGGTTTGGCCTGACTGTTGTCTTTAAATTTTGTAGGAGTGGAGCAGTGTTATTTTACCAACTTAGTGGTAAATGGTTGTGTGTCACAGAAATTTTAAAAAGCATGTGCTACTTTTGGATGAAAATGCAGCAACATGTGTTGACATATCTAAGGTATAGAACAGAACAGAATGAAAAAGCTTACAAAAAACAATACAACCTAATTAAAACAAAGAGGACACAATATAACAAAAGGGTCAAAACAGAACCCAGGACCACATCCACGTTAAAG
Source organism: Triturus cristatus (assembly GCF_964204655.1). Taxonomy (NCBI): domain Eukaryota; kingdom Metazoa; phylum Chordata; class Amphibia; order Caudata; family Salamandridae; genus Triturus; species Triturus cristatus. Next base: position 244,593,475 of record NC_140582.1, read on the forward strand.
GACAACTGCATAACATTGCAAAAATGCAGCACAAACACAGTGGCACTAACTAAACAGAATACATCAACACCAGAACAAAATTCTGCACAACAGATGTGCACAAACGTTCTTGTCACACATTACCACTTCCACAAATTTTCTTTCACAATACGAGTTTCACCAAGCACACTCTAAACTTACCACCAGGACATGAAACAGCATCAGTCAAGAATGTTTTGTGATGATTCGGCCCAGAAACTGGCTGAAACAGGCCATACCAGACACAAAAGAAGGAGCAAGTCTATAAGCAAAATGAGTCAGGTCAAGACGAAAGTTAAACGCACTGTCTTCCACACCTGCCGGTATAGAAATATATGAAGATCAGCAAGTTCTGAATTCTGTGAGGAACTTTCAGTTTGTGTGGTGAAAAAAACAAAAGAAAACACTGTCCTCCTCAGGAAGCCTGTAAACTGCTAATACACAAGAAATATATGTTTCCTGTGACATTAGGAGAGAAACGATTTGAACCCAGGGAAGAACATGGAAAGGCAAATTCTAAAGTTGATAATCATGGACCTTACTGACTGTTTCTTCACAGTTCTTAACTGACTTGCCATGCTGAGATGTAAGTGTGTTGTAAGTGTGTTGTAACGTGTTGTATGCTTCCTGAAGAAGACATTAAGCAAAATGGAATGACCTGACCAACCCCTGTGAGCCTTGTGTAAGCAAATAAACCACCACATTAGAGACCGGGGACATATATATATGACGCACTCTCCCACTGTGCATCAGGAAACACCCTTCACTGGGTCACCATGCACAGACTGAGACTGTGCTCTCTATTAGGGTGAGTGTGTGGTTCAGAGTGCAGGGGCAAATCGACAACATGCCCTGTAAACAGTACATTAATAAATGGCGGACTGGCTCTTTCGAGCCACTTGTCTGCTTTTCACTTGCAGTGTAATGGTTGACCTCAGTTTGAAGAGGCACAGTGATGTTCCTGCAGGCTTGTTCAGTGCGTTACAGCATCTGTCTGCCGGTGTATGGCTCGGGAGGTCCCTCTGACTGCTGTGCACCACTCAGCTGGCGAGTTGTTGGCAATACGACTGACTGTACACTATCTCACAACTCCTTTGTCTCTGTGTATGCATGTGCAAAATTGCATGTCCGCAAATGCAAAGTCTTTACTGGGCCACCGCGCATGGCCATAATGATTGCGTCAGCAAAAAGTGGGTGCCAGCGCGTTCTGTATTTAAGAAAATCAGGACAAGAATCTGTGGCCCCTTTAATTTGAAAGTGCTTCGAGGTGTCAGAAGGAGGTACAAATGCCTCTTTTGCTCCTAGGCCACTTTTTGTAATACAGCGTGTGGACCTCAATGTTGGCTTCACTTTTCAGTCATAAGCATTACACTATAGAAATGCAAATGCATTACACTAAACAAGTGCAAATAACATCTCCCTCCAGTTGTTATGTAGCGTGACTGCTTGTGTAACTCCAATTGGTGGTAACCTTTGTTGAGATTCAGTTTGGAGAATATCTTTGCTCCGTTGAGTGAAGCAATCATATCACTGATGTGTGGCCCGGGGTGTCTTTCTCTTTCAATGGCGGTGTTGGGCGCCCTCATATCAACACACAGACGGACTTTGTCAGGTTCACCTTTTTTTGGTACGACAACTACTGGTGAAACCCAGGGTGTAGGTCCATCGGTCCTTTCAATGATGTCGGCTCTAAGCAGATCCTGTAGTTCCTGTTCGATTGCTTGTTGGAGATGAAAGGGGATCCGCCGATGGTGCTGAGCTACCGGAGTTATTTGTTCATTAATGTGTAGTCGAATTTTGCAATGCACCATCTTTCCCAGGCCAGCAAAAAGCTTTGGAAATTTCCGAGCCACATCAAGTTCATCATCAACCTTGTACAAAATGTCCACTAGTCTTAGCCGCTCAGCAGTCAGAAGACTCAGAAGGCAGTCTGCCTCTGGCCCCTTAATGACATGGATGTAGGCAGGAATTGTGCGATCTTGATACGTGAGGTGCGTTGAAAACTTTCCCAAGCAGGGGAGTGGCTTTTTGGACATCCAAGTGTAAACTCTCACATGAGCAGGGCTTAGTTGCGGTGGTGACTTCATCCTCTGATATTCCGCCACTGGTATATAATTGAGAGAAGCTCCGCTGTCCATCACAAATTTGGTCCAGTGCTTGCCGATTTGGATGCTGAGCCGAGGATACTTCTTCAATCGGTCGGGGTCAGCAACCATGCACACGTATTCATCACTGTCCTGCGGGATGGGAGACAGTGACCTTGATTCTGGAGAAGATGTGCGTTGGGATTGATAGCTTCGGTGAGACTGACAGCTGGAGCGGGACGATCCTGTTGACGAGTCTCTCTGATCACGTACTGCTTTGGCCTGGTGACTCGTGCTCCAAGGTCGAGATGACCTTTCCTGATCTCTCTGCTTGTCTTTTCCGTAGGTTCCACATACGTTTTCGAAATGGTTTTCCCCACCACACTTCCTGCATTTCTGACCCATAGCGGGGCATCCGTCCGTGTGAGGAAAATCATAGCCACATCGATAACATTTGAGATGACACTCCCGCCTTCTGTTATTTCGACTGGAGCTACGACGTCGTCGGTTCACTGGTTGCTGCTGTATCCTGGGCCGGGATGAACTCGGCTTCACTGGAGAATATCTGCGTGTGTTGCGAGATTGAAGCCTGAAGGCTTGTCCCCGCTTTTCATTTCTCCCTGCCTCCATCTTTTTGGCATGCTCTTCCGCCTGATCATGCACCCTTGTAATCTCCTCATTTTCGTCCAGCGAATAGCTTTTCTTTAAAAGTTTCCGTCTTAGCGATTCGGCCTGACAGCCTTTAATAACCCTCAAGCGAAGGGCATCTTCGGTTGAGAAAGAGTCAAACTCGCAATAGCGTGCCAGACGTCTAAGGTGTGTGATGAAAACGCACATGGGCTCTTCCTCTTCCTTTTCTTGAGCCGCCAGGTTAAACGTGTATCTCTCATAATCAATGTTCTTTTTGTGCAAGAATTTCCGGTCCAGGGCTGCACACACATCAGTGTAGGATGTCACATCAGCTGCAGGTAGTTCCTTTATAATTTGGCTAACGTCTTTTCCTATTAAACTACGTAGTGCTATCAGCTGTTGGCCGGCGTCCGTCACTTGCAAACCTTTCATGAAATCTTCAAAATCCTCAATCCACTCCTTCCACCGAAGACCCATACCTCCTCCCGTTTCGAGGACCACAGGTTCAGGTGGACTCAAAAACAACACTCCAAGCACCCCCATATGCCCAGCATTGACTTGCGCCGGACCAGCTTGAGGAGATGGTGAAGGAGCCATGGTGATGAAGCGGCTTTTCAGTTGACGTTACCAATGCTTGATGAGTTTTCAAAAGTTTCAGTTGACTTTATCAAGGCTTGATGACATTCAGGTATATTCGCCAATGCCTGATGTCTTTTGGGTTGAATTTATCAGTGCTTGCTGAATTTCATATTATTCAGTTACATTTACCAATGCTTGATGTCGTTTAGGCACTTTCAAGTTGCATTTGCCAGTGCTTGATGCTTTTTCGAACCTCAAAATGGCCGCCGGGACTTCCTCGCAGGGTTTTGGTGCAGGTGCCTGACTTCAAAATGGCCGCCACGAACTCTCGCGCCCCACGAGATTTGTCCTTTCACACACCGGCAGCAGCTCCTTGATCAACCGGACCTCACTTGGCGGTGGAGACACAAAGGAAGGCACTCACCCTCAGGTACCTGGGCTCGGCAACACGCGACTGGGGTGGGCACCCAGATCGCTTCTGCATGCAGCACGCGTGGGACCTCCACGCTGCTCCAACGTCGGGGGGGGCTCGCAGGTGTCGTTCACTCCGTCTGCGCCACTTCCCACGTCGGGGGGGATCTCCACTACCCCTCAGTTCTTCGGCGAAGCAGACGCGACCAGGGTGGGCACCCGGATCGCAGCGCGCCAAAACGAGCGCGGTCGGGTTAGGCTCCCGAACCACGCTGTAGGAATCCTCAAAACAGCGCTCCACGCGCTTGCACAGCTCCTCCTTGCAGCCGCACTCGCAGGGCACGCACCCACACCGCGTGGGCCGTGTCCACCGTCGTCGCCAGCTGTAGTGTCCTGGGCAAGGAACACACGGACGCAGGGCCAGGATTCTTCTTCTGCACTTTATTGTCGACCTTCCTTTAACGTTCCGAAGTTACTACTGCCCATTCCCAGGCATGACCCCGCCTCCTCCCTTATCCCGCCCTCAACCAGCCTCCTCAGCCGAGGAGGTCCTAGCACCACATACTGGAATGCAAATACTACATTTGTGACTAAAACCTCTCTCTAGAGGAGGAGGTAAAATCCGTATCCATTAACCCGGGTCTCCAGGACTATATAGAGAGGGTGAAATGGAATTCAGAAAAAACAAATATCGGAAAGCCACTAGATCTATGTTTAATATGTTGAAGCTGTGCTAGCACATTAGAGAGAGAAAGCCACAGAGGTGGGAGCCACAGGACCGAGCAGAGGTATAATGTTGCAAAGTAGTTCCTCATGAAGTTCGATGCAAGCACATGAGTGGATGCAGAAAGATTCACCCAAACAGCAAATATGAGTAGGTGAGAGATAATTACGTCAGTGGGAGGAGCCGAGATGTGATTGGCTAAGTTTCAAGTCAATGGCTGAAAGAGGCTTATTAAAAAAAGAGTCAAACCCAATACCCACTCTATGTATATAGCAGAAGTACTGTTTGGTACCTATAGTGTTAAAACCTAGACTTAAAAGCAGGCTGATGACCATATCCAGAAGCATTAGGAATGTCCTTGAGACCAAATATGAGCAAGCAATGGTGTCAAAACAATTGATGTAGTTAGAAATTGGGTTGTAGGTTGAGTGGGGTATGAGCCCTAGTCAAGCAGCAACCACAATCCTAGTGAAGGTAAGAATCACGCAACCCCTAAATTAACCTGTGCTCACCCTCTGGCAGCTTGTCAATGAGCATATTTGTGCAATACTTCAAACAGTAAAACAGTGAAAACACCACACAAAAAGATTCCACTCCAGGTTTGCAAAATAGAGTTTAATTTAATAAATAAACAAGACCAAAATTACAAAACTCCAATAAATAGAACTTGAGATGTTGATTTTTAAAGGTTTTAAGTAAAAATTGCATTAAGAAGCATAATGCACTAAAATGGGAAATCTGGTCGCGGCGGACCGCGACAAAGTCAAAAGTTCAGGCTGACTGCAATGGAGCACGGGCCAGATACAGGGACCCAGTTAGTGCAGCTGAACCAAAGTACCTTAATCTGAGGTTTTGAGCATTGTGTGGATTTGGGTAGCGCAGCAGAGGTGATGCTTCGGATCCGAGATGTGGCGAGGCTGCGTTACGAGGTCTTGATGGGTCAAAGTCAAGGATTCTGTCGATGGGGCTTGCACTGTGAAGACGGGTGTAGAGGATGCATGGTGCAGTCAATCAGATGTGTCAGCTCTGATGAGTGAGGAAGCTGTGATGAAGAGTTTTGTCATTGAGGCTGCCTTTAAAGGAGATGCGAGGACCTTGCGCTGGGAAGAGCATTGTGCAGTTGCGGTTCCGAGGACTATGTGTCAGTTCGATCCATACAGCGATGTGCCAATGCTGATCCATGCAGCAGTGGCAATGCTCTCGTTCTGATTGGCGCAGCAGGGGTGATGTGTTGTTTTGGTCAAGGATGCATCAGTTCCACTGAAACAAACACCTTAAGCCCACTTCCAGGGATCCAGGACAGGGGTGGCACTATTTGGCAGAGCAGACAAACAGATGGACAGAGTCTAGGTGGTTTGTCATTTATGTCCCTGAGACTTCAGATCAGGAAGCCAGACAGTTAGCCCTTGGAGTCACCTTGGGTTCTGAGGACAAGTGATGCAGGTCCAGTCTTTCTCTCCCAGGCAGTAGGCCAGCAGGTCAGGACAGCACAGCAGGAATCCAGCAAGGCAGCAGTCCAGCAGTGTCAGGCCTGCAGCAGCACAGCACTAATTCTCTCTGGCAGAGTATCCACAGGTCCAGATGTGTACTGAAGTGGTGGACTCTGAGGTCCAGTACTTATACCCAGTGATGCCTTTGAAGTAGGGGATACATCAAAAATAGGCCTTTGAAGTGCACAGAGGTCCTCCCTCCCTTCCTGACCTGGTCCAGACTCACTACAGGGGGGAATGCGGCCCTTTGTGTAGTGACAGGGAACAGCTTATTCAGGTGGAAGTGAGACTTGGCCCAGCTCCTTCCTCCCATCCTGCCAGGATGGACCTTCAACTCACACCGAAGATTCCATTGTATGTGGTTGTCTAGGGGGAATATACAAAGTCCAGCTGTCATGCACCCCAGAGATGTGATCAGAGACAGGAAGCAGGCACCAAATGAAAGTAAGAACATGGCAGCTTTCTAAAGTGGCATTTTCACAATTGCAATTTAAAATCTTACTTCACTATTAGTTTAGATTTTAAATTGTGATTCCAGCGACCCCAGACTTGAAGGGTTCATCTCTTCCCAATTGGAAATTAAACTTCTAAAATATAATAAAGGAATACCAATGTTATTCTATAGGAGAGATAGGGCTTGCAGTAGCGACTACCAGGACAAGTAAAACCTAAAAATACATGCCTTTTAAGTACATTGCACCCTGTCCTCTGGGTCGTCCAAGACCTAACTTAGTGGGGACTTATATTTCTAAAAAGGGAAGGTTTGGGCCTGGCAAAAGGTTTAATTTGTCAAGTTGAACTGACAGGTTAAGACTGCACTCATAGGCTCTGCAATGGCAGACCTGAGACATGTTTAAAGGGCTACTTAAGTGGCTGGCACAGCCAGTGCTGCAGGCCCACAAGTAGCATTTAATATACTGGAACTGGGCATATGTAGTGCAATTTCCTATGGACTTCTAAGTAATTTAAAATGCGAATTGGGTATGAGCCAACTTAACCATGTTTAGAGGGAAGAGCACATGCATTTTAGCACTGGTTAGCAGTGGTAAAGTGCTCAGAGTTCTAATACCAACAAAAACAATGTCAGAAAAGGTGGAGGAGGAAGGCAAACCATTTGCAGGTGACCCTGCAGAGAGGGACATTTTCCAAATGATGTTCTGTCTCTTTTGAGTCTATGTTCTTTATCACCATTTACTAAGAAATTCCTAAAGGTATATAAGAACTTTCAAAATGTGAACATAGTTTAGGTTGGAGTAATTCAGTATAAATTTGAATAAAAGTTGTTTGGCCTGGAAATAGAGGTGTGCCTGGTAGGCTGCAGAGATAAAATAAGAGCCTAAAAGTGCTTTTAGCTAAGGTCAATCTCCCAAAACAACTAAAGAGTAACATACAGAAGTAAATCTGAGTACCCTGAACCTCCTATTAAGCAACAAGAGCTAAGGCTGAAGAGTGATTTTCAAGTGTTTTAAAGGGTGAAGGAAAGCATCCACACAAAGAATACCACCATTAAAGATTATAGAATGTAATGCCTAAAATTATTCGGCAAAAATGCCAATTCATTCACTAATAGCCACCAAAGTAAGAAAAATGTAATAAAAATTTGATAAAAATGTTTTCTTTCATTGATTATTGTAATGTTTGCATTGAAATATGATTGATTCAAATTGCTTAGAATGGGTACCTGCAGAGGGCAATCTGGTATTGAGAATGCTCTGGGCCGTGTCTTCCAATTTAATTCAATAGACCTTGATAGTAGCCTGAGAAGAAAAGGGGTTAACAACAATTTAAACCTCAAGATACAGTGTCATAATTAAGACCACAAAATGGAAGTCCAAGTCTATAACTTGAAGTTAAAAGACTTATTGCAAACTCAAAGCCAGACTGATATATATCAATCTAAAAAATATGGTATAGAAATACAAGATTTTCCAAAGAAAGAACAAAGAGTTGTACAATATTGGACCTCAACAGCAAAGAGCATATAAGACTCTCTGTGGCAGCATTACAGAAAATATGGAAAATAATTTGATGACTTACAACCTACATATAATCAAATAAACAAAATCTTTAGTAAGGAGAATTCAACTTTATTATACTGTACTCATATGCAGCAAAATAAACTAATACATGTATTATTTAACAGAAATGACAACTGGTCACAATGTTTAAAGAAAGCATTGAACACACAAGATTTATTCTCACTAATCACTGGCGGATGCACAGCAATAAATGCATTTTAGTGCACCACCTTACAATCTTAACCTTTAGAAAATTAATATCAGCAATCCAGACTTTTCTGGAAAGGAAATATGTTAGTATGCACACACACATATATGTCAAAACACACAACAGATGCACTTTCTATACCTTTGGCGCACCATATCTCATTAGTATTATTTCATCACAGGAGTACATAAGGCCAAATGTAAATATATATGTGGATTAGCCAAAAGTAAAAGGATCAAGCCAAAATTATGTTGTTCAACTGTTTGCTTATTGATAAAAATACCAACAGTTTTCTGCTGCCATGATTTTCCACAGTGATGCTATTTGCATTGTCAATAAGTTTTTGAATCTTAGAGTTAGCTTGCGTGTAAAGGATCAAAGGGAGCACGTTTTAAAGGAAGGAACTTGAGCATGGAGTGATCAGTTCAAAAAACATTTTCGATGGAGTTAGTAAGGAGAACAAGGGGAAACAGGGAGGGATTAATCGAATCCGTTCAGACTATATAAAGAAGCCCGGGAGCCTGCGTGAAGCCCAAAGGTTAGCTCACATCTCACTTATGTGTAAATTGCATTCCTTGTTCAGGAGATAATGCTTCTTCTTCAGAAGTTAAAAACAACATAGTAATTGGCAAACTAGGGAAAAAAGCTCAAATGCACATTCTGGAATTATGAGCAAAGCAACAGCTTTTGATCTTTTAGCACACAACTAATTACCCTTTGTTTGTGCAAGTTTCGATTTACCATTTATATCTACAGCTGCTGTTCATCATGGTGTTGCATCAGTATAGAATTCCACTGTCTATTTCACCATTGACTTGTTCAGTTGTTAGGTTGGTCTCCATTCAGTAGCAGTGGACTGACAATTCAAAATGGCAGAGTGTCTCATTTAGTCTACTTGAATTGGCATAATGTGGACTGACCAGGTAGAGTTTATACAACAGTTTGCACATCTTACTTAATCTGTAAAAACTGTACACAGCCCCAAAATATACGCAGTGTTTTACGGTGTGAATGGCATATTTACATATGGGGCAAAACCAAAGGGGATGATGGACGGAGTGTTAAACATTGCAAGCACTCACCTCCAGTCAAATGATCTGGGTTTAATCCATAATCATTCTTTAGCTCACTCCACCACCCCAGTTCAGACATGATTAGCCAGAAACCGGTCCCAGGATGCTTGTTTCCAATCCGGGGAAGACAGTTCGGGCTGGACTGTTCCCATGAGGCACAGGGTCAGACTGATTTGCATATGGCCATGTCTGAACTAGGGTGGCAGAGTGAGCTAGAGAATGATGATGGATTAACCGCAGATCAGTTGACTGGGGGTGAGTGCTTGCAATGTTCAACACTCCGTCCATCATCCACTTTGGTTTTGCTTTGTTCGCCCTAAGTAGGTAGGGAATGCCCAGACGTGGGTCACTTGCTCACTTTGCCACTGGATTCAAGCTAGGCTGGCTGATGACGGCTGATTAGCCAGAAACCGGTCCCAGGATGCTTGTTTCTGATCCAGGGAAGACATGGCTTGGCAGTTTGAGCTAGACTTTTCCCATGAGGCACAGGGTCAGAATGATTTTCATATGGCCATGTCTGAACTGGGGTGGCGGAGTGAGATAAAGAAGGATGATGGATTAACCATCACTTTTGGCGCTAGGGGCCATGCTGTGCCCCGGTGATATCGACCCCCCAGAAGCAGTGCAGTGTGTGGCGCTGCCCTGATTGCCCTGACTGCTTCGGTGCTGGTGTCACACTGGTGCAGTGCTCAGTGGAGCTCAGGTGCTCTTTGGCATCCATTGTTGTCGTAATTTCTACAGTCTACAGCTACAGCCCAGCAAAGAAGGCAGGTGAGTGGTGGTTAGAGCCACGGTCCTTTCTGTTCATCAACCAGATACCAAAGTTCTATTGGTAGGAACCCCAAGTCAAAATGCAAGTTCACGGGAAACAAATGGGCCCAGAAACAAATCCTAAAAAACATAAAGGCTTACATAGCCATAAAGATCAGCAATCGAATACACTCCTATCTATAAGGAAGGAGAACAAAGTGAAAAAAATTAGCAAGGGATAAGCTTATGCAACTTCAGGACTTAACGGATGGAAACGAACTTATTGAGCAATAATTAGTTCTAGATTTTAATAATTCCCAAGCTACCGCTAGCCTTGTCCCAACTTCTAATACAACACAAGAAGGGCTAACTAAAAAAGCAAGAAAAAGACTAAGAAAAGCCCATAATAAAACAAAGAAACTAAAGAAATCTACAAATGTTAGCCTGCTAAACAAGCCTAATCTAAATGTAACCAATTTTTTAAATTTTGGAATCCCGTCGGTGCTGATTAATGGAAACCCTGAGCACAAATGGACTAGCTGTGTCATCCTTTCCCAATGATATAGACCATGAACCTATAATGCCACAACCAACAATAGTATCTAATTATCAGGTGCTAGGGCAAGGCGCAGCACAACGATGGAGTGGCGACCAGCAGAGTTCCGTTCAAAATGTGGTCAGAACAAAGCGGGCCAACAGTGTTCCCCCACAGGAAATTATTCTATCCAACATAAAGTTTTAATTACCTTCAGGACCACACAAGGAGTAAGACATTGGATCAGCTGATAGGAACACTCAAGGCATACAGTCGTACCCTGAGAGCAATAGTACCATAAAAAAGTTAAAATGGTGAATGATAAATATCTTGCCTCCTTCATGAAATTAATATTTACCCAACGGTACATTTCAAGGGGTCCTCACAATATTTTGAACCGTCAAAATATTCTGAAATTTTTTAATTCAATCCCAGAGCTTAAAGATTTGACATCGGATGATTTAGATTTGGTTGAATTAAAACAAGATCCTAACAATTCCACTGAGGAGGTGTCTTTTACAACATGGCACTGTGGTGAGAAATTGGGCATCGAATTACGGAAATGCAACGGAAACCAATATCCAACTTTATTGATTCCAAAGCAAACAACAAAGACCCCTGTTATTACAAATGCTACAATATCTACAACATCAGGAGGTTATAACATGGTTTAAAAGGAGTTAAAGGTACGCCATTTAATCCAACTTTGTCATCTGGGGTCAAAATTACAAGCTGCAATCTGGGTACTCGAGTTTGCGAAGAGATAAAGAAAAATACAGTTTTAAGTGATGACTGGGCCTGGCTTCCAAAAACACTCAACAAATGGACTAAAAGCTTTTGATATTTGCTCTTGGAACACCAATGGCCTCAAACCCTTAACTGAGGACCAAGATACATTTTGAAGGGATTTTGATGTTTTAATGTTCCAGAAAACATGGAATGTGAATAAAGAATCTCTCTTTGGATATTATGAGTATTCAAACTTCTCATCACACACGTCTGCCTTTGGTCAGGCAAGCGGCAGCTTATCTACCTATGTGTCACTAACCCTGGATAGTAAACATTATGAAATTGAATTCCAGTTAGCATGGCTTTTGTGTATTAATAATTTTTATAAATGTTTATCTTAGTTAAAAAACCACGGTTAAAACATTTTACCATTCTCTGGAAAGTGGTAAAAATCTTGGATCATGAATATCCAGCAACTATCCTAATCATCTCAGGAGACTTCAAATCACACCTGTTTGCCGAAAACCACGCTAATAAACCCAGTAACGTGCTAACACAGATGTGCCGCACCCAGCTTAACAAATATAATCTTTTGTTACTACACGAAGATGTGCAAAACTCTACCAGGAGAGTGCCTGCATTCAAAATTTCAGGTCAACTTTCCATTATTGATTATTCCATCATCTCAAAGGAGTTGGTGTCCTCTTTTCAAGATTACCATTTGATTTGAGGAAGAGGTGTGGCGCCGCGGCCAGGGCGACTGACTCTGGAATCTGGGGATCACGGTTTGATCCCCAGCGCTGGCGGCAGATTAGCCCAGCTCCATGTGACTCTGGGCAATAGCTCACTTAATCTTACTGATGGCCCCCTAGCGCCTAGAGACCCTTACGGATGATTGTTCACGCTTTACAAATGTGGATTATTATTATCCCGAGCATAGAAAGTGACCACAATCCACAAACAATTTATTTTGTCTTATCATCCACCTGCCCGATGCAAGATCTATGGTAACAGGGCCAACGGCCTTCAGCCTGAAAAGGCTAGTGTGGGACTTGAGAAATCAAAGGGAAATATGGGCATTTTTAGAACCTGCTTTTGTTAAGGTGCTAACTGAGAAAGGACAGGGGAAGTCAATGGTGGATATCTGGCCTTGTCTTTGTGCTTCCCTTTTGGATCACTTTCCTCTTTCAAGTTCAACAAGAGGGTCCATTAAGAGGCCCAAAACACTAAGATGGTACACAAATAGGTTACTCCAACAAAAGAGAGAACTTAATAAAGCAATAAGGGCCACCTACAGAAAAATAAATAGAGAGTCAAAAACTTTGGAATTTCACAAACTAAAATGTCTAAGAAGTTCATATAAAATTTCAATATGGAAAGCCAAACGTACAAACCATGAGGGAATATGGACTAAGTTGCATTTTGCCCGCAAATCAAAACATTAATCTTGAAAATGGTAATAACAGAGCAAATAGTGCTAATATCTCCAAATTATGTTGAGCATCTTTTATTTTAAGCCTCTATGGGGCCCCTTCAGTTACAATTTCTACTAATAACATTGTTTTCCAAAAGACGACTCCCTTGAACATTAGAGAAGGTGATTCCCTCTGGAATGAACAACCTTTTACAAAAGTCGAGCCACAAGTCAATGATATATGGCAAATAGGTCAAGTAAGAATGGCAAAAAGCAGGATAAGATCGAATGGTGCACCAGGCCCCAAGGTCTCCCAAATTCAATTTTTAAAGCAAAAATAGATCTTTGGTCAGAGATTTTAATAACTTTGTTTAGTGATGTTATCAAAACTAAAAAGGCAGGGAAGCATAATACAGCCAATCTACAAAAGTTGTCCTCAAGAAAACCTAGAAAATTATAGGCTGATTGCCTCCACAGATGTGGAGGCAAAAGTCTTCTCTTGATGTCTGCTGAACGGCTTGGAAGAATGGACCGCAAAAGAAGATCTCATCCCAACATTCCAAACCGGGCTTTAAAGGGGCGAGTCAACATCCACGCACTTGACTGTATTGACTCTACTGGCTGAAAAAGCAAAGTATAAAAAGCAAAACATATACATTTGTTTCATTGACCTGAAGGCCACTTTCGATTCCGTCCCCCGTAATTTGCTCTGGGCCAAGTTTTCTGCATGGGGTATTCCGAATCAGCCGCTTGACATGATTAAATTGTTGTACACTACTACGTGGGTCCAAGTTAAAGTAGGAGACGGTAGAAGTACAACTCGTCAAATTTAAACTAGTAGTGGTCTTAAACAGGGTTGCCTCCTGGCACCATGTCTTTTTAATCTTTTTATGGCTGACTTACCGTTACTTCTTAAAGATGTCAATGCTCAGTCGCCAACTTTCTCAGGTCAAGAAATTTGGGGGCATATTATCAAGGACGGTGTTAAAAATTATCGCCGGTTTAGCGGCAGAAAACTGCCGCTAAACCGGTGATAATGGGCTTGATAATATGCTCTATGGAATTCCCATAGAAGCCCATGTTCTGGTGTGAACATGGGCTTCTATGGGAATTCTCCAGGGCATGTTATAAGCCCATTATCGCCGCTTTAGCGGCAGTTTTCTTCCGCTAAACCGGTGATAATGTTAACGCCGTCCTTGATAATATGCCCCCTAAATACTTACAGTATGCAGATGGTACCATACTGTTAAGTCACACTGCCATAGGTCTTAGAAGAATAGTTGGCTCATTTAATATCATTTAATAACTATATATTTGTCAATGGCTGACAAATGAATACTAAGAAGACAAAAATAATGATGATTGGTAGTACAAAACTAAACAAGATTAACGGGTCACAAATTGAAACTGTTAAATTCTATAAATATTTGGGGATTACATTTGATGACAGATTGTCTTTTAAACAGAATGTTATCAATCAAAAAAGCAAAAGCTACAGCCTTTGCTTTTAGAAAATTGAGAGAAACCTGGGCATGTCCAAACCACGAGCATTTACTTAAGATAATGAAAGCAAAGCTGATACCCTCTTTGGCTTATGGTTCGGTGATTTTTTTAGGTAAAGACTCAAAACCCCTTGACAACCTATAAAGCAAAGTTTTTAAATCTGTTTCCAGGGTCCTTAAGCAATTCGGGCACGCCAACGTCAGACTGGAATTTGGTCTTAAAAGACAAACTCTGATAAGCCAAACTATTTTTTTAAAGTTGTCATAATCCTTTTTCTGTTCAGACAAGGGCTCTCTTGAGAACCAATGCTGACAGGAGATAATGTAGAATGGGTATGCTAGGGGCTGGAGAGTTTTTCTTAACAGAGAATTTAAACAATTTTAAGTCTCCACCCTTTGAAGATGAAACCATGAGCAAATTGGTGTTTAAACAGACAATAAACTGCTCAGCTAATTTTTTATCGATTTTTCTGGATAAGGACGAGTTTGCTCAAAAGAGTCACTCCTGGTCAGTCATTAACTCCTTCATTAAATTAGAACCACAATCGTATCTCACAACACATTTAAAATCATCTTTAAGAGACAGATTCATGCTGTTACGTTTTGGGAGATACCCCTCAAAGTATGGAATCCCCAAATGGGAATCAAATTGGCCCGCAAACAGTTGTCGGTTATGTAGTTTTTATAATGAATCCCTTACGCATATTGTATCCACTTGCCCACAACTGTTAGAAGAGAGGAAATCTTTATTAAAGTCCATCTTTAATGAAATAGGTGTGAGAACATGTCGTCAAGCTATCATAACTTGTTCTCTGGGAACTAGTCTTGTCTGACTGCACAGTTTGTAAAGTTCATCCTTGTTGAAAAAAGGTATTCTCAGAGTACGACAGCTGATTTTAGATGCTTGTCTAGACAATTAATGATTGGTTCTATAGGATAATTTTGTTAGTTAAAAAAAATAACAATCTAAAAATCTTGTGGAATTATTTTATTGGGTATCACAAAAATTTGAAACGGGAAGTGTAATCCCATACATTGTTCTTGAAGCTTCATGAACTGTTTTGAAACAGGAGTTTAAGAATATTTTATTAGCTAGCAGTAACAGGGCAAATCCAAATACTGAATCAATTAATTGCTTATTGTGGGCCTGTTTCACATAGAGAGAATTTTTCTTTCATGCTGCCAGATCTAAGAAATTGCACAGTTGCACATTAATTATTGCTGCTAGATGTAAGTCAATGCACAAGTGCACTTTTGTAATCGCTGCAAGATGTATAACATTGCACAGGCACTCCAATAATTGATGCTAGATGTAAAGCATTGCACAGATATGTTTTAACTATTGCATTTTAACTATGGTATTTTAAAATTAGGATTTTAAAGTAGGAGGTAGTGTTGGTGAGTAGCTGTCATCTAAAGAAGCATTATTAGATTGATTGGACTGATATAATCAAGTGGATTGTAGCTATTGCTGTCTTCGAAACCAGTTAGATACTACTCAAGATAACTATTACACTTTAATCATGGCATGAATTTTTAAAAATTCGGGGAAGTGTAGGTTTTTTTCTTGAGATCACTTGTTTATTATAAATTTGAAGTGATGTACTATGTAACCGGCGCAAAGTAATGAATTGAAATATAATTATTTTCAATTTAATGCATTATATAGGTTATGATATGTAAATATCAGGCGGATATTTTTTTCTTTCTTTCTGCTTGTAATGATTTTTATTAATCAACAATAAAGAATTTCTCTATCTCATTGCTGCATTAACAGAACAATCCCCAACACCTGCAATGACATTGAAAACAGCACTGTCTCAGTGGGAAAAGTAGCTTTAACGCTGGTCCAGCTTAGGACCACTCACAGCGAAGACAGCTACAGCACCCAGGCTCCACAGGCAAGGTAAAATTAAACTGACTTTTGGGTCGTGGTCCTGGGCCCCCTCCACCTCTGCCCTGCAAGGGTGGACTGCAACTCGACCTCTAAGTGACTGATTGCCACTAGTAGTTTTTGTCGTTGAGCGCAGCGCTAAATGACAGCTGTATTTAATGCACTTCCATTGCTTTGAAAGTTCATGACTCCGGTGATATATGTATGCTTAAAAGGAGGGAGGTAGTAATCCCATCAACAATCCTCACTCAGTATTCCAGAACCGTAAAAATGAGGAAAGGAAACCCCACCCCAACTCTGGCGAGCAAAAGCCAGGAGGACCTAGGGCTTAAAAAACTCTGAGAGCAAGTTGTGTTTTTACTGTCAGCTGTCAGGTCTCTACGTGGTGATCCAGACACTTCTAAAAAGGTGGTAAGGCTGTCTAGTGTATTCATAGAGGAGGACACCTCAGATGAGGAGGTCCTCTTAGCAGAGTATGGCCCCTACACTGAACGAAGGGAGAGTGGAAGAAGGGTATCTCCCGTAGGTTGTGGTAGCCCCCTACTCTAATGCAGCTCCGCCACCTATTAGTTGAGAGCTTAGGGTGCAGTTTTGGATGTTGACAGATGTCGGAGCCTCTGCTGGGTGCTGGTCCTCATGGCTGCACTGTACTTGGCTTGGGAGGCAGACCCTATAGCTAAAGCAAGTTAGGCCCTCTGACCCTGCTGGTCATAGTGGGGGTTGCTCAAGTGTTGGGTGATCTCTGTGTGTAAGCTATGTGTTGCCCTAGCAAAGTTAGGGATAGAAGAAGTGGTCACCTCACTACCCAAAGTAAAAGGGGAAGAAAATAATCTACACACCTATAATGAAGTTTCCTTTTAAAATGGGTCCTGTTACTGTTGAGATGGGTCAACTGCTCAGCGGGAGTGACCTTAACAGTAGTATGTAAGGCAGAGTAGACCTGGGTAATGGTACAGTCTGGTTTCTTTACTTTCTTCCTCGCCTGACAGATCTGCAAAACTCTCCCAGGGATGGGCTGAGTCTCCTGGGCTGTTGGCTTGGGGAGGGGGGGGAGGGTGATGAGAAAACAGGACTTTTTACTGATGTGCCCCCACTGTCTGCCTCCATTTGGACTTCTAGATGCTGGTTTTTGACTCTGACAGGGCACGGAAGCCTGCCAACCAGGCTCCAGTGCCAGTGCTCTCTCCCTAAAAGTGACATGTGTTATTGGCATGCCCAATTGACAGAGACCATACCTCCTTTATGAGTGCCTGGTAAATGGTACTGTGGTACCCGCATTGATGGTAAAGGGGTGCTCAGGGCCTGCAGCACTGATTGTGCCACTCTGAGTGACCCAGGTAAACAGATGACAGCAGGCAAGTCATTGCAGACTGCTGGGACATTGTTCACTGCTCCATTTTGACTTTGCCCTTACCACAGGGTCACAACACTGCTTTTATAAATATATATGCAGAAATAGTGGGCTCTGGGTAGAAAAGGTGACCTACAGCACCAGGACGGATTAGCTAGAGACTAGCTGCCCATGGGCTACAAGCTCCCACTAACTCCCCTAAGTCCAGATTTTAAGGGACCTCTCCTGACATCTGAACCTCAGTTCTGATTGACTTACTTTAAGGAAGGACACTAAGAAAACCATTTTCCACAGCCAACAAGGCCCACACAAACAAAGGGAAAGATATCCTAAACATGTAGCAACACTGTTTGGAACTGTGTGATACACTTTCCTCCATTGCCAAAACTCAGCATTCCCTGGTAGAGGGACCCCTGTAGAAGCCATATGCACCCACACACTCCCCTGAATTAGTGGGACCATTCACCTGAAAGTGCAGGTAAAACGGCGCTCAGGATCCTAAGAATTGCTGGCCACTGGGCCTTGGGAGGGATCATAAAAGTTAAATGATGTAGTGCATGCTGGGTGTTCCAGTCTGACTTTCACCAAGGTTTCAAGCCATTACCACACTCATCTGGAACTCTAGACATCAAATTCCTTTTTGTTACTTCAACCGCTACCAAGGATTGTTGGTCACCAGTCCGGTAACCGACTCCTTAACTCAACGCTGCATTAAAGAGGGCATTCCACAACACCTGCGATTGATGTTGTAACAACCCAGCTGTTGTGATTTTGCCTCCCCATTCTGGCAGCACCGTCTCAGTAGGAAAAGAAGGTTTACCGCAGGTCCGGTTTAGGACCACTAACAGCCAGGACAACCACTCCACCCGGGCTTAATGGGCCAGGTAAAATTTAACGGACTATTGGGTCCTGGGACCCCCACCACCTCTACCCTTCGATGGTAGACCGCAACTCGACCCCTAAGTGACCAATTGTTGCTAGTAGTTTTTGCCATTGATTGCAATATTAAATGACAACTGCATTTAATGCACTTATTACATTGGTTTGAAAATTCATAACCCCGGTAATATGTATAGTGAGAAGCTGGCTCAGTATATGATGTACACTTATGTAAGTGGACACCTTGCACTGATCCAGAAAACTCTTATGGTGATTTTAGTTGTCTTAGACAAACTTAAAAAGCTTTGTAAGTGGTAGCTGTGGAGAGCAGCCTTCAGGCTTAGTCCAGAAGGAGTGTGAAGCAGCTTGTTTGACCAGACCATAATCCTATAGGTATAGATGAAGTGAAAAAGAATCCCACAGTGTGTTTATAAAAGTATGTGTTTATTATAAGACACTCACTAACACATACAGATATCTCCTACCCGGAGAAATACACAGTACACACAATACTTTGCAATAGAAACAGGTAAGTAGCACCGAATACACAGTGGTCTCCTGGGGGAGACCAACCCATGTACTAAAATAGTGGTTTGTGAACCATAACTCGAGTCAAGATAATACTCAGAGGAGGTAGAACTGCTGGGGACCCAAAGAACCATATCAAGGTGAGTATCTATGAGCCACTAGGAGGTTGTGTGCAGTGTAGGAACACAACTGCTTTCTCTGTGCAAATCGACGTGTAAATCGTGGTTGCAATTTTAAAGAAAGAGGACCCTCCCCGGTGGACCCTGAAGAAACTCCGTGGAAGACAAGAGGTTGGAGCTACCCTACCCGTGGATACTTTAGGAAACAGGATACCTGCACAAGGAAAGCCGGATGCATAGATGTGAAGTGACTTCCAATGGAGGACGTCAGAAAGATGCGGCTTCTGGAGAAGGTGAAAGTGTCTGGTGGAACCCAAAGGTGGATTCAAGATGTGGAGAACCTGCAAGCAGAGGGGACAGAGTCTATGCCACTCAGGAGTGACCAGGAGGCACAGAAGACTAATGCCCACCGATGTCAAGGGCTACCGGAGAGCTGAAGGTGACCTTGAAACTGCAGCTATGTGGAGCAGGCAATGTTATGGAAGACCAGGAGAGAAACACGAGCTGTCCCACGTCGGATGTTGAAAGTTGATGGGTCGGAGTCCAGCGGGAGCACCAACAAGCCTTGTCAACTGCAGCCAACATGGAAGTTGAAGAAGGTTCAGTGTCAGGATCAGCAAGGTCCAGGAGACTCACCACAAGCAGGGGAGTCAGGGCAGGCCCGAACTATCAGGGGAGCCCAAAAAAATTCACTGTGACCCTCGACAGGGTCACATCTGGTTGTTTTATTTATAACTGTATGTTTGTTTTTTTGATCTTCCGCATGTACATAGGCCCAGAAGACTTGTATCTCGTATCTCACCCCCAGCTCACTGATTGTGCTCCAGTCTCTCGTTAAGGTAACTGGTGAGGTTGGGTTGATGGCCTTCGAGTCGCATATCTCATATTCATTATCCACTTATACATTGTTTTATAGTTTTTGACCTGACCACCCGCACCTATTAGACTGTTTTGATTGCTTTTTCCTGCTATCTTTTCTATCTTCACTGTGGGATATTCGCTCTAGCATATCCCTGTTTTTGTTGTCTATCCTTTTTGTCTCTCTGTACGTGCACATGTTCTCACTTTTAATTGAATTTTTTAAACCAGTGCTTTGTGAACCACACCTTGTGATATATGAATTTACCCTGATTAAATAGAAGTCTTTGCTTGTCCTTCATCTTTCAATGAATGTATCAAATTTGTATTTTTTGGCTAATGGATGTTAAGAGATTCAATTTTTTGTTCTAGGCACATCCCACTGTTTCTGTCTATCTGACTTTTGCACCTTGAGGAAGGTGAAACCCACATTGGGGCCTAACACTGAAACACGCACCGGCGCTGGATTCCATACGTGGAATAGCCTTGATAGGAAAGAAAAAAGAACCCCCCCATTTGTTCTTTAAGAATGTTTATTAATCTATGAAAATGTATACGTGCTTATTACTTTATTGTGTAATTGATTCCTATGTTTCAACATGTTTTTTCTCTTCGAGGCACACCTGTATTCTCTGAAAGGCCTCACATGTAACCTCAGATCCATTGGGGCGTTTCTATCTATGTACATATTGATTGTATGTGGCTTGAATGTCTGATTTTGATAGGCGTGTGAGAATGAGAGTTTATGAGAAGGTATGTCTGAGGTCTGAGTGAATGTGTAGTGGGAAGTGTTTTGGATATTGATATATATAACATTTTATGCATCACAGTATTTCATTACAATAAAAGGCTTTTTGATAATTCCCATTTTTCCGTTGTGGTGTCATTATTAGCCTGAGACATGCACTGGTTATGTTTTTATAATTCGTGACTTTTTGTACATATTGAATTAAACAGGTAGGGAACCTCTTGTTTCTGACTAAATCCTCAACAGGATCCACTGACCGGAGGCACTGGAGTCGAAAGAAGACCTCGAGCAGCTTACCAAAGAAGCCGACCCACAGTGCTAGCAATGCAGTGTGGTCAATGATTCTGGTCACTGGAAATGCCTGAGGTTGGGGCTACTTGCAGCCCGAATATCTTAATGGAAGGAAGTCAACAAGCCAACGCAGTGCACAGGGATTCAATTCCTGCAGCTCTGACGGAGGATACTGGCCTCATACTTGATGAGAGGACAGGGCACGCCTCGATGGATGTGCAGAACCATGACTTGCATTGCTGAGCCTTTCGGCGTCCATGGGAGCCCAGGATCAGCAGACCGGTAAGCTTAGTTGCAGGACCTGCAGATGCAGGGAAGTGACTCCTTCACTTCAAGGGAGATTCCTTCAGGTGTCTTGGATGCCCAAAGGCCTTGGAAGGTATCCTGTATGGAGCACATATATGAACATTGCAGCAGACAAGCAGGGAAAAGAGATCAGGAGCAGCAGGAGTCTTCCCAGTTGCAGCCTTGATACCCAGAGCGAAGTTCAGAGTGCCCTGACGGTCGAAGTTGAAGTGGTGCCTGAATTGAATCATGTCCCATGATGGATCTAGGGACCCACCCCCAGGTATGCCCTTAAGTTCCCTAAGGAAAGGGCTGGGACGATTCATGGTTCCCTCCCAGGGGGGGATGGACAGTGGGGAGGATACTCCCATGTCCTTTGTCCAGTTTCAGGTGAAAGCGGGAGCCAACGGCTCCCTGAGCTGGTTTGATCTCGACTATGCAAGCTGAAGCAGACTGAGTAGCCCGGAAAGCGCTCCCACTAGCCCCAATACACTAAACCCTGTCTGGGTGGTGGTCACACCTCCCTGTGACAGGAAACCTATTGTTCTGCCTTCCCCTGCCCGAGCTTGGCTCAGCAGCAGGATGGCAGAATCATGTCTCTGGTAGGCAGTAGCCATGTTGTGCTGTCCGGGTCTTGAAGACTGGTACCGGTAGCACTGAGGACCTAACGGAGGGCCTTTACAGTGCTTGGTATCATATCTCGCACACTCATTATGGTGTGGGGGTATGATTCCAGCATGTTTGATTACAAACACGATAGGGTTCGTTACAGCCAATTTCGAGATGGTCATCACGTAATGAGGTGCCCCTCTATATGTTATATGGCTGTCTCACTACAAACCCGGGAGAATGGACTCCGAAAGCAGTATGGAAGTCCTGCTCATGCAGGGGCACCCTCACACTTAGACCACAGCAGCCAGCCTTCAGGATTGAAAAGACCTGCTTTAGTGGTGACATAAAGGTTTTAAGTGCAATAATCTTAGATATAGGGAAACCTATATCTTCTGTAAGTGGTGCTAGCACCAGCGTACACCGGCTGCAATGGCAGGCCTGTAGTTACAAATAAAGTGGGCTCCCATGGGTGGCATAATACATCCATCAGCCCATGGGGGACCCCTGGTGTACCTGTGCCCTGGGTACCAGTGTACAATCTGGAATGTACCTAAGTACTTACCATAACAATTTAGGGGAGAAAGCAGAGAGACTGGGGTCCTGATTATCAGGATCCCAGTCAGACTAGTAAGAAACAGCATAGCACCAGGCAAAAAGTGGGGGTAACCATAAAAGCAGATCCTACTTTCCTACATGTATGCTAAACAGTTTGTTGAGGAGTCAACATTTACATAAAAATAAGCTCTATTTTTATAAATTAGTGTCGGATTTCCATCAAGTTATCTCAATTACTTATAAACCATAGTGGTACTGTAAAATGCTTAACACATTTTCCTCAAGTAAAGTCTGACTGTTCTTTGCCAACGTACCTGGACTGAGCTAAGGATTTATTGCTGTAAATCCAAGATCATATTTCTGGCATTGTGAAAATATTGCATGGTAAGGTTACCCATCCATGCCACTTAAGATTCCACTTTCCTACCATTCAAAAACACAAACAGGGGGAAAAAGAGACTTTGGGACATGTCACAAGGCGTTTCTATTAGTATACTTGGAAACATGTACCTGGCACAGCTTTCCATGCATACTCCTGGAAATATCTGTCATTAGGAATAAATCGTAAATGTACATTTAAACCGAGTTTTGAATCTCAATCCGCACCTATGGGTTGTTTTACTAGACCCTTTTTTGGTTTTATAGCACATTTATTTGCATGACAAACACAACAAACATTTTCCATGTTGCTATCCTCGAAATTATTTCTTCAGTCCCTTATTTTACTCCTCATTAAACCTGGCAGGGTTCACTTGCGTGTGTTTTACAGAGGTGTGTTAGTGTGCACACAGTGGTTCTGATATACTAAGGATCCAATTGGCAGTACTCAGTTTGTAAAAGAATAAGCGCTGGGGTGCAAAGTTCTGCTCAACAGTCCGCAGGCAGCAATATCACGGGTCAGGAAGTCAAACAGCAGGGCTGTGTATTCCTGATTCCACCTCATGCCTCTATA
The DNA here is from genome assembly GCF_964204655.1 of Triturus cristatus. Classification (NCBI taxonomy): domain Eukaryota; kingdom Metazoa; phylum Chordata; class Amphibia; order Caudata; family Salamandridae; genus Triturus; species Triturus cristatus. The sequence goes on from NC_140582.1 coordinate 244,616,712, forward strand.
ATCCACTAACAGACCCTTTCTGCCTTTTTATTTCACTCTCGCACGTAAATTTGTAGATTCCTCAATCTGTCAATGTTTTTCCATCTTTTGCTTCCTCCTTCTCCCCCCCTTTCTGTTTTCCGCGCCAATGCTCTGATTCAGTTTGTTCCGGAAAAATTGGTGCTGGCCCCCAAAAATATTACTTTCATACATCAGGTCATATATTGTTTTTGAGCTGTGGTGTACAAGTTCATTTGACTGATACACACCACTCACATTTCTTTCCATATTCTTATTGCAGATTACCCTCTAAGTGCATTGTAAAATTTCACTTGTAACTTTTATTTCTAACTGTTGTGATGAAAACGTTGCCACAACCGATGTTGCCATATTGAGAAGCAGCCAGCTTCTCTCTCATTTCATGAGCCGTTAAACAAAAATAAAAGAGAGGGAAGGAAAGCGGAAAGAGCTCGCCATAAGGTTAAGTCTGCTGCATTCCTTAGTCATCCCAGGAAAAAAAAAAGTTACTTTTGCAACAAAGAGGGCATGCGCATGTTCACTGACAAATAACAGGAGCTGTAAATTAGGCACTTGCAATATTTCAGGGGGTTAAGATGCCTGTTCTTCTGATTCTCAAAATTCAATGAAGGACAACTTCAACAATGTAATCAAGTCTCAAGTGTCATCTCTGCAAACCAAAATCATCCTAGTTATTCACTGCTACTGGAGCTCAATGTGGATCTGTGAAACCCAAACCCAGAGATTTGTGGCTTCCATGTTACCCCTTAAGCAAAAGGGAACACTTGCACTGGAATGCATCTAGCTTCATAAACCCATGATGTCTCCTGGTAAATAAAGCAAAGAAAATCTTTTCAAATATCAGCTCCACGTAGCTCTCTTTGTTAAACCTATCCCCAGAGCAAAATGTATTTCTTATTTTTTTATGCTTAATAAATAGACCATGGGGGAACTCTGCCAGCCCGGAACAAAAACGCCACATTTCCTGGGCTTCTACTTTCTGTCCTCGTACTGGAACCATGAATGCCTCAGAAACATTAGCTGAGAAGCGGTGAAGTGGTGCAGTCTTGGCGCATAACATAAAAGAAGAGGAGGTATGCCACCACACACCCTCCACAATAACCACCACTGACACAAAAGAGTGCAATTGCAAACAATATAAAGCTCAAACAGGTCCTTACCAAATCATTTGTAAAAAATAGCATACTTGGCATGTGGTACTGTAAATTTCGGAACCATGTTGGTAGCATGGTCCTACCCTGCCAATTTTGGTATCAGTGAACCGCAAATGACTAATGCGGTATGTATGAGTGTTTTCGTCATGTTTCACCAATTAATTCACCGGGTACACGATACTACATGTCGAACCCTCGGGTTCCATTTTAAAAGGGTAACCATTTTGTGGTTGCCCTCACATAGGCTGCGCATTGAGGCCATGCCTAGGCCTGAAGGACACGCAATCTTTCCTTGACTTCGGTGTGACCTATGCAAACTGACTCCGCTGCCCGGGGTCAGTCCTGCCCGGCCGGTTCCTTTTACTGCGGCCTTATGGGATTAGCATCAGGGCCCAACACATCATAAAGTCGTGTGTCCCACGCGACTCCTGACTAATCCCTTGCACACCTGACTCTGTTTCCTACTTTATGGCTTGTTTTACGAGTAGGAGGTGTCCGTTTTATTGGGGTCTGCTGATATCTGATGAGGGTTCTGAGCCTCGCTGGGTAAATAATTATGTGCCGACCGAGCTGAAATGTGGGATTATCATCATGACTGTGCTCTTTCTTTGAAGCAAAAGTATGTGAACTACCACTTGTAAAATAGGGGCGGTGTTGCCCAGAGCATAATATTCTGTATATAAGAAAAGACTGGTTTTTGGTTAGAGGCAGTCTCCTGAGAACATACATCGTGATGTACTTCTCGGATACCTGTGATTGGTCTGCAGCCAATAAATACGATCTTTGACTTCACCTAGAAGACTCTGTGTTTCTGTGGTCCAAGACAGGAAGAACTCGGAGTCTTCGGGTGTGTCCCCTGGCACCGCTGGGTTGGTTCTGAAAAACCCAGTACTTCAGTTGGCGCCCAACTCGGGGCGATTTCAGCGGTATCGGTCCAAGCCAGAGGTTCGTGAGGAGCTTCGTGTGAAAATTCTGGAGGAAGGCCACCACTTCATCGACCCCTGCATGTCGACGTGGTCCGAAAGTCTTTACTGCGAGGTTCTCCGCGTCCCGGCGGCTACAAAGGACTGCTGCCCTGACTATCGCCCTGTTTTGGACCCTTGATGATTTGGTAGAGCGAAACGAATTAACGAGTCTTCTGGTGACGTCATCGATACCTCAGTTAAGTATAAGTGGAGCGTCTCCCAGTCCTTAGTTTGGTTTGGTATCCCTTCGGGATCGCTTTGATTTGGAACTTGCAAGTGCCAAAGCCGAAGGACTCGTGTATTCACGAGACTATCGTATTCGATAATCCTTTGAAGTTTGAAACTAGACTAGTGAGCGAAGATGCCTGGTTCTAGTATATTTGGAAATTTGTTTTGTTTGGGTTGTAATAGGGACTCCCGATTAGAGGATTCGTGTCCGGTTCCTCCAATTGGAACTCCAACGTATGAACTTTATGTGAAACATGGCGTGGGCCCCATTGCGTATAATGAAGTATGGATCCGATACACCAGGAAGGATGTTTTAAAATGGCCCCAAAATGGTAGTTTCGACACAGAAATCCTAGATAACTTAGAAGTTAAATTTTTTAAAAAGAAAGCCCGGCCGGCGATGTTTGATTCTTTCCGCCTATGGCGAAAGGAAGCCAAACAAAAAGAAATTAAACTAGCGAAGAAAAATAAAAGAGAGAAATGTATGTCGATAATGCAAGCAGCCTCACAGTTTAAAGATAATGAAGAAGAACAAATGAATGAGCAGCTGCACAGGCAACGTAAACTAGTGATTGATAAATGTTACCCAGCTTTGCCACCCCTTCAGCAAGATGCGTCAAAAGAAAAGGAGAAAGATCCCCTAACGTCTCATTTGCTGAGTTCACCACCCCCGTATGTGCAGAGTGCTACAGCACCTCCGCAGCATTTAAATGTACAGCCTCTAGTTACTTTGCCGCAAGCCTTCCCGCAGCCGCCAGCTCCCCCTCAGCCGGCTCCTATGCCTACGACTCAGCCCTCTCAAGGGCCGCCGGTTTCGCTGCCTATCTCTTCTGCGCTCCCTGCGACTTTACCTAGTGCATCAGCTGCCTCCCTCGGCGCTCTTCCCGATACGACCCCTGTACCTGTATCTGCACCCGTTTTTCTTCCCTCTGTCTTTCCCCCTGTTCTTGCCTCAACTTCTCCTTCTACACGACAAAGAATAGCTAGTGCGGTCACTAGTTTTATGTCACCTCTCTTTGGGTCATCTAGTACGACCCCTGGTTCACAACGTACGCAGTTGCGTAGTCAGCTGCCAGGTTCTGAAGAGAAAGAAGTATTAGACCACATGGCACATAAATGGGTCGTTTTTCCTTCAAGATATGATGTGGAATCTGTTGTAAATGTTTTTCATCAATGGGAAGCACCAAAACAGAGATACGTTTGAGAAAATGTGTGAATTCCTCTGTGAGGAGTTGGAAGATCATGGTCTAGATTCAAGCCCGGAGGAGTTGTGTCATGTACGGTTCGATTTTAAGAAAGGCACGATTGTGGGACGCGATGTTGATAGAGCAGTTGCGACATTGTTGTCCTTCAGGAATGGGGATTGTCATCAGTCGTTGTTCGAACAGGAGTTCCCTGTAGGGAAAAAGGTAAAAGCGCGCCAATATCCGATGCGTGAGGTTGCTCCAGTTTGGAGACCTGGTGATGCAAATGCTAATCCACCTGTTCTGCCACATTTTCAGCGTGTTTGGGTACACGTGCCGTGGAAGCGAGGTGAAGTGATAGCGCTTAAGCAGACATTGCCTGACCCCCGTAAAAACCCTGCAGGATATTATAAGGAGTTATCACAAACCGCAGAATCGTGTGTCATGAATTTAGCTGACATTGATATGTTGTTCGGGAATGTTGTTCCGCAGCCTTTGTGGGGATTGATTTGTAATACAGATCATGCTGCAGAACTAGGTGGCACATGGGCTAATATCATTGCTACAGACACTAGACAAGTTGGTGGTGCGAAACCTGAGCCCTTAATAGCAGAACTCCCTGGTAGAATTATTACCTACATGAAGACTTTAATGCCGGCGATGCGTGTGAATTGGGATAAATTATCCGCATGCAAACAAAAGAAAGACGAAACAGTGTCTGATTTCTTCCCCAGATTTGAAGAAACATTTATCGACCACAGTGGTCAAGACATGAGTACGGAAGGTGGTCAATGGTTATTTGTTGATAAATTTGTGCATAATTTGCTCCCCGAGTTGTGTAAGAAATTAAAAGATTCAGAGAGTTCTTGGGCTATTTCTTCATCAGCGCAAATACTGGCTACTGCACAGTATTACGAAAATAGGGATAAAGATGAGAAGGATAGAGCAGACAAGAAAACAAAAGAATTAAAGACGAAGGTTCTTCTACAGCAGGCTTACCCGCCACGTGGAGATCAGAATAACTATAAGCAAAATCAGAGTAACTATCAACAACCCCAACAGTTTCAGAGTAACATGCAAAGGTTCGGGTATTCACAACCGCGTGTTCCTGTGGGTCCCAATCAGTGTTCGTATTGCAAACAAGAAGGTCATTTTAAGTATAGTTGTCCTATATTGTTGCAGCGCACGAATAATGCTTATGGCACAAGAGGTAGAGGTGGTCAGCAAGCTCCTAGGGGTAGAGGGCGTGGGAATGTTCCCCAGAACGCGCGTCCTCTTCCGCCTCAAAATACGATGAACAGTTTTGATCAGCAGGCCAATGTAACTGGTGGGACATCTCAGTACTATAATAACTACTATTATGCAGAAGATGGAAACGTGGAAGGTAATGATTACTAGGACAGCCGTAGACAAAGAGAGGGAGTTGTTTCAGTGCCAGTGGATCAGAGTGGACCGTATGTTAAGGTGACTACAGCGGGTGTGTCAGAGCCTTTTTTGTTGGATACTGGTGCTGCAAAGAGTTCAATTATGCACTCAAAACTCCCTGGCGCGCCTTTGTCTGGCGAAATGAATGTTTCAGTAGGTTTTTCTGGCGCCCCGGTTAGGAACCCGATCTCTAGTCCTATGCCACTTTCTGTTGGACCTTGTGAGCTGAAAGCACACCTTATCCTAATGACAGGATGTGGTGATAACCTGTTAGGATTGGATTTGTTAAAGAGATTACATGTGACATTATATTGTTCCCCCTCGGGAGTACAACTTACACTGGGTAGGGAAGTGACTTCTCCAATGTATTTGTCGAAGAATAAACTGCCAGCTGAATTGTCGTCTCTTGGAAATACCGCCATATGTGGTCACTTTGAAAGCCAATGTTAAGTTGCCACGCATTCCCCAGTACAAGATCTCTAATGAAGGTGAGAAAGCGTTGTTAGCGATCATCTATGACTTGATTGAAAAGGATGTAATCGAAGAGACAAGAGGCAACGTTTGCAATAGTCCAGTTCTGCCTGTTTTAAAACGTACTGACCCTTCTCAGCCACCTGTTTACAGATTTGTGATCGATCTTAGAGAGGTCAATAAGATAGTTGTGCCACAGTTCCCAGTTGTCCCTGATATAACTGCCTTGTTAACTATGATCTCAGCTTCCGCTGCCTGGTTCTCAGTGATTGATTTAAAGAATGCTTTCTTTAGCATTCCGATTGCAGAGGAAAGCAGGGATATTTTTGGTTTTAGTTTAGGAGGTCGCAGCTTCCACTTTAAACGCGCTCCGCAGGGTTACTGTGAAAGTCCATCAATATACAGTCAGGCTTTAAAGGCGCAGCTCGATACAATTGTCTTACCTAGTGGTGCTACCCTTATTCAGTATGTTGACGATTTACTAATCGCCGCGGATACTGAGGACATTTGTAAAGAAGCTACATTGTCATTGTTGCGTCATTTGTTTGCCTTTCATCACAAAGTGTCTCTCTCAAAACTACAATATTGCCGACAAGAAGTAACCTACTTAGGTCATCTCTTGTCGAAAGAGGGAAGGAAACTGACCCCAGAAAGAATTCAGGCCATTGCACAATTGAGCGTGCCAAGAACACAGAAAGAAGTGCGTGCTTTCTTGGGTATTACTTCCTACTGTAGGCAGTGATCCCGAGTTTTTCTTTGCTGGCAAAACCTTTGATAGGATTAACATGCAAAGATACACCGAATCCCGTCCCATGGTCTGAAGAGTGCCAGGAAAGTTTTTCAGAATTGCGTAATGCATTATGTTCAGCTCCTGTATTGGGTACCCCCGACTACAGTAAACCATTTACATTGTATGTTCACGAGAAAGAAGGTTGTGCGTTGTCGGTGCTGACACAGTCTTTTGGAGACAGACAGCGTCCATGCGCGTATTTTTCGTGAACTTTGCATCCAGTAGCTAAGGCATTGCCAAGTTGCTTGAGAACCACAGCGGCAGCAGCTGTGTCTATTCGACAGTCTGCTGGGTTAGTAATGAATAACACGATGATTGTAATGGTTCCGCATGCAGTGGACACGTTGTTGAACAGGACCAAGACACAGCACTTAAATAGTGCTCGTTTGTCAGGTTATGAATTAACACTGTTAGCGAGTCATGTGCACATAAAGAGGTGCAACACGTTGAATCCAGCTACATTATTACCGATTTCAGCAGACACAGATGAGATTGAACAGCATGATTGTCTGTTCAGAACAGAAGAAGAAACAAAAGGGAGAGTGGATCTTAAAGATACTTCCCTGGTTGAGTGCGATGGTACTTTATGGGTGGATGGCTCGTGCTTCAAGCTTCCGAATGGTGATACGACTGCTGCATATGCTGTCACGACTTTGCACACGATTGTTGAAACTGCACGTATACCGCATAATTCGGCTCAAGCAGCAGAATTAATTGCACTTACAAGAGCATGCGTGTTGTCGAAAGGAATGAAAGTGAACATATATACTGACAGTCAGTATGCCTTTGGCGTGGCCCATAGTTTTGGGCGCTTGTGGAAAGAACGTGGGTTCCTGACTTCGCATGGAACTAAGATTCAGAATGGTCAGTTGGTGAATGATCTCCTTGAATCACTGACCTTACCGTTACAAGTCGCGATTGTGAAATGCAGTGCACACAAGAAGATTGTTGATGATATTGGTCGTGGTAATGCGTTTGCTGACGAAATCGCGAAAGGAACAGCAAAAGATGTGACGAATCAAATGTATGTTACAGGCCCTGCAAGATGGGTTGGTGATGTTGGAATGTGTGAAGACACGATAGAGAGCGTGAAGTCCCTTCAAGCTGAAGCCACAGAGAAAGAATTGAGCATGTGGAGAGAAAGTAAGGGAAAATTGGATGAAAATGGTTGTTGGATTGATTTGTCAGAGCACCGGCGATGGTTGTTACCTGATGCATATGTGCTTCCAGTGGTCACGATGGCACATGGAATGGCGCATATCAGTGTGAAAGGGATTTGTAAGTTGTTGGCTCCAGTATGGCAGAATGCTGGAATTCCCAAGTGTGCAGAGAATGTGGTCAAAAATTGCATGGTATGTTTGAAATACAATCCTGGTAGGGGAACCCCAACTCCAGCTGGTCATTTTGCGCCTCCAACGTATCCGTTTGAGGTTTTGCAGCTAGATTTCATCCACATGGAAAGGTGCAATAATTTGAAATATGTACTTGTTGTTGTCTGCGCTTTTTCAAGGTGGATAGAAGCGTATCCCCTAAAAGACAATACTGCCTTATCGACAGCTAAAGCCCTTGTCAAGGAATTTTTCCCTAGGTTTGGAATGCCAAGAATGGTATGGAGTGATAATGGGAGTGAATTTGTGGGACGAGTGATGAAGAATGTATGTGAGGGACTAGGTATAAGGCAGAAATTCCACGCTGCAAATCACCCCCAATCAGCTGGACTAGTAGAATGCTATAATGGCACATTGAAGCTCAAAGTAGCCAAGATCCAAGCGAGTTCTGGTCTAAAATGGCCTGACGCTCTGCCCTTAGCACTCCTATCAACAAGAATGACTGTGCATTCACGAGTGGGACTTAGCCCCTACGAAATCGTGTTTGGCCGCCCGGCCAATATATGGGGAGTGCCAACATTCAGTGAGATCAAACATCCAGTACTGCTTGATTATTTGTATGAATTGACGGCTAAATTGCGTGTTTTACACCAACAGGTGCATGATACCCTGCCTCAGGTCTCTGAAGCTCCGGGACACCCCATCAATCCTGGATCATGGGTGCTGGTCAAAAATTTTCAGCGGACGACAAATGATGAGCCCCGCTGGACCGGCCCCCATCTCGTCCTTCTCTCGACGAGATCAGCTGTTCGAGTGAAGGGGAAAAAGAACTGGATACACGGCATTCATTGCCTTACGACCAGTGGGTCCAGGAAGGGATCGCTGACTCAGAGACCGAGAATGTGCCCCGTTTTCTGCCATTTAGTGATGCACAAGTAAAAGGAACGCTTTCTGAGAAGGAAAGCGATGATATCTTGCAAGAAACTGTGCCACCGTCAATTCGATTGGACACTACAGAGCCTGAACTCTTGTTTCAAGACCAAACAGTACCTACAAGAAGTCGGTACAATTTGAGGCCGAGAACTATGGACAAATAAAAATTATTTTTCTTTGATATTTTTTGAGTAGTGCAACTCTCTCTTCCATCTGAGAAACTTTCTTATTTTTGCTTTTTCGAACCGCCATCCGGGTTCAGCTGTAGGGTCGCGGTGCCAAGACTTTGGGGTACAAGCCAGAGACGTTAGGTCAATGGTCTGGTTGGTCTAGGGCGTTCCCTGGACTGACAGGTGTACTCCTTAGCAGAAGACACTCATCCGCCGCGGACAGCACGATTAGAGGATGGAGTTTTTCCAGATGAAGAGACCCACTGAGGAAATACATTTTAAGAACAGAATATGTAAAGTAATGAATAGCAAACGTTTTGTAATATTATGTCTGTTTGTCCTATTTAGCATGATGATGTTTTCTATAGGTTATGTATTATTGTCTTTTCAAGTACCGTTTACACCCACTACACAGCCCATACCTCCTCCTACTGTTTCCTCACACTCTTTCCACCCTCTGCCTGAACACGAACAAGCTAGACGTGCTGAGTTCGTAAACAACTCGTTTATTCAACTCCTGCACAAGCACCAACTAGTTATGAATACGACAAATTGCTGGGTGTGTGGTTTGATGCCACATACCATTAATAAGGGTATCCCATATCTAGTGCTGCCGTTTAGCTATAATGGGTCATCATGGGCATTCCAGACTATGTTCCTTTTTGCGCTTGAAACCTACTCCCCACGACCACCGCGTTCCATTAGACCTAGCACGAACAATAAGGCCTTGATGAAAGGAGTTGCTGATATGAGCAGAGATATCGATGCATATTCATCTATTCCCAAGGATGAGTTGCGAGCTTATGTGGGTTGGAACGCGACGGGGTATAGCATTAGTCTGGGCGAGAAACAGCGTAAAAGTTCATCCCCGATTTGGGTCGTACCCCACATAGGTCGGTTCTGTTTACAAGGTAATGGTCAGAATCCAAGAGCTCAATTAGGGAAGAGTGACTGTGCTGAAACGTACACTTTCCCATCAAAGTTTTCCACTGCGTTTTTGGCTAAGGGTACATACTTTGTTTGTAATGATCGAGCATATACATGGTTGCCCCCTGATTTCTCGGGCACGTGTTATGTTGCAAATTTGCTACCGCCGACATTTACTGCCGCCTCTGATTATCACAAGACCAGAGTTGTGAGAGGCGTTGTTAGTAAGGAGGATACTGCCGGTCAGTAAGCGGGAGACTTTTTCCTGGGCTTCCTGCCGTTCTGGGGACCAATGGTAAATAGTAGGAACCTGAGACAACTGACTTGTGTAGTTGAAACCACTGTTAATGTAACGGCTGGTGCCCTTGGTAACTTGACAGCTGAGCTCCAAGCGGATCGCTTCATGACGTTGCAGAACCGTATGGTTCTAGATGTCATACTTGCAGACCGTGGTGGGGTATGCAAGGTTATCCAATCAAGCTGTTGTATTTTCATACCAGATAGCGCTCCGACAGTCTATCAAGCCATCTCCAAACTGCATAAGATTTCCGAATCCATTCATGTGGATAAAGGAGACTGGTCGATGACGGGGTGGCTCTGGGGACTGATATCAGCTTGGGGATGGAAGATTCTAATAGTCACTGGGATGATCTTAGCCATTCTTTTCCTGTTCTGTCTATGTATACAGTGTGCTCCTGTAATGTGTAGTCTCTGTGTTACATCATGTGTAAGGAAACCTGTATCAAGGGACAAACTAAGCAATAGGATGATGCTACAGCAGCATCTTCATGACTTTATGAATATAGACCTGGACTCAGATTAGTATGAGTATGGTTATTGCCTATGTAAGGGCAAAAGGAGGGTCTGTGGTACTGTAAATTTCGGAACCATGTTGGTAGCATGGTCCTACCCTGCCAATTTTGGTATCAGCGAACCGCAAATGACTAATGCGGTATGTATGAGTGTTTTCGTCATGTTCCACCAATGAATTCACCGCGTACACGATACTACATGTCGAACCCTCGGGTTCCATTTTAAAAGGGTAACCATTTTGTGGTTGCCCTCACATGGGTTGCGCATTGAGGCCATGCCTAGGCCTGAAGGACACGCAACCTTTCCTTGACTTCTGTGTGACCTATGCAAACTGACTCCGCTGCCCGGGGTCAGTCCTGCCCGGCCGGTTCCTTTTACTGCGGCCTTATGGGATTAGCATCAGGGCCCAACACATCATGACGTCGTGTATCCCACGCGACTCCTGACTAATCCCTGTCACACCTGACTCTGTTCCCTACTTTATGGCTTGTTTTACGAGTAGGAGGTATCCGATTTATTGGGGTCTGCTGATATCTGATGAGGGTTCTGAGCCTTGCTGGGTAAATAATTATGTGCCGACCGAGCTGAAATGTGGGATTATCATCATGACTGTGCTCTTTCTTTGAAGCGAAAATATGTGAACTACCACTTGTAAAATAGGGGCGGTGTTGCCCAGAGCATAATATTCTGTATATAAGAAAAGACTGGTTTTTGGCTAGAGGCAGTCTCCTGAGAACATACATCGTGTTGTACTTCTTGGATACCTGTGATTGGTCTGCAGCCAATAAATACGGTCTTTGACTTCACCTAGAAGACTCTGTGTTTCTGTGGTCCAAGACAGAAAGAACTCGAAGTCTTCGGGTGTGTCCCCTGGCACCGCTGGGTTGGTTCTGAAACACCCAGTACTTCAGGCAAAAATAACATAGAGAATTGCTAATCACTGAGCACCAATTATGTTGGATGAGGGAGCCACACTCACTACTTGGGGCATGCTTAATCATCAGCAACTTCATCCCACCCTGGGAAGATGGTACTACTGGGGCAGACCCCTCCTCTTTGAGAGGGAGTACCCAATAAAGTAGAGCTGGACAGGAAGAGATCCAGAAAAGCTAAAAATACCTTTAGGTCAGCAGCGGCTTGTGTGGGTAAGAGCAAGTGGGGCTGGGTTGGGGGGATTCGACAGACGACCACGAGGGAAAATTAAATAAATAATACATTTTCCATCGTCGTCGTCTGTCGAAACACTCCAGACCTTGCCCCACCGCCCTACTGCTCTTACCTGCACAGGCCTCTGTTGTTTAAGGTAAACCTAGGGCAATACCTTTAATAACGAGTACCTTAGTTAGCTCTGGTTCCCAAGTGTTAAAGAGCCATGAATGACCAATTGGGTTGATAAAGTTGAATTTGCCTTCTGACAACTCTATATTTAACACTTACCTTAGTTAGCATAATAAGTAGAGTTAGGTATCCCCCTTAACCCTGATGAATGCCCCAGACCGACTCTGGCATGTGGTAAGAAATATGCTGACTTAGTACGGGTGGGTGGTCCGTTACATCTTCCTACCATCACCATTTGTTTCTAGCTGTACTTAAGTTATTTGTAAATAATTGTAAATATTTGAAAAGGCTATTTTTTGGCAAACGATTTCAGCTCAGCGATGGTACAGAAACCTCCACCATCAAACTGTTGCCCAGCATCCCTTACAATACAATGTACCAGTGATAGAATCCTGAAAAATTAAAGGTAGTGAGGGGTTCCTCTAAAGAGTTTTAATAAGTGAACGGAGGAAATCTGATGTTCTTTGCACCTCTCAACCATCTCATCATAAAGTGCATAAGCTTTAAATAACTAGGGTCTGAATTCTACATGAGATATTTTATAACTATGCTGGTTGCATGCAATTTGATAGATTCATTGGTTTTTGGCATTTCGGCTATCTGTAGGGTGACAGTGATTTGACTTTCCAAAAGCTGCACAAAAATGTTTTTTGAAGTTGGTTAATTCCCAAACCCCCTTATGTAGAGCTAGTTTAATATTCCTAATCGCCGACCACACACATTGATGCCCCCATATAAATGCTACAGATTGCAAAATTAAGATGTCTAGAAAAAGAGTTGGGTATACGTAGTGGAATTGCCCAGAAATAACAGAAAAAGTTAAGCAAAATATAAATTTTGACAATATTACATCATCTAGTGAAACTTATTTGGAGTCATTTTCAGAGGTGTGTTTTAGGAATGCATTGCTTCAACAATTCCTCATAATTAGGCTCTGAAATGTTATTTATGTGGCTAATAATCTTGATCCCATGATATATGACAGTCTAAACTAAATAGGTATCTGTTTTCTTTGATGTATAATTGACAATTATCTTTGTTTTGTGTACATTTAGCTCATATCCAGAGATTTTACCGAATTGGTTTGCCTCTTCAGGTATATAACCCCGGCATGTATAGGGTATATGGAATATATGCCAATATTGCCTGCACAAGCAGCTCATTTGGTACCTCATTTAGTATAATAGGGGCTTGTTCGAAATGGGGTCTCTAGTTGAGAGGTATGCACCCTGCCCAAGTACGGACCACCACTCTAGTCAGGGTAAGTTTGATTCACTCACTAAATTAACCTGAGATCACTGGTAGCTTGGCACAGAGCAGGAAGGCTTAACTTAAGAGGCAATTTGTAAAGTATTTGTGCAACACTTATTACAGTAAAACTGTGAAAAACACCACACGAAAATAAACCACACTTAATTTGAACAATAGAGTTGACTTACAAATCAAAACCAGATACAAAATACTAAAATCTAATAAATAGAACGAGAGTTATGAATTTTTGAAGACTAAGGGCTATATGTAGGAAGCCAAATTGCGATCGCAAATGCTGAAATTCCCCGAATTTCAGCGTTTGCGATCGCAATTTGGGCAGTGTGCTATGTGGCACACAAAAACCCACACGCAAAATAAGGAATCCCAAAATTTGCGATTCCTTATTTTGCTAATGCATTTAAGGAATCCCAAATTGCGATTCCTTAAATGCAATGTAGGAAGTACCCAAGATGTGCAATTTCGGCTTAAGGAATCGCAAATTACCACCAACTTCAGGTTGGTGGTAATTTGCGATTTCTTTGAAAAATTCACTTTTTTGCATTTTTCAAAGTGCCATGTGGCGCACATACATGCCCTTAGCGCATGTATGTGCGCCACATGTGCACACATGTTTATTTCAGGGGTGCAAAAGGGTGTCCTATTGACACCCTTGCAACCTTGAAATTGCATTCTCAATTTGCGATTCTCTAATTGAGAATCGCAAATTGAGAATGTCTTCCTATTCATTCCTATGGGCCTTCTAGCCCATAGGAATGAATGGCAAGGTATTCCTTATTTGCGAATCTCAATTTGCGATTCGCAAATAAGGAATAGGTGGGAATCGCAAAATATTTTGCTAATCCTACCTACATTGCGTTTTCCAATTCTCTAATTGCGATTCCCTAAAAATTGCAATTTGAGAAACGAAAAACACGTTTTACCTACATATGGCCCTATATCCAAAAAGATTGCTTAGAGATCATGTTAGAAATGGGAATCTCTAGTTGCCAGAGGTAGGTATCTTTGTCCAAGTAGGGACCCTTCTTCCTCGTCAGGGTACGGGAGATACACTTCTAAAATAACCCCTGCTCACCTCCTTGGTAGCTTGGCACGAGCAGGCGAGCTTATCTTAGATGCTGTGTGTAAAGCATTTGTGAACACATACAGTAATACAGTGAAAACACTACAAATGGACACCACATCAGTTTAGAAAAATAGGTAATCTTTATCTACACCAACAAGACCAAAAACAACAACAAATTCAACATACAATACTCTTGAAAATAGTTACTGTGCAAAATATCATTTAATTTGCAGGAAAAACATGAGAATACAGTTCCTCCGACTCTGTAGCTCCGTTCGGGGCCACCGCGATACTGAGTACGACAGAGTCTTAACAGTTACAGCCAACCGCGTCTATAGGGGTTAGCAAAAGCGTTGACAGACTCGGAGACAGTACCTTTTGTTGTTGCAGCCAACATGATGGTACCATCTGGTCCGGGGCAACCATTGCGGTTGCAATGTGAGATAGAAGCATTGCAGCATGCGGTGTCCTTACGGCTCGGTGCAGGCAGCGGCTCGTTGACGGAGTCGGTGAGACCAAGGCTTGCTCTGCAGGGTGAGGCAGTGCTCGATGCGGTGCTGGCAGGTCATGATGCGGCGACAGAACCGGTCGATGTTTGAGTCGGGCAGCGACAGAGTTGAAGACGTCAGTGCAGTGTGTAGTGAAGCGTTGCAGAGTGTGATACCCACAAGGCATGGTGCAAGCAGCAGCTCATTCACGAAGTCGATGAGACCGTTGCAAAACAAGGCGGTGCTCTCTACGGTGCTTTCAGGACACGGAATCCTGCGACGGACTCAATGACCCAGTCGGTTACCCTTTTCTACTCCAGGCAACTGAAACCAGCGGTTCCAGAGATGGTGCCCAGAAGTTTGGTGAGGTCTGTGATGTTCCTGGGACCATGTGAACAGGCAGCACGCTCAGTTCAAGCCCTTGGAGATCTTTCTCAAGCAGGGGACACAACAAACAGCAAAGTCCTTTCTCCTTTCCTTGGCAGCAAGTAGCCACTGCAGGCCAATCCCAGACAGCTAACAGCACAGGAATAGTATTCCTCCTCAGCTTCTCCACCTCTTCTCCTTGCAAAGGTTCCTCTTGATTCCCAGAAGTGAGTCTGTGGTCTGGGCCCCTCTATATCACAAAATCCTTTGTTCTCTGGTGGCAGAAAAGCCCTGTGCTTGGTCAAAACCGGTTCTGTCCTCTCTGGTTCAGTTTCCTGGCAGGAGGTGGAGACAGCAATGTCCTTTGCAGACCAGGCCCATTCAGAAATCTCCTCCCCCTACTCTAAATGCAGCCCAGGTCTATTCAGCCCAGCCCTGACTCATCAGGCTTTCTGGAGCCACTGCTCCTCCCCAACCCCTGTCATCCAAAAGCCAGACATGCAATACACAAACCAGGCAGAGGCATACTGGATGGCTAAGAAAGAAAGTACCTACTTTCTAAAAGTAGTATTTTCAAACACAGAATGTAAAAATCACCCTCCCTAAAAGATGCATTTTAACATTCTGAATTCAGGCATACTAAACTTTATTTGTCTACCTTGTTCCCAGGGGTTGTTATGTTTATAGGATGTTATAAACAAACTCCCCATTCTATCCTATTAGAACAGGTAGCCTTGCAATAGCGAAAAAGAAAATTGCCAGTAATTCACTATCAGGACATGCCACACACACCAGGGCATGTCCTATCTTTCACACACACTGCACCCTGCCCACAGGGGTATCTTTGTCCGACCTTAGGGGTGACTAATATGTAAGAAAAGGGAAGGCTAGGGCCTGGCAAGTGGGTACACTTGCCAAGTCGACATGGCAGTACCAGACTGCACACAGGCTCTGAAATGGCTGGCCAGAGTTAAATTTAGAAGCTGCTTCCGTGGGAGGCACAATCAGTGCTGCAAGTCCACTAATAACATATGATTTACAGGCCATGGGCACACACAGTGCACTGCACTAGCGTCTGACTAGTGAATCAAATATACCATTCATTGAATCACTAATCCATAACAACAATTTACAGAGAGAGACTATGCACTTTAGCACTGAATAACAGTGGTAAAGGGCCCAGAGTCATAAAACCAACGAAGACAGGTCAGAACCAGGAGGCTAAAAAAGCAAAAAGTCTGGGTATAAACAAACTGAAAAAAAAAGGTCTAACAGATCATCAATAACCAATCTGGCTGTGGGGACGCGATACAGAATCAAGACTTGGTTCAGAAATGTTTCACCCATACGGAGATTTCTCATTGTCACCCAAAGATAAGTTAAAGATATTTTGTTGAATGCTTTTTGCGCTTCTAAGAGGATCATTGTAACTTACTGGCTTAATACATTTGTAACATCAAAGATAGCTAAATGAGTACTTTTATGTTCAGTGGTGTCTCGACCTGGTATAAACCCATGTTGCTGAAGACTGACAATGATATCAATAACTGAGGTGAGGAAGGTAGCACCAACATCTCAGAGTATATTCTGGCATCAGCATAATTACAGAAATAGGCCAGTCTGATCCTCTTTCTTCAGGTGGTTCCCCCTTTTTATGGAAGATAGCAATATTCATGGAATTCCATGTAGACGGTATATACTGACTCAGGTCGATATCAGATATCATATGCAGAAGAATAGGTAATGGTATATCAGGAAATGTTTTATAATATCCAAAGATATATGTTGGACCTGTCAGCCCTAGGGTGGTCTCCCCTTCTATTTTTGTATAGTGCCTCATTTTTTCCACCCTCATTTTTATGTTGGACTAGGTCTCCGGGAGCCTTTTCATTGCCAATCAGTGTTAAGGTGCAGGTGCTCCCTTCTCCCAAGCTGGCTGCCACAGGCCCCTGCTACTGCAGAGTGGTCTTTCATAGTAGCACCCTAGCTGCCAGGAGCTGGCTGGAACCCCACAACAATGTTGCGACTCCAGCCTGCCTTTTTGTCCCATAGGTAAGGTGGGGAAGCTCCTGGAATGTGCTGGAACCTTCTAGAAGGGAGGTGTGGTTTTTCTTTTGCCGCCTTGGCCAGAGGTCACCTGACCTAGGGCTACTTAAGAGAGGGAGGGAAACTTTTGTGGTGAGTCGGCCATTGGGGTGAAGCAGAGCTGGAAGAATCCACCAGGAGTGTAGGCGGTAGGGCCTAGCCAGGGACTTATGCCTCTGAGAGTGACAGGATTTAGGTGCTGCCTCTTAAGTGAGTGAGGGACCCTGTGAAACCCACTGATCTTGCCCAGCAGTAGGAGGACCCAGAGACTCTCTGCCAGCCTGACTAGGAAGGATCTAGTCGCCCTCTCCATTCCTAACCCCCTGTAACAGAACCCCTTAAGGGCGCCAGATACATCTGCGCCAACAAGACTTTATCTAACATCTGAGAACAGAGACTTATATGCCAAGCACTGAGACTGCGTGTCCAGAGTGAACTTTAAACCTTATATGCCAAGCACTGAGACTGCATGTCCAGATTGAACTCTCAAACTTATATGCCAAGCACTGAGACTGCGTGTACAGACTGACCCCTGAAGCCGTATGCAAAGCAGATTGAAGAGCCACCGTGGATCGACCAGGTATTAGCGCTGGGACCCCTGCGCTCCCTGACCTGGCCTGGGACCCCCGGCAGCGTGCTCCGCTGAGCGCGGAGCCCCCATCCTTAACTTGAGCCCCCCCCTGTGACGTGGAAGCCAGCGCGCTCACCGCCGCGGCCCGGAGGCCGGAAGAAGTGCCCTGCAGAGTCGCGAGCCCCGTGAGAAGCCCGGGGCCCCGCCGCTGCCGTCGCAGCTGTGTGAGAAGGTGCGCGAGGCCTGGGGCCGAGTTTCCCCCATCGTCGCTGGAGCGGACGCCGTCTGACGCCGAGAACGAGGTAAGCCCGGAGGCTGGGATTGCCCCTGGTGCGCCCCCTACTGGTCGGGAACCGCACCACACCCTCAGCCCGGGTCCCCTCTCCGTGGGAGTTCCCCCCTGCCAGCGCGACGGAGAGACCCCGCCGAGGGATCCTCTCCTTGTGCCCCCGTGACTGCTCTGAAGCGAGGTGCCCTACGAACTGCACCAGAGCCGAGAGACTCGCTCCTCCCGTCCCCGGCGCTTCCCGCTAAAAGCTTTGTGAGGCGCATTGACTGTCCTACCCCGCATTGAAGTACCCAGCGCCAATAATTACAAGTAGCGCTCTGATATTCCTGAGCCGGATTGAAGTGCTCAATGTCAGTCATTACGAGTAGCGCTCTGATATTCCTGTGCCGTATTGAAGTGCTACATGCTAGTGATTATGAGTAGCGCTCTGTTATTCATGTGCCATATTGAAGTGCTATATATTGGTAATTACGAGTAGCGCTCTGTTATTCATGTGCCGTGTTGAAGTGCTACATGCTAGTGATTATGAGTAGCGCTCTGTTATTCATGTGCCATATTGAAGTGCTATATGTTGGTAATTACGAGTAGCGCTCTGTTATTCATGTGCCGTGTTGAAGTGCTACATGCTAGTGATTATGAGTAGCGCTCTGTTATTCATGTGCCATATTGAAGTGCTATATGTTGGTAATTACGAGTAGCGCTCTGTTATTCATGTGCCATATTGAAGTGCTACGTGTTGGTGATTACGAGTAGCGCTCTGTTATTCATGTGCCATATTGAAGTGCTACGTGTTAGTGATTACGAGAACGCTTTGTCATTCATGTTCCATATTGAATTACCACGTGCTATTGATTACGAGTAGCGCGCTGTTATTCACGCCCCTGTTGAAGGGCTACGTGCTATTGATTACGAGTAGCACGCTGTTATTCATGTTCATAATGAAATACTAAACGACATCTATTCCGAGTAGCTCTCTGTGCTAGATGCCCCGTTCTGAGGTCGTCAACAGTTAGCGCGCCTAGCGCCATCCTCACCCCCCTAAGGCGCTACAGGAACGTGAAGCGCGTGTGTACCTCTAGGTGAAGGGTAGCTGTACCTCAGGCAGTACTGGTTTGTTATGAATGTCATTTGTGGTATCACCAGCTTATGAAATGTACTGCTACCTCATGAACTGCATCTAACGTGATCTGCTTGGATAAACTTGAGTATTTACTTAACTCCTACCGTGTGGCGTCACTTATTGTGTGTGTTCCTTGTCCCATGAGAGGTGCGTGTTATATGGTTGCTTTACACACAGACCTTTGGTGGCCCGACCGCTCGTGTCACGTTACCGCCCCATAGGGCCTGGAGACCCCAGGTCTTACATTGTTGGCGAGCGGTGGGACCCTTAGGACCTGTGACCATACAGCACCCTTCCGTGAGGCGGAGGGCGCCACAATTAAACGCCTATTTGTTCCAGAGCTTGAAAACCATTGATTGCTGCATTGGTATTTCCCCTGTCCAGGTTGAAAGTGCAAGAGTCCTGGTTAGCTGAGAACTGTTACCTATACCCTAGGAAATGTTCTCCTTTTGTCTAGCTCCCCACCTGCCAGAATGGAATTCCGGTTAGCTGACCTCGAGGGGTACTCAGTGAAGCAACTAAGGGAGTTCGGGCAGGGGATGGGGGTGCCTGGGGTACGGAAGGCCAAAGGACCGGAACTCCGCACCGCCATTAGGGCATGGGTAGAAGCCCACCCAGAAGGGAGAGGGGATGAGGGACAGGAGGCACCAGAGGCACCTCAGGAGGAGAGCGCCCAAGAAGTGACCGACATATTGAATGTAGATGTGTCTGAAAATGTGCCCCCAGGGAGACGTTCTGGGGCCAGTAGTAGGACAGGGTCGAGGAGGAGCGCGTCTCCAGAGGAGTACGAGGACAGGAGGGAAGAGAGGCAGTTAAGGTGGGAGCTGGCCAAGTTAGAACAAGAGAAAGAAAGGGAATTGGCCAGAGTGGAACAGGAAAGAGAAAATAGGAGATGGGCAATGGAGGAAAAGAAGCTTGCGCACGAGCTTCAGCTAAAAGAGCTGGAGTTACGCGCCCTCCAATTGAACGCGTCCAATAAGGACAATGGTGGCAGCATACATAAGGAACCTCAAGAATCAAAGTTCTACCTACCTAAAGAGGTAATTGCCAATTGCACAGTGGGGGACGACATCATGAAATGGTTGGAGGCATACGAGGTAGCCTTGACGGCCCATGGGGTACCCGAGAGTAATTGGGGAGGTGGTTTATACCGGTATATACCTTCCAATGTTAGGGACACCCTGTTATATTTGGCCAAGGCGGATCAGGTAAGGTATGCCCCCATGAAAGAGGCCTTGTTAAAAAAGTTTGGTCTCAACCCCGAGAGGTACAGGCAAAAGTTTCGTGGCAGCCATAAGCTGTCCACCCAGACCTGGGTAGATTTTTTTGATTATGCGAGGAAGGCACTAGATGGTTGGGTGCGTGGCAGCGAGGTGCAGGACTACCAAGGGTTGTACGATCTTTTTTTAAGGGAGCACCTCTTGGATAGGAGCTTTCCGGAGCTGCGCCAACATCTGGTGGACCGCAAGTTGATGGATCCCCGTGAGCTTGCAGAGGAGGCAGATATTTGGGTGAGCACCCGGGTGTCTCACAAGGGCCCCGGGGGAGATGGCTCGAAAGGCGGACAGGGTTTCCCCCAGAAGAAAGAGGGGGGAGATAAAAAGGTGGAGTTCTCGAAAGGTCCCCAAAATAAGTTTGGGAAGGGAGTAGGAACCCCACCCCCGTCCAATTCCACAAGACCCACTTACCCTGACAGGAGTCAGCAGCCTAGTATTGTGCGGTGTTACGAGTGTAGGGAGATTGGACACTACAGGGGAGATCCCAAGTGTCGCAAGCGACCAACAGCCCCAATGGGCGGGAAAAGTCCCGGGGTGAGTAGTATAGCGCTTGGGGTGGAGCTGCCCTTAGATAGGGAAGGGGAGTGGACATGTCTGACGCTGGTTTCACTCGGGGATAGAGAGGTGGTCCCCCTAGTGTCCCTGCCCCGAACACTGCTAAATATCAGCAGAGGGTGAGAATTAATGGGGAGGAGGTGGAAGCTCTGAGGGACACAGGGGCCAGCATGACCACTGTCGTGCGGTGGCTGGTGTCCCCAGACCAAGTAATCCCCGAGGAGTTCGATCCGGCCGTATTGGCTGACGGCAGTATGAGTCACTATCCAGTAACTCGTGTTCCATTTGAGTGGGGAGGAGTCAGAGGCCTGCTGAGAGTTGCTGTGAGCCCTGCCTTGCCTGTGGGGTGTTTGCTAGGAAACGACCTGGAGCACACCAAGTGGAAAGATGTCGAGTTTCACGCTCACACCGAGATGCTGGGATTACCAGGGTGGACTTGCGTCAGCACGCGGTCCATGGCTGCCCGGCATGGAACTCACCCTGGGTTGGAGCCTGGAATCATGGCCCAACCCAAAGCCCAACGTGGAAAGAAGAAGGTGGTAGAGGATATGCCTCGTGAGATGGATGGGGAGGCCGGAGAGGTGCCCCCGGAGTCCGCGGAGGTAGATGTCGTTCCTGTGGAGGACTTGCCGACCCTTGCTGACTAGCATGTGGAAGGAGGGCCTACCCGGGAGGAATTTTGTCAGGCACAAAGGGTGTGCCCCACGCTTGAAGGCATGCGGCGGCAGGCCGAAGCCCAAGTGGCCAGTCAGGAACTGGGAGGTTATCACGTGTATTGGGAGGATGGTCTCCTATACAGTAAGCCCAGGGTGCCGGTACATGGATCTTCGAGGGCCATAGTGGTCCCCCAATGTTACCGGGCCTTTCTGCTGGAGTTAGCGCACGAGATACCCTTAGCCGGACACCTGGGTCAGGACAAAACCTTTGCACGGTTGGTCCCCCATTTTTATTGGCCCAGGAAGAGGATTGCATCAGACACCTTTTGCAAGACCTGCAAGTCTTGTCAGGCTAGTGGCAAGACGGGGACTAAGTTGAAGGTCCTGTTGGAACCGCTCCCCGTGGTCGGGACCCCTTTTGAGAGGGTCGGTATCGATATTGTTGGGCCATTGGACCCTCCGACCACAGCGGGACACCGGTTCATCTTGGTTTTGGTGGACCACGCCACAAGGTACCCAGAGGCTATTCCTCTGAGGACCATCACTGCACCGTTCGGGGCTACCGCGATACTGAGTACGACAGAGTCTTAACAGTTCCAGCCAACCGCGTCTATACGGGTTAGCAAAAGCGTTGACAGACTCGGAGACAGTACCTTTTGTTGTTGCAGCCGACATGATGGTACGATCTGGTCCGGGGCAACCATTGCGGTTGCAATGTGAGATAGAAGCATTGCAGCATGCGGTGTCCTTACGGCTCGGTGCAGGCAGCGGCTCGTTGACGGAGTCGGTGAGACCAAGGCTTGCTCTGCAGGGTGAGGCAGTGCTCGATGCGGTGCTGGCAGGTCATGATGCGGCGACAGAACCGGTCGATGTTTGAGTCGGGCAGCGACAGAGTTGAAGACGTCAGTGCAGTGTGTAGTGAAGCGTTGCAGAGTGTGATACCCACAAGGCATGGTGCAAGCAGCAGCTCATTCACGAAGTCGATGAGACCGTTGCAAAACAAGGCGGTGCTCTCTACGGTGCTTTCAGGACACGGAATCCTGCGACGGACTCAATGACACAGTCGGTTACCCTTTTCTACTCCAGGCAACTGAAACCAGCGGTTCCAGAGATGGTGCCCAGAAGTTTGGTGAGGTCTGTGATGTTCCTGGGACCATGTGAACAGGCAGCACGCTCAGTTCAAGCCCTTGGAGATCTTCCTCAAGCAGGGGACACAACAAACAGCAAAGTTCTTTCTCCTTTCCTTGGCAGCAAGTAGCCACTGCAGGCCAATCCCAGACAGCTAACAGCACAGGATTAGTATTCCTCCTCAGCTTCTCCGCCTCTTCTCCTCGCAAAGGTTCCTCTTGATTCCCAGAAGTGAGTCTGTGGTCTGGGCCCCTCTATATCACAAAATCCTTTGTTCTCTGGTGGCAGAAAAGCCCTGTGCTTGGTCAAAACCGGTTCTGTCCTCTCTGGTTCAGTTTCCTGGCAGGAGGTGGAGACAGCAATGTCCTTTGCAGACCAGGCCCATTCAGAAATCTCCTCCCCCTACTCTAAATGCAGCCCAGGTCTATTCAGCCCAGCCCTGACTCATCAGGCTTTCTGGAGCCACTGCTCCTCCCCAACCCCTGTCATCCAAAAGCCAGACATTCAATACACAAACCAGGCAGAGGCATACTGGATGGCTAAGCAAGAAAGTACCTACTTTCTAAAAGTAGTATTTTCAAACACGGAATGTAAAAATCACCCTCCCTTAAGATGCATTTTAACATTCTGAATTCAGGCATACTAAACTTTATTTCTCTACCTTGTTCCCAGGGGTTGTTATGTTTATAGGATGTTATAAACAAACTCCCCATTGTATCCTATTAGAACAGGTAGCCTTGCAATAGCGAAAAAGAAAATTGCCAGTAATTCACTATCAGGACATGCCACACACACCAGGGCATGTCCTATCTTTCACACACACTGCACCCTGCCCACAGGGGTATCTTTGTCCGACCTTAGGGGTGACTAATATGTAAGAAAAGGGAAGGCTAGGGTCTGGCAAGTGGGTACACTTGCCAAGTCGACATGGCAGTACCAGACTGCACACAGGCTCTGAAATGGCTGGCCAGAGTTACATTTAGAAGCTGCTTCCGTGGGAGGCACAATCAGTGCTGCAAGTCCACTAATAACATATGATTTACAGGCCATGGGCACACACAGTGCACTGCACTAGCGTCTGACTAGTGAATCAAAT
Source organism: Triturus cristatus (assembly GCF_964204655.1). Lineage (NCBI taxonomy): Eukaryota > Metazoa > Chordata > Amphibia > Caudata > Salamandridae > Triturus > Triturus cristatus. Next base: position 244,640,422 of record NC_140582.1, read on the forward strand.
ATACCATTCATGGAATCACTAATCCATAACAACAATTTACAGAGAGAGCCTATGCACTTTAGCACTGAATAACAGTGGTAAAGTGCCCAGAGTCATAAAACCAATGAAGACAGGTCAGAACCAGGAGGCTAAAAAAGCAAAAAGTCTGGGTATAAACAAACTGAAAAAAAAAGGTCTAACAGATCATCAATAACCAATCTGGCTGTGGGGACGCGATACAGAATCAAGACTTGGTTCAGAAATGTTTCACCCATACGGAGATTTCTCATTGTCACCCAAAGATAAGTTAAAGATATTCTGTTGAATGCTTTTTGCGCTTCTAAGAGGATCATTGTAACTTACTGGCTTAATACATTTGCAACATCAAAGGTAGCTAAATGAGTACTTTTATGTTCAGTGGTGTCTCGACCTGGTATAAACCCATGTTGCTGAAGACTGACAATTATATCAATAACTGAGGTGAGGCAGGTAGCACCAATATCTCAGAGTATATTCTGGCATCAGCATAATTACAGAAATAGGCCAGTCTGATCCTCTTTCTTCAGGTGGTTCCCCCTTTTTATGGAAGATAGCAATATTCATGGAATTCCATGTAGACGGTATATACTGACTCAGGTCGATATCAGATATCATATGCAGAAGAATAGGTAATGGTATATCAGGAAATGTTTTATAATATCCAAAGATATATGTTGGACCTGTCAGCCCTAGGGTGGTCTCCCCTTCTATTTTTGTATCGGGCCTCATTTTTTCCACCCTCATTTTTATGTTGGACTAGGTCTCCGGGCGCATTTTCATTGCCAATCAGTGTTAAGGTGCAGGTGCTCCCTTCTCCCAAGATGGCTGCCACAGGCCCCTGCTACTGCAGAGTGGTCTTTCATAGTAGCACCCTAGCTGCCAGGAGCTGGCTGGAGCCCCACAACAATGTTGCGACTCCAGCCCGCCTTTTTGTCCCATAGGTAGAGTGGGGAAGCTCCTGGAATGTGCTGGAACCTTCTAGAAGGGAGGTGTGGTTTTTCTTTTGCCGCCTTGGCCAGAGGTCACCTGACCTAGGGCTACTTAAGAGAGGGAGGGAAACTTTTGTGGTGAGTCGGCCATTGGGGTGAAGCAGAGCTGGAAGAATCCACCAGGAGTGTAGGCGGTAGGGCCTAGCCAGGGACTTATGCCTCTGAGAGTGACAGGATTTAGGTGCTGCCTCTTAAGTGAGTGAGGGACCCTGTGAAACCCACTGATCTTGCCCAGCAGTAGGAGGACCCAGAGACTCTCTGCCAGCCTGACTAGGAAGGATCTAATCGCCCTCTCCATTCCTAACCCCCTGTAACAGAACCTCTTAAGGGCGCCAGATACATCTGCGCCAACAAGACTTTATCTAACATCTGAGAACAGAGACTTATATGCCAAGCACTGAGAATGCGTGTCCAGAGTGAACTTTAAACCTTATATGCCAAGCACTGAGACTGCGTGTCCAGATTGAACTCTCAAACGTATATGCCAAGCACTGAGACTGCGTGTCCAGACTGACCCCTGAAGCCGTATGCAAAGCAGATTGAAGAGCCACCGGGGATCGACCAGGTATTAGCGCTGTGACCCCTGCGCTCCCTGACCTGGCCTGAGACCCCCGGCAGCGTGCTCCGCTGAGTGCGGAACCCCCATCCTTAACTTGAGCCCCCCCCTGTGACGTGGAAGCCAGCGCGCTCACCGCCGCGGCCCGGAGGCCGGAAGAAGTGCCCTGCAGAGTCGCGAGGCCCGTGAGAAGCCCGGGGCCCCGCCGCTGCCGTCGCAGCTGTGTGAGAAGGTGCGCGAGGCCTGGGGCGAGTTTCCCCCATCGTCGCTGGAGCGGACGCCGTCTGACGCCGAGAACGAGGTAAGCCCGGAGGCTGGGATTGCCCCTGGTGCGCCCCCTACTGGTCGGGAACCGCACCGCACCCTCAGCCCGGTCCCCTCTTCGTGGGAGTTCCCCCCTGCCAGCGCGACGGAGAGACCCCGCCGAGGGATCCTCTCCTTGTGCCCCCGTGACTGCTCTGAAGCGAGGTGCCCTACGAACTGCACCGGAGCCGAGAGACTCGCTCCTCCCGTCCCGGGCGCTTCCCGCTAAAAGCTTCGTGAGGCGCATTGACTGTCCTACCCCGCATTGAAGTACCCAGCGCCAATAATTACAAGTAGCGCTCTGATATTCCTGAGCCGGATTGAAGTGCTCAATGTCAGTCATTACGAGTAGCGCTCTGATATTCCTGTGCCGTATTGAAGTGCTACATGCTAGTGATTATGAGTAGCGCTCTGTTATTCATGTGCCATATTGAAGTGCTATATGTTGGTAATTACGAGTAGTGCTCTGTTATTCATGTGCCGTGTTGAAGTGCTACATGCTAGTGATTATTAGTAGCGCTCTGTTATTCATGTGCCATATTGAAGTGCTATATGTTGGTAATTACGAGTAGCGCTCTGTTATTCATGTGCCGTGTTGAAGTGCTACATGCTAGTGATTATGAGTAGCGCTCGGTTATTCATGTGCCATATTGAAGTGCTATATGTTGGTAATTACGAGTAGCGCTCTGTTATTCATGTGCCATATTGAAGTGCTACGTGTTGGTGATTACGAGTAGCGCTCTGTTATTCATGTGCCATATTGAAGTGCTACGTGTTAGTGATTACGAGAACGCTTTGTCATTCATGTTCCATATTGAATTACCACGTGCTATTGATTACGAGTAGCGCGCTGTTATTCACGCCCCTGTTGAAGGGCTACGTGCTATTGATTACGAGTAGCACGCTGTTATTCATGTTCATAATGAAATACTAAACGACATCTATTCCGAGTAGCTCTCTGTGCTAGATGCCCCGTTCTGAGGTCGTCAACAGTTAGCGCGCCTAGCGCCATCCTCACCCCCCTAAGGCGCTACAGGAACGTGAAGCGCGCGTGTACCTCTAGGTGAAGGGTAGCTGTACCTCAGGCAGTACTGGTTTGTTATGAATGTCATTTGAGGTATCACCAGCTTATGAAATGTACTGCTACCTCATGAACTGCATCTAAAGTGATCTGCTTGGATAAACTTGAGTATTTACTTAACTCCTACCGTGTGGCGTCACTTATTGTGTGTGTTCCTTGTCCCATGAGAGGTTCGTGTTGTATGGTGGCTTTACACACAGACCTTTGGTGGACCGACCGCTCGTGTCACGTTACCACCCCATAGGGCCTGGAGACCCCAGGTTTTACATTGTTGGCAAGCGGTGGGATCCTTAGGACCTGTGACCATGCAGCACCCTTCCGTGAGGCGGAGGGCGCCACAATTAAACGCCTATTTGTTCCAGAGCTTGAAAACAATTGATTGCTGCATTGGTATTTCCACTGTCCAGGTTGAAAGTGGTTAGCTGAGAACTGTTACCTATACCCTAGGAAATTTTCTCCTTAGTGTCTAGGTCCCCACCTGCCAGAATGGAATTCTGGTTAGTTGACCTCGAGGGGTACTCAGTGAAGCAACTAAGGGAGTTCGGGCAGGGAATGGGGGTGCCTGGGGTACGGAAGGCCAAAGGACCGGAACTCTGCACCGCCATTAGGGCATGGGTAGAAGCCCACCCAGAAGGGAGAGGGGATGAGGGACAGGAGGCACCAGAGGCACCTCAGGAGGAGAGCGCCCAAGAAGTGACCGACATATTGAATGTAGATGTGTCTGAAAATGTGCCCCCAGGGAGACGTTCTGTGGCCAGTAGTAGGACAGGGTCGAGGAGGAGCACGTCTCCTGAGGAGTACGAGGACAGGAGGGAAGAGAGGCAGTTAAGGTGGGAGCTGGCCAAGTTAGAACAAGAGAAAGGAAGGGAATTGGCCAGAGTGGAACAGGAAAGAGAAAATAGGAGATGGGCAATGGAGGAAAAGAAGCTTGCGCACGAGCTTCAGCTAAAAGAGCTGGAGTTACGCGCCCTCCAATTGAACGCGTCCAATAAGGACAATGGTGGCAGCATACCTAAGGAACCTCAAGAATCAAAGTTCTACCTACCTAAAGAGGTAATTGCCAATTACACAGTGGGGGACGACATCATGAAATGGTTGGAGGCATACGAGGTAGCCTTGACGGCCCATGGGGTACCCGAGAGTAATTGGGGAGGTGGTTTATACCGGTATATACCTCCCAATGTTAGGGACACCCTGTTATATTTAGCCAAGGCGGATCAGGTAAGGTATGCCCCCATGAAAGAGGCCTTGTTGAAAAAGTTTGGTCTCAATTCTGAGAGGTACAGGCAAAAGTTTTGTGGCAGCCAAAAACTGTCCACCCAGACCTGGGTAGATTTTTTTGATTATGCGAGGAAGGCACTAGATGTTTGGGTGCGTGGCAACGAGGTGCAGGACTACCAAGGGTTGTACGATCTTTTTTTAAGGGAGCACCTCTTGGATAAGAGCTTTCCGGAGCTGCACCAACATCTGGTGGACCGCAAGTTGATGGATCCCCGTGAGCTTGCGGAGGAGGCAGATATTTGGGTGAGCACCCGGGTGTCTCACAAGGGCCCCGGGGGAGATGGCTCGAAAGGCGGACAGGGTTTCCCCCAGAAGAAAGAGGGGGGAGATAAAAAGGTGGAGTTCTCGAAAGGTCCCCAAAATAAGTTTGGGAAGGGAGTAGGAACCCCACCCCCGTCCAATTCCACAAGACCCACTTACCCTGACAGGAGTCAGCAGCCTAGGATTGTGCGGTGCTACGAGTGTGGGGAGATTGGACACTACAGGGGAGATCCCAAGTGTCGCAAGCGACCACCAGCCCCAACGGGCGGGAAAAGTCCCGGGGTGAGTAGTATAGCGCTTGGGGTGGAGCTGCCCTTAGATAGGGAAGGGGAGTGGACAGGCCTGCCGCTGGTTTCACTCGGGGATAGAGAGGTGGTCCCCGTAGTGTCCCTGCCCCCGAACACTGCTAAATATCAGCAGAGGGTGAGAATTAATGGGGAGGAGGTGGAAGCTCTGAGGGACACAGGGACCAGCATGACCACTGTCGTGCGGCGGCTGGTGTCCCCAGACCAAGTAATCCCCGAGGAGTTCCATCCGGCCGTATTGGCTGACGGCAGTATGAGTCACTATCCAGTGGCTCGTGTTCCATTTGAGTGGGGAGGAGTCAGAGGCCTGTGAGAGTTGCTGTGAGCCCTGCCTTGCCTGTGGGGTGTTTGCTAGAAAACGACCTGGAGCACACCAAGTGGAAAGATGTCGAGTTTCACGCTCACACCGAGATGCTGGGATTACCAGGGTGGACTTGCATCAGCACGCGGTCCATGGCTGCCCAGCATGGAACTCACCCTGGGTTGGAGCCTGGAATCATGGCCCAACCCAAAGCCCAACGTGGAAAGAAGAAGGTGGTAGAGGACATGCCTCGTGAGATGGATGGGGAGGCCGGAGAGGTGCCCCCGTAGTCCGCGGAGGTAGATGTCGTTCCTGTGGAGGACTTGCCGACCCTTGCTGACTGGCATGTGAAAGGAGGGCCTACCCGGGAGGAATTTTGTCAGGCACAAAGGGCGTGCCCCACGCTTGAAGGCATGCGGCGGCAGGCCGAAGCCCAAGTGGCCAGTCAGGAACTGGGAGGTTATCACGTGTATTGGGAGGATGGTCTCCTATACAGTGAGCCCATGGTGCCGGTACATGGATCTTCGAGGGCCATAGTGGTCCCCCAATGTTACCGGGCCTTTCTGCTGGAGTTAGCGCACGAGATACCCTTAGCCGGACACCTGGGTCAGGACAAAACCTTTGCACGGTTGGTCCCCCATTTTTATTGGCCCAGGATGAGGATTGCATCAGACACCTTTTGCAAGACCTGCAAGTCTTGTCAGGCTAGTGGCAAGACGGGGACTAAGTTGAAGGTCCCGTTGGAACCGCTCCCCGTGGTCGGGACCCCTTTTGAGAGGGTCGGTATCGATATTGTTGGGCCATTGGACCCTCCGACCGCACCGGGACACCGGTTCATCTTGGTTTTGGTGAACCATGCCACAAGGTACCCAGAGGCTATTTCTCTGAGGACCATCACTGCACCGGTGGTGGCGCGGGCACTGTTGGGGATTTTTACCCGAGTGGGATTCCCCAAGGTCGTGGTGTCGGACAGGGGCACCAATTTCATGTCGGCCTACATGCAGGCCATGTGGAAGGAGTGTGGGGTGACCTACCGGTTCTCCACTCCTTACCATCCCCAGACAAACGGACTTGTAGAGCGCTTCAATAAGACATTGAAGGTGATGATCCGAAGCCTACCAGAGGGCTTGAGGCGTAAATGGGACGTCCTCCTCCCCTGCCTGTTATTCTCCTACCGGGAGGTACCGCAGAAGGGTGTCGGGTTCAGCCCGTTTGAATTGCTCTATGGCCATCCCGTTCGGGGGCACCTCAGTTTAGTGAAGGAGGGGTGGGAGAAGACTTCACAGAAGCTTCCCCGTGACCTTGTCAGCTACATGCTGGCATTCCGCAGCCAGATGGCCAAGCTGTGGAAGGCAGCCACAGAGAACCTGGAGGCTAGCCAGACCGCGATGAAGGAGTGGTATGACCGCAACGCTCGGACGGTCGAGTTAGATGTTGGACAAAAGGTGTGGGTTATGGAACCTGGGGAGCTTTGTGACCTCCAGGACCGGTGGACTGGCCCGTTCGACATTGTGGAGCGGCGAGGCCAGACCACGTACGTAGTCGATATGAAAACCCCCCGTCAGCCCCTCAGGGTGCTCCACGTCAACCGCCTGAAGCCGCACCATGAGCGATCAGAGCTTGCTCTCGTTATGTTGACGGATGGGAGCGAAGAGGAAGAGAGTGAAGCTCTTCCTGACCTTCTAGCGGTGCAAGAGAAGGATGGTTCGGTGGAAGGTGTAGTCCTCTCCCCATCCTTGACCCCAGAGCAACAGAGGGACTGTCGCCATGTCCTGGGACAGTTCACCTCGTTTTTCTCCCTCACGCCTGGAATCACTCATCTGTGTACCCATGATGTGGACACAGGGGACAGCCCCCCGGTGAAGATTAAGTCTTACCGGCTCTCGGACCAAGTGAAGGATAGCATCCAGCGTGAGGTGGCAAAGATGCTGGAGCTGGGGGTGATAGAACCTTCCAGCAGCCCGTGGGCTAGTCCAGTGGTGTTGGTGCCGAAAGCGGCCCCACCGGGTACGACACCGGAGCTTCGGTTCTGTGTGGACTACCGGGGGTTGAACTCTGTCACGAAGACAGATGCTCACCCCATCCCACGTGCAGACGAGCTGGTGGACCGGTTGGGAGCAGCCCGGTATCTCAGCACCATTGACCTGAGATCCGGATATTGGCAGATTGCCATGGCCGATGGAGCAAGGGAGAAGACAGCGTTCTCCACCCCCGAGGGCCACTACCAGTTTCGCGTGATGCCCTTTGGGCTCAAAAATGCTCCGGCCACATTCCAGCGGTTAGTGAATCAGGTACTATCTGGCCTGGAGTCCTTCTCAGCGGCCTACCTGGATGACATAGCTGTCTTCAGTGGCACCTGGGAGGACCATCTGCCACACCTCCAGGAGGTATTGCAGGCACTGCAATGCGCTGGCTTAACAATTAAAGCCAGCAAGTGCCAGATTGGACAGGGATCTGTCGTGTACCTGGGACACCTGGTGGGCGGAGGTAAGGTGCAACCCCTCCAGGTCAAAATCAAAACCATCTTGGCTTGGGAGCCCCCCAAGACCCAAACAGAGGTCCGAGCTTTCCTCGGCCTCACTGGGTATTACCGCCGGTTCGTCAAGGGATATGGCACCATCGTAGCCCCCTTGACGGAATTGACCTCAAAGAAGCAACCTCGCAAGGTCATATGGACAGCTGCATGCCAAGAAGCCTTTGACACGCTGAAACAGGCGATGTGTACCGCTCCAGTACTAGCAACACCAGATTTCAGCAAGGAATTTATTGTACAGACAGATGCCTCAGAGCACGGCATAGGTGCGGTGCTCTCACAACTCAATGCCGAGGGCCAAGATCAACCTGTGGCCTTCATATCAAGAAGACTCCTCCCTCGGGAACGGCGATGGAGCACCATTGAGAGAGAAGCCTTCGCGGTGGTCTGGGCACTGAAGAAGTTGAGGCCATACCTCTTTGGCACTCACTTTCTTATCCAGACCCACCACCGCCCCCTTCGCTGGCTCATGCAGATGAGAGGCGAAAACCCCAAGTTGTTGAGGTGGTCCATTTCCCTACAGGGGATGGACTTTCGGGTGGAACATCGGCCCGGAGTTGACCACGCCAATGCTGACGGTCTCTCCAGGTTTTTCCGCCTTAGTGATGAGAACTCCCTAGAGGTTGGGTAGCTCTCCCCTTTTTCGGCTGGTGGGGACGCATGTTGGACCTGTCAGCCCTAGGGTGGTCTCCCCTTCTATTTTTGTATCGTGCCTCATTTTTTCCACCCTCATTTTTATGTTGGACTAGGTCTCCGGGCGCCTTTTCATTGCCAATCAGTGTTAAGGTGCAGGTGCTCCCTTCTCCCAAGATGGCTGCCACTGGCCCCTGCTACTGCAGAGTGGTCTTTCATAGTAGCACCCTAGCTGCCAGGAGCTGGCTGGAACCCCACAACAATGTTGCGACTCAAGCCCGCCTTTTTGTCCCATAGGTAGAGTGGGAAAGCTCCTGGAATGTGCTGGAACCTTCTAGAAGGGAGGTGTGGTGAGTTGGCCATTGGGGTGAAGCAGAGCTGGAAGAATCCACCAGGAGTGTAGGCGGTAGGGCCTAGCCAGGGACTTATGCCTCTGAGAGTGACAGGATTTAGGTGCTGCCTCTTAAGTGAGTGAGGGACCCTGTGAAACCCACTGATCTTGCCCAGCAGTAGGAGGACCCAGAGACTCTCTGCCAGCCTGACTAGGAAGGATCTAGTCGCCCTCTCCATTCCTAACCCCCTGTAACAGAACCCCTTAAGGGCGCCAGATACATCTGCGCCAACAAGACTTTATCTAACATCTGAGAACAGAGACTTATATGCCAAGCACTGAGACTGCGTGTCCAGAGTGAACTTTAAACCTTATATGCCAAGCACTGAGACTGCGTGTCCAGATTGAACTCTCAAACTTATATGCCAAGCACTGAGACTGCGTGTCCAGACTGACCCCTGAAGCCGTATGCAAAGCAGATTGAAGAGCCACCGGGGATCGACCAGGTATTAGCGCTGTGACCCCTGCGCTCCCTGACCTGGCCTGGGACCCCCGGCAGCGTGCTCCGCTGAGCGCGGAACCCCCATCCTTAACTTGAGCCCCCCCCCCCTGTGGCGTGGAAGCCAGCGCGCTCACCGCCGCGGCCCGGAGGCTGGAAGAAGTGCCCTGCAGAGTCGCGAGGCCCGTGAGAAGCCCGGGGCCCCGCTGCTGCCGTCGCAGCTGAGTGAGAAGGTGCGCGAGGCCTGGGGCCGAGTTTCCCCCATCGTCGCTGGAGCGAACTCCGTCTGACGCCGAGAACGAGGTAAGCCCGGAGGCTGGGATTGCCCCTGGTGCGCCCCCTACTGGTCGGGAACCGCACCGCACCCTCAGCCCGGGTCCCCTCTCCGTGGGAGATCCCCCCTGCCAGCGCGACGGAGAGACCCCGCCGAGGGATCCTCTCCTTGTGCCCCCGTGACTGCTCTGAAGCGAGGTGCCGTACGAACTGCACCGGAGCCGAGAGACTCGCTCCTCCCGTCCCGGGCGCTTCCCGCTAAAAGCTTCATGAGGCGCATTGACTGTCCTACCCCGCATTGAAGTACCCAGCGCCAATAATTACAATTAGCGCTCTGATATTCCTGTGCCGGATTGAAGTGCTCAATGTCAGTCATTATGAGTAGCGCTCTGATATTCCTGTGCCGTATTGAAGTGCTACATGCTAGTGATTATGAGTAGCGCTCTGTTATTCATGTGCCATATTGAAGTGCTATATGTTGGTAATTATGAGTAGCGCTCTGTTATTCATGTGCCATGTTGAAGTGCTACATGCTAGTGATTATGAGTAGCGCTCTGTTATTCATGTGCCATATTGAAGTGCTATATGTTGGTAATTACGAGTAGCGCTCTGTTATTCATGTGCCATTTTGAAGTGCTACGTGTTGGTGATTACGAGTAGCGCTCTGTTATTCATGTGCCATATTGAAGTTCTACGTGTTAGTGCTTACGAGAATGCTTTGTCATTCATGTTCCATATTGAAGTACCACGTGCTATTGATTACGAGTAGCGCGCTGTTATTCATGCCCCCGTTGAAGGGCTACGTGCTATTGATTACGAGTAGCACGCTGTTATTCATGTTCATAATGAAATACTAAATGACATCTATTCCGAGTAGCTCTCTGTGCTAGATGCCCCGTTCTGAGGTCGTCACCAGTTAGCGCGCCTAGCGCCATCCTCACCCCCCTAAGGCGCTACAGGAACGTGAAGCGCGCGTGTACCTCTAGGTGAAGGGTAGCTGTACCTCAGGCAGTACTGGTTTGTTATGAATGTCATTTGAGGTATCACCAGCTTATGAAATGTACTGCTACCTCATGAACTGCATCTAACGTGATCTGCTTGGATAAACTTGAGTATTTACTTAACTCCTACCGTGTGGCGTCACTTATTGTGTGTGTTCCTTGTCCCATGAGAGGTGCGTGTTGTATGGTTGCTTTACACACAGACCTTTGGTGGCCCGACCGCTCGTGTCACGTTACCGCCCCATAGGGCCTGGAGACCCCAGGTCTTACAATATAACTTACTCTACAACAGCTTTTGAGAGGGTAATGACTGACGGGCTAGCCTGATATCCAAGGACATAACATCAGTTTTAATAGTATGTAATGCATAATAAAAAAATAATTTATTTTCTTTTAGTGGCAATCTTTTTTCATTTAAACTTCAGTGACACTACATTATTATTTTTAGCATGGGACACACAAAACATACTCAAAATTATTGTTCACAAGGTGAATGCCCTTGTAGTCCTTAAATACATATTCCATAACAAACAACAGATTATTCATACATATGATGCTTCGCTATGCATGACTTTATTTGACTTTATTTAGATGTTCTAGAACAATGAACACATCATACACTCAGGGAGTAAGCTTTGGCAGGGAACTCATCTTGAAATACCTGAATTAAATGTGGAGTCTCAACACAAAATACATTATTAAATGAAGTAGGACTACTTTACGTACTACAAAATATAATTAATGAACCTCTGACTGGAGATCTCTGCTTCCACAATTCCTTTCTGTTTTTGCACATAGATATCTGCCGTGGTGGAGGAGATCTCAGGACATGTATGTATGGGAATTAGAGTTAATTGTGGGTGGGACCAGGGGAAGTGGTTGGAAAATGGGGAATATTTGCTACAAGAATTGAAGTAGGAATATAGGGATAGACATGTTAATACAAAATGCACATCCATATGAGAATAAGACAATTGCAATACACAAAATACACATTTAAATCTACTACAGTAGTATTGGTGACAAAGGAGGGATTGGTGTACTCCACCCCAGACTTGGTGCCAGGTTTACGGAACAGCAAAAGACACACAATTGATGGACAGAATGCAGATCAAATCAAAACATTCACCCCCAGTTAAGAGATCTGGGCTAAATCCATCATTTTTTGTTCACAATGCCACCCCAGTTTAGACATGGCCATATGCAAATCAGTCTTGACCCTGTGCCTCATGGGAACAGTCCAGACCGAACTGCCAAGCCAGGTCCTCCCTCGACCGGAAACAAGCATAATGGGACCGGTTTCTGGGTATTACCCTTCAACAGCCAGGCTAGCTTGAATCCAGTGGCACAGTGAGCAAGGGACCCACGTCTGGGCACACCCATCCAACTTAGGGTGAAAAGTGCTACACAAACAAATGATGGGCGGAATGCTGAATAAATCATACATTCACCCCCAGTCAAGAGACCTGGGTTAAATCCATAGTTCTTTTGCTCACCACGCCACCCCAGTTTAGACCCAGCAATATGCAAATCAGTCTTGACCCTGTGCCTCATAGGAAGAGTCCAGACCGAACTGCCAAGCCAGGTCATCCCTGGACCAGAAACAAGCATCCTAGGACCGGTTTCGGGGTTTCACCTCTTATCAGCCAGGATAGCTTGATTCCAGAGGCACAGTGAGCCCGGGACCCACTTCTGGGCTCACCCATCCAACTTAGGGTGAAAAGTGCTACGCAAACAAATGATGGACAGAATGCAGAACAAATCAAAACATTCACCCCAGTCAAGAGATCTGGGTTAAATCCATCATTCTTTTGCTCACCATGCCACCCCAGTTTAGACCTGCCCATATGCAAATCAGTCTTGACCCTGTGCCTCATAGGAACAGTGCAGCCCGAACTGCCAAGCCAGATCCTCCCTGGACAGGAAATAAGCATCCTAGGACCGTTTTGGGGGTTTCACCCCTCATCAGCCAGGATAGCTTGATTCCAGTGGCACAGTGAGCCCGGGGACCCACGTCTGGGCATACCCGGCGCACTTAGGGCAAGGAAGCAAAAGACACACAATTGATGGACAGAATGCCGAACAAATCAAAACATTAACACCCAGTCAAGAGATCTGGGTTAAATCCATCATTCTTTTGCTCACCATGCCATCCCATTTTAGACCTGGCCATATGCAAATCAGTCTTGACCGTGTGCCTCATGGGTACAGTCCAGCCCGAACTGCCAAGCCAGGTCCACCATGGACCGGAAACAAGCATCCTAGAACCGGTTTTGGGGTTTTGCCCCTCATCAGCCAGGATAGCTTGATTCCAGTGGCACAGTGAGCCCGGGATCCATTTCTGGGCATACCTGGCGCACTTAGGGCGAGGAGGAAAAAGACACAATTGATGGACGGAATGCAGAACAAATCAAAACATTCACCCCCAGTCAAGAGATCTTGGTTAAATCGTTCATTCTTTTGCTCACCATGCCACTCCAGTTTAGACCTGACCATATGCAAATCAGTCTTGACCCTGTGCCTCATGGGAACAGTCCAGCCCGAACTGCCAAGCCAGGTCCTCCCTGGACCAGAAACAAGCATCCTAGGTCTGTTTCGGGGTTTCAGCCCTCATCAGCCAGGATAGCTTGTTTCCAGTGGCACAGTGAGCCCGTGACCCACGTCGGGCCATACCCGGCACACTTAGGGCGAGGAGGCAAAAGACACACAATTGATGGATGGAATGCAGAACAAATCAAAACATTCACCCCGAGTCAAGAGATCTGGATTGAATCCATCATCCTTTTGATCACCATGCCACCCCAGTTTAGACCTGGCCATATGCAAATCAGTTTTGACCCTGTGCCTCATGGGAAAAATCCAGCCCGAACTGCCAAGCCAGGTCCTCCCGGACCGGAAACAAACATCCTAGGACCGGTTTTGGGTTTCACCCCTCATCAGCCAGGATAGCTTGATTCCAGTGGCACAGTGAGCCTGGGACCCATGTCTGGGCCTACCCGGTGCACTTAGGGTGAGAAAGCAAAAGACAAATAATTGATGGACGTAATGCTGAACAAATCAAAAAGTCACCGCCAGTCAAGATATCTGGGTTAAATCCATCATTCTATTGCTCACCATGCCACCCCAGTTTAGACCTGACCATATGCAATTCAATCTTGACCCTGTGCCTCATGGGAACAGTCCAGCCCATTCCATCTATCATTTGTTTGCATAGCACTTCTCACCCTAAGTGGGATGGGTATGCCTAGACGTGGGTCCCTTGCTCACTGTGCCACTGGATTCAAGCTAGCCTGGATGATGAAGGGTAATTCCCAGAAACCGGTCCCAGGATGCTTGTTTCCCATCCAGGGAGGACATGGCTTGGCATTTCGGTCTGGATTGTTCCCATGAGGCACAGGGTCAAGACTGTTTTGCATATGGCTGTGTCTAAACTGGGGTGGGATTGTGAGCAAAAGAACCATGGATTTAACCCAGATCTCTTGACTGGGGGTGTATGTATGATTTATTCAGCATTCCGTCCATCAGTTTTTTGCATAGCACTTTTCAGCCTAAGTGGGATGGGTATGCCCAGACGTGGATTCCATGCTCACTGTGCCACTGGATTCAAGCTAGCCTGGTTGATGAAGGGTAATACCCAGAAACCGGTCCCAGGATGCTTGTTTCCGGTCCAGGGAGGACCTGGCTTGGCAGTTCGGTCTGGTCTGTTCCCATGAGGCACAGGGTCAAGACTGATTTGCATATGACTGTATCTAAACTGGGGTGGCATGGTGAGCAAGAGAACGATGGATTTAACCCAGGTCTCTTGACTGGGGGGGAATGTATGATTCATTCAGCATTCCATCCATCATTTGTTTGCGTAGAACTTTTCACCCTAAGTTGGATGGGTATGGCAGACGTGGGTCCCTTGCTAACTGTTCCACTGGATTCAAGCTAGCCTGGCTGATGAAGGGTAATACCCAGAAACCGGTCCCAGGATGCTTGTTTCCGGTCCAGGGAGGACCTGGCTTAGCAGTTCGGTCTAGACTGTTAACATGAGGCACAGGGTCAAGACTGCTTTGCATATGGCTGGATCTAAACTGGGGTGTCATGGTGAGCAAAGAAAGATGGATTTTACCCAGATATCTTGACTGGGGATGAATGTATGATTTATTCATCATTCCGTCCATCATTTGTTTGCATAGCACTTTTCACCATAAGTGGGATGGGTACGCCCAGACATGGGTCCCTTGCTCACTGTGCCACTGGATTCAAGCTAGCCTGGCTAATGAAGGGTAATACCCAGAAACCGGTCTCAGGATGCTTGTTTCCGGTCCAGGGAGGACCTGGCTTGGCAGTTCAGTCTGGACTCTTCCCATGAGGCACAGGGTCAAGATTGATTTGCATATTGCTGGGTCTAAACTGGGGTGGCATGGTGAGCAAAAGAACGATGGATTTAACACAGGTTTCTTGACGGGGATGAATGTATGATTTATTCAGCATTCCGTCCATCATTTGTTTGCGTAGCACTTTTCACCCTAAGGTGGATGGGTGTGCCCAGACATGGGTCCCTTGCTCACTGTGCCACTGGATTCAAGCTAGCCTGGCTGTTGAAGGGTAATACCCAGAAACCGGTCCCAGGATGCTTGTTTCCGGTCGATGGAGGACCTGGCTTGGCAGTTCGGTCTGGACTGTTCCCATGAGGCACAGGGTCAAGACTGATTTGCATATGGCAGGGTCTAAATTGGTGTGGCATGGTGAGCAAAGAACAATAGATTTAACCCAAATCTCTTGACTGGGGGTGAATGTATGATTGATTCAGCATTCCGTCCATCATTTGTTTGCGTAGCACTTTTCACCCTAAGTGGGATGGGTATGCCCAGACGTGATTCCCTTGCTCACTGTGCCACCAGATTCAAGCTAGCCTGGCTGATGAAGGGTAATACCCAAAAACCAGTCCCAGGATGCTTGTTTACAGTGTAGGGAGGACCTGACTTGGCAGTTCGGTCTGGTCTGTTCCCATAAGGCACAGGGTCAAGACTGATTTGCATATGGCTGGGTCTAAACTGGCATGGCATGGTGAGCAAAGAACGATAGATTTAACCCAGATCTCTTGACTGGGGGTGAATGTATGATTTATTCAACATTCCGTCCATCCTTGTTTGCATAGCACTTTTCACCCTATGGGTATGCCAGGATGTGGTTCCCTTGCTCACTGTGCCACAGGATTCAAGCTAGCCTGGCTGAGGAAGGGTAATACCCAGAATCCGTTCCCAGGATGCTTGTTTCGGGTCAAGGAGGACCTAGCTTGGCAGTTCGGTCTTGACTCTTCTCATGAGGCACAGGGTCAAGACTGATTTGCATATGGCTGGGTCTTAACTGGGGGGGGGGCATGTTGAGCAAAAGAACAATGGATTTAAGCCAGATCTCTTGACTGGGGGTGAATGTATGATTTATTCAGCATTCCGTCCATCATTTGTTTACGTCACACAGAGTTACTGAACAGTCACGCAAAGCAGCACAGTAACCAAAGTTGCTGCACTGTGTTGTGTGACAGGTAGATATCAGAATGTATCCATGCACAGGGATATGGCACTATGCTGCTTTTTCCCTATCTCAGGCTCAAAATCTGACTGCCAAGCACCCCACACACAACATTGCACAATAGAGCAAGGGTGTTTGTTTGAGTCTAACATCAGTTTTGTCCTGAAAGGGAAAAAACACTATGCTTAGACTAACTTTAAAACCTTTTGCACTTCAGATGTGCTTTACACAGTGCAGCACACACGCAAAGTGAGAAAATTAGGGGAAATAAAAGCACTTCCCCTTTTTACTGCCTGCTTAAAAGTGGTGTTATTTTGGTGTACAAAACCCTGTCTACCATTGTAAGCAGATAGGGTTATACATCCCAAACCATGATTGGTTGCATGGGAATGCCCATGTGCCACAGCCATGGAATGTACCCTCGATGTGAAATAACACAAAACAGAGCTATGTGCTGCTTTGTGTTACTTTCAGGCAACTTTCCTCGCAATACAGGTTTTGTGCTGGAAAACATCTGCAAGAAAATACATTTTGCGCATGTTTGTGTCACTTTTGTAATGCAAACCCATTGGAAAAGGCTGCTAAATCTGGCCCCTGGAATTATTTAAGCACCACACATAGCCACCCACTGGTACCAATAAACACTGTCAAAGAAATTATTGGATGCATGATTTAACACTAACATGTAGGAAAACATTTAGCATAATTTCAATTAAATAACATTTTAAATTAAACATTATTTACATTCTTTGTAAGTTTATTATTAAATTAATTTTACTATAAAGTGAGCATTATTTTAATGTACATATAACATTTTAATAAAATAAATTGTAAATGTGTAAATGATTGATTTAAATAAAACACGATTTAAATCACAGATAAAGTAATTTATAACGTGCACCCAAGATTCAACTAAAATTATACTGAAAGGGAAGAGGGAGCTTATAATTTCTTTACTTTCATTAACAAAAATATTTCAATAAAAAAATAAAGAGTTAAATAAGTAAAAAATAATAATATTTTAAATTTTAGCACAGAAATATGGACCTTTTTTTACTGTGGTAATCCTCTGTGAATTGGAGCTGGGAAATGTTTAGATTTGACCGGTAAATTATGGTGTGAAGAAAAGTGATTTCTGGAGAAAATGTTGCAGGTCTCGATGTCTGCAAACTACGGTGGAGAATTACAATGAACTATTTTGAACACATTAGTGTACAGCTTGAACAGGGCCTTGTTTTCAGCAGAGAGCCAAACAGTTTTATGATGAATGAAAATAGTGGATGCATGCATATTAAGAAGTGTCTTGCACAAGTAAGCACCTTGTTAAGTGGGTTGAAGGAATACTAAGGGAGGACCACATGCAGTGTGTTGCAATTATTTAGTTTGGTAAGTAGTAGGGAATTAGTTAGTGCTTTTTCAGTGTGAAATGGAAGGCATGGTTGTATTTTTCCTATGTTCATGACGTCATTAAATGTTCCTGTGGCGGTAGTCGTGATCAAATCTTCCATTTGTACTAAAGGTTTGAAAAGTAGTCCTATATTCCTTGCCGAACAGGCAACGTTCAAGCTGTCAGGAAGGAAGTGGATAGCAGCTGGATATTTGATAGGAGTAGAGAAAGAAGGACAGTAGGGGATTTCCATCTTGGAAGAATTCAGCATAAGGGACCGAACTGCAGTGAGACAATCACAGATGTGTGATTGTAGGTAGGGCCCAAAGATGAAGATGTATGTGTCGTCTGCCTAGAGATGATATGACAAACTAAAAGAGAAGATGATGTCACTAAGTGAGGTGGCATAGAGAGAGAGCTGAAGAGACTCTTGAACTGATCCTTGGGGACAACTGCAGTAAGGGATGTGGATATGGAGCTATCGAAGCCCCACTCCACTGAGAATGAGCAGTATGATAGATAGGTGAAAAAACAGAAGAACTGTTTCATTAATACCAATGGCTTGAAGGGTGCTAAGTAGAGTGGCGTGATCCACAGTGTCAAAAGCTGCAGAAAGGTCAAGAAGAATGAGGAAGGAACACAGGTCCTGCACACTTTTTTCACCATTGTCACATCAACCACTAATACTGCAACATCCACAAATACCACCTACATTTTATATAGTAACTGTCTGTTGAGGCATTCATACCACATGTAAATGTTTGCACCCTATGTTTCCACAGACTTGTGCACACAAGTATATGGATATTCATTAAACAGCTGGTCTTTTTCTATCTGTTTGAGACCACTAGTATTTCTTTAGCCTAGGAAGCAAAGGCTTCTTGTATCTTCCCCAGAGGGAACCATTTTGTATGTTAAATTATATTCACCCTGGTTCCTACTGATACTGGGTCACCCCATTGTTTTTTCCCAAGTTAAGAAATGAAGTGATGCTAAAACCAATTAGTGATGAGCTCAGTGACTGTAGGTGCAGTAGGGCGGGTGTACAACAGGTGATCCCTGGACCATAAAAAACGCAGATTAGATACCATCATGTATAACAAGAGAAAAATCTACAAAAAAACAAAATTCAGCAAACTCTGTTGGCAACTTTCAGTACATGGGCAAACAGGGATGGAAGAGGATTCACATTGCCAAAGACGGAAACAAAGCTGCCATCTAATATACCCAGGCGTAAATCTGGTTAAAAGAACCCTGTCCCAGATGGCAGTCATAAGCTTCAAATATGTTTTGGGTACAAGAGTGGTTTGAGTTGAAAGTATTCTTTATCCTGGGTCTTGATTAATTGACCTGCTTTCCTTTCTCGCTGCCTCATTTCAAGGAACAATTGGTTCAGCTGGGATCTATCATCCTTACACATCCCTTCTGGGTTGTGGAAGCAATTCTGCCTACCTAGTAAGTAACACATTCGCTTGACATAGGCCAGCCTCAGGATTTGAATACCTATGCTACATGATAAGCAATCCTCAATGATATCCCTATTAAGTAGGGCTTGAGGATTGCTCCTCATAGATCACCATTGTAGCAATACAAATAACCACCCACTTTAACTGTAAACTAAACTGTTTCTATCTAATAGTTAATATATAGGACCTTTGGCTGTGAGGGGATCAGAGAAAACATTAACTATGAAGAGAGGACATGCAAACATCTACTTCACTTACTGTCACTACTCCTGGGATGTAAGAGAAGATGGGCAAACTAATCTCACACTCATCATCATCTTTTGCACCTGAAAAGAGTAAGGGTTGAAAGATG
Source organism: Triturus cristatus (assembly GCF_964204655.1). Lineage (NCBI taxonomy): Eukaryota > Metazoa > Chordata > Amphibia > Caudata > Salamandridae > Triturus > Triturus cristatus. Next base: position 244,659,512 of record NC_140582.1, read on the forward strand.
TCGCAGACTACACATTAGCAACATCCAAGTCAGCTGCACGGATCTCATTTAGCCTAGAACAAGACTTTCGATGCTGGTCTGCCATCTGTGCAGTTGCATTCACTGTGGCTGGAGCAGAAAGGAAGGTCTAGGATCATCCTCCTACTCTGTGGTTACTCAAAATCAACCTGACCACCTGAACGGGTGCAGACACTTCCTCCACCCTTTGCAAATGTTCATACACACATTGCATGCAATTCATAGTATGGAATAAACTGCATTACTTTCACCGATGATGAACATGAATATCATTATTGCGCCCCAGTCAATATATCAGTCCATTAGTGTACTAGTACCCCCTAACCAGGGGACAGTTTATTGCTCCTGATAGCATCCTAAGTACTTCATTATTCGACCTTGAACCCAAACAGACTATTCAATCGCCTTGAAAAAGCCCTAAGCCTGCACGTCATTATATCACAAAACACATGCTGACTGAACCACTTTAACCTGTAGCATCCTACCCTAGCCGGGGTACTTGCAAATGATCACGCCATACACGGAGCTTGGTATTACATGTCTTCATTCCTTTGTATGTAACGTTAACTGAACATTCTGCATCATGATTTCTATCACTCATGCACTTACATCACTGTTCTGCGGAGTCTGTCAGGAACCATACGACGTGTCCCATCATCTCTAACTAACAAGACACTAGATCTCCCACTTTGTTAAATAAAAAGTACCAATAATATATATATACATTACAACTCTTCAATGAGTCGTTTTGGTGTTCGAATTTCTCGCCCATCTCTGGTCATGTGAGGCAGTAGAGATACTGGAGCAGTGTCCATGACAGGCAGTGATGATAGTCATCGGTACAGTTATTAGGATCTCTGGATTCTCAGGTGGACAAGTCTCACTCCTGACATCTGGAGTTTGTGAAGATCGAGGTAGGTGCTTGAAATGCAAGGAATCTCGCGCAATGGACTTTCCACGGTGGTGAGCAGTCACCATGTGTCCTTTAATGGTTGCAACCCTTAGTTGGTTAGCATTAAATGGAGCATCAGACTTGCATTCCTGTTTCTGCTTGATGATGACTTGGTCTCCTCTGTTGAACACAGTGCTTAAAGCACAGCCACGTCTGTCCACAAAGGTTTTCATTTTGCGTTTGTGAGACAAACCATTTGTTCGAAGTTTATCAAGGACAATAGATCTCTCAGTGGTCCATTGTAGCACTTTGGTTGCATTGGCTCTCCCAAACATTAAGGTGGCATGGCTCTCACCCATGGTATAATGGGGAGGTGACCTCTATACATGAAGCGTAGACTGAGGAACTGATTTGAGTTCAAGCTTTTCCAACGCAGCGCGCTGAACGGTCTTCTTAGGGTACTCATAAATCTCTCAAAGAGACCATTTGCCTGTGGCCAGAGAGGTGTGCTTTTCTGATGCTTGATATTTAAATGAGAAAGTGTTTAAATTCCCGACTATTGAACGGCCATTGTCAGACTTCAAAATCGATGGAACACTCTAAGTTGCAAAACTACTTTCTAGTCACTCAATGGATCTGTCATGAGTTGTTGACGACAGATCGTCCATCAGAGGGAAACAGAAAAATTAATCATCAATTGCTAGTAAGTGATGTCCATTGACAAGGGGTCCATAGAAATCAATTGCAATCTTCTTCCATGCATGCTTTGGGTGATCAGACAAGTTTGATGGATGTTGGGTAGTCTTAGATGACAAACAGTTGCACAAACGACATGCCTTTAAACTCTTTTTTAGCTCTTTCATCAAGATGGGGGAACTACACTCGGTCCCATAAAGCTTGTTTCGTAAAAACAACCCCACTAGAGGTCCCACTTACTAGGGACTTACAGAGGTGCTAAAGACCTGGTCGTTTGTGGATCAAATGACCAGTTGTCTTGTTTTGGGAAAGGAACACTTTTACTGGTGACATGTTCAGCAGGAACCCAGTGCACTTAAGTCAAAGTTGCATCAACTGCCAGGCAAAACGTGGGAGTACTACTGCAACAAAAACCAAGTTTCCTACACAACCCTCTCCCAGTCAACAGGCTAGGAGACTCAGCATCAACCTGGGAGAGTTTTTCTAGTCTGTCAGAAGAGGAAGAGTAAAGAAACAGGCTGGATTGTTGCAGGGCCTACTCTGCATTACACCACCCTGTCCAGGTCACTTCTTTTCGGGAGCTGACCTACCTCAACAGTGTTAGGACCCCAGTTAAAATGCACTTTGTCTGCTTCTTTAGTTTCCTCACCTATTCTTTTTACTTTCAGATGAGAGGTGTCTACCTCTGCTAACCCTATCCTAGCCAGGTCAAATCCCAGCTCACCCAAATCGGTTACCCACAACTTAAGTAACTTCACCATGACCAACAGGGTCAGGGTGCCTAGCTTGCTATTTGACATTGGGTCAGACCACCATTGCAATGACGGTGCAGCTATAACGGCTAACACCCAGCAGAAGCCACTGACAGCTGTCAGTGCCCAGAACCACACATCTAGCTCTTCATTGACAGGTGAAAGGGCTTACTTATAGGCTTCTCTGGGTCCAGGGGGACTGTCAGCTGTTTTAGAGCCTGAATCCTGTGGAAAATATCCTCCTTCTACTCTCTCTTCTGTTAGCTGAGGAGCCACCACCTCCTACTTATCTGCCTGACTAGTCAGGACTTCTTGTGGGTCAGATAGTGCTATACCAATGCCACTTGGGGAATCCTCCCCAGCTGAGGCAAGGTCCCCTTGGCTTACTGGAACTTTAGCTAAACTCCTTCCTTTTGGTCAGCCCCTGGCCTTGTGGGGTGTGCATAGAATGTTACGTCTGGAACTTTCTAGCATCCATTTTGTTTTCTTGGCGTGGAGTATACGTGTGTAAGCATTAACTGAACATTCTACATCATGAATTCATTCACCCATGCACTTACATCTCTATTCTACAAAGTTTGTCAGGAACTAAAAGGGTCCCATCATCTCTAACTCACAAGACACTACAAAACCAACTACAGGCAGACACCTATTTGCAGAGAAGCATGTATATATGAAATCGATTTTTTTTTATAAGACTTGGTTTCTGATTAAATATTTGTTGACTATGTTGTTTATGTTTTGTTTTACAAATGTTTTTGGGATATGTGTATGCATGATCTTTTGTTATTGTGACAAAAGTATCCTTCTACTATACATTGTATGCAATACATTTATGTCAGTGTGATTTCATATGTTGCAGCAAAGTTGTTGTGCCGAAATAGTAGTTAGACATAATACCTTGTTTTAACACTTTGACACATACATTGCAAGTAATGTATTTTACTAATCAATGTTTTACATTTGTGTGTGTAATAAAATGTGCCTATACCTAATAGTTGTGAGGGCCTCTTAGACTAATTAGCACAGGTAGTTCCAAAGCACATTTGTCATATGCTTAATTGTTACCACTTGAAACACCAATGTTAGCTGCTGCATGTCCTGAACCCATGTCTGCAGCTAATGGAGTTTTGGATTCATCTCCCTCACCACTCCAGTTTCTCAGTATAAGCTTGTGCCCTCGCCTTGCTCATTGCAAAATGCACAAACAAAACAAATGCAATGCCTCCGCACTTTAGATGTCCTGTACAGAGCGATGACCAGTCAGCAATGGCTCTTCAGTATAGTTAAAAACAACAATAACAACAAATATAATAACTCTCTTGCACTGCCATGATCAAAAAACATGAACTTAAAGTCATACCAGTTTTCAATTCATATAACTGGAGACAAACAAGGCAAAAATCGAAAAGGGGTTACAGTTGCCTCTGGCAACTGAATAAAAATGAAACACTCAAGCAAACAAAGTTACTGTTTGAGAGAAGCTGTGTACCAGGATATATAAGTTACAATAATAATTTCACTTTGCTGAATGCTAACCAAAAATTAAAGTAATAAAAACTTTGGTTATTTTTTCTGAGTTTGTGATACAAAAATAATTGAAATATATTATACTTCAGCATTGTTTTATATGTTGTTAAATGAAGACTGTTCTTCAAAACCTTTTAAGGTAGACTTTTCCAGTCATACTCTTTTACTTAACATTCAGCATCACAGCTTCCAAAAAATCCTCTGCTGAAGCACCATGGCAACAGAAATGGCACCACAAAATATTTCAATATCATATTGTGACACTGTTTCTGTTAATTTGTCAGAGTAGACAGCTTGTCTGCTGTCACACCTTCTTGTGATAGTTGTGCTGCTGACTTTCATTTGGGTTTGAATCTTATAAATTCCTAATGCTGGTAAAGATGAACAGAACAGGCACACAGAAGAGAAATTACTACTGCTGATTAGTCAGTTGGGACCTCCTTTGTTCCGAATATGGCAGTATTTTATTACAAACAACCCAATACTCCCATTTTATATATACCAAAAACTCCCCCTGAAGGAGGAATATTCACCATAAGTTACTTATTTTGAGGATATGGGTTAGGCAATACCCAATCCCACATGCAATTCATAGCAAACAAAGTTATAAATCATATATTGATCAATTAGTCACTTGCAAAGAAATTGTGAAAAATAAAAACATCAAATGTCTGTAATGCGTTACCACATGAATCTAATAATACAAGGAAAATCATTCTAAAAAACTGGCACGTATTACAATAAAAAAAGGTGTAATTGAAAAGACCTGTGTTTTCATTCAAAAGAGGGTGGAACCTTGGAGGCAGATTAGTGAAAGCCTAGAAAGTAACCTTCTATGGCACATTTATGGGGTCTCGGTCTGGTTATGGGCCATTATAAATGTGGTACTTGCACAGCATGCAATTATACTTGTACTATCAAAAGTTATAATCTAAATGACAAAGAATGGAAAATAAATTTTTCAAACTGAGCATCTAAGAATGTTGTGTACTGTATTGCATGCCCATATGTTTTAAAATGCATAGGAAAAATATCACAAGAAGTACAACGGAAAATCTGCCAACATCAATCCAGGAATCGCTGTTACATACAGAATGCACCCTTGGTGGAGCATTAAAACACACTTGCTACTGGTATGCATTTGTTTGTGTTAGACACCGGCACAGGTTAACCCCTTTGCTGCTAGGCCTTCCCCCCCCCTGTGCTAAGCCTTTTATAACCACATAAGGTATCCATGCCAAATTTGCGTCCTTTTCTTCCAACATCATGGGGATTCTAAAAGTACCCAGGGTTTGTGAGTTCCCCTGGAGGGGTCCCAGAAATTTGCCAAAATACAGCTAAATATATATATATACATATTTTTTTAAATGGGAAAAAAGTGCTGCAAATGAAAGCATCTGGGTTTTTCCCTGCAAATGGTATCAAAAAAGGGTTTGTGGGGCTGAAATCACCATTTTCTCAGGTTTTAGGGAATGACTGACTTTTGTCAGAAAACCAACATTTTTCACACAGTTTTGGCATTTTTCTGGGACATAGCCTATTTCTGCTATTATTTGTGCTTTCAGCTTCCTTATAGTTAATGGTAAAAATGGGTATGAAAGCAATAATGGATCCTGGAAAGCTATACATTTCAGAAAAGTAGACAAAATTCTGAATTCAGCAAGGGGTCATTTATGTAGATCCTTCAAGGTTTCTTTATAGAAACTAACAATTAAATGTAGGAAAATTAGTTGAAAAAATCAACCTTTTTTGTCAACGTTTTCACCTGTAACTTCTTCTAATTATGACAACTCTTTGAAAGCAATATACCGTTACATCCGCTGGACTTTTTTGGTTGTGGGGATATATAGGACTTGTAGGTTCACCAAGAACCCGACGAACCCAGAGTCAAAAACTAAGCAGCAATTTGCAAAGGATTTTTATTATGTACCGGGTATATAGCAATTCTTGTGGGAAAATGTATACATGGCAAAATCGGTATGAAAGACACCTATGTATTTCTGAAATGGGAACAAATATAGAGTTCAGAAACAGTAGATATTTGCACATTTGCGAAATTGGTAATACTCATACTAGCTTGAGAATTAGCGATCATTTTTCAAAATGACTTCTTTTTTACACAATGTCTTTCATTTGGAAGGCAGAAATGCATCAAAAGTCAATAGGTAATAACAGTTGCTTTACAAATCTGAATTACCCTAAGTCTCCCGATAAAAATGGTACCTCACTTGTGTGGGTGGGCATAGAGCCCACGACAGGAAATGGCTCCAAACCCAACGTGAGAACACCACATTTTCACAATGAAAAATTACCCTTTTTTTGCAAAGTGCTTAGCTGTAGTTTTTGAACCCTAGCTCTGCCGGTACCTAGGGAAAACTAGCAAAACTATACATTTTTGAAAACTAGACACCCAGGGAAATCCAGGATGGGGTGACTTGACTGCCTCCCACCAGGTTCTGGTACCCAGAATCCCTTGAAAACCTAAACATTTGTCCAAAAAAACACATTTTCCCCACATTTCGGTGGTGGAAAGTTCTGGAATCTGCGTGGATCCACAAATTTCCACCCACCCCGCATTCCCCAAAGTCTTCCGAGAAAAATGGTACCTCACTTGTGTGCGTTGGCCTAGTGCCCGCGACAGGAAACGGTGCAAAAGGCAACGTGGACACACCTCAGTTTCGCAGTGAAAAATGACCCTTTTTGGGCAAAGTGCCTAGCTATAGTTTTTCAACCATAGCTCTGCCGGTACCTAGGGAAGCATAGCAAATCTATACATTTTTTAAAACTAGACACCCAGGGGACTCTAGGATGGGGTGACTTAACTGCCTCCCATCAGGTTCTGTTACCCAGAATCCCTTGCAAACCTAAATAATTGTAAAGAAAAACACATTTTCCCCACATTTCTGTGGTGAAAAGTTCTGTAATCTGCATGGATTCACAAATTTCCACCCACCCCGCATTCCCCAAAGTCTTCCAAGAAAAATGGTGGACAGACCTCAATTTTGCAGTGAAAAATTACCCTTTTTTGGCAAAGTGCCTAGCTGTAGTTTTTGAACCATAGCTCTGCCGGCACCTAGGGAAACCTAGCAAACCTATACATTTTTGAAAAGTAGACACCCAGGGGAATCCCTGATGGGGTGACTTGACTGCCTCCCACCAGGTTCTGTTACCCAGAATCCCTTGCAAACCTAAACAATTGTCAAAAAGACCACTTTTCCCCCACATTTCTGTGGTGGAAAGTTCTGGAATCTGCGTGGATTCACAAATTTCCACCCACCCCGCGCTCCCCAAAGTCTTCCAAGAAAAATGGTACCTCACTTGTGTGGGTCGGCCTAGTGCCTGCGACAGGAAACGGCGCAAATGGCAACGTGGTCCCACCTCAATTTCGCAGTGAAAAATGACCCTTTTTTGGAAAAGTGCCTAACTGTAGTTTTTGAACCCTAGCTCTGCTGACACCTAGGGAAACATAGCAAACCTATACATTTTTTAATACTAGACACCCATGGGATTTCAGGATGGGGTGACTTGACTGCCTCCCACCAGGTTCTGTTACCCAGAATCCCTTGCAAACCTAAAACATTATTTAAAAAAAAACATTTTCCCTACATTTCTGTGGTGGAAAGTTCTGGAATCTGCGTGGATCCACAAATTTCCACACACCCAGCGTTCCCCAAAGTCTTCTGAGAAAAATGGTACCTCACTTGTGTGGGTTGGCCTAGTGCCCTCGACAGGATACAGCGCAAAATGCAACGTGGACACACTTCAGTTTGCAGTGAAAAATGACCATTTTGGGCAAAGTGCCTAGCTATTGTTTTTGAACCATAGCTCTGCCGGTAACAAGGGAAGCCTAGCAAATCTATACATTTTTGAAAACTGGACACCCAGGGGAATCTAGAATGGGGTGACTTGACTGCCTCCCAGCAGGTTCTGTTACCCAGAATCCCTTGCAAACCTAAAAAATTGAAGAAAAAAAAATCATTTTCCACACATTTCTGTGGTGGAAAGTTCTGGGATCTGCGTGGATTCACAAATTTCCACCCACCTTGCGCTCCCCAAAGTTTTCTAAGAAAAATGGTACCTCACTTGTGTGGGTTGGCCTAGTGCCCGCGACAGGAAACGGCGCAAAAGGCAACGTGGACAGACCTCAATTTCGCAGTGAAAAATGGCCCTTTGTTGACAAAGTGCCTAGCTGTAGTTTTTGTACCATAGCTCTGCTGGCACCTAGGGAAACCTAGCAAACCCATACATTTTTGAAAAATAGACACCCAGGGGAAGCCCGGATGGGGTGACTTGACTGCCTCTCACCAGGTGCTGTTACCCAGAATCCCTTGCATACCTAAAAAATTGTCAAAAAGACCGCATTTTCCCCACATTTCTGTGGTGGAAAGTTCTGGAATCTGCGTGGATTCACAAATTTCCACCCACCCCGCGTTCCCCAAAGTCTTCCAAGAAAAATAGTACCTCACTTGTGTGGGTCGGCCTAGTGCCCGCAACAGGAAACGGCGCAAAAGGCAACGTGGACACACCTCAATTTCGCAGTGAAGAAGGATCCTTTTTGGCAAAGTGCCTAGGTGTAATTTTTTAACCATTGCTCTGCCGGCACCTAGCGAAACCTAACAAACCTATACAGTTTTTGAAAACTAGATACCCAGGGGAATCCAGGATGGGGTGACTTGACTGCCTCCCACCAGATTCTGTTACCCAGAATCCCTTGCAAAGCTAAAAAATTGTCCCAAAAAACAAATTTTACCCACATTTCTGTGGTGGAAAGTTCTGGAATCCGCGTGGATCCACAAATTTGAACACACCCCGCATTCCCCAAAGTCTTCCGAGAAAAATGGTACCTTACTTGTGTAGGTCGGCCTAGTGCCCGCAACAGGAAACGGCGCAAAACGCAACGTGGACATTCCTCAATTTCGCAGTGAAAAATGACCCTTTTTTGGCAAAGTGCCTAGCTGTAGTTTTTGAACCATAGCTCTGCTGGCACCTAGGGAAACTTAGCAAACCTATACATTTCTGAAAAATACACACCCAGGGGAATCCAGGATGGGGTGACTTGACTGCCTCCCACCAGGTTCTGTTACCCAGAATCGCTTGCAAACCTAAACAATTATAAAAAAAACCACATTTTGCCCACATTTGTGTGGTGGAAAGTTCTGGAATCCGTGTGGATCCACAAATTTCCACCCACCCCGCGTTCCCCAAAGTCTTCCAAGAAAAATGGTACCTCACTTGTGTGGGTTGGCCTAGTGCCCGCGACAGGAAACGGCTTAAAACGCAACGTGGACACAACTCAATTTCGCAGTGAAAAATGACCCTTTTTTGGCAAAGTGCCTATCTGTAGTTTTTTAACCATAGCTCTGCCAGCACCTAGGGAAACCTAGCAAACCTATAAATTTTTTAAAACTAGACACCGCGGGGAATCCAGGATGGGGTGACTTGACTGCCTCCCACCAGGTTCTGTTACCCAGAATCCCTTGCAAACCTAAAACATTGTCAAAAAAACACATTTCTGTGGTGGAAAGTTCTGTAATCCATGTGGATCCACAAATTTCCACCCACCCCGCATTCTCCAAAGTCTTCTGAGAAAAATGGTACCTCACTTGTGTGGGTCGGCCTAGTGCCGGCGACAGGAAACGGCGCAAAACGCAATGTGGACACACCTCAATTTCTCAGTGAAAAATGACCCTTTTTTGGCAAAGTGCCTAGCTGCAGTTTTTGAACCCTAGCTCTGCTGGTACCTAGGGAAACGTTCCAAACCCAAATTTCTGAAAACTAGACACCCAGGGGATTCCAGGGAGGTATGGCTTGCATGGATCCCCCAACGTTTCCTTACCCAGAATCCCCTGCAAACCTCAATTTTAGCTGAAAAATCTACTTTTTTCAAAATAAATTGTGTGGGAAAGTTGTGGCATCACCGGGCTGACACAAATTTCCTACCACCCAGCGTTTCCCCGGGTCTTCTGATAAAAACGGTACCTCACATGTGTGGGAGGCCCAACCAACCGCGACAGGCAAGGGCACAAAACGTAGTGAGGCGACATCAAAATTGCCTATCATAAAACAACCTGGTTATGCAAGGGGGTCACCTGGGTTTTTGGCCCCGTGCTCGGCGGCCATCTAGGGAAACCTACCAAACCCACACATTTCTGAAAACTAGACACCCGGGGGCTTTCAGGGAGGTATGGCTTGCGTGGATCCCCCAACGTTTCCTTACCCAGAATCCCCTGCAAACCTCAATTTTAGCTGAAAATTAGCTGAAAAAAATAACTTTTTTCACAAGTTTTTGTGTGGGGAAGTTGTGGCATCACTGGGCTGACACAAATTTCCTACCACCCAGCGTTCCCCCGGGTCTCCCAATAAAAACGGTGCCTCACACGTGTGGGAGGCCCAAGTACCCGGCAAGTATCTAGTGGGCTTTTTGCCCCCCCGACGGGGCAGATTGGGGGCTAATGCCCCCATCTGCCCCCCAGGGGGGGCTAAAAGTTCACAAGATGCAGGGAGCTTTTTGGGCAAATTTTAATTAGGGTGGGGGCTGCCCAAAATGGGCATGCCAATGTCCCCACCCTAATTAAAATTAGGGTGATCCCCAAGCAGGGATCCACTGGAGAGGGGTACCATTGGAAAGGGAAGATTCTACCCTTTCCAATAATACCCCTCCCGTCTTTCTACTTTCCACCTGAGCACATAGAAAGTGAAACTGAAATGAGCCTAAAGGCTCATTTCAGTTTCGGCTTCTGTGCAATGAAGACAGCGCGACGTGCGTGCTGATCTTCATTGCACAGAAACCAGGGAGGGGGCCTCGGGAGCTGGGGAAGCTCTTCCCCAGCTCCCAAGGTCAAAGGGATAAAATAGAAATCCCTCTGCTTTCTGCAACAGAGGGATGCCGTGCCTCTGGCCTCATCACGGAATGGTTCCGTCATGAGCACAGGGGCACCGATGCTCATGACGGAACCATTCCGTCATGAGCATCGAAGGGGTTAATCATGAAATCACTTTGTGGATCAATTGCTCACACACAAAAAAAACCAGATGGATTTGGTGATTTGATTCTGCTTGAATAGGCCTGAACCAACAGGTAGAATTGCAGATCTTGGCTGTCTTATGATATTTTCTGCCTCATCACAGTAATGTTCTTTCTTCCAGCTGGAGCTGTTCATACCCACGACTCCTGACACTGTTTTCCTTATAGGCCCCCCTTATTTATTTATAACACATGGCTGCGCTATGACTATTACCCAAAGGATTTAGTCAAGGTTTCTCCTTGCTAAGCCTTTTTGAGTTGTTACATTGACTTTGACACGGTTCTTCCATCTGACCTTATGCAAAGCTTTCCTTCATTTGTGATTTGGGTAAGAAGCCCTGATTTTTCTGTTCTACTCTCCTATTAGTCATGTGTTTTTCTGGTGATAGTGCCAACATGTAAGCAATAAGTGCCTTTGTACTCTGCGCAACATTCAAGGGTCTCTGCATGATTCTTTTACCTAGGCTGCCATTTTTGTTAATTTTTTTGAACAATATTTTTGGTAATTTTGACAGTATTTGATCACTTGTTTTGTGATAGCCCCACATCTCCTGGTTTAATTTAATACACATTGGACTGTGATATGAGTACAATACTATTGCACTTTACCAATGTGGTGGCTCAGTTTAACATGTCGACACACATTTTGTCGTTGTCATGGTGGACACATAGAGCACTGATATGTTTGGTGCCGATTTCGCTCACTCCAATGTTATTCTATTTTTCTATGTTTCTTTCCTCCTGTCTGAGTATTACATTATGTGCATGTCAAGAATGGATATTCTTGACATGCACATGTAAGCTGTTTGCTTTCCTTGATGCCTTACGAATTCCAGAGCTGTTGCAATAAGTTGGCTCTAACTTCGTTCTTTTGCCTTCACAAATATTGAATTTATTTAAGAAGATTGCGATTATTAAACATTTTGTGACTATGAATAATTCATTTCCCCATTGTTTAACTTCAGTCACTCACTGAGGTTCATAGGCTCAGATTCTCTGGACACCTAGGCTTCTGTTATATTGCAGCATTCTTGGTCCTTCCTTTGGCTGCATTACAATTTACTATATGTAAGATGATTTATCATATAATGTCTTGCAGGTTCTTTATTACCACTGATTCCTAGAGTTGCTGGCTGCAGTCAGTAGGTTTATTTATTTATTTATTTGCAGGTTTTTATAGCGCTAGAATCGACTCCGACTGGAGTATCTCTGCGCTTCTGGCGGGTTAGTCCTTTATCAAGAGTAGAACAAGCGGAAGTCACTAGATCGCATTTATGAGCAACAAGGTTTTAAGTTGTTTCCTAAACATCAAGTGTTCGGAACAGGAACGAATAGCTACAGGGAGACAATTCCACAATTTAGGTCCCAACACTGATAGTGCCTTACTTCCGTGCCTGGCCTTCTTGGCACGCGGTACTACCAGTAAATGCCCATTGCTGGATCTGAGCATTCTGGATGGAATGTATGGAATAAATTTCTTTTCCAGATATAGTGGACCTTGTCTATTTAGGCTCTTATGTATTAAGCAGCAAGTTTTAAATTTTATCCTTTGGCGGATTGAGAGGCAGTGGAGTTCTTCTAAAAGTGGCTTTGATGCTGTTCTTAGAGGGGCATTAAGAACAAGGCGAGCCGCAGTATTTTGTATTACCTGAAGTCTATTCAATACTCCCTCATTTGCAGAGAGCAACAGACCGTTGCAGTAGTCGATCCGACTCATAACAAGGGCCTGCACCAGCGTCTTCCTGAAGTGGTCCGGCAGTAATGGAAAGACTTTACGTAGCAGGCTAATAGTATGGAAACATACGCCTGCGACATAGTTCGTATGTTGTTTTAGTGACAGATCCTTGTCAAGGCGAATCCCCAAGTTTTTAACGATCTGTTTGGGCTCAGGTGCTACGCCTAGACCAGGTGGCCACCAGTCTGGAGTCCAGAGTATTTTGGCTTCACCGAACAACATGACCTCCGTTTTACTAACGTTACACTGTAAGTAATTAGTGGACATCCAACATGCTACAGCTTCCATGCCTGCAGAGAAAGAGCTCCTCAATTCCGAGGTGAGAGTCTTAAAAGGGAAGAGGAGCTGCGTGTCATCAGCATATGACACGGGGATGAAGCCAAATTTACGCATCACTCTTGCCAGGGGAGCCACATAGATGTTGAAAAGCGTTGGGCTTAGACAAGAGCCCTGTGGTACCCCTTTCAAGACTTTTACCTCTGCTGAGCGATACGAACCCATGGTGACAGTCTGGGGGCGATCAGAAAGGAAGCTTCTCAGCCATGCCAGGGCTTTGTTCTTAACCCCCACGTTCGACAACCGGTCAATAAGAATGTTATGAGACACGGTGTCGAACGCTGCTGATAGATCTAATAAGACTAGGATCACAGAATAGCCTTTATCTTGGAGCATGTGCAGGTCGTCCATAACAGACACTAGTGTAGACTTTGTGCTGTGTTTTGGCCTGAAACCAGATTGAGGATGGTCAAGGCAGCCCACAGTTTCAATAAAGCTGGAAAGGAGTCTATTAACATACTTTTCTGTAAGTTTTCCCAGAAAAGGTAACAGTGAAATTGGTCTTAGGTTGGATAATTCGGTCCAAGCAGTGGTGGTATTTTTCCTGATAGGCCTGACTAGTGCACGTTTCCATTCTCTGGGGACAGATCCTGTACTCAGGGACAGATTAACGAGTTTTATGATCGTAGGACATAGTGTGTCAAATAGAGTGGGCATTAATCTGGCTGGAATAATATCGTCTGGACTACCACTTTTAATCTGTTTAGCCAATACAGATAGATCCTCATAAGTAATGGGGGGAAAGGTGTCCAAAGTATTTATGCCATGATTGAATTCTGTGTTTTGAAAGGCAGAAACTGTGTCAGTAGCCATGGCATTATTAGATTCCACAATTTTCTCATAAATAGTATCAATTTTATTGGAGAAAAAAGATGATATACCATTACAGAGCTGTTGAGACGCAAATTCGGTGCTTTCACATGCTACTGGTTTAACAAACGAGCTGAGCACCTGGTAAAGGACCCTGGGAGAATTACCTGCTGCCGTAATTTGAGATGTTATATGAATTTTTCTCGCACTCCGGATTGCTTTATGATAGATGGATAGTGAGTCCCAATAGTGCTTTCAATCACTCTCCAAATGGGAGGTCCTCCATATTTTCTCCAGCTTCCTGGCTGCTTGTTTTAATGTTTTAAGGTCTTTAGAGAACCAGATTTCCTGTTTATTAGCAGGCCGAGATTTGAAACTCTTTATGGGGGCTATCTTATCTATGGCTACTCTAGTAGCTGTTTCCAGCTTTTTTAGGGCACTTTCAACATTTTCGAACATAGTAACAGAGGGCTCTATAAAATTACTGGTAAAGACTTCTTTATTAACTTTATGCCACTGCCGTCGAAGACAAGGAAGAGAAATTGGTCTGTGCAAAGTGTTATTAGGGTGGGAAGAATAAAATTCAATAATATAATGGTCAGTCCAACTTACTTGAGTAGGAGGAGAACATGTGACTGCAGGAAAATTGGATAGAATCAGGTCTAATGTGTGTCCTGCCCGGTGCGTTGGCCCAGAGTTCCTTTGGGTTAGCCCAAGTAGAGATAGATCATTTAGCACAGACTGTGCCTCTTTGCAGTCTTTCAGATCATTGTGTATGTTAAAATCCCCTACCATTAAAAAGTCCCTGTCAATGCTAATAATTAGGGGCAAGAACCTCAATTAACGTATTAGAGAAATTAGTACATGGTCCTGGGGGGCGATATACTAAAGCACCCATCTGTATGTTTTTAGGGGAATAATAAAATTTAAAAACCAATAATTCAATAACTGGCGAGCTCAATTCAGCCAAGATGGTACAATGAATATCTTGTTTATGGACAATAGCTATCCCTCCTCCTGCTTTACTAGGGCGATCCAGCCTAATTATTTTGTAGCCTGAGGGAATTGCTAACGTGATCGCTGGATTAGAATGGGGTTTGAGCCAGGTTTCTGTGAGGAAACAAAAATCTGGCTCACTAGTAGAGATTAAATCCCATACTTCCGACGTGTGTTTGGGAAGAGACCTAATATTACAAAGTAGGTTTTTACTTCCGACAACGGTTTTACTTCCATTCGTATTGGCGCTAGCAGAGTAGGTGCTCTTTTTAGGACAAGTCTCATGAATAAATATGCCAAACTGAGCTCGACAAAAGCGGCAAGAAAATGGGCTGTCTAACTGGAGACACCTTCCCATCATACACTCTTGTAACTGATGTTGTTTTCCGCCTATCTCATGAAGTACCTGTGCTGAATAGGTCATCCTTGGAGTAGGCGAAGATGGGAGGTCAATATTGTTTGGCCCCATAGCCCCTAGCCCCGTCCAGTCGCGGACGGGCGCAGACGGGCAGGTCTTTGGCTTGTCTTCGGCGCCGTCAATGGCGCCCCTCTGCGCGCAACCGCTGCGCGCTATGACCTCCGAGGGGCTAAATAGCCCTGTGTGGAGTGTTGTTAGAGCGCTAACCGCTCGACTGTTCCGGGGTTACTGGGCGTGTCTTGCTCTTGTCTGCCCGCCCTCCGCTCAACGGTATTGGCTACCGAGTCGGACCAGGGCGGGCAGGCTGAAACACCGAGCTAAGACAGAATCCAAGCCCCAGAGCCCCTTACAGTACAGAAATGATCAATAGGCTGTCAACTTAGATAAAATACAACCCAAGATGAGAGTGGTTGTAATTATGCGTGCAAGTTAAAAATAACGCCGCAAGTGACTTTAAAAACGTATTAAACAATGCCAGTAACACGCTGCATATGCTGACTGCTCAAGTGCTCCGCTCTGACAAGGGTTTGCCTGACGCCAAGCGGAGTCGGGAGACACTGCCACTGTCCTCCCTTACCTCCCTCCCTTAGGTTTGCATGAGTAATGATCCACTTGGTGTTCTCAAGGATGATGTGGCCAATTCTTCCCTTAAATATAGTGATTTCACTTCACACATGTTACAGTGCAGTGATTAATTTTCCTCACACATCTACACTGGATTTAATGGCAAATATTTGGTTTTCCTGATAGTTGATTCCCAACATGGTTTCATAGATGGCGTACTTATTTTTGCTTATATTATATTTCAATATATTGTTTACATTTTTGGCTTTGTTTCATATGTTTGTTTTTATACAATATACTACATAATGGGGTCTTTTTTTTTTTTAAACCCAATCTTTATTAAAGAATTTTCTTCATACAACACAAAAACCCACATAATGGGGTCTTTAATGCACTTTATAATCGACACCTTGACGAATGGAAAACCAAATCATCAACAAATGGATATCAGGAAAATCCTGTATAAAGAAAATATAAAAAAGAACAATTCAGTGGTCGCCTGGTCTGCCACAAATCACTTCACTCAACTTCTGAAATCTTGATGATCTGTTTAGGCAGCAGGAGAGTGCTGTTCTCTGGACCCTAATATACATGTGTACTTTGGTTCAATAAATGCGGCGTTACACCTCTGCAAAATGAGTGAATCATTCATGTATATATGTTTTAATACATTGTGTGCTTTGATTGACCTGCAAGTGAGATTGGAGTTGGCAGTTTGCCAAACCATATTCTCAAAGTAAGTAATTACATGTGAATCTCCCTCCTTCAGGGGGTGGTTTGTGTTTATATATTAATTCAAGTATGTTGCACATCTGATGCATGTGTAGGGGTGACTAGTTGATGATGTGGTGATGCCTTTAAATGTGAAATGCTTCATTGTTTGTATAATCTCCTAGTATTTCACTGTGTCATCATTCCCAACAAAATATGTCTACAGTTAACTGCAGATCACAGTAAATACCATATTAAGAATGAGGAAGTGGTTGAAACTTTTCTACTGTATTATGGGCTGGAGGAGAAGCAGAGGGCTGAACTCTTTGTCTCGGGTGAGATCACATCATAGACATAGCTCAGTTCTCAAAGGCAGGTTCTTTCACTGCAATGATAGTACAACGTGGATGCAAATAGTATTGGCAGTCCTTGTCTCTTTATTATGAGCACTCTGGCAGACATATATATTATTGTGGATAATGAATTGAAGAATGGTGTTTTGACTTTAGTGAGCATTGTGCTAATTGTCTATAAGTATAGTAAAGTGACATGCTCCTTAACCCCTTCCATGGGGGCACACCCTCCCAAGTGCACTTGTCGGCTATTGGCCAACACTGTGAAAGGATCTAAAAAAGGTCAGGGGACATGTAAAATTGCTTCAGCATCAGCCCTCGCCTCCTCTACCACCTATCTGTAACGTGGTATGCTGATGTTACATTTTCCCCACCGGAGCCAGAGGAAGGAGCAGGTAAGCACTCTTTCCACTCCAGTGGGGAAAAAAGAATCCCCACAAGAATGCCTCATTGGAAAGGAGAGAGTATCCCCTTTCCAAAGAGGCCTTCCTTAAACTGTTTCCTGGCAGTGGATCGCGAGCGCGCCGCTATCCAGGGCCAGGAAACCCACCGGAGCACCAGGGATAATGATTAAGAGGGTCAGCCCTTTTTGTGCATAGGTTGACCTTCCTAGGGAGTATCATAACTAAAAATAGAAAGTGGTTTTCCCTCTTGGGGTGTAATTGCACCCCCTGGAATTTTTGTTTGTTTTTTTGTTTTTAAAGTTAATTAAATTTTATATATGTATATTTTTCTTTTTAAATGTTAAATTGTCAGGGGGTCAGCCCTCCTGATATACGAGCTTACCCCCCGTTGGGCTCACATTTGGTTTTGAATATGTGTGTTTTCCCTGGGAATCAATTGCGACCCCCCAAAAGAAAACACACATTTCCCCACAAAAATATAAAAGGTGATATAGTAGGGGGTTGACCCTGACAACATTGGTTGATCATCTTTAGGGTCCTTTTTTCCTAAATGTGTGTTTTTTACTAAAGGAGCGATTGGGCCCCCCATGGGAAAACACAAATTTATATATTTTAAAAAACGCCTCATTAGACATTGCAACAATTTATCGGCATGCAGTCGAAGGCACTGCACAAAGTTGACTGGTCATCATTTAGTTGGTTATTTATTTATTTTGTTGTTATACTGGCAATAACATTAGGTGAAATATTTGCGTAGGCAGTATTGACATGTTTTCAAATCACAAAATAATGAAGTAATACTATGAAAAAATGTGTCCCATAATACTGGATAATTTGCCTTTTCATGCCGCATAATGTAGTAAATGCTGTTTCATAATTAGGTGCTCTCCCACTGCATAATTCCAGTGCCCATGGTCGTAGCACTGTGTGTTCTCACAAAAAGCACACCTGCACACAAAGTTGCAGGGGCTATTGTGTGAATGTTTACTTCTTAAGATCAAAGGTAGATCTGTAGCATGGAGGAATTACTTTTATACTGGCAAATGCCAAGCAGCTCCCCCAACACAAATCTTTTGCAAAAGCCATGATTTTGGATATGTGGTAAAGTGAAGTAATAACTCGTCTTTTTTTGTAGTTTTTTAGTATCTTTGGAGAACCTGCAGATTCAGGAAAGAAGATAAAATAAGATAACTAAGGGGTTGATTACGATGGCGGGCGGATCGCCACCGTGGGCCGGCGGTGGCGATGCCTCCACCATAGCAACCTGATTTACCCACTGCCAGATTACAATGGCGATGGGTAACGCGGCAGACGGAAAGTCCGTCTGCTGCTTTTCCGCCGGTCAGCAATCGTTCCGATTGCCGGCCAGGCAGACTTGGGTCACTGATATGGTGGCGGTGCCTAGCCAGCACCACCATCCATATTGGATGTGTGCGGTGTGAGGGCTTTCCATGCGAAGGCTGGTGGGGATTTGCATTAGGGGCCTGTTGCGGGCCCCCAGAGGTGTGGGGGGTGCACTTTGCCCCTCTCCATTTCCATGTACAAGGTGGCAGGCACCACACAGTGCCTGCCACATTGTGCATGGAAATGCACAACATGGCAATTTGGCTTACAGCAGCACCCTCCGCAATGTTAAACTGCGGAATGCGACCGCCAGGGTGACGGTCGTATCCTAATTCGTGGTGCAGGACAACCGCATGTCTGGCGGCCGGTCTCAACACCGCGGAGATGGTGGGCGGACTTAAGTCCGCCCGCCTTCCTAATCACCCCCTTTGTGTTTATTTACTGTTGCACACATCTCACAGGCACACACCCACCGATTTAGAACAATACTTCTGCCTTCTATGTAGGATATTGTTTTAGAAGGACAGTTTTAGCCGGTAGCAGAAATGAAGTCTCGGTGGATGACTGTTGCCCATGCCCTAACCCAGATTATGGAGGACAGTTCTGAGGCAGGACCAGAGGATGCAACAGCAAATACAGAGACAGCGTCTGAGGGAGAGCAAAATGGAGCAGAATCTGGAAGCGATTTTTCAATCAGAGTTCCAGCCGATGACTCATCCTTCAGCGCTTCTTCGGGCACATGATAAGGGTAGTTAAGCTGTCACTTCACAAGCACAGTCTGTGCAGTGGGGCAACTGTAGCAGGTTACACTAACCCAGAGAGCAAGTAAGAGTAGCGGCAAGCAAAGACGGGGTGCTCTCTTGGCAGCCCCCCAATTTGGTTCAGCCCCAAATTCCGCCTTTCTCTGATGATGCTGGAATGAAAGTCGATACAGGCAATTTTTTGCCACTTGACTACATCCGTCTCTTTCTGGATGTTGACTTCCTTGAGCAAATTGAGCAACAAACAAATTTGCAAGCCAAACCATTTCTGTGGGAGAATGGAGGCACTCTAGGGCCTCATTTTGGGGGCACATCAGTGGACTCCTAATTTACTTGATGAGTTGAAGATATTTTTGGGACTTACGCTCAAAATGGGGTTAGGGCAGAAACAAACCTTACAGTCCTACTCATCTACTTGCACGGTTTTGGTAACCTCGATCTTCGTAGCGTACATAAGTAGAGATAATGTTTTGCTTTTGCATCATGTCCTACATCTCAATGACAATTTTGATGCATTGCCCTGGGACCATCCAGACCATGACAAATTGTTTCCAGAGATTTTTACTTTGGAAGAACATAGCCATCAATGAGTCCTTGATCCTTTGCAAAGGGCGGCTGCGATTCAGACAGTACTTTGAGAGCAAAAGAGCTTGCTACGGCATCAAGTTGTACATGCCTTGATGAGAGCACTTCCCCTGTCACGGTTTGGGGTCAGATGGCTGAAGTTCAGTATACTTGATTACAAAAAGTACTTGGGCGGAGTGGATAGGAATGACAGGTACTTCAGCCGTATAAAATGTGCATGTGGTATAACAACTGTTTACCAACTTGTTCCAGATAACAACATACAATGAGTATGTTGTTTAGCGTCAGACCACCTCATGAAGACCCTAATCTTTCTTTGACTTTCAGTTGACGTTCATTGAAAGTCTTATTGCTACAGAAGCAAGTAGCTTCCACTTCAAATGCTCTGGAGGACGTGGCAAGGCTGCAGGATGAACACTTTGCTAATCACATTCCTAAAACAGCTAAAAAGACTCAACTATGTCATCATTGTAGAGTCTGGTCTTAGCAAGAAAAGAGGCAGGAGAGCATGGATGTCATTTGGGAGTAGTCAGGGGTCACAGCTGTGACCTCTAACTTGCTCCCTGTTACTCTTAGCACTTCCTTTGTGATCCCTGGCCTCAAAGGAAGCACAGGGTTTGCCTCCACTGAGACCAGGGGTCACAAAGGAAGTACCAGGAGAAGCAGGAAGCAAGATGGAAGTCACAGTTGCAACCCCTGACTACTCCCAAATTATATCCATGCAGGAGAGTCATGTTCACTGTCCCCAGGGTCCATCTCAACCAGCCCTGTATTTTCCTGCTTGCCTTATATTGTATGCTACAAAAGTGAGGCATTGGGAAATTGACAGAGGTGGAGCTGCTGTTAGTTAAATCTTTCAATGGCTGTGTATGGATACCTGCCATCCATGGGCAGCTACTTCACTAGGCAATCAGCCGTAGAATTTTTGTTCCTGTACTTGAGGAAATCATGGACTTGCTTATGGCCTGCACGACACCTTTATCCCCCATCAGAACTTGGTTGGTGTTCTGTTCGCTGATTGGTAAGTGCATTATAGTCCCCACACTGCACATAATGGTGGATGGAACATAAGCCACGTTGTCACTGAGTACCCTGTGTGGCAAAATTGTAAAGTCTTGACTAGATTTTAAAGTGATTTTAGGGAACCTATATATACAACACAAGGACAACTCTGATTGCCCATGAGTAAGTGTAATAAGTAAAAAAAATGTCCCATGGGACTTATTCACCAACGCGTTTACTTGCTTTGAAAGTGTGTAAACTTAATTAGTGACTTGTATCATTATGCATGTTATTATTATGATATAGGACACAATTTCGTGCATGATGATGATGTTCACATTTTTAGTATCAGGGCAATATACATTTCAGTATGTATCAAAATTAGTGCAGACGTCTTGGTGCTCAGAGAGTAAACCAATATGTATACAACAGAATAGTACAAGACACTGAACAGATACCAAGGTTGCATATGATTTTATATATATATCTGTTTGATATAAAATCTTATGCAATCTAGGGATCTGTTCAGTGTCTTGTTCTATGGTGTTGTATACAAACGTGTTCTCTATCTGAGCACTGTGTTATCTGCACTAATTTGGATATTCAATTAAATGTATATTGTCCTTATAGTAAAGATGTGACAACAATAATCATACAAGATAATGTATCCTGTACCCTTTTTCAATAACTTTGGTTATGATACAAGTTACTAATTGAGTTTTCACACTTTCAAAGCAAAAGTAAAAGTGTCAGTGAATGTGTTCCACACAACATTTGTTTGGCTTATTACTTAAGGAATCTTAGGCAGTATTCCCCAGAATATTTGCCTTTGTTTTATATATGCTCACTCAGTTCAAGGAATGAGGCCTCAAAGGCATACTTAGATAACCCAAACTTGCATCCACAAACTGGAAGATGTTGGATTTAGCAGTGAGTGCGCTAAAGGCACATGAAAGACACATTTTCTTGAGTTGTAAGTGGCTTGCTATGGAAGGTGTTAGTATAGTTTAACTTGGCAAGTGTACAGGATTAATCAGGACTCTGATGAGAACAGAGACATGAACGGGCAAGAAAAGATTAGGCTAGTTGTGTTTTCACAGGGACATTGCTTGGGTAGAAGGCAGACAATAAAGGTAGTACAGATACACATGCCATCACTTTATCTCCACTTATGGATTCAAACCCATTGGCATCATACTTGCCCCAATACTGAATTCCCCCCTCACTCCACTAAGCAGATGACTCCAAACCATACAGGATGCAGCAGGCAGCCTCCTCTGTCAACATCCCATCATGCACACGTCCAGCAGCTGAAACAGCTTCACTGACAACCAGCCCACAGTTCGTTTCATACTTCTGAAACACCTAATCAAAGTCTCACACAGCACTGGTCCAGCATACCTCAATACTGCCTCAGATTTCATAAACCTTGCAGACTCCTTTGCTCAGCATAGGCAGCACCAGAACAAGAAAAATAGATGTCTCCTAATTGGCTCCAAAAGGGCAGAAAGATCTGCCTCTACAAATAGGCGCTGTCTCTTAAATTAGTGCATTCTATATGAAGCTAAAAACGTGGTTCTTAGACTAGGTTACTTCATGGATCAGACCTGACTGCTCTTGCATTGGCAACAGGAAACCCTCTTGGGTGATAGTGCATTTTACAAAAAAATCATAGTAGAGAAATCTGCCCCCAATGCTACACGTAAGGGTAAACTGTCCTGCGTGCCATGTTCATTCTCCATCAGAACTCAGTATATGTTCAGTTTGCTGTATGACATGTGCATTACAGTCACAGCACTTGCTCGTAACAATGGACTTGATGTATGCTACATTCTCACTTACTACCCTGTGTGTCAAAAACTACAGTTCTGCAAAGATTATTGTGGTCGTTTTAAGGAACTTATGCAGCATCTCTCAGCATGTTTGCCTTAGTTTCAAAGGTAGATGTGGCCACTGATTTCAAGAAATAAGTCTTGGAAGCATACTCGGACCCCCCAACTTGCATCCAAAAACTGGAAGGAGTTGGATTTACCACAGTGAATGCGCTAAACAGGCACGTAAGACAGGTCTTTCTGAGCCTCATGTGGCTGTCATGGGAGCTATTAGTCAAGGGTCACTAAGTATGTGTTTGATAATATTCAGAATGGAGAATTTTACTTGACTGGTGGCAAAAATGTAGTCAAACTGCTTTTTTCATCTGTGAAGGTTGTAAATGCATCAACTGTCAATTTGTGTGGTCATAAATGGGAATTCCGCCCAGTGGTGT
This sequence comes from Triturus cristatus, assembly GCF_964204655.1. Taxonomy (NCBI): domain Eukaryota; kingdom Metazoa; phylum Chordata; class Amphibia; order Caudata; family Salamandridae; genus Triturus; species Triturus cristatus. The sequence continues at coordinate 244,682,709 of NC_140582.1, forward strand.
ATGAATGTGATGAGTCTTCGCATGGGGGGGTACTTTGATGTGTATGCACTGATCCGTTGGATTGGGCCAGTGGCCGGTGTTATGAAAGTCTTGTGTGTGATGCGTGAATGAGTGTGAATGGAAAATAAAGCGGTTGGTGCCTTGACACGGCTTTATGGTTCACCTTCATTTGTCTCAGTTTCAATATTCAGATACAGTATTTTTACTTCAAAAGTACCATATCTGGAGGTGGTAAAACCAACAGGGTTAGGTGGTGGAATAACTTTTAAAAATGAGTACCAGATTTATAACTGTGCCAAGAAGGATACTCCATTGCAATGGCAACAGAGCATTTTTATCATGGTCTTGCCACCCGATATTTATGTTGATGGAGAATTGGTGTAACCGTTGGCAAGACTAATTCATCTGTTGCATGTTTGTACCCCTCCCATGTCCTGATTGACTAAGGGCCATCTGCAGCTGGATTCTGTGTCCACCAACCAAATTTGGATGTGCAGACATACAGGTCAGTTTTCACTGCTTGTCACCACCTGGAAAGGCTTGGTGGTAAGGGGCAATAATAGTTGTCTAATGCACCCCTTGCCACAGGCGATAACTCCAATGGTGAGGAGGGATTTTTTTTCAGAAAGACAATCTTGCTTCAAGATTTTGTTTTTGAAAAAAATAAAAAATTGACGAAAGGCTCTCTCCTGTTGTTGGAGTAGTGTGTCAAGAACCGCCATGTCAGAGGCTCTTGTCAATATTTTTGAATTGCCCTCCAGATTGGCTATCATTTCTAAATTTGGTAAGTAATTCACATTTTCATCACATTTCTGTGATTGAAAGACCTGGCATCTGCAGAAAGTGACAGGTTTCCTACCACTCTGAGTTCCCACAAGACTCCCGATAAGGTACCCCACTTGGTGTGGGTGGGCCAAGAGAAAATTACACAAAAGGCTCTAAATCGCTATGTTGAGAGAAAAGCAATAAGGGTAGGTGCTGTTTTTGGGGCAGTGCTGTGGTGTTACCCATGCAAACCTATTAACCACAGACAATTTTGAAAACTAGACAATGAGGGAAGTCCAGGGTGATGTGCCTTGCGTGGATCTCATGAGATTTTCTTACCAACAATGCTCCACAAAACTCAAACTCTGCCTGAATTCAAACATTTTCCTTCCATTTCTGTAATGGAAATGTCACTAGTGTGGCTTGGCCTAGTGGCCTCTACAGGAATGGCTCAATCCAAGGTCAAATGGGCCCCATGCCAGGACACTCCAATAAACCTTGGTTTGATCTGTTTTTGCCATGGGCACTACGCGTAGCCACACAAGTGAGGTACCATTTTTATTGGGGGACTTGAGGAAATGCCGGGTGGATGGAAGTTTATGGCTCCTCACAGACTCCACAACTTTTTACTACAGAAATGTGAGGAAAATGTGTTTTTAGTAAAAGTTTGAGGTTTGCAATGGATCCTGGGTAAAAACAAAGGTGAGAACCATGCAAGACATCCCACTGTGGATACCCCTGGGTGTCTAGTTTAAAAAAATATACTGGTTTGCAAAATCTACAGCTGCTCACAGTAGAAAAAAGCATCAGTTTTCAGTGTAAAACTGTGTTGCATTTTGGGCCATTTCCTGTCACTGGCACTAGGCCTACCCACACAAGTGAGGAACCATTATTATCAGTAGACTTGGAGAAATGCTGGTTGAGAGGAAGTTTGTGACTCCCTGCAGATTTCAGAACTTTGCACCACAGAAATGTGAGAAACGTGTGTTTTTTAGTCAATGTTTGAGGTTTGCAAGGAATTCTGAGTAAAAAACAAAATTGTGCGAGCCACACATGTAACCCCACCCTGGATACCCCTAGGTGTCTAGTTTAAAAAAAATTAAAAGTTTGCTATGATTCTATAGGTGCAGGCTGAGCTAGGGTCCAAAATCTATAGCTACCCACATTGGATAAAAGGGTCCGTTTTCAGTGGAAATATGTGATGCATCAATGTTGATTTTTAGGCCATTTCCTGTCACAGGCACTAGGCCAATCCACACAAGTGAGGTACCGTTTTTATTGGGAGGATTTGGGAATGCCAGTTGGATATAAGTTTGTGCCTCCCGGCAGATTCCAGAACTTTCCATTACAGAAATATGAGGAAAAAGTGTTTTTTAATCAAAGTTTGAGGTTTGCAAGGGATTCTGGGTAAAAGAACCTGGTGAGAGCCACACAAGTCATCTCACCCTAGATTACCCTTGGTATCTAGTTTTCACATTTGTACAGGTTTTCTTAGTAGGTGTAGGTAGGTGCCTGCTACTAGTTATAAGGTCACAAACACAATGAACGCAGGTGACATTGGCAAAGCGAAAGCTTAGCCGGTAACTGATCCACAGCACTGCCAATGGCAGTGCCGCCAGTAAATGCAGCATACGTGCACGTTACAGTTCACCGTGACAGGGGTTATGCATGTGTCCGGGACGTTCTGCCATTGCGTTAGTGGCTCTGGTTGAAGCACTGTTTTGACCTGTGACAAGTTCTGTAGATGAAATGCTACAGCACGGATCAATGAGTTGTTTTAGTGTGCAAAGGTTGTTCGCATGGGATGGTGTGGGAGTAAGTGTGAAGGCCATTCCATGCAAGATAACTCCAAGCAAGGACTTCTGTGTGTGGGATGTGCATACGTTGATCTTTCGTCGGGCTTTGCGTAGTGTGGGAGTCGGCATCAGCTGCTATAGTATCTGTCAGGGTGTGCCAGGCACATGCAATTCCGAGGTCGGAGGTGCAGATGTGCTCCCACCTGATTGTTCAGACAAAGGAGCTTTCATCCCTAATGTTAGTTTGTCATCTGCTTGCATTCAGGAAATGTGATGTGGCTTGTTGGGGGTGGGGTGGGATGTGTGTGACTTTGGGATTCATGTTTGACATGTCTTGCATGTGGCAATTGAGCAGCATCACTGTGTGTTACATTGCCTCACAGCTGCTCCACCCTCCCCCTAACCTATTTACTTGTGTGCGCTGCACAGTTGCATCACTCGCACTCCTACAGCACACCATTGTCATGCCTGTCTGCGCATGTCCACAAGCCTGACAACGACACTGTGATGTTGGCCGTTGAAGGTGGGTGGCCACGTGAGTGTAGGCCTATGGTAAGGATAGGGCAGACACAGATGTAGAGTTCATGCATGGCTGAAGTCGCGCTGCGATTAGGGTTAGGCATTTTGCTCATGCTGCGGCAATACAGATACACACAACACTTGGCATGTATGAGCTAAGACCCCTAGCGGTCTTGCACTCCTTCATTTCTCTGTGCGTGCGAGCCCGCCCTCTAGGGTGCATGCTACATTGCACCATTGTCGATTGCAGGCCGGGTGGCACTGACACTACAACAGAGACACACGCATTAGTTACTTCCTTGTCCAGGCCAGAACTGACCCACGCCCAGAGCCCCAGGCAAATTCTTCACACCACTATGCTGGACTGGCGTACGCCGGCCCAGCCCACTCAGCTTACGCTTACAGGAGGGAATCGACAAAGCTACATGTCCACGGTCTTACCCACTGCCTGAGGTAACATGGTTGAGTCCACTGTCCAAAACACTACAAACACCTGCAGTATATGTCCACATGGGCATGCCTGTGCTCTGCATACGGAAGTCTGTCCAGCACATCACTGCCACACTTGGCATTGTGTACATTCTTACTCATGGGTGACTTGCCTCCTTCATACATACTTGGTTCCCACCGCCTGCAATTGTGTGGCTGAAGGGCCGTGCCGTTTTCGGAAGGTCAACTGTCTTGTTCTGCGCTGCCTTGGTGATAGTCCGGGGGGGATCGGGGGGAGGGGCCTGGGGGTGGTGGCATGGGTGTTGTGGCCCTTTGGGTCTCTAAGCTGCATGATCAGTAGCTCCATGACATGTGTTGGTCTTCAGATGTTGCTCTGGGCTGGGCTCCCTTTCATACTGCAGGTTGTCGTCCTGCTTAACACCAGTGAAAAGCAGGTGTTAAATCCCTGCTGCTAACGTGCCTTATCTCCTGTTTTTGGATCGCATCGCAGATCTGGCTGGACATTGAAAATATCGCAAAGTGGTGTTTTCATGTGTTTTTGCACGGGAACGCCTACTCTGCATATCATTAGCGTTAGTTGTCGCTCTCATCCGTGGCGATGTTTTTTGCTGCAGCTATCGCTGGAAAACTGGGGATATCAGCAGTTTGCACCAGCTTGGGAATTTGGCAATAAATCTATTGCCGCTTTTGTGGCGCTAAAGTGCTGATACATCGGTGATGAGTCCTTGAGAATATGCCCCTATGTTTTTAGTCAAAGTTTGAGGTTTGCAAGAGGTCTCAGATAAAACACACTGGTGAGAGCCATGCAAGTCACCCCACCTTATGCATTCCTTGGTGTCTACTTTTCAAAATTGTACAGGTTTGCTAAGTTTTCCTAGGCTTCAGCTAAACTAGGGTCCAAACTCTACAGCTATCCACATTAGAAAAAAGGGTCAATTTTCAGAAGAAAGAAATGCTGTGTCAATGATGCGTTTTAGGTAGTTTTCTTTCATGGGTACTAGGCCTAGACACACAAGTGAGATACCATTTTATTTGGAGACTTGGGGGAATGCCGGTGGATGTACGTTTGTGGCTCCCCATAGACTCCAGTACTTTGCATCACAGACATGTGAGGAAAATTTGCTTTTTAGGTCAAAGTTTGAGGTTTGCAAGGGATTCTGGGTACAAAAACCTGGTGAGAGTCATGCATATAAATCCATCCTGGATACCCATAGGTATCCTGTTGGAAAAAATATACAGGTTTGCTAGGTTTCCATAGGTGCCAGCTGAGCTAGGGTCCAAAACCTACAGCTACTGACATTGGGAAAAAATTGTTGGTTTTCAGTGGAAAAATGTAATACGTCCATGGTGCATTTTGGGTGGTTTCCTGTCAATGGAACGAGGCTTACCCACACAAGTGAGGTACCATTTTTATTGGGAGACTTTGGGAATGAAGAGTGGGCAGAAGTTTGTGGCTCCCCACACATTCCAGAACTTTCCTTCACAGAAATGTGTGGAAAACAGTGTTTTTTCATCAGAGGTTGAGGTTTGCAAGAGAGTCTGGGTCTATAAACCTGGTCCAAGCCACGTAAATCACCCCACTCTGGATATCCCTAGTTGCCTAGTTTTTAAAAGTGTATAGGTTTGCTTGGTTTCCCTATGTACCAGCTCAGTTAGGGTCCAATATCGACAGCTACACACATTGGAAAAAGAGGGTCAGTTTTCAGTGGAAAAATGTGATGAGTTCATGGAATGTATGCCGTTACAACACATACATTTACAACGCATGCCTTTACAAAGCAGTTTTTACATCGCAACATCCTTTACAATGCATTCTTTTACATCGCATTCCATTACATCACATTTTTAGAAACCACTTTTAAAACGCATTCCATTACTTTGCATTATATCACTACAACGCATACCATTACAATACATACCATTACATCACATTTAAGGTAAGTGTTGGATAGAGTAGGGGTAATAATTACTATTCTAACTCCAGTGAGTGCAACAGTAGGGTAAGTGTTGGATAGTGTAGGGGTAAAAATTACTATTCTAACTCTAGTGAGTGCAACAGTAGTGTAAGTGTCAGATATTGTAAGGGTACTATGAGTTGTAATGGTATGCGTTGTAATGACTTGCGATGTAATGCCTGCGTTGTAGTGACATGCGTTTTAATGACATGCGTTGTAGTGACAAGCGATGTAATGCCTGCGCTGTAATGACATGCGATGTAAAGGATGTTGCGATGTAATGACTGCGTTGTAAAGGTAGTGCGATGTAATGACTGCGTTGTAAAGGTTGTTTCCCGAGACCATGTTGCATTTAGGGCCATTTCCAGTCACCCGAAGAGAGCCATGGAAGTCACCCCCCCCCCCCCCCCCCGGATACCCATAGGTGTCTAGTTTCCAAAAATGTGTTTTTGTGTCGTTTTACGCCACAAGCACTAGGCCTACCCACACATGTGAGAGATTATTGTTTTGGGGAGGCTTTGGGAATGCTGGTTGGATGGACGTTTGAAGTTCTGCGCATATACCAGGACTTTCCATCACAGAAATGTGTGTAAAATATGTTTTTTAGTCAAAATTTGAGTTACACAAGGGATTCTGAGTAAAACAATCTGGTGAGAGCCACAAACATCACACCAACCTGGATCACCTGGGGGCCTAATTTTAAAAAATGTACAGGTTTTCTAGGTTTCCCTAGATTCTACCTGAGCTAGGGTTCAAAATCTACAGATGCCCAAATTAGAAAAAAGGTCAATTTTCAGTGGAAAAATGTGATGCTTCCATGTTGCATTTTAGGCCGTTTCCTGTTGCTGGCACTAGGCCTACCCACACAAGTGAGATACCACTTTTATCAGAAGACTTGGCAAAATATTTGGTTAAATTAAAGCTGTGACACCCAGCAGATTCCAGAACTTTCTATCAGAGAAATCTGGGGAAAATGTGCTTTTTAGTCAAAGATTTAGGGTTGCAAGGGATTCTGGGTAAACAAAATCAGTGAGAGCCATGCAAGTCACCCCACCCTTGTTACCGCTAGGTGTCTAGTTTTGAAAAATTTACAGGTTTGCTTGGTTTGCTCAGGTGCAAGCCGAGCTAGGGTCCAAAATCTATAGTTACCCTCATTGGAAAAAAGGGTATTTTTTCAGTGAAAAAATGGGGCATCATTTTTATCGGGAGACTTGGAAGAATGGCAAGTGGGTGGAGACTTGTGGCTCACCACATTCAATTCAATTCACTATCACTTTAGTTGAATATAATAATGTCCATAAAAGAATTATAAAAGTAATACATTAATTTCATTATAAAAACATTACGCTCTCTTTCTTAGTTCATTTATCACCAAAGAGTCCAGAACTTTACATCGCAGAAATGTGAGGAAAATGTAATTTTTGTCAAAGTTTGAGGTTTGCAAGGAATTCTTGGTATAGCAAGCTGGAGAGTCACCCCACCCTCGCTACCATGAGGTGTCTAGCGTACATAAATCTGGAGGTTTGCTAGGTTTCTATAGGTGCCGGCTGAGCTGCGGTCAAAAATCTACAACTACCCAGAATGGAAAAAAGGGTCCACATTCAGTGGCAAACCGATGCGTCCATGTTGTGTTTTGGGCCACTTCCTGCTGCGTCCATTAGATCTACCCACAAAAGTGCAATACAATTTTTATTAGGTGCCTTTGGGAATGGCCGGTGGACAGAAGTTTGTGGCTCCCCACAGATTCCAGAACATTTTATTACAGAAATGTGAGGAAAATGTGTTTTTTAGTCAAGGTTTGCAAGGGATTCTGGGTACAAAACCCTACTGAGAGCCATGCAAGTTACTCCACCCTTGATACTACTAGGTGTCTAGTTTTCAAAACTGTACACGTTTGGTAGGTTTCCATAAATGCTGGCTGAGCTAGGGTCCAAAATCTACAGTTACCCACAAAGTGTGTTTTTTTGTCAAAGTTTGCTGTTTGCAAGGATTTCTGCAGCAGCGGATCTCTCTGGGTGGGTGGAAGGCCTTTGTCCTCCTAACTTCATCTGAAATGGATGGTAATTACAAAGGGTAATTACTATCTTCTTTTTTACATTACAATAAAGGCACCCAGTGCCTTAGCCTGGCAGTTTCTCATAGGCACATGCACTAGTGCCCATGTGCCAGTTATATGGCGGCCGTTGCAGCATTGAATTGTAAGCAACGTTTGAGTTGACATGCTGCATTCCAGGTCTGAAATACTTTGGGTCCTCAGGGACCTCCCAGTGATGTTGCATTGCAGTGTCACATTTCAAAGCAGCCCCAGGCACGTACAGTTTCAGCCACTTACTCCCAAGGCTGCTTGTGAATCATCTACAGCTGCCTCACTTTGCCACATCATCACAGGGTGACGAATTGGGAAGAGGAGGGTTTGCAAAAAAAGGGTCAGTTTTGAGAGGAAATATGTGATGTGTTCATGTTGTGTTTTGGGTGGTTTCCTGTTACGAGTACTAGACCTACCCACACAAGTGAGGGCCATTTTTATCAGGAAGGTTGGGGAAATGCTAGGTGAAGCGAAGTTTGTGGCTCACCACAGATTGCATAACTTTACATCATAGAAAAGTGAGGAAACTGTGTTTTGTCAGTCAAAGTTTGAGGTTTGCAAGGGGTTCTGGGTAAAAAAACTATTGGTTAGAGCCCTGCATGTCACTCCACCCTGGATACTCATATATGTCTAGGTTTACAAAATGTACAGGTTTCTAGGTTTCCCTAGGTACCGACTGAGCTAGGGGCCAAACTCTAGAGCTACCCACATTGGAAAAAAAAGGGTACGTTTTCAGTATAAAAATGTGATGCGTCCATGTTGTGTCTTGGCCCCTTTCCTGTTGTGGCCACCAAGCTTTCCCACACAATTGAGGTACCATTTTTAATGGAAGGCTTGTGGCAGCATAGAAAAGTAGATCATTTGTTATTACCAATTGGATTGTGCTGCATTTGTGCCTTTCAAATGTAAGCCATTGTATTAGAAAGAAGACATTTTGAAAATACCCTCTAAATCATATGCTAGTATGGGTACCCACAGATTCAGAGATGTGCAAATTACCACTGCTTCTGAACTCCATGTCTTGTGCCCATTTCGGAAATTCATAGCTTTCTTTGATACCCATTTTTCACTCTGCATATTTTACTATATGCATTGCTATACTCCTTACTCAATGAAAACAACTGAACAACCTAGCTCAGTTGTTGGCTCTGGGTACCTTGGGTTCTTGGAACTCCTACAATCACAATCCCTATATATCCACCCACCCAGAAGGGTCTAGCAAATGTAATAGTATATTGCTTTCGTAAATCGGCCATTGTGAGAAAAAGTTACAGATGAAAATGTTGCACAAATGCCTTTTTTTTCTACTCATTTTCAATATTTCTTTATTTCAAAATTAATTTTCCTGGGTAAACCATAAGGGAGCTACACATATGACCCATGCTCAATTTGGAATTGTATATACTTTTCAAAAATCTATAGCGTTTCTTGGATCACCTAGGGGTTTCAAACTGGTTTCCCCCACAAACTGGAAGAAGGTTGAGAGCACAAAAAGTAGGAAAAATGGGCTACCTCTTTGAAAAATGCCAACATTGTGGTACAAAATTAGATTGTTAAATTCTGGAGGAAAATGCCTCTGATGGTTGTATCAGTGAAGGTAGGTGTCCCTTCTTGCACAAAAATATTCATGGCTACAATGCAGACACCATAGCACCATGATCCAAGGGTGCCTGCATTGCCGCTAGGCAGTCAAAGTGCACCAGTGCTAGGAAAGGGCAGGAATGCAGCACATAATCTTAATTACAGCACATTCCTGCCCTTTCCCTTTGAAGCAACACAGCTAGGTGGCTTGCTGCATTGCACTGTGTGAAAAATTGATGGATAGGAGCCATAGTCTCTACTAATAACCAAAGCATTTTGCACCACAATATAACTGAGCGACATAAAAACGTACGACAGAATAGGCACATGCATATGGGTGGTTTTAGCGAGATTTAAAGCTTCCACAGAAACCTAGAGAGCGTTTAAACAAATTTAATTGAAATTCTGAGTCAGTACTAGCAACCTAAGAATGTTCAGTGTTTTGTCTGGCGCGTTTCTCCTTTGCATGAGCTGCATGCAAATTATTTCAATTTCTCTGCTTCATCAAAAATGTTAAACTCCTCTGGCAGCATTGATCATTTTAATGCATGCAAGGCGTCTAACAAACCCAATTGCAAGGTCAAATAAGGCACAGTTCTTCCACTGGTGTTTTTTAATATTCTTTTGAAAGATTTGTGAAGGAGGCCCTGAGCGTATTCTTTTTCTTAATCTCCTAAAAGATATTAAAACTCATCGCCCGGAAGCCTTGCAGCAGGTAAGTACAAAATAAACAATTACCTTTACTCTGTAATAAAACAGATTATTACACCTGGTCATGTTATTGTTTAGATATTACAAAGGGACCAGTTAAACCCTGATATTTTATACGCAGTTCACTTTTTAATTATTTCACGTAGCTCGGTTATCTGGTAGAACAATGCGTTCCAAAGTCTCCAGCTCTGGCCATAACGCCATGCAGGAGACTGTCACCAGAACACCATACTTTAATCCCTGGGATGCAGCTCACCACAAGATTTGGTGTAGAATAGGAGGTTACAGGCACTCTTTAAAAAAACAAAAAGTTGAGAACAGCAGCTGTCAATAAGCAGCCCCTGCAGCTTCATGCCTACATAAGTGTCTCTTGATGATATACAACTGAGGGGCATATTTATGAGAGGCTTGCGTAACAATTGCACCATGTAAAGCCTCTAAGTAAGATGTATGAAGTCACATTGCATGGCTTTGAATGGCTTCATAAATCTGGATAAGTCAAAGTAGCGCAAATCGCTGTGTTGCCTTAATCTGTGCAAGGGAGGCAATCCATGGATGTTGCAGTGGGTGTTCCCATGTAACTCTCATGGTTTTTGACACATTCCCAGATTTATACAGACTTGTAAACCTGGGAATGCATCAAAATCTTATGCCGTCCAAGGGGAGGCATAACAAGGAGAAATATCTTTATTTCTCCTTGTTTTTTCCTCTTTCTATGCGTGTTGCAGAAGGAAAACACATCTAAGCAATCCTGCCTAAAACAGCGTTGGCACTAGGTTGTCGAACTGGCACCAGCGCAGGTGGAAAGGAATTTAATGCACCGTATTGGATCAATACAGTGCATTCATACCCTTTCCCTGTGGCACAGGGTAGCGAAGCAAGGTAACTTGCTGCTCTGCCCTACTCCACCAGTCCCTAAAAGTGCCGATGAGAGTTTTCTTGATGAAGTTCAATGATTAGTTAGGTGCTGAACTGCTCCCAGTGTCCGCTACAGATTCTGCAGTGTTTTGCCATGCACAGATTTTGACATACACTAGAGCAAAAATTGTTGCACAAATCTGGAAGCTGTGTTACTTTTAAAAACATGTATATAACATGGACATGGTCAAGTTTCACAATTTCAAGAGTGAAAGACGGCACCAACAACAACTAACATAATCAAGACTTATGTTGGTATATTTTTTTAATTGTTTATGTGAATTCATAGAGCATGGCAAATCACTCGGGACGGTACTGAAGGCACGGAGTAGGGCAGGCCTGAGGGGTGAGGAGGAACTCATGCCTGTTTTATCTGGAAGAGCCATGTCTTGAGGAAGGGAGGTTCTAAGATGTTTCATGAGGTTATTCCAGGTCTTGGCTGTGAGGTATGAGAAGGAGCGTCCTCCTCTTCTGATCTTCTTGATGCAAGAGAGGTGTGCCCTTGCCTGGGACCCAGTTCGAAGGTGTCTGGTGGGTTGGTAAAAGTTGAGGCGATGGCTGGGGTAAGCTGTTGTGGAGAGCTTTGTAGGCATGGTGAGTAGCTTGAACTTACATCTTTCCTGGACTCGGACCAGTGGAGATGGTTGAGGTGTAGAGAGATGTTATTATTTCACAGGATCTCTGGGATGAGCCTGGTGACTGCGTTCTGGGTGGTTTGGAGTTGGCGTAGGGCATGGGCTGATACTCTGATGTAGAGGGCATTGCCATAATCAAGTCTACTTGTGATAAGTGCTTGGGTGACTGTTGGTCTGGTGTTCAGTGGGATCCACTTGAAAATCTTGTGTAGCATTTGTAGGATGTGGAAGCATGATAAGGAGATTCCATTGATCTGTCTGCTCAAGGGGAGGTTGGTGTCCCAGATGATCCATAAGCTCATGGCATGGTCTTCAGGGGTGGGTGGGGGGCCAAGTTCGGTGGGCCACCAAGAGGCATCCCAGGGGGTGTGGTTGCTGCCTAAGATGAGGACTTCGGTTTTGTCTGTGTTGAGCTGGAGGCAGTTTTTCATCCAAGCAGTGACGCTTCTCATAAAGTTTGCGAAGTTTGCTTTGGCAATGCTGTTTGAGTCGGCAAGGGAGAGGATGATCAGTGTGTCACTGGCGTAGGATACTATGTTGATCCAATGAGCTCTGATGATGTCTGTGAGGGGCTTCATGTAGATGTTAAAGAGTGTCTGGTTGAGAGACAATCCTTGAGAGACTTCACAGATGACTTTCTTTGTTTCTGAGGTGTAGAGGTGAAGTCTAACTCCTTGAGTTCTGTCCATGAGAAAGGAAGATATCCACTTGAGGGCCGGTACACCAATACCTAAGTGGTGAAGCTTCCTGAAGTGTGGCTTATGGGAGACTATATCGTAAGCTTTAGAGAGGTCAAGAAGTATCAGTGCGGTCATTTCTCCTCGGTCATGGATGCTTCTGATGTCATTGGTGGCCGCAATGAGGGTTTTCTCTGTGCTGTGGTTGGTGCAAAAACTTGATTGAGAGCTGTCTAGGAGTTGATGGAGTTCTAGGTGGTGTGCAAGTTGGATATTGATGGCTTTTTTAATGATTTTAGCTGCTGAAGGTGTTGGGATCTGCAGTTGGTTTCTTCAATAGGGTGTTTACTTCTGCATTTTGCCAGCAAGACCCAGATTTACTAAGCACTTCCACTGCCCTTACATCACACAAGTAAACTCAAGGCAACACAAGTGTTTAAGTGACATTTACAAATCCATGCATATCGATATTTGTTTAGCCTTGCATCACTTAACACCAGCACGGTAACGCAAAATGCTGCTGTCTGCTACCTTTGGATTGCCCTGTGTTGGTATGAAATAGTCCCTAGTACGGTTACAGACGTGCACCTTAGCTCAGAGTGCCCCAGATGCATGTAGATTTGGAACCCAGGTGTGCCGTGGCATAGGACCTCCTTGATGGAATTCGGTCAACCATAGACTGGGAGAGGTGCCAAAAGTGGTTCCCTTGGAATGGGTTGGGTTACTGCCCTTACCCAGAGCTGCAGAATATGAGTGCAGTGGTGGCAGCATACCCATTTTGTGACCAGTAGAATGACCAGGTTGTATCTCGTGTCATTAGAGTGGATCCTATCGGCACACTTGGTCAAAGATCTGTGGCTATATTCACAAATTGCTTGAAAAACATGAGAGCAATGTAGCCCTGTGATGTGTATGCATGTGTGTGTGTGTTAAAGACTGCATGTATGATTTCTGTTGTCAGTGCATACCATTGAGGCCCTTGGGTTCCATTTTGGGAATCCCAGGGCCTAGAAAATTCTATAGTGAGGTGAGGGCGCAGACCAGACAGTACAAGTGGATTGAAGCGGGGACTTTGATTCCAATAGAGAAGTGGGGCATCAAAGAAGGTCACTCTACTATAGATCATTGTTTTAGTTTTCAGGCAATTACTCACAAATCATTTGTAGGGGAGGAGTGCTTTCTGCTTGTTTTGTTGATTTTTGATTAGCATTCGACCTGGTAAGCCTCCCTACATTGTGGACAAAATTAATTTTGAGAGACCTTCACACAAACAATTAGGCCAGAGTAATAATGGACAATGGGGGAAAGTCTTTCAAGGAAAATAAATATGGAAAACGGTTTGCGCCAGGTGTGTGTATTGAGCCCAACACTCTTCGCATTGTATTTTGCGGATCTCCCTAAAAACGTACAGGCAACACATTTATTTTCACAAAATATAAGAGGCTGCCACAGCCCTTGCCTTCATTATGCAGATGATTTAATAATGATAGACAGTACTTCCATTGGCCTTAAAAACATTAGGGGACTTTACGAGGTATTGTGGAAATAGTGATCTTGTAGTAAATTTTGATAAGACTAAAATTATGACATTTGACAAAAAGAAAGTGAGTAGTAATTGGAACATTGCAAACAATTCATTTGAGGAAATATCAGAATATCTGGGGATAATGTTTAATAAATCTCTCTTCTGGAGTTAACTCATTGATATGGTTTAAATCTAAAGCTGTCTTAACCATCGGAGGTGGGAAAAAATGTAAAAGTAATTATGGTGGACTCTCTCTTCAACCAGTCATTGCTGCATTCAGCGCAATGATCCCCCCCACACTTTTTGTAGGGGATGGAGGTTTGGGGTTTGAGTGGAGACTGAGACTAGGCAAAGTAGTAGTAGGCTGCAAAAGAAACAATAGCCCTTCTAGATGGACAAGAGTCTGGATTTAGGTGTTAAACCTATTGGAGAGAGATTGGAGAACAATGATGTGAGGTGGAGAACAGTGGAGAGAGGTGGAATGAAGGTGCTATGTGGTGAAAGAAAGGGGAGAAGAGATGGGAAAAAATTGAACTGAGGCAAATGGGGAGAAAAAACTTTTAGTGGTCAGCTAAAGGGAGAAGGGAGATGGTGAGAAAAGAGGGTTATAGAAAGGAGAAATTAGGGAGCATAAAATAGCTGCATAAGAGAAGAAATATGGAAAAGAAACAAAGATAGAAAGCGATAAGAGGTAGAAAAAGCAAAGATAGAGAGGCTATGCAGGTGAAGTTAGGTGGACGAGGGAACAGTTGCAGAGTGAGCCATAAGAAAGGAGAAGGGTGTAGGTGAAGAACGTGGAGCAAGAAAGGAAGAAGTTCGACACTGCAGAAGAGCAAAGAGAGATAAGCAAGTTAGGTAGGGAGAGATGATGGGTGCAATAGAGGAGAAAAGCAATTGGAATAGTGAGGCTTTGTTTGTTTATATGTGTTTAAAGTATCTTAATTTACAAATCTAGGCTCAGGACTATCAACAAGCTGGTCAGGGACCATGTCTCCATGAGGCCAGTGCAGCATCTCCTCTCCCATACGAGTGCAGGAAACATGAAAAATAAAATTATAAAAAACAAATGTATTACCATTTTATTTTTCATGCTTGCAGCAACTGAGTCTGAGGGTGGGGTCAGCAGTAAGGAGGAAGAGTGTGCCCTTTAGTTTAAAGTGCGCATGTCACATTGGCCGGCTTTCTTGCGACTGCCAGCCTGACATGCACACTTTAAACACTCCTATTCAAGCTGTCTTAGACAGCTGCTGGAGAGCAAGCACAGGCCCCCAGTGCCTGAAGGAGCATTGAACCAGCTCACTCCAGTGAATCCTGGTGCTTCTGGCAGCATGAGAGCAGCATCTGGACTGGTAGAGGGAAGTTTGCTGAGGCTCTGGGAGAATGTGCTGTAGCCACTGACTGCAGAGATGAACAGGAGCACCGAGCATGAGACAGTGGGTAATATATCTTTTATTTTTTTATTTTAAGTTGATTTAACTCACTGACAGTGCCTTCAGCCTCAACTTCACAGCTAGCAATCGTGGCCTATTATAAACACTGTTTAAAAACAGACCATGATTAAGAGCTTTAGAATTAAGCATAACGGCACTGCAGTTTTTTTTCATAACTGCCTGTAAGTGGGTAAATATTCGCCTCACCAGTTTTATTTGCTGCTGGCTGCCACTGAATCTGATGTGGAGAACAGCAGTGATGGATTGGCACTGAGAGGCGGCAGAAGACCACAGCCCCTTGCAGTTCTATACCCTCAACCTGCTTTCGAAAGAGAAGAGAAAGATTAGTCATGAGGACGCAGCCCTGCAATTATCGACCCATGACTGGACTCTGTGTTGAGCGTCAACGGGTATGTGACTGGGCCATGAAGGTCCACGACTGTTGGCATGGAAGAAGGTGCAGGCAGGAGTTTACATTTTTGTGGAAAGGAAGTCTGTCATTTTGGATGTAGCTGCTAATCAGCCTGTGATACAATATAGAACAAATCAAAAGTGACGATTGATTCACTCTTCCCTGCGGAACATTTATAGTGTAAACCAAAAGTGAAGGTTATCCGTTTGACGAATAGGAAGGTTTGCTGGACAATGACAAGTGATTGAGGCTATAATTAGTCATTCATGATTCCTGGGTTGATTTGAAGTACCCAGCAGGGGCGGCTGGTGCCCAGGGGCGAGATGGGCATCGCCCTGCTACCCTAAGGGAGTAATAAAATGTAAGATGGAACACCGAGCAGCTAGCAGTTAATTGTGGTGGCTGCCCAGTGAACAAACATGTAAATCTGGATTTTTCTTCGAGGGCCTGAAGAAGGATGGCCCTTGGCTCTGCGCATGCCTTGGCTGTACGAAGATTTCTTTGACCTGGAGGCACAAGTCAGGGCAGTGATGACACACTGGTGGGTGCGGTAGGTGTATTAGTACAGAGATTAGAGTTTGACTTTTGGCTGGGGACAGGGCAGCATGAATGAGACAATGTAGGAGTGGGGGGTGTCAGTGGCCTTTGTCTCTTCCACCGAGACCGAGCAACAGTTGTTTATTTTACAAAGATAGTGGGCTTGAGTCTGGGGATAAGTCCATCTCCAGCAGCTTCCAGTTCTTTCAGGCTTATGCCACTGTCTGCAGTCCAGTCACAAGCAGACTTGGAAGAATGGTCCATAGGTGAGTAAATTTGAAAAGAAGTTGACTTTTCTTGAAGTTGTCAAAATCAAGAGAAACGGTTTTAAGACGACTGACTAGCACTTTCCAGGGCTTCTGTTCTCCACCTGCACTTGAGCATTATCTATGATGTCAGAGGTAAAGGTAATTTAGTTAAAACTTTGTAATACAAATGTGTAAATCAAATGAAATGGACGGCCTGTCTACCATTAGTGCCTGCCTTCTTTATTGTGGTGTTTCATTGCTGCATAGCCCAGCCCCTCTCTGCCGGGCTTCAGTTTAATTAAATACTCCACACAGAGAGATGCCAGAATATTAGACAAGGCACCTCTAACTGCCTTAAAGGTTTGTGTTTTCAGTTTTATAGGGCAAACTCACCACAAGGAGAGCTTTGCATGAGCACATGTTACAACATTGCACAAGGTCCCATTCATATATTTTAAAGGCACAAGGAGATGATTTGCCCAGAATCCCAGGAGGCGGGTGTACGGATGGACTCGTAAAAGTGTGCCCCTAAAGTGAGGTGGTTAAATACGTGTCTGATTGTGTGTGACTTGTGATGATTGTATTGGGGATCCACCATTTCACTGTGCCTGAGTGGTGCTTTCTTTCTCTCTTCCCTGCATGCAGCATGTGTTGTGACATGCATTTCTGTGTGTCCAGCAGCTGAGATCCCACCACCCCAGCTTGCAGTCGAGGTATGCAGTGCACTTTTCAGAGTGTAAGCTCATCTGAAGGACTCGACCAAGAGAAGATGCTCAAGAAAATAAGCCACTGACTGTGATGGAACTCTTCAACCACTGAAAATGAGCTTCACAACCTATGTACTGTTTGGTTATACACGCTATAATGAAGTGTTTTGCTTTTGAAATAACTCAGTAACATGATTGCAAATGCAAAAGATGGTTTATAGATAACAATTTTCCATTATCTTGAGTACATTATTCTTCAGTGAATCAGAAAATGCATTTGTTGTAAGATGACTGCTTAAATGATGGACATCCTCATTCGACATTCTGTGTCTGTGCAGAGTCTGAGTAGCAAACTATTGGTGGAGGAGTGCAGACCTTTACTCCCACGGACGCATGAGGGCCAGCTCGGAGCAGGGCGATGGAGATGATGGATTCAGATTGCTGATGCCATCTGCTCCTTCTCTCCTCCTCTACACTGCCACTCCAAGGTTTCCACTTTCCCTTCCGGTCCACAGTTCAAATTCCTCCCCCCCCCCAGTGTCTGTTTCCATGAGTAATTTCCACACCTGCCAGCAGATATCAGGGTCTAATAGAAGCAGAATTGTTTACTTACAGGGGACCTCCACTCCACAGAAGAATCCAAACAATGTCACTTTTTAACTGCATCCAAATACACTCTGATGAGATTGCAGTAGTATCTTGGCTCCACTGCATATGCTGCTGCCAGTACCATGCATGCAGGGTTATCCTGAGGCATCCACTGTAAAGTGCACACTGCCATTATTCACGATTGAGAAGAAGTTCACTTCTGACAGTATTGCTGAGTTACTTCAGTGGTCGCCAATGACTGTCGGTATTTGATACGAAGGGCTCATTGAGTCTTCTCTCCTTCTGGGGTAGATACATTAAGAACCATAAATTGGGCAATGGTAAAAGCTGTTTGTTGTATGAAGCACTGCATGAAAAGTTTTTATTTTGTTTATGTTTTTTGAGTTTCAAATGAACAATTACATAAAAAGTTAGGTGCTCATCTTGCCAAATGTCACCTAGCCTGACTTGTTTCTTGCCAGGAGGATGCACTAAATCGACTTTGTGTGTGTTTGTGTACAACTGTGAATTGCACCCGGATTGTTGGTGTTGTTATTGTTATCTGACACGTGCAAAGCTGACAATGTGTTTTTGGTGCTGATAGAGCGTCACGTTATTCTGAAATTTGTAGGGGTGCATCATATTCACTGTTAGTCCGCACCCGCATGTTAATAGACGTAGGTTAGGTGTGTCATAGAAATGTATCATTAGACTCGTTTAACATAGGTGTGACTAGAAATGTAACCATGCTTTTCATGACAAGTAATGCCGCAGATCATTGCAAATGTATTTTAGTAAACGCATAATGTTTGATTTTCACGTAATGCAATATGTTAGTTTAAACGTGCGCCATGTTAAAGTTGCATGTGCAGTTTGCTTATTCACGTATCCATGAGTAATGAGCTAATGCTTAAAGTGTGATTTAGTAATGTGTTTAACAGTGTAAAGGCCTGCTCGCATATACGTTTGAAGAGAAAGGCCTGTTCATTTTCTTATGTTAGCTAAACTTTGTAGGCCGTAATTATTTCCCTTGGTAAAGGCTTTGGGTTTCGGGGGAATGGAAAATCTTAGAGAAGAGAAAAGTTTTTCGTTCCCATGTTTCTGTTGCAATTGCAAGGACATTTAGCTCGTTAGAGAGACTAGGTCTCTGTTTTAGGAGTTAGGATGGTACGAGAAGCTAACAGGGGAGTACATTGGAATGTGCGGATGATACTTTCAGCGGAGAAGGTGCCTGGGACCCAAGGTCAAGCTAACCGTCGTTGGATGCAGTACAAGTTTCATTGGAAAGGTACTGGAAGAAGACCTGGCTCAAGAAGTGTGCCGAAGGGCGTGTTCTACGTTTTTGGGATTGTGTATTAGGGACAGTGCCCCCTGGGTTGAGCAGTTGAGGTTTAGATAGGAAGCTAGAAGGAGCATCTTAGAACGAGCTCTGACTAAGTGAATGTACTTCTAAGGAAGTCTTCACTTCTGACACCTTTTTATTCTCTTGCCTGGGAGGGAAATGCTAAGTAGGGATGTCACCTTAGAGATAGAGTAGGGAAAGACTAACTGATTTTCTTTTAGGCTAATGGTTTCAAATATAGAGATTGGACTAACTATTGTTCTATTGATGCTTTTAGAATTGATTATCCTTTTTATTCTGAGTCGTATGAGACTCTTGCGTAGAATTTCCTTTGTATTAGTGCCCATTTATTTTCTTCACCTTGTATTGAGGTGTTTGTATGTGCATTTATTCCTGGTTGTAATAACATTTTTAAAATGTTAGATTCGGAGTCAGTGGGACTTTGGAACTGAGATTTGATTATGTTAATTATGTACTGAGATTTGAATTTTCTCCCCTCTACACTATTTAGCAGATAAAAAGATCCTGGTGACCTGAGAGGATTCTTGGAGATAATCAGGTAGGCAAGAATCCGATCCTATCAGTTGGTAGCAGAGTGGGATGGTTATCTCTGATAGTGAGGGGAGATCTAGATTAAGATAAGAGATTCTAGAGGCCCATAGAAGTTAAGAGATAATGACTCATCAGATGGCGCGCAGCGGACGACGGCAGTTGATGGAGATTGATGGAGAGTAGCGGTGCGGCGGAAAGCAGCAGTTCGTGGAGGAGTGAGTATGAATAGGGTGATATGTTTTGTAGATTGCGGTGTTGATTTGATTGTGTGATGTCTTGCGGAGTTGGAATGAGTGTTGAGTGATTGTAAGATCAGGCTGTGAGCGCGCGCAGCCCGGGAAAATCTTAGGCTCGACGAGTAGCTTAAGTGATTGTGGTGTAGAAGACACCCGTGGTAGATTTTGTTGACCACCGAAAGGGGATCGTGTGACGTCATCGATTACCCGGACCGAGATAGGGGGTGCGAATGTGTGAGTGCATGAGTAACCGACGCTGGTTGTGGGTTGTTGTATGTGGAACTTTGAGCGTTTGAAACCTATCAGTTGAGGCGATTGTCCGGTCGTTTCGCAGAGCGAAAATTGCCAGTTGAGGTCGACAATTTCGAGAGACTGCCGGAGGCGGTCAGAGAAGTGATTGTCCGGTCGTTTCGTGGACAGATAATTACTTCAGAGTGTGAATGGGACGAATGCAAGGGTGAGACGTGAATTGTGAAGGAGGGGAACTGCTGCGAGCGAAGGAAAAGTGACATCAGAAGGTGTCGTGCTGCGATAGGTCAGTTGGTGTGAGTCGAGCTGCTATTGGTGGATTCACATCAGGAAGCGAACGAAAACATCGTGTGCGAGCGAAAATTTGTTCATCATGAAATGTTTTAAGGTTTTCCGAGAATTATGTAGAGGTGACAAACATGTAGTTACTCGAGGGGGAGAAGAAGCCCCTCCTGAGGATACTCTGGCGCATTATATGGCAAGAAATGTGGGGTTGCATACTATAATTTGACTTGAAAATTGGCATAAAATGACTCATGATGAGGGAGAACTAGCTTTCCCACAATATGGCACTTTTAGGTTGGAGGTGTTGTATCAGTTGAAATCTGTAATGTCTTTGTTGCAACCTTTGCCGAGACCAACTCAGTTAGAGGCATTGCATGCATGGATCAGAGCAGCACATGATAGGAAAAGAGATCGAAGTCAAGAAAGGGTGAAGAAGTCAATTAAGGCATTCCAGGATGCGAGGTGGGATGCACAAGAGAAGAGGTGGAGAGTAGAAACGATAGAGGGGGACAGGTTGTACCCACTACTAGAGAAGACAGAAAGTGCTAAGTCAAAGAGTGTAGATGATGATGACAGTGATACAGATGATTGTCTAGTAGAGAGGTTACTGTCTGATTTGGGAAGGAGATACCACTGGTCTGGAAACATTCAAGAAATGGATCAATAGTTTAAATCCCCATCTGCATTTCACAATGACTATGACTAAAGAAAGAATATCCTTCCTAGACGTAGTCTTCACAGCTAGTGAAGGTACCCTCAAGAACTCTCTGTTTACCAAAGCTACAGATAAAAACAGCCTACTCAGGTTCGATAGCGCACATCCACGCTCATTAAGAGAGAATCTACCGGTAGGCCAATTTTTAAGGGTTCGTAGAAATTGTACTGATCTGGAAACATACAAAAAGGAAGCGACCATCCTCACTAACAAACTTAAACAAAAATTGTACCCGAGAAAGATCATAGATAAAGCTAATAAGAGAGCCCGCAATACACCAAGAGAGGCATTGCTAGAGACCCATGAAAAGAAACACTGTGACCAACTGATATGTGTTACAACATATAACACATCTTCTAATGACCTAAAGAAGATAATAAACAAAAAATGGTCCATCCTGACATCGAATACAATAACGTTTGAGAAACCTATGTTCTCATTCAAAAGGAATACAAGTCTACGAGATTTACTGGTACATACTGACACATATACACCGAAAATCACCAGTCAATCAACCCTTTGGAGTACACCTCAGGTTACGGGACACTACCCATGTGGTACATGTGTAGCATGTCCATTCACAGAACACACCAAAGAAATAAATCTGGGATTACACTCTCCATGGGAACAGAGAACTCATACCAACTGTAACTCTGAAGCAGTGATCTATATGATCAAGTGCCCGTGCGATCTAATGTATATTGGTATGACAAGCCGAAAAGTAAAATTACGCATTAGTGAACACAGGAGCACAATAAGACGTGCAATCACAGCAACAAAATTGACTGCACACTACAATGAGAAAAAACACAAAGACACAGAGATAAAGTGGACCATCATAGAAAAGATCAAACATATAAACAACCTCCAACACAAACTCCTAGAGCGCGAACAACGTTGGGTCCACCGATTAAAAACCCATGAAAGGGGCCTTAATGATTGTATACCCTGGAACCAACTAAATAAATGAAAAAAAGATTTTTATAACTAGGCCACCTTCCTGTTACTTGTTTATTAAATACACGCCCTAATACTGCCTATACAACTTGGGGACTCTTATATGGTGGCCACATGAATACTAGTTCATATTCCCAATGATAGCATTTGTACACGTTATGCTTTTCCCAGCTTATCCTCCCTTCGTTGAAGGGCACACATATATATATAGATATATATACAACACCTTTTTTATATATATAAAGAATAATTTTTGAATCCAGCTTATCAATTCCTAGAAAAAGTAAGTTCCTTCGATAATAACACGTGGAGTATACCCAGATTAAAACTCCCCCATTGTTCCTTAAACACGAGCTGAATATGAATATATCATATGCATCACTATCGGTGATCTACCAATAAGTTCGCTGTCATTGTGTTGTTAATTTCCCCAATAATCAGCGTTCAAGTAACGACCAAAGAAGTAGGTACACCACGTGGCCTTCAACTGTGGTGTCATAACACCGTAAAATGGTTATTTTATCTCACCTTCTTTGAATTTATTTTATGCCTTGTGTCACGGAGGCAATATATGTTAGAGAATGGTACCGGTGTTTTTATATTCGTCCGCAGTGTGTAGAGGTTACAAGGAACTACATCTCCCTTGTATCCCGGTACGTGTGTAGACGTAACGACGTAATTCGCAAGATCAGACGCCAACAACTATACACATAGCCATTAACTACAGCCGGCATATGCTCTTATATTGCATTTTTTCATAACAAAATGGCAATTAAAGAGGTTTGGATAGTAGTAAAAGATTTCGATCTCCGTATTTGTCAACATATCTAACGCGGAACTACAAGCCCCATGGTTCCGTGTACGTAATTAACGTCATTCCGTATACGGATATGCGCCTATGACTGACGGCCTACCGATTTGTTTCTATGACAACTCACGGGTTTAAATACACGGTCCCTCCGCTTTTCAAAACGCGAAAGCCGGGGACCGGAGCCAAGTAGGTGTGCACGCGGGGCAGGACTTTTGATGAAGTAAGTCACAGACTGGCAACTTCCAATCCGATCGCTAATACTTTTTATCCTTCGGTTCTCTATATAGGGAATACGAGGGATTCGAACTTTTTGAGGCTAGATTATAACTACTCACCATATTTGTTAACATTTCCCTTAACCTTCTGGGGTCACGATTTTAGGGTTTGCCTATAAAGCTACCCCTAGATGCTTTACGGTCCCCTGAGACACAGAAACCATTCAAGAATTGGGTAAGGGACTATGATCTTTTTGTTTATTGTTTTTTGCACAGAATCAGGAGGGATAAATTATAAATACAACATGATTACGATTACCGCTATTCTTCTCACAAACACGGTATGAATGTGGAATGAATGTGAGGCATGGAGTGTGTTACTAGTATAAGCATAGACATACTGACACAAATTAAGATCAGTTTATTGAGTACCACTGCCACCCCACCAATCATCTGTCACGTAACAGCATTATGTGATGATAAGCACGTGAGTGGCACAAGTTTGGAAGCAATTGATTACCACTATGTCATAGACACTTATTGGCACAAGTGGTTTATTAATTAGTTCCAGAGCACGCATTGTGGGACGAAGTTTTGAAGAAAAACATTGACATTACTATAAAATGTATGTTGTTTTTGTCTTTTCGTTTTTCTTTGTTGTCTGTCTTTTCTTTACAGATGGAGTACTATTCATGATTGGTAAATTATCAATCATCATTACAAGGAGCAGCTACTCTGCCCTTGCATCGCATACAGGATAGGGAAACCCCTTATATCCTGGTTCCTAGGGAGGCCAAAACTTAGCCCTGATGAAAGTCCAGGACCCATAAGGCCAGTATAGGACTGAAACATGTTGGCACTAGGGTCTTAGGACCATAAGATTCCTTATAAGACCCAACATTTGTTTTTTTAGTTACCCAAACAGACCCAAGAATAAAGGGAAACCGGGGATCTGTTTGAGGTATTTTAATTTATTCAGCCCCCCAGGTCACCAACTTCTATCAAGAGCTCCCAACACTGTGGTTGAGCCCACCCCGACTTTTAGGCGTCGGGGTGACCCGATGATGAAGCATGACACCACTAGGGTGTGTGAGGGTAAATAAACAAAAAGGAAGATTTTTCCTTGCTCACCTGCTGGTGAAGACGTAGGTATTTACTCTAATTAGATCCTTCACATCTCTCCCCACTAAAGTGCACCCATATCAACTACGGTTGATCCGTTAGAGTAATTTAAGTGAGTAAGTACTGTCTGAGACCACCTCCATATAATCCAGATTCCTATGAAGGGAAGTCGGCTCAAGCAGAAGGGACTAGCGGATTATAGACTTAGTCAGAGGTGAGAGTAGAGAGGAAAATCTTGACAGGAACTGAGGGCATGAAAAATCAGTCTGTAACAAGCACAGAGGTTGGGAGAGGTGTGAGGTTACCGGATGCTCTAAAGGTACCGGTTACCATTGGACCTATTGTCTTAGTTAATGACCCAGATCAAGAGAAGGTTGGTAGTCTAGCGCAGTCGACCACAGGATCAAGGAGTGTGGTAGAGGGAAATGGATCAGTGAGGGGGATGGAGCAGACTCCAAAACTTATTGAATGGAGTACGCCATTGCCAGCTACAGCAGACGCTTCTAGGGGACAGGTGGATACGAGATCAGTATGACCAAGGTCTTTGGCCGAGTCGAGGTCGGATCTGAGGATGTGGGTACCTCCTGTAAGGAATCAGTGTGAAAGAATGGTAGAGAGTGAGGAGCGAGGCAATTCCGGAAACCGACCAGTCTCTAGGAATATGACAGAAGAGATTAGACCTCGAGAACAGGACTGCGAGTATGACAAACAGAATGGGGCAGGTTGTCGGGAATTACTGAAGGGAGCCTTGAAAGGGAGAAGGTTAGATGTAGTAAGGTTGAAAGCAGAAGTAGATGAGATAATAAGTGGAAATTTGCCTCTTGAAAGAACGTACATGTACGAGCAAGATGAGTTACTTTTTGTAGCGAAGGATGTGACTCGTAAGGCAAGAACTGCACATGAGAAGTTGTCAGAATTGGCTAAAAGGTATGACGTGGATCTATCTAAAACGAAATCATTGCAGGGAAGCCATAGATTGCAGTATAGCGACCAAAAACTGGAAGAGAAAAGGGTCATGGGATTGAGGACTCATATCAAGGATTTGATTATAGCAATGCGTGCATGGATCATGCTTGATAAATGGGAAGAAAGGTGGTCCAAGAAGAAGAGTTCTAAAAAGATGGTAGGAGAGATGCCTACTCCAGGTGGCGGGATGATGGATGTAGGAAATTTCCCTTTACGAGAGGTACAGAATGGATGATATGTGCATGTGCCTTGGAGTAGGGGTGATTTGGCTGCATTTACGAATGATTTTCCCCGCTTGCAGGAGAAGCCCGTCGAGTGGTACAAGCAGGTTGATTGGTTTGTCAAGATCTCAAAGGTGTTGTGGATTGATTTGAAAACGTTGTTTGACATTGTGGTTCCGAGCGATTTATGGTTGGCATGTAAAATGGCTGTTGAATGGCCAACTTCAGAGCCCGAAAGGGATCCTGTTTCTTATGGTCCGTCACCCATAGTCATGAAGAACTTCGAACAAGTGATTACGTGGCTGAAGTCGGAAATTTCACCTCAGGATATTGATTGGGTCAAGATAGATCGGACAGTGCAGGAGCCAAAAGAGACAGTGCATGAGTACTATGAAAGAGTCTTGCAGGCCGTTAAGCAATACAGTGGAGTAGATGTCTTGGATACAAAAGACATGGGACAGTTTGTTTCGAAGTTTGTGTTGGGATTGAGACCAGAGGTTAGTCTCATGATACAGCAACATTTGATTTGCTGGCAGAATAAGCCGGTGGATGAGATTTTGCGGTATGCCAGGTACTGTAGTGATGAGATAGAATCGAAGCACAGGAAGTTGAAGGACAAATTGATGCTTGTTCAGATGCAAACGGCTCAGGGTCAGCCTAGTGGAGGAACTTTAGGAAGGAAGCAGGGAAATAACCAAGGAGGAAATCAGAATGTCCAAGGACCCAAGTCAGTTGATTCCAAGACAGGCATGGATGTGGCGACATTGAAAAAGACCACTGCGTGTCATCTTTGTCACCAGGTTGGACATTGGATACACGAGTGTCCCTTGGGTAGCCCATGTAATTCACGTATGATGGGACTACAGAAACCGAGTGGGAAATTCAGGATTGTGCAGGCCCTGCGAAAGGTCAATGAGATAGTTGTTCCATGTTGTCCGGTGGTACCAAATCCATCTGTGATCCTGTTTCAAATTCCATGTGAAGCTGAGTTGTTTACAGTGATTGATCTGTGTTAAGCATTCTTCTCGATACCGCTCCATGAGGAAAGCCAATTTCTTTTTGCTTTCCGGCTGGAGAACCGTCTGTTAACGTGGTGTCGTATCTCTCAGGGGTACACAGAGAGTCCATCGATCTTTAATCAGATCTTGAAGAAGAATCTTGAAAGTCTTGTGTTGCCGCAGAACTCTGTTCTGGTGCAATACATTGACGACTTGCTCGTTGCTTCAGAAACTGAAGACGCTGCAGAACTGATACCATTGCTTTACTGAATCATTGGGCAGAGAATGGACACAAGGTGTCCCCGAACAAATTGCAATACTGTTTGAGTGAAGTACAGTATTTGGGTCACAGAATTGAGAAGGGCAAGAGAAAGGTGTCACCAGATTGCATTGAGGCTATTATAAATATGCCTGTGCCCACCACCCAGAGAGGAAAGCCAATTTCTTTTTGCTTTCCGGCTGGAGAACCGTCTGTTAACGTGGTGTCGTATCTCTCAGGGGTACACAGAGAGTCCATCGATCTTTAATCAGATCTTGAAGAAGAATCTTGAAAGTCTTGTGTTGCCGCAGAACTCTGTTCTGGTGCAATACATTGACGACTTGCTCGTTGCTTCAGAAACTGAAGACGCTGCAGAACTGATACCATTGCTTTACTGAATCATTGGGCAGAGAATGGACACAAGGTGTCCCCGAACAAATTGCAATACTGTTTGAGTGAAGTACAGTATTTGGGTCACAGAATTGAGAAGGGCAAGAGAAAGGTGTCACCAGATTGCATTGAGGCTATTATAAATATGCCTGTGCCCACCACCCAGAGAGAAGTCAAAATGTTCTTGGGGATGGTTGGCTATTGTCGTCAATGGATTCCCAACTTCTCCTTTGAAGCGAAGCCTTTACAACGGCTGGCTCACAAGGATGTGAGTGATCCGGTACCATGGGACAATGACTGTTTGATGTCAATTTTGAGGCTGAGAGAAGCCCTGTGTCGCGCTCCAGCTTTGGGAATGCCTGATTACAACAAGGCATTCACATTTTTCTGTTGCGAGAGAGAGGGTTGTGCATTGTCAGTTCTGACTCAGAATCATGGAGGTGACCGTAGACCAGTTGCCTACTTTTCAGCTACTTTAGATCCAGTAGCTTCTGCGTTGCCCGGATGTCTTAAATCCGTTGCTGCATCAGGTGTCAGTATTGAAAGGTGTGAGAGTATTGTAATGGGACATCCACTTACAGTTTATGTGCTACATTCTGTTGAACTGTTAATGACAAGGACCAAAACACAGCACCTCCCAAATGACAGGTTGACACGTTATGAGCAAGTTATACTTGCTGCAGAGAATGTGATCTTGAAGAGGTGTTCTGTTTTAAATTCCACAACATTGATGCCTATCCCAAATGCAGATGATGAAGAATGTGAGGATCATGATTGTATCGATGTGACTGAATTATGCACCAAACCGAGACCAGACATTGTTGATGAACCGCTCCCTGACCCTGATGAAATTTTCTTTGTGGACGGTTCATGTTTAAGAGACGATGTTGGTCGATTGAGAGCAGCGTTTGCTGTATGTACCATCACTGGAGTGGTTGAAGCTGCTTTTTTAGAGGGAGTACACTCCGCACAGGTAGCTGAAATCATTGCTTTGACCCGTATCTTTTTGGCTGCTGATCAGATCCGGATAGAGATTTACACTGACAGTCAGTACGCGTTTGGTGTGGTTCACGATTTCAGACAGTTATGGTCACAGAGAGGGTTCATGACATCTTCTTGTTCGCCCATTAGAAATGGGGAATATGTGAGACAGTTGTTGGAAGCATTACAATGTCCGAAGGAAATTGCAGTTGTCAAATGTTCAGCACACAGTAAAGGGAGTGATTTTGTTTCCCTGGGAAATAATTATGCGGATGAGGTTGCCCGGTTCTGTGCAGAACAAGGATGCATATTTACTGGAGGGTATACTGGAGAAAGCCAAGAAAGAACCAAGCTCAGCATGATGTTAGCCATGGCCGATACGTGGGAGGAACTAAAACGATTACAGGACGAGGTTCCTGATCAAGAACGAGATAGCTGGATACGAGCAGGATGTGAGAAGGGAGATGTGGATGTGTGGGTTTCGAGTGATGGACGAGCTGTGTTACCGGCATGTCTGTTGAACCCAATGGCAAGATTGATACTTGGTGCAGTACACCTTGGTAGAGATGCAATGGTGTGAGTGTTCAGACAGACATGGTACAATCCGAAGTTTCGTGCAGTTGCTGAAGCTGTATGTCAGAGGTGTGTTACATGTCAGCAGATGAATGCAGGAAAGAGAACTGCCGTAACTCTGAGTCACATTGGAAGGTCAGGAGGGCCTTTCAATAGGATGCAGTTGGACTTTATCGAGATGCCGAAGTGTAATGGGTTGAGGTACATCTTAGTTGTGGTATGTGTCTTTTCAAAGTGGGTGGAGGCTTACCCAACACGTAGGTGTGACACACTCACTGTAGCTAAGCTTTTGTTGAGGGAACTTATCCCAAGGTTCGGTTTTCCGTCCTCTTTGGAGTCAGACAGAGGAACACACTTCCACAGTGAGATCATGAAATTGCTCTGTGCTGCCTTGAATGTGGATCAGAGATTGCATTGCAGTTATCGACCAGAGGCTTCTGGGATTGTGGAACAAGTTAATGGGACTTTGAAAGCGCGGATGGCAAAAGTGTGTTCTTCGACATCCCTGAAATGGCCTGACGCACTGCCCTTGGTCCTCATGAGCCTTCGTAGTGTTCCTGATAGGAGAACAGGGTTGTCACCACACAAGATCCTGCTGGGGAGGGCAATGCGATTACCAGCAATACCTGCTACTGCTTTGATTAACATCAAAGATGACTTGATTCTCAACTACTGTAAGGGACTCGCTGACGTAGTCCGTTCTGTGTCCCAGCAGGTGCAAGCAGCAACTGTTCCAGTCGCAAGTGACCTGTGCCACAACTTGTGCCCGGGAGACAGGGTGCTTGTGCGTAAACACGTGAGGAAGCGTTGCCTGGATGTTTGTTGGCGTGGCCTGTACCAGGTAATACTGGTCACGAACACGGCAGTGAAGTGTGGGTGACTGCCAAACTGTGTGCATGCCTCCCATACCCGCAGAGTCCCAGCACCCTTGGAAGATACAGCCCCTCTCGTAAATGAAAATCCAGCTGAGGTGGCAGGGCCAACTGAGAGGGCAAGCCAAGCTGTGAGGGTTGCTGATGCAGTTGGTTGTGCACTAGATCGAGCTGAAAGGGGTTGTGCAAATCGAAGCCCCGAATTTGACTCAGACGGAAAAAGTATTGCTGTGGGAGGAGTAGAGTCAAATTCTGCTGAAGAAGGAAGTAGTGCACAGGGTACCCAAAGGGAGAGCAGAAGTGCCACAGAAACAGTAAGAGTTTGGTGTGATTTAGAGACGGCTGAACTTGAGATTGGCACCTGAAAGAGATCTTGCCCCAGTTTCTGAAATGTCTGAATCTGAACAAAGTGATGAAGAGCAAGCTCGAGGTGGCTTGAGAAGATCCAGGAAAACAAGAGTGCCATGTCAAAGGTACGCCTCACCAAAGTGGACCTACGCTGTGACTGATGCCAGGAGTGTTGAGCTCGGGGAGGCTGAGGTCTTTGGCGCTGGTCAGCAATTCTCCGAATCTGAAAATAAACGTGTTGCTATTAGTTCCAGGGGTGGAGATCGAAGGAATACTGACTCTCAATGTTCCGAATCCACCACTTCTGAGCAATATTCGTGAATTGATTCTGGAGACGCTGGTTTTTCCAACTTATGGTTATGTACCACCGCATCAGGAATTAGTGGTGCTTCGTCTTGAACTTTTGCAATGTGTCTTAGAGATTTTGGGAGCTGATCTTATTTTGGACTGAAGGTGAACTTTGTTGTATATAAAAGTCTAAAGAAGAAGATAACCTAGGCTCGAGTGGATGTAGAATACATTTAGGGACTTTCCGTCAAGACGACGAAAGAAGGCTAGGGAAGTCTTTTTGTGGACTGTGTAAATAAGGAATTGAAAGTTGCAAGGGGATTTTCAGCTTTGAAGTGTCGTTTGAACGGGTTGGCAAGCGATATCCGGAGGAGAAAGAGACTCTTAATTGTTGCTGTCAAACCAAGAACTTTGAGAACTTTGCAAAGATGGTAGATGCTGGAAATACTCACCGTAGGTCTAAATTAGTGATAGGCAAACTGATAGGGTTGGCGATAGTTTCTATAATCATAATAGTTGTAGCTTCATATATCGTTTCACATAAGCAGAAAGGGGATGTACAGGGGACACCTACGCCTACCACTTCTAGCCAAAAGGAGGTCACTATAGGAGCTAAAAGAGCTTTACTAATTGAAGAGAGTCGTAGATTTCACATAGATATATCTAGAAGTGATTTTAAGCTTAATGCATATGCAAAGCTGCTGTACGAGTACGTAGATGCAATGGATGTGAAAGATTGTTATGTGTGCATGCAATTACCTTCTTCTGTGGATGAGGGTATTAGATACCATCAGCTTCCACTGACATATGGAATTTCTTGTAGTTTGTTGCTTAGCATTTTCTATGAAAGAGGTCAGTTTGAGTATTTCTTTTCCAATTACGATGCAGTACTTCCTGAAGTTCCAGCTTACAGGCATTTGAATAAATATGATTATTACAAGTCAGAGGACAGACTTCGGAAGTATTTCATACTGTCTTTGGAATTGGATTCGGCTTATGCTCACCGGCATAATTTAACATGCTCATTGTCAGATACAGAGAAGAAGTTTATAGGTCAAGTAGAAGATAGATATAGAGAAATAACTGAGACACAAAATACAGGAGATAGTCCAGTAGATTGAACCGATGAGGAAAGATTACACAGATCTAAGGGGAGTTATGGTCCCATAGCATTGGACCAGGTGCAAAAGGGGAAGTTGTGTGTGAGATGTCCTCAGACCTACTATGAAAAGGTTTCGGTAGGACAAAGTACGTGTGATCATATCTTCACAATGGAAGAACTTTTTGCAAGGCTCGGTGCAAGTGATTCCAACTGTTTATTATGTGTGTGATAAGGAATGCCTATGTGAGGTTGCCTGCGAATTGGTATGGTACATGCTATTTGGGAATAATTTTTCCGAAAATCTATCATGCAGAAGATTTGGAGCTTTTGGAAACTGGATATCATTCTAGAGCCAAAAGAGCTGCGAGTGCAGGGACGGTGATTGGAGATATCTTTGGAGCAATGATACCGAGTTTGGGTGTGGTTTTGAATGATGTGAAGATCAGAAGACTGGTGACTGTGGTTGATGAGTTGTCAATGAATACAGCAAGGTCTTTGATATTGGTGGATGGAGAGATGTTATCGATAAGGACAATGGTTTTGCAGAATCGCTTTGCTTTAGACGTATTATTGGCAAAAGAGGGCGGAGTCTGTAAATTATTGAAAGTTCAGGAATGTTGTACGTATATTCCAGACAACAGCAAGGATCTGGAGAGATATATAGATAACATTACCACGATTCATCAAGAGATTGAAGATTTGACTGAAGAAGGTGGGTGGGAAAAGATTGGTAAAGGATTTGGTCATGTGGGAAGTTGGTTTGCGAATTTGGGAAAGGGGTTCCTTGGGTTTGTGCTAAAACCTCTCATTATTGTTGTGGTTTGTGTGATCTGCTTGTGGGGTCTCATCAGAACTTACAAGTGGTACAGAGGAAACAGAATTGAAAGAGCTCTCCGAGCTAGTGAAATGCGAATGGCAAAACTGCAGGACAGTCAATATCAGAATATCAAGAATATGGAGAGATTCCGACGGGGGAGGATGGCAACAAGTACTGTTTAAGTCGGTTCTTTCTCCAAGGGAATTAACTGTGTGATGGTGTGATGACATTTGTCATCAAAGGGGGGAACTGATAGAGCATCACGTTATTCTGAAATTTGTAGGGGTGCATCATATTCACTGTTAGTCCGCACCCACATATTAATCGACGTAGGTTAGGTGTGTCATAGAAATGTATCATTAGAATCGTTTAACATAGGTGTGACAAAAAATGTAACCATGCTTTTCATTACAAGTAATGCCGCAGATCATTGCAAATGTATTTTAGTTAACGCATAATGTTTGATTTTCATGTAATGCAATGTGTTAGCTTAAACGTGCGCCATGTTAAAGTTGCACGTGCAGTTTGCTTATTCACGTATACAAGAGAAATGAACTAATGCTTAAAGTGTGATTTAGTAATGTGTTTAACAGTGTAAACGCCTGATCGCAAACACGTTTAAAGAGAAAGGCCTGTTCATTTTCTTATGTTAGCTAAACGTTGTAGGCCGAAAATGATGTCCCTTGGTAAAGGCTTTTGGTTTCGGGGGAATGGAAAATCTTAGAGAAGAGAAAAGTTTTTCATTCCCATGTTTCTGTTGTAGGTGCAAGGACATTTAGCTCGTTAGAGAGACTAGGTCTTTGTTTTAGGAGTTAGGATGGTACGAGAAGCTAACAGGAGAGTACATTGGAATGTGCGGATGATACTTTCAGCGGAGAAGGTGCCTGGGACCCAAGGTCAAGCTAACCGTCGTTCGATGGAGTACAAGTTTAATTGGAAAAGAACTGGAAGAAGACCTGGCTGAAGAGGTGTGCCGAAGGGCGTGTTCTATGTTTTTGAGATTTTGTAGGGACAGTGCTCCGTGGGTTAAGCAGTTGAGGATTAGATGGGAAGCTAGAAGGAGCATCTTAGAACGAGCTCTGACTAAGTGAATGTACTTCTAAGGAAGTCTTCACTTCTGACACCTTTTTATTCTCTTGCCTGTGAGGGAAATGCTAAGTATGGATGTCACCTTAGAGATAGAGTAGGGAAAGACTAACTGATTTTCTTTTAGGCTAATGGTTTCAGATATAAAGACTGGACTAACTATTGTTTTATTGATGCTTTTAGAATTGATTATCTTTTTTGTCGTACGAGACTCTTGCATAGAATTTCCTTTGTATTAGTGCCCATTTATTTTCTTCACCTTGTATTGAGGGGTTTGTATGTGCATTTATTCCTGGTTGTAATAAAATCTTTAAAATTTTAGATTCGGAGTCAGTGGTCCTTTGGAACTGAGATTTGATTCTGTTAATTATGTACTGAGATTTGAATTTTCTCCCCTCTACACTATTTAGCAGATAGAAAGATCCTGGCGACCTGAGAGGATTCTTGGAGATAATCAGGTAGGCAAGAATCCAATCCTATCAGTGCGCATTGCAGAGCTTTCCGAAAACTCTGGTTGACAT
Organism: Triturus cristatus; assembly: GCF_964204655.1. NCBI lineage: Eukaryota > Metazoa > Chordata > Amphibia > Caudata > Salamandridae > Triturus > Triturus cristatus. The sequence continues at coordinate 244,716,155 of NC_140582.1, forward strand.
TTCCAAGAAGTCCCAAGTCTTGGTGTTTAGATTGCACACCGCACCGCGCCTTGTTCTGCAGTGATGTAGGTGGGATGGGCAAAGCAGACCACTGAGATTGCCTGATCGCACCAGGAGCATGCCAGTTCCGACCAAGACAACAAAACCCCAACCAAAATTGTATGTATAGACTGATGCTCAATCGTGTAAAGTGCTCCAGTATCTTTGGATTGAGTTTGCGTTATATAAGAAAACTGCAAAGAAAATCCCTAGCCCCTGGTCTACACAGAAAAGAGTGGCTCCTAGAGGTTGTCTCCTATTGGCACCCACAGTTTGCTCATCCCTCTTCAAGGGGCAGAACACTAGCCCCCACAGTCCCTGCGGCACAGGGGGGCATTCATCTCAGAACCAATGAATATCGATGAGATATGAAAAGCTGAGGGGCCCTTCATTACATTCCTCACGGTGCCCCTTAATTTTGTGTTACCCCCTCTGTGACGCTGCCTCCCCCTATATTGGTCAGACAACCTATACCTCCCCTCAAGTCTACCTCCTCGAAACCCTGTGGTTTGCCTTCTGCATTCAGCCAGTCAGTGATGTCACCTCTAGAGGCCTGTTGTGTGCCTCTGGCTGCTGCAACTCCTGCAACCTGCCCACTCCGCATCCTGCCACCTGCCTCCATCACCTCATAACCTGAAGCTTGCCTCAACCACCTACACTGGCTGCAACTTGCCTGGGGATACCCTGTATTTCTCCACAGTCTGCTGTGCTGCCACTCGCATCAGTGATTAAGTAGGTCCATGCTATGTTATCAGGCATATGATTAAAATATTATCTAAGAGGCGAAGAGCTCTTTACCTCACAGAACAGAAGCTAACCAGTTGTTTCTATCAAACAGATGCAGATCCACATCTGTCTTCAGGCAGGCATGCACTGCACACCAGAGAAACAAAAGCGGTGTGTGTGAGAAACTCTGCAACACACAGACAAGCCTAGCTAGTCCTCTCTAGCAGCATTAAGCCAGGGGCTATGCATTTGTGCAACTGGTTGCTGCAGCAGGCCCCTGATGGCACGTATATGTCGGATGGTCAGAGTATGGAGGATTGTCACTGACGTTAGCAGGGGATGTAGGAAATACAGTAATTGATTAGTCCAGGACAGAAGGCACTTGCGAATTACATACATTTTCAAGACACTTTGGGGCATCTTAACAAGGGCTTACGATAATATTATCGCCGCTTTAGCATCCGTTTTCGGACGAAAAGCAGTGATAATATTATCGCTCTATCTACAAGGGCACGCCAGCGGCGTGTTTCCTTGCATTAGAGCCCGGTTTCATACCGCCTCACCCCGCATCCCTAATGAGATACAAGGTGGGCGTGCCTCGTGAAACTTCATTGTGGAATATCGCTAACGGGGTTTCGCGATATTTACAACGAAGCCCCGTCCGGCATAGCGATATTCATTTCTGAGTTAACTCACCCTTAACGCTGCTTCCAGATGTCTGCAAAAAACCTGTGTTGTAGAATGTTTTACATTGCTGGTGGATTATTGTGATACGACCACATGGTCGTATCAGCAAGATTATCGCCGTATCTATGAGTTCAACGCGTGTTTTCAGGCGATGCTGTTGCCATTTCCCCCTTATCGCTGGAAATTTATCGCCCGGGAGAAACACGTTGTAAATAACACGCTAACCGGGTGATACATTTCAGCGATAGACGGCGATAGACGGACATAAATACAAAAGCGCTATTTGCGGTATTTATCGCCGTCTATTGTTGATAGGCCCCTTCATTCTTAGATGGTAATGAGGCCTTAGTTCTCACAAATGAAATCCATACACTCTCATAGCACTTTATCCTTCCCTTGTCCTGCTCTCATCATGATACTCAGTGCGTTAAATGGTCAAGTATTCACAGCTACTGAGTACTTGCACTTGTTTAATTTGAAATGGAGAGCAATCAACACTATGAGACTGAAATGCTCCTGAGTGAGACAACCACACAGATAAGGGAGAAAGCTATTACATCAGGAGCAGTGAAGTGAGATAGACAACAAAGCCATCCAATCATGAGCAAATGACTCAGCCCAAGCCTACTCAATAGGGCTAATTTACAAGCCCCTTGCACCGTCAGTGCGTGACTTTTAACATGGAAAAAAGTCATGTAGCTGCGGCGCAAGGGGCTTGTAAAAAAGTCCCTATGTATTTTGGAAACAATAGGTCAGGGCAGCAGACAGCTAAAGCTGTTTTTAGCTGAGACCTAAGATACCAGTCTGTACTAAATACAACATGTGATCAAGAGCCAGAAATTATATGAGAGAGCAAGTAGACGATTGGTACACTCATAACTCTTGGCTGTATCATGATTCGATTGTGTGTACAAGTGTGCTTATCCACAGCAGGGAGCTATCATCCAGTTTTTTATTTCACCAAAGGGCTTTTAGTGCTCATGTGCCAATTGACTGAGTTAATAAGTTAGCATAAGCACTGCCAATATATCATCTCTGTAACGAATCCATGTCTCCATTAGATCAAGACAGCTTCATTCACAACTTCTGTCATGCTATCAATTAAGTCGTATTGTTAGCTTTTTCAGGGAAACATGTTTTGTAGATACTGGATTAAAAAGTCATATTGTTTGTAAACAACATGTCACCCTTTCTTGTAGTGAATCTTGAATGCCAGAGTGAACTTTTCATTCTGCTCTACAGAAGCTTACTCTGCTCCACTCTAATGAACATTTCTATATCTCAGATTTTCCCCTCAATAGCTTTGATAGAGTACTTATCCCTTCAGTTGAAAGAGCCCTTGTATGAAACAATAGAGCAGATAATTTAGCAAGCAATTTCTCCATTAAAGTTGATCACTGTTTTCACTTGATTCAACAAAGACAAAATGTTTGAACTTCATATTAAAGATATGAGCCATGATGGGTCAATGGACTCCATCAAGACAACAGAAATCCACCAGTCTTCAGTTTAAGCGGTCAATAATATGCCTCAATAGCTCCTCCTCTATCTAGGTCACATCACCTGTCATGGCCTTGTTCACTATTCAACCAAATCTGACATCCTTATTCTCTATTAACTGTTTCCCTTAGTGTGTGTTCTTACATGTGCACCCTTAACTTAGGGTGAACAACGCCATTGGCACCTCTTGTCTGGACTTCTTAAAGCCAATGAAAGACCTAAGTTCCGAACCCCTACTCGCCTCTTCTCCTGATTAATCACACTACCCATTCCAATTTACATATATTTCTCAGACCAGCCTATGGCCCATCACAACCATCAAACACAAGTGCAACGACCTGAGTGACTTCAACCTGCTAAGCAATGCTCCCCCAAAGTCTTTGAAGGATTGCTTTCGCAACCTACTGAAGACAACAGACAATATACAGCGAGTCACTTACCACCTCACAGCAAAAGCAACTGTAAGAAATTGGGTTATTAGTCAGGAGGGGCAGAAGCCCCACTCAAATAATACACACAGTCTTTGTCAGGGTGATCCACAAAAGTTAGTAGAGAAACCTGGGCTTAACCGTCTGGTAGCTTGGCACAAAAACACTCAGGCTGAACTTAGAAGCAATGTCTAAAATATTTATGCAGCACTCAAACAGTAATATAGTGAAAACTCAACACAAGAAAAATCGAAAAACAATTTATGTAAGGTAGTAAGATAAGTTTGTTGGGACAAATATCCAAACATCTTGTTAGGAACAATAAAATGCAGTAAAAATTAGACTTTAAACATAATACATACAGTAATCAGTAATACGAGTTACAGATTCCTGTCAGCTAGACTTCTATATTTGGAAACAAGCTGGAAACATGCTATCCCAACTGCAAAATCAAAAAGTTCATATTAACCAAAGTGCAATTGCTTCATATCTAGACCGTGCCTGATATTTTAAAAAGAATGTTTTTAAAAACGTAATATGTGTAGATTTTAAAAAATCAATGAGAACCTGATATATCGAGCAATTCACATTTAAACAGCATTGACACAGACCATGTTTATCCTGGAGGTTTTTAGGACATTTGGTTCTAAAAAAGATCAGATTACACCCAAGCCATATGTTAAGAATTTCTATAACATGCTTGAGATCCACATGCCTTAGTTTTTTCAATGTAATGGGTTTCCTAAAAAATTCAGCTTGTGGGACACTTGTAGTGCTGAATCTCTCTGAGTAAGTTCCTTTGAGAACAGCACCCACGTTCCTATTGTTCCCAATGAGCTGTGCACAATTGTAATTTCATTAATTGTATTGATCAAAACCCTGGCCCATTTTCTTTGCTGATGTGAATTTCATCCCAGCGTTGTTTTGATGTTTTTGTTGGGTATTTATTTATACTTCAGCTCATTTAGAAACCTTAAGAGACCGTTGCCTGCCATGAGGAACCATGATGGGAGGTTGAATTCCCACTGGATGCTTTGTACCATGGTCTCCTTAGGTACACTAACTATGGGGATTATTATGATGTCGGTGGGTCTGACACCGACAGCACATTATGATTGGTGTCGGACCCACCAACACCTGCCCCTGCAGTCTGCCCGCAAACTTACGATGCAGCCGGTGGAGGCATCTGGATGAGGGACTGCCCGCGGCACCTTCGATGGGCTCAAGGAGCCCACCCGTGCTCTTGAACCCACCACAATACCCTAATGACTGCGGGGCCAGGCTTGGCTCTGCCATTGGAATTATGATAGCACTTTCTGACAGCCTTTTCATGTTGCTATTCTGACATGAAAAGGCTGTTGGAAAGTGTCTTTGGGGGCCCCTAGCAGGGCCTCTTCCCCCCTCGCCCTCCACTATGGAGCAGGGGCTCCCTTTAACAACCCTCCATCATGTGGCAGATACTGTGAGGTGCCTGACACAAGTTGCAGAGATGTTTACAAACATCCATTTGTCAGTGGAAGCTTGTGCTGCGGGCCTTTTCTGCCCGCCGCACAAGCTTCCATTGACAAATGGATATTTGCGATCTCCCTATGGGTGATCGCATCTTAATCCTGAGGTTGGAACCGCCGACCTAAGGTCAGACGGTTCCAGACCAATATGAATATCGTAATCAGCCCCTTTACATTTTAAAGCCCCATTTTGAAGAGACTCCCAAGAATGCCTTGATTCCAAGCATAGAACCACTGCCCCATACAAAGGTAAAGGAGGTATTTTACCACCATACGCTTTCATAAGTGAAGCCAATGAGAGTCCATCATAAGTCTGAATAAATATCAAAAGTGACCCAGTTTGTAATAAACCCTTGATTTTACAATCTTCATGTTGGCATCCCACTTCAAATTACCTCAAAAAGTAAGCCTTATATTTATATTTATTCACAGACTCAATCTGAGTTGCATCGAGTAGCCATTTGAAATTAAGTACTTTGTTCCCAAAGATCACAATCTTTTTTTTTTAATGTATTTTCAAGAAATTGTATTTACACTATAATACTAGAGTGTCAGCCTACCTCTGCAAACCAATAGCAGTATAATCTAAGAGGATTAGGTCATCCGCATGGAGGAGAGAAGGGATATGCATGGGCCCCACTTTGTGTATGAAAGGCTTAGTGGATTTTAGGATGGCAGGCTGATCTGCCACATATAAGCTAAAAAGGCTCAGTCAAGGACACAGCCATGGTAAAACCATTCAGTATTTAGATTTTCCTTGATAATCTTCATGACTTGTCCAGTACTTTCTGTGCCCAATTAGCTATATGCAGTACCTGGATCAACAATAGAATGTCAGGGGGTATATCCGAAGCTCTGAATTTATCCCACAGACATCCTCTTTCCACTGTATTGACTGCAGCGCGAAAATCAAGAAAACAACAGCACAGCCTCTGATTCACAGCAAAAGATTTTCTAATATTTGTCTACAGGGAAAAACAGTAATTAGTGGTGGAATGATGCTCTTGGAACCTGTCTTGTTCAATTGGAAGAAGACTACTGGCCCAAATCCATTCTTCAAGGTGATTTAATATGATTTTCGAGAATACTTTCTGTGAGATGTCCAGCACACTACTTAGGGCCTCCATTATGGCATGTTGGCATGGGGCAGTGCAGCAAGGCTGCTTGCTGAGCTGCCCTACGCTAAAATGAAAGAGCAAGAATCCACAATATTTAAGCAGTAGCATGCATTCCTGTTCTTTCTGCCTGCACTGGCCCTGGCACTGTTTTGGCAGCCTTACACCAACGTAGGCCATTAACTGCAGGATTGTTTTTGTGCAGGAAGGGGCATCTTGCTGCACACAAACAATGCTACAAGACATTTTCCTCTTTCTCTTGTGCTGCAGAAAGCAGCACACATTGAAAGAGGTAAAAAATGGGGAGAAATTAACATATTTCTCTTTGTTACACCTCACCTCGAGAGGCGTATGGATTTGGTGCTTCCCCAGGTTTACATTCCATGGGTTTTGTATGGGTAAACCCACTGCAAAGCCCATGGAACTCCTCCTGGGTACACAGTAAGGCAACGCAGAGATTTGCACTGTCTTCCATTGCTTATGATTAATGAGGCCACACAAAGCTGGGTGGCTTTGTGTGGCTTCATAAATCTTTATGAGGGCTCTCATAAATAAGCCCCTCAGTCTATAATTTAATGGACACCTTCCATCCACTTTTTTAGGATGGGTTTAACCACAGACCCTTTCCATGAATCAGGATAAACCCCAGTTTTAACTATCCACTTAAACATATGCAAAAAAATGTTGCCCACTTGTCACTATTGAATTTGATGATTACCACCAGGATATTATCTGGCCATGTTGCTTCACTCAGCCTCAGGGATACAATTATAGATTGACGCCCTTATTTACCGGGATTTGGTGTAGGCCCGATGTTAGAAATTGAATTTCTGGTTGGCTAGGGCATGCGCCTAAGCCAGGCAGAAACCACCGCTCTAGTCGGGGCAAGGGAGTTACATGCTGTAGATAATGCCTGCTCACCCCCTTGGTAGCTTGGCTTATCCCAGAGGCAATGTCAATGTCCCCTCGAGGGCGGGAAGACCCTATGTGGTCTCCCTCTGCCCCCTTTGAACCTAGGGAATGGCCCTCAGGCGGCTGCAAGCTTTCCTGCCTTGCGGCCATCCCCATCTTGGCAAAAACAATGAGGGACTGGGACTGGTCTCCGGCCGGCTCTTTCTTGGGGAACTCACCTCCCCGTCAAACCCTCAAGACGCGTCGCTTCCTCTAGGCGGGGCACAGCCACACGGCCTCATTTGCCTGCACCTCTCTCTGCGGGTCCAGCCTCTCGTCATTGAGCAGTTCCTTCTCGGGTTGCTCTGGCGAGCCTGTGAGGCTCCGTCTTTGTCTGGGCCACGCGCGGGGCTCTCCTCAGCACAAGGGGAGCCTCACCTTACACTAGGCACAGGGTTGCCTGTCTTATGGTGGCGCCGCTTAGCAGTTGGCTCTTCATCAGCCTTGCCCCTGGTCAGGCAATGGACGCCTGACTTCCGGTTTTGCTCGGAACGAGCGGAGCTGGTGCCCTTCTTCTGAGATTTTTGGGCCACAAAATGGGCAACAACAGAGTGCTCATCATGCACTCTGCGGGGCAAAGTTGGACCCCCCTCCTCAGGCTCACAGAAGCATGCAGGGCTCTCCTCACCACCACGAGAGCCCTGCCCACAACCAGGCAACAGCCGCCTGGCTTCCTGGTCTGTGTGGCTCTTCTGCCACGGCGCAATGGCGCCTTCCTAGCTTCTCAATTGGAGCCCCCTCCTCGGGCTCCCAGGGACAATAAAATAATGCAGTTCTCATGAGGCGCTAGTACCCAGGTTTCAGAATGGCAGAGCTGGGCACAGGCAGGCCAGCACCATCAGGAGACAGCAGCTGCGTCCCGCAGTGGTACCTCCTTGCTCAGCAGTCCCGCAGCAACAGTCAGCTCCAAAAAAAAGCACACAGACATGGGGTCACAGCCCCAATATTGATATCAGCCAGGTTTTTCTTCTGCCCTGGCACAGGGCTTGGGGATCCAGTAAAAACCAGTTCTGGGGAGCACTCAACATTTTATTTACAGTGCCCAACAGTCCCCATTGACATTGCAGGTCCTGGCCTCAGACACACTACAGGGGGGGCGGAGCCAGCATTGTCCCAGGCCGGCACAGACCTATTCAGGGTCAGGAGCTACTCCTCCCACTACTCCAAATGCAGATCTGCATATTCAGACTAGTGCTGACTCACCCAGCCCCTCTGGAGCCATGGCACCTCCCCATTCCCTGTCACTCCAGAGCCAGACATGCAATACACATCAGGCAGGCACAAAGACACATAGCACACAAAAATCCCAACTTCTAAAAGTGTCATTCCTAAAATAGTGATAATAAATCTGCGCACACCATTACGCAACATTTATTATTACTATTCCAAACATACCAAACTAGACCACACTGCTCCTCTCATATCAGTAATTACCACTGAAGCACTTATCAGGGTATCCCCAATGCATTTCTATGAGAGGGCAGCCTGTTTGTCACTACCAGGACATGTCACACAATTAAGGTACATGTCCTACCTTTTACCTGCAATGCACCCTGACTAAAGGGCTAGCTAGGGCATACCTTGGGGGTGACTAATATGTAGTAAAAGGGGGGTCACAGCCCTGCAATGGCAGAGGCATGAGACAGGTTTGAAAGACTACTTAGGTGGGTGGCGCAAGCAGTGCTGCAAGTCCACCAGTAGCATTTAATTTACTGGCCCTGAGTATCTGACATAATGCTTTACAAGGGACTGACAGGTAAATTAAATATGCAAAACAGGTGTAGAACCAATCATACCATGTTTACCACAGAGAGCACACACACTTTACACTGGACAGCTGTGCTAAAGTGCCCAGAATCCTAAAACCACCAACACCAGGTCACAAAAAAGACTAGGAGGAAGGCAAAAAGTTCAGGGATGACCCTGCAAACAGGGTCAAGTTCAACAGCCGCCCAGCAAGTGAAAGGGCAGGAATGCACTGTATTTATGGAATACGGTGCATTCCTGTCCTTTCCCCCTGCGCTGGTGCTACTTCAGCTATCAGCGCCAACTGAGGCACCCTTGCACAAGAGTGCAAGGGTGACTGTTTTGACAGAAGGATTGTTTTTGTGCAGGACGGGGTACCTTCCTGCACAAAAACAATCCTAAGAGGCATTTTCCTTTTTTTATGTGTTCTGCAAAACGCAGCACACATAGAAAGAGAAAAAAACGAGGGGAATTACAAATATTTCTCCTTGTTACACCTGACCTCGAGAGGTATAAGGATATGATGCTTCCCCAGGTTTACATGATCTTGTAAATCTGGGGCAGCTTCAAAGTTCAAGGGTACTGTGTGGGAAAATCTGCCACAACGCCCAACGATTGCCTCCTGAATGCACAATAGGGCAATGTAACAATTTGTGCTACCTTGTCTCATGGCTGCCAAGGTTTCATATTGCTATGTGTGACATTTTCAAAATTTCAGTGTAATTATGAGTGACATTTCAACGACAATAAGTGACACTTTCTCATGAGCAGAATCAAGCAATAAAGACGAGGGAAACATATACATATCAGAAATGACACCCATTTAGGCAACATCAGCTGCTGTCAGAGTACATCTTGAGTCACAGCTGCTGACTAGAGTAGCTGCTCTCTGTTGCAGAACTGGTGGCACTGTGATGGAGATAAGGCTAGAGCACCACCTGCTCAGCTCTCACAGGACTCAGAGCAGTGTTCTTAGACACATATTGAGGAAATGGCCCAGTCTGGGTTGCAGTCAAATATTAAAACTGGGCTCCAATACGACTGCTCTATGTGCCCACGAAAATATACCTCCACACATTTTCTAAAGTTTATGTGTTGCAGCACGTCATGAAGAGGGGGGCGCTGTGTGGTCTTTGTTGTATGTGTTGGCCTGGCAACTGTAATGTGGCATCTAAAAGCAAAGGCCCTACAAGGAAGACCCGTACAAAGCCATGCCTTCTTCAAGAACCCCCATCTCGAAGTCAATGCTGTGCGCTTGCCTCTACGCCGATAGAGCCACCAAAACCACCATGTCTTCACGAACGCTGTCACTTCCCTTCATTAACCTGGGCAGGGAGAAGCTGTACATCCTGGTCTAGCGGGTGCGGGTGCAGAGCATCCCAGGGGACAAGGCTCGGTGAGTCCAATGGGTGTTGCGCGCCTGGTGGTGATGCGGAGCCTGATGAGTGGTACTTGGCAGGACTGTTGTCCTACTCCATAACTATGAGACCATCAAAAGACACACATAGTGGCATTACGTGGCCTCATAGATATGATTTAGTAATTTGCGCTGCCTGAGCATCACAAAAAGTGATGCTCCAGCCACGCAGGGGGCTCGTAAATAATCCCCTGAGTGTCTCTAAGTAAAAAACAATTGGTTAGTGAACCTTCTAACGAATGAGACTGGTTACTCACCTGCATGGATGGAGTCCCCTACAGACCATCGAAATAAGATATCCAGGTGTTCTCCTCAATCAAGCAAAATAGTGCTCCTGGGTTGCAAGAATTGTTCACATTTCCAGAATTACTTTTGATTTCCTCCCTCAATCATTTCATCCCAATGAGTATAAGACAACTGTCTTGTTTCCCTAATAAATTGCTATTATTGATTTGTTAAACACAGGACTTCTTATTTTGTAATACCTCGTGAGCCTTGCCTACAATTTTTGGACAAAAATTACTTTCACTAATTGTCGGCATGTTGAGTCATGTAACTTATAAGATGCTGTCTTCATTGAGGCTTTCTTCCAACTTAAACACTGGTTTGGATTAACACATCAAGGAAAGCACATTTTCCACCAGGCCATTACACAAAGGCTTTTATCTTCCCCCACCTCAGGATCTATACCAATACATTTTGAGGCAGGATAGTCAGTAGGATGTTGGAGATAAAGGGGTCCAAGCATGCTGTGAGCATCCAAGGGAAGTTCATGAGAAGAGGTGGAGCTTTCTGATGCGCTGGAACCTCCCCAAAATTAGATTTGCACAGGTGGCCAATGATCCATCCCCTTACAATCCAATAGATTGAAAAATGCCAAATTGCTAAACAAATCCATAAATAAAATGAATCAATAGGGCAACCATGACAACCCACTTGAAAAGATTGGACATCAGGCGTATTATTTTGGTAACGGCCAATCAGACAAATCAATCCATACAATGAATAAAAAGCGGAGTTACTGTCATGTATGAAGATTTGGCAAGTATGAAGCAACATTTTAAGGAAGTGAATGTCATCGGCACTGCTAATGCCTCCCCCACCCTCACCCAGAAAACTAAAAGACGTGCCTTACAAGCAAATCATCTAACGCCCGGGCTAACCGCTGTCTGCAGCTGAGAATAGATTCTAAGACTGATGCAGTGCTAGCCCGACTAGTGATGAGAATAGGAGTGAGAAAGAGGCTGAAGTGGACAATCAGAATGTGGCATTCGGGCATTCCTGTACACATGGACTAAACCAGTAGGCTCTAATAAGGAGATGCGAGTGGGGAATACTGTGGAGGCAAACTCGAGCTGAGTAAAATCCCTTTGCTCTACAAACGGAAATCAACTGTATTGGTTTCAACTGCCCCAAGTGAATCTCCAACGGCAGAAATTCGATTAGAGACACAGGCACTTTGTTCAGCTGCAAGCCTAAGCTCAGTCAGCAATGTGTTTTCTGCTTCTTTATTGCAGGCATCTCCACCTTCAAGTTTAGGGCCAAGCAGCAAGTCCTGCAGCATGTGGGGCCATCTATCCCTGGAAGCAAGTGTGGGACAACAGGTTCAAGACCAGCATCAAGAGCACAAGGGGACTGCAGAATGGAGGACCACTGTGTAGAAATTATGCTCAATATTTTCGTGACAGAGATAAGGGAACAAAGGGCCTCACAGGCACATAAGATCCCTGCTCTACATGAGAGGCTATCAAAGATTTAGGAGAGTATGATACAGCTTCCCGTTAGACTGAGGGAGGCTGAATCTAGAATATCTGACCTTGAGGACAAAGTGGTATCTATGCAGAAGGAATACAGCAAATTTGAAAGAAAAAGGGTCTCCTGGAAAATAAGATCAATGAGCTTAAAAATGTCACATGGTGTTCCAATTTTCACATTGTCGGTGTACCAGAGGGGAGTATAGGTCAGGAAGTACCCCAATGGGTAGACTGTTTCATCAAGACCAATGTACTGCCCGATTTTTCAGGGAATCTAACTATTACAAGAGCTCACAGAGTTCCGTCTCAATGCTCCCTTAGCTCTTAATATCCTTGGACCATTTTGGTGAGCATTTCCGATTATCATATCAAGGAACGCATTTTGACTGAGGCATTTGAGAAGAAACTTTTTTCAACTCCAGAAATACCTCAGTGTCACATTTTTTCAGATATGTCAGCAGCAGCGTCTCATTGCCGAAGGGAGTTTGTATGGATGTTTGACTCATTTAGTGCTCAGGGTGCCCAAGCATCCACTGTGCAACAGTCCAAATTGAAGGTGCTGATAAAAGGACAATACTATCTCAATACTAACCCAGGGCCCAGAGAGGCCGAGGAGTCCCTGCAGAAAATATTAAACTAACATTTGGTGTTGTTTTTTCAACAAATAAACCTGTCACTATTCCTCTTGTTTGCTGAATGTTTTTTTTTCAGAAGGTTGTACTGCCTTCTAAATTGAATTATACTGTGGGACAGATGTTCTTTTTTGGGGGGTGTACATCTTGCAGGGTCCCGAGTGCAGTAGGGTGCCATACCATGACACCCTCTTTTTTGGAGTGTGTAGGTGGGGTAGTGTGGCCAATTCTCCCGCAGGCTGAGGTGTGCAGAGGGCCGCTGGGTTATCTGAGGGTAGGCATCAGGGTATGGAGCCAGCACGTTCAGTAAAAGGGAGCAGAATTGAAGCAGGCTTTGAAGTAATAGAGGTGAGGAATACGAAAAGTACAGGTGGCACATACGGTTAGGTTTATTTCCTGCAATGCTGATGGCATTTTAAATATATAAACATATATGGGAGTTTGATATGATGGCTGATGTCATTTACTCCTGAGGTAATTATATGCAAGAGACCCACCTCAAGAATAATTTCCTTCTGAAGCAGTATCCCCATGCGTATTTTGCTTTGGCAGGACTGGCAGTAAGGGGTGTTGTGATTTATTGGGGGAGAGGGATTTACTGGGTAGTAAGGGAAGTAATTATGGATCCCCGAGATAGGTGGATATGGCTACCTCTCTTAAACTGGTTCATTATCATGGCCCAGTTACTGACGAGGTGGATTCAACATTACAAATCCACAACATTGCTATGGGGGCCGAGGGCCCAATGATTACATAGGGGAATTTCGACTATATGTAGGATTTGACATTGGATGCGTCAAATAAAGCCAAAAAGCAGCAAAACCCCCAAATTAAAAAAGCGATAAACACCTTGAAACTGATTTTTCAATTAATGGATCCATGGCACCTGGACCATACAGGTTCTTCACAGAATACAGTAAAACCGCGTCAAATTTCGATTTTTTTAGCCTCTCAGTCTACCAAAAGGGCAGGGTCAGACACCTGGGTGAATGCCTTTTCTGATCACTCAGTGGTTTCTATCATGGTAGAGTTGGCAACAGCTGGAAGGGAATGTCCTGGTGGCAGCAAGATAGGTCTCTTCTTTCAACCCGAGTGGCTGGATGGTAAGAGGAACTTCATATCAGAGTTTTTTCTTCTTAATAGAGATACAGACTCGCTCGTCTCACTCTGGGAGGCCTTTAAGGCAACAGCAGGTGGGCAATTCCTTTCATATAAAGTGAACCAAGTAAATGAACAGGCTCGACAAATAGCAGACTTGCAAATAGCGGTGAATAATGCTCTACAGGCCAAGAGTAGGTCAGCGGGAAGTAGGCCTCAGCAGAACGAACTAGAGAAGTATAAACAGAATCTTTGAGATTGTTTTACACTTGAAGAAATAAATAACTCTAAAGTGTACCAACAACAACTTTACGGGGAGAACAAGCAGATAGCACGTTTTTGGCTTGGTCTACCCGAATCAAGCAAGGTAATTCAACGGGGAGGAAAATTCGAGAATCCAGTTTCCCATAGGATGGTTGCAGAGAAAAGGGATTTATCTCATGTCTTTTTACAGCTCTACCAGAATCTAGATGAAACTAAGTATTTGGTTCCATTATCTAGTATACAACAGTATTATAGTTATGTATAGTTGCCTCAGCTGCCAAGCTCCCTGGTAGACTCAATTGTAGCCAAAATAACAATGGCTGAGGTTCACGAAGCACTTCTAAAAATGGCAAATGCTAAAGCATGTGGAAATGACTGGTTTCCTTCAGAATTTTCTCAAATATTTACAACAGAATTGGTACCTTTCTTAACAGATTTATTTAATTTTATAAAGTAGGTGGCTAAGTTTCCCCTACCTTCACGGAATCCACCATAGTGAGTTTTTTTTTTTTTTTTAAAAGACAAAAACCCTATAAGTGTGAACTCCTATTGACCAATCAGGCTCCTCAAAGCAGATTATAAATTGTTAATGAGAGTATGGGCCACCCGCATTATTCCAGCTAATCAAGTTTAAATTCAGAGGGACCAGAGTGGATTTGTTTCCAATTGTCTTATGGCAGCAAATACTAATTTCCTAATACAGGCGTTAGACTTTTTTTCATGTAATCATACTAGTGCATTAAGAATACTAGTCGATGCTGAGAAGGCGTTTGATCTGGTCAACTGGGAGTGTCTGTTTTTTAGCTTACATAAATGTGGGTTCCCTCCACAATGTATCTCAATGCTTACAAATCTACATAATGTTGCACAGGCCAAGATATCCGTGAACTCCAGCTTGGCGGGAACCATGGCAATTAATAGACGCACCTGCCAGGTGAGCCCCCTATACCCAATTTTGTTTACATTTTTTATAGAGCCTCTAGCAACTTAGATCCATAGCAATGGGGGGATCTGTGCAACAGTGTAAGGGATGCCCAAGTTAAAGTTATTGACAAATGATATAATCTAGTATTTGAAACAAGATAATGAGAATGTATAGGGGGCTCTTGAGTTTAAGGAATCCTAGGGTGAAATACTCTGTGTTGCAATTGGATAAAGTGCAGGGAGGTCTGGCGCTTCCACATATCCAGACATATTATCAAGCAGCACTTTTGGATATTGTGGCAAGATTATTGGATGTCAGAGTAGTATTAGACCTTTTATTTTTTTTAGCGAATTGTGCAGGATTCAGCAATACATTTACCTGTTTTTATTAAAACAGTGAATTTGCCCAAAATAACATGGTACGATTCACTCCAAGAGTTAGGTAGTCGGATGATAGCCATGTTTAATTCCCATCAAATCCCAGTAGGTTATAGCTATCTTAAATTACAGGAGTGTCAGTATTTTGGGTTGACTAAATCTAGAGCCAGGTAAAGATACTTGAATTTCTGGGGTTTCAAGGAGCTAGGTGTTTTTATTCTGCGAGGCACCCACATTACATGGGAAGAGCTTACAGTGAGATGCAGGGATCAGTGCAACCGTTTTTTTCCTGAGTTTTCAGCAGGCAATCTATTTTATGGTCAATAATTTTCAGGACACAAGTTAAGATGCCCACTCGGCTATGCATACGCTTGTAAAAACCAAGCTTCTGGGTGTTGGTAAGTGGTACAGGTTGCTACGAAGTTATGGGGCCCAGGACCTAGTGACCAACTTCTTGGAGAAAATCTGTCAAAAAACGCAATGTTGTGTATTCGTAAGTGATTGGCAGGTTATCTCAAATATTTTGTATAAGTTCTGATTCTAAAAGAAGTGCCCTTCTTGTCCCGATGGATGATTTATTACACCCCCGCAGAACTTCATAGAATGTATCCAACCGTCTCGGATCAATGTTTTCGTTGCCAACAGAAAGATGTGGGAGATTGGCTTCACACTTTCTATACAAGTCGATAATTGTCCCAATTTTGGTAAGAGTTATTTGCCGCGATCAGCTATGGCATGCATACTAATATAGTCCCAGAAGCACGTTTAACTCTATTTGGGCTTCTAAGGATTATTAGTAAATGGGGGCAGTTTTTCAATTTTCTTGCACTAATAATAGCTCGTTGATTGATTCTCCAAAATTGAAGAATACGATTGGTCCCAACGGTACAGGGCTGGAGGGAAAATTTGTCAAGAATGAAGAAGTTCGAAGAGGCAGATGCGAAACCTGTGGGTGGCTCTGAGAGGTTTACCGCCATATGGCATTATTTAAAGCTCATCAGAAGGAATCAGGGATGTACTTCTTCAATAGAGGAAGTCTGAGTTATCAAACTGTATTCTGAAGTTTTGTATTTTCTGATGGAATCCATACTGTTTGCACCCAGATTTAGATTCGGTTGTTAGAGGCCAGACACAAGAACTATACGTTGAGACTTTACCTCTCTATAGCATTGTTGTAGGTCTATTGTAGAGTCTTAGGGGCATATTAACAAGCCAGCCGATAAAATTTCCGCCGCTTTGGCGGCAGAAAACTGCCTCTAAAACGGCGAAAATGGGCTTGATAATATGCTCTATGGAATTCCAATTGAAGCCCATGTTAGATGTTAAGGACATCTAACCTGAGCTTCAATTGGAATTCCATAGAGCATGTTATCAAGCCCAGTATCGCCGTTTTAGCGGCAGTTTTCTGCCGCCAAAGCGGCGAAAATTGTATCGCCTGGCTTGTTAATATGCCCCCTAGAAGGTTAATGTTGTTCAGGAGGCAAAATCATCTATTTTTAAGTAACTACGGTATTAATCATGGACACAGCACACTAACCTGCACTTTTTCAGACTGCTCTCTTTGTAAGTGCAATGTTAAAAACTAGCACGGTTGCACCTTAAAAAAAAATCTGTTTAGTAATATTGACTTATTTTTATATGTTGCCTGGATGTTCAGTGTAGGCAATTAACCTCCTCTATTTGAAATGTGTGGTAAGCGAATTAATGTATATATGTATTGCATTTTTTAATAACGAGATGAGACTACTAGATTAATCTATTGATTAATGTCATAATTCTTTGCACTACTATTTTTCGAGAGATCTTTTTTATTTTCATCTCCCCTTTTTTTGTACAAAGGAAACAGTTATCCATGGCATGGTTGCACTTTAATATTTACAAGGAAAAATAGAAAATCGAAGTGTTTGTATTCTGCCTGAGTATACTCGTGTGCTGCTGCCCTGCTTTATTTGAAATATACATTAAGCCACTTTAGGTTTGCTGTGTACAATGTACATTCCTGATATATTGTCGTTTGTTAGCCTGCTCGTTGTGGTATCGATCGTCTAATGCTGTTCAATAAAAAAAGGAAAAAAGACATCTAATTTGCGAGAAAGGTGAAATGAGACTGAAAATGGAAGACATTATCATTATGAGATAGGTGAGTCCTGAAAAGGTAAGTGTTAAGATTTTTTTTCGAAACTTGTGTTGCTTGGGGGGGTTTTAATAGGGAGCCTCTCCTCTCAGTGATGCTGGAACACTTTTCGGAGTGGGGGTGCTGCAATCAGCGTTACATCACTGAACTCATAAGGATTAAAACAAAAAATAAGTGCCAAAGAACAAATATAGCAAATGGGCCAAGACCAATCGACGAGAGAGTGGTAAGGATATGGGGGCAGATTTACAAGCCCTTTGCGCCACTTTTGCGTCACTTTTCTCATGTTAAAAGTGACGCAAAATTGGCGCAAGGGGCTTGTAAATAAGCCCCATGGTACGTAGCTGGAGGTGCATTTTGGAACGCACTGTCACAAATATATTACAACAGCATGGCGTGGTAGCACAATGGCATAACGAAACTTGAGAGGCCCCCCTGCAAGGCACGTGGAGGGGACCCCTCCTGACTAAATTAGGAGCCCTCCGGCCAGAGTATTAGCTTGAGGGGGCCCCTGGAGCTTGGGTGTCCCCGCACCGCGGGGGCTGCAGGGGCCACTGTTACACCACTGTGGTAACACACTTTCCTTTATAGACAGCACGTTCTCCATTAAAGTGACCACTAAATTTGCAGAGCCCTACAGTTTTAAAATTATATAATGCACAAACGATAAAGGGGCAGATTTGCAAGGAACTGATGCATCTGCATAGATGCGTCAGTTTCCTAGCGTCACCTCTGAATGTCCTTGAGTCACCATGGATGCAATGTATGTAAAATACAGTGCACCATGGCGCAAGGAATTACAGATGCGTCAGAAATTCTGACGCATCTGTTGGAGGAAAAGTGACGCCTTGTTGAAGTTGGTCACAAAAGTGACGCAACTCCAGCAATACGCCAGAAAACATAGGTAGGTCCCATGTAAAATGCCCTGCATCAATCCTTATGCCTGGTCTGAGCAGGTGTAGAGATTTTGACGCAGTAGAGTGACACAGTGCAATCTTGTAAATTTCACTGCGCCGGTTCTACGCGCCTATTTGCATGGGAACGCCTACCCTGCATACATTATACCTGGCGCAGGTATAATGTGACACAGGGCTTTACAACATGACGCATCTCCCTAGATGGATCACGTTGTAAATTTGCTGCATTATTTGCGCCGCCGTTGCGTCAAAAATGTGACGCAATGGCGGTGCAAGGAGGCGCAAGGGGCTTGTAAATCTGCCCCACAGTGTGCAAATTGGGGTTTCAGTGAATAATTGTCGCTGGGCATTACTAAGTAAAGCTACTTGATGTATTTTGCTCCTATTAAAATCTTTGTTTCCATCACACTTTACAATCACAAAGAACACTTCATTTGTTATTTCCTAATTGGTGCTATTTTTGAAACATTGGTACAGTTCGTATAGAGGTATTTAAATGTGTGTGAGGACAAATTACATACTTCAGCCTTCCCTTTCACATGAGCAAGTCTATCACATAGTTCATTGTTCAAAATCCTCTCATTTTGCAGTCAGAGAATGAAAATTAGTCAACATTAATTTCCATGTTAATACAAATACATTGCAGTTTAGTCTGACGTTTCACCTGTCTTTGAACACACTGAAACTGTGAAAAGATTGCATCAAAATATACAGGTATCTTCAGAAGCATGTTTATTTTGTGGGTGCTGCAGCGTTGTCAGACCCCTACTACCAGTGCTTTTTTATGTTCTAGCAATGTAAGATTTAAACGTTTTGTATTCCAGACAGGGGGTCTTGAATGCCACCAGATATGTTAAAGGAAGAATGGAGGTTGTGAAACTTACTGGACTTTCGAGATTAAGAGGCGAATTTAAACTTCATTCCAGCCTTCATTCCATGTGTAAGAAGTGAAGCTGATACAGCTAAAATGGTTACCTTGCTGAAATGGACTTTGTTAGTTCCAATGGTTGTTAAGTTGATTAAGGAGAGGGCAAGATGTGTGAGTTTCGAAATAAAAAACAAAACCTTAAGGGGTTGTTAGAAATGGGGCTTATGGTTGGCTAGGGTATGCACCTCATCCAAGCAGAACCCACCAAGCTAGTCAGGGTAAAGGAGTTACACATCCAAGATAACCCCTGCTCACCCCCTTGGTAGCTTGGCAGAGCACAAGGCAGGGGGTGCACGCTCCCCTGCACGTAGCTGGAGCCAGTTGTCTAATCCCGCAGCATCAACATTCAAATCTCCGCTAAAGGGAATCAGATGATTATTGATGGCAGTGCTCGATGGGTCAGGTGTAATTAGATGGAAAGGTCTGAAATTACTCATATGGGACTTCCCAGAGGCATTGGGGTGATTTGATTCCTTCCTAATTATAAAATCCAGAAAGAAGTGGTCGGACCACACAAGGGAAAGGGTTTGGCTAGTTTCTTTTTTATAGGTGGAGAAGATCAGATCAGATCTAGAGTGTGTCCCTTTTCGTGAGTGGGATAATGCACATAAAGGGCCAACTCTAACATTTCCAAGGACTCTTGCAGTCTAATAGAGTCTTGATCTTCCGATTTGTCCATGTGAATATTAAAATCGCCTAACACCAAGCAATGTTTGTATTTCATGACAAAGGGTGAGACAGCGTCACCTATGGACGCAAGAAACCGGCCGGCAGGGGCCCGGACGTCTATATATTAAAATGACAGCCAGTGATTGATGTAGAGACACCCCCAAATGGAAGCCGAGACTTTCCGCTCCCACTACTTCATCAAAAGGGACTAATGTACAAGAGAAATGATTTTTAAAAATAATAGCGAAACCTCCGCCTATGCCATCATGTCAATCCTTCCTGATTATCTGATAACCCGTCGGGATAGCAGAGGCAATGGTAGGGTTTGGGCCTTGCTAAGCCATGTCTCTGTTAAAAATAGGAAATCCAGGGTTTTATCCACTAATAGGTCATAGATGTTGAGAGCGTATTTTTTCATGGACCGTGTGTTAAGAAGCAAGACTGATTGACATCACTGTGACCAGAATTACGCAAGCCCCGCTTCTTCAAAATCTGCCCTGTCTCTTTGATAAAAGCGTCCCAACCACATTGTGAGCAGCCCATTTTAGTTGGCTCCAAAAGGAGGGAAGAAGAAAGAAGGGAGCTGCAGCTCACACCCATTCCTATTTCCAGGAGCGTATGTCTGCTATAACATAGGCGGGACGTGAGATCAAAGTTACCGGCCGCCTCAGGGACGCTGACGGGCACAGACGGGCTTGCCTTTGGCGCACCTACGGCGCGCATGCTGCGCTCGCCCGCTGCGCAGTCGAAGCATCGCGGTGTTTTATAGGGGGCGAGAAAAGACTAGAGCGGTGACCAAGTCAGGCAGACCCGCTCGTACAGGTGGGTACCGCAGGTCACGCTCGACTGTCAAAATGATTAAAAACGAGCAAGATGCTTACAAAGTTTAAAAGCAGGCAGCAAGTGCAAAATAGCAAATCATGAAACTAGCAGCAATTATCAGCCCCGGAGAGCCCACAGCACACAGCAGTAGTCACACGCTGCGCAGTCGAAGCATCGCAGTGTTTTATAGGGGGCGAGAAAAGACTAGAGCGCTGCCAAAGCCAGGCGGACCCGCTCTTACAGGCGGGTACCACAGGTCAGGCTCGACTGTCAAAATGATTAAAAACTAGCAAGATGCTCACACAGTTTAAAAGCAGGCAGCTAGCGCAAATTAACAAATCATGAAACTAGCAGCAATTAACAGCCCCGGAGAGCCCACAGCACACAGCGGTAGTCACACCGCTGCCACAACAATATACCTTAAACATTTCTAATGCCTGCCTCCCCAGCCATTCCTATAGCTTTGGGGATCTGGAATAGTCCGAACTGCGACACTTGCCGGCGAGAGGGATGGTTAGTAGTTGTTTTGGTGCCCTTATTGGCAGTGATGACAAGGGCGAGGGGTGGTGCAAGCTGCAGTGGGCTCGTGGCCAGGGCCCTGGCACTTGATATTTGACAAATTAAGCACTGACCCGATGTCATAAGTAGTATAACAAAGGCTCTGATATACTGTTAGACACTGCAGCATATATACGGATTAGTAATAGGGCGAGATCAAGCGTGCTCTGCCACTTGTAGAGGGACGTTGTGCCACTATTGACTGCACTTCGTTAGAACTATGTCATACCAATAATGATATCACACTTGGCTGTATATTTTTTATGATGGCATAAATTCAGCACTTGTCTCATTAAAGCGAAGCCTTCCAGAATGGATATTTCGAAACAGCAATTACGAGAGAAACACGCACAGCCACTAATGAAGAACGTCTCTCCTGCACGTAACAGGGAGAGCTGATTTATGGCTTTCATTAACCCAAGTACAAAGACCAAAACCTTTGCATTTAAATTATACCTCTTTGCTTGCACCAGATTTCATCAATTAGCTACTGCAGGTAAACTTCATGAAATAATAATCTTAATTGTTTAAAAAAAAAGAGAAAAATCAATCAAAGCAAACTCTACTGAGATTCTGCTTCTAGCTCCTTGGATGCTTACTTGCAACCCTTGGGCTAGCAGAATTAAAAGAACACGTGCAAAAATCTTTTCTTCCTGCATCCCATTGCAGAAAAAGAAAACTATGCATATTTGTAATTTCTCAGGAAGTATCCAAAATGAAAAAATTAAATATTTCCTCATTTTTTAAAATAGGGAGAGACACCAACTATGTAGGACTACATAAATAGGCTACCTATTGTAGCCTGAAACAAAGAGTTGGTACCAATTTTAACGTATTCGGGTTAAGGAAGGTGTTAGATATTGGGATACTGATTGACAGGGGTGTGATCCCTGGTCAAGCAGCAATCACAATCTCAGTCAGGGCAAGGCACAAGAAAACCCTAAATTAACCTTTCCTCAACCCCCTGGAAGCTTGGCACAGAGCAGTCAGGCTTAAAGTAGAGACAATGTGTAAAGTCATTTTGGGGTCATGAGTTCAAGATGAAGTTGCAAGTCCAGTTCTCCTTACCCAAGCAAGACGACAGAGGGCAGCAGGTCAGCAAAGCAGGGCAGCAGCTCCTTTAGAGCAGCAATCCGGCAGAGTGGCCGTCCTAGTAGCAGCACAGCAGTCTTTCTTTACGACAGCGTGTACACAGGTCCAGAAGTGTACTGACGAGTTGGTGTCTGAGGTCCTTCATTTATACACTACTGTACTTGTTCTGGAAGGTGAGAGAAGCTTCTAGACAGTGGGCTTGAAGTGGATTTCCTGTCTTCCCTGCCCTAGCTCCAAGCTGGCTTAAGTGACAATTCAGGGTTGTTAGACCCTTTGTGTGAAGGCAGAGCACAGGCTATTCAGGTGCAAGTGGGGCTGTGCTCAGCCCCGCTCCTCCATCCTGCCAGCAGCTGACCCATTCATGCACACCTTATCCCTCTATTGTGTCACTGTCTGGGAGAAATTTACAAAGTCTAGCTGTCAGTTACACACAGTCATATGCCCAAGGCCAGGCTATAGTCACAAACGGGCTAAGGGCAGAAAAATGCCAACTTTGTAAAAGGACATATTTGATAAAGCGAATTTACACTCCTTTACCAGACGCATAGCATATTTCCAAATTCTCATCCAAATATAGTTTCCAATTTATCAGTTTGAAACTGATAAATTGGAAACTATATTTGGATGAGAATTTGGAAATATGCTGTGCGTCTGGTAAAGGAGTGTAAATTCGCTTTATCAAATATGTCATTTTATGAACACGTGACACTAGGGTGGATCACGTCGCCCAGGCTGCACGCAATATGTTTAAACCCTTGAATTGGAGAAGCTATGGTCAAAATGGAAAGATTGGTGTGCACTGTATCATTCATTTATTAACTTTGTGAAAGGGGCATTTTGAAAGTTGTGTTAAAAAAATCCCGACGTCACTACTGAATAGAGCTTTCACTACAATTCCAAGGACACCAAACATGAACTGGTTAACTCTTCCCATTTGGAAATTACACTCATAAAATATATTAAGGCAACTCCAATGGGCCTTGCCATAGTAAAATCGAATTTAAGAGTTTTTCAATACCAGTAAATGTAAAACTAAAAAAATACATGTTCCTTTTTTTAAATACACTACACCCAGGTTTCTGGGGTGTCCAGGGCATACCTTAGGGTGACTGACATGTATTAAAAAAGAACGTTTGGGCCTGGCAAAAGGTTTATTTTGCCAGGTCAAAGTGGGTGTTGAAAACTGCAACTGGGTGGCACAATCAGTGCTGCAGGCCACCTAGTAGCATTTCATTTACATGCTCTGGATACATTTAGTACCACTTTACTAGGGACTGACAGGTAAATTTAATATTTCTATTGGTTAGAAGCCAATGATACCATGTTTCAAGCAGACAGCACAAGCATTCTAGCACTGTTTAGCAATGGTAAAATGCCCAGTTTTCTAAGGCCAACAACAATAGGTTCGTCAAAATGGGGAAGAGGAAAAATGTTTGGGGGAAGACCACCTAAGACCGACAGATCGAACAGAAGGGGATGAAGTAGATCTTAAAATAATGCTTTCAGGTGAAATTACCTACAGATTAACCTCACGTTATTAAGTTTCCAGCTTTTAAGGCCTCACTTGGAGTTGCCTGGACGTTTGGGAGGAAAATATCAGATCCAAAACGAATGATTCCTACAGATTTATCCACCATTGAACCGAGACATTACAAGAAAGATGTCCAAAATGAGGAATAACATGCAGATCCAGGAACTTGGGTCCTATCTGTAATGTAGTGTTGCAGGGATTCTGCTTATGCACAGAACTATGCGCAGGAAACCAGGACCTCAGAGAATTGTGGTGTACCAGAAACTCCCCTCAGACCCAAGAACCCCTATCCGACTAGCTTAGTGTCACATTCGTTATCCGAGATTTAGCTTGGCGGTCCCAATGTATAGACAACCCAGAACAAGCGACTTAGATACTCTCAGGAGTGGTGGGAATCCAAAATACCCTTTGGTAGCTATATATCAGTCCACAACAGAATAACAAAGACACGGTAAAGTTTAAAGAGTTTATTTTATAAACCTCGCGTCCTAAGATGCAGTACTTTGGCTAACACAAAAAGACAAATGGTTAAGATCAGAACCATCAGCATTGTTACAATACCATAGAAAATGAAAGGAGCAATCATAATAATAATGACAGTGGAAAGCGACCACCCTCCTTTCTCTAGCAACTAATAAGTTATTATTAGACTAATAGAAGGTCTCTTAGGCTTGCATGGGGGACCCTATATCTTATAGATCAGCTTAGTGGAATCACATCACAAGATCAGCTAGGCTCTCTCCTGCAATAGCTCTTCGTTTCGAATGCTACAGAAAACATGCTGCTCTGCAATATTAAAGGACTCGTCTTTCAGGTATTGGCAGCTGTATGTATGTTATGGCTAAGAAGTGGTACGATCAACCTGAACACAACAACCTGCACCGTCTAGTGACCCAAACTCGTTCTTTACACGGTGTGCAGACCAAGGTCACTACCCACTGTTAAGGATGTTAAACAACAGACGGTTCTCATGTGAAGCAAAGTCGAGTCAGCAGTTCTCGAATGAATAACATATACCAACAGTGTTGTGTGCAAAAGCAGCAGAAGCGGCAAGCTGGCTTTCCAACAGCCGACGAGGTTATGCTAACTTAGCGTTGTACATAGGGAGTGATTAACTCATACTACATCCCCCCTTGATCGGACTACTAACCACTAGGGGCGCACTTATCAAGAACGCAGAGTTCAAGTTAGAAAGAACTGAACCAAGGGCATGAACTATAAGTCCATATATGGTAAGTGTAAGTTCGAAAAGAAAAAAATGTCAAAAACAGAAACATGATGACGTCAGGGGAAAAAACCCATGAAAAACGGGGAAAAAATGACATCGAAGGATGCACCATCAGCCGGTCAAGGCAAAGAGTCAATCCATCAAGGTATAGGCACAATAAGTTGCAACAGCCTCCAAGAGGAAATCATTGGAGCGTTCCGCAAAGTTATCCGCCATCCAATCCAGCAAGGGAAAGGAACACACATGTTCAGTCACAATCGGAGCTTCCAGCACCACACGAGGACAACAAGAAGGTTCCTCGATGTAACTGCGTTCCAGAAAGTCAATCGCAGCCTCGTCAATGGCCCAATTTCCAAGGACTCCATGTGCCGCACCCAAGGCCATAAACCCGACCCCAGAACATTCAAACTCATGAGCCGTTAAGGGGCCCATTAGTTGACCAAAATCTGGGACAGTTGACACCGAGTTTGACAGGCATAAATCCAGAGCCCATTGGAATGGACAATCCAGGCAGTGAAAGACTGGTTGCACACAAGTAAAGAAAGGAAACCGGAAGGACAATCCGTAGGCGACGCTTAAGGTCGCCAAGGGCAAGGTGCCATAGTATTCAAGCATCCGGTTACGGAGATGCACCAGCCGGGGCACGTTGTCTCTGTACGCAAGTTGCACAGCCATTACGCAGGACGCAAAATAGTAGAAGGATTCCAGCTATAAGGGCGAGAAGCAATGGGAGACCTCCGAAGACGCTGGAAAAAATAGAATGAAAAAATGCGGGAATCCCACCAAAAATAGTCTGAAAGGAGGTCACGAGGCCGGAGCCCACAAGTTTAAAAAAATGGACTATGCCAGTCGTAGACGAGGCATTAAAGATAGTCTGTATCAATGTTCCAAAATGGAAGGGGAGGTCAGTATTCAAAAGCGCCTGCACCTCTGTGCGGGTGTTTGCCACGTGAAGAAGAAAGGTTTCACAGGACGAAGTTAAAGCGACCTCCCTTTGAGACAAAAGAGCCCTTATTCTGCTCATCTGGTTGAACTCTGCGCTCAAGGTTGGAATCAAAGGTCAGATAGAAACATCCAGCGTCCATGCGGGGGTGGAAAAAGGACATTTTTACAGCAAACTACACGCTGTGACACAGTCACTATGTAAGGAATGCCCTTCAGCATCCCGCAGCAATCCTCATTATTTAAAAGCAAATAACTACCGTTAGCAAGCAGCGTAAACGAAGGGGTTATAACCGGCACCGGTATACCCTTCAGGACGCAAGCCAAATTAGGAGCGTGTACATTGCAAGCACCATGCAATTGTATGTGTCTACACACGATAGAATGATCAGGGGCAGAAGTGCATTCCTCACCCTTCAAATAAACCTCTTTTCCCCCCCGCATGCATCTATATGTAAACGGGAGCGACCAAACTTCGTGCAGGAATGTACTACCAAGGTGCTCATATCTGCCAAGAGCCTAATGTTTCATGCACGAACTAAACTTAAAAAGCGGAAAAGGTAAAGGGATTACGCCGTGAATAAGCCACGTGGCCGAATTTAACTCGGCAATAGAGAAAGGCAATGGTTCTAATTTCTCAATGTGCAGCAATGAATAAGTGGCATCCTTCATGGACATAAACTGTTGTTTCACAGTTAAATTAAAAGGGAGGAACAAAGAGGAAATATTCAAGTAATCCCATGGGACCTTCCCTGCTTTTAACGTTTGTAAAGTCCATGCAAACTGCATAACAGAACGCACTGATTCTGGCCATGATACAATACAGACAAATCATCCTGCACAATGTCTACAACAGAAGAAACAATATTATCTAAAGTATAGATTCTGGAAGACAAGGTATTTATACTATTATCAATCACAGCCAACACTTTTTCCATATTGGCCTGGTCAATAGCACGTAATCTGGATGCAGCCTCAATTTGTGACATTTTCCAAACTTCGTTATAAACAGCATAAACCCATTGTTTTGACCTGCCTGTCGCAGGACCCTTAATAAAATCATTCAGGTCGATTTTGTCGTCTAAACGTGACAAATGAAGTTTAACAGATGATAATGTGGAATGTTGTAGCCATGACTGGCATAACTTACCCACAGAGTAGGTAGTTACAGTGTGTGATGATTCAAAACGAGGATCCACCCTGACTTGAGTATATCCAGGTGCCAAGGCTAAAAATCGACGTTGACAGGAATCTGCACCCGTTTGCCATAACAGCCGCCCATCAGGATTGAATGCCGAAACATTAAAGGTGGTGTTGGGAACAAGGGACTGCAACATTGTAAGGGAAAGATCTGTGTGATTACCCCACCCGGGATAAGTACCCAGATCTGGGATCGAGGGGGAATTCAATTTTTTAGTAGTAGCCAATCCAAAACAGGTAGTCTGAAAAATTGATGAATTCAAAAACAAAATATGGTTTGGGATAAGACAAGCACGATGCAAAGCTTCTGTTCCCTGAACCTGCCATGGTTTAGTACCCCAAACCGATTTAAGATCGATAGTAGCTTTCCAGAGCTCATATCCTCCAACAGCCAAGTCGTCCATAAAGGACTTAGAATATAACAATTTCGTGTGTGTCAACCTAACCTTAGAGGCGGTCTCAGCCGCCACCTTAAAATAAAAGGAGGTCGGACTAGACACACTAAAACCCGAAAAATATGTGAATTTTTTCACCAATGTGGCAGAACTGCCATAAGAAGGGGCCGGACAGTGTTCCCATTGTGTGTAATTAACAAAATTACGAAAGGTATTTGCTCTGTGCAAAAAATGTGTGCCATAATGTTGATAACAAAACTGTTCACCATAATTTGCAGAATTTAAATATAAATCTTCAGCATCAAATGCAGCATAATATTTCAGATCAGAAAATAGTGCCTCGATTGCCTGTACATCCCAATCATCAGATCTGATATTCTGTTTAACTACATCACCCATAGACTCACGAAATACATTAGGCACATTAATCACTTCCGTCGGTCCATGAATTTGAAATTTAACAGCATCCCAAGCGATCCCATCACGCACAGGCCAGGCAGTAATGTTAAAAAAAGTCTGGTCCCTTTTTATAATGTGTGATGAGGAATGGGGGGCCAAAGTTCCATCGATTAACCTAATCGCAGATCGCTCAGCCAGGTAGTGTACATTGATAAGCTTAAAAAACACTACCACAAATCCAATTGTCATAAACAAAAAAACACATATTAGCACCAGCCAGATGTAAGTCCATGGTGCCACCAAAAAATGTCTCTTGAACCAGGCAAAAAATATAAAAATTTCGGAAGGGGCAGTGGAAGTCATTGATTTAGTGTCAAAGGAAGAACGTGACTGGTGAATTGCTGTTGAATGTAATAAAGGCAGCGGGACTTCTGCAGGATAAGCATACTCAGAATCATCAGGCAAACCACCAACAGTAGACAGCATAGAAGGAACAGTAACTGTATGCATTTCAACGGCAACCTCAGGCATGATGTTAGAGGGCGGCACCATAACAGAATTTCGCAGAATGGAAGGGCAAGAAACTGAAGGTGTCATACTATGGAGAATCGGCCACCCGCTGTAGCTTGACATTGTCAATCGAGATGTACCTGTTTTCCTTGCGACCAGGAAGAGGTGGTAAAATAACTGTACGTGTACCCTGGACTCCAAGCAACGGGACCGGTGCACGATAAGAGGGGCCAAACTCCTTCTTGTTCTCCACCTTCTCACGGACCAGGTCACCAACTCGGGGTAGCCAGCCGACTACCGGAATCTGGAGCGCAGCTTCGGATGTAGAGGGTACGTGTTCCTTTGCTAAAGTGTCCCTGGCTTCTTGAAGAGTCTGCAATACAGCACAGTGATCATCTAGGTTAAAAGGCGCGGCAGCCGCCGCCATGTCTAGACCCTCAAGGTCCGGAACAAACATTCGTACTCCAAAGAGCATCATGTATGGGGTCCGCCCACCCAAAGACCTTCTAGGGAGATTATTAAGTGCTCGTTGCACGTCATACAAGTGGGTCAGCCAGCTTCGGCCTGTACCTAAAACCCTTGCTGTCAAAGATTGCTTTAGGTCACGGTTCATTCGCTCCACAACACTATTGCCCTCAGGCCGGTATGGAGACGAAAATTTGACTTGGACCCCCAAACTTCTCATGGCTTCTTTGTACGCCCTAGAGGCAAACGCAGGGCCCTGATCAGAATGAAAGGTACCACATGCAAAACTCCCAACAAAGACACGCAAATCCTTGATGACCGTCCGGGCATCAGTACTCCTTTGCGGCCATACCCACAGAAAACGTGTGCACGAATCCACTGCAACCAAGATGTACTTGTACGCAGTATCAGAGGAAAAAGGACCGCAGTGATCTAAATAAACACACGCAAGTGGTTGATTAGATATATACAGCTGTGTTTGTGGTGGACGCGTGGCAGAAGAAGGTTTAATCTGCTGGCAAATGTCACACAAACGGACATAAGCCCGCTCCTGTTTGTACAAACCGTACCACCAGTAACGTTGCTGCAAAAGAGATACAGTAGCCGAAACGCCGGCATGCGCAGACGCAACACCTTCGTGGGCAGCGGAAATCAGAGACGGTCTGCAGTCCGCATTGGGAATCAATCTGTCACCAACGTCGTTAATCCTCACCAACGGGACGTTATCAGGACTTAAACGATAATGGTAGCGAGAAGGGAAACCCTTTGGAAAGGCTGTCCCTGTCTCGGACGCAGCAATAGCTGCCAAGATGTCATCATCAATCTTAGTTTTGGATCTTGTAACTGCTGCTACTAAACATGTCGCCACTGCGGTTTTTGCTGCCTCGTCAGCCAAACTGTTACCGACAGCATGGACACCAACATGTTGGTGACCAAGAGTGTGAATTACATTCACGAGTGGCAAAGCTTCTTTAAGTTCTGCCACTCGAACCCAAAGCGTTTTGTGCTTTACTGTGCTACCTTTCGAATCACGAAAGTCATTGTGACTCCAAAAGTGTAAATTCTCGTTGTACGATTGAACACAATAGTACGAGTCACTCACTATAAGAGTAGTGACTCGAGGATCAGCAAACGCCAGTGCAAGCACCAGAGCTTTCAGTTCTGCTAACTGCGCGGTACAATCACCCAATGACTGCGTATGCACAACATCAGATTTGAACTCATCGTTCACGAAAGTACCCACCACAATTGCTCAGGCCGCTGAATAGGCGTGCTTTGATCCAGTCGCGGGTTGCGCAGACCCATCAGTGTAAATGACACAACGGTACTCCTCGAGTGGGCGCAAAGTCAGAGGAGCCGGGTGAACAAACACATACTCCAAGAACTCCTGTGTCTGTAATGCCGCGTCAAAAATATATGTGACGTCAGGCGAGGTCAAGGAGGTTGCCCATTGTATCCACCCTGGATGCAAAGCCTTAGAATTTGGTACACTGGCTTTTGTGACCGCCTCAAGGGCAGGGTACGGTGTTACCACCATCATGTGCTTTCCCTGTGATAGCGCTCGCTCTTTCAGGATCGCCATCTGAACTGCTGTCAGTACTTTTTCGACAGTGGAAAAGCGCAGCTCAGCCGAGGTGTACAGATGAGATTTGTAGGCAATGGGGACGGTGTCGCCCTCCTTGAACGTCAAGTAGGTGAAACCCACTGCACCCGGTACAATTCTAATGACCAGGTTAGTGTGGTTATCACGTGTTTGCAAGTATTTCGAAGCAAGTAGATCAGACTGCAGTGATTGCAATGCAGCAGAATGCTCAGGCAGCCAACAAGATTTGGTAAAAGTAGGTTGTACCAAGGCAAATGTGCGGTCAGGGGAACCCGACTATGAGCGGCGATGTTGATCGCCATCGGAACACACAGAAGAACAACAACAAGCTTTACTGTAGCACTGGGGTTCAGAAAAAGAAAACCTTTTTAATTATCAAGCTTGAAAGAACCTTTAGTCGAAACCTAGGTAGGTTAAGCCGTCACTCCCGTTGTCCGGAAACTAGAGTGAGGGCGTTGTGGACTAATAAAAGCACTACTAAGGCGTTTCAGATCAAGAGACCAAACGTTAGGTGCGCCATGTTGCAGGGATTCTGATAATGCACAGAACTATGCGCAGGAAACCAGGACCTCAGAGAATTGTGGTGTACCAGAAACTCCCCTTAGACCCAAGAACCCCTATCCGACTAGCTTAGTGTCACATTCGTTATCCGAGATTTAGCTCGGCGGTCCCAATGTATAGACAACCCAGAACAAGCGACTTAGATACTCTCAGGAGTGGTGGGAATCCAAAATACCCGTTGGTAGCTATATATCAGTCCACAACAGAATACCAAAGACACGGTAAAGTTTAAAGAGTTTATTTTATAAACCTCGCATCCTAAGATGCAGTACTTTGGCTAACACAAGCAGACAAATGGTTAAGATCAGAACCATCAGCATTGTTACAATACCATAGAAAATGAAAGGAGCAATCATAATAATAATGACAGTGGAAAGCGACCACCCTCCTTTCTCTAGCAACTAATAAGTTATTATTAGACTAATAGAAGGTCTCTTAGGCTTGCATGGGGGACCCCATACCTTATAGATCAGCTTAGTGGAATCACATCACAAGATCAGCTAGGCTCTCTCCTGCAACAGCTCTTCGTTTCGAATGCTAAAGAAAACATGCTGCTCTGCAATATTAAAGGACTCGTCTTTCAGGTATTGGCAGCTGTATGTATGTTATGGCTAAGAAGTGGTACGATCAACCTGAACACAACAACCTGCACCGTCTAGTGACCCAGACTCGTTCTTTACACGGTGTACAGACCAAGGTCACTACCCACTGTTAAGGATGTTAAACAACAGATGGTTCTCATGTGAAGCAAAGTCGAGTCAGCAGTTCTCGAATGAATAACATATACCAACAGTGTCGTGTGCAAAAGCAGCAGAAGCGGCAAGCTGGCTTTCCAACAGCCGACGAGGTTATGCTAACTTAGCGTTGTACATAGGGAGTGATTAACCCATACTACAGTAGATTCCTGATTCAAGGGCTGTTTCTGCTGATAGTTTCCACCTGCTCTGACCAGGTGAAAAATATCAACTGAAAAGCATGTGGTTTTACTGAGAGCAGAAATGTACCTGGTAAAACTGACCCAAATATTCCTGCACCCTATAAATTCAGTGCAGGAACAATGGACCACTCAGATACCACTACTCTACGGTAATTTCCCCCCTGGCTTCAGAAACACGATCTGGCCTCCTGGATTCACTCTATCAACCACTAATGGGAAATCCACGAAAAACCTAGGAGTGTGGTTTGAGGATAACCTCTCCTTTTCTGCTCAGGTGAAAAAGCTCTCAGGCAGCTGTTTTGGCCTTCTTAAAACACTAAGGAGTTTTTTACCTCTCCTTCCTAGGCCTGCCAAAGAGACGGTTATCCGTGCCTTGATCCTTTCTCGATTGACTATGCTAATGCGTTGTACATAGGCATCCCTGGATACTCTCTGAATAGACTCCAGGTCATTCAGAATGTGGCTGCCAGGCTGCTCCTGGGAATCGCTAAGAGGAGCAGCGTGCGTGAACATCTCAGCACACTCCACTGGCTGACCGTGGCGGATCGGGTCAAATGTAAATCCCTGGTCATTGCTCACTGAGCCCTCTACGGTCGTGGGCCCACCTATCTACAGAAGCGGTTCTCTTTTTATGTCCTGCTGAGACAACTGCGTTCTTCAGCCCTCCTTCTAGCTAGGGTGCCCCGCTTCATCCGCCACAAGCTGTGCGGCTGATCTCTGGCTGTTAAGGCTGCCCAGGCTTGGAATGCCCTTCCATTTCTACTGCGCAATACTCAAGACCCGTTAGCCTTCAAAAAACTTTTAATAACTCACCTGTTTCCGTAAATTATGGTGGTGTAGCTCAGGGACTCCTCTTGGATCCGCGCTGGGACACTCTTCGGAGTAGCTGTTCCGCGTTATAAGAGCATTTAACATAACAGAACATAACCGATACAGCTGGGACAGAATACGCCGGCTCATATTTAGGGCTGTTTGCACTGGTTACCCAGAGTAGTAGTGGGACAGGGTGCATTTAAAATATGTGTAAATTGAGATACCATAAAAAGTACAGTTAAAAGTAAAATAATTGTTTGTTTCTGGGCATGAAGCAGAAGTCAGTGATAGGTATGTTTTGGGCATTAGGAGCATGCTAGTTTGTCTATTTAGAGGACAGATGTGCAGTCGCAAATCCTCTGAATCACTAAATTACAAGATTTGTGACACCTAAAACCCTTTTTCTTAAGTACAAAATCCATTTTGTGATTTGGAAAAGTTTTATCCATACCAAATTACAATTTGAAAGGAGAGTGTAGGGGTGTCCCTTCCAAAAGGCAACTGGGTAACCAATGTAGCACTGGTTTGTGATGAGTTACTGGTTCCAAAGCTGAGGTAGTAACTAATTCGCAAAGGAGATGCATTCCAAAGAAACCAGTGTGGCAACTTCAGTTGGTGTAGGAAGTGGTCCATGGAACCACTGTCAAGGTTCACTGAAAGTTTTCAAAATGTAAAACATATCTTTTGTTAAGTTTTCCGTTTTCCTTAAAGGAAATCAAGATGCTCTTAAAAGGCAATCACAGGGATGATTGTCTGCTGTCCTTTGCGCACCACCATCCCTGTGATTGCAGCTAATGACAGGGGACTGCAAATTTTTAAATGTTTAATGAAAATTACCTAGGCAGGTAATTACCCCCAGTGATTCCATATTTTGAGAACCAACCTATTAGTATATAGGTTAGTACACAAAGTAAAATACGGGGCGCAAAAAGTCAGTGCATAATTTACAACCGTGTTTTGTGACTAGTATAAAACAAAATTTGTCTCTTTGGAACACATGTATGAAACAATTTTGCGGCTGGAAATGGCGGATCGGGCCATTGACCCTAAAATTCTTTAACATATGTACAAAACACAAATTGCGATTCGGTTACATATTACTGTATCCCAATGCATGCTTGAGATTCGGTATTTGGAAGTGAAGTGTTTAGGGCGTCCCTTCCTAGCACCGAATTTGACTTATATTTACAAATGTATTGTGACCGAAATGTGGTCACAAATCATTCGCACTTTACCACCAATTTAAAATTGGTGGCAAACCATTCACAAATGGGAAGGGATCCTGAAGGGACCCCCTTCCCCTTTGAGAATGGTTGAAGAGTAGGCAGTGGTCCCATGGACCACTATCTACTCCTAAAAAATGGAAAGAAAAATGATTATGTTTATTTTGGATATGCATCCTTTTTTCCTTTAGGGAAATGGGCTGCATTTAAAAAAAAATAATTATAAGATTGCTTTATTTAAAAGCAATCACAGACAGGGTGGTTTGCTGACACCGGCAGACCACCATACCTGTGCTTTTTGCAATTCCCAATGGGTCGCGAACTGAGACCTACCTCATTAATATTCATGAAGTAGGTCTATTTGCGACCTACTGGGAAATACAAAAAGTGTAAAACACACTTTAGTACATTAGTGTTTGCAATTACCAAATAGAGATTTGCAAAAATAAAGTGTGCCAGGAATTCCTTTTTAGGTCTCGTGAGCCAAAGGCTCGAAGAGACATTTTATATCTGGGCTTTACAAAGTGCTGCCGTGGCCTAAAGCTACAGTGCATGTGCGCGGGCGCGCGCGCCGCGCTTACTTTCACTTTCGCGGCCGCTTTGATCACGATCACTTTCAATTTCGCGGCCGCAGACCCAGCCTCCTCTGCCAGCACACCCACAACTGGCAACATTACTAGCGCTTGTTTTTGTTGTTGAGTGACAACATTGGATCTTTGATGACATCACCGCAGCACCAGTGTCCTTCTGGCACATTCAGTTTCTACAGCTCCATAACTGTCACTTGCCCCTAAATCACAGAACTGTCACACTTTCAGACAATCCTGCCTCTAAGCCAGCTGCACTGTACATGACTTACACTTTGGGATTTTCCGTTAGTATTGTGAACCTACAGGTTCCAACAGGGAAAATGCTGTCTTTTGAAAAGCCAGGAATGACCAACCGAGCAACAGCAATGCGGTTCTGTAATTATATTAACCTTCGAGGTTTGTTTTAATGAGACAAAATTGCTGAAAAAGTATGTGATGCATGTTGGATGTTTCCCCCCACGCTGCATATTGTGATGCAGACCACGACAAACTTTTAAACAAAGCTGGGGCGACTGTCGAGTGTGTCACTTGCATTTATTTCTTTGGTGCAAGAATTTTCAAACTCCTCTGGACAAGCATTGGAAAGCAAGTAAATCTCACTCTTCAAGGGTGTTACCCGAATTTTTAGATTTGCTAAAAAAAATGTTGCCTTTGTTCCGCATCGGTAAAAAGAAACAATGCAAGGAAAAAAAAAAAAAGCATGTGTACCTATGCGGACCAGCATCGGCAAAAACATTACCCCTCCCCCCCCCCCCCCCCTCCCAAAACTCAAGGCAGATTGATGTATGCGCACGCTTGCGCCACCATGCACGCACACATTTCTGCTGCTTACAATGATCGTAATATATACCGTCTGTTCTGGTTACAAACGTGTTATCGTGCTGGGTCTAGCCAGAAGAGGGCAGCATTACATTAGAATAGAGTGAAACAGTGCCATGGTTACTTTAAGCAACAGAAGTACCGTAGAAGTTATGGTTGTTGTGTCCGTCACATTTTTCTTTGTCCACTCCAGCATAGGGCAATTGATAAGCCCACTTCAACCATTGGCCAACTTGAACTTCACTGTGAGTGAGTGACGGCATTCTGCCATTTCACAAGGAGCACATCACCACAGCAAGTAGTCCCAGTAATGTAGCAGGCCAGCATGTCAATGTGTGCTTTTGAAAAATATTTTTGCTTTAATGAAATTTCGTGGCAATCTTTTTTTTTTTAATTTAACTGACTTGGGTCCAGCAGCTCTGTCTACAATTAAGGTTTACAAAACCAATGACACAATAAAACAAGTTTTGTCATAGGTCCAAAGAGCTGAGAGCCATCACCAGACCGGTTGAATTTACCAATGCTTGTTTTTAATGTTGTTTCGGGATTTTTATATAGGTCTCAGTGCTGCATAATCGCTCCTTCACTTTAGCACTACAGTGCCCGGCCTCCTGCTGTCTCTGTGTGGTCCTTGCAGCGGCATGCCACTGTTCCGGGATGCCAGTCTCCCTCCTGGCACATCTTCCTTCTCCGTTGCCTGCTGCGTCTGCAGTGCCCACCATGGGCGGCACTGCACGCGCCTCCCGTCCCGCCTCCCCCCCTTACATCCTCATGAGCTCGCCCGGGTGTAGTTTCAGGCACTCAGAAGATGCCTCTAGGTTGAAAGTCAGAACTTGAGAACAATATAGTGTTTTGTGGTAGCCGGTTAACCCTTTTGGTTTTCTCGCGGTTTCCTGGCGAGTTCCTGTTTACAAATATGTGACTTGACAAGAGAAGTACTTCTCTGCTGTTGGGATATCAGGCAGCGGAGCGTGACGGAGCTTGATATGATAGCCAAGTGGGCTAATGCACCTGTTTCAGCGGTCTATGGTCCACCCCTGCACGTTCTCTAAGCCCTATATCTTTCTGATGTCAGAATGAGTAATTCCCCCCTGAGCTAGCTTACAGTAAGGCCTGTTATCACCAAGAGAGAGAATGCTGTGCTGTGCTGCGTGTAGCTACAATCATTATGGGGCATATTTACTAGAGAATGGCGGAGCACGGTGTTAATCCACAATTGGCAACTCTGCCCTCCGTCAGTTTAAAAAACGCAGGGATGCGCCATATTTACAAGAATGCGGTGCACCCCTGCGTTTCTCCTAGCACTGGCGCTGAAGAAGCTGCCTAGCGCCAGCACAGGCACCCTTGCGCGATGTTGCAAGGATGCCTGCGCTGCTGGGATGATTGTTTATGTGCAGGAAGGGACATCTTCCTGCACATAAACCATCTTTTCAGGCGATTTGCTGATTCTATTTGTGCTGCAGAATGTAGCACACATGGAAAGAGCGAAATATGAGAAGAAATTAAAAATGTCTCCTCGTATCGCACGCTTAAGACCAGGTATTCCCTGGTGATATTTTTGGTGCTGCCCCATACCTTGTAAATATGAGGCAGCTCAAAAAGCAATGGGTGTGGCCGCGGAACATCCACTGCAACACCCATTACACGCCCCTTCCCCGCTAAGTGCTGCGTGAAGAGACATTATTTACAAGGTGGCGTTAACGCCACCTTGTAAATAAAGCAACAGACTTAATGCCACCAGAATGTCAGAAAAAATGACTTTCCAGTGCCGTTAACTCCCTGTAAATATGCCCCTATGTTGCTGAGATCTCGTTGTCATCTTGGGGTCGTTTGTGGGCAAAATTAAGGACAAAGCATTAACCTTTGATGATGGAGATACCCATCTAGTTGCTAAATTGCACAGCATCAAACTGGAATCTGTGCCAATCCCAGCTTCCCTGCTTGATGAAATTGTGTGGTCCTAGTCAAATACTTTATTTAGCGGAGTAGAGGTGGGCGATTAAATAAATTAAAAGGGACAGCCGAGCCAAGGGCCCAGCTTGGCTCTTTAAGACTGTGCATGTCGAGCCCTGAAAATGTTTGCAATGTAAATCAGACACCAAACATTACGCAAAATATTATAAGGTCTCTTTAAAGGTCACAAAAGTGTATTCCTTTAACATGTGAAATTTTTTACTTTAATACGGTACATTATTGGACTGCACTGAAAAATAACTTATTAAAACACGTTCAGGAAGGACCTCAAGACCTGGCTCTTCAACTGATCCGGAGCATCTTTTAATTGGCTCCTGCCACATGACCGACGTACCCCCCTTACCCCCCCCCCCCCCCCCCCCCCAGCCACTTAGCCTGTAAGAGCCACTGGCATTTTTTTTTTACAGGTCAGTCCCTTGATACATATGTGTGTCAACGATTTGTATTTCCTTTTATAACGTTACCCCTTAGTTTTTCCTCTTTGTGTAGTTTTTTTTTCATATAGCGGGAGCTGGACCAGAAGGTATTGAAGAGCTGTACACGAGCACAAGTTAGGTTACACAAGGACACATCCATTTTTACAGCTACAGGGAGAGTAACAGATTTGTCCAGAATCACAGGATGTTGAGCTCACACCGAGACTTGAACTTGGTTCCCCACTTCCAAAGTCTGCAGCTCTGACTGTAACACCACATCCTGTGTAGAGGGAGGGTGGCAGGCAGAAGTCACATGAATGCCCGGCTCGTTATGGGCTCGAGGTTCCAACGGGACCTCGAGCTGAGTCAAAGCCAGGCTACAGGCTCGAGCCTGGCTTGAGCTTTCAGTGGCTTGCTCACGTCTAGGCCGAGCCTCCTTTTTAGGTCTCGCCTGACCCAGCGCATGTGCTGGTCTGGCGAGACATTTTGTGAGGGCTCCAAAAAGTGCTACCAGGCCAGCCTAGAGCTACAGTGCATGTGCGCGGGCACGCACGTCGCGCTTTACCGTGATTACTTTCACTTTCGCGGCCGCATGGCCGCTTTGAAGTTTGATCGCGATCACTTTCGGGGCCCCACGGCCGCTTTGATCTTCTCCGTGAGGCTTCAATAGATTGCAGCAGTTAAAACAAGCATTGGCATAGCCAATAGGTCTCGCTTTTGGGACCTTATAAGTGTTTAGTTATGCAACTGTTGCATGGCTAAACACTTATAAGGTCCCAAAGGCGAGACCTATTGGCTATGCCAATGCTTGTTAGGAAGGTCAGCGGTGAGTTTCAGCTTTGCTGGGCTCTTCCTTGTACTTAAAACATTTTGGACATTTGTGAAATGCAGTTGTAATGCCATTTGGTTTGGCTCTCTTTGGTGTTTAGGTGAGGAGTGAGGACCGATGAAAGGAAAAAGTAGGCCACTGTCCAAGTGAGGCAGACACAGTTAAGTTATTACAGGGATTGTAATGAACTCGTTGGCTGCAAAACGGTAATCAATAATCTTCAACAAAGACCATATTTTTATACCTCCAGCTTTCTCTAGTAATTCAAGTAAGTAGATTTCTAACAATGTGACTGTTTTAGTCCAACAAGTTCATACCTTTTGTATTTAAATTGGGATGTGCGGATAGATATATGTTTAATGTCATTCATGTTTAAATAAGGCACTGCTAATAGTAGACCTTGGATACAAAGCTGACCGCTTTTCAACACTTGGGCAAAATGAAATCGAAGTCTTCTACAGTAACTAAAGACTTTTAAGTTTGCACATTTACATGGCAGCTGCTCTATTAGTGTGACAATTAGGAGCATATTTGCAAGAGGATTGAGCCACCGGAACATCACTTTTTCGATGTTCCAGTGGCGCAATGCCCTGCACAATATTTACAAGGTGGCTTTAAGTCACTTTCCATGGCTTAACACTGATTGGTAGATATGGTCCCCTTTCACACAGTTTTCTGTGTGAAATGGGCATGCAATGTGTGTTGCTGTGGGAGTTCCACCTCAAAACCCATTGCTTTTGGACAGTGCTCCTTGATTTACAAGGATCTGTAAATCTGAGGCAGCGCAAAAAAAACTAACTCCATGCAAAAGCAGGTGCTAGATTGGCAAACAAAGAGAAATACTTTTATTTCTCCTTGTTTTTGTTTTTTTCTATGTGTGCTGCATTGCGCAACACACATAGAAAGAGCAAAACGCCTTTAATGATTGTTTATGTGCTGGGAGGTGTCCCATTAAATAATGGCGATTTGGTACTTCTATGTGTGCTGCAGAATGCAGCAAACATAGAAGTAACAAATAACCACTACAGATTATTTATGTGCGGAATGGGCACCTTCCTGCAAATAAACAATAATTTCCTGCACCACAGGCACCCTTGCACTATGGCACAAGGGTGTCTGTGTTGGCACTAGGCAGCTATTTTTAGCGCAAGGGAAAACACAGGAGGTTCACCGTATTGTTGTAAATACGGTGCATTCCTTCATTAGGTCGAGCCTAGAGCAGCGCATGCGATGCCCTAGTAAAACGACCTCTTGGAATCGCTCTGGACTTTTCACACGCACGTGCATGTGAAAAGGCCTACAGCTTGTAGCTCATATTTCACACGCGCGCGCAGCTACTTTCACTTCACGGTCTCTTTAACTTGGGTTGTTTCATCAGGATGTTTTCTCACTGTAGCCGGCATATTATTTTGAGCTTCTAAAGTTGTGTTTCAGTTCACATAACACGCTGGATATCTTCCTTCAGTTTTACTCATTTCAAATGTTCCCATAAAAGTTGGCAGCCACTCACACACCACGCTTCTGGCTTGCAGAAGGTGTTGCAGTTAAGACACGGAGCTAGACTTCTGTTCCTTCCTGTGGGATGCTTCTTTTCTCCGACCCCCTTTCTGATACAATCAAATTTCTTTTTTTTTCTTTTTTTTGTTGTGTTGCGGATGCTATATTTCGTTGAGGGTCACAGGATTTCTTTTTCTGTACTCCCATAAGATCCTCGCTTTATTCCACATTTTCATTGTCTTCTGCTGCCATTCATATCTTTCTCCATCTAGCCTGAACACCAATCCATAATGTTATGACAGCAGTGACAGGTTCTTGTTATGGTGTTTTTATTTTTCAGGGCACCATCCTGTCACCACTCAATCTGTCCCCCACCATCTTTCACCCCCACCCAGAACCTTCCTGCACACCATGGTGCGTCGTGGTCACAAGGTGTTTCTTCCTGTGCCTCCCTTCATCACACCTCTCCTTGTCTGACTTCCGCTACCCTGGAAACTCCGCATAAGCTGTACTTTCTTCTTCCTGCACACTACAACAGCCATGCTGCACCAAATGCTTTAGGTAGTTTCGTTTTTTTGGATAGACCGTCCATAGCTTGATTAACTGCTGTCCCTTTGTTCCGTCGCTGCTTCTTCTGAGCTATCATCCTGATGATGATTTCCAGGCTCATGAGCTCCTCTGTTACTGTGTATTTCTGCTTCATCTGGCTGCAGTAACATGATGATGATGGTAATAATTATCTTTCCTCCTCTGTGTTTCAATACTGTCTCTTTTCTCCTCACCCATCCCCCTCACTCTTTTTAATTTCTTTGCCTCTTCGTGCCTGTAATGAGGAGTTCTCACCCTGAAGCACTTCACTCTACTCAATGCAACATAAATACACCCCACATAATACCACTAAGTTCCACATAATTATATGCTACATAATTATTCTCCAATCAATGCAACATACACTACAAAAGATACCTTTTAGTGCCACATAATTACACACCATATATTACACTCTACTGAATGCAACATACACTCCACATAATACCACTCAGTGCCATATAGTTACACGCCACATAATTACACTCTACTCAATGCAACATATATACACTCCACATAATACCACTCAGTGCCACATAATTACACACCACATAATTACACTCTACTCAATGCAACATAAATACACTCCACATAATACATTTCAGTACCACATAATCACACGTCACAATTACACTCTATTCAATGCAACATAAATACACTCCACATAATACCACTCTACTCAATGCAACATAAATACACTCCACATAATGCCACTCAGTACCACATAATTACACGTCACATAATTGCACTCTATTCAATGCAACATAAATACACTAACATAATTACACACCACAGAATTACACTCTACTCAATGCAACAGAAATACACTCCACATAATACCACTCAATGTGACATAGTTACACGCCACATAATTACACTCTACTCGATGCAACATAAATACACTCCATATAATACCACTCAGTGCCACATAATTACATGCCACATATTTACACTCTACTCAATGCAACATAAATACACTCAACATAATACCACTCAATAATGCATAATTACACGTCACATAATTACACTCTATTCAATCCAACAAAAATACAGTCCACATAATACCACTGTGCCACATAATTACACACCACATTATTATACTCTACTCAATGCCACATAAACACACTCCACAAAATACCACTCAGTACGACATAGTTACATGCCACATAATTACACTCTACTCAATGCAACATAAATACACTCCACATACCACTCAGTACCACATAATTACACGCATCATAATAACACTCTACTCAATGCAACATAAATACACTCCATATAATACCACTCAGTGCCACATAATTACACACCACATAATTGCACTCTACTCAATGTAACATAACTATACTCCCATAAATGCACTCTATGCCAATTACCACCAATCAACATAAATGCACTCCACACCATGACACAATTTCACTAAGCATAATTTCACTCAACACCACAGTTCCAGGCCACACAAATCAACTCCACACATTTCCAATACACGCCACATAATTACACACCAAACAACCTTAATTTAACTCCACTATTCCACAATACACAACGTACCTCCAATCCACACCATAAAGTGGCATCACCTGAGCACCAAACATCACTCACCACCACCATTTTGCATCAGCGCACCACCTAATCATCACCTAAGCATCACATCAGTCTGCCTTTGGTATCTGGCAGCTGTTGATTCTCCCCTAGTGTCCGTCCGCTGCTCGTGTTCTAATTAAATTACTGTTTTACAACCTACACTCCCCCGTTATTTATGTCCCGCTCCCCCATAACAAAAAACAACTATAACAAACAATCATGACAACAGGCAGCCAGCAGTGCAAGTACAAAAAAACTAGAAGACATTTTTTATGTTAAAATCTTTTTTTAATCAGGTTGTTCAGTTGTATATAATGTTGTCTTGGTTTGTATAAAGGTAACAAAAATGCTTAACACTTTTTGTTATAACTTTTCAACATGATGCACAGCAGCTACAATGCTCTACAACATAGCCAAAAGTTCTGGCTAAACACTTAAGGTCCCAAAGGCGAGACCTATTGGCTATGCCAATGCTTGTTTTTTAAATAACGCAGTTCGGTGCTGCAAAATTTGGCGCAACGCCGCTGGGCACCATTTTCTTGTGCATAAGCCCCTTAATGCTCTAAATGCCAAACTTGTTACAACTCTGTCATATGCGTTTATTACATGATATGACAAGAATTTAGACTAGCTGGAAATTACTTACATACAGAACGTGAGATCTCTTTTTTACCTTAGCATCTTGACAACCCATGTTATGATCCGAAACAAGCTCAATCTTCCGTTCTATTAAATCTGTCTACTTAGCTAAAAAAAATCTAAAACTTTTGTGAATATGCTATGCCAAAGAGGATTCAATGAGGGGCACGATTTATAAACATCTTGTGCTGAATCTGTTGATCCCTTCCCCACTTCCAGATAATGACATTGTCTCCTCACAGTACCACCAGCTAAATATTTGCTGGAAAACCTAACTGTAAATATGATATTGAGTCATTACGAATAAGGGAGTTGCTGACAAGCATGCAGGTTCTCTTCTGGAGTCCTTTCTTCTGTCTAGGCAGCACCATATTGTCTCAAACTTCAAGGCTGCGACAAAACAAACATTTTTTAAGGTTTTAGCTTATTCCTATATCCCTGAAACCATTTGAGGGCACTTCGGACACCATATATCCCCGACTTACTTGTGGGCTACAGATGAATTCTTAGAATATATTCTATGTCTCTGTCCCAGCTTGCATGACATGTCAAGCAAATGTTTGCTGCCAACTTCCAATAACTTTTTGCTTCGAAAAATAAAAGGCCGCGTTTTTTTTCTATGTCTCAATGGCTTCATCTGGAAACTGACCAGTTCCTGGACAGAGAATACGGCAGACTTAAAAGCACTGAAGGTCGTAGCCAGGAAGTCAGAGTTGTGACCAAGTAGATGACCACAGTCGAACCTTAGAAATTGGTGTCTACTAGGGCCTACGGTGTGACTTATGGTTTCTTCTTTTAGGTGTATGCACTGTGACTTGTGTTGATACATTTATTTATTCTATTTTGGCACTTTACAAAGAAAGGAGCTGTATATGTGTATCTAGTATGCAGTAAATTTTGTGATTTTATTCGTCTTTCATTTTAATAAATTTTAAAATTGTACGCAATAATCTATTACTACTGTTACTACTTCTACTACTATTACTACTACAGTAGTGTGCCTCCAGGTGCCATAAAGGTCTATTCACCAAAATGCCAGGGATAGCAGAAGTCGCATCATACATCTTTTGACCTCAATGACATCACAGGAAGTAACATCATTTGATGGCCTTTGACTCTTAATCCCAGGAATTGATGCCATGATTCTGATGGCATCTCAATAGTTGATGTCACTGAAGCCTATATGAGGGAGGAAATGTATTGCTAACTAACACAGTTATGCATACAAAAGATATTTAAAAAACAATAATTGGCATGCCCGTTGATACTAATTCGTATGGCCCACACACTGCATATGAACTACCATTTTGGTCTAAATGACTCTTCACCATTTTTAATTGGTTTTGATTCATAACCACTCTTAAGAACTATCTCAACCCATAATTTTCATTTATTCAGAATAATAGAGTAAGGCAAAGTTTTTGCAAAAGTTTTTTTTTTTATTTGCTTAGTTTTATTTTACATTCTAAAGAGTGGTTATTGCACCTTTGATACATTTATTTTTACCAAACTGTAATCTTCCAGTG
The DNA here is from genome assembly GCF_964204655.1 of Triturus cristatus. Lineage (NCBI taxonomy): Eukaryota > Metazoa > Chordata > Amphibia > Caudata > Salamandridae > Triturus > Triturus cristatus. Next base: position 244,760,711 of record NC_140582.1, read on the forward strand.
GAAGCTGCAGAAAGTAAACTGTGCTCATGAGAACACTGGTTACTTTCTGTTCTTGCACTGTTGTTGGTACTGCTTTTGCAACTGCGGAGGCCAGGAGTTGCAAAGGCAGTGCCAGGGGGTGCAAGAGACAAGACAGGGGTTGCAGCTGCGACTCCTGGCAACCCCTAAATGACGTCCATGGCAGGAGCTATAATGCTAACCAGCACATCATACATGAGTGGACAGGAAATAGTATGGTTAACATCACCTACATGGAAGGAGTTGAGTGATATATGTGGAAACCAAAGAAGCTCACTGTGCCACAGCTGACCTGATGTCATGTTACATGTAGAGATTAATTAAAAAATATTCTTGATAAGAGCCCTCAGCCAGTGGAAGGTAAGGACATCTGGCAAATGTGTGTGGGCTGTTGGCAGGGCATTGGGTGCAAGACTGTGGTGGTTAGAGGTAGGTGCCTATTTAGATGCTATTTATGATAGCCAAAGATGTGTTCAGACTGTGGAAAAGTAAACAGCATTCACAGCTAGGTTCACCCAATAAACCCCACCATGATTGGACAGCAGTTTTTCAATGGTCTGAGTTGCTCATAGAGTTTATGAGCGGTAGACATAGGACTAAGGTAGGAATGACAGGTGAAAGAATGAGGGGCTGGTTTGGAAGGTGTGAGGTAGGGCGGCAGGGGGAGAGGAAAAGTAAAAGAGAGAGGACGGGGTAGGAAGTGTAGCAGTGTACAGAGCATAGATTAATGGAATGGATGGTTCCACTCTGCACACCTTCAGGAAGAACCTCAAGATCTGGCATTTCGACTTATCAGGAGCTGCACCCCCCCGCCTTGAGACCCACACGGGTTAGTAGCGTGCTTTATAAACCCCTGATTGATTGATTGATTGATTGATTGATTGATTGATGGTGGCTTGTTTGAGTGTTATGTATTCCGTCATATTTTAGCATCTTATTGTTACTGGTTTGTTTTTCTTCTACCACCCAAACACACAAATACAATGTCAAGTGTTGAACTGCCACTGGCACAGACTCTACAAACCACTTGCACGTGTAGTGTTCTTAGAACCTGGTCATAAACAGAGGGCGTTATTGTAGTATAGACACTAATGGTGCGTAGAGGATCACAAGTCATAGCAAGGACCTGCAAGTGCTCTGTCTTAGATGCAGTTACTTAATCCGAAGAGCATTCATTTTCAATGGGCACCTGTGCAAAGGATGTGCAAAATTTGGTTAATTCCATTTTGCATTATTATGTGAAATATCTGAAAATTTGCATAAAATGACACAAAAATATGTGAAATGAGAATCTACCATTTTTAAAGAGAAATGCATTCTTGCATGTTAGATGCAAGGACACAATTCGCAATAAAATTAGTGCAAAACACAAAAGTCCTGCAAACGAGCGCCCCTTGCTTACTGTCAGTTCGTGTTCCAGTTCTCCCACAACAGGATTTTTTCCCGAGCGAACCCCAATTACACCAGTGACGTAATGGTATAGTTTTGCGGAAGTCCACATAAAAAAGTGTAACGCGAAATGTCAGCTATTACGCGAACTGAGGGGCATATCTACAAGGCCAGGCGATAATTATGGCTCAGCGCTCTTAGCGCGAGGATAATTATCGCCAGCCAACGCTGAATTTTATCACGGAGATAGCGTGCTATCAGCAACGCTTATCTCCAAAGCGATAAAATTAAACGTGCAAGCTGGCAACTGTGCGATTATCACTTGAAATCCAGCGATAATCGCACAACGTTTGGCGAAAGCTTGCTGGTAGAGCAAGGCAGACTTAGCCATGATATCTACCTTTCATAGGATATCATGGCTAAGTCAGTTGAAAAGCAGGCGTAAGGAAAGTAGCGATAACCATGGTTAGCACTACTTTTCTTATCTCTATGCTTGTTAGCGATTCCCTTGATAATTGGGGAAATGTCGGTTAGCGACATTTCTCCAGTTATTTCAGGAAGGAACGCCCACTTTGCATCTCATTAGAGATGCGAAGATGGGCGTTCGTAAAACAGGCGCTAAGGCAAGGATTCACGTGATAGCGTGACCTTGCTGATATAGCGATAAAATTATCGCCACTTTTCGGCCGAAAGCGGCCGCAAAAGAGTCGATCATTTTTTATCGCCGCCTTGTAGATATGCCCCTAGATTACCATTATTGAAATTACGCCCCGACCTCAGCTGTGCCCCAGCATTACGTAAATGCACCCTGAGATTCTGCGGCATGGACTTGGTGTGGGTTAACTGCATTTTACAAGAGAACAATGCTGCACAAACAAGTAAATACAAGTGTGGAATCAGGCAGCAGCTGCAAGCCACTTGGAAGCAGTCGAGAAAACATCAATTTGCTGTACGACTTCTGTCAAGCGAGTAACCGAGAACATTTTACATAACTGTCCATTTCTCGGCTGACAATGATACTGAGTTTCAAGCTCCATTGACCTCGTGGCTGCTTTTTAAATTGATATCTGATTGCTCCGAACCCTCCTGTGAGACAGGCAATAAATCAGTTGCATGATTCTGCCTTCATTACAGTCCCAGCTGCCACAATGTCTCCAGAAACTATTAACACATTAAAAGAAGGTGTGCTGCATTATGGATTACAGCCAAACAAGGCTAGCTTTTCATTTACAGAGAAAGCCAGCAGACCATGGCAAGGAGCTTGCAGGAGAGGATGGCTGAGGATGAGACATTTAAGGCGAAGGAATGGGATTATAGAGAGGTTTCTAACGTAAGATGGTGTATCCGCAATGGACTCATATGCAAATGCTTTCTGACATCTGTATGACCCTTCAATCCAGACTACTCTGAAAAATTGAAGGTGGGGGGACAGGATAACCAACATAAAATGATGAGTTGGCAGTTCTTGTTCCAGTGGGGAGGAAATTGGTATTCTTTTTTAGATTGTGTGTGACTTTTGATTGCATATTTTAAATGAAAAAGCAGAACCCTCAAAGCTTTGGGGCATATTAACAATGCGGCGATAAAAAACTTATCACCACTTTTGCGGCCGTTTTCGGCCGAAAATCGGCGATAATTTTATCGCCTTATCAGCAAAGACACACTATCGCGTGTTTTGCTGATTTAGCTCCCGTTTCCAGCACGCCTAACTTCGCATCGCTAATGAGATGCAAAGTAGGCGTGTCTGTGGAAACAACATGGGTAAATATCGCGAAGGCAGCTTCGCGATATTTACAATGCGGGTAAGCAATTCTTTTAATAGCGCTAAGTATGCCTGAACGCAGGAATTTAATGTCTGTTAAATTCCTGACTAAGGCATACCTAACATGGGAGGTGGATTCATGTGATACGACCACAGGGTTGTATCATCAAGCATATCGCCGTTTTACATGGAACATCGCTGGAAAACCAGCGATGTTCCATGGAAAAGGGCGCTATCGCTGGAATATACATCGCCATGGCGCTAAGCGTTATTACTACGCTACCCTGGCGAAATATTCCAGCGATAAAAAAAATGCGGTTTACAAGGTCAGCGATAATTATCGCTGCCTGTTGCAAATATTCCCCTAACTTGGTAAAGATTCCAGGACAGCACCACTTTAGGACCTTTGTGCTCTGTGAATTTTAGTCAAATAGCAGTTTGTTGAAGAGAAGCAATACTTTTAAAAGAAGATCTATTTATGCGAGAGAAACTCACATTTGTTCCGATTCACCCTTGGAACTGAAACAGAAAAGGGGTTCCCTAACCTTTAGAAATAAATGTTGATCCCTATCTAGTTTGTGCGTTTTAAGTCATATTTCCAATTGCAAGATGCTGTAGGTTATACAGGAATCTCTCACATTCTGACAACAAACACATTCTTTAAAAATGCGTTTCAGTGCCATGCAGAGCTCTCAACTTCCCCAGGTCCATGCATCAAGAGTTGATCATCCCAGATTTCTTTCTTTATAATGTGTGAATTATAGCTCTGTTAAAGGTGACTAAAAACGTTACATTTTTTTTTTAAAACTTGACTGCATGACTTACTCAAACAAGGACCTGAGAACATTCAAAGCTGTTGTACTGCAGTTGAAGAGCAGGATATGATTCTCACCTGGCTTAATGGGGCATTGGCAACGCCTGTAAACTATTACCAAACTACTCGCAGGTTCATGTAGCATCACTGCACATATTAATGGAGGACAATTTGCCAGTACCACAGGAAGGTTCTATATGAAGTAAACTTCTATACATTGCACCATATTGAAAGAATTATTTCTAGGCTGGAACCTGAAAAGATTTGTAAGGGTTTCTGTTAGAGGTGGGTGGTAACAGCACAGATAGGTTATTTGACCTCATTTGGATGTGATAGATGAACTGTGACTTTGACAGTGGATTCTTGACCATGGGAAATACCTCTCAGAGGGACAACTGCTGCAAAACTATTGGCCTGCTGGCTGCATGGTGTTTTGAGCCCACCCTGTTTACGGTGGGGCTTCCAAAGCCTGAGGAAGGAATAAAAAATTAACATTCCCTGGGCATGTGGAGAAGATTTTCAACTCGCAGGGACACTGTTTTTTTAAAAAAAATATCTTATACTGTGGGTGGGGTTGCTTTTGAAAAAGGAAAAAGATGTCAGCAAGTCTGCCACAACAGTATAATGTGGAGGACTGGCGGACATTGAATAATTGCGATAAAAGTGCTCCTGCCATGCCAGAGGAAGCAATTTCAATGAAACATTCCCACCTTTATGGCAAGGATTTTAGAGTTGGTAGAATGGCTGTTGCAGAGCTAGCAAAGGTGGAACCTCAGCCACCTAACAGCTTGAAAGGTCTTCCACTGGGACCTACATTATTCCCTCAAACTTTCTAAAAGTACAGTTTTCTTCTTGATTCTCTGTGGCTATTTCATAAAGCCATTTGAACATCTTAATTTACCATACAGGCACAAATGGCTAGAAATATTAACACAATTTAATCACAATTTAGTAAGCTTGCATTAAAAAATCTACTTGCTCAAGCATAAAATTACCCCATGATGGCATAATATTGCTCTTGAGTAAACTCTACAATTGGGAAGAGAGAGTGATTCACAGGAGGAGGAACACCCAAAATCTTGGTATACACATAGTGGCCGATTCTCAGAGTGCATCCGCACTCACAGCGGAGGCCTCACAGTCATGGCGAGGGGCCTGCACTTGTGGTGGGGTGCCCGCACTCGTGGCAGGACCTCCAAGCTGCAGTTCCTCATTGTGGCGGTCCCTTCACAAGTGAGGGCCCCCCGCCACGACTGTGTGGCCTCCATCATGAGTGTGGAGGCCCTTTGTGAATAAGGTCCACACTTTTTTCTGCCTTCTCCCCACTCTTTCTGCGGTGGGAATGGGAACAGAATAGCCACAATATTGGTGTGCTGCAATGGTTTCATCATAGAAAATAAATATTTTGTCTCTGTAGATACAAAAAAAGAAAAAGGTCTCAATACAAAAATGTGTGTAATTTCACATGCAGACATGCCTCTCCATATTTACGAGAACAAATCAAAGAGTTTTCAAGAGGAGCATGGATACCTGTGGCTGTTACAGAAATTTTGAAAGACTCAGGGACATTTTTGTGAATTGCTTTAATTCAGGATGCTGCTCCCAGAAAAGATAGCAGACCTGCAGGTGCAGATTTCAGAAATTTCCTGGCAATCTGACAGCTAGTGTCGAGATTATGTCTGAAATTAATCCATGTAGCTCTCGGTATTCCATTCCATTTGTTATTCTCAAGTTTGATAATTGAAGGCTGTTTGATTCCCCTGGGCACTTTAAACAAGTATTGACTTCTTTTAATTGAATACAAAGTAAGTGTAAGTGTTTATGGTTTAAGAATTTTTTTGTTGTAAATGTAATGTCTTCCTTTATCAAAGGTTAAATAATGCTCTGAGAATGTTCATCTAAAAATTATCATCTTAATACGCCTTAATTTCAGATGTCTGCACACCAATTCACCACTACAACGCTACGTTTCAATTTTGTTTCGAAAATGAAGAGATGTTTCTGAACATCGCAAGTCAATTGGGAGAGAGTTCCAGAGGGTTTGTGCTGCATCTGAAACTGATTGCCTTTTTGCTTTTTGAGTTCTGAACTTCTCAGCCAACCACAAATGAACAATATCATTAGCAACATAATTCATGACATTCTTCAACTGAATAAAATTGGCCACGTGATCTATCAAATGTTATATACACCTTATTATCTATCTACTAAAGATGACTATTACTGCCTGACTATGGGTAGACAAATCACTGACTTGATACTGAAAACTAAGGAATGCTCACACACTTATTCAATGTTTTTATTGTCATTGCAGTTGTTACCAAACTTGTCAACCTTTTATCAAAGTTAATTAAACCTTTCAAATTATTCAAATGTATGGTATTAAAAAATGTAGAAATCCTCAAATCTGTCATCTATACTATTTTGGTAAGCAAGGCATCATAAGACCCATGGATGATATCATTATGCTTATAGGACCACCCAATAAGAGCAAGCAAACCCAGCCTACTGCCATTTACAAACAAGACTAGGTCCCATAGTTAGGCCATGATACATCAACATTGAGACTTTTTGGACACAGATCATATGAATATCAAACAGAAAGGCTCAGCTTACAAGAGTACTCAAAAATCTGGACTAGCTAATTCACATATACTTAGGGCCCTTAAACCCCTTAAGGGCTGGATATAAAATATGCAAATGTGAGACATGGCAAATATATAGTTTAGTATATCTTTTCACTGTTATGATATAAATGCTCTTTCACTGCATTAGCTCTTGTTAGCCCTTTGCTGTTGTAAAAGCCCACTTGCAAATAAAAGTCTTACCACAAAGTGGTTAGGAAATAGCGACGGACATCATCTGGGCAATGTTGCACTATTTATCAAAAATCCAATTCAGTGGACGTTTGCAACATTGATGGCAAACAGGCCCTTAGTGAGAGAGGCTTTGATGGTACCATGTTGCTTCCTAACTGTCTCTGATCACAGCCAGGACTTATTTGGGAGGGGAGTTTCCTCATTTGAAGAGAGCACCGCCTAGGCACAAATTAGGAGCTCTGGAATCTGACAATGGGGTTATGCCACTTTGAAACCCTTCCAAGCAACATTTGCTAGCATTGTTTACTGCACAAGAGGTGTTGTAAAAAACAGTAGTTCAGTTGAGGGAATATTCTGAGGACAAGATCAGGAGATATGAGTTATTAGCAATTACTGGGCAGTGACCTATTAAAGAAAGTCTTACTACCACCATTACCTTAGAACCCAACTGGACTTAGAAGAAGAATAGAATAATAGGAACTTGTTGCTGTGAAGGCCCGGGAAAGCACCAAGGCCTTGCATCGTACTTCCCCTTATTCCCAGGCGTTGGTAGCTTTTTTCATTCAGGTGGGTAAAAACCATTGGGGTTTACTTCTAAACAGGGAAAATTCACCCCTCCCCCACAAGAGTGGTAGATAAAAAGATCCCAGATCCCAACACATTTTATTTTAAGAATACTGTCAGGGAATGTGCAATGTTGATACCTTTAAGATAACTGCACTTAAGTAGTTACATTTTCAGGACGTGTGACTGTGCTCTTGAAAGGGACTTTTACAGTATGGATGCCTGTGAGCTGGCACACTAACAGGCATGTGCAATGCTCAGGATCCCCTACTGGAGAACTTGCTTTCTAGCACATTCAGAGGCCGAACAGTATAACTAACTTAGTGCAAATACCATTAAGGTAATGATATTGCATTGACCCTGACAGTGCTGAACCACAGTAATATATATTTTTCCTCACCTGTGAGAAAGGAAATAAAATGTGCTGCACATCAGTCAGCTTGCATTCTGCCTTTTTTTCAAAATCTGGGGCAGTTGTTTGTGAAGCCAGTGATAACAGGAGGGTTTGCCAGAGGTTTCACATCCACTTATCACAGGTGAAAATAAAATAAATGGTGCCCTCCTTATCCAGGTGCAGGTCAGCTAGCCTCCAGTAGCCTAAGCTAAATAAGATGAAAGGTCATGTGTCTTAAAAGAAGAGCAAGCATAGCAGTTGTGACTGAGACCTATACTAGAATGCCTCACTGGAGAAAGGTGTTAATTCTATGTCAGGACCCAGAGGCGAGGATTAGGCAATTCTTTCTTCCATTTTATTTGAACAGCAGCCATTTTCAACACATAACATTTTTTAGAAATAAACTTCATTTCCCATAAACCATAGGGGAACATGTAGTATTACTCCATGGCAACAGTCCACTAACCAGGGGTCAGCCTCGCTGGTAATTACAATTGTCCCTCGTCGGAATCACTCTGTTTTCGCTACTGCAGCCTTAAGTTAAGAGCGGAGTTCGCTCTCCTCCTCTTTTCTAGTTTATGAAATATTGTTAGTATACAGCATTTACTGCTATCCCGATTTCGCCTGTTGATTGCGATGTATTGCGCAATGTGTGTGTAGGAAGGTGGAATCTGACTACATGGTTGCCCCCACTTTTTTCCTGGTGTTTCGATGGTTTTTGACTTAGTTTGACTGGGAACCTGCTAATCAGGTCCCCAGCCTATCTGCTTTCTTTTACAAATGGAACCCTAGTACCTTAGGTACACAACAGATTGGATTCTAGGGTGCCCTTATAAGTCCCTAGTATATGGTATACTATGTACCCAGGGGATAGGTACCACAGAGGCCTACCAGGGGCTGAAGCATGTATCATGCCACCCCTAGGAAGCCCTCCAAAATGACACCAAACGTCTGCTACTGCAGCCTGGGTAAAGTGGTGCATGCTAGGCCTGGGCTAAATTTCCTTTCCGCTCGCGGAAATTGCGATAATTTGACATTTTCGCATTCCAAGGAGAGCGCGAAAATGTCAAAATTTCCGCATTCCGCAGCTTAGCGATAATTTGTTTCTTGCTCGCGCTGTAAAATAATACATCCTTGCGCGCGCGCGATTGCCTTACCTGAATCCCCGCATTCGCCGACAAGTTTTCCCGATCCGGTCGCGTTCTCCACGAGATGTTGGATTGTTGGTAGCCATTTGCGCTGTCTCGCGACAGTTCGCCCCCTCAGTAATGTCATTGGTCACGCGATCACGTCTTTCTTCTCGCGATCATGCACCGCGAGAAGAGTGAAAACAAGATGGCCGCGCCTGCGAGCAACCGCATGGGTAAGTTAGCGAGCCGTGAACACGCAGAAAATACCGCGAACGGGCGGGAAAAAAACTTCTGCATCTTCGCGATATTTCCGCGTGTTTGCGGAGATTTTTAACATTTTCGCGATAATTTGCGAAAGTCACTTTCATAAATTCCGCCCACCCCTAGTGCATGCGCCCCTTACAGAGATATAGGTTCACTATATCTCACCTATCACTGCACATAGAAACCTATCAGTCACCCCTATGGCAGTCTTTATCAATCCTGAAGGCAGGGTGCTTGGTTATATGTGAGAGTGTGCCCAGGCATGCTGAGCCCCTCTGCAGCCTTCAGAATCTATCCTCCGGGGTTGTCAGTGGTGCAGCCTGACCATATACTCTTAAGTGCATTATAACTAAAACGGTTAATGCTAACTTTGGACGGGCTGCACGGAAACATGTCGAGTTTGGTGTCAAACACCTTGGAATCATACCCTCACATCAATACCTGGTCTTAGAATATGATCCCACCCTTCTAGAGGGAGAGACATGACATCACCGGTATACCCGGTACCAGTTTAAAAGAGACCTGGCATCACAAAATGGATGCTGCTGCCACAGACACGAGCCTGGCCTCCTGCTGCTGACCGAAACTCTGGCAGGGGAGGCCTGGACAAAAGGTTTCCTGTCACAGGGAGGTGTAACCAATTCCCAGACAGGCTTTAGTGTACTGGGGCTGGGTGGGAGCACTCTAAGAGTGCTTTGAAGTCTGCACTGGGGGCACATTTGGTGTCCCTGTGCATAGTCCAGCTCAAACCAGTTACAGGGGCTACCAGCCCCTGCTCTGGTGTGAAACTGGACAAAGGAAATGGGTGTAGCCAATCCTCTTTCCAAACCCTCCCATAGGTGGGTCCCCTGAGTTAGTCCAACCCCTTTCTTAGGTATAGGTAAGGAACCCCTGGCAACAGGACTTTAGATATTCCTGGACAAAACTCTGCAACTGAATCCTGGAACTTTGACGCTTTACTGAAGACTAGAGGACTGAAGAAATCTCCCTTGGGGTCAAGGAGTGACTGCCCTGCTTGGCAGGCACCAACAAAGCATTTTGAAGCTCCAGACGGACTTCGAAGTATCTGCAGCCCAGGAAGAGGATTTCCAGACTTCTCAGAGACCGACACGAGTCCCCAGCAAAGCTGAGACCCACAGCCCTTGTGAGTAATGTGAAACTCGAACTCCTGGTCACCGTGCACATTTGCAAGTGCATTGACTTCCCGACATCTCTTGAAGTCGTGCTTTGGGTTACTTATAGCCCACACCCCGAGCACCATCTGCACTGAAGATTATGGGCCTACACTCCACGAGTGTTCCGTGAGCCCACTTCAGCAGAGACACGGGCGGAGAGCACGTCAGTTACAGTTTGTACTGCCAAGCCAAAAGCCAAACACCCTGCGGGTTAGGACAACAGCACGGAAGCTGTTTCTGACATGTAGACATGCCCAGACTGGTAAAATTAACCCGTTCTAATGCAAGGGTGTAAGTGTGCCTTAAATTGTTTGATCTGGGCCTGGGGTTTTTCCACTGTCATAAGGGCCTTGTTTCTTGCTGGGTGCTGGTTTAAGCACTCTATTCCCTCACCAGTAGGGGTGCTAATACTGGCTAGATTTAATTCAGTGCTGAGAGACTCCCTCTTGCCTGGTGGTCCCCCACCCTTACTTACCCTCCTCAATTGTTACTTAGGACGATGGAGAAGGAGGACTACTATGGGGAGGAGGATGTCCAGTACTTTCCCGTCACTGATGACTTCTGTGACACGGTGGACGCCTCCATAGTGAGGGTAGTTTCGGAGGCTGGGGCCCCCTTTGGGAAGCAACTCATTGAGCTGGCACAAAGGTGCATTCAACCCCTCTCTCAGAGGGAAGATCTTCCCGGGCCTTCCGCTGCTCAACATCAGGAGCGGGCCACCGACGCTCCCTCAGAGAAACCCAGCAAGAGAGCCTATTCCAATGGGGTTGATCCGGACGCGTTCGTCAGACTAAACAAGCCTATTTAGAAACTAGGCCCCCCCTCCCTCAGTTGGACTGAGAGGCAGAACCTCTTGTGGTAGATAACGTGGACAGGGTGGTCTGCCCTCATCCCTCTGATGACTCCCCTCAGGGGTTGGACGGGGAATCTGATCACCAGCAATCATGGTGCCCCTAATCCGCTCCCTCCTTGGAGCCCCCTCGGGAGAGTCAGTCGGATCTTCTAGATGCAGAGGAACTTCTGCACCCTCGGTCTTCGGAGTGGATACCTTCAGATAAGGTGGCAAAGTATGTGGCCAGTAGGCTGCGCAAGCCTTTAGACCAGGAGGTTCATTCTAAGTTAATGGCTGAGTGTCCTCGTCCCTCTTGGAGGGCAAGGTGGCTGTGACACCTGAGATCGATGCTTAGCTGGCGATGTTTTTGCCCAAATATATCAAAGATCCCAAAAAGGGAATCGATTGGTCTGGGAAGGCTTGCCAAGACAAGCTCCTTGATATCATCGACCCGCTTTTCAATATATTTGATATGGCAGGAGACTCCAAAGCCTGTGGCGCCCTTATCCAGCCAGACATCTTATCCAGTTGGGTCCAGAGAGTGATTATATTTTTAGGAAACGCCAATTGCTACTGAAGGCGCAGGTCGTTGCTGGATAAGCTAGACCCTAAATTGGGCGAGTTAGCTACTTCGGAAGTGGGCCTAGGAGCTCAAGGGGGACTGTTTGGAGATCCCTTCGTTAAGGAGCTCAGTAAATTTGTGTCCACCTTCAATACATTGGATAAGGCCCAATCCACAGTTGAGCACATTTTCAATGTGCGTTTTGCCTCCGGGGCTGGCAGTGGTAGGGGGTGCTCGGCTGCCCGTTCTGCTCAAGGCGCCTCTGGCAGAGGCCAATAATCCAAGGAAGGCCAATGGCAAGACCCTTCACGTTTCAGAGGCTTCTACCTGACCAGAGAACGTGGTCGTCAGAGAGGACAACTGAATGGCCCCCACGGGGCAGAAATAACAACTCTTCCCACAGTGAGTTCTTCACTCTCTCATGTGTTTGATTGGGGGGGTCGTTTGGCTCAGTTTCTCAACATTGGAGGTCCCTTACTACCGATGCATGTGTTTTACAGACAATTCAGGGCTTTCACATAGACTTCTACGGTTCGCCCATTCAACCGGTACCTCCCAGGCAACTTTCGGGTCAGGAAGCTTGCCTCATTCAGTGGGAGGTAGAAGAGTTGGTGAGGAAAGGAGCAATTTGAAGGTCCTCCCCTCACCTGGCAGGTTTTTTATGCAATCTGTTCGTGGTTCAGAAGCAGGACGAGGGCTACCCCCCAGTTATAAACCTTCAGGAATTCATTGAGTGCCTGGTTTATTGCCATTTCAAGAAGGAGGGTATCCATCTATTGCGCGATCTCCTTTGCCCCAAGGATTGGATGGTCAGGTTGGATCGCAAGTGTGCATACCTGATGATTCCAATCGTTCCTCCTCATCGGCGCTTCCTGCAGTTCCAAGTGAGGGACGAGACTTTCGAGTTTACTTCTCTGCCTTTCGGTCTCTCTTTTGCCCCTTGGTGCTTCACCAAGGTCCTGCATCCAATGATAAAGCATCTCAGGGAGCAGGGAATTCGGATGATCGTCTATTTGGACAACATGCTGTTCATGAATCTATGCCCTCAGGCCCACGGCCAACAGATGCTCTTCACAGTGTCTCTCCTCCAGTTGCTGGGTTTTGTGATCAATCAGAACAAGTCCAGTCTCTCTCCTTCCTTTTTGTCACATTCCTGGGTTTTGTCATACACTCGGTGCAAGCAACATTGAGGAATGTCGAGGAACGTTGCAAAGATTTGGCACAAGGTCTGACAGCTTCTAAAGAAATCTCAGAACTCCCTACGCAGTATTGCCAGAGTAGTCAGCATACTGTCTTCCTCGATCCAGGCTATATTCCGTGGCCCCTTGCACTTTTGAGCACTTCAGAGGCTCAAGGCATCTCACCTATGGAGAGGTCTCTCGTACGCTCAGCAAGTACCACTGTCAGAGGGCGTCAAGGAAGAACTCAATTGGTGGCTAGCCCACATGGAGTAATGGAATGGCCATGCCATCTTCGGCCCCCAACCGGATCTCGTGATAGAGTCCGATGCCAGCAGCTCCGGTTATGGAGCCCGCTGTGGAGAGTTTACCACCGGAGGCGCTTGGTCCGCCGCGGAACAATCCCTGCACATAAATTGCCTGGAATTAAAGGCAGGCTCCTTCGCGGTTCATTGTTGGACCAGAGATCGAGCGCAGGCTTTTGTCTTTCTAAAGATGGACAATGTGTTGGCGGTGCACTATAGCAATCACCTGGGAGGCATGCGCTCCAAGGCCCTAGCAGATCTAGCCAAGATCTTCTGGGAGTAATGCCTCGAACACCACTTCTCGGTGACGGCAGAACATCGCCCGGTCTGGACAGCCAGGTGGCAGATTGGCACTCCCGTCACCTGCGAGACTCCACTCTGTGGAAACTGTTTCCCCCAGTTTTTCAAGCTCTAGCGATTGACCTCTTTGGATCTCGACAAGACCACCAACTCCCCAGGTACTTCAGTTGGCAACCGGATCCAGGGGCGACAGCCATGGATGTGTTCCTCCAGAATTGGGCAGTGGAACTGGGGTATGCCTTTCCACCCTTGGCAATGGTCATGCGATTGATGACTCAAGTCAGCAGGCAGAAGGCGGAGCTAGTGGTGGTCACCCCAGTGTGGAAGTCGCAAGCGTGGTTTCCAGTTCTGATGGAACTTTCCTGTGTTTCTCCAATCCGACTGCCCAGATGCCTCATCTCCTGAGAGATCAAGCGGGCAATCCTCACCCACTGGTGATGTCCGGTTCACTGCCTCTCATGGTGTGGAGGATTACAGGGCTCGATGGCAAGTCCCTGGCCTTTCAAGAAACTCTGCAGACCTCCTCTCTCGCGCGTGGTCAGATGGAACGGCAAGAGATATCTTTCAGCCTGGACACAGTGGATGGGTTGGTGTTTGCAACGAGTCCTGGATCCCGTTGAGGGGAACGTTGTCCATATCTTGAATTTCCTGGCACACCTGGCCTCGAAGGGTTTGGTTTATCGGTCTATCAATGCCTTTTGCTCAGCTATTTCTGCGGGTCATATCACTGTGGTGGTCCTCCCTGTGGGTGAACACCCACTAGTCAGGAAACTCCTGTGGGGAATCTGGTTATCGCTCCCTCTGGAGCCACGGTATTCGGTCCTTAGGGACGTGACCAAGGTCCTCAACTTTCTAACGGCCTGGCCAAGCAACAAATATCTTTCCCGCAAGCAATTGTCTGTGAAACTGGCGATGCCGCTATGTCTGATATCGTGTAGATGAGTTTCCTATGTTCGGGCCCTAGATGGGTCATCTTTCACATATCGCGCAGGACTAAATGTCATTCCCGGGTTATTTCTTACCCAGCCTTCCCGGAGGTACCAAAATTGTGTGTAGTATATTGTATTAAGGCTTATGAATGCATAATGGAGGAGTTACGTCCCTGTGGGGAACGCCAGTTGTTGATCGCTCTGCGGAAACCCTTCAGAGCTATGTCATCCCCGACTATCTCCAGATGGGTTAGATGGCGGATGTCGGAGGCTGGTACTAATACCAAGGTCTTTGGAGCGAGGAGTGCGATGGCTTCAAAAGCTATTGTCTTGGGAGCTCGCTTGGATGATATCCTCAATGCAGCGGATTGGTCTTCTGACTCAACCTTCAAAAGGTTCTATTTCAAATCAGTCTCCTCCATTGCAGCTCTGTTAGTGGACAAGCTTTGAATTTGCCTAATCCTCGCCTCCGAGTCCTGACATAGAATGACAAATTTCCTAGCTATCGTAACGGAAAGTTTCAATTCTATTAAGGACTCGGAGGCGAGGATTAGCCCACCCTGAGATCGGTGAAGACCCACCTGGTTACTGGATCGTCGTATGGATTTTAGTAACTGAATTTCTAGTTGGTTTGTTCCTTCTGAATTGACAATGATGTTGACATGGTTTCTTTCAAAGATATCATTTTCCTCAATTTCCTGGCAATCACAAGTCTCTCTTTTTTCAGGATCGGTGTCCGCAAAACCTGAGTAAGGATCTTCGTCTGTCGGAATGGTCGCAGGAAGAAAGAGGGATTCCTATGAGGGACAATTGCATTTACCAAGCGAGGCTGACCCCTGATTGGTGGACTGTTGCCATGGACTAAAACTATATGTTCGCTATGGTTTATGGGAAATGAAGTTTATTTCTAAAACATGTTATGTGTTTAAAATAACTGCTGTTCAAGTAAAATGGAAGAAAGAATTGCCTAATCCTCGCCTTCGAATCCTTAATAAAATTTAAACATTCCGTTACGATAGCTAGGAAATTTTTTATTCTACCTCATACGCCTGACTTTAGCCTAGAAGGCTCCCCAAGCCAGTGCTTAATTTGAGCCCATTGTTTCTGGTGCTCTGCACCAGCACTAAATTGCCGACACCGGCATTTATGATAGTCAACGGTGGTACTGTTGGCCTAATTTAGAGATGAGCACAACTGTTGTTTATTAAATAAATATACATTAAAATGGCTAATACTTGCCATCCAAGCCATGGCAATGGGTGGTGCAAGCTGCAGTGGAGTCCTGACAAGGATCCTGGCACTTATGTTTTTTTTATTTACAAATTAACCACTGCCCCCAGCAATTAAGGAGCTTTTGTAGGACAAGGAAGATGTGATGCAGCATCTGAAGAAATAAGGACTCTTGGCTATGGCAGGAAGCAGGGATGGATCTGCTTTAACCTGTGGCTGGAGTTCCCCAAGAAGAGAATCACAAACACTGATAACTTTTGGGAGCACCAGCCTGGAAAGTAAGAGCCCCTCTCCTTCTTGCCTGAGTGAGGCACAACAGTGCTAGTAGCTTCATTTTATTGTTGGTTCAGGAGAGGATACTGGCACTGCTTTTGTTAAGTCACATAGACTAGCATTAACTTTCCTATCCTGTTTGTTCCTGTGGGAAGCCTTTCACATTTTCTCCAAGAACTCCATATCCCTGATTGCCTTACCTACTGTTTGTTGCTTTGGTTTTGTGTTAATCATTAACTCTTTTGTCTTTTTTCTAAACTGGCTTAGGGAATTTACTAAATCGGTTTGTTGATTTTATTGTTCTGTTTTCTGATTAATGTTATTGTGGTTCTGCCTAAATACTTATCACAAAAGTCTCTCATTCAAACTGTATTTTACTTACCAAAGTGATGGTTGCAAATGTTGTGGGAGTCCATAGATTGTTCAACCATCAATTAATAATTCATAATCACACTGTGTGTATGTAAACGTATTATTGGCAAGCAAAAAGGATTTAAAACAGACCATTTATTTCTCCATAAAATGCTTAACGGTCTTGCCGTTGACTACCTCAACAAAGTTTATGTCTCTCATCATTCTAAATAGTGCTTGAGATTGGCCTCTCTGTACCTCCTTGTGGTACACCAGCACAGATCTAAAGCTATTTGCTAAAGAGCACTCCTTGTACAGGATTCAGCCCTTTGGAGCTCACTACATCTCTCTTGATATGGAAATATAATTTCCTATAGTGTAGGAGAAACCTGAAAACACACCTTTTTTAATTGATCTGGGGTCCATTGGCCCGAAACTAGGCAGACATGATCAAACAATTCCTTCCTGCACATTACCTGGCTGTGCCACTAGTAGATCAGGTACTTAAGACTGGTTTAGTGCCACTTGATCATCAACTTAAGGCTTTTATTCATTTATTTAAACTGGTTACATTGCAACTTTCTTCATTGTCATATCCCAGCCAATCTAGTTAGTTCTTTTGGTCATCAACAGTTAATTAATTGCATATTTCACAGTCACAACAAATTGCCTAAATTTAGACCCCTGCTTTCCCTCACACCGTGGACTAGTGTTGAAACATCATTATGAGTGTTGAGGCTCTGTCCACCCCCTGATTTTCCAGTGCATGATCAGTGTCTGTCAGGCTGAACAACACTCAGCCTGACAATTAACCACATGTCATGGTCAGATAGCCAGGCACTTCACATGCGCTAAAGTGCAGGCACCAGTCAGCCAAGGATTGCTGTGCTGAAGATCTTACAGCCCTAAAAGAGCAGTGACATCATCAGATGGGCAAAAGCAGGCAAGGATCCTCCTCCCTGTGACAAGGGAGAGAGTCACTGACCGATTCAGCCCTGGCCACTTTAGTTTTCAGACCTAAAGTTTTCATGACTGATTATCAATCAGTAAAAACAAACCATGTGATCAAGGAATTCTTTGATTTGTCTCAGCCACTGGAAATTGCCTAGGGCCACATTCCAGACCATGTGAAAAAATGAAAATAGTACCAAAAAGTATTAAGTGCCAGGCATGGTCAACTGGTTGCGCTTGACCACTACCTAGGGGCTAAGTTAAGACCGACTGTGATGGAACGCGGGTCAGATACAGAAACCAGGTTCAACCAGGTCGGTAGTTTTACCATCTGACTTTATATCTAAAATAGAAGTAAACAAGCATTGAAAATGCAATAGGTCTTGCCTTCGATGAAGTTAAAACCATTTGCTTTGCTAATGGTATTGTATTGCAAAGCAAATGACTTTAACTTAATGAAAGGCGAGACCTATTGCATTTTTAATGCTTGTTCTACACAGTAAGAGGCCAACACAAAAGAGGAAAGAAAGACCAATAGACAAGCGTTTGAAAGTTTAATTAAATAAAAATAATATCCCAAAAGCGTGTGCTCTGACCATCCCCTCCCTGTATATTTTACAAATGAATAAACAAGCGCAGACTGCATTAGTGTGGAGAAACGCTCAGTATCCTACTGAAGATCATGTGATTCCGGGCAAATGACTTAATCTCCCTGTGCCTACCAAAAAATAAATGTGTCGTTGGGTTATCTAATTGGTGCTCATGTAAAGCGCTGTTATTTGCAAAGCAGCAAGTCAAGAGGACACCAGTCTTGTCAGGACGAGAGAGGAGGGAAGACCGCTTGCTAGAATATGCACTCACGGAGCAAAATCGCATCTGCCTCCCCATCCTCACAAAGGAGCACAATCGCATCTGCCTCCCCATCCCCACAAAGAAGCGCGCTGCTGTGACAATCCGTGTAGGTTTATTTTTGCATGGCCAAGAAAATTTTCAAACTTCTAAAACTCACTGCAGCTGAACGGGTACTTTTCCAGGAAGGGCCGCCCTGTGGTCTGCTTGTGCGAGAAAATATTTAAATAAATAAACAACTGCGGGCGAGGCGGACAGTGCTCGAAATGCAAACAGACTGCAGCCTCAACGTGGGAGTGGTGTGGGAAGCTGGAGAAAATCAGGACGGGAGAGGAGGGGAGACCGCTTGCTAGAACATGCACACTCATGAAGCACAATCGCATCTGCCTCCCCGTCCCCACAAAGGAGCGCGCTGCTGTGACAATCCGTGTGGGCTTAATTTTGCGTGGCCAAGAAAGTTTTCAAACTTCCAAAACTCACTGCGGCTAAACGGGTTCCTATTCCAGGAAGGGCCGCCTGTGGTCTGCTTGTGCGAGAAAATAGTTAAATAAATAAACAACTGCGGATGAGACAAACTAAATAAAGAAGCGTGCCCGAGGCGGACCACACTCAAAGCGGATCGTGCTGAAAGTAAATTAAGAGTGCTTACCGACTTTTAAAGGAAACTGTGTAAATGCCACGCCGGGTGACCATGGAGTCTTACAATCAGCACAGCTGTGAACCAAGCGACAACGCACAAAACCACTGTCGTCTAAGACAAAGCAAGCATTTCCTGGACTGTGCATACAGGTGCAGTGACAATGTGTGTTATTTAAACAACTTGTGTGCTTGGCACATCTTTCACTATAGCTCCAACGGGACTGTGACAGGAGAAGGGGGCTTGGGACGAGAGCAGGGAGGAGCTGGTGTGTGTCCACAAGGGACAAAGGAAAGTGTAAAATAAAATAGTGCTCACTGAGTACACAATGCCGAACGTGTAACGCCGCAAGTAAAACATCCAGTCCCAGTGGGAGGGGCTAAAAGTGGACAAGGCGGTAACCAGGAGGTTCTAAGAAGCCTCCTTTTCAATCGTGAGCCAGTGTTTTGCATGGAGGATGATGCCAGAGAATAAAAAAGATGGGCGGGGCTTCAAGTCCGCCTCTGAAAGCTTCGGAATCCGTATTGAATCCAAGAAGACCCTTGCATGGTGAGTGCAGTGCATGTGCTGCTAACGCCAGGCGAGACCTAAAAATCCTCAGCAGGGCAAGGAAGAAGGCTATGGCTGAAGTAGGCTCCTCATCATTGGTTAGCAGCTGGATGACATCTCGGTGAAGCCGTTGACTTTTGGTGGTAAAGATCTGAGTGAGAGATATTTGAATTTTGTGCCCAGAGAAGACCCCTCGCTGACCTGATAATTTTGGCACATTCACCCTGGTGTAGAGTTCTATGTTGGGACTTAGTCACTTTTTTGGAGCTTGGCTCCCTTCAGTGGGGGAAGGCTGCAGGCTATAGGCAAGTGGGGATCTATGAGGCTGGATACCTTTGTTGGAAGTCCCGTTGAAAAGGATTTGTTATTGTGGAAAAGCTCCGGGTGGGAGCTTCAGCAATCTTTTGCCCACCGGCAATTCACCTTCATCAGATTGTCTTGACAAGTTGGTCCTAGTCCTCCTGAAGTCTTTGTACCCAAATACTTTCCAATTCCAAGGTTTCTGGTAAAGTTAAGAAGAGTACACTTTGACACCAGCCAAGGTCCCAGGACCTTGAAAACAGCTCTTATGGGTTAAAATTCACTACAGCAGAGGTCAGCAGCAAGGTCCAGGGCATGTCCAGTTAGAAATGGTCAGCTGGGCAGTTGCATAAAAGCCCTCCTGTAGCTTGTTGTGTACCTGTAGCTTAAACAAGGAGGTCACCCGTATGACTCTTGGAGTCCACTCCTTTGTCCTTGGTATAAGCAGGTCCAGTCTTTTAAGCTCTTCTCAGGTCGCAGACAGCAATTTCTATACTCTTTTAATTTTCCAAAGGTGAAAGATGTGTTCTAAAGAGGGTACTGGAGATGCCACATTTATGCCTGGCACCAGCCTCTGGGTGGGGAAAACTCCTGGTCACACCCTAACTAATGGGATAAAAGTTCCCAGGGGTAATATTACCCACTTTTGCACCATTACTTCTGTGCCCTACTGCAAACAACCCCACAGTGTCCCTCTCTACCTAAAATGACGAAGGCAGATCCATTCATCCTTTGTGCAGAGCTCCGGTGCCCTGCCTAGATGTGTGGCCAAGGAAATGTGCACCTGCTCCACTGTGGCCACCCAAAACCTGTTCTAGGGGCAGCTCTTCTCCCACTGGCATTTGTGCCTGGCTGACTTGGGGGACAAAGGAGATCCCTGCCCAGGTGTCAGTGAACATTTGCCTGTGACAAGGTAGGTCTCTTTGAAGTTAACCAAATTCCGTGGCACAGCCCAGCTGGTCCTTTTGCCAAAGAGACAAAACACCCTGAGACCTTCGGCCTTTGTCTCAGTCTGGGAGCAACTTCACACATCATTAACGGCTTATTCAACTTCCAGGTGACAGTTGAAATAATTATTAAAAATCTAACTGTGAATTGGACTTGTACAAATATTCTAACTGTGCAGCGTTTTCCTTGCCAGAGATAAAATTAATACATTTAATGATGTCTCCCAATGCTTAGCTATGGGACAGCCAACCCTTCTACAGTAAACATAGCTTGTAGGTACTTTGTAGGGACATGTTTAACATTACACTTTTACATGCCTCACTTTTAAATGACATGCACCCTACTTAGGCCTACTTAGGGATGGCCTATTAATATTTAGAATGACATTTGAGGTCTGTCAAAAGGGGTTATTTTTTTCACTTTATAAATGTACAGCCAGGCTACAGAGGGTAAGCCTGCAGGCATGTTTACATTGTAACTGCAGTGGGTGGCAGAACGTGTGAAGGAACCCATTGGTGACACTTACTTGCCCTGGGTACCCTTTGTTCCATATACTATGATTAGACTATCTGTAAGTTAAGTAAGCCATTGAGGAGTATGCCAATTCCATTGTGTTTAAAGGGGAAATACAGGCACTTTACCTTTGGTTAGCAGGGGTAAAGTGCACCAAGTTCTACAGCCAACAAAGACAGTCAAGTCAAAAATCTGGGAGTACACCACTCAATAGATATTCATTTCCAACAGTTAGCCAATTAGAGGAGGCTGAGGGATGCTCCTGCTGCCTACCTGAAGCCTTCAGCTCCCTCCCAGGCCATTGTGCTTCTCGTTTTTGCCACTTGCAGTTAAGTGCTTCATTGAATGTCTGGGTGTGTGCAGGTATGTATGGGCTGGTGAATGGGTGGGTGTAAGTGAATGCATGGATTTGTTAGTAAAAAGGTGGGTGTGAGTGTTTCCACGTGTGCTCTTGTGAATGGATAGGTGTGAGTACGTGTGCCTGGGTGTGCTTATTGATGAGTGGAAGTGAGCATGAGTGTGTGTCTCCACCCCACAACTTCTACTATTAAGCAGCCTCCCCTGCCAAAGAATGTATTCAATTTTGTGGACAGCTTGATTCAGTGCCTGTCTCTATTGAACCATAGTATGCTTCCTAGAATTGTAACTTCTTTTAAATGATTCGTTCATTCTTCACTGCTTACTTCCAGCAGACCAACTGTAGAACACCATATTATGTAGTTAACAAACTGGATTTGGAAAGCAAACTACCATAGACTAGGTGATTTATTGGCTCTGTGTATTTCACATTTTGCACTGTGAGTTTCCAGGGTGAGTTTGTGTGACTGTGTTCACCACACTGCTTGAACATGCCTCTGATTCAATACCTCTGTCTTTACACAGTGTTCAACGTCTACCATAAATTGTTCTTGTCCTGAATTAAAGTCTCACTTCTTTTGAGTTGAATACTTCCCCTTTATTAATTGTGTTGCTTCAGTCACTTGGTCCATTGCTCCTTTACACTCTACCAGCATTTTCTCTCCTTTCTTGTTCCTCCAGACTCCTCTTTATCTGCTAATGTATGAACTCCTGACTTTCCTAGCCCTTTTCTCCACCCCTAACTGTAGAACCATGCCATTCCTCACCATCCAGGCTGCTCCTTTTCTACTGTCCACAACCATGAGGTCTTTTTCTTTTTTTATATCTTCTAGTGCTCATTTTCCTTAAAATGCCGTTACTTCTTTGACTAGCAAATTCCAGCAGCATGTGCCTAAACTCTTCATTTGTGCTGAAATACAGAGTGTAGCAAGTGCTTAATTTGTGCCGGTTTTCGCTGGAACTCGGCGCTGGCATGTGTTTCGTAACACTGGCAGTCCAGCATATGGTGGAGCTACCAGTCTGTTTCTAAAAGAGCACATGACCAGAGTGTTTAACGATTTGATATACAATTACAATCAAAATATAATATCATTCTTATAGCTTTGGGTCACCTGGAATACCTCAAATGGCCTTCTATGAGTGTATTGTTATTTGGCAGTGCAGGTCGGGACCATAGGCAGTGCATGCTGCACTGGCCCCCCGAAAAATATCTTGGGGCTGGCAAATATGTTTTTTTTAATTGAGCACTTTGTAGTACTGTAGTGTTTAAGCAATTTAGTAGGTTGGCCATTAAGTTAAATATAGCACCTAGCAGCGGCCCATATTTCTCTCCATTTTTAATTATTTGTGATTTTCCTTGTTATCAACTAAGTATAAAACTGTGGATGACATTTTTTAACTAATTTTGAAGGGTTGAGGAACAGAGGCAACTTTTATTTTACTCTGTGGATGGCAAATCGAGGCTATGTAAGTAATTTCAAACACGCCCCTTTATCAATCCATGCACTCATTTATACATGCATACTTTCAGATAATCACCTACTCACTCATTTACAGAACTAAAAGCACACAAACTTGACAATAACAAAGAAGCATTTTTCCTTTGAAAAATCAGAGCTAGAAGCTATGTCAATACTTGTTGTTATATATTTTTAAAAGGAAGAAACTGTTATTTATAAAATGATTATTCGTAATCTAAAGCACAAAAGTGCTACATTTCCAAATATTGTGAAATATGACAATCCCCGTGCCACATTGAATCAGGGATTTCAGAGAACACTTTGCCAATTCTGCACACATGCTTGCAAAAAACATGAATATCAATCATCCTTTTACTGTTGTTCATAATTTCATATCTCCATCAAAATTCTGACCATCGTGTTGCGGGAAGATGAACCATTAATAATGTGAGGCATTTTGATGAGTTTCTGTCAATTACTATTGTCTGTATGATTTGTGAGGAAGGAGGGAATCGAATGCAAATCAGTGGATGAGTTTTACAGATTTAATAACTATAAAACGGTCATTGGATATGCCATACCTTGGCTTTGTAAGTTCTCTTTTATTTGTAAAGAGAGACAAAAGGAGACATAATGAGAATGTAACAATGGAATGATAAAGAATAAATAATGAGAGAAAGATGAAAATAATTCTGGTCTTAAAAATGTAACACTTGCAAACAGCATTTGTGCATGCCTTTGATTGCACTTGGGACAATAAAGCCAGACCTTCGAGCTTTGCCAATTATGGGCCTGATTCACAAAGGTAAACATGCACATTTGTGTACATTTTCATTTTTTTTTGCTATTCCCAGACTCCGATTTAACTTTAAGTTTAGGACTACGGAGAGTGCGCAGTCGGGGAGGAGAACTCCCCACATATAATGATAGGACAGGAACATCATATTATATGTGTGGAGTTCTCTGCCCTGACTGTGCGGTCATCACTGTCATAAACTTATTAATAAATTGGAGTTAGGAAAGAGCAAATAAATAGTAAACTTACACAAAAGTGTAAATTTACCTTTGTGACTGAGGATAAATTTCCTGGATTCCATGGGCTAGCCGGATACTTTTGTAGCTTAATCTAAAATATATATATATATATATATATATATATATATGTATTCACTGAAAAAACCATAGGTTTCACACACGTTATAGTTAGGAATTAGCATTTAAAAAACCTTGCAAATTCACTGAAAAAACCATAGGTTTCATACATGTTATAGTTAGCGGAAATTTTACTGATAAAAAACCAATGAAATTCCCCCGTTATAGTTAGTGCAGGCAACTATAACTCACGCAACCGCAATCCTCTGCTGATGCTAATACTGTATTTAGACACTTATTTGCCCATGTCTTCTTCCATAAATTTTTAGCTATACATATATTACAAATATTTTTTTTTCATAAAGACACATATGTCATCAGCAGAAGATTGCGGTCGCGTGAGTTATAGTTGCCTGCACTAACTATAACGAGGGAATTTCATTGGTTTTTTATCAGTAAAATTTCCGCTAACTATAACATGTATGAAACCTATGGTTTTTTCAGTGAATTTGCAAGGTTTATTTAAATGCTAATTCCTAACTATAACGTGTGTGAAACCTATGGTTTTTTCAGGGAATTTGTACGTTTTTTAAAATGCTAAGTTACTTTACGCCATTCGTGGCGTGCGCGCCCACTTAACGCAGTTCGTTCCGTGCGCTAGATGGGCCATGTACGCACGATGCGCTTCGCGCACCGTGCGCACATGGAGGACATATGATGCGCTTCGTTGTGAAAGGTAATATTTTAATTTTTCACATCTGTGATATGCCATGCACAAATGGTGCCCTTCGGGCACCATTTGAACATGGGGTGGGGAGAGTATGGATAATTTTTTTAAAAATTTTTTTTTTACCGTACGCGTACGGTAAGCGTAATCGGCGAAATTATCGAAAAAATTAAAATTCCGTTTTTGGCCTTGGGGGTTCTTTGGGGACTCCCCCAACATGGCTAGGTGCTTAGGAGCTGTCTAAACAGCCCCTTTACATGTTTTGGTCCTTTGTTTTTTAATCCCCACTCAGAGTGGGAAAGAGAAAATGGCGGCCGCCGCTTCCTGGTTTCGACCGATTCGAATGTTTACTAAGATCTAACAGCCAATCAGAATCGCGCTCGCGCACGTCACCGTACGCGTACGGTAAGCGCACCGTAAGCGCACCGTAAGCTGGCTCAGATATATATATTGATTTAAAGGCTATTTTCTCAGAATCTACTGAACAGATTTACACCAAACCTACAAAAGGCACTTCCTTGACCTCTAGACTACCTCTCTGCCAAATTTCATGGAACTCTGTTCAGCCGTTCGGGCTGTAGCTGTGTCTAAAGGTCCTATGGAAAAATGCATGGGAAAAACGCGTTTTGGGACCCCCCTTTTATCTCAGCCCCCGCTTGACGAATCCCCCCGAGACTTTCAGGGTAGGATCGGAGCGCAGCGCCCCACCTATTTTGACAATTTCGCGAGGATTCGTCGACCGGCGCCAAAGTTATTCAAAATAGAATGTTGCGGTTTTCCTATGGAAACAGGGTCCTAACTATAACTACCTACTGGCGACCGCCAGTAGGTAATATCTACACAAATCTGACTGCGTGGGGATTACGATGACCGGAATGCAGAAGGCATCGTCCACTGAAGGGTAATAATTGTAAGACTGTCAGCGCACTACATGACCCAGCATGCTCGAGTCCTGTCTATCGAGGCGCCCCCCAGGAGCAAATACTTTAAAAAGCTGCAATTGTAATGTGGGTGTGCTGTTCAGCCTCGTGATGCCTTGGCCCCTCCTCTGAAGAAGGTCAATGTGACCGAAATATATTAGGAAACGCCAGCTTCGAAATAAAATCTTTTACTCACCGTAGGGAGTGCAGCTCGTACCTTTCTGTTGTAGAGAGGGATTGGAGATGTAAAACGGCTTGGTCCAGCCTGGAGAAATGCACCACCGGTAAAAAGAGCACCAATATACTGCCCAAAATCGGACCCTTTTCTTTTGGTTTGCAGAAGGACAAGAGCAGTTGGCAGCCACCAAGCATTGGACTTTGGTTTGGACCCCAGCAGTATGAAAATCTGACTGTGTGGGGATTACGGTGACCGTAATGCAGAAGGCATCGCCCACTGAAGGGTAATAATTGTGAGACTCTCAGCGCACTACATGACCCAGCATGCATGATTTCTGCCAATCGAGGCGCCCACCAGGGGGCAAATACTTTAAAAAGCTGCAATTGTAATGTGGGTGTGTTGTTCAGCCTCGTGATGCCTTGGCCCCTCCTCTGAAGAAGGTCAATGTGACCGAAATATATTAGGAAACGCCAGCATCGAAATAAAATCTTTTACTCACCGTAAGGAGTGCAACCCGTACCTTTCTGTTATAGAGAGGGATTGGAGATGTAAAACGGCTTGGTCCAGCCTGGAGCGACGCACCACCGGTAAAAAGAGCACCAATATTCTGCCCAAAATCGGACCCTTTTCTTTTGGTTTGCGGAAGGACAAGGGCAGTTGGCAGCCACCAAGGATTGGACTTTGGTTTGGACCCCAGCAGTAAGAAAATCTGACTGCGTGGGGATTCCGGTGACTGGAATGCAGAAGGCATCGTCCACTGAAGGGTAATAATTGTGAGACCGTCAGCGCACTACATGACCCAGCATGCTTGAGTTCTGCCTATCGAGTCGCCCAACAGGGGGCAAATACTTTAAAAAGCTGCAATTGTAATGTGGGTGTGTTGTTCAACCTCGTGATGCCTTGGCCCCTTCTCTGAAGAAGGTCAATGTGATCGAAATATATTGGGAAATGCCAGCATCGAAATAAAATCTTTTACTCACCGTAAGGAGTGCGGCTCGTACCTTTCTGTTGTAGAGATGGATTGAAGATGTAAAACGGCTTGGTCCAGCCTGGAACCACGCACCACCGATAAAAAGACCGCCAATATACTGCCCGAATTCGGACCCTTTTCTTTTGGTTTACGGAAGCACAAGAGCAGTTGGCAGCCACCAAGGATTGGACTTTGGTTTGGACCCCAGCAGTATGAAAATCTGACTGCGTGGGGTTACGGTGACTGAAATGCAGAAGGCATCGTCCACTGAAGGGTAATAATTGTGAGACTGTCAGCCACTACATGACCCAGCATGCTTGAGTTCTGCCTATCGAGGCGCCCAACAGGAGGCAAATAATTTAAAAAGCTGCAATTGTAATGTGGGTGTGTTGTTCAGCCTCGTGATGCCTTGGCCCCCTCCTCTGAAGAAGGTCAAAGTGACCGAAATATATTAGGAAACGCCAGCATCAAAATAAAATCTTTTACTCAAAGTAAGGAGTGCAACCCGTACCTTTCTGTTATAGAGAGGGATTGGAGATGTAAAACGGCTTGGTCCAGCCTGGAGCGACGCACCACCGGTAAAAAGAGCACCAATATTCTGCCCAAAATCGGACCCTTTTCTTTTGGTTTGCGGAAGGACAAGGGCAGTTGGCAGCCACCGAGGATTGGACTTTGGTTTGGACCCCAGCAGTAAGAAAATCTGACTGCGTGGGGATTCCGGTGACTGGAATGCAGAAGGCATCGTCCACTGAAGGGTAATAATTGTGAGACCGTCAGCGCACTACATGACCCAGCATGCTTGAGTTCTGCCTATCGAGTCGCCCAACAGGGGGCAAATACTTTAAAAAGCTGCAATTGTAATGTGGGTGTGTTGTTCAACCTCGTGATGCCTTGGCCCCTTCTCTGAAGAAGGTCAATGTGATCGAAATATATTGGGAAATGCCAGCATCGAAATAAAATCTTTTACTCACCGTAAGGAGTGTGCCTCGTACCTTTCTGTTGTAGAGATGGATTGAAGATGTAAAACGGCTTGGTCCAGCCTGGAACCACGCACCACCGATAAAAAGACCGCCAATATACTGCCCGAATTCGGACCCTTTTCTTTTGGTTTACGGAAGCACAAGAGCAGTTGGCAGCCACCAAGGATTGGACTTTGGTTTGGACCCCAGCAGTATGAAAATCTGACTGCGTGGGGTTACGGTGACTGAAATGCAGAAGGCATCGTCCACTGAAGGGTAATAATTGTGAGACTGTCAGCCACTACATGACCCAGCATGCTTGAGTTCTGCCTATCGAGGCGCCCAACAGGAGGCAAATAATTTAAAAAGCTGCAATTGTAATGTGGGTGTGTTGTTCAGCCTCGTGATGCCTTGGCCCCTCCTCTGAAGAAGGTCAAAGTGACCGAAATATATTAGGAAACGCCAGCATCAAAATAAAATCTTTTACTCAAAGTAAGGAGTGCAACCCGTACCTTTCTGTTATAGAGAGGGATTGGAGATGTAAAACGGCTTGGTCCAGCCTGGAGCGACGCACCACCGGTAAAAAGAGCACCAATATTCTGCCCAAAATCGGACCCTTTTCTTTTGGTTTGCGGAAGGACAAGGGCAGTTGGCAGCCACCAAGGATTGGACTTTGGTTTGGACCCCAGCAGTAAGAAAATCTGACTGCGTGGGGATTCCGGTGACTGGAATGCAGAAGGCATCGTCCACTGAAGGGTAATAATTGTGAGACTGTCAGCGCACTACATGACCCAGCATGCTTGAGTTCTGCCTATCGAGTCGCCCAACAGGGGGCAAATACTTTAAAAAGCTGCAATTGTAATGTGGGTGTGTTGTTCAGCCTCGTGATGCCTTGGCCCCTCCTCTGAAGAAGGTCAATGTGACCGAAATATATTAGGAAACGCCAGCATCAAAATAAAATCTTTTACTCACCGTAAGGAGTGCAGCTCGTACCTTTCTGTTGTAGAGACGGATTGGAGATGTAATACGGCTTCGTCCAGCCTGGAGCGACGCACCTCCGGTAAAAAGAGCACCAATATACTGCCCGAAATCGGACCCTTTTCTTTTGGTTTGCGGAAGGACAAGGGCAGTTGGCAGCCACCAAGGATTGGACTTTGGTTTGGACCCCAGCAGTATGAAAATCTGACTGTGTGGGGATTACGGTGACTGGAATGCAGAAGGCATCGGCCAATGAAGGGTAATAATTGTGAGACTGTCAGCGCACTACATGACCCAGCATGATTGAGTTCTGCCTATAGAGGCGCCCACCAGGAGGCAAATACTTTAAAAAGCTGCAATTGTAATGTGGGTGTGTTGTTCCCCCCGTCGTGATGCCTTGGCCCCTCCTCTGAAGAAGGTCAATGTGACCGAAATATATTAGGAAATGACAGCATCGAAAAAAAATCTTTTACCCACTGTAAGGAGTGCAGCTCGTACCTTTCTGTTGTAGAGAGGGATTGGAGATGTAAAATGGCTTGGTCCAGCCTGGAGCCACGCACCACCAATAAAAGGACAGCCAATATACTGCCCGAAATTGGACCCTTTTCTTTTGGTTTGTGGAAGCACAAGTTCAGTTGGCAGCCACCAAGGATTGGACTTTGGTTTGGACCCCAGCAGTATGAAAATCTGACTGCGTGGGGATTACGGTGACCGGAATGCAGAAGGCATCGCCCACTAAAGGGTAATAATTGTGAGACTGTCAGTGCACTACATGACCCAGCATGCTTGAGTTCTGCCTTTCGAGGCGTCCTCAAGGGGTCAAATACTTTAAAAAGCTGCAATTGTAATGTGGGTGTGTCGTTCAGCCTCGTGATGCCTTGGCCCTACCTCTGAAGAAGGTCAATGTGACCGAAATATATTAGGAAATGGCAGCATTGTAATAAAATCTTGTACTCACCGTAAGGAGTGCAGCTCGTACCTTTCTGTTGTAGAGAGGGATTGGAGATGTAAAACGGCTTGGTCCAGCCTGGAGCAACGCACCACCAGTAAAAAGAGCGCCAATATACTGCCCGAAATCGGATCCTTTTCTTTTGGTTTGCAGAAGCACAGGAGCAGTTGGCAGCCACCAAGGATTGGACTTTGGTTTGGACCCAGCAGTATGAAAATCTGACTACGTGAGGATTATGGTGACCAGAATGCAGAAGGCATCGCCAACTGAAGGGTAATAATTGTGAGACTGTCAGCTCACTACATGACCCAACATGCTTGAGTTCTGCCTATCGAGGCCCCCACCAGGGGGCAAATACTTTAAAAAGCTGCAACTGTAATGTGGGTGTGTTGTTCAGCCTTGTGATGCCTTGGCCCCTCCTCTGAAGAAGGTCAATATGACCGAAATATATTAGGAAGCGTCAGCATCGACATAAATTTTTTTACTCACGGTAAGGTCTGCGGTTCGTACCTTTCTGTTGTAGAGAGGGATTGGAGATGTAAAACGGCTTGGTCCAATCTAGAGCGACACACCACTGGTAAAAAGAGCACCAATATACTGCCTGAAATCGGACCCTTTTCTTTTGGTTTGCGGAAGCACAAGGGCAGTTGGCAGCCACCAAGGATTGGACTTTGGTTTGGACCTCAGCAGTATGAAAATATGACTGCGTGGGAATTACGGTGACCAGAATGCAGAAGGCATCGCCAACTGAAGGGTAATAATCGTGGGACTGTCAACGCACTACATGACCCAACATGCTTGAGTTCTGCCTATCGAGGCGCCCACCAGGGGGCAAATACTTCAAAAAGCTGCAATTGTAATGTGGGTGTGTTGTTTAGCCTCGTGATGCCTTGGCCCCTCCTCTGAAGAAGGTCAATGTGACCGAAATCAATTAGGAAATGCCAGCATCAAAATAAAATCTTTTACTCACCGTAAGGAGTGCGGCTCGTACCTTCTGTTGTAGAGAGGGATTGGAGATGTAAAACGGCTTGGTCCAGCCTGGAGCCACGCACCACCGATAAAAGGACCGTCAATATACTGCCCGAAATCGGACCCTTTTCTTTTGGTTTGCGGAAGCACAAGTTCAGTTGGCAGCCACCAAGGATAGGACTTTGGTTTGGACCCCAGCAGTATGAAAATCTGACTGCATGGGGATTACGGTGATCGGAATGCAGAAGTCATCGCTCACTGAAGGGTAATAATTGTGAGACTGTCAGTGCACTACATGACCCAGCATGCTTGAGTTCTGCCTATCGAGGCGCCCACAAGGGGTCAAATACTTTAAAAAGCTGCAATTGTAATGTGGGTGTGTCGTTCAGCCTTGTGATGCCTTGGCCCCTCCTCTGAAGAAGGTCAATATGACCTAAATAGATTAGGAAGCGTCAGCATCGACATAAAAGTTTTTACTCACCGTAAGGACTGCGGTTCGTACCTTTCTGTTGTAGAGAGGGATTGGAGATGTAAAACGGCTTGGTCCAGTCTAGAGCGACGCACCACTGGTAAAAAGAGCGCCAAAATACTGCCTGAAATCGGACCCTTTTCTTTTGGTTTGCGGAAGCACAAGGGCAGTTGGCAGCCACTAAGGATTGGACTTTGGTTTGGACCTCAGCAGTATGAAAATTTGACTGCGTGGGAATTACGGTGACCAGAATGCAGAAGGCATCGCCAACTGAAGGGTAATAATCGTGGGACTGTCAACGCACTACATGACCCAACATGCTTGAGTTCTGCCTATCGAGGCGCCCACCAGGGGGCAAATACTTTAAAAAGCTGCAATTGTAATGTGGGTGTGTTGTTTAGCCTCGTGATGCCTTGGCCCCTCCTCTGAAGAAGGTCAATGTGACCGAAATATATTAGGAAATGCCAGCATCAAAATAAAATCTTTTACTCACCGTAAGGAGTGCGGCTCGTACCTTCTGTTGTAGAGAGGGATTGGAGATGTAAAACGGCTTGGTCCAGCCTGAAGCCACGCACCACCGATAAAAAGACCGCCAATATACTGCCCGAAATCGGATCCTTTTCTTTTGGTTTGCGGAAGCACAAGGGCAGTTGGCAGCCACCAAGGATTGGACTTTGGTTTGGACCCCAGCAGTATGAAAATCTGACTGCGTTGGGATTACGGTGACCGGAATGCAGAAGGCATCGCCCACTGAAGGGTAATATTTGTGAGACTGTGAATAAGCCCCGTTTTAAATGTATTCAATGTTTTGCACAATACCAGCACAACATAAGTATGATAATAAGATTTTGTATACATAACACTCTTAAATAACATCATGCTGACTTTTTTTTTTTTTAAGTATTGGATCAAAATATGAAATTACCAATTGAATTAGTCTCTGTGAATAATGATTTGATGTAAGTGTATTTTACTAAATTTACCATTCTAAGATCGCCGCAACCGTTTGTTAAATGTCCTTTGTATCTTGAAGTCTGTTTTCTATTATGATAAGAAGATGAATGTTTAGAAATTGTGAGAAAATGAGGCACGCTGACATTTATAAAGGCCGTTGTGGCCGAAACGTGTTTGTCAGTTATTGTGATCAAATTAAATAATTCAACCTAATTTGATTCAAGTGTGTGCTACGAACTTAGTGAGGACGAAGGACTTTGATACGATATATATATATATATATATATATATATATATATATATATATATATATATATCTATATCACTGAAAAAAACATAGGTTTCAGGCACGTTATAGTTTGGAATTAGCATTTAAAAACATTAGAAATTCACTGAAAAAAAACATAGGTTTCAGGAGTGTTATATTTAGCTGGAGTTTTCACTCGTACAAAACCATTGAAATTCCCCCGTTATAGTTAGTTCAGCTCATTATAACTCGTGTGCCCGCAATGCACTGCTGATGACGTCACATATTACATCACTCATGACATGGTCAATGACATCACTCATGACATCACTCATGACATCTCCAATGACATCACTGATGACATCACTGATGACATCATCCAGTGGATATGTGTTTTTCTGAAAATGAAATATGTTTTATATATGTATACCTCAAGGTCGATGGAAGAATAAATGGGTATATAAGTGTCTAAATGGATGATTTAAAAAAAAAAATGAGTGTATAACTGATTGATTAAGTGTATCTTAGTGAATACATGGCTTAGTGAGTAATGTTTAAATATGTAAATATCTGTATCAGTCTCTCACTTTGTGTATAAGTGGCTGCATGGGTTGGTGAGTAGCTGCATGAGTGTCTGTATGGTTCGGTGGGGGTATTATGTACTGCATAGATGCATGAATGAGTCACTCGCTGTTTGTATGTGTTGAAGACAGCATGTGTGCAGGACTGTATTGGTGGATGAGTATGTGTATGGGTGTGTTAGTGAGTGAATGACTGTCTCAATAGTGTCTTTATGAGTAACTATATATGTTTTAAACTAGTAAATGTGACTATGGTTTATATAAGTGAGTATATGTGAGAGTGAGAGATTGGAAGAGTTCTTGTATGAATAAGTATGTGTTTCTATAAGTGATTGTTTAAAAGACTAAGTATGTGTAAGTTTCTGTAGAAGTAAGTGTGGTGGTGTGTGTATAACTGTATTTGCAAGTAAATGGATGTTTGATTCTTTATTAGCATGAGTGACTGTGTGTGAGTAACTCTATGGATGAGTGGGATTGTGTAACAGGATGTTTAGGTGTATGAGTACATATGATGAGTGAGTACATGTATAAGTGACTGTAAAGGACTGTTGGTGAATGAGTGAATGTGCATGTGGATCTTACAAATACTGAATAGGTTGTTGTAACTGGTATTGGTATGTCCATCGTTTTGAAAATGTGAGTTTCTATTTTTGAATAAGTGTATCAAAGGTTATATTAGGGTGAGAGGAGGTCTGCTACTCTGTCACAAGGATGATGTCATCAGTGATGTCATTGGAGATGTCATGAGTGATGTCATGAGTGATGTCACTGACCATGTCATGAGTGATGTAATATGTGACGTCATCAGCAGTGCATTGCGGGCGCGCAAATTATAGTTAGCTGAACTGACTATAACGGGGGAAATTCAATGGTTTTGTACGAGTGAAAAGTCCAGCTAACTATAACGCCCCTGAAACCTATGGTTTTTTCAGTGAATTTCTAAGGTTTTTTAAATGCTAATTCCTAACTATAACATGCCCGAAACCTATGGTTTTTTCAGTGAATTTCAAAGGTTTTTTAAATGCTAATTTCTAACTATGCCTACAGAGATAGGACATTTAAAGAAAGAAGAAAAAACGCACAGAAAGAAAAAAAAGAAATGCAGAAAGAAGCAACAGAAGTCCTCAAAGATGAAGAAAAGTGCAGGAAGAAGGAAAACGTGCAGAAAGAATGAACAGAAGAGCAGAAAGAAGCCTTGTTGCAAAATCATCCTGTACCCTCAACTTTTTCAGACGGATACTGGTGGTAACTGAGTCTGACTAACCAGTCCTAGAGTCAGTGCTATGTTAAAAGACACTTAGAATACAGTGAAAAGACCTACATACACTAGGGAACACTATGCGTTGGGGTTCCCCTGTGATTAGCATGACCTCCTCTGTAAGCCGCTAGTATATTATAGGGCAGGGGGATTAAAACTTCCTCTTAAAGCGCACCACAGGGCGTGTTTGCACATGTCACCTCAGGCCCCGTCCCCTCCCTTCCCCACTGTGTAAACACGCCCTGTGGCCGTTATAAGTTGGGAGATAAAGTACCCTTGAATCCTGAGGGTCCCTAGGGTCCAACTAGCCCACTAGGTACCTCCAGTAAGCTCCACAGAGCTGCGTAGCAGAGAGATGTAAAAAGGGGCAATGCCTAGACCGCCTCTCTGCAATGCAGTGCAGTGGTGCTTACTGGAAGCACCTGATGGGCTAGTTGGCCCCCAGGGTCCCTCAGGATTGAAGGTGAATTATTTCCCCAAGTTAAAACGCGCCACAGGGCGTGTTTGCACACGTCACCTCAGACCCCGTCCCCTCCCTTCACCACTGTGTAAACACGCCCTGTGGCTGTTTTTAGTTGGGAGATTAAGTTAATTTAAATCCTGAAGGTCCCTAGGGTCTAACTAGCCCACTAGGTACCTCCAGTAAGAGCCACAGAGCTGCGTTGCAGAGAGGTGTAAAAAGTGGCACGCCTGGACCACCTCTCTGCAACGCAGCAGAGTGGCGCTTACTGGAAGCACCTGGTGGGCTAGTTAGCCCAGAGGGGCCCTCAGGATTGAAGGGGAATTATTCCCCAACTTAAAATGTGCCATAGGGCGAGTTTGCACACATCAACTCAGGCCCCGTCCCCTCCCTTCCCCACTGTGTAAACACGCCCTGTGTCCGTTTTAAGTTGGGAGATTAAATCCCCTTGAATCCTGATGGTCCCTAGGGGCAAAATAGCCCACTAGGTACGTCCTGTGACCGCCATTGCAGAGAGGTCTAAAAAGGGGCATGGCCTGCACCACTTCTCTGCAACGCAGCACAGTGGCGCTTACTGGAAGCACCTGGTGGACTAGTTGGCCCCCAGGGTCCCTCAGGATTGAAAGGGAATTATTTCCTCAATTTAAAACGTGCCACAGGGCGTGTTTGCACACGTCACCTTAGGCCCCGTCCACTCCCTTCACCACTGTGTAAACGCGCCCTGTGGCCGTTCTAAGTTGAGAGATTAAGTCCCCTTGAATCCTAAGGGTCCCTAGGGTCAATCTAGCCCACTAGGTACCTCCAGTAAGCACCATAGAGCTGCGTTGCAGAGAGGTGTAAAAAGGGTTGTGGCCTCAGAACACCTGTCTGCAACGCAGCTCCCTGGCGCATACTGGAGATACTCAGGGACCCTCAGTATTGAAGGGGAATTAATTACCCAACTTACAACTCGCCAGGGGGCGCGTTTGCAGAGTGCTGCAAGGAGGGGGTGTGGCCTCCGGTGCGATGCCGGTCTTTTATTTATTTATTTTTTAAGAAGGAGCGCTGTGTAGCCCCCCTTATTTTTCTAATGTATTGGCTCTGTGGACCCCATCTTCCAGGGCCTGCCCCCTAATTTAAAAAAAATAAAATATTAATAATAAATTTGGAAGTGGGCCGCGTGGCCCCCCTCCTCAAGCCACTTATGCCCCCGGGGACCCCATCCCCCATGGCTGGCCTTTGTTTTTTATTATTTTTTTAAAATATATTTATAGAAACACCTAGGACATGCTGGACAAACCGTACATACCTATCACCATGACGATTGGCATGACATTCATTAAAAGGTGACTATGCATACAATGAATCCACGTGGAATGTATTTACACCGCTAGTGAAGCTCTGACGTGTCTGATGCCCTAGCGTGCCTAATCCCAGCGCCCCCGCCGGTGGGTACTCTCCAAGTAGACACCCTTGTCGTTTATTTATACAAACATGGGTAGCTATTGAAGGGCACATTTAATACACACGCACAACAAGCCATTCAAAGGGGATTCGACAAAAATTCGACCAAAACTATGCAAGAAACCCCCCTCACAGTTAATAAAGCACACATCCACCGCCGGATGTGTAATACTTTTTATTTTATTCTCTGGAAAGGAGACGAACCTTACTTGAGAGTCACAGCGCGCTCCTAGCTGAGCCCAATGCTGTGTTACACCCACCAGTGCCCGCCGAGTGCCACACACCTCTGTGTTGTATTCCACCAGCTAGTGCGTATGCTACGACACTCTCTAGCCCATGTGCACTGTAACAACACCCCGTAAATATGTCATGCCACACTTGCCTTCGCACAGGTTATATTGTCCCATCTAACGTGCCTTTCTCGATGCCTATGTTATAACGCACAGCGCTATGCCATACATATTACAATCTGGGATCCATATCTTTGTCACAGTGCATATGCAACATTACACTTCCCAGCACCTATTTTATATTACAACTTTAGAGACTAGTTAGGTTACACAACACTGCCCTGTGCGTATTACACTCCAAGGTGCATATCGCATACAACGCGCTAGTGCCTGTGCTTTCTCCCACTCTCCAATGAATCTGTCATTGTGCACAATGTATTGCATATTATATTTCATGCCCCGGTTCATCTTATATCACACTTTTGGTGCATAGTTTATACCATACACTATATCTAGTTTTCATTTTCAATCGTGCTCTCAGGACTATATTCTATATAACACTGCGTTCACCTACCCTTTTCACGGGCATTACATTTTGAGATGGGGGGTGGAGGGTCAGGGGGTGTTTCTGCCAAGTGAGCCAGGAGTCACAGTCACAAACGTTCTCTTCTTCCTGAATAAAAGTGAGATTATGCTGCTTACTTGTTCATATTTTAAGTAGTTCTCAGAGACACCCATTTTAAAAACAATAAAGTTCCTAATACCCGCCTTCTCTGAACAGTTAGCTTACTGCCCCATCTACCTCCTCCCTATCCTCTGTTGTCTGAATCCATGGACCAGCCTCCTCCTTAATGCTATGCATGGTCTGATGTGCTGCCACTGCCCTCCATTTAGCATGATGTACCAGTCCACTCCTCCTGCCCTCCATTGCCCAATGCTATGCCCCATCATTGACCTCCATTGTAATGCCCCTGATCCGTCACTCCTGACCTTTATGGTCTGTTATGCTGCAGCTTTCTCTCCTGTCTGTCCATTATGGTCATTTAGCTACCATTGCCTCTTTCCCCTCTGTTCTCTGTTGTCCATGTGCATGGTCCTATCCCCTCCCTATTGCTTTCTATGGATTGTTGTGCTGCACTCCCGTCCCGCATGCCCTGTGTGGTGTATTGTGCTGCTGCAAACCCTGATGCCTGCCCTGTAGGGTCAGTTTGGTGCACCTCTCCTTGTCCGTCCTGTCCTCTGTTATCCGAGTCCATGTCCCTACCCCAATTCCTCCTGCCTTCCATGATCCAATGTACCACACTTGTGAACATTTTGAACTTGGTAAGAGGGAGATTTAGAAAAAAAACTGGGGTATTGATTGTCCCCTTTGAGTTACATTGAAAAAGGGGAGATTGTAGACAAGAGACAGATCAAATAAAGCCCATTTGAGATTAAAATTGGACGTTTCCTGGCTGAATCGGGTCTGTTGGCATGTATGGTTGTACTACCACTGCCTCTTCCTTCTGCCCACAATGGTCTATTATATTGCCACAGCCTCACTTGCCAGTCCTGTATTGTTGGTTTGTTGCCCCTGCCCCCCTTTCCACTGCCCCCCATAGTCTGTTGTGCTGCCAATGCCCTTCCTGCCTGCCCAGTGTGGTCAAATTGTTGCCTCTGCACCCTTCTACCTGCCTTCAATTTTCAGAGTCCGTGCCCCTGGCCTCTGCCTCTCAAGTGTGGAACGCCTGACATCATCTTGATGTAATCAAAACTGTAATACCTAGAGCATTTCCTTTAGAAATTACATATATGAGAGGGTCTTATTTGCATCAAAATTATGGTTAGTGCTCTAAAAAACTAAAATGAGGACATATTTTCTGAGTTTTCAAATAGCGACAAAGCACTTTTAAATTATTTGTTATCTTTATGTTTTTAAATCCAGTTGACCACTTGATTAAATGTTGCACTTAGGGGAGAGGATGTGGTGATACTTCCAGAGCTGCAGACTTTGCAACTGGGGAACCAGGTTGGAGTTTCTGCTTCAGCTCGACATTCTGTGATTCTGATCAAATCACTTAATCTCCCCATGTCTACAACCAACATAATTTGTTCTTGTGTGATGTAACCAATGCTCATGTAAAACACTCCAATACCTGACAAGTCTGCACTATATAAAACTGCAAAAACACAAACATAAAAAGTGTTTTGCACACTTCTGTCATTGGGCTACATGTGAGCTACATCTGGGTGATATTTGTGCTGCATTTGGGCTCTTTTGTCTCTGGTGGCCATCTTGGGAGATTTATTTGTTATGAAGTTTCCTAATTTCCTCATTTGCTGCAGCCTCCTCAGTAGGAAATGCTTTCAGTTTTTTACTTTGATTCCATCAAGAAGGTATTCAGATATGTCACACATTTACCATAAATTCTGAATGTTAGCACTCTAGTTGCTCATTAGATCACTGTAGTAAAGGCACTGCTCACCACGGAAGTCTGCTGCTGGTATTAAAAGTGCATGTTTCAGTCTGCAAGTCAGAATTTTTTAATGCAATAGAAGAGGATTTGAGAAGTCACTCAAAATGTGCCCTAATTTTTCTTTCTTCAGCGCTAATCATAATTTCTGTGGCAAAATGAACCCCCTCATTGTGTTCCTTTTTAAATTAAATGTTTTAAGTGTTACCACTTTAATCCAATCAAGATGGCTTCAGGTGTGCCATACTTTTGTCATAAGTAAAATTGTTAGCGCTCTAGTTGTTCCTTAGAACACTCTGGGACATTCTGTCATTGGGCTATACTCGGGCTACATCTGGGTGGTCTTTGTGCTACATTTGGGCTCTTTTGTCTCTGGTGGCCATCTTGGGAGACTTATTTGTTATGAAGTTTCCTAATTTCCTCATTTACTACAGTCTCCTCAATAGGAAATACTTTCAGTTTTTTACTTTGATTCCATCAAGAAGGCATTCAGATGTGTCACACATTTATCATAAATTCCGAATGTTAGCACTCTAGTTGCTCATTGGATCACTGTAGTAAAGCTACTGCTCACCAGAGAAGGCTGCTGCTGGTATTGAAAGTGCATGTTTCAGTCTGCATGTCAGAATTTTTTAATGAAATAGAAGAGGATTTGAGAAGTCACTCAAAATGTGCCCTAATTTTTCTTTCTGCATTACTAATCATACTTTCTATGGCAAAATTAACCCTCTCTTTTTATTCCTTTTTAAATTAAATGTTTTAAGAGTTACCACTTTATTCCAATCAAGATGGCTTCAGGTGTGCAATACGTTTGTCATGAGTAGGACTCTTAGTGTTCTAGTTGTTGTTTAGAACACTCTGGGAAGCTGCAGTAGAACAGAAAGGAATCAACTGACAGTTTCTGCCCTTGTTGGATGTACATGTTTTACTGAGAATGTCAGACTTCATTCTCACATGACTGAGACAGATAATGTGAATTTACAGAAAATATGCTCTCAGTTTAGCTTATAGATCACCTTCCAAACCTCTGTGGGAAAAGCATGAGAAAACAGTTTTCCCTCAAACATGATTCACGATATCCCAGCAGAAGGCTTTTTCACATGGTAAAATCACCTCAGAACACACCACAATTCCTAAAATGAATATGGTGCCATCAACAAATGATTTATAATGTAACTAAAGTCTTAAAACCTTCTATTAACTGCAGTGCATTTTAATGAGGTGCTATCATGTATATTGGTCCCAAGATGGCTGCCAACACTTCTTGGATGAAGTGCTGACAGCCAATCAGATCTCACGATGAGATGTGTGCTTAGGCTCTGTCCAGATATATATGTGATTTTACTTTTGATTTTCTCAGGAACTACTGAACGGATTTACACCATTTAACCAAAAGGCGTGACTCTGAACCAAGGGCTACCTTTTTGCCAAATTTGGTGTCATTCCGTTCAGCAGTACGGTCTGTAGCTGCGATTAAAGGTTCCTATGGGAAATTGCCTGGGGAAAATAAGTTTTGGGACTCCCCT
This sequence comes from Triturus cristatus, assembly GCF_964204655.1. Classification (NCBI taxonomy): domain Eukaryota; kingdom Metazoa; phylum Chordata; class Amphibia; order Caudata; family Salamandridae; genus Triturus; species Triturus cristatus. The sequence goes on from NC_140582.1 coordinate 244,800,927, forward strand.
TTTTTCTCGGCCCCCGCTTGACGAATCACCCCGAGACTTTCAGGATAAGAGCCGACCGGAGCGCCCCACCAGTTTCGAAAATTTTGTGAAGATGCATCAACCGGCGCCAAAGTTATTCCAAATAGAATGTTGCGGATTTCCTATGGATAATAGGTCCTAACTATAACTACCTACTGGCGACCGCCAGTAGGTAATAAATATATATATATATATATATATATATATATATATATATATATATATATATATATATATATATATACACTTCTGAGTTACAAGTTTATTAAAATACAGAGAAACCCTACTACCAGGCTAGATAACACTTTCATGTAACAGACTTACTATCGCCTATAAAGAGTTAACCACGTGTCCTTAGACCTAGTCCTAGCTAATCTAATCTAGATTCACGGTGACATAGACCTATGGTTGATTATATAATCACCAAATTCATAAGTCTGCTCCTTGAATGCCACCATTTCTGTTGAATATGTTATTTTATGCATTCACTACGTTCTGTCCCAAACATACACACAGTAATCTGTGTAATGTAATGTCACCTCTGGCTGTTGTTTATTGATGACATATGTATGCATCTATATAAATTTATCAGAGTATTGCTCTTGTTACATTCTGCTGGACTTCATGTATCGTTGGCATATTCTATTGTACTTCTCGTACTATTGAAAAGTCTGCAAAAAAAAATACTACAAAATTAGAGATTTTTGGCAGCATATTTACAATTTACATGTAAAAATTGAAATAATCCATGTGAATTATTATACATTTCAGCGTCTGCTAATTAAACTCAAACATTGATTTAGGCTTGGGTAGAAAACAGACCGATTAGATGAAATATCAGCTAGAAGGAGAAAGCGATGGTATAAATTACGTCACCAGGCAAGAAACCCACAGAAAAACAATTTGCAATTTCAATCTACTAAGCGCCACAATAACAGCCTGAATGCGTTCTTTGGATATTATCGTTAACATGCTAGAGTGGATCTGTCAAATTCGCAGCTGATGCTGTGGCGAAAAGAGACAAGATGGGAGTCGGTGAGCCATGATTCTTTAGTAGTTTGATGATGGCACTACAAAGAGTGGAGGCAATTATGGCGGGCTCTCCTATGCGATAAAAGGCCATATTTCCTATTTCTTTAACTCGCTCCCATTCACAACATAGAAATAAAGGCAATTAAGTCAAATAGGTGGGTGAAAGGAATTGTAATAATGTTATTTTGCGATTTTACACGCCTCTTTTACAAAGTAATGCAAACACTATCAAAATATTGACTGTGTCTACAACTCCTGGACAATAGGATTCTGCACAAAAATAGTATTTGACTGTGACCATGTTGCTTCACTGAGGCAGGATGGCTTTGTTCTACAAATCATTGAAAGATGGTTATATGACCCAACACCTTAAATAAAAGTGAAGAAATACTACACCTCCCAGAATGCATTAGTATTACCGATAAAAAAACTGAAATATAAACATGGTACCCTCTTCTATTAGAAATTAGTTGCAACTAAATGTAAATTAGAAGGTGTAATAATGGGGTACAAAGCACTGCACAGCATAATTTATTTGTTTGTTTGTTTGTTTATTTATCTACCTTTATTTATGTTTTTATGTGTTTGTTGCTTTGTATGGAGTTGGCAAGATCTACAGGGTGGCAATGTGCTTCGAGATGTTAGAAAGTCAACTGTATATCTTATACGTTCAAGAGGAAAAGCGAATAAGATATACAATAGAAACAACATTCGCAGCAAGGCCTGAGTGAACAGAAGACAACTGAGGAGGTCTATATGAAATCAAGGTAAAAGCCGTTCTGGTGAGGATGAAGGCTAGAAGCGGACCCTACATCCAGGATGAAACATGCGTTCTGGTACTGCTTCCACTTCATCCTGACCAGATACAGCCAGGGCGGGACTGGCCGAAGCGGGCACCGGGCAATGCCCCGGTGCGCTGCACGGGTGGTGGCTGGTTTTGTGGCCCTGGGGGCCGTTTTTGTTACAGGGCCGTTTTCATAGCTGCCAGATCAGCCCTGTAACAAAATCGGCCGAAAATCGGCCCTGGTAAAGAGCTCGGCCGCACCCCCAACTCGGAGGGGGGGGGCGTGTGCCAAGCACTTTGTCAGGGCTGGTTTTGGTTCCCAGTCCGGCTCTGGATACAACTTTCAACCTTTATTTAATACAAACTGTCCTTTTTAAGCCTTTGGGAACCCCAAGGCCTAACAGCTACAGGGAGAAACATGTTTCCGTTGAGATATCTATGCATATACAATTGCAGTGAACAAAATATAAAAACAATATACGATGAAACAACAGTATTGTACATGCTATAAAGAAAAAGTATGTGTATTGAGTACCATTAATAAAGTTTCGTTTTTTTCCTTATGACGCATCGTCAGCCCCTGGGTAAGCACTCTAACATACCTGGGACTACACTTGCTCATGTATGTGCATACCTATACACTGTTTCAAATACTAAGGGGGATATTCTTAAGGACCTATCGCCGACTTAGTGGCACTTTATCACCGCCAAAGTGGTGATAAATTCATCGCACCATTCTCAAGCTGGTGCATCAGTTTTCTGGCGATAGCAGCTGCCAAAAACATCGCCACACATGACACCAGCAACTAACGCTATTGAGATGCAGAGTAGGTGTTCCCCTGCAAAAAGTTGTGACAACACCATTTCGCAACATTCTCAACGACCAGCCAGTTGGGCGATAAGTTCACAAAACATGAGATAAGGCAGCAGGGATTTAACACCTGCTGTTACCTGGTGTTACCTGGTGTTAAGTCGGACGACAACCTGCACCATGAAGGGAAGCCCAGTGCAGGGCCACACCCTCAGGACGACAGATGCCATGGAGCCACTAGTCATGCAGCTCGGAGCCCCAAGAGGGCCACAACACCCAACGCAACCACCCCCAGGTCCCCCCGGGCACCCACTCCCACCGACAAAGAGATATCACATCAACTGTGCAAAATCCTGAACAAAACAATTTGCATGATGTCGCACAATCACAACAATCAACAATCATGTGTGGTCAGAAAAAGGCGAATCAGTCATTCATCTTTGAATTTCAAACCAAAACAATTTATTCAAATTAAACCAAAAACAACTACGTGGAAGAGTCATGGCGGGTCTTCTCTGGACAATCCGTAAATCACAGCCTGCAAGACAAAATTTAAAGATAAGGTGTTTCATGCGCTCATCCAAGGACAGAGAGAGAGAGAGAAAGAGAGAGAAAAGAGAAAGAGAGGGAGAGAAAGAGAAAGAGCGAAAAAGAGAGAGAAAGAGAAAGAAAGAGAGAAAGAGCGAGAGAGAGAAAGAGAAAGAGTGAGAAAGAGAGAGAAAGAGAAAGAGACAGAAAGAGATAGAAAGAACGAGAAAGAGCGAGATAGCGAAAGGGGGAGAGGGAGAGAGTGTGCCGACACTGCGGACCCAGGCCTCACTGCTCACCTGCTGCCACCGGTGTGTCTCCCACCACGTGCCGGTACACATTGCAGTCCACCAGGTCCCTTATCTGAAACAGATTCCCGAATCATGAATGGCAGAGTCTACATCATTGCACATGCCATCAGCGCCTGCCCGCACCTGCGCACACAGTCTGCTGCACACCAGCCCCTCCCGCCGCCCAGCGGTGATTGGCTGCCAGCGCGCAACCAGGCCTCACTGTGCAAGCTCCAAGCGCGACCTCGGCAGCCTCCACATCATGCAGCCTCGCACCGTGGTCGACAAGGTCACACACCTGATTCTGGGTCTTGATTACACAATGGCAGAGATCATATCAGTGCACAGGGCCTCATCGCAGGCTGCACACCCGCCCAGCTCTTTTCAGGTGCCACTAACTCTGTGAACCGCGAGGCAACGCCACGTGGCAGTAGGCCATCGCTGGCCCCTGGCTCAGGCCTACACTGTGGTCCAGCAGGGCTCACACAGATCCTTACCAGTCCGGACCGCCAGGACGGCACATCATCACAGGCTGCACACCCACTCAGCACTTACGGACGGTGCCCCTACCTCAGTGTACCGAAAGTCCCCGTCCCGTGGCAGTATACCCGTGCCGGACGCAGTGTATCCGGTGCCACCAACTCTGTGCAATGCAAGTCATGGATCCTTTATGATTGAGTCCTGTGATATGCCAGGCGGACGCAGCCATGTAACCTCCGGCAGTGGGGAAGAACTGGGACACATAGTAACGTCGTCCCCCCCTTTATACATTAGCCGAGTGGGCTGGGTTGGCGAACGCCAAGCCTGCATAGGGGTGTGAATAATTATCCCTGGGTTCTGGGCATGGTTCATTTCTGGGCTGGACAGGAAACCAAATGATGCGTGTGTATCTGTCGCAGTGTTTGGCCACACAGGCCGCAATCGACAATGTTGCAATTCTGCATGCACCCGGAGGTCGGTCGTGCACAAAGGGATTGTACAAGGAGAGCAAGACCGCTCGGGCTCTTGGATCATACATGCCAACTGTTGTGTGTGTTTCACCATTGGTGCACCATAAGCCTAAGGCCTAGCCTCATTTGCAGAGCGAAAGCCACATCACATTTCCAGAATGTGAGCAGTTGTCAGACTAACATCAGGGATGAAAGCACTTTTGTCCCAATACATAATGTGGAAGGACAACTGCACCTCCGACCGTGGTCTTGCATGCTGCCGGCACCCTCTGAGAGAGATTCCATATCAGATGATGATGACTCCCACACTACGCACAGAACAAATGAAGGAGCAACGTATCCACACCACACACACAGACGTTCTGGCTCGAAGTACTCTTGCATGGAATGCCCTTGACCCTTACGTACACAACTACCCATATGTCCAAACGTTGCACACACATACGACTCATTGCTCCGAGCTGTGGCACATCATCCACATAACTGCCGCTGGCCTGAGGAGTGCCTGTTATACGAGAGCCACCAACGCACTGTCCGAACATCCCGAGCACATGCACAATGGCTGTCACGTGGAACTGTACAGTGACCGAATGCTGCCTGTTAGTGTCTGATGCATTGGTATGCATGTTATGGCCCTTGTCTTGCACATACTGACACACACATGCAAATTAAGTACACACAACTTCACTAGTGTTCAATGGTGATGAGTGTTGATTAGAATGACAAATCGTGTGCCTCAATGAGCATTGTCCGTACACAGTGTAGGACTGACTGACGCATTTCACTGAGGGGTGAGTCCCTATTGCCAGCTCCACCCCTGTGAGCCAGACATTGTGGTTGGTATAGTTGATGAGAGACTATGAATATGCCTCCTTATCCCTCAGTCTTTTTCCCCACAGGGAATTACAACGCGGTTCTTACAACGACCGCGTTGTAATTCCGCATACCATTACCCCACAAGTCGTAACTACGACTTGCGGAGGGGGGGTGCTGGATGTTGGAATAGTCTAATTTACTATTCCAACTCCAGTATGTGCGGACATTAGAGATGGTGTTGGATTTTAAATCCAACACCTTCTCCCCCTTCCGCAAGTCATTGTTCCGACTTGTGGAGTAATGGTATGCGGAATTAAAATGCGGTCGTTGTAACGACTGCGTTGTAATTCCCTGCGGGAAATTTTTTGGGTGGTAAAAGTGGGCCTGTGCTCCTACGTGTCTTCAGCAATGTGAGTATGGTGTCCAACTACTTGCCATGTGTATCCATCACTACAGGCTGTGTCCACCCAGTTGAGTGTGAGTAGGTATGCGAAGAGATGTTCTGTTGTCAAATGTGATGGGGACACTACTTTAGGCCTGCCACCGACTTAGACAGTACCCACACAGCACTATTCCTTACACTGCGTGGGGCAAAGTTGAGAAAGTGTGCAAGTGTTGTGTCTGTGCATTGAGGCCACAGCTAGTGCACACATTCCCAGTCATCTCACTGCCTATGTGTGTCACGGTCACACATGCGCATTGCCCTCATTTCCCAGGGTGTACCTTTTTGTTCAATCACTGTCCTTACATTCATCCATACATTCAAACTTGATCGATTATGGACATGACACATCTGTGTCAATTTGAATGTTTTATTCACATTCGTAGGGGTTGCCGGAGCTGTAGCAGTACATGGCCATGCAAGCACCACATCACATTGTAGACTAGGGTAGGGCCAGCCACAGTCACTTAGGGATTGACAAGTACATCGGAAGAGGTAGAGAACAGTCCGCAGTGTGATTGCTGTGTCATTGTAGAGCAAACAGAACATGGCAGTCCATGTCGAGGTCCAAGTGAGTGTCGCGGAGTGTTCCTGGGGACAGTGGGAGTTGCTGTTAAAGGGCATGATGCAGAGGGCAGCACCAAGATGAAACAGGGCATATGGTGGAGAGGATTGCTACTGTGTCCTTCTTACTACTACACAGGTGGAATCACCCGCATCTTCGTCCTCTAAGTCATCTGTCTGACATGTGGTTGCTGATGTTTGGTCTGCAGCACTGTGTGCCACTGATACATCAGGGGCCGGAGATGTGTGTGTGGATTTACCAGCAGTATTCTTCTGTGACTGCCTTAGTGGCAGCAATGAAATGATGAGGATCTACAGGGCATGGAAGATACCAACAACTTTTTGCTGGTGTGCATCTGTGGCAGCCATTCTTTCCGCATGCATATGCTCCATGTTCTCCATTATCCTCATCATCTGTGCCAACTCTTGGGTGACATCGCTGAGGCCACTCTGAGTAGGCAGTTGTACTCCTCTCAGAGGCATGACTACAGCGGTGTCAGGCATGGATTGTTGGACATTATGGAGCAAACAGTGGGTGTCCGTTAGTGAGTGTAAGTGGTCCCCAATGTGACTCAGACACACACGTATGTCATCCAGTTTGGCTGCCATGTTGGCAAACCCCACCAGCACATGTTCAGCCACCTCCTTCTGGCAGTCCAACACATGGCCTTGGAATGCCATGTGTTCTTGGGTGAGGTGCTGGGAGCTAGCTGTGGTGGTGGGTGATTCCTGCTGTGTTGTCTATGCAGGGGGTGGAATAACCTCGATGCAGCTGGCCTGCACTGCTCCTGGGGTGGGGTGCGGAGGCTGTCCACGAGCCATTGGAGGGTGTCGGGGCAAATGTCCAGGGGGTCCTCTTCATCATCACTGAAGAGATATCTGCTCTGCTCTGCAGGAGGTGTTGATTGTCCCTCTGCAATGTAAAGGGAGATGCTGGTTGACAGTGTGTTCCATGTATGTTGACGCATTGTACATGTTTACATACAGACTGCATGACAATGTGCATTGGGACTGTTTGGGAGTAGCTGACTATTTCATGCTGGACAGTGTACATTTGAACTACATCAGGGATGTGAGGTCGTACACGTATATTATTATCTCACAGTTCCCTGCTATGCCAGATGTGATTGACTAGTTTCTACGCACAAGTGGAACCAGTTGTGACCTCTGTTCTGCAGTGAAAGTGTTGCACTTCGTACTACATTGTCGTCAATGTTGATGTGCTGTTATTGCTATGTGTGTGTGCTGCATTGTGGGTGAGTCGCCCCTGCAGCTGAGATTATGCTGCCCCTTATCCCTTTGGGGCGGTATGCCTTTGACTTCTGTGCTCCTTCAGAGCTGAGATGTTGCAGACATGGCTGATTTGGGCTCTTGGGCATGGTTAATTTGTAGATGTGTTGTTGCTGTCAGGGGTTGTGTCTGCACGTGGATGTGTCAGGGTGTGACCTGCATCTTTCTGGATGTGTTCCACACTCAACCACCTCAGTGTCGTGGCGTGCAGCATGTCAGGATAATTGGACTGCAGCCATGCTATTCGTCATGCAGTGTCACTTGCATTGTCTGTGTGGCTCACAGACACGCAGATTTGCTGGTTTTCACACATGTACATGGGTTGGTTGTGGGATTGGTGGTGTGTGGGGGGGACACCTTCATTCCCATAGTGGACGTGGGCCTACATGCTGTTTGTATGTGTGCTGCAGTGTGCCAAGGGGATCAGGGACATGCTCAAGAGTCAATGTGGGTGTGCAGAGTGCTCTACCTAATTGCGCATGTGTGCCATTGTGCCCATCTCCCCTATCCCCCAGTCCATGTTCGGTACTCACCCTGGTGCTGTTGTGTCAGGTCATGTCGAGCAGTGTCCGGACCCCCAACTCCTGCCGCCGTCTCCCCACTGATGACTGTGGCCACCATTTCCTCCATCTCATCCAGCTCCTGGTCGTCCGCTGGACTGCCACCTCCAGTCTGCATTGCTGCCTGATGGTTGTCAGCGAGTTTCTTCTTGGTTATGTGCTTCACATCATTGCAGCGCCTCTTGACCTCTCCAATTGTCCTCTTCCTCACTCCGACTGCATTCACCTTGTCCAGGATGTCCTGCCATATTGCATTTTTATTTGCCAATGGCACGATGGGGGTGACGAACAGTTGTTGGTCGTGTTCTATCACCTCCGTGATGATGATCCTGTTTTCCTGGGGACTGAACCTCGTCTTCCTCGTCTTCTTCTCCTTGCCCTTCTGCGATCCCGAAGTCCCAGGCGAGTCCACCTAGGGGGCTTGTTGGCTTCTGGCCGTCCTCTGTACTTATTCCGGCTTCCTCCATAGTGCTACGCAGTTTGTATTATTTTGTTTGTGTTTTTCAGTGTTTTTATAGTGCATTTTCCCGCGTGGCACGTGGGAATTGCAGGCCTGTCGTTGGTTATCGCTGATTTTTGTAACGCGATTGGCCACATTGCACCTTTTTGCGCATTTGTGTTTCGCGTTTTTTCTGCGTCGGGTTCGTTTTAACGGGGTCATGTGGCGCATTATTGTGAGACTATCGCATGGTGCCCCTGGGTTGAGAATACAAAGTTAACACAGAGTTATTTTCCCTCGATAGACTGTGATGTGTAAAGTTGCGTTAAGCAAATTTTGCGATAGTTAACTCACGTTCTTGAGAATATCCCCCAAGTTGGTAGACTAGTGTATCTGATGGATTCAGGAAGGTTGTCAAACAAAGTGAAAACTAATTTCAAGGAGGAGTTTTCTTGTCTTTTTTGAGGCAGTCTAGAGTCAATATCTACTAAACTTCCCCATTCAGGAAAACTCTAGCCTTCGCTCACACGAGACGCTTCTCGATAACACCTTGGCTGAATGCATCTGCCATGGACAATTGCATTCATTTATTTTGTTATGGACTGTTAAAACAATTTAAAAAAAAGTTTGTTTGAAACAAGAAAAGGCATCACAACATTGGAGCAAAATGTAACACCAAACACAACAGCAAAAAACACAACATGATCTTATTGCATTGCTGCATGTTCGTGTTGATGTGTGGTTGTGTTGTGTACGAGTACCATTGAGCTGAGTAACAATAAATACCTGTTATTCAGCGCCAAGATACCCTTGGGTGAACGTGCGCTATACGAAGACATATTATGTTATGTTATGTTATGTAATGTATGCAGGTCATTGCTTCATGCAAATGTATTGTGTGTGGTCTTGGCATGTTGTGTGCTTGTTGTGCTGTCATGCTCATTTAATTTATGATGAGTTGTTTAGTTTTGTTGTATTTTAACATATTGGTGTGCTATTATGTTAATGTATTTGTGTGTTATGTTCATATGGTGTAATCTATTGGCGAAGTGTATTTTGTTATAGTTTTGCTGGTGCACATCGATATCACATCGTTTTTTTTGTACTGCTGTAGTTTATGTGTTGTGATGCTATTCTAATGTGGTGTTGTAGCGTTTTTGTTATCATGTTGTATTTCAAGTGTAATACATCTGACGAAATAGAGGAAACATTCTTTCATGTTACCACCCCCACAAATCCCATTTCAGGACAAAGTGGTTAAAGGTATATGCATTAAGACACGAAATGGTGCCAACTCAAAAGTGTTTTGTGATCTTGCCACTATACTCTTGAAAGGTTGTTGAGCTAAATCAGCGTAATGCTATGTGTTTGGGTTGATAAAAGTTTATTGATACTGTAACAGAATGTGCAACGTTTTACTGGAAAAGGAGCAACTCGTTCTGAAGCCTGTTAAGGATGCTACATCAATCAATCAATCAATCAATCGAGACTTTATTTCGGTATTATTTCACACCATAAAAGTACACATATACAACACATTAAATATTAACATTAATCATACTTAAAAAACATTCATAGTACATGAGGCAAATAACAGATTAAGAGTAAAGTGCAAATAGTGTCAGGTTTGGTAGGTGTTTTTTAAAGAAATCTTCCAGAGGATAAACTGATCATAAACTGAACAGTGGAACGTCATTGATCCAGACAATTTCTCATTTTGACAGTTAATTTTAAATATTCTATTACATGTAAAACACTATCACTATACAGGAGCTGAAGATACACAAGGGCTGGTCTAATTTGATTAAAATTAAGATTTTTTAAAAGGGCAACAAGATAACGTCTACGCGGGTATTCATAAAATTGACATAAAAATATAAAATGCAGCATATCCTGTGGAGACAATCCGTCGCAGCCACAGGGAGCAGCAGTCTTATTAAAAATATCTAGTTTTGGTCTGATTAAAAGGTGGTGAAAAATATTGAGCCTGAACCTTGTCAGTAAAAAATTTTCATGCAAAGTGAAACTGCCCATTAAATACGGTTCCATTGTATCACAGGTTTTAAGAATCACGTATTTTCTGATACTGGGTTTCATAAGCTCCACCCCTTCTCTTTGGGCCACCCTATCCATAAAAAAAGCTTGCTTAATTGCAACCACGTCCCCCTTTACAATCACGCCTGGGTTTTCAAACAGATTCAGACGGCCAAGCCTGAAAAAGCAAGATTTCACATATTTCAGCCAGGGGACGCACATTGAGTTATCCTGGGATACAAGGTCTTTCACAATTAGATGGGTAAGCGGTATATCTTTGTTTAACCACAGATTTACCCAACAGATCAGCGGCCTTAGGGCAAATATATCACATAAATACTTTATCCCCAATTCTTCATGCACTGCCATATTCGGTGTACTACTGGGAACGCAAAGTAGACGTTTAAGAAAATTATTTTCTGCGACCTGTAAGTGTTCTCCATTTACGTAACCCCATAATTCGCTACCGTATACAGCGGTAGCTACTGATTTAGCGTTATAAAGTTTAATCATTGCATTAGTTGGCTTCTTCCCCAATATTGTAGCAAAATTAAAAATAGAGGCATTTGCCCTTAACATGTCCCCCTTTTTTTTAGCCAGATGAGGACCCCGACTAAGCTTGGAGTCAAATAAGACACCGAGATATGAAAATGATTGTGTAGTGGGGATTAAAGCTTCATCTAGTTTAAAAACAAAGTTCTTTTTGAAGGATGCTACATAAAACAATAGTAAAATATTGCAGACATATTCAAGCATCATTGTGACACATTAGTGTAGTTGCAGCATATCTAAGCAACATTGCTGATAGAATTACAGATATTAAACTGCACTTACACATATTTGATACAGTGGTAATGGTTGTGCAGTTCTTTAGTTGAGACGTGACTCATTTTCTTCGGTGGATGTATTTTGTCTTGATTCGGATTCGCTTTTTTGCTACACGTCAGTGGAAGGATTTACAAAATATTAAAATCAAGAAAGCTGAAGGGAAAATAGGATACAGTTAAGAAAAGGGAAGCGGAGGGAAAAGAGAATGTAAAATCGAAATTAAACACAACACTTCAGACAAGACTCTGCCCAGCATGGTTCCTGTGAGAGATTCCACAAAGGAATATTTTCTCTGTCATTCCCTTGAGTACTATTTGTCCATCCAGTTTGGAAGGACAACTGTCATTTTGAGCACAGTTGTGTGATTTTATTTCATTTCTTACTGCAGCGCCTGTAGGGCCGAGCTCCGATTCAAAGAGCATAATATTGCTGGCTCTTCACGGTGGGTTTGTTCCGTGTCTCTCATTCGAACTGGGAGGAGCTTATGCTTGTTTTGCTGTTTCCTCCTGCCGCCATCCAATGAACCTGTCTCACACAGCATGGTACCATAGGGTAGCTTGTGGGGCGTGGTGGGTATTCTATGGCATCTCACTTCTTCTCCCCGTCCTCTCAGAGGCATCTACTTTGGTTATGTCTCAGAGCTGAAGTCTCCTCTGATGTCCTCATCGGATTGTTGGAGTTGGAGTAAAGGGAATGCTAGTGACAATTTGGAATACGGGGGCAGAAGGAGTTGAAGGCTACAGAGACAAGGGATGGAGGCCAGGAGCCATGAACGTCATGCAGGTAACCCTGAAGATGCCTCCACACAGGAAGCCCAGGGGTAACTCATGAGATAAGAGTTTTTCTCTGTCTCCTGATTGTTACATAGGGCTGTTGGGTAGCACTGAAAACAAGGGAATAATGCGTAGGGCTGAGTGGGACAAGATTGAAAGCAGTCAGTAAAAAGGTCCAACCCTATCATCGAAAATATGTGGGACTGTACTGAGATTTCAGACTGGAAAATTGCAGTGCTTTACAATAGAAGCACACTCACGCTAATGTATTCAATAAAGTCTATGGGGCAGATTAATGACGTCTGGCGCATCTCTGCTAATCAGCAGAGATGCGCCAGAAGAGTTGCGACGCATCTGCCCACCCGTGCGCCAGCATTGATGCGCCGCATTTACAATGCGGCGCACCGTGGCACTCGGATGGGCAGATGCGTGACGCATCTCCTGTCGGAAAGGCGGCGCATTGCTGGAGTTGCGTCGCAAGCGCGATGCAGCTCCAGCAAGGCTCGGGGGTGCCCTATCCCTTACATGCTGCGTCAATCCTTACGCCTGCTTCAAGCAGGCGCAGGGTTTTGACGCAGCATGGCCTTAAAAGTGACTGAGTGAAATCTTGTAGATTTCACTCAGCCACTTTTAGGAGGCGTTCCTGCGCCGGAACGCTCCCCCCGCTCCAGAACGCCTACATGTGGTGCAGGGCTTTACAACGTGACGCATCCGCCAGATGCGTCACGTTGTAAATACCCCGCACCATGGCGCAGGATTTGCGCCGCTGCTGCGTCACAAAAGTGACGCAACGGCAGCGTAAATGAGGCGCAAGGGGCTCATAAATCTGCCCCTATATGCGGAAATAAGAATTACATCCTGAGTTAGTTATTCTCATCATGTCTTCTTAAAGGAAGATTTCAGGATGAATTATAAAGAGTCAAGCTGAGCAATTGATCTGTAGTTTTTCATTCGCTGTTAAAATTTAATGAATCAAAGAAAGTTTTATTCTGACTGGACAAGTCGTATTTTATTTCAAAATTTGCAACTCACTGTGTACATTTTCTGCCATAATTTCTTTGTGCATTAAAGTTTCGGAACAGTGCTTTTTCTCCTGGTTTCTCTTTCTTGCTTCACTACCTGCTGTGTGTGGGACTTTGTTTTAGAAAAATAAAAAAGTTATGGCTCTGATGTGCAGCGAGTTTTCTCCCTGGGTGTTAGATCCCTTGTCTGGAATCGCTGCCTTGGACTGCCATCCCTCGAATTGTAATGCATCCGGTGAACACAAACTCACGTCTAGTCTGCTCACCTTCTGGTTCATATCACTTTTTTCTTTAATTTCCTAATGCAAAATTATAGTTCTTGCACTTTCGCTTCCTTTTGATTTGATATTTTCCCGATTGCTGCAATCACTTTACAGGGTTTATGTTTCTTGTCTCCTATTAATAACCAGAAATGATCTTCTCATTCCTTGCTTCTTATATATCTTCCTAGTCGTTGTTGTTCAACTCTCCTTCTTGCTCATGTAGGCCCAGGGGACCCTGTAATTTTGACACCCCAAATATTCCTCAACAAAACACCAACAATCACGCAAGCCATTACACCGCATAGGTTTAAAACGTGGTCTTTACAATGACACATTTTCCCACTGCATTCCTTTACACCTAAAGTCTTTACAACAAGAAACGACTTGCCTTAGGGGTAAGCACTGGACTTTGGAGAGGTATCAATTACTATTTCAATTCTAGTCTGCGCAACAGGAGGGAAAGCGTTAGACTTATGGAAAGTTGTTGTAAAGATTCTCGTTGTAAAGGAATACAGTAGTGAAGATGCCTCTTTGTAAATACCATGTTTTAACCCCTTGGATGCTTTGAACGCGCGGAAGCCGTCTGACGCATCAGTGCTCATGTGCGATGGACAGCTCCCGCGTGTCCGACGCAATGTCACAGGGAATCCCTCAGGTGCCCCCCCAAGAGCCTCGGCAGCTGGGGAAGAGCTTCCGAGCCCCCCCCACCCTGGTTTCCCTGAAATGACGATCAGCGCTCACGTCGTGCTGACGTAATTTCAGTGAAACCGAAACTGAAATAAGCCAAGAAGCTCATTTCAGTTTCGCTTTCTATGTGCTCAGGGGGCTACCTCAGCCCCCCTAGCACGTAGAAAATCAGGAGAGGTATCGTTGGAAAGGGGAGAATCTCCCCTTTCCAATGGCACCCCACCCTAGTGGATCCCTGCTTAGGGATTGGCACCAGAGGGCGATCCCCAAGTAGGGATCCACCCACTAGGCACCAGGGAGGGGGGAGTGGCCCCTTGGGCAAGGGCCTTAGCACCCCCCATATTTATTTGGGCACATTTAGTCTTTCTGCCCCCCTGGGAGGCAGATGGGGCAGGAGCGCCAATCTGCCCCCCCACCGGGGGGGGTAAAAAGTCCACTAGATACCAGGGATTTTTTTTACATTATAATTAGGGTTTGGGGCTGCCCAATATGGGCATGCCAATGCCAACAGCCCCCCTGGCCGCAAAATGACAGTCTTTCTGCCCCCCGGGGTGGGGCAGAAAGCCCACTAGATACCACCAGGGATTTAAAACGGATGGGGTGACTTGTCAGGCTCTCACCAGGTTCTGTTAACCAAAATCCCTTGCAAACCTCAAAACTTGTAAAAAAAAAAAGCAAATCTTCCTCACATTTCTATGGTGGAAAGTTCTGGATTCTGCGTGGATCCACAAAATTCCACTCACCCCGTAATCCCCAAAGTCTTCCAAGAAAAATGGTACCTCACTCGTGTGAGTAGGCCTAGTACCCGTGGCAGGAAACGGCCCAAAATGCAACGTGGGCACACTATATGTTGACAGTGAAAACTAATCCTTTTTTTGCAAAGTGCCTAGCTGTAGATTTTGAACTCTAGCTCTGCCGGCACCTAGGAAAACATAGCACACCTATACTTTTTTTAAAAACTAGACACCCAGGGGAATCCAGGATGGAGTGACTTGTCTGGCTCTCACCAGGTTCTGTTACCCAGAATCCCTTGCAAACCTCAACATTTGTAAAAAAAAACCACACATTTTCCTCACATTTCTGTGGTGGAAAGTTCTGGAATCTGTGTGGATCCACGAAATTCTACCCACCCCGCATTCCCCAAAGTCTTCCAAGAAGAATGGTACCTCACTTATGTGGGTGGGTCTAGTACCCACGACAGGCAATGGCCCAAAACCTATTGAGGGGACATCAAAATGACTTATCACAACACAACCTGGTTTTGCAAGGGGGGACCCATGAGTTTTTGGCCCCGGGCTCAGCTGCCATCTAGGGAAACCTACCAAACCCATACATTTCTGAAAACTAGACACCCATGGGAGTCCAGCAAGGTATGGCTTGCATGGGTCCCCCAACATTTCCCAAAAACACTTTTTCCTCAAATTTCTGTGTGGAAAAGTTCTGGAATCTGGGTGGATCCACAAATGTCCTTCTACACAGTCTACACAGCATTCCCCCAGTTCTCCCGATAAAAATGGTACTTCACTTGTGTGGGTGGGTCAAGCACCCTGGACAGGCAAGAGCCCAAAACGTACTGAGGAGACATCAAAATTACCTATCAGAAAACAACCCGGTTTTGCAAGGGGGGTTACCTGGGTTTTTGGCCCCGGGCTCCGTGGCCATCTTGGGAAACTACCAAACCCACACATTTCTGAAAACTAGACACCTGGAGGAGTCCAGCAACGTATGGCTTGCGTGGTTTCCACAGCATTTCCCTACCCAGAATCCCCTGCAAACCTCAAATTTGGTGAGAAAATGATTTTTTTCTCCCATTTCTGTGTGAGAAAGTTGTAGGATCACCGGGCTGACACAAATTTCCGCCCACACAGCGTTTCCATAATCGTCCCGAGAAAAATGGTACCTCACTTGTGTGGGT
This sequence comes from Triturus cristatus, assembly GCF_964204655.1. Taxonomy (NCBI): domain Eukaryota; kingdom Metazoa; phylum Chordata; class Amphibia; order Caudata; family Salamandridae; genus Triturus; species Triturus cristatus. The sequence goes on from NC_140582.1 coordinate 244,816,973, forward strand.
AGGCATAGTGACTGCAACAGGAATTGTCCCAAATCGTACTGTGGAGACTTCAAAATTACCTGTAACAAAACTACCTGGTTTTGGCGGGGGGGGGATTTCTTCCCCCCAAAAAAATTTAGCTATATTTTGGCTAATTTCTGGGTCCCCTCCAGGGGAATCCACAAACCCTGGGTACCTTTAGAATCCTCCATGATGTTGGAAGAAAAGGGCGCAAATTTGGCATGGATACCTTATGTGGTCAAAAAGTTACAGGGGCCTAAGCGCGAACTACCCCTAATAGCCAAAGAAAGGTTTAGCACAGGGGGGAAAAGGCGTAGCAGCGAAGGGCTTAAAGTCAGTACGTGGTTTAGACTTCGTTATGAACGCTGTTGCCCGTCCACGAGAAAAAGCACTCTCCAACACATCAAAAATATCAGAAATACATTTATACCAGGGACCACTCAGTAACTTGAGTTGTAGATCAGCAGAATAGCTAAAGAGATTTATTACAAAAATGTAAATGCAATGCGGTACAGAGTCAAGGCCATGAAGGCTTTCAACAAATAGAACATTACAGAGAAGTGCACAAGCAAAAATAATTATAAATCAAAGTGGACAGCTAAATCAAGAGAACAATGTAGTAGCATAGGAAAGATCTTTGGCTCACCACTAAAACAAATGATTTTACACATTTTTTTTGCATGTGAAATTAGTAAAACTGCAGAAGCATCGTGCTATGATCAAATATGTTACATTCATAGCAATTCAACACACAATTCTATTTAGAGTCATATTGCCTTAGCATCTAAGAACCATTCCTTTATATGAATATTGATTCTGACCACTCAATGCCAATGCCATCTGGAGAGTGGAACAAACTAGATACATGATCAATAGCAAGTTAATTTGATTGAACAGGGTACAGTGAGCATGCAAAAGGACGTTGGATAAAAGATACAGTTCCGTGACTGGGCCCGGGAGGATTAATTGAGGACAGCATGAACAATGATCACTGGAATAAACAACTATAATTCTGCTTGGTAACGTGCTGCAGAAATGACCAAACAGTGAAATGCGCGTAGGAAAAAAAGTGTGACATCTGTTTTTAAAAATATGGCTGCTACACCCAAATTGAGGCCTAGTTAACAAGGGTTAGGAAAATACGATTTTACATATCATAGGTAACTCGCTTTAAAGACAATACTTTCTCAGTGTATTAAAATGTAACCTAGTGTGAAACTACATTCTGCATGTTGCACAAAGGCGTAAATGCACAAAATTACTCAACTCTGACTTTGAATGAAATTAAATGAAAGAGCATTTGTAGAGCGCGATAGCTACCCTGAGGCGTCCCAGCGCTATGAACAGTTGAGTGTGAATAGACCAAGAGAGGACCTAGTCTGAGGTATTAGCCCCTTTCGAAAGGATAGATGATTAGATTCTGAGCGTAAGTGTAGAGGAAGAGAGTTCCAGAGTTTGGCCGAGTTGTAGGAGAACGACCGGCCTACGGATCTGGCTCTCTTGATTTTGGGCACTGTGGCCAGAAACATGGAAGCTGATCTGAGTTGTCTAGTGGGTAGGTGGGGAGAAATCAGGGAGTGATTGATAGTGGAGCCCGTTTTCCAAAAAGCGCGATGAGTGATACATAGGCTCTTGAAAGATATTCTTTCCCTAATTGGAAGCCAGTGAAGTTTCCTTAATTCAGATTTGACAGAGAGATGGCGAGGAATCTGAAGGAGAGTTCGTGCTGCACAGTTCTGGATGACCTGGAGCTTATTTAGAGTAGCCTGGGGAGAACCCAGGTAAAGGGCATTCTCATAGTCCAGACGAGATAATATGAGGCCTTGGATCATGATTTGTCTGGCTTTAAAGGGAAGTAGGGGAAGAATTTTCCGGATGAGCCTAAGTATGCCGACACAGGTTGCTGAGAGTTTAGCTGCCTGGTGGATGAAGTTAAAAGATTTATCCAACCAGATACCCAGGCTCTTGATTGAGTCCTTGGGAATGGGAGTTGGTCCAAGGCACACTGGCCAGAGGGAATTGATGATGGTATTGGAGGAGTTACCTAGGAGCATCAGCTCTGTCTTGTCCCTGTTTAGTTTGAGACAAGAAGAGGTCATCCAAGAAGTAACTGCTTCTAAGCAGTCCCTCAGGTTGTTGTTTGTCTGGATGTGAGGTCGATTTAGGGCTACCACTAACTGGGTATCGTCCGCATAGGTGACAATTTTAATCCCAAAGGGATGGACGATCGCAGCCAGGGGGGTCATATAAATGTTAAAAAGCGTAGGGCTCAAAGAAGAGCCCTGCGGCACACCACATCCGAGCAGTTTGCTAGGAGAGGTGGCATCGCTCTCAAAGACCTGGAAGGAGCGGTCAGACAGGAAGGATTCAAACCATCTGAGAACATTAGTTGAGATTCCTATGTTGATAAGCCTCTGTAATAGAATGCTATGGTTTACAGTGTCAAAGGCGGCACTAAGGTCCAGGAGGAAGATGGCTACAGTCCCTCCCTGATCCATAATCCTCCTGGCCTCTTCAGTCACGGTAACAAGGGCGGTCTCAATCCCATGCAAGGGTCGAAATCCTGTCTGAGAGGGGTCAAGCAAGTGATTGGTCTCGAGAAACTCCGTCAATGTCTTGTTGACGTGTTTCTCTAAGATCTTGCTGAGCCAGGGTAGTAAAGAAATTGGTCGATAGTTCCCAGGGTTATTTCTGTCCAGGTTTGGTTTTTTAAGAGAGCTTTAACCATAGCCCGTTTCCAGTGGAGCGGGACTATACCGGTGGCTAGGGAAGCGTTGAGCAGATCCAGAATAGTAGGTAGAATATGTGAGGTGACTGACAACAGAGAGCGCGGGGCTGCTGGATCGTTGAGGGAACCAGATTTGACCTGAAGCATGATGGACTGTAACATGGAACAGTCGAGAGAGGGGATTTTATCAAGTGTTGCTAAGGGATGAAGCTCTGTCTCAACAGGCTCAGCGGCCGATGTGGGGGTCTGGGTGTGAGGAAAGGAGGTATCAATAGGAATTTTATTGTAAAAGAACTCTGCCAGGTCATTGCAGCGGGATTGGGCGTTGAGGGGGTTAGGAGGTTTTTCTGGGAGTTTAAGAAGGGTTTTTGCGATTTAAAAGATTTCCCTAGACTTGGAGGCTGCTGCGTTAATCTTATTTTCGAAAAAGGCAGCTTGCGAGGTTATAATCTCATTTTTATAAGATTTTATCTCAGCTCTATATGCAATTTTCCTGGGGAGTGAATAGTCCAGACGCCATTTCCTCTCCAGTTTTTTGCAATGACGCTTGCTTTCTTGCAAGTCTTTGGAGTACCAAGGGGCAGTCTTGGTGCCACGCTTGGGTTTAATGCACTTTATGGGGAGCACAGAGTCTAAAGAATTTAAAATCCATCTATTATAGTTTCGGTTGGCTAGGGTGGGATCAGGGTTAGAAGATGGCCTGGACGCTTCAAGGGTCAATGCCCAATCAGCCCGGGAGAGTTTAGACCAATTACGTTCCTTCCGAGTAGCTGTAGAAGAAGGAAAAGGGCTATGTGCAGTGGCCCAGAGGAAGGGGATCAGAAAATGATCCGTCCATGGCAGCGGGGAAGGATTTCCCACCAAGAGATCTGTGCAATTGCTAAAGATAGGATCCAAGAGATGACCCTTAGAATGAGCGGGTTTCATTACTAATTGCTGAATTGGTAACGCAGCAAGACTCGTAGAAAGATCTGAAGCATTACAATCCTTGGTGACATCAAAGTGGATATTAAAATCCCCTAAAAGTGTGTAGTTTGCTGAACTACACACAAAACTGGCAAGCGAAGAAGACAGGGCATTGAGAAATTGTCCCATGGGCCCAGGTGGGTGGTATACAAGTGTCCCCGAGAAGGTACTAGTGGGGGAGAAGTCGAGAGAGAAAGCTAAGCTTTCGCAGTTGGGTGGAGAATTAGGCAAACTGAGGCAACTGTAGCAGTCCTTGTAAATGATTGCTAATCCACCCCCTCTCCCAATGGGGCGGTCTGCACGTAGGATTTGGTATCCTTTTGGCAGTGTCTGGATAATGTCCGGTTCTGATTCGGAGTGGAACCAAGTTTCTGTCAGGAAGAGGGCATCTGGGTTTTTTTTATCTGGAAGCAGAGATATCTCTGTGACATGTTTAGGCAGTGATCTACAGTTCAGTAGATACATGCTCCGTTGGGTGTTTTTAGCTGTGGGGTTAAAGAAAGGTTGGAAACCGCAGTGTGGGCAGGCTGACCCTAGTTCTACTGGGTTGCACATGGGAAGGCATAAGGGTGAGGCCTTTTTTCTTAGTTTGTGTAAGACATTAGAGCTGTACCTCCTTATAATGGTTTTGGAAGGAGCAGGGGTCACGGCCCCTGGCCACGGCCGGCCGCGGACGGGCTTGCCTTAGGCGAGCCTTCGGCGCGCCACCGGCGCGCCCGCTGCGCGCTTGCGCCATTGCCCCGGTTATGTATTATAAGAGACAATGGTCCCTGAAAGCAAAGGAGTAAGGGTGGGCGTAGTTCGCGAAGTAGCACTTCGCGAAGCTACGCAAAGTAAAGTTCGCACTACGCGAGCTACGCGTAGCACTTCGCGAACTGCGAAGTAACATGTTCGCACTGTGCAAGATGTTGTTTTCAATGATTGCACAGTGCGGACAAGCAACCGGCACTGTGCAATCATTGAAAATGGCATCTTGCACAGTGCGAGCTGTAGTTTTCTGCTGCTCGAGTAGATTTTTACTCGAGCTGCAGCTTTCTCAACGCGAACTGGTAGTTTCTCATCGCGAGCGGTCGCGAGCATACGCGACCCCTCGCAATGAGAAACCTGACCTTCTCGCGTTGGGAATCTCGCCGGGAGGTTTATTTTCCATGCTCGCGATCGCGAACAAGGAAAAAGTCTCGCCAGGATGTCATTTTGCTTGCTCGCGGTCGCCAACTTGACGTTGAGGACCGCGAGCAAGCAAAAAATGACCGCAGCACTACGCAACACTACGCTACGCGTGTTCGCACTGTGCTACGTGCAGTTCGCGTAGTGCGAAGTAGCGCGAACTTCGCAAACTACGCGAGCGTAGCGTAGTGCTTCGCCCAGGCCTACAAAGGAGTATATCAAGCAATAATCAATATAGCCCCAATAGGTACTATATTATAGCCTATGTCCAGCCGGACAAGGCAGCTTTAATAAGCAAAATGTCTTTCAATGATCAAACAAAAATGTAAGCAAAGTATTGGTGGGACACAAGCCTGTATCCTATGGCTTACATATCAAGAGGACATACATTTTTGAAAAAACAAACAGGCAATTGAAGCGATGTTTCTATGACGAGAATAACAGGTAGTGAAACATCCTGGTATAAAGCTAGTCACCTTCACGACATTTTATACACACAAGTAGTCATAGTGTAAGGTGAACAACATAGTCGACGACGTTTCGATCCTTACTGGGGGGGTGTTAGGATCATCATCAGGACTGATTAGTATAATTGCCTATAAAAATGCCTAGGTCCGCGATGGTAAATGTCAACGCGGTAGCGAAAATCTTAATGTGATGATGGAGACGCGTTCCATCATCACATTAAGATTTTCGCTACCGCGTTGACATTTACCATCGCGGACCTAGGCATTTTTATAGGCAATTATACTAATCAGTCCTGATGATGATCCTAACACCCCCCCAGTAAGGATCGAAACGTCGTCGACTATGTTGTTCACCTTACACTATGACTACTTGTGTGTATAAAATGTCGTGAAGGTGACTAGCTTTATACCAGGATGTTTCACTACCTGTTATTCTCGTCATAGAAACATCGCTTCAATTGCCTGTTTGTTTTTTCAAAAATTTATGTCCTCTTGATATGTAAGCCATAGGATACAGGCTTGTGTCCCACCAATACTTTGCTTACATTTTTGTTTGATCATTGAAAGACATTTTGCTTATTAAAGCTGCCTTGTCCGGCTGGACATAGGCTATAATATAGTACCTATTGTGGCTATATTGATTATTGCTTGATATACTCCTTTGCTTTCAGGGACCATTGTCTCTTATAATACGCAACTTCCCAAGGTCCCTGACCAATTGCTTTGGGTGCCCTTGTGCCTTCGTTACTATTGCCCCGGTTATAGCGTGTGGGAATCAGACGCTAGACTGCTCCCTACGCTACTCCCAAGATGGCGGGCGCACGAGGAGTCAGGTAAATCACCGCTTTTTTTAGGAGTTATGTTAAGATTTTGGCACAGTTATATGTGTCTGAATTTAAAATGCACAAAAAAGTTATTTGTTTTAAAAACCCAGCTTTAAAAAGACAACACAAAGAAAAGTAAAAACTACCGTTTTTAAAAAGGAGCCAAATAAAGTATCTCCGGCGCTCCACACACACACAGTCAGCCTCGATCTCCCGGCTCAGGCCTCAAGAGATGTGACGCTGCGCGCTTGCGCCATTGCCCCCGTTATAGTGTGTGAGAGTCAGACGCTACACTGCTCCCCACGCTACTCCCAAGATGGCGGGTGCATGAGGAGTCAGGTAAATATCCTCTTTTTTTAGGAGTTATGTTAAGATTTTGGCACAGTTATATAGTTACTGATGCCCAGTAATACCATTATGTGCCTAATATTTATCCATTCTACCCTGGCTTGTCCTCACTGCCCTGTCTGAAACCTGGCTGCAGTACCATATTGAAGTATAGCAGTCACCATTCATACACTTTTAAGGTGTGCAGGACCTGCATTTTCCCTCCCTTAGAATAAAGTTACAGCTCCAAGGGAGGCTGGTTCACATTTCCTTGGGCACTGCCCCTGCATCCTGTAAGGTCACCAGCTTCAACTGAACCCCCATCAGATAAGGGATTTTTTGATATTTGTTCCACAGAAGAAACTGTCATACCTGTCTTTTCTACAGTCATGCTCTCCATTATCTCACAAAGTGCAATATCCATAGTTGTTGCAAATTTCACTTATTTCAGAACTGGTCACTGCAGAGCTAACCAATTGTATCCTATAGAGGCTTTGAGTGAGCCTTGTGTCTGCCATTGCTCAATTCGATACATTTCATGCATATTCTTGTTTTGTCCTGCCAAGGAACATTTCAATATTAAAAAGCCAAGTCCTGGGCACACGTTTGTATAATAAAAACAATGTTTGTTGATGTTCTGAGCATTTATAGAGCTGTTATTAAGCTCTATAAATGCTCAGAACATCAACAAACATTGAAGTCATGGGAAGTATCCCATGACTTCTTCAGGGCTGTAAAAGATACGTGGAAGTTGAGGAATCGGTCCGCTGGTGATAATTCCACCCCTGCTGGTGTGGTTAAAGAAAAAGGTGCTGAGATCCAACATAATATGGGGGGAGCCCCGGGTAGCAGTGATCCCAAGAGTGAATGATTGAAGGACCGTGGGTCAGTGGGTCAACGTCTCCACGGATCTTAAAGATCAAGGAAAACCTCTGTAAATTGAATAGGGAACGTTCAGGGTATTGGTGATTCCAAAGCAGTGCCAGCAGCTTGTAAACGGGCGTGTCAGCCGGTCTACATGATCTTCAGCGTAGAAGTTCCGTAGTACCACTGGCACCAACTCTTCTCTGTTCCTCACATGGAAGATCGTGTAGACCGGCTGACTCACCCGGCAGTTCATCGGTACATGCACACCATACAGCCACTGTGTCATATGCTTTAAAAATAATAATTACAAGACTGCCATTGTGTATGTGCTCTCATGCATGGAAGGCATGTCGGAATGACATGTTGGTATGCACTTGGTAAGATACAACTTGATCTCATTCTTTTATTTTCCTGGATCTGGGAGATTCACCTATAACGTTGAGGTCCCACTTACTGCTGAGAGGTTAGTTTGTGTGCAGATTAAAAAAAAATATGACAGAGGTTGGCCATGGGATTTTTGTGACCGACCCTAAGAATGCATGTGAGTAAGATGCAAGAAAGGGATGATTTTTCCTTTGATACTTAATCAAGCTTTCTATGACATTAAAAAACGTGTGGTGGTGTATTGTCTTGTATTTTGGATTTATGTTATGTGTTTGTCATTTCAGAAATATATGGGTGTCTACACAGAAAGTGACAAGCAAGGTAACCGTATAAACTTCTTTTCAAACACACGAATCCTCTTGAATATTTGGAGATTGACCAGATAGGGGGATTGGCAAAAAACAGGATTGCTAGTCCTGAGGAAGGCCAAACGACCCTTTAAGGGCGACAGTTAAGGAAGAAACATGTTGACATAGAAGCAGTTAAGGGGTCCTAACTTTCCTCTAGACCATCTCTGTTTTTTACCTTTTAATCCTAGTCAGGGAACCCATGAATAACATTTTGGAAGGGTATCTCTGAGTTAGTTTTATATTCACAAAATCACTGTCCATTTGTATGTATTTTAATGCATGGATCCGAACAAATTTATGTTTGTTTTGTCTTCCCCTTCCCTTTGCTCCATCCCAGGCATAGGTCTGCACAGGGATGTTCTAGCTGCCCTTTGAAGAAGCATGCCACTACTTAGTGAGTGAGGGCAGTTTTAAAACAACCCCACATTTTTTAAGAGAGAGGTGGTATGTTTGGACACCATCTCATCCTCCTTTTCCTCTGTTTGTGTTTATGATGCATTTTATGACAGGGATGATGGAAAAGGAGCAGTATCTCTCTCCCCTTGTTTTTTGTTTGAGTGAGCAGTCAAAATATCAACTTTTTCATATCGACCTACACTAATATCGATTTTTTAATATCGCAGGGACAGAACAACGATGTCAAGAATATCGGTGACCAGAATATCGACCTCAAGGTAAGTAATATTGTTTTTTTATATATCGAAGTATGTAATATCGTCAGCAAAAATATTGTTGTTAATTATATCGATATTTATATTAGTGTTATGTATTTCAGTATGTATTTTATATTTATGTTTAACATTTTTTGTAATGTATTTGTATTATTTTTAAATATATGTATTAAATGTTTAGAAATTAGAATTATTTTTAACGTAAATTTTGTGTTTTAGTATCAGAGCGGTTGTGGATTTATAGGGGAATAGAGTGGAAAGTAATTTAATTATAATTCATTAATTGATATACTTTATTTATTGTTATTGATTATCATTGTATTGTTAATTAATTATTAATTGATTAATATATTATTCTTATATTAATTATAATTAATGTATTAATATTTTTTATTTATTGTTGTTATTAAATTAATTTTAATTAATTATTAATTGGTAAATACTTTTTATTAATGGATTACTTGATAATTAAATTAAGTTATTTTTTATGTGTAGTGGGTTGTGGGTTTATAGGGTAATAGGGTGGGAAGTAATTTGATTGTATTTAATTAATAATGATGTTTTTATTTATTATTATTGATTATTAATTTATTGTTAAATTATTAATTTGAAATGAATTTTTTTTATTGATTCATTTATTAATATTGTAATTATATTTAATTTAATATTTTTATTTATTTATTGTTATTGTTAATGTATTTATTGTACATTTATTATTAATTGGTAATTAATTTTTATTAATTGATTAATTGATAATTTTAATTGTGTCATTTGTTTATGTGTAGTTTATTGTGGGTTTCTCGGGGAATAGGGTGGGAAGTAATTTATTTTAATTAAGTAATTGTTTTTTCTTTCTGATTGGTATTGATTAGTAATTTTTTGTTAGCTAATTTTTCATTGGTAATTAATTTTTATTAATTGATTAATTGATACATTAAGGTGCCGATTCCGATCCAGTAAAAAAAATTACCGTACGACTCATATCCGTATTTTTTTACGTACGAGTCGCACAAGTACCGTACAAACTGCCAAGTACGATTGGGACGTGAAAAATAACTACGAATAGTGTTGGGAAAAGTCTACGAGAGTGCGTCGGAAAGTGTCCACGTCCGAATAGCTTCGGGAAAAGTGTACGAAAGTGAGCCAGACAGTTTCACTTACAAATCGTAAAACACAAGTCCGAGCGCGCAAGTACGATCCCGACCGCCCGTCCGAATACACAATCGCACGTAAAAAGGCCCGTACGGAGCCAACGCAGTAGCACACATGTACATGGGTAAACTCATGCCCGTGTATGAGCCGTACAGCCACCCCACACCCAAATATGTCAGCACCGTACAACACCCTGTCCGCACTGCACCCCAGGCCCGCAACTGTACGCGCAGCACCCCCTCATGTACGCGCCGTACCACCGCATGTACGCACTGTACCCCCAGCCCCCCACCGCATGTACGCACTGTACCCCCAGCCCCCCCGCATGTAAGCACCGTACCCCTGCACCGCATGTATGCACTGTACCCCCAGCCCCCACCGCATGTACGCACCGTACCCCTGCACCGCATGTACGCACTGTACCCCCAGCCCCCCACTGCATGTACGCACCGTACCCCTGCACCGCATGTACGCACTGTACTCCCAGCCCCCCCACCACATGTACACACCGAACCCCTGCACCGCATGTACGCACTGTACCCCTAGCCCCATCGCATGTACGCACCGTACCCCTGCACCGCATGTACGCACTGTACCCCCAGCCCCCCACCGCATGTACGCACCGAACCCCTGCACCGCATGTACGCACTGTACCCCCAACCCCCCACCGCATGTACGCACCGTACCCCTGCACCGCATGTACGCACTGAACCCCCAGCCCCCCACCGCATGTACGCACCGAACCCCTGCACCGCATGTACGCACTGTACCCCCAGCCCCCCACCGCATGTACGCACCGTACCCCTGCACTTCATGTACCCACTGTACCCCCAGCCCCCCACCGCATGTACGCACTGTACCGCTGCACCGCATGTACGCGCTGCACACCAACACCCTACCCCTGCCCCCTCACCCAGCATCGCGCAAGTACGGATCGTACCTACGCGAAAGATACTCTTACAGAACCAGGACACTGTAAAACAGCACAAGGAGGGTCAATCCGACTCGCACAACAACACAAAACACGTCGACATGACAAAATACATCTCAAAGACTGACCTGGCACATCCAAACAGGCAAACAGAGGCCCAAAATCACAACCACCACTTATAACACACCCACCAAAATTCAAACACAGCCACACCCAAAAATGGACCAATGAAAAGGGACCACACACACAACCCATGAGCCTTTGCAACAGACCCACTGCTGCCAGACCCCACTGACAAACAACCCCACACAACTCATACCTTCGCTGCACCCCACTCACACACCTTCACACAACCACCTACACAAACATCCCCCTCTTCACATTCACACACACACACCCACAACCATCCACACCCACACCCACACCCCACACCATGCCCACAGACAAGAATCCAAAGTTCACCACGGCGGAGCTGGAGCTCCTTGTCAACGAAGTCATCAGAGTCAAGCCACAGCTGTTTGGAACATTGGTCAGACAGACCAGCATAGCTGCAAAATCAGCCACGTGGCAGAGGATTGTCGACAAGGTGAATGCTGTTGCACCCGTCCGAAGGACCAGGCATGAATGCCAAGCCAGGTTGTACGATCTGCGCAGGGCGGTCAAGAGGCAAATGAATGAAGAACATGCCCAGACCAACATCACTGGAGGTGGGCCACCCCGCAGACCCGTACACTACCATCCCTGGGAGGAGAAGGTGATGGTTATGCTACCGCCGGTGGGACTACACGGAGTCGAAGGAGTCGCAGAGCCTGGTGAGTACACAAACAACTCACGTAACTTGGGGGGAATGGCATCCACACCCCAACCACCAGAGGCGCAACTAGAGGCAAATTTCTGGGGAGGCTAAGAAAAAATTTCGGGGGGGGGATGAATCCTTTAAGCCATAGGCAGAGTGGAGCTGCAGGGGCTCTTAAAGGGGTGAAACAACAGCGAGGCCTCATTAACATGCAAATGGTCTGTGAAAGACCTGTGAAGTGCTCGGGTGTGGCTGTGAGTGCGCCGGGAAGCTGTCTCATCCCGGGCTGCCACACACAATGGGGGGGAGCTGAAGCCCTGTGAGTCCAATGGGTGTTGCGCACCTGCCAACCACAACAAATGCACGCACCTACCCCCAAGCACTTACCGCACACAACCACACCCAAAAACCACGCCCATGCCACTAACGTCACCATTCACCCATCACAAATCAAGGCAAGGCCATGTCCAAGGCTACAACAACCACAAACACAAGACTGGATGTCCGGGAGGCTGGGAGGGTGGGCCCCACACAACACATTGTCAAAATGAGACGCAGACAACAATGTCCTCAGCCCATATGGCATAGGTACATACCCATGCACAATGCACAGGGACTGGCAAAGTACTTACAAGGTAGCTGACACTGGGCCCTGCTGTATGCAGCACAAGGCCCTCCTGGGACCACTTTACACCCAAACACCAACTCCACAAGCACAGGTATCTAGCACAGGAACTCACACACACTGTCATGCCAGCATGCACCATGAGGGGACACACACATTACCTGGGAGACCCAATTACAACTCACACTACACACAACAGCACGCCCGGTCACACCCCCCCTAACACAAGCACACACCCCCGGGGCAGACAACGGATTCACACACTCCCGCAATGGACATGTGACACAACAGGACCAATCCAGAGCCAAGTATGCATCAGAGCCACCTATCTACAGGTCACACACTCAGGAGAACATCCCAATCTGTCCCCCGCAACATGCCCATCCCCAAGTGGACACTGAGAGGAATGCTAGGGACATCCAACTACCTGGGTAAACTGTGTCAACTTGAATATGTATGAAACATGGATGTGGCATGAAACAGCATTAACATTGTCTCTCTCTCACACACAGGGCAACGTCGAAGATCTCCCCCCAACACTGGGGGGAAGAATCACAGTCCCAGGCACCGCGTGAAGACGATCCCACCGGCAGCGACGACTCTCACCACTCCGTGGATGACCCCGACCAACCTGGCCCCTCTGGTGTACAAGCCCCTGCAGCACCTGCGTCAGGTACATCTGTGCCAACCCCCACCCCCATTCCTGCCACATCCAAGGAGACACCCAGGAGCCCTGCTCGCACTGAACAACACAGCCAGTCTGACCAGGAGGGACAAGGTTCTCAGGGCACCCAGGAGGAGGCAGGCAACCCTGCAAATGCCATCCCTCAGGGGTCCCGTAGACCCGATGTGCCCACAACGGCAGGCCAGGCTCGTGTGGGCAGGGGTGGTGGGAGTGGAGGCAGGCGGAGGCGCGAACCTGACCGGCCAGCTCAGGACCCCGGTATGTCACACATACGCAACATCCTGGACTCATACCGGCGTGACACCAGAGGCATGGACCAGGTCGTGTCCAGGCTTTCCGGGATGCAGGGGACCCTCGATGAGATAAAGAACCTGCAGGTCGAGCATCATGCCAGTGATCAACAACACCAAGGACGGATGGAGGCAAGACTGGCTGAGCTCCTGGCGGTGCACATGGACGTGGGCCAATCACTCCGTCAGATCGCCCAAAGCCTGCCAAACCCTCCCTGTACCACCAGGCGTAGACCAGCACCAGACACAGGGAGGGACGAGGAGGAGGAGGATTCGTCTGACGGAGCGTCCCTGACATCGTCAAGGCCTGCATCTGAGGGTCCCCGGAGGAAGGTGGGTCGTCCATGTAAAAGACCGTGAGAGTCAGCGGACCATCCCCATCTCCCAGGTCACCTGGCCTGGCACCTGGCCCTCTGGCGCAACAGCAACACCTCACACAATGACATTCTCTGCCACATGGACTTGCTGGTCACAGTCTGACCAATGATGACCAACACTGTGGTCTGGACTCTGATGACTCCAACTGACAAGGATGCCATCTCCCCCTGTGAACTTTGGATTCTATTCCCCCGGTAGAGCACCTTGGCACATCTACCAAAAGACTCACCCCACCAAAAATAAATTCACATTGTTCTGCACATGAGATGTTGCTGTCATTTTGCATTATTCAACGACATATGTGTGTGGAAATGTCTAACTATGCCTGAGTGTTGAACTAACTCCAGCCATCCATACCCTGGGATCAGAGTCTGGAACAGGACACACATGGGTCACAAGGTATCATTCAATGTAGGCATGGAGCACAACACTCACCTGTGATGGCCTCTGGCTGCTGAGGGGGGGCTTGCTAAACTGTGCGGACAGACCTATTTGGGAGATCATCATCAAGGCGCAGAGGTCATGGCCCATGTGGAGGTACCCGGGGAGGGAGTCCCAGGTATGTGTGGCCAGGTGGGAGAACAATGTCCTGTATGCTGGAGTAAGGTGGATGTGAAGAACGGGGGCCAGGGCAAGGTTGGATGCACGGAGATGGCCCAACAGGATCTAGGATGACAGACGTACAAGGTTGGTTTGGGGTCGGGGTTGTGTACTGCCTCCTGAGTGTTGGGGGAGAGTGGGGAGGTCTTCCTGCAGCATACAGTGATCGATTGCAGCTATCTATGGTGGACGGTGAGGTGGCTGGGGCACAGGGTGTAGAAGCTGAGGTGTGCAGATGCCCCCTGGAAGTGGACCAGGTTCCTGGGAGTTCGGATGTACTTGCTTCGTAGAGGGCAGGGCAGTATATGAGACGGATGTTGTCATGAATCTGGGGGATGGTCTGTCGTAACTTGGAGTGGATCTATCTGTGGATCATGTGCATAATGCAGAGGGCGTTGCAGCATGAGGTACAGATGCTGTGGACTAGCATGGCATATGTGAGCGAGCCAAACATGATGCACACCATCTCGTGTGTTTGGCCACTGGGTGCTTGTGCAGGGCCCGCAGCAGCAGGCGCTATCTCCCTGAAAAATGCCCCATTTTGCACACAAAGACTAGGATGTCAGAGGGACAACTGCAACAGGCACGTGTGTAAAGTAAGGAGTGTCCAGTGTCACATGGCACACCCAGAGACAATGCATGCACAATCACCAAAGAGCCATTACACCGGGTCAGGAAACTGAAGGGCGACCTGCGCACAGGAGACACACCCTCAGCAGCTGGTGATGGCCCATTGTGTGGTCGACCTTGCTAAAAAACAAACACGACCATGTACTTCATGCCCAAGAGAGAGCCTAATCCATGAGCAACTGCATGCATGTCGCTAGACTACACATGGACTCCTATGCATTATCGACAGCAAGTATGCCAGAGATGCCGCATGCCAAGTGGCAAGAAACCTGCATTGACAGAGACGAGGCACCTTGGAGTGTGACGAACACCTTTATTACTCAGCCTCACACCAATGGAATTGCATCCATTGGAACAGAATCACAGGTCATTTGGCTGACCATGTGTGACCTACACTGGACACCCCCTGCATCACACAGATGTGGTCAATCCTACTGAGCTGGCACACAAGTGAAGGGGTTGAGCCTCACACCCCTTGCTGCACAAGGAGAGTCTACAATTCCCCATTGAGCCTCATATGGGGATGTCCCACACCATGTCCACCATTGGCATCCCGTATGTTCCTGAGGGACGTTATACACACATTGATGCCTTCATCAGAATCCACAATCCATGACAGATGACTGTCAGGAAGGGTGACTATCAATTCATGGGAGCCATGCAACACGTCAGGTGGCGCACGGTGAGTCGACATGTATGCACGGTAACACAACATGCACAGGAGCAGTCCCCACATATCACAAACACGTACCACCCACAAAATGCCTTGCTGCACTCCTTACCCAAAATGACTTTTCACCATGTCTGTGCATGTAACTCTGATCCAGCACACGTTGCAATACTCATGAGGAAAAGCAGGAGTGCAATGATGACATGAGTAGACGACAGACGCAGTAACCTGGGGAGGACAGACACACAACAAGTCAGCGAAGAGCTAGTAATCCGCAGACATGTACATGCACTCTACAGGATTTATGTTGTCACCATGCTAATAATGAAATTTGTGTACTCGCTGTAATTTGGGGAATGACATCATCACTTGAATGACACATCAGAACACACCTCCAAGTCACTTAGCACACAGTCAGCTCGACACACACATTGCAACACATGCCACACAAGGCTCTAAGCGTGCACACTCAGACACAGGGACTCACCATCATGAGAAGAAGTTGCGGATAAGCTGACTCCGGATGTCCTCATCCTCATCCTCACTTGCCCCGTGCCCGAGCCCTTCATCCTCCACGGGTGGATTATCCTGCTCATCCGGATCCAGGATGAGTGGCACGGCCTTCTCCACTGCCATATTGTGCAGCATGCAGCACACAAGGAAGATTTTGCAGACCTTCACCGGGGCATATGGGAGTGCACTGCCGGTCTTGTGGAGGCACCGGAATCTCCTCTTCAGGAGTCCAAACGTCCTCTCAATCACGTGCCTCGTCTGCCCATGGGTGTCGTTGTACCAGTGTTCTGCGGCTGTTCTGGGGTTGCGGAGCGGCGTCATCAGCCATGGCATGTTGGGATAGTCAGCGTCCCCTACATGGAAACATCATGGACAGAAGTGGGTCAGGAGAAGCAGTAAGATATTAAGATACTGCAAAATACAGGACTAACGGAGTATACCCACCAACAAGACATGCACGTTCGTTGCGCAGCTGCAGCATCATTTCAGGCACCCTGCTACGCCTCATGATGTATGCATCGTGTGCTGATCCTGGAAAACAGGCACAGACATGGGATATCATCATGTTAGCAAGACATACCACAAGGGCATTGATGGAGTGGTAATGTTTGCGGTTACGGAAGGCTACCTCCTGTGCGTGTGGTGGTACCAAAGCCACATGTGTCCCATCAATGGCCCCAATGACATGGGGCATCCCTCCCAGGGCATAGAACTCACCCTTGATACCTCTCAACTGCTCATGATTTGGAAAATGTATGAATTCATCCAGGTGTAACAACATGGCCTTTA
This sequence comes from Triturus cristatus, assembly GCF_964204655.1. NCBI lineage: Eukaryota > Metazoa > Chordata > Amphibia > Caudata > Salamandridae > Triturus > Triturus cristatus. The sequence goes on from NC_140582.1 coordinate 244,833,783, forward strand.
ACACATCATGCAGGACACGGCTGAACATGGTCTGGGACATGCCACTTACATCAGCTATGGTCAATTGAAACGTACCCGTGGCAAAGAAATGTAGGGCTGCCATCACCTTCATCTTGGCTGTCAGTGCAGTAGGATACCTGCGTAGCGGTTGGAGGTGTGGTTCCAGCCTTGTGGTCAAGTTGTCAATCAACGGTTGGGAGAAGCGGTAGCGGCGTATACAGTCACGTTCCCTCAAGGCAGCCAAGTCTGGCATTGGTCGGGGGAGAGGCGGTGCCCTGCAGAATTTTGGAAGGAATAGCGAAGATTGAGTACAGCACTACACCACTGTCAATGAACTGAGCACATGTTCAACAGCTAATACACATATGCTACATACAGAGTCTGTACTGTGCAATGCATCCAGGACACGTATGCCAGCCAGGTGACACCCCTACCAACAGTCAGCTACACACATGGGTGCTCAAGGTCAACATAACATGCCATGGAACTAGCTGTGGGCCAGTGTAAGTGAACAGGCAGACGCATTACAGGAGTGACAGACAACCACATATGTGCATGAGAAGGATGTTTCATCATACAGACCGGTTGCGGATAGGGGGGGGCGGAATTTGCGAAAGCAACTTTCGCAAATTATCGCGAAAATGTTAAAAATCTCCGCAAACAAGCGGAAATATCGCGAAGATGCGGATGTTTTTTTCCAGCCCGTTCGCGATATTTTCTGCATGGTTGCGGGTCGCTAACTTACCTCTGCGGTTGCTCGCGGGCGCGGCCATCTTGTTTTCAGTTGTCTCGCAGTGCATGATCGCGAGAAGAAAGACGTGATCGCGCGACGCATGACGTCACTGCGGACGCGAACTGTCGCGAGACAGCGCAAATGGCTAAAACAATACAACATCTCATGGAGAACACGACCGGATCGGGAAAACTTGTCGGCGAACGCGGGGATTCAGGTAAGGCGATTGCGCGCGCGCGAGAATGTATTATTTTACAGCGCGAGCACGAACCAAATTATCGCAAAGCTGCGGAATGCGGAAATTTTGACATTTCCGCGCTCTCCGCGGAACGCGGAAATGCAAATTCCGCGAACGGAACGGAAATTTTGCCCAGGCCTAGTTGCGGAACACTAGAGGCACAGGTCACATGTCCTTGAAATAGGACAGTCCACACACCTTGCCATGAAGGGGTACATGTCAGCAATGATCACACATACATTGAGACTAGATGCCGTGTCCCTGGCATCAGGGGACAGTTGCGGGTGTAGGTGACTGTGCCATGCCAGTGATGCAGTGCTCGACTGTCCCCAGAGAGTGGCTCCTCTGTATCAATTGATATCAAGTACATTTCTGTTGTGTCATTCTCCCCATTGTTTCACAGTGGCATGGTGGGTAAACCAACTGTGTGGTGTAGGGCCTACATGTGTTTGTGGTATTGTAGATGTCACTCATGTTGCTGTTCATGCTATGAGCTGTGTCCTATGTAGTTTGGACTCATGTGTCATATGTATACAAGTGTCTGATCATTTCCTGTCTCTTCACCTTGCCCACAGCATCGTCGGGGGAAACCGAGGGAGACACTGGCACGGACGTGGGGGAGGGATCCAGCACCGGGGCCACCAGTGCTGGGGAGTCTGGCGCAGCAAGTGGCACGGAGGCCGAGGTGAGTCAGGCGGAGGACCTGTCCAGTCCCATCACCGCCCTCCCACTTGCTCGGGTCTCTTGTGTCCGTGCTAGGTGACAACAGGTGCATGAGAGACGGCAAGGAGGTGTATTTAAAAGGTGAAGGGTGCACTTCCACTCCGGATCATTCTGTGGTGTGTAGGCAGATTCAATTGCATGGTGCTTGTCATATGCACGCTCATGATTTAGCTTGTATTCTGAAGTGGATTCGTGTACCAGTTATGGCCCCTTCTTGTACGCTGCTTGATAATGGTAATTATGTGCTGTTCAATGATGAAGCTTGCTGTGGGATGCTTCCGGGAATTCCTCACATCTTGACTGTATCACTACGAGTGGTTTTCTGTCATTACGTCCTTTTCCCACCCCCGCATGGCCGGCTCGATGTATCCATCTGGCCTTCCATTCCAACCTTGAAAGTAGAGTTCAACAAGATGAGCAGAATAAGGGCTCTATTGTCTCAAAAACAAGTCGTGTTGACTTCATCCCGAGAAACATTTGTCCTTCACGTAGCTCACACGCGCACAGAGGTGCAAGCGCTTTTGGACCCTGATCTCCCACATATTTGGGACTCGGATTCAGACTATCTTTCATGCCTCGTCAACAAGTGGCCTGGATGTTTTTTTCTAAATTGTGTGCTCCGGCCTCGTGACCTCCTTCCATACTCTGTTTGGTGTGATCCCCGCATTTCATCATTCGATTTTTTCTAGCGTCTTCGGAGGTCTCCCTTTGCTTCTCGCATTCGTGGCTGGGGTGCTATTATTGATCTGCGTACTACGTTGTGGCTTCACAACTTGCGTTACAAGACAACATGCACCGGCTGCTCCATCTTCGGAAACAGATGCTTGAATTCTACGGCACTCTGCCGCTGGCGACCTTAAGCAGTGCCTATGGATTGTCCTTCCGGTTTCCCTTCTTTACCTGCGTGCAACCTGTCTTTCATTGCCTAGATTGTCCATTCGAATGGGCTCTGGATTTGTGCCTGTGTAACTCGGTGTCTCCTAACCCGGATTATGATCGACTGATGAGCCCCTTAGTGGCTCATGAGTTGGACTGTTCTGGCATCAGGATTATGGCCTGTGCTGCAGCACATGGAGTCCTAGGGAATTGGGACATCGGAACGGCTGCAACTGAATTCTTATCCAGAAGTTATCTTGATGTCCCCACCTGTTGTCCACAAATGGTGCTGGATGCCCTGATTGTTGAGGAACACGTGTGTTCTTTCCCCCTGCTGAACTGGATGGCAGATAATTTTGCGGAACGTTCTAATGATTTCCTCTTGGAAGCTGTTGCAACTTATTGTGCTTATACCTTGATGGATTGACTTTAGCCCTGGTCATTTCATGGTGCATCCATCGATGTTATGTTTTTTCCCCTTTTACATGGTTCATTTCCCTGCAACATCATTCATCATTGACATTCTTTTCTGACTTTTTCGCTTCCCTTCTATGGACTTCCAGTTCATGCTCTTGGTTCCGTTCTATCAAACTTGAACTCTGCGTTCTCGATTTTGCGCCCCTAGTGGTTAGTGGTACGAACAAGGGGGGGTGTAGTCATGATTCCTATCTCCCTATGTACAATGCTAAGTTGGCACCACCGCGTTAGTTGTTAGTGAGCCATCTTGCCAATTTTGCTGCTTTTGCACGCGACACTGTAGTTGCGTGTTATCAATTTTAAAATGCCTACTCGAGTTTGCTTCACATGAGGACTGTCTGTTGTTTGACATCCTTCACAGTGAGCAGCGAGCTTGTACTGTACATTGTGTACACAAACAGTCTGGGTGACTAGACGGTGCATGTTGTTGTGTGCAGGTTGATCGGCCCACTATTTAGCCATTACATGCACGCAGCTGCAAATACCTGATAGACGAATGCTTGCCATATTGCAGTGCAGCACGTTTGAGTTTCATTGTGATGGGGAACTTTCGCAGGAGAAGAGACTAGATGATCCTGTGATGTGATACCACTGAGCTGATCTGTACGGTGGGGGGTCCCCCGTTCAAGCCTAGAGACCTTCTATTAGTCGAATGATACTACTATTGGTTTAATGGCGACTGGAAGGTTGCTGTTTCCACTGTCATTTTCTCATGATTGCTCCTTTCATTGTCTATGATATTGCGACAATGCTGATGCTTCTGAACTTAACCATTTGTCTGCTTATGTTAGCCACAGTACTGCATCCTAGGACGCGAGGTTCATTGAATGAACTCTTTCAACTTTACTGTGTCTGTGTCTATTCTGTTGTGGACTGATCTGAGAATAATGAAGAATAGGTATGTCTGATTCCCACCATTCCTGAGAATATTGTCATGCGCATGTTCTGGGTTGTCTCTACATTGGGACCGCCGAGCTCAACCTCGGCTAACGAATGGGACACTAAGCTAGTCGGATAAGGGGTTCTGGGTTCTGAGGTGAGTTTGTGGTACACCAAACATGTCTCCTTCATGCCAGGCACCGCACCCCCTGCCCCTGTCTCCCCTGCTGCCGTCAATGCAGAGTCTGTGGACATTCAGTGCCAGTTGCAGGTTGGTCAGACATCGCTCCTGCGTGTCCTCCATGGCCACACCAGACTGCTGACACGGATGGTGTTGTACATGGAGGGCATGTCATCAGCGATGTCTGACCAATGGATGTTGCTGAGGTCGATTGACTCGTCACTGACGGCAGCAGTGGGTCTCCTGCAGCGCTCCGTCCCCTCCCTACCCCGGCACCATCCGCACTTCCCACTCCCATGCCTGTCCCATACACACCCAGACGTCCCCATGCACGCACCCCACCAGACACAGGCAGCACACCACCAGGGAAGGCCAAGCGCACACCTCCAGTCACGCACACACAGGGGGGAGAAGGCAGAGGCACTGGGTCGGGGAGAAAACAGCAGCCAAGCTGTCACAGTAGGAGTCCGCAGTCCTCACGACCCACTACCCCCAAAACTACTCCCCTTGGCTCTCCTGCCCAACAGTCGGACAGAGAGTCCTACATGGCCAGTCCGTCCCCAGCCCCAGTGTGACACCACCCCGCAAGCGTTTGAGGGATTCCCCGGGAAGGGTAGTTGATTCCCCCCCCCTGTCCACACCCTCCCCCAGTTGCGCTGCGACCCATCCCTCCGACCCCCCCCCCTTGGGGCCTGTGGTTCATTCGGGTGCAGGGGAGACACTGGAAGAGCTTGCTGCCGTGTGCAGCGCCATACTGACCTCATCCTTTGGTGCTGCCCCACCCCCTGTGGTGGAGTCGTCCGTCCCTGCACCCACGACACCTACCCGTGCCCCTCCTTTCCCTGCGGTGCCTGGTTCTTCCCCCCACATGATGACCCCCACTCTGTGGATGATATGGTACAGTGCACTGTGCAGGCAAGCTAGGGGAGACGCGTCCCAACGTGTCCCCCCCCAGGTCTTCGCATCTGGCGTGGCCCATGGGCTTGGTGAATAGTGTACTGTAGCTACTTTTCTTCGAAATGCTGAATGTGGTTTTTTGTTTTTCCTTTGCACACTATGGCTTTTCTGGTATTGCTGTTGGTGCTGCTGCTCCCTGAGTTGAGGTGGTGATGATGTGTTGTGTGTCTGGGAAATGTTGTAGTGTGCTGCTCATGGGGTGGACCCTGGTATCTGCATGCCGTCACAAGGTGACTGCATGTATTCTTAGGTGATGTTAGCTCTTACTGCATGGTGACATTGTCCCAAGGTGTGTTCCTTACTCTGTGGTACCCGCCATCTTCCCTGCAGGGTGTTTCCCAATTGTTGTGCTGAGCTGTGTCAGCATTTCCTCGGTGTGTGACACATCCCTTCGACTTTGGCCATGCATGCTCTGCTATGTCTCCACCTGCATCATTTGTGGCATCCTTGTTGGACACTGTACTTGTGTATGGAGTGTATTGACATGACTTCATGTGGACATTTTCCCTTTTCCGCACTATGCATGTGTGTACTCCCTGCCTCACACACATGTGTTACGTGTTCTGCAGGGTATTTGGGCACCTGACTGACAATTGTGGGCATTGTATTTGTGTGTACTCCACCCTTTTCCTTCCATGGGAGGCTACAACTTGGTGGCTGCCCCGGCACATGTACATTCCTATCATTCCTGGAATGTGGGTGACAGTGGTGTTTGACATGAGGATACTGTCTTGTTGCATGATCTCAGTGTGTGTATTGTGCTGCCTCCGCCAGGGGTGGGTATGCATGTGTAATTTGTCATCACACCCACATGTGGTGTGTCATGCAGTGGGGGAAGGACATCCATCCTAATGGGAGTGGGACACTGCAGTCAGTGATGTGTTGTCATGGCACTCTCAACATAGTCGCACATTGTGTATGCCTTCATGCACCCATGGAGTTTTGCTCATGCGAGGGTGATGTACACACCCCCATGGCTCTGTCCACTGCTGGGGGTCTTCTACAACCACCTCTCATATGTCTGTCCACTGCTGGGAGTGATAGGCACCCACCCCTCATATGTCTGGGCACTGCTGAGAGTGATAGGCACACACCCCTCATATATCAGGGCACTGCTGGGAGTGATAGGCACCCACCCCTCATATGTCTGTCCACTGCTGGGAGTGATAGGCACACACCCCTCATATGTCTGTCCACTGCTGGGAGTGATAGGCACCCACCCCTCATATGTCTGTCCACTGCTGGGAGTCCTCTGCACCCACCCCTCATATGTCTGTCCACTGCTGGGAGTGATAGGCACCCACCCCTCATATGTCTGGGCACTGCTGGGAGTGATAGGCACACACCCCTCATATGTCTGGGCACTGCTGGGAGTGATTGGCACCCACCCCTCATATGTCTGTCCACTGCTGGGAGTGATAAGCACCCACCCCTCATTTGTCTGTCCACTGCTGGGAGTCCTCTGCACCCACCCCTCATATGTCTGTCCACTGCTGGGAGTGATAGGCACCCACCCCTCATATGACTGGGCACTGCTGGGTGTGATAGGCACACACCCCTATGTATGTGTCCACTGTCGTGGTACGAGCCGTACCCACGCGCTGTTGGCCTGGGTAGGGCCCGTACCCCTATGGCACCCCAACTTTGGGGGTGCGGCCCTACCCATGCCTTTGGGACGTGGGTACCGGCCGTACCGCCATTGTTGGTGTGACGTAGGGGTAGGCGTGGTATGTGCCGTATCCATTCGCTGATGGCCTGGGTACGGCCCGTACCCCTACGGCACCCCAACTTTGGGGGTGTGGCCCGTACCCATGCCTTTGGGACGTGGGTACAGGCCGTACCGCCATTGTTGGTGTGACGTAGGGGTAGGCATGGTACGGTCCGTACCCACGCTCTGGGGGGCATGGGTACGTCCCGTACCACCATTGTGGTGGTGACGGGTACGCATCCACGTCCACTTCTGTTGTGGTGGGACGTGGGATTGGTGGACACGCCCCCCGAAGTGACCAGACCATGGAGGTAATTAATGTGCATGATGTTTCAGTAATTTGTGGGGTGTGGGTTATGTTTCCTGCCCCTTGCACACACACACACACACCCCTTTGCCCCTGGGGGCTGTTATGACCTTCTGCGGCATCTGCGTCGGATTCTGTACACGAGGTGGTAGGCTATGAGGGCCGGGATGACGCGTAGGCTGGGGTCCATCACTGTCCGTTGCGTACTGGTGCTCCTTGTTCGCGTCGTCCTCAATTTCCCGGCAGTTTTTGGCTCCCGTAAAAACTGCTGTGTGCGGAGTGACGTCGGCACGAATCGTACTTGCTGGTCCGTAGAACGCTGCCTGACTCCGTCCGGACGTCGCGTATGCGCCGTCCAGATTCAGATTTGTATGTATTTTTTTGCCGGTCGGTGTTTTTTACGACTCGTACGGAAATGGTGTTTCTGTGCGAATCGTACTTGCGAGTTTGTAAGGTGTTTTTCCCGGGTACGAGTCGGACGGAAAAAACGCTCCGTACGACCTTTCGTACCCGGGTTTTACAGGATCGGAATCGACACCTAATTGTGTTATTTTTTATGTGTAGCGGGTTGTGTGTTTATGGGGGAATAGGGTGGGAAGTAATTTAATGTTATTTAAGTAAATATTAATTTAATTTTATTTGTCTTTATTATTAATTTTTTTGTTAATTAATTATTATGTTTTTTATTTTAGAAAAATTGTTTAATTAATAAGTATGTTAATTTAACCCCTAAGCTATCCTTCATTTTCCACACTGTTACACTTACTGGAGTTGGAATAGTAATTTTAACCCCTACGCCATCCAATGCTTTCCCTACTGTTGCACTCACTGGAGTGGGAATAGTAATTTTTACCCCTACGCTATCTAACACTTTCCCTACTGTTGCACTCACTCAACAACAACGGTCCCCCTCTTCTGAGAGAACTTTTAACTCCATACAAAGCAGAGAGGGATCTCCGGTCCAATTCTGAAAATCTCATTGCAGTCCCTAGAGTGAGAAAAGCTAAGACCGGTGGCCGTCGCTTCTCGGTTCACACGGCGAAGAGATGGAACCAGCTACCCCGAAAACTTAGGACTGAACCGAACTATCTCCAGTTCAGAAAGACCTTAAAGACCTTCCTTTTCCTTTTCCCGCAAATATAATCCCATTAGTTGGCCAAAACCCCTGGAGAAGCAGATCAGCGCTGGGATGCTCTTCGGAGTTACTACGCGCTTTACAAAACCATTAAATTAAATTAAATTAAATCACTGGAGTGGGAATAGTAATGTTAACCCCCACGCTATCCAATACTTTCTCTACTGTTGCACTCCCTGGAGTGGGAATAGTAATTTTTACTCCTACGCTATCCAACACTTTCCCTACTGTTGTGCTCACTGGAGTGGGAATAGTAATTTTTACCCCTACGCTATCCAACACTTTCCCTACTGTTGCGCTCACGGGAGTGGGAATAGTAATTTTTACCCCTACGCTATCCAACACTTTCCCTACTGTTTCACTGTTTGGAGTTGGAATAGTAATTTTTATCCTTACGCTATCAACACTTTCCCTACTGTTGCACTGTTTGGAGATGGAATAGTAATTTTATTCCCTCTGCTATCTAATATTTTTTGTATTCTTTTAGTTAATGTAGTATATCATTATTATAAAAATATTAAAAATAATTTACATTTTTATAATTTGTTATACATATTTATTTAAATTGTATTTATGTTATTGTTTTATGTGTGTAGATGTATTTATACTTTATAAGATATGTTTTATCAATTTCTAAGTTATTAAAATAATTATTAAAAATATTAATAAACAAGTACATATATATTATGTGTATATGTTTAATTTATTTGTACATTATATATATGACTTATAATTTTTTCACATATTAAAATATTTGTAATTATGTTTATTTTAATTATATGTATTATTTACTTTATTTTACATTATTGTTTTAACTTACATAAAAAAACTATATTTTTAACAAAGATATTTTTGACATCGATATTTTTATTTCAATATTTTTGTACTTACCATAATGTAGATAGGATGTCGATATTCTTGACTTTGAAATTCTTGCTCCGATATATCTGTAGGTCGATATTCTGACCTTTGATATTCTGTCAGTGTTTCTTTTGTTTGTTGGTATGCACAATGGCCATCTCAGAATTATTTTTTTAAGCATAGGAAACATCCAACTATGGTCACTGCTAATTTAAGCAAGCACATTGATCTTTTGGCTTTACTGATGCTTGTGTTTACTTTTAAGGTTGAAGACGTGTGGTGGTATGAGTGCACAAACAATTGTCAGAGACCAAAATGACTTTGTTCCTACATTCTTTTAATTTTGGGGAATTATCAAACAATCAAAAAGAACATAATTGACGGTACACAGTGTTGCAATAAGTATATAATATATGGAAGCCTGCAATACTAGTAAAAAGATTATCTCTAGTTTCTTTATTACAGTTGAGTTGTGGCATCTCTTAACAGTAACTAAGATCGAATGGAGAAATTTTCATTGTGACTATGTCCAGCAACTCCGCGACGACTATGCCTCCTACTCAGGCAACACCGGCTGCTTTTTTCCACTAAACTTTACGTTCTCAGACATTTTTCTATGAAATTTGTTTTGTGTCCAAAGTTAGCCAAGACTGGGCCCAGTCCATTCTGTATATCCAAACCATGCTCCATCGTAATTGTCCATCATTTTCAACTTTGCACTGGTCTTGCGTGACTAGATGCTAGTGGTTAGCACTTTTATCTTTTAGGCACTCGTTTTCACAGAAAAACTTTCAAATTCCTAACCCCTGTTTTACTAATTGGATATAATTCATTTTGGTGTCATTTTTTTCATTAACATGTTCTCTAGTATTCTAAATTGAGTGGGACATTTCTTGTGTTGTGTTTACACCTAATACTGTTTGAATGTTGCATAGGTACCTAACACATTGCATCTAAGTTCAGCTGACTTTTTTGTGCTAAACTACGAAGAGGGTTAAACACAGGTTAATTTAGCGACTTTTGTGCTTCACACTAAGAGGGATTTTGGTTGTTGCTTGTGAAGGGTTTTATCCATCAATCAAAAACCCATTTTCCTACACTGGGCTTATTTTCTGTCCGTCTGGTCGTGGCAGGGGCCACCCGCATGAGACATTCCCCATCCTCCGGGAATAGGCAGATACATTCGTAGATCTTGCTACACACCAGGTAGGTTCCCCGGCTTTTACAGCACTGTTGGAAGTAAAGTAGTAAAATGGCAAGCTCCGTCACCTATCCTCCCACTGGCTGTAAACATTCCTCAGTGTCAGGCAGCTTTCTTTAGGCTGTGCTGGGACTTTTTCTTTGTTCCTGACGTTAAAAGCAGTTGATAAGTCAGGGATAAATCAGTAGGAAAAGTGGCTGCTGCAAGAGCGTTGTCCACCATCTAAATACATGGGATTGGAAAGTATGCATCAGACTCAGGCGACACGTTTCCTAAGAACATCCTGCTTAAATTCATCTTTGAACATAAAAGAAATCACAGCAGTGTAATTTTTACCGAATGCATGTAGCTACCTGGGTCATGTTTTATGCTGTCACATACAAGATAATTTTGCCAAAGACTGACCACCAGATAGAAATTTCCCCCATGCATATTGTAACATAACATAACATAACATAACCATGGTTGGTATGGGGAGGTCAATGATCTGGCAACGATGGTCTTTGAAGCCACTAAGTTATTGTTATTCTCTCAGATTGTCACAAATGATGATCACTAAAATGCAGAGCTCAGATTCACTTGACTTAAAAGTGGAAGAAACTATGAATTTACATTGAATGATACTGTTTCAAGTTTCACTATTATGGGTCTCATTAAGAGTGTGTCAGTTTAATGGTGTGGGAATGGCCAAAGGCTAGAACCCGATATAAGGGGTCTATTACGATGGCGGTACCGTAACGGCAAAAGGAACCACCCACCATAGGTGCGGCGGTCCCGCCATTCAAATTAGGGTGCGCCCGCGACACTGGCGTGTGCATCCCGCATTGTTTACTTTGCGGCGGGCGGTGCTGTAACCAGCACCCGCCGCAATGTAAAACATGCATGTAGTGCATTTGCATGCATAATGTGACAGGCACCACTCGGTGCCTGCCACCTTGTGCATGCAAGTGCAGGGGGTACCAGAGGTACCCCCATGTGCACCTCCTACTCCCCTAACATCCTGGGGGCCCGCTACGAGCCCCCAACAGCAAAACTCCGCATGCCTTTCCATGGCAGCAACGCCGCCATGGAAAGGCAGCTCTCCGCCGGCATCCTGATATGGTTGGCGATGTCTTACAGACACCGCCACCATGTTGTGGCAGTTTTCCGCCCGGTCGACGTGTCGACCGGTAGAAAAGCGGAGGACGGTCTTCCCTTCCACCATGGACCCCCCAGCCATCCTAATGTGGTGGGGGGTCAATCATGGAAGGATTGCGGGCGGATCGGCCCGCCATCCTAATAGGCCCCACTAGACACCAGTGATTTTTAGTTTTCTTTGAAGAACTTGGAATAACCACCCACACCCAGAGGTACTGGATCCCTTTCTGTCTCACTTTCCCCAGCTGAAGGGCTTGCGAGGGTTGTGGTGGTGAAGGAGATGGCAGGGAGTCGAGGCAGTCTTAAGTGTGTCCAGAGGGAGCACTGTCTTCTGCCTGCTCCAAGGGTTGGTGGGGCCTGGGCTGTGGTTCTTCCCACAGCCATTGCCCTGCAGCCTCTAACAAAGTGCAGTGTCTCCAGGTCTGGAGTAATATGGTACAAAGCTTCAGCACCTGATGGTTCTCAGAATTGCGGGTCACTGGAATTTCCTCCATATTCATCCCTCCAGGTGAAAACCAGCCACTTATAATGACCCACTGGTTGAGAACAAGAGGGAGCAGGATTGTAGAGTAATAACATTTTATGATGTGGCATTCTTATTCAGCCCTACAACATAGTTATGTGTGTTACCTCGAAATAGATGCCTAACACTTCTCGAAGCTCTGGGAGACATGTCTGTAGCTTCCAGCTTTCCTATTGTTTCTCCATGAGGGATTTCAAGGCCCCACTTCCCATTCAACATTATTGGATTTTCCTTGTAGGCTGCAAAATAGGGGCTAACTTTTAGGGCTAACTAGGTCGTGTGATAGCTCCGCCATGAAAGCGCTCATGACCACACCAGTGGTCACACAAACCAAGCTGCTTGCTAGCTCCCCTGACTGAAAACACCATAAATGCCTCATTCTTCTTGGATTTCACACGTGCACTGAAGGTTTCAATCACACATGATCTGAGCATAAGGCCCATTCTGCCCCCAACAAGTGCAACAAGAGAAGCATCACAGACAAAGAGGAAATTTGGGATACAGGCTATGTCCGCAAATGTATATGAAGCATATGGCACTTGGTACAACGGCAGCGAAGCCCTGCTGATCAAGTACATGAATTCGAAGCCCTAATATGTAACCTAGGCCCATGACAACAGGTCGATGAGAAGAAGAGGGGAATGGAAGCTGTAGTTGGTAGCAAGTTGCTAGTGCGCTTGCACTCAAGTTGTTATTCTGTGACAGAATAATTTGATTTCTGGAATGACAATGCTTCTGTTTCCCAGTTGGGCAATGTGGAGTGCAGCATCATTGTGAGACTAAACAATGCGAGGCAATATGCAGGTGCTTATTGCATTTTCCCTCTGTGCACCAAAGAACTAGAGATTTTGATATGACAATGCTCTTTTGTATACCAGGTCAAGTTGGGGTTTGTCATAACAATGGCATTTGCAGCAATATGTATTCTTCCTAACATATTTTCGAGGGCAGTTCTAGGTTCCAGTTCCTTGTCCACCAATGACATATGGCTCTTAAAATGCACCTAGATTTGGAAGAACGCATCAGTCTCTTTCACCACTCAATATCGGACACTGCTGTACAACACTTCTGCAGAGGTAAGGTGAAACTAACATCAAGCTGACCAAGATCAGAGGAATATTAAATTGTCAAAATGACAATACTCCCTTTAACTGTGTTGCAAACTTATGTGCTGCTGTACCCTTACCTAACACAAGCACAAACAAAAGTTATTTGCAAAGTTGTAGCAAATGTATTTGTAACAGTACAGAAGCACCAACAAAGGCTTGAAATTGCTTTCCTACGAAGTGTGAAAAACAAATAGGTCTTTCATTGAAAACAACAGATAAAATGCCTATAATAAAACGTTGCCTCGTGCATAACTTTGACATCAAGGAGAGAATGTACAATCTATCCACATATGAACCACTTAAGGCTAAGTAATCAGTGGTACGTGACATGATAAATTAACGAAAAAAACAAAGTAAATATGTCACAGTTACTCATTTTCTCACTGTCCTGTTTACTTCAATATAGCCAGAAAGCTGGGGGCGGCTCCTCCATGTGGGCAGAATAGGGTTGCCCCACTGCTTTCTCGCAGTGCATATTATAAACACCATTTTATGTTTCTTCTTCTTACACTGCGAGAAAGCAGAAGGGGTTGGTTAGGGGCAGGGGGCAGTCCTGCTCAAGGGCAGGGGAGGAGTGGCTTGCCCAGCCTGAGTGCGCTGATTATTTGGTCAGCCCCAGGGCCGACCAAACCAGTCATACGCACTCTCCTTTTTCTCCATGTAGGCCTCCTCATAGACGCCTGTGTTGACGGTGTCCCAACCAATCACAACACTGCCATTGCAGCATTGTGAATGGCTTAGGGGAAGGGAGGGGGCTGCCTGCTTCCTGTTCCAGTGGAGTCAGGAAAGCAGGAGCAGACCGAAGACGCAGGACCCTGAAAAGTAGGTAATTTTGTAATTTTTTAAAATGTATTACTTAAACTCCCCCTCCAAACGCAACCCCCCTTCCCTTGCGACCACTCGCCCATCCCCACCCTGCAGTACCCCACACCCCCACCGGTGAGCCATTCAAGCAGAGACTACGGAAAGCATTTCTGCTTCCTAAAACACTTGGGGGCTTATTCACAAACCCATTAACCCTCTGGTTCGTAACTTTTTTTGATGCATTGGTGGTGCAGTGTGCCTGCCCATATTTACAAGGCGACGCAAAGCTGCCCTCTGTGACTCCGCTGCTTTCTCCTGAGGCTTGAGCCGGGAGACACCATTTGCTTCATTCACTTTACTTGCCTCATTTGCTTATTTGCACCTTTGCACTATTCTGCTGCTAGACGCTGCTCTTCTTATCACTTTTAGCATAGATGAGAGTTTTTAAAAACTTTTAAAGATTTTAACCATCTTTTAATCAGTCTATTTACCTGTTGTACTGCTGCTGAATTTGCTTTTGCACTGTTGGTAGGGCACAGGGACGCTCTTGGGCATCGGCAAATCCTGCTCTCTCAAAAGCGCGGCTGCCATTTTGAAAGTACTGTGTAGTCAGCGGGCTAGTTTCTTCCCCTGACACTATAAATAGGAGCACTGATGTAACAGCGCAGCGGACACGTGCAGCGGGTGCGCCGCCGGCACGCCAAAGGCAAGTCCGTCTGCGCTCGTCCGCGCTCGGACCGAGCTCAGCGCCAGCAAGCCTGCCCTTTTCGCATCAGGTGAGGTGCCCAACCTGAGTTATTCAGGAGCACAACTATTTGATCTGAGGCCTGTTGATAAGACCATTGGCTGTGTGTGCCTCACACTGTATATGAGACCCCCTCCTCCCTAATCACATGGGATACCAGACTGTTAAGTCCATCAATAACAAAAACTTAAAAAGGGTAGAACCAGAGGACCTTGCTCAACGCCAGATCGCTGGTAAAACATAGTTTAGAATGTGCAACTTTTAAAGAGGAAGAAAATATTAAACTGGCTTTTATATCAGAATGGACAGATGAAGCCTCAGGCCCAGACATAGTGAAAGCTACACCTCCCGGATTTCTCTGTTACACCCTAAACAGACCAATTAGGAGAGGCAGTGGTTTAGCTATTATCTATCATGACTCTTTTAATGCTGGTTTTCATACAGCCTCAAGCCCAGATTGCGAGGAACTATCTTTTAGCTTTAACCTTACTAATCACTACACTTTTAAGGGCATTCTATTATATAGACCCCCTGGCTCCAAGAGCACCTTCCTAACATTAATTTGTAATTTTCTGGAAGAGGGGCTCTGCTCTAGCTCATTAACCATTATGGGAGACTTCAACTACCATCTAGAAGCTCTCGCTGAACCAGATACGCCGGCCCTTATAGACTTAATGAAACGGGCAGACCTCAGTCAAAATGAGATAGGCCCTACACATGTGTCAGGGAACACCCTAGATGGAATTTTCTCAAACCATCCACAACTCCACTTTTCAGGTCTGCTGCCCCTCACCTGGACCGACCACTCTGCAGTGCAATTTGAGTTGGTCCTCCCAGTGCGCTATCTGGATAGGGAGGGGCCGAAGAGTCAAATTAAAAGTAGGGCTTGGAATAACATTGAGGGCTCTGCTCTAATAGATGCACTTTCATCGAGTGCGGGTCACCTACCCACAGGATTAGAGGAGGCCACTACATACTACACCAACTGGATCGAAACAGCTTGTAATGAATTAGCCCAGGAAAAAGTGCTGTCCCCCAAAAGATCTCAACCTACTGCCCCTTGGTATACGGAGGATCTAAGGGAACAAAAACGTATCTGCAAATCTCTTGAACGAGTTTGGAGGAGAGACTACAAGGAAGCTGAGTAAAAACGCTACAAACAAAGTCTTGCTAGTTATATGCAAATGGTCTTTAATGCAAATAAAGATTTCTTCTCTAACCGTATCAGTCTTGCAGGAAATTCGGCTAAGGAACTTTTTAAAACAGTGTCAAGTCTGGCCTCTCCTCGTCCAGCAAAAATTGAATCAACCCAGGAACTAAGTTGCCGATATTGCCAGGTTCTTTCTAAATAAGGTGGATGTTATAATCAGCTTTTCACCACCCATGTGTGACAGGAATGGGAGCTCAATCAGAGGAGAGAAGCACTACCACGATCACCATGCTGTCTTTAACAAGTTTGAGCCACTATCCATTGCTGACACAGAGACGCTCCTGGTGACGGCAAGGTCAGGCTCCCCCTACGATCCCTGTCCAGTATCAGTAATTAAACGTGCTCTGAGACCCTTGGCCCTTTCACTCAACTCCCTTTTTAACACAATGTTTGAAGTAGGGGAATTCCCAAAACGGTTGAAGGTTGCCTCAATACTCCCTCTACTAAAATAGCCCAACCTGGATCCTAAAGATCCCAATGACTTCTGTCCAATCTCTCACCTTCCTCTACCAGCTAAACTGGTCGAAAAATCAATGAATATTCAATTTACTGCTTTCTTAGGCAAAACTAAAGGCCTGGATCCAACTCAATATGGGTTCAGAGAGGGACATAGCACAGAGTCCGCCCCCATGAAATCCACCGAAGAGATTAGTGAAGTTTTAGACAGGGGAGGCAAGGCCACTTTGATTGTGCTAGATCTGTCAGCGGCCTTCGACATGGTCCATCATGACGTATTGATGGACCGTTTGTCAACATGTGGAGTCCAGGGTAAGGCATGGAAGTTGCGGAAGTCCTTCCTAACGGACAAATCTCAAACAGTGGCTTTGGACGAATTCTGTTCCAAACCATTCTCCCTGCCCTGCGGAGTACCACAGGGGTCCTCCCTCAGTCCGATACTTTTTAACGTATATATGTCTCTACCTTAGCATCCCTAATTGGCTCCTTTGGTTTCAACTATACATCCTACACAGACAATACACATATTGTGGTGGCTCTGCGTCCGGGACAGGGAGCAGGAATTGACATTCTGTTCCACAACTGTATGGAGGCAATTAGGAGGTGGATGTCTCAGAATCGCCTAAAACTCAACTCAAGCAAGACTAAGGTCATTCTATTCGGAAATGACCCCAATTTCATGGCCCCAAATTGGTGGGCAGATACTTTGGCAACTCTTTACATACCTACCAGGAAGGTATAGAACCTGGGAGTGATAGTTGACGAAAAGCTCAACTTTGGTGACCAGATAAATGCTGTAGCGTCAATCACCTTCTATACACTCAAAATGATTAAGAAAATACTACACGTCCTGCTGGTAGACAGTTGGTGGACAGTTGTCACGGCACTTATTATGTCTAGGTTAGATTACTGTAATGGTCTCTACCTAAACATTCAAGAAAGCTTTATAAACACGCTTCAACTGTTGCAAAATGCAACAGCTAGATTGCTCACTGACACACCAAAATGTAAGCCTATTGCTAAGGAAATCAAAAAACTCCACTGGCTGCCTGTGAGGAAAAGGGTACGTTTTACAGCTCTGCGCACTGTGTACAAGGCACTGCAGGGCACCGGCCCAGACTACTCCAAGCCGCAGCTGCAGTGGTAGAAGCCCAAAAGAACACTTTGCTCCTTGGGGGCTATATTGGAATCAGTACCGCCCATAAAAAGAGATTCATGGGGTGGGACAAGCTTCATTGCTGGTGCTGCAAGGGCCTGGAATGATCTCCCCTTTCACTTAAGAAACTCCAGCAATCTCCTAACATTCAGGAAACAACTTAAAACCTGGCTTCTTAACCTTTAATTGTGCCTCCACCTCAACGTCCAGAGGAAAGCAGTTAGCACCAGGACACCCTTGGGTAACCGTTCGCGCTTTAGAAATGCCCTTAACCTTAACATTAACATTAACTTTTCATGGCCTTGTAGATCTGACCCCCTTTCATGCATTACTCTGCATGAAAGAGGCATTCCATGGATGTTGCTCTGGGTGTTCCCACACAACGTCCATGAAACCTGTCTCATTCCCATATTTACAAGGTTGTAAACCTGGGAATGCATCAGAATTCTATGCCTCCCCAGGGGAAGCATGAGGGAGGTTCAACAAGGACAAATACCTTTATTTCTATGCATTCTGCAGCACATATAGAAAGAGGAAAATACCTCTAGTGATTGTTTTTGAACAGGAAGGTGTGCCTTGCTGCATGCATTCCTGTCTTTTTCCTTTGACATATGGCAGTGCAGCAGGAAGGCTTGCTGCGCTTCCATGCAAAACAATTGTGAATGAGGCCCTTGAACAGTAAGAAGATGAAAGACAATCCAACTATCAGCAAGCAATGCTGGCAGGTATGGCTTTAGCCCAGATTTACCAAAAGTTGACACAATGCAGCAAAACCTGCTGTGCTGCGCTGCACTACATAAAACAGGGAAGAAAGAAATGCACTATATCTATCAATTCCTGCTCTCTCTTTGCCCTGGAACACTTAGAATAATGAAATAACTACAAATAGGAGAAATAAATATATTTCCCCTCGTGGCATCTCTATCCAGAAGGCAGAGCATTCCGAGGTTTACCAGTCTTGGTAAATCTAGACATGAACCAAAATCTATGAGTGGATGCATGGGAACAACCACATTCCACCCATGGAATGCCGCTTCAGGGCAGAGTAATGCAAAGCAGGTACTTGCACTGCCTTGCGATTTACCCAGCAATGCAGGGGCACGCAAGGAGGCCTTCCTTTATTCGGTAAATCTGATTTAACAATTCTGTTGTCCTTGTGACATAATGCACAACCCAAGGGCAATGCTGATAAATCTGGCCCTTGGTATTTAAAAACAAATGCAGTCACGTCTGTTTAAGCATAGCCTATAAATTGCAGAACAGGAGCTCATCTGTTCTGATTAAAGAACGTTTCTAGGAAAACAAACTTCTCCTTCCTTCATGCTTCAAGGATCAATGGATCTGCTCCTGCGTGGGCAGTTGTGAGAACTATCGTACGGCGGGATCTAAGCGTGCATACACAGTAATATGTCCTTCATATATAATGTATGCGCTTTGAGCCTTATTTACAAATGACAGTTACACATGAAAATCTGAATGTGCAACTTACTCTTGTTTAATTTAGAAACAATTCACCAATACATAAATAAAGGTCTAAGTGAGCTACATGTATGTGTGCACAACTTACTTTCTCAGGCATGCAAGTTATACACAATAAAATCATACAATATTGAAACACAAAAATATTGGGAATTAAATGCCGATCACAAAAATATCGACTTCCTATACTTAACTAGAAAAACCACAAAAATTGAGAACATAAATATCGTTGTTAAAAATATTGATTTTGAACTCTGTTGTAAACAAATATATTGTGTGCAAATTGTTTGTTACCCTTAAATAGAAATATATTTTGTAAAAAATATCAATTCACTCAATATCTATTGCATTATTATCATCAAAATAACAAAAATAATCGCGTCCTTGGCAGTCTGACTGCCTGATTAGGAGCATGGCAGTCGGACTGCCACAAGACCACCGCCACCACCAGGATCTAGGATCCTGTGCCTGTGGGGAAAGCTGTGATCTGTGGTGGTGGTACCTTGCAGATCACGACCTTTCTTTCCACAGACCTTTTCATGGTGAGGACCCCGCAATAAAAAGGTTGGTGGGAAGGAAAGTAAAGGGCCCCAAACAGGACCCCAGGGTGATTCTGCTCAGTCCGGCTAGTGGCTGGGGACACATGTTGTGCACCCCCATGCTTCCACTGTCATGCGAGCACTTTGTGCCATTCACAACATGGTGCATGGCAACAGTACGATCAACTGTGGAGGCACTGCAATGTGGCAGCTTGCCTTCAGGGTCTGCATAAGAGTTGAAGCATGCCGTCACCACAAGACAGCCACTGGCACACCGCCAACCCAGTGATAAAGTCAAAATCCAGTAGTCGGGAAGCGACCGGCCTTGCGGCATTTTCCCGACCGCCGACGGGGTAGCCTGGCGGTACGACTACCAAGGTCATAATCAGGCCCTAAAGCTAAACCAACCAATAAAATAAAACTATCAACAACTTCAACCAAGCAAACAATTAAATTAACAAAATTAAAGACGCACTAATTTAAACAACTTATGACTTCAAAAACGACAAATGCTGCAAGATGAGGACACACATAAAATTTTCTCACCAGACCATTAAAGAAAAAATATTAATTTCAACAACTACCTAACCATGTAAGAAAAATGTATATTTAAACTAAAACATAATTGCTATCTTTCAGGATTATGATGTCACTTTCCCACGGCCTTTCCATGTTTGCCTTTCCAACATGAAAAGGCTGTCAGAAAGTGACTTTGGAGGCCCCTAGCAGGGCCTCCTTTCCCCCGGCCATCTGCTATGGGGACTGGGGGGCACCCATGGCACTCCCCCTAAACATCCCGGCACCGTGTGTGGTGCAGGAATGTTCCCAAATATCAATTTTTCAAGGTAACGTGCTACGGGTCTTTTCTGACCAGCTGCACAAGCTGACATTGAATTATGGATGTTTCCAAATTTTACAGTTGGAACTGCCGACCTATGGTTGGGTGGTTCCAATCTGCTACAATTGCATCCAACCGACATCGTAATGATGCCCT
Source organism: Triturus cristatus (assembly GCF_964204655.1). Taxonomy (NCBI): domain Eukaryota; kingdom Metazoa; phylum Chordata; class Amphibia; order Caudata; family Salamandridae; genus Triturus; species Triturus cristatus. Next base: position 244,854,211 of record NC_140582.1, read on the forward strand.
AATTTTATAAAATATCGGGCCCAATTCACAAAAGTAATCTGAGACAAAATCCTAACTTTATGACTTTCAGTATTCACGAAGGGCATTTAGGAGTAGTAAAGTTAGGACTTTGTCTCAGTTAAACTTGAGTTTAACTGAGAACTGAGACAAAATCCTAACTTTACTACTCCTAAATTCCAGTTCGGTGGATTCCTATTGCTGGGGCCTGCACCTTCCTGTGGAGTTGAGCGGGGAGCCACGGTGGGTTCCTGATGCAAGTCTTATACAGCTGCAGGAACAGAGACTGCTGCTGTCCTATCCTGCGAGTGCTGTCATTTAGTTACCAGTGCTATTGATGGCTAGTGGCTACTGTTAGGGTATTTGGCGCAAGATAGCCACCACACCAAGCAAGATGTGAAGCACCCACACCTGGAAGAACCGGTGATAACACGGAGGCAAGTCACAGGGAATGTCGTTTCTTTGGCCCTTCAGACCCTTCAGACCCTGTGAACAAGGGATTCCGCCACTACTATAGTGGGGTGAGGTCACCCTTAGGGTATCTCTAGGTGTACAAGGCGTTATTCAGAGAGCATGTAGGCGACCCTATTAAGCACCGCATTCCACTTGCAGAGGTGTGGGTCTCTCTCACCCCCCCCACGCCATGGATCTCACGACTAGCCCGCCCAATCGCAGCCACGGCGGGAGCGGAGAACCACATTCATAACCAACAACAAGACAAAACAAAAATGGAAAAAAAATGGGGAGAACAGGCGCATAGCAGACTTGGTTGACCTTTGAAGCCAAAAAGGGCAACTGCACGCAACATGATGAACCTGAGCAGGCAAATGGAGATACTGCAACAAGTGCAACAAGTGCAATGCAAGGGCAGGAAGATAATATGAAAGAACTGTTGCTGGCCGTGAGGCAAAGCCTTGCTTCAATAGAAAGTAAAATGGACAGCATGAACACCCGAATGGATGCTATTGTGCACAAATTAGATCAACATGACGAGCGAATAAAGGAAGCGGAGCGCCGCATCTCAGGCAAAGTTTGTCTACAGGGCAAAAGTAGATGACGCAGATGGACAAGCTACTCCGAGTGATCGCTGCTAAAAATGAAGATCTTGAGGGGCGCAGCAGGCACAACAACATGCACGTTGGTGGTATACTGGAGAGCAGCAACACGGGACGGATGGAAGACTTTATCAAGAAGCTACTGCGGAAAGTTATCTGCGCCAAATCCTTGTCCTCCAAATTTATAGTTGAACGGGCACACTGATCTCTTGGCTCCCGACCACCGCCCAATCATCGCAAGGCTGCTCAATTACTGAGACCGAGATGTGGCCCTCAAGGTGTCTCGAGACAAGAATCATCTTATGTTTGAAGGAAATGCCATTACCCTCTACCCAGACTTCACCGCTGCGGTTCAGGAAGCATGTTGAAAATTTAACCCTGCAAAGCAAAAGCTGCGTCTGTCACGAATCGATTACTCCTTACTTTATCCATCCAAACTGAGAGTGACTCACCAAGGCAGGCAGCAGTTTTTCACCAACGCGCAACAAGTAGATGATTTTCTGAGGCGCATCAAGCGACCTGGTAACTCATGTAGCATGCAAGAATCTTCATCGAGATCTACATCTCAAGTCATGGAATAATAATGAACCCTAGCCAATTCAGAAGCCTCGTTGAGAAACTGACGCATGCACCTCCTCTATGAACTCTTCTTGAACCAGCCCATGGATGAGACTCCAGAACAATATAATGCATTTCTGACTTAAAAGTGCCTCCCGAGACTTTAAAGACAGATAAGTACTTCCCTGGGACCACGTTATAAACTCTGCCGGGCACCCCTTCCCCAGATGGGCACTTAGTGACACCTGGCCACCCAGAATGTCGGAGGGACGGGAGTAAGTTGTGCGTCCACCCTCACGGGTGATCTCCCTGTTCTTTTGATTGCAATGCAAGTTGTTGTTAATGTTTTGGGAAATAAGGATGGGGCGGGAACATTCAGTCTGGCATGTTTGGGATGCTTCAGTGGGTGGGGGAGAGGGGCTGGTATTTAGTGATGACAGTATTTCAGGACAAAGCGAAACACATAGGATTGTTATTGTATGCATTTTGCTGTATTTACAGAGGTGTACCTTGTCATAATTCATGTACTAAACCACACTTATACTCATGGTGAGTTCCGACCCTTCTGTGAGGTTACATCTATTAACATGGAGTGTTAAAGGACTAAGGGATCCATGCAAGTGCAGATAAATCTAAGCTTATTTGGACCGCCGCCAGGTCCAAATTGCGATGCTGCAGGAGACTCATCTAGACCGGAGGCATCCCTCCTCCTTTTCTTCTTAATGGGCAACGCACAGAATATTCTCCTCGTATTCATCATACTCTATTGGAACAGTAATACTGATAAAGAAGGACAATCCATCTACCCCGAGTGGCATGGCTCATGACCAGGAGGGATGTTATTGCCTAATGTGGGAGAGACTGGGCTCAACATCCACCACGCTGGTCTGCTCTTTGGACCAAATGTGGATGATCCTGACTTCTTTGCCATGTTGTGGGGCAGGATCCTACAGATAGGGTCGACCCACATAGTATGGGGGTGCCTCAACTCTGCTGTAGACCCAGAGATGGACAGGTCAAACCCTGGTTCGCACCATTATACACAAACACAAAAAGTCCTTCAGGACATATTGTGAGACAATGGGATCATTGACGCATGGAGGCGTGTCCATCCACACAAGACTGAAGGCACACATTATACTGTAGTATAAGCATCATGGGCTAGACTACACTATTTCTTGGTGTCTAGGGGCTTGGGCCTATTGGTTGAGCACAGTTCATATAGCGTTGACTGCGCCAGACTTAGGAGGGTCTTCCAGAAGTTGGAGGCTACTGCCTAATATCCTACTGGACACAGTGTTTCGAAGCGAGTTAGGAAAAGAGATTTCAGATTTTTTCCAGTGCAACATAGGGTCAGTGGGCTGCGTCGCAACAGTTTGGGAGGCCTTTAAGGTCACGGTCCAGGGTTTCTGCATTTCCAAAGGCTCTGGGGTTTTATGAGACATTCTGGGCACCCAACGCAAGTTAGAACAGGAACTTAAGCGGCTAGAAGTAGTGCTCACCACTGGAGCCGATGGGGAAACACAAAGGGACTTTAGGGAGAAACTCTCAGAGTATAAAGAAACTGCAGAGAGAGAGATTCGGTTCCGGGGCAAGTACTTTGTGGCCTGCCATTACGGAGAGGGTCAGCGACCTGGCAGAGCCCTTGCAGAGGTGGTTCGCCCTCCTCGCTTCTCCAATCAAGTGCTAGAAATAACAGGTGCAAATGGCGAGAGACATAGAGATACTGCTGCTATCTTGAATGCATTCACCACTCACTATACCACCCTGTACACCATCAGTAGACATGGTCCATTCTCTCTCATGGAGTATCTAGATGATGTAGCCTTTGGCTGGCTAGGAGACTCCTAAAGAGAGTTCCTAGTGGCTCTGTTTGAATTAGACGAGATCTGCAAAGCCATCATGCACATGACATCAGGGAACGCCCCGGGCCTAGACGGGATACCTATAGACTTCTATAAGGCATACATAGACCAACTCGCTCCTATCCTCAAGGAAGTGTACGAAGAAGCCCAAGAAAGTGGTACGCTTCCGCTCTCCATGAGAGAAGCACTCATTTCTTTTCTGTTCAAGCCGGGAAAGGCTTCGGATAAGTGTGACTCTTACAGGCCACTGTCCCTCATCAACAGCGATGCTAAAATTCTGACTAAAGTATTGGCCAATAGTTTAGCCCTGCTGATGGATAAATTGGCCCTCCCGGATTAAGCAGGATTTATACCTGGGCGAGCCACATCCCACAATCTACGTACATTCTTCTCCATATTGCAAAATGTGTACTCTAGCCTTGCTCTGGGGCTGTCTTTCTAGACGCCAAAAAAGCGTTCTATTCCATTGAATGGGATTACTTGCTGGGGATATTGCAACGCATGGGAATGCCGGTTGGCTTCTTGTCCTGGATACTCCTCCTCTATCACTCCCCGACAGCTAAGGTGCTGATAAATGGGCAGATATCACAGGCCTTTCCAATCACCAGGGTAACGCGGCAGGGGTGCCCGCTATCCTCCTTACTGTTCGCATTAGCCGTGGAACCGCTTGCGGCAAAGTACGACAACACCACCAAGATAAAGCATTACGCTGCCCCCTGCGACAGATACTCATCTTGCTCTATTCAGATGACATCACGCTATACATCAGAGACCCGCAACAAAACGTAAACCCTGTCCTACGTGAATTTATTGTTTTTGGCAGGTTTTCGGGGATTCACATCAATTGGGGGAAGTCACAAGTATTCCCACTAACCTCAGCAGCCACACAATTTTCGCTTGATTTTCCCATAGAGTAGTGCAACTCCGAGGTCAAATATCTAGGTATACGCATTAACAAGGATAGGGATGAGCTCATGCGCCTTACCTATGGCTGGGCACCGGATAACATCAATAGCTGTATAACACTTTGGATCTCTCGGCCTCTATCAATGGCGGGACAAACTTCTTGTATTAAAATGGTCATCCTCCCGCAGCTATTGTATTTGTTTATGAATATAACATATCATCCAGGTCGACACTTCTTCACCGCTTTATGGTCTGAATTGATCAGGCTGACATGGGGAGGTAAGCAACCAAGACTGCAGTGGGAAATAATTACACGGGCGTTCGCTCAAGGGGGGTTCAATGTCCCAAATTTGGAACTATATTACATATGCGCCCAGGCTCACTATGCCTACTACTGGTTTCACCCACCCTGGTACATGCCACAAGTAATGGTGGAACAGTGACTGGCAGACTCAATACCATTGGCAGGTATGTTATGTAGCTCACCTCAGTCTCGCGAGCGAGGAGACACAACAGTGACATGTATGGCAGCTGCATGGAGCCGAATCACTGAAATTTTACAAGCCACTATGCTTTACTCCCCACTGCTCCTGCTACTGTATCATCCACAACTGCAATTGATGCAGGAAGCTGGATTCAGAAAAACCATTGCGAAAGCCAATATAAAGTGCTGGGGAGACGTATACCACAATGGTACATTTCGCACACTGGAAGACTTGTTTGGGCACATTGCGACCACGCCGTTAGATATGTTCCTCTACGCGTCAAATACATTACTGTGGCATACCTGTCAGAACCTCTCACACTCACCCCACTTCATACGTTACTACAGGCCACATCCTCCGAGCATGCTGTCTCAATACTGTATCATGCAATACACACTCAAAAGCAGAGGGGAAAATGCCCCACTTGTGCCCACTGGGAAAAGGAGTTGGGAAGTACCATTTCGGATGAACAATGGTCTTATTGTTACCTACAAATAGAGCAGGTGTCAGCTAGCAGTAGATTAAGGATTATTAATTTAACATTTTTACATTGCCTGTATTATACACCAGCCAAAATGTACAAGTTCAAGTTGCTTGATAATGACAGGTGCAACAGATGTGGCATGATAAACGCTGATTTTCTTCACTTGGCGTGGACTTGCCCGGATGTGGAAGACTTCTGGTGCCAGGTCTCCCAGGCACTGGAGCAGATGACGTCTCTGACACTAGACTTTTCCCCACTTCAAGCTTTACTAGGATGTACTGCACTAGTGAACAAACCCTCCTGTTGATATGTTACGCTAGCGGTGTTGAAAATTAAATAGATCGGACCAACCATAATCGATTTGTCTTAATCAAAATTCAGAAGATCTGGCAATCCTATAATCACTGTGTGTAAACTGACTCCACCAACTTGAGAGTCATATCAGCGGCAGGACCCTCTCGGATTTCTCGACGTGTGGCTCTGTCCGACACAGGGGGAAATGTCAAAACTGAAATACCCCTTTAAATATGCCCCACAACCAAATAAACAAAGCAACACTTTCAACGACCTCTTAAACTTTATCCAACATAAAACAAATAATAACTACCTCAACAAACAATCATGAACTTTGAGAAAGCAATGATTCCACAAATTAAAAACATTACCCTCGCAAATGGCTGTCACTACCATTTCAATCAAAGTATATGGAGACACCTCTACAAATCTGCACTAAGGGGCCGATTAGGATTTTGTTAGGAAGGGCTCCGGATGGAATTCGATATTGTGGAATCTGATTTTGAACCCGTGTTTCCAACCGAATTGTTCAGTTTTCCCAACGACAGATTACAATGCCCAGAGCCCGTTCGAGCAGACAAATCGGTTCCGAAAGGCATCCGGGCAGCCTGAGTCTTTCAGAGCCGATGCGTACAGCTCAATGGATCCCGATTCCGGACAAGCAATCATGATGACCAATTTGGACAGCCGTTACGATTCAGTTTGCCCGAGACAAAACAGCTTTTGGAATTGGTGTTTGGGGTCCCGTTGCTGGCCCCTCTTCAACCAGAAGCATCCGAATGTGGCCCGTGGGGGTACCCAAGGGACCCCTCTTCCCAACCATGCACAATGTGGCAGTCACCATGGGGTGCCCGCCAAAGGGTGCAAGGTTTTCCCCAATCACCCCTTTTCTCAATGGGAGCTTGTGTTCGCGTACAGAACACAGACTCCCATTGAAGTCAATGTGAGTCCGACCGAACAATGTTGGTAGGCATCGTAATCGGTCATCCAGACTCACAGGACCCAATTCATTTGCAAACTATTCCGGAACTGATTTGTTCAGGACAGTTTCAAAACAACATCGGAATAATCGGCCCCTTAGTGTAAAATATTATACAAATTGCCTTTAAAAAAAATTCTATGATAGCAATACCCTATGTCCCTGCCACATAGGTAGCCAACCACAACAATTTACTAAAAGAAAACCCTTTCTACCAACAAAATGAAGACAAACGTTGCCATCTAATGGATTATTTTGAAGACACTTTGGGCCTGATTAGGACTTTGGATGTCCTCCTGTGGGCCACTACGCCAATGCCCCAAGGAAGGACGGCCTAAGCCGTACTCAAACCACTCACCGGATTAAGACTGTAATCCTTGGAGGGCCGATGGTGCTATGGCGGTGTCACGCCGGTGTCTGTCTAAAGGCCTGTCTAAAGGCCTAAGGTTGGCAGACTACATTGGTTAGGACACGGACGCCAACCCAAATTCCAAATACCATGGTGAACTTTCTATGACAGCACCATGGCACAGGAAGCCTAATCAAACAGCATAGAGGAAGGATGGCACAATACCTTCCAACCCACATTAGGCAAAACCCAAACCACACTGTGCAAATTTATATAATCATTACAAAAAGAGCAAATCTACAAACAACTAAGAATGGAGCAATATGTTCGCCAATTGGACCCAAGCTCAGCAAACAAGCCAAAATAATGCACTATATGCTACAATTTAAAGTCAAACTCTTATCATAAATAACAGAAGAGGGCATTACTTAGAAATGATAGCTAAAAGCATATAATATAATAAAGAGTAACCTACCAAAGTGTTCAAATATTAGAACAAGTTCTGAGCCAACATACCAAATCTTTTTTATTTTAATGAATACATTTAATGTTTTATTACATCAGCCAAAAATGTATTGAAATTCCAATGTTAATGAAGACTGATACTGTAAAATTATAGTATATATAGAATGTCCAGAGCACCACCAAATTAGATTGTACAAAGTCCGTCAACCTAACAGTTCTTTTTCGGTAAGAAAAACTCCAATACACATAAGGTTAGTGCAAAAAAAATGTTGATTCCATTCATTTTTATTCCATTCCTTGTGCAATTACATTCAAACAACTGCCGACACGTGTTTCATCATACTAAAAGGCTGTAAATCGAAACAGAGCATGAACTTTCTTCAACTTGTATATCTTCATACAGGATTATTTTACCATCCCGGATGAAGATATACAAGTCGGGATTACGATGTCGGTTTATGACAGGCTTTCCTGGTTGGGCTTTCCAACATGAAAAGCCTGTCAGAAAATGACGTTGGGGCCACTAGCAGGGCCCCCTTCTCCCTGCGGAGTCCAGTTGGGACCTGGTGCCCCCAGTTAATCCCTGCACCATGGTGCCTGCCACGCGGTGCAGGGATGTACAGATGCACTTTCAGATACACACGGACCCCAACACCACCCTCAGAGGAACACTTGTGTACAAACCCCTCGGGCGCAGTTCATCAACGCCATCTCTGATCGTCAGCATGCACGCTCTCGCCTCCACAGGCTACATCCTCCTCTGAGACCTGAATTTCCACCTCGAGAATGCCGATGACAGCAACTCCGTCTCTCTGCTCGATAACATTGCCAACCTCTGAGTAAAACAGCTCATCACGACCCCCACCCACACCGCCAGACACACGCTCGACCACATCCTCTCTGCCAGCAACCAGGTATCCTTCAGCCACACCACCGAACTCCATTGGACCAACCATCACTGCGTCTACTTCACCTTCAAGAAACCCACCACGCACCACCACGTACAACGGATCCCCTACCGCAGCAGGAACAAGGTCACAAAGACCAGCTCACCACCACCCTCACCAGAGCCCCACCAACAGACACCACTGACACAGCCTTCCGCAACCTCAGGCAATGGATCGACGACTGTGCCAACACGCTTGCCCCAACCAAAAAACCCTCAAACAGAGGCATCGACAGAAAAGCCAGCTGGTTCATCACCAATGTCCAGGAATCCAACAACGCACACTACAGCAAAGAGATCTTCAACATCGTGAAGGAACTCTCCAACACCAGCTCCAGCTCCAACGACATCCCGCCGTCACAAGACCTATGCGACTCCTTAGCCGCCTTCTTTCACTGCAAGATTGCAGACATCCACAACAGCTTCAACGCCCAGACCCTCCCTACAACCACCGACACCACAGACTCACCACCCCCCAGCATCTCCAACCACCTGCTCTCATGGACCCACATCAACGACAACGACACCATCAAAACCATGAACACCATCCACTCCAGCTGACCATCTGACCCCTGCCCTCACCACATCTTCAAGAAAGCTAATCGCATCATCACACCCCAACTTCAGAAGATCATCAACAGCTCCTTCAAGACCACCGCCGTCCCGGGAAGCTGGAAGCACACCGAGATCAACGCTCTACTCAAAAAACCCACAGCGGACCCAAAGGACCACAAGAGCTTCTGGCCCATCTTCCTCCTCCCGTTCACGGCGAAAGTCATCGAAAAGATCGCTAAACAGACAACTGACCCACTTCTTTGAAGAGAACAACATCCTGGACCTGTCCCAATCTGGATACCGCAGCAATCACAGCACCGAGACCGCCCTCATCACTGCCACAGATGACATCAGAACCCTACTGGACAACTGTGGCCCTCATCCTCCTGGACCTATTGGCTGCCTTCGACACCGTCTGCCACCACACTCTATGTACACGCCTGCACAATGCAGGAATACGCGACAAAGCCCTAGACTGGACCACCTCCTTCCTCCTCGACAGAACCCAGAAGGTTCAGCTCCCCCATTCCGTTCTGAAGCCACCAAGATCATCTGCGCCGTACTCCAAGGATCATCCCTCAGCCCTACCCTTTTCAACGTCTACATGGTACCGCTCGCCAACATCATCCGCTCGCACAGCCACAACATCGTCTCCTATGCCAACGACACTCAGCTGGTCCTGTCACTCACCAAGAACCCCGCCACCAACAAAACCAACCTCCATGAAGAAATGAAGGCCATCGCCCACTGGATGCAGAATAGCTGCCTGAAACTTAACTCAGATAAGCCAGAGATCCTCATGCTCGGCTCCACCCCTGCCTCCTGGGACGACTCTTGGTGGCCAGCCACCCTGGGAACTGCACCCACACCCACCAACCACGCAGGGAACCTGGGGTTCATCCTGGACTCGTCGCTATCAATGACCCAACAAGTCAACGCAGTCTCCTCCTCCTGCCTCAACACCCTTCGCATGCTCTGTAAGATCTAAAGATGGATCCCCACCAGAACCAGAAGGACGGTCACCCAGTCCCTCGTCAGCAACAAACTGGACTACAGCCAAACTCCAGAAAAGACTCCAACACAAACAGAATGCCTCCGCACGCCCCATTCTCGACATACCCCGCCACACCCACATCACTGCCCACCTGAGAGACCTGCACTGGCTCCCCTTCAAGCTCCTCACCCATGCTCACAAAGCACTCCACAACGCCGGACCAGCATACCTCAACAAACGTCTCACCTTCTACACCCTGAACCGCCAGCTTCGCTCTGAGGACCTCGCCACCATGCCACATATCCACAGGACCTCCACCGGCAGGAGATCCTTCTCCTACCTCGCCACCAAGACATGGAACACCGTACCCACCCAACTGCGACATACCCAGGACCTGCTGACCTTCAGGAGGCTTCTCAAGACCTGGCAGTTCGAGCAGTAGCTGCACCCCCCCCCCCCTCAGCACCTTGAAACCCTCACAGGTGATTAATGCGCTCTACAAATGATTGATTGATTGCTTGATTCTCCCATTTCTCTATGGGGGATTGTTCTACTGCTGGTTTACACCATGTACGGTGGTATTGTAATGCTGCGGTCAGGACCACTGATCAGAGGTCAGTCAGTCCCATTTCTGCAATGTCGCATCCGCCTGACATCATAATGAGGCCCTATGTATACAAATCTCATAAATTTCATACCTAAAATTATCTAACAAAAAGCACAAAGAAAAAATAATAAACAGGATACAATAAAATACAGTGCAATAAATTACATACTTATTACAACTTACAGATGATTTTACATACATTAATATTTTCTACATCAATAATTTTTAGTATATTAAAAACAACACTAAAAACAATATTTTTACCTTCAACATTCCTGTGGATAATATTTTTGATATCCCTATATCATTGGTGGAAACCGCCCACGAACAAGCGTTCATAGAGAAATGGGAGTTTGCAACTGCATCATATGCCGGTCATATTGTAATTTGGTGGTCGGAGCCGCCGACCTGCAGTTGGTCGGTTCCAACACCGAAATGGTGTCCCGACATTGATATAAGGCCTTAGGAATGAGCTATCATTTTCTGGGTGCTCACCACATTCAAATTGGTCATTCCTGCTAACTCTAACCTAACAATTGGAGAAACCAGCAGATTGTCCGATTACAAAAATAAAACAAAAACAATTTCAACTATTTTTCTGTTTGCACATCTAATAACCTTAAGTGTGCATTGTATTCACTGTATGAAATTAGCGCACACATAGGGTGGGCAATACAAGCATAAATAATTTTTTGTACATACCAGGTCAGGGCAATCCATGCATTTGACTGTCTCTACCTACACATGAAAGTTATAATTGCAGAAATTGTGTAGATTAGTTAATAAAAAAATGAGTATAGTGAAAGAGTGATTTCTTTAAAGTGTTTGTTACATTAGTTTTTATAAGCATGGTCATCATGGATACTTTTATTTATACCAAATAGAATGATTTTGCAAATGTTCCATTCTCTGGTTCATATTAACGTATTTCCTCATTCTTAGAAGAGTGTGCCTTGCATTGTATTTCATAACTCCACATACGCAGAAATGTGTCCATGTAGAAATAAATATATTACTTATTATTAGCCATGCAGCAGGGCGCAGAAAGTCAGCTCTTATGATCTGATCTTTTATGTTTGTACAATGAGGAGAAATTACATTTCTTATTAGTCACAAAGGGGTATATTTATGAAATAGTGCCACAGTGCAGCAAGTCACCTTGTTACGCATGTACTATGGCATTGGGAAAGGGCGGGTGTGTGTCATATTTAAGGCATACGGTGCATTTCGGACTTTTCCTCCTGCCCTGGCACACTATGGGCTGCCTAACACCAATGTAGGCACCCTTGCACCATGGTAAAAGGATGCCTGTGTTGCATGCAGGTTTGTTTTTGTGCAGGAACGAACATCTTCCTGTACAAAAACAATCCTGGGAGGCATTTTCCTCTTTCTATGGAAGGTGGAAGTAATGAGGAGAAATAAAGACAGTTCTTATCGTTATGCCTCTCCTGGGAAGGCATATCTTTTTGGAGCATTTCCAGGTTTTCAAGGTCTTGTAAATCTGGGAAGGCGTCAAAAAAAAACAATGGGAGTTGTGTGGGAACAGCCATGCATTGCCTATGGAAGGCCTACCCAGGGCAGAGTAACGCAACCTAGTGTTTTGCGCTGTATTGAGTTACTCCAGATTTTTGGAGCTCCTCAAAACCACGCAAAGTGGCTTTGCTTGACTTAAAAAATCTTGCATGTTGCGTGGTGCAAGAGTGACGCAAACCTGTTTTTAAATATGGTCCATATTATTTGCCTTGTTTTAAGAAATGACAGCCTGTTTTCCTTGCACGAATAGCTGCCCTGTTTAGAAATCAGGACATGGTCCCAAACAGCAGCCTTCTGAAGAGTATTAATACTATCCATGAAAACGTGTGCAGCTCTGTTGAAAAGTCGTATTACAGTCCATTTAAGTACTTTTCAGTGGTACTGGTATCATGGAAACATATTGCAGCCCCGTAGAGGCTTTCTGAATGAAGCTGCAACCCCCTTACAGGCAGTGTGTCCTGTGGGCCACAAGTTTAAATCATGGCAATACATGGTTCTGACTTCTAAGATTGATACATTGGTTACTTTTACATTGGATAATAGTTACATCCGTTATTTACTGTACTGACAAAGAAAGAAAGCTGTGATGTGTTAATAATCCCATGTACAAATATGTTATTATGGTACAAGGTGATGCAACGTTGAAGAGAATTGTTAGTGCTGTGTCCTACTTCAAAGGCTAATACTGTCCCATTTAAAGTATGGCAGCACTGATGAGATGGGCTTCTACTGTTAATGATGCATAGAAGCGCTTCTAAGAAGGTGTGTGTTGTCCAACAAAAGCACGTGCAATGTATGCCAGGTTTTATCCAGTTTAGGCATAAATGAGAGGGAGAAGAAATTAATATTGAAAAAGAGTGCCCTCAAAAGCCGTGAATTGTGTCTTTTTCTCTATATACCACACATTGATATGTCATTGTGTTTCAAAGTGTTACTTTGTTAATTATGTAGCCTTATTAGTAAACATAGCTTCATCACATCTAAATTGTACAAGACAAAAAATATTTATCATAAATAGAATACTACAGAGACATCTGTATAACAATGAAAATTATGCTGCCTGTTTCTATGCGAGGTGTGAAGGTGAGTAAAGGTAAGTTTTGCCTTATATGCTTCCCTTTCTGCCAGCTCAGGTGTGGAGGCTTAACTGCCACAGTCCCATCAGCAGTAAGGCACATGTGATTGTGCAGGTGGGGCAACTGGCGGTCTGCCATTTGACAGACGCATTGGCCTATCTCACTGCAGTCGAGACGCACTGATGGTGGTGGCTGTATCGCTGCATTTTTCCATCTATGGGAGTACATACATCATCATAGGGCGGTCAGACTGCCAACTCGGCAGTCGCATTACTACCAAACTCATAATCAGGCCCAGTGTCCTAAATGAGAACTCTTCATGGCATTACAATTTAGAAATAGTAAGTACGCTTAGGGGCAGTTCATAAGGTCCCTTGGTGAGGGTTGTTGTCCATCTGAAAACAAGTCATTTTTCTTCATAAAATTGATTATTCATCATGGGGAACATTGAGTGGATGGATTAATTCTCCTTTATCCTAGATGATGTACCAATGTGTTTTGACCTCTGGAGCTGGGGTGGTAATTTAGGTTGAGGTCTTCCTCAAAGCAATGCCCAACTTACATGTTAGGACACAACTCTGCAATATTGTGGTGCATGAAAACTGTGAGCAAAGAAAACATACCAAAAATATGTGTTAGTGGCCATGTGCATGAATACCCTCACCCTACTTCTTTGTGGAACTTTGAGATTTCAAACCTAGCTCTCCTTTGAGAAAGATCATATGAAAACCACTTTAAATTACATATTTCGTACCCAGTGAGTGTACACTCCCATTTTGTAAGAGTACTGCTAATACAAAATTAACCTATGATTTTACTTGTTGCCTGGTACTTTATAGGGGGTCACACGCTTTGTTCTTGTGGCCTTACAAAGTGTGTGAGGTACAGTAGAGGCCGTGCTCTTGCCTTTTGATTTACTTGATCACAGAGAGCTTTCTCCAATGCCTCTTGAGCCTGTCTGCCATTCTCGCCAGACTGGAGGTGAATCCAGGTAATTTCTCTCTCTTCTGTTTCTCGTTTCCTGTCTGAGCTGTGGTTATCAATTACTCATCTTGTCACTTCTTCAAATATATTATACAGAGCAAACGTTCTTGATATGGGTGAGCTATTCTTCAACATGAAGCCATAAGTCGGATTCCACAATAGTTTAGATATAGCAGATGGATCGTCCTGATTGCAATTCTCAGTGCCATTTAGTTAGAATATTCCACAAAATTGTATATTTCACAAATACTTCATGGGCTAGGAGGTCTTGGCTGCTCGACGAAAACTAAGTAGGCCCTTTGCTAAAAGAAAAATATGGTTGATCTCAGATAGTTTGTTGAGCACTATTTCCACAATTCTAACTTCTTTTTGTAGTAAGTGTGTTTCTAGGTTGCCTACATTATCCGCAATGTGTCTCACTACCATTCATTTAAGGTAATCCACAGAGTCGTCTTTTCTTCAGAAATGATTCACGAGTGGGGCAGCCCTAATTTTGCATCTTATCCTCAATTTATGCAGCACAATTCTTCTTGTGATTTCCTGATTGAGTTTGCCCAAATAAGCTTTGTCACGTGGGCCATTTACCAGGTATTCAACATTCCTTGTATTGCAATTAATGAATTCAGGATGTTTTATCTTCATATTGTTGTAGAAACTTTCAGACTTATGTGTCCTGTGCAACTGAGTCAAGTACCCCTTCAGCACATTACACTAAGAAGTAGCATGGGTCGATTAGTCTAAGGGCCTGATTACAACTTCGGCAGTCCTAAAGCGGACAGGGAAACCTGCCGTCTACTGTAGGACTGCCCAAGCCACTGGGGTTGCCGCCTGCAAGATTAGGACTTCAATCCTGGTCTGGTGGGCGGTCCTGCAGCATTCTGACAGTGGTGGTCTGTCAGTCTCATAAAAGAGCCTAACATGCAGGCCGCCGCTGCCAGAGGGCCGACTGAACCTTCCTTAATGGTGTGGCATACATGCCACACCGTGTAGGAACTGGGGGTGCAAATCCAGGGGGGTACAACATGTGCCCCCCGCATGCGCCCCCAGGGCCAGAGGCACCTGAGGGCCCTGTTAGGGCCCCTCTTGTTGCCTCTCCACGACCCTTTTCATGGCGTGCTCACCGCCATAAAGAGGGTAGTGGAGAGGCAACTCAAAATATGCTTGGTGGTACCTCTGTGGCACCACAAGCATATTTCAGCCCCTGACCACTGCACAACTGCACCGGGTCCTGGATCCTAACGGCCGCATTGGTCCGATTGTCACACTTGTAATACTGCGGGCAGGCACACAGTGTGGCAGTGGTTGGGCCACCACCACAAGGTTGGCGGTCCTATGGACTGCAGTACTTGTAATCAGGCCCCAAGTCTTCTCGGTGGGGAGGTAGCTGCAGCGGGGTGAGTACAGTCCCACAACTCCATATGCATTGAATAGCAGTAATTAATGATTGTCCAGTCAAATACTTGCTTTCATGTAAAATACAATACACACAGTCCCCTAAAGTCGCGAGTGAGGTGTTCGATAGGCAGGTCTCTAAGTCCCACTTTCTTTTTGCTAATGGTAGTGGTTATTCCCCATTCACTATAGGCAACATTCAGGTTAAGCCTCATTAGTATATTAGTCCCAGGAGTCCGCATCTGAGTCTTTTAAAAGTCAAAAGTTTTCCAGGCACCCGTAGCATTATGTAGCAGGAATAGTTACCCAGAGCCTTCCACTCCTACAACCATATTAATGGCTCCTGCAAGGGTTGTGCTACTGGAGTTCCCAGGAGCGTTTCACTTGCGGGCATTGTGGAGGATTGCAGCAGCTGCTCTTGATGAGTAACAATTGTGACTCTGCACAGGCAGTGGCTGGGCGTCCACGGCACTTCATCCAGAGAGACGGTAAGTTCCTTTGACCCTTCTCAAAGAAGACGCGCTAGCCCAGGCAGTGTACACTGAATATTGTAAACTCTGTCTCTAACTACTTTCAACTTTTAAAATCACTTTAAGCGTTTTAAAGCATATTAAGCATTTTTAAACCTTTCTTAAACATTTGAGTGTTTATATCTTTGCCGCGCTACTCAGGGATTCACGTCCTCCTCTCCTGACCGGTCCTGCTCTCCTTCCCCGCACGCTTTCACGTGGTCTAGCGACCGTGAGGGTGTCAGCTGCTGCACAACAGGGCTGATTGGCGGGGAGGAGCCAGGGGTCACAGGGGCACTAAAGTCGCACGCTGGAGCGGACGCGCAGTCAAAGAAGACACGCTAGCCCAGGCAGTGCACGCTGAATATTGTAAGCTCTGTCTCTAACTACTTTCAACTTTTAAAATCATTTTAAGCATTTTAAAGCATTTTAAGCATTTTTAAAGCTTTCTTAAACATTTGAGTGTTTATATCTTTGCCGCACTACTCACGGATTCACGTCCTCCTCTCCTGACCGGTCCTGCTCTCCTCCCCCGCACGCTCTCACGTGGTCTAGCGACCGTGAGGATGTCAGCTGCTGCACAGCAGGGCTGATTGGCGGGGAGGAGCCAGGGGTCACGGGGGCACAAATGTCGCATGCTGGAGCGGACGCGCACAGCGGACGCGCCGCTGGCACGCCTAAGGCAAGCCCGTCTGCGCCCGTCCGCGCCTGAACATGCCCAAGGGCCAGACCCCATGGTCAACTGCTGGCTTACACAAGTATCGAACTTAGATCCTTCAATCACAGCCCTTGCCCCTTAAAAACTGAGACAATAACGGCACTCAAGAGAGAAGGTCTCCTTATCCCTCAGAAGGGAGAGACGCCTGATTCCAACGCAGCTCACATCCCGGGCCTTCTTCTCCCCAACAGCACTGATGCCTTGAAACTGTCGCTCCTGAATACTCGCTCACTCCAGAAACACGCCATTGAGATCCTCACGCTCCTACAAGATGAGGCCCCAGATATACTAGCCCTGTCTGAAACGTGGCTGGACGAAGACTCCGGCCCCACTATACTGACCGCTATACCCGATGGCTATGACGCCTTCTGGCATAACAGACCAGTGGGAAAAAGAGAAGGTGGGGTAGCGTTCCTATTCAAAAAGCACCTGACCATGGAAAAAGTGTCTGGTGAATCTCTAGAAGGGCTTTGTCAAAGGTGGACACACCCAATGTAGTGTGGTACGGTCAAAATGAAGCAATGTTTGGGAACCCACCAAGTGGGTTAAAAGACCCCTCACACACCAACCTGGTTGGTGTCATGCTTCATCATTGGGGCCCCAACCGGGTGGCCGAATGCCTCCCGGTTGTGCTGCGACGCCTGACTACAGCGGAGCTGGTGTAGTGCAAAAATGTGATGTGGTGATGATTAAAAAATACCGCTGAGAATCCTTGCCATTAGAAGATTTATTATTGGCGGCTCAGGGTATTGATTAAAAAGATATGTGATGCAACTAAATGGAGAAATAATTATCTGTTAGTTGGCTATGTGGTGGGTCTACATGTTTCAGCTCACGAATAAAAGTAGTAAGGAGCTTTCGTCAGGACCAGTGTGAAGTGAGTGGCAAAAGGTGAAGTGCCACGTGGTGAAAAAAATTAAAAATATAAGTTACCTACACACTCGCTAAGGTGTGTGGAACGCGGTGTCAACACAATAGCGGACACTGCGGCGCAAACCTGTGGGAGAAAACAAGACAGCACACAATACACATAAGAAATCAACATTGGTGCCCTGGATGGCAGGCAACATACAAATAGATTTAAGGTGCTGTGAATAATCAAACCTGTCTTCAATGAACGTACCGTGGGTGACACACATACATATGAGGTGTATCATGCTGCTATGCGAAAAAGCGGAGGCAAGACCATTAGGAATGCTAGGTAGTACGCAAAGCACTCTGTGAACTAGGGGTGCCAAGTGGTTGGTAACGCGGCACTACAAAGGACTACAGGTGAAAATCACACGAATAGCGCCAAGTGATTATACTGGCAATGGTTGCGAAACCTCTGCATGAGGTGTGTATAAAGTGAGAGGCCCAATATGCGCTGAAGGGGAGGGGCTGAATATAGCCTCCAAGCGCTAAAGGTAAGTGATGGGCACAGGCTCAATAAAAGAAACACAATGCGCGAAATAGCAGGGGGAGGGAAAGGGAAAAGGATAATTACACTATGGCTGAGTGAAGGCGCTATGCAGGAAGCGGGAGGGGGGCGCTTCTTACAACAGATCTGTTGGCAAAAGAAATAACAAGATTAGAAAGCGAGGTAGGCAGGAAGGTGACGGTATCCTGCTAGAGCGAGTGAGAGACACCTTACTTGGTTTTGAAGCTACCATCGCCTTGCACCTACTGTGGCCTCCCGAAGTCCCGGATGCTGACGGACCCCGGGGGAGAGGAGAATAAATAGGGAGGAGCGCCATTGTATACGTGCGTTCATGCTGGCAAGCTAGGGCGTTACCGAGTGGACCGCGCATGCGTGTGGGAGTAGCGTGAGGCTAGCGCGCATGCGCGTAAGGTCGCCAGCGGTTCGGGGCGCCTGCTCAGATGAGCAGACGGAGTCCCGCGAGCATGCGTGAAGGAATAAGTCGCGGATGGTGTGAATGGAGCCCAGGATTACTGGGAACAGCAGAAAGGGCGACCATGTAACACAAAAACCATGTGCCCACACAGGAGTGCGAGCCTGGTTGGGAATGAGACAAGACAATTCTATAAAGTGCCCGGGAATGGTGGCACGGGTGGGGGCATGGGCATCAGCGGACAGCTGTGTAGTAGGAGCCAGGGCCTATGCGAAAGTAGAAGTGTCAGATGGCCGGATCAGCCAGAATGGGAACGAACCATGGGGAAGCCTACGAGCTACAGATTAAGGCATAATGGAGTGGTATCAGGTTGTCAGGACTTTCTCAGGCAGTTCCAAGGGATATTATCGTTCAAACCAGTGATGTGGCTCGAAAGACGATATATCCATCTTTGTTCCTGTTCTAGGAGGCGAGTCTGGGCCTCTCACTTTATACACACCTCATGCAGAGGTTTCGCAACCATTGCCAGTATAATCACTTGGCGCTATTCGTGTGATTTTCACCTGTAGTCCTTTGTAGTGCCGCGTTACCAACCACTTGGCACCCCTAGTTCACAGAGCGCTTTGCGTACTACCTAGCATTCCTAATGGTCTTGCCTCCGCTTTTTTGGCATAGCAGCATGATACACCTCATATGTATGTGTGTCACCCACGGTACGTTCATTGAAGACAGGTTTGATTATTCACAGCACCTTAAATCTATTTGTATGTTGCCTGCCATCCAGGGCACCAATGTTGATTTCTTATGTGTATTGTGTGCTGTCTCGTTTTCTCCCACAGGTTTGCGCCGCAGTGTCCGCTATTGTGTTGACACCGCGTTCCACACACCTTAGCGAGTGTGTAGGTAACTTATATTTTAAATTTTTTTCACCACGTGGCACTTCACCTTTTGCCACTCACTTCACACTGGTCCTGACGAAAGCTCCTTACTACTTTTATTCGTGAGCTGAAACATGTAGACCCACCACATAGCCAACTAACAGATAATTATTTCTCCATTTAGTTGCATCACATATCTTTTTAATCAATACCCTGAGCTGCCAATAATAAATCTTCTAATGGCAAGGATTCTCAGCGGTATTTTTTAATCATCACCACATCACATTTTTGCACTACACCAGCTCCGCTGTAGTCAGGCGTCGCAGCACAACCGGGAGGCATTCGGCCACCCGGTTGGGGCCCCAATGATGAAGCATGACGCCAACCAGGTTGGTGTGTGAGGGGTCTTTTAACCCACTTGGTGGGTTCCCAAACATTGCTTCAATTTGACCGTACCACACTACATTGGGTGTGTCCACCTTTGACAAAGCTTATCTAAATCCAGGGGATACGGACACAACCCCCCTAGTTTTCCCTAGCTCTCCCTCTGTTCTTTACAGAATCTCTAGAAGGGGCAGACACTCTGACTATCAAGGTATGTCACCACTCATCAAGTATTACTATCACCATTGTGTATCGCCCAATGCTAAATGCTCCCCACACTTTATAGATCTCCTGACAGAATGCGTTTCCAATCTCTGTTCACGCTTCCAACAACTCCTGGTGGTGGGAGATTTCAACGTCCACTGGGATCAACAACCCAAAGAGGCTCAGGCCCGACAACTGGAGGAGACGTTCACCAATCTTGGGCTTTCCCAGTTAGTAACAACTCCCACACATGAGCGAGGATATACCCTAGACCTGGTCTGGTCCACCGCCCCCCTCATGACACTAAAAGACATCACCCCTTGCGCCTGGTCTGACCACTTCTGTATCAATCTGCTACTTCCCTTCACCAAGCGCAACGCTCAACCCCCCTCAGACTGGAAACACATTCGTAAGTGGTCAAAAATAGAAGGCCCGCCACTAATAAGCTCCCTCCGTGACTGCCCACTTAAGAAGCCAGAGACAGCAGACATTGAAGAGTGGTCCAGCCGGCTTAGTTCTGCCATCAATAAAATCGCCCCAGAAAGGAAAATAAAAACTAGCAATAAAGGCAAAGGCGCCCCATGGTTCATGGAAGAACTCAGGGCCTTAAAACGTGTGCTCCGCCATCACGAACGACAGTGGCGCAAAAACTATGAACCTCAGGCCCTAGCAGAATATAAAGTAAAAATAGCCATCTACAAAAAAGCGCTGCTCTGCAGGAAGGCGCACTATTATGAAAACAGGATCTTAGTAGCAACCAATAAATAAAAAGAAACGTTTAAAATCCTGAAAGAACTTAGCCAAAAACAATCACTGTCAACGCCATCCAGCCAAGAACAATGCAATCACTTTCTTTCATACTTCTCCAATAAAATCCAGGACATACTGACTGAGATTGACAATTCCCCATTTAAGCAACCACCCAATGTAGAGGAGGCCTCTCAGGAAAAGAGAGTAAAAATCCTCTCATCCTTCCAATTCCTCGACTTGGAAACCCTCCGACGCTTGACCAAGAAGATCAAATCTGGCTCACCGGCCGACCCCGCCGACCCAGAACTTTTAACCTAGCTCTCCCAGAAATCGAGGAAGAAATCCTCGCCCCACTGAACTCCTCCCTAGAAATTGGGGAGGTCCCAAGCTATTTTAAGGAAGCCAGAATTATCCCCCTACTCAAAAAGCCTGGTGCGGATACATCCAATATGAAAAATTATCGGCCCATCTCCCAACTCCCCTTTCTCGCAAAAATCTTAGAGCAGCATGTCTTGCAAAATCTCTCCAGGTGCTTAGAGGATCACCACCTCCTGGGGTGACAGGCAAGCCGGTTTCCGAGCTCAACATAGCACTGAATTGGTGATGCTATCGGTGCTGGACGATATCAGGCTGACTGTTGACAACAAAAAACCTTGTGTGCTGGTCCTCCTTGACCTGTCGGCAGAGTTCAGCTCGGTCAACCACGCCCTACTCCTGGAAAGATTGCGAACAATTGGAATTGGGGGATCTGTCATACAATGGATCACCTCATTCTTGACGAACCACACCCAAATTATTCAGATGGGTGACTGGGTCTCAGAGAAGGGGTCTATTCCCTGTGGAGTCCCACAAGGGTCAGCGCTCTCCCCTCCTATTTAACATTTACCTCAGTCCTTTAATTAATGCCCTCGCGGCTATGGAGTGCCAAGTTTTCAATTATGCAGACAATACGCAGATCATCCTGCAAATTGAAAACAGCACACTCCCGGGTGAAAGAGGTTCTACGATTCACAGTCAACTGAATGACGGCCAACTCACTTAAGATTAATCCAGACAAAACCGAGGTCCTAGCCATGACGGATGTTCACAACCCCTGGAACTCCCTCTATTGGCCCCAGGAGCTGAGCGACACTCCAGCCCCGATCCCAGTGGTTAAAAGTCTGGGAATCAAAGTGGACGCCAAGCTCACATTGGCCAATCAAGTTTTCAGGGTATTTGGTACCTGCGTGGGCCTACTCAGGCTACTAAGGAGACTCTCCCCTATCCTCTCATTCTCCACCATGAGAAGAGTTGTTACCTCCATGATCCTGGCCCGCCTTGACTATGCCAATTCACTTAACATTGGACTGCCAGACTCCCTAGTGGGCAAACTCCATATAGTTTGAATGATGCCGCTAGGCTCATCTTCAAACTACCTAGGCACACGCAAGCATCACCTCTCCTGCAACGCCTCCATTGGCTGCCCATAAAACAATGAGTCAAATTTAAGGGCCTCTGTATCATTCACAAAGCCATTCACGGCCAGGCGCCCATGTACATCAAACACCGAGTTGTGAAATACGTGCCAGGCCGCTCACTAAGGTCCTCCACGGGGAGCCTCTTACAATGCCCACGTTTCAACTACATCACCAAAGGAGGACGAACCTTCTCCACCCTCCTACCCACTCTTTGGAACAGGCTCCCAAGCCAATTCTGCGTGGAAAGTCGCCTTCTTCCTTTCAGAAAACAACTAAAAACCATTATTTTCACAGAAGCTTGGGCATAACTGTCGCCTAATTGCCTGGATCCATCGCTGTTCTTCTTGCAGCGCGTAGAGACCTTTCCCTATTAAGCGCTCAACAAATCCAAATTAACATAACATAACATAGGTGGGGGGAGTCGACTGCTCTGGTTCTGATCCTCTGTTCGGGGCCCGGACCTGCAATGGTCACCACAGCAGCCTCTCCTCTCAACAATCGCTTGAACCAGGCAACAATCCCTGTCCTTTCTAGTGGCCCCCTGTGGCATACGGGTCATTGTCCTCACTACACACACAGGCTATGGCCCTACTGGCACAGCATCAATTTCCTCTTAACAACAGCCCCCTCTGACAAACATGGTCACTGACTACAGTCTGAACATGGTCTATGGCCTGGTTGTCACAGCATCAATTTCACAGCCATCTCCTCAGACATACCATGTTACTGACTTCACTCAGCACATGAGCAAAGGCCCAATTGATATTACCATGGCTAACTTCATGTTCGCCCCCTCTGACATACTTGGTCACCAACTTGAACATACACATGGGCGACGGCCCGATCGATGCAGCATGTGTATCCTCACACCTCGCTACAGGGATCCAATCACAGGATTCCCACTGGACCATGCACTGATAAAGTGCTCTCCTCCTTCTCAAAGGGCACACTGGTCTAGGCAAGCAGACAGGCACTGGTGGTCCAGGCTTCATGGGCAGGTGGTCTTGGATTTCCCTGGGTGAAGTTCCCTCACCCAGCTGGAAGGCTGAAAGGCCTTATCCCACAGCCTTGGTGACAGGCTAAAGTCTTGCAATGTGTACCCTCCTTGCACAGAGCAACTGTCTGCATGACAGTTGACAATTTTGGGGGCCTCGATCGCCCCTTCTTATAGTCCATCTTCAGGCAGCAAGGGACGCATTATAGACGCTGGGCATTTCCCTTCATTGCGCTAGATGCACCTTTTTAAAGGTGCTCCCAGCGCAATGAAGGGAAATGTGGCATATTATAATGAATGCACGGCCCCCAGGGCAGCGGTGAACTCATGCGGCCCTGAGGGTAGCGCATTCATGTAAAAACCAAAGCAGCTGGAAGCAGCCGCTCCGTGATTTCACAGTGCAGGCAGCAACCTGCCTGATCTTTTAAAGGGGTTTAGAAGAGATACCCTTGTATGTGGGTGCAGTCAGTGACTGCACCCGCCTGCAAGAGGATGTTTGGGGGGTTCATAGGACCCCTTTTGCCCCCTGCAGAAGGCTGCTTTGAAGGAGGCACACTGTCAGTGCGCCGCCTGAGGGCTTCTTTCCTTCTGCGCCCATGTCTTTAATACTGTGCGAGCGCAGAGGCAAAGGGATTCCATGAGCAAGGGACTCACTTTGCCACTGGATTCAAGCAAGCCTGGCTGAAGACGGCTGAAATGCCAGAAACCGGTCCTAGGAAGCTTGTTTCCGGTCCAGGGAAGACATGGCTTGGCAGTTTGGGCTGGACTGTTCCCATGAGGCACAGGGTCAGACTGATTTGCATATGGCCATGTCTGAACTGGGGTGGCAGAATGGGCTAAAGAACGGTGATGGATTAAACCCAGATCAGTTGACTGGGGGTGAGTGCTTGCAATGTTCAACACTCCGTCCATCATTTCCTTTGGTTTTTGCTTTGTTCGCCATAAGTTGGCAGGGTATGCTCAGACGTGAGTCCCTTGTTCACTTTGCCACTGGATTCAAGCAAGCTTGGCTGAAGACGGCTGAAATGCCAGAATCCGGTTCTAAGAAGCTTGTTTCCAGTCCAGGGAAGACATGGCTTGGCAGTTTGGGCTGAACTGTTCCCATGAGGCACAGGGTCAGACTGATTTGCATATGGCCATGTCTGAACTGGGGTGGCAGAGTGGGCTAAAGAACGGTGATGGATTAAACCCAGATCAGTTGACTGGGGGTGAGTGCTTGCAATGTTCAACAATCCGTCCATCATTTCCTTTGGTTTTTATTATTGGGTAACCCCAAATGGTGGGTCACAGGGTGTACCACACCAAATACCGACATGGTCCACGTGCAAAGGGTACACAGTGACAGACGAGCATCCCTCACAATCCTTTCATGGAACCTTAATGGACTTGGGAAACAATCTGAAAATGGTGTGCCACGGATCTTGTTCTGCTGCAAGAAACCCACCTACAATGTAATAACTGCTAATTTCTAGGATGGGACAGATATACACTACTGGCTCACTCATGCTTCGCCACAGGCTACATGGATACACGTATACTGAAGCATAATTCGCTACCGTATCTGGGGACGTAGACTTGGCCAGATCCATAAGGGTGCTGGGCAGCAGTGGTGGCACATGGTAGGGAGAGGAATTATAGGTCGCCTCATTGGACTTCCCCCCGGACCACAGACTCTTTACTCTATGGCTGAATGGATCACAAAGGTCTGGACGGCACTCCTTGTAGTGAGTGAAGAAACTGACCCTTCATAGTTCACTCATCACGGTGACCAGAGGTAGATGGCCCCTTAAGGAAGATGCCGGACTTGCCTCATTACTGACAGCCATGGGCCTGATGGATTCTTAGCAGTTGTTGCATACCGGTGTGAGATAGTATTTTTTTGTGGCCAATGTCTTTCAAATGATGTCATGCCTAGTGTACTTCCTACTCCCAAAAGGCCTGATGTGGGGCTGCCAAGGGCATCAAGTATCTCCCCACGGTCAGGTCAGACCATATGCCGCTGAGTCTATGGTTGATGCAGCCCTCTTGCCACATTGCCATGGGTTGGAGATTGGACCCCTGGGAGCTGACAAACTGGTCAACCAAAAAGTTCACCTAGTAGGCATCTGGCCTGACTTTTCAGGATAATCTAGGGCCTGTCTGTGGCATGAGTTCAAAATGGTAAAAAGGGGCCACCTCATTGCCCATGTAGCTCGAAACAGAAAAGATAGGGACAGACAGACTAAGGAGCTGAAACTGGAAACCTGAGAAACCCAATACACCGAGCATCTAGAGTGGGTTACCTATATTCTTACTGGGCTGCACAGCCCTATACAAAATCATATACCTCTCTAAATGCATATATACACTTCAGAACTCTCTCTCCCCAGTCCCCAAATGCTTCTTCCAAAAGGTGGAAGCCATCCGCATGCTACTCTTGTGAAATAGGGATGCAACACGCGTAGCACTCTCAACGCTCATCCTGACGACCTTTGATGGTGGCATAGACCAACCAAACATATGTCTCTATTATGGGGCAACCCAAATGGTGGTAATAAATGACTGGCCATTTGCGGAACAACTGGTAACCATGCTGTTGGCTGACCAACATCCCACTGATCCTCTGGGAGGCTTCAGGCAGTTATACGGATGGGGGTTGTTGGGATCATTACAATCTCTAACAGAGATGGTGACCCAAGCATGGAGGGAGGCCAAGAAAGTTGAGCTAGAACAGCAAAATTATGGTGAAAATGCCTTTGTGGGATGCAGTGACCTTGGAAATTGGTCGGAAATTGAACCTCTGGGAAAAATCAAATGTGGGGAATATTTGGACTGATTCATGCATGTTGTCCTTTGCTGATCTACAGATGTAGTATGAACCCATTAGATCCCAATACCTGTGTCATCTTCAAATCAGGCACATCTTTTTTGAAATGCAAAGACACACCAGAGGTACCTGAGCAGAGCCCCTGAGAGTATACTGTTGGACTTGGCCCTTTTTCCCTGAATTTTTTCGTTTTTTAATACAGATAATCAGTGTTAAGGTGCAGGTGCTCCCTTCTCCCAAGATGGCTGCCACAGACCCCTGCTACTGCAGAGTGGTCTTTATTAGTAGCACCCTAGCTGCCAGGAGCTGGCTGGAACCCCAAAACAATGTTGCAACACCAGCCCGCCTTTTTTGTCCCATAGGAAGAATGGGGAAGCTCCTGGAATGTGCTGGAACCTTCTAGAAGGGAGGTGTGGTTTTTACTTTTGCCGCCTTGGCTAGAGGTCACCTGACCTAGGGATACATAAGTGAGGGAGGGAACTTTTTCTAGTCAGTTGGCCAGTGGGGTAAAGCAGAGCTGGAGTATCCATGCAGGAGTGTAGGCGGTAGGGCCTAGCCAGGGACTTATGCCTCTGAGAGTGACAGGATTTAGGTGCTGCCTCTTAAGTGAGTGAGGGATCCTGTGAAACCCACTGATCTTGCCCAGCAGTAGGAGGACCCAGGGAACCTCTGCCCAGCCTGACTAGGAAGGACCTAGTCGCCAACTCACCCCCTACCCCCCTGTAACAGAACCCCTTAAGGGCGCCAGATACATCTGCGCCATCAAGACTTTCAAGAGCAACTGATTGCCTGAAC
Organism: Triturus cristatus; assembly: GCF_964204655.1. Lineage (NCBI taxonomy): Eukaryota > Metazoa > Chordata > Amphibia > Caudata > Salamandridae > Triturus > Triturus cristatus. The sequence continues at coordinate 244,881,062 of NC_140582.1, forward strand.
TGAATGCTGAGACTGAGTGTCCAGACTGAACCTTGAAACTACCTACCTAACCAATGGTGGTATCGCTGAGGATCAACCAGGTCTTAGTGCTGTGACCCCTGCGCTCCCTGACCTGGCCTGGGATCCCCGGCAGCGTGCTCCGTTAAGCGCGGAGCCCCCAGCTTAATTTGAGCCCCCCCCTGTGGTGCGGAAGCTGAAGCGCGCTCACCGCTGCGGCCCGGAGGCCGGAAGAGTGCCCCTCATCGTCGCGAGGCCCGAGGAGAAGCCTGGGGCCCGTCGCTGCCGTGCAGCTGTGGTGAAGGTGCGTGAGGCCGTGACTGACCCCCGTCGCAACAGGATCGCCTGCGGACTTCGGAGCCGGTGCGGACGCCTTCCCGACGTCGAGCAAGGTAAGCCCGGAGGCTTGGGACTGACCCCGGTGCACCCCCTACAGGCTGGGAGCCACACCGCACCCTGAGCCCGGGTTCCCTCTCTGTGGGAGTCCCCTGGTCACCACGACAGAGAGACCCCTCCGAGGGATTCCCCCCTTGTTCCCCACTGACTATTCCGGAACTTTGTGTCTCCCGAACTGCACCGGAGTACGAGAGGCTCGCTTCGCGCGACTCGTTGTGCTCCGTGAACTGATCCGTTCTGAAGTACTCATTGCTACTGATTACGAGTAGCGCGCTGGTCTAAATGCTCTGTTCTGAAGTATACATTGCTATTGATCACGAGTAGCGCTATGTTCTAAATGCTCCGTTCTGAAGTATACATTGCTATTGGTTACGAGAAGCGCTATGTTCTAAATGCTCCGTTCTGAAGTATACATTGCTATTGGTTACGAGAAGCGTTATGTTCGAATGCTCAGTGCTGGCGTATTCACTGCTTTCTGATTACGAGTAGCGTTATGTTCCAATGCTTAGTGCTGACGTATTCACTGCTTACTGATTACGAGTAGCGTTATGTTCCAATGGTTAGTGCTGACGTATTCACTGCTTACTGATTACGAGTAGCGTTATGTTCCAATGCTTAGTGCTGACGTATTCACTGCTTACTGATTACGAGTAGCGTTATGTTCTAATGCTCAGTGCTGAAGTATTCGCCGCTTCCTGGTTACGAGTGGCGCTATGTTCTAGTGCTCTGCTCTGAAGTATGCACTGCGTGCTGGTTACGAGTGGCGCTATGTTCTAATGCTCTGCTCTGATGGTGTCCGTCAGATTTGTCCCAAGGTAACGGTAGGCCCGCGAGGTCTGCCCTGGGTCCCTGCACGCCCCCAGGAGTAGCGCTACAATCCCCAAACCCTACCACGGGGAGTAAAATATACAAGGTACTGGTGAAAATCATACTGGTGAATATCATAATGGTGAATATCATAATGGTGAATATCATACTGGTGAATATGGTGCTGGCGGATCAAACGCTGACATAAGTGAATTCCCATTGTCATCTCCTTAACTGAATTTATATCTCATGAAGTGCATATATATGTTATGAACTGCATTTATCTCGAACTGCTTGGATAAAACTTGAGTTATTTGAATAAATCTCTACAGTGTGGCGTCCCTTATTGTGTGCGTTCCTTGCTTCAGTGGATGTGCGTGTTGTATGATCGCTTTACACACAAGCCTTTGGGTGCCCAGCCACTCGTGTCACGTTACCCCCTTAGGGCCTGGAGACCCCAGGTCTTACATATACCCTGCTGGAATCTCCACAACACCCGCCATGCAATCTCATAGATTCACAGCATGCTAGGGCAAGGCTTTAACTCATACAACTCAAATTCCTCCAAAGAGCTTACTACTCTAGAATGCCTCCATACGTGATGGGTAAGACCTCATCGGATCAGTACCTGATAGTGCGTGAGCAACTGGGCACTCTGAGGAACACAATATGGGAATGTTAGAAGTTGAGACCCTTTTGGAGGAGGGTCCAAAACAGAATAATATAGGCACTTGAACAGCCCTGGAACTCAACCCTAAAGTGGTTTTGTTGGTAATTTGGGGGTTTAAACATAGGACAGATCCACACTTCTATTTTGCAACATCTCCTTCATGGTGGCTAGGCAAGATATTGTTGAATTATGGGAGGCAGAAACCATGCCAAATGTAGACAGGTGGGAAGCAAACATAGATTGGTGCATGAGAGCCTAGTGACAAATCTACAAGGTCAGTGCATGTCCAAATAACTTTATCAAGATCTGGGGACCCTTGCAGGGTCTAATGGAGAACATAGGTTATGTAGTTTACCCCTGGAACTCTGGAACTGGCTCATATCACAGGTACATGGTTTGATGGTGGGATAGTGTAGCATCTGGAGACCATAGAGCATCCGCTTGAATCCCCCGGGCTCTGAAGGGGACTATAGGATAGGAAACTGTGTAAAACACTTTCAAACTGAACACATTTTCTTTTGAACCAATTGGCCAGTGTTTTGTTGAGGGTGGTTGGGAGTGAAGGGTGGATCATATACTCTAATGTCATTGTTGTGTTTCTGTATGCGATGCCCAAGTGGGAAACCTAGAATAAAAAAAGTTGAAAAAAATTTGATTTAGGATCGGAGTCTTTGAAGTTTGTTATGGGGATCTGCTTCCATTGGAAGTGCTGACTCCTCTGCCCTGCTATTCTCCACAATGCAGCTTGTCACAGCAGAAGGGACTCCAAATCTGATAGCTCACTGCTCACGCCATGTGAGTGACTATAGGTTCACATTTGGACTCTGCTTTTCCCTAAATAAGTTTTTCCTCCCCTCTAGGCCAATTTCAAGCTCTCACAGCGCGGGGATGCCTCCGGGTCACCAGGCGCTTTACAAATCTTTAAATAATAATAATAATAATAATGTCAGCCAAAGTAACATGTTCATTAAAGTGTTACCCCAGGGCCCAGCCTCACTCTATGATTTTCTTATCAGCACCCATCTCCTTTCTTAGATGTGCCACCCCCTTTCCAGTAACCTCTCCCTGAATCAAAGAGTAACCTTTGAAGAGTATTGAAGAGCCTGGCTCTTCTTCCTCCTGTGGCAAAACCCATAGGAATGCAGCAATCCTCAAATCTGTCTGAGGGATGTTAGAAATTGGGTCTCTAGTTGGCAAAGGTATGCACTCTGTCCAAGTAGGGACCAAGATCCTAGTCAGGGTAAGATAGATACACACTAAAAGATAACTTGTGCTCACTCACTGGTAGCTTGGCACAGAGCAGTCAGCCTTATTAAAAGAGGCAATGTGTAAAGTATTTGTGCAACATACACACACAGTAACAAAAATCCAATAAGTAGATCTGGAGCAATGATTTTTTTTAAATAAACCAAATATAGTGCATAGAAGTCAATAGCACTAAGGGGTTATTTAAGATTGCACTAGACAGGGTAAGATCCGTGATGGAGGGGAGGCCGGCTACAGGAAAAAGACAGGTCCTGCTGACAAAGTACCTTGGATGGAGCAAGTGTCAATGTCAGTTAAATGAAAGCATTGGTGTCAAACCACTTCACGATGCAGGTGCTGCATCAGTGTTAAACTGCGCTGTCCATCGGTATTCAGCCACGCAGTCCATTGAGGTTGAGGTGATGTTTTTTAACTGCTCCTGCGTCGGTGTCGAAGGGCAATGCGTCAGTTTAAACTTTTGCAGGGTTGTCACTGCATCCATTGGGATACACAAAAAGCTGCAGAACCCACTTGTGAGGCTTAGAACTGGAGGGAACACCTTAAGCAAGGGTTTGACTCATGGATGGCAGATTTCAGAAGCAGCAGCAGAATTGAAAGAAGTAGTTTATGCCCTTGACACTTCAAAAACATCAGGAGAGCCAGCAAGCCCTTAGAGTCACACTGGGTTGAAGTGAGATGGGTTCTGTCCCTGTCTTTAGCAAGGCAGAGATCCACAGGCAACAGAGCAGCTCAGCACAGCTCATCAATCCCTGTAGCACAGCAGTCCTTACTACTGGCAGAGCTTTTCACAGGTTCATCAGTGTACTGTCTTGGTAGGGTCAAAGCCCGAGTACTTATATCCAAATGTGCCTATGAAGTGCGGGTGACTTCAAACCAGCTCCTTGAAGTACTCAGGACAGCTTTCATGCCATCCCTGCATTCCAGGCTGTCTGTGGGGGTAATCAGCCGTTTGTGTGGGACATAGAACACTGCCTATTCAGATGTAAGTGTCAGCTCCCACTCCCCCTTCCTGCTCAGAATGTAGGTTAATGCAGATGAGTCATCTGTCACACTCACCCTTCCTGTGTTTGTGGCTGTTTAGAGGGATGTGTATTGGAGACAGCATTCAAGACACATAGAGCAGTAAGAACGGAGAAATGTTCACGTTCTAAAAGTGGCATTTCTAAAACAGTAATGTTGAATCCAACTTCACTATGAAATAGGATTTATCATTACCATTCCAAAGATATGAAACATGATGAAGCTACTCCTTTCTAATTACGAATTACTGCAAAAAAAGTTTATCAATTAATTCCCAATGCTAGGTTATGAGAGTAGTAGGCCTCGCTGTATTGAAAATTGAATTTAGCTGTTTTACTCTACCCAGGCGTTTTAAATGTAAAATTATATGTCCTTACTTTTACTGATTACAGCCATTACAGCTACCAAGGGCCTAACTTACTGGTGACCTATGTGTAATAGGAGGATAGTTTAAGGCATGGCAAGTGGTTTCAAATTAAAAGTCGAAGTGGCAGTAAACTGCACACATAGACCTCGCAATGGCAGGCCTGAGACAGGTTTGAAAGGCTACTTGTGTGAGTGGCACAACCAGTGCTGCAGGCCCAATACTAGCATTTAGATTACAGGCCCTGGGTGTATGGTTTACCACTTTACAAGGGACTTCTAAGCAAACTAAATATGCCAATCAGGTATATTCTAATGTCACAATGTTTTAGAGGAGACGTACATGCACTTTAGCACTGGTTAGCAGGGGTAGTGTGCTCAGAGTCCTAAGGCCAACAAAAAGACACAGCAAAAAGTGGAGATAAGCATGCAAATAGTTGGGGGAAGGCCACCCTAAGGATGACAGGTCTAACAGGGGATTGCTCTACCTTCACATGCCCCTTCCATCAACCCCTGGTCTCCAGAAATGGAGTCCAAAGTCTTCCATATATTGTACCACTCACAGGCAGCTATACACCCAGTATGTGCATGCAACCACATGTACGCTACATACTAACTTGATATAGGACAATGGTGAATTATGCACATAGCAATGGAGCTTTACATGAAGTAATCCGTAGACCTCCAACCACTGATACATGTGAAAAAGCCAGTTCACTTCTACTGATTGATACACAGTATGCTGCCCACACTGCCCTTGTGGTACTTAACTCCAGCAATTGCAGAAGCCTTTCACCACAATGAAGGTAGCGCTTTGGGTGCCCCTCCCAGTCCATGAGACAGATCTATGTCATGGTGCACATGCATGATCTGTGTTCGCCCATGACAACCAAAATCAACACCAAGGATCCAGATACCATTTCAGCTGGGGCACTCAGGGAAGTGGTGCACGTCCTTCCCCATGTGAGGGACTTTTCTGTCCCAACAGCCACTGAAGGTGGTCAAACCGACTAGTTGACTTATACTGTTTTTCTTCTTGTGCATGAGTAGATATTTTATGGCATTATACTAGACTTGTTTCATTGCTTTCTTCAGCAGATTGTATTGATAATTTCTCTCATGTAATTCATCCAATAAAGTTTGGTCAAAATAGTCTTCTTTTTTAAGAAATTGCTGCTATTCTGTAAAAATTGACTGAATTCTTTGTCCCTTAACTCTTGTTGGTGGAAACTAGAACAATGTAAGAATGAATTCCTGTTTGTCTCCTTAGTGTATTGGGTAGTATATGTATGGTCTTGTTCATGTTTGATGACCAGGTCCAGGAAATTAATTTCCTTCCTGCTGTGTTTCATTGAAAACTTTATAACTCATGATCTGATGTTTAACCAATTAAAGAAACCCATTAGGCCGCTTTTCCTCCTCTCCAATGCATAATGATACCATCGATATAGCCTTTCCATTGTGCACCTGGTCCTTGAATGGGTTCTAATTACATATCCATTTGTCTTTGTATTTTGCCATCAACATTGCAAAAGGGCATCCCACTGCGCTTCCCTTTAGTTGTATATAAAAGTATCCGTTAAAGTTAAAGAAACTCCTTTTGAAGCAGATATATGGCAGGGTAAATATTAATGGTGTGGGGACCGGATGTAGTCTGGGTCTTTCGTCTAAGAACTATTCTGTAAATTTCAATACCACTTTCTGATGGATACTAGTATACAGGCTCACAATGAGGAGAGTTGTTATCCATAGTATCACTCACGAAGCTTGGTGTGGCTTTAATCATTGGTTTAAGGAACACGTTCATTCCCCTCAGATGCAGCAGACATAGATTGACAAGGGAGCTTGTTGGCAATAAGTCACAGACTGCTGAAGCAATACATAAAGGATTTTGGCTATTAGTAGAAGGCTGTGCCTTGAGAAGATGTGAGCAAGGCCTATTGAGTTCAGAGGTTCTATAACAAGGATGGGAGGATTATTTAAGTATATCTTCCAGCACTTCCTCGTATTTCTTAGAGGGGCACACATTCTCCTATAAACTAGAAATGCGAGCTACTGTATAGAAGGGACACTTCAAGAATTCATAGCAAAGCACATTTATTTTGCTGTGAAGAGAAAGGACAGTTAGGTATAGGACCTGAAGACGGTGGTTGCCATTTATTGATCCTACCCACCAAACCATCCGTTGGCCATTATCTGAGCTTCTTGGCTGAGACATAACAAAAGAAAACTACAAATAGTGGTCTCATTATTGAGTTATTAAGAATTAGCATTTGCAATGCAATAGGTCTCACATTTGTTAAAGTTAGAGCACTTGGCATTGAAAATAACAATGTTTTTTACTTTCATTTTTTTATTTGCAATGGAGTTAATATAGTTGTATAGCACTATTGCCAATGGTATAAATAAGCAAAAGTAAAAAACGTTGTAATTTTTAACGCCAACGGCTCTAACTTTAACAAATGTGAGACCTATTGCATTGGAAATCCAATCAGTCTCTCACATTTTTGGGAGTTGGAGATATTGGCATTATAAATGGCAATGTTTTTACCTACCCATGTTGCAGAGCGCAGTACCATATGTGGCCAAAATGGGACCTCTTTTGGCCGCATATGGTACTGCACCCTGCAGAAGATATGGTAAAACCACCCTACCCATGATGCCTTGCGTGCAAGACAGTTCGACAAGTACATTCACATAGCTATGCCCATATTATTAATTCCGGATTAGGTTGTACTCTTTGTGGAGCTGATGAAGGGAAATTTATAGATGGTCTCACATAAATGTTAGGTGTGCTAGTGAGTAAAGTAACCACTGACAGCCTTGCTTAGGTCCAAGTGTGTGTCCTGCCTGAAGCTCTTTAAGAAAATAGTTCTTTGAGGCTGTAGTTAAAACCTAGGGAGTAACGACACATGTTACAGAGGGTGTCCTCATCGGAGGTTACAAGAAGAGACAAGGCGGTACTAAGGAGGGACTACTAAGCCTAATGACCAATGAAAAGTTACCATTTACAAAGGACAGGGATAGGAGCAAATTAAAAAGCTGGGCGGAAATTGGGCAGAGCTTTATGCCCATATCCTGAATACCTTCTGAACCTATATAGGGTTCGGCACTTAATCAGTAAGGTTAGGCCACACATACTTAGTAATCAACAAACATGTTCCAGTACTGATGACCATTCAATCTACCATTCACCTTCAATGATCACACGCTCCAATTCTTATGATCATTTGAATTTATTCACACTGAATTTAAAAAAAAATGTTTTAATTGTTTTGTGAGAAAAGTTCAATAATCAGTAATTCATACAAATTTCATCACAATCAACTTTACAATACACAGAGACAAACAACTTACAAACACTGAATAGATCACATTGACAATAAACACAACAAATATGACATCATAGTACTAAACAGTAGTTTTTTGTCTTTTGTTCTGTACAAATAAAGATTATTCAATCTAAATAATGGCCCTTGTTAACAACAATCCAGGGATTATTTAACATATTTCTTACAAGGGCAATAACCAAACAGAGACCCTACTGAGCTCAATAAAAAATGATTATACATTTATGACAATTACATGTGAGCAATAGTGGAATCACTTGTAGAGGACACTTGTTTGGCTGAAAGAAAATGCTGCTGATGCATTTCGAACCCTTCCAAATGTCTTTAAGGGTTCTCCTCAGGACCCAGAACACAAAAGAACTCTTTTTCTTTTCCACGGATGGTCGCTCCACATTCTATGTAACCTCTGCTTTGCCATAATATCCAACCAAGAAGACTGTAGATGGATTAGTTTCATTTTTCTTGAAGATTACAACTTATCTCTCTGTAAAAATGGTTTCTTCTTTTGGCAGCACGGCGTCTGACTTCCGTCTTGATCTAACTTTCAAGGTCAGTACTGGCAAGTGTTTGTTGATTACCACATATCCTGAATACAGCATGTCTTGAAGAGACAGGGCAGGCGCTGCCTTTGGCCGCTGTGCTTCTGAGGAGGAACCCTTAGTCTCTCGTATACACCTGCATTGTAAGCATCGCTGCCAAGTGGCCTTAAGTCAAGTATGGGCTTTTCATCAACAGTGCTTTGTATAATGGCATTTTAAGCTGATACTTAAAATGATTACAGCAAAACTACAAATCCCAGAATGCAGTGTGCTGTTGGCCAAAAAGCTGGTACGGTCTCAATGTGTCATACATAACATGTGGTACCTTAGCAGCTATGAAGCTGTCACGTCTATCGTGAGTAATTCACTCATTCCTATTATTAACTATGAATTGTGGTATTGTCATTTTGAGGTTCATGTTAAAAAAGTACGACTCCAGGTACCAGTCACACTCACATGGCTTATCAAGAGATGCCACTTTGTGCAGATAGGTGCAACTTGAGCAGCAGTCGGAAAAACCTCCCCAGTGCCCACTACCAACATGATTGAACTCTGTTCAGCCAGCACTATGCAAGATGACCTAATCTCATGGTTGGCACCTTCAGCCGGGCCTGGTATTTTAACTAACAGAAAGTTGCATTCTGGAACTTGCACTATTTTTCTATTCACAAATAATCTCAGTAGAAGCAGTACTTTTTCCACCATGCCTCAGAACCTGGACTCTCTGCTGACCTTATGATAAAATCTGCTGCTTTTTTAATGTTATAGAGCTCACCTTAGACCCAGGTGTTCACCTTCAGCCATGGTGTACGTCAGAAGTCTTCAAACTGTGGGACGCGCCCCCCTGGGGGGCATTGGCTATGTTCCTAGGGGAGTGCAAATGCATTTGTAAATACATGTAAATGAAGACGGCCTGGAAGTGCGACATTCTTTATTTATCATGTTTACAGGCTGTCTTTATTTACATTCAGCAGGTAAAGGGCATACTATGGCAACTGTTATTCTTGGTGCCGTGGCGGTGGGGTCAAAGATGTGGCTAAGTGGCTAAAAAGAAAAGAATGAGGGGCATATCAACAAGGGCTTTATCTCTGCTTTTTTGGCTTTAAAAGCCAAAAAAGGAGAGATAAAACTAGCGCCCTATCAACAACAGGGTGCTAACATGCAAATTTGCATGTTAGCACCCTTTTACTCTACGCTTCCCCTTGCATCTCTAATGAGATGCAAAGGGGGCGTTCCAGAGTAAAATAATAGGAGAAATGTCGCTAAGCGACATTTCTCCTATTATCAAGAATGTCGCTAACCCTGTTAGAGACAAAAAAAGCAGCGCTAACCGCGGTTAACGCTGCTTTTTTACGTCTGGTATTTTTCAGACTTAGCCATGATATCCTATGGAAGAAGGATATCATGGCTAAGTTTGCCTGTCCCTATCAACAAGGTAACGTGAGATTATCGCTGGGTTTCCAGCGATAATCTCACGTTACCCTGTTAGCGTGAGGATTTTTATCGCTATTGAGATAAGCGTTGCTAATAGCATGCTATCTCAGCGATAAAAATTCAAGCTAGCCGGCGATAATTATCCTAGCGCTAAGTGCGCTTAGAGATAATTATCGCCGGTTGTTGTTGATATGCCCCCAAGTTCTTTAAGTATTTTGTTGATTTTTCACATTAAGCCAGCTGCATATGAAATAATGCGTATACCATAACCGAAAAATAAATGCAAATTAAACTAATCTTTGAGAACACTTTCTTTTATGCTATCCAACCTCAATTTATTAATGTGATTACTGCAGTTATCTGTGAAATCAGAGAGTAACACAATTGAACCCTGCTTGGCACAGTGTAAAATTCAGACTTGTGTGTTTTTAATGCTATGAAGTCCCAGCCTGTAACACAAAGCACCGTGAATATGCAAGTCATTATTTAAAAATTGTATTGCACACTGTATAAGCAAGGCTGTTGGAATTATGCGGTGTGTAGGATGAAAATATGTGGCAGGGTTGACTAAATTATGAGACAAAAAAGGCCAACATATTCAACTTGAAGCAGTACTTTTTATGATGGTGTTACTTCATTATTGTAAACAATTTTACACATGCTAATACTGTGTGGGCAAACGTTTCACCCAATTAGTGACAGATTAACACCCAAATTCAGTAATAAGCAACAGAAAGCTGACTGTCAACCTTTGCGATTGGCCTTCCACTGCGAGGCAATATGTGTTGTTGCCTTTTTAGTAACTTGATCCATTTGAGCCAGAAACACATTTTCATTTGTTAAAATCTGTAGATTATGCAGCAGATGGTGGATTATGTGGCATGTGGATTTTTAATGGCCATCACTACCAATAGTGCATCAGGTGCAGTGGCACTAGGACAGTGCACCCCAATTTTGTCTGTGTTGCTAGCAAAATGGTGGATGGGAACCCTTTTTTCCTTGGTAGCATTAGGGCCCTGGTTACCCTTGCTGCGCAGGGAACAGGTCCAAAGCAAGAGGCGGCAAGAGGCAGGATTTACCCTTTTTTTTACACAAAAGGGCAGACAACCTGCTTTGGACCTCATGTCTAGGAGTGATGATCCAGTGGAGAGAGTGGGCAGAGTAGTAGGTATCATTTGTGCTGCAGTTGCAGTGGCACAGGGGCCCAGGGGTGTGCGGCGTCAAACCCCAATAGATTGTTTTACTGCCTTTTCTTGATTATGTTGGGGCCCAGTGCACCATTGTTGTGCCAGTGTTCCTTTGGGCCTCGGACCAGTGGTCCAAGAGAAGGGAAAATGTAATCAGGGAGACACATTAGCTTATGCCTCAGAAAGATGATCGAGTGGGAAAAGGGACAAGATGGTGGCTCATTTTTTAATAAGGGGCAAAGAAGACCACTTCGCAAGAAAGCCGATCGTATTACTTGCGCTGACATTAGGACACTTAGAGTATCGGCGCACTCTTATCATCTGGCACATATAAGAAAGTTATATTAAGTTCGCCTCCAATATGTCCGCCATTTCGGTGTTCTTATAGTCACATCCCACTCCAAGATGGCTGACAAAGGATTCAACTCCACCCCTGCACATAGGCGGGTTTCATAATGTATTTAAATACTTCCGCCTTAGAGTCGGCGTTCACCGACCTCGCGCGGAGACTTGGATGCTTAATTCATCGGGTTACTGAATTCCCTATCGTTATACTTGGAACAGTGAGTAGTTATTTACACGTATTGCTTCGTTTTAATTAACTTACGAAGTGAAGGCTTGGATTTAACTCTTAGCCTGGTTTCTCTTTAGGGAAGTGTTATTGGCACGTTAAGTACAGTTCAAGGCCACGCTGGATTCTTAAACAGCCCTGTGAGTAATTATTTAATTTTTGTACAATAAGAATACAACCGTTTATGCATCCTCAATTATTGATTAGGTTTCACCACACTTGTCTTTAAACAGATTGGGCACACAGCGCTTATAAATTGGGAAGCCTTGGTTACACAGAGAACGCGGAGATATTAATTACTCCAAGTAAGTGTTATATATACATAGTGTAAATAGTGAAAAGATCGCTCCTATATGACTAAATATCCTGATTGTTGATAGTACCATGAGGGAAGTTGTTCTAATTTAGTTCGTGCCGTCTAAATGACACACCTCCCGGTCCTGAAAAATTTATATTTTATAGGGATTACTGGTGTAGTTCCTTATACACTATTTTTATTTTTCACCTTTAGATTCGTCAGATAATTATCTATCATCCCTCAAATTTCAATTGGAAATATTTAGGTAAGCCAACGATTCAATGGAGTCCTATAAGTCACTTAAAATAACTAGTGTTTTTTTTTTTTGGGCACTTATACCTTGTTCATTTGTAGTCCCCAGATTATGTCCTGATGATACCCCGTACCCCGAGAGGGTTGAAACGTCGTCGACCTCAACAAGGGGAGAGCAAAAAAGACTCGTTACACGCTAACTTGCTCCTCATTGTGTTTTTAAAAGAAAGACCTTTTTATATCTATCTCACTTTATAGGCTATTTCTATTCACACTGGGTTCTAGCTTCACTTTCTTCACTTATTGCTTTGTGCCTAAAAACTGAAACATATATATATTTTTTCATATTTCTGTGAATTATACGATTAATTGTTATTAGTCTGAATAAATAAATACTCCAAAGTAACAAGATACTTTTGTTTGGCTTATAGATTGAATCAGTCAGGAGTTTAACTTTTGCTCCAAAATTTAGAACATTTGTTTGTGAATAAGTTCCTTGTGGACGTTGTTCTTACTTCATAGTAATACCCAGTTCACAGGGACATATGGGTTGCTCTTGTTTGTTGTGAATATTGATCGTATTACTGAAGCAGGTGCAATGGCGTGAGAGGCCGACTGCATAACAATTATGACTGCCTTCATTTATAAAAGAGGATCGGAGCCTCACTTTTCTTCCTAGCATTAGAGGTGAGGGCAGCTTTGCTGTACAGTGGTGGGCAACATGCCGGAGCTCATTTTATTCTGGAGGGACTGAGAATCTGATCCATGATTGGCGTGATGGCCATGCATGGTGGGGAAGGGGTGAAAGAGGCAGAGACACAGTCTGCTACTCAGGGCTGCAGCTATCATTAGTGCAACAAGTGCAGTTGCATTGGGTCTCAGGGGTGTGAGGGGCTCATAATACCCCAAGTTTCAGGAGTTGTTTGCTCTATTTGCTCTTTTATAAGGGTCACATTTAGTGTGGATTATCTGGTATTGAAAAAGTACTCCTGAAATGGTAATCCTGCCCCCTGCACTCGGCCCGAATCTTTCCACCCCCTCCCCCCCTCCCCCCAAGTACTGCCATAAAGTTTTCGAGGCGGGCCCGACTTGTAAACATTTATTTCGGGGGCTCACAGCAGAAAAGTGTGAAGACCTCTGGTGTAAGTTAAGATTCTTTGGTCATTCTTGAAATGGAAAAAACAAAATTGCAAGTGTAAAAACTCAAATACTGCTGGCTAGAAAGCAAGTTTAGGTTTAGATAAAGCTCATGAGACAGGGTCATTTGGCAGCTTATAGAATGAAAGATACACGCAGTGAGACCTGGGCTGCAACCAAGGGGCTATAGGAAATGTACGCAATAGGGTTTCCTGACCAGGTCCTGACCAGGTAACTCCATGCCCCCCGGTGCACCACTTCTCCTGACCTAAACGTTCTTTTGACAAACCACAGTTCTTCTTACCTAACCTTGTGGATCTCTGTTGTCGAATCGTCAAAGACCTAGGTAGTACAATTCCAATACAAAGGGAGGACTTTGAGTCAGTCCTTACCATTGGTTGGCATCCTTGTCAATCTCAATTGCTTGATTCTTTTTCAATGGCTTTCATTCCTCTTCTTGTGTTAGTCCCTCTCCTGGAGCATGGGTTCTTTACCACCTCTTTGTTTGGATTACTTGTATACACTGCTCACATTCATGTAATTACTTTTTAGTTTTGCTTATATAGCTTTTAGTATTTTAGTCCGTTTTTAACTCATTGCTGCATGACAGATGTTTGCATCTTAGGAAATGTACATTTTTTAGAATGGGGCTCCATCATGCCATATGCGCATGCAGGAGTGGTGACATGTATGTGTTATCACGGTGTACCGCCATAATGTCATGACGCATCCATGCACATGCATTATAATGCATGCATACCTATGCATCATTGTGCTTTCTTTCCTTTTGCCGAGGCTGCTGAGCATCGATAAAATACTTTGGCAAAGCCAATAAGTCAGCATTTGCAAAATATAAAGACGAGATGTATTGGTTTTGCCAGTGTTCATTTGCCACTGCAAGTGCTTCCATTGAAGTGAACTAAGAAGACAACACCACGAACACACAGGCTTATTAAATAAAATTCCAGGCCTTGGGAAATGTAAATCACCTGCAGCTGGTCCTGGCTTTGTATCCAACAGCAGTTCAGACACACAGACAAAAAGATCCAGTATCCCCTCCCACTGGATCCCCAAACCTTATGATAATATTATGTGACTCATTTGGAGCCGAACATATTATGTAAATGTTGCCAGTCCATAACACGCCTTGGACTTCGGGAATGTTTTTAGACACGTTTCCCACGTGTTTACACTGGGGAAGAGTTCAAAAAGAGGTAAAAAGAGAAAAAACAGTGTATATTTGACCATCGGCCAAAGGCAGCCAGACGTCCCTGAAATATGTTAGACAGGTACAGTCAGACATCCCTCAAGGATGTTCAACAGATGCAGCCTGGCATCCCTCAAATATGTTTAAGAGCTGCAGCCAGACATCCTTCTTAGATGTTCAATAGGTGCAGCCAGACATCCCTCAAAGATGTACAACAGGTGAAGCCAGGCATCCCTTGAAGATGTTAAAGTGATGCAGCCAGACATCCCCCAAAGATGTTAAATGGGTGCGGTCAGACATCTCTCAAAGTTGTTCAACAGCTGCAGCTAGACATTCAGCTAATATTTTAAAAAGGTACAGTCAGTCATCCCTCAAAGAAGTTAAACGGGTGCGGTCAGACATCCCTCAAAAGTGTTCAACAGATGCAGCCTGGCCTCTCTCAAAGATGTTTAAGAGCTGCAGGCAGACATCCCTCTTAGATGTTCCATAGGTGCAGCCAGACACCTCTGGAAGATGTTAAAGCGATGCAGACCGATTCCGGGTTTTGAAGACATCAACACAAGATAGATGTACATACAATTAACCTGAATAAGACTCATTTATTTAGAGAGTGTACATGTGACACTGACACTGAACCAGCCCCCCATGGCCTCGATAACAGGGAGTGTAAAACACAGGGGCAAAAAAACACTTAATGAGGGATTTCACCTCTGTTTCCAGAAGAGAAGGAAACGCGAACCTAGAAGAAGTGGTTCAGAAAATCCAGCAGAAAATAACTCCCCCGGCCTCACACATCCCCAGGCTCGCGGTTATGCAGTCATGCAAAATTCAGTGTCAGAAAATCTTTACCCACTCAAAACATTTCAATATTCAGAGGTGCTTTAGAGCTTGAAGGAAAAGAAGAGCTGTCCCTTAGATTGGGAGGCAGGGGCTTCCAACTTTGTTTAATAGGTGAATATTTTTTATTTATTGGCTTCTGTGCGAAGAGAGATGGGATATTACAGCTGATAATAATGGCTGTTATTTTAAGGGCACGTATATTAATGGTGTCACAAAGTCTCTCAAATCCCAATCGGGTTTCATAACAAAGGGACGTTCAGGAGCCCTCACTGTTGGCAGTTGGGGCATGGGTCGAAGGAACTGGCGTTCTGTTTGTTTTCTTTACACTGAGGGACCCCTTTAAAAGCGCATTACAATTTGTTAGTGTTTTGTGCCAAAACAACTGTCCGGATTATTGACGGACTGGACCAAAGAAGCCACCCTTTCCCACTATGTATCCATCCGATCGGGCTGTGGCCTCCAAGAAATGTACGCCACGATCTATGCCCATCCAGTCCTTGGCCTCTCTGCTGATATATCAAAACAGATTGCCAATCATCAAGGAACTGAAACAATGATGAATTGTGATGATGATATGTCATAGAAAAATGTGTGTGGGGGGACACTTGTTGTGCAGTGCACACTGTCTGCTGTGCTCGCGGGACTCCTTCGTATGAGGTTGCTGTTTAGAACCTTTTCGCAACCTGTGAATTGACTGGGGGCCTGGAAGTCACAAAGCACAAGGGCTGCCTAAGCGAAGGGGGCTTCCAGGTAAAGCTCAGACTCCGGAGGAAGGGGCGTTACCCATGTTACATATTGTGGCGGGTGACCTCTGGGGGGCGGGACCACCTGGAGTGTACTGCACCTAGACACCTCCAGGGAGGGTTCACCAAGAGGAGGCTGGTCCGTATTTCAGTGCAAAGCCCTGTACCCAACACATAGCACCTTGAGACGGTGCTCGCTTAGTAGACGGAACCAGTGGAGCACCTTGAGGGCCTTCGCTTATCACATTGAACCAAGTAGGCAGCTGTTCCATATCACATGTCCCTTGTAGTGATGGGTGCATGTAAAGAAAGTACTGAACTAAAACCTGACCAATCAGAGAATCTGGATTCTAGGGACGACCCAAACTTCCCCCATGCAGACCCGACATAACAAATACCATCCAACGCTGGTGTTGTTCTGACAGAGCGGATCGGGTGCCCCTGGGCACCCTCAAGGCTAGGACCCCCCTCTAGTTGGTCAGTGAGGGATCCCCATTCCCACAGTAGCACCCAGGCAATCCCAGGCTGTGTTGGCACAGGTGGCGGTAGGTCTGGGAAGGGTGGGGGGTCTGCGTGCCCTGTAAACAAGGGAGCAGCAGCTGTGTTTGCCAGGAGGTGTCAAGACCTCTTGCACCCTCTGTGAGGCCACAGCCTGGGTGCAAAAGAGAGGATCTCAGAATTCACCCCCACCAGGCACACCGTGCAGAGGCCCTGTGAACCACTCGTAAAGAAATCAATAATACAGTGTCCTTTGCGTTGCATATGTGCAGGTCATCATCGAGCGATTTCTCACGCGTTGAGCACGCGCCTAGCCATCTAGCGCTTAGAAGCAACTGCAAGGAGATGTTTGACACTATCCAGCAAGCATTTGCAATGCAATAGGACTCGCATTTACACAAGACCTATTGCATTGCAAACAGGAGTGCGGGCGGGCGGGGGCAGGGTGGCGAGAAGGCACGGACAGGGGGACTGTGGGCGATGGGGAAGAAGGCACGGAAAAAAATAGTGCACTAAATAACACATCCGTACTGGGTAACACTCGAAGTAAAGGGGCCAATAGCCATGGGAGGGTACAAATGACGACATGGCATAATAAGGTGGGACTAACAAGCCTCACAATCATTCAGAAGACAGAATTTACGAAGGACAAACACACAAGCCAATGAAAAATATGGGCGGCGAGTGAGGGCAGCTTGTCTCCCATACTCTACTACTGCATGCCTCGCAGAGCGAGCAGCGCATGCACGCTGCTGCTAAAGCTCAACCTAAAAATACCGGGGGAGGATGGATGTTTGTTTTGGTTTGAGTGTGTATGATTTTGGGTGTTTGGTATGAATGTGAGAAAGTAGTGGGGTTTTTAATGATTGAATATGGTGGGCCCGATTCACAGAACAAACTTAAGACTAAATCCTAAACTTAGTACCATTCTGGTATTCACAGAATGCACCTAGTACTTCTGGTATTCACAGAATGAACTTACTACTTTTGCTATTCACAGAATGAACTTAGTACTTTTGCTATTCACAGAATGGATTTACGACTCCTAAACTTACGTCCGCACTCGGGCCGGAAATTCCGGCCCGGAGGCGGAGCTTCCGGCCCGGAGGCGGAGCTTCCGGGCCGGAGGCGGAGTTTCCGGGCCGGAGGCGGAGCTTCCGGCCCGGAGGTGGAGATTTTGGCCATAGCTAAATCGGCCGGAATCCCCACCTCCGGGCCGGAAACTCCGCCTCCGGGCCGGAAGCTCCGCCTCCGGGCCGGAATTTCCGGCCCGAGTGCGGACGTAAGTTTAGGAGTCGTAAATCCATTCTGTGAATAGCAAAAGTACTAAGTTCATTCTGTGAATAGCAAAAGTAGTAAGTTCATTCTGTGAATACCAGAAGTACTAGGTGCATTCTGTGAATACCAGAATGGTACTAAGTTTAGGATTTAGTCTTAAGTTTGTTCTGTGAATCGGGCCCGGTGTTTTTAGCAATATGATGAAATAAGAGATGTATCGTGATGTAGAGAAATTGGCATTATCATGCTGCATAATGAAACATATGAAAGAGTTAAAAAGTAAAAAATATTTTTTTATTGAAATCAAAATAATTTTGTGATGATTTTGTTGAGTTAGTGTCTATTGAGGATTAACTTTCTGTAAAAAAGCTAATCAGGAATTCTCAGAGATACTTCAAGGTAAAATGATAATGTATTGTGATGTAGGGCCCTAATCTCTTTTTTAAGGAGGTTGGGTTTCTCATATTTGCTTTTCATCTCCAGTTTATCTAATTTTCTCAAGATTGCTTTCTCAAAAGTGAGAGTTTTTATCATAGTGATTTGAGAGGGAGGGCGGAATGTAGATGATCTTTTTAAACCTAATAAATCTTGTGTAGGAGAACTTACAATACTTGAGAAATACGTTTACAATCTAAGGGGCATTTTCTCAAGGACCTATTGCCGCTTTAGTGGCACTTTATCACCGCCAAATTGGCGATAATTCATTGCACCATTCACAAGCTGGTACTAACAGCTGATATCACCAGTTTTCCGGAGATAGCAGCCCCAAAAAACATCGCCACAGATGACACTGGCAACTAACGATAATGAAATGCAGAGTAGGCGTTCCCGTGCAAAAAGCCGCAACATCACCACTTCACAACATTCTCAATGACCAGCCAGATCGGCGATTAGTTCACAAAACATGCGATAAGGCACTTTAGCAGCAGGGATTTAACACCTGCTCTTACCTGGTGTTAAGTCAGACGACAACCTGGACCATGAAAGGGAGCCCAGCCCAGAGCCACACCTGCAGAACGACAGATGCCATGGAGCCATTGATCATACAGCTCGAACACCCAAGAGGGCAACAACACCCACCGCAACCACCTCCAGAACACACCCTCTGCGGGCCCCCCCTCCATGCACCCCCCTGGACAAAGAGAAATCACATCAACTGCACAAAATCCTGAACAAAACAATTCCCCTGATGTCGCACAATCACAACAATCAACAATCATGTATGGTCATAAAAAGGCGAATCAGTCATTCATCTATGTATTAAAAAAAAACAATTTATTCAAATTAAACTAAATACAACTATGTGGAAGAGTCATGGTGGGTCTTCTCTGGACAATCTGTAAGTTACAGCCTGCAAGACAAAAATTAAAGATAAGAAGGTGTGTCTTGCGCTCATCCAAGGACAGAGAGAGAGGGAAAGAGAGAGAGCATGAAAGGGAGAGAGAGAGTGTGAGAGGAAGAGAGAGAGTGAGAGAGAGAGAAAGAGAGAGAAAGATAGAGAGAAAGAGAAAGAGAAAGAGAAAGAGAAAGAGCGAGACAGCGAAAGGGTGGGAGGGAGAGAGTGTGCCGACACTGCGGAGCCAGGCCTCACTGCTCACCTGCTGCCACCGGTATGTCTCCAACCACGTGCCGGTACACACTGCAGTACAACAGGTCCGTTATCTGAAACAGATACCCGAATCATGAATGGCAGAGTCTACATCATTGCACACGCCATCAGCGCTTGCCCGCACTGGTGCACACAGTCTGCTGCACACCAGCCCCTTCCGTTGCCCAGAGGTGATGGCCGCCCCTGCGCAACCAGGCCTCACTGCTCACCTTCTGCCACCCGTGTGTCTCCAGGAGGGCCCATCACATGCCGGTGTAAGCTCCAAGCCCCGGTCCCGCGACCTTGGCAGCCTCCACATCATGCAGCCCCGCACAGCGGGCCACAAGGTCACACACCTGATTCAGTGTCTTGATTACACAATGGCAGAGATCATATCAGTGCACAGGGCATCATCCCAGGCTGCACACCCGCCCAGCTCATTAGGTGCCACTAACTCTGTGAACTGCGAGGCAATGCCACGTGGCGGTAGGCCCACGATGCCCCCGGCTCAGGCCTACACTGTGGTCCAGCAGGGCTCACACAAATCCTTACCAGTCTGGACCGTCAGGACGGTGCATCATTGCAGGCTGCACACCCGCTCAGCACTTACAATGCCGCTACCTCAGTGCACCGAAAGTCACCATCCCATGGCGGTAGGCCTGTGCCGGCCACAGTGTACCTGGTGCCACCAACTCTGTGCAACGCAATTCATGGACCCTCTATGATTGAGTCCCGTGATATACCAGGCAGACGCAGCCATGTCACCTCCGGCAGTGGGGAAGAACTGGGACAAGTAGAGATGTCATCCCCCCTTTATACGTAAGCCGAGTGGGCTGGGTCGGCGTACACCAAGCCAGCGTAGGGGTGTGAATAATTATCCCTGGCCTCTGGGTGTGGTTCATTTCTGGGATGGACAGGAAACCAACTGATGCGTGTGTCCCTGTCGCAGTGTCGGTGCCACATGGCCCGCAATCGACAATGTTGCAATTTTGCATGCACCCGGCGGGCAGCCACGCACGAAGAGATTGTACAAGGAGCGCAAGACTGCTCGGGCTCTAGGATCATGCATGCAAACTGTTGTGTGTATTTCGCCATTGGTGCACCATAAGCCTAAGGCCTAGCCTCATTTGCAGCGTGAAAGCCTCATCACATTTCCAGAATGCAAGCAGTTGTCAGACTAACATTAGGGATGAAAGCACCTTTATCCCAATACATAATGTTGGAAGGACATCTGCACCTCCGACTTTGGTCTTGCATGCTGCCGGCACCCCCTGGGAGAGGTAACATAGCAGATGATGACGACTCCCACACTACGCACAGTGCAAATGACAGCGCAACGTATCCACACCACACACACAGAAGTCCTGGCTCGAAGTACTCTTGCACGGAATGCCCTTGACCCTTATGTACACAATTACCCATACGTCCAAACTTTGCACACACATACGTCTCACTGCTCCGAGCTGTAGCATATCATCCACACAACTGCCGCAGGCCTGAGGAGTGCCGGTCATACGAGAGCCAACAACGCACTGTCCCAATATCCCG
Source organism: Triturus cristatus (assembly GCF_964204655.1). Taxonomy (NCBI): domain Eukaryota; kingdom Metazoa; phylum Chordata; class Amphibia; order Caudata; family Salamandridae; genus Triturus; species Triturus cristatus. The sequence goes on from NC_140582.1 coordinate 244,902,051, forward strand.
GGCACATGCACAACGGCTGTCACGTGGAACTGTACCATGACCGAATGCTCCCTGTTAGTGTCTGATGCATTTGTCTGCATGTTGTGGCCCTTGTCGTGCACGTACTGACACGCACATGCAAATTATGTATACTCAACTTTACTAGTGTTCAATTGTGATGAGTGTTGATTGGAATGACAAATCGTGTGCCTCAATGAGTATTGTCCGTACACAGTGAGGGACTGACTGAAGCATTTCACTGAGGGGTGAGTCCCTATTGCCAGCTCCACCTCTTTGAGCCAGATATTGTGGTTGGCATAGTTGCTGATAGACCTGTTCTCCTACGTGTCTTCATCAATGTGAGTATGGTGTTCAACTTCTTGCCATGTGTATCAATGTGATCCATCACAACAGGCTGTGTCCACCCAGTTGTGTGTGAGTTGGTATGCGAAGAAATGTTCTGTTGTGAAATGTGATGGGGACACTGCTTTAGGCCTACCAACGACTTAGACATTACACACATAGCCCTATTCCTAACATTGTGTTAGGCAAAGTTGTGAAAGTGCGCGAGTGTTGTTTCTGTGCATTGAGGCCACAGCTAGTGCACACATTCCCAGTCATCTCACTGCCTATGTGTGTCATGGTCACACATGCACATTGCTTTCATTTCCCAGGGTGTACCATTTTGTTCAATCAATGTCCTTACATTCATCCATACTTGCAAACTTGATCGATTATGGACATGACACATCTGTGTCAATTTGAATGTTTTATTCACATTCGTAAGGGTTGTCGGAGGTGGAGCAGTACATGGCCATGCAAACACCACATTCCATTGTAGACCAGGGTAGGGCCAGCCAGAGTCATTCAGGGATTGACAGGTACATCGGAAGAGGTATGTACAGTCCGCAGTGTGATTGCTGTGTCTTTGTAGAGCAAACAGAACATGGCAGTCCATGTTGAGGTCCAAGGTGAGTGTCGCGGAGTGTTTCGGGGAAAGTGGGAGGTGTTGTTACAGGGCATGATGCAGAGGGCAGAACCAAGCTGAAACAGGGCATATGGCAGAGAAGATTGCTACAGGCTCCTTCTAAATACACAGGTGGAATCACCCGCATCTTCGTCCTCTCTGTCATCTGTCTGACATGTGGGTACTGATGTTTGGTCTGCAGCACTCTGTTCCACTGACACATCAGGGGCCAGAGATGTGTGTGTGTGGAAGTACCAGCAGCATTCATCTGCGGCTGCCTTAGTGGCAGCAATGCCATGATGAGGATCTGCAGGGCATGGAAGATACCAACAACTTTTCGCTGGTGTGCATCCGTGGCAGCCATTCTTTCCGCATGCATATGCTCCATGTTCTCCCATATCTTCATCATCTGTGCCAACACTCGGCTGACATCGCTGGAGCCACTCTGAGTAGGCAGTCGTTCTCCTCTCAGAGACATGACTCCAGCGGTGTTGGGCATGGATTGTTGGACATCATGGTGCGAACTGTGGGTGTCCGTTTGTGAGTGTAAGTGGTCCCTGATGTGACTCAGACACCCACATATGTCATCCAGTTTAGCTTCCATGTTGTCTAACACCTGGCCTTGAAATGCCATGTGTTCTTGGGTGAGGTGCTGGGAGCCAGCCGTGGTGGTGGGTGCTTCCTGTTGTGTGGTCTGTGCAGGGTGTGGGGTCACCTCTATGCAGCCAGCCTGTACTGCTCCTGGGGGTGGGGTGCGGAGGCTGTCCACGAGCCGTTGGAGGATGTTGGGTTAAATGTCCAGGGGGTCCTCTTCATCATCACTGAAGAGATGTCTGGTCTACTCTGCTGGAGGTGTTGATTGTCTCTCTGCAATGTAAAGGGGAGATGCTGGTTGGCAGTGTGTTTCATGTATGTTGACGCATTGTACATGTTTACATACAGACCTCATGACAATGTACATTGTGACTGTTTGGGAGGAGCTGACTATTTCATGCTGGACAGTGGACAATTGAACTACATCAGGGATGTGAGGTTGTATGCGTACACTCTCATCTCACAGTTTCCTGCTATGCCAGATGTGATTGACCAGTTTCTGCACACAAGCGGAACCAGTTGTGTCCTCTGTTCTGCAGTGAAAGTGTTGCACTTCGTACCACATTGTTGTCAATGTTGATGTGCTGTTATCGCTATGTGTGTGTGCTGCATTGTGGGTGAGTCGCCCCTGCAGCTGTGATTTTGCTGCACTTTATCCCTTTGAGGCAGTGTGCCTTTGACTTCTGTGCTTCTACAGTGCTGAGATGTTGCAGACTTGGCTGATTTGGACTCTTGGGCATGGTTTATCCGCAGATGTGTTGTTGCCGCCAGCGGTTGTGTGTGCACGTGGATGTGTCAGGGTGTGACCCGCTCCTTTCCAGATGTGTTCCACACTCAGCCACCTCAGTGTTGTGGCGTGCAGCATGTCATGAGAATTGGACTGCAGCCATGCTATTCATCATGCAGTGTCACTTGCATTGTCAGTGTGTCTCACGGACACACAGATTTGCTGCTTTTCACATGTGTGCATGCGTTGGTTGTGATATTGGTGCTGTGGGGGGGACACCTTCATGCCCATAGTGGACGGGGGCCTACTTGCTGTTTGTGTGAGTGCTGCAGTGTGCCAAGGAGATCAGGGACATGTTCAAGAGTCATTGTGGGTGTGCAGTGTGCTCTACTTAATTGTGCATGTGTGTCATTGTGCAATCTCTCCCCGTCCCCCAGTCCCTGTTCGGTATTCACCCTGGTGCTGTTGTGTCAGGTCATGTCATGTCGAGCAGTGTCCGGACCCCAAATCCTGCCACCTTCTCCCCACTGATTACTGTGGACACCATTTCCTCCATCTCATCCAGCTCCTGGTGTTCCACTGGACTGCCAGCTCCAGTCTACATTGCTCCCTTATGGTTGTCAGTGAGTTTCTTCTTGGTTTTGCGCTTCGCATCATTCCAGCACCTCTTGAACTCTCCAATTGTCCTCTTCCTCACTCCGACTGCATTCACCTTGTCCAGGATGGCCTGCCATATTGCATTTTTATTTGCCAATGGCACATTGGAGGTGACGAACACTTGTCTTCCTTGTCTTCTTCTCCTTGCCCTTCTGTGATCCTGAGGTCCCAGGCAGGTCCTACTGGGGGCTTATGGGGTTCTGGTCATCCTCTGTACTTGCTCCGGCTTCCTCCTTGGTGCTACGCAGTTTGAATTATTTTGTTTGTGTTTTTCTGTGTTTTTATAGTGCATTTTCCCGCATGACGCGTGGGTATTGCACACTGGTTATCGCTGATTTTTGTAACGCGATTGGCCACATCGCAACTTTTTTCACTTTTGTGTTTCGTGTTTTTTCGGCGTCGCGTTCGTTTTAACGTGGTCATTTGGAGCGTTATTGTGAGACTATCGCCTGGTGCCGCCGTGTTGAGAATACATCGTTAACACGGCGTTATTTTCCTTCGATAGACTGCGATGTGCAGAGTTGCGTTAAGCAAATTTTGCGATAGTTATCACACATTCTTGAGAATATCCCCCTAAGTTTTTTAAAGAAAATCCTTGTCTTATCGGGTTGATTGCAACACACCTTTTTCAGATATGGATACACAGCTTCAAGGGAAATGTTTGCAATGTAATTTTTTTTGTTTCTTCTTTTCAGTATTTGTTTTGTATTTTAATATGTCTTTGTTGATTTTAGCCAGTAGAGATTAAGCATTCCATATTGCAGAAATTCTTTTGCTAGCTTTCTTCTATTCTTTGATGGTGTTTAATTCTTGTTTTGTTAACTCTTTCAGCAGTTTTCTTTGATAAAACATCCAAAACATAATCATTTGGTTGTAGTTATACTGAAATCGCTCATATATTCTAGGTATTCAACAACTATGACCAGGTTATTTTTTTGACGTGTAGTCCTTGAGGGATTGCATTAGCTAGTAGATGTTCTAATAATACTTCCCCATGTGAGTTGGTTCAAACTTGTTTCTTTTTAGTCTCATTAATTCTGTCTGTTGTACACTCGAGGTGTCACCTCCTGTACTTGAAGTTGATGGACATTTAGGCAGCTCCTCAATTTCTTCTTCGGTATAGCTCGGGGTTCCTGATTCTGTCATGCTAGTCTCCACAGGGCTGGGCGCAGGCTTGGCCGTTCAGTTGATACCTTCAAAAAGTTTATTAAAAAATCTTACTCAAAAAGAAATTCCCTAAGAAAACAGCATTAAATGGAAGTTATATTTTCTTGTTAATATATTCCCATAACGTATGTTTAAAAAACACTCTGGGGCATATTATCAAGCACGGCGTAAAAGTATCGCCGCTTTAGCAGCAGAAAACTGCCGCTAAAGCGGCGATAAGGGGCTTGATAATATGCCACAGAGAATTCCAATAGAAGCCCAAGTTGACACCAGAACATGGGCTTCTATGGGAATTCCATAGAGCATATTATCAAGCCCATTATCGCCGCTTTAGCAGCAGTTTTCTGCTGCTAAAGCGGCGATAATTTTAACGTCGTTTCTTGATAATATGCCCCTCTGACATTAAATGAAATACCTTTACTCTACTACCAACTGCCAATCTTATGAACTCTCAAAATTTATACCAATAAATGACAGACATTTACAGTGTACATCATAATATAAAAACACTTCTCAAAACAAAGAAATTATACTGTGTCCCACAATGTCAATAGGTGATTGTCACCAGTGACGCCATCGATGTAATTTGTGATGTTATCTGTCACATCATATGAGGTTGAGAGCAGTGCATTTGGTGGGAGAGTCATCATTTTCTTGGACTGGTCGCATGTTATGGTTGCAAAGATGTTAGGTAAAACACTTGACTATAAAGTTTAGTTGTCTGTGGTAAAAAGAAGGGAAAAATACCTAATGATGTTATTTAAAATGTAGAATTTTATTTAATAAATCCTTACTTTGTTAAGAACACATCCTGTGCCTAGCAGTCACGGATCATTGACGCTGACCCCTGCTAGGTGCAGCTATCAAAGGGCACTGATTGTAATTAGAGGATTCAGGTTTTGTTTACCTTTCCTCAATAGAATATTGATCCGATAATGGACAACAGCAAAGCTCGGCGGAGCAATTTGGGGATGTCATTATGATAATCATCCTTATATTTCGCAAGGACCTGTGAAATATTTTGCATCTCTTGCATGTGTGTTTATATATTTTGCATCACTTTCTCAGAGTCATGGTAAATCAGATTCATAAGCCAGAATTTGCTCTCAGGGGCGGCTTTAGGCATGTGCAAGCTGTGCACCTGCACAGGGCCACCAAACCCCAGGGGTCACCATGAGGAATCGTATACAATACATATTCGTGGCGGCCCCTGGCAGGGATTTGGCGCATGAACGACTGAGGCGTGCTAAATCCAATGTGATGCATGCTGAATGGTTGTTCTTATACTCTTTTCCTTTCTAACCCAGTCTCGTCTTTGTGTGGGGCCGGCCTTGTTTCGGGCTCTTTTGGTAGGTCTTGTGCTTGTTTAGAACTTTTTTTCCAGGAGAATCGAGCTTGTTTTAATAGTCCAGATCTGGTACCTCCGGAGGCTCGCATGCGCGCTCATGCGCAGTGCCCGCGAGTCCTGCAGCGAAGGGGTTACAGAAGCACCACGCATCACTGGCGGCAGGAGGGGTGGCAGCACCCGTGCCCGGCGTGCAGCGAGCAGCACCGAGACCGGCCGAGGCCATGCACCGGCGCGCCTAGAGACCCTGGGCAAGAAAGGCCGCCTTGCAGAGGATAGCATGCCAGTGTGCAACCTTTGGTGCCAGCTGCGAGGTGAGCAGCCCGAGGGTCAGGGCATGGGGAGAGGGAGTGAGGAGGTCAGCGTGTGCCACTGCAGAGTGAACCCGAGGGAAGGTGAGCCATTGGACGAGGGTGTGGGGAGCCCTGGGGAGGAGGGCAGATCAGGCGTAGGAATGTATTCCAGCCCGTGGGGGCCCGTGGGGAAGGTTGGGTGAGGATGTTATTGTAGATGGTGTGTGCTTTGGGTCTGGGTGGAGGTAAGCCATGTGAGGTGGCAAGCTGGAGGTATTCTGGTGGTCATGGGAAGGGAGGGCATAATGAATCGTGAGAGAGAGCCTCTCTCTCACGATTCATCTCTGAGAGGGCGCTGGTCGGAGAGGTGGTCACCATGCGCCAGGGGTAGGGAGTGGTACAGATCGGAGCTGTATGTTGAGGGAAGAGTGAGTCAGGAGTGCAGGGGCGGTGTTTACTTGTGGCTGAGGGGAGGCATGGTGACTTTTGGAGGTGTAACTTGGGAGGCACGGTCATATTGGGGGGAAGAGGAGAGCAGGGTACGAGGTGTTAGACGTAATGTTAAGGATTCATTAAAATGATTACAATTACTTATCAACAATCATGAAAACAGAGTATGAAGCTGATACTTGTGATCTAATGAGTGGATCTGCCTGTACAAATCTTTTAAAACATCAAGTGTTCGAATGTACTTGGCATTTGGTTATGTCTGTTTATATGGTGTTGAGGCAGACATGAAATGCAAGCACCTATGGATGGACGCCTGGGATTGGATGGCAGTGCCTACCCATGTTAACTCAATCTAATGCCCTTTTGCAGAGACCTTGGTAGGAGACTGGCTTCTTGATCATTTCTTTAATTACATTCCAGTGCTTGTCATGTGACTAGCAGAGAAAACTAGTTTAACTAGTCCTCAGTTTGCAATTGGTGAAGCAGCCTTCTCTGTTCATACTAGGGGCATAGTTACCATTGGTTCAGCAAGCACAGTGGTACTAAGACCCAAAACCCTCAGGGGCCCATTGAACCCTGATAATTGCTATATTTTACTTCCTGAGCAGCAGCCAAAGGGGCCATTTTCCTTGCTTATGCCACGGCCCATGGGGTCGTTGGTACGCTGTGCTAGTGATTCATACGTCTGCTTGAAAGTTTTCTCCTGACTGGATGTTCCTTGCACATTAATTTTGCTTCAGTGAACCTCTAGTGCCTTTTCATAGCCTTAGGACTCACTGTAATTAATCCTTGTTTAATAGGTGCTCTGAAAGCGAGCAGAACTGGTTGCTGGAATATGGCAGTATACAAGAAACCTTAATTAAATATATTGTATTTTGTCTTTTGACGATGTGGTAAAGTGGACGAGTCTTTGGTTACCTGTAGGCTGTCTTCAGGATCAGTTAGTGACGTACTGAGACAGGTCTCTGTGTGCCATGATTTCAAGGTAGCTTACTCTCTTCCTGCTAAGGTCACTTCCCAAATAGATCATGAACTATTCTACAGGCTCTACTGTTCTCAGTGGACTGAGAAAACAGACTTTGCATGCCAAGTCACATGATCTACCCTATAGTTTTATAACACTCTTCAAATAAACCTTCCATATGTGGCTAGTCCTCATAATGTGTCTGTTGGACTTGGCCCTTCTGGCAGGTTCACCCCTGAACTTTTTTTGCTTTTTATTGGTGACTTGGTGTGGTGATTTTTCGTTTCTGCGCACTTTCCCTGTGTCCCAGGGTAAAGTGGGTGCGCACTCTGAGTGCATGTGGTGAGATAGCCCTGCCCTCCCATAGGAATGCATGGGGAATGTATGTGTCCCTAGTAGTTCCTGATGCGTGGGGTGAGCAGGCCCGAGTTTGGTATGTGCGGACTCGTGTGATTGAATGCTGCACGATGATGTCTGCGGCATGCATGTACCTAGTGTCGAAGTGCCACTTCTATAAGTGGGCACTTCGGTGTGCAGTGTGAAATGTATGCCTTGTCGCGTGATTGGCTGATTGAGGTCATGTGACGGGCTAGGGATTCCCCAGAGTCAGGATGAGTCACCCAGTGGTGAATGGGGAGATCAGCAGCTAGATGGGTGGGAGGAGTACACCTGGGTCCTGAATAGGGCAGGGTTTTCCCCACACAATGCTGGCTCCGCCCCCTGTGGTGCGACTGATGACCCTAGCCCTGCCAGTGAATAGAGTGAGGGGCTGAGCACATCAAGGGTGCTCCCCAACCAGCTGCGACTGGTTTTCCCCCTCACCCTGAACCCAGAACAAAGGGAAAAGATGTATAAAAATGGGGCTGTGTCCCCACAGAAGTTGTTATCTTCCAGGATCCTGCCTGAGGGGGCTGCTGCTGTTACTGGGCCAGAGGACCGCCACTTGGACTACCTCCCTGTCTGGAGGCCCAGTGAGCTGGCTCTGGGCCCAGCCTTGCCCCCTGCCTTGCTGCATAACCAAGGAGAACCTTGCTGGACTTGCTCAAAGCGCCTGGAAGCGATTTTAATTGCCTGATAGCGCTAGGAGCGCTTTATTTGAACCCCAGCGTAGAGGAGTGCTTTTTCTGAGAAGCGCCTGCAGTGTGACTGGCGGCGCGGCGCTACGACAGCCTGCGAGGGAACCCCGAAGTAGGGATTCCCCCGCTCTTGCCATATTCGAAGCGGGTGCCCACCCCGCATTGTGGTGCCCGAGCGGGAGCCTACCCCGCTTTAATGGAGAAATACTAACCCTAGCGGGTGCCCACCCCGCCAGGGACTTTGCCGCTCTGGTTGCACCCCCCCTTTTGTGGGTATTTACTAGCGGGTGCCCACCCCACGGAGGGACCACCGCCGCGGCCCGAGCCGCAGGAAAGGAAAGTGACGCCGGACTCAAGAAGCCAGGGGGTTGCCCGGCAACCGGGACTCCCACCGCCACTCCATTCGGACGCTGAGCGGAAGTAGGAAGTCCCGGCTCCCGGATCCCCGGCGACGAAGGAGAAGTCCCTCAGCCCCAGAGAAGCCAGGCGGGAGCCTACCCCGCTCTGGCAGACGCCCCCTCAAGCCGCCAGCAAAGAGGGAGAGCCTCCCTCCGCGACCGGAGACAGCCTCGTCGATCCGGTGAGTGCGGGAGGGGGCATATTCCTTGAGCCCACGAGGCTCCAAAGTCGGGGGCATTTTGTTTAGTAAGAGGAGCGGCCCCGGAAGGCAGCGGGCCGCCCCAACATTGGCCCCCATATTGGTGTAGAGTCCAACGAGGCTCCAACGGTTGGGGACATTTCCTGTTGTCTTGAGCCCACGAGGCTCCAACGAAGGGGCGGAGTATTGGTTTAGAGCCCACGTGGTTCCTACGACGTCTTGGGGGCATTAGACATGCCCAGAGCCTGGTGAGGCTCCAGCGTTGGCCCCATCATTTGTCTAGAGTGACATACTTGTGTAAAAGGGCAGAGTGGTGCTCATGCCCCTTTTCCCAGCTGCCCAGCACTTAGTGGGCAGCTGCAACGTTTAGGTTGTGCGCCCTGGTTTGCGCAGCCTGCGCAGGCGCGCCCTGACATTGGGACACAGGGCGTCCTTGCCCCTACAAGGCCAGTTGGCCTAGGGACTGCCACAGTTGTGGCTAACGTGAGTTTGGCGCTATTCTTGTCCTGCACCTCTGAATGTATTTTATGCATCATGTGTTTTCCTTTCCTACACCTCTGAATGTGATGCATCATGTGTAATGTGTGTTTACCCCTACAGGTATTGTGATACTTAGGTGGTTTTTCTCCTAGTACAGGTGGTGCTGGTGAGGTCCTGATTCCCTGCGCAGTATTTTCCTAAGGTGGTTAGGGTTGCGTAGGTGGTACTTTCTGGTTACCAGGAGTTACTGATTGTGTGTTATATATGTTATTGTGTGCTATGTTCTAAAGTATTATTCCTAAGTTCTAAGAGTGCTAATTTCGAACAGTGGTCCATGTGGCCCTGTCCCCTGTACATATAATCCCTTGTAAATTCTGCCCGTGCCTGTTGGCACATTGTAAAGTGTGTGTTTTTATCTGATGTGTTGTGTATAATACAAAGGCTATTTTTATAGAATACCTTGTGTGGAGTTTCCTTTGTGGTGGGCCTTGGGTGTTGTTGCTGGGTGCGCGCGCAAACGCTTTACACATCGCCTCAGGGATAAGCCTGTCTGCTCGTGCCAAGCTACCAAGGGGGTGAGCAGGGGTTATCTTTGGCATGTAACTTCCTTGCCCTGACTAGAGTGGTGGTTTCTGCCTGACTTTGGCGCAAGCCTTAGCCAACCAGAAATCCCATTTCTAACAGTGTCATACATGTAGTGGGAAGGGTAATTACTATCAATCAGTCAGGGTTTGTAAAGCTCAGCTGCTTCACACATAAGGGTCTCGGTGTGGGATTCTTGCTGCTGGATCATGCTGCTTGTTGGTTGAACAGCGAGGTCTTGTGGTCCTTCCTGAACTGCTGGAGCGATGGTGAGGCTCTGAGGTGCAGGGGGAGGGTTTTCAGGTCTTCACTGCCAGGTGGGAGAAGTAGCGGCCTCCACTGTTTTATCAGCGGCTGCATTGGGTGGCTGCTAGGGAGATGGTTCTGGAACATATTTTCCTGGTAGGTTGGTGGAAATTCACTCGTTCATTAAGGTATGCTGGTCCTTCATTGTGTAGTCCAGGGAAGACATGGCTTGGCAGTTCGGGCTGGACTGTTCCCATGAGGCACAGGGTCAAGGCTGATTTGCATATGGCCATGTCTGAACTGGGGTGGTGTGGTGAGCAAAAGCAAAAAAACGATGGATTTAGGCCCAGATCTCTGTACTGGGGTGAATGTATGACATTGTTCTGCATTCTGTCCATCAACTATTGTTTTTGTAAGAAAATAAAAATGACATATCAAAATCTTTCAGCAGCCGCCACTGCTGATTGCCTTCTTTTTTTCCCTACCCACTTCTAGCCTCGCCCGCTGCATTGCAAGAAAATGAAGAGAATTCGAGTACACAAATCTGGTTATTCGAAATGAAAGAGAAAGGTGGCTCAGCAGGCTTTCGTAGTGTCACAGGAAGGAGCAATCCTGAACTTTATCACCCAAGGGAAACCTAAAGATGGAGAATCCTCTGGCCAGAGTACTGCTGATGCACTAGGTAAAACAGGCGCTGACGACCATAAAGAAGAACAAAAAAATGATGATATCCATGAGCAGAATGATACTCATGAGCAGACCAATGAAAATGAACAAGGTGACTCTGAAATTGATACAAACATGCAGCAATTACCAACTCAGGATGAGGATTATTACAAAAGACCCTCAGACAGAGAAACTGAAACATCATTCATCGGTCCATCAACATCTGGCATTCTGAAGGAGGTTCAGAGTTTACAGACGGATGATGCTGGTATTGAAAAGGAAGCCAAAGAGCAAGACCATGTTACAGACCCGTGTTCTGAATATGATTTATGTGATTGGAGGGATCCTACTTTGTGGCCGAACTCTCTTACGGACGCGCAACGTGTTTTTCTTGTTGAAAGGGGTCCCTCCAGAGACCCAGATTCTAAAACAAAGTATCCAAGTGATGAGCACTCAAAAAGTAAACGTCGTTTTTCTGTTACCATGTTACTGGTCATCTAACGCCTTTTCTGGACGTTTTATTAAAACACCTTCCTGAGCTCCGCCCCGCTCGGACCCCCTCTTCCGGGGCCCCCTACCTGCGCTCCCTGCACAGGGCCACCATGAGCCTAGAGCCGCCCCTGTTGCTCTGGAAGCAGAATCATAGCCGTGTGGTAATATTACACTTTATCATGGACACATTTTATAGACCGGATTTGGAGGAATCGTGATATTGTTTCATTGTCCCCTTTCTGAAGTGCAGCGCTCGGAATGGTGTAAAACAGATCCTGTAAATGCCGCTGTTTGAAATTGTATTTCCCGGGTGCTTATTACCTCACCAAAATGAAGCCTCAATGGAATAAACAGCTCGAACTCTCCTGCACATTAACATATTTTACATGCCCTTGAAAAGTAATTTATATGAAGCACTAGTATTTATCATCTATATCATGCTGACACCTCTCTCCTCTCAGAATGGTAACTTCATTATAGCATTCACAAACTGCATCATTGCTTGAATATTATTTCCCAGATAAGTCTAACAGAGTGTGATGCCATTTTACCTCACCCCCACAGACTGTTTAATAAAAATCCACAGCAGTACAGGAGGTGTGGTCTAGTGTTTAAATAAATAATCTCTTTTGGCCTAGAACACCTGACTGCTAATCCAATTTCCAGAGTTGATTACTACATTGCGGTCCTTGTACTTGTGCCTCAGTTCTTTTATTTCACAAACGTGGATTCATTAACAATTCATCTAAACGTGAGTCTACAGCGACATATTTGCATATACACTCCATCAAGTTCATGGAAAGGACCAGAGAAACTTATCACTCAAAAAATGAAAGCACAATATCATATGATTGATGGAAATTTGCAACCCCAGACCAACCCTCACCAGATTAGGAACCATGCGAGATACAACAGCTCACACCAGAAGGGCACAATACCTCAAACAGAGCTCCCTTCACCAGAATAAGTTACTCCCAAAGAAAATATAATACAGCAAAGATGCTGCAAGTGGTGGTAGACCTGCTCAACTCATCCCTTTATGAGGCCTGTCTACCACGATCTGGGAAACTTGTTATGATACTCCCACTTTTGAAAAAGCCAAATCTAGATCGAACTAACTGGGCTAATTTTAGGCCCATCTTCTTGCTGCCTTTCTTTTCCAAAACTTTGGAAAAGCACATAAACTCAAAGCTTGCCATCTTTGCGGGAACCCATTAGCTTCTTCATTCCTCTCAATTGGGTTTTAGGGATGGACACAGCATGGAGTCCGCTCTCCTAGGAGTCACCGAACATCTAAAATGGCTACTGGATGAGGGTGGACCTGCAGCGCTGAGCTCATTAGATCTCAGCGCGACCTTCGATACTGTGTCCTACTCCATTCTATTAGATTGACTGACAACAATGGATCTTGATGGAACAGCCTTATCTTGTTTGTCCTCTTTTTTGAAAGACAGGTAATTTCAAGTTTTCTCATCAGATGTTAGGTCAGGAACTTGTGCCTTTACCTCAGGAGTACCTCAGGGTTCCGCGCTAAGCCCTATGCTGTTCAATTTATATGTTTTTCCTTTTGTAGATGTGGTAGAGAGCTGTGGCATGGCACTGTTTTCATACGCAGACAAGAATCAAATGATTTTTTCTCTGTCGTTCTCAGGGGGAACAATCCTGATGCCCTCAACCTCAGTTAAGGTGAGTTGCTTCCTGGATGGATAGTAACTCACTAAAATTTAACAGTGACAAAACCGAGGTCATGGTGCTAGGCAGGAACCCGGGGCTCTGGGGTCCACAACACGGCCTGAGTCTTTAGGTGCTCTTCCAACTCTATCCCCTAAAGAAAAAAGTCTGGAATTTTGGCTGGATGAAAATCTGTCTATGCATTTCAAGTGACCGAAGTGGCCTCCCCTTGTTGTGCCATAATGAATTGGGTGAGGAAGATCATTTGGATCATTCCTCACTCAGCACAAAGAACATTGATTCAGGCCTTGATACGCTCATTTGTGGACTATGGGTACATTCTCTACCTGGGAATTGATATGGCATGCGTTCGTCATCTGCAAGTTGTACAGAATTTAGCAGCTAGGCTCCTCTCTCGGCTTCTTAAGCATGCCTCTACCTCTCATCTTCTTCAAAAAATTAAAATGTCTTCCAGTTGAAAAGAGGGTTCAATTAAAAACTCTATGCTTTATCGTCAAAGCTAGGGTTGGACTAGGCCCCCGTTATGTCCAGGATCTGATCTCCCCGTATCAACCCAGCCGGATGTTGAGATCTGTCTGGCATGCACAGGAGGTCACTCCTTTGCATACCCACGCCCAAAACTTTAGAACACACTTCCTGAATCTTTAAGACACTGTACGTCTCTGTTACTATTTCGCAAGAACCTTAAAACTTGTCTATCCTCATTTCTAGTCAGTTCTTTCTACCTATGCTTGGTGCCGGGAAACCCACTGGGAAATTGTGCGCACTACAAGTGTTAACAATAATAATAGAGGGCTGGAAAGATACTCTAACTGATTAGATACATAGGCACGGACGGGAATGACAACATAATGAGGTCTAGACAGACAAAGCACATCACTCAGAGTTGCAAACACCACACCTGAAAAGTTATCACCCACTATAAGAAAAAATTTCAAGGGGTAGAAAAAACATCAAACCTCACTCTGAACTGCCTCCACACTAGTGTAAGTTATCAACCAAGAAAGAAAAGACACACATTAGAGAGATAGAGGGACATAGTACACCATCAAGTGCTGCTCTCATGACAGCATACATAACCAAAAGATTAGTGACAGAACAGAAATCTTCAGGGAGAAAGTACCTCGCCTAGATTTGCCTGCAAAATGGACACGTTTCTATACAAAAAAGAGCAATCCACCAGAGAACTGGAGGAACACCGCAGTTTCACAGAGCACTATATTACCCTGGAAATGCTGACACACTGAAGCCTGACTAGACTTCAGGCATCATCCCGACCTGCCTAATGAGAGTAAGATATCACCAACTGTAAGAAACTGGATTATTATTAGGGGTGGGAGACTGCCCACCTCAAGGAATAATCACAATTCATGTCAGGGTGAGCTCTTAAAGCCACCAAATTAACCTGAGCGCAACTCCCTCAAAGCCAGAACACAGAGCAGACAGGCTTAACTTATGGCAATGTGTGAAGTACTTATGCAGTACCAAAATAGTAACACAATCAAAATGCCAGCAATAAAAACACAAAACCTAAATAGAAACATACAGTAAAATGTAAAAAACTAAACTGAAACCAAAATGACAAAAATCCAATAATGGGATCCAGATACGTGAATTTTTAAAGTTTTAAGTAAAAGTAGCACCAAAAAGTGCTAAGCACCAATGGTAGTCTTTTTTCATGGGAGACCCGGACCAAGGCGAAATTTCACACTGACCGCAATGGCATGCGGGTCGAATATACAAACTAGATTCATCCTGGTCAACTGTTTTAGCTTCTGACATAGTACTTTAAGTCTTACACTTTCAGTGTTTCTGGAGCAGCTCCTCTGGGTCACTTCGAAGGCACCCAGGACCTCGAGGGCAGTACTCAGGGTCCAGGACTTACTCCAGCAGAGGCTACCAGCACAGTCCAGTTGGTCCAGTTGCTCCTGGTCAGCATGGCTCACCAGGGTGCAAGCTCTCCCTGGAGTTCAGGCAAGCTGACCATTGGAGTCCACTTCTTTGTCCTGGATACAAGAAGGACCAAGTCCAGTCACTCAGATTCCCTCTCAGGTTACAGAGTGGAGGTCCAGCCTGCTACTAATCTTCCACACATACAGAAAGAATTCTAAAGTGGGTTTCTGGAGGTCCCTTATTTAGGCCTGGTCCGAGCTAGTGGGTGGTGGTGACTCCTGAGCACTTCTTAACCAATAGGGTAATCATTACCTGAGGCCAACACTGCCCACTTTTTCAGATAGTTCTTGTTTTTCTTGCTTCTAATAGCCGAAAATGCCATGTGTCAAGGCATTAGGAAGATGGCAAATTTTTTCAGCCACACTAAAATTGGGCTCTTAGGACTGGGGGTGTTTATGGGAGTGTAACAGGGAAATCATCAGTGTCTTCCAAGATATAACACTAAAATCATCCAGTTTGAAGAAGGTACAGTACCTTCAACATAATAGAGTCATACGTCTAGTAGGACAAAAACAGAGTCCTTCAGCAACCAGGCAAGGGGGTACACAAGAATTGTCTTGTCATCTTGTTCTTAACCTTTCAAGTGTGGTGTTTCCGAATGACCATAGTTCCTACTTTGAATACTTTGTTGAGTTCAGAAGAGTCAACTCCGTCCATTCAGTTGTCTATTGTTGGCTCCTGGAAGGCCTTTCACATCGCATTCACAAGTTATTCAGGCCAAGTACAGTCTAGGATACGCTGGAGAGCTAATGCAGTTTACACTCCAGGAACTTCAGGTGGGGAAAAGGTGACTTTTTAAAAATCATGTTTCATTGATATTTATTACAAATCCAACTTCATCTTTGGATTTTTAATAACTAACAAGATAGTTGTTTATTGATTTTCTAGATGGTCTCATTCCAGTGATACATTATTAGTGATCTAATCTGTACTCTGGATGCCTACATAGAACAGCTAGTACTGCCACAGAGAAACTAGCATTTTGGGCCTTGTTACTGTAGCTACATGGTATCAATAATTTTCTACATGTCCCACATTTAAATACCATGCATCCTATCTCGTGAGATAGAAGGCCTATATGGGGGTGACATAACAATATTTAAAAGGGAGAGTTTGACCTGTCAAAAGTGTTAATTTAACGAAGCTTATATACTGGACACGAGATAGCAGTGCCCCAGTGTGTAGTCTAAAAGCCAGCAATACAATAGTATCCATCAAAAAGCAACAAATTAGGGATGGCTGCACAGAAATGGAGGATTTCCTACACCCACAAAAACACAACTTTACAGAAGGTAGCAGTGATTCCTCCTCTCACGCAGCACTGCATCTGTAGGAAGGGGTAATATTACGCAGTGATTCTGGTTAGGCTCCCTATGTACTATGCTCACCAAATCCCCCAAAGATGGTTCTTGGATTCACAATAATAAATCCTTAGCTCAGTCCTGGTATAGTAGCAAATAGCAGTCAGACTTTACTAGAGGAACATGTGTTAAGCATTTCAGAGTACCAACATAGACAATAAGTAATTGACAAGCCTCAAAAGGAATACAACACCAATTTATAAAAATGAAGCAGATTTTATATAAATTTAGGCACCAAAATGAAGTCAATTTGATAAGGAGTTATGGATTTTAGCAGCAAAATTAAATTAGTGCAAATCAATACTGCAAAACTTTAACATTGCGGTCAATGAGAAGAAGCACTAGTGACAATAAGTTACTTGAAAATAGAGTTTCGTGGAACCCAAGGAGGGTTGACGTGATGTGGATCCCAGGACCAAACCACGACAGTCAGTTCCATTTTAGCTGGCTCAGGAAGCCCAGGTGCACATTTGTCCTGGCTATCCTTGGTTCAGAAGCGGGGGCCACGGGGGAGCTGGTTTTACCACTTACACGGTCAACAACAGGGCCACTGCTGTGGTCGGATGAAGGTGTTGCAGTGTTGCCTTGAGCTGTAGCATAGACTTAAGGTGGTGGTTGCTGGATTGGACACCAAAAAGCCTTGGCAATGGGAAGGCCTGCAAGAAGTTATTTTGATGTCCAGGGGGAAACGGTAGCAGCCTGACACTTGCTGGAGGTCAGGGCTAAATTTTCCACAATGCACTGGACAATTTACTTTTAGGCAATCCTTTGGAGTTCATGATGGTCAACGATTCTTTGGTTCCGATGTGTTGTTTTTACCCGAGGACTTCAAGGGATAGTGCCACTAGCTCAGGGGAGTCTGGAGTCGCTTTAGCTCTCAAAAGGCTCCCTCTGTCTCGGGGAACTGGTCTTTGGTCCAGGATGAGTCGCAGTTGTGCAGTTTCAGGATTGTTTCCACAGATGCAGAGTAACAGAGTAACCCGCCTTTGGTTTGTGCAGAACCTGTTGGGCAGAATCTGGTCTCTTCTGTGTCCTCTATTACATGTCAAATAAAACTGAGGTTCTGGTGCCTGGAGTGACCCTTAAATCCTAGATTTAAGAGCGTTAGGGCTGTGGGTGCAAGTGGCGAAAGGGCTACTAGTCCCAGCGGCTAATCTGTCCATGATGTGACCACATCCAGGGTGGGTGTCACCTTTTCTACCCAGAACCCTCAATTCTGCCACTTTTAACAATGGCAGAAACCTTACTTAGCTATACAGACCAGGTTACACACATTTGAGCTGTGGTTAGCTTTCTGTGGGCATACATCTCCTGTCTGCATAATTTTCCCAACTGTCCAGGTAAAAATGTGAGACAGGGCAAGGGGGGGGGGGCTCTTTCCTCCTTTGAGAGGTAGTCTGGTTGCATATCACAGGTGGCGTAAGCTTTGAAACTCACTGCCTTGATGTGCCACTTCACTAACCATCCTGTCAGGGAGGCAGGTGTGACCTCCTTCCCATTCAGGCGATGGGTTCTGACTCCCGGGAGTGTTCACACCTCCTGGCATGGGGTCAGATAGATTCCTGTCTTGGCGGCAGCAGCTTGGGCTGTCAGCCAGAACACAGGAAAGGTTCAGGCGCCCAAGTGGGCAACCTCTAAGGTAGCCACCAGGGTGCATGCAACATTGACCTAAACACAAAATTATGTCAGAGGTGATGATGCATGTTGTTTGATACTAAAAATGACATATTTTGGCAGTACCTTAATGGAGCTTCCAACCTCAGGAATCCCTAGTTGTCAGCCAATGTTATTCTTTGGACCACTGATCACTTATAGTAGCCCTTAACCCCTTCAGTGCCCATGACGAGCTGGACTCGTCGTGGGCCGCGGTTGCGCTGTGCCCATGACGAGTCCAGCTCGTCATAGACCCCGCCCGCTAATGCAACGGCCGGCACAGGGCGGGGAAAGGGGCGGGCACTGAAGGGGTTAATGGAAAAGGCTACTATAAGGACAGATAAACTTGCACTTATATGTCCTCACCTATAATATAATGCACCCTGCCTCCTGGGCTCAGGAGGCCTTCCTTAGGGGCGACTGGCATATCATAAAAACAGTGCATTGACCTTGCCACACATGCTGAGGGCAGGGTCGCGTTTGAGCAGTTTGCACTGTTTCTGCAGTCTGAAATGGCAGAGCTGCTGTCATCTGTTTACCTGAATCACTCAGGGTGGCACAAAAATTGCTTCAGGCCCTGGTAACCCCTTTAACTCCCATGCCCCAGGTAGCTGTGGCACCATTTACCAGGAACTCATATGAGGGTTAAAGTCATTGCCAATAGGGGTTGCCATTTCACATGTATCAGTTTTAAGAAGAAAGCACTGGCACTGGGTCCTGGGTAGGAGGCTTCAGAGCACTGGCTGAGTCGAAAACCAGCATCTAGTAGTCAAATAGGGGGAAAATGCTGGGGGACTCCTGAAAAAAAGGTCTGTTTTCTTACAGCATCTACCTATCAAGAAAATCTTGGGAATCGGCCCAGAAAAAGGCAATACGTGGAATTCAGTGCGTTAAAAACCACATGTTATGCTTAATTTTACTGTTTAAAACTCGGAATATGTTTCATTTTGTCATGTGTGATAAATACCCCACCCTATTCACACACACTTATAATGAGGCAAATTTTGGAAAACTTTTAATGAGGCAATTAAACATTTGGGCCGTCTGAAAATCAAAAGAAACAAGTGGAAGTAGAATCAAAGATTTTACTATGCCAAAATACTTCCTTTGCACTGTTGATGGGTCTCATAACTTTAAAATGAAAACAGGGTCTCCTACTGAAAAGTACATCATTTACTTTAAAAAACTGAAATCACACCCAATGACCCATGAAGTCAGCCACAGCCATGAACCTGAATTCAGTTTCTGTAACTGTAAAATCTTTCAATATTAGATGGCACCTCCTTTCCACCTTTAAATTTGAAGCAACGTGGCTTGAATAAAACTTTTAGGAGATTTTGCAAAACTTCCTATTTCAGTTGGCATACACAATATGTAGGTGGCAATAACTATTGTTGTATTTGCATGCCAAAAGGCTGGGCAGATCATTGGTAGGATTGTTTCAATTCATTATCTGTTAAGAGCCAAGCTGAGAACAAAAAACTGTGATATCTATTGATAGTTGACACAAAAATACATTTGTCCTTGGCTGTTCTGTGCCTAACATCACGGAGGTTGGAGGCAGCTGGATCAGAAGCCTGGCAACTATTTTCTATTTCTATTTAGGGAGTTTTGTAAAGCGCTTGGTGACGCACAGCGGCGTGTCCCCGCGCTAAGGAGCGGCTGCTAACTGGAACCTACAGATGTGGATACTTTACTGATCGAATAGTGCAGTTTTGAGCTTGGCTCTAAAGATTAGTTCAGATGGTTCAAGACGCAGTATTAAGGGTAATGTGTTCCATCTGACGGCTGCAAGGTACCTAAAGGATCTTCCGCCCATCCGTGCTCTAGATACCTTGGGGACAACAAGGCGTCCTCAGCCAGAAGATCTGAGGGAGCGGGACGGTTCATAAGGCGTCAGCAGTCCTTCCAAAGGGAGAGGAGACCTCCCGTTGATGATCCGATGGCACATGCAGAGTGCTTTGAAATCAACCCTACTTCTGATCGGGAGCCAGTGCAAGGACCGAAGGGCCACCGAAGATGCGGCTCTTCTGGGTAGTCTAAGTACTAGCCTAGCAGCAGCATTCTGTAGGACCTGTAAACGGCTCAAATTCTTTTTCAGAGTCCCTAGATAGAGGAGGTTGCCATAATCCATCTTTGAGGTGACTAATGCATGCACAAGGGTTTGACGGGCCTTTACCGGTAGAAACTTCAGTGCCTTCCTGAGACTTTTGAGGGTCCCAAAGCATGATCCGACCACCCGGTTGATCTGAGGGCCGAAGGTTAGGTCGGAGTCGAACCAGATGCCCAAGTTCTTTGCTTTCAGGCACGGGATAGGTGTTGAACCTAGGCATGGAGGCCACCATGCCGACGTCCACGCCGAACGGTCTCCCCCTACGACAAGCACCTCAGTCTTATTTCCGTTAAGCTTAAGGCAATTAGCGGACATCCAGGCAGCTAGGTCTTGCATACAGGCTCTGAAGGTGTCCGCCGAAATATTGGGTGCGCGCGACAGGGAGATCACCAGCTGCGTGTCGTCGGCATAGGATACCATTCTACTATATTGTACTTGCAAAACTAAGGCACATCCTTAGAAACAAAGAGCAGCTGTAATTGTTCCACAGTGAATAATAGAGCTCAGGTGTAGGAGCATAATGACTTGCTGCTCTGTCTAAATATCTTAGTGGAATTGTATTAAATGCAGCATTTCCAAGCGTTAGACGTTGTAAAGCATTGACTGCATGGTTAGAGCCGAATAAAATGGTGAAGTGGTAATATAGAACTGTTTACTATTAAACCATCAAGAAACTTGGGGGCATATTATCAAGCCAGGCGATAAAATTATCGCTGCTTTAGTGACAGAAAACTGCCGCTAAAACGGCGACAATGGGCTTGATAATATGCTCTATGGAATTCCATTTGAAGCCCATGTTAAATGTGAATGACGTCTAACATGAGCTTCAATTGGAATTCCATAGAGCATATTATCAAGCCCATTGTCGCCGTTTTAGCGGCAGTTAAGGGGCGATCATTTTATCGCCTGGTTTGTTAATATGCCCCTTGGTCACTTTCTCACTGAAATTCCACTGTGTGCAGCCAGCACTTATTTTATTTTATAAAGTTTTATATAGCGCGAACCAGATCCCGAGGGATATCAGAGCGCTTTACAGAAGGATGAGAGGGAGAGTAATACTCCAGTAACTATATCAAATAAGAATGCCAAACAGTTGTACTCTTACAGTTATGTAAGGTTAGACACTGGTTGGAGTAGATTGAATTAACAGTTCATTACAAATGCATAAACACCAATGTACCGCTTTCCTCAAAACAACTGTGCCTCAATGAATCTCAAAATCTAACGTTGCATGCTAAAAAACCCTACCTCACACTGCATGCACAGCATACATTGCAATATAGCAATACCAGGCACATGCACAAGAAAATCCCCTGCCCCAGAGCTACTATGCAAATCCTGGATTATCCAACACAACAAACATTCAAAATAAAAGTTAAAATAAAATAAAAATAATAATTAATAGCATCTGAATTCTTTAGATATAAAGATAGATGGTCTTTTTCAAGACTGAATGCTGCGTTATATCCATCAAAAATTAAATATCCTGTCTACCCCATCTTTGTAACTTCTGCCTTGCTTAGAAGTTGGGCGTATCGCTTTCCTGAAAGCCGATTGGTTTGCAAACCAATGTGTCTTGTGATCACAGGTGAGTACTGTATTGTAGAACCTGTGATATTTATGGCAGGCCAACCAATGTGATTCCCAAATACTCTTTTCAGTCTTGGGCTGCAATGCTGTTCACGGATGTCAAAGTTAGTCAAAAAATGCTCTAATGTCCTCCACTTGCTGGGAGAAAACTCCCAGTGCGCGGGAGCATTTATTTTTTATTTTTTGAAGACAAGGTTATGCTATGGTGGCCTGCCTTCGGATATGTTTTTTAAAAGTATAGAGTTAACCACCAAGCCTCCCATTGTAAGGTTATTCAGCTTTCTCTTCTTGCTTGGGTGAGCTACTTCAGCCGCAAATTCCCACTGGTGGTTTCTTTAACAAGGGTGGGCAGTGCCTCACCTGCCCCAAAATTTGGCATCCCATCTACCAAACTCTACACAAAGCACAAATCTTCTCAATCTGCAAGATAATCAATGTTCATAGACTATCATAATTGTAAATGACTTCTTTGAAGAAACACTTGCTGAGTGGATTGTCCAGATCCTCAGCCATACCCCCCACGATTAAAAATTGCTAACATTCCACATTTTTTCCATTTGCAGTTTTACCATTTTTGTAGAAATTGTATAACCTGATGGGCAGTAGAACTTTAGCACTAATATTTACCAAGTGCAAGCAAGCATTACAGTGGACACTGAACCTCGCCCTATTTTAAATGATGCCTATGTCTATACATGCTTAACACTGAACCATTTGCCACCTGTTTTCCTACAAATTCCTCTGGGCTTTTTGGAGGGAGGGAGGACCTCACCCCCTTACTATAAAGATGTCATTTAATCACATTGAGTTCAGTATTTGTGAACCTTAAATCATTGCACAATGAGGACCAGCACTTTCTCAGCGGCAGGTGGAATTCAGAAATTCTCTCTTTATCAAGTTCCTACTGATTGTGCTGTTTCAGTGTGCATTGTTATGCCAATCTGATATACCTTTTGACAAAAAGCCCTCAGGAGAGAACCTTCAAATCCACAATCAGATCATAGCCTCAATCTGAATTAATTTCCCCAACAAATCCGTATGGCACTGGTTCTTAACACTTACTCACTAAGGGCCTCATGTAGGTAGCGAAATACCGGTCGGTAACGGCCGATTTTCGGTAAATATGCCGTTACCGACCGGTATTCAGACAAGTGAGATGTAGGAGTCCAAAAACCACTTTTCGGTAAATATGAGGCGGTAAATACCGATTCATAGTTACCGAATTCCAAAATACCGATTCATATTTACCGAATACATAATTAACGAATCGGTAAATATGAAGTGGTAAATATGAAGTGGTAAAAATTTAAAATGACATGTAGGAGCAGTCGGTAATTAAGAAATCCAGGAAAATCGGTAAATAAGAGTCGGTAATTAACACGGATTGAAAGCAGGTGGTAACCATCAACAATGCACATAAGCAATCCCAAAATGCAACAGCGTGGACAACATGGCCGCCATGTACGTCATTGCAAGGCGCCTACGTCTACAGGCAGCAGGACTGAGGGTGTGGCGACGGGAGGAACAAATCTACAGACAGCGCATCACACTATTACAGCTGACTGATGCAGAGATACATGAGAGGTACAGGCTACACCCCGAAACCATCATGGACCTGATAAGGGACCTGCACCCACTCCTGGACCAGCCAACAAGAAGGGCGCACGCCATACCACCACATGTGCAGGTGCTCTGCAGCCTACATCTACTGGCATCCGGCAGTTATCAGGTGGTGATAGCTGCGGTGGGTGGTGTATCCCAGAGTTGCCTGTCCCGTTTCTTCAGGAAGTTCCTGGATGCCATGATGCAGAGAATGCACCACTACATAAGCTTCCCAAACACACAGGCTGCACTGCAGAAAACAAAAACAGACTTTTATCACATGGCACAGTTCCCCCATGTCATCGGCTGTATTGATGGTACACACATCCCAATCTGTCCACCAGCTGATACAGAGCACATCTACAGGAACAGGAAGTCCACCCACTCCATCAATGTGCAGGTGATCTGTGATGCAGGGAACATCATCACAGATATTGTTGCAAAGTTTCCTGGGAGCACCCACGACTCGTACATCTTCCAGAATAGTGGGATCTACACACGACTGCGTGCCGGCGAATTCGGAGAGGGATACCTGCTGGGTAAGTAACAGTGACGCCCCTTGAAACCTGCAAATCAGAGTGTATAGAGGCATGTAACTGATGGTTCCCTGTTACTCATCCAGGCGACAGTGCATATGCATGCCGTTCATTCATCCTCACTCCCTACCTACACCCAGCAACCCAGAGTGAGAGACGATACAACGTGGCCCACAAAACAACACGCAATGTGGTGGAGCGCACGTTTGGACTACTGAAGAGCAGGTTCCGCTGCCTCCACAAGAGCGGAGGCGCACGCCAGTACAAACCCATCACCTGCTGCAAGATTATTGCCACTTGTGCAATGCTGCACAACCTTGCCACGAAAAAAGGTACAGATGTGGAACTAACATATTTTGAGGACAACGAGGATGAGTCAGGCCAGCCAGAGGGCAGCGCAGCTAGAGTGCCAACTGCAATCGATGGGAGAGAGAGACGGGCAGAGATCACATGCAACTATTTCTGAGTAAGTGAGGGGACACAGCGAGTTGTGAGAAGTCATGACGTAGTTTAATGTGGCACCACGCCATGAACACATGAACAGGCCAATCTGGCAATATACCATCTATACAAGGAGTATGTCCAGGGTTACGTCACCCAATGGGAAGTGGCTAAGCAGGGCCACATCAATGTTTGCGCATACGCGCTGCAGTGGTGGATTGCACGGCCTGTGCATCCTCACTAGAGCCAACCCCAAGCCGCCTGCTGCTCCTGCGTGCTTCGGGGACGGGGGGTGTGATGCTGCTGCTGGTGTCGATGCTCTCCGCAGCATCCCCTGCAGCAGTTGTCGACGCCTGACTAGTCAATAGCACCCCTAGTGCACTTGTCACCTGCACCATCCCCCGAGACAGGTCGCTGCAGCACTGTGTTAGGCCCTCCTGCATCGTCACAGAGCGCCGGCAAAGTAGGGAAGTCGCAGTTGCCAGACGGTTGAGTGCCCTGCTGGTAGTGTCCCTTCTCTGGCGTTCCCGGCGCCGTGCTTCGATGTCAGCATCTAATTTGCTGCACAACTGCTGGATTGACTGGGACATGTCCCGAATGCCCGCAGCCATGCCGCCAATGTTTGTGTCCATGTTGACTAAGCTTGTCTTCATCACCCGCATGTGCCTCTGGACTGACATAACTGCCTTTGATTGCAGGCGCTGTTGCTTCAACATTTGGCCCTCGAGCCCCAAGAAGACACCATGGCCGTCAGTGGGTGCTGGTGGACTCTGGACACGCGACCTGCGGCGCCCTCTTGCTCCCGTCTGTGCTGCCTGTGAGGTGTGGGGCACAGTGGGATGGCTCCCTTCCTGGGGCCCGGTGCGGTCTTCTGGGCCCATGCTGTCGTCTGACGAGGTGTCGAAGGCTCGTAGCCTGGCTGCTGGACGCCTCCTCATTCTCACACCTGCAAGCGGAGATGTGGCCGGTGATTCGAACATGAGTGGCGATGCTGGCTCTGGTTGTGGTGATGCTGGCTCTCGGTGAGGTGATGCTGGCTCTGTGTGCGGCGAGGCTGGCTGTGTTGGTGGTGCGGCTGCCAGTGGGCCTGCTCCCTGGTCTGAACTCGTGCTGGCTAGAGGTGATTTTTGTGGCCGGTGTGCCGTCTCCCCTGCAGCATGCCCTGTACTGCATGATGTCACATCTGTGGACAGAAAAACAACATTGGCTCAGTGTCCCCGAAGGGCTGCATTGCAAGCGTCACAATAAATCATTTCACATTCCAATCTGTCCTCTGTCTCCTTGTGCCTCGAGTGCGTGACATGCCTTGTTGCCCTGTAACATTTACGTCATGGTTAGTGTTGCCCTGACTACATCTCCCGGAATGCATTGCCTGTCTGCACTGACACGTGTGGACTGCAGTGTGATTCTCGTTTCACAATGGGGGATGTGGGATAGGGGTAGGGGAGGCTACATTGCTGTGCTTTCGTCTTACCTTGGTGTGTTGCGGCTCTGGCAGAGCTGTCGGCGTCCCCAAGACCCACGAACGCTCTCTTGCTCGATTGTGGCCGCCACCAGCTCCTCCAGTTCGGTGAGGGCAGGTGCCCTGTTGGTTCCACCTCCGGTCTGGCTGGCCTCCTTCTGGATGTCGCCCATCTTCCTCTTGGTCACAATCCTCAGGTCATACCAGCGCTTTTTGAGGACCTCAATGTCCCTGTGGGTCACTCCCACAGCATTGACCTGCGCCTGGATGGCCAGCCATATGTTGCGCTTTTCGGCCTCAGGCACTTGCAGGGATTGCCTCCCAAACAGCTTCTGGTGCTGCTTCACCACCTCCTCCACCAGCACCTGGAGTTCCTTGGGGCTGAATTTGAGCTTCCTCCTCCTTTCCCCTCCGTCTTTCTGTGTTCTCTGGCTGGACATGCTGTTCGTTTCCCGCTCGCACATGCAACTGCTCCCTGCCTCTCCTCTGCACTCCAAGCCTCTCCAGGGTCGGCTAATTATGTACACCTGCCTGGGTGTGGCCACTTCGGCTAATTGTGTACACCTGCCTGGGTGTGGGCAGTTCCTGGTTGGGTGGGCTGTCGTTGCACAGGATTAGCTGTTTCGTCAAGTCATGTGATGTTATTTACCGAATCCGTACATACCGATTCGGTATTTTCCGATTCGGTAGATACCACCTCGGTATTTTCCGAATCGGTAGATACCACCTCGGTATTTTCCGATTCGGTAATTATCACCTCGGTATTTACCGAATCGGTGATTTCCGATTCGTATTTACCGAATGTTACCGAATCGGTAACTGTTACCGAATTTTTACCTACATATAACTTACCGATTCTAATTTACCGATTCGGTACGGCTCGGTATTTAAGAACCGGTAAAATTTATTTACCTACATGAGGCCCTAAATCACACCTGGAAGTCAGGATCTCCAGGTCATTTTGTTTTAGAATTTGTAGCTCTGCAAAAAGAAATAAATTAATACACAAACAAGTGCGCACAATATGAACTCAGTACATCTACGTCCTTCTGCCTCATGTTTAAATATGAGAGCTCCTACATGCCGTAATTAGACCCAAGTCATATTCACAAATCAATATGGAATCATGTGAAATCACAGCTCTCAGAAGAAGTGGGCGACAGAAGTGGTACCTGGATTGACGCTGGCCCCGAAAGACACAGGGTAGGTATCGAGTTTGGTAGGGAGAAAGATGAGGCCCGGCAGGGTCTTGGAGTAAAAAAGTGACAAAGATAGTGATTGCTTCAAAGCTAGAAGATGAAGTGCTCATTGTGTCAGAGTACATGGTGCCTACTGGGAAGTTAGACCTGGCTAAAAAGTCCTTCTTTGAGAAAAGCGTAAGTGCTAGGAATATGTAAGTGCCGTCTCATGTAAAGCAGTGGATGGAGAATTTGCAGCTTCAAAGTGGCTTGTTATTTAGTCTACAGAGTGTACATGAATAGATTACTAAATACATAGAACACTGGCTCAATAAGTGTGTATATGTGTATGATTTCTAGAAAATCATGAGCACTTCAAAATTGTTTTTAGTCAGAACTTGATCACTAGTTCAGGTAGGATTGTGTTTGAATGTAAACAGTGACTTGCACATACACATGTGCTGTGTCCTGAACTGGCAATCAGCTTCTTACAAAATATTTTGTTTATATAGTTATGATTATTTTTTTAAACACATCAGCATTGATGTTATCAACAAATACATCAAATGCATTAAGGGCAACGCAATGTGTTTTTTTTCCCTCACATATTCTATCATGCAGTTTTACTAATCGTTTTATTGCTGTACTTAGGCAATTGCTGGCATTTATTGTTTTTAATCCAACTGTTTTTATTTGAATTTTTGTACTTGTGTTTTCTGGATCTAAGTATCCGAAATAAATATTGTCTGAGCAACACAATATACTTCAAGTAAGTAATAATGTTGCCTCATAAAACTATTATCCTCATACGAAGAACTGATTGTTAGCATCAAAATGCTAATAATCATTCAAAAAGAAGAATGGTTAGAGGTCATATGGGTCCACATACCCCCTGCATAGGCTTGCGGGATTTTCCCTGGGTCGGCGGACTATAGGTAAGGAACCATTGCCTTATGGAAAATGCAAAAGAATGTTAATTATTAATTCTGACACCCATGTCTTTTATGATGCGCTATTTACAACATGTTTAGTCCAAAAATCCTCAATAGGAAATAATACTTTAGTATTGGCTCATAGTGCAAAACGTGCAATGCTTTAGGCTTTACGAATTGAGTGCATGAACTAGTAGGAAATAAAGCCTCCTGAAACAATAATGTGGGATTTGTTATTCAGACTTTCTGGGGTGGAGGTGTAGGTCAGTGTAGAAGTTGGCAGTTCACTGCAGAAAATATGTTCTCCATAGATGATGCTACCCAGCGTAATCTTGGGGCACTACTGTACAATGGAAAGTTATCCCACCATGTGGCACACTAGGTGGGCTTTATACATTCCACCAGGCCTTCTTCTGTGACATCATAGTTAAATACATAAGGGCCAACTCAGTGTCTGGTTGGAATATCCAGACATCAGTCATCACTCTGGTGCACAGAGCGCCTCACCCTCTCTGCTGACCTTGTGTATGCCACTCAAATCATAAATACCCCATTTGCCTGCAAATTCTCCACATAAACCTGAGTTCCTTAACACTAAGGGGCAAATTTACAATGACAGTGGAGAAGCATGTTGTTAAGCCTAGAAGGCTAACGACATGCTCCGCCACTTCCAAACCGCAAGGCTGCACCATATTCACTAGAATATGGCGCAGCTCTGCGTTTCTCCCTGCGCTGGCGATAACTTTATCTGCCTAGCGCCAACGCAGGCACCCTTGCACCACAGTGGAAGGGTGTCTGCGAGCAGGGGAAGATTGTTTATGTGAAGGAAGGTGCCCCTTCCTGCACTTAAACAATCTTGAAATGCTGTTTTGTGTGCTGCTAAATGTATCTAAACAATCTTAGGCAATTTGCAGTTTCTATGTGTGCTGCACAAGGTAGCACACATGGAAGCAACAAAAACTAGGAGAAATAAAGCATTTTTCCTTGTTTCGCCTGTTTAAGACCAGGGTTTCCCTTGTCTTAATTTTGGCACTGCCTCCTATTTACCCTGCCCTTGTAAATTGGAGGCAGCGTCAAAATCAATGAGTGTAGTGGTGGAACGCGTACTCATTGTCCTCCCCTTTCACGCTAAACTCGTGAAAGGGTGCCTTATTTACAAGGCAGCATTAAGCCACGTTAAGGGCGGGTCCCCTATTGCCATCACAACGTCACTGAAAGTGACGCTGTGATGGCATTAGGGGATTGTAAATATGCCCGATGTTTCACCATTTTTATTAAGATGAGATTTTCATGGCTTCCATATCCGATTCCCATGTGAGAGCATTCATGACCTATTTTATGATATGTATTTAGAACCAGTTTTGCTATGGATTTACAGCTGGACACGATGTACGCCTTTCTGCTGGATGCACATCAAGACTCACTCCATTTCTGTGGGACTCTCCTAGGACATAATCTCAGTAGTCTGCAGGATAGAAGGATGGATAAATTGTGTCCTGCCACTTTGCCACAGATGTCTCCTAAGTGTCAGCGATGTCACGTCATTTGCACGAATGCCAACTGTGATGCCTTCTTCTTGGTGCTTCCTCAACACTGCTGGTCTTTGGGACAACACAATGCCATTTGCTGGTTTGCGGTGTGGCAAAATTCTTTGGGTGGACTTGGAACATTAGGGCTAAATCTTTACGTCTACCAATATGAATTTTTTCTTATTTATTTTTCTTATTTATTTTTATTTTTTTAATACGTTCTTATTGCACAAACGTTTTAGGGAAACTGTCTTTTTATCATTGAAATGTAATATTTTTTCTTATTAATCTTTAATGAATATACTCCAAATTGATTTTTAATGCATATTCTTAAAACTGTTATATTCTGCACGTTGGTGTTAAGAAGACTAGTTGACCAGCCTACACTTCTGTTTTTATCTATAGTTCTTTATATCCTAAATTCAATGTTTCCCCTTCGATATATTGTATCTTGTATGTTTGTATGTCAATGCTTTTATGATACAATCTTTATCGAAATAAAGCTTTTTGACTTGACTTGACATATACTAAGTATTTTGAGACATGATTTTTCTCCACCTGCATATTGGAATTCAACTGTAAATCTAAAGTCCTGTTGCTTGAGAATTTCTTGTGCTTGACGGCCATGGCATCTAAAGTAAGGTCTCAATTCTGATGGTGCTGGGAAAACAGGTCAACCAGCTCAGACGAGAGTATTGCCTTTGAGATGCATTTTTTCCACTCATCCAAAGCGAGAGGTCTGGAAGGACATTTCCAAAGAATATACATGCAAGTGTGGGTCAACTGTAGCCTATGGCTTGTCTGCAACTCATAGGAGTTCAGGCTTTCTCTCAAAGTGTTTATCTTCAAATTGGCTCGAGGCACTGCAATTATTGTTGGCTGGAGAAACTAGAGAACTGACATAAATGAGAGGAGCTAAAAACATTCAAATATGATTTCAGAGTTGTCATGCATTCTTTTCCACTATTTTAGAAACGTGCATCCTAGATGAACATGACATTCGGTTAAGATGCAGCTGTAATGATTTGCGAGCATTTCGTGCTGATAAATTATAAAAATAAAAGTGTGGATCCAAGCGGAATACATAATGTTCCTGAGAAGTGAATATTCAGGTTTTGCCTCGTATTCAGAGGAGCCTTTTGTGTAACGTAGACTCATATGGTTAGGCTGGAATTTTTGAAATTGGATTCCATGATCTTTAATTAAATGTTTATAAAAAGTTCATGAAGATAATAGATGGTTCAGTTACTTCACATTTTTTTCTGGAATGACAGAAATGAATTAAGAAAGGCTTAATGCATGGCAAAGTCATGCATTATTCATTTGGAATTTTACTGACCTTTTCTATTCATAATTGCTCTTCTATGATTTAAACCCTGCTGTATATCTTCCAGAATGGAAGGAAGGCATGAATGTTGCCTGGCTTTTTTCTCACTCAGCATCCTATATATCCATCAAAGGTGATAAGAAGAAGCACACATGTACTATTGGTTCTTGAGGGTGTGCACCCTGAATATCGACAATATGAGGACAAAATATCAAAAATAAATTAGCAACAGGTGAGTAAGTCTAGATTTTCTATACCTAACTCCACATTAATGTACCTTGATGATATATATAGCTTGCGCCCTCACCCTCGCCATGCACTGCTAATTACCCCACATATTACATCACTCATGACATCTTCTATGACATCATTGATAATATCACTGCAACATTTGTAGTGAAATTATTGATGAGAAAACTGTGCGTGGTGGCGGCGCAAGTTATAGTTATCCTAGGGCACGAGTTAAAGCTACTTGAACTATATATAACTATAATTGCTGAATTTCTATGGTTTTGTGTTTATGAAATCTGAATCTAAGTATGACAACCCTGTAACTGCAAGATCCAGGTGCAAGAGGGGAAGCAGCAGGCACCGGCCATTGTGGCCAAAGTACTTACGATAGAGTGCGAACTTGGAGTGCCGAGATCGGGACATCCCCCGATGCCTGCCAGAGTGTCTCCACCAATCACAGAGAGGCATTCTGTATTTAAATGTGGACATTTGGAACACCTGGGAATGAGGCATTTGATAAAGGCACTTATGCCGAAACGCATGATGCTGGTTGGAATAAAGCGATGGTTGCTGTGAAACCCGTTGTTCTCTGAATATCTTGATTCTCTTTAGAGGGTGCCAAGGATACACTTTCCTTCTTAAAGCTAAAAGGATCTTATTGTATAAAAATATGCTAATTGGCTATTTACTGAGTGTGTGGAAATCTGAAATAATTTCTGTTAGCATAAGCTGAATCCATTTTGGTTGTGGCATCCATTTTGTTAGCTATATAATTCTTCCGTCTTCACTGTTGCTTGCCCTTCTATTCTGCTTGAGTCATCAGCTTTAGTTATCTCCTTCTCTATTGGGCCAAAGCAATGTATGTGCTGAGCAAAGGCCCGTAGCTGCTGAAATGCACCTGGTTAAAGATGTAACTGTCGACTATTTTCTGCTGTTGTAAACAGTTCTGTTCCCCCTCCCACTTTGCTGACTAAGTGATCTCCCAACTGCCCATGTTTGTCAGTAACTATTCCTGTGTAGGACTGTACCTTCTATTTGTATCTACATGCTTACTCTGCGACAAAATGTGTATATAAGCACCATGGTCTGTGTATTCAATGTACTACCGCCTGGAACACTTGATGGTGTTGTATGGACGTGGTCCCACTCATGAGTGATTAATAAACTTGTTATTTGAATTCCAGCTTCAGTGCCAATCTCTATTTTGTTGGTCTACGGACCGGTGGACAGAGAAGGGTGACCCCTGAACCGGTGTGCCCATTAAAAGGCACATTTACACAAGCATTAATGTAAATCACCTAATAGTAC
This sequence comes from Triturus cristatus, assembly GCF_964204655.1. NCBI lineage: Eukaryota > Metazoa > Chordata > Amphibia > Caudata > Salamandridae > Triturus > Triturus cristatus. The sequence goes on from NC_140582.1 coordinate 244,934,242, forward strand.
ACCTAGAAAATGATTTGCAGATTACACTATGCCCATTAAGTGAATAATAGCTCAGGTAAATAATTGCTCACATGACCCAAAAATGCAGCGTTAGAAAATAATAAGTTGCATTGAAGTTAATTGATGTTTTCATTTATGTGTTTCTTAGTCCAGAGGGTACAGTTTGAAATAGATAAAAATTGAGAAAAAGTTTTAGAATACTGAAAAGATATTTCCAGAAGAAATCTGAGAGGATCCTCTGTCACAATGGGAATAGAGTACCCTTTGTGCTAAACGTCTGGGTCCACATGCCCAATTTTACTCCATCTGTGTAATCCAACCTCCAACAGCCTAGGGGAGTAGGGACTGTCAGAGGTAAGCTACCCGACTATTCATCCTACTTAAAGTGGACGGTCTGATGGCATCTGTTTACTGTCTGTCACTGCCAGGAATATCCTAGTGTTGATAAACAGTAAAAAAAAAACAAATGAGCCCCATGCCATAGTGTGGAGGTCATTAGTTTTTGATTTTTCATAAAGAAAGTTCAGTGGCGTAGCTAGAAATTTTGCCACCCATGGCAATCGCTACGTTTCCCGCTTAAGGTGGCCGCAGGTAAGAGCAGGGCACACCCCCCTTGCTACGCCACTGACAAACGTCTTCTTTAGGAGTTTGGTTTTGAAAAATAAAAAACAAAGAAAGTTTAATCGTCGGCCACCATGTTTGACTGATCCGTCTGTGAAAGTTTTCCTACATTGGCAGGAAGCGCCATAAAGTCCTCTGCCACTCTGTCTGCCTTTACACTGTCTGTCAAACCCAATATCAGGCCTCTAGATATTAATAAGATGAACTTCCACCTCTTCACTTTATTTGACTTCAATAAATATAACTTCCTGTTGAAGTGAATTATGAGAGACCCCAATACTCATTGAGGAAACCAGTGTGAGGATAATTAAATGAGCATGTTTGCAAGTCTGAGTATTTGAATACACTAATTGAATTAAAAAAATGATAATTAGTTTAAGGATGAATTTAAATAGAACTATGTTTTCAATTTCATTGGGAATAGCTCTCACCACGATTAACTGTAGATAGTACCCATGCTGGATGCCAGATTTCAAGGGAGGCAGAAGTGAAATGCTGAATTTGTAACTCCAAGCATAAATTTGAGTGTCGCAGTGTCCCACTTACTGAGGGGAGCACTTTCTCATAAACTTCATACCCTCTTCTACCTCCTTTCCCCTCGTGGTTTCCAATTCTGGACATAGTCATCTGGAACTTAGTTTTTGTTGATCTTATTGCAAGGAGAATATAGGATACTTAGATAGTACCTTTCTGGGGATCACGACAGAACTCAAAGTGATATATAACTATTCTCTCCTCATTCTCTGGCCAAACTAAACGATGGCACGTGCACCTTCTGCAATGCCTCTTTTCCTGCCATCACACCATTCTGGCGGACACACGCTGGTTATATTTTTGCTCCAGTCCAATCATCGAGCCCCTGATTTGATCCCTCTTACAGGTAAATCCAATTGTGTAGAGCAGATTCAACTCAACAGGACAACCTAAGAAGGGCACACTTGAAACAGCAGCAGTAGTTGCATATTGCAAGCAAGACTGATTATCAAAACTCTTATACCTTGACCAGTCAGGTAGCCCACGTTTCAATTGTTCCTGCTCACTTATCCAGCCCCTGATCTGGCTAAATCCGAGCACACGGAGCACATGACTGCCACCACAGCATTCTACAATAGGTACTACAGATGCAGCAACAGACATTTGCAGTGAACAAAGTGCACAGTGTAAGAAAGATTGAGTACCAAACAAAATCAAGCGGCCTCCTTTGGTAGAGTTTTAAGAGTCAGACTTCTGTCCTTTATAGAAATGCGCAGTTGTATCCATGCACAGTACTATTAGACAATAACTATACAACTATTCAGATTGTTTTCTATGCATCTCTCTTCCTATCTACGTTGCAGCACCGTAAATTAACACTGCATTCCTCCCCGTCTACCAGGCAGCATCTCTGTTCTTTCCTCTGGGCTGGCTTACTTGAATGCCCTGTGGTATTCTGCTACCCAGCACTTCATCTTTTATTGAATTTATAGATGCTTGTTATCATGTTCCCTAATCACCACTGCAGCGTCCAGCAGGGTATAAGGATAGCCTGGAGAAAATGATGCTTGCCTTTTCCAATCCCTCTCGCCTTATAAATATAGATAATAAATCCAGCAGGAGCAATGTCAGCTTAATTCTCCCACTGACTCCTTGCAACTTTATTACATAGAACGCTCAGGACACTACAGGATCTCGCTATGTCACAGATGAAGACAGGGAGGATCCACAAACAGAGTATGACAGTTTGGTTCAAGAATCCTAGGCCATGGGATCAGCCATGGGAATTGGAGGGCTAGAAAAGCCAGAAGTGGCTCCAGGGGAACCTAGATGGATTGTATGTATACGTCAATTTCATCTTGAGCAAGGTAGGATCTTTTATTCACTAATCTCTACAAAATCTGGGTAGGACTAAGGATAAGTTAGTTTGAAAGAAGAACGATTTCCTTAACTGTATGTGAAGCAGTCTTTTGTGGAGTGCTCGTTTGCTAAATCTCAGCCTATGCTCCCCTGATGCATACCAAACTGTATTCCCTTGCTGCGCACCACCTTTTTAACCCAGCTCTGCTTAACTATGTTCCCACCTTGATGATGAAAGAGAATATGCTGAGTGCTGTGTGAGTGTTATGAATGCAACCTTCCAGGGGTGTGGAATTTGACAAATCTTTTACCTCTCCCAAGGATCGAATGCACGACAAATCAACATGTCCTGCTTAAAAATCCACTAGTCCGATTGAAGACCATGCAGTGAGGTAACAAATTATGGAGCCAATGTCTTTGGATCAGAGCTCTCATGATACACACTTTGATGCAAGGCCTCATTTTATGTTAGGGTTTGGATTCAAGCAATTGTCTGATTATGCCACATTTCTGAAAAATACCAGACTCTAAACATAACAGTTTTATATTCATGTCAAATCAATGAATATTTACAGATTCAGTTTGTAAATGGCCTCCATTTAGTGCAGGATTTTGTTCACAGTGTGGCCCGAGTAAGACAGGGCTTGCATTATCCTAGATTTCTGATTATGTCAGACTGCATGCTATTCCATTGCTTGCATGTATAAAGCATTTTGATAGAGTGAACCTAGCCAAAAGGCAGCGGCATGGTTCAAAGACATGCGTAAAGTCAGCAAAGAAATAACCAGAGACATAGGTGGGTTGCGGACTTTTGCTGCATTATAATGTAGTGTTCTTTAAAGAGGTGCTTCTACAAATATTTCCTAAATTGGAGCAGTGTTGGATCGTCCTAATGGATACCGGGATGTTCTTCCAGATCCTGGGTACATAGATGGAAAATGGCTGTAGTCTTGTTTTTCTTTTTTATACTTTTTAGTCTGCAGTCTGATGGTCTTCTGGCTGGGGATGTACCAAGAACCATCAGAGATGATGAAGTTGTCTGAAAGGTAATCAAGAGTACTGCTCACAATGGCTCTGTAAATAATGCAGCTGGGTTTAAAGATAGATTATAAGGGGAGTCAATGGAACTCAATCTGAATAGAAGTGATGTGACTCTATTACTTCAGGCCTTGGATGAGAGGCACTGTGGCATGTAGGATGTCCTTAAGGGGTCCTAGTGTGAAGTCTAGGAGGCCATGGAGCAGAGCAACACCACCATTCAGATGCAAGAATGCGAGGGCTTGAACACCAATTTAGGCTCACTTTCTAGAAGATACACTTTCACTTTCTGTAGAAGAGAGAGGCGGTGCCAGGTTTTCTGACAATGTGTCCATTGACGGTGAGGGTGGTGTTCAGGGTGAATCCTGTGACTTGACATTCAGTGAAAGTTTGTGTTGAATGCCATTGTCGCTCACGTCATTGTCATTCTATTTGTACCATTGCTTTTTTTCTTTAGTTTCTGATGAAGCATCTTGTGAATTCATCTGGAAACCTAACTTTTTAGCATTTACTCAATAGTCAAAATCTTACTATAAAAAAGACAAAACCTTGATTTTGAGCTCATCTAGAATGCTTTAAAAAAAGGTAAGAATGCAAAGCTGTCTCGAACACAATGAACAAATAATCCCGGCTGTCAAATATGCCTTTTTTTTGCATATGGTCTGCTAGCACTAACAGCAACATTATATTTCAGTGCTACTTAAAAGATACTCTATCTTTGTCTTTTTTGGCTGCATCCTCGCATTATTTATAGGGGCGCTGTGTGCAACTCTGCATTTTGAAAGGTAAAGCAATAACTATCAGAAATGTCCAACAATCACCAGTGAGCTTTCACAGTTTAGTGGCAAAGACAGAGACAAAAATGTGCATAGATCCCAAATATTTGATATCAAAGATATATATTACGTGAAGAACCCTGAACCGCCTTTGTAGTCATTCCAGTATATGGCACAGAAATTCTGTCACAGTAGCAGATGCACCGCAAATGGGGTTGTCTGGGGCAACTTAAAGTTAATAAGAGAAAATGACCTGTTACTATGTTAATGAGAATGCATAGAATGTGGACTCCTCCTTCCTGGCCCCCGGTATTGAAAGGTCAAGGTACCTGAGGAATAAAAGGAACTGGGTTTAACTACAATTTACCAATTACAGTGTAGTCTATTTGGTCACTTAGTAAAGCTCAGAGTTGATTTACTCAGTATGGATTTATCACAAATGTAAAGCCAAGCTGATATAAATCAGCTACAGAAACAAAGTATAAAAATGGAGAATCACTAGAGGATAGCCAAAACAGTGAAAAAAATTGACCCTCAATCACAGGAAACAAATGAGGAATTCAGTAGCCACTATGCACAGGATATGAGATACAGTCTTATGTGTAGATTGAAAGTTTCAATCCTTTTGCCTATGCATGAGGTTGTCTAAGAAAGCCTACCAAACCCTATTCTAACTTGGAATCGGGTAAACCCTATTAATTTGAGGAAACAGAGAAAGATGTGAGCATATCAGAACTTCTGTAGAAGTTCTCAAAGTAAAGTGTATTGCATAGCCTAAATCCACACAAAAGAGAAATCGCAAAGAGGTATGTACCTCCTAGAGTCTACTTCTCCAGAGGTTGACTTTCATCTGGAATATAAGTGCAGCATTACTGAACTTTGAGCATCTTGCAGACTCTGCCCTCTTTTGCGAGTAAAAGGTCTAATGGAAGTCGGTTTTGCAAACCATATACCTTATCACAACCATCTCAGTATTTACAAGTAGTAATTAATTAGCAGACAGATTATCCACTATTGTGGACATCTTACTAATATTCAGATCATTCAGAATCACACCTACAGACGGGATTATGAAACCAAACATATCTCACACTACTTCTGCTGCACTGACACTTCTTCTAGTTCTACACTTCATTTCTCACACAGTATCATTGAAATGTTCCACATGGTAAATTTTCGAGAAAACCATACCAAGATAACATGGACCATGCCAATCATGGGGAAAACTAAAATATGCATACTGTCAACAAATAAAGTACACTCCAGGAATCACAGAATCCTGTCCCTCCAAGTAAAGTTCCCTCTCACCTCAAAAACATGTTCAGTCACTCTGTCCTAAAAATAATGGGTCTTCATAACTTTGAACAACATGTATACACAGCTTTCCCTTATATTGCCAATCTAAGGACAGGGCAGGGAAATGTCCCTTCACCTGCTGTTCAATTTCCTCACTGTTCCACTTCTGGTGTTTCTTCAGATCTTTATCGGTTCCAGATGTGGACTCTAGATCTCTCCTTTAGTCCTCCAACAAAATTAAAAAAATATTCTCCACATCTGACATGGGACAGGTCCAATTATGTCTATGTGCGTACGCAGTGTCCAATGAGGTGAGATGCAAAATACTTGCCTGAATCACAGCACATTTGAAATATGGATTCTTATTCAAATATTTGAATATGAGGATTTCTAAAAGAACAAATCATCATTAAAAAATAATATTCAAAGCTACCCTGTCTATAGAATAAGCTCAATAGAAGGCTACAGAAAATTCCATATGTCAAAGTAATATGATGATAACTAATCTCTCTGCAACAGATGCAGGCACCCAAGTGTACACGTAACAATCTCTCACATTTGTTGTGTCAGTATATTCATACAGCAATATAAAATAAGCATTTGAGGCATAATCTCATTGTGATAGATCTGTGTACAATTTATCAAGCCCCCCACAACTGTAAACTATTATCAGTGGGATAGGGTGTAGTATGAGCAATAGTAGGCTTAACTTTTACTAACTTACATATAGCTTGATATAATCCTATAAGCACAATGATTATACAGCAACTACATATTCTGTCTACGCATATTAGTATCAGAATTGGCTTTAATTGCTTCATTAGAATCTAAACCGTTGGGTGCAGCATAGCAGCTACAGAGTCTTTCTGTCTGTTTCCACCTATGCAGGCAGCAAAACCAGAGTTCATGTGAGGTGCAATAAAATTATGTACAAAGGTTTGGTCACTTTCTTCCGTACAAAGTCTAGTTAATGTCTCTATTAATAAAAGATTCAAGTTCACTGATGATCAGTTTCAGAATGAAGTGTTTCAGGTCATCAACTAGCACTGGAAACCTATTCACATCTAAATGGAAACTCAGCCACATCCAAGATAAGATGCCTCAAGGCACTCAATTTCACTATCTGAGGAAGTTCAAACTGAACATCAAGTTCCAGATGTTTCAGTTGAATTTCCACAATTATTTCAGAACTCCCAGAGCTCGTTCTGTCTGTCATTTGCAAGAAAGTAAGACCTTTCGAATGAAAAGTACCTTTTACAAGGCACTCTTTTTACTTTGACTGCTAAGTGTATTCCCCTCTCCTTTTCAGTCAGTCAGATCGGAATCCTAAGTATCCTCTGGGATAACTGGAAGGTCACATTCCCCTTGTGGGACCAGTCTCCGCTACTCCTGCCGTATCGACCAATATTCTCCTGCTGACACTCTCAGTTGTACAGAACTAAGCTCTTCGTCAGGGTCCGAGTCTGGTTAATTTACAACCACAGAACTAGCCCCTTCATTTTCAGCTTTGGCAACCAACTCTCCAGGACCACCCTCAGGCCAAAACACATGCTGTTTCAGATTCTTGCTTGATTATTCTGCTCCTGTGGCCTCTCGACCACCAATGGTGCTTTTGGGAGAGGTGCTGTTATCTCATCAAGGGGACACAGAACTCAGCGAGTGTGGGCAGTGTGCACCCAGTTGGGCAGACTTCTGCAATTCACAGCACCCAATGAGGCTCCAGGCAACTCTTTCTAACATGTTTTTTCACCAAGACCCCGTCACCCACACTGAGGTCATAGCACTGCTTCTGGTGAGGTGGGTTGTGGCAGCTTCAACCTGATGAGACACTGAACACACCACATCAGCCAGTCCTTTTCAGTAATCAAGATTCAGCTCATCAGTAATGTTCACAAACACATTTACAGGCATGACTGGCAACCTCATTGCCCTACCCATGATGATGTCATTGGGGGCTGTAGTGGAGACGGAGTTCCATGTACACACATTGTTATGTTAGCATAAGCGTCTTAGATGTACAACGCCATCTTGCCACTTTTGCTGCTTTTGAACGCGACACTACAGGTAGTTGTTATTACAAGAAGAACTGCTTGCTTGCCTTTCATTCACATGAGAACGATCTGTTGTTCACAGCCCTAGATGTGCACGGCGACCTTAGTCTGAACACTGTGTGCAGAAGCCGTCAAGGTCAAATAACAATGTATGCTTTTAAATTCATGTTGATCGGCCCACGCTCTAGCCATAACAGGCACACAGCTGCAAATATCTGAAACTCGGTTGCCTTTAATATTGCATTTTGCATGCATGATTCAGAAACTTGGAGAAAATCTTTTCCAGACACAGAGCAGAGCTGATCCTGTGATGTGATTCACCTAAGCTGAGATTTACGGTATGGGGTTCCCCATTCAAGCCTATTAGTTTTATAATACTAGCTTACTTTGAAGGGAGGGTGGTTGTTTTCCACTATCATTTGTAATATGATTTTTCCCTTCATTTTCTATGGTATTGTAACAATGCTGATGGTTTTGTTTTTAATCATTTGCCTGCTTATGTTAGCCATAACTGCTCCTTAGGGCACGTAGTTAAAAATAAACATTTTCAACTTTACCGTGTCTCTGATTACTCTTGTTGTGGACTGATATGAAAATAATAATGAAAAGGTGTTTCTGATTACCACCATTCCTGAGAGTACTCTGAGTCGCTTGTTCTGGGTTGTCTAATCATTGGTAGCTTCGAGCTGATACGGTGAACGAATGAGACACTGATGCTAGTCGGGTAGGGGTTCTGGGTACTGAGTTGAGTTTTTGGTACACCACAATTCACTGAGGTCCTGGTTTCCTGCGCATAGTCCTGTGCATGAGCTGAATCCCTGCAACATGGTGCACCCAACGTTTTGGTCTTATGATTGAGACGCCTTAGTAGTGCTTATATTAGTCCACACTACCCTCACTCTTGTTTCCGGTTGACGGGGCTGATGGTTTATACCTACCTACATAGATGATATATAGGTTCTCTCAAGCTTGAGAATTAAAAAGGTTTTGTTTTATCGTATACCCTTTTTGTACTACCGTATATATCTAGATTGTTTTTCTTCTCTGTGTCCTGATGGTTGAAGTCGCTATTGCAGTGCATAGTCTCGCACCTCTCCGGCGTCATTTGATGCAGTTTGGGGTGCCTGACGATGGGATGTCTATTATCTTTGTAGTGAGTGCCGATGCATCACATCCCTATGAGCTGCTTTACTCTTGGGTTACCTTGCTGGCGGTGAATGCGGACGATGGCACGTTTCACTCATACACTCCTACGGCAGTCCCGGCAAATTACACGCCATATCGGACGCAGGAAGTTCCTATTTCCGCTTGGAAGCATCGTATTTGGTTCAATGGTGCCCTCCCCCACACGGTTACACTGGTTCGCTTGGGTCCCTTGTCCATTCCAGGGGCCACTTGACCAGTTTTGGCCGGGTTTACACCACATCCACGTTATTTGCAAGCCACGGTGGATGAGTTACGTCAACTCCATACTGCCCTGATTATGGTACATCAGGCCTTGGTGCTATACGTTTCACGCAACGTCCAGGTGGGGGCACCTGTAGTTGCGGGGCAACCAGCTGGCCTGGCCGGGATTACTATTAATCCCATCATGGTTAATTTTCTAATGGGCAAGCGCCCCCAAAATAAGGACAATATGCCTTCTTGGCTTGCTGAGAAATTTGACCAGCTGGAAGCAGTTTTTCCGAATTCTACTCCTGTGGAAAAACACAGGATCCTTACCATTAGTTTACAGAAAGACTTAGTCCCAGAGGTGGCTGATTGTGATAACTGGGGTAAAGTGTTTGCAGCAGTCTACTCGAAGTGCTTCGGCACCCCGTCTATGGCTATACTGCCCTCCATGATCAAACGTGTTCAGGATCAACACGGTCCGGAGGCGGCGGTCGAGTCAGGAATGAGACTTGTCGGCGTGTTCGACGTAGTTGCCACGCTCATCCTTGGTAACGTCAAGGGAGATGCGGTTAACTTTCAAGTGTCGAATGCACTGTGCCTCGTCGATGACGTCGATAAACCCCAGGAGTTACCAAAGATTATTGCGGAGGCTTATAGGACCATTGGCCGCAATAGTTTAGGGGTTAAGCCTTCTGTTCAGACAACATCTACACAACCGCAAACTAAGTCAGGGACGTCTTCTAAGGACGAACGTCCAGCATTTCCAAAACAAAATTGGAAAGCTAAAAAACAGGGAAAGCAGCAACAGAAACAGGGGTCTCGTCCTGCGTCACCAGTCCAGGCGACTACTGAGCGCACATATGATTTGTGCGATCACACTAGGATTAGGTCTCCTGATAGATTTCAGGTTTCTGTACAACGTTCTCTTCGTTCTTCACAGGAAATTTCGGTCTCACAGTCCGGTAGAGTAGAACGTGGCAAAGGTTGGGGTGGCCAACAAGGACGTGAGCAGCCCTGCCAGGCTGACGGTAAAGGCGAGCAGGACGACTTTGCACGCCTATGACCCCCGTTTCAGTAAAAAGAAAGTTGCTGCACTAACAGCGAGGTATGCCACGGATAGTGAGAACGCAGCTCCGGAACCTAACATGGGCACTAACGCTGCTCGACAGCGCAGCGGAGGTTACAGTAGTGCGGCAAGCACTGCGTCCATTTCTGAAGGCAACAGCAACTGACACATTCATTACTGTAGAAACTGCGGATACTAGAGTGGCCCCCCCTGACAGACTATATGATATAGTCCTTTTAATAGAAGGTGACATACAACGTACCATAAAAGGGATTTTTGGGGAAAATCTGACCTCTACATATGACATTCTGTTAGCAGAGGCAGACTGGCCTCCAGCTTTTGTTTTGGCCGCTCCTAGAGGGGAGGAGGTAATCCTCCCATCCTTCGCGCACACTGTGCCGAAGGATCAGGCTCAGAACTTTGCAGAAGAGTGGGCTCAGGTACTAGCTCCGGCGTTGTACCGCACTCAGGTTGGGTGGGATAAGTTGTCACCTAGCCATGAGATTCCATTACGGTCCATGCCTCAGTCACAACCCCAATAGCCCATGCGCCACGAAGCTAGAACTCACGTAGCAGAAATCCCTGAACAATTGGAATATCAAGGTGTTATTGAAACATGTGTGTCACCCATGAATAATCCTCTATTCCCTGTAACTAAACCTGATGGGTTGTACCGCCTAGTTTTGGATTACCGGCATTTGAACTCTCATTGTCGGACCTGTGCTGTACAAAATACCCACAGTTCTGCCCTCGTTGATAGTCTTGTGAGAAAAAGGTTTAAGACCACACTTGACATCTCCAATGGCTTTTACAGCCATAATCTGTCCTCGATTAGTAGTCAGTGGACGTCCTTTACTTCGGGCTGCAAACAAAAAAAAGTTTAAAATATTAGCCATAAATTATTAGCTATAAAAACAATCCAGGCAGCTTTGCCGCATGTGTGGTCTCTCTGTTAGAGAGCATTGACCGTGATGCGTACTCGTATGTTGATGATATCTATCTCACAGACGACGAATTATGGCCGCATCTGTGTCGCGTTGACCTCATAATTGTCATGTTTGCGGACTTCGGTTACAAATTCAACTTTGCTAAGTCACACATTGCAGAGTATACCATGTAAGGTCGAGGATTAGCCCCTCACTTCCTGGAGAAGTGCGCATGTTTGCGTGCTCCGACAACACTGAAGAAACTACTATCTTTTCTGGGTTTTTTAAATTTTGGGCGCACCTACATTCCCGATTATGCCCAGCGTATCAAGTCACTATTTTGCCTTGGTACAACCTATTTTTACCAAATCGAGCTGGCTGCCAGAACATTCGGCTATCCTGCAGTCTTTGCAGGCTGATCTTCTTGCTTCGAAATACTTACTGACTCGTGGTACCCACACTAACCTGGTAATAAGAATTGTGCCTGACGCAGTGGGTTTCACGTACTTAATGTTCAATGAAGGCGACACAGTCCCCATTGCTTAGAAATCACACTTGTACACTTTTCGACTGCAGTGCAGATTGAAATTCTGAAAGAGAGAGCGCTGTCGCAAGCGAAGCGCATGTTGGTTGTCACACCGTATCCTGCCCTAAAGGCAGTAACAACAGCCAGTGTACCAAATTCTAAAGCTTTGCATCCACGTTGGATACAATGGGCCACGTCTTTGACATTGCCGGATGTCACTTACATCTTCGATACCTCATTGTAGACTCAGGAGTATTTGCAGTATGAATTCGTTCATCCAGCTCCTCTGTCCTTGTGCCTGCTTGAGGATTACCATTGTGTCATTTACACTGACGGCTCAGCGCAACCGGCGACGGAATCTAAGCATGCATATTCAGCGGCCTGTGCAATAGTGGCTGGTACTTTCGTGAATGGTGAATTCAAGTCTGATGTCGTGCACACACAATCATTGGGTGATTGTACCGCCCAGTTGGCAGATCTACGTGCTCTGGTGCTTGCACTGGAGTTTGCTGATCCTCGAGTTACTACTCTTAAAGTGAGTGACTCCTTTTACTGTGTTCAATCTTTTAATGACAATGAATTCTTTTGGTCTCAGAATGAGTATCATGATTCCAAAGGTAGCACAATCAAGACTAAAATGCTTTGGGTTTGAGTCGCGGAACTTAAACAGAATCGGCCTCTCGTGAATGTAATTCATACTCTTGGGCACCAGCGAGTTGGTGTCCACGCTGTCGGAAACAGCTTAGCTGACAAAGCGGCAAAAACAGCAGTGGCAACATATCTAATAACAGCAGTTGAGAGATCCAAAAGTAAAATTGATGATGACTTCTTGGCAGCTATTGCTGCAACAGAGAAGGGAAGTATTTACCCTAGAGGTTTCCCTTCTAAATACTCTTATCATTTAAGTCCTGATAAAGTTCCCTATGTGAGAATTAATGACGTTGGTGACAGATTGATTCCCAACGCGGACTGCAGACTTTCCTTGATAACAGCAGCTCATGAAGGTATGGCTTCTGCACATGCCGGCGTTTCAGCAACTGTTACTATATTACAACAACGTTACTGGTGGCGAGGACTGTATAAACAAACTCGAGCCTATGTTCTTAATTGTGACATCTGCCAGCAGATTAAGCCTTCGACTACTGCACGCCCACCACAAACACAGTTGTACATATCTAATAAACTGCTTGGATTCGTTTATTTAGATCACTGCGGTCCTTTCTCCTCTGATACTGTGTATAAGTACATCTTAGTTGCAGTGGATTCGTGCACACGTTTTCTTTGGGTATGGCCACAACGGAGTGCTGATGCTCGAACTGTCATCAGGGATTTGTGTGTCTTTGTGGGAATTTTCGCATGTGGTACCCTTCATTCTGACCAAGGTCCTGCGTTAGCCTCTAAGGCGTGCAAAGTAGCCATGAGATCTTTGGGGGTCCAAGTCAAATTTTCATCTCCATACCAGCCTGAGGGCAATAGTGTTGTGGAACGAATGAACCATGACTTAAAGCAATCCCTGACAGCTAGGGTTTTAGGTACTGGAAGAAACTAGTTGGCCCATTTGTATAGCATTCAACGTGCACTTAATAATCTCCCTAGAAGGTCTTTGGGTGGGCGGACCCCATACGAAATGCTCTTTGACCTAAAGATGTTTGTCCCGGACCTTGATGGTCTAGACATGGCGGCGTCAGCTGCACCCTTTGACGTAGATGATCACTGTGCTGTATTACAGAATCAACAAGTGACCAGAGACGGTCTTGCAAAGGAACACTTGCCCTCCACAACTGCTACTGCGCTTCAGATTCCGGTAGTCGGCTGCCTACCTCGAGTTGGTGACCTGGTCCGTGAGAAGGTGGAGAACAAGAAGGAGTTCAGCCCCTCTTATCGTGCGCCGGTTCCAGTGCTTGGCGTGCAGGGTACAAGAACAGTCATTTTACCTCCACTTCCTGGTCGCAAAGATAACAGGTACATCTCCATTGACAATGTCAAATTACAGCGAGTGGCCGATTCTTCTTAGTATGACTCCAGCGGTCTCTTGTCCAGCAATGCTGAGAAATTCTGTGTTGGCTCCGGGACCTACCAACAGGCCTGATATTGCCATCGAGATGCATACAGTTACTAATCTTTTGTTGCCTGCACCGGCTGGTGGTCCAGTTGAAGATACTGGGTATACTTATCCCACAGATGTGTCATTGCCTGGTTTACAGTCAAGTTCAGTTAACCAGTCTCGTTTTTCATTTGACACTAACTCTATGACTTCCAATGCCCCATCAAAAATTTCTATTTTTGCTGCTTGGTTCAAAAGACATTTTTTAATTCCCCCTTGGACTTACATTTGGCTGGTGATCATAACTGTTTTTTTGTTTATGTCCATTGGATTTGTGGATGTATTTTTTCGTCTGGTAAATGGACACTATCTTACCGAAAGATCTACAATTGGATTAATTGATGGAACTTTGGCCCCCCACTCCTCATCGCACATCATGAAAAGGGACCAGACTTTTGTGAATATTACTGCCTGGCCTGTGTTAGATGGGATTTTATGGGATGCTGTTAAATTTCAAATTCATGTTCCCACAGAGGTGATTAATGTCCCCAATGTACTTCGTGTTTCCGTGGGAGATGTTGTTAAACAAAACATCCGTTCTGACGATTGGGATGTCCAAGCTGTAGAGGCACTTTTTTCTGATTTTAAATATTATGCTGCTTTTGATGCTGAAGATTTGTATTTAGACACAGCTAATTATGGGGAGTTGCTTTGCTACCAACACTATGGCAATCACTTCCTACATAAAGCAAATATGTTTAGAAATGTTGTTAATTATACGCAATGAGAACAGCTCCAAAACTCTAGTGAACACATTTACATATTTTACTGATTTCAGTGTATCTAAACCTGAAGCCTTTTATTTTAAAGTGGCGCATGAATCAGCTTCCAAAGTCAGACTGACCCACACTAAATTATTGTATTCCAAGTCCTTTATGGATGAATTGGCTATTGGGGGCTATGAGCTGTGGAAAGATATCATTGATCTTAAATCTATTTGAGGTTCTAAAGTGTGGCAGGTACAAGGTACGGAAGCTCTGCATCGTGCTTGCCTTATCCCAAACCACATTTTGTTTTTGAATTCTACCATTTTTCAAACCACATGCTTTGGATTGGCTACTTCTAAAAAGATGAACTCCCCATCTATTCCTGATCTGGGCGCCTATCCCAGATGGGATAATCACACAGAGCTGTCCCTTGATGCGTTGCACTCATTTATTACTAATACTTCCTTCAACATTTCCGAATTAGATCCTGAGGGATGGTTGATATGGCAGAAAAGCTCGGATTCCTGTCAACATCGTTTTCTGGGTCTATACCCTGGCTATACACAGGTTAGAGTGGACCCCCGATTTGAATCTTCCCATTCTGTTACTACCTATTCTGTCAGAAAGTTATGTCAGAACTGGTTGCAACATTCCACCTTGGCATCTGTTAAACTTGATTTATCAAAATTGAATGACAACGTAGATTTGAATGATTTTGTTAAGGGTCCTGTGAGTGACAGGTCCAACAGATGGGTGTATGCTATTCAGAACGAAGTTTGGAAATTATGTCAAATTGAAGCTGCTTCCAGATTACATGCTATTGATCAAGCCAATTTGGAAAAAGTGCTAGCTGTCATCGATAATAGCATAAACACCCTTTCTTCCAGAATTTATACACTAGATAATATTGTTTCATCTGTTGTTGATATTGTACAGGATGATAAATCTGTTTTAAACCATGGTCAAAATCAACTGCGTTCTATAATGCAGTTTGCATGGACCTTACAAACATTGAAGGCTGGGAAA
This sequence comes from Triturus cristatus, assembly GCF_964204655.1. Taxonomy (NCBI): domain Eukaryota; kingdom Metazoa; phylum Chordata; class Amphibia; order Caudata; family Salamandridae; genus Triturus; species Triturus cristatus. Next base: position 244,949,604 of record NC_140582.1, read on the forward strand.
GTTCCCTGGGACTACATGAATACATCATCTTTATTCTTGCCGTTTAATCTGACAACACAACAACAATTCATGTCCATGAAAGATGCAACATACTCTTTACTGGATATTGAAAAGTTAGAACCTTTACCTTTCTCTGTGACCGAATCGAACTCAGCTGTGTGGCTTATCCACGGTTTAATCACCTTACCGTTTCCATTGTTTAAGTTCAGTTCATGTATGAAGCATTATGCCCTAGGCAGATATGAACCATTGGGTACTGCTTTCCTGCATGAAGTTTGGTCACTACCATTTACATACAGATGCATGAGAGAGGGTAAAGAAGTTTATTTGAATGGAGAGGAATGCACTTCCACATTCAGTAGTCTGTAGCCACATCCAATTGCATGGCGCCTGCAACGTTCAGGTGCCAAATTTGGCTTGCATTCTGAAGGGAATTCCTGTGCCAACAATTACTCCCACTTTTACATTATTAGCTAACGGTAGTTATTTGCTTTTAAATAACAAGGCTTGCTGCGGGATGCTTGTGGGAATTCCGTACGTTGTGACTGTCTCGCAACGCGTAGTCTGCTGTAAAAATTTCCCTTTCTCGCCCCCGCATGGGAGACTGGATGTATCCACCTGGTCTTCCATCCCAACCTTGAAAGCAGAGTTCAACAAGATGAGCTGAATAAGGGCTCTTTTGTCTAAAAAAGAAGTCGCACTGGCTTCCTCCCGTGAAACATTCGTCCTTCACGTGGCAAACACCTGTACCGAGGTGCATGCGCTTTTGAATACTGATCTCCCCCTTCATTTCGGTGCTCTGATTCATACTATATTCAATGCCTCGTCAACAACTGGCTTAGTGCATTTTTTCAAAGTTGTAGGCTCCGGCCTCGTGACCTCCTTCCAGACAATATGTGGTGTGATACAGGCATTTTTTCATTCTATTTTTTCCAGCGTCCGGCTTCTGTTAATTCTCGCCCTCACTTCTGGTGTGCTCCTGTTGGTCTGATTGTTGCTCAATGGCTGCATGATATGTATCACACGACAGCCTGCCCCGGCTGTTTCAACTGCGTAACCGGATGCTAGAATACTATGGAACTTTACCTCTGGCCACTTTAAGCGTGGCCTATGGATTATCCTTCAGGTTCTCCTACATTACTTGCATGCAACCTGTTTTCCATTGCCTCGATTGTCCATTCGAATGGGCTCTGGATTTGTGCCTGTCGAACTCGGCGTCTCCTGCCCCGGATTATGATTGACTAATGAGTCCCTTTGTGGCTCATGGGTTGGACTGTTCTGGCATCTGGATTATGGCCTGTGGAGCGGCACATGGAGTCCTAGGGAATTGGGATATATATGCGGCACTATATGACTTCTTGGCAAGAAGTTATGTTGAAGAACACGCAAGTTGTCCTCTGATTGTGCTAGAGGCTCCACTTATTGAGGAACATGTGTGCTCATTTACTGTGCTTGACTGGATAGTGGACTCTTTTACTGAACATTATAATGACTTCCTCTTGGAGGCAGTTGCTACTTATTGCGCCTACACGTTGATGGATTAACTTGGGATTTGAAAATCTTCTGCACGCCCAAACTCAAATTTTTAGAATTTTTTCCTTTTTACTCCACACTAGGCTCTGTCATGCCTTTGCGAGATGTTTTATGTTTTTTTACTTTTTCCAACAAGTTTTTCGAACTGTCACTACCAATTATATGGTTTAGCAATACATGACCTTGTTTCTGTCTCAATCAAACTTGAACTCTGCGTTCCTACTTTGCTTCCCTGTTTTGTTCGCGGTCCGATCAAGGGAGGGTGTAGTGGAGACAGAGTTCCATGTTCACACATTGTTATGTTAGCATAAGCGTCTTAGATGTACAACGCCATCGTGCCACTTTTGCTGCTTTTGCACGCTACACTGCAGGTAGTTGTTATTACAAGAAGAACTGCTTGCTTACTTTTTATTCACATGAGAATGATCTGTTGTTCACATCTGTAGACGTGTACCGTGACCTTAGTCTGAACACTGTGTGCAGAATCCATCAAGGTCAAATAAAAATGTGCTTTTGAATTCATATTGATCGGCCCACGCTCTAGCCATAACACGCACACAGCTGCAAATATCTGAAACTCGGGTGCCTTTAATATTGCATTTTGCATGCATGATTCAGACACTTGGAGAAAACCTTTTCCAAACACAGAGCAGAGCTGATTCTGTGATGTGACTCACCTAAGCTGATATTTACGGTATGGGGTTCCCATTCAAGCCTAGAGACCTTCTATTAGTTTTATAATACTAGCTTACTTGTGAAGGGAGGGTGGTTGTTTTCCACTATCATTTGTAATATGATTTCTCCCTTCATTTTCTATGGTATTGTAACAATGCTGATGGTTTTGTTTTTAATCATTTGCCTGCTTATGTTAGCCAAAGTACTGCTCCTTAGGGCACGTAGATAAAAAGAAACCTTTTAAACTTTACCGTGTCTCTGATTACTCTTGTTGTGGACTGATATGAGAATAATAACGAAATGGTGTTTCTGATTACCACCATTCCTGAGAGTACTCTAAGTCGCTTGTTCTGGGTTGTCTAATCATTGGTAGCTTCGAGCTGATACGGAGAACGAATGAGACACTGATGCTAGTCGAATAGGGGTTCTGGGTACTGAGGTGAGATTTTGGTACACCGCAATTCACTGAGGTCCTGGTTTCCTGCGCATAGTTCTGTGCATGAGCAGAATCCCTGCAACAGGGCAAGCCTATCCTTCGATCAGGTATGTGCGGAGGCTTATCAACACAAGCGGCAATGCATCAGGACACTTCAACAATGTGGAAGCACACAATTTTGCAAGCCTGGATTTCAAAGTTCTATTGACCTCCTCGACCAGACCCGAAGACTCAGATCTGTAGCTATAATTAAATCTCGCTTCAACTTGTAAAGCACTGCACAGCATCCTCAGTATTTCATTGTTAAAGTGCACACTTTGGTCAGTTTCCAAAGAAGTCAGGAAGCCAAATCCAGATATTAGCTCCCTCCACAAAATCTTTGTTACTGTGAGAATATTGTTCTTACGTGTGGGAAAGGCCTTAACCCATCTTGAAAAGATACACATACCAACCAACACATATCTCAATCACTGCACACATGCATCTCAATCAAATCCAGCTGCATCCTATTGAAAGGAACTCCCTATGTGACTCATTACTGAAGTTTATTTTGCCTCATTATTCTGTTGTCAGACAACGCATCTGTGGCACAATGCCTCAGCCATCAACCTACACCTTATAATAAGCCAAGTCTGCCTAAACAAGCAGACCATCGAGTCCCTTTCCACATGAATAGGGCCATGATAATGTCTGGCCATCTGGGGTAAAAGACTATTAGGCAACACTGGTCTCCCATCTCCTGAAACCCAAATCTCATTCTCAGCTCTTTTGGCACAACCTGCTTTGACTGAACTCTGCTGTTCTGCCTCAAACACTTCTTTCTGCAAAAATCTGACTTCCTCCAAATTATCAGTTGTATTAAAGAAAAGGTTGTAGTTGGTCTCATCTGTTCCTTAATTTGTATACTCTCCACTTTGTTGACACATCTTTTACCCTTGGAGGCAAAATCGTCCCTCTTACAATGTGCCGCACACCTTAACTACAGCAATTTGCACTGGCATCTGTAATGCTTCAAGAAGTTTTCGAACTTGCTCCCCATTCCGAATGGGCGAGACTGAGGATGTTATAAACCCCCATTGCGACCATATCTGTCCAAAATCATGAACAACACCAAAGCTGTACTGACTAACAATGAAAATGGTCACTCCCTGCTGGTCTAAGACACAGCATTCTCTAGTATGAGCAGTCAACTCGAGCACTTGTGCTGAGAACACTCCCTGGAGCCACAAAGCTTCAACTACACCTTAAACAGTACAAACTGCATAAGCAGCTCATAAATTTCCTTCATAGCATCCACAAACTATGCAAAATCAGATTCAGGCAGTGGCTTATCCTAAATATCTGGTCTTGGCTTGGTGCATAGTTCAGTCACATCAAGAAAGTCATGCTCCACTTCATTTTCAACATTATCAGCATCAGGAAGAGGCTGTAGGGTGGTGGGATTCAAAACAGGACACCTTTTCAGAGTAACATTTTCAGCCACAGTATGATCTGCTCATACTGGTCCAGGCAGCTGTTTGTCAAATGCTGTGTGCAAGTACGCGTCAACAGAATTTCTACTGAGTGAGGTACGTACAACGTTAAAGGGTGACTCCTACAAAGTCTTCACACCTCTCTATACTGACACCGGAGCCTGCCGCAGATTTAAGACATCCGGGCAATGCCACCACTATTGGAAAATACTTGAAAAGTATACAAAAGGTCTACGGGCACTCCCAAGGGTTTATCAAAGCACTGAGAAAGTGCAGCCCTCCCTCTAACTGCAGAAAAGCAAAAACGCTTTGTTATAACCATGCATTCTTAGTGCCTGGGCACTGCAGAGACTTTCTCTCAACTCCAGGAAGGCGCCCACACACTCATTGTCTGAAAGCACCAGATCCGACACCTCCTTATGTGTCAGCCTCTGAAAAGACTTGGCCAGTAGGGAAAAGTCAGATTTCCAATGTCGGCAGTAGCTCACCATTCCCAAAAACATTCAGAACTCTTTTTGGGTGGTTGGCAGTTTCATTTGCAAAATCACCAATATTCTCTCCTGTGACACCTTTGTTACCCCTTTCTCAATGTGATAACCCAGATGCAAGACTTCTTTCAAACAGAACTGCTACTCACTGATGGACACTTTATGTATTCTCAGCTATGTGGTTCCACAGTGCATTAGTGTAAATTTTGCAAGCTTCTTGAGTATTTAATGCTCCCAGCAGGTCATCAATATACCGTACCAGTACAGACTTACACCACATAAGCAACTATTCCAAATTCTTTTTAAGGATCTGGTCAGGCTCTCCTTATAGCCTTGCAGGACTCAGCACCATGACAAAAAACGATTCCCGAGCCTAATGCAAAGAGGAACTGACCTCATGCAAGGGTATGGAGAAGAAAGCCTGTCACAAATCGATATTAGAGAACCAGTCAGCCTCACATGGAATATGAAACAATATCACAGCAGGATTCGGTACCACGTGACAACAAGGGATCTCTATATTGTTTATCTTGTGAAGGTCCTGCACTATGCGGTACTTACTGCTAGGCTTCAGCAGGCCCAGAATTGGTGAGTCACATCAACGCCCCATAATCTCTTTCAAAATGCCTTGTTGAATCATTGTCTTGATTACTGGCATTATTCCGGCAATCATTTCAGGGGTCAAGTTATACTGTGGGGTTCTAGGATATGCTACATTTGGATTTATACTCGAATGGACAGGCTCAACTCCATATATGAGTCCAATGTCTTTTCCTGAAAAATCCCACACCTCAGTCCTCAGGGGGTCTCTAAGATCCAGGGGTAGTTCTTCACCTGTCATTGTAGGGTACAGTACAACCACTGGGTTTTAATTCACGATTTTGAGAACAGCATCCTTGTTGTGGATTCAAAATTCCACACCTCTCGGTGTACAGTAAATGGTGCAATTCTGATTGCATAACAAATCACGTCCTAGCAAACTCACAGGACTTGAGTAACAGACCACAAATTGGTGATTATCTTCAAAATTTTCTATTCTCACAGACACATCCTCAGTAATGGGGATCACCAGCTGCAACGGCAAACTTCTGAAATCGCACCTCCCACACAGTTGCTTACAATTACCAAATGGTGCACTTCATCCAAGGTGTCTGCCATTGCTTGATACTACTGCTAAGTAGAAATACCGCAGAGATGTATACGGTTTACCATTGCACCACAAGATAATGAGGTGGCATCATATGGATGGGATTTCTTGTGAAACCATTGATAGTCAGAGATAGTCACCTTACTCATTGAAACAAGCCCTGATGAAGTTTAGTTGGTTGAACGAAATGCATTGGCTGTAACCTTGGCTGTTTTTGTGAAACAACATCAAAATATCAATCAAGGAGGTAATTAACATGAAATGAGCTGTGGACTTTTCATTGTTGGTTGCACCATTCTGTGTTCTGTCTCTACATCCTCAGTAATGGGATTCCTCATTTATTGATTAGCAACTCCAACAGTTTGGATAGTTGTTCCCGAGATAGGTCAATTAATCAAGCAAACCGGATTTATAAACCGTGGCTAATCACCTGATAGGCTATCCAGGCACTTGCAGGTCCTGGAGGCTTATTCGAACAGCCGGGTCTCAAGGGCCATTCAGAATTCCGGAAATGAAGTGATGGTCTGGAGGTGCATAGGGAGGCTGTTTCAGGTCTTTGCTGTGATATGGGAGAAAGAGTGTCCTCCACTTCTGCTTCAGGAGATGCGGGGAGGATGGGCAAGTGAGAAGGAGGAGGAGTGTAGTCTTCTCAATGGTTAGAGGAAGTTAAGGTTGTGTTAAGGTAGGCAGGTCCTTGGGTGCGTAGATACTTGTGTGCGTTGGCCTGCAGTTTGAATTGGCATCTCTACTGTACGGGAAGCCAGTGGAGTTTCCTGAGGTGGGGTGTGATGTTGGCTCATCAGGGAAGGACAAGGATGAGTCTGGCTACGGCGTTCTGTATGGTCTGAAGTCTCTTTAAGAGGTGTGCTGCAATTCCTATTTAGAGGGCATTGGTGTAGTCCAGTCAGCTTGTAATGAGAGCTTGCGTCACAATGCGTCTTGTGTTTAGGGGTCGCCACTTGAAGATCTTAAGTAGCATGTGCTGAGCGAAGAAGCAGTTGGAGGAGATGGCGTTGATATGTGATTTCATGGTGAGATCTTGTCAATGATGATTCCGAGGTTTCTGGCATGGTTGGAGGGAGTGGGTGCGAGTTCTAGGTCTGATGGCCACCAATAGTAGGTCTGGAATTCCGACTGCTCGCACATTAGAACCAGTAGCACCAGTATCAACAAAGAATTTTCCAGTGTGGCCATTTACCTCACCATCTGCATATGGGCCACTCTGGTCTACCTCCAAGACTGTGCCAAGTACACAATTTTCCTCCCCCTCAGGCACCGTAAGGTGGACTGATCGTAACAAAAATTCTCAATTGTCTCAAGCATGGGATGTTGCTGGTAAGGTATGTCATGGTATGGAACGAATTCTGATTCACATTTGAAACTTGACTCAAAATGAATCTGGGACCAGTAGCACCGTGCTGTGGCAAAGGGGTTGTGGAACTTGCATCACTGGGGCATGGAGAGTATTACAATTTTGTGACCTGGGTCTAGGTACATTCTGCGACTGCATCGGATTATTGTTCTGCAACTGTGCAAACCATGGATTCTGACCTTGATTTGCAGGATTAAGACAATATTCCTGCTTCCAGCGCTCCAACTGATTACAGAGTGGCACGGGTTAGACTTTATCAATGTGGCTACATTATTTCCGGTAAGTGGATCAATTGTAACACACCTCCCTATACTTTGGGACTGAAAACCACCTTCACCTTGCATAGCTGGATTTACCTGTGAATACACTCCCTGCATAGGGGGTACAGCAAATGGATGACATTGACTTCGCTTCTGAGCAGCTTTCATCCGTGTTACCATGAGCTTCTCCTTTGATTTTGTCTGCCTGATATCAACCTCACCGGTGCAATACAAAGCTTATCACAAAATCTCTTCAATTTACTTATTCTGCCACCAAATCAAATGCTGCTCAATCATCCTACTAATCTCAAGTCTCAATCTTGTCACAAACCTAGACACAAAATGTCCCTTGTCCTTGAGCTCCAAAGTTTCCATCTCAGTATACTGTTCGAACGCCCTAACAATCTCTCATAATATGTATGAATCGTCTCTTTAGGTTCCTGAGTCACACAGTCAATCTTGGCCCATTCAAGATGTCTGACACTTTAGACTTCAACCATGTCATCACCTGGTCATACTTCCTCATTACCATGTGTGACGGATCATTATTCAAAGGAATACCTCAGTGGCTCTCTCTCAGGCCATTCTGCAGCTATCTTACATTCTGTACACAAAGCACTTGGAACCCTCAAATTGTTTACATATTGTTCAACGTCTGTATACCATTCCACAGGTATCTCCCTTAACCTAGGAACATCATTAGTGAATGACGCATTATCACTGTAGGTTCCTATAGTAAAGGTAGAATTGGAGTTCCCTCTCCCTCACTCAGAAAGGAGGTGGGCCCCCATTGACCTCTTGGGACTGTCCCTTTTCGACCATCTAACTTCCCACTTATCCAGATCACTCCAAATTCGGATGCTTTGAATTGATTCCCGAATTTCAATTTTCAACCCTGGCATTCTCATATTTTCTAAATCCAGATCACAAAAGAACAGCCAGTGATTCTTCTGCAAAGCTTTTGTCCATTCCACATCTATTTCATATTTCTCAGCTACTTAAGATAATTTATCATAAGCTTGCCACGCTCTCCTACAGCATACTTGCTCATAAGCAAAAGCTAATTTTGTTGATGTGTCTATTCTAGCCAATTTAAGACTTGCACTTATCATTTCATCTGATTTGAGTCTTAATTTAGCTACATCCACCAAATTAACTTCCATCGATGACTGAAGCATTCCTTGACTTATCTCTGTGTCCCTACTTTCATTTGAGGTGGTATTAAGAACCTTCAACCATTCATCTAACTCCTGAGCGCGAAGTATGCGTCCCCTCAGAAGTTCTTGGCACTGGTCCTTCTTTGCTGGTACTAATATGCCAGTCCAGGGGTGGCTCCCAATTAAGTGAACCTAATCCTGGCAACCCCCAAAATGACCTCAAAGGTCCATATATAGGCTAATCCTCTGACGGGTCTGCACTGGCAGCACAAGGGGAACTTATATACATTGGGACCAAGGGGATAAACTTTACATTCAAACTGGAAGAGCCTTCTCTGGGGTTCTTAACTCAGTTGGAACAGCCAAACTACTAAGGACGCGCAGCGCTACAGGAGCCAGCAGTGGGGGCATATTACTCACCGTTTCACAGAGCGAGGACTTCACGTACCAGGAGGTAGAGGGGCAGTGTCATCAACAGCGGCCCCTCCCTCCCGCACCGGGAGTTTAAAGGAACCTCGCGCCTCCTGCTTCGCGGGACGCGCAGCGCTACAGGAGCCAGCAGTGGGGGCATATTACTCACCGTTCCACAGAGCGAGGACTTCACGTACCAGGAGGTAGAGGGGCAGCATCATCAACAGCGGCCCCTCCCTCCCACACCGGGAGTTTAAAGGAACCTCGCGCCTCCCGCTTCGCGGGACGCGCAGCGCTACAGGAGCCAGCAGTGGGGGCATATTACTCACCGTTCCACAGAGCGAGGACTTCACGTACCAGGAGGTAGAGGGGCAGCATCATCAACAGCGGCCCCTCCCTCCCACACCGGGAGTTTAAAGGAACCTCGCGCCTCCCGCTTCGCGGGACGCGCAGCGCTACAGGAGCCAGCAGTGGGGGCATATTACTCACCGTTCCACAGAGCGAGGACTTCACGTACCAGGAGGTAGAGGGGCAGCATCATCAACAGCGGCCCCTCCCTCCCGCACCGGGAGTTTAAAGTGACAACGCCCCTACCGCCTCGCGGGACGCGCGCAGGTGCCGCCGGGCTAAGCCCGGGCAAAGGGCTGGCCCGTTTAAGCCCGTTCAAAAACGTGTAAGGACGGGACGGGCCACCCCTCTTTCATTTTGCCTGGGGGAACATCCTGTGAGTATATTGTATCCCACTCTTCTGATTGATCAACTGGTCTTGTCATGCCCCCAAAGGAGGCCAGAGGGAGAGTGATCAATGCTAACCTCACAGGAACAATGGATCAGTTTATTACCAGGGTAAATAGTGTCATAGATCAGGAGATTACAATAATGGAACGTCGAGTCTCCCAGCACCTCGCGATGGCCAGGAGGTCTTCAATGGGGCACATTGCTAATGTGCGGTCTCCTGTCCACCAAGGCCAAAATAATGGTATTGCTGCATCACCAACTTCAGAACTCTTGACTATACAGTCGTCATCCTGTGGTACAACTCATGTTGCCTTGGGGGAACATTCTACGGCTTCCGATTCCTTACTGACATCTCCCCATATGTTGCCGTCCTACCCTAGTATAGTAGTGGAGAATAAAACCAGGCAGCTGCGGGAGAGACTCCCAGGGGCCATTCCTAAGTATAAGCAAGGGCTGTCTAACAATAATGGCAGGAAGAAAAGGAAAGCCACGAGGCACAGCAGAAACACTAGGATGATCTCTGCTATATTGGATCAGCCCGTTACGGGTACTGCTGCCAATATAGTCGCACCTTTAGCTCACCCATCACCCACCAGAACAACATGTCAGGCTGCAAGCGGGGGGACATGCCAAGCTGATAGGGCAGAGGGGATGGCCCCTGAGCTGACGAATATATATGATATAGTTAGACTTCTCCTTTGTCCAGTAGAGGATAGATTAAGTAAGATTGAACAGCTTTTATTAAGGATTGAGCATGATCTTGCGGGAATCATTGATCCCTTAAAGAAGGATGCTCATTCCAGGGTTTCTCAACTACTGGATAAAGTCAGAGGAGAAAATGTCCCAGCTGTCCCGGCTGTCCCGGCTGTCCCGGAAGATCACTCAGCATTGACCTTAGACCAACAGGTCTTAATTGAAGCTAATAAGAGCACAGCTGTGGCTGCTGGCAGTAAACCTCACCAGGATAACACACCCCAGCTTAGTGAGGGTGGTGGGGCCTCTATAGTCCTGGTTCCTGGGGAGAAAAATATTCTAAATTTACCCCCGGAAGCCTGTCCGTTTATGGTAATTCTAACAGGGGTCCCTGAACTGAGTAAGCATGAAGTTGAATCTCCTGTAACACTGAGGAACAGGGTTGTCCATTGGTTAAATCAAAATAGACCATTGCCGCCACATATAGTGTGTAAAATACTTATGGTTAGGAGGGTCCCATGGGTAGGACACCTGGTCAAGAATATAAGAGGGGACTGCATTTTGATTAATTTCAACGACCCTAAAATAGTTGAGTATATTTGCAACTGGAGACACCCCAGCTTGGGAGTAACTATTCGCTCTCTCCCATTGACTTATTTTTATCCCCCAGGTCACTTTACATCTTTAGCGGATGGGTGGACACTAGTACAACGGAATGGAAGGGGGCTGCGGTATGGGGGTTGGCACAGGCCTTCCTTACCCATAGATCTGACCCCCATTCAAAATCGATTCAGCAGTTTGGAGGCTGTCGATTGACTCCAGGATAGAGTAGGAGTACCGACTACCCCCCTGTCTACCTTAGGCTGCTGTACTATTAGTCCTCTTGCACCACTCCAGCTCTCGGGTTCTGAATTATCAATTCTTACCAGTGTATCACAGGGAGTAAACAATATTGCTGGCCAACACTTGGATCATTCTCCAGGTCCCTTAATCTCCTGTGATGGTCTTTCTTCCCGTTTTAAGATTGTTTCGTGGAATGTGGCGGGCCTACGAAATATGCTCTCTTTACCGGACTGGAATGACTTTATTGATGGGTATGACTTGTGTTTATTTCAGGAAACCTGGAGCCTTGAACCACTGTATAAGTCTGGTTTTTCCTGTTTTTATGTACCAGCTACCTCGGTAGGTCGAGGACGTCCATCTGGAGGACTTATGGTTTGGTTTAGGGTAGAGCTTAACCTTAATATCACTCACCATTCCTGTTCTACGTTAGATGTAATGAGACTCTCTCTAAAGGGTTTGAAGAGTAATAATACTTGGGAACTTTTTAATATATATGCTAGAGGTACCCAAGGGGGGGCCAAATCCTCTACCATCTCTGCTCTTTCTGATATGCTCCTTTCCTGTCCATCTGATTCCTTTATTCTGGTTGCTGGCGACCTTAATTGCTCTTTTGAGCCTCTAGCAGCAGATGACATTCTGGGAATCTATTATGAGGATGCCAGATGGGGCATCCCCTCTCTGTCGCTTCAGCCAGTGAAGAGATGGTTACCGGTTGTCATTCAATTGAATGCCCTAATGTTAGAATTTGGGTTAAGAGCTGCAAATGGGCGTACGACTTCTGATGCAATGGGAGCAACTACATATAATAGGGTCCCCTGTCAAAGTAGATTTGACTATATATTGGTTGACAGGAGGGCATGGAAGTTCGTAGATGATAGGGTTATTATACCATCAGTAAGTAGTGACCATAACCCCTTGTCCCTTACAATCTTGGAAACGTGGCATAGGAAAGAGTACACCTCTATTAATGGATCAAGAATGCTAACTAGGACAGTCTTACCATCCAATTGTAATAGATTCCTCAAATGGCCTAAGTTCATTTTGAATGAGCTAAGATTAAGTACCTTAGAAGAAATCCTTAGTGACCAGACTCTCAGGCTTTCTGCAGCATGTAAGGATAGGGTTGGGCCTGTTGCTGCAGCAACAATTTATGTGGACACTATAGATTTGATTGGTTGCCTGTTTTTAGATCCTAGTAAAAAACGTCTGATAAGTGCTAAGCCATCACAAAAGTGGTTCAATAGAAACTGCAGACTGAAAAAAGCCAATTTGGTGTTTGCTATTAAATCTAACATCCCGGGTGATGTCCGGCTGGCGAGACTGCAATATAGGCAGTCTATTGTAGATGCTAAGAGGGAATGGGATGAACTGCACTGGGACAGTCTAAAAACTGTGAGCCAGTCTAAGAACGGCGAGCTTTTTTGGACTTTAGTGAGAAGATCCAATGGCCGTGATTTGGACCAAATTCCTAATCATATAACGGATAGGGAATGGTTCGAGCACTTTAGGAAACTGTATGTAGGGGATGAGCAATCAGTTGGCCTAGGGCCTTCTAGTGGCACTATAGCCACGGACCCTGATCTGGCTTCATTTAATAGGATAGAGAAGAAAGAGGTGGAGGTCGCTATAAACAAGATTGTACCCGCCAAGGCTCCGGGACAAGATGGCATTCCGGGTGACCTGTTTAAAGCTAACACTGAGGGATGGGCCTCTTACTTTGTGATTCTTATCAATGCTTTGCTGGAAGGCTCACCGGTCCCGAATTCTTGGAAGGGGGCCGAAGTAATCCCTATTTATAAGAGGGGCCCAAGGGGGGACCCTGCCAACTACCGTCCAATTAGTCTTATAGATGCTGGACAGAAGTTGGTTGGTAGGGTTCTCCTGGAGAGGGTCCTCTCATGGGCGGATGAAAATAACATTATCTCACAGTTCCAGGCGGGCTTTAGGGCCTGTACAAGTACGATTGACCAGGCATTTAGGCTGGCACTTCTACATTGGAAGGTGTTTACCATTGGCAAGGGCGGTCTTTATTTGGCATTCATTGACCTGAAGACCGCCTTTGACTTGGTCCCCCGTGACTGCCTATGGCTGGTTTTGCAGGAAATGGGGATTCCCCCGCCCATCTTGAACCTTCTGGTCCGCATGCATGATGGTAATTATGGTCGCATCAGATGGGGGTCGCAGGAGCAAAAAACTGCTAAAATTCCTGTGAATAGAGGGGTCCGCCAAGGATGTGTATTGGCTCCCTCACTCTTCACACTATTTGTGAACGGTGTAGTTTCTTTTTTGCTTGAAATTAATGCGGACGCCCCGGTCCTGGCGGGCGATAAAGTTCCCGCACTACTTTTTGCGGACGATATGTTGTTAGTATCGAAAACTCCGGCAGGATTACAGAAATTGTTGGACCGCTTTTCTTTGTTCTGTAAGTTGAGGGGCCTTGCCATTAACACTTCTAAAACTAAGCTTCTTTATTTTAAACCGAGTAAATCGTCTAGATCTACTTTGACTCTCGACGGGATGCCACTAGAGCGTGTCAAAGAGTTTGACTACTTGGGGATTAGAATCTCTGATAAATTTAAATGGCAGCCTCACATAGATAAAATGGCGTTAAATCACAAGCGAGTAGTAGGAGTATTAGGGAGGGAATTTCGTGCCTCTACCACCAAGCCCATTGCTCCTGCTCTGGATATCTACGCTTCAAAAGCTGTAGGTTGCGCCCTTTATGGTGCAGAACTCTGGGGCTTTGGTTGTGTAGATGTGCTAGCTACTTCAGAAAATACGTTTTTTAGGGAGCTTATATCGCTCCCGAGGGGCACTCCAACCAAGCCACTCTTGAGTGATCTGGGTCGGCGTTCTATCAAAGACCTAGCTACTCTGCGTCCTCTTTTATATTGGGCGCGAATATGGCGCACTCCAGAGCTCTCCAGATACGCTGATGGCTTAAAAGAGGTTATGAATCTCGAAGGAGCTCACAAAATTGGATGGCTGGTTAATATAAAGAAGCTTCTTTTGGCAATAGGCCTTGCAACTGCTTGGGAGTCTGGGGCCCCGTTATCTAAGGCAGAAATTAAGAGAGCTTTTTGGGCATGGGTTGACAACCAAGAGCAGAGGGACCCAAATCAAGGCAGGTTGACTGAGGCATTTTGGCAGCATAAGTCTATGCCTCGCCTGGAGCCCTATCTAGATTTTATTACGAAGCCTAGGGATAGATCCCTTTTTATTCAGTTTAGGATGGGTACCCTCCCTCTTCATGATCGCACTAGTAAGTGGAAGCCTCCGTATCAAACCCCAGTGGATTGTCCAAATTGCTTAGGTGTCACTGAAAATATTCCCCACTTTTTTTTTGCATGCCCAGCCTATTTGAAACCTAGATTGAAATGGCTAAAACCTGTGTGTCTGCAGCTTGGAATTAGGGACCACGCTGTTGCACTTAGAATACTTAAAGCTGACGTTAGTACAACCTCAGTGTGCGGGGTGGCTAAATTCCTAAGTTGGGCGTGGTTGATTAGGCGGAAGGCTATGTGATGAATTTCTATTAAATTCTTTTTATCATTTACAAAGCTGCTAAAGTTTAATACTGTTTAAAATTATTTATTGTAACAGAAAGGTCTTTAAAATGACTTCTCTTTTTTAATGTCTTTTATGAACTGTGTTCCAATCTGTAAATGTGCTTTTATGATATCATATATCGAAATAAAGCTTTGTACTACTACTACATATAGGTACTACAGGCCCAATGGAAATCAGAACTGTTCACACATTGGGAACATTTGCAGTTGCCGTAACATTTGTAACTATGAGGGGGCCGGGGCACAAATACCCAAACTCCTTCCCACTGAGGTTTGCTTGATGTTTTCAGGGCTGGTCCCCATTATATTAGGACTCACAGTTACTGGTGCCATAGCAGTTCCAAAATGTCCACTAATATTAGTACTTTCACCTCCCCTTGTTTGGGTCTCATTGTGAGGGGGAGGACGCTCCAACAATGACACATCTAAGAGACTATCACTAGTATCGCTATCACTGTTTTTACCTCTCTCAGTTGATTCTTTTGTCTCGTTCACTCTTTTTCTATATTCCTTCTCTTGTCTACCCTTTTCAAACTTCTCACCTGTTAACACCGGATACAACTTAGCTGCCTCTATCATATCCATTCTTTACTTCTTCTGTTGTGCATCCACCTTGCACCAACATAAATGTGCACTGCCTTTCTAGCACTCCCTGATATATATGCTTCTCTCTAGCATGAGCTGCACTATCCTAGGCATTTAGCACTTCATACTGTCTATGTCTAGAATGTGGTTTCATCTCATATAAAATCCTACTCAAATTTTCAATGATTCTCACATTAAATGCTCAATAGCATGGAACCACCAATCCACCTTTTTTCTCAGTGACCTTGTGCCATTGTTATGCCAAATGCAAGTGTGTAGCTCTACATTTATCCCCATATAATGACCTGTGGTATCTTCAGGTGGTGCTTCTTCTCCCTCCCTAACAGGCATCATCACATCTCCCCTAATCAGATCTTTTATGACCTTAAAACATTTCATTCTTCACATAAAATTTCAATAATCACAATTAAAATTGTGTATTTCAAAACAAAACCCACTAATCAGCCCACTATCCCCGTTCCAAATCAACAGCCAATAACAGCAAGGCAGTTTTTAATGTAAAGAACCAATAGCAGTGTGGCTTTACACCAACCGACCACTCCCAGTGCAGCACACTGTGACGCCAGTCTCACTCCTTGCAGCAGTTCACCCTCCTTTACAATTTTCACAAATAGACTCCCTTCATCAATACACATACAAAACAATCCAATGCAAATAACAACAGAGAACTAGTGTGTGCTTTATTAAAGAAATCAACAGAATTCAATCACTCATGGTATCATTTGATCTACTCTGACAAACATTCAAAAGAAACCTCGACCTGCGGAGAATCCCTCTGATCAGTACAGTTTCCCTCTTGCAAAAGGTTCACAACACTGATCATAACTCACATTTACACATAAAGTTTTTGTCCCCATCTCAATTGGGCTGTCGTAAACATCTCATGAAAGACCCTGCGAAACCTTGGCAGACAATTACAATACAATGTCTTCTAGACTTTTAATATCATCCCTGGATCTTAGGTAAATCTGGACCCATTAAAAAATTCATCTTCTTGACATAAACAGCACATTCATACGGCATTCAAAATACCTCCGCAAAACATCACACAACTGTAATAACACCGCGAGCTAAGCATAAGCCATCTATGTGCATCCCTATTAATACTCCCCCCTCCACTGTTACCACTTCGTCACAAACCACTGGAACTCTGCCAATCCTACGAATCAAACAATGGGCTCTAGAACTGGGATTAGGACCTTAACTATTTTCATTTCAAACCACAGAACATTGACCCCTTCTTCCAGGCCCACTGCAATGTAAAGTTCAAGGTGCCTGAAGGTCTAACTACAATTTACCCATTACAGTGTGACTACCCCCACCCCAATCTCCCTAAAGTCTGTCGCCCGGCCTCCACATCTTAAGGATTCCCCCCTCCTGGGACCCATTTCAAACAATTTCAAATAAGATGCCGAGATGACCCTGCGTGGTGTTTGAATTTGGCACTGGTCTCAGTAACTATGTGATCCCATGTGGGTTTTGGTCCCGCTTGCTCTAACTTTTTGGTTCCCATGAGATTCTCTTCATCCACTGCCGGTCTACCACAGGTGTTCTGCTTTCCAGCCCCCTGTTTCTACCCCCCCATTCCCTCTATCCTCTATTGGGGACTTGTTTCTTCTAAGTTTGATTATGCAACTGTAACTAATGTAACTATGCCATACTGTTATTCTTGTTATTCCTGACCGCGGAGACATAAACAACATGGCTGATGCCCGGTGGAGCTGCTAGACAGCTATAGTGGAGATCGTCCCTGGTTCACCCCCTCAGCAGTCACCATCCCCGCCGAACATTGGGCACAGTTCTCCACGTCTCCCCGCTATGTCTTCTTCCTCCCCCTCCCTCCGACGAATTACCGTAATGTTGTTTCTTTCCTGTGTTTTACTATGCTCTTGTAACGGATGTAATTTGTAACTTGTAACTTATAACTCAAAGATCCTCATGTAAAGCGCTCTGATACCTCTGGGTCTAGCCAGCGCTATATGAAACCCTTCAAATAAATAAATAAAACCACAGTAAAGCTCAGAGTTGATGGTATTAAGTATGGATTTATCACAAATTCAAAGACAGGCTGATAGCAATCAGTTGCAGAACCATAGTATAAAAATACAGAATCACTAGAGGATAGCTGAAATGTGAATAAATTTGATCCTGAGTAACAGTTAACAAATGAGGAATTTAGTAGCCGCTATGCACAGGATAAGGAATACAGTCTGATGTGTAGGTTGAAAATTTCGATCCTTTTACCTATACATGAGTTAGTCTAGAAAGCCTACAAAACCTATTCTAACTTTGAATCAAGGAAACCCTATTCATTTGAGGAAACAGAGAAATGTGTGAGCATAGCAGAACTTCTGTAGAAGTTCCTAAAGTATATTGCATAGCCCGACACAAAATAGAAGTTGCTCTTAGAGTCTGAAGGGAATCTGAACAAAGCCAAAGTCTAATGCAAATTATACCCACCATAAGAACTGTTGAGAATCCCAGGTTCCATGTCCAATTAATTCCTATCTTCAAACACCAAACATGGCAACTGCACTCTGGATTTATTTCCTTTGGTCTACACATTGAAACATCCTTGCAGTCCTCCCACCCATATTCCTTTCGGACAGTAGTCCTCCCTTATTTCTTTACATTTTCTCATCTTTGCCAAGAGATACTCCTTTGAACCTCACGATTTCTTTCACACAGTGTGGTTTTCTTTAACCATGAGATCATTCATCTGAACCTGCAAAGGAGAGAGCAACATTGCACCCAAAGCAAGCATTCAAGTTAAAATTAAAAATTGCAAAATCTAAAGGCTTTTGGTCAACTCAAGTATGGCAAGCATTTCAATACACGTTCAAATGCATGATTACAGGTACATATATAGTTACGATATAGGTGTGAAGCACTATTCAAATGGATACATTTTTCAGTTATAAATAAATGGAGAGCATTATTTAAAGAAATACATGAACATATAAATAAGAAATACACTGTTATTCAAACCACACAAATGTAAATATATGTGAGAATTACAGCTCATTGTTACTGTAAAGAAAACATTAATATACACTCACATAAATGTAGAGATTACACATTAGATGCACTTTTCTGTAACTGTTCAAGTGCATTATGTTACATTATCCCATCGGCATCTCGCCTCCACAGCTATGCTATTGTCACCAAGCTGTTGTAGAGGGGCCTCTGGCTCTTCATCTTCTGAATCTGTGCCATTCACATTGAGGTGTGGTTGCTATATTTGGTAAAATGGCACAGGCTGCCACTATTTTACTTTGGCTATCTCCAAAGAATACTGGAGTGCACCTCCACTTTTGTGAAGGCACCAGAATCTTGATTTGAGCATGCCAAAGGTCCTTTCGTTGACAGCTTTGGTGCGTTGATGGACAATGTTATAACACCTCTCATTATGGTCTGCAGGGGCTAGTTATGGGGTCACAATCCATGATCTCACCGAATATGCACTGTCACCTCCTGTAAAAATTGGAGCTGTGAACATAGCAGAACCTGATTATAGAGAGACACACATATATCCTTAATGTTACAGCTTCACATCACTTAGTAAATATCCATAATCAAACTCCCCACATGCCAGGAGTTAGTGTACTCCAGTATGCTTGAAGATATATGCATCATGGGTGATCCCTGGGTATTTTGCCAAATATCCGTGATGACATTATGGGCATCTCATACCACCTGGATGTTCAGTGAGAGGGTAGTTTTCCTATTGCAGAACAGATATTCGAGATGTGCAGGAGGACAGATGGGAATGTGTCACATCTATACACTCTAATACATGGGTGAAGATATCTATCCTGTAAAATAGCTTGATGTTGTGTATTTCCTCTGTATTCATGGGAAGGTATATTTAGTTGCTCATGTGTAAGGCCATGGAATCTAGGAACCTTCTAAAGAAACGTGCCAAGGCACTTTGGGTCACCCCACCAGAGATAGCAATCACCCAGTGGTAGCTACCCAAGACCAAAAGATGTAGTGAGCACAACACTTGCACAAGGGTGGGGATGGAGCAGCTGCACAGGGTACTGCTTTCTAGATGTGGTTTAGGCATTTCTATCAACTCTAATATCCCTGTGCTACTCACCCTGTATTTCTAATATATTTCCTCCTCTGTCTGTTGGAACATGGAGTGTCTGGTTCTGTAGATCATCTCCTGTCACCGCCTCCTCCTCCTATGTTGGGCAGCCAGGAATTGCCTTCTCATTGCTATCACATAAAGAGAAGGTAGCACAGAAGCAACATTGGGCTAAAGCCCGGTTATCAGAGAAGCGTAGTCAAGGAAGCATTTTGGAGTGTTTTGGGGCAGATGACCGTCAACAGAGAAGCAACACAGGGGCAGCAGAGGAAAAGTTAGGACTTCAAAAAAGTGTAGAAGGTCAGTACACAGACTTAATAGATCAGTCTAGAGCTATCATAAGAGGACTATCACAATGCAGGATTATAGGGGTCGCTGTGGCAGGATCTCTTCTTTGGTGATGATCCCCAACAGGCTACACTTCTTGCATGGTCCCATTGGCCTCCTCTGGCATACAGGGTCAAGGTCTTTTCACTGCATACTTGATCAGCAGATTTCTTTATGGCAGCCTATCCTAGCATATGGGGTTGCCTGCTCACCATGGCACATGGACTACGGCACCACTCAACACAGCAATCTCATCACGGTGGTGCCTCCTGTCATATGGGGTCACAGGTTACTCACTGCTCATGGACAATGACCCGTTCAGCATAGCGACAAACACTGCTCACTTCATGATAGCCTTCCTCTGGTATAAAAGAGTTGCTAACTTTTCCTGCTCACTGGCAATGACTTGCTCAGTGAAGCAGCTGACTCCTCACACCTCGCTAATAGAATCCACTGAACAGGATTCCCAACTGAACTTGCTCCCTCCAACACTTTCCTCCTCACAGGGCACACTGGTCTCAGCAAGGAGGCAGGGACTGGTGTTCCAGGCTGCAGTGCAAGTGTCCCCTCACCCTGCTGGGAGACCAGCAGTCCTTGGCCCACAGTGCTGGTCATGGACAGAAGTCCTGCAGATCTTACCCTCCTTGCACAGCCTGACTGACTACTTGACAGTAAACACTTTTTGTGGTCTCAAGCTTCCTTTCTTATAGTCCATTTCCAGTCACTAAATATGATTCAGAGTCGGAGTCTTTGAAGTTTATGTTGAGGGTCTGCTTCCTTTTGAAGTGTCCACTCCTCTGCCCTCTCTTCCTCCAAAAAGCAGTCTGCCATACCGAGAGCGACTCCAAAGCTAATAGTCCCAAAACACACATGGATCTAAGCCATAGGGATATGTGTATCAAAGGTTTAACTCAGGACCTCAGCCCAACTCCTTATGATTCTCTTCTCAACCCCATCTCCTTCCTGAGATGTGCCCAGTCCCCTTTCATGTCCTCTCTATGAATCACAAAGTTCCCTCTAGAATGTACTTGGGGAGCCTTGATCCCTCATTTTCTAGTGTGTCCGATCCAGCTTGCATGAAATCAGCAATATACAAATCTGTCAGGGGGGCAGGAGCGGTTTCTTGATAAGGACAGCAGAGCTCCACCCCACTACAATTTCTGAATCAATTGCTACCTCATATTGTTTTTTTACAAAGGTTTAATCCATTACACCTAGAAAGAGTGTGACCGTCGCTCTGCATAAGGATCAGGCAAAACCAGACACTTTCAATAGGCACATGTGTAGAGCTCAAGTGCCAGCTGTCACAGGTAGGGCTTTCCTGGTTTCAGCCCTGGTCCCCGGTGGCCTACAACTCTGTAAGGCACTACCCCCCTTATGAGGCACTGCAGCCTCGCAGAATGGAAATAGCCTTGGTGCTTTAAGCATAAGCTCTGGTTTTGAAGACTGATTGTCAATTAGCAAGGGTGTAGCACTGCACCCCACGTATTTCCTAACTCATCACAGCATGGGGTGGGAACAAGCCTCCATGGTCCCACACCACACCATGAGCACACAAGGCTGGCTGTCCACAATGTGGTCTGTCTCCATGATAAAAGCGAACAGGCTGCTGCAATACTCAGACAAGGTACCCTCGGAGAAGAAATCGATCCTGGCTACTTCTCTTCACTTCATAAGTTTAGAGCGTATCAAAACTCAGGTAACAAGCAAAACAAAAATAAAAATAACAGCTATCACGTTACCACAGATTGGTATGGAATGTACATTTGTTGTCACATAACATTTTCATTTGTAGAAATGAGAGCGAAGCTACTTAAGGAAAATGCCCTTTGTA
Organism: Triturus cristatus; assembly: GCF_964204655.1. Classification (NCBI taxonomy): domain Eukaryota; kingdom Metazoa; phylum Chordata; class Amphibia; order Caudata; family Salamandridae; genus Triturus; species Triturus cristatus. The sequence goes on from NC_140582.1 coordinate 244,971,258, forward strand.
TATTGAAAAATCTCCTCCTCCTATCAGGTGCCATGCTTGGCCATCGTGCATGCATACATACTGTTATTAAACCTAAAATTGCAGCCCCAGAGGTCCAGTGTTTGGAGCTGTGTGCTTTATTAATGGTGAAGAGTGTCTTATATACTCTTCACAGTGGTGTGCCCTTGTCATTGGCTCCTGTCCACCAGCCACACCAGTCTTGCTGTCCTGTTCTGTCAGAGCTGGCGATTTTCCACTACTTAACCAGCCAGCTAACCAGGCCCGTTGAGATACATCCAATTTTTTTTTACATCAGACCTGATTTGTAATCATTGCATGAAACCACCCTAGAGCCAGCTTGTCAATTTTGTGTTAATGGCCATCTCCTCCTGTGAAACAGAGCATTCCTCAGTGGGATGCAACATTGGCAAATATTTTATTCCCCCACAGGCAAGACCCTTGGGCTTATTTTGTGAGCCCTTGCGTCACTTTTGTGCCACCAGTGCATCACTTTTTGTGACGCACCAGCAGCATAAAAAATGTGCCATGTTGTGTCATATTTACAAAGTGATGCATCTACGTAGATGCGTCAATTTGTAAACCCCTGCGCCACATTATACCTGCCCCAGGCATAATGTATGCAAGGTGGGCATTCTAACGCACGTAAGCCTAGTAGAAGCAATGCAGTGAAATCTATGAGATTTCACTGCACCACTTCTAAGACGCAAATGCGTCAATATCTTACGCCTGCCTCACAGCAGGCGTCAGACTGATGCAGGAACATATGAAACAGGACTTGCTCATGTGAAATGACCCATTGCTTGAGTTGCGTCACTTTTGTGACACACTCCAGCAATGCGTCATTTTTGCGTCTACAGATACATCAGAAATACTGACATATCTGCAACTGAAAAGTGACACATCACTGTTTTCACGCAGCGATGCATCACTTTTTATAAAGGAGGCCCCTTGTTTTTAAGAAGGAATAGAATATTATCAATTCCTTGAGACATAAAAAACTCGCAGTAGTCCAAAATCAGATTCACAATAACTGGCAACTTAAAAATGTAACTCTTGTTTTCTTCTCTAGTTGTGTGCTTTATATTTCCACCGATTCCAGATCACTGCTTCTTACCAATTTAAGATGGTATACTTGGTTAAGAGATTCCACAAAAGAGATTGGTTCAGAAAGGTAGAATCATCCTCAGATAAGACAATAAAGTCAAAAGTTATAATTTCCACCATTCTCTTTTGCATTTTAGTCTGATATGTTTGGAGATATAAGGACCAATTTCCACATCGTCAGACAATCTACGAGGCACAAAGGCCATTGAAGTCAGGTTCAGAACAACTGATGGGGCAATATTTCCTTTTTGTTAGTCTTCCGAGCCCCAGTGTGGATAAGCTTATGGTACAAAGTTCTTCAAATCAAAGTACATCTTTACCACCTCCTTATCTAAGATAGTGTCTTTTTTGGTCACAAACTTCGGCTCCCTTGATGGTATAACCCTATTAAGACTGCTTAAATGACAAAGGTTCTCAAAGGCAACAGCTGTTGGCGGATTCTTAATCGCCACAGTAAACTGTGCCCTTTCCCCAGAGTCTACTGAAGGCACAGTAGAAGTAGTTTCCTCATGGAATTTTATTGTTGAGCTCCTCTTTTTTTTAATCTTTTTAACTTTCTTTCAACTTTATTCCTATCATCCCTTTTTGTTTGGGAGTCACAACTGCAATCAGTGGCTTTTCAATGGCTACTTCCTTTTTTTTATTTTATTTTGAAAATTGGAAAAACTTTGGATCTCCTGGGTTGCACTGAAGAAGGTTAATCATTGCCTGAAGCTCCCTTTAGTGAAACATGGAGAGGAGAGTCCTTCTCCACAAAGAGACGCTCCAATGAAGATAGATCTACCTCGAGCATTGATTTATGCATAATTGTTGTTAATTTCGATATGGGACAGCCCAATTGTAGTCCAATTTTATTTGCTTGAATAAAATTAACTTGAACAGTCTACTTCCCAACTGGGATGTCAACTCCCTCAGATTTCATTGGGTGCTCTTTCAGAATTACTGATAGGATATTCAGAATATGATCTCCACTCGGACTTCTTCCCACCTGCTACGTATCAACAATCCTCCACTGTGGCTACTGACAGGAGAGAAATAATTAGGTTCCAATTCATTGTCCGCAGAATGTTGGACTAATGAGGTCCTTGAAAGGGAGGGGCAGGCAACGTGCAAGCAGCACCGAAACCTAGGCAACCACTTCCACAAGAGAACCACCCCTCATTCCTGCGCCTAACGTGACTCTGTGTAGTTCTCCAGAATCAATCAGGCAATGGCAATAGTTATAAAAATGACTATTCACAGCTGTCGGTTGTCCAATCAGGTGTCTGATGAAGCACATAATTTGAGTCAAAGACCCCCTCCTTGGCAGCTGCAAGCCACACCCAAACCTGGCTCCTGCTGGCAGAGAGGTCTTGCTTCAACTGTGGTTTAAGGTATGGCTCAGAGAGAGCCAGCGAATTGCTAATTGCACAAGCCCGGCACCGCAATCTAGGGGGGAGCCTAGGAGAAGCTTGAAAGGCAACTGAAAGTGGTACTGAAGCTGAATTAGAAAGAGAGGCGGAAGTTTTCCCTATAGCTGAGTCAACTGAAGCCCTGGATTGGCAGTTCGGTCTGGATTATTCCCATTAGCCAGGGGGTAAAGACTGATTTGTTTATGGCTGGGTCTGAACTGAGGTGGTGAAGTGAGCTAAAGGAAGATGATGGATTCAGCCCTCCTCAACACCATCGCTACAACCCAGTGGCACTCCACGCGCTCAACCCAGGATGCAACAACAACTGCAAACTAACATCACCGTCCTACACCCACGGACCCTTCAGCTGTCACAGCTGCCGGCACACCTGCAGCACCACCCCACCGAAGACCCTGCAATGCATCCTCCTCAACGTCCGATCTCTCCACAAACACACCACAGAAATCTGGGACCTCCACAGCACCACCCCAGACGTAGCGTTCTCCACCTGAAACATGGACCTACACCACCTCGGGACTGGCCATCGCCATTCCCCAAGCATACAAGATCTCCAGAAAGGACCGCCCCACCCGCCCGGGAGGAGGAAGCACCATCGTCCACAAATCCAACCTCCGCCTGAGCACATTCCCTGACGAACCCACAGACCTGATGGACCACCTTCACTTCAAGATACTGGCCGGCCCTACCACCACCCTCCGAGGGACCCTCATCTACCAACCCCCTGGACCCCATGGACTTTTCACCAACTCCATCACGGACATCATCTCCCTGCATGCCATTGTGTCCACCAACTTCACCCTACTGGGAGACCTCAACTATTCACCTCGACAACCAACTGGACCCCAGCCCAACATCCCTCCTGGACAACCTCCACATCATTGGACTCAGCCAGATTGTGACTGAACCCACACACTCAGCAGGACACACCCTCAACCCCCTCTTCACAACCGGTAACTCCATCACCTTCAGCCACACCACGAACTCCCATGGACTGACCATCGATGCATCCACTTCACCCTCAGAACACCCACCATCCACAGACACATGCACCTGCTCCCACGAAGAAACTGGACCAGAATCACCGACGACCAGCTAACCTCATCACTCAGCAACTCCACCCCAACCATCGCGGAAAACGACAAACCCAACACCGCAGCCCGAACCCTGCACAGATGTATCTCCGACACCGCCAACACCATAGCCCCCTCAAGAAAAACAACAACACCCACGCCAAGAAAGCCAGATGGTTAACCACCAAACTTCGAGAGTCCAAACGTACTTGCCGCCACCTCGAAAAGGCCTGGAGGAACACCAAATCCATAGAAGCCTGCAACAACTTCAGAGCCACCACCAATGCCCACAACCAACTCATCAGAAAAACGAGGAAATAAGCGATTGAAGACAGAATTTCCACTCACGCACACAACAGCAAAGAAGTCTTCAATATCATCAAGGAGCTCGCCCAACCCACCAGCGAGTCCACCAACATCCCTCCCTCACAAGACCTCTGCGACAAACTCAGCACCTTTTTCCACCACAAAATCAAGAGCATCTACGACAACTTCGACGAAGACAACCAACACACTGAACCCTCACCAACCACCCCCGACACCCTGAAGCCAGCGATCGATAAATGGACAGCCCCCCCCCCAAAAACACACTGAAGACGATGAAGTCAATCCACTCCGGGGCCCCCACGGACCCCTGTCCCCACCACATTTTCAACAGAGCCACTAACGCCATCGCACCCATGCTCTGCCACACCATCAACCGCTCCCTGGCAACCGCCACTTTCCCCGATGACTGGAAATACGCCGAGGTCAACCCCCTCCTGAAGAAACCCTCGGCGGACCCCACCGACCTCAGAAACTACAGACCCATCTCCCTGCTCCCGTTCCCAGTGAAAGTCATCGAGAAAGCCATCAACAGCCAACTCCCCCATTCATCAAAGAGCTCAACATCCTCGACTCCTCCCAATCCAGCTTCAGAAACAACCACAATATGGAAAACGCCCTGCTCGCTGCAACAGACGACATCTGCACCCTACTGGACAAAGGAGAAACAGCAGCCCTCATCCTCCCTGACATCTCAGCGGCCTTCAACACAGTCTCTCACTGCACCCTAATATGCACACTCCACGACGCAGAGATCCAAGACAAGGCCCTCAACTGGATCTGCTCCTTCCTCTCCGACCCTACACCTACCACCTGCGGAGTCCCCCAGGGGTCCTCCCTCAGCCCTACACTCTTCAACGTGTACATGGCTCCGCTTGCCCCCATCGTCAGAACCTACGGACTCAACATTGTGTCATACGCAGACGACACCCTACTCATCCTCTCCCTATCCAACGAACCCAATAATGCCAGATTCAATTTTCGAGAAGGCATGGAAGCCGTCGCCAAATGGATGAAAAACAGCTGCCTACAACTAAACACTAACAAAATAGTAGTACTCATCATGGGTCCAAACCCTGATGCATGGAACGACACCTGGTGGCCCCCTGCCCTCGTAAGCCCGCCCACCCCCACAGACCACGCACACAACCTGGGAATCATCCTGGACTCAGAGCTCAAAATGGACTGCCAGATCAACTCCGTCTCTTCCTCCTGCTTCCACACCCTCCGCCTCCTATGTAATACCTTCAAATGGATCCCCCTCGAACACAGAAAGACCGTCACTCATGCCCTGGTCACCAGCAGACTCGACTACGGCAACGCACTCTACGCCGGAATGAACAAAAACCTCACCGCACGCTACAGAACATCCAGAACGCTGCCTCAAGACTGGTCCTCGACCTGCCAAGACATTGTTACATCTCCCAGCACCTGCACACACTCCACTGGCTCCCCATCAAAGCTAGAGTCACCTTAAAGATGCTTACCCACGCCCACAAGGCCCTCCACAACACTGGACCAGCATTCCTGAACAGCCAACTCAAATTCCACACACCCCAGAGGACCCTACGATCTGCCCAGCTCTCCTATGCTGTGGTCCCCCACACCAGAAAGACCAGATGAGGAGGCCGAGCCTTCTCCTTCCTCGCAGCCCGAGCCTGGAATGCCCTACCGCTCCACCTCAGACAGACAACATCGCTTCCCATCTTCGCAAGAAACCTCAAAACCTGGCTCTTCAACATACCCCCCCTCCTTGATGGAGCCTCCTAACCCCAGTCACGCTTAACAAACGCTTGATTGATTGATTGATTGAGATCTGAGACTGGGGGTGAGTGTCTGAAAAGTTTTAGAGCTCTGTCCATCATTTCCTTGTGTTTGCTTTGTTCACCCTAAGTTGGCAGAGTATGCCCATACGTGGGTCCCTTGCTCACTTTACCACTGGATTCAAGCTAGCCTGGCTGATGAGGGGTGTTACCCCAAAACCGGTCCCAGGATGCTTGTTTCCAGTCCTGTGATGACCTGGCTTGGCAGTTCAGGCTGGACTGTTCCCATGAGGCCCAGAGTCAAGTTTGATTTGCATATACCTGGGCCTGAAGTGAGCTAAAGAAAAATGATGGATTCAACCCAGATCTATGACTGGAGGTGAGTGTCTGAAAAGTTTCAGCGCTCTGTCCATCATTTCCTTGTGTTTGCTTTGTTCACCCTAAGTTGGCAGGGTATGCCCATACATGGGTCCCATGATGCTTGTTTCCGGTCCTGTGATGACCTGGCTTGGTAGTTCGGGCTGTACTTTTTCCCATGAGGCCCAGGGTCAAGTCTGATTTGCAGATACCTGGGCCTAAAGTTGGGTGGCAAAGTGAAGTAAAGAACGGTGATGGATTCAACCTAGATCTATGACTGGGGGTGAGTGTCTGAAAAGTTTCAGCACTCCATCCATCATCTCCTTGTGTTTGATTAGTATGAGAGTAACTGCTTGGTGTTGCTTTGCTGCTTGCTGCTTGCTTTTGCTGCTGTTGCACACTTGCTGCTCACCTGCTCACTTGCTGCTTATTCGCCCTAGCCGTGGGCAGCAGCCCACCCGCCTGGATGCTTGGAAGGGTATTGGACCACATTGGACCCTGAGGAGAACGATTGCCAGACCCTCGCTAGGAGAGCAGATACCAGCATAACAGGTCATCCTTGTTGGTGTGTATGGGCCCGGACAACCAGGTGGGCTCTTGCCGTCCAGGCACACAGAGAGCCACTGAGTCATGGCACACTTTTGAAGCTCTCTCCATGTCTTGCCCACACCTCCTCCTTCCTTCCTCGTCCACGAACGCACTCAATGTGCACAACCCCTGTAAGCAAAGACTCCTGAAACAGTATCCAGAGCTCAGCAGTCTGGCTATAAAGATCTTAGCTTGTTCTGTTGCCAGTCTATATCCCAAGCATATGTTCAGTACAGTTGTGGAAATTGCAAGATCATAATGACCAGTCTTTCCCCTTGAAACATGATGAGACTGGTGATGATTAAAATGAATAAAAATGGCATACTTAAAATATATATGACTCCACAGACACAGCAGTGGAAGAAGGTAATTTCTCAACTCTTAGACCTGACAACCTTAGGGTGGTCTTCTCCCAGCTTTCTTCCTACCTCCTCCACATTTTTACCTCATTTTTGCTAGTATTAGGACTGTGCACTTTACCAGTGCTAACCAGTGCTAAAGTGCTTGTGACATATTTAATTTACTTATTAGTCCATAGCAAATGGGTACCCCCTGTACCCAGGGCCTGTACATTAAATGATACGAGTGGGCTTGCAGCTCTGATTGTGCCATCCCCTTAAGTAGCCCTTTAACCATGTCTCAGGCCTGCCTTTGCAGAGTCTGTGTGTGCAGCAACACTGCCATTTCGACCCCCCCAAACAATTCCCAGGCCAAAATATTCACTTTTTATGCATGTAAGTTGCCCCTAAAGTAGGCATTAGACAACCCATATGGGAGGGTGCAATGCCATTAGAAAGCAGGACATGTGCTTTAAAGTTTTACATGTCCTGCTAGTGAAAAACTCTCATAGTCGTTTTCCACTACTGCCACACCGATCTGTCCCTGGGATCATCTCATTACATTTCATTAGTTGTAATTTCCAATTGAGAGGAGATGAAACCTACAAAGCTGGTGTCTCTGGAATCCTAATTTAAAATCCTAACTGATGATGAAGTCAAACTTTAAATTGCAATTCTGAAAATGCTGCTTTAGAAAGTTTGCATTTTCTTATTTTAGCCATTTTGTGCCTGCTGCCTGTCTCTGATAAGTCTAGGGTGGGGGACAGCTGGGCGTTGTGTATTCCTCCTTGACAGCTACACAAAAAGGGAGCTAAGGTGTGACTTGAGGGGCCATCCTGGCAGGATTGGAGGTAGGAGCTGGACCCAGCCTCACTTACACCTGAATAGGCTGTGTCCTGTCCCCACACAAATGTCCACATACCCCCTGCAGCGAGTATTTAGCCAGGGCAGGATGGACAGGACCTCTGTGTGGTTCAATGGCCTGTCTTTGAAGTTCCCCTCACTTCAAAGGCCCAACCAGGTAGAAGTAGTAGATCTCTGACATCACCGCTGCAGTACCTCTATGCACCTGTGAAGACTCTGCCTGGAAGAAGGGCTGCTGTGCTGCTGAAAGGACTACCACTCTGCAGGACTGCTATTTTGCTGTACTCCTGCCCTGCTGTGCTAACCTGCTGCCTGCTGCCCTCTTGCTTGAACCCAGAATGTCTCCAAGGGCTAGCTGGCTGGCCTCCTGTTCTGAAGTCTCAGGGACATAAGACTTCCATCCAGCCTGCTTCTGCACTTAAAACTCTGCCATCTGTGAGTCTACCCTGCCAAGTGGTGTGACCCCAGTCCTGGACCATTTGAAGTGGGCCACAGTAGTTTCACCAACAGAACCGATGCATCCTCTGCTGAATGGCGCATCTCTGAGGAGAGCCAATGCTTCTCCTTGGCTGAGAGGAGCATCTTCGGGCAGAACTGATGCATCGCCGCGGTTGTGTAGTTTGGACCCATTGCAAAAGACCCACATCACCGCAGCATCCTGCATCTTGGGACTGACACATCGCATTCCGAACCGCCACTGTGTGACGCCTTTCCTGGCGCAAGGTTCTCTCATCCTTCATCGGCAGCAACCCCGATGACAAAGCTGAACCTCCGCATTGCAGATTCAAGGTTCATTGGATCTGACACATTGTCTCAAGTACGCCTCGCAACCTCGGCACTGGCCCTTGCACAGCAAGTCCATTCTACAGGATCGTCAACGATAAAACATCGGGACCTTGCACCCATAGCCTCCTCGCATCTCAGAAATGATGTATTGCCTCTGCTGCATGTCACTTATTTGATGCAGATCCAGGCAAACAATCCATAACCAGGATTTAAGGTACTTTGCTTCAGCAGGCCTAACTGTGTCCCTGTAGCCAGCACATGCTCTAACGCAGGCGACCTAAACTTTTGACTTTGGCCTGGTCTGGTGCCACTAGTTATCGCAAATAGCACATTTTGCTTCTTATTGGAATATTGTCATTTTGGTCTTGTTTTATTTATTAAATAAAGCTCTATTTTTTCTAACCTGATGTGTAATCTTTTTGTGTGGTGTTTTGCTATTTTATTGTTTGAAGTGTTGCATAAATACTTTACACATTGCTTCTAAAGTTAAGCCTGGCTGCTCTGTGCCAAGCTACCAGAGCGTCAATACAGGTTTATTTAGGGTTTGTCTGCCTTATGCTGACTGGGATTGTGGTTATTGCTTGACCAGGGCTTGACCCCAGTCAACCAGTAACCCAATTCCTAACATCAACCATCACAAGTGTGGTGAGTGATTGGCCCAAAGATGGCCTCACTAACTTTGAGGATGAACTTTACTTTCCAGATTAAAAACAATACCACAACAGAAATAGTTTGTTTTTATATTTATTGTGTGGCTAATGTAAAAAAACTTAAATGGGCACACTGAGACAAAACAGTAGGACATAACTATTTTAGCATGTTGATTGAATGATGAGAGATGACAAAGAAAGGAAACTAATTCAATTTATGGTTAACCATAGACCTTGCAATGAGCAATAGTATTAAGGGGCCCTTTTTAAAGTTTGTGGACAGTGTACTCTTTCACATATGGGATGGAGTACCCGCTTTTAATGACCTTCATACCAAGGGAAAAAACACTCCCTGGCTGTGAAGGTGATTATTTGTTTGTTCTTCAAAAACAAACTCTCAATTTGCAAATTTGCTTTTGCAAAATAAAAGTTTGGTGAATGGCCGTCAAAACCAATGCCATTCATCCACCAAACTTTTGGTACCTTTAGGGATCCACACTGGGCCAGAGATGGGCTCTCAATTTGGTGGAAGATAGTCCGTCAGGGACGCAGACATAATGCTCTTCATCACCCTGATAGACAGTGGGCTGCCCACCAAACCTTATATCAGGCAATAAGTCTGCAATGGCTACCTACATTTCCTAAAAGAACAAGATGCTTGCCATGCCTAATCTTTCACTGCCATGCTTGGCTGTCAGTGAAGATTCAAAGGACTGCACTGCTCAATTATGTCTGCCGCTTCTATGGAAAAGAGAAGTGCATACATAAATGGACAGCACAATTGGAACAGGTAACTTGCATCAATTAATGCCAAATGACGAGTCATGTGATGGATGGGAGGGGCTTAGGTAAACTTGGAATATAATTTTTGGGTAATCAGTATGGATGAATACTTCCACGTGCTGCTGAAGGTGTAACTTGATTGCTCTTTCATTACCTGAAGTTCAGCATCTCTTGGTTCCTTTGAAACTTCTCAGTTAACCTTGAACAGAATAAGACTCAATTTTCTTCTATTTTCTTCTTCAAGATCTCTGCCTCTCTTTGGAATAAAATCAATCTTCAAGTGCTAGCAACAACAGCTGTGAGAAGGACCAATGCCTACTTATAGGAAACGGGATTCAAAGAGGACTACACCTACAGACTAGTGGCCCAAGAAGCAAGTGGTTGTTTACATGGTGGGCAAAGCTAAACTTTAGTAGTGTTTGGTTGGTCAGGGTTTATGAAATTAGTTATGTGGTATTGTTACTGGATTGACTCTTGCATGTCACACTCTTACATTGATTCTCAAATATGTTCAGTTTATTTTTCATTTTTATTCTCAAATATTGTCAGTTTCATTTTCATTATGTTGGCTGTCACTTCTGCAAAGCACCACCGATGTGCTCCTGCTATCTGCTTTAGCCTTGCTTCCAAGATAGATAATGACAGAAGAATTATGCTGATCTCTGTCTTTTTGTTTAGTTTTATGTTGCAGAATGAGAATTCTGTTGATGGTTCACCTGTTCTATTCAGAGTGACAATACCCTTTTTTGTGTGAGGTTTTCCATATTTGGTTGTGGTAGGGACACCACCACTTGGTCCCATTAGCAAAACCCCTACATCAACAGTGAGTCTTGGGGGAGGTGGCAGACAATATATAATTTCTGGTCAGGTAAGAACTAGAAGGAGGGAGTGGTTGAGCTTGGGGTTGAAAACATATCTAATGTGATACTATTCCTTAGTGGTGAGTGACTGAAGATAACAGAGCAAGGAGGAGCTATTAGTGATAGGATGGTTGCTGTTCAGTGCTCAACTGACATCAATTTATGAACGGTGGAGCAAAGGATGTGCACGGTCAGTTTTCTAACACCTTTTGCAGGTGGGAAGGCTGGAATTCCGCATTGAAGTTACCCTGGTTAGGTTGCTCAGATGGTACAGTAAAGAGTAAAACAAACTAAGCAACTAATAGCCATAATATGCATATTAATAAAACCCATAATTTGGGAAAGAACATGTATTTTTAATAAAAAATAAACCCACCTACAACAGGCATTTCCCTTTTCCAAACCCCTAATGGACACTCATCCAAATGTACTTCTTTCCCAACCCTTTCCACCCACAGCACCAGCAACAGGCCCGCACCATTCCTAGTGAAAATACCCCTCTAAAACTGTAAGTTCATTGACAATGTCTGTAGGGGCCTCTTTGACCTTTTCCAGACCTTTTAAAATGTCCATTTGATCCTCTGTGGTGGAGTAGGTGGAGGGGGATATCCACACACGATGACGAGTGTAAACTAATTATTTATTTAATTTTCCATTATCTGTGGAAATCTCCCTCACCCTGCTCCACCGCCCCACCGCTCTCACCTGCACGGGTCGAAGCTGGTTTCTAGAGTCTGACAGTCATACAATATTACTGGTTCTCAAAGGCCACTAGATTTTGTTACATGATTCTGCGCTTCTGATAATTTTTTACACATACCTCACATTGTACTAATTGTTGCACGTATCATTAATTGTTCCACAATCACTTGCAAAATTATTATTATTTTCTTTTGCTAGCATTGGTGAAAAAAGTGTAACTAGAGATATTCTCACACTGTGGAGATTCAGTATACTAGGGATCGGCTTATATAAAACGTAATTTCATCGATATTTTGTAAAACTAAAATACAGGAACTTAATGTTCACAATCACGTTCTCAGTGGCTGATGAGTGGCAGTGTAGCCCCACGCAGTGACAGATTTTCTATAGGACCAGTCAATATACCTCTCTCCGTTTCCCTATGTTCATGATATTTCTCTATAATGAAACAAAAAACTAGGCCCTATGTATTGTCTAAAAAATATTTTCTGGGGCAAAGATTATGTACACATGGAAGAAAGAACTGCAACTTGAACATATGCATTTAAGAGATTCCTCCAACTCCCAAGAAACCGGGGGTAGCGTGTTTTGGCACCCCTGCCAGCAAGCATGTTTCTCATGGAAAGACCTGCAAGAAAGGTTCGGTTTCTATTAATTCCACAGACATACATAGCAACCTCATTTTGACGTAAACTTCTAGCCAGTCATGAATTAGTAATACCACCCTGCTCACACTAACCACCCTACATATTTTAGGTTATGTAAAATCTGAACATACATCAGTTGATTTATTTCTTTGCAATAATTAGGTTGGTGTCTACATGGTGTCCAAAATGATTTATTTATGGATAAAGTTGAGTAAAAAACAATATTTGCAAGTGAAATCTAGAGCCCCTAAATACACCTATGCAAATTCCACAGGGAACAGTATTCAGTCAGGGCTTAGAAGGACCAGAGTTTCCATCTACGAACATCCCATTTCCCATCCCATGTCTTAAATGTCTCCTAAAAGTGGGGACCTGCAATGTGTCCAGATTAGAGCCTGTGACAGCCCAATCCCCATACCCATCAAAAATATCCAAGGGCCATATGTAGGAAGCCAAATTGCGATTGCAAATGCTGAAATTCGCCGAATTTCGGCGTTTGCGATCGCAATTTGGGCAGTGTGCTATGTAGCACGCAAAATAAGGAATCACAAAATTTGCGATTCCTTATTTTGCTAATGCATTTAAGGAATCCCAAATTGCGATTCCTTAAATGCAATGTAGGAAGCACCAAAGTTGTGCAATTGTGGCTTAAGGAATCGCATATTACCACCAACCTCAGGTTGGTGGTAATTTGCGATTTCCTTGAAAAATTCACTTTTTTGCATTTTTCAAAGTGCCATGTGGCGCACATACATGCCCTTAGCGCATGTATGTGCGCCACATGTGCACACATGTTTTTTTCAGGGGTGCAAAAGGGTGTCCTATTGACACCCTTGCAACCTTGAAATTGCATTCTCAATTTGCGATTCTCTAATTGAGAATCGCAAATTGAGAATGTCTTCCTATTCATTCCTATGGGCCTTCTAGCCCATAGGAATGAATGGCAAGGTATTCCTTATTTGCGAATCTCAATTTGGGATTCGGAAATAAGGAATAGGTGGGAATCGCAAAATATTTTTTTAATCCTACCTACATTCCGTTTTGCAATTCTCTAATTGCGATTCCCTAAAAATTGCAATTACAGAATCGCAAAACACGTTTTACCTACATATGGCCCCAAATGTCTAGTTCTCTGAAACATAGCATTTGCGGTGGACCACACATTTTACGTTATGTGTAATGCATTGCTACACCTTGCTACTGCAACAGGCTAAAGAGAAATATAATGTCTTAAAAATATTTACAGAAAATGTAAGTCTATTAATGTTTCATGTGTTATCTCACCCCCATCTGGTCATAGCACTGGATGTTATATTGTTGCAGATGAAGGTGCTTCATAATCTTGGTGTGAAGATACAAGTTTGAATGCCCAGAGAGTATACTATTTGCTAGTCTTCAATCTGCAAGTAAATGTTAAGGTATCCATTCTTATATCATACATACCATTGTATCATGGAACTCACCCGCCCCCTCTTAGCCGCTCCCCAGTCATGGCTAATTAGCAAAGAATCATGTAGTCTAAAAAGAAGAAATATACAAACATCTCCATTCTTATTTTTGCGCTCCAATTCTCAAACCTTCCTATTGAGTGAGATTTACTCTCTAGTCTGTTTTCCTCCTCTTAGTTCCATCAATGGCCTTAAGACATTTTTGTGGGTGGAGCTAAGAGTGGGACACCCAAAGGCACTGCTATATCTTTCCATAGTGCTACTTTTCTTATTTTGCTCCGAGTCAAACAAAGGGGTGCCAACTTGACCCTGGGGCAACAGGTGAGCCAGGCATGCAGGTATGGAATACCCTAGCATACCGTACCACCTGGCTGACCGACCTGCTTCCGGCCTCCCAGGGCCATCTCCACTCTTAACAGTGATCAAGAGCTCAGTCTGAGTTTACACAATTCATAATGAGAACAACCAGAACAGGAAAATCTGCCTGGGCTTTCCACCTCCCTCACAAGTCTCCTTGTGACTTTCTACCTGATGTCCTGCAGTGCAAGGGCAGACTGACTTGCCACAGCTCCCAATTGTGAGTAGATGCTGACAATGTATGACTTTGAAATGTTTCAGTGTGGTCCAGCTGGTGATATCTGCGACCTAGGAACAGGAGCACCAAACTAGCCTTTAGAAAATGGCAGAGGGAAGTATCTGTAGTTTTCAGGCAGAATTTGGGATCCACCTCTGCACAACATTGATGGTGCAGAGCAAATTAAGATGCCATCTGATGCAACACGAAGCCCTGCACAGCAACCTACATAGAGTCTCAGAAGGTTTAATGAGGCTGTGTAGGTTTTGGCAAGTCTGAGTATTGTGTGAGAGGAAGTCAGTGGGCTCCCCACCCTCACAATCTCTTCGACCTCCACTCAACTCAAGCCGCACTGCCGTGCCACCTTTTAGCTGGTGAAGAACCTAGCTTAACCACTGTTACTTTTGCTACATTTCCGCATTCTGACTATGTGGTGGAAACAGCACTCGAAGAAATGTGAATGCACACTATCAAGGATTTGAGAATGACAAAACAACTTTTGTTTTTTGGTAGTGGTTGAGAGCAATGCCACTTTGTTATTTCAATGGCCCAAACTTGCAACCATGTTTCCAATTGTGATTGGTCTTTTTATAAATTAGTTTGGCAAAGTTATCTTAGTTAAGGATTCTAGATCGGTGGCTCTTAACATATGGTCGGGGTACCCTGGGGGTCCGCAAAGCCTACTCAGGGCTCCACGACTGCTTTGAAAATAAATGACTATTAACAGATTATTAAAGTCTATGTAACTAAAGAAGCAAAACATACAATTGAATTTTTAAAATTGCGTGGGAAATGTGAAGGAATTTGAAATTGGACGCTAAAAATGAAGGGCCTCGTTTACAAGGCCCTTGCGGCACTTTTGCACTGCTTGTGCATCAATTTTTTGACGTCATAGAGGTTCAATGTGACACTGCATATTTACAGAGCTACAAAAAGTCACTTTAAATGGCTTTCATGGCCTTGTAAATATGTGCAAAACAAATAGGTATGCAGTTCCTAAGGGGGAAGGAAGGTAAAAAGGCGGGATCCAAAGCAGGTATCTAACAAAAGGAGGGAAGGGAAATCCTCCCTTTCGGAATGAGGACCCTCACACTCCCAGCCTGCTCGGTATCATGCTTCATCATCGGGCATGCTCCTCATCGGGTCGGCACTGCAATACCCGACGGGCACTCTTTGCAGGGGCTCTTTGGCGGAGATATTTTATTCCTTGCCGTTTGGTGCAGTGGGTGTAAGTGTCTTAGAAGTGTAAAAGTGCAGATGTACAAGTCGAATACACCATGTGAGTTAAAACAGGGAAGTGGAAGAGTCAGGAAAAATAATTTTAATGATCCTGCCTTCCACCCTGATTAAAAAATGGAGTGGCGACTCACTGCAATGATGTTGCAGTTTTTTGCGCTCAATCTAATGCGGTCGACATATTTCTTGCCTATTAGTCAGGTGGATATGGTGGTAATTCCTCAGGACCTAGCATGCTTTGGATCCCGCCTTTTTACCTTCCTTCCCCCTTAGGAACTGCATACCTATTTGTTTTGTACTTTGACTAGGGCATGTATGCTGGACATTCAAAAAGCCCACACCAACGACATCCCGCCGTCACAAGCCCTGTGCGACTCCCTCGCCATCTTCTTCCACCGCAAGATAGCAGACATCCACAACAGCTTCAACACCCAGACAGACCCAACAGACAGCAACACAAAAGACCCTCCGCACACCATCGACCACGATCCCCCGCTAGCCTGGGCCAACGTGAGCATTGATGACACCATCAAGACCATGAGCACAATCCACTCCGGCTCTCCGTCAGATCCCTTCCTGCACCACGTCTTCAACAAAGCAAGCAGCTCCATCGCACCCCACCTGCGCAACATCATCACCGCGACCTTCCCAGAGAGCTGGAAACATGCCGAGATCAACGCCCTACTGAAAAAACACGAGGTTGACCCAAGAGACCTAAAGAACTTCCGGCCCATCTCTCTGCTCCCCTTCCCAGCCAAGGTCATCGAGAAAATCAACAACAGACAGCTAACCCGATACCTCGAAGAAAACAGAATCCTGGACCCTTCCCAGTCAGGGTTCCGCAGCAACCACAGCACCGAGACTGCCCTCATCGCCACCACCGACGACATCAGAACCCTGCTGGACAATGCCGAGACCGCAGCACTAATCCTCCTAGACCTCTCCGCCGCCTTCGACACCGTCTGCCACCGCACACTATGCGCACGCCTACACGCCGCAGGGATCCGAGACAAGGCGCTGGAATGGACCACCTCCTTCCTATCCGGCAGAACCCAGAGCGTCTGCCTCCCCCCATTCTGGTCCGAAGCCTCTGAAATCATCTGCAGCGTACCCCAGGGATCCTCCCTCAGCCTGACACTGTTCAACATTTACATGGCCCCACTCGCACACGTCGCCTGACAGCATGACCTCAACATAATCTCCTACGCCGATGACAGTCAACTGATCCTCTCCCTCACCAAGGACCCCATCACCGCCAAAGCCAACCTCCATGAAGGAATGAAGGCCGTTGCCGACTGGATGAAGACCAGCCATCTGAAGCTGAACTCGGACAAGACGGAGGTCCTCATCCTCGGATCCAAACCTTCAGCCTGGGACGACTCCTGGTGGCTGACAGCACTGGGAGCAGCCCCAACACCCACCGACCACACACGCAACCTGGGAATCCTCCTCGACTCAACGCTCTCAACGACCAAGTAGGTCAACGCAGTCACCTCCTCCTGCTTCAACACCCTCCGCATGCTCCGCTAGATCTACAGATGGATCTTGACAGATACAAGAAAGACAGTCACCCAGGCCCTTGTCAGCAGCAGACTCGACTACGGAAATGCCCCCTATGCAGGAGCCCCGACCAAGCTCATCAAACAACTACAACGCATCCAAAATGCCTCGGCACGACTGATCCTCGACTTACCACGCCACGGCCACATCACCCCCCACCTGAGGGACCTGCACTGGCTCCCCGTCAGAAAGAGGATATCCTTCAAGCTCCTCATCCACGCACACAAGGCACTCCACAAGACTGGTCCAGCCTATCTCAACAGACGGCTCTCCTTCTACATCCCCAACCACCAGCTACGCTCCGCCGACCTCTCACTCGCCACCGTCCTGCGCATCGGAAGAACAACCACCGGCGGGAGATCCTTCTCCCACCTCGCCGCCAAGACATGGAACACCCTCCCACTGAGCCTACGACAGACCCAAAACCTGCTGACCTTCAGGAGGATGCTCAAGACCTGGCTGTTCGCTCAGTAGCGGCCCCCCCCCGCAGCGCTTTGAGACCCTCACAGGTATGTAGTGCGCTTTACAAATGACTGATTGATTGACTGATTGATTGATTGACAGTCCCTCTTCCTTAATTGCCTTGTAAATAGGTGCCCCTTTCTCGCAGAACACTGCATGAAAGGGGCGTTCCTTGGGTTTTGCTGTGGGTGTTCCGATGCAACAACCATGGAATCAGAAGCATTCCCAGATTTACATGGAATTGTAAATCTGGAAATGCGTCAGATGCTAACGCCACCCCAGACGTGGCAATAGGGAGGCACAACGAGGAGAAATATCCTTATTCTCCCTCCTTTTTTCCTCTTTCTATGTGTGCTGCATTCTGCAGCATACATAGAAGGAGGCAATCGACTCCATTGATTGATTTTGTGCAGAAAGATGTCACTTTCTGCACAAAATCAATAATCCTAGAAATGCAAGCACCCTTGCAACATGGCACATGTGGGCCTGCGTTGGCGCTAGGCTGCTTTTTTGGTGCAGGGTTCAGTACAAGAATGCACTTTTAGAATGGCGCAGAGTAGCACAGCAAAATTGCTTGTGGCACCGCGCTGCGCCATTCTATTGTCAATGAGGCCCTAAGTTAGTGTTCTCAGATTGATTTAAGGGTATACTGCAAATTAATCACTAGATGGACGATGTGTGGCTCAACTGGGATTACGAAAACCCCAACCTTCCAATTAAAATTAAAGTTTAGATTTCTTTTATATTTGTGAATTAAATACAATATTTAATCATTTTTGCATGTTTGATTAATTCTCATTTCTGTACAGTGTTTTGCAGTTCAAATCATCAAAAATACTTAGGTCGGGGAACTCGGCTTCCAGTAATCACTCTTTGGGGGTCCCTAGATTCTTATAATGATTCAGTGGCGGGTCCCTAGGTTGCAGTAGTGATTATGTGGTGAGTCCACAGAAGTCAAAAGGTCAAGAACCACAAGTTTAATGTTCCGGCGGATGGAGTTTAGGCCCTTTTTATCCCCTCTGGACTCAATCTTTCTAGGGATCTTGAACAATAAAGGAGTTAGTTTATAGTTTAAATTTTGTAATACAGTGCAACCCATTTGGCTACACAGTAATGCTCCAACTCAAGATTCAGATTAAACTTATTTTTATTTCAAATGTACAGTCAGCGTGATATAAATCAGTCTAAAAAACATAGCATAACAATATAGGATTATCAATGGACTTCCAGCTCTGCGAACAAAATTTATTCTCAACAGCAAATAACCAATGAGAACTTCAGTAATGATGGTACAGGGCAATAAACCACAACAGAATAACATTTAAAAGTTCTACATTGCAGGCTAAAATGCATGAAAATCTTTAGACCGTTAGTAAACTATTCTATAAATCTCCAATTCAATCTATATAGTAGAAAGAGAAAGGTGTCAGCATGAAACTTCAGTAGAAGTTTCAGAATAGAGTACAGCCTGAAGTCATACATTAGAAATACAGGTCACAGAGGTCTAACCTCCCCTACGCCTCAGCGTAATGTGCTAAATAGGATCACAACCATTGCCTAGTTATACTCTCGAAGACCCTCCGAAATTATCACTCTCAATCCAATTAAGGGCAGCTTTCAAAGAGTATATTCCTTTCACATTACCTAATCGAACTTCCTTCTCTTTAAATATATGGCTAAAAAACATATCAATAACTCTTCTTGTTGCTTTCACATATCTTGAGCTGACCTTGAATTTATGCTTTCATGCCGTAAAGCCTTTCTTCTGATCATAACTTCACCCTTGACTCCAGTCACACAACCTCACAAGTTCACACAAAGGAGCCTTCTTTCCTATCCTTGAGCCCTCATACCAGGCGCCTTAAAAGAAAGAAAAGTACCACATCCAAAAGAACATTCAGGTTAAAGATTGAACATTGCGTAATCCAAGAGCTTAAGGCCTTCGGTCAAGCTAACTAATGAAGCTTTAATACACGCTATAACTAAATAAGGCTAATACATATATAATCAATTTGATGGAATACATGTATTTATCACATATATGTCCATTATATGACAGAATAAAAACATTTCTCATAAATACATGCAAAAATGCTGTGATTGCCGTACATGTGCACATCACACTTAACTTTATGTGCACTTTTCTCTCACAGACTACATTAATTTTCATGGCTACAAAAGGCCATAACATACGTATGCGGCCTTATTGATAATAATGAGGGTAGAGACAATTTTATTCTGCTCCCCTAGCCAGGTCATGTATGTATAAGTCATTCGTTCTTGACTCCCAATTGTCTAATTAAATAGACCAGCCAATGAATTACATCCTGGGGCAAATGTTTCATACATTAAGGAAAAGAGTAGCTCAGCTTACCGAGCTGCAGCTCAGCCTTGGAGCCACACATTTTTTCAAACTTATAGTTATGAAGTAACTGTGGGAAGAGGTTAACGGTGTTGGGGTGGGAGGGGGCACAAGAGCAAGGCACTTTCTTTTTCTTGTAATAAGTACTCACAGGAAAATGTAGCTCCTATCAGAACTGATTACAGCTTGTCCCTGGAGGACTCTTCCATCATAAAGAATGCATTTTTATCCTGCAAGGCCCTTGTTCTCAGGCCTTTGTTTGATAGGTTTCTGCCGCACTGCTGATTGTGCAATGATTGCGTATTGATCTGTCTGTGGCTGTGTGTTAAGGGGAAAAGCTCTTTCCTACTATCCATATCTGTTGAAGCCTTCTTCTGTATCTTGTTTCAGATGCATGCCTTTTTCCAAGGGTCACAGTGCACAGACTCTCTGGGCTTTATGTGTATTCCTTGTTCACTTAATGTGTTTCTTTCCAGCTTCAAATCCTCTGCACAGGATTAATTCTCTCATCTAAGGAGGATTACATCACCTTGTTACTCGCATATCCAACTTTTACTTTTGCACATGGAAGGAAATGTTGCTCCTTACTCTCAAAAGCTTTCTGACAGATTTTCTACACAACCAAAAATGAAATTGCAATCTTCAAGGAACTAATGTGAGACAGATTGGCAAATATTGCTACTACACACAATAATTTGATCTGTTTATGTACAGTTTGTTCTTTCTGCCCTAACTGAGGAGTAAAATACTTTCACGGTTCAGGGCTAATATGTATTGCTGAGAGCAGTTGCATTTAAACTATTAATAAATTCTCCAAGCATTCTGCTGAGTCTGCTACAGGGAATTGAAGTACGTGACCCACTCATGTGCTGGACACTAAGGCCCATATTTATCAAGGTTTTGCGTTGCTCATGCGCCACGCAGGGACGTGCAAGAGCAACGCAAAAAAGTAACATTTATCAAGCCACGCAAGGCCACCTTGCGTGGTCTTTATAAATCTAGAGTAACACAAGGCAGCACAAATCTCTGCCTTGCCTTCAATTACTGCAGGGAGGCATTCCATGGGAGGACTGTGTGTGATCCCACGCATCCACCCTTGGATTTTGCTGCATTACCAGATTTACCATTATTGGTAGACCCGGAAATGCCTTAAAATGCTACTCCTCCCCACGTGAGGCGTAACGAGGAGAAATATCTTTATTTCTCCTTGTTTCGTCCTCTTTCTACATGTGCTGCATTCTACAACATTATGCAAGGTTGCCTTTGTTGGCCCCAGGCATCCAAAAACGTGCCAGTGCTAGGAAAGGACAGTAATACACTGTATAAGTATAAATAAGGCACATTCTTGCCGTTTCTCTTTCACACAGTACAGCAAGCAGTCTTACTGCATTGCGCTGTGTGAAAGAATGATAAATCTGGCCCTAGATTTGCCATCTTGGATTGCAAACGTCCTGCCCCGCTATTCAGGGTCACTGAAATTATGCAGCAGTGTAAAATCAAATTATGCAGCTGAGAGAATCAAATTATGTGACAAGGAAAAGTAAATTGTGTGGCATAATGCACCACATTTTGTAATAGTTTTACCTCATTATTTTGGCATTTTTGCACGTTAATACTGACTGGCTAAAGATTTCACCCCATTAGTACCAGTGCAACAATCAAATAATGCAGTAACCAATTGAAAGATGACCAGTCAGCCTTTGTGAAGGTCCTTCCATTGCACTGGATCACAATTGCCCATGTTTTTATTAACTTTGCATAAATCCCATGGCCCTACTGGGGGGATTTTAATTGTGTACTGTGTAAATCTGCTAACCCGAAAATTTGTGGCACTGATACGCAAGAGGGGGTACTCAACTGTCATTTTTCTCACACTAAGGCTGGGGTTCATCTCAATGACTTAAGGCGTCGATTCCGATCCTGGAGAAACCGGGTACGAACCGTCGGACGGAGGGTTCTCTCCGTCCGACTCGTACCCGGTTGTAAAACTTTACAAACATGCAAGTACGATTCGCACGGAAACACTATTTCCGTACGATTCGTACAAAACACCAACCGAGGAAAATAAACATACAAATGACATCCGGAAAAGTGCCGACGTGACGTCGGGACGCATGCAGCCTGCGTTCCACGAACCAGGAAGTACGATTCGCACCGACGTCATCCTGCATGGAGAATATTTTCCGGCAGCCAAAAACTGCCGGGAAATCAGGATGACGCGCACAAGGAGCACCTGTATGCGACGGACAGACATGGACCCGAACCTACGTGTCATCCCGGCCATCATAGCAGTCGACCTCCTCTACAGGTACCGACGCAGACGCCGCAGAAGGTCAGAACAACACCCAGGGGCAAAGGGGGGGGGCAGGGGCAGGAAACAAAACCCCCACCCAAGTCACACAGCACACATGCCCTGGACATACCTGACCTCCAGGCACTGGTCACTTCGAGGGGGTGGGGGAGTGTCCAGCAATGCCAGCGTCCGCCACAACGGAAGTGGGCGACAACGCGAACCGACAACACAACAATACAGGTACGTACCGTACCCACGCCTTAAGAGCGTGGGTACGAGTCGTACCACGCCCACACCCACGTCACCCCAACAATGGCGGTACGGCCCCTACCCATGTGCCAAAGGCCTGGGTACGGGCCGCACAAGCATTCCACAGCGTGGGCACGGGTACATACGGACCGTACCCTCACCCGCGTATGTATGGAGCGTACCCCCACCCCAACAGTGTATGTATGGACCGTACCCCACCCGCGTATGTATGGAGCGTACCCCCACCCCAACAGTGTATGTACGGACCGTACCCTCACCCGCGTATGTATGGAGCGTACCCCCACCCCAACAGTGTATGTACGGATCGTACCCCGACCCGTGTATGTATGGAGCGTACCCCCACCCCAACAGTGTATGTACGGACCGTACCCCCACCCACGTATGTATGGAGCGTACCCCCACCCCAACAGTGTATGTACGGACCGTACCCCCACCTGCGTATGTATGGAGCGTACCCCCACCCCAACAGTGTATGTACGGACCGTACCCTCACCCGCATATGTATGGAGCGTACCCCCACCCCAACAGTGTATGTACGGACCGTACCCCCACCCGCGTATGTATGGAGCGTACCCCCACCCCAACAGTGTATGTACGGACTGTACCCCCACCCGTGTATGTATGGAGCGTACCCCCACCCCAACAGTGTATGTACAGACCGTACCCCCACCCGCGTATGTATGGAGCGTACCCCCACCCCAACAGTGTATGTACGGACCGTACCCCCACCCGCGTATGTATGGAGCATACCCCCACCCCAACAGTGTATGTATGGAGCGTACCCCCACCCGCGTATGTATGGAGCGTACCCCCACCCCAACAGTGTATGTACGGACCGTACCCCCACCCGTGTATGTATGGAGCGTACATGGCCAGACGCAGGAGGGGTGGGTGCCTATCACTCCCAGCAGTGCCCAGACACAGAAGGGGTGGGTGCAGAGTCCTCCCAGCAGTGCCCAGACACAGGAGGGGTGGGAGCAGAGTCCTCCCAGCAGTGCCCAGACGCAGGAGGGGTGGGTGTAGAGTCCTCCCAGCAGTGCCCAGACACAGGAGGGCTGTGTGCAGAGTCCTCCCAGCAGTGCCCAGACGCAGGAGGGGTGGGTGTAGAGTCCTCCCAGCAGTGTCCAGACACAGGAGGGGTGGGTGCCTATCACTCCCAGCAGTGCCCAGACACAGGAGGGGTGTGTGCAGAGTCCTCCCAGCAGTGCCCAGACGCAGGAGGGGTGGGTGTAGAGTCCTCCCAGCAGTGCCCAGACACAGGAGGAGTGGGTGCCTTTCACTCCCAGCAGTGCCCAGACACAGGAGGGGTGTGTGCAGAGTCCTCCCAGCAGTGCCCAGACACAGGAGGGGTGGGTGCAGAGTCCTCCCAGCAGTGCCCAGACACAGGAGGGGTGGGTGCAGAGTCCTCCCAGCAGTGCCCAGACGCAGGAGGGGTGGGTGCCTATCACTCCCAGCAGTGCCCAGACACAGGAGGGGTGGGTGCAGAGTCCTCCCAGCAGTGCCCAGACACAGGAGGGGTGGGTGCAGAGTCCTCCCAGCAGTGCCCAGACGCAGGAGGGGTGGGTGTAGAGTCCTCCCAGCAGTGCCCAGACACAGGAGGGGTGGGTGCAGAGTCCTCCCAGCAGTGCCCAGACACAGGAGGGGTGGGTGTAGAGTCCTCCCAGCAGTGCCCAGACACAGGAGGGGTGTGTGCCTATCACTCCCAGCAGTGCCCAGACACAGGAGGGGTGTGTGCAGAGTCCTCCCAGCAGTGCCCAGACGCAGGAGGGGTGGGTGTAGAGTCCTCCCAGCAGTGCCCAGACACAGGAGGGGTGGGCGCCTATCACTCCCAGCAGTGCCCAGACACAGGAGGGGTGTGTGCAGAGTCCTCCCAGCAGTGCCCAGACACAGGAGGGGTGGGTGCAGAGTCCTCCCAGCAGTGCCCAGACACAGGAGGGGTGTGTGCAGAGTCCTCCCAGCAGTGCCCAGACACAGGAGGGGTGGGTGCCTATCACTCCCAGCAGTGCCCAGACACAGGAGGGGTGGGTGCAGAGTCCTCCCAGCAGTGCCCAGACACAGGAGGGGTGTGTGCAGGGTCCTCCCAGCAGTGCCCAGACACAGGAGGGGTGGGTGTAGAGTCCTCCCGGCAGTGCCCATGGAACGCAAAGGGTGGAGTAGCCACAGATACAATGCCCACAAATGTCAGTCAGGTGGACAAAGACCCTGCAGTACATGTACCACATGTGTGCGAGGCTGGGAGTACACACATGCATAGCGCCTAAAAGAGAAAATGTCCACATGAAGTCATGTAAACAGTCTACATACACAAGTACAGTGACCACCAAGGATGCCACGAATGATGCAGGTGGAGACATCGCTCAGCATGCATGTGCAAAGTTGAAGGAGTCCGTCACACACCCAGCTGATGTAGACACAGCTCAGCACCACATAGTGGAAACACCCTGCAGGGAAGATGTCAGGTTACACAGAGGAAGGAACACACCTTGGGACGATGTCACCATGCAGTAACTGCTTACATGAGCAAAGTAATTTAGCCAACACCTTGTGATGGCACACAGATACCAGGGTCCACCCTATGACCAGCACAAGACTACATTTCCCACACACCCAACACATTATCACCACCCAAAATCATGGAGCAGGTCCACCAACAGCAATACCAGATAAACAGTAGTGTTCCATGGAAAAAACAAATTGCTTTATTCAGCAGGATGTAAGTAATAATCATCATAAATGTCAATATATACAAGGCCCATAGGGCAGTCCATGACTCAAATCCGGATGGGGGACACAGTGGTACGTGTGTCCCCTAGCTTGCCTGCACAGTCAGACTCCTTTGTCTTCCACGGGGGGGGCATCATGTTGGGGGGAAGGACCAGGCACCGCAGGGACAGGAGGGGCAAGGGTAGGTGTTGTGGGTGCAGGGACGGATGACTCCAACACAGGGGGTGGGGCAGCGCCAAAGGTGGATTGGAGCACGGCACTGCACACTACTGCCAGGTCGCCCAGCGTCTCCCCTGCGCCCGAAGGAACCACAGGGCCCAAGGAGGGGGGGGGGTCACAGGGATGGGTCACAGCGCTACCCGGGGAGGGTGTGGACAGGGGGGGGACTCAACCACCCTGACCGGGGACTCCTTTGACCGCTTGCGGGGTGGTGTCACTGTGGGGCTCAGGGACAGAGCGGCCATGAAGGAGTCCTTGCTGGATTTGTGGCCAGGAGAGCTGAGGGGAGTGGATTTGGAGGGAGTGGATTTTGCAGAATGCGGACTCCCACTCTGGCTGCGTGTCTTACGTTTGCCCCCCGACCCAGTGGGTGTGCCTACTTCACCCTGTGTGTGCGTGCCAGGAGGTGTGCGCTTGTCCTTCCCTGCTGGTGTGGTGCCTGTGTCTGGTGGGGTGTGTGCATGCTGACGTCTGGGTGTACGTGGGACAGGCATGGGAGTGGGAAGTGTGGATGGGGCATGGGTAGGGGGTGGGACGAAGTGCTGCAGGAGACCCACTGCTGCAGTCAGTGTCGAGTCAATAGACCGCAGCAAGTTGCGTTGGTCAGCCTGCGATGCTGAAATGCCCTCCAAGTATGCCTCCATGTTGTTGAGCACTTGGCTGTGGCCATGGAGGACATTAAGCATCGCAGCCTGACCAACCTGAAACTGCCACAGGATGTCCACAGACTCGGCATTGGCGGCAGCAGTGGAGACAGGGGCAGGGGGTGCGGTGCCTGGCAGGAAGGAGACACGTGGTGACCTAGCACGCCAGGAAGGGACACGAGCAAGTGGGAGGCCGGTGATGGCAATGGAGGGGGCGGGGAGAGATGTTGTGCTGCTGTCAGCTGTTGGAGCAGCCTCCGCCCCCTCGGAGAGCTCAGCCTCGGACCCGTCAGCTTCATGTTCTGTGGTGGCAGTGGACAGGTCCTCCGGCTCACTCCCCTCGGCCTCAGTTCCACTCGATGTGCCAGCTAAGATGTCACTGCTGGCACTGGTGCCCGGTCCCTCCGCACGGTCCGTGCCGGTGTCTCCATCCGTGTCCCCCGACGATGCTGTGGGCAAGGTGAATAAACAGGAATTAATCAGACACCTGTATACATATGTCACATGAGTCAAATCTACATAGGTTACAGTGCATAGCCTGAAAAGAAAGATGAGTAACATCTACAATACAAGGTACATATATAGGCCCTGCAACACACAGTTGGTTCACCCACCATGCCACTGAGAAACTATGGAGAGCATGACACATTTGCAAATGACATGATATGGATTTGGACAGAGGAGCCAGGCTCTGGGGACAATCCAGCAATGCATCTGCACCACACAGCGTTGCCGTAACTAGGGATGAGCAGGGACCATCTCCATGAACTTGAGGCACATGCTGCAAAGGTAATACTTAAGGACATGCCCAACATGAATGGGTCACTGCACCTTGAGTGTATGTCCAGACAAACATCACACAATGGCCAGACCGAGCAAGGAGATTTCATGTGTCGACATGTAGGACTTGCCCTCACCAACCACCCCCTACATGAGACAATTTGATGAGACACAGGAAGCACTTGCATCTCTTAGTCTGGGAGAAATACACATGGGCTGCCAGAAACCCATATTGGACCCAAAATACCCCATGTGCGCCTGTACAACGATCTCATTTACAAATGGCCATCATCAGATAATTGTAACAAGACACACAGGCACTGGCCACCGTGAGTATGAACGAGGAAAATTAGGTCAGGCTGTACAGTGGACACTTGTAGAACACGTTACGTAAATATACATGGTGCCAGGGGACAATGGCACAGAGCACATCCTATGCTGTAGACACTGAGAGTGTCCACATATTGTGATGACACACATGATACCTAGCAAAATATGCCCCAGGGGACAGTAGTGGCCACAATATCCCATGGTCCTGAATGGTAATGACTGCAACACAGGCCACCATCCCTGCACTCTGCGTATCGCACACACATGCACATCATGTCACAGGCCACAACATAGGACATGCTTGCTGTAAGGCATTACACTTCAGAGACATACTCCTATGTCTGGACTCAGCATCAGTGCCAATTGACATGGACCCCACAAGTACTGAACTGGACAGGGCACAGGCAAGGTCCCAAAACCTGTTACACACCACCCCCACACATGATGCTGCAAGCATTGGTCACATGGATAAACTGCCAGCCCAGATGACCTTGTGAAAGAGTGACTACACACAGACCAGGGAGCACATGGCAAGGAGGGGAATGGAGGAAGGACAGCACCGCTATACTGTGGGTGACAGGAGCTGCACCGCACATTTAAACACTGGCAGTGTATCCATGCAACTGCGCACTTACAAATGCTGATGACACACAACAAACACACATGTACCTACCCCCTTCCTGCTGCTGCTTCTCCCGTAAGCGCCTGTCCATGTCAGGAAAGACCACTGCCAGCACACGCTTGTGGATGTGGGTCAGACGGCGACGCCCATGGTTCTTAGGGCCCACAGGTGAGTCCCCCAGCAGGACCCGTGCGATCTTCCGCGTCCAGCACCGGATATCCTGCCAGCGTTTTCTCACCTGGGCCAGGCGCCGCTTGCGACCATCCGTCCTCCTCACGGCACTGATGGTGTCCCTCCAGATCTGCTCCTTGGCAGAGGTGCCTACCTGTGGGGTTGAAAAAGTAAGACTACATCAATACACCTGCCACATTTCACAGAGACACACATTAGAACAATTTTGCTGGTTTCAACAAGGCATAGTATGCAGCCAAAGCATTGCACCTTTGTCATAGGGACATTTTTCTCTGTGTAAGGGCAAATGCACCACGTGCCATTGAAAGTACACAGGTGGCATGAGGGGTACGACACAATAAATGATCCAGACTCACACTGTGCATCAGAAGGTACACCAGGATTATGTGCAGCACCTCAAAGCAGTCACATGCCACAGGCCACTGACGCTACCTCAGCAGAGTACACAGACACACACAGGCACAGGACATTCACCTGCCATTGCCAAATGCAGCTACAAACCTCACTCTGCACATGTGCTACTAGACTGGGGGGGCTCACAGGTGTGGGGCTGGCTCTGCACGTCAGACACACAGCACTGCTCCTTGCTCACATCAGATGGGCAGGGTATATCCATCCCTCATGCAGCTGGGGTGCTACACTCCACATATGCACCCACCCACATGACAGGGGACTTACACACACACCGATGTCCAGGGTACGAACACATCATGTGGACACTCTCAGCACAGGTACACTGAACAAACACACATCTGTGGGTACAGTCACCTGTCACACTGGGGTGACCACAGAATCACATGAGGACTGTTAGAAGGGCGCCCTCCGGGAACCGGATGGTGTCGGACTGACCACCCCGAGGGCCACCGTTCCGTAGGCGAGTAGCCGAGCGCCGCTGAGAAGCCTCCTGGGCGAGGTCCTTCTCCTATGATCGTATCAGCCAAGCAACCCCACCACCACAAAGGGACACAACCAGGGTATTACTTCTCATACGTCTTTATCGGTAATCAAGGCAGATTTCTGTGGTAATATTTACAGGCGGATCAGCAGGGCTCCGATGGTTTACTTCTGCGAGGTCGAGCCGCGACGAGGTCAGCAGGGCTCCGATGTTCCGTGAGGGTCTTCTTCTCAGCAAGAGGGGAACCGCGACGCAGTCAGCAGGGCTCCGAGTTCCAAGTCTTAGGTAATGAGTCTCTCTCCGTAGGGTCAGCCGCGATCCGATCAGCAGGGCTCTTGACTCCAGGATACAACTCTCGTCTTGGTTTGGGGCTGCCCCAGATATAGGTCTGGAACCCTTTGATGTCCGGACCCTTGCACCTGGGGGGCGGAGGGGCCGGGATGGGAGAGGCCAGACACCCAGCGGGAGAGGCGCCAGCGCCCAGGAAGGCCGGAGGGCGATCGAAACCAGGCGTTGGGGGACGGTTGGGGGTCCCATCGAAACTCCCCTCCTCCGGGATCGGTGGAGTGGCCACTTGGTACCCCCTGGCCGGATCTTAGTGCCTCGAGGTCGGGGCTTCGCTGGGGCCGAGGCCGGGGTGAGCCGTGTCGCGGAGGCTGGTGCGGGCAGCAAAGTACAATCCGGAGGGACCCAGAAGGGTGGGGGCTGCCCCCGTCGGGTCGGGTAGGAGGGTTCAGGACCACGCCACGAGGCCGGGTCCAACAGGCATCCCCCCCAGCTGAAGGCGGGGAGAGTCACCCATCGTCTTGGGGGTTCTCCTCGCCGAGGCGGAAGAAGCGGGACAGGCCGTCGGCGTTGGCGTGGTCGTTGCCGGGCCGATGGTCTACAGTGAAGTCCATCCCCTGCAGAGATATGGACCATCGCAACAACTTCGGGTTCTCGCCTCTCATCTGCATTTACCACCGCAAGGGCCGGTGGTAGGTTTGGACCCGAAAGTGGGTGCCAAAGAGGTAGGGCCGGAGCTTCTTGAGGGCCCACACTACGGCGAAGGCCTCCCGTTCAATGGTGCTCCATCTCTGCTCCCGGGGCAGCAGGCGCCGGCTGATGAAGGCCACCGGCTGGTCAACCCCCTCAGAGTTCACTTGGGACAAGACAGCCCCGATTCCGTACTCCGAGGCATCCGTCTGCACCACAAACTCCTTGCTGTAGTCGGGGGCTTGTAGCACGGGAGCGGTACACATCGCTGTCTTGAGGGTCTCGAAAGCCGCCTGACAGCGGGGTGTCCAGTGCACCCTCTTGGGCTGCTTCTTTGATGTGAGCTCCGTGAGGGGGCCCACAATGCTTCCATAGTTCTGAATGAACCACCTGTAATAACCCGTGAGTCCCAGGAAGGCCCTCAAAGCGGTTTGGGTGGTTGGGGGTTCCCAGGCCACGATGGCGTCGATTTTTGACTGGAGGGGAGCCACATAGCCGCTCCCCACTTGATGTCCCAGATAGGTTACTGATCCTTGGCCTATCTGACACTTGCTGGCTTTTACGGTAAGTCCGGACCTTTGGAGGGCGGTCAGGACCTCCCCGAGGTGCCTCAGGTGCTCGGCCCAGTGGCTGCTGAACACCGCAATATCGTCCAGGTAGGCAGCGCTGAACACTTCTAGGCCGGCCAGTACCTTATTTACCAGCCTCTGGAAGGTCGCCGGGGCATTCTTCATGCCGAAGGGCATCACGCAGAAGTGGTAATGGCCATCGGGGGTGGAGAAAGCGGAACGCTCTCGGGCGCCGGGGGTGAGCCCGATCTGCCAGTATCCGGCGGTGAGGTCGAAGGTGCTAAGGTAGCGTGCTGCTCCTAGGCGGTCGATCAGTTCATCTGCCCGAGGAATGGGATGGGCATCGGTTTTGGTGACGGCATTCAGTCCTCGATAGTCCACGCAAAACCAGAGCTCCGGGGTGGTGCCGGGGGCGGCAGCTTTCGGCACCAGGACCACAGGGCTGGCCCAGGGACTGTCGGAGGGTTTGATGACCCCCAGGGCCAACATCTTGGCGACCTCGGCGTGGATGCAAGCCCGCACTCGCTCGGGGACCCGGTAGGCTCGGTGTCGCACGGGGGGGCTGTCCCCAGTGTCGACGTCGTGGACGCACCATCGTGTGACTCCGGGAGTGAGGGAGAAGAGAGCAGCGAAGCGATGCAGCAGTCCTTGACACTCTCGGCGCTGATCGGGAGTCAGGGTGGCGGAGAGGATAACTCCCTCTACGGAGCCGTCCTTTTCGGAGGTTTTCAGGAGGTCGGGTAAGGGCTCGGAGTCGTCCTCGGCCCCATCGTCCGAAGCCATCAACAGGCTAAGTTCTGTTCGGGCAAAGTGGGGTTTGAGCCTGTTGGCGTGGAGGACCCGGAGGGGGTTCCTGGGGGATTCCAGGTCGACCAGGTAGGTGACGGGGCTCTTCTTCTCGACCACCTTGAAGGGCCCGGTCCACTTGTCCTGGAGGGCACAGGGGTCGACGGGCGACATGACCCAGACCTGCTGGCCTGGCTCTAACTCGATGGAGGAGGCGTTCTGATCATACCAGCGTTTCATTTCCTCCTGGCTGGCCTCGAGGTTGGCTTCGGCCAATTCACTGAATTTCCGAGTTTGGTTTCGCAGGGTCAGGAGGTACCGGTAGACGTCGGGGGGAGCATCTTGGATGGTGGTCTCCCAGCCTTCTTTGACCAGGCTGAGAGGGCCCCGGACAGGGTGTCCGTACAAGAGTTCAAAGGGGCTGAACCCCAGAGACTTTTGCGGGACCTCCCGATAGGCAAACAGGAGGCAGGGCAGCAGGACGTCCCACTTGTGTCTCAGGGGCTCCTCCAGGCCCTTGATCATTCCTTTCAATGTCCGGTTAAATCGTTCGACTAATCCATTCCCCTGGGGGTGGTACGGGGTGGTGAGTTTGTAGGTGACCCCGCACTGTTGCCACAGGGACCACATATACTTCGAGATAAAGTTGGTGCCTCGGTCGCTCACCACCTCCCAGGGGAAACCTACTCGGGAGAAGATTCCCATCAAGGCCCGGCCCACCACGGGGGCCGTCACTGTTCGGAGAGGGATGGCCTCGGGGTATCGGGTGGCATGGTCGACCAGGACGAGGATGAAGCGATGTCCTTGGGTGGTTCGGGGGTCCAGGGGCCCCACGATGTCGATCCCCACTCGCTCAAAGGGGGTGTTGACTATGGGAAAGGGCTGGAGAGGGGCTTTGACCCTTCCCCCGCTCTTCCCGCTGGCTTGGCAGGTCGGGCAGGTCCGGCAATGGTTGTCCACGTCCTTCCGCATTTGGGGCCAGTAGAAGTGAGTCACCAGGCGGCTGTATGTTTTGTCCTGCCCCAGGTGCCCGGCGAGGGGCACATCATGCGCCAGATTGAGGAGGAAGTCCCGGAATCTGAGGGGGACCACCAGCACGCGGCTGGCCCCCAATTCTGCGGTCTTCTGTTCGCTGTAGAGGAGGCCATTGTCCCAATAGACCCAGTGGGTCCCCGTCTGGTCTCCGGCGGCCTGGGCGGCGGCTTGCTGTCGGGTCCCTTCGAGGGAGTGGCAGGTCTTCTGTTCTTGCCAGAACTGCTCCCTTGTGGGGCCACCTTCTTGGCGCCATTGGGCGAGTTCGGGGAGGTCGCCGAGTGCGGCGACCTCGTCCGGGGCGAGTTCTGGTGGCCCGGCCTCAGGGTCAGCTTCTTCTCCGACGGAGGGAGGTGGTGGTTCGGGCCACTCCGGCTCTTCGGGGGGAGCCTCTACGCTTGGTCGGATGGCTCGGGCGGTCGTGGACCGGGTGGTTGCGCAGACCCATTCTGGTAGTCCCAGCATCCCCAGATGCTCTCGGCGCTCGACGTGGGCCCAGGGGGAACTTTCCAGGTCGTTCCCGAGGAGGCAGTCCACGGGGGCGTCGTCGCGGACGGTTACCTTCAGCATGCCCGACACTCCCCCCCACTCGAAGGGGATCCGGGCCATCTGGCACAAGCTCTCGGTGTTGTCTGCCGACCGGACGGGGCACAGTACATTAGGCAAGATCTGTTCGGGGGTCACCAAGTGGCAGTGGACGGCTGTTACGCTGGCTCCGGTGTCTCGGAGGGCTTCGGCCCGGCATCCATTAATGGTGACCCACTGCTGGTACTTCTGGGTGTTGCTCGGGATGGGAGCCCGGGGTACCATCTCCCGGCTGCCCAGGCATACCAATGTCATGGCGGCGGGTTCCCACTCGGTTGGTCCGGCGTCGTAGTTCTCTTCCTCTTCTCCCCCTTCCCCCAGGGCAGCGGCCGCCAACTGGCGGGGGGGTGGCCCGGTGGTCCCCGCCCGTCGGTTCACGGGGCAGGTAGGGTCACTGGCATAGTGCCCTGGCTGTTGGCAGTTGTAGCAAGTTACCGTCGGTCGAGGCCCTGGTCGGGCTGGGGGGGCCCCTCTTCGGGCGAGGGACGGGGACGGGGACGTGTGGTTCGAGGGCGGTCCCCGGGGAGAACTCCGGGGTGGCCCCGCTGGAAAGTCTCTGTTCCTGTTCGCTCCCCCTCCTCCGCCCCGCTGGCGGGGGGGGCCCCGTGGTGTTCCGTTGGTACTCCCCCATCGAGTTCCGAGGGACCCGGGTGTTCATCCATCGATCGGCCTCGGCAGCGAGTTTCCGCGGCTCGGTCAGCTTGCTGTCGAGGAGGTGCTGTCTCAGCTCGATGAAGCAGTTGTTGGAGAGGTGCTCCCATACAATGAGGTCGAACAGTTGTTTGTAGGAGGTGACCTTGCTGCCCTTGATCCAACCTTCCAGGGCTCTGCTAAAAAAGTCTACGTACTCCACCCAGGTGGTACCGGGGAGCTTCTTGCAGTCCTGGAAGCGTTGGCGGTACATTTCTGGGGTGAGCCCATAGCGGGTGAGCAGGGCCTCCTTCATATGGTCATAAGAGGTCATCACTTCGTCTGGGAGCTGTAGCAGGGTGTCTCTGCCTTCGCTGAGGAACCGTCCCCATAGGCCGGCACCCCAATCCTTCCGGGGTACCCGATGGGCGGTCATGGCTACCTCGTAGGCCTTGAACCATTGTTGGATGTCGTCGTTCTTGTAGTACTCTTTGACGACATCCTTGGGGATATGTACTTTCGCCTCGGCCGGCGGAGGGGTGTCTCGGTTTCCGGAGGTGCCGGTCTCTCCATTTCTGGACTTGATTTCAAGTTCTTTAAGGCCCCGCTCATGCTCGAGGGTTAGCCTCCTCTCTTCCAGTTCTCGGTGCCGCTTTTTCTCCTCTATTTCTTCTTGCAGCCACAGTTGCTCTAGGGCCAATTTCTTTTCGGCTAGTAGGAGTTCGCCGTCCAGGCGGAGTCGGGCGAGCTCCAGCTCGTGGGTCCTGACCCTCTCCCGTTCTCGCATCTCTTCCGGGGAGAGGCCGGTCTCTATGCTGGTTGTTCTTCCCTCTGCCGGGGCTGCGGTTGGTTGCCGATGTACGTTTGGCACCGGATTTTCTTTGGTTTGGGGGGAGGCCGCTTCGGACTCTACCCAGGTCTTTAGGGCTTTTTGCAGGTCCTCTTTTGTGTTTAATCCGGTGGTCACGATGCCTTTGTCTTTAAAAAACTGTTTTAGTTCCTTATGGGTATATTCCTCCAACCGTTCTTGTTGGAACTCCGCGGTTGGGGTGGTCTGTTGGTCGTTCATGGTTACCCTGTGTCTAGGTAGGTAGTGGGTGAGTTACTCGCTGTACGATCTGCGTCGGGCTCGGATCGCACCGCTGGCCACCAAATGTTAGAAGGGCGCCCTCCGGGAACCGGATGGTGTCGGACTGACCACCCCGAGGGCCACCGTTCCGTAGGCGAGTAGCCGAGCGCCGCTGAGAAGCCTCCTGGATGAGGTCCTTCTCCTATGATCGTATCAGCCAAGCAACCCCACCACCACAAAGGGACACAACCAGGGTATTACTTCTCATACGTCTTTATCGGTAATCAAGGCAGATTTCTGTGGTAATATTTACAGGCGGATCGAGGGATCCAAAAGAGTCTCAAAGTCTTGTAGGGATGGGGTAGCGGGACAGTCTCAGTACCAGCCTGGTATGGGAACACCCTGCGCCTAGCTCTCAATCCTCGAGCTGGGGGGTTCCGGGAGCCGGGACGTCGTCCGCAGGGCTCGGGGGATTGCCTCGATGAGGTCGAGCCGCGACGAGGTCAGCAGGCTCCGATGGTTACTTCGGCAAGGTCGAGCCGCGACGAGGTCAGCAGGGCTCCGATGGTTTACTTCTGCGAGGTCGAGCCGCGATGAGGTCAGCAGGGCTCCGATGTTCCGTGAGGGTCTTCTTCTCAGCAAGAGGGGAACCGCGACGCAGTCAGCAGGGCTCCGAGTTCCAAGTCTTAGGTAATGAGACTCTCTCCGTAGGGTCAGCCGCGATCCGATCAGCAGGGCTCTTGACTCCAGGATACAACTCCCGTCCTGGTTTGGGGCTGCCCCAGATATAGGTCTGGAACCCTTTGATGTCCGGACCCTTGCGCCTGGGGTCGGAGGGGCCGGGATGGGAGAGGCCGGACACCCAGCGGGAGAGGCGCCAGCGCCCAGGAAGGCCGGAGGGCGATCGAAACCAGGCGTTGGGGGACGGTTGGGGGTCCCATCGAAACTTCCCTCCTCCGGGATCGGTTCGAGTGGCCACTTGGAACCTCCTGGCCGGATCTTGGTGCCTCGAGGTCGGGGCTTCGCTGGGGCCGAGGCCGGGGCGAGCCGTGTCGCGGAGGCTGGTGCGGGCAGCAAAGTTCAATCCGGAGGGACCCCGAAGGGTGGGGTAGGAGGGTTCGGGACCACGCCACGAGGCCGGGTCCAACAAGGACTGTAGAAGCAACATTCCCAGGAGGATTAGACAGGCAGAATGTGGCATGCACCATGCAGTGATTGTCACAGTAAACACAATGCAAGTGAGGACGGCAGACATGCACCACAGCATACTCTGGCTGGGAGACATCAGGCATTCCCCCCCCTGGGACCCACTCTACAGTACAATGCATGTGTGTCACACCTGGACACAATGCCAGAAGTCCCAGTCACAAAAAAGGGACACAGTCTGTGCTAGTGGACTCAGCACTCACCTGAAACCCTGGTCGGCCATACAGCATGGGGTACTGTGGGAGGATCACATCCAGCAATGCCAGATTCTCCTCCAGGGTGAAAGGCTGGGCCCTCTCCACAGACCTTGACATGGTGCCAGGGAATCACGAGCAGCAGCAGTGTTGTTGAATCAAAAGATGTGCAGGCAAGTGCTCTCTCATGGGACCTGGCTGCCTTATATCTGCCTTGCTGGCCTGTTTCATGCACAGGAGTACAGAGTGATTGGTCACTCACATTTGCATCCTATGTTTCCTCCAATCCATTTAAACCTACCCCTGTGAGGGGGTTAGATTTTTTTACAATTCAGCATGATGTCATTTCAACAACAACTTTGCAACAAAGTAGATTATTTCAAACCGACTTTTGCAGGCCACCTCATTCAACAAATTCAAAGTTTAAACTCGGTCTCCATGGCAACCAGCATGCATCTCTGGCTTCATACTTGTCCCTCATGTGTCCCCTATGTAATTTGGAGATTCACACACAGGTACGGTGCGTTCCGGGGCTCTAGGGCACCCCAAATGCATAGCTACGGGCCGTACAGGCGTGTGTACGGTCCGTATCACTATGGGTACGCATACGCGAGCAAACCCATAGTGATACGGACCGTCCACACGCGTGTACGCTCACTATCACTATGGGTGTGCTCGCGTATGCGTACCCACAGTGATACGGACCGTACACACGCGTGTACGCTCACTATCACTATGGGTGTGCTCGCGTATGCGTACCCATAGTGATACGGACCGTACACACGCGTGTACGCTCACTATCACTATGGGTGTGCTGGCGTATGCGTACCCATAGTGATACGGACCGTAAACACGCGTGTACGCTCACTATCACTATGGGTAGGCCTACGGCAGCACTCCCATAGTGATAGAGAACGTACACACGCCCTCAGAGCGAATGTACGGTGCCTTTCACACATAACAGTGGTGACAGGCAGCACACAGAAAGGAATAGAGCTGACATACTTGTCCATGGATGGACATCAAGGCATTGTCTGTGCAGTACTACATGTGTGGGGCACAGGTGTGAAAGGCTGTGATGTGGCACATTACTCCTGAGTTGTGAAGGCAATAGATGTATGATGAGATATGTACAGATGTTATGTGTGATGGTGCACTATGTGCCAGACATGCCCTTCACTCCTTTGACATGTGTGCATGTCGTACAGAACACTTGAGATAAGCGTCACTGGCATGGCACAGTCAACAACACACGCAAGTGTCCCCTGATGCCCGCTACAGGGGTTACCACACCTGACATGTGACTACCTACGTTGCACGATGTAACTATGTCATGTATGTGTGGTGTGTTCCCATTAGCTTGATGTTGGTGTTCCCTCAAATGAATCTGCAGTTGCTGCAACCAACATGTGTCTGTGTGTAGATGGCCATGGCACACTGTTACGCACACCAGGCCACATGTGGTATCGGATGTAAGGTGTGTATGTATGCATGGGACACGGAGTAGCGTAACAAGGACCTGTCTGCATACTCTCAATGTATGTGTGATCAGTCATGACATGTACACCTTCATGGCAAGGTGTGTGGGCTGTCCTAGTGTTATGTCATGTGACCTATGGCTCTAGTGTTCCGCTAGCTGTCTCTGCAATCAACATCCTACATCTGCTGATATGTTGATGTATGTCACTCCTGTATTGCATCTGGCTGTTCACTTACACTGGGACACAGCTAGTCCCATGCCATGGGATGTGGAGGTTCACAATCCCCGTGTGTAGCTGGGTCTTGGTAGGAGTGTCACCTGGCAGCCATACGTGTCCAGGGCATGTAGCACATACCTGACTCCGTATGTAGCATATGTGTATTGACAGATTAACATGTGCTCAGTACATATAAATTGTTGTTGTGGTGCACTCACTCTTCCTTGTCACTTCCAAATTACTGCAGAGCGCCGCCTCTTCCCCGACCAATTCCGGACTTGGCTGACATGCGGGAGAATGACTGTATACGCTGCTACCGCTTCCCCCAACCGCTGATTGAGGAGTTGACGGCAAGGCTGGAACCACACCTGCAACCGCTGCACAGGTATCCTACGGCACTGACACCCAAGCTGAAGGTAATGGCAGCCCTACATTTTTTTGCCACGGGTACCTTTCAACATACCATAGCTCATGTTGGTGGCATGTCCCAGACCATGTTCAGCCATGTGCTGTATGATTTTTTAGAGGCCATGTTGCTTCACCTGGATGAGTTTATCCATTTCCCAACTCCTGAACAGTTGACAGGTGTCAAGCGTGGATTCTATGCCCTGGGAGGGATGCCCCATGTCATTGGGTCCATAGATGGGACACATGTGGCTTTGGTACCACCACAGGCACAGGAGGTAGCGTACAGGAATTGCAAGCACTACCACTCCATCAATGCCCTTGTGGTGTGTCTGTCCAACATGGTGATTTCACATGTCTGTGCTCGTTTTCCAGGATCAGCACACGATGCCTACATCATGAGGCGTAGCAGGGTGCCTGAAATGATGACGCAGCTGTGCAACGAACGAGCATGTGTTGTTGGTGGGTACACTCTGTCTGTCCTGTATTTTGCGTAGACTTCCTGCCCGACTGCTTCTCCTGTCCTACTTTTGTCCATGTGGTTTCCATGTAGGGGACGCTGGCTATCCCAACATGCCATGGCTGATCACACCTCTCCGCAACCCCAGCACGCCGGC
Organism: Triturus cristatus; assembly: GCF_964204655.1. Taxonomy (NCBI): domain Eukaryota; kingdom Metazoa; phylum Chordata; class Amphibia; order Caudata; family Salamandridae; genus Triturus; species Triturus cristatus. The sequence goes on from NC_140582.1 coordinate 245,009,882, forward strand.
CCAGCTCCGCTACAACACCGCCCATGGCCAGACAAGGCAAGTGATAGAGAGGACATTTGGCCTCCTGAAGAGCGAATTCAGGTGCCTACACAAGACCGGCGGCGCCCTCCCATATGCCCCGGTGAAGGTCTGCAAAATCTTCATGGTCTGCTGCATGCTGCACAACATGGCAGTTGAGAAAGCTGTGCCACTCATCCTGGATCAAGATGATCAGGACCATCCACCCGTGGAGGACGAAGGGCTTGGCAATGGGGCTAGTGATGTGGAGGATGTGGAGCCACAAGAGGACATCCGGAGTCGGCTCATACGCGACTTCTTTGCTTAGTGGTGAGTACCAGTGTCTGAGTGTGCACGCATTGGTCCTTGTGTGGCATGTGTTGCAATGTGTGTGTCCATCTGCATGTATGCCACGTGAGTCAGAGGTGTGTGTGGATGTGTCACTCGAGTGATGGTGCCAGTGATGAGTGTATTTCCGCAGTCATAATTGTGACCTAGCATGTTGTCATCCTTATATGTGTCGAGTGCATGCACATGCAAGTGGATGAGCTTTTTGTGGCTGACTTCTTGTGTGTCTCTCATCCCCAGGTACTTGCGCATGCCGTCTGCTGGTTGCATTGTTGTGGCACTGCTATTCCTCATGGACACGTCATCGTGTGCTGACTCAGCGTTACACGCACGGACAAGTTTGGAAGTCTCCTTAGGGTAAGGGATGCATCAGGGGTGTATTGGGTGTGGCAGTTGTTTACGATGTGTGCACACTGCCCCTGTCGATGTTTGGTTCCTCTGCAGACATGTCGCATCACCATGGGACACATGACATGTAGCTGGATTCACCTGAATAGATGGTCAGACTTGTTGACAGTCATCTGTAATGGGATAGTGGATTGTGATGAAGGCATCAATGTGTGTAACACTGCCCTCGGACACATACGGTTTGCATTGCCTTGACATGGTGTGGGACTTCCACATCAGAGGATCAATGGTGTATGGCAGCCTCTCCGTGAGCAGCAGGGGGTGTTTAGCTGTTACCCGACACTTGTGTGCCAGTTCCATGGATATCAAGCATTTGTGGTGCAGAAGGGGGGTGCCAGTGTTGGACCCACATGTTACTCCACATGACCTGTGTATGTGTACTCCGAGTTGCCTCTGCATTCCGGAATACATGACTAATAAAGGTGTCCCTATGCCTCCAAGGTGCCTCTTCTCAGTCAATGCTGGTGTGTTGCCACGGTGCATACGGCATGTCTGGCATGGTTCTCAGTGATAGTGGCTATGTGTCTATGTGTAGAGTAGCAAGATGCAAGCTGTTTGTCTGGGATTAGACTCTGTATTGTGCATAATGTCCATGACTGTGTGGGTATTGTGACATGTGCCATCCCCATGCATCCAACGTTGGCCAGGCCACCATTCTCTGCATCCACCTGACTCAAGCGTGCAGGACATGGTTCTGCCACCTGTCTACACATACCTGGGTGCCCCCAGGACACTCCACATGATCCCTGACCTCTGCGCATGACTGTTGCTGTAATCAATATGTCTGTCGGCACGGTTGTGCGGCCACCCCCTCAGCTGGTTGGACCCATCACAGGTGTGTATGGTGCTCCATGTCTGTCTTGCCTAATACATTGTGACCCATGTGTGTCCTGTGCCAGACTCAGGCCCCAGGGTATGGATGGTTGAAGTCATATGAGAACTCAGGCATGGTTAGACTTTACAAGACACATGTAATGTAATAATGCAAAATGTAGGCATCATCTCTTGATCGTGTAAGTTTTTATTTGTGTTGGGTACGTGTTGGGGGGGGGGTATGACAAGAGGGGCTTTCCGGGTGTGTGGAATCCAAAGTTCACTGGGGGAGTTGGTATCCTTGCCATTGGAAATCATCAGAGTCCATGCCACAGTGTTTGTCAACATTGGTCAGACAGTGACCAGCAAGTCCATGTGGCAGAGAATGTCATTTGCTGATGTGCTGCTGTTGGGCCAGTGGGCCAGGTGCCAGGCCAGGTGTCCTGGGAGATGGTGCTGTTGCGCCGACCCCCACGGTCTTTTCCGTGGACGACCCGCCCTCCTGCGGGAACCCTCAGAAGCAGGCCGTGACGATGCTTGGGATGCTCCGTCGGATGTATCCTCCTCCTCCTGATCCCTCCCTGTGGGTGGTGATGTTCTTCGCCTGGTGGCACAGGGAGGGTTGCCCATGTTGTCGGCTATCCGACGGAGTGAACGGTTAATTCTCGTGAGCACCGTCACGAGCTCAGCCTGTCTGTCCTCCATCCGTCCTTGGTGTCTCTGTTGACAGGCATGTTGCTCCACATGTTGCTGGGCCTGCTGGGTCTTGATCTCCCCGAGGGTCCCCTTCATCTCGTTGAGGGTGGACACAACCTGGCTCATGCCCGTGGTGTCCTGCCGGTATGTGTCCAGGATGTTTCTTACATGGGAATATACCGGTTCCGCAGCCAACTGGTCAGGCTCGCGCCTCCGCCGTCCTCCACTCCCACCACCCCTGCCCACTTGTGCCTGGCCTGCCCTTGTGGGCACATCGGGTCTCCGGGACCCCTGAGGGGTGGCATTTGCGTTGTCGCCTGCCTCCTCCTGGGTGCCCGGTACACCGTGTCCCTCCTGGTCAGCCTGGCTGCGTTGTGGTGGTGGGGCAGGGATCCTGGGTGTCTCCTGGGATGTGGCAGGAGTGGGGGTGGTGGTTGGCCCAGTTGTACCTGACGCAGGTGCTGCAGGTGGTTGGACACCAGAGGGGCCAGGTTGGTTGGGGTCGTCCACAGAGTGGTGAGAGTCGTCGCTGCCGGTGGGATCATCATCCCGCAGAGACAGGTCCTGTGAGTCTTCCCCCCCAAGGGGGGGTGTTGGGGGGTGATCCACGACATTGACCTGTGTGTGAGAGAGACAATGTTATTTTTGTTCCATGCAACATCCATGTTTCATTTGTTTCAAAGTTGGCACATTTCCTCTGGGTATTTGGATATGTCTTGCATTCCACTCACAGTGCACTTGTGCATGGGTATGTCCCTTGGCCACAGCTTTTGAGACTTTACCTATGTGTGACACAGTCTTACTTGCTGCGTCAATTGTGACTGCAGTCAGCAGTGGAGTGATCAGGTGTGGCGAGCCATGCATTGGCGCCTTCCGTGTTGCACTGTACGTGGGCAAATGGAGTTGTTCCACACACTTATATAATGCAGGTAGCTGGCGTTGTGCTTGTGCACAGGTTGACACATGGCTCAGTGTTTTGCCATTGAGAAGAGAGGGGGATTCAGGCACTGGCCACCCTTGTCTACATGCACGCAGTCCACCTGCTGACGAGCAGACATTCCCACACCACCCAAGGCTGAATTGGTCTCCCTGTGTCTCCCTTTCTCACTCCCTCTCTGTCCCCCTCTCCCTGTGTCAGCCTCCTCCCTCTGTCCGTCTCCCTGTGTCTCCCTTCCTCTCTCTCCCCCTCTCCCTCCCTCTGTGTGTCACCCTCTGTCACCTCAGCCCAGCTTCCTAGGCACACACTGTTTGCAGATCTTTGAATGGCCCTTGGCTTGTTCATGTGAGTTTGTTTCTGATCTCCAGGCACCCATTGGGTGTAGTGTCTGTGTCTGCGCTGCTGCTGTGGTGGTGTGTGCTGCCACTCTTTCACAGTGTTGGCTGTTCATTAGCTGCTGTCATGTGCAAAAAGTGCCTTCACCCCATGTCTTCATGCAAGGCATCCGCCATTTGCAGGCAAGTCTTTCCTGTGTGGGGACACACTGTTTGTCTGGCTGTGACCTAGGCCATATGGGCTGAGGGCATTGTTGTCTGCTTCTGAGCTGCACTATGTGATTTTTGAGGCCCACACTCCCGCCATCCGGGTTACCGTGTCTTGTGTTGGTGTTTTCTGTGGCCTGTGACTTGGTATTGTCTAGCTGGGTGCATGGGGCATGGTGGCGCTAGTGGCATGTGCGTGTTTATGGAGTGTGGTTGAGTCATGCGATAGCTTTGGGGTGGTTGCGTGCATGATTGTGAGTTTGGTTGTGGATGACGTTCCCCGCATGTGAGGTGAGTTGTTTGTGTACTCACCAGGCTCTCGGAGTCCTTCTACTCCCTCCACTGCCACCACCGGCAGCATGGCCATCACCTTCTCCTCCCAGGGATGGTATTGTGCGCGTCTGCGGGGCGGCCCTCCTCCAGTGGTGTTGGCCTGGTTGGGGTCGTCGGTCATTTTGCGGTGGACCGTCCTCCGCAGATCGTACCACCTGGCTTGGCATTCATGCCTGGTCCTTCTGGTGGACCCAACAGCATTCACAGCATCGACAATCGTCTGCCACATGGCTGATTTTTCAGAAATGCTGGTCTGTCTGACCAATGTTCCAAAGAGGTGTGGCTCGACTCTGAGGATTTCATCGACAAGGACCTCCAACTCTTGGCTAGTGAACTTTGGATTCTTGTTAGTGGGCATGGTGAGGGGTGTGGGTGTGGATGGTTGTGGGGGGTGTGGGTGTGGATGGTTGTGGGTGTGTGGGTGTGGTTGTGCAGGTGTGTGTGTGAATGTGATGAGGGGTGTTTGTGAAGGTGGTTGTGTGAAGGTGTGCAGGTGTAAGGTGTAGTGGAGGTTGTAGTATGGTGCAGTTGTTTCTCTGTGTGGTCTGGCAGCAGTGGGTCTGTTGCAAAGGATCATGGTTTGTGTGTGTTGGGCCTTTTTATTGGTCCAATGGTGGGTGTGGCTGTGTTTGAACTTTGGGTGGGTGTGTTATAAGGAGTGGTTGTGTTTTGGGCCTCTGTTTGGGAGTTTGGCAGTTGCAGGTCAGTGAATAGGTTGTATTTGTGCTTGTTGGACATGTTTTGTGGCTTTGTGCGATTCGAATGGAGTCTTCTTGTGTTGTTTTGATTTGTCCTGGTTGTGTACGTGTGTTTTTAGCGTCTGTACGGTGCGTACTTCGGCCATTTTGTTGTACAGTGCTGTCCTTGTCTCTGGCTTGGTAGGACTCGTACATGCGCGATGTTGGGTGAGGGTGCTGGTGTTGGGGCCTGGGGTGCGCTCCGTACTTAGACTGGTGGGGTGTGTGTTCGCTCCGTACATACACGGGTGGGGGTACGGTCCGTACGTACACTGTTGGGGTGGGGGTACGCTCCATACATACACAGGTGGGGGTACGGTCTGTACATACACTGTTGGGGTGGGGGTAGGCTCCATACATACACGGGTGGGGGTACGGTCCGTACATACACTGGTGTACATACACGGGTGGGGGTACGGTCCATACATACACTGTTGGGGTGGGGGTATGCTCCATACATACGCGGGGGGGTACGGTCCGTACATACACTGTTGGGGTGGGGGTACGCTCCATACATACGCGGGTGAGGGTACGGTCCGTACATACACTGTTGGGGTGGGGGTACGCTCCATACATACGCGGGTGTGGGTACGGTCCGTACATACACTGTTGGGGTGGGGGTATGCTCCATACATACGCGGGTGGGGGTACGGTTCGCACATACACTGGTGCACATACACGGGTGGGGGTACAGACCGTACATACACTGTTGGGGTGGGGGTACGCTCCATACATATGCGGGTGGGGGTACAGTCCGTACATACACTGCTGGGGTGGGGGTACGCTCCATACATACGCGGGTGAGGGTACGGTCCGTACATACACTGTTGGGGTGGGGGTACGCTCCATACATACGCGGGTGTGGGTACGGTCTGTACATACACTGTTGGGGTGGGGGTACGCTCCATACATATGCGGGTGTGGGTACGGTCCTTACATACACTGTTGGGGTGGGGGTACGCTCCATACATACACGGGTGGGGGTACGGTCTGTACATACACTGTTGGGGTGGGGGTACGCTCCATACATACGCGGGTGGGGGTACGGTCCGTACATCCACTGTTGGGGTGGGGGTACGCTCCATACATACACGGGTGGGGGTACGGGCCGTACGTACACGGGTGTATATACACGGGTGGGTGTACGGTCCGTACGTACGGGGGTGTACATGCATAGGTGGGGGTTCGGCGCGTATATACGAGGTCTGGGGGGGTGGTTCGGCGCGTACATACGGGGGCTGGGGGGTGTGCGGCGCGTATGTGGGCACGTGTCTCCATGGTTGCTATGGGAGTTCGGTGCGGACGGTGTTTTTTCCATATGGTTGTAACATCGGACGCACGGGATGGATCGTACTTGCGCGGTCGGACTTCACTTTTCACATTTGTACGGTAAATCGTCCGGGGACGTGTCGGAGACATTTTCCGACCCGAGGACGTGTGGGGAATTATTCCCAATGCGATTCGTATGGACTTTTTCCCATGCGAATCGTACTTGGCAGTTTGTACGGCACTTGTACGATTCGTACGGTAAAAAGACCGGATACGAGTCGTACGGGGAAACTTTTTCCAGGATCCGAATCGGCACCTAATGTCTCGTTATGATTTGGGATTTGCAAATGAACTTGTCCCCATCCCTGTGATTATGTCCCCGACTTTTATTGGTAGAGGTTTTGCCTCCACTATTGATTTTATGCTGGTTTCACACACCCTTGCCCCGAGTTTGTTGTCCTTTATGATAGGGACCATTGTGTTGAGTGACCACTATCCACTTTGTCTTAAGCTTCAACTACAAGCTCAAAATATTGGGAGGAAGAACTGTGTGAACCAGGTGTTGGGTTCCTTAGAGCTGAGCAAAACGAATGGGTATGCTCTTTGCTGGTCCAAAGTCGACCCTGAGGTACTGACTAAGCAGCTTATTGTATCATGTAAAACTGCGTTTGACACCTGCCTAAATGATCTTTCTTCTGCAGATGACCTAACCCGATCTTTTCTTGAGATAACTAAAGAGGTTAGGAAGTTACTGACTGCTCAATGCCGTACTGGGCTGAAAACCACTGGCTGGTTCGATAGTGTATGCACCAAAGCATATTCTAGCCTGAAGGCAGATCTCCATAGGCAACCTAGATCTCAGGAGGGGATAAAGAGGGCTAGAGCTTCTTATAGGAGGATAATTGCTGCCAGAAAGAGATCACTGAGGGAGGAAGCCTGGGAGTCGTTACATGCCGCAGCTCAAAAAAAGGACTCTGCGGCCTTTTGGAAGATCTTAAGGACCCCGCCTTTGTGTGGGGGTGGCGAACCTTCAATTTAGATTGCAATCCCAGAAAAAGATTGGATAACCCACTTTTCTGCACTATATAATGGCCCGGACATCGATGAGGCCATCTTAGGGTCCTCTCTGCGTACATAATGGCAACCTCCTTGTAACGTTGGATAAAATGGTACTGGCTCTTGCCCGTAGCAAGGGGGGTAAGGCTCCGGCCCCGATGTCGTGCCACTTGACTTGTTTAAGTCATGTGTCCCGCTCTGGGCCCCATGGTCAATGCCAGTGACTGCACCTCCTTCCCGAAGACTTGGACGGAGTGCACCATTGTCCCAATATTCAAGAAGGGAAACGGCCAAGACCCTGGTTGTTATAGACCAATTTCCCTTCTTGACTCCATGGTGAAGGTGGCAGGACGAGTCATCCTGCATCGATTACAGGACTGGCAATAGAAAATAATGTTCTGTCTGATCTCCAGTATGGGTTTCGGGAGGGCCTGGGAACCCTGGAACAGAGTCTAAACCTGGCTATGATTGTCGGGAAATACACAAGAGCCAAAAAAGGGAGACTATACTTAGTATTCGTTGATTTGACTGCAGCCTTTGACTCTGTAATCCATGCGAGGCTATGGGGGATTCTTGCCGATCTTGGTGTGGATCCTAATATTATTGCCTTCCTGCACCGTTTTTATGAGGGAGCTTCAGCAAGCGTAAGATACGGGGTGGATGGTCAGTGTACAGCAGGATTTCCTGTTAGAAGAGGGGTCAGGCAGGGCTGGGTCCTGGCCCCCTTTCTTTTTAATTTATACATTAATGGTCTGGCCGAGGCACTCCTTAAGAGTGGGCATGATTTTCCTCAGGTAGGTGGGAGACCTTTACCGGCTCTCCTTTACGCTGACGACGCCGTTTTAATGGCGCGTACAGGCAATGGGTTACAAAGGGTCCTGACTAGTTTTAATACTTTCATGCTTGATTTGGGCTTAAAGATTAATCTTTCCAAAACTTTTATAATGAACTGTGCTACTGGCACCCGGAGCATTATGGGTCGGGACATCTATCTGGGTTGTAGAAAGCTAGCAACTACTACTACTTTCTCATATCTCGGCGTCCTTTTCAGTCATAACGACACATGGACTCAAGCAATTGAGCAGAAAAAAATGGGTTTTAGTAGATCAACCAGTGCCCTGGCTACTTTTGCAAAGAGACTGGGAAGGAAGCCTCCCAGTGAACTCTTGCAAATCTACAAGGCCTAGTGTACTCAAGCAGCGATATACGGGGCAGGGTTGTGGGGCTTTGCGAATTCCCTTCCCTTACAAAATGTGCAATATGCTTTCCTTCAGTATATCTTCTCCATCCCTCCTGGCACATCTTCTTTTGTGTGCCATGAGGAGTTGGGCCTCCCGTATTCAGCAGACCTTATCAAACTTGAGCCAATTCTTCTATGGCATAGGATCTGGATCAGTGAGCAGACCCATTTAAATAGAGACATCCTGCTTGACTGTATTAAGTTGGATGGGGCACTGAAGATACCTTGGCTCAAGTTTATCTTTAGGTTTATGAATGATCTTGGACACCCAGAGTTTTATTCAAATCCCAGCTCTATGACCCGAGTATCATGGAAAACCCTGAAGAATGAGTGCCTCGAAATGTTGGGCTCTGTTAGAATAGCAGATGAGGCTTCCAAACCTACAGTCATCCAACACCAACTAAGGCTTAGCTCTTTGGGTATGGAACTTTATTTAAATTGTGTCCCAAGTGGACACGACAGAATGCTGCTGATAAGATTTAGACTGGGTGTGGTACACAGACTAGTGACCACACCCAGAATGAATGACTGGTCCAGAGTATTACCCCCCTGCTTGTGTGACACCCACTCAGAGCAGTCCACCATTCACCTAGTCTTTTTTTTAAAGAATTAAGGAAAGTCTGGTTACTTCCCCTTTTAAGACAGCAGGGTCTTAGGCAAGGCCGTCCAGCACTTGTTCACTTACAACTTCTAGACAATGAACACGTGGCCTGGAGGGTATCCACTTTTCTGAAAAAGGCCCTGCGGTTGAGGAAAAGCATGTCTCGCGAATCTTGGGAGGTTGCACCTTAGGTGAATTATTGGGACTTGAATTATGTCTGGATAGCATGTAAGCTAGATTTTTAATGTAAGGTGTCTTTGTTATTTAATCTTTTCTTTTAACTTGGATATTTTAACTGTGCACTTTTATCTTGAAATATTTAATGATTGTGATACTTGCTTTTATGACTGTCATTTTCATGGTCGAATAAAGCTTAATTGATTGATTGATTGATTTATTGAAATCCCATGGCCCTGCTCATACCCCACAGCTGACTACTAATCTAATGCCAGAGGAGGGCATGGCACCTCCTCAGGTTTAAAATCCTTCAAGTCACCAGGTTCTTACACACTTGAATCAGGAGAAATGGCTACATCTCAAGACCCAGACTACAAATGAGATTCCTCTTCATACAGTTCTTATATATATATATAAACACTGAATCCTGTTTTGCTCTGCGAGCAACCTGATCAGTGGTGTTGATGCCTAGAGGGGCTGTGCAGTCATTTGATGACTCATATCATTATCACTTCCTGCTCCTTTGACATTGTCTATTTCAGCAGGAAAAGAGGAAGCCTTCGGTCATAGACCCCTGCTGATTACAAGTGGGATAGCAGGGGCAATATTTATGTAGGGGCTGTGTTGCTTTTGCACCACACACTGTAGTCCATGCGAGACACAACCCCAAAAGGCCACTTTGCATGGCCATGAGTGGCTTGATAAATCAGGAGTAACACAACACAGCGCAAATTGCTGCGTTGCTTTACTCTGCCCCAGGGAGGCATTCCATGGGTGTTCAGTGGGTGTTCCCATGCAATACCCATGGATTTTAACACATTCAAGGACTTCCCATCATTGGTAGACTTGGCTATGCACCAAAATGCTTCGTCTTCCTAGGGGAGGCATAACGAGGAGGAATATCTTTCATTCTTTTTGTTACTTCCTTTTTCTGTATGTGAGAGAGGAAAATGCTGCTGGAGATTTTTTTGTGCATGAAGGGGCCCCTTCCTGCACAAAAGCAATCCTGCATGCAATGCAGGCACCCTTGCACCATACAGCAATAGCTGATTAATACTTTGATGAACTTTGAACTGAGAGTAAAATATTGTATTACATTGACTAAGATGCAAAGGGGTAATGGCGCTGTGATGTGTAAGCAGTGTGCTCCAGCCCCCATTTTCACTGTTTAAAAAGGCTCTCGTAAGCCTCCAAGCTGACGAGCTTTGGAGCCCCTGAGGGCTCGGAGTGTGATTCTGCCTGAGAAAATTGTGTGGCAGAATGTCCACCAGCCCCAAAATATTTTCTGTACTAATGATGCAGAAATCCAGAAACACATGTCTAGAGATATGATATAAAGATGCGGTAATAGCTGATTAATACTTTGATGAACTTTGAACTGATCGCGAAATACTGTACTACATCGACTAAGATGCAAAGAGGTAATGTTGCTGAGACATGTAAGCAGTCTGCTCCTACCCCCATGTCACTGTTTAAAAAGGCTCCTGTGAGCCACCAATCTGACAAGCTTTGGAGCCCATGCATGTCCAGAATGGGATTGTGCATGAGAAAATTGTGTGGTAGCATGTCCAGGTACCCCAAAATGATTTCTCTACTGTTGAGGTGGGAATCTAGAAACACGTCTAGAGATACAACATAAAGATACAGCAATAGCTGATTAAAACTTTAATGAACTTTGAACTGAACTGAACTGAGATGAGTAAGCAGTGTACTCCTACCCCCTTTTGACCGGATCAGTGACATAATATCGAGAGACAAAATATCGACTACACACAATATTGACGACAAAATATCGTATACCACAATATCGACCACCAATACTTAATTGATAATACACCAAAATATCGAACCCACTATATCGACTAAACAAAATATCGTTTCTAACATTATCGAAACACAAAAAATCGATAATACAAATATCGATATACATACAATTAACTAACAAAGCACCATAATATCGAAAATCAAAATATAGACAGCCTACAATATCGACCCTACCATAATATCGACTAATTATAAAACACATTACAACATATAAATGCATATAAAACGGACTTTTTCCCAACATAAACATACATAATACAATTAATTAATATAAATACATTATACAAACACATGAAAACCAAATAAAATACCTTTCACGAAAACCACTCATAAAATTATAAATAGATATACTAAACTAAACAAACACCAACATATAAAACATCAAATTACTTATAAAAAACATTCAAACAATGAAATATACTTAAAATACATGATTACTACTTAATTAGCATCTTCCATATATGGAAACACCAGGGAAAAAAAAAATCAAACTGAACACAACAACAAATCAGAATCGAAGACTAACTAAACCAACCAATGAAAAAAATATATTTACTCTTTTCCACTTCAAAACTACAAGAAAACAGAAGAAAAACGCTACCAGATTCTTTCCTAACAACAAGATATACTAAAGAAACTAAACCTCTAACAGAAACAAGTAAGTAAATAATGTTTGGTAAAACGTTAATTGTACTTACTATTTGTAAAAAATGCATATCATTTATATGTAACTAAAATACACTTTCATTTACTTACATCTCCACTACAGATACTTCCAAGCACAAGAAAATTCCTCTACAAATAAAGAAAGACAGCTAATCAAAAAGTAAGTAATTTTTTGTTTATAAAACATTAATAATGGAAAAAAGTCGTGAAAAATACTATGAAATTTAAATAAACTACAAAATGCTTTCATGTATTTATATCTCCACTACAGACACTTCCAGCAATCTCCAAAATTATCTACAACAACAGAAAAAATAAAGCTAATCAAAAAGTAAGTATTTCAAATAATGACTTTAAAATAAATAGATATTATAGCTAATTAAAACAAACCCTTTCCCAATTCCCCTATCACCTACAACAAATAATTGAAAATGTATTAACATTACTTTTTATTTATCAACAGATATAAGGGGCCCGATTCACAGATTTAACTTAAGACTAAATCCTAAACTTCTACTTTGTGGTATTCACAGAATGCACTTACTACTTTTGGGATTCACAGACTGCACTTACTACTTTTGGTATTCACAGAATGGATTTACGACTACTAACTTTACGTCCGCACTCGGGCCGGAAATTCCGGCCCGGAGGCGGAGCTTCTGGCCTGGAGGCGGGGCTTCCGGGCCGGAGGCGGAGCTTCCGGCCCGGAAGTGGAGATTTCGGCCATGGCTAAATCTCCGCCACAGGCCGGAATCCCCACCTCCGGGTCAGAAGCTCCGCCTCCGGCCCGGAATCTCCGCCTCCAGCCCAGAAGCCCCGCCTCCCAGAAGCTCCGCCTCCAGGCCGGAATTTCTGTCAATGAGCACAACCACCCCCCAAATATTACTGAAATTGAAATTAGAGGAGCAATATAAAATATCAAAGAAGCAAGCACTAGCACAGAAAAACCCACTAGTGAAATATTAAAAGAACAGCTACTACAAATACCCCAACATGCATCTGGACAATTACCATCCATTGATGCATTAAAAAAAATGATCATTAAACAAAAAAAGAAAACCACGGCTCCCATACCTATCCCTAAAACTTTCCAAGAAGTAAACATCCCACAAGAACTAAGCATTACACATAATGAAGAGCCATTTATTTTCTTTGACAATAAAAACAGTGAAAAACGTATTATAATGTTTGCCACTGCAAATAACTTAACAAAACTCCAACAATGCAACTCCTGGATGATAGATGGCACATTTAAAATATGTCCTAAGCCATTTTATCAACTGTACACAGTACATGCTATGTACCAAAACACTAACATTCCCTTCATCTACTGCTTACTCCCAAATAAAACTCAAAGTACCTATCTAGAAATTCTCAACAAAATAAAATCAGAAATTCCAAATTACTTCCCACATAAAATAATAATGGATTTTGAAATAGCCATGATTCATGCTATTTTAAAAACATACCCCCATACATCTATACAAGGATGCTACTATCATTTTAATCAATGCCTCTGGACATTTCTCCAAAAGTCAACACTGAGGTGCCGATTCCGATCCTGGAAAAACCGTGTACGAACCGTCGGTCGGAGCATTTTCTCCGTCCGACTCGTACCCGGGAAAAAAACATTACAAACATGGAAGTACGATTCGCACGGAAACACCATTTCCGTACGAATCGTACAAAACACCGACCGACGAAAATATACATACAAATGTGATCCGGGAATGCTCCGACGTGACGTCAGGACGCTTTCAGGCAGCGTTTCACGACCCAGGAAGTACGAATCGAACCGACAGCAGTCCGGACGGCAATATTTTTACTGCACCCAAAAAGTGCCGGAAAAGCGAAATACGCTGCGAAACGACCAGATTAGGGGGCCCGGTACGTGCCGTACCCCCCCCAGCCCCCGTGAGTACGTGCTGCCCCCCGTGTATGTACACCTGTGTACGTACGACTCGTACGTACACGGGTGTACATACACGGGTGGGGGTACGACTCGTACGTACACGGGTGTACATACACGGGGGGTTCGGCGCGTACTCACGTGGGCTGGGGGGGTACGGCGCATACTCACGGGGGCTGGGGGGGGTCGGCGCGTACTCACGGGGGCTGGGGGGGTGTTCGGCGCGTATGCAGGCACATGTCTCCATGGTTGCTATGGGAGTTCGGTCCGTACGGTGCATTTTGCATACGGTTGTAACATCAGACGCACGGGATGGATCGTACTTGCGCGCTCGGACTTCACTTTTCACATTTGTACGTAAAATCGTCCGGGGATGTGTCGGACACTTTTTCCGACCCGAGGACGTGTGGGGAAATTTTCCGAATGCGATTCGTATGGACTTTTTCCCATACGAATCGTACTTGGCAGTTTGTACGCTACTTGTACGATTCGTACGGTAAACAGACCGGATACGAGTCGTACGGGGAAAATTTTTCCAGGATCGGAATCGGCACCTGAGTGTAGAATATGTCACAGATAGCACCTTAGCATACAATATAAAAAAACTAATAGCCCTAGCCTATGTCCCTGTGACTGACGTACCACAACACTATAACCTACTAATAGAGAGTCCATTCTACAAAAGAAATGAAGAAAAGTTAAGTCTACTACTGGATTACTTTGAGGACACATGGGTAGGGAGACTACACCGATCAGGCCACAGAAGATTACCAAAGTTCCACATACCATGGTGGAACGTGTACCTCAGTTCCCTAAACAAAGAAGCCAAAAGTAACAACGCCGTTGAAGGATGGCATAACGCCTTCCAGGCAACAACAGGGAGAGGTACACCCACACTTCAAAAACTACTACAAAGTATTCAAAAGGAGCAAAGCTACCAAGAACGTTGGGCCCGATTCACAGAACTAACTTAAGACAAAATCCTAAACTTACTACCATTTTGGTATTTACAAAAGGCACTTACTCATTTTGGTATTCACAGAAGGCACTTACTCATTTCGGTATTCACAGAAGTTAGGAGTCCTAACTTTAGGACTCCTAAATGCCTTCTGTGAATACCGAAAGTCTTAAAATTAGGATTTTTCTCAGTTTAGTAGTAGTAGAGTTAGGACTCCTAACTTTAGGACTCCTAAATTCCTTCTGTGAATACCGAAAGTCTTAAAATTAGGATTTTTCTCAATTTAGTAGTACTAAGTCTAAAATTTAGGACTACTAAATTGAGAAAAATCCTAATTTTAAGACTTTCGGTATTCACAGAAGGCATTTAGGAGTCCTAAAGTTAGGAGTCCTAACTATACTACTTCTAAACTGAGAAAAATCCTAATTTTAAGACTTTCGGTATTCACAGAAGGCATTTAGGAGTCCTAAAGTTAGGAGTCCTAAACTTAGGACTACTAAATTGAGAAAAATCCTAATTTTAAGACTTTCGGTATTCACAGAAGGCATTTAGGCGTCCTAAAGTTAGGAGTCCTAACTATACTACTACTAAACTGAGAAAAATCCTAATTTTAAGGCTTTCGGTATTCACAGAAGGCATTTAGGAGTCCTAAAGTTAGGACTCCTAACTTCTGTTAATACCGAAATGAGTAAGTGCCTTCTGTGAATACCAAAATGAGTAAGTGCCTTCTGTGAATACCAAAATGGTAGTAAGTTTAGGATTTTGTCTTAAGTTAGTTCTGTGAATCGGGCCCTAAGGATACAACAATCCATTACACTAATTAAACCAAAAGTAATTAAGCAAACCAATAAAATGTATGAACTTCTCCAAAGCCAAGTTACACTCTATCCTACAACTCGAGGCTTAGAATACTTATCCCTAATTGCAAAAAGCATCCTTTAATTCCAATTTAAACATAAATGAAAACATTGTCATATAAATCACAACATATGCATAAATAAAATACTTCAATATTTTCATGAAACATTATTAATTTGTCAAATATATACCATTGATAAAATATTAAAAATATATTGACAAAATAATAATATTTTAAAAAATACAATACATAGCAAGACAGAAATAAATGACATTTCCCTCCCACATACCATTAAAACAATTACTTACAGTTGTTGTAGCACCAAATCCAATGAAAGAGAAGGTCAAAGTCCATCCTGGTGTCGATGTATCCCAAACAACGTTAAATAAGCCCCAAAAAAAATGCAAAAATGCAAACATGTCCAAAAACAATTCCTCGAATCGATAAATCCAACTTTAAATGGCATAAAAAACCCCCAAAAATATAAAACGTAAAAAACGCTCCAAGAAAATGGCAAAAATAAAGAGTGTGTTAAATAAAGATTAGCTTACAAAACGAACACACACCTTGGTGCCGATTACGATCCGGTAAAAATGTTCCCCGTATGACTCGTATCCGGTCTTTTTACCGTACGAATCGTACAAGTGCCGTACAAACTGCGAATTACGATTCGCATGGGAAAAAGACCCTACGAATCGCATTGGGAATTATTCCCCACACGTCCTCGTGTTGGAAAATGTGTCCGACACGTCCTCGGACGAATCACCGTACAAATGTGAAAAGTGAAGTCCGACCGCGGAATCACGATCCATCCCGTGCGTCCGATGTTACAACCGTATGGAAAAAACACCGTCTGCACCGAACTCCCATAGCAACCATGGAGACATGTGCCCGCATACGTGCCCAACACTCCCCCCAGCCCCCGTACGTTCGAGTCATACCCCCTGTGTATGTACACCCCCACCCGTGTATGTACACCCGTGTACGTGTCGTACCTTCGTGTACGTTCGTGTCGTACCCCCCGTGTATGTACACCCGTGTACGTGTCGTACCCCCGTGCATGTACACTAGGCCTGGGCAAAATTTCCGTTCCGTTCGCGGAATTTGCGATAATTTGGCATTTCCGCGTTGCGCGGAGAGCGCGGAAATGTCAAAATTTCGGCATTCCGCAGCTTTGCGATAATTTGGTTCTTGCTCGCACTGTAAAATAATACATTCTCGCGCGCGCGCGATCGCCTTACCTGAATCCCCGCGTTCGCTGACAAGTTTTCCCGATCCGGTCGCGTTCTCCATGAGATGTTGTATTGTTTTAGCCATTTGCGCTGTCTCGTGACAGTTCGCGTCCGCAGTGACGTCATGCGTCGCGCAATCACGTCTTTTTTCTCGCGATCATACAACTGAAAACAACATGGCCGCGCCCGCGAGCAACCGCAGGGGTAAGTTAGCGACCCGCAACCATGCAAAAAATATCACGAACGGGTGGGAAAAAAACTTCCGCATCTTCGCGATATTTCCGCTTGTTTGCGGAGATTTTTAACATCTTCGCGATAATTTGCGAAAGTCGCTTTTGCAAATTCCGCCCACCCCTAATGTACACCCGTGTACGTTAGAGCCGTACCCCCCGGGTATGTACACCTGTGTACATGTCGTACCCCCCCTGTATGTACACCCGTGTACGTGTCGTACCCCCCGTGTATGTACACCCGTGTACGTGTCGTACCCCCCCTGTATGTACATCCGTGTACATGTCGTACCCCCCCTGTACATTCGTGTCGTACCCCCTGTGTATGTACACCCATGTACGTGCCGTACCCCCGTGTATGTACACCCGTTTACGTTAGAGTCGTACCCCCCGTGTATGTACACCCGTGTACGTGTCGTACCCCCCGTGTATGTACACCCGTGTACGTGTCGTACCCCCCGTACGTTCGTGTCGTACCCCCCCCGTGTATGTACACAAGTGTACGTGTCGTACCCCCGTGTATGTACACCCGTTTACGTTAGAGTCGTACCCCCCCTGTATGCACACCCGTGTACGTGTCGTACCCCCGTGTACGTTCGTGTCGTACCCCCTGTATTTACACCCGTGTACGTTCGTGTCGTACCCCCCGTGTATGTACACCCGTGTACGTGTCGTACCCCCGTGTATGTACACCCGTGTACGTGTCGTACCCCCTCCTGTACGTTCGTGTCGTACCCCCCAGTGTATGTACACCCGTGTACGTGTCGTACCCCCGTGTATGTACACCCGTTTACGTTAGAGTCTTACCCCCCCTGTATGTACACCTGTGTACGTGTCGTACCCCCGTGTATGTACACCCGTGTACGTTAGAGTCGTACCCCCACCCGCGTATGCATGGAGCGTACCCCCACCCCAACATTCTAAGTACAGAGCGCACCCCAGGCCCCAACATCACCACCTTCACACAACATCGCGCATGTACGAGTCGTACCAAGCCACACACAAGGACAGCACAGTACAACAAAATGGCCCATGTACACACCGTACACACGCAAAAAACGCAAGAATACACCAATCGAATTTCACAAAGCCACAAAACATGTCCAACAACCACTAAAACAACACATTCACTGACCTGCAACTGCCAAAAAGAAACACAGAGGCCCAAAACACAACCACTCCTTATAACACACCCACCTAAAGTTCAAACACAGCCACACCCACCAATGGACCAATAAAAAGGGCCCACACACACAAACCATGAGCCTTTGCAACAGACTCACTGCTGCCAGACCCCACAGACAACCTGCAGCACCATACTAGAAGCTTTACCACACCTTACACTTGCACACCTTCACACACACACCTTCACAAACACCCCCTCATCACATTCACACACACACCTGCACAACCACACCCACAACCATCCACACCCCCCCACCATCCACACCCACACCCCTCACCATGCCCACTAACAAGAATCCAAAGTTCACTAGCCGAGAGTTGGAGGTCCTTGTCGATGAAATCCTCAGAGTCGAGCCACACCTCTTTGGAACATTGGTCAGACAGACAGCACTTCAGCAAAAACAGCCATGTGGCCGACCATCGTCGATGCTGTGAATGCTGTTGCGGACACCAGAAGGAACAAGCAGGAATGCCAAGCCAGGTGGTACGATCTGCGGAGGAGGGTCCGAGCCAAGATGACCGATGAACACAACCAGGCCAACGTCACTGGAGGAGGGCCGGCCCGCAGACCCGTACACTACCATCCCTGGGAGGAGAGGGTGATGGCCATACTGCCGGTGGTGGCAGTGGACGGAGTAGATGGACTCCGAGAGCCGGGTGAGTACACAAACAACTCACCTCACATGGGGGGAACGTCATCCACAACCAAACTCACAAACAGGCACGCAACCATCCCAAGCTATCGCATGACTCAACCACACTCCATGAACACGCACATGCCACTGGCGCCACCATGCCCCATGCACCCAGCTGGACAATGTCAAGTCACAGGCCACAGAAGACACCAACACATGACACGGTAAGCCGGATGGCGGGAGGGTGGGCCCAAAAAATCACATAGTGCAAATCAGAAGCAGACAACAATGCCCCCTGCCCATATGGCCTAGGTCACAGCCAGACAAACAGTGTGTCCCAACACAGGAATGACTTGCCAGCAAATGGCGGACGCCTTGCATCAACACATGGGGGTGACGGCACGTTCTTGCACATGACAGCAGCCAATGAACAGCCAACACTGTGAAAGAGTGGCAGCACACACCACCACTGCAGCAGTGCAGACACACACACTACACCCAATGGGTGCCTGGAGATCAGAAACAAACTCACATCAACAATCCAAGGGCCATTCACAGATCTGCTAACAGTGTGTGCACAGTAAGCTGGGCTGAGGTGACAGAGGGTGACACACAGAGGGAGGGAGAGGGGGACAGAGAGGGAGGGAGACACAGGGAGACGGACAGAGGGAGGAGGCTGACACACAGAGGGAGGGAGAGGGGGACAGAGAGGGAGGGAGACACAGGAAGACGGACAGAGGGAGGAGGCTGACACACAGAGGGAGGAAGAGGAGGACAGAGAGGGAGGGAGACACAGGGAGACGGACAGAGGGAGGAGGCTGACACACAGAGGGAGGGAGAGGGGGACAGAGATGGAGGGAGACACAGGGAGACGGACAGAGGGAGGAGGCTGACACACAGAGGGAGGGAGAGGGGACAGAGAGGGAGGGAGACACAGGGAGACGGACAGAGGGAGGAGGCTGACACACAGAGGGAGGGAGAGGGGGACAGAGAGGGAGGGAGACACAGGGAGACGGACAGAGGGAGGAGGCTGACACACAGAGGGAGGGAGAGGGGGACAGAGATGGAGGGAGACACAGGGAGATGGACAGAGGGAGGAGGCTGTCACACAGAGGGAGGGAGAGGGGGACAGAGAGGGAGGGAGACACAGGGAGACGGACAGAGAGAGGAGGCTGACACACAGAGGGAGGGAGAGGGGGACAGAGAGGGAGGGAGACACAGGGAGACGGACAGAGGGAGGAGGCTGACACACAGAGGGAGGGAGAGGGGGACAGAGAGGGAGGGAGACACAGGGAGACGGACAGAGGGAGGAGGCTGACACACAGAGGGAGGGAGAGGGGGACAGAGAGGGAGGGAGACACAGGGAGAGCAAATCAGCCTTGTGGTGTGTGGGAATGTCTGCTCGTCAGCAGGTGGACTGCGTGCATGTAGACAAGGGTGGCCAGTGCCAGCACCCCCCCTCTCCTCCATGGCAAAACACAGGGCCATGTCACAACCTGTGCACGAGCACAACGACAGCTACCTGCATCATATAAGTGTGTGGAACAACTTCATGTGCCCACATACAGTGCAACACGGAAGGCGCCAATGCACGGCTCGCCACACCTGCCCACTCCACTGCTGACTGCAGTCACACTTGACGCAGCAAGTAAGACTGTGCCACACATGGGTAAAGTCGCCAAAGCTGTGCCCAAGGGACATACCCATGCACAAGTGCACTGTGAGTGGAATGCAAGACATAACCAAATTCCCAGAGGAAATGTTCCAACTTTGAAACGAATGAAACATGGATGTTGCATGGAACAAAATTAACATTGTCTCTCTCACACACAGGTCAACGTCGTGGGTCACCCCCCAACACTGGGGGGGAAGACTCACAGGACCCGCCTCGGCGGGATGAAGGAGCCACCGGCAGCGACGACTCTCACCACTCTGTGGACGTACCCGACCCCGACCAACCTGGCCCCTCTGGTGTCCAACGACCTGCAGCACCTGCGTCAGGTACAACCGGGCCAACCACCACCCCCACTCCTGCCACATCCCAGGAGACACCCAGGATCCCTGCCCCACCACCACAAAGCAGCCAGGCTGGCCAGGAGGGACACGGTGTCCCGGGCACCCAGGAGGAGGCATGCGACAACGCCAATGCCACCCCTCAAGGGTCCCGGAGACCCGATGTGCCCACAAGGGCATGCCAGGTGCAAGTGGGCAGGGGTGGTGGGAGTGGAGGACGGCGGAGGTGCCAGCCTGACCAGTTGGCTGGGGAACCGGTATATTCCCATGTCCGAAACATCCTGGACACATACCGGCAGGACACCACAGGCATGGCCCAGGTTGTGTCCATCCTCGAGGAGATCAAGACCCAGCAGGCCCAGCAACATGCGGAGCAACATGCCTGTCTACAGCAACACCAACGGTAGATGGAGGACAGACAGGCTGAGCTCGTGACGGTGTTCACGGGAATTCACAGTACACTCCGTCGGATGGCCGACAACATGGGCAACCCTCCCTGTGCCAGCAGGCGTAGAACATCACCACCCACAGGGAGGGATCAGGAGGAGGAGGAGGAAACATCCGATGGAGCATCCCAAACATCGTCACGGCCTGCTTCTGAGGGTCCCCGCAGGAGGGCGGGTCGTCCACGTAAAAAACCGTGAGGGTCGGCGCTACAGCACCATCTCCCAGGACACCTGGCCTGGCACCTGGCCCACTGGAGCAACAGCAGCACAGCATCTAAAGACATTCTCTGCCAACTGGCCTTGCTGGTCACTGTCTGACCAATGTTGACAAAGACTGAGGCATGGACTCTGAGGATTTCAAATGGCAAGGACACCAACTCCCCTAGTGAACTTTGGATTCCACACACCCGTAAAGCCCCTCATGTCAAACCCCCCTCCCACTAAAATAAAAAGTCACACCATGAAGAGAAGATGCCTACTGGTTGCATTATTACCTTACATGTGTCTTGTAAAGTCTAACCATGCCTGAGTTCTCATTTGACTTCAACCATCCACACCCTGGGGCCTGAGTCTGGCACAGGACACACGGGTCACAGTATATTAGGCAAGACAGACATGGAGCACCATACACACCCGTGATGGGCCCAACCAGCTGAGGGGGTGGCCGCACAACCGTGCCGACAGACATATTGAGTACAGCGACAGCCATGCGCAGAGGTCAGGGATCATGTGGAGTGTCCTGGGGGGCACCCAGGTATGTGTGGACAGGTGGCAGAACCATGTCCTGCAAGCTTGAGTCAGGTGGATGCAGAGAATGGTGGCCTGGCCAACGTTGGATGCATGGGGATGGCACATGTCACAATACCCACACAGTCATGGACATCATGAACAATACACAGTCTAATCACACACAAACAGCTTGCATCTTGCTACTCTACACATAGACACATAGCCACTATCACAGTAAACCATGCCAGACATGCCGTATGCCCCATGGCAACACACAAGCATTGACTTAGAAGAGGCACCTTGGAGGCATAGGGACACCTTTATTAGTCATGTATTCGGGATTGCAGAGGCAACTCGGAGTACACATGAACAGGTCATGTGGAGTAACATGTGGGTCCAACACTGGCACCCTCCTTCTGCACCACAAATGCGTGATATCCATGGAACTGGCACACAAGTGTCGGCTAACAGCTAAACACCCCGTGCTGCTCACGGAGAGCCTGCCATACACCATAGAACCGCTGATGTGGAAGTCCCACACTGTTAGACCTGGCAGCTTGGCGTGAGTCTCCCTTCCTCTTTTTGTCGCTGTGCCTCATGTGATTTTATGGTGTTGGCCGCTCAGCGCGCTGTGCCACTGCCAACCAGTGTCGCGGTGCGAGTGCTCCCTATGTAAATTGTATATGTTGGTTGGATTCCATGATTGGATTGTTTGGTTTACTGTCAGACCCCAGTAAAGTGCGCCAGGAGCGCCAGGGCATGTAAATACAAACACCGCTGGTGGGCTTGCAGCACTGGTTGTGCCACCCACAGAAGGGGTAAGGTAAAATATGTCTAGGGTCTGCCACCGCAGAACCTGCGTGCAGTCTGGTACTGACATGCTGACTGGCAAGTGCCCACACTTCCCGGTCCCTGGATCCTTCCCTTAGCTGCATGTTAGTCACCCCTCTGGTAGGCCCACGGGCAGGGTGCGTTGTAAGCCTAAGGTAGGACAAGCCTGGATGCGTGGCATGTCCTAGTAGTGAATGACCACCATCTTGTTGTTCACTACTGCAAGGCTACCCTGTTCTCATAGGCCAGTGTGGGCGGCTTGGATTGTTACACCCTATGATCCTAACCGACCCAGGGAACATGGTAGAAGATCGAGTTTAGTATGCCTGAACTCGGAATAATAAGGTACATCTTTTCCCAAGGTTTATTTAATATTCCGGGTTTGCAAATGCCGCTTTTAGAAAGCTGGCCTTTGCTTGCCTAAACATTTCAGCCCGCCTCTGCGTGATGTGTATCTGATGTCTGGCTGGTGTGAGTGACAGGGCTGGAGAACCCAGATGGGCAGGGCTAGGTAGCCTGGTGGTGAATAGGACGATCGACAGGTAGATGGGTGGGAGGAGTACTCCTAGGCTCTGAATAGGACAGTGCTTTGCCACCTCAATGCCGGCTCCGCCCCCTGTGGAGTGTCTGAGGACTCTGCCCTGCACTCTGAAAGAGGAAGCCTGCTTCGCGTAAACAAAGTGCTCAGAAACCGGACTGAACTAGGCAAGGGCCCCCCTGGCCTGGGAGAACAAAAGATTTGCTGTATAAATGTAGGAGCCCTGCTCCTAAGAAACTAGATCCGCTTTTGACCAAGAAGAATCTCTGCCTGAGGAGGAGGCACCGGGAAAGCTGTAGGAGGAAGACTGTCCCTATCCTGGGGGATTGGCCTGCAGTGGTGACCTTGCTGCCAAAGGGGAGAAGAGAAACTGTTGCTGAAGACTTTGCTTTATTTTTACTTTCAAGACTTGTGCTTTTCCAAAACGATCTCCAAGGGCTTGGAACTGAGCTTGCCCCCTGAACTGAGCCCCAGGACCATTGGGCTCTACCTGATCTTCACTCGCCTGCCGCTGGACTGTGGTGTCCTTTCCCTCGCCGGAGCTGTGACTCTCGTGCCCCAGTCCCTCCTTGAGCCATGACCAGGACTGCTTAGCCGCCCCCGCCTTGGGAAGAGCCTTGCTCGATCGGAGCCGCTCCCCCTACGCTGTGCTGCCCCTGTCACCTCGCTCGTTGGAGGCTCGCTGTGCACCTTCACCCTCCCGCCGGAATCGGCGTTTGTGAGCATCTCCAAGCCTCGGACGGCCCGGACGTAATCTGCGTGCCCGGCTGCCCCGCTTTGTTCACCCGCCACCTGCAACACCCCGCTCTTGTCGTGAGCCTGAAGATCAGACCCCTATCATGAAGTGTGGGAGCCCCGGACTCCGCCTCGCCCTTCTGTCGAAGAGCCGCTGAAATCCCGCACCCGCCTTAGCGTCAAGAAACAAGGTACTGTACTTACGAACTCGACCGCAAGCTTGCATCGGATCCAGGGTCCGCAACGCTCTGATTTCCCTGTCATCTGCCGTGTGCTTCCCGGGCGCCGCCTCAGCACGAAGTGCGCTGAGGCCTACAGTTACCTTGTGCCCGCCTAAAGAACTTTCCGTAACAAAGAGAACTTTACCGTATTCCTAAGAATTGTGGCCCCATCAGTTTAACGTTACTGGGCCTTGTATTGAATCTGCTGAATCTACATAAAAGCTTATTTTTATATACTTCCTGATTGGTGTCCATTTGTGGTGCATGCAAGGGGTTTACTGTATGTGTAATTGCATTTGCTTAACCGTGTACGCCTGAGACTTAGCCTAGACTGCTCGCGCCACGCACCTAGAGGGTGAGCAGGGGTTATTCTGGGGAGTCATCCTTCGCCCTGACAAGAAGTAAAGGGTCCCTGTTTGTTGTGGGTTCACACCTGCGTCAACCAGAGCCCCCTCATTTCTAACATTGGTGGCAGCGGTGAGGATTTACGGATTTGCATTTACGGTTTGCGTATAGTGAACCACTGATCACCACGTAGTGAGAGCAGACCAGTAACACAGCCACAAGACTAGCCATTGTTTTTGTTTTGCCAAGAATCTCCATTGTTAGAGCCATGCCTGGTTCACTTCCCGCCGGAAGGGCAGCTTCCATAATCTCTGGATTTGAGGACATAGATTGGGAGGAAAGCGCACTTCAGGATCGTACCAATGAAGAGTTGAGAGGTTTTTGCTCCAAGTTCAGAATTGCCCAAACTGGATTGAAAAAGAAGGACCAACTCGTGAAGGCGCTGAGGGCCTGGTATGAGTCAAAGGCACCAGAGAATCAGGTGGAAATGGTTCCACCAGAAAGTGTCCATGAGTTTGGCAGAGGCCTGTCGCCAGAAGAGTTGGCAGACAGGGCAGCAACCCGGGCACACGAAGTGGAGATGGCAAGACTTCATGGGCAGATGGATATGGAAAAACAAAGATTAGCCATGGAAGAAAATAAACTACAATTAGAGCATGACATGAAGCTGAGGGAGCTGGAGCTGAAAGCAAAAAGCTTGGAGCTTAATCCCTCTGGTGGCAGCACACCGCCAGTACCGGCGGAACCAAGAGTTTATATTCCCAAGGATGTCGTGAAGGAGTTCTTCAAGAATGACGACATCGGGCAGTGGTTCAGAGCCTACGAGGTAGCCATGTCTTCCCACCGGGTTCCTGAGAGAGATTGGGGAGCGGGGTTGTGGGGACAGTTCCTGAGCGAAGGGCGGGACACACTGTTAGATTTACCTACTGATGTTCATAATTCTTATGCCCATATGAATGAAGCATTGATGGCTAGGTATGGGTTGACCCCTGAGTTATATAGACAGAGGTTCAGGGGTTGCACTAAGATTCCCAATAGTACGTATGTAGAGTATGTGACTTTCTTTTGCAGAGCGCTGGATGGTTGGGTAAAGGGTAGTAAGGTAAATGATTATCAAGGGCTTCTTGATTTAATGGCATGGGAGCACTTGTCCAGTAATTGTTTTCCTGAGCTACGCCAGCACCTGATAGATAGTAGGCTGACTAACCCTAGGAAGCTTGCTGAGGAGGCGGACCGCTGGGTCAGTACCAGGGTCCACAAGGGTACCGTGGGAGATTCCGCCAAAGGTGGGCAGGGTCCCCAGCAGAAGAGTGGGGGGGACAGGGGTAAACAGAAGCAGTTCCAAAAAGGGCCCCAAAATAGTCCCCAAGGGAACCAAGGGAAGGGTTCTCAGCCTCCCCCACCCCAGAAACCGACCGGGGCCCCGACAGGTCCTCCTGTTCAGAAGGGGCCCGTAAGATGTTACAGGTGTAACAATTTGGGGCATTTTGCCTCTGATGTAAAGTGTCCATTGTTTGGTAAACCAGCACCCACTGGTGCTCCACCCCGGCAGGTGACTAGTGTAGCCTTGGGGGAGGAGAGGGATGTCCAAGGTGGGTGGGGTCCCGCAGAGATGTCCCTGGTCTCGCTAGGAGACCATGAAGTGGTCCCTCCAACCCAGCTGCCTGAGAACACTAAGAAGTACAGGCAGTGGGTGACCATTAATGGCCATAGAGTGGAAGCTCTCAGAGATACAGGAGCCAGTGTGACAGCTGTCAGGTGTCACCTCGTGTCTCAGGAGCAGGTGGTCCCCAATGCATTCTATCCCGTTGTTGCCGCTGACAACACAGAGAGGCACTGCAAGGTGGCTCAGGTTCCCTTTGAGTGGGGGGGGGGGGGTCTCTGGTACTCTTCAGGTAGCTGTGAGGCCCGCCATGCCTGTAGACTATTTGTTAGGGAACGATTTGGAGAGCTCACCTTGGGCTAAGGTGGAGCGGAGTGCTCACCTGGAGATGTTGGGTATGCCGGATTGGGCGTGTGTCACCACACGGTCCATGGCAGCCAGTAAAGGTACTCAAGAGGTCCTGGAGCCTGAGAGGGAGGCCCAGGAACCGGCCTCAGAGAGAAGGAGCAAGGGGCGCGGGAAGCCGGCCCCTGAAGTTCCCACGGTCCAGGAGGAAGCAGACCTCGAGGGGGATGCCCTGGAGCCTACAGGGGAGCAGATAGCTCAACTGGGAGACCTGCCGGAGCTGACCCATTGGCAGCAGGAAGGGGGTCCCACCAGGGAGGACTTTTGCAAGGCACAGAAGGAGTGCCCTTCTCTCGTAGGTATGCGGCAGCAGGCTGCAGACCAGGCCGCAGGTGATCAGTCCGGATCACATTTTGTTTACTGGGAGAACGACCTCCTATATACCGAGCCTAAGGTTGCTGAGCCTGGGTCAGCCCGTGCGCTGGTGGTACCCCAGGACTTCAGAGCCTTCCTACTGGGGCTGGCTCACGATGTGCCATTGGCAGGGCATTTGGGGCAGGACAAGAACTTTGAAAGGCTGGTCACCCACTTTTATTGGCCTCAAATGCGCAGGAGTTCAGATACTCACTGCAGGACATGCCAGACTTGCCAGGCAAGTGGAAAGAGTGGAAGGAAGCAGAAGGCTCCACTCCAGCCATTCCCTGTGGTCGGTACCCCATTCCAGCGAGTGGGGATTGACATTGTAGGGCCACTGGACCCCAGGACAGCGATGGGCAATAGGTTCATCCTGGTCCTGGTGGACCATGCCACCCGGTACCCGGAAGCCATTCCTCTGAGGACAGTGACGGCCCCCGTGGTGGGACGTGCACTGATGGGAGTTTTCTCCCGAGTGGGATTCCCTCTAGAGGTGGTGTCTGACCGAGGTACCAATTTCATGTCCAAATACATGAAATCCCTGTGGCAAGAGTGTGGTGTAACCTACAAGTTCACCACACCTTACCACCCCCAAGGAAACGGGTTGGTTGAGAGATTCAACCGAACCCTCAAAGGCATGATAATGGGCCTAGAAGGACCCATGAGGCGTAAGTGGGACGTCCTCTTACCATGCCTTCTCTTCGCTTACCGTGAGGTGCCACAGAAGTCTCTGGGGTTCAGTCCCTTTGAGCTTCTGTATGGTCACCCAGTCAGAGGACCTCTAAGTCTGGTCAAGGAAGGCTGGGAGAAATCTCCCAGGAAACCTCCCCAGAATGTATATAGTTACATGCTGGCCTTCAGGAATCAGACTAGGCGATTCAGGGAACTTGCTGAGGCAAATCTGGAAGCCAGCCAGGAGGAGATGAAGCGGTGGTACGACCAGAATGCTACACTGGTAGAGCTTCAGCCTGGACAGAAGGTATGGGTCTTGGCCCCCGTGGAGCCGTGCCCGCTCCAGGATAAGTGGACCGGTCCCTTTGAGGTGGTGGAGCGCAAGAGTCCTGTTACCTACGTGGTGGACCTGAAGTCTCCTAGGAACCCCTTAAGGGTCCTACATGTCAACCGCCTCAAGCCCCACTTGGAGAGGTCCCAACTGGGCATGCTCTTGGCAACAGATGCTGGGATGGAAGAGGAGACAGAACCTCTTCCTGACCTCCTGTCAGCCAAGGAGCAAGATGGGTCAGTGGATGGTGTCATCCTCTCTTCCACCCTGACCCCTGAGCAACAGAATGATTGTCGCCAGTTGCTGGGACAATTTTCTGATCTGTTTTCCCTGGTCCCTGGTG
Organism: Triturus cristatus; assembly: GCF_964204655.1. Lineage (NCBI taxonomy): Eukaryota > Metazoa > Chordata > Amphibia > Caudata > Salamandridae > Triturus > Triturus cristatus. The sequence continues at coordinate 245,038,100 of NC_140582.1, forward strand.
TCACTGATTGGTGCGTCCATGATGTGGACACTGGGGATAGTCCACCTGTACGGCACAAGGCCTACAGGGTAACTGACAGGGTGAGGACATGCATCAAGGAGGAGGTCTCCAAGATGTTTGCACTCGGGGTAATTGAGTCTTCTAGCAGTCCTTGGGCCAGCCCCGTGGTCTTGGTCCCAAAGGCTGCAGCGCCGGGAGCCACACCCGAACTCCGGGTTCTGTGTGGACTACAGAGGACTCAATTCGGTCACTAGGACCGACGCACACCCCATCCCCAGAGCTGATGAGCTCATCGATCGGCTAGGGGCTGCCAACTACCTCAGCACGTTTGATTTAACGTCTGGGTATTGGCAGATCGCCTTGACCGAGGGGGCCAAAGAGAGGTCAGCATTTTCCACCCCAGATGGGCACTACCAGTTCCGGGTTATGCCCTTTGGGATGAAGAATGCCCCTGCCACCTTCCAGAGATTGGTCAACCAGGTGTTGGCTGGGCTGGATTCGTTCAGTGCCGCCTACCTGGATGACATCGCGGTGTTCAGCTCCACTTGGGAAGAACACCTGCGACACTTCGGGGAAGTGTTGATGGCGCTGCGCAAGGCAGGCCTCACGATCAAGGCGAGTAAGTGCCAGATCGGACAGGGTTCCGTGGTGTACTTGGGACACCAGGTTGGGAGTGGCCAGGTGGCACCCCTTCAGCCCAAGATAGAAACCATCCTGAATTGGGAGGCGCCCAAAACCCAGACAGAGGTGAGAGCCTTCCTAGGTCTCACCGGGTACTACAGGAGGTTTGTCAAGGGGTATGGCAACATGGTTGCCCCCTTGACAGCGCTAACTTCGAAGAAGCAGCCCAGGAAAGTGATTTGGACTGACACCTGTCAGAAAGCTATTGAGGCCTTGAAAACTGCTATGTGCACGGCGCCCGTGCTCTTGGCTCCCAACTTCTCCAAAGAGTTTATCCTTCAGACAGACGCTTCAGAGCATGGTGTGGGGGCTGTTCTTTCACAGATTAATGAGGAGGGCCTAGATCAACCCGTAGCCTTTCTTAGCAGGAGGTTACTTCCACGGGAACAGAGGTGGAGTGCTATTGAGCGTGAGGCATTTGCTGTGGTCTGGGCGCTGAAGAAGCTAAGACCCTACCTGTTTGGGTCTCACTTCCGGGTTCAGATGGACCACAGGCCCCTCAGATGGTTGATGCATATGAGGGGTGAGAATTCAAAGCTGTTGAGGTGGTCCATTTCCCTACAGGGTATGGATTTCACGGTGGAACATCGCCCTGGTACAGATCACGCCAATGCTGACAGTCTGTCCAGATTTTTCCGCCTTAGTGATGAGGAACTCCCTGGGGTAGGGTAGTTCTCCCCACTCTTCAGCTGGAGGGGACACGTGTTAGACCTGGCACCTTGGCGTGAGTCTCCCTTCCTCTTTTTGTCGCTGTGCCTCATGTGATTTTATGGTGTTGGCCGCTCAGCGTGCTGTGCCACTGCCAACCAGTGTCGCGGTGCGAGTGCTCCCTATGTAAATTGTATATGTTGGTTGGATTCCATGATTGGATTGTTTGGTTTACTGTCAGACCCCAGTAAAGTGCGCCAGGAGCGCCAGGGCATGTAAATACAAACACCGCTGGTGGGCTTGCAGCACTGGTTGTGCCACCCACAGAAGCTGCCGGTAAAATATGTCTAGGGTCTGCCACCGCAGAACCTGCGTGCAGTCTGGTACTGACATGCTGACTGGCAAGTGCCCACACTTGCCGGTCCCTGAAACCTTCCCTTAGCTGCATGTTAGTCACCCCTCTGGTAGGCCCACGGGCAGGGTGCGTTGTAAGTCTAAGGTAGGACAAGCCTGGATGCGTGGCATGTCCCAGTAGTGAATGACCGCCATCTTGTTGTTCACTACTGCAAGGCTACCCTGTTCTCATAGGCCAGTATGGGCGGCTTGGATTGTTACACCCTATGATCCTAACCGACCCAGGGAACATGGTAGAAGATCGAGTTTAGTATGCCTGAACTCGGAATAATAAGGTACATCTTTTCCCAAGGTTTATTTTAATATTCCGGGTTTGCAAATGCCGCTTTTAGAAAGCTGGCCTTTGCTTGCCTAAACATTTCAGCCCGCCTCTGCGTGATGTGTATCTGATGTCTGGCTGGTGTGAGTGACAGGGCTGGGGAACCCAGATGGGCAGGGCTAGGTAGCCTGGTGGTGAATAGGACGATCGACAGGTAGATGGGTGGGAGGAGTACTCCTAGGCTCTGAATAGGACACTGCTCTGCCACCACAATGCCGGCTCCGCCCCCTGTGGAGCGTCTGAGGACTCTGCCCTGCACTCTGAAAGAGGAAGCCTGCTTCGCGTAAACAAAGTGCTCAGAAACCGGACTGAACTAGGCAAGGGCCCCCCTGGCCTGGGAGAACAAAAGATTTGCTGTATAAATGTAGGAGCCCTGCTCCTAAGAAACTAGATCCGCTTTTGACCAAGAAGAATCGCTGCCTGAGGAGGAGGCACCGGGAAAGCTGTAGGAGGAAGACTGTCCCTATCCTGGGGGATTGGCCTGCAGTGGTGACCTTGCTGCCAAAGGGGAGAAGAGAAACTGTTGCTGAAGACTTTGCTTTATTTTTACTTTTAAGACTTGTGCTTTTCCAAAACGATCTCCAAGGGCTTGGAACTGAGCTTGCCCCCTGAACTGAGCCCCAGGACCATTGGGCTCTACCTGATCTTCACTCGCCTGCCGCTGGACTGTGGTGTCCTTTCCCTCGCCGGAGCTGTGACCCTCGTGCCCCAGTCCCTCCTTGAGCCGTGACCAGGACTGCTTAGCCGCCCCCGCCTTGGGAAGAGCCTCGCTCGATCGGAGCCGCTCCCCCTACGCTGTGCTGGGCTGCCCCTGTCACCTCGCTCGTTGGAGGCTCGCTGTGCACCTTCACCCTCCCGCTGGAATCGGCGTTTGTGAGCATCTCCAAGCCTCGGACGGCCCGGACGTAATCTGCGTGCCCGGCTGCCCCGCTTTGTTCACCCGCCACCTGCAACACCCCGCTCTTGTCGTGAGCCTGAAGATCAGACCCTATCATGAAGTGTGGGAGCCCCGGACTCCGCCTCGCCCTTCTGTCGAAGAGCCGCTGAAATCCCGCACCCGCCTTAGCGTCAAGAAACAAGGTACTGTACTTTAGAACTCGACCGCGAGCTCGCATCGGATCCAGGGTCCGCAACGCTCTGATTTCCCTGTCATCTGCCGTGTGCTTCCCGGGCGCCGCCTCAGCACGAAGTGCGCTGAGGCCTACAGTTACCTTGTGCCCGCCTAAAGAACTTTCCGTAACAAAGAGAACTTTACCGTATTCCTAAGAATTGTGGCCCCATCAGTTTAACGTTACTGGGCCTTGTATTGAATCTGCTGAATCTACATAAAAGCTTATTTTTATATACTTCCTGATTGGTGTCCGTTTGTGGTGCATGCAAGGGGTTTACTGTATGTGTAATTGCATTTGCTTAACCGTGTACGCCTGAGACATAGCCTAGACTGCTCGCGCCACGCACCTAGAGGGTGAGCGGGGGTTATTCTGGGGAGTCATCCTTCGCCCTGACAAGAAGTAAAGGGTCCCTGTTTGTTGTGGGTTCACACCTGCGTCAACCAGAGCCCCCTCATTTCTAACACACACCATGTCAAGCCAATGCAAACCGTATGTGTCCGAGGGCAGTGTAACACACATTGATGCCATCATCACATTCCACAATCCCATCACTGATGACTGTCAACAAGTCTGACCATCTATTCAGGTGTACCCATCTGCATGTCATGTGTACCATGGTGATGCGACATGTCTGCAGAGGAACCAAACATCGACAGGGGCAGTGTGCATACATCGTGAACAACTGCCACACCCAATACACCCCTGATGCATCCCTTACCCTAAGAAGACTTCCAAACTTGTCCGTGCGTGTAACGCTGAGTCAGCACACGATGACGTGTCCACATGGAATAGCAGTGCCACAACAATGCAAGCAGCAGACGGCATGCGCAAGTACCTGGGGAAGAGAGACACACAAGAAGTCAGCCACAAAAAGCACAGCCACTTGCATGTGCATGTACTCGACACATGTATGGATGACAACATGCTAGGTCACAATTATGACTGGGGAAATACACTCATCACTGGCACCATCACTCCAGTGACACATCCACACACACCTCTGACTCACGTGGCATATATGCAGATGGACACACACAACCATGTCAAGGTCTGTGGAGAGGTCACAGCCCTTCACCCTGGAGGAGAACATGGCTTTGCTGGATGTGATCCTCCCACAGTACCCCATGCTGTATGGGCGACCAGGGTATCAGGTGAGTGCAGAGTCCACCAGCACAGACTGTGTCCCTTTTTTGTGAGTGTGACTTCTGGCATTGTGTCCAGGTGTGGCACACATGCTATGTACTGTAGGGGGGGTCCCGGGGGGGGAATGCCTGATGTCTCCCAGCCAGAGCATGCTGTGGTGCATGTCTGCCGTCCTCACTTGCATTGTGTTTACTGTGACAATCACTGAATGGTGCATGCCACATTCTGCCTGTCTTGTCCTCCTGGGAATGTAGCCTCTACAGTCCTCATGTGATTCTGTGCTCACACCAGTGTGACAGGTGACTGTACCCACAGATGTGTGTTAGTTCTGTGTACCTGTGCTGAGAGTGTCCACATGATGTGTTCGTACCCTGGACATCGGTGTGTGTGTAAGAGGTCTGGCCAGTGTGTGATGTTTGTCTGGACATACACTCAAGGTGCAGTGAGCCAGTCATGTTGGGCATGTTTTCAGTATTACCTATGCAGCATGTGCCTCAAGCTCATGGATTTGGTCCCTCCTCATCCCTATTGTCGGCAACGCTGTGTGGTGCAGATGCAGTGCTGGATTGTCCCCAGGGCCTGGCTCCTATGTCAAACTCCATTTCATGTCATTTGCTATTGTGTCATGCTCTCCATGGATTTTCAGTGGCATGGTGGGTGAACCAACTGTGTGTTGCATTCCCTACATCTGTACCTTGTTTTGTAGATGTCATGTGGGTGGGTGCATATGTGGAGTGTAGCACCCCAGCTGCATGAGGGATGGATATACCCTGGCCATGTGATGTGAGCAGGGAGCAGTGCTGTGTGTCTGATGTACAGAGCCAGCCCCACACCTGTGAGCCCCCCCCCCAGTCTAGTGGCACATGTGCAGAGTGAGGTATGTCACTGCATTTGGCAATGGCAGGTGAATGTCCTGTGCCTGTGTGTGTCTGTGTACTCTGCTGCGGTAGCGTCAGTGGCCTGTGGCATGTGACTGCTTAGAGGTGCTGCATATTATCCTGGTGTAGCTTGTGATGCACAGTGTGAGCCTGGATCATTGATTGTGTAGTTGCCCTCATTCCACCTGTGTCATTTCAATGGCACGTACTGCTTTTGCCCTTCCCCAGAGGATCATGTCCCTATGACAAAGGTGCAAGGCGTTGGATGCATACTATGCCTTGTTGTAAACAGCAAATGTGTTCTAATATGTGTCCCTGTGACATGTGCCAGGTGTATTGATGTAGTGTCACTTGTTCATCCTCACAGGTAGGCGCCTCTGCCAAGGAGCAGATATGGCGGACCGCCTTCAGCGCCGTGAGGAGTGCGGATGGTCGGAAGCGGCGCCTGTCCCAGGTGAGGAAACGCTGGCAGGATATCCGGTGCTGGACGCGGAGGATCGCACGGGTCCTGCTGGGGGACTCACCTGAGAGCCATAAGAACCGCGGGCGCCGCCGACTGACCCACATCCACAAGCGTGTGCTGCCGGTGGTATTTCCAGACTTGGAGAGGCGCTTACAGGAGAAGCAGCAGCAGGAAGGGGTAGGTACATGTGTGCTTGTTGTGTTTCACCAGCATTTGTAAGTGCACAGTTGCATGGATACACTGCCAGGGTTTAAAGGTGCTGTGCAGATCCAGTTACCCACAGTATAGCTGTGCTCTCCTGCCTCCCTTCCCCTCCTTGCAATGTGTTCCCTGGTCTGTGTGTAGTCACTCCTTCCCAAGGTAATGTAGGCTGGCGCTTTCTCCACGTGAACTATGCCTGTAGCATCATGTGTGGGGGTGGTGTGTAACAGGTTTGGGGGCCTTGCCTGTGCCCTGTCCAGTTCAGTACATGTGGGTTCCATGTCTTTTGGCACTGATGCAGAGTCCAGACATGGGAGTTAGTCTCACAAGTGTCATGCCTTACAGCGCGCATGTCCTATGTTGTGGCCTGTGACATGATGTGCATGAGTGTGCGATACGCATAGTGCAGGGATGGTGGCGTGTGTTGCAGTCATTCCCATTCAGGACCATGGAGTTGTGTTGCCACTACTGTCCCCTGGGGCATATTTTCATAGGTGTCATGTGTGTCATCACAAAACGTGGACACTCTCAGTGTCTACAGCATAGGTTGTGCTCTGTGCCATTGTCCCCTGGCACCATGTATATTGACATGAAATGTAGTACAAGTGTCCACTGTACAGCCTGACCTGATTTTCCTTGTTCATAGTCACAGTGGCCAGTGCCTGTGTGTCTTGTTACAATCATCTGATGATGGCCATTTGTACATGATTATTTGGACAGGCGCACCTCGGGTATTTGGCGTCCAATCTTGCATTTATGCATCCCCTGTGTATTTCACCCAGACTAAGAGATGTAAGTGCCACCTGTGTCTCAACAAATTGTCTCATGTAGGGGGTGGTTGGTGCGGGCCAAGCCTACATGTCAAAACCAGAATTCTCCTTGCTACGTCTGGCCAGTGTGTGATGTTTGTCTGGACATACACTCAAGGTGCAGTGAGCCAGTCATGTTGGGCATGTTTTCAGTATTACCTATGCAGCATGTGCCTCAAGCTCATGGATTTGGTCCCTCCTCATCCCTATTGTCGGCAACGCTGTGTGGTGCAGATGCAGTGCTGGATTGTCCCCAGGGCCTGGCTCCTATGTCAAACTCCATTTCATGTCATTTGCTATTGTGTCATGCTCTCCATGGATTTTCAGTGGCATGGTGGGTGAACCAACTGTGTGTTGCATTCCCTACATCTGTACCTTGTTTTGTAGATGTTACTGAACTTTCTTTGCAGGCTATGCACTGTAACCTATGTAGATTGGACTCATGTGACATATGTATACAGGTGTGTGATTAATTGCTGTCTCTTCACCTTGCCCACAGCATCGTCGGGGGACACGGAGGGAGACATGAGCACAGACGGAGCGGAGGGACCGAGCACCAGTGCCAGCGTTGACATCGTGGCTGGCACATTGAGTGGTACAGAGGCAGAGGAGAGTGAGGCCGAGGACCTGTCCTCTGGCACCACCGAATATGAAGCCGACGGGTCCAAGGATGATCTCTCCGAGTGGGCGGAGGCTGCACCAGCAGCTGACAGCAGAACAACATCGCACCCCGCCCCCTCCATTGCCATCAGCTGCCTCCCACTTGCTCATGTCCCTTCCCAACGTCCACGGTCACCACATGTCTCCTTCCTGCCAGGCACCGCACCCCCTGCCCCTGTCTCCACTGCTGCCGCCAATGCCGAGTCTGTGGACATCCAGCAGCAGTTGCAGGTTGGTCAGGCTGCGATCCTTAATGTCCTCCATGGCCACAGCCAAGTGCTGCACAACATGGAGGCATACTTGGAGGGCATTTTTTCGTCGCAGGCTGACCAACGCCAGTTGCTGAGGTCCATAGACTCGACACTGACTGCAGCAGTGGGTCTCCTGCAGCGCTACGTCCCACCCCCTACCCCTGCCCCATCCACACTTCCCACTCCCATGCCTGTCCCACGTACACCCAGACGTCAGCATGCACCCACCACAACAGACACAGGCACCACACCAGCAGGGAAGGTCATACGCACACCTCCTGGCACGCACACACAGGGTGAGGTAGGCACACCCACTGGGTCGGGGGCAAGCGTAAGACACGCAGCCAGAGTGGGAGTCCGCATTCCACCCAATCCACTCCCTCCAAATCCCCTCCTCTCAGCTCTCCTGGCCACATATCCGGCAAGGACTCCTTCATGGCCGCTCTGTCCCTGAGCCCCACTGTGACACCACCCCGCAAGCGGTCAAGGGAGTCCCCGGTCAGGGTGGTTGAGTCCCCCCCCTGTCCACACCCTCCCCCAGTGGCACTGCGACCCATCCCTCCGCCCCCCCCTCCTTGGGGCCTGTAGTTCCTTCGGGTGCAGGGGAGACGCTGGAGGACCTTGCTAAGGTGTGCAGTGAGATCCTGGCCTCCGCCTTTGGCCCTGCCCCACCCCCTGTGGTGGAGTCCTCCATCCCTGCACCCACGACGCCTACCCTTCGCCCTCCTGTCCCTGCGGTGCCTGGTCCTTCCCCCCAACATGATGCCCTCCCCGCTGTGGAAGACGAAGGAGTCTGACTGTGCAGGCAAGCTAGGGGACACGCGTCCCACTGTGTCCCCCGTCCAGCTGTGACTCATGGACTGCCCTATGGGCTTTGTAAATATTGAACTTTCTACGAACACACTATTTAAGATCATGCTGATTAAAGCCATTTTTGTTTCCTTTGAACACTACTGCTTTTCTGATGTTGCTGTTGGTGGGGCTGCTACATGATTTTGGGTGGTAATCATGTGTTGGGTGTGTGGGAAATGTAGTAGTGTGCTGTCATAGGGGGGACCCTGGTATCTGTGTGCCATCACACGGTGTTAGCTAGGTTTCTCTGTTCATGTAAGCAGTTACTGCATGGTTAAATTGTCCCAAGGTGTATTCCTTCCTCTGTGTACCCTGACATCTTCCCTGCAGGGTGTTCCCAATATTTAGCGCTGAGCTGTGCGTACATTAGCTGGGTGTGTGACGGACTCCTTCAACTTTGCACATGCATGCTGAGCGATGTCTCCACCTGCATCATTCGTGGCATCCTTGGTAGTCATTGTACTTGTGTATGTGGACTATTGACATGACTTCATGTGGACATGTTTTCTTTTCGGCGCTATGCATGCATATACTCCCGGCCTCGCACACATGTGGTACATGTACTGCAGGGTCTTTGTACACCTGACTGACATTTGTGGGCATGGTATCTGTGGCTACTCCACCCTTTGCGTTCCATGGGCACTGCTGGGAGTGTTAGGCACCCACCCCTCCTGTGTCTGGGCACTGCTGGGAGGACTCTGCACCCACCCCTCCTGTCTCTGGGCACTGCTGGTAGTGTTAGGCACCCACCCCTCCTGTGTCTGGGCACTGCTGGGAGGACTCTGCACCCACCCCTCCTGTCTCTGGGCACTGCTGGGAGTGATAGGCACACACCCCTCCTGTCTCTGGGCACTGCTGGGAGTGATAGGCACACACCCCTCCTGTCTCTGGGCACTGCTGGGAGGACTCTGCACCCACCCCTCCTGTCTCTGGGCACTGCTGGGAGTGATAGGCACACACCCCTCCTGTCTCTGGGCACTGCTGGGAGGACTCTGCACCCACCCCTCCTGTCTCTGGGCACTGCTGGAAATGATAAGCACACACCCCTCCTGTCTCTGGGCACTGCTGGGAGGACTCTGCACCCACCCCTCCTGTCTCTGGGCACTGCTGGGAGTGATAGGCACACACCCCTCCTGTCTCTGGGCACTGCTGGGAGTGATAGGCACACACCCCTCCTGTCTCTGGGCACTGCTGGGAAGACTCTGCATCCACCCCTCCTGTCTCTGGGCACAGCTGGGAGTGATAGGCACACACCCCTCCTGTGTCTGGGCACTGCTGGGAGGACTCTGCACCCACCCGTCCAGTCTCTGGGCACTGCTGGTAGTGTTAGGCACCCACCCCTCCTGTGTCTGGGCACTGCTGGGAGGACTCTGCACCCACCCCTCCTGTCTCTGGGCACTGCTGGGAGTGATAGGCACACACCCCTCCTGTCTCTGGGCACTGCTGGGAGTGATAGGCACACACCCCTCCTGTCTCTGGGCACTGCTGGGAGGACTCTGCACCCACCCCTCCTGTCTCTGGGCACTGCTGGGAGTGATAGGCACACACCCCTCCTGTCTCTGGGCACTGCTGGGAGGACTCTGCACCCACCCCTCCTGTCTCTGGGCACTGCTGGTAGTGTTAGGCACCCACCCCTCCTGTGTCTGGGCACTGCTGGGGGACTCAGGCACTGCTGGGAGTGATAGGCACACACCCCTCCTGACTCTGGGCACTGCTGGGAGTGATAAGCACACACCCCTCCTGTCTCTGGGCACTGCTGGGAGTGATAGGCACACACCCCTCCTGTCTCTGGGCACTGCTGGGAGGACTCTGCACCCACCCCTCCTGTCTCTGGGCACTGCTGGGAGTGATAGGCACACACCCCTCCTGACTCTGGGCACTGCTGGGAGTGATAAGCACACACCCCTCCTGTCTCTGGGCACTGCTGGGAGTGATAGGCACACACCCCTCCTGTCTCTGGGCACTGCTGGGAGGACTCTGCACCCACCCCTCCTGTCTCTGGGCACTGCTGGGTGTGATAGGCACACACCCCTCCTGTCTCTGAGCACTGCTGGGAGGACTCTGCACCCACCCCTCCTGTCTCTGGGCACTGCTGGGAGTGATAGGCACACACCCCTCCTGTCTCTGGGCACTGCTGGGAGTGATAGGCACACACCCTTCCTGTCTCTGGGCACTGCTGGGAGGACTCTGCAACCACCCCTCCTGTCTCTGGGCACTGCTGGGAGTGATAGGCACACACCCCTCCTGTCTCTGGGCACTGCTGGGAGGACTCTGCACCCACCCCTCCTGTCTCTGGGCACTGCTGGGAGTGATAGGCACACACCCCTCCTGTCTCTGGGCACTTCTGGGAGTGATAGGCACACACCCCTCCTGTCTCTGGGCACTGCTGGGAGGACTCTGCATCCACCCCTCCTGTCTCTGGGCACTGCTGGGAGTGATAGGCACACACCCCTCCTGTGTCTGGGCACTGCTGGGAGGACTCTGCACCCACCCGTCCTGTCTCTGGGCACTGCTGGTAGTGTTAGGCACCCACCCCTCCTGTGTCTGGGCACTGCTGGGAGGACTCTGCACCCACCCCTCCTGTCTCTGGGCACTGCTGGGAGTGATAGGCACACACCCCTCCTGTGTCTGGGCACTGCTGGGAGGACTCTGCACCCACCCCTCCTGTCTCTGGGCACTGCTGGGTGTGATAGGCACACACCCCTCCTGTCTCTGGGCACTGCTGGAAGTGATAGGCACACACCCCTCCTGTCTCTGGGCACTGCTGGGAGGACTCTGCACCCACCCCTCCTGTCTCTGGGCACTGCTGGGAGTGATAGGCACACACCCCTCCTGTCTCTGGGCACTGCTGGGAGGACTCTGCACCCACCCCTCCTGTCTCTGGGCACTGCTGGGAGTGATAGGCACACACCCCTCCTGTCTCTGGGCACTGTTGGGAGTGATAGGCACACACCCCTCCTGTCTCTGGGCACTGCTGGGAGGACTCTGCACCCACCCCTCCTGTCTCTGGGCACTGATGGGAGTGATAGGCACACACCCGTCCTGTCTCTGGGCACTGCTGGGAGGACTCTGCACCCACCCCTCCTGTCTCTGGGCACTGCTGGGAGTGATAGGCACACACCCCTCCTGTCTCTGGGCACTGCTGGGAGTGATAGGCACACACCCCTCCTGTCTCTGGGCACTGCTGGGAGGACTCTGCATCCACCCCTCCTGTCTCTGGGCACTGCTGGGAGTGATAGGCACACACCCCTCCTGTGTCTGGGCACTGCTGGGAGGACTCTGCACCCACCCCTCCTGTCTCTGGGCACTGCTGGTAGTTTTAGGCACCCACCCCTCCTGTGTCTGGGCACTGCTGGGAGGACTCTGCACCCACCCCTCCTGTCTCTGGGCACTGCTGGGAGTGATAGGCACACACCCCTCCTGTCTCTGGGCACTGCTGGGAGTGATAGGCACACACCCCTCCTGTCTCTGGGCACGGCTGGGAGGACTCTGCACCCACCCCTCCTGTCTCTGGGCACTGCTGGGAGTGATAGGCACACACCCCTCCTGTCTCTGGGCACTGCTGGAAGTGATAGGCACACACCCCTCCTGTCTCTGGGCACTGCTGGGAGGACTCTGCACCCACCCCTCCTGTCTCTGGGCACTGCTGGGAGTGATAGGCACACACCCCTCCTGTCTCTGGGCACTGCTGGGAGGACTCTGCACCCACCCCTCCTGTCTCTGGGCACTGCTGGTAGTGTTAGGCACCCACCCCTCCTGTGTCTGGGCACTGCTGGGGGGACTCTGCACCCACCCCTCCTGTCTCTGGGCACTGCTGGGAGTGATAGGCACACACCCCTCCTGTCTCTGGGCACTGCTGGGAGTGATAGGCACACACCCCTCCTGTCTCTGGGCAGTGCTGGGAGGACTCTGCACCCACCCCTCCTGTCTCTGGGCACTGCTGGGAGTGATAGGCACACACCCCTCCTGTCTCTGGGCACTGCTGGGAGGACTCTGCACCCACCCCTCCTGTCTCTGGGCACTGCTGGGAGTGATAGGCACACACCCCTCCTGTCTCTGGGCACTGCTGTGAGTGATAGGCACACACCCCTCCTGTCTCTGGGCACTGCTGGGAGGACTCTGCACCCACCCCTCCTGTCTCTGGGCACTGCTGGGAGTGATAGGCACACACCCCTCCTGTCTCTGGGCACTGCTGGGAGGACTCTGCACCCACCCCTCCTGTCTCTGGGCACTGCTGGGAGTGATAGGCACACACCCCTCCTGTCTCTGGGCACTGCTGGGAGTGATAGGCACACACCCCTCCTGTCTCAGGGCACTGCTGGGAGGACTCTGCATCCACCCCTCCTGTCTCTGGGCACTGCTGGGAGTGATAGGCACACACCCCTCCTGTGTCTGGGCACTGCTGGGAGGACTCTGCACCCACCCGTCCTGTCTCTGGGCACTGCTGGTAGTGTTAGGCACCCACCCCTCCTGTGTCTGGGCACTGCTGGGAGGACTCTGCACCCACCCCTCCTGTCTCTGGGCACTGCTGGGAGTGATAGGCACACACCCCTCCTGTCTCTGGGCACTGCTGGGAGTGATAGGCACACACCCCTCCTGACTCTGGGCACTGCTGGGAGCACTCTGCACCCACCCTTCCTGTCTCTGGGCACTGCTGGGAGTGATAGGCACACACCCCTCCTGTCTCTGGGCACTGCTGGGAGGACTCTGCACCCACCCCTCCTGTCTCTGGGCACTGCTGGTAGTGTTAGGCACCCACCCCTCCTGTGTCTGGGCACTGCTGGGGGGACTCTGCACCCACCCCTCCTGTCTCTGGGCACTGCTGGGAGTGATAGGCACACACCCCTCCTGTCTCTGGGCACTGCTGGGAGTGATAGGCACACACCCCTCCTGTCTCTGGGCACTGCTGGGAGGACTCTGCACCCACCCCTCCTGTCTCTGGGCACTGCTGGGAGTGATAGGCACACACCCCTCCTGTCTCTGGGCACTGCTGGGAGGACTCTGCACCCACCCCTCCTGTCTCTGAGCACTGCTGGGAGGACTCTGCACACACCCCTCCTATTTCACAATATGTACGCTTAGAACATACACGTGTGTGGGTTCGCTCCATGCATATGAGGTGGGGGTACGTGTCGTACATACACGGTTGGGGTGGGGGTATGCTCCATACGTCCGCGGGTGAGGGTACGGGTCGTATTTACACTGTTGGGGTGGGGGGTACGCTCCATACGTCCGCGGGTGAGGGTACGGGTCGTACTTACACTGTTGGGGTGGGGGTACGCTCCATACGTCCGCGGGTGAGGGTACGAGTCGTACTTACACTGTTGGGGTGGGGGGTACGCTCCATATGTCCGCGGGTGAGGGTACGGGTCGTACGTACACTATTGGCATGGGGGGTACGCTCCATACGTCCGCGGGTGAGGGTATGGGTCGTACTTACACTGTTGGGGTGGGGGGTACGCTCCATACGTACACGGGTGGGGTACAGTTCGTACTTACACTGTTCGGGTGGGGGGTACACTCCATACGTCCGCGGGTGAGGGTACGGGTCGTACTTACACTGTTGGGGTGGGGGGTACGCTCCATACGTCCGCAGGTGAGGGTACGGGTCGTACTTACACTGTTGGGGTGGGGGTACGCTCCATACGTCCGCGGGTGAGGGTACGGGTCGTACGTACACTGTTGGCATGGGGGTACGCTCCATGCATACGGGGTTGGGGGTACTGTTAGAAGGCGACCTCAGAGGGGCCCGGAGGGGGCCCTGACTGTCCTGAGACCAACCCTCGAGGTATCGTAGCCGGGCACTGGCGGGAGACTCCTCAGGGGAGGAATCTCGTATCTAGGATCGTACACTCGGCACCACACGACAAAGAGACACCACACCGAGAGTTCTTAAGAGCAAATCTTTATCAGATCGGAGTGGTAAGATCTTTATGATCAGCAATGCAATATATATACAAGTAGAGCGCGGGCTCACAAAGTCTTGGAGGGGGGTTAGGAGGTAGCGGGACAGTCTTTGGGGGAATGGATCAAATGCAGGAGCGTATCCGGCGCACAGCTCACAATCCTCGAGCTGGGGGATACGCTTGTCGTCGTGGGGTCCGGCGGGACCAAGGGAGTCTGGGGGCGCTGCGAGATACTCAGCAGGCTCGAGTACAAGTTCGGAGGTCTTACGATCTTCAGGGAGCCGCGAGTCACTCAGCAGGGCTCAAGCACAAGTTCGGAGGTCTTACGATCTTCATGGAGCCGCGAGTCACTCAGCAGGGCTCAAGCACAAGTTCGGAGGTCTTACGATCTTCAGGGAGCCGCGAGTCACTCAGCAGGGCTCAAGCACAAGTTCGGAGGTCTTACGATCTTCAGGGAGCCGCGAGTCACTCAGCAGGGCTCAAGCACAAGTTCGGAGGTCTTACGATCTTTCAGGGAGCCGCGAGTCACTCAGCAGGGCTCAGGTGTTTCCAAGGCGAATCTGCCGGACAGTCCCAGGGCACCCCTTGTTATAGGGCGACTCCTCTTTGATGTCCGGAGTCTGTGCAGGCAGGGGTCTTGTCACCTGGGGGTCGCTTGTTGGGGGTTTCCTGCCATTGTCCTTTGATCCTTTCAGGGCTGGGTCGGGAGGAGCCCCAGACACCCAGCAGGCGTGGAGCCAGCCATCGGGGAGGCCGGCGGGTCGATCGAAACCCACCTTCCCAGGGAAGCGCAGAGGTGTGATGGAAACTGCTCCTCCCTTTCTCATCCCAAGGGGAGCGCGATGTCCTCCAGCCGGAGTGGCGCCTGTAGGCTAGGGTCGCGCTAGGGCCGGGCTGCCATCTTGGTGCATGGAGTGGGCACGCGGGCCCGGGGTGGCCGAAGGAGGAAGGCCTACGGACGGGGGAAGTCCGGGTAGGGTGTGTGTGTTCTGGTGGGAAGGATCGGCCAGGCCAGGGGCTCGGGGCTGGTGTGAGGTGCAGGGGTCAGGTCTGGCTATGTTACGAGGGCCGGGTCTAACACGCGTCCCCCCCAGCTGAAAGCCGGAGAGAACTACCCATCTTCTTGGGGGTTCTCTTCGCTGAGGCGGAAGAATCGGGAGAGGCCATCGGCGTTGGCGTGGTCCGTACCAGGGCGATGTTCCACGGTGAAATCCATCCCCTGGAGGGAGATTGACCACCGCAGAAGCTTGGGGTTTTCCCCTCGCATCTGCATGAGCCATCGCAAGGGGCGATGGTCGGTCTGGACCCTGAAATGGGTGCCGAACAGGTAAGGGCGTAGTTTCTTGAGGGCCCAGACTACTGCGAACGCCTCGCGCTCGATGGTACTCCATCTCTGTTCCCGGGGCAACAGCCGTCGGCTGAGGAAGGCCACGGGCTGGTCCAGACCCTGGTCATTTACTTGGGAGAGGACGGCCCCGATGCCATGCTCGGAGGCATCAGTTTGTACCACAAACTCTTTGGAGTAGTCGGGGGCCTGGAGGACGGGGGCCGTACACATGGCAGTTTTCAGGGCATTGAACACCTCTTGGCAGGCAGGGGACCACTGTACCTTCTTGGGCTGCTTCTTGGACGTGAGCCCCGTGAGGGGACCGACCAGGCTGCCGTAATTCCGGATGAATCTCCGATAGTAGCCTGTGAGGCCCAGAAAGGCTCGGACCTCTGTTTGGGTAGTGGGAGGTTCCCAGGCTAGGATGGCGTCGATTTTGGGCTGTAGAGGGGCGACCTGCCCGCTTCCGACCTGGTGCCCCAGGTAGGTTACCGAACCTTGCCCAATCTGGCATTTGCTGGCTTTCACGGTGAGGCCCGCCTGGCGTAGGGCGGTTAGCACCCTCCGGAGGTGTTGGAGGTGCTCGCTCCATTCGGAACTAAAAACTGCGATATCGTCAAAATATGCAGCGCTGAATTTTTCCAGCCCGGCCAGGACTCTATTTACCAGTCGCTGGAAGGTGGCCGGGGCATTTTTCATCCCGAAGGGCATTAAGCGAAAGCGATAGTGCCCATCCGGGGTGGAGAAGGCGGACCGCTCCTTGGCTCCCTCTGTGAGCGCAATTTGCCAGTAGCCACAGGTGAGATCGAAGGTGCTGAGGAACCGTGCAGCTCCGAGCCGGTCAATGAGCTCGTCGGCTCGGGGAATGGGGTGGGCATCGGCTCGGGTGACCTCATTGAGCCCCCGGTAGTCCACGCAAAAGCGGAGTTCCGGGGCGACCCCGGGGGCGGCTGCTTTTGGGACCAGGACCACGGGGCTGGCCCAGGGGCTGTCTGAGGGTTCGATCACGCCTAAGGTCAACATTTTTGAGACTTCGGCTTGGATACAGGACCGGACCCGATCGGGGACTCGGTAGGCTCGGTGTCTCACTGGTGGGCTGTCCCCGGTATCCACATCATGGACACACCAGTCGGTGACCTTGGGGACCAGGGAGAAAAGGTCCGGAAACTGCCCTAGGAGCTGGCGGCAATCCTCACGTTGCTGGGGAGTGAGAGACGGGGAGAGGTTCACTCCTTCTACGGAGCCGTCCTTCTCCTTGGTGCATAGAAGATCAGGTAGAGGATCCGACTCTTCTTCGGACCCGTCGTCAGTGGCCAGTAGGAGGCTCAGCTCTGTCCGCACAAAGTGGGGTTTGAGGCGGTTCACGTGGAGGACCCGGAGGGGGTCCCTGGGTGACTGGACGTCTACCAAGTACGTGACCGGGCTCTTTCGCTCAACTACTTTGAAGGGCCCGGTCCATTTATCCTGGAGAGCGCAGGGTTTCACGGGGGCCATGACCCACACCAGCTGGCCCGGCTGAAACTCGACTAGCGCGTCATTCTGGTCGTACCAGCGCTTCATCTCCTCCTGACTCGCCTCCAGATTGGACTCTGCCATTTCCCGGAACCTCCTAGTCTGATTGCGGAGGGTCAGGACGTAACGGAACACGTCTCGGGGGGTGCCTCGGGGCGCCGCCTCCCACTCTTCTTTGACCAGGCTGAGGGGCCCCCTGACGGGGTGCCCGTAGAGTAGCTCGAAGGGGCTGAAACCCAAGGATTTCTGGGGAACTTCTCGGTATGCGAATAGGAGGCAGGGGAGCAGGAGGTCCCACTTACGCCGGAGGGGCTCTTCCAGGCCCACGATCATCCCCTTCAGAGTCCGGTTAAACTGCTCTACCAGGCCGTTTCCTTGGGGGTGGTACGGGGTGGTGAACTTGTAGGACACCCCGCACTGTTGCCATAAGGACCTCATGTATCGGGAGATAAAGTTGGTACCGCGATCGCTCACGACCTCGCGGGGAAAACCCATGCGGGAGAAGATCCCCATCAGCGCCCGGCCCACCACGGGGGCCGTGACGGTGCGCAGGGGGATGGCCTCAGGGTAACGAGTGGCATGGTCCACCAGGACGAGGATGAACCGGTGCCCCTGGGAAGTTGGGGGGTCCAGAGGTCCTACAATGTCGATCCCGACCCGCTCAAAAGGGGTACTGACGACAGGGAAGGGCTGGAGGGGAGCCTTGCGCTTCCCTCCACTCTTCCCACTGGCCTGGCACGTGGGACAGGACTTGCAGTGGGCTTCTACATCCACTTTCATTCTGGGCCAGTAGAAGTGAGTCACGAGGCGACTGTATGTTTTGTCTTGACCCAAGTGGCCTGCGAGGGGGACGTCGTGGGCCAAGCCCAGGAGGAGGTCTCGGAAGCGTAGTGGTACCACCAGCACTCGGCCGGACCCTAGCTCCACCGACTTCTGTTCGCTGTACAGAAGGTCATTCTCCCAACAGACCCGGTGCGTCCCCGTCTGGTCGCCTGCGGCCTGGGCCTCTGCCTGTTGCCGGGGCCCGACCAGGGAGGGACAGGTAGCCTGCTCTCGGCAGAACTCCTCTCGGGAGGGGCCCCCTTCGTGGCGCCACTGTGCTAATTCGGGCAGATCGCCTAACTCGGTGTCTGCGGTGGGGTCAGAAGGCGGCGGTTCGTCACTGGCGAGCGACTCTTCCGGTGGGGGGATGTGGGGGCCCTCGGCCGGGACCATCCCATCTTCAGGGGTCGGGGCGTCGTCGACGTCCCTCAGGGGGGTCAGTCGAGTCGCCATGGATCGAGTGGTGGCGCACACCCACTCAGGGAGGCCCATCATCCCTAGGTGGGTCTTGCGCTCAACTTGCCCCCAGGGGGAACTTTCCAGGTCGTTCCCCAGGAGACAGTCGACGGGCTGGGATGTTCTCACTGCGACGTTCAGTTTACCCACCACCCCTCCCCACTCGAAAGGCACCAGGGCTACCTTACATAGGCTTTCTGTGTTGTCGGCTGAAATGACAGGGCAAAATACGTTGGGGAGGACCTGGTCCTCGTGGACTAAATGGCTGAGGACACCGGTGATGCTGGCCCCGGTGTCACGGAGGGCTTCTACTTGGTGGCCATTGATCGTGACGAGCTGCCCATATTTCTTTGTGTTAGAGGGCAGGAGGCTCCCAGGGACCATCTCTCTATCTCCTAAGGACACTAGGGCCATAGCGGCGGGTTCCCACTCCTCGGCCTCCTCAACCTCCTCCCCCAGGGCTACATTGGCTATCTGTCTAGCGGGGGGTGCTGCCTGGTTGGTGCGTGGGGCCATGGGGCATTCAGGGTCGTTGGCGTAATGCCCGGGCTTCTGGCAACGGAAACAAGTGATGGTTACCCGGTGCCCCCGTCTCAGGGGGGGGCCGGATACAGCTGGTGGGGGTGCCGGGAAAGGCGTAGGTTGGGACTTCGGGGGACTAGTCTGGGGCTCTCTCTGCCCTCCCTGGTTCCCCCCCCTCTCTGGCGGGGTGGTCCCTGACTGGCTCGGGGGTACTCTCCTACAGGGCCCCGGGAGACCCGGGTGTTGGTCCAGCGATCCGCCTCGACAGCCAGCTTTCTCGGGTCCGTGAGCTTGCTGTCAAGCAGATGCTGGCGTAGTTCCACAAAACAGTTGGCAGCCAGGTGTTCCCATAACATAAGGTCAGTTAGTTCTTCCAGGGTGGTTACCTTGCTGCCCTTGATCCCCCCATCGAAGACACGGCTGAAGAAATTCACATATTCCACCCAGGTGGTACCCGGGATCTTCCGGCAGTCCCGGAACCGCTGGCGGTACATCTCCGGGGTGAGGCCGTACCTTGTGAGGAGGGCCGCTTTCATGTGTTCATATGAGGTCTGCATGGAGGTGGGTAGGTCAAGCAGGGTGTCTCTTCCTTCGCTCAGGAACCGTCCCCATAACCCAGCCCCCCAATCCTTCTGCGGGACCCGATGGGAGGTCATGGCGACCTCGTAGGCCCGAAACCACTGCTGAATGTCATCATTCTTGTAATATTCCTTGACCACATCCTTGGGGATGTGGACCTTCTGTTCCGTCGGGGCGGCCGCCTCTCGGTTCCCCGGGGGCCGCGCTTCTTCGCTTCTTGCT
This sequence comes from Triturus cristatus, assembly GCF_964204655.1. Taxonomy (NCBI): domain Eukaryota; kingdom Metazoa; phylum Chordata; class Amphibia; order Caudata; family Salamandridae; genus Triturus; species Triturus cristatus. The sequence continues at coordinate 245,057,877 of NC_140582.1, forward strand.
TTCAGTTCTATTTCCTTCAAACTGCGTTCATGTTCTAGTTGAAGTCTCCTTCCCTCGTGTTCTCGTTGGAGTTTCTTCTCTTCCAATTCTCCTTGCACTCGCAACTGTTCTACTGCTAGCTTTTTTTCGGCTAATTTCAACTCGCCCTCAATTTTGAGTTTGGCTAATTCGAGCTCATGATGGCGACTTTTTTCTCTGTCTGCGAGTTCCTCCGGGGATAGGCCTCCGTCTGGTACGAAGCCTCGCACCTGGTTGCTGCTGCGTTCTCCTTGGGGGGGTCCTGCTTCGTCGTGGGGCTCCACCGCTCCTTCTGGGCGGGGGGCTCCCGAATCCACCCAAGCTTTCAGTGCCTTTTGCATATCTTCTTTGGTGTTGAGACCAGTGGTAGCGATTCTGAGTTCCTTACAGAATTGCTTTAGTTCCCTGTGAGTGTACTCTTCCAGCTGTTCCACCTGGAACACGGTACTGGCGTCGTCTTCTACGAGAACCACGGCGTTTCCTTCTGCCATCTTTGTCGGTAGTACGTCTGCCGTTCACGGTACGATCTCTAGATTATGGGCCCGAATCCCGTCGCTTGCCACCAATGTTAGAAGGCGACCTCAGAGGGGCCCGGAGGGGGCCCTGACTGTCCTGAGACCAACCCTCGAGGTATCGTAGCCGGGCACTGGAGGGAGACTCCTCAGGGGAGGAATCTCGTATCTAGGATCGTACACTCGGCACCACACGACAAAGAGACACCACACCGAGAGTTCTTAAGAGCAAATCTTTATCAGATCGGAGTGGTAAGATCTTTATGATCAGCAAGGCAATATATATACAAGTAGAGCGCAGGCTCACAAAGTCTTGGAGGGGGGTTAGGAGGTAGGGGGACAGTCTTTGGGGGAATGGATCAAATGCAGGAGCGTATCCGGCGCACAGCTCACAATCCTCGAGCTGGGGGATACGCTTGTCGTCGTGGGGTCCGGCGGGACCAAGGGAGTCTGGGGGCGCTGCGAGATACTCAGCAGGCTTGAGTACAAGTTCGGAGGTCTTACGATCTTCAGGGAGCCGCGAGTCACTCAGCAGGGCTCAAGCACAAGTTCGTAGGTCTTACGATCTTCAGGGAGCCGCGAGTCACTCAGCAGGGCTCAAGCACAAGTTCGGAGGTCTTACGATCTTCAGGGAGCCGCGAGTCACTCAGCAGGGCTCAAGCACAAGTTCGGAGGTCTTACGATCTTTCAGGGAGCCGCGAGTCACTCAGCAGGGCTCAGGTGTTTCCAAGGCGAATCTGCCGGACAGTCCCAGGGCACCCCTTGTTATAGGGCGACTCCTCTTTGATGTGCGGAGTCTGTGCAGGCAGGGGTCTTGTCACCTGGGGGTCGCTTGTTGGGGGTTTCCTGCCATTGTCCTTTGATCCTTTCAGGGCCGGGTCGGGAGGAGCCCCAGACACCCAGCAGGCATGGAGCCAGCCCTCGGGGAGGCCGGCGGGTCGATCGAAACCCACCTTCCCAGGGAAGCGCAGAGGTGTGATGGAAACTGCTCCTCCCTTTCTCATCCCAAGGGGAGCGCGATGTCCTCCAGCCGGAGTGGCGCCTGTAGGCTAGGGTCGCGCTGGGGCCGGGCGGCCATCTTAGTGCATGGAGTGGGCACGCGGGCCCGGGGTGGCCGAAGGAGGAAGGCCTACGGACGGGGGAAGTCCGGGTCGGGTGTGTGTGTTCTGGTGGGAAGGATCGGCCAGGCCAGGGGCTCGGGGCTGGTGTGAGGTGCAGGGGTCAGGTCTGACTATGTTACGAGGGCCGGGTCTAACAGGTACGGTCTGTACATATCCGTACCCACGCTATGGAATGCTTGGCGGGCCGTACCCAGGCCTTTGCCACATGGGTACAGCCTTCCCGCCATTGTTGGGATGACGTAGGTGTGGGCGGGGTACGACTCGTACCCACGCTCTTAAGGCGTGGGTACGGGACGTACCTGTATTGTTGTGTTGCCGGTTCGCGTCGTCAAGCACTTCCGTTGTGGTGGACGCTGGCTTTGCTGGACACGCCCCCACCCCCTCGTAGTGACCAGGGCCTGGGGGTCAGGTATGTCCAGGGCATGTGTGCTGTGTGACTTTGGTGGGGGTTTTGTGGCCTGCCCCTGCTCCTGCCCCCCCCTTTCCCCCCTCCCTTTGTTGTTCTGACCTTCTGCGGCGTCTGCGTCCGAACCTGTAGAGGAGGTCGACTGCTATGAGGGCCGGGATGACACGTAGGTTCGGGTCCATGTCTGTCCGTCGCGTGCAGGTACTCCTTGTTCGCGTCGTCCTGATTTTCCGGCAGTTTTTGGCAGCCGGAAAATATTCACCGTGCGGGATGACGTCGGTGCGAATCGTAATTCCTGGTTCGTGAATGGCAGGCTGCGTGCGTCCCGACGTCACGTCGGCGCTTTCCCGGATCGCATTTGTATGTTTATTTTCGTCGGTCGGGGTTTTGTACGAATCGTACGGAAATGGAGTTTCCTTGCGATTCGTAATTCCATGTTTGTAAGTTTTGACGACCGGGTTCGCGTCGGACGGAGAATATGCTCCGTCCAACGGTTCGTACCCGGTTTTTACAGGATCGTGATCGGCACCCTTGTCCAAAAAAAAACAGCAACTGATCCAAAAAAAATCATTTGGCGATAAATCCAATTGGCAAACCCTTCAAAAACCCAAAAACGCTTACAAAGTAAAAAACACTCTATGAAAACGCGAAAAATTAAGAGTGTGTTAAATAAACATTAGTTCACTAAACTAATACACACCTCTTAAAAAAAAAGAAACGGCAACATTCTCCAAAAAGCTACGTCGTCAAAGAGAAACCTGTAAAACAAAAAAAAACATACCCACCCACACAAAAATACATAAACAAAACTTCTAAAAACGTTTAATAACATTTAATAACAATACACATAATAATATCTACAAACACTTCTACAGAAACACGAGTTCTAAAACACGTAACCTACTCGAAAATTCCCACAACGTAACGCACACCTAAATTACGCCAGAAACACAACCACCAAACTCTAAGATGACTACAAACCAACAAACTACATCCAAATTACCTTTAAACCTAATTGAAACAATAATAAATAACTCTTACCTGCCTCCAAGCGACACAGCTCCCAACCGCGATCTCATCCCGGCGAAATAACCCAAAACGACACTAAGCGGTTACAAAAATAGTCCCCTTCAACAAAAAGGATTGAATAAATAAAAAGGTTAAACTTAAATATAATAAAACATACAGTAAACTTACCGAAACTTTTACCAAAATATTTTCTAAAAGGTTTAAAAAAAAATGATTCATTTCCCAAAATTTCATAAAACTAGTACAACATTAATAATAAATAATATAACACATATATTAATTTTTAATATTAAAAATCAATAGGATTATTAACTCTACATATCAAAATATAAAATAAATACATAAGTTGACACCAAAATACAAAACACTTAAATATTGTAAATATTAATTTTATTTAAAAAAATATATTAATAATATTAATTCAACATATCTAATATATATACAAAATATACTATTAAAGTTATATTATGTTTTGTTAAATGCAATTAAATGAAAATGCAATATTCCTATTACAACAATAATGAAAATATAACCAATTTATTTATTAATACTATTAATAATACACATATTAATAATATTAATACTCTATTAATTATATATATATTTAAACTGTTAGGTGAAAATATGATCATTTTCTAAAGTACAATATAAAAATGCTATATTGTATTAATCAATACTATTCCAACTCCACTCAGTATTAAATCATGGAAGGTACTGGATATTAAATCTATATAATTTACTATTCCAACTCCAGTCAGTATTAAATAAGGGAAGGTGCTGGATAGTAAATAAATATAATTTACTATTCCAACTCCAGTCAGTATTAATTTAGGGAAGGTGCTGGATAGTAAATAAATATAATTGACTATTCCAACTCCAGTCAGTATTAATTTAGGGAAGGTGCTGGATAGTAAATAAATATAATTTACTATTCCAACTCCAATCAATATTAAATCATGGAAGGTGCTGGATAGTAAATAAATATAATTGACTATTCCAACTCCACTCAGTATTAAATCAAAGAAAGTGCTGGATAGTAAATCAATATAATTTACTACTCCAACTCCAATCAATATTAAATCAGGGAAGGTGCTGGATAGTAAATAAATATAATTTACTATTCCAACTCCAGTCAGTATTAATTTAGGGAAGGTGCTGGATAGTAAATAAATATAATTTACTATTTGAACTCCAATAAATATTAAATCTGGGAAGGTGCTGGATAGTAAATAAATATAATTTACTATTCCAACTCCAGTCAGTATTAATTTAGGGAAGGTGCTGGATAGTAAATAAATATAATTTACTATTCCAACTCCAATAAATATTAAATCTGGGAAGGTGCTGGATAGTCAATAAATATAATTTACTATTCCAACTCCAGTCAGTATTAATTTAGGGAAGGTGCTGGATAGTAAATAAATAGAATTTACTATTCCAACTCCAATAAATATTAAATCAGGGAAGGTGCTGGATAGTAAATAAATATAATTTACTAATCCAACTCCTGTCAGTATTAAATAAGGGAAGATGCTGGATAGTAACTAAATATAATTTACTATTCCAACTCCAGTCAATATTAAACCAGGGAAGGTGCTGGATAGTAAATAAATATAATTTACTATTCCAACTCCAGTCAGTATTAATTTAGGGAAGGTGCTGGATAGTAAATAAATATAATTTACTATTCCAACTCCACTAAGGTGCCGATTATGATCCTGGAGAAACCGGGTACGAACCGTTGGTCAGGGCGTTTTCTCCGTCCGACTCGTACCCGGGAAATAAACATTACAAACATGCAAGTACGATTCCCACGGAAACACCATTTCCGTATGAATCGTAAAAAACACAGACCGACGAGAAAATACATACCAATGTGATCCGAGACAGCGCCGACGTGACGTCGGGACGCATTCAGGCTGCGGTTCACGAACCAGGAAGTACGATCCGCACCGACGTCACCCCGCACGGATAAAATTCTCCGCCTGCCAAAAACTGCCGGGAAATCAGGACGACGCGCACAAGGAGCACCTGTACGCGATGGACAGCCATGGACCCGAACCTACGTGCCATCCCAGCCCTCATAGCAGTCCACCTGCTCTACAGGCATCGACGCAGACGCCGCAGAAGGTCAGAATAACACCCAGGGGCAAAGGGGGGGCAGGGGCAGGACACATAACCCCCACCCAAGTCACAAATTACACATGCCCTGGACATACCTGACCTGCAGGACCTGGTCACCTCGAGGGGGTGGGGGCGTGTCCAGCAACGCAAGCGTCCGCCACAACGGAAGTGGATGTTGACGCGAACCGATAACACAACAATACCGGTACGTACCGTACCCAGGCCTTAAGAGCGTGGGTACGGGTCGTACCACGCCCACCACTACGTCACCCCAACAATGGCGGTACGGCCCGTACCCACGTTCTAAAGGCCTGGGTACGGGCCGTACCAGCATTGTTGGGGTGACGTAGGGGTGGGCGTGGTACAACCCGTACCAATGCTCTGAAGGCCTGGGTACGGTGCAGACCCCAATGGGGTGCCGTAGGGGTACACACCGAACCCAGCCCTGCAGAGCGTGGGTACGGGTCGTACCACGCGTACCCCTACATCACCCCAACAATGCTGGTACGGCCCATACCCAGGCCTTTAGAACGTGGGTACGGGCCGTACCGCTATTGTTGGGGTGACGTAGTGGTGGGCGTGGTACGACCCGTACCCACACACTTAAGGCCTGGGTACGGTACGTACCCAGGCCTGCAAATCGTGGGTACGGGAATGTACGGAGCGTACCCCCACCCATGTATGAATGGAGCGTACCCACACCCGTGTATGTCCCGACCGTACATGCCCAGACATAGGAGGGGTGGGTGCAGAGTCCTCCCAGCAGTGCCCAGACATAGGAGGGGTGTGTGCAGAGTCCTCCCAGCAGTGCCCAGACATAGGAGGGGTGGGTGCCTATCACTCCCAGCAGTGCCCAGACACAGGAGGGGTGTGTGCAGAGTCCTCCCAGCAGTGCCCAGACACAGGAGGGGTGGGGCATAGTCCTCCCAGCAGTGCCCAGACACAGGAGGGGTGTGTGCAGAGTCCTCCCAGCAGTGCCCAGACATAGGAGGGGTGGGTGCAGAGTCCTCCCAGCAGTGCCCAGACATAGGAGGGGTGGGGGCAGAGTCCCCCAGCAGTGCCCAGACACAGGAGGGGTGTGTGCAGAGTCCTCCCAGCAGTGCCCAGACATAGGAGGGGTGTGTGCAGAGTCCTCCCAGCAGTGCCCAGACACAGGAGGGGTGTGTACCTATCACTCCCAGCAGTGCCCAGACACAGGAGGGGTGTGTGCAGAGTCCTCCCAGCAGTGCCCAGACACAGGAGGGGTGTGTGCAGAGTCCTCCCAGCAATGCCCAGACACAGGAGGGGTGTGTGCAGAGTCCTCCCAGCAGTGCCCAGACACAGGAGGGGTGGGTGCAGAGTCCTCCCAGCAGTGCCCAGACATAGGAGGGGTGTGTGCAGAGTCCTCCCAGCAGTGCCCAGACACAGGAGGAGTGTGTGCAGAGTCCTCCCAGCAGTGCCCATGGAAAAAAAGGGTGCAGTACCCACAGATACAATGCCCACAATAGTCAGTCAGGTGCTCAAAGACCCTGCAGAACACGTAACATGTGTGCGAGGCTGGGAGTACACACATGCATAGTGTGTAAAAGGGAACATGTCCACATGAAGTAACTTCAATATACTCCACACACAAGTACAGTGACCACCAAGGATGCCACAAATGATGCAGGTGGAGACATTGCCCAGCATGCATGGCCAAAGTAGAACGGATCCGTCATACAACAAGGATATGTAGACACAGCTCAGCACAACATTTAGGAAACACCCTGCAGGGAAGATGTCAGGGTCCACAGAGGAAGCGACACACCTTGGGACAATGTCACCATGCAGTAAGAGCATACATGAACAAAGTTATTTGGCAAATACCTTGTGATGGCACACAGATACCAGGGTCCATCCCATGAGCAGCACACCACTACATCTGCCAGACACCTAACACATTATCCCCACCCCAAACATGGAGCAGCACCACCAACACCAATACCAGAAAAGCAGTAGTGTGCAAAGGGAAAAAAACATTGCTTTATTCAGCATAAAAAAACGATTTGTAATTAAAAGTTGAATATGTACAAGGCCCATAGGGCAGTCCATAGTCCCATTCCTGGTGGGGGACACATAGGGACGCGTGTCCCCTAGCTTGCCTGCACAGTTCATACCTCCTTTGCTTCCACAGGGGGGGGCATCATGTGGGGGGGAAGGACCAGTCACCGCAGGGACAGGAGGGGCAAGGGTAGGTGTTGTGGGTGCAGGGACGGAGGACTCCACCACAGGGGGTGGGGCAGCGCCAAAGGTGGAGGTCAGAATGGCGCTGCACACGGTTGCAAGGTCCCCCAGCGTCTCCCCTGCACCCGAAGGAACCACAGGCCCCAAGGAGGGGGGGGTCAGAGGGATGGGTCGCAGCGCTACTGGGGGAGGGTGTGGACAGGGGGGGACTCAACCACCCTGACTGGGGACTCCTTTGACCGCTTGCGGGGTGGTGTCACTTTGGGGCTCAGAGACAGAGCGGTCATGAAGGAGTCTTTGGTGGAATCCTGGCCAGGAGAGCTGAGGGGAGTGGATTTGGAGGTAGTGGGTTGTGATGAATGTGGACTCCCACTGTGGCTGCGTGTCTTCCGTTTGCCCCCCGACCCAGTGGGTGTGCCTACTTCACCCTGTGTGTGCGTGACAGGAGGTGTGCGCTTGGCCTTCCCTGGAGGTGTGGTGCCTGTGTCTGGTGGGGTGCGTGCATGGCTACGTCTGGGTGTGCTTTGGACAGGCATGGTAGTGGGAAGTGTGGATGGTGCAGGGGTAGGGGGGGGACGTAGCGCTGCAGGAGACCCACTGCTGCAGTCAGTGTCGAGTCAATGGACCTCAGCAACTGGCGTTGGTCAGACTGTGCAGCTGAGATGCCCTCCATGTATGCCTCCATCTGGGTGAGCACTCGTGTGTGGCCATGGAGGACATTAAGCATCGCAGTCTGACCAACCTGCAACTGGCGCAGGATGTCCACAGACTCTGCATTGGCGGCAGCAGTGGAGACAGGGGCAGGGGGTGGGGTGCCTAGCAAGAAGGAGACACGTGGTGACCTAGCACGGTTGGAAGGGACCAGAGCAAGTGGGAGACCGGTGATGGGAATCGAGGGGGCGGGTAGAGATCGAGTGCTGCTGTCAGCTGTGGGAGCAGCCTCCGCCCCCTCTGGGAGATCAGCCTCGGACCCGTCAGTGTCATAGTCGGTGGTGTTACTGGACAGGTCCTCCGCCTCACTCCCCTCGGCCTCCGTGCCACTCGATGCACCAGACAAGACAGCACTGCTGCCACTGGTGCCTGCTCCCTCCTCACGGTCCGTGCCAGTGTCTCCCTCGGAGTCCCCCGACGATGCTGTGGGCAAGGTGAAGAGACAGGAAATGATCAGACACCTGTATACATATGTCACATGAGTCAAATCAACATAGGTCACAGTGCATAGCCTGAAAAGCAACATGAGTAACATCTACAACACAAGGTACATATGTAGGCCCTGCAACACCCAGCTGGTTGACCCACCATGCCACTGAGAAACAATGGAGAGCATGACCCAACAGCAAATTACTTGTTATCAAATAGGACAGAGGAGCCAGGCTCTGGGGACAATCGTGCACAGCATCTGTACCACACAGCGTTGACAAAAAAGGAATGAGCAGGAACCATGTCCATTAACTTTTTGCACATGCTGCAAAGCCAATACATTAAAACATGCACAACATGACTGGGTCACTGCACCTTGAGTGTATGTCCAGACAAACATCACACACAGGCCAGACCTAGCAGGGAGACTTCAGATTTGGACATGTAGGCCTTGCCCGCACAAAGCACCCCCTACCTGAGACAATGTGATTGTGACAGAGAAAGTACTTACACCTCTTACTCTGGGATAAAAACACATGGCCTGCACTAAATCCTGATTGTACACAAACTACCCCTGGTGCGCCTGTCCACATATATCATTGACAATCAACCATCATCAGATTGTCGTTCCGAGACATACAGGCACTGCCCACTGTGAGTATGCACAAGCAAAATTGGGTCACACTGTACAGTGGACACATGTAGCACAGTTTACGTCAATACAGATGAGGCCAGGGTACAATGCCACAGAGCCCAACCTATGCCGAAGATATCCACATAGTTGGATGACACACATGATACATAGGAAAAGGTGCCCCAGGGCACGGTGGTGGCTACACACCTCCATGGTCCTGGATGGATATGACTGCAACTGAAGCAACCATCCCTGCACTATGCATTAATCCCACTCATGGACATCATGTCAGAGGGCACAACATTGGACATGCATGCTGGAAGGCAGTACACTTTAAAGACACACTCCTATGTTGGGACTCAGCATCAGTGCCAACTGACATGGACCCCACAATGACTGAACTGGCCAGGGCACAGCCAAGGTCCCAAAACCTGTTACACTCCACCCCCACACATGATGCTGCAAGCATTGGGCACTTGGATTGACTGCCAGCCTAGATTACCTTGTGCAAGAGTGACTACACACAGACCAGGGAACACATGGCAAGGAGGGGAAGGGAGGAAGAACAGCACCGGTTTACTTTGGGGAACTGGTTATGCACTGCACATGTAAACCCTGGCAGTATATCCATGCAACTGCGCACTTCCAAAAGCTGGTGACACACAACAAACACACATGTACCTACCTCCTTCCTGCTGCTGCTTCTCCAGTAAGCGCCTATCCAAGTCGGGGAAGACCACCGCCAGCACACGCTTCTGGATGTGAGTCAGACGCCGGCGCCCACGGTTCTTACGGCTCTCAGGTGAGTCCCCCAACAGGACCCGTGCAATCCTCCTCGTCCAGCACCGGATATCCTGCCAGCGTTTCCTCACCTGGGCTAGGCGCCGCTTCCGACCCTCCGTTTTCCTCACGGCACTGACGGCTTGCTTCCATATCTCCCCCTTGGCATGGACGCCTACCTGTGAGGATGCAAAAGTGAGAATACTTTAATTCACCTGAGCAATGACACAGAGACACACATATTAACAAATTGTCTTCTTTGAACAGGCCATGGTATGCAGGCAACTCATTGCACATTTGTCATAGGGACATAATCCACTGTGGAAGGCAAAATGCACTACGTGGCATTGAAGGTACACTGGTGGCATGAGGGGTGCCACACAATCAATGATCCTGGATCACACTGAGCATCACAAGCTACACAAGGATTATGTACAACACCTCAAAGCAGTCACATGTCCCAGCCCACTGACGCTACCTCAGCAGAGTACACAGACACACACAGGCACAGGACAATCACCTGCCATTGCCAACTGCGGGTACAAACCTCACTCTGCCCATGTGCCACTAGACTGGGGGGTGTCACAGGTGTGGGGCTGGCTCAGCACGGCAGTCACACAGCACTGCTCCCTGCTCACATCACATGGGCAGGGTATATCCATCCCTCATGCAGCTGGTGTGCAACACTCCCCATATGCACTCACCCACATGACAGGGGACTTACACACACACCAATGTCCAGGGGACGAACACATCATTTGGACACTCACAGCACAGGTACACTAAACAAACACACATCTATGGGTACTGTCACCTGTCACACTGGGGGGACCACAGAATCACATCAGGACTGTAGCAACAACATACCCAGGAGGAGTAGCCAGGCAGAATGTGGCATGCACCATGCATTGATTGTCACAGTAAGCACAATGCAAGTGAGGAGTGCACACAGGAACCACAGCATGCTCTGCATGGGAGACATGAGGCCTTCCCCACCCTGTGACCCACTCGAAACAACATTGCATGTCTGTCACACAGGGACACAATGCCAGAAGTCACAGTCACAAAAAAGGGGCACAGTCTAAGCTAGTGGAGTCTGCACTCACCTGCTCCCCTGGTCGACCATACAGCATGGTGTACTGTGGGAGGATCACATCCACCAACGCCATATTCTCCTCCATGGTGAATGGCTGGGCCCTCTCCACAGACCTGGACATGGTGCCAGAGGAATCACGAGCAGCAGCAGTGTTGTGGAATGAAAGGATGTGCAGGCAAGTGCTCTCTCATGGGACCTGGCCGCCTTATATCTGCCTTGCTGGCCTGTTTCATTCACAGGAGTACAGAGGGATTGGTCAGTCACATTAGCATCCTACGTTTCCTCCAATCCCTGTAAACCTACCCCAGTGAGTGGCTTTGCATGGTTTAAAAATTGAGCATGATGTCAAGTCAACAACCACTTTGCAACAAAGTATATTGTTTCCAACCGACTTCTGCTGGCCACCTGATGCAATAATTCAAACTTTAAACTTGGTCTCCATGACAACCAGCATGCATTTAGGCCCTTATACTTGTCCCTCATGTGTCCCCTATGTTATTTCAAGATTTACACACAGGTACGGTCCGTTTCATGGCCCTAGGGCACCCCAAATGCAGTGATACGGCCCGTACACGCGTGTGTAGGGTCCCTATCACTATGGGAGTGCTGGCGAATGCGTACGCCACAGTGATATGGACCGTACACGCGTGTGTAGGGTCCCTATCACTATGGGAGTGCTGGCGTATGCGTACGCCACATTTATATGGACTGTACACGCGTGTGTAGGGTCCCTATCACTATGGGAGTGCTGGCGTATGCGTACGCCATAGTGATACGGACCGACCCTACACACGCGTGTACGGTCCGTATCACTGTGGCGTACGCATTCGCCAGCACTCCCATAGTGATAGGGACCCTACACACGCGTGTACGGTCCGTATCACTGGGGCGTACGCATACGCCAGCACTCCCATAGTGATAGGGACCCTACACACGCGTGTACGGTCCGTATCACTGTGGCGTACGCATACGCCAGCACTCCCATAGTGTTAGGGACCCTACACACGCGTGTATGGTCCATATCACTATGGCGTACGCATACGCCAGCACTCCCATAGTGATAGGGACCCTACACACGCCCTCAGAGCGTATGTACGGTGCGTTTCACACCTGACAGTGGTGACAGGCGGCACACAGAAAGGAATTGAGCTGTCATACTTGGCCAAGGCTGGACATCAAGGCATTGTCTGTGCAGTACTACATGTGTCGGGCACAGGTGGGTCAGGCTGTGATGTGGCATTATACTCCTGAGGTCTGAAGCTAATTAAAGTATGATGAGCTGTGTACACATGTCATGTGTGATGGTACCCTATGTGCCACACATCCCCTTCACTCCTTTGACATGTGTGCATGTAGTACAGACTTGGTGAGCCATGCGTCACTGGCATGGCACAGTCACCGACACCCGCAAATGTCCCCTGATGCCAGGTACACGGAATATTACCCCTGACAAGTGAATGCCCGCGTTGCACGCTGTAACTATGTCATGTGTGTCATGTGTTCCCATAGGTTTGCTGTAGGTGTTTGGTCAAATGCATCTGCAGTTGCTGCAACCAACATGTGTCTGTGTGTAGATGGGCATGGCACACTGTTACGCACACCAGCACACATGTGTAATCCGACGTAAGGTGTGTATGTATGCATCAACATGGAGTTTCAAAACAAGGACATATTTGCATACTCTAAATGTATGTGTGATCAGTCTTGACATGTAATCCTTCATGGCAAGGTGTGTGGTCTGTTCTTTTTCTATGACATGTGACCTGTGCCTTTAGTGTTCCGCAACCTGTCTGTACAATAAACATCCTTCTTCTGCACATATTTGGATGTCTGTAACTCCTGTAATGCGTCTGCCTGCTCACTTACACTGGCCCACAGCTAGTTTCATGGCATGGCATATTGAGGTTGAGAATCAACGTTTGTAGCTGGCTCTTGGTAGGAGTGTCACCTGCCTGGCATACGTGTCCAGGGCATATTGCACAGACCTGACTCTGTATGTATTAATCAATCAATCATGGAATTTATATCGCGCACTACTCACCCGGAATGATCTCAAGGCGCTAGGGGGAGGGGGTCTGCTACTGCTCGAACAGCCAGGTCTTGAGCTGTTTCCTGAAGGCGAGGTGGTCCTGGGTCAGCCGCAGGGGGACGGGCAGGGAGTTCCATGTCTTAGCCGCCAGGTAGGAGAAGGATCTTCCTCCGGCGGTGGCTCTCTGGATGCGAGGGACGACGGCGAGGGTGAGGTTCGCGGATCGTAGCTGGCGGGTGGGCGTGTAGAAGGTCAGGCGGTCGTTGAGGTACTTTGGGCCTAGGTCGTGGAGGGATTTGTGTGCGTGGGTGAGGAGTCTGAACGTGATCCTCTTGTTGACAGGGAGCCAGTGCAGGTCTCTCAGGTGGCTCGAGATGTGGCTGCGACGGGGGACGTCCAGGATGAGTCGGGCGGAGGCGTTCTGGATACGCTGAAGTCTTTTCTGTAGCTTGGCTGTTGTACCGGCGTAGAGGTTGTTTCCGTAGTCTAGTCTACTGATGACAAGGGCCTGGGTGACAGTCTTCCTGGTCTCGGTCGGGATCCATCGGAAGATCTTGCGGAGCATGCGGAGGTTGTGGAAGCAGGATGAGGAGACGGCGTTGACTTGTCTAGTCATCGAAAGGGAGGAGTCCAGGATGACACCCAAGTTGCGTGCGTGGTACGTTGGCTTGGGTGCGGTGCCTAGGGCCGGGGGCCACCAGGAGTCGTCCCATGCGGAGGGCGACGGTCCCAGGATGAGGACTTCTGTCTTGTCCGTGTTCAACTTCAGGCGGCTGATGTTCATCCACTCGGCGACGTTTTTCATCCCTTCGTGTAGGCTGGCTTTGGCGGTGTCGGGGTCTCTGGTGAGGGAGAGAATCAGCTGGGTGTCATCGGCGTAGGAAATGATGTTGAGGTTGTGTTGGGTCTTGAGCTGTTTCCTGAAGGCGAGGTGGTCCTGGGTCAGCCGCAGGGGGACGGGCAGGGAGTTCCATGTCTTAGCCGCCAGGTAGGAGAAGGATCTTCCTCCGGCGGTGGCTCTCTGGATGCGAGGGACGACGGCGAGGGTGAGGTTCGCGGATCGTAGCTGGCGGGTGGGCGTGTAGAAGGTCAGGCGGTCGTTGAGGTACTTTGGGCCTAGGTCGTGGAGGGATTTGTGTGCGTGGGTGAGGAGTCTGAACGTGATCCTCTTGTTGACAGGGAGCCAGTGCAGGTCTCTCAGGTGGCTCGAGATGTGGCTGCGACGGGGGACGTCCAGGATGAGTCGGGCGGAGGCGTTCTGGATACGCTGAAGTCTTTTCTGTAGCTTGGCTGTTGTACCGGCGTAGAGGTTGTTTCCGTAGTCTAGTCTGCTGATGACGAGGGCCTGGGTGACAGTCTTCCTGGTCTCGGTCGGGATCCATCGGAAGATCTTGCGGAGCATGCGGAGGTTGTGGAAGCAGGATGAGGAGACGGCGTTGACTTGTCTAGTCATCGAAAGGGAGGAGTCCAGGATGACGCCCAAGTTGCGTGCGTGGTACGTTGGCTTGGGTGCGGTGCCTAGGGCCGGGGGCCACCAGGAGTCGTCCCATGCGGAGGGCGACGGTCCCAGGATGAGGACTTCTGTCTTGTCCGTGTTCAACTTCAGGCGGCTGATGTTCATCCACTCGGCGACGTTTTTCATCCCTTCGTGTAGGCTGGCTTTGGCGGTGTCGGGGTCTCTGGTGAGGGAGAGAATCAGCTGGGTGTCATCGGCGTAGGAAATGATGTTGAGGTTGTGTTGGCGTGCGATGGCAGCGAGGGGTTTCATGTAGATGTTGAAGAGAGTAGGGCTGAGCGACGATCCTTGCGGGACGCCGCAGAGGACTTTGGTGGCCTCAGATCGGAACGGGGGGAGGCGTACTCTCTGTGTTCTGCCGGAAAGGTATGAGATGATCCATTCCAGAGCCTTCCCCTGGATGCCGGTGTCGTTGAGGCGTTGGACTAGGGTGCGGTGGCAGACAGTGTCAAATGCTGCGGAGAGGTCAAGGAGGATGAGTGCCGCTGTTTCACCGTTGTCGAGCAGGGCTCGGATGTCGTCGGTGGCTGCGATGAGGGCGGTCTCGGTGCTGTGGTTGGCTCTGAATCCGGACTGCGATGGGTCGAGGGATCCGTTCGTCTCGAGGAAGGCGGCCAGTTGCTTGTTGACGATCTTCTCGATGACTTTGGCAGGGAAGGGAAGGAGCGAGATGGGGCGGAAGTTCTTGAGGTCGGTCGGGTCCGCTGTTGGTTTCTTCAGTAGTGCGCTGAGCTCGGCGTGCTTCCAGCTCTCCGGGAAGGTGGCTGTGTCGAAGGAGGTGTTGATGATGTCTCGGAGGTGGGGGGCGATGGTAGAGGCGGCCTTGTTGAAAACATGGTGGGGGCATGGGTCGGTCAGAGATCCGGAGTGGATGGTGTTCATCATGTGTGTCGTGTCTTCGGGGGTCACTTCGGTCCATGTCTGGAGGATGGCGGCGGGGTGTGTAGGTTCGGTCGATGGGTGCGGGGGTGGAACGCCGAAGCTGTTGTGGATGTCGGCGATCTTCCGGTGGAAGTACGAAGCGAGGGAGTCGCAGAGGTCCTGCGAGGGAGTGATGTCGTTGTTGCCGGTGCTGGGGTTGGAGAACTCCTTGACGATGTTGAAGAGCTCCTTGCTGTCATGGGCATTCTTGTCCAGTCGTTTCTTCAGAGATTTCTTCTTGGTGGTGCGGATGAGCTGGTGATGTCTGCGGGTGGCGAGTTTGAGGGCGGTCTTGTTGTCGGTGGTCTTGTCGAGGAGCCAGGCCTTCTCGAGGGTGCGGCAGGCCTTCTTGGAGTCCTTGAGTTCGTTGGTGAACCAGGGGGCCTTCTTGCTTCTGGGCCTGGTGAGTGGGTTCTTCAGTGGGGCGAGGTCGTCGGCACAGGAGGTCAGCCATTGCGTGAGGTCGAGGGCTGCTGTGTTAGGGTCCGTTGTCCTGATAGGTGGGTTCTGGGTGAGGGAGGTGGTGAGCTGGTCGACAGTGATCTTGCTCCAGTTTCTGTGGGGAACCTGCTTCGGGTGGTGGTGGACCGTGTTCCTTTTGAAGCTGAAGTGGACGCAGCTGTGGTCAGTCCAGTGGAGTCCGGTGCAGTGGCTGAAGGTGACGTGCTTGCTGGATGAGAAGAGAGGGTCGAGCGTGTGGCCGGCGTAGTGGGTGGGGGAGTAGACCAGTTGCTTGAGTCCGAGGTTGGCGAGGTTGTCCAGCAGGGCGGTGGTGTTGCGATCGTTGTTGTTCTCCAGGTGGAAGTTGAGGTCCCCGAGGAGGATGTAGTCGGCGGAGGAGAGGCCGTGAGGGCTGATGAAGTCTGTGATGTCTTCGCTGAACTGTGCGCGTGGTCCCGGGGGTCTGTAGATGAGGGTGCCTCTGAGGGTAGTCTTGGGGTCGGTGTGGATCTGGAAGTGCAGGTATTCGGCGGCGTTGAATGCGTCGATGCAGTCAGTCTAGATGCGAATGGTGCTTTTGTGAACGATGGCGATGCCCCCTCCGGTCTGGTTGATGCGATCCTTCCTGATGATCTTGTAGCCGTCCGGGATGGCTATGGCGATGTCGGGGGCTGAGGAGGCGTTCATCCAGGTTTCCGTGAGGAAGGCGACGTCTGGAGATGCGGTGTCGAGGAGGTTCCAGAGTTCCACGGCGTGTCTGTGGACGGAGCGGGTGTTGACCAGGATGCACTTGAGGTGGTTGCTGTTGTCCGTCTTGGTGGGCGTAGTGCCTGTTCGGAGGCAGGAGAAGTTGCAGGATCGGCAGACGAAGGGTCCATGGGTGCGTCGCGGGGGCGCTCGGTAGCATCCAGGTGCTCGGGCGGTGTTGAGTGCGATGAGCGTGGCGAAGTCGTAGGTCCTGCGGGGGGGCTGGCGGGCGCGGGGACCAGGGGGCCTGGCACTGGGCGCGGTCCAGGCGCAGACGGGCTTACCTTTGGCGCACCTTCGGCGCTCAGTCGGCGCGCCCGCTGCGCGCGTCCGCTGCGCGGTCGCTGAGGGGGCGTCATAAGTATGAGCCGGGAGGGAGGCTCAGCCGGGAGGCGGGAGGACCAATGGGAGAGGAGGGGAGGCGGAGCTACGGGTCAGCGGCGGTGGGAAAGTGGCGGGAAGCACGGAGGTGACCGGGGCAGCGGGGCCGGTGAGGAGCGGGGGCAGAGGCGGCAGGCTGCGGGCAGAAGGTGAACCTAAGGAGGATGCGGAGGGCAGCGGCGTAGAAGAGGTGAGCGGAGGTCTTCAGCAATCAGGGAGCGGCCAGGCAGCAGGTAAGTCAGCAGGCAGGCAGGCGAGCGGCAGAGCAGCGTGGAGGGAGCGACCGCCTGCGAGGGCACAGGGGCCTGTTGAGCATGTGCTCAGTACATTGACATTGGTGGTGTACTGTACTCACTCTTCGTTGTCCCTTCTAATTCACTGCAGGGCTCCACCTCTCCCTCGACCAATTCCGGACTTGGCTGACCTGAGGGAACATGACTGTATACGCCGCTACCGCTTCCCCCAACGTTTGATTGAGGACTTGACGACACGGCTGGCACCACACCTCCAACCGCTACACAGGTATCCTACTGCACTGACACCCAAGATGAAGGTGATGGCAGCCCTACATTTCTTTGCCACGGGTACCTTTCAACATACCATTGCCCATGTCGGTGGCATGTCCCAAACCATGTTCAGCCGTGTTCTGCATGATTTTTTAGAGGCCATGTTGGATCACCTGGATGAGTTCATTAAATTCCCAACTCCTGAGCAGTTGACAGGTGTCAAGCGTGAGTTCTATGCCCTGGGAGGGATGCCCCATGTCATTGGGTCCATAGATGGAACACATGTGGCTTTGGTACCACCACAGGCACAGGAGGTAGAGTATAGGAACCGCAAGCATTACCACTCCATTAATGCCCTTGTGGTGTGTCTTGCCAACATGGTGATTTCACGTCTGTGCTCGTTTTCCAGGATCAGCACACGATGCCTACATCATGAGGAGTAGCAGGGTGCCTGAAATGATATTGCAGCTGCGCAATGAACGAGCATGTATTGTTGGTGGGTATACTCTGGCAGTCCTGTATTTAACGTCATCTTCCTGTCTTACTACTTCTCCTGACCCACTGTTGTCCATGATGTTTCCATGTAGGGGACGCTGGCTATCCCAACATGCCATGGCTGATCACGCCTCTCCCTAACCCCAGCACGGCTGCCGATCACCGCTACAACAACGCCCATGGGCG
Source organism: Triturus cristatus (assembly GCF_964204655.1). NCBI lineage: Eukaryota > Metazoa > Chordata > Amphibia > Caudata > Salamandridae > Triturus > Triturus cristatus. The sequence goes on from NC_140582.1 coordinate 245,076,161, forward strand.
GACCAGGCGAGTGATAGAGAGGAAGTTTGGCCTCCTGAAGAGCTGATTCCGTTGCCTCCACAAGACCGGTGGCGCACTCCCATATGCACCGGTGAAGGTCTGCAAGATCTTCCGCGTGTGCTGCATGCTGCACAACATGGCAGTGGAGAAAGCTGTGCACTCATCCTGGATCCAGATGAGCAGGACCATCCACCCGTGGAGGATGAAGGGCTTGGTCACGAGGCAAGTGATGTGGAGGAGGAGGAGGCAGTAGAGGATATCCAGAGTCGGCTCATACGCAACTTCTTTGCTTAGTGGTGAGTTCCAGTGTCTGAGTGTGCACGCATTGGGCCGTGTGTGGCATGTGTTGCAATGTGTGTGTCCATCTGCATGTCTGCCAAGTGAGTCAGAGGTGTGTTTGGATGTGTCACTCGAGTGATGGTGCAATGGAAGAATGTTTTTCCAGAGTCCTCATTGTCACCTAGCATGTTGACAACCTTATACGTGTCGAGTACATGCACATGCATGCGGTTGTGCTTCTTCTGGTGTGTCTTTCATCCACAGGTACTTGCGCATGCTGTCTGCTGGTGGCATTGTTGTGCTCCTGCTATTCCTCATGAACACAGCAACATGTGTTGAATCAGCGTTACATGCACGGACACGTTTGAAAATCTCCTTAGGGTAAGGGATGCAGCACGGCTTTTTGGGAGTGGTATTTGTTTTGAATGTGTGTGCACTGCTCCTGTTCATGTTTGGATACTTTACATACATGTAGAATCACCATGGGGCACATGACATGGAGCTGAATTCACCTGAATTGATGGTCAGACTTGGTGACAGTCATCTGTAATGGGATTGTGGATTGGGATGGAGCCATCAATGTGTGTAACACTGCCCTCGGAAACATACGGGTTGCACCGGGTTGACATGGTGTGTGAATTCCCCATTAGGGGCTCAATGGTGTATAGCAGCCTCTCCTTGAGCAGCAGGGGGTGTTTAGCTGTAACCCGTCACTTGTGTGCCAGTGCCATGGATTTCCAGCATCTGTGGTGCAAAGGGGGGTGCCAGTGTTGGTCCCACGTGTTCATCCACATGACCTGTGTATGTGTTGACAGAGTTGCATTAGCATTCCGACACACATGAGTAATAAAGGTGTCCCTCTGCCTCCAAGGTGCCTCATCTCTGTCAATGTTGGTCTGTTGCCACTGTGCATGCGGCATGTCTGGCATTGTTCTCAGAGATGGTGCATATGAGTCTATGTGTAGAGTAGCAAGATGCAAGCTGTTTGTCAGGGATTAGATTCTGTATTGTGCATGATGTCCATGGCTGTGTGGCATGTCAGTCTCCACGACGGCCACTGTGCTGCATGTGAATTCATTGTGTGTTTGAGTGATATGTTGAACCAGACATTCCTTCCTTGACATACACCTTTTGCATAGTTCCTTCCGGAGAGCCTTGTCTTTGTGTGCTACTTGTGGCATTGTTTTCTTGACATGGCACATGCTGCTGCAGGCCCTGCAGCAAGGGCACCCAGTGTCCACGCAAACGAGCTAGTGTTCATCATGGATTGCTTGCTGACATGTGCTATGCTGATCAGCAGCATCTGTGCCTCATGCGGCAGCACACTCTGCATTATGCACAAGATCCCCAGTTCCATCAACCTCAAGGCAAGAGGGAGACCCTCCCCCAGGTCAACTACGACATCCGTGTCTAATCCTACCCTGCACTCTACGGACATGTGGGTTACAAATCCCATGATACTTGTCCACATCCAGGGTGCATCTGCACAGCTCTGCTTCTACATCCGGCGACCAGGCCACATCAACGTCCAACAGAGATGGGGGGAGTGGATCACTGCCAGCTGCAGGATGACCTTCTCAATCCACGCACACACTCAGGATGTAGCCCACAACCACAACACAACCTTGTGGCACTGTGATCCAACACCCCATTGTGCCATCTCCATGCATCCAACCTTGCCCGGCCCACCATTCTCCACATCCACCTGACTCAAGCATGCAGGACATGGTTCTGCCACGTGTCTACACATACCTGGGACTCCCACCCCAGGACACTCCACATGATCCCTGACCTCTGCGCATGACTGTAGCTAAATAGGTCTGTAGGCACAGTTGTGCGGCCACCCCCTCAGCTGGTTGGGCCCATCACGGGTGAGTATGGTGCTCCATGTCTGTCTTGGATGATACATTGTGTCCCATGTGTGTCCTGTGCCAGACTCAGACACCAGGGTATGGATGGTTGGAGTTACTACTGAAATCAGGCATGGTTTGACTTTACAACACAAACATGTAGTGGAATAATGCAAAATGACGGCATCATCTGGTGATTGTGATGTTTTTTATTTGTGGTGGGGCACATGTTTGGGGGGATGACAAGAGGTGCTTGGCGGGAGTGTAGAATCCATAGTTCACAGGGGGAGTTGGTATCCTTGCCATTGACAGTCATCAGAGTCTATGCCACAGTCTTTGTCTACATTGGTCAGACAGTGACCAGCAAGGCCATGTGGAAGAGAATGTCATTTGCTGATGTGCTGCTGTTGGGCCAGAGGGCCAGGTGCCAGGCCAGGTGACCTGGGAGATGGTGATGTTCCGCTGACTCTCACGGTCTTTTGCTTGGATGACCCACCCTCCTGCGGGGACCCTCAGAAGCAGGCCGTGACAATGCGTGGGATGCTCCGTCGGATGAATCCTCCTCCTCCTGATCCCTCCCTATGGGTGGTGATGTTCTATGCCTGGTGGCACAGGGAGGGTTGCCCATGTTTTCGGCAATCCGATGGAGTACACGGGTCATGTCCGTTTGCACCGCCACGAGCTCAGCCAGTCTTGCCTCCATTTGTCCTTGGTGTAGCTGTTGACTGGCATGTTGCTCGACCTGCAGGGTCTTCATCTCCTCGAGGGTGGACACAACCTGGCTGATGCCCCTGGTGTCACGCCGGTATGAGTCGAGGATGGTGCTGACGTGTGACATTACCGGTTCCTGAGCCAACTGGTCAGGTTCGCGCCTCCGCCGTCCTCCACTACCACCACCCCTGCCCACTTGCGCCTGGCCTGCCGTTGTGGGCACATCGGGTCTCCGGGACCCCTGAGGGATGGCATTTGCGGTGTCGCCTGCCTCCTCCTGGGTGCCCGGAGCACCTTGTCCCTCGTGGACAGACTGGCTGTGTTGTTGTGTGCGGGCAGGGCTCCTGGGTGTCTCCTGGGATGTGGTAGGAATGGGGGTGGTGGTTGGTACAGTTGTACCTGACGCAGGTGCTGCAGGTGGTTGGACACCAGAGGGGCCAGGTTGGTCTGGGTCATCCACAGAGTGGTGAGAGTCGTCGCTGCCAGTGGGGTCCTCTTCACGCAGAGCCTGGTCCTGTGAGTCTTCCCCCCCAGTGTTGGGGGGAGATCGACGACGTTGACCTGTGTGTGAGAGAGACAGTGTTAATTGTGTTACATGCGACATCCATGTTTCATTCATTTTTGATTAGGCACAGTTCCTCTGGGTGGTTGGATTTGGCTAGCATTCCTCTCACAGTGCACTTGTGCATGGGTATGTCCCTTGGCCACAGCTTTCGACACTTTACCTATGTGTGACACAATCTTAGTTGATGCATCTTTTGGGAACGCAGTCAGCAGTGTAGTGAGCGGGTGTAGCAAGTCATGCAGAGCCGCCTTACGTGTTGCACTGTACGTGGCCAAATGGTGTTTTTTCCATGCTATTTGAGAATGCAGGTAGGTAAATTAACAATTTGTGACAGGGTTCTGACAAACACAGTGGGTGGGTATACTGGGTGTAAGGTTCTGTTTGTGCCTGCAGCACGGATGTACTCGTGCACAGATTGACACATGGCCCAGTGTTTATCAGAGGTTGAAGGGGGGGTTCATGCACTGCCAAACCTTGTCTACATGCACACAGTCCACCTGCTGACGAGCGGACATGGCCACACCACCCAAGGGTGATTTGGTCTCCCTCTGTCTCCCTTTCTCCCTCCCTCTGTCAGCCTCCTCCCACTGTCCATCTCCCTCTGTCTCCCTTTCTCCCTCCCTCTGTCAGCCTCCTCCCTCTGTCCGTCTCCCTTTCTCCCTCCCTCTGTCAGCCTCCTCCCTCTGTCCGTCTCCCTTTCTCCCTCCCTCTGTCAGCCTCCTCCCACTGTCCATCTCCCTTTCTCCCTCCCTCTGTCAGCCTCCTCCCACTGTCCATCTCCCTTTCTCCCTCCCTCTGTCAGCCTCCTCCCACTGTCCGTCTCCCTCTGTCTCCCTTTCTCCCTCCCTCTGTCAGCCTCCTCCCACTGTCCATCTCCCTCTGTCTCCCTTTCTCCCTCCCTCTGTCAGCCTCCTCCCTCTGTCCGTCTCCCTTTCTCCCTCCCTCTGTCAGCCTCCTCCCTCTGTCCATCTCCCTTTCTCCCTCCCTCTGTCAGCCTCCTCCCACTGTCCATCTCCCTTTCTCCCTCCCTCTGTCAGCCTCCTCCCACTGTCCATCTCCCTTTCTCCCTCCCTCTGTCAGCCTCCTCCCACTGTCCATCTCCCTCTGTCTCCCTTTCTCCCTCCCTCTGTCAGCCTCCTCCCTCTGTCCGTCTCCCTCTGTCTCCCTTTCTCCCTCCCTCTGTCAGCCTCGTCTTTCCCTCTGTCTGTCTCCCTGTGTCCACCTCTGTCTCTGTCCCTCTCTCTGCCCCTCTCCCTCCCTCTGTGTGTCACCCTCTGTCACCTCAGCCCAGCTTCCTGGGCACACACAGTTTGCAGGTCTTTCAAAGGCCATTGGCTTGTTCATGTGGGTTTGTTTCTTCTCTGCAGGCACCCATTGGGCGGTGTGTCTGAGTCTGCGCTGCTGCTGTGGCGGTGTGTGCTGACACTCTTTCAGAGTGATGCGTCTTAATTAGCTGCTGTTATGTGCAAATTGTGCCTTCATACCCATGTCATCCTGCAACGCGGCCACCATTAGCAGGCAAACCAGTACTGTGTGGGGACACACTGTTTGTATGGCTGTGCCCTAAGCCATATGGGCTGAGGGCATTGTTGTGTGCTTCAGAGTTGCTCTATGTTAGTTTTGAGGCCCACCCTCCCGGCATCGGGGACATCCTGTCTTGTGTTGATGTTTTGTGTGGCCTGTGACTTGGCATGGCCTTGCTTGGGGCATGGGGCATGGAGGCGCTAGTGGCATGTGTGTGTTTTTGGAGTGTGGTTGTGTACGGTGCAGGCTTGGGGGGGGGTTGCGTGCATGATTGGTATTTTGGTTGTGTATGGCGTTCCCCCCATGTGAGGTGAGTTGTTTGTGTACTTACCAGGCTCTCAGACTCCTTCTACTCCGTCTACTCCCACCGGCGGCAGCGTGGCCATCACCTTCTCCTCCCAGGGATGGTAGTGTACCGGTCTGCGGGGCGGCCCCCCTCCAGTGATGTTGGCCTCGTTGTGCTCATCCGTCATTTTGCAGCGGACCGTCCTCCGCAGATCGTACCACCTGGCTTGGCACTCATGCCTGGTCCTTCTGGTGGACCCAACAGCATTCACAGAATTGACTATCCTCTCCCACATGGCAGATTTTTCAGATATGCTGGTCCGTCTGACCAATGTTCCAAAGAGCTGTGGCTCGACTCTGACGATTTCATCAACAAGGACCTCCAGCTCCTCCTTTGTGAACTTTGGATTCTTGTTAGTGGGCATGGTGTGGGGTGTGGGTGTGGATGGTTGTGGGGGTGTGGGTGTGGATGGTTGTGGGGGTGTGAGTGTGGTTGTGCAGGTGTGTGTGTGTGAATGTGATGAGGGGGTGTTTGTGATGGTGGTTGTGTGAAGGAGTGCAAGTGGAAGGTGTATTGATGTATGTAGTATGGTGCAGTGCGTTGTCTCTGTGGTCTGGCAGTAGGGGATCTGTTGCAAGTGATCATCATTTGTGTGTGCTGGGCCTTTTTATTGGTCCATTTGTGGGTGTGGCTGTGTTTGAACTTTGGGTGGGTGTGTTATAAGGAGTGGTAGTGGTTTGGGCCTCTGTTTAGCTGTTTGTCAGTTGCAGGTCAGTGTACAGGATGTATTTGGGCTTGTTGGATATGTTTTGTGGTGTTGTGTGCTTCAAATTGACTCTCCTTGTGTTTTTTTGGTTTGTCCTGGTTCAGTACGAGTGTTTTTTGCGTCTGTACGGTGCGTACATGGGCCATGTTGTTGTTCAGTGCTGTCCTTTGCTATGGCTTAGTACGACTCGTACATGCGCGCTGTTGGGTGAGGGTGCTGGTGTGTGGGCCTGGGGTAGGGAGCGTACAGACACGGGCAGGGTGTTGGTCCGCACCGTCCATCGGTGGTGGTATTTCGCACCGTACATACAGGGGGGGCTGGGTGTAGGGTCCGTACATACACTGGTGGGGTGTGGGTACGGTCCGTACATACACGGGTGGGGGTATGCTCCATACATACACGGGTGGGGAGTCGGTACGCTCCATGCATACACGGGTGGGGGTACGGTCCGTACATACACGGGTGGGGGTACGGTCCGTACATACACTGGTGGGGGGTTGGTACGCTCCATGCATACACGGGTGGGGGTACGGTCCGTACATACATGGGTGGGGGTACGGTCCGTACATACACTGGTGGGGTGTGGGTACAGTCCGTACATACACGGGTGGGGGTACGGTCCATACATACACGGGTGGGGTGTTGGTACATTCCATGCATACACGGGTGGGGGTACGGTCTGTACATACACGGGTGGGGGTACGGTCCGTACATACACTGGTGGGGGTTTGGTACGCTCCATGCATACACGGGTGGGGGTACGGTCCGTACATACACGGGTGGGGGTACGATCCGTACATACACTGGTGGGGTGTGGGTATGGTCCGTACATACACGGTTGGGGGTACGGTCCGTACATACACGGGTGGGGTGTTGGTACGCTCCATGCATACACGGGTGGGGGTACGCTCCATAGATACACTGGTGGGGGTTCGGCGCATACATACGAGGGCTGGGGGGGTGTTCTGCGTGTACATACGGGGTCTGGGGTGGGGTGTTCGGCGCGTATGCGGGCACATGTCTCCATGGTTGCTAAAGGAGTTCGGTCCGTACGGTGTTTTCTCCATCCAGTTGTAAAATCGAAAGGACGGGAGTGATCGTACTTGCGCGGTCGGACTTCATTTTTCTGATTCGTACGATAAATCGTCCGGGGATGTGTCGGACACATTTTCCGACCCGAGGACGTGTGGGGAAATTTTCCCACTGCGATTCGAATGGACTTTTTCCCATGCGAATCGTACTTGGCAGTTTGTACGCTACTTGTACGAATCGTACGGTAAAATATCCGGATACGATTCGTACGGGGACATTTTTTCCAGGATCGGAATCGACCCCTAAGTATTAACCCCTTCGGTGCTCATGACGGAACGGTTCCGTCATGAGCCACGGTTGAGCTGTGCTCATGACGGAACCGTTCCGTCATGACCACGCCCGCGCAGGAAAAGATCAGCACAGCAGGGGAATCCGTCCAGCATGGAAGGGGTTAAATCTGGGAAAGTGTTGGATAGTAAATAAATACAATTTACTATTCCACATCCAGTCAGTATTAAATCAGGGAAGATGCTGGATATTAAATAAATATAATTTACTATTCCAACTCCAATCAGTATTAAAGCAGGAAAGATGCTGGATAGTAAATAAATATTATTTACTATTCCCACTCCAGTCACTTCTAAATGACAACATATTCTGTATATTTAAAAAACATATGTCTGTATTATTTTTAATTAAAATATTATTAAATATTTTATATATCTATTCCCACTACATTCTAATATAACAATTTACTATCAAATAGTCTAACATATCAAAAATCTAAATCTTTTATTTACATATAGAAACTGAAAAGTTATACATTTCCATTATTAGTTATTTTATCTAAATGAACATTTATTATATTTCTAAAACTTTTAATTATTTCACCAGTCATTTATTTAATGTTTAAATATATCTTTTAATCTCAAAATATTTAATTATTATGAAATAATTTACTAATTTTTCTATAATTTAACCATGCCCAGCTGTATACCTTTACAACTCAACAAACCACTACACAATTACACATAACAATATTAATCATAGAACATTTATGTAAAACAGCACAACACAAACAACCAAGAAATATTAAACTAAAATGCAAAATTTACAAATTGTCTATAAATTGTGAAATTTTTTAATATTCTAAATTATAAAGATAGTAAAAATATTTATTAACATTAAATTATCTTTTATAAACTCTCAACAAATATTACTTATTACTAACATATTAGAAATTTCTAATTTTTGAAAACAGTACACACCCTTACCCACTAATAACACAACATCCCACTCCTAAAATTTCCATAACTCATAATTAATTATATATTAAAAATAAAATTATCTCATAAATATATATTTACTCTCAACAATAAATATTTTATATTAACATATTATAAAATAGTATATTTTAAAAAAAACTCCCCACCCTTATCCCCTAATAACCCAACATACCGCTCCTAAAATTGTTAAAAAATATCATTTATATTATTAATTTGACTAATTATTAATATCTAATAAAAAATGTATTCTCATAATTTGTTTAAAATTAACATATTATAAAAACAATTATTTTAAAATACTCCCCACCCTTATCCCCTAATACCCCAACATCCCACTCCTATTATTTATATTCGAAATAACCTTTCTAAAAAATGAATATATCATTATTTTCTCATAAAAATATATTTACTCTCAACAATTGCAAATTATAATTTACATATTATTTATATATATATTTTTAAAACACTCCCCACCCTTATCCCCTAATAACCCAACATCCCACTCCTATTATTTATATTAGAAATAACCTTTCTAAAAAATTAATATATATTATTATCTCATAAATATATATTTACTCTCAACAATTACAAATTATAATTTACATTTTATTTATATATATATTTTTAAAACACTCCCCACCCTTATCCCCTAATAACCCAACATCCCACTCCTATTATTTATATTATAAATAACCTTTCTAAAAAATTAATATATTATTATTATCTCATAAATATATATTTACTCTCAACAATTACAAATTATAATTTACATATTATTTATATATATATTTTTAAAACACTCCCCACCCTTATCCCCTAATAACCTAACATCCTGCTCCTAAAATTTATAATACAATGGGCCCGATTCACAGAACTAACTTAAGACAAAATCCTAAACTTACTACCATTTTGGTATTCACAGAAGGCACTTACTCATTTTGGTATTCACAGAAGGCACTTACTCATTTCGGTATTCACAGAAGTTAGGAGTCCTAACTTTAGGACTCCTAAATGCCTTCTGTGAATACCGAAAGTCTTAAAATTAGGATTTTTCTCAGTTTAGTAGTAGTATAGTTAGGACTCCTAACTTTAGGACTCCTAAATGCCTTCTGTGAATACCGAAAGCCTTAAAATTAGGATTTTTCTCAGTTTAGTAGTTGTAAAGTTAGGAGTCCTAACCTTAGGACTCCTAAACTGAGAAAAATCCTAATTTTAAGACTTTCGGTATTCACAGAAGGCATTTAGGAGTCCTAAAGTTAGGAGTCCTAAACTTAGGACTACTAAATTGAGAAAAATCCTAATTTTAAGACTTTCGGTATTCACAGAAGGCATTTAGGAGTCCTAAAGTTAGGAATCCTAACTATACTACTACTAAACTGAGAAAAATCCTAATTTTAAGACTTTCGGTATTCACAGAAGGCATTTAGGAGCCCTAAACTTAGGAGTCCTAAACTTAGGACTACTAAATTGAGAAAAATCCTAATTTTAAGACTTTCGGTATTCACAGAAGGCATTTAGGAGTCCTAAAGTTAGGAGTCCTAACTATACTACTACTAAACTGAGAAAAATCCTAATTTTAAGACTTTCGGTATTCACAGAAGGCATTTAGGAGTCCTAAAGTTAGGACTCCTAACTTCTGTGAATACCGAAATGAGTAAGTGCCTTCTGTGAATACCAAAATGAGTAAGTGCCTTCTGTGAATACCAAAATGGTAGTAAGTTTAGGATTTTGTCTTAAGTTAGTTCTGTGAATCGGGCCCCCTAACTTTAGGACTCCTAAATGCCTTCTGTGAATACCGAAAGTCTTAAAATTTGGATTTTTCTCAATTTAGTAGTCCTAAGTTTAGGACTCCTAACTTTAGGACTCCTAAATGCCTTCTGTGAATACCGAAAGCCTTAAAATTAGGATTTTTCTCAGTTTAGGAGTCCTAAGGTTAGGACTCCTAACTTTACAACTACTAAACTGAGAAAAATCCTAATTTTAAGGCTTTCGGTACTCACAGAAGGCATTTAGGAGTCCGAAAGTTAGGAGTCCTAAACTTAGGACTACTAAATTGAGAAAAATCCTAATTGTAAGACTTTCGGTATTCACAGAAGGCTTTTAGGAGTCCTAAAGTTAGGAGTCCTAACTATACTACTACTAAACTGAGAAAAAGCCTAATTTTAAGACTTTCGGTATTCACAGAAGGCATTTAGGAGTCCTAAAGTTAGGAGTCCTAAATTTAGGACTACTAAATTGAGAAAAATCCTAATTTTAAGACTTTCGGTATTCACAGAAGGCATTTAGGAGTCCGAAAGTTAGGAGTCCTAACTATACTACTACTAAACTGAGAAAAATCCTAATTTTAAGACTTTCGGTATTCACAGAAGGCATTTAGGAGTCCTAAAGTTAGGACTCCTAACTTCTGTGAATACCGAAATGAGTAAGTGCCTTCTGTGAATACCAAAATGAGTAAGTGCCTTCTGTGAATACCAAAATGGTAGTAAGTTTAGGATTTTGTCTTAAGTTAGTTCTGTGAATCGGGCCCCCTAACTTTAGGACTCCTAAATGCCTTCTGTGAATACCGAAAGTCTTAAAATTTGGATTTTTCTCAATTTAGTAGTCCTAAGTTTAGGGCTCCTAACTTTAGGACTCCTAAATGCCTTCTGTGAATACCGAAAGCCTTAAAATTAGGATTTTTCTCAGTTTAGGAGTCCTAAGGTTAGGACTCCTAACTTTACAACTACTAAACTGAGAAAAATCCTAATTTTAAGGCTTTCGGTACTCACAGAAGGCATTTAGGAGTCCGAAAGTTAGGAGTCCTAAACTTAGGACTACTAAATTGAGAAAAATCCTAATTTTAAGACTTTCGGTATTCACAGAAGGCTTTTAGGAGTCCTAAAGTTAGGAGTCCTAACTATACTACTACTAAACTGAGAAAAAGCCTAATTTTAAGACTTTCGGTATTCACAGAAGGCATTTAGGAGTCCTAAAGTTAGGAGTCCTAAACTTAGGACTACTAAATTGAGAAAAATCCTAATTTTAAGACTTTCGGTATTCACAGAAGGCATTTAGGAGTCCGAAAGTTAGGAGTCCTAACTATACTACTACTAAACTGAGAAAAATCCTAATTTTAAGACTTTCGGTATTCACAGAAGGCATTTAGGAGTCCTAAAGTTAGGAGTCCTAACTATACTACTACTAAACTGAGAAAAATCCTAATTTTAAGACTTTCGGTATTCACAGAAGGCATTTAGGAGCCCTAAACTTAGGAGTCCTAAACTTAGGACTACTAAATTGAGAAAAATCCTAATTTTAAGACTTTCGGTATTCACAGAAGGCATTTAGGAGTCCTAAAGTTAGGAGTCCTAACTATACTACTACTAAACTGAGAAAAATCCTAATTTTAAGACTTTCGGTATTCACAGAAGGCATTTAGGAGTCCTAAAGTTAGGACTCCTAACTTCTGTGAATACCGAAATGAGTAAGTGCCTTCTGTGAATACCAAAATGAGTAAGTGCCTTCTGTGAATACCAAAATGGTAGTAAGTTTAGGATTTTGTCTTAAGTTAGTTCTGTGAATCGGGCCCCCTAACTTTAGGACTCCTAAATGCCTTCTGTGAATACCGAAAGTCTTAAAATTTGGATTTTTCTCAATTTAGTAGTCCTAAGTTTAGGACTCCTAAAGTTAGGACTCCTAACTTCTGTGAATACCGAAATGAGTAAGTGCCTTCTGTGAATACCAAAATGAGTAAGTGCCTTCTGTGAATACCAAAATGGTAGTAAGTTTAGGATTTTGTCTTAAGTTAGTTCTGTGAATCGGGCCCCCTAACTTTAGGACTCCTAAATGCCTTCTGTGAATACCGAAAGCCTTAAAATTAGGATTTTTCTCAGTTTAGGAGTCCTAAGGTTAGGACTCCTAACTTTACAACTACTAAACTGAGAAAAATCCTAATTTTAAGGCTTTCGGTACTCACAGAAGGCATTTAGGAGTCCGAAAGTTAGGAGTCCTAAACTTAGGACTACTAAATTGAGAAAAATCCTAATTTTAAGACTTTCGGTATTCACAGAAGGCTTTTAGGAGTCCTAAAGTTAGGAGTCCTAACTATACTACTACTAAACTGAGAAAAAGCCTAATTTTAAGACTTTCGGTATTCACAGAAGGCATTTAGGAGTCCTAAAGTTAGGAGTCCTAAACTTAGGACTACTAAATTGAGAAAAATCCTAATTTTTAGACTTTCGGTATTCACAGAAGGCATTTAGGAGTCCGAAAGTTAGGAGTCCTAACTATACTACTACTAAACTGAGAAAAATCCTAATTTTAAGACTTTCGGTATTCACAGAAGGCATTTAGGAGTCCTAAAGTTAGGACTCCTAACTTCTGTGAATACCGAAATGAGTAAGTGCCTTCTGTGAATACCAAAATGAGTAAGTGCCTTCTGTGAATACCAAAATGGTAGTAAGTTTAGGAGTTTGTCTTAAGTTAGTTCTGTGAATCAGGCCCTAAGACTTTTTTACATATTTTTAATCTATTATTATATATACTATTTTGAATTTATTATTATTACTACCGTAATATGTTAATATTTTCAAATTCAGATTTTTGTTATAATTCGACATTATCATATTCGATATTACTTACCTTAACAAAATAACTATATTTTGTCCTTTCGATATTTTAGACTCGATATTTGAACATTCGATATTTAAAAATAAAAAAAACAAACGATATTTAGGCATTCGATATACTGACAAACGATATTTTGGTACATTCGATATTACAAACTCGATATTATGTCATCTCGATATTTAAAAGTCGATATTATGTCCATTTACCCTTTTGACCATAGTGCAATGGTACCTGCGCTGGCGCTAAACAGCCCATTGTGCACCAGTGCTGGAAAAGGCTGGAACGCACCATATTGTGATAATATGGCACATTATTGTCCTTCACCTGGAATGCAGCACAGTGAGGTGACTGACTGCACTGTGCTGCTCTAATTTTCGATAAATATGCCCCAAAATGTTTCCCCCAGTAGCATGAGGTTAAAATTCACATTACGTATCGGGCAGTACATGGCAAAATATTTGTTTCAATAGGAACAAGAGAAATTGGCATCAGTACGCACATAGAGGGCCACATGTATGTAGGTTTCATGTTGGGATATCCTAATAGTGATTTTTTGCGATTTGTTATTAGGAAATCAAACACACCTATGTACTAATGTTTCTTTGACACATTAGGCAATTCCTAATGGGGTCTCAATTGACCTACCTCATTCTTATTCATGAGGTAGGTCGCAATTTACGACCCATAGGGAATCACTAAGAACACAGGGCCACATCTGTGTTTGCTTTTAAATAAAACAATGTTTTTTTTTTCATGCAACCTGTTTTCATGCCTTTCAAAAAGAAAAGTGAAACATTTCAGTTTCATTTTTTAAGAGTAGGCAGTCGTTTATGGGACCACTGCCTGCTCTGAAAGTTTTGTTTTGCATACATTCACAAAGGGGAAGGGGTTCACTGGGGCCCCCTTTCCATTGGCAAATGTGTTGCCACCTACTTGAAGTAGGCAGTAAAATGTAAATGTTTTTCGACCACATTTTGGTCACAAAACATTCATACATAGCACTGCAATTCGCTATTATTAAGAGACGCCCTTGGTACGCCCCTTCCTAACCCATTATGCGATTCTGTAATGGGTTACCGAATCGCGAAATGGGTTAAGTACATAGGAAAATGCTTTTTTCCGATCAATAATAGCCTGATTCTGGGAACCAGGCCATTTGCGACTGGAAAAAACCTATGTATTTCTGGTCTATGTTCACTTATCTTGTAACTTCCACTGCTGGCATGAACAAGTAATGCTTCCTTCAATACGATGTGCTGCCTTAGAAGACATCTCCCTGCAGCAGTGGTTTCTGAGCATGGGTGGAGGGGCCACACCCTTCTAATTACATTGGTTATGGATGGTAATTTCACAAAGCCATTACCAACCAATTTAAATTATATTATGTGCATTTACCACCTTCACCTACCTAGAACAGGCTAGTCCGTTCTCCAAAATGGATGTCAGGCAGATGCAGTTTTAATTAGGCATATGCGCTAGTGCGCATGTGCCTGTTATTTGGTGGCAGCAGTGAATATTAAACAGCCTATGGGCTGACATGCTGCCAGCACGGATGTGCAATGCTTTGGGTCTCCAGGGACCTCCCACTAATGACGCGGTAAAATGTCACATTCTGAAGCAGCCCTGGGCGTGTACAGTATCAGCCTTATACTCCCAAGGCTGCTTGTCAGTTATGTACAGCTGCTTCTCACCACCGCTCCCTTTCCTAAGTAGTCTCAGGATGAAGAGTTGGGAAGGGGAGAGGTTGCAGCCTTCGGAAGAGGGCCTGACAGAGGCCAGGACATGTGCTGTAAACAGATACACTGCGCATGCTTCTACGCCTCATGTTCTGTTTACAGCATTCCAGCAAAGAGGGGATTTCACGGGCTGCTAGCTCATGGAGAAGAGCCGTGAACTGTTGGTGTGTAATATGTCCAGTGCAATGCAAAACCAGCCACACTACAACAAGACTTTAGAGGTAAGTGATTTTGACTTGACGTAATGTTTGGGTTCCCGCCTCATTTCCCCTCTTTTACTCCCTTTCTCTCTTCATTCTCCTTCATTTCATTTTCTCTCTGTGCTTTTTGAGTCGCTCTTTTCTCCTTTTGTTGCTATTTGCTCTATCTCTCTTCAGTTCTAGTAGCAGCAGCAGTGCTGATACTAAAGAGAGAGACAAGAAGATCAAAAAGCGAAGCAGGCAATAAATTAGGCACTTTCTGGGCCTTTGGCAGCATTAGCATTCTAAATTCTGCCACTCTGAGAATGCTTCTTAAAGTCATTTATCCCAGATGTATGTTCTGCATCTTCAAAGCAAGTCACCTAATTAAATTACGCAACTTGCTTTCTAGACATGGAATGTATGTATTTCTGAAGTGTATTAATTTATCCCAGAATGTGTTTTATGTCTATAAAGCAAGTTTCCAATTTCATTAGGCAACTTCCTTCCTCGACACAAAACTTATGTACTGGATAAAAGCCCACTTTTTAACTCTTTGGGTGCCATGGATGTAACGGTTATGTCCTCAGCTGTGGCGCTGGTGTGCAAAGGACTTAACTGTTACATCCTCTGCACACCAGTGAGAAGTACCTCTCCTGTAAGCAGCAGAGTGATTTCTTTTTCTTTTCTTTTTTTCAGCCTCATGAGCTGGGGAAGAGCTTTCCCAGCTGCTCAAGGCTTTTTTTTCAGTGCAATGTGTACTGACTTCAGTACACTGAAAGTGAAAGTGAAATGAGCTGATCGGCTCATTTCACTTTCACTGCATATGTGCTCGTGGGGCTATCTCAGCCACCCCAAAACACGTAGGCAGATGGGATGGGTACCATTTAAAAGGTGGTGAAACTCCCCTTTCCAATGATGCTCCTCCCTACTGGATTCTTGCGTGGGGATCACCACAAGAGGGCGATCTCCAAGCAGGGATCCACCACTAGACACCAGGGAGGGGGAAGCTGCCCCTTGGGCAAGAGCCTTTTCTCACCCCATATTACTTTGGGCATAGTCAGTCTTATTGCCTCTGGGGGTCAGAAAGCACACTAGGCACCAGAGATTATTTTCTTTCCAAAACACAGGGGTGGGGTCTGCCCAAAATGGGCATGCCAATGCCCCCACCCCCCCAAAAACAAAAGGGACAGTCTTCTGTCTCCCCTGGAGGGCACATGGGGGTTCTTACCCCCGATCTGCCCCCGGTGGGGCGAAAGCCTACTACACACCAGAGCTTTTTTATTTTATAATAAAAGAGGGATGGGGCTACCCACAATGGGCAAGACCATCCACCTACCCACAATAACAAAGAAAAAAGTGTTTCTGACCCCCCGAGGGGGCAGAAAGCCCATTAGGCACCAGGGATTATTTTTAAATGTAGGGGTGAGAGCTGCCCAAAATGGGCATGTCAGTGCCCCCACCGCCAAACAAAAAAGGGACAGTATTTCTGCCTGCCTTGGTAGGCAGATGGAATTCTTTATCCCCGATCTGCCTCCGGGGGGAGGGCAGAAATTCCACTAGATAACAGGGTTTTATATGTTTATTAAAAGAGGAGTGGGAACTGCTAATGGGCAAGACCATGTACCCTCCCCCCCAAAAAATACCCACAGTCTTTCTGCCTCCCATGGGCAGATGGGGAAATTGCCTCCTAATGTCAATTTAGCAGTGGTGGCTGCCCTGAATGGGCATTGTAATATCCCCACCCCACCAAGAAATATGCATAGTCTTTCTGCCCCTCAGGGGGGAGATGGGGGCAATAGCCCCCAATATGCCTCCTTGGGGCTAGAAAGCCCACTAGGAAGCCCTGGGGATGCTAATGCCCCACCCCATCCCAAATAAATAGCCACAGTCTTTCTGCCCGCCTTAGGGGCATATGGGGGTTATTAGCCCTGATCTGCCACTGGGTGCCTACTAGCCACCAGGGTTTTTCTGGGGGAAGGGCAGGGGCTGCCCACAATGGGCAAGGCCATGCCCCCAACCCACTCAAAAAATACCCACAGTCCCTTTGCCCCCCTCAGGTGGGCAGATGGGGGTAATAGCCCACAATCTGCACCCTTGGTTGGGCAGAATGCACACAAGGAAATAAGGATTTTTTGATGTAAGTTTAGCGATAGAGGCTGTCCTGAATGGGCATTGTAATGCTCCCACCCCACCAAGAAATAGGCACAGTCTTTCTGCCCCCGGAGCGGTTATGGGCCCCTTGGGGGCAAACAGCCCAATAGGAATAGCCACTGTCATTAAGCTCGCAGTATAATAGTAACAGATCTGCCCCGGGGGGGAAAAAAAGCCCTATAGGCACCAGAGATATGTTTATGGGTTTGTTAGGGAGCAGCCCCTAAGGGTATCATCATGCTGGCACAAATTTCTTACCAACCAGCGTTCCCCTTGGTCTCCCAAGTGAAATGTTACCTCACTTGTGTGGGTGGGCAAAGGACCTGCTACTAGGAAATGCCAAAAACATATTGATTGAGGGGCTAGCACAGCGAGCATTAAGCTCTAACAGCCTCATGCATCAAGCCATAATCCAGTCGGTAAAATACCGATTCGCTAATAGCTCCCGGTATTGAGTTAAAAATACCCAATCCCAATGCATCAACCCAAAAGCAAAAATCGCAATTTAAGGAATCCTTAAATAGCGATTCCTTAAATAGCGATAGCATTTAAGGAATCCCAAATTGAGATTCCTTAATTTAAGGAATCTCAATTTGGGATTCCTTAAATGCAATGCATGAAAGTTAAAAAATTAGCGAATTCGCTAATAGGGGGAGCAAATTACCATGAAGATGAACTGCATGGTAATTTGCTAAAAGTTTGAAAAATGCACTTTTGTGCATTTTTCAAAGTTTCATGTTGCGCACACACATGCCCTTAGAGCATGTGTGTGTGCAACATATGTGCACATATCAATTTCAGGGGGTGCAATAGGGTGTCATTTTGACACCCTTGCACCCTTGAAATTGCATGAGCAATTTGCGAGAACCTACTGGTACTCGCTATTTGCTCATGCAATCTCCAATTCATTCCTATGGGCCTGGAGGCCCATAGGAATGATTGGGATGGCATTCCTTAATTGCTACTCGCAATTTGCTAGTAGCAATTAAGGAAAGTTAAGGAATCGCTATTTGAATAGCGATTCCTACATGCATAGCCTTTTGCTATTCCTTATTAGCGATTCCTTATTTTTCGCTAATAAGGAATCGCAAATGGCATTGTTGATGCATGTGCCCCTATATCTTTTTCATATACATTTTTAGGCTGACTCTACATTAGACACTCACACAAGTGAGGTATCATTTTTATCGGGAGACCAAGGGGAACCCTGGGTGGTAGGAAATTTGTGCCAGTCCGATGGCCCTAGAAATGTAAGGAAAATATGATTTCTTTTAGCTAAATATGAGGTTTACAGGAGATTCTAGGTAGGAAAACGTTCAGGGATCCACGCAAGCCACACATCCTTGGACTCCTCCAAGAGTGTAGTTTTCAGAAATGGCTGGGTTTGGTAGGTTTCCTTAGATGGCCGCCGAGCCCTGGACCAAAAAGACAGGTCTCCCCTTAGAAAGCCAGGTCGTTTTGTGATAGATAATTTTGATGTCTCAAAAATACTTTTTCAGCCCTTCCCTGTAGCAGGACTAGGCCCACCCACACAAGTGAGGTACCGTTTTTATTAGGAGACCTGGGGGAATGCTGGGTGGTAGGGAATTTGTGTCTTCCCAGTGATTCCACAAATTTTCCACACAGAAATAAGAGGAAAATATGATTTTTGAAGCAAAATGTAAGGGCTGCAGGGGATTCTGGGTAGGAAAACATTGGTAGATACATGCAAGCCACCCACTCCCTGGACTCCCCCGTGTCTAGTTTTCAGAAATGTCTGGGCTTTGTAGGCTTCCCTATATGGACACCGAGCCCGGGACCAAAATCGCAGCTGACTCCATCGCAAAACCAGGGGCCCGATTCACAGAACAAACTTAAGACAAAATCCTAAACTTAGTACCATTTTGGCATTCACAGAATGCACTTACTACTTCTGGTATTCACAGAATGAACTTACTACTTTTGCGATTCACAGAATAAACTTACTACTTTTGCTATTCACAGAATGGATTTACGACTCCTAACTTTACGTCCGCACTCGGGCCGGAAATTCCGGGCCGGAGGCGGAGCTTCCGGGCCGGAGGCGGAGCTTCCAGCCAGGTGCGGAGATTTAGCCATGGCCAAATTCTCCACCTCTGGGCCGGAAGCCCCGCCTCCGGCCCGGAAGCCCCGCCTCCGGGCCAGAAGCCCCGCCTCCGGGCCGGAAGCCCCGCCTCAGGGCCGGAAGCTCCGCCTCCGGGCCGGAAGCTCCGCCTCCGGGCCGGAGTTTCCGGCCCGAGTCCGGACGTACAGTTAGGAGTCGTAAATCCATTCTGTGAATAGCAAAAGTAGTACGTTTATTCTGTGAATCGCAAAAGTAGTAAGTTCAATCTGTGAATACCAGAAGTAGTAAGTGCATTCTGTGAATACCAAAATGGTACTAAGTTTAGGATTTTGTCTTAAGTTTGTTCTGTGAATCGGGCCCCAGGTCTTTTTGTGATCAATAATTTTCAAGTCTCCATGGTAACATTTGGGACATTTCCTGTCGCGGGCACTAGGCTTACCCACAAAAATGTAGTACAACTTTTATCTGGAGATTTGGAATACTGGGTGGGTGGAAGTTTGTGGCTTCCCGCAGATTCTAGAACTTTCCCTTACAGAAATGTGAGGAACCTGTGTTTTTGTTTGACGAAGTTTGAGGTTTGTAAGGTATTCTGGGTAAAAGAACCTGGTGAGGGTCACACAATTCACCCCATCCTGGATTCCCCTTGGCGTCTAGTTTAAAAAAATTAACAGGTTTGCTAGGTTCCCCCAGGTGACGTGGAAGCTTTGACATTAATACATCACATTATAGCACTGCAATGAGAAGTGCTTTTCAAACGTGATTTTTTTTTAGACTTGAACCACTACTGAACTAAGAGGCAAGAAGAAAGGTTATCTAAACCCTGGGACTAATTTTAAATGGGAACATGTGACATCATGGTGACCCAAGGGGCTTGTAAATAAGCACCCCTGTACGTGGTCCATATTATTACATAGGAACATTATAGTCTATTAAATCAAGCTAAATTGCTTTTTATACAGCTGTTATTCTGAACTAACATTTTAGAAAGTGCTTTCATGCTTGATAATGTAGAAAATGGAGTTTTGGTGAAATAAAATATTCCCCTAAAATCACATAATTTAAGTGGGGAAGCCATAATTTATCTAGATTTCCTGGTTTCAATTTATACAAATCAGCCACTAAAGAAATATCTGTTTCTCTTTCATTATGTTAAGGATTTGTTTTTTACCCACTTTGTGCAGTTTTTATATAGCGAAAACGCAACCTGAATATACTGAAGTTGCTTACATGCATGCCAGTCACATTAAACATGGTCACATACATTTTCTTTTAGGCACAGGAGAGATTAACTGATTTGCTTAGAAACTGAGGGGCAGATTTACAACTTCTGGCGCATCTCTGCAAATCAGCAGGGATGCGCCAGAACAGATGCGTCACGTAATGCCCCATTGCACTACCACGGATGCGTCGCATTTACAATGCGGTGCACCATGGTGCAAGGAGGGGAAGATGCGTGACGCATCTTGGGGCGTACGGGTGGCGCATTGCTGGAGTCGCGTCGCAAGCGCAACGCAACTCCTGCAGTGCACGGGGGCCGCCCATACTTAACGTGGTGCGTCACTCCTTACGCCTGCTTCAAGCAGGCCTAAGGATTTGACGCAGCAGCGTCGTAAAACTGACTCAGTGAAATCTTGTAGATTTCACTGCGTCAGTTTTACTGGACTTTCCTGCGAGGGAACGCCCACCCTGCGACAGAAAGCCCACATGAAACCTGACGCAGGTTTCATGTGGCATAGGGCTTTACAACATGACGCATCTGCCTAGATGCGTCACGTTGTAAATAAGTCGCAACGTGAAGCATGGTTTACGCCGCAGCTGCGTCACAAAAGTGATGCAACGGCGGCGTAAAAGTGTCGCAAGGGGCTTGTAAATCTGCCCCAAAGGATGTTGAGCCAATGCCTAAAGTTGAACCTAGTTCCTCAGTTCCAGAGTTGGCAGCTCTGGCTGTATCCACATCCTTTACAGAGGGGTGGTGGCCGGCTGAATCCAGTATAAGAACCGTATTGTTGGTCCATTTATCACAGAAGTAGTGCAGAAAACTGTAGCAAAAGACACCGCTCACAAACCCTCCTCACAAACATCAGGATCGATCCATTCGCTCGTTCACGCTATAATTCATACATTGCTCTTATGCCACACCGCTTTCAAATTCCACCAGCCACCTCTGTCTCCCTGGATAAGCTTCAGCAGTTTTCAAGGAGGCAAGGAGTAGCGTTCTCAGTCAGCTACTCTTCAATGACTGGCTCGAGGAGAAGTGAGACAGAGAAGGTACTAACGCCTTTGATTACTTAAGTTTGCAAATGATTGATTGCTAAACAAGATATGTCCATTGACAATGAGGAACAAGTAAAACACAAAGGAGTGGTTACTCTCACTTATAACAAGATATCAGTGGGTTCCGAAATCTTCATAAATGTTGCTCCGCCTGTGCCTGGTCATGCGTGTACATGGTGGTTGGAAGAATTGCACAATAACAAAAACTGTTTCGAGCTATAAACCATGAGAAACAACACAATAGTACTTTTATGACTTAAGTTTCCCTCCCAAATAAATTGAAAAGTCTTCCATACCAGTTAAAGCTTGCCTGACCTGCACAACGAATGAGACAGAGGAGGAGTTTGGCATCCCATGATCCTCACTATTTAGAGTGTATACATGGATCTTACGTAAACATGGCTACTCATCAAATAGAATGGAAGGTATGGCCACCTATGCTTGCCAAATGTCATGAATCCATCAAACTCCAAATAAAAGCCACACTTCTGTCTTGTGCTTGGCGTCTGCAAGGCAGAATACTTGGAAAAGGTTTTCCAGGAGCTATGGAATGAAATGTACAGGTAAGCTGAATAATTATCTGGTCGAAGGAGTCTCACACTATTACTATTGTTGCAAAGCTGTAACTAATTTTCCAGAGCCTGCATGCAATTGATGGTGCATGGACTAGGGGTGGGCGGAATTTGCGAAATTAACTTTCGCAAATTATCGCGAAAATGTTTAAAATTATCGCAAACAAGCAGAAATATCGCGAAGATGCAGAAGTTTTTTTCCGGCATGTTCGTGAGATTTTCTGCATGGTTGCGGGGCGCCAACTTACCCATGTGGTTGCTTGCGGGCGCGGCCATCTTGTTTTGAGTTGTCTCGCGGTGCATGATCGCGAGAAGAAAGACGTGATCGCGCGACGCATGATGTCACTGCGGGCGCGAAATGTCACGAGACAGCGCATATGGCTAAAAACAATACAACATCTCATGGAGAACGCGCTATTTTTGCATCTACAAGGCCATGAAAACCCAAGCAGGGTGCCTTTACGTGCCGTTGTAGATGTGGCCCTGCAGTGTGCATTGCCGGACCGTCACTAAAAGTGATGTCCCGGCTGTGCACAGGGGCTCTTAAATTAGGCCCTCAGTCTGCACTGATGTGGGAATCTTCACTGTCTGTGCAGACCTGCCACACATTAGAGTTTCCTAAATGACCATGTGTACACATTCAGCTGCAATATGCAGTAGACAGGCAGATAGGTTTCATTCCACAAATTCCATGTCAACATTGAGTTTAATCATAATGTCCTTTGTACCATCATGCCATGTTGCCTATCTCTCCTCTGTCACACCATCTCACATGTCACAGATATGCAGTACTCTGAGGAATGTGCTTGTACCCATGATGCACGGTGACAGCTATAGCATATCATGATCAATGTTGTCTAAGGGGTGAGCACAGGTAACTCAATGACATGGGCAATGGACTTATGGACTCACTAAAACAAATGGAGATATGTGACTAGACCACTGCTCATGTCATTTGAAATGATACATGTTAACTATGCCACCTCACTTATACATCTGCTGCATCTATACTAGGAAGGGATCTTGTATTGTTACGGGGAACCTTCACACATGCTCACCCAAGTCCATTGAAGTCCAGACTTTGGATAGAAGGTGTACTACAGGTACATCTATGGAAGGCCAAATAATATGCTGTTTGTGTGGCATGAATGTCTGACATGCTTTCCATCATTTAGCCTGTAACCAATGTTGGTAGGGTAGAGGTAAGTAATTGGCAGCCATGTGCTTGGTATGATGTGAATACACAATATTTGAGCACATATATTGGTCACATAATCATTGTGCACATGTCAACATCCAATGTGCTGTTGAGTATTTGAGGGGTTGTGTGGGATATGTGTTACACTTCAACCTCTGTGTCCTGGCTAAGATATGACATGGGCACACATACTGTGTCAGGGAGTTCATAGCCTAGACCATGCAACATGTGTGTCACCTACTTGGGCTTGATGGAGGGAATCTGCTCCTACACATTGATATTACTTTAATTATACACGGGTGAAAAACAACTTAAAGAACTAAGAACGATCAAATAAAACAAAAAAGGCAACTTACTTAGTTTGGCCAACTAGAGGAAGGCTTAGTCACATTTCGTGATGTTGGAAGGGAATAAGATGAAGCCCTCTTTATACTTCAGAATTTTGCCCTGAAGAAGTCCTCTGGGACGAAACGCGTCGGCTACGCTGTATGTGTCTTTTATACTTGTAAAGAGAAGAAGAACCCAATAAAGAAATAATTTTGAAACAACACCTGCTGAATGGACTGATATATTATATGATCATAAAACAATTTTGTGGAGTGCTGGATCGCAGTGATTTGTTGACATATTGTAGGATCTCTGATCCTAAGGGGGTTTAGGGGTATTTAACCTCATGATCCTTGGCACCCGAAGAATATTAATAACTTTGACCTGACTAAATGATTTGGTGCACTTAAGCTTCTGCCTTATACCCCGTCTCTTTTGTGTGTTGCTACTTGGGGTAACATGTTGGCAATTGTGGACCATAGTATGGCTGACGGTTATTATAATCAATTTCCATCTTTAGGGTTTGGGGCAAATGATGGTACATGTGCCATCAGTCTTCTCACCATAGCTGACACAATGCTAGCACAGCATAATAAGAGGCATCCAGTATGTGGGCCTGCATACATTACTAATAATTCCAGATGGCAAATTGGACCTTGGAAGTTTATCTTCCTCCTATTGTAAATCACCATGTAAGTTGCAGCTCATGTCCGCAGACCGGTTATGCCCCTTGCATATTTCACTGCAAACCATGCCAGCAAACACATTCGCTACAGACCACACTGATAATGAGGTGACACTCACAGGTAGCATTGGTATCTCTGAATGCCGCAATCTCTGCAGAGGTGTATGGGGTTGGGCCGCCCACAGGACAAAATCATGGTACATTGCTCTGTGAATGCTGAACATTTACACTGTGTACATATGAAGCACACTACATTGGGCCTTATTTACAATTTTGTGACACATACAGTGCAGCAAGCCTTCCTGCTGCGCTGCTCTGCATCCAAAGCAAAAGACAGGAATGCACCATATCAACAAGATACAGAACATTTCTATGCTTTTTCCCTGTGCTGGCATCCAGTAGGTTTCCATGCGCCAATGCAGACACCGTTGAGCCATGGTGAAAGTGTGTCTGCATTGTAGGGGCGATTGTTTTTGTGCACAAAAATAATTACAAGAGATATTTTCCTCTTTCTATATGTGCTACAGAATGCAGCACACATGGAAAAAAGAAAAACAAGGAAAAATAAAGTTAATTCTCCTCGTTGCACCTCCCTTACACCTAGGGAGCAAGACCACTGACTCATTGTCAGTGAAATTGCTCCCCCTCCCTCGCAGCTCCACCATTAAGTGAAGCCTGCCCCTGCACTTGCACTCTTGTGTGTTGGTGTTTGAGGCCCTCCTCCACCCGCAGGTTTACCTGCGCCTCATCCCTGGTGGTCCAGTGGAACTATGTCTCCTTTCTATCGCTCGGCTTTTCTCTCCATTTCGCTCGTTTTTACCGTCTTTTCAAACCCCCCTTTTCACTCTCCTACTGTGTCTTTCCTCTACTTCTGTGCCTTTCCTCCACTTTTTCTTGCAATCTTTCTGCCTCGTTTTCGCTCTGCATTGTAGGGGCGATTGTTTTTGTGCAGGAAGGAACATCGTCCTGCACAAAAATAATTACAAGAGATATTTTCCTCTTTCTATATGTGCTGCAGAATGCAGCACACATGGAAAAAGGAAAAACAAGGAAAAATAAAGTTAATTCTCCTCATTGCACCTCCCTTACACCTAGGGAGCAAGACCACTGACTCATTGTCAGTGAAATTGCTCCCCCTCCCTCGCAGCTCCACCATTAGGTGAGGCTTGCCCCTGCACTTGCACTCTCGCGTGTTGGTGTTTGAGGCCCTCCTCCATCCGCCAGGAACACCCCTCCAGCACCGCCAAGATCACAGACCCAGCGCAACTCGCCCGCAAGAACGCAACCGAACTGAAGACCCTGCAATGCATCCTCCTCAACGTCCGATCCCTCCAAAAACACGCCACCAAAATCTGGGACCTCCTTGACAGCACGACCCCGGACTTAGCATTCTTCGCCGAAACCTGGACCAACCACACCTCGGGACCGGACATCGCAATCACCATTCCCCGGGGCTACAAGATCTCCAGGAAGGTCCGCCCCACCCGCCCGGGAGGAGGAATCGCCATCATCCACAACTCCACCCTCCACCTGAGCACACTCCCCGAAGAGCCCACAGACCTGATGGAACACCTTCACTTCAAGATACTGGCCAGCCCTATGACCACCCTCCAAGGAACCCTCATTTACCGACCCCCTGGACCCCGCGGACTTTTTACCAACTCCATTACCAACATCATCTACCCAAAGGCCATCACATCCACCAACTACACCCTACTGGGAGACCTCAACTTCCACCTCGACAACCAACTGGACCCCAACACCACATCCCTCCTGGACAACCTCCACAACATCAGACTTCACCAGATCGTAACCGAACCCATGCACTCAGCAGGACACACCCTCGACCCCCTCTTCACAACAGGAAACTCCATCACCTTCAGCCATACCACCGAACTCCCATGGACTGACCATCGATGCATCCACTTCACCTTCAGAACACCCACCATCCACAGACACCAACACCAGCTCCCACGAAGAAACTGGACCAGAATCAGCAACGGCCAACTCACCTCCTCACTCAGCAACTCCTCCCCAACCATCGCCGAAAACGGCGACCCTAACGCTGCAGCCCGAACTCTGCACGGATGGATCTCCGACAGCACCAACACCATAGCCCCCTCAAGAAAAACAACAACACCCATGCCAAGAAAGCCAGATGGTTTACCATCAAACTTCAACAGTCCAGACGCACCGAAAAGGCCTGGAGGAACTCCAAATCCACAGAAGCCCACAATAACTTCGGAGCCGCCACCAACGCCCACCACCAACTCATCAGAAAAACAAGGAAAAAAGCGATTGAAGAACAGAATCTCCACTCACGCGCACAACAGCAAAGAACTCTTCAACATCATCAAGGAATTCGCCCAACCCAGCAGCGAATCCACCAACATCCCTCCCTCACAAGCCCTCTGCGACAAACTCAGCACCTTTTTCCACCACAAAATTAAGAGCATCTACGACAACTTCGACGAAGACAACCAACACACTGAACCCTCACCAACCACCCCCGACACCCTGAAGCTAGCGATTGACAACTGGACAGCCCTCACCACCGAAGAAACACTGAAGACGATGAAGTCAATCCACTCCGGGGCCCCCACGGACCCCTGTCCCCACCACATCTTTAACAGAGCAGCCAATACCATCGCATCCCTGCTCCGCCACACCATCAACTGCTCTCTGGCAACCGCCTCGCTCCCTGATGACTGGAAACACACCAAGGTCAACCCCCTCCTGAAGAAACCCTCGGCGGACCCCACCGACCTAAAAAATTACAGACCCATCTCCCTGCTCCCGTTCCCAGCGAAAGTCATCGAGAAAGCCATCAACAGCCAACTCGCCACAACATCCTTGACCCCTCCCAATCTGGCTTCAAAAAGAACCACAGTACGGAAACTGCCCTCCTCACCGCAACCGACGACATCCGCATCCTACTGGACAAAGGAGAAACAGTAGCTCTCATCCTCCTTGACCTTTCAGCGGCGTTCGACACAGTCTCCCACCACACCCTAATACACAGACTCCACGATGCAGGAATCCAAGACAAGGCCCTTGACTTGATCCTCTCCTTCCTCTCCGGCAGAACACAAAGGGTCAGACTCCCCCCTTTCATCTCGTACCCTACACCAACCACCTGCGGATGCCCAAGGATCCTCCCTCAGCCCTACGCTCTTCAACGTTTACATGGCTCCACTCGCCCCCATCATCAGAACTTACGGACTTAACATTGTGTCATACGCAGACGACACCCAACTCATCCTCTCCCTATCCAACGAACCCAACACCGTCAGATACAACTTCCGAGAAGGCATGGAAGCCGTCGCCAAATGGATAAAAAACAGCTGCCTACAACTAAACACCAACAAAACAGAAGTACTCATCTGGGCCCAAACCCCGACGCCTGGAATGACAACTGGTGGTCCCCCTCCCTTGGAAGCTACAGTCACCTTCAAGATGCTCACCCATGCACACAAGGCCCTCCATGACACCAGACCAACATACCTGAACAGCAGACTCAAATTCCACACACCCCAAAGGAACCTATGATCAGCCCAGCTCTCCTACGCAGTGGTCCCCCACACCAGAAAGACTAGATCGGGTGGCAGTTCCTTCTCCTTCCTCGCAGCCAGAGCCTGGAACGCCCTTCCGCTCCACCTAAGACAGACAACATCGCTCCCCATCTTCGCAAGAAACCTCAAAACCTGACTCTTCGACAGACCCCCTCCTTGATGGACTGGAACCTGCACCTCCCCCCCCCAGCACCTTGAGGTCCTTACGGGTGAGTAGTCGCACTCCACAAACACCTGATTGATTGATTGATAGGGAGGAGTAGGAATTTGACATATTCCCAGGTTTACAAAAACTTCTAAATCTGAGATTACGTCAGGGTCCAAGGATGTTGCGCAGGAACAACCACAGCAACACCCATAGAACACCCATTTCAAACAGGGTAATGCATGACAGGGGGCCATATTTACAAGAGCATGAAAAGCCACACAGGGTAGCTTTATTTAACATTGTAAATATGGCCACGCATACTGAGTCGCCAATGCATACCACAAAATGACACACTGGCGGTGAAATGGCATGTTAATAAGCCCCATTGTCATAACAAATGCCTGATATTGTCTGTACATTAGACTTGTAGCACAGGGCACAGTTGGAATGCCCTCATGATGAGCATATGTATGCCCTGTTATAGTGTATTCAGATGATAGCAGGTTCATCACATATGAGGTGCACTGAGTGCAGACCAGGTACAAGATCAGCCTAGATTGAAACATGGTCAAAATTAATTGACCACATTCTGCATAGTATGACAGAGCTGGAGCCTTCTCAAGGTCATACGTAAACTTTACAAGGCTACACACATCTGACTATAGCCATGCTTGTTTGTCTCCTCACTTAGCTCCTTATATGTTATCAGGGCACTGTAAATGAACAATGTTCAATCACGACCCATACAGGCTCATAAAGGTATGAGGATGTAGTTATATAACAGAGATATATGTATGACTTTTTGGGGGGACACAGACACCTGATGACATCTGAGTGTGATCCCCTGCAACAAATATGGGAGGTGGGCCACACAGTTCAGAGTCAGTATTGATCTAGCATGCTGGGTGACACTACTGTCTGAACAATGCAGGATAGGTCCTAACACATGGGCCTTCCCTGCACTGCATTGCATGCTTTGGCCACTATGATGCCCTTGTGAACAGGCCCCTGTGTCATGTTCAGTGTCTGTAATTTAGTTAGCACGTATCATGTCCTAGTCACCTAGATAGATATATGGCCCTTTCAATTACAAAAGCATAAAAAATATTCTGCTACAGCCAAACAGCTACAAGCTCATGGTATATGGGAAGTTACCGACATTTCCTCCAACTTCTAGGCCTAGGTGATCAAGAAGATCCGGCTCCTGATTGACAATGTCAGACCACTGGTGCTTGTATTGTCTGAGTTTCTGGTCCACACCGAACATTTGTTCCATTTGGAAGCACACCTTCTCCCACTAGTGCCGCCTCTCCTGGGTTAGGTAACCCTGTAGCACCCTGCCTTCACTCCCAATCATGTTAGGCAGGTATCTCACAATCAGCCACAGCAGGCCCCTATACTGCTCCTCGGGCAGGTTCCTGGACCTGCCCCTGTCCCTACCCAACACCCTAACCCCAACTACAAAAAAACTACCCCTTGCCCGTACATCTATCACTAATAACCCTTATTTAGACAAATACCCTGCAATACACGACACAAAACAACACAAAATACAATACAAATACAAGACAAAAATAACAATTTGGGGACACTTCTCATAAAGCACAGGCACCTAAACAACCAGGAAACACCACCAAACACCCCAGCAAACTTCAAACACCTCCACCACCCAACACGGACAAAAATACAGTAAGTGAAAGAAACTTCAAACTTCCTGGTCTGCAGCATGGCTGTGCCATTACATAACTTCCTGTGTGGATAAAGCACGTTTTTGGTTGTATGTATCTTTTTTCTGAGTAAAGCATGTTTTTTTTCTGATGCATCGCTAGGCAAATGTCCAAGTCACTAGTTAGACTATGGACAAAGCATTGTTTTTTATGCAGTGCCCTTGACGCGTGGCTTCCAGGGGATGCTCATTCGATTTATGAATCATGTTTAGTAGTAAAGCATCTGTTTACCTATTAAAGTGGCACATTCAACACATGAAAATCACTTTGCATGCCATTGAGTCATTTTTCCTAGTCAAATGTCACTTTTAATGGTAATGAGTGATTTTCCATGCCAAAAAGGAATGTTTCATACAGAAAAGCCACCCTTCACATTATTGAGTCACTTTTCCTAATTCAATGTCACTTTAAGTGGTCATGCATGACAAAGAGTCACATTGAGTAGAATCGCCTTTCATTCCTTTGAGTCATTTTTCCTAATTCTATGTCACTTTTAATGGTAATGCATGCCTTTCCTTGCCACAAAATCACATTTCCTACATAAAACTCACCTGTCATGCCATTGAGTCCCTTTTCCTAGTCCAATGTCAATTTTAGTGGTCATGCATGACTTTGCATAACAAACAGTCACATTGAGTCACTTTTCCTTGGTCAATGTCACTTTTATGGTTAATGTGTGACTTTCCATGGCAAAAAGTCACAGTTCCTTCAGAAAAGTCGCATTTCTTTCCATTGAGTCACTTTTCTTAGTCCTATGTATCTTTCAGTGTGCATGTGTCACTCTCCATGCCAAAGATTCACATTCACTACAGAAAATACACCTTTCATAGCATAGTGTAACCATGTGTACTGGAGTGTCACCTTCCCTACTGAAATCTAGTTGTTTACTGACACACTGCTATGGAATTGGTCAAGGTACAAGTGACACACAACATTTGACAATGCACGGTGGATTGTTTTAGGGAGTTTGACATTAATGCCTGGCTTCCAACCTGAATGGACACTTCTGAGGGCTACTTCTAGTTGACAAAATGTGTGGACGCAGATGTTTCCTGGAAATGTGACATAAACAAACACAAAGACAAGCAATAGTTTCAAACATTTATTATCATGTTGAAACATTCATTCAGGTTGTTTCATGGTCCATTCACAAACGTGTTTCATGTAAGAAAAAAATTGCGTAATGTGTGCACTTCTGTGATTGCCTGCAGCTGTATTTTAGATGTCTCAATCCTCGGCATCCTCCTCTTCATAATCATCCTCCATGGGGTCCTGAAGTTGTAAGTCACCGTACCAGGGCACATTAGTCCGCTCACAAATGTTGTGCGGTATTGCACAGACCTAGATGATCTTGCAGACCATTGGGGGAAGTAGAGCAATTTATCCCCCAAAATGTCAAAGCAGCGGAACATGGCCTTCAGCGGTCCAAAGGTTCTTTTGACGATGTTCAGGGTCCTGCTGAGAGCCTGACTATAGGCCTTCTCCGGCTCAGTCTGGGGATGTGCATGGGGTATCATGACACATGGCTGGATTCCATAACCCTGGACTGCTGAAAGTGAAGCAAAAGGACAACTGTCAACACTTTAGAAAGCTGTTACTGATACATGTCAGGCCATGTGCGTTATATTTACACCGTCATACATATTTCTTACATTGGTTTCACAATATGTGTTAGTCATACAGTTGATGATAGGTTGACACTTTTTTTGCTAAGCATGGGCTAATACATCGTACACTTCTACATCATGACTGTGATGCACATCCCGTTATTTTCTGTGATGTCTATTTGGAGTAGCTCATGACCACTCAATGGTATGTGCTCACACAACATATGTGAACTTGCGATAGGGGTACATATTTGGGTACTTGGTCCTCCGCAGGTAGATGTTGACATAGGAGACATGCCTTACACTGACACATGCATTTGTCCATGGTTAACCACAGATGTGGTTGTTGAGTTACATGACATGATTGATGAACCATGGAAGGGGCATGTAGACACCCCCACAACTCCCATGGAAAACCTCCCTTACACACATTGATGCTTCACTGCATTGGGGCCAGCAATGCATTGCTGTACCCTTCCAACATTAAATGGACACCATAGTGGCTTTGTGTGTCTTGATATTTGGTCCTTGTGGGTTTGCCTGACATGCACCATGATACATGGTGCATGTATGTGCTCCACCCTCTTACTTCTGCTCCTAACAACGTCAACAGACACAGTAAGGGGTCTTATGTCATCCATTTCTAACTGTTAGTGGGTGTGTTAGGTATTAGAGTTTAGCTTACCTACAAGTAAGCTATTCCCATATTGTCCATTCTGGAATCGGTCATTAATGATGCAGTGCCTGACTATGTATGCATCATGCACACTGCCAGGGTATTTGGCCAGCACATTGGTGAAGAGGCCCCTGTGATCCACAATGGCCTAGACATTTATAGAGTGTGTGTGTGCTTCTGGTTTCTGTAGAGATGGGATGGGGCTGCAGAGGGTACCAGTTGCACATGTGTGAAGTCCATGGTGCACAGCATGTGTGTGAACCCAACAATGGCATAAAATCTTTGGTTGCTCTCTAGATGCAGTTCTTGGGTGTTGGAGAAGAGGAAGTAGAAGGATGATGGCATCCTGGATGGATGGAAGGAATGATGAGAAAGAGGGCTGGGGGATTCTGGCCAATAGGGCAGCTGTGATCTGAAAGGACCCCGAGGCCAGCATATGTAGTACAGCCATGAGCTTCTCCTGTGGAAGGATCTTGGTAGCCCGGTCAGTTGTTGGCTGAAGGATTGGGTCAATCAGGTGTAGCAGGTCTACAATGGACGGCCTCATCAGCTGGTAATAGGTGATTACCTCATCCTCCCTGAGTCCTATTAGGGTGGTCCTCTGTCAATATATGCGCTCCCGCCTCCTGCTTTGCCTTTGTGGTGGTGGCGGACTAGGTAGGGGTGGATGATGGTGGTCATCTCCGTGCAACTCCCAGCTGCAAAATAACTACCTCCATGGCGTAGTTCTAGTTGCTAAACTGTCCTGCCTAGCTTTTCTTTACATAGCAAAATGAATGTGTCATTTTCTTTGCGTGGGTTTCACAGGCACAGGAATTTACCGCACCGCTGTGTCACTTCTGCAGCCACTGCATCAATAATGTCATAAATATCCATGTGTCTCTTTTATGCTGGGAATTACAACAGAACAGCTACTTTGCATATATTAATACTTATGTAATACAAGAAATTCTGATGCAGGCTTCATTTGTCGCACAAGTCTAAAAAGTGATGCATGCTCAAAAATACTTCACCGTGTAAATATGGAGCAGTGATTGCACCGCCAATGCATCAAATATTTTGACGTACTGATGGAGCAAGCTCCTTGTAAATAAGCCCCTTGGAGTATTCTATTTCAGTGCAATTAATGAAGGGTCTACAGGATACAGCAGACCAACACTCTAACTCTCACATAAACACTGCCACTCAAGCCATGGGAGTCAGTGAGAATCCGCTGGGAAAAAACACTTATGGTCTCCAACTGTCCCAGAAGCCATAGTGTGTGAGGAACTGTTTGTCTCGCAGCACTGCATGTCCTATATGTCCTTCACCTTTTGTAAAGCTCACTGCTCACCCGTGAGAGTCTCAAGGCGATGGGTGTGGGTGTGAGCAGCTCCGTTGAGGTCATTCGAAGAGCCAGGTCTTGTGGTCCTTCCTGAATTGGTGCAGTGTCGGGGTCCATCGGAAGTGAAGGGGGGAGTTTGTTCCAGGTCTTGGCTGTGAGGTAGGAGAAGGATCTTCCACCTTCTCTGGTCCTGTAGAAGCATGGGACGGTGGCTAGGGAGAGGTCGGTTGAGCGGTGGCTTCTTTTGGGGGAGTGGAAGTTGATTTGGTCTTTGGGGTAATGAGGCCCAGTGTTGTAGAGGGCCTTGTAGGCATGTGTGAGTAGCTAGACAGTTATTCTTCTTTCTACGGGGAGCCAGTGGAGGTTTTCAGAGGTGTTGGGTGATGTGGTGGTGCCTTCACTGCTTCAGCCCTGTCAACACTTCTGTCTGAGCAGCAGAGGCCAACAATTACACGAGCATCTACTCGACTGTAGCTTTGGTGTTTGCAGCACTTCTCCACTCCAGAAGCGCACTTGCCAGGGATACCCATATCCCTCCTAGATGGATGTCAGCATCAAGTGCTAGATGACAAGAACATAAAGCTGCCCTTCTCACTATTTAGGAAGAATCCACTTGACATAATTGCATTTTATTTATAGATTTGTTCATTTGGAGAACCGTCATGAAAAAATGGCATATGATTTAAACTCTTATTAGGAAGAAACAGCATTTGCTACTGCCTGTCATACGTTTCCCCTTACTGCAGGTGCTCTTGATAGGCCCTATGGACATTTTTTAGGTTGAAAATATTGCTGATAATGTGTTGTAGGAGTTCTATAAAATAAAAGTGCACTACTCATCTCTTATGTACTGGTCCCAGAACACAAGGACCTCCATAGTACTCAGGGCCTCTTCTGACTTTCAGCACACATTATCTACTTGATTTGTTTGAAATCATTTTCAGGTTTAGTATGATCTTTCCTTCATTGATAGGACATGTCTAAGGCTGTTATTACTGCTGTTCTGGTTTAATTGTTTTTATCTTAGCGGGTCTGAGCCACTGTTGCAGCAGTTTGCTCCCAAGAGTAAAGAGTTAACAGAAAAAAGCATGGTTTAGGGAGGGCTACAATTTTCAAACCACAGTAAGCAGGTTAGTAACTCAAATGCTGGTGTGTCGGGTCACTGAGGATCTAGTGGCCTTTGAAGAAGAACAACTGAAGGCCATTGAGGGGACAAACAAAGTTAAAACTGCTCAGAGGTCAGTGCTCAAGGGAGGTACTAGTGCTTGAAAATTAATTAGCACCAATAGGGAGTGGGGACATGCAGGGGCGTCATGAACCCCAGCTTTGGCAGCTACAGTGGGGGCGGGGCACTTTATGGTCCTCTTTTGTATGGAACTAGGCAGACAAAATCTAATAATTAACATGATGGAGGAATTTAGCATCAATAGAAGAGCATGCGGGAGCAAGGCAAACAAAAGATGGTAAATAGAAAAGGGAAAGGAGGATGGAATATTGAATAGAAGGAAGGGTGAAGGGAAGAATGGAGGGATGTGTATACAGATGAATGTGTAGGTAGATGAACGAATGGGTGAAATGGATAGGTGGATAGATGGGTGTCAAGATGGCCCAGTAGATGGATGGATGGATGAGTGAATCAATGGATCGATGGAAGAACAGGTGAATTGATGGTATAATAAAGGGATGCATGAGTGGGTCAAAGGATGAGCAAATGGATGGCAGAGTGGACGAATGAGTGGAAGGATGATGATGGATGGCAGGGTGAATGGATAGATGGATGAATAGCAGAGTGGATGGATGGCAAGATGGATGGATGGCAGCTTGAATGGATGGCAGAGTGGATGGATTGATGGAATGGGGAAAGATTAACTCATGCCTAAAAAAATGAATGTATGTAAGAATGTAAAGGTGAAATTGTGGGTATCAGTGGGTGCATGGAAGTGTGAACGGATGAATGGTTATATGTCTGTATGGAAGAGACAGGGAAGCTCTTCTAGGGAGGGGCCGGCTCACTTGCTTTATTTACTTTTGTCACCAGAGCTTTCATTTCAAAGTGGGGGGGGGGGTACTTAAATTCTCTGGCTACTCCCCTGTGGACATGTAAATGTCAAACTAGCTGTACAGTCAGAAAAGGTGAACTGCAAAAACAGATAGAGTTGCACCTAGGCATAGTAGTAAATATATAAGTGAGTAAATGTACATGTAAATATGTACCTTTGCAAATAGGCTCTAGAGACTGTACAAGACAATTATGGGTAATTTTTACTTTCTCAGCCTCATATTCCCTTTCTTTAGGAAGTCTATAGAGTGAGCATGCGAGAGAGGGTTAAGGCAGCTGGTGCATTTTTATAAATCATGATCTTCCTAAACGAATTCACTAATCCAGAAATCCTTCATCCTTCAAATTTAACTGTGTTGTCAAGTGTAAAGAAAACAAAGATATGCAGAAGTAATGAACAAGTCCACCATGCACAGAGATAATCGAAAAATGCTCCTCTCCAATCCATCACCGTGGCGTATCTGTACATCAAAGGTTACTTAAAGGTATGAAAATATAAGATTGTGCAGTTCCGGAATCTCATTTGCATAAACCTATTTCGTTTCGATTATTGCAAAAGTGTATCACATGTTACTCATAAGAAAAATAGACGTTTGGTAATGTAAACAACTACACAGTTTCGTTATTCTAGTACATTTGCTTTTGCGAGGTGAGAAACATATCTCCATTGAATTATCTTTAGGAAATTCCACCTTGGAAATTGAAACTTCGACGTGTTCTTTTTAGAAGTCTGTGATGTAGTGAATTATAAACTATTTTCTCTCCAGAATTCTATTTAGATATAAAAGCCCGGATTCATGAAAGTAAATGGAAATGTACGGGTGGAGATTTATGCCTTCGCCGGAGGACTTTTCGGTTTATTTCCTAGCCAATAACATCCCCGGAACAAACCCTGAAAGCTGCTTCACGTTTACGTTTCCTGGCATACTGCAGGAAATGTCAAAATCTATTTTAAAGAAATGTCACCCATACCGTTTATGGCATAGTAGTCCTCACACGGCCGGCTTTAGAGCTATTGATGCTCGGTGCGACAATCATTTTTTGGCGCCCCCTCCCCCATGACGACCTCCTCCTCCTCGGATTCCATCACGACCACCGGACAAAAGTGCTCCCCATCTCTCCACAGCCCCTCTCGCACATATATTTCATTTGTTTTAAAGCACCGGTAAAATCCTACTTTACTAATAAGAATGCTATCAACCCAAACAAACACCTTTCAGCAACGTTAGGACAAGATAATGAAAGACTGAGGGGAAAAAACAGAACGTCCTAACCTATTTAATGCAGTTTGCATGCAGGTCTTTAATGACAGTAGGTACCGGTCACTGTTTTTAGGGTTGTATCTTATGAATTTTGGTAGCAAAAGGATCCCTGTGACAAAAGCAGTAATCCACTCAAATATCCACATTAAATGCAGATCTGTGATCTGCACAGTACACGTTATTTGCAGCTGGCATCTTAAACCTCCGCAGTACTTTATGGTGATTCAATACTGGCACTAGCTGACACTCTGATCTCTCTCTAGCACGAAGCCAAGAGTTATCTTTACATTTGTGATGCTGCCTGAAAATGGACACAGGTGTTGTAAAATGGTAAGTTATTGCTAAACAGCACCACCCCCTGAGGTCAGCGCCCCCTGCCCAGGTCAGCGCCCTGTGCGGCTGGACCAGTTGTTCCGCCCTAAAGCCTGCCCTTAGTCCGCACATGCTTAATGGATCCCTCTCTGAAAGCATACTTTTCTCTGTGCACGGAAAACATTTTTCCGATGGCAAAGCCAAATCTGGTGGTGATTCTTTCTCATTCACCATTTTAGGAAGGGGAGTTACATTGCATAAATATTGGCACACTGAAGCAAGCAGCAGGTTTTATTTTATTTTATTT
Organism: Triturus cristatus; assembly: GCF_964204655.1. Lineage (NCBI taxonomy): Eukaryota > Metazoa > Chordata > Amphibia > Caudata > Salamandridae > Triturus > Triturus cristatus. The sequence continues at coordinate 245,113,270 of NC_140582.1, forward strand.
TATTTTTTTGTGGTCTATGCGTGCAATAAAAAAAAAATACCTTCTACACTGCTTGGCAAGGCCAGACCTGTTGGCTTTGACAAGTTTATGGAATTAAAGAGGCAGCGAAGATAAAAGCTAAATACTTGGAAATCCAGCAGTCTGAATGCTACAAATTAGAGCCTTACAGTATAAGATGTTTGTTGAGTAAGGAATATCTCTCTATAAAGCAATATCTCACCATGTGGAATAATTAACCCTTTCTTTTCACATATTTTCATTTGTAAGGTCCTTTGTTCTTGCATCATCTTTAGAGTCACAGGGGTGTATTCACTAAAATTTCTGGCAGCTCAGCGCAGTAACCAAAGCTGTTGTGTTGGGCGTTGTGTGCGAGGGAGAGAGCATTTAAGCTCCACGGGACATATCATCAACGAGCAGCGATAAATATCGCCGAGCTAGCTTAGCGCGATTTTGATTAACGCCGGCTATCGCCGGATTTGATCGCCAAGATATCACGTTATTTACAACGCTTATCTCCACAGCGATGAAAAATCCGGCGATAGCGGCGAAATGCAGGTTTATCGCTGTGAATCCAGCGATAAACCTGCAGGGATGGGGGAATCCTTAGTATTAGGGAGATGTGGATTTTGCTCTACAATCCACCTCCCATGTAAAAGATAGTGAAGTCAGGAATTTATCAGACGTAAAATACCGGCGATAATCACGGTTAGCGTGGATTTTAACATCGCTATTGGTGTCCTGGGCGGGCTTGTAAATGCCGCGAAGGACCGATAGCGATATTTTTAATGTTGTTTTTCTTGGGAACGCCTACTTTGCATCTTATTAGAGATGCGATGCAAGGCGTAAGGAAAACCGGTGCTGTAACAAGGAAGCACACGTTAGCGTGTCCTTGCTAATAGTGCGATGCCATTATCTCCGCTTTTCGGCCGAAAACGGCCGCTAAAGCGGCGATAATGGACTTGATAATATGCCCCCACATCTCCAGAAATACAGTACTGTCCAGTTCCCTCTAAAATGCTTGCTCCCAGTCAGGCTGACAGCGCCACACACACCTATCCATCTGTGCACCACAGTGCAATGGTGTTTAAGGCATGTCTAGCATAGGTTTAGTGCTGCAATGGTACGCGTCCAGGTCAAAATACTCTGCTTAGATTAACTTTTAAACGTTTCCCACTTTTGGATGTGTACTGTACAGTTCAGCACACATGCCAAGTCAGAAAAAATTGGAGAAATAACTCCTCGATAGAGTAAATGTCAAAACAGAGGTTATTTTTTTATGGAAAACCCTTTCTACCTTTTCAAATGGAAAGGATTATGTGTCAAATACATTTCATATAAAAATTTCACGCTTATTTGCATCACTCCTGTGACACAAAGCCAGTGCAAAATGGTAATAAATATATCACACACTCATTATCTCTTCCACAAGTTCAAATGAGACATTGTAGTTTAGCTTCACCACCAGGTCTTCCTACACTGTTACTTAGAGAACTAAGTGAAGCTAACAATAGGCACTTATTGAAAATAGAATGTTTAGATTTAGTTTAACTTCCATAAACAAATTGTAGATAAACAAGGGAAAATGGTCAATGCCAGTGGATTGATATGATGCAGTGGATGTAGCATGTGAAGCGTAATTCTGAATTTAGTGTATTTACCACACAATTTTCCACCTATTATGCAGATTTCACCAACAATAATGTTCCTATCTAAAATGCATGTCAAAGCTCTGCAAAGGGGTTTGAGAGGCTGCCATTTTGATAATGAAATCCATATCTATCTATCTATCTATCTATCTATCTATCTATCTATCTATCTATCTATCTATCTATCTATCTATCTATCTATCTATCTATCTATCTATCTATCTATCTATCTATCTATCTATCTATCTATCTATCTATCTATCTATCTATCTATCTATCTATCTATCTATCTATCTATCTATCTATCTACCTACCTACCTACCTACCTACCTACCTACCTACCTACCTACCTACCTACCTACCTACCTATCTATCTATCTATCTATCTATCTATCTATCTATCTATCTATCTATCTATCTATCTATCTATCTATCTATCTATCTATCTATCTATCTATCTATCCATCCATCCATCCATCCATCCATCCATCCATCCATCCATCCATCCATCCATCCATCCATCCATCCATCCATCCATCCATCCATCCATCCATCCATCCATCTATCTATCTATCTATCTATCTATCTATCTATCTATCTATCTATCTATCCGTCAGTCTGTCCGTCCGTCCGTCTATCTGTCTGTCTGTCTGTCTACAAATGGTACCTCACTTGTGTGGGTAGGCATAGTGGCCTATGCCTACCCACACAAGTGAGGTACCATTTGCATACCTCACTAGACACCCTGGGGAGTCTAGTGAGGTATGCAAGCCATAACTCACTAGACTCCCCAGGTTCTCTAGTTTTCAGAAATGTGTGGGTTTGGTAAGTTTCCCTACACAGCGGCAAGCCCAGTGCCAAAAAAACAGGTCACCCCTCCTCCAAAACCAGGTCGTTTTATGATAGGTAATTTTGAAGTCTCCAAAGTACAATTTGGTCCATTTCCTTTTAAGGCCACTTTGCCTACCCACACAGGTGAGGTACCATTTTTATCGGGAGACATGGGGGAATGCTGGGCGGTAGGACATTTGTGTCAGCCCAGTGATCGTACAACTTTCCTAACATAATATTTTGAGAAAAATTGATTTTTTCAGCAAAATTTGACGTTTGCAGTGGATTCTGGTTAGGGAAACATTGGTGGAGCCACGCAAGCCATAACTCACTAGACTCCCCGGGGTGTCTAGTTTTCAGAAATGTGAGGGATTGGTAGGTTTCCCGAGAGGGCCGCCGAGCCCACGGCCAAAAACTCAGGTGACCCAACCTGCAAAACCAGGTTGTTTCAAAATAGGAAATAGTGATGTATCCACAATATGTTTTGAGCCCTTTCCTGCCGTGGGTACTTGGCCCATCCACACAAGTGAGGTACCATTTTTATTGGGAGACTTGGGTGGTAGGAAATTTGATGTTTCTTTCTGAAGAGTGAAAATTATGGCACAGTAATGCAAGGAAAATGTGACAGTCACATTTTGAGGTTTTCAGGACATTATGGGTAAGATAACTTGTTGGGATCCACAAGAGAGACATCACCATGTACTCCCCTGGGTGGTTAGTTTACTAGAATATCTAGAGTTGGTAGGTTTACCTTAGATGGAATGTACACCCAGGCAGAGGAAGACAGAAAACATAAATATTACTGCACAACCTTCTATTCCTCAAAGACACACACATACTGGTTGGATTTGGCACAATGGTGAGTGATGGTTCAGTGTATAAAAGTTTATTAACAATAGATTTCACAGAAATTAAATGCACTGTCAATAATTGAAAGGACAAAAAACTGAACCAGTGACTCACACTCATGAGCTGTAAAGCTACAACAAGGCACCAACCTCTTTACTGGGCATTCGTACACCTTTCATTCGTGTGACACATACAAAACCATTCATACTGCCAGCCGCGGGCCCATCATATTACAACACTCACATCAGCAGACAGTGCCATTCAAGTGCCCATTACTTTCACACACCCACATGCCTGACACAGCAAACACACCAGCTGATGGAATGCATGGACTGGGGCTTGGCTACCAGTGTGTGTGTAGTGACCAGCAGCAAGTCAATACTCACATACCGCCAGCCAAGTGCCAGTCCACACACACCGCCTGCCAAGCACCAGTTCACACACACTGCCAGCCAAACGCCAGTCTACGCACACCACCTGCCAAGCACCAGTCCATGCACACTGCCTGCCAAGTGCCAGTCCACGCACACCGCCAGCCAAGCGCCAGTCTACACACACCACCAGCCAAGCGTCAGTCCACACACACACCCAGCCAAGCGCCAGTCCATGCACACCGCCAGCCAAGCGCCAGTTTACGCACACTGCCAGCCAAGCACCAGCCTACACACACCACCATCACATTTAGGGTTTTTTATACAAAAGAGAGAGCACAAACAAATTGTAAATAGATACAAATCTACTAAAACAAAATCTGAAACAAAATACATTGCACTAATGCCAACCTTGAAACCGAACCAAAAGTTTTAAACAATACAGACCAGGCAGTTCACTTTACCACTCATGGATGCACCCAAAAATATTTTTGCGTGTGGTACATTCTAAAATAAGCAGTCACACACAGTGTAGGGTTAGAAGAACACTCGGGCAGTACATACGAGTCTCCTTCCGCATACTTCTTTGCCAACACACTCTACATATCCTACTGGGAAAGTCTTTTGAGGGCATGTGAGGAATATGATCAGGAAAGTGGCGATCTTTCAATATAGCCACATCCTCCACCACTCCAACTCTCGGAACACTTGCCTGTTCCATTACAACAAGGATGCCTATTACAGACTCCTGAAACTTAGCAATAGTCATCTTTGACTCAGGACAACAATACTTAAATACAACAAAAGCATTAAAGGTTGCCAATTGGAAGGTGGGGCGTGGCCAGCCACGAGCGATGGCGGACGCAAAGGCTGAGAGCTTCCGGGCCGGGCTGCTAAAAACCCAGACACATATAATTAATCCTTATGAATGACCACCGATACCACCGCAGCAATGTGGTTGGATGACCTAGCAACCGTGTGGACCCGAGGACGAGCGTGACTGCCCCGGCTGGCGGGTTCGGTGTCGAGGCTGTGTGCGGGCCAGCTGACGATTCACACAAGGTCTTGGCTGGCGGCCTGGTCCACCCGATGCACGTCGCTGGGCTCGCAGACACGGGGCTCGGAGTGGCTGGCGGGGTGCCGTGCTACCTGGTCCCAGAGTCTGCCTTTGGTGCGCTGGGCGGTTTTCTGGTACTGACGGCGTGAATTCCCTTTGCCAGTGGCCCTGCGAGTGATACAGAGGAGTGCAGAAGACATTGAAAAGAGTGCGATCGGTGGCGGCATGCGAAGGCGCTCCCTATGCCCTGAATTGGATCTGGAGTTGGTGGCCTTGCTCTGCTTTGCCGAGGTGGGTGCCCACTCTGCCCCCCCACATTGGAGAACCCCCACTCCGGATGGGGCATGTTTTATAAGTGGAGAGAGGGAGGACCAACTGTAATGGGGAGCACCTTGGAGAGGAGTGGGAAGGAGACGCGACCTCCGCTCTGAATTATTTCTAGTGAAGGCTGGAACAGCCACTTCCTTTGCCAGCGGTGGGTGACCCAGGATTGCCCTGAACTGGTCCTCGCTCTCTTGGGATCTCCCTACGGCACAGAGGATCCAATAAGGGAGTGGCCCCTCATGGACATAGCTTAGTTGCCTGGCTGTGAAGCAGAGAACCTGGGACGGGAGTGGCGGCGCTGCAGTACCATTTGCAGACCTGATCGGTAGCAAGGTGCTTCAATCTTGGTGTGGTGACATTTGGCGCTCACCTGTACGACTGCGTGCCGGACGGGACTATTATTCTACGGTCACTGGGGGGGCAGCCTGGAAGTGGTGTGCCGCACAGTATGGGGCGGACCAAAGGGAAAACGGTGGATCAAGGCCAACCTGTAAAAGCTGGTCCTCACTCGCAGCCCGATCCTCCACTCACGCTAGATGTGATTCCAGACTCCCTCATGCAGGACGAGCAGCCCCTGGACTAACTGGATATTATCTTGAAGGAGATCCAAGAGTCTAGGGCGGTGGTGGAGCAACAGCTGGGCAGTCTGGCGACGGATGTGAATTTGCTCTGTGCAGATCATAAAAAACTAGCAGAACGGGTGCAGACCCATGCAACTACCCTATTGGACATTATGCCCTGGGGTAAGGCGCAGTCGGAGACGGTCTCCCTGCTTCAGCGACAGGTGAAAGAGCTCCAAGAAAGAGTTGACGATGCTGAGGGGGGGTCCAGGAGAAGTAAACTTCGTATTGTTGGCATGCCGCAAAAAAGTGAAGGCCCGGACCCTACACAATTTATTGAAAATTGTCTCCGCCCTACAGTAGCGCCAGAGGGACTGACCACAATGTTTAGCGTGGAAAGAGCTTACAGGGTGCCGACAGGGCCCAGGGCCCCCAGAATGCCACCCCAGCCTATTGTGGCAAAGATCCTGAATTATAGCGACAGGGACACACTGCTCCGCAAGGCACAGGAGAAAGCCACCCTCCTGTATGAAAATTCAAGGGTCTCCTTGTTTCCGAACTATACGATCCAGGTGCAACGGCAGAGGGAGGCATTTTATGGGGTTAAACAGCACCTGCAACAGTTGAATCTACGGTATGCTTTACTTTTCCAACTAAAAGTCCTACAGCATAATTCCAGTCATTTTTATCAAGACGTCAAGACGGCCTGGTTGGGGATCGAAGTGAACTTTCCCAATCTAGCAATACTAGAGGAACATCGACAGCCATGAACACTGAGTCAATGCCGCCGGCGCATAGAGCTCCATTGTGTATTTAGGCCTAAAACAAGGGGCGAGAGGGAACCAATTCCTGAACAGCAATTGGAGAGCAAGAGAGCGGCGTTGAAGGCGGTTGCTATGTGGAGAGCACCGAGAAGGAGCGGCGGACGTGATTCGTCTTCGGAGGAAGCCCCAGCAACGTACTCAGAGGCCAGTCAACAGTTATTCCCATCTGTGACGCTGCAAACCGCCAGGGAACTGGAGGACTGACCGCGCTGCCAGAATGGAACTGGTGCTGAGTTGTAAGACACTGGAGGAGATGGTGGGGGCTCCCCAGCGCCCGAAGTCCAGAGACTCTACATGACGTAGATAGACAGCAAAGAAGTCTGCGAGCTGGCACCAGTTGGTAACTGTATCGATAAGAATGATTCTTCATATATAATGTGTGTTGATGGGGGGAGGTGTCCCAGGCCCAGGAAGCAATCTCTTTTTCTCCCCTAACTGTGACTTTTTCTTGTTTTCTTATCTTAAGTTTGTACTGTTTAATTTACCAAGCTCAATTACTGTCGTATATCAGTAGTAAAGGACACTTTTGGCACAGCGTGTTGTGCGTGCATGAGGCAAAATGGCCCACGGCTGGCGTATCATCTTCACCCCGTGCAGAAGCAATAGACGAGTTTTAGCTGTTATTGCATGTAGCAGCTGTTTGGTCGAACACAGTTTTGGGGTTGGACCTTCGAATTGGGGTATTTTGAGAATTCACTGCAGCAGTTACAAGGGGGCACAATTGATTATGCAGAAGCTGACACTGAGACAAGGCACAGGGGACAAGGGCTGGTGGAGTTCAACATACCTGCTATGGATGGAGTCCAGGGCATCGTATAACCTTATTACATGGAATGTACGAGGTATGGGCTGCATGCATAAACAATACCACATTCATGCCCAGCTTGGTAGACGGAAAGCACAAATTGTCCTCCTACAGGACATACATCTAATCACCAGTGAAGCGAATAAATTGCGTAAAAGTTGGAGAGGCCAGTTATATACTACAACTTAATCAGCCTTCGTGAGAGGAGTGGCTGTATGGATACGGGTGGGGGTCCCTTACAGAGTGATGGAGCAAATGGTGTATGTTGAGGGCAGGTATGTACTACTGAGGGGTGAGCTGGATGGACAGATGCTGGTGTTTGGGAGCATTTATGCACCAAACTCAGAACAGGAAGGGTTCCTCCAACGATTGAGCACAGCATTGGCAGACTGGGTACCGTACCCTTGGATTCGTGGGGGGGACTATAATTCGGTGCTGAACGTGCACGTGGATAGATCACTCCCACCACTCCGAGACGCATTGGCAACATGACAAACCAGGGCATTAGGGGTCTGGGCAGACGGGTGGGACCTCAAAGAAGCTTGGCGCGTTAAATATGCAGCGACACAGGAATACTCCTTCTACTCCCATGTACATGCAGTACACACTAGAATAGATCATATCTTCTGTCCCCCCCATTCTTCCGAGAATGTTGCGCATAGCACATTTAGGTAAGACGCTCTCTGACCACTGTCCGCTAGAGATGACAATAGAGTGGGGATACAGTCCGACACCGGTGCCGACATGGAGGTTTAACCCCACCGTGCTTGAGGACGGGGCTTTTCGGGCACAAATGACTGCCACTGTTACAGACTATTTCGCCAGGAATGCGGTCTCCGCCTCCTCCCCACTCACAGAATGGGAAGCGTTCAATGTGGTAGTAAGGGCGGCCTCTATAGGAGCAGTGGAGGGAGCAAGGCAGGAGATAGTGCGCATGTTGACGGAAGTTGAGGGTCAATTGGGGCCTCTGCAAGTAGCAGCTGCGGACTCTCCAACTCAAGGGGATAGTCTGCAGAAGATGCGAGTTGAAAATGCCGATTTACCGGAGCGGCTGCGAGTAATTGATTATAAAGCGTATGTCCAGAGAACTCACGTGGAGGATGATAAGGCAGGTATCCTACTGGCACGCATTATTAGAGACCAGCCTCAGTGACCCCTATAACACAAATCCGTTCCCCGTCAGGCGAAGTGGCTGATACTCAATTATCAATAAATTAGGTATTTCGGAAATATTATAGCAGTTTGTACAGCGCCCCTTGAGACTCACAGGGACCAGAAATCCGGGGGTTTCTACAGGGAGTGAGGCTGCCGAAGCTGTCAGCAACCGAACGAGAGGAACTAAGTTCCCCCATCACAACGGCAGAAATGGTAACCGCCATCCAGACCCTGCTGGGAAATAAAACCACGGGGCTGGACGGCCTACCGGCAGAGTTTAATTCAACCTACACCAGGGAATTGGCCCCCCACTTGCAGGTGCTGTACACAGTGTCTGCTGAGGAAGGAGCTCTCCCCCAGACCACAAACCAGGCACTAGTGGTTTCCCTGCCCAAGCCTGGGCGAGATGCGGCTGACATCTCAGCGTACCGTCCCTTATCACTCCTCAACACCGAGTATAAGATTCTAAGTAAGATTTTAGCAACACGATTACTGCCCTATCTTAATAAGCTAATACATGTAGACCAATGTGGTTTTGTACCATGCAGGAGAACGGCGCAAAATGTGAGGCGGCTATTTCAAATAATGTGGGCCCCCTTGGAGCGTTTCCCAAGGGCGGGCTGCCTCTCCTTAGATATGCGACAGGCGTTCGACACGCTGAGTTGGGAATACATGCAGCACACCCTGGCCCTATATGGGACACCTGCTGAATACAACAATTGGGTTAGGTTATTGTACGCTGCCCCAATGACTCGAGTTAGGACTGGAGGCAACATATCGCAGGCGTATCGGGTTCAAAGGGGTACGAGACAAGGTTGCCCCTTGTCCCCGATGCTCTTTATACTAGCGGTCGAACCGCTTGCATACAAACTGTGCATATCAGCCCCCGATTGGGGCATACTAGTAGGCCCGGTGATACAAGCTGCATCGCTATACGCTGATGACATCATACTGCATTCCAGAGATTTATATAGCGGACTTCCTGATGCAGCAGTGACCATTAAGGAGTTCGGGATGTGTCTGGGCTCCGCATAAACTTGGATAAATCAGTGGCATATTTCTTCCACCACCTGGATGCCCCATGTATAGCAGGATTCGGGGACGACGAGGTACAGGTGGCCCCAGTTACGTTTAAATATCTGGGTGTGCACATAAATAGAACACAGCTAGACAGAGCCGATGGCAATGTGCAGAGGGCAATAAATGCACTGCGTTCTCAGATAGCGTTCTGGACCACATTGCCGTTATCAGTCATGGGATGTCTCGCCATCGCTAAGATGGTAATGCTACCTAGAGTACTGTACTATTTCACGAGAATCCCGATCTTCCTCCCGGCGAAAATATTTAGTACTAGACTCCTTACTGATAGAACTAGTATGGGGCACGGGTTTGAGAAGAGTGGCGTTTAAGAAGTTGCAATTACGGACCACTGCTGGAGGGGTGGGAGCACCTGACTTTAGGGCTTATTGCATGGCGAACCAGCTACAATGGTTTTCATTCTGGCTTGCTGGACACAACCTGCAGGAGATTGGGTACACGACCAGGATGTGGTCGCAAGGTAAATTGCATTCGAAACTACATAGCGAGCACCCAATTGATACTATGGTCTCACCACTACCACAAATAGCGTTGAAATACTGGACTTACGCCAAACGGTACACTCGCGCACGTGTACCATACGCTCCAAGTATCCCTTTTGTAGGACTACCTATCCCAACAGGGATAGTTGTAAAGAGACAGGTAGCAAGTTGGGAGACGGAGGGAGCAGCAATGGTGGGAACACTATTCCAAGAGGGTACATTAATGTCACACGCTGATTTCACGAATGCTAATGGCTTGATGGATACCTTGTTCCTCTTACACACGGTATTGTCACACTGTGTGCAACAATTATGGTCCCCAACTGGACAAGAGCTACCTGTGAATGACTTAGTGCATATGCTCCATTTAATGGGCTATGGTACACATTTAACAAAATGGCTTTATGTGGGTATAAGAGGGAGAGTAACATCACCCCTTAGGACATTGCGGGTGAAATGGGAAGCAGATGTAATGGGGGGACTGTCGGACAAAGACTGAGTGAGAGCACTAGCATACCCAAAGATATTGTCCCGCAATGCGCAGTTAAAATTTATACAATTTCTGATTCTTCAGAGAGCACACCTCACCCCACATGAACTTCACAAAATATTCCCAGCCGCCCCCCCGCCCCCCCGCCCCCGATTGCCTGCTTTGCGTTGAGTCAGATGCCGGGTTTGTGCATATGCTATGGTCCTGTCCAGCACTATCCCATTATTGGGGGCAGATTGCGAGTGTGCTTACAGAAGTTATAGGGGGCAATGCTTGGAATACGGCGAGGAGCTGTTTGCTGGGTTATACCGCCAACCCAAGGGGTACAAGGTGCAGGCGTGTTTTGCCAACCTATCGCTCTTACTAGTGAAGAGATACATAACTAGTCGATGGAAGGCGGCCAGGCTGCCCAGCTTAGAGTCCTTGGGTGAGGACGTGATAATATGGAGTCTCACTGAAAGTGCTGCGATATGCAGAGAAGAACATAGATGACTGCAAACAATTCCAATATCACTGGCGTGGGATGTGTTGTGTGAGGCGTTTAAAAGCTGGGTGGAACCAACGCAGGTTTGATGTACCATGAGCATGGCTGTAGCTGAGCGATACTGTGTCGGGGATAGATGCTTCTCACAAGTTATCCCTGAGCGCCCCAGATTGGGGGCGCTTATGTTCCGAATCCTAGGTCTTGTACAGGTCTTTACGCATCATGTTACTATTTTACTAGACAGTGCTCCCAGTTAGATAACTGCAGATGGGGGGAGGAAGGAGGGTTCCAGGGTAGTTCTATTGTTTTATCAGACATGATTACACTCTCACAATGTAAGGTAAAGATATAGACAGGAATACTGACTATCACGTGTTGTACAAATAATGATGTATTGTTGTTGACAAATCATGCACATTGTACTGTTGCACTGGCACCTTGTTAATGTACGTGTTCACTAAGTGTGCAACGACATGCCACACGATCTACATTGTGATTTACTGTGATTATGGAATATGATTTTCTCTTATAATTGAAAAGCTTAATAAAGTTTGTGTTAAAAAAAAAGGTTGCCAATTGGAAAAGATGGATAGCCAACTTTCTATACCAAATGTAAGCCTTACGAAGAGCAGTGTAAGGTTTCAACCTCTGCTCTACTCTATCAACATCACCCATGTGCCTATTATAGTCTATAATGCACACAGGTGTGCGCACTTCAGCAACCTGACCCCAAAGAGTCACAGGTGAAGTGCTTTCATCATGGATGGTAGTCAGCATGTAGACATCTCTCCTGTCTGCAAACTTCACCGATAGAAGTTCCTCGTTACGCACCGCACTGCCACCGCACAAACATTTGACAGACAAGTTATTTTGGGAAACCTTTGCGGTTAGAGTGGATTGTGCCACAAGCAACAGTTTCCACTTTGGCCAATTACCTGAAAAACTGCACACAAGTGTAGAAGTTATCTACGTATAAGTGGTGACCTTTGTTAAAAAGTCCACTACCAAGTTCCCACACAATTGTCTCAGTCACTCCAAAAGTGGATGGACAACCAAGGGAGTCAATCCTGTAATCCCTACCAGTGTACACCCTGAAATTAGAGACATATCCAGTACTACTGTCACACAGCATATACATCTTAATTCCATAGTGTGCCCTCTTGCTAGGAATATATTGCCTAAAACCCAAGCAGCCATTGAACAAGACCAAAGACTCATCCACAACTATTTGTTTCACTGGAGCATAGATCTCAGAAAATTGATCTACAAAGTGATCAATGACAGGCCAAACCTTAAAAAGATGGTCACAATCAGGGTGATCTCGTGGAAACGCTAAACCGTTATCGACAAATACAGCATCTGAAGCAGAAGAAAATACCTATCATGACTTATGACTGGCGGAAATATAGCTGTTGCCTTCAAAGGACTAGTAGACCAATATGAAGACATTGATGGCTTCCTTAGTAAGCCCATCAAAAAAGTTAAACCCAAGAACTTCTTCATCTCTTCCAGATTTGTAGGAGTCCACCGGGTAGCTCTAGAGTGGGGCCTAAGGCTGGCACTGTTGTCCCTCAAAAACCGTGCAGCATACAATTTTTTTTATTTTTTAAATTAATTTATTTATTCAACTTAAAAAAAAAATACACATTCACTTTTTACAGTAAAAAAGGAAAAAGAGAAGAAAAAAATGATACACAGGTCACGTACAATGCACAAAGTTCTACTGAAGGAATATAGAGGGGGGAAGAGGGGAAGTTAACTTTCCTCAAACCGAACATCACCAATACAACAGTGGCGTACTCTCCAGAGGGACATATACTAGTTGAATAAGCAATCTCTCCACATTTGCATCTCATGAGTTAATAGCTACGCAGCTATATTGATACAGCAGATAAATTGTAAATTATATACACACAATTTTAGCTTGTCTGTGCACCGTTGGCAGAACGAATGGCTGCCTGATATTGAGCGAAAAGGCCCCAAAAACTTAAGGGATGGGAAGAAGGTGGGAGCAGCTCGTTGTACACATCTGACTGGGTGTTGCAGTACACCATGTCTCTTTCCCACTTTGCCAGTGTTGGTAAAGGCCCCCGCATCCACCTCATTGCCAGCAGACGTTTGGCTAAGAGAAGACCCATGGCTACCAACTTACGCATTTTTTTTGCAGGAGTGTCATATAACCCAGTAGGGCTAATAGTGGATCAGGAGTGAAATGGGAGCCCACTATAGCAGTCAGAGTCGCGAAGCTTTGACTCCAAAACTCCGCCACAGGAGAACATGACCATGCCAGATGATAAAACCCGCACCTGGACAGTCACAATGATCACACAGTCAGACTCACGCAACCCATACCTGTGCAAGCGCTCCGGCGTATAATGAACCGTATTGAGGAATTTAAAGTGTGCTAGTCTAAGCCTGCCATTTAAAGAGATTTTCCTAGTGGCCTCGCAGCAATAAAACCATATGGGGTCCGAGAGGAGCTCCCCGATGTCGGTTTGCCAAGCCAACCGAGCCTTTGTGTATGGAGATATCTTAGTTAGTAAGGCCGAAACATACAGTTTAGAGACCAACTTGACTGGGGATTAAGATAGGAGTAAGAGGGATAGAGGAGGGGATTCCAATGCGTGCTTTGTGTGAAAAAAATTGAAACTGTGTGAGTGCAGAAGGTCGTTCCTTGTTCGCAATAGTATCATCCAAGTAACCAACTTGCCATCCTTATAAAGGTCACCCATGTCGGACAATCCAAGACTGTTCAGGCCACGTAACACTCCCCTGTCCGAGCTAAAAACAAACCATTGGCACCATTCTATACGCAATTGCGGCGAATACAGTTGGGTTCTGGCAAACATGCCGAGCAGAGTGTGCCACGCGTGGACAATGGAATTTACAGAGTCAAGGATACCACAACGCCGATCCGGAGCTTTAGTCAAGAGCCAAGGCAATGGCTCGGGAGCTGCTGCAACTCTTTCTATATGAAGATGTGGTAGAGTGTGGGGACCATGAACCCAGAAATGCACGTGGGATGCCTGAGCGACTCTATAGTAAAGTTCGAAATCCGGAGCACCCAATCCGCCAGCAGAGCATGGCAACATAAGAGTGTCCATAGAGACTCGTGGCACCTTGCCTGCCCAAGCCAATCTGACCATCAGCACCCGCAATTCCTTAAATAGATGCCGTGGGACAACAATAGGGATCTTCACAAATAAAAATAGCAGGCGAGGCAATACCACCATCTTCATCAAAGAGACTCTCCCCACCAGGGACAACGGGAGACAAATCCAGCGGTCCGCGTCATCACTCAACTTTGCCATCGATCTGCCGTAGTTCGCTCGGACCACCAGTTCTGCATCCGAATGAACCCGTATTCCGAGATAGCGGACTGGATCTGAAGTCCATTGCAAAGGGTAATCAAGCTCCACCAGGGTGGTACAGGGAGTCAGCGGGAAGATCAAGGACTTATCCCAGTTGATGTTTAGACCCGATAGACCCCCGTAACGCAACACCTCACGTACAATCTTCCGGATTTCTTATGTACAGAAGAGTGTCGTCCGCATAGGCCGATACTATCAAATTGTAATTATGGAAGCAGAGGCCTCTGTGGCCGTGATATTCTCTCAAGGCTCTCAACAGGGGTTCAGCAGCCAGCGCATACAGTAGCGGGGATAGGGGACATCCCTGCCTGGTGCCTCTGCAGATGACAATAGGAAAGGATACAACATCTCCCACCTGAGTTTGAGCCCCCGGCTTATTATAAAGGATCTCAGCCAGTTGTAAAAAAACAGGGCCAACCCCACACGTTTCAGGACTGTATAGAGGAACAGCCACACGATAGAATCGAACGCCTTTTCGGCATCTAAAAAGACCGCCACTGCTGGGACATCCGAACGAGTATTCTGTAGGACTCCGAATACCGTACGAAGATTGTGTGAAAGCGTGCGACCGGGGATAAAACCGGCTTGCTCAGGGTCAATTAACTGAGGCAACAGTGGAGACAGAAGGTTTGCGAGGATCTTGGAGAAAATCTTAGCATCACATTCAGCAACGAAAGCGGACGAAAAGAGGAACACAGGTGGGGATCTTTATCGGGCTTTAATAAGGTGAGAATCAAGGCTTCCCGCATTGTTTGTGGCATAATCCCAAACGCACCTATTTCCTGGAACAGCGTGGCCAGGTGGGGAAGCAGTAAATCACTGAAGGCATTATAGAACGTAACCGTTAGGCCGTCCTGACCAGGCGCACTGCCTTCCCTCATAGAGTACAATGCCAGTCGGATCTCTTGCAGCTCCATGGGTCGCATTAAAAACTCCCTGTGCCAGTTTTGTAACCAAGGGAGTTCGATATATTCCAGATACTGTACAATGTCTACATCACTGGGGGAGACCTTAGAGCTGTATAGCTCTTGGTAATATCTCCGGAACTGCTCAGTAACAATCACTGGGTCCGATTAAGTGGAGCCAGTGGTTGAAGTCAGAATGGGGACATAACTGGAGCACACCCTACACCTAGCCATGGCCGCCAGGACTGAACCTGGCCGATCCGCTTCCCCATAGACCCACGCCGTAGCATATTTTCCCATGTGCTTAACCTCCACATCCACCTTGTCACTGAACTCAGCCATCGCGGATTTCAGTAGGTCAAGCAGCTGTGGAGAGGACCCCTGAGACAGCTCGTCCTCCAACACGGCAATCCGAGTTTCCAGCTGCGCCAGTCTGCGCCCCTCCCGCTCCCTTGACTCGTCCAGAGATACCTTGTTTCCTGTTCCTGAGCTCTGAAACTGACTTGCGGTTGCGTTTTTGACTGATACGCGAGCCGCGAACTCCACATTCTGACACCTGAGAGCTTTCTTAAGCCATTGGCTTCCTTGCCTTTTGTTTGTAGTTAGCTCAGTGACTTTTTTCTGACGTTTCCCAAGGAAAGACACACTCTGGGCCTCAAGTCATTTTTATTTTGAATGTCTTCTTTGACCACTTCTGCAACTACTTTAAGCTGTGGGTAAAGAAGTATTTGCCTGCATGTAAATTGCAAGTAAACTTACTCTAATGATATTTCACAGAGATGTACAGCTGGTAAGTGGATTTCTTCGTTTGTACAGAGCATGCGTTTAGTGGATTGTTATATTCCCCTGTTATAGAAAATAGGAGATTCTGATAGATGTTTTTGTTTTCCCTTTAGGCTACTACACATCCTGCCTCTCGTTCTAAATTAACCTGTTGAGCCTGCTGGGGGAAAGAGAAGTGGTCGTCTTCCAGAAATTATTCCCCACATCTCCTTGAGAGAGTGATCTTACGTGAGAGTTACTTAATCCTCATTTTGGGTGCTATCTTTTGGGAGTGTGGGGAACTCCTCTTCGTTCCTGTGGATTAGGCCCAGTTCCAGGTTAGTGGCGATTCCGACACTTATTTCTCTTTTTTTTTCAAGCCTGCGAGAAATGTACCTGCCAATCCACACATCACGAATCTATGTATATTGTTAATAAAATGTTAAATAAAGTTTTTTTTTAAACGTATTGAAAAGTATTGTTTGGTGGAACAGTGTTGGACAATGGAGTGTACAGACAAAGATTGGATTATAGAGTTAGACAGAGGAGTGTACATGAATAGAGTGAAATAGAGTCTAGTAGAGTGTCAAAGAGTGGTTTGGCGGTACATTTTAGTGCATTACAGTGGAGTGCCATACAGTGGAATAGTGTAGAGTGTTGTAGCATACAGTGGAGTAGTGTATGGTGAAATAGTGTGTAGTCGAGTAGTGCATAGTGAAGTTGTGTACAGGGGAGTGGCATACACTGGATGTGCATCCAGTGTAGTGTGTAGAGTGGAGTTGTGTACAGTGGAGCTGTGAATACTGCAGTGAGTTACAGTGGAGTGGGGTAGAGTAAGATAACATATTGTGGAGTGTCCCAGAGTGACGTGTCATCCTAGGCAATAGCATAGAGTGGAATGGCATAACGTGTAGTGGCATAGAGTGTAGTGGAGAACAGTGGAGTAGCGTGCATTTGAGTGCTATACGGTGAAATATGGTAGAGTGGAGTGAAGTAGTGTTGAGAGGCATATAGTGGAATAGTGTGTGGAGTTGCATACTGTGCAGTTGCATACAATTGAGTGGTGTACACTGCGCTGGCATACAATGAAGTAGCGCAGAGTTGAGTGGTGTACAGTGTAGTGCCATACAGTGCAGTGGGGTATGTATGTACTAGAAATTTTGGGGGACTGTAGATAATGGTGTGCAGTAATGCAAGTCAGTGACTTGCACTGAACTGTGTTTCTGTGCATGTTCCACGCAAAGCAGGGCAACGCATGGTGTGTTTGCATAGTTTGGTAAATGTTATGTAAGTATTGCGCTCTCTCTTTGCAACACTATGTGTATAAGCAAGGGTAACGGAATAAAATCCCAAATTTGTCCCATAGTGATATATTGTGCCACAGTACACTACTCTAAGATAATGGTGTACCTTGGTACATTGAGATAAAACGCCAGTGTATAATTGGTGAATGTCCACCTTTACAAATTTAAAAGACAGCTATAATCGTTTTAGTAGACTTTTGGAATGTTTTAGTTTATGACCATAAACATAGGTAACAAATTGGCATTTTTTAAAGGGGAAATAGGCATGGGAATTTATTTATAATTTTCTATATATTTATTTAACCAGTTGATGCTGTACCACATATGTGCCTAGCAAGTACCTTGTTTTTTTACAAAATTTTCCTTTTTTTGGTAACTTTTTAAAGGAACGCAGTAATTTGTAGGTATTACCATGGTAATGCAGAGACTTTTTTTGACATCACAAAATATGTAAAGAAATGAAAAGACACATTAGTACAATCTAAATATTGTTTATTACAGTGTTTTTCAATTTTACTAAATATGATTTTCTTCTTTTTAGGATCCTGCACTCCTACTTTTCTAGTACCCAGGTAGTAGGCCGGTAGTCTGTCATATGTATTTTAAAAATATATGCAAACTAATAATTATATTTTCCTACCAATTTCCACTTAAAGCATGTGGAAATATGTAGGGAAAACATATGAAACCTGATACTTACCGATATCTAAGGCCCTAAGCTACAGCACTGGCAAAGTGGCCTTAAATAACATGGCTGCCTGCAATTTTAGTAAAGACACTCATTATCCAATCAGATAATAACTTTTCATTGCCATGACCTGTGGGACTACCTCGAAAGTACTGTGCTAACAGACATCAATAAGTTAAAAATGCTAATAAATCCTAAACTACTTACCCTTTTTAGTTTCAACTGTACACTATAATCTTCAATCCTGCCAGATTTCATCAAAATCCGACTGACCATTTTTGTGCTACATGAAATACAAAAGTTTATGTAAAATGCATTGGAGTCCAAGTGTGATTTGGGACCCCCATTTTTCTTTGCAACCCTTTTAGCAAACGCTGCCAAACTTTCAATTCTTCACCAATGTGACAGTTGCAATAGGCCTGCAAAGTTTTGCAAAGATTTATCAAGTTGGTGCCACTCTGTAAGATGATATCTGTATATGTCTTATCTACCGGAGGTCGCCAGTAGAAAGTTATAGTTAGGACCATGGTTCCATAGTAAAAGCTTTATTTGACTTGCCTATATCTTTGGCACCGTTTGACTAATCTTCCTGAACTTTTCCAGAAAAAATTTCACAGTGAGTCTTGTTCTGCATGGAAAGTTTTGGGGTGATCTGTCAAGTGGGGGTTGAGAAAAGAGGGGGTAGAAAAAGTGTGTTTCCTATGTTAATTCCCATAGGGGTTTTGAGCACGACCCCAGCCTGAACAGCTGAATGGAATTGCACTAAATTTGGCAGAAAGGTAGATTTGGTTATGCAGGTCATGCTTTCAGTTATTTGGTGTAAATTCATTCAGTAGTAAATTCATTCAGTAGCTGTTAAGAAATTTAAAGAAATCCAATTTTGTATATCTGCGATTGCGGTTAAATCGAGAATAATAACTAGCCCTTGCAGGGAAATGCAGAGCTTTGATTGGCTGCAAACACTTTAAGTAGGAACTGTTGGCAGTCATTTTGAGACCAGTATGACAAAAAAACAAAAACATAAAAGAAAAGGGGGCAAGGTAGGAATACCTTGACACCCAAGGTTTGGTCTTTGGGGTCCCAAGCATAAAAGCATTTTTTTTAAATTCACTGCGATTTTTGTGAAATATTTATGAATATCGCTGTGAATCTTTAAAAAGTCCTTGTTTTAATTGTAGCCCCCAGATGGGCCCACTCCTGGGGGTATGTGGGATTTAATGAAAAAATGGAGGGAGCACATGGGCCCCTCCAAGGACCTAAAAATGCCCAGTGGACAACCTCCTCCCTGGGACTAATTTAAATCGTGAGTGAGTAAGCCACAGGGACCCCCAGCTCCTGGGAACCACCACCACCCTGGGGCTACAAATTAAAAATGATATGGGGGGCCACATGGATCCTTCTGAGCCCCTGGAACTACCACCCCCTAGGGCTATAAATGAATTTCTTTATTTTTAAGGAGTGGGCGTGCGCCCCCCCTCCAGGTCTGTTCCTGGTCCTGGGGCCCTCCACCTCCCCAGGGCGGCCTGTGCAAACAGAAGGAGGCCCTTGGGATCGCCACCCCCCAGGGCAGCACCTGCCATGTCCTGAGGTCACCCGGGAAATAGCTGTTAGCTTTTGTTTGGCGGTAGCTTTGACAGCTCCCTCCAAGCAAAAGCAAACACTCTGGTTCCAGCGTGTGTTGGAGTTGCCAAAGTACTCCTGCCCACTGGAAGTGGCGGTTTCATATCTTTTCCTGCTTGCAGACATGCGGGCAGGAAAAGAGGTGAAGCATTTGCTTCTGCATGGAGGGAGCTGTCTTTCCAGCAGCTACACTGTGCAGCAGCAATGGGGGCTCTTGCGGGAGGTGGGAAGTCGGAAGGGACCGCAGGGGAATTTAGTTCCCTCACGGTCCGCAATGCTGGCGACTGGGTGCCACGGGTGGGCTCCAGGGCACCCAGCATTACATACCTGGGACCGAGGGATGGGGTCTTCAGGCCAGAAATTCGCCTGGAGGCTGGGGCCATGCCTCCCCATCCCCCTTATTAATAGAAATAAATTTAGGCCGTGCCCCTGGAGATGGGGTACCTGGTGTCAAAATCAGCCAGGGGAGGGGGGCTTCCCCATTTAAATGTGTCCTGGAAACTCACACAGCAGGCCCTCCCAGACCCATTCAGACAGTAACACACCCACTCACTAATAAAAAAAGTTATTCAATTATTAATTAATTAACTTCCCACCCTAAACTTTTTTTTTACATAATTTGCTTTCCCCAGTCCACGCTAATGTCAACATGTATTACAGAAATAAAAGATATCAACAATTCTTGTCTTTCTTTGTATTTGTTAGGTTTATTCTTATATATTCTTGTTTAGTTCTTTTTTTAGCCTCTTTTCAGCCAACATGTGTCTCATCACCCATGGCAGGTGGCCACAACTTCCTCAGGGCTGTTTCATCTGTATGGTTAGTGTTATCTTTTAACCGGTTGAAATTCTGTCCCGGTTTCCCCAATTAATTCCCTGTTTTCACTAGTTTTTCTCTCCCAATCATGTCAATATTGTCCCTTATCATTTATTGTCATCCGTATTACCGCCTTCCGAGTGTTTGCTCGTGCAGCCTTTCGTCGTCTCAGCGAGTACGATTTGACCTGAAATATAAACAAAAGAAATCATATTCCAGAATTTTCATATTTAAAATCATTTAAATAATGAACAATTATTGTTAATTAATTATTACCTTCCCACCCTAGACCACTGCACACCTAGCAGCTCACAACCAAACTATAAAGAAAATAAACAAGTATTCCATAATTTACAAATTTAAAATTCAATTGAATAATTATTTTGCAACTAATAGTTAATTAGATATTCGTTAATTAACTTCCTAGCAAATACCCCAAAAAAGCTAGCAGTCCACAATTAAAATATAATTGAAATAAATCAGTATTTCATCATTTGCATAATTAAAAAAACAATTAAAATATTGTTTTACAAATATAAATTAATTGTTAAATAATGAATACTATGTTAACTTCTCACCATAGACTCATACAAACCTAGCAGCCTGTAACTAAAATATAAGTAAAATAAATCTGTTTTCCATATTTTACAAAATTAAAAATCAATTAAATTATTAATTGTAAATTACTTGTAATTTAATTAACTTCCCACCCTTTATCCTACACATCTAAAAGCCTATAAATAACATATAACACAAATAAATCAGTTTTACATAATTTACATATTAAATATCAATGGCATAGTAAAATGTAAGTTATTTAGCAATTCATGATTTTTTTTTACTTAATTAACTAACCACTTTATACCCTATAAACATAACAACCTGCTACAACACTAAGAGTTACAATCAATAATTAAAGAAAATATTCTAAAGCACTTTAAAATACAAGGTATATTAAAAAAAAATAACATACTTACTCTTGCACTCTGCACTACAGGGGAAGCTTCCTAGAAGAATGCCACATGGCTTTGATGAGTTTTGTTTTGTTATAGGAATTAATAGTGGAAGGAAATGTAGATGTGGGTTTATAATACATCGGATCCTGCATTCCCTGTGTCAAAGCAGGGCTCCAATTTTCTTAGTGCATTAGAGTTGTCACTGTCTGGCCCTTGTAATAAGAAAATTATGCAGCTGCTCATTTGTAATAAATGACTACAGTTGAGTTGTGATGTCATAATGCCTAATGCCAAAGCCAACAGTCAGCGTGAAAGGCAGGTCACAATTCTTAATGGCAGTTGCAGGTTAAACCACCAAAACCGAGAGCTGGCTTTTTCTATTTCTGTTCCGTTTCCTTAATATAAACAGTGATTGGAAGAAAAAAGATGTTAATAGCAACAAGTTTAATTGTTGCAGTCATTAGAGGACAAATGAAATCTCTGCTTGCTGTTACATATTCTAAGCTGTTAGCATTTCTATTCTAATTCACTTAAAACTGATTTTAGTATGTTTTCTATAACAAATTAACTGTTTCTTGTGATTAATTTTGCAGTACAGATTCTGCTTTTATACTTCAAATCTTCAGTCATACTATCTGTTTCACGTGAATATTGTGGAAAAGGTGATGTGTGACGCTAAATTATGATTAAAAAGATGTTGCAAGTCACCTTGGTGCACCTAACTTTATAATGGAATTAGGCCTTCAGCCTTTTTCCTGTATGTGCTTACGGAAGTCCTCGGTGACGTATGGCAGGACTAGTATATCTTATATATAAGCAAAGAAGAAGCCCAGATTCGGTATCTAGGTATACAAATATCGCAGAAGATTTCTGATTTAGCACAAGTAAATCTTGATTTAAAAAAGGAAGAAATTACTGTACTACTAAGATCTTTGGCAGGCCTTCCACTGACTATTTTAGGCCGTTCTAACTTGATTAAAATGTCTATCCTGCCAAAATGTACTTTCATTCACTCCCTCTATATTTCAGCTTTGCTACCTTGAAGGGCCTCCAGGGCTTCATAAATAGTTTCTTCTGGCTAATAAAGAGGTTAGGATAGCATGGAGGAAACTGCGGTGTGAAAAGTTAGAGGGTGGCATTACTGCTTCTGATCTTCGATTTTATTGTCATGCCTTCCAACTGAAGAATCTAAGGTCCCTTTTGTTTAATGCTTCCTGTTTCCCCCCAATGTTTTAAGCAATGGTTAAAAATACTCCTCAAGGTGGAGATGGCTGCCTTTTTAAATTTGGACATCCCAAATACTTTAAAACGATTAAACTCAAGGTATTAAGAGCTGCCTGTGAAGTCTGGTATTATATAAGGAAGATTCTAAAAATCTCTTGTTATAGTTCCGAGGCCCCCATTTGGAATTCCCCTGGGACTCCTACCTGTTTAAAAGATTGTTTGTCAACACCGTTGTTGGAAGAGGGTTTTTCTAAGTGGGGCCAACTCTTACAAGAAAATGAACTCTTTCCTTGGGAAATACTTTCCAACACCACCCATCAAAGACTCTCAAGAATTAAGTATTATCAGTTATCGAGTTGGGCTGCCAAACTAAATAAAGAGGGGGAAATAAATGGAGATTATGAATTCACCTCACGGGGACCCCTTCGTCAGCGTAAAGTGGTCTCTAAATGGTACTGGTTGCTGATCAGGGGGAGCCTCCCCTACAACCGGTGGAAGAACCCTGGATGAAAGACCTGCCTTTGTCCAACGTAACATACTTATGGCAAGTATCGATGCACACTTTATGGAACGTGGTCAAAGCTGCCCATCTTAAAAGAAACCATATGTTCACACTCCATAGGGCGTATTAGACCCCGAAGAGACTCTCAAAATTAGGAGGAAGTCGGCAGAGGGTCTGCCCGAAATGTGTTTCCGTCGATGCTGATGATGTACATATGTTTTTGCAGTGTTCTTCTATCCAGAGCTTCTGGTCCAATCTTGGTAAGGCTTTTACAGAGATGATGGGGAGAGAAATTAAGGTAAGCCTGATCTTGGTTATTTTTGGGGGTTTTCCAGAGGAAACTCAGAGTTGAAATCTTTCTAAATTACAAGTTTCCGTTTTATTTTTGTTAATTTTACTTGCAAGAAGGGAAATTTGTATAAAATGGATCTCTCCTCAATCTCCAACGATACTTGATTGGGTCTCCTCGGTGAAACCTATATATAAACTTGACCTTGCAAGTTCTTCAAAAAGTAGAATAGAAATGTGGGGGATTTTTTACAGGTGGGTTAATAACCTTAGTTAATTTTTTTATTTAATATTTTGAACATAGAACACCCTGTCAATTTTCAATATCCTTACGGTCCAATGATTATACTTTAAGTGAGACCCTGGAAGACATACAGCAGGGTGTGTATTTCCTTCCTTTGGGATGGTGGCAGTTAGTTTCGTCGGATCCCCTTTGATTTACCAACTCGGTATCGTCACCTTATTTAGGGGATCTGAGAATAAACTTATGGCCTGCCTATAAACCTCTCACCTATTGATAAATGAGGACAAAAAACAATACAAATTTTAAAAAAGAAGTCCATTAGTGCTAGAATGTGAATGTCAACATGTGAATGTAAATCTCCACTTTGCTCTTTACTTGACGGATAGCATTGTGTGATTGCCCCCAAAGAAACAATGAAAGTTCGCAAAATTACTTTTTATTTTATTATTGCAAAACTTCCTAGGCTATTTGAAATGTGGTTAATGGTTGTTAGACATACAAAAATAACTGTTCACATTTTTATTGAGACTGCACACTTTTCATTTCATGCATAAATCAAGCTTGGTGCATGCATAATGACTACCCACCAATTTATTTTAGAAAGATTGAGTTTTAAGCATGTAGATTAATCTCACAACCAAAAGGATTTTGTAGCTCCTGGCTGTCAGGCTGTCATTTTACATTTTGCTTGTTTACCCTGTCTTGACCTTCAGCACAGATCTCAAGTTGGCCAATGTCAGACGCCATTTTTCTCTTTACATTTTGGTACTTGTTGTCTAATCTAAATGAAAAACCTCAAAACACGACCTGTTTTCTCATAAAACTGTGCGGTATCTGTGCAAACATTATCACATAGTAAGAGATATATTTTGTCCTTGCTTCACAACCAACAGAGCGGGTGGAGGAAACCTGGAGTGTAATATAAAGTCTGTTTCTGCATTTCTGTATGAAGTATGCATTTTGCAGAAATACATTTTTTGGGTGAGAGTGGTGGGCAGTGGTTGGCAGCATGACTACATTTAATTGGATTTAGATATTTCTTGACTGATTTTCTACACATGGCAATTTGCATTGTGCCACAGATTGCTACCCATTGACCTAAACCAGTGCAATTGAAACTGAACCAGTTACACATGATGAATACCAGACAAAAAAATAAGAACCAAACTAGGAGAGAAAAAGGTATAATGACCGTGAGATGGCGACAGGGAAATATGCAGACATAGCGGCAGAAAGTTAGATTAACGGTGAGACAACAATGATAATATAAAAAAGGATTAGGGAACCATAGGAAGATAGTACCAAAAGAACAGCCAGAGAAAGAAAGACAGTGAAAGAGAGGAATAAATATTGATTGGAAAAAGGCAGGTAGGGAAAAGTCACAGAGGAGAGTGAACAAGAGTGAAAAGATTGAAAGGGATACAGTGGCAGGGGTTCAAGACAAGTGAAGCGGTGTAGAAGCAAACCCTTGTGGTTAAATTGTCTATTGCTTCTATACCATTAAACATAATATAAATGAACTGAGTTGAATTTAAATACCAGCTTAGAACTTCTCACTTTATTATCAGATTATGAATTTCTTGCTTCACAAAGGTTATTTAAGTATTCATATGTCAGTTGATTTATTATTTATTTTCTGCTCATTTGTGCGACAAATCTTATTTTTACATGGTGATCAAATGTGAACCCCTTGTGCTCAATATATGTTGTTCGCCATCTTCACAATTACCCCATTAAAGTGCACCTCATCAGCACCATTTTGTTCTGGATAATGTAAAAAAGTGAAAGCACCAGGGTCGTGCTGGTCTTTATCACAAACTAGCAATGTCGCATGGGCCAGTCTGACAAGTCAGTGTATGGGCTGGTTTTGTGGCTGTGTGTGGGTCAGTTTTGTGGAGACATGACCAAGTTTGAGGCTGTAGCTAACCCAGTGTTGGGAACATCTTTATGTAATGACAAGGACGCAGTAGCAGGTAGTACTGTGCAGGCAACAGTAGGTTGCAGTAGAGACATAGTGCAACCCTGTCATATCTCATACGGTATGTACCTGGTGTTCAGCGGCAGGCGGTGCACCTTACACAGGGGCGGCTCCTCCATTAGGGCGGAGGAGCGTCACCCCACTGCTTTCTCGCAGTGTGAGAAAGTAGAAACATAAAATGGTATTATAAATACCATTTTATGTTTCTGCTTCTCGCACTGCGAGAAAGCAGAAGAGTTTGGTTGTAGGTGGGCAGGTGAGCAGGTGGGCAGCTGGGGAGGAGTTGCTTGCCCACTGTTGTTGGCGCTGACTATTTGTGGAAAACGGCCTCCCCATAGACGCCTGTGTGGTCGGCATCCCAGCCAATCACAACGCTGACATTGCAGCATTGTGATTGGCTTAGGGGAGGGGAGGGAGGCTACCAGCTTCCTTGGACTCGGAGGGACGCAACGCGGGACCGGACTGGGCAGGCAAAGATAAGTTTAATTTTCTTTTTATTAGCCCCCATCCGCCCCCTCACCCACGAGTCATGCCACCCGTGACTGACCTCAAATATGAAAATCACCTGACTTCCCATGGTTGCTGAATACTATCCTACTCTGAATTCTCCACTCTCCAACTTTGTGTAAATCCTAATCATGCAGGCGCTGAATGCACCCATGAATGTCCAATGACCACTGCCTAGTCCCGCCTGAAGCTCCGGCAGCTTGTAATTGACAGGCTGTGATGGGTGGGGAGAGTGGACAAGCGGGCTGTAGGTGCAGCAAGAACTCCACAGAGGTATGAATGGAGAGAGGCTGGCTGCCTGGCACGCTGTCATGCAGTACTGTTTTTTTATTATTATTATTTACGGAAACGTTTATTTTTTGCACTTCTCAGGTAGTTTTAGAAAAGTTAGAATCTGTTCTTTTTTTTCAGTTATAATTGCGGGAATAAATTGAAACAACAAAAAATCATAACAATTTACACACATTCCTTATAGCTGTTATATTCCACGTTTATCCATTTAATTGGCATATGTTGCGCTCGGGCCTTTAGTCTATATTCCAGGACATCATACCCAGTGGCTTTTATCAAACACGTTAGTCTTATTATCCATTCTTAGCAGAGTTATGTAGTAAAACTTCACGAAACGGCAACCAAAGGCCTTTAGGTCGGGATGCTTCCGGGAGTAGTTTATTATGCAGTTCAAGTTGTTCACTACAATAGGTCATCTTAGACAACCTTTGTTTTAATGTGGGGACCAGGCCCAGACCCAGTGCTGCGCAACCAATTGCAAAGACGCGGCTGTCAATGGACGTTTCGTCAATGGACGTTTAGTGTAAGGAATTTTCTGTACCCATCCTAGTAGTGCGATTTGTGGAAATGACTGTACAAAGATATTGATTATTTTTAGTATCATGCCTACTACCCTTTCCCAATTTGTTCAAGGGCCTTGGTGCATCGCCCTGCGAAATGCGTACATGCTGCATCTTCCATTTTACACAACTCACATCTAGAGTCAGCTCTCTCTCAGTCCTCGCTTATGCAGTTTAGTATACCCCATGGATATCACACAAGCTACAATGTACTATTAGGTAGGGGCTCACTGTCTGTTCGTCCCAATTCTCCAAAATCGGGTAGTGAGAAGAGCGTCTAAATATACGTGCCATCCAGGGCTGGGCTGGGAACCAAAACCGGCCCTGGCAAAGTGCTCGGCCGGCACCACCACCCCTCCCCCCTCCCGGGTTGGGGGTGCGGCCGAGCTCTTTGCCATGGTTGGTTTTTGGCCGATTTGGTTACAGGGCCGATTTTGCAGCTGCAGCAAAAAACGGCAATGTAACAAAAACGGCCCCCAGGGGCCCAAAACCACCCATGTGGCGCACCAGGGGATTGCCCAGTGCCCACTATGGCCAGTCCGGACCTGGTGCCATCTGTAATGATGTGCGCTGACTAAGACAGGTCAGGCACTAGGACCGGCCCGAGTGGGGACCAGGGCGGGCGGAAAGGGAGGAGCAAAGGGCTAGGGACGGCAGTTAGCCGTTAGCCCTGGATGAGGAAGTATCGAATAAACGAAGCTGACCACCTATACTCTGTGTCCGTGTCCTTGGTGTCCACGGGAACACTACAACTGGCGATGAAGGGAGCTTCCACGTGTGCGTGAAGCTATTGAGGAAACAGCGCGACGACAGACGTGCCCACCGGGAGTCCACCCCGGCGGCGACAAAGTAGGAGCTCGCCCCGCGTGTGGAGGCTGAAGCGTAAGACATAACGAGCCTACCGGGAGCCCACCCCGGCGGCGACTGACCCAGAGCTGCTCGCCCTGCGTGTGGGGCTGGAGCGTGAGGCATAACGAGCCTACCGGGAGCCCATCCCGGCGGCGACTGACCAAGAGCCACTCGTGGCATCTAAAGAGCCTACCAGGAGCCCACCCCGGCGGCAACAGCGAACAGTGCCCAAAAGTAAAGAAAACAGCCTTACCTGGCACGGTAGCGGCGCCCAGAAGCGGAGCCCCGGTGAGTGACATCGAGCAAAATTAAGCGCGAACCAGCGCGGGTCTCCGGCCACTTGAAAAGCCAAAATCTCGCTGTACACGAGATTCTCGCGGCGGCCATCTTAAAATCAGGCACGAGATTTGCCCGATCCCTTGTCAGGAACCACCGGCGGCCATCTTTAAGTCAGGCAGATGAGCCAAACAGCAACAAGCATTGACAAATGAAACAGAAATAACAAACAAGCATTAGTAAATGCAATAGGAACAACGAACAAGCATTGGTAAATGCAACGGAAGTAACAAACAAGCATTAGTAAATACAACAAGAACAACAAACAAGCATTGGTAAACACAACAGAAGTAACAAACAAGCATTGGTAAAGACAAGAGAAGTAAAAAAAAAATATTGGTAAAAGCAACAGAAGAAAAAAACAAGCATTGGTAAAGACAAGAGAAATAACAAACAAACATTGGTAAAAGCAACAAAAAAAAGCATTGGTAAAGACAAGAGAAGTAACAAACAACCATTGGCAAATACAACAAGCGCAACAAACAAGCACTGGTGAGTGCAACAGAGAGCGAACAAAGTGGGTAACAGCAACGAGAACTGAACAATGCCTGACCAAGCGCCCGCAAATATGTTTGGAGCCTCATTCCTGCGCCGCCCTGAGCCCCTCGTTCTTGAATCAAGCGGGGGCATGGGTCCGCGATGGCAAGAATGGATAGAAGATTTCGAGGACTTCATGAAAGCGTCCAAGGTGACAGACCGTGAAGAACAACTGTTTGCCCTCAAGAACCTGATTGGCAAGGAAGTCGGACGGATCATAAAAGAACTACCGGCTGAGTCCTCTGGTACCTATGACAAAGTTCGCGAAGCACTAGATCGCAAGTTCCTCCACAAACGGAACGTTGACTACGAGCGGTACACATTCAATCTGGCCGCGCAAGAGAAAGGTGAACAAATGGGGGTGTTCGTCACACGGCTGAGACGACTGGCGAGATACTGTGAATTTGACAATTTCTCAACTGAAGACGCCCTTCGGCTGAGAGTCATAGAAGGATGCCTCTCTGAACCACTACGACGCAAATTGCTCAAGAAAAGCTACTCGCTGGATGAGATAGAAGAGATGACGAGAGTAGAAGAGCAAGCAGACGAACATGCGAAGAAAATAGAAGCCGGGAAAGGTGAGAGACGAGAGCAAGCATTCAGGATGCAGTCTCGGCCTAGACATGGAAGATCACCACCACAGAGGCGTTCCTCCAGATCCAAGAGACAACATCACCAGTCAAGCAATGGACACAAAGGCAGACAACATCACAAGGAACGGTCAGACAGACACCTCAAATGTTACAGATGCGGCTACGACTTCCCACATACCGACGCATGTCCAGCACTTGGCCAACAATGCCGGAAGTGTGGTAGAGACAACCACTTTGAAAGCATGTGCGGGGCAGTACCCAAAGGTGATCAAAGGGGAGGGCACCGGCAACATCAACATTCAAACAGTCGTCACCATGTCAGAGCAGTCAAGGATAGACGAGACTCATCCACTGGGTCGTCACAATCGAGCTGCCACTCTTGCAGGACATATCAGTCTCGACGGTCGTCATCAGGAGAATCTCGATCAACATCACCAATTTCTCACGACCGAAAGGAATACATTTACTGTGTAGCCGACCCTGATCGGCTGAAAGAATACCCGAGATTGGACATCAAAATTGGGGCTCACCCCACCAAGTTCGTGCTAGACAGTGGGGCGTCACTAAACTACCTGCCCGTCACGGAATACCAACGAATGAAATCACCCCCCAAGCTGGACAACGCACACGTACGAGTGTACACGTGGATGTCCAAAAAGCCACTAACGTGTCTTGGGAAATTTGCAACCGAACTGTCGTATCAAGATCGCACAATATCAGCATACATCCACGTCATCGAGGGACCTGAGGCCGACTGCCTCCTGAGCCTGGCCACCGCAGAACGACTGAAACTGATTGACATCTTATACCGAGTGGCTGACAAACCAGCTATCATCCACAAGTTCCCCAAACTCTTTCAAGGCCTGGGAAAAATGAAAGACTGCCAAATAAGACTACACATAAACGAACAAATCACACCGGTAGCGCAGCACCACCGAAAAATCGCATTCCACCTGCAAGAAGCCGTGGAGAAGGAGCTCCAGGATCTACTGGAGGCAGGCATCATAGAAAGAACAGATGGGCCGACCCCCTGGGTCTCCCCGGTGGTGGTAGTCCCGAAGAAAGGGGAAACAAGCCGAGTCCGCATATGTGTGGACATGAGGGCGCCCAACATGGCGATAGAGAGAGAGAGACATCCAGGTCCTCACATCAGTGACATGATCACTTCACTCAATGGAGCGAAGATATTCTCAAAATTAGATCTCAACAAAGGATACCACCAGCTAGAATTGCATGAAAGGTCAAGATACATTACGACATTCTCGACACACCTCGGGCTGTTCAGGTACAAATGCCTAAGCTTCGGAGTGTCATCAGCAGCGGAAATATTCCAAGAGGCAATCAGGAGAACAATACATCATATTCCACATGTCCTAAATTACAGCGACGACATCCTAGTATATGGAGCAACGACTCAAGAACACGACAAAGCACTAGATGAAGTCTGTCAGGCACTCATGGAAGCCAATCTTACACTAAACAAGGACAAGTGTGAATTTCACAAACCAACGCTAAAATTTTTCGGACACATATTCTCTGGAAGTGGCATGAAACCAGACCCAGACAAAGTAGCAGCGCTAAACGACACACCAAGCCCAGATGACGTGGGCGACGTAAGATCGTTCCTAGGAATGGCCAGCTACTGTTCCAGATACATACCTGACTACGCCACGTTGAGCTACCCCCTGAGGATGCTCACCAAGCAAGGACAACCTTTTCAGTGGTCCGCCCAATGTGAAGGGGCGTTCAGAGAAATCAAAAGAGCTGTAGAGTCGGCGAAAAATCTAGCCTACTTCAATCCAAAGAAGAAAACAGAGATAACAGTGGACGCCAGCCCCGTAGGACTAGGGGCTATCCTAGCACAATATGTGAGAGAAGAAGATCAGCGACACATAGTAGCATACGCCAGCAGAAGTCTAACAGACACAGAGAGAGCCTACTCACAGCCAGAAAAAGAAAGCCTGGCCGTTGTCTGGGCGTGTGAACACTTCCACATCTTTATCTTTGGGAAACACTTTACACTAGTGACTGACCATCAAGCTTTGACAACAATTTTCGGAAACCCGCGGGCAAAAATGCCACCAAGAATAGAGCGATGGGGCCTCCGGCTCCAAGAATACACCTACACTATCATCCACAAGCCAGGAAAAGCTGCAAACCCTGCCGACTACATGTCCCGACACCCCATCAGATGCAGCAAATCAGAACAATCAATCGCAGACGAATACATCCACTTCGTAGTGGACCAAGCGAGACCTCCGGCTGTCCCACTAGAAGCCATTTGCGAAGCGACGCAAGCAGATGCCACCCTGCAAGAGGTGAAACGTCGGATCCAAACAAACAGCTGGAGACACGAGCACAGCAGTGAACCAAGCGACCAAGAAATGACGGCATTCAAACATGTCCACGATGAACTGTCAATAGCGGCGAATGGTCTCATCCTACGAGACACCAGAATAGTGATCCCACGACAACTCAGACAAGGAGTCATCAACTTGGCTCATGAAGGACACCGGGGCATAGTAGCCACAAAGAGAGCACTCCGTGAAAGAGTATGGTTTCCGACACTAGACATGATGGTAGAGACAACACTAAAAGACTGCCCGCAATGCCAACTGGTGAGCCGTCCGGACCCTCCTGCACCACTACAAATGTCTCCGCTACCGGAGGGTGTTTGGCAACACATTGCTGTAGACTTCTTCGGGCCAATAAAATCGAACCAATACGTCCTGGTCATCATGGACGAATACTCCAGATTCCCCATAGCGCCCCTGTGTTCATCAACGAAAGCGTCGAGCGCCATACCGATATTAGAGGAGGTCTTCGCTGCATGGGGCATCCCTCTAGTGGTAAAGTCAGATAACGGGCCTCCATTTAACAGCCATGACTTTGCTGATTTTGCTCAACACCTCAATTTCAAGCATCGCAAGATCACACCACTATGGCCTCAAGCCAACGGAATGGTTGAGCGCTTCATGGGCACGATAAAGAAAACGATTCAGCAAGCAGAACTCACTGGAAAGAGCATTCAAATGGCCCTCAACGAGGTACTACGAGCGTACCGAAACACGCCTCATTCCACCACAGGCAAATGTCCTGCCACTCTCATGCTGGGACGCCAGTGCGTACCAGACTACCAATGATGACTAGGGCAGTGAACGAACAGTACCCTGATTCTGACCATGAGGAGCTGGCAGCTAGAGACAAAATAAAGAAAGAAAAGATGAAAGACTATGCTGATGAACGGCGACGTGCTGCGTCCCCACACATACAAGAAGGAGACTGGGTGCTTGCGCGACAAGAGCAGCCCCGGAAGACCGACAGCAAGTACCACGAGGTTCCGCTGAAAGTGATACAACAAAAGGGGACCATGATCACTGCAGAGACTGACGCAAAAAGACTAACCAGGAATGTGGCGTACTTCAAAAAGTGCGGACCCAACATTAAGGAACTACTGACTGAACCAAAGATGGAGATGGAAGAACCAGAGACACTGCCCACACCCAGTCGGGCATTGATAGAACTGGCTGACGAGAACGAGTGTGAAAATACTGAACTCCAGTCACGCCCCAGACGGGTCATCACAAAACCGACCCGCCTCATTGAGGAACTCTAAAGAGACAGTTACTGTACTGTTCTTACTTTGCTTCATTTACAGAGGGGGGAGATGTAATGATGTGCGCTGACTAAGACAGGTCAGGCACTAGGACCGGCCCGAGTGGGGACCAGGGCGGGCGGAAAGGGAGGAGCAAAGGGCTAGGGACAGCAGTTAGCCGTTAGCCCTGGATGAGGAAGTATCGAATAAACAAAGCTGACCACCTATACTCTGTGTCCGTGTCCTTGGTGTCCACGGGAACACTACACCATCCCACCATGGCATCCAATTAATTCCGAGTGGGCATCTCACCCTGGCAAATGTACAATGGGATTGCGGCACCGGAGCATCAATTTTGATGTTCTGGTGGTGCAATTCCCCTCACCCTATTTCTAAAGCAGCTTTAATGATACTTAGCATAACTTAACACTCCTTTCACACAAGTATCTGTGTGAAAGGGGCCTGCAATGGGTGTTCCTGTGTGCGTTCCACCACAACACCTATTGCTTTTTGATGCTCCCCAGATTCACAAAGATTTGTAAATCTGAGGCAGCGCCAAAAACGAATGCCATGCAAAAGCAGGCATTAGATTGGTGCAACGAGGAGAAATATTTTTATTTCTCCTCATTTTTGCTCTTTCTACATGTGCTGCATTCTGCGGCACATGTAGAAAGAGCAAAATGCCATTAATGATTGTTTTTGTGCAGGAAGGCACTATGGAGCAATGGTGTTTGTGTTGGCGCTAGGTAGCTATTTTAAGTTCCAGCGCAAGGGAAAATGCAGGGATACACCGTATTCTTGCAAATATGGTGCACCCCTACGTGTTTTTTAAATGACGCAGCGTGACACTGCAAATTTAGCCGCAGCACCACGCTGCGCCATTTCCTCGTACAAATGGCCCTCTGCGTCTCCCGTTACAGTATTAAATACGCGTTT
The DNA here is from genome assembly GCF_964204655.1 of Triturus cristatus. NCBI lineage: Eukaryota > Metazoa > Chordata > Amphibia > Caudata > Salamandridae > Triturus > Triturus cristatus. Next base: position 245,147,108 of record NC_140582.1, read on the forward strand.
TTAGTGGGGTTTGTGAACAAAACTGTCTAAAACGGTGTGAATCTCTCTGGTTATTGTTTTTCAGATTGTTTTCAACCTATATTGTAAAAATGTATCTAAAGGTGTATTTTCAACTCGTGTTTGGATATTGTCTATTGCAAAACATGTGCCCTTGTCATAGAGTTCTCTAAAACATCTGAAGTTTTGCTTTTGTACCTGGAAATATTCCTTTTGCTCAGAAGACATAGGAAAATATAGAGGTACCAGCAAGGGAGTGTTTGGTGCACATAGTAGGTTGAATTTTGTTTTATGTCTCAGATTATCCCACAATGCAATTGTGCACTTTACAGAGTTCATTTCATCGTAACATGGAAACGATCTGCTGCATCTTTCTCCACTGCCAAATGTGCAGAATATTTCCGGAGGGAAAGCCAGAATTGAATGAAGAGCGCCTGGATACAGAGGTAATATAATTCCATATTAGTGATCACAAATCCCCCTTTGTGATATGGCTTCATCCTAGTTTACCAAGTAATTTCAGGTTATTCCCAGCCCATGTAAGTTAAATAAGAGTAAGTTTAATGTTTGGAAGAAGCTTTTCTTTAACCGAATGGGAATGTTCACAAAATGATATAGGAATTGTGGTAGGATTACTATTTTTATTATTCCAATAGTTACACCCATTGTGAGGGGTAATTGTAGCTGTATCGTTATGGTACCTTCCAAGTTGCTAAATGCACTTCCGTAGTTAAGGGTAATGAATCGCAGGATGCTTGTTTCCGGTTCAGGGAAGACCTGGCATGGCAGTTCGGGTTGGACTGTTCCCATGAGGCACAGGGTCAAGACTGATTTGCATGTGGCTGGTTTCAAACTGGAATGGCATGGTGAGCAAAAAAATGATGGATTTAGGCCCAGATCTCATTACTGGGGTGAATGTATGACATTGTTCTACATTCTGTCCATCAATTGTTGTTTTTGCATTTGTCACCCCGAGTGGGACGGGTATGCTCAGACGTGAGTCCCGTGCTCTCAATGCCACTGGAATCAAGCTATCCTGGCTGAAGAGGGGTGAAACCCCAAAACCGGTCCTTGGATGCTTGTTTCCAGTCCAGGGAGGACCTGGCATGGCAGTTCGGGCTGGACTGTTCCCATGAGGCACAGGGTCAAGACTGATTTGCATGTGGCTGGTTTCAAACTGGAATGGCATGGTGAGCAAAAAAACGATGGATTTAGGCCCAGATCTCTGTACTGGGGTGAATGTATGACATTGTTCTGCATTCTGTCCATCAATTGTTGTTTTTGCATTGGACTGTTCCCATGAGGCACAGGGTCAAGACTGATTTGCATATAGCTGGGCTTGAACTGAGGTGGCGAAGTGAGCTAAAGAATAATAATGGATTCAATCCATATCTGTGACTGGGGGTGAGAGTCTGAAAAGCTTCAGCGCTCCGTCCATCATCTCCTTGTGTTTCCTTTGTTCGCCCTAAATTGGCAGGATATGCCAAGATGTGGGTCCCTTGCTCACTTTGCCACTGGATTCAAGCTTGCCTGGCTGATGAAGGGTGTTACCCAGAAACCGGTCCCAGGATGCTTGTTTCCGGGTTCAGGGAATACCTGGCTTGTCAGTTCGGACTGGACTGTTCCCATGAGGCACAGGGTCAAGACTGATTTGCATATAGCTGGGTCTGAACTGAGGTGGCGAAGTGAGCTAAACAATTATGATGGATTCAACCCAGATCTGTGACTGGGGTGAGAGTTTGCAAAGTTTCAGCATTCCATCCATCATTTCTTTGTGTTTGCTTTGTTCGCCCTAGGTTTGCAGGATATGCCAAGACATGGGTCCCTTGCTCACTTGCCACTGGATTCAAGCTAGCCTGGCTGATGAAGGGTGTTACCAGAAACTGGTATCAGGATGCTTGTTTCCAGTTCAGGAAACACTTGCCTTAGCAGTTTGGGCTGGACAATTCCCATGAGGCACAGGATCAAGACTGGTTTGCATATAGCTGGGTCTGAACTGAGGAGGCGAAGTGAGCTAAAGAATGATGATGGATTCAACCCAGATCCGTGACTGGGGGGTGAGTGTCTGAAAAGTTTCAGCACTCAGTCCATCATTTCCTTGTGTTTGGCCTCAGGAATCAACACACTTTACCACTTCTTAACAGTGCTAAAGTGCTTGTGCTCTCTCCCTAAAACATGGTAGCATTGGTTTGCACCCTGTAATCACAGTTAATTTGCTTGTAAGCACCTAGTAGAGTGGTACTACATGTACCCAGGGCATGTAAATTGAATGGTACTAGTGGGCCTACAGCACTCATTGCACATGTACTTTTAACTTTATCTAACCTGGTAGTGAAAAAATCTGCAACTCATTTTTCACTATTGCAAGGACTACCTCTCTCATAGGACAACATTGGATTACCTTATTGCATTTAATAAGTGTTCATTTTCTATTGGGAGCAGGTAAGAAAGCCGAGCTAGGCCTCTAAAGAGTTGTAATTTTTAGTCACAATTCTGAAAATGTAACTTTTAGAAAGTTGGCAGTTTCTTGTCAGAACCATTTGGTGCCAGCAGCCTGTATCCTGTGTCACATGACTAGGTGCAGCTGGCAGTTGGTCTTTTTGTGTTACTCCTAGACAGTTGCACAAAGGGGAATAGCTTTTGACAGGATGGGACATTTCTGTCAGGATGAGGGGGAGGAGCTTTCAGCTAATACACTTGCACATCACTAAGAGTTTCACACCAGTATTTTTGTGACCACAGACTTGGTGGGCCCAGGGCAGGGAGGTAGGAAATTCCAGACATCTCTGCACTGAGAGCACTCTAGAAGCTTCTCCCACTTCAAAGCGGGTGCCAGGTATAAATGTTGGACCCTCGGACCAATCTCTTAAGTACGCTTCTGGACTTGTGAAAGACTTAAAAGTACTGCTGTGCTGCTCTGTTGCTGCCTTGCTGTCTGAGTGAGAAGGACTAGACCTGCATCCTGAACCCAGGACCACCAGTGTGGCACGAACGGCTAGTTGACTGGCCCCCTGATCAAAGACTCAGGGACAGAAAAGGCTCTATTCAACTTGAACCCTGCACCTGGACTCTATCTGCTGTGAGTCCTTCTCCCCAAGTGTTGCCACCCCTGTCCTGGAACCATGGAAGTGGGCCTGAAGGTAGTCTGCCAAACCGGCTGTGGTCTCCATTGGAACTAATGTGAAGCAACACAAATCCCCACAAAGCCTCCCACTACAGCTACAAAGCTGCCAGCCTCATCAAAACCATTGAGCGAGGCAAAGCTCAGTTAAGCCTCACGACACAGATGGCAGCTTCATCGAAACCAACGCAAAGTGAAGCAAAACCCCGACAAGCTTTGCCGCACCGTTCACACAGCCGACACAGTGCAAAGCCCCACAGGCCTTGCCGCACAGCCTCATTGGAACAGAAACAGATGATGCAAAGCGTCACAAAACATTGCCACAGAGTCCCTGCAGCACGTGTTACTTTATTCAATGAGCCTAACTTGATCCCTGTACCTGGCCCATGACCCATTGCAGTCAGCCTGAATTTGTGACTTTGTCCCGGTTTGTCATGACCAGTTTACCCCAATTGGCACTTGGTGTTTTTTAACACTGTTCTTACCTACATCTTTAAAAGTTCATATCTCTGGGTCTACTAATTGGATTTTTGTCATTTTGGTCTCAAATAATTTATTACAGTTTCCTCTATTTCTGTAAGTTGCTATAGGATTTCTCTTGTGTTGTATTTTTACTTTATTACTGTTTGAAGAGGTGCATAAATGCTTTACACATTGCCTTTAAGTACAGCCTGACTGTTTTTGTGCCAATCTACCAGAAGGTTGAGCATATGTTAATTTGTGGTTTACTTGTGTTTCACCCTGACAAGAACTGTGGTTCCTGCTTGAGAAGAGATCGGCCCCCACAACCAGTAACCCAGTTTCATACATTGGTGTTGAGCGGTCCGGGTTAGGACTTGTGTTTATGGAGTGCCATTCAGTAATTGTGTGTTACTCTAAAAATCTCAGATATATAATTTGGTACCAATCCAAGAATTTTTTAGTTTTTTTATTCTCCTTGATTGGCCCTGTTTGCATTTTCCAAACTCACTCTCATTCTACCAGGTCTGTAGCCATACCAGCAGAAATGAAATTTGAGCTCATCAATCTGGAGAGCTACACTGTAGTTGAGATCAAGGAGTTCTGTAAGTAAAAGAGGCTTCCAAACAAAATGGGCACCAACAAGTTGGAACTTCAGAAAGCAATGTGGGCCTGGGAGGAGACTCAACAGTTACTGACAACAACAGCTGACCAGGATTAGGGAATATGATAAGTAGTGGACCTCGGTGCAGGTCCTGAGATGCAGCACACAGGGGAGGGGTTGTTTTGCCTCTAGAATTGGAGATCACTACCAGAGCGAAAAGGAGTGTGTCCTCCCAAGGTCAGTCCCCAGAGGAGTTGGTGGACAAGAAAGCTTATATGGAGCTTAGCCTGCAGATGACCAATTTCAAGATGGAGGAACAGAAACTGGTCATGGAAGCAGAGCAAAAGAAGGCTGAGGCTAAGAGATCCTTGGTAAGGGAAAAATGTGAGGCTGAAATAGCCTTGAAGAAAAAGAGTCTGGCCATGGGGGAGAGAAGAATGGCCCAAGAGCTATGTCTCAGAGAGCAGGACATCAGAGCTAAGCAAGCAGAGTCCAGTAATAATGGTGGCAGCATACCCACAGTGCCCTCTGGAGACAAGAGGTTCCACATTTCTAAGGATCTGGTGCTTAACTTTGTTTTGGTGGATGACGTCGATAAGTAGTTTGAAGCATATGACATTGCTCTGGGGAACACAAGTTCCAGGGACTCTCCTTCCTCTTTCATAGTTCAGTGGGCGTTTGGAGTCTAGTCGAACTTTCAAATACTCCTCCAACATTGTGCTCCTCCCTAGGATCCTTGCTTTTCATGAGTACCTAAGCTTAATTTCCCCTTGTTTTAAAATAGTGTGCACATTACATGCAGTTGGTTTTCTTAAAATAGTTCCTTGAGGTGCTTATGAATCCCTAAGCGATTTTCTTTTTGACACTGCAGAGTTGTTCATTCACTAGGTTTAAAAGACCCAAATTCCAGAGGAATCGAGGCACCGCCAAACCAGCTGGTAACTGTTTGCCTGCAGGTGTGGATATTCAGATTCAATCAGATTGGTTTGAGAAGTCTCTTCCTTTGGTCCATAACTATTGGGCACCTGCACAAGAGGTGACATATTGACTCCAGTTTGTAACCGCATAAACAGCAATTTGGGTCTGTCAGCCTGCCCTTTCATGTCGGTTGCAGGTCTGTGGAATCAAAATGCCCAAAACGATATAGCATGAAACATTGTTCTAAAGCCAGTGGAAGTGATCCTCGATGTATGCTTGAGGCCCCATAGTTTTGTAAGAGTTTATCACAGCCTAAGTGTACCACATCTTTGCGAAAATATTTTTTTGTGTGTGACTTTTTTGATGAGGAGTTGGTGGTTCAGCTGCACGCTGTTCATTTCATCCTACTTTCCCATACTTCCAGAATGTCTAAATGTGCCAATGCCTCCCCCCTGGATAATCTCCACATGAGTATACTTGTTTTTTCCCCATTTGCACCTCGATCTCTAGCCAGCATAAGTTGTTCAGGGATCAGCTCACTGAGGCAACAGCTGGAATGGTACACATGACTGTTACTGAAATTAATAATGGCACAGCAAGGGTGCCATGGATATTAGTGAAAGTAAGTAATTCATCCCCACAAGCCAACAATTCAACACCACATACTTCTCTCATGCTTTGCCTAACCCCTCGTTGCATATCTCCTCTTTCAAATATTTTTTTCCCTCAATTCCATGTTATCATTCCAGCCATCTGTTTCTTCTTCTGCCTCTCTTTACCCTTGTTTCCTGTTTCTCCTTTGCCTCTGATGTACTCACATTTGTGATGGCAAAAGTGATCTATCTACAAACCAGTGCTAGAAAAGAAAGACAAGAATAGGTAAAGTATCCCACTATCCAGTCCCTCTTTTGGAAAGCCTGGGTAGTGTGAAGAAGCCCCAGTAGGCATTTCCCAAATGTCCCTACTAGCTACCCACAATCAGCGAGAGGAGGACTGTGTCATCTGCCTGCCATTTTTGAAGTGCCATCACATAGCCAGCAATGACTGCTTCTGCTCTCTCCTGAGTTGAGCAGTCAGCACCATGTCCCTATGCATCAAGTGCAAAGAAATATTACCCAAAATTATATCAGGTATGCATGCTGCTAATCCTCCCTCCAATTGCTTAGCTGACAATTTTTTTAATTAAGTAATGTGAGAGAGGATATTCGATATAATTCTAGGAGACATGGAAGGAAGAATGAATGGTCTATGTGTCCAGCCATGTGCTTTGACTCTGCTTTCTACCTTATAAAATGGCATCCGTCAACCATATCTACCTTTAAAGGAGAACCAAAAGCACTTGGCAGAACTGCAGGGTCAGGTGGAAGACCTCTCGACTTTGGAAATTGTCCAGAGTGTTCATCAGATTTGCAAGAGGTAGGCTTGTCACTTTAACTACAAGTGCAATCCGGAGTTTAAGCTCTGCCCACCTGCAAGTGACGCTGCTCTTTACGGCACACTTTTATCTGATAGACATTAATGTAAATAGACACACACCTTAACTTGTTTTTCCACTTACCACTTGTTACCACAACCATGCAGTTAAAGAGCAACTTTAATGCGGGTATCCGCCTGAGCAGTGCTTAGTTCAGTCGCACTAAAAGAATGAAAGGCTGAGTTTGCAGCCACAGAATGCGAGCCTGTCACATTCTGGTTGCCCTTAGTTAAGCACAAAAGAAACATTGATCAGTCGGGTATCATACCAGCCACACAATTGTAACTAAGGGCAAAATGGCTTGGGGATTAAGCACCTGCTGAGAGGATCAAGGTACCTTATGGTATGTGTGCATCCAACACCTCTTAATATGATGCTTTTACTACATCGCTAAGGTTTATGATACACTTGATAAAGAGATCTGTCCCAAATATGATGCTCACAAGTTTGAGCAATCATACAACATCCTGAACGGTTATGCTACTTGACAACCTGGAGGGTTATTTTGCCTGCTTAAAAGTACTGTCTGCAACCCTGTGCTCACATTCTAAATTCAAACAAAGATGGCACAGTCACTTAAATTGGTGGAGGCGACAATAGAGGTGACCAAGACTAAACCAGGGGTACACCTTTGGGGGAATTCAGGAAGGAGCATTGTGGGTGCTACAATGTCACCAAAGCAAATTTAAATGGAACAATATCACTTTCTGAGTACAAAAACAGGGATGTTACATTTAAAAAAATCTTTTTAATAGGAAAGGAGCATAATTAATTTTAATGCTGGGCATCCTCAATATCTATTCAAACATTAGCTGCAAATAGCATAAAACCAAGTGGCTCCCTACGGCTCAGAGACTACCCAGCCAGGTGTTCTTAAAAAGCTAAAAGTTCTTTGGTTAACTTTTAGACTCTTAAGGGGGTCTGCATGAACCAATGAAAACAGGGATGTTAGAGTGATGGGGTGGGAATGCAGGAACATAAGAATTCTCGAAATTACACTTGCACAAATATATATCATTCTGTTCTTCATGCGTGCAACACACATGTTTTGAATACATGCACTTGCTATGCCCTTAAATAGTAAAAGGTGGATTGGATATTCCTGCCCCAGGGTGTTTTTTCAGCATTTTCTTGAACGTAAACGTTAACAGCCTCAGATGTATGTGCTTTTATTGAATTTCTGTTTAGAATGTGCCCTACGATAATCCCCTGGGTTAGTACGTGACAGCACATGCTAACAGTGTATCCACAAAATAATCCTGCTGGATCATTTGGATGCTAGGAGGTCCCTTAAGGATTAGCAATAGCACTGCTGGTTTTAGGTCGGCGGCTGCCGCTGATGGAGCACTTTTAGGTTGAGTGAGACTATCCTAGGCATTAACCACAGCTGGCTTAGAGAACTTGTAAAATATCTGATCTTAGTAATGGAACAAGAACCTGGGAGAAAAGAAGAGCAGTGACTTTGTGTCAAGCTGCACCATAGGCCATGGCTCAAAAACCATTATCTAGGATTATGTGCCAAAAAGCTGTAGCAATATTGCTATTTTCACGCTCTGTTTAAGAGATTGCTATTGACTGCATTCAAGACAAGAACCTAAAAGTAATTTAAACTCTAATATCCAAGCACGGACAGAGCTTTCTTCGATGGTTGCTGTGGGACACATGTGCACTCAATTTTAGACAGTGAACATTGCATCTGTCATAATAATAGGATCTGTATCATTGATATTGAAGTAGTAGCAACACCGACAGAAAGGGGGGTATCTCAGCCTATTTATTGGTTCTGGCAAATCTTCTCTGTGTATTAAGGATTCATGCTTGGCGTCTCTGTGATAGTGGCGATATTCTAGTGGTAAAAAGTCACTGGCCATGTAACCTTTTATGCACACCTCAAACTCCTAGACCAAGCCAGGGACAGAAGGAGGCAAACGCTTTCAGTGCTGCCTTTCTAAAGTACAAATACCTCTCCTGTTGATCTGATATTATCGGGGAGGTCAGTGCTTATTGTCGAAAGGGATGATGGAGAATGTGAGAAATGCCATGCACAAATGAAAACACATCATAACTTATAGGATGGAACATCCATATGAAGAGAATTAACAGTTGTGAATACTGTATTGATAGTACATCACTGTGAAGAAAAAAACTGTAAAACCGGAGATCATTAAGAGCTGCAGTGTTAGGAAAATATAAATACAAAATTGAGTAATTTTAAATGCTTTACATCGCAGAGAAATTTTAATTTTTAGGACGAAGGTTCCTCTGCTTCAAATTAAACGTACAGGGGACATTTATTTACCACTGCTTTTCAGAAGCTTACACTTTACCACCGCTATTAAGAACCCACCTCAGACAGCAGTGAGGCACCTGATCAGGTCCACAAAGGGAAACAGTTGCTGTGCCACAAAGACTGGAGGCATTGGACAAAGTTCACTTCCCACTTAAAATATGGGTCGGTGCAAAGTTTTTTCAAGTCGTAGAAAGTTACAAAGGATGTCCAATTAATTATGGTCATCATCAATCACTTAAAGTGTGGTTTAAAAAGGGGGGCTGGTGGTTTAAGAAGCCGAATGGTGAACTTAGCATGATGTGAGGCCCTTGGATTGCAACAGTGATTGATCTTTGTCATTCATCTCTGAGCAGTGAACGTCATTGAAGCAGTCAATGCTCACTGGGGGATTGCGTCAAACATACAGCAGCCTAGAATGGGCTCCATATGGTTCTATCAGTCAGTGAGCCTGATTTTGGGATCCAGGTAAGATCATTGCTCATTCCAGGTCTCCATAAGGCCAAGCTAGTTGGGAACCACTCTCATGGCAGCCCTTACCTATATAAGTAACTTTAGCTGTCTTCTTCATCCTGTACATGATTGTCTCGCTCCTTGGCCCTTTACCAAGCTCAGTTTTTCCCCAGATAGGTTTTTGTTATACAAGTGCCAATACACACATACAAAAGTACGTAGTGTTTCCTTTATGTTGTAGTCTTTGCATTACACTTTATATCTAAGATCTACCAGGAAAGAAACACCTCTGATGGGAAAAGCATTCGTTTACGTATCGCCCTGTAACAGACTGAAGTAAAGAGAGCCACTCTTCTGTTCTATTGTTGAAGCCCTCCTTTCAATCCTCCCCTTGATGTCTGCTCTCATCCTTTGTGATATGAACAAACCGAGTTAAAGCTTTTGAAAGGTGGGCTTTCAGAAGTAACTCATGAAGGATTCAGGTCAGACACAAAAGGCAGATCAGGGTGCAGAATCCACATGATATTTTCATTGTGCTCCCAAGAGTGCCCAATGGGGGAGCATTATGGATAGGCTACCAAGAAGACTTATTGGTCTACATGGTGGTGCATACTGCCATCTTGGTGCAAGCTAGCTAAGCTCGCTACCTCACATATTTGGATACTTCCCCAGGCTTATTGAATCCCAGATATTCACCCCTGCACTGCCACCCCAAGCACACACTCAGTCAGCCCAGGTGATTCCCTGAAGTTTTCTGAAACCAGAGAAAGAGAGTATGTTGAGGTGAACATCATCATCTCCACATTGGTGGAAGCATCAGCTTGTTTACCACAATGGACCAGGCTACTAAGCCCATGTCAAAATGAGGTTGGATTTATAGGTGGCTGGAAGAGTCTGGGATTATGCAGGTTAAGACACGTCAAAACAAGGTGGACCAATACTTCACTACTCTGATTACAAAGCCTACTGGTATCATTTTGTAGCTGAGTAGAAATGTATCATTTAATAAACTCGAAGTTACTAATGAACTGAAGTCTATAATTCATAAATTTCAAGTACACTTAGGGCCTGATTATGACTTTGGCGGTCGGACCGCCGCCAGCCTGATGACACATCGCCGCCACTGTCAGGATCATGGATGCCGACGGTCTGACCACCAGGTTCGTAATCAGGCCCTTAGGGCCAGATGTATCAAAGGGTTTTACTCATTCTGTGTCTATGGGAAAATGTATTTGTACATATGGCCCTTAGTGACATAAAGTATCATCCAGATATCTATGAAGGGCAGACAGTTTATATACCTAGATGCACATAGATGCAATTGAGTAGTACAATGTAAACTGACTAAATCTCTCACAGTCGCCTAACAAACTGAACACTTTTATATGAGTTAGAATATTTTTTTTTTACCAAGAGGATAGATTAAGGTGTTATTCTACACACCTTTCAAACTATTACCTATCATTTTCAAACCCTTGTGTCTAGCAAAACACTCCCATGCATATCCTAACAATATGCCGTTGTAGCCCTTTCCACACATAAGCAATATCATAAAAACGTTTGGTTTTGTAACAACTAATAAATGGTGAGCACTGATTCTAAACAGTAGAGTGCTTGATGAGTGGTTTGCTTTAAATGAAACTGCTGTCTAATAGTTAACCACACTATTCAATTTGCACTGGGAAACTCAGTTGGAGTAGCCATGCTCTTTATAAATTTATAGATAGAAAGTCAACCTAAGTACATTCATGGTATTATGTAAAGGCATATATTATGACAGAAGAAACGTTTGCTCTATATCTATTATTGGAGTTCTTTAAGCTACTACATGCAGCTAAAACATTTGTATGTAAGCACCACCATAGTAGTTCTTAACCATTCCAACCTCTTTTTATTAAAACACCAAGAAAAACACAGTTTTCTTATCACACTTAAAAACATTTGTTTTGTTGATTGGAAAATAGAAAATGTTCACCATTTTGAGATGCTAAATGATCTAGCTGATGCTTGAGGCCAATAGGTATCACTAAATTATCAGCATATACGCACAGTATAAATTGGGTCGAGATAATTTGGAAATAAACTCAACTCATTTGGTAGGGTAAACCTGCTAAGTGCATTTTTTTAAAAAAAAGAGTAGAAGGAGGCTGCCTTTTTAAAGGCTATTGTTAGATTGTACTTTCCTGCTATACTGACCGCCCTTGCCCAAACATAGCCTAACACACATGTCTATATGGAAAGCCTGGAGCAACATTATAGAGCTGCCATTCAAACCCAATACACCCAGTTTCTTCCAAAGCGTGTGCTGGCTGATTTTGTCAAAGCCACCCCATTATCTACCATACACACATATAAACTGGTGCTCTCCCTCAGTGTTTTGATTGCAGCTGGTGACAAAATCATGATATTGCCTCAGAGTTCTTTCTAAATCCAAGTTGCTCTTTTGGTATGGCATAAACTTTTTCAATCATTTCAGCCAAATTACCCAAAGCAAGATGAGCATGGCTTTTTCTGTCGTTATCCAGCAAGGTTATTTATCTATAATTGACTGGATCCATTCTTTCTCAATCAAGTGACTACCGATCCCTGATTCTGGAACCTTATCGTACACCTTCTTGTCACTTTGTGAAATGTGGGTAGAATCTGAGAAGCACAGAAACATAGATTACATTGATGTAACACCATCACAAGTTCATTTGGACTAGGTGGGCCGTGATGGCTTAACTTGCCTAATAAGACATACAATATGTTTAATGAACATATTATCAAGAATCAGGGAATTGTCCAAATAATTATTACCTTGCTCACAAAGGATACTATTATCCCTCCCATAGACAGAATCAATATGTGCCAACTAGTGTCTTTAACTAATTATAGAATGCAAAAAACCCTTCAAAACCATCTGCCAAAAGTTTTTATAAAGGTTTGACCAAATTCCACTAACAAGTGTTTCCCACTGTCTCCTCATGAAATATTGTTTGCCAGAACTAATTTGTGTTTTATACTCTAATTTACTGGTGGCTTCAAACAGTCGTTTGGGTCATATGGGCAAGAGCCAAGGTCTGTTTCCTTAGGTTATGACGCTTACTATGAAACCAGTGTACACGGATTTAGAAGGACTTTATTTTCTTTTAGTAGGAATGTCGTAAATATTTGTTGATCCCTCATTTCTAGGGGCCTAATTACGAGTCTGGCAGTCCAAGGACCGCCAGACTCATGGGGGTGTGGCAGTGGTGGTCCAGCCACCATAGCACCCACAGTCTGACCGCCCCTTTACAAGTTGGCGGTCGGGCTGCCATTGAACCGGCTGGTGGCACGGTGGTCAGGGCCTCAGTAATATGCTGGTGGTGCCGCTGCGACACCGCCATGCATATTACGCGTTTCAGGACTGCCAGCAGTGTCATGGAGCTCTTTCCTCCATGGAAAGGCTGGCGATCCTGAAACAAGTGGCCCCCTGGTGCCCATGTCATGGCGATACATGCAGGGGGCACAACATGTGACCCCTGTATGCATGCAACCCAGTTGCTGCACAGCATGGACTTTACAGTCCATGCCGTGCAGGAACTTTTTTGGGCGCACCCATTGCGGCGCCTGTTTTCAGGGGCACCGCCGTGGGACTGACAAAAAAGCATAGCAGTCCACAACTGCACCGCCAAACTTGTAATTCTGCCTGCAAACAGTTGAAAATAAATTCCACAGTAGGCTGTTAGCAGTCCCAAAGAGCACCACAAATGTTATAACCCACAGGGACACTGGTCTCCCCTATATGGTTGACATAATATCACACTGCTTGTCCTTTGATTGAAGATTTGGAGTTGTCCTTACAGTAAATTGTTATGCCACGTTCTCGTAGACTGTGCCATACTAGAGCATAACGATTTAATGCCTTGGTTAGCTTACATAAAAAGAACATTTACATAACTTATTTCACTCTCCAAATGATATAAATAACAACACAAGGGCCATGGTAAAAATTATTTTTCACAACCATAGATCATAAAGCAGAGCAACCAAGTTTCAGACAATGGACACAGTCCGCCACTCCATAGAGATTAACAATAAGGGTCCTGATCCCTTTTACTATGGATTCCTAACCTTGAGCATAGATTTTATCTAACTCGTTTTATATTGAGCACAGGCCATTTCCTGGCAACTTTTCCACAACAGGGCACATGGGTTTCTACTCTGCACTGCTACCCCTGTGATAATTTTATGCAGCAATCTTTTATTCATTCAATGCATTTTAGCGACTTTTATGCATTACCTTGAGCCCAGACTTTATGTCCCATACTGCGTGCAATTAACCTTAATGACATCCTTTTCTGAACTGGGACTAAGATACAATTCCAAACTTTCTGACTTCCAGACTTTCACCAGGACCAATCCATTTGGTGTATCCGACCAGGGCTCCATCGTGGTTAGACTCAAATCACATCTAGGTCCTCGTCTAACACTTCCGTAGACTACCATTTGCACTTAATGCTTTTTGGTGCTATTTTTACTTAAAATTCTAAAACTTCTAATCTGTTGTTCACTGTATTGATCTCTGATCTTTTGGGGTCATTAAATAGTACTCTTTATCTAATCAGGAAGTTCCCTTGCCGCATTGCATGAAAGTTTAGGAAATCCCGTCCTGAATGTATATGTGCCCTCTCTCCTTCTCTCCTTATCCTCTTTCTCAATCTCCCTCTCTTAATCTCTCCTCTCTCTCTCTATACATATATATATATATGAAAGAAGCAAACGAAATGCAGAAAGAAGCAACAGAAGTCCTCAAAGACGAAGAAAAGTGCAGGAAGAAGGAAGACGTGCAGAAAGAACAAACAGAGGAGCAGAAAGAGGCCTTGTTACAAATTCATCCTGTACCCTCAACTTTTTCAGATGGGTACTGGTGGTAACTGACTCTGACTAACCAGTCCTAGAGCCAGTGCTATGCTAAAAGACACTTAGAATACAGTTAAAACACCTACATACACTAGGGAACACTATGCATCTGGGTACCCCTGTGATTACCATGTCCTCCTCTGTAAGCCCCTAGGACATAATAGGACAGGGGTATTAAAACTACCTCTTAAAATGCACCACAGGGCGCGTTTGCACACTGGTGAATGGAGGGAGGGCCTGAGGTGACATGTGTGCAAAAACACTCTGTGGCCGTGTTAATTTGGAGGATAAAGTCCCCTTGAATCCTGGGTGTCCCTTGGGTCCAACTAGCCCACCAGGTATCTCCAGGTAGCGCCACAGAGCTGCGTTGCGAAGAGGTGTACAAAGGGGCACGGCTTGGACCACCTCTCTGCAACGCAGCGCAGTAGTGCTTACTGGAAGCACCTGGTGGGCTAGTTGGCCCCCAGGGGCCCTCAGGATTGAAGGGGAATAATTTCCCCAACTTAAAATGTGCCACAGGGCGTGTTTGCACACGTCACCTCAGGCTCCACACCCTCCCTTCACCACTGTGTAAACGCGCCCTGTGGCCGTTTTAAGTTGGGAGATTAAGTCCCCTTGAATCCTGAGAGTCCCTAGGGTCCAACTAGCCCACCCGGGGCCTCCAGTAAGCGCCACAGAGCTGCGTTCCAGACAAGTGTATAAAGGGGAACGGCCTGGACCACCTCTCTGCAACGCAGCACAGTTGCGCTTACTGGAAGCACCTGGTGAGCTAGTTAGCCCCCAGGGCCCCTCAGGGTTGAAGGGGAATTATTTCAGCAACTTAAAATGCACCACAGGGCGTGTTTGCACATGTCACCTCAGGCCCCGTCCCCTTCCTTCCCCACTGTGTAAACACGCCCTGTGGCCGTTTTAATTTGGGAGAATAAGTCCCCTTGAATCCTGAGGGTCCCTAGGCTCAAACTAGCCTACTAAGTACCTCCAGTAAGCACCACAGAGCTGTGTTGCACAGAGGTGTAAAAAGGGGCGTGGCCTCTGAACACTTCTCTGGAATGCAGATCCCTGGCGCATACTGGAGGTACCTGGTGGGCTAGTTGGTCCTCAGGGACCCTAAGTATTGAAGAGGAATTAATTTCCTAACTTACAACTCGCCAGGGGGCGCGTATGCACAATGGTGAAGAAAGGGGGCGTGGCCTGAGGTGACATGTCTGCAAACACGACCTGTGGTGCGTTTTAAGTTGGGGAATTAATTCCTCTTCAATCCTTAGGGTCCCTAGGGGCCAACTAGCCCACCAGGTACCTCCAGTATGTGCCAGAGAGCTGCATTGCAGAGAGGTGTTCAGAGGCCACACCCCTTTATACAACACTCTGGAACGCAGCTCCGTGGCGCTTACTGGAGGTACATGGTGCGCTAGTTGGCCCCCAGGGACCCTCAGGATTGAAGAGGAATTAATTCCCCAACTAAAACCGCGCCACAGGGTGTGTTTGCACACATGTCAACTCAGGCCCCGCCCTCTCCCTTCACCACCGTGCAAACGCGCCCTGTGGTGCATTTTAAGTTGGGGGATTAACTCCCCTTATATCCTGAGGGTCCATTAACCGCCACAGAGCTGCATTGCAGAGAAGTGTAAAAAAGGACGTAGCCTCAAAACACCTCTCTGCAACGCAGCTCCCTGACGCATACTAGAGGTTACTGGTGGGCTAATTGGCCCCCAGGGATCTCCAGTATTCAAGGGGAAATAGTTCCCCATCTGCAAACGCGCCAGAGTGCTGCAAGGAGGGGCCGGGGCCCCCAGCACGATGCCGGTCTTTTTCTTTCCTTATTTTTTATGAAGAGGGGCTGTGTGGCCCCCCTTCTTTTTCTAATTAATAGGCCTTGGGGACCCCAACCACACAGGATCATTTATTTTACAATTAAAGCCCCGGCGGTTGGCGGTCCCTGGGTCTGGGGGGGCTGTGAGGCCCCCCACATATTTTTTTGAAAGCCCCGGGGGTGGCAGTCCCCAGGGCTTGGGGGGCCTTTGAGCCCCGCCACCCATTTCTTTTTGAAGCTCCGGAAGAGGCGGTCCCTGGGGCTGGGGGGGCTGAGAGCCCCTTCACACATATTTGAGAAAAGCCCCGCGGGTGGCTGTCCCCGGGGCTGGGGGGCCCCTCTGGGCCCCCATTATATAAAAGATATTGCCCCCGGGACTTGGCCTCCCCGGGGGCTAAATACTAACGAATCGCGGGAGGCGGCGCTTTGTTTTTTCCCCCTGCGGCCGGATCCGTGGATCCTCCATGGATTTTCCCGTAAAAAAAAAATATTTTTTGGGGGGGGGCCCTGGGGGTCCTTGTGGGACCCCTAAGCAGGCCTAGGAGGTCAGGGTGTTTCTACCCTGCCTCCTTTTTGCGTTTTGCGCACTTGTATGACTGATTTCTTGTGCCTCGGTTCTACAGAGGCACAAGATGGCTGCCAACACTTCCTGGTTTGGAGTGTTGATAGCCAATTAGCATACAGCTCGTGATCGGGAGGGTGCGCGGATCCTCCGCGGCCATAGATATATATGTGTTTTTACTTTTGATTTTCTCAGCAACTGCTGAACGTATTTACACCATTTAACAAAAAGGGTTCTTTCTGAACCAAGAACTACCTCTTTGCCAAATTTGGTGTAATTCCGTTCAGCAGTTCGGGCTGTAGCTGTGTCTAAAGTTTCCTATGGAAAATTGCATGGGGAAAACACGTTTTGGGACCCCCCTTTTTTCTCAGCCCCGCTTGCAAAATCACCCCGAAACTTTCAGGATAGGAGCGGACCGGAGAGCCCCACGAGTTTTGAAAATGTCGCGAAGATTTATCAACCGGCGCCAAAGTTATTGGAAATAGAATGTTGTGAATTTCCTATTGAAAATAGGTCCTAACTATAACTACCTACTGGTGACCGCCAGTAGGTTATATATATATTATCTACTGGCGTTCGCCAGTAGATAGTTATAGTTAGGACCTATTTGCTATAGGAAATCCGCAACATTCTATTTGGAATAACGTTGGTGCCGATTGACGAATCTTCGCGAAATTTTCCAAACTTTTGGCCAGCTCCGCTCCACTCCTACCTTAAAAGTTTTGTGGTGATTCGTCAAGCAGGGGCTGAGAAAAAAGGGGGGTCCCAAAACACGTTTTCCCAATGCAATTTCCCAAAGGACCTGTTGTCGCAGCTACAGCCCGAACTGCTGAAAGGAATTACACCAAATTTGGCAAATAGGGAGTCCTCAGTACAGACTCGTGCCTTTTGCTTAAATGGTGTAAATCCATTCAGTAGTTCCTGAGAAAATTACAGTTAAAAGTATATATGTATATATGGCCGAGGAGGATCCGCGGACCCTCCACGCACCCAGCACGCACCCTACCGTGCATGAGCTGAATGCTAATTGGCTGTCAACACTCCAGATCAGGAAGTGTTGGCAGCCATCTTGTGTGTCGAGAACCGAGGCACAAGAAACCTAAAAAAAAAAGTGAAAAACGCGACAAGGGGGCAGGGTAGAAACACCCTGACCCCCTACGTCGGCTCAGGGGGTCCCACAAGGTCCCCCAGGGCCAAAAAAGGAATTAAAAAAAATAAATAAATTGGCGAGATTCGCGCACCCAGTGCGAATTTCGGCCGGAAAAAAAAAATTCTAGTCTGTATCTGTCTGTCTGTTGGTGTATGAGCGGCTGCATGGTTTTGTGAATAGCTATATGAGTGTCTATATGGGTTATTGATTGGTTGCCTGAGTATCTGTATGGGTGCCTGAGTGTTTGTGTGGGTAGGGTGTGTGTGACTCTGTGACTAGATGTGTGAGTGGGTGATTCACTGGGTGCATGGTTTTAAGAGTGCATCTGTGATGGACTGTATGGTTGGGTGAGTGTATGTATGGGTGATTGAATGTATATCTCAGTTGTACATGTGTCAGTAACTACATATGTGAAACACAGTGTATATGTGTGTAAGAGTATATAACTATCTTTATGTGAGAGTGTGTGATTTTGGGAGTGGCTGTATGCGCCATAGTGCAAGGATATCTGTGTCATGTGCTGTTTGTTTTTTCTGCAGGAAGACACAGAATTTGTTAGTATTTTTATGAGTAAGTGAACTTGAGTGTGTTTAACTGTATAGGTGAGTAAATTGGACTGTGATTAATTATTTGCATGACTGACGAGATGTGTCAGTACCTCAATGGATGATTGGCGGTGTGTGAGTGTCTATATAGGTGTATAAATACACAGAGTGACTGTAAGTATGAGTGACTGTAGAGGTGAGTGAGTGGACAAGTATGTAGACCTAAAAGTCAATGAGTGGGTGAGTAGTTATTGGTATTGGAGTATCTATGGTTGTCAAAATGGCCATCTGAAATTTTGAGTCGGTGTATCAAAGGCTATATTAGGGTGGGAGAAGATGCACTAATTTATCACATGGATGACGTCACCAGTGATGTCATCAGTGATGTCATTTGAGATGTCATCAGTGATGTCATCAGTGATGTCACTGACCATGTCATGAGTGATGTAATCTGTGACATCATCAGCAGTGCATTGCGGGGGCGCGAGTTATAGTTAGCTGAACTAACTATAACAGGGGAATTTCTAGGGTTTTGTATAAGGGAAATGTCCAGCTAACTATAACGCCCCTGAAACCTATGGTTTTTTCAGTGAATTTCTAAGGTTTTTTAAATGCCAATTCCTAACTATAACGTGCATGAAACCTATGGTTTTTTCAGTGAATTTCAAAGGTTTTTTAAATGATAATTCCTATCTATATCTCATCTCTGAAGATATCATGTTTAATGATTTTGATTGAATTTCTATATTTTTCAAATTCAGTGTGTCATTTCATTAATTACATTTTTTTAAAATACTTTTTTATCACCATTTTTAAAAGTATTTTTTCAATTAATTCTTTTAAAAATTAAAAAATATTATTTGAACTTAATGGGTTTTTCAAACATATTTTTGTATATTTTTCAAAATATTTTTTTAACTATATGTGCAAAACTTTATTTTATATATATTTTTTCCATGTTTTTGGATCCGCGCACCCTGCGCGCACCGTTCTCGATCCCTACGCGGTAGCATCCGTGCATGGTATGCGTCGGGTACGTGGTTAGTGCGCGATTCCAATGCGACTGGTACGCGACTCCCAGCCTATACGTGACACGTTCGATGTACGTAACGCGACGTTTACGCGCTTCCGTGATGCGTCATCTGCGTCTATGACACGGTGGGTGAGCGGATCCCGCGAAGTATTTAACATTTAAAAAAACATATTTATGTATTTCATGTGAATATTCATTGAAGACAAACTCTAAACTAGTCTTAAAAGTAATATATTTTGACATCTAATCCTATATTTCTTTTTAATTCAATTTTGCGGATGCGCGCTGGGTGCGTACGCGCAGGGTGCGCGGATCCCACGTGACCTGCAAAAAAAGAGATTTGATTGGTTCATTACACTTCCTGTTCTAACTACTGAAAGACCCCACCCATTTCAATTATTCTTCTTTGAGCTTCGTTGGAGAACCACGTCTTTGGAGAGAAGAAGATTTTTTAGACTAAGTTTACACTTAGCTCTAACTTTTTTCGACCAAAAATGGCTTCCGGGCAGCAGGCATCACCTGCATCACCTCATAGTTCTGAGGATGAATTTTTGCCGGAGGCACCACTCCAAAAACAATTTTCTTCAGTGGTGTGGAAATTTTTTACTTTTCCCGAGGGGCAAAATAAGACCAATGCCACCTTGGTCACGTGCAAGATTTGCAAAAGAGTCCTAACGAGAGGGGATCCTAACAAGAAATACTCTTGCGGCACGGCAAGTATGATGAAGCACATGAGGACCCTTCATCCAAACAATCTTGCAATAGAAGAGTGCCGACGGATGAGAAACACTCCTGCTCCTGCGCCATCCACCTCATCGCAGCCAAGCACATCAAGAGTGCATCCATAAGCCCAAACCTTGGACATCCGTCCCCAATTTCAATTTTTAAAAGTGCTCTGCACTAAGTGCAATAAGACTTTGTGCTATAGCGAGTAGTCGATCGATCTGATCTGCCGCCCCCAAGAAAGTCAGATTTGCTATTTTTTTTTTATTGTTCCCTTAAGTTCATTGTTTGGTTTCTCCTGTTCTTGTTTTTGTTTTTTTTTCCAGAAAAAAAAAAAATATCACAAAATTGTTAGAAAACCCCCCAAAAAATATAAAAGAAGAAAGAAGAATAAAAGTTCTTGTAAGAACTAACTTTCCTGGTTTAAAAAAAAGAGCTACATTTCTTTGTTAGTGTGTGAAAGTTTAGATGAATGTATCTGTAGTACGTAATTGACTGAATGAATGCATTAGTAGCGTATGGTGAATGTATAAGTGCAGAACTATAAGGAAGTGCTGCAGCATCACACAGTAACCTCTTTAACTGCAGTGTGCTGTAGTACTTCCGAAGCACAGGGATGCAACATATGTACATAAATATGTTGCAAATCTATGCTTCTCTCTGCACGGCTGCTTAAACTGCAGCCATGTGGTGACACAGGCACCCTTGCACCATAGTGCAAGGATATCTGTGTCATGTGCTGTTTGTTTTTCTACAGGAAGACACACCTTCCTGCACAAAAACAATGAGAAAATGCATTTTTCTCCTTCAATGTATGCTGAACATTTCAGCATATTTTGAAGATATAAAAATGTAGAGAACTTAAAACAATTCTCTTTGTTGTGCTTTCCTACACCAATTTTAGAATGGTGCACCATTCACACACATATCGAGATTTATGATTTCTGATAAATCTAGACATGTGTCTTGTTCTATGAGTATTAAGTGCAATCATGCACAACAACACTTATAGAACACCCTTTCAACACAAAGTGTTCTAAATGATGACGTTGTATTTATATGGAGTATAAAAAGTGCACAGAGTGCCTTTTCCTCTCTTTGTAAATATAAAAGAGTATCTTGCACAATAACTATGTTAAAAAAGTGACATATTTCCGTTTTTAAATTTCCTTGCGAATGATAGAAGGTAAGCACAGAGTTTTGTCTGCAAAGATGTTCAACGAAGAATGATTGAAATGATTGCGGTCCTTCAACAGCTAAAAAGGTGAAATATTATGAACCCCTCAAATCTCTTTTTTTGCAGGTCACATGATATCTGATTATGGTCAGATTTCAAAACTACATAAACAGAGTGTTTTTAGAAACGTGTTTCAACTTTGTAGCTTCTTGCAGGACTCTTCATTCTGCATATTGAGACTTAGTTAAACTTACCTTCACAGTAATAGGAATAAAAAATGGTATTCATTTTTTGCTGTTTTTCATTTAAATATAAATTCTTAAAAATTGCTTATTTTAAAATTTGGATCTGTGAAAGGAAAGAAAAAAAAATTATAACATATAATAATACATTTTTTACAACACAACATAATTTCCACAAAGTAATTTGTTTGCCTTTTTTGATGTTCTCAGAATATATTGAATTTCACTAAAAATAGTGATTTCAATCGTACTCATCACTTAACAGCGGGTAAAAAAACGATGTTACCAAATGCTTCTCTCACAATGCACACAGACTCTAAGGAAGTGCTGCAGCATCACACAGTAACCTCTTTAACTGCAGTGTGCTGTAGTACTTCCGAAGCACAGGGATGCAACATATGTACATAAATATGTTGCAAATCTATGCTTCTCTCTGCACGGCTGCTTAAACTGCAGCCATGTGGTGACACAGGCACCCTTGCACCATAGTGCAAGGATATCTGTGTCATGTGCTGTTTGTTTTTCTACAGGAAGACACACCTTCCTGCACAAAAACAATGAGAAAATGCATTTTTCTCCTTCAATGTATGCTGAACATTTCAGCATATTTTGAAGATATAAAAATGTAGAGAACTTAAAACAATTCTCTTTGTTGTGCTTTCCTACACCAATTTTAGAATGGTGCACCATTCACACACATATCGAGATTTATGATTTCTGATAAATCTAGACATGTGTCTTGTTCTATGAGTATTAAGTGCAATCATGCACAACAACACTTATAGAACACCCTTTCAACACAAAGTGTTCTAAATGATGACGTTGTATTTATATGGAGTATAAAAAGTGCACAGAGTGCCTTTTCCTCTCTTTGTAAATATAAAAGAGTATCTTGCACAATAACTATGTTAAAAAAGTGACATATTTCCGTTTTTAAATTTCCTTGCGAATGATAGAAGGTAAGCACAGAGTTTTGTCTGCAAAGATGTTCAACGAAGAATGATTGAAATGATTGAAATGATTGCGGTCCTTCAACAGCTAAAAAGGTGAAATATTATGAACCCCTCAAATCTCTTTTTTTGCAGGTCACATGATATCTGATTATGGTCAGATTTCAAAACTACATAAACAGAGTGTTTTTAGAAACGTGTTTCAACTTTGTAGCTTCTTGCAGGACTCTTCATTCTGCATATTGAGACTTAGTTAAACTTACCTTCACAGTAATAGGAATAAAAAATGGTATTCATTTTTTGCTGTTTTTCATTTAAATATAAATTCTTAAAAATTGCTTATTTTAAAATTTGGATCTGTGAAAGGAAAGAAAAAAAAATTATAACATATAATAATACATTTTTTACAACACAACATAATTTCCACAAAGTAATTTGTTTGCCTTTTTTGATGTTCTCAGAATATATTGAATTTCACTAAAAATAGTGATTTCAATCGTACTCATCACTTAACAGCGGGTAAAAAAACGATGTTACCAAATGCTTCTCTCACAATGCACACAGACTCACAGTGTGATTCTAGACAAGCACCACTATCCCTAGGAGTTTACCAAAACTCATTCACTACACTGGAAGTGGTAAGGGAACTGCACACAATCTACATATTTCACGACTACACTTTACTGTCAATACCTAGCTCAGCCATAACTGTCTTCTAATGCTACTAAAACTTAACAACATGACATGTTTTAAAACAGTTATCTGTCAGCAAATACACAATGTTACCAAACGCTTCTCTCACAGTGGTTCCCAAATGTACACAGACTCACAGTGTGATTCTAGACAAGCACCATTATCCCTAGGAGTTTACCAAAACTCATTCACTACAGGGAAAGAGGTAAGGGAACTGCCCACAATCTACATATTTCACGACTGCACTTTAGTGTCAATGCCTGACTCATTTAATCAACGCATAAGCAAAGACTGGCTTCTAATGCTACTAAAACTTGACAACATGACAGGTTTTAAAGCAGTTATCTGTCAGCAAATACACGATGTTACCAAACGCTTCTCTCATAGTGGTTCCCAAATGCACACAGACTCACAGTGTGATTCTCGACAAGCACCACTATCCCTAGGAGTTTACCAAAACTCATTCACTACAGTGGAAGTGGTAAGGGAACTGCGCACAATCTACATATTTCACGACTGCACTTTAGTGTCAATGCCTGACTCATTTAATCAACGCATAAGCAATGACTGGCTTCTGATGCTACTAAAACTTGACAACATGACAGGATTTAAAATAGTTATCTGTCAGCAAATACACAATGTTACCATATGCTTCTCTCACATTGGTTCCCAAATGCACACAGACTCACAGTGTGATTCGAGACAACAACCACTATCCCTACGAGTTGATCAAACCTTATTTACTACTATGGAAGTGGTAAGGGAACTGCACACAATGTGCATATTTCAAAAGTGAACTTTTGTGTCAAAGCCTGACTCATTTAATCAACGCATAAGCAAAGACTGGCTTCTAATGCTACTAAAACTTGACAACATGACAGGTTTTAAAAGAGTTATCTGTCAGCAAATACAAGATATTACTAAATGCTTCTCTCACAGTGGTTCCCAAATGCACACAGGCTCTCTGTGTGATTCTGGACAAACAACACTATCCCTTGCACTATACCAAAACACATTTCTTCATCTACAAGGAGTACTACATTTTACTGCAGAAACATAACT
Source organism: Triturus cristatus (assembly GCF_964204655.1). NCBI lineage: Eukaryota > Metazoa > Chordata > Amphibia > Caudata > Salamandridae > Triturus > Triturus cristatus. The sequence goes on from NC_140582.1 coordinate 245,171,252, forward strand.
CATTTCACAAATTCATAAACAATGACTGGTTTCTAATTCTACCAAAATATAAAAACTGCATAGTTATCTGTCTACAAACACATGAAAAAAACAAATCCTTATCACAAAATGGTTTCTACATGCACACACAGGGTCAATAAGATTGTAGAGAAAAAAAGTACTCCCTACACTTTAGCAGAAGAAATACATTACTCTGATTAACATAAAAATAGTCTACATACATCCCCTGACAATTAAATAACTCACCTTTCAAGATGTTTTGTAGATTAAGAAGTATATCAGTCACACACCAGATATCAGTCACACACCAGATTTTTTTATACAGAATCTCTGCACTGTGCACCTGTCAGCAGAACCAAAGAATGGCAAAGTTTCCCTCTCATTTTCCACACATATACATGTAAACATCAAATCACATTCCTTCCCACATAAATTCAAAAGCAAACACACATTTCTATTGGTTAAACATTTCAACCCTTTCCAGATGACATAAACTTCAACCCTTCCCCCAATCTGCCTTCTGCCCGTTACCATAGAAACAGGTCATGGAACACTGTACTGAGCACACAGGTCACAAGTTCAGCACACACAATGTTGCTAATCAAAACAGCAAGTGTGCTTGACTTCTCAACATATCAGCTTATCATATATAATGTTCCTTACAATCAGTTTTTGTTAACCAATAAGAATCATGCGTTTAAAAAACAGAAATATGCACCCTACCTTTCAGTGTAGAAGGTTGTTAAACAACCAATGATTTCTTGTCTTTTTTCAAAATTGCATCTTAGCCACCATTTTAGAAACTTCTTACTTTCCAAACTGCCATTTCATTTACAGAGACCATCTGAGTGCATCCAGACCTCCTTACAAGATGCTTACAGTGTGGATTGTGGGACACAGCTACATTTTCTGGAGCCAAAGGTATGCAGAAAACAAAGGCATTCTCAAAGAAAAGGGATTGCCAAATGTAGACAATAAATGGATTGGACAGAGAGGGTTAAAGTGGCACCAATTGATGCCATTGGTGAAATCCTTCATGCAAATCCAACACTCTGACCTCATAATAGTGCACTGTGGTGGCAATGACCTAGGCACTTTGACTGGGGTAGGTCTGGAAATGCTTATGAAGGACACCTTTGCAGAACTGATTTCACTTTTCCCTAAAACTGCCTTTGTGTACTCTAACATATGCCAAAGGCAGAAATGGAACTGGTCCGATCATTTTTGTCCACAGATTGAGAAAGCTAGGAAACATGTGAATAAATCTGTTTCTGCTTTTCTCCGAGACTACAGAATGGGGTCCATTTACAATAACAATCTGCACTTTCATATGCAAGAGATGTATAGGAGAGATGGAGTACACTTAACTGATGAAGGAAACAGAGTCTTCCTCAACAACTTTAGACTCTGTATAGGTACTTACTTATAAGTACCAAAAACTCTCAATGAACACAACGGCTCTTTTTAGAGACACTGAAGAACAAAACACTTAAGCTTAATCTTTATCTCCCAACAATTTCATTTTTTTTCCCTTGGATCCGCGAACCCACCGCAAGAGGATCCGTGCATCCAACGCGATAGGATGCGCACACCATTTTTTTTTAAAAAGGGGGGACCCAGGGGGTCCTTCTGGGACCCCCTAAGCACCTCTAGAGGGTCAGAGTATTTCCACTCTGCCCCCTTTATATGTTTTACACACTTATTCCCCTTGCTTCTTCAGCCTCGCTTCTACCGAGGCAGAAAATGGCCGCCAACAGTTCCTGGTTTCGAATGAAGAGAGACACTCGACAGCCAATTAGCATTCAGCGCGCGATCGGGAGGGTGCGCGCTCGGTTCGGGGAGGGTGCGCGTACGATGCGTGTACGGTCCGCGGATCCTCCGTGGCCATAGATATCACTAACTTTTTTACCCTAATTTTCTCAGGAACTACTGAACAGATTCACACCATTTATACAAAAGGCACAAGTCTGAACAGAAGACTACCTCTTGGCCAAATTTGGTGTCATTCCGTTCAGCGGTTCGGGCTGTAGCTGCGACAACAGATCCTATGGAAAATTGCATGGGGAAAACGCGTTTTGGGACCCCCCTTTCTTCTCTGCCCCCGCTTGACAAATCACCATAAAACTTTCAGGGTAGGAGCGGAGCTGGCCAAAAGTTTGGAAAATTTCACGAAGATTCGTCAATCGGCGCCAGACTTATTGGGAATAGAATGTTGCGGATTTCCTATGGAAAATAGGTCCTAACTATAACTACCTACTGGCGACCGTAGTGGCTTGTTCACACAACGTTGTCTGAACAAGCCACTACGGTGGCGAAACGCTTCACGGCGGGTTTATGAGAGGAATAAACCCCCACATGGATATGAATTGAAGCCTGGTTTATTGTGTCAGAGGTTTTTGAGAGCGCGAGTGGGACTTCGTTTCAAAACTATATATATATATATATATACTTTTTCACAGTTTGTCCCAAAGAGCGCACTCCTCACCAGGATCAAAAATAAAGCTCAGGCAGGGTAAAGACAAGTAGATTTCATCCTCATTATTTCATGCCCAACGCGTTTCAGAATTAATTTCCTTGGTCACGGGCAGCAGCACCTTCTGAGATCTCACGAGACTAAAATGCACTGTTTTTCAATCTGCTTTATTGAATCTCAAATGAGGGTCACGTGCTCAACAGTGCATGCTGGTAAACATAGTTTCAAAAATGTAAGTCTCTCTGTACAATGCCGCTTTCAATATTAGTGCAATCCTTCATACCCTTGATACGGTGGATGAGACCATCTGTCTTCGTCCTGTCAACATAAGAGCATCCCGGGATTCCGACTAGCTTTGCAATCTCAAAGCCGCAGACCTGCCAATATATAGCCAGCAGCGGTGCGCTCACGGCCGGACCAGCCGTATATATACTTTTTCACAGTTTGTCCCAAAGAGCGCACTCCTCACCAGGATCAAAAATAAAGCTCAGGCAGGGTAAAGACAAGTAGATTTCATCCTCATTATTTCATGCCCAACGCGTTTCAGAATTAATTTCCTTGGTCACGGGTAGCAGCACCTTCTGAGATCTCACGAGACTAAAATGCACTGTTTTTCAATCTGCTTTATTGAATCTCAAATGAGGGTCACGTGCTCAACAGTGCATGCTGGTAAACATAGTTTCAAAAATGTAAGTCTCTCTGTACAATGCCGCTTTCAATATTAGTGCAATCCTTCATACCCTTGATACGGAGGATGAGACCATCTGTCTTCGTCCTGTCAACATAAGAGCATCCCGGGATTCCGACTAGCTTTGCAATCTCAAAGCCGCAGACCTGCCAATATATGCCAGCAGCGGTGCGCTCACGGCCGGACCAGCCGTATATATACTTTTTCACAGTTTGTCCCAAAGAGCGCACTCCTCACCAGGATCAAAAATAAAGCTCAGGCAGGGTAAAGACAAGTAGATTTCATCCTCATTATTTCATGCCCAACGCGTTTCAGAATTAATTTCCTTGGTCACGGGCAGCAGCACCTTCTGAGATCTCACGAGACTAAAATGCACTGTTTTTCAATCTGCTTTATTGAATCTCAATTCTGAAACGCGTTGGGCATGAGGAGTGCGCTCTTTGGGACAAACTGTGAAAAAGTATATATATATATATATGTATATATATATATATATGTATATATATATATATGCAAAAAAGAAGCAGAGAACTCTGGGTAGTTCTCAAGTTTATGTGGAAAGCAGCTCCTGTATGGAGCACTCTCAACACCAGCGACACTCTAGATCTACTCACCTCAAATGTCTGTTTTTCTATCAAAATCTTTAAGCATAGGATTAGCACAGTGCCATCCACGCCGAGAAAAGGACAAAGTCTTTTGCCATTTGTACAGCAAAGTCTTTAAGCATAGGACTAGCACAGTGCTGTCCTTGCCGAGCTGTAAAATGACAAAAGCCAATTACCACTCCAGGCACAGTATTACAGCTTTGAGTTGGTAAAATACAAATCAAGCCAACCTGAAATGAGTAAAAGCAACCCCTGACACAGTGTTTCGCTCTAATTAGAGCTCTTCAGAGAGGTATAGCTTTGTCCAGACACAAGGGAGCACCCAGTATAAGTCAAAGAAATACCCTTTCAGGCATAGAGTGACGAATAAATTATGCAAAAAAGAAGCAGAGAACTCTGGGTAGTTCTCAAGTTTTCTCTGCTTCTTTTTTGCATAATTTATTCGTCACTCTATGCCTGAAAGGGACTTATACTGGGTGCTCCCTTGTGTCTGGACAAAGCTATACCTCTCTGAAGAGCTCTAATTAGAGCGAAACACTGCGTCAGGGGTTGCTTTTACTCATTTCAGGAGTGGTAATTGGCTTTTGTCATTTTACAGCTCGGCAAGGACAGCACTGTGCTAGTCCTATGCTTAAAGACTTTGCTGTACAAATGGCAAAAGACTTTGTCCTTTTCTATCTCGGCGTGGATGGCACTGTGCTAATCCTCTGCTTAAAGATTTTGATAGAAAAACAGACATTTGAGGTGAGCAGATCTAGAGTGTCGCTGGTGTTGAGAGTGCTCCATACAGGAGCTGCTTTCCACCTAAACTTGAGAACTACCCAGAGTTCTCTGCTTCTTTTTTGCATAATTTATTCGTCACTCTATGCCTGAAAGGGTATTTCGTTGACTTATACTGGGTGCTCCCTTGTGTCTGGACAAAGCTATACCTCTCTGAAGAGCTCTAATTAGAGCGAAACACTGTGTCAGGGGTTGCTTTTACTCATTTCAGGTTGGCTTGATTGGTATTTTACCAACTCAAAGCTGTAATACTGTGCCTGGAGTGGTAATTGGCTTTTGTCATTTTACAGCTCGGCAAGGACAGCACTTTGCTAGTCCTATGCTTAAAGACTTTGCTGTACAAATGGCAAAAGACTTTGACCTTTTCTATCTCGGCGTGGATGGCACTGTGCTAATCCTATGCTTAAAGATTTTGATAGAAAAACAGACATTTGAGGTGAGCAGATCTAGAGTGTCGCTGGTGTTGAGAGTGCTCCATACAGGAGCTGTTTTCCACCTAAACTTGAGAACTACCCAGAGTTCTCTGCTTTTTTTTTGCATAATTTATTCGTCACTCTATGCCTGAAAGGGTATTTCTTTGATATATATATATATATATATATATATATATATATATATATATATATATATTCACTGAAAAAACCATAGGTTTCACACATGTTATAGTTAGCGGAAATTTTACTGATAAAAAACCAATGAAATTGCCCCGTTATAGTTAGTGCTGGCAACTATAACTCACGCAACCGCAATCTTCTGCTGATGACATATGTGTCTTTATGAAAAAAAAATATTTGTAATATATGTATAGCTAAAAATGTATGGAAGAAGACATGGGCAAATAAGTGTCTAAATACAGTATTAGCATCAGCAGAGGATTGCGGTCGCGTGAGTTATAGTTGCCAGCACTAACTATAACGGGGCAATTTCATTGGTTTTTTATCAGTAAAATTTCCGCTAACTATAACATGTGTGAAACCTATGGTTTTTTCAGTGAATTTGTACGGTTTTTTAAATGCTAAGTGACTTTACGCCATTCGTGGCGTGCGCGCCCACTTAACGCAGTTCGTTCCGTGCGCGCACGGTGCGCTTCGCGCACCGTGCGCGCACAGTGAGCACGCGGTGCGCTTCGCGCACCGCGCACCCACTTTACGCAGTTAGTGCCGTGCCCACGTTACGCTAGATGGGCCATGTACGCACGATGCGCTTCGCGCACCGTGCGCACATGGAGGACATATTATGCGCTTCCTTGTGATAGGTAATCTGTTGAAATTTTTTGGGAAATTTCTGTGCTCTGATAAGCCATGCACAAATGGTGGCCTTCGGCCACCATTTGCACAAGGGGTGGAGAAAGTGTGGATAGTGTTTTTTTTATTTTTATTTTTTTACCGTACGCTTACGGTAAGCGTACGGTAAGCGTACCCCGCGAAATTGCCGAAAAAAAAATAATGCCGTTTTTGCTCTTGGGGGATGTTTGGGGACTCCCTCAACATGACTATGTGAGAGGGAGTTGTCAAAACATCCCCGTAACATGTTTTTGGCCATCATGTTTGATACATAACACTCAGTGCGGTAGACAAAATGGCGGACGCCGCTTCCTGGTTTCTGCCGATTCGAATGTTTACTAAGATCTAAGAGCCAATCAGAATCGCGCTCGCGCACGCCACCGTACGCTTACCGTAAGCGTACGGTAAGCGTACCGTAAGCGGGCTCAGATATATATATTGATTTAAAGGCTATTTTCTCAGAATCTACTGAACAGATTTACACCAAACCTACAAAAGGCACTTCCTTGACCTAGGGACTACCTCTCTGCCAAATTTCTAGTAATTCTGTTCAGCCGTTCGGGCTGTAGCTCGTTCTAAAGGTCCTATGGAAAAATGCATGGGAAAAAAGCGTTTTGGGACCCCCCTTTTATCTCAGCCCCCGCTTGACGAATCCCCCCGAGACTTTCAGGGTAGGAGCGGAGCGTAGCGCCCCACCTATTTTGAGAAATTCGCGAGGATTCGTCGACCGGCGCCAAAGTTATTCAAAATAGAATGTTGAGGTTTTCCTATGGAAACGTGGTCCTAACTATAACTACCTACTGGCGACCGCCAGTAGGTAATATATATATATATATATATATTACCTACTGGCGGTCGCCAGTAGGTAGTTATAGTTAGGACCACGTTTCCATAGGAAAACCTCAACATTCTATTTTGAATAACTTTGGCGCCGGTCGACGAATCCTCGCGAATTTCTCAAAATAGGTGGGGCGCTACGCTCCGCTCCTACCCTGAAAGTCTCGGGGGGATCCGTCAAGCGGGGGCTGAGATAAAAGGGGGGTCCCAAAACGCGTTTTTCCCATGCATTTTTCCATAGGACCTTTAGAACGAGCTACAGCCCGAACGGCTGAACAGAATTACTCAAAATTTGGCAGAGAGGTAGTCCCTAGGTCAAGGAAGTGCCTTTTGTAGGTTTGGTGTAAATCTGTTCAGTAGATTCTGAGAAAATAGCCTTTAAATCAATATATATATCTGAGCCCGCTTACGGTACGCTTACCGTACGCTTACGGTAAGCGTACGGTGGCGTGCGCGAGCGCGATTCTGATTGGCTCTTAGATCTTAGTAAACATTCGAATCGGCCGAAACCAGGAAGCGGCGGCCGCCATTTTCTGTGTTTCACTCTGAAAAAAAAAGAGTGAAAACAAGAAAAGGGGGCAATGAGGAGAGTTACAGACCCCCTTACATTTGTGAGGGGGTCAAAGAAGGACTGTAAAGTACAAAACAAACATTTATTGATTTTTAAAAAAAATCACGGGGTACGCGTACGGTAAGCTTACGGTAAGCGTACGGAAGAAACATGGCGTGCGCGAAGGAGATTCTGATTGGCCCATAGATCTTAGTAAACATTCGAATCGGCCGAAACCAGGAAGCGGCGGCCGCCATTTTGTGTGTTTCACTCAGAAAAAAAACAGAGAAAACAAGGAAAGGGGGCAATGAGGAGAGTTACAGACCCCCTAACATTTGTAAGGGGGTCAAAGAAGGACAGAAAAGTACAAAAAAAACATTTATTGATTTTAAAAAAAATCACGGGGTACGCGTACCGTAAGCTTACGGTAAGCGTACGGTAAAAAAAATAAAAAAAAATAAATGAAAAGCAGATTTAAGAGTTTGCTCATCATATGTCCTCCATGTGCGCACGGTGCGCGAAGCGCATCGTGCGTTCATGGCCCATCTAGCGTAATGTGGGCACGCGGTGCGCGAAGCGCACCGCGTGCTCACTGTGCGCGCACGGTGCGCGAAGCGCACCGTGCGCGCATGGAACGAACTGCGTTAAGTGGGCGCGCACGCCACAAATGGCGTAAAGTAACTTAGCATTTAAAAAACCGTACAAATTCACTGAAAAAACCATAGGTTTCACACATGTTATAGTTAGCTGGACATTTTACTGATAAAAAAACCAATGAAATTCCCCCGTTATAGTTACTGTAGGCAACTATAACTCACGCGACCGTAATCCTCTGCTGATGACATATGTGTCTTTATGAAAAAAAAATATTTGTAATATATGTATAGCTAAAATTTAATGGAAGAAGACATGGGCAAATAAGTGTCTAAATACAGTATTAGCATCAGCAGAGGATTGCGGTCGCGTGAGTTATAGTTGCCTACAGTAACTATAACGGGGGAATTTCATTGGTTTTTTATCAGTAAAATGTCCAGCTAACTATAACATGTGTGAAACCTATGGTTTTTTCAGTGAATTTATATATATATATATATATATATATGTATTTATTTATTTATTTTTTATCTTAGAAATCCAAAGGTGACAAATTAATTAGAAATGTAATAATTTCTTTTTTTGCATTAAGAAAAGAAAACCTTAGAAATTAGTAGAAAAAATTTAAAAGATAATGAGAGATTATAGTTAGATAAAAATGTCAATTAAAATATATAGTTTTAAACAAACAGAACCACTTAAATTCACCAGTTATAGGTATCTTAAGTAACTATAACTTGTGCCCTCAAGTAAATTTAACTGTTGCCCCTGCCATAAATATTGTTGACATCAGTGATGTCATTTCAGATGTTGCAGTGATTTTATCAATAATTTCACAGAACATTAAGAGAGATGTAATATGTGTGGTCATAAGCAGTGCATGACGAGGGAGCTAATTATAGTTACTTTAAGGCATGAGTTATAGTTACTTGTGATTTCACCCAACTTCATAACTGATTAAGTAACTAATTTAAAATAACCAGACAGAGCAGTTCAAAGCTGCCAACATACTGAAAAACCACATAGTGTATTTATCTGCCTTTCACACCTAATCATCTACCACACTGCTATGGGCAGTGTCCCATAACACAATAACTGCATCTTGTTGGTCAGCAAGTACAACAATGAAATACTTCCTGCCAGGATCACCAAACAAATACAACACCTTTTTAACTACACCAGACAGGCCGTAGCTTGTGGCCCATGCTGGTAAGCACTTCAGTTGCCGACATAGGGATAGTAAGTGCTATGCAAATGCTGCAATGCAATACAGTTCAATATTTATAAGTTGTGCATCAGCAAGCTTTGTTTTAATCCTATGAAAACCTTTGCTTCCATCATACTTTAGAATTAAAAATAAAAAGTGCTTAATTTGCTTTGTCATAACCTCTGAAAATGTGTGCAGTTCATTTACAGGAATTAACATTTTGTTGCATATTAGAAAAAAAATACATCCTATGGTCTTTCTTTTGGTAATCCATGTACCTCAGGGAGATTATTAGATAGTTCCTTTGCAAAATTCGCTCACCTTGCAGTCAGAGACATATTCTGACATTTGACCTCTGTCTTTAAATGCACAGTAAATGTGACAAGATAAAAACAACACCTAAAGACAGGTTTACTGCTCATTTACCTTCTAAACTTGAACATGGTTATTTTTGGGGGGTGCTACAGTGCCCTTGTTTTTCGATTGGATTATATGCATTCAAAAGTCAATGCAGATTATTTAGATAAACTACCTTTTCTATAAATGCTGGGACAGCTGCCAGTGTCATTTGGATGGGCCAAAGATTAATATGAGCTGGCCCAACCCTTAAATGCCTCCCTGTGGCTACGGTCCTGGTGTGGATTAGCTTGGTGGTAGACAATTAGGGGTAAATGTATCATAGTGTTGCATCGACCTTGCACCCTGCAATGGCACGCAAGGGCAATGCAACACTAAAGTTAGATTTATCAAGCCTTGTGAAGCCACCTTGCGTGGCCTTGAGTGGCATGATAAATCCAGAGCAATGCAACGGATTGCAAATGACTGCCTTGCGTTACTATGCCCCAGGGAGGTGTTCCAATGGTGAAGTGTGGTTGTCCCCTCGCATCCACTTATGCATTTTGGCACATGGCCAGATTTTCCATTAATGGGAGATCTGAGAATGTGTCAAAATGTTACACATTTCTAGGGGAGGTGTAACAAGGAGAAATATCTTTAATATGCCTCATGTTTCCACTTTCTATGTGTGTTGCGTTCTGCAGCTCACATAGAAAGAGGAAAATATCTCAGATGGGTAAACCTTCCCGCACAAAAACAATCCTGTCTGCAATGCAGGCACCCTTGCACCACGGCACATGGGTGCCTGCATTGGTGCTAGGAATCAGTTTGTGCACCAGCGCAAGGAAATGGAAGGAATGTGCTGTATAATGTAAAATACACCGCATTCTTGACAGTTCCCTTTCCCGCAGCGAGCACAGTGCAGCCAGGTAGCTTGCTGCACTGCTCTGCATGAAAGATTCATAAATTTGGCCCATACTTCCTGTCACAGCTGTGTCCTAGATTCAACACAGGGCTTCATTTACAAACCCATTGCACCTCCAGTGCATCTATTTTTTTGACACACTGGTGGTGCAGTGTGCCTGCCCTTATTTACAAGGCCAGGTAAAGTCACCCTGTGTGACTTTTCATGGCCTTGTAAATATGGGCCCCTTTCACACATTAGTCTGCGTGAAAGGGGCGTTCCATGTGAGTTGCTGTAGGTGTTTCCACGCAACATCCATGGAACCTGACACATCCCCAGGTTTACAAAATGTCATAAACCTGGGAATGTGTCAAAATACTACGCCTCCCCACGGGAGATGTATGAGTGGCATGACGAGGAAAATACAATCTCTTCAATGCAGGCACCCTTGCACCACGGTGCGAGGGTGTCTGTGTTGGTTCACGACTTCTGTGTTTGCGTTGGTGCAGGGGAGAAGGACTGGAATGTCCCATACCTTGTTGATATGATGCATTCTGGCCCTTTTAGTAGCACAGCAGGAAGGCTATAGTAAATGAGACCCACAGTTCTTTATTTTCGAAAGTGATTTTGGCACAACCTTCAGACCACCATGAATTAGTTTCCCAGAATAGCACCCAGTGAATGAATTATTTTATATTTGTGGTGATGTCGTAGTATTAACCTGTGCTCCTAACAAGCTACGAAGATTACTAGCAAACTTTGAAGAGCAATACCCAAAGAAGGACATGGTAATGGATGGACTAATGCAAAAATTAGGGCCTCTCGACAAATGAAGGCACCTTCCCAGAAATATTTAATATACGTATCCATTAGTTGTATTTCATCATGATGTTAAGTTAGGGCTTTCTAGGCTCATTTCTGGTAAAAGAAGAAAAGAACATCCATGTTATTAAAGCAATTAGCCATGCTCTCTAAAGTTTCAAATAATGGGGTACAGAAAAATGACACAGTGACTAGCAAAGTTTGTTTGTGAGGCTGAACTTTAGAGAGGGACAAATGTAACTGTCTTGTAAATTACATTTTATTTGTCTAAATGCTCAATTGCCTTTACTTTAAGATAAAAGCTGGTTGTCGCAGGTGGTGATACAATAAAAGCATTTAACATTGTATTTTGTTTGGCTTACTATAAAAATGGACGCATTGGTTGATGGTTTTCAGGAAGCTCTTAAAGTTAGCCCTGTGCACCCGGATAGCAGGAAGACCATTTATTGCACCTATGTCAAGAGCACCTAAAAGAATTTGTAGTTGTGTTGAAAGGGAGAGAGGTGGAGTGCCATATCTACTAAGATATGGTGCTCTTCAATTCTCTACCTGCACTTGTGCACTTGAGGCTGCCTAGCACCAGCACAATAAACCTTGCGCTATGCTCTAAGGGTGTCAGTGTTACAGGTTGTTTTGTGTAGGAAAGAACCTTCCTGCACAAAACAATCCTAAGAAGAAATGTCCTCTTTCTATACATGATACAGAATGCATCACACAGAATAAAGAAGTAACAATGAAAAATATACATATTTATCCTTGTTATTCCACTATCTGGTAGGCTCGCCATTTTGAATGAATGAATGAATGATTAATTTATAAAGTGTAGCAATACCCTGGGGTGTCTAGGCGCTACCTGAAAGAACATGTAGCTAGGTACACGGGGGATATGTGTTTTATGCCCTGAAGAGCCATGTTTTTAGTCTCTTTTTGAAGCAATTCCAGGTTTACTACTGGTAAATATGGGACTGTGTTAAATCCATGGGTGGAAGCATAAGAACGCCTATGCTCAACCCTTGGAGCAAATACCACAAAGAAATATAATCCAACAAGGCACAAGCTGCTGTGTTGAGTTACATTTTTTACAAATACACGCAAGGTAGTGCAAATAACCCCTTGAATGGCTTTGTAAATCCAAATAAAGGACTTCCATTGCCTCGTAACGACTTGCGTCACACAATGACAAAGCCAGGCCGTAATAAATCTGGGACCAAATATTGGCCAAATGCTTTGCAGATAAGAATATTAACATGCTTATTAGGTCTGCATTTTGTTGTTCATTAATTTTATCTATTTTAATAACCAGCCCTGCGCAGCAACCAACGAAAGAGCAATGCAGAGTCATCTTACTAAATACGCTTGTTGCTGCTATACTGGTGCACAAAGATGCGGTTACTCCCACCCACGCATCACCCATGGAATGCCACCCTGGGCTGAGTAATGCAGCACAACGATTAGTGCCATTCATGGTGGCCTTGTATGACTTGATAAATTGCACTAAAACTTTGACTGTTGAACTATTTCTAAGACTTTGTTTGGTCAGTGAAACTGTATTAAAATGTAATTTTGCCAGTTGTGACCAGGGTCCAGGGCTTTCAAAAGGATTTTGTAAAACATCCTCATGAAACCAAACTTTCACTGGCTCTGCACTTTGAATTAATATTAAGATATGAAACACACAAAAGGTGATGGGAGGCTGCTTGTAATAATTCTAACCACTGGCAATAGCTGGGGGTAGCACTCCAACCCATGGTTCTTTTGTTCACCATGCCACCTCAGTTTGGAACCAGCCATATGAAAAACAGTCTTTTCCCTGTTCTTTATGGGAATAGTCCAGCCCGAACTGCCGTGCCAGATCCACCCTGGACCGGAACATAAGCAACTATGGGCCATATTATCAAGCAACGGCGATAACATTATCGCCGCTTCAGCGGAATGGAAACTGCCGCTAAAGCGGCGATAATGTTATCGCCGTTCCTTGATAATATTGCCCCAAATTTTTAGATAAACAGTTGTACCGTTTCCTCCTGCCGTTTTTGTTCGTTTCTGGTTTTGCTTTAAATGTCCTAGCAGAAGAGGACCAATAACGTGTGCACCCCACTGCATCACTTCAGAGACTTACTTATATGAAATGGACAGATATTGACTTTATTTGATGTGATCCCGAGGACCAATTACTCCAAGGGGAAGAGTTGATGGATGAGTAATCAATTCTGCAGTTCTGCAGAATCATTATGCTTACCTGTAATTAAAGAATTTCCGGTGAGATTGGAGATATATTACGGCCACACAGATTGTAAACATTTATGAAATGAGACAGAGGCAAAATAGAGGGAAATAGATCAGTCCTATTTAATTCAACAAAACACTGCCACGTAAAGGCTGACATTACCAGGGCATATTAAGGTCATACAACCATTATAAGAAGAGCAATTTTTCAAATCTTCTCACCACCGTGTTGAAATTGACAACGAGTTTAAGAACCCATCTTTAAAAGTTCCATGCAGAATTAGCTAAAACATCAGTGCATTATTTAAACCCAGTTACTCACTAAAATGATGTCATTTTACATCTCATTCTCTTTGTCAAATTGGCGCATCATCAATTCCAAATTACATTCACTGGCTTTTACCCTTCAGCTGATTGCTACAATTTTTATCTATGATTTAAGACTTTATGTCCTTTGATTTTGAAATATAAGTAGATTGTAAAGGAGAAACAAAGAGGAGTCTTACCCAGGCAAATAACTTCTAGATATTGAAAGTAGGAGGAACCCTAAAAATTGGACTTTTCTACATTATTTGTGACAGCTGGTAGCTGCCATAGTCTTTGTAGGAGACGAACAGTGATGACTCAATTAGAAATAAAGAAAAACTAAGGCTTTAAAAGAAAACATTTAAAGTGGAAGTGGTAGTGTAGAAACACAGCTGGACTTCCACCATTAGTCCTGAGGTGGTAGAGCAGCAGCCATTAGAGTCCAGGCGGCCCATCAGACAGTTGGAAATAGGAAATTACTCCTCAATAATTTTCTATCATCCACTACTGATGATTATGAAAAATCTTTTGTATAATTAATACCAATCAAATTAACAAAGATCAACATTTCTCCATATTCCTCCTTAAATAGGCAGCAAACTCCAGTTGTACACCTTGAACAAGTCCAATACAGATGAATATTTACAAAGTCTCTCTCACCTTTCCAACTCGCTGTCCAATGAATTGATAATGGAAAACTATCTTAGACCACAGCCTCCCTCATTCACTCAACAATCATTGTCTCTAACTTTAGAAATGCATTGCAAGTTTATTCTCACTTTGAATTGGTGGTACAAAATTGTTGAAGCGAAATGGACACATCTAAACAGTCGCTAAAACGCTGGGGCTGCGGGGCCCCCCTTCGCAAACTATTATAGGTCCGGGGAGCCTACTCTGGGGCCGAACCTTAATAAAAAGATGAGTGGGCCGCACAGTCCCCCACCCTGAGTCTCTGTTTGCAACAGAGCAAAAGTCTGCTCTCAGCTGGCGGGACCATTTTTAAAGCTCTCGTCTCGCTCGGAGCAAACTTTATGCCTCATTTACGAGACCCCTAGCATCACTTTTGCACCTCCGGAGCGTCACTTTTTGTATGCTCCCATGGTGCAATGTGGTGCTGCATATTTACAAAGCCACGCAACACCACTTTGAATGGGTTTTCATGACCATTTAAATATTTTCCCCTTTAACGTAGAACATTGCATGAAGGGGGCGTTCCATGGGTGTTGTTGTGGATGTTCCCATGCAGCACCCATGGACTCTGAAGCATTCCTGGATTTACGAGGAATCATAAACCTGGGAATGCGTCAGATTCTAATGCCACCCCAGGGGGGGTACTAGGGAGAGACAATGAGGTGAAATATTCTCATTGTGCATTCAGCAGCACACATAGAAAGAGGAAAACAACTCTTGTGATTGTTTTTGTGCAGGAAGATTTCCTTCCTGCACAAAAACGATCACCCCCTACAACTTAGACACTCTTGCACCATGTCACAAGGGTGCCTGTGTAGGTGCATGGCAGCCAATTGTGCGCCAGCGCTGGGGAAAAGGACAGGAATGTGGCGTATCTCGTAGAAACAGTGCATCGCAGCCTTTTTCTTTTGACACAAGGCAGCGCAACAAGATTCCTCACAGCACCGCCCTGTGCTAAAACCTCATAAATGAGTCTCTTTGGGTTTGCTCCCGTAAGGCAGTAGATTAAAAAATGCTCCCACCAAGAGGTTGCTGATGATTAGTGTCTCGGGGTGGGGGGGTGCATGGCCGCCCTCCCCTTTAGTAATAAAATCTGTCCTGGGTGGATGTGTTCCCTGGGGACACCATTTTTTCTTTTTTGTTCCTGCCTGAGATTTGGGCCCCAGGGGCACTCCTCTATGGGGCCTAGAAGTTCTTCGTATCCCTAACCTGCCCCCATATATATTAATTTTCTTTTTTTACTTCAGGACAGGCGACTGAGTCCCCGAGTTGTGTAATGACTGCAAGCAACATTTTTCTCATGCTGTTGGCAGCCAATCAGAGCTCCCGCTCCTGCGCAGGAGTCTGGCTCCCTAGGGAGCAGGATGGCCCAAGGGAAACAAAGCTACCCCAGCCAATCAGAATGCTCCATTTTTGACTTGGCGCTCCTATAAGAGTCTCTCGAGCCCCTTGCGAATCCAACGATCCTGCTATACAATTATTTTTTAACCTTAATTCCTCAAAAACGACTGAACAGATTTACAGCAAATCACAAAAAGCACAATCTGGGGAGCAAAATCTGGCTTTGTGCCAAATTTAGTGTAATTCGTTCAGCAGTTTTTGCTGTAGCCCTGCCTAAAGAAGTCCATGGAAAATGAATAGGGATTTTGTGTTTTGCGACCACCCTTTATTCTCGGGCCCTGCTTGACCTAGCACTCCAAAACTTTTAATGCACAAACTAACTAAATATAGCACCTTTTTGGAAAGTTTAATTGAAATTCACAAAATGGTACCAAGGTTATTAGCAACACAAAAAGTGCTTTACCTAGGGTACAGCTGACTTAATTATAACTACCCAGTGGTGACTGCCACCGGGTAATATAAATAGATAGATAGATAGATAGATAGATAGATAGATAGATAGATAGATAGATAGATAGATAGATAGATAGATAGATAGATAGATAGATAGATAGATAGATAGATAGATAGATAGATAGAATTTCTCAGAAATGTAGTTGCTAATAACTGTGCCCCCATTTGATGAATCTTCACAAGATGTTCCAGTTGTATCGCTTTTTCTGCATTTGCGGAGGATGGAAAGTTTCACAGTGATTGGTCAGGGGGATGGGGTGCAAAGATAAAACGGGCGTCCCAAAATGCATTTTTCCACCAATGCATTTTTCATGAACTTTTGCACCTTGCATACTAAAAAAACAGCTGAATGGATTTAATAAATTTGGCAGGATTACACATTATGGTGCATGGATGATACATTAGACTAATACAAGTACATAGGGTGAGTATTTTTTAAGTTATAAGGCATTTAAATTTAGTGATATGTTGTTGCTGTATTTTTACATAATTTTGTGGTATTTCACAGTATTTCGCAGAAGTGCGGCAGCACATAGTGATGACAAGTCAATATGTAATTTTGACTAATGACTGACATTACAAACGTTAGAGGCAGCCATATTTTTTTTCAGTGCACTTTGGCTGTGTTCTGCATTTCACACTTAGATATAGGTACGTTTTAGGTTTAATATATTGTTCCCCTTACCTATTGTCACTTTATTCAAGTGGCATTTGTAGGGAAAAATATTTCCAAGCTTCTATATATATTTTTTAAAGTCTTCCGTGGGGCCTCAGGAGTACTGTGGACTTAAACATAATAAAAATGAAAAATATGTTAAAAAATGAAAAAATACACTGTACTCCCCTATAGTTTAAAAATATAGTGTAGTAGAGTTTATTACTATCTATTATTAACATATTTAAATCTTCACCAGAATGTCTAAGCAAAAAATGTGAAGTTCTCCCTAAACACTTTAATAAAGTGGTAATAGGTAGGGAACAACAATAAAACCTAGTACTTACCATTGTCTAAGATCCGAATCCAGAATGCAGTGAAACGTAAAACAGCAAATGCAGCCAAACAGTGAACAAAACAACATGGCTGTGTTTTACGTCTAGTAAACACAGTCATTAGCCATTCACTTACTGCTGTGTCATGTGCATGTACCATGGTATACAGCGAACCTATCATGGTATACCGCACCACAATATATAACGAAATATTTTAAAACTTATATTTTTAACGCTACTTAACTATTCACATATACTACCTAAAAGTACCATTTACACCTAATAATGTATTTTCCTGCCATATTATATCTACATACGTTCACACATTTTCAGGCTACATTTATTTCAATTACCACACTCTACTCCACTTTATGCGGCTTCACTGTACTTCACATCATTATTCGCACCTCCACTCTACTCCTCTCCTCTCAACTCTACAACACTCCACTCTAAGCCATTACACTGTACAGTATTACACTCTACGCCTGTCCACTGTACGCACTGCACTCTACGCTGCGCCACTGTATGCTATCCACTGTAGGCTATTACAATGTACATCACTCCATTTTAAGCCACTCCACTCTACGCCACTCCACTCCACTCTATGCCAATCCACTATCCCTACCTACTATAATCTACGCTATTCCATTGTACAACACTCCACTCTATATTACTCTACTCTATGCTATTCCACTATACATCACTCCACTCTATGTCACTACACTGTACGCCAGTAACACCCAACATTATTTCCCTCTACACCACTCCTCTGTACACTTCTCCACAGTATGCCACTTCACTCTACGTCACTCTCTTCTACACCACTACAGTCTATGCTACTCCACTGTACGCCACTCCACTCTACAACACTCTACTGTATGCTATTACACTGTACGCCACTATAGGCAACCCCACTACACTGTAACCCGCTCGAATTTACAACACTCCACTCTACATTTTTCCACTCTACAACACTCCACTCTATGCTACTACACTATGCACCATTTCTCTCTATGCCACTCCAGCCTATGCTATTTCTCTGCATGCCACTGCACTGTAGATCACTCGCCTCTATGCTATTCTACTCTACACCAACCCTCTCCACAGTTGGCCGGTCCACTATACCCAACCCCACTCTACAGCACTCTAGTGTACGCTATTCCACTGTAGGTCACTCCACTGTACGCCACTCAGTCAATACCTCTCCAGTGTACACAACAACACTCTACGACACTGTACGCTATGCTCTTCCACTGTACGGAACTCCACTCTACCCCACTCCACTGTATGCTATTCCACTCTACAACACTTCACAGTATACTTTTTCACTGAATACCACTCCACTGTACTCTATTCTATGGCACTCCACTGTACAACACTCCACTCCATGTCACTCCACTATATGGCATTCCACTGTATGTAACTATACTCTACACCACTCAACTCTACACTATTCAACATTACCCCACTCTACTCTAACAAACTCCACTGTACGTCACTCTACTGTATGCTATTTCACTGTATGCTACTCCACTATACCCCACTCCACTGTACGCCACTCCAATGTATGAAACTCTGCTCTATGCCACTCCACTCTATGCCACTCCACTGTACACCACTCTACGTCACTCTAAGCTATTCTACCTCTATGCCACTCCACTCTACAACACTTGAGTTAAAGCCAATCCACTGTACGCCGCTACACTCTATAACACTGTACTCTGTGCTATTTCACTGTTCGTAACTCAACTCTACCCCACTCCACTCTATTCTAATCCACTGTATGACACACCACTGTATGCCACTCCATTCTCCTCCACTCCACTGTATGCTATTGCACTGTAGGCTACTCCATTCTACGCCACTCCACTGTACATTACTCTATTCTATGCCACTCCACTCTACCTAACTCCACTGCACACCACTCCACTACGCTCCTCTCAACAACACTCTACTATACTCAACAAAACTCTTTGCCCCTCCACTGTACTACACTTTAGTCTACCAATATAGCACTATACTGTGTAACAATGTGCTCCTTTCAATGTCACTTTAAAGCAGTCTATTTTACTGTGTGGCACTTTACAACACTACTCCAATCTACGACCTTCTATGCAACTCCCTCTACACCGCTCCACCACAGTCATTATACTCTAGTCGATGAAACTCTACTCAACTGTATTCTACTCTGCTCTACTACTGCACTCTACTCTACTCCACTGTATGCTACTCTATGCCACTCAATTCTACAACAGTCTATCCAACTCTGCTCTACCATAGTGTACTGGACTCCACTCTACTCCATGCCATTCCACTGTACAACACTTTATTCCACTCTGTGACACTTTAATCTAGCACATGCTATTCTACTCTAGACTACACCACTCCATTGGACTCCATTATACTCTACTCCACTTCACAACACTTTACCCCACTCTATAGCACTGTACAGCCCTCAATTCTACATCGTCCCACTGTACCACACTCTACTCCATTCTATACAATTCCACTCTAAACAACTCTACTGCACTCTGTGCCACTATGAATAGATGCACACCACTCGATGCCCCTACACTACACTGTGCAACCATCTACTCCACTCTATGCCCCAGCAACCCACTGTACAACACTGCACAACACTTTCCAAAACTTTACAACACACCACTCCACTATACAGTACAAAACGGCATTCCAATTTATAACACTTTACTCAATTCTACAATACTCCTGCCCACTCTGGTGCACTCCACGCCAGTGTACTATAACAACATGCCACTACACTATACATTTAGGACCATATTTATGTAGTGGTTGCATCACTTTTGCACCAAGTAAAGTGATGCATGTGCGACACAACCCTAAAACGCGATTTAACAAACCACGCAAGGCCACTTTGTATGCCCCTGTGTGGCTTGATAAATCCAGAGTGAGCCAACTCAGCGCAAAGCACTGGATTGTGTTACACTGGCCTAGGAAGGCATTCCATGGGCCTTGTCTGGGCGTATTCATGCAACACCCATGGATTTTGATGCATTCCCAGATTTACCATTAATGGTAGACCCGGGATTGTGCCAAAATGCTGCTCCTTTCCGGGGAGGTTAACGAAGAGAAATATCTTTATTTCTCCTCATTACTTGCTCTTTCTATGGTTGCTGCATTTAGCAACACACATTGAAAGAGGAAAATGTCTCAGGGGATTGTTTTTGTCCTAGAAGGTGCCACATCCTGCACAAAAACAATCTTGCCTGTAACGCAGGCTCCCTTGCTCCATGGTGCAAGAGTGCCTGCGTTGACGCTAGGCAGCACATACACACTATATTGATAGCCAAGTCAGGAAACCCAAGACTTAGGGGATCTAGCACAACCTGGGGTTTCCACAGGAGATTTGCAGAGTTCAAACTCATTATTGCGTCTTCAAATGGACAGACTTACATCTCTAAATGAAGGACGTGGTAAAATGGAAATATAATAGGTTAAATCTACTAATTTATTCTGCTTGAGACACAGTCCAAGTTAATACATCATGATATGAGTTTGGGGTCAGATAATTCCAATGGAGCTGAGGTAGACTCGGCTAGATCTCAAGATGAAGACCAGAGGAGAGACGACCTTTTTTTCCCACTCCTGAATGTTCAAGATTGGCCAAGCATCTCTGCCCTGACTCATAAATAACTTTCATCAAAATTGGCTAGGTTTTTGTGTCTCATTTCTTGTGATTGAAATTCTGAAGTAACAGATCTGGATTTAGATGGTAAACTATTTTCATCTGAAAGAGGTTACCTTTATCATCAGAAGGGGAACCAAGTTGCCCTCAATAATGGTTAGTTACTCTTCTTTCCCAGACCAACCACAGCTCTGTGTAGTACAGTGTTCAAAAGAATGGGAGGAGAGATGTTATGGGGTCAGACCAAGGTCTGTATCAACTGTCCTTTTGGCAAGATGGGTGAAATGGATAATGTCTAAGGCTAATATTAATGTAGACAGGTTTAGTGCACATTCAGTGAAATGAGAGAGGAGCAGTGGCAACCAAAGTTTTATTGTAGGAACTCATTTAGTACATATTATGCAAGCTGCGGATTGGTCTTCAGATTCAATGCTTAAATAATGTTTTTCGACAGCTTGACTACTGTGACTTCCAAAGTAACTGATAAGCTTTGAACTCGCGTAATACACAACAGTCACTGAATATATGTCCAAGTTTTTATGCCTGAAAGTTTTAACTCAGGTACAGACACATAGGTGAGTATTACCCCACCGGTCATGTGTATTGTGCAACTGTTCTACCTCAAGTTTGCATTGAGGGGATCACAATGAATGGAAGGAAATTGTACTATACTGCTTCATTTTTCTTCTCTCCCATGGTATTAAAAATAATGATAATGCTTGCAATGTTGTAAATGATTGCATGCATATACCTTAGGTTCGGGCCACAAACTGGGCAAATGAATGAATCTATGAAGCTTGCAAAGAAGGAGCCAAGATGGCCATGCAGCATTCTCTTATGCAATGGACGTCTGCTGATATTTGTACCTTATTATGTGATGGGGCGAGTTACCATGTTTAACTTGACTTATAGGGAATTTACTCTTCATTTCTGTAACGTTGTCATTCTTATTTGACTGCTGTAAAAGTAAAGAGAAGCATGCATTAATACTCGCAACCCTGTCCCTAATAGAATTTAACTTTTCCGTTAAGAAAGCTAGGGCATTTTTAATGCTGCATTTCCAATTCCAGCTACATGGCATCCAGTTACACATCACACTTGTCATGAATGCAGAATGTTACTATTCTGTTTTTCAATAGAACTAAGTAGTGAAGTTACAATAAAAGGCAGGGGAATTAGCTGGTCTGCTGTTGCTGGAAGCACATATTTAATTTCGCATGTCAGACGTGATTTCTCACAAGGATTCGTGGGATATTTGTGTATTTAGTACAGGGTTCTTCTTTTGTTTTCTGTATCACTAATCCTAATGCCCTAAAAAAATTAAACCCCTCACTAGTTTTTTTGATTTAATACAGTTTATTCTACAGTAAAAGTTTTCAATTCTCTAGTTATATTTCCAGCAACATGATGTTCAGGTATATCTCACACAAATTTAGTATTTCAGTTGTCCGTTAGACCTTTTTGCTGAATTTGCTTTAGATGATGGGGGATCAACTGACAGCTGCTGCTGGAAGTACGTGTTTTACTAACCATGCAATACTATTTTTCCGACATGGATGAGGAAAATATGTGTCATAGAACAGATAATCTGAAATTAATACAACATTTCTCCTCAAAGATGCTCACCAAATCCCAGACGAGGATCAGCATTGTCACATTATGAAATCACCTTAGACCTCTTCACAATTCCTAAAAACAATGAGGTACCACCAATAAATTATTTCTATTGCAACTAGAAGCTATTACCTCCCTTTCAATATGCTTCTTTTTGTGACCCTCAAAACCAGCCATTCATTACAGTGCATTTAAATAGTACAAAAAAAAATCCAATGGGATTTTCGTAACCTTCTACCTAAATAGCACCAAATGTTTAGGGTCTGATTTACAATAGCAATGTTTTCCAAGGGGGAGGGATCTGAGGGAATTTATTGACCAGGGTGGAGTGCAGCCATCTGCTTTGCCTCGGGTCCTCTGATTCCTCTCCGGTCAATAACTACTTGGGAGTGTCTCCCCTTTTGGTGATAGTATTGCTCTATTAACACCCTGGATCTAACGCTAGAAGCTGGACAGCTTAATTGGGGGGGGGGGGGGGCATTAGTTATCGTTACTGGCCCTCTGAGGGAGCACTCTGTGCTGCCACTTCTGTGTTGGGTTACACTCCCACCCCTATCCATAGTTGCCCAAGCCTCAGACTTAGGTCAACAGCTGGTAAAAATTAGGAGCACATTGGTAGCAGGAACTGGCCGAAGTAGCTGTTGTTTAAGACTTGGCTATCGAGACTTCCATCCTTACTTTACTGAAGGGAAAGCCCCATCAACCAAAGAAAAGTTACAAATATAATCATTCTCACGTGTTTGTTTATTTTTTTGCTATTATATGGCAATCAGGTCTACAATCCTCCATCAAAGCAAGGAAAGAAGCTCAGATTGCCATGTGTGGACCCGCTGTTTGGTGCAGGAGACTGAAGAAGTGCCAGGGCAGATGAAGCTGTTGCTTTTTCTCTGTGCTGCAAATGAGAGCCACAGCCTGATCTCACTCTGCTCCATAATTTGGGTTGAGATACCTAATAGCCTGTGACTGGGAACCACTGCAATGTTGAGTGTAATTAACAGCACCTTCCGGCACAAAAAACAATCAATAGAAATGTTTTCATAGCACACATAGAAAGAGGAAAAATAGAAGAGCAATAATATTTCTCCACCTCCACTGGGGAGGCGTAAGATTTTCACACATTCATAGGTTTACAAGTCCTTGTAATCTGGGAATCCATAAAAAACCATGGGAGTTGCATGGGAACACACACTCGAACGCCCATGGAAAGCCCCACTTGTGCAAGTAAGGTGACACAGCTATTTGCACTGTGTTGGCTTACTCCAGATATATGAAGCCATTCAAAGCCACACAATGTGGCTTTTCATGGCTACAAGTATCTTACTTAGAGGCTTGCTTCATGCATGTACCAATTTGCGTGGTGCAAACGGAACGCAAGCCTCTCATAAATATGTCACTAACTTCATATACACTTACAAAGCTTCAAACTGAATGCTTTTAAATGCAGTTCAATTTTTACGGCAATGCTTTCAGGTAGCAAAAGTCTTGGTTTCAATCAGCATTTTGGAATACAAGGACACTGGTTGCAATGACAACAAGCTTCTCAACTAAAATGATGGCAACATAGGTCCATTAAACTCAAATAAATTGAGGAGAACATGAAAAATGTGGATTCCTACGCAGATGGAAACTACAAGAGCAATGAACAATGATTCACACTGAAGGTTTAACTAGACTGCTCTCCTACCCATGTAATTCACTTTAGATAAAGGAAATTAATGTAACGGCAGAATGTAAGCCAATGAATAGCATTCCATTACCTAAGGGTCCAAGTAACGATGCTAAAAGATGTTTAGAATAGCTGTACGATTACCTATTAGATGCACTGCTTTTATCAAGAATTAAGCCAGTCAGCCAACAAGAAATGTCATGTGTTTCCTGCATTGCCATTGTAGTTTTCCCTATGTTAGCCCAATTGTGCACGTTGTAGGCCGCATTTTCCTGTGCACACGTTACTATATAGCACACTTGCTTTTGTGCCACATTGTACTTTCACACAGAACTTGCATATGATTTGCGTTCTGTTGTTTTCCTGGGATTTAGTCTGAACACACTAAACAAGGTAAAACAACAATGGGCCATATGTATCATTCCAAATTGCGATCGCAACTGCCGAAATTAGCAGAATTTCGGTGTTTGCGATCGCTATTGGGCTCAATGGTAGATATGAAAGAAAAACTGCCTCGCAAAATTTGCGATTTCCTATTTTGCGATTGCATTTAAGAAATCGCAAATTGCTATTCCTTAAATGCAATGTAAGAAGCACAGAAAAAGTGCAATTTGGCCGTAAGGAATCGCAAATTACTACCAACTTCAAGTTGGTGGTAATTTGCGATTTCTCTGAAAAATGCTCTTTTTGGCATTTTTCAAAGTGCCATGTGGCGCACATACATGCCCTTAGGGCATGTATCTGTGCCACATGTGCACACATGCACATTTCAGGGGTGCAAAAGGGTGTCTTTTGAGAATCGCAAATTGAGAATGCCTTCCCATTCATTCCTATGGGCCTCTAGGCCCATAGGAATGAATGGGGAGGTATTCCTTAAAGAATATGTAAGATTCTCAAAATTATTTGCAAATCCTACATACATAGCGTTTTGCGATTCCCAAATAGCGATTCGCAAAAAAATCGCAATTTCAGAATCACAAAATCAGAGTTTGACACAAATGGCCCAATGTCCCTTGTTATTCTCTCTGGTCAGACACTAGCACATAGACATAACATGACAACGCAGCTTGCTGTTTGTGAGCACACACATTTTGTCGTATAACTGAGCACAAAAACTTGAGAAAACACACACACACACACACACACACACTGAGCGAGTGTGCTGAGACGAGATTGCTACATCAGCTGAGATGTAGAATGTCCATCTGTGTATGCTAAGGTACAGGGCCCCTAAATAATCCCAGAAATCTTCTTTGAGATATAATCATTTAGCTTCAGTAGAAGGGAGGGAGGTTAGAATATTCTGTCTTATAATATACCAGGGCTTTTTATGATATATGGTTTATTGACCATGCTAACAGTATTTATAGAATGCATTTGTTTTCTAATTGTGGCATGAATAGTGCATTTTAGCACACATCAATTTGAATAAATGTTCTAAACTTCCTTTGTGTCAATTGTTTATTTTATTGTGGACGAGAAGGGAGCGAAAGGGTGTGTCCTCTTACCCCGATCCCTGAGAGGGTCGAGAGTGTTGTGTTCTAGGTTGCCAGCTCACTTGTTTCTGTGGTAAGGTTGGGAGGGCAAGTGGGGCACAATAGCTAGTCGACTACTGAGGTAGTATGGTGACTCAGTCCCTATGTGCCGATGTTCTCTGGTCCCAAGCATAGTTTTGTTCCTGAGCAAAATCCCTGCAACAGAAATAGACAGATTATCCCATTATTAAAAAAAATATAAGTCAAACATTGGTGAGAGTCAAACAACTTGCAGACCTTATTTTTCTCCTTGTGGTTATCCTGAACTTCTGTGTCGACAGCATCATAGAATGGTAGCTGATGTATGTATCTCACTTGGGACTTTTTCAAGGAGTGAGATGCTCTTCAGGAGAGTCAACATACAGTCAAGTGAAAACAGCCTATACTTGCTAAAGTGTGCTCAGGTCAGTTACAGGGAGTTTTGAAAGCTGCAATGCACAAGGATTTAAAATTAAAGCAAGCTTTCCAGTTATACATAAATACAGTGTTACTGGTTATTCCAACATAGGAGGCTGAAGCTCCTTCAGAAACTATACTATGGAGTGCCGATATGCTGAATCAGTAGAGTATCAGTAAGGAATTGGCATAAAATCCCCCTATGATGGTGACATATAACACATATGCATACCACTGGGTAGCTTTATTCCTCATTCTACCGTTTTTAAAAGAAAGCAGTATTAATTAATCTATCTGTTATGAGTTGACAGAAGCATACTGTCATTCATCTATTCTTACTTTCTCAGGTTCAAGCAGCATTCTGATTTCCAGGTATTTGGTGCTTTACTTAAGCAGGGAATCCATCAGTGATTGTTTGGGCCATAATCCCATAACTGTAAAAGTTAGATACTCTCCTTATATATATTTTGCAGCACTTCCTACAACACTGCCACCTGCTTCAACACCCTGAAACTTATAATGGCTCCCAACTAGGACACGCGGAACTGTCACATGGACCCTCACCACAAGCAAGCAGGACTACAGAAACACCCTCTACTCCAGGATCAGAAAACAATGTATCAGGCAACTCAGAAGCCAGAATCACTCCCAACCTACCACACCACATGCACATCACACCACACCCCAAGAACTTCTACTGGCTTACAATATACAAACAAGTACAATTTAAACTCCTCGCACACCTTCAAAGCACTAAACAATGTGGGCCTAGACTACCGCAAGTCGAATATCATTTCACAAACCAACCAGGTGCTTACACTTGGCTGGACATCTACTTGAACACATCCCATAAAGAACCAGCATTGCTCTTCGAATGAGTAGAGCCCATGACTGCCCCAGTCCTATCTATATATGTTCTTGAAACAGTACCAGGATATCCTCCCAGGTGAAGGTGTGCTTTACAAATACACATAACATAACATAACATATTTCTCTCACAACACAAAAAAAAGGCACTATGGATGTGTGTCAACATTTCGGACACATTATGCTTGTATTTTTCACATGAAAGGTGTTGGCAAATGCTTGCTTGAGCATTTCAATCCTATGGAAGATGAACAAGAACATCCTCAGATTAAACGACCTGGCCAATCTTCAATGCGAGATAACATCATGGCACTCCTATTTATTCAGAATCAGTAAATTCAAAAGAAAGCATGCTGAGCAAATTAGTCTAAAATTGTAAAACAAACTTTCTGACCTTGGGATACCATGAAGGATGCTGGAGTTGGTGGTAGCCTTACACACCAATACCAGTGTCAGGTTTTTATAGCAGCAGTACAGGCCTCAATAGCTATACCAAACAGCCTCCTAAAGGGATATGTTCTCGCTTTCCTGTTATGTTCTTTGTATCTGTAAGATCTCTCATCAATCTTTACCAGAATTGAAGTTTTCCCCTCTCTTTAGGTGCTTTATAGAGATAATATAATTGCCTTAGACTTAACATCAGTTGATGTCGAGCGTGGTTTTGTGCAGGAATTCCTACTCCTGTGGCATATATGTTAAAATAGACAACAGAAGGAGTAAACAATGGTATTCAGAAAGCACTCCTTTGAGATCATAGGTCTTGACATGGGGATTGCCTGAATTCGATTTAAAGTGTATGGTGCAATAGTTAGATGGTGCTATTGATTTCAATCTGCAATTATACGAGGTAGTGTTAGAGAGATCTGCCTTTCACTTTTAACAACAATTTAAGAGACACCACAGTCATCTTGGCCACATATTCCCTGATTTACACTGTTCTGCAGATGCAGTAAATCAAGTAGGAAGTTGTCCCGGAACACAGGTTTATTGCTCATTGACACTGTTCTATAATAGCACAACTTCTTCCTGTGTGTAAGGATGACGCACTGAAAAAACACAATAGCCTGGATTGCGACGGAAGCCTATACCGAGGGAGAGGGCCTTTAACAACTAGTATACTCCAATGCAGAAGGGCTGTAAGGCTATTAGGACATTACACACACTGAGGGTATAATGTTCTAAATTAAAAATGGAGAAACAAAAAGACTCACATTCGAACTTTGGAACAGAAGGCTTATACTGTTCATTATAAGCCCTGAGCCACTTCATTGTCTTCCATTGAGCTCCCAACATTCCAATGTTCTAATAATTCATGCATTCCTCAAAATAGTCTGTTGTCATTGAACTGTCATAAGCAGTGACTTCTACTGTTAAATGATCTACAAACAATAACACTCTTTCTGAGTTTTGAGAGCATGGTTTTAACTCCGAGATCACAGTGACGGCTGACACAATTAAAGAAAGGTAGGGCAGGTGAAGGGGCCACGAGGGGAGCATGAGGAGGAGTGCGGTGGGTAATAGTAATGAAATAAAACTTGCCTGATGCTGCCGGCTGCCTCGCGCCTCAGTGCTCCTGGGCTTCCTGGTCCCAGCAGTTCCTGAAAAAGCATTAGAGACTTTCTATTGAATTACCACGCTGCTCTCATACTATATTACCATGCATGAGAGCAACGCGGGGACTAGCCTGAGCGGGCTGGTTTAATGCTAGCTCAGGCACAGGGAGTCTATGCTGTTTCTCCAAGCCGGCTGTGCTATATAGCTGGGTTGGAGAAACATAACTGCACATGTCTAAGACGGCCTGCCACACACACATGCGCACTTAGCAGTGCACATTGGGAAACAGCATTTACAACGCTGGTAATACCACGAGGATAGGTTACCGCGTTGTTACCACGCATGGCATTACGGAGCGCAACACCAGGGAATGTGTTGGATTTTAAATCCAACACATTACCTGCTATTGGGCTAACTGGAGAAGGAATAGTAATTTATACTATTCCTAAATCCAGCGCGCCATTTAGCGCAAGTCGTAGAAACGACTTGCGATGTAAAGCCATGCGCGGTAACAACGCGGATTATGTAACGTCCGTGTTGTAACCTACTGCGGGGTAATAGATGGCGTAGTAATGTCATACATTTGTGCACATCACTCAGCCCCATCTGCCATGGCATGTACCCGCCCCTCCCTACATACTCTGGCTCAGCCACCAGCTGAAAAATAAATTGATAATGAAATATTTTTCTATTTTTCAGCTGCTGGCTCTGAGCCAGTGGGATGACGTTCTTCCGCCATTGCCGCAGCTAGATAATGGTGTCCCATGAAGAATGACTGCGTTCTTTCAGGAACTTGGGGGCCAGGACTTAAATCATGTTTTGTTAATCTCTTAGCAACAGCAGCATCTAACTTTTCAAGTTTATTAGGATAATGCCTTTTAATAATATTGTCAAATGAGAAAATCCAGATTTAAGAATTTCGTACTCTTGCTGCCACTTGGGACAGTTTGGTACTGAGATTTTACATTTTATGAATTTGTCTTAAACTGAATGGTTAATGATTCTGTATCTGTTGCATTGTTTTTCGATCTTTATCAGAGGTGATTGTCAGAACTAATAAACTAAATAAAATACCGTTAGCAAACAGGGCCACTTTGTATCAATCTATGGGTGTCTGATTTTTTTGCTGTTAGGGCAGTTTCTGCACAATTTTACTGTGGACTTGCGTAAAAGCCAAATATGCTAATCAGCGCATGGTAATCAGTCAAGACGTTTTAGTGGTATAATACATGTATGAGTGATTACAACCTCTAACTGCTCTGAGGTCCAAAATAGCAACAATCCAGAGCCTAGTGTGCAAACAATTTTGAGGTTTCAAATCACATGCTGTGCGACTCGAAAAGACTATTTTGAAACTTACAAAATAACTGTCTTATGAGTTTGGTATGTCTATCCAACTCATAAAAGGGGTTTTGCGTCTCTTCAACTAGGAAGGGTTGTGAAAGTAGCTTACCTCTCCTATTTTGGAGTTGCAATGGAATGTGTCAATAGTTTGCACTGCAATTGCAGGTGCTATCCATGGATCATATACCAACACCTCAAAGGCAATTGTAACCAATGCTCCCTCTAATTATTTTCCTCTGTGTGCGGCAGAGTAAGGTCTCTGTACGCTGCAGCCAAGAACCTGACCGCGTGTGTAGCCCAGGGCTTTAAGTGGGATGAAAAAACCAGGGGGGTCTCTCAAAGGTGTGTGACCGATGCAATTAAGGGTGTGGCTTAAAAGCAATTAAGCTAAAAATCTATGCTTAGAGGAAGAAAGATTCCCCTTTATTAGTTACAACTTGTAACTAATAAAGGGTAAGCTGTCTTCGTGGGACATATTTCCCTTTGGGAGTTGTGTCAGGTGGCTTCAGGGGAGGTGGGTACTGGTCCAGTGGGTGACTGCCTGCTTTCTCAAGTGTGTTCTCAAATAGGAAACCTTTGCAGTTTAATAGTAATGAAAGTGTGCCTATTGCACAGTCCTGTGTATAATCTGATGGTGACAGTTTCAAATCCATGTAAAATACCTCAGTGGGTTCATCCATTTGCAAACATCCCTGTGTATAATCTGCAGGTAACAGTTTCAAATCCTAGTAAGATAGCTCAGTGGGTTTGTCCAGTTGCAAACATCCCTGAATTATATCAAGGTCATGAGTTTGGCTCTTCAGAAACAGTTCAGTGCGTGATGCATTGACGTCAAACGTGAACATGTGAACTACTTGGCATACGTTTGAATCCTTTCTTGGCTGGAATCTTCATATTCTGCTAAATAAATGGCAATAGACAGTAATATTACTACATGAGGAAAATTGTACTGTGCTATGCAAATGCGAAATATAAGTATAATTAATCATGTATATATTACATATTAATAAACAAATAAAAACAAAGTCCTCCATATCCTCTCTTTCTCTTTTTCCTCAGGTATTATTGCACACATTTTCTCAACTTTTTCCTTTCAAGTCATTTTCAGGGACCATCTCAGCATGGAATGCTTTCATTCATACTTTTATCATGGTTTGGCCAACTTATGATATGATGAGGTAGATTGCAGCTTTATTTCCCCTAATGACCTGCTTAGTCACACATCCAAGAATGAGGGTCCAGCAGAGCTACCAGTGACCTTAGACAGCTCCACTAGGCCCTTCACAGCGGCCATCTAATAGTAAGTTGTGGTAGTCTAGGTTTTTTGTTTCACTAATATTTGTTCAAATTTACATCCCAAAGTTGAGATGCTTGTAGTAGAATCACTGTTCTAGATAGCTCTGAGAGCAGAGACACTCCTTAACCCCTATTCAGTAAACTCTTCTAAACATAATATTGATAAAAACACAAATGCATCATTATTTGACTTCAGCAGATATCAAAGCCCTATGCAATTCAGGAGGAACCTATGTTTTTTGATGAAATGACTATGTGGTTACCTTTTAATTCTGGACCTGTAATGAAAGAGGATGAGTGAGTAATACAAGGGACTTTCCAAAAACATGTATGGTTTAATGAATCGTTCCTTTTCTAGGTCAAGACTGCATTTTGGAAAGTATCTTCATGGCACGCTCTACCGTCCAGGTCTGGACATTACTTGGCAAGTACTTAGAGTAGGCCTGCTTCCAGAGAACAGTACTGAGTGTGGGAGACATTTTTCACAGATCAGCCTCTTCTGCCTGCCTAGTTTGTTGGGCCATCCAAACATGGCGGTTTTCAAGGTAACAAGTTTTATATAAGCATTGGTTTTCAATTATTTTAATAGGCATCACAAGGGCTGTAATATTAAAAGATTCTACAGATTCCACAGCCAAACTAGCTGCAGATAGGGCTTACATCCCACCCCTTCCTATAACTCCATTGCCATCTCCCCATCCTATTTGTCACCTGCTCTCCCCCAGATGTCATTTGTTTCCTCACTTGTCCTCTTCTTTAACCCCTAATTCCTTTATTTCCTAACTACGTTGTCCCCTGCGTCTCACACATCTCCACAGCTCACATCAAATTCATTCCCTCTCCCCACCTCCCCGAAACCTCTCCTTTAGTCCTTCTTCATTGCATTCCAGACATCCAAATCCTTCTGTCTCTACCTATGAGAGCATCTCTAATAAAAATAAATTAACGCTTAATATAAATGCAATCTAGTTAGCATAAATCTTTAGTTAACATGACTGCGGCCTTGTCAAACCGCATTGACATTTATTTTACATTCACCTAAATAAGTGCACTCTTAAATTACATGAACAAACTTTCTATGTGCATTTTTGTCTTCGATGTTTCTCCATTTCAGAAAATAAAGCAAAATTGAATTCCTTTCACAGTGTTATTTACTTGTGGAGCTTAAGTGTATTCATTTGTATTACTCAAGAAGCAAGCCATGTAGAGAATGTTTCTGTATTTGCAACAAATTGAAGGCTCTGTGCCTGAGTCTGCTGTAGGAATCATTGCTCGGTTGTTGTTTTTTGTTGCAGAAATGTCATATTATTTCCCTCATTTCCTATGTACACATTATTATAATTATGCATGAAATTAAGGGATTCTTATTTGATGTATAAAATTTTCTTGAGAAGACATTCGTTTATGTGTATGTTGCTTTAATTATAAACAGTGGTATTATGTCAGACCATACAGTGTGGTGATTGTGCGACTTTCATTGCTTGAAACCTATAAAATGTGCCCTTTTTAAGAGATGTGCTGGAGCAATTTGCCTTTCTATCTGAGCAGACTCTGCACTAGTCTATTGGCTTAATACTAATGTCTACTGACTTAATGCTTAAACTATTTGAGCAGATTGTACATTAGTTCTCTTGCTGAACTGTACCTAGTACTGGCTTATTACTTGCTTTGGATATAGACCTCATTTGATTGTCTTACAGTTACATTATTTGATGCATTATTGATGCTGAGTTTAATTTGACTAAACATTTATGGTTTTACTGTTGAATTTTGTCTTGTGATGATTTCTTTCATTTGCACAAAGGCCATTGTCTTATGAGACTCACACAGCCCCAGTCCTGCATCAAACCGTTTAAGATATTAATTAAAGGAATTGAAATTCTTTGTACTTTAATGCTACTCTAGTTTCTATGCAGATGCATTCATATTATAGGAAAGGCTATGACTTAATGGATGACAAGGGAAAGGCTAACTTTCACCGATAGCTGCTCATAAGCAAAGAGGCAGGTCTGACTATCGATCTGAATTTACCTATGGCGTCAGGTGGTGTAATATCCTCATAGGATTCTTTCACAGTAGAGGAAGGTCACTCCAACAAAGGGCTAGGTGGTTTAACAACCTAGCATCCTCACTCTCTTCTTCTAGAAAGTAGGATAGAGGTGAAGTGTTGCTATTGGATTGAAACATCTTACTTTTCCATGGACGGACTGTTTGTGCAGGCTAAAGAAAGCTAATCGTGGAGTCTGCTTTCAAAGGTTAGATTTTTCCTCATCTTGAGGTATTACTCAAAAGAGCTGGTGCTTCTCTGCCTGCAAATCCTAACTATGCCCTCCAAATGCAACATCCCTGAATACCTGAGGGATACCTTGAAGAGTACTGAAATCTTGGAACAGAGCATTTCTCCACATACACCTGCCTCAGCAACATTTAGCATTGTCCATATCCCTCTTGCAACACAGTTGTTTAACCACTGTTCAGTCTTGGGCCCCTTAGGAAAGGGTCCTTCCTTGCTTCTACTTTTTCTCCTGATGTTGAGATGAGATCTCCTGTCACCTGTCTGGGCCAATCCCTTAAAACCATTCCTTACTCCTTCACTGGGGTTGACCTTTCCTACTAAATGCAACATCTCTGGAACCCAGTTTACCTGTGTTGGCTGATTTGGTGACCATGCTTCCCTGCTCAGCCCTAATTGTCTTCCAAAGAATAAGCTTGCTTTCAGGGGCTCCTTTCATCCCAGCTTGCTGCCATAGTACTACCTCCTAATGGCACTGACCACACCACAATATATATCTTGGAGAAATATATCCAAGTGGAAAATACAATAGACCTCTCAATCTTTTAGTTTTCATTGTGTCAAGCTCTCCAAGGAAATACATTAACACAATAAACCCCTGTGATACCACATCACTTAAAAGTCTTGCTGATAGTCTCACATTGGACCTTACCCAGCATGATACCTAAATACATTAAAAGGTATAATGTTCATTCAAAGTAGCAATAACACTCCTTTATGGGCATTTGTGGTGAAGTAAACTGTCCACCAATCTTTAAATAATGCCCCTATTTAGCAAAGGAGGTAAAACTAAAAAAATATCTAGGCTGCCAAGCATCAACTAAACCTTCAGCCTACCAAACCCACCATATGTAAAATATACCTCTCTCACCCTATACAGCTCTTACCTTACACTCACTACAGCCACCCTAGAGAATCAAGTCCACACATCTGTGGTCCAACACCACTCCTCTGCTACCCAGTGATGTCACCATATTTCCAAATGATACAAACAACATGTAGCTCTCACATGCCCCAATGGCGTCTCAAATTCTCTTCTGCAGTCTGATTTGAATATCGTAGCCTGGCACTTCCTTAACACTGACCACCTACACATCGACAAACATACCAGATCCCTTTGTAAGCTCACTACCCATGCCACCATAAGCCTCTCTTTATATCAAAGCATTAACAATTAAAAAAAGCAAACTTTAATCAAAAGCTGCAAATAGAAACCCACCAACTCACCAGTTCACTAACCAAAGTCTTACAAAAAACCCATAACACTGCCCATACACACCCACAACGTTTTTCTTTTTTTTTTAAAACAACCTTTTCTTGGCACCTCCAAAAACTGTACATCTATGAATTGCTCCTTCACAGAAACACACATATTTTATTCCTTGCACAAAACTGATTAGATTATTATTGTACTTCCATTATACAAAAGGCATTAACATTATCAATATAAGTTCCTTTCAAATTTATCATCCACTATCAAATGACTCAAAAAGGTGAGGAGTGATTGTTCTAGCTTACATGGAATGGATAAGTTAAAAATGTGAACCAGTCTTCACACTTAAATATGAAGTATAGTTCCTACACTACTCTTTAGCACATAACACCAACCTCTCTATGCTCTGACCTAAAGACCTTCTTGATACAATCAAAGATCTGAGACACTGAAGCAAGCATCATGTTAGTGCATCCACCCATCAACATTCTCGAAGACAGCAAAATAAGGTTCATTATTCCCAACAAACCTTCAACCCACTTCCATATCAGTAACCCAGAATAACGTAATTTAAGAAATTTGAAGACAGTTAAATGCACAACAAGCTTATTTTACCCACACGGAATATCTGTGTCAAGAAAAGCCCCATATAACAATTGTCTCTACTACCACTAAATTGAGGCTTGAGAACCTCTAATCCAGAGGTCTTCAATCTGTGGGGCGTGACCCCGATGGGGGGCCATGGAGTCCTGTGAAGGGTGACGTGCACTCCCCAGCCTCACTTTTGTCTGGAATCCAAAACGTTTGCTTTCGTTTTGGGAAACAAACAACCAGCAATAGCCTGCTACTTTTGATCATTAAAATGCTTCAGCTGAAGTTTCATTGATTGAGTCTCTTGTGCTGTGAGAAGCCTTCATGCCATGGTGCCTGCTTGATTGAATGAAATGCAAATGTTCACTAATAGTTAATCTGCAAATGTAAAAGGTGCTTCGGAGCCGGTACCGGCTTTAATTGATCGCATCACTCCAAGCTTTGTGATGGTTTTTTTGAGTGGTAGTGCAAAGTGTCAATAACTGGGCGGTGAGGCCCGTGCTTTAAATCAAAATTGTATTTACACAGCCCTTAGTAACCCTAAGGAGGTGTTGAAGGGACAGTAATGCAAACAAAATGCATTGCATATGCTCTGGTATTACTAAAATCTACATTTTGGAAGCACCAATTTATCGTAAATCTATTTGCACATTTTGTATCAGTCTATCTTATACAGCGTGTAATGCAAGTATAAAATAATGACTTACATATTCACATTGCTTTCTGTTAAAGCCTGTGAACTCGTAGCACAAAAAATACACTAGTCACTATTCTCCACTGGACCAACCAAGATTTAATTCTGTGGCTCTCTGGTTATACACAGACCTCTACATACGCATTATCTAATAGAGATTTCATAATGTACTACAGTGCATTTCCCAGTAACAACTTTTAAAATTAATTTTCATTTAAAATGTCTATTATTTTATATGTGGCTACCTGATGGTGAAAGACCTAAAAAACGTACAGAATATTTTGGGGCTTATTTATGAACAGCTTGAGCCTCCAGAAAAGAATTTATTTTGACGCTCCTCTCAACCATACCTATGGGGCAGCGCAAAGTCACCCTACATTGCTTTGCATGGCCTCATAGTTATGGTGTATAACAAAGCAGCCCAAGTCACTGCATTGCCTTGATCTTTGTCATTGAGGCATTCCATGGGCATTGGGTGGGAGTTCCCATGCAACACCCATGCATTTTGATGCTTCCCCAGATTTACAAAATCACGTAAACCTGGGCTCAAAACTTTATGCCTCCCCAGCGATGGCTTAATGAGGAGAAATGTCTGCATTTCTCCTCGTTTTTTCCTCTTTCCATGCGTGCTGCTTTCTGCAGCACATAGAAAGAGGAAAAAGCCTCTCAGGTGCCCCTTCCTGCACGAAAACAATCCTGCCTATGTTGTTGCTAGGCAGAAACTTCGTTCCAAAGCACGGTGAAAGGGCAGAAATGCATCGTATTTAAAAAATACAGTGCATTCCTGCCTTTTCAAATTGGCGTTGGGCAGCGCAGCAACAAGACTTGCAGCGCTGCCCTACGCCAATTACTAATAAATGAGGCTCTTTGTTTTTAGCTACACCCTTCACCACACCCTCACTCTCACTGACTTTTGGTTTGCTAAGCACTGTTCAATATTATTTCCCCACCATAAAAATGATATGCTGTGTGAATTGAGGACGTTTATGGTAGTCGATAGTTGTTGATGATGAGGAGTGCCTGGTTCTTTACATTTTTGTAAGGCGGGTGTCCTTATGCCTCAAGAATTTTGACAAGGGGTATCGTCATCAAAAAGTTTGAAGACCTCTATCTAATCTAGTCAAACAAACCAAAGGTAAACATTGTCAGACAATGGAATCACCAAAACAGACACAGCAGCCAGGCTCATGGACAACTCTGAGTACTACACGTTCTGCCCTGTTTATTCCTAATTCGCCCATTAACTCAACCAATTCCATCCTTGACTGACTAAATACATCAACTCCCTAGCTCACATCCTCACTGCCTCATCTCAAGAGAATAAAACATCCAGACGAGCACAAACGGTGCACCTTTTAGCTCTTACAAGTCTTAATGATCTTATAGTAAGAGCTGAGATGCTATCGAGTCACCACACAACACTCCAAGTAAGTACATTCAGCAAATAAAATTGGCGGATTGCAGCTGACAGAGCCGACAGCTAGGAGCATGCATCCTTCTGCTGGTGTTTGTGTGTGTGTGCTGCCACTGGTTGGAAGTGAGCTGCAGAGTTTTGCATTATTTGTTCCTTTCATTAATCACAACCCAGTGCACTCCGGGAGGCTGGGAATCGGGTTGCGGGCTGGTCAGCTTCTCAGGGAATTGTCACTGCAGGGTTGGAACACAAACATACAGTCACAACTAGTGACTGCTGTGAGTAGAGTGGGGGCAAGGAGTTCCTTACCTTGTTGGTCTTCCGCTGTTCTGTTTTCTTGATCACTGAGGGTGATGTCTCTCATTGCAAAAACACTCAGGGCAGAGATGGCAAGAGTAAACTGCCTTGCCATGCTGTCTTAGAGTTCCAATTAGGTGCTTATATTTTAACATTATAGTTAAGACTAAAGAAAGCTAACACAATATGAAATCATATTTTTTCCATTCTACACTACACTTTGCGTCACACTGTGAATTGTTTGTTTCTGCTATTTTTCCCACCCAGAGTTCTACTTAGTGTAAGCTTGTTGTTTCTGCATAATGTATCTGATTACAAATTGCTCTATTTCATTTTATTGTGTTTGCCAAGAGAGTGCAGCGAGCAGTTTGTACAGCTCAGGTTCCCCCTCCCGACCTTATAATGGCACCTCTTACCTCCTCATATAAAGAGCAAGAAAATGAAACAATCACAGTTGTCATTGTTTCTACAAACAATACAGAAGAGTCCAGCACTGCCTATGAGATATAGTACCCTTCCTTTGGCCTGAGAATGTAACCCCAATAAACAAGGCTTACCCATGGCTAGTTCAGCCTATCTTCGAAAGAAACAAAATAGGAGGAGAAGTCTGACATCGAGAACAAGAAACAAAGCACAAGAAAGGTGGAAGAAGACCCTCTAGTCCCTAAACGTAGTGTTGTGATTCAGGCACAAAACATGCCTGAGGCAGAAAGCAGCAAATAGGCGCCAAAGGTTCAAATGATAATGGACATGAGGTTACAGATTACGCGGTTGGCCATCCAGTTGAGGATCTTCAGTCAAGAATGCGGATCTAGACTCACAGGAAGCTTCCATTAGAATGGCCTTGTTACCAATCTCCAACTTAGATTTACCCAGAGTCATTTTAGCAATTCCAGATTAAAATGTCTTCACTTTCCTCATTCATTTGAACTCACCAATATAGGAGAATTTGCTTACATTGGTTGGATCTCAAAAGAAAACTCTTAGTGGGACTGAAAAATCCTGCTTCTACTCCCGCCTCTGGGAATTGCCCATTTAGAGCCACAGGTAAGCAAGATGTTGACGACCACATTGCCCAAACAATTCCAACCCAATCTTTAAAAATGAATGGCCAAACATACAAGTCAGAGACTTCCCATCATCAAATACAAAGGAACAAAATTCCATTTGTGCAAACTCTACCATGCAGACACCAAATTCAGTAGTGCAATTCCCAAAGCATCCTCTAGCATTGTATCCTCAAAAACGTTATGCTCCTCACAAAAATGTGTCTACCCCAGAAGGAGAAAAATGTGATAAAAAAAGACATTTTAAGAAATTAAGTTATTGGTTGGGGGGTGAAAATCCTACTGAAACAACAACCACAATCCTTGCAAGGATGAACAAAAAAAGGCCCTAATTAAACTCTGATCAACCCTCTTGCAGCTTTGCAGAAAAACAGTCTTGGCTTACCTTTGAACTTAGAAAGCAGGCTGTGTGCCGAGTTGGACTTGTTGTTGTCGGTTAGCCACTGGAATAAATCTTGGTGAAGCTGTTGATGATGGCAGGAAAAAGCTGTGAGAGGGAAAAGCTGGATTTCCATGCCAAGGATGTCATCATCATCATCGATGGGAGCCAGTCACTGTCGAACCAGGGGGTGAATTTTACCTCCAGACTTAAACAACTTTTTGGAAGTCGGAAGCCTCCAGCGGGAAGAAGCTGCTGATGGTAGCTGAAGAGGCCTCCAAGAGGCAGGATACTGTCAACTAAGAGGACCCACTGACAGAATTTGCTGCTGTGGAGAAGAACGCTGTGAGAGCTACAGAGAAGTCAAGCTGACCGGCAATGCATTTTCAGGATTGGCTGGCTGGTAGGTCCTGGTCTTCTATTGGTTCTCCAGGACGTTTTGGGTGAAAATTCCCAAGTTTTAAGGTTAGTCAGGTGCAGTACTTCTAACACCATTTGCAAAGGTCCAGGACCAGGGGAGCATCACTTAGGGAGGCTTAATACTAACTCCAGCAGAGGCCAGATGTAAGGTTCAAGGCTCTCCGGAGCTTACTATGCCCCTTTAGCTCGCACCTGAGGTTGACCCTTGGAGTCACTTCTGGTGGTCCAGGATTTAAGGAGATGGTCCAGTTCTCCTTCAAGCAGCAAGGCAGTCCTTCAAGCAGCAGGGCAGTCCTCTGGTAGCAGCAGTCCCCAGGGAGTCAAGGCAATCCTTTTGAAGTCTTTCAAAGGTCCAAAGGTGTACTGAAGAGTTGTTGTTAGTGTCTAATAATTTTTCCTGGTGCCTGCCTTTTAAGTGTGGGGGGGTGTTTCTGAAAAGCTTTTCCCTTCCCCTACCAAGGTTCCAGGAAGTCTGCAGTGACAAAATGCTAGTGTCAGGGTACTTTGTGTATGCTGGAGACAAGAACTTTAAAGTATAAGTGGGGCAAGGAACAGCTCAACCACCAGCCAGCCCAGCAGGATTGTTCATCCAGCCAACACTTAGTCCCTTTTGTCTCACTGTCCGGGAGGAATGCACAAATCCCATAGCAGGGCCATTCACAGTCATGTAAACCAGGCCACTGGCAGAAGCCCAAAATGGCTAGGACAGGAAATGTTAACTTTCTAAAAGTAGCATTTTCAGAATAGTGAATTATAATTCGACTTTACCATTACAGTGGAGCTTAAATTACAATTCACTTGAGTTTAAACATGAGCTTTCTACCTTCTCCTAATCAAAGTTTAGCACTTAGGAAATGCAATAAGGCAATCTAGTTTCTATAGGCCTGTGGAAGAGGTGGCCTTACAGTAGTGCAATACAAATATGAGCTTTTCACTACCAGGATAAAAGATATGTAAACCCATATGTCCCTCATTTTAAATACAGTGCACACTGCTCTGTGGGCCTTTAGGGCCTACCTGAGGGGTGTCTTATATGTATTAAAAAGGAAGGTTTAGGCCTGGAAAAAGGTTTATTTTGCCAGATTGAGATGCCAGAAACTGCCCAAGAGGCTGCAATGGCAGGTAGAGGACATTTTTAAAGTGCTACTTACTGGGGGAGGGGGGGGGCAATAAGTGCTGGAGATCCATTAGTAGCATTTAATATACAGCTTCTGAACAGTATCATATAGTAGGGACTTATCAGTAAATTAAATGTGCAAATCAGGGGCAGGCCTAAATTGCCAGGTTTACTGGACAGAGCACAAGCACTTTAGTGGTAAAGTGCAGAGTTCTAATGTGAACAAAAACAAATTCAGAAAACAACAGGGGCGAAGGCAAGACATTTCAGGGAATACCACACCAAGAATGTCGGGTTTAACAGAAAAGATAAGGAAAATGGCACTCGATGCAATAATACCAGCATTTGATCCAAAATCAAGGAGGGAATTTAGGAATAATATCAGAGAATTGGTAGAATCCAAAAGGAATTTGTCAGTAATCCTAGACCCAAAGTTGGAGAACTTAGTTTTTTTATGAACATCACATTGTGCTTCTCAGTGTTCTCAAAAAATCCCACGATGAACTTTGGGAAGCATTTTGTAACCAGGTCAAAGACAATTTCAGACCTGGGACAGTTTGTTTACAGGACATGAAGAGAGAACATTGTGGGGCCGATTACGATCCTGGAAAAACCCGGTACAAACCGTGGGTCGGAGCTTTTTCTCCGTCCGACTCGTACCGGGTTGTAAAACTTTACAAACATGCAATTACGATTCGTTCGGAAACACCATTCCCGTACGAATCGGAAAAAAGACCAACCGACAGAAAAATACATACAAATGTGATCCGGGACACCGCGGACGTGACGTCCGGACGGAGTTAGGCATGTTTTTACGTACCAGCAATTACGATTCGCACCGACTGCAGTCCGGATGGGAAAATTTTTACGGCACCTAAAAAGTGCCGGAAAAGCTAAGTACGCAGCGATGCGAGCTGATTAGGGGGCCCGGTACTCGCCGTACCCCCCCCGCCCCCCGTATGTACGGAGCGTACCCCTGTACCCCCCAGCCCCCTTATGTACGAAGCGTACCCCCATATGTACGGAGCGTACCCCCGTACCCCCCAGCCCCCTTATGTACGAAGTGTACCCCCATATGTACGGAGCGTACCCCCGTACCCCCCAGCCCCCCGTATGTACGGAGAGTACCCCCCAGCCCCCCGTATGTACGGAGCGTACCCCCACCCCCGTATGTACGGTGCGGACCCCCAGCGCTACGCGCTGGTGGTCCGCACCGTACATATGGGGTGGGGGTACGCTCCGTACATACGGGGGGCTGGGGGTACGGCGCGCCCATCCGCAGGGGGGGGCTGGGGGTACGGCGCGAACATACGGGGGGCGGGGGGGGGGGGGTACGGCACGTACCAGGCACTTGTTTGGACATCTCCATGGTTGCTATGGGAGTTCGCTCGGACGGTCTTTTTTCCATACAGTTGTACAATCG
The DNA here is from genome assembly GCF_964204655.1 of Triturus cristatus. Taxonomy (NCBI): domain Eukaryota; kingdom Metazoa; phylum Chordata; class Amphibia; order Caudata; family Salamandridae; genus Triturus; species Triturus cristatus. The sequence goes on from NC_140582.1 coordinate 245,213,241, forward strand.
GACGGATGGGACGGATCGTAATTGCGCATTGGGACTTCAGTTTTCCCATTTGTACGTAAAAATGTCCAGGGACGTGTCGGAGACTTTTCCTGACCCGAGGACGTGTGGGGGAATTTTCCCAATGCGATTTGTATGGACTTTTTCCCTTACGAATCGTAATTGGCAGTTTGTACGGCGCTTTTACCATTTGTACGGAAAAAAGTCCAGATTCAATTCGGTTGGGGAAATTTTTTCCAGGATCCTAATCGGCATCTGTGTCTTCAACCATGTCTGCTACAATAAGTACTCCACCATTAAAGAGACATGTTAAGACATGAGCAAAGTGGGCAATTGCACAGGGCCCCCACCTTCCGAAGTGTTGGGCCCTGGGCAAAGGGAAATTGACCTTTCTAGTTCACTTGTGTGTATTTATGTACCTTTAAGGTGTAATTCAATATTGTAAGCCAACAAAGGGCTTGAATTAGCAAAAATGGGTAATAAAATTCGAAATTGTTCCGAAAATAAGCCAGCCGAAATCTTTAGGATCTCACTGCATCATTATGGTTTGTTGTTTGGGAAATCTACCTGAGTTTGTTTGGCTCTCCATAGAAACATTTTTTTTAGATATCCATGCTGAAATTGGCAGCTGGCCATATAGCAAACTCGTGAGACATTTTCTGAAGGTGCTCAGCTAGACTCATCAACACTTAAGATGAAAAGCAACATTAGTACAATATTTCATAACTACCTCCTAACATTTAAAGTTTCTCCTTTTGCAATACTAGATATTTTTTTGTTTCTTAAGAAAACAAGGCCAAATTGGTCAAAAGCCCCATTCTTTCAAATATACTGCTTTCTACATGGTTTGTTCTGGTTTTGTGGAAAAAAGTTTAAAATAAATGGCTATTGAAATCTGTTTTCCATATCTTTCCCTCTCCCCGTGTTTGCTTACAAAGGGGTTGAAATGGACATCTCATTAATTTTAAAGTGTGTGGTAGCACTGGTGGAATACATCTATCTTTTTGAACTTTTTCTTTCACTTCCCTCCCTTTCGCTTATTGTCCCTGCTTTCGCTGCAGACTGTCACACTATCAACCAACTCACCTTTTGGGCCAAACTAAAAAACTTCAGCATCAAAGGTTTAACCCATATCTGGATAGCAGATGTGTTAGATCTTTTCCCATACTCATGGCCCACCTCAATATTGTGTTATTTTTACTATTATTTATTAGGTATGGATGGGTAGAATGCCTTAAGAATTTGCTAATTTACGTAGCTGATTGTTTTACCTTTTGTATTTATTTGCTTATTATCACACCACAAATATTAAATGGATATTTTCACAATATGAATGGTACAACTTCTAGCTATAATTAGATTCTACGGGGCAGATTTACAAGCCCCTTGCACCACTTTTGCGTCACTTTTAACATGGGAAACGTGATGCAAAAGTGGCGCAAGGGGCTTGTAAATCTGCCCCTATGTTTTTTTATAAATAATCTCCGAGTTTACTCACCGCTGGTTTCAAGAAGACTCAACTTTGGAAAGGAAACTTTTAATTCTAGTAATACTACTTCTCCCTCAAGGGTAATTTGCGTAATTTATTTAAATTAACGACTTGCCGTCCTACCTGTAAAAACCAGAAATAGAGTTGAGCATTCCCTACAATTATTGTTTTCTTAGTCTTTCTCAATCTTTCCCAAAAAGATGAACTGCTGTGAATTCTGAGAAAGTCAAACACATGAATTCCTCAAAAAGGTAGCAACAGATTTAATAACACTTGTTAGACATGGCATCCTTGGCATGCTTTCCCCTGTCTTTTTGCCTCTACCTCCTGCATTTTTGAAGCTATGCTGGACTTCATTTTTGCTGTTTTATGTACTCTAGGCACTTTACCAATGCTGCTCAGTGCTAAAGTGCAAGTGCTCCCTATGTAAATTGTGATTCTGATTGGTTTATCATGATTGGCATATTTGATTTACTAGTAAGTGCCTAGTAAAGCGCACTGTGGGCCTGATTCACAGAACTAACTTAAGACAAAATCCTAAACTTACTACCATTTTGGTATTCACAGAAGGCTCTTACTCATTTTGGTATTCACAGAAGGCACTTACTCATTTCGGTATTCACAGGAGTTAGGAGTCCTAACTTTAGGACTCCTAAATGCCTTCTGTGAATACCGAAAGTCTTAAAATTAGGATTTTTCTCAGTTTAGAAGTAGTAAAGTTAGGAGCCCTAACTTTCTTACTCCTAAACTGAAAAAAATACTAACTTTGAGACTTTCGGTATTCACAGAAGGAATTTAGGAGTCCTAAAATTAGGAGTGCTAACTTTACTACTCCTAAACTGAGAAAAATCCTAACTTTAAGACTTTCGGTATTCACAGAAGGCATTTAGGAGTCCTAAAGTTAGGACTCCTAACTCCTGTGAATACCGATATGAGGGTGAGCAGCTAAAATATCGAAACTAAAATATCTACCTACACTAATATCGAGTTTTAAATATCGAAGGGACAGAATATCGATGTCAATAATATCTATGGACAGAATATCGATCCTAAGGTAAGTATTTTAATATCGATGTTAGTAATATCGAAGATAGTAATATCGACATCAAATATATCGATTTTACTAATATTGATGTTACTAATATCGATATTTATATTATTGTTATGTATTTTATTATGTATTTAAAATGTATGTGTTATATGTTTTTAGTTAAGTGTTCTACTGGTTTTAACATATATGTATAGAATTTTTATATGTTAACAATGGTTTTTTAAGTCAATTTTGGTGCCTATCACGATCCGGTAAAAACCGGGTACGAACCGTCGGACGGAGCATATTCTCCGTCCGACGCGTACCCGGTCGTCAAAATTTACAAACAAGGAATTACGAATCGCACGGGTACACCATTACCGTACGATTCGTAAAAAAGCCCGACCGAACAAAAAACACCTACCAATGCGATCCGGGAAAGCGACGACCTGACGTCGGGACGCTCGCAGCCAGCCATTCACGACCCAGGAATCACGATTCGCACCGACGTCACCCCGCACGGTGAATATTTTGCGGCAGCCAAAAACTGCCGGGAAATCAGGACGACGCGAACAAGGACCACCAGTACGCGACGGACAGACGACGACGCGAACAAGGAGGACCAGTACGCGACGGACAGACATGGACCCGAACCTACGAGTCATCCCTGCCCTCATAGCAGTACACCTCCTCTACAGGTTACGACGCAGACGCCGCAGAAGGTCAGAATAACTAAGGGAGGGGGGAAAGTGGGGTGGGGTGGGGGTGGCACGACCAGGGCAGGCCACAAAACAACCACATAAGTCACACACCACACATGGCCTGGACATACCTGACTCCCATGCCCTGGTCACCACGAGGGGGTGGGGGCGTGTCCTGATAAGCCAGCGACCGCCACAACGGAAGTCCGTCACCACGCGAACCGGCAACACAACCAGACAGGTACGTCCCGTACCCACGCCTGAAGAGCGTGGGTACCAGTCGGACCACGCCCACACACGTCACCCCAACAATGGCGGGACGGATCGCACCCACGTGGCAAAGGCCTGGGTACGGGCCGCACAAACATCACATAGCGTGGGGACGGATATGTACGGACCCTACCCCCACCCCGTATGCAAGGAGCGTACCCCCCAGCCCAACAGTGTAAGTACGACTCGAACCCCCACCCACGAATGCAAGGAGCGTACCCCCCAGCCCAACAGTGTAAGTACGACCCGTACCCCCACCCGCGGACGTACGGAGCGTACCCCCACCCCAACAGTGTAAGTTCGACCCGTACCCCCACCCGCGTATGCATGCAGCGTACCCCCCATGCCAACAGTGAAAGTACGACCCGTACCCCCACCCGCGAATGCAAGGAGCGTACCCCCCATGCCAACAGTGTAAGTACGACTCGAACCCCCACCCACGAATGCAAGGAGCGTACCCCCCAGCCCAACAGTGTAAGTACGACCCGTACCCCCACCCGCGAATGCAAGGAGCGTACCCCCCAGCCCAACAGTGTAAGTACGACCCGTACCCCCACCCGCGAATGCAAGGAGCGTACCCCCCATGCCAACAGTGTAAGTACGACTCGAACCCCCACCCACGAATGCAAGGAGCGTACCCCCCAGCCCAACAGTGTAAGTACGACCCGTACCCCCACCCGCGAATGCAAGGAGCGTACCCCCCATGCCAACAGTGTCAGTACGACCCGTACCCCCACCCGCTGACGTACGGAGCGTACCCCCACCACACCAGTGTCAGTAGACTCGTACCCTCACCTCGAATGCATTGTGCGTACCCCCACCGTGTATGTGCCAAGCGCACATATCCTGAAATCGGAGGTGTGTGTGCAGAGTCCACCCAGCAGTGCCCTGAGACAGGAGGGGTGGGTGTGGAGTCCACCCAGCAGTGCCCTGAGACAGGAGGGGTGGGTGTGGAGTCCTCCCAGCAGTGCCCTGAGACAGGAGGGGTGGGTGTGGAGTCCTCCCAGCAGTGCCCTGAGACAGGAGGGGTGGGTGTGGAGTCCTCCCAGCAGTGCCCTGAGACAGGAGGGGTGGGTGTGGAGTCCTCCCAGCAGTGCCCTGAGACAGGAGGGGTGGGTGTGGAGTCCTCCCAGCAGTGCCCTGAGACAGGAGGGGTGGGTGTGGAGTCCTCCCAGCAGTGCCCTGAGACAGGAGGGGTGGGTGTGGAGTCCTCCCAGCAGTGCCCTGAGACAGGAGGGGTGGGTGTGGAGTCCTCCCAGCAGTGCCCTGAGACAGGAGGGGTGGGTGTGGAGTCCTCCCAGCAGTGCCCTGAGACAGGAGGGGTGGGTGTGGAGTCCTCCCAGCAGTGCCCTGATACAGGAGGGGTGTAACACATGTGTGTGAGGCCAGAATTATCCACATGCATACTGGCTACAAGGGAACATGTCCCCATGAACTCATGTCAACAGACTCCACACACAAGTACAGTGATCACCAAGGATGCCACGATTGTCGCAGGTGGAGACATGGCCCTGCATGCATGGCCAAAGTAGAAGGTCTCCGTCACACACACAGCTCATGTAGACACAGCTCTGCGCTAAACATTGGGAACACCCTGCAGGGAAGAAAGCTGGGTACACAGAGGAAGGAATACACCCTGGGACAAGTGCACCATGCAGTAACTGCTTACATTAACAAAGAAAGTTAGCCAACACCTTGTGATGGCACACAGATCACAGGGTCCCACCAATGAGCAGTACACTACTACACATCCCACACACCCAAACCCTTACACACCACCCAAAACCATGTAGCAGCCCCACCAACACCAATACCAGCATAGCAGTAGTGTGATAATGAAAACAAAATTAAGCTTTATTCAGCATGAGCACAATGTCCGTGGATCACAGGCAGTTCAATCTTCACAAAGCCCATAGGGCAGTCAATGATTCTCAGCTGGATGGGGGACACAGTGGGATGCGTGTCCCCTACATTGCCTGCACAGTCAAATGGCATCGTCTTCCACACTGGTGAGGGCATCAGGGGGGGGGGAAGCAACAGGCACCGCAGGGACATCAGGGCAAAGGGGCGGCGTTGTGGGTGCAGGGATGGAGGACTCCACCACAGGGGGTGGGTCAGTGCCAAAGGCGGAGGCCAGGATGGCACTACACACCTTTGCAAGGTCCTCCAGGGAGTCCCCTGCACCCGAAGGGACCTCAGGCCCCAAGGAGGGGGGGGGGGTCAGAGGGATGGGTCGCAGCGCCACCGGGGGAGGGTGGAGACAGGGGGGGAGACTCAACCACCCTGACCGGGGACCTCCTTGACCGCTTGCGTGGTGGTGTAACTGTGGGGCTCAGGGACAGAGCGGCCATGAAGGTGTCCTTGGGGGAGATGTGGCCAGGAGAGCTGAGGGGAGGGGATTTGGAGGGAGTGGACTGGGTGGAATGCGGACTCCCACTATGGCTGCGTGTCACACGTTTGCCCCCCGACCCAGTGGATGTGCCTACCTCACCCTGTGTGTGCGTGTCAGGAGGAGTGCGGTGGACCTTCCCTGCTGGTGTGGTGCCCGTGTCCGTTGATGTGGGTGCATGCCGACGTCTGGGTGTACGTGTGACAGGCATGGGAGTGGGAAGTGTGGATGGGGCAGGGGTAGGTGGGGGGAGGTCGCGCTGCAGGAGACCCACTGCTGCAGTCAGTGTGGAGTCGATGGACCTCAGCAAGTTGCGTTGGTCAGCCTGCGATGAATGAATGCCCTCCAAGAAAGCCTCGATGTTGGTGAGGGTTTTGCCGTGGGCATGGAGGACATTAAGGATTGCAGCCTGACCAACCTGCAGTTGCCGCTGGATGTCCACAGACTCTGCATTGGCGGCAGCAGTGGAGACAGGGGCAGGGGGTGCGGTGCCTGGCAGGAAGGAGACATGCTGTGACCGGGCACGCTGGGAAGGGACACGAGCAAGTGGGAGGCGGCTGGTGGAAACTGAGGGGGCGGTGCGAGGTGTTGTTTCGCTGTCAGCTGCTGGTGCAGCCTCCGCCCACTCGGAGACATCGTCCCCGGACCTGTCAGCTTCGTAGTCTGATGTGCCAGTCGACAGGTCCTCGGCCACACTCTCCTCCGCCTCTGTACCACTCGATGTGCCAGACCCGATGTCACGGCTGGCACTGGTGCTCGGTCCCTCCGCCTGGTCTGTGTCCATGTCTCCCTCCGTGTCCCCCGACGATGCTGTGGGCAGGGTGGAGAGACAGAAATAATCAGACATCTGTACACATCTGTCACATGAGTCCAATCCACATAGGTAACATTGCATGGCCTGAAAAGGAAGATCCCTAACATCTACTGAACAGGGTACCGATGTAGGGCATGAAACACACAGTTGGTTGAGCCACCATGCCACTGAAATACCATGGAGAGCATGAGACAATAGCTAAACACAGGAAAAGGAGTCTGACATAGCACCCAGGCCCTGGGGACAATCCAGCACTGCATCTGCACCACACAGCGTTGGCGAAAATACCGATGACCAGGGACCATATCCATGAACTTGAGACACATGCTGCATAGGTAATGCTGAAAACATGCACAACATGACTCTGTCACTGCACATTGCGTGTGTGTCCAGACACATCACACACTGCCCAGACCCAGCAAGTGGTAATCAGGATTTAACACATAGGCATTGCCCGCCCCAACAAGACCCTACACGAGGCAAATTGTTGAGACACAGGTGGCACCAACATCTCATAGTCTGGGTGATACACACAGGGGCAGCCAAAAAGCGAGATTGAACGCCAAACAGCCAAGGTGCGCCTGTACAAATAATGTGGTACCAGTGCCCATCCTCAGATGAGTATAGCAAGACACACAGGCACTGGCAACTGTGAGTATGAAGAAGGACAATCAGGTCAGGCTGCACAGTGGACACCTGTACAAAATAGCACGTCTATATACATGGTGACAGGGGACAATGGCAGAGAGCACAACTTATGCTGTAGACACTGACAGTGGCCACGTTTATGATGACACATACACCACTGAGGAAAAGGTGCCCCAGGGGACATTAGTGGGCACGCAACTACATGCTACTGAATGGTAATGACTGCAACACACGTCACCATCCCTGCACTATGTGTATCGCACACTCATGCACATCATGTCACAGGCCACTACATGGGACATGCGCGCTGTAAGGCATGACACATGAGAGACCAACTCCCATGTCTGGAGTCAGCATCAGTGCCAACTGATATGGAACCCACATGCAGTGAACTTGACAGTGCACAGGCAATGTCCCACAACCTGTTACACACCACCCCCACACATGATGCTACAGACATTGTTCCCGTGGACAAAGCGCCAGCCTACATTACCCTGTGAAGGAGTGACTACACACAGACCAGGGAACACATTGCAAGGAGGGGAAGGGTGGCAGGGGCACAGCGCTATACTGGGGCAAACAGGATCTGCACAGCACCTTTAAACCCTGCCAGTGAATTCATGCTACTGTGCCCTTACAAATGCCGGTGACACACAACAAACACACATGTACCTACCCCCTTCCGGCTGCTGCATCGCCTGTAAGCGCCTCTCCAGGTCTGGAAAGACCACCGGCAGCACACGCCTGTGGAGGTGGCTCAGACGGCGGCGGCCGCGGTTCTTGTGGCTCTCAGGTGAGTCCCCCAGCAGGAGCCGTGCAATCCTCCGCGTCCAGCACCGGATATCCTGCCAGCGTTTCCTCACCTGGGCCAGGCTCCGCCTCCGACCATCCACACGCCTCACGGCACTGACGGCGGTCAGCCAGATCTGCTCCTTGGCAGTGGCGCCTACCTGTGAGGAAGAACAAGTGACACCACATCAATACACCAGCCACATGTCACAGAGAGACATATGGGTACAAATTAGCTGGTTACAACACGGCATGTCATGCAGCCAACGCATTGCACCTTTGTCATAGGGACATCATCCCCTGGTGAGGGGAAAAAGCACTACGTGCCACAGTGTGTACACAGGTGGAATGATGGCAATGTCACAATCAATGATCAAGGCTCACACTGTGCATCACACCCACCCCTCCTGTCTCAGGGCACTGCTGTGAGTGATAGGCACACACCCCTCCTGTCTCAGGGCACTGCTGGGAGCACTCTGTACCCACCCCTCCTGTCTCAGGGCACTGCTGGTAGCACTCTGTACCCACCCCTCCTGTCTCAGGGCACTGCTGGGAGCACTCTGTACCCACCCCTCCTGTCTCAGGGCACTGCTGTTAGTGATAGGCACACACCCCTCCTGTCTCAGGGCACTGCTGGGAGCACTCTGTACCCACCCCTCCTGTCTCAGGGCACTGCTGTTAGTGATAGGCACACACCCCTCCTGTCTCAGGGCACTGCTGGGAGCACTCTGTACCCACCCCTCCTGTCTCAGGGCACTGCTGGGAGCACTCTGTACCCACCCCTCCTGTCTCAGGGCACTGCTGTTAGTGATAGGCCCCCACCCCTCCTGTCTCAGGGCACTGCTGGGAGACATCAGGCACCCCCCCCCTGGGACCCCCCCGACAGTACATGGCATGTGTGTTACACCTGGACGCAATGGCAGAAGTCACAGTCACAACATAGGGACAGTCTGTGGCAGTGGCCTATGCACTCACCTGATACCCTGGTCGCCCATACAGCATGGGGTACTGTGGGAGGATCACATCCAGCAGAGCCATGTTCTCCTCCAGGGTGAATGGCTGTGTCCTCTCCACAGCCCTTGACATGGTTCCAGAGAATCAGTAGCAGCAGCTGGGTTGACGAATGCAAAGATGTGCAGGCAAGTGCTCCCTCATGGGACCTGGCTGCCTTATATGTGCCCTTCTGCCCAGTCTCATGCACAGGAGTACAGAGAGATTGGTCACTCACATTTGCATCCTATGTTTCCACCAATCCCTACAAACCTAGCAGTCTGTGTGTTCTCTATCGGTTTCATTCTCCTGCATGATGTCAGCCCCACAAACACATTGCAACAAAGTAGACAAATTCCAACTGACTTCTGCTGTGCACCTTCCAGAACGATTTCGAATTTTGAACTTGGTCTCCATGACAACCAGCATGCATGTAGGCCTTAATACTTGTCCCCTATGTAATTTGGAGCATCACACACAGGTACGGTGCGTGTGGTGGCCCTAGGGCACCCCAAATGCATGGCAACGGCCCGTACATGCATGCCTACCCTCTCCATCACTATGGGTCTGCACGCGTATGCGTACCCGTAGTGGTACGGACCGTACACTCGCATCTACGCTCACTATCACTATGGGTCTGCACGCGTATGCGTACCCGTAGTGGTACGGACCGTACACTCGCATCTACGCTCACTATCACTACGAGTACGCATACGCGTGCAGACCCATAGTGATAGTGAGCGTAGATGCGAGTGTACGGTCCGTACCACTACGGGTACGCATACGCGTGCAGACCCATAGTGATAGGGCCGTACACTCGCATCTACGCTCTCTATCACTATGGGTCTGCACGCGTATGCGTACCCGTAGTGGTACGGACCGTACACTCGCATCTACGCTCACTATCACTATGGGTCTGCACGCGTATGCGTACCCGTAGTGGTACGGACCGTACACTCGCATCTACGCTCACTATCACTATGGGTCTGCACGCGTATGCGTACCCGTAGTGGTACGGACCGTACACTCGCATCTACGCTCACTATCACTATGGGTCTGCACGAGTATGCGTACTCGTAGTGGTAAGGACCGTACACTCACATTTACGCTCTCCATCACTATGGGTCTGCACGCGTATGCGTACCCGTAGTGGCACGGACCGTACACTCGCATCTACGCTCGCCATCACGATGGGTACACATACGGCAGCACTCCCACAGTGATTTGGGAACATGCACAGGCCCTCTCAGCAGCAGTACGGTGGATTTTACACATCACTGTGGTGATAGGCGACACACATGTAGGAATAGGGCGGACATACTTGTCCATGGATGGACATACTTGTCCAGGAATGGACATCAAGGCATCGTCTGTGCATTACCACATGTGTGGGGCACAGGTGTCACAGGCTGTGATGTGGAACATGCCTCCTGAGTGGAGAAGGCACCAGATGTATGATGAGATGTGTACATGTGTACTGTGTGAGGGTGCAATGTGTGCCAGGCATGCCCTTGACTCCTTTGACATGTGTGCATGTGGGACTGCGCACTTGGGGTGAGCGTCACTGGAATGGCACCGACACCAACACACGGAAGTGTCCCATGATGCCAGGTACAGGGGTCATGACACATGACTTATCACTACCCACAGTGCACAATGTGACTATGCCATATATGTGTCCGGGATTTACATCAGGTTGATGTTGTAGCACCCTCAAAAGCTGCAGCCGTTGCAGCAACCAACATGTGGCTGTGTGTAGATTGTCATTGCACACTGTTCCCAACACCATGCCACATGTGTTCTCGGATGTGAGGTGCACATGTATGCAAGGGACACGGAGTAGCGTGACAAGGCCATGTCAGCAAACTCACAAGGAATGTGTGGTGAGTCATGACATGTGCACCTTCATGGCAAGGTGTGTGGGCTGGACTAGTGTAATGTCATGTGACCTGTGGCTCAAGTGTTCCGCTGCCAGTCTCTGCAATCGGCATCACACTACTGCTGATGTGTGGGTGTATGTCACTCCTGTCTTGCGTCGGGCAGTGCACTTGCACTGGGACACAGCTATTTCCATGGCATGGCATGGGGAGGTTCTCAATCACCGTGTGTAGCTGGGTCTTGGAAGGAGTGTCACCTTGCATCCATACGTGTCCTGGGCATGTAGCACATGCCTGACTCCCTATGTGGCATGTGTGTATTGCCAGATTTACATGTGCTCAGAAGACATGAGTTGTTCTCGTAGTGCACTCACTCTTCCTTGTCACTTCCAAATTACTGCAGAGCGCCTCCTGTTGCCCGAAGAATTCCAGACTTGGCCACCATGCAGGAGAATGACAGGATCCGGCTCTACCGCTTCACCCAACCGTTGATTCTGGAGCTGACGGCGAGACTGGCACCACACCTGCAACCGCAGCACAGGTATCCTACGGCACTGACACCCCAGCTGAAGGTAATGGCTGCCCTACATTTCCTTGCCACGGGTACCTTCCAAAATACCATAGCTCATGTTGGTGGCATGTCCCAGAGCATGTTCAGCGGTGTGCTGCATGATTTCTTGGAGGCCATGTTGATTCACCTGGATGACTTCATCAAGTTCCCAACCCCTGAACAGATGACTGAGGTCAAGCGTGGTTTCTATGCCCTGGGAGGGATGCCCCATGTCATTGGGTCCATAGATGGGACACATGTAGGTTTGGTACCACCACACGCACGGGAGGTGGCGTACCGCAATCGGAAGCACTACCACTCCATCAATGCCCTTGTGGTGTGTCTGTCCAACATGGTGATTTCACATGTCTGTGCTCGTTTCCCAGGATCAGCACACGATGCCTACATCATGAGGCGTAGCGGGATGCCTGATATGATGATGCAGCTGCGCAACGAACGAGCATGTGTTGTTGGTGGGTACAGTCTGTCTGTCCTGTATTCTGTTTGGCCGAGCAGCACTACCGCTTCGCCAGTTCTAACGATATCCATGTGCTTTCCATTTAGGGGACGCTGGCTATCCCAACATGCCTTGGCTGCTGACACCTCTCCGCAACCCCATCACGCCGGCCCAGCTCCGCTACAACACCGCCCATGGCCGGACAAGGCGAGTGATAGAGAGGACGTTTGGCATGCTGAAGAGCCGATTCCGGTGCCTCCACAAGACCGGCGGCGCACTCCCATATGCCCCGGCAAAGGTTTGCAAGATCTTCATGGTCTGCTGCATGCTGCACAACATGGCAGTTGAAAGAGCTGTGCCACTCATCCTGAATCAACATGACGAGGAACATCCACCCGTGGAGGACGAAGGGCTTGGCAATGGGGCTAGTGATGTGGAGGATGTGGAGCCGCAAGAGGACATCCGGACTCGGCTCATACGCGACTTCTTTGCTTAGTGGTGAGTACCAGTGTCTGAGTGTGCACGCCTTGGTCCCCGTGTGGCATGTGTTGTGATGCGTGTCTCCACCTGCATGTATGGCACGTGAGTCAGAGGTGTGCGTGGGTGTGTCACTGGAGTGATGGTGGTAGTGATGGTAGTATTTCCCCACTCATAATTGTGACCTAGCATTTTTTCATCCATACATGTGTCGAGTCAATGCACATGCAAGTGGCTGTGCTCTGTGTGGCTGACTTCTTGTGTGTCTCTCTTCCCCAGGTACCTGCGCATGCCGTCTTCTGGTTGCATTGTTGTGGCACTGCTATTCCTCATGGACATGGCATCGTGGGCTGACTCAGCGTTACAGGCACGGACACGTTTGGAAGTCTCCATGGGGTAAGGGATGCATCTGGGGTGTATTGGGTGTGGCAGTTGTTCACGATGTGTGCACACTGGCCAGGTCGGTGTTTGGTTCCTCTGCAGACATGTGGCATCCCCATGGGACACAACATGCAGCTGGGTACACCTGAATAGATGGGCTGCCTGGTTGTCAGTCATCAGTGATGGGATAGTGGATTGTGATGAAGGCATCAATGTGTGTGACACTGCCCTCGGACACATACGGTTAACATTGTCTTGACATGGCGTGGGACTTCCACATCAGCGGATGTATGGTGTATGGCAGTCTCTCCGTGAGCAGCTGTGGGTATTTAGCTGTTAGCCGACACTTGTGTGCCAGTTCCATGGCTATCACGCATTTGTGCTGCAGAAGGGGGGTGCCAGTGTTTGAGCCACATGTTACTCCACATGATGTGTTCATGTGTACTTCAAGTTGCCTCTGCAATCCCAAAAACATGACTATTAAAGGTGTCCCTATGCCTCCAAGGTGCCTCTGCTCAGTCAATGCTGGTGTGTTGGCACGGTGCATCCTGCATGTCTGGCATGGTATTCCCAGATTGTGGCTATGTGTCAATGTGTCGAGTAGCAATATGCAAGCTGTGTGTGTGTGCTGAGACTGTGTATTGGGCATGATGTCCATGACTGTGTGGGTATTGTGACATGTGCCATCCCCATGCATCCAACGTTGTCCAGGCCCCCATTCTCTGCATCCACCGGACTCAAGCTTGCAGGACATGGTTCTGCCACCTGTCTACACGTACCTGGGTGCCCCCCAGGACACGGGCCAGGTTCCCTGACCTCTGCGCATGACTGTTGCTGTACTCAATGTGTCTGTCAGCACGGTTGTTCGGCCACCCCCTCAGCTGGTTCTGACCATCACGGGTGTGTATGGTGCTCCATGTCTGTCTTGCCTAATAAACTGTGACCCATGTGTCCTGTGCCAGACTCAGGCCCCAGGGTGTGGATGGTTGAAGTGAACAGATGACTCAGGCATGTTTAGACTGTACAAGACACATGTTAGGTAATAATGCTACCAGCAGGCATCTACTCTTAATAGTGTGATTTATTATGGGGGGGGGGACAAAGTGAGGGGCTTTCCGGGATTAGGGAATCCAAAGTTCAGTAGGGGAGTTGGTGTCCTTGCCATTGGAAATCCTCAGAGTCCATGCCACAGTCTTTGTCAACATTGGTCAGCCAGTGACCAGCAGGGCCATGTGGCAGAGAATGTCTCTTGATGCTGTGATGCTGTTGCTCCAGTGGGCCAGGTGCCAGGCCAGGTGTCCTGGGAGATGGTGATGTAGCAGCCACCCTCACGGTCCTTTCCGTGGACGACCCGGCTTCCTGCGGGGAACCTCAGCAGCAGGCCGTGACGACGTCTGGGATGCTCCGTCGGATGTTTCCTCCTCCTCCTCATGATCCCTCCCTGTGGGTGGTGATGTTCTCCGCCTTCTGGCACAGGGAGGGTCGGCCATGGTGTCGGCCATCCGACGGAGTTCAGCGTGAATCCCCTGGGACGCCGTCACTTGCTCAGCCTGTCTGTCCTCCATCCTCCGTTGGTGTAGCTGTAGACAGGCTATTAGCTCCGCATGTTGCTGGGCCTGCTGGACCTTGATCCCCTCGAGGACGGACACAACCTGGGCCATGCCCGTGGTGTCCTGCCGGTATGAGTCCAGGATGTTACGGACATGTGAAAATACCGGATCCCCAGCCAACTGGTCAGGCTCGCGCCTCCGCCGTCCTCCACTCCCACCACCCCTGCCCACTTGCGTCTGGCCTGCACTTGTGGGCACATCGGGTCTCCGGGACCCCTGAGGGGTGGCATTGGCGTTGTCGCCTGCCTCCTCCTGGGTGCCCGGGACACCGTGTCCCTCCTGGCGAGCCTGGCTGCATTGTGGTGTTGGGGCAGGGATCCTGGGTGTCTCCTGGGATGTGGCAGGAGTGGGGGTGGTGGTTGGCACGGTTGTACCTGACGCAGGTGCTGCAGGTGGTTGGACACCAGAGGGGCCAGGTCGGTCGGGGTCGTCCGCAGAGTGGTGAGAGTGGTCGCTGCCGGTGGGATCGGTCTCCTGCAGATCCGGGTCCTGTGAGTGTTCCCCCCCAGTGTTGGGGGGTGCAGCACGACGTTGACCTGTGTGTGAGAGAGAAAATGTTAATTTGGATCCATGCAACATCCATGTTTCATCCGTTACAAAGTTGGCACATTTCCTCTTGGAATTAGGATCTGTCTTGCATTCCACTCACAGTGCACTTGTGCATGTGTGTGTCCCTTGGGCACCAATTTGGCCCCTTTAACTATGTGTGGCACAGTCTTACTTGCTGCGTCAAGTGTGACTGCAGTCAGCAGTGGAGTGTGCATGTGTGCCGAGCTATGCATTTGCGCCTTCCTTGTAGCACTGTACATGTGCACATGGAGTGGATCCACACACTCATATGATGCAGGTGGCTGTCCTTGTGCTCGTGTACAGGTTGTGACATGGCCCTGCGTTTTGCCATGATGAAGAGGGGGGGTTCTGGCACTGGCTACCCTTGTCTACATGCACGCAGTCCACCTGCTGACGAGCAGACATTCCCACACACCACAGGACTGATTTGCTCTCCCTGTGTCTCCCTCCTTCTCTGTCCCCCTCTCCCTCCCTCTCTGTCCCCCTCTCCCTCCCTCTGTGTCCCCCTCTCCCTCCCTCTGTGTCCCCCTCTCCCTCCCTCTCTGTCCCCCTCTCCCTCCCTCTGTGTGTCAGCCTCCTCCCTCTGTCCATCTTCCTGTGTCTCCCTCCCTCTCTGTCCCCCTCTCCCTCCCTCTCTGTCCCCCTCTCCCTCCCTCTCTGTCCCCCTCTCCCTCCCTCTCTGTCCCCCTCTCCCTCCCTCTGTGTCCCCCCTCCCTCCCTCTCTGTCCCCCTCTCCCTCCCTCTGTGTGTCAGCCTCCTCCCTCTGTCCATCTTCCTGTGTCTCCCTCCCTCTCTGTCCCCCTCTCCCTCCCTCTGTGTCCCCCTCTCCCTCCCTCTCTGTCCCCCTCTCCCTCCCTCTCTGTCCCCCTCTCCCTCCCTCTGTGTCCCCCTCTCCCTCCCTCTCTGTCCCCCTCTCCCTCCCTCTGTGTGTCAGCCTCCTCCCTCTGTCCATCTTCCTGTGTCTCCCTCCCTCTCTGTCCCCCTCTCCCTCCCTCTCTGTCCCCCTCTCCCTCCCTCTGTGTGTCAGCCTCCTCCCTCTGTCCGTCTCCCTCCCTCTCAGTCCCCCTCTCCCTCCCTCTGTGTCCCCCTCTCCCTCCCTCCGTGTGTCACCCTCTGTCACCTTGGCCCAGCTTCCTGGGCACACACTGTTAGCAGATCTTTGAGTGGCCCTTGGCCTGTTGATGTGAGTTTGTTTCTGATCTCCAGGCACCCATTTTGTCTGCTGTGTGTCTGTGCGCTGCTGCTGTGGTGGTGTGTGCTGCCACTCTTTCACACTGTTGGCTGTTCATTAGCTGCTGGCATGTGCAAAACAGTGCCTTCACCCCCATGTGTTGATGCAAGGCGTCCGCCATTTGCTGGCAAGTCATTCCTGTGTTGGGACACAGTGTTTGTCTGGCTGTGACCTAGGCCATATGGGCAGAGGGCATTGTTGTCTGCTTTGGAGTCGCACTATGTGATTCTTGGTGCCCAGCCTCCCGACATCCGGGTTACCGTGTCATGTGTTGTTGTCTTCTGTGGCCTGTGACTTGACATTGTCCAGCTGGGTGCATGGGGCATGGTGGCAGCAGTGGCATGTGCCTGCTCATGGAGTGTGGTTGAGTAATGCGATGGCTTGTGGTGGTTGCGTGCCTGTTATTAATTTTGGTTGTGGTTGCAGTTCCCCCCATGTGAGGTGCGTTGTTTGTGTACTCACCCGGGTCTCGGAGTCCTTCTACTCCTTCAACTGCCTCCACCGGCAGTATGGCCATCACCCTCTCCTCCCAAGGATGGTACTGTACGGGTCTGCGGGAGGGCCCTCCTCCGGTGGCGTTGGCCTGGTCGTGTTCCTCCTGTCTCTTGGCTCTGACCCTCCTCCGCAGATCGTACCACCTGTTCTGGCAATCCTGCTTGGTCCTCCTGGTGTCCGCAACAGCATTCACAGCATCGACGATGGTCTGCCACATGGCTGTTTTGGCTGCCTGGCTGGTGCTTCTGACCAATGTTCCAAAGATCTGTGGCTCGACTCTGAGGATTTGATCAACAAGGACCTCCAACTCTCGGTGACTGAACTTTGGATTCTTGGTAGTGGGCATGGTGAGGGGTGTGGGTGGGGATGGTGTGGGTGTGGGGGGTGTGTGGATGTTGGGGGGGGGTGTGGATGGTTGTGTGTGTGTGTGAATGTGATGAGAGGGTGTTTGTGAGGGTGGTCGTGTGAAGGTGTGCAAGTGTAAGATGTGGTGTCGCTTGTAGTCTGGTTCTGTGGTGTCTGGCAGCAGTGGGTCTGTTGCAAAGGCTCATGGTTTGTGTGTGTGGGCCCTTTTTATTGGTCCATGGGTGGGTGTGGCAGTGTTTGAATTTTGGGTGGGTGTGTTATAAGGAGTGGTGGTGTATTGGGCCTCTGTTTGTTTTTGACAGTTGCAGGTCAGTGATTGTGTCATTTTAGTGGTTCTTGGCCATGTTTAGTGGCTGTGTGCCTTTCGAATTGTGTATTGTTGAGTTGTTTTGTTTTGTCCTTGTTGTGTACGTGCGTTTTGAGCGTGTGTACGGTGTGTACATGGGCCATTTGGTTGTACGATTTGGTCCTTGTGTGTGGCTTTGTACGACTCGTACATGCGGTTGTGATGTTGGGGCATGGGGTGCGCTCCGTACTTAGGAGGTTGTGTTGGGGGTGCGCCAGGAACGTACTGGGGTGGGGGTACGACTGGAACGTACTGGGGTGTGGGTAGACGGGGCTATGACACGTCCTGGGGTGGGGGTGTGGCTCGCACGTACTGGGGTGTAGGTACACGGGGGGTACGACACGTACAGGGGGGGTGTACATGGACGGTGGTACGACACGTACTGGGGTGGGGGTACGACTGGAACGTACTGGGGTGTAGGTACACGGTGGTACGACACGTACTGGGGTGGGGGTACTACTGGAACGTACTGGGGTGTACATAGACGGTGGTACGACACGTACTGGGGTGGGGGTACGACTGGAACGTACTGGGGTGTAGGTACACGGTGGTACGACACGTACTGGGGTGGGGGTACGACTGGAACGTACTGGGGTGTAGGTACACGGTGGTACGACACGTACTATGGTGGGGGTACTACTGGAACGTACCTGGGTGTGGGTAGACGGGGCTATGACACGTACTGGGGTGGGGGTACGACTTGAACGTACTGGGGTGTACCTAGACGGGTGGGGGTATACATACACGGGGGGTACGTGTCGGACGTACGGGGGCTGGGGGGAGTGTTGGGCGCGTATGCGGGCACATGTCTCCATGGTTGCTATAGGTGTTCGGTGCGGACGGTGTTTTTTCCATACGGTTGTCGGCTCGGACGCACGGGATGGATCGTGATTCCTCGGTCGGACTTGGATTTTTACGTTTGTAAGGTAAATCGTCCGAGGACGTGTCGGACACATTTTCCGACCCGAGGACGTGTGGGGAATGATTCCCGGTGCGGTTCGTATGGACTTTTTACCATGCGAATCGTGATTGCCAGTTCGTACGGCACTTGTACGATTCGTACGGTAAAAAGACCCGATACAAGTCGCACGGGGGTATTTTTTACCGGATCGTGATCGGCACCTTTGTGTTTTAGTACCGTAGCGGGTTGTGGGTTTATAGGGGAATAGGGTGGGAAGTAATTTAATTATATGGAATTAATTATACATTTTTAGGAATTATAAATTGATTTTAATACATTTTTGCGTTTAAGTTCTGTAGCTGGTTGTGGGTTTATAGGGGAATAGGGTGGGAAGTAATTTAATTGTAATTAATTAATAATTTATTTTCATTTATTGGTATTGATAATTATATTATTGGTAATTAGGTATTAATTGGTAATTAATTTTTATTAATTGGCAATTAGTTTTAATTAATTGATTAATTGATAATTATGTTAAGTGTATTATTTTATTAGTGGAGTGTGTTGTGCGTTTATAGGGGAATAGTGTTGGAAGTAATTGAAATCTAATTAAGTGATTATTAAATTAGTTGTTGGGTATTGATAATTAATTAATTGGATGATAATTATCAATTGGTAAATATTTTAAATTATAATATTTTGTTTATGAAAAATAATTAATTGTTGAGTAATCATTAACTGTGACTTAAATATAATTAAATATTATGCATTGATATTTATAATTAATATATTAATAAGTAATTATTAATTGGTAATTAATGTGTAATATTTAATATTTTGGCATATGAAAAATATTTAATAGTTCAATATTTTTTAATTGGTAATTAATGTTTCATAATTATTATTTTGCGGTATATATTTTTTGAAATTGTTAAATATATTTTAATTGGTATTTACTTTTTAATAATTCATATGTTTTTGGTTATGAAAAATATTTTATCGTTTAATATTTATTATTTGGTAATTAATATTTATTAATTATTATTTATTGGTATTTATTATTAATGTATTGTTAATTAATTATTCTTTGGTAGTTATTTTCGTAATAATTATTTATTGGTATTTGTAAATAATTTTGAGTTATTTAATAATTAAATCACTAATTATTTTAAATAATTATTTTATTTATAACTATGTTATTTTTAACTTCTACGCTATCCAACACTTTCCCTACTGTTGCACCCTCTGGAGTTGGAATAGTAAATTTTATCTCTACGCTATCCAACACTTTCCGTACTGTTGCATTCTCTGGAGTTGGAATAGTAATTTTTACCCCTACGCTATCCAACACTTTCCCTACTGTTGCACTCTCTGGAGTGGGAATAGTAATTTTTACCCCTACGCTATCCAACACTTTCCCTTCTGTTGCACTCGTTGGAGTTGGAATAGTAATTTTTACCCCTTCGCTATCCAACACTTTCCCTACTGTTGCACTCTGTGGAGTTGGAATAGTAATTTTTACCCCTACACTATCCAACACTTTCCCTACTGTTGCACTCTTTGGAGTGGGAATAGTAATTTTTACCCCTACGCTATCCAACACTTTCCCTACTGTTGCACTCTCTGGAGTTGGAATAGTAATTTTTACCCCTGCGCTATCCAACACTTTCCCTACTGTTGCACTCTCTGGAGTTGGAAGAGTAATTTTTACCCCTTTGCTATCCAACACTTTCCCTACTGTTGCACTCTCTGGAGTTGGAATAGTAATTTTTACCCTTACGCTATCCAACACTTTCCCTACTGTTGCACTCTCTGGAGTTGGAATAGTAATTTGTACCCCTTCGCTATCCAACACTTTCCCTACTGTTGCACTCTCTGGAGTGGGAATAGTAATTTTTTCCCCTCCGCTATCCAACATTTTCCCTACTGTTGCACTCTCTGGAGTTGGAATATTAATTTTTACCCCTACATTATCCAACACTTTCCCTACTGTTGCACTCTCTGGAGTGGGAATAGTAATTTTTACCCCTACGCTATCCAACACTTTCCCTACTGTTGCACTCTGTGGAGTTGTGTCACGTTGGTTCAGTCCTCGGGATCGGATTGTTGCTATGTGAGGTCCACCTCTTGATCTACCCAAGCCTAAATAGCCGTTATGGCACAGGTCATTAGGAGGATCAAGTGAGGGAAGGAAAGGAAGGGGACAGCAGGGAGGGAGATCTGTAAGACACAAAGAACACGATTAATACCCTACCTATCTTCCCTAACTTCTTGGCATCCCTCTTTAACGTGGTATGCTGTATACATCTATTACCATCTCTATGTACCTGTAAAGAAAAAGAATGTGCAGCTTTATGGCGTCACTCTGGGTGTTCCTAACAGCTGTTCTCTTTGGAGTGCTACATCAGAGGATACAGAGTAACAATGCAATCATAGGACAACACCACAGCGTCTCCGCTAGCACACTTTTCCCCAACACCTGTTATATCACAGTATAGGTTTCTCCCCGCACCTACCCCAAACAATGCTCCACCTTGCTTCACAGGAAGGGTGCTAGTCCGCACACTTTAAAGGGCTCCCTGTTAAAGATGGAGTCGAGAGCACACACAGTACAATACAACAGTACACATTAGGAACAACAACAGAGAGGAATTCGCCAATGGGTTTCTCAACCTCCTCTAGAGGTCAGAATCCCGACAGCTTGCAATGTTGGCAATAAGACGTAAGGACACAACAAAACAAACATTGAGTGATGCGTTGAGGTCAAAGTTACTGCCTCGTACAGGCTTGTGACAGAGTGCCAGATGAGTCACGATATACTGAAATGAACCGGAAGCCTCCGGACAAGAGTAATTATCAAGAGTCAAGGAGTCGGTGGGTCCGTGCCACAGACGACGAGTGTAATCAACAGGAACCACTCCCCTTTCTCCGCATGAGCTGAGCTCAGCTTCACCAACGAGAGAAAGGAGGAAGTGACTGGGGACAGCGTTGGGACTCGGTGCACTGCACCCTTACCGGACCTGACGCCCGACTGGAAAACGCTCTACCTCCACCTCCGATCACCGCACCGTTGAGAAGCCGGCTCCACAGTGACCGCTACACCAGGACCGGTTCCAGGAAAGAATTTCCGACGCTCGGTGAGGCTGCGTCAACGTCTTTGTAGCGGCTGCTTGGGCGTGATGACGCATCACGCTGCTTGCGTGAGGCGCGCATGGGTTTTCTGGGTACTGTAGTTCTGGCGGGAGGGGTTTATCGAGCGCGCTCGAGCTCGAACCGCAACAGTACATCCCTCTCTTCAACGAGAGCGTGCAAGAGGACTGGGTTTTTGTGGGTTTTTTCTGTGGAACTCGGCCACTAGACGGTCTGCATGGATGTTGGTTGCTGGTTACCATGAGTCTTCTTCTGGCCCGTATCCCTTCCATGCTACTAAATACCACAATCTTCTACCATGGAACTTAGAGTCCTTAATCCTTTTTACCTCGTACTCTGGAACATCACCCACCATGACTGGTGGAGGGCGAGTGGTGTAGGAAGCGCTAGCCGGCTTCAGTAGAGAGACATGAAAAACAGGGTGTATTCTGAGGTGTGGGGGCAAGTGCAGCTTCATGTTTACCGGACTGATACATTTCTTTATTGTGTACGGGCTGATATACTTGGGATGAAACACACTATGTTTTTTAAAACGAATGTTACGTGTTGACAACCAGACTGAGTCGCCTTCTTGATATACCGGTCCGGGTTTTCGGTGCTTATCCGCTGCTGCCTTGTACTTGTCTTTTGCGAGCCGTAACTGCTTTTGTGTCGTTTCTACGATTTCCCGAATGTGTTTCACTCTCCTGGCTACTTCGGGTATGCTGGTGGAGTTGTCCGGGTGAACAAATGGGAGGAACCGTGGATGGTATCCATAAGTGCAATAAAACGGGGAAGAGCGCGTGGAACCATGGGTGGCGTTGTTGTAGGCTATTTCCGCTAGCCATAGGTACTCTACCCATTTCTCCGTATCTTGGCGTACATAACACCGTAGGTATTGCTTTAGCGTTTGATTAAGGCGTTCGGTCTGCCCATCGGTTTGCGGGTGATAACTCGTTGATAGGGCTGTGTTGATGTGGAGAGCTGAGCACCATTGCATCCAAAACCTTGCTGTGAACTGGGAGCCTCTGTCCGACACAATGATCTTTGGTATTCCATACAGTCGCACAACATTTTTCATGAGCGTGGTGGCTAGTTGACCTGCCGTGGGCACCGCCTTACAGCCACGAAGTGTCCCATCTTGGTCAAATAGTCTATGACCACCATTATCACAGTGTACCCGTTATCTGCGGGTAAGCCCACTACAAAGTCCACTGAAATGTTCTCCCACGAACCGCTAGGCGTGGGTAGGGGTTGTAATAGACCTTGTGGTCGTTGATTGTCTGATTTCATTGTGGCACATGTGTTGCATTCCTTGATCCATGATACCACGTCGCATCTTATGGATGGCCACCAAAACTGCCGATTCAGCAGACTAAGGGTCTTTTGTATACCAAAGTGCCCTGCGCTAGGGGATTCGTGACACCACCAAAAGGCTTGTTTCCTGAGTTGTTGAGTCGGTATTAATAAGCGGCCTTGGTTCATAGGGAAGCCATCTTTGTTTCGCCATTCCTTGTGGCTCCTTAACCAGGTTCTCCATGTTCCTGCCTGAACTCCCTGTAGTACTCCCTTGAGGAACACCTCCGGCTGGATCACTCCAATCACCTTTGTTGGATGAATGATGGACTGCTCCGGTGTCTTCACTTCCACGGAGGACGACTGTCTAGTCAGTGCATCGGCTTTGCGATTTCCCACTCCGGGTCTATAAGTGATTATGAAGTTATATTCTGAAAAGAACAGAATCCACCTCAGTTGTCTCGGTGTAAGATGACGTGCCGCTGCCATGAATTGAAGATTTCTATGATCTGTGTACACAGTAACCACATGTCTGGCCCCCATCAGAAAATGTCTCCATTCCATAAAGGCTGCTTTGATGGCCAACAGTTCTTTTTCCGAGATGTTGTAGTTACGCTCGGCATCATTTAATTTCTTAGACATAAAAGCTATTGGATGCATTTGTCCAGTGATGGGGTGCCTTTGGGATAACACCGCCCCTAACGCCACATCAGATGCGTCGGCCTCGACAATGTAGGGTTTCTCTGGATCCAGATGTGAAAGAACCGGAGCCGTGATGAAGGCGGTTTTCAATGCTTCAAAGGCGTCTTGCGCTTCTTTTGACCAATGGAATTTCTGGGATTTCCTCAGCAATCGGGTTATGGGGGCCACTAGATTAGAAAACTGATGGATGAAGCGCCGGTAAAAATTGGCGAACCCTATAAAACATTGTACATCCCGCACATTCAAGGGGGTCGGCCATTCCTTAATGGCAACTATCTTTCGTTCTGCCATTTCTTGTCCATGAGGGGTAAGCATAACCCCTAAGAATTCCACCGTGGTTTCGTGGAATTCACACTTTGTCAATTTGCAGAACAAATGATGGTTATGAAGAATCTGCAATACCTTTTTTACGTGTTCCACGTGAATCTCTGGGTTTTCGGAATAGATGAGAATGTCATCGATGTAGACAACCACATAGTTGTCTAGAATTTCTCGTAACACGTCGTTCAGGAAATACTGAAACGCTGCCGGGGCGTTGCAGAGTCCAAACGGCATGACCAGGTATTCGTATAGGCCATAGCGTGTCTTGAACGCTGTCTTCCATTCGTCACCCTCCCTCATCCTCACGAGATGATATGCCCCCTTGAGATCGAGTTTGGTATATATCTTTGCCTTTTTTACCTGTTCGAGTAAGACCGGGATGAGAGGCAAGGGGTACCTGTTCTTGACCGTGACTGCATTCAACGCCCTAAAGTCGATACAGGCGCGTAGCTCGCCATTGGCCTTGGGTATAAAGAAGAGTGGCGAGGCGGCCGGGGACTTGGAGGGACAAATGAAGCCCAGGTCCAAATATTTGTCCAGATATTGTCTAAGGTGCCTGTTCTCGGGTTCTGTTAAAGCATAAATCCGCCCGCTGGGTACCACCGCTCCTGGAACCAGATCGATTTGACAATCGTACTGTCTGTGTGGTGGTAGTTCTTCTGCTTGACCCTCGTTGAACACTTCACGGTATTCATAATAAACTTTCGGTAACTGGACGTTTTTCTCTGCTGCAGTGGCTATCTCCAGTCTGGAAGCCAACGATGTAGCGGGTCCGTCGAGATTCCCTTGGCAGAATGCCTGGCAATACGGAGAATTCATGAGTACTGTACGTTTTTCCCAATCGATAGTGGGGTTATGGCGTATCAACCAGGGTAGCCCCAAAATGATGCCATACTGAGGAGCATGAATCAGGTTAAAGGATAACCGTTCCCAATGAAAGGTGCCATATTGCACCTGGACTTCTGCGGTATTGTACCCAACTGGACCTGTGAGCAATTCCCTCCCATCAACGGCATAGATACGTTCTGGGCTGTCCTTAGGTATTAGGGCCATATTTCTGCGCTTGGCTTCTCCTAAGTCCATAAAGACACCTGTAGCCCCAGAGTCAATCATGGCTGTCACCTGAACCCATTCCCTATCTAATAATAATAATAAAGGAATGAACAAATGTCCTTGTTCCACTGTCGTAGGAGTGCACAAAGAAGGGATATACTGTTGACCCCAAGAAGACCCTTCCACCTTTCTTGGTTCTGTTAGTTTTCCGGGGCCATATCCCCCACTGCTACGGCCGATTTGCAGCGAAATCGATTAGTCTTTGGCTTTACAGGACACTCTTTGACAAAATGTCCCTTTTTGCCACAATAAAGGCATAACCCTTGTTTACGTCTGGCCTCTTTTTCCTCTGTGGTGAGAGCCGCTCGTATCGAGCCTATGTCCATCGGCTCTCCGGCTTGTGACACTCGAGCATCCGTAGTTCTTGGGCGATCCCACTGAGGTGCTTTTCTTTCTTTTCTCTTGTGGTCTCCATGGCGTTCACTCAACCTGTGGTCTAGTCTCAAAACCAGATTTATGAGATCTTCACAAGTAGCTGGCTGTGGGTCGATCTGGGCTATAATATCCTTAAGATCCTCTCTTAGTCCTTGATGAAAGATGGCCGTTTGTTTAGGTTCTGGCCACTTGGTTTCCGTTACTAATCTCCGAAAAGCATTTAGGTAGGTTATTAGATCTTTGTTCCCTTGTCTTAATTCTAATAATTCCCTATCTGCTGCATACGACTCAGTTCTCCTGTCGAACACCCTGAGAAACTCAGCCCTAAACTCGTCCCAATCGTAGAGTAGAGGATCATCACGGGATACCAACGGTACCGCCCACTGGGCGGCATCGCCGGCCAAATAAGAAATGAGAAAGGCGACTCTCGCTTGGTTAGTGAGAAAGGATTTTTTTTTGCACGAGAAATGAAGCAGGACCTGGGTTAAGAACACTTGGACCTTGCTGGAGTCCCCATGAAACCTCTCTGGTGTGGCTAGTGGTACCGATACCGGTAATTCCACTAAGACCGCACTTGAGGGAACTGCTGTTGCTAACGCACCCCCTGCATTAAACGGGTTACGTTGCATACTCTCTACTCTAGCTCTAAGATCTGCGGTCTCTTGACGGGAGGCTGTTAGTTCTGCCTGAACACTAGCAAGAGCCGTCATCACATCGTTGAGCGTGGCCATCCTCACAACCCGACCAGGAGGACTCAATTCGTAGGTCGGAAATTCTGTCACGTTGGTTCAGTCCTCGGGATCGGATTGTTGCTATGTGAGGTCCACCTCTTGATCTACCCAAGCCTAAATAGCCGTTATGGCACAGGTCATTAGGAGGATCAAGTGAGGGAAGGAAAGGAAGGGGACAGCAGGGAGGGAGATCTGTAAGACACAAAGAACACGATTAATACCCTACCTATCTTCCCTAACTTCTTGGCATCCCTCTTTAACGTGGTATGCTGTATACATCTATTACCATCTCTATGTACCTGTAAAGAAAAAGAATGTGCAGCTTTATGGCGTCACTCTGGGTGTTCCTAACAGCTGTTCTCTTTGGAGTGCTACATCAGAGGATACAGAGTAACAATGCAATCATAGGACAACACCACAGCGTCTCCGCTAAGCACACTTTTCCCCAACACCTGTTATATCACAGTATAGGTTTCTCCCCGCACCTACCCCAAACAATGCTCCACCTTGCTTCACAGGAAGGGTGCTAGTCCGCACACTTTAAAGGGCTCCCTGTTAAGGATGGAGTCGAGAGCACACACAGTACAATACAACAGTACACATTAGGAACAACAACAGAGAGGAAGTCTATTGGCAATAAGACGTAAGGACACAACAAAACAAACATTGAGTGATGCTATGAGGTCAAA
This sequence comes from Triturus cristatus, assembly GCF_964204655.1. Lineage (NCBI taxonomy): Eukaryota > Metazoa > Chordata > Amphibia > Caudata > Salamandridae > Triturus > Triturus cristatus. The sequence continues at coordinate 245,239,975 of NC_140582.1, forward strand.
GTTACTGCCTCGTACAGGCTTGTGACAGAGTGCCAGATGAGTCACGATATACTGAAATGAACCGGAAGCCTCCGGACAAGAGTAATTATCAAGAGTCAAGGAGTCGGTGGGTCCGTGCCACAGACGACGAGTGTAATCAACAGGAACCACTCCCCTTTCTCCGCATGAGCTGAGCTCAGCTTCACCAACGAGAGAAAGGAGGAAGTGACTGGGGACAGCGTTGGGACTCGGTTCACTGCACCCTTACCGGACCTGACGCCCGACTGGAAAACGCTCTACCTCCACCTCCGATCACCGCACCGTTGAGAAGCCGGCTCCGCAGCGACCGCTACACCAGGACCGGTTCCAGGAAAGAATTTCCGACGCTCGGTGAGGCTGCGTCAACGTCTTGGTAGCGGCTGCTTGGGCGTGATGACGCATCACGCTGCTTGCGTGAGGCGCGCATGGGTTTTCTGGGTACTGTAGTTCTGGCGGGAGGGGTTTATCGAGCGCGCTCGAGCTCGAACCGCAACAAGTTGGAATAGTAATTTTTACCCCTACGCTATCCAACACTTTCCCTACTGTTGCAGTCTCTGGAGTGGGAATAGTAATTTTTACCCCTACGCTATCCAACACTTTCCCTACTGTTGCACTCTCTGGAGTGGGAATAGTAATTTTTACCCCTACGCTATCCAACACTTTCCCTACTGTTGCACTCTGTGGAGTTGGAATAGTAATTTTTTTCCCCTACGCTATCCAACACTTTCCCTACTGTTGCACTCTCTAGAGTGGGAATTGTAATTTTTACCCCTACGCTATCCAACACTTTCCCTACTGTTGCACTCTCTGGAGTGGGAATATTAATTTTTACCCCTACGCTATCCAACACTTTCCCTACTGTTGCACTCTTTGGAGTTGGAATAGTCATTTTTACCCCTACGCTATCCAACACTTTCCTTACTGTTGTACTCCCTGCAGTGGGTATAGTAATTTATACCTGTACGTTATCCAACACTTTCCCTATTGTTACACTCCCTGGAGTGGAAATAGTAATTTTAGCTCTACGCTATCCAACATTTTCTTTACTGGTTTTTTTATGAACTGGAGTAGTAGTTTTATTGTTGGTGCTATTTAATATTTTTTGTATTATTTTAGCTAATGTAATATATAATTAATTTTAACAATATTCAAATTAAATGTAATTTTTTAAATGTGTTATATATAATTATTTAATTTTTATTCATGTTATTGTTTTATGTGTATGATGTATTTGTAAATTATAATAATTTTTAACAAGTTATAAGGTATTAAAACAATTATTAAAATGTATTATTAAGTAAGTATATATATTATATATTATATGTATATGTTTAATTAATGCTTTATTACATTGCATATATTAATTATTAATTTTAAACATTATAAAATATACTTAATTATGTTTATTTTATTTATAAGTATTATTTGGTTTATTTTACATATTTTTTTTTAACTAAAAAATACTTTATATTTTTAATAACGATATTTTTGACATTCTATATTTTATTTTCGATATTTTTGTACTTACCATGTTGTAGATAGGATCTCGATATTCTTGTCATCGATATTTTTGTGTCAATATTTTTGTAGGTCGATTTTCTGTCCGTCGATATTCTGTCAGACATTCGATATGAGTAAGTGCCTTCTGTGAATACCAAAATGAGTAAGTGCCTTCTGTGAATACCAAAATGGTAGTAAGTTTAGGATTTTGTCTTAAGTTAGTTCTGTGAATCGGGCCCTGTGTGTGCCCATGGCCTGTAAATCAAATGATACTAGTGGGCCTGCAGCACTGCTCGTGCCACTCACATGAGTAGCCCTGTAAACTTGTCTCAGGCATGAAGTGTCTGTGAGTGCAGTTTTAAACTGCCATATCGACGTGGCAAGTGCACTCATTTGCTAGGCCCTAACCTTCCCTTTTACTACATGTAAGGCCCCCCCTAAGGTATGCCCAACGTACCCCCATAGGCAGGATACAGTGGGCGTGAAAGGTAGGACATGTATCTGTGTGTTTTACATGTCCTGATAGTGAAAGACTGACAAAGTTTGTTTTCATTATTGCAACAGCTAGGTCTCGCACAAGCTAACTTTGGGGTACATTGTAACATTTGTAAAAGGGAAAATTTCAATTGGGAACAGCCAGAGATTTGGAGTTTGACCTCCCTGAGCTCAGAATGTAATACATCTTTTAGTGCAGGTGGTTTGTAAATTGTGTGTTTAAAAATGCCACTTTTAGAAAGTAGGCATTTCTTGTTTAACCATCCTGTGCCTCTGCCTGCCCTTTGGAATTGGTGTCTGGTTTAGAATGAGTTGGGCCTGTTTATGCATTTACTCTTGACAGTGACACTAAGGGAGTTGAAGTGTGCCCTGCATATCCTGATCGCCCATCACTCGGCAGGCGGCGCTTCCTGGTGGTGGGAGGAGTTGTCACATAAACCTGACTAGGGCTGTGCCTGGCCTCTCACAATACTGTCTCCACCCCGCCTGGAGTGTGCCTGGAGCCCAGACTAGGCAGGACAAGAACTTGCGCACTACAAAGGCAATCCTTTGAAGAATGCCTACTTCAAAGGCCAAAAGGGGTATAAGTATTGGACCTAAAACCCCAGACTTTTATAACACTTCTGGATCACGAGGAGACTCTGGCAAGGAGAAGAACTGAAGAGCTGTAAAGAGGAGTACTGCCCCTTTGCTGTGTGCTGCTTTGCTAGTTTGGCCTGCAGTTGCTGCATCTGCTTTGGAGAAGAAAGGGGCTGGACTTTGCTGTATATCCTGCTTGTGAAGTTTCTCCAAGGGCTTGTGTGGGCTTGCCTCCTCTTAGAGGTCTCACAGCCATCAAAGAATTCACCTGCAGCATCCCTCAACTTCACTGCTGGGAGTTCTGACCTGCCAAGGGGTACTAATTCCAATGCTGGACCCTTGAAGGTTGTCCCTGCTGCATAAAGCTGCAAAAGAATTCAAAATCAATGCTTCACCTTTCCAGCGCCTTTTTTCCTGCACAGTGCATGAAACGTTTCCATGCACCACTGCCATGCCACCAAAGAAATCAATGCTGTATCTGCACACAGCCGAAGAAACCACTGCAGCCCGAGTTCAGCGCACCGTGTCTCTGAAGTCCGAGACCCCTGCACATATTCCAATGCAGGCTCTGCTGTGCGGCTGAAAGAATCGACGCACTGTGGGACCGCAGCTGAAGAAACCGATGCAGAGCCTGTTTTTAGCGGCTGCATCGATATCCAGTTTGTCAGAATTTCCATGCATTGCACCTGTGGGCCAATTTTTCCACCACAACAAATTGGATTTCGATGCATTACAGTCCAGATTCAATAGAACACTTCTCCTGTGTGCAGCTGAACTGACACATCGCCTACCCAGGCAGTGAGGAATCAATGCATTGCTGTGTTTTCTGACACTTCCCTCCACTGGAACTGTTTTCCTTTGTGGATTTTGATGCATCTAAGGTACCTTGAGTAAAATCACCGCATTCATACAGTTCTATGGACAGAATTGCTTAGCATCTACAAAAAGTCATTTTTTGAGTTCTGTATGTTGGATTTTTGTAATTTGGTCTTGTTTCCGCTATGGGGAACTCTGCAGAGTGCAAAAAAACCTCGGCCACGCTACACTGAGCCCCGCAAGCAGCGGAGTGCTTTAGATTAATGCTGTTCGCAGTGATTTTCAGTGCCAGGTGCCTGTCCACACTGTGCAATCATCGCAAACGGCACCATGCACAGGGCAAGCGGGTGATGCTTCTTTTCTGCTGCTCAAGCAGATTTTTACGCAAGCGGCAGCTTTCTCAATGCGAACGGACGGTTTCTCAATGCTTGAAGTCGCGAGCATACTCGACCACTCGCAATGAGAAATCGCACCGTCCACATTGAGAAATCTCAACAGGTTGACTTTCCATGCTCGGATTGGCCAACTTTATGTTGACGATCACGAACGAGTACGCATCCACCGGGTCAAATCCGCCCATTTGGAGTCAACATGCCCCCAAGGGGGATTTTACCCGGTGGATGCGGACGCCAGCCTGGAGAGCTGGCTGAGTAGCTCCTTAGACGTCATTCTCCCAAAGAAAAAGATGCTCATCAGGGATAAGAGAGCGGGCTCGGCCCCATGGTACTCTCCTGAGCTAAGGGCACTGAGAAAAAGCTGTAAAAGGCTAGAACGGGGGTGGAGGAAGGACTGGGGGACAACAAGTAAGAACAAGTATCGCTCAGCCATGAGACTGTATAAGAATGCGATAAGGGAGGCTAAGATCAAATACTTTGATGAAAGAATTTGTAAAGCCACCTGTTCCTCGAGAGAGTCCTTCAAAGTAATGAAAGAGTTGCTCAAAACCCCCGACCCACCGGTTATTCACGACAATGCCCAAGGGAAATGTCTCGAGCTGGCTATTTACTTCAGTTCCAAAATTGAGACCATCCTATGCTCACTCCCCCAATTAACCGCAGTGGCAGCGCCAACTGCTCAGCATAGGGCAGGAACAACGGAGTTTGATCTTTTTGGCCCTGTGACTGAGGAGGAAGTACTGAGGGTGCTTGGGAAATTGATGAGTGGCTCCCCCAAGGACCCTGTCCCGATGTGATACTTAAAACAGGTTGCGACGACCATTGTGGCCCCGGTGACCGAGCTGATTAACCTGTCTCTATCGCAGGGAGTGGTGCCACCTGGATGGAAAGGAGCAGTCGTTAAGGCCATCCTGAAGAAGCCGAGCCTTGACCCCATTGACCTGGCCAATTTTAGGCCAATCTCTCTGCTTCCGGGTGTAAGCAAGATAGCTGAAAGATTGGTTAACCACCAACTATCTAATTTCCTGGAGGCCAATGGCCGGTTACGGGATTCCCAGACGGGATTTCGTCCTGGACAGGGCACAGACACCGCCCTTCTGGCTGTGGTGGAGGAAGCCAGGTGCATTCTGGATTCAGGAGGATCAGTGGCAGTGATCCTCCTGGACCTGAGTGCGGCTTTTGGTACGGTAAATCATCAGGTACTACTCCAACGGCTGGAAGGGTTGGGTGTGAGGGATGGCTCGGAGATGGCTTGCCTCCTTTTTAGGAGGACAGTCATTTGAAGTCTGGGAAGGAAATGAGAAGTCTCCCCCCTTTGCCCTCCAGTGTGGGGTTCCTCAGGACTCGTCGCTGAGCCCTACCCTATTTAATGTATATATGGCCCCCCTGGAGGATGTGGTGTCTCCGTTCGGCTTTAACATCATTAGTTACGCGGATGACACGCAGTTGGTGGTGGGGCTTTCTCAATTAGAGAAGCAACCTGCGATGCTTCATTCCTGACTGGAGGAAGTGTTTAGGTGGATGTCGAATTCGTCCCTTAAACTGAATGGCTCAAAGACCGAGCTTATGATCTTAGGCCAAAAGTCCTTCTCCCTGTCTCCCAGTAGCTGGCCTGACTGCTTGGGAGCCCCTCCCTGCCCGAAGAAGGAGATTAAGAGCCTGGGGGTGTGGCTGGAGCAGGACTTGACATTTCGAACACACGCCAAAAAAATTGCTGGTATCTTTTTTGGTATGCTCCGGTCAGCCCGCAGGATTCTGTCACTCCTCCCTGAGACCTCTCGTAAGCTGCTTATACAGGGGCTCATCATTTCGAGGCTGGATTACAGCAATGCACTTTTTTTGGGCGCGCCGGAATCTACATTTAAGAAGTTGCAGCAGGTGCAAAACGCAGCGGCCAGACTCCTGACTAACGTCCCCAGAAGGCAGTCCGCCAAACCGGCACTGAAGGTGCTTCACTGGTTGCCGGTGCGGGAAAGAGTAACCTTTAAAGCACTCTGCATGGCACAGAAGAGTCTACAGGGGAAGGGTCCAGTGGTCTTAAGAAACATGATCAAACCCTATAAAGAAGCAAGGGCTCTCCGTTCGGATCATAAGTTCCTCCTCCAGCCTCCTAGAGTAAGACGAGCCCGCACTGGAGGGAGAAGGTTCTCAGTGAATACGGCCTCCGCTTGGAATGCGCTTCCACTTGTATTGCGGGCAGAGATCAGTACTCTGCGTTTTCGCAAACTATTAAAAACTCATCTTTTCCCAGTTTAGTGTGTCATGGTTGGCTGTGGTTGGTCTCTGGATAGCGCTGGGATGCTCAATGGTAACCGTGCGCAATATAAAATTCCAAATAATAATAATAATAATAATAATAATAATAATAATCTCTCGGGGAAGTGGATTTTCCTCGCTCCCTGGGGAGGTGTATATTTTTGGCGCAGTCCCAGGTTTACATGTTGTGGTAAATCCAGGAAGGCATCTAAAACCATTGGAGTTGCATGTGAACACCCACGCAACACACATGGAACTCCTCCCTAGTGCAGGGTAGGGCAATGCAGCCATGTTTACTGCGTTGCTTTACTCAAGACTTATGAAGCCACTCAGGTCCCGCAAGGTGGCCTTGCATGGCTTCATAAATCTCTTTTTTGTGTTGCATCGCTGTTGCCCCACATTGTGTGGTGAAGGGGCGATGCAACGTGGCTCGTATATATGCCTCCAAATCAATATTTACCTTCTATGGTAATAATACATTATGTGAATTCTTTCTTGTGATATTTCACTGCATCCAAGAAGCTGGAATATTTTGTAAATGAGAACTTTTTTGTCCTCAGACTTGGGTATTATTTACTGCCTCACGCCTTTATAGGGAATCAGTTTAATGTATTTAGTGTCCTTTGCTTCTCCTTCTTGCACAATAAGTTCTACACCATTCCAAAATCACTGATTCAGGGAAACAAGCAGAAGGTTGACATCCAGCATGAGATTGTGAGACAATGTCACCATAATTGTCCAACATCATGCTGTTAAGGCACACACATCCTGATCCCGAAATCGGTCCTAGGATGCTTGTTTCAGGTCCAGGGAGGACCTGGCTTGGCAGTTCGGGTTGGACTGTTCCCATGAGGCACAGTGTCAAGACTGATTTGCATATGGCCAGGTCTAAACTGAGGTGGCATTGTGAGCAAAAGAATGATGGATGTACCCAGATCTCTTGACTGGGGGTGAATGTTTTGATTTGTTCTACATTCCATCCATCAATTGTGTGTCTTTTGCTTTCTGAACCTCTGTTTAAACATGGGTTGAAATTATGAGTTAAACAATATTTAACATATCCGATAATTATCAGGTGTGTTACATACCTCAAGCTTCTATACATTTCAGTAGGTCAAATCTGCTGATATTTAACAGGGGAAATACGTAAATTTTTTACTGATTTATATGGATTTGGTATGTTAAACACCAAAATCCACATGTTGTTCCCCACAAACTCTGTAATAGGTGCAATTTATTGCACCCGATAAGTAATGTACCCCGTGGTACTGTCATTTATTAGTTGCGCAAAAAAACACTACCACTCATAATCATGGCGATAGCCTATTAAGCAAACACGTGATATGCCAACCACAAATGGCCAAACCCACTGCCAATCAAAATTCTCTAGCAGTTAGAGTTTAGTGTCAGGGTTCCATAGAGCAAGGCTAATGAGAGCATTTTTAATCTTTCTAGTGCACCGGCATCTGACAAGCCACTGGTGTTCGGTTATATCACTGTCCCTGTGTCTGTCACCAGTGGATAGCATGCTTGCTGAGATATCTAATAATGTTTTGCAGCATGAAATTACTGAGCCCAGACTTGAGATTTGGTGCATAATACTCCATCTGAGAAATTGGGTTACTGGTTGATGGCGGTGAAACCCTACTCAAGCAGCTACCACATTTCTTGTCAGGGTGAGGCATAAGCGAACCCCAAATTAGCAGCCCTCTGGTAGCTTGGCACAGAGAAACTAGGCTTAATTTAGAGTTACTATGTAAAGTATTTATGCAGCACTTCAAATAGTAATTAAGTACAAACAAAACACAAGAAAAGTCCCACATCAATTTAGAAAAATAGAACAAGCTGTAATAAATAAATCCAGTCCAAAACAACAAATATTCAATCACTTTTAAAGATCTAAGGGAAATGAGTGCCAAAAAGTAAAAAATGCCAGCCACGGCTATCTGGTTTTGCGATACTTGGAGAAAGTCACAAGTTTATACCAACTGCAATGGAGCGCTGGTTGGATACAGGGACCAAGTTAGTCATGCGGAAATGTTAGAGTGAAGATACTGTTGTCGTGAGAGGGCGGGCCGAAGGTTCACGATGGCACTCTCTGCAAATGGTTGATGATGAGCACCAAGAATTGGGTTGATGGAACTTTGCGTTGGCAAGATCTGCAGCAAGATTTTGGTGTCAATGGGTCCATTCATGGTCGCAAAAAAACAAAACCTTCAGTTCAGCCTCTCTGAAGCCACACCAATGGTCTAGAACTGGAGGGCCAGCCCTTGGGGACCAAGGGTCTGCTCTAACTGGATCTGGGTGCTGGTTCAGGTGGTTGTGAACCTGTGGCCCTGAAGAACAGAGTCATTCTGAGGGTCCAGTATTTAGGTGTGGAACCAATACCTCTGACTCAGGCAGGAGAGCAGCAAGACAGCAATCCAGCAAGGCATAAGTCCAGCAAGGCAGTTGTCCAGCAGGGCAGCAGGCCAGCAGAGTGGCAGTCCATTTAGCAGCACAGCTGTCCTTATTCCTGGCAGTCTCCACAGATGCCTCCTTTGAAGTGGGATAACCTTCCAGAGGTTTCCGTCCAAAGTATACAGTTTTCCTGCCACACCTGCCCTGGCTCCAGACTAACTACAGGGGGTATGCCGTCCTTTGTGTGAAGACAGGACACAGCATATATTAAACTGTAAGTAGCGTGTTGCCCAACTCCGACCACCCATCCTACCAGTGAATGCCCATCCAAGCACACCTAAGCCTTCAATTGTGTGTGGCTCTTTAAGAGGACGACACAAATCTTAACTGTCAGCTACACCTGGTCATGTAACCCGGAGACAGGCTGCAGGCACTAATGGCATAGACAGGAAAATTGCAACTTTCTAAAGGTGACATTTTCAAAACTGTAATTTCAAATCCGACGTTACCATAAGAGAGGGTTTTCTTTTCCTATTCCAAAGACACCAAACGTGAACTGGTGACCTGTTTCCAATTGGAAGTTACAGCTTATTAAATATAATAAGGTAACTTCAATGTTATCTTATGGGGGAGGTAGACCTTGCAGTAGTGAAACAAACAATTTAAGAGTTTTTTTTACTACCAGGATATTTAAAACATAAAAGTACATGTCCAGCCTTTTAAATACAGCACATGCTTCCCTCTGAACTGTCCTGGCCTACCCTAGGGGTGACTTATGTATATTAAAACAAAAGAATTGGGCATGGCAAAAGGTTTATTTTGTCAGGTCAAAATGGTAGTTTAAAACAGCACATATAGGTTGCAATGGTAGAAAGACCTTAGACAGGTTTAAATGACTACTTAAGTAGGTTTCACAATCAATGCTTCGGCCCTCTAGTAGCATTTAATTTAAAGGTCCTGGTTACAGGTAGTGCTGCTTTACTAGGGACTTATAAGTAAAATAAATATGCCAATAGGATATAAGCCATGTTTTAAAAAGAGAGCACAAGCAATTCAGCACTCGGAAAGTGTGCATAGTCATAAGGCCAGTAAAAATAAAGTCTGCAAAATAGGATGGTTGAAGGCAAAAAGTTAGAGGAAAACCACACCAATAATGCCTGGTCTACCCCTCCATCTCTCTTTGCTTGGGCTTGAGTCTCTGGGAGAAATATTAACTATTATTAATAGGATTCTTTCTTAGAGAACGATGTTGCTAAAAAATGCTCTTGTGTACAACATACTGTCACCACAGTGGATGAAATGGAATATGCAGGAGTGAGATAAGGGGGCAGAATGTTTAGGGCTTGGAACAATAAGACTTGACGTGAAATCAGGGCTATCAAATTAACAAAAGAAGGAGGGAAGAGGTAGTGCTCGAAGAGCATAAGAGGTGGATACATCCTCCTCAGTTCAATATGTAACAAAACAGTTTGCATGCAGCTCTTATATGTCAGTTAATAGCTCACAACTGTTCTAAGTTTGCATTTTAACTTATAAACTACAAGTAACAAAAGGATTTTGCTGACAAAAGCAGTAACCCACTGACCCATTTACATTATGTACACTTTGTGATCAGCATGGTACATGTTCTTTACAGCAGGCACATTAACCCTCTGCACTACCTTTCTATGAGCCAAAACGTTCACTAGACAAAACTATAATCCATCTCTCGCTAAGAAGAACATCAATCACCTGAGTTATCATGACATTTTTATTGTTGCTGATGCCCCCACCCAAACTCAGAGCCTGGTGTGGTCACAACAGTCACACCTCCCTAGAGCCGGCCCTTCTCAAGGATCCTGTAACCTCATGCTCTAGGGTGTGATGCTTCATAGGCTACCTGCAATGCTGAAGATGACGTTTTGGTTGACAGACCTTCAAGGTTAACCCGCACTTGCCACTGCTAGGGTCCTCCTGTTGGTGGTAAGACACTAGGGCTTCTAAGCTCTTGCAGAGCCTTCTAAGGTCTAGCATGAGAATGTGCTCCCTCAGAAGAGTGGTCTGGATGTATGGTCATGAAGGCTGAACCTGGTTCCCCAGTTGCAAATTGGGCAACTTTCATCATAGTGCCACATCCTCTCCCCCACTAAAAACCATAGTCCCCAACTAAGAGAAACTGGCACTGCCTTCAACTACAACGCAATTCTACCACGCTATAAACACCTGGATTCGCCTCAATTCAAATTACGCACTAGACAAGTGCAATATGCTGCATAAAAAAAAAGTAACAACATCCTGGAAAAACAAAACTCTCATAGGCAATGCAGGATTAAGTAAAGCATGTGAAATGTAAGCAAGAACAACATGGTTACCTTAACACTTTTACACTCAATATTCAGAAATCAGTGAGTGCTTTTCCTTAAATAGTTAAGGACATGACTACAGGGCCTGGAAGGGACCCATTTCAATATCCATTGCTTATATTCTTACAAAATGTAAGAAGTATGGTTTAAGAAGACCACATCCATAAACACAGAGCTGCGGTACACATTTTGTTTTCTAATTTACCCAACAATCATGTATTGCAGTACCTTCAGGATTGGTGCACTTCCCCACTGGGGGAAAACAATGCTATTCAAAGAAAGAAAAGAAACCAAAAGTAGCGCTTCACTGGTAAACTCTGTAAAGTGACGCTAATGTGTTTGTGTGTGAATAAAATCATTCTGGCCACTTTGAGACCACTTTACCTTGATTTATTTTGTTATTTATTTAATTTTCATATTTTGGACCATTTATTTCAGAGGCTGCACTTTGCAATAGGAAAATGTAAAAAAGACGACATTTCCACCAAAAATGTTCATTTTTTTGGAACCCATTTCACAAGTGAGCAAAACAAAAGGATGAAAGAGACGGTCAGAACCGTTTCTTGAAGTCACGGTCTTCAGTAACTGAGGAGGAGCTAGACAGAAAGAGAGTTAATAAGAGGAAGAAATAGAGGGAGGGAGCAGCTGCCAGAGGCAGGGCACAAATGGAAACTGTACTTGTCTTCTCCATGCAAGAATTAAAAGACTAACTGGCACATGCATCAACAATGCCATTTGCGATTCCTTATTAGCGAAAAATAAGGATTCGCTAATAAGGAATAGCAAAAGGCTATGCATGTGGAAATTGCTTACAAAATAGCGATTTCTAAACATTCCTTAATTGCTACTCGCAAATTGCGAGTTGCAATTAACGAATTACCTCCCCATTCATTCCTATGGGCCTATAGGCCCATAGGAATGAATGGGAAGACTTTCTTAATTTGCGATTCTAAATTAGAGAATCGCAAATTGCTCATGCAATTTCAAGGGTGCCAGGGTGTCAAAAGGACACCCTGTTGCACCCCTGAAATCTGCATCTGAGTACATCTTGCACACACACATGCCCCAAGGGCATGTGTGTGTGTAAAATGGAACTTTGAAAAAAGCACTTTAGTGCATTTTTCAAAGTTTTTGCAAATTACCATGAAGTTCAACTTCATGGTAATTTGCTCCCCCTATTAGCGAAATCGCTAATTTTTTTACTTTAATGCATTGCATTTAAGGAATCTCAATTTGGGATTCCTTAAATGCAAGCGCAATTTAAGGAATCGCTATTTAGAGATTCCTTAAATTGCGATTTTTGCATTTGGGATGATGCATCCCAAATGCAAAAATACCGGTCGCAAAGGGGCAGATTCTGCTAATCTGCCCGTTTGCGACCAGTTTTCTCGTTGATGCATGTGGCCCAGAGTCCTTTTCCTTCTCTGCCCGCCCCGCCCATCCCTTAACGGCCAAAAATGCAGAAACTTATCTGTAGGCCTCCACTATTTCTGCCGTCCTGGGATGCGTGTGTAAATTAAAAAGTAGAGGAACGGATTATAATGATTAAAAGAGGTAGGAGCACACCGTGCCCTGCTGATCCAGGTAACTTCGACCACTGGTCTCACTATAGTCTTGAAAGCATGCAGGCATGTGTATCTGCCTTTTGCTACTAGCATCAAACATAAAAGAAACATACACATAGATGTATACCTGTGTTTTATAGCTCTAGCACCTTCAGGTGCAGAACACATGTAAAAATACATGTAGAAGTACAGACATTCCTCAGTCACAACTCCATGCAGTTCTTTCAACTTCACAGACTGCACTTCCGATTTCAAGCAGATACCTAAATTTATATGGCCTACTTGAAGTACACCTTTCCACAGACTCATACAAAGTAGCCTAATCACTAATCACTCTGCCAGCCTGTCTTAAACCTCACTTTTATCTTCCAGCTTCACTATTCAGCGACTACTCAGAGTGTTGGAAAGAACCAAATATAGAGCAGCAACCCTTAGCATGCCTCTGCTGCAACTCTCACGATATTCCTCAAACCATCCACACGTGTCTGTGCGTTTTGCTAGTGCCATCATATATAAAAGCAAAATACAAATAGATGCATACCTGTGTTTTATACATCTAGCGTTGTTGCAGGGATTCTGCACAAATACAGAACTATGTGCAGAAGTATGGGACCTTGGTATATACGGACTAGGTATTCCAACCACCTTACTCCTCAGAAACTCAGGACCGACTAGCTATGGTGTCTCCCGTGCTCTCCTACACAATTCCCATAGAAACAAATCATTAGACACCCCAGAACACAACACTCCCAGATCTCTCAGGAATCGCGGTAACAAGGCACACCCTTTCACTCACACTGTTCTACTTGTCCACAATAAGATCTGACAGAGACACAAAACAGTTTAAAATATTTATTTTAACTCATGTGCCCTAACATGCTGTATACGTGCCACAACAAGCAGGAAAATATATAGTACTAATATAGTCAGCATAGCAGCGAGTCCATACATCATAAAGGGATATGTCATCATAAAAAGACAATGGAGAAAAACACTATGGTGCCGAACCTTCCTCCCCATGCTAAGAAGAACTATTATTATATAATACAAGATCTCTGGGCATTAACTTAGCCTATACATGGTATATCTACATCATAGGTCTTCTCTCTGAAAAAGTCCCTCTCCAAGTGTGCCTTTTCATGTACCCTACTAAAAAACCTAAGTACGCTGTCCAGACAACAGCTGCATCAGTATGTTTTATCTTAGGGCTAAGGGCTGGCCAGAACAAAATAACAAGGGGTATTGTTGCTCGACCTTGCATATAATGTTCAGTCAAAATCCCAGGAACTTGCAGAGAGCGAACACAGCCATGACTTCCTGTGTGAAAGCAGTCATTGAAATATTGCAAAAATAAAGATGTGTAATAACGTGCTCAAAAGCAGCAGGCAAGCTGCGAAGTTCCCATACTAACTTAGTGAAAAACGACAATGTCCCTATAAGCCACTTGACGCCCTTCCCTTGGCCAGAGCATTAGCCATATGTGGAATCACAAATCAGAGATATTTAGAAGCAAAATGTCTTAGTCGCAGTCCAATTGAGATTGGCAAAAAGGCCCAAAACATTAAGGGCCATATGTAGGTAATTTCTATTTACCGATTCCTAAATACCGAATTTTACCGATTCGGTATTTAAGAATCGGTAAATAGAATGTAGAACAATCGGTAAATGTTACCGATTCGGTAATATTTGTTATTACCGATTTGGTATTTACCGAATCGGAAATAAGGAATACCTTCCCATTCATTTCTATGGGCCTGGAGGCCCATAGGAATGAATGGGAAGCCATTCACTATTACCAATTCGGTAAATACCGAATCGGTAATAGGGGGAGCATATTCAAGGGTGGCAGGGTGTCACATTGACACCCTGTTGCACCCCTGAATCGTGCATATGTGCACATGTGGTGCACATACATGCATAAGGGCATGTATGTCTGCCACATGGCACTTTTAAAAAAGCACAAAATTGCTTTTGAAAAGGTATTCGGTATTTACCACCAACTTGTAGTTGGTGGTAAATAACGAATTCTTAAACCAAAAATGCACTCACTTGAGTGCTCCCTACATAGGATTTAAGGATTCGGTAATTTACCAATTCAGTATTTTACCGATTCCTTAAAATACCGAATCGGTAAATTACCGAATCCTTAAATCCAGCCTCCTACATCTCAAAGGGCTAAATACCGGTCGGTAACGGGGAAATTTACCGATTTTCGGCTGTTACCGACCGGTATTAGCCCACCTACATATGGCCCTTAGTATTTTCAAAAATATATTGTTTGGAAAGACAAGATTTTGCCAATCGGGCGCTCAAAAGTCCATTCATTTACATGTCGTCGTCAGTGACCAAAATGTTGCAAGAAAAGTGGAATGCCATGAACTCCAAAATGTTCTCTGTTTCTTCCATTGCAAGTTTGCCATCCAGTTGATAAGATCAAACAAACACACATGCTCCTCATATCCACAGGTTCTTAGGAGCATTTCAGGGCAACCTTCGTCAACTTCGATGAAACTCTGAGTAATGAGGCACTGCGAACGGGCGCAGGTACTCAAGTCTGCCCTTGGTCCTAATAAGGGATAGCATAACAGGCGCCTGCCCATAGCACATTCCTGGTCATGGGCCTTTTAGGCACCAATTTGCAGATCCTAATCCATGGTGGCTTGTGTGGTACTGGAGAGGCATACATCCAGGGCCCATTGAAAGGGGCACCACAGGCAGTGGAACACAGGTTGCACGCAGGTGAAATAGGCATAGCGGAAGGTCGGCCAATATTCCATGGAAAAGAAGGTCTCCAGCAGAGACCCAAAAAGCTGCCACATCCGATCACGGTACAGCTGCAACTGGACCTCGCCTGGCAGTTCCACAAATCAAGCAGCCATTGCAAAGCAACAGTTTAAGAACCAGCACGCCGCAAATCAACTGGAGCAACAGGGGAAACCCTCCGAAGGCATTGGAAAAAAACGAATGAATAAAGGCTGGTATTACTCCAATAAATAGTCTCAAAGGAAGAAACAAGGTCATTTCCCACCAGTTTAAATAAGTGAGGGAAGCCTTCCCTATTAGACACATTAAAAATTTGAAGAATTAATTCTCGAAAACAGTGGGAGATTCGTGTTTAGCAGTGAGTTTATCTCACTTGCACTTGTTCCCACCTGCAATTTGAAGGTCTCCCCAACCGATCTGAGAGTGACTTCTTGTTGAAACAATAGGACTTTGATTCTGCCGAGTTTGTTGAAATCTGTTTTCAAAGTTGGAATTGAAGGCCAAATGGAACTGTTTACTATACCATGTGAGGTCGGAAACAGGAGGTTGCTGAAACATGGACCTCTATGACAACAGTTACTATGTACGGAACACCAGCCCGAAAGCCACGGCACTCATGGTTATTCGAAATAAGATAACTGCCATTACAAAGCAAAGTAAGCTCGGAAATAACAGCTGGGACCGGAATATCTTTTTAAAAGCAAGCCAGATTTGGAGCCAAAACGTTACAACCCAGTACAACTTAACTTGTTTGCATATTAGGGAATGTCCTACTATACAATCGCAGTCCTCCCCTGTAAGAAAAAGTTCCCTTTCCGTGTGCTGACATCTATAGGTGAACGTAAGCAACCATAGTCTGTGAATATAATTATTGCCAAGGGGGTTATATATCTACCAATTGTGCACTGTTTCATGCAAGCTGTGAACTGAAAACATGAGATAGGCAGTGAAATAACCCCATATATTAATCACACAGCTTAATCAGTCCGCTACAGGAAAAGGTAACTGTTCTGATTGCTCAAAATGTAATAATGCGTAAATACAAACATACCTCAGTCACAACTCCATGCAATTATTTCACCTTGATAGACTACACTTCCCATTTCAGACAGATACCTACATTTATATGGCATACTTGAAGTGTACCTTTCCACAGACTCATACAAAGTAGCATAATCACTAATCGCTCCACCAGCATGTCTTAAACCTCACTTTTCTCTTGCTGCTTCACTATTCGGCAACTACTCAGAATGTTTGTCCTAGCCAAATATAAACAAGCAACCTTTTACATGTCTCTGTTATAAATCTCACCATATTCCTGAAAACATGCATGCATGTCTCTCTACCTTTTGCTAGTGGTATCATATATAAAAGAAACATCCGAGGTCAAGCTTCCCGCTCCACCGAGGGAGCGTCGGTCTTTTGAGCGCCTCTGGGCGCTTTGATGACGTCAGGGGGCACTAGGGCGCCTGGGAGCTGTAGTCTCCCCGCACCAGACCCGCGGCGTGTTGTGGCGGCAGCAGCAGGGACACTCGCGGCAACATGAGTCAGCAGCAGGGCTCCAGGTGAGCAGGACAGGGCACCAGCAGCTTCCCCTCCAAGGGATGTGCTCGAAACAATTGGCAGGGCTCCGAGGTCAAGCTTGCACTAACTATTTCAATCATCATTTCAGTACAACAACAAAAAACTACAATGCAAATCTGTGCATTTCGTATTATATTTCAAACATCACACTTCGCTAATAATTTCAAAACTTTGAAAATAATGCCTTTCAGATCTAAAAATATCACTACATAGAGTGAAGCACTACTACACCTTACATATGTGTAACTCGCCTCTGTAATAGTATTGCAGAATATGAAATATCACAAACTCATAAAAGATTTTCTTTCTCACACAATAAATGTAATGCACCACTCTCAACAAGGTAAAACCAGCAATGGCAAGCTTTCCCTCTCTTTCTCCACACAAATAAATGTAAGTAGCAAATCAAATTGCTTCCTACTTTGTTTCAAATTGTGAAGCACATTTCTATTGGTTAGACATATTAACCCTTTCTAAATGTTACGATGCCGAAGTGTAGCATCCCGATGGAGCTGCAAACCCTTACGGAAGTTCCAAAACCTATTTCCAATAATACTAGTATTATTTTTTTAACATCACACCACTTCTAAATATAGTACTTATTTGGGAAAACGTACTGTATCAGCATATCACTTATATATAAGTTAGCATTTCATATTATAAAATGACAGTTGAGTTTCGACACTTCCCCCATTCTGCTTAATAATAGTTTCCATAGCAACACTTTTTGCAACATTGAACTCTACCAGAAGGTCGCAAGTTCACCATATTTTCAAGTTCAGCACAGTAGCTTGCTAGAGCAAGAAGCAGGTGTGGTTGACTTTTGCAACATATTAGCTTATCCCATCTCCCGTACCTTTCAAACATTTTTCTATAACCAATCTGAAACATGCTTCTTGAGCAAAATAACATGCAACCTATTTTGATTGCACAAGGATTCCTACTGGCTGTTTCTCTGGACCTGCCACCGGTCTGCTGTTGTTGCCATTGTTGTCCTCTGCCTTTTTTGACTTGAAATTCATCAGCAACTCGCCGGACCCGCTTCGCGGGTCCCGCAGCGCACATTCCACCATCGAGAGTTGCTGCTGAGAGAGGGGCTGTCTTGTGCTTTAAAACTTGGGGCGTGTTATTGCTGGCAGGGCTGCGAGTACGTTAGCAGGGACTACATCACCCAGGAGTCCCTGCGAGCCCAATTTGTTTCACCTGGGCTGCTCTCCCTGCTGGACCCGCCCCCCCGCCCATAGACTTAAAACTGGGATTCAGGACTTTGTTTGTTGGATTCCTACTGGCTGTTTCTCTGGACCTGCCACCGGTCTGCTGTTGTTGCCATTGTTGCCCTCTGCCTTTTTTTACTTGAAATTCATCAGCAACTCGCCGGACCCGCTTCGCGGGTCCCGCAGCGCACATTCCACCATCGAGAGTTGCTGCTGAGAGAGGGGCTGTCTTGTGCTTTAAAATTTGGGGCGTGTTATTGCTGGCAGGGCTGCGACTACAGGGACTTCATCACCCAGGAGTCTCTGCGAGCCCAATTTGTTTCACCTGGGCTGCTCTCCCGGCTGGACCCGCCCCCCCGCCCACAGACTTAAAACTGGGATTCAGGACTTTGTTTGTTGGATTCCTACTGGCTGTTTCTCTGGACCTGCCACCGGTCTGCTGTTGTTGCCATTGTTGCCCTCGGCCTTTTTTGACTTGAAATTCATCAGCAACTCGCCGGACCCGCTTCGCGGGTCCCACAGCGCACATTCCACCAGCGAGAGTTGCTGCTGAGAGAGGGGCTGTCTTGTGCTTTAAAACTTGGGGCGTGTTATTGCTGGCAGGGCTGCGAGTACGTTAGCAGGGACTACATCACCCAGGAGTCCCTGCGAGCCCAATTTGTTTCACCTGGGCTGCTCTCCCTGCTGGACCCGCCCCCCCGCCTATCACCCCTTTTGTTCTACTTAAGGAGGCCGCAGAGCCGCAGCGCGGGAGCGTGCCGGGAGAAGCCCGGGACAAGGGCGGGACCGTCTGTGGCCGTCCGGGGCTGGACAAGGCTGGGCTGGGCCACCCCTCTGATATCTGCTTTAGGAGGTGCACGGGTAGCAAGCATTGTGAGTGTATTGGATTGTTAGCTGAAGGATTCCTTCTCTAGGCGCAGTTAGTGGCTTAACTATCTCTGCTGAGGTCTCTATGCCAATGTCTACGTGATCAGGTAGGGGCTTGAGGGGGTAGGCGGGGCGGGCGCTGGTTGTGTTTCTGGGACTATGGACCAATTTATTACCCGGGTTGTTACGGTTATCGAGAAAGAAATCGCCATGACGGAACGGCGTCTTTCTCGGGAACCTCTGACCGGTAAACGCTCATCGTTGGGCTCTCTGGCATTACTTCCCTCCCCAGTACACCCAACTGACCCTCTAGTTAATGTTTCTCCTGTTCATGCATCTGATCCCTTAGTTAATGTTTTACTAGACCCTGACCACCCACGGGTTGTTGCGATTAGGGCTAGCCTGGACCGGCTAGAGAGTTTGTCTGCTGCGGTTTCGCTGGGAGGTGAGAGCGCCCTGCCAGAGCCACGGCCGATTGGGACCTCTGCGCCTTTGCTCCCTGTTGCTACCCCACCTCGTCAGGAGGAATCCACCGCCCCTTCTGTGCCCTTACCAATGGCAGTTAATGGCCAAGTTTTTAGCAAAAGGAAACGACTGGCTAGTCCACATAAGGGCAGTTACTTAAAACCTTTTAAGAAACCTAGGAGAGTTGGAAGTAGGGTGGGTTGGTCCCATAAGGGTGCAGGGGTGGGTGTTGGTTATCCACAGGGGCTTAAAGGGGGAGCAGTTACTGGTGCTGTTGTAGAGAAGACGTGTGTGGATCTGATGTCCGATCCTCCTGAATCTGCCGACGGCCCCCCTACCGAGACCCCATTAATCACCCAGCTCGAAAAAATCATGAAATCATTGTTGATCCCGGTTCTAGAGAGAGTGAAGGGGCTAACAGAGCGACTGGACAGATTCGAGCAAGTCACTCTTGATAATTTTTTCTCCCTAAAATCTCTCATTAAACTCCACTCTAGAATTAGGGAGGATGTCTCAGTAGGGAATTTTGCTCCTCGAGAGTCACCTCCTGCCCCAATAAGTCTAACTAACACGTGTGGGGCAGTGCAGGGGGTGGTTGAGGTAAATAGCCCTGTGGTACAAACTGTGGCCTCCTCTGGAGCCATCCCAAAGTTCGGGGCAACCACAGTGGGGGTACCGGCGCAATCTAACGCAGCACTGGGTAGCATTGTCTATCCAGTGACGATTGCGAGGTCTACGGGCCCAAGCACAAGCGGTATCGCTACGACTAAAAAATCTAGCGATAGTAATTGTACTGGTACAACTAATACCAAATCTGGCAAAATAACCCCAACTTCCATCTTACAACCAAGAAATGCTCCAAGCATTTTTCCTGTCCCCAATGTCAACTTACCCCCAGACTGCCAGCCCTTTGTGACAGTACTTACTGGGGTTCCCGTGCTAAAGCCAGGTAAACATGAGTCATATGCCGAACTTAAGAATAAAACCCTATTCTGGCTAAAGGAAAACAGACCTCTCCCTAGCTCATTGGGTGGTCGGGTTATCCATGTGAGGAGGGTTAGCTGGTTAGGCACCCGGCCCAAAGACATAATGGGGGACTGTATTATAGTTAATTTTGAAGACCCTAGGGTAGCCAGCTATGTTTGTAGTTTCAACAATAGTGAGGGCGGTATGGGCCCCAACACAGGAATTGGTACGCGTGATCTTAGTTTTTTTAATCCCTATGTAGCTCCCGCCCGGCCTGCTAGAATCGCTAGTTGGGAGGGATGGATTGGCAGACAAACTCCTCAAAATCTCCCCCAATTCAGCCTGTTTCGTCAAAATCCATGCCCATTTCCCACTTGGTCCTGGCAGGATTGTTGACAAAATAGTTACCAACCTCCCATGAAGTCACCTGCTGTACTTGAGGAGGAGGAGAGCTGTGTTTTAGATTGTAAAGGGGTAGTTTTGGGGCCACCCTTTTATAACTTATCTTCTTTTGAGGGTAGTGCTGTGTCCCATATTGTGGAGACAACAGGTTATTCAAATCCCGAAGAGTCCGCCCTCGAAGCCTCTAACCAGCTGAAACCAGTAAGTGATGTACCAACTAACTCTGGATTTCAGGATAGTCTATCCGTGCAGAGGTTTCCCTCTGCACAGGTTGCAGTTGATGATGAGGTCCTGAAGATTGTCAGCTGGAATATAGCGGGCATTTCTCGCAACCTGGACATACCGGAATGGAACTCTTTTATTGAGTCATTCGGGATATGCTTATTTCAGGAAACCTGGTGTCTGGAACCACGATACAAGGTTGGTTACACCACCTATTTTGTACCTGCAACCCCTTCGTCCGCTGGGAGAGGTCGACCTTCAGGCCGTCTATTAATTTGGGTAAGCATCTTATTGGGGTATCAGATTAGATGTATAGAAACTAAGTCCCCAGATTTGCAGAGACTAGTAGTCAGAGGGTCTTCTGGGGGGCGGACTTTAGAGATTTTTAATATCTATGTTAGATCCCCGAAAGGGGGCGCGCCCTCATTGACCCTACTGGGCTTAGAGGATGCACTCAGATCCTGTAGGGCAGCAACGTATATTATGATAGCAGGGGACTTTAACTGCACCTTTGAACCCCTAGCCAAGGATGACATATTAGGCTCTCAAGAAGACGATGTTAGGAGAGGCAGTCCACCCCTGTTAATACCACCTATTAAGAGCTGGACCCAAAGTGCTATCCATTTAAATGCCCTAACCCTGGAATATGGTGTGAGGGCAGTAAATGGACGGTCAAAGTCGGACTCCTGTAGGGCCCACACCTTCAATAGGGTAGGTCATTCATCTCGAATTGACTATATCCTGCTGAATTTCAAGCTCTGGGGGCATTTGTTGGATATGGCAGTCCTCCCTTCATCTGACAGCGATCATAATCCGCTGTCTTTGTCACTGTCCCCAATGTGGACGGTTGGGGAGAAACTGCAAGCCCCCCAGGCGTGGAAGTCAACAAGCGATGTTTGTCCCTCGAATTGCGGTAGGCGCCTAAAATGGAAAAATGTAGCTTTCGATGAGGGCAAGATCGTGGCAATAAGATCAATCATGGCTAATGCCTTGTCCAGAATAGATTCCCTTGCGACGAATGTTCATGAGATTTCCACTCTGTGTAGCCATACTACCAAAGCATTAGGTGACCTCTTCACTGTGCGAAATCCAGGTTATAGGGCCAACAAGGTGGGGCGCCCTAAGGGTAACCCTGGTTGGTATTCTGCTCCCTGCAGAAGTGCGAAAAGGGACTTAATCAATGCAGTTAAACTTAAGGATACCGAATTGATTAGTACAGCCAGGAAGTTGTACAGGGGTGCTATTGGTAAGGCGAAGAAAGAGTGGGAAAATCAGTTCTGGTGTGATCTAAAACTGGCAAGTGCTTGGAGGGACTCAAAGGGTTTTTGGGATTTAATTAGAACCAGGGACAAACCCATAGATTCCCTTATAACATGCAATATCCCTGAGGCGTCATGGTTTGACCATTTTTCCAACCTTTATACTGTGGCTACGGGGGTTGGGGTAGATCCAGCTGAAACTTTTTCGGTTTATTTTTTCGGGCTGAGTGAGGACCTCCTGTTTACAGGGAAGGAAGTAGAGGCTGCGATTTCGTGTCTTGTCCCAAATAAAGCTGAGGGGCCGGATGGGCTACCCGGGGATTTGATCCGCATTAATATATTAGAATGGGGAAAGCTCATTGCATCATTACTTAATGCAATTTTTTATCATGCACCTCTCCCAGACTCCTGGATGGGCGCTGAGGTCGTCCCGATTTTCTAAAAAGGGAGTCGGGACGACCCAGCTAATTATCGCCCTATAAGCCTACTGGATTCATCGCAAAAGGTGGCAGGAAAGGTGGTTTTAGGGAGGATGCTCCAGTGGGTAGAGGAGAATAGGATACTTTCTGATTTCCAGGTGGGCTTTAGGTCAGGTACTGGGACCATTGAGCAGTCATTCCGTCTGCTGTTGTTATACTGGAAGGTGGTTGTGCTGGGCAAAGGCAGTCTGTATCTTGCCTTTATAGATTTACGGACTGCCTTTGACCTAGTGCCCCGCAGCCGCCTATGGAGGGTGTTGTCAGATTTAGGTATGCCACCGTACTTATTATCTTTGATAATTAAGTTCCATGCAGAAAACTTTGCACAGGTTCGGTGGGGCAATCAGGGCCAAAAGACCGCCCGAATAACTGTAAATAGAGGTGTCCGTCAGGGCTGTGTTTTAGCCCCCACTCTGTTTTCATTGTACGTCAATGGAGTGGTGGAGCATCTCTTACAAAATCCTTCAGATGCTCCATCCCTGGCGGGCAGGAGAATACCCACTCTATTATTTGCAGACGACACCCTCTTGATCTCCAAGACCCCAGTTGGGCTGCAGAGCCTCCTTGATAGGTTCCAAACTTTTTGTAATTTGAGGGGATTAGAAATTAACACGGGAAAGACCAAATATTTGGTCTTGAATCCCCCCCAAAAAAGGGGTAGGCCACCTGCACTGAACTCAGTGTCCCTAGAAAGGGTCAAGGAGTTTGACTATTTAGGAATCCGCCTCTCTGACACCATGAGGTGGAATTGTCATCTCCATAAAATGCTGCTAAGTCATAAAAGGGTGGTGGGGGCACTGCTCAAAGAACAACGGTCCTCCACCCTCAAACCGATTGCCCCAGTACTTGACATCTACAAGTCAAGAGGGGTGAGTGCGGCGCTTTACGGAGCAGAGCTTTGGGGGGCGCAGAATGTGGATCAGTTGACCCGTTCAGAAAATAAGTTTTTGAAGGATTTAATGGGCCTCCCTTATAGTACCCCCACCCTTCCCTTACTCCTTGACATGGGCTGCTGTCCTATTAAAGAACAGGCAAGGTTGCGCCCTCTACTCCTCTGGGCCCGCATATGGAGAGTTCCGGAGCTTGTTAGTTATGCGGAGGGGCTAAATGAGGTTTTATCAATGCCTGGTTGGCATAAAATAGGATGGTTGAGGGATGTTAAGCGGTTGCTGCGCGAGTTGGGTCTTGGAGAGGCCTGGCAGTCCAGGACCGCACCATCCAAGTCTGTCCTGAAAAAACTGTACTGGAAATGGGTAATGGATTCCAGAAACTCTAATCCCAATCTATGTAGATGTTCTGCTGAATTCCTATTAGTAAAGGAGGTGGCACGACTTGAGCCTTATCTCGATATCATTTCAAAATTTTGAGATAGGGCTTTATATTTTAAATTTAGGATAGGTGTGCTGCCTGTGTGTGAGTTGACCGCAGGATGGAAGGTACCAGCACCTTTCTGCCCTTTCTGTGAGACCAGGATTGAGTCGGTTTCCCACCTTTTATTTGAATGTCCTGCATATAAAGCTCCTCGCCTCAGGTGGCTGAAACCCCTATGTAAAGAGCTAGGCACAAGACAATGTAGTGAGGCTCTCCGTATTTTAAAATCCGACACACACCCTTTATTCGCCTGTGGTATGGCGAAGTTCTTAAATTGGGCATGGTCGATCAGATCAAAAAGGCTTTTGTATGTTGTTTAATTATGGTTTTAAAAATTTGAATTTTTATGTAATTTATCTATGCCATTCGTATTTTGAACCTGCATAATTGTTTTCTTATGAATTGGCCTTTTATTTTATTTTTAAAAATAGATGTATTGTATTGCTTTTAAAGATATGTTTTATATCGAAATAAAGCCAACTTTGACTGACTGACTGACTGACTGAGTGCACAATGTTAATCAGCAGCCAATCACTTATCGGCTTTTTCAAAAATGACATCTTCTCCACCATTTTAAATACCTCTCATTCTACCAACTGACCATCACTATCACCTAAAGCTTGTCAGCTCAATGACTCAAGGGAGACTTTTCAAAATAAAGGGGGTTGGGAGCACATCGCTTCACTTCCCAGCACAGTTCACCCCTTTGTATTATGGTAAATGCAGTTCATGGTAAATGCTCACTTGAATATTTACTGGAGTATTTCACAAAAGTTAGTGCAGGTTAGTGCTGTAAATCTCTGGACACGTGTTTTGTGGTATCATCTGTCATCAGTAGAGATAAAACATATTTAATCAGGGGTTGCTTGAGAAGGCTGCCACAATCCTCTTAGGTCTCAGTACCTCTCACTGGCGCAGGTGCATCACCAAAAGCTTGTCAGCTCAATGACTCAGAGAGTCTTTTGAAAATAAAGGGGGTTGGGAGAACACCGCTTCACCTCCCAGCACAGTTCACCCCTTAGCATTATAGTAAATGCAGTTCAAGTAAGCATTTAAAATTAACTGCATTTACCATAATGCTAAGCGGTGAACTGTGCTGGGTGGTGAAGCAGTGTGCTCCCATTCCCCTTCTGTTTGAAAAGGCTCCCTTGAGCCATTGAGCTGACAAGCTTTTGGAGATGCACCTGTGCGCCTGTGAAAGGTACTGAGACCTGAAAGGATTGTGGCAGCTTGCTCGGCAACCCCAGATAAATTTCATTTTTCTATCGCTACTGATAAAGAATAATATCCAGAAACACAAGTGCCTAGAGATTGACAGCACTAACCTGAACCACCTTCGGTGAAATACTTCAGCAAAAACTCAGGTAGCCATTTAAAATTAACTGCATTTACCATATTGCTAAGGGGTGAACTGTGCTGGGAGGTGAAGCAGTGTGCACCTATCCCCCTTCTGTTTGAAAAGGCTCCCTTGAGCCACTGAGCTGATGAACTTTTGGAGATGCGCCTGTGCGCCTGTGAGAGGTACTGAGAACTGAGAGGATTGTGGCAGCTTGCTCAGCAACTCCAGATACATTTTGTGTTTTATCTCTACTGCTGAAGGAAAATATCAAGAAACACATGTGTCTAGAGATTGGCAGCACTAACCCGTACCAACTTTGGTGAAACATTGCAGGAAAAACTTAATGCTAAGGGGTGAACTGTGCTGGGAGGTGAAGCAGTGTGCTCCCATCATCCTTCTGTTTGAAAAGGCTCCCTTGAGCCATTGAGTTGACGAGCTTTTGAAGGTGCACCTGTGCGCCAGAGAGAGGTACTGAGACCTGAAAGGATTGTGGCAGCTTGCTCAGCAACCCCAAATAAATGCCATTTTTTATCTCAACTGATAAAGGATAATATTCAGAAACATGTGTCTAGCGATTGACAGCACTAACCTGCACCAACTTTGGTGAAACTCTTCAGCAAAAACTCAAGTAAGAATTCAAACGGAACTGCAGTTACCATAATGTTAAAGGGTGAACTGTGCTGGGAGCTGAAGCAGTGTGCTGCCATCCCCCTTCTGTTTACAAAGGCTCCCTTGAGCAATTGAGCTGACGAGCTTTTTGAGGTGCACTTGTGCACCTGTGAGGGTACTGAGACCTGAAAGAATTGTGGCAGCTTTCTCAGCAACCCCAGATACATTTAGGTTTCTATTTCTACTGATGAAGGCTAATATCCAGAAACACATGTCTAGAAATTGACAGCAGTAACCTGCACCAACTTTGGTGATACACTTCAGCTAAAACTCAAGTAAGCATTTATAATGAACTGCATTTACCATAATGCTAAGAGGTGAACTGTGCTGGGATGTGAAGCAGTGTGCTCCCATCCCCCTTCTGTTTGAAAAGGCTCCTTTGAGCCATTGAGCTGACGAGCATTTGGAGATGCGCCTGTGAGAGGTTCTGAGACCTGAAATGATTGTGTCCGCTTGCTGAGCAACCCCAGATAAATTTTGTTTTATATCTCTACTGATTAAGGATTATATCCAGAAACACATGTGTATAGAGATTGACAGCCCTAACCTGCACCAACTTTGGTGAAAACCCTTAGCAAAAACTCAAGTAAGCATTTAAAAGGACATGCATTTACCATAATGCCAAGGGGTGAACTGTGCTGAGAGGTGAAGCAGTGTGCTTCTTTTCCCCTACTGTTTGAAAAGGCTCCCTTAAGCCATTGAGCTGACGAGCTTTGGGAGATGCACCTGTGTGCCTGTGAGAGGTACTGAGACCTGTAAGGATTGTGGCCGCTTGCTCAGCAACCCCAGATACATTTAGATTTTTATCTCTACTGATGAAGGATAATATCCAGAAACACGTGTCTAGAGATTGACAGCACTAACCTGCACCAACTTTGGTGAACCACTACAGCTAAAATATAAGTAAGAAATCACTGTGAACTGCATTTACCAAAATGCTAAGGGGTGAACTGTGCTGGGAGGTGTGGCAGTGTGCTCCCATCCCCCATTTGTTTGAAAAGGCTCCCTTGAGCCACTGAGCTGACGAGCTCATGGCGATGCACCTGTGCGCCAGAGAGAGGTACTGAGACCTGAGAGACTATGGCAGCCTTTCCAGCAATCCCAGAAAGAATGTTCATTTTTTATCTCTACTGAAGACGAATAATATCCAGAAACACATGTATCTAGAGATTCACAGCACTAACCTGCGCCAACTTTGGTAAAAAACGTAAGCAAAAATTCAAGTAAGCATTTAAAATGAAGATTGTGGCAGCTTGTTCAGCAACCCCAGATAAATTCCCCCACTTAAGATTATGGGGGGGCCTACTGCCCCTCTTGTCAGCTCATTGATCTTTGTAATGGCTTGGGGGGGTCATCTTCTATTGGGGCATAATATTTCACAAAACTATAATTTATAAAGCATCTCGTTCACCCCTGTGACCACCTAAATCCACCTTCCCGTGGAGTCTCTTAGGACTTGCGAGATCTCCCAATCGATACCTTGCCCGAAATAAATAGCAACCCCACTTATTGCCAGCCCAGTTTAGGCAAAATAGGCTTGATAAAAATATTTGGGGATAAAAAGTTTTGGGGTATTTGTTTTTAAATGAGTGTCCGGCTAAAAACAATTGTGGAGAAAGAGAAGTTAACAATCCATTCAATCCGCTGTATTTGTATTTGTTAGAAACTCCATTTACATTTACCGAAACTTTACAGGCTTTAAGAGCCATCATTCCTTACGGGTAGGACCAACTAACATTGTGAAATTAGAGCTTCTACATAATAAATCCATATCTTTTTTTTTATTGTTTTATCCCCTTGCTCAGAATAGCTTCTTCTACTATAATTCTGCTCTTTTTTCATTATTGCTCCTAACCCTTACCACCCCATGCCCCCCCAACCATGGCAATTGGGGAATTACCCACCATGCCCCTAGTCTACCTCCCATGGTTAGACCTTAGTCTGTGTGCCATGGGGCCATGGTGCCGATGGAAAATTGTCTCTTTTGAATGGCCCTATTGAGTATCTGTTCTTTCAGACGGAAATCTGCGAAATTGACTAAGATCGTTTGAGGCAGCATTGAGTTGGGGAACAGCTGTGTTGTTACCCTGTGTGCTCTTGTAATTGTTAAATCTCCTGTAAGCTCTGGCAAGACATTGTGTTAATAAATGTCTCAACCCGTTTATGAGCTTGCGCGCCTTCACATCATTCTTAGACTCCCACTAAGCGCAAGTTGGAACGTCATAGCCTGATGCTGCATCATACTCATTTGATCTTCAAGCTGGGAGATCCGAGATTCGACTTCTTGCATTCTGGCCGGATAGCTACTGACTATAATGGTGTAGAGATGGAATATCACTTGCCTGTGTTGCTTAAGTTCAGGTATCTCATCAAGAAAAAGATTTAACATAGGTTTAATATCATATTTGGCGATGCAGTGTTTCTTGGAGTGTTTCTAGTGCCTGGTTTTCTGAAGATGCATTTAATGCTTGCAGCACCTGGTCATGCTGTCCCACCTCTGCGAATTTACCTAAAATGAAAACTGTAAGCCATGGCTGGGAATCTGTAGAGGCGGTATTCTGAGGCTCAAAGAGTTGAGGAGCCCCCTTTTCTTTTTCCAAAATGTTTTGTGACAGAGTAATCGATTGGTCAGTTCGGAGCAATCCTGATTGTAAGTTAATGGTGGATCCTTGTACTTGTACTTGTGCTGTAGTTGTTAACATTTGAGTTGTTTTGGATTTTGTAAATAGAGGATATTCCTTAGATTTTTTTTCATTCAGACTCTTCTCTGTATTTTCTGCTATCCAGCTGCCATTGTTGGAAATGTCCACTCCACCGGCTGGACCAATTTGAGCCTTCTTCTTCTGCCGACCTTTACTGCTGAGAAGTTTCCAAACCTCAAACGCCCGCTTTAGCCCCCACTCCATGCTCCAACCTATCCTCCTCTGAGCTTAGGGGGCTTGATATTGGGGCTGACCCATGACAGGATTTTTGAGAGTGCTCGCTCTTGCTTCCGCTGAAGCAATCTTCATCTGAGCTGTACGAGATTTAGATATAAAGCCCACATTGGAACCGACATGGGCCATTACATTAGCGATCTTTAGATGCTTCCCCATCCTAACAAGAGCCAAATGGATGCAATGCTATTGGCAAAGCCACCCAGATTTGAGGGAGCAAAAGAAAAAGCTCAGACCACAGTGTAGTCTCCTTATAAGAAGGATGGCAGTCCCAAGATCATCAAAGCATGCAAGATTACATGCACGTTTCCCTTTCCGCTTTCTCAGTAAGCCTTCAAATTTAACAACAAGCATTAAGGGGCCAGATTTCAATAGATAAAAGAAACACCCTCACAAGAGAACAGACTGTCAAAATTAATCCAATAGCCTCCTGAGATTAGCTGCTGTCCACCATTGAGAGCCGTAACGCATGTACCTGAAAATCCCTGTAATTTTTTACGGAGTGGTAGCAGCTGCCGAGCATTGTTTACCACAGGTTTTCACCCTCATCAGCGGGTGCCCCCACAGCTCCTGCAGCGCTGGCAAGCATTCGTCATTCCTCAGGTCCCGGCGGCAAAAGACGTCTCTCACGCATCTGCAAAATCCCAAGGCGGCTCATTTTTTCTGTGGCAGCAGCTCCCATTAGCGTCTCTGCCCAGTGCGAATGTGCTCCAGAAACTGAAGCGGCATTATGTGGGATGAGGAGGGGCGAAGAGGTCCACCAGCGGCAGATCATACTGGGTTTGCCTGGCCCCGCCACCTATCTTGATAAGTGAATGATCATCATTATAACATTTCTAATATGTGCAGGAAGAATCTTGAATGATTCCAAAACATTTACTTCTGCCATGTTACACCCATGCTGAAGATCGTGCAGTCCAAGGGTACCTCTAAAACTAAACTTCTGTTAATATTTGCAGCACTTCACGCATCCTTTTACTTAATTGTCCACTTCTTCATCCAGACCGGGCCATCAATATTAGTTTCTGAGTCTCTTCCTGTTACTGGCCATATGACTGTTATGTACAGCCTCTAAACTCCTTTTATGAAAACATGTCATCTTATTAGCTCGCACAATCTTGCCTTTTTTTAAAGAAATTAGTCAGCCACTTTCCAGTATGTCTGCAATTCTATGCAAAATATTTTTTTTTTAGGCTATCATTCCAGCACATTTTTCACTGCGTCCTTTAATAGCAAATCTTTTTGCACTTCACAAATGTTTCTCCTAACACAACCATAACATTAACACTTGACACAATACATTCTTCAATCTCACATTCTCAGTGCTGCTCTTTCTCATCTTCCAACAGTAACCTGGATCAAACCATCACACCTCGTGCCCTACAGTTTTTTCCATTCTTTAAATGGCTAAGCTTAAAATTAAATTTCAGCGGCTTTGCTGACAACTTGTCCAACAGGGCTGTAGTTGCTCATTCTTACATCTGGTCAGAATATTACCAAAGGCCAATGGTGGGTTTTCAACAGGATTGATATTCCCCTATAGTCCTCATACATGCTAGCAATTCTTGATATCTGAGTATGTTCTCTCTTTGATTGTAATGTTGTAGATTAAAATCCATCAGTCAGTTGACGTTTCCCATGCATATGAGTCAGAATTGCACCCAAGCCATACGAGATAGCATTCACAGTCACGGAATTCATTTGACCTTCCACAAAATGTTACAATGCCAGGACACAGAGCATTCTTACCTTGATCTCAACAAAACACATTTCACACTCCTCTGGCTAATTGAATTATGTTCCTTTTTTCAGTAAAACCCTGAAAAATTCCAATAACAACTTCATATTTTTCCATAAGCTTTGCATTAAACTCATACATGTCCAAAAAATGGAGTAACTGTTCTATTTACTCGGGATGGAGCCTTGACAGTGCTTTCCACTAAACTTGGTTTGGCCTTTACTCTTTCGTCTGATACAATATGACTAAAGTACTCTATCTCATTTGCCTGAATTCACACTTGTCATTCATCAAAGTGATTCCCTTCTTGTCTAACACTGTCATTACTTAAAATAATGCCTTCTCATGTTCAGTTTCTGTTTTAGAAAATACTAAAAATATTAAAATATCACCCTCAATTGTAACTTTTCAAGAGCCACTTAGAAATATGACTCCACCCAAAGTTAACCTAAATGGAAGTCTGAAAAAAATTAAAGACTCATTTCAGATAAAGGCAGTTAAATTTTGTGATTCTGGATCCTGCTCCATTTGGTGACACTTCACCCTCAAATACAAATTAATGGAAAAGCCACATTGACCAATTTAGTTTGTTAGAGCACTCAAATTTAGGGGAAGTAATTTGCTTTTATCAAAGTGGCATCATTCAAACGTTTCAAATCTACTCACAACAGCGACTTGCCAGATCTCCTGCATACCAATAAAAGCTAGTGATAAACACAACATGGCATCTACTAGTTCAATGACCCCTCGTGAACACATGCCTTTTAGCATTTCTGATGAATTGTTCCTCACTCTATATGGCATTCTATGAAACCTGTGTTTAATTGACACAAGGATTTATTTAACTTTGATAGAATTCACAAAACCTTTGGCATTGCCCAGTTTACCATGAAAACAGACTTTTCTTACTTAGAACTTTAACAACTTCTACTCTTCTTCTATTAACACATATGGAGTTTCTTAATCCTGGTTTAATAGTAATATGAAATTCATTCTAGGGGTGGAAGCCCAACACATAGATTCCCTTTTTCACACTAATAATCTTGATAAAAATCTCAATAGTCATCTGCAAATAAATTATCATATCAATTTTGCTTCTGTCAAGAGCTGTGCTGATGGCCTCCAGAGGCAGCAACAGTTTATCATCCCACTGTGCTTTGTATGTGCCTTGAATCGACTAATACTTTAATATTATTCTCCTCAATGTTAAAATGAATGCCACAATTCCCAAATGTCTCTCCATTAGAAGTGTTGATTCTGTTGCACTAAATTACTAACACATCATGTGCACCCTCACCAGATTTTGGTTATTTCCTTAGGAATCTCCTTGTTGCATTCCTTTTCTCTGTACATATCCTATAAATATGTCAAGTTTTCACAACGGTCTTGTATTGTTGACGAATAGTCAGGCAATAGCCAAACACGTTTGAGCAATTGACAAATGAGTGTTGGGTCTATCCAAACCTTTAACACACCACGTTCATAGAATGTCTTACTGATTAGTAGGATGTAAATGTTTGTGCCTGTACTTTTCTAGCAACACTAGTGGCTGCTCGCTATAACTCAAAACAGTATTTTGCTATTGGACAGGCACCACAATATCCTAGCACTGATCATCCACCAACAGCTTAAAAAGTGAATGCATCTACATCTCTGCATTGTGGATTTCTGTGCCTCTTTTCATAGTGTTCATTGGAATGAGAAATACCGGTTGAGTGGGTAATGCAGCCTTCTTTTCTAAGATCCATCCAACTGGTTTACACTAACATCTGGGAAAGAATTCAGATTGGTATTCGTTCGTTTGTGTCCAGGAAGATTAAAACCCCCCTAGGCTTGAGACAGGAATGTGCTTTGGTGCCCGAACGTTTAAGCTTATTTCTGGCGGACCTGACATCTGGCCTGGATTCTGTAAATGCTCACCCTTCAAAAATAGTGGCTGGCCTTTATCTAACCTGTTATATGCAGACAATGTATTTCTAGCAAGTCAAACTAAAGTTAGTTTTCAAAGGCCTATTAACAACCTAGCAGAGTACACAACTAAAAATTACTTGGAAATAAACGTAATAAATTCTATGGTGATGGAGCTTGACAACAAAACAAATAAAACACATACATGATACAAAGGGAGTCAGTCAGTCAGTCAAAATACTTTATTCGATATATAAAATATCATAAAAGTATAAAACATATAAAAACAGTGATTAAGATGAATAAAAAAAGGAAAGAATTAAGGCAATGTCTGTAGCAGCATAATTCATAAGCCCCGAGGGGAAAGGTGGTCAGCAATCTATACAGTGTAAAAAAAAAGACAAATATAGCAGCGGTAAGCCAGTTCAAGAAGTGCTAGGGGCTAGGCTGAAACCAAGTGACATTTAAACTTTAGCACAAAGGCTGGCACTTCTTGAGAAGCCTCTGTCTAATCCTCCATGCCCCCCCCCCCCAAGAACTTGGCAGTCCCGCAGATGACACTAGGGACTGTTGTCTCATAGGTAAGGATGCGCAGGGCCACCCTGGCTGACCTACAGCCCAGATTTAGACAGATGGGTTTCAGCCATCTAGATCGTACCTGACTGTATGCCCGGCAAGCAAACAGAAAATGGGCGGTTGATTCCGTAGGACAGGCACAACCCGGGCAGCCCTTTGCAACACCCTGCCTGCAACTCCACCCTGACTGGAACTCGTGTAATGGTAGAGTACCGTATCTAAGCTTGAGGTATAATGACTCAATCAGGTCCAAGAAGGCCTCTAATCTAGGTGTGGGTTTACAGGCACATGCATCAAACCTTTTTGCGATCGCAAACGGTGCGAATCGCAAAAATTGGCCGTTTGCGATCGCAAAATACCGTGTCGAAATGCATCAACTGTATATTTGCGAAAACCCAGCTTTTCGCAAAAATAAGGAATCGCAAAAAAATCAGCGATTAAAATAGCGAATCGGTGTTAGCGTCTCCCAAATTGCGAATCGCAAACAAAGAATCGCAAAATGTATGCATGAAAAATCGCTAAATGCGATTCCCGTGAAAATCGCAATTTTGCGTGAGCTAAATAAGAAGGATCCCAACCAGGTGGTAATCATGAGTGCAAATCAGAGACAGCTGAAAACCAACTAAAACCCATTTAAACACATCCAGAATGAGCCAGCACCTTTCACAATGGCAGGGATTTACGTCATGGCGAGGAGGATGAGGCTGCAGGCTGCCGGACAGAGACGGAGGCGAATAAATGAGCGCATTTACCGACTCCGCATAACTTTGCTAGGACAGCAAGAGGATGAGATATACGATAAGTATAGGCTCAATGCAGCAATGATCCATGATCTGATCAATGAATTGGACCCCATACTGCAACGATAGACACGTAGGACCAATGCTATCCCAACGCATGTGCAGGTCGTATGTTGCCTACACCTACTGGCTTCAGGCAGTTTCCAGGGGGTCATTGCTGTAGCAGGAGGTGTGTCACGAAGCGCAATTTCAAGAATATTCAAAGCATTCCTTGATGCCATGATGGCCTTGATCGGGTCTCACATCAAGTTCCCTACCACTGCTCTTGACCTTGCAAAAACCAAACAGGAGTTCTACCAGAGAGCTCGCTTCCCACATGTGTTGGGTTGTATTGATTGCACCCACGTGCCAATATGTCCCCCTGCAGCACAGGAATATTTATATAGAAATAGGAAATGTTACCATTCCCTCAATATTCAGGTTGTATGCAATGCCAAAAACATCATCACTGACATAGTTGCGCAATTTCCCGGAAGTGCACATGATTCTTATATTTTCAGGCAAAGTGGCATACACACCCGTCTTGTCAGGGGAGAATTTGGAGAGGGACATCTGCTTGGTAAATATGTGTAATTGTTTCTCACTGTCATTGTACGCATGTCAATGTCAAACTGCCACTGACCCTTTCCTTCCTTACATGTAGGTGACAGCGCATACCCCTTGCGTAATTACCTCATGACGCCTTACCTCAATCCCACAACTGCCAATCAACAGAGGTACAATGCAGCACATATCTCTACGAGGAACATCATAGAGCGTACATTTGGGCTGCTGAAGAGCCGATTCAGATGTCTACATAAGACCGGTGGTGCACTGCAGTACAATCCTGAACAATGCTGCAAGATAGTAGCAGCATGTGCCATGCTGCACAATATTGCGCCAAAGGGAGGAATGGAAATCGAGGTGTCTGACAGCGATACGGAGGATGGGAACCAGCAAGTGCCACACCACCATGCAGCACAAGGGGCAAACGCAGCAGAAGGGCGTAGGAGAAGATTGGACATCACACATAATTATTTCTGAGGTGAGTAATGATGACACAGACACGTTATATTGCAATCAAAGTAATCTTTAATTAAATAAATAGGTCATGAGTGTTGAAGCACACTTTTAATCTGACCTGTATAATGTATATAAGTGGTTTGCAAAAGAAAATGGACTTGTAAGGCAGTCAAAAGTCAGGTCACAAC
This sequence comes from Triturus cristatus, assembly GCF_964204655.1. Classification (NCBI taxonomy): domain Eukaryota; kingdom Metazoa; phylum Chordata; class Amphibia; order Caudata; family Salamandridae; genus Triturus; species Triturus cristatus. The sequence goes on from NC_140582.1 coordinate 245,275,089, forward strand.
AATGGTTACGTCACCATAGTAGAATGTACTTGTACATGGCAGTCTAGCGCTTTCTACCACGAACACCCAGACGCCTGTCAGAGCCAGCATGGTCATCCCTAATGTTGGAAGCGGAGGGGGTACTGCTGCGTGTGTTGCGTCTTCCTGCAGTGGCGACTGGAATTGCCAAACTGCTTAGGCTTGAGGCACCCTCACTACCCTCTTCGGCCGTGGAATTGTTGGCAGCAATTGTGGAAGCATTAAGCAATTCAACTGCATTGGTGACCTGGTCCAGTGCTTTAGCCACATCCCCGCTACAATGACACATTTTAGTTTGCATGGTCCCAGACCTACGTGCCAGCAGTGCAGTTGTGGTGGCCAGCCTATTGTTCGATTTTGCAAACATTTTGAGGTGCAGCATTAGTTCACGATGCTGTCTCTTTTGGGATACATTTCCCTCCTGCATCACCTTGCTCAGTTGCTGCACACTTTCTGATAGTACTGCTATGTTGCTTGCCATCTTGCCTACTTGCAATTGCACTGCACGTGTGTTCTTTGTCTGCAGGCGCTGCATACGGAGCATCTGTCCCTCCAGACCACCCCAGACATCAATTGGTTGCTCCTCCTGCTGTGTCCTGAGTGCTCTTCCTCTTCTACGCCGGACTCTGAGATTGGTTCTGGGGACCTGTGGTTGTGGTTGTTGGATGGAAGTGGGCTGTCCATGGCTGCCACCTGGTGTTGCATCAGCCTCATCATCACACTCCATGGTGACTAGGGATGGGACAGTTGGCCTGCGTGAGTGTGTGGCACGTGACAGATTTATTTGCACCACGGGTGTGTCCATGTGTTCACCTGCGCTGGTGTCCTGCATGTCTGGGGAATCGCTATCCACGGCTTCTACACGTTGAGCATCTGTGAGTTGAAACAGTGCAAAACTGCATTATTTAATGTCTGTGTTCAAAATATCACAGTCATACATTTGGTAGTTTGTTAATGAATTCATAATCTATTAAACTATTTTGGGTCGTTTCTCTGAGATTTGTCATTGTAACTGCTTGACCTGACTACATCTCCCATAATGCACCACCCCTAATGTATACATTGTGTGCTGGATGGTCAAAGTGTGCACTTGGGCTGTACTGTGGATATGTTCTACCTTTACATTTTGGGATAATGGTAACATGCATTCATCTTACCTTCAGATGTGTTTGCTGCTCCGGACGTGTCAAGCTGGGTCACCCCTACAACAGCTTCTGGCTGGATGGTGGATTCGACCAAGTCCTCCATGGAAGTGTTCCCAGTGTCTGTTGGTGTTCCCCCTCCTGTCTTTTTTGCCTCCTTGAGCCGGTCAGCTATGCGCACCTTAGCCCGACTGCGCAAGTTGTACCATCGTTTTTTCAGTTCTTCAATGGTGCGGTGTGTCACCCCAATGGCATTGACCCTGTTTTGGATCCGGAGCCAGATTTTCCTTTTCTCCTGCTCTGCCACTTTTAATGATGCCTTTCCAAACAGCTTGTCATGGCTGTGGACTACTCCCTCAATGAGGGTGTCAATTTCTTTTTCTGCAAACTTTATTTTGCGCTTCCTGCCTGTTTGGCTCTCCTCTGCTGTTTGTGAGGCTTCCATTTGGTAGAGGAAGTTTTTCTGATGTCTCTGTCCCACTCCTGTTCAGCTCCCAGAGCCAGCTCCCTCCTCTCCCTGAGACTGTGCACTGGAAATGAGGCTGGAGCTGCTCACTTCCTGGTTGTGATGTCATCAGGATGCATCAAAATGCGACTTCTGTAACTGCGATTTCGCAAATAGCGAAATCGCTATTAGCGAGTTCGCAATTGCCGGAATCGCTATTATATTTGCGATTTTTAGCGATTCTTTATTTTCTCGCTATTTTTGTGGTGCATCGCGATTTGCGAGTCTTTATTTGCGATTCCTTAAAAATCGCTAATAAGAACTCGCAATTTTCATTTTTGATGCATGTGCCTGTTAGTGTCTAGAAATTTCTCGCTGAGAATATCTTTCTGGGACCTCAGGGTAGCAGCGTTAATCCAGGCCCAATAGATTTTTTTTACAATGGCTTTGGAAGGGGGGCTCTGGCTCTCACAAAACTCGCTCAAGCCCAGTGCCACCACCAATTTGTATAGGTTAGATACCCAGGGAATCTTGAAGCGAGCACCAAGTAGGAGAATGTCGTTCAGGGCAGATGCATACTGGCCCAAGTACGGAGACCTCCTTAGCCTAACCCAATATAATAGAGGGCGTAGTCTAGCCACGTCGCTTGTAGGGTATCTGCCAAGGTCGCTGCAAAGGGGGGCTAGGGGAGTAGACTGGGGGAGTGAAACAATATCTCTAAAGAATTTGTTTTCTGATTTAATCAGATCTGTAAGGTTATCGAATCCCCATAGTTCCGCCCCATAGAGAGATGCTGGTAGAGCCTTCCCCTGGTAGACCTCTGTTGCTGCAGCAATTGGACGACTATAAGACAGCCTCTGATGTCTTACTATAGCTCCAGCTGTGCGTTTGTGGCACAGGAGCATTTTGGAGAGGTGTGGTGCCCAGTTCAGCTTGTTATTGACCCTCACCCGAGGTAGTCAAAAGCTGTAACCAGCTCCAGTTTCGAATTGTCCACCCTGATGTTGTTCTTGAAGTTCTTGGAGGGGGACATGGCCATTAACTTGGTCTTAGAGGTGTTGATTACAAGGCCCCTGATGTTGCAGAAGTCGGTGAAGCGGGTCAGGAGTTTTTGAAGGCCCATAGGGCTTTTCGAGATCAGCAGCGTATCGTCTGCAAACAGCAAGGAGGGTGTTTTTTCCCCGTTCCGGGTTGGCGCGTCGACCCCATCAACCCTCAAATGGTCAACCACCCCATTAATAAAGAGGGAAAATAGGGTCGGCGCCAACACACAACCCTGCCGGACCCCTCTCCCTACTGCTATTCTCTCGCTCGTCTGTCCCTGGAGGCCCCACCTGACTCTTGCAAAATTATCTTCGTGGAGCCGAATAAGAAGATCCAGAATAAAGGGGGAATGCCAAGATCAGCCAAGACTTGCCATAGCTTTAAACGAGGAACCAAGTCAAAGGCTGTCTTGAGGTCGATGAACGCCAGGTAAAGGCTGCCCTTTTCGATAGTCACCGATTTCCAATATATGGTACAGAGTCGGAAAACCTGGTCGATAGTTCCCACTCCTTGCCTGAAGCCTGCCTGAAAGTGGGACAAGATGCCAGCTTCATCGACCCAGTCCCTAATCCTGGTTAGGAGAACCCTGCCAACCACTTTTTGGATCACATCAATTAGGCTGATAGGCCTGTAGTTGGCAGGGTCCTCTTTGTCTCCTTTTTTATAGATGGCCACCACCTCTGCCCCCTTCCAAGAGTCTGGCACGGGGTGACCAATAGCAATGTTGTTCAGGGTTAATAGGATGAACTCGGCCCAAAGGTCTCTATCGTGGAGAAGGAGATCTCCAGGGAGGCCATCAGGTCCAGCTGCCTTGACAGGCGCAATCATCTTTAGAGCCGAGTGGATCTCGCTAAGGCTAATATGGGCCTCCCCCCTTTGGGGGCAATAAGTTCCCGAATTGGGCCGTCGGTCAGCAAGGGAGAATCTTCCCCTGATGAGTATAGGCCGGAGAAGTGTTCAAACCACTGGTGCCCAGTTATGTGGTTCGGGATTGGGTCCGCTCCTCCCCTTGCGCTGATATTTATGAGGTCCCAAAACAGGGTCTGATCTTTGCATCGTACTGCAGATTTCAGATCCTGCCAGTGATCCTCTTCCCAGAGACTCTTAGCTTTTTTTATGGAGTTGTAATATGATTTTCGGGCGCAGACAATAGAAGGCTGATCCCTTAATTTTAGAGCCCTAACGAGTTCCTGCCCACTTGCCCTGCAGTCGGCAGAGAACCACAAGTTACCCATGTTGAGTCTGGGTTGCTTACAGCCCCCGTTAGAATTGGTTACAAAGAAATTCCCCACCTTTTTGATGGTCTCAAGGTAGATCTTTTCAAAGCTACTGGGTAATGTAATACTGAGAGGGCAAACCCGGGCAGCCTCCAACAGACCCGTACTTTCTACCACAATGTCTTTTATCCTGGCCAAATCTGGCTCTCGCTTGGCAACATTAGACCACTTAAGTCGTCTGTTGCAGTTGGATGGAGCAACCTCTCTGGACCAATAAGACTGGGTTCCATTGGGCGCAATGGATGTGGTAATCATTTCACGTCTGAGTTGCATGGTTAGTGGGTTGTGGTTGCTCTCCTGCCTGGATATAACTTCCATGTCAATGAGATCCGGCCACAACTCCACATCCAGCAGGATGTAGTCTAGGCGCGAAGGGACCCTAGTTCTAATGAATGTAGGTGCTCCTATAGTATCAGAGCGAGATCTACCATTTGTCGCCCTAAGGTTGAACTCCAGAGTTATGGCAGTGATTTGAACAGCCCTTTTTGACCAAGTTTTGAGTGGCAATAAGCCAAGAGGGGGGATTCCTAGCTTATGATCGACCAATTCTATGCCTAGGATGTTGTCATCTCCAAGGGGCTCAAAGGTGCAATTAAAGTCACCAGCGACTACGACACCCGAGGTGGGGGTAAGGGCAGAAAGCAGGGACTCGAGATGAGACAACGTAGGACTCTCTTGCGCTCCTGAAGATCCTCTAGCATACAGATAAAAAATGTCAAGGCCGTGGTATAATTCAGACCCACCAACTGATAGGTGGAGAATATCGTGGGATAAGCTGACATTGTGCTTAACTGACCAGTTCAACTCTATATTCACCCAGGTAAGAAGGCTCCCTGATGGACGCCCTCTGGGAGAGCTGATTGCTGGAACAAAATAAGTAATGAACCCAGATCTATGAATGGGTTCCAAACACCAGGTTTCCTGGAGAAGGATGACATCAAATTTGTGGATAAATTCATTCCACACAGGATCGGTGAAGTTCCTTTTTAGGCCGGCAATGTTCCAGGATAAGGACTGGATGACTCTTGTTGGACACAAGGTAGTTGAGGGAACTACCGCTCCAGCCCTGCATGTTGTAGGTCTCCCAGTATGGCCTCCCCCTAAAGCTTCACTAGGAGTTGCATAGATGACTGGGTTAGCCACAGTGGGGTCCCGAGAATGGGCAGAAAATAATCGAGTGACCTCTGGTGGAGGGCTTTCTGGGAGAGATAGAGAAACGTGTGCATGGGGCCTGGGTAGTCAGTCCACCTGTCTTAGGCCTGAATCAGCCCGGTCACTGAACTGGGGCCAGATCGGACAGCTGCGAATTTGGATAGAGGAGTGAGCGGGTGGTGTGGACCTATATTCCAGCAAGATTACATTTTCGGCTACAAAGGGAGTCACATTTGTAATGTGTATGAAAACAAGCACTTAGGGGAGGATTGTAAACTCTAAAGGCACCTTCCAACAACAGAAGAGGCAGTTGAATGTTAAAGACCGCTCACTAATGGTATATTTTCTAAAAAGTTTCTAAACACATAAAGGCCCACCCTAACCCCCTTTTCGAAAGCAGTATCTGCAAAATTGTTACCAACCTTAACTTGAAGTGAGGCCCTAGGTGGATGAGTTTTAACACTGCTGGACACTATTCTTTCCAATACATGTAGGTACCTGTTCTCCCTTCAGGAGAATGCATCCCCCACTCAGATATGCCTGGAGTTGGGTAGAACTAAGCAAATATTAGCAAAGCTGGGAACCTTTGTTAAGTGTTGCCGCAGGCAGGGCGCAACAACTAAAACATCTTTTAATCAGGTCTTGTCAACAGAAATAGCAAATGGTTCTGAATACTCACCTACAAGGATGTGCCATAAACATATTTGCATACTCTTCAGATAAATCCTTTATGGGATGTGTAGTTTACGCATGCCTTTCAAAGAAAACATTGAATAGTGTAATTAAACAGCTTGACAGAGGACAAGGCACGCTTGTCCAAACAAAAAAAATGCATGGATGCTGATGAACACTTATAACGCTTGAAATCCCAAGTCATATCTGGGAATAGATTACTCTCTCTCCATAAAATGGAAATTCATGAACCACAGGTTTAGCAACATTCCTTCACTTAGTCAGATTCCACCATGGCTCAAGGAAACTGAGAGTATTATTTGCCGGCTCGTGGATAGTCTACGATGTAAGGCCTCACAGACCCCTGCAAGTATCTTCAAGAACTTGACACATGTTTTAATTGACTTAATTAGAGCTTTTGCTCTTGCCAAAAAACATTCACAATCATTTTTCGGATTCTGATTGTTAGATGAACCCCTTTCAGAGGGCAACGGGAAACACAAGATCTGCTGAACCCAATTGTTGTGGATGAGGCTTTTTACTTCTGATGTCCTGGGGCCCGACCTACTATTGATCGTGCTCAACTGGGCCGAGTAAGCCTTCTGCACTTGACTCTCAGTGGTAGCTCTGGTAGAGCAGTCAAGGCTCCCTCGGGAAGGATGCAGATACAGGTCAGTGAAGAAGAGCCAAATATTTGCTTTTATACGAAATAATAGTATTTTATTTCAAATTCTGCTCATTCAAAGAGATGCGATATTCAAATTCAATAACACAAGTCCCCTTGAGGTCGGGGCTCTAGTAGTTGTCAGGCGAATCTCTGTGCAACTCTCCTTCGTCTAACATGTTTACTGTTATTCCACATTCACTGGAGGCCACATTAGGGAATGTACAGTATTAGACTGTACTCAAGAGTTCTCCCTTCTGACCTTTTATGAATGTAGTCAAAAGTGTTTATCGTGGTGCAGCATCATTAGCAGCAGGTCTCCAATAGCCCCAAAGGCCTAGTTTAAGTCTTACCCCCTCCAGGTGTATGACAGTGTTCAGTGGTGCAGTAAGTGCCCTCTTCTCAGGCTCTCCCAAGTCTGGATTCTGTACCTCGAAATCGGGCCACTCATCAGGGCTGCAACAGCACCCAGCTGTGCAGAATTTTTCCGTCGATCAGAGCTGCTGGTCTGTTTCCAGTGATCGGAGCTGCTTCCACTTGACAAACACAAAATGTAATTTGCTCTTACCCATAGCAGAGGAGTTGGGGTGCTGGTGTGCTCCTCCAGCTCCCAATCAGAGCTCCAACGAGGGTGAGACATTCTCAGCAGCACCTCAGTGAACCTCCGGGACATCATCAGGTGAACATCACAGTGTGCAGACTTGACTCGCTAGTCACATCAGTTCTGCTTTGGTCCAGACCATGACTGCCCAAACTCTAAGCCAAAGTGGTACCGACAGCCCCTCCTGGCATACAGAGTTGCCATGGTAATCAAAATCAGTGCACAGAGTCTCCTGATCCACTCACTACGTTGGTTCCTCATGGTTTATAGTGTTGCCGATCTAGGCAATCAATCCACCACTAGACCGCGCTTCGTCCAACACTCTCTTTTCCCTCACAGGGCACACTAGTTTTGGCAAAGAGGCAGTTTATGGTGCTCCATTCTCCAGGGCAGGTGATCTTGGTGTCCTGGCTGATGTCTCCTCATCCAGCAGGGAGACTAGGGAGCCTTTTACCCCTGTCCTGGTCACAGACAGAAGTCTTGAAGAGCTTCCACTTCACACACAGCCCATCTGGCTGCTTGGCAGATGATAAATGTTTGGGGACTCAACCTCCCCTAGTCCTTTTCCATACACCAAATATTGTTTAGGGTCTGGGTCTCTGAAAGTTAATTTGAGGTTTTGTACTTTTGAAGTGGGCACTTCTTCTTTTCATCTTCCTTCAGGAAAGAAGTCTATCACAACAGGCACAACTCCAAAGCTGATTGCCTGCAGCATTATTTATGGGAGGGACCAGAGTTTACATCTGGATGTCAGCCACAGTGATATGTGAATCAAAGTATTAACCATAGACCCCCAGTACTTCTCTTTATGATTCTCTTATCAGAGAAATTCTACCTGTCGGTCTGCAGAACTCATTGTGCTACCCACTGAAGTAGCACTTAAAAATTAGTCATCTACCTTTTTAATATTTATAAGTTGCCCCTAAGGTAGGCCCTAAAAGCCCATAGGAAAGGGTGAATTGTAATAAAAAGCAGGACATGTGTTCCAATGTTTTCCATGTCCCGGTAGCAAAAAGCTCCTAAATCTGTTTTTTACTACTGTAAGGCCTGATCTCCCATTGAATAAAATTAGGTCAACTTCCTATATTTAATAAGTGCTACCTCTGGATTGGGAGCAGGTACGAATGTCATGTTTAGACGCAAAATCAGATTTCACTCCACAATTATGACAATACCACTTTGTGAAATTTGGCATTTTCTTGTCCGAACAATTTGTGCCTTCTCGCATTGTTGTAGGTCACATGACTGTGAACGGCTCTGCTGTTCAGGTTTCTGGATTCCTGCCAGGCAGTGAGAAATAAGAAGATTGGATGTTGGCATGATGGTTGTGGTGGAGCTGTTCCCTGCCCCACTTACATTTCAAAAGGGTTGCCTCCACCTCACACAAAGGAACCTAACACTGGTTTTTTGTCACGCTAGGCTTCTGATAGCTTTGGCAGGGGAAGGGCACAGTTTCCAGAAATAGTAGCCTAGAAGATTCCCCAACTTCAAAGGATGACACCAGATATACATTTTAGACCCTCACAGCAACTCTTCAATACGCTTTCGGACCTGTGGACAACAGAAAAAGAACTGCCTTGTTCCCCCAGTAGAATGACCTGCTCCTTTTTGCCTGCCTTGTTCTTCAGAGGACTGCCCTGCTCCTACCAGCATTCTGCCCTGCTAATGGAGGCCCCCCTTATTCTTCAGAGGGCCGCCTTGCTGCTTGTAGCCTGCCCTGCTTTCTGAGAAGGAAGGATATACCTGCTCCCTTCTTTTCAGGCTGACCTGAGTGACCCTAAAGATTAGTTGGCTGACCTCCTGTTCTGAGCTACAGGGACACAAAAAGCTCCAAGGCCTTTGCTGTAACTGCCCACCTAGCCTACTACACTGGGCCTGCTTGGGCCCTGTTGGCCCCTGCTGGAGTGAACCTGTGGTCCCCAAGAGATGTCTCTCTAGTCCTGGCTCCTTGGTTGGCATCAGAGTTCACTCCTCTGTGAAGAAATGAGATATTCTAATGTTTTGGGCTCCTCACAACCGTGAATAGAACTATTCATGCCGAGACTCTGCCGCCCGACTACAGCCAACGCGAAGCTCCAGTGAACCTAAGTCTTCACTCTACACCAACCACCAGTGCCGACTGCTAATGAGAGAATTGATCTTCATTCTGCAGCAACAACAGCCCATTATGACCGCCAGCACAAAGCACCAGCAACCACCATGTGTGACTCCTGACCGAATATTCTCAATACAGTGACAACCATATGTGACGTCAGATGTCCCTAATCCCCTCAACCCCCGCCACCATGAACGAAACTCTTCACACTGGAATTTAAGAAGGTAATTTATATAGTGCCACTAACCTAGTCCCTGTATCTAGCCCATTATCCATCGTGGTCGGCCTGAACTTGTAACATTACCCAGTCTAGCATGACCAAATGACTGCAAGTGGCACTTTATGCATTTGGTGCTATATCTATTGAAATTTTTAAAGGCCTGATTCACAAAGGTTACCTTTTTTATTATTAATAAATTACAAGTTAATAGTAAGCTTACGACTGCAGACAATCTACAGTGAGGGAGAGAACTCTGTAAATATAGAGATAGACATGCCTTGAAAGTCAAAAACTTACTATCCATTTGTAGTTTGTGAATACCATAAAAAAAAGTAAACGTACACAAAAGTATAAGTTCACCTTTGTAAATCAGGCCGTATAATTGCATGTCTATGGTTCTACTGATTTAATTTTTGTCATTCTAGTATCATTTTCTTTATCGAATTGCTCTCTAATTTTCTAAATTGGTGTGGGATTGTTCTTATTTTGTGTTTTCACTTTGTTACTGGTTGAGTGCTGCATAAACACTGAACACAGTTCCTCTAAGTTAAGGCTGACTGCTTTTGACAACCTACCAGACCAGGGTTGTGGTTGTTGCTTGAGAAGGGTTTTCATCGCCCTCAAAAACTCGATTTCTTACACACACAACATACTCCCAGTTGATCTCACATCTGGATTATGAGTAGGCTTTCCTGTACTCAATTCTTATTATTTACACATTGCAGTGGGTTTTTTCAGTGTTTTCCAATGTTTTCAAAAAGTGTTTGTCGGTTGTCAGTGTTTAGTGCTTTTGTCTCGGTGAAAGTCACAGGCCTGGTGTTTTTCTACCACTAATAAAGAATTTCAGTTCTACAATTCCTATATCCTACTCCCAATTTCATTCTTTGTACCATTTCCTTGATTTTTTTTAAAAGTAATGTTTCATTGTTTTTCTCATCTTTATGCTAGTGTCATTTGTCAGCAGTAGTAAACTCCAAGTTTCAAATTGAGATGAAGACAGTAGGAATGGATGTTGAACTTGAAGTGCTCACAAACAAAGGGAGATAGCATGAACACTTTGGAGACTGCTCACAGACACAGAATAGAGCTGTTTACCTGCTTTTCAAGTACTCACACCTTCTATAGTACATGCACTAAATAAGCAAAGCTAAGAATTAGATAAGTTAGAAGCTGAGCTGAAAGTAACCCAGCAGGGAAACCTGAAGAGGTAATCACAATGCCATCTTTCTGAGCTGCCCTGTCTGCAGGTCATCTTTTAGATTCTAGTGTTCTAGTGTTACATAGTTTGTACATGTCCTTTACACAACACAAATTCTTGAAAAACCTGTGTCCAGTTGCAGAACATGTTTATGTTATAGCCCTGAGATTTTTAACATGGTGTGTGAGAGTGAGAGTAATTTTACACTGAACATGTTGAGAAACAGAGTTAGGGTAGGGACATGAACAGGGACCTTTGCTTGGCATGTTCACAGGATTATGTTCAAACAGGACCTTGCAAAAGGTGGGAATGGGGAAGAGGACATGTAAAGAGAACTCTGCCAGGGAAAACAGTGAAATCAGTTTGCATGTCACATCGCAAGTGGCTGGGGAACAGTCAGCAGACATGTTGGGAAAGGTATCTATGATGGGTAATGTCTACAATGCAGCACAAATCTGCCCATTGCCCAAAAATGAAATGTTTTGTTATTTAAGTCTGATTTGTAATCATGGTAACTAACATTTATGAAGGCCAGGTGGCCGAAACGCGTTTCTGTTAGCTCTTTTTCCTGGAGCACGCTGGAATAAATTGAATTTTTCTGTATAAGCCCAAGTGCGCAGCCGTGTGTGTCCCTGTGCTGCAGATCGGCGCATATAAATTCTCCCTACTTCCACGGACAGAGTAAACCTACAGTCGCACGCACATACACTCATCATACGCTAGGGCCCATCACACTAACATTCATTCTATACTCTATCCACACTGAATATAGGAGAGAAACCTAAACCAATCTGCATCTAAAACGAGGTCAATGCGATCATAAAGACATTGTCCTGAGTCATGATTTTAAACATAGGAAATACGTTTGAAACTCAATAAATGACAAAGAAATAACCACCCGACACTAGAATTCAAACAAAAGTCATATTTTATCTAAATTAGTTCAAATGAAAGTCAATCAAAAGCAATCAATAGCAAGATCATTATTCTCATAGTTACCTATTCTAGCTAAATGGGTCAGGACAGGTCTCTCAGTAATGTCTCTCGAGCTGCCGTCCTCAGCATAGGTTCAGGAAGAAGTGGCCAAAATCTGAAATGCAACGCCACAGACCCTCTCTAGTCTAGTATATTTATAACAAAACTTGTGAAATAAAAGTTACAAACAAATTCTGAATGTCCGTTGAGCCGCTGAGCAGAGCGAGCAGGAAAGGATGTCACTTGGTAACATTTAGAAAACCTCCGCTCAGGAAAAATCACAAAAATAAAAACACGGAAGAAGGAAACTCGAGTTTGCAAATGATACATTCATGAATGCTCTTCCTTGGTACCATAGCAGAGCCACTGCAGGTTTATCTTTGTTCATTGTGGCTTCATTCTCCTCCAAGGACAATTGGAAACATGCCCAGAGCTGCTGTCCTCACGGAAACATTTAATTCAGACAGAGGCTGTGGTCAGGTGACTTTCAACCATGTTCAGCAAGGCCTCTCGTCAAAGTTCAATCACTTGAGCGCAGGCTGTAAATAGCAGCCATCTTGGTTTAGGCCAAAACGGACCATCTTAATTAAAAGAAACACAAAACAACGTTACCACATCATAATGATTATACAGTGTTAATCCCCACTAATACCCTTATGTGTATGTAATTACCTAGCCGTCTGCAACACAAAGAAGCATTAGCACACGTTATTTAAAAAGCGTTTGCGCTTAAACAAATAACAGAATAGCACTTTTGTGACACTTATTTAATTAATTTGCTCACCAATTTAATTCACATATTAATAAAGCAACATATATGCATTCCCACGTGTAATTTTCTCTCATTAGTAATGTTGATTAGTCAAGATTTCTAACAAAGTTAATAATTAATGATTATAAATTAGTAATTTTAATCATAACATATAGACAAAACTGGAGCTTAAAACTCAATAAATTTTCAACAGAAAACGCTGCTCCAGCAATCCCCCCTTTGTTGATATATTATCACCACAAAAACCAACCCAAAAAAAAAAAAATTGTCCCAATTTTAGGAGAAATTGAAAATGTCTTTTATGACACAACATTAAACACCAGACTCCCTCACATCATCCCTCTTTGACTCCAAGTAAACACTCTCCCTCAATTCTTCTAATTCTATTTCTTGTGGGTCTCTCTTTGACCTCTTTTGTTTCTTTACAGAATTTCCTCTAATTATTCTCTTTTTCCCTCCCCTGTTTTTACAACACAAACACCCCAATTTTAGTATCAATAAAGCAACAATTACACATGTCAATGGAAATAATATTTTACCAATAATGGTACTACCTATTTTAGCAATAAAACTCTTAACAGCAACTATCTTATTAGCTATTTTAGTCCAGATACTCTCAGCTTCCAGTGCTACTAATTCCTCATGCAAATCAGTAATATTTTTGATATAGACCTTTAGATCTCTGCTTTCGTCAGGAATGTAAGTGCAACAATGTTGAACCTTCAGCATTCCATAAACTCCACCCTCCTTGGCCAATAGAATATCAAGGGCAAGTCGATTTTGCATAGACATGGCACGTACGGCAATCATCTCCGTATTTACCAAAAGAAACCCTCCAGCGGTACTTGTCGATAAGCGATCCACCACTGTTGACAGTTTCCGAATCCCATATGCATTTAAAGAAATTCCCACTGCTGGAATCAAAGCTCCAAAAATATCACCCACGATTTCTGACCAAGTTTCTCTCTTAAAACGTGTTAGTAAATTAATGTGTTCTACATCTTCTATCCTATGTATATGGAAAATCAGGCCCACATAACACGTGCCATACCAATGGTCAGGCAACTTGTAATAAGCCTTGTTCCCACAAACATAATACACTCCTGGGAAAACTGGATCTTCTCCACCTTTAAAACCCCATCCTGTTGCAATGAAGTATGTATCATGACACTCACTAGTCCCAACAAAATACCTATCATATTGGGATTTCCTTCTGGTAATGCATAGTTTACCCTTCTGTGGTGCATCTAAAGCTAAAGTTGGACTAGCTCCATTCTTCAATTCCTTTCCCATCTCAATATCCCATATTGTCTCACTCACTTTATATTTCCCTGCCTTCTCATGCATGCTCACTCTCCTTTCCTCTACCATGTCTAGGAAAGCCTTCTCTTCTTCTTTCAAACTGCAAGTTAAATTGTTTCTAAAAAAATAATCTAATGTTAATTCTTCTTTCTCAATAAAAATCTCACCAAAAATGTTAGCTTCTTTAGCTGGATTCAGCTTTTTATTCATAGGCAATTGCCCAAAAATGTTATCTTTGTTAGACATCTCATAATCTATTTTCCCTAACAAATAAAAAACACTACTTAGCACACTACACGAAATTCCATACGTAGCTGGTAAATGGTGATAAGTAACACCTTCAGAAACGGATGCAGGTAATTGCATGCAGACGTAGCAATCCCTAACTTCCATTGTCTTTAGGTATTCGTACAACAACTTTGAAAAAACATTGCTAGAAAAATCATTAATTAACCTATCTTTATGTATGTAAATGTTACTAATTCTAGTCGGAACTATTTTCTGTGAACTCTTCCCTATATTAGTCACATTCTCAGTGTGTATCCCAAAAGTGTCTATTGTAACTCTAAAAGTAACTAGTAAAGCTAGTACACCCCATAATAGCATTAATAATCCAGTACAGCAGCAGCACATTCTACACCATCTTTTCAAGAAGGCACATCTACTTTGATTATTTTCTGTGTTAGCCATTTTACTACTTTGGCAGTGTCTTTTGACTTTGCCTCTTCTACTCCACTACTTAAATTTAGATCACTAGATTATTTCAAACAGCTAATTTTTAGATTTTATTCTTTTCACTTTTCTCCAAGTGACTCCTTTAGTTCACTCAATTTGGATTTTCATCACTTTTCACTTCTTCTTCCACAACATCAAACTGTATCAGATCTTCAACAACATCCTGAGCATCCGACTCTTCTCCAATGTCAGTCAAGATAACTTTCAGGATTCCAACAGTTTTCTCCTCAACCACTTCTCGTACGGTCCCCTCTGGATTTCCTTGACTTTCTGCCTCTTCACCTTCAGACAGTGCCACATACGTCCATTCCGGTGACCTATACTTCTGGTTAGGTTTTCTGATTCTCTTGATCTCCTCTGGTTCTTTTGAGACCTTTTGTTTTTCACTTTTTGCTTGATTCTGACTCGACACCTCGTTCACCTGTTCAGCTTTTGATGAATTTGCTCGTGTCAGTCTGTACCTCAGTCTCTTTATTCTATTAGGCCAAAGATCTCCTCTTACAACCCTTTTCGGTCTCACTTCTTTATTATTTCTTTCTCCAATCCAAGTTCTCTTTCTCAGAACTCGACCCTCTGGCTTCTCATTCTCACTTTCATCTGATTCTGTTTCATTTGCCTCTTGTTCTTCAACAATTTTCTTTCGCTCCACAGTCTTTTCCACCACTGATTGAGATTTCCCTATTTCTGTCCCTCCTCGGGTCTCCGACACGCAATCTTCTTGCTGTCTACTTGTCCCTTCACCTAGCTTATCAGGAATGTTCCCTACACCTCCTCGGGGGTCTTCCGCAATCTGTCCCTCTCTATCTTCTTCTGACCCTGCTTCTTCAGGTATAATCTCAAGTGGATTTTCAACCTCCTCATCTGATTCAGGTGTAGTCTCTGTGGAATTTCTCTTTTCTCTTCTTTCTTCTCCACTGCTTGTTGGAACTTCAGGCACTCTTACAGAATCCGATCTCTCCTCTGAGACTCCCAATGTTTCTCTTGAAGCCTCTCTTGGAAAGAAAAAAGAATCATCTGACTCTCTTTCTCCTTCACCCCTTTCAGGATTCTTTCTTCTTCTCACTGGTTCAGTTTCTGCATCATCACTGGAATCTGACTCTTCAAAATACTCTTTACCAGTCCCATCCTTTGGATTTGGAACTCTCAGAGTATGACTCGCATGCACCCAGTTTTTCACACCGGCACACTTTACTGCAGTCGTTGTAGTCAGAATAACTTGTCTTGGCCTTCCCCACCTTGGAACCAAGCAATTTCTTCTTCTGTGTACCTTAATCCTCACCCAGTCCCCTGGACTCAAATCATGGGCTTGCTTCTTCTCAAGTGTGGTAGCGTCTTCTCCAACCTGGTGAAACACAGAATGAACTGCGTCAGCCAGGCCGTTACAGTAATCCAAAATCATGTCATCAGTTATTGTCATCAACTTGTTGACAGGCACAAATGCATGTCTCATTGCACGTCCCATTAATATTTCGTGTGGACTTAAACCTGTGGTTCTATCTGGAGTAGACCTAATAGTCATCAACACTAGAGGCAAGACATCAGGCCATTTCATTCCAGTGGCTAAACACATCTTACCAATTCGGTTTTTGATTGTGCCATTCATCTGTTCAACGACTCCAGAAGCCTCTGGTCTGTATGCACAATGTAGCTTCTGCTGTATGCTCAATGCTTCACAAATTAAACCCATGAGCTCATCCTCTGCTACCAGAAAACTGCTGCAGATCGGCGCATATAAATTCTCCCTACTTCCACGGACAGAGTAAACCTACAGTCGCACGCACATACACTCATCATACGCTAGGGCCCATCACACTAACATTCATTCTATACTCTATCCACACTGAATATAGGAGAGAAAGCTAAACCAATCTGCATCTAAAACGAGGTCAATGCGATCATAAAGACATTGTCCTGAGTCATGATTTTAAACATAGGAAATACGTTTGAAACTCAATAAATGACAAAGAAATAACCACCCGACACTAGAATTCAAACAAAAGTCATATTTTATCTAAATTAGTTCAAATGAAAGTCAATCAAAAGCAATCAATACCAAGATCATTATTCTCATAGTTACCTATTCTAGCTAAATGGGTCAGGACAGGTCTCTCAGTAATGTCTCTCGAGCTGCCGTCCTCAGCATAGGTTCAGGAAGAAGTGGCCAAAATCCGAAATGCAACGCCACAGACCCTCTCTAGTCTAGTATATTTATAACAAAACTAGCGAAATAAAAGTTACAAACAAATTCTGAATGTCCGTTGAGCCGCTGAGCAGAGCGAGCAGGAAAGGATTCACTTGGTAACATTTAGAAAACCTCCGCTCAGGAAAAATCACAAAAATAAAAACACGGAAGAAGGAAACTCGAGTTTGCAAATGATACATTCATGAATGCTCTTCCTTGGTACCATAGCAGAGCCACTGCAGGTTTATCTTTGTTCATTGTGGCTTCATTCTCCTCCAAGGACAATTGGAAACATGCCCAGAGCTGCTGTCCTCACGGAAACTTTTAATTCAGACAGAGGCTGTGGTCAGGTGACTTTCAACCATGTTCAGCAAGGCCTCTCGTCAAAATTCAATCACTCGAGCGCAGGCTGTAAATAGCAGCCATCTTGGTTTAGGCTAAAACGGACCATCTTAATTAAAAGAAACACAAAACAACGTTACCACATCATAATGATTATACAGTGTTAATCCCCACTAATACCCTTATGTGTATGTAATTACCTAGCCGTCTGCAACACAAAGAAACATTAGCACACGTTATTTAAAAAGCGTTTGCGCTTAAACAAATAACAGAATAGCACTTTTGCGACACTTATTTAATTAATTTGCTCACCAATTTAATTCACATATTAATAAAGCAACATAATAATGCAAACTGCTGTTGCTAATGTGATTCGAATTGTGCACTGACTCCCCGGTCCACCGCAGCTACTCGGGCTGATTGTTGTGGAGGGAGAACAGAGCGCTCCTACTTCCTGGTAGTGCCATTTCTTGGCGGCCGTTTTAGTGGGTTGACGCTCCAGTGTTCCCTGAGCCCTGACTACTTAGGCTCCCAGCGCTGACACGCTCGAGTAAAACCTGAATTGATCACTCCTGCGCCAGCGCTCTAGGTGATAGCACCTTTGCTGTTTGTTGAATGTGTTTTTTTAAAAAGAGAAAATTGTTTTTTTAAAAGGGAGAAAATCGTTTTTTTAAAAGGAGAAAATTGTTTTTGAAAAAGAGAAAATCGTTTTTACATGCAAACTGCTGTTGCTAATGTGATTCGAATTGTGCACTGACTCCCCGGTCCACCGCAGCTACTCGGGCTGATTGTTGTGGAGGGAGAACAGAGCGCTCCTACTTCCTGGTAGTGCCCTTTCTTGGCGGCCATTTTAGTGGGTTGACGCTCCAGTGTTCCCTGAGCCCAATCTATATTAACTTCCTTCGCCCCGCGCAGCGGCACGCGCAGCGGTAGCGCCTTAGACGCGCCGAAGAGGCGCCAAAGAGAAGCCAGTCTGCGCCAGTCCGCGTCCAGACGCTTCTAGTCTCCGGACCCAGCTGTCATCATGGTAGGAAATCTCCTCACATACAGCACTTCCTCACTATATGCATTGCGTCCTTCGGTCAACCCACTATGTTTGTATTCAGTCCTTCCCTTACACCCGAAGGCCCACTGCAAAACTTGTGATTGGGGCATAACTACTCCAAATGTTGTGAAAAACCTCTCCAAGCAGAAATGGAGGATTTTCCTTCTTAACTGCCGTTCCCTGCCCAAACACCATACTGAACTGGCCATGCTGATAGAGGAGCTCAATCCAGACGCCCTCTTTCTAACAGAGACATGGCTTCAGCTAGAAACTGATCCTGCAATAGCATGGGCCACCCCCCAAGGCTATACTATTAAACATTTGGATCGCAAGACTGGCAGAGGTGGAGGGCTGGCTATTATCTATAGGGACAACTTTAGATGCCGCATCACTCCCTCCCCCATGCCAGCCTGTGAGAACCTACATTTCACTCTTGAGTTCTCCCCATCCACTACTTTCTCCGGTATCCTAGTCTATCGACCACCTGGCACCCTCAACAACTTTATCACTAACATGACGGATTTAGCTGCCAACCTAGTGCTCACCTCGGCAAACTTCACCCTGCTGGGCGATCTTAATTTACACCTAGATGAGCCACTTGATTCAACAGCCAATAGTCTTCGAACAAACTTTCAGTCCATTGACCTGGCTCAGAAAGGCTTTCAATCAACGCATGTCAAGGGACATCTCCTAGATCACATCTACAGCAATCTAGATAGCTTAACCGTCGAGGCTCCAGTACCACTATCCTGGACCGATCATTTTTTAGTACCTTTTACATGGTCCACTTGCTCCCCCCCCATCTCACAAAATCACAATAAGCAGCGGGGAAGAAAATGGGCCTCCCTCCCACTTTCTAAGTGGAAACTGGCTCTTATAGAACACCTTCCCCCAAATGTGACCAATCCCAATACAGCCATTGTCAATTTTGATAACTGGATCTCCAGTTCCCTTGACCTAGTCCTACCAGAGGAATCTTTGCACTTAATAAACAGAGCCAAAGTGGCCCCCTGGTACTCCCCGACTCTCAGGACTATGAAGCAATCTTGCCGCAAACTAGAGAGAGCCTGGAGACAAGATTACTCACAATCAAAGCAAGTTGAGTATAGAGCCGCAATAAAGCTCTATAAAAATCAAATAAAATCTGTGCAAGCCCATTTTTATGAAGCCAAAATCAATCTAGCTGCAAACTCCCCCAAAGAAATTTTTAAAATAGCCAAATCTTTAATTTCTCTCCCTCCCCCCGAGCGTCTGTCACCTGACGGCGCGCAAACCCGTTGCAATAATTTAGCCACTTTCTTCTCCCAGAAGATCCAGGCCATCTATTCTTCATTTTCTACTGGCAGTGGTGACATGGACCACACCACCACCACAGATTCTGACTTCTTAGCCCCCAGCTCACTGGATGAATTCCCCCTCCTCGATTCCGACACTTTAGACAGAATGCTTCTTAAAGTCATCTCGGGATCCCCCAATGACCCAGCACCCCCGCAAACTCTCAATAAGGTGATGGACATCATCCGCCCTGTCATTCTGGATGTCCTTAATGCTTCCATCTCCTCTAACTCCGTCCCAGCACCATGGAAATGTGCGATGGTTAGGGCCCTTTTGAAAAAACCCACCTTGGACCAGAACAACTTGGCCAATTTCCGCCCCATTTCCCTACTTCCCTGGATGAGCAAACTGCTTGAAAGGCACATCAATAATATCTTAGTGGACTACTTAGAATCAAATAGTCTGCTATGCGCCTCTCAGACGGGTTTCCGCCCGCAACATGGAACTGAAACTGCTCTCCTAGCAGTGACGGAAGAAACTAGATTGGTGCTGGACCGGGGAGGAAAAGCAGCCATCATACTACTCGACCTCAGTGCCGCGTTCGACACTGTCAACCATGCTACACCGTCTGAAAGGCATGGGCGTGTCGGGCGCGGCCCTGGAGTGGCTGACCTCCTTCCTGGACGAGCGCTTCTTCCAGGTGTTTGAGGGCAAAGCAGTCTCCCCTCAGCAACAACTTAGATGTGGGGTTCCTCAGGGCTCCTCCCTGAGCCCCACACTTTTTAATGTCTATATGCGACCTCTAGCGGAGATAGTCCAGCCCTTTGGCGTGCGTATTGTCACCTACGCGGAAGACACCCAGTTGGTGGTCTCTTTGGACCACACTGAGGAGCCGTCCAACACCCTGGGCCTCTGTCTAGAGGCCGTTGCTAAGTGGATGCAATCGTCCTGTCTCAAACTTAACGGGGAGAAGACAGAGATTATGCTATTGGGTAACCCTCCTCCGACCATTTTGACATCAATTTGGCCCACCTGCCTTGGTGCTCCCCCCCCCTCCCAAACCGCAGATAAAGAGTCTGGAAATCTGGCTCGATAAAGCGCTGGACTTCTCGGTCCAGGCTACCAAAACTGCCTCCACGTGTGTCGGCCTAATGAAAATGCTCCGCAAAGTACTCCCTCTGCTTCCTTTCCAGGCGAGGAGAATCATGGTTCAGGCCCTGATACTCTCCCGCCTGGACTATGGAAACGCGCTATATCTGGGTGCCCCGGCTTCAGTGACCAACAGGCTCCAAGTCACGCAAAACTGCGCCGCCCGATTATTATTCAACATCCCCCGCTGGCAGTCAGCCAAGAAAGCTCTAAAAGAATTGCACTGGCTCCTGATGGCTGCTAGAGCACAGTTTAAGGCTATGTGCATTGTGCACAAATCTTTCCATCGAACAGGCCCTGCCATCCTGTCCCCCTTAGTTGTGCCCTACGCTCCATCCAGAGCCCTTCGCTCGGGATCATTGCACCTAGTTACCACTTCTAAAATCAACAAAGCACGTTGGGGCGGCCGTTCCTTCTCCCATACTGCTGCGAGACTTTGGAACTCCCTCCCCTTAGCCCTCAGAGAAAATAATAACCGGCTGGCTTTTAGGAAAGCTTTGAAAACCCACCTGTTTGCAAAAACGTGCTAGTCTCACCCTGCGGCCCGCCACAGTGATCAATTAAAGCGCTGCGAGGCCTCCGGGTAGTCTATGCGCTATATAAATATAATTTTTCATTTCATTTCATTTCATATGCATTCCCACGTGTAATTCTCTTTCATTAGTAATGTTGATTAGTCAAGATTTCTAACAAAGTTAATAATTAATGATTATAAATTAGTAATTTTAATCATAACATATAGGCAAAACTGGAGCTTAAAACTCAATAAATTTTCAACAGAAAACTCTGCTCCAGCACCTGGACATTGGTATATATATATAGAACACGCCAAGACATTGTGGTGAGATGGTCGGATAAAGGCAGTAATGTTGTCCTTTGGCCATTAGATCAATACAATCTGGAAGCGCATCAACAACTCCAAGACCCTGAATGCTACTGTCGGGTAAGCCCTACATCTTTAGTTAGTACTAAAGAAAAATATCATGCGGACCTATACCAGTGGAGATGTTCCAACCTGATCTCAAAACCTGAATTTGATTTTCTCAAGACAGACTTTCCTATTATTCCACAGTTGTACTTAATACCTAAGATACACAAAAACGCAACAAATCCACCTGGAAGACCAATTATATCCGCCATAGGAGGTCTTTTTGAGAACACTTCTAAATTTATTGACTCTTTCTTACAGCCGTATGTTCAGACTCTTCCATCTTTTATTAAAGATACCGGTGATTTTTTGACAAAGATCTATGACCTACATTGTGAAGAAGACTTTGTTCTGATGACACTTGATGTCAATACTCTTTATACAAGTATTAGACATAGAGATGGACTCAACGCCCTAAATTACTACCTGGGAAAAAGATCTATTGACTTATATACTCACACTCTCATGTTGCTAAAGATGTCTGAATGGTGTCTAGACAACAATGTGTTTGTATTTGACAAATTATTTTACAAACAACTGCGCGGGACGGCCATGGGTACCTGCTTCGCCCCCAGTTTTGCTAATTTGCATATGGGCTGGTGGGAGGAGCAGGTACTCATGGTCGAACATGAACAGGAAATGACTGAAAATGTGAAGCTGTATGTTCGTTATATAGATGATTTGTTTTTTCTTTGGCATGGTACAGAAGAATCTGCTCTTAACTTTGCTAAAGCACTCAATGAAAACTCTCTTAATTTATCTTTTACATGTAACATCAACAAGTCGTCTATTCCATTTTTGGATTTAGAGGTCTATGTGGAGAATTCCAAATTAGAGACTAGAACCTATAGGAAACCTACATCAGGAAATTCCATTCTCCACTATAGTAGCTTCCACCCCACCTCTCTGAAACAAAGCATCCCATACGCAGAATGTCTCCGTATGAAGAGAAACTGCAGTACAGAAAGTAGTCTTGTCAAAGCCACTAAAACTCTATTTGATAGATTAGAACATAGAGGTTATAATGCAGACACTTTAAATAAAGCCAATGCCAAAGTACAAAATGACACCATAAAGGAACTTCTTTTCCCTAATCCTGAAAACGCAAAGGACAAAAGTAAAAATTCTACATCAGGAATACCTAGATTTATAACTGGATATAATGTTTATCATGACGTTTTGAGAAAGACATTATACAAGCATTGGCAAATTGTGCGCAATGACCCTGTTCTAGGTCCAAAAATGCCAAGAACACCGTCTCTAACTTTCAGACGTGCTAAATCCATGAGACAGGAATTAGTCAACAATGCACCTAGTGTCACCAAGGGTTCTGAGTGGTTAAAAACCAACAATGGCTTCAGGAAATGTTTTAAATGCAAGGCCTGTCGCCATGGGATTAATGTGAGAGAGATCAGTTCCCCACTTAGACACTCTCCCTTTATTATAAGGGGAAGTTTCACATGTAAAAGTGATTTTGCAGTATACATGTTACAACGCACATGTAATAAACGCTACATAGGGTCTACCATCCACCCTGTTCATGTACGTATACTGCAACATTTGCGGGCAATCAACAATGATGACCCAAATTACCCAGTGGCCAGACACATCAATCAATACCACAGTGGAAGATCCTCTGACCTTTCCTACTGTGTTATTGATACTGTGCCTAGGAATCCTAGAGGAGGGAACAGACAGCAAACTTTGCGTAGATTAGAATCCAAATACATTATTCTGTTTAATACCAAAATACCCATTGGATTAAACACGGATGAAGCCTTATCCGTACATTTATGAATCTACTCTGCCTGTCTCTAATCGTACCCATACTCCGTTTTTTATCCCAGGTTCACTCTTTTGTATTTTTAGTTTTCTTTTAATTATGTGTCTGGATTACTATCATCCTCAGCCCAGGGGGACAGATGATATGTTTTTGTATGTACTCATTACGAGTTCAGTCTAGCCTCTCTCTCCCTTTCAGTCCTCTTAGAAGTATGTAGCTATTTGGCTAATAATTTTAAGGACAGTAGGAGGGAGTCTTTTCAGTCTAGGCCCACTTGGGCTCTATAATTAACTTTTGAATTAATTTAATCAATTTAAAGAATTAATTCATGCATTAACTTACGCTAATGTTCTTTTTCTGTTGAACTGATATTGCTTAAATTTTTGCATAATTATCAGCGGTAAGGAACCGGTATGCTAAACGAAACAGTCTGTCTTCCAAGACTGGGGCTAAGATGTCCTTTGTTGTTTTCTATGTCAATTGTATACCGTTGTCATGACGATTCTTCTATGACGCACAGTACTTAATGGTTGTCAATTGTTGTTACCTGGGATATTGACAAAGGCGGCTTGCCGCCGAAACGCGTCATGGTCTTCAGACGATAATAAATTCCTTCATGCTTCATTCTCACGGAGTCTACGCCTGTTTTGAATTCCCACAGCAGGATTGGTTGTATGTTAAAGACGATCCGGAGTCTTCACGTAGACCCTCCTCGATTTGGAGCACCGCGTAACCGGGACCTGGTGGTTTCTTTTTGTGCAGAAAACGCAGCGCCCCCCGCACCGGATTTCACCCACCTCGATCATTATTTTGTGTCGACTTTTCTTGCAGACACACACGATAGCCGGAGGGCAGTCTGTCTGTCAGGTAAGAATTTCTTCGCATACTTGACTTCGAGTGTGGTATTGCAGTGGCTGATGGGAGAGGTAGTCCCGAGATAATTATTCGGGCAGTGAGAAGCAAGAAGGGAGATTTTCCATTCGTAAGATGGCCGAGGAGTGGGACCGAGAAAGAGAAGAGGCAGCATTAGACATATTCAGTGATGAAAAAACAGATTTGCAAACACAGCCAACAAATAGCACTGAGGCTATGAATAAAAATAAAGATATAAAACAGACTATGTATGACTTGGAGAAACTACGCAAGTTGGAAATAACCAAATAGTGGGAGTGCAAATCACTACAGAGGTACTTGGATGTAGGTCGCATACCGAGAGGATTACGAGTGCTCGTTGCACCAACCTACGAAAATCCAGATCCAAATATGCTAAAGGAGTGGGCTGAAAACAGCGCCATTTCATCACGGCGCATGTTAGAGATCCTGATAAAATATGCGATCAGTGATCGAGAGAAAATCTTGTTGAAAATAGATGAATTACACAAGGAATTGGAAAAATTCACAGACAAAGAAGAACTCAGTAAAGCCCAAATCGAGATGAAAAAAAAATTGGTCAAACATGAACAATCAATCAAGGAACCTAAAGCAACGAAATTCCAGAGAGACAAACGAGATTACCTCAATGGAAGAATATATACTTTTTCAAAGAAATTCGATAACATTCGAAGACAACAACTATCTTCAGCCAGTATCTCTCAACAAAAATCAACAGATCCCAGCGGTTCAGAGCTTAGCTCAGAAGTCGAATCAGATATTGAAGAAATTGCATCTGGTGCCACGCCATCCGTAATCCAAGAGCTGTATTTTTTACGGCTAGAGCGTTCCATGCATTTGAGACCCCGCCCGCCTCGATACGAACAATCAAACAAAACAAAAAATCAAAGACGAGAAGGCGGAAAGACCGGAGATGGGGAGGGAGAAACAAGCACATCCAAAACAACCAACAGACGAACAAAGAGAAAGTAACATTCAACACCACTATTGATAATACAGTCATAAACCTTACCAACATGATGCTGACGGAAAAAGAACAAGAACTATTGTCACTAGGTTTATCGTGGTGTGCACCCACCAACTTTGATTATGTGCAAACTCGTGTAGATCTCTTCCATTTTGTAAGGAAACTCAAATTACAAAAATACTTCAGTTCCACCAATAAATCTGAAATTCCAGCACTGAACCAAATGGATGGTAATCAGCCAGAAAGCAACTTGAGAGTGGCTGACATGGTGTTGTTACAAGATATGGCAGCATTGGAATCTGGAGAAGACACTCCTTTCAAGCAAGTGGCAGATAGCATGGGATTGGATATCTATGGGAGGAAACCAACTCCGTACAAACCCAAATCAAGTTTCCTTCCAGCTATGCCAAGAGACAACATTGATATTTTCGCTGAAAATATGATCAAGGACCTGAAAAATGTATCCATCTTATCTAGTACAAGGTTCATCCGTACCAATTACAATCAGAGAATCAATTACGAAAAACTCATAAGCAGAATTAGAACACGCCAAGACATTGTGGTGAGATGGTCGGATAAAGGCGGTAATGTTGTCCTTTGGCCATTAGATCAATACAATCTGGAAGCGCATCAACAACTCCAAGACCCTGAATGCTACTGTCGGGTAAGCCCTACATCTTTAGTTAGTACTAAAGAAAAATATCATGCGGACCTATACCAGTGGAGATGTTCCAACCTGATCTCAAAACCTGAATTTGATTTTCTCAAGACAGACTTTCCTATTGTTCCACAGTTGTACTTAATACCTAAGATACACAAAAACGCAACAAATCCACCTGGAAGACCAATTATATCCGCCATAGGAGGTCTTTTTGAGAACACTTCTAAATTTGTTGACTCTTTCTTACAGCCGTATGTTCAGACTCTTCCGTCTTTTATTAAAGATACGGGTGATTTTTTGACAAAGATCTATGACCTACATTGTGAAGAAGACTTTGTTCTGATGACACTTGATGTCAATACTCTTTATACAAGTATTAGACATAGAGATGGACTCAACGCCCTAAATTACTACCTGGGAAAAAGATCTATTGACTTATATACTCACACTCTCATGTGGCTAAAGATGTCTGAATGGTGTCTAGACAACAATGTGTTTGTATTTGACAAATTATTTTACAAACAACTGCGCGGGACGGCCATGGGTACCTGCTTCGCCCCCAGTTATGCTAATTTGCATATGGGCTGGTGGGAGGAGCAGGTACTCATGGTCGAACATGAACAGGAAATGACTGAAAATGTGAAGCTGTATGTTCGTTATATAGATGATTTGTTTTTTCTTTGGCATGGTACAGAAGAATCTGCTCTTAACTTTGCTAAAGCACTCAATGAAAACTCTCTTAATTTATCTTTTACATGTAACATCAACAAGTCGTCTATTCAATTTTTGGATTTAGAGGTCTATGTGGAGAATTCCAAATTAGAGACTAGAACCTATAGGAAACCTACATCAGGAAATTCCATTCTCCACTATAGTAGCTTCCACCCCACCTCTCTGAAACAAAGCATCCCATACGCAGAATGTCTCCGTATGAAGAGAAACTGCAGTACAGAAAGTAGTCTTGTCAAAGCCACTAAAACTCTATTTGATAGATTAGAACATAGAGGTTATAATGCAGACACTTTAAATAAAGCCAATGCCAAAGTACAAAATGTCACCAGAAATGAACTTCTTTTCCCTAATCCTGAAAACGCAAAGGACAAAAGTAAAAATTTTACATCAGGAATACCTAGATTTATAACTGGATATAATGTTTATCATGATGTTTTGAGAAAGACATTATACAAGCATTGGCAAATTGTGCGCAATGACCCTGTTCTAGGTCCAAAAATGCCAAGAACACCGTCTCTAACTTTCAGACGTGCTAAATCCATGAGACAGGAATTAGTCAACAATGCACCTAGTGTCACCAAGGGTTCTGAGTGGTTAAAAACCAACAATGTCTTCAGGAAATGTTTTAAATGCAAGGCCTGTCGCCATGGGATTAATGTGAGAGAGATCAGTTCCCCACTTAGACACTCTCCCTTTATTATAAGGGGAAGTTTCACATGTAAAAGTGATTTTGCAGTATACATGTTACAATGCACATGTAATAAACGCTACATAGGGTCTACCATCCACCTTGTTCATGTACGTATACTGCAACATTTGCGGGCAATCAACAATGATGACCCAAATTACCCAGTGGCCAGACACATCAATCAATACCACAGTGGAAGATCCTCTGACCTTTCCTACTGTGTTATTGATACTGTGCCTAGGAATCCTAGAGGAGGGAACAGACAGCAAACTTTGAGTAGATTAGAATCCAAATACATTATTCTGTTTAATACCAAAATACCCATTGGATTAAACACGGATGAAGCCTTATCCGTACATTTATGAATCTACTCTGCCTGTCTCTAATCGTACCCATACTCCGTTTTTTATCCCAGGTTCACTCTTTTGTATTTTTAGTTTTCTTTTAATTATGTGTCTGGATTACTATCATCCTCAGCCCAGGGGGACAGATGATATGTTTTTGTATGTACTCATTACGAGTTCAGTCTAGCCTCTCTCTCCCTTTCAGTCCTCTTAGAAGTATGTAGCTATTTGGCTAATAATTTTAAGGACAGTAGGAGGGAGTCTTTTCAGTCTAGGCCCACTTGGGCTCTATAATTAACTTTTGAATTAATTTAATCAATTTAAAGAATTAATTCATGCATTAACTTACGCTAATGTTCTTTTTCTGTTGAACTGATATTGCTTAAATTTTTGCATAATTATCAGCGGTAAGGAACCGGTATGCTAAACGAAACAGTGTGTCTTCCAAGACTGGGGCTAAGATGTCCTTTGTTGTTTTCTATGTCAATTGTATACCGTTGTCATGACGATTCTTCTATGACGCACAGTACTTAATGGTTGTCAATTGTTGTTACCTGGGATATTGACAAAGGCGGCTTGCCGCCGAAACGCGTCATGGTCTTCAGACGATAATAAATTCCTTCATGCTTCATTCTCACGGAGTCTACGCCTGTTTTGAATTTCCACAGCAGGATTGGTTGTATGTTAAAGACGATCCGGAGTCTTCACGTAGACCCTCCTCGATTTGGAGCACCGCGTAACCGGGACCTGGTGGTTTCTTTTTGTGCAGAAAACGCAGCGCCCCCCGCAGCGGATATCACCCACCTCGATCATTATTTTGTGTCGACGTTTCTTGCAGACACACACGATAGCCGGAGGGCAGTCTGTCTGTCAGGTAAGAATTTCTTCGCATACTTGACTTCGAGTGTGGTATTGCAGTGGCTGATGGGAGAGGTAGTCCCGAGATAATTATTCGGGCAGTGAGAAGCAAGAAGGGAGATTTTCCATTCGTAAGATGGCCGAGGAGTGGGTCCGAGAAAGAGAAGAGGCAGCATTAGACATATTCAGTGATGAAAAAACAGATTTGCAAACACAGCCAACAAATAGCACTGAGGCTATGAATAAAAATAAAGATATAAAACAGACTATGTATGACTTGGAGAAACTACGCAAGTTGGAAATAACCAAATGGTGGGAGTGCAAATCACTACAGAGGTACTTGGATGTAGGTCGCATACCGAGAGGATTACGAGTGCTCGTTGCACCAACCTACGAAAATCCAGATCCAAATATGCTAAAGGAGTGGGCTGAAAACAGCGCCATTTCATCACGGCGCATGTTAGAGATCCTGATAAAATATGCGATCAGTGATCGAGAGAAAATCTTGTTGAAAATAGATGAATTACACAAGGAATTGGAAAAATTCACAGACAAAGAAGAACTCAGTAAAGCCCAAATCGAGATGAAAAAGAGATTGGTCAAACATGAACAATCAATCAAGGAACGTAAAGCAACGAAATTCCAGAGAGACAAACGAGATTACCTCAATGGAAGAATATATACTTTTTCAAAGAAATTCGATAACATTCGAAGACAACAACTATCTTCAGCCAGTATCTCTCAACAAAAATCAACAGATCCCAGCGGTTCAGAGCTTAGCTCAGAAGTCGAATCAGATATTGAAGAAATTGCATCTGGTGCCACGCCATCCGTAATCCAAGAGCTGTATTTTTTACGGCTAGAGCGTTCCATGCATTTGAGACCCCGCCCGCCTCGATACGAACAATCAAACAAAACAAAAAATCAAAGACGAGAAGGCGGAAAGACCGGAGATGGGGAGGGAGAAACAAGCACATCCAAAACAACCAACAGACGAACAAAGAGAAAGTAACATTCAACACCACTATTGATAATACAGTCATAAACCTTACCAACATGATGCTGACGGAAAAAGAACAAGAACTATTGTCACTAGGTTTATCGTGGTGTGCACCCACCAACTTTGATTATGTGCAAACTCGTGTAGATCTCTTCCATTTTGTAAGGAAACTCAAATTACAAAAATACTTCAGTTCCACCAATAAATCTGAAATTCCAGCACTGAACCAAATGGATGGTAATCAGCCAGAAAGCAACTTGAGAGTGGCTGACATGGTGTTGTTACAAGATATGGCAGCATTGGAATCTGGAGAAGACACTCCTTTCAAGCAAGTGGCAGATAGCATGGGATTGGATATCTATGGGAGGAAACCAACTCCGTACAAACCCAAATCAAGTTTCCTTCCAGCTATGCCAAGAGACAACATTGATATTTTCGCTGAAAATATGATCAAGGACCTGAAAAATGTATCCATCTTATCTAGTACAAGGTTCATCCGTACCAATTACAATCAGAGAATCAATTACGAAAAACTCATAAGCAGAATTAGAACACGCCAAGACATTGTGGTGAGATGGTCGGATAAAGGCGGTAATGTTGTCCTTTGGCCATTAGATCAATACAATCTGGAAGCGCATCAACAACTCCAAGACCCTGAATGCTACTGTCGGGTAAGCCCTACATCTTTAGTTAGTACTAAAGAAAAATATCATGCGGACCTATACCAGTGGAGATGTTCCAACCTGATCTCAAAACCTGAATTTGATTTTCTCAAGACAGACTTTCCTATTGTTCCACAGTTGTACTTAATACCTAAGATACACAAAAACGCAACAAATCCACCTGGAAGACCAATTATATCCGCCATAGGAGGTCTTTTTGAGAACACTTCTAAATTTGTTGACTCTTTCTTACAGCCGTATGTTCAGACTCTTCCGTCTTTTATTAAAGATACGGGTGATTTTTTGACAAAGATCTATGACCTACATTGTGAAGAAGACTTTGTTCTGATGACACTTGATGTCAATACTCTTTATACAAGTATTAGACATAGAGATGGACTCAACGCCCTAAATTACTACCTGGGAAAAAGATCTATTGACTTATATACTCACACTTTCATGTTGCTAAAGATGTCTGAATGGTGTCTAGACAACAATGTGTTTGTATTTGACAAATTATTTTACAAACAACTGCGCGGGACGGCCATGGGTACCTGCTTCGCCCCCAGTTATGCTAATTTGCATATGGGCTGGTGGGAGGAGCAGGTACTCATGGTCGAACATGAACAGGAAATGACTGAAAATGTGAAGCTGTATGTTCGTTATAGAGATGATTTGTTTTTTCTTTGGCATGGTACAGAAGAATCTGCTCTTAACTTTGCTAAAGCACTCAATGAAAACTCTCTTAATTTATCTTTTACATGTAACATCAACAAGTCGTCTATTCAATTTTTGGATTTAGAGGTCTATGTGGAGAATTCCAAATTAGAGACTAGAACCTATAGGAAACCTACATCAGGAAATTCCATTCTCCACTATAGTAGCTTCCACCCCACCTCTCTGAAACAAAGCATCCCATACGCAGAATGTCTCCGTATGAAGAGAAACTGCAGTACAGAAAGTAGTCTTGTCAAAGCCACTAAAACTCTATTTGATAGATTAGAACATAGAGGTTATAATGCAGACACTTTAAATAAAGCCAATGCCAAAGTACAAAATGTCACCAGAAATGAACTTCTTTTCCCTAATCCTGAAAACGCAAAGGACAAAAGTAAAAATTCTACATCAGGAATACCTAGATTTATAACTGGATATAATGTTTATCATGACGTTTTGAGAAAGACATTATACAAGCATTGGCAAATTGTGCACAATGACCCTGTTCTAGGTCCAAAAATGCCAAGAACACCGTCTGTAACTTTCAGACGTGCTAAATCCATGAGACAGGAATTAGTCAACAATGCACCTAGTGTCACCAAGGGTTCTGAGTGGTTAAAAACCAACAATGTCTTCAGGAAATGTTTTAAATGCAAGGCCTGTCGCCATGGGATTAATGTGAGAGAGATCAGTTCCCCACTTAGACTCTCTCCCTTTATTATAAGGGGAAGTTTCACATGTAAAAGTGATTTTGCAGTATACATGTTACAATGCACATGTAATAAACGCTACATAGGGTCTACCATCCACCTTGTTCATGTACGTATACTGCAACATTTGCGGGCAATCAACAATGATGACCCAAATTACCCAGTGGCCAGACACATCAATCAATACCACAGTGGAAGATCCTCTGACCTTTCCTACTGTGTTATTGATACTGTGCCTCGGAATCCTAGAGGAGGGAACAGACAACAAACTTTGCGTAGATTAGAATCCAAATACATTATTCTGTTTAATACCAAAATACCCATTGGATTAAACACGGATGAAGCCTTATCCGTACATTTATGAATCTACTCTGCCTGTCTCTAATCGTACCCATACTCCGTTTTTTATCCCAGGTTCACTCTTTTGTATTTTTAGTTTTCTTTTAATTATGTGTCTGGATTACTATCATCCTCAGCCCAGGGGGACAGATGATATGTTTTTGTATGTACTCATTACGAGTTCAGTCTAGCCTCTCTCTCCCTTTCAGTCCTCTTAGAAGTATGTAGCTATTTGGCTAATAATTTTAAGGACAGTAGGAGGGAGTCTTTTCAGTCTAGGCCCACTTGGGCTCTATAATTAACTTTTGAATTAATTTAATCAATTTAAAGAATTAATTCATGCATTAACTTACGCTAATGTTCTTTTTCTGTTGAACTGATATTGCTTAAATGTTTGCATAATTATCAGCGGTAAGGAACCGGTATGCTAAACGAAACAGTCTGTCTTCCAAGACTGGGGCTAAGATGTCCTTTGTTGTTTTCTATGTCAATTGTATACCGTTGTCATGACGATTCTTCTATGACGCACAGTACTTAATGGTTGTCAATTGTTGTTACCTGGGATATTGACAAAGGCGGCTTGCCGTCGAAACGCGTCATGGTCTTCAGACGATAATAAATTCCTTCATGCTTCATTCTCACGGAGTCTACGCCTGTTTTGAATTTCCACAGCAGGATTGGTTGTATATATATATATATATATATATATATATATATATATATATATATATATATATATGTATATTATCTACTGGCGGTCGCCAGTAGATAGTTATAGTTAGGACCGAGTTTCCTTAGGAAATCTCAAAATTCTATTTTGAATAACTTTGGCGCCGATTGAAGAATCCTCGCGAAATTTTCAAAACTAATGGGGCGCTCCGCTCCGCTCCTACCCTGAAAGTCTTGGGGTGATATGTCAAGCGGGGGCCGAGAAAAAGGGGGGGTCCCAAAACGCGTTTTCCCCATGGATTTTTCCATAGGGACTTTAGTCGCAGCTACAGCCCGAACGGCTGAACAGAATTACATGAAATTTGGCAGAGAGGTAGCCATAAGGTCCATGAAGTGCTTTTTGCAGGTTTGGTGTAAATCTGTTCAGTATTTCCAGAGAAAATAGCATTTAAATAAATATATATATCTGTACGCGCGCAGCGTGCGCGCTCGGTGCGCGCACCTTGCCGTGCACGAGCGCAATTCTGATTGGTTGTTAGATCTTAGTAAACATTCGAATCGGTCGAAACCAGGAATTGTGGGCCGCCATTTTGTCTCTCGCACTCTGAGGGGGTGAAAAACAAATGTGGAGAACGTGAAAAGGGGGCAGGGTGGACAGTTCCCGACCCCCTAGCCGTGGTCAGGGGGTCCCAGAAGGACCCCCAAGGGCCAAAAAACAATGTATTTTTTTTTCGAAAAATCGCCGAGTGCGCGCACCCTGCGCGCACCACCCAAACGGGAAAAATTCTGCGAAGTTCGCGCAGCGTGCGCGCACTCCGCGATTTATCGAAAAAAAAAAAGTATTTGGCCCTTGGGGGCGAAGCGCTCCGTGCGCGCACGGCACGAACTTTGTGAAGTGGCCGGGCGGTGCTCAAAGCGCACCGTGTGGCCACCGCGTGCGCACGGTGCGCGCGCCGTGAAAAAGTTTTGTTTAAAAAAATATATTAATAAATACATAACTTAGCATTTAAAAAAACGTACAAATTCACTGAAAAAACCATAGCTTTCACACACGTTATAGTTAGGAATTAGCATTTTAAAAAACCTTGCAAATTCACTTAAAAAACCATAAGTTTCACACATGTTATAGTTAGCTGGGCATTTCCCTCGTAAAAAAACAATGAAATTCCCCCGTTATAGTTAGTGCAGGCAACTATAACTCACGCGACCGCAATCCTCTGCTGATGACGTCAGATATTACATCACTGATGACATATGTGTCTTTCTGAAAAAAAAAAAAGTGTAATATATGTATAGCTAAAGATGAATGGAAGAAGACATGGGTAAATAAGTGTCTAAATACAGTGATGTAATATCTGACGTCATCAGCAGAGGATTGCGGTCGCGTGAGTTATAGTTGCCTGCACTAACTATAACGGGGGAATTTCATTGTTTTTTTACGAGGGAAATGCCCAGCTAAGTATAACATGTGTGAAACCTATGGTTTTTTGGTTTTTTAAGTGAATATATATATATATATATATATATATATCCAACTTCTTAATTGTCCCTTCAGTTAGAAACAAACTCAGACACAGGTCTGGAATAAATCCTTGACTGGTAAAATCGTTTCTCATGTGCAGATGTCTCTTCCAACTTCCCCGTCGATTATGCCTGATGCGTTTCAAAGCCCAAAGCTTCTTCTTCAGAGGCTCGAAGTTCGATATGCAATCTCTGACACACCTCTTTTCTACTTGATACCACGCCCCCTGATGGGCAAAGAAATATGGTTCTTTTAGTGTGTCTTGCAATTCTCCCCCTATATGGGTGCACCTTTCTGCTGTTGACCTTCACTCAAAGCCCACAGATGATTCCGAAATAAATCCAATGTCTGTGTCCCACGATGGAGGCTAGGTTGGATACCGAGCCCCGTGGCCCCCAATGCTGGCATTGCACGGGGAGAAAGCATTTTGGGTCTCCCCCTTTTGCTCAGCTCCCGATTGACTGATCTTCCCACATCTTTTCATGCACAATTAGGCAAAAAAGGGCACTTTTTTTAGAAAGGCTCGTAAAGATTCATGAAACGTGACAAAGTAATTAGCAAAACAAAAAAATGCTTTGTCTATGGGAAAAGTTGGTCCTAACTATAAATACCTACTGGCTTTAGGGCAGTAGCTGATACTTTATACTTTGTTTAACGTTTTAATAAAAAAGCAATGCATTAATTTCAATAATGTATTATGTTATGTATTTTGTATAATTATGATTTTTTTTACCAAGCAAATATATGTGTGTGTATGTATATATATATATATATATGTTTGTTTAACATTTTGAGTACAAAAATGTTTTATGTGTTAATTTTAACAAGGGATTATAATATAAATATTTTTACAGTTAGTTATTAATATTTTGAAGTATTTGTTTACATTGTAAACGTAATATTTTTTTTAAAAAAATTGACTATTAAGTTATATTTATGTTAAATAGTTGACTTATAGACTGATATTTATTTTAAAACATATTTTTGCCACTGTTTTGGTGATTTTCTGTTAAACAATATTTTTGACAAAATATTTTTGCATTCTCTGCGGTATGCATAGGAAAACAATGTTTTTGACAATTATATTTTTAACACATTATTTATGTGTGTTGACATTCTTGCTGTAGATATTTGGACATTTAACCCCACTTTACAATGACAATATCTGTGTAGTGGCTTCAAAGCCCTGAGGCCACAATTAAACCCATAACTGTTGCGTCCTACCCAACTCAGTACATTTAAATGATTACACCACACTCAGAGCTAGGCATTGCACATCTTTATTCCTCAGCATATAACTGCAAACGCAAAACTCTAAATCATGAATTTCATTAATGATACCCGAACATTTATGTAACAGTCCCATGGAGCAAAAGACACACAATTGATGGACGGAATGCACAACAAATCAAAACATTCACCCCCAGTCAAGAGATTTGGTTTAAATCCAACATTCTTTTGCTCACCATGCCACCCCAGTTTAGATCTGGCCATATGCAAATCAGTCTTGACCCTGTGCCTCATGGGAACAGTCCAGCCCGAACTGCCAAGCCAGGTCCTCCCTGGACCAGAAACAAGCATCCTAGGACCGGTTTCGGGGTTTCACCCCTCTTCAGCAAGGATAGCTTGATTCCAGTGGCACAGTGAGCCCAGGACCTACGTCTGGGCAGTGAGCCCAGGACTCACGTCTGGGCATGCCTGGCGCACTTAGGGCGAGAAAGCAAAAGACACACAATTGATGGACGAAATGCAGAACAAATCAAAACATTCACCCCCAGTCAAGAGATCTGGGTTAAATTCATCATTCTTTTGCTCACCATGCCACCCCAGTTTAGATATTGCCATATGCAAATCAGTCTTGACGCTGTGCCTCATGGGAACAGTCCAGCCCGAACAGCCAAGCCAGGTCCTCCCTGGACCAGAAACAAGCATCGTAGGACCATGTTTGGGGTTTCACCCCTATTCAGCCAGGATAGCTTCATTCCGGTGGCACAGTGAGCCCGGACCCACGTCTGGGCATACCTGGCGCACTTAGGGCGAGAAAGCAAAAGACACACAATTGATGGACGGAATGCAGAACAAATCAAAACATTCACCCCCATTCAAGAGATATGGGTTAAATCCATCATTCTTTTGCTCACCATGCCACCCCAGTTTAGATCTGGTAATATGCAAATCAGTCTTGACCCTGTGCCTCATGTTAACAGTCCAGCCCGAACTTCCAAGCCAGGTCCTCCCTGGACAAGAAACAAGCATCCTAGGACCGGTTTCGGGGTTTCACCCCTCTTCAGCCAGGATAGCTTGATTCCAGCGGCACAGTGAGCCCAGGACCAACGTCTGGGCATACCTGGCGCACTTAGGGCGAGAAAGCAAAAGACACACAATTGATGGACGTAATGCAGAACAAATCAAAATTTTCACCCCCAGTCAAGAGATTTGGTTTAAATCCATCATTCTTTTGCTCACCATGCGACCCCAGTTTAGATCTGGCCATATGCAAATCAGTATTGACCCATGGGAACAGTCCAGCCCAAACTGCCGAGCCAGGTCCTCCGTGGACCAGAAAAAAGCATCGTAGGACCGGTTTTGGGGTTTCACCCATCTTCAGCCAGGATAGATTCGTTCCAGTGGCACAGTGAGCCCAGGACCCACGTCTGGGCATACCTGGCGCACTTAGGCCGAGAAAGCAAAAGGCACACAATTGATGGACGGAATGCAGAACAAATCAAAATATTCACCCCTATTCAAGAGATCTGGGTTAAATCCATCATTATTTTGCTCACCATGCCACCCCAGTTTAGATCTGGCCATATGCAAATCAGTCTTGACCCTGTGCCTCATGGGAACAGTCCAGCCCGAACTGCCAAGCCAGGTCCTCCCTGGACCAGAAACAAGCATCCTAGGACCGGTTTCGGGGTTTCACCCATCTTCAGCCAGGATAGCTTGATTCCAGTGGCACAGTGAGCCCAGGACCCACGTCTGGGCATACCTGGCGCACTTAGGGCGAGAAAGCAAAAGACACACAATTGATGGACGGAATGCAGAACAAATCAAAACATTCACCCCCAGTCATGAGATCTGGGTTAAATCCATCATTCTTTTGCTCACCATGCCATCCCAGTTTAGATCTGGCCATATGCAAATCAGTCTTGACCCTGTGCCTCATGGGAACAGTCCAGCCCGAAATGCCAAGCCAGGTCTTCCCTGGACCAGAAACAAGCATCCTAGGACCGGTTTCGGGGTTTCACCCCTCTTCAGCAAGGATAGCTTGATTCCAGTGGCACAGTGACCCCAGGACCTACGTCTGGGCAGTGAGCCCAGGACCCACGTCTGGGCATGTCTGGCGCACTTAGGGTGAGAAAGCAAAAGACAAACAATTGATGGACGTAATGCAGAGCAAATCAAAACATTCACCCCCAGTGAAGAGATCTGGGTTAAATTCATCATTCTCTTGCTCACCATGCCACCCCAGTTTAGATATTGCCATATGCAAATCAGTCTTGACCCTGTGCCTCATGGGAACAGTCCAGCCCGAACTGCCAAACCAGGTCCTCCCTGGACCAGAAACAAGCATCCTAGGACCGGTTTTGGGGTTTCACCCCTCTTCAGCCAGGATAGCTTCATTCCAGTGGCACAGTGAGCCCAGGACCCACGTCTGGGCATACCTAGCGCACTTAGGGCGAGAAAGCAAAAGACACACAATTGATGGACGGAATGCAGAACAAATCAAAACATTCACCCCCATTCAAGAGATCTGGGTTAAATCCATCATTCTTCTGCTCACCAAGCCACCCCAGTTTAGATCTGGCCATATGCAAATCAGTCTTGACCCTGTGCCTCATTGTAACATTCTAGCCCGAACGGACAAGCCAGGTCCTCCCTGGACCAGAAACAAGCATCCTAGCACCAGTTTCAGGGTCTCACCCCTCTTCAGCAAGGATAGCTTGATTCCAGTGGCACAGTGAGCCCAGGACCTACGTCTGGGCAGTGAGCCCAGGACTCACGTCTGGGCATGCCTTGCGCACTTAGGGCGAGAAAGCAAAAGACACACAATTGATGGACGGAATGCAGAACAAATCAAAACATTCACCCCCAGTCAAGAGATCTGGGTTAAATTCATCATTCTTTTGCTCACCATGCCACCCCAGTTTAGATATTGCCATATGCAAATCAGTCTTGACGCTGTGCCTCATGGGAACAGTCCAGCCCGAACAGCCAAGCCAGGTCCTCCCTGGACCAGAAACAAGCATCGTAGGACCATTTTTGGGGTTTCACCCCTATTCAGCCAGGATAGCTTCATTCCGGTGGCACAGTGAGCCCGGACCCACGTCTGGGCATACCTGGCGCACTTAGGGCGAGAAAGCAAAAGACACACAATTGATGGACGGAATGCAGAACAAATCAAAACATTCACCCCCATTCAAGAGATATGGGTTAAATCCATCATTCTTTTGCTCACCATGCCACCCCAGTTTAGATCTGGCCATATGCAAATCAGTCTTGACCCTGTGCCTCATGTTAACAGTCCAGCCCGAACTTCCAAGCCAAGTCCTCCCTGCACAAGAAACAAGCATCCTAGGACCGGTTTCGGGGTTTCACCCCTCTTCAGCCAGGATAGCTTGATTCCAGCGGCACAGTGAGCCCAGGACCAACGTCTGGGCATACCTGGCGCACTTAGGGCGAGAAAGCAAAAGACACACAATTGATGGACGTAATGCAGAACAAATCAAAATTTTCACCCCCAGTCAAGAGATTTGGTTTAAATCCATCATTCTTTTGCTCACCATGCGACCCCAGTTTAGATCTGGCCATATGCAAATCAGTATTGACCCATGGGAACAGTCCAGCCCGAACTGCCGAGCCAGGTCCTCCGTGGACCAGAAAAAAGCATCGTAGGACTGGTTTTGGGGTTTCACCCATCTTCAGCCAGGATAGATTCATTCCAGTGGCACAGTGAGCCCAGGACCCACGTCTGGGCATACCTGGCGCACTTAGGGCGAGAAAGCAAAAGACACACAATTGATGGATGGAATGCAGAACAAATCAAAACATTCACCCCCAGTCATGAGATCTGGGTTAAATCCATCATTCTTTTGCTCACCATGCCACCCCAGTTTAGATCTGGCCATATGCAAATCAGTCTTGACCCTGTGCCTCATGGGAACAGTCCAGCCCGAAATGCCAAGCCAGGTCTTCCCTGGACCAGAAACAAGCATCCTAGGACCGGTTTCGGGGTTTCACCCCTCTTCAGCAAGGATAGCTTGATTCCAGTGGCACAGTGACCCCAGGACCTACGTCTGGGCAGTGAGCCCAGGACCCACATCTGGGCATGTCTGGCGCACTTAGGGCGAGAAAGCAAAAGACACACAATTGATGGACGGAATGCAGAACAAATCAAAACATTCACCCCCAGTGAAGAGATCTGGGTTAAAATCATCATTCTCTTGCTCACCATGCCACCCCAGTTTAGATATTGCCATATGCAAATCAGTCTTGACCCTGTGCCTCATGGGAACAGTCCAGCCCGAACTGCCAAGCCAGGTCCTCCCTGGACCAGAAACAAGCATCCTAGGACCGGTTTTGGGGTTTCACCCCTCTTCAGCCAGGATAGCTTCATTCCAGTGGCACAGTGAGCCCAGGACCCACGTCTGGGCATGCCTAGCGCACTTAGAGCGAGAAAGCAAAAGACACACAATTGATGGACGGAATGCAGAACAAATCAAAACATTCACCCCCATTCAAGAGATCTGGGTTAAATCCATCATTCTTCTGCTCACCAAGCCACCCCAGTTTAGATCTGGCCATATGCAAATCAGTCTTGACCCTGTGCCTCATTGTAACATTCTAGCCCGAACTGACAAGCCAGGTCCTCCCTGGACCAGAAACAAGCATCCTAGCACCAGTTTCAGGGTCTCACCCCTCTTCAGCAAGGATAGCTTGATTCCAGTGGCACAGTGAGCCCAGGACCTACGTCTGGGCAGTGAGCCCAGGACTCACGTCTGGGCATGCCTGGCGCACTTAGGGCGAGAAAGCAAAAGACACACAATTGATGGACGGAATGCAGAACAAATCAAAACATTCACCCCCAGTCAAGAGATCTGGGTTAAATTCATCATTCTTTTGCTCACCATGCCACCCCAGTTTAGATATTGCCATATGCAAATCAGTCTTGACCCTGTGCCTCATGGGAACAGTCCAGCCCGAACAGCCAAGCCAGGTCCTCCCTGGACCAGAAACAAGCATCGTAGGACCATTTTTGGGGTTTCACCCCTATTCAGCCAGGATAGCTTCATTCCGGTGGCACAGTGAGCCCGGACCCACGTCTGGGCATACCTGGCGCACTTAGGGCGAGAAAGCAAAAGACACACAATTGATGGACGGAATGCAGAACAAATCAAAACATTCACCCCCATTCAAGAGATATGGGTTAAATCCATCATTCTTTTGCTCACCATGCCACCCCAGTTTAGATCTGGCCATATGCAAATCAGTCTTGACCCTGTGCCTCATGTTAACAGTCCAGCCCGAACTTCCAAGCCAGGTCCTCCCTGGACAAGAAACAAGCATCCTAGGACCGGTTTCGGGGTTTCACCCCTCTTCAGCCAGGATAGCTTGATTCCAGCGGCACAGTGAGCCCAGGACCAACGTCTGGGCATACCTGGCG
The DNA here is from genome assembly GCF_964204655.1 of Triturus cristatus. NCBI lineage: Eukaryota > Metazoa > Chordata > Amphibia > Caudata > Salamandridae > Triturus > Triturus cristatus. Next base: position 245,315,529 of record NC_140582.1, read on the forward strand.
CACTTAGGGCGAGAAAGTAAAAGACACACAATTGATGGACGGAATGCAGAACAAATCAAAACATTCACCCCCATTCAAGAGATATGGGTTAAATCCATCATTCTTTTGCTCACCATGCCACCCCAGTTTAGATCTGGCCATATGCAAATCAGTCTTGACCCTGTGCCTCATGTTAACAGTCCAGCCCGAACTTCCAAGCCAGGTCCTCCCTGGACAAGAAACAAGCATCCTAGGACCGGTTTCGGGGTTTCACCCCTCTTCAGCCAGGATAGCTTGATTCCAGTGGCACAGTGAGCCCAGGACCAACGTCTGGGCATACCTGGCGCACTTAGGGCGAGAAAGCAAAAGACACACAATTGATGGACGTAATGCAGAACAAATCAAAATTTTCACCTCCAGTCAAGAGATTTGGTTTAAATCCATCATTCTTTTGCTCACCATGCGACCCCAGTTTAGATCTGGCCATATGCAAATCAGTATTGACCCATGGGAACAGTCCAGCCCGAACTGCCGAGCCAGGTCCTCCGTGGACCAGAAAAAAGCATCGTAGGACCGGTTTTGGGGTTTCACCCATCTTCAGCCAGGATAGATTCATTCCAGTGGCACAGTGAGCCCAGGACCCACGTCTGGGCATACCTGGCGCACTTAGGCCGAGAAAGCAAAAGGCACACAATTGATGGACGGAATGCAGAACAAATCAAAATATTCACCCCTATTCAAGAGATCTGGGTTAAATCCATCATTATTTTGCTCACCATGCCACCCCAGTTTAGATCTGGCCATATGCAAATCAGTCTTGACCCTGTGCCTCATGGGAACAGTCCAGCCCGAACTGCCAAGCCAGGTCCTCCCTGGACCAGAAACAAGCATCCTAGGACCGGTTTTGGGGTTTCACCCATCTTCAGCCAGGATAGCTTGATTCCTGTGGCACAGTGAGCCCAGGACCCACGTCTGGGCATACCTGGCGCACTTAGGGCGAGAAAGCAAAAGACACACAATTGATGGACGGAATGCAGAACAAATCAAAACATTCACCCCCAGTCATGAGATCTGGGTTAAATCCATCATTCTTTTGCTCACCATGCCACCCCAGTTTAGATCTGGCCATATGCAAATCAGTCTTGACCCTGTGCCTCATGGGAACAGTCCAGCCCGAAATGCCAAGCCAGGTCTTCCCTGGACCAGAAACAAGCATCCTAGGACCGGTTTCGGGGTTTCACCCCTCTTCAGCAAGGATAGCTTGATTCCAGTGGCACAGTGACCCCAGGACCTACGTCTGGGCAGTGAGCCCAGGACCCACGTCTGGACATGTCTGGCGCACTTAGGGTGAGAAAGCAAAAGACAAACAATTGATGGACGTAATGCAGAGCAAATCAAAACATTCACCCCCAGTGAAGAGATCTGGGTTAAATTCATCATTCTCTTGCTCACCATGCCACCCCAGTTTAGATCTGGCCATATGCAAATCAGTCTTGACCCTGTGCCTCATGTTAACAGTCCAGCCCGAACTTCCAAGCCAGGTCCTCCCTGGACAAGAAACAAGCATCCTAGGACCGGTTTCGGGGTTTCACCCCTCTTCAGCCAGGATAGCTTGATTCCAGCGGCACAGTGAGCCCAGGACCAACGTCTGGGCATACCTGGCGCACTTAGGGCGAGAAAGCAAAAGACACACAATTGATGGACGTAATGCAGAACAAATCAAAATTTTCACCCCCAGTCAAGAGATTTGGTTTAAATCCATCATTCTTTTGCTCACCATGCCACCCCAGTTTAGATCTGGCCATATGCAAATCAGTCTTGACCCTGTGCCTCATGGGAACAGTCCAGCCCGAACTGCCAAGCCAGGTCCTCCCTGGACCAGAAACAAGCATCCTAGGACCGGTTTCGGGGTTTCACCCCTCTTCAGCAAGGATAGCTTGATTCCAGTTGCACAGTGAGCCCAGGACCTACGTCTGGGCAGTGAGCCCAGGACTCACGTCTGGGCATGCCTGGCGCACTTAGGGCGAGAAAGCAAAAGACACACAATTGATGGACGAAATGCAGAACAAATCAAAACATTCACCCCCAGTCAAGAGATCTGGGTTAAATTCATCATTCTTTTGCTCACCATGCCACCCCAGTTTAGATATTGCCATATGCAAATCAGTCTTGACGCTGTGCCTCATGGGAACAGTCCAGCCCGAACAGCCAAGCCAGGTCCTCCCTGGACCAGAAACAAGCATCGTAGGACCATTTTTGGGGTTTCACCCCTATTCAGCCAGGATAGCTTCATTCCGGTGGCACAGTGAGCCCGGACCCACGTCTGGGCATACCTGGCGCACTTAGGGCGAGAAAGCAAAAGACACACAATTGATGGACGGAATGCAGAACAAATCAAAACATTCACCCCCATTCAAGAGATATGGGTTAAATCCATCATTCTTTTGCTCACCATGCCACCCCAGTTTAGATCTGGCCATATGCAAATCAGTCTTGACCCTGTGCCTCATGTTGACAGTCCAGCCCGAACTTCCAAGCCAGGTCCTCCCTGCACAAGAAACAAGCATCCTAGGACCGGTTTCGGGGTTTCACCCCTCTTCAGCCAGGATAGCTTGATTCCAGCGGCACAGTGAGCCCAGGACCAACGTCTGGGCATACCTGGCGCACTTAGGGCGAGAAAGCAAAAGACACACAATTGATGGACGTAATGCAGAACAAATCAAAATTTTCACCCCCAGTCAAGAGATTTGGTTTAAATCCATCATTCTTTTGCTCACCATGCGACCCCAGTTTAGATCTGGCCATATGCAAATCAGTATTGACCCATGGGAACAGTCCAGCCCGAACTGCCGAGCCAGGTCCTCCGTGGACCAGAAAAAAGCATCGTAGGACTGGTTTTGGGGTTTCACCCATCTTCAGCCAGGATAGATTCATTCCAGTGGCACAGTGAGCCCAGGACCCACGTCTGGGCATACCTGGCGCACTTAGGGCGAGAAAGCAAAAGACACACAATTGATGGATGGAATGCAGAACAAATCAAAACATTCACCCCCAGTCATGAGATCTGGGTTAAATCCATCATTCTTTTGCTCACCATGCCACCCCAGTTTAGATCTGGCCATATGCAAATCAGTCTTGACCCTGTGCCTCATGGGAACAGTCCAGCCCGAAATGCCAAGCCAGGTCTTCCCTGGACCAGAAACAAGCATCCTAGGACCGGTTTCGGGGTTTCACCCCTCTTCAGCAAGGATAGCTTGATTCCAGTGGCACAGTGACCCCAGGACCTACGTCTGGGCAGTGAGCCCAGGACCCACATCTGGGCATGTCTGGCGCACTTAGGGCGAGAAAGCAAAAGACACACAATTGATGGACGGAATGCAGAACAAATCAAAACATTCACCCCCAGTGAAGAGATCTGGGTTAAAATCATCATTCTCTTGCTCACCATGCCACCCCAGTTTAGATATTGCCATATGCAAATCAGTCTTGACCCTGTGCCTCATGGGAACAGTCCAGCCCGAACTGCCAAGCCAGGTCCTCCCTGGACCAGAAACAAGCATCCTAGGACCGGTTTTGGGGTTTCACCCCTCTTCAGCCAGGATAGCTTCATTCCAGTGGCACAGTGAGCCCAGGACCCACGTCTGGGCATACCTAGCGCACTTAGAGCGATAAAGCAAAAGACACACAATTGATGGACGGAATGCAGAACAAATCAAAACATTCACCCCCATTCAAGAGATCTGGGTTAAATCCATCATTCTTCTGCTCACCAAGCCACCCCAGTTTAGATCTGGCCATATGCAAATCAGTCTTGACCCTGTGCCTCATTGTAACATTCTAGCCCGAACTGACAAGCCAGGTCCTCCCTGGACCAGAAACAAGCATCCTAGCACCAGTTTCAGGGTCTCACCCCTCTTCAGCAAGGATAGCTTGATTCCAGTGGCACAGTGAGCCCAGGACCTACGTCTGGGCAGTGAGCCCAGGACTCACGTCTGGGCATGCCTGGCGCACTTAGGGCGAGAAAGCAAAAGACACACAATTGATGGACGGAATGCAGAACAAATCAAAACATTCACCCCCAGTCAAGAGATCTGGGTTAAATTCATCATTCTTTTGCTCACCATGCCACCCCAGTTTAGATATTGCCATATGCAAATCAGTCTTGACCCTGTGCCTCATAGGAACAGTCCAGCCCGAACAGCCAAGCCAGGTCCTCCCTGGACCAGAAACAAGCATCGTAGGACCATTTTTGGGGTTTCACCCCTATTCAGCCAGGATAGCTTCATTCCGGTGGCACAGTGAGCCCGGACCCACGTCTGGGCATACCTGGCGCACTTAGGGCGAGAAAGCAAAAGACACACAATTGATGGACGGAATGCAGAACAAATCAAAACATTCACCCCCATTCAAGAGATATGGGTTAAATCCATCATTCTTTTGCTCACCATGCCACCCCAGTTTAGATCTGGCCATATGCAAATCAGTCTTGACCCTGTGCCTCATGTTAACAGTCCAGCCCGAACTTCCAAGCCAGGTCCTCCCTGGACAAGAAACAAGCATCCTAGGACCGGTTTCGGGGTTTCACCCCTCTTCAGCCAGGATAGCTTGATTCCAGCGGCACAGTGAGCCCAGGACCAACGTCTGGGCATACCTGGCGCACTTAGGGCGAGAAAGTAAAAGACACACAATTGATGGACGGAATGCAGAACAAATCAAAACATTCACCCCCATTCAAGAGATATGGGTTAAATCCATCATTCTTTTGCTCACCATGCCACCCCAGTTTAGATCTGGCCATATGCAAATCAGTCTTGACCCTGTGCCTCATGTTAACAGTCCAGCCCGAACTTCCAAGCCAGGTCCTCCCTGGACAAGAAACAAGCATCCTAGGACCGGTTTCGGGGTTTCACCCCTCTTCAGCCAGGATAGCTTGATTCCAGCGGCACAGTGAGCCCAGGACCAACGTCTGGGCATACCTGGCGCACTTAGGGCGAGAAAGCAAAAGACACACAATTGATGGACGTAATGCAGAACAAATCAAAATTTTCACCTCCAGTCAAGAGATTTGGTTTAAATCCATCATTCTTTTGCTCACCATGCGACCCCAGTTTAGATCTGGCCATATGCAAATCAGTATTGACCCATGGGAACAGTCCAGCCCGAACTGCCAAGCCAGGTCCTCCCTGGACCAGAAACAAGCATCCTAGGACCGGTTTTGGGGTTTCACCCATCTTCAGCCAGGATAGCTTGATTCCTGTGGCACAGTGAGCCCAGGACCCACGTCTGGGCATACCTGGCGCACTTAGGGCGAGAAAGCAAAAGACACACAATTGATGGACGGAATGCAGAACAAATCAAAACATTCACCCCCAGTCATGAGATCTGGGTTAAATCCATCATTCTTTTGCTCACCATGCCACCCCAGTTTAGATCTGGCCATATGCAAATCAGTCTTGACCCTGTGCCTCATGGGAACAGTCCAGCCCGAAATGCCAAGCCAGGTCTTCCCTGGACCAGAAACAAGCATCGTAGGACCATTTTTGGGGTTTCACCCCTATTCAGCCAGGATAGCTTCATTCCGGTGGCACAGTGAGCCCAGGACCCACGTCTGGGCATACCTGGCGCACTTAGGGCGAGAAAGCAAAAGACACACAATTGATGGACGGAATGCAGAACAAATCAAAACATTCACCCCCATTCAAGAGATATGGGTTAAATCCATCATTCTTTTGCTCACCATGCCACCCCAGTTTAGATCTGGCCATATGCAAATCAGTCTTGACCCTGTGCCTCATGTTGACAGTCCAGCCCGAACTTCCAAGCCAGGTCCTCCCTGCACAAGAAACAAGCATCCTAGGACCGGTTTCGGGGTTTCACCCCTCTTCAGCCAGGATAGCTTGATTCCAGCGGCACAGTGAGCCCAGGACCAACGTCTGGGCATACCTGGCGCACTTAGGGCGAGAAAGCAAAAGACACACAATTGATGGACGTAATGCAGAACAAATCAAAATTTTCACCCCCAGTCAAGAGATTTGGTTTAAATCCATCATTCTTTTGCTCACCATGCGACCCCAGTTTAGATCTGGCCATATGCAAATCAGTATTGACCCCTGGGAACAGTCCAGCCCGAACTGCCGAGCCAGGTCCTCCGTGGACCAGAAAAAAGCATCGTAGGACTGGTTTTGGGGTTTCACCCATCTTCAGCCAGGATAGATTCATTCCAGTGGCACAGTGAGCCCAGGACCCACGTCTGGGCATACCTGGCGCACTTAGGGCGAGAAAGCAAAAGACACACAATTGATGGATGGAATGCAGAACAAATCAAAACATTCACCCCCAGTCATGAGATCTGGGTTAAATCCATCATTCTTTTGCTCACCATGCCACCCCAGTTTAGATCTGGCCATATGCAAATCAGTCTTGACCCTGAGCCTCATGGGAACAGTCCAGCCCGAAATGCCAAGCCAGGTCTTCCCTGGACCAGAAACAAGCATCCTAGGACCGGTTTCGGGGTTTCACCCCTCTTCAGCAAGGATAGCTTGATTCCAGTGGCACAGTGACCCCAGGACCTACGTCTGGGCAGTGAGCCCAGGACCCACATCTGGGCATGTCTGGCGCACTTAGGGCGAGAAAGCAAAAGACACACAATTGATGGACGGAATGCAGAACAAATCAAAACATTCACCCCCAGTGAAGAGATCTGGGTTAAAATCATCATTCTCTTGCTCACCATGCCACCCCAGTTTAGATATTGCCATATGCAAATCAGTCTTGACCCTGTGCCTCATGGGAACAGTCCAGCCCGAACTGCCAAGCCAGGTCCTCCCTGGACCAGAAACAAGCATCCTAGGACCGGTTTTGGGGTTTCACCCCTCTTCAGCCAGGATAGCTTCATTCCAGTGGCACAGTGAGCCCAGGACCCACGTCTGGGCATACCTAGCGCACTTAGAGCGAGAAAGCAAAAGACACACAATTGATGGACGGAATGCAGAACAAATCAAAACATTCACCCCCATTCAAGAGATCTGGGTTAAATCCATCATTCTTCTGCTCACCAAGCCACCCCAGTTTAGATCTGGCCAAATGCAAATCAGTCTTGACCCTGTGCCTCATTGTAACATTCTAGCCCGAACTGACAAGCCAGGTCCTCCCTGGACCAGAAACAAGCATCCTAGCACCAGTTTCAGGGTCTCACCCCTCTTCAGCAAGGATAGCTTGATTCCAGTGGCACAGTGAGCCCAGGACCTACGTCTGGGCAGTGAGCCCAGGACTCACGTCTGGGCATGCCTGGCGCACTTAGGGCGAGAAAGCAAAAGACACACAATTGATGGACGGAATGCAGAACAAATCAAAACATTCACCCCCAGTCAAGAGATCTGGGTTAAATTCATCATTCTTTTGCTCACCATGCCACCCCAGTTTAGATATTGCCATATGCAAATCAGTCTTGACCCTGTGCCTCATGGGAACAGTCCAGCCCGAACAGCCAAGCCAGGTCCTCCCTGGACCAGAAACAAGCATTGTAGGACCATTTTTGGGGTTTCACCCCTATTCAGCCAGGATAGCTTCATTCCGGTGGCACAGTGAGCCCGGACCCACGTCTGGGCATACCTGGCGCACTTAGGGCGAGAAAGCAAAAGACACACAATTGATGGACGGAATGCAGAACAAATCAAAACATTCACCCCCATTCAAGAGATATGGGTTAAATCCATCATTCTTTTGCTCACCATGCCACCCCAGTTTAGATCTGGCCATATGCAAATCAGTCTTGACCCTGTGCCTCATGTTAACAGTCCAGCCCGAACTTCCAAGCCAGGTCCTCCCTGGACAAGAAACAAGCATCCTAGGACCGGTTTCGGGGTTTCACCCCTCTTCAGCCAGGATAGCTTGATTCCAGCGGCACAGTGAGCCCAGGACCAACGTCTGGGCATACCTGGCGCACTTAGGGCGAGAAAGTAAAAGACACACAATTGATGGACGGAATGCAGAACAAATCAAAACATTCACCCCCATTCAAGAGATATGGGTTAAATCCATCATTCTTTTGCTCACCATGCCACCCCAGTTTAGATCTGGCCATATGCAAATCAGTCTTGACCCTGTGCCTCATGTTAACAGTCCAGCCCGAACTTCCAAGCCAGGTCCTCCCTGGACAAGAAACAAGCATCCTAGGACCGGTTTCGGGGTTTCACCCCTCTTCAGCCAGGATAGCTTGATTCCAGCGGCACAGTGAGCCCAGGACCAACGTCTGGGCATACCTGGCGCACTTAGGGCGAGAAAGCAAAAGACACACAATTGATGGACGTAATGCAGAACAAATCAAAATTTTCACCTCCAGTCAAGAGATTTGGTTTAAATCCATCATTCTTTTGCTCACCATGCGACCCCAGTTTAGATCTGGCCATATGCAAATCAGTATTGACCCATGGGAACAGTCCAGCCCGAACTGCCGAGCCAGGTCCTCCGTGGACCAGAAAAAAGCATCGTAGGACCGGTTTTGGGGTTTCACCCATCTTCAGCCAGGATAGATTCATTCCAGTGGCACAGTGAGCCCAGGACCCACGTCTGGGCATACCTGGCGCACTTAGGCCGAGAAAGCAAAAGGCACACAATTGATGGACGGAATGCAGAACAAATCAAAATATTCACCCCTATTCAAGAGATCTGGGTTAAATCCATCATTATTTTGCTCACCATGCCACCCCAGTTTAGATCTGGCCATATGCAAATCAGTCTTGACCCTGTGCCTCATGGGAACAGTCCAGCCCGAACTGCCAAGCCAGGTCCTCCCTGGACCAGAAACAAGCATCCTAGGACCGGTTTTGGGGTTTCACCCATCTTCAGCCAGGATAGCTTGATTCCTGTGGCACAGTGAGCCCAGGACCCACGTCTGGGCATACCTGGCGCACTTAGGGCGAGAAAGCAAAAGACACACAATTGATGGACGGAATGCAGAACAAATCAAAACATTCACCCCCAGTCATGAGATCTGGGTTAAATCCATCATTCTTTTGCTCACCATGCCACCCCAGTTTAGATCTGGCCATATGCAAATCAGTCTTGACCCTGTGCCTCATGGGAACAGTCCAGCCCGAAATGCCAAGCCAGGTCTTCCCTGGACCAGAAACAAGCATCCTAGGACCAGTTTCGGGGTTTCACCCCTCTTCAGCAAGGATAGCTTGATTCCAGTGGCACAGTGACCCCAGGACCTACGTCTGGGCAGTGAGCCCAGGACCCACGTCTGGACATGTCTGGCGCACTTAGGGTGAGAAAGCAAAAGACAAACAATTGATGGACGTAATGCAGAGCAAATCAAAACATTCACCCCCAGTGAAGAGATCTGGGTTAAATTCATCATTCTCTTGCTCACCATGCCACCCCAGTTTAGATCTGGCCATATGCAAATCAGTCTTGACCCTGTGCCTCATGTTAACAGTCCAGCCCGAACTTCCAAGCCAGGTCCTCCCTGGACAAGAAACAAGCATCCTAGGACCGGTTTCGGGGTTTCACCCCTCTTCAGCCAGGATAGCTTGATTCCAGCGGCACAGTGAGCCCAGGACCAACGTCTGGGCATACCTGGCGCACTTAGGGCGAGAAAGCAAAAGACACACAATTGATGGACGTAATGCAGAACAAATCAAAATTTTCACCCCCAGTCAAGAGATTTGGTTTAAATCCATCATTCTTTTGCTCACCATGCCACCCCAGTTTAGATCTGGCCATATGCAAATCAGTCTTGACCCTGTGCCTCATGGGAACAGTCCAGCCCGAACTGCCAAGCCAGGTCCTCCCTGGACCAGAAACAAGCATCCTAGGACCGGTTTCGGGGTTTCACCCCTCTTCAGCAAGGATAGCTTGATTCCAGTGGCACAGTGAGCCCAGGACCTACGTCTGGGCAGTGAGCCCAGGACTCACGTCTGGGCATGCCTGGCGCACTTAGGGCGAGAAAGCAAAAGACACACAATTGATGGACGAAATGCAGAACAAATCAAAACATTCACCCCCAGTCAAGAGATCTGGGTTAAATTCATCATTCTTTTGCTCACCATGCCACCCCAGTTTAGATATTGCCATATGCAAATCAGTCTTGACCCTGTGCCTCATGGGAACAGTCCAGCCCGAACAGCCAAGCCAGGTCCTCCCTGGACCAGAAACAAGCATCGTAGGACCATTTTTGGGGTTTCACCCCTATTCAGCCAGGATAGCTTCATTCCGGTGGCACAGTGAGCCCGGACCCACGTCTGGGCATACCTGGCGCACTTAGGGCGAGAAAGCAAAAGACACACAATTGATGGACGGAATGCAGAACAAATCAAAACATTCACCCCCATTCAAGAGATATGGGTTAAATCCATCATTCTTTTGCTCACCATGCCACCCCAGTTTAGATCTGGCCATATGCAAATCAGTCTTGACCCTGTGCCTCATGTTAACAGTCCAGCCCGAACTTCCAAGCCAGGTCCTCCCTGGACAAGAAACAAGCATCCTAGGACCGGTTTCGGGGTTTCACCCCTCTTCAGCCAGGATAGCTTGATTCCAGCGGCACAGTGAGCCCAGGACCAACGTCTGGGCATACCTGGCGCACTTAGGGCGAGAAAGTAAAAGACACACAATTGATGGACGGAATGCAGAACAAATCAAAACATTCACCCCCATTCAAGAGATATGGGTTAAATCCATCATTCTTTTGCTCACCATGCCACCCCAGTTTAGATCTGGCCATATGCAAATCAGTCTTGACCCTGTGCCTCATGTTAACAGTCCAGCCCGAACTTCCAAGCCAGGTCCTCCCTGGACAAGAAACAAGCATCCTAGGACCGGTTTCGGGGTTTCACCCCTCTTCAGCCAGGATAGCTTGATTCCAGCGGCACAGTGAGCCCAGGACCAACGTCTGGGCATACCTGGCGCACTTAGGGCGAGAAAGCAAAAGACACACAATTGATGGACGTAATGCAGAACAAATCAAAATTCTCACCTCCAGTCAAGAGATTTGGTTTAAATCCATCATTCTTTTGCTCACCATGCGACCCCAGTTTAGATCTGGCCATATGCAAATCAGTATTGACCCATGGGAACAGTCGAGCCCGAACTGCCGAGCCAGGTCCTCCGTGGACCAGAAAAAAGCATCGTAGGACCGGTTTTGGGGTTTCACCCATCTTCAGCCAGGATAGATTCATTCCAGTGGCACAGTGAGCCCAGGACCCACGTCTGGGCATACCTGGCGCACTTAGGCCGAGAAAGCAAAAGGCACACAATTGATGGACGGAATGCAGAACAAATCAAAATATTCACCCCTATTCAAGAGATCTGGGTTAAATCCATCATTATTTTGCTCACCATGCCACCCCAGTTTAGATCTGGCCATATGCAAATCAGTCTTGACCCTGTGCCTCATGGGAACAGTCCAGCCCGAACTGCCAAGCCAGGTCCTCCCTGGACCAGAAACAAGCATCCTAGGACCGGTTTTGGGGTTTCACCCATCTTCAGCCAGGATAGCTTGATTCCAGTGGCACAGTGAGCCCAGGACCCACGTCTGGGCATACCTGGCGCACTTAGGGCGAGAAAGCAAAAGACACATAATTGATGGACGGAATGCAGAACAAATCAAAACATTCACCCCCAGTCATGAGATCTGGGTTAAATCCATCATTCTTTTGCTCACCATGCCACCCCAGTTTAGATCTGGCCATATGCAAATCAGTCTTGACCCTGTGCCTCATGGGAACAGTCCAGCCCGAAATGCCAAGCCAGGTCTTCCCTGGACCAGAAACAAGCATCCTAGGACCGGTTTCGGGGTTTCACCCCTCTTCAGCAAGGATAGCTTGATTCCAGTGGCACAGTGACCCCAGGACCTACGTCTGGGCAGTGAGCCCAGGACCCACGTCTGGACATGTCTGGCGCACTTAGGGTGAGAAAGCAAAAGACAAACAATTGATGGACGTAATGCAGAGAAAATCAAAACATTCACCCCCAGTGAAGAGATCTGGGTTAAATTCATCATTCTCTTGCTCACCATGCCACCCCAGTTTAGATCTGCCCATATGCAAATCAGTCTTGACCCTGTGCCTCATGTTAACAGTCCAGCCCGAACTTCCAAGCCAGGTCCTCCCTGGACAAGAAACAAGCATCCTAGGACCGGTTTCGGGGTTTCACCCCTCTTCAGCCAGGATAGCTTGATTCCAGTGGCACAGTGAGCCCAGGACCAACGTCTGGGCATACCTGGCGCACTTAGGGCGAGAAAGCAAAAGACACACAATTGATGGACGTAATGCAGAACAAATCAAAATTTTCACCTCCAGTCAAGAGATTTGGTTTAAATCCATCATTCTTTTGCTCACCATGCGACCCCAGTTTAGATCTGGCCATATGCAAATCAGTATTGACCCATGGGAACAGTCCAGCCCGAACTGCCGAGCCAGGTCCTCCGTGGACCAGAAAAAAGCATCGTAGGACCGGTTTTGGGGTTTCACCCATCTTCAGCCAGGATAGATTCATTCCAGTGGCACAGTGAGCCCAGGACCCACGTCTGGGCATACCTGGCGCACTTAGGCCGAGAAAGCAAAAGGCACACAATTGATGGACGGAATGCAGAACAAATCAAAATATTCACCCCTATTCAAGAGATCTGGGTTAAATCCATCATTATTTTGCTCACCATGCCACCCCAGTTTAGATCTGGCCATATGCAAATCAGTCTTGACCCTGTGCCTCATGGGAACAGTCCAGCCCGAACTGCCAAGCCAGGTCCTCCCTGGACCAGAAACAAGCATCCTAGGACCGGTTTTGGGGTTTCACCCATCTTCAGCCAGGATAGCTTGATTCCTGTGGCACAGTGAGCCCAGGACCCACGTCTGGGCATACCTGGCGCACTTAGGGCGAGAAAGCAAAAGACACACAATTGATGGACGGAATGCAGAACAAATCAAAACATTCACCCCCAGTCATGAGATCTGGGTGAAATCCATCATTCTTTTGCTCACCATGCCACCCCAGTTTAGATCTGGCCATATGCAAATCAGTCTTGACCCTGTGCCTCATGGGAACAGTCCAGCCCGAAATGCCAAGCCAGGTCTTCCCTGGACCAGAAACAAGCATCCTAGGACCAGTTTCGGGGTTTCACCCCTCTTCAGCAAGGATAGCTTGATTCCAGTGGCACAGTGACCCCAGGACCTACGTCTGGGCAGTGAGCCCAGGACCCACGTCTGGACATGTCTGGCGCACTTAGGGTGAGAAAGCAAAAGACAAACAATTGATGGACGTAATGCAGAGCAAATCAAAACATTCACCCCCAGTGAAGAGATCTGGGTTAAATTCATCATTCTCTTGCTCACCATGCCACCCCAGTTTAGATCTGGCCATATGCAAATCAGTCTTGACCCTGTGCCTCATGTTAACAGTCCAGCCCGAACTTCCAAGCCAGGTCCTCCCTGGACAAGAAACAAGCATCCTAGGACCGGTTTCGGGGTTTCACCCCTCTTCAGCCAGGATAGCTTGATTCCAGCGGCACAGTGAGCCCAGGACCAACGTCTGGGCATACCTGGCGCACTTAGGGCGAGAAAGCAAAAGACACACAATTGATGGACGTAATGCAGAACAAATCAAAATTTTCACCCCCAGTCAAGAGATTTGGTTTAAATCCATCATTCTTTTGCTCACCATGCCACCCCAGTTTAGATCTGGCCATATGCAAATCAGTCTTGACCCTGTGCCTCATGGGAACAGTCCAGCCCGAACTGCCAAGCCAGGTCCTCCCTGGACCAGAAACAAGCATCCTAGGACCGGTTTCGGGGTTTCACCCCTCTTCAGCAAGGATAGCTTGATTCCAGTGGCACAGTGAGCCCAGGACCTACGTCTGGGCAGTGAGCCCAGGACTCACGTCTGGGCATGCCTGGCGCACTTAGGGCGAGAAAGCAAAAGACACACAATTGATGGACGAAATGCAGAACAAATCAAAACATTCACCCCCAGTCAAGAGATCTGGGTTAAATTCATCATTCTTTTGCTCACCATGCCACCCCAGTTTAGATATTGCCATATGCAAATCAGTCTTGACCCTGTGCCTCATGGGAACAGTCCAGCCCGAACAGCCAAGCCAGGTCCTCCCTGGACCAGAAACAAGCATCGTAGGACCATTTTTGGGGTTTCACCCCTATTCAGCCAGGATAGCTTCATTCCGGTGGCACAGTGAGCCCGGACCCACGTCTGGGCATACCTGGCGCACTTAGGGCGAGAAAGCAAAAGACACACAATTGATGGACGGAATGCAGAACAAATCAAAACATTCACCCCCATTCAAGAGATATGGGTTAAATCCATCATTCTTTTGCTCACCATGCCACCCCAGTTTAGATCTGGCCATATGCAAATCAGTCTTGACCCTGTGCCTCATGTTAACAGTCCAGCCCGAACTTCCAAGCCAGGTCCTCCCTGGACAAGAAACAAGCATCCTAGGACCGGTTTCGGGGTTTCACCCCTCTTCAGCCAGGATAGCTTGATTCCAGCGGCACAGTGAGCCCAGGACCAACGTCTGGGCATACCTGGCGCACTTAGGGCGAGAAAGTAAAAGACACACAATTGATGGACGGAATGCAGAACAAATCAAAACATTCACCCCCATTCAAGAGATATGGGTTAAATCCATCATTCTTTTGCTCACCATGCCACCCCAGTTTAGATCTGGCCATATGCAAATCAGTCTTGACCCTGTGCCTCATGTTAACAGTCCAGCCCGAACTTCCAAGCCAGGTCCTCCCTGGACAAGAAACAAGCATCCTAGGACCGGTTTCGGGGTTTCACCCCTCTTCAGCCAGGATAGCTTGATTCCAGCGGCACAGTGAGCCCAGGACCAACGTCTGGGCATACCTGGCGCACTTAGGGCGAGAAAGCAAAAGACACACAATTGATGGACGTAATGCAGAACAAATCAAAATTTTCACCTCCAGTCAAGAGATTTGGTTTAAATCCATCATTCTTTTGCTCACCATGCGACCCCAGTTTAGATCTGGCCATATGCAAATCAGTATTGACCCATGGGAACAGTCGAGCCCGAACTGCCGAGCCAGGTCCTCCGTGGACCAGAAAAAAGCATCGTAGGACCGGTTTTGGGGTTTCACCCATCTTCAGCCAGGATAGATTCATTCCAGTGGCACAGTGAGCCCAGGACCCACGTCTGGGCATACCTGGCGCACTTAGGCCGAGAAAGCAAAAGGCACACAATTGATGGACGGAATGCAGAACAAATCAAAATATTCACCCCTATTCAAGAGATCTGGGTTAAATCCATCATTATTTTGCTCACCATGCCACCCCAGTTTAGATCTGGCCATATGCAAATCAGTCTTGACCCTGTGCCTCATGGGAACAGTCCAGCCCGAACTGCCAAGCCAGGTCCTCCCTGGACCAGAAACAAGCATCCTAGGACCGGTTTTGGGGTTTCACCCATCTTCAGCCAGGATAGCTTGATTCCAGTGGCACAGTGAGCCCAGGACCCACGTCTGGGCATACCTGGCGCACTTAGGGCGAGAAAGCAAAAGACACATAATTGATGGACGGAATGCAGAACAAATCAAAACATTCACCCCCAGTCATAAGATCTGGGTTAAATCCATCATTCTTTTGCTCACCATGCCACCCCAGTTTAGATCTGGCCATATGCAAATCAGTCTTGACCCTGTGCCTCATGGGAACAGTCCAGCCCGAAATGCCAAGCCAGGTCTTCCCTGGACCAGAAACAAGCATCCTAGGACCGGTTTCGGGGTTTCACCCCTCTTCAGCAAGGATAGCTTGATTCCAGTGGCACAGTGAGCCCAGGACCTACGTCTGGGCAGTGAGCCCAGGACCCACGTCTGGACATGTCTGGCGCACTTAGGGTGAGAAAGCAAAAGACAAACAATTGATGGACGTAATGCAGAGAAAATCAAAACATTCACCCCCAGTGAAGAGATCTGGGTTAAATTCATCATTCTCTTGCTCACCATGCCACCCCAGTTTAGATCTGCCCATATGCAAATCAGTCTTGACCCTGTGCCTCATGTTAACAGTCCAGCCCGAACTTCCAAGCCAGGTCCTCCCTGGACAAGAAACAAGCATCCTAGGACCGGTTTCGGGGTTTCACCCCTCTTCAGCCAGGATAGCTTGATTCCTGTGGCACAGTGAGCCCAGGACCCACGTCTGGGCATACCTGGCGCACTTAGGGCGAGAAAGCAAAAGACACACAATTGATGGACGGAATGCAGAACAAATCAAAACATTCACCCCCAGTCATGAGATCTGGGTTAAATCCATCATTCTTTTGCTCACCATGCCACCCCAGTTTAGATCTGGCCATATGCAAATCAGTCTTGACCCTGTGCCTCATGGGAACAGTCCAGCCCGAAATGCCAAGCCAGGTCTTCCCTGGACCAGAAACAAGCATCCTAGGACCAGTTTCGGGGTTTCACCCCTCTTCAGCAAGGATAGCTTGATTCCAGTGGCACAGTGACCCCAGGACCTACGTCTGGGCAGTGAGCCCAGGACCCACGTCTGGACATGTCTGGCGCACTTAGGGTGAGAAAGCAAAAGACAAACAATTGATGGACGTAATGCAGAGCAAATCAAAACATTCACCCCCAGTGAAGAGATCTGGGTTAAATTCATCATTCTCTTGCTCACCATGCCACCCCAGTTTAGATCTGGCCATATGCAAATCAGTCTTGACCCTGTGCCTCATGTTAACAGTCCAGCCCGAACTTCCAAGCCAGGTCCTCCCTGGACAAGAAACAAGCATCCTAGGACCGGTTTCGGGGTTTCACCCCTCTTCAGCCAGGATAGCTTGATTCCAGCGGCACAGTGAGCCCAGGACCAACGTCTGGGCATACCTGGCGCACTTAGGGCGAGAAAGCAAAAGACACACAATTGATGGACGTAATGCAGAACAAATCAAAATTTTCACCCCCAGTCAAGAGATTTGGTTTAAATCCATCATTCTTTTGCTCACCATGCCACCCCAGTTTAGATCTGGCCATATGCAAATCAGTCTTGACCCTGTGCCTCATGGGAACAGTCCAGCCCGAACTGCCAAGCCAGGTCCTCCCAGGACCAGAAACAAGCATCCTAGGACCGGTTTCGGGGTTTCACCCCTCTTCAGCAAGGATAGCTTGATTCCAGTGGCACAGTGAGCCCAGGACCTACGTCTGGGCAGTGAGCCCAGGACTCACGTCTGGGCATGCCTGGCGCACTTAGGGCGAGAAAGCAAAAGACACACAATTGATGGACGAAATGCAGAACAAATCAAAACATTCACCCCCAGTCAAGAGATCTGGGTTAAATTCATCATTCTTTTGCTCACCATGCCACCCCAGTTTAGATATTGCCATATGCAAATCAGTCTTGACCCTGTGCCTCATGGGAACAGTCCAGCCCGAACAGCCAAGCCAGGTCCTCCCTGGACCAGAAACAAGCATCGTAGGACCATTTTTGGGGTTTCACCCCTATTCAGCCAGGATAGCTTCATTCCGGTGGCACAGTGAGCCCGGACCCACGTCTGGGCATACCTGGCGCACTTAGGGCGAGAAAGCAAAAGACACACAATTGATGGACGGAATGCAGAACAAATCAAAACATTCACCCCCATTCAAGAGATATGGGTTAAATCCATCATTCTTTTGCTCACCATGCCACCCCAGTTTAGATCTGGCCATATGCAAATCAGTCTTGACCCTGTGCCTTATGTTAACAGTCCAGCCCGAACTTCCAAGCCAGGTCCTCCCTGGACAAGAAACAAGCATCCTAGGACCGGTTTCGGGGTTTCACCCCTCTTCAGCCAGGATAGCTTGATTCCAGCGGCACAGTGAGCCCAGGACCAACGTCTGGGCATACCTGGCGCACTTAGGGCGAGAAAGTAAAAGACACACCATTGATGGACGGAATGCAGAACAAATCAAAACATTCACCCCCATTCAAGAGATATGGGTTAAATCCATCATTCTTTTGCTCACCATGCCACCCCAGTTTAGATCTGGCCATATGCAAATCAGTCTTGACCCTGTGCCTCATGTTAACAGTCCAGCCCGAACTTCCAAGCCAGGTCCTCCCTGGACAAGAAACAAGCATCCTAGGACCGGTTTCGGGGTTTCACCCCTCTTCAGCCAGGATAGCTTGATTCCAGCGGCACAGTGAGCCCAGGACCAACGTCTGGGCATACCTGGCGCACTTAGGGCGAGAAAGCAAAAGACACACAATTGATGGACGTAATGCAGAACAAATCAAAATTTTCACCTCCAGTCAAGAGATTTGGTTTAAATCCATCATTCTTTTGCTCACCATGCGACCCCAGTTTAGATCTGGCCATATGCAAATCAGTATTGACCCATGGGAACAGTCGAGCCCGAACTGCCGAGCCAGGTCCTCCGTGGACCAGAAAAAAGCATCGTAGGACCGGTTTTGGGGTTTCACCCATCTTCAGCCAGGATAGATTCATTCCAGTGGCACAGTGAGCCCAGGACCCACGTCTGGGCATACCTGGCGCACTTAGGCCGAGAAAGCAAAAGGCACACAATTGATGGACGGAATGCAGAACAAATCAAAATATTCACCCCTATTCAAGAGATCTGGGTTAAATCCATCATTATTTTGCTCACCATGCCACCCCAGTTTAGATCTGGCCATATGCAAATCAGTCTTGACCCTGTGCCTCATGGGAACAGTCCAGCCCGAACTGCCAAGCCAGGTCCTCCCTGGACCAGAAACAAGCATCCTAGGACCGGTTTTGGGGTTTCACCCATCTTCAGCCAGGATAGCTTGATTCCAGTGGCACAGTGAGCCCAGGACCCACGTCTGGGCATACCTGGCGCACTTAGGGCGAGAAAGCAAAAGACACATAATTGATGGACGGAATGCAGAACAAATCAAAACATTCACCCCCAGTCATAAGATCTGGGTTAAATCCATCATTCTTTTGCTCACCATGCCACACCAGTTTAGATCTGGCCATATGCAAATCAGTCTTGACCCTGTGCCTCATGGGAACAGTCCAGCCCGAAATGCCAAGCCAGGTCTTCCCTGGACCAGAAACAAGCATCCTAGGACCGGTTTCGGGGTTTCACCCCTCTTCAGCAAGGATAGCTTGATTCCAGTGGCACAGTGACCCCAGGACCTACGTCTGGGCAGTGAGCCCAGGACCCACGTCTGGACATGTCTGGCGCACTTAGGGTGAGAAAGCAAAAGACAAACAATTGATGGACGTAATGCAGAGCAAATCAAAACATTCACCCCCAGTGAAGAGATCTGGGTTAAATTCATCATTCTCTTGCTCACCATGCCACCCCAGTTTAGATCTGCCCATATGCAAATCAGTCTTGACCCTGTGCCTCATGTTAACAGTCCAGCCCGAACTTCCAAGCCAGGTCCTCCCTGGACAAGAAACAAGCATCCTAGGACCGGTTTCGGGGTTTCACCCCTCTTCAGCCAGGATAGCTTGATTCCAGCGGCACAGTGAGCCCAGGACCAACGTCTGGGCATACCTGGCGCACTTAGGGCGAGAAAGCAAAAGACACACAATTGATGGACGTAATGCAGAACAAATCAAAATTTTCACCCCCAGTCAAGAGATTTGGTTTAAATCCATCATTCTTTTGCTCACCATGCCACCCCAGTTTAGATCTGGCCATATGCAAATCAGTCTTGACCCTGTGCCTCATGGGAACAGTCCAGCCCGAACTGCCAAGCCAGGTCCTCCCTGGACCAGAAACAAGCATCCTAGGACCGGTTTCGGGGTTTCACCCCTCTTCAGCAAGGATAGCTTGATTCCAGTGGCACAGTGAGCCCAGGACCTACGTCTGGGCAGTGAGCCCAGGACTCACGTCTGGGCATGCCTGGCGCACTTAGGGCGAGAAAGCAAAAGACACACAATTGATGGACGGAATGCAGAACAAATCAAAACATTCACCCCCAGTCAAGAGATCTGGGTTAAATTCATCATTCTTTTGCTCACCATGCCACCCCAGTTTAGATATTGCCATATGCAAATCAGTCTTGACGCTGTGCCTCATGGGAACAGTCCAGCCCGAACAGCCAAGCCAGGTCCTCCCTGGACCAGAAACAAGCATCGTAGGACCCTGTTTGGGGTTTCACCCCTATTCAGCCAGGATAGCTTCATTCCGGTGGCACAGTGAGCCCGGACCCACGTCTGGGCATACCTGGCGCACTTAGGGCGAGAAAGCAAAAGACACACAATTGATGGACGGAATGCAGAACAAATCAAAACATTCACCCCCATTCAAGAGATATGGGTTAAATCCATCATTCTTTTGCTCACCATGCCACCCCAGTTTAGATCTGGTAATATGCAAATCAGTCTTGACCCTGTGCCTCATGTTAACAGTCCAGCCCGAACTTCCAAGCCAGGTCCTCCCTGGACAAGACACAAGCATCCTAGGACCGGTTTCGGGGTTTCACCCCTCTTCAGCCAGGATAGCTTGATTCCAGCGGCACAGTGAGCCCAGGACCAACGTCTGGGCATACCTGGCGCACTTAGGGCGAGAAAGCAAAAGACACACAATTGATGGACGTAATGCAGAACAAATCAAAATTTTCACCCCCAGTCAAGAGATTTGGTTTAAATCCATCATTCTTTTGCTCACCATGCGACCCCAGTTTAGATCTGGCCATATGCAAATCAGTATTGACCCATGGGAACAGTCCAGCCCAAACTGCCGAGCCAGGTCCTCCGTGGACCAGAAAAAAGCATCGTAGGACCGGTTTTGGGGTTTCACCCATCTTCAGCCAGGATAGATTCATTCCAGTGGCACAGTGAGCCCAGGACCCACGTCTGGGCATACCTGGCGCACTTAGGCCGAGAAAGCAAAAGGCACACAATTGATGGACGGAATGCAGAACAAATCAAAATATTCACCCCTATTCAAGAGATCTGGGTTAAATCCATCATTATTTTGCTCACCATGCCACCCCAGTTTAGATCTGGCCATATGCAAATCAGTCTTGACCCTGTGCCTCATGGGAACAGTCCAGCCCGAACTGCCAAGCCAGGTCCTCCCTGGACCAGAAACAAGCATCCTAGGACCGGTTTCGGGGTTTCACCCATCTTCAGCCAGGATAGCTTGATTCCAGTGGCACAGTGAGCCCAGGACCCACGTCTGGGCATACCTGGCGCACTTAGGGCGAGAAAGCAAAAGACACACAATTGATGGACGGAATGAAGAACAAATCAAAACATTCACCCCCAGTCATGAGATCTGGGTTAAATCCATCATTCTTTTGCTCACCATGCCATCCCAGTTTAGATCTGGCCATATGCAAATCAGTCTTGACCCTGTGCCTCATGGGAACAGTCCAGCCCGAAATGCCAAGCCAGGTCTTCCCTGGACCAGAAACAAGCATCCTAGGACCGGTTTCGGGGTTTCACCCCTCTTCAGCAAGGATAGCTTGATTCCAGTGGCACAGTGACCCCAGGACCTACGTCTGGGCAGTGAGCCCAGGACTCACGTCTGGGCATGCCTTGCGCACTTAGGGCGAGAAAGCAAAAGACACACAATTGATGGACGGAATGCAGAACAAATCAAAACATTCACCCCCAGTCAAGAGATCTGGGTTAAATTCATCATTCTTTTGCTCACCATGCCACCCCAGTTTAGATATTGCCATATGCAAATCAGTCTTGACGCTGTGCCTCATGGGAACAGTCCAGCCCGAACAGCCAAGCCAGGTCCTCCCTGGACCAGAAACAAGCATCGTAGGACCATGTTTGGGGTTTCACCCCTATTCAGCCAGGATAGCTTCATTCCGGTGGCACAGTGAGCCCGGACCCACGTCTGGGCATACCTGGCGCACTTAGGGCGAGAAAGCAAAAGACACACAATTGATGGACGGAATGCAGAACAAATCAAAACATTCACCCCCATTCAAGAGATATGGGTTAAATCCATCATTCTTTTGCTCACCATGCCACCCCAGTTTAGATCTGGTAATATGCAAATCAGTCTTGACCCTGTGCCTCATGTTAACAGTCCAGCCCGAACTTCCAAGCCAGGTCCTCCCTGGACAAGAAACAAGCATCCTAGGACCGGTTTCGGGGTTTCACCCCTCTTCAGCCAGGATAGCTTGATTCCAGCGGCACAGTGAGCCCAGGACCAACGTCTGGGCATACCTGGCGCACTTAGGGCGAGAAAGCAAAAGACACACAATTGATGGACGTAATGCAGAACAAATCAAAATTTTCACCCCCAGTCAAGAGATTTGGTTTAAATCCATCATTCTTTTGCTCACCATGCGACCCCAGTTTAGATCTGGCCATATGCAAATCAGTCTTGACCCTGTGCCTCATGGGAACAGTCCAGCCCGAACTGCCAAGCCAGGTCCTCCCTGGACCAGAAACAAGCATCCTAGGACCGGTTTCGGGGTTTCACCCATCTTCAGCCAGGATAGCTTGATTCCAGTGGCACAGTGAGCCCAGGACCCACGTCTGGGCATACCTGGCGCACTTAGGGCGAGAAAGCAAAAGACACACAATTGATGGACGGAATGAAGAACAAATCAAAACATTCACCCCCAGTCATGAGATCTGGGTTAAATCCATCATTCTTTTGCTCACCATGCCATCCCAGTTTAGATCTGGCCATATGCAAATCAGTCTTGACCCTGTGCCTCATGGGAACAGTCCAGCCCGAAATGCCAAGCCAGGTCTTCCCTGGACCAGAAACAAGCATCCTAGGACCGGTTTCGGGGTTTCACCCCTCTTCAGCAAGGATAGCTTGATTCCAGTGGCACAGTGACCTCAGGACCTACGTCTGGGCAGTGAGCCCAGGACCCACGTCTGGCGCACTTAGGGTGAGAAAGCAAAAGACAAACAATTGATGGACGTAATGCAGAGCAAATCAAAACATTCACCCCCAGTGAAGAGATCTGGGTTAAATTCATCATTCTCTTGCTCACCATGCCACCCCAGTTTAGATATTGCCATATGCAAATCAGTCTTGACCCTGTGCCTCATGGGAACAGTCCAGCCCGAACTGCCAAACCAGGTCCTCCCTGGACCAGAAACAAGCATCCTAGGACCGGTTTTGGGGTTTCACCCCTCTTCAGCCAGGATAGCTTCATTCCAGTGGCACAGTGAGCCCAGGACCCACGTCTGGGCATACCTAGCGCACTTAGGGCGAGAAAGCAAAAGACACACAATTGATGGACGGAATGCAGAACAAATCAAAACATTCACCCCCATTCAAGAGATCTGGGTTAAATCCATCATTCTTCTGCTCACCAAGCCACCCCAGTTTAGATCTGGCCATATGCAAATCAGTCTTGACCCTGTGCCTCATTGTAACATTCTAGCCCGAACTGACAAGCCAGGTCCTCCCTGGACCAGAAACAAGCATCCTAGCACCAGTTTCAGGGTCTCACCCCTCTTCAGCAAGGATAGCTTGATTCCAGTGGCACAGTGAGCCCAGGACCTACGTCTGGGCAGTGAGCCCAGGACTCACGTCTGGGCATGCCTTGCGCACTTAGGGCGAGAAAGCAAAAGACACACAATTGATGGACGGAATGCAGAACAAATCAAAACATTCACCCCCAGTCAAGAGATCTGGGTTAAATTCATCATTCTTTTGCTCACCATGCCACCCCAGTTTAGATATTGCCATATGCAAATCAGTCTTGACGCTGTGCCTCATGGGAACAGTCCAGCCCGAACAGCCAAGCCAGGTACTCCCTGGACCAGAAACAAGCATCGTAGGACCATTTTTGGGGTTTCACCCCTATTCAGCCAGGATAGCTTCATTCCGGTGGCACAGTGAGCCCGGACCCACGTCTGGGCATACCTGGCGCACTTAGGGCGAGAAAGCAAAAGACACACAATTGATGCACGGAATGCAGAACAAATCAAAACATTCACCCCCATTCAAGAGATATGGGTTAAATCCATCATTCTTTTGCTCACCATGCCACCCCAGTTTAGATCTGGCCATATGCAAATCAGTCTTGACCCTGTGCCTCATGTTAACAGTCCAGCCCGAACTTCCAAGCCAGGTCCTCCCTGCACAAGAAACAAGCATCCTAGGACCGGTTTCGGGGTTTCACCCCTCTTCAGCCAGGATAGCTTGATTCCAGCGGCACAGTGAGCCCAGGACCAACGTCTGGGCATACCTGGCGCACTTAGGGCGAGAAAGCAAAAGACACACAATTGATGGACGTAATGCAGAACAAATCAAAATTTTCACCCCCAGTCAAGAGATTTGGTTTAAATCCATCATTCTTTTGCTCACCATGCGACCCCAGTTTAGATCTGGCCATATGCAAATCAGTATTGACCCATGGGAACAGTCCAGCCCGAACTGCCGAGCCAGGTCCTCCGTGGACCAGAAAAAAGCATCGTAGGACTGGTTTTGGGGTTTCACCCATCTTCAGCCAGGATAGATTCATTCCAGTGGCACAGTGAGCCCAGGACCCACGTCTGGGCATACCTGGCGCACTTAGGGCGAGAAAGCAAAAGACACACAATTGATGGATGGAATGCAGAACAAATCAAAACATTCACCCCCAGTCATGAGATCTGGGTTAAATCCATCATTCTTTTGCTCACCATGCCACCCCAGTTTAGATCTGGCCATATGCAAATCAGTCTTGACCCTGTGCCTCATGGGAACAGTCCAGCCCGAAATGCCAAGCCAGGTCTTCCCTGGACCAGAAACAAGCATCCTAGGACCGGTTTCGGGGTTTCACCCCTCTTCAGCAAGGATAGCTTGATTCCCGTGGCACAGTGACCCCAGGACCTACGTCTGGGCAGTGAGCCCAGGACCCACATCTGGGCATGTCTGGCGCACTTAGGGCGAGAAAGCAAAAGACACACAATTGATGGACGGAATGCAGAACAAATCAAAACATTCACCCCCAGTGAAGAGATCTGGGTTAAAATCATCATTCTCTTGCTCACCATGCCACCCCAGTTTAGATATTGCCATATGCAAATCAGTCTTGACCCTGTGCCTCATGGGAACAGTCCAGCCCGAACTGCCAAGCCAGGTCCTCCCTGGACCAGAAACAAGCATCCTAGGACCGGTTTTGGGGTTTCACCCCTCTTCAGCCAGGATAGCTTCATTCCAGTGGCACAGTGAGCCCAGGACCCACGTCTGGGCATACCTAGCGCACTTAGAGCGAGAAAGCAAAAGACACACAATTGATGGACGGAATGCAGAACAAATCAAAACATTCACCCCCATTCAAGAGATCTGGGTTAAATCCATCATTCTTCTGCTCACCAAGCCACCCCAGTTTAGATCTGGCCATATGCAAATCAGTCTTGACCCTGTGCCTCATTGTAATATTCTAGCCCGAACTGACAAGCCAGGTCCTCCCTGGACCAGAAACAAGCATCCTAGCACCAGTTTCAGGGTCTCACCCCTCTTCAGCAAGGATAGCTTGATTCCAGTGGCACAGTGAGCCCAGGACCTACGTCTGGGCAGTGAGCCCAGGACTCACGTCTGGGCATGCCTGGCGCACTTAGGGCGAGAAAGCAAAAGACACACAATTGATGGACGGAATGCAGAACAAATCAAAACATTCACCCCCAGTCAAGAGATCTGGGTTAAATTCATCATTCTTTTGCTCACCATGCCACCCCAGTTTAGATATTGCCATATGCAAATCAGTCTTGACGCTGTGCCTCATGGGAACAGTCCAGCCCGAACAGCCAAGCCAGGTCCTCCCTGGACAAGAAACAAGCATCCTAGGACCGGTTTCGGGGTTTCACCCCTCTTCAGCCAGGATAGCTTCATTCCGGTGGCACAGTGAGCCCGGACCCACGTCTGGGCATACCTGGCGCACTTAGGGCGAGAAAGCAAAAGACACACAATTGATGGACGGAATGCAGAACAAATCAAAACATTCACCCCCATTCAAGAGATATGGGTTAAATCCATCATTCTTTTGCTCACCATGCCACCCCAGTTTAGATCTGGCCATATGCAAATCAGTCTTGACCCTGTGCCTCATGTTAACAGTCCAGCCCGAACTTCCAAGCCAGGTCCTCCCTGGACAAGAAACAAGCATCCTAGGACCGGTTTTGGGGTTTCACCCCTCTTCAGCCAGGATAGCTTGATTCCAGCGGCACAGTGAGCCCAGGACCAACGTCTGGGCATACCTGGCGCACTTAGGGCGAGAAAGTAAAAGACACACAATTGATGGACGGAATGCAGAACAAATCAAAACATTCACCCCCATTCAAGAGATATGGGTTAAATCCATCATTCTTTTGCTCACCATGCCACCCCAGTTTAGATCTGGCCATATGCAAATCAGTCTTGACCCTGTGCCTCATGTTAACAGTCCAGCCCGAACTTCCAAGCCAGGTCCTCCCTGGACAAGAAACAAGCATCCTAGGACCGGTTTCGGGGTTTCACCCCTCTTCAGCCAGGATAGCTTGATTCCAGCGGCACAGTGAGCCCAGGACCAACGTCTGGGCATACCTGGCGCACTTAGGGCGAGAAAGCAAAAGACACACAATTGATGGACGTAATGCAGAACAAATCAAAATTTTCACCTCCAGTCAAGAGATTTGGTTTAAATCCATCATTCTTTTGCTCACCATGCGACCCCAGTTTAGATCTGGCCATATGCAAATCAGTATTGCCCCATGGGAACAGTCCAGCCCGAACTGCCGAGCCAGGTCCTCCGTGGACCAGAAAAAAGCATCGTAGGACCGGTTTTGGGGTTTCACCCATCTTCAGCCAGGATAGATTCATTCCAGTGGCACAGTGAGCCCAGGACCCACGTCTGGGCATACCTGGCGCACTTAGGCCGAGAAAGCAAAAGGCACACAATTGATGGACGGAATGCAGAACAAATCAAAATATTCACCCCTATTCAAGAGATCTGGGTTAAATCCATCATTATTTTGCTCACCATGCCACCCCAGTTTAGATCTGGCCATATGCAAATCAGTCTTGACCCTGTGCCTCATGGGAACAGTCCAGCCCGAACTGCCAAGCCAGGTCCTCCCTGGACCAGAAACAAGCATCCTAGGACCGGTTTCGGGGTTTCACCCATCTTCAGCCAGGATAGCTTGATTCCAGTGGCACAGTGAGCCCAGGACCCACGTCTGGGCATACCTGGCGCACTTAGGGCGAGAAAGCAAAAGACACACAATTGATGGACGGAATGCAGAACAAATCAAAACATTCACCCCCAGTCATGAGATCTGGGTTAAATCCATCATTCTTTTGCTCACCATGCCACCCCAGTTTAGATCTGGCCATATGCAAATCAGTCTTGACCCTGTGCCTCATGGGAACAGTCCAGCCCGAAATGCCAAGCCAGGTCTTCCCTGGACCAGAAACAAGCATCCTAGGACCGGTTTCGGGGTTTCACCCCTCTTCAGCAAGGATAGCTTGATTCCAGTGGCACAGTGACCCCAGGACCTACGTCTGGGCAGTGAGCCCAGGACCCACGTCTGGACATGTCTGGCGCACTTAGGGTGAGAAAGCAAAAGACAAACAATTGATGGACGTAATGCAGAGCAAATCAAAACATTCACCCCCAGTGAAGAGATCTGGGTTAAATTCATCATTCTCTTGCTCACCATGCCACCCCAGTTTAGATCTGGCCATATGCAAATCAGTCTTGACCCTGTGCCTCATGTTAACAGTCCAGCCCGAACTTCCAAGCCAGGTCCTCCCTGGACAAGAAACAAGCATCCTAGGACCGGTTTCGGGGTTTCACCCCTCTTCAGCCAGGATAGCTTGATTCCAGCGGCACAGTGAGCCCAGGACCAACGTCTGGGCATACCTGGCGCACTTAGGGCGAGAAAGCAAAAGACACACAATTGATGGACGTAATGCAGAACAAATCAAAATTTTCACCCCCAGTCAAGAGATTTGGTTTAAATCCATCATTCTTTTGCTCACCATGCGACCCCAGTTTAGATCTGGCCATATACAAATCAGTATTGACCCATGGGAACAGTCCAGCCCGAACTGCCGAGCCAGGTCCTCCGTGGACCAGAAAAAAGCATTGTAGGACCGGTTTTGGGGTTTCACCCATCTTCAGCCAGGATAGATTCATTCCAGTGGCACAGTGAGCCCAGGACCCACGTCTGGGCATACCTGGCGCACTTAGGCCGAGAAAGCAAAAGGCACACAATTGATGGACGGAATGCAGAACAAATCAAAATATTCACCCCTATTCAAGAGATCTGGGTTAAATCCATCATTATTTTGCTCACCATGCCACCCCAGTTTAGATCTGGCCATATGCAAATCAGTCTTGACCCTGTGCCTCATGGGAACAGTCCAGCCCGAACTGCCAAGCCAGGTCCTCCCTGGACCAGAAACAAGCATCCTAGGACCGGTTTCGGGGTTTCACCCATCTTCAGCCAGGATAGCTTGATTCCAGTGGCACAGTGAGCCCAGGACCCACGTCTGGGCATACCTGGCGCACTTAGGGCGAGAAAGCAAAAGACACACAATTGATGGACGGAATGCAGAACAAATCAAAACATTCACCCCCAGTCATGAGATCTGGGTTAAATCCATCATTCTTTTGCTCACCATGCCACCCCAGTTTAGATCTGGCCATATGCAAATCAGTCTTGACCCTGTGCCTCATGGGAACAGTCCAGCCCGAACAGCCAAGCCAGGTCCTCCCTGGACAAGAAACAAGCATCCTAGCACCAGTTTCAGGGTCTCACCCCTCTTCAGCAAGGATAGCTTGATTCCAGTGGCACAGTGAGCCCAGGACCTACGTCTGGGCAGTGAGCCCAGGACTCACGTCTGGGCATGCCTGGCGCACTTAGGGCGAGAAAGCAAAAGACACACAATTGATGGACGGAATGCAGAACAAATCAAAACATTCACCCCCAGTCAAGAGATCTGGGTTAAATTCATCATTCTTTTGCTCACCATGCCACCCCAGTTTAGATATTGCCATATGCAAATCAGTCTTGACGCTGTGCCTCATGGGAACAGTCCAGCCCGAACAGCCAAGCCAGGTCCTCCCTGGACAAGAAACAAGCATCCTAGGACCGGTTTCGGGGTTTCACCCCTCTTCAGCCAGGATAGCTTCATTCCGGTGGCACAGTGAGCCCGGACCCACGTCTGGGCATACCTGGCGCACTTAGGGCGAGAAAGCAAAAGACACACAATTGATGGACGGAATGCAGAACAAATCAAAACATTCACCCCCATTCAAGAGATATGGGTTAAATCCATCATTCTTTTGCTCACCATGCCACCCCAGTTTAGATCTGGCCATATGCAAATCAGTCTTGACCCTGTGCCTCATGTTAACAGTCCAGCCCGAACTTCCAAGCCAGGTCCTCCCTGGACAAGAAACAAGCATCCTAGGACCGGTTTCGGGGTTTCACCCCTCTTCAGCCAGGATAGCTTGATTCCAGCGGCACAGTGAGCCCAGGACCAACGTCTGGGCATACCTGGCGCACTTAGGGCGAGAAAGTAAAAGACACACAATTGATGGACGGAATGCAGAACAAATCAAAACATTCACCCCCATTCAAGAGATATGGGTTAAATCCATCATTCTTTTGCTCACCATGCCACCCCAGTTTAGATCTGGCCATATGCAAATCAGTCTTGACCCTGTGCCTCATGTTAACAGTCCAGCCCGAACTTCCAAGCCAGGTCCTCCCTGGACAAGAAACAAGCATCCTAGGACCGGTTTCGGGGTTTCACCCCTCTTCAGCCAGGATAGCTTGATTCCAGCGGCACAGTGAGCCCAGGACCAACGTCTGGGCATACCTGGCGCACTTAGGGCGAGAAAGCAAAAGACACACAATTGATGGACGTAATGCAGAACAAATCAAAATTTTCACCTCCAGTCAAGAGATTTGGTTTAAATCCATCATTCTTTTGCTCACCATGCGACCCCAGTTTAGATCTGGCCATATGCAAATCAGTATTGCCCCATGGGAACAGTCCAGCCCGAACTGCCGAGCCAGGTCCTCCGTGGACCAGAAAAAAGCATCGTAGGACCGGTTTTGGGGTTTCACCCATCTTCAGCCAGGATAGATTCATTCCAGTGGCACAGTGAGCCCAGGACCCACGTCTGGGCATACCTGGCGCACTTAGGCCGAGAAAGCAAAAGGCACACAATTGATGGACGGAATGCAGAACAAATCAAAATATTCACCCCTATTCAAGAGATCTGGGTTAAATCCATCATTATTTTGCTCACCATGCCACCCCAGTTTAGATCTGGCCATATGCAAATCAGTCTTGACCCTGTGCCTCATGGGAACAGTCCAGCCCGAACTGCCAAGCCAGGTCCTCCCTGGACCAGAAACAAGCATCCTAGGACCGGTTTCGGGGTTTCACCCATCTTCAGCCAGGATAGCTTGATTCCAGTGGCACAGTGAGCCCAGGACCCACGTCTGGGCATACCTGGCGCACTTAGGGCGAGAAAGCAAAAGACACACAATTGATGGACGGAATGCAGAACAAATCAAAACATTCACCCCCAGTCATGAGATCTGGGTTAAATCCATCATTCTTTTGCTCACCATGCCACCCCAGTTTAGATCTGGCCATATGCAAATCAGTCTTGACCCTGTGCCTCATGGGAACAGTCCAGCCCGAAATGCCAAGCCAGGTCTTCCCTGGACCAGAAACAAGCATCCTAGGACCGGTTTCGGGGTTTCACCCCTCTTCAGCAAGGATAGCTTGATTCCAGTGGCACAGTGACCCCAGGACCTACGTCTGGGCAGTGAGCCCAGGACCCACGTCTGGACATGTCTGGCGCACTTAGGGTGAGAAAGCAAAAGACAAACAATTGATGGACGTAATGCAGAGCAAATCAAAACATTCACCCCCAGTGAAGAGATCTGGGTTAAATTCATCATTCTCTTGCTCACCATGCCACCCCAGTTTAGATCTGGCCATATGCAAATCAGTCTTGACCCTGTGCCTCATGTTAACAGTCCAGCCCAAACTTCCAAGCCAGGTCCTCCCTGGACAAGAAACAAGCATCCTAGGACCGGTTTCGGGGTTTCACCCCTCTTCAGCCAGGATAGCTTGATTCCAGCGGCACAGTGAGCCCAGGACCAACGTCTGGGCATACCTGGCGCACTTAGGGCGAGAAAGCAAAAGACACACAATTGATGGACGTAATGCAGAACAAATCAAAATTTTCACCCCCAGTCAAGAGATTTGGTTTAAATCCATCATTCTTTTGCTCACCATGCGACCCCAGT
The DNA here is from genome assembly GCF_964204655.1 of Triturus cristatus. Classification (NCBI taxonomy): domain Eukaryota; kingdom Metazoa; phylum Chordata; class Amphibia; order Caudata; family Salamandridae; genus Triturus; species Triturus cristatus. Next base: position 245,346,697 of record NC_140582.1, read on the forward strand.
TTAGATCTGGCCATATACAAATCAGTATTGACCCATGGGAACAGTCCAGCCCGAACTGCCGAGCCAGGTCCTCCGTGGACCAGAAAAAAGCATTGTAGGACCGGTTTTGGGGTTTCACCCATCTTCAGCCAGGATAGATTCATTCCAGTGGCACAGTGAGCCCAGGACCCACGTCTGGGCATACCTGGCGCACTTAGGCCGAGAAAGCAAAAGGCACACAATTGATGGACGGAATGCAGAACAAATCAAAATATTCACCCCTATTCAAGAGATCTGGGTTAAATCCATCATTATTTTGCTCACCATGCCACCCCAGTTTAGATCTGGCCATATGCAAATCAGTCTTGACCCTGTGCCTCATGGGAACAGTCCAGCCCGAACTGCCAAGCCAGGTCCTCCCTGGACCAGAAACAAGCATCCTAGGACCGGTTTCGGGGTTTCACCCATCTTCAGCCAGGATAGCTTGATTCCAGTGGCACAGTGAGCCCAGGACCCACGTCTGGGCATACCTGGCGCACTTAGGGCGAGAAAGCAAAAGACACACAATTGATGGACGGAATGCAGAACAAATCAAAACATTCACCCCCAGTCATGAGATCTGGGTTAAATCCATCATTCTTTTGCTCACCATGCCACCCCAGTTTAGATCTGGCCATATGCAAATCAGTCTTGACCCTGTGCCTCATGGGAACAGTCCAGCCCAAAATGCCAAGCCAGGTCTTCCCTGGACCAGAAACAAGCATCCTAGGACCGGTTTCGGGGTTTCACCCCTCTTCAGCAAGGATAGCTTGATTCCAGTGGCACAGTGACCCCAGGACCTACGTCTGAGCAGTGAGCCCAGGACCCACGTCTGGGCATGTCTGGCGCACTTAGGGTGAGAAAGCAAAAGACAAACAATTAATGGACGTAATGCAGAGCAAATCAAAACATTCACCCCCAGTGAAGAGATCTGGGTTAAATTCATCCTTCTCTTGCTCACCATGCCACCCCAGTTTTGATATTGCCATATGCAAATCAGTCTTGACCCTGTGCCTCATGGGAATAGTCCAGCCCGAACTGCCAAACCAGGTCCTCCCTGGACCAGAAACAAGCATCCTAGGACCGGTTTTGGGGTTTCACCCCTCTTCAGCCAGGATAGCTTCATTCCAGTGGCACAGTGAGCCCAGGACCCACGTCTGGGCATACCTAGCGCACTTAGGGCGAGAAAGCAAAAGACACACAATTGATGGACGGAATGCAGAACAAATCAAAACATTCACCCCCATTCAAGAGATCTGGGTTAAATCCATCATTCTTCTGCTCACCAAGCCACCCCAGTTTAGATCTGGCCATATGCAAATCAGTCTTGACCCTGTGCCTCATTGTAACATTCTAGCCCGAACTGACAATCCAGGTCCTCCCTGGACCAGAAACAAGCATCCTAGCACCAGTTTCAGGGTCTCACCCCTCTTCAGCCAGGATAGCTTGATTCCAGCGGCACAGTGAGCCCAGGACCCACGTCTGGGCATGCCTGGCGCACTTAGGGCGAGAAAGCAAAAGACACACAATTGATGGACGGAATGCAGAACAAATCAAAACATTCGCCACAGTCAAGAGATTTGGTTTAAATCCATCATTCTTTTGCTCACCATGCCACACCAGTTTAGATCTGACCATATGCAAATCAGTCTTGACCCTGTGCCTCATGGGAACAGTCCAGCCCGAACTGCCAAGCCAGGTCCTCCCTGGACCAGAAACAAGCATCCTCGGACTGGTGTCGGGTTTTCACCCCTCTTCAGCCATGATAGTTTGATTCTAGTGGCACAATGAGCCCAGGACCCACGTCTGGGCATACCTGGCGCACTTAGGGCAAGAAAGCAAAAGACACACAAATGATGGACGGAATGCAGAACAAATCAAAACATTCACCCCCAGTCAAGAGATCTGGGTTAAATCCATCATTCTTATGCTCACCATGCCACCCCAGTTTAGATCTAATCATATGCAAATCAGTCATGACCCTGTGCCTCATGGGAACAGTCCAGCCCGAATTGCCGAGCCAGGTCCTCCCTGGACCAGAAACAAGCATCCTAGGACCGGTTTCGGTGTTTCACCCTCTTCAGCCAGGATAGCTTGATTCCAGTGGCACAGTGAGTCAAGGACCCACGTCTGGGCTAACCTGGCACACTTAGGGCGAAAAGCAAAAGACACTCAATTGATGGACGGAATGCAGAACAAATCAAAACATTCACCCCGAGTCAAGAGATCTGGGTTAAATCCATCATTATTTTGCTCACCATGCCACCCCAGTTTAGATATGGCCATATGCAAATCAGTCTTGACTCTGTGCCTCATGGGAACAGTCCAGCCTGAACTGCCAAGCCAGGGTCCTCTCTGGACCAGAAACAAGCATCCTAGGACCGGTTTCGGGGTTTCACCCCTCTTCAGCAAGGATAGCTTGATTCCAGTGGCACAGTGACCCCAGGACCTACGTCTGGGCAGTGAGCCCAGGACCCACGTCTGGGCATGTCTGGCGCACTTAGGGTGAGAAAGCAAAAGACACACAATTGATGGACGGAATGCAGAACAAATCAAAACATTCACCCCCAGTCATGAGATCTGGGTTAAATCCATCATTCTTTTGCTCACCATGCCACCCCAGTTTAGATCTGGCCATATGCAAATCAGTCTTGACCCTGTGCCTCATGGGAACAGTCCAGCCCGAAATGCCAAGCCAGGTCTTCCCTGGACCAGAAACAAGCATCCTAGGACCGGTTTCGGGGTTTCACCCCTCTTCAGCAAGGATAGCTTGATTCCAGTGGCACAGTGACCCCAGGACCTACGTCTGGGCAGTGAGCCCAGGACCCACGTCTGGACATGTCTGGCGCACTTAGGGTGAGAAAGCAAAAGACAAACAATTGATGGACGTAATGCAGAGCAAATCAAAACATTCACCCCCAGTGAAGAGATCTGGGTTAAATTCATCATTCTCTTGCTCACCATGCCACCCCAGTTTAGATCTGGCCATATGCAAATCAGTCTTGACCCTGTGCCTCATGTTAACAGTCCAGCCCGAACTTCCAAGCCAGGTCCTCCCTGGACAAGAAACAAGCATCCTAGGACCGGTTTCGGGGTTTCACCCCTCTTCAGCCAGGATAGCTTGATTCCAGCGGCACAGTGAGCCCAGGACCAACGTCTGGGCATACCTGGCGCACTTAGGGCGAGAAAGCAAAAGACACACAATTGATGGACGTAATGCAGAACAAATCAAAATTTTCACCCCCAGTCAAGAGATTTGGTTTAAATCCATCATTCTTTTGCTCACCATGCGACCCCAGTTTAGATCTGGCCATATACAAATCAGTATTGACCCATGGGAACAGTCCAGCCCGAACTGCCGAGCCAGGTCCTCCGTGGACCAGAAAAAAGCATTGTAGGACCGGTTTTGGGGTTTCACCCATCTTCAGCCAGGATAGATTCATTCCAGTGGCACAGTGAGCCCAGGACCCACGTCTGGGCATACCTGGCGCACTTAGGCCGAGAAAGCAAAAGGCACACAATTGATGGACGGAATGCAGAACAAATCAAAATATTCACCCCTATTCAAGAGATCTGGGTTAAATCCATCATTATTTTGCTCACCATGCCACCCCAGTTTAGATCTGGCCATATGCAAATCAGTCTTGACCCTGTGCCTCATGGGAACAGTCCAGCCCGAACTGCCAAGCCAGGTCCTCCCTGGACCAGAAACAAGCATCCTAGGACCGGTTTCGGGGTTTCACCCATCTTCAGCCAGGATAGCTTGATTCCAGTGGCACAGTGAGCCCAGGACCCACGTCTGGGCATACCTGGCGCACTTAGGGCGAGAAAGCAAAAGACACACAATTGATGGACGGAATGCAGAACAAATCAAAACATTCACCCCCAGTCATGAGATCTGGGTTAAATCCATCATTCTTTTGCTCACCATGCCACCCCAGTTTAGATCTGGCCATATGCAAATCAGTCTTGACCCTGTGCCTCATGGGAACAGTCCAGCCCAAAATGCCAAGCCAGGTCTTCCCTGGACCAGAAACAAGCATCCTAGGACCGGTTTCGGGGTTTCACCCCTCTTCAGCAAGGATAGCTTGATTCCAGTGGCACAGTGACCCCAGGACCTACGTCTGAGCAGTGAGCCCAGGACCCACGTCTGGGCATGTCTGGCGCACTTAGGGTGAGAAAGCTAAAGACAAACAATTAATGGACGTAATGCAGAGCAAATCAAAACATTCACCCCCAGTGAAGAGATCTGGGTTAAATTCATCATTCTCTTGCTCACCATGCCACCCCAGTTTTGATATTGCCATATGCAAATCAGTCTTGACCCTGTGCCTCATGGGAATAGTCCAGCCCGAACTGCCAAACCAGGTCCTCCCTGGACCAGAAACAAGCATCCTAGGACCGGTTTTGGGGTTTCACCCCTCTTCAGCCAGGATAGCTTCATTCCAGTGGCACAGTGAGCCCAGGACCCACGTCTGGGCATACCTAGCGCACTTAGGGCGAGAAAGCAAAAGACACACAATTGATGGACGGAATGCAGAACAAATCAAAACATTCACCCCCATTCAAGAGATCTGGGTTAAATCCATCATTCTTCTGCTCACCAAGCCACCCCAGTTTAGATCTGGCCATATGCAAATCAGTCTTGACCCTGTGCCTCATTGTAACATTCTAGCCCGAACTGACAATCCAGGTCCTCCCTGGACCAGAAACAAGCATCCTAGCACCAGTTTCAGGGTCTCACCCCTCTTCAGCCAGGATAGCTTGATTCCAGCGGCACAGTGAGCCCAGGACCCACGTCTGGGCATGCCTGGCGCACTTAGGGCGAGAAAGCAAAAGACACACAATTGATGGACGGAATGCAGAACAAATCAAAACATTCGCCACAGTCAAGAGATTTGGTTTAAATCCATCATTCTTTTGCTCACCATGCCACACCAGTTTAGATCTGACCATATGCAAATCAGTCTTGACCCTGTGCCTCATGGGAACAGTCCAGCCCGAACTGCCAAGCCAGGTCCTCCCTGGACCAGAAACAAGCATCCTCGGACTGGTGTCGGGTTTTCACCCCTCTTCAGCCATGATAGTTTGATTCTAGTGGCACAATGAGCCCAGGACCCACGTCTGGGCATACCTGGCGCACTTAGGGCAAGAAAGCAAAAGACACACAAATGATGGACGGAATGCAGAACAAATCAAAACATTCACCCCCAGTCAAGAGATCTGGGTTAAATCCATCATTCTTATGCTCACCATGCCACCCCAGTTTAGATCTAATCATATGCAAATCAGTCATGACCCTGTGCCTCATGGGAACAGTCCAGCCCGAATTGCCGAGCCAGGTCCTCCCTGGACCAGAAACAAGCATCCTAGGACCGGTTTCGGTGTTTCACCCTCTTCAGCCAGGATAGCTTGATTCCAGTGGCACAGTGAGTCAAGGACCCACGTCTGGGCTAACCTGGCACACTTAGGGCGAAAAGCAAAAGACACTCAATTGATGGACGGAATGCAGAACAAATCAAAACATTCACCCCGAGTCAAGAGATCTGGGTTAAATCCATCATTATTTTGCTCACCATGCCACCCCAGTTTAGATATGGCCATATGCAAATCAGTCTTGACTCTGTGCCTCATGGGAACAGTCCAGCCTGAACTGCCAAGCCAGGGTCCTCTCTGGACCAGAAACAAGCATCCTAGGACCGGTTTCGGGGTTTCACCCCTCTTCAGCAAGGATAGCTTGATTCCAGTGGCACAGTGACCCCAGGACCTACGTCTGGGCAGTGAGCCCAGGACCCACGTCTGGGCATGTCTGGCGCACTTAGGGTGAGAAAGCAAAAGACAAACAATTGATGGATGTAATGCAGAGCAAATCAAAACATTCACCCCCAGTGAAGAGATCTGGGTTGAATTCATCATTCTCTTGCTCACCATGCCACCCCAGTTTAGATATTGCCATATGCAAATCAGTCTTGACCCTGTGCCTCATGGGAACAGTCCAGCCCGAACTGCCAAACCAGGTCCTCCCTGGACCAGAAACAAGCATCCTAGGACCGGTTTTGGGGGTTCACCCCTCTTCAGCCAGGATAGCTTCATTCCAGTGGCACAGTGAGCCCAGGACCCACGTCTGGGCATACCTAGCGCACTTAGGGCGAGAAAGCAAAAGACACACAATTGATGGACGGAATGCAGAACAAATCAAAACATTCACCCCCATTCAAGAGATCTGGACTAAATCCATCATTCTTCTGCTCACCGAGCCACCCCAGTTTAGATCTGGCCATATGCAAATCAGTCTTGACCCTGTGCCTCATTGTAACATTCTAGCCCGAACTGACAAGCCAGGTCCTCCCTGGACCAGAAACAAGCATCCTAGCACCAGTTTCAGGGTCTCACCCCTCTTCAGCCAGGATAGCTTGATTCCAGCGGCACAGTGAGCCCAGGACCCACGTCTGGGCATGCCTGGCGCACTTAGGGCGAGAAAGCAAAAGACACACAATTGATGGACGGAATGCAGAACAAATCAAAACATTCACCCCCAGTCAAGAGATCTGGGTTAAATCCATCATTCTTTTGCTCACCATGCCACCCCGGTTTAGATCTAGCCATATGCAAATCAGTCATGACCCTGTGCCTCATGGGAACAGTCCAGCCCGAATTGCCGAGCCAGGTCCTCCCTGGACCAGAAACAAGCATCCTAGGACCGGTTTCGGTGTTTCACCCTCTTCAGCCAGGATAGCTTGATTCCAGTGGCACAGTGAGTCAAGGACCCACGTCTGGGCTAACCTGGCACACTTAGGGCGAAAAGCAAAAGACACTCAATTGATGGACGGAATGCAGAACAAATCAAAACATTCACCCCGAGTCAAGAGATCTGGGTTAAATCCATCATTATTTTGCTCACCATGCCACCCCAGTTTAGATATGGCCATATGCAAATCAGTCTTGACTCTGTGCCTCATGGGAACAGTCCAGCCTGAACTGCCAAGCCAGGGTCCTCTCTGGACCAGAAACAAGCATCCTAGGACCGGTTTCGGGGTTTCACCCCTCTTCAGCAAGGATAGCTTGATTCCAGTGGCACAGTGACCCCAGGACCTACGTCTGGGCAGTGAGCCCAGGACTCACGTCTGGGCATGCCTTGCGCACTTAGGGCGAGAAAGCAAAAGACACACAATTGATGGACGGAATGCAGAACAAATCAAAACATTCACCCCCAGTCAAGAGATCTGGGTTAAATTCATCATTCTTTTGCTCACCATGCCACCCCAGTTTAGATATTGCCATATGCAAATCAGTCTTGACGCTGTGCCTCATGGGAACAGTCCAGCCCGAACAGCCAAGCCAGGTCCTCCCTGGACCAGAAACAAGCATCGTAGGACCATTTTTGGGGTTTCACCCCTATTCAGCCAGGATAGCTTCATTCCGGTGGCACAGTGAGCCCGGACCCACGTCTGGGCATACCTGGCGCACTTAGGGCGAGAAAGCAAAAGACACACAATTGATGGACGGAATGCAGAACAAATCAAAACATTCACCCCCATTCAAGAGATATGGGTTAAATCCATCATTCTTTTGCTCACCATGCGACCCCAGTTTAGATCTGGCCATATGCAAATCAGTATTGACCCATGGGAACAGTCCAGCCCGAACTGCCGAGCCAGGTCCTCCGTGGACCAGAAAAAAGCATCGTAGGACTGGTTTTGGGGTTTCACCCATCTTCAGCCAGGAAAGATTCATTCCAGTGGCACAGTGAGCCCAGGACCCACGTCTTGGCATACCTGGCGCACTTAGGGCGAGAAAGCAAAAGACACACAATTGATGGATGGAATGCAGAACAAATCAAAACATTCACCCCCAGTCATGAGATCTGGGTTAAATCCATCATTCTTTTGCTCACCATGCCACCCCAGTTTAGATCTGGCCATATGCAAATCAGTCTTGACCCTGTGCCACATGGGAACAGTCCAGCCCGAAATGCCAAGCCAGGTCTTCCCTGGACCAGAAACAAGCATCCTAGGACCGGTTTCGGGGTTTCACCCCTCTTCAGCAAGGATAGCTTGATTCCCGTGGCACAGTGACCCCAGGACCTACGTCTGGGCAGTGAGCCCAGGACCCACATCTGGGCATGTCTGGCGCACTTAGGGCGAGAAAGCAAAAGACACACAATTGATGGACGGAATGCAGAACAAATCAAAACATTCACCCCCAGTGAAGAGATCTGGGTTAAAATCATCATTCTCTTGCTCACCATGCCACCCCAGTTTAGATATTGCCATATGCAAATCAGTCTTGACCCTGTGCCTCATGGGAACAGTCCAGCCCGAACTGCCAAGCCAGGTCCTCCCTGGACCAGAAACAAGCATCCTAGGACCGGTTTTGGGGTTTCACCCCTCTTCAGCCAGGATAGCTTCATTCCAGTGGCACAGTGAGCCCAGGACCCACGTCTGGGCATACCTAGCGCACTTAGAGCGAGAAAGCAAAAGACACACAATTGATGGACGGAATGCAGAACAAATCAAAACATTCACCCCCATTCAAGAGATCTGGGTTAAATCCATCATTCTTCTGCTCACCAAGCCACCCCAGTTTAGATCTGGCCATATGCAAATCAGTCTTGACCCTGTGCCTCATTGTAACATTCTAGCCCGAACTGACAAGCCAGGTCCTCCCTGGACCAGAAACAAGCATCCTAGCACCAGTTTCAGGGTCTCACCCCTCTTCAGCAAGGATAGCTTGATTCCAGTGGCACAGTGAGCCCAGGACCTAGGTCTGGGCAGTGAGCCCAGGACTCACGTCTGGGCATGCCTGGCGCACTTAGGGCGAGAAAGCAAAAGACACACAATTGATGGACGGAATGCAGAACAAATCAAAACATTCACCCCCAGTCAAGAGATCTGGGTTAAATTCATCATTCTTTTGCTCACCATGCCACCCCAGTTTAGATATTGCCATATGCAAATCAGTCTTGACCCTGTGCCTCATGGGAACAGTCCAGCCCGAACAGCCAAGCCAGGTCCTCCCTGGACCAGAAATAAGCATCGTAGGACCATTTTTGGGGTTTCACCCCTATTCAGCCAGGATAGCTTCATTCCGGTGGCACAGTGAGCCCGGACCCACGTCTGGGCATACCTGGCGCACTTAGGGCGAGAAAGCAAAAGACACACAATTGATGGACGGAATGCAGAACAAATCAAAACATTCACCCCCATTCAAGAGATATGGGTTAAATCCATCATTCTTTTGCTCACCATGCCACCCCAGTTTAGATCTGGCCATATGCAAATCAGTCTTGACCCTGTGCCTCATGTTAACAGTCCAGCCCGAACTTCCAAGCCAGGTCCTCCCTGGACAAGAAACAAGCATCCTAGGACCGGTTTCGGGGTTTCACCCCTCTTCAGCCAGGATAGCTTGATTCCAGCGGCACAGTGAGCCCAGGACCAACGTCTGGGCATACCTGGCGCACTTAGGGCGAGAAAGTAAAAGACACACAATTGATGGACGGAATGCAGAACAAATCAAAACATTCACCCCCATTCAAGAGATATGGGTTAAATCCATCATTCTTTTGCTCACCATGCCACCCCAGTTTAGATCTGGCCATATGCAAATCAGTCTTGACCCTGTGCCTCATGTTAACAGTCCAGCCCGAACTTCCAAGCCAGGTCCTCCCTGGACAAGAAACAAGCATCCTAGGACCGGTTTCGGGGTTTCACCCCTCTTCAGCCAGGATAGCTTGATTCCAGCGGCACAGTGAGCCCAGGACCAACGTCTGGGCATACCTGGCGCACTTAGGGCGAGAAAGCAAAAGACACACAATTGATGGACGTAATGCAGAACAAATCAAAATTTTCACCTCCAGTCAAGAGATTTGGTTTAAATCCATCATTCTTTTGCTCACCATGCGACCCCAGTTTAGATCTGGCCATATGCAAATCAGTATTGACCCATGGGAACAGTCCAGCCCGAACTGCCGAGCCAGGTCCTCCGTGGACCAGAAAAAAGCATCGTAGGACCGGTTTTGGGGTTTCACCCATCTTCAGCCAGGATAGATTCATTCCAGTGGCACAGTGAGCCCAGGACCCACGTCTGGGCATACCTGGCGCACTTAGGCCGAGAAAGCAAAAGACACACAATTGATGGACGGAATGCAGAACAAATCAAAACATTCACCCCCAGTCATGAGATCTGGGTTAAATCCATCATTCTTTTGCTCACCATGCCACCCCAGTTTAGATCTGGCCATATGCAAATCAGTCTTGACCCTGTGCCTCATGGGAACAGTCCAGCCCGAAATGCCAAGCCAGGTCTTCCCTGGACCAGAAACAAGCATCCTAGGACCGGTTTCGGGGTTTCACCCCTCTTCAGCAAGGATAGCTTGATTCCAGTGGCACAGTGACCCCAGGACCTACGTCTGGGCAGTGAGCCCAGGACCCACGTCTGGACATGTCTGGCGCACTTAGGGTGAGAAAGCAAAAGACAAACAATTGATGGACGTAATGCAGAGCAAATCAAAACATTCACCCCCAGTGAAGAGATCTGGGTTAAATTCATCATTCTCTTGCTCACCATGCCACCCCAGTTTAGATCTGGCCATATGCAAATCAGTCTTGACCCTGTGCCTCATGTTAACAGTCCAGCCCGAACTTCCAAGCCAGGTCCTCCCTGGACAAGAAACAAGCATCCTAGGACCGGTTTCGGGGTTTCACCCCTCTTCAGCCAGGATAGCTTGATTCCAGCGGCACAGTGAGCCCAGGACCAACGTCTGGGCATACCTGGCGCACTTAGGGCGAGAAAGCAAAAGACACACAATTGATGGACGTAATGCAGAACAAATCAAACTTTTCACCCCCAGTCAAGAGATTTGGTTTAAATCCATCATTCTTTTGCTCACCATGCGACCCCAGTTTAGATCTGGCCATATACAAATCAGTATTGACCCATGGGAACAGTCCAGCCCGAACTGCCGAGCCAGGTCCTCCGTGGACCAGAAAAAAGCATTGTAGGACCGGTTTTGGGGTTTCACCCATCTTCAGCCAGGATAGATTCATTCCAGTGGCACAGTGAGCCCAGGATCCACGTCTGGGCATACCTGGCGCACTTAGGCCCAGAAAGCAAAAGGCACACAATTGATGGACGGAATGCAGAACAAATCAAAATATTCACCCCTATTCAAGAGATCTGGGTTAAATCCATCATTATTTTGCTCACCATGCCACCCCAGTTTAGATCTGGCCATATGCAAATCAGTCTTGACCCTGTGCCTCATGGGAACAGTCCAGCCCGAACTGCCAAGCCAGGTCCTCCCTGGACCAGAAACAAGCATCCTAGGACCGGTTTCGGGGTTTCACCCATCTTCAGCCAGGATAGCTTGATTCCAGTGGCACAGTGAGCCCAGGACCCACGTCTGGGCATACCTGGCGCACTTAGGGCGAGAAAGCAAAAGACACACAATTGATGGACGGAATGCAGAACAAATCAAAACATTCACCCCCAGTCATGAGATCTGGGTTAAATCCATCATTCTTTTGCTCACCATGCCACCCCAGTTTAGATCTGGCCATATGCAAATCAGTCTTGACCCTGTGCCTCATGGGAACAGTCCAGCCCAAAATGCCAAGCCAGGTCTTCCCTGGACCAGAAACAAGCATCCTAGGACCGGTTTCGGGGTTTCACCCCTCTTCAGCAAGGATAGCTTGATTCCAGTGGCACAGTGACCCCAGGACCTACGTCTGAGCAGTGAGCCCAGGACCCACGTCTGGGCATGTCTGGCGCACTTAGGGTGAGAAAGCAAAAGACAAACAATTAATGGACGTAATGCAGAGCAAATCAAAACATTCACCCCCAGTGAAGAGATCTGGGTTAAATTCATCATTCTCTTGCTCACCATGCCACCCCAGTTTTGATATTGCCATATGCAAATCAGTCTTGACCCTGTGCCTCATGGGAATAGTCCAGCCCGAACTGCCAAACCAGGTCCTCCCTGGACCAGAAACAAGCATCCTAGGACCGGTTTTGGGGTTTCACCCCTCTTCAGCCAGGATAGCTTCATTCCAGTGGCACAGTGAGCCCAGGACCCACGTCTGGGCATACCTAGCGCACTTAGGGCGAGAAAGCAAAAGACACACAATTGATGGACGGAATGCAGAACAAATCAAAACATTCACCCCCATTCAAGAGATCTGGGTTAAATCCATCATTCTTCTGCTCACCAAGCCACCCCAGTTTAGATCTGGCCATATGCAAATCAGTCTTGACCCTGTGCCTCATTGTAACATTCTAGCCCGAACTGACAAGCCAGGTCCTCCCTGGACCAGAAACAAGCATCCTAGCACCAGTTTCAGGGTCTCACCCCTCTTCAGCCAGGATAGCTTGATTCCAGCGGCACAGTGAGCCCAGGACCCACGTCTGGGCATGCCTGGCGCACTTAGGGCGAGAAAGCAAAAGACACACAATTGATGGACGGAATGCAGAACAAATCAAAACATTCGCCACAGTCAAGAGATTTGGTTTAAATCCATCATTCTTTTGCTCACCATGCCACACCAGTTTAGATCTGACCATATGCAAATCAGTCTTGACCCTGTGCCTCATGGGAACAGTCCAGCCCGAACTGCCAAGCCAGGTCCTCCCTGGACCAGAAACAAGCATCCTCGGACTGGTGTCGGGTTTTCACCCCTCTTCAGCCATGATAGTTTGATTCTAGTGGCACAGTGAGCCCAGGACCCACGTCTGGGCATACCTGGCGCACTTAGGGCAAGAAAGCAAAAGACACACAAATGATGGACGGAATGCAGAACAAATCAAAACATTCACCCCCAGTCAAGAGATCTGGGTTAAATCCATCATTCTTATGCTCACCATGCCACCCCAGTTTAGATCTAGCCATATGCAAATCAGTCATGACCCTGTGCCTCATGGGAACAGTCCAGCCCGAATTGCCGAGCCAGGTCCTCCCTGGACCAGAAACAAGCATCCTAGGACCGGTTTCGGTGTTTCACCCTCTTCAGCCAGGATAGCTTGATTCCAGTGGCACAGTGAGTCAAGGACCCACGTCTGGGCTAACCTGGCACACTTAGGGCGAAAAGCAAAAGACACTCAATTGATGGACGGAATGCAGAACAAATCAAAACATTCACCCCGAGTCAAGAGATCTGGGTTAAATCCATCATTATTTTGCTCACCATGCCACCCCAGTTTAGATATGGCCATATGCAAATCAGTCTTGACTCTGTGCCTCATGGGAACAGTCCAGCCTGAACTGCCAAGCCAGGGTCCTCTCTGGACCAGAAACAAGCATCCTAGGACCGGTTTCGGGGTTTCACCCCTCTTCAGCAAGGATAGCTTGATTCCAGTGGCACAGTGACCCCAGGACCTACGTCTGGGCAGTGAGCCCAGGACCCACGTCTGAGCATGTCTGGCGCACTTAGGGTGAGAAAGCAAAAGACAAACAATTGATGGATGTAATGCAGAGCAAATCAAAACATTCACCCCCAGTGAAGAGATCTGGGTTAAATTCATCATTCTCTTGCTCACCATGCCACCCCAGTTTAGATATTGCCATATGCAAATCAGTCTTGACCCTGTGCCTCATGGGAACAGTCCAGCCCGAACTGCCAAACCAGGTCCTCCCTGGACCAGAAACAAGCATCCTAGGACCGGTTTTGGGGTTTCACCCCTCTTCAGCCAGGATAGCTTCATTCCAGTGGCACAGTGAGCCCAGGACCCACGTCTGGGCATACCTAGCGCACTTAGGGCGAGAAAGCAAAAGACACACAATTGATGGACGGAATGCAGAACAAATCAAAACATTCACCCCCATTCAAGAGATCTGGGTTAAATCCATCATTCTTCTGCTCACCAAGCCACCCCAGTTTAGATCTGGCCATATGCAAATCAGTCTTGACCCTGTGCCTCATTGTAACATTCTAGCCCGAACTGACAAGCCAGGTCCTCCCTGGACCAGAAACAAGCATCCTAGCACCAGTTTCAGGGTCTCACCCCTCTTCAGCCAGGATAGCTTGATTCCAGCGGCACAGTGAGCCCAGGACCCACGTCTGGGCATGCCTGGCGCACTTAGGGCGAGAAAGCAAAAGACACACAATTGATGGACGGAATGCAGAACAAATCAAAACATTCACCCCCAGTCAAGAGATCTGGGTTAAATCCATCATTCTTTTGCTCACCATGCCACCCCGGTTTAGATCTAGCCATATGCAAATCAGTCATGACCCTGTGCCTCATGGGAACAGTCCAGCCCGAATTGCCGAGCCAGGTCCTCCCTGGACCAGAAACAAGCATCCTAGGACCGGTTTCGGTGTTTCACCCTCTTCAGCCAGGATAGCTTGATTCCAGTGGCACAGTGAGTCAAGGACCCACGTCTGGGCTAACCTGGCACACTTAGGGCGAAAAGCAAAAGACACTAAATTGATGGACGGAATGCAGAACAAATCAAAATATTCACCCGAGTCAAGAGATCTGGGTTAAATCCATCATTATTTTGCTCACCATGCCACCCCAGTTTAGATATGGCCATATGCAAATCAGTCTTGACTCTGTGCCTCATGGGAACAGTCCAGCCTGAACTGCCAAGCCAGGGTCCTCTCTGGACCAGAAACAAGCATCCTAGGACCGGTTTCGGGGTTTCACCCCTCTTCAGCAAGGATAGCTTGATTCCAGTGGCACAGTGACCCCAGGACCTACGTCTGGGCAGTGAGCCTAGGACCCACGTCTGGTCATGTCTGACGCACTTAGGGCGAGAAAGCAAAAGACACACAATTGATGGACGGAATGCAGAATAAATCAAAACATTCACACCCAGTCAAGAGATCTGGGTAACATCCATCATTCCTTTGCTCACCATGCCACGCCATTTTAGATATTGCCATATGTAAATCAGTCTTGACCCTGTGCCTCATGGGAACAGTCCAGGCCGAACTGCCAAGCCAGGTCCTCCCTGGACCAGAAACAAGCATCCTAGGACTGGTTTCGGGGTTTTACCCCTCTTCAGCCAGGATTGCTTGATTCCAGTGGCACAGTGAGCCCAGGACCCACGTCTGGGCATACCTGGCGCACTTAGGGCGACAAAGCAAAAGACACACAATTGATGGACGGAATGCAGAACAAATCAAAACATTCACCCTCAGTCATGAGATCTGGGTTAAATCCATCATTCTTTTGCCCACCATGCCACCCCAGTTTAGATCTGGCCATATGCAAATCAGTCTTGACCCTGTGCCTCATGGGAACAGTCCAGCCCGAACTGCCAAGCCAGGTCTTCCCTGGACCAGAAACAAGCATCCTAGGACCGGTTTCGGGGTTTCACCCCTCATCAGCAAGGATAGCTTGATTCCAGTGGCACAGTAACCCCAGGACCTGCGTCTGGGCAGTGAGCCCAGGACCCACGTCTGGGCATACCTGGCGCACTTAGGGCGAGAAAGCAAAAGACACACAATTGATGGACGGAATGCAGAACAAATCAAAACGTTCACCCCGACTCAAGAGATCTGGGTTAATTCCATCATTCTTATGCTCACCATGCCACCCCAGTTTACATCTGGCCATATGCAAATCAGTCTTGACCCTGTGCCTCATGGTAACAGTCCAGCCCGAACTGCCGAGCTAGGTCCTCCCTGGACCAGTACCAAGCATCCTAGGAACGGTTTCGGTGTTTCACCCTCTTCAGCCAGGATAGCTTGATTCCAGTGGCACAGTGAGTCAAGGACCCACGTCTGGGCAAACCTGGCGCACTTAGGGCGAAAAGCAAAAGACACTCAATTGAAGGACGGAATGCAGAAAAAATCAAAACATTCACCCCCAGTCAAGGGATCTGGGTTAAATCCATCATTCTTTTGCTCACCATACAACCCCAGTTTAGATCTGGCCATATGCAAATCAGTCTTGACCCTGTGCCTCATGGGAACAGTCCAGCCCAAACTGCCGAGCCAGGTCCTCCGTTGACCAGAAACAAGCATCCTAGGACCGGTTTCGGGGTTTCACCCCTCTTCAGCCAGGATAGCTTGATTCCAGTGGCACAGTGAGCCCAGGGCCCACGTCTGGGGATACCTGGCGCACTTAGGGCGAGAAAACAAAAGACACACACAATTGATGGACGGAATGCAGAACAAATCGAAACATTCACCCTCAGTCATGAGATCTGGGTTAAATCCATCATTCTTTTGCCCACCATGCCACCCCAGTTTAGATCTGGCCATATGCAAATCAGTCTTGACCCTGTGCCTCATGGGAACAGTCCAGCCCGAACTGCCAAGCCAGGTCTTCCCTGGACCAGAAACAAGCATCCTAGGACCGGTTTCGGGGTTTCACCCCTCATCAGCAAGGATAGCTTGATTCCAGTGGCACAGTAACCCCAGGACCTGCGTCTGGGCAGTGAGCCCAGGACCCACGTCTGGGCATACCTGGCGCAATTAGGGCGAGAAAGCAAAAGACACACAATTGATGGACGGAATGCAGAACAAATCAAAACGTTCACCCCGACTCAAGAGATCTGGGTTAATTCCATCATTCTTATGCTCACCATGCCACTCCAGTTTACATCTGGCCATATGCAAATCAGTCTTGACCCTGTGCCTCATGGTTACAGTCCAGCCCGAACTGCCGAGCTAGGTCCTCCCTGGACCAGAAACAAGCATCCTAGGAACGGTTTCGGTGTTTCACCCTCTTCAGCCAGGATAGCTTGATTCCAGTGGCACAGTGAGTCAAGGACCCACGTCTGGGCAAACCTGGCGCACTTAGGGCGAAAAGCAAAAGACACTCAATTGAAGGACGGAATGCAGAAAAAATCAAAACATTCACCCCCAGTCAAGGGATCTGGGTTAAATCCATCATTCTTTTGCTCACCATACAACCCCAGTTTAGATCTGGCCATATGCAAATCAGTCTTGACCCTGTGCCTCATGGGAACAGTCCAGCCCGAACTGCCGAGCCAGGTCCTCCGTTGACCAGAAACAAGCATCCTAGGACCGGTTTCGGGGTTTCACCCCTCTTCAGCCAGGATAGCTTGATTCCAGTGGCACAGTGAGCCCAGGGCCCACGTCTGGGGATACCTGGCGCACTTAGGGCGAGAAAACAAAAGACACACACAATTGATGGACGGAATGCAGAACAAATCGAAACATTCACCCCCAGTCAAGAGATCTGGGTTAAATCCATCATTCTTTTGCCCACCATGCCACCCCAGTTTAGATATGGCCATATGCAAATCAGTCTTGACTCTGTGCCTCATGGGAACAGTCCAGCCCGAACTCCCAAGCCAGGTCCTCCCTGGACCAGAAACAAGCATCCTAGGACCGGTTTTGGGGTTTCACCCATCTTCACCAAGGATAGCTTGATTCCAGTGGCACAGTCACCCCAGGACCTACATCTGGGCAGTGAGCCCAGGACCCACATCTGGGCATGTCTGGCGCACTTAGGGCGAGAAAGCAAAAGACACACAATTGATGGACGGAATGCAGAACAAATCAAAACATTTACCCCCAGTCAAGAGATCTGGGTTAAATTCATCATTCTTTTGCTCACCATGCCACCCCAGTTTAGATATTGCCATATGTAAATCAGTCTTGACCCTGTGCCTCATGGGAGAAGTACAGGCCGAACTGCCAAGCCAGGTCCTCCCTGGACCAGAAACAAACATCCTAGGACTGGTTTCGTGGTTTTACCCCTCTTCAGCCAGGATAGCTTGATTCCAGTGGCACAGTGAGCCCAGGACCCACGTCTGGGCATACCTGGCGCACTTAGGACGAGAAAGCAAAAAACACACAATTGATGGACGGAATACAGAACAAATCAAAACATTCACCCCCAGTCAAGAGATCTGGGTTAAATCCATCATTCTTTTGCTCACCATGCCACCCCGGTTTAGATCTGGCTATATGCAAATCAGTCTTGACCCTCTGACTCATGGGAACAGTTCAGCCCGAACTGCCAAGCCAGGTACTCACTGGACCAGAAACAAACATCCTAGGACTGGTTTCGTGGTTTTACCCCTCTTCAGCCAGGATAGCTTGATTCCAGTGGCACAGTGAGCCCAGGACCCACGTCTGGGCAGTGAGCCCAGGACCCACGTCTGGGCATATCTGG
Organism: Triturus cristatus; assembly: GCF_964204655.1. Taxonomy (NCBI): domain Eukaryota; kingdom Metazoa; phylum Chordata; class Amphibia; order Caudata; family Salamandridae; genus Triturus; species Triturus cristatus. The sequence goes on from NC_140582.1 coordinate 245,364,808, forward strand.
CGCACTTAGGGTGAGAAAGCAAAAGACACACAATTGATGGATGGATACAGAGCAAATCAAAACATTCACCCCCAGTGAAGAGATCTGGGTTAAATTCATCATTCTTATGCTCACCATGCCACCCCAGTTTAGATATTGCCATATGCAAATCAGTCTTGACCCTGTGCCTCATGGTAACATTCCAGCCCGAACTGCCAAGCCAGGTCCTCCCTGGACCAGAAACAAGCATCCTAGCACTGGTTTCGGGGCTTCACCCCTCTTCAGCCAGGATAGCTTGATTTCAGCGGCACAGTGAGCCCAGGACCCACGTCTGGGCATGCCTGGCGCACTTAGGGCGAGAAAGCAAAAGACACACAATTGATGGACGGAATGCAGAACAAATCAAAACATTCACCCCCAGTCAAGAGATCTGGGTTAAATCCATCATTATTTTGCTCACCATGCCACACCAGTTTAGATCTGGCCATATGCAAATCAGTCTTGACCCTGTGCCTCATGGGAACAGTCCAGCCCGAACTGCCAAGCCAGGTCCTCCCTGGACCAGAAACAAGCATCCTAGGACCGGTTTCGGGTTTTCTCCCCTCTTCAGACATGATAGTTCGATTCCAGTGGCACAGTGAGCCCAGGACCCACGTCTGGGCATACGTGGCACACTTAGGGCGAGAAAGCAAAAGCCTCACAATTGATGGACGGAATGCAGAACAAATCAAAACATTCACCCCCTGTCAAGAGATCTGGGTTAAATCCATCATTCTTTTGCTCACCATGCCACCCCAGTTTAGATCTGGCCATATGCAAATCAGTCTTGACCCTGTGCCTCATGGGAGCAGTCCAGCCCACACTGCCGAGCCAGGTCCTCCGTGGACAAGAAACAAGCATCCTAGGACCGGTTTTGGGTTTTCACCCCTCTTCAGCCAGGATAGTTTGATTCCAGGGGCACAGTGAGCCCAGGAACCACGTCTGGGCATACCTGGCGTACTTAGGGCGAGTTAGCAAAAGACACACAATTGATGGACAGAATGCAGAACAAATCAAAACGTTCACCCCCAGTCAAGAGATCTTGATTAAATCCATCATTCTTTTGCTCACCATGCCACCCCAGTTTAGATCTGCCATATGCAAATCAGTCTTGACCCTGTGCCTCATGGGAACATTCCAGCCCGAACTGCCAAGCCAGGTCCTCCCTGGACCAGAAACAAGCATCCTAGGACCGGTTTTGGGTTTTCACCCCTCTTCAGCCAGGATAGTTTGATTCCAGGGGCACAGTGAGCCCAGGAACCACATCTGGGCATACCTGGCGAACTTAGGGCGAGAAAGCAAAAGACACACAGTTTATGGACGGAATGCAGAACAAATCGAAACATTCACCCCCAATCAAGACATCTGGATTACATCCATCATTCTTTTGCTCACCATGCCACCCCAGTTTAGATCTGGCCATATGCAAATCAGTCTTCACCCTGTGCCTCATGGGAACAGTCCAGCCCAAACTGCCAAGCCAGGTCCTCCCTGGACCAGAAACAAGCATCCTAGGACCGGTTTCGGGTTTTCACCCCTCTTCAGCCAGGATAGTTTGATTCCAGTGGCACAGTGAGCCGAGGAACCACATCGGGGCATACCTGGCACACTTAGGGCGAGAAAGCAAAAGACACACAAGTGATGGACGGAATGCAGAACAAATCAAAACATTCACCCCCAGTCAAGAGATCTGGGTTAAATCCATCATTCTTTTGCTCACCATGCCACCCCAGTTTAGATCTGGCCATATGCAAATCAGTCTTGACCCTGTGCCTCATGGGAACAGTCCAGCCCGAACTGCCGAGCCAGGTCCTCCGTGGACCAGAAACAAGCATCCTCGGACCGGTTTCGGGGTTTCACCCCTCTTCAGCCAGGATAGCTTGATTCCAGTGGCACAGTGAGCCCATGGCCCACGTCTGGGTATACCTGGCACACTTAGGACGAGCAAGCAAAGGACACACACAATTGATGGGCGGAATGCAGAACAAATCAAAACATTCACCCCCATTCAAGAGATCTGGGTTAAATCCATCATTCTTTTGCTCACCATGCCACCCCAGTTTAGATCTGGCCATATGCAAATCAGTCTTGACCCTGTGCCTCATGGGAACAGTCCAGCCCGAACTGCCAAGCCAGGTCTTCCCTGGACCAGAAACAAGCATCCTAGGACCGGTTTCGGGGTTTCATCCCTCTTCAGCAAGGATAGCTTGATTCCAGTGGCACAGTGACCCCAGGACCTACGTCTGGGCAGTGAGCCCAGGACCCACGTCTGGGTATATCTGGCGCACTTAGGGTGAGAAAGCAAAAGACACACAATTGATGGATGAATACAGAGCAAATCAAAACATTCACCCCCAGTGAAGAGATCTGGGTTAAATTCATCATTCTTATGCTCACCATGCCACCCCAGTTTAGATATTGCCATATGCAAATCAGTCTTGACCCTGTGCCTCATGGTAAAATTCCAGCCCGAACTGCCAAGCCAGGTCCTCCCTGGACCAGAAACAAGCATCCTAGCACTGGTTTCGGGGCTTCACCCCTCTTCAGCCAGGATAGCTTGATTTCAGCGGCACAGTGAGCCCAGGACCCACGTCTGGGCATGCCTGGCGCACTTAGGGCGAGAAAGCAAAAGACACACAATTGATGGACGGAATGCAAAACAAATCAAAACATTCACCCCCAGTCAAGAGATCTGGGTTAAATCCATCATTATTTTGCTCACCATGCCACACCAGTTTAGATCTGGCCATATGCAAATCAGTCTTGACCCTGTGCCTCATGGGAACAGTCCAGCCCGAACTGCCAAGCCAGGTCCTCCCTGGACCAGAAACAAGCATCCTAGGACCGGTTTCGGGTTTCCACCCCTCTTCAGACATGATAGTTCGATTCCAGTGGCACAGTGAGCCCAGGACCCACGTCTGGGCATACCTGGCACACTTAGGGCGAGAAAGCAAAAGCCTCACAATTGATGGACGGAATGCAGAACAAATCAAAACATTCACCCCCTGTCAAGAGATCTGGGTTAAATCCATCATTCTTTTGCTCACCATGCCACCCCAGTTTAGATCTGGCCATATGCAAATCAGTCTTGACCCTGTGCCTCATGGGAGCAGTCCAGCCCAAACTGCCGAGCCAGGTCCTCCGTGGACCAGAAACAAGCATCCTAGGACCGGTTTCGGGGTTTCACCCCTCTTCAGCAAGGATAGCTTGATTCCAGTGGCACAGTGACCCCAGGACCTACGTCTGGGCAGTGAGCCAAGGACCCAGGTCTGGGCATGTCTGGCGCACTTAGGGCGAGAAAGCAAAAGACACACAATTGATGGACGGAATGCAGAACAAATCAAAACATTCACCCCCAGTCAAGAGATCTTGGTAAAATCCATTATTCTTTTGCTCACCATGCCACCCCAGTTTAGATATTGCCATATGCAAATCAGTCTTGACCTTCTGCCTCATGGGAACAGTCCAGGCCGAACTGCCAAGCTAGGTCCTCCCTGGACCAGAAACAAGCATCGTAGGACCGTTTTGGGGGTTTCACCCCTCTTTAGCCAGGATAGCTTCATTCCAGTGGCACAGTGAGCCCAGGACCCATGTCTGGGCATACCTGGCGCACTTAGGGCGAGAAAGCAAAGAACACACAATTGATGGACGGAATGCAGATCAAATCAAAACATTCACCCCCAGTCAAGAGATCTGGGTTAAATCCATCATTCTTTTGCTCACCATGCCACCCCAGTTTAGATCTGGCTATATGCAAATCAGTCTTGTCCCTGTGCCTCATGGGAACAGTCCAGCCCGTACTGCCAAGCCAGGTCCTCCCCGGACCAGAAACAAGCATCATAGGGCCGGTTTCAGGGTTTCATCCCTTTTCTGCCAGGATAGCTTGATTCCAGGGGCACAGTGAGCCCAGGACCCACGTCTGGGCATACCTGGCACACTTAAGGCGAGAAAGCAAAAGACACACAATTGATGGACGGAATGCAGAACAAATCAAAACATTCACCCCCTGTCAAGAGATCTGGGTTAAATCCATCATTCTTTTGCTCACCATGCCACCGCAGTTTAGATCTGGCCATATGGAAATCGGTCTTTACCCTGTGCCTCATGGGAACAGTCCAGCCCAAACTGCCAAGCCAGGTCCTCCCTGGACCAGAAACAAGCATCCTAGGACCGGTTTCGATGTTTCACCCTCTTCAGCCAGGATAGCTTGATTCCAGTGTCACAGTGAGTCAAGGACCCACATCTGGGCATACCTGGCGCACTTAGGGCGAAAAGCAAAAGACACTCAATTGATGGACGGAATGCAGAACAAATCAAAACATTTACCCCCATTCAAGAGTTCTGGGTTACATCCATCATTCTTTTGCTCACCATGCGACCCCAGTTTAGATCTGGCCATATGCAAATCAGTCTTGACCCTGTGCCTCATGGGAGCAGTCCAGCCCAAACTGCCGAGCCAGGTCCTCGGTGGACCAGAAACAAGCATCCTAGGACCGGTTTCGGGGTTTCACCCCTCTTCAGCAAGGATAGCTTGATTCCAGTGGCACAGTGACCCCAGGACCTACGTCTGGGCAGTGAGCCCAGTACCCACGTCTGGGCATGTCTGGCGCACTTAGGGCGAGAAAGCAAAAGACACACAATTGATCGATGGAATGCAGAACAAATCAAAACATTCACCCCCAGTCAAGAGATCTGGGGAAAATCCATCATTCTTTTGCTCACCCTGCCACCCCAGTTTAGATATTGCCATATGCAAATCAGTCTTGACCCTGTGCCTCATGGGAACAGTCCAGGCCGAACTGTCAAGCCAGGATCTCCCTGGACCAGAAACAAGCATCGTAGGACCGTTTTGGGGGTTTCACCCCTCTTCAGCCAGGATAGCTTCATTCCAGTGGCACAGTGAGCCCAGGACCCACGTCTGGGCATACCTGGCGCACTTAGGGCGAGAAAGCAAAGAACACACAATTGATGGACGGAATGCAGATCAAATCAAAACATTCACCCCCAGTCAAGAGATCTGGGTTAAATCCATCATTCTTTTGCTCACCATGCCACCCCAGTTTAGATCTGGCTATATGCAAATCAGTCTTGTCCCTGTGCCTCATGGGAACAGTCCAGCCCGTACTGCCAAGCCAGGTCCTCCCCGGACCAGAAACAAGCATCATAGGGCTGGTTTCAGGGTTACATCCCTCTTCTGCCAGGATAGCTTGATTCCAGGGGCACAGTGAGCCCAGGACCCACGTCTGGGCATACCTGGCACACTTAAGGCGAGAAAGCAAAAGACACACAATTGATGGACGGAATGCAGAACAAATCAAAACATTCACCCCCTGTGAAGAGATCTGGGTTAAATCCATCATTCTTTTGCTCACCATGCCACCCCAGTTTAGATCTGGCCATATGGAAATCAGTCTTTACCCTGTGCTTCATGGGAACAGTCCAGCCCAAACTGCCAAGCCAGGTCCTCCCTGGACCAGAAACAAGCATCCTAGGACCGGTTTCGATGTTTCACCCTCTTCAGCCAGGATAGCTTGATTCCAGTGTCACAGTGAGTCAAGGACCCACATCTGGGCATACCTGGCGCACTTAGGGCGAAAAGCAAAAGACACACAATTGATGGACGGAATGCAGAACAAATCAAAACATTCACCCCCAGTCAAGAGATCTGGGGAAAATCCATCATTCTTTTGCTCACCCTGCCACCCCAGTTTAGATATTGCCATATGCAAATCAGTCTTGACCCTGTGCCTCATGGGAACAGTCCAGGCCGAAGTGTCAAGCCAGGTTCTCCCTGGACCAGAAACAAGCATCGTAGGACCGTTTTGCGGGTTTCACCCCTGTTCAGCCAGGATAGCTTCATTCCAGTGGCACAGTGAGCCCAGGACCCACGTCTGGGCATACCTGGCGCACTTAGGGCGAGACAGCAAAAGACACACAATTGATGGACGGAATGCATATCAAATCAAAACATTCACCCCCAGTCAAGAGATCTGTGTTAAATCCATCATTCTTTTGCTCACCATGCCACCCCACTTTAGATCTGGCCATATGGAAATCAGTCTTTACCCTGTGCCTCATGGGAACAGTCCAGCCCGAACTGCCAAGCCAGGTCCTCCCTGGACCAGAAACAAGCATCCTAGGACCGGTTTCGGGGTTTCACCCCTCTTCAGCCAGGGTAGCTTGATTCCAGTGGCCCAGTGAGCCCAGGACCCACGTCTGGGCATACCTGGCGCACTTAGGGCGAGACAGCAAAAGACACACAATTGATGGACGGAATGCAGAACAAATCAAAACATTTACCCCCAGCCAAGAGATCTGGGTTAAATCCATCATTCTTTTGCTCACCATGCCACCCCAGTTTAGATCTAGCCATATGCAAATCCGTCTTGACCCTGTGACTCATGGGAACAGTTCAGCCCGAACTGCCAAGCCAGGTCCTCCCTGGACCAGAAACAAACATCCTAGGACCGGTTTTGTGGTTTCACCCCTCTTCAGCCAGGATAGCTTGATTCCAGTGGCACAGTGAGCCCAGGACCCACGTCTGGGCATACCTGGCGCACTTAGGGCGAGATAGCAAAAGACACACAATTGATGGACGGAATGCGGAACAAATTAAAACATTCACCCCCCGTCAAGAAATTTGTGTTAAATCCATCATTCTTTTGCTCACCATGCCACCCCAGTTTAGATCTGGCCATATGCAAATCAGTCTTGACCCTGTGCCTCATGGGAACAGTCTAGCCCGAACTGCCAAGCCAGGTCCTCCTATGGAGTCCCTCAGGAACCAAAAGGGCTTGTCATCTCTAACTCACAAGACACATCTCCCATTTGTTAAATAAAAATGTACAAATATTACATGTTCATATCACAACTCTTTGATAAGTCATATTGGAGCTCAAATCAATCACCCAGACCTTGTTCTATGAGGCTGTGAAGAGATAGGAGAAGTGTCCATGAATGACACTGGTGATCCAGAGAGAGACGTAATCAGTGGGCTCTTAGAAGTCTAAATTGAAACAATCTCGTTGCTGAAATCTAGTGTTAGCGAATGATGAGGCAGATGTTTGAAATGCAAAGAATCTTGCATAATGGACTTTCCAGGACAGTGAGCAGTCACTATGTGTCCTTTACTAGTCACAATTGTAAATGGTTCACCATCAAATGGAGCATCAGATATGAATTTTCTCTTTTCTCTGATCTCTTGAGTCTGTTTAGCAAAGTTCACCATCATTTGTTGATCTTTCATTGATCCATTGTGGCAACTTGGTTTTCATGGCTATCCCGAACATCAGGCTGGCTCACTTTCAACTGTTGTTGAATGTGGAGTAGACCGGTAGGCACAAAAAGCAAAGAGCAAAATGAAGAGCTGATTTGAGATCAAGCTTCTAAAGTGCAGCATGCTAAACAGTCTTCTTGAGTGTGCTCACAACGTGCTTGACAACACCATTTGCTTGTGGCCAAAATGATGTACTTTTCTGATGCTTAACATTGAGATGATTAAGAAAGAGTCTGAATTCTTGACTGTTGAAAGGTGGGTCATTGTCAGACTTAAGAAGTTACGGAACATCCCATGTTGCAAAAATGCCATCTAACCTCTTTATAACTTTTTCTTGATTGATCAATAAGAGTTCTTCTTCCAAAGGAAAATGAGAGCACTCATCAATGACCACCATCAAGTGATGTTCAATGTCAAGGGGTCCAAAGAAGTCAGAAGTCAAAAGGAATTCTCACCCACACATGTTCTCGTAGAGCAGATGTGTTCAATGGATGCTGAGTTGTTTTGGGAGATAAGCATTTGCACAGATGACAGGCCTTTAATTCCCTCTGAAGATGAGGAAACCAGTCTTGTAGAGTTTGTTTAGTATCGAGAATTTCACGATGTACTTTATTTGCCACTTCACTTACTGGGTGTTGCAGACTCTGTGATATGGCAATTTTCGAACCTCATAAGACGATACCTTCCTGGTTGGCAGACAGTTCATCGTTCCCATTTATTAATTTCTGATATTTACTGTCATTTGTAAGAGGTCGAGTATGCTGTTTCTAGGATTGATGTTCAATAATGTATTTAAATATCAGCATGTCACTGTCTGTGCTCGTAGCATTAAGGATTTGTCCCAATGAAATAGCAGCAGGTGTACTAGAGTTTACGATGAAGTTAATGTATGCTTCAGCTGCTTTGTAAGTAGTACTATGATACTGCATACTGACACTCGTTAAAAATAGTCAGCAGGGTTTCGATCTTTTTCTTGTTGGTGCACAATAGCGTAGTCATATTCTTGTAGATACAAACCTCAATGTTCAAATCTAGGAGGCATCTTGGCTTTAGAATTGCCAAATATGTTAAGCAATGCTTGATGATCTGTGACAATGCGTTCCTAAAAAAATATGTGGAAATGTTCACAAGCCAACAAACCTGCAAAACGTTCTTTTTCAGGCTCTGAATAGGCACATTCAGTGTGTGACAATCTTCTGGTAGCATGTGCCACAATATGCCTTTGAGCATTTGGGTGTCCATTGTGTTGGGCAAGGATCGCACCCAACCCTACAGGGCTTGCGACAACAACAACATCTATATAAAGCTTGGGATCAAAGTAGGCCATTTCAGTGGTGCCTGAATTGCATGTTTGATTTTCTTTAAGCTTTGTTCACATTCTTGTGACCATTAAACATTTAATTTAGTTAAATCTCTTAAGGGAGCACTTACTGTTGCAAATTCACGTATGTAACTAGAACAGTAACTGGCCATGCCAAGAAAAGAATGTAACATGTTTATACCTTGTGGGTGACAGGTGGATGACAAAACTGGTACTTCAGCCAGATCTGGAGTCATTCCCCCATCAGAGAAAATATGGCCAGAGCTCTGCAATCAAGGTTAGACCAGCATCAGCACGTAATCAACATACGTGTGCAAGAGCTTTATAATGTTCTTATCATGTAGCTGCAAACACCAATATATCATCACTGAAAGCATTTGTGACAGGCTGTATTATACGTGGAATGACATCTTGAAAAAGTTCTGCAGCTGATGACACACCAAAACTAAGGCCTAATTATGAGTACAGCACCCTATAGGACTATCGCACTAGCTGTGGCGTAGTGGGAACCGCTGCACTGGAGGTCTGACCACTGCATTTTGAGTGCGCGATGCCACTGCCACAAGACCACCACAACCTCCGGGAATTTGCAATCCCTTGATGGTGGTTTAGTGGTCTGGCCTAGCAATATGCTGCCAGTGCTGCTGAAGCACCACCAAGGATATTCTGAATGTCCTCACTGCCACAGTTTTAAGTGCGGCAGTGAGAATTCTAAGGTGGCCCTAGGGGGCCTACTGCTTTCTCACAGCCTTGGGATGCATGCATGGAGGCACATGTTGTGCCCCCCTGTGTGCATGCACCCCAGTTCCTGTACAGAATGGACTGCATCAGTCCATGACATGCAGCAATGGGCTTTGGTGCTCCCTTAGTGCTTCATTGATATGGCTTACTTATGAGCCTTTGTACTGCACTGCTGCGGGACCAACAAACGACCGCCTACCAGACCATGAGGAAACACGTCATCTGGCAGCCGGTCGGCTGTTGAGTTTGGCGGTGTGGAAGCGGGGCGTGGCATGCTGCCCCACTCCTACACTGCCAAACTCGTAATCGGGTCCTTAATCTTTCATATCCGAACAAACCAATATAGGTAGAAAAGGTGGTTTTGTGCGTGCAATTTTCTTCAAGTTACAATTGATGATATCCTTTGTTCAGATTAAGGCAAGAGAAGGCTTTGGCACCATTTAGCTTTGTGATCATGTCAGCAATGTGTGGACCTGGATGTAGTTCTCTTTCAATTACCTTGTTAGCTTCCAGTAGCGGTCCGTGGAGGGAGTTCGGTGGGGCAGTGAGGTGGGGCGGGGGAGGGGCAGGGTGGGTCACATTTTGCGATGCAGCGCGTGCAAAGGAATTTGTTTTATTTATTTAAATGTGTACTTACCTCCGTTCACATTTAAATAAAGGGGCAGCGCTTCTGTTTCACTGCAACCTGGGGCTGCGCGCAGTTTGAAAAGGGGATTCCCCCGCTTTTGGTGCTTATTTATAACGGGTGCCCACCCCGCGTTCTTGTAGCCTTGGGTGCCTTTAATTTATAGCGGGTGCCCACCCCGCTTATCTCCTCATCTTTGACGTTAATACGAAGGCGGGAGCCCACCCCGCGCTTCGTTGTACGGAGAAGATCACCGCCGCGGCCGGGCTCGAAGGAAGTCAGGCAGGCCGGGGGCGGGACTCCGGGACAACCGGAAGTAGGAGGGCGGGAGCCTACCCGACCTCCCTCCGAAAGACTCGCGGCTGTTTCCTGGGCCCCGGAGCAGGCAGGAGCCCACCCTGCGCCCCGGTGCCCTCGCCCGAGCAGAGAAGACGACGGGAGCAACGCGGCCGGAGGGGAGCAGAGAGCCTCCCGCCGCGACCAGAGACAGCCTCGTCGCTCCGGTGAGTGCGAGAGGGTGCACGGGGCAGCCTGTTCTGTTACTGAGCGCTGGTGCGCTCCAACGGGGCTCGCACTAACTAACGAGCCTACAACGCGCCCCCCCCCCAGTTGTTGCAGAGCCAGCAAGGCTCAGTGGGACATCTGTGTGGGTAGAGCCTGCGAGGCTCACGAGTCCCCCGCGTGGGACTCCAACGGTTGGGGGCAGTATTTCCGAGTCCAGAGGGACTCCAACGACGGCGCATTGGTTGCCTAGAGCCCACGAGGCTCCCAACACGTTTTAGGGGGCATTTCTATGGCAATCAGAGCGGCCCCGGAAGGCAGCGGGCCGCTCCAACTTTTATGGGGCACATTTGTTTATTGAGCCTGTGAGGCTCTAACGGGGGCATTTCTTTATCGTTCAGAGCCCAGAGGGGCTCGGGGGACAGTCTGTGGACAGAGCCTGCAAGGCTCCAGCGTTGGCCCCATCCTTGTCCTACAGCTGCCCAGCACTTCGTGGGCAGCTGCTCCGTTTAGGCCCCTGACTCTGCTGGACGCAGGGCGTCCTAGACCCAACAAGGCCAGTTGGCCTAGGGACTGCCACAGGTGGTGGCTAATGTGAGTTCTTGCGCAATTGTGTTTCCCTGCACCTCTGAATGTGTTTTTATGCGTCATGTGCCTTGTTTTACACCGCTGAATGTGTTTTTTTGCGTCATGTGCCTTGTGTTTACACCTCTGAATGTGTTGTGATGCATCATGTGTAATGTGCGTTTACCCCTACAGGTATTGTGATACTTAGGTGGTTGTTTTCTCCTAGTACAGGTGGGGCTAGTGAGGTCCTGGTTCCCTGCGCAATATTTTCCTAAGGTGGTTAGGGTTGCATAGGTGGTACTTACCTGTTACCAGTAGTTACTGGTTGTGTGCTACATGTGTTATTTTGCGCTACAGTAATTTTATATTCTATGTTCTAAGTGCTAATTTCTACAAAGTGCTAATTCCTGACAGTGGTCCATGCGGCCCTGTCCCCTGTACATATAATCCCTTGTAAATTCTGCCCGTGCCTATTGGCACATTGTTGAGTGTGTGTTCTTATCTAATGTTTTCTGGTAAAAATACAAAGGTTATTTTTATATAATACCTTGTGTGGAGTTTCTTTTGTGGTGGGCCTTGGGTTTTGTTGCTGGGTGCACGCGCAAACGCTTTACACATCGCCTCCGAGATAAGCCTGACTGCTCGTGCCAAGCTACCAAGGGGGTGAGCAGGGGTTATCTTTGGCGTGTAACTTCCTTGCCCTGACTAGAGTGGTGGTTTCTGCCTGGCTTTGGCGCAAGCCCTAGCCAACCAGAAATCCCATTTCTAACATATGGCCACTTTGATTGGAGGGTATGAGACTTATTCAGCATGTGGTATTTTCTTTAGTACCTCCTTTACTCCTTAACCGGCAAGATTTTTGAGATATTTGATAATCTTTCTGTTATCTGTTACTTCCAGTGCATCAAATAAATCATCAAATTTATATCCATGCAGTCCATCTGTAACCAATATACTGCTTTTTGGAAGTATCGAACTGAAGTGGTGGTTTAGAAAGGCAGCAGCATTACAACCATTTGTGGAACTTACTGACATGGAAAGTGGGGTACTCTCCACCATGTCTGCTGTCCGCTGGGAACCTGCTTCATTTATGACATCACTGAGGTCCTGGGACCTGCTGGCATCAGGGTTGTCCAGGCTCACTCACCGGATGTGCTACACCTTCTTCTTCCTTTATGGTAAGGACTGGTTTTATTTCTTGTACCTGTTATTCATCATCTTCACCCATCTGCATTGTACTTGGTTTTTCACTGCCTTTAGAGTTTCTTTGTATCAGGCTAGTTATCTGCTAGTGCTTACTTGCATCTGCCTATCACTGTCTTTAATGCTTTTTATTCCGCAGCTCAGTGTTGTGTTGTAATATGACTCGTTACAACGTGAGTCATCACAACGCGTGCCATTACAACGCGGTCGTTACTATGACCGCATTGTTATCACGCAAAGCCATTGCTACGCAAGTCATTACATCGACTTGCAGTAGATGGCGCGCTGACATTAGAAATGTATAATTTACTATTCCAACTCCAGCCTCTGTAACAGTAGGGAAGGTGCTGGAATAGTGAACTATACTATTTCTAATGTTAGCACGCCACCTACTGCAAGTCGATGTAATGACTTGCGTAGTAATGGCATTGCGTGGTAACAACGCTGTCGTTGTAACAACCGCATTGTAATGGCATTGCGATGTGATGCCTGCACTGTAGTGGCTGTTTTCCATTGTGTTGTGGTGCAGTACGTCTTTCAAAGCCTCACCAGCAGGTTCCTGGCCGATGATGAGTAAATGTCTGTGGGAGGCTTTCAATTCCTTCAAAAGCTTGGCACTGGATGGAGTGGTACTTCGACTCCACATACAATAAAAGTTGATCTTCACTTTGACTGAGGCATTTGTGGCATCCACGATCAGTTTGCTGTACCACGGCAAACTCTCTGAAAGAGCACTGTTTATTCTTCAGGTTACATACCGCCTATCTCGTCGCAACTTGTCTTGTTCTCCCCAGCCTGTACATGTAAATGATTATACCACACACAGAGCTTAGTATTACATGTCTCAATTCCTCTGTGTGCAATTGTGAACTCACCTCACCATTCTAAATCATTAATTCTATTAACCACACCCGAACACTTACGCCACAGTTCTATGGAGCCCGTCAGGAACCAAAGGGTCCAGTTATCTCTAAATTACAAGACAAGGCAATAACCTTTTCACCCTTCATGTCAGAATTGTGCTGCAGTCCTAGGACTTAAGTGCCACAATTGTGACAATGACAAGCACTTTGCTAAAATTAACAGGGTTAAAAATGCAAGTGCAAGAAATCCAAAGTTCCAACACACAGGAAAATAGAGAAGACATTGAACTAGCAATCAGCACATCTACTGAAAGTGAATCGGTTAAGAAGCTAAATATGACATCGGCATATGCACAGTCTTTCAAAGAAGGACATGCACAGCTGGACTGGGAACCTCATGCAGCCCAGGCAAAAAAAGTTAAAACAGGACTTACAAACAGGCAGACAACAGGGCCCTGGTCCCATCCCAAAGCACATTAAATTAGTGACTGAGAAAAGTTACCATATCTGACCACACAGGAGTCATACATTTTGAAATTAAACAATTAATTCAGGAACTGGCGATTACTTCTAGCAGTGGATTTATTCGCTGTTTGCAAGGTGTAATAATGTAAAAATGTTTGCTTCTGATTCAAAACTTTACCAAGTACTAATAGGAAAAGTAGTCAAAAAGATATGTGCGCACAGCTGTTAAGAATAATAGCTAACTTGTTGGACAATTATTATAGGATCCATTCATGCTCCCACCCATCAAAAATGGTTGGCACATTGATGCAGGTGGGCACAGCAGGATACTGAGCTGAGCCATTGCTCCAGGGTGACTTGCTAAATCTCTAACAGTTTATGAACACTGCATTCCCCACTGAGATTCATAATGGAGGAGTTAGTATGAGGTGAGAGTAGAAAGATGACTTTGTAAAGGCTCTTCAACAATGAAAAAATGACTTTATTTTACTAGCAACAAAGAGGGAAGCAGCTGGAAGCCTGGGAACATTTGAAAAGAAATTGCCTTGTCATAGCGTGCTTTAAAAGCTTCAATGTTTAAAAGATTTTCTGATCATTCAAAACTGAGAAACACTAGAACAGAGAGCATGTTAAGCTAACAGTTTTTTTTAACAATGCAGTTTTGATTAAAGCCCAGGTGCAAGCTGTGTGTAGACCAAAAAAGACGCTCCGCTGAGATGTGATATATATTCCACACAGAAACAGTACATGATAAACCTTTCTTTTGATCTTCTAAAGGAAGAAAAACCTTCTTTATGGCTAAGGTGTGGATAGAATGTAATCACTGCTGTTGTGAGTCTCCTATGGGACCTATTGTATTTTTGCCTTATATTTGCCTAACTATACACATAATAGGCTGCTTTTGCTTTGCACATGTTATGCAGCAACACTCTGGTTTTTGTATCACACTTTTCTGTTCTTCTTCGTGCAAGGGCAAACAGCACTGTGCCCTGTTTGTCTCTGTGGTCAGACACTAACACCTAGATATAATTGCAAAATCCAGCTGCTGTTTTTCGAACAGAGCAAGTCTTATCATGTATGCCAAGACTTTCAGTTCTAAAAACAGAGTGAAAAGAGGCTTGCAGAGAAAATGTCCTGAGCTGAACTAGCTATGCGCCTTAGATGTAGACCAATTGATTATGACTCTCAGGTATGGGGTCTAGCACTAAGCCCAGAGATCATTAGTATAATACTGTATTTATAAAGTAAAGGTCAGTTCATGTTGATTTGCCATTCGCTATGACAGTGCTTTTCATTCTGTACAGTTTAATAATTGTGCTGATCAGATTCTTGACTTGCATATGTCTCCTAATTGCAGCACAGTTTTTGCATGATAGAGCCCGCTAGTTTCAATAAATATTGTAAGCTTTCTACGCGTCTCTTTCCTTTTATTGTGAACATGTGTGAGTGAGAACACCAAAGGTAATGACCTGTTACCGCGACTCCTGAGGCAGTGCAGTGTTGTGTTCTGGGGCGCTTAGTTACCTGCCTATCTGGAAGGTTAGGAGGGGAAGTAAAGCACGATGAGTTAGTCTGAATTAGGGGCCATAGGTTATGCTGTTGCGAGGTGACTGAGTCCCTACATGCCGATGTCCTGTGATCCCAGGCACAGTTCTGTTTCTGAGCAGAATCCCTGCAACACTGCTGAAAACTTAAACATAAAAGTAAATCCACTTGAAATTTAGGGCTCAAGCATAAGTTGAACGATAATCGCAGTGTGGTAACTCTGCAGCCTGAACTTCCGGTACCATGAAATATTACTCAACTATTACTGTGTAATTCTGATTAATCCCCTAAATATTGGAACTAACATGTAGAATGCCTAATTACCAAATGTTTATGCATGTATTTCCCATTACTAGGCTATTTACCAGACATGAATTCCTTGATATGTGTCCAGCACCAGACATTTCACCACCTGAACTGCACCACAATAGACTGTGACAGTTGCAGGCAGATCAAATTTCTATAGGGAAGAGAAGGGACATAATATTGATTCAACATATATTGAAATACAATAATATCAGAAATTAAATATCGATAACAAAAATATAAACTCCATATATTTATCTATAAAAAGTACAAATAAGCAAGAACACAAATGAAAATCATTTTTTACATATATTGAAAACAAAATAAATATATGAAAGAAAAATAATGTTATCTTAAAATAAATATAGACTATGCCAGACATATTGATCCACACAATATTAGTAAAACAATAATGAAAACACTTTTTACATGACAAAATTACTTTAAATAAACCCAAAAAGTAGTAGTATACAAATATTTATTCTAAACAAGAATATATTAATATTTACCATGCACCCCAAATTATTCTAGATCTGAAATACATACAATAAACCCCCCACACATTACCATTAACTACAAACAAGTAAACACCAATCTTAGGATTACCAAATATACATATATAATTAATTATACAAACAGAAATATGGAACTATATATTAAACATAAGTAGTAAAACACAAATTAGACCTCCACACCTGAGTTGCTGGATTGGGAGGGATATAAGGCAGAAACTCGGCTTTTCTCACTTTCACACTTCCTGCGCCACGTTGGATCTGATCTTCAAAGTTCTGCAGCTGCTGCTGTTGCTTTATGACAGAGAAAACATTCAGCGTCAAGGACACAAACGACGGTATCCTCCACTTTTACAAGTTACCTATTGACTTGTCTGTTAACATTTGCACAGGATTTGTGCATTTATAAATCTCTCTTACAAGCAATAGCATGTCAATGTGCAATGCATATGTCTGTAATGTTGACGTTTAGGAAATTTAAAGAAACACACCTGTATGATCACATGGTAATTATACATGTGGGGCTAGCTGCTTTCAAAAGCAATTTGCACTTGCACAAAAAAGGGCATGCGTAAAAAATTAAAAAGTCACCATACTGGTGTGTTTAAAGAAATCCCTAACATTTCCACATTAAATAAATATAAAACACACATCATAGGGATGAATGCAATGTAACATGATATATACATTGCACTAGACAAGGTGTAACATTTACCTTATATATTAACAGTAACATCAATGTCAGTCACAAATTAGTATTCAACATATGCATCCATGAAACATTTACCCTTGTCTAGTGCACATCTTGTAGTGTGTCCAATTTCAATAGTCACTAAATTGATCATACTGATCAGTAATCGAGGTGAAACAAACACACCTGTAGTAACACATCCTAAGAAACATTTTAACATCAATTAGTTGGTGCAAGTGGCAATTAGAATGATGAATAGCTGCACTAAATTCGAATGACCATTCCATACTGCATTAAAGTGTATGCACTTAAGAAAGTAGACATTTAAAAAATCGGTTGTATTACCTGCCTTTATGGTAAATAAAAAATTGTGCTTCATATTTTACACAGAAACATTGCTAGGAATCAAAAAATTGCTAAGGAAAAGTAATGCCAGGACTGATTTGATGAAATAAAAAGTGTGAATTTAATCCAAAATAATATTCCAGCCCAATGACAAAAAGTCCACAATTGTGCACTGTTGTGCAGTGGCACAAAGCGCACCTCCAATCAACTGCCAAGGGAAACCTCAGGAAGGGCCATTTAATGGGCAGAGCAGGCCCCTCAAAGATAGTACATGGGAGGGGGATTGGGTTTGGGAGGGGTGCCCTTTGGTTTGGGAGGGGTGCTCTTGGGTTTAGGGGGGCAGTTTGAGAGGGGTGCTCTTGCATTTAGTAGCAGTGATTTGGGATGTGGAAGTGGTGGGTTGTAGTGTGGAAGGGGTAGATTTAAGCTTGCTAGTGATGGGGTGGGATGTGCAAGGGGTGGTATGGGGTGTAGAAGGGGTAGATTTGCATTTGCTAGGGGTGGGTTGGGTTTTGAATGGGTTAGGGCAAGGGTAAAAAGAACATATAAAGAAAAATGGATAGGGTGTTCGGCAGGGAGTTTGGTTTGGGAGGTAGAGGGAGTGGCAGTGCCTGATGTGCATGTGTCTGTTGAGGTTGCAAGTACATGTGGGTCTGGTGTATGTTGAGCACATTTGGGTGTGTCTTGCTTACTAGGTGTCTATTGTGTGCATGAATGGGGGCATTTGAGTTTTGGAGTATGTATTCTAGGTTGTGTATGTGAGTGGATGGGGTGCTGTGGAGGTGCTTGGTGTGGTTGTGGTGCATGTAGCTGTGTTGTCTGTGGGAGTGCTAGTGGTGGGGGTGGTACATTTGAGTGTGGCAGTGGCTACAGTGTCTGTGGCTGTGCTGGTGGTGAGGGTGGTGCATGTGTGTGTGGTGGTAGCTGCCGTGTCTGTGGTTGTGCTATTGGTGAGGGCAGTGCATTTGGGTGTGATAGTGGATTTGGTGTCTGTGGAGGTGCTGGGTGTGGTTGTGGTACATGTGGGTGGTATGGTGGATGCATTGTCTGTGGAAGTGCTGGATATGGTTGTGGTGCATGTGGGTGTGGTGGTGGTTGCAGTGTCTAAATGTTTGTTTGTGGTGTTTGTGTTTCTGTGTGAGTGTGCTGCTTGTGTCTGTTTGAGTGGATGCATGCAAAGATGTGAGTGTGTTTGGGACAGGTCTGGGAATAGGGAAATTTGATGGGCAAGGGGCGGGAGGTGGGGCACAAGGTTGGGTTGTGTGGAAGCATGCAGTCTGTAGGGAGGCTAGACCTTGAAAAGACCTCTGTAGGCCAGATATAGCAATGTGAATGCTTACAGGTAGACTATCATTTGTTGCAATTGGCAGGCATGCCCCTGGATAGGACTGAGTAGTGCAGTCTGGCATACAGATGTTTTCCAGAGGAGGTCAATAGCCTCCTCACTCAGCACAGCCAAGAGGGATAGAGGCAGGTTGTGAGGTGCCTGTAGCAAAGGAGATGCCACCCCTTTTAGGGCGGTAGGTTTTGCCAAATGGGGGTAGCAAGAGGGAGGATGGGGACGGTACTTTGGGTGGTGGACAACAATGTAGGTGGTTAAAATCCTGTTGGGTCTGCCACCACTAGGGAGTACTCACTGGAGGAGGCCTCCGAAGAAGATGTTAAGGAGCTGTACACCTCCATTGCACTTCCCTCACCCTCTATGCCACTGGATGCCTCAGTGTCAGTGGTTCCCACACCCAAAGCACAGGGGGCAGCTGTTTCCCCACCTACATTGGCAACTTCTCTTTTGCCTGCTCCAGATGATGCTGAAATGACATATACAATAGTTTTATTGACCTTTAATCACAAATCAGTTCACAAGTTTTCAGATTTCACCTGCTTCAAGGCTCTCAAACTTTGGTTCTACATTAGCATAAGCTCATGCATGTAGGCGGCATTGTCAGAAAACATTTACTCACAGTTATGCCATTCCCCATGATAGATTCTATATCATGTATGATCTTGTCTCTCATCCAACATTATGTCTCTCCAGGAACTGTTTCACATCTCTGAATGGTTGGCCTTGGTAGTTTAGAATAGTTAAGTGATGTCACCAAAAATGATATCAACCAAAACTACCTTTGTACAGTGTGTTCACAAGGCCCTAAAATATGCATACTTTTCATTCTCAATAATTGAAATATGAATAAATGTGTGTCAACAAATACTGAAATGTTGCACCAATATTGGTATAAACTGAAAGCAGGTTACTTTTGTTTAGGCATTTCACAATGGCTACACGTTTTTCAAATCCATAAAGTAAAAGTTAAATGTCAAAAACTCATAAATGAATACTGTACTGAAGTAGCTTAACAATGTATCACATACTGTGTAGATGCCTATGCTGTTGAAGACTGTAAGAATCATATATTTGGGTGGATTAACAAATGGCTTCTGCAGCATAAGTAAATGCATAGTCCTTGATACATATCTAGTCCACCTCAGACCAGACCAAAAACATTTTCCCACATTTGACAAATAAATAAATCTAGGTTTTTGATGTTTGTATTACCATTGTGTAATTGTTTCACAAAATACGGTGGTGTTCACTCTAGGTGCACATTGGTATAAAATCACGATAATTATTCTATACACTGATTCACATATAAATGTTTACTTCAAATATTCAAATGTTTATCACAATATGCAACATATTACATTTGATGCATTTTTACATTTGCCTAATGAGTCATGAATTGGGCCCGATTCTGAGTTTTCCTGATTGGATATGCCTACATATAAGTGATGGAACATTCCATCTTCCGCAATCCTTTTAAGTTTACCATTTTTCTCCATCATTGATTTATCATCTGTACATGACAAAGGACATTGACACATGATTTTGAGTATGTGCTACTGTCACCAATGTGTACACATTCCTATCTGTGTTTCAACAAAAACTGTATGCGTATCTCAATTTGTAATCTAAAACAGACTGGCTTGCACACACATTTGGGAAGGAGTAAGACATCATGCAAATCTGTCTCTTTTAGCATGTATGAAACAGTATTTCTGATGTTAAACCCAATTTGGATATGTATTCCTTCCAAAATGTAGCCATTAATTCTGATGTGACTATTCATTTTGGATCACACGCTCACTCTTGTTTGTGTAGAATCTCATCTTACCAATTTGATGAATAGTACATCCACTATATCATAAGTGACTAGTATGCTATGTCACATGTAATAGGGTTGCCGTTACATCATCCACAACAGTGAAAATCATCACATGTGACACAATCAAGACTATTGGCCTGTTTGGTACAACTGTCCCTCATAAAATCAAAGAAAGTGATGTATATGTGGAGTTTAGGAAGCCATGTGTCTGTTCAGAACAGAACTTTGTTAGTGAACAGGAATGTGGTGATATCCTTTCAAACAAATGAATAGACTAAGCACATCATCATGTGCATTGTACAAAATTGACACCTTCAATAACTCTTCTTGTGCGTTGGACCTGTGCCACCATTAATATTGATGGGAAAATGTCCTGGCTGAAGCAACAAATTAGTCATGTAATGTGAAACTCTGATAAGAACTTACTCCCTTGTTGTTGCTGTTGGGCACTCAACTGTCCATCAAGCTCTGGATATGCCAAGAATATATATCAAGAATGCGGGCCATTAGGGGACTCAGGGTTTGGTGCACATGCTTCCCACATTGGGAGGACTGCCCAAGTTGGACTTTTGACTGACTTTCTGGTCCTGTGTCTTAGGTCCTCCCACCTCTTGTGGCAATGGATTCTGCACCACTTGTACACCCCCAGGGTCCAGCACCTTCCTGACGATGACCTTCCAAATGTCCCGCTTCTGATTTGCGTTAACCTCTATGGGTACATGAATTGAAAGAAAAAATAATGCTTTGGTGACTTTTTCATCTGTATTGATGTAACACAATGTTTATACATCTATCACTAGCATGACTCATAAGTTAGCATACAACATGTGTATTTTCACATGCTGACCAAAACAAACATCTCAGTATACACTTTTGCAGATCCCTGTTGACTCTTCTCATCCCATGTTGTGGCCTAAACTCACTAATCCAGGCCTGAGACATCATCTTGCCCAAGGGGTGTTTACATATTCTGTGACCTACTTCTGATCAGTGCAAAAGATGGTGAACTACTGAAGCCTAAACATAAACTTGTATGGCACAATTAATACTGGCTACTGTGAGGAAAGGGCCTGCAGTTCGGACATGACACACTTTGAAATGGGAGAAAATGAAAGGAGATGTTAGCTCAAGGAATTAAGTAACTCTCCCTTTCAACTGCCGTCCATTTAAAGGCATTCAGGGGCATAATTTTTGAGCACACCTCAAAATTTGACCTGGCAAATATATATGTATATGACTCAGTGCTTCAGTTGTTTGTCCCTGTGACTCAGCCCTAACCTGTCCCATTATTCTGACTGAGCAAAGCTTATTGTCAGGCCTTGTTATCTGCAGCTTGATGTTCATGATGTCACATGAACACAGCCTTCCCTTAACCTTTACATGAAAAATGCACTGGTGCCCCTTCTAATACAATACCTCAAGCCTCGGTGCTACCCTGAGGGTATATGGGAGCTACTAGGAGCTCCAATACAACTGTTTGGAGAGCCCTGATCTAGGCTGAGTGATTTGTGGGACAATACACATAGCTAAGCTCAGTTTTGTTTGGTGTGTACAGAAAACATTTTTCTCTACAGTTGTAAAGAGTATGTAATGTGTTTTCTAATTTCCCTGATGTGAGTTTTCAACATATCATGTAATTCAAACATATACATAGATGTATATCTAAATACACACCAATTACAAACTAGGGCTTTAAACACACAACACATACTAATGTTGTTGTTTTTTAACTTTGTAAAGTGCTGAAAAATTCCCAACATCATTGTCCTATGTAACAAACTAAATGTATGACCCTTTATATTAATAACTACACTTCACTCAGGAACTCAAAGGGACATTGTAGCCTGTGTTCATGAAAAAAGAAACAGTTAGATTGATTCACATATATATTTCAGACATGTACCTGTTCCTCTAGTGAGCCATAGAGCTGGCCATGCAGGAAGAGGACCTCCTTTGCCAGCAACTTCAGCTCCTCTGGAGAGAATGCAGAGGCACTCTCCCTTTTTCAATCTGCCATCGCTGCTCTCGGAGGTCAGTAACAGCAGCAAAAGTGGAGGAGGACTTGGTGGCTGCAGTGTTAGGATGCAAGTGAGTTTTTTTGAACCACTGTGTACATGTATGAGCCGTATGCGGTCCTCAGCCGAGACGGACACAGCCATTGGCCTTTGTCATTGCTTTCACCAACATTAGCCGATGGCTGTGTCCACTGTGTACTTTACTCCCCACTACACGGTCAATTCGATCACGTCTTACTGATTCCAAATGTCCTATTGGCAAAGTCAGGCACCCGCCATTTCAGATGTTTAAAAGTGTGTGTATGTGACTGTTAAGTGCATTACCACCTCGCAAAATGGGAGCTACTTTGTTTGCATATTCAAACTTCGATGGACACTCGGGCATATTCTAAAGGACCTATTGCCGAGTTATCGTCACATTAGCGCAGCCAAAGTCAGATAAATGTATCGCCCCATTCACAAGCTGGTGCTAACAGCTGATAACACCAGTTTACCTGCAATAGCAACCGCAAAAGACATCGCCACAGATGACCCTGACAACTAACGCTAATGAGATGCAGAGTAGGCGTTCCCGAGCAAAAAGAAGCATCAACACTACTCCCCAACATTCCCAACGACCAGCCACATCTGTGATATAATCACAAAACAGGCGATAAGGCGTGTTAGCAACAGGAAACTAACACCTGCTCTGACCTGGTGCAAAGTCGGACGACAACCGGCAGCAGCCAAGGGAGCACAGCCCATAGCCAAACATGATGAACAACAGATGCCCCCGAGCAACTGAACATGCAGGCCGGAGCCCCAATAGGGCAACAACACCCACCGCTACCACCCCCAGGACCCCACCACTCCCCCTTTGGACAAAGATGATGCACATCAACTCCACAAAACCATGAACCAAACAAATCGTCTGAAGTTGCACAATCACAACACCTAACATACAGGTGTGGCCAGAAAAAGGGAAATCATACATTCATATCATATGAGCCAAATAAAATGTTTATTACAGATTAAACAAAAAGCAACAATTCTGAAAAGGCACAGTGGGTCTTCTCTGGGCATTTTGTAAGTCACAGCCTGCAAGACAGAAATACAGATAAGAAGGTGTGTCATGCGCCCATCAAAGTACAGAGAGAGAGAGTGAAAGAGAGAGAGAGAGAGAGGGGGGAGAGGGGGAGAGAGAAAGAGAGAAGAGAGAGGGAGAGAAAAAGAGAGAGAGAGAGAGGGAGAGAGAAAGAGAAGAAAGAGAGGGAGGGAGAGGGAGAGAAAAAGAGAGAGAAAAAGGTAGGGAGAGCGAAAGAGAGAGAAAGAGAGTGCCGACACTGCGGACCCAGACCTCACTGCTCACCTGCTGCAACTGGTGTGTCTCCTACCACGTGCCGGTATACACTGCGGTCCCCCAGGTCCCTTATCTGCAACAGTTCACAGAGACATGAATGGCAGAGTCCATACAGTTGCACCGCCATCATAGCTTGCACACCCCTGCGCACACAGTTTGCTGCACCCCAGCCCCTCCCGCCGCCCAGTGATGATTGCCCGCCCCTGCTCAACCAGGCCTCACTGCTCACCTTCCGACACCGTCATGTCTCCAAGAGGGCACACCACGTGCTGGTGGGAGCACCAAGCCTGGGGCCAGCGACCATGGCACCCTCCACATCATGCAGCCCTGCACCGGGGGCCACCAGATCACACACTTGATTCTGGGTCTTGATTATGCAATGGCAGAGACCATATCAGTGCATACGGCATCATCGCAGGCTGCACACCCTCTCAGCCCTAGAGGTGCCACTAACTCTGAACCGCTAGGCAATGCCACGTGGCGAGAGGCCGGCACTGCCCGCTGGCTCAGGAGTACACTGCGGTGCAGCAATGCGCACACCTCGCCAGTCAGGACAGCTAGGGTGGTGCATCATCGCAGGCTGCACACCCACTCAGCACTTAAGGTGCCCTTACCTCAGTGCACCGAAAGACACCGTCCCGTGGCAGTGTGCCTGTGCCTGCCACAGTGTATCCGATACCACCAAGTCTGTGCACCGCAAGCCATGGACCCTTTATGAATGAGTCACGTGGTGCGGATGCCATCATGTCACCCCCAGCACTGTCCAATGTGCTGTGGCAGGGCCCTAGGGACTCATTCAGAAATGAGAACCACATGGAGACAACCAGTTACAGAGTGGAAATGGCGTCCAGCACGTGCACCAGGCCCTTTATATTGGCAGGGTCACATGTCCTGTGATGGCTGTGCTGGATGGGTGTGGTGTGGGTGTAAACCAGCCATGAGGGAGTGGCTGTGGCATGCTGACAACTAGACCTGTGAGCAGCAGATCCCTACAGGGAAGAGCTGGGACATGTAGAGTTGTCCCCCCCCCCCCCGTGAGCATAAGCCGAGTGGGCTGGCCTGGCATATGCCTGTCCAGCGTAAGGGTGAGAACAATGACCCTGGGGCACTGGGTGTAATTCCATCCTGGGCTGGACAAGGAAGTAACTAATGCGTGTGTCCCTTTGTAGTGTCAGCGCCACCCGTGCCGCAATCGGCACTGTGTCACCCGTGACCCAAGTCCCACAACATGAGCAACATGAAAGTAAGGGAGAATCACTGACCCTAAATTTATCCATACTTCCACACTTGAAAGATCATAGGCATGACACATCGGTGTGACCACAAATGTTTATTGCACAATCAGTGGAGTTCTGAAGCCGGAGCAGTACAGGGCCATGCAAACACCACTTCACATTGTTGGCCCGTGTAGGGCCAGCAAGAGTCCTTCAGGGAATGACAGGCACATTAGAAGAGGAGGATATCAGTCCGTAGTCTGATAGCTGTGTCATTGGTAACCAAACAGAATATGGCAGTCCATGTTGAGGTTCAAGGTAAGTGCCGCAGAGTGGAAGGTGATGATGCAGAGGGCAGAACCAAGCAGAAACAGGCAATATGGCGGAGATGGATGCTACTGTGACCTTCTCACCACGGAGCCAGATTCATCCGCATCTTAGTCCTCTGCTGTTGCATGTGCCTCACATGTGGGTGCTGGTGTGCTGTCTCCAGCACTGTGTGGCAGGGACACCTCAGGGGCCGGAGGTGGAATGTCTGACGCACTGTGTGGCACTGACACATCAGGGGTCAGAGATGTGGATGGAGTGGTAGCAGCAGCATGCATCAGCGCCAGGCCTTGTGGCAGCAATGTCATGAGGAGGGTCTTTATAGCAGATGCTCTTTCTGCCCGTGTCCGCTCCGTGTTCTCCATGAGCCTTCGTATGAGTCCCAACTCCCAGGCGAGTTCACTGGAGGCACTCTGACTAGACAGTCATTCTTGTCGCAGAGTCAGGACTTTAGCGATGTCAGCCATGGTTCATTGGAGAGCATGGAGGGACTGTGGCTGTCCGTTAGGGACTGTGAGTGGGCCCTTATGATACTTAGACACCCACATATGGCGTCTAGTTTGTCTGCCATGCAATCAAACCCCAACTGCACCCGTTCTGCCAGCTTCTCCTGGCACCTCAACACACGTGTTGGAAGGCCATATGTATGTCATGGGGGTCCTTGGAGGCAGCTGTGGCGGTGGGTGCTGCTTACTATGTGTTCTGTGTTGGGGGTGGGTTTTCCTCGTAGAAGCTGGGCTGCCCTGCTCCTGGAGGTGGGGTGCGGAGGCTCTCCACAAGCTGTTGGAGGGCGTCGGAGTCGAAGGTGTGGTGGTCCTCTTCATCATCAGAGAAGAGAGGTTGGGACTGCTCTGCAGAAGGTGTTGGATTCCCCCCTGAAATGTGAAGGGGAGATGCAGTTTAACATTGTCTTCACATGTATGTTGACGCATTGTACATGTTTACATGCAGACTGAATGACAGTGTACATTGTGACTGTTGGTGGGGAGCTGCCTATATGATGCGGGACAGTGGACATTTCGACAACATATAGCATGTGTGTTTGTACTTGTACATTGTCAACTCACATTTCCCTGCGATGCCATATGTGATTGGTCAGTTTCTGCACACTAGCGGCACCAGTTGTGTCCTCTGTTCTGTTGTGGACATGTTGCGGTTTGTATCATGACGTTGTCAATGTTGATGTGCTCTACCTGTAATCTGTGTGTGCCGCATTTTGGGGGAGTCGCCCCTGCAGCTCTGATTTGGCTGCCCCTTATCTGCCTCTGGCTTCTGTGCTCATACAGTGCTGAGATGTTTCATACTTGGGTGCATTGGTCTCTTGATGGGAGTTGGGGATCTGGGGCATGGTTTGTCCGCAGATGTGCTATGCTTAATTGTGCATGTGTGCCATTGTGCCCATTTCCCCCCGTCCCCCCAGTCCCTGGTAGTTACTCACCCTGTTGTTGTTGTGTCCGGTCATGTTGAGCAGTGTCCGGGCCCCCAACTCCTGCCACCGTCTCACCATTGATTACTGTAGACACCATTTCCTCCATCTCGTCAAGCTCCTCCTGTGGCGCTGGACTCCCACCTCCAGTCTGCATTGCTGCCTTCCTTTTGTTTGTGAGTTTCTGCTTGGTTTTGCGCTTGACATCATTCCAGCGCCTACAACAAAATGGTCGCACACTGCTGACCTACCTGCGTGTTACCCCAAAGAACTGTGGTCCCTGTAGTTAGCGTCGGCGGATACACCTATGCTCGTGTCGTGAGTGCAAGTGTGAATAGCGTTAGCCATCCCTGGACACGTGTTTCGAGATAGTTGCCTCTCGTCAGGAGGGAGTAGGAAAGAGTGTAGGGTTGCAATGTAAGCTGCTAAAATCATTATCAGGTCTAGTACCTCTCGTAGCAACGCAGGTGCGTAACCTGAGTCCGTCGACTCCCTGGCTCAGAGAGCCACTAAATAGTTACAACAAAATGGTCGCACACTGCTGACCTACCTGCGTGTTACCCCAAAGAACTGTGGTCCCTGTAGTTAGCGTCGGCGGATACACCTATGCTCGTGTCGTGTCGTGAGTGCAAGTGTGAATAGCGTTAGCCATCCCTGGACACGTGTTTCGAGGTAGTTGCCTCTCGTCAGCAGGGAGTAGGAAAGAGTGTAGGGTTGCAATGTAAGCTGCTAAAATCATTATCAGGTCTAGTACCTCTCGTAGCAACGCAGGTGCGTAACCTGAGTCCGTCGACTCCCCGGCTCAGAGAGCCACTAAATAGTTACAACAAAATGGTCGCACACTGCTGACCTACCTGCGTGTTACCCCAAAGAACTGTGGTCCCTGTAGTTAGCGTCGGCGGATACACCTATGCTCGTGTCGTGAGTGCAAGTGTGAATAGCGTTAGCCATCCCTGGACACGTGTTTCGAGGTAGTTGCCTCTCGTCAGCAGGAAGTAGGAAAGAGTGTAGGGTTGCAATGTAAGCTGCTAAAATCATTATCAGGTCTAGTACCTCTCGTAGCAACGCAGGTGCGTAACCTGAGTCCGTCGACTCCCCGGCTCAGAGAGCCACTAAATAGTTACAACAAAATGGTCGCACACTGCTGACCTACCTGCGTGTTACTCCAAAGAACTGTGGTCCCTGTAGTTAGCGTCGGCGGATACACCTATGCTCGTGTCGTGAGTGCAAGTGTGAATAGCGTTAGCCATCCCTGGACACGTGTTTCGAGGTAGTTGCCTCTCGTCAGCAGGGAGTAGGAAAGAGTGTAGGGTTGCAATGTAAGCTGCTAAAATCATTATCAGGTCTAGTACCTCTCGTAGCAACGCAGGTGCGTAACCTGAGTCCGTCGACTCCCCGGCTCAGAGAGCCACTAAATAGTTACAACAAAATGGTCGCACACTGCTGACCTACCTGCGTGTTACCCCAAAGAACTGTGGTCCCTGTAGTTAGCGTCGGCGGATACACCTATGCTCGTGTCGTGAGTGCAAGTGTGAATAGCGTTAGCCATCCCTGGACACGTGTTTCGAGGTAGTTGCCTCTCATCAGCAGGGAGTAGGAAAGAGTGTGGGGTTGCAATGTAAGCTGCTAAAATCATTATCAGGTCTAGTACCTCTCGTAGCAACGCAGGTGTGTAACCTGAGTCCGTCGACTCCCCGGCTCAGAGAGCCACTAAATAGTTACAACAAAATTGTCGCACACTGCTGACCTACCTGCGTGTTACCCCAAAGAACTGTGGTCCCTGTAGTTAGCGTCGGCGGATACACCTATGCTCGTGTCGTGAGTGCAAGTGTGAATATCGTTAGCCATCCCTGGACACGTGTTTCGAGGTAGTTGCCTCTCGTCAGCAGGGAGTAGGAAAGAGTGTAGGGTTGCAATGTAAGCTGCTAAAATCATTATCAGGTCTAGTACCTCTCGTAGCAATGCAGGTGCGTAACCTGAGTCCGTCGACTCCCCGGCTCAGAGAGCCACTAAATAGTTACAACAAAATGGTCGCACACTGCTGACCTACCTGCGTGTTACCCCAAAGAACTGTGGTCCCTGTAGTTAGCGTCGGCGGACACACCTATGCTCGTGTCGTGAGTGCAAGTGTGAATAGCGTTAGCCATCCCTGGACACGTGTTTCGAGGTAGTTGCCTCTCGTCAGAAGGGAGTAGGCAAGAGTGTAGGGTTGCAATGTAAGCTGCTAAAATCATTATCAGGTTGAGTACCTCTCGTAGCAACGCAAGTGCGTAACCTGAGTCCGTCGACTCCCCGGCTCAGAGAGCCACTAAATAGTTACAACAAAATGGTCGCACACTGCTGACCTACCTGCGTGTTACCCCAAAGAACTGTGGTCCCTGTAGTTAGCGTCGGCGGATACACCTATGCTCGTGTCGTGAGTGCAAGTGTGAATAGCGTTAGCCATCCCTGGACACGTGTTTCGAGGTAGTTGCCTCTCGTCAGCAGGGAGTAGGAAAGAGTGTAGGGTTGCAATGTAAGCTGCTAAAATCATTATCAGGTCTAGTACCTCTCGTAGCAACGCAGGTGCGTAACCTGAGTCCGTCGACTGCCCGGCTCAGAGAGCCACTAAATAGTTACAACAAAATGGTCGCACACTGCTGACCTACCTGCGTGTTACCCCAAAGAACTGTGGTCCCTGTAGTTAGCGTCGGCGGATACACCTATGCTCGTGTCGTGAGTGCAATTGTGAATAGCGTTAGCCATCCATGGACACGTGTTTCGAGGTAGTTGCCTCTCGTCAGCAGGGAGTAGGAAAGAGTGTAGGGTTGCAATGTAAGCTGCTAAAATCATTATCAGGTCTAGTACCTCTCGTAGCAACGCAGGTGCGTAACCTGAGTCCGTCGACTCCCCGGCTCAGAGAGCCACTAAATAGTTACAACAAAATGGTCGCACACTGCTGACCTACCTGCGTGTTACCCCAAAGAACTGTGGTCCCTGTAGTTAGCGTCGGCGGATACACCTATGCTCGTGTCATGAGTGCAAGTGTGAATAGCGTTAGCCATCCCTGGACACGTGTTTCGAGGTAGTTGCCTCTCGTCAGCAGGGAGTAGGAAAGAGTGTAGGTTTGCAATGTAAGCTGCTAAAATCATTATCAGGTCTAGTACCTCTCGTAGCAACGCAGGTGCGTAACCTGAGTCCGTCGACTCCCCGGCTCAGAGAGCCACTAAATAGTTACAACAAAATGGTCGCACACTGCTGACCTACCTGCGTGTTACCCCAAAGAACTGTGGTCCCTGTAGTTAGCGTCGGCGGATACACCTATGCTCGTGTCGTGAGTGCAAGTGTGAATAGCGTTAGCCATCCCTGGACACGTGTTTCGAGGTAGTTGCCTCTCGTCAGCAGGGAGTAGGAAAGAGTGTAGGGTTGCAATGTAAGCTGCTAAAATCATTATCAGGTCTAGTACCTCTCGTAGCAACGCAGGTGCGTAACCTGAGTCCGTCGACTCCCCGGCTCAGAGAGCCACTAAATAGTTACAACAAAATGGTCACACACTGCTGACCTACCTGCGTGTTACCCCAAAGAACTGTGGTCCCTGTAGTTAGCGTCGGCGGATACACCTATGCTCGTGTCGTGAGTGCAAGTGTGAATAGCGTTAGCCATCCCTGGACACGTGTTTCGAGGTAGTTGCCTCTCGTCAGCAGGGAGTAGGAAAGAGTGTAGGGTTGCAATGTAAGCTGCTAAAATCATTATCAGGTCTAGTACCTCCCGTAGCAACGCAGGTGCGTAACCTGAGTCCGTCGACTCCCCGGCTCAGAGAGCCACTAAATAGTTACAACAAAATGGTCGCACACTGCTGACCTACCTGCGTGTTACCCCAAAGAACTGTGGTCCCTGTAGTTAGCGTCGGCGGATACACCTATGCTCGTGTCGTGATTGCAAGTGTGAATAGCGTTAGCCATCCCTGGACACGTGTTTCGAGGTAGTTGCCTCTCTTCAGCAGGGAGTAGGAAAGAGTGTAGGGTTGCAATGTAAGCTGCTAAAATCATTATCAGGTCTAGTACCTCTCGTAGCAACGCAGGTGCATAACCTGAGTCCGTCGACTCCCCGGCTCAGAGAGCCACTACATAGTTACAACAAAATGGTTGCACACTGCTGATCTACCTGCGTGTTACCCCAAAGAACTGTGGTCCCTGTAGTTAGCGTCGGCGGATATACCTATGCTCGTGTCCTGAGTGCAAGTGTGAATAGCGTTAGCCATCCCTGGACACGTGTTTCGAGGTAGTTGCCTCTCGTCAGCAGGGAGTAGGAAAGAGTGTAGGGTTGCAATGTAAGCTGCTAAAATCATTATCAGGTCTAGTACCTCTCGTAGCAACGCAGGTGCGTAACCTGAGTCTGTCGACTCCCCGGCTCAGAGAGCCACTAAATAGGTACAACAAAATGGTCGCACACTGCTGACCTACCTGCGTGTTACCCCAAAGAACTGTGGTCCCTGTAGTTAGCGTCGGCGGATACACCTATGCTCGTGTCGTGAGTGCAAGTGTGAATAGCGTTAGCCATCCCTGGACACGTGTTTCGAGGTAGTTGCCTCTCGTCAGCAGGGAGTAGGAAAGAGTGTAGGGTTGCAATGTAAGCTGCTAAAATCATTATCAGGTCTAGTACCTCTCGTAGCAACGCAGGTGCGTAACCTGAGTCCGTCGACTCCCCGGCTCAGAGAGCCACTAAATAGTTACAACAAAATGGTCGCACACTGCTGACCTACCTGCGTGTTACCCCAAAGAACTGTGGTCCCTGTAGTTAGCGTCGGCGGATACACCTATGCTCGTGTCGTGAGTGCAAGTGTGAATAGCGTTAGCCATCCCTGGACACGTGTTTCGAGGTAGTTGCCTCTCGTCAGCAGGGAGTAGGAAAGAGTGTAGGGTTGCAATGTAAGCTCCTCTTGACCTCTTCCATTGACCTCTTCAGCACTCCGACTGCGTTCACCTTGTCCACGATGGTCTGCCAAATTCCATTTTTAGTTGCCAGTGACACAGTGGAGGTGACGAACAGTAATTGATGGTGTTCTATCACCTCCGTTATCAGGATCCTGTTTTCCAGCGAACTGAACCGCTTCTTCCTACTCTTCTTGTCCTTGCCCTTCCCTGACCCCGTAGGCCCAGGCTGGTCCTCCGGGGGGGCTGGTGGGGTTCTGGTTGTCCTCTGCACTTGCGCCGGCTACCTCCAGTGGGCTTCACTGTTGTTTGGCTTTTGTCTGTGTTTTTTATTTACTTGATGCGTGGGAATTGCAGGCCTGTGGCTGGTTTTTGTTGCTTTTTGTATCGCGATTGGCCTCATCGCAGCTTTTTTTGCGTTCGTGTTTCATAATTTTTGCGGCATCATGTTGACTTTAACGTGGTCATTTGGCGTTTTATCGTGGGAGTATTGCATGGTGCCGCCAGGTGGAGAATACCACGTTGACACGGAGTTATTTTCCCGCAATAGACTGTGATGTGAAGGGTTGCATTAAGCTAAATTTGCAATGGTTATCACACGTTCTTGAGAATATCCCCCTCATTGTTTTAGAAATAAAAATTTATATGGAGTGCAATAGTGTGCTGAAATGCAATATTTGCGCTGTTTTGCTTACACCTTTAATGAAAGTCATTTTAGAGGAAAGATATTTAAAAATACATTTGAAATGTATTATTCACACATTTTGTTTTTACATTTATTTTAGTCTATAAATGTCATTTGTGAAGAATAAAGGAAAGCAGGCAAATGTTTGATTAAAATATGCAGTAAAACCATATATATTTTGTAAAACTGCATTTCTGTATTTGTGTAGGATAAAAAAGTAGTACATACAAAAGGTAGAGCCAAGAGAAAAAGGAATATTAAACTGACACACATCCAGCAAAACAAAATGCCTCTAAGCACATCTCCAATACGACAGTGCAAAGTGCAAAATACGATTATACCAATTCATATTTGTAAGTCAAAACAAACAAGTATCATTTTTAATGAAATCTAGGATTTCTCAAGAGAAGAATAAAAATCCAGTTTAAAATACATCACAGAAAGTGCAAAGTATAAGATACAACTTTTGGCAATTCATCATAACCTGATATCTTGAATTGTATTTCTTGGTTAACGAAAAAAAATGGAATTCTAGATTTCCAGCAACCTTACATTGTTACAGATAGCACTAAATGTGGGATACAAAATGCTCACAAATGGCTATAGAGGAACTCTAGATACAGATGACAAAAGTTATATAGAGCCACCCTATGAAGAACAATTACCTTAATTCATTTTTAGGCTCGGTAGTAAACTTGATATCTACATAGCAACTATGAAGCAGAAAGAATGGGAATCAACAATTTCATTCATTAGCCACTAATAATAGAGAAAAACCTGACCACATTACCTTAAATCCATGCATTGCAGCCCTGTGCTTAGCATATGCCTCCTCAAAAGCATGACTCCTGGGCATTTCACTAAACCATTGCTGTACTGATGGTATCCTATCTGAGTTCCAGTTCTGCAGGATCAGAGATCTGGCTACCACTATTGCAATGAAATATTGATGATTTTTCTTCAGCTGGTATACCTTATGTGAGGAGCCACACAACACGAGTCTGAGTGAATGCGAAGTTGAAGTGGACATTGATCGATCAATCACCTTAAAAACCTCCTCCCAGAATTGTTGTAGATGACTGCAATAGAAAAATATATGATTCTATACTCCTGTTCCACTAGTATTCACCTAAAACGTTGATCTGAGAGAAATGGGAACATCTTATGCAACCTATATGGGGTATAATAAGTCATCCATCTTGATAAAAAGCCATAATTGACTGCTCTTAGTGCTCTGTATCCAGCCTCACTTAGGGGCATATTATCAAGGACGGCGTTACAATTATCGCTAAAGCGGCGATAATTGTAACGCCTTCCTTGATAATATGCCCCTGAATATCTGCCATTCTTTAATATTCACGCTATAGCCTATTTCGTCTTCTACTTTTACTAAAAATAGATCTATCTCTTTCTGATCTCTGGTCTGACGTAAAAGATGACCAATTACTCACCCCTAGCAATTTGTTCTTCTGCTTTTGCGAAATAATCGTCCTCCCCAAATCACTGAGCAGCCCACAATTATCCCTTAGAAAACTAGTTAGTTGGTTGAAACTTAGTCAAAGCCCTGCATTCTGTCCGCCAAACTACAGTACAGTCGAATCCCAAGTATGAGGACTTGCAAGATTGTAAAAATCACCCAATCGTTCAAAACTAAGATCTCTCTATGAACGTAAAACCCCCCAAGAAACCTGTAAGCCCCAAATCTCACAATCAAGGATTCTATTGAATGCATGGCACGCCGGTACAGTGCGTGCTTTAAAAAATAATTGTATACAAGATACTAAGATATTAACATCTTATACCTTGATGTTTTCTGTAGTTTTGGAGATTGCAAAACAACAGGTAATTTAATTGCACTTTCATTTTGCATGGAATTCATTTTAGAATTTTTGTATTTTGGAGGTGCTGCAGTTAACTGAATTGTAAACTTAACCAATGCTGCCTGATAGTATGTCTCGAAGTGTGGAAGTGCTAAGCCCCCCTGTCTTGTATCTCATTGAAGTAGAGACAGTTTAACTCTTGGTTGCTTACTAGCCCAGATAAACTTTTGAATAATCACATCCAGCTTTATAATATATGGATGGGGTATTTTAAGAGGAAGATTAAGAAACAAAAATAAGAATAATGGTAAAATGGACATTTTGATCAATGATACGCGTCTTTAGTGACATCAGGAGCAAATACTATTTGTTTAAAAGATTTTTCACTTTTTCAAGAGTATTGCCATAATTTAGCAAAAATGATTGCTCATAATTGTTTGTTACAAATACATGGAGAGAATACCATGCTAGCAAGACCACCCCAGGGTGGGGAGAATCGCATACTACCAACATTTATTGTAAAGGGGATGTGACTCGTGGGAGCTGCACATGCCGGGAAGCAGAGGCTGCTGACAGTGGGAGGAGGCGGCTGGGGAAAGCCGTCCCTTCTCCGCGCGCA
The DNA here is from genome assembly GCF_964204655.1 of Triturus cristatus. Classification (NCBI taxonomy): domain Eukaryota; kingdom Metazoa; phylum Chordata; class Amphibia; order Caudata; family Salamandridae; genus Triturus; species Triturus cristatus. Next base: position 245,399,303 of record NC_140582.1, read on the forward strand.
CCCCCGCCCATGCAAGCAGCCGGGGCTCGGGCCGGCGACCTTACCGAGCCCTCTGCCCGCTCCCTTCGCACATGCTCGGCAGTGGAGCGAACGGGATGACAAGGTCCCGGTGACGAGCAGCGCTGCGGGGGACAGCGGGTCAGAGCCCACCGGCGGCCCTACTGACCCTACTGACCACAGCCGATGGCACTGACCACAGCGGAGGCAGTGGCACACCGAGGAAGGCAGCTTGGAGGACGGATCCTTGAGCTACTACAGCCTCTATGACTCCACCTCCCTCCTCCAATTCTGCAACGGAACTTTGAGTGTGGATTTTACTTAAGACCCATTAAGTGCATTAAGTGCTGCTGCTTGCCACAGGACCACAGGCCCCAGAAGTCTTGCCCCCTGAAGGGAGGGAGGACCACTGACACGCGGCAAAAAGTATCTTCTGTTTCCCGTGGCGCAGGACGCATTTACCGCCGCTGCTTGCCACAGGACTACAGACCACAGTCCACAGAGGTCTTTGCTCCCTGGAGGGCGAGAAGACCATCAACGTGTTACAAAAGTGCCTCCGTTTCCCCCAGCGTGGGACGCCATTTACCGCGTCATAGACTGTTTTTCGCCGCCGTGAGGGAAACGGCCAACGAAGATTTAATTTCCTAGTAGCCCCAGCCCAGGCGCCTGACACCAGCATCACCAGACAGAGCCAGGCTGCATTAAAGCAGAGCCGGTGCCCCGCAGAGTGCGCGCGGGTGTGCGCTGGGCTAAGCCCGGGCAAAGGGCGGGCCGCCTGTGGCCGTCAGCAGCCAATGGAGGCCGGGCCGGACCATCCCTCTAAGCTGGACATACCGCGTTCGGACTTGGAATGTTTTCTGGTAATCTTTCAGTATGTTGTTCAGTCAAAGTTAGGCTTTTAAGTGATTATTTCATATGATTCACTGTTACAGCGTTTTTAATGGTGTTTTTGTTAACTTCTTAAAGACCACTACCCTTTGTAAATAGTGAAGTACTGGGATATTACTATCCTAAACGATTAAGCATTGTACGTGTTGCATTATGGGCAAACCAAAACCTCCAACCTCTCGCTCTCTCACATGACAAAAGGCAGCCCTAATACCCCCAGTTCCGAGTTTAACTGCTATAGATAAAATGTTACAAAAAACAATAGGGGTGGTAGCATCGGCTATTGAGAATACCGAAAGACGCCTTTCCCTTACTCCAGCTATACCCCCCCTTTTGCCGTCTGAGAATATATCTCTAGCCACTTGTAATTCACCTGACTCATTGTTAGCTTCCTCCTTTGCTGAGCTCCCTCGCACACAGGTAGTGCAAGATGTTAGCTATCCTACTAATTTGGTACCTGAGACAGCTCCTAAGGTGATTAAAAAGGCACCTAAGCACCGCCCCAGAAATAAGAAATCAAAAACGAAAAAAATACCACCGAAGACTAATACATCTGCCCTAGACTCCTCTCAGGATGATTTAGGCACCCCTTTCTCCACTTTAGCACCCCCGGTCTGGCCACTCACTTATTAATCGATCTTCAGGCCCAAATGGAACAGCTTATCAAATCTCAGTTTAAAATCTTGATGAGTAGAATTGATAAAGTAGTCTCATTGATTAACAATAAGAGTCATGAGGGTGAACAGTTGCCCATACGCACTGGGAACAACTCTGCGATATTGGCTGCATGTAACATTGACCAGGTGGTTCAGGGCCCTAGTCCTAATGAAGGGTCTCGATCTGACGTCCAGGCACAAGGATCGGTATCAATGAACACGTGTAGACGCACCCCTAATAACATTGGTCCCGGCCCTGACACCCGTCTCAGGGTGCACCCGGATAAAGTTACTCTTCCCACTCTAGACCCACCCATATTCCAAAAATCCATCAGTAAGCAGCAGCCGGAGGGGGGTCCGGCGCCTCAAAAGCCCAACATGAATTTTTCAAAAAATGGAAATCGACAATCATTATTTTACCCCCAGTTACCACCTGAGGCTTCTCCGTACGTGGTGGTATTAACCGGTGTCCCTCCGCTGTCTGGCGAACGAGGCGAAACATACACCGCGCTGAAGAATAAAATCACTTCGTGGTTAAACAGACATAGACCACTAATGAGATCGGGTCAGGGGGAAATACTATTTGTTAGAAGAGTTACTTGCCTGGGGACAAATCCAAAAGATATCGGAGGGGAGTGCGTGATTGTTAATTTTAGGGATCCTGGAGTAGTCAAGCACATCCTTGATTGGGGAGGACCCTGTCAAATGGGTGCAATTATTCCACTTCCTTTGGGGTACTTCAGTATCAGGGGGACTTGAACCAACTCATTTTCATCAAGGTGGCCTGGAGGGGGAATATAATATACCCACAGCCAATGGATTTAGTGCCTTGAATAATGTAGATTGACTATTTCACTCATTGGGGTCTAAAAAAACGAATTCCAACGTAGCGGGGTGCCCCTTGGAGGCTTCTGGGGTTAAGGAAGTAGGTCTGGGAATAATCCCCTTAAGCCCAGGTGCAGATATAAGCTTGTCAAGAGATAGATTTGAACTGGAGAATTCTGCAGGGACTCCTTCTATCATCATGCCTTCTTCCACCTCACCCAGTCCTCATAGGGCAGAACCCCCAAGATCATTATTAGATCCTGGAATGTAGCAGGGCTGAGATCTAAGCTATCCAATCCAGAATGGGGTGAGTTGGTGGATCAGTATGATCTGTGCTTGTTCCAAGAAACCTGGATAGTATCTGCCCCCACAAGGGTGGGATTTGCAACATTCCATCTACCCGCTGTACAGGGACCTAGAGGAAGACCTTCGGGGGGACTGTGCATCTGGGTATCTACACACCTGGGGTGTACAGTGAAAGTAATAGATTCTCATTCCCTGGACATTCTCTCTATCGTCCTTAAATTTATGGATGGCTCGAAGGTGATGGTTGCTAATATATATTTGCGTCCTACCCCCCACGAGCTGGGGCTATCTATGTTAGAGGCTCTTGACAAACTTCTTTCATTTTCTTCACCATCAACACATAGAATTATCGGGGGTGACTTTAACTGTCACTTCGAACCTCTTGTGGGGATTCCCTCTGTAACCTTAGAGGAGGATTCCATCTGGCATATCCAGGAGTGTTCTATGTACCCAGCCATGCGCTTAATGCCAGTGGCCATACAGATTAATAAGGTTCTAGTAACCCACTCTCTTGGAGCCTGCAATGGCAGATTCCCTCCTGATGTTCCAGGGAATTTTACATTCAATAGAGTGGGGAAAAGCACTACTATTGACTACATTATGGTCAGTGTAGAATTCTGGTCTCAAATAAGGGCTTTTTGTGTAATTCAAAGGGTAGATAGTGACCACAATCTTTTGTCTTTAGAACTAAAACACACACTGGGTCACCCACATAGATCAGGGGAGTTGGACATCCGTGTTGACAGGAACTTAATCTCAGTAGCGGGTGGCAGACGCATTAGGTGGGCCAAGTTTGTGCTTGCACCCGAAAAAATTGTTGAGCTATATTTACTTGTAGCTCGCTCCCTAGAAGAGGCCTTTGAACTTCCAGCTGTGAATTATGATCTTTCTTACTTTCATCCACTGGACTGTATTCACACTAACCTAATCGCCAATATTTTTATACCACAGAAACAAAAAAACAGGTCCAGTGGTTTATTAAAGCTTGTAGGGAGGTGAAATGTGCACTTGTTAGGGAGGTTAACCCCTTGAGTGCCCATGACGAGATGGTCTCGCCATGGGCCGCGGTTGCGCTGTGCCCATGATGAGACTATCTCGTCATGAGCCCCGCCCGCTAATGAAACGCCCGGCACAGGGCGTGGAAAGGGCGGGGCACACAAGGGGTTAAAATCGGTTCTGTGCAGAGTATTAGAGTGGCCAGAACTGCTTATAAAAGTATAATCGCGGAGGCCAAGTCGGAATGGGAGGCCCTAAGATGGGCAAGTATAAAAGAAGCCTTGGATAGGCATGACTATGGCACGTTTTGGAACCTTGTGAGATCAGGCTCGTTAGAAGGGACGCCCGCTATAACACCCAAACTGAGCAAAGAGGTTTGGATAGCCCACTTTAAGCCCTTGTACTCTCACACTGACATTGTTTCCTCGGTAGAACTAGGTCTCCCCGCTAAGTGCACATCCCCTTTAGTATTATCGGAGGTGAAGGACTCCGATTGTCAATCTTGTTCTATGCGGGAAATTAAGGCGGCCCTTAAAAGTTTGTCTTCTGGGAAGGCTCCGGGATTGGATAGAATCCCAGGAGATCTTTTTCTGAGTGAGCAGAAGGTTTGGGTTCCCTACATCTGGTTATATTTTAATGCCATCTTACATGGCATGGAAATTCCCCGAACTTGGTTGGGGGCCGAGATCATTCCCATCTATAAGAAGACATCCCCACTTGATCCGGCTAATTACCGTCCCATTAGCCTCATTGATGTCTTGCAGAAACTGTTTGCCCGCCTTTTACTAACGAGGTTGCAGTGCTGGATGGACGATCAACACATCCTGACCTCCGTCCAAGCGGGCATTCGTGCTAAGGTCTCTACTATCGACCAACTGTTTAGACTTCAACTGGTCTATTGGAAGACGGTGACTCTGGGGGCTGGTAGCCTATACTTGATCTTTGTAGATCTTCGATCTGCATTTGATTTGGTACAGAAGGATAAGCTCTGGGCTATACTGGTAGAGATGGGTGCCCCAGCATACCTGTGCCAATTGTTCAAACGTCTACATCAAGGCACCTTTGCGAGGGTGAGGTATGGGAGAAATGGGGAGCTTTCGGCCCCCTTTCCGGTCGAAAGGGGAGTGAGGCAGGGGTGTGTGTTGGCCCCTACTCTCTTCTCTTTGTTTCTTAATGGATAAATTGACCATCTTTTGGGGATTAGGGATTTAGATTCTCCTAGCTTAGCAGGCCGCAAGATACCAGCCCTGATGTTCGCTGATGACACCCCTCTATGGGTATTCAGCGAACACTGGAGGCGTTCTGCTTTTTTTACAAGACAAGAAATCTGGAGATTAACCTCTCCAAAACCAAATTCATGGCTTTTAATGCAAAATCATCTAATTGTCCCCACCCCCATTTGGATGGCACGGTGTTGGAAAGAGTCTCCACCTTTGACTATTTAGGAGTAACACTGAACGATAAGATGGGTTGGGGGTCGCAGATGGCCAAGACAAACATGAAGTTGGCCCAATCCTCTGGTGGTATCTTAAAGGTGCATGAAGAGAGTTCACCTAAAACACTGGGACCCCCTTTGAAATATACAAGGCCCAGGCGAGACGTGGGGCACTCTATGGGGTAGAGCTATGGGGTCATGTTAGCGCCACCCCCTTGTCTATCACTGAGAATAGCTTTATTAGGCATCTATTGAGTCTCCCGCAGAGCACACCTCTGATTCCTTTCCGGTTAGATCTGGGTCTGGCCCCCATACAGGAGATCATTTCGAACCGACCTCTGATGTACTGGAGGCGACTCTGGGCTACCCCAGAGCTGCTAAGCTACCAGGATGACCTAAGGGATTTAATGACAATAAGGGGGGGTAGGAAAAATCCCCTCGCTAAAATATGTTAAGCAGCTCTGCTATGCACTGGGTAGGGGAGACATTTGGCTCTCTCCGGAGCAGACATGTCCTTTGATGCCTAAAAGGGTGTTGGTCAACTTACTCAATCAATATCGAATGGATCTTGTATGTTCTAGTCCATCCCTGGGCAAGTTGACCAACAGATTCCTGGAGGCGAAGGATATTTACCGCTTTGAGAAACTCCTGGATGACATTCAGCCCTCACTGGCGAAGAAACTTTATGTCCAATTTAGACATGGGACACTTCCACTGAGGGCAGTGACAAACAAGTGGTCAATCGCTTCACACGTTTCTAGCTCATGCCCGGGATGTGATGGTTGTGAAGAGACAGATCTGCCTGTTCTGCTCTTCTGCCCTCTTTACACCAGGGCTAGAGCTAAATGGATTGTCCAGCTTTGTAAGTCACTGGGTCTCAGGGATTACAGGGAAGCATTTAGAATATTTAAATACGACACCACCCCCCTGATTGTCTTTGCGACCTCTAGATACCTCTGGGCCATGTGGTGCGCCAGAGGCGCAAAAATTTAAAAACAATAATCTGTTAAGCTCGCGTTACCACAGACCCAGCATATCACAGGGATTCCCTGATATTAACTTGTGAAGGGATTGATTTACTTTTTTATCTGTTATGTTTTAAATTGCATAGGATTATTTCCTGGTTTTATACTTGCATTTAAAAACTATTTTAGGAGTATTCCTCTTCATCATGAATATATTGCATTGTGGGATATTGGTATGTTTTATTTAAATCTTTGTAAATATGTGCTTTTATGGTTTTTAGCCGATAATAAAGCTTTTTTGACGGACTGACTGACAAATATTCCCAAATGTCGTGATGTTATCAATTGCATGTAAGGTGAAAGCTGCAAAATAGTTGAATTAAACAACAGTACTTCAGTCTTAGCTTGATTTAATCTATATCCCCCTAAATGTGCAAAGGCCTGCATTTCCTCTAATACATATTTGTGAGCTCATCTTTAAGGTATAGAATGATATCAACCGCAAATGATTTTCTTAGCCATTTAACTTATAGGGGGTAGAACCTGGAGATTTCTGCAAATTTTAATTGCAAGAGGTCCAATAAACAGTGTAAACAAGAGAGGGGACATCGAGCAACCCTGCCTAGTACCCCACTTAATCTGTGCCACCCCGCCTCTTCTATACTTATACTAATTTTATCCTCTGATCCTTCATAAAGTTCTTGCAACATTTCAAAAAATTGGGGGGAAACCCACATCTTGCCAATATAAAATACAATGCCTGCCAGTCAACAAGGTCAAAGGCTTTTTCAGCATCTAGCACAAGTATAGCGGCCATGACCCTCTTGACTGTCATAATCAATAGCTTGCATTAAAAAATAAGTGCTTGCAGTCATTATTCTCTTTGGTAAAAAAAAAGTTTGATGCCAATAGACAACCTGTTGAGCACATGGAGCTATCCTTGATGCCCAATTATTCATCAATAATTAGTAATCTACGTTTAGTGGACTAATATGGCGGTAACCATTAAGATCCCTTGGATCTTTGTGTTTCTTTAGAAGGCTTACTACTTCTGCTTCCTTTACATTTTTAGATATGGTAATCCCTCCCTTCATCTGATTGAAAAACGTTATTAAAAATGGTAGTATCTCAGCTTGGAAGCTCTTATAAACCTCTGGAGGAATACCATCACTTCCTGATACCTTTGAGTTAGCCATATTTTTAAGAGCGCCCGCCACTTCATCACAATCTATTTGTTTAGTGAGTGAATCACTGTGATCAACAGAAATGTGGTAATTGGAGGGGTCCAATAAAATATAACAACTGTTGAGGATCTCCAGCCTGCACTTCCTCATACATATTTTTGAAATGGTTAAGGCAAATTTTACCAATCTTCGCCTTGTTATCCTCTCTGGTGCCTGTATTTGGATAGCTCACCTGGAAAATTGTGTGTCTACTATTTTATTATTTGATGGTCCAAGCCAAATATCTACCTATATGTTGACTTTCCTTGTTTACTCCCTGCAATATCTTCCAGTATAAAAAAGTCCTTTAGTTGCTCTTTGGCTTTGAACAATTCTTGATACAAGATGGTTGTCTGAGATCCTGTCAACCCTGAGTTTAATTCAGACTTAATCTTTTCTGCAGCTATTTGTAAGACCTCTATTTTTCTAAGTCACTGAAAATTAATCCTTACCTTAAAGGCAATAGCCTGGCCTTGAAAAGTAGCTTTAAAAGCTCCCAAGATCAAACATATTAGGGCTGAATTTTCAGTAATTTTGAAAAAAATTTGAATAAACATCTTCATTTCTTTGGTTCATACTGGGTTTTCCAGTAAGATTTGATCATACTGCCAACGTCGCATATTTTTCCTCTTTACATCTTCTGTCTTAACTATCACTAAAACCAAGGAGTGATCAGAAAAAGAATTGGTTATTATCTCAGACCCCCCTCTTTCCATACACTTATCCACCAGAAAGAAATCTATCCATGAGGCAGACTTGAACCTGGAAGAGTATCAGGCAAATTGCGAACAGCCTGGGTGGTCTGCCCGGTATTGATCCATTAAGGCCAGGTTGTGTTTCATAATATTTATCAGTCTCATCGTTTTACGTTTTAACTGTTTCTTTGATGTATTCGATGTATCTATTTTGACAGCTTGAATATAGTTAAAATCACCTCAGAAAATTAAGGATCCTTTAGCCAAGACCAATAAATCATAAACTTGTTACAATACCTCAGTATTATCAAAAACAGAGCAATAGTAATTCAACAAATGCAAAACCACCTCAGCCATCTTGACCTTAAGCTAGATCCATCTATGTTGTTGATCTCCAATAACTTGCTCAACCTCCCAAGCCACAGTGATCAACCGTAATATCCCAGCCCCACAAAACAGCTGAGCTTGCTGATGCAAAGCAAGCTTGAATATGTTTATTAGGCTATACAAATTTGAGGGTTTAGTCTTAATTGGGTCTCCTGCACAAATAATATCTCAGTTGAAAAAGACAACAGCCAATTTAACAGAGGGCCCTCTTTCTGATTATTCAGCAGACAATTCGCATTACACATAATTATCGTAATATTATGGAAACTATCTCTCAAAGAAAATCTTTCTCATATTCCTCTCTTTTGCTATTCCTTTGAGCCTGATTAACTAGAAATAAAATAATCTGCTCTTTACCTACTCTTTTTTCCTCCCTGCACCCCAACCCCAACCCCCCTCTCCCTCCCCCTCCCGCTCACCCCTTGCCTATGAGACATATGAATTTAGCGCCGGCGCAGGGGGAAATGCAGGGCTGCGTCATATTCTTGTAAATATGGTGTAGCCCTGCGTTTCTAAAGTTACAAAGCGCGGTGTTAGCCTTCTTGGCTTAACGCCTCACTTCACCACTTTATTTGTAAATATGCCCCCTGTCTCTTCTCCATACCCTTTCTTCTCTTTCTTCTCTTTCTTCTCTTTCTTCCACTCTCCTTGCTGAATAGAACGGATTGCTCAGGGAGGCTTCCCACCCACCAAATATTATTACTCAATCTTAGGAGTTTCAAGTGTTTTAAGAAAGAATTCCATTCAAAAGGTGTCTTCCTCTTTTCTTCCCTCTTACCTCTTTTCCACTTTTCTGTGCTTTAAGGAGCATAATTATCAAGGGTATGCATCGCATTTGCACCACACAACGTGGTACATTATGACAAAAACCCAAAATGCGATTTATCAAGCCCTGCAAGGCCACTTGTTCTTGGCCCTGAGTGATGTGATAAATCAGGAGTAACAGAACGCAGCATTTTACTCAGTCCTCAGTGATAACAATGTTTACTATGTTTACTATTCATAGTCAGTTATCCCTCTGCTGCATTTCACCCCGGAGCAAATTTGTGCAGTAATTAAAAATAGCAGACAGGGTGGAACCCCGAGCGCAAATGGAATACCCCAAGCACTGTGTATACAAACCCTGCTTTCTGGGTGTCCAATATTTCTACATACTTCAATAGCGCCCTTTAATTAGAGACGATTCTGGACTCGTGGAAGGGATCAACCCCATCTTTAAAGGAGGCGAACACCACGCCATAAAATTATAAACTCATAACATTATTAGACACTGAGGCTAAACACTTTGCAGGTCTTGTCGCATCTGATCTACAGCTTTGGGCAGAAGAAAAACAAATTGTCCTCCCCAATCAAACTGGGTTTATGCAGCGCATGGGCACAATAACTAATCTCTTTTCGCTGTTCGTCATCGCAGACAAATAGAAGCTGAACAAGCAATCAATCTTTATGCATTTGACTGTGTGCAGCGCAATCTCCTCTGGCGAAAGTTGGTCCATTGGGGTATCTCGGTTAACCTACTGAAAGCAATACAGATGCTTTTAGGAAGGCAAGGGTAAAAAAAGGTCATGGCTACCCCTTGTCCAGGAAAATCAATACCATAGATGGTCTCAAACAAGGATTATTTTAGCTCCGTATTTGTTCAACCTCTTCCTGGCTGACTTATCGGGAGCCTTGAATAAAGTAAACGCTCATCTCCCAAAAATGGGCAACATTTCCCTCTCAAATCTTTTATTTGTGGATGATGTGGATGATGTAATACTATTAAATCAAATAAAACGGTCTGCCATGCCTTATTGATTTATTATCCACTACTCATCTGCCAACGGGATGACTGTAAATGAGAAAAAGCAAAAGGTGATGGAAGCGAGCAGTAGAAAACAGAAAACCCACAACTGGGGGCAGATTTACAAGCCCCTTGCGCCTCTTTTACCCCGCTGTTGCGTCACTTTTGTGACGCAGCGGCGGCGCAAAGCCAGCGCCATGGTGCGGGGTACTTACAACGTGATGCATCTGGGAGATGCGTTATGTTGTAAAGCCCTGCACCACATGTAGGCGTTTCGGCACAGGGGAGGGGCGTTCCGGCGCAGGAACGCCTTCTAAAATGGCTGAGTGAAATCTACAAGATTTCACTCAGCCACTTTTAAGGCCATGCTGCGTCAAAACCCTGTGCCTGCTTGAAGCAGGCGTAAGGATTGATGCAGCATTTTAAAGATAGGGCACCCCCAGGCCTTGCTGGAGCTATGTCGTGCTTGCGACACAACTCCAGCAATGCGCCGCCTTTACAGCAGCAGATGCGTCACGCATCTGTCCATTTTTGCCCCATGGTGCACCGCATTGTAAATGTGGCGCATCCATGATGGCGGAACCGTGACGCACAATAACTGACGCATCCCTGCTGATATGCAGGGATGCGCCAGTTATTGTAAATCTGCCCCCTGGTTTTTACAAAGTCGTCAATTGGAAAGGTTAAACCCCATAGATGTCTTTGGGTCCTCTTCGATGACAAGGCCTCCTTCCTCCAGCTTAAGCAAGACCTGCAGTGAAAGGCCAATAATTTTCTTCTGGCATTTTGCACCCTACAGAGATCTCTTGGTGGCCATAACTACAAGCCGTTGCTAAAATAATTGCAGCAAAGCTTCTGCTGACTATCTCCTATGGGGGCAAGGTTTTACGAGGCAGAGATTCACTTCTTTTAAACATCATTATTGCAAAAATATTCAGGTTCCTCTTTTGACTTCCATTTACTGCTTCAGCGTCCAGATAAGACTTTAATTTGGCTTTTTAAATCAAACGGTAGCAAGGAAATGGGCCTACGTCAAGGTCTGGAAGAGAATTAAATAATTGTCAAATAATCAACTATGCCAAGCTATGTGGTGTGAAGTGCAGACAAATAAACGCTCACCTGCCTGGCAGTATCTGGACCAGACAGCTGACGGTCTAGCCCTTGGTACACTGACTTTAGACCCATTTAAAAAAGTGGTCAACAGCGTATTGAAAAAAAACATCTATGGTAAGAGATGAAGACTCCGTTAGATCTCACACTTGGACAATCTTAGGTGAATATAAGGTTCTTAAACCTCAGCCCTATTTGGAGGGTGGGTGGGCAATGCATTTAAAAGGGCAGTTTTTGAGACTTCGCTTAGGTTCCCTCCAAGGCCTTATTCATGCCTTGCCTTGGCTCAACGACGCTTCCTGTAGACTGTGCAAGGGAGGCGAAGAGAGCATCATTCATAGAAAATGCATGCGCCCTGGTTTGCTCATGGAAAGAAGGAGACTATTAAGACCTTTGTTTAACCACTGTGGCATACAGACTTGTAGGCAGGCGGTAATTGCCTGCTTCAAGGCATCAGGCGTTGCTTTAAACTCTAGTTTTACAACATTTTTAAAACTTGCTATAACAAAGTTTGATACATGTTGTAGCTTCTTTTTTCTGTGTATCAAAAACGTATCCATAAATGTGTGCGGGTAGCTGATGTCTGCCTGCACTGCAGTTTTTAAACATGATTCTGTAGGCAGGCAATGACGTTTGTGCAGGTATAACATGGCTAACAGGTATCTCAAAAATAATAAATATTTGTGAAATATTTTAGGGAGTGCACTTATTGCCTTTAAATTAAAACCTACTTGGACAGTATGCACCTTGATGTAAGGCCACGTTTAAGTGGCCCTTTCTTATGAATACTCATTTACACATTCACCTGCACTTTACTAGCACTTTACCTCGTTGTTTCCGAGAGGGGCCCCTTTGCTCTAATATTCATGTCCACTTTGGTGCATACCTTAGTAGCACTCAACTCTGACGTTTAGGAATTGTACAACTACTGTACTCTGTGATTCACCTACGGTTACTTTATGAACCATTTTAGCCTATGTCCTCTAAAAGCAGCTGTATATTAATTTGTATTAATTGACTGACCCAGGTGTTTAAAAGTTTTACTATTTTTACATTAATTGTGGTATATGTTTTATCAAGTATGTATTTTTTAAGTAAGATATTAACAAATAGTTTTATGTCGTTTGTCTTTAATGAACTTGAGTGCCTAAAAAAAGAATTACAACACCACCAATGTTAGAAATGTGCTTCCCGAAATCAAATATTATCTTTAATTATATCTTGGAAATTCAGCTATTTTTCTCCAAACATCAACGTATGAGTTCTGAAAGTACACACAGGGACGTTTTAAGGATTTTGGGGGCCCTGGGCTAAATGTATATTGGGGGCCCCTGTTCGGACCAGCTTTGATTTTATGATCCAGTCTCAACTCTTTCATGCCTTCTTTGGTCAAATACTAAATGTGCGTACATCTGATATTCAGGGATAGTGATGTGTGTTTTCAATATGTAACACAACAGCAGTTCACTAATATTACTGCAAATAATCTCTGTCACACCCTCCCATTTCTCATATGCGAGGTCCTGTATTGATCTAAAATAATGCATGACGCATAAACACATTTTGTCTGCAAAATGTCTATAATAGATTCTTACACATTAAAAATGAATGATAGAAAAACGATGTTTACAACATTGTGTTAAAAAAAAAATCAAGGTCATGAGGGCAAGACTCTTTCAACCCCCCCACCCCCTTTGAAAGGCTGGGGCCCTGGGCCAGAGCCCACTTTGCCCATGCCTTAAAACGTCTCTGAGTACACACATTTTCATCTCAACTATACACTCTCAATTTTGGTATTTTGTATATTATTTAAACTAAGCAAAACATCTTATATAGTAGGCTAGGTTGCTCACAGGAGAGTTACTTACAGTTAGCTGTAGAGATACCAGTAGCTCTTGAGTGACTCGTTGGAGAAGCCTGGTCTTCGTGCATCATCGACTGCCTGCCAAGTAAACAATTTACGTTAAGTCCCTGTAGGTCAATGTGCATGCGTGCCTCTTTATCTGTTGGTTTGTGTGTAAGGGCCCGATGTACGACAGTTTTTTGCGGTCACAAAAGGGTATTTACCCCTTTTGCGACTACAAAAACCTGTAGTGGAATCTACCAACGCTATTTTGCCAGTCACAGACTCGCAAAATAGCGTTTGCAACTCGCTATTAGGAAAGGGCGTGCAAAGGGCCTCCCTTCCTAATAGCGAGTCCAAATGGTATATATCATTGTTTTGCAACCACGTTTGGGGTCGCAAAACACTTGCAGTTTATGACATACTTCAAGTAGGTGGCAAACGATTCTCAAACAGGAAGTCGTCCCCAGGAGACCCCTTCCCCTTTGTGAATGGGTTTTTAAATATTTTTTAAGAGCAGGCAGTGGTGCCGGGAACCACTGCCTGCTCCTAAAAAATGAAACTGAAAGAAACTGAAAAGTTTAATTTTTCTTTTTTAAATGCATCTTGTTTTCCTTTTACAGAAAACGGGCAGCATTAAAAACAAAATCTGATTTATGTAAAAAGCAGTCCCAAACATGGTGGTCTGCTGACCCCAGCAGCCCACCGTCACAGGGAGTGCTAGCCATTTCCAATGGGGTCGCAAATTGTGCTTCACTCATGAATATTTATAAGGCATGCAACTTGCGACCCTATTGGGAATCGCTAACAGTGTCTATGATACTGTTGTACATTGCATTTTGCGACTCGCATATTGCAAGTAACAAAGCGACGCAATTTGTGAGTCGCAAAATGTAAGCGTCGTACATCTGGCCCTAAGTCTCCTTTTGTTTGTAGTTTGTGTAAAGGTTTATTTTCACCCTATAAACATTTGCAAATTTTCTGATTTTTGTCCTCCACTAAATTTGCAAATTTCCAGTTTTTCTTTCAATGTCAACCTGTGAGTTTTTTTATCCTCATAGTTAGAAAATGTTCACCCTAATGCGGTGGAGTCTGCTGGTGGGGCGAACGTGTGAGGCTAACTCAAAATAAATAAAATATATAAAAGATTCACTTACCTCTGCCCTCAGTGCTCACAGCTCCTCCTTCTCCTCGTCAGTGGCTCAAACTCACCTCTTCCAATCAAGGCACTGCTCTCAGGCTACATAGGCAGCATGACAGAAGCACCAGGATTGGCTGGAGCAGACTGGCTCCACTCTCACTGAGGCACTTGGGCCCTCTGCTTGCTCTCCACCCGGCTGTCTTAGAGTAGCAAGATGGCCTGCCACACTGACCAGCACAGTGTATACTGGGGGAGTGAACACCACTCCCCTGCTGCCAGTCAGCAGTGGCCCCGCTTGCAAACATGGCTCGGGCTGGGGAAAGGGAAAAATAAAATGGTAATAAATTCATGTTTTTACCATTTTATTTTTCACGTTATGAGGCTCTGGCAGCAAGAATGCGAAGTTCCTCTGTCATAATAAAGGGGCCACCACTGCCCTAATGGACTGCAGTCAAACTGCGCACAACAAAATGCCATTGACACTAGATGCATGTTTATCTCATAATTGCCTGGCTGGACGTATATTATGTACAGCTTTTATAAGTATTAAAAAAACACTTACAATAGCTCATAGAATTCTAACGTGTTTACTGCAAAAAATAGCCAGCAAGCTTCCTATATATCAATTGCCATTTCAGTAGACCAAAGATTCACACGTGATAAGTCATAGCATGTAATGCTAATATCCATAGGGGGATATTCTCAAGAACGTGTGACAACTAACGTAAAAGTAGCGCTACGCAACTCTTCACATCGCAGTCTATTGCGGGATATTAACACTGTGGTAACGTGGTATTCTCAACACGGCGGCAACATGCGATAGACCCACTACAACGTAGCAAATTAACGCATTAAAATCAATGCGGCACCTCAAAAATGCAAAACACCAACGTGAAAAAAGCAGCGATGACGCAAATCACGATACATAAATCAGTGAAAACCAGCCACAAGCCTGCAATCCCCATGCAACATGTGGGAAAATGCACTACAAAAGTTGAGGGAAAAAACACATACAAAAGCCAAACAACGGCGAAGCACAATGGATGCAGCCGGAGTAAGTGCAGAGGACAACCAGAACCCCACAAGCCCCAGGAGGACAAGCCTGGGAGCTTGGGGTCAGGGAAGGGCAAGGAGAAGAAGAGTAGGAAGGAAAGGTGCAGTCCGAAGGAAAACAGGATCCTGATAACGGAGGTGATAGAACACCATCAACTACTGTTCGTCACCTCCACTGTGTCACTGGCAACTAAAAATGGAATATGGCAGACCATCGTGGACAAGGTGAATGCAGTCGGAGTGCTGAAGAGGACAATGGAAGAGGTCAAGAGGTGCTGGAATGATGTCAAGCGCAAAACCAAGCAGAAACTCCCAAACAACTGGAAGGCAGCAATACAGACTGGAGGTGGGAGCTGAGTGCTGCAGGAGGAGCTGGACGAGATGGAGAAAGTGGTGTCCACAGTCATCAGTGGGAAGACGGTGGCAGGAGTTGGGGGACCGGACACTGCTCAACATGACCGGACACAACAGCAAGAGGATGAGTAACGACCAGGGACTGGGGAGAAGGGGGGAGATGGGCATAATGGCACACATGCACAATTAAGCATAATTAAGCCCAATGCATCCAAGTATGCAACATCTCAGCACTGTATAGGCACAGAAGTCAGAGGCACACCGCATGTAAGGGATAAGGGGCAGCCAAATCAGAGCTGCAGGGGCGACTCCCCCAAAATGCATCACACACATCACTTCCGGCGCACATCAACATTCAAAACGATGTGCACAATCTGCAACATGTCCACCACAGAACAGAGGACACAACTGGTGCCCCTTGTGTGCAGAAACTGGCCAATCACATGTGGCATAGCAGGGAAATGTGAGTTGACAATGTACAAGTACAAACACACATCCGTGATGTTGTCGGAATGTCCAATGTCCCGCATCATTTAGGCATCTCCCCACAAACAGTCACAATGTACACTGGCATGCATTCTTAATGTAAACATGTACAATGCGACAACATACATGTGAACACAATGTTAAACTGCATCTGCCCTTCATATTGCAGAGGGAAATTCAACACCTCCTGCAGAGCAGCCCCAACCTCTTTTATCTGATAACGAAGAGGACCACGACACCTTTGACTCCAACGCCCTCCACAGTGGCGGCTCCCCCATTAGGGCGTTGGGGCATTGCCCCACTGCTTTCTCGCGGTGCGAGAAGGCAGAAACATAAATGGTAAAAACGACCATTTATCATTTATGTTTCTGCCTTCTTGCATTGCAAGAAAGCAGAAGTGCCTCTGTGCTTGGTTGGGGGAGGGAGGGTGGGCGGTCGTGGTCGAGGGCAGGGGTGGAGTGGCTTACCCACTGTTGTAGATACTGACTGTTTGGCCGTCGGCCCTGAGCCGACCAAACAGTCAATACCCACAACAGTGGGTAAGCCACTCCCCCCCTGCCCTCGAGCATGACCGCCCACTCTCCCTTTTTCTATATGCGGGAGAATATGGCGAGGCTGGGGCGCTCTCCCCAGCGCCTCACCAACATTGTGATTGGTGGAGGGAGGGAGGCGTCCTTTCCAGTTGTCGACGTCGACGAGGAGCGAGGCGGCCTTTCCAGTTGACGAGGAGGAGCTGCAGGAATTGGCGCAGGACCGGACGGCGGGAGTCGGAAGTCATCGGACCCATCCAGAAGCTCAGTAAGTTTTATTTAATATTTTGAAGTAACTTATTAAACCCCTCCCGCCTCCCCCCATACCCCACCTGACGACCCCATTTCCACCTAACAATAATCTATCCCAAAACATCTGCGTGTGCTACTCCTAAAGGTATATAGAAACATAAGCTCCGATCAATAAATGTTTAATTTTATTACATTCATATAAAATGTATTTCTTTTTCTTCAATACCTTTGTTTCGTGGTATTTATGTCAAAGCCTAACATTTCTCTTTTCACTGTGAGTAGATGATATTTCCCGCCCCTATTCAGTGACTAAAAATAACTATTGCCGAGCGTGGGATCCTGGTGGATGCCGACCACTAAACCCCCAGGCTGTGTGGAATGCGGTTCTCTCTGGGTATTTTGCATTTCACAAGGCACAGGATGGAAGTTGCCTTGATAATATCCTTTGAAAAAAATTACAGGAAGCTGTTTTTGGACTCGTAGGTGGCCCATCGCATTCCACATGCAGGGACAGTATTCGTTATTATGTACCGCACCTGCAAGGCCTATGGAGGCCCAAAGCTTGGTTTCATCCTGGTGTTGGCAAAGTGCGTTAGGCAGGATAGGTTCCCAGTCCGAGTCCGACCCTGCCTCTGCTGTGTGCGAGTCGCTCAGCAGGTTCGGAGGTCACAGTCTAGCTTTAGAAATGTTCAGAGATAGTGGAAAGGAGAGACAACGTAATGAAGAGAATTAAGAAGAAAACGCTCGGGGTTCACCTGACGGAATGGTGAAAATCGTCGGTGTAGTGCTTTGATTTGCATTGTACAGCCAGATGCCAGTTGTGAAAGTGGGGGCGCTTTTTTGGAATTACAAATATCCAGTAATAAATCGCTGTGTGCCGTTGTCTTACTTTAATAGTATGAAATTGTTCACTAAACATCCAGCAAGTTATTGTTGCAAATACAAACATCTTGATCCAAACTGCACCTACGGACCATGTCTCCTTTGTAAGTACATACCGTACACGGGGAATCTCTATGGAAAATGAAGTACTTGGTGAAAGGTCCTATATAAAAGCCTCCTTTAGTTATTGTGTATACGTATTTCAGTTTCCTAAACATGCGTAACATAGGGGTACATTTGCATATTTTTTAAATTGCACAGATAATAGTTTTTTTATTCAAATACCTGATGCCATGTGCCAGCCAAATGGCAAGGTAATTGAAGAAACATGTCGCACCGAACAGCATCATTCAAAGCATACTTGGTTACACCGCAGCCTGGATCTGCATATACACTGCCCAGCCTTTGTAATTTGTTTTTTTTAACATTAGCATACCTAATTGAATTAGCTTGAGTCCCCTGCCAACCTCTGCATCTCTCTTCATCTCACGTTGAAAGTGTTATACTTCAAAAGTGTAATTAGCGCTTTAATGCTGAGCTCTTCCTGCTCAAACTGCCGATCAACCACTCATCCATAACTTTTACGCCCCCCACTTTCAAATGTCACCAGCCGCCACTGGCCCTCCAACAGCTCGTGGACAGCCTCTGCAGCCCACTTCCAGGAGCAGGGCAGGCCAGCTGCTACGAGGAGAACCCACCCCCTCCACAGAGCACACAGCAGGCAGCACCCACCAACACGGCTGCCTCCCAGGACCCCCACAACGAACACATGGCCTTTCAACGCTGTGTGTTGGGGTGCCAGGAGAAGCTGGCTGAATAGGTGCAGGTGGGGTTCAATCACAAGGCAGACAAACTAGATGCCATACGTGGGTGTCTAAGCCCCATCAGGGACCATTAATAGTCCCTAACGGACACCCACATGCCCTACAACGAACCATGGCTGACATCGCCAGAGTCCTGACTCTGCGTCAAGAATGACTGTACAGTCAGAGTGGCTACAGCGAGCTCGCGCGGGAGTTGGGACTCATGCGGAGACTCATGGAAAACATGGAGCGGACGCGGGTATAAAGATTGGCTGCCAAGGCTGCACACGAGCGAGAGGTAGCTGGGTCACTCAATACCATAAAGATTGACTGCCGCAAGGCATGGCGCTGATGCATGCTGCTGCTACCATTCCATTCACATCCCCAGCCCCACACAGGGCTGGAGACAAAACACCACCAACCACATGTGAGGCACCTGAAACAGATGAGGACGAAGATGCAGATGAATCTACACTCGTGGTCAGAAGGAAGCGGTGGCATTCATCCCCGACATATGGCCTATTTCTGCTTGGTTCTGCCGTTTGCATCATCACCTTCCACTGTCCCCCGATGCACTCTGCAACACTCACCTTGGACCTCGACATGGACTGACATATTCTGTTTGGTCACCAAAGACACAGCTATCAGACTGCGGACTGTACTCCTCCTCTTCTGATGTACTTGTCATTCCCTGAAGGACTCTGGCTGGCCCTCCACGGGTTATCAATGTAACAAGGGTTTTGCATGGCCCTGTACTGCTCCAGCTATGGCACTCCATTGAATGTGCATTAAACATTCATTGTCACACCGATGTGTCATGTCTATGATCTTGCAAGTGTGGAGGTATGGATGGATGTAGGCTCACAGGGTGACACATTGCCGATTGCGTTCCGGGTGGCGCCGACACTAGAACGGAGACACACGCATTAGTCACTTCCCTGTCCAGCCCAGAACGGAAGCACGCCCAGAGCCCTGGGGTCATTGTTCACACCCTTACGCTGGACTGGCATATGCCAGGCCAGCCCACTCCGCTTATGCTCACGGGGGGGGGACAACGCTACATGTCCCAGGTCTTCCCTGTAGGGATCTGCTGCTCACAGGTCTAGTTGTCAGCATGCCACAGCCACTCCCTCACGGCTGGTTCACACCCACACCACACCCATTCAGCACCGGCATCACAGGACATGTGACCCTGGCAATAAAAAGGGCCTGGCGCACATGCTGCCATTTCCACTCTCCAACTGGGTGTCTCCAGGTGGGCATCATTTATGCATGAGGGCCTAGGGCCCGGGTACAGCACATTGCCCGGTGCCATGGGTGACATGATGGCATCCGCACCACGAGACTCAAGCATAAAGGGTCCATGGCTTGCGGTGCTCAGACTTGGTAGCGCGCAGATACACTGCGGCATGCACAGGCACACCGCCAGCGGATGGTGTCTTCCGGTGCACTGAGGTAGGAGCACCTAAAATGGTGAGTGGGTGTGCAGCCTGCGATGAGGCCGTGTGCATTGATATGTTCTCTGACATAGTGAAATTAAGACCCAGAATCAAGTGTGTGACCTGGTGGCCCGTGGTGCGGACTGCATGATGTGGAGGGTGCCATGGTCGCGGGCCCCGGACTTGGTGCTCCCAGCGGCACATGGTGGGCCCTCTTGGAGACACGCCGTTGGTGGAAGGGGCTGGGGTGCAGCAGCCTGTGTGCACAGGGGCAGGCAAGTGCGGATTGCGTGTGCTACTGTATAGACTCTGCCATTCATGTGTCTGGCAACTGTTTCAGATGAGGGACCTGGGGGACTGCAGTGTCTAACGGCACGTGGTTGGAGACACACCGGTGGTTGCAGGTGAGCAGTGAGGCCTGGGTCTGCAGTGTCAGAACTCTCTCTCCTCTCTTTCTCTTTCTCTTTCTCTCCCTCTCTTTCTCTTTCTCCCTCCCTCTCTTTCTCTCTCTCTCTTTCTCTCTCTCTCTCTTTCTCTCTCTCTCTTTCACTCTCCCTCTCTTTCTCTCCCTCTCTCTCTATCTCTCTTTCTCTCTCCCTCTCTTACTATCCCTCTCTTTTTCTCTCCCTTTCTTTCTCTCTCCCCCCTCTCTCTCTCTCTTTCGCTCTCTCTCTCTGTACATTGATAGGCGCATGACATACCTTTTTATCTGTATTTCTGTCTTGCAGGCTGTAATTTAGAGAATGCCCAGAGAAGGCCCGCTGTGCCTCTTCAAGATTGTTGTTTTTGTTTAATCTGTAATAAAGGTTTTTTTGGGATTATATGATTTGAATGTATGATTTCCATTTGTCTGGCCGCACCAGTATGTTTCATTTTGTGATTGTGTGACTTCAGGCAATTTGTTTGGTTCATGGTTTCGTGGTGTTGATGTGCATTCTTTTTGTCCAAAGGGAGGGGGGGTGGGTGGTGGGGTCCTGGGGGTGTTGTTGGTGGGTGTTGTTGCCCTATTTGGCTCGGGCTGCATGTTCCATTGCTCGGGGGCATCTGTTGTTCTTCATGTTTGGCTCTGGGCTGTGCTTCCTTGGCTACTGCAGGTTGTCGTCCGACTTTACACCAGGTCAGAGCAGGTGTTAGTTTCCTGTTGCTAACGCGCCTTATCACCTGTTTTGTGATCTTATCGCAGATCAGGCTGGTAGTTGAGAATGTTGAGGTGTGGTGTGGGGTTGTTGCTGATTTTTCATCGGGAACGCCTACTCTGCATCTCATTAGCGATAGTTGCCGGGATCATCTGTGGCAATGTTTTTGGAAGATGCTATCGCCGGAAAACTGGTGATATGGACTGTTTGCACCAGCTTGTGAATGGGGCGATAAATTTATCGACAATTTGGCTGCAATATAGTGCCGATAACTTGGCGATAGCTCCTTGAGAATATGCCCCATACATGTTAAGGCTACAATTTATTGCTTCTTCTTAATACAAGTGAATTGAATCAGTAGCGCAAGTCAGACATTAAACTTGTGGATCAACACTAATGAGAAGGTGGCAAGATATCCTCATGGGAAGATAAGCCCTGACTACTATTTTCTAAAATCCTCTCATTGCTTTGCAAACTTCAGAATGGGGCTTCACTTTGCTAGAATGATTCATAGAAAATGTTCAGAGTATAACAGAGAATAACAAAACGAGATTTCATTTAAAAAGTGTGTAAGTGTGCAAGCATATTAAAGTTTTAGTGGTCTTAAAACAGGTATAAAACGTAAGTGTGATTGACTAATAAAATACAATAGTGCGCGTTATGGCATACATGGACATTTGTATTGCCATCGTAAACATATAAGCAATTAAGACACATGTGGAGATGAATTTTCTATCTTAAGCCCTCCTTTAGTTATTTGTAACATCTATACAATCAGGTGTGCTCAATGAAGACAGGTAACACTATGTCATCCCATAGTGTAAAGTATAAGGGAGAAGAACCCCCAGTATACACAGAGTATCAAGAGAATGTCTAGAGCACCACCAAAATAAGTTGTAAAGGGTCTGTCAAAAAAACGCTGATTCCATTTGTTTTTATTCTGTTCCTTGCACAAGGAATGGAAGAAAAACGAATGGAATCATTGGTTTGCTGTGCTTACCTTACGTTTATTGAAGTTCATTGTGCTGAAACGGAACCACTAGAATGATGGACCCTTTACAACTTATTTTAGTGGTGCTCTGGACATTCTCTTGATACTCCATTAGATGATATACATAATACATTTAAATAGCACATATAAACCTATTAGGACAATTTAAAAATATATATTTATCCCCAAGTTACTAAATTTGCCTGACAACCAAGACCAGATGCCACACAAGTTGAAATCGAATCTCATGTAATTTTCTTAATTTGGTCTATCTGTTCATGTGCACCAAGTGAGGGATTGGGGAGGTGTTTAAAAACCTTGGTGCCTATTGTTGCACAGGCCCCCCCTCGGGCTGCCAGGATTTAATCTAAGGACACCCTATACATCTATCTCATGGTCTTGTCGGTATCTAATTGATCTATTAGCAAACCTAAGAAAATGACGGTAGCACAGGGTCAAGACTGATTTGCATATGGCTGGGTCCAAACTGGGGTGGCGTAGTGGTCAAAAGAACAATGGATTTATGCCAGATCACTTGAC
The DNA here is from genome assembly GCF_964204655.1 of Triturus cristatus. Taxonomy (NCBI): domain Eukaryota; kingdom Metazoa; phylum Chordata; class Amphibia; order Caudata; family Salamandridae; genus Triturus; species Triturus cristatus. The sequence continues at coordinate 245,422,019 of NC_140582.1, forward strand.
TGGGGAGAATGATTGAATCATTCAGCATTCTGTCCATCATTTGCTGCAGTTACACTTTTCACCCTAAGTGGGATGGGCATGCCCAGGCTTGAGGCCCTTGCTCACTGTGCCACTGGATTCAAGCTAGCCTGGCTATTAAAGGGTGACATACTCCGAAACCTGTCCAAGGATGCCTGTTTCTACTCCAGGGAGGACATGGCTTGGAAGTTCGGTCTGGAATGTTCCCATTAGGCACAGGGTCAAGACTGATTTGCTTATGGCTGGTTCCAAACTGGGGTGGCGTAGTGGACAAAAGAACAATGGATTTATCTCAGATCTCTTGATTGGGGAAGAATGTTTGAATCATTCAGCATTTTGTCCATCATTTGTTGCAGTTACACTTTTCACCCTAAGTGGGATGGCCATGCCCAGACTTGGGGCCCTTGCTCACTGTGCCACTGGATTCAAGCTAGCCTGGCTGGTAAAGGGTGACATACCCCGAAACTGGTCCAAAGATGCCTGTTTCTGGTCCAGGGAGGACCTGGCTTGGAAGTTTGGTCTGGACTGTTCCCATTAGGCACAGGGTCAAGACTGATTTGCATATGCCTGGGTCCAAACTGCGGTGGCATAGTGGGCAAACGAACAGTGGATTAAATCCAGATCTCTTGACTGGGAGAGAATGTTTGAATCATTCAGCATTCCATCTATCATTGGTTGCAGTTCCACACTTCGTTTAGTGGAGGAGTGTGGCTCAATGGTTAGAGCGGCAGACCCTGATGCAGAGTTCTGGCCCGAGACCAGCGTTCAATTCCCACCTCGGCGGGTCTTGGGCTTAATTTCCTCGGACCTGTTAATTCTTGCCTCGGTGCCTATTCTAATCATGGGTCCCACGCTGCAACTCTGGGCAATAGCTTGCTTAACCTCCACAACAGCCCCAACAGCGCTAGGATGCCTGGCCTCACCTTGGGTGTGCCCAGGAGTGGGCACTTCACAGGGAAAGGCCAGGAAGGGTTCCACAGCGGTATGTGTACAGCGCCTTGAGACCCCTTTGGGGATGATATGTGCGCTATATAAGCACTACATTTACATTTTACACCTAGGCAGCATAGTTATTGCCTCTCGCTTTCATATACGGTCACGCTCTCTGCAATTATATCTCTTCTTTCGACGCACGCTGGGTTTAGCTGGAGTGCTGCCATGACGCCGGGATAGCCCACAATTGAATTGGTAGGCTGGTAAGTAACGCACAGCCAACAGTCGAGTTTATCATTTTCCATATTGGCAGCCCTCATAGTTTGATTATTTTGACATTTCAGACTGCTTATACTTGTGGTTGAAAATGATCTTCACGTTTCACCTTAATTAGAAAAATCTTCTCTCGTCGAGGTCACATCCAGTGCCCATATCTACTTACTCAACTAATAAGTTTAGTTACTAGCACCATGGGCAGCCTTTTATTTTTCCAGTGGTCTCAATGCCATCATCTCTTTGTTCTAGGTCCGTTTTGAATCTGCTGTATTTCTCATGTACACCAACCTATAATAAAACGTGCTATCACACCATGTCGGTAAGTCCAGTCAGTGGTTGCTCACTTAATACATCATGTTCCTCATCACTGAGACTCTGCCATTCCTTTTATCAGTGTATTTTTTAGTATGCCTACAGTCACAGGCTACCATTCATTCTGCAGAGTCATACATCGTCATCCTGTTATGTTTCAGGCTTGACTCTGTGTGAGGCTCCAAAGTGGAATTGAGCCATATCTGGCAATAATAGTAATTCCACTCAGGTACTACACTTTATAACATAGGCACTTTGGACATTCACCCCACTTGGGATGGCATGCTTGGGCTCTATTAAGATCTCAGCATGAAGGCCAACTTCAGCGATTCATACTAATTTGACATCTTCATTGGTTAATATTCACTAATTGAGAACTTTGTATAAATATTCTATATTGTTCTTCTTTCGGTCACAAATATCCCTGTTTAGTGCACAACTTGTCTTTTGGTAGTCAATCTGGCTGTAAATACACACACTGCTTTTAAATAAAGTTTAATATCTTTTAGTATATATTAATTATCTCTTTTGGGGCATATTGCATATTAAGACTATTCCATAATTTGCTGTTTACTTACAAATATTGTCTGGACGGCTTCCTGATGAAGGCATTTGCTTAAGTCCTCTAGTACTATGTCGTATGGTTACTATTCACCCAGGACCCAACATCGCTGCATAAAGGGAATACTATGTCAAAATGTTAACATTATGTCTATTTGTTAGCAAATATCAAATTGTACCAATATCATGATGAATTGTTTGACATTATAGAAATGAATAGTTGCTGTATTCGTTATGAAATAGGAATGTGACTAGTGGAGTGGAAAGTCTTTAAACAACATTTTAACATTATTCCTAATGTATAACAAATAAAAATGTTGATACTTTAGACATAGATTTAGCAGTTGAATTTTATTTTTGCAATATATAACTGTTTATTATATTGTTTGATTAAGTTACTAGTGTGTTGCTATACGCCTGCAATTAAACCGTACATTTTCTTGCTCAATACATGTTTTAAAGATTGACTGCATTTTCCCTGCTCTTGGCAAGCTACCCTAATGCAGGGGATTTCCCCTTTTTACCTAAAATATAAGGAACCAATGCATTACCTTCTCTGGGCATGAGGAACCGATGCATCACCTTTCCTGCAACTGTTTTTGTTTATGATTGTAATGCATCCAAGTTACTTTGTGTTAAAAGTGTCGCATCTACAGTTTGCTATGGCCAGAACTGTTTTTACCTTCTAAAAACCCTATTTCGATTATTGTATGTTGGATTTTTATCATTTTGGTCTTGCTTGGATTAGATAAAAAATTACTTATTTTTCTAAACTGGTGTGGTGTCCATTTGTAGTGTTTTCACTGTATTACTGTATGCGTGCACAAATGCTTTACACACTGCCTCTGAGGTAAACCTGTCTGCTTGTGCCAAGCTACCAAGGGGAGCAGGGGTTATTTTAGATGTGTATGCCCCTTACCCTGACTAGGAAGAAGGGTCCCTACTTGGACCAAGGTGCAAGCCCTTGCCAACTAGAGACCCCCATTTCCAACAAGCCCCATTGGTTAACACACGGTTACCAGATGGCATCTCAGCCCGGATAACTTCTCAAGGGACTGCCTAACAAGGTCAAGTAAGGTATCAAATAATTGTGGCATTAAACCTGACCTGATGCCCAAGCCAGTTTTAAAGGCACTATCAAAGTTAAGCAACTTTTAGAATGTTGTCACTCTGCACTCCAGCTGGAATAGTGGCCTCACAAAGGTCCTGACACATAGACAGGTTTCTGATTGCCTGAGGAGATGTGTGAATGACTCCCAGGCCCAGAAACAAAGGCATTTGCCACACAGCGAGATGAGACCTTCTCTCCCAAGATGGTCACTCAGGGTGTTAGCCTAAAAGACAGGCTTCAATGGTGAAGCCGCTTTTGAAGGGCCGCTTGTGGCAACATCCCTGAGAAGGAAGCCTTTTGTTCCTGCAGATAATTAGGAGACAGATTCAAGGAAGGGAAACCTTTGTCCAAACCAGTTTTCCCATGGTCAGGGAAAGGTAGCCGCAACACTAGGGTTGGCTACCCTGCTCCTGAAGACCAAAGAAGGGTTGTGCCATCTTGAAAGGGGCAAGAATGGGGCACTTTGGAATAGCCAGATGCCACATATCACAGGAACTTTGTCACTAGAGAGCAGGAAACCCTGTAGCCCATTGGCTAGTGACTGCATGCTTCCCTCAGGGCTTGTTCCTGGGTTAAATAGAACACTCTTGGCACCCTGCCCCTCAGCTCACACTGGAGAAGAAGAGAGGACCAAAGAAGGACTGCCCTGCTGCCTTTTACCTCTAAAAATAGAGGCTGCACTGTCAGTGCCGGCTTTAGTGCTCATAGTGCCCGGTGCACCAATCACTTTTGGCCCCCGTGCCCCATGACTGCCTCCATGGATTCTCTCACTAACACTGGGAAAAAGTGCCCCTCGACTCTCCAATCATAAGATATTGCTAACCATAGCATTCCCCCCTGAGGTCAGCGCCCCCTCCACAGGTCAGCAACCAGTGCAGCCGCACCAGTCGCACTGCCCTAAAGCCAGCCCTGTGCACCAACATGAAGACTGCACCTGCTGCACCTTTGGGCTAGCGAGACTATGACACTGCCTGTGGTTCCATGGGGAAAAGTTGACTTCATACCTTTACCAACAGCAGTGACTCCAAGGGCCAGTCTGCTGAATCAAGAGCTGAAAGAGCCAAAACCAAAAAGTTGGTAGTCGCCGCAGAAGTTTAGCTTCTATAGTTGCCGGGCACAAGAGACAAATCCGAGATAGCCAGAACATGCAGCCGAGATTGCAGGACCGAGGAGTGCTATCAGAATCTGGATTTGTCACACTCAAGGGACACCAGCACCACCAGGAGTTTGCATCCAACCGCTGTGCAGTGTGACCAGTAGTACAGTACTGGCTCCCTGACTGCTGCGAATATAACACATTACATAATTTACATCATGGTTTTTACACCGCGATGCAATCACAACGCGGTTGTTACAACAACTACGTTGTTACAAGGCAGTGCCATTACAACGCAATTCGTTACAATGACTTGCGCTAGATGGCGCGCTGGACTAAGGAATAATATGATTTACTATTCCAACTCCAGCGTGTGCAACACTAGAGAAGGTGTTGGAATAGTAAATCATACTATTCTTTAGTCTAGAGCGCCATCAGGTGCAAGTCGTTGTACCGACTTGCGTAGTAATGGCATCGCGGTGTAAAATCTGCGATGTAAATGTTGTTTCTGGACTGCTGCCATAGTCTGAGGAACCACCACAAGACACCCTCGTTGATTGAACCACAACAGGAGCATCCTTTTGAGCACCTTTGCCTGTATCCCTCAGCATCAGGACCACTCTATTGATTTCTATGGTGGTCATCCTGTAAAGTTTGGAATTTGCTTTAAAAATGCTCTGGTGGTCATGTAACTGTCTAGGGCATCTTTTCTGGCTCCTTAGAACTTTTCCCTGCCATTTTTGGTCACCTAACCTAGGTACCCGCACTAACTTTTAAAAAGTTTACAAACTTTTTGTTTCCCAATGCTTGTTGGGAGTTACATTTAAAAGTGCTACAAATTGCTAAAAACTGTATCGCTGGACCCCATGGTAGATTTTAATGATCAAGGTCTTTAAAATTCATAGAAATATGTTGTGTCTTTGTATTTGTGTGTGATTTTCCTATTTTGTTGTTTGGGGCTGTTAAATGCAAGCTCAGTGCACAGCCAAGACGTCACTTTTTTGGATGTTCCGGCAGTGCACTGGGCTTACCCATATCTATGACGCAAAGTAAAGCCACCCTATGTGACTTTTCACAGCCTCGTAGATATGGTGTGAGGCAACACAGCACAAGTTAAAAAATTCTCATGGGGTATTTTTTCACCTGGGTGGTAGGTAGAGCGAAATGGGTTGGTGATGATGGAGGGTAGGGTGTTAACGGTGACTTGGCTGTCCTGGAATGTAAATGGTTTAAGGGTTAAAGCAAGGAGAGATAGGATCTTAAAATATTTGAGAGATCACCCAGCGAGTATCATGATTCTTCAAGAGTCACATTTAACTGAGAATGAGAGCAAGAATTTTATAGGTTCATGCCGGTGGTTAAATTTTGCGTATTTTACGCCACAGACGCTGGTAACAAAAGGCATTGCTTTGTTGGTCAAGAAAGGTTTAGACTGTTCGGTTGAAGGTAAGAAGGCAGATCCAAAGGGTAGATGGTTAATAGTGAATTTGAAGATAGGTGGCCTTCTGTATAATGTTATAGGTTATTATGGCCCAAATCAGGATGACGTGGGCCCGTTGGATGAACTAGCTAAAGAGATGATGGGTCTCATGGGGTTTATAGTTCTTGCTGGAGATTACAATACAGTTTTGGACCCTATGCTAGATAGATCTTCGGGCAGCAGATCTCAGGTTAATAGCAAAATGGCATCTAGAGTAAGGGGTTTGATGGATCAGTTTGGATTGTGTGATGTCTGGAGGCAGAGGGCTGGTAAGGTTGAAGGCTATACCTTTTATAATAAAAAATATCGCCACAAATCCAGAATTGATTATTTCCTAGTAGATGTCAGATTAGTGAATAAAGTAAAACGTATTATGCATGTGGGAGTACATCTATCTGACCATTCAGCCGTTAGTTTGGTACTCTCGGTGGGGATCCACGATATGGATTCAGTATGGCGATTGGATCGCACGATTTTGTATGACCATGAGGCAATGCAGTCTTTACAGCAGGAACTTATAGTATTTATTGAGCATAATGTGGGTTCGGCCAGGTTAGATATTGTATGGGAGACGGCAAAGGCTTTCCTCCGCGGTAGATTAGGTGCGATGGGGGCAAGTAAAAGAAGGGATTATTTTAACGAAGTAAAATGCCTAGAACTTGAGATTAGGAAGAGAGAAGCAGCTATTGTAAATAGTGCGAGAGCCCCGAAGGAAGAGACAGTCAAAAATTTGTTGGAATTGAAAGAGAAATTAGCTACTGTAGTTGATAAACGTGTAAAAGAAAAATGGGAGGCCAGTAGATTGGCCCATTTTGAATATGGGGAGGGCACAAGTAAATTATTAGCTTGGAAAGCTAGAAAAGATCGGATAAGGAACACAATCAAGGAAGTAAAGGTGGGTGATACAGGAAACACTATTATAGAAACTAAAGATATTGTGGAGGCCTTTTATAGATACTTTGAGGAGATGTATAGGGAGGACTTGGTCCCGATATGCAGCGGGTTGAAGATTGGCTAAAGTTTTTAAAGCCTTTGACCGATGATCTTCAGAATCTTTTGGACCAAGAGATTACACTGGGAGAAATAGAGGAAACTATCAGACAAGTCAAGATAGGTAAGGCTCCAGGCCCAGATGGCCTCCCTGTAGAAGTGTATAAAACTTTGTCTGAGTGCCTGTCACCACTATTAGTTAAGGTGTTTAATGGAGTTCTTTTTGGCACCATAGAACTTCCTACATCCTGGAACCAGGCGAATATAATTGTTATCCCAAAACCTGGGAAATCACCTAAAAATATGGAGTCGTATAGGCCTATCCCACTTTTAAATAGTGACTATAAATTGTTTGCAAAGATCATGGCAGATAGGCTGGCTAAGGTGATTCCCTGTATTATCCATGAGGACCAAAAGGGCTTTATTAAAGGCAGGCATCTAAAGGAATTAACGTTTACCATGATAGCTAGCATCGATGTTGCAGTAGATCAGAAATTGCCTCTCGCAGTGGTTGCTCTTGATGCCGCCAAGGCTTTCGATCGTGTAAATTGGGTCTTTTTGAAAGCTTTAATAATGCATTTGCAATTGGGAAGGAATTACTGTCAAGCTTTAATATCACTGTACCAGTCTCCCACTTCTCGAGTATTAGTTAATGGAGTTTTAACCAAGCATATAAAGATAATGAGAGGTACCAGGCAGGGATGCCCTTTATCCCCGCTTTTATTCGATCTTTATATCGAACCATTGGCCTGCAAGATTAGACAGGCGGATTCTATTCCTCCTTTTCGATTTCAGGGTTGGAGCAGAAAGATAGGTCTCTACGCAGATGATATAGTCATTTTTTAATCGGACTTGGATCAAACACTGGTTGCGATAAACACTATTACCAAAAGTTTCGGCGAAGTCTCAGGGTATTGTTTAAACTCGGACAAAACTGAAATTATGTCTTGGAACTTGGCAACAGAGGTTGCAACGCTTAAAAAGCATATCAGGTATTTGGGTGTCCAAATTACTCAAGATATAAAGCAACTTGTTACAATTAATTTTGTCAAAATCAGGAAAGAGATCTCTATGTTAATGAGGGGTTGGAGTCATCTTCCTTTAACTATTTTTGGCCGTGTTAATTTGGTAAAGATGATGGTGTTGCCGAAGTTAACTTTTTTATTTGACTCTATCCCTCTTATGTTCGACAAGGAAGGCCTGGCAAAGTTGCAGAGTGAGATAGGCTCATTCATTTGGTCATCCAAGGGTTCACGACTATCTTGGAAAAAAATCAGGAGAAAATGTATCAAGGGAGGTCTCGCCGCCCCGGATTTTCAGATCTATTCTTGGTCTTTTTTGCTTAAAAACTGCAGAATGCTTTTAGGTACTCCAGGAGATTCGGTTATTGGGCAATTATTCTCGGCCTTGTTGAGAATTGAGAAGATTAAACAGGCGGGCTTTTTGTATAAGTTCGCGGACCCAAAATACTTTAAAAAAGTAAGACTTAAAGTCTTAAGAGATTTAGCTACGGTTTGGTATACGGTCAGGAGGGCCATAAAAATTCCATATTTCAGTGCTGGAGCACCAATATGGGAAACTCCGGGCGCCCCAAATTGGTCGGAAGATGCTTTAGCAAAGGCATTAAAATCGGAGGGCCCTCAGAAATGGGGCGAGCTATTTGTAGATGGAAGTTTACTTCCGTGGTCTGTTTGCGAGCTAAATTGGGGTGAGAAGTTCTCCAAATTCAAATATTTTCAGATTCAGAGCTGGGCAGTTGGGAAAGAACATCTGATTGGGCGGCATAATGACTTTGAGGAAAAACTGGCATCAGATGTTAACATGAAGAAAGAGGTGGCGTTGTGGTATTGGGTTATCATTGAGATGGAAGATGGCCTTTTTCAACTGCCAGAGACCTTGTGGGGAGAGTGCTTGCCGAGGATTGCGACAGAAGAACAATGGCAAGTAACTATGTTGATTCTATATAAGGTGGTTAAATCAGCTAACTTAAGAAGGAATCAATTATTCACTCTCCACAGGGCCTATTGGACTCCAAAGAGGCTGGCTAAATTTAAAGACGGCGGAATTGTAAGATGTCCTAAATGCAACAGCCTAAATGAGGATGATATCCATATGTTTGTTACTTGCCCGGCTATCAAGGTCTTCTGGGATGCTGTAAGTAATTGTCTGTCAGTGGTGCTAAAGCGGAGTATTAAGGTAAGCCCTGAAGCGATTATTACAGGCAGACTGGACTTACAAGGTAAGGGCCTGGACGATGTTACGAAGTTGGTTTTTTATGCTATTTTGTTGGCCCGAAGGGAAATTTGTAAACTTTGGGTTTCTCCTGATCCTCCGACTGATCTGTCTTGGATTAGAACAATGAGAACTATAGGCAAACTGGACATGGCAGGTCACTGTAAAAAGAAGCATGGATTTTGGACTTTATTTTTGAAGCACTATGGGTGATGGGCAGGGATATAAGTAATTTAAAACGGGGGATAAAGCTAAGGTCCTATGATTAAGCTGCTTTGAATCTCTTGGAGAAAAATTGCTCTGGAAGGATTGGCTAGGGCGCCATTACCTTTATTCCTTTGTTTCCAGTAAGCAAGAATTTCTCTATATAAATGAGATGATCACACCCTAGGGCGCTACAAAGAAGGAAAGGGTGAAGAAGTGGCAGATGAGGACAAAAAAAAAAAAAAAAAAAAACACAGCACAAGTTGCTGCATTGCCTCGAATTCTCTATCACGAGCTCCTACTCAAGAGCTATTGCAAACGTCATCAGGTGGGCATATAATTTGCTGCACGCAAAGGCTGGAACTCTCCGTTCACTACTTAAAATGGAGACCTTTGACGGTGACGCTCCGAAACAAGTATTCTTCAGCAATATGTCCACTGCATTTAAACTAGCTGAGATCAATGTTAACCTGTTGCTCACGTGGACTCCGTCACAACTGAAACTCTTTTTAAAATGTTTCACCCCCAGACTCAGTTATGACCTTGATTTTTCACACTGTGCGAAATTGACTCTGTATAAAAGTTTCACGGAAACAATCGCACCTAAGCAAGTACAACAATACATATACTTCAATCTTTCGCTCGGAGCAAGGAGATCAATTATCCTATTAAGGCTCGGCATTTTACCAGTGCTAACCCCAACATCAAGATGGCACCCAAATGGATCTTCATTATGTAACTTCTGCCACGGAGGGGAGCAGGATGTAGAACATCTTTTATTCATATGCCCTAACCCAAAAGTAGTGGCAGCTAGGACAAAACATCTGTATCCTATATACATTAACTGCCGTATCACCACCGTAAAGGATTTGATCACAGTATGCCTCACACAATGCGATAGGGAGGTGTGTCATGGGCATTATGGTGGGTGCTCCCACATAACACCCATGGCATTTGACACATTCCCATATTTGCAGCATGCTGTAAACCTGGGAATGCGTCAAAACCTAGCCTCCCCAGGGGTGGAATACGGGTTGTTTTTGAGAAGGAAGGTGTCCCTTCCTCCACAAAAGCAACCTGGCACAAAGCATCTATTTGAGCACCAGCGTAGTAAAAGAAGACAGGAATGAGCCTTATCTCATAGATACAACGCATTCTTGCCCTTTTCTTTTGACATAGGGCAGTGCCGCAGGACGGCTTGCGGCGCTGCTCTATGCCAAAAATAAGTGAATCAGGTCCACAGTTCCTTTGCCAAGCCTTACTGCTATCACCCACAGCTGCCCAAAGTTGAGCTAAGGTTGAGTAAATGAGACTGACCGGACCCAAGATGGTATCTGCGAGCATACTCCACGATAAGGCCCCACAACCATAGCATATAATACACCCAGACCCTCACAGTTACCATATGTATGCGCTGTTTTAATAATACTGAGAAATTACATGTTTGGTACATTTTTATTTTTGTGCTTGTGCTATATGGTAAAGTTAGGGTGCTTTTGGCATGCGATTTTCTATTTTAAAATTCCCTCATGGCAATGATTTTTATTGGGAAATTCAAGTACAAACGCTTCATGCCTGCAGGGTTACCACTTAACCAAGAATAGCTGATTTCGATTTTTCTCTTTAGATTTTACCAATCAGTAAATTTGAGTATATTTCAGCATAGGGATATGTTGTATGCAATTTTACTGTTGGGTATTTTTGCATGAGACGAATCCACTTGGGGAAAGCCTGACTTCTGCGGATCTGTGTCCTGACCTAATAGCACTGTACTGTAAAATAGGTGAGCGCACACACATACAGCAGTAAATAAGACCAACATTTTTGGAAATGACAGTTATCCAACTTGTAAAGAAAAAAAACATAATTTTGTCCCAGAAACCACCTGATCTCTGTTACAGAAAACAGTCATATCACATGCAGTGAATGCGGTGAAGAAAAAATAAGCACACCACAGAAAATAAAAATAACTGTAATAAGGGTCATGTTGCTACCAGCTTTAGCTAGTGCTATGAAATAAAATAAAATACTTACACCACGCCAAACATATTGCCTTTCTCACTACTTGTTTTGTTCTTTATTGGTTTTCACCATATACTTATATTAGACACCAGCGCGCTCATCTTTCCTAAGGCGGTGGTGATAACAGCTGAAGTGACAAAAACAGCTAAAGATATTAAATAAAAAAAAAAAAAACACTAAGCATTCGGGTTTTGGAAATTTGGGTTAGCAATGCAAGAAAGTTCAACACAATTTATTTGTGTCTTGCTACATGTTGCGCTTTTGACCTTCTGGCAGGAGAATGATGTCCCAGACTGAATTACAAAATGTATGTCCACTGCTGCGCATGCACACATTAACAATACTGACATCACAAACAGCAAATGTGCTTAGCAGGTCAATCAAAGCACTGTAGCGGAGAATCTTATTAATAATATAAATTGTTTTTCTTATCACCCGTATAATAGAAATTGCAACAATAATGTAACAAACCATTGAGAACAGCGTGCAGGCAGGTAAATCAATAATTCAAAAGAAAGCACAACTTCTAACATTTTCCTAAGGATTGAAAATGTGAATGAAAAATAACAGTAAAATGAACTTATTATAATAAAAGCTCTGTGAGATCACATTTGACTGAGCATTAGCCATACACCAGTTCCCCAGAATTGCTTATTTGCCTCACTAGGAAATATTCCACGCCATTAAGTGTTTCAGAGATGTTTGAATGCTTCTCATTTGGAACAAGAATAAATGACTAAGCCTCTGCAACATGCAGGAAAAACAGCATGAAATAGAACCTAATGAGGACTGTAGCTGATTCACAACCAGTAATGTGTAGATTTTCAGGGCCTACTTTAGCATTTGGGCAGGCGAGTGACTCATGCACTTGTAGCACAGCAGGCGGGACAGCCCTCACATTTCTAAGGCAGTACCCTGTCTTCCGAACTTTAAACCAGGGCCATGGTTTACATTCCAGATGGCAGGTTCCACTTATTCCATGTGCTTCCATCAGCATAAAGATCAACAGTCAATTTGTTCCATGTCATGAGGTTTACATTTATCAAAATCCTGCTTTTTCAGGTAACTACATTAGGCATTCTGGGCTTTTCCCATGCTTACATTGGAAAAAGAAAAACTGTGGTCCTGATGTACAAAGGTTTTGCATGAGGTTTGTGTTCTTTCTTTAATACAGACTCACCACAAAATCCTGTCTGAGATTTGCAATCCTACGTAAATGATGAATTGCGTGGGTTTGTAACAAAATGTAATGCAGGGTTTGTAACAAAATGTAATGCAACGTAGCATAATGTCCTGCCTTGCATCACTTGTGTCAGGGGTGCGTTCGTTGGGTGGTGCATGTGCACTCCCATTCCCACGCATCCACCCACGGGCTCTGATCCAAATCCATATCTACAAAGGCTTGTAGACTTGGATATACACCAAAACCCTGCGCCTAGCTGAGGCTGGTGTAACGAGGACAAACATCTTTATGTTTTCATATTTTTTCCACTTTGCAGGAGTGCTGGATTCTGCAGCACACACACATGGAAGAACATAACCTTAAATAATAGCCTATTTGCATAAGAGATCCCTTACTGCACAAACCTATGCTGACCACAGCGCAAACATCCTTACCCTGCCTGGACCTGCATGTCTTGGCATGCTTAGTGCAGTTAAAGGACAAACTAGATCTAGCTCAGGTCACAAACATAACTGGGGCTGATTGACACCTGGAACATAATAAAAATTAAACAAGACACACAGTAGGTAAAATTAGGCTGTTTAATGTTATTCGAAGAATTCAGAAGAATGAATTCCCACAACAGAGAATCCATTATCGCAAACTCAACACAACAGCTTTAGAATGTATTATGTAATAGTTTTGACAATAAACATGCCAGAGCAAGGAACCATACAGCAGACCTTTTATTCCACCCCTAACTTTTTTTTTTTTGTTTGAAAAGCTTTATTGAAGAATTTGTTAACAAATAAAGATATTAGCATACATAGAAATCATACATGAATCCAGTGTAAAACATTAACAATGCTAATATCAATGCAAAAAAGACAAAAAGCATTTTATGAGGATTTTAAAGATAAAGGGGAGAAGAGAAGGAGAGAGATAGGAAGGGAAAGGAGGGGGGAGGGGTAAAGAAATAGTATTACAAACCATAAACTATAAAATAATTACGGCATACAATCAAGTTATATAAATGAGCGATACAAAATGATCAGCATAAAAAAGAAATATAACAGGATAAACCTATAAGAAGTAACAAGAAGGAGAGAGTTAAAGTCGTTCAAGGGGGTTTATAATTTTCTGAATTGATATGCATAGACTTCTTCAAAGCCAATCGATCAAGATGTGTGGTGAGGGGCAACCAAAAAAGATCAACATTACGTATAGGTTTGCAAGCGGAGGCAAAAGAAACATCCAGTCTGTGAAAATGACATAAAGAGTTCCACCAGCCTTGTAAGGAGATGTTTGTGAGAGATTTCCAGTTAGATGAGATGTGCTGGAAGGCAAGAGCAAGCGTGAGATCAAAAAGACCATGTGAGTGTGCGGGTAAATTTAAAGAATCAGAAAGACTACCCAAGAAGAGGAAAGTGACTGAGAAAGGAGTAGAAAGAGTGAAGATGCGAGAAAGGCATGTCCAAACTTTCCCCCAAAAAGTAGAAACGACAGGGTACAAAATGAACAGATGTAGAAGGTCAGCATTAGGAGTACCACAAGTCCAGCATTTAGAATCAGAAGAGGGTAAGAAACGAGACAAGGAAAGAGGAGAGAGATAGGGTCTATGATACAGATAAAATAAGGATTGAGTAAGAGAAGCAGAACGAGAAATTTTTAAAGATCTGGACCAAAGTTTATCTCAAAGAGCAACAGACCAAGTATAACCAAAATCGGCTTCCCAAGAAAGCTCCACTTTAGTTTTGGCACGGTCCGGATTAGGAGACGCAAAAAATTTATAGATAAGAGATGCTTTAGGGAGGGTAGTGAGAATTCTAAGAAGAGGAGATGGAGGTATTAATGGGGATGAAGGAGGGAGAGAATAGTAGCGGTCAAGGATTATTGCCGTGAGGGTAGTAAATTTCTGCAAAAAGGACCGAGGACAATGAAATAAAAGTTGAAATTGGGGAAAGGAGCAAGGTAATGCACCATCAAAGAATTGGTTAACCCACGTGACGCCCCTCACTCTCCAAGATTTCCAAAAGATTGGTCTATTATTTAAAAGGATAAGTGAATTATACCAAATGGGGGTATTTAAAAAGGAGCTACGTGTAATGGTAGTAGGAAGAACCAAAGATCTTAAAAGAGAAGATGTGTGTTTGAATAAAGGAAATAGGGAATAGGGATTCCTGGCAGAGAAACACACCACTTCGGCGAAGGAGAAAGGTAATAGTAATGATTGCTCAATGAGGAGCCAAAGAGGAGTAAAAGGGGAAAGACTTGATGAGATCCATCTCGAGGCTTGTCGTAAAGAAAAGGACCTATGATAGAGACGGAAATCCGGAAAGTTAACTCCACCATTATATTTGGGTTTACGAAGAGTTGCACAAGAGATTCTATATTTTTTATTTTTCCAGAGAAACTGCGAAAGGAGAGAGTCGATACGTTTAAAGTAAAGTGTAGGAATCTGAACAGGTAACATGGAGAAGGTATAAATTAGAATAGGGGCTATCATCATTTTAATTGAATCCAATTGACCCCACCAGGAGAGAAAAAGAGGATTCCAGGCTGAGAACAATTGATCAATTCGAGAGACAACTGCGGACATATTTAATTTAACTGAAGAGGAAATAAAGTTAGAGAACCAAATACCTAGATATCAAATCTTTGAGCTATTCCAAGCAAAACCGGTAGAGGAAATAAGATGAGGTAGACAGGATGTGGTGAGAGGGAGGATTTCAGTCTTATCTGAGTTAATCTTATATCCTGATACCAAAGAAAAGGAATTGAATTCAGATAATAAGGGGGGAACAGATGTTTCTGGGTCAGAGATAAACAATAAAATATCGTCTGCATAGGCAGAAAGCTTCAATTGATTGTTACCATAAGGAAAACCAGAAATAGAGATATTATTATGAATGGAAGATAAAAAGGGTTCAAGAGTCAGGACAAAAAGAAGTGGGGATAGAGGACAACCTTGACGAACGCCCCGCCGAAGAGTAAAAGGTGAAGAGAGCTGCCCTTTCACAAGCACCGAGGCCTTGGGATCAGAGTATAACAGAGAGATAAGGGATATGAATTTGGGACCAAAGCCATGTCAATGTAATGAAGCAAACAAAAAAGACCAATCGACCCTGTCGAAAGCCTTTTCCGCATCAACAGAAATAGCGGAAAAAGGGGTTGAAAGTGAGGAAGCTTTATTTAGGACATTAAGAAATAGGCGAGAATTATCAGATGTAAATCTACCTTTAACAAAGCCACATTGTTCTTTGCCAATGAGATGAGGCATAAGGGGATCTGAGCGCATTGCAAGTAATTTGGCAAAGATTTTATAGTCCACATTAACTAAAGAGATCGGACGGTAATTTTTACATAGCTGATGGTCACGACCCTCTTTTGGGATGAGACAAATGGTAGCATCCTGAAAAGTACCTTCCGCCTTACCAGATGAATAAAATGACTGAAAAAGGGTCAAAAGTTTGGGCAATAAAAGATCTGAAAAGTACAAGTAAAATTCAACAGGAAAACCATCAGGGCCGGGCGTTTTACCTTTGGTAAGAGAGGTCAAAGCTATAGAAAGTTCATGTAATGAGAGGACAAGTTCAAGATCCGGAAAGTTAAGATGAGAGTTGGGAGGTTTAGGAAGTTTCTCAAAATAATTCTGAATAAGAGAAGGAGTAGGGGGGCATTCTGGGGTGTAGAGTTGCTGATAAAATAATTGAAATTGGTCAAGTATTTCCTTATCTTTATGGAGAAGAACATTGTCAGAAGAGTAGATAGATTCAATAAGAGTACGTTCTTTACGAGATTTAAGATAATTAGCTAAGAGTTTTCCTGACTTATTGCGGCCTCCATAATAACGGGCACTACTACGAAGAAGAATCGAAGAGGCATTATCAGTAGTTAATTTATTGAACTCCAATTTTGCTCGTAAGAGATCTGGTGACATAAATTTATCTGAAGAGTTATAAAACTGGTGCTCCAAAGAGACAAAATCAATAATGAATCCCCTTGTAGTGGCCTTGAAGGAGTCCCAAAGAATATAAGGAGAGATACTAGGGTCACAGTTAAAGAGAAAGAATTCCGTAGCAAAAGAACGAAAAGAGGAAGAGAAATTGGAATCGGTAAGAAGCGCGCTATTAAAGCGCCAACGGGAGGGCTTGGGACGTGGTGGGAGCAGATCAAGATCTGTTACAATAGGGGCATGGTCCGAAATACCAATGGGTTCAATAGAAGAAGACAATAAGTTTTGAGATAAAGGTTGAGAAAGAAAGATATAGTCGAGACGAGAAAAAGATGAGTGAGGAGGAGAGAAAAAAGAGTGGTCCAAAGTGTCAGGGTGTGAAATTCGCCAAGAATCAATGAAATGTGATTGCGAGATGGTGTCAAGAAATTGTTTGTGAGATTTGTGTGGTGCGAAGCGAACTGCAGATTTACGGTCAAGGAATGGATCAACAATCTGGTTACAATCTCCACCTAAAATAAACGATTCATCCTTATGTTCAATACATTTCTTTGTGATTAAAGGCCAAAAAGAACATTCCGGTTGCATAGGGCCATAAACATTAAAGACAGTTAAAGGAATAGAGTTAAGTAACAATTTAGCTAATATCCATCGTCCATCAGTGTCTTTTTCCTGTGACAAAACAGTGAACTTTAGCTTTTTGTGACATAGTATGGCAAATCCATTCTTTTTGTTGTTGGAAGGTGAAAATAAGACTGTACCTACCCAATTCCTTTTTAACTTAAGAGATTCAATATCATTAAGGTGGGTTTCTTGCAAAAGAACTATATCCGGGTTGTAAGATGCTAAATGGGAAAGAACTCTCTGCCGCTTAATGGGATTAATGAAACCTTTTACATTCCAAGTAACAACCTTGAATTTACAAATAACATAAAATGAAGTACGACAGAAAATATCAAAAAACATGCGTGTATTAAAAAGCCGAAAAGTGAGAGAAATAAAAGGAGGATAGAAAAATAGGACAGAGTAGAAAAATAGGGAGGAAATGGAAATGAAGGAAAAATGAACTTGGCCAACAAGTAAAAGGGAAAGAAAAGGAAGAAGGGGAAAGGAAAAAAGGAAGAAATTACAAGAAGAGACAGTACATATCCAAAAAGGAGGACTGAGACCAACATACCTGAGGGGAACACGAAATAGGACAACGGGGAAATGGTGACACTCAACGAGACGGGTCTCCCAAAAACGGGAGTCCAGACCGGGCCGCACCAGGCCGGAAGACGTAGAAGAAGAACTAAATAGGGAAGAAATCAATCCATCTAAATAAATAAATAAATAACATTTGAGATAATAGAAATACACCAAGAGGTACAAAAGGTTAAATGCTAAGGAACGACAAGCAACTAAAAGACATGAGGGTAACAGAGAGTAGAGATGTCTAAAAAGATCAGAGAAGAACAGAAAGTATACATTACTAATAAACAGAGGGAGGAGTTGTATTGTAGTTAGATGAAAATTGTGGAAGGAGCGAACCTACAATCTAAAATCTAAAATCTAACATATGGAAACAAAGTCAAGAACATAGTTAGAAAACCTGTAAGGGAAAAAAAAGTTAAACACAATCAGAAAACCTGCAAAAGAAGAAAAAGTTAAACAATCAGCCACAGGAAGAGTAGGAAGTTTCCATAGCACTATTAGAATGAATATGAATGAAGTTTTTAAGTTCAGCAGGATCTTGAAAGGTCCATGTCTGATTTTGGTAAGTAACCTTGAAAGTACATGGATGAAATAAACCATATCTAGCACCAAGAGATCGTAGAGGAGCACGTAGAGACAAAAATTCCTTCCGTCGTGATGCAGTTGCATTAGAAACATCCTGAGAGAGGAACACTCTCTGACCCAACCAGGAAACATGACGTTTAGATCTAGCTGCTGAAAGAACAGAAAGAAGATCCGTGAATTTCAAAAAAAGAACAATGACTCCCCTTGGTTTGGTTGATGTAGATGAACGAGTGCCAAGTCTATGAGCTCTCTGAATATTGAGAGAAGTGGTAGCCGGCATATCCAGAAGCTTCGGAAGAAAGGAGGAGAAAAACAGCACAGGGTCATCCCCTTCCAGAGATTCCACCAAACCATAAATGCAAAGTTATTCCTCCTATTTCTATTTTCCAATTCCTCAGTATGTTGCTGAAGCGCCAAAACTGACTTTTCCAAGGAGGAGACTCGTTGAGATGTAGATTGAAGCTCCGAAACCTGCTGCTCCACAGATGTCACTCTGTTATCCATGGATGACCATTTCTCCTCAAGAAACTGCATTTTATTGTTGGTTTCCTCTACAAACGGGCGCACAGCACGAATTTCCTCTAAAAGCAGTTCCATAGAGATAGGAGATGGCGGATTGTCTGGGGATGAAGAGTCATGTTTCAGACGCTTAGTAGACGTGGATGGAGGTGAAGATTTATTCAAAATCGGCTGCGCTGAAGAAGAAGAGTGAGGTAGAACCACTCCCGCCATTTGGGCTGCGTTGGAAGAAGAACCTGCTGTTGAGGAAAGTAAAGATGATGCCGCAGGAGTGCTCTTCGAGGGAACAAAGACAAATTTCGGATTGCGTAGTTTGCCCATAGAAATCTAATTCCTTGCAACAGTGGAATAAGTGAGGAAACTGTAGGATGAAGGAGCATAGGCTGTAAGGGAATCCACTCACATGTAATAACAATGTCCATTGAAGAGCAAGAGGAATGGCTTGAAAGACAACTTGAGAACAGCCAAAGCAATCATTGCGCAACAAGAAAGAAAGGGCAAAACCTTATTGTGAAGAAGATTGATGACAGGAAAAATGCCCCAAACCTGAACAATAATAGACATCCATGAGAGGACAGTCGATTGAATAGAAGAACGAAAGCATTCAATAAAAATTAGTCCTCAAGGTTGGCGCCGAATACAGTCTTAATGTATATCCAAACCAAAGGTGTGGCAGAATGCTGCCGTAGGAAAAATATAGACTCACATTATGATAGCAACAGTGAGAAATCTACTTCATTTCTGTGATGTAGAAAATAAAATGGCAAGGCATTAATGAGAGCAGTCCAGTGTCCAGTTTACTTGAAAAAACGGTCTCCGGGGCTTGAAAAACATCAAGGAGGCCAGTTTTAGACAAAAGAGAATAAACAAAATAAAGCCATTAGCAAGCGCGAGCGTAGCGCATTAATCAAAATGGCGGCCGCTCTGAGGAGAAGACGAGCGCGGCATAAAAGGAGTCATTTTGGTGGCGAAAATGGAAATAACAGTGCTCACCAGAAGCGAGCTGTGCTCCGACCTCAGGTAGTCCCAAAATCCACAAAAACCGGGACCGGCAGACAGGGATTAGACCCGGTGCGTCGGAGGTCCCGAATCAGGCGGCCATCTTCGTCGGCGCCGTGACCACGCCCCCCTCCACCCCTAACTTTAACCCACACATATTCTTGTTTAAATAGAAACACCCCATCTGAAATTAGCCAGTGTAAACACTAGAAACCTTTCACATTCTAAGTAGCAAAACCTTTCTCATGAAGAATCCAAACACCACAAATGACTTCCTTAATAGTAGCCTCACTCACATCAATGCAAAGCATGATATATAACTGAACAAAACTGTCCAACTACACGTCTAATCACAAGGTCCAATTCAGAAACGGTTGGCATTGAAAGTCAGAAAGTTTCTCCAGTAGGATTTCTACTGTGTGATAAAAAATTGTCAACATTGTTCACATTCACATTGGAAATCAATGACAGTCAGAGATTTATTTCCATAATATAATGCACAACCATATGTAATTTACACCAGATGTAAAATTGAATGAGCAAATATCAGATGTGAATGTAGATCTATATAGTGTGTTTCTTTCCCTTGAGGTTCAGGCCTTGGTCTGCTCTTCAGGTACCATTATGTTGTTTGCCGTAAAGAACAAAGGATTCACAAGGGACAAACACAAGCCAAGTCCACAAATTCTGGATCCTGTACATGTGACGCCAAATTTGTGGGGTTGGCAAGCATTCCCAGAGGATTCTTAACTGTGACTTGAGGACACTTGTTTTGGCTCACGCACTCAAGGGCAATTGATGGTTGCAGGCTCATGACAGGCAATATCTAGTAGGTTCATGTTTGATGCTGTTGCCCTTGGCAGGAATAAAATGTGTGTGCTGAGCTAGCCAGGCAGAGTCAGTGCTTCTATGGAAACATGCCCTTGGTAATAGGGTTCCTACTAACACTGCTCAAATGTATTAAGGGCCAGATAAGTTTTCAGGTCACTCTGGATTGACCCTGATGTGGATCATGGGTAAAGCTAAGTTACTAAATAAAAATAATTAAAACGGCATCAGGACTGACACACATGTGCTAGGTAGAGCATAAGCTTAATCATGAACTTGGGGAGACATGTAGCATACAGTTCCATATATTCAGGCAGCACTGAGGCATGAATCATGTTGTTCTTCTTATAATGAATGTGTTCAACATTCTGAAGTGGGTGTCCGCCTGTTAGTGCCAGGCCATGGTAGCAGCCCAAGTCAATCTGAGTCAGCGCTTTCTCCAAATTTGTAATCCCAGCCAATCTAGGCAAGGCTTGCCTCTGTACAAGTAATAATCAAGAGGACTGCTCATGAGGAAAACTGTACATATCTCCCCCAGAGAGTCCCAAGGCAAGCAGAGTCAAACAACAAATGAGGGACACAAAGGATCCATCATCGATTTTAGGCCTAGAATCAGAGACATGCATGTTAATGCTTATTCATAAGGTAAGCGAAAAAGAAATCCCAACTAGTGATGACAGTAAGTCGGTTCTAGGAATTGCAAGGGTGTCAGGGTTATTACTCTGCTCACAACTGTTCTGAAGTTTGCAGTCACTTCAGAGTGTGAAAAGGGGTACCAAATATTAGAGCAGCTGGGGAGTGAATATCACAGAGGTTAAAGAAGGCATATCCCCTATTCTGTGTCCACATCACCCACTGTCTTCTATAGATAAGTTAACTCTTTAAATTAGAAGAACCTGAGACAGTGGCAGAAAAGCAGGGGAGCAAAAGTCTAAAATGGTGGGATGGGGCAGCTGTGCAAAAGATACTGTGAACTTATTTCCTTCCGCAAGGGATTTTCTTTGCATTACCATGGTCAATCAAGTCTAGAATTTATTTGGCATAAAAATTATATACCTAAAAATGTAATGTATCTTTTGGATGTCATTGCCTAGCGTAGTTTATATTGCTCTGCAGTACAAATACACATTTTGATTTCTTGTTTTGACATAATGTCCCCATCATTGTCTTCAAAGGAAGTAAAACATATAGAGTGATTATGAAACCCACCCTCTTACTGACCTTTCAAGTGTAAAAAGTCATGATAAATAGACTTTTTTCACACTCAGACCAAGGATATTTACAGAGACTACAGGCTGCTTTGATTCTTTTCATGTCATTGTTAGATTTTGCAAATAGTCTGGTGTTGGAAGGTGGTTTGTTAATAGGTACTGGTAGAACCTACAGCTAGTAACAACACCACATTCACAAATACGATCCAGTAAAGTCTCAATAAATTAGTCCTTGCTCAACCCTTGGTAGCTTGGCTCACGAACAGTCAGGTTTAACTTAGGGGACAGGTGTGAAAAGCATTTAAAAACACCAAAAACATTAAATAAGTAAGACACAACACATAATAAAAATCCAACACCAATTTATAAAAATATTAAATATTTGTATGATTAAAATGATATAAAAAATCCAAATGTAGGGAACCAGAGATATGAATTTTTAAAGATTAAGGGGTCGAATCCGATCTCGCTCGGAAGGGCTCCGAACGCGATCCAGCTGGAAAAAGTATGAGCCGTACGCGTGTTTCCCTACAGACTCGTACAGCTGTACGAGCGTGCAAGTACGATGCGAGAAACGTGAAATCACCGACCGAATCGTTTCTGGGTCCGAACCGCTCCGTACGTCTCGTCCATAAGCAAACCATGCCGTGCAATGGAGGCGATTCCTGACCGAGCCAGTGCAATGCACGATTCGGACAGCCGGATCGAGTCGGAGCCTCTGACACGTAAACGCTCCAGGAAGCAGACCTCGGAGGTCCACGCCGGACCCCCCTCCACCCGTAGTCATACTAGTCGGTAACAGGGGGGGAGCCAAGGGTCCCCCCTACACATGCATGGATGGTGCGGGTAGGACAGATGCGTACCCACTACAGGGGGTGACCTTGTGCACAGCATACCTTTTTCGTCAATGGGAGCCTATGTACGCGTTGTACAACAGGCTCCCATTGACTTCAATAGGGCTCCGAGCGACCCATGTCCGTCAGTGCTCGTTTGCATCGTACTCGGGCGCTCAGAGCCCTGGAGCACAAGTCGGTTGGAAAGCCCTCCGGATCCGAGTCGGACGGAGACTTCACCCAGCGAGATCGGAATCGGCCCCTAAATGTAAAAATGTGCTTTCTACTGCCTAATTAATTTCTAAAGACAGGGGTCCCTAGACAGATTAGAGATACTTAAGGTAATAAATATAGAATGAATAGGCTCTATATTCTTTGTCCACCCGGACAGAATTTAATATTCAATAGGTATCTGGCATAAAGTACATAAAAAATTCAAGTGGGACAGAGCCAGCGTCCTAATAACACAAATAGACAGACAACAAATAGGGAAGGGTTCAGGCAAGGGAAATGTGTCTGCATAACATAGAATATAGCAGACTTCGATAACGTGGGAACACCATTGCACAATAGGCTAAACACTGTATTACATGCATATGGTGTACACATTGTCCGGCTGGACAAAGAATATCGAGCCTATTCAGTCTATATTTATTTCCTTAAGTATCTCTAATCTGTCTCGGGTCCCCTGTCTTTAGAAATTATATACGCACCTAAGGTCCCTGACCAATTGCCTATTAGGTTCCCTTGTCTTTCGAAACAATTCTACTGCCTAATATCCAAAAGCACCAACTTGGGACATCTGGTCACGCTTGACCAGGACAAAGTCAAATTTTCAGTCCAACTGTAATGGAACACAGACCGGATACAATGAGCAGTAGTGCCCGGTCATGTTTTTACCTTCTGACAAGGTCACTTTTTGGAGCTTTTTCTCTCGACATCGAGCGAGGCTCCTCATCAAGCAGTTCAATGAAGGTGGCTTGCTTCCATGCGATGCCTAGGTGACTCCTGGAAGTCTTGGCACTTGTCACCAATGGAAAAGCACTCCGAAGCTTTCAGCGGACCAAACCTGGATTTCAGGCCGAGTCATGGTTGGGCATCTCCGGCTTGTCTCTCGTCGACGGGTCGGTCAACTTCTGGAGCTTTTTACCAAATATTCTCTAAATGGTTGAAAACTTTTGGATGTTCTTCTAGAAGGTTCTTTTAGGGTCTTGAAGTATCCACAACACCAGCCAAGATTTCAGAAGCTCTGAGTTCCTTGGAGAGTTGGTACTACAATTCCCACAACACACCTGGACAAATCTTTAAAGGTTTACTGGATGCTGGTCAGCTGGACTTTGCTTGGTGGAATTAATGCAAATAACTTTTTGAAAATCTTTTTTACCTGTTTCTTTCAGGGAGTCCACTCCTCAAATGTTTAAGGAAGGCAAAGTCCTCTTGTGTGAAGCCCAGACTGTGCAGCAGGTGCAGAAATGTACTATTCTTCTTAGGATGTGCATTGTATCTGTGGTGCGATACATAAATTGCTTAGAGGGGTGCAGATCAAGGGTGCTTTCAGGGCTGATGAAGGATCTACGGTACAAATTTTCAGATGAAGAGATAAGTCCCAGTTCATGTGGCTGATCAGAATACAAGGTTTTTGAGAAAATACAGTGAGTGGATGTGGCATCTGAAGAGGTTTACAACAATTTGCCAGTTGTTTTGTGCTTGAGAGTGTTGCGGGGATTCTGCTCATGCACAGAACTATGCGCAGGAAACCAGGACCTCAGTGAATTGTGGTGTACCAAAAAACTCACCTCAGTACCCAGAACCCCTATCCGACTAGCATCAGTGTCTCATTCGTTCTCCGTACTACAGTGAAGCTACCAATGATTAGACAACCCAGAACAAGCGACTTAGGGTACTCTCAGCAATGGTGGGAATCAAGAACACTCTTTCGTCTTTATTCTCATACAAGTCCACAACGTGAGTAATCAGGGACACGGAAAAGTTTAAAATGTTTATTTTTAACTACGTGCTCTAAGATGCAGTATTTTGGCTAACATAAGCAGACAAATTATTAGAAATAAAACAATCATCATATTATAAATATAGTGGAAACAGGTCTTATAGCGCTTTGTGTACCACCCTCCCCTGGCTAGAAGCTAGTTTTATAATAATAAAAGGTCTCTAGGTTTGAATGGGGAACCCTTAACTTCCAAGATCAGCTTAGGTGAATCACATCACAGGATCAGCAACACTCTCTGTAGATGGAAAGGTTTTCTCCAACTGCCAACATCATGCATGCAAGGCAATATTAAAGGTTTCAGATATTTGCAGCTGTGTGCTTGTTGTGTCTAGAGCGTGGGCCGCTCAACCTGAATTCAACAGCATACATTGGGGCATATTATCAAGAAACAGCGTTAAAATTATCGCCGCTTTCGCGGCAGAAAACTGCAGCTAAAGCGGCGATAATGGGCTTGATAATATGCGCAGAGAATTCCCATAGAAGCCCATGTTCTGGTGTCAACATGGGCTTCTATGGGAATTCTCTGCGGCATATTATCAAGCCCATTATCGCCGCTTTAGCGGCAGTTTTCTGCCGCTAAAGCGGCGCTAATTTTAACGCCGTCCTTGATAATATGCACCATTGTTATTTGACCTTGAAGGCTTCTGCACACAGTGTTCAGACTAAGGTCGCGGTGTAAGACCAGGTATGTGAAAAACAGTCCGTTCTCATGTGAAGAAAAAGAAAGCAGGCAGTTTTACTTATAATAACAGTTACCTGTAGTGTCGTGTGCAAACTGCAGCAAAGTGGCACGATGGCGTTTAAACATCTAAAACGCTTATGCTAACATAGCAATGTGTGCAGGCAGAACCCTGTCTTCACTACAAGAGGTGGATCTCTTTGCATTTCATTTAGAACGCCATATTGTTACAGTTGTAGACTGGCTCAAGGAGCAAGTGATTTGGTGAATTACAATAGGATTGGATGCAGGGGTAGGTTTATGCTTCTTTTCCATTCGCAATATTGGAGCACATTGTGTCAGAATTGGCTTGTGTGTGTTATTTACCACTCTCCATAACACAGAGTGTTTCTGTTAGCTGTGCGTGGTGCAAGTCAGCAAAGACATGCATTATCAAAGCTCTTTATTGCAATATTGGAATATCAGTGCAGAACAGAGGGGCATTACAGGGCTCTGCAGATGTTTGAATGCAGTACGAATCCTATCAATGTCCCAGGAACTGAATATTACTGAATACACATTACTACAATACATGAATACAGTTAGACTGGAGACATGATTTGAGAACAAGATGTTACAGGCTATGAAGGACCTGCTTTTTCTCTGAACTTCATCACTCTAGGTCTGCGGGGAAAACAGAGCACACAGTGGGACTAAAAACTGCATCAATAACATTTCTCTCTTTATTGGGTGCCAATGGTGCCCCTGCTTGCAAGCACCGCCAACGGTGGTCAGTAGTGTAAGCAAGCAGAGCCCACACTGCACTGCAATGAGGTGAGGTCACCAGTTTGAATATTCATAATATATTTTGGTTGGTTAATGTGTCTGTGGCAAAGTCCTGCACATAACCTGCAGGTCGTATGTTTATGTCTGTATAATATGCCTTGTTGAACTTAGTTTTTTGCAGGATTTGCAACCTGCTGCTCACATGTTTCTTTCCTCAGAAGTAGCTCAGTGTTTTAAGCTCCTGTTGCAAGCATCTTCATGTAACAAGCAAGGCATACATTTGTATCCTATGAGGACCACTGAAACACTTTTAAATGATGTTTGATTAAGTTTGATTAAGTTGTTTAATTACACAGATATGGTAGGGCTAACTAATATGTTTAGTGGTTGTGTACAAACAAAATAAAAAGCTGATGTAATTTAAATTGACTTCTTGAAGGCCGAATTGCAACGTTGAACACGCCGGGTCTAGAACATCTTTGGATGGCAGATTTTACTCTAAACAATGCTGAGCACATCCTCACATAAGGTCCCCAGTTTTATTTTGATCTTGGATATGCTCCTTGGTTTTTGGCTAAGAACCATATGACATTGTTCGAAAGTGATAATCCCTTTCTGGAAGGCTGTCAACGGTGCAGGAAATTAGGGGAATGCTGTTGAATTTAAAATCCATCAGTTATTTCTGAGCTGGATCTAAGATCCAGCTGACCCAGTAAAACATGGTGAATTTGTTCTGGTGTAATTTTCAAACTGTGTGTTATGTACTTATTCATTCATGGCGCGTGGTGCCCACGAGCAATCTTGCATCTTGCTCGTGGAGACCACGCGGAGTGTTGTGGTTCAAACAGGGTGTCTCGGGTGGTGGTAAGCGTTAGGGGAAAGGTTGGGCATTGATTGTTTGTACTGGAGTGAAGAGGATGAATAAACTTTTGTTCCAGCCGAACTTTGCTGTCTTCCGTCTTTTTGATAAGTAAGACGTTTCTTAACATTGGCGACGATCGGGCACGGACCGCCTATACATACTGGAAGAAGAAAAGTCAATTAAAGGAACTATTCTGCCCAGATGAAACTGACATCGGAAGGAGCGGTTTGAAAAGGACGACCTAAACAACTTCAAGTATTCTTTGGATCACAAGGGGTATCGGAAGCTGCAGCATATCAACAAATATTTAACCTGTTTTTGGCTGTTTAAGTGTTTGGAAACAGCGCGGAACTGTTTAAACAAAGGTATTAAGGAAGTCATTGGCTTAAGGAAAACAAGGATTTCAAAGGAAAGAAAAAAAAAAGGAGATATTTTACTCACTATTGCAGAGGAATCCTGGTTTTGTTTCCTTTTGGATTTTTTCACAGTGTTGATGCGCATGCGCGCACTGTATCAGCGCGTAACGTGGTTCGTCGAGACTGTAAATGTGACCTTGTTTACGGTTTACCTGATTCAACAAAAGGAAACGAGACGGCATATCCGTGTAAATTCAGTTTTAGTCACGGGAAGTGCTTTGTGTCATCGCGTCACGTTGTTTGTTAAGATAGTAACCATAGTCTTGTCCTTGGATTGCCTGATTCAACACAAAGAACCAAGACTGAAAGCAACGAAAATTCAGCTCCAGTTACTGAAAGTAAGGTTGGGGTGCATAATAATTTGGGTACCATAAGTCATTGATATTCAGAATAACAACCATTGTGCATGTAAAATTTACAGTTAATTTACCATTTACAGTACAATATGTCTGGTATTGTACCTCCCCCTTCATTTCTATCATCATCAGGCGATCCTCCCATGCCATGGGAAGTATGGGAACCAGTATTTTTGGCATATGTGGAGGTTTTAGAAGGCGAGGATTGCGAACCAGAAAGAAAATTGTCACTGTTAAAACACTGCTTAGGTGGATTTGGCTTAAAAGAATTTCAAACATTACCTGCGTTAATTAGCCCAGGGAGAATTAATGTTTACCAGTACGCCTCGACACAGCTTAACATACGTTTTGGGAAAAAAAAAACGTAGTGATGGAAAGATTTATCTTTTACTCCCGTAAACAACGCAGCGATGAATCCATTGAAGACTATGTCTCAGCACTCAGATCGTTGGCAGTTTCTTGTAAATTTGAGAATATATCATACGAACAAGTACTGAGAGATCAAATTTTAATGCGTACAAACAGCAAGAAAGTCCAAGAAAAACTATGGTCAACATCTGGCTTGTCATTAAATGCAGCTATTGATATTGCAAAATCTATTGAACATTCTGAAGAGTTCGTGAAAGAAATTAGAGGGAATGAGAAAACAGATGTATTCATTGTCAACAAAGAGTTAAAAGATAGTGACAAACAAAAAAGATTTGTTAATCAAAGATCTGAGAATTATGGGAAAAATGGGAACAAACCTAAGTATCCAAATTCTAGAGTTGAGAAACATAATTCATCATTACTTTGTTTCAGGTGTGGAAGCAATAGCCATCTAGCAAATTTCAAAGGGTGTCCTGCTATTGAGAAAGTCTGTTCTAAATGTAATAGGAAAGGTCATTTCAGTAGGTTTTGCAAAACACCCACAAAGAAAGTAAATTACATACAGTCTTCTGATGATTATGAACCGTCCTATGACAGTGATGAAAATGAAATTAACACTGTAATTAATGTATGTAGTGATGACAATGTTTCGAAATTTCCTTCTTGTCTTATCAGTGTGGATGGTGTTTTTTTGAGATTCTTGGTTGACTCTTGCACCTGGTATTCTAATATTTCCTTGAAGGTTTTCGATGATAACTGGCCAAAAAGGTAACTTAGTGACCCTGATGTTACTCCGGGTGGTTACACAGGGTACAAGATTGATTTGGTTGGCTATTTTTATGAGAACATAAAATTCGCAGAACAGCAAACTTACAGCAAAATTTATGTGGCAAGGTCAGGGAAATCACTTTTAGGGTGGCCACATCAACATGAATTAAGCATCAAACTTGACCCTAGAGCCAATCCTCCAGTCTTTGCTGTTGACCATGGAGTTCACCATGGGTCGGTCACTGTGGCTGAGCTCATTAAGGAATTCCCTAGTGTTTTCAGTGGTAAGCTTTGGAAATACGAAGGGTTTGAACATGAAATTAAACTCCATGAGAATGCCATCCCTGTACGGCAAAAAGTAAGAAATGTTCCATTGTCATACAGGGATAAATTGAAGAGTATGTTAAAAAAATTGTGTAATGATGGCATTATTGAACCTATAGAATCTTCCCCGTGGGTTTCTCCCATCGTAATTTCAGTCAAATCTTATGGGGAACTCAGATTATGTGTGGACTTGCGCAGCTTGAACCAAGTTATTTGGGTAGATGCACATCCTCTTCCTAATTTGCATGAGATGGTATCCACTCTATCTGATGCGCAAGTATTCTCCTGCATTGATTTGGCAAGTGCATACCACCAGGTAGTTCGGTCTGACAGCTCAAAAAATTATACGGCGTTTATCACACCTGAAGGTCTATTCAGGTATTGTCGCATGCCATTTGGGTTGGCTAGTGCTGCCTCTGTTTTCCAGAGGTTGATGAAAGAAACTCTAGAAGGGCTGTCAGGGGCCATCGCTTTCCAAGATGACATCTTAGTTTTTGGGAAGAATGATGAGGAGCACGATAAGAATTTACATAACGTCATTGCAGCTTTAGCAAAAAAAGGCCTCACTCTTCGGTTAGATAAATGCAAAATAAAAGCTAAGGAAGTGGATTATTTAGGACACACTATCAGTGGAAAGGGGATTAAACCGAAACATAAGCACATTGAGAGCATTACCAACGCTCCTCTACCGTCCTCGAAGGAACAGTTGGTTGCTTTTCTTGGATTGATTGAATTTTATGCCAAATTTATTCCTAATTATTCCATGAAGACTGAACCGTTCAGGTGTCTATTAAAAAAAAATGCAAAGTTTGTGTGGACAAGTGACATGACTGAGGCGTTTGGGAAATTGAAGGCATTCATAGTCAATGCACCCTGTTTAAGACCGTTTGTTCCAGGGAAGAAATGCATAGTTATGGTAGATGCAAGTAATCTAGGTCTGGGTGGTGTTTTAATGCAGAAAGATAATTCTAGTGAATGGATTGTAGCATATGCGTCCAGGGTGTTGAGAGATGCAGAGAAGAACTACTCTGTCATTGAAAGAGAGTTACTTGCTTGCGTATGGGGAGCAGAACACTTTAGAAGTTTCTTGTGGGGGACTGATTTCATAATAAAAACTGATCACAAACCGTTAGTTTTTCTAATGTCTCCTGGCGGTAGTAGATCCATGTCTGCACGGTTAGCTAGACTGTCATCAAGGTTACAATCCTTTCGTTTTCACATTGAATATGTCCAGGGGAAAGCGAATATGCATGCGGATTGCATGTCCAGGTTGCCTTTGGATAGTGATAAGGATTATCAGGAGGATGATTGTGAAGTTGCTTTCACAACACATGATATCAACTTTTTACATGGTGATAAGGCGTGTTTGGATGAAAAAGTTTGGATGGAAGCAATGAGAAATGACAGTGAATTGAGCAATGTTAAGAATTACATTGTGCAGGGATGGCCGGAAGAAAGGAAATTATCTGGTGATATGATGAGCTATTCTAAAGTCCATGATGAATTGGCCATTGAGAATGGATTGGTTATGAGGATGGACAGAATAATTCCACCTTTTTCTCTTAGAAAAACCATTATGGAAATTGGCCATGAGGGACATTTAGGAGTTTCATTTACTAGAAGGCGAATAAGGGAGGCATTTTGGTGGCCTGGCATTGATTCTGCTGTTGAACAATTTGTACGCAAGTGTGACAAATGTTCGAATAGTGATAAATCAGCGGTGCCTTTAAGAGTTGAGTCGTGTCCAGTGGAATATCCTGTTGGGCCATGGAGGAAACTAGGGCTCGACATTATTGGTCCATTTCATGTTCTGCCCAGGGATAAATGTTTTGGGATTGTTTTAATTGATTATTTTTCCAAATGGCCTGAAATCAAGATGGTTAAGGAAGTTACATCACAAAGTGTCATTGAATTTCTTGATGGTATATTTTGTAGGGAAGGTATTCCTCAGGAGATTGTCACAGACAATGGTCCCCAGTTTATTAGCGGAGAAATAGAGTCATTTTTTGGAAAATATGGCATAACTCATAGGAGAATTTCAGTCTTCCATCCAGAGTCAAATGGTCAGGTGGAACGTTTTAATCGTGTGGTGAAGGAAGCGATTCAACTTGCCATTAAGGGGGGACTCAATTGGAGTAATGCTCTACAGTCCATGCTACTAGCATATAGGACATCTCCTAATTCAGTAACTTTAATCAGTCCATTTGAGCTTTTGAGAGGACGGAAACCCAGCACTTGTTTGGTTCCGTGGTGGTTAAAGAAGGGTATGGATGACAAGAAGTTGGTTGCTGTTGACTACAATGTAGTCAGACAAAGGGTCAGTGAGTATAAAAAAAAAATGAAAGAAGTTATGGACCAGAAGCGAGGTCCAATGAGCACACAAAAAATTGGAGTGGGTGATCTGGTTCACATAAAGAGGAAAGAGAATGTTCTTAAGGGTTCCCAAAACTGGTCAGATCCAAAGAAGGTTGTACAAGTTTTCAGCAATGCGGTGAGAAGAGAGGATGGAAGTGTTTGGAATTTGAGAAGAGTATCTATGTTTAAAGGTTCTACTCAACCATCTGGAATTGCATCCAATGACATGCGTTTGGATGATGTAAAAAGTGACATTTCATGTAGGAATGTTAAAAATGACAAACGATTGGAGAATGTGCAAAATGAAATGAGATATGATCAACAACCAGGGTGTTCTCATTGGAGAATGGATGTGTCTAGGAGAAAACGTGAACACCATTGTCCGGGAAGGTTTAAAGATTACATTATGGTTTAGTTTGAAGAATAATATTGTAAAAAAAAAAATAAAAAAAATAAAGGGGGGGAGATGTGTTGTGTACTTATTCATTCATGGCGCGTGGTGCCCACGAGCAATCTTGCATCTTGCTCGTGGAGACCACGCGGAGTGTTGTGGTTCAAACAGGGTGTCTCGGGTGGTGGTGAGCGTTAGGGCAAACGTTGGGCATTGATTGTTTGTACTGGAGTGAAGAGGATGAATAAACTTTTGTTCCAGCCGAACTTTGCTGTCTTCCGTCTTTTTGATAAGTAAGACGTTTCTTAACACTGTGGTACTTTAAATTTTGGGACCACGTAGGAGGCATGGCCCTACCCTGCCTATTTCGGTATCAGCGAACCGCGAATGGCCAATGCGGTATGTACAAGTGTTTTGCATAACGTTTCATCGATAAATTCACTTTGTATACGATATTACACATTGACTTCGTGGGTTCCATTTTAGAGCAGTAGCCATCTTATGGTTGCCCTCACATAGGCTGCACATTAAGGACATGCACAGGCCTTCAGAACACATGTACTTTCTATTGACTTCTCTGTGACCTGTGCGAACTGGCTCCACTGCCCGAGGTCAGTCCGGTCTCAAGAGCTTCCCTTCATACGGCCACCTATGATTAGTATCAGGGTTTGACACACCATAAAGCCTTTCATCCCACACAAGCCCCCAACTAATCTCTTTCACACCTGACTCTGCTTCCTGCTTTATGGCCTGTTTTACGAGGAGGAGGTGCCCGTGTTTATTGGGGTCTGCTGATATCTGATGAGGGATCTGAGCCTCGCTGGATAAATAATTGTGGGCTGGCTGAACTGAAATCATCAATCATCAAGAAAGCTTTATTGCGATTCGATAAAATCATAAAAGCACAATCATAAATCACAATTTTCATACAAATATAATTTCCAATTAATTAGGAATTAAAAAAAATACAGAGAAGCAATAAAATAGTAAATCAGTAGTCAAGGTGGTTTAACGAAAATCTAGCCATAGTGATACTAATATATCAGTGGGTAATTTTTGCTAGTAATTTCCTACGGATTAGCCACATTGCAAACAGGAACTTTGAAACTGAGACCACAATAAGTGGGTTTGTGTCGCTTCTCAAAATCCTAAAGAAATCAAGATAGCTCCTAATGCCCAAATTTAGACATAACTGTATAATCCATTTTTTCCGAATGCCAGCATACGCAGGACAAAAAAGCACGACATGAATCATGGTTTCCAATTCGGTTAAGCAACCCGGGCACACATGCTGTCTCCCGCTCACCCATCGATCTGTAAATGAATATAGGGGCAGGGTGCCATATCTGAACTGTAAATATAGCTTCTTTGCTAAGATAGGCTGTATGACGTCAAGATCAGGCACAAAGGCATAAAAACATTTGACGTCAAGGAAAGCGTCAGTCAGACTTGATGGTTTAGCCGAGCTATAAGTTTTCAGTAAAAAGTAATCTTTAAATGTTATGGCAAGAGATTTCTTGGTGATGCCTAAAATTGAGTCCTCAGGGTTATCCCAGAGGTGAGCAAGACCGATCTGATTGAGTGTCTGCCGAACATACTGGAGCCAAGGAATCTTATCGGCTCCGAGGGTACCCAAGATTACTTTCAGTTCATCTCTGTAGCATGCCAACTCAGTTGTACTCCAAATCCTCCTCCAAAACATCACAGGCCTAGTAGCAACAACCTCTGATAACGGACGAATGTTTAAATCCAGCCTCAGAGGTGTAAGCGGCGTGTTGTTTGGGAGAGTTAAGAGTTTCCTAAGAAAGTTATTTTCAGTACTAACCAAATCATTTACAGAAGTGTGGCCCCATAATTCAGCTCCATAGAGTGTCAAGGACCTGGATTGCACAGAATAGATTTCAAGAGGGGCACTTATGATTTTTAGGCGCGATTTTTTGTAGACTTTAAGGATGCCCCCTATAGCCTGATTAAGTTTTAGATTTGCTTTGATCTTTTGAGGGGACCATCCCATTTTGTCATTCAGGGTCAGACCTAGGTACTCAAAAGTAGACACCCGATCCAAAGGAATACCTTCCATCTTAGGATGAGGGTAGTTAGAGGGTTTTACATTAAAGGCCATATATTTTGTTTTATCTATATTGACCACCAAATTCTTTTTATTACAGAAGTTAGAAAACTGGTTCAACACCCGCTGCATGCCCATCGGTGATTTTGACAACAGCAGTGTGTCGTCTGCAATCATGAGTGCAGGATATCTTTGAGAAGCCAGTTTTGGAGCGTCAATGTCTGTAGTTTCCAAAAGGTCATCAATGAGGCCATTAATGAAAAGTGAGAACAGGGTTGGGGCAAGGACACAGCCCTGGCGCACACCCTTCTCCACTGGGAAAGGGCCGGTTAGCTGACCAAATTTACCGTAGCGGACTCTAGCATATGTCCCGTCGTGGAGAATCTTCAATTGATAGCATAGATAGGGTGGAACCCCCATATCTAGCAATAAGTTCCAGAGCTGGTTGCGGTCCACCATATCAAATGCAGATTTCAAATCCACGAAGGTCAAATATAGACTACCCCCCTCCAATGTGACGTGTTTCCAGTAAAGGATCTGGAGCCTAAATAATTGGTCCATAGTTGAAATTTTGGACCTGAATCCCGCTTGAAATGGGGTAAGGATATTATTCTCCTCAATCCAGTTCTGCAACCGTTGCAAGAGAAGTCTAGAGTAGATTTTTTGGCTCACATCTATAAGGCTTATAGGCCTGTAATTGCCTGGATCAAGGGGGGATCCCTTTTTAAAGATAGGGATAATTTCCGCACCCATCCAGGTAGATGGAACCGGTA
Source organism: Triturus cristatus (assembly GCF_964204655.1). Taxonomy (NCBI): domain Eukaryota; kingdom Metazoa; phylum Chordata; class Amphibia; order Caudata; family Salamandridae; genus Triturus; species Triturus cristatus. The sequence goes on from NC_140582.1 coordinate 245,456,674, forward strand.
AACCTTGCAGGATAGCATTAAAAAAGATTAGGAGGTAGGGAGCCCAGACTGACTGTTCGTCCTTGTAAAGGTCCCCGGGGATCCTGTCCAACCCAGGTGCCTTGTTTGGTTGGAAATTATCCAATGCCAAGCACACTTCTGTTAACGTCCAGGGAGGAGCATCCCAAGATGGATCCATGGTCATAAGAATGACAGGGGGATCAACTCTTCTGGTTAAGTTAATAGAATAGAGTTTTTTGTAGTGTGAGGTCCATGCGTCTTCGGAAACATTAGGGTCAATCGTGGTTTTACCCTCCGATTTCCCAGAGTGAACAAGGTTCCAGAAGGTCCTAGAATCTTTTACCATAAGTGCTGATCTAATGTCGAGCCATATTCCCTCTTCCCATTCAATTTTAGCACTAAGGATTATCTTCCTATAAGCCCATCTTGCTTCCAAAATATGTGGTCGATTACCTTCCTTTAAAGCCTGTAATAATTCCTGTTTGGCTATCCTACAGCCCTTGGTAAACCAGGTCTTTGAGTTCCCAGATTTCTTTGTGTTTACTGTACCTACTTTCTAGAAAAAACCACACAAAATATCAACTAGGTCCTTATGAATTTTAGCCAAATCCATAATTTCACCAGCTACAGGGTTGTTAACTTCCGTTTTGAACGCTCTTTCAAGGAGGGGAAGAATCTTTTGATACATACTGGTAATGGCCGCATCAGACTGTTTTACGGTACGCCAGCGTATCCTCTTCCCCCCTTGGATGACTCTTAGAATCCCTGCTGAAGGGGTATCTTTATCTGGCCCTATGGTCAACAGTTGGTAGTTCAGATCTACTGTCAGGGGATCGTGGTCACTCTCCATACGCCTAATTATTTTAAAATCCTGCACTTTGTGCCACAAATCTAGACTGATCAGAAAAAAATCAATCACAGATTCGTGTCCCATTCCCCTATAGGTTGACTGCCCCGGCATATCCCCTTTGAAACGACCATTACACGCTCTCAAAGAGAATGAATAAGTAAGGGAGGTAAGTTGGAGAACCAAGGGGGTCCAACGTTTGACTGCATACATACTAGTGGGTGGAATAGATCTAGCATCATCTTCCTCGGAAGTAAATGGGGTTTCTCCACACAGGGGCTCGAAATGACAGTTGAAGTCACCTCCAACCATCAAAACCACGTCATCCGGAAGGGATTCTAGAAGAGATGACAAGGCCTTAAGAGTCGGTGATGTACCACCCCACAAATTGGGCGCGAGTAAACGTTAATAAGTGCAATTTTAGGGGTCTTCCTATGAGACATGAGGATACATATTATGTCTCTGCTATTGGTTTCTACCCTTTTGATCTTAAAACCAAGGTGGGTGCCCACCCAGACACACAAACCCCCAGATGGTCTACCCTTTGGACCTTTTAAAGCCGGTTGCATAAAAGTAATATATCCCAGTTTGTGTATGGGTTCTATAGACCACGTTTCCTGTAATAGGCAAATCCCAAAGGGATCTGTAAATAAACACCAATCTGGGTTATCAATGTTGGAGGCCAAGCCCGCAATGTTCCAGCTAAGTATTTTAAGCGTTCTGTTAGCGGAAGATGAATCGTTTATAGGGTTAGTCTCAGAGGCTAAGGTGTTAACAGATGCTGGAAAGTTGTTAGATGTGTCCACCCGAACCACAGATTGAAAAGGTATATCCCCCATATTGCTTGGGCCAGTGTATGGAATGGCCACGGCGTTTGAAGATACTAACGCCATAGGCGGAATCACCGTTAAGGCTCCAAAGCCATCTTTGACGCCATTCTCAACAACAGGGGAGGTGGAAGATGGATGATAATTGACATACAACTTTAGTCATTCCACCTCATCCAAGGAGCTAAACCTGTTGTTGACTGGAAAACCCAAGACTACATTATCAGACATCCTACTCCACATATCATCAACTGATTGCCCTTGATCGTAATTATTACGAATCGGTACGGGAGGCCTAAGATGAGAAAAGGAGGGTTTGTTGGGGGAGGATAAAAATGTCCTAGATTAAATGTTTTGATGTTGGAGGTTGCATTATCAAAGAAAGAATTACAAACATGGTCAACTACCTCAGGATTTTTGAAGTTGACAATAATGCAATCACCTCCCACATCCTTTGGTTTGTGACCCACCCAAGCAACTCTCCTGACAAACAGAATAGATTAACATACATTCCTAGGCAATGGTCTGTTAGTATTCAACCAAAATGTTACTTTGTTTTTGAGTTCCTGGAATGATTCAAGTCTCTTAGTAGCCAGTTTGGGAACATCAGTCAAAACGACCACATAAGGGGCACTTTCTGGAGGGAGGTCGATACGACGTAGGTCGGTGTGAGGATGGGGCACATCAGGAGGCTCTGGGCATTGATTATTGATTGGTGATATACTATCATGCAAATTTGTGGTGTTGGGCAATGGTATCCCCTGTCGTAAGTTGGAGTGGGGATTACAAACGACTCCCTGTTGTTGAATCTGTCGGGTGTCAGATGGTATTTGAGAAATAATAGGGACACCAGATATTTTATCCTTACTTTGGCATGGATGTGAGCAGGGTTTGACGGTCTGTGCGTAATTAACATTATTGACCGTAGCAACCTCCAGTGCAGCCAACCTTTTCTCTATTGCGTCTAATCTAAGCTCAAGCGGTTGAATGGCTAGAGCTAGTACTGAAGACATTTTCCCAAGTAGCAACTCCATATCAAATAACTGAGGCACTGGGTCTAGGGGGAATCGATCTGTGCAAATTGGCTGGAAAGGAAGTATAACTGCAGGTAGAGAAGAATCCAACGTATCAGGATTTAGTTTCTGAACTTTTTTTTTTTTTACCTCTTGGCGAAATCACAGTTTGTTTCCTTTTGGGAATAGTGCCCACTTCCCGTGCTGGAGGTGCTATCAAAATGGGAGGGTCTTGTTCGGAGACTGGAACACTAGAAGCAGTATCAATAAGGCCTTTGACGGGGCAGTAGTTAAATTTGTAAAGGGAGAATGGCCATTATGTGGGCTCATAATTGGAGGGGTGAAGGGAGGGACGACGGGAGAGCGACTAAGCGCAATTGAGCCCAAAGAAGAGCGCTTGGAGGAGACCGGCTCCATAGACAGCCGTCGCTCAGTCAAAGCAATTTCCTGTTCAAGTATAGAGGAAGCCCTTACAATAAACTTATCAAGTGAACCCGCAATATGGTCTGTAGTAGTGGATTTCATACCCCTTTTGTTTACCATTGTTCGACAGGCCAATAAACAACAACAAAGGTACTCACGAGGTTCGTAAGCGTAAGAGAGTGGGCCCGGTCCGGTCACGCTCGGGCACGAACGGGCAAAAACGGGCCCGCCCTTGGCCCGGGCTTCGCCCGGGACGACGCCCCGGACGCGTCCCGCTTACGCGTGAGTGGAGAAACAGTTATAGTAATCAAGGAGGGAGGGGCCGGGAAGAGCCAGCAGCTGCAGCAAATGATCAGCAAGGCAGTAGGGCCGCTGGTACTCGCAGTCCCGGGGATTGATGTAGAAGTGAATCACCGCTCCCGCACTTCTCCGCCCAGCAGATGCCTCCGGTGAGTTATAGAATGTGACAGAGTTCGTAGACCAAGCCAGGCTCCGAGCGGTTCCCGTGATGCGGGGGCCGCGAGGCTCTTTGTAGTGGGAGGGAGGGGCCGGGAAGAGCCAGCAGCTGCAGCAAATGATCAGCAAGGCATTAGGGCCGCTGGTACTCGCAGTCCCGGGGTTTGATGTAGAAGTGAATCACCGCTCCTGCACTTCTCCGCCCAGCAGATGCCTCCGGTGAGTTATAGAATGTGACAGAGTTCGTAGACCAAGCCAGGCTCCTAGCGGCTCCCGCGAAGCGGGGGCCGCGAGGCGCTTTGTAGTGGGAGGGAGGGGCCGGGAAGAGCCAGCAGCTGCAGCAAATGATCAGCAAGGCAGTAGGGCCGCTGGTACTCGCAGTCCCGGGGATTGATGTAGAAGTGAATCACTGCTCCCGCACTTCTCCGCCCAGCAGATGCCTCCGGTGAGTTATAGAATGTGACAGAGTTCGTAGACCAAGCCAGGCTCCGAGCGGCTCCCGCGAAGCGGGGGCCGCGAGGCGCTTTGTAGTGGGAGGGAGGGGCCGGGAAGAGCCAGCAGCTGCAGCAAATGATCAGCAAGGCAGTAGGGCCGCTGGTACTCACAGTCCCGGGGATTGATGTAGAAGTGAATCACCGCTCCCGCACTTCTCCGACCAGCAGATGCCTCCGGTGAGTTATAGAATGTGACAGAGTTCGTAGACCAAGCCAGGCTCCGAGCGGCACCCCAATTGCTGGGTGTGTGGTTTAATGCCGCATACCATTAATAAGGGTATCCCACATCTAGTGCTGCCGTTTAGCAATAATGGATCGTCATGGGCATTCCAGACTATGTTTCTTTTTGCATTAGATGCCTACTCCCCGCGACAACCACGTTCCATCAGACCTAGCACAAACAATAAGGCCTTAATGAAAGGAGTTGCTGATATGAGCAGAGATATCAACGCATACTCATCTATTCCCAAGAATGAATTGCGAGCTTATGTAGGTTGGAACGCGACGGGGTATAGCATTAGTCTGGGCGAAAAGCAGCGCAAAATTTCATCCCCAATTTGGGTCGTACCCCACATAGGTCGGTTCTGTTTACAAGGTAATGGTCAGAATCCAAGAGCTCAACTGGGGAAAAGTGACTGTACTGAAACGTACACTTTTCCATCACAATTTTCCCCTGTGTTTTTGGCTGCCAAGGGTACATATTTTGTCTGCAATGACCGAGCATATACATGGTTGCCCCCTGATTTCTCGGGCACATGTTATATTGCAAACTTGCTACCGCCAACATTTACTGCTGCCTCTGATTATCACAAGACCAGAGTTGTGAGAGGCGTTGTTAGTCAGGAGGATACTGCCGGTCAGGAAGCGGGAGACTTCTTTATGGGTTTCCTGCCGTTTTGGGGACCGATGGTCAATAGTAGGAACCTGAGACAACTGACTTGTGTGGTTGAATCCACTGTTAATGTAACGGCTAGTGCCCTTGGTAATTTGACAGCTGAGCTCCAAGCGGATCGCCTCATGACTTTGCAGAACCGTATGGTTCTAGACGTCATACTTGCAGACCGTGGTGGGGTATGTAAGGTCATCCAATCTAGCTGTTGCATTTTCATACCAGATAACGCTCCAACAGTTTATCAAGCCATCTCCAAACTGCATAAAATATCTGAATCTATTCACGTGGATAAAGGAGATTGGTCACTGATGGGGTGGTTCTGGGAACTGATATCTGCCTGGGGATGGAAGATTCTGATGGTCATTGGAATGATCTTAGCCATTCTTTTCCTGTTCTGTCTGTGTGTACAGTGTGCTCCTACAGTATGTGGCCTCTGTGCTACATCGTGTAGAAGGAAACCTGTAACGAGGGACAAGCTAAGCAATAGGATGATGCTACAGCAACAACTCCATGACCTTATGAATATAGACCTGGACTCGGATTAAAATTAGTATAGCTATTGCCTATGTAAGGGCAAAAGGAGGGTCTGTGGTACTTTAAATGTTGGGACCACGTAGGAGGCATGGCCCTACCCTGCCTATTTCGGTATCAGCGAACCGCGAATGGCCAATGCGGTATGTACAAGTGTTTTGCATAACGTTTCATCGATAAATTCACTTTGTATACGAAATTACACATTGACTTCGTGGGTTCCATTTTAGAGCGGTAGCCATCTTATGGTTGCCCTCACATAGGCTGCACATTAAGGACATGCACAGGCCCTCAGAACACATGTACTTTCTATTGACTTCTCTGTGACCTGTGCGAACTGGCTCCACTGCCTGAGGTCAGTCCGGTCTCACAAGCTCCCCTTCCTACGGCCACCTGTGATTAGTATCAGGGTTTGACACACCATAAAGCCTTTCATCCCACACAAGCCCCCAACTAATCTCTTTCACACCTGACTCTGCTTCCTGCTTTATGGCCTGTTTTACGAGGAGGAGGTGCCCGTGTTTATTGGGGTCTGCTGATATCTGATGAGGGATCTGAGCCACGCTGGGTAAATAATTGTGGGCTGGCTGAACTGAAATGTGGGATGGTCATCATGACTCTGCCTTTTCGTTTGTAATGAATACATATGAATGACCATATCGTAAAACGAGGAATGTGTGCCTGAAGCATGATATTTTGTATATAAGGAGAAGACTGGTTTTGTAACTTTGAGCAGTCTCCTGAGAACATACTCGTGTGTACTTCTAGGATACCTGTTACTGACTGCAGTCATAATAAAATCGATCTTTGACGCCACCACAAGACTCTGTGTTTCTGTGGTCCAAGACAGGAAGAACTCAAAGTCATAGGGTGCTACCCCTGGCACCGCTGGGGTCCTAAAAACCCCAGTACTTCAAAACACTGGGTCACAATTCAGCAGTGCCTGCACATTTTATTTTCTGAATCCCTCTGGAGCATCAACAATTCAAAATACAGGTGGCCAGGGGGCTGTCTAGCTGGGTCTATGACAAAGGTCTGATTTCAAGGGCCATCGGTCCATATTTTATACTTGCATCATTCAGTGTGGCAGCCATCTGGAGCCTAACAGCTAGATGTCAATGCAAGGGAAGGAAACACAGGTACACAGCTTATTACTTCACAAATACTTTAGAGAAACTATTGTTTGGAGGCAGGCTTTTGACTTTGTTCAGCACCCTATATAACAGATGCGCATGCACTATATGAATGCTAGTTATATCTCTGTGTATTAATAATTACATAAAGTTTTATTTAATTCTTTTATAGCGCTGCTCATCCTGATGTATGGTGCCAGAATGCTATACATGACACATAAAGAAGCAATAAATCATACAAGTGTGTAAATCACTGTACAGCAAATGTTACAAAATACACTGCGGGTTATAAAGTGTAGGAGTCACATACAGTGCCTAATTTGTAAGAAACGTAGCAGTGGGCAGAACACACAGACTTTACTCCATGCAATTCTATGCAGTTAGTTAAAAACTCAGCAAGATTCTGCAGAGTTCTGCGAGTGGCAGAATTACAGCATGTCGCGCTGCTCGTACTGATTTTTAGCACTGAGTGCTTGTTTCAGGATGTAAAATCGAAGCCAACGGCATCTTTCTGCCACTCGAGTAGACTTTCCACTCGAGCTTCAGCATTCTCAAAGTGAAGAGTAGCGACCTGCTGCAATGGCCTGCTTTGAGGAAAACGCACCAGGACTCGTCGTAGCGCTGAATGTTTCTTGCTCACACTTGCCAACTTAACGTGGTGAGCAGTGCATGAGAAAAACTCCACCACATGGCAGTTGACAGATTTTTTGGGGAACTCAGGGCCCGATTCACTGAACTAACTTAAGACAAAATCCTAAACTTACTACCATTTTGGTATTCACAGAAGGTACTTACTCATTTCGGTATTCACATAAGTTAGTAGTCCTAACTTTAGGACTCCTAAATGCCTTCTGTGAATACCGAAAGTCTTAAAGTTAGGATGTTTCTCAGTTTAGGAGTAGTAAAGTTAGGACTCCTAACTTTACTACTCCTAAACTGAGAAAAATTCTAACTTTAAGACTTTCGGTATTCACAGAAGGCATTTAGGTGTCCTAAAGTTAGGAGTCCTAACTTTACTACTACTAAACTGAGAACAATTCTAACTTTAAGACTTTCGGTATTCACAGAAGGCATTTAGGAGTCCTAAAGTTAGGACTACTAACTTCTGTGAATACCGAAATGAGTAAGTGCCTTCTGTGAATACCAAAATGAGTAAGTGCCTTCTGTGAATACCAAAATGGTAGTAAGTTTAGGATTTTGTCTTAAGTTTGTTCTGTGAATCGGGCCATCAGTGCGCCAGTTGCAGTGTGGAGTGGGCAAAACTCTGTGAACTTCGCCAGCGGAGTGGAGTTTATGGCCAACCCCTAAACAAAATAAATGCCAGATCCTTCATTAGAAGGTCACGTCAGCTTGCACCACCTGCCAGTTCTGACAGTGACAGTCCCAATGAAGCTACTAACCATCACACTGCCACAATTGTGACAATTCAGACTATTCAAGGCCCCCAAAGCTATAACATTGGCTTGGGTGACATGTATTAGTATTTTTTATGTTTTGGGAAGTATTAACTGTTTCGGTGCTCATCTCTAAATTAGACAAACAACTCCACCATGTGGCAGACTGTCATAAGTGCCAGTGTTGACAATGAAGTGGCGTTGCAAAGCACTGAAACCCACCAGCTAAAATTAAACATGTGTCACATGTCGTACTTACTTGTAAACATTATACATTAAGAGTGCAAGGTTGAGAGAAACACAAAGTCAAGATTTGAAACAAAACATAGTGATTGGGTTTGTCTGTACTAATGAGACTTCATTGCTACCCAATCCTTCTTTGCAAACTTAGAATCAAAACAGATTGAGAAAAAAATAATAAGGATCTAAACCAATGAGTCGTAGTTTGCACGCAGCTCCTTGATGCCAGTCTACAACTCACTGTGCTATATTAGCACTGCAACTTATGAACAGGAAGTAAAAACAAATTTCTTTCTGTCACAAGCAATAATCCGCTTGCCTATCTACATAAAATACAAATCTGTAAAGAGTATTTTCTTTGTAACATGGACTATAAACCTCAATGCCAGTGGTTCTTAAACAAAGGTCCGGTGAAGCTGGGGTATCCTCCAAGCCTACTCAGGTAAGGAGGTGAATTCTTTGAAAACTAAATAAGTTTAGAAGCATAATCAAATGTAAAAAACAAAGAATCAAATGTAAAATGTAATTTTTTAAAACATTCTCTAAATATTAAGGAATTTGAAATTGGAGGCTAAAACTTAAGTCAGTATCTTCATATTTATTCGAGGAGGCAATGAAGCATAATATAGCATGGACTGTGGGTGGTCTAAGTTGAATTTAGAAGTTCCAACCTTAGTAGATTTATTTTATATTTGTTTGTGAATTAAATACAATATTTCATAATTTCTATGCTTGCTTGATGAATGTTTGTTTCTGTATTCTGTAATCATCAAAAATGCTTAAGCCAGGATACCCAGCTTCCAGCAGTGATTTAGTGGTGACTCAGATTCCAATAATGATTCAGCAGGGGTCCCTGGGATCCAGTAATGATTTAGTGAAGGTCCACAGAGGTGAACTGGTTAAAAACCACTGCTCTATGCAATTTTATTAGTCACAATTGTGACTGGACAAAACATAGAACTCTGCTGTAACTGCATTAACCACCTGAGTTATCTTACCACTATTATAATTGCCTGGACATTTCTGGGCACACACACATCTTTGCAGCAACAGATACCCTAATTATGTAAAGGTAATTTACATACAGCCTCTTTGTCATCAATTAAATAAGCTAGAACAGATTTACTGTCACATTTGCCCTTGTTGTCAATGTATTTGAGGCAGATTTTCAAAAAATAAATACATAAGTTGACTATTGGACTCTACTTTTCATGGCCCCTGCCCCTCGTCACTCCACCCGTTTTCCTCTGCTATAACTTGACACCCAATATATGGGTCCCCCAGTTAGCGTTTTCCAATTCCAGCACTGACTGTCGCACACGATTGCAGGCTACAGCCATCCAGTTGCTGCAAGAAGCAAAACTACAAACGGCATGCAGTTGTAAGTCACAGATAGGATATTCATTATAAAGCAGGGGACAGGGTCACGTTGACTAACTAATATCATCTGAAAAATCAAACCATTTACCAACTGGTTTTCATAACATGGTTTTCCTTTTGGCTTAACAGAAAACCTTTAATTAAAAACATTCAATCAATTAGAAAATGCGTTTGGTATAACTAATAGCCTTCAAATTCAGGGGTCTATATATGAGGCCACTTGCATCGCTCTTGCACCACACAACGTGGTGCAAGAGTGACACAAACCTTAAGAAATATTTTTGAAGCCACACAAAGCCACTTTATGTGGCTCCGGCTGATTCCAAAAATGTGGAGTAGCACAACGCAGTGCAAATTGCTGCGTTGCATTACTCTGCACTGAGAAAGCATTGCATGGGTGTTCTCATGCAACTCCCATGGATATTGACGCATCCCCAGATTTACAAGAAATTGTAAACCTGGGGATGCACCAACATTTAACACCTTCCCAGGGGAAGTGTAAAGAGGAGAAATATCTCTATTTCTACTAATTTCATCCTTTTTCTAAGTGTGCTGCTTTCTGCAGCACACATAGACAGAGGAATAGGCATCCCCAGGAATGTTTTGTACAGGTAGGTGTACCTTCTTGCAGAAAGGCAATCCTGCATGTAACGCAGGCACCCTTACAAGGGTGCCTGCATTGGCATTAGGCTGCCAAAAAGGCACCTACGCAAGGGAAAGGAGAGGAATGTGCTATATTGCCTGAAAATGCTGCACATTCCTGCCCTTTCCCTGTCATGCAGTGCAGCACAGCAAGGTAACTAGTTGTGCTGCACTGCATGACTTTTGCACAAATGAACCCCTCAATATTTAATATTAAACACAATATATGGGAAATGCTCCAAGTTTTATTCATTTATACTCGACCAGGATCAAACACCAATCAATAATGAAGTTATGAAATGGAATGATGTGTTTAGCTAAGAAGGCCTCAAGAACAGCAATTTTAAAACTCATATTTCTTTCTACACACGTTTTTATGGGGACCTGCACTTCTTCAGAAACCTTAGGTCTATGAAGAATTATTATAAAGAATTATTGATATATTAAAAAGCAATGAATTCTTATTTGTTTTGAAGTACATAATCCGATTGTCATGTAGGAAAGAATTGGGAGATAAACTGTATATAGTTTTTACATTGCAATTCTCTTGCACGCAACTATTTTAGGTCTGTGACCCAGGGACTTTTTTAGGTATGCAATTCTAGTATGGTTTTCAAATCTAATCAAATCAACTTTATTCGGTTTTTTGCACAAAAACCATAAAAACACACAATAAATACAAATTAAAAACTACCTCAAATAAAAGTTTGCCTCCTGAAACAGTGACTGAGACTGTAAATAGAGACAATATGGGCAGTTAATAAGTAATCAGAATGTATTTAACTTTACAAAGAGCAGCATGCCAAAGAAAGAGTGTTAAAATCCACAAATGAATCACAGCTAGTTCTAAGTCCTACTGCAGATCTTAAAAAACTAAGCTTGTGGAAAGCTGTACTACCTGAAGCATAAAAAAAAGATATAGGCTGAACACACATGCCTGAAGTTAGCTTTTTTCAAGATCGGGATGATAAAAGGCTTCCTAGGTAAGTCATAAAAACTGCAAAACACAAAAAAATGAGGCATGTCCTGTGGAGACTTACCATCGCAACCACAGGGCAGCAGCCTCTGTCCCTTACACAGCCCTCTTGGGTGGGCGAGAAGAAGATGAAATAGGTCATAGGTGTTCACAAACCCCAGTAAATAAGGTTCAATCGTCTGCTTAGTTCTTAGCAAAATGAAACTACGTACACTAGGCTTCAAGAGCTCCTTCGCTTCCCTGTCTACTGACTGCAGTCTAAAAAAGACTTCCTTGTTACCGAGCAGGTCCTTCCTGTTACACAATTCTGGGTGAAAAAAAAGGCCTGCTCTCCCCAAGTTCAATAAACACTCCCTGATGTGTTTTAGCCACAGTATATGGGAGGCATGATCAAGGGCCATACAGTCCTATTGCTGGTCAAAATTCGTAACCATAATGAAGGGGGAAGAAAAGTCAACAAATCAGTGAGATAGCTCATACCCAGCTCTTCATGAACAATAAAAGTGGAAGTGCCCAGAGGTACAGCTAAAAGCATCTCGAAAATATATTTTCTGTGATTTGGAGGTCATTAAGGGCAATGTAGCCCCAGATTTCAATGCCATACAATACTTTTGTGATGCACTTGGCCCTATAAAGCTGCAGTATAACCCCAACTGGTCTTTTAACTAATGAGGAGGCAAAGTTAAAAATAGCCGCATTCGCCTTAGTAAGATCACTTTTCTCACAAGTTTTTAAGGACCCCCAGTTCATCTTGGTGTCCAACAGAACCCCCAGATAGGAAAAGACACATGTCCTGGGGACCGGCGAGGATCCAACCTTAAAAGTGTAGGGCCTACTCCATCGAGCACCTACTTGCATCACATAGGATTCTGAAGTATTGAGCAACAGGTCCTCCTGCTCTTCCATAAATTGGACAAACAAATTAAGCAATGTTTGCAAACCCCTCTCTGTCTGGCCATCAGGACTGCGTCATTTGCGTATAATGGGACGGGAAGGCCACGCTGTCCCACTTGTGGATAATGCTCCTTGGTCTCCGGTAGTACCTTGTCTAAATTATTTATATAAAAATTAAATTAAAAAGGGGTCAACATACAACCCTGTCGGACCCCTCTCTGTATGAAAAACTGCTGGTTTACTTTAAAATCATTGGAGTATCTAACTTCCACATTCGTTTCTCAATGAAAATCTTGTAGGAAGAGAACAATATCCCTGTCCACCCCATAGAGAGCAAAATCTGCCACAACTTAGATGATACCACAACAGGCAATAGTGCACCTATTAATGGTCGATCTGTCAGGGTGAAAACCGCACTGAATGTCTGACAAAATGTCATTTTCATCCGAACAGCAAGATAACCTATCCAATAAGATACGTCCAACCACTTTTACCACTGAATCCAACAGGGAGATTGGCATATAACAGTGCATGCCGTCTCTTTTCCCTTTTTTTAAAAACAGGGACAACTGTAGAAATGGCCCAAGAAACTGGGGGACCAGCTCTAACAGCTGTATTAATTACTGAGATAAGAGCAGGGGCCCACAACTCCAAATTGGAAATATAAGGATCAGGGATCCCATCTCGTCCTGGGGCCTTGTTACGAGACAACCTCACAATTACTGGCCTAACTTCCCTCTCTGAAACAGACAAGGCATATTCCCCCACTCCTACTCCACAGAAAGCGACCTGGTTAGATGAGTATCAGAACATTTCCTCGAAATGGTCAACACATTCGTTCTCAGTAATATGGGCATCAAAGATGGTTCCTGTATCCAAGGATAGAAAAGGACTGTTAACAATACCCCAAAACTTGGTGCTGCTCTTGAGGATACTAGCCTGGATAATCTCATTCCATACATCTCCCTTCAGTGCCTCCTTTGGCCTACCCAGAGCCTCTTTGTACTGCTTTCTACAAGGTTTTCCTAAGCAGACATCTCTTGGAATGATGCGTAATGCTTCCTTTAACTTCCTAGACGGGCGTGAGCAGGCGGAATCAAACCATCTTGGGGCCCAATCTAAATGCCCTTTGGTGGCAGGAGCCTTCAATAATTCAGCTATCAAACGGGATATGGCAGCAAAAGCATAGATGACTACTCCTGGCGCTGATTGCATAGTCAAGCATGTCTGTAACTCCCATTGACATTTAGATAGTGTCTCTTGAAAGGAGCCAGGAATGATCTGGGCTCATTTAAGCCTTCTGTCCCCGTCTACAGCTTTCAGTGATCCCGCCCTACCTTTTTCCTTGTTCTGGGCTAATAGGGGCCAGCTAGCTTTAATACAGAGAGGGTCATGATCACTAGAAATACTTGCTTCAATAGAGAATTTCTGTATAAGATCAAAAAGAGTGGTGGAAACAAAAAGAAAGTCAATAAATGAATAATTTCCGTTCCATTAAAAGGTACAGAAAGTTTTAGTCTGGCCTGGATCCAATTTACCTATTGCTGATTAAAGATCAAATTCTCTCAAAAGGGCGTTTAGGTTGTCCCCCTGACAGGTGTGTTCTAGGTGTAACCCATATATATATATACGGAGGCAAACAATACACCCAATGCCCTGGTGTCTCGGGCACACATGAATGGATGTTAATGTCACCAGCCAGCACAAGTTGCATCGTATGGAAGGTGGCAACATTGAGATTACTCAAGAATACACCTGGCAGGGAGACAATACAAACCTCGGGAAGAAACGATGTGGCGTTATAAAAGTTCAGAAGCAATAGTATACAGGGACCACTTGAAAGTAACAGGGGCTGCAAGCATGGATTCTCTTTGGCCAACACTGCAATACCTAATTTCACCATTAGAGAAAAATATACAATTAAACCACCCTTGGAGCGGCCAGCCCTCAAAGGGGTGGCTGGCATGAAAAAGGACTTATACCCCTCCATAAAAAAGGAGTTTTCAGTGGCCCAAGTCTCTTGCAAACAAATGGCATCAAACTTTTTTGTGAAACCACTCCATCCTGGGTCAAGAAACGTGCTTAACAAACCGGCTATGTTCCATGAAATAAGTTCACAGTGATAGTCATCCACTGAATTTTCCCTAGAAGAACCTTTGTCAGACTATGGGCCATAAGTATCAAGCCTTTTTCCCGTTTGCAAACAGGCAGATTTTCAGAATCTGCCCAATTGCGAATGGAAAAAAGGCCATAGCAAAATAGAGAATCGCAAAATTTGCGATTCTCTATTTTGCGAATGCAATTAAGGAATTGCAAATAGCGATTCCTTAAATGCAATTCTGGAAGCACCAGAAATTTGCTATTGGCCTTAAGGAATTGCAAATTACCACTAACTTCAAGTTGGTGGTAATTTGCGCTTTTCTTTAAAAAAGCATATTTTAGATTTTTTTTAAGTGGCATATGTCGCACATACATGCCCTTAGAGCATGTATGTGCACAAAATGTGCACACATACATATTTCAGGGGTGCAACAGGGCATCCTTTTGGCACCCTTGCAATCTTGAAATTGCATTCTCAATTTGCGATTCTCTAATTGGTAATCGCAAATTGAGAATGTCTTTCCATTCATTCCTATGGGCCTCCTAGCCCATAGGAATGAAAGGGAGGGTATTCCTTATTTGCGAATCTCAATTTGCGATTTGTAAATAAGGAATATGTAGGATTCGCAAAATGTATAGCAAATCCTACATACATTGCATTTTGCGATTCTCTGATTGCGATTTGCTAAAAATCGCAATTTAAGAATTGCAAAACTCTTTTTTGATACATATGGCCCAAAATGAGAGGAGCGGCATGTGAGATGAAATCCGTTATATTCAGAGGTACTAGTGCTGAGAGTCAATCACAGTTATCCAGGAATCCGGAGAGAAAAGAATTTGAGAGGGAAACTGCGGAAAACCCAGTTGCCCCCCCCCCCCGGTTGACGTGACCGATAGACCTCCTTGTGCACCATTGTCCGAAGGATGTTACGGAGTTCATGGGACAGTAAATAAAGCCCAGGGGGAGGGCCATGATGGACGTGGCAGGACCAAAGGGAGTACTTGAAGGAGCCATATGGAGGATTCTCTCTGCCATGTGTAATCGATTAAAATTGATCATGCCATAGTCACCACCACAACTCTTTTTCGACCCCCCTATCCAGGCAATTCTACACACTATGTGGATATACCTCTCCACTCTTATCTCCAGGGTCGTGTTGATGTTCAGCCAATGCAATACTTTGTTCTTCAATTGGTGGAAATCCTGGCTTTAGCACAGGTATCTTTCCTAAGACCACCACATATGGAGCCACTTCCGGTGGGAGGTGGAGGGTAGTTGTACTCGGCATCAGGGTGCCTTGCGCTCCTTTCATCAGGGTGACCTCCCCTTCTGTCCCGGTCTCCCCCCTGTTGGACCTATCGATGCCCAACCGGGCCTTCTTTCCGGGACTCACTAGGAAGGATTCCTTCCCCCTTGGCCTTCCCTTTACTATCACAGGCAGGGGGGACATATAGGTTGGCGAATACTCTCCTGTGGTTAGGAGGGGGCTGGTAAATCCTCTTGAATTGCAGAACGATGCCTAGGCTGATTAAAACCCGCGATACCAGAGTGTCCCCGTATATCCGCAAAGCCATGTTTAGCTACGTTGCTACCCATGTTGTCATACTGGGTCAAATTAGAAAGTTCCTGCTCTATTGAGGCAACTCATAGCTTGATTGATTACAATTTGAAGTCACAGTCCTGCCAGTAAGGTACCCGCAAACGTTTCCATCATAGCTGCCAAGTCCTCCTTAGACAGGGTCAGAACGCCTTGTGTGTTGGATATCTGGGCATCTGCCCTGAGAAACTTTGCCATACGCCCTGTCAGGCAACACTTTATTTTGGTCTTGATCCCAATAACATCGCCAGTACCCCCCCATTGAAATGAGAGGACAGTGATGTTACTACAACTGGGCACGAACACTGGTGCTGTTTTGCCCCTGCTTAAGTCTTCCCCAATTACAAGTGCATCAGAAGCACCTACAACTTCCTGGACAGGGGTGGTCAAGGTGGAGAGCCCCCTGACTGGCTTGGCCATTTCCACCAACTCCAGGCTGCGTAAAGCTGGAACTGAATCACTTGGGTGACTGGACAAAAGGGGGAGCAGACGTTTTGTCAGAGAGTGAGATAGTCGATGTGTCGCAAGCTCTAGCTCCTTGTCTAGGACCCACGCAGCACGCTGTAAAAAGGAATCCATAGTGGCTATAGCAGGGGCCACCGGAGCCGCCACCACCCTTCTTGCGTTTCCCCATGAAGCCCAAAGTCAAAGCTGGAGATGATGCAAGTCAAAACAAAGTGGGATAGGACAGGGCAACAAAATGGGACACTTCTAACCAGTATCACCTAAGTTTAACCTAATGGAGCATGGAGTGGGGGGAAAACGATAATCTAACGTGCAGGAAACAACGGGTTAAATGGCTGGTTGCCAGATCGTTGGCAGGAAGCCCTGCTTAACCTACCTTGAGTTAGAGGTCTAGCCCTACCCCGGCTCCTCAGTAGACGTGCGTCCTGTGTGTCCAACAGGGGCTGCAGTTGACTTCAGCTGGAAAAGATTACTGTCATAAAAAAACACCAAAGGGTGGCAAAATCTTTTCAGCTGCTACACAATTGTCAGGCAGGGATCAGGCCACAAGCAAGTTCAGAGACAACATTGATCATCATAAGAGAGGATCTGCTGGCAGTCTTTGATAATTCCACTTCCCATATTCCGTGTCCACATTGAACTTCAGTGAAACCCCTCCTCATCACAGTTTGCGAGTGAACACCTCTGGATATGCAGAATGGGTGTAATGGCACGAGGCAAGTGAAATCCTTCCACAACCAGAGCAAACCTTGAGTGAAACTTCAAATGGAAGTCCTCAGAAAACACACCCTAACTCTGAAGCCTCCAATGTGTGCTGGAGTCCCACACAGAGGACATATACGAGCAGTTAGGTCCCTTGAAATCATGGGCATCCACAGAAGCACAGAGTCCGGTCCAAGCTGGGCTCAGCATGCTGGGTCCACAATGTCAATTTGGCCTCAACCTGCGTGGCAGGCTGCTCTGTCAAGGGGAGAGACACTCACCCTCCAATCTTGCAAGGTGGGACCTAGGCAGGCAATTCAAGTGAACACCATGCCCTCCAGAGCTGCTCCCTGATCAGGCTAGTGGGGAGAGGGGCAGCTGCAAGGCAGGCCTCCAAGCCCCGCGGCCTGGTCACAACAGGAGGCGTTCAGTGTGCCCGATTGCAGGGAGCACGTTCACGGAGTATGTTTTTCGACATTATGACTGTAGACATTATGGAAATAATTTTTATAAATTCCAAGAGCATTCCCCAAGATTTAGATATGTAGGTATCTAGTATGCATATTTTTATGAGATAATGTTAGAAGTGACAAGGTCATTTGAAATTAGGTACAGCGTTAAAGTTGTGTTCAACGCTCACCAGGCTGGTGACTTTCCCTTGCTATTTGCTCCTTTTTTAACTTGATTTTAAACTTTGTGATTGTTCTTGTAATTTTATATTAAAATTGGCACTTTGCACTTTACTTTTGGCTTCGCGCTGACTCTCTGGTCGTACTGCTGCTCATTGGGGGAACTATTGTTAGGACACCGCCATTTTGGCGGTTAGCGCTCTAGTCTTTTGCTTCCTGGGCTCATAAATCACCATGCTGAAGTGACCGCACAGCGGACGCACACAGCGGGCGCGCTGCCGGCACACCGAAGGCGCGTGAAAGGCAAGCCCGTCTGCGCCCGTCCACGCTCGGTCCGGGCTCAGGGCATGTTCTCCTGGCCCGTTCTTATCAAGATCACTAATATATTCAAGGGAGCAGCTCTTAGGGTGGGATCAGGAGTGGGCTAAAGCACACTGCCCAAGGATTACTCCCAACCTAATGAAGGAGGTACAGGATGAGCATTGCCCTAAGTGTTCCTTTTCCCTGCCCTGCATTACTGAGATACGTAGTACCCTTTATGATAATACACCCTATGCAAAGATTACTCGAGCCTCTCTGCTACCATTTAAATGTCTTTTGTTAAATGCTAGGTCGCTAATCAAACATAGTGTGGAATGTGCTCTGCTCATGGAAGACCACAATATTAAATTAGGCTTTATAACCGAATCTTGGTCTGATGAAACCTCAGGGCCTGACCTGCTTAAAGCAGCCCCCTGGCTTCCTTTGTTTTACACAAGATAGACTCCTGAAGAGGGGTGGTGGGCTGGCAGTCATTTACTATGACTCCCTTAGACCCACTTTTACCAAAGCCTCCAATCAGACCTGTGAAGCTCTGCTAATCAATATCCAAACCTCAAATCACGATACATTCAATAACGTCCTCCTCTATCGACCTCCTGGGCCCAGGGGTGCGTTTTTAGATTCTTTAGGATCCCTTTTAGAGGAAGGACTGTGTAACAAGAACTTCACAGTCATGGGTGATTTCAATTTTCATCTGGAAGATTTGAATGACCCTGATAACATAAAATTGCAGCAAATATTTAGCGGGGGCGACCTCAAACAGTTAGTAGTATACTCTAGTCATTCTGCAGGCCATATATTGGATGGAATTTTCTCCAATAATCCCAACCTTGTCTATACCAATACCATACCTCTCACCTGGACTGATCATGCAGCTGTCCTATTTGAACTTAAACAAACCTCACATAATAACTATAAACCTCTGGCTACAGCAACTATAACTACTAGGTGCTGGAAAAACATTGATCACCTTGCTTTAGATAATCTTCTACAGGGTTCAATACCAGCACTTGTGACCGACGTAGATGAAGCCACAACCACTTATACAGATTGGGTGGACTTGGCCTGCAGGAAGCTAGTGCCAGGTAAACGGTGCATTGCTAAGCGGGCACGGCCAACTGCCCCGTGGTACTCCGAAAGCCTAAATAACCAAAAATTAGAGTGTCAAAAGCTGGAAAGAGTATGGTGGAGAGAGTACAGTAACACCGGCAGGGAGGCTTATAAGACAGGACTGGCTAAATATAAAAAATTGCTATTTGAAACAAAAAAGTTCTACTTTGGGGAACAGATTAGAGGTGCTAGCTCCTTATCCAAAGAGCTGTTTAGAACCATCTCTCTGCTAACCTCCTCTACTAGTCCTAAGATTGAAAGTAATGTAGAACTTTGCGAATCTTTGGCTGTCTTTTTTCTACAATAGGTCGAAATTATTTTTTCCTCCTTTACATTTACGCCCATATTTACCAACGAGGTAGTGCCAATAAAGCGTCTAGAGCATGGTGGACTTTACTCTGCTTTCGATCATTTTACATCTCTAGATTAGGTTGGAGTCACCAAGCTTCTCTCCGAGATTCGCTCTGGCTCCCCGCTGGACCCATGCCCGGCCTCAGTATTGAGGCTGGTCCCAGATGTCATTGGGGAAGCCCTTACTCCACTGTTCCGCTCTATTTTTAAAACCGGTCATTTCTCTGTTCTCTGGAAAATTCCCTCCATTCTCCCATTGCTCAAAAAACCTAATTTAGATCTAAAACATCCGAGCAATTATAGGCCCATCTCTCGTTTTCCCTTTCCGGGTAAGATGATTGAAAAGGCCATGAATGTTCAACTTAGCTTATTCCTGCAGTCTAATTCATCTTTAGACACCACGCAGTTTGGATTTCATGCCGAACATAGCACCGAATTGGCACTAATAAAACCACGGACGAGATTGGGGAGGCCTTAGATCAAGGTGGCACTGCCATACTTGTCATGCTGGATCACTCGGCCGCTTTTGATACGGTCCATCAAGAAGTTCTGATGGACCGTTTATCAGCGGTCGGGGTTAAAGACAAGGCCTGGGACCTCTTGAAATCATTTCTAGCTAACAGAACACAAACGGTGGACCTTGGCAGAAATAGCTCTAAGCCCTTTTCTCTTCCTTGTGGAGTCCCACAAGGGTCTTCGCTCAGCCCGACATTATTTAATGTATATGTCACCCCGCTGGCAACCCTGGTTAAATCCTTTGGATTCCAGTTGTCTTCTTATGCCGATGACACGCAAATCGTGTTGTCAATCAAAAAGGCGTCAGCGGCTGAGACTGCCTCAAAGTGTCATAACTGCATGCAGGTAATTGCTGCCTGGATGGCATGAAACTGCCTCAAACTTAATGCAGAAAAGACCGTGGTCATACTCTTTGGGAACACGGCCAACCTTTGGACACCGGACTGGTGGCCGACTAAAATGGGAAGGCCTCCTGTTCCGGTGGTAAAGGCAAAATATCTTGGAATGCTTATAGACTCAAAATTGTCTTTCAAGGACCAGGTCAGCAGGGTTGTTTCATCCTGCTTTTTTACGCTCAAAACCTTACGTAAAGTTAAATTCCTCCTCCCAGATGACTGTCTGAAAACTGCCGTTACTGCACTCATTCTGTCGCGGCTGGACTATTGTAATAGTCTTTATATTAATATCCATAAAAAACACCTGTCCAGACTCCAGACCGTGCAGAATGCTGCAGCTAGAATGCTTACTGGCACACCTAGTTTCACTTCAGTAAGGGCGGGACTTAGATCTCTTCACTGGCTACCTGTGGCATCACAGATTCAATTCAAGGCCATGTGTATAGTCTTTAAAGCTCTTAATGGCATGGGCCCTGACTTTTTAAAACACTCTATTCAGTGGTATGTGCCGGGGAGAGCCTTGCACTCTCTGCAATCCAGACTCGCCATCCTCCCCCGCTACTACAAAACCAGCTGGGGTGGTAGGAGCTTTCTATATTGCGCCGTTAAGGCTTGGAACAGCCTTCTTTTCATCTTAGGAACTCTACAGATCTTCTTCCTTTTAGGAAGGGATTAAAAGCTTGGTTATTTTCCTAGACAATCGCTTCGGCCCACTGTTTCAGTTTCTTCTGTGGCTGGTAGTGCATTGCGCCAGGACACCTCAGGGTAGCAGCGTGCTTTAAAAATCTTAATAATAACATATTCTACTGTCTCTCCTTGTTTCTATTAACTACATTTTACAATCAAGTTCTGAATGTTTTCTAGTAATGATTTATGTAACCTTGGACTTGTGTTCTTGCATTTCCTTTTACAGGTTAGTATATTTAATAAATACAATTATTGCATTGTCTGTGATAAATGAAATTCCCCAATAAAATACATTTGACATAACAAAGGCATCCAAATTGATTTAAAGGTGATTTTCAATGCAGTCTAAGACTTCCCAAAAAATATACTAGAATAAAGTAAACGAATACATGAATAATTACATATGTTATTTAATAAATGTTCTTGTTTCCCTTCATCTGTGTTTAACCGTGCTTTTTACTAGAAATCTTTAGGGGTTCAGTAGATCCTTGCTCTGCACAATTACCCCAATAGTAAAACTACAATTGTATCAAAAAAGGGGCTTATTTATGAGAGCCCTGCGTCACATTTGCAGCATGTACAGTGGTGCATGTGTGACGCAGGTCGCTCATAAAGAATATGAAGCCACGCAAAGCCATCCTGCTTGGCTTTGAGTGGCCTCATAAATCATGAGTAAGGCGATGCAGCACAAATCACTGCGTCGCCTTACTATGTGCCCGGGAGGCATTCCATGGCTGTTGTGGTGGGTTTTCCCAAACATACCCATGGAATTTGATGCTGCCCCAGATTTACAAAGTAATGTAAACCTAGGGAAGCCTCAAATCCGTACACCTCCCGAAGTGAGGCATAACGAGGATAAATATGTTTATTTCTCCTCGTTTTTTAGTTTTCCATGTGTGCTTAATTCGACAGCACACATAGAAAGAGGAAAACACCTCCTAGGTGTCCCTTCTTGCACAAAAACAATACTGCCTGTAACGGAGGCACCCTTGAACCATGGTGCAAAGATTCCTACATTCAAGCTAGGTTGGCCCTTCTTGCACAAAAACAATCCTGCCTGCAACAGAGGTACCCTTACGCCATGGTGTAAGGATTCCTACATTTATGCTAGGCTGCCAAAACGGCGTTAGAGCAGGCAGAAAGGACCCAAATCCACCATATTGCTTGAATACAGTGCATTCTTGCCTTGTTGCACAGCCCTATGCCAAAATGACATAAATTAAGCCCTTAGATTATGGTCATCTATTTCTTATGGTGCGCAATCAATGACTTTACAGTAAAATCCTCAAAATAAATATAATTTCAGGCCCCCTTATTAATATGACTCGATGCAAACTGATTTTCCTGAATTGTCAGCCATATTTGTTTCAAGAATATCATTCACTTTTTCACTGCTGAAATAATGTAAACAAAACAATCACCAAAAAGTCTTTACAAGTAACAAACATGAATGTTTCAGTTTAAAATCTAAATTACATTAAAAAAAATTGTAAAACAATATTTTTGCTTTTAAACATTCTATGCAATCAACCTGTTCACGTTTCAGTCCTGTACCTTGGTTTCAGCCCTTTTTACTCCCATTTATTACGTTAGTTACAGCATTTAAAATAATTATTATATCATTATTTTACCATGAAAAGAGGTTTTTTTTTCATTTAGTAGATATTATTTCCATTTTCTGTTCATGCTATTCCTTTGATTTCTTACTAAGATTTAGTTTAGTGTCTCTCCTTCATATATTTCACAATTTTTTTATAATAACTATGTAGCAAAACCAAATTGTTTGGTCCTGTCACCTTACATGGACACACATTTTGACAAAAATACCTCCATGCTTCATATTCATATATGTCCTACTCTTCGGAAGCCTGACTCAAAATTCTTAACTTCAAAAGCCCAAAAAGTGACCTCCAACCATCCATTAAATTAATTTTAAATTTCAAAAGCCTGTTAAAATTCTACCTTGACACTAAGCAGTGCTCGGAGTCGTTCTCAGTTATGCAGTACAGAGCAATACAGAGCACTTTTTCATGCAATCTTATTTCGGCTTCAGGCAAACAGCAACAGGGAGGAAATGAGTTGAAAATCACTCGTTTGTGCATCGCCAGTGGAGAAGCCTAGAAATGCTCTATTGCGTGTGATTTCAGATGCTGACAAGAAATATTGTATTCGCTGTTTCAGATATATCATGGTTCCCGATTGTTAAAATGAACAGATGCCGAAATTGTGGTGCATTACATTAAACGTTTTCAGCATGTGCGTAAAATTAACCATGTGGTATGTTTTTTTTAAAAGTGTCGACAAAAATAGATTTCCAATAGATTCTGCTTTTTGTTATTTCATAACATCGTCAATATACATAAATGTAACTACAGCCTGAAGCAGAGCGTTACGTGGGGGTTGTTTAAAAGCAGTTTACCTTATGTAATTAAGAGAATGGCTATCAAATTAAAATTCTGGGCTTCCTATAGTGCCTGACGGATGGGGTCTCATTTACGAGTGTCCCTTTTTTTGACGCTCCGGTGGCGCAGTTTGCTGGCCCATACATATGGTCCCTTTTCGCAGTACTCTGTGTGAAGGGGGAGTTCCATGGGTGTTGCTATGGGTGTTCCCAGCAACATTCCCAGATATATAAAGTTTTGTAAATCTGGGAATGATTCTGGTTCCTATGCCTTCCCAGTGGGGCATAAGGTAGGCGCAAGAAAGAGATATACCTGTATTTCTCCTCGTTTTTCCCTTTTCTCTGTGTGTTGCATTTTGCAGCACACATAGAAAGAGGAAATCACCTCCCTTGATTGTTTTTCTGCAAGAGAGTTCACCTTCCTGCACACAAAAATGCATCCCTGCTTCGCAGGCACCATTGCACCATTGTGCAAGGTTGCATGCATTGGTGCATGGCAGCCCATTGTGTGCCAGCGCTGGGGAAAAGGACAGGAATGTGCCATATCTCATGATATGGTGCATTCCTGCCATTTTCATTTGACGCAAGGCAGCGCAGCAAGATTCCTTGCGGCACTGCCCTGTGCAAAGCTTCATAAATGAGGCCTATGGTATGGTTGCATCCAGATATTTGACACAACAATTGATATACACCTAAAATAAGCAAGGATTATTGGCTTTGTCAATTGTTGTTAGCTGTATAAGATAAATGAGTGTCAACAATGATTTGGTTGTAAATAAAATTTAAAATGCTTCAATTCTGAAAATTATGAGACTGTGCGTTAAACATTACTGAGGACTGTGGAAGGAGTAGCGTCTGTGGAATGGGAAGCGGGCTTCAGAGTATCTCATTCCCTCCCGTTCTTCCTTCACACCATATTCATCTGAAGTCTACATTTGACACTTGTGCCCTTTTACTCTTCACACCTTTCTGAAATCCTCCACCTCCACCTCCATATCTCAACTTCATCTCCTTCACTTCACCACGGCCACACAAACAAAACGCACTTACCCACCTCTAAGCACTACATTTTCTTTTACTTACGCCTTTTCAATGTTTTAATCATTGTTATCAACTGCAGCTGCAACTGGCATAGGTGACCATCTCTCTGTGTGCTCTTCAGATTGGCCAAGTATTAAATTACCTTTTATTCTGAACATCTTTTTGACCCAGTGATAGCCTGTTGAACCTGGCCTTCTCTGCAGGGTCACCACAAATGTGTGCTCTCCTTTGACGTCTAGTGCTGAACTTGTTTTTGAGGGTTTTTCGGACTTTACCCTAATAATCAGTGATAAACTACTTGTGCTCTCCCTTTTAAACATGGTGAAACTGGCATACACCCAATTGGAACATTAAGGCCCTCATTACGATGAGGGTCGGAAAGCCTCCGACCACAGGTGTGTTCCGAACGAGATCACAGGCTCCAATGGAAAACAGGGGTGGTTGGGGAAAACCTTGCACCCTGTGGCAGGCACCCTGTACATGCAGGGAAAGTGGGGATCCATGGGTACCCCCACGGGCCCGATTCGGAGGGCCCCTGGTGAAGGAGGGACTTCTACAGGCCCCCAAAGTCTGATTCTGGCAGCTGATACATGCTGGAACAACCGACTCAGAAAGGCTGTCTGAATCCAATATCCTAATCGTTCGTCCAGAAACGGGACCCATGGACCACAGTTACTCGGAGGTGAGTGGGACAGTTTGAACGCTTTCATGACATCATGATCGGTCTCCCGGAAATGTGTTTGAGTCGGTCGGAAACAAGGTTTCTGAATTGGATTCGACCGAATTGGATGCCGTTCTGAGCCTTTCAGGACGGTATCGTAATCAACTCCTTAGACATTCAAAGGTATCTGGTCAGGGGTAGAGGAGTCATTGTGAAGACATGCACCATCTTTTCTCCTCCTTATGGCTCTTCTACACTCCCTTCCTATTACATTCAGCCCATGCCTCTCCAAAAATATCTATATTGTAATAATATATAAATAAAAAACGATACCTACACTTCTGGCACTCTCCCAGTCAGGGGCGGCTGGTGAACTTTCAAGTTGGTGAGTTCTAAGTAGCTGCCTTGAGCAAAGTGAACAAACCCCAAATGTTTAAGGAGAAATGGGTATCCTCCTTCTGGGAGAGTTTTTTTCCAGGTCCAGTCTATTGTGGGGAGCCTGCAGTTTACTGTGACACATACTTGCTCCACTTACCTTTACTGGGGAAACAGCCATTACAACGCGGCTGTTTCCCCGCAATGCCATTACATCGCAAGCGTAACAACGCATGCGATGTAACAACGCATAGCCAGTACTACGCGTGTTTTTACATCGCATGTGCTGTTACAACGCATGCGATGTAATGCCGATCCACTTCATTCCTCACAACGATGTCCACTGCCCCTCGATGTGAAGCAGGAAGCAAGAACCGGGAGCAGAGACGTCGATGCTGGAGAGGAACCAAAGAGAGGTAAGGGTGATTGTGCTTGGGGTGGGAGCAGTGTGGGTAGTGGTTTAGGGTAATGTTGTAGTGTCATAGTGTTTTAGCGTTTAGGGTAGTTTAGTGGTGTTTGGGTAGTGTAGGGGATCGTGCTGGGGGTAGTGTTTTAGGGTTAGGGGTAGTGTAGGGATGGGAGTAGTGTGGGTAGTGGTTTAGGGTAGTGTTGTAGTGTCGTAGTGTTTTAGGGTTTAGGGTAGTATAGGGGTGGGAGTAGTGTGGGTAGTAGTTTAGGGTAGTGTTTAGGGTAATGTTGTAGTGTTTGTGTAGTGTAGTGTAGTGGTTTAGGGTTTAGTGTAGTGTTATAGTATTTGTGTAGTGGTGTGTTTTAGGGTTTAGGGTAGTGTTGTAGTGTTTGTGTAGTGTAGTATTTTAGGGTTTAGGGTAATGTTGTAGTCTTCTTGTAGTGTTTTAGGTTTTAGGGTGGTGTTGTAGTGTTTGTGTAGTGTAGTGTTTTAGGTTTTAGGGTAGTGTTGTAGTGTTTGTGTAGTGTAGTGTTTTAGGTTTTAGGGTAGTGTTGTAGTGTTTGAGTAATGTAGTGTTTTAGGGTTTAGGGTAGTGTTGTAGTGTTTGTGTAGTGCAGTGTTTTAGGTTTTAGGGTAGTGTTTGTGTAGTGTAGTGTTTTAGGGTTTAGGGTAGTGTTGTAGTGTTTGTGTAGTGTAGTGTTTTAGGGTTAAGGGTAGTGTTGTAGTGTTTGTGTAGTGTAGTGTTTTAGCGTTTAGGGTAGAGGTGTAGTGTTTGTGTAGTGTAGTGATTTAGGGTTTAGGGTAGTGTTGTAGTGTTTGTGTTGTGTAGTGTTTTAGGGTTTAGGGTAGTGTTTGTGTAGTGTAGTGTTTTAGGGTAGTGTCGGGGGGTCGTGCAGGATAGTGCAGTGTTATTGTAGGGAGAGGACTGGGGGTCGGGGGAGGGTTGTGCAGGGGTAGGGTAGAGTTACTTACCTTGCAAACTTTAACCACGAGTATAGCTTTACCACGGATGCCTTTGCGTTGTAATGGCATGCGTGGTAAAAGCATAGTTGTGGTAACATTTTGCGATGTAATGGCATGTTGTTGTCATTGACATCGCGTAGTAATGGCACCGTGGTATTGGTATGCGATGTAATGCCATACATCCCCTTTACTGGTGAACTCCACAGATATTTCCTCTAGGCGTCTGTCGGGCATCACCCACATATTCCACTGAAAGCAGGCCTGTTGAAATCCCTATCAGAAGTCAATATAGGACTGAGACTGATGCTGCTTCACTCCCTTCTCTAACTTGGTTTCTGGTTTGTTGATGGCGGAAAGAGTTTTACGCCTGAGCAGGTTCTTATCTTCATACATGATGCCATGATTTGAGCATTGGCAGCATGTATGTTTCTTGGAAATGTCTGAAGGCAACTTAGATGGAAAGCACCTGTCAGACATGCACATTTCACCGAACTGACCTACTCCATTTGCTGATTTCAAGCACTTTGCGCTGTCAATACAGACAACGGAAATGAAAACAATTGAAGTGACAGATCTGTCAGCTTGTTTGTTTTCATCTCTGCTGCGGCATTTACAATTATCATTGTTGTGTGTTTGAGCTGGGGGGCAATGCTCCAGTGCCCCATGTGCACCAGCCGCTAGTGCTCCCAGTTCATCCATCATAAAGAGCACTGTCACTTCCCTTCATTGAAATATTTCAAAAATATATCTGGCATGGTGTCATCTCTGTGACTACCACCGCCCACTCCATACCACAAAGTAACAATAAATATATTTTCACAGTTCAAAACCTTTAAAGAAATGTTTTTTTCAAGGCACAGCAAAATGTACATACCTGTAAATTAACTGTATGCATCCAGCAGTTAGGAAAACAATCATGAAGCATTTTTTTGTAAGTTTGAAGTGTGGTGGAAAAAGAGATTTTAATAGGCTCAAACAAATCAAGATACTTAGGCGCTCATTCCGTTGACGGAGGGCCCGCAACCGACAGGCTGTCAGTGGGAGGCCCACCAACATCCATTGAAGTGGTCCAACCATCGGACTACTTTCCGATGGTAGGAGGCTTCTGGGGGAGGGACCAACCAGTGCTCTTCCAACGGGCTAAAGGAGCCCGTCGGAGCAGCGGTGGGTTGGTAATCCCTACAATAGGGGCGGTGCCTTCTTAGGCACCGCCATAGGGATTGTGATTTCCTTTCCATCTGTTTGTCTGTGGCGGTCTGACCGCCATAGAAAAGCAGATGGAAAGGGAGTTGGTGGGGCCCCTAGCAGGGTACCTGTCCCTATAGGCCTCGGCTATGGGGCCTGTGGGGCACCTGTGGTTCCACAAATCCATGCACTGTGTGGTTGGCATCGCATGGGGCCTGGCACAAGGTGCATGGATGTTTGAAAACATAATTTTTTTTATTGTAGCTTGTGTTGTGGCCCTTTTCTGGCAGCTGCACAAGCTGTAATGGAAAAATTGATATTTCCGAACACACCTAGGGCGGTCACATCCAAATTCGGGGGTGGAACTGCCGACTAATAGTCAGGTGTATTCCATCCAGCTTTGGTGTCACTCTGATATTGCAATAGGCCCCTGACTATTCACTGAAGCCCTATTTCCCCACACTATCATTCGTGTGCTATATAGTTTTATGAAAACTGTACGTCGGTCTAAATTTAGTGGCCATTTCAATGGGAAAAGTGTTGTCTGTAAATGACAGTGCAAAACCACAAGATGCTTTAATTACATTTAAAAATAACCCACCCTGACTCTTTTCTATTAAGGATAGATAGGTTACAAAAGTTTGATGTTCTAAAAAGTGGGTTGTGGTTCTGAGCATTTTTTTAGTGTCTCTTCTTTCCCTTCCAGTTCCCCATGTTGTTTAAAAATACAGTTGCTATGTTGCACTATAATATTGTTTGCTACTTTTGCTTCACAGATGCTAACACAAATTACCTTCGATGTTTATATCCCTCTATATTATATAAAAGCTCAAAAAGTGACTTGATTTATCCCCAGTTTGAATTTCAAAAGCCTATCACTGTTCTACCTTGACATTAAGCAGATCTTTCCCTTAGATATCCCATGCAGAGCAATATATAGCACCTTTAACACACTAATATTTGAGCTTTAGGCAAAGAGGAACAGCGAGAAAATAAGTAGTGGATGTATTTTAGGATATTTAGACTTGGGTATTTTAATTACAGTTTCCGATATATCAACTAGGTATATCTTGGTCAGAGTTTGTTAAGATACACAGATTCCAATATCGTGTGAGATAAAATAGAACTCTTATGTATTGGCACACAATCAAGGACATGGGATGAGATATTTTTTACCTCCACATATGTCCCCAGTGAGGAGGATTTGAACGTCTCTTCCTCGCATTGAAGGCATTCAATTCTACTTTGGAGAAATCTGGGGCCCTAATGGACGAGTTTCCCTCACAGCAAAAAGACAGTTAACAATTTCCCCCTACTCTGGCAGGACAGAAGGTGTCAGCGGGTGGGCCTGTTTATTGGTGGGAAGCACGGGTGCAGGACAGACATGTGCTTTTCTAGAGAGGAGCATTGCCTACTCCCCAAGACTGCTGCATGGGGAAGGCGGTGGCTGGGCTTTGCTGAGGCCCACTGCTCCTGCCCCTGCCATTGCAGCAACTAATATAAAATAAACATTTACCCTAAAAGAGGACCTCTCATTCCAACCTTGCATTGACAATAACGCCCTCCTTTCAACTAATGATGATTCCAATTTTTATTCTTTCAACCGTCCCTTATGCCATTGAGTTTTCATTAAAATGTATAAAATATTTATTGAAGATTTAAGTTTGATAACAATATGCTGGTGTTGAGACAAAATATCGAGTTTAAAATATCGACTTGAAAAGCAAATAAAGTCAAAAATATCGTGACATGGCAATATCATCAGCAAGAATGTTGTTGTCAAGAATATCGATTTTAAGGTAAGCAATTTTTAAAATGATGAAGTCATTAATATTGACTACAAAAATATAGTTGTTTATAAAATTGTTTTTTAATTATTGGTATGTATATGGGTATATATTGTAAATGTATATGATGTAAATGTGTTTTTTTATGTATTTGTAAAAGTTTTAGTAGTTTTCAAATTTAATTTAATTAATTTTGTTATTTTAGTACAGTAGCAGTTTGTGGCTGTATAAGGGCACAGGGTGGGAAGTAAGTCAATTATAATAAATTATTGATTAATTTAATTAATATTATTTTTACATTAATAATTATGTGTATTAGTAGTGTAAATATATATTTGTAAAATGTTATTTTTATTAGCGGGTCATGAGTTTTATAGTGGGACAAGGTAGGAAGTAATTTAATTGCAATCATTTAATAATTAACTGTTAAATAATATTAATTATTCATTTGATAATTAATTATGTTAACAGTGTTAAAGATTTTTTTTAAATATACATATTATGTGCGGGTTGTGGGGTTTATAGGGATACAGGTTAGGAAATAATTACATTTTAAATAATTCATAATTAATTGGTACTTAATATTAATTATTTAATTGATCATTAATTCTGTTAATTTTGTTTAAAAAATAATAATTTTAGGGGTGGGTTGCGGGGTTTATAGGGGTAGAGGATGAGAAGTAAATAATTCTAAGTTTTTAATAGGAGTATTTGTATTTTATAAAGGTTATTTAATTTATAAATAAGTATGCCTAAAATGTTAGGTGTGAGTTTGGGTTTTATTGGGGTATATGGTAGAAAGTAAATTACATTATAATTAGGTTAAAATCAATTCTTTAATAGATTACAATTATGAACATTACAATGTATTATGTTTTTTGGGGAACGATCAGGTCTTCTTTATATATGGCTCAGTTTAATCTGAGGTGCCACCTTGGGCAAAAAACAATGGACTGGGATGCAATCTTGCATAATTATAAATGGATGAGAATAATTCAAGCCTTCCATCCATCACTGTTTGGTGGTTTTTAGTGGTCAATCATTCAACAAGCATTTGATGGCATGCTTTATTTAGGTCAGTCCCCATGCTGATATTGTGTGCCTGAGTCTGTCATGAGAGGCACAGCTGTTCCACAGCAGGCAAAACAAACTAAAAGCCCCACTTGCAGGAGAAACCTCCCTGCACATCAGGGCCATTTATTTGCTTTTCAAAAATGAAACCCCGCTTGCCGGGTTGCATTTCAAAAGCAAAAATAAAGGGCAAACAGGCTGCACCAACATGGCAGCACACTCCACAGGCCCACTTTCACCCACTTAATATTCAGCTATGATAAAAGTGCACTTGGGATGCTGATTTGCAATTGGGATCCCTCTAAGGGAGATAGAGAACTCTAGATAGGTTAAGAGATCCTCCATTCTGGCATAAGCTGTCTCTGCAGACTTGCAGAGATGGTGCATTACCCACCAAATATGAAATGAGTACATTTTCTGCACTGCATGCAGGGTACAAACTGCTCTGCCCATTGGCTGAAATGAGATTGAGGCCAAGGACGATAATGGTAATGTAGGCTTTGGCGGTGAACTCCGCTCTGTTCATGTGGTTTGCAGAGTTTTCTGCACTCTACGCTCCGTGGACCTCGCAAAGTGCAGAAAACTCCGCTTCGCATAGTGCAGATGAGTTTTTTCCCCACTCACGCTCACGAACAGTAAGTTCATGAGTGCATGCTGCCACTCGGGTAGAATTTCTACCCGAGTGGCAGGAAGACCAGCGGGAACGGCAGTTCGCACTGCACTCTGCCACTTGCGGAACTCAGCAGAGTTTTTTTGTCACTTCGCGGAGTTCCACGTAGCGAAACTCCGCTAACTCCGCCCAGGTCTGGTAATTTGTCCGTATTAACTATCCTACATCTTTCTGTGTGGATCAGAGTTTCCCATTGGGTCATCTTAAAACATTTTGACACATTTTGTGGGGTTGCTGTGCAGTGTCAGTTGTGATGCTTGGAGGGAGACCTAAATGAACAAAACAATGAGGCTGTGCCGTATTGTACAACAGCAAGTCTCTTTAATCTGTCAGAAGTGAT
Source organism: Triturus cristatus (assembly GCF_964204655.1). Taxonomy (NCBI): domain Eukaryota; kingdom Metazoa; phylum Chordata; class Amphibia; order Caudata; family Salamandridae; genus Triturus; species Triturus cristatus. The sequence continues at coordinate 245,488,593 of NC_140582.1, forward strand.
TTGCCACAGCAGTGAAGCCTGATACTTTAATCATCCATGACAAGGCACAGCAGTGTGCAAAAGAGAATACTGTTATGAAATACATTGCACTTATTATTCGCATTGCATTATTGTTTCTCTCTGTTTACTGGAATTTTCACAAATAGTTGCAGCAAGGAGTCATCTTCTCTGTGTGTCTTCTGGTATCTGGCATCTTCTTGGCATAGCCTAAGTCCCCGGCTTTGCATTTTTGAACAGCCCTTTTACTTTTTATGATGCCTCCCCACTGTGCAGTAGGTGTCCCTCCTACACATTCAGAAACTTGGCTTCCTTTGGCTGTGGCAATAAAATGAGGCGACCAACTCAACTGAACAATTCTGTGCCACCAGTTTTGTGCAGGAAGAGCGAGACATATTCGACTGGTGTTACAGTAGGCCTGTGTGGTCTGACTACAACTGCATTCAGTGGACTCAGCAGAATCCACAAGAGAACCTTCATCTAGTAATTTGGCACTGCATTTATACCTGATGCATTATTCAGCCAGTAATAGGCAGCATCCTCTGCAAATAGTGCACTGTTAAGGAACAGTGAGCTGTTTCGTCAAATTGTTTTGATGGTTGCTTCAGATCCTTTAATTGCCCCACCACTTTGAACAGAACTAGGCATCAGTGATGTCAATAGTTGACTACCATACATTTCTTATACAAGAGCTCCAAAGACATAGGGCCCAATTACAAGTTTGGCGGTGTAGGTGCGGCCTGCCATGCCACCGTCCCGCTCCCACACCGCCAAACAAAGCTGCCGCTTGCCAGCCAGATTATGAGCATTATTGTGGTCTGTCGGGTGGTCGAAGGGGAGGTCATGCGGTGGTACAGTTTAAAGGCTCATATGTGAGAGTTGAACAGCATTGCCAAGGGACTGACAGTGCATGTTCCTGCACAGCATGGATTGTGTAGTCCATGCTGTGCAGGAATAGAGTGCATGCACACAGGGAGGCACAACAAGTTCCTCCCTGGATGCACCCCTGTGCACAGGGACAAGTGGGGGCCCTGTAGGACCTCCTTTCTTTCCTTACCACCAGCAGTATAATGGAGTAAGAACCAGTGAGGGAAGTTGTAATTTGCTTGACGGTGCCGCAGGGCACCACCAGGCATATTGTGGCCCTCAGACTGCCACCACAGGATCACTGATGGTTGCAGCGGTGCTATAGCTATTGGACGGCCCAAGTTTATATTTGGCGGTCAGAACTCCCGTGCAGTGGTTGCCAGACCACCACCGCTGTGCCACTGTGAGTTTGGCAGTCCTAGGACCACAACACTCTTAATTAGGCCCATTATGAAGATTCCGGGTCTGCAAACCAGACTGCCACACTCTAGCTCATCCTACAAAAAACTGCTCACATTCATACTAGACTTCAAAGAGCGCCACTGAATTATTGTAACTGAGAGAAATAGATGAAACCTATCTGCAATGCCTTCAAATGTCAGGGGAGTTGACATCCAAAATATCTGCAGGACCGGTTTCCTAACTAAATTACCAACTGCTATTACACTTCCAGCCAATCAAATTTGATTAGTCATTAGGAATTCCAAGAAGGAAGATCAATCACACTTCTATTTGATGAACTCTAATACTATATTAGCCCAAAAGTTAGGCATTTTTTAAACCTGGCAACTTCAAAGAACAGCTCTTCACTGAAGCATTCACATTCAGCCAGAATAAGTATTAGAAAATTACTAGGACCAGACAGCAAAAAGTGCTGTGTGGCCATATATGGGGATATACAGTGAATGTACAACTAGAGACAGCTTCCATTGCTGTGTTTACAGGATTGGTACAAACCTTTAATAAATACACATTTCTCTGTTTTTTTTGTTATTGAGGAACCTTGCTTCTTTGGCTCAGCCTTTTTCCTTTGCCCTTCTGTTCTGCATATCCCATTCTTCTTCACGCTACCACTTAACCACTGTGCATCATTTGTACTGTCATGCTTTCTTGTGTATTTAAGTTCTTCCTTTACATTGATTGGAAGATGTAGATGGTCAATTGTCCTTTTTCATAATCCACTCGTTGTCTACCCTCTATGCTTAAACAGGCCAGGCATCATTAATGGATTCAAGTAACTAGAGGAAAGTCTGCTTAGGTGAAACAGTCTGACTGTGACCACATCCTGGGACTTCTGTGCAATCCAAAAGGTTTTACTCATCAAATATTTTGCTACATCTACATATCTATTACTAGCAATGCCATCTGCATCATATTGTACTGTTTTGGAATTCTATACACATATCTAATGCTTTTTACTTCACAAGACCAACCCAAAAGTGTAGTAGCCCATTAAGGGTAATGGGGCAACCAAGTATCCCTCAGAACCTGGGAAATTTAGTAGTATGTAGCAACAGATAGTTCTGTGGGGGAGGTTATATTTCTTTAACTAGAGCATTAGTTACTCGCAAACATTCTTTGTGGCATGGCAAATCATTTGCGCCTTGGTACGGACAAAATACTGTAGGACACCAAAGAGATAGAGTTGATAATTACGGTATATTATCAATCATATATCGTAAAGTGATGTACAAATTAACAGGTCACAGAATCACACTGGACTGTTAAGAGACATATACAATAATTAAAAGGAAAAAGGAAAAAACACATCCAAAAACAGGGGTACATATAATTGTAGACTTAAACACAGTTTACATATACAATGATACAACGATTACATAAATGGTTCTTTGTGAGGGTATCTCAAAGAAACAGATGACTGTACAAGCAGATGTCCTTTTTACATTAGAAATGGAAAAAGCTTGGCAGGTTAAGGGAGTACCATTAATTTTTGTCAACATTTCGACCCTTTATGTGGGTAATTCACAAACATCATCCCGGGTCTTAAATATTTATTTTTTTATTTATAGAGCGCAACATTCATCCAAATAGGATATCACGGCGCTAGAAGAGCTTCAATTGTAGGGGTGAAGTGAGGTGATGATTGCTGCCATTATATCCGACAATAGGCCTTAGGGAACAGATGGGTTTTCAGCTTCTTTCTAAATGCCATGTAGTCATCAGTGAGACGTAGATCAAGTGGAAGTTCATTCCATTGAGTTGTAGCCAGGTGGTAAAAGGTGCGGCCCCTTGCCCTTGCTTTTTGATACGTTTTGTCTTAGCCTGCGCCTGGTAGCATGACCTTAGATACCTTGTAGGGGCATAGAATTGGACTTTGTTTTGAAGAATTCTGGGACAGCCTGTGTGTTACAAAATATGTGTTGGTGTCAGATGGAGAAAAACTAATCAAAAAAGAAGTTACACAGTCACTCCATGCGTGTCTCACCTGTGATAATGGTGAGAAGTAGCCTCTAATGTAGGTAGCTATGTCCGACAATTAATGTGGTGTCAAGAAATACAAATAGGGCCGAAATTACTCTGGCCTAAATGCAGAGAAATGGGAAAGAAAAGTAGAAATCATTCCCAGGTGGATTAATAATATGTAGATACAAGTGCTCAGTTCAGCAAGGGATCTTACTTGAGGTGCCAGGGAAATTATCTACCAGGGATGTGTACTACATGAGCTCATGATTTAGCTTTTAGTAGGCATTGATTCCTCTGGGATCCGGGTAGGATTCTCTGTGGGAAAATAGTTACGTAATCTTTGTAATGGCCTTGGTGCCCACACATCATAAAGACACTGGCCAGAAGATTAAAACCACTAGTGGCTAAAAATGCGGGCGCAAAAGCTACATATACAAAAATAATAATCAGTCTCCAACGAGGTCAGAAACCTTCCGACTAGCGGTCATAGCTTTCCGACCTAGATCGTAATATCCCCTATATTTGTTAGTTGTTATAACTGTAAAAATATAAAGGGGTATATTCACAAGCCCCAATCGCCACCACAACGCCACTTTCAGTGGCGCTGTGATGGCGATACGGGCCTCGCCTCATTGACAAGGCAGTGTTAAGCCACTTAACGTGGCTTAACGCTGCCTTGTGAATAAGGCACCCTTTCACGCTGTATTTAGTGTGAAAGGGGCGTGCAGTGGGTGTTGCGGTGGGCGTTTCACCGCAACATCCATTGATTTTGACACTGCCCTCTATTCACAAGGGCAGCGTAAATAGGCGGCAGCGCCAAAATTAAGACCAGGAAAATCCTTGAAATGCTTTAGTTCTTCTCGTTTTTGCTTTAGCATGTGTGCTGCCACGTGCAGCACATGTGGAAAAAGCAAATTGCCATGGTGTATGTATGTGTAGGAAGGTGTCCGTTCCTGTATATAAACAAACCTTTTTTAAAAATGCCATTCTGTCACATTCATGAGTACTGCATAAAGCAGCACACATGAAAGTGAAAGAATTGCATTTAGGATTGTTTATGTGCAGGAAGGGACACCTTCTTACACATACACAATCCTCCCCTGCACACAGACCTCCTTGCACTCTGGTGCAAGGTTGCCTGTGTTGGTGCTAAGTTGTGGGGTAAACGCATAGCTGCACCATATCCTTTCCGAAGTGGCAGAGAGAGGCGTTGAGCCAAGAAGGCTAACGCCTCTCTCTGCCACTTCCTTGTGAATATCCTCCAATGTGTATTTTAATTAGATTCTTATTTGTTTTAATTTGAAATAATTATCAAATAGTGTACTAAATTTGCAATTATTTTCATTCTTATAAAAATGATTTATATATTTTAAATTTAAATGTTTGTATTTGTTGTTATTTAGTGTAGCTGTTAAAATATTTTATTCGTTTGATGTGAACTATTTTCTCTCTACTGTTGCACAGACTGGAGTGGGATAAGTACATTTTACCAGTCCTCTATCCAATGCTTTCTCAACTGCTGCACAGACTGGAGTAAAAATAGTAAATTTTACCCCTCCTGAGTCTAACACTTTCCCTACTGTTGCACAGAGTAGAGTGTGAATAGTAAATGTTACCCCACCTGCGTCCAACGCTTTCCCTACTGTTGGAGTGGGAATAGCAAATGTTACCCATCTGAAATCCCATACTTTTCCTACTGTAGCACAGAAGAAGTGGGAATAGCACGTTGTACCCCTCCTGAGTCCCACACTTTCCCTACTGTTGAACAGACTGGAGTTGAATTGTAAATGTTACCCCTCCTGATGTCAACAAGTTTGGTATTGTTGCAGAGAGTGGAGTGGGGATACTATATGTATTATTCCTACAATTTTATAGTTTTGTTTATATTGTTTCAATGTAAATTATTATGATGTTTCTGTGTATTTAACATGATTTTATTTTCATTTATTAATGTGTATGTATAATATATATATTTGTTATTTTTTTAAAGTTTACAAAAAGAAATGTGATTTGTAACCTTAAATTGTAAATATCATATTATTAATAGTTTTAAATTATATAACTTTAAATAAACATACACTTATATGTGAGTTCTTTAAGTAAGAATACAATGTATATATAATTTTCAATTATTAAAATATATTTAATTTACATTATATTACTTTTTAATGGTAATATAATTAATGTTTATGTTGTTTAACTAGGTTTCTATTAATAAACTATATTTTTTGCTTTATATTAGTGTGTAACGATTTTTTCCCAATATTTGTTTTATTGTCATTATAGGTATATGATAACGATATTTTTCTACTCAATATTTTTGACACAATATTTATGTCCTATGATATTTGTTGTTTGATATTTTGTCAGTGAACCATCTGATATCCATCTAGGCTCTTCCTTAACTTAGTCACTGGCACTGCTTTTGTGTGAAGCCCTTTTGCTTTCCTATTCCCGCACCCCTCATGGGCAGAAGTGTACCCTACCAGTTCTTTCCACCCCTCACCCTCTTTCTCTTAGAGCCATTGAATCGTGTTGGTTGTCAGGTTTACAGCTCAATCCTCTATTTATCCACTGCTAAAATGGAGTCCAGCTTAGGGACACTGGGTAAACTGTGGACAGGCTAATGGTGACGCTCCAGTGTTAACATGTTGGGGCCGGGTAAAGTATTTGGCTAGAACCCCTTCCCTTTAAAATTCTATCCTAAAATATACGTTCCTTAATCCCACCTTTCGTGTCATTCACCTCACGCAAAAATGCCATTCCTTCCACAGTATTGCCCTGCTATTGTCACAATTACCTTTGGGAGCATTAGATACCCTTTGTTCATCCCACCAGGACACTTCCTGGTGGACTCTACACAAAATCTACCCTAGCTGTCTATACGCAGTGCATTCCTGCGGGTTACTCCTCTGTCACTAAAGGATGAACTGTTTAGAGTCTTTACACTGAATGCTTGTGTCCAGTGCTTGTTTTAGGGATGAAGAAATTGAGCAAAAGACACATACACATGAATGCTCTTGTGCTGGAGGTTTATTCAGTTTTTCCAGACTCAGTGACGCCAAACATTCTAGTGACGCTGTGATTGTTTTCTGTGTTCACCACAATCATTCAAACAGTGGTTTATAAAGCGCGCTACTCACCCGTGAGTGTGATTACGCCAAATTAGTCTTCCCTAATTATTATACTAAGTTACGACTGATGGTCTTTTATTTGCTTGCTAAAAGTGGTAGAGGCGAGTAAAACAAGTCATGGTTATACTTTCAAATTTAGTCATACTCTAAAGGACCACAGACTCCGAATTCCGATTTTGTGGATTTATTATAAGGCTAAAAATTATTGAATATAAACACATCTGAGTATAAGGGTGTACAGATACATGAAAATCAATACAGAGCCAATTTTAAGAATATAGTTCATCCGGCATAAAAGGCATAATATGATGAACTCCAAAATCAATACACAGCAAAGAATAGAGGCTGAGTCGAGTTCTCTTTTCTCTGGGAGGAAAACAAAACAAAGAAAAATATCTTTCCCTACACTACTTCAAATGAGCGTCCTACCTATTTCTCTTATAACATTTCCCAAAGGTGTCATCACGTGTTGACTTCCTAAGAAGTACTCACATCAAATGGGTTTCCTAGCTTAAGGCTATAGAGCTCGCTCTAAGATGCTCCTTCTCCTCCGAGAATCAGCAGAAGACTCCAGTCTCTGTACCGGCGCATCATATCAAAAACAGACAAAGTTCAGCCCCCAATGAATCATGTGATAAACTTCTCTATTGCATCATTTCAGTAACTTTCCAGTAGTTTTAAATAATTCTTCTTCGTCTTTCAGTGGCCTTGGTTGCCAGACAGGACAGGCACAATGGTATCTCCTTAAATCTAAGAATAATGAGGTTGAATTCCTGCACCTGCAGTAGGATGAGAATACGCTACTTTTGAGTACGAAAGAGATTCATTTAATAAATGCTTTGAGCGGCCAAGGAGAATCGAAACTGTCAACAACTTTACAAATTGGGCCTACGATTCAGGCAACTTATACTAAACATGGTTACAGTGCACAAATATAATTTCATCCTGCACATTACATATGCAGGAATTATGAATGCTTCTAATACATGTAAAATCCTACTTGAATATGCGCTCTACATTTCAATGTGAAGATAACGTTGATTAAATGCATCTTAATAATCGTAAATCACTGCAAACGATGAAAATACATGTGAGTGCGTTTGAACCAAGAGTATAGTGCACCCATATAATTTAGAGTGCTGTAAGCGCTCTATCAATGGTCCCAGGGCCCACTGCATTACAGCTATTCTGGGGGATTCCCTGGAGATGGACAATGTTTATGAGCAAGATAGTGGATTACAAACACTTGATTTCATTTTTCTTCACACAGTAAATGGTTTTCTTTGTATACATGCCATTTTCATACAACCCATTAATTGTAGGTGCTTTCCTTATTGATCCCAAACGTTGAAATACATGTCTTAAATCCATATTATGAGTTGAGCAGGATGGAGTTCCTCTGTGGAATTCCATGCAACTTAATTGTAATTTGTCCACTTTCCCGTAACTGGAGTTTTCAGTTGGTGGAACCGCGGACCTAATTTTACCAGCCAGAACTTTCGGCCATTAAAATTGTTTTAGAAAGGAGTTGCAATTTATTTCCTGGGCCTTTACCAGCCCTCAACCAGGGTAGATACAATCCTCCCCTTGCCAAATGACAGGCAATAACTTTCCCTGTGGTCTCTGAACCTCTCCAACCCCTGGCTCGCCCCATGGCCCTTCTCAGAACAGGTGTTACATTTCCACACCATGGGGATAACATGCAGGAAGAAACTGTTCCGCACTCGTATTCCCCATTCTGTGTTGTTTAACTTGAAATAGCAGGAATTCTATTAGGAGAAACCTGCCATTATTGAAAATACCATCTTTCTTTCAGAGTATAAGAAAGTCTTCCAGTTGGACTATCTGAAAATAGAAGTGTGTGAAACTGCTTTACATCCAGTTTGCACGCCTTGTAAATGACAGATATCACTGTTAAGCAATTAAATGGAACTCAATTTTCCAGTCTCATAAGAGTGGAAAGCTGACCTTGGCAGGATTCAAGGTCATGAGTGACCTCCAATCTACTAAAGTTATCAGCAGCGAGCATTTAGTTCACAAAGCCATCTAGCCTCATTTTGGTGCCCCTGTATGACAGCGATGAATGATCATGTTGTGTTATAAGGTACACTCTCATATGATAATGTATTTACAGTCAAGGAATTTAGCCAATGATAATTATATGGGCACATCGGTTGGAGCAACATCTATAGCTGTGCAGTCTGTGCTCTGCATTCCGCAAGTTTGCGCATAAGAACTATGTGCAAAAAAATATCTGGCATAATTTATATATTTTTTTCTTTTCGCTCTGCTATGTGAACTGTTCAGTATTTTCCTACTTTCTCAAATGTCTCCAATTGAACACTTTAAAACATTTAAATGCATTCCTCAATAGTTGTCGCTCGTGTACCCTGGGGTCTTTTTTCCCCTCTCTAAGAGTGAGATTAGTTATTCCTCTAGAAAAGCATCCCAGTTCCCAGCTAAACATATCCCTGAAGCAAAAGTTTAAAGAAGATATTGCGCGCACTTTCACATAAATTGTGTTACCCTCACATACTGAAATCACCCTGCACGCAGATAAAAGCTTTTCTGTTCATCAAAAGAAAGTACCGTCCTCCATGTGGAAGGAAATAATCAAAATTAGTCAAGCAAGCCCTACAAACTCCCAAACGTGACAGCTTTGATTGATTGATCCACCTTGAAACAGACGGCTATAAATATTCAAGTCTGATCAAATTTCATCACATCATCAAAACACTTATCTTTTCCAAGCTTCCTCTGAAAATGTGAACCGTTCAGAATCTGTATGAGTGAAAAAAAAGGTCTCACCCTCCCTCCTGCAAATGCACTACAATAAAGGTTGTAAAATTACATTTTAATTTGTTGTTCATTTGTTTGCTATTTTCTGCTATAAAATACAGCCATAAAGGTATGTGCAATTTAAAAATAACAAAAGGTGACTCAAAGGGACTAAAATGGTGTTCTCATCAAAGTTAAGTACTCCCTCACCCCACCCATTCTTAATATTACATTAACCAACAGTATCTCCATGGTGTATGCACCTGCTAGGAAAAAAAAACACAGGGCCTCATTTACAAGGCCATAGCGCTGCTGGTGCCACTGTCTTTTGACGCACACGTTGCACAGTTGGCCTGCCCATGTTTACAAGGCAATGTAAAGTCACCCTGCATGACTTTGCATGGCCATGTAAATATGGGCCCCTTCCACGCATTACTCTGTGTGAAAGGGGCGCTCCATGGTTGTTGCTGTGCGCGTTTGTTGGAAGGGCGACCCCCGGGGAGCTCCCAAGAGCCTCCTTTCCGTAGGGAATTAGCCGAGCGCTGCTGAGAAGCCTCCTAGGCGAGGTCCTTCTCCGATAATCGTAACAGCCAAGCAACCCCACCACCACACAGGACTCGACAAGGGTATCGATTCTCACAAATCTTTATCAGCATTAACGGCAGGGTTCAGTGGCAATATTTACAGGCGGATAGAGGGATCCAAAAGAGTCTCAGGGTCTTTTTAGGGGACGGGTAGCGGGACAGTCTCAGTACCGGTCTGGCACGGGGATACTCGGCGGTCAGTTCTCAATCCTCGAGCTGGGAAGGTTCCGGGAGCCGCGACGAGGTCAGCTGGGCTCCGATGGTTAGTTCAGCGAGGGTGGGCCGCGACTACGTCATCAGGGCTCCGATGTTCCGTGAGGGTCTTTTTCTCAGCAAGGGGGGAGCCGCGACGTCATCAGCAGGGCTCCGGTGATCCGTGAGGGTCTTTTTCTCAGCAAAGGGGGGAGCCGCGACATAGTCAGCAGGGCTCGAGTCCCGAGGTCCAGGCAATGAGTCTCTCTCCGTAGGGTCAGCTGCGATCCGATCAGCAGGGCCCTTGACTCCAGGATACAACTGCCGTCCTGGTTTCGGGCTTCCCCAGATATAGGTCTGGAGCCCTTTGATGTCCGGACCCTCATGCCTGGGGGGTTGGAGGGGCCGGGATGAGAGAGCCCAGACACCCAGCGGGAGCCAGCGCCCAGGGAGGCCGGAGGGCGATCGAAACCAGACGTTGGGGGACGGCTGGAGGCCCCATCGAAACTCTCCTCCTCCGGGATCTGTTGAGTGGCCACTCGACCCCCCTGGGCGGATCTTGGTGCCTCGATGTCGGCACTTCGCTGGGACTGAGGCCGGGGCGGGCCACATTGTGAAGGCTGGTGCGGGTAGCGGGGTACAATCCAGGGGGGCCCGAAGGGTTGGGGTGGTCCCCATTGGATCTGGTAGGGGGGTTCAGGACCACGCCACGAGGCCGGGTCCAACAGGCGTCCCCCCCAGCTGAAGGCAGGGAGAGTCACCCATCTCCTTGGGGGTTCTCCTCGCCGAGGCGGAAGAAGCGGGACAGGCCGTCGGCATTGGCGTGGTCGTTGCTGAGCCGATGGTCTACAGTGAAGTCCATCCCCTGCAGAGAGATGGACCATCGCAACAGCTTCGGGTTCTCGCCTCTCATCTGCATTAACCACCGCAAGGGCCGGTGGTCGGTTTGGACCCGAAAGTGGGTGCCAAAGAGGTAGGGCCGGAGCTTCTTGAGGGCCCACAGCACGGCGAAAGCTTCTCGTTCAATGGTGCTCCATTTCTGTTCCCAGGGCAGCAGGCGCCGGCTGATGAAGGCCACCGGTCGGTCGACTCCTTCATCGTTAACTTGGAACAAGACAGCCCCAACTCCGTACTCCGAGGCATCAGTCTGCACCACAAACTCCTTGCTGTAGTCGGGGGCTTGCAGCACGGGGGCGGTACACATCGCTGTTTTGAAGGTCTCGAAGGCCGCCTGACAGAGGGGCGTCCAGTGCACCTTCTTTGGTTGCTTCTTGGATGTGAGCTCCGTGAGGGGGCCCGCAATGCTTCCATAGTTCTGAATGAACCGCCTGTAATAGCCCGTGAGACCCAGGAAGGCCCTCACAGCGGTTTGGGTGGCCGGGGGCTCCCAGGCCAGGATGGCATCGATCTTCGGCTGGAGGGGAGCCACCTGGCCGCTCCCCACTTGATGACCCAGATAGGTTACGGATCCTTGGCCTCTCTGGTACTTACTGGCTTTTACGGTGAGTCCGGCCCTTTGGAGGGCGGTCAGGACCTCCCAGAGGTGCCTCAGGTGCTCGGCCTAGTGGCTGCTGAACACCGCAATATCGTCCAGGTAGGCGGCGCTGAACGCTTCTAGCCCGGCCAGTACCTTATTCACCAGTCTTTGGAAGGTCGCCAGGGCATTCTTCATGCCGAAGGGCATCACTCGGAAGTGGTAGTGGCCATCGGGGGTGGAGAAAGCAGAACGCTCTTGGGCGCCTGGGGTGAGCCCGATCTGCCAGTATCCGGCGGTGAGGTCAAAGGTGCTAAGGTAGCGGGCTGCTCCTAGGCGGTCGATCAGCTCATCCGCCCGGGGAATGGGATGGGCATCGGTTTTGGTGACGGCATTCAATCCCCGATAGTCCACGCAAAACCGGAGTTCCGGGGTGGCACCTGGGGTGGCAGCTTTCGGTACCAGGACCACAGGGCTGGCCCAGGGACTGTCAGAGGGTTCGACGACCCCCAGGGCCAACATCTTAGCGTCCTCGGCATGGATGCAGGCCCGCACCCGGTCGGGGACGCGGTAGGCGCGTTGTCGCACAGGGGGGCTGTCTCCGGTGTCGACGTCGTGGACGCACCATTGGGTGACTCCGGGAGTGAGGGAGAAGAGAGCAGCGAAGTGATGCAGCAGCCTTTGACAATCTTGGCGCTGCTCTGAAGTCAGGGTGGCGGAGAGGATGACCCCCTCTACGGAGACATCCTTTTCGGCGGTCCTCAGGATGTCTGGTAGGGGTTCGGAGTCGTCTTCGGCCCCATCGTCTGTAGCCATCAGTAGGCTAAGTTCTGTTCGGGCAAAGTGGGGCTTGAGTCTGTTGGCGTGGAGGACCCGGAGGGGGTTCCTGGGGGACTCCATGTCGACCAGGTAGGTGACGGGGCTCTTCTTCTCCACCACCTTGAAGGGCCCGGTCCATTTGTCCTGGAGAGCACAGGGGTCCACGGGTGACATGACCCAGACCTGCTGGCCTGGCTCGAACTCGATGGAGGAGGCGTTCTGGTCTTACCAGCGCTTCATTTCTTCCTGGCTGGCTTCGAGGTTGGCTTCGGCCAATGCCCGGAATTTCTGAGTGTGATTCCGCAGGGTCAGGAGGTACCGGTAGACGTTGGGAGGAGCACTGTGGATTAGGCCTGGGCGGCAAATTCCGTTCCCCTCGCGGAATTTGCGGAATTTAGGTAATTTCGCGTTCCGCGGAAAACGCGAAATTGCCCAAAATGCTGCTTTCCGCGGCTTCGCGGAATTTTTGCTTGTTCGCGATCTCAAAATGCGTGTTCGCGAGATATTTCCCCCAGAGCACACAAACAGCAGGCGCGAACAGGTAAAAAGCATCGCGAACAAGCAATTCCGCGTATTCACGGAATTTCTGCATGTTCGCGGAGATTTTAAACCATTTCGCGGAGATTTGCGTAACACGACTACGCAAGTTCCTCCCACCCCTACTGTGGATGGTAGTTTCCCAGCCTTCTTTGACCAGGCTGAGGGGGCCTCGGACAGGGTGTCCGTACAAGAGTTCGAAGGGGCTGAACCCCAGAGACTTCTGCAGGACCTCCCGATAGGCGAACAGGAGGCAGGGCTGCAGGACGTCCCATTTACGCCTCAGAGGCTCCTCCAGGCCTTTAATCATCCCTTTCAAGGTCCAGTTAAATCGTTCGACTAGTCCGTTCCCCTGAGGGTGGTACGGGGTGGTGAACTTGTAGGTGACTCCGCATTGTTGCCACAGGGACCGCATATACTTTGAGATGAAGTTTGTGCCTCGGTCGCTCACGACCTCCCGGGGAAACCCCACTCTGGAGAAGATTCCCATCAAGGCCCGGCCCACTACGGGGGCCGTCACTGTTCGGAGAGGGATGGCCTCAGGGTATCGGGTGGCATGATCGACGAGTACGAGGATGAAGCGATGCCCTTGGGAGGTTCGAGGGTCCAGGGGCCCCACGATGTCGATCCCCACTCGCTCGAACGGGGTGGTTACTACTGGAAAGGGCTGGAGAGGGGCTTTGACTCTCCCCCCAGTCTTCCCGCTGGCTTGGCAAGTCGGGCATGTTCGGCAATGATTGTCCACGTCCTTCCGCATTCGGGGCCAGTAGAAGTGGGTCACCAGGTGGCTGTAGGTTTTGTCTTGCCCCAGGTGCCCGGCGAGGGGCACATCATGTGCCAGATTGAGGAGAAAGTCTCGGAATCGGAGGGGGACCACTAGTACTCGGCTGGCCCCCAGTTCTGCGGTCTTCTGCTCGCTGTAGAGGAGGTCATTATCCCAGTAGACCCAGTGAGTCCCTGTTTGGTCTCCAGTGGCCTGGGCGGCTGCTTGTTGTCGGACCCCTTCGAGGGAGGGGCAGGTCTTCTGTTCCTGGCGGAATTGTTCCCTTGTGGGGCCACCGTCCTGGCGCCACTGTGCGAGCTCGGGGAGGTCGCCGAGCGCGGCGACCTCGTCCGGGGGGTGTTCGTGCGGCCCGGAGTCTGTGTCGGCTTCTCCCTCGACGGAGGGAGGTGGTGGTTCGGGCCCCTCCGGCTCTCCGGGGGGAGCAGCTACGTTTGGCCGGGTGGCCTGGGCGGTCATGGACTGGTGGTTGCGTAGGCCCACTCGGGCAGTCCCAGCATTCCCAGATGTTCTCGGCGCTCGACCTGGGCCCAGGGGGAACTTTCCAGGTCGTTCCCAAGGAGGCAGTCTACGGGGGCGTCGTCGCGGACGGTCACCTTCAGCATGCCCGACACTCCCCCCCCCACTCGAAGGGAATCCGGGCCATCTGACACAAGCTTTCAGTGTTGTCGGCCGACCGGATGGGGCTCAGTACATTGGGCAGGATCTGTTCGGGGGTCACCAAGTGGCAGCAGACGGCTGTCACGCTGGCGCCGGAGTCGCGGAGGGCTTCGGCCCGGCGTCCATTAATGGTGACCCACTGTTGGTACTTCTGGGTGTTGCTCGGGATGGGGGCCCGGGGCATCATCTCCCGGCTGCCCAGGCATACCAGCGAAATGGCGGCGGGTTCCCACTCAGTTGGCCCGACGCCGTGGTTCTCTTCCTCTTCTCCCCCTTCCCCCAGGGCTGCGGCCGCCAACTGTCAGGGGGGTGGCCCGGTGGTCCCGGATCGTCGGTTCACGGGGCAGGTCGGGTCACTGGCATAGTGCCCTGGCTGTTGGCAGTTGTAACAGTTTACCGTTGGTCGAGGCCCTGGTCGGGCTAGGGGGGCCCCTCTTCGGGCGAGGGATGGGGACGTGTTGTTCGGGGCCGGTCCCCGAGGAGGACTCCGGGGCGGCCCTGCTGGAAAGTCTCTGTTCCTGTTTGATCCTCCTCCTCCGCCGCGCTGGCTGGGGGGGCCCCGAGGGGTTCCGTTGGTACTCCCCCATCGAGTTCCGAGGGACCCGGGTGTTCACCCATCGATCGGCCTCGGCGGCGAGCTTCCGTGGCTCGGTCAGCTTACTGTCGAGGAGGTGTTGTCTCAGCTCGATGAAACAGTTGTTGGAGAGGTGTTCCCCATACAATGAGGTCGACCAGTTGTCCGTAGGAGGTGACTTTGCTGCCCTTGATCCACCCTTCCAGGGCTCTGCTAAAAAAGTCTACGTATTCCACCCAGGTGGTACCGGGGAGCTTCTTGCAGTCCCGGAAGCACTGGCGGTACATCTCTGCGGTTAGACCATAGCGGGTGAGCAGGGCCTCCTTCATATGGTCATACGAGGTCATCACCTCGTCCGGGAGCTGCAGCAGGGCGTCCCAGCCTTCGCTGAGGAACCGTCCCCATAGGCCGGCACCCCAATCTTTTCGGGGTACCCGATGGGCGGTCATGGCCACCTCGTAGGCCTTGAACCATTGTTGGATGTCGTCGTTCTTGTAGTACTCTTTGATGACATCCTTGGGGATATGTACTTTTGCCTCGGCCGGCAGAGGAGGGTCCTGGTTTCTGGGGGTGCCGGTCTCTCCGTTTTTGGACTGAAGTTCAAGTTCTTTAAGGCTCCGCTCATGCTCGAGGGTTAGCCTCCTCTCTTCCAGTTCTCTGTGCCGCTTTTTCTCCTCTATTTCTTCTTGTAACTGCAGTTGTTCTAGGGCCAGTTTCTTTTCGGCCAGTAGTCGGGCGAGCTCTAACTCATGGGTCCGGACCCTCTCCCGTTCCCGTATCTCTTCCGGGGAGAGGCCGGTCTCCATGCTGGTTCTTCCCCCGTTTACTGGGGCTACAGTTGGTTGTAGGGGCACGTTTGGCACCGGGTTTTCTTCGGTTTGGGGTGAAGCTGCTTCGGACTCCACCCAGGCCCTTAGGGCTTTTTGCATGTCCTCTTTTGAGTTTAATCCGGTGGTCGAAAAGCCTTTGTCTTTACAAAACTGTTTTAGTTCCTTATGTGTATATTCTTCCAACCGTTCTTGTTGGAACTCCGCGGTTGGGGTGGTCTCTTGGTTGCTCATGGTTATTCTGTGTCTGGGTAGGTGGTGGGTGAGTTACTCGTTGTACGATTCGCGTCCGGCTCGGATCCCAAGGCTGCCACCAAATGTTGGAAGGGCGACCCCCGGGGAGCCCCCAAGAGCCTCCTTTCCGTAGGGAAGTAGCCGAGCGCTGCTGAGAAGCCTCCTAGGCGAGGTCCTTCTCCGATAATCGTAACAGCCAAGCAACCCCACCACCACACAGGACTCGACAAGGGTATCGATTCTCACAAATCTTTATCAGCATTAACGGCAGGGTTCAGTGGCAATATTTACAGGCGGATCGAGGGATCCAAAAGAGTCTCAGGGTCTTTTTAGGGGACGGGTAGCGGGACAGTCTCAGTACCGGTCTGGCACGGGGATACCCGGCGGTCAGTTCTCAATCCTCGAGCTGGGGAGGTTCCGGGAGCCGCGACGAGGTCAGCTGGGCTCCGATGGTTAGTTCAGCGAGGGTGGGCCGCGACTACGTCAGCAGGGCTCCGATGTTCCGTGAGGGTCTTTTTCTCAGCAAGGGGGGAGCGGCGACGTAGTCAGCAGGGCTCCGGTGTTCCGTGAGGGTCTTTTTCTCAGCAAAGGGGGGAGCCGCGACGTAGTCAGCAGGGCTCGAGTCCCGAGGTCCAGGCAATGAGTCTCTCTCTGTAGGGTCAGCCGCGATCCAATCAGCAGGGCTCTTGACTCCAGGATACAACTGCCGTCCTGGTTTCGGGCTGCCCCAGATATAGGTCTGGAGCCCTTTGATGTCTGGACCCTCGCGCCTGGGGGGTTGGAGGGGCCGGGATGAGAGAGCCCAGACACCCAGCGGGAGGGGGGAGCCAGCGCCCAGGGAGGCCGGAGGGCAATCGAAACCAGGCGTTGGGGGACGGCTGGAGGCCCCATCGAAACACTCCTCCTCCGGGATCTGTTGAGTGGCCTCTCGACCCCCCCTGGGCGGATCTTGGTGCCTCGATGTCGGGGCTTCGCTGGGACCGAGGCCGGGGCGGGCCGCGTTGTGAAGGCTGGTGCGGGTAGCGGGGTACAATCCAGGGGGGCCCGAAGGGTTGGGGTGGTCCCCGTTGGGTCTGGTAGGGGGGTTCAGGACCACGCCACGAGGCCGGGTCCAACAGTGTTCCTACGCAACATCCATGGATTCCTGACACATTCCTGGATTTACTAAGATTTGTAAAGCTTGGAATGCGTCAGAATCCTGTGCATCCCCGTGGGAGGCGTAGGAGTTTCGCAACGAGGAGAAATACTTTTATTTTCCACATTTTTATCCTCTTTCAATGCGTGCTGTACATAGAAAGAGGAGAATGCCATTAATAATTGTTTTTGTACAGAAAGGTGTCCCTTCCTGGACATAAACAATAATTCCCGCAACATAGACACCTTTGCAACATGACACAAGAGTGTCATGTTGCAAAGGTCTTCCCTTAACGCTGCTCTTCCCTTAACGCTGGCTGGGTATCGTTAGCGCTGCTACTGTGCCTACTTTGACTGAAGCATTATTTAACTGCGCCTCTGCTTGCTTGAATTTACTGTATCTCGCTAGCGCTGTGAGAGTGCCTACATCGATTGAAGCTTGTTATTTTTCACAGTGCCTTGCTCCTAGAGATAGCGCTTTGTCTGTCTGCTTGACTGTCTGCGCCCCGCTACTCACCACAGATTAATTATTTAACTATTTCTCCCCAACCCGGTCGGCTATTGCCTTTGAGCCGCCATTACCTGGGTTGTTGTTGTTGTGGCCGGAGCCCGCCCCCTACACCACGCACCCGCCTCCCAGCAGCTCCTCCCTCCCACTCAGAGGCAAGGCTTCCTCGTGCACATCGCGACGCTGTGACCGTCCTGACTCTGTTGGACAGGGTCGCTCCCTCCTGCACTGCTCTTCCCTTAACGCTGGCTGGGTATCGTTAGCGCTGCTACTGTGCCTACTTTGACTGAAGCATTATTTAACTGCGCCTCTACTTGCTTGAATTTACTGTATCTCGCTAGCGCTGTGAGAGTGCCTACATCGATTGAAGCTTGTTATTTTTCACAGTGCCTTGCTCCTAGAGATAGCGCTTTGTCTGTCTGCTTGACTGTCTGCGCCCCGCTACTCACCACAGATTAATTATTTAACTATTTCTCCCCAACCCGGTCGGCTATTGCCTTTGAGCCGCCATTACCTGGGTTGTTGTTGTTGTGGCCGGAGCCCGCCCCCTACACCACGCACCCGCCTCCCAGCAGCTCCTCCCTCGCCCCTCCCCCTCCACTATCCTTATATGACAGATGCAATAGCGCGCAGCGTTCACGCGCAGCGATCATGCCCCAGTCGCGCCGAAGGTGCGCCAAAGGTAAGCCCGTCTACGCCCGTCCGTGCCTGGACCGCGCCCAGCGCCATACCCCCTGGTCCTCGCAATGCCCACCCCTCCCGCATTACTTACGATGCCACCACCCTCCTAGCCCTCAACCCCGGCCGTTCCCCCAACTGCGTCCAAGCCGCCCCTGGACACACCCATGGACCCTTCTCCTGCAACTCCTGCAAGTTCGACGGCACCAAGAACAACTCCTCATCCACGAACACAAAACATATAACCGACCCCAACCATCTAAAATGCATCCTACTCAACACCCGATCGGTCCACAGGCACGCCATTGACCTCTGGAATCTACTAGACACTATCTCTCCGGACGTCGCCTTCCTAACAGAAACATGGATGAATGCCTCTTCAGCCCCAGACATCACCATTGCCATCCCGGAAGGCTATAAGATCATTCGCAAGGACCGTACCGGCCACACAGGAGGAGGCATCGCTATCGTCCATAAGAAATCCATCCGCATCTCAACCAGCTCAGACGTCAATCTCGCCAACTCTGAACACCTTCACTTCCAGATCCACACCGACCCCAAGATCACGCTCAGAGGCACCCTCCTTTACAGACCACCAGGACCCCGCACACAATTTAGTGATTACGTCACAGACTTCATCACTCCACACGCGCTCCCCTCCGAGGAGTACATCCTTTTGGGAGACCTCAACTTTCACCTTGAAAAGAACAACGACCGCAACACCACCACCCTTTTGGACAACCTCGCCAACCTCGGACTTAAACAACTTGTCACTACCCCCACCCACATCGCAGGTCACACACTCGACCCTATCTTCACCTCCAGCAAACATGTCTCCTTCAGCCACACCACAGCTCTCCTTTGGACTAACCACAGCTGCGTTCACTTTACCTACAACAAGCCCACACCCAACATCCACCCCCAACCCACTCTGCAAAGAAACTGGAACAAAATCACCATCGACCAGATCTCCTCATCGCTTCTGCAAAACCCCCCAGCCCACTCCTCAAACCCAGACCAAGCAGCCACCAACCTCACCCAATGGTTATCCAACAGCGCCGACATCCTAGCACCACTGAAAAAACGACAAATCAAACTAGGCAGCAAGAAGGCCTCCTGGTTCAACGATGATCTTCAGAAATCCAAGAAACTCTGTCGCTCCCTTGAGAAGGCCTGGAAAAAAGACCCAACCACCAGCACCAAGGACGCCTTCAAAAACGCCACCCGCATACACCACCAACTGATCCGGAATGCCAAGAAAGCCGCTTTCAAGAACCGACTAGATAACGCCCACAACAGCAAGGAATTATTCAACATCGTCAAGGAATTTACCAACCCCTCGGCCAACTCCAACGACATCACCCCCTCTCAAGCCCTCTGCGACTCCCTAGCCTCATTCTTCCACAACAAAATTGCAGACATCCACAACAGCTTCGACAACCGACCCAGAGACCAACCCACCCAACCCCCTGCAGGACCCCCACCCCCCCCGAATAGCCTCAATGACTGGAAGCCAATCTCCAATGAGGACACCATCCGTCTGATGAACTCTATCCACTCAGGATCCCCCACAGACCCATGCCCTCACCACATCTTCAACAAAGCAGACTCCGTCATAGCACCACACCTCCGAGACGTCATCAACTGCTCCCTCAAATCCGGCACCCTCCCGGAAAGCTGGAAACATGCCTTCTGAAGAAACCCACAGCTGACCCCACCGAACTCAAAAACTACCGCCCCATCTCGCTCCTCCCATTCCCGGCCAAAGTCATCGAGAAAGCGGTCAACAACCAGCTCGCCGCCTTCCTCGAAACCAACAAATCCCTCGACTCCTCACAATCCGGCTTCCGAGCCAAGCACAGCACTGAAACCGCCCTCATCGCCGCAACAGACGACATTCGAACTCTACTGGACAATGGAGACACAGTCGCCCTCATCCTCCTCGACCTCTCCGCAGCCTTCGACACGGTCTGTCATAGCACCCTTTTACAATGCCTCAGAAACGTCGGAATCCAAGGAAAAGCACTGGAATGGATCACCTCGTTCCTCACCGGAAGAACCCAGAGAGTCCGCCTTCCACCATTCAAGTCAGAGGCCACTGAAGTCATCTGCGGCGTACCACAAGGATCTTCACTCAGCCCCACCCTCTTCAACGTATACATGAGCCCCCTCGCGGTCATCGCACGCCAACATAACCTCAACATCATCTCCTACGCCGACGACACTGAACTGATCTTATCACTCACCAGAGACCCTAACACCGCCAAAACCAACCTGCATGAAGGAATGAAAGAAGTAGCCGAATGGATGAAACACAGCCGTCTGAAACTGAACTCAGACAAAACAGAAGTCCTCATCCTAGGCACCTCCCCCTCCGCCTGGGATGACTCTTGGTGGCCAGAGGCCCTTGGAAAAGCACCCATCCTGACAGACCACGCACGGAACCTGGGCGTCATCCTGGATTCCTCACTCTCGATGAACAGACAAGTCAACGCCGTTTCTTCATCTTGCTTCAACATTCTTCGCATGCTCAAAAAAACATTTCGCTGGATCCCCACCGAAACTAGAAAAACAGTCACCCACGCTCTGGTCACGAGCCGACTGGACTACGGAAACACCCTTTACGCCGGTACCACCGCAAAACTCCAGAAAAAACTCCAACGCATCCAGAACGCTTCAGCTAGGCTCATATTAGACATCCCGCGTAAAGAACACATCTCTGGTCACCTGAAAAGCCTCCACTGGCTCCCCGTCAATAAGAGGATTACTTTCCCATGCACACAAAGCACTCTACGAAATCGGACCCGAATGCCTCAACACACGACTGTCCTTCTGCACCCCCCCGCAAGCTACGATCCTCCAACCAGGCCCTTGCCACTGTACCTCGCATCAACAAAACCACCATGGGAGGTAGATCCTTCTCCTACCTGGCAGCTAAAACCTGGAACTCACTTCCCACTCACCTTCGTCTTACTCAGAACCACCTAGCATTCAGAAAGCAACTTAAAACGTGGATATTTGACAAGTAAGTCCCCTCCCTTCTTCAAGCGCCTTGAGACCCTCTGGGTATGTAGCGCGCTATATAAATTTATTGACTTGACTTGACTTGACTACGTTGGCGCGTGACAGCCAATTGTCTACCAATGCAGGAGAAAGTAAATGGATGTGTCATTTTGTTAATACGATGCATCCCTGTGCAGTCAAAATGACGAAGCTCAGCGCAGCAAAAGGGCTTGCAGCTCTATGTAATTGTTTTGCAAATGAGGCCTGTAATCTTGGCACTGTGATGTGGTGCACATGGTTTTCTTTAAGCATAACCATGACAGCCACTAAAGTGGAAATTGTGTAAGCACTTATGAGTAAAATTTACTTACCTTTCAGCATGGTCAACTCAGACACAAATAATTTCTCTAAAAGCCTTTGGGTCAGCCAGTGTAGTCCCGATGACTCGTGGAAAGAAAGGGTTCAACTTCATCCACAGGTTTTGCCCAGATTAGTTTTAAATTCGGTTTAATGAAGCAGGCTTTGGTGTTAGGAGCTTAATTAGTGAAGATGACGGATATGATTAGGGCTTTGAAGTAGCAACCTGTTGAAAAGTTAGCTCTAATTCTGAAAGCAACAGCTATATGCTGCAAGGGAGAAGTGACTTTGTCATAGGTTTTTCTTCATTATGCTTGTTTGTCCTAGCTTTATGGCGGCAGATTGTCAGCACTGCAGTATGATCTCCTCAAGGTGACTCTCCTCAGGGTGAAGTCACAAGCAAACCCTAAACTAACTTGTGCTCACCCTGGGGTAGCTTGATGCAGAGCACTTGGTCAATGTGTAAAGGAATTGTGCAACACTTCAAACAGTAACACAGTGAAAACACGCCACAAAAGAGTTAAAAAATAGAGTAGATTTGAATAAAACAAAGAAAACCAAAATTACAAAAATCAAATTATTAGAACCACAGATATTGAATTTTTTTGTTTTGAGTGGAAATAGCGCCAACAGGCATACAGCAGCAGCTGTAGCTATTTGGTAACACCAGACTGGGACAAAGGCTGACCGTGATGGAGCCAGCTACATGGACCCAGCTAGGCGCGCAGAACAAAAGTACTTTGAATCCTGGTTTGCACAGTGTTGCTTAGATCCGCCTCACAGTTGAGTCGTGCAAATGAGATGATGAGTCGGACTCTGAGATTGGGGGTGGATGCGATGCGAGCGCTGTTGTATCGGCATTGAAGATCTCATTGAAGTGGCTTGTAATGTGGTACTGTAAATTGCGGAACCATGTTGGAAGCATGGCCCTACCATGCCGATTTTGGTATCAGCGAACCGCAAATGACTAATGCGGTATGTATGAGTGTTTTCGTCATGTTTCACCGATGAATTCGCCTTGTATACGATACTACATATTGTATTCTCGGGTTCCATTTTAGAACAGTAGCCATTTTGTGGTTGCCCTCACATAGGCTGCGCACGAAGGCCATGCCTAGGCCTAGAGGACACGTACACCTTCTGTGACTTCTTTGTGACCTGTGCAAACTGACTCCGCTGCCCGAGGTCAATCCTGTCCGGCCAATTCCTTTTACTGCGGCCAAATGAGATTAACATCAGGGCTCGACACATCATAAAGTCTTTCTTCCCACACGAACCCTGACTAATCTCTTTCACATCTGATTTTGTTTCCTGCTTTATGGCTTGTTTTACGAGGAGGAGGTGCCCGTTTATTGGGGTCTGCTGATATGTGATGAGGGTTCTGAGCCTCGCTGGGTAAATAATTGTGAGCTGACCGAGCTGAAATGTGGGATTATGATCATGACTTTGCTGTTTCTTTGAAGCAAAAATATGTGAATGACCACTTGTAAAATAGGGGCGGTGTTGCCCAGAGCATAATATTCTGTATATAAGAAAAGACTGGTTTTTGGTTCGGGAGCAGTCTCCTGAGAACATACACCGTGCTGTACTTCTCGGATACCTGTGATTGGTCTGCAGCCAATAAATACGATCTTTGACTTCACCTAGAAGACTCTGTGTTTCTGTAGTCTGAAACAGGAAGAACTCGAAGTCTTCGGGTGTGTCCCCTGGCACCGCTGGGTTGGTTCTGAAAATCCCAGTACTTTAGTTGGCGCCCACGTGGGGCGATTTCAAAGGTACCGGTCCAAGCCAGAGGTTTGTGAGGAGCTTCGTGTGAAAATTCTGGAGGAAGGCCGCCACTTCATCGACCCCTGCATGTCGACGTGGTCCGAAAGTCTTTACTACGAGGTTCACCGCGTCCCGACGGCTACGAAGGACTGCTGCCCTGACTATCACCCTGTTTTGGACCCTTGATGATTTGGTAGAGCGAAACGATTAAATGAGTCTTCTGGTGACGCCATCGATACCTCAGTTAAGTATAAGTGGAGCGTCTCCCAGTCTTTAGTTTGGTTCTTAGTTTGGTATCCCTTTGGGATCGCTTTGATTTGGAACTTGCAAGTGCCAAAGCCAAAGGACTCGTGTATTCACAAGAATATTATATTCGATAATCCTTTGAAGTTTGAAACTAGACTAGTGAGCGAAGATGCCTGGCTCTAGTATATTTGGAAATTTGTTTTGTTTGGGTTGTATTAGGGATTCCCGATTAGAGGATTCGTGTCCGGTTCCTCCAATTGGAACTCCAACTTATGAGCTTTATGTGAAACATGGCGTGGGCCCCATTACGTATAATGAAGTCCAATACACCAGGAAGGATGGTGTCTTAAAATGGCCCCAGAATGGTAGTTTCGACACAGAAATACTAGATAACTTAGAAGTTAAAATATTTAAAAAGAAAGCCCGGCCGGCGATGTTTGATTCTTTCTGCCTATGGCGAAAAGAAGCCAAACAGAAAGAAATCAAGTTAGCAAAGAAAAATAAAAGAGAGAAAGGTATGTCGATAATGCAAGCAGCTTTGCAGTTTAAAGATAATGAAGAAGAACAAATGAATGAGCAGTTGCGCAGGCAACGTAATCTAGTGATTGATAAATGTTACCCAGTTTTGCCGCCCCTTCAGCAAGATGCGGCAAAAGAAAAGGAGAAAGATCCCCTAATGTCACATTTGCTGAGTTCGCCACCCCCGTATGCGCAGAATGCTACAGCACCTCCGCAACCTTTAAATGTACAGCCTCCAGTTAATTTGCCGCAAGCCTTCCCGCAGCCGCCAGCTCCTCCTCAGCCGGCTCCTATCCCTACGGCGCTGCCCTCTCAAGGGCCGCCGATTTCGCTACCTATCTCTTCTGCGCTTCCTGCAACTTTACCTACTACATCAGCTGCCTCTCTCGGCACTCTTCCTGATACGACCCCTGTACCTGTATCTGCACCCGTTTTTCTTCCCTCTGTCTTTCCCCCTGTTCTTGCCTCAACTTCTCCTTCTACACGACAACGAATAGCTAGTGCGGTCACTAGTTTTATATCGCCTCTCTTTGGGTCATCTAGTACGACCCCTGGTTCACAACGTAAGCAGTTGCGTAGTCAGCTGCCTGGTTCTGGAGAGAAAGAAGTATTAGACCGCATGGCACATAGATGGATTGTTTATCCTTCAAGATATGATGTAGAGTCTGTTGTGAATGTTTTTCATCAATGGGAAGCACCAAAACAGAGATACGTTTTTGAGAAAATGTGTGAATTCCTCTGTGAGGAATTGGAAGACCATGGTTTAGACTCAAGCCCGCAGGAGTTGTGTCATGTACGGTTCGATTTTGAAAAAGGCACGATTGTGGGCCCCGATGTTGATAAAGCAGTTGCGACATTGTTGTCCTTCAGGAATGAGGATTGTCATCAGTCTTTGTTCGAACAGGAGTTTCCTGTAGGGAAAAAGGTAAAAGCGCGTCAGTATCCGATGCGTGAGGTTCCTCCAGTTTGGAGACCTGGCGATGCGCAAGCTGTTCCACCTGTTCTGCCACATTTTCAGCGTGTTTGGGTACATGTTCCTTGGAAGCGATCAGAAGTTTTAGCCCTTAAACAGACTTTGCCTGACCCCCGTGAAAACCCTGCAGGATATTATAAGGAGTCATCACAGACCACAGAATCGTGTGTCATGAATCTAGCTGACATAGATATGTTGTTCGGGAATGTTGTTCCGCAGCCTTTGTGGGGATCAATTCGTAATACAGATCATGCTGCAGAACTAGGTGACACATGGGCTAATATCACTGCTGCAGACACTAAACAAGTTGGTGGTGCCAAACCTGAGCCTTTGGTAGCAGAACTCCCTGCTAGAATTATCACCTACATGAAATCTTTAATGCTCGCGATGCGTGTGAATTGGGATAAATTATCCGCATGCAAGCAGAAGAAAGATGAGACAGTGTCCGACTTCTTCACCAGGTTTGAAAAAACGTTTATCGACCATAGTGGACAAGATATGAGTACAGAAGGTGGTCAACGGTTATTTGTTGATAAATTTGTGCATAATTTGCTTCCCGAGTTGTGTAAGAAATTGAAAGATTCCGAGAGTTCTTGGGCTGTTTCCTCTTCAGCGCAAATACTGGTTACTGCACAGTATTACAAAAATAGGGATAAAGATGAGAAGGATAGAGCAGACAATAAAACAAAAGAATTAAAGACGAAGGTTCTGTTACAGCAGGCCTACCCACCACGCGGTAGTCAGAGAAACTATCAGCAACCTCAACAGTTTCAGAGAAACATGCAAAGGTTCGAGTATTCCCAACCGTGTGTTCCTGTAGGTCCCAATCAATGTTTGTATTGTAAAGAAGAAGGTCATTTTAAGTACAGTTGTCCTAAATTGTTGCAGCGTACGAATAATGCAAGAGGTAGAGGTGGTCCGCAAACTCCTAGAGATAGAGGGCGTGGAAATGTACCCCAGAGCGCATGTCCTCTTCCGCCTCAAAATACGATGAATAGTTTTGATCAGCAAGCCAATGCAACTGGTAAGACAGCTCAGTACTATAATAATGACTATTATGCAGAAGATGAAAATGCGGAAGGTAATGATTACTAGGACAGCCATAGACAAAGAGAGGGAGTTGTTTCAGTGCCAGTGGATCAGAGTGGCCCGTATGTTAAGGTGACTACAGTGGGTGTGTCAGAGCCTTTTCTGTTGGATACTGGTGCTGCAAAGAGTTCAATTATGCATTCAAAACTCCCTGGCGCGCCTTTGTCTGGCGAAATGAATGTTTCAGTAGGTTTTTCTGGCCCGATCTCTAGTCCTATGCCCCTTTCTGTTGGACCTTGTGAGCTGAAAGCACCCCTTATCCTAACGACAGGTTGTGGTGAAAACCTGTTAGGATTGGATTTGTTAAAGAGATTACATGCGACATTATATTGTACTCCCTCGGGAGTACAACTTACACTGGGTAGGGAAGTGATTTCTCCAATGTATTTGTTGAAGAATAAACTGCCAGCTGAATTGTCGTCTCTTCCGGATGTCCTTTGGGCTACTGGTCCTAATGATGTGGGTCTCTTGGAAATACCGCCATATGTGGTCACTTTGAAAGCCAATGTTAAATTGCCACGCATTCCCCAGTACAAGATCTCTAATGAAGGTGAGAAAGCGTTGTTAGCGATCATCTATGATTTAATTGAAAAGGATGTAATTGAAGAGACAAGAGGGAACGTTTGCAATAGTCCTGTTTTGCCTGTTTTAAAACGTACTGACCCTTCTCAGCAACCTGTTTACAGGTTTGTGATCGATCTTAGAGAGGTCAATAAGATAGTTGTGCCACAGTTTCCAGTCGTCCCTGATATAACTGCCTTGTTAACTATGATTCCAGCTTCCGCTGCTTGGTTCTCAGTGATCGATTTAAAGAATGCTTTCTTTAGCATCCCGATTGCAGAGGAGAGCAGAGATATTTTTGGTTTTAGTTTAGGAGGTCGAAGCTTCCGTTTTAAACGCACTCCACAGGGCTACTGGGAAAGTCCATCAATATACAGTCAGGCTTTAAAAGCGCAGCTTGATGCAATTATTTTACCTGATGGTGCTACTCTTATACAGTATGTTGACGATTTACTAATCGCCGCGGATACTGAGGAGATTTGTAAAGAAGCTACATTGTCATTGTTGCGTCATTTGTCTGCCTTTCATCACAAAGTGTCTCTCTCAAAATTGCAATATTGTCGAGAAGAAGTGACCTACTTAGGTCATCTCTTATCGAAGGAGGGAAGGAAACTGACCCCAGAAAGAATTCAGGCCATTGCACAATTGAGCGTGCCAAGAACACAGAGAGAAGTGCGTGCTTTCTTGGGTATTACTTCATACTGTAGGCAGTGGATTCCGAGATTTTCTTTGCTGGCAAAACCTTTGATAGCATTAACATGTAAGGATACACCGAATCCCGTCCCATGGTCTGAAGAGTGTCAGAAAAGTTTTTCGGAATTGCGTAAGGCATTATGTTCAGCTCCTGTGTTGGGTACCCCCGACTACAGTAAGCCTTTTACATTGTATGTTCATGAGAAGGAAGGTTGCGCATTGTCAGTGTTGACACAGTTTTTTGGAGACAAACAGCGTTCATGCGCGTATTTTTCGTCGAATTTGGATCCGGTAGCTAAGGCATTGCCAAGTTGCTTGAGAGCCACAGCGGCAGCAGCTGTGTCTATTCGATAGTCTGCTGGGTTAGTGATGAATAATACGTTGATTGTAATGGTTCCACATGCAGTGGACACATTGTTAAACAGGACCAAGACACAGCACTTAACTAGTGCTCGATTGTCAGGGTATGAATTGTCACTGTTAGCGAACCATGTGCACATAAAGAGGTGCAACACGTTGAATCCAGCTACATTATTGCCGATTTCAGCAGGCACAGATGAGATTGAACAGCATGATTGTCTGTTCAGAACAGAAGAAGAAACAAAAGGGAGAGTGGATCTTAAAGATACTCCCCTGGTTGAGAGTGATGGTACCTTATGGGTGGATGGTTCATGCTTCAAGCTTCCGAATGGTGATCCGACTGCTGCATATGCTATCATGACTTTGCACACGATTGTTGAAACTGCACGTATACCACATAATTCGGCTCAAGCAGCAGAACTAATTGCACTTACAAGAGCATGCGTGTTGTCGAAAGGAATGAAAGTGAACATATATACTGACAGTCAGTATGCCTTTGGCGTGGCCCATAGTTTTGGGCGCTTGTGGAAAGAACGTGGGTTCCTGACTTCGCATGGAACTAAGATTCAGAATGGTCAGTTGGTGAATGATCTCCTTGAGTCGTTGAACTTGCCGTTACAAGTTGCGATTGTAAAATGCAGTGCACACAAGAAGGTTACTGATGATGTTGGTCGTGGTAATGCATTTGCTGACGAAATCGCGAAAGAAACAGCAAAAGATGTGACAACTCGAATGTATGTTGCAGGCCCTGCAAGATGGGTTGGTGATGTTGGAATGTGTGAAGACACGATAGAGAGTGTGAAGTCCCTTCAAGCTGAAGCCACAGAGAAAGAATTGGGTATGTGGAGAGAAAGTACGGGTAAATTGGATGAAAATGGTTGTTGGGTTAATTTGTCAGACCACCGGCGATGGTTGTTATCTGATGCATATGTGCTTCCAGTGGTTACGATGGCCCATGGAATGGCGCATATCAGTGTGAAAGGAATTTGTAAGTTGTTGGCTCCAGTATGGCAGAATGCTGGAATTCCCAAGTGTGCGGAGAATGTGGTCAAAAATTGCATGGTATGTCTGAAATACAATCCTGGTAGGGGAACCCCAACTCCAGCTGGTCATTTTGCGCCCCCAACGTATCCGTTTGAGGTTTTTCAGCTAGATTTCATCCACATGGAAAGGTGCAACAATTTGAAATATGTACTTGTTATTGTTTGCGCTTTTTCAAGGTGGATAGAAGCATATCCCCTAAAAGACAATACTGCCTTATCCACAGCTAAAGCCCTTGTCAAAGAATTCTTCCCCAGGTTTGGAATGCCAAGAATGGTATGGAGTGATAATAATGGGAGTGAATTTGTGGGTCGAGTGATGAAGAATGTATGTGAGGGACTAGGTATTAAGCATAAGTTCCACGCTGCAAATCACACCCAATCAGCTGGACTAGTAGAGTGCTACAATGGCACTTTGAAACTTAAGTTGGCTAAGATTCAGGCGAGTTCTGGTGTTAAATGGCCTGACGCTCTGCCCTTAGCACTCCTATCAACCAGAATGACTGTGCATTCACGAGTGGGACTTAGTCCGTACGAGATTGTGTTTGGCCGTCCGGCCAATATATGGGGTGTGCCAATACCGACAAAGTTCAGCGAAATTAAACATCCAGTACTGCTTGATTATCTGTATGAATTGACGGCTAAATTGCGTGTCTTACACCAACAGGTTCACGATACTCTGCCTCAGGTCTCTGAAGCTCCAGGACATCCTATCAATCCTGGATCATGGGTGCTGGTCAAAAACTTTCAAAGAACAAAAAATGATGAGCCCCGTTGGACCGGCCCCCATCTCGTCCTTCTCTCGACAAGATCAGCTGTTCGAGTGAAAGGGAAAAAGAACTGGATTCACGGCGTACATTGTAAAAGGGTCCCTTTGCCTCTACCGTACGACCGGTGGGTCCAGGAGGGTATCGCTGATTCTGAGACTGACATTGTGCCTCATTTCGTGCCATTTAGCGATGCACGTGTAAAAGGAACAATTTCCGAACGAGAGAGTGACGACATTCTGCAAGAAGCTGTGCCATCATCAATTCGATTGGACACCACAGAGCCTGAGCTCTTGTTTCAGGACCAGACAGTACTTGGAAAAAGCCGTTATAATTTGAGGTCAAAGACTATGGACAAATACAAAATTCCCTTCCCTTGCTATTTTTTGATACTACAGCTCTCCCATCTGAAGGACTTTTTGATTTTTGTTTTTCGAACCACCATCCGGGTTCAGCTGTAGGGTCGCTGTGCCAAGACTTTGGGGTACAAGCCGGAGACGTTAGGTCAACGGTTCTGGTTGGTCTAGGGCGTTCCCTGGACTGACAGGTGTACTCCTTAGCAGAAGACACTCATCCGCCGCGAGCAGCACGATTAGAGGATGGAGTTTTTCGAGATGGAGAGACCCGCTGAGGAAATAAATTTTAAGAGCAGAATATGTAAAGTAATGAATAGCAAACGTTTTGTAATATTATGTCTGTTTGTACTATTTAGCATGATGATGTTTTCTGTAGGTTATGTATTATTGTCTTTTCAAGTGTCATTTGCACCCACTATACAGCCCATACCTCCTCCTACTGTTTCCTCACACTCTTTCCACCCTCTGCCTGAACACGAACAAGCTAGACGTTCTGAGTTTGTAAACAATTCGTTTATTCAACTCCTGCACCAGCACCAACTAGTTCTGAATACAACAAATTGCTGGGTGTGTGGTTTGATGCCGCATACCATTGATAAGGGTATCCCGTACCTAGTGCTGCCGTTTAGCTACAATGGGTCATCATGGGCATTCCAGACTATGTTTCTTTTTGCACTTGAGACCTATTCCCCACGACCACCGCGTTCCAATGGACCTAGCATGAACAATTAAGCCTTGATGAGAGGAGTTGCTAATATGAGTAGAGATATCGATGCATATTCATCTATTCCCAAGGATGAGTTGTGAGCTTATGTGGGTTGGAACGCGACGGGGTATAGCATTAGTCTGGGCGAGAAACAGCGTAAAAGTTCATCTCCGATTTGGGTCGTACCCCACATAGGTCGGTTTTGTTTACAAGGCAATGGTCAGAATCCAAGAGCTCAACTAGGGAAGAGTGACTGTGCTGAAACCTACATTTTTCCATCACAGTTTTCCCCTGCATTTTTGGCTGCCAAGGGTACATACTTTGTTTGTAATGACCGAGCATATACATGGTTGCCCCCTGATTTCTCGGGCACGTGTTATTTTGCAAATTTGCTACCGCCGACATTTACTGCTGCCTCTGATTATCACAAGACTAGAGTTGTGAGAGGTGTTGCTAGTCAGGAGGATACTGCCGGTCAGGAAGCGGGAGACTTCTTCTTGGGTTTCCTGCCGTTTTGGGGACCAATGGTCAATAGTAGGAACCTGAGACAACTGACTCGTGTCGTTGAATCCACTGTTAATGTAACGGCCGGTGCCCTTGGTAACTTGACAGCTGAGCTCCAAGCGGATCGCCTCATGATGTTGCAGAACCGTATGGTTCTAGATGTCATACTAGCAGACCGTGGTGGGGTATGTAAGGTTATCCAATCAAGTTGCTGTATTTTCATACCAGATAACGCTCCGACAGTCTATCAAGCCATCTCCAAACTGCATAAGATTTCCGAATCCATTCACGTGGATAAAGGAGATTGGTCGATGATGGGGTGGTTCTGGGAACTGATATCAGCTTGGGGATGGAAGATTCTAATAGTCACTGGGATGATCTTAGCCATTCTTTTCCTGTTCTGTCTATGTATACAGTGCGCTCCTGTAATGTGTAGCCTCTGTGTTACATCATGTGTAAGGAAACCTGTATCAAGGGACGAGCTAAGCAATAGGATGATGCTACAGCAATATCTCCATGACTTTATGAATATAGACCTGGACTCAGATTAGTATGAGTATAGTTTTTGCCTATATAAGGGCAAAAGGAGGGTCTGTGGTACTGTAAATTGCGGAACCATGTTGGAAGCATGGCCCTACCATGCCGATTTTGGTATCAGCGAACCGCAAAGGACTAATGCGGTATGTATGAGTGTTTACGTCATGTTTCACCGATGAATTCGCCTTGTATACGATACTACATATTGTATTCTCGGGTTCCATTTTAGAACAGTAGCCATTTTGTGGTTGCCCTCACATAGGCTGCGCACGAAGGCCATGCCTAGGCCTAGAGGACACGTACACCTTCTGTGACTTCTTTGTGACCTGTGCAAACTGACTCCGCTGCCCGAGGTCAATCCTGTCCGGCCAATTCCTTTTACTGCGGCCAAATGAGATTAACATCAGGGCTTGACACATCATAAAGTCTTTCTTCCCACACGAACCCTGACTAATCTCTTTCACATCTGATTTTGTTTCCTGCTTTATGGCTTGTTTTACGAGGAGGAGGTGCCCGTTTATTGGGGTCTGCTGATATCTGATGAGGGTTCTGAGCCTCGCTGGGTAAATAATTGTGAGCTGACCGAGCTGAAATGTGTGATTATCATCATGACTTTGCTGTTTCTTTGAAGCGAAAATATGTGAATGACCACTTGTAAAATAGGGGCGGTGTTGCCCAGAGCGTAATATTCTGTATATAAGAAAAGACTGGTTTTTGGTTCCGGAGCAGTCTCCTGAGAACATACACCGTGCTGTACTTCTCGGATACCTGTGATTGATCTGCAGCCAATAAATACGATCTTTGACTTCACCTAGAAGACTCTGTGTTTCTGTAGTCTGAAACAGGAAGAACTCGAAGTCTTCGGGTGTGTCCCCTGGCACCGCTGGGTTGGTTCTGAAAAACCCAGTACTTCAGTAATGCAAAGTCCGGCACCAGGGATGCGGCAGGAGGATGGTGCTATGCATCGGTTCCGTAGAGCTGCGAGACTGCGATGCGGAGTCCGGCCTCATTGTCGATGCTGCTGTGAGCGGGGTATGCAACGACCTAGGCCAAGGATGCGTAGTGCAGTGGAGGTTCCAAAGACAATGCGAAATGGGGTGGTGATGCGAGTCTTTGTGATGGGTCCAATCCACACAGTAGCAGAAATACTTCTGTACTGCTCGGGGTTGCGCCGTGCAGCAGAGGAGATGCATTGGCTCCACTGGACAGAGACTGGCAAAGCGCCTTAATTCCACTTCCAAGGAACCAGGGCTAGGATGGCACCATTGGCAGGGTACACTCACAGATGGCAGAGTCCTTAATTTTCTGTAAGCTTTGCTTACATTCATTTGACCATTGAAATTTGACATTTTGTTTAGTTATGTCTCTCAAAGGGGCAAAGTCACTTATATATCTTGAACAGTAACTTGCCATACCAAGGAAGGTTCACAGCATAGTTGCAGCTTGTAGGGGAGAAGTGGATGACATGGCTTGTCCTTTAGTTGGATCCAGAGTCTGCTGATAACACTCTGAATCATAGCCTTTTGTATCTAAATAAACCAACATGAGTCGAACAGATGGTAATGTACCTGAAATTCTCTTCCAGTTCGAGCTGGTGATATCCTTAGTTTGAATTAAGCTGAGAAAATCCTTTGGCTCCATTCATCTGCATAACGATTTCAGCAATGTGTGGACCTAGATGTCGTTATCTTTCGATCACCTTATTCACTTGGTGTATATCCATTCAGAGGTGCACGGCTCCTCCACTGTCGTTTTTCGGCACTACAACCATAGGTGTGGCAGTGTACAGCGGGTGAAACAGAAACAGATATCATAGTACTCACTTGTAGTTTATAGACCTCTTTTATTTTTCATTAAAGGGAAGTGAGGATCTTTAGTGATAGCAGGTCCTTTCTTCTTCTTCTCTTCCCCCTTCTGATCATTCACAGGTAGGAATATGCCAGGACCACCGGGTTGGATATGCCCCTCGGAGGAAGCAAAACCAGAGATCAATGTTCAGAAGTTGCAACAAAACATTATAGGGGAGGGATTTTGTGAAAGAAGATATCACCAAATCAAAGAAAAATTATTTGGCCCTCAACTGAATGCTTGAAATGACATTTTCTTTCTAACCGCTCTAATCCAGTTACTTTGTCAGTTTGATAAAAAAAAATTACAACAAAGACTACCTCCAATGAGTTTCAGACAGAGGTTTTGTATTGTAATCTCTTTTTAGCGCTCTGCGTTTTACTTCCCTCTGCTTTCACTTGACGGGTATTTTCTCTAACAAAAATAGAACCCGCGTTCTAATTCCTATTATCTCCCCATCTCTCCGTGAGCCCCTGCATACGAGCACGTATCTTGGTCGTGGTGGGGCAGTTCCGAAGACCTTCTGGCATTCCGCTGGTGTTCAGAATGGATCATCTGTCATCCTCTGGATCAGGTGTTCTGCTCGGGCTATGAGCAGAGTTTTCTTTCTGCGTCTCCTCACTCCGTCTGGTGCTGCATTCAGGGAAGCACCCACTGATTCTTCTTCTGTTTTTTTTAGCTCCATGGTGTGTAGGGATTGGTTGAGCATGGTGTCTGTCGGAAGGGGCCGCTGACAACCTTCCTCTGTGTTGAGAGAATCAGCTGGGCCTTTAAAGGCACAGGCAGTCCATGGAGTCTGTGCGGAAAGGAACAGGGCTTTGGTTGGTAAGTAACAAGGGAGATATGGAGTCTCTTCCCCCACGTCTTTTTCCCCGTCACAGGGGGATACCCATGGTGTCGGAACAGTGGATCGCTCAATTAAGTTGTGCTTTAATAGTATCTCAAGTTCTTTCTCAACAGCCTCTTGTAAATGAAATGCAATTTGATGATGTCTTTGAACAATAGGACGAATGTCCTAATTTATGCGAAATTGCACTTTCACTGTCTTAAGTCTTCACAGTCCATAAAAGAAGGATGGAAACTAATTCAGTATCTCTTGATAGACATTTGTTTGACATTGAATCTCTAGTTGGCAGAGGTTTGTACCCTGTCCAAGTAGGGACCACAACCCTAGTCAGGGTAAGTCAGATACATAACCTAAATTAATCTGTGCTCACCCTCTGGAAGCTTGGCACAGAGCAGTCAGACTTAACTTAAGAGAAAATGTGTAAAGTATTTGTGCAACACTTAGATACAGTAAAACAATGAAAACACCACAAAAAGACTCCACACTGGTATAGAAAAATAGCATACTCCTTGCTGAATAAAACAACACCAAAACAATTAAAGTATCCAGTTAAGCACTTTTAAATTTATAAAAGAAAACATAGTGCTTAAACCAATCATGTTCAGCAAAGTAAATGGTACAGATCCAAGCAGGAATCAGTAGATATGGGGTTCCCCTAACGTTCCTGCTTGCAACAGTGCTCAACCACCACTAGAATCGAAGAACTCAGCAGGTCTCTGAAGACCAGTGTGAATATGGCAGTTCAGCCACCCACAATAGCCCACAGACTATCCACAGTGACCTCACGGGTCTTGGGGCACACAGTACCTTTCTCCAGTGAGGCAGCAATGTGGTTGGCTTCGGGGTCAGGCTCATGTTGCTGTTCTTCCCATCAGGGTTTGCAGGTGGTGCACAACAAGCCACCACCATTGAAGCCTCGCGTTGATGCGGCCTCCACTTGGAGACTTGCTGGTTGTGAACAACATTGCTTAGGCAATGCTCGGGAAAAGGAATTCAGCGATCGTGTGTGATGTGCTGCTGCTAGTCAGGACTCTGCAGCAGGTCGGAAATGAAGTGCAGGTCCTTTGTGCAAAGCTCAGCTGCAGATCGGGAGCAAGCACTGGCCATTATCCAATGGAGCACTGAGGTCTGCTTGTAGAACAGGTAGAAATTGTTGCCCTTTGAAATGTAAAGCGTTAATCTTTGCAGTGCTGGGCTGGGCTGCCAGACTCACAGATGTCAGAGTCTGGTATCACTGTAGATGAGACTAAAGTCTTTGATGGCCCTGAGACTTCATGAAAAAGGAGCAAGTCAACAAGCATTTGGAGTTAAGAGGTTTTTGAGAGAAGATCCAGTCCTTCTCACTTTCAGGCAAAACACAGCCGAAAGAAGGCCAACACAGCACAGCAGTTAGCAGGGTGGCAGTCCCTCCTGTAATGCAGCCCCTATTCCTGGCAAAGTCTCCTCAGGTCCTAAAAGTGAACTGAGTACATGGTGTCCGAGGCCCAGTGCTTATATCCATTTTAGTCTTTGAAGTAGGCAAACTTCAAAGAGACCTTTGAACCTCACAAGGTCCCTGTCCTTCCTTCCCTGACTCCAGACACACTACAGGGGAGCATAAAGCTCTTTGTGTGAGTACAGGTACAGCCCTATTCAGGTGCAGGTGTGAGCTCCTCTCTGTCACTCTAGATCGGGGTGACCCATCAGCCTGGTGATTGGCCATCAAGATATGCGTGGCACACCTCAGCTCCCTATGTGTGTGACAGTCTGGAAGGAATGCACAAAGCCCAGCAGTCATCCAACCCAGACGTGTATTTAGAGGCAGGCAGAGGCACAGAATGGTTAAAGTAAGAAAATGGCAACTTTCCAAAAGTGTCATTCTCAGACTTACACTTTAAAATCTGACTTCACCATAAGTTGTGATTTTAAATTGTGAGCCAGAGACACTAAACTCTAAGGGCCTGATTTACAAAGATAAACTTTGATATTTGGTCTAAACTTAGACCAAAAGTCTAAGTTTACGACTTTGGAAATTGCACATAAAAGATGAATTATGGGTATCTTACTGTTAACCTATAAGAGAGACAGGTCTTGCAGTAGTGAAAAATGAATTTAGCAGTTTTTCACTACCAGGACATGTAAAGCTCAAATGTTCATGTCCTACCTTTAAAAAAACACTGCGCCCTGCCCATCAGGCTGCCTAAGGCATACCTTAAAGGTGACTTATATGTAATAAAAGGGGTGGTTTGGGCCTGGCTAGTAGGTTAAACTGCCAGGTCGAAATGGCAGGTTAAACTGCACACACAGGCTCTACAGTGGCAGGCCTGAGCCATGTTTAAAAGGCTGCTGAAGTGGGTGGCACAATCAGTGCTGCATGCCCACTAGTCGCATTTAATTTACATGCACTGAGCATGGTAAACAGCCATAACAACCACATTTTCACAACGAATACCATCAACCAGCATTCAAACACAATGCAAATACCATTACTCCGCAATGCCATTACAACACATGGCATTACAATGCATATGCATTCACCACGCATTCCCTTACAACGAATTTCGTTGTAAAGGCATGAATGGTAAAAGCATATGAATTTTACATGTAAGTATAAGGTAAGTATAGGGTTCAGGATGAGTTTGGGTTTTGGGGTGTAGGGGTATAGGTTTTAGGGGTATTGGTGAGGTTGAGGGTGGCTTTGGGTTTTGGGGTGCATAGGGTAATTTTAGGTTTCAGGGTGGGTTTGTTTTTTGGGGTGCACAGGGTAATTTTAGGGTTCAGGTTGGGTTTTGGTTTTGGGTTGCAAGGTATTTTAAGGGTTGAGAGTGTATTTGGGTTTTGGGGTGCCCAGGGTAATTTTACGGCTTAGGGTGGGTTTGGGTTTTTGGGTGCAAGGGTATTTTTAGGGTTGAGTGTATATTGGGTTTTGGGGTGCCCAGGGTCATTTTAGTGTTCAGGGTGGGTTGGGGTTTTGGGGTGCCCAGGGTAATTTTACAGTTCAGGGTAAGTTTGGGTTTTGGGGTGCAAGGGTATTTTTAGGGTTAAGGGTGGGTTTGTTTTTTGGGGTGCAAGGGTATTTTTAGGGTTCAGGATGGGTTTGGGTTTTGGGTTGCTAAGGGTAATTTTAGGGTTAAGGGTAAGTTGGGGTTTTGGGGTGCACAAGGTAATTTTAGGGTTTAGGGTAGGTTTGGGCTTTGGGGCTTTGGGTATTTTTAGGGTTAAGGGTGTGTTTGTTTTTTGGGGTGCAAATGTATTTTTAGGGTTAAGAGTGGGTTTGGGTTTTGGGGTGCCAAGCATTATTTTAGGGTTCAGGGTGGGTTGGGGTTTTGGGGTGCACAGGGTAATTTTATGGTTCAGGGTGGGTTTGAGTTTTGGGGTGCAAGGGTATTTTTAGGGTGAAGGGTGGGTTTGATTTTGGAGTGCCGAGGGTAATTTTAGGGTTCAGGGTGGGTTTGTTTTTTGGGGTGGCCATGGTAATTTTAGGGTTCAGGGTGGGTTTGGGTTTTGGGGTGCAAGGGTATTTTTAGGGTTCAGGGTGGGTTTGGATTTTGGGGTGCCCAGGGTAATTTGAGGGTTTAGGGTGTATTGGTATTGGGGTGGTATGGGTAATTTTAGAATTTTGGGGTGTATAGTTATTGGGGTAAAAATATATATATATATATATATATATTCACTGAAAAAACCATAGGTTTCAGGGGTGTTATAGTTAGGTGGACTTTTCACTTGTACAAAACCATTGAAATTCCCCCGTTATAGTTAGTTCAGCTAACTATAACTCGCGCGCCCGCAATGCACTGCTGATGACGTCACATATTACATCACTCATGACATGGTCAGTGACATCACTCATGACATCACTGATGACATCTCAAATGACATCACTGATGACATCACTGATGACATCATCCAGTGAATGTGTGTTTTTCTGAAAATTAAATATGTTTTATATATGTATATCTCAAGGTCGATGGAAGAATAAATGGGTATATAAGTGTCTAAATGGATGATTTGTTTTTGAAAAATTGATTGTGTAACTGACTGATTAAGTGTATCATAGTGAATACATGGCTTAGTGTTTAAATATGTAAATATCTGTATCAGTCTCTCACTTTGTGTATAAGTGGCTGCATGGGTTGGTGAGTAGCTACATGGGTGTCTATATAGGTTATTAGTTGGTTTTTTGAGTATCAGTCTGAGTGTCTGCATGGTTCGGTGGGGGGTATTACGTAGTGCATAGGTGCATGAATGAGTGACTCACTGTTTGTATGTGTTGAACACAGCATGTGTGCAGGACTGTATGGGTGGATGAGTGTGTGTATGGGTGTGTTAGTGAGTGAATGACTGTCTCAATAGTGTCTTTATGAGTAACTACCTATGTTTTAAACTAGTATATGTGACTATTGGTGTATATATGTGAGTATATGTGAGAGTGAGAGATTGAAAGAGTTCCTGTATGAATAAGTATGTGTTTCTATAAGTGATTGTTTAAAAGACTAAGTATGTGTAAGTTTCCGTAGAAGTAAGTATGGTGGTGTGTGTATAACTGTATATGCAAGTAAATGTATGTTTGATTCTTTATTAGCATGAGTGACTATGTGTGTGAGTAACTCTATGGATGAGTGGCATTGTGTAACAGGATGTATAGGTGTATGAGTACATATGATGAGTGAGTACATGTATGAGTGACTGTATAGGACTGTTGTTGAATGAGTGGATGTGTATGTGGATCTTAGAATTACTGAAGAGGTTGTTGTAACTGGTATTGGTATGTCCATTGTTTTGAAAATTTTATTCTCTATTTTTGAATGTGTGTATCAAAGGTTATATTAGGGTGAGAGGAGGTCTGCCACTCTATCACAAGGATGATGTCATCAGTGATGTCATCAGTGATGTCATCAGTGATGTCATTTGAGATGTCATCAGTGATGTCATGAGTGATGTCACTGACCATGTCATGAGTGATGTAATATGTGACGTCATCAGCAGTGCATTGCGGGCGCGCGAGTTATAGTTAGCTGAACTAACTATAACGGGGGAATTTCAATGGTTTTGTACAAGTGAAAAGTCCAGCTAACTATAACACCCCTGAAACCTATGGTTTTTTCAGTGAATTTCTGAGGTTTTTTAAATGCTAATTCCTAACTATAACGTGCCTGAAACCTATGGTTTTTTCTGTGAATTTCAAAGGTTTTTTAAATGCTAATTTCTAACTATGCCTACAGAGATAGGACATGTGAAGAAAGAAGAAAAAATGCACAGAAAGAAACAAAAGAAGTGCAGAAAGAAGCAACAGAAGTCCTCAAATACGAAGATAAGTGCAGGAAGAAGGATAACGTGCAGAAAGAACAAAAAGAAGAGCAGAAAGAAGCCTTGTTGCAAAATCATCCTGTACCCTCAACTTTTTCAGACGGATACTGGTGGTAACTGAGTCTGACTAACCAGTCCTAGAGCCAGTGCTATGTTAAAAGACACTTAGAATACAGTGAAAACACCTACATACACTAGGGAACATTATGCGTTGGGGTCCCCCTGTGATTAGCATGACCTCCTCTGTAAGCCCCTAGTGTATAATAGGGCATGGGGATTAAAACTACCTCTTAAAACAGGCCACAGGGCGTTTTTGCACACGTTAACTCAGGCCCCGTCCCCTCCCTTCACCACTGTGTAAACACGCCCTGTGTCCATTTTTAGTTGGGAGATTAAGTTCATTTGAATCCTGAGGGTCCCTAGGGTCCAACTAGCCCACTAGGTACCTCCAGTAAGTGCCACAGAGCTGCGTTGCAGAGAGGTGTAAAAAGTGGCACGGCCTGGACCACCTCTCTGCAATGCAGCTCAGTGGCACTTACTGGAAGCACTTGGTGGGCTAGTTAGCCCCCAGGGGCCCTCAGTATTGAAGGGAAATTATATCCCCAATTTAAAACGTGCCATAGTGCGTGTTTGCACACGTCACCTCAGGCCCCGTCCCCTCCCTTCACCACTGTGT
The DNA here is from genome assembly GCF_964204655.1 of Triturus cristatus. Lineage (NCBI taxonomy): Eukaryota > Metazoa > Chordata > Amphibia > Caudata > Salamandridae > Triturus > Triturus cristatus. The sequence continues at coordinate 245,528,930 of NC_140582.1, forward strand.
AAACGCGCCCTGTGGCTGTTCTAAGTTGAGAGATTAAGTCCCCCTGAATCCTAAGGGTCCCTAGGGTCAAACTAGACCACTAGGTACCTCCAGTAAGCGCCACAGAGCTGCGTTGCAGAGAGGTGTAAAAAGGGGCTTGGCCTCAGAACACCTGGCTGCAGCGCAGCTCCCTGGCGCATACTGGAGATGCCTGTTGGGGGCGCGTTTGCAGAGTGCTGCACGGAGGGGGCATGGCCTCCGGCACGATGCCAGTCTTTTATTTATTTTAGTTTTTTAAGAAGGGGGGCTGTTTGGTTCCCCTTCTTATTCTAATTTATTGGCCCTGATGACCCCATCCCCCAGGGCCAGTCTCCTAATTATATTTTTTTGACCCCAATCCCCAGGGCCGGCCACTGTTTTTTATTATTTTTAAAAAATATATATTTATAGACACACCTAGGACATGCTGGACAAACCGTACGTACCTATCACCATGACGATTTGCGTGATATTCATTAAAAGGCGACTATGCATGCAATGAATCCACGTGGAATGTATTTACACCACTAGTGAAGCTCTGACATGTCTGATGCCCTACCGTGCCTAATCCTGGTAGACACCCTTGTCGTTTATTTATACAAACATGGGTAGCTATTGACGGGCACATTTAATACACATGCACACCAAGCCATTCAAAGGGGATTCGACAAAAATTCGACCAAAACTATGCAAGAAACCCCCCTCACGGTTAATAAAACACACATCCACTGCCGGATGTGTAATACTTTTTATTTTACTCTCTGGAAAGGGGACGAACATCACTTGAGAGTCACAGCGTGCTCCTGACAGAGCCCAATGCTGTGTTACACCCACCATTGCCTGCCGAGTGCCACACACCTCTGTGTTGTATTCCACTAGCTAGTGCATATGCTATGACACTCTCTAGCCCATGTGCACTGTAACACCACCCCGTGAATATGTCATGCCACACTTGTCTTCGCACGGGTTATATTGCCCCATCTAACGTGCCTTTCTCGATGCCTATGTTATAACGCACAGTGCTATGCCATACATATTACAATCTGGGATCCATATCTTTGTCACAGTGCATATGCAACGTTACACTCCCCAGCACATATTTTATATTACAACTTTAGAGACTAGTTAGGTTACACAACACTGCCCTGTGCATATTACACTCCAAGGCGCATATCGCATAGCACGCGCTAGTGCCTGTGCTATCTCGCGCTCTCCAATGAATCTGTCATTGCGCACAATGTATTGCATATTATATTTCACGCCCGGTTCATCTTATATCACACTTTTTGGTGCATAGTTTATACCATACACTATATCTAGTTTTCATTTTCAATCGTGCTCTCAGGACTATGTTCTATATAACACTGTGTTCACCTACCCTTTTCACGGGCATTACATTTTGCGATAGGGGGTGGAGGGTCAGGGGGTGTTTCTGCCAAGTGAGCCCGGAGTCACAGTCACAAACGTCCTCTTCTTCCTGAATAAAAGTGAGATTATGCTGCATACTTGTTCATATTTTAAGTAGTTCGCACAGACACAATGTTTTAAAAACAATAAAGTTCCTAATACCCGCCTTCTCTGAACAGTTAGCTTGCTGCCCCATCCCCTTCCTCCCTATCCTCTGTTGTGTGAATCCATGGACTAGCCTCCTCCCTCCTGCCATGCATGGTCTGATGTGCTGCCACTGCCCTCAATTTAGTATGATGTACCAGTCCACTCCTCCTGCCCTCCATTGCCCAATTCTATGCCCCATCATTGACCTCCTGCTTAAACTCTGTGCTTAGCTTGCTGCCCCTATTCTCCTTCCCCCTGCCCTCCGATGTCTTTGTGCATGCCCCTGCTCCATCCTTTTTGCCCACCATGTCCCATGGACCTGCCACTCCTATCTACTCTGAGTGTTCTGTTGAGCTGCCACTCCCCTCCCACCTGCCTAGCATTGTCAGATGACTGTAACCTGTCCCTGCCACCTCCACCCTGCCTGTCCACATGCCAAGCCCCTATCCTCTTCCTCCTGTCCTACATGGTCCATTGTACTGCCACACCCTTCTGCCCTCCCTGGTCTGTTGTGCTGCAACTGCTCCTCCTGTCTGCCCCGTGTGGTCTGTTGTGAGGTCCCTTCCCCTGAACTTTCATGTCTGTGCACAGGTCCTGACCCTCCCTTCTATCCTCCATCGTCCTTTGTGCATGCCCCTCCACCCTCCTTCTTGCCCATCATAGCCATTGTGCTGCCACTAACCCTTCCACTTGCCATGCATGGTCTTCTGTGCTGCCATGGCCCCTCCCACCTTCCCTGTGTGGTCAGTTAGCTGCCCCTGACCCCCTCCCACCTTCCCTCCATGGTCTGTGTGTATGCCATCACAGTCTCACTGTTGCTCTTCATGGTGTGTCTTGCTTCTAGTGCCCATCCTGCCTGACCTCCATGGCTATCTTGCTGCTCCTGCCCTGCCCCCTTGCCCCCAGCCCTACTCCCTCCCTCCTGGCTTGTCTGTTCCATTGTAATGCCCCTGATCCGTCCCTCCTGCCCTTTATGGTCTGTTATGCTGCAGCTTTCTCTCCTGTCTGTCCATTATGGTCAGCTAGCTACCATTGCCTCTTGCCCCTCTGTTCTCTGTTGTCCATGTGCATGGTCCTGTCCCCTCCCTCTTGCTTTCTATGGATTGTTGTGCTGCACTCCCGTCCTGCATGCCCTGTGTGGTGTATTGTGCTGCTGCAAACCCTGATGCCTGCCCTGCAGGGTCAGTTTGGTGCACCTCTCCATGTCCCTCCTGTCCTCTGTTATCCAAGTCCATGTCCCTATCCCATTTCCTTCCATGATCCAATGTACCATACTTGCGAACATTTTGAACTTGGTAAGAGGGAGATTTTGAAAAAAAACTGGGGTATTGATTTTCCCCTTTGAGTTACATTGAAAAAGAGGATATTGTAGACAGGAGACAGATCAAATAAAGCCCATTTGAGCTTAAAAACATTGGACGTTTCCTGGCTGAATCGGGTCTGTTGGCATGTATGGTTGTACTACCATTGCCTCTTCCTTCTGCCCACAATGGTCTATTACATTGCCACAGCCTTGAAGGAGGGTAGATTTTGTATCACAGGGGGCCCCTGACCCGTTCTGTCCACACCTGAAGTATGAGACCCTTGTCCTTGCCCTGCCAGCTGCATTTGTAGGCCGTATTAAATTGACCAGCGGGTCCTGTGTTGCTATATAATTATCCTGAGACATCCTTACCACTCAGCCAGCATAAAACCCCTGTGTAGGCCCTTCTGTTCAATATGTAGGCCTCTTTGTTAAATTGACCATAGCTCTGCAATTTTAGTGTATAGCAGTCTGAAGGCAGGTCTGCGAGGCCTTCTGATCCAAACTAGTAGCCCCCACCCTACCCGAGTGCTCCGTGCTCGGTATCAAAGTTCAACATCCCCCTGAAGCTGTCGACATACAGTAGGCTGCATCCTGGACTGGTACTTGCTTCCTGGGCAGGTTTCCCGCTTTTAAGGAAGTGGCAACCGCAGAGCGTCAAGTTAGGAGAACTGAGGAGATTTTATACATGAATATATTGAATTCCCGTACAATACCCATTATTTTCTGCTTGCTCTATGGAACTTACGATAAGCGATTGGCCTGAGAGACTGATCTTTTCACCCAGTCCATTGTCAGCATTAAGTGGGTAAATGACGAAATGTCTGGTAAAATCTGCAGACGAAGCTTTTGGGTAGCATACGTAGGTAGATGTAGCGTGCAAAGGAGCCCACAAAATGATATAAAAAGGGAGCACCCACAGATATCGACGGACTACCTCGCCGTCTGTATGTAGGTTAACAGGCAGTGCAGGTTTTCCCCAAGAGCTGGGAGCTCTTGTCTTCCTTTGCTTAAAATGTCTTGCTCTGCTTTGCTTGAAGTATCTTATTCTATTTTACCTATATGAAATGTCATGTTATGTTTAACCATTGTTCTCTTTACTTTTGCATTTAAAAGATTTTGTATTGTAATTGCAGGAATGCTTGCTCTAAGAGTAAACGTGAGTGTTCCTAGGTAACATTTTCCTTGGTGTAACTTGTTTCTCATGATGCATTTATAGATGTGTTTTCTCTCTCTCTCTGTCAGTACATTAATTGAGATACAGAGAATATTATGACAGCTGTATGATTATCTGGATTCTGTATTTTGTACTTTATGTCTCTATTCTGCGGTTTCTTTGAAGTTGCATCTTCTCATTAAACTGCCATTGTATTCTGCCTCCAATTCCATGTCTCATATGTCTGTTTTCTTCATTTTTGGAGCAAGCGTTCCTAGGCACCCCGGCTCAAATTAAGGTGCCCCTTTTGTCCCTGACTCACTCTCCTGCTCAGTTCTGTGGTGGCTCCCGGGGATCTGGGGACCGCCCCTAGCTTCCTTGACCCGTAATAGATCTTCCCTCCAACAGCCTCTCTTGCAAGTCCTGTATTGTTGGTTTGTTGCCCCTGCCCCCCTTTCCACTGCCCTCCATAGTCTGTTGTGCTTCCACGGCCCTTCCTGCCTGCTCAGTGTGGTTAAATTGTTGCCTTTGCACCCTCCTACCTGCCTTCAATTTTCAGAGTCCGTGCCCCTGGCCTCTGCCTCTCAACAGTATCCTAATGAACAACTAGATTGCTAACATTCTATATTTATTACAAAAGTGTGGAACGCTTGACATCATCTTGATGTAATCAAAACTGTAATACCTAGAGCATTTCCTTTAGAAATTCCATATATGAGAGGGTCTTATTGGCATCAAAATTATGGTTAGTGCTCTAAAAGACTAAAATAAGGACATATTTTCTGAGTTTTCCAATAGCGACACAGCACTTTTAAATTATTTGTTATCTTTATGTTTTTTTATCCAGTTGACCACTTGATTAAATGTTGCACTTAGGGGAGAGGATGTGGTGTTACTTCCAGAACTGCAGACTTTGCAACTGGGGAACCAGGTTGAAGTTTCTGCTTCAGCTCGACATTCTGTGATTCTGGTCAAATCACTTAGTCTCCCCATGTCTACAACCAAAATGAATTTGTTCTTGTGTGATGTAACCAATGCTCATGTAAAGCACTCCAATACCTGACAAGTCTGCACTATATAACACTGCAAAAACACAAAATAATAAGTGTTTTGCACACTTCTGTCATTGGGCTATATTTGGGCTACATCTGGGTGATTTTGGGCTACATTTGGGCTCTTTTGTCTCCGGTGGCCATCTTGGGAGATTTATTTGTTATGAAGTTTCCTAATTTCCTCATGTACTGCAGTCTCCTCAGTAGGAAACGCTTTCAGTTTTTTACTTTGATTCCATCATGAAGGTATTCAGATATGTCACACATTTGCCATAAATTCTGAATGTTAGCACTCTAGTTGCTCATTAGATCACTGTAGTAAAACTACTGCACCATGGAAGTCTGCTCCTGGTATTAAAAGTGCATGTTTCAGTCTGCATGTCAGAATTTTTTAATGAAATAGAAGAGGATTTGAGAAGTCACTCAAAATGTGCCCTCATTTTCTTTCTTCAGCATTAATCATAATTTCTATGGCAAAATGAACCTCCTCATTGTGTTCCTTTTTAAATTAAATGTTTTAAGTGTTACCAGTTTATTCCAATCAAGATGGCTTCAGGTGTGCCATACTTTTGTCATAATGAAGACAGTAAGCGCTCTAGTTGTTTTTAAGAACATTCTGGGACATTCTGTCATTGGGCTATACTTGGGCTACATCTGGGTGATATTTGGGCTACATTTGGGCTCTTTTGTCTCTGGTGGCCATCTTGGGAGACTTATTTGTTATGAAGTTTCTAATTTCCTCATTTACTGCAGTCTCCTCAGTAGGAAATACTTTCAGTTTTTTACTTTGATTCCATCAAGAAGGCATTCAGATGTGTCACACATTTGCCATAAATTCAGAATGTTAGCACTCTTTTTTCTCATTAGATCACTGTAGTAAAGCTACTGCTCACCAGGGAAAACTGCTGCTGGTATTGAAAGTGCATGTTTCAGTCTGCATGTCAGAATTTTTTAATGAAATAGAAGAGGATTTGAGAAGTCACTCAAAATGTGCCCTAATTTTTCTTTCTGCAGCACTAATCATACTTTTTATGGAAAAATGAACCCCCTCATTTTGTTCCTTTTTAAATTAAATGTTTTAAGAGTTACCACTTTAATCCAAGCAAGATGGCTTCAGGTGTGCCATACGTTTATCATAAGTAGGACTGTTAGCACTCTAGTAGTTCTTTGGAACACTCTGGGAAGCTGCAGTAGAACACAAAGGAATCAACTGACAGTCTCTGCCCTTGTTGGATGTACATGTTTTACTGAGAATGTCAGACTTCATTCTCACATGACTGAGAAAGATAATGTGAATTTACAGAAAATAAGCTCTCAGTTTAGCCTATAGATCACCTTCCAAACCTCTGTGGTAAAAGCATGAGAAAATATTTTTCTCTCAATCATGATATCCCAGCAGAAGGCTTTTTCACATGGTGAAATCACCTTAGAACATACCACAATTCCTAAAATGAGTATGGTACCATCAACAAATGATTTATAATGTAACTAAAGTCTTAAAACCTTCTATTAACTGCAATGCTTTTTAATGAGGTGCTATCATGTATATTGGTCCCAAGATGGCTGCCAACACTTCTTGGATGAAGTGCTGACAGCCAATCAGATCTCAGGATGAGATGTGTGGTTAGGCTCCGCCCACATATATATATGCTTTTAAATGGTATTTTCTCAGGAAATACTGAACAGATTTACACCAGACCTGCAAAAGGCACTTCCTTGACCTTATGGCTACCTCTCTGCCAAATTTCAAGTAATTCTGTTCAGCCGTTCGGGCTGTAGCTGTGTCTAAAGGTCCTATGGAAAAATGCATGGGGAAAACGCGTTTTGGGACCCCCCTTTTTTCTCGGCCCCTGCTTGACGAATCCCCCCGAGACTTTCAGGGTAGGAGCGGAGCGTAGCGCCCCACCTATTTTGAAAATTTCGCGAGGATTCGTCGACCGGCGCCAAAGTTATTCCAAATAGAATGTTGCGGATTTCCTATGGAAACAGGGTCCTAACTATAACTACCTACTGGCGACCGCCAGTAGGTAATATACATAAATATATATATTTAAATATATAAACATTTTATATATACATATATATATATATATATATATATATATATATTCCAAAGAAGCACGAGGCGTTCCCCAGTTACCGGAGCTTCTGGCTCTTCGGGGCGGTCTCACAAATGGGCATGGGGAAGCCCATTACTTTTTCTCACCGAATACACACGAAGTGAGGCCCAATGCATTTGAAGTGCTTTTATTTCATTATTTCCTTGCTTTTCATGCGCTTGCCTCCATTTGCCCAACGTTTCGGCGTGATGCCTTGTTCACGGACTGGAAACACAAACGCCCAGGTGCGCTTGAGTGTGCTTTTATATATATATATACATACATATACTTACCTTAAGCACTTTTACAAAGTATATTCCTTTCCCACACTTGACTTTGCATTGTAATGGTATGCGTAATTAAGGCATATGCGATGTAAAAGTATGCCTTGTAATGGTAACGCGTTGTAATACCACTTGCGTTGTTACAAATGCGTTGTGATGGTATGCGTGGTGTTGGAATGCAGGGTAAGAACATATATTCACTGAGCATATGTAGTGCACTTTACTAGGGACTTAAAAGTAAATCAAGTATGTCAATTTTGGATAAACCAATGTTATCATATTTAGAGTATCGAACAAATGCACTTTAGCAGTGGTAAAGGGCCCAGAATCCTAAAGCTAGCAAAAATAAAGTCAGCCAGACAAGAGGTCAGAAGGCAAAGTGTAAGGAAAAACCATGTCAAGCATGCCAGGTCTAAACAGCATTGACATTGTAGTTTACAGAAATCAGCCACATGTCAGCAGCAGTACTGAAACTGAGTAAACATATACTCGATGAAGTGCCAGGGAAGACATGAATTGGTGCTTGTACTTTTGTCTGTTTATGCTTCACAGTTGATATGAACGAACCTTGACTTTGCAGTGGCATCGAAGCAGCCCACATATACACTTTGGGGTATATTCTCAAGGAGTTATCGCCGAGCTAACGGCACTTTATCATACCCAAAGTCGAGATAAATTTATCACCCCATTCACAAGCTGGTGCTAACAGCCCGTAGCACCAGTTTACCTGCGATAGCAGCCGCTAAAAACATCTAATGAGATGCAGAGTAGGTGTTCCAGTGCATAAAACCGCGACAACACCACTCCATAACATTCTCAACGACCAGCCACATCGGCGAAAAGACCACAAAACATGCGATAAGGCATGTTAGCTGCAAGAAATGAACACCTGCTCTGACCTGGTGCAAAGTCAGACGACAGCCTGCAACAGAAAAGGTAGCCCAGCCCAGAGCCACACCTGAAGAACAACAGATGCCATGGAGCCACTGAACATGCATGCCGGACCCCCAAGAGGGCCACAACACCCACCGCCACCACCACCAGGACCACGCTCCAGCCCCCCACCCCTCTGGGCCTCACCCCAGGCAACCCCCACCCCGAACCAAAACACTGCACATCAACGGCACGAAAACATGAACAAAAGCACCCGCCTGATGTCGCACAATTGCAACTATCAACATACATGTGAGCACTGAAACCCTGATCCATAAATTCACCATTGAAAGACCAAACAAAATGTCACTTCGTAATTTGTCAACAAACAACTATTTTGAAGAGTCATGGCGGGGCATCCCTGGACAATCTGTGACTCAGAGCCTGCAAGACAATATCCAAGATTAGAAGGTGTGTCAGGCACTCATCAAAGGACAGAGAGAGGGAGAAAGAGAGAGAGAAAGAAAGAAAGAGAAAGAGGGAGACTGAACAAGGAGTGCAAGGCCAATCGGGCCCTTGGCACATGCAAACATGCCAACAGCTGCACGTGTCTCGAAATCAATGCACCCCAAATCGCAGGCCTGGCATCAAAGTCAGTGCGAAGTCCACCTCACATTTAAGAAATGCAAGCAGTGGCCAGGCTGAAATCATGAATGAAAGCCCCTTTGTCTCAACACACAAGGCTGAAGGCCAATCAAACCCCCGACCTTGGTCCTGAATGCGGCTGGCACACCCTGTGTGAGATACCATACCAGCCTCTGATGACTCCCACACCACGAACTCTGCTACTGAAATACCAATGTGCCCACACCCCACACACACTTGTCCCTGCACGACCTACACCTGCAAGGGATGCCCTTGACACATTGGCTAAAAACTACCCATACGTCCAAACGTTGCACACACATACGACTCATTGCCCACAGCTGTGGCATATCGTCCACTGAACTACCACCGGTCTGAGGAGTGCCGGTGCCACGAGCCCAACAAACGCAATGGCAGGCATTCACGAGCACATGCACAACCCCTGTCAAGTGGAACTGTACCGTGCACAAATGCTGCATCTGTTTGGATCCCTGCCAATGGCAGTGTTGCGAATCAGTTTCCGTCTGAGTTTCCGTCTTGTCACCCGCATCCAGTCCTGATTCCACTGTCGAACATGCACATTCGAGTGGCCCATGGAGGTCTGCCTATCCAATGCAATGGTAGCTGAATTGGATTATGACTTGACAGTGCCCCCTGTTGGCCCATGAACAGGAGTGTCACTGGGATAGCCGTGCAGGGGATGCACTGATCTTTGGCGTATGTGCTGGCAGTTGCGCATGAGAGATTGCAGAACTCCTCGGGCCGATTCACAGAAATAACTTAAGACAAAATCCTAAACTTACTACTTTTGGTATTCACAGAAGTTAGGATTTTGTCTTAAGTTTGATTTAAGACAAACTTAAGACAGACTTAAGACAGACTTAAGACAGACTTAAGACAAACTTAAGACAAAATCCTAACTTAAGTCTGTCTTAAGTCTGTCTTAAGTCTGTCTTAAGTCTGTCTTAAGTTTGTCTTAAGTCAGTCTTAAGTCTGTCTTAAGTCTGTCTTAAGTTTGTCTTAAGTTTGTCTTAAGACAAACTTAAGACAAAATCCTAACTTCTGTGAATACCAAAAGTAGTAAGTTTAGGATTTTGTCTTAAGTTAGTTATGTGAATCGGGCGCGATGTGCAGTGACCACATTGAGGTGCTCCCCTATTGGGCTGTGTTGCCGATTGGGGAAATGGCGTAGACTGAGCACATCTGCCTGGACCAGTTTATGGTTTGGCTCACCCTGGTGTTCCTTGAACCCGACAACGACGTACTATTGAAACACATTGCACATGAAGCTGCGCTGGCATGGACGAGTAACTACGTTCCTGCAGCCACATCAGATTGTCACCCACAGTACAGGTCTCGACACCTGGTTGCATCGTGGGGAATGCTCACATATCCCACCACAACAGAGGACAAGTCTGCCTTCGTATGGACTCTGAATGCATGTGCGTGGAACTACGCGTGTGTACACACACCTGTGCAAGGGGATGCAGTTCCATGGTCGGAGCAGCACAGCGTCGTTTAGCAACGTTACGTTACTGCTGGGGGAAGAGCACTCACATGGCAACATAGCGCAACATGTGACCCTGTAGGACCCCTTCACCAGATCACTGTCAGCAGAGCAGACAGTCGGCGCAGTCCGGTGGCAGAGCACTATGCAGACCCGATGGGCTGTAAGTCGAGCCCCCTCACACGGGGCAATGGGCAGACGCCAAACTTCACATGACTCGTCCAGCAAGGCAATGTGGGCTGAGACTGTTGCCATCCGTAATGATTGGTCTTCATTTCTGCCTACCCATTTCCTGCACCTCAACATGTTCCCATGCTGCGTGTAAGTGTCTTAAGCATGTCCCTGCATGTTGTGGCCGTTGACTTTTCCGTACTGACATGCACATGCCAATAAATTCTACGCAACTTCACAGGTGTCTAACTGTGATTAGTGTTGATTAGATTGACCACTCATCTGCCACAATGAGCATCATCCCTACACAGGAAGGGTCTAACTGACGCATGTATAATGGGGGTGGGTCCCTTTTGACAGCTCCACCTCTGTGATCCAGACATAGTCTTGGGATAGTTGCTGGCAGACCTGTGCACTTACGTGTCTCTCTTCAGCAATGTGAGTATGGTGTCCAACCTCTGACCATGTGGAGCAATGTCATAAATCATAACAGAATGTGTCCACACAGATGTATGTGAGTAGGTTTGCAACGTGAAGTTCTGTTGTCACATATGATGTAGGACACCACTCCTGGCCTGCTACCGATTTGGTTATTCCTACACACAGCCCTATTCAATACATGGACGTGTGCCTACGTTGGGGGTTGTGAAATTGTTGTTGATGTGCAATGGGGACACAGCTAGTTCTCACCTTCACAGTCATCCAATTGGCCATGTGTCTCAGGGATAAACATGCGCATTGATGTCATTCACCAGGGTGTACCTTCTTGTGCAATCATAGTCCCTACATCCAGCCATACTTTCATACGTACTGCTGTGTAATTGTCAAGCAGTGAAGATGTGGCAGTCCATGTCAGGTTCCGGGTGGATGTTGCAGAGTGTTCCAGGGTTCAGTGGAAGGTGTTGTCCCAGGGCATGATGCATAGGACAGAACTAGGCAGGGACAGGCCATCTGGCGGTGATGGATGTTACTACCTCCTTCCTCACACAGTAATTACCATCCACATCTTACTCCTCTGATACTTCTTCTGTGTCCGCTGTGTCCGGTGTGTGTGGCAGTGCAATGACTGCATCACTGGGTGCCACTGACACATCACGGTGTGAAGGTGATGGGGCTGCATCACTGTGTGCCACTGACACATCAGTGTGTGAAGGTGATGGGGCTGCATCACTGTGAGCCACTGACACATCAGGGGTCGGGATGTGTGTGTTGAAGTTCCTGCTGCAGTTATCTGGGACTGCCTCAGTGGCAGCAATGCAAGATGATGACCTGCAGGGCATGGAACATCCCAGCTTCATCTCGCTGGTGTTCAGCCGTGGCAGCCATACTTCCAGCCTGCATCTGCTCCATGGTCTCCATTGTCCTCCGCATCTGTGCCAACTCTGTGCTGTCATCGCTGGCTCCTGTCTGAGTAGACAGTTCCTGTATCCGAGTAATGGCACCAGCGAGGTCAGCCAAGGATTGTCGGTGAGCATGGTGCGGACAGGGGGTGTCTGTTAGGGACTGTATGTGGTCCCTGATGGGACTCAGACACCCACGTATTGCATCGAGTTTGGCTGCCAGAAGCTCGAAACCCACCCACAGCTGATCCGCCAACTCCACCTGGCAACCCAACAGATGGCGTTGAAATTCCATGTATTGTTCATGGGGGTCCTGGGAGACAGCCGTGGTGGTGTGTGTTTCCTGCTGTGTGGTCTGTGCAGGTGGTGGGGTCACCTTGAGGCAGCTAGCCTGCCCTGCTCCTGGGGGTGGGGTGCAGAGGCTGTCCATTATCCGTTGGAGGGTGTCTTGACATATGTGCAGGTTGTCCTCTACATCATCAATGATGGGATTTGTGGCCTGCTCTGCAGTAAGTGTTGATTTTCCCTCTGCAATGTTAAGGGGAGATGCAGGTTAACAGTGTGTCCCTGGTGGTTACTCACCCTGTTGCTGTTGGGTCAGGTCATTTCGAGCTGTTTCCGTGCCACCAACTCCTGCCACCGTCTCCACACTGATGTCGCCCTTGCTGCCTTCGTGTTGGCAGCGAGCTTCTCCTTGGTTTAGCTGTGCACTTCATGCCAGCGCCTCTTCACCTGCTCCATTGACCTCCTCGACACTCTGACTGCATTGACGTTGGTGACGATGGACTGCCATATTTCCGTTTGGGTAGCCAGTGCCTCAGTGGAGGTGACGAACAGTTGTTCATGGTGTTCTATCACCTCCGTGCCGATGATCCTGTCTTCCTGAGGACTGAACCCCCTCTTCCTCTTCTCCCTGTCCTTCCCCGAACACGGGGTTCCTGGCTGGTCCTCCATGGGGCTTGTGGAGTTTGGCTTGTCCTCTGCCCTCGGTCTGGGTGCATCCATGGTGCTACATAGTTTGAATTGGTTTTGGTGTTTTTTGTTGCTTTTATAGTTCATTTTCCCGCATGACGTGTGGGAATTGCACGCGTGTCGTTGGTTTTCTGTGATTTTTGTATCGCGCTTTGGGGCATCGCAGCTTTTTTTGCGTTCGTGTTTCACATTTTTGTGGCGTGGCTTTGATTTTAACACGGTCAGTTGACGCCTTATCTGGAGACTATCGCATGGCACTGCCATGTAGTGAATACTTGGTTGACACAGCGTAAATTTCCCGCGATGGACTGCGATGTTGAAGGTTGCGTTAAGTTACTTTTGCGATGGTTATCACACGTTCTTGAGAATATCCCCTTTTGATTTTCGACGGAGGTAAACTGGGCACCGAAGTAAGTTCATTGTACTGTTCCACTGGTATAATGTTTATCGACGCGCCACTGTCTATGATAAAAGGTATGGACCCATTCACTTTCAGTGTGATCATGGGACAGTGTGCAAATGACCTTCGCACTTTCACTTTTTGACCCAGCTTCTACCGACATTCTTCCTTGCACGAAGCTCATTCTACATGTGCACATTCTCCAGAAGTCAACTTTGACATTCCACACCCATCTTCCTCACTGTCACTTGACAATGACAGTGAAGAACCTTTAGATGAGGAATTTGATGACACTCAATGTCGTTCAGTTACTACTTGCCTCAACTGTTAAGGTCGCTTGGCCATGTAGCATGCGTAGCACATCACCTCTGGAAAGTTCTGGCATGATCTTTCCTCTATTTTTTTTCTTGACGTGACGCACTTGATCTTACTCTCGCTTTGGAAACCATTACAAAACAATTCTCTTTCCTGCAGCCTTTGCATAGCTGCCAAATGGAAGGATATTTACCTTCATGTAGAAAGGAAAACCACATCAAAAACACACCTTTTTCTGTGTTGACATCATTTTATGACCTTCTGCCTTGTGTTTTGATTTACTTTTCACTCTCAGCACTGATTCATTTTGGGCCATTTCCACCTTCATGTTAGCTGCTTGTCTGTCAGCTCTTTTTTTTGCTCTGGAAGCCATGAGTACTCACTCCAAGCTGAGTGTCTCTTTCAGCATTCATTGTCTGAACTAATCAGAGAGACAACCATCTATTACTTTGATGGGCTTAACCTCTTCATTATTAAACTCGATGAACTTGCAATGCTTGATGAGCGAATCAAGTCTTTTGACAAACTCATCCATTGCTTCACTAGCTCTGCCTGGCATTGGATTGAACTTGGTGTTTAACGCTTCTTTGATTTGACAGTACATCACTTCCTCACCTTGTGGTATTTTTTTTTATCACTTCTTTTACTGCTTTACCTGCTAAATTCTTTAGCTATATATTGATCATTTTGTCATTTGCTTCTTTCAGTGCATCAATGAAGTCATTGAAGAATTCGTGCCAGGCAGTCCATCTGTCGCCAATATTTAGCTTTTTGCCGGTATCGAAGGGATGCAGTGGTTTTAGGAATGCTGCGGCATTTTCTGCTGTCGGGAGCGAAGCTCGCTCCGCCAATGTCTGCTGCCTACTTGCACCAGCACCTTTGTCATGCACTAGCCCCATACTGACATTTGGGTTATTGCGCTCACTTTCTGGTTGTGAGGTTCTGTCTTCTTTGGTGCTGAGTATCGGCATTGATTCTTGCAAGGGTTCTTCACCCTTCTTGCCTCTTTGAATTGTATCTGGTTTCTACCGCCTTTATCATTTCTTTGCGTCAGAACGTTTTTTGAATCTTAGCCCATTTGTGCACTTGGCTATCACTGCTCTTAGCACTTCTCTGTATCTGGTAGTCACTGTTTTTATCTTTGATGTACTATATAAATGACATCTCTGTTTCGCATTGTGGTGTAATATCTCTTGATCTCTTGTCTCGACTTGACCAGCAAAGTTTTAGCCGATGTCAAGGAAACTTTCTATAAGTCCATCACTTTCTTTACAGGCCTTGCAATGGCTGGAGTGGCACTTTTACTCCACATATGCCTACTGTTGATTTTCACTTCAACTGAGGCACACGTGGCACACAAGAGCACATTGCTGGCCCATGCCAATCTCTCCGTAAGAGCACTCACTGTACTTTGGGTTATGGGGGTTATGTAGCCCCTATCTTGTTGCCAGTTGTAGCATCCTTCCCAGCCCAGGTACATGCCAATGAAATGATCACACCACACACAGAGCTTGGCATTGCATGTCTTTATTAAGCAGCTTGTAACTATTAACAGAGCATTGTACATCATGAATTCTATCACCCACACACTCACTGTTCTACAGTATCTGCGAGAACCAAATGGGTCTCTTCATCTGTAATTCACAAGAGACTACACCAGTGATGGTCAATCTATTCACACTTCAGCTCTAATTGTTTGTGGCTGTCTAGGAGGAATGCATAAAGTCCAACTGTCAGCTAGAACCAGTCATGTGACCCAGGTAGGCTGCAAGCATCAAATGGCTAAGGAAAGAAAATGGCAACTTTCTAAAAGGGGCATTTGCAGATTTGTAATTAAAACCCGACTTCTCCATGTTAGAATTTCAAATTAGGATTCCAGAGACACCAAACGTAACCCAGTTCACTCTTCCACTTTGAAAATTACACTTATAAAATGTAATAAGGTAACTTCAGTGTTATCCTATGGAAGAGGTTTTCATTACTAGGACATGTAAAACCTAAAGGTACATGTTCCACCTTTTAAAAACACTGGACCCTGCCCTCTTGACTGCCCAGAGCTTACCCTAAGGTGAATTAAATGAATGAAAAGGGTAGGTGTGGGCCTGACAACAGGTTTATTATGCCAGATCAAATGACAGTTCAAACTAAACACATAGGCTGTGCAATGGCAGGCCGGAGACACGTTTAAAGGGCTACTTAAGTGGATGGCACAATCAGTGACGCAGGCCCTCTAGTAGCATTTAATTTACAGGCCCTGGGATCATATAGTACCATTTTACTAGGTACGTGTAAGTAAATTAAATATGCCAATTGAGTATAAGTAAATATTACCATGTTTAGAGGAGAGCGCACATACTCTGTAGCACTGGTTAGCAGTGGTAAAGTACTTAGAGTCCTTAGGCCAGCAAAAACAAGGTCAGAAAAAAGGGAGGAGGAAGGCAAAATGTTTGCAGAAGGGGCCAGGTCCAACATACACTCACTACCACAAGCACTCTCACACACCTCCAATAGTGTTCTAGCAGTGGTGTACACATTCCTATTTTAATTAAACCATCATGTAATAAAACAAAAAGTCCCTCTAGCATCAATATGCAATTAAACACAATATGTCACTGGTATCAAGCTTGCTGTGGCTTAATGCTGGTAATTGGTGATATAACCTATTGCCTTTTCACAATGCTAATTTCTTCCTGCTCTGAATTTCGACGAAAGTTTAGCAGACCTCTGCCATCACCCCTTTTGAACAATTTTTATTAAAGAAACTACCCTGAGGCAACTTTAATTTCTAGGATGTATCTATGCTTCTAAAACTGTTGGGCAAGAGCTTAGCTATGTTGCAAATCTTACTCAACCTGCATATTTACTCTTTATCTCTGCTTTCAGTCAATTTCAGTTGTCTGAAAAACAATGTCAATAATCGTTCAGAATAACTACAAGAAGCACAGACAGAGAGTAGGGCAGTGAGTCAGCCCCCTTCCACGATTGTTTTCAAGCGTTTTCCATGGTTTCCCATTACTTGGAACAGCTATCCTTCAGGGACATGAGGTTTTGAGGATTAGGTATATTGTACCCTTTACTCCCATTACGTTTTGGTTATGGGGCATCAAGTAGTCTGTTTGTTTGACTGCTGATGCAACCTGATTTATAACTTGCAATAGAGAAACCAGTTTTTGTTCCTTGATGTATTTACCTCGCAACATTTGTCTGCTAATTTATGGTTTCAAAAGTGCTAGCTGTTTTTATGCCTTAGCTATCTTAAACAAACAGACTTGTTCACTAATTGCAATCACTCAATCATTTCTTTTGCTTTACTGCATGAAAATATATTGGATTTAGGCCATATTTTGCTCGCAAAATAATATCTATCTAGGCTTTCTTAACCATGTAATGGAAATACTAATTCTTTGCTGAAAGTATTTACTATGCAATATTTTGCTGAATATGGCTTTTAAGTTCACCACTTACAAGGCAAACTTTATCTTCTGACTCATTTTGATAACACTCTTCTTTGAGGGGTAAACTTTAGTTAGTGAGAGCATAATCCGTATGACAAGTCTACGTTAACATGCTTACTACACAGAACACACGACATACAACATGCAATCATTAGAAGGGAGCCTTCTTTCATGCCCCAATAGCCACTGACTTGTTTGGCATACCTTACCTACTATACCTCCCATATTTTTTAATCTCATCTAAAATACCTCATCCAAAAAAACTTTCCTTCCACATTTTACCTACCATGTAAATATACCTACTATTTCTAACTAGAATGCTAAACTTGCCATACATAACCTACCACACATACTTCCAGGCTAAAATATATGCATACTAGACCACCTGATCTGGTCTTTGTTAAATACTTGAATATTTTTAACCTATCTCTAATAAATCAGAAACCCACACATATATCAGGACACCCATTAGATGCCATGCTTACCTCCCAATTTATGCCTTGTCCAATCAGGGAATGTATTCATTTACGGTGATCAGATCACTTGACAGTCCCATTTATCCTACACAAAATTAAGCAGTCATATTTCAAACAGGAGAAACCTTGAATAAATTCAGAGATGAGAAACATGTTTCACTAGATAAAATATCCACAGTTATTTAAATGTCTGTCTTCTCAGAGTTGCACTCTAATACATACTAATATAAATGTTATTTTGACTCCTTTGGATGTGCAAATGCCTGATGAACTGGACATGATATTAATAATAAGAACAGCATATCGTTTTTTCAATCCCAAACATTAAAATAATCCTTGGTTTACAGCAGAGTTGACCTCAGACCTTGCAGAGCTGAGAGCGATTAGCCTGACCCTGCCACTAAATCAGCTCACCTTCAAGCATGATAAAATGACAAACATAATATATATTTATGAGAAAGTGGATCATTAGTTGGGGTGTATGTAATCCACCACAAGGAATAATGTCACTATTGTTGTTAGATCCAGGAAAGGTTTCAGTAATTTAAACTAGAGCTCAGTCCCTTACAGCTATGGCACAAAGCAGACAAGCTTAACGTAAGAAAATGAGTAAAGCATTTAGAAGTACTAAAACAGTTAAAAAGTTGAAAACAGAACATGATAAAAATCCCACTCCAATTTATAAAAATAATGAATAATTTAACAACTAAAATAGCCCCAGAAAGACAAAACTCCAAAAAGGGGACCCAGAGTTATACATTTTTAAAGTTTAGATTTAAAGTAGCACCAAAAGCATTTAGCACCAACAGCTGTCATCTGTTTGTGTTTGATTGGGACCTAGTCATGATTTAAGGCTGATGGTGATAGAGCGCAGGTCAGATACAGAAACCAAGTTCATCCCGGTCAGAAGTTTTACCTTCTTACTTAGGGGCTGATTAGGATGGCGGGCGGACGCATCCTATCGGAGATGGGGACCCCCAACATGCTGTCAGCAGTCCCACAGGGTAAATTAGGATGCAACCCCCACCGTGGCAGTCGCATTGCCCATGTTTTACATTGCGGCAGGTGCTACTAGCTGCAGCACCCACCGCAATGTAAAAAAGGGCATGTTTTACATATCCCTGCACTATGTGACAGGCACCATGTCTGGGGGGAGGGTGGAAGGGGGCCTCACTACGAGGCCCCAATGTCCCTTTCCGCCAGCCTTTTCATGGCGAGTGAACCGCCATGAAAAGGCTGGAGGGGAGGGACATGGTTATCCCTATGGCAGTGCCTAGTAGGTACCGCCACCATTCTGGAAATGCGGAGCGGTCCGACAGGCAATCGGAATGCTTGCGACTGTTGGTCCCGTGGCGGTCGGGCTTTCTGCCCGCCAGCACACCACCCGTCATCAAAATCTGTTGGGCAGGAAACCTGCTTAGAATGTCGTCGGCGGTCTCCCAGCCAACCTAATCAGCCCCTTAGTCTCTGAAATGGAAGTCAAAAATCCTCAGCGGGGCAAGGCAGCAAGCTGTGGATGAGATGAGCTCCATGAGGCAAGAGAACTGTCAGACAAGGTCCCCGTAAAGCCACTGACTTTAGGCAGGAAAGTTCAGAGCAGATGAAATTCAAAATTTGCACCCAAGGAAGGTCCCTCACAGGCCACATAATTTGGGCTTTTTTTCCCAGTGATGATTTCTATGTTCTGACTTTTTTGAATTTTCATTTCCTCTAGTGGGGCAAGATTGCTAGCTGTAGCTGAAAAGGGCTCCACAAGACCAGATACCTAACCTGTAACTTTCTGCTAAAATAGATTTGCTGCTCCTGTAAAACTCTAGGTGGGAGCTACCTAATCTTTGGCCCAGAGGCAGTGCACCTTCGTTAGATTGATTTGGCAGATATGTCCTGGTCTTTAGAGCACATTGGAAACAAAAGGTTTCTAAGTCCCAGCTTTTTCAGGATGTTAGGAGGAGTACACTTTGACACAGACAAGGGTCTCAGGAACAGCACTTGGGGGTCAAGACTCACTCTAGCACAAACCACGTGCAGGGCCGAGGGCAGGCACACTTGGATCTGGTCAGCCACCTGTTCATTAAAAAGGACTTCTAGCAGCTTGTTGTGTGCCAGTAGCTTAACAGAAATTCTGTCAACTGATCCTTTGAGTCCAATTCTTTGCCCTGGGTGCTAGCAGGCAAAAGTACAGCCTTTCAGGTCTCCTCACAGGTCTCAACAGCAGGTGGCGTCTTTCTTCAGTTTCTTTCACAGGTTGAGTGGTGTTCTGAAGAGGGTGCCCAGGGGTGGCACATTTATGCCTGGCACTAGCCTGTGGTTAGGGGTGATGCCTGGCCCTGCGTAATCAATAAGGAAATACTTTCCAGGGTTTATGGGAGGTGTTTTCCCCTATGGGGTGGTGTGTTTACCCCATTGCTGTTCGTTTGTTGGTGGTGTTTGCCATCTAATTTTTTTCCCTAGGGAGGGGGATCCTACCCACTTTGCAGTAGTTCCTGTGTGCCCTACTGCAAACAATCACACAGTCCCCCAGAACTACCGGATATGAAGATGACAGAAGATTTCTTCCCCTGTGCATAGCTCCTGTGGATTCCCCAGATGTTTGGCCATAGAAATGAGCAACATCTCCTCTGTGTTCACTCAGTTCTGGGGGCAGCTCCTCGTCTAATGGGACTGGGGCCTGTTTAACTAGGAGGACAAAAGCGGGATCTGCCCAGCGTTGATCTAACATTTGCCTGTGACAAGGTAGGCCTGGTTGTAGCTAATGAAGGCCCAGATAATCATCCTCCCAGAGGAACAGTACACCTCCCCACACCTAAGGCCTTTGTTTCAGCTCTGGGAGCAAATTCACACCTCTTCAAGGGGGGTATTCAGCTGCCAGGTGACAGTTGAAGTTCATGCACATGGACTTCTTTAGCCTTTAGGTAGGCAAAAATGAACTTTCTAAAAGTACCTTTTCCAAAATATTTATTCCAAGTCTAATTTCACTAGTAAACTGGGCTTGTAGAAAATAGTTAAAATACATAAAAAACATGGTGGCGATGATTTTATTAAGTTTAAAATTGTATCCCAGTGCTTTCCTTTAAACAACTCACTCCGGTACATTGAAAAAAACCTTGGGGACTTTTCACCATAAGGACATGGTTTTATTAAACTTTCACATGTCCTACTTTTAAATACAATACACTGTGCCTTATGGGCATCAAGACCTACTTATGGATGACTTATTAAAATGTATAAGGTGAGTTTAGGTCTGTCAAAAGGGGTTATTTTGGAAGGTCAAATTTGCAGGTTTAAAACTGTAGACACAGGCTCCAGTTATAGTTCTGAAGTCATGTTTGCACAGTCACTGTAGTGGGTAGCACAATGGGTGCTGTCCACTAGTGATACTTAATGTACAGGCCGTGGGTACATTTTGTACCATGCAAGGGGCCTACTGGTACGGTAAATTTACCAATTAAGAGTCTATCCATTTTTGACTTGTTTTAGGGGTCAAAGAACATGCACAGGGACCTGATTATCATAGTCCCAGTGCACAAAGTAAAAAAATCCAGCAGCGTCTGTCAAAAAAAATGAGCATGATCTTGCAACTAAATTCTATTAATATTCCTTCTAAGTCATAAATGTACTAAATATTGTTACAAAACAGTTCACAGTAGTTTAAAACATGTCATCGCCCTTGCCAAATCAATCACGGCAAAAAATTCAAAGATTAGTAATGACATTAAAGTAGGTTTTGATCTTATGGGTAGTCTTCAAAATTTTGACCCAATGTTTTACAATATACAGATATTTTTTTGTTTAGACCTGCAAAGGAAACAAAGTCACACATTTTATCCAAATGGCTAGATCAATAGGCTCCCAACTGACATTTATTTTGCATTTAACATTTTTTTGTAGATTGTTTATATCAAAGCTTTGATGTTATCATTTGTAGTCTTTGATTTAGATATTGCACAAAATGTTCAAAGAAATACAGGTTTTGCTGTTTTTAAACAGAATATGCTAGATTATTTTTAAATGAATAACAAATATATATATTTTTTCATGCTCACAGGGAAAAATATGTTCCTTAATGTTCCCATATCTTCTGCTATACCGTTGCTTTTGAGGAAGGTGTATTATAGGTCAAGGAAACTGTATATTAAGATGGTGGATATTTATTCTTATAACTGAAAACCTCTATACATGCAACCAGTCAGAAAGGAGAAGAATGAAAGTGACACATGCTACCTGAGACAGTAAAGTAGGAGCACAATGGGACATACTACTATCTACATGAAACATGGGCCACTCTGGCATATAGTACACAAAAAAGTCAAAACAAACCAAAATGAAATAGAAAGTGGCTAATCCTACCTCAATTAATGAGGAGGGAGCTCAAGTAAAGAAATGACAGAGCTCATCCCCAATACCTTGACTAAAGTAAATAGGAATGTTTTTAAACTTCGCTGTTTGCAGTGTCTAGAAAATATTAGATTAAATACAGAGATATTAAAAATCTCTGTTCTGGCTCACCAAAACATCCTGACCACTTTTAAGGTGCAGTCGTATTTAACTTTTGTATCTTATGACTTCGAAAGATTTTTATTAACACGTTTCAGGATGGGCATTGTCCATAGGTCGCTTAGTTTTCCAGTAATTAACGATTGGTCCAGGCAGCTGTCTAATTGCCCATGCGATGATTTGTCAGCACAATCCACCAAGCATGTTTTATTCTTTGGAAATTTTACACAGTCCAGAGGAAAAGGTGGATTCTTCCGATGATTAGAACACTAGGCCTGCGACAATGCCATCCTGCATTCATAGTCATGCAATCCCTTGGAGAAGAGTTTGTAATTTTATCTGTTTCGTTGTTTTTAAAGTCTGTTTTTAAGTGTAGAAAAACTATCTTGATGTAAGATTTTTTACTGTATAATTTATCCCATAATTCTGTGGTTATCCATCTTTCTGTAACATGCGATTTTATCGTTTTATAAATATGCTTTTATGATTATTTTATAATCGAATAAAGCTTAACTGACTGACTGACAGAGCTCATCAAGAAAATAATTTTAAAGCCTGATAATATTTTAAAGGTGTTATGTTTAAAGAACACATTTCTTTATTTTAATGCAACTTTTTCAGAATATAAACAGTAATTTTGTGTGAAGTTAACATATGCCCCATAATAGAGAGCATTTATATACTTACTTCTTTAGATATCACTGAAAGAGTGTGCTTATAATGAAGAAAATGTTGCTTGAAGATGACCTTTTCTCCAAACTGTTGCATCAGTCTAACCAGGTGGCAGAATTTTACAAGAAAGAGCCAATAACTTGAGGTAAGAGATGTATTCTACTCTGGGATTGTACTACATTGACAAAGTTTCAAAGTAGTGATGACAGTGGCAGAAGGGTGCTGCTGACCCAAAGGTACAAGAGGCCAAACCAAAGCTCACTTTCTCTACAGTGAAAACAATAGGTCTAGCAGACACCTGTGCTATCCAGAGAGATCTAGAAAGCAGTTGTTTGCAAGGCCTGGGATTGTTGGAGGTGGATAAAGTGCCAACCAGAATGTGCATCAATAGAGTTTCTCAGATAAATGAATGCTTCAAGAAAATACCAACATGTCTCTTTCTTTTTTTATATTGTTTTACATGTCTAATATTCTTAATATTGTAGTACATAAATGTAGAACTTTGCATTCTGCAGTATCCTGTTCATGTATTTATACTGTTCCTTTCTCCCTAGCTGATGAATGGAAGGTTTAGGTGCCTGTGAGGTGAGGTGTGACGTCTCCACAGGAACATGTGCTTCGTGTGCAAGGTTTGGTGCATGCATGCACCTTGAGTCAGCTGAAGCTGGGTTCATTTGTGCACCCCCATCTTTGTTCTATGCAACAACGGTACACTACACTGGGAAGCTCGAGGAACAGGCATTAATTTTGTGTGTTTTGTTTTTCTTGGAGCACACGTGGCGATGCACAAACCCTCTTGAAGGCATGCACATCATAGCAAAGACATAGAAATGTTTCGTAGGCACAAAAACTGGCACATGTTTCACCTGCATGTTCAACAATCTGCAAGTAACTTTATTTGTTTTCACTTGTAGCGAGAGAACTGTCTTATAGGTTCCAGAGTGACGATCGATCTCTGGAGTAGTGGCAACCTCACGCCAAAAAGCTCTTTGAGGTCCATGACAACGTCTTATTTGACGGTGGGTGCTGCGTGAAGCAGACCAATCGTGGTGTAACACTACTTATGGCTTGGCGGGAGATGTCCCTCACCACTGACACTATCCTGGGTTATCAGCTTTATGGCTGTTCTACTTTATTACAAATGTATGCCTTTCGTTCAAGTATATGCCATTTCTTATTTTTGAATGGCACATTGCTTGTTTGCAGTCTTCTTGTATTTCATTATATGCAGTTGCTTGACATGTAGGATGCATTTTCATTATTCAGTTTGTCAATCACATACACTGTCCAAGGCTTGCCCGTGTTAGTATCATTATACCTACCATGCCATATTTCTTTGAGTAATTATGTTCTATATGTGTTTTCTGGTTTGTGTCCATTGTTTTAGTGTGGGCAAGATGTTTGGTTTAAAAAATGTGTATTGTATACAGTGTTATTTAATTCCCTATGCTTGTGGGAAGATTGGTTGCCATTGATATTCAGCTGAGTGTCACTGTATCGCCGTGTTTAGCCAATTTGTCTTAACAGTGTATGTTTATTTACGGTGAGCAAGCTTACTTTGCTTTAGTGTCCATTTTTATGTGTTGTGGTGGGATTTATTTTTGTATTTCTACATTCAACTTTACAAATCCCTTACACATGGGATTACTCTATTGGTGGGAATTGCCCATTTCTTTTGTTTAGCCTGTATGCCCTTACATTAGGGATGTCTTAGTGGGTGGTGGTCACCCATTTCTATGTTAGTCATTACACACCCTTACATGAGGGATGGAAATGGGTGAAAGTCCCATTTTTGCAATTTATATTACAAACCCTTACATGAGGGATGTCTAATTGGGTATTAGTCCCATTTCTACAGATAAAGTTTCATATCCTTACATGAGGGACGTCTAAATGGGTGCAAGTCCCATTTCTACAGTTTACATTTTAGACACCTGCATGAGGGATATCTGTTGGGTGAAAGTCCCATTTCTACAGGTTACGTTACAGGCCCTTACATGAGGGATGTTTGTGGGTGGCATTCACCCATTTTCTACATGGTTATTTGTTATCTGTTGCTACGTGTTTCGCTACTTATCCTTGTTTGGGGGACGTTTGGTCAGGCATACTTCACCCATTACTTCTATGTTATGACATGTGAGTCGTGCCTAAGGCTAGTTCATGTCGTGCTGTGTTGTGCCACCTTTCATTTTTGTCTGGCCAGTAGGAGTGGTTGGTGGTAATAATAGATGCAATTTTGTTGTTATTCTTTATGCTGAAGGAGAATTGTTAGGGTTCTTTCACCATCTGCTGCCTGGCAACAAGGGCATTAAAGAAAATGCTTCCTCTTCTGTTACATTTCATGAATTTTATAAAGGGGTAGGATGTGTGATATCTTGAATAGTTATCTATGCATCTTCTTCATTTTCTCTTGTATATTTATCTTTGCATCTTCTTCATCTTCTCATTATCTATGCATTCTCCTATATTTGTCAATGCTATATTGTGGTTCTTCATTGTATATCTATCTTCGTTCTGATTGTTTTATTGTGGTTCTTCTGGTTAATGCTTTATTCTTTCTAGCATTTTTGTACTTTGGCGTGATATCCCTTTTCATGGTTCTTTTTGTCAATACTTTATTCCATTTTGCAGTTTCATTGTTTGTGTTATATAAAGAGGGAGGATGTGTAGTATACTGTATGTATATTTATCCTGTTGCTTTCTACCTAGCTGCTAGAACAGAAAGATGTTGAATTGTCATAGTCGCACCGTCATTGCTTTTACAGATCATTTGTAAAAATCAGTTGTAACCTCTTGGCAGTCGAAGTCAAGGTAAAAATGAGCTTTATTCAATTCTGTATTAAAATCATAAAAGTCATACACAATGTATAACAAGTAAAACAGAATAACATATTTTAAAAAGAGATAAAAATACTGAATACACACAACAGTGGCATTATAATTCAATGCATCTCAGAATGCATTCAGCCTAGTATAACTTAATTGTTGCAGACAGATAGAAGTTTCCTCAGATTGATCACAAGTGATAGATATCTAGACATGATACAAGAGATCGGAGGTGAGGGTAAAGACTGTAAAAACAGGTATGATGGACAACATTGTGCGAGTATGTATTCTTGCAAGCAAGGTGCTAATATTCTCTTCCTTAAGCCTTTGTAAAATTTACAGAATAGAACTACATGCATTCTAGTTTTACCCAATACATTGTCACAAGGGCATTTAACAAGTATTTTTGATGAATCATTGACAGAGGGAAAAGAAATCAGACAATGAAAAATATCAATTCTAAATTTAGTTAAGAGAAATCTATGTCTGAACAAAGTTAAGTTAGGACTGAATCTCATCAGTAAATCAACATCATCTGAGTTTTTAGATCACTTGGTTTTACCAGCTCTGTGGTCAATCTAAAACTCTCAAACAAGGAGTGACATGCCTATTTCGGACCTTTTTTACTATTCACCATCAATGTTTCAGGAGAGTTAAAATACTCAGGGTGTCCCAGGTCTGAACAAGGATTTGTTTTACAAATTTCAACCAGGGAATGTATAAATGAGAGGATGATTTGAGGCAGTCTTTAATGCTCTCGTAGTTAAGAGTCGTGGCCTCTGAGATCCAGACTTTATGTCAGAGGAGAATTGGATGAGATCTGACAGCATCACATAGGAAGGGGACTCCAACTTCTTTGTGGCAAATTACCACCGGGCTACTTTGGAGTATAGACTAAAGTCTCCTAAGGAAGGAATTTTCCACTGTTTGATGAGGTTAGCAGTCAGTACAACCCCAAATGAGGTAGTAGGCAAGCACTTTACTCTGTACATGTTTAATATTTCCTTGAGTGGCTTTCTACCATGTCTAGTTGCGAAGCTGGTAAGCTCAGTGATGACCTTCATAAAGTGTATGTAAAGGTAGTTGCAAAATTAAGCTTGGTATTCCCAATCAAAATATCACGACACTTAAAATGCCTCCTACTGCACTTCATAATAGCATTTTTTCCTATATTAATTGAGATGGTTAGTAAATTAGGTGTACATTTATTAGAGCTGTGTCTTCCTTGCATACACTTGTGCTTCTCCTGGGTGGCCCCAACAGCTTGCTTTGTAAATCAGATGTAACCTCTTGGGATACACCTACAGCACTCATGGGAATAGATTTTTTAAGTAAATCACTTGTACCCACATGTGAGCTGTGCCACCCAGGGCCACACATTCACAGCTTCCTTGTGGACCTCAAAGATTTTTTGAATTAATGTTTATTCTATTGGTCACATGATGCTTCACTGGGTCACAACTCTTTCACTCCTGGATTGAGAACATTGAGCGTTTGGGTACCTCAGTTGTAACATCTTGGGTCACAGCTACATTACTCCAAGGGAGAACTCACAAATTGCTGATTAGATCATTTATAATCTTGTTTGCCACACTAATGTTTTTTATTTTTATTTTTATTTATTGAGGAGTATTTCTACAGCCAGCAAGCATTTAAGTCACACTTCATAAACACATTAGCAAGGATTCATTTCAAACCAGACAACTGTTTACGTTTTCTCATTTCCACAGTTAAAAAGGGAAAAAACATGATATCCTAAATGTAAAGTTACTCCGGTTTCTTTTACCCTAATGGGAGCAGCATTACCCTGGCGTTGCTAGCATCAATATAGAATAAACAGTACTAATTTATTATGAAAAGCTCCATTAATATCGGGGCAAAAGTAGATCATTCAATTCAATCTTGAGAGTAAGCTATCAAAATACCCTAAAGTGGTGATTTTGTTGATCTCAAATTAGTAAGTGCAAATGTCTACTCACATGACCTGAAAAGTGCTAGTGCTTAGTCCAAGATCATAAAAAGTCCCTTAATATTGATACACATTTACCCCAATCTACTTTTCTTGTTGTCTAAATACATTCACTTTTATACTATTTTTCATCTTTCTAAGCCATTTATCAAGTTGTGGAAAATGTCAAGTATTGAGTTATCAATTATCTAACAACCAACATTGCAATATAATGTAAGTGTTCTCCTCTTAAGGGAAAGGAATCCTAACTGGGAGAGGGGCCATTAATAAAATCATGGGAAACCACTGTATCATCACTTCTAACTAACTCTGGGTGGAGTTTGCGTAGCAGTGCTATGCAGAACTACGCAAAGCTGAAAAAAAACTCTGCCATCTTACGCGAGTTCGGCGAGCGGGCGGAGTAGATGTGCTAAATAAAACATATTGTTGAATGCTAGGTGAATGTACAGTAAAGAACCTAGTGTTGATAACACTCGCCACTAGTTCAAGTTTCAAGTTTATTTTTATTTGCATCGTTAATTAAAACCATTGCAATACAATGACGTCAATTTAAAACAATTCTATGTTTAACACATTTCATAGTGTATTTATATAATTTTTTTTAACCACAAAATAGAAGTTCTCAGCCTGCATTAAAAGGTGCTTTATGCAGTCCATTTCTTCCCTTCACGTCTTATGCCAGACTTCAGAAAAAAGTGCAAAAAGTGCTTTTGACAAGAGGTATAAGTGCCACAGCTGGTGCAAATACTTGGAAGCTTCCCATCCAAATACTATTCTAACATTGCCTTTCTTCCCAGTTATTCGGGAACTATGGTACTTAGTTCGAGTCCATAGGTTCCCTTCACTCCTTATACCAGGCTTCAGAAAAGGAGCAAAAATAAAAGTGCATTTGACTTTGGCAAAGTGCATTGAGGCTCGGCTGATACAAACAGATGGAAGCTTTCCATCCAACCTCCGTGTTAACATTGCACTTGTTCCTCAACAACAACAACATAAGGGATTATAACTGTCGTGTTGGCATTTTCTTTTCAGCTAACCTCAAAAACTTTACTAAGCAGCAGTTCAGTTGTGGGTCAACAGGTGCAAAACATGCAAACACTGCTTGTCTCCTAGTAGGTACCCCTCGCTGATTAAAATAGCTGGACCTTGTTTTTTCCTTTAGCCAGTACGGAAGATGCTGTATACAAGGTAGCAGGCCAAGTCTGTGCTTCAAGAACTTGATTGTAATGGCTTTAGCGTAGCCCATACTTTTGGGCACTTGGTGCCGTGTAGGTGTTCAGAGTCATCCATCCATGTGCCCTTTTAGAGAGAGATGCCTTGTCCTCGAACCACTAGATGGCACTTAAAACTTGCATGTATAGTATAAACTTTACAAATAACGTTTTTCATTGTTACTGTCAGATAAAATTAACGCTCCATTGGTGGCAGGGGAACAAGGACAGCTAGCGCAAATGGGATAAGAAAATTAAAAATAGTATACTCATTTACTACCTGAGCCTGCAACTCTGCACGCTCCGGTCTGCATGCTCTTTCCCTGCTGCTGCCCAGAGTCCAGAGCCAGCACGTCCTCCTAGCCCTGATCCTGCATGGGTAGGTGGAGTTAATCTCTGGCCTTGCCTGCAAGTTTGCTTTGCATTGCATGCCCATAAAAAAAAACAGCCGGGCTGGTAACCAGCGTTTCAGTTTCGCTTTTCCTGGTGACGTCACAAGACATTACAAAATAAAAAGATGTGTGAAAAAAAAAGAAACAAAGACGTGGCTTCCCAGACATGAGCAGCACGTGTCAGGTCTGCTACAACTGCATCCCGTTTGCTGCTGCGGTTGTCTCGAGTCCCGAGTCGGCTCCCAAGGTGGTGGGCGTAGGTTTTTGCTTAACTCTGCATTGGAACCAGAGTACAGAGTTGCAAAAACTTTGTGAATTCTTCCAGCGGAGTGGAGCTTACCATCCAGGCTTACTTCTAACTTGTTTTTGACATTCCAGAATATTTTCTCCCAAAATTGTAACAAAATTTGGCATGACCACGCAATATGAAACTAGTTGCCCGTGTCTAACAAGGAGCACCTAAATCAATTTGGATTTATTCTACTATCAAACTAAAGGAGGAAAGCTATTGTTCTGTTTGAAAATCACTTTGTGTGAAACTGCATCCTCTTAAAATGTACCCCTTTATTCATCTCAAAAATGTAATTGAATATTCTTCTCCAGGTCTCAATTAAAGCGATGTTTGTTTCTTTATCCCATGTTTGTGCTATGCTTCTAAAATCATCTGATTTCACCTCCATGCTTAAGCTTGCTAACCACCATCGCAACCTCCAATTTTGTTTATTTCCAAATAATTTGTTTAACAAATCGTCCACCTTATATATGGA
Source organism: Triturus cristatus (assembly GCF_964204655.1). Lineage (NCBI taxonomy): Eukaryota > Metazoa > Chordata > Amphibia > Caudata > Salamandridae > Triturus > Triturus cristatus. The sequence continues at coordinate 245,558,881 of NC_140582.1, forward strand.
AGCACGGCCAGTCAATGAAAGATAGGAGCATATTTTAAAATAAAACCACCGGTGTTATTGCGCAACTGAATTTCTCTGTAATACAATTCTTTCAATTTGCTTCACTGACTGCCAGTTTTTCACTTGCTCGATTACTAATTGTTAAATTCTTGAATGACCGACTAATCACCACCTAATGGGGCACCATTCTAGGGGCCCCATTAGTATGGCGGGCGCCTGACATACCCTCGGGAAACGGGACCGCCCGCTGAGGGTGCGGCGGTCCCGCACTCCCGATTAGCATGCGCCCGCCACACTGGCGGGCGCATGGCGCATCTGCAACATTGCGGTGGGCGGTGTAGAGACCACCGCCCGCCGCATTGACACAAAGGCAGCCGGTGCCTTTCAATGCACAATGTGACAGGCACCGTGCGGAGCCTGCCACATTGTACATTGAAATGCAGGGGGGTACCATAGGTACCCACCATGTGCACCCCCCACCCACCAGAATCACTGGGGCCCGCTACGCCTGCCTTTCCATGGCGGCGTTGCCGCCACAAAAAGGCAGGTCCCCTATTCATAGTAATATGGATGGCGGTGTCTACCAGACACCGCCACCATATAAACTGCTTTTCCACCCGGTAGGCAATCGGGCGGATTGCCTACCGGCGGAAAACCGGCAGACGGTCTTCCCATCCGCCGTGGTCCCCCCGCCATGGTAATGTGGCAGGGGAAATTGGCAGTGGGCGGAGGGTTTTAGCGGGCGGATGGCGGTGGCGATCCACCCGCTATACTAATGGGCCTCTTTGTCTCCAATGTTTCTCTTTTCTTTTATTCAAATCTATTTTCTATTAAGTTATACAACCTACTAATGTTGCCATAAATGCATCCAAGACTTTGCTCTGGTCACCAAATTCAAAGAAACAAAATTTCTCTATGAAGGCTGTCTTATCCTTCACCAACACCTGACATGCTACGAGCAATTTATTAAAACCACGTTTTCAACTGTAGATGGTTATTTTGGACAGGGTATTAATCACTTCTGTGTATTGATCCGAGAGACCATTTGGATAAATATTTTGGCATACATATTCTACAGAAAAACAATGGGAGAGAAAGGGTTTTGTATTTGGGGTACTCCTGTTCCCCTCAAACAGATTTTAGCAAACAATGGAAGGTGTACACCCTCCGATACATATTCTACAGACATTTAATTATTTTTAAAAATGAATCTAGCCTCTATCCAATGATCATGCAAGTTTAACCAAGCCGGATACTTGAAGAACATTCCTACAACAGGATTATGGTTTTGATTCAAGGAATTTTAGGATGGATGTCAGAAGAAGTTCAAGTCCCCCCTAAAAAGAATTGCCTTCACTGCATTAGGGCTAGAAACAGTTCTACCAGAGGAGAACAGTTATCCTCTATTTGAGCACAGATATTAGGCATAGTCAAACATTTACCGTTTAGAGTACAATTCACCAGTACCTTTCACCCTGCCTTTCTCAACTCTTATTTATAGGTTTTAGCATCCGTTCCTTTTGCCAAAAATATAAATAGCCCCTCTATGTGCATCACTTCCCAATGCGAAAAAGCTATGATGAGCCCAAGCATGAAACATCTTAAAATATTTAAGTTTCAAAATGAATATGTGAGTCTCTTGTAGTAAAATAACTAAAATGTTGTGAGCAGTAACCCAGACCTCAACCGCCTTACGTTTGCAGAGTGCTCTTTTTGTCTGCAAGTGGTTTCAGTGGACATATTAGAGAAAATGCAGAACTCAAAAGCATTAGACATTTTAAAAGATTTGATGGCAATGGCTTTAGAGAGAATTTGCTCTTTGATTCTAGAGTCACAAAAGTTGAACAAGCTAATTACTGAATAGTTCTCGTGAGGAATATGTTTGGATTGTACTCTATGTACTTGCAAGATACGTAGGTCTTTGTCACATCTGGACGTAATATAATCCTTACACAATTTTTTGATGTCTTTTCCTGCCCCAATTCTGATTCCTTATGTTTCATTATCCTGGTAAATCGAAGATTTGATCTCTCTGGTTGTACAGATGATTCTAAATATGGCATCAGTACCAGAATCTCATTTCTCAAACTGAAAGCTTGTTATCCAGCTTATCCATTTATAGATTAACGTGTGCCACCACCTCTACCTGAACTTCATTTAGAGTACTTCTAACAATTACAAAATCTTGTTCTCCAGCCCTGCTGCATCAATTTGGGCAAAGTCTTAGCCACAACAAAATATATTTCCCCAACTCTTATTGACTGCTTTTGCTGGGTAACCGGCTACTGCTGCACTAACTGGAGTGAAGATGAGTTGTCTGAACTATTCTGGGGGTCAAGAAAGGAATCTGAGTATCGCTCCTTCAAAGCTTGTTCCTCTCCTTTGTTTAATTTACACTGAGGTGCTGGGGCTTTCAAGGCTGAAATAATGGAAAAGGTTTGGCATTTTTTGTCTTTGATGAACTGTGGGGTACAGTAGCCTCAATGTCTAAGGTATCAAACTTTTGCTTTGGTGCTGCCTGTTCACCCAATACTACTACCCCCAGAAAATCAGATAGTATCTGACAGTCCCAAATGGTGTTTGTCCCATTATTCTTTACAGCAGCTGATGGGCAACGCAGTTCAGATCTATCTTGACTACCTTGATTACCAATAATCATTTTTTAGTCCAGAATTGTGAGCTGCACTCTATATCTTACTTGTTAGTGTTCTGACTGTTTGATTTAACACACTTTTTTTGTTATTTATTTCTAGACAAAGCCTCTATGAAAGGTTGTGAATCCTTCTGGAATGCTTGTTTCAGCCATCTGCTTCTTTTTCTATTGCATCCTTACAGCCCCCTTTTTTATTGTTATTTGGGGAAGGGGCTGTAAACGGGTTTTTGCCCATTCATTTGATTCAAGCAGTCAGTAAAATAATGACTATGGGCCCGATGTAGGTAAATATGAAATACCGATTCCTAAATACCGAATTTTACCGATTCAGTATTTAGGAATCGGTATTTCATATGTAGCTAAAAACTCGGTAAAAAATACCGAATCGGTAATATTCGTTATTACCGAATCGGTAATACCGATTCGGTAATAAGGAATCACCTTCCCATTCATTCCTATGGGCCTGGAGGCCCATAGGAATGAATGGGAAGCCATTCACTATTACTGATTCGGTAAATACCGAATCGGTAATAGGGAGAGCATATTCAAGGGTGGCAGGGTGTCACATTGACACCCTGTTGCACCCCTGAATCGTGCATTTGTGCACATGTGGCGCACATACATGCCCTAAGGGCATGTATGTCTGCCACATGGCACCTTGAAAAAAGCAAATTATTGCTTTTTTAAAGGTATTCGGTATTTACCACCAACTTGTAGTTGGTGGTAAATAACGAATCCTGAATGCAAAAAGGCACTCACTTGAGGGCCTCCTACATAGCTTTTAAGGATTCAGTATTTTACCGATTCCTTAACATAAGGATTCGGTATTTTACCGATTCCTTAAAATAAGAAATCGGTAAATTACTGAATCCTTAAAACCTGCCTCCTACATTAGAAAGGGCTAAATACCGGTCGGTAACGGGAAAATTACCGATTTTCAGCCGTTACCGACCGGTTTTAGCTATCTACATATGGCCCTAAATGTATTCAATGATAGGACTAAGGGAACTGGTCAACTCCATTGGCTGAACTAATGCCAAGCAAAAGGGTACCACCTACGTAAATATTTGCTGCCACTTCATCTCTCAGAGGATTCAGCATACACCTCTAGGGGCCGATTCACAGAACTAACTTAAGACAAAATCCTAAACTTACTACTTTTGGGGCCCCGATTCACAGAACTAACTTAAGACAAAATCCTAAACTTACTACTTTTGGTATTCACAGAAGTTAGGATTTTGTCTTAAGTTTGTCTTAAGACAAACTTAAGACAGACTTAAGACAGACTTAAGTTAGGAATTTGTCTTAAGTTTGTCTTAAGTTGGTCTTAAGTATGTCTTAAGTTTGTCTTAAGTTTGTCTTAAGTCTGTCTTAAGTCTGTCTTAAGTCTGTCTTAAGTTTGTCTTAAGTGTGTCTTAAGACAAACTTAAGACAAAATCCTAACTTCTGTGAATACCAAAAGTAGTAAGTTTAGGATTTTGTCTTAAGTTAGTTCTGTGAATCGGCCCCTTGGTATTCACAGAAGTTAGGATTTTGTCTTAAGTTTGTCTTAAGAAAAACTTAAGACAGACTTAAGACAGACTTAAGACAGACTTAAGACAGACTTAAGACAAACTTAAGACAGACTTAAGACAGACTTAAGACAGACTTAAGACAGACTTAAGACAAACTTAAGACAGACTTAAGACAGACTTAAGTTTGGATTTAGTCTTAAGTTTGTCTTAAGTCTGTCTTAAGTCTGTCTTAAGTCTGTCTTAAGTTTGTCTTAAGTTTGTCTTAAGTTTGTCTTAATTTTGTCTTAAGTCTGTCTTAAGTTAGTTCTGTGAATCGGGCCCCCAGTGTCTACCTTTGTGTTTTTCTTGACACTAGCCAACTTCAAGCCACCTCCAGCTGTCAAATTTCTTTGCTAAAATCCTGTTAATGACCGATTATCAGACCAGACGGATTCTCTGTCCTTTTGCATCTTCTATCCTTTTATCTGCCATCTACCATCAAGAGCCTAATGACTTCGGTAAACAGAGCAGCTCAGTTGTCTCCATGCTACTGTGCGTGAATCACTGCTATATTCAAGCAGGGGGCATAGTCCATTGAACATGGACTTGTTCATGGACGGTGCTCCACACTACATTAATGTTGTTCCTGGTGTAGGAATCCATTAATGATTCACGGAAATCAGGTTTAACCTATTCAGTGCTGACTTTCTATTAGTAGCACCTATCCACCTGAAGGGTGGTTTGCATTTGGTGTTGTGTAAATCTGTTGCAATTACTGCAATTACTTGGTCACACGTGGGTGAACCTTATAGATTGATCAGGGAAGAAGTGGTCTCAAAATGTTAGGTGAAAACCAAGCATTCCTGTACCACGCAGTTATGTCTCTAGCCACAAGAATGAACACATAGCCATCACATTCACCATAATCCATAAGTTCAAACCCACAACTACTGTCTATCAGGCCTGGGTAAAATTTGAATTTTGTGAGAGAAATTTGCAAAATTACTACATTTGTGAAATTTCTAAATATTTTCCATTATCCACCCTAGGAAGAGACATTTTCTACTTGAGCTAGTTCCCTGTCGAAGTCAAAGTCTTGTGTGACTTTTTTCCACAAAGTATATTTTATATATAGGGGCCGATTCCGATCATGTAAAAAGGCCCTACGAATAGTTGTACGGAGCGTTTTCTCTGTACGACTCGAACCAGGTAAACTGATTTCACAACCTAGGAATTACGATTCGTACCGAAAGCCTTTTTCTGTACGAATCGTACAAAAGACCGTACAGCAAAAAAATACCCACGATTCTGATCCGGAAATTCTTGTACGCGACGTCCGTACGTATTTCACCAGCGTTTTCCGGCTCAGCAAGTACGATTCGTACCGACGTCACTCTGTACGGCTCTTTGTTTACGGGAGCCAAACACAGCTGGAAAAGCAGAGTCCGACACGAACGGCAACGCCACGGAGCCCCGGTACGCGACGCACAGCCATGAACCCCATCGTACGTGTCATCCCGGTCCTCCTGGCCTACGACCTGGTGCACCGCACCCGACGCACACGCTGCAGAAGGTGAGAACAACATGCGTGAGTACGGTGCGTAGCACACATACCCCTACGGTGCCATGACAACAGTGGTACGGACCGTACCCACGCATGAATGCGTGGGTACGGTGCGTACCCCTACGGCCCCATGAGTCCTCAGGTACGGACCGTACCCACGCATGAATGCGTGGGTACGGTGCGTACCCCTACGGCCCCATTAGTCCTCAGGTACGGACCGTACCCACGCATGAATGCGTGGGTACGGTGCGTACCCCTACGGCCCCATGAGTCCTCAGGTATGAACCGTACCCACGCATGAATGCATGGGTACGGTGCGTAGCCCTACAGCCCCATAATTAATCAGGTATGGACCGTACCCACGCATGAATGCAGCACCAAAGGTGGTGGTGAGCAGCACGCTGCACACTGCAACCAGGACGTCCAGAGGAACCCCTGCACCGGAATGAACACCAGGGCCAACGGAGGGGGGTGTCCAAGGGATGGGGTGCAGCGCTCTTGGGGGAGGTGGTGGACATGAGGGGGACTCAACTCCCCTGGCCAGAGACTTCCTCAACCGCTTGCGGGGTGGTGTCACAGTGGGGCTGAGGGACAGACTAGCCATGTAGGTCTCTTTGGGTGACATTTTTCCAGGGGAGGTTAGGGGAGTGGATTTGGAGGAAGTGGGTCATGAGGACTGCGGACTCTGACTGTGGCTGCGTGTCTGCCGTTTGCCCCCAGACCCTGTGGGTGTGACTACATCCCCCTGAGTGTGCGTGCCAGGAGGTGTGCGCTGTGCCTTAGTTGGGGGTGTGCTGGATGTGTCTGTTGTGGTGTGTGCCTGTGACTGTCTGTGTGTGCTTTGGACAGGAATGGGAGAGGGCAGTGTGGATAGGTCCGGGATAGGGGGGGGTGGAGCGCTTCAGGAGAGACACTGCTTCCTTCAGTGAAGAGTCCATGGACCACAGAAAACCTGCGTTGCTCAGTCATTGTTGATGACATGCCCTCCACGAACGACACCAAATGTGTGAGCAGTCTAGTGTGTTCATGGAGGACATGCAGCATCGATGCCTGACCAACCTGCAACTGGTGCAGTGTGTCCACAGACTCTTCACTGAGGGCAGCAGGGGTGACAGGGGCAGGGGGTGCGATGCCTGGTCCGAAGGAGACACGGTGGGACCCTGCATGGACAGAAGGGACGGGAGCAACTGGGAGGGCGGAGATGTCAATGGAGGAGGCGGGTACAGATGGTGGGATGCTGCCAGATGTTGTTGCATCTTCCGCCTCCTCAAGGATGTCAGCCTGGGACCCGTCGGTGTCGTACATGCTCTCGCCTCCGGACAGGTCCTCTGACTGACTCCCCTCGCCCTCCGTGCCACTGTCTCCTGCTGACTCCACAGCACTGGTGGCACTGTCGCTGGGTCCCTCCTCAAGGTCCATGCCGGTGTCTCCCTCGCGTGCGGATGATGATGCTGTGGGCAAGGAGAAGAAACCAGAAAGCATCAGTCACCTGTATACATCTGACACATGAGCACAAGAACAATAGGTCACAGTGCATATCAGGCAATGCATCATGAGTAACAGCTGGATAACTCCACACATATGTAAGCCCTGTACTGCCCAGTTGGTAGACCCACCATGCCACTTTGACACCAGGAAACTCTATACGCAAAAGGCCACTACTTGAATTAGCAATACACTGAGAAGCTAGTGTCTGTGAACCGGTGAGCACAGCAATACAATGAAGTCATGACACCTCTTGTTTACCCTGAAATAAACCGGAGTGGTGCACTCAAGGTAAACTTACACACCTCAATACTCAAGGTGCCACCACACTGAGAGACTTGTAAGTCCCTTGGAACACAAAACGAACAAATGTTGGCACGTTGGGACTCACACAACTTCAACAGATCTACATGTTTGGGATGTGCCAATTGGCCATTTTGCTAATAGAACACTGATGTGCCTGCATGCAAGATGTTGCACATGGCAGTGCATACAAAAGTACATTGACACATTGAAGAAGCTGCCACCTGTTCGGAGGAGCCACTGTCAGAAATAGGTTGTGTTGCAGAAAGTATATACATGGGCCCACGGAGGTCTGGACGTCTTGACACTCGTTAGTTTGTATCACAGACAACTAATGAGTCTCAAAAAATCAAGACCACCGTGGGAACATGTATATGGAGAATCTGTGACAACATTTATTTAAAACAGTGGCTTCATAGAAAATGTGCCAGCTCATTCCATGACAGTGTCAATGTACTTTTGTGTGCACTGCCTTGTGCGACATATTGCATGCAGGCACATCAGTGTTCTTAACACAAATCAACAAATTTCCACATGTGAAACATGAACAACTGTTGACAAGTGCTGTGAGTGCCAAGGTACAAATCATGAAGAGTAACAAATAGAATCATGTCAGTTGTCACCAGGCCATCCGTCACCTGATGACACAGTTGGCTACACATATGACCTACTGCCTGTCATCTGGAGTGGCACCCATGTCCACACCCAGGACAATGCATAAGCCAATGGGACTGCAATTGGGTGTTAAAAAAGGCTAGCTGTACTGTGGGGACACCCTCATGGCAAGCCTGAATGTACACACAGATGTCAGCACACACAGTCCAAACTGTGTTGCATCAGAACCACACATATGCCAAAAGATGTATGGGCAGGATTCTTGTTGGTAAAAAAAAAATACACAGGCTGCAAAGCACATACATTGAGCACTGGCCAGCATCACAGGGGCACTGCCCAGTGTATTTTAGTACAGCCAATTCTCCCACAAATGTCAGACCTGCCGATTAAAAATCTGAGTTGCACATGTATGCCTCTCCCACACCCCCCTCCCCCAATACCTGAGTCAATGTGATGTATACAGATCAAGAAGTGACACCTCTTATTCAGGGTTACAACAACTGTGCTAGCAAAATAACTTCATTGACACCACATCACCTCATGGGGCTGAGAACACATATTTGTGACAAACAACCATCAACAGATTGTTGTGAATAGCCACACAGGCAATGCCCAGTGTGAGTATGCACACATTAACCAAATCAAAATAGGGCAGGGAACAATGCCACAGAGGCAGACCTATGCAGCACACACAGAGAATGTGCACAGTGTTGGATGACACACATGATTAGGAGGCCAGGGTGTCTCAGGAGACTGTAGTGGGCACACTGCTCCATGGCCCTGGAATGAGCTGACTCTACTATGTTCAACCGTCATGGCACTATGCATATCTCACACTCATGCACATCATGTCTGAGGCCACAACATTGCACATGCATGCTGCAAGGGTGTCCAGTTGAAGGCTCACACTCCTATGTTGAGAATCAGCATCAGTGACAACAACTATGGACCCCCTACATAGTGAACAGGTCATGGCACAGGCAAGGTACCGACATAAGTCACAGACCACCCACCCACATGATGCAGAAAGCAATGTGCACTTAGAAGTACTGGCACCATAGATGACCATGTGCAAATGTGATTACACACACACCAGGGGACACATGTCAAGGGGAGGAAGGGATGAAAAAGATGGGCAGGTGACATTTAGAAAGAGAAAATGCACTGCACATATGAACTCTGGGAGTGTATTCATGCAAAATAGCACTTCCTAAAGCTGGCGACACATAACACAACAAAAAACCACGTACCTACCCCCTCCTTGCTGCAGTTCCTCTTCTAACTGCCTATCGAGGTCGGGGAAGACCACCGCCAGGACACGTTTCATGTGGAGGGTCAGGTGTTGACGCCCGCCGATGCGGCGAGGTGGAGAGAGCTTCAGCTGGACCCGGGCGATCCGCCGGGTCCAGCACCGGATGTCCTGCCACCTCTTGCAGACCTGGGCCAGCTGCCGATCACGCCCCCACAGTCCTCACGGCCCTGACGACGTTGGTCCAGATGACCCCCTTCTCTTAGGCAGTTACATGTCAGGATGACAAAGTGTCACAACATCAATACACCTGCTCCATGTCCCAGAAACACACATCAGAGCATCTTTGAAATGTTGAACAGGGCATAGGATGCTGACAGGAATAGCCTCATTCACCACATGCAAGTGGCCTGCGTGCAAGCGCACATGCAGTACATGGCATTGAAAGTCTACAAGTGGCATGAGGGGTGCAAAACACTCAATGCACATGCCACACACTGTGCAGCACATGCAACAGCAGGCTGATGGGCAGCACGTGCCATGCAGTCACATGTCCCACTCCACTGACGCACCTAGACAGACACACCCAGCCACTGAGCACTGGCCTGTAATTGACCACAGCAGATACAACCCTCACTCTGCACATGTGCCATTTGCTAGGGGGGAGTCACAGGGGTCGTGGCAGCTCTGCAAGTCAGACACAAAGCACGGCTCACTTTTCACATCAGATGGTTAGATCAGTAGCCTTCCACATGCAGGTGTGGTGCAACACTTCACATAGACACTCACCCACATGAAAAGGAACATTCACACACGTCAATATCCATGAGGTCGTACACGTCATTTGGACACTCTCACCACAGGTCCACCCAACTCATACACATCTGTGGGTACAGTCACCTGTCACACCGGGGGGAACACTGAATCACCTCAGAACAACATGAAGAAAAGCCCCCAAGGATTAGCCAGGCTGAATGTCTCAAGTCACTGTAAGCACCATGCAAGTGAGGAGTGCACACAGGAACTACATGATCCACTGCAAGAGTGACATAAGCATCCCACCCGGGACACACTCTGAACAACATTGCATGTCAGTTCCACCTGGACACAATATTGACTGTCACACAACAGGTGCATAGGCAAAGGTAGTGGACTCAGAACTCACCTGCTCCCCTGGTCTCCCATACAAGCTGGTGTACTGTGGGAGGAGGACGTCCAGCAGGGCCTGATTCTCCTCCAGGGTGAATGGCTGGGCCCTCTCCACAGCATGAGACATGGTCCAGGGAAGCAGAGACAGCAGCAAGGTTGTCGACAGGAAGGTTGTGAAGGCAAGTGCCCTCTCATGGCTTCTGGCTGCCTTATATCTGTCTTGCTGAGGGCCATCCATTTTGAGGAGTACATAGTGATTGGTCAGAATCATTCGCATCTTACGTTTACTCCAATCCCTTTAAACATACAGCAGTGACAGCATTAGCATCGTTCAAATTTAGAGCATTATGTCAAGTCAACAACCACTTTGCAACATTGTATATTGTGGCCAAATATATTGTGAGAAAACTCGGTATCCATGGCAACCTGAATGCACTTAGGGCCTAATACCTATCCCTTATGTGTTCCCTATGTAAATTTGAAAGCAACATACAGGTACGGTGCGTTTCACATGTACCCCTACGGCACCAGTTGCACTGTGCGTGTGACACGTACCTGTAGGCACTGTATGTGTACGCACTGTTAGTACACGTATGTGTACAACTGGTGCATACACGTACGTGTACTACCAGTGCCTACACGTACTTGTACAGGTACGTGTAGGCACTGTTAGTACACGTACGTGTACGCACCAGTCGTACATGGACGTGTACGACTGGTGCATACACGGACATGTCCAAGTACGTGTAGGCACTGTTAGTACACGTCAGTGTACGCACCAGTTGTACACGGACATGTACGACTGGTGCCTACACGTACGTGTACAGGTACGTGTAGGCACTGTTAGTACACGTATATGTATGCACCAGTGGTACACATCCGTGTACGCACCAGTCGTACACGGACGTGTACGACTGGTGCGTACACGGACGTGTCCAAGTACGTGTAGGCACTGTTAGTACACGTAAGTGTACGCACCAGTTGTACACAGACGTGTACGACTGGTGCGTACACGGATGCGTACGACTGGTGCCTACACATACGTGTACAGGTACGTGTAGGCACTGTTAGTACACGTACGTGTACGCACCAGTTATACACGGATGTGTACGACTGGTGCCTACACGTACGTGTAGGCACTGTTAGTACACGTCCGTGTACGCACCAGTCATACACGTACGTGTACGACTGGTGCCTACATGTACGTGTACAGGTACGTGTATGCACTGTTAGTACACGTCCGTGTATGCACCAGTCATACACGGACGTGTACGACTGGTGCCTACATGTATGTGTACAGGTACGTGTAGATACTGTTAGTACACATACGTGTACGCATCAGTTGTACACGTCCGTGTACGCACCAGTCGTACACGGACGTGTACGACTGGTGCATACACGGACGTGTACTAACAGTGCCTACACGTACTTGGACACATATGTGTACGCACCAGTTGTACACGTCCGTGTATGCACCAGTAGTACATGTCCGTGTACCACTGGTGCCTACACGGACGTACGCATTTCACACGCTTACAAAGGTGATACAGCCGTACACATTCCAGGAATGGAGGGCTACGAGTCGCACATGGATGTCAATCAAGTACTTATCATTGCATACTTTCAGGTGCCAGCCCTAGGTGTGTTAGCCTTTGATCTTGCACAGGTCCTTCCATCTAGTTGCACAATTGATGTGTTCTGACCTGTGGACACATGTCATGTGTGATGGGGCATGATGTGGGACACATCACCTTGACACGTGCCACATGTGTGTCTGTGGTACAACTGTGTCATGCATAGCAGCAGTGGGTGGCACAGTCATCAACACCCGCACCGGTCTCCTGATGCCAGGGACAGGGACACTTATGAACTGACCTGTCACGATCAGCGTTCCCCTTTGGGACTATGTCGGCTTTGTGTCATGTGTTCCCTTGAGCTTCATGTCATTGTCCCGTCAACGGCATCTGCTGTTGGTGCATCCAACAAGGGTCTGTGTGGAGATGGGCATGTAACACATCTACGCATACCATGCCACATGTGGATTCCCAAGGCTGTAGAGTCTGTGTGCATGGGACATCATATATTTTCTGTCATTCATGTGTTTGTCGTCTCAATGGCTGTGTCTTTGTGTTGTCACTTGTACCCCTTCATCGCACTGTGTGTGACATGTACATTTGACATTCCATGTGACCTGTGCATGTGCCTTGCAGTCAGCTGTCTGGATGAGCTGACATCCTTCAAATGCAGCTATGTGGTTGTGTGTCACTCCGGTCATATCTGTGGCTCTTCACTCAGACTGGCCCCCAAATCATTTCAGGGCATGTCATGTTGACTTGACAATCAACAGGTGTATCATGCATTTTGTCGGATTGCCAGCAAGCTGCCATCTGTGTCCTGGTTGTATTGCACACACCAGACTCCATAGTTACCTGATGTGTATTAGCAGTGTAGCATGTGCTATGTTCATTGACATTGATGTTTGCCGACTCTCAATCTTCATTCCTCTAAACTATGTTTTGCAGGGCACCACCTGTCACAAGACTAATGCCAGACTTGGATGCCATGATGGAACGTTCCTGCATCCGCCATTACAGATTCACTCAACAGTTGATTGAGGACCTGACAAACTGGCTGGCACTACACCTCTAACCGCAACACAGGTATCCTACTGCGCTGACTCCCAAGATGAAGGTGATGGCAGCCGTACATTTTTTTACAACAGGTATATTTCAATTCACCATAGCTGATGTGGGTGGGATGTCCCAGACTATGTTCAGCCGTGTCCTGCGTGATGTTTTAGCAGCCATGTTGGAGCACCTTGATGAATTCATCACATTTCCTAGTCCAGAGGGGTTGAGGGATGTCAAGGGGGATTTCAATGCCCTGGGTGGGATGCCCCATGTAATTGGGTCCATTGATGGTACACATGTGGCTTTTGTACCACCACAGGCACAGGAACAAGCCTATCGCAACCGCAAACATTACCACTCGATAAATGCCCTTGTGGTGTGTCTTGCTAACATGATTTCCCATGTCTGTGCACGTTTTCCAGGATCAGCACACGATGCCTACATCATGAGGCGTAGCAGGGTGCCACAAATGATGCTGCGGCTGCACAACGAACGAGCATGTCTTGTTGGTGGGTATAGTCTTTTTGTCCTATGTGTTGCGGTATCCTAGGGCCTTATGTAGGTAGCCTAACATTTACCACTTCATAAATACCGAATTTTACCGATTCGGTATTTATGAAGTGGTAAATGCTATGTAGGTAATTAGTCGGTAAAAATTACCGATTCGGTATTGGTCGGTAATTAAGAATCGGTATTTACCGATTCGGTAATGGTAACTGGCTTCCCATTGATTCCTATGGGCCAGGAGGCCCATAGGAATCAATGGGAAGCCAGTTACCATTACCGAATCGGTAAATACCGATTCGGTAATGGGGGGAGCACAATCAAGGGTGGCAGGGTGTCACAGTGACACCCTTTTGCACCCCTGATTCCTGCATGTGTGCACATGTGGCACACATAAATGCCCTAAGGGCATGTATGTCTGCCACATTGCACACTTCTAAGGGCCAAATAATGTTTTTTCTAAGACATTAGTCATTTACCACCAACTTTTAGTTGGTGGTAAATAACGAATCCACACTACACCCACATACTCCCCCTACATCTCATTTCAGGATTCGGTATTTACCGAATCGGTAAAATTACCGATTCGGTAATTTTACCGATTCGGTAAATTACCGAATCCTGAAATGTCCCCCCTACATACCAAAAGCCTGAATACCGGTCGGTAACGTGATTTTTACTGAAAATCGGCCGTTACCGACCGGTATTGGGCTTCCTACATATGGCCCCAAGTCTCTTACGGCATCTCGTGACCCACTTATTTACATGATGTTTCCATGTAGGGGACTCTGGCTATCCCAACATGCCATGGCTGCTGACACCTCTCCGCAACCCAAGAACAGCTGCAGATCACCGGTACAACGATGCACACGGCCAGACCAGGCGAGTGATTGAGAGGATGTTTGGACTCCTGAAGAGCCGATTCCGGTGCCTGGACAAGACAGGCGGGTCCCTCCCTTATGCCCCGGAGAAGGTCTGCAAAATCTTCATTGTGTGCTGCATGCTGCACAACATGGCAGTTGAGAAGGCAGTGCCACTCATCCTGGATCCAGATGAGCAGGAGCATCCGCCCGTGGAGGATCAAGGGCTTGGTCACGAGGCTAGTGATGATGAGGAGGGTATGATATCCGGAGTCAGCTCATACGCAACTTCCTCTCATAATGGCGAGTCACTGGCTATGAGTGTGCAAGCTTGTAGCGTCGAGTGGCATGTGTTGCAATGTGTGTGTACAGCTGACTGAATGCACAGTGACTTGGATGTGTGTTCTGATGTGTCACTCGAGTGATGATGTCATGCAACACAGTTTTGCAGAGAGACTTGATAGGCAATTTACATGTGTCCAACATTGTTGCTGTTTTGTACACTTCCATGTGTGCGTTGAGAATCATTTTTTGGTGACTTCTCGTGTGTCTGTCAATCCCAGGTATTTGGCACCTGTTGTCTGGTTGTGTCTTCGTTGTCCTCCTGCTATTCCTCATGTGGATTGTAACGTGTGCTGAATCAGCGTTCCATGCACGGACATGTGGAAATGTCAGTTTGGGTGAGTATTGCAGCAAGGCTTTTTTGTGGTGATACAGGTTGTGAATGTGTGGTGACTGCTTCTGTGCATGTTGTGGTACCATACATACATGTCTTCTCACCATGGAGCATATGACATGTAGCATCACTCCCATGACATGATAGTCAGCCTTCTTGACAGTCCTCTGTAGTGGAATATGGCGTCTGAGGAAGGCTTCAATGTGTGTGTACCTTGGCTCTGAAACATTGTAGAGGCTACGGGTGGACATAGTGGGGTACATCACAACAACATGCTGTATGGGGAATTGCAGCATCTCAGTGTGCAGCAGGATGTGTTCTGCTCATCCCCTTACCTTGTGTGCCAGTTCATTGGGATTGACATCTTCCGTGTTGTGAAGGGGGTGTCCAGCGTATGTCCCACATGTTCTGTCAACTGACCTGTGAGTCTGTTAATATGGAGGCATATCCCTTTGTGTGTGTATGTGGAATAAAGGTGTTCAGCACAATCCAAAGTGCCTCATCTCGGTCACTGCAGATCTCTTACCAGTTTGCATGCGTCATCTATGGCAGACTTGACAAAGATTGGGCATATGAGTGTATGTGTACTTTGGCAACATGCATGCAGTGCTTCATTGCTAATGATCTCTATTTTGCATGATGTGCCTGGTTGTGTATGTATTTGTGCAGGTTGCTGCCCTCAACGGGACGTGAATGGCTGCTGATGGTGTGTCTCCTTTGCGAATCTCCGCATTTTGTTGCCTGACACAGTGGCTGTCATTTATGGTGATTGATCATACACTTTCTGGGAGTGACCTATGAGTGAGCTAACACTCCTTCCTTGACATACACCTGTTGCACTGTGCCTTGCAGACCTCATTGTCTTTGTGTGTTGATTTTTGCATGATTTCTAAGCCCTTCCGCCTGCTGCTGCCTCACCTGCGGCCCCGCCACTCCGAGTGCCCTAATTCTGCAACCCCCACGCCTCTGAAATGCTCAGCTCTTCCCCTTCCACCCATTTGTAATGCAGCCAGCAGCTTTTCTGTGCCACTGTAGCCCCACCGCCGTGCAAAAGGACAGATCGTCTGCGCCTTCAACATGCACAGTGCATGACCCTCTAGTCTTTGCATTACCCATGTCACACAACAGGGTCATGCTGCAGCCACTCTCCAAGCAATGTCCTCGTGACAATCATCCTCCTGCCATCAGGCAACCCCTAAGCACACACAGGACACCTTCGCATGCTGAGTGTGCAACTCCAACTGCCTACACAGTGCTGCCCAGCCTCCCAGACCCTGTCATTCCAACCAGGTTAGGTGCCTCCTACACCACACCCGCTCCATCCACCAGCATGCCATTGGACTCTGTTACCTCATCAACACTGCAGCCCCACACATCACCTTCATGGTAGTAACCTGGACAAAAGCATCCTCAGCACATGACGTCTTCATTGCCATTTCAGATGGATCCAAGATCACCCACAGGGACGCCAACACCACTCACGGGGGCTGAATAGGTAATTATTGACAAGTACACCCTCAGTTTCACAAGTCTGGGTTTGCAGCAACTCCCTAGCAACCCTCGGAGTAACACTCATCTACAGATCTGCAGGCCTACATCCACAATTCCGCTAAGCCATCAACACGTACATCTGCACGCAGGGCCTCACCTCCACAGGCTACATGTGGATGGGGGCCCGTAACTTCTTGCGGGAGGGGACATACACCACCATTCATCATTGGTCCATCATTGGTCCATCAACATTTGAATCCACATCTCCAACAAGCAACACAGTGCCACTCACCCCGCTTCCGATCCCTCACAGATGCCAGATATAAGTCGCCACAGACAAGCTGTGTGGGACACTCAAAACAACACCACCGCCACCCCCTGCAAACTCACACACTGGATCAGCAACTGATCCATCAATCTAGCCACATTGACGGACTTTCCTGTGAAGCACAACGACAGTTAAGGCACCTGGGACAAGGCAGACCTACTGGACTCCTTCAGACCTAGCCGGACTCTTGTGCAAACCTTGTAACACAAAGAGCCATAATTTTCCTTACAGCCCTGGAAAACACCACACAGAGCCATCACCATATCTTCAGCAAGGACAAGTGGAGATCCTTCAGATAGTGCCGAGACACCCAAACACACGACATTAAGGAGCTCTTCAGCATTGTGAGTGAACTGACAGCACATCTCCATCCAAGACACCCCACCCTTGCAAGCCAGATCCCATCCCTTGCTACTTTGTACCATTGCAAGCTCATGGCCATGGACAACAGCCTTGGCACACAGAGGCAGACAGCACTATTTTCCGCTGGACAAACCCCCCTCAGGTCATGGACTCCTATCAGCAGCAAGTACACAACCGGGATCATGTGCACCATCCACTCTGGCTCTCCATCAGGCCCCTTCCCACACAACTTCTCAACCACATCATTCGCCATCCTTGAAGCCCACGTCCTGCGCGTCATGAATGTCTCCTTTGAGTTAGCCACATTCCATGGCTGCAGGAGGCATGCAGAGCCCCAGGCCCTTCTTAAACAACGGACGGCAGTACCACAGGATCTCCTGGTACATCAGCCTACTTCCCTACCCAGCAAATGTCACCAGGAAGACACTCTACTAGCAACTGTCCAATTTCCTACATGCTACCAGCTCCAGCCAACTGGCACCTGACCGTTTTACACAGTAATTACACCACTGCAACTGTCATCATTGCCAACACCAATGACTACTTTGCCCTGCTCACCAATGGTGAGCCCACCACCCTTGTCCTCTCAACGCCATTCTACACCATGTGCTACCACACTGTCAGCTCACACATCTCCAACAGTGGTATCCAGAGGAGGGCCCATGATTCACTCAGGAAGTAGCTCACCAGCAAGGGCCAGGGAGTCTGCCTCCACCCTGCAACATGCAGTACACTGGAGGTATCTGGCCTATGCCACAGGGCTCTACTCTCAACGTGACGATCTTCAATGTCTCCATGACCCCCCCTATCCACCATCACATGCACACACAACCTCATCATCATCTGGTATGCCATTGACACCCAGCTGCTCCTCAAACTCACCAAAGGGCCAGCCATTGACAGATCCAAACTTCACAGAGGCATGAGATCCGATGATGAATGGCTGAACATCAGCCATCTGAGGCTGGACTTGGACGTGACAGAGGTCATCATCTGAGGATTGTCCCCTTACAGCTGGGTCAACTTCCTGCGTCCCACTGGTGTGTGCACCGCACCAGCACCCAGAGGCCACACAGGCAAGCTGGTGTTCGTCATGGACCCATCGCTCACAATTAACATACAACTCACCAACATCTGTACCTCATGCTGCAACACCCTCCACATGCTACTGATGGCCCCCAGATAAATCCACTCCAAGGCAAGACAGACCGTCCCCTGGTCCAGGACGCCAGCCGGCTCACATACAGCATCGGCCTCTACAGAGGACAACAGCAAACATGCTGGAGAACTGATCCACATCGAGGGTGCATCCGCACACCTCATCTGCAACATCCCCCGCCCCAGCCACATCACCGTCCAACTGAGATAGGTACAATGGCTCACTGTGTGCTGCAGGATCACCTTCAGACTCCTCAACCACAACCAGGAGGCAGTCCACAACCCCTGACCCAAACCGACCTTGGACGTGTGTCATCCAACACCCCGTTGGCCCTACTCCATGCAGCCCACTTTGCCCTGCCCACCATTCATCACATCCACATGACCTCTGCATGCAGGAGATAGTTCTACCACCTCGCAAAACAGACCTGGTACTCCCTCCCCGGGCACATCAACATGACCCATGACCACTACACCTTCATGTGACTCTACAAAATGTGTCTGTCAGAGCAATATAGCAAGACTCCCCTCAGCAGCTTGAGGCTATCACAGGTGAGTGTTAGGCTCCATGTCTGCATTTTGTGATACATTGTGAGCCATGTGTGTCCTCGACCGGACTCAGATGCAAGTGTATGGATGGCTGGAGTTAGTTCCACGCACAGGCATACTTTAACATATCCCCACACGTAGGTTGTGGACTGCAACATGAAATTTCAATAAATAAAGTTTTTAATTTCGAACTCTGGGGCGTGATTTGTGCACAGAAAAAGGGGAAATGCAAGGACCATAGAATCCAAAGTTCACAGGGGGAGATGGGATCCTTGGCATTTGAAGTCATCAGAGTTCAGCCCACAATGTTTGGCATCATTGGTCAGACTGAGACCAGCAAGTCCATGTGGCAGATGATGTCAGTCAATGGGGTGATGCTGTCGAATGATGAATTAGGATTTTTCTCAATTTAGTAGTAGTAAAGTTAGGACTCCTAACTTTAGGACTCCTAAAGGCCTTCTGTGAATGCCGAAAGCCTTAAAATTAGGATTTTTCTCAGTTTAGTAGTAGTAAAGTTAGGAGTCCTAACGTTAGGACTCCTAAACTGAGAAAAATCCTAATTTTAAGACTTTCGGTATTCACAGAAGGCATTTAGGAGTCCTAAAGTTAGAACTCCTAACTTCTGTGAATACCGAAGTGAGTAAGTGTCTTCTGTGAATACCAAAATGAGTAAGTGCCTTTTGTGAATACGAAAATGGTAGTAAGTTTAGGATTTTGTCTAAAGGTAGTTCTGTGAATCGGGCCCCTACTGTTTATCTCTTTTGTCTCCCTTTACTGTGTATTCCTAGTAACACCATCAAGGCCACCACCTTACCATTTCTTCTCTCCATTCCCAACTTTCCAATCCACAACATTCTCATTCTCCTGGTCCATCTATCTGACTCGCAGCTCAAAATCCACATACTCCTCTACTTGCCAACACCCTACTAGCCTGTCTCTCTAACTTCATTCCATGACTCACTTAGTATCAATGCCCTCAAACATTCCTTCTCCGGTCCTCTTCTAGAAAACATTTTCTAAGTAACTAACTCACCAGCTTTCCCAAGTTGCTTTCTCTCTGCCCCTCCCTTCATTCCTACCCTGCTTCTTTCACCTCTGAGCCCATCCACTTCCTCTCTGCCTCAAACCATTGCATACCAATCCCCACAAAAACTTTACCCTTTTCCTCTGTCTTTTCTTTCCCACTACACCCCATGCGACTGAATATTAACCCCTCCTCCCAATTGCCAAAACAGCAACCACCTCTAAAAACTCCAACTCTATTTCATGGACTCTTCCCCTCTGGATCAAAGCCATTTTTAGTTCCTTTCTCTGGCACATACCTCCAGAAGGGTATTACCTCTATGCACAATCTATGTCACCAGATGACCTATCCCTTCATTCATTTTCATGTTTTTTGACTCCCAACTGTCTAATTTGCAGTACAAATGTTTTTCAGAAATCAATGCCTTCAGAGAACCTACCAGTTAAAGCATATGACCTCCTACGTCGTCCTGAAGAAGTCGAATCTATACCCAAACAATCAGCACAACGTCAGAAAAATTTGCAATTGAAAGTACCTGGGTAAGTTGTTTGAAAATCTATTTTCACCCAATTCATCAACTATACTGAGAAGCAGGAGCTCCTCCTGGCTGCCCAGATGAGCATATTGTGGCCAGAATCACCTATGGAGAACAGATCTATTGCCTTTATTTATCTGGACAACTTACAGGGCTTTGATGTGATTTATCTCCCTTTAAGAACTTGGGGCCCAAATAGAGGTTGTGCAATAAATCTTCCAATTCTTTTCAAATGGCCTACGGATACTCTTGATTCAATTTTTGATCTCATCCAATCAACTGAGGCGTAGCACAAAACTTTGTACAATTTTATTTAATATCTACTGAAATCAGTTTGAAGTTATCTTGTCTAATCCCTTAGCCTAATCTGTTAAAATAACATAGGAAAGATTAATTTCGAGCTAATAGAGAAACCCCCTTGAGTCACTGACAGCACTGCACTAATATTTAGCTTCTCTGCAAACCATGAGCCAATCACAAGAAACCCTTTAAAACTAAACGTCAAAAGGACTAAATGCAGGTTTTGATTTCACATAATTTCACATACTCTTTGAGGAATTTTGTATAATTTCGTAAAAGAAAATTATTACTTTTTCAAATGCTACTTATTACCAAGTCTGGAAAAACCTCTCTTTGAGCTTCAGAGAAAGAAACCTTCCTAGGATCTGGCTAAAACAGCAACTGGAAGTAGGTTTTCAGAATCTGAAATCCATGCACAAAAAGCAAAGATGACATTGAAAAAGGACATGTGGTGGTTTGAAGTTTCAGAAGACACCATCAAATTGAGTGACTACCTAAAGGCAATAGAGACCACAGAAGAAAGATGTTCTACTTAGCGAGACTCAACACGCTACCCACTAATGAGAAAAAAGGACAAAGACAAAAGAACACATTTGACAGCTGCCAGCGCAATGATCAACAAATAAAAAAATCATTGATCACCCTTTTGCTGTCCTGTCCGAAGTGGAGGCTCAGATGAGCAAGATTCTGTGAGGAATGTTTTTAAAAAAGGCAGAAGAACTGCCAGATCTGGCATCCTTTCTTTGTCCAACCTAGATGACGAAGCCTCCACAACAGGGTCTAGTCTCATCAAAACAGTAATTTAGCTTAATGCAAATTAAAAAGGTGGAGCTGGGCTCAACAGACACTCTGTGGTCCAGCAAAACTTCAAGGTTGCCTCTTTTCAACAGCACAAACAACTAGCAGAAAACTTAAAACATATTGAATGAGACCAAAATGTCCCAAAGTTTGCCCGAGTTACAATAATAGGGCAGCAAGGATAGACCAAAGTCTTCTAAGCGGGGAAAGGTGAAATAGCATAGACCAAGGCTATTCAGAACTAACCTGTTTTGCTGGCAGTACAGCCTGAGGAAGGTAAAAAGACCACATAATTGAACACTTCTCCTCACTATGATTAGACAGGACTCCGTCCTATAGAAGTCCTCATGGGAAGGTTTCTTCCCTTGGATTAAGTGAGTGGACACATCCCTTCAGACATGTATCATTGTTAAAAATAAAGTTGTATAAAATATCGATTTTTTTTTTAATGTCTTGAAAATAATATAAAATTAATTAAATTATACATATAATTGAATAAAACATAGTTATAAATATTTCAAACATGTTAAAATGAATAAATAATACATGTAATGTAAAAAATATTAAACATGAATATTTTTTTATATATATCTTAACTTGATAATATGAATAAATATTTATTAAATGTAATTTTAAAATGTTAAAAGCATAATTTAAATTATAATTACATAAATATATATATATAAACCTGTAATATATATATATAAATTAATTTTATATATTATAAATTCAATTATTACAATTATTATTATTATTTAAATAGTATTTCACACTACATTAATCATAACAGTAGGAAAAACATTGTATAACGTAGGGGATAAAATTACTATTCCAACTCCAGTGAGTGCAACAGTAGGGAAAGTGTTGGATAGCGGGTGGGTAAAAATTACTATTCCCACTCCAGTGAGTGCAACAGTAGGGAAAATGTTGGATAGCGTGTGGGAATAATTTACTATTCCCACTCCACCAAGTGTGACAGTGGGAAAAGTGTTGGACAGCAGGAGGGTAAAAATTACTATTCCCACTCCAATGAGTGCAACAGTAGGGAAAGTGTTGGATAGCGGGAATGAAAAATTTACTATTCCCACTCCAACGAGTGTTCCACTAGGGAAAGCGTTAGATAACGGGTGGGAAACATTTACTATTCCCACTCCACCAAGTGTAACAGTAGGGAAAGTGTTAGATAGCAGGTGGGTAAAAATTAGTATTCCCACTCCAGCAAGAGCAACAGTAGGAATAGTGTTGGATAGCATGTGGGAATAATTTACTATTCGCACTCCACCAAGTGTAACAGTAGGGAAAGTGTTGGATAGCGGGAGGGTAAAAATTACTATTTCCACTCCAGTGAGTGCAACAATAGGGAAAGTGTTGGATAGCGGGAGGGTAAACATTTCTATTCCAACTCCAATGAGAATAACAGTAGGGAAAGTGGTGGCTAGCGTAGGGGTAAAAATTACAATTCCCACTCCAGCAAGTGCAACAGTAGGGAAAGTGTTGGATTGCGTGTGAGAATAATTTACTATTCCCATTCCGCCAAGTGTAACAGTAGGGAAAGTGTTGGATAGCGGGAGGGTAAAAATTACTATTCCCACTCCAGTGAGTGCAACAGTAGGGAAAGTGTTGGATAGCGAGAGGGTAAAAATGTCTATTCCCACTTCCACGAGTGTTACAGTAGGGAAAGTGTTGGATTGCGGGTGGGTAAAAAATACTATTCCCACTCCAACAAGTGTAACAGTAGGGTAAGTGTTGGATAGCAGGTGTGTAAAAATTACTATTCCCACTCCAACGAGTGTAACAGTAGGGAAAGTGTTGGATAACGGGTGGGTAAAAATTACTATTCCCACTCCAGCAAGTGCAACAAATGGGAAAGTGTTGGATAGCGGTGGGAATAATTTATTATTCCCACTCCTGCAATATAATTAACATTAATTAACAATTAATTAATTTGAAAAAAATAATCTACCTCCCACCATATTCCCCTATTAACGTCACCACCAATATTGTAAAATATTAATCAATTAACATAATTAATTATCAATTAATTTATTAACTAATAACAATTAACTATAAAATTCATAACCATCACATATACATTAATTCACACAACTAACCTTCTAAAATAACTTATCTAAAAAAATATTAAAAATTTTAATAATGATTAAATTACTTCTCACCCTACTCCCCTATCAAACCTCTACCCACTCCTAAAAAAAGTACACAATTAACATATTAACAAATTCATTGTTATTAATATCAAATTAATAACTATTTAATAACTTTGTAAACACAATTAACATATTTACCAATGAATTATTAATTATTATTACTCAATTTATAATGAATTAATAATTAATTAATTAACACAATTAACAACATAAATTATTAAATACAAAAATATTAATTAATTAATTAATTTAAATTAAATTACTTCCCACCCTATTACCCTATAATCCCACAACCCATTGTGGAATAAAATTACGCAAAAATTAATTAGCATATAATTAATTAATTTAAAAAAATCGTAATTAATATATTTTAATTAAATTACTTCCCACCCTATTCCCCTATAAACCCACAAACCGTGACAGAATTAAAATACACAAAAATAATTTAACATAAAATTGGATATTATGGCTGACAATATTACTAGCTTCGATATTATGACAATCGATATTTCTTACCTGCATTTCGATATTCCGTACCACTATATATTTTACGGTCAATTTTCTGTCCACTCGATATTTAAAACTCGATATTTTGTCATATCGATATTAAAAACTCGATATTTAGACTGTTTACCATTACACTCTGTACACCGGCTTCCAGATACCAGAATAGTCTTCTACAAGGACAGCTACATTGCCCACCAAGCACAACATGCAATAGGATCATCCTACTTTACAAAGTTTTGCGTTGTGTTTGCGTTACTTTTTTAATGCAGACCTGACTCAAAGTCCTTTTTGGGATTTACAAACCAACAGAAATTGGCATTTGGGTTGGTTTTAACGTAATTCAGTGTGAAGCACTGCTCTGTGCTACTCCACTTCAAGGGGGGGGTCCAATGGGATGTTCATGAGCTTTCCCATGCAACTGCCCATGGTTTCTGATATAAAACCCTATCTGCTAAGAAAAGTAGATAGGGTTTTGCACAAACAATTAATCTCATTTGAAAGTAGGCATTAAAAAGATATCTAATTTAATTTCTCCTTTTTCTTCTGACTATGCATATATGCTGCACTGTTCAGCACATTTGCAATGTAGGACAAGTTTTATATTTGTTCTAGGCATAGTATTTTTTACTGGAAGTGTACTTTTCCAGTGTAAAACCTATACTAGACTCACACAAACACCCTTGTACCAGGGTAGAAACGTGTGTGCTTCCCGCACAGCTGCCTGCTCGTGCACCAACGCTAGGGAGAGGGGGAGGCGAATGCCATATCTCTAGATGTGGCTCTATCCTGATCTCTCCTTGTCATGCAAAGCAGTTCAGCAACTTTGGGTGTTGCACTGCGTTCCGCGACACTTTTGTAACCTGTTCTGAAGTCTCCTGAAAGATGCTTCACCAACTCGAAATGAAAACATACAAGAGGTCACAAAGTTATAGATTCAACCTTCCATTCCTATCAGAAACATTTGGAATTCATGCATTGCCAAGAAAAGGAACACCCTGAACACCACACCTTTCCCAAAGCATTGAAGAACGTGGTTTTTATAGTCTTCAGTCCTGTAGTGCATCCATTATGCCACCCGGCCATTCCAACTTGGAGCTGTTGACAACGTCTAAACTTGAGCTTGTGGGCTGATCACTAATGTGCTGAAGTTTAGCTGAACTGAGATTATAGCGACCAACAGTCATTTATGTGATACACCACAAAAAGATTCAAAGAATGAAACCAACTCCTAGTGAATATACTGCGTGAGGAAGGGCGGGGCCTCTTGCCAATCAGTGCTTGAGACAGTTTTTCCACCTTCTCCACTAAAATAAAATAAAAATCTTGCTTAGGCTGTCGCTGGTGTCCTGGAGTGTATTTTTACACCGCTTAATGGACATCAGTTGTTCAAATCCTCAAAAGACGACACTTTGTAAATCTACACTTTGTGGTTGTTTCCAACTTGTTTTCCCTACCACCATGTGATTACAGATCCTCACAGAGTGACTGGTATCGTTTGGCACATTGTGGTACCCTAATTTTTAACAGTTGGGAATGGGCAAGAAGCAAATTCCTGAATACACACAAGCATTTGAATTTTTAGATTTTTACACACTTAACAGGACATTTCCTCTAAGTAACGCCCACCTCTCCGACCTCCCATCCAACTCGTAAATTTTCTCTCACACCAATCATAGCCTGAGCAAATACTTATACTAATCAGAGACGTTTTGAGCCATAGGCAAAATGGGCTCTGGCCCAGGACCACAGAAACAGCTCTGTTCTTGTCTGATGACCATGAATAAATCTTAAACAGATTGCTTCAAGTACCAGTTTCCTTTATATTATTTTTTAATGTGATGGAGCACTGGCTGGGGGGAGGTGAAACCGGACTCGATGAGGGTCCGTACAGAATGCCTCCCGGGGGCATGAACCCTCAAAAGGGAGGGCGCGCACAATTGGGTGCCCTCCAAAGGCTAGTAGACAGCCCAATCAGGGCCGGAGAAGTAAAGCGGCTGGTGGGGTCAAAAGGGGCAAGTTTTCCACTGTTGGCACAGGAAACCCACCAGCCCAGCAGAATCGAAGAACACGGAAGAATTGACCAACACAAAGAAGTGACCTGGAAGAAGACTGATCGGCCGATCGTCAACCACCGGAGGCGTAAGTGCTCCGCGAGGCAGGAGCAGCGAGGATCCTGAGGGTGCCTCTCCCTGTCACTGGAGTCTTCGGAAGATCGAGGAAGTGACTGAGTCCAGGAACTGCGAGCATGCATCACTGAATCCAGCCACGGAATCGAGCAAGGGACACAGCAGGGGATTTGAAAAAAATGTGGGGTTCCTTCATTGGATTGGATTGTCGAGGGGTTTCCCTCAGGGTACCTGGAAACAAGTCACCAAATCTGGCTGGGGATTTAATTCACCGGCTCCTGTGGCAGATCGTCTGTGGCTTTTCCTCGGGCACCAGAAGGCTGCTGAGGTCCCCCCGGTTGGAGCGAGTGTGCCTTGGGCCCGGGGGGATCAAGGCATTTGCCAGTAACCCGGCGGCAAGGGAAATAAAGAGAAGCTACGCTGGAAAAAACAGTTGAAACCGGTGTTGAGCGAGGCATCGGCCTTGATGTGGGCCGGATTCAGCAGGGTCCTTGGGGGCAGGAAGGCAAGCTTTCTTCCACTGCCATATACCGGGAGACGGTTCCTGACTCCAGGACACTTTGGGGGTGGAAACCACAAAAGGAAATGCCAGGAAAATGCAGCGGGAGGGGTGCAAGACTGCCAGCGTGCTCCTGGGCAGAATCAGAGGAGCGGGAGCCCCCACACAAACAAAGGACCCATAGGAGGACATTGGGACCTAGAGCTTCTACTTGAAAAGGCAAGAGAATTGGTGTCCCTCAAGGGCAAGGAATGGGTAAATGAGAACATGGGGTTGCCACCTGTCAAGAAAAGGGCAAGGCCAGCACGGGTAGCATCACCACCCCCGGGTCCGGTTAAAAAGGGGCAGGCAAACCAGATGGTGGCCCCTGCCAGCCCGGGAAAAAGAGCACCATGAGCAAAGCCACCCCTGCATGGCCCAGGTGCAAAGGGCAAGCCTCCAAAACAGGGGGGAGGGGTGGAGGGGAGACCAGGTGGAAAAGGGCCAAAGAGAGTGCAGCGGCCTAACCCAGCAGCCACACCTACAGAGATATGGAGCGATCGGACGCATGGATGTCAGCAGTGGGGACCAGAGGTCTGTGGTCAGCATGCCGACCCCAAGGTACCACAAGGTGCAGCAGGAGCAAGCATGAAGAAGGACAATGGTGATCGAAGGGGCCGGGCAGGGCAACAAAAAGAGGGGAAGGAAGGGAGGGCCAGGAGTGGGAGTACCCGGGCAGATTGCAAATTACGACATGCAGCTAGGGGTAAGCAACTTTGTGGTACAGGGGCCACGGGGGTTGCCCCCCCATGGCCAACACACCCGGGGGAAGCATGGGGACAAGCAGAGTAGTATCCAGTGGCATGGATCCCCTGGTGGCAGTGGCATGGGCCGGGAGCCCCACAGGGTGGTGGACCTGAAGGGGGACAGGACATGGCGCAGGGGATGGCAGGTACAGCCAATCTAAGGGTCACAAAGAGGGGCAGAAGGCCAAGAGCAAAGGGAAGTCGGGTGTAGAGGGGCCCCCCAGGGGCACTAAGTTGCAACAGCTTGACCTGAGGGAGGCCAGGCAGCGTGAGGGAGGAGCAGAGAAGACCGGGACCCAGCAGGGAGAATGGCAAGCGAGTACCTACGTCCCTCCCTGAGTGACTCGCCCGCGACCACAAAGTTACTGGGTTTAGCAAACCTCATCCCACTGTGAGCGAAGGAGAGAATTTGGCGTAAAGAGTACAGAGACATTTTCTTATTTACAGAAAACGATCAAAAAGGGAAATACCATAGGTAGAAGAGCAGATGACGCAGGGTCCTTGGGATACCTCATGGCAGGGACACAGGGTGAGTGGGTGACAGCACGCAGCCACAGGCAGAGTAGATGATGCTCGCACAGTGTCCTTGGGACGCCACATGGCAGGGACACTGGGGAGCGGTGAGGAGTGTCCAGCAATGGCCCAAGAAAGCGGAATAGCACTTGCAGCCCTGGCCGGTCCTAACGGACACCCACAATAATCAGTAGCAAGGGAGGTCTGGAATCGTGAACGCTGAAACATTGCATAAGGGGCAAATTGCGCAAGATTAGTGCTGTCATAAAAGTTAGAACCAAACAGAAAGGTAATGTAGGATGTACATTGACATGGAAGGTATGAATAACCAACCAATAAATTATGATATGTATAACTCATGTCTGAAATAAAACTGCGGCCTTTGTATGAACCATATCATGTCATCACTGGAATGATTTATGGGGGATTAAAGGACGTATGTGGGGAGGACACCCAGGGTGAACCGGGGAGCGTGCCCCTTGGCAGGGGTTTGACCTAAGAGGTGTATTACAGACGTTTTGCAGGGAAATATGTTTATTTTCATACAACATCCATAAAAAAAGTTTCTTTTATATCAAAACAGGACCTCAAATATGAGAAATGGGAGGATGTCACAGAAATGATCTGCAGTAAAATTAGATGTTGCTGTTGTACAACATTGAAAACACACATCACTATCCATGAAAATTAGATGTAACACATTTAGAATTTGGACCAGAGTGCCTGTGCACCGCCAGTAACCTGTCTAAAGATGGTATGAAAGAGCTGAAATTGAATCATAAACTCAAAGCTGTTCAAACAGGGGCTCCCAAAATAAGTTTCACCCTGGTCCCCCCAGATCCCTAAAATATCCCTGATACTAATGGCAAGCCAACTTTTGTGATTAGAAAAACTGGTTTGTATTAATAAAAAGCTAATTAGCGCCCGCAAGTCACTCGTTAACTGCTTCGAGAATCAGATCGTGTGTTGCAGGTCACCCACATAGAGTAAAAAGCTGAGTATAATGCTCTGACAGAACTAACAATATTAAATGTAATTGCTTCTGATTTCTAAAGTGTATGCAAAGAGAGTGTGGGAACATCAATAATGAACCTGTAGCCTGAGAACTGGAGTTTCCATATTACTGCATATATTTCGCATTCATTTCAAATCTAAGATACTTCTCATTTTCCTAAAAAGCTTTATCTCTCGACCTTCTCCTTTTCAGTTCATTATTTTGGACGGTAAATCTTGAAAAATGTAATAGTATTACTGGTTTACCTACTAAGCCACTTTTATTTCGTGCAAGAAATATATGTATGATTTCACCACGGGTGCCCCAGAGTCACCTCCGATGGTTCTTTTTTTATGAGATGCTACATCTAATTTATTGTAATTATCACACTTTGCCATCCTCTGAGGAGCTGGGCGTCGGGGGCAGACACTTCTTTGTCCATGATCAGCAAATAAAAAGGAATGACTAATATTTGAAAATGTACAATACTAAAGATTGCCTGCTTCTCTTAAACATATGAAGGATGGGCTATATTAACAGAAAATATTGAAAGCTGTTTCCTAGGTGTTGCTCTCAACCTATTTTGAAAACGATGTTACGGGTGAGATCCCACCTTTGGTATCCGGATAGGAAGTTTCTGGTCCCTGCTTCAGAAATGATGGAAGTAGTGACTCTGAGGAATTATTCATATTGATCAAATATGAATAGACGAGACCTAAAATCACTCTACACTTGAATGTAAACATTTATAAGGTTTATTTTTCCAAAAATAAACCCAACTTCTTTTGATTTTTCTCGCTCACACTCGCCAACTATACGATAGTGAGCAACAAAAAATCCTGCGGGGAAGTGGGGGCACGAATTTGTAGCGAGATCGGAGCACGAGTGAGGAAAAAAACTCCGCTCTGCCTGTTTGCTGCACAGATCGCAGAGTGCGGAAAACTCTGCATACTCCGTGAACAGAGCGAAGCTCTTCGCCCAGGCTTAATTTTGTCGCATTCCCTGGTAAACTAGCTTTAATAAATCTGGGAATGCACCAGAATCTATGGGTGGATGCATGCGAACGACCATGCTCTACCCATGGAACGCCTCCCAACTTGAGATTTGATGTAACGCAGCACAAGCAGCTGTGTTGTGTTATGTTTTTAACAAAGACACACAAGGCAGCACAAATCGCCCCATGCAAGGCATTGTATTTATTGCTGACATATTTGAGTTTTTCTTGAATTGCCTTACATGACGCAAGGACATCATAAAGGCTTGATAAATCTGGGCCTTTGTCTGCTTTAAGTAGCTGCAATTTGTGTGTAGAACCCGACAACTAGAAAACCTGACAGGGCCAAGAACTTATTCTACTGGCACATTGAGATCACCAGAAGCACTCACAATGAGGCCCAAAGTGTCTCTTTGAAGCTAGGTAGCCCAGAATAAATCCAGTCTAGTCCTCATAAATAAGCATGTGAATCACTTAGGCTAGTTACTAAAATATGGATCAAGATATAAGAATCAGACTTTAATTACGAAATTGGCCAGTAGGATCAACACACTTGAGGACACTTTTCATGTGTTAAGAAAGTGGAGAACTTTCTGCTGAGATTATTAGATAGAAAATCATTTGATAAAAGCTAATTAGGTAAGCCGGGTTACTAGACAGGGAAACCTACAGCAAATTCTACTTTTTGTTTTCGCAGACTGACTTCTCCTGCGAAATTGGAAGAGGGTAGTGAGTTAATAGCTCTCTCTACTTATTTCACTAAGGGGCATATCAACAAGGGGCGGCGATAATATTATTGCCGCTTTAGAGCCTGTCTTCGGGTGAAAAGCGGCGATAAAATTATTGCATCATCAACAAGGACACGCTAGCGTGTGTTTCCTTGCATTAGCGCCCCTTGTCAGCACACCTCCCATCGCATCGCTAATGAGATGCAAAGGAGGCGTGCCTGACAATACAACATGGGAAAATATCGCTAACCCAGCTTCGTCATATTAACAATGAGGGTTAGTGATATTTGAAATCGCGTTAAGTATGCCTTAACGCAGGAATTAACGTCTGTTAAATTCCTGACTAAGGCATACCTAACATGGAGGGTGGATTGTGTGGCTAAGACCACAGGCTCTATCACCAAGGATATCACCGTTTTCCATGGAACATCACTGGAAAACCAGCGATGTTCCATGGAAAACACCACTATCACTGGAATAATTATCGCCATTGCGCTATGCGTTGTTGATACAGTGCTAGCTTGGCGATAATATCCAGCGATAACTGGCGATAAAAATCCTCACGCTAAGAGCGGCCAGCGATAATTATCACTGCCGCTTGATAATATGCCCCTAAGATCGGTCAAGCTTTAACGTTTCCACATCGGCAAATTTACCTAATTTAGCAGCTGCTAATACATTATTGCTTGCGCCTCTCTTCTGATACAGGATCTCAGTATATAACTTCTTCTAGAGGGTAAGAACACTTTACCAATAGCCCCATGATCCTCCACCCTATGTCCAGTATTAGGATCTGTTAAACATTGTACCTAGTTCTGTGCCTCTGACTTTTGCCCTTCCATGACAGAAGGTTCCTAACTTTATTATTCTCCGCAAAAGATTTTGTATCCATCGTATGCTTATTAACTATTTTCCTTAGTTTGCTGATATAGGATTGATGGCAACTCACTTTTGAACTTGAACAAGTTTCCGCTCCTTTTCAGTAATCACTGTGTTATCATGCTTTTTATTAGCAGACCGGTATATTTAGACCATTCAAAAATAAGCTTGATAGCATCCCTAACCACAGTTAGATAGACAACTACCTCACTATTCTCCAAAGACCAGGAAATCAGCTGATTTCATTTGCTCAATAAATGAAGGGCTTGAAGGTTTTCCACTGAAAAATACACAATCTTGTTAGTGCCAATTTAGCATATTATAGATATGAGACAATTGTTGTAGAGCAATAGGCAAAATTCAAAAGTATGCGATTTTGAAGATTACCCACATACCCAACCACATTTCATGATGTTCTTTTCTATATCATGATTTTGATCCACCCATTGAACAGTAGCCAGTGCATTGGAATATGCAGCCCCTGGGCCCAGGCCAGATATTTAAACCATATGAACAAGCAACATAGCAAACTTTGCTTTATCTTCTTTTAAGAGACTAAAATTGGTAATGTTTCCTCTTTATGGACAACCCATTTACACTGACTGAAAAGGTTTAAGCTTCTCATCATCTAGGACAATAGGATGATGCTATACCTGCTTATCTCTAGGCACTTTTTATATAAAAGGAACCTATCAATTAAATCAATACAAACACAATATTTCTAACGTTTTGCATTTTTTTACATTACCTTCAATATTGTTCCCCAACAACAGCTTCCCAAACTCCATCCACTGCAGCGAGCAGCAAATAACAGTGTTCTGGCATTCACTGTCGCATCCACCCAACAAACAAATGATTTGGAGAGAAACTTGAAAGGAAGAACCTGCAAGCACAAGTATC
Organism: Triturus cristatus; assembly: GCF_964204655.1. Taxonomy (NCBI): domain Eukaryota; kingdom Metazoa; phylum Chordata; class Amphibia; order Caudata; family Salamandridae; genus Triturus; species Triturus cristatus. The sequence continues at coordinate 245,591,698 of NC_140582.1, forward strand.
ACTAACTATAGCCCCTGCTACAATGACCAAAACACCCAAACCCCTTAAGTACATACAAGGATGGGGGCGTGATTATGCAAGATGGCTGACAGGACGCATCCTTGAGCGGCTCCTAATGGGCCAGAGAACCACTGCATCAACAGGCTATCAGCCACAGATTGATAGAGAGGTGGATAGCTGTACCCCTGGCCTATCTTTCGTCGACCCTTGAGGCAGTGTTTGGAGCTGGCAGTTAATGGGCCTGCCAGCTGAGAGCTGGGCATCCAAGCCTACAACGAGGCAGCTGACACCTGAAGCTGAGTCAGGCCGCCAGCATGGCCCGCGGGTGCAACAGGGGGCGACCCCCAGGATTGGCACAGGAGCGGCACGTGACACTGGGATGCAGCAGTGCTTATGCCCCTTTCCCCCCTCTTTCTACAAGTGGTGCTGCCTGGAGAAGACGGGCCGCTAGGCAGGGGCACCCAGCAAGAGAATTCACCTTGTCATTGGTCAAATGGTGGGGCCTGCAGGCCACTGCACCCATGGGCAGATACAGGGCCCTATTGTCCTCAGCGGGGGCTGTGACACCCTGTTGGGGTTACCAGCGAGTGTTGGGTGGCCTGTATATGCAGAGTGGGTGAGTGCCAGCACAGGTGGGCCCTCCAGGGATTGCTGCGAGGAGACTGTTTGCTGTGTGGAGGCACTTGGCCAACCCCATACCTCTCCCCTTCCAACTGCTTTGTGAGCACTGTAGGGGTCACGCAGTAGTGTTAGTGAAGCCCAGCACTTGGGACTCGAGAGTCACCGGGGCTACCACTGACAGGAAATCCTGCTTGGGGGGCATACCCAGAACTCTGTGTGGTGACCCCTTCACCCCGATTGTGACTGTCAGGCTATCAGAGATTGGCCTAACACATTTGCTGAACTCTTTGAAACTTGAGGGGCCATCTGTGTCTGGCAACTACCCCCTCAAATGCAGAGAAGGGCACAAGGGTAGTGCCCAGATGCAAAGGGGTGCTCATCCTGTCTGGAACAAGTGCTTGTAGAGTGCCTTGAGGTGCAAGCAGTAGCCTGTCCCTGAGATAGTAAAGTCTGACTGGCCCAGAGATTGTAATGTGCCAGTGGTGAATTCTATCATGCCCTCCATTTGGGAAAGAACAAGATGCCTGGTCTTCTGTAGGGGAACACCATGGTGCACTATACCACCCAGACACCTGCCTCGCATCAACAGACATGACAGGTGGGAAAAATAGAGACTGTGTCCTTCAAGGTGAACCTCCTCCGTGTGGCCCTGCGGAAGTTGTCAAGTAAGGTTCGGGCCATGGAGGAGTATATTGCTTAACCCCTGATGGAAGAAGTCTCACTTTAAAATCAAAAGGCCACCATATCATCCAAAACTGGGGCATTGGAGGTGGAAGATGCAGAGGGAAGATAGAACTGCAAAAATATCTGCCTCCTGGAGTTCCCTGAGCAGGCCGAAGGCAATGTAATGGAAAGCTGTGTTGAACGGTGGATCTGGGAAATGCTGAAGTCCAGCAGTATTCACCCTTTTTTGCCATCAAAAGAGCACACCAGGCGTTATTAGCCCCCCTCCCATGAGGCTGGGGGTGCCGCCACAGGCTTTTACAGCTCGAATCCTAAACAACAAAGATAGAGACTGTATACTTCACGTGGCTTGAAAGGCACCTAATGCCTATTATGAGAATCATAAGATCGTCGTATATCCCGACTACACCCAGAAACTGCACAGGAATCTGAAATCCTTCCTGGAGGTTAAGAGAAACCTAAAAGACATGGGAGTCAGCTACATGTTCTTATATGCTGCTAGACTGCGTATGATCTCACTTCTTTGACTCAACGGCAACTGTCTGGAGGTGGTTGGAAATGTGGGACAAAGTGCTGCATGACAAAGTGGTTCTCTTGGCAAGAGAGGGCTGCACTGCCTGGACTAGGGAGTGCTTGATGCTTCTGCGTACAGGGATGGTAAGGGGCACAGCAGCAAGGAATCCTTGAGGATTGTAATTCAAGGTGATGGTATCATGTCGCTGGCTTCCCCCGTGGTTGTGCTGGGGTGGAGAGAGACTCACCCACCCCAGTGGTGGACATGGTGATAAGTGATTCACCCACTTGACTGGGGAACTTTGCGCTGTTTGTATGTTCTCATTAGAGGGGTTGATAGGTGGGTGGAGGCATCCTACCAGGGATGTTGTCAGACCTATACTTGGATTGTTCCTCGGACTGTGTTTTGTTTCAGTTCCTTATATGACATTGGTACAGCTTTGTACCAGTGCAAGGGGTTCTGGCGAATCCTCTCCATGTGAAGGGGTAGGACATATTTGAAGGGGGAGGGTTTAGGCTGTGGGTCCTGACAGCATAGACAAACATGGACGAACAAAATGGTTTGTTGTAATGTTGTTTGTCTGGGGTAAGGGGAGTTGGGCAGTTTTTGATGGTTCAGCCACTATCTTATGAGGAGGTCTGGTTTGTATTCACAGTGAGAAAACTGGTTCAAGGTGCTGAGTTTCTTATGGGGGGGTCCTAGTTTGGCTTGCTCTTTGGGGAGGGGCCGGTCCGGCCCTGGAAGGTGGACAGAAACTTCTAACAGCTGATTGTACAAATATTGTCATCTGGAATGTCTGGGGACTGAAGGGCTACTCCAAACTGCACAGGGTGTATTAGTTTCTAAGGCGCAATCAAGTCCAGATTGTCTGTCTACAGGGAACACATCTAATGGGCAGTACAACGCCAATACACTCTACCCCGCCAGCATACTGAACGGCTTGAACAGGAAGGAAGAGAACAGTTCTCCTTAACGAGAGACACTACATCATACACCTCCTGATGCTATAGTGCTTGACTGTAATTTTCTACATACAGTGCTCTAAGTGTCCGGCCATTTCCATATCTATAACAAGAGGTACACTTAGAATCTGTACGTATCAGTGAACGGCCGCAAATTGTATTGAATCAAGCGATGGTGCTCTGATACTAAGATATTGCCTTATATGTGCGCCATATGATCCTATGAGCAGTAAGGCTGATGCCACCTGCCGGTTCCCAGAGTTTGATGCTCACCTGAAACTTCCCTTTCAGTTTGATAAACCTTAAAAAATAGAGCCAATATAAACCGAAAAGTGACACAACAGCCTGTTAATATACAATATATATTTTAGAAACTGCTGTTATTAAGGTGAGGTGAAACCCAAATGGAGTGTACCTCGCCCCATTATAACTTATGCCATAAATAATTATAAGAAGTTGATGCATATATTAATATCTGGATATTACCAGATTAATATTCGATACACTTAACTCCACATATATGGAGACATGAGGATAATTGTTTGTAAATAATTATTATTTGTAGATACATCACTCACTCTGTCAATTACTGAGCCCCGTATATGGAAGTGGGATGGCAAAAGGTAAAAGACTAAGTGCTCGCATACATGACTCACAGGTGTAATCTTAAGAGCCTTCAGCACTAAGGTACTAATGTTTGTGTGTCCTTCCAGATTATATATTGCTGCTGTTCATTATCTCCACCACAGTCCACAGAGTTATTATCTTAGGATATGAAGTGCATAACGCCTCTTTAGTCCTTTTCACATTCTCAACCTTAAAAATAAAGACACTGATAATTATCACTAAAAGATCCATCACAATTTCACACACATTATATAATTTACAGTGCACCACGGTGCCGCAACCTATAACCCTCCTCATGCACTAACCAATGTAATCATGCTATATATTCCCCAAATGCACACTGCATGCCTGGGCCTCCTATCCCAGTTTCTGGGTCACTGATTAAATCTCAATAGTCTTAACAACTCCTCCTAAAACGGACTATGACTTTGTTGTAGATGCTGAGCCCTGGTGAAGTCTGTTGAAACTTGATCAGCCTGAGACGAAACACGTGTTGGCAAAGGGCGTTTGAAACTACAAAAGAAATAAATGAACTTTTAAAACCACAACCTCAACATTATTTTTGTGTGCCTGAAGAACTGAGTTTACTGAATCCTGTACCTCTCCAGTCGAGGAGGATTGGATGGCTCTTTCCTCTTCAGAGCACCACATAACACTTGGACACTGGTTGAATAAGTCTTTGATTTTGATTAGACTTACCTGGTAGAGCGTGCAACATCCTAGCCATCGCATTCTTTTCATTCATTTTAAAGATGCCAAGTCTAACACATGGCAGCATAGAAACATGCTGGAGTAGCCACACTGAATCTGATGCTTCTCATTTCATCTATGTTACATTACTAGTTTGGAGCTCAGAGAAGGGAAAGATCCACATATCACAAGCCATTATGCAGGGCAAACTTTTTTTCTTAAACAGTGGCCTGTTCTATAGAGATTCTGGTACTGAACTTCAGTGCTGGCTATCCACGAAGAGGCCCATGAAAACTGGACATGTAGAATGCACTTCACAGTTTACTTGAGATGATCATTTCAAACATAGCAAGGACATGATGGGCTAGGAGACTGAAGATGTTCATCACTCAGAATTGTTTTCTGTAAGGAAAGGCCAGGAATTGACTGTGCATAGACGATTGCACTGGTTTCCCTACCTCAACTCTGGTAGTCTAAATATTAAACCTGAATGCACCTAGCGTCAGACATATAAACTTCAACAGCAATTCAAGTGTCTACAGGTATAGGTCTTTGCATTAGCAAATCTTCATATGTATACCCCACCAGGAGTTATGATGTTCTTACTTGATCAAGTCATCAGCTAAGGTGCTCTGTATTACTTCTGGGAGAGGTCGCTTGCACTTTAAGAACAGGTGAATTCCTACACTCATCCAGGATGTACATTCATGTGCAGCATGACCTGCAATCACATCACTCCCAAGAATACCACATCGCCCTTTGCACGGAAAGGACATGCACAAAGGACAACACCAAAATGCCACAGCCTGAATATGAGCTGTTTATTCGCTCCATATATATATATATATCTTTACTGTGTTTGACTGTATGTGTAGCTTGACGCCATGTGATTGCATGAGTGGTGGTTGTTATGAATGGGAAACTGTGGATTGGAGTACAAGGATGCCTCTATGCCTGGTTGTCTATTCATGCTGCATGTCTGTGTGTTTTTATGTGCAAGAATGTCTGTAGATATGATTCTCTGCATATGCATGGAAGTCTTTCTTTGTGGAACTTTTTCTGCTTATTTGTATGTATGTGTAACTGTTTGACTTAACCCTCTCTGCACGGTAACCCGCAAACCTTTTGCCTTTTCCCTACATTTTTATTCTGAATTAATTTTTGTTAGCCTTAGGTCTCTGAATACTTTACACTGCTGACTAGTGCTAAAGTGCATGTGATTCACCCCTAAATATGGTATTATTGGCTTACACCTAATTGGCACATTCAATTTATTTGTAGCGTGGCATACCATATAACAAGGGCCTGTAAATGAAATGCTACTAGTGGGCCTACAACACTTATTGTGTCACTCACTTAAGTGGCCCCTTGAAGCAAGTCCCGGGTCAGCCATTACAGGCTGGATGTATTAAACTGTCAATTCGACTTGGCAATACAAACCTCTTGCCAAGCTTTACACTCTCCTTTTATTGCCCTAAGTAGCCCATAGGGCAGGGTATATTGAAATTACAAGGTTGGACAAGTATGCTTAAGCTTCACATGTCCTGATAGTTAAAAACTCCCACATTCATTTTTCACTACTGTGAGGCCTACCTGTCCCACAGGATAACTAACATTGAAGTGACTTATTACATTTAGTAAGTGCTAACGGCTAATTGGGAATAGGTGAACACTTCATATTTGGTATCTATGAAATTGTACTTAGAAATCCTCTTCAATGGTAAAGTCAGATTTTATACTACGATTTAGAAAATACCACTTATAGAAAATTGACATTTTCCTGCCCTTTACTTTTTGCTGCCTGTACCCTGTCCTAGGGCACATTACTGGATGCAGTTGGCAGTTAGACCTGATGAATTCCTCCAGGACAGTCACACAATAGAGGGATTAGGTGTGCCTAGGTGTGCCATCTGCTGGCTGGTTGGGGGTCAGCACCACTTGTAACTGAATAGGCTGTGGTCTGCCTTTACACAAAGGGCTCATCACCTCTGCATTGTCCCTGCAGCCAGCCTGGAGCCTGGGCAGGGGAGTCAGGAAATTCCAAGTACTTCAAAAAGAAACCTCCAGAAACGTCTTCTGCTTCAAAGAAGGTACCATGTTAAAAAAGGGGACCCTCAGACCCACTCTTCAGTTCACTTTCTGGCCCTGTGGAAAGACTCACAGCGGACTGCCTGCTGTTCTCACCTGCTGTGTACTCCATAAGATTGATTTGCTGCATCTGGAAGGATAGCTTTGCTGCCTGGAGCCTGCCTTGATCTCTTAGAGGCCTGCCCTGCTGCTTGTGCCCTGCTTCTTTACCTGAAACCAGAACTACCAGAGTGACTCCAAAGGCAAATTTGCTGGCCTCTTGTTCACAGCCACTGAGACATAGGAGGTTCCTTCATACCATCTTGAACCTGCACCTAGACCCAGCCTGAGTGAGTCCTGGCCCTGAAATTGGTACCCCTCCCAACCTGGACCTTTGGTGGGGTGCTAAAGGTCCCCAGATAGCTAAAATCCGTAACTTGTGATGGGGCAATTTGGGGCTAAAAGTGGTCTGAGAACTCAGAGAAGACCTGGACCAACCAGCTTGTCTGTCCACCCAAGGTGCATCACCGGTCGAACCGGATTCCTGGCAGCTCCCGCTACGTTCTTCTTAAATTCATTGCCGTCTGGACCCACGCTGGAGCAGCAGACTGATCCCAGATGCTCCAACCCCCGGTGATTGACTCCAGTGGGCCCTACGATCTCTTCTATACATTTGGACGCCCCTCTGATTCTAACTTTACAACAATTACAAACTCTCTCTGGACACTGCCTGATCTCGCCCCGCAATTTATTTCTATTAGGAGGCTGCGCTTACAATCGTCCTTGGTACTTCACCGCGTCTACACCTATCCTGCCGATGTGCCACTCGTCCAGATACCCCCCTTGACTCATGATGAGTTCTTTCTCACATTGTATCCAAAATCTGTAACCTGGTCCTGATCATGGCCTGCCATTGTATGCAGGCTGAAACGCCGTTGACCCCCATAGCGTAATTCACAGCGCCTTCTCTGTGATTGCCCAGAAGAATTAACTTTTCCATACATTTTCTAACTGTATGGGCATCATAGATGACTTCATTGCACATATAACAGTGCTTATGCCATTTTCCCGCTGTATATAGTTCTTCACTTGTCACTAGCACCGTTCAACTCTCACGAGCACCTGTGCACAACTTCAGAGGCTTCATGGCATTTAAAGTAACAGTGTAATTTTGATGGTTTGTTGAAATATTTATGTTTTGACCGTATAATATAAATGAATATATGTGTAAAGCATTTCCTTAATCTTTTCACTTTATGGTCTTTTGTTTCCCTGTGCCCCCTCAGCCTTTTCTCAGCAATTTATTGTGCATCTCAAATAATTTCCCCTACCAAACGATACCCCTTAAGACATTGTCTATGCTAAATGTTCTCCTCTGCAGCAGCAAATGCTGTTCAGCAGTCCTTTGCCAAAGGGGTATACGAGCACCTGAAACTCTAATCAACTATAGCCTCCTGTCTCATCCTGCTGAAGATTTTTGACTTTCAAAAAGCAAATTCCAAACATAGAAATCTTCACTGCGACTTCGTCCAGCAACCCTGAGGACGACACTCCAACATCCGACACCTCTTGCAGCCTTGCCCCGCTGAACTTCTACTTTCTCAGGGACTTTATCTCAGAATTCCTTTTAAGTCTGAAGGTAAGCGGTGATTGGGCCCAATCCACTTCTTGTGTCCGATCTGTGCTCCATAACGGTCAGCCATATTTTTCAATCTTGATCTGGTCTCGCTTGACTACATGTCCAGAGTTGGCACTTTGATCTTTTAGGCGCTATTACCTCAAAATGTAAAAAAATTCATAACTCTGGTTCTACTAATTGGATTTTTGTCTAATTGTTGTCAAATAATTTATTAAAATTAACTTTATTTTTCTAAATTGGTGTGGGATTTTTCTTGTGTTTTCACTTTATTATTGTTTGTGTGCTGGAAAAATACTTTACAAATTGACTCTAAGTTAAGCCTGAATGCTTTTGTGTCAAGCTACTAGTGTGTCAATCACAGGTTAATTTGTGGTTTGCTTGTGTTTCACCCCAACAAAGATTGTGGTTTCTGCTTAACCAGGGTTTCACCCCCCCCTCTACCAGTAATCCAATTTACAACAGTAATCTATACCATTGTGAGCAAGGATGTTGTGTGCCTCTTTGAGTATGCATTATTGAAGGGGGCGCGCTGGATTTTGGAATAGAATAATTTACTATTCCAACTCCAGTCTGTGCAACATTAGGGATGAAATCTGACACCTTCTGCCCCCTACAGCACGTTGTTGTAACAACTTGAGATGTAATGGTTTCCGTTGTAACAACGCGGACGTTGTAATGATAACGTTGTAATGGCATGCGATGTATCGCATGCGTTGTAAACAATGTTTCCCATTATGATACACTGAACACCAAGGTGAGCTGGAAACCTTTAGAAAGAGGAGGTTTCCAGACTGTGTGTAAGGGCACAGCACTGTTACAGTCTATTGTTTTTGCAGGTTGTACTGCCTCCTCACGACATGGAAGGCGGCCCAAATATCTTTGTTTAAGCTGCTGGGCAGGCTAGGTTTTCTTCTGCAGCAATGCAAGTGCTCAGAGTCCCTCTCGTTCTATAATGCCCACTTCCACCAAGGCCTATGCTCCTCCTTCCCCGTAGGCTGGGACATCGTAAGGATTTTTGGGGCCCTGGACCAATCATATTTTGGGGGTCCCTGTTTGGAACAGCTTTGAATTTATGATCCAATTCCAGCTCTTTCGAGCCCTCTTTGGCCAGGTCACTGATAGTGTCCAGGCACACTGGCCCAAATTCAAAATGTGTTTACATCTAATATATGGGGATAGTGACGTATTTCAATATTCTAACACAACAGCAGCTCACTAACACTACTACAAATAACCTTTGTCACCCCCACCTGTTTCTCATATGTGAGGTCCTGTTTTGATCTAAAAGAAATTCTCTTTATGGATGTTGCATGCAAAATAAGCACAACATTTCTCTGCAAAATGTCTATAATAGACTCTCGCACATCACCCAGATTAAAAATACATTAAAGGAAAACAGTAATTAAAACAATCTGTTTAAGAATTATTCAAGGCCATCAGGGGAAGATGGCTGTATGGGGGCCCCCTGAAAGTTTGGGGCCCTGGGCCAGAGCCCACTTTGCCAGTGCCTTACAACGTCTCTGCTTGTAGGAATATATGGCGGGTATTAATTATTTGAAAGCTGTCAGATCTTTAATTCCCCATGCACCAAAATTATTGTTCTTTGTTAATGCCCAACTTACAAAGGAGTTCCCTTCCTTTGCATGCATTAGGGCTCACAACAACTGCACAGCATCGCTACGATCAACTCACTGCAATCCAATGCGCTTTTTACACCCAGTAATTTTTCTAGGTGAGATTTAAAGTCACTTCAGACTCTTATACACAAGATATTGTCTGTTCATATCATGAAGGCGATGATATTTCAGTACCGTAACCGCTTCAGATGCAATAGGAATTTCTATATTTAGCTCCCTTTTGGTGGTGGTGCATTTTGGATTAATATATTTTCTGCATCAATTATCTGGTGGCGTGTAATTTCTCCGCTGGGTGTGGAGGGGGTGGTATTGTTGCTTCTGCGATGCAAATTACATTTTAATATTCTGTATCTATTTTAAAACGTACTGGATGCTTTACTACCATTCTTCCTGTTCTTTAAAGCATTTTATAGCTGCAGAGAGCAGCACATCCGTTATGATATGAACCTACTCTCGAATGTTCTGAATATATTGGTAGTAAAAAGTTCTCATGCCTATAAATGTGGTACATGCTGGAATAATCCTGAAAGAGTCTCAGACTGCTCTTCCGAATCATCATTGCACATTGCTTGGCAGCTGCCAATATATCCTGTGCTCTGTGTTGTCGCATTTCAGAAACTGACTTTACTTGAGGTGTGTTTAAACCCTCATCAGCACCCAGCGGATGCTATTTTATGGACCAGGTTGTCTTCAGTGAATGCTCATACCTTGTCATTAATTTGCTTTTTTTATCAATACAGTACTATGTGACCTATTTTATGGGGCCCATTCTGAATTGTCAATCACCCAAAAGCGAACAACAGGCAATCGCTTAGGGTAGGATTCAGGCCACTGTTTTTCACCCACCCTGCATGTCAGCATTGGCCCTGCTTGCCATGGGAATAGTTCATCCCGAAATGCCAGGAGAAGCTCCCTCCCGAAGTGGACACAAGCATCCTCAGGCTAGTTTCAGCCTTGTTAGGTGTCATCAGCGAGCTGTTGCTTGAATCGTGTACCGTGAGCAATGGACCCCTGCTTTGGCATACCCTTGGCCACTGAGGGCGTTACATAAGTCACACAAAGAAGATGGGAGGAATACTATTGGAGCAGAGGCAAGACTGATTTACGTATGGCTATGTCCAAACTGAGCTGGCATTGTGGGCAAAAGAATGATGGGTTGCAATGACAGCCTGAGTGATTACCTGTAGTAAGAAGTATTGCAAGCATTCGTTCGAGCACCATTTGTGTGTTTCATGTAGCGCCCTAAGTAGCCAAGGAAATTCCCAGATGTGTGTGTATAGTGCCTACTGTGCCCCTGCAACTAAGCTACACTGGACTGAAGAGCCCCAATCAGGGAGAAAACAATCCTGCATTGCTTGCGTTCTGATTCAGGGAGGGCCTTGACTGGCAATTTGTATTGGACTTTTCCCATTGGAGCAGGGCCAAGACTGATTTCCAAATGACTAAGTCCAAATTAGGGTGGCTTGGTGGGCAAAGGAACGATGGGTTGAAGTGCTACCCTAAGCGATTGCCAGTGGTTAGAATTATTGCAAACAGCCTCTGATCGCTTTTGTGTGTTTGCTTCACTCGGAAAGAGCCATTGTGGTATATAGTGCACTACTTAATCATTCACGTTCCTGACCGGTAACTAAGGGCCATGTCAGCAACGGCCAGCAATAATTATCGCTGGCCGTGCTTAGCGATAATTTACTTATCGCAGGCTATATCTACTTTTTATCGCCCTGGTAGCGCGTTATCATCAACGCGCTGCTCCAGGGCGATAAAAATTCGATAGATAGCGATGTTATCACCGTTTTGCAGGGAACATCGCTGGTTTTCCAGCGATGTTGCCTGCAAAAGGGCGATAACCTTGCTGATACGACCCTGTGGTCGTATCAGCATAATCCACCCCAATGTTAGGGGTGGCTTAGTCAAAATTTTAGCAGCCGTTAGTTTTTGGAGAAAACAGAAGTTTTCTCCAAAAACTAACGTCTGCTAAAATGCAAGGGCATCCTTGCTGATAGCGCAAAGATGCGTTATTGCTCTCCTGACATGTAGTGTATGTCAGGAACGCCCACTTTGCATCTCATTAGAGATACAAAGGTAGGCGTAGTGTAAAAGGGTGCTAATATGCGAATACGCATGTTAGCATCCTCTTGCTGATAGGGCGTTGGTTTTATCTCCGCTTTTCTGGCTTTTAAGGCCAGAAAAGCAGAGATAAAGCGCTTGATGATATGCCCCTTAGTGCTGGCAATGTTGTTTGTTGATTGTATCTAATAAGAAGCGCTGGCATGAATAGATGCCAGAGATCATGCTGGCCATACTTCTCTTAGAAAGAAATTGAATTTTATGAAGAACAATTTTTATTATTAGTATTATTATTATTATTTTCTGGTCAAGCATTCTCTGATTATTAGCGAGACGAAACACAGAAGTAGTAGCTAAGATGCTACTGAAAAATAAACGCTTTACTAGAGGATGAACACTAAAATGTTTACCTATTTCAGCTGGTATACGGAAGTCAGCTGACAAAATAAAGTCTTCATATCTGATTCCTGAGCTAAGCACTGGAATTATGAGGCATTGAGGTCCAAATGATAGAATAGGGTCGACTAAATTATGTAAAAAAACAAAAAACAAATAATGCAGCTTAATTTGCCACATTATGTGGCAGTTTTATTTCGCTATTTTGCCTTTTTACAGCACTAATGCTGTATGAAGGTCTTGCTTCCCTAGTTACAGTTTGACAAATAACTCTAACAATGAGTAACAAAAAAGTGACCAGTTAATCTTTGCAAAGGGTCTACCAAAGAGGACAGTTTTCTAAGTAATATTTGCTGCATGCCAGAATCTTTAGTGAGTGCCCTCCTGCTGCCCTAGCATGTAAGAAGTGAGCTACCGGAATATTCTTGTCTTGGCACAGCAACGCAGCCCCTGCCTACAAAGTAAAGGAGAAGGAGCTAAGGGCTTGATGTACTAACATTAGGAATACCAATTTCCTAATTGCAATTCTGTCCGAATCACAATTAGGAAATTGGTACTCCTATTGTATGAAACTCTTGTGACTTTCATTAGCCCTTCCTAGTGGGTTGCAAATAGACTTACCTCATGCATATTAATGAGGTAGGTCAGCAGACCACTATGTCTGTGGTTGCTTTTTGTTAAAGTAATCTTTCCTTTTTTTAAATGCAATCCATTTTCCTTAAAGGAAATTGGAATACATTTAAAAAGATCAAATGAAACATTGTTGTATCATTTTTAAGAGCAGGCAGTGGTCCCTGGGACCACTGCCTGCTCCTAAAATATTTGTATTTACATTGTGCAAGGGGAAGTGGTCCTTTGGGATAGCAAACATCCCCTATGGTCATTGGCATTGAGTCCAGCACAGTCTGATGCTGAGCAGTACAGTTGGCTCTGGCTCGCTTGATTCAATGGGCTGACTGGAGGGTTTACATGCAGTACAAATCCAGAAGCAAATCATGCTAGCAGAGCTTTCGCAAGGTCACAAACCTAGTTCCCAGCAAAAGGAATTGACAGGATGCTGGCACAACACGCTCAATGTACTTAAATAGCAAGCTTCTACGCTGGTCTAAGTCCAAAAAGTGTTCTTTGAGCCGTCATGCAACTCTAGCTTTTGTATCCAAAGCCAGACAGTTGAGCAGATGCCCACTGCCTTTCAGTGTCCAGTGCTTCCTTACAAATGTGAAGGTCCAGACAAATGGCTAGGTGATTCCAATCTGAGAAAGGAACCTGTGATTGCAGAAGGCTCTGCTTATGCACGGGGTCTCAGGTAAACTAACCATTCGGTGCTCTGGCAGTGAGCCATATGTATTCCCCCATAATAGATGAAAGAAAGGTACAGCAGGATGAAGCACAAGTTCTCTGTTTTGTATACACAATTCCTAAATTATGATAAATGTTTGTGAACATCTATTGTTAACCCTAACTTAGGCATAGGGGTAGTGTCCCTGAAGGCGTTTAGCAAAATTCCTATACACTTATGTTTGCAAAGGGAATGACAGCGACAGCGGCATGTAATATTACAGACATTACAGATATTATCTAACAGAAAATACAAATGTCTCCACAAGGGCCCAAGCCTTAGTTTTGGGAGGGCAGAAGATGCCTCACTGTTAAGAAACCTGTGCCCAGATATACTAAACACTTGCGTTGTCCTTGCACCATGTAGGTCGACGCAAGACAATGAAAGTTTTTAAGTGGCATTTACAAAGCTAGGGAATCGATACTAGCATGGGCTTGTGTCTTTTTTCACCCACACAGTAAAATGCAAGAAAGTGCATTGGGCTGCCTTGTCCTGTGTTGGGGAGGTGCTACATGGGTGAAGTGTGGGTGTTCCCTTGCATCCACCCACATATTATGACACACACACAGATTTACCAAAGTCAGTATACCTGGGTATGCACCAGAATAGTGCACCTACCCAACCTTGGCAAAACATAGAGAACATTCTCCTCATTACTTCCTCATTGCATGTGTGCTGCAGTCTACAATACATATACAAAAGGGAGTAAGCCTCTAAAGGCTGTTTTTGTGCGGCAAGTTATCTCTTCCTCCACAAAATTAATCCTGACCACAATGCATGCACTCTTGCACCATGCCTCAAGAGTGCCTGCATTGTACTAGGAAGCCATAAGTGCGCCAGCACAGGGGGAGAGTTGAACAGCACCATATCTTTGTAAATATGGTGGACTTCAGCCTTCTACTGTTCATGACACGCAGAAGCTTGCCTTGCTGCACTGTGTTGCATTGGATGAAGTATTAGTAAATTTGGGCTACAGTGTCTGAGACTGTAGATGGCTCCTGACTCTTCTTTGTAGTGAAGAATTCCAGCTTCTCTTTTGGGACCTCACTCTGCAAGCAAGCCAGTATTAGCACAACGAGCTAGGTCCGGAACATAATTATTGTTTACCAAACACAAGCTTTAGATGTTATGCAGGTGATCTGCTGCAAATGGCCAATTGGACGTCTGAAATGGCATAAAGCCGGAGCGCTGCAGAACACATGATCTGATTCAAAGAAAGGAGCTGGAGAAAAAATAGCAATAGAATTGATCTAAAACAAAAAAATGAATCAAAGCTACGGGGAATGCAAGATCTTCACTGGGGATGAGAGAAGCAGTATCTAATCCACACTGTTCAGAGAAAAAATGAAAAAAGTGAGAGTAAGCATACACAAAAGCATGAAGGCGTTTGTGTAATGTGCACATCTATATGTTTTACCAGAGCTGAAAATATAGGGGCTTATTTACAAGTCCATTGTGATGCTGGTGTATCACTTGTATTGACTCACAAACAGAGCAATGGGCTTCCCCATATTTACAAGGTCATTTGAAGTCACCCTGTGTGACTTTTCATGGCCTTGTAAATATGCTTCCCTTTCACACATAACTCCATGCGACGCCTGAAAGGGGCGTCCCAGGGCGTCCCATGGGTTTTGCTGTGGTTGTTCCCATCAACATCCATGGAATGTAATGCATTCCCAGATTTACAACATCTTGTAAACCAGGGAATGCGCCAGAATCCTACGCCTCCCCATGGGAGGTGTAAGGAGACACGTGGTGAAATCCTTTTATTTCTCCTCGTTTTTTCCTCGTACTATGGATGCACGCATAGGAAGGCAAAAATGCCTTTAGGTGTCCCTTCCTGCACAAAAACAATCATCCTCTCAGCACAGATACCCTTGCAAAATGATGCAAGGGTGTCTACACTGGCGCACGGCTGCTGTTTGTGCACCAGCACAGTGGAGAAGGACAGGAATGCGCCATATCTTGTAGATATGGTGCAAGCCTGACCTTTTAGTTCAACACACGGCAGCACAGCAGGAAGGCTTAGTTTGCTGCTGTGCATCAAAATCGTGTAAATTAGGCCCTCAGTTTTGAAACAACTATAAAAGCACTTCCTACTCCAACCATTGGCTGAAATGGATATCCACAAGGTGAAAATAGGAAGAGCTAGAAAATACAAATATATATTTTATTTGAGTTTAGTTGGAACTATTGACTTAAGGGTTAAAGGTCCCTGCAGGTAAAAGGCATACTAGCAGGGGTGTAGATTAGTCAATACGATTCAGGGGTGTAAATCTCAAATTTTCCATCAGTGAGTCATAGGGTGTATTTGTGAGGTGGCCAAGGTTTGGGATGGACTGTTCCCATGAAGTGCAGGGTCCGTGTGTGCATTAGGTAGCCTTTCAGAGTGTGGTGGATAGGTTTTCTGTTGCATTACTGAAGGAATACCTTGTCTGCCAATTTCAAAGTCCCCTCCCCAATTTTGACTAGGGGTGGGCGGAATTTGCGAAATGCACTTTCGCAAATTATCGCGAAAATGTTAAAAATTATCGCAAACACGCGGAAATATCACGAAGATGCAGAAGTTTTTTTCCCGCATGTTCGGGAGATTTTCTGCATGGTTGCGGCTCGCCAACTTACCCATGTGGTTGCTCGCGGGCGCGGCCATCTTGTTTTCAGTTGTCTCGCGGTGCATGATCGCGAGAAGAAAGACGTGATTGAACGACGCATGACATCACTGCGGGCGCGAACTGTCACGAGACAGCGCAAATGGCTAAAAACAATACCACATCTCATGGAGAAAGCGACCGGATCAAGAAAACTTGTCGGTGAACGCAGAGATTCAGGTAAGGCGATCGCGCACGCGCGAGAATGTATTATTTTACAGCACGAGCAAGAAACAAATTATCGCCAAGCTGCGGAATGCAGAAATTTTGACATTTTCGCGCTCTCCACGGATCGCGAAAATGACAAATTATCGCAATTTCCGCGAACGGAACGAAATTTTCGCCCAGGCCTAATTTTGACCCATGCAGGCCACAAGTTTTACGAAGGCAGAGTAAAGGGCACTTCATCAGTGTAAAACGTTCTCCCATGGCCCAATCGAGTAGGTGTCATCAGAAGTAAGCCATCCGACTGTCTGTACCATTTTCATTGGATGCTCACATGGCTTTTTTTTACTGTCCCTCACCACAAGGTATATCCCAACAGCAACGGACTGTAAAAGAAGAAGAATGACTCCTACACCATCGGAGAAAACTCATTTAAAAAAATCAAAAATATACCTCAACTTTTGGAGCTTGTTTTTGAAAAATAAAGAATGTTGGAAAAGTTTGATTGCCAGCCATCATGTTTGATGGAGCCATCCGCCAAAATGTTCCTACACTGGTATTAACCACCATGATGGTGGTTCCTGCCAATGTCGAGAGACAACCACAGAGCTGCAAGACATCTCTAAGGGGCATATCATCAACAACCGGCGATAATTATCGCTAAGCGCACTTAGCACTAGGATAATTATCGCCGGCTATCGCTTGTTTTTATCACGGAGATAGCACTCTATCAGCGACGCTTATCTCTAGAGCGATAAAAATACCCGAGATAGCTGCCAAATGTGCAATTATCACTGTCATTCCAGCGTAATCGCACAACGTTTGGCGCTACGTTGTTGATAGGGCACGGCATACTTAACTATGATATCCACCTTCCATTGGATATCATGGCTAAGTCAAACTTAAAGCAGGCGTAAGGAAAGTAGCGTTAACTGCGGTTAGCGCTACTTTTCTTATTGCTATGCTTGTTAGCGTGCCGATTGATAATTGGAGAAATGTCGTTAGCGTAATTTCTCCAGTTATTTTCGGAAGGAACGACCACTTTGCATCTCATAAGGCGATGCAAAGCTGGACGCTGTTGTAATGGGTGCTAAGTCAGCAAAACACGCGATAAGTCACGTGTCTTTGCTGATAAGGCGATAATTTTCACCCGAAAACGTACGCAAAAGTAGCGATAATTTCATAGCGCCGCCTTATGATATGCCCCTAAATTTGGCTGGTGCCTTTATTCCATCTTTACTTCATCTGCTAAATCCTAAATCAGGCCCTCTATCTAGAGTGGCACAGTGGGCAAAAAACAATAGTTTAGAATGCTGCCACCATGGGTTTTCAGTGGTAAGAATATTATAAGCTTTCGTTCCATCACCTTTTGGGTGTTTGATTGTCAGTGTATGCCTGGAAAACTGAGTCTGGTGTCGATTTCAAAGCCTACTACGGCCAACGGCTATAAATTCCACAAAGCAGTACATTTGCATCCATTCCAATTGCATATTTGCTACTTATTTGTAGACTGGTCACTAACTATATTGAAATTCCAAACCCAACAAATGAGCAAGCTAAAACATATCAGTGAATTCAGAATAACAAGAAAAGCAAAACAGACATTGAAGACCCAACTCAGGGCCCCCATACTCATCTATTAAGCCAGGAATGTATTTGTTTGAGGGTGTCAGACCCCAAACAACCAACCTGAAGCAACACCCCTCCATATTAGTTGCCTTAGCCTATTGTAGCTATTGTACAGGGGGTGTAGCATGTCACTTGGAGAGAAAAACAGGTATTGTTGGGGGCACATTAACAACCTGAGTTTATTGCTGTGAAAGTAATCAATGACTAGCAGGTTACCTGACAGTGTTAGCTGTCTAAAGTACCTTCCCTATACGTCGGGAGTTGAATTCCACGTGCGTCGGATGTCAGGGAGTGATTGATTATCTCTTTGGAAAGCTTTGACTTCGGCTTCAAACCGTCTACCATAACGGGTACTTTCATGATCAGCTGTCATAGTCAAGTTCTGCGCCTATGGACACTAACAGATAGCTACAATATCTCTGTGATACTTTGTTTGAAAATGGGCATTTCTGGTGGAACCTTTGGAATACAGACTGGTATTGAAGGTTGTTGCGCACATGGACTTGTAAAGATACTCGAGTAGCACTGAGAAACCTCGATTAGTAAATAGGTCGTTCTTTTTGGACCTGTTGAAATACAGAACTATCATCGAAGCCTTAAGAAAGTCGTTTCATCGACGAAACACGTGTTGGCTGTTTATTGTTCTACAACTACGTGTCAACAGTTTTGAAAATTGAGTTACATCCTACCACGGTCTTGCCATTTGGATTGTTTTCATTCACAATGTACTTTTATAATTAAATATATTACTGACTTTTGTTGGTCAGTTGCTACTTTAGTAAGTTAATTCTAAGATAGCTAAAATTTAAATAAAAATATAAAGTCTTCCCTCAGATCATAATACTAGTCATTAAAACATGTATTAATACCTGTACAAATCCTATATAATATTGTGCCTGATTCAGGTAAATGATTTCTTAAGAGGTTAAAAATTCAGTTAATGAAACACTTTATGATGCATGTCATTATTTGTTATATGAAATGTCTCCTACGCTTACAGGCCCAAAGAAATGAGGCTACACCAAAGCAAACATAAGGGTCGCAAAGCTTCTTAAGAAAAAACAACGCAGTAGGGCATTGGTTAAATTGATGGTGCCTTCAGAGAGGTAAATTGTATTTATTTCTCTGTTCTTTTTAAAAATGACAAATGTTGGAAGGCTTCAGCGGGTCCCTCTGACTGCTGCTTCCGACGACACATATCCTAGTGCAGCAGTCAGACCGCAACAGTAGATGCGGTTCAGACCTCAATCGACGAGCCATCGGTTGTGGTCCAAACCGCATGGTAATGAGGGACTAAGAGTTCTGTCAAAGCAATGCAAAATTACAGCATTAGTATTTGATGCTCTAAAACAGTGGTTCCCAAACTTTTGACTCCTGAGGACCCCACTGAGTCACCACTGGAAGTCGGGGACCCCCAAGCAATTTGTATGATTTAAATTTCAAACGTTAAAACTGTAATTCGAAAAAAATAAACACATTTGTGCACACAAAACAAATACTCGAATTACTAAGGATTTTAGAGACATATTTACAAACCCCTACCACCATGGAAACATCACTTTTTGCAACGTTCGCGTGTCGATAGGGGCTTCACCTTATTTACAAGGTAGCGGTAAGCCACTTAACATGGCTTAACGCTGCCTTGTAAATAAGGCCCCCTTTCGCGCAATGCTTAGCGTGAAAGGGTCGGGTATTGGGTTTGGCAGTGGGCGTTCCACCGCAAAACCCATTCATTTTGATGCTGCCCCCTATTCACAGGGGCAAGGTAAATAGAAGGCAGCGCCAAAATTAACACCAGGGAAAACCAGGTCTTAACTTGGCGAAACGAGGAGAAATGCTTTATTTCTCCTCATTTTTGCTTTTTCCATGTGTGCTGCCTTGTGCAGCACACATGGAAAAAGCAAAACGCCTTGCATTGTTTATGTACAGGAAGGTGACCCTTCCTGCACATAAATAATCATTTAAAAAAATGGCATTTTGAAACTTCCATGTGTGCTGCATTAAGCTGCACACATACAAGTGACAAAACCCCATTTCAAGATTGTTTATGTGCAGGAAGGGGGGACCTTCCTTTACATAAACAATCTTCCCCTGCACGCAGACACCCTTGCACTGTGTTGCAAGGGTGCCTGCATTGGCGCTACACTGCTAAGTGTAGCACCAGCACAAGGCGAAATGTAGGGCTGCACTATATTCTTGTAAATATGGTGCAGCCCTGCGTTTCTGAAGTGGCGGCGCGTGTCGTTAAGCCACAGAGGCTAACAACACGCTCCACCACTACTTTTGTAAATATCCCCCTTAGTATTTTATATTGAAAGAATTTGCAAAAAACTAAAATTTTAATGGGAAGGTTGGTGCTGCATCTCTGTGACTAACTTTTAAATGGTTGGTTTTATTTTGGAGTACGAGGCTCCTGCGAGGGCCAGACTGGAAACCCAAAACAGCCCTGGCAAATGTTTTCAGACCAGTCCCCATACGGTGCACACCAAGTGCATTGAGTGTGCTTGACCACTACAAAGGGGGGCTTTGGGAGGCTCTACCCCCATAGAAATGTAGAAAACAATGGTGCAGTCTACAACACGTTTATCACTTTATATCACACACATATAGAGACAATTAATCATAAGTGTAAATCAGTGTATAGAAAATGTTACATAAGGCAAAGGGGACTGCAAGGTATAGGATTCACATGTCATTTATACTGGTAGGCATTTTTAAAGAGTGCTTGGTCTGGAGAAGCACAAAAACTCGGGATTCAGAACATAAAACAGTGGTTAGCATTGAGTTTCACAATAAAAATGTATTTCCACCCTGATAAACCTTTTTAGCAGCATCGGGATAATGAAAGACCGGGAAAAAACATAAGTTACTAACTTGTACCATGCAGTTTGCAAGCAGCTCTTTGATGACAGTATATAGGTCACTGTGCTAGATTACGGTTGTCACTTATGTACTGCACAGTAACAAAATAATCTTTGTGACAAAAGCAGTAACCCACTCAGCTATGCACTTAAAATACTGTTATTTAAGTTGCATGGTACACATTCTTTACAATAGGCATATTAACCCCCTGTGCTACATTAGATAACTCAAAGCTGCCACAGGACAAAACTCTAATCTCTCTCCAGCAGGTACATTAATCACTGTGCTATCTTGACACTTTTATTGTTGCTGGAAAACTGCTAATTATACAAGTGCAGTGCTTTTTAAACTGCTGCCTGCGGACCCCCTGGGAAAGTGTCAGGGACCCCTGGGGGTCCCCGGACCACAGTTTGGGAAACGCTGCTCTAAAATGATCTCCTCTGGTCATTTGTCACAAATTAGGAATGCACACTCAAATAAAAAGAGACAATCATGATAGCTGAGTCGTTGATTTAGTTTAGGTTATCAGAAATGTAAGGTACACAAGTGCATCAACATCTCAGATTGAAAGACAGTTAGTCAGATACTAATAAGACATTGAAAGAAGATACCAAAGCTCAAGAGTTCAGAAAGGGACATGAAACATACTAGTTCAAGCAGTCTCCTGGCAGTGGCGGCTCCTCGAGAGAGTGCTGCAGGCAGTGGGCGGGGTGGGGGAGAGGCAGGGTGGGGGGGTAATAAACTCCGGCATACGGCCGACCAGAGTTAAGTGAATAAATAAATAAATAAACCGAATTACACTGCGCACGCTGCAATGCAAATGGCATTGCAGCGCGCGCACTGTAATTCATTTTATTTATTTATTTATTCACTTAACTCCGGTCCACGGTATGCCGGACTTTACTACCCTGCACCCTGCCCCTCCCCAGTCCCACCCCACCGCCCTACTGCCCCAAAGCACTCAGTCGAGGAGACGCCACTGTCTCCCGGAAAAGAAGAGACCACTCAATGCACACAGCCTATGCATCAGTTCGCAAAAGAGGCCAGGTGAGTCCGTTTCGGGCAAGTCAAGATTGCAAAGCAAAGTTCTTCAAAGAATCCGTCACCATCAAGAGCGCTAACTCCAGTGCAGGCAGCAAGCGGAACCAATAGCTTCTCTCTCTGTTGAATCAGGCAACATTATATCCCTGAGGTTCCAGGGGTGACACCTCCTCGAGTCACCTTATCTGGTCAGACCACTCAGTCCATTGGTCAGTTCATATAGGATGGATGTCAGGCGACATAAAGAAGACACAAAATGCAGAAAAAAAGGTGGCACCATTACCTAGTCCTTAAGCAATCCAATGTTGAAAACGTTAGAACAATGCTCCTTTAGCAAGAACACAGAGGACAGTTTCCCAGGCAGCTGGTCAGAATTGAATAACTCAAATTTAGCAAAGTATCTTGTACAATACATGAGCACTCAAGAAAGACTACACTGTTGCACATTACTTGTTACACTGAGGTATTCTGTCACGAAAAGTAGATACAGTATGGCAAAAGACTTTACATATTCAGTTTGGCCTATATTAAACCATGCTAATATAACGTGAAAAATATAGAATTATTTAGCATACATTTATGAGAGACAATAAGATGTCATGATTCTAGTATGACTCTGATGCATTTGAAATCTTTTAGTATGATCCACAAATAATTTGTGTGAGTGTGACACTTTTATATTTTCAAATGTATTAAATACATTTAAATTATTATTTAATTAAAGACTTTCTGAGTGCACTTAATTAGTACATGTATGAAATACAATCTATAAACGTCTCATAAAGACCTAGCTCCTCGACTGATCTGGAGCTGCACCCCCCCAGTGCCTTGAGACCCTCACGGGTGAGTAGGGGGCTTTATAAACACCTGATTGATTGATTGAATGAAAGGCATCATTGGTTATAAAAGGGTGGCACCAACTTTTCATTTTTCATTTTGGTGCACACACTAAAATACACTAAAATTGAATTCATCATCATATTCAGGTTAAATCTTGATGATTAACTAATTTCCATTAGTTGTACACACATATACATTATAATAAAGTATGATTAGAGATAAGCTCCAAAATGTGAACGTTAACCATTTTACACATTTTCTAGCACACGTTAATAGAATGAAGTTAGTTTCGCTAATGTATCACAATCTATATTAATTATACAAATTATATCATCTAATCTAAACTTTTTTTCTTATGCTTTTAACTGATGGAGTAACTAAAACATTTTATTTTCGTCATCTGCATTGATATTTACTGAAGAAAGGTGATTAACTGTATGCTGTGGTACGGAAATGGCCTTTCCTGTGCTCCAGCTGTTATATATCTGCCTCGCTAAGTTGTTTTGCTGAGTTAGTTTACATTAATTATACCAACATGCACAATCAAGTTCATTTAAATTTGCAAACCCATCACTACAGTCATATAAATAGATTCTTATATTTACATTCTAGATGAATGCCAATTTTTATAATTGCCTAACCTGTATGATCACTAAGGATCTACGTGTTACATTACCGATGGCAACTGTTGCCAATGTGAAGCTTCTGTAAAAAGCATACATAATGACAGAAAAGAGATGTCTGGTGTGAGATGAGATTTCGGTATTTTTGCAGTGAAATAGCTGTGTCACGTTGCAGTCCAGAATAGGTGCATATCATTTTGAGCTCTGGAGTATCAGTGAATGTTCAGTGAACATTAATTCTACCAAGTATAGTATTTTTCAGAGTGTCACATCTAAAGGTATTACTCCCCTTCCTCAGCCTTATCTTTTGGCTGGGCTACACATCATGGTTTGGGGGCAAACTGGCAATCATCGCTCCCCCTAATCCATGCGGTCCCTGACAATGTGTACCGCTGGTGTCCCAACCAAATTTTGATATCAGTTTGAGGGGCTTTTTATTTCTTAGACCCACTGCCAACACAGAAGAATGTTGATTTTTATTGTCACCATTTAAGGGAGCCCTGAGAGGGTGAAGCCAGTTGTGCAGCCCATCCTTCATCCTACAAGTGTAGACCCTTTGGACCGCTTGAATCTGCTCCTACCGACCCAAAGCCTCCCTCCGTTAAGTCACACCAATATCCTGTTCAAAACATGCTCGTAATCCCAGGCAAGCTAACACCTGGTTGAATATCCATCTAACATGAGTACATTAAGACGTTCTCGAGCTGTAACCCCATTTCAAAACCCAGTGAAAGTGTGTGAGGTGGCTTGGAGCAGAGGATCATTGAGAACATAGTTCCTCTCCCCCAGAAGCTCCTTACACTGTCGAGTCAAGCTATTACTTTATTTTTTTAAGTTGTTCTTTAAAGATTTATATTATCTCTAGAATTTTTTTATGTATTATATGACTTTATATATATATATTATATATATATATATATATATATATATATATATATATATATATATATATATATATATATATATATATATATTATCTACTGGCAGTCGCCAGCAGATAGTTATAGTTAGGAGCCAGTTTCCATAGGAAACTCGTTTTTTGTTTTCTCAATATCTTTGGCGCCGGTTGACGAATCTTCGCTTAATTTTCAAAACTCATGGCCTGCTCCGGTCAGCTCCTATCTTGAAAAGATCGGGGGATTCGGCAAGCTGGGGCCGAGACAAAAGGGGGGTCCCAAAACATGTTTTCTTCATGTTAATTCCCTTAGGAATCTTTAGAAACGGTTACAGCTGAAACTGCTGAACAGACTTACACCAAATTATGCAAAAAGGTAGACCTTGGTTCAGAAAGAGACCTTTTTTTTAAATGGAGTAAATCCGTTTAGTAGTTGCTGAGAAAATCAAAAAATAAAAGTTTCGATATATAGAGGCACGGTGGATCCGCGCACCCTCCCGATCACAAGCTTTATTCTAATGGGCTGTCAACACTCCAAACCAGGAAGTGTTGACAGCCATCTTGTGCCTCAGTAACCAAGGCACAAGAAAACAGAAAAACAAACGCAAAAAACAAGAAAAGAACACCCTGACCCCCTAGGCCTGCTCAGGGGGTCCCACAAGGACCCCCAGGACCCAAAAATAATAAATAATATACCTTTTTGGGGGGCTTGAGCCCCCCAAACGCCCAAGGGACCGCCCCCTCCCGGGGGCACTAAAATGCTAATTTGGGGGTCCGTTACGGACGCCCGAGCCCCGGGGACCACCACCTCCCTGGGGCTTTGCAATTGAAGGGAGGGGGGCCACGCGGCCCCCCTCCTGGAGCCCGTGATGGCCCTGGAGACAGCCAGCCCCCAGGGCCGGCACCTGCAGTGTCCCGGGGTGCCCACCCCCGGGACACTGCTGTTTGCAATGACAGGGTGGGAGCTGCGTGGCTCCCGCCATTGTAAACTGCCTTGCTTCATTGAAGCGAGAGCAGGGAAACCTGCTCTCGCTTCAAGTGAGGCAAAGCAGATTACTTTTCCACAAGGGGAGCTGCATGTTAGCAGCTCCACTTGTAGAAAAGCAATGCCGGATACCGCAGGACGCGGGGAGCCGGTGGGACCGTTGCGGAAATTGGGGCTCCCCCCACAGTCCCCAAAGGAGAGGGCTGGCCCCAGGGGATGGGGTCCCCGGGGCTAGAAGTGGCCCCAAAATAGAAAAAAATAAAATAAAGGCCGGCCAGGGGGATGGGGTCTCCGGGGCCCATAGAGGCCTCAGGAGGGGGGCCACGCAGCCCCCCTCCATAAAAATAAATAAATAATTTGGCCATGCCCCAGGGGATGGGGTCCCCAGTGCCGGAATTGGCCACGGGAGGGGCGCCCATGCAGCCCCCTGCCCGTTCATTTTTTTTTTTTTTTTTTTTAAAGGGGTCAGTCCCTGGGGATGGGGTGCCCAGGGCCCAAAAAAAGGGAAAAGAAGGGGGGCCACACAGCCCCCTTTCAAAAAAGACGCAATCGTGCCAGAGGACCCGCACCCTCCCAGCAACACTCTGCAAACACGCCCTGTGGTGTGTTTTAAATTGGGGAATTAATTCCCCTTCAATACTGGGGGTCCCTGGGGGCCAACTAGCCCACCAGTTACCTCCGGTAAGCGCCACAGGGCTGCATTGCAGAGAGGTGGTCCAGGCCACGCCCCTTTTTACAATTCTCTGCAATGCTGCTCTGTGGCGCTTACTGGAGGAACCCGGTAGGCTAGTTGGGCCCCAGGGACCTTCAGGATTCAAGGGGACTTAATCCCCCAACTTAACACGCGCTACGGGCACGTTTACACAGTGGTGAAGGCAGGGGGTGGGGCCTGAGGCGACATATGTGCAAACACGCCCTGTGGTGCGTTTTCATTTTAGGGAATTCATTGCCCTTCAATCCTGAGGGCAACTGGGGGCAGCTAGCCCACCAAGTACCTCCAGGAAGTGCCACAGGGCTGCGCTGCAGAGAGGTGGTCCAGGCCACGTCCCTTTTTACACCTCTCTGCAGTGCAGCTCTTTGGCGCTTACTGGAAGTACCTAGTGGGCTAGTTGGACCCCGGGGACCCTCAGGATTCAAGGGGACTTAATCCCCCAACTTACAACACGCCAGGGGGCGTGTTTGCAGAGAGGTGGAGAAAGGGAGTATGGCCTTTGTCTACCTCTCACCAATCCCACTGCGTGTGGCTTACTGGAGGTAAAAGGTATGCTAGTTGGCCCCTAAAGGACCCCCAGCAGTGAAGGGGACTTCATTCCCCATTCAAGAGCGTTCCAGGGAGCGCATTTGTAAAGTGGTGGGCAAAGTGGGTGTGGCGTGGTATGAGTACTTACCAATGCTGCTGTATGGGACTGACTGGAGGTAATAGTTTGGGAAGTTGGCCCCCAAGGATGTCCTTGGGGGCCAACTACCCCTCTTGTTACCTCCAGTAAGTCCCACACAGTTGGATTGCTAAGACGTCTTCGGAGGCCATGGTCCCCTTTCTCTACCACTCTGCAAACGTGCCTTGTGGCAGACTACAGGATTGGGGATGAAGTCCAATTTAGTCCTGAGGGAGTTTGGGGGCCAAGAGTCCCTGCTGGTACCTCCTGTAAGACCGACGCAGCGGAATTCCTGAGCATTGGTTGGACGCCCAGCACCCTTTATCCACCACTCTGCAAACGTGACTAATAGTTAAAGTAGCATTTTTCTGCACCTCTGACTTAGAGGTAGTTTTAATCCCCCTGCCCAATTACGTCAAGTCAAGTCAAATGATCTTTATTCGGAATTCATACATCCATAAAAGTACATCCAGGTTAAAACACATAAAAACATATATAAAAATTTTTTAAAACAAAATTTTCAATAGGGTTTGAGCAGCATATATAACGTAAGGTGCATAGTACATAGAAAGGATATACATAGTCTAACAAGATTTCCAATTGGGTTTAGCAGCATATATAGCATAAAGTGCAAGGTGCACAATAAGGACATACATGGTCTATTAATATATGAGGTTGTAAATTCCACCTTATCCACTTCTATAATAGTCATACAGATCCAAACACACGTATAATTAATTCTATATACTATTTATGATAACATGATAAAGTGCAATGTACATTCAGTGGCCGTTATGTGTGTTCCATACTTGCCCTAGATCTTATACAGGTTTTTATAAAGCAGTTTACCGTGTGTATAACCTCGTCTGTCGGCAACATTTGTAAGAATCTTAATGCCAGATTAAAGTCCCTTAAGTTATGTTTACGAAAAATCGGCATTAGATATTGACGGGTATACAGCTTATAATGGCCGCAGAAGAAAAAGAAGTGCAACAAACTTTGTTTTCCCCCCTCTGGACAAGGGCAATCCAGCTCTTCTAAATTTTTATTAAAGCCGAGGGGGAAGCTTAGTAAATTGACAATACTTCCTTCCCGGAACCTAAATAAAAGGCTCCGGTTCCATCTTCCAGTTGGAATCGACAGGTATCTGCAGGGCTTATTTAGGTTATCATTGTCTGGATCAGTTAGTGGCAGATATTTAATAACAACAGGTTTTACCAATTCAGATCTCCTACGTTCCTCCTTATATAAATCAAACAGTGCCCGTTTTACGCCGTTCTTATGAGAAGGGGCAATGATATTAGGGGAGCTAAACAGAAGACCATGACCCACACTCAACAGGCTGTTGTTAACTGCATTTAACCAGGGTATGAGGTGGGAGCTTTCAAGTAGTAAACAATCAGATATTATGCTGCGTGTTAAAAATGCAGCTGGGTTGGACCATATTTTTATAAAGAAAAGTGCAGGCCTTGACCTAATAAAATCGGCAATATATGGCAGCCTAAGTTCATTATGACAAATAAATGTGGGCGCACAGGGAACTCCCCCCAGTACCTTTCTACAAAATCTATTTTCCTCCAGCTGGAGAGAAGTGCTGTTACAATAACCCCACACTTCTGCTCCATATGTCCCAGTTGGGTGGCATTGGGTACGATAAATGTTAAGCAGGGGGGAAATGACATCGGCCAGTTTGGGTTGTCGGAGAGATAAAATTGAGTTAATCGATTTACCAATTTTATTTCTCGCATAGGCAGCATGTGGCTGCCATGAGCCTGTATTAGAGAATAATAACCCTAAATAAGGGAAGGTGCTGGTGCATTTTAATATATTGTCCCCTGATTTTATCGAAGTGATATTGTACTTTTTAGGTCCACAGTTCATAATGAAAGATTTTTTAAAATTAGTACTTAGGCCCAAATCAGACATAAAAGCAACAAAACCAGTGATTAAAATGCGTAAAGCATTCGGAGTACGCCCCATTAGTACTGCGTCATCCGCATAAAGAAGGGTAGAAATGGGGGAACCATTTATGATTGGAACATCCTTAGTGTTCATGCTCAAAGAGCGGCTCAACCCGTTAATGTATAAAATAAAAAGCAGTGGGGCGAGTACGCAGCCCTGTCTTACTCCTCTGCTGATAAAAATATCATCTGATAATTCGCCATCATTATTAATACGTACTCTCGCCTTTAGATCCCTATGTAAGTAAGAAAGAAAATATACCAGTGAACTATCTAAACCATAATCAAGCAAAAGTGACCACAACCTAGAACGATTAACAAAATCAAATGCGGAACTCAGATCCATAAAACCTAAATAAAGCGGGGACTTTTTAACAATGGTATATTTAGCCATAATCAGATTCAGATTAAGGCATTGTTCAACTGTACCCACATGGCTTCTGAATCCCAGTTGACTGCAGTGTAGAACATTATTATCCTCAGCCCAATTTCGTATTCTTTTAAAAATTACCCTTCCGAGAACTTTTAACGTATTGTCGATCAGTGAAATCGGACGATAACAGGCAGGATCCGACCAGTCACCTTTTTTGAATATCGGTACGATGACACTGTTCGACCAGGAATCGGGAATTGAGCTGTCAGCCAAATTATTAAATAGGTTACATAATAGGGGGGCCCAAAAATTGATTTCAGATTTAATCTGGTCGATAGAAAGACCATCCGGGCCTGGGGCTTTATTACCGGTGCTCTCAAGTATAGCGTCCTCCACCTCAGATAATAAAAAATTCAATCGATCAACGGTGTTAAATGAATGGGCAATATCTAGGGGAGAGGGTAATATAGCATAGATTTTAGAAAAATGCTCTACCCACGCTTCACTAGTTATATTGCAATTGATTGGTTTGATGTTAGAACCAAAAGATCTGAGGGACTTGACTTCTCTCCAGAAACCTGTCGTGTCCTTTAGTGAGGCAAAGCGCGTGAGAGATTCCCAGTGATTAATCATTAGGGCCTCAGATCAGATGCGTAACGCGGATTTATATTTTGATCTTAATTCTCTCACTAGTTGATCGTCCCTCGGATTGGTTTTTAAGGCAGCCCTCAGGTCCCTATTGGCCCTAGAGCAGGAGGAGTCAAACCATCGGAAGCCGTGATCTATATTAGGCCTAGCTGGTTTAGAGGATTCTCTTTTAATAGCCCCACAGAGATTACCAAAAGCAATAACCACATCATCGCCTGGGCTAGTATGCGACAGACAGGTCTCTACTATCATAGGGTGCTTTTTGATTACTCTAGCTAGAATATCTTTATTATCCACCCCTTTCCATATTAATCTTAATCTATCGGTGGATAGATCCAAATGTTGTTCCCCCAACTCTGCTCTCAGTGTAACCTTCGTGGTCTGTGGATTGTCTAAGCATATTCTAAGAGGATAGTGATCACTATATGCGGAACAGATGACTTCAGCTTTAAAAATTATATCACACAATGAGGGACAGATAAATATATAGTCTATCGTGGACGCACAACCCTGGCCTATATATGTAGGTGTTAATATATTGTTTACACTAGAACCAGCAGTTTCCATTGCATTTACTAAATCACGGGAGGCTAGATGATTTTTCAACTCTTCACCGTTTCTACATGGGGGACTGTTACGATACATATGAGCATTAAAATCCCCTCCGATGCAGATGCCATCAAAAAACCCATACTTCTGCCCCTCCATAATTTCATCAATAAAATTAAACAATGACAAAAAATTGTCATTGGGGCGAGTAACAAAATCATTATTATAAAAATTGATTAAACATAATTTCATCCTGTTAATGTACTTCATAGCCATAAAACATTTACCCGGGGTAGGGATCAATTTTGTTTGTACCCCGGATTTTATTTTAGTCCAAATAGATAAACCCCCACTGGGGCGACCCATGGTTGAAACAGAAGCCTTTAGATTATAACAACAAAAACCTTCCATTGTAGGTGTAGTTGTACACCAAGTCTCTTGTAGCATCAGTATGTCACAGTTATTTTTAACCCATTCTAACCATTCTTTAATTTTCATTTTAGTATTAAGTCCCGCTATATTCCAACTTACAAAAGATAGTTCGGAATCCTGGGACAATAGTCTATGGTTTGTGGGTTTTTCTTTCTCTACAGTCCAAGATAGAGGTTGTGGGACTTCCATGATTTCAGCAATTGATTTCAATGATGAAGAATTGGCTGAATTAGTCAATGAGGGTCAGTCTAACGTATCCAAATCTGACAAAGGTGCAAATCTGTTAAACATATTGAGCGGAGGTAAGGTGGCTGGAATTGTGTAAAGGGTGACCGTTTTTAAGGTTGCTGGCGTTTTTATTAATACTAACAGAAGGGGCAGTTTGTCTAGGTGCAGGAGTTGTTGTAGATTTGGGAGGTAAATTGGATTTTGTCAGATTCTTCCCTCCATTAGCAGATCGTGGTTGGATTGTAGGTAGTGCAGGAGAATGGGCTGATGTTCCAGGATTACTCGTGCCACCGCCCGGTAAGATGGAAACTTCCTGTTTCTTTAGTGACATAGTGTTGCTTACAGATTCAAGTTGTTTTACGAGACGGTCAGCTCTGATTTGATCCAGGATGACAGATCCCTTTCTTTTTGCTTCTTCGTTCTTAACCAGGTTATCTAATCTATCAAGTCTTTTAAAAACATTATTAAACTGATTGATCATTAGCTTTTCTAGTCGATTAAAAATAGTGTCCACTATGGTTTCTATAAGGTTCCCATTCTGTTTCGTGAGATGGTAATTATCTCCCATTAGTGTTGTTTGGGTCCATATAGTGTTAGAAGGCCCACTTGAGTCAACGGTGGTTGCGGTAAGAGTATCATCATCCGCAACCACAATGTCTTTGTCCACAACATGAGCAATTTGTGCCTCAGTGAATTTTTGTTTATTCCACAGGCACTGAGGCGTCGGCTGATTCTTGCTCGTTGGGAGTCTTTTCCTTTTATTGGCACTAGGTTTGGTAGTACCCCTTTTGCGTTTTTCCCCTCCCAGTTTATTACTGGTGTCAGTAGGTCCCACAGTAATGACATCATCCTGGGAGGCAATTGTGATAGTAGGAGCAGTTTCAGACAACAGGGATACGGGTGGTGGTGGTACTAATACCGGTTTTGTAATTACAACAGCTGGTGATAGAGGAATCCCAGGGCTATTTGACAGTGATGTCGACTGAATAATATTGTTAGAACAGCTCATGGACATTCTTCTTTCAGTGTCAGCTATTTCACTTGATACCAAGTTCAGTGCATTTTCAAGTAGGGACTCAAATGTAGCAGGGGGGAACGGGAAATCATCCTGTGTGATACCAGCATTTACAGACTCCATATTTAAAAGGTTCTTTAGACTCACCAAGACGAGATGCAGATGATAGAGGGGTGGCCCTGCCCTGCCTCCTCCTGCCCCGGACGGCCACAGACGGCCCGCCCTCTGCCCGGGCTCAGCCCGGCGCCGCCCGCGCGCGTCCCGCGACGCGGAGGAAGGCGCGTGTTTTTAAAGCACCTCCGGGCGCGTTGGCGGCGTCAGCGGCCGCAGGGGTGCTTGGGGGCTGTAGTCTCCCCCCGCTCTCGACCGCAAGTATGGTGATGGCGGCGGCGGGGGAGGCGAACAGCAAGGAGTGCCCAAGACAGCAGCGCCAGCAGCACTGGCGTGGAGATGGTGTGAGCGGTTCCCTCAGCAGCGGCAGGTAACGGAGTCTGTCAATTCCCCCGCTCCTCCGTGGAAGGCGCGTGTTTTTAAAGCGCCTCCGGGCGCGTTGGCGGCGTCAGCGGCTGCAGGGGTGCTTGGGGGCTGTAGTCTCCCCCCGCTCTCGACCGCAAGTATGGTGATGGCGGCGGCGGGGGAGGCGAACAGCAAGGAGTGCCCAAGACAGCAGCGCCAGCAGCGCTGGCATGGAGATGGTGTGAGCGGTTCCCTCAGCAGCGGCAGGTAACGGAGTCTGTCAATTCCCCCGCTCCTCCGTGGAAGGCGCGTGTTTTTAAAGCGCCTCCGGGCGCGTTGGCGGCGTCAGCGGCCGCAGGGGTGCTTGGGGGCTGTAGTCTCCCCCCGCTCTCGACCGCAAGTATGGTGATGGTGGCGGCGGGGGAGGCGAACAGCAAGGAGTGCCCAAGACAGCAGCGCTGGCGTGGAGATGGTGTGAGCGGTTCCCTCAGCAGCGGCAGGTAACGGAGTCTGTCAATTCCTGACATCACTGATGACATCTCAAATGACATCACTGAGGACATCACTGATGACATCATCCAGTGACTGTGTGTTTCTGTAAAGTTTAAATATGTTTAATATATAAAGGGAATTGAGTATTGAACAATAAGTGGGTGTATAAGTGTCTGAATGAATGATTTAGTAAGTGCGTGACTGACACTGGCGCATCCCGCTGCCAAAAAAAAAAAAACGCGGACCCCCGCGCTTCGTTTTTATTTAGCCCCCTGGGGGGCCAAGTCCTGGGGAAATATGTAAATGCAGCCCCGGGGACCGCCACACCCCGGGGCTTGGTTTTTTTTTAAAACAAAAAACCCTGTGTGGGGGGGCTCGAGCCCCCCCACACACCCCAGGGCCCGCCACCTCTTCGGGGCACTAAATATTTAAAATAGGGGGTCCATTACGGACCCCCAAGCCCTGGGGACCGCCACCCACCGGGGCTTTAAATTAAGTGGGAGGGGGGCCACCCGGCTAACCCCTGGAGCCAATGATGGCCCTGGGGAATGCCACCCCCCAGGGCTGGCTCCTGCAGTGTCCCGTGGTGCCCACCCCCGGGACACTGCTGTTTGCAATGGCAGGGCGGGAGCCTTGCGGCTCCCACCCTGCCATTGCAAACTGCTTTGCTTCATTGAAGCGAGAGCAGGGAAAACTGCTCTCGCTTCAATGAAGCAAAGCAAATTGCTTTTCCACATGGGGAGCAGCATGTTAGCTGCTCCCCATGTGGAAAAGCAATGCCGGCTCCCGCAGGAGGCGGGGAGCTGGCTGGGACAGTGGCGGGATTGGGGACCCCCCCATGGTCCCCAATGAGGTGGCCAGGCCCTGGGGGATGGGGTCCCCAGGCCCCAGGGCAAGTAGTGTCCCGGGAGGGGGGCCCCCTCCTAAAAATGAAAAAAATAATAAAATTAAAAAAACGGCCCCGGGGGATGGGGTCCCCGGGGCCAAAAGGGGCCACAGGAGGGGGGTAAGGCAGCCCCCCTCCAAAATACAAAAAAAAAAATGGAGTCCCTGGGGCAAATTATGGCCTCGGGAGGGTGGCCTCGTGGCCCCCTTCCTGATTTTTTTTATAAAAAAAAAAAATTGGGGGCAGGCCCTGGGGGATGGGGTCCCCAGGGCCAATACATTAGAAAAAGTAGCCCCCCTTCTAAAAAACCCAAAAAAAACAGGATCGAGCCTAGGCCACGCCCCCTCCTTACACCACTCTGCAAATGCACCCCCTGGCGCCTTTGCAGAGGGGGAACTAATTCCCCTTGAATACTGGGGGTCCCTGGGGGCCAACTAGCCCACCAGGAACCTCCAGTATGCACCAGGGGGCTGCAGAGAGGTGTAATGAGGCCACACCCCTTTTTACACCTCTCTGCAACGCAGCTCTGTGGTGCTTACTGGAGGTACCTGGAGGCCTAGTTGGCCGCTAAGGGACCTCAGGATTCAAGGAGACTTAATCCCCCAACTTAAAACGCGCCATGGGGCGCGTTTGCACAGTGGTGAAGGTAGGGGGCGGGGCCTGAGGTGATACTGTGCAAACACGCCCTGTGGGGCGTTTTAAGTTGGGGAATTCATTCCTCTTCAATCGAGAGGTCCCCTAGGGGCCAACTAGCCCACCAGATACCTCCAGTAAGCGCCACAGAGCTGCATTGCAGAGTGTTGTAAAAAGGGGCGTGGCCTTTGAACACCGCTCTGCAACGCAGCTCCCTGACGCATACTGGAGGTACCTGGTGGGCAAGTTGGCCGCCAGGGGACCTCAGGATTCAAGGGGACTTAATTCCCCAACTTAAAACGCACCACAGGGCGTGTTTGCACACGTCACCTCAGGCCCCGCCCCCTTCCTTTACCATTGTACAAATATTCCTCTAAAATCAGCCGAACTACGAATTCCGATTTACTCACCTGTTATCAGGAGAAAACCCAAGGCTGCCTCTTTTAGACCAGCACTGACCCTGAAAAGTAATTCCAAGCGTACTTACCAGTAACTTGTATTTCTTTCTATAGGAATCCATTGTGTAGTTTTCAGCAGAAAAGTTTCTAAGTGTCCATTTTTGAAACGTACAAATATTCCTCTAAATCATCCGAACTACGAATTCCGATTTACTCACCTGTTATCAGGAGAGAACCCAGTGCTGCATCTTTTAGACCAGCACTGACCCTGAAAAGTAATTCTAAGCGTACTTACCAGTAACTTGTATTTCTTTCCATAGGAATCCATTGTGTGGTTTTCAGCAGAAAAGTTTCTGTGTCCATTTTTGAAACATACAAATATTCCTCTAAAATCAGCCGAACTACAAATTACGATTTACTCACCTGTTATCAGGAGAGAAACCAGGGCTGCATCTTTTAGACCAGCACTGACCCTGAAAAGTAATTCTAAGCATACTTACCAGTAACTTGTATTTCCTTCCATAGAAATCCATTGTGTGGTTTTCAGCAGAAAAGTTTCTCTGTGTCCATTTTTGAAACGTACATATATTCCTCTAAAATCAGCCGAACTACAAATTCCGATTTACTCACCTGTTATCAGGAGAGAACATAGTGCTGCATCTTTTAGACCAGCACTGACCCTGAAAAGTAATTCTAAGCGTACTTACCAGTAACTTGTATTTCTTTTCATAGGATTCCATTGTGTGGTTTTCAGCAGAAAAGTTTCTGTGTCCATTTTTTAAACAAACAAATATTCCTCCAAAACCAGCCGAACTACGAATTACGATTTACTCACCTGTTATCAGGAGAGAAACCAGGGCTGCATCATTTAGACCAGCACTGACCCTGAAAAGTAATTCTAAGCGTACTTACCAGTAACTTGTATTTCCTTCCATAGGAATCCATTGTGTGGTTTTCAGCAGAAAAGTTTAGAAGTGTCCATTTTTGAAACTCACAAATATTCCTCTAAAATCAGCCGAACAACGAATTCCGATTTACTCACCTGTTATCAGGAGCATCAGAACCAATCAAACACTCAGTGTTTGATTGGTTCTGATGCTCCGTCCATTACCACCCCCTTTTGTACTGCTTTGTTCACCACAAGTTGGCAGGGTATGCTCAGACTTGAGTCCCTTGCTCACTTTGCCACTGGATTCAAGCAAGCCTGGCTGAAGACGGCTGAAATGCCAGAAACCGGTCCTAGGAAGCTTGTTTCCGGTCCAGGGAAGGCATGGCTTGGCAGTTTGGGCTGGACTGTTCCCATGAGGCACAGGGTCAGACTGATTTGCATATGGCCATGTCTGAACTGGGGTGGCAGAGTGGGCTAAAGAACGGTGATGGATCAAACCCAGATCTGTTGACTGGGTGTGAGTGTTTGATTGGTTCTGATGCTCCGTCCATCACCACCCCCTTTTGTACTGCTTTGTTCGCCACAAGTTGGCAGGGTATGCTCAGACGTGAGTCCCTTGCTCACTTTGCCACTGGATTCAAGCAAGCCTGGCTGAAGACGGCTGAAATGCCAGAAACTGGTTCTAGGAAGCTTGTTTCCGGTCCAGGGAAGGCATGGCTTGGCAGTTCGGGCTGGACTGTTCCCATGAGGCACAGGGTCAGACTGATTTGCATATGGCCATGTCTGAACTGAGGTGGCAGAGTGGGCTAAAGAACGGTGATGGATCAAACCCAGATCTGTTGACTGGGTGTGAGTGTTTGATTGGTTCTGATGCTCCGTCCATCACCACCCCCTTTTGTACTGCTTTGTTCGCCACAAGTTGGCAGGGTATGCTCAGACCTGAGTCCCTTGCTCACTTTGCCACTGGATTCAAGCAAGCCTGGCTGAAGACGGCTGAAATGCCAGAAACCGGTCCTAGGAAGCTTGTTTCCGGTCCAGGGAAGGCATGGCTTGGCAATTCGGGCTGGACTGTTCCCATGAGGCACAGGGTCAGACTGATTTGCATATGGCCATGTCTGAACTGGGGTGGCAGAGTGGGCTAAAGAATGGTGATGGATCAAACCCAGATCTGTTGACTGGGTGTGAGTGTTTGATTGGTTCTGATGCTCCGTCCATCACCACCCCCTTTTGTACTGCTTTGTTCGCCACAAGTTGGCAGGGTATGCTCAGACGTGAGTCCCTTGCTCACTTTGCCACTGGATTCAAGCAAGCCTGGCTGAAGACAGCTGAAATGCCAGAAACCGGTCCTAGGAAGCTTGTTTCCGGTCCAGGGAAGGCATGGCTTGGCAGTTCAGGCTGGACTGTTCCCATGAGGCACAGGGTCAGACTGATTTGCATATGGCCATGTCTGAACTGGGGTGGCAAAGTGGGCTAAAGAACGGTGATGGATCAAACCCAGATCTGTTGACTGGGTGTGAGTATTTCATTGGTTCTGATGCTCCGTGCATCACCACCCCCTTTTCTACTGCTTTGTTCGCTACAAGTTGGCAGGGTATGCTCAGACGTGAGTCCCTTGCTCACTTTGCCACTGGATTCAAGCAAGCCTGGCTGAAGACGGCTGAAATGCCAGAAACCGGTCCTAGGAAGCTTGTTTCCGGTCCAGGGAAGGCATGGCTTGGCAGTTCGGGCTGGACTGTTCCCATGAGGCACAGGGTCAGACTGATTTGCATATGGCCATGTCTGTACTGGGGTGGCAGAGTGGGCTAAAGAACGGTGATGGATCAAACCCAGATCTGTTGACTGAGTGTGAGTGTTTGATTGGTTCTGATGCTCCGTCCAGCACCACCCCCTTTTGTACTGCTTTGTTCGCCACAAGTTGGCAGGGTATGCTCAGACGTGAGTCCCTTGCTCACTTTGCCACTGGATTCAAGCAAGCCTCGCTGAAGACGGCTGAAATGCCAGAAACCGGTCTTAGGAAGCTTGTTTCCGGTCCAGGGAAGGCATGGCTTGGCACTTCGGGCTGGACTTTTCCCATGAGGTACAGGGTCAGACTGATTTGCATATGGCCATGTCTGAACTGGGGTGGCAGAGTGGGCTAAAGAACGGTGATGTATCAAACCCAGATCTGTTAACTGCGTGTGAGTGTTTGATTGGTTTTGATGCTCCGTCCTTCACCACCCCCTTTTGTACTGCTTTGTTCGCCACAAGTTGGCAGGGTATGCTCAGACGTGAGTCCCTTGCTCACTTTGCCACTGGATTCAAGCAAGCCTGGCTGAAGACGGCTGAAATGCCAGAAACTGGTCCTAGGAAGCTTGTTTCCGGTCCAGGGAAGGCATGGCTTGGCAGTTTGGGCTGGACTGTTCCCATGAGGCACAGGGTCAGACTGATTTGCATATGGCCATGTCTGAACTGGGGTGGCAGAGTGGGCTAAAGAACGGTGATGGATCAAACCCAGATCTGTTGACTGGGTGTGAGTGTTTGATTGGTTCTGATGCTCCGTCCATCACCACCCCCTTTAGTACTGCTTTGTTCGCTACAAGTTGGCAGGGTATGCTCAGACGTGAGTCCCTTGCTCACTTTGCCACTGGATTCAAGCAAGCCTGGCTGAAGACGGCTGAAATGCCAGAAACCGGTCCTAGGAAGCTTGTTTCCGGTCCAGGGAAGGCATGGCTTGGCAGTTTGGGCTGGACTGTTCCCATGAGGCACAGGGTCAGACTGATTTGCATATGGCCATGTCTGAACTGGGGTGGCAGAGTGGGCTAAAGAACGGTGATGGATCAAACCCAGATCTGTTGACTGGGTGTGAGTGTTTGATTGGTTCTGATGCTCCGTCCATCACCACCCCCTTTAGTACTGCTTTGTTCGCCACAAGTTGGCATGGTATGCTCAGACGTGAGTTCCTTGCTCACTTTGCCACTGGATTCAAGCAAGCCAGGCTGAAGACGGCTGAAATGCCAGAAACCGGTCCTAGGAAGCTTGTTTCCGGTCCAGGGAAGGCATGGCTTGGCAGTTCGGGCTGGACTGTTCCCATGAGGCACAGGGTCAGACTGATTTGCATATGGCCATGTCTGAACTGGGGTGGCAGAGTGGGCTAAAGAACGGTGATGGATCAAACCCAGATCTGTTGACTGGGTGTGAGTGTTTGATTGGTTCTGATGCTCTGTCCATCACCACCCCCTTTTGCACTGCTTTGTTCGCCACAAGTTGGCAGGGTATGCTCAGACGTGAGTCCCTTGCTCACTTTGCCACTGGATTCAAGCAAGCCTGGCTGAAGACGGCTGAAATGCCAGAAACCGGTCCTAGGAAGCTTGTTTCCGGTCCAGGGAAGGCATGGCTTGGCAGTTCTGGTTCTGATTCTCCCTCCATCACCACCCCCTTTTGTACTGCATCTTTTAGACCAGCACTGACCCTGAAAAGTTATTCTAAGCGTACTTACCATTAATTTGCATTTCTTTCCATAGGAATCCATTGCGTGGTTTTCAGCAGAAAAGTTTGTAAGTGTCCATTTTTGAAACGTACAAATATTCCTCTAAAATCAGCAGAACTACGAATTACGATTTACTCACCTGTTATCAGGAGGGATATCAGGGCTGCATCTTTTAGCCCAGCACTGACCCTGGAAAGTAATTGTAAGCATGCTTAACAGTAACTTGCATTTCCTTCCATAGGAATCCATAGTTTGGTTTTCAGCAGAAAAGTTTCTCTGTGTCCATTTTTGAAACGTACAAATATTCCTCTAAAATCAGCTGAACTACGAATTACGATTTACTCACCTGTTATCAGGAGAGAACCCAGGGCTGCATCTTTTAGCCCAGCACTGACCCTGAAAAGTAATTGTAAGCATACTTAACAGTAACTTGTATTTCCTTCCATAGGAATCCATTGTCTGCTTTTAAGTAGAAAAGTTTTTAAGTGTCTATTTTAACAAACTAAAAATATTCCTTAAAAGTCGTCTGTATGACTTAAACACATTCTTTCAACTGTTTACAGGAGATTCAAGTAAGAAAAAGTTACGATAACACTACTTACCTGCTGAGTGAATTTTCTGCCATAGGATAACATTGGTGATTCTATGTGGAAAATATTCTGTGTCAACTTTTAAAATACTATAATAATCCTTAAAAATCACTACTGTAACCAAAACGCTGTTACTCAACTGTTTACAGGAGATGTCCAAGGACTGAATCTAGCATCCAGTCCTGTGGTTAGAAAAGTAATCCATAAAGTAACTAATTGCATTTGACTAGAAATTCACATTGAGCTCAATGTTGCTTTGTGTTTGAAATTGTGTTGCCCATTACAACAACTGTAACTACTGCACTTAAAAGTCTATTGCCTATTTACAAAGTATTTAAACTAAAGTAATTCATTCTGAGAAAGTATATTTTGTATTGTTATGTGTAATGTAATTAAGAAAATAAAATATCTAAAAATAAACAGTTTAAACAATGTAGTAAATCAGTATAAAAAAATCAGTATAACAATTAATACATTAAAAATTGTCATTTACAAAACCTTTGAAATTCACTGAAAAAACCATAGGTTTCAGGCCTGATATAGTTAGGAATTAGCATTTAAAAAACCTTTGAAATTCACTGAAAAAACCATAGGTTTCAGGCCTGATATAGTTAGGAATTAGCACTTAAAAAAACTTTGAAATTCACTGAAAAAACCATAGGTTTCAGGCCTGATATAGTTAGGAATTATCATTTAAAAAACCTTAAAAATTGACTGAAAAAACAATAGGTTTTAGGGGTGTTATAGTTAGCTGGACATTTCACTCGAACAAAACCATTGAAATTCCTCCAATATAGTTTGTTGTACTAACTACATCTCGCGCGCCCGCAATCCACTGCTGATGATGTCACATATTACATCATTCATGACATGGTCAGTGACATCACTGATGACATCTCAAATGACATCCCTGATGACATCATCCACGTGACAATCAGATACACCTCATCATACACTAGTATAACCTTTAATCACTCACTGTAAAATACAGTGCCAGATTTAAAACCATTGACACACCAATACAAGTTTCTAAACACCCACTCAGGGATTCCTAGATCTATACACACATCTAATCACTTATCTATAGATTCACTCATACATGCTGTCAATGATCAATAGAACACTATCAAATATACGTATACACCTATATCGACATTACACACCAGCACACATCCTAATCACTTATGAAGTCATCCTACTCACTTATACAAACAATGGATCATACTTAGTTTTACTTAGCTATACACTTATAAAAACACCACTTCATCTATTCATATAGATAATAGCTCATACTTAGTGTGTTTTAAAATCACTATTACAACTATACAGTTATCCATACAGTCACTCATACAATCACTGAGTGTTATGTATACTTATTTCCTTAAGACAACGGAAGGGTGAACCCAGCAAACAGGAAAGCTTCTGGTAGACACTTTTGTTCGTCAGATGACTATACTCATGGACTAGAATATATTTTCAAATTTCTTCACCATCTCCACTATACCGAAGGTAATGTCCGACTCCTACTATACAGTGGGGATGGATTCACTTATTTCTGACTCAATACACCCTGTTTGGGTACTGCAGGATATATTTAAAACACATTAGGTTCTGGGCACTGTCCTTTCAGGCTGCCTGACACATTCCATTTTCTTGACTCACAACTCTGGATTTTCTGCTTTTCTTAACACTACGACTAATATTTACTTTTGTACCTTTTTGGCATGGAATCTCTGTTGGGCTATCTCCCTGCTCTTGGTTCTTCACTATTTGGGTTGTATTGAAATGGAGTACAACTAACCTAATGAGTAATGGTATACGCATATGTTTGGACCAAATCTCTTGCTGAGACGTTTTGTCTTTCTGTCATCATTACATATCGCATAACAAGGAACAGAAGTATATTCATAGAAGAAATTTTGGATATGCTCACCTGTCAATAAAGGTTTTTCTTGCAATGATTATATTCACAGCCTTGAAAAAGTTACATTGCGTAACGAAACATGTGTCGGCTGTTCCGGATTACTTCCTCGACGAGGTCTCGACATCTGATTCTTCCTACCTCGCGGGGATTTGGTTCATTATCAGGGGACCAAATGTGTAGACTATACTGTCAGGATGTATTAAGCCAACAAGGAGATAGGTTTTCTTTTGGAATTTGTATATAAATATGATACATTCAAGTGTATAATGTACTGTTCCAATACAATAATACAACAAGGAGAATAGGTCCTTCTTGAACTGTATATAATTTGTTACAAGACACATTAAATCTCATGATTTCTTATGAAGAACATTTGTTGGGACATAACTGTTTTTTCCTATTCATCACAAAAAGTGCTTTAATTCTTATTGGAGTGATAACATTAGGGGACAGCAAGGACTACTTGTATTGGTACTGTGTATTCGTGTTATATTTCAAGTCAACTCGACTGACATTGTCATTATTAACATTGGAGTGCCGGGGTAGTACCCAGTTTTTAAAAAACGTTAGTGATAACAAGTGCCCCTCCCCGGGTCTTGTTGTCGGTCACATCCATGGTAGTGGGATGTATTTCCTATGCTGATGGGCACCTAGAACTGTTCAGGCAATTGTGAAATAGATGTGCGACCGGTATTTCCATTACTACCAACTCAGTATTGTGTATAGTATAACTAACTATATCGGAGGAATTTCAATGTTTTTTTTTGAGTGAAATGTCCAGCTAAATATAACACCCTTAAAACCTATTGCTTTTTCAGTGAATTTCTAAGGTTTTTTAAATGCTATTTCCTAACTATATCAGGCCTGAAACCTATGGTTTTTTCAGTGAATATATATATATATATATATATATATA
This sequence comes from Triturus cristatus, assembly GCF_964204655.1. Classification (NCBI taxonomy): domain Eukaryota; kingdom Metazoa; phylum Chordata; class Amphibia; order Caudata; family Salamandridae; genus Triturus; species Triturus cristatus. The sequence goes on from NC_140582.1 coordinate 245,633,861, forward strand.
TATATATATATATATATATATATATATATATATATATATACATATATATAAATTCACAGAAAAAACCATAGGTCTCAGGCACGTTATAGTTAGGAATTAGCATTTAAAAAACCTCAGAAATTCACTGAAAAAACCATAGGTTTTTAGGGGTGTTATAGTTAGCTGGACTTTTCACTTGTACAAAACCATTGAAATTCCCCCGTTATAGTTAGTTCAGCTAACTATAACTCGCGCGCCCGCAATGCACTGCTGATGACGTCACATATTACATCACTCATGACATGGTCAGTGACATCACTCATGACATCACTGATGACATCTCAAATGACATCACTGATGACATCACTGATGACATCATCCGGTGAATGTGTGTTTTTCTGAAAATTAAATATGTTTTATATATGTATATCTCAAGGTCGATGGAAGAATAAATGGGTATATAAGTGTCTAAATGGATGATTTGTTTTTGAAAAATTGATTGTGTAACTGACTGATTAAGTGTATCATAGTGAATACATGGCTTAGTGAGTAATGTTTAAATATGTAAATATCTGTATCAGTCTCTCACTTTGTGTATAAGTGGCTGCATGGGTTGGTGAGTAGCTACATGGGTGCCGATATAGGTTATTAGTTGGTTTTTTGAGTATCAGTCTGACTGTCTGCATGGTTCGTGGGGGGTATTACATAGTGCATAGGTGCATGAATGAATGACTCACTGTTTGTATGTGTTGAAGACAGCATGTGTGCAGGACTGTATGGGTGGATGAGTGTGTGTATGGGTGTGTTAGTGAGTGAATGACTGTCTTAATAGTGTCTTTATGAGTAACTACATATGTTTTAAACTAGTATATGTGACTATTGGTGTATATAAGTGAGTATATGTGAGAGTGAGAGATTGAAAGAGTTCCTGTATGAATAAGTATGTGTTTCTATAAGTGATTGTTTAAAAGACTAAGTATGTGTAAGTTTCCGTAGAAGTAAAAGTGGTGGTGTGTGTATAACTGTATATGCAAGTAAATGTATGTTTGATTCTTTATTAGCATGAGTGACTATGTGTGTGAGTAACTCTATGGATGAGTGGCATTGTTTAACAGGATGTATAGGTGTATGAGTACATATGATGAGTGAGTACATGTATGAGTGAGTGTACAGGACTGTTGGTGAATGAGTGGATGTGTATGTGGATCTTAGAATTACTGAAGAGGTTGTTGTAACTGGTATTGGTATGTCCATTGTTTTGAAAATCGTAGTCTCTATTTTTGAATGTGTGTATCAAAGGTTATATTATGGTGAGAGGAGGTCTGCCACTCTATCACAAGGATGATGTCATCAGTGATGTCATCAGTGATGTCATTTGAGATGTCATCAGTGATGTCATGAGTGATGTCACTGACCATATCATGAGTGATGTAATATGTGACGTCATCAGCAGTGCATTGCGGGCGCGCGAGATATAGTTAGCTGAACTAACTATAACGGGGGAATTTCAATGGTTTTGTACAAGTGAAAAGTCCAGCTAACTATAACACCCCTGAAACCTATGGTTTTTTCAGTGAATTTCTGAGGTTTTTTAAATGCTAATTCCTAACTATAACGTGCCTGAGACCTATGGTTTATTCTGTGAATTTCAAAGGTTTTTTTAAATGCTAATTTCTAACTATGCCTACAGAGATAGGACATGTGAAGAAAGAAGAAAAAATGCACAGAAAGAAAAAAAAGAAGTGCAGAAAGAAGCAACAGAAGTCCTCAAAGACGAAGAAAAGTGAAGGAAGAAGGATAACATGCAGAAAGAACAAAAAGAAGAGCAGAAAGAAGCCTTGTTGCAAAATCATCCTGTACCCTCAACTTTTTCAGACGGATACTGATGGTAACTGAGTCTGACTAACCAGTCCTAGAGCCAGTGCTATGTTAAAAGACACTTAGAATACAGTGAAAACACCTACATACACTAGGGAATATTATGCGTCGGGGTCCCCCTGTGATTAGCATGACCTCCTCTGTAAGCCCCTAGTATATAATAGGGCAGGGGGATTAAAACTACCTCTTAAAATAGGCCACAGGGCGTTTTTGCACATGTTAACTCAGGCCCCGTCCCCTCCCTTCACCACTGTGTAAACAAGCCCTGTGTCCGTTTTTAGTTGGGAGATTAAGTTCATTTGAATCCTGAGGGTCCCTAGGGTCCAACTAGCCCACTAGGTACCTCCAGTAAGTGCCACAGAGCTGCGTTGCAGAGAGGTGTAAAAAGTGGCACGGCCTGGACCACCTCTCTGCAATGCAGCTCAGTGGCGCTTACTGGAAGCACTTGGTGGGCTAGTTAGCCCCCAGGGGCCCTCAGTATTGAAGGGAAATTATATCCCCAATTTAAAATGTGCCATAGTGCGTGTTTGCACACGTCACCTCAGGCCCCGTCCCCTCCCTTCACCACTGTGTAAACGCGCCCTGTGCTGTTCTAAGTTGAGAGATTAAGTCCCCTTGAATCCTAAGGGTCCCTAGGGTAAAACTAGACCACTAGGTACCTCCAGTAAACGCCACAGAGCTGCGTTGCAGAGAGGTGTAAAAAGGGGCTTGGCCTCAGAACACCTGTCTGCAGCGCAGCTCCCTGGCGCATACTGGAGATGCCTGTTGGGCTAGTTGGCCCTCAGGGACCCTCAGTATTGAAGAGGAATTAATTCCCCAACTTACAACTCGCCAGGGGGCGCGTTTGCAGAGTGCTGCAAGGAGGGGGCGTGGCCTCCGGCACGATGCCAGTCTTTTATTAATTTTAATTTTTTAAGAATGGGGCTGTGTGGTTCCCCTTCTTATTCTAATTTATTGGCCCTGATGACCCCATCCCCCAGGGCCTGTCTCCTAATTATATTTTTTTGACCCCAATCCCCAGGGCCGGCCACTGTTTTTTATTATTTAAAAAAAATATATATTTATAGACACACCTAGGACATGCTGGACAAACCGTACGTACCTATCACCAAGACGATTTGTGTGATATTCATTAAAAGGCGACTATGCATACAACGAATCCACGTGGAATGTATTTACACCACTAGTGAAGCTCTGACATGTCTGATGCCCTACCGTGCCTAATCCCGGTAGACACCCTTGTCGTTTATTTATACAAACATGGGTAGCTATTGACGGGCACATTTAAAACACATGCACACCAAGCCATTCAAAGGGGATTCAACAAAAATTCGACCAAAACTATGCAAGAAACCCCCCTCACGGTTAATAAAACACACATCCACTGCCGGATGTGTAATACTTTTTATTTTACTCTCTGGAAAGGGGACGAACATCACTTGAGAGTCACAGCGCGCTCCTGGCAGAGCCCAATGCTGTGTTACACCCACCATTGCCTGCTGAGTGTCACACACCTCTGTGTTGTATTCCACTAGCTAGTGCATATGCTATGACACTCTCTAGCCCATGTGCACTGTAACACCACCCCGTGAATATGTCATGCCACACTTGTCTTCGCACGGGTTATATTGCCCCATCTAACGTGCCTTCCTCGATGCCTATGTTATAACGCACAGTGCTATGCCATACATATTACAATCTGGGATCCATATCTTTGTCACAGTGCATATGCAACGTTACACTCCCCAGCACATATTTTATATTACAACTTTAGAGACTAGTTAGGTTACACAACACTGCCCAGTGCATATTACACTCCAAGGCGCATATCGCATAGCACTCGCCAGTGCCTGTGCTATCTCGCGCTCTCCAATGAATCTGTCATTGCGCACAATGTATTGCATATTATATTTCACGCCCGGTTCATCTTATATCATACTTTTTGGTGCATAGTTTATACCATACACTATATCTAGTTTTCATTTTCAATCGTGCTCTCAGGACTATGTTCTATATAACACTGTGTTCACCTACCCTTTTCACGGGCATTACATTTTGCGATAGGGGGTGGAGGGTCAGGGGGTGTTTCTGCCAAGTGAGCCCGGAGTCACAGTCACAAACGTCCTCTTCTTCCTGAATAAAAGTGAGATTATGCTGCATACTTGTTCATATTTTAAGTAGTTCGTACAGACACACGTTTTAAAAACAATAAAGCTCCTAATACCCGCCTTCTCTGAACAGTTAGCTTGCTGCCCCATCCCCCTCCTCCCTATCCTCTGTTGTGTGAATCCATGGACTAGCCTCCTCCCTCCTGCCATGCACGGTCTGATGTGCTGCCACTGCCCTCAATTTAGTATGATGTACCAGTCTACTCCTCCTGCCCTCCATTGCCCAATTCTATGCCCCACCATTGACCTCCTGCTTAAACTCTGTGCTTAGCTTGCTGCCCCTATTCTCCTTCCCCCTGCCCTCCGATGTCTTTGTGCATGCCCCTGCTCCATCCTTTTTGCCCACCATGTTCCATGGACCTGCCACTCCTATCTACTCTGAGTGTTCTGTTGAGCTGCCACTCCCCTCCCACCTGCCTAGCATTGTCAGATGACTGTAACCTGTCCCTGCCACCTCCACCCTGCCTGTCCACATGCCATGCCCCTATCCTCTTCCTCCTGTCCTACATGGTCCATTGTACTGCCACACCCTTCGGCCCTCCCTGGTCTCTTGTGCTGCAACTGCTCCTCCTGCCTGCCCCGTGCGGTCTGTTGTGAGGCCCCTTCCCCTGAAATTTCTTGTCTCTGCACAGGGCCTGGCCCTCCCTTCTATCCTCCATCGTCCTTTGTGCATGCCCCTGCACCCTCCTTCTTGCCCATCATAGCCATTGTGCTGCCACTAACCCTCCCACTTGCCATGCATGGTCTTCTGTGCTGCCATGGCCCCTCCCACCTTCCCTGTGTGGTCAGTTAGCTGCCCCTGACCCCCTCCCACCTTCCCTCCATGGTCTGTGTGTATGCCATCACAGTCTGACTGTTGCTCTTCATGGTGTGTCTTGCTTCTAGTGCCCATCCTGCCTGACCTCCATGGCTATCTTGCTGCTTCTGCCCTGCCCCCTTGCCCCCAGCTCTCTGTTTACATGTGCAGACCCCTACTCCCTTCCTCCTGGCTTGTCTTTTCCATTGTAATGCCCCTGATCCAACCCTCCTGCCCTTTATGGTCTGTTATGCTGCAGCTTTCTCTCCTGTCTGTCCATTATGGTCAGCTAGCTACCATTGCCTCTTGCCCCTCTGTTCTCTGTTGTCCATGTGCATGGTCCTGTCCCCTCCCTCTTGCTTTCTATGGGTTGTTGTGCTGCACTCCCGTCCCGCATGCCCTGTGTGGTGTATTGTGCTGCTGCAAACCCTGATGCCTGCCCTGCAGGGTCAGTTTGGTGCACCTCTCCATGTCCCTCCTGTCCTCTGTTATCCAAGTCCATGTCCCTACCCCATTTCCTTCCATGATCCAATGTGCCATACTTGCGAACATTTTGAACTTGGTAAGAGGGAGATTTTGAAAAAAAACTGGGGTATTGATTTTCCCCTTTGAGTTACATTGAAAAAGAGGAGATTGTAGACAGGAGACAGCTCAAATAAAGCCCATTTGAGCTTAAAAACATTGGACGTTTCCTGGCTGAATCGGGTCTGTTGGCATGTATGGTTGTACTACCATTGCCTCTTCCTTCTGCCCACAATGGTCTATCACATTGCCACAGCCTCTCTTGCAAGTCCTGTATTGTTGGTTTGTTGCCCCTGCCCCCCTTTCCACTGCCCTCCATAGTCTGTTGTGCTGCCACGCCCTTCCTGCCTGCTCAGTGTGGTTAAATTGTTGCCTTTGCACCCTCCTACCTGCCTTCAATTTTCAGAGTCCGTGCCCCTGGCCTCTGCCTCTCAACAGTATCCTAATGAACAACTAGATTGCTAACATTCTATATTTATTACAAAAGTGTGGAACGCCTGACGTCATCTTGATGTAATCAAAACTGTAATACCTAGAGCATTTCCTTTAGAAATTACATATATGAGAGGGTCTTATTGGCATCAAAATTATGGTTAGTGCTCTAAAAGACTAAAATAAGGACATATTTTCTGAGTTTTCAAATAGCGACAAAGCACTTTTAAATTATTTGTTATCTTTATGTTTTTTTATCCAGTTGACCACTTGATTAAATGTTGCACTTAGGGGAGAGGATGTGGTGTTACTTCCAGAACTGCAGACTTTGCAACTGGGGAACCAGGTTGGAGTTTCTGCTTCAGCTCGACATTCTGTGATTCTGGTCAAATTACTTAGTCTCCCCATGTCTACAACCAAAATGAATTTGTTCTTGTGTGATGTAACCAATGCTCATGTAAAGCACTCCAATACTTGACAAGTCTGCACTATATAACACTGCAAAAACACAAAATAATAAGTGTTTTGCACACTTCTGTCATTGGGCTATATTTGGGCTACATCTGGGTGATTTTGGGCTACATTTGGGCTCTTTTGTCTCCGGTGGCCATCTTGGGAGATTTATTTGTTATGAAGTTTCCTAATTTCCTCATGTACTGCAGTCTCCTCAGTAGGAAATGCTTTCAGTTTTTTACTTTGATTCCATCATGAAGGTATTCAGATATGTCACACATTTGCCATAAATTCTGAATGTTAGCACTCTAGTTGCTCATTAGATCACTGTAGTAAAACTACTGTTCACCATAGAAGTCTGCTCCTGGTATTAAAAGTGCATGTTTCAGTCTGCATGTCAGAATTTTTTAATGAAATAGAAGAGGATTTGAGAAGTCACTCAAAATGTGCCCTCATTTTCTTTCTTCAGCATTAATTATAAATTCTATGGCAAAATGAACCCCCTCATTGTGTTCCTTTTTAAATTAAATGTTTTAAGTGTTACCAGTTTATTCTAATCAAGATGGCTTCAGTTGTGCCATACTTTTGTCATAATGAAGACAGTAAGCGCTCTAGTTGTTTTTAAGAACACTCTGGGACATTCTGTCATTGGGCTATACTAGGGCTACATCTGGGTGATATTTGGGCTACATTTGGGCTCTTTTGTCTGTGGTGGCCATCTTGGGAGACTTATTTGTTATGAAGTTTCCTAATTTCCTCATTTACTGCAGTCTCCTCTGTAGGAAATACTTTCAGTTTTTTACTTTGATTCCATCAAGAAGGCATTCAGATGTGTCACACATTTGCCATAAATTCAGAATGTTAGCACTCTTTTTGCTCATTAGATCACTGTAGTAAAGCTACTGCTCACCAGGGAAAACTGCTGCTGGTATTGAAAGTGCATGTTTCAGTCTGCATGTCAGAATTTTTTAATGAAATAGAAGAGGATTTGAGAAGTTACTCAAAATGTGCCCTAATTTTTCTTTCTGCAGCACTAATCATACTTTTTATGGAAAAATGAACCCCCTGATTTTGTTCCTTTTTAAATTAAATGTTTTGTTTTGGTTTGGATGAACCTCTGGTCCAATTCCTGGCCCATTTACACAGTGATTTAAAAGCCTGTGTTCGTATTAATAACGATGGAGAAGTTTCGGGTGAGATTTTAATTGGCAGGGGTGTAAGACAAGGTTGTGTCTTGGCTCCCCTGCTTTTTATTTTATATATAAATGAACTAAGCACATCCTTGGATAAATTGAGTACTGATGTCCCGCTCGTCAACGGCAAACCCCTCCCTGTATTGCTTTATGCCGACGATGCGGTACTATTAGGCCGTACACCTAATGCACTTCGCATTTTAATTTCAGGCTTCGTCTCCTATATGGCCGACCTTGATCTATGTACAAATTTTAAAAAATCTTATATAATGTCTTGTGGGCCAAAGAAACATAAAATCCGCCATATCGTGTCAGGGAATAATGTTTTAAATAGCACTAGCACTTTCCCTTACTTAGGTCTGTTGTTTTCCGATTTCGGATCCTGGCAACCTCACGTTGCCAGAGGGAGGAACAAACTGGGCAAAGCCATTAACTCTATAATTACTTTACGCCAACCAAAGCACACTGAAGTCATTCCATCACTCTTACAAATCTATAAAACCCAGTGCGTCCCTACAGGAACTTACGGTGCCGAGGTGTGGGGATACTCGAGCTGCACGAACATTCAGGTAGAAGAAAATAAATTCTGTAGGAAGGTACTGGGGGGAGTTATTTCGGCACCATCATATGTGTGCCATAGAGAATTGAATCTCCCTTATATAGAGGACTTTATAAAATCTAGACCTGCTTTGTTTTGGTTAAAAATTTGGCGTAACCCAGTCGCCTCTCTGACCCGTGACATCATCTTAGATTGCCTAAAAAGTGAGCGGGCAAAATACATTCCCTGGCTTAACGCGGTACAGATGAGCCTTTTAAGCGTAGAAATGGGGCATCTTTTTTTAGCACCCGAAACAATTGATTCCTCACATAAAACTACAGTTAAAAAGGCCTTATTCGATTTGTATCGAGCGAACAGAGAAAAAATTGAATTCACAAAGCCAGCAGTTCTTGGTTATATATCTCTACAAGTATCTTGTTCTAGGCCACATAACATGCCCCAAGGTTATTTACGCAAGAAACTGGGCAGATGGAATCGGAGTTTGCTGTTTAGATTTAGGGATGGGAGTGTGGTAAACTTACTCTGCTTCCCCCTAGGTTACACCCATAATTTGGGAAATTTATTTTGCCCATGTAACCAGGGTGGAAAGCAAAGCCTGCTGCATTTTACACTGTTCTGTGGCTTCTATGTAAAATATACGAAACACTTGCTAATCCCTTATTTGAGAGCCAATGCCCTGACGGATTTCAATGAGGCTTTTAGAGTTTTACGGATGCTAAGTACTGACGATGTAATATACAGAGTTAATCACTTTCTTCAAATTGCTGTCCGTTCCCGTGCCTCAATGAACATGACTTGAAGTGTGTTGATTATTATGCTCACTCAACACATCTACCTCAATGGATTTGGTTTGACAGCCTGTCCATTATTTGCACATTGTATTTTTGTACATTGGGTGTACTATTAGATACGCTGTTTGTAAGATCAGTTTCCATTAATGTATCCGGCTGTTTTATTACTTGCACATTGCATATTTGCACAATGGATGTACTTTTAACATGCTGTTTTCTTAAGATTTGTTTTATTGTTCATTGGGATTACTTTTTATGTATTTTAATGGACGCATCTTCTAGAGCTCTCTGACATGCTAGATCTAGAATTATCTTTGCACTATTTGCACATTGATATTTGCACTTATTTGACTGTGTATAAGAATGTCTGATGTAATTTGTATGTACTTTTATGGATGTCTTTGAATATATCCTAATAAAGATCATTTGAATTGAATTGAAATTAAATATTTTAAGAGTTACCACTTTAATCCAAGCAAGATGGCTTCAGGTGTGCCATGCGTTTATCATAAGTAGGACTGTTAGCGCTCTAGTTGTTCTTTGGAACACTCTGGGAAGCTGCAGTAGAACACAAAGGAATCAACTGACAGTCTCTGCCCTTGTTGGATGTACATGTTTTACTGAGAATGTCAGACTTCATTCTCACATGACTGAGAAAGATAATGTGAATTTACAGAAAATAAGCTCTCAGTTTAGCTTATAGATCACCTTCCACACCTCTGTGGGAAAAGCATGGGAAAATATTTTTCTCTCAATCATGATATCCCAGCAGAAGGCTTTTTCACATGGTGAAATCACCTTAGAACATACCACAATTCCTAAAATGAGTATGGTACCATCAACAAATGATTTATAATGTAACTAAAGTCTTAAAACCTTCTATTAACTGCAATGCTTTTTAATGAGGTGCTATCATGTATATTGGTCCCAAGATGGCTGCCAACACTTCTTGGATGAAGTGCTGACAGCCAATCAGATCTCAGGATGAGATGTGTGGTTAGGCTCCGCCCACATATATATATGATTTTACTTTTGATTTTCTCAGGAACTACTGAACAGATTGACTCCAGATATTCAAAAGGCACATCCCTGACCTGAGGACTACCTCTCTGCCAAATTTCAAGTAATTCTGTTCAGCAGTTCGGGCTGTACCTTGGACTAAAGGTCCCTATGGAAAAATGCATGGGGAAAACGCATTTTGGGACCCCCCTTTTTTCTCGGCCCCCGATTGACTAATCACCCCGAGACTTTTAGGGTAGGAGCGGAACGGAGCGCCCCACCTATTTTGAAAAATTCGCGAGGATTCGTCAACCGGCGCCAAAGTTATTCAAAATAGAATTTTCAGATTTCCTATGGAAACATGGTCCTAACTATAACTATCTACTGGCGACCGCCAGTAGATAAGATATATATATATATATATATATATATATATATATATATATATATATATATATATATATATATATATATATATATATGTATATTACCTACTGGCAGTCGCCAGTAGGTAGTTATAGTTAGGACCTAGTTACTATAGGAAAATGGCAACATTCTTTTCGCAATAACTTTGGCGCCGATTGATGAATCTTCGTGAAAGTTTCAAAACTAATTCTTTGTTGAGATCAGCTCCTATGTTGAAAGTCTGGGGGTGATTCGTGAAAGGGGCGAGAAAAAAGGGGGGTCCCAAAACGTGTTTTTTCAATGTTAATTTCCATAGGAAACTTTAGACAAGGCTACAGGTCGAATGGGTGAACGGAATTACCCCAATTTTGGAAGGGAGAAGGGTCGCTTTTGTTTATTTGGTGTAAATCCGTTCAGTAGTTTTTGAGAAATATAAAAATTTACAGATATAGATATTTGGGAATTCTGCCATCTGATTGGCTGAGGCGTTACGAGCACAAGCTTGCTGGTGATTGGCTGCGAGCGTTGTGAGCGGTTGCAACTAGGAAGTGTTGGCCGCCATTTTGTGATTTTGTTGAAGTGAATAAGGGGAAAAAAGGGAGAAAAAAATATTAATCCCTACTGGTGTGAAAGTGCTATTTTGCCCACTGAGAGATGGTGCTGAAGTGAGGTGCCGGTACACTCTGGGATGAAACCGTGCATCTAAACTGTGAGCTGAGTGCTGTAAAGTGATGTGCTCTGGGCGCTGTAGCATAGTAGGTGCTGTAGCATATCTGTGCAGGTGGTGTTAGTATGCGTTTAGAGTATAGTGGGAGTGGAAAGCAAAGTACTTAGTGGTATCGGTATGAAGACTCGGGGATGAAACTGTGAGTGTAAGTAGTGAGTTTATTGCTGTGAAGAGATGTGCCGGGGGCGCTGTAGGATGCTGGCCACTATAGAATACCTGTGTAAGTAGTGTTAGTGTGCGTTTATTCTATACAGGGAGTGTGAAACAAACTACTCATCCCTATTGGTCTGAAGAGCCGAATGTGGTGTTTTAGGAAGCAGGAATAAAGGAATAATCATGAAGAATATAATGCAGAAGTTTGTAATGCCAGAGAAGGAAAATGGTAAAATGAGTTGTGTCTAAGAAAGTGGTTGTGTGTAATAAAGGGATGGAGTTTGAAAATTATATAGAAAGTGTCTTTATTTAAGTGCCATAATTGGACCCACTGCTGCAAGAGCTAGGGTATCCAGCTGATGCAAAGTTGAACCACTTCTGCTGTATTCAAACGTAAGCTCCGGCATCGGTGAATTGTATATTACATGTTACAGTTGCTTGTGAAATAAACAATAGTTATTACACTTGAATGACTCTACATTCTATAAAGAAAATAAAGGTAGGATACGATTACCACATGTATCGTTTAAGAAAAGAAAGAGATAAAAAAGAAATTGCAAAGTGTAGTCATCAAACTTTTTATGTACCTTGGCGGTGCTTTTTTGTAACAGAAAATTAACAACAGTAGATTAGTTAGCAATCTGTTGTATAGTAGATTCAATGTGGTGCATGTCAGAATTGTTACTAGTTCTACCCACATTGGAACTTTGAGGATGAATACAAACATGTCGCTTCTGAGAAGCACATTTGGTACCTTTGTAGTCAAACCGTGCATTATTGTCTTCAGCTGTTTCCAAAAAACATTCTTGTGTAGAGAGCTAAGGCATTGAGCTTAGACAAACTCCAATTGCTTCTGCTGTAGTCAAATCGAAGCTCCTGCATCAGTGAATTGCACATTATATGGTATAGTTCTATGTGACCTACAGAATAGCTATTAGACATGAATAAATACATTGTATAATAAAAATAAAGGTAGTTTACGATTACCACACTGTGCCAACCAGTTCCTAAATAAAGTTGTCTTTTTACATTTTTATCGTGAGGTTCTGAGCAGAGGCTGACTTTGAGTAAAATTGTGTGAAAGGGCTTTGTGACTAACAGGCAGGCAGAGAGGTGTGTGCACAAAGAATAGACGTGGTTTCTAAATGGTTGTCAGGTTTATGTCAATTTTGGAAGTAAATAGCGTATTTGCATAGACCATACTTCACCGATACCTGGTTAGACGGGAGACGTAAGGGTGAATAATGAGGATAGAGTTCAAATGTCTGAGTATACTTAGAAAGTTATTATATCAAAGTAGTAGGATTGAAGTGTATTATAAAACTTAAAAGGAAAAAGTCAAAAAAGATGGAAAAATATCCATTCAAGAATAATGTGAGTTTCTTACAAGCCTTGGAGATTCCAGTCCAGAAGTTCCTCAGCTGCTTCAGATGCGTAATGTTCCAAGAGGCTATTGTTGCCATTGTGTGAGAAAAGCGAAGCGATCCAATTCATATCCTCGAAGGGGCAGTAATGTTCCTCGAATGTTGGAGCGGGCAGGAAATCTGCGATGTTGTGAAAGGTCACACGTTGCAGGAGATCTTTTGCGGCTGCGCAGAAATCCCATTGCGCTGCGATTCCTTTTTGTATTGCATTCGCCATTGCTCCGCTGCCAGAACAATCACGTTTATGGTTTTCAAGATACTCCATCACCTGCTGGATATCTGGAGCGATTGTTGAGATGTTGGCAAGGCATACATCCATTTGCCAGTCGAATGGGAGAGTTTTGCAATCAAACGATGGTTGTACGCATATTGCATAAGTGTAGATAAATGTTATGTTGTAGCTATCTCCGATAATAGATAGAGGCAGGCAGCCGAAAAGTTTTTCAGTTTTTTTACGGTATTGGTGTAGCTTGGCGTAGAGGGGATTCTGTCGGACATAGTTGTTACCATAGAGAGCGTAGCCATTTCTAGAAGTAGAATTACTAGTAGGATGGCCGCAAAGAGGGTGAGAATTATGGGCACTGTTCCTGTTATTCCAGAGATGATCGAAAGAATGTCTGAATGTATTCTGGTATTAAAAGAAGAACAGTTTGAAAGCGTGTTAGAAGGCTGGAGGAGTCTGTGTTAGAAAATTGAGTGTGACATGTGTTGAAAATTGTGTAACAAGTCACAAAGTGTAATTGGCGGTTCGTATTTAAAAGGGAGTGTATTTTATTTGAAGTTCGAGGTATCTGCAGTCGATAAATTTCTTTTGCAGAAGTGAGGGAGACTTCTGTTCTGAACAAAGGTGCTTTTATTTTGGTTTGTTCCTTGAAATGTGTTTTCAAACTAGGAATTGAAGGCCAAGTTGAAGTTTGGGAGTTAGTTTGTGTGGGTGGGTTATTGAGAAGCAGTGTCGTTAGAAAGCTGTGTGAATGTTGGCGTGATTGTGGGAGTTGGCGTCCTTTTAGGAAAGGACGCAAGATTGGTGGCTGTAAGCTTAGAAGCGCCGTGTAGTTGGACATTCTTGGATAGTAATGATAGTAATGAATGACTGCCATTGTGGTCGCACTATTCACCTGTGAGAAAAACTTTTGTATGCTCTTTAAAACAGAGATATGTAAATGGAATAAGCCACTGTTCGTGAATAAACGCACTACCTTATATAATGACATTCAACATGACAAACAACGTGTGCACGTAGCAGACTCAATGACACTACATACTGTTGGAACCGTGGCTAGCCATGTATACAAACTAAACATGGCATGGCACATTTGCCTCACTATGCAGAATGTGGGGAGAGATGAGAGCAAAGTATGTGCGAAGGTGGCAAGTAATTCTCGATTATAAAAGTATAGAATGCAAAGTCTTGAGGGGATGTGCCGGACAGACTTGAGTATGCAGTGCACAGACATATACATGTCAACATACACTGATGGTCTATTGAGTGAAGTGGACAGTGGACGCAACCATGATAGTACAGTCAGTTGGGAAGATTACGGAATGGTAGAGCATACGTGCCTCCTCCCCCCCCCCCAAATGTTTAGGGAAGTGGGCTGGCTCGCCGTACGCAAGGCTAGCATAGGGGTATGAATAAAAGTCACGTTTCTTTGGGTGTGGTTCTCTTCCGGATTGGTGAACGTGTCTGCCAGGTCTGCGCAGATTACACCGCCACGAGGCTGAGACTGTGAGCAAAGGTGGGTGGGTGAATGATGCTCTCAGCCTGCTGGTACTCAGAAACCGTTATGGCCGCTGTGACACATATATGCCCCACAGTTCACCTTTTGACACCGCTGTATGTGAAAGAGGGACGAGCACGTGCCGGCGGAAGGTCCTGGGCCGAGGTCTGCGAGCTTGGAAGGCTCCTGAGATTAACGCTGGCTACCGTGACACAGGCACACAGAGCCCAGCCTGAGGCCCAGGAGTGTGGCGTGCTCTTTATAATAGTAACACAGTAGTCCGACAGGTACCGACAGTGCAACTGTGTTTTGATACCATAGTGGACGATGTTAGAACTGTATCTGAGAGTGGAGATGAAGGTACTCCCTTTGACGAGCTTCAACCAACTCTGGGTCCCAACAGTGGAACGGTGTCTTGATCCCATAATGGATGATGTCCGATATTACCTGCTGCTGAGTTTTCTGAGAACTTCCTCCATTGAGGTGCATCAGACTCTGTGCTTACGTAGCTAATTGATACACATGATTATTGGGCTTGGTTGACTGCAGTCGGTGGAGTACACCGTGGTACAGCAGGTCGGGACAATGAAACGGGATCTTGATTCTATGATTGAGGATGTCAGAAGTTAAAGTCTGTGATGATTTCGGTGTACCCCCTCCGATCAGGTGCAACCAACTCTAGGTCCAAACAGTGGAACGGTGTCTTGATCCCACAATGGACGAAGTTAGAACTGCATCTGCGAGTGGAGATGGAGGTACTCCCTTTGACCAGCTGCAACCAACTCTGGGTCCCAACAGTGGAACGGTGTCTTGATCCTATAATGGATGATGTCCGATATTACCTGCTACTGAGTTTTCAGAGAACTCCCTCCATTGAGGTCCATCAGACTCTGTGCTTCCGTAGCTAATTGCTGCACATGATTATTGGGCTTGGTTGACTGCAGTCGGTGGAGTGCACCATGGTACAGCAGGTCGGAACAGTGAAACGGGGTCTTGATTCTATGATTGAGGATATCAGAAGATGTCAGAAGTTAAAGTCTGTGATGACTTCGGTGTACCCCCTCCGATCAGGTGCAACCAACTCTAGGTCCAAACAGTGGAACGGTGTCTTGATCCCACAATGGATGATGTTAGAACTGCATCTGCAAGAGGAGATGGAAGTACTCCCTTTGACCAGCTGCAACCTACTCTGGGTCCCAACAGTGGAATGGTGTCTTGATCACACAATGGACGATGTCCGATATTACCTGTTGCTGATTTTTCACAGAACTCCATCTGTTGAGGTGCATCAGATTCTGTGCTTCTATAGTTAAGTGCTGCACATGGTTATTGGGCTTAGTTGACTGGCATTGCTGGAATACACAGCAGTCGAGCAAGTCCAAACAGTGAAATGGGGTCTTAATTATATGATTGAGGATGTTAGAAGTTACAGTTTGTAAATATTTCTGTGTACCCCCTCCGATGAGGTGCAAGCAACTCTAGGTCCCAACAGTGGAATGGTGTGTTGATCCCACAATGGATGATGTTAGAATTGTATCTGAGAGTGGAGATGGAGGTATTCCCTTCTACCAGCTGCAACCAACTCTAGGTTCCAAAAGTAGAACGGTGTGTTGACTCCACAATGGACGATATTAGAACTGCATTTGAGAGTGGAGATGAAGGTACACTCTTCGATCCGGTTCATCCAACTTTAGGTCCCAACTGTGGAACGGTGTCTTGATCCCACAATGGATGATGTCCGATATTACCTGCTGCTTGCTTTTTTCAGAAGTTCGTGTGTTGAGGTGCATCACAGTCTGTGATTCCATAGCTAACTGCTGCACATGATAATTGGGCTTGGTTGACAGTAGTTGGTGGTGTATACTGTGGTACAGCAGGTGTAAACAGTGAAATGGGCTCTTTATTCTATGATTGAGGATGTCATAAGTTAAAGTCTGTGATGATTTTTGTGTACCCCCTCTGATCAGGTGCAACCAACTCTGTGCTTCCGAATCAAACGGTATGTGGCTGTGAGTTGTGAATGACCACTGGATTTGGTGTAGACTGCAGTTCGCAGGGTTCACAATTTAGATTGCGTGGTGATTGTTTAATTACAGAATCCAGTAGTTAAGTAATTAGAACGTCTATTGAAACATACACAATATTGTTTTAGTATACTTGCTTCAAGAAGTTTTTTTTATATCAGTTATAGGTTAAGTGAAATGACCAAATTTATCTTGGAAGTCCAAAGGAACAGTGAACAGTGTAGACTGTGGCGAGATGAAATCCCAATTCGAATTGTTTTGATTTATTCATTGTAGAGTTCTCTGCAATTTATGTTGTTTTATTTTGTAAAGAGGAAGTGAGAAAAAGTATTGATGGTTGTGTGTGTGAGTACTGCTTTTAATTAACAATGCAGACAGTAGTGTTCACAGTTCAGATCGAGTTGCTATTGTAGATGATGCAGTCCTGTAAAAGAAGAGATTGCTGTAGTGTGCTCTGTCTGCACCACTCATACGCATCATTGCAGGCTCCGCACATGTTTTCTTTGCTTCTTGAATTGCAAACTGTAGAGCTCAAGTCAATGCTACATGACTGTTGGCCCTTGCTGAACGCTTTCTCTGGCCTATACTGCAGACTTCAGTGTTCACATTTGATATTGAGTCGGTATTGTAGATGATGCAGTCCTATAAGAAAAGACATTGCTCCAGTGTGCTCTGTCTGCACTACTCATACGCATCATTGCGGGCTCTGCACACTTTTTTTTTGCTTCGTGTATTGCAAACTGTAGAGCTCAAGTCAATGCCACGTGGCTGTGGGCCCTTGCCAAACGCTCTCTCTGGCCTATACTGCAGCCATCAGTGTCCACATTTGACATTGAGTCGGTATTATAGATGATGCAGTCCTGTAGGAAAAGACATTGCTTCAGTGCTCTCTGTCTGTACCACTGATATGCATCATTGCAGGATCTGCACACGTTTTTTTTCTTTGTGTATTGCAAACTGTAGAGCTTAAATGAATGCCAGGTGGCTGTGGGCTCTTGCTGACTGCTCTCTCTGGCCTACACTGCAGACAGCAGTGGTCACAATTCAGATGGAGTCGCTATTGTAGATTAGGTAGTTCTGTAGGAATAGACATTGCTCCAGTGTGCTCTGTCTGCAGCACTCATACGCATCATCGTAGGCTTTGTACACGTTTCTTTTGCTTCGTGTATTGCAAACTAGAGGTAAAGTCAATGCCACGTGGCTGTGGGCCCTTGCTGAACGCTCTCTCTGGCCTACACTGCAGACAGCAGTGTTCACAATTCAGATGGAGTCACTGTTGTAGATGATGCAGTCCTGTAGGAAAAGATATTGCTCCAGTGCACTCTGTGGTGTGCATCACTCATATGCATCATTGCAGGCTCTGCACATGTTTTATTTTAGTTTGTGTATTGCAAACTGTAGAGCTCAAGTGAATGCCATGTGGCTGTGGGCCCTTGTGACCGCTCACTCTGGCCTACACTGCAGACAGCAGTGTTCACAATTGAGATTGAGTCGCTATTGTAGATGAGGTAGTCCTCTAGGAAAAGACATTGCTCACGTGTGTACTGTCTGCACCATGCATATGTATCATTGCAGGCTTTGCACACTCTTTTTTGTTGCTTCATTGATGACAAACTGGGTAGGTGAAGTCACTTTACGTATCTGTGGGTCCTTTGTGACCGCTCTCTATGGCCTACACTGCAGACAGCAGTGTTCATAATTCAGATTGAGTCGGTATTGTAGATGATGGCAACAGATATTGTTTCTAGTACGGCCTGTCTGCAGCACGCATTATCGGTGGCAGTGCACATGCTGAATGCTTTTGATGTGGCTATGTGAGTGCACTAGAACTGATGGAGCGTTTATGATATAATCTTTTTGTGTATTATTTCAGATCTATTGATTGTGTGTCACTATAACACAAGTTGTTGTTCTTTTACGATGGAATTATTTCTGTATTATTTCACGTCTACTGTCCCTACCTTACTGCAGCATAAATTATTGATTCTTTTAATATTGAATATCTGTGTGTGATCCAATGATTACTGTTGTAGTTGATGCTAGCAGCAACCATTGTCTGAAGGCTGGTTTAGACTTACCGCACACACATCCAGCACAGACGTCACTGGATATGTCACCATGGTAATAAAAAGGAGTCGAGCGTACGTGCCCATATCCACTTCTACTATCTATCTGTGTCCATGTGTTCATTATCTATGCATGATACTGTCTCTGGGCCATACTATATTACGTTGTGTTGTGGACAGCATATGCAACCATGTTACCTGTGGTATTGGAGAAAATGTAGGTAATGTAACTTTTAGGTGTATGGGTATCACATGTGGAAGGCTACTTTACAGAGCATGAATATTGATGAAAATGATGGTTGCATGTTGTGTGTAGTGTAAGATATGTGTATATTGCAAAAAGTTTTGAACAAAGCTCTCTAAGCAGAAGAGGTGTGTCTCATGAAATGCAGTACAGATATTGACTAAAATGGGTGGCGTTTTCGAACTGTTACAATGGGAAATATTATAAACTAATGAAATGCTTTTTTTTATGGTTACATGGCAATCGCGCAGCCAGTGCGCAATGAGATCGCACCAGATGTGATTTTGAGAAAATATATTTATTATAATATAAGTTTAGAAGAGTTAGAAATATATAACTGTTCAAAATATTTTTAATTATCGCTTGCTCTCATATACACTTTAAAGTTTTTTAGATATAGTTTTGAGACAAAAAAATTGAGGGAATGGCGTATGCGATGCAGCATCGTACGTCTATGACGTAACACAGGCCGCGGCAGTGTGCACTCGTCACATACGCAACACGCAGCGGGTGCGACCCTATACGTACATGAGGTAATGCGTGGCTTGGTAGTGCGTACCCGTCGCATACCAAAGTAGCAGCTGGTGTGACCTCATATGTACATGTTGTTACACGGGACGCGGTGCCACAAACCCGTCCGATCCGAATTGCACATCATTTAAATTTGGTGGATAGGATTCGTGTGTTGATCGAGCTTGGTAGACTACTGGTACGGGACTGTAGTTTTCTCAACAAAAAAAAAGATATACATATATTTTGGGGAAGATATAAAATATTATATAATTTGTAAAGTTTAAAAAAGGGGTGATAGAGTTGCAAAATATTAAAAAACAATTTGAAAAAATATAGGTTTTATAAATATTAAAATATGAAATAACCATTTAAAAAACCTTCGAAATTCACTGAAAAAACCATAGGTTTTACAGTCGTTATAGTTAGGAATTAGCAGTTAAAAAACCTTAGAAATTCCCTGAAAAACCATAGGTTTCAGGGACGTTATAATTAGTTGGACATTTGACTCATATAAAACCAGAGAAATTCGCCTGTTATAGTTAGTTGAGCTAACTATAACTCCCGCGCCTGCAATGCACTGCTGATGACATCACATATTACATCACTCATGACATCACTGATGACACCTCAAATGACATCACTGATGACATGATCCACCTGATAGTCTGACACACCTCTTCACACTGTAATATAACCTTTGATAGACGCACTCTAAAATACAGACTACCATTTTGAAAAGCATAGACACACCAATACCAGATACTAGATTTATTGTGAGCCATATATACACTGATACAGTCACTTATAAATGGTGTCACTCATCATTACATCAGTATAATATCCACTCATACACGTATATATACATTTACACAGTGCTACTGATCCATAGAATTACTCACACATCTATTCAGTCATGCCAAAAATCAATCATACACCCATGTACTCACATATGCAGATAAATAGACAACACCTGCCTTATTTATACACACATTACTTTCCTTATTTATATAGATACTATCACATACTTACTCTCTTATACAATCCCTAATACATGTACACATTTGTGTATGTAGACACTCTTGCAATCACTGTCTTTCACGTAGTCAATTATACACCCCAACACTCACATATAGTGTGTAAAAACATATATAGTTACTCACATATATACAACTGAGACATCAATTCAATAATGAACACACCTGTTCACACAGTCAGCTATCTATACAGCCCTTCTGAGATGCACTTTTGAATCTATAGAACCAGTGAATCGGCCATTCAGACATATATCTATTGATGTATATGGAGTCAGACAGCACCCACACACCCACATAGACAGTCAGAACCCCATACAGATACTCATACAATCAATGAAAAACAAATATACACACTGATGTAGCTACTCACCAAGCCATGCACCTGCTTACACACCAGGTGAGAGACTAATAGAGACATTCACACAGTCTAGTCACTAATCCGTGCTTTCAGTAACATACATTCAATCAGTGACTCATAGAGTCAGTCATGCATCTACTAAATAATGTATTCAGGCACTTTTAAATCGACTTATTCTTGAATAGACCTTGGCATAGATATATATGAAAAATATTTAAACTATACAGAAACACAAATTTACTGGATGATGTAATCAGTGATGTCATCAGTGATGTCATTTGAGATGTCATGAGTGATGTCATGAGTGATGTCACTGACCATGTCATGAGTAATGTATGTGACGTCATCAGCAGTGCTTTGCGGGGGCGCGAGTTATAGTTAGCTCAACTAACTATAACAGGTGAATTTCTCTGGTTTTATATAAGTCAAATGTCCAACTAACTATAACGTCCCTGAAACCTATGTTTTTTTCAGTGAATATATATATATATATATATTATCTACTGGCGGTCGCCAGTAGATAGTTATAGTTAGGACCGTGTTTCCATAGGAAATCCGCAACATTCTATTTTGAATAACTTTGGCGCCGATTGACGAATCCTCGCAAAATTTTCAAAATAGGTGGGGCGCTCCGCTCCGCTCCTACCCTGAAAGTCTCGGGGGGATTCGTCAAGCGGAGGCTGAGAAAAAGGCGGGGTCCCAAAACGTGTTTTCCCCATGCATTTTTCTATAGGACCTTTAGTCCAAGCTACAGCCCGAACGGCTGAACAGAATTACTTGAAATTTGGCAGAGAGGTAGTCCTCAGGTCAGGGATGTGCCTTTTGCAGGTCTGGTGTAAATCTGTTCAGTATTTCCTGAGAAAATAGCATTTAAATCAATATATATATCTATAGGCGCGCTCCGAGCGCGTACGGTAAGCTTACCGTACGCGCACGCTGCCGTGCGCGAGCCTAATTCTGATTGGTGGTTACATGACTGTAAACATTCAAATCGGTCGAAATCAGGAAGTGTCGGCCGCCATTTTGTGTGTCTCACACTGATAAACAAATGTGGAGAACGTGAAAAGGGGGCAACGAAGAGAGTTGCAGACCCCCTAGCGTTTGTCAGGGGGTCCAAGAAGGTCCCAAAAGTATGAAAAATACATTTAAATTTTTTTAAAAAAAATCGCGGGGTGCGCGTACGGTAAGCTTACCGTACGCGTACGGCAGAAAAAAATTATTAAAAAAAATAGAAGTAAAAATCAAATATATATATATATATGTATATATATATATAAAACCTATGGTTTTTTCAGTGAATATATATATATATTATCTACTGGTGGTCGCGCGCACGGTGAAAAACCTGAAAAAAAAAATTAATAACTTAGCATTTAAAAAACCGTACAAATTCACTGAAAAAACCATAGGTTTCACACACGTTATAGTTACGAATTAGCATTTAAAAAACCTTGCAAATTCACTTAAAAAACCATAGGTTTCACACATGTTATAGTTAGCTGGACATTTCACTCATAAAAAACCAATGAAATTCCCCCGTTATAGTTAGTGCAGGCAACTATAACTCACGCGACCGCAATCCTCTGCTGATGACGTCAGATATTACATCACTGATGACATATGTGTCTTTATGAAAAATAAATATTTGTAAGATATGTATAGCTAAAGGTTAATGGAAGAAGACATGGGTAAATAAGTGTCTAAATACAGTGATGTAATATCTGACGTCATCAGCAGAGGATTGCGGTCGCGTGAGTTATAGTTGCCTGCTCTAATTATATATATATTCAGTGAAAAAACCATAGGTTTCACACATGTTATAGTTAGCTGGACATTTTACTGATAAAAAACAAATGAAATTCCCCCGTTATTGTTAGTGCAGGCAACTATAACTCACGCGACCGCAATCCTCTGCTGATGACATATGTGTCTTTATGAAAAAAAAATATTTGTAATATATGTATAGCTAAAATTTAATGGAAGAAGACATGGGCAAATAAGTGTCTAAATACAGTATTAGCATCAGCAGAGGATTGCGGTCGCGTGAGTTATAGTTGCCTGCACTAACTATAACGGGGGAATTTCATTGGTTTTTTACCAGTAAAATATCCAGCTAACTATAACATGTGTGAAACCGTTGGTGTTTTCACTGAATTTGCAAGGTTTTTTAAATGCTAATTCCTAACTATAACGTGTGTGAAACCTATGGTTTTTTCAGTGAATTTGTACGGTTTTTTAAATGCTAAGTTACTTTACGCCATTCGTGGCGTGCGCGCCCACTTAACGCAGTTCGTTCCGTGCGCTCACGGTGCGCTTCGCGCACTGCGTGCCCACTTTACGCAGTTAGTGCCGTGGATGGGCCATGTACGCACGATGCGCTTCGCGCACCGTGCGCACATGGAGGACATATTATGCGCTTCGCTGTGAAAGTTAAGCTTTTACATTTTCTAGTGCGACCGCCAGTAGATAATATATATAGATAGATATATAGATATATATATATACATATTCTTTGCAAAGTTACCAATGAAAGCACACTCTCAAATGGTCTCTACCAGTGCAAGGAAAGTTTATTCCTCATTGAGGAATAAACTTTCCTTGCACTGGCAGAGACCGTTTGAGAGTGCGTTTTCATTGGTAACTTTGCAAGGAACATTAAGGTCCGGCGGTGGTTTTTGCCGGCATCACGCACCACCTGGCAACGGGCTCCTTTCCAGTAAAAACCGATTTTGTTGACAAAATATATATATATATATATATATATTACCTACTGGCGGTCGCCAGTAGGTAGTTATAGTTAGGACCACGTTTCCATAGGAAATCCGCAACATTCTATTTTGAATAACTTTGGCGCCGGTTGACGAATCCTCGCGAATTTTTCAAAATAGGTGGGGCGCTACGCTCCGCTCCTACCCTGAAAGTCTCGGGGGGATTCGTCAAGCGGGGGCTGAGATAAAAGGGGGGTCCCAAAACGCGTTTTTCCCATGCATTTTTCCATAGGACCTTTAGACACAGCTACAGCCCGAACGGCTGAACAGAATTACTTGAAATTTGGCAGAGAGGTAGTCCTCAGGTCAAGGAAGTGCCTTTTGTAGGTTTGGTGTAAATCTGTTCAGTAGATCCTGAGAAAATAGCATTTAAAAGCATATATATATGTGGGCGGAGCCTAACCACACATCTCATCCTGAGATCTGATTGGCTGTCAGCACTTCATCCAAGAAGTGTTGGCAGCCATCTTGGGACCAATATACATGATAGCACCTCATTAAAAAGCATTGCAGTTAATAGAAGGTTTTAAGACTTTAGTTACATTATAAATCATTTGTTGATGGTACCATACTCATTTTAGGAATTGTGGTATGTTCTAAGGTGATTTCACCATGTGAAAAAGCCTTCTGCTGGGATATCATGATTGAGAGAAAAATATTTTCTCATGCTTTTTCCACAGAGGTTTGGAAGGTGATCTATAGGCTAAACTGAGAGCTTATTTTCTGTAAATTCACATTATCTTTCTCAGTCATGTGAGAATGAAGTCTGACATTCTCAGTAAAACATGTACATCCAACAAGGGCAGAGACTGTCAGTTGATTCCTTTGTGTTCTACTGCAGCTTCCCAGAGTGTTCCAAAGAACTACTAGAGCGCTAACAGTCCTACTTATGATAAACGTATGGCACACCTGAAGCCATCTTGCTTGGATTAAAGTGGTAACTCTTAAAACATTTAATTTAAAAATGAACAAAATGAGGGGGTTCATTTTTCAATAAAAAGTATGATTAGTGCTGCAGAAAGAAAAATTAGGGCACATTTTGAGTGACTTCTCAAATCCTCTTCTATTTCATTAAAAAATTCTGACATGCAGACTGAAACATGCACTTTCAATACCAGCAGCAGTTTTCCCTGGTGAGCAGTAGCTTTACTACAGTGATCTAATGAGCAAAAAGAGTGCTAACATTCTGAATTTATGGCAAATGTGTGACACATCTGAATGCCTTCTTGATGGAATCAAAGTAAAAAACTGAAAGTATTTCCTACTGAGGAGACTGCAGTAAATGAGGAAATTAGGAAACTTCATAACAAATAAGTCTCCCAAGATGGCCACCAGAGACAAAAGAGCCCAAATGTAGCCCAAATATCACCCAGATGTAGCCCAAGTATAGCCCAATGACAGAATGTCCCAGAATGTTCTTAAAAACAACTAGAGCGCTTACTGTCTTCATTATGACAAAAGAATGGCACACCTGAAGCCATCTTGATTGGAATAAACTGGTAACACTTAAAACATTTAATTTAAAAAGGAACACAATGAGGAGGTTCATTTTGCCATAGAAATTATGATTAATGCTGAAGAAAGAAAATGAGGGCACATTTTGAGTGACTTCTCAAATCCTCTTCTATTTCATTAAAAAAATTCTGACATGCAGACTGAAACATGCACTTTTAATACCAGGAGCAGACTTCCATGGTGCAGTAGTTTTACTACAATGATCTAATGAGCAACTAGAGTGCTAACATTCAGAATTTATGGCAAATGTGTGACATATCTGAATACCTTCATGATGGAATCAAAGTAAAAAACTGAAAGCATTTCCTACTGAGGAGACTGCAGTACATGAGGAAATTAGGAAACTTCATAACAAATAAATCTCCCAAGATGGCCACCGGAGACAAAAGAGCCCAAATGTAGCCCAAAATCACCCAGATGTAGCCCAAATATAGCCCAATGACAGAAGTGTGCAAAACACTTATTATTTTGTGTTTTTGCAGTGTTATATAGTGCAGACTTGTCAGGTATTGGAGTGCTTTACATGAGCATTGGTTACATCACACAAGAACACATTCATTTTGGTTGTAGACATGGGGAGACTAAGTGATTTGACCAGAATCACAGAATGTCGAGCTGAAGCAGAAACTTCAACCTGGTTCCCCAGTTGCAAAGTCTGCAGTTCTGGAAGTAACACCACATCATCTCCCCTAAGTGCAACATTTAATCAAGTGGTCAACTGGATAAAAAAAACATAAAGATAACAAATAATTTAAAAGTGCTTTGTCGCTATTTGAAAACTCAGAAAATATGTCCTTATTTTAGCCTTTTAGAGCACTAACCATAATTTTGATGCCAATAAGACCCTCTCATATATGTAATTTCTAAAGGAAATGCTCTAGGTATTACAGTTTTGATTACATCAAGATGATGTCAGGCGTTCCACACTTTTGTAATAAATATAGAATGTTAGCAATCTAGTTGTTCATTAGGATACTGTTGAGAGGCAGAGGCCAGGGACACGGACTCTGAAAATTGAAGGCAGGTAGGAGGGTGCAAAGGCAACAATTTAACCACACTGAGCAGGCAGGAAGGGCCGTGGAAGCACAACAGACTATGGAGGGCAGTGGAAAGGGGGGCAGGGGCAACAAACCAACAATACAGGACTTGCAAGAGAGGCTGTTGGAGGCAAGATCTATTACGGGTCAAGGAAGCTAGGGGCGGTCCCCAGATCCCCGGGAGCCACCACAGAACTGAGCAGGAGAGTGAGTCAGGGACAAAAGGAGCACCTTAATTTGAGCCGGGATGCCTAGGAACGCTTGCTCCAAAAATGAAGAAAACAGACATATGAGACATGGAATTGGAGGCAGAATACAATGGCAGTTTAATGAGAAGATGCAACTTCAAAGAAACCGCAGAATAGAGACATAAAGTACAAAATACAGAATCCAGATAATCATACAGCTGTCATGATATTCTCTGTATCTCAATTAATGTACTGACAGAGAGAGAGAGAAAACACATCTATAAATGCATCATGAGAAACAAGTTACACCAAGGAAAATGTTACCTAGGAACACTCACGTTTACTCTTAGAGCAAGCATTCCTGCAATTACAATACAAAATCTTTTAAATGCAAAAGTAAAGAGAACAATGGTTAAACATAACATGACATTTCATATAGGTAAAATAGAATAAGATACTTCAAGCAAAGCAGAGCAAGACATTTTAAGCAAAGGAAGACAAGAGCTCCCAGCTCTTGGGGAAAACCTGCACTGCCTGTTAACCTACATACAGACGGCGAGGTAGTCCGTCGATATCTGTGGGTGCTCCCTTTTTATATCATTTTGTGGGCTCCTTTGCACGCTACATCTACCTACGTATGCTACCCAAAAGCTTCGTCTGCAGATTTTACCAGACATTTCGTCATTTACCCACTTAATGCTGACAATGGACTGGGTGAAAAGGTCAGTCTCTCAGGCCAATCGCTTATCGTAAGTTCCATAGAGCAAGCAGAAAATAATGGGTATTGTACGGGAATTCAATATATTCATGTATAAAATCTCCTCAGTTCTCCTAACTTGACGCTCTGCGGTTGCCACTTCCTTAAAAGCGGGAAACCTGCCCAGGAAGCAAGTACCAGTCCAGGATGCAGCCTACTGTATGTCGACAGCTTCAGGGGGATGTTGAACTTTGATACCGAGCACGGAGCACTCGGGTAGGGTGGGGGCTACTGGTTTGGAGCAGAAGGCCTCGCAGACCTGCCTTCAGACTGCTATACACTAAAATTGCAGAGCTATGGTCAATTTAACAAAGAGGCCTACATATTGAACAGAAGGGCCTACACAGGGGTTTTATACTGGCTGAGTGGTAAGGATGTCTCAGGATAATTATATAGCAACACAGGACCCGCTGGTCAATTTAATACGGCCTACAAATGCAGCTGGCAGGGCAAGGACAAGGGTCTCATACTTCAGGTGTGGACAGAACAGGCCAGGGGCCCCCTGTGATACAAAATCTACCCTCCTTCAAGCCTGTGGCAATGTAATAGACCATTGTGGGCAGAAGGAAGAGGCAATGGTTGTACAACCATACATGCCAACAGACCCGATTCAGCCAGGAAACGTCCAATGTTTTTAAGCTCAAATGGGCTTTATTTGATCTGTCTCCTGTCTACAATATCCTCTTTTTCAATGTAACTCAAAGGGGAAAATCAATACCCCAGTTTTTTTTCAAAATCTCCCTCTTACCAAGTTCAAAATGTTCGCAAGTATGGTACATTGGATCATGGAAGGAAATGGGATAGGGACATGGATTTGGATAACAGAGGACAGGAGGGACATGGAGAGGTGCACCAAACTGACCCTGCAGGGCAGGCATCAGGGTTTGCAGCAGCACAATACACCACACGGGAGTGCAGCACAACAATCCATAGAAAGCAAGAGGGAGGGGACAGGACCATGCACATGGACAACAGAGAACAGAGGGGCAAGAGGCAATGGTAGCTAGCTGACCATAATGGACAGACAGGAGAGAAAGCTGCAGCATAACAGACCATAAAGGGCAGGAGGGACGGATCAGGGGCATTACAATGGAACAGACAAGCCAGGAGGGAGGGAGTAGGGCTGGGGGCAAGGGGGCAGGGCAGGAGCAGCAAGATAGCCATGGAGGTCAGGCAGGATGGGCACTAGAAGCAAGACACACCATGAAGAGCAACAGTGAGACTGTGATGGCATACACACAGACCATGGAGGGAAGGTGGGAGGGGGTCAGGGGCAGCTAACTGACCACACAGGGAAGGTGGGAGGGGCCATGGCAGCACAGAAGACCATGCATGGCAAGTGGGAGGGTTAGTGGCAGCACAATGGCTATGATGGGCAAGAAGGAGGGTGGAGGGGCATGCACAAAGGACGATGGAGGATAGAAGGGAGGGTCAGGACCTGTGCACAGACAAGAAAGTTCAGGGGAAGGGACCTCACAACAGACCACACGGGGCAGGCAGGAGGAGCAGCTGCAGCACAACAGACCAGGGAGGGCAGAAGGGTGTGGCAGTACAATGGACCATGTAGGACAGGAGGAAGAGGATAGGGGCATGGCATGTGGACAGGCAGGGTGGAGGTGACAGGGACAGGTTACAGTCATCTGACAATGCTAGGCAGGTGGGAGGGGAGTGGCAGCTCAACAGAACACTCAGAGTAGATAGGAGTGGCAGGTCCATGGGACATGGTGGGCAAAAAGGATGGAGCAGGGGCATGCACAAAGACATCGGAGGGCAGGGGGAAGGAGAATAGGGGCAGCAAGCTAAGCACAGAGTTTAAGCAGGAGGTCAATGATGGGGCATAGAATTGGGCAATGGAGGGCAGGAGGAGTGGACTGGTACATCATACTGAGGGCAGTGGCAGCACATCAGACCATGCATGGCAGGAGGGAGGAGGCTAGTCCATGGATTCACACAACAGAGGATAGGGAGGAAGGGGATGGGGCAGCAAGCTAACTGTTCAGAGAAGGCCGGTATTAGGAACTTTATTGTTTTTAAAACATTGTGTCTGTGCGAACTACTTAAAATATGAACAAGTATGCAGCATAATCTCACTTTTATTCAGGAAGAAGAGGACGTTTGTGACTGTGACTCCGGGCTCACTTGGCAGAAACACCCCCTGACCCTCCACCCCCTATCGCAAAATGTAATGCCCGTGAAAAGGGTAGGTGAACACAGTGTTATATAGAACATAGTCCTGAGAGCACGATTGAAAATGAAAACTAGATATAGTGTATGGTATAAACTATGCACCAAAAAGTGTGATATAAGATGAACCGGGCGTGAAATATAATATGCAATACATTGTGCGCAATGACAGATTCATTGGAGAGCGCGAGATAGCACAGGCACTAGCGCGTGCTATGCGATATGCGCCTTGGAGTGTAATATGCACAGGGCAGTGTTGTGTAACCTAACTAGTCTCTAAAGTTGTAATATAAAATATGTGCTGGGGAGTGTAAGGTTGCATATGCACTGTGACAAAGATATGGATCCCAGATTGTAATATGTATGGCATAGCACTGTGCGTTATAACATAGGCATCGAGAAAGGCACGTTAGATGGGGCAATATAACCCGTGCGAAGACAAGTGTGGCATGACATATTCACGGGGTGGTGTTACAGTGCACATGGGCTAGAGAGTGTCATAGCATATGCACTAGCTAGTGGAATACAACACAGAGGTGTGAGGCACACGGCAGGCAATGGTGGGTGTAACACAGCATTGGGCTCTGTCAGGAGCGCGCTGTGACTCTCAAGTGATGTTCGTCCCCTTTCCAGAGAGTAAAATAAAAAGTATTACACATCCGGCAGTGGATGTGTGTTTTATTAACCGTGAGGGGGGTTTCTTGCATAGTTTTGGTCGAATTTTTGTCGAATCCCCTTTGAATGGCTTGGTGTGCATGTGTATTAAATGTGCCCGTCAATAGCTAGCCAGGTTTGTATAAATAAACGACAAGGGTGTCTACCGGGATTAGGCACGGTAGGGCATCAGACATGTCAGAGCTTCACTAGTGGTGTAAATACATTCCACGTGGATTCATTGCATGCATAGTCGCCTTTAAATGAATATCACGCAAATCGTCATGGTGATAGGTACGTACGGTTTGTCCAGCATGTCCTAGGTGTGTCTATAAATATATATTTTTTAAAAATAATAAAAAACAGTGGCCGGCCCTGGGGATTGGGGTCAAAAAAATATAATTAGGAGACTGGCCCTGGGGGATGGGGTCATCAGGGCCAATAAATTAGAATAAGAAGGGGAACCAAACAGCCCCCCTTCTTAAAAAACTAAAATAAATAAAAGACTGGCATCGTGCCGGAGGCCATGCCCCCTCCGTGCAGCACTCTGCAAACGCGCCCCCAACAGGTATCTCCAGTATGCGCCAGGGAGCTGCGCTGCAGCCAGGTGTTCTGAGGCCAAGCCCCTTTTTACACCTCTCTGCAACGCAGCTCTGTGGCGCTTACTGGAGGTACCTAGTGGTCTAGTTTGACCCTAGGGACCCTTAGGATTCAAGGGGACTTAATCTCTCAACTTAGAACAGCCACAGGGCGCGTTTACACAGTGGTGAAGGGAGGGGACGGGGCCTGAGGTGACGTGTGCAAACACGCACTATGGCACGTTTTAAATTGGGGATATAATTTCCCTTCAATACTGAGGGCCCCTGGGGGCTAACTAGCCCACCAAGTGCTTCCAGTAAGCGCCACTGAGCTGCATTGCAGAGAGGTGGTCCAGGCCGTGCCACTTTTTACACCTCTCTGCAACGCAGCTCTGTGGCACTTACTGGAGGTACCTAGTGGGCTAGTTGGACCCCAGGGACCCTCAGGATTCAAATGAACTTAATCTCCCAACTAAAAATGGACACAGGGCGTGTTTACACAGTGGTGAAGGGAGGGGACGGGGCCTGAGTTAACGTGTGCAAAAACGCCCTGTGGCCTGTTTTAAGAGGTAGTTTTAATCCCCATGCCTCTTTATATACTAGGGGCTTACAGAGGAGGTCATGCTAATCACAGGGGGACCCCAACGCATAATGTTCCCTAGTGTATGTAGGTGTTTTCACTGTATTCTAAGTGTCTTTTAACATAGCACTGGCTCTAGGACTGGTTAGTCAGGCTCAGTTACCACCAGTATCCGTCTGAAAAAGTTGAGGGTACAGGATGATTTTGCAACAAGGCTTCTTTCTGCTCTTCTTTTTGTTCTTTCTGCACGTTATCCTTCTTCCTGCACTTATCTTCGTATTTGAGGACTTCTGTTGCTTCTTTCTGCACTTCTTTTGTTTCTTTCTGTGCATTTTTTCTTCTTTCTTCACATGTCCTATCTCTGTAGGCATAGTTAGAAATTAGCATTTAAAAAACCTTTGAAATTCACAGAAAAAACCATAGGTTTCAGGCACGTTATAGTTAGGAATTAGCATTTAAAAAACCTCAGAAATTCACTGAAAAAACCATAGGTTTCAGGGGTGTTATAGTTAGCTGGACTTTTCACTTGTACAAAACCATTGAAATTCCCCCGTTATAGTTAGTTCAGCTAACTATAACTCGGGCGCCCGCAATGCACTGCTGATGACGTCACATATTACATCACTCATGACATGGTCAGTGACATCACTCATGACATCACTGATGACATCTCAAATGACATCACTGATGACATCACTGATGACATCATCCTTGTGATAGAGTGGCAGACCTCCTCTCACCCTAATATAACCTTTGATACACACATTCAAAAATAGAGACTAAAATTTTCAAAACAATGGACATACCAATACCAGTTACAACAACCTCTTCAGTAATTCTAAGATCCACATACACATCCACTCATTCACCAACAGTCCTATACAGTCACTCATACATGTACTCACTCATCATATGTACTCATACACCTATACATCCTGTTACACAATGCCACTCATCCATAGAGTTACTCACACACATAGTCACTCATGCTAATAAAGAATCAAACATACATTTACTTGCATATACAGTTATACACACACCACCATACTTACTTCTATGGAAACTTACACATACTTAGTCTTTTAAACAATCACTTATAGAAACACATACTTATTCATACAGGAACTCTTTCAATCTCTCACTCTCACATATACTCACATATATACACCAATAGTCACATATACTAGTTTAAAACATATGTAGTTACTCATAAAGACACTATTGAGACAGTCATTCACTCACTAACACACCCATACACACACTCATCCACCCATACAGTCCTGCACACATGCTGTGTTCAACACATACAAACAGTGAGTCACTCATTCATGCACCTATGCACTACGTAATACCCCCCACCGAACCATGCAGACACTCAGACTGATACTCAAAAAACCAACTAATAACCTATATAGACACCCATGTAGCTACTCACCAACCCATGCAGCCACTTATACACAAAGTGAGAGACTGATACAGATATTTACATATTTAAACATTACTCACTAAGCAATGTATTCACTATGATACACTTAATCAGTCAGTTACACAATCAATTTTTAAAAAACAAATCATCCATTTAGACACTTATATACCCATTTATTCTTCCATCGACCTTGAGATATACATATATAAAACATATTTAATTTTCAGAAAAACACACATTCACTGGATGATGTCATCAGTGATGTCATCAGTGATGTCATTTGAGATGTCATCAGTGATGTCATGAGTGATGTCACTGACCATGTCATGAGTGATGTAATATGTGACGTCATCAGCAGTGCATTGCGGGCGCCCGAGTTATAGTTAGCTGAACTAACTATAACGGGGGAATTTCAATGGTTTTGTACAAGTGAAAAGTCCAGCTAACTATAACACCCCTGAAACCTATGGTTTTTTCAGTGAATTTCTGAGGTTTTTTAAATGCTAATTCCTAACTATAACGTGCCTGAAACCTATGGTTTTTTCTGTGAATTTATATATATATATATATATATATATATGTTAGAAATGGGATTTCTGGTTGGCTGAGGCTTGCGCCAAAGTCAGGCAGAAACCACCACTCTAGTCAGGGCTGGGGAGTTACACGCCAAAGATAACCCCTGCTCACCCCCTTGGTAGCTTGGCACGAGCAGTCAGGCTTATCTCTGAGGCGATGTGTAAAGCGTTTGCGCGCGCACCCAGCAACAACACCCAAGGCCCACCACAAAGGAAACTCCACACAAGGTATTCTATAAAAATAGCCTTTGTATTATACACAACACATTAGATAAAAACACACACTCTACAATGTGCCAACAGGCACGGGCAGAATTTACAAGGGATTATATGTACAGGGGACAGGGCCACATGGACCACTGTCAGGAATTAGCACTTTTGGAACATAGGAATAATACTGTAGTACAAAATAGCAAATGTAGCACACAACCAGTGACTACTGGTATCAGGTAAGTACCACCTACGCAACCCTAACCACCTTAGGAAAAATACTGCGCAGGGAATCAGGACCTCACTAGCACCACCTGTACTAGGAGAAAAACAACCACCTAAGTATCACAATACCTGTAGGGGTCTAAGCACATAAACACATGATGCATAACATTCAGAGGTGTAAAGCAAAGCACATGACGCATAAACACATTCAGAGGTGCAGGAAAGGAACAATGGCGCAAAAACTCACATTAGCCACTATCTGTGGCAATCCCTGGGCCAACTGGCCTAGTAGGGGCAAGGACGCCCTGTGTCCAGCAGAGTCAGGGCGCGCCGGCGCAGGCTGCGCAAACCAGCGCGCACAACGTACAACCTACACGTGGCAGTTGCCCACTAAGTGCTGGGCAACTGGAGAAATGCTGGGGCCAACGTTGGAGCCTCCCAGGGCTCTGAAACAAATGAAATGCCCCCTAGAGCCTTCGTGGCCCTAAACGTTACTGTGGGGCTAGGGGGAGCGACCCGCTGCCATCTGGGGCCGCCCCGTCACGAAACAACTGGTGCCCCCTTTAGGTGGAGCCTCGATGGGCTCTCGCAAACCTTGCCCCGTCGTTGGAGCGCCACGCGCTCAGAAACTACAACAATGCCCCCGAGTACGTGGGAGCCTTCTAGGCTCGAGGACAACGTGCCCAGTCGTTGGAGCCTTCACGGGCTCTAAAACGAATATGCCCCCTTTGTTTTGTGCGAGTCCCACTCGGGGGACGCTCTACAATACTGATGGCCCCCTGCCTCGGCGGGAGCACACCGGCAGTTTCCTCGGGATCCCCGTGGGGGGGGGGCAGGCACTGGAAACGTGCCCCGGCTCTCTCTCACCCCCCGGGCCCCTCCTCACCTGGTCGGCGGTTGCAGGTGCGCGGGGTGGGCTCCCGTCTGCCTCCTGCTCGTGTCGTCGGGCAGCGCGGGACTCTCCTTTCCCCAGGGGAGCTCCGCTGTCCTCCGCTGGCTTCTTCCGCTCCCGGGCCGATAACCGGAACTCCCGTCACGCTGGGCCAAGCCCCGCCCACGTCAGCACCAGGACTGCCTGACTTCCTCTCCAAGCCCGGACCGGGCTGCAGCGGTGATTTTTAGATCGCGGCAACAGTCTCACGTCGTGGGGTGGGCACCCGCGACGTAGGGGAAATAAACGGGGTGGGCACCCGCAATGTAAATGATCAAATAAGCGGGGTGGGCACCCGCCAACGAGTGGCAATGTCCCTGGCAGGGTGGGCACCTGCCAGGAGGCTTTAAAATCCGCAAAGACGGGTCAAACGCCGGGTGGGCACCGGCTTCCCCAAATAAAGCGCTCCTAGCGCTACGGCCAAAGGAAAAGCGCTCTGGAAGCGCTGGGGGTACCATAAAAAGCGCTCCTAGCGCTATTTGCAAGATAAAAGCGCTCCCAGGCGCTTAGGGGTGCCAGTAGCCACAAAAGTCCAGTAAAGTTCTCCCCTGCATGCAGCAGGGCAGGGGTGGGGGGCAAGGCTGGACCCAGAGCCAGCTCACTGGGCCTCCAGGCAGGGAGGTAGTCCAGGTGGCGGTCCTCTGGTCCAGCAGCAGCAGCAGCCCCCCTCAGATAGGATCCTGGCAGAGAACAGTTTCTGTGGGGACACAGCCCCATTTTTATACAGGCAAACCCTTTGTTCTGGGTTCAGGGTGAGGGGGAAAACCAGTCGCAGCTGGTTGGGGAGCACCCTTGATGTGCTCAGCCCCTCACTCTATTCACTGGCAGGGCTAGGGTCGTCAGTCGCACCACAGGGGGCGGGGCCAGCATTGTGTTTGGAAAACCCTGTCCTATTCAGGACCCAGGTGGACTCCTCCCACCCATCTAGCTGCTGATCTCCCCATTCACCACTGGGTGACTCATCCTGACACTGGGGAATCCCTAGCCCGTCACATGACACGACCAGCCAATCACGCGACAGACACACTGCACACAGAAGTGCCCACTTCTAGAAGTGGCACTTCCACACTAGGTACATGCACGCCGCACACATCATCGCGCAGCATTCACTCCCACGAGTCCGCACATACCAAACTCGGGCCTGCACACCCCACGCATCAGGAACTACTAGGGACACATACATTCCCCATGCATTCCTATGGGAGGGCAGGCCTATCTCACCACATGCACTCAGCGCACGCACGCACTTTACCCTGGGCCACAGGGAAAGTGCGCAGAAACCAAAAAAATTACCACACCAAGTCACCAATAAAAAGCCAAAAAGTCCAGGGGTGAACCTGCCAGCAGGGCCAAGTCCAACACAACCCCCTTCCAGCCAAAACGCAGGGCAGACCAATCACCACCGTGATGGACTTCCCTGCTTGGGGCGATAGAACACGGACGCGGGCCCGCAACTGCATGGACACCCTCCGGTTCTACGCCACGGTGAACCCATGGAATTCTTTTTAACACCACTGTCCGGACCAACTGGGCTACCCCACTGGTACTCCCAAGCTGTCCGCGGCCAAGACCAGGCCCTAGGCCACCCAGGTGCCACTGGTCTTTGCCTAACCACAGAGTGGGGGGTAGTAACCCCTGGCACATAGCGGCCATTCTCCACTCTTCCTCTCTGAAAGACAGGACTAGACTGCCACTGGTTCTCCAGCCTAGGGTCTACACCCTCAGGCGGACCAGGAGTCTCAGGGAAGGCTCTCCTCCCCCTACCTCTTCTCCTAGGGTTCCTCCTCCTCTGGCGAGGGGTACACCTAGAACGCCATCCCAACCCAGGGTTTAACCCCTCAGGTTGTACCGGGGGCAGAGGTGGGCTCTCCCACCCTCTGCACCCCCTTCCAGAGCCCTGCTCCCTACCAACTGGGGCGGTACCTCTGGAAGAAGAACTGGTCGGGACGCTGGTTACAGACGTCCCACCCTTCAGGTCAGGCTGATCCCGAACCTGGCCTTCCAACCTCCGGCCTAGAACCTTTGGTGGAATAATTGCCTGGCACACCAGGACTTCTGGGGATTTCCACTCCATCCCCCTGAGGCTATCAAATGACACATATGTCGAGCGACTGTCTGTCTGGCGCTGATCTCCCGTCCCCTGTCCACCTGACAGTGCGCGGAGATCCCCCAGAACAGAAGTGGTGCCACCCTGGTCACTACACGGGATCCTAGCCCAACTGGGTAGTCCCTGACCCACAGGCTCTTCCACTGGGAAACTCATCCCCCAATCACTCCTCACACTGGACTCCTGTACCCTCCCTACCGGAGCGGTACTGCCAGACTCTAGAACCACAGGAGCCCTGGTTACAGGTGCTCCAGGTCCTCTACTCACCAGGAGATCTCCCTCAAATGGGCTAACAGGACAGCCTAGGTCCCCAACTTGGTGTTCCCTCATGGAACCATCCAAGTCCTGAGGCAGGGTTTCGTACGTCCGGGGACCCTCGGTCACCCTCTCACTCCTGCTCCACTGAGCCAGGCCGTGAGCCCCTACACCCTCCTCGCTATCCTGGGACCTAGCTGGGCTACACTGAGCCTCTTCCACCACGCTGGGCTGGAAGATACCTGACCCACTACTTTTGGAGTCACTCCCTAATGACTCTAGAGAACCTCTAGCCCTTTCCCAGCGCTCTGCTTCCTCCGCAAGCTCCCAAGGACAAAAAGAGTCGTACCTCTGCAGGTGTTGGCGCAACCCTGGAGAACAACTACTGAGCATCTGCTCTTTGATAATCATTTTGATCACTGCCTTCAAATCCTCTTCCGGGTTAACCATCAGCCATTCCACCAGTGCATCCTGACAGTCATCCACAAACTCCTCCCAAGACTGGTGAGACAGCTTCCTACTGCCCCTGAATTTCAACCTTAACTCCTCCTCCTGGGAAACAGGTACCAGACTGGGGGAACTGGGACTGGGATTTCCTACACTGGAATCTATCTGGCTGCTACCACTGGACTCAACCCTCCCTGGGGAGCCCAGAAAATTAAAACTGCGCGCAGGGGATAGTCTACCCTCCAGAGCTACTTTGCCTCTGGTGGAGGCCCTCTCAGCCTCCTCTACCCTCTCCCGCGCCAAGACCCACTCAGTCTCTCGCTGTTGCTTCCTGGCCTCCAGCTGCGCCATAGCCTGAGCATGCTCTAACCTGAGCTTCTCTAACGCCAGCTGGTGCTCCCTTTCTTTCCTCCTATCTTCCCACTCCTCTGGGGACAGGGAAAGGGATGAGGCGCTGCCTCCTACGCTGGACCCAGCAAGGGACGCCCTACCTATGGGGTCCTCACTCTCTACTGGCGTCCAGGTATTGTCATCCTCTACCTCCTCTTCTGACTCTTCCTCTGTACAGTACCTTTCTAACTCCTGCCTCTGGCGCCAAGCTAGCTCATAGGGATCACAAGCAGGCTCCATTCTGGCGGACGTTATGGTAAAAATTATACAGGGAACCTAGGGGTCTGAGTTTCACACAGGAGCACACAATTCACAAAAAGATTCAGCAAGCTCTCTAACCCAGAGAACTCACACTTACTTGCCTAGTGCCACACACCATTCATCCACACACACAACCCTCCCCTCGGACTGGTAAGGCAGTTTCTACCACCCCTGATTCCTCAACCTGACCACCACGTGACACAGGTACCAACTCTGGGCGCAGGGCGGGGGACAAATGTACAGGACACTATTACGCTGCCACCACTGGATCCCACCCTCTGGTGAATCCAGAAACACAATGCACTAAGGGGGATGATCTACCCTCCCGAGCTAGGGACACCTAACTCACAGTGCACAAAAACACATTTCCAAAGAAATGACAAGTTAAAAACAATCTTTAAAACAATAATCCCTATACCATGTGATTTATCTAAATGCAGAGTTTTGTAGTGCGGCCAGTTGCCGCTGCGGTACAGCGCAAACGCAAGTCCAAATCCCACCCATCTAGCTGCTGATCTCCCCATTCACCACTGGGTGACTCATCCTGACACTGGGGAATCCCTAGCCCGTCACATGACACGACCAGCCAATCACGCGACAGACACACTGCACACAGAAGTGCCCACTTCTAGAAGTGGCACTTCCACACTAGGTACATGCACGCCGCACACATCATCGCGCAGCATTCACTCCCACGAGTCCGCACATACCAAACTCGGGCCTGCACACCCCACGCATCAGGAACTACTAGGGACACATACATTCCCCATGCATTCCTATGGGAGGGCAGGCCTATCTCACCACATGCACTCAGCGCACGCACGC
The DNA here is from genome assembly GCF_964204655.1 of Triturus cristatus. Lineage (NCBI taxonomy): Eukaryota > Metazoa > Chordata > Amphibia > Caudata > Salamandridae > Triturus > Triturus cristatus. Next base: position 245,672,213 of record NC_140582.1, read on the forward strand.
ACTTTACCCTGGGCCACAGGGAAAGTGCGCAGAAACCAAAAAAATTACCACACCAAGTCACCAATAAAAAGCCAAAAAGTCCAGGGGTGAACCTGCCAGCAGGGCCAAGTCCAACAATATATATATATATATATATATATATATATTACCTACTGGCAGTAGGTAATATATATGTCAATAACTTTGGCGTCGATTGACAAATGTTCGTGAAATTTTCAAAACTCGTGGGGCGCTCCGGTCCACTCCTATCTTGGAAGTTTTGGGGTGATTCGTCAAGCAGGGGCCGAGAAAAAAGGGGGTCCCAAAACCATGCAATTTCCCATAGGAAACTTTAGACACGGCTACAGTCCGAACTGCTGAACGGAATTACACCAAATTTGGCAAAAAGGTAGCCCTTGGTTCAGAAATATCCCTTTTTGTTAAATGGTGTAAATCCGTTCAGTAGTTGATGAGAAAATCAAAATTAAAAATGTTTCAATATCTATGGCCTCGGAGGATCCGGGCACCCTCCCGATCACGAGCTGCATGCTAAATGGCTGTCAACACTCCAAACCAGGAAGTGTTGGCAGCCATCTTGTGCCTCGGTAGAACCGCTCAAAGGCCCCAGCAAGCCCCGGGGACCGCCACCCACTGGGATTTTAAGAAAATATTTGCAGGGGGGCTCACGGCCCCCCCGCGGCCCTGGGGACCGCCACCCCCGGGGCTTGTGTTTTGTTTAAAAAATAATAAATAACCTGTGTGGGTGGCTTGAGGCCCCCCACACGCCCTAGGGACCGCCACATCCCCAGGGCTCTAAATATTAAAATTGATAGGGTCCGTAACGGACCCCCAGCTCCAGGGACCACCACCTCCCTGGGGCTTTGGTAATGTTGGGAGGGGGGCCACGCGGCCCCCCTTCTGGAGCCATGTCATGGACCTGGGGACCGCCACCCAGCAGGGCCAGCTCCTACAGTGTCCCGGGGTGCCCACCCCTGGGACACTGCAGTTTGCTATGGCAGGGCGGGAGCCGCACCCTGCCTTTGCAAACTCTGCTTTGGTATTTGGATGAGAGAGCAGGAAATCCAATAATTTATAAAAAAAAAATTAAATGGCCATGCCTTGGGGGATGGGGTCCCCGGGGCCAATTATGGTCTTGAGAGGGGGGCCACGCGGCCCCCTTCCACATTTTTTTACAAAAATAGGGGTCAGCCCCTGGGGGATGGGGTCCCCAGGACCAATAAATTAGAAAAGGAAGGGGGGCCACAAAGCCCCTTCTTAAAAAAAAACAGAAAAAAAAACGGCATCGCGCCAGAGGCCCGCCCCCTCCCAGCAGCACTCTGCAAACGTGCCCCCTGGCGCGTTTGGAGATGAGGAATTAATTCCCCTTGAATACTGGGGGTCCCTGGGGGCCAACTAGCCCACCGGGAACCTCCAGTATGCGCCAGGGAGCTGCATTGCAGAGAGGTGTTCTGAGGCCATGCCCCTTTTTACACCTCTCTGCAACGCAGCTCTGAGGCACTTAATTGAGGTACCCGGTGGGCTAGTTGCACCCCAGGGACCCTCAGGATTCAAGGGGAGTTAATCCCCCAACTTAAAACGCGCCACGGGGTGTGTTTGCACAGTGGTGAAGGGAGGGGGTGGGGCTTGAGTTGACATGTGTGCAAACAGGCCCTGTGGCGTGTTTTAAGTTGGAGAATTAATTCCTCTTCAATCCTGAGGGGCCCTGGGGGCCAACTAGTCCACCAGCTACCTCCAGTAAACGCCACGGAGCTGCGTTGCAGAGTGTTGTAAAAAGGGGCGTGGCCTCTGAACTCCTCTCTGCAACGCAGCTCTCTGGCGCATACTGGAGGTGCCTGGTGGGCTTGTGTGCCCCCAGGGACCCTCAGGATTGAAGAGGAATTAATTCCACTACTTAAAACGTGCCACAGGGTGAGTTTGCAGACATGTCATCTCAGGCCCGATCCCTTGCTTCACCATTGTGCAAACGCGCCCCCTGGCGAGTTGTAAGTTGGGGAATTAATTCCCCTTCAATACTGAGGGTCCCTGAGGGCCAAAAAGCCCACCAGGTACCTCCAATATGCACCAGGGAGCGGCGTTGCAGAGAGGTGGTCCAGGCCATGCCCATTTTTACACCTCTCTGCAACGGCGCTTACTGGCCCTAGTTTGATGGTTTGACCCTAGGGACTCTCAGGATTCAAGGGGACTTAATACACCAAATTAAAACGGCCACAGGGCGTGTTTGCACACATGTCACCTCAGGCCCCCCCTCCCTTCACCAGTGTGCAAACGTGTCCTGTGGTGCGTTTTAAGAGGTAGTTTTAATCCCCCTGCCCTATTATGTACTAGGGTCTTACAGAGGAGGCCATGGTAATCACAGGGGTACCCCAACGCATAGTGTTCCCTAGTGTATGTAGGTTTTTTCACTGTATCCTAAGTGTCTTGTAACATAGCACTGGCTCTAGGACTGGTTAGTCAGACTCAGTTACCACCAGTACCTGTCTGAAAAAGTTGAGGGTACAGGATGATTTTGCAATAAGGCTTCTTTCTGCTCCTCTGTTTGTTCTTTCTGCACGTCTTGAGCATTATCTTTGTTTTTTTTTTTAAACAAATGGGTAGGGGGCTGCATGGCCCCCTTCCCTTGGCCACTATTGGCCCGGGGCCCCCTCCCCCATGACCTGGCCTGGGTTATTTGTTTATTGATTTTATATTTGTGTGGAGAGGGGCCATGTTGCCCCCCTCGCCTGGGCCATTTCTGGCACCCGGGGCCTGTCCTAGATTATTTATTTATTTTACATTTCACAGGAGGGGGCCGTGTGCCCCCCCTCCTGGGCCGTGTGCCCCCCCTCCTGGGCCACTTCTGGCTCCGGGTACCCCATCCCCCGGGACCTGGTATGAACATTGAGGACCGTGGGGGGCCCCAATGCCCCTATGGTCCCGCCGGCTCCCCTCCTCCTGCAGTGCTTTTGCAGCTCCCCTTGTGCAAAAGTAATTCTGCTTTGGTTTTTGGAAGCGAGAGCAGGTTTCCTGCTCTCGCTTCCAAAAACCAAAGCAGAGTTTGTTATGACAGGGCAGGATCCTTGCTCCCGCCTTGTCATAGCAAATGGCAATGTCCCCGGGGTAGGCACACTGGGACATTGCAGGAGCCAGCCCTAGGGGGTGCTGATCCCCAGGGCCATCAAGGGCAGCCCTCCTCCCTCAATTTGCATAGCCCCGGGGAGGTGGCGGTCCCCGGGTCTGCTGCAACTGCAATCTGGGGAAGGTTCTCTCCCTGAGCATCATCAAAACCTTCATGAAATGACGATTTGGATTAAAAAATCTCCTCAAATTGACATTTGGCTGTACTTTTTTGTGCAAGGAGTCCTTTTTCTCTTTTTACTTTTTTTTTTAGAGGCAGGAAGTGCCCCAGAGTCGCCAACTTCCTGTTCCTGTTCAGCAGGCTCCTCCCAGTGCTTTGTCCCTCTTCCAATCACTTTTCATCTGGATTTGGAGCTGGAAGGATCTCTCTTTGTGTGTGCTGCATCATATATCATTGGATTTGATTGAGGATTTTAGAATTTGAGATTTCACAAGTAAATTGGAAAATTGGTGCTTGCTTGATTGGGGCCATGCTCCTAGATGTATTTGTACTGTAGTTTCAGTAGGTGCCTAGTTGTTTCTTTGTAAGTAATTTTTCTTCTTTAATAAAGGAAACAGTTCACTACATTTTCTCCAACTTTCGAAATCAATTTGCAATATTTATTTAATTTACTATGTAGCCCAGTAGTCTGCCAATAGGCCTTTCAGCCAGTAGGCTCAAAGCTACTAATGGGTGAATGAAACAACTATTTATGTGGTGTCTGTTGAATTTAAACATCATCTAGGGCATGGATGGCATTGGATTGAAATACAAACTGTGTTTTTTGGGAGTATTTCACTTATTATTTTTTTATGTGTGTTAAATGCCATTGTTTGATGTGTGTGGTTGTAACTTGCAAACATTTTTTTAGCCCTGTGGAATTTTGGTTTTGGCATTTTTGCAATAAAGATGTGTTGTTTAGCATGCCTCCTTCGTCTGGCCAGTGTGTGAGTGGGTTTGTGATAGAGCGCCATAATTTGCCTTTGCTGATCCTCCTCATGTGTCCAGGGGCCATTTTGTAAAGTCTGCATCCATACTCCATATAGTCCTGCTTGAGTTAATTGTTTTCCAGTCCTCCTACTTCTTGTTGTTGTGTGACGTGTGGCTGGCGGCCATTTTGTGGAGGCAGTTAGTGTGCTTTTGCCATATAGGCCTGAATGTCTGTCGTCCCTGTGTTCCCCTTGGCTTATTGCTTCCACTGTCATTTGTCAGCTGCAGCTCCCCGAGTGCTGCATCCCACGTGATGCAAAATGCCAAACCGTTACATTTGTATTGTTGTTGCTGTTCTTCTTTCCTATCCTTCCTGAGTGTACTACTGTTGTGTACACAGTAACACAGTACACCATGAAGGCCCTTGTTATTGTCAAAGTCTCACAAATGGTTGCACTGTATAGTTAATTGTTTTAATAACTGAGGTAATAATAACACTGACAAGTGTGACCACACACACTAAATTATATTATATTTGTTTTTACTAGTAATTGAACCAAAACAATGCCATGTTTCACTGATGTTCTTCTTGCTTCTTTGCTTTCAGGTGCCTAAAGAGGAGGAAAAACATCACCCATTGTACTGTGACGTCATGTGACGTGTGACCACAGACAGACATCTCTTCAACTTGTGCCACTGTGTGCTAGCTGACATCTTCAAGATGGTCCCAAAGAAAAGTACCAGGTCCAGTACCAAGAAAGTTGCAAGTGAGAAGAAGAAGGAACTACCACTTACCACCGCTGGTTTGTCACCCAAGACCTTTTTGGGGAAACCAAAATGTTGCATGCAGCAGTGTGGCACAGGGAGCAGCACCCTTCGCATCAGTGGACCCACCACACCAACCTCGGACCAAACCCATGTCTGTCGCACAGGCAGCCAGTCTAATCACGACAGAGCCGACGAGCAGTGATTTTGAAATGTACTTATCGTTATTGTAAAGTGGTACCCAATCAATTCATGAATGCCAGATAAGTGAGCAACAACAGACGCAACCATCACCCCAAATAGTAGTTGTTCCTCCCGAAGTAGGGGCAGTTCAGGAGATCGAGCTTCCTGCTGAGGAAGAAGAGCAAGCGACTCTGTCGGAAGATCCATTGTCTTCCAGATCCCCAGCAAGGAAAAGGAGGGTTAGTCCATCAACTTTTTTTGCAAGCCTCCCTTCTGATGATCTAGACGCCACTTGGATCCCACCTCAGTCTGAGAGTGAGACATGCCACGAGACAAGGCTAGGGAAAAGGAAAGATCTGGAAAGTCTTAGAGTTATGGAGGTAGATGTAGAAGAGGAGGTTGATGATGAGACAGTCCTCATGGAGATTAGCCCAGCCCCAGTAGAGACCGACATTACCCCTTCCCAAATTGCTGTGAGGGATGTGGCACGGATCTCACCAACACAGATACCACCAACACCACTTCCAGCTGCCATATTTATAAAGTCCAGGCAGCGACCTACATCCACTACAAACACAACCACCTCTGTGGAAGTAGGTACTGTAGAGAGTCAAACATCACGCCCACCTACCAGTTCATCCGACATTGCAAGTGGCATCACCAGCATCAGAAAATTGACTACCACAGTTTGGTACATCTTTTCGGTTAGCAGGAAGGAGGTGAACATTGATATATTCTCCATTTGTGGAGTCGATGTTAGTCGGGGACAACCCATCTAAGAAAGCATCACTTGATTCAGTGGGAGGGGTACCTTAGCAGCCAAAAAACTGGAAATGTTGTTAGTGGAGGGGATGAAGATCCAATCACAGTGGAAGGTGAACAAGAGGGAGACATTTTCTCTGGTACACAAAGCAGCACTGTCCCCAGCAGTGCAGTGGTATCGCCCACATCATCATCAGCAACATCGCAATGTCACAAGAGTCCGACTGAGACACCAAGGGGTCCATGGCAAGAGAGTACCACAGTGAAAAAACACACATTGAGCCTAACATCTGGTGTCTAGACGTCACCTGCATCAGTGGCACCAGAAAAGAAAAAAAATTCAGGCTACCATTCTCAGCATGTTTAAGTTGTAGGCGCACTACAAACGCAACCACCCAACGGCATGTTTGTACAACGCGAAGCTGGATAAAATGTTAGCGCTGGACTTCCTCCCTTTTTCTTTTGTAGAAGGGGTGGGTTTTCTTGAATTTGTGGCAGCCATCTGCTGAAAATTGAACGTTTCCAGCCAGTCCTATTTCGCCAGAGTTGCTGTTCCTGCATTACATCACAACGTGCTGGAATTGCTTTGACAAGCTTTGTAGCAGAGTGCTGTTCACACTATCCACCTGACAGCAAACATGTGGACCAGTTGTCAAGCCCCTGATTACATGTGCGGCACTGAACACTCGGAAACATGCAACTGTAGCCATGTTCGCCATTGGAGAAATCTCATACTGCTGCAAACATTTTGGAAGACATTGACAACAAGGTCTTTGAATGGCTGTGACCAAGAGGGTTTAACATTAGTTTTGTTGCCACGGACAATGGCAGTAATATAGTTAAGGCCATGGCCAATGGTGGCTATTCCAGGGTCCTGTTTTCTGCGCACTGCATTAACATCATTGTTCAAGAATTTCTGAAAAAAGACCAAATCATCAACTTACTGACCACCTGCAGAAGAATCTGCACACATTTCAGCCATTCTTTTAAAGCCCCGAAGCAGCTGAGAATCATTAAATGTGATAATAGAATGCCAGTTAGAGCACTCATCCAGGAGGTGCCAACATGTTGGAATTCAACTTATTACATGCTTGAACACATGTTTGAGCAGTACAGACCAATCAATGAATATGTCATGCAAACAGGGGATGCTACTGTGAAAGTCATGATCATTGGGATGTACCAATGGGCCTAGATAAAGGCCTGACAGAGATGCTGATTCCTTTTGAGGTCTTCACACATAAAGTCAGCAAGAAGGACTGTACTATGGGCCAAGCAATCCCATTGTTGCACATGCTACAGGAACAGCTGAAGGAGGTGTCTGCAATATATACAGGTGTGGGGAAAGAAAAGAAGCAAATGAGTTGTTGGAGAGCTTAACCCTTCGCGTATTTGAAAATACAAGGGTGCAAAGAGGCATTGTGTCATCCAACCATTTCATTTGTGCCTCAATTCTTGGTCCAGGGTGCAAACCATTACTGCATACTTTCATTCCTTTTTCAGATAGGGATGTTGCCAACTACAAAACATGGACAGCTGTGCAAGCCAGTCAGCTACGAAAGGAACAGCTGGGAATTTGAGGCCCACTCCTCCAGGGCACAACAAGTACTGCAGGACAGCCTTTAAGTTGAAATTCAGATCCTGAGGGCAGCGCGGTTGGCTAACAGCAGCCAAAACCACCAACAACACCAAGAACAATATCAACAAGAACAGGAGTATCAACCCCAAAAAATGACAGAGCAATGGTTTCTAGAGGCACGGCTTAAGTCCAGTGCTGAGGCAAAGGCAAAAGAAGCTGAGCAAAGCGGAGCACCCATGACCATTGAGTGGATGGTCCAGGACTATCTGGATGATCCAATAGAGGTCTACTTTGATCAAAACCCATTGCTGTATTGGTATGGAAAAAGAAGCCAATGGCCAGTGCTCAGCAGGCTGGCGATAAACTATCTGCTTTCTCCGTAGCACGTGTGTCTGTTGAGCGTGTTTTCAGTGCTGCTGGTGCAGTTCTGACAGTGAGAAGGACCAGCCTCATACCCTAAAATGTGGAGAGGTTAACCATGATAAAAATGAATCAGCACTTTATACCACCAGATTACACCATAACTGCAGTAGCACAGCAGGAAGACGATGACAGCGACTCAGGTAATTGAAGTAGTGTGTTAGGTGACCTACGTCTGGGAGAACCACCAGTTTGAGGACGAGCTCTACTTCCCTGACAACTACTAGGCTCTTTTATTTTCTAGTTAATTACATTCTTTCTTTGACGCCACCCCAAAAAAAGATGATATAGCTGAGGAACAATTATTTACTTGGTGTGTCACTGTCTTTCTGGTTCACAGCAAATCCATCCCCCTTGTCTTACTCTTTTATTGCCAGATTGGAGATGCAACTGTGTGCACTCAGTGAAGTAAGTCCACTACTGACTCGCCTTTAAGCCATTTGAAATGTGTGCCTGCCTCCAAACCTGGGCCCTGACTATGTATCTATACTTTCCGGGCCTAGGGGGACTGCCCCGGAAGAACAGGTAAATGATGGCATGCATTGCACGCTGAGTGATTGTTGTTTGTTGTGCATGATGTCTACTTTTCTACACAAAAAAGTGACTCACGTCAATCTTTCCCTTCTTGTTGTTCAATACCAAAATTGCACTACTGCAGGAGGATCCATTGCATTTTGAGGTAGGACGAGTCTGGACTCACTCAGTACACTTTTGGTACAGAGTTGGACATCATGACCATATTATACTAGCAGAGTGAGGAGGATCGGATGATTGATGGGCGTGAAGTGGCCTAAAAGTAAACAACAACACCAGTCCTACATGTCTGCAAAGTCTGGTGGCAAGTGTGGTGTGAATGACAGCAGTGCATTGATTTTTTTACTTAATTTTGAAAATTCTATGTTGATATGTTGCTGTGTGTGTGTGCTCAGTGCTGTTTGTCTCAAATTCGAAGCAAAGTGGAGATTAAGTGGGGGGGCCTACTCCTGTTGTTGGAAGTAACTGTCGGAAACAGACATGATTTAGCCATGCCACCTTTGAAAGTCTTCTTGTTGCACTCCTCCTTAATTATGCAGTTTAACTTTTCTTCTTGATTTTTCAGTATCGTTTTTGTCTTTCCAATTACAGGCCCTGTCTTTACCCTGCGTCATACTGGGAAAAACAACTCACACTTACCTTACCAAACTGCATCCGCCAGGCACCCAAGATTGACGGACGGACAGTCCAAGGAAGGACCAAGAGGAATGGGGAGATGCAACTCTCAATTTGGCAATAATATAGTATAATTTCATTTGATTCATTTTTTCTCTTCAATCATTATGACTGTGTGTGTTGTTCATGTTTGCTTATATTTGATATTTCTTAATTTTATTTGCTATCTTTCAAAGGGAGCCAGGTATAACAGAACATAATATGTATGTAACTTGGGTCTCTCTGGGGGCAGCCTGGCAATTGCATAATTAATATACTGCCCTGTTCTAGTCTAGTACTACTCATCATGAAGTCATCATCATCATGCATGCATTTCCTGTTTCTCCATTAACAGATTTATGATGGTCGGCTGCCATGATGAATGTTTATTGTCCATGTGTAGTGTTTGTCTTTGTCAAACCTGTCCCAAATCCCCCTTCCCAACCATTCATCAAACCCTCACCCTTTTCCCTCGGACTGTGTGATTTATATTGGTGTGACTAAATTAAATTTACACCAATAATTGATCACACTTGCTGGGGCAGATGTGGTGAAAGCAAAACAAACTCAAGGCAATGCAAGGACCTTCTTCTGCTCTAAATATATATACTATAGCCCACGCTGGCAATATATAGATTAGATTTCCTACCCATGCACAGTATTCAATATAAATCTTTTTCCAGAGGAACATAATCCATCATAAATAATTGCCAGCATCGATTCATCATCCTAGTTCCAGCACTAAAGGTTACACTTGTCCACTTCATAGCTTGAGTCAACTTCAGTTTGTATTGTAACTTGTACTAGACTAGCCCACCATTCTGTTTTATTTTACTTTCGCATTGCTTATCATCATGGTTTCTTGTTTGACAGTCCTCTTCTTGTGTACTGTACTTCTACTACTCGTTCCCTTGTTTCCATCAGTTGACTGACTGTCTCCTTTTCTTTTTTGCAAATGCTACTGTCATTGTCTACTAACACTACCACCACCTTGGTACCTTGGGAAACCAAACCATCACCATACAGCCATTGCTTCACCTAAACATCAATCACAGGTAAGAAAATAAGTGTGGGGGAGGCATAATGTATATACTATGGAAATTAATCAATTCACACACCCTTCTGAGACCATAGGGGTTTTAGTTGCAGACTGCATAGACTAGGAGGAGACACTGACAGTAGTAGGACAAGTGAGGGGACCGCATCAATCTGTTGGTGTGTTACACTATCTGCAGATTTCAAAAACTGTCTGCAGCCCTACACCAAAGGAAAGAGTGTAAAGAAAATAGTAACTCTCCCAAATAAGATCAACACTATATGTAAAAAACTATAAATAATTGATTCCCATAACAAATAAACTAGAATGAAAGAAAGAAACCCACAACACCTAACCCACCCCTCTCACTAACCCCAACCAATGTCCATTAAAAAAGTCCGATTGTCCATAAATGTCATTAAAAAAAGAACCCCTGAGATTTCCCCAACTCTCATATTCCCACCCTCTCCCCAACAAAAAAAGGATTGAAAAGGGGGCAAAGGTCAAGACTGAGGTCTAGCGGCGGGCTTGCCGGATCTTGCGCTCTAGGGCGTGGAACCGCTCCTCAATCCTGGCCTCTAGGGCACGCCATCCGGAGAAGCATGTGGCGCTGATGTTTTGCAGGAACAATAGGGGTGAGGGGCAGTGTTTGAATTGCAGTTGGTAGCTGCCAGACCACGGCGCCATATCATCGGAGGCACTGGGGGGTTATGGCTGGGGCCCGAGGAATTGGAGGCTGCAGCTGCTGCCTCCTCCTCCTCTACCTCCACCAGAACCAACAGCCACTGATATTCCTCCCTGATGACCAACAGCTTCCGTTGCCGGATCTTGGCTGCTATCTCCTGCCTGTTGTGTTGGGAAGGAGTAGCTATATCAAGAAAGAAAAAGACAATTGTAACCAATACTCTTAGCAAAGCAGTAACACAAAACTATACACATAAAATTATAGTTGCACAGTGGCACTAGCAGTACATAACATTTGTGGTATCCTCATTTCCTCGCACCTAAGATTTTAATGTGATTAGAGTTTCAGGCATTAAGCACTATGAAGTAGACAAGTATTCTTTGTCTTCTCTTTCTCTTGTTTAGCTAAATTAACCTTGTAGGCATGCCAGCTCAGTCAGCTTGCACCCAAGACAGACATACTACTGTCTGCAGGTGGGGCAGCTGTACAACACAATTGTTTATTTTCCTACTCTGGCAATACTTTGTTAAATCAATGGCAAATGCTCAATTTCACTTTCACCCTGACTACTACAACAAGACACATGATATGATTACTAATATGAATGAAACGACGTGAGGTACTACTATTTTTTTATTGTAACCATGCAGCCAAAAGGCCACCCTCGGCTGACACGGTTGAAATGACGTTGGTAGGGAGCGGGAATAAGCCTTGTAGTTGGAGGGAGGTGATTGATGATGGGTGGGTACATACACGATATATGTGTTGTGCTTGCAAACTACTGTGAGTCAAGGGAGTATTCTGAAATACAGCCTTGAATCAAAAACCTTGAAAAGAAGCCAGTCCTTGTTTATTCTTCTCCCAGAGATTTTTCCATTTATCATTGCATTGTTTTTCTAGCATTATTTTTTTTTCTTCAACCTTGACTTTGCTACTCTGGCACAGTTTCATTTTCTTATACATTCTTTTCATCCAGTCTCCACCTATGCTATGATTGAATTCCATCCAGGCATCAATCCAATCAAACATGGCTATCATTCTCAGTCTCAACAAACCTTTCACCAACAACATATATTTGTCATTTTAACCTCCACCCATGTGTTCTTGCTTGCCTTTGAGTTTGAACCATCAAGCCACCCGGAGGATTCCTTTCACCAATACAGTTTCACTCACCCAGGCACTGGCAGACATCCTTTCTTCACCTTTCACCCATTCTTCAACCACCAATGCATCCTATCAGCAACCTATATGCATCCCGGGCCCCCTTCCTTCACCCACGCATCCTTCTCTGCCAGTCATATATTACATATCACCTGTCCTTCTGCCTTCCATCCTTCTTTCCCTTTTTCATCAAGCCATCAAGGTTGTCTGATTCTTAGTCTTCTTCATAAAACGTTCTCTGCTGAGTTGAAGATAGAAGAGGCCATTAGTTACTCATCTCCCGCTAATGCTAATGCTAAGTAAAGGGTGTCTTCTTAAACTGTTCACAACAACTTATTCTCAACAGCACAGAGTGTACACCATTGCGGTGAGTGTATTGTCAATAAGTCAACATCTATGTTGCTCCCTTGGCCAATCTCCTGAGGATATATGGGTTCATTCCCATATCATATGCAGACGATACTCAGCTTCTTTTCCCATTTAACAAATTTACGACTGCAGTCCAGTTGGCCTTCTACAATGGGATGAGGGCCATTTCTCAATGGATGGTAAATAATTTCTTACAATGTAACGTGGGAAAGACAGAGGTAATGCTCTTTGGAAAGGCCCCCCTTCTATGGACACCTGATTGGTGGCCAACTGATCTGGGCCTTCATCCTGCTCCTAAGCTTTTAGTTAAAAATCTGGGCATTCGCCTAGGTCAGGCCCTGAGCATGAAGGAGCATGTTGCCCAAACAGCTGGCTCCTGTTTTCATGCAAAGGCCTACTCTGCCGGGTCTTTCCTTTGCTCCCTGATTCTACCCGCAAAACTGTAGTCCAGGCCCTGGACGCCTGGACAATTGTAACGGCCAACTGATCTCGGCCAATGATGCCTCTCTCAGCAGACTGCAGGTAGTTCAGAATACGGCATCACGGCTGGTACTGAATGTTCCGCCTAGGAACCCTTCCCACCCCTGCTTGTAAAGCTGCACTGGCTTCCTATCCGCCAACGGATAGAATTTAAAACGTGCTGCACTATCCACAAGGCATTGCACAACCTGGGCCCTTCCTACCTTTCGGAGAAATTCCTGCCTTATACGGCCCCAAGATCTCTCCGTTCAAGTGTTAAACATCTTCTGATGGTACCCCGTATAAGAAAGGTTTGACTAGGAGGAAAAGCTCTCTCCTACCTCGGCCCCCGCCTTTGGAATAAGCTCCCTCTCTCTCTAAGACAGTGCTCTGAACATCTGAAATTCAGAAAGTTGCTTAAGACCTTCCTATTCAGTGTTTGTTAATCCTGCCAGGATCCGCTGCTTCTCCTCACAGTCTGCTTAAGCGCAGAGATAACCCTCCGGGGGTCGATTCTGGCGCTATACAAATAAATAAATAAATAAAGTAAGGAATATGACTTACCACCCCCTGCACCGGCCGCATTAGCTCCCTCCTGACTGGCGTCGCCTTCGCCGCTGGCCCTGGCACTGGTGGTCTGTACACCTAGAAAAAAAAATCACATTTTTTAGATGCCATATACACTTCCCCCTATTGAATTTTTTCAATAGCAAGATTGCAAATACAATACATACACACACACACACATCACTACAATTCGGGTACTACTAGAGTAGACAGTATGTCCATCAGAAATAATACAATATCTGGTTGGGCATTTTGCTGGTGGCAATTTTTGAAAAGCCTCCCAAGAAGAGGACAACCTAAAGGACTGTTTCAGTTGCTGGAGCTATTGGTGAATCTGAGTTTTTGAAAAGAAAAAGAGTGCCCAACTGGGCAGACAATCGGACATGAGGTCTCTCTTGGTTGGAAAAGATAGTGGTGCCATCCTCCTCCTCATACTTCCTTCCAGCCATGGTGCACTGTAATCAGTTGTTCACCATCAACTGCCGCTAATAAAAATAGTACTAGGCCTAGACAAAAAAAAGTAAAATACACCACTTTAGGGTATCCAACGTGACCATCATTTTATTTACTGATTGAGCATGAGAAAGTAAAAGCAAGCCTTCTCCTCTCAACAAACATGCATAGAATACCTTACTTGGGCATGCAATCTGCACAGCAGAGTAGTAGCACTAGTACATGTAGTAGTAAGGACTAATGGGTTCTCTGAGTCTTACAGTACCACAACTAGGCAGTCCACAGACTATATACAGGGAGAGGGAAAAACCAGAAGAAAGCAAGCTACTGTCAGACTAATAAAGAGTCAGAGGCAGTTTGATTCTACGTAAAAAAAACAGAAGCTAGAAATATAAATACTAAGTTGGTAGGTAATGGATAGATAACAAGACTTTAGAAACAGATAGATCAAAGAGGATTTGGTAAAAAATTAAATTAGGAAACGGAAAGAATAGTTCTAAATAAGGTGTGGTAAATGTTAGGGAAATATATATTGATATTGACAACAGGAGGACTTACTGGGGCCAGCAGAGCTATCGGCAGAGGAGCATTACTGCTGGGAGGTCACTCCAGCTCCTGTACCTACCTTGGCAGACCCCGTATGCTTCTTGCCCCTGAATGCTGATCATGTAAGACATAACTAAAGAGACAAAAATTAATTGATCCTAAATAAATATAAAAAAAATTGCTCCAAAAAGACTTTTGGACAGAAAATGCCAATTGCAATAACATTGACCTATCTAAACAGATCGACTAGTAATAGACTAGAATCATGGTAGCGGACGGTCCTATCTTTATTATTCCACAGTTCCATTCCGATTCCTGAATCCTGGACATAAACCTACCTAGCCCGCCTATTCCAAAGACTTTGGAATGAATTGCAGAAAATTTGCTTCTAAGTTACGATCTCATTTGCAATCATCTCAATCCCTATTGATGGGCCAATTCACTAAGTCTGCATTTAACATTCTTATATGCATAGATGGACACATGCATATTGCATACACCAAATTGGTTGGTTGCTTGCTATATTCACTCACTATACCAACTACGAAAGGTTCTATGAAGGATTAAGGAGTCAGCATGTGAGAGAGGAGCATGCATTACGCGGACCACTAAATTACCAACTACTACTAAGTAACTAACTACCTACCACTATCTTAGTGACAGGACAAAGGAAAGGAGTCTCTCTAGTCTACATAATCTAACTTAAGTTCTCCAACCTCTCTTCCATAATCAGCCCAAGCGATCGCAAAGTTGCAAACAAGTAAGATTAGTAGAGCTGAGCACCTGTCTAGAAGAATAACAATCACATAACATAAGATTTTTAAATGTAACTTACCTGCATGCAGCCAACAGAAGCATTCTTACTATTTGGTAAATAAATAATATTTGCAATAACTCAAAACTCACTATAGTAATACATAATTAGCTACACACCAAGCCCCATGACCTCAACACCTAGCAGGTCCAGCAGGTCCTGCCATCGGTCCAGGATGTTAGACCACCGGTGGGTGAGTTGGTTATAGGTGCGCCGGACCTCAGAGCAGCGAAACACTACCTGGCGCACCCTCGCCCACTGACGGTGATGCTCCTGGATCCCGTACACAGAGCCAGGCCTGCTGCCTTCTGCCAGGGTTGAGGGGAGGTGGCGCTGCACAAAAAAAACCTATGCATCCACCTCCACCTCATAGAATAAGACTCAAGCTGCACCCTTTCCGGGCGATGCCATCCGTCCGCAAGGAAGTCGGTCCTGGTCGCACTCTGCATCGTCTTCTTACTCTTAGCCATGGTTCTGGGGAGCAGGGGGCAGAAAAGAAAATGTAGAAGTAAAAAATGAAGTCAGGAAAAGAAGTAGGGAAGTAAAAAAAATTGAAAAAAACAAGTAATAGAAAAACAGTACAAAAATGCAGTAAAAGTAAAAGAAATACAAAATATACACTTAGGAAGAGAGAGGGATATATAATAAATATATAATATCAGAATAAAAGTTTTAGGAACAAAGGATTGGAAAGATATGTGGATGATTCAAAACAGGCCCACCCTCGTTGTGGTGCCAGGACTGCCCGCCGGTAATGCAGTAGTCCTGCTGGGTGAATTAGGATGTGCCCGCCACTATGGCAGGCGCATCCAGGGCCTGATCATTGCGGACGAGCCAGCAGCACCATTCGCAATGCCAAAAAGCCACGAAGTGCATTTCCATGCACAATGTGGCAGCCACCATGCGGTGCCTGCCACCATGTGCATGGAAATGTTGGGGTGTAGCATGGGTACCCCCCCAGTGCACATACACCCTCTGCATTTCGAGCAGTCATTTGATCTTCATCACACTGACCAAAAAGAATCTTAGTTGGCACCAGCACTGCTATACGTTCCGGTTCTTCCGGAAACCCTAGATTTCCCCTGATAAAGGGCAAATGACTGCCTGAAATGCATTGGGATAACTAAAAACATTGGGCATAATATGTATCGAAGTTGATCATGATATGCTGAATTTGATATCGTCATCTGACTACAAAGACCTTCAAGCAAACACAGTGTTCCTTGGATTATTCCATTTTTTGTTTGAAACTTCTTTGAAAAAACTTCTAAATATCGCTTTCAGCGACCATTTCCAGCTGTGCTCAGAGGGACGTTCCCTAATCCAGGAAACGCTATGCTTCCATACTTATGAGCACTGCCTCATCTGAACTTTATTGATTTGTAGTCTAGCACCTTCCTCAAAGAATAATACATTGTGACTTGTGGTGATGATTAAGATCAGCATGTACTTTAACCTCATGGGTAATCTTGAGTGAGACCCATGGAACCACATGTCCAATGATACAGTATACTCAGTCACAATAGAAGCAGTAATACCTGGAGCTCTCACAGTAGGAGCTGCACCAACAGGTGCAGGTGGAATAGATGCACTGGGAGCAGTCTCCCATTCTGAGATATATACGTATCAATAGGGGCTACAGACACTGTGGCACTCGTGGTTGCAACACCCTCTGTCCTTGTCATGGGAGCAACATTTGCTGGTGGACGTGATGATCACAAGGCATCTAAAATATAATCACCTGAATCACTAAAACTATCAGTGTCAGTTATCCTTACAGCTTCTTCATTAATATGTGTCTGCTATCAGTTCTTTCTATTGTTATTGCTGGGTATATTCTCGCTCCCTCAACTACGCTTTTTCCCCACCTCTGCTGTCATTCATCCCATTGGGAATCTGTGTATTTTTGCACTGCTCTATTCTGGTGCCTATCTTTCTCTTAGGCTGTGTGCTTGCTCCCAAGCATTTGATACTTCATACTGTGTAGGTCTAGGAGGTAGCTTCATTTCATATTATTTTTCCCTAATATGTTCAATAATCTTTAAAACAAAAGTCCTTCATTTTCAGTGATCTTGCACCATTGACAAATCTACAAGTATGAAGCCTTATAAAAGCCGCAAAGCAAATTCCTGCATGGCATAGACTTTGCAGTCCATGCCATGTAGCAACAGGGGTGCATGCACACAGGGGGGCACAACATGTGCCCCCCTGCATGTATCACTAGGCCATGAGGCAACATGGGGCCCTGTAAGGCCCCCCTTATTTTCCTCACTGCCAACATTTTCATGGCGTGAGCACCAACATGAGGCCGCTGGGGATGAGGAAACTCTTAATATGCTTAGTGGTGCAGCAGCGGCACCACAAAGCATATTGGTGCCTCAGAACACTGGACCACGGCCAGGGATCGTGGATTCCAGGCAGTTGCAGTGGTCCTATAGAAATCCGACTGCCGTAGTCATAATACGGTGGTCGAGCTACCTCCACTGCAGGTTTGGCAGTCTGATGGATCACCAAATTCGTAATTAGGCACTCAGTATTTTGCTATGCTGTGCTCTTATCGTAGTGAACTGTCAGGCACTTATGTGTCTGAGTTTAAATGCACTGAAAGGCGGCCCCATATAAGCGCGTACAAAAAGTTGAGGTTTTATTTGCTACTTTAGTTTTGCAGGTTCAAGGTGAGGAGAAATTACCATCCCGTTGAAGCGGAGATCCTCGTGTTTCAAGAAGAATGGCACAATCCAATCAGGAAAGTGTCCAAGGGTGAAATTTGCTCTGCTCAAGAGAGAGACTAGGTCAAGCGGTATTCAGACAAAATATTGAGTAATAAATATCGAGATGCATAAATATCGAGGTTTTATTATCGTGATACACAAAATCGTAATGTAGGACCATTGTGACAAGATTATAGATTTTCTAAGGTAAGTAATATCAATGTAATATCAATGTCAAAAACATCTATGTTAATATCATTTACAAAAATATCATTGTTAATATCTTTTTTTATTAGTTTTATGTATTTCAGTATATGTTGTGATTGTATATGTTATAATTGTATAATTATTGTTAAATATTTTGTGTTTTAGCAGGTTGTGGGGTTTATAGGGGTACAGGCTGGGAAGTAAATTCATTATAATTAATTAATAATCCATTTTTAATTTATCATTAGTTATAAATTGATAATTAATTATGTGAAATGTGTACTTAAATACAGTTTAATTTATATTTTTATTTGTGTTGTGGGGTTTGTAGGGGTAAATGATGCAAAGGTATTATTCATAATTAATTAATATATAGTGTTAATTAATAATAATGATGTAATTCATAATTAATTATGTAAATTGCGGAATTAAGATATTTTTAAGGTATATATCAGAATCATGTTGTTGGGTTTGTAGGGGTAAAGGGTGGTAAGTCAATTAAATATAATTAAGTACTTTTTAGTTTACTATTAATTGTTTAATTGATAATTAATTATGCAAATTTAATAATTATTATAATTGTTTATATATTTTAGGTGTGGGTTGTTGGGATTCTAGTGGTACAGGGTGGGAAGATAATTATGAAATCATGTCTCGATGGTTAGTTATTAATGTATTAATTATTTAATTTATTATTATGTACATTGTGAAATTATCATTTTTGTTAAGGTATTTTTGAGCTATGTGTTGTTCAGTTTGAAGAGATATAGGGTGGGAAGTTAAGTTTAAGTAATAATCAATAGGAAAATATGTAATAGTTTATTAAAAATTGTTCTATTTATTACATTATGGTGCCGATTCCGATCCGTTAAAAAAAATTACCATACGACTCGTATCTGTATTTTTTAACGTACAAATCGCACAAGTCCCGTACAAACTGCGAAGTACGATTCGTACGTGAAAAATACATACAAATCGCTTCGGGAAAAGTCTACGAGACGTATCCGGACAGTTTTACATACAAATCATAAAACTGAAGTCCGAGCGCGCAAGTACGATCCGTACCGGCGTTCCGTTCCGAATACACAAGCGTATGGAAAACGTCCCGTACGGAGCGAACTTTGTACGACCCCCTACCCCGGGTACACTTGTGCCCAGGGTACAAGTCAGATATTACATCACTGATGACATATGTGTCTTTATGAAAAATAAATATTTGTAATATATGTATAGCTAAAGATCAATGGACATGGGTAAATAAGTGTCTAAATACAGTGATGTAATATCTGACATCATCAGCAGAGGATTGCGGTCGCGTGAGTTATAGTTGCCTGCACTAACTATAACGGGGGAATTTCATTGGTTTTTTATGAGTGAAATGTCCAGCTAACTATAACATGTGTGAAACCTATGGTTTTTTCAGTGAATTTGTACGGTTTTTTGAATGCAAATTTTTTTTTGAGATTTTTGGTAAACCTATGTATAAAATAATATATGTACTATATCCTGCATTATGGAATGGTTAATTTTTTTTTTAATGCATTTTTTTCCGTGCGCGTACGGTAAGCTGACGCTACGCGCTCCGTACGTCATAAGTACGGTGCGCTTACGTGATACGATGCGCATACGGTAAGCTGACGCTACGCGCTCCGCACGTCATAAGTACAGCGCGCTTACGTGATACGTACGTGACGTACGCGTACACGCGGAAGCAACGTCGCGGTTACGCAGGGGCGTGTAATGCGCATGCGCGAGTGCGTCTTACGTACGTGCTCCGTAAGTGCTCCATAAGCGTCACGTTTGCGCATGCGTACTTGTTTCCGAGCACGTACCGTAAGCTTACGGAGCGCGCACGGTAGGTCATGTGATCCACAAAGAACACTTTTCATTGGTTGAAACTACTTTCAGTTCCAGAAACTTCCCACACCACACCCATTCCCCTCATTACTGCTTGAGATCCCCTAGGAGAAGGAGCTGAATTGACATTGAGATACAATGGCAGAACAGCAGACCTCTTCTGAGAGTGAAATGTCCAGCTAACTATAACATGTGTGAAACCTATGGTTTTTTCAGTGAATTTGCAAGGTTTTTTAAATGCTAATTCCTAACTATAACGTGTGTGAAACCTATGGTTTTTTCAGTGAATTATATATATATATATATTATCTACTGCCCGTCGCCAGTAGATAGTCATAGTTAGGACCGTTTTTCCAGAGGAAATCCGCAACATTCTATTTGGAATAACTTTAACGCCGGTTGACGAATCCTCGCGAAATTTTCAAAATAGGTGGGGCGCTCCACTCCGCTCCTACCCTGAAAGTCTCGGGGGGATTCGTCAAGCGGGGGCTGAGAAAAAAGGGGGGTCCCAAAACACGTTTTCCCCATGCAATTTTCCTTAGGGACCTTTAGTCCAAGGTACAGCCCGAACGGCTGAACAGAATTACTTGAAATTTGGCAGAGAGGTAGTCCTCAGGTCAGGGATGTGCCTTTTGCAGGTCTGGTGTCAATCTGTTCAGTAGTTCCTGAGAAAATCAAAAGTAAAATCATATATATGTGGGCGGAGCCTAACCACACATCTCATCCTGAGATCTGATTGGCTGTCAGCACTTCATCCAAGAAGTGTTGGCAGCCATCTTGGGACCAATATACATGATAGCACCTCATTAAAAAGCATTGCAGTTAATAGAAGGTTTTAAGACTTTAGTTACATTATAAATCATTTGTTGATGGTACCATACTCTTTTTAGGAATTGTGGTGTGTTCTAAGGTGATTTCACCATGTGAAAAAGCCTTCTGCTGCGATATCATGAATCATGTTTGAGAGAAAACTATTTTCTCATGCTTTTCCCACAGAGGTTTGGAAGGTGATCTATAAGCTAACCTGAGAGCTTATTTTCTGTAAATTCACATTATCTTTCTCAGTCATGTGAGAATGAAGTCTGACATTCTCAGTAAAACATGTACATCCAACAAGGGCAGAGACTGTCAGTTGATTCCTTTGTGTTCTACTGCAGCTTCCCAGAGTGTTCCAAAGAACAACTAGAGCGCTAACAGTCCTACTTATGATAAACGTATAGCACACCTGAAGCCATCTTGCTTGGATTAAAGTGGTAAAACATTTAATTTAAAAAGGAACAAAATGAGGGGGTTCATTTTTCCATAAAAAGTATGATTAGTGCTGCAGAAAGAAAAATTAGGGCACATTTTGAGTGACTTCTCAAATCCTCTTCTATTTCATTAAAAATTCTGACATGCAGACTTAAACATGCACTTTCAATACCAGCAGCAGTTTTCCCTGGTGAGCAGTAGCTTTACTACAGTGATCTAATGAGCAAAAAGAGTGCTAACATTCTGAATTTATGGCAAATGTGTGACACATCTGAATGCATTTGGAATCAAAGTAAAAAACTGAAAGTATTTCCTACTGAGGAGACTGCAGTAAATGAGGAAATTAGGAAACTTCATAACAAATAAGTCTGCCAAGATGACCACCAGAGACAAAAGAGCCCAAATGTAGCCCAAATATCACCCAGATGTAGCCCAAGTATAGCCCAATGACAGAATGTCCCAGAGTGTTCTTAAAAACAACTAGAGCGCTTACTGTCTTCATTATGACAAAAGTATGGCACACCTGAAGCCATCTTGATTGGAATAAACTGGTAACACTTAAAACATTTAATTTAAAAAGGAACACAATGAGGGGGTTCATTTTGCCATAGAAATTATGATTAATGCTGAAGAAATAAAAATTAGGGCACATTTTGAGTGACTTCTCAAATCCTCTTCTATTTCATTAAAAAATTCTGACATGCAGATTGAAACATGCACTTTTAATACCAGCAGCAGACTTCCGTGGTGAGCAGTAGCTTTACTACAGTGATCTAATGAGCAACTAGAGTGCTAACATTCAGAATTTATGGCAAATGTGTGAAATATCTGAATACCTTCATGATGGAATCAAAGTAAAAAACTGAAAGCATTTCCTACTGAGGAGACTGCAGTAAATGAGGAAATTAGGAAACCTCATAACAAATAAATCTCCCAAGATGGCCACCAGAGACAAAAGAGCCCAAATGCAGCACAAATATCACCCATATGTAGCCCGCATGTAGCCCAATGACAGAAGTGTGCAAAACACTTATTTTTGTGTTTTTGCAGTTTTATATAGTGCAGACTTGTCAGGTATTGGAGTGATTTACATGAGCATTGGTTACATCACACAAAATCAAATTCATTTTGGTTGTAGACATGGGGAGATTAAGTGATTTGACCAGAATCACAGAATGTTGAGCTGAAGCAGAAACTCCAACCTGGTTCCCCAGTTGCAAAGTCTGCAGCTCTGGAAGTAACACCACATCCTCTCCCCTAAGTGCAACATTTAATCAAGTAGTCAACTGGATAAAAAAACATAAAGATAACAAATAATTTAAAAGTGCTTTGTCGCTATTTGAAAACTCAGAAAATATGTCCTCATTTTAGTTTTTTAGAGCACTAACCATAATTTTGATCAAATAAGACCCTCTCATATATGTAATTTCTAGAGGAAATGCTCTAGGTATTACAGTTTTGATTACATCAAGACGACGTCAGGCGTTTCACACTTTTGTAATAAATATAGAATGTTAGCAATATAGTTGTTCATTAGGATACTGTTGAGAGGCAGAGGCCAGGGGCACAGATTCTGAAAATTAAAGGCTGATAGGAGGGTGCAGAGGCAGCAATTTGACCACACTGGTCAGTCAGGAAGGGCAGTGGCAGCACAACAGACAATGGAGGGCAGTGGAAAGGGGGGCAGGGGCAACAAACCAACAATACAGGAATGGCAAGAGAGGCTGTGGCAATATAATAGATCATTGTGGGCAGAAGGAAGAGGCAGTGGTAGTACAACCATACATGCCAACAGACGGTTCAGCCAGGAAACGTCCAATGTTTTTAAGCTCAAATGGGATTTATTTGATCTGTCTCCTGTCTACAATCTCCTCTTTTTCAATGTAACTCAAAGGGGAAAATCAATACCCCAGTTTTTTTTCAAAATCTACCTCTTACCAAGTTCAAAATGTTCGCAAGTATGGTACATTGGATCATGGAAGGAAATGGGGTAGGGACATGGACTTGGATAACAGAGGACAGGAGGGACATGGAGAGGTGCACCAAACTGACACTGCAGGGCAGGCATCAGGGTTTGCAGCAGCACAATACACCACACAGGGCATGCGGGACGGGAGTGCAGCACAACAATCCATAGAAAGCAAGAGGGAGGGGACAGGACCATGCACATGGACAACAGAGAACAGAGGGGCAAAAGGCAGGACCATAATGGACAGACAGGAGAGAAAGCTGCAGCATAACAGACCATAAAGGGCAGGAGGGATGGATCAGGGGCATTACAATGGAACAGACAAGCCAGGAGGGAGGGAGTAGGGGTCTGCACATGTAAACATAGGGCTGGGGGCAAGGGGGCAGGGCAGGAGCAGCAAGATAGCCATGGAGGTCAGGCAGGATGGGCACTAGAAGCAAGACACACCATGAAGAGCAACAGTGAGACTGTGATGGCATACACACAGACCATGGAGGGAAGGTGGGAGGGGTTCAGGGGCAGCTAACTGACCACACAGGGAAGGTGGGAGGGGCCATGGCAGCACAGAAGACCATGCATGGCAAGTGGGAGGGTTAGTGGTAGCACAATGGCTATGATGGGCAAGAAGGAGGGTGCAGGGGCATGCACAAAGGACGATGGAGGATAGAAGGGAGGGTCAGGACCTGTGCACAGACAAGAAAGTTCAGGGGAAGGGGCCTCACAACAGACCACACGGGGCAGGCAGGAGGAGCAGTTGCAGCACAACAGACCAGGGAGGGCAGAAGGGTGTGGCAGTACAATGGACCATGTAGGACAAGAGGAAGAGGATAGGGGGATGGCATGTGGACAGGCAGGGTAGAGGTGGCAGGGACAGGTTACAGTCATCTGACAATGCTAGGCAGGTGGGAGGGGAGTGGCAGCTCAACAGAACACTCAGAGTAGATAGGAGTGGCAGGTCCATGGAACATGGTGGGCAAAAAGGATGGAGCAGGGGCATACACAAAGACATCGGAGGGCAGGGGGAAGGAGAATAGGGGCAGCAAGCTAAGCACAGAGTTTAAGCAGGAGGTCAATGATGGGGCATAGAATTGGGCAATGGAGGGCAGGAGGAGTGGACTGGTACATCATACTAAATTGAGGGCAGTGGCAGCACATCAGACCATGCATGGCAGGAGGGAGGAGGCTAGTCCATGGATTCACACAACAGAGGATAGGGAGGAGGGGGATGGGGCAGCAAGCTAACTGTTCAGAGAAGGCGGGTATTAGGAACTTTATTGTTTTTAAAACGTGTGTCTGTGCGAACTACTTAAAATATGAACAAGTATGCAGCATAATCTCACTTTTATTCAGGAAGAAGAGGACGTCTGTGACTCTGACTCCGGGCTCACTTGGCAGAAACACCCCCTGACCCTCCACCCCCTATCGCAAAATGTAATGCCCGTGAAAAGGGTAGGTGAACACAGTGTTATATAGAACATAGTCCTGAGAGCACGATTGAAAATGAAAACTAGATATAGTGTATGGTATAAACTATGCACCAAAAAGTGTGATATAAGATGAACCGGGCGTGAAATATAATATGCAATACATTGTGCGCAATGACAGATTCATTGAGAGCGCGAGATAGCACAGGCACTAGCGCGTCCTATGCGACATGTGCCTTGGAGTGTAATATGCACAGGGCAGTGTTGTGTAACCTAACTAGTCTCTAAAGTTGTAATATAAAATATGTGCTGGGTAGTGTAACGTTGTATATGCACTGTGACAAAGATATGGATCCCAGATTGTAATATGTATGGCATAGCACTGTGCGTTATAACATAGGCATCAAGGAAGTTACATTAGATGGGGCAATATAACCCGTGCGAAGGCAAATGTGGCATGACATATTCACGGGGTGGTGTTACAGTGCACATGGGCTAGAGAGTGTCATAGCATACGCACTAGCTGGTGGAATACAACACAGAGGTGTGTGGCACTCGGCGGGCACTGGTGGGTGTAACACAGCATTGGGCTCAGCCAGGAGCGCCTTGTGACTCTCAAGTGAGGTTCGTCTCCTTTCCAGAGAGTAAAATAAAAAGTATTACACATCCGGCGGTGGATGTGTGTTTTATTAACCGTGAGGGGGGTTTCTTGCATAGTTTTGGTCGAATTTTTGTCGAATCCCCTTTGAATGGCTTGGTGTGCGTGTGTATTAAATATGCACGTCAATAGCTACACATGTTTGTATAAATAAACGCCAAGGGTGTCTACTTGCATGTTGCAAGCTAATATCTCTTGACACTAGCTAGATCTTGAGTGCCAAACAATGTCCCCAAGAACACCAAGCCTAGTAGGGTTGAGAGTTGCATTAGGAGGGGCAATGGATGTTAATAAGGGTTTGTAGGGGGCTACAAGAAATGATCCCTTTCTCAAGAAATAGCCAATGTGTGGAGGGCTGAAGGAAGGAACACATAATGGAGGGAGGGAAGGGGATCAACCTAAGAGCTTAGGCACCAGACTGCCTGGAGGATAACCAGATGGAGGATGCTCAACTGATGTGGTAGGGTGTGCAGTAGTCATGGCAGTGTGTGCAGTGGATGTGGTAAAGACAACTTCAACACAATGAAAGACCCTTAATTAAACAATTGTGATTGATAACCCGATTGATACACACTCCTCTACCACTGCAGCCACCTTCAAAACCACAGACTCTTTTAGTCTTCAAGTTCAGGCTTTGGACTTAAGGGACATTGTCAATTCTAAACTAGGGCAAATTATGTCAGCTCCTTTTATCCTGTGGCATAGACTCCTCTGCTACCACTCTCAATCTTTCGGTGTAATCATTAATAATCCCTTCCACTGGCCGTATGAACCTTTGTATGCCGACAAGGAGTAGTGTAAAGGAGAATTCATATACATTAGATACATATCAATCAATTATTGAAGAAATTCAGCACAGTTAATAAAGAGAATTGGTCTGAGTTAAAGGGTTTTATTTTATTTTCAATTCTTTTAGTTTTTCATTGTTTATTCAGTAGGTATTAATCTTTTAAATCTCAGCATTTAAAGTTAATATTATCCAGTAATCAAGATTTCTTTGAAAAATAGAACAAATTATTGTTATAATAACAGTTAATGTTCTACTGATACAGAAATCATGTTCCATAAAGGAAGGTCCCGAATCGAAATTAGATGTGGAATAAAAGAATAAGGTGGCAGTTCAGATACCCAACCTAGGACCGATTCACAAAGGTAAACAAATTTAGTTTGGTCTAAACTTAGACCAAACATCTAAGTTTATGACTTTGGGAATTCACAAAGGGCATTTATGAGTACTATGTTTAATCTTCACTTGGGCCAGATCTCCTCCCCAAGTGCAGACATAAAGATAGTACTTATTGAGGCCCTTTATGAATTCCCAAAGTCAGAAACGTAGACGTGCGATTGGGCCCAAAGAGTTCTGATGAGAGAATCAAGCCTTTGAATATCAAGTTGGAAAAATGTTACAGCTATAAATCAGCAGACATTTAGCAAATAGACTAATCAACCTTTTATGTAGAGAAGCATAGGAAACTCAAAGGAACAATCACTAATATAAACACAACAATCTAGACAACAACAATTTTCTTCTTTCTCATCCATGTCAGACAATGGAATTGTCGTGCGCTCCTGGGAATATGTTAATTCTCCATTTTCACTTGTTAATACAATAGTCTTTGGACATTAGGCCTTGAAAATATACATTGTCCACATTCTGCAGTCCAGACAGTTCTTTTCATGTGTCATCCTTCCTGTTACATCCTCTCCACATGGTGAGAACCTCACTAGCAGTTGTCTAATTCAGACAAGTGTGTATCCACTAGCTAATAAAAGGCTTCTGGAAAGTTACAGTTTTTACAGCAAAAGAGAAAAACATTTAGTGCAAAATAAAATTTAATGTGAATACAGGCCTTTGAATGTTAGCATAAAACATCCATTATTATGCCATCAAAAGTTAAGCTAACTTAAATCAGTACTTATGTGACTTAACTTAAAGGCTAAAACAATTAAATATGGTTACCTACTACAAATGTACATTTCTTATATGAGATTTGCACATTTTAAGAAAATTGATTTCATTAGCAAATAAAATTAGCGTCTGCAAAGGCATGGGGAGGATGGAAAATAAGAAGAGGGTCACTCTGAAGAAAGAAAGTACATCAAGGTAAATTTTCTATGCAGGGCTTTAGGAGCATAGTGGGAGAAGGCTTTCTGAGATTGCAAGCAAACAGCAAATGTAGGTGGGAGAAAGAAACAACATTATACATAGTGCTCCATATCCAGGACACACAGCTTAAACATGTGGTTCTAAGTGTACACATCATTTAAATATTAAGAACCCTCGTCTGTTGTGTACCAAGTCTATGACAGCTCTTTCATACATAGTCAAGAGTAGATTTCTCCATCAAGCAGCTCATGAGCTACCAGTAGCTCTCAAGCTACCTGTTAGCAACTCTCCTCTGTGCAGCCCAGCCTATTAAATTAGAAGCTTATTCTTGGTTGAATTATTATATGTATAGCAAAATTGCAGGTTTATATTTGAGATGAAAATATGTTTATTTTCAGAACTCATCAGCTGATATTTGGAACAAGATGGCTGGATTTTCAAAATATATTTATAAATGATATTCAAGCAATAAATCATGGCACTGGGAAGACATTTTACAAATGGTATGACCCTGGTACTGGAGACAATGCTGGCAAATACTTTTTTCCATTACTTCTGGTAGCTTCACATGATGCACCGAGGTGATCGCTGGTAGTAATCTTACATATGATGGCCATTAACGTAATCTTGTCTAATGTGGTCACTATTCCAACACTAATAATATTAGTAGCTTTCAATGAGGTTCATGGAATATAAGTAGTTCCCATTGCAGAAATGTTTGGAGACGGCTGGTCTAGAGTATCCTAACCTAAGTACAGGGTATGTATGCTGCCCAAGGGGAGTTGCCACAGAAAAAGAAAGCATCTCATTTAAAGATCTTCTCTCATTGTTCTGTAAAGTTTTTTTCACTCACTCACAAAAAGGTAACTTACTTGGCACTGGCTGAGAGAGTCCCGCCAATGCGCAGTCGGATTTATCACCTGTTTTGTCACCTAATCCAATCCAAGCGTATGTGGTGCTTGTTTGTGGATGTGGATATTATAGTATATGCATTGTACTTATAAGGGAAGCAGAGTGATGAAGGCCTGTGGGTTCCATTTGGACTTCTCTGACCCGTTACTGTGCAAAGTGTTTGATGTTGTTTTAACAAATAGTGGAAGTGGAAGGAGCAAGGAATAAAAAGAAGATAACGAGCAAATGAGGGTGACAATAAAGCTAACCAATGGTTAACATCGGGCAGGCAGTAAGGCCACTGTAAGCTCACAACAGATCTTTAACAAGCAGGCAGCTTAAACTGCCTGGTAGGCCTGACCTAAAAACTATGAAAGTGTCTATTTATCTGGCTGCCAGTTCATAATCTTTGCTATTTACTCGTTAGCTATCAAAATAGTACCTATTCTCTGGTGTTTAACGGGCCATAGCCTAAATAGTACAGATAATGTGCACTTTGGCTGGTGTGAAGGAGGTCTTTATTTACCTAGCTGTGAAGAACAAAGGGACAAAAAGCAATGGTAGGGTGGTGGAATCTTGCAGTGGGAATGCAACGTGTGAGGCATTTGAAGGTAAACGATTCTACAAATATACAGTTTGTACAAAGGTAAGTGCATGATTTAAGCTAAACAGTTTACAGATTTCAAAACAGTGAAACCAATTTTGAATAAAAACATTTATGTAATTTCAATATTCAGATAAAAAATGTAGGAATCAAATGTCTATTTCAGGAACTTTAGGGTATGGCATAAAGATACTTTGTACTGCAGTCTTAGACTGTTTGGTTTCCTGCAAAGAATAATGAGTATGTTTTAAAGCATGATACATAAATGTTTTATTCGCTCAAGAGAATGCATTTTTTTGATGTTCATGATGCTTCTTTCGATTATTTTTTAATACTGGGCTCTTTTTTGGGCTTCTAGTGGAAGGCCTTGGGCAAGCTGTAGGCTGCAGTTTAGGGAGGTTGTGCTTGCTTAGTGTTTAAAATCTGGCAACACAGCATCAGTCAACAAGCAGCAACAAATAGAATTCAGACAGATAGGTGGTATCTGGGCTATAGAGGGAGGGACACATACAGTAAGTATTTGGTTTTTGGGGTTATAGTGCGTTGGGTCCCTTGCAGAAGGTAAATTAAGGGAGACTCTATAATGGAGCTTCGGTGGAATGGGAAAGTGAAACAGAAGGCAGGTAAGTAATACATCTGGCACAGAAGGAGTTCACTCTGCTGCATGTGAAAAAACACACTTTTTCATACTATTCACCTAGCAGAGTAGGTTTACATCAATGATGCTTATTGGTCCCATGCCATGAGTGCTCCCTCTGGCAAAATACATCTTGGAAATGGTAGTTTAAATTTTGACATGTTACACAGTGTTTTAAGTAGGCAAGGTCTTGTCTCTACTGGGCCTCATTGCTGTACTTTACAGTGCTGTCTCAGAAAAATAAATATGAAAGCCCCAAAAAAATTAAAATAAGCGTGAAAGACTTTGAGGCTGTACTTGACTAAAGTCATTGTGGAGGGGGGGGCTGGGGAAGGAAGCAGTAGGAGGTGGAGGATGAAAATGAGAATAATGGCCAAGAGTGGGTACCACTAGGAGTTCTAGAAGGACCAGAACCATGAGGACAAGTACAAGAAGAACCAGGACCACAGAGACCTATTCTATGAGGGTGAATTTACCAGTGCCAGAGGGAACCAGGAAGAAAAGAAGATGAGGAACAGGCAAATCAAAAACAGCTCAAGGATACAGAGGCTAGGGTGAGAAGAATCAGGAGGGCCAGGAGGATGTAGAACAAGGGGATCTGGGCCCTGTGGACAAGGGCCCAAAGGAACAGAAGGACAAGAGGTAAAAGGAACAGAAGGCCCTGGACCCTAACAACTAGGAGGGCTGTGAGGTCCTGTGTGCACCAAGTCAGGACCAGAGGGAAGAGGCCAATCAGCGCCAGGAGTACCAGACCAAAGTAGACAGACCAAAGAGGACTAGTATCAGGAGGCCAATGAAGAGAAGTGCCGGAGCCAGGACGGCCAAGATCACAAGCATCAGATCAAGGAGGACCAATGGGCAAGAAGCAAAAGGACCAGGAAGATCACAAAAAGAAAGGACCAGGTCTAGCCGGACCTAGAGACCCCAGATCAGAATGACCACGGGCTGCAAAGGACCAAGAAATCTAGGTCCGGCAGTGTCAGACTCAGTGGGTTCCTAAACCAGGGTGACAAGAACTACATGAACAAGTGTGCCCCATAACATAGGAATTAGGTGGGCCAGTGTCAGTGGGATGAGAAAGGCCAGACCCAATAGGACCATTACTAGGAGGACCTGGATAGTGGGGCCCATGGCCAGATGATTAATAACAAGTTAGAATAGGTGAACCAGGAGGACTTGTAGGCGTAGGATGGGGCAGTAAGATCAGGGACAAGGAAGGCTAGGGAAACCAAGGCCAGTGGAACCAGGACCAGAAGACCCGAAACATGAGGGTCAAACAAAGGAGTACCAAAACTAAATCCAGGGATACACGGACCAAAATAACCAGGAACAAAAGGATTAGGAACAGGCAAACAAAGGGATTAGATAAACCAGGGGAGCAGGACCAAGAGGACTGATAGACAAGAATTGAGGTGAGGAGGATGAAAAGGTCTAGGACCAATAGCCTGTGAAACAGGAGACCTATGATCCAAATGACTGAGGCAGGAGTACATGGGAATGACAACCAATAAAACAAGTACCAGGAAGTACAGGACCAGGAAATTCTTGGACTAGCATGAACCAGAGGTCACAGAACATCAGAACTGGGAGAGGCTAGGATGATCTGTGACAGGACAAGTTATTGCAGAGCCATGTGGTCAGGAGACCCAGGAGCATCAGGATCAGATTAAAAAGGATCATGACCAGGAGAACTGGAAACAGGGATAAGATTGGGACCTAGGGGACCAGGGCTCTGATTGCCAAGTGGGGCAAACCAACCATTACAAGTAGCAGGACCAAGGTGAGGGGGATCTGAGGTGAGAAGTCCAACCAGCATTTGAAAGACCAAGTGGAATGGACAGTGGTGGGCAGGAGGACCAGGACCAAACGTACAAGACCCAGGAGGACCTGTACAAGGAGAACCTTGATCAAAAGGACCTGGCTTAATGGCTGCAGTACCAGTAGGAGTTAAGGGACAGGGAATAGATACAGAATAGCAAGAACAAGCCAAACTAGGTGGACAAACACTGTTTGCCTAATTCACAAAGGTAAACTTAGACCTGAAGTCTAAGTTTAGACCTAAAGTCTAACTTTAGACCTGAAGTTTAACTTTAGACCTGAAGTCTAAACTTAGACTTCAGTTTGGAAAGTTAGACAACAGTCCACCCATTTTTTAAATGTGTTATTGCTTAAGTAACTTTCTACCCTATTCTTCAAGAACTTACACAACGCATATGTAAAAGTCTTAATTAAATAATATTAAGCACACATAAAAGTATTAAATATTAGTAAAAATAAAAATAATTTTTATTTAGTCCTAAAATAATTGTAGTAAATTATCACCTCACCCTTTATACATACAAATAAATCAATGCATACGAGCTATATAAATAAAAAAATTATTATTTCAATCATTTTCATAATTAAATCTCAATTAAACATTTATTATTAATAAATAAGTATTAATAAATAAATGATTAACTTCCCACTATTTTACTCCTAAAAATTCAACAACTGACACTAATATATAATAAAAAAACATATTTTTTTAAACATTTTTACGAATTAACAATATTTAATATTAAGTATAATTGATTTCTTACACACCATTTAAACATACAAAAACAACAAAACACGGTCATTTATTTTATATATTACACAATTTACATAATGATATTACATTTAAAGAATTAATATTATTTAAAAATTAATTATTAACAAAAATAATTATAAAATAATTCTAATTTAAATACATCCCACCCAATACCACTACAAAACCCGAAGTCCCCTCCTAAAATGTATCATAAAAAACAATATTTCCATAATTAACAGAATTATTTGTCAATTAAATAAATGATATCAATTGAAAATTAATTACTTAATTACCATGAATTTATTTCCCAACCTATACCCCCTCAAAACCCACACCCACAATTAACAAAATTAAGAATCGATTTAATAATTATAACTAATTTACTTCCCAACCCTATAAACTTCACAACCCACACCTAAAATGTAACTTTAAAAAAATTAATTGCACAATGTACTTAATTATCAATTTAATAATTAATATTAATGAAAAAATGAATCATTAATTATAATGTAAATACTTCCCACCCTGTACCCCTATACACTCACAACCCGCACCTATAATGTAGCGCCCAAAATTTATTTACACAATTGGCACAAGTAATCAT
This sequence comes from Triturus cristatus, assembly GCF_964204655.1. Lineage (NCBI taxonomy): Eukaryota > Metazoa > Chordata > Amphibia > Caudata > Salamandridae > Triturus > Triturus cristatus. Next base: position 245,704,716 of record NC_140582.1, read on the forward strand.
CAATTAAATTATTAACATTAACTAAAAATGAATGAATAATTAACTATAATTAAGGGGATGATTAGGATGGCGGGCGGACTTTCGGAAACGGGACCGCAGGACAGGCTGTCAGCGGTCCCGACAGAGGCATTGCAATGCGACCGCCACCATGGTGATCGCAATTCCTATATTTTGCATTGCGGCGGGTGCTGTTGACACCAGCACATGCCGCAATGCAAAAATGGGATACATTACACATCCCTGCACTATGAGGTGCCTGCCACATGGTGCAGGGATATCACAACCCACAGCTTGGGACAAGGACGCATGGGGGCCCACTAAGGACCCCCAAGTCCCTTACCGCCTGACTTTTCATGGCGGATTACCTGTCATGAAAAGGCAGGCGGAAAGGGACATTGTAATTCCAACGGTGGTACCTGCCAGGCACCACCCCCATTGTAGGGAATACAACTATCTCCGATGCACAGGTGGGCTCAAGGAGCCTGTTGGATAAGGGGCTGTCTGTCTTTCCGAACCGCCAAGAAACGGCCTGCCATTATAATATGGGGGAAACTTGTTTATGATGGCGGTGAGACCGCCACTGACGGGCTGTCTGTGGCAGTCTCACCGCCATCAAAATTGGCCCCTAAATTACTTCTCGCCCTGTACCCCTATAAACCCACAAGACGCTACTTACGGTACAAAAAGTCTCGAAAGTTATTACATTTAATTAAATAACTACAAAAAATTAACAAATATGTTAAAAAATTAAACAATAATTAAACAAATAAATTACTACATATAAATTTTAATTATATACTAAAATACACAACAATAATTAAAAAATGATATTATAAACAACTATATTTTTGAAAACAATATTAATGACTTTGATGTTTTAAAAATCGAAATTATTAGCCTTAAATCAATATTCTTGGCAATGATATTTTTGCAGATGAGGCTTCCATATTTTTGTCTCGATATTTAGTCTGAATACCGACCAAAATGACGGGGCTCAGAGGGATGCAAACAAAGAGGACCAAGAGGGCCCAGACCATTGGGTGCAGTGCAGAAAGGACCATGAGGACAAGGCACAGGGCCAGGAGGGCAAGGATGATCCAAAGCAGAAAGACAAGTGCTATGAGTGCAAGGCTTAAGAGGCCCGGGACACAAGAGACCAGGTAGACAGAGGGGACAAGCAAGCCCTGGAACTGATATACTATGAAGCAGATGGGCAAGATGAGAAGGATCTGAAGGACCATGCTAAACGGACAGGGTTCAAGAGGATCAGGAATTTTTTTTGTAAAAGGTGACTAAAAGAGCCAAGCTGGCCAGAATGACAAGAACCAAGAGGATGAGACATACAAAGACCAAAACAATAAGGATCAGAAACAAAATGATCCAGTCTAGTAAGCACAAAATGAGGAAGAGAACATGGACTGTGAAGACCAGGAATAGGAAGATCATTGCTAGACAAACCACACAGAGAGTGAGGAAGACTAGTAGAACAGGGTCTGAAGAATAAAGAGGAAATAGCTAGGCAACTAGAAGCAATAGGGCAAGAGCTAAGAAGACCTGTGGTGCCATACCAAAGGGGAAAAGAAAGCTCAATTCACAGAGGCCCAGAATATCAGGGCCTGGCATAACAGAACATGCAGGACTAGAATGAGGAGGGAAACGAGGACCAAGACAAGGAAAGCGGTGATTACAGGAGCTATGAAGACCAAGCTGGGTGGCCAGAATGGCTAACATGAAGATGACTTGAACAAGGAGGCTAAGGATAAAGTGGACAAGTTATTCCAAGGTGATGGGCAGGAGGGCCAGGGACAAGACAGAGTAGCATTACAAATTGGAGAAGGACCCAGAGAACTAGTTATTTCAGGAGTATGTGGACTAGGGACATTAAGACGAGGGACCAGATAGGGGAGGATTAGATGGATTAAAAGGGTCAGAAAGAGCAGCGCCAGGGTTAGGAGGACCTAATAGGTCAGAAACAAGAAACCAGGACCTGACATACCAAGTGGAGCAGGAGGATTAGGAACCGGGGTATTAGGGCCAGGCTGCTAAGGATCAGCGGAACCAGGACGAACTGAGCCATGAGGACAAATGGGACCAGAAGGGAACCGAAAAGACCAGACCCAGCCCAAGAGGACCTAATAAGGAGAACCAGGAATGGTGGAGCCAGTACCTGGTGGACCACAAGAACTAGGGCAATGAGATGACCCAACCAAAGAAGACTAGGAGTGCCAGCCCAATGTGGACCAGGATAGCAGGTCTAGGTGGATATGTACCCAGCAGACCCGCAGAATCAGGATGAGAATCAGTAGTATCAGGATTAGGAGGACCAGGTAGGGCAAATACAAGGATGAGCCAGGAGCAGGACCAGAAAGAACAGGATCAGAAAGGACTAGTACCTGGAACCCCGGATTTAAAAAAAAACACATTACCAGGGTGACCAGCACTAGTTAGGCGAGGGTCAGGATGAAGATCCGGAGAACCAAAACAACCCAGAAAAGAAGGACTTGGAATAGGACTAGGAGGAGGAGGACCAATGCCTAAAGGCACAGAAGGAATTGGAAGATGACCAGGAGCAGGAGGACACCTATGTGAGTCTAGGTCACATGCATTAGGATACCCCGTATGTAAATGGTTCCTATGCCTGTTTCTTGTACTCTCAACTCTTAGAAACCCGCACCTCTTCAGCCCACATATAGAATTGGTAAGTATTTGGTAAAAAATTAGAGCATGTAAAGGTAATAAAAAGCCGGGACTGTTACACTTTGATCTCTGGGTGTAGAAAACACGGTCTGATGCTGGCCCAATAGTCTGAGGGTAGATCTGCAGGCATAGGGACTGAAACGTGAAGGAGGAGTTTAAAGGTTGATGTGAGAAAATGAGTGTGATCTGTAACGGATGGCAAAAAGGGTTTGAGAAACTCTTATGTCAAGTCAAAGGAATATGGCAATCAGCAAAAGGGGTGATCGAGGCTCCAGATGGACTGTCTCAGATGGACCAGAGAGAGATTCTGTGTGACCCCCATCATTGCACTGACATTCCACATGTGGGTATATGAAGGGGGTATGTAGCTTTGTGTGCTGCCTAACACCAATGCAGGCCCTCTTGAGACATGGTGCAAGTATGCCTGCATTACTAGTAGGAATGTTTTGTGCACGAAGGTGCACCTGCCTGCACAAAAAAACAATACTTTGATTTATTTTTCTCTTTCTTTGTGTGTCATTGAATGCTTGCTGGGATTGCATAAAAATCCATGAGAACCTGCATGCCCCACCCATGGAATGCCTTCTCAAGGCTGGGTAATGCAAGGTATCGATTTGCGCACCCCTGCACTACTCTATATTAACTAAGTGATGCAGAGCCACAACATGGAGTGGATGGTAGGATCAAGGGCTAGGTCATAGGGTTCTCTTGTTAAAGGTGTCAAAGTTTCTAAGCAGGGCTGTCTTTTTGCCTGTGCCTCATGCCTACTCAGAAAGTCTGCTAATAGTCAGGTGCTGATATCTCATGAATCTTTGAGTCCTTGTTTTTGATACTACTGCTTGGAGGCAGCACTATTGCTGCTGCTGTGAGAGCCATCACCTAGCACAAAGGCTGTGTCTAGTTACACCCAAAAAATGATATTTACCAGAGAAACACCCCAAATCAGTTTTGAAACCTAATTTTTTGTTACACTATTTGTAATAAAGTCAATAAAAAAACTCTTTGTGAGTTTCTTTTCTTCTGTTTCTTTTATGCTGTATGTATTTTTCTGATTTACTGGAAAAATTCATTCATATGCCAATGACCTTCAGTTCCCTTAATTATAGTCCCATTCAAAGTCAAAGACAAAGTAGTCTTTATTCAGCTTAGCATAAAACCAGAAAAGATAGTAGAATAAAATGTGAATCACAGCAACACATTTAAAACAAATCAATTAAAACGTTACAAGGTAACCATATAAGATGTATGCGAGCACAATCGGAGGTAAACATGTAGGAATCGATTAAATCTACTTTATGCATCCAAGCTAAACAAACTGATGATAAAATCCTAGCTAGCCTTCCATGGATTTCCTGCACCACACAGTCACTTTAAGGAAAGAGGAAACTCTAAAACACACATCTGGACTCCCTAAAAGCTGTAGATAAAATAATGCATTACCACACTTTCTAAAACCCAGAAACTTTACAAACAGTTTCAGGTAGATAACAAAGGGAGCTCTATAAAATTTGCGGAACAGCATAAAAAGCATAAAAGTTTGGGTTGAAGACTTGTCATAGGGACAGGCCTGATTACACATTCCCCAAGCACAAGGACTTTTCCAAAACCAAAAAGGCGCCATACCAAACCTGCCCTAAAGCAAAACAAGAGCAAACTGCCCCACCTGGAAAGAGGTAAGGATCTGTAATGCGAACTTTCACTTTGCGTTCTGTAAGTCCCACGTATATTTTACCACAAGGGCATTTGATTGCGTAAATAACGTTTTTGGTGTCACAAGTACTTGTGTGTGTTAAAGTGATTTTTGTGCGTTTAGTGCGATGTGCAAATTAATTTCCCACCATGACATTATTACAAAATTCTTTTAGATGTTTTCCACGCTTAAAAGCGAAGGTGATTTTCTCATCGTACAAATTTTGTAATTCAGGTTCATTACTTATCAAACTCCAATGCTTATTCATGATGTTTTTTTTTAAATGTTTGGAGAAAAGTATATTCAAAGAGGTTATCCAAAAGAAATTGATGAAGAATCTATGAAACGCGTTAGCACATCCCACTATCTAAATCTACAGTAAGAAGCCAATCATCAAATCTCTCAATTACGATTTACCATTTTGGAATAAGTACAATTATGCCCAGATATAGACCTATAAAAACAACTTTTAAGAGCTGAATTTTTTTGGATCAGAAAATTGCAGTCCATGCTACCTTTTGGAATGAATGATCGCATTGAACTGTCGTGCTTTCTATAAATGTATATTTACATATCCAAAACATCCTGCACTGTTTAAATCGTTTATGGTTAAAGTAATAATTAGTTTATACTGGCTGGCAAGATCAGTTTGCACATACAGTAATTGGTTACTTCCTCTAAACATTCATATGATTACCATGTTTATCATGCTTATACATTGCGACACAGAACTGTTTTCAGTGCAGCGAGTTATGAAATGTTCTTGTTTTTTATTGTTTCACATCACAGAATGACTCTGATGAAACGCGATTGTTTTTTATTTAACATCATAATCTTATGTTCACACGAAGAAACACTGCATAATCAGGTGGCGGTATTTTACACGCCACTGCGAGTGCATTATGGTAAGCATAGTTTTTCAAACTTGTTCAGAATAAGAGCACAGACGCTTTAAGAATCATTTGAACCAGCAAGACGCGTTTCACGCAAACAATTAAAGTATCGTGACATTAGCTACAATCGAGAAAAGCAGTCGCGTGCCATTCCGTGAAAGAAGCAGCGTTCTTTAAAGTAAGCGTTGTGTTTTTAATATGGTAGAGCAGAGGTCTTCAAACTTTTGGATGCCGAGACCCCCCTGTCAACATTTTGAGGCGTAAGGACCCCCTCCTGACAAAAATGTCTAAACCTGTTGACTAAATTGCGTGGGATGAAAATGTAAATGAGGTTATGTGATGCCGCGTATTTTGGGATAGCATTGCTTCATTATTTTGATATTTGTTACACACAGTAACGCTGAGGAAAGATTTCACCCAATCAGTACCCATTTATAACCAAAATACAGCAATTATCATCAGAAAGATTTCAAGTCAACCTTTGTGAAGGGCCTTCCACTCTGCAGCAATACGTGCTGCCACATTAGAAGCTCACCTGGCCCTGACCGGAAGAAGCAGGGGTCCCTTAAAATCCTGGCGGTTTTGTGTAGAGTTAAGCCGTTTACCCATGCAGCTTTCCTCTCACCCCCTCCCTTCCATCCCTCTCTCCTCTCCTAACCCCGGATCCCTCTCTCACTTTGCAGGTCATTTCCTTTCACCCCTTTTTACAACTTCTGAACTCTCCCCATTCAACCTCTCACTTCACCTTTAATCACCTCTTGCCATTCTGTCCTTTCACTGCCCTCATCTCTAACAGTCTCTCACATTTATCTCATGGCCTCTCTGGCCCTGTCACCTCCCGTGCCCCTCAGCACTTCTCATTCACCTCGTCTCTTCATTCAAATTTTTGTCTATTTGTATCTTACACCTCACCAGTCCCCCCATTCCTCTTTCATATCTCCCCTTTGTTCTAACAGAAGCCCTCACCTTTGGATCACACTCACTTCTTGCGTGTCCACACTTCTCTTCGGCAATTCACATTTCTCCTCATCCCTGACCTCTTCAATCAAATTCTCTCACTCCCTTGCTGTCCTCTCTCATTTTGGGTGCGGATGCAAGTTCAGAATGGGATGAATGAATGTATGATTACTGATGGGCTTGTTTGAGTGAGTTGCATATTGAGTAGTGAGGGGGACAGGTGAGTGAAGTGTCACATGAGTGCAGGATGAGTAGTGTACTCGTGTGACTGCAGGTTGAGGTATAGTGTGAGCAGGACAAGTGCATTTTGAGTGCAGAGTGATCACTGTGAGTGCAAGGTGAGAGGGTGAATGGTGCAAGTGCATGGTGATCAGTGTGAGTGCATTGTGATCACTGTGAGTGCAAGGTGAGCGTGACAATAAAGGGCGAGAATGAGGAATGAGTTGTCTGAATGCAGGGTGCATTCCCAGACCCATGAAGTAACTCAGCATGTTATTGACGGGGCGTAGACTTTAAGATCTAAGTTAAACTATTGCGGCATTAATCGGGGATCGAGGGTGAAGGAAATAAATAATGTGCTGATCCTGCAACAAACTTCCAGTCCTATGGTTAGGGTTGCCAGCAGATTATTTTGATGGCCCAGTCGGTACAAAAAAAAGCAGTCACCTAAAGCGGTATTTTCAGCGCTTATCTGTGCATACTTCCCTGGGCCGGCTTTAGTGCTGGTGGTGCCCTGTGCGACAATGTTTGTTGGTGCCCCCCCAATGACCACCCCGACCACGGATTCTCTCACTAGCACCCTTTAACAGTGACCAAGTCTCCATAACCCCACACTCTCAGATGCATTGAATTAGTTATATAGTGCCACTCATACCAGTGTAGGGTGTCCGAGCACTTTGCATCACACACACATTACACAGAGACAATCAATCATAAGTGTGTAAATCAGTGTATAGGAAATGTTACATAAGCCAAAGGACTAAAAGTATAGGAGTCACATGTCATCCATACTGGTAGGCAGTATAGTTTAAGAGTGCTTGGTCAGGAGAAGCACAAACTCAGAGTCGAAAAAGAAACAGCATAGTTGGGAGTTTCCTTTAATAATAAGAATTGATTTCTAGCCAAATTAACCCTTTTTGCAACATTAATCAATGTTCTAATAATGTATACTTTGCAGTGTGTATGCAGTTCTGGGATGAAAGTTAATAGCTCACTATTCTATATTAGGACTTTAAGTTATAAATTGCAAGTAACAAAAGGATGTCTCTTTTGGAAGCAGTCACCTGCTGATCTTTTCACATCATACGCACTCTGTAATCTACTTGGTACACGTTCTTTGCAGCAGGCATATTAACCCTCTGCACTAACTTCACCTAAGTCAAAACCTCAACTATACAAAATACTGATCTCTCTCCAGGAAGATAATTAATCACACAAGTTATCTTGACATTTATGTGAGGCCTGGTAATTGCCGGGGAAAGAAACGCTGCAGCAGGTGCTTCAAAAGCACAATAAACTTTCACACATGGCGCCCCCAGGAAGCCAACTTTGTATTCCTTTCCATGAAATGCATTCTCACACTACGGCAGTGAATGTAAAATCCAAATGTAAGGAATAGGCACAGTGGGGACCCAGGGGGTACTGGAACCAGCAAAAAAACCTAAGCCTCTGTAACCAGTTTACAAAGGCATGTTAAATGGTCTTTAAAGACCTGTGAAAAAACACGGGGGTGCCGGAGATAGGAATCCAGACACTGCCCAGCTGAGCCCCCAGCAGCTCAAGTTTCACTGAAGCAGCCGGGCTGAGACACAGGACGGGGGAAGTGTGGGGGGGGGGGGGGGCTGAAGCCCTTGGGCCTGAGCAGAAGTGTGACTGGGAAGGCGCGACCCCCTTTGCATCACTCCACGGCCCCCCTGGGGGTCGCGCCCCACAGTTTGAAGACCCCTGTGCTAGAGTCATTTTTTAATGAGAAAGTTTCCACTACAGGAGCCTCATCTTTGTAACCAGGCTTTCATTTGAATTTTTGTAACCGCGTAACAGTTAATTACGTATGCATGCTTTCCGTAAGCAAGGGCTCTTTGTCGACACAATGTATCTAAAAACTGTTGACACTGCATACATTCTATGCGTTTGCTCGGCTCGCGCATAGAGTGTTTCATGTTCATAGGCTAAGCATGTATTGAGATATTCTAATGTTGGTAAGGTTATTTCTGGTTTATGCATTATTCCTCAGATTGTTATGATCATTACAACACGCACATAGAGATTACATTATACTTAGTGAAGTGTGAGTTTTAATCAATAAATTGCTCACACTACTGAATTTAGACCAGATGGGATAGTTATAAAAGTATTGTTTTTTGTTTAAAGCATTTGAGCATTATTTTTAATGTAAATTTGATCTGTGCCATTCATGTATTTGTTTTCAGACCCCTGAGGAAGGGTCAAACAAGACCTGGAATGTATTGGGTTTAGAAGATACTGCGAATATGGAATCTTTTCACATCTGAGAATACAAGATGCTAGAATTGTAAAGAAATTACAGAAGAAAGAAAAATAAGAATAAAACTTTTCGTCGAGCAAATATTCAAACTTATGTGGATATTATTGATTTACTATGAGAAGAAACTGCATGTTTCAAGGTAAAGGTGCACACATCTAAGGGAAAGGAGCTCCTGACCCACACTTTTTGGACCAGCCATACATCCCCTTCCATATGGGTGCAGCAAATTGCTGCACACTCCCAAATTTCACCACAACCTGATGCCTCCACTGTGGGACACAACACTGTTTGGCAGTAGGCTGAGCAGTCTTAGATGAGGGTACATTGGACCCATCAATCAATCAATTAATCACTTATTTGTAGAGCGCACTAATCACCCGTGAGGGTCTCAAGGTGCTGAGCGGGGGTGGGGGTGCAGCTACTTCTCGAACAGCCAGGTCTTGAGAAGTCTCCTGAAGGTCAGCAGGTCCTGGGTCTGTCGCAGCTGTGTGGGCAGGGTGTTCCATGTCTTGTCAGTGAGGTAGGAGAAGGATCTGCTGCCGGTGGAGGTCCTGTGGATGCGTGGGACAGTGGCGATGGCGAGGTTGGCGGTGCGAAGCTGGCGGTTCGGGGTGTAGAAGGTGAGACGCTGGTTGAGGTATGCTGGTCCGCTGTTGTGTAGTGCTTTGTGGGCATGGGTGAGGAGCTTGACGGTGATCCTCTTGTTGACTGTGAGCCAGTGCAGGTCTTTCATGTGGGCATTGATGTGAGTGTGGCGGGGATGTTGAGGATGAGGTGTGCGGAGGCGTTTTGTATGTGTTGAAGTCTTATCTGGAGTTTTGTCGTGGTTCCTGCGTAAAGGGCGTTGCAGTAGTCCAGTCTGCTGCTGATGTGGGCCTGTGTGACCATCCTTCTGGTTCTGGGGGGATTCATCTGTAGATCTTGCGGACATGCGGAGGGTGTTGAAGCAGGAGGATGAGACGGCGTTGACTTGCTGGGTCATTGAGAGCGATGAGTCCAGGATGAACCCCAGGTTGCGTGCGTGGTCGGTGGGTTTGGGTGGGGATCCCAAGGCAGCTGGCCACCAAGTGTCATCCCAGAATCTCGACTGTTTAGCCTGCAGCCGGGTAAATAGTGAAGTTTTTCTGTTATTTGCCGGACAGCGCAGCAGCTCCACTATTCAGCCAGCAACTGTGTAAATGCTTACGTTTTCCTGCTATTTGCACAGCTTCTGGATGAACAGTGCAGTATCTTTACTATTTGACCAGCGCTATTTGCATAGTCAACAGTGGCACAGTGAAGAACCTCCAATGTTTAGTCAGTGGTCGAGTAAATAGTGACGTTTTTTCTGCTTTGTGCATGGTCACCAGTCAAATAGTGCAGAATCACTAATATTTAGCCCGTGGCCAGGAAAATAGAGAAAGTTTTTCTGTTATTAGCACCTCCGTTAGTCAAACAGTGCAGAGTGGTAAATAGTGAAGTTTTAATTGCTATTTGCATGGCCTTCTGCCAAACACTGCAGAAACTCTATTATGTAGCCAGTGGCCGGGTAAATAGTAAAGTTGTTCTGCTATTTAGAAGGCCACCAGACAAATAGTATGTAACTTTTACTATTTGGTCAGTGGCCAAGTAAATAGCAGAAAACTTTCATGATTTAACAAGCGTGCGTGTAAATAGCTGCTACCCAGGGGTGGCTGGCTTAGGTAAAGGTGGTGGGGTGGTGGGGCGGGGCAGGGCGCAGCAGTGGGGAAGCTGATAGACAATGGAATAGGTATTATTTATTTATTTAATTATACTTATTTCATCATCCGTCGACTTCCCCCAGCCAACCCCGCTGCACCACGTTTACCTGGGCCGGCCGCCACTGTTGCTACCTTTTAATAATACCAAGAGGTAAAGTGGTAGGTTGGCTGACTCCCAGGACTCTCCCAGTTTCCCTTGTCACTCTTTTCCAGTTTCCTGCTTTCAAAACCTGTGTTTGTCTACTCCACATCTGACCAAGGACTGATTTAAACTCCAGTGATACTTCATTCCTGTAACGCTTATAGCTGCTCCAGGTTCTCCTAAACTGACCCGCAATCTATTTTAGCCTTATAGCCCGCCGTAGAGGGCTATACCGGCTATTAAAGGCCCGCTACCGCGTTAAAGGCCCGAGCCGAAGACAAGGGACTTTAACAAGGTAGCGGGACTTTAATAGCCGGTATAACCCTGCTACGAAGGGCTATAAGGCTATTAAAAAATTCTGCCACTAGAGGGCAGAATGTTCTAACAAATAAAACAAAGGCCTCTCGAAGGTCGAGGGGATTTAAATCCCCTCGAGCTCTGAGAGGCCTTTGTAAGACATTGGAATGTTGCTATGCGGGCCTTTACCGGCCCATAGAAGCAGGGAGCACTCCATTGTCTACAATGGAGCTCCCAACATTCCAATGTTCTAAAATTCCATAAAGACCTTGCATTTTTAAGGACCCATTTCTCTCCGAGGGCAAGTGCTGGGCACCAACCCACAACGCTATGATCTTCGCTCTCACTTACCAAAAGCTGAAGCATTTTTCTTCCAAAGCAAACTAAGGCAAGAAAACTTTTCATTTAAAAAGTCTCACTTCCGGTGCTACAAGATGTACCTTCACTTCTCACTACCCACTGTGCTCCTGTAGTGCATGATCGAGAATAACATTGGGATTTTGGCCTTTAATGTACTAAAATCCACAGGATACAGTAAATACCATGGGGCAGATTTACAAGAAAGTGACGCATCTGTGAAGATGCGTCACTTTCCCTGCGCCACTTTGAGAAACACTCGCGCCACTATGGATGCGCTGTATTTACAATACGGCGCACCATGGCGCAAGGATTGACAGATGCGTCAGAAATTCTGACGCATCTGTTGACGCAAAAGTCACGCAACTCCAGCAATGCAGGGGGATGCCTATCCTCATTGTGCTGCGTCACTCCTTACGCCTGCCTCAAGCAGGCATAAGAATTTGATGCAGTGGCGTCCTAAAAGTCACTTCTACGAGGCTTTTTTGCATTGGAACTCCCACCCTGCATACATTATACCTGACGTAGGTATAATGTGACGCAGGGCTTTACAACGTGACGCATCTCCCTAGATGCGTCACATTGTAAATGGGCCGCATTTTTACGCTGCAGCTGCGTCACAAAAAGTGACGCAACTGCGGCGCAAAAATGATGTAAGGGGCTTGTAAATCTGCCCCCATATGCTTTCCCCTGTTAAATTTCAGCAGGTTTGACCTGGTCGAAATTTATCGAAATTTGTGTTATTTAACACATACGATAATTAAAGGATGTGTTAAATGAAATAAAACTCGTAATTCCGTCCTGTGCTTACATGGGTTTACTCACTGCACGCAGTTTAAGGAGCCACTCCTAATTAGGTCCTAAGTAGTAATTCCCGACAAAGAAATAGTCATTTTTTATGGCAATGGCTCAATAACATTTGAAAATAAACCGAGCAAAATGAAAAAGCAAATATTAACCTCACGAAAAAATTACCATTAGAGCAGGGAATACAGGTGTGCTGATCATGAAAAATCTTTCCTTGGACTGACATTCATAGCTTACCTTTTTCTTTTTTGCAGAGTTGTAGATAGCGCGAACTTGACCCGAATGCAATCAGGTATCAGAGCGCTTTACATAGCACCAGTTAGGTTACATGAGAACACACATAAATATTTTTGCCAGGCACGGGGAGATTAAGCGATTTGCCCAGAATCACAGGATGTTTAGTGTCGTTACCGAGACTCGAACCCAATTACCCGTCGAGCGCCCTAACCATTAGGCCAACTCCTCTCCCCATCATGTGCAGACAGATTTGCTGGCAACCACCTTAACTATATTGCTCAGCAGAGGTGTCACTAACGGAGGCATACTCAAAACGTGTCCTTGACGATAATATTTTGGTAAGCCAGGAGGTCTTTGTTTCTGTCGGATGTTTGATGAAAATTCAAAAACTTCCACTCACATCTAATGTGAAATACGTCCTCAGTCAGCATGACCTGTGGATCTGTTATTTTACCTAATTAAATGTACTCTCGTTTCTAGGTTGTAGCATAAAATGCCTGAGGTATTTACCCCCCCCTGCTGCAGTCCTTGTTTTTAAATGCAGCTAATTAGGTGGGGGGGGTGGGGGGTGGGGCTGGAGCTGGGGAAGGCCAATGAATGAATTGATACTTCTTCGCTGGTTCTGAAATTAAACAGCAAACAATGTGTTGTTTTGTGCCCCAGACCATTATTCTTGCCTTTTGGAGATGTCTTAATTTAATGAGAAATGCCAATTAAAGCGTTGTTTTCGTTTTTAAATGAGGCTCATTTATCCTGGCTCCCTCAGAAAGACATTGCTATTGACAGGTGTATTACCTAATGTACAATAGGCTCGTTTTATCTGCCCCCTTGGGGCCTCCCAGTACCACATTGGGAAGATTACGCCCCATCGCAGATCACTCACTAATTTCCGCTGTGCTACAAAATTCTATCATCTTCAGCCGATTCCAATCTTATTAATTATTTCAGCAATAAGTACACCAGACTAATTATATGACTGTAGTGAGAATTATTATTCGAAGCCAGAAACAAAAAGCGCCAACTTACTTATCTGCACGCTGTGTGTACACATAAGCCATCTGACTGGATGGCACTGGAACTTCGTGATAAATATTCTAGCAAGATTATTTTTATTTTTTATTTATTTATAATTTTATTGCAAACAAACATCAGTTAATACATGTCAATAGCAATCCTTAGACCAAATTTATAGCAAATAACTTAAGAGCATGTTTCATTATCCAAATATTAAAAAGCAAATAAATATTCACATTGAAACAGATAAGTCAGAACAAATATGAAGGAAATGTGACACTCACAGTTGTACGCAGGGAGGAACTGGGAAAGAAAACCCGCCTCGGGTGTGTTTTTTTGCAACAGCACAGTCTGGGTGGAAAGCGAGACACACCCTTAGACTATTATGTCAAACATGTGACAGCACAATGTATCAAATATGCTATTTATGACGAGACAGACTTGACAGGCCATTCTGAATGAAAACTGATAACATGAAAGCACCGCGGAGAGGCCAGTCCCACTTTGACCCAGCCTGTAATGTACCATAGAGCACTTTTCACAATTCAGCAGTATGCATAGCACAATAGAACGGTTAGGATTGCCCCCATATGGAATCTATTGCAGCCAGAACTAACAATTCTTCAATATTTAAAGCACTCTATACAGGCCTATAGTGCTCCAGTTTGCAAATCACCACTGCTAGGGCCGTTCTGCTCCTCGTGATGAACCATAACCAGGTCAATAGCTACAATGTCCTAGTATGTAAAGTACCACAGCTATGCTTATTTCTACAATGCTGCAATACTTATATCACAGAGCCTTCGAAGCATTTTTCCATTAAGTAACTCGTTACAGCAAAGCCTTTTTCCACAATCTCCCAAAATACTAATTAGTATGGAATGCACTTTGCATATGGTAGTTCTGTAGCAGTAAAGCATACTAGCCAGTTCAGTGCCGTTCTAATATGGGATGCATCATATACATTTCCTTCCCCAGAAGATACAGCCAGTTTCAAAGGCTAGCAGTACTATATTCAATACAGGCCAGCACTCATTTCTCAGTATACATGCAGCATCCCCAGGCTGATAACCAAATCCCTTAGGTATGTAAAGAGCCCCCTCTCTTAGTCAAATCTGGTTCACCTGTGTTCCTGCATCTCTTCTGATCAATCACTCACTGCTAGGAAGATGTGTGAAGGCGTTCCTCTCACCCTGTTTCTACCTGGCACATTCAGCAGCTATGGCCATGGGTATTTTGCCTGGAGCGGTAAATAACATCTGATGAGCCTTATTTTGAGAGTGGTGGAACATGGGATGTTTGGAAGAGTGTTCACAGGTATGACCTAGCAAACTTCATCAGGGGTACTTCAGGGCGCGTGAACTTTACATCAAAACTCATAATTCCAACCACTGCACAAACTCCTTATGTGCAGGAAATAAAAGAGTATCTCCCAGACTTGGAATCAGGAAATAAGAGTGCTCACATCCATAAAAAATGCCCACACTGTCAAAAGCCTTTGATATACTGAGTACACTATTGATCATACATTTACACTTCACCAATTTAATAAGTGACTGTGAGACAAGCGAGATGAATTATGAAGTGGGAATAATGCTCAGTTTATTATATTTTCTTGCCCAAAAACTCTTATATTTTTTAATTTTCTCAACTTAAATCAACTTAAACTATGTAATGTTCTACTGTGGTTGCACGTCTCCTGTCCTCATAGTGTTTGCTGCTGTTCCTTCCAATTTAGGTTGACATTGAATTAGGCATCCCTCCTTCCACCTGGAGAGTTTTACTCTCTCGGAAGAACACAATAACAGGAAGTGTCAAGAAATGACTACCTCTCCCCTTTCACTATTTTGCCCTTCCTTTCTCTATTCCTTCTGTGGTGGCTGATGTCTAGGTCCAGGATGACATTCTAATAGTGTGATGGATGCCAGAGGCTCAGAGGCTTCTATGCTCCTTGACCCCTCGGAATCATTCAATACCATAGATTATGGAATCCCACTGAATAGGTGATCTGATATGGATGTCACCAGAGTTGCGCTATCTTAGTTGTCTTTTTTCCTGTCCAGTCAGAAACAAAGAATATTTACACCACCTCACTTTTTCAATTATAGGTTCGATGTGCCGCAGGGATCTGCGCTCTCATCCCTCCTGTCGAAAATCTACGTGACCATCAGCACATGTGCTTCAACTTCTTGGTACAGTTATTCATGTTGATATCTGACTTACCTTTGGTGTCACCCCAAATCAAGGATCAAATTCGTTAGCAATTCCACTTTAGTCTGACAGCTCAGCAGTCACTCGCTGGTGGATGTGAGAAAATTATTTAAAACTGAACCAGATTATTACTTAGGGGCCTATTACGATGTCATTCGGACAAGCGTCCGACCGACACCGTAGCAGGATGGAATCAGTCTGACTATTACTTGGCAGTTCCACCCAACGAATTAGGATGCGACCACCCTATGGGCAGTTGGAAACATACATTTTTCAATTACAGCTTGTGCGGCGGCCGCCAAAGGGACGCAATGCAATCTGCAATAGAAAAATGTATGTTTTCATACATCCATGCACCTTGTGGCAGGCATCATGGGGTGCCTGCCACACAGTGCATGGATGTTTGGTCGGGGCACCATAGTGGAGGCCCAGGGGGGACTGGGGCTTTGTTAGCGGCCCCCCAAGTCCCTTTCTGTCTGCTTTTCCATGGTGGTCGGACCGTCATAGATAGGCAGACGGAAAGGGTTATCGTAATCCCTACGGTGGTGCCAGAGTAGGCACCGCCCCTTTTGTAGGGATTACGGTCCCACAGCTGCTCCAACAGGCTCCTTGAGATGCCTCCGACCACTGGATCATAATCCTGAGGTCCGATCGCATCCATAGATATCGGTGGACCTGCCAGGCTCACCGACATCAGCACATGTGCTTCAACTTCTTGGTACAGTTATTCATGTTGATATCTGACTTACCTTTCGTGTCACCCCAAATCAAGGATCAAATTCATTAGCAATTCCACTTTAGTCTGACAGCGCAGCAGTCACTCGCTGGTGGATGTGAGAAAATCATTTAAAACTGAACCAGATTATTACTTAGGGGCCTATTACAATGTCATTCGGACAAGCGTCCGACCGACACCGTAGCGGGATGGAATCAGTCTGACTATTACTCGGCAGTTCCACCCAACGAATTAGGATGCGACCACCCTTTGGGCAGTTGGAAACATACATTTTTCAATTACAGCTTGTGCGGCGGCCAGCAAAGGGACGCAGCACAATCTGCAATAGAAAAGGTGATGTTTTCATACATCCATGCACCTTGTGGCAGGCATCATGGGGTGCCTGCCGCACAGTGCATGGATGTTTGGTGGGGGCACCATAGTGGAGGCCCAGGGGGGACTGGGGCTTTGTTAGCGGCCCCCCAAGTCCCTTTCTGTCTGCTTTAACATGGTGGTTGGACCGCCATAGATAGGCAGACGGAAAGGGTTATCGTAATCCCTACGGTGGTGCCTGAGTAGGCACTGCCCCTTTTGTAGGGATTACGGTCCCACAGCTGCTCCAACAGGCTCCTTGAGATGCCTCCGACCACTGGATCGTAATCCTGAGGTCCGATCGCATCCATGGATATCGGTGGACCTGCCAGGCTCACCGACATCAGAATGAGGGGTAACCTCCCCCTGCACAAATGTGCTAGACCTTTACTGGCCATGAAACAAGTCCCCTCCAATGCCTACTAAATCCATCTGAAATCTCGGGATATACAATAAATCTGACCTTGGGGCTCACATAGCCAACATTTATAGGTCATATTTTGAAAATTCTAGGGAAATTATGTATTTTCTTATTTTGCTATCCCATAGTCCAAGAAGCAAATGGTTTCATTCAGGCCTGGATGGACTACAGAAAGCAATTCTCCTTCCTCACCCACAAAACCACACTATTCAGTTGCAGTTAGTTCAGAATGTAGCAATGTGTCATAGCTGTGGTCTAAAATATCTGGCCCAATGACATGAGCAAGAAGAGTCTTATATTAGCTTCCATTTTATTCTAGAGTCAGTCATTTTTAAAGGTTTGACTATACTTCATGAAGAACTGTATTCACATTCTCCTGCTTTCATTGCAAATATTTTTTCCTGGCCTAAGTTCTCTAGGAGCCTTAGATCTAATCAGCAATTCCTCTTCCAGATATCCCAAAAACACATCACTAGATACGGTGGCAAGCCTTCTCGATGGCTGCAAAAGAGGAGGACCTGGCCTGGCTGTTCGGGCTGGACTGTTCCCATTGGGCACAGGGTCAAGACTGATTTGCATATGGCTGGGTTCAAACTGGAATGGCATGGTGAGCAAAAAAACGATGGATTTAGGCCCAGATTTCTCTACTGGGGTGAATGTATGACATTGTTCTGCATTCTGTCCATCAACTGTTGTTTTTGCATATTTCTCGATGGCCACAGCAAACGTTTTGAATACTGTGCAGTTTTCTTGGTGTAGTCAACCTTTCTTTGTCAATCCAGAAAAAACATCGAAAACCTTTCTGTGAGATCTCTTTTTTTTACAATATGGTTTAATTGGAATATATATGTGGTTACTTTTACTGTGGCTTCCATATGTTTGATTTCTAGGGTCATACTATGTTAGGTTCCTCTTCTCTCCTCGCTACCCGTCTTTCTTTTCTCTACACTACCCCCCTCTCTATATCCATCTTCACCCCATGGAACATCCCCTTTCTGCTTAAAAAAAACTTTCTTTCTCCATTTAGTGAAGCGTTTGTTAAACTCTTTGGGGCAGTTCTACAAGGAAGTGCCGCAGCGCGGCATCGCAAGCTCTTTGGCTGCGCCACGCTGCGGCACTTCCGAAGCACAGGAATGCGACATATTGACAATAATATGTCGCATTCCTGTGCTTCCCCCCTGCGCTGGCGCAAAAACTGCAGCCATGTGCCCGCGCAGGCACCCTTGCACCATGGTGCAAGCATGCCTGCGTCATGGGGGAGATTGTTTTTGTGCAGAAGGGGGCACCTTCCTGCACAAAAACAATCACTACAGGCATTTTCCTATTATCCTATATGTAGAATGCAGCACGCTTTGAAAGAGGAAAAAACGAGGAGAAATAAAAGATTCTCCTTGTTGTGCCTCACTACGCCTCCCCTGGGGAGGCGTATCAATGACACGCATTTCCAGATTTACGATTCCCCATGAATCTGGAAATGTGTCTTGTTCCATGGGGAACACCCACAGCAACACCCATGGAATGCCCCTTCCACGCAAAGTGCTGCGTGTGAAGAGGCCATATTTACAAGGAGATATAAAGTCATGCAGGGCGGCTTTTCCTCTCCTTGTAACTATGGAGAAGTGGAATGGGCCTTCAGTACGTCACAAAAAGTGACGTACTGGTGGCGCAGGGGGCTTGTAAATCTGCCCCTAAATGAGTGAAAAGCCCATTGTGTGTTATAAGTGAAGTGCTGGCTCCCACATGTTTCTTGTGTGCCCAAGACCTGTCCTCAGATCACGGAATACGTTGGGTGCGCTTCTCCTGGTGCAGGCACAGCTGTCACCAGTTTTCCTCTTCTATCATCTCAATGCAGCCCTAGGTCCGTCACTACCTCACCTTTCATACCACGTTCCCTGTGTCCCTCCTTCGGCTCCTTTTCTGGTAGTCAATGTCCTTCCTTGTGGAATGTTGACTCTCTTCTGCAGCTCTCGTGAGTTTACAGCTTTCTATGCGATGTCCTTCTGCCTCCCTGGCTGCTGTGACATCCACCTGTGATTAAGAAAACTCTTGTCCATAATGGCCTTCTCTCTCCTCCCTTAGCCTGTCAACTTCCTTCCCCATCTTATTGTTGCTAGACCATTTTCTCCCCATTTCCCATAGTCGGTTGTGCCTTTTTACTGTTCTTAACATTAGTCTTTGCTCTATGCCTAACCTCTATTTTCCCTTCTAGATGGTTCCAGATATCTATGTTGTGGCGGTAAATGCTTTGCTGCCCCTCCACAGTGGCTACAAAATATCTTCATTTGGCATGCATCATTAAAAAAATAATTTAAAATGTAAGCTGTTCAGCATCTGATCAGGAAGATGGAAAGAAGTGGGAGTAAATACAAGCTTCTTATGTTAAAGTAAGAAATGCAACCCTGATCACTGTGATCAGTGGCATGGTCAGCAATAAAATACCATTACATTAATGTAATTGATCCTGTCACGTACGTTAATGCAAATAGTTCCGAGCTATGGTACAGTTACATCTGCTTCCCCGTCCACGCTCTCACATCCCAGGGATCATGGCACATTCTCTCATCCTTTTGTTCTAAAAACAGAGATTATTAATCGCAATATCTCATCCAACTACACTAAAACCAATTACGTATATGTTGCGCCTGGCATGGTAAAACTGTGTGGTAATTCACCGCCAAAGTAATAATTAAAAAAACACAAACTTTCATGAGTTCTACACAGTGAAAACATGCACATTATGCTGCCTGACCCCTCGTGTTCTGGCTCATTATGGAATACTATCACACCAAGCTATACACAGACATAGCTGGCTTTTCGAACCCTCAGTTTCACATATCACCAATGCGTTTTTGCATAACTTGAGGAGAGGGGCAGTGCACTTATGTATTTCTGCACCAATGTCGTTTTCTGCATAATTGTGCAATAACTTCATCTGCCACATAACCCAACATCTGGTGCATAATTCAACTAAAAAACTAGCCTCCACAAATCAAAAGTTACCAAAGGCTGCACGCGGTTCTGCACTTTGTCAGATACCTCTCAGTGGCTAGTGTCTGTATTCAGGTGCTAAACTGCTAAATTTGTACTATGCAGATTTAAAATGACAAAACACGCAAATTAATATACTGCCAAGAACGTTGTTGTATAATTTGCTGGCTGCATAATTTAGACGTCCATGAATGTTGTCCTCCATAACCGGATATTTCCATTTGCCCACATTAAGGCTTAGCCATATATTGATGAAGCATGAAGTGGCAACACCCTCCCCAAGAAACAATAACTGATGAATCACAGCCCTGTTATTTGTATACATCTTTGGGTCTGTTTTTCTTTTCAGAGGTCGTTGAGCACACTGTCTAACTGAATAATGAGTTCAATGATGCATTGTCTCCATTCAGATCCTTGCCCTATGAGGGTGACAGTAGACACAGATTAGGGCACTGCATGCGCTTGCTTTTCTTGGATTGGTTGATCTGTCCTGTTCTTCAATCCCTTGAACATTCTTACAAAGCCTTTAGAATTCCAGCCAAAATACTTCTCCATGTCCAGATTATGGTGTGAACCACAGCCTGTGCATAAGGGAGTCTAGGAGTGGACGGATCTATTCATCAGACACACAGCTTTAAATGTGTTGCTTTTGGCTACCTATAGACAGTGCAGAGCTTGTGGGCAGTGAGGGATGATCTTGCTTGCTGGTTAAAAGAAATAGGATATCTTGTGATCACTGGTCTCCTCATAACCCTTTGAAAAACGTATGCCTCTCTGTTCACATGCATGTCCACAAGTTCTTCTCCAATATTTCTGGGTAAACCATTTGTTGTGGCTCAATATTTTTTTCAGGATTAAGGCAATTTTCTTTGCAGTTTTTTGTGCTGACCTTGAGTTATGTACCATGGTGTAAAGGTTACTTTTTTTGTAACTCTCCCTCACCACGAAGTTTTACCTGATGGAGACAGAAAGCAAAAACAAAACACATTACACCGTCCACTCTAAATCGGATGGACAGAGTTATATTTAAAACTCCATCGACCTAACGTCGGAGGTTTTACGACCGAGATCGTCAGTTTCAGTTCCAACCAGCTGATTAAAATACAGCTGGTCAGAATTGAAACGGACGGTCATTTTGCTGGCTTCTGACAGGCTCCAAGAGCCTGTCTGCCAGTCGGAGTCTGACCCCTAATCCAAATGGAAGGCGTTTCTGCCTTCTTGGCTACAAAGCACGGTTTCTTGCAGGGTTTCCATGCCGGACTTTCTGACATGGAAGCCCTGTCGGAAAGCATGTTCGGGGGTCCCTAACAGGGCCCCCTTCTGTTTTCAGCCTCCGGTTTGGGTCAGAGGGGGTGCCGTAGGTGCCCTCTTGTTGATCCCTGGACCCTGTGCTGCCATGGGGTGAAGGGATGAACACAGCCTCCCATTCCTCTATGGGAGATTGTGTTATGGACAATTTAATGCTGTAACACTAGAACCCATAGAGGAATGGGAGTATGTCATTAGGCGGTCCTGTTTTTGTAACGCAAGTCCACCCAACATCGAAATAAGCCCTTTGTTTGTCTTTTTTGTTTTCAACATTATACCTAGGCACTGATTCACGGCGCCACCACTAGGTATGGCTAATTAAGGAGAGGGTGTGTTTTTTGTCTTCCTAATCAAGTATGGCAAAAGCGCGCACACACTAATGAATGAGTGAACATGTATATTGTATTTTAAACTAAATCGCCTACACCACAGGGAGTAGGTTGCACGTGATAACCCTGTTTTTTGATTTCTATTCACAGATACTACTGATTAACATATCGTATGTATTAACCCCTCTTGCCTAATAATTGCAGTGCAATTTAATATTCTTTCCTCACTTTAGGTCACTTTAGGAGTGGTACTCACAGGGCTGGACCCTGAGTTTGTCCTGAAGAAGAGCACTGGGGAAGCTCGAAACTAGTTGACGTCCACTAGGGACCCCTGACCCATAGCAGACAGGGACCCTAGAGACCGAACTCGTTTTTAACATATAAACTAGGGGCTCGAATAAAGTAATTTTACCCACTAGTTAGATATTTTTAACTCACCCACTCCACTCATACCACTGCACTACACATAGTCACTCACAATAACAGTGCTCCTACGTAGTGTCGCAAGTCGTAGCACGCCTCAACCCGCAGCAGGTTGGTATGGCCCCTATGATAAAGCATGTCACCGTGGGGAAACCCTGGTGAGTGAGGGAACTCAAGAAAGGAAATTTTTCCTTTCATGCCTTGTTTTTTCTGACTCTAACTGAGCAAGAAAACCTTTTTGATTAGCTATTTTCTTTATCCGAGATCTCGGATGTTTTTGGTTCACGATTGATACAGGAGGGTGGACCTAGCTCTTTTCCCTCTTTCTCCCCCCTTTTCTGATTTTTATTCATATGTATTGTTAGTCATGGTGCATAAATGCAAGGTAGTGAAAATGGCCTCCCCTTCCTCATTCTAGTGATCAAATGTAATGTGTCAGTATTTCCTTACTGCCATTGTAGTCGTGAACCATAAACATGTTAGAAGCCTATCAAAAGAAGCAGGACTGATAGGAAAAGTGCAAACTGCTGTGACGTCTGTGAATCCACAGCTGAGGGCATCGGCCACCACTGACTGCCCTCCACAGTCCTATTCTCTGGTTTTACTTTATTTTCGTCCCCTTTAGAGACTGGCCCAGGCTGGGATCGAGATTATTTGTCCCTCAAACGTATCCATCCCTGCATTCAGAGCAATTCATCGCCAGACACAAAAGGAGGCCTGTCTCATGCATATAAATGAGGCAGGATAATTTTCAACTCCTTTCGAATGGTGATTTTGTTCTGTGACTAATAGCAGCAAATGGAAGTCGGGAAGTAAAACAGTTGCTATGCAAAAATCACACTGACTACTGTACAATAAACCTCTGTACATCGGTCCCCTGGTATCCAAGGCAATAAAAGGCACCTGGGGTATTCTAACTGATTTGGAGGCGATGCAATGGAAGCAAGTCTAATACTATTCATTAAAACAGCATGATTTTCATAAATCACAGTGGCTTCTTCGGAGCGATAAGACTAGTTTTTTATTGTTTTACAAGACATACGAAAGAGTCCTACTGGTTCTTATGTGGTAGTTTTCAAAAAAGCTGTCACATTTGTTCCAATTTTTTTCTGTCTGCCATGAAAAATCTTCCACTTGCTAAGCTATAAGTAGAATGCATATTCACGCATGCAACACTTTTCGTGCATATTTTACAGTTGTCATGTGAAAAATAATAAACTCGCATGCAGTTCCATTTAAACCTAATTAGCATCAGACAATTCCCAGAGGAGTCACAATCTGAAATAATGTAGTCCCTTGAGAAGACGAAGTAGCAGAATTAAAGACGTATGTGCCATATATAGCAGCACAGAAATAGCAAATCTAGCAAATCATATTAGGAAATGTAAAATATCTCCCACGTTCTGTCTCCACGTGGAACTTTTTAATAAAAAACAAAGTGGGGATATATTACAGAGTGAGAAAAACCTGATAAACAGTTTCTACCTTTATGACTAAAACCCCACAAGGCATCATAAGTAACATCAGTGTCAGAGGCTGACTGAGTTATCGAATGCTTCTTTTGCAAGATTAATAGGGCTAGGACTGATGTCTAACAAGTGACTGACTCTGTCCCAGCCTACTTGCTGTCAGACCATCTGGCAGGCACGTAGGTTAGGAAACAGTCTGTCTTGCCCTCATCCCACTGTACATAAACACAGGGTCAACTCAATCATGACAACACAAGTTCCCAAACCAGTTTTGGGAACACAACATATCAGTAGCAGGCATAAATTGTCTCTAGATAAATGTTACCCTTCCTGTATAGTGTAGACTCTGCCATATTATGCAAAATTCAGTGGGGATACAGTGAGGGCCTCATTTATGAAAAGTGACGCATCGCTGCGAGAAAACAGCGATGTGTCACTTTTCATTGTGCCCTCCTTGCGACACCAATGATGCGTCATATTTACAGTATGACGCATCATGTCGCAAGGAGTTACAGATACGTCAGTATTTCTGACGTATCTGTAGGCGCAAAAATTACGCATTGCTGGATGTGTCACAAAAGTGACGCAACTCTAGCAATGGGTCATTACACATGGGCAACTCCCGTGTTAAATGTGCCCCCGTCAGTCTTATGCCTGCCATTAGGCAGGCGTAAGATATTGACACATTTGCACCCTAGAAGTGGCGCAGTGAAATCTTATAGATTTCACGGTGTCACTTCGATGACCCTTTCTTGCGTTGTAACACCCCCCCTGCATATATTATACCTGGCGCAGGTATAATGTGGCACAGGGGTTTGCAAAGTGAAGCTTCTACCTAGATGCGTCACTTTGTAAAAATGGTGCAACTAGGCACATTTTTTACGGCGCTGGTGCATCACAAAAAGTGACGCTCCGGCGGCGCAAAAGTGATGCAAGGGCTCATAAATAAGCCCCTGAGTTTTTTCTACTGCTTTTTTTCCCCAAGGGCACTTCGGCATTACAGAAGGGATCGCAGATGCATGTATGACCCCCTTCAGTCATATGGATCTTGCAAGTTCCAAATCTATGCCTGCAGGCCTTCAAGGGGTGTGCTCTCATTTGCCAGGGAATGTGATCCATGCAAATGAGGAAATCTTTGGTCATTGCACCATTGGCATATCACTGAAGAAGTAAGAAAGGCAAAGAAGCACAGTTATTGCACCCTCTGAGGGCATCTCTTGGGCACAAGCCATTGCCTTACAGGGACCCCTTCCGCCAGCACCTTCCAGTCACATACAGCACAATCTTCGAGGTGATGACTGCTCCTCTTAAAAGTAAGGCTGGTCAGCCAGCAATAAAAAAGAGAACCACAGTTTTAAACAACGGCACTATGTTCAGTGCAATGTTTGTCCCTGGGCTGAAGAATGCACATTATTTACTGTAGTCAGGCACCTTGTCCCGGTCGGCAACTGGTTGGCTCATTAAAGGGCGCATAATGTTGCAAACCAGGACAATGAGCCTAAAGTACAATTTAGCCCCTGGGCATGTTCTGTTGCTCTGGACTGTGAACACAGATGATTCAAAAACATATAGCGACAACATCAATACATAGAACAATATTTTATGTTTGTAGCAAGGATGGGTTCTGAGCTGGGACTGTATGAGGCTATATATTACAAGTTTCTGATTTTTTCAGATTGATTTAATTCAACTATCTCTTATGAAAAATTGTGGTGACAAATTGTCATTTTTGTATATTGCTTTTTTGTTTTCAGGAGTACAACATTCAAGATTTAGCGATGAGAGGGTGCCACACCTAGCCAAGTTTTGGACACTTTCGAGCCATGCATAATCATTCTACTAAGAACATTATGGTTTTCCCTCTTTTCTTTATCCTCCTGTGTACATTGTATATGGTGATGCCTTAACCTGTACATTAGTTACCACAATTTGGAGCGTTTTTTATTGGCACCTCCTGGGCAGAAGGAAAGAACTGGGTATTTGTCATAGGCATTCTAATGAAAAAGAAAATGAAACGACAATAAGTCGACTGCTCGCTATATGACCTTTAAATTACTCAAACATCAAAAACTATTGTAAATGCCAAGCAATAGTTATAACAAATATTCAGGAAGATTTCACGCTGGTTTGTCTTGATGAATATATCAGTGTAGTATGATTTTGTGTTTAGTCATGGTTACAATTACTTGCTATGCTGTAGCACTGAAACAAGAACAAACTTATGGGCTTTGGGGAAATTAGTTTTGTTCCCACCCAATACACTAGTTCCTTGGTTCATTGTAATTTGGAATGGAATGCGTGATCTACAGTACTTGGTATCTTCCTCAGAAATCTCAGTGCTGGATATTTTTCTGTTTTCCCAGTGATAGTCAAGGGATTGCAGATATTTGCTTATGCTCAATTTCACAGAATACAGCCAAACATATCCCAAGTGTTGGTGTGGCTGCATAATAAAACTGATCTGCTTGCTATTCTTTTACCACTGCATCACTGCTTTGCTCACCATAACTGGTGACCATCCCTTGAAATTTCCTGCTCTTCACCTGGGCCTTATTTTTTAATGGCCTATTGCAGTACTGCTGGAATGTATACTTATATCTATGAACTTGCAGAGTGTTCATACCAGAAATATTTTTTATTTTGCGACCGAAGAATATTTATTGTTACTGTGGTAGTCAGCTGTTCACGTGGTCAGAACTTCTTTGAAGTGCAAAATTGTACTCCAGCTTGGTCTAAAATACAATGTAGAGTGTAACAAAGAGAACGTCATCTAGTAAAAGATGCTAGAGAAATAGCAAGAGAAAGGACGGGTCTGTACGCCTGACTTACATACTGATAGATTTATGTTTATACATGCTTGAGCTAGATTTTAAATCTTTAATGTTGTGAATATTTTTGTGAGAATCAGCCTCACAGCAAATTCTTTTTGCACGATTACAGAACCATTTTTGACCAAGAAGGTTGCTTTAGGCTAAAATAAATTTTACTTCAGTGACTTTGAATGTTTTATAAGGTCTTCTTTCCAACGGGCGAATACACCACTTTAGGAAACCAGACTGAAATCTCTGGGTGCATGGTGTTGTTGCCATATCAGGGTCATCTTACCTAGGCCAAACCTCTGTAGGTAGTACTAAAGAAGAAATTACTCTAGGATGTGTGTCTGCAGATCCGGTTGCATGACAGCTGCATCATAGTTGTGCTTGTCAGCACTAGGGACTGTCATTCCACAAAAAGTTGTTCACTTGCACTTTTTTGCCATTGGTTTGGCAAGGCCACACCCGCTGTCATGCATGTCTTCAGTGTTCTGGCTTGACCTTCTGTACTGTTGTGTATGGCCTCACTTTGCAATATACCTGTTATCACTGATATCGTTGGCCATCCTTTGCTTTCCTTCTCAGGATAATCTGCTCTAGGCACTGTAATCGCGTTTATAATAGAAAGTGCACATCAGACAGTTGCATGCTACCAAATCACTACATTTGATTGCCTCCCAGTCATCAATATCTAACCAGGGGATTTACATCCTTAAGTTGAGATAGAACTCTTTACAGTCAAAGCTCACATATGCCTTAGCCCTCTTTACTGAAGATCACAGTGTTCTACTAAAGAGCTAGACTGTTAACCTAGCTCACAGAATGTTCCCGCACTGACAGACATGCTGCTGGATAGACAACGTCACTTGTTTGTGTGTTTATAGCATGATCTTTAATGTGCACCTTTAACTTTAATTTTCTGGAGTCGGAATGTGTCATTTTTTCTGTTGTAAAATCTCGAAAGAAATTAGATCACAAAGTCATTACTTGTATTGCAAAAGGGTTGTTAGTGTATTTAAACTGTTCAGTGTCCGAATATTTTCAAAATGGTTAATGTAGGGCAGTTTCCAATGTTCCAAATGGCTTCAGTCAGACATATATTGGAAAAGTATGTAGTCTTTAAGCAATCGATTATGTATTGTTTATTGTATTAATCAGTCTTCCTCTTTGCTGGTTTAAATGTCCTTCAGTGTGGTAAAGTGGTAGAATGTAAACTAAGAACGAGTACTTTCAGTGTTTGGAAACCAGAAATAGGTATTTTTCATGTAGTCAGCCATATATGTGGTTGACACTTCAATAAAGTGTACAAAGTACCACAGTATGAGCTAAAGTATCATTTAAATTGTAACAGTGAAATAGCTAGGAAAAAGAGGGAGTCCTGTGGGCTTGTTTGTTTGGTTTACAGGCTGATTAATTTGTGTTCATAATGGAGCTGGATTTAAAATCTCCAACGCAATGTGTAGTTTGCTTTCTGTGATACAGCCACACAGCAAAGTGGTTTCATGCATGATTAAGTAATCATGTTCAACCAAGAATGATGCCTATTTTAAAAAATGTTATAATTCGTAAACGTTGAATACGCTCATTTATAAGTATATACACATCTTTCTACAGAAAATAAATATGTCTTTTTTTAATTTGTTCTAACACTTCAATACATTTTACTCACAATAAAACGATGTTGAAGTGAGGTCACTTTCCTGCAGGGAGATGCAAAAGTTATATGCATAACAGAGAAAGGTAGCAATAGACCGAAAAAGAAATGTCTAAAAAGTAACTCCTTTGAAGGATCTGAGTAGTCCTTTGACTACAAAATATTCATTTTAAATATATGATCCCAAACAGCTTCCAGCCCCTACAATACGTACTCATTTGTATTAAAATAGATGGCCAAAAAAGCCCTGCTTCCTCTACCAAAATGTTACTATTTTAAATTTAAAGAAGTATTAAGCAACTTACAGAATGGATACTCAGAGAACAGGGCTGTGGAAAGAGAAGCCTGGAAGTAGCTGGGCCTGCCATTTAAAAAGTGTTGGTCATTGCAGTCTTAATGTAGAATTTGACGTGCAGGTAACTCTATCAGAAACATAACAGATATCCTGCCTGACTTGAAGTGTATTACATCTTATGGCTCTTGTACGAAGGAGGGCAGGAGATTTGTCATGTTTGTGGTGATGAAACCTATCTGCAGGCTTTAAGCCAGGCCCTAAATAGTCATATTACTGCTCACATGTTTAAAAGAACTGGATGCAATGCTGAAATAATAATACTACTCAGTACATCTAGAGACCTCTTTGTGCTCATCTCTTCCCCCAGCATGAGAAATCCTTTAAACCAGTGGTTTCCAAACTTTTGACTTCTGGGGACCCCCACTTAATCATTACTGGAACACGGGGACCCCAACTGAAACCTTATTTGAATCCGGGGACCCCCCACGAGTCATTACTGGAAGTCGGGGACCCCAGCCTAAGCAATGTTGATGATTTGAACCACAAAACAATACACAAAAATACAAAAAAAACATTCAAACAAATACACGAATAACACATTTTATTTAATTAGAAAACATATAAATAAAGAAGAAATCAAAATGTAATTTTAATAGAATGGTTGGAGCTTTTCTAAATTCAATTGAGGCCGCTCATCAGCCATACTATATTCAGTTTGATGCACTTGCACTGCTCCCGCAAATCAATCTGAGGATACTAATGTAATTTTTAGCCTCCAGT
Organism: Triturus cristatus; assembly: GCF_964204655.1. Lineage (NCBI taxonomy): Eukaryota > Metazoa > Chordata > Amphibia > Caudata > Salamandridae > Triturus > Triturus cristatus. The sequence goes on from NC_140582.1 coordinate 245,733,809, forward strand.
TTCAAATTCCTTCACATTTACAGTATGTTTTAAAATGCTCAATTGTACATTTAGCCTCTTTATATATCTGCACTTTATTGATCTGTTAATATTATTCGATTTCAAAGTAATCGCAGACCCCCTGAGGAAGCTTCGGGGACCCCCAGGGGTCCCCGGACCCAAGTTTTGGAAACACTGCTTTAAACTAAAGAATCCATCAATGTTGTGTTACGGAGTACCGCGCATCCGTCATGAGAATAGAAAGTAGCACTGTAGGTCTTTATTAGGACTCTATGGGGAAGCCACAGTAGAACAATGGGGAGTCAGGTGACAGACGTCTGCTGTATTTGATTTGTATATGTCAGACGTTTTTCCCAGATTGAAAATAAGAGAATAGTGAACTAACTGAAAATGTCTTTCTTTTTGCCCAATAAATGATTAGCCCAATAAATGACTAGTTCATAATATTTTCCCTCGAAGATAGTAAAGCAAACGCCATTAGGGAAGGTCAAGCCTTTTCCTCTGGTGAAATTACCTTACAGTCAACCACCGTACCTAAAATTAGTGTGGCATCTCCAATAAATGGTTTTGATCGTGACTAAAGTGGTCATCCTCAGTCCTAGATTGTCTTTTTTGTGACCCTCTAAAGCAACCATTCACTGCAATGTATTTCTTCAGAATAATGGTGGTTCGTAATCACCAAAACCCATGCAACATTTATATTTCATTTAATATTCTTCCTAAAAAGGTCTTTGAAAAAACACACCATATAACAAAAAAGTTTACCATTTACATCGCTAGCTGTATCAGTCATGTTTAATATGGTTATCGTATACAAGTAAGAGGGCACTCCCAGATAGCAATTGGCCAGGCTAGACTACTCCAGGCAATAAATATCTGCAAAGACTATCTGCGTTGGACACAATTGCTTACAAGTGTATGTGATTGTGTCTTCCCATGTGTTGCCATTAGAGTCCTTTTCTCTCCTGTGTTGCCAAACGTTTCTTTGGGCCGATAGCACTTCTCCCTCATCCTTCAGCACGTGCTACTGACACTGTTTCTAGCCTGTAGATGCCTGTGGTGCCTCTTTGCATTAAAGTGCCTGATTTAGAACTTGGCGGATGGATTACTCCATCACAACTGCCACGGATGTCCCCTACCCAGACATATAAAGCCCATAGGATATAATGGGATTCATATTTTGCCGGGAGGTATATCCATCACTGTTGTGACAGAGTAACCCATCCGCCAAGATATAAATCAGGCCCTTGGTGACCATTGAAGATTTCTGTGAGACCTCCTATGGGCCTCTGTACTCCGTCTACGTTTTTCCTAATAATGGTCTTACAGGGTTAAACTTGAAGTGCTTTTGCTGCCAGGGCCTATTCCTAGACCTTTTGCAAGCAAAAGTAGCCTCTAGTCTCTGCTACCTCCTAGTATCTCTTTCACTCTGTACCATTGCCCACCTCTGTGCATCATCCTCCCAAACTCACCTGCTGTCCTCTCCTCTCCTGGTAAAGCAGTGTAGGGCTTCATTTGGCTTGTATTATGGCTTTGCTGATGCCAGATCACTTTGTCACAACTATGATCTGTTACCGCATTGCTCTTTGCTAGCTTCCATTTTGCTGCCACTTTTGTTCTGCCCCTTTGGTGGTTTATGTGGCCCTATCACCTGATTGTAACTAAGAGGCATAGGTGTTTTGCCGTTATCTCTTCCTGCACAGATAAGAACTGGCACTAGTATGGCGTACTGTTGGCCTAACACTCTTCATCTCATCCAATCCTTTCCCTTTAGCAGTCTCTAAGACAGTTCCCACCGTTTGCAGTGGGTTCCACTGCTGCTGAGTTAATTACCCACACCACTTTCAGCAACTGTAGGCAGTAGTCCTAGATAACTCCTAGTGTCCTCTTTCTCCAACTGTACCAAAGGAATCTGCGGATACTATTTCCAAATGTACTGGAGATTCCACTGACAGTCTATATCTGCCTCTGCTCAAAACTGATGCCTTCTTTGGTTCTTGTGTGCAAGTGATGTCACCTTCACCCTCCCCTACCTATAGTTTGTTTGACCCTCTTCCCTTGCATGCAACAATGCTGCTGTTACCTCTGCCTTCTCTTACACATTTCACATCCAGTATATTAACTCAAAGTAGGTCCTGTCTCGATGTATACCCTGTCCCAATCATCACTGTAGACCTTCTTGCTACCCTTAACCAATAGCATTAATGACCCCTGCTGCAGCATTCATAGCCAGCACAGCTTCTTGCCCCCAAAATGTCCCAACGCCATTTTCCACAATGCTTTATCAAAAGCCTCTATGTGCACACTTCCTAATCATAACTGTTGCCACCCGCGGTATTGCTCTCAACTAGCGCTTCCTCCAGACAGCTTGTTCCGTGTACCCCTTTCATTGGCAGTTAAAAACAGTACTTTCAGACATTTGGTCAATATAAAACTACTAAAAGATATGCTATGATTTTACATTTTGAGGCTTTTCTTGGCTCTTTAAAAAGTTGAAATGATGGTGTCTTTTTACTTAACCATTATGTTTTATGTGTTTCAATGCATTAGGTGTGATTAACCAGGGCATACATACAGGCATGCCAACACCACTGCTTTGCACGATCATAATTTTGAGTTTTGTTATCCAAATTGTGTGATTCTCAGTGATCTACAGTATTTGAAATTATATTATTATGACTAAATTTGTAGCAGAAAATTTAATATAGACAACCAATATTCAATTATACGTTTTCAAAATTGTTCTTTCCTTCCTTCATCTTTATTTTAAATCTAGCAGCTAAAGTTCAGCATTCATTAAATGTTGATAGATCTTTTGCATATTTGGGCTCGTAATGTAATTCACTAATGGCGCACTATCCCTGCATGCCCATTGGCACAACTTTAATAAGGTTTGCTGGGCACAAACAGGGACAGTATACCCTATTACTGATAATGCACTGACCCCAGGGAAGCTGCAGTCATGGGGACAGTGCATTAGTGAAAGACATATTGGCTGATTGAAGCAGCCGGTCTGTCTTTCACACTGAAAGTGGCACCTGGCTTGCATTTTCAAGGGGAGCAGCGATCCTCCTGCAGGTGGTTGTAGTGAGTGACTGCTTCCACCTGCAAGGGGCTCTCAAAGAGAGGTCCATTGGAACCCCATTTTCCCCTTCCATGGAGTACACTGACTGCCACCACTTAGTGGCACACAGTCAGTTCACCTCCTGACAACCTCTTTACATTGGCACCGGTGTCCTTAATATGGCATGAAAGCATAACCAAAGGGTTTCCCTCATTGACGTGGTGCCACACTCCTATGCAAAAGAGGGCATATCCCTTTTAGGATAGCGCTGGCATTACATGTGTACGAAAGCTATCTGTAACAAAAAGGGGAAGTGCAAACATTTGGAGCTTTATTGCAAAATCAATGTGCCACTGGGGCGCAGAAACAGGCACATATTCCCATGACGCCAGAAGGGCATTTTGAGCAACACCACATTTGGGGCCTCATGTAGGTAAATAAATATTACCGCTTCTTAAATACCGAGCCGTACTGAATCGGTATTTAAGAATCGGTAAGTTATATGTAGGTAAAAATTCGGTAACAATTACCGAATCGGTAACATTCGGTAATCAAGAATCGGAAATCACCGATTCGGTAAATACCGAGGTGGTATTTACCGAATCGATAAATACCGAGGTGGTATTTACCGAATCGGAAAATACCGAATCGGTATTTACCGAATCGGAAACTACCGAATCGGTATTTACCGAATCGGTAAATAAAATCACATGACTTGATGAAATAGCCAATCCTGTGCAACCACCCCCCACCCAACCAGGAAGTGGCCACACCCAGGCAGGTGCACATAATTAACAGACCCTGGAGAGGCTTGGAGTGCAGAGGAGAGGCAGGGAGCCAGTGCCTGTTCGTGCAGCAAAAATAACATCATGTCCAGCCAGAGGACACAGAGAGATGGAGGGGAAAGGAGGAGGAAGCTGAAATTCAGCCCCAAGGAACTCCAGGTGCTGGTGGAGGAGGTGGTGAAGCAGCACCAGAAGCTGTTTGGGAGGCAATCCCTGCAAGTGCCTGAGGCTGAAAAGCGCAACATTTGGCTGGCCATCCAGGCGCAGGTCAATGCTGTGGGAGTGACCCACAGGGACATAGAGGTCCTCAAAAAGCGCTGGTATGACCTGAGGATTGTAACCAAGAGGAAGATGGGGGACATCCAGAAGGAGGCCAGCCAGACTGGAGGTGGAACCAACAGGGCACCTGCCCTCACCGAACTGGAGGAGCTGGTGGGGGCCACAATCGAGCAAGAGAGCGTCGTGGGTCTTGGGGATGCTGACAGCTCTGCCAGAGCCGCCACCCAACAAGGTAAGACGAATGCACAGCAATGTAGCCCCCCCTACCCCTATCCCACATCCCCCATTGTGAAAGGAGAATCCCACTCCAGTCCACATGTGTTAGTGCAGACAGGCAATGCATTCTGGGAGATGTAGTCAGGGAAACACCAACCATGAAGTAAATGGCACAGGGCAACAAGGCATGTCACACACATGAGGCACAAGGAGGCAGAGGATATTTTGGAATGTGAAATGATTTATTGTGATGGGGACACTGAGCCGATGTTGCATTTCTGTCCACAGATGTGACATCACGCAGGACAGGGCATGCTGCAGGAGAGAGGGCACACCGGCCACAAAGATCACCTCTGGCCAGCACAAGTTCAGCCCAGGGAGCAGGGCCACAGGCAGCCGCACCACCAACACAGGCAGCCTCGCCTCACCCAGAGCCAGCATCACCGCACCCAGAGCCAGCATCACCTCACCCAGAGCCAGCATCACCTCACCCAGAGCCAGCATCACCTCACCCAGAGCCAGCATCGCCACTCATGTTTGAGTCACCGGCCATATCACCGCCTGCAGGTGTGAGAATGAGGAGGCATCCTGCAGCCAGGCTGCGAGCCTTAGACACCTCGTCTGACGACAGCAGGGGCCCTGAACAAATCACCATGCCCCAGGATGGGAGCCATGCCACTGTGCCCTACACCTCACAGGCAGCACAGACGGGAGCAAGAGGGCGCCGCAGGTCGCGTGTCCAGAGTCCACCAGCAACCATTGACAGCCATGGTGTCTTCTCGGGGCTCGAGGGCCAAATGTTAAAACAACAGCGCCTGCAAACAAAGGCAGTCATGTCAGTCCAGAGGCACATGCGGTTCATGAAATCTACATTAGTCAACATGGACAATAACATCAGCGCTATGGCAGCGGGCATTCGGGACATGTCCCAGTCAATCCAGCAGTTGTGCAGCAAATTAGATGCTGACATAGATGCACGGCGCCGGGAACGGCAGAGGAGGGACACTACCACCAGGGCACTCAACTGTCTGGCAACTGCCACTTCTCTACTCTGCCGGTGCTCTGTGTCGATGCAGGAGGGCCTGACACACTGCTGCAGCGACGTGTCTCAGGGGATGGTGCAGGTGACAAGTGCACTAGAGGTGCTATTAACTAGTCAGGCGGCGACAACTGCTGCAGGGGATGCTGCGGAGAGCATCGACACCAGCAGCAGGAGCAGCATCACACCCCCTGTTCCAGAAGGACGCAGGAGCAGCAGGCGGCTTGGGGTTGGCTCCAGTGAGGATGCTCAAGCCGTGCCATCCAACACTGCAGCGCGTATGCGCAAACATTGATGCAGCCCTGCGTAGCCACTTCCCAATGGGTGACATAACCCTGGACTTACTCCTTGTATATATGCTATGTTGCCAGATTGGCTTGATCTTGTGTTCATGGCGTAGTGCCGCATTAAAACTACGTCATGACATACCACAACTGGCTGTGTCCCCTTACTTACTCAGAAATAGTTGCATGTGATCTCTGCCCGTCTCTCTCTCCCATCTATTGCAGTTGGCACTCTGGCTGCGTTGCCCTCTGGCTGGCCTGACTCATCCTCGTTGTCCTCAAAATGTGTTAGTTCCACATCTGTACCTTTCTTCGTGGCAAGGTTGTGCAGCATTGCACAAGTGGCAATGATCTTGCAGCAGTTGATGGGTGTGTACTGGCGTGCGCCTCCGCTCTTGTGGAGGCAGCAGAACCTGCTTTTCAGTAGTCCAAACGTGCGCTCCACCACGTTGCGTGTTGATTTGTGTGCCACGTTATATCGTCTCTCACTCTGGGTTGATGGGTGTAGGTAGGGAGTGAGGATGAATGACCGGCAGGCATATGCACTGTCGCCTAGGTGAGTAAAAGGGAAACATCAGTCACATGCCTCTATACACTATGATTTGCAGGTTTCAAGGGGCGTCACTGTTACTTACCTAGCAGGTATCCCTCTCCAAATTCTCCGGCACTCAGTCGTGTGTAGATCCCACTGTTCTGGAAGATGTAAGAGTCGTGGGTGCTCCCAGGAAACTTCGCTACAATATCAGTGATGATGTTCCCTGCATCACAGATCACCTGCACATTGATGGAGTGGGTGGACTTTCTGTTCCTGTAGATGTGCTCTGTGTCAGCTGGTGGGCAGATTGGGATGTGTGTGCCATCAATACAGCCAATGACATGGGGGAACTGTGCCATGTGATAAAAGTCAGTTTTAGTTTTCTGCAGTTCAGCCTGTGTGTTTGGGAAGCTGATGTAGTGGTGCATTCTCTGCATCATGGCATCCAGGAACTTCCTGAAGAAACGGGACAGGCAACTCTGGGATACACCACCCACCGCAGCTATCACCACCTGATAACTGCCGGATGCCAGTAGATGTAGGCTGCAGAGCACCTGCACATGTGGTGGTATGGCATGCGCCCTTCTAGTTGGCTGGTCCAGGAGTGGGTGCAGGTCCCTTATCAGGTCCATGATGGTTTGGGGGTGTAGCCTGTACCTTTCATGTATCTCTGCATCAGTCAGTTGGAAGAGTGTGATGCGCTGTCTGTAGATTTGTTCCTCCCGTCTCCATATCCTCAGACCTGCTGCCTGTAGACGTAGGCGCCTTGCAATGACATACAGAGCGGCCATGTTGTCCACGCTGTTGCATTTTGGGATTGCTTATATGCACTGTTGATGGTTACCACCTGCTTTCAATCCGTGTTAATTACCGACTCTTAATTACCGATTTTCATGGATTTCTTAATTACCGATTGTTCCTACATGTCATTTTCAGTTTTACCACTTCATATTTACCGAATCGGTAAATATGTATTCGGTAAATATGAATCGGTATTTTTGGATTCGGTAATTATGATTCGGTATTTACCGCTTCATATTTACCGAAAAGTTGTTTTTGGACTCCTACATCTCACTTGTCTAAATACCGGTCGGTAACGGCATATTTTCCGAAAATAGCCCGTTACCGACCGGTATTTGGCTACCTACATGAGGCCCCTGGTGATCTAAGATATCAAACTTCACAATCTAGACTGATGAATTTATCTCATCAATTCTCTCATGATAAGTCTCCATAGCTGTGATTGATAGAAAAATAATAAAATAGTGGAAATAAACGCCTCATGTCATTAAAAAGCATCCTTTCAATTTTTAAAGGCATCTAAGTGCTTGACTGGAATGAGCAGAGGTGTTGTACTGTAAAGAGCTGCTATAATCAGGTTGGCTATTTGCATCATGTCATAAAATAGCCATATTAAAATTAAGCAAAGACTACAGCAGATTGTATCTCTTTACTTTCTTTTAAAATGACACTTCTGCTTTTCAATTATTTTCACAATGTCAGAAAGTGACAGTGGTCCCACACAATAGCTAGTGCCTGAAATACTTTATGGCAAACAAAGGTGTAATGGACAAAATTAAAAATAATATAAGCTTTGGGATTCCTGAGCACATTGCCGCTATTGCCCCTTCCTTGAGCTAACCTTTGAAAGATTTTCTTGGTCTCCAGCGCCTCTGGTAGTAAACTCAAACCGGCCCCCTCTATAGGTCTAATATACGCCACACTTAAGGCAATGCAGGTAGAGGCTCGCCAGGAGCATAAAAGAGCTCAACTAGCGACTAAAAAAATCCAATGCGCAATTTGTAAAACAACTAAAGCTTGCACTGAGATTGTAGCTAGAACTACTGCCTTGGAGGAACGTGTGGGAGGGCTGGAGGCTGGCTTGGAAAGTACAGAGCAGAAAACATCAGCAAATGATGGCAAAATGATTGACATTTTGTGGAAGTTGGAAGAGTCTGAAAACAGACAGAGGAGGAACAACCTACGCTTGCTGGGTGTTGAAGAGAAAGTTGAGGGGAGCGATGTGCGAGGATTTGTGCTCAAACTTTTTAAATCAGCTTTTCCTGAATTATTGCACTGGAATTGGGAGGCAGAGATCCAGCGAGCACATAGATTTCCTCTGATGTTAAAGAGTAACCTTGGCCCTAACACAAAGCCCCGAGTAATTCTAATTTTTTTGGGTAACTTTCTACTGCGGCAGGCGATATTTGAGAAAGCTAGACCAGATGCAAAGAGAACAGCCGAGGGGCAGACATTTTTCGTGCGGCCAGATTTCTGCCACACAACAGTGGAAAGAAGATGGCGGCTGAGGCAGCTGATCATCCCCTTTCAAAAAAGTGGATGTGAAGTGTATTTAATGAACCCTGCTCGGTTGAAAGTTATTTGCCAGGGGAAAGTTAGGTTGTTCACCTCCGAGATCCTGGCTGAGATCTATTCACAGGAATTAACTGGTCGTGATCGAAACTGAGTCTTCTTGTTTGTTCTGTTTCTCTAGAGTGGGGTGGGAAGGGGGGGAGGGAAGGATATGGTTATGTTTTTTGACTGTTGTATTTCCAGGTTGTTCTGAAAATTGGCTAGGTCTCTCTTTGGGTTTTTTCTTTTTCTCTAAGTTGGTCGGGAAGTGACAGGGGTTCACTATGGGACACGGGAGGCATCACAAGGGTCTTAGGACCTTTTTTGCCCTAGAGTTGGGTTTGGGGGGAGTGGGCGGGTTAGAGTTGTGGTTCCTATTGGGAAGGAGGGGATTGCATGTGCTGTTTTTGAATTGTCTAGATGTTATTTTTTCTTTTAATCATCTGGGACTTAGTGTGTCTCGATGTGCTCTTAATCCATAATGGGATGTATAAGGATTGCCTCTATTAATATATGTGGACTAAATGACCCAGTAAAAAGGCGAAGGATAAGGGAGGATATTCGAATCTTGAAGGCAGATATTATCTGCCTTCAAGATACTCATGTTGTAGCTAGTAGTAATAAAATTATGGATTTCGATGGGTTTCAACTAATCTCATGGACAAAGCAAGAGGTTAAAACTAGAGGTGTTGCTATGTTGGCTCGTAGGGGTATGGCTAAATGTACGCAATCCCTCTCAGACAAATATGGCAGATGGGTAATTGTACAATGTTTGATCGACAGTAGTATGTTTACATTATGCTCCGTATATGGACCTGTATTGGATGACCCTGAACTCTATGATTGGTTGAGTCTAGAAATGGTGGGCTGGCCTTTCCCAATTATATTATGTGGGGATTTTAATATAAATTTGGGCTGTGCGGTATCTAACCACCCTGAGATTACTTATCAAGGGCGGAAACCAAAAGTGTATAAGCCTCTTTCCCATTTAAAAGCACTGCATGGGTTACTTGATATATGGGCACAACTAGAAGGAAACGACCCAGGGTTTACTTATTTTTCTGCTCCTCATAGAACCCATGCAAGATTGGATTATTTTTTCGTCTCTCAAAATATGGTACAGGGCAGTAAGATTATTAAGTTTCCTAGAGTTATGTCTGATCATAACCCTCTGGTCCTTGAATTGAATATTAAATGTCAAAAACAAATATCTAGCTGGACGTTTAACAGGGCACTGTTAAATTATAAATCCTATATAGATCATATGGCAAAATGGATTGTTAGGTTTTTAGAGCATAATATTGGAAGCACGGGGATTCCAAATGTTTGGGACACTCTCAAGGCAGGGATAAGGGGCGAGACGACGCAGTTTGGTTGGGAGACTCAAAAGAAAGAGAGGCTAAAGATTAATGAGCAGTATGAAGCATTAGGGGAAGCTGAGACTAACCTTGTTAAAGTAATCTCAGATGGTGGGGCGACCGAGACAGCTCAAACTAAAATCACAATTGTAAAATCGGCCATAACTCAAATCTCATTTGCCAAATCTGCAGGCAGATATTTAGCTTGGCGGTCTAAGCTTTATGAGTGTAATGAAAGGGTGGGTCATATGTTGGCTGTCCGGGCTAGAGAAAAGGAGACACAAACACGGATTACAGGAATTTTTGACCCAGATATCGGTTTGGTAACTGACACAGGTGCAATTCTTATGGTCTTTCAGAGATTTTATCAGAAGGTATACACGGAAGATATAAGTGATAATTCTGGGATCCAAGTCGAAATCGAGAGATATCTTAGGGAGGCTAAATTAGATCAATTGACCTACTTAGGTCATGATATGTTGGATGCTCCGATTAGGCTGGAAGAAATACAAGCTGCTATAGATTCACTTCCATTAGGTAAAGCTGTAGGTCTCGATTTCTTACCAGGCGAATTCTTTAAAATTTTTCGAACTCAGTTAGCTTTGACTATGCTGGAGATGTTTCGCCTAGTACAGAATCCTGGAAAATGGCAAAGATTGTTATATTTTTAAAGAAAGTAGCGACTGACCCAGGGGCTTATAGGCTTATTACTTTGATAAACAGCGACATTAAAATTTATTCCAAGATTTTAGCAAATAGATTGGCATTAGTTATTAAAAAAATTGTCTCTCCCCAGCAACATGGCTTTGTGCCTGGTCGAGAAACTATCGATCATATTCGCCGGACAATTGCATTATTTGATCATACCAAGGTTACAGGAGACCCTATGGCCTTAATTCTGCTGGATGCTGAAAAGGCATTTGATAGGGTCTCCTGGCCTTTTTTATGGGTGGCTATGAAGTATAATGGCATAGGGGTTGGAGCTATACAGAGCTTGTATAAAGATCCAATTGCCAGAATTGCATTAATGTGAATTCAGTCGGGGATAATTTATATATCACGAGGCACGTGACAGGGGTGTCCATGCTCCCATCTGTTATTTGCCATCTACATTGATCCTTTAATTAGGAAGATTCTGGAGGATCAAAGAATTCAATCTGTCCAGGCTAGAGAGGGTAATGTTAAAATTGTGGCATATGCCGATGACCTAGCCATTATAACTACTGATCCCCGGTCTGCTCTTGAGGAAATAAATAATCTAACATCGCAATTTGGTAGTATATCGGGCTATCAACTGAATGAATATAAAACTCAAATTGTCATTAATGAAAAAACTATTTTAGTTGATCAGCGGATAACATCAAGTGCTAGATATTTAGGTATTGAAATAATCACCAAAATCCAGGATATCGTTGATATCAATTTGACACCATTGATACAGCAAATCAAATCAGATTCCCAAAGAATGAATAAGCTACATTTGACACTAATTGGGAGAAGTAATGTAATTAAAATGATATTTTTGCCTAAAATCTTATATTTTCTCAGAGCGATTCCCCTAGATATAAACAAAACTTGGTTTCAGAAACTAGATCAGCTAGTTTCATGGTTTTTATGGGCGGGGGCAGCACCCCAGAAGGGCTCTTAGATATATGACCTTAACCAGAGACAGGGGAGGGTGGTCCGACCCTAACTTTCAAATCTATTATTGGGCAATTGCGTTAAAACAGATGGGGAAATTGCTACAAGGGGGGAATCTGGGAGGTGTGGAAATATCAATTTATCGTTTGATCTACGGGATAGAGGCCAGAGGACTCCTTATGCGCCACATAGACTACGCCTATTTTAAGAGGGTTACATTTAAGGTCTTGCTTGGTGCTTATAGGGTCTGGACAGCAGTTAGGAAAAAGGTGGGGATCGGGCAGCTACATATATATTCCCCTTTAGAATATTTTTTTCTTTAAATATTTACAGATTAGGGATTTCTTTACTAAAACATTAACGTCCCGGAATAGAATTCCTTTATTAGATATGATTTTTGGGGGTCAAGCTACAATATCTTCTTTATATAAATTCCTAAATGGTAATATGGGCGATGATTTAGCCAAACATTTTGATAGATGGCAAACGGTTTTACAAGCGGGGCAGGAAGAATGTGAAGACTCCCTCATGTACAGCCAAACGGCATGTATTTCGGCAAGTTTGCAGGTACAATGCAATAAGCCCTGGTGTAATTTATATATAACTCCGGCATGTATTTATCGATGGGGGGTTCTTCGGGGATACATTGTTCTCGGTTTGGGCTCCTGGCAGCTGATAGCACACATATGTTTGCTACCTGCCCCAGTCTTTCTCAACTATTGATTAAAATCGAATCGCGTGTAGAATCTATATTTGGTTATCTAGTCCCACTGACCCCCCAGGTTATAATGTTAGGGATTTGCAATCAGGAAATAGAGGAGGCCAATAGGAAGCTGGTTTATATTGCAATGGCTGTATTACGACTTTTTTTGGCTACTGTGTGGCTTGATCAGGACCCTCCTACAATACATGTGTGGTTTAGTAAACTAATTTTCTTTTATAATTGGGAGATTTCTGTGTTTAGGAGAAGAGGAAGCCGGACAAGGGCTAAAGGGGAAAAGATATGGGAACCGTTAACCAAGTGGTTAAATAAGAATGAATAGTTATTGTGATGTAAAATACCCCTTTGTCTGTATGCTCATATTTTCTTTTTTTATATTTCTCTCTTCTTCCCTGTTTGGATCAACCAGGGTGGGGGGTTAAAATTTCAAAAATTGGACATCGGATATGTTTTTTTCTTTAAAGTATTTTGCTGTAACATTTATGTTTTGTCTCTGATGTCCTAATAAAGATTAAAAAAAAAAAAAAAGATTTTCTTGGTCTCTTTAGAGTGCAGAATGTCAGCATCATCTTGGGAGGTAGTGCTATTCAAACCGCTCTCCTTCAGGATTGGATGGTTCACATTGAGAAAACCAAAGACGACAAAATGTCCAGTTGCAGCACTCCTGACAAAACAAATGTTACTCCATAATCTTGTGGATTCAGATAAGTGCAGAGGGAGTTAGTTCAAGAATTTTGGGCTTGGGGTGCATGCCATTGGCAGTCAATGCACATGTGGTATTGTAACACGTCAGGGTAAATCTAAATTGAAAGTCTAGATGCTCTATATAGAATTAAGCACTTCCATGACTGGAGCCCTATTTAAATTTAACCATGGAATTCTTTCTGCCAGGATAGCAGAGTGCATTACGTCACCCATCCTGATGGTATTCTGTTTGTCAAATTTAGAGATAACTGCAGGGCCAGCCGTCAATCTTGTACCACAAAAAGGTTCACTTGGTGGACAGCTGCCATAGGTTTGTTTCTGTAAAACAATTGACACACATACACCCTAGGAATTCAATTCCAGGGTATCTGGTTATTATTATGTTTTCTCTGTCCCTTACCACTAGGTGTTAGATGGTGGCAGTGATGGACAAACAAAAAGGACATTGCAACATCTACCCTAAATAGAGCATGTGGTGTAATGGCCTTCCTTCTACAACCCCTACTTCATTGAGTCAAAGTTGTCCATCATTGGAGGCATTGGGGCTCAGTCAATGGAAAGCTTAAGGTCCGCCATCTCTAAATGAGGCAAGAGGGCCAAGAGTTTAACTGACAAGGTACTTCATCACACTCGTGACAGAGTTACCTGTCCATCAGTCCCTTTTCTTGTGAATCATGTTCTTTTTCTTGTTACTATTTGAAATGGACATTTTCATGACTTTAGAACATTGCAAACTGAATTGGTAAAAAAAAAACGATATTTGACTGCCTGGGCAGGAGGTATAGATTACTTTGTCTTGTGGAATTTTTGTCCAAGATTAATGTGCAATGTAAAACATGTTCTTAGAATTATTATGTACAAGTATGTGTGTATATGTATATATTGATATCAAGTGATGCATGAACATGTGTCTATGTTAGTAAACCCCTTTTATCTGGATCTCACTAAAGAACCTTCCTGAGTATTCACCTTCAGGCCAGACTTTTATGTTCTGTAACTCTTGCTCTTTACTTTGAAGTTATGCAAGGTTGTATGAGACTATTTTAAGAAAAAGAATATTGCCATATACACATATCACCAAACAATATTAGGAGCATAAATATAATGACCCTATACTTAAACAGTAAACACACAAACATCCATGAAAAATGGAAACAAATTTCAGGAAAAACAATATCCAAAGGACAAAAATGTATAAGCAAAAATAATGACAAAACAAAAATCACATACACACTAAGAAAGCTTAACAACAATCACAAAAAACTATCAAGTACCAGAAAATCAACGTAATTCTAAAACCACATGACATTCCATTTAAATAATGCAAACATATAAAAATAAGTCAAAATAGAATGAATATACATTACATAAATAATGAAAACACTAATTTGAGTTTAACATATATGATGCAAAAAGAAAATTAAATTTGTCTCCAAAAAACCTATAAAATGAATCTTAAAAACAGTTCACAGAAATGTATTTATAATTAAGAAACAGCATTAAAAGTCCAAGTATGCAAAACAAAATGCTTCCTAAAAGGATTTCCTCAGGATAGTGTCACTCTGCCTGTTTACAAGCCTTTAAAAGAATAATGTACCACTTCAAGAAATCAGTAAATACCACAAACAAAGTACGTTTCGGTGATAAATGAAAGATGAAAAAATTATTAAATAACTAAAAGTATGTAAAGATAATAAAAAATGTATGCTACATGTTTATTTCTCTAGATTACAGGTGCATCCTCAACAAAATTGAAAGAATGCTAAAAGGAAGGGGAAAGAAAATGAAGACATCGACACCAACTTATTTAAAATGCAAAAAAAAACACCTCAAAGGTAAGTATTGTAACCCAAACAAGAAAAATAAATTAAACTAAAAATAACTCTTTAATATATTTTAAAAATAAAATAAAATTAACAACCCCCAAACTAAACATTACATTAAAAATAAACAACAAAAGTAATACGTTTTTCCACTTAACAGACTGTAACAGTTACCACTTAAAATAAAAAGGTTGAATGTGTTAGAGAACATAATCATCGCCCTAATTGTACTGAAATAGAAGATGAAAATATTTTACAGGTCATAAAAGAGCTCACAAGAGTCAACATGAATGATACTTTAAAATTATATTCCAGATGTTCCTGAACAGACAACAGGCCTTCTGCTGGGTTATCAATCCTAAACAAATTAATTTTCAAGACACATACAACAGCCAGGGAAACAACAGTGGCATCTGAAAATAATACAATATAGACATACACCAACACTGACAAATCACACATAAAAAGACAACTTCAATAATGATAATAAAGAAATAATCTATGCTACCTATAACAATTTACTAATTCTATTTCTGTGTATTACATGGATGCCAATTTTGTGTCTTTCGTCACTACCATTCACTCAAATATACAAAATCCATGGTCAATATAAAAATTCAAAGCCCATCAGTGGTTGCACTGTTACTTACCAAAGTACTCTTTACAACTGGGAGCTATAGAGGGTAACTGCCAAGCCGCCCTCCACTCAACATCTATCAAAACCAATAAGGGCTTGGCACCAAGAGGAATCACACTTGAACTTTAGGACCTCCACTACTATTGGGAATACCTATCTCCCCCCAATCTCTGGCATCACGTCCAAATTAGTGAAGTCCTGGATCTCTTAAATTTCAATTAAAAAGACCTGCAGCACTACCCTCCGTTGCCTAACAATATTTTTCCACACAAAGTAAATCACCAAAACTCAGAAAAGTAATCAGAGAAATAGATGTGAGAAGTGAGAGGGCACCTCACGTACGCAACACCAGGGAGGCTACCAGCTGGTTCTCGCCAGTATGCCCACGTTTTGTCATCATTGGTTGCCAACTCACAAGAATCAGAAAACTAGTGTCCAGTGAAGAAAAAGTAGACAGACAAATAAAAGAAATTTTGAAGAAACTTTGCTGTCCCCATAAACAGAAAGAGAGAAAGAAAAACCCAGTGTATTGCAAAGAACAAGTGTTCCGAGCAATGTTAAAATTGAGTTGAAAACTCACTATAGGTCACCCTCTTTATTCAAACCGGTGAGTTCACTCAAACTATAAGCACTGTATGTTGCTAACCTTTGTAAGGAAGGCCAACATGTTTCATTGCCATTTATCCTTATTGTGGCAAATTCATCAGGGCATAGGGTTTCAATCACTTGCCTCACTGGACATATACTTTTGTGTTGCGGAAGGGCATGTAAAGGCCGAGGGCATTCATACCAGCCTTCACCATACCAAACGGGGTTGTATTAAACACTCTTTCCCCGATTTATGGAAGTGCACTGTCGCTAGCGCGTGTTCCACCACAACCAGTATCGGAGCAATCCGTATCCCGTCACCGCCACCTAAAGTACCAACTTACAATAAAATGCTAGTAAAAATAAAACAACAAAATAGCAGCTATAACCCACAACACATTATCATAGATTTTGAACAGGCAGTGAGTTTGACCAAAGCATATGGATGTATTTTCAAAAATGCATCCTGAGCATAGAATATGCAACTAACCTAGAATTTGCATATTAAATAAAAAAGCTAATAGTTTTAGCATACATCCCTGTAAAGTCACGACATTTCATGATATGCTAATTGAATACCGCTATTATCAACAACATGAAACAAAACTAACTACACTAATGAACTATTTTGAAGATACTTGGGTTTATTGCCTGCGCCGGCAAGGCCACAACACCAAACCAACTATTACATTTCATGGCGGAATGTCTACAACAGCACTATGTCCCAAGTAGCAAATGCAAATGCATAGTGTTGCACAGTTCTGAACCACCTGTAGAAAGCCATCCTACACTCTATCAATTCCTATAAACATTTAAGAAGAATTAAGTGGGCAGGAATTTAGAAAGGTGGAATGTCTAAACCAACTCAAACCAACGCTCTCCAAACAAACTAAGCCAATGTATGCAATCCTAGCATTCAAAGTAAAACGCTTTAGTAACAACCCAGGCCTACCATATTGAAACTCAAAAGCAGCAACTGTATTGAAACACCCTAAGGGCCCAATTACGATGCCGCATGGAAAAGACTTCCGACCACCATGGTTTCGGAAAAGAAAACCCTCATGACCCGCGGCATTTCCGTCGGTCAAATTACGATGCAATGTACGCAAAATCAAACCGCGGCGGACGGATGTCCCAAAAGACTGTCCACCACGGCCGCAAAAGCTGTAAATCCGACCGCAGTGGAAGGGGAAAGCTGTTCAACTGTCTGAAAAGGCTGCTCCGCTGTGGCATGACCGCATGGAAAATCACGATGAGAATGTGGAGCTGGCAGATCGAGCACTGCGTCCGACCCCCGTGCACACACATAGGCCAAACGAATGGCGGATGGAACCAACTTCACAACTATGCCCGAAGTGTGCCTGTATTCCCTGCGGCCCTCAATCACAACACACTCGTCGCAATGATACACCCCAACTTCCTCTGGTAAGGAAAGCCATGCGCAGCATGGAAGAGACATCTGGAGGTCATCACTCATGTGAACACACCCACATACCACAGTATAAAACAAACCCCTTCCTGGACCAGCATCCTTTGCACACCACAAGCCGAGACAGAGACACAGGACACCATTGACTCACACTGCACAACATCACACACACCTATCTCCACATGGCACCACTTTCACCCACACACCTCACACCCTTCACATATCTCCACCACTGACTTGCACCCTGCTCGTCTCATCCATTTGCTCCATGCCCCCTACAAAAATGCCCAAATTCACCAACTTAGAGTTCAAAGTGATGGTAGACGAGATAATCAGGGTAGAACTACATTTGTTGGGGCACCTGGTCCAACACACCCCACTTGTGCGCAAGAATCAGATGTGGGCAAGGATCCACAGCAAACTCAATTCCGTAGGGACCACCCTACTCACTGTGCGTGACATAAGGAAGTGGTGGGGCAACCTCAAGTGCCAGGTCAAGCATCAGGCCCAAAAGAACCACACAGCGGCCCAGAGAACTGGTGGCGGACCTCCTATTCCACCACTAACCTTCACCGAATGGAAGGAGAAGGTGCCTGACATACTGAATCCAGAGAGTTTCACTGTATTCGAGGGGGGAGTGGAGGCTGGTAAATACTAACAAATGCCTCCCATCACACTGCAATGTACTGTTGTGCACAAGTGAGCCTCAATCACCAGCCCATATCAAACTCATGTGGAATGCATGCTTTCAATATGAACTGATTACAAGGCGAGCATTTCCTCACCGAGCCGCACCTCACAGGTAGGTAGTCAGCTCATGCACCCTGACCTCCTTCTCAAACAGCATGGCCCACCCTCTCCACCCCACAGCCATGTGTCAGATAACTCCATCGACAGTGCCTCCTAAAAGGTAGGTAGCCATCTCACTGGGGAAGGGGTTGTTGAGCCCTGACAGGAAGGCTACAACTCCCACAAGGCCCTCTGTCTTCCCTCACAGACAGCATGGAGCCAAGTGACCTCCACTTCCCGCACTTGGTAGTCTTAACTCTGGAGCCCCCCATAAGTTGTAGGCAGTGCACATATAGCTAATACCATTGATAGGCCACATATCACAGTGTCAGTGATGAAGTCACATGTAACTGCAAAGCAAAATACAAGAACGCGATCACACAAAGCCAATGTGCAAGTCCCATTTCCTCAAAGCAGAAAGACTCAGGTCAACACAACACATGCATGGAATTTCTGTCAAACCTCACAAACCACAGGCGGTAAGTACAAAAAGCATAACCCAAATCATGAAGTTGTGGCATAGTAGTCAGAAACTCATAGAAAAGACACAAATGTCCAAGCATGAACTGAATCGGATGAGCAACAAGTTGGTACTCGAGGTCATGTCCTTGGAAATACAATATCTATACATATGATTTTGTTTCTTCAGCCATAACACATAGCTAACGAGCAAATTATGTACCTCCATATCACGTTCGACTGCAGGCAAACTGTTATGAATGCATAGTAATGCCAAGCTAAAAAGTATAGCCATCTCAAATGAAATGGGTGAAACATGAACATCAAAGTTGTGCTGTGTAGTGAACATGCTGACAACATACCTCTCTTCAACAGGTGACTCGCCAGCAACAGCAGGCGCCCGTGCCTTGGACGATTCCAGCCAGTCTCCCTCCCAGGAAGGTGAATCCTCGGATGCAGACTCCCTGGTCTTTTTGGATGAGGAGGACTGACCTGGACCCTCCGGCGTGTCCAGGACAGCTCAGTCTCTAGCCCTCACTGTCCGCTCCACCACCACCACCATGGCTCCCACAACAGCTGCACCGCCAACCCAGACCCCTGCAGCAACGACCTGTATGGCAGCCACCTTCACCATCATCACCGCTGCCTCCAACAATGTCCCTTTGCCAGCAGTTGCGAATACCACCAGGCAGACCGGGGATGCTGGGGACAGTGTACGGCGGGCGCACCTGGCACCGCCACAGGTCCTTAGCAGCAGGGCAGGTGGGAGGCCAACTGGGGGACAGCCACAGGAGGACATTGAGACTGAGGTCCAGAACACCGTGCTAACTGTCATAGGCGCATACCAGCAGAACCAGGGACAGATGGGCCAGGTCCTTTTAGAACTGCGGGAACTCCGCCGGCTACAGAGCTCCATGGACACTTGCTTGGGACAACATCTGGAGTACATGGGCCAGCTTGTGGGTGTCCTGAGGGACATGCATGAGGCTCAAATCGCTGCCAACCCCCCGTGGCCAGCCGGATGATAGTCACACCGCATTGGCAGCACCTCGGGGAGGGGTGTGTCAAACCACGGCGAATCTGAGCATTGACTTTGTTGTAAATACCAAACCACATTGCCACAAGTATGGGAGTGTTCGGTTGGACTTTGGAACTCTACAATTGTTTGTTCTACCATAACTATATGTGTACCATTACTTTCTACATCACCCCTCACCTGTTACTCATTTCAAAATAAACACAACTGACAACAGTATGCATTTGTGTCAAGAGCATTCTCGTCACAATAAATAGCATGTTGACTCACATTGCAATGTATCCGAATATGTAAAAGCGAGAGTGGAGGAACACGGGAAGACACAAGGAAACAACAGTGCGTTGCCATATTATGGAATAACCACAAAAAGCACACAACAAGGCAACACTGTACAATATGCATTACAGACAACACCGTCAAACACCATCAACATGTACAGCAGGGGGACTGGAGCCCATGACTGCACCTCCAAACACAGTTTAGCCCTTAGCCTTCTGGTAGATACAGTACAGCTAAAAAGCTTACTTCTGTTACCCTTGTCATGTGTCCCCAAGGGTGGTGCAGGTCATTGCTGTGAAACTCTATTCACATGTGTGTCCCATTACCCTCCCACATCAGTAGGGGGTAGATACATTGTGATCGGTGTCTGCTGAGGAAGCTGCCACAATCTACTCTAGCCTCTGTACGTCTCCCTGCCCAACTCAGGTGAAACACCTCAGTCACATGACAAGTATGCATCATGACTGAACTGCATTTACCAGAATGCTGAGGGGTGAATTGTGCTGCGAGGTGAAGCAGTGTGCTCCCATCCCCTAAATAACATCATCATGGACATGACGGAAGCTGTCACAGATCACACAGTGCAGAATAATGAAATCCGTAGCAGTGTGCCCAAAAGAGACAGCATCACAACACATCCTGTCATGTGTACAATGGTGGCATTGTCGCATTCACACACTCAAGTACTGTTGCCCAGGGAATTTCAAGTGATATGTACGATCTATGCATGTTTACCCACATGAACACCAATCTCTGACAACACACCCATGCTAAATCTGTTTCAATACTGAAGTTATCTTCTCCTGAATGAGCACAACTGCAGCGGTCACAGGGCGGGTATCGCCTATATAGGAACTGTTGCACACCGTGTTCCTTGCTGTAGCAATGTACTCCTTACTCCCCCATATGTGATTGTGGATAGGTTTTTGTGGCCTCACAACCCCACAGCGAAAACATACTTAAATAAGTGTTCAGGCACAATGGGTTTCTGTTTCAACAAGTAGTCGCTCACACACCAGCGTTGAAACCTTCAAATTCCAGGTGTATTGACCGCCCCGCATGATTCAGTCACTGCTGAACATGGCACTCTCACTTTTTTCCGGGGAAATGACACAGAAATCATCGAAAGCCTTTGATACTGAAGGCTGTTGCACACTTTTTTCAAACTTGTGGGCTCTGGCCTTGTCTCCTTTGTTTCAGGCAAGTACTACCGGGTGTCATTTCTCCAATTTTCAGACTGCAGTTAGCGGTTTGATATCACTACTTGTGGCTGTACAGCTGAGCACTGGTTCTAGGAGTGCTCTCACGTCATGTCTGCCCGTCCTGTGGTCCAGGCGAACCCCGGTCAGTTGCAACTGTACCGTGACCGCATGCAGCTTATCTTTGGATGTGTCCCATTAGCTGTGCTACACAACAGTTATAGGCTTACCTTCCGCTATGCCTATTTCACCTGCGTGCAACCTGCAGACGATGCACCTTTCAGTGGTCTATGGATGTTTGCCTTTCCAACACCTCCCTTGCCCTGGATCATGAGCTGCGGGTGAGTAATTTTTTTAACTTTTATTAATTATTTTTTTACAGAGTTTTATATAGCGCAAACTTGACCCGAATCGGGTATTGGAGCACTTTACATAGCACCAGTTGCATTACATGAGGACACATTAACTTTTGTTAGGCACGGGGAGATTAAGTGATTTGCCCAGAATCACAGGATGTTCAGCTGTCATTGCAGAGACTCGAACCCAGTTCCCCAGATTCGAGGGCGGCAGCCCTAGACGTTACCCAACTCCTCTCCCCACGATCAGGACTGCTACGGTGATACACGTTTGTGGGATGCCTTTCAATGTGTCAGACAGGCTGCCAGCTGCGCCTTTGCATTTGCGCAAAGGCTCCTGTGTCATGCCTACATCGAACCTCTCCCAGGTTGCCATAGGATGCTCCTTTCATCCTTGTGGTGCGAGGACCACATCTTTTCCTTCATTCTGCTGGATTGGATGGCGGTCCTTTTTGCTGCAGATGATTTGGATCGTCTTTTGGAACTGATTGCTTTCGAAGCTGCCTGTGCCTTCTTGGATTCGTAACTACTTAACAGCGTCTGGAGCTGTTGGTAACTAATTCAATATCCTTTTACCTTTTTCATGCCTACTAACAGGAATTGTCATTCAGCTTGCTGACTTTTGCCCTGCCTGCACTTGCTTTGACTCTGCTGACCTTTTTGGTCTGTTTTGCTTGGTACCAGTATTTGTCGCTCACATGAGAAGTGTCCGCAGAACTTGTTCTCTGTGCGGTCCAGGGGTACTGCTTGAACATTCTGTCCATGGTCGGAGGACATTGTCCGTTGTCATAATGTTCAGATCAGGCCCTTGCACCCTGACTCAAGAAAGTGTCACAGCTGCTAGAGGATACGGGTGCCTTTCAGATGTCATGGGGAGGCGGGCTAGTTGCCCCACACTTGGACAGTGATCCATCCAGTGATGAGAGTGACCCAGCACTTGATGTACAGTTCACCATGTATTGGCTGAGGAATGGGGTCGGCTGACAAAGCCCATAGACCTGAGACTTTTCATACAACTACTCCCAGCAAGGGTGGGGGATATGCTTGTGGGTCTTCGTCCAAAGGGTTAATAGATATAACATCTTGCTTAATGTTATATTGATGTGTCACAATGGAAACTGTATATGTACTCATGCATTCTCAACTTCTTGTGGTACATATGTTGCATGTTTTGACACTATAGTAAAAAATTCACTTTTCAATGCGTTTCTTGTCTTCAACTTCTCAACTTGTGTACACGCGCTTGCATACCTCTGAGTGAGTGGGAGAGCTAGTGAGGCACTATTGCAATTTGATCCTGTGCTAATGGGTACTTCTGGGTGATCAGTCCCTGTCTGCCCAAGTTCTCTAATCCTGTGCATAGTCCTGTATGTGTACAAAATGGCAGCAACAATTCTCAAAGTTTGTGAGACAACAGCAAGGCACTCAGACAAAGTCATAGTCACTCATTGTTAACTCACACTCAACGGAAGTAGTTGACGATGAGCTGGTGACGCTCGTCAAGGCCTTATTCCTCACCACTGTCATCGTCACTGGGCATGTGTGGGTTGGGAGCGGTGGGCTGCTGCTGTTCATTGTCGTCCAGAATCAGGGGGATCATTCTGCGCAAGGCCTGGTTGTGTAGCATGCAGTAGGTGACTACCTTCCGTGGTGAGTACATAAGTGCACCACCAGTCTTGTCCAGGCACTTACATTTTGACTTCAGCAGTCCAAACGTGCGCTTCACCACATGATGTGTACTCCCATGTGCATCATTGTATAGGACTTTCCCAGATGTGGTTGGATGCCGCAGTGGGGGCAGCAACCATGGACGATTGTGATACCCAGACTCACCTAATTGTGAGACAAACAGGCAAACAGTGTGACCTGAATATGTGGGGAGAGCAGCATGTCACACATTCCTCCGAGTCATTAACACAGCCCACTCACCACCAAGCTAGGGGTGCAGATTGGCCATCAATAGTGGTATGGTGCTGTTCCGCAAGATGTGGGAGTCATGTGCTGACCCAGAATACTTTGTACACACGTGTGAGATGATCTGATCTGTCTGGCATACCACTTGCACGTTGATGGAGTGGTAGTGTTTGCGGGTCCTATAGACATGTTCACTTGCCTGTGGTGGAATGAGGGCAATGTGGGTACTATCATTGGCTCACACAATATTTGGATTGCCTCCCAGGTCATAGTCTTCCCTCTTCACAGCTGCCAATTCATCCCTCCTCGGGAAGTGGACATGTCTGCCCTTGTAAAGCATCGATGCTAACAGGACGTCACACAACTCCATGCTGAACATGGGCTGTGACATCCCACCGGCGCTGGCCAAAGTATACTTGAAAGACCCAGTAGCGAAGAAATGCAGTGCAACTATTACCTTCTCTGTAGCAGACAATGCAGCCGGATATATTCTTTTGGGCTCCGTATGGGCAGTCAACTGGGCACAAAGGTTTCGTAGTGTGCTGTGATCCAAACGGTTTTCCTGATGATTTCGTAGTCCTACATCGGCGCCAGGTCGGGGACAGGTCGGAAGAAGGGTGGTCTCCTTCTACATATGTCAGGGTATACAAGCATGGGCTGAGTTATAGATGAGATGTGGTGAACAGGTTACCCAGAGACTCACACAACCACAATATTGACAGAACTCATGGTTACATGAAATGCACAAGTGACTTGCATTCAGAGGTTGTTTTTCTTCACTCACTCGACATACTGACACTACGACATCCAGAGATTTCGATGTGTATGGCATATAGTACAGTGCTACATCAAGGATGAGGTGCCCTGTGGTTAGATGGCACAGCACTAGTGTTTCCCAGCGTAAGTGCTGAGTTGTATGTAGCTGCTGTCACTGCACGACCGCAAGCTTTAGTCCCACAATACACAACAGAATTACGGGATGAGGGCAGTGAGTGTCATCTGGACAATGCAACATGGATATACAGCACAGTGAACAGACACATGTGGACATTATGGGGTCAGTCCTGCGTGAGTGTGTGGGGAATTTGCGTAACAGACATTTCAATGTTCACCTGAATGAGGCACAAATGCACAAGGATTGGGTATACATGCCTACATGGCTGACAATGACCAATGATGTCAGTCAGAGCTATGTTTGGTTTAGGGGTGGGCGAATTTGCGTAGTCGGGCTACACAAAACTCTGTGAATCTTTAAAAACCTCCGCGAGCACGCAGAGTTCCGCGAACACGTGAAATTGCTGGTCCGCACGTTCACAATGCCTTTTTCTTGTCCGCGAAAACTGTTTGCGTGCTCGGGGGAAATATCTTGCAAACACGCATTTTGAAAGCGTGAACAGGCAAAAATTCCGTGAGGCTGCGGATCATGCAATTTTTGGCAATTCCTTATTTCACGCAGAACGCGAAATTACCCAAATTCTGCAAATTCTGCGAGCGGAACGGAAATTACTGCCCAGGCCTAGTTTGGTTGTTCCACATGTGCACTCCTATGACGTGTGTGGGAACATTTGCAGGCAATTGCAGCTAGTCACACAGCACGCCACACCAGTACGTGTGTTGGGAGTGCTAGGGATTACAAGTATGTCTGATTTGCGGACAATGGACACCTCTGTTTGTCTGCCTCATCACTGGCCCTTCACAAGATGACCCCTGGCCAAGGGACGCCAGTCAGATGTCAAGGGATATACAAGCGATGTTCACAGGTTGGATGTTTCATTACACAACATTGGTACAGTGCGAGGGACCTCTGTCCTTTTTGACTCCTTCCCTCATTTCAGTCTATGCTGGCCACATGGCATGGCAATGTATGTAATTTCACTTTCCTTTTCTTGGACATACCTTGTGTGCGAAGACCTGACTCAAAGATCACACTCTCTCATACCTTCACAGTCTAGTGACCAGCTGGTCACTGTTCTAGTTGTTCTGATGCACCAGCTACTCCAAGAGGGCTGGCTTACCCCCACCCCACAGCCACCCAGCACTAGGGGTGGGCGACAATTTCCGTTCCGCTCGTGGAAATTACGAAATTTCGACATTTTCGCGTTCCGCGCAGAACGCGAAAATGACGAAACGTCCGCCATACGCGGCCGGAACGGACATATGCAGGTTCAGGACAGGATTCATTCTGGCACGATGCTCCTGTTACAAAAATTAAACCTCAACAGGAAGCACTTACAGATATAAATAAAGCAGGGGACTGAATTGAAGCTCAAATTCAGTAACGCATTAATCAGCACAAAACATTCGGGGGTTAGGTCGAGGCTGGGCAGGTGTGCTGTTTTCTCCCCACATCTACTGTCAAAAATTAGCTGTGATCCTTGATGGAGCTCTGTGCATCCACGACTTTCTCGAGCGCAATCCCCATGTAGCTGCTGACGCCAGGAGGTTCTGTCTCCTCATCTGCTGCTCTGATCGGTCTCTGGCCCTTTATAAACAAGAGGCATGTGAACTGCGGTGCGCAACGTCTTACCTCCCTTTCCCCCACTATGATGGACAGCTGACTCGAGGGACCCCGGGGCCCGTCGGCGTGGTGGCAACGTTACAGACACACATGGTCACCGTAGACAACTCTTCTGGCCCTTTACGCAGCTGTAGTGTGGGAAAAGCACTAAACATTTACCCACCGAGGTAGCACTTACTGATTAGCCAGTAGAAAGTACTCCAGTTGAGTAGAGGTATTGCACAAAACGGTGGCATCTTCTTGGGTAAATATGCAGGGTAGGATTCATTCTGGCACGATGCTCCTGTCACAAAAATTAAACCTCAACAGGAAGCACTTACAGATATAAATAAAGCAGGTGCCCGAGTTGGAGCTCAAATTCAGTAACGCATTAATCAGCACAAAACATTCGGGAGCTAGGTCGAGGCTGGGCAGGTGTGCTTTTCTCCCCACATCTACCGTCAAAAATTAGCTGTGATCCTTAATGGAGCTCTGTGCATCCACGACTTTCTCAAGCACAATCCCCGTGTATCTGCTGACGCCAGGAGGTTCTGTCTCCTCATCTGCTGCTCTGATCGGTCTCTGGCCCTTTATAAACAAGAGGCATGTGAACTGCGGTGGGCAACGTCTTACCTCCCTTTTCCCCACTATGATGGACAGCTGACTCGAGGGACCCCGGGGCCCATCGGCAACGTTACAGACACACATGGTCACTGTAGACAACTCTTCTGGCCCTTTATGCAGCTGTAGTGTGGGAAAAGCACTATACATTTACCCAACGAGGTAGCACTTACTGATTAGCCAGTAGAAAGTACTCCAGTTGAGTAGAGGTATTGCACAAAACGGTGGCATCTTCTTGGGTAAATATGCAGGGTAGGATTCATTCTGGCATGATGCTCCTGTCACAAAAATTAAACCTCAACAGGAAGCACTTACAGATATAAATGAAGCAGGTGCCCGAGTTGGAGCTCAAATTCAGTAACGCATTAATCAGCACAAAACATTCGGGAGCTAGGTCGAGGCTGGGCAGGTGTGCTTTTCTCCCCACATCTACCGTCAAAAATTAGCTGTGATCCTTGATGGAGCTCTGTGCATCCACGACTTTCTCAAACGCAATCCCCGTGTATCTGCTGACGCCAGGAGGTTCTGTCTCCTCATCTGCTGCTCTGATCGGTCTCTGGCCCTTTATAAACAAAAGGCATGTGAACTGCGGTGGGCAACGTCTTACCTCCCCTTTCCCCACTATGATGGACAGCTGACTCGAGGGACCCCGGGGCCCGTCGGCAACGTTACAGACACGCATGGTCACTGTAGACAACTCTTCATGCCCTTTAAGCAGCTGTAGTGTGGGAAAAGCACTATACATTTACCCAACGAGGTAGCACTTACTGATTACCAAGTAGAAAGTACTCCAGTTGAGTAGAGGTATTGCACAAAACGGTGGCATCTTCTTGGGTAAATATGCAGGGTAGGATTCATTCTGGCACGATGCTCCTGTCACAAAAATTAAACCTCAACAGGAAGCACTTACAGATATAAATAAAGCAGGTGCCCGAGTTGGAGCTCAAATTCAGTAATGCATTAATCAGCACAAAACATTCGGAAGCTAGGTCGAGGCTGGGCAGGTGTGCTTTTCTCCCCACATCTACCGTCAAAAATTATCTGTGATCCTTGATGGAGATCTGTGCATCCACGACTTTCTCGAGCACAATCCCCGTGTATCTGCTGACGCCAGGAGGTTCTGTCTCCTCATCTGCTGCTCTGATCGGTCTCTGGCCCTTTATAAACAAGAGGCATGTGAACTGCGGTGGGCAACGTCTTACCTCCCTTTTCCCCACTATGATGGACAGCTGACTCGAGGGACCCCGGGGCCCGTCGGCAACGTTACAGACACACATGGTCACTGTAGACAACTCTTCTGGCCCTTTATGCAGCTGAAGTGTGGGAAAAGCACTATACATTTACCCAACGAGGTAGCACTTACTGACTAGCCAGTAGAAAGTACTCCAGTTGAGTAGAGGTATTGCACAAAACGGTGGCATCTTCTTGGGTAAATATGCAGAGCAGGATTCATTCTGGCACGATGCTCCTGTCACAAAAATGAAACCCCAACAGGAATTCAGTAACGCTTTAATTCAGTACACAAAAATCTCTGCGATCACGCGAAATTTCGCGTGATGGCAGAGATTTTTTGCCGTTTCGCGATATTTTGCGAAAAGGCACTTTCGCAAATTCCGCCCACCCCTACCCAGCACAGGCGTCACTGGACATGTGACCCTTCCAACAAATGGGGCCGGACACACGTGCCCTGGGCCAGTTCTCCTATACATGTATTGTGTCTGTGTGGTTACTTTCTTTGCATGGGGGCTCGTTCTCCATGACATTACACATAGGATGCACCAATCACTTTTGGCAAATGAGTTGTGATGTGTGATGTAATTCGCATGGAGCTAATGCAAATGCAGAATGTGTTCGCATGGGCGGTAGCTGGCATCCGCAGTGATGACAAGCATTTGCCCAAATTCAATGATGCAGGGTTGCGGTCGCAGCTTCCAGGCCGCAGCGGTGTGGCAACCACTATGCGAATGAGCCATCAGCCAATGGGGGCCTTTGGCTTACATTTCTTGACATTGTGGTGCGCGTGTTCTGCAACTGCAGGGCTCGTCATTGGCCCCAATTACCTTCTGGCGCACTATGGGTCACTCATGAGGATTGGGTGGGCCTCGCACTTTGCATTTGGCAGGCTGCCTCATTCATCGTGGTGCCTCAATGCCTGCTGGGAGATGCAGTTGTTCTGGGGTTGCATGCATGGAGATGTTTGGTACGTGCCTCTGCTGTTGGGCATGGCTGTGTCTTGGCTGCCGGAGGTGCAGCAGGTAGAGCAGCGGGGAGGCCTGTGGTGTAGGATCCATGGCGGCTCAAGTGGTTTAGATGGGTTCTGTATCGGCTCTTCCTCTCCGTTGCTGTGTTTCCACCATCCGCAACATGGTGGTTTTTCCACGGCGGTGGGAAGGGCTGTTTGCAGCATCGTAATCTGGTTGGCAGGCGGAATGTGTTTCCGCAATCCGGTCTTGTTCTGTTGGTTCCGTCCACCACCCTTGCATACACAAAAAAACGTGCGGAACCTGATAGACCACGGTCGACGGGAAATGGCCTCTGTTGGACCATTGTAATTCGGTGGTCACAATGGCCACATACGGAGCGGGGAAATGCAGCTTTTCCGTCACCGCCACCAGTGCGGATGGGCTTCCGTCCGTCATCGTAATGAGCCCCTAAAGTCAACACAATTTATCCTCCCCAAAACACAGATACCTAATTAACATTTATTTCTAAATATTATTTATTTATTTATTTGTTAAGCGCCAGAATCGACCCCTGAAGGAGTATCTCTGCGCTGGATCGAACAGTTTAAGAGGGTAGTCCAATTATGGACTAGAAACAGAAAAGAAAAGTCTTAAGCTGTTTCCTAAAGAGAAGATGATCCATACACTGACGCAGCTGTAAGGGCAGAGAATTCCAATAACGAGGGCCCAGATAGGAAAGGGACTTGCCCCCCAAGCGGACTCTTTTAATTCTCTGAGTTTCGAGTAAGCATTTGGATTCAGAACGCAAGGTCCTCCGGGGCTTATAAAGAGTAAATTTATCACTGAGGTAAGTAGGGCCAGAATTCACCAGAGCCTTATGAACAATACAGCAAACCTTGAACTTCACCAGCTCCTGTATGGGGAGCCAATGTAGCTTATAAAGCAAAGGGCGGGAAGCAGTCCTTGGTGGGGCATTGACAATCAGGCATGCCACAGTGTTCTGGACAACCTGCAATCTGTCAAAAACGGCCTCATTGGCAGTAATCCAAGCGGCTTAAAACAAGAGCCTGTGTCCGGATCGAATCAGGAAGCATAGGGAAAATGCGGCGTAACAGGCCCAGTGTTGGACCTGGCCCTTTTGGCAGGTTCACCCCTAAACGTTTTGCAATTATCCTGTCCTTTTTTCCTATGTAGTGTTAGTAGTTTTAGGCCTCTAGGCACTTTAGCACTGTGTCCCAGTGTAAAGTGTGTGCGCTCTGTGTTACATGTAGTGAGACTGGCCTGCCCTCCCATAGGAATGCATGGGGGATATGTGTGTCCATGGTAGTTCCTGATGTGAGAGGAGTGCAGGGGCGAGTTTGGTATGTGCGAACTCGTGAGAATAAATGCTGCGCAATAGTGTGCGCAGATTTATGGTGACTGGTGGAGAAGTGCCACTTCTAGAAGTTGGCATGTCTGTGTGCTGTGTGATGTGAATTACCTGTCTGGCTTGTGATTGACAGGAGATGAGAGGGCTGGGGAATTCCAGGAGCCAGGGTGAGTCTGCCCGGTGGTGAATGGAGAGATCTGCATGTAGATGGGAGGGAGGAGTTGCACCTGGGACCTGAATAGGGCTGGGCCTTCCCTTCACAATGCTGGCTCCACCTCCTGTGGATTGTCTGATGTCCCTGGCCTGTCCTGTGAATAGAGAGGGGAGCTGGGCAAAACAAAGTGCTCCTGAACCAGTTGTATCTGGTTCTCCCCTTGCTCTACAGTTGTTGAGACAAAGGAAAATGTAGTATAAAAGAAGGGGCTGTGACCCCATGAAAATGTTCTTGTTCTTGACTTGAAACTACCAGGGGCGTGCTGCTGCTAGGGCCCAGGGGAAGGCTTGCCTCCCTGGGCCCTGCCCTGCCCCTGGATGCCTAGAGGACTTCTTTTTGGGACCCTTCTGCCTTGCTTTTATTCCAGTACCCTACAGAGACTTTGGCAGCCCGTTTGCGCCCTGGGAGTGCTGTGCTGTCTTTCTTTTGTTTTCCTCCAGAGAAGCGTGTTGGCTGCACAGCAATGTGCTGCAGCCCTTTTGGAGGGAATCCCAAGCGTAGGGATTCCCCCTCCTGGTGAGCGTGGGTGCCCACCCCGCTTATTTTCATTTGATTAAGCAGGTGCCCACCCTGCGTCTGCGCTGTCCATTTTTATTGGCTCACGGGTGCACACCCCGCTCTTGCTCCGCTTATTTTGATCCTTAATGTGCAGGTGCCCACCCCGCGACTTTGCTTGCCTTGTTATGCGCGGGTGCCCACCCTGCGACTTTGCCATTACTTATGTGCGCAGGTGCCCACCCCACGACTTCGCCAGTGCTTGTGTGCACGGGTGCCCACCCTGCGACTTTGCCATTACTTATGTGCGCAGGTGCCCACCCCGCGACTTCGCCAGTGCTTGTGTGCGCGGGTGCCCACCCCGCGACTTTGCTGCCACCAAGATTGCCGCTGTAGTCCCGCCGTGGCCGCCCTGGAAGTCAGGCAAGTCCGCCTGTGACGGGGAGGGGCTGCGGCAGGACCGGAAGGAGGAGGCGGCAGCCTGGAGCCTCACTAGGCTCCACTCTGTAAGTCCCGGTAGCGAGGAGAGGGGACTGGATGAAGCCGGGTGCCGACTCGTGCGGGGCTCCCATGACTGGGGAGAGCCCCGCAGGCGCCCACGAGTACAAAGGAGAGCCGGAGGGGGCTCGAGGCACATTGCCGGTGCCTGCCCCCACTGCGAGTGATGAGGAGTCCTGCCCGAGGCCCGGTGAGTGGGGCCGAGGGGGAGGCAGCCTTGCTGGGAGTCTCCGTGGTGGGGAGGGGGAAGCTCCCTGCGCCTATCGTGGTGCCTTGTCAGGCACAAAGCTGGATTCCTTAGTCCAGAGCGGGCCCGCCGTAGCGGGCCGCTCCAATGTGAGGGTGCCATTATTGTTCTAGAGCCCCGAGTGGCTCCAACGTTTGGGGAGATATTCATTTACGGAGCCAGGGCGCTCCAGGGGGGCATAATTGTTTCCAGAGCCTACGTGGCTCCCATGTTTGGCCCCATAATCCTCCGAGCCCCGTGTGGCTCCAACGAAGGGGACAGACCTGTGTTAAGGGCCAGAGGGGCCCATGTCCTTTCCCCCCAGTGCTTGGGGACGTACTTATCTTCAGAGCCAGATGGCTCCAGCCGTGGCATATTTATTTTTAGAGCCCCGTGTGGCTCCAACGTTTGGCACCTTTGTTTTAAGGGCTACTGAAAGCCCAGGACGCATTTGAGTATTTAAAGCTGCCCAGCAAGTAGTGGGCAGCTGCATCCTTTAGGCGCACCGTTCTTTTGGGGTCTTGTGAAGTCAGGAGTCGGATGCGCTCCTTTGCCCCACACTTTTCCAGCTGCCCAGCAAGTAGTGGGCAGCTGCCACGTTTAGGTTGGCGCAGTGGCGCACCCGTGACTTTTGCTGCCTAGGCAGCAACCCTGACTCTTGGGACCTAGGGCATTTGAGCCCTGTTTGAAATGGCCAGTTGTCCAGGGGGGATTGTTAGAGTCATAGGGCACCAGGCCCTACTGTGATTCTTGGGTGCTAGGAAATGTAATGTATGTAGAATGATTTACGCACCTGTGTTGATACCTCTAAAGCGGCGTTATGATTATGAGGTTGGTTCGCATATAATGGTTTATGCTAGTGAGAGTTATTCCCTAAGATGGGTTATGCTTAGGAGGTTAGAGTTTAATGTGTTTACACTTGTGAGAGAATTGTATAATGTGGTTATGCTGATGAGGTTGGCGTACAATGCGTTTGGCGCCTGATATAAGACTGTGCATAATGTAGTTTATGTTACAGGCTGATGGTAAGTGCAGTGATTACCAGTAGTACTGGTTGTGTTCTATGTTTATGCTAAATTCTACATTTACTAAGTTCACTTTGTGATGGTACTGATAGTGGTCCAGTTGGCCCTGTCAGGTGTAAATAATCCCTTGTAAATATGACCTAGTGCCAGGTGGCACCCTGCATAATATGTGCTTAATATTCTAATGTGTGATGATAATACAAAGGCTATTTTTATATATAACCTTGTGTGGTGTTTCTGTTGTGGTGGGCCTGGGATGTTGTTGCTGTGTGCGTGCGCAAATGCTTTACACATTGCCTCCGGGATAAGCCTGACTGCTCGTGCCAAGCTACCAAGGGGGTGAGCAGGGGTTATCTTTGGCGTGTAACTTCCTTGCCCTAACTAGAGTGGTGGTTTCTGCCTGGTTTTGGAGCAAGCCTTAGCCAACCAGAAATCCCATTTCTAACACCAGCACTTGGAAGCAGAGGCCAGCTATCTGAGTGGCATGTTCCTTCATTGTGAGGGTCTGATCAATACGAACGCCAATATTTTATACGCAGGTCTTTGGGGAGGGAGGGGAAACAAGGTCTGTTGGCTACCAACTGGGGGTCCAGAGTAACTGCGCGTCCCTAAATAGCATAATCTCCGTCTTTCCGGCATTACTTTGAAGGAAATTACTTCTCATCCATTGAGAAACGATTCTCATTCCCGATGAGAAGGCGTCCTGCACTGATGAAGTGTACTCTGCAAAAGGAAAGAGCAGCTGAGTATTGTCAGCATAGGAGATGGGGATAAACCCACATCGCCTCAGCAGAGTGGCCAAGGGGGCCAAATAGATATTAAACAAAGTTGGGCTCAAACACGAGCCTTGTGGTACACCCTTGGTCAGTTCTGTGGGTGCTGAGCGATACGGCCCAAGAGTGACAGCCTGCGTACGAGAAGACAGAAAACTTGTCATCCATTGAAGGGCCAAATCTCTAAGTCCAATCTCCTCCAACCTCCTGAGCAATATTTGGTGAGATATTGTGTCGAACACGGTGGAGAGATCCAACAGCACCAAAATAGTTGAATGACCCCTATCTAGGGTCATCCTGATGTTATCGGGGACCTCTAGTAGGGCTGATTCTGTGCGGTAGTTAGGTCAAAAACCCGACTGGGAAGGGTCAAGACTACCCGTCCGTTCAACATAATTAGAAAGATGTATATTTATATGTTTCTCTAAGAGCTTGCTCAGGAAAGGGAGGAGAGACATAGGATGGAGATTGAAAAACTCAGTCAACGGAACCTTGGTGTTTTTACGAATGGCCATCACCTGTGCAGCTTTCCATTTTAAAGGAACATAACCCTCTCTTAAGGAGAGATTGAGGAGATGCATAATGGAAGGGGACAGATAGCCAGCAAGAAAAGAAATAATCTTAGCCGGGATAATGTCCTGAGGGGACCCTGATTTAATGGTACCAATTAATAACTCTACATTTGCCTGTGTAACCGGAGGAAAGCTCACCAGTAGTTGGGTAGCAGTCTGTGCAGGTGTCTCAGGTGGTAAAATGACTAAAGGATGATTCCCTGATTTTATCATAAATGGACTCTATTTTCTGCATGAAAAAGGATCCAATATCGTCACACAATTTTTGCGTGGGGGCCTCTATGTTCTCAGAGGCTATAGGGTTAGTAAAAGTTTGAAGGGTACGAAAAAGCACTTTAGGATCATTGTGTGCTTGGTCCAGTTTTAGTACTATATGAGCTTTACGCGCTGCCCTAATTTCCTGTGATATTTGGCCAGGGAGGCATAGAACCGATCTCTGTCATTCCCATCATGAGTACGGCGCCACCGTTTCTCATGTTTTCTGCAGAGACGCTTCAGTATGCGTAGCTGGGGGGAATACCAAGCATGTGAGGGCCGATTAGGAGTAGTGGAAAAAGGTTTTAAAGTTGCCAACTGATCAATGGCACTTAAAACAGCCAAGTTATATGTAGTAAGGGCATATTCTGTACTACTCGAGTCTAAATCCGGTGGTTCTACGAAGAGCGTTTGAAAGCCTTCCGGGGTGACTCCCTTCCATTGGCGACGACAATGGTGAGTGACATGGCTGAGGTTACTTGTCTTCCTAGGGGCACGAATAACAAATTCAATTAATGCTTGATCGGACCAAAGTAATACCTGTGAAGGTTCACAAGAAACTTTGGAGGAGTTGGAAAAAATAATATCCAATGTGTGGCCAGCTTTATGTGTGGGACCCTCATTGATTTAAAAAAAACCCCAATGTGGCTAAGTCGGCCAAGAGTGTCGTGGCATCGGCATTGGATGCACATTCACTATGTATATTAAAATCGCCCAGCAATAAAAAATTTCTACTCGCGATCACATGCGGGGCAATTAGTTCAACAAGTTGTGAGGAAAATTTGGTTAGACGGCCAGGAGGCCGATAGACAAGAGCCCCCTTCCGACTTGTTTGGGGCATAAGGTCTATACGAAAGACCATAACTTCCATAGCCTGGTCGCTTCGTTGTTCTAATATAATTACCTTAACACTATTTGTGTGGGCTATGGCAATCCCTCTGCCCACCTTAGATTGTCTGTCCAAGCGAACGAGCCTAGTGTCC
Organism: Triturus cristatus; assembly: GCF_964204655.1. Classification (NCBI taxonomy): domain Eukaryota; kingdom Metazoa; phylum Chordata; class Amphibia; order Caudata; family Salamandridae; genus Triturus; species Triturus cristatus. Next base: position 245,769,008 of record NC_140582.1, read on the forward strand.
TCAGGTAGGGCGAGCGTAATAGAGGGTACGGAATGGGGCTTAAGCCAGGTTTCAGTCAGAAACCCAAATTCCGGCTGCACAGATGATAGAAGATCCCAAACCTCAGCAGAATGCTTAGGCAGTGATCTTACATTGCATAGTAGGCTTTTCCATGCTTGCGTCGTGGGCCAATTACTTGGTTCAGTAATATTCAAGTCTCCGTTAGAATCTTTAGTAGGGGCAGGATGGGGGTCTACAAAATATGTATTGACTGAGGAACCCTGAAATTGGCAGGCTTAACAAGCAAAAGGACCCTCCTGAAGTGGCCAGATGTCAGCCTGAACAGAGGAGCAGAGCATGGATCTAAGCTCCAACAACTCTGTAATAGAGTACGACAATCTCGGAGGGGAAGCATCTGTTACTAACTGATCAGGGTCCCTGGCTCCTGGCAACTCCCGGGCGCGGACGGGCGCAGACGGGCTTGGCTTTGGCGTGCCCGCTACGCCTGTCCAGTGCGCGACTGGGAGAGCATCCGGTTTTATGCTAATCTCGTGGTGAAGATGTGATGGTGAAGAGGTGCGAGTAAGTGAACGATTTCCCCGTGTTTCAATATTAGCAATTAAAACAGTTTAGAAAGTTTAAAAAGCACTGCTTGCCAGCGTAGTGCTCTCTTCCTCTACAAACGTGCCTCTGTTGCGTGCCCGGGAGAGCATCCGATTTTATGCAGGAAGTACGAGCCACTAGGATGCTGACCTCACGCTTGCCCTGAGACGGGCTCCGCCTCCCTCCACTTCACGCTACAAGCTAATCTTGTGGTGAAGATGTGATGGTGAAGAGGTGCGAGTAAGTGAACGATTTTCCCGTGTTTCAATATTAGCAATTAAAACAGTTTATAAAGTTCAAAAAGCACAGCTTGCCAGCGTAGCACTCTCTTCCTCTACAAACGCGCGTCCGCTGCCCGACCGGGAGAGCATCCGGTTTTATGCAGGAAGTACGAGCCACTAGGATACTGACCTCACCTTTGCCATGAAACGGGCTCCGCCTCCCTCCACTTCACGCTACGAGCTAATCTCGTGTTGAAGATGTGATGGTGAAGAGGTGCGAGTAAGTGAACGATTTCCCCGTGTTTCAATATTAGCAATTAAAACAGTTTAGAAAGTTTAAAAAGCACAGCTTGCCAGCGTAGCGCTCTCTTCATCTACACGCGCGTCCGCTATTAAATCATGATTAGATCCTGCTCTGAATGAAAAATTATTTTAAAGACATTTCATGTTGATAGTTAGAATTTATTATAATAAATATTTATATACAAATAACTAAACAATGCAAAATAATCAACATTTTTTTAAATAAGTAAAACTTTTTACCACTTAATGAAATATGCTAACACAATAGAAATCATGCATAAACAAAAAATGAACACGCATATGATTAATGCAAAAATAACTGTGCCTACTCAGTGACATCAATAAATTAGGAAAACTAAAAACATTCGCCAGGAAAACAGAAAAATTTAGGAAAAATACACAAATAATATTTTGAAAAAATAATACAACTCATCCAGGGTAAAACAAAGGCACACATATAATGTATAAACCCACCCAAAGAACACTTACAACCCTAGTATGAAACAAATCAAAGTAAAAAAGCATTAATAACTAAGGGGTCTATTCGGATGGCGATTTGAAAACTACCCCGACCGCCATGGTAGCGCAAATCAACTGCCCGCCGGTACCGTGGCAAAACCTGTGATCCGATTAGGATCAACCGCCCAAAATATCCAACCTCGGCGGAAAGAGGCAACGAAAAAATACCCGTAGCGGGTGGAGCTAGTGAAAAACTATCCGCGACGGTCAGATTCGCGGCAGAAACACATAAAACCTCCACCAGGCCCGCAGAGTAACTGCCTGTGAAATTATGATTCCCCCGATGTGACAGCGGTACGTTCCGCTGTTTCTGACCCCCGCTGTCACAAACAGTGATAAATGGTAGAGCCGGCGGTAGGGCTGTAGCATAGCCGCCGCTGCGGACACTCCGTGACAAATATGTCGGTCGGCAAAAAAAACTCACAACAAGGCCACTAAGTGACCACAGCAAACTAGCCCTGCCCCAAAAAACACCTAACACACCCCAATGACACACCCCCATGGCAACTTAAAAAATACAAATCACAGGAAAACACACCTGGCAGCAATACCCCATTCGGACACACCCACATAGCTGAGTTAAAACCAGCCCCTTCCCTGACCACAATTCTTTGCAATACTCTGGAAGTGAAGGGCCAAACACCACAGCTGAAAGGAGAGGCAAATCAACACACCATCACTACACACACACATCACACACATTACCACCGCCACTTCCACACCTGCACCTCTAACCCCTTTACACATCACACACCACGGCACCACAGAAAATGCCCAAATTCACTGAGAGTGAGTTGACAGTCATGGTAGATGAGATAATCAGAGTAGAACCACAATTGTTTGGTAACTTGGGGGCATATGTATGAAACTCCCGTTTTGCGAATCTCAAATTGCGACATTTTGCGATTTGCAGTTTGAGAATCGCAAATCGGGATGTTAAAAATAAATCGCAAATGTTTAGCGATTTCTTAATAATCGCAAAAAAGTCTCAGAAACATCATTAGCGATTCCTTAATTGCGAAATTCGCAAATTATGAAATCGCAAAAACGGGAATCTGCAATACAGGTGCAGCCTGATGACATCACAACCAGGAAGTGGGAGTGATTTCCTGCACCTGCTCACCTGAGCCACACCCAGAGGCTGTTTGGAGAGTGTGAGGAGGCCTCCCAGGAGATAACAAACCCCAATGGAGTCCCACAAGCAACATGAGGGCAAGGAGGCTGAGAAGAGAAAGAGAAAGCACAAGTTCTCTGACAAGGAGCAGAAGGTCCTCATAGAGGAGATGGTCTGCAGCCATGAGCTCCTCTTCGGGAAAAAGGCACTGCGAGTCCCAGAAGCAAGGAAACGAAAGATCTGGCTGGAGATACAACAGAAAGTGAATGCTGTGGGTGTGACAAATCGCACTGTCGAGGAATTGCGCAAGCGATGGTAAAATATGCGGCAGAGGTCGAAGGAGAGGATGGCAGCCAGACTAAAGGATGCAAACAAGACCGGGGGAGGACCATCCACAGCAGCACAGCCAACACCCCACGAGGAGCTTGTGGAGTCCACCCTCCTGCCTGAGAGCATCGGTGGTGTGGCTGACATTGACAGCTCCGACCCTGCATCCAGCAGCCAAGGTAAGATGCATGCCAAATCAATCTGCACTGATCCCCATCCCATGCACACTTCCCCAAATGCACGAAATATACACAAAAAATGTAATTCCAGTCCAAGTCTTCCAGCACACCCAGCAATGCATCATGGAACTTGTAGTAATATGTCTGACAGTGCGTCCATGAGACATAGGAAATCTAATGCAAAATGTGGGTTGGGGATAAGGGAATAATACAGTGTCAGAAGTTAGCCGAGACAAACTGTAGAAACTTTATTGAGTGCAAATTGCAGACAAAGACACAAACTCATGTAGTCCCCTTTACATCCACAGCACAATCCAGGGCACGTGATGACAGTGCAGAGGGAGATGAGCATGAACATCCTGAGGAGCAGCATGACGATGGGGACTCCAGTGATGATACGGAGCACACAACAATCCTGCGCAGGAAGCGCAGACATGTGCCCCCACTGCCTCCATTGGAGGATGACATACAGGCCACAGGGGAGGACAGTGACAGAAGAGAGGAGAGTCAGGGTGTGTCACACATGCCGAGTGAGGAAACACCAAGGCCGAGCATTCCAGCACTGGAAAGACGCAGGTCAAGGCCCAGGAGCAGCACTGCGACTGAAGTGGAGAACACCATATTTTCAGGGTTGGAACACAGCATGCTGCAGGTACAGCGCCTGCAATGTAAATAATTGCGCTCAATAAATAGGCAGCTATGCAGTCTCAACAAAAATCAGCAAAACATGGGGGAGGGCATCATGGCCATGGCAGGTGCCATACGTGACTTCTGTGACACTCTGAGGCACAACCAAGATGCCAGTGACAGGGCTGCCCGACGTGCCAATGCACGACTGCACACTTATACTAAGGCCGTGAACCGCCTCTGCACCACCACCAGCAATCTGACACGTAGAAGCATTTCCATGCAGTTGGAAATGTCGCACTGCTGTCAGGACATAGTAAGAGGGCTAGAACAGGTCAACAGTGCCGTGGAGCAAATGCAGACGACCAACTCTGCTGGCACCGCTCTCATGGCCTCTGGCGAGAGTGAGGAAACCTCCAGTAGGAGTAGCATCACTCCCACATTGCCTGGAGCAAGACAGCGCAGTTCCAGACAGGGTGCAGGACCCAGGAACACCACGGAGGGCACTCAGCCTGGAAGCCAGACAGCACCAATGCGTCACCGAAGGAGGTGAACTGTTCAGTGACAATTTAGCAAAAATGCGTGACGTAACCCAATAATGCAGATTGCACAGTTACTTGTGCCGTACCTGCACTGTGTGCATAACATGTGCTGGGTACAGCAACACTTAATGATTGTGAAGTGTGAATAAACACAGCACACATTATAATCATTTTTTGTCTCATGTCATCATTAGTCACCTAGAAGTAGTTTTGTGTGATCTCAGTCCGTCTCTGGCGTCCAGCAGCTGCCCCGACTCCTGATGCTGGTCTGCCAGGGGGAGCAGGGCAATCGTCATCTGATGTGTCTGTATCGGTCACATCAATTGTGGTGCCTTTCCTCATAGCCATGTTATGGAGCATTGCACAGCTTGCCACGATTTTACAGCAGGTCTCAGGGCTGTATTGCAGTGCACCTCCACTTTTATGCAGGCACCGGAACCGGCTCTTTAGGATTCCAAACGTACGATCAATGACGCAGCGTGTAGATCTGGGTGTCCTGTTGTATCTCCTCTCACTTGCATTGGCTGGATCCAGATAAGGGGTCAGGATGAAGTCCCGCACTGCATAGGCACTGTCACCTGCAGGGATAGACACAATAGGTAAGTCAATGTCCCCACCCTCCAGTGATGTAGTGGATGTATGGATGTGTGCCATGTATTTACCTAGCAGGTATCCCTCCCCAAACTCTCCAGCACTCAGACGTCTGTGTATTCCACTGTGTCTAAAGATGAAAGAGTCATTTGTACTGCCCGGGTATTTGGGAAAAATGTCATTGATGATATACTTTGCGTTGCACACAATCTGTATATTCAGGGAATGGTAGCATTTACGGTTTCTGTAGACATATTCAGTTGCTGATGGGGGTGTGATGGCCACATGGGTCCCATCGATGCAGCCAATGACGTGGGGGAAACGTGCAATCTGGTAGAAGTCAAGTTTTGTTTGCTGTAATGCCTGTTGGGTGGTGGGGAAGTATATGTGATGTGATAGCCTCTGTAGCATTGCATCTAGAAAGGCATGGAAAAGCACTATGACCCCTTGAAAACTCCCTGACGCCAGGAGGTGCAGGGAGCACAGGGCCTGCACATGTGTGGGAATTGTTTGTGTCCTGCGTGTAGGGTGTTACAAATAGGGTTTCAGCTCCTCAATCAGGTCCAATATGATCTGTGGGTGCAGCCTGTACTTGTCATGGATGTCCTCTTCAGTGTGCTGGAACAGAGTGATGCGCAGCCTGAATATACGTTCCTGTCTCATTCTCCTCTGTGCAAGAGCCCAAATACGCAGCCTCCTGGCTATGACAAACAGTGCTACCATTGTGGAAGGTTCTGTTGCATTGTGGGGTGGTTTAAGTACCTTGCACCTGTTTACCACCTGCATGCACTTGGTGTTAAATGCGATTTCTTATTTTGCGAATTTCGTTATTTCTCAATTAGCGAGTTTTTCATACATTTGCTTGCGATTTCTTAATTTGCGATATCCTTTTTGCGATTTTCGCAAATTGAGAACATCGCAATTTAGGAATTCGCAAGCTTATTCGCAATTTTGGAGTTTCGCAGCCTAAGAAATTGCAAATTTAGCGATTTCTTATTTTGCACTGGGAATGTGTGTCATATACATGAACTTGCGAAATTTTATTCGCAAACGCTGTTTTTTTGCGATTCGCAGCATTTGGTTTCATACATATGCCCCCTGGTCCAACAGACACCATTAGCCATGAGAACACAAATGTGGGTAAGGATAGTTGACAAGGTCAATGCAGTAGGGACTACCCCGCGCAACAAACAGGAAATCATGAAGCGGTGGCATGACCTGAAGAGTGCTGTAAAAAAGAAGAGGAACAAGAACCATGAGCTGGCTCAGAGGACTGGCAGTGGCCCTCCCATTACACCAAGAATATTCACTGCATGGGAGGAGAAGGTGCTTGCCATACTGCATCCAGAGAGTCTCACAGGAATAGCCGGGGAAGTGCAGGCTGGTAAGTACAAACAAATGTATACCATTACACTGCTATGTACTGTCCTGCACAACTACAAAGCTACATCTCCGAGGCCCAAGTACATTCATCTGCACCACAATACCCAACACAGGTCTCACAGATGTAACATGCACTCCATCCGAATCACCCCAAAGGTAGCCAACATTTACATGGTTGTATGTGTCCAGGTGACCAGCACTACAACTCCCACCAGGCTCCCCTTACCTACCCCTGAGCAGGATGTAGCACTCCCCCCGAAGCAGGTGTCAGCCATTGTATGGTTCCCCCTCACCTAACAGGTAGGTAGCCATCTTCTCAGGGAGGGCTTTTTGGGGGTGAGAGGCCTGCACAACAACTCCCACCAGGCCCCCCTGTCCCACCCCTGAGCAGGATGGAGCACTCCACACCTACCCAGAAGCAGTTGTCAGCCATTGTATCACTGCAAACAAACATAAAGGTAGGTAGCCATCTTCCCAGGGAGGGCTGATTGGAGGTGGGAGGCCTACACCACAACTCCCACCAGACCCCCCTGTCCCACACCTGAGCAGGATAGAGCACTCCTCCACACCCAGAAGCATGTGGCAGCAATTGCATTGTACACCTTCACCTAACAGGTAGGTGGCCATCTTAACAGGGAGGTGTGTGTGTGTGAGGCCAGCACAACAACTCCCAACAGTCCCCCTTGTCCCACCCCTGAGCAGGATAGAGCACTCCCCCACACCCAGAAGCATGTGGCAGCCATTGCATTGTACACCTTCACCTAACAGGTAGGTATCCATCTTAACAGGGAAGGCTGTTTGGGTGTGGAAGGCCTGCACCACAACTCCCACCAGGCCCCATGTCCCACCCCTTAGCAGGATAGAGCAACCCCCTACAGAAGCATGTGGCAGCCATTGCAATGTACACCTTCACCTAACAGGTAGGTAGTCATCCTAACAGGGAGGGCTGTCTGGGGGTGGAAGGCCTGCACCACAACACCCACCAGGCCCCCTGTCCCACCCCTGAGCAGGATGGAGCACTCCACACCCACCCAGAAGCAGTTGGCAGCCATTGTATCACTACAAACAAACATACAGGTAGGGAGCCATCTTAACTGGGAGGGCTGTTTGGGGGTGGGAGGCCTGCACCACAACTCCCACCAGGCCCCCCTGTCCCACATCTGAGCAGGATGGAGCGCTCCCCCGCACCCAGAAGCAGTTGGCAGCCAGCACATTGTACACCTTCACCTAACAGGTAGGTAGCCATCTTATGCTCTCTTGTCCCACCCCTGAGCAGGATGAATCCCTCCACCACACACAGAGAGATGTGTCACAAATCCCAACCAAATGTGAAAACAGAACAGGTAAGTAGACAGTATAAGCACCCAGCCATTCCTCTCAAAAAGCATGGTGCCATATGACAACACCAGCCCTCTCATTCCCCAAATTTTCACACAGATCCTATTGCCACTTACAGTGTGCAGACAGCTAAGCGAATGAAACTGCTACAGCAACCAAAGTGTGACTCACCAATTCACATGTTAAAAAATGTCTGTGCACAATCAAGCACAGCACTAAATGCCATGTGTAAGTGCCATGGTGCCAGAGCATCAAGGACCAAATGAAAACAAAGCAAGCATGGTCGGTAGTACAAATTGTGATTTGCACATAGCATGACAAAGGTATGCATGAGATAACGATGGCTAGTTCATGCTCAGATGTAACATCTGCCAGGTAGAGTAATAAAAAAAAATGCTTCACATAAAATCATTGTGACGCTAGTCGTTAGATGACAACATGTCCTTGCAATCACAAAATATGCACGTGGCGCATGATATGTATTGACATGTCACACCATGGACAAGAAATGCATGTCCCGCAACATCATGTCAGGATACACAGTACTGTGCAGACAAACAATGTGATAACTAGAAAACTGTGTGGTGTATAACCTGTGGATAAGATACATCTAACATCAAGCTTGAGGGGTGCACTTCAATGACCATTTCCCCTCTGTCCCACAGGTGACCAAGAACTGACTGCAGAGGACAACAACAGCAACCTGCAGAGCCAGTCTCCCTCCCGGAACATGGACTCTTGGATGTTGACTCCCGGGATTATGAGGACGCGGAGCTCGAAGCCAGCCCATCTGGTGTGCCAGGGCACAACAGGTCCCAGGGCCCCATTGTCCCCCCACCACATCTGCAGCAACACCAATTTCTCCGCAGAGCCTTGCTGTAATGACCTGGGCATCCTCCACCACCACCACCAGTGCTGCCTGCAACACTCTCCCTGCCCCAGAGGATGACCACCCCACACCAGCAACTGAGGAGGGCAGGGTCAGGATGTGTGTGCCTACAGTGGTGAGGCAACAGGTCCATGGCAGCAGGGCAGGTGGGAGGGCAAGGGTCAGTCTAAGACAACTGGACACTGGGACCGAAGCCCTGGACAACATCAACAGAGTCCTTGGGGACTATGAACAGGCCCAGGAACGAAGGGGCCGGGCTGAGGAAGATTCACATGAGCTCCTCCTGCTGATGAGGTCCATGGACACCCGCATGGGCCAAAGTGTGGACCTCTTGGGCCAGCTAGTGGTGGTACTGAGGGACAGGCCTGCGCCACAACCAACACCTCCACCTCCCTCTGGTGGGCCACAGGATGACAGTTCACTATCCTCCCCTGCGGACACAGAGAGGGGTGAGTCCTCAGACCCCACTGGCCCCGCAGCAGAGGCCCCCACGCAAAACAACCAAGGGGCCATCCCATGAAATCCCATGGAGGATCATGTGGCAAAGCACCTGTCAAATGCCAGTCACGGAGCCAGCCATGATGGCAAAACTCTTCAATACTGCATTGACTTTTTGGACTGTCCTTACCCACACTGCCTTGTGAATGGCATCTGTCTGTTGGACTGGGTCACCACATCAATGTGGTGACTCCTCGATTGTCTCATGTACCATAACTGACAACTCACTGCTTCACTAATCACCTTATTGTAAATATTCACCCCCTCACATGTCCCCAGTGTAAATAAACACTCCTTACACACACATGTTGTTGTGTCTGCTCTGTGTTTATTCCAGGAAGTACAGCCTTCACCATGATTACAATGTACCTGGAGTATGGAATGTATGTAAGCACGGAAAGGTTGAAGGGACCTAGGAAAACACAGCAGAACAATATTCAATAGTCAGGTGTTGGCATCACAGCCATCACACAACACTTGTCATCAAGGTACTCCAATCTGCACACATTACAATGAGCAACACTGCCGAGTTAAACATCCTGTAGATGTGCCAAACTACCCTGTCCCAGAAACATGGGCAGCCACCACTGAGTCAACAACCGGCTGCAGTCACAAAGCTAACATGCCCCTTCCCAACAACAACGACATCATCAGACAATGGGTCTGTTGTACATTGTCACTCACCTTCAAATAAAGTAGCAGTTGAAGAGCTGTGGACGCAGGTCAACACCTTCCTCCTCTCCACTATCCTTGTCACTGGACACAAGTTGGTTTGCAGGTGTTGTGTCTGCTCAGTGTTTATTCCAGGAAGTGCAGCCTTCACAATGATTACAACGTACCTGGAGTATGGAATGTGTGTAAGCAAGGAAAGGCTGAAGGGACCTAGGAAAACACAACAGAACAATATTCAATAGTCAGGTGTTGACATCACAGCCATCACACAACACTTGTCATCAAGGTACTCCAATCTGCACACATTACAATGAGCAACACTGCCGAGTTACACATCCTGTAGATGTGCTAAACTACCCTGTCCCAGAAACATGGACAGCCACCACTGAGTCAACAACCGGCTGCATTCACAAAGCTAACATGCCCCTTCCCAACAACAACGACATCATCAGACAATGGGTCTGTTGTACATTGTCACTCACCTTCAAGTGAAGTAGCGGTTTATGAGCTGTGGACGCAGGTCGACACCTTCCTCCTCTCCACTATCCTTGTCACTGGACACAGGTTGGTTTGCAGGCGGGGGCCTTGGCTGCTCATCAGCATCCAGTAGCAGGGGGATCTCCTTGCGCAAGGCCAGGTTGTGGAGCATGCAGCATGCAACTACAATCTGAAACACCTTCTTAGGCAAGTACATCGGTGCACCTCCGTTTTTGTCCAGGCAACGGAAACGTGACTTCAGGAGACCAAAAGTACCCTCCACCACACAGAGTTTCTTCTCATGGGCATCAATGTAGCGGACTTCAGCTGGTGTCCTGGGATTCCGCAGTGGGCTCAGCAACCAGGGATGGCTGGGATATGCTGAATCACCTAGATGTGAAAAACACAGAGGAACCTTGACATGTAACTTTGGCAGAGGACAGCATGTCACACGCACAGCACGCTACTGGACTTTTCGTACCCACCCACAATCCATGCATGCTCCGGAAGCCGATTATCCATCAGTTGTGGCACAATGCTTTTACGCATGATGTACGAGTCATGGGCCAAGCCAGGGAATTTGGCACAGACGTGTGGGATGATCATATCTGCCTGGCACACCACTTGCACATTGATGGAATGGAAATGCTTCCTGTTCCTGTAGATGTGCTCACGTGCCTGGGGTGGAACCAGGCCAACATGTGTGCAGTCAATGGCACCAACAACATTGGGGATGTGCCCAAGGGCATACAAATCTCCCTTCACACCTGCCAATTCATGCCTCCTGGGGAAATGGATATATCTGTCCTTGAAGACCATCATAGCGGACAGGACATCATGTAGCACCACACTGAACATAGGTTGCGACATTCCACCTACGCTGGACACCGTGTGCTGGAAAGATCCAGTAGCAAAGAAATGCATGGCCGCCATAAACTTAGACATTGGCGTGAAAGCCGTTGGATAGGTTCTGCGATGCTGCAGGTAGGGCTCCAACATAGCACATAGGTCTTGTAGGGTGGCTCGATCCAGACAGAATTTCCGTATGACCTCCTCATCCTCCATGTCTGCCAGCACTGTGTACGGACGATGCACATTTGGTCTCCTCCTTGGTGAGATGAAAGCGGACACAGGTCAATGCAATCCACCAGGAGATGTGTCCGGAATCTTTCGTTTTGACTGACACAATGGCAACAATGACTAGCATCACAGTCCAGCTTACAGCACAACTTACTTCTAGGGACACCTTCAGCTACGCCATACGGACCCTTGTACACTTTTCACACAGCTAGCATCTCACAAACAACATCCGACTATGTGAATGTTCAAAGGGATAGGGCCACATTTCGCATGGGCAGCCCTGAGAGTAGTACCAACAGCATACGTGTGAAACTGGCACACTACTGCTTCCTACCTAGCTGCTGTACCTGCCACACCTTCTTGTGTACGTCACACAGGGCACACATCAACCGCACAATGACCCAAGACTGTGCGTTCATTGACAAGTATGTGCATGAGCCAAGAAAAGTAGACAGTCAAATCTGCACATTGTGTAATAAGACATTGATCACTGTGAGTTGCTTAGCCCTTTCACACATTGACATGTGTACCCATTGGAGAGTTCATCACAACACTGTTCTGTGTACATGCCCAGCTAAATCACAAGTGACATGTGAGTGAGAACATGCCAATGTTTCTAATCATATACAACAACATGGCATGTGTAGTCAGAAGTGAGGTAAAGGTTAAATTGGGATTGAGTGCACAATCTTGTGCCATGAATCATGTGTCTACTGTGCACTGTTGAGAACTGGCCATTGGCCATTCACACTGCATGACATGCCCATAGGTGCTGTCTAGGTGATCAGCCACCCAAATCACGGTCATTCAAGCAATGTATGGCACACATATCGTGGTAGCTACCGCCTGGCCCCTGCGGTGTGTCAACGCCAATGCCCAAAACACAATCGCGGTAGTGATAGGTATATACACATGGTCAATTGGTGGCTGGCATGCTCCGCCACCCAAATCACGGTCATTCATAGCAATGTATGGCACAAATATCACGGTAGCTACAGCCTGGCCCCTGTTGTGTGTCAGCGCCAATGCCCAAAACACACTCGCGGTAGTGATAGGCATATACACATGGTCATATGGTGGTTCGCATGCCCTGCCACCCAAATCACGGTCATTCATAGCAATGTATGGAACACATATCGCAGTAGCTTCGCCACCATGGGGCCGGTCATTGGATGCAATTGAAAGATGTACGAACGTGGTAGCGACCACCTGGCCCCTGCGGTGTGTCACCGCCATGGCCCATGCCCTTACAGCCAATGGGAACCGCAATCGCAGTAGACTAATGCAATTTTGGAAATCGTGGTAGGTGTGCTCCGCCACTGCGGAGCCGGTCATTGGATGAATTTGAAAAAGGCTGACCTGGAACACCAATTGCAGCAGCTTAGAACCACTGAAACTAGCCCAGGGGGCTATATATGTGTGGGAGAGAGACTCACATATCCACAACTCACAGAGCCCGTTGCCTGCCACCCCTCAACATCAAGTGCTGCTGCTGCTGTCTCCAGGGCCTGCTGCCTGACACCCCTCACCATCAACTGCTGCTGCTGCTGTCTCCAGGGCCTGCTGCCTGTCACCCCTCACCACCGCCTGTTGCTGCTGCTGTCTCCAGGGCCTTCTGCCTGCCACCCCTCAACATCAACTGCTGCTGCTGCTGTCTCCAGGGCCTGCTGCAGGCCACCCCTCACCACCAACTGCTGCTGATCCTGTCTCCTGGACACAGTGATAGCAAGGACTGAGAAGATCCGGGCCAGTCCCTTCACCACCGAGGAGCTGGAGGTCCTGGTGGACAAGGTGCTCACACAGTATGCTAGGCTATATGGTGCTCCAAATGTCATGGTAAGTCTTTCAGAGTGGAAGTGAGAGTGCAGGGGGGCACACATGAAGTTGATCTGCTGCAGTATGTGCTTGAGAGTGTGGGGTTCTGTCATGCACTGCCTAGCATGCTGTCTCCAGTGGAAAGGTGTGTGTAGCCTATTTCACACATTTCCCTGCCTGCACATCAAGATTGGAGGGACATGTATTGTCTTGTCAGCCATACAGTGATGCAGCAAGTTGGTAATGCAGGAGTCAGGACAGTAATTGCTTGTCTGAATGGATGTGGGGATCCCTGAGGTCCTTCACAGGCTCATCTGTGGCCTTAGCGAGGGTTTACGTCCAGAGGGTAGTGATGGAATTGTGTCTGACTCAAAATTTGCATCATCCATGGCACAGCACTATGCTCAGGACTTCAGTACCAGAGGGTGACACTCTTGGTGGTCATTCACCTATGACACAGCAGCTTGTCGTACTTTTGTGCGCAGCCCCTTCCACTTCCATCAGCATGTGTACTGACTGGCATGTGTAGGCACTGTTTCCGCTCTCAAATTGTCCCTTCATGTGACATTTCTGATGCCCCACGTTGGACCTCAGTGTGATTCCATCTGGCCTGCACAGTCACTTCCCAATCTGACAAGGACACATCACTGAATGTACAGAGTGTAACATGTGTGTGGTTTGCTGGACTCTCCATCAAAGGGCCATCTCAGCCCTGTAGATTGCATATGACAGGCCTTATGAGAAGGGTGTGGGATTGTAAGATCATGTCCTTTGATGTGACCTTCATGACACAGTGAGCCATTCACAGGGCGAGGACATTGTTGGCTGGGTAGTGTTGGACACAGTGAGTCTGCCCCTAAACATATATTGAAATGTAATGTATGTCTTGCTCACCCTTAAACTGGATAGTAGATGCGGGCAGCCTACACATGGCTTTCCGTGCTGGCAACCTGCATGTGTATGAGATGGGCAGGTAATGTGTCCACCCTCATACCTGCATGCATTTTTGTGTGATTCTCCCATGCTAATGTGCCATGTGAGAGGCAGTATTGTCTCTGCTTGACATATCTGTCAAGTTGGGCTGAGTTAGTATCATGCCCCTGTACTGAGAGACAGTGGTACTGTGCCACTGATTTTTTTCCCCCTCTTGTCTCCCATGCCTGCAGCTCAAAGTACACCAGCGTAAAGCCGTGTGGAAGGCCATTGCATGCAAGGTGCAGGCTCTGCGTGTCTCCAAATGAGGGCGCACACACTGTCACAAGAGGTGGGATGACATCTGCCAGCGCAGCAAAAACGTGGCAGAGATGACGCTGGGGCTGCTCCCTCAGACTGGCAGGTTGGCACGCAGGAGCATGATACCACTAATGGCCTGCATCTTAGCTGTGACACAGCCTGAGCTGGATGCACGTTTGAAGGAGCATCAGCAGCAAGCTAGGGGTGAGTATTCTGGGAAGGGTGACTTTGGTTGTGAGTGGCTGCATGTGTTCACAGCCTGGGCCAGTGCTGGGCTCTGTGATGTTGATAGTGTGCTGCAGTGGCTTGTAAGTGGCCTCTGTGTTGTGTGCAGCTGTCATGCATTTGCCCTACCTGTACTTTCTCATGTCATTGGAGTAATGGCCCTTGACATTGCATTCTGAGTCGTGGCCTTCTGGCATTGTCTGCATTGGGGTAGTCAGGGACATCCCATGGAAGATAACGGCAGTGTGCATCATCTGAGTGTGCTTTCATCAATGTGTGCATTGCCTGACGTCAGAATTGTGAGGACTAGACATCTGACACCAATGTGCAACTGTAGTTGTGACCCAAACAACAACATGGTGGATGGCATGAGCTCATAGCCATTGTGGATTGTTAAGTTGGAGTCTGTATCTGTGTTGTCCCCTTCTGCTCCCTCCAGATGTGACAGTGGCAACATGTTTGGAGGTACATCTTTGCCCCTCTCAGGGCCCTAGTGTGCTCAGAGGAATTTGTGTGTCTGGTTAAACAGAGCCACCGGCAGGCTATTTGGCTGTGTGGTCATCACATGGCTCACTTATGCCACGTTTGAATGATGACACACAAAATTTGAGGTTTGAATTGAGGTTGCACAATGTTACTGCACAGTGTGGTGTGCAAGATTGGGATATCATCAACTTGTTTAGTGCTTTGCTTGCATATGATGGTTAAGTTGATGCCACTGAACTGACCCTACGTCTCTATTTCTTGCAGCATCTCCCGTGGGCACCGAAGAACAGAGGATGGACACCAGTGGTGAGGCATCAAGCAGGACTGCTACACACGAGCACAGTGACACTGATGTGACCAGCGCCTCGGAGGGGAACAGGAGTCTGCTTGAGGGATCACAGCCAGAGACACCAACCTCAACATCATCTAACATCAGCGGCGACGCATCTAGATTGGCGGGCACAGGGAGCTGGAACTCTGCCTCCTCTTCTACCACACAGCGTCCAGTGCCCACCCTCCCACCTACTTCCACTGGTGCTGCCCGTGTTCACACCAGTAAGAAGGGAAGAGTGTCCTTCCCCCCAGGCACCGCTGCCCCTGCCCCTGTCCCCCCTGCTGCCATCAGTGCTGAGTCTGTGGATCTTTTGCGCCAGCAGTGTGGGGGCCA
This sequence comes from Triturus cristatus, assembly GCF_964204655.1. NCBI lineage: Eukaryota > Metazoa > Chordata > Amphibia > Caudata > Salamandridae > Triturus > Triturus cristatus. Next base: position 245,784,776 of record NC_140582.1, read on the forward strand.
AACAACTCTCATCAATGCCTTCCTAGACCACGACAAAAAGTTGTCACAGGTAGTTGCTTTCATGGAGGGCATTCATTCAGACGTGGGTGGGTTACACCGGACTGTCCAGTCTTTGTCCTCCACAGTGACGGCAGCCATTCAACTGGCACAATCTTAGAGTCCAGCCCCAGACCCTTTGGCCACCCCCCTGTCAGTGGCTACACCTGACGATAGTGACCACACACCACAGACCTCAAGGGCAAGATACAGCACACGCAGCACACAACAGCAGCAGCCCAAGCGGTTCAGGGCGCAGACAACATCCCCACAGAAAACTAAAGCCATCCCAGAGCGCAAAGGCAAAAGTCCATCAGGCGACACCCCCGGGCCATAAACCCAAGAAGAAGGCCTCAGGCTCACATGCCTCAGAGGCACCCCAGCCAAAGACTCTCCTGTCCCAAACGGGTCTCGCAAAGACAAGCAGACCGTTGCCGTGCCCGCTGAGAAGCTGGTGCCTGCTAAGCGTACACATAAAAAGAGCTCCAAGGGTGATTCACCCACAACCTCAACTCCCATCCAGAGCCCTGTGAAGCAGGGAAATGAGGGCACTGTAAGGGGTACACCTGGTAAACAGGGGTGGAGGGGCAAAGGCAAGGCCTTGCCATGCGTACCGCTGGAGGGCCTGTGGCTGCACCTGATGCAGCTTTGGTGGAGAGTGTGCCTGTTGTGCCCGCCCCAATTACCACTACTCCCAAGACAGTGAAACCATTTAGAATCCCCAAAGAGTGGAAAGGTACCCCTCCACATTCTCCCCCCCACACTGTATCTCAAGGCAGCATGACTCCACCTCCACATGCCACCACACCAACCGGTCAAAGCAGCTCTCCGGCTTACAAAGCCACTGATGCCTCTACCTCAGCTGGGCCTCTCTCTCCCCGGTCCAGTCCTCCAACTGTCCCCGACATTCAGCCACCTCCCAGTCCCACGGACAGCCAGGTCTGAGTGGAAGTCCCCCTCACACACCTGTCTCTCTCACAGCGCTGCCTGGACTGCCCATTGTGATCCCCTAACTGTGTTACCGACCATGGCAGGGTACAGTCTCACTCATTCCCTGAGCAGGATCTCACGTACCTCATCTGCACTTTGTACTGACCACTGGCCTTGATGTTCACTGATATTTGCCCCTTCCCTGTGCAGCTTCTCATGTACTTACTCTGCACCTTGGACTGGCCACTGACCTTGATGTTCACTGTTGTTTGCCCCTTCCCTGTGCAGCTTCTCATGTACTTACTCTGCACCTTGGACTGGCCAATGGCCTTGATGTTCACTGTTGTTTGCCCCTTCCCTGTGCACCTTCTCATGTACTTACTCTGCATCTTGGACTGGCCACTGGCCTTGATGTTCACTGCTGTTTGCCCCTTCCCTGTGCAATATCTCATGTACCTACTCTGCACCCTGGACTGGCCACTGGCCTTGATGTTCACTGCTGTTTGCCCCTTCCCTGTGCAGGGTCTCATGTACCTCATCTGCACTTTGTACTGGCCACTGGCCTTGCTCTTGTCTACTTTTGGTGCCTATCCGTGTAATATGTGAATAAAGGCAGTTACTCCTAATTTCTGCTTTGTCAGTGAACTTGCTAAATAAAGGGTTTTCTGTGTTGGTATGGTTTACTGTGACACATGCTCTATATGCCACTTCAACATTGCCAATGGCTTGTTTAATTTTTTCAAGGTTTTACAGAGGTGACAGGCACTTCAGTTCTTCAAGACTCTGAGGCTTGGGGGTGCAATGACGTTGGTTTGTGATGAACTCCTGTTATCATAATCACTCTTTGGTCAGGTTAGCTATATTGTACACATGTCATCTTTGTATGCACTGCCAGCACAAAGTGGGATTCTATCCACAGTATTGCAGACTGGCTGGCCAGGCTCATCATCTCTGTGTGATCTTTTTTGATGTGTGCACAATAGTGTTGGTGTATGCTCCTCTTGTGATGGCCAGGCATCCTAGTCACATGGGTTAATTTCAATGTGTGCACTTGGGTGGTCAAGAAGTGTGCAATGTGAAGGGGTGACTTTGTCAGTAGTGTTGATGTGTGTGTGTCCCTGCAATGTCAACTGTACACATGTGTCACCCAGGAGTTGAATACCTGGTATTTGGATTGGTCAGCCCTGTGCTTGTGATTGTGTGCACATGTGGGAGTTGTAGGTTGTGCACTGTGCAGTGTGTTGGTGTGTCCTTGCACTTCTGGGGAACACCTACTTGTTGTTGGTGGCAATTGTGAGTATGCAGAGTGTGTGACTGGCAAGTCAGTGTTGTGTTTTGTTGGTCAGCCATGTGTCTTGATACTGTTTGTACTCACTGTGCAGACCTGCTCAGCCACACTGGCATTGTGGGTGTGTTTTCTCATGCATTGTTGTCACTTGGGGCATTTTTGGCTCCATTATGGCATGTGGGGTGTGGAGTCATACCATCCCCTATCTGTGCTTCTGATGCCTACCCATTGTGAGTCTGCACTAAGGGTGGGCGTAATTCGCGAAGTAGCACTTCGCGAAGCTACGCAAAGTGAAGTTCGCACTACGCGAGCTACGCGTAGCACTTCGCGAACTGCGTAGTAACATGTTCGCACTGTGCAAGATGTTGTTTTCAATGATTGCACAGTGCGGACAAGCAACCGGCACTGTGCAATCATTGAAAATGGCATCTTGCACAGTGCGAGCTGTAGTTTTCTGCTGCTCGAGTAGATTTTTACTCGAGCTTCAGCTTTCTCAACGCGAACTGGTAGTTTCTCATCGCGAGCGGTCGCGAGCATACGCGACCACTCGCAATGAGAAACCTGACCTCCTCGCGTTGGGAATCTCGCCGGGAGGTTTATTTTCCATGCTCGCGATCGCCAACTTGCAGTTGCTGATCGCGAACAAGGAAAAAGTCTCGCCGGGATGTCATTTTGCTTGCTCGCGGTCGCCAACTTGACGTTGAGGACCGCGAGCAAGCAAAAAATGACCGCAGCACTACGCAACACTACGCTACGCGTGTTCGCACTGTGCTACGTGCAGTTCGCGTAGTGCGAAGTAGCGCGAACTTCGCAAACTACGCGGGCGTAGCGTAGTGCTTCGCCCAGGCCTAGTCTGCACTCCATCTATTTTTGTATGGGGCACTCCTCACCTGTCCACTACTGACGTACACACCACTTCACTCTCATGTCAGCTGTCCCCTTGGGTTGTCAGTGTGTGTGCCTCCCTATCACTTCATTTGTTACACTATGCTTTGTGGTGCTGATATGTGCACAGGACCAATGTGCCACTCAGGACAGTTTCCCAATTGGTTTTATGTGATTTTCTTGTTTTGCAGTCATGGTTGCTCATATGCAGTAAAACTGTTTGTGCTGCACAATCCTCTGGTCATGTTGATGTCACCTGGGGGTCCCAGACTTGTGCATCTGTGGGTGTTGGGCTAGCTGTATGTGTGTTTGCTGAGGTACATCTTCACTTCCTGAGTGTGATGTTGTCTGTGTGCTGTGCTGATTAGTGTTGTGTGGGTTGATGGTGTGTCACTCATATCTGTGTGGGACTGGTATGTTTGGGGTGCACACACTGCTTGTCATGCATGCAGTGCTGTGAGTGTTTGTTGCCTTGTCCTTGCATGATGTGCACCCCCTGATGTCCTGCTGTGTTTGCAATATGATGGATTGGCATGTGCATCTGTTGTGTGTTTGATGTGGATGTGTGCAGTGTTTGGGCTGTGTTGTCTCTTTCAGCTGACAGATGCTCTGTGTGTGATGTTCTATTTGCATGTCAGTGTGTGTGTTTTGTTAGTGTGTTGTGATTCATTCAGATGTGTGTTGCCAGTGTAATGTGCATTACTTGTGTGCCTGTCACATGCACTTAGAGCTATTCTTGTTCCTGGGCTTGTTTTGGGTGCATCCTTTGGGTTTTCTCCTCTAATATGTGACCTGTCATTTGTCAGGATTGTGCATGTGCATGCATGTGGTGCACTATATCACCATGTTGACTTGATGGGTGGTGTGGTATGTCTGTCTGTGTTTCATTGTAGGCTCATTGGTCCCAGTTTGTGTCCATGATTGTTTTGAGATGATGCACTTCTTGTCTGTGTTGGGGTATGTTGTCTGTGCATTGTTCCTGACTGCTGAGGTTGTGTTCTCCTGTCCTGTTGTGTCTGGGCTCCCATTGTCTTTCCACAGTTTTGCTGCACAGGCCAGGTCTGGTCTTGTAGTACTTCTGTGTATGTTGTTATTGAGTTTTGTGTTTGGCTGTTAGTTTTGTGCCAGCATTGGTTCAGGCATACCTCAGTGTGTGTGTGTGATGTTTGTGGATGCCCCACAGGGAGTGTGATTGTTTGTCAGTGTATTGACTGGACATAATTGACAACCCTTCTGTGTGTTTTACACTGGTGTTGTGTGCTGCAGGTTTGAGGTTGGGGGGTATGTGTGAAGGATCCAAGTTGTGTTTGACAGTCATGGAGTGTAACAATGGGCCCTGTGTGTTGTGCTGCTGACATACACCTGTCAAGTAGTTGAATGCAGATATGTGGCTGTTCACTGTTTAACGTCAGAGACTTCCTTTCATCCCTGTGCCTATACATGGTTTGCCTTGCTGTCTCCCTGATTTGTTACACAGAGGTGACTGTGGTTTGATTTCACTCACTGTGCCACCATGTGTAATTTGATGGGCTAAGGGTGTTGTTATATGTGCCTTCTCTTGCATGTGATGTACACATGCTTAGTGGTTGGCTCCTTGTCCTTCCATTTGTGTGCATCTAACTTTAGCTTTCCTATTTGTTGTCCTCCATTGCTGCTGACAACTGGTCTGAGTATGGGGTTGTGTGTCAGTGTGGGGTTATGTCTGTGTGATTTAACAGGCTGTGCATCCAGTTGAATGATTGTTCATATTCTGTGTGAATGTTCATTTTGTGCTTTGACTCAGTTTTCTTGCCAGGAGGGTAGTGTGAGTGTGGTGTGAGGGTTTCCCTGGCCCTGAGCTTCTGTGCTGTGTGTTCATCTGCAGCCCCACCTGCTGAGACTGTCTCCCTGGTTGGTGGCTGGTTATTGTGCATGGGGAGCACAGGAGGGGCACATAGCATGTCCCTTAATGGGGGGGCCTAGTGTGTGGAGAGTGGAGGTGTATCCCTATGATCTTTGTGCACTGCCAATGCCTGGCTCTGGCCCTGCCTTCTGCATTGTGCGCATGTTTTCCCGCGTTTTCACTGCTGCGGTGACGTGACCGGGACATTGAATCAATATCGCAGTTGGTGGGTGACATGGGTGCGGAGGGGTGATTTTGTGACAGGTAGGACATGGGTGGGTACACTAGTGGATGTGTTCCTGTCCATCAGGGTGTCTGGGGGTGTCAGGGTGTCTGGGGTGGACAGGAACCCTATATCTGCCCAGGTATTGTGTGTTGTTGTTGTGTGCGGAGTTGTGTTATTGCGTACCTGCGGCATCGTCTGCGACGGTGCTGACTTGCTGGTAGTGTATCAGGTACAGCACCGGGAAGATGTGTAGAGCTGGATCCATTGCGGTCGGGACCGGGCGGAGAGGACCGGGACTCTGGTTTCGCGCTCCTCTGTCGTGCTTCCGCCGTCTCTGGTTGGGCGGTTTCTCCGCTGCAGTGCGAATGGCTGTTTGGGGCATCCTGATTTGCACAGCGGGCGGGACGTCATTCCGCACGGCGGTGGGTCTCCATTGGCTCCCACCACCGCAGTGGTGGGCGCATTTTGATGGCGGTTCACGTCGCACCACGGCAGACGGGAAATGGGCTATGTTTGGCCATACTAATATCGCAGGCGTGAGGACCACTGCTGGCGTGCGGAAAAGTTTATTTTCTGCCACCGCCAGCACTGCGGTGGTGCCATCCTAATGGGCCCCTAACTTACACACATAGAACACACATATAAAACACAAAATTATAATAAGGTCTACTGCAATGCCATAAAATATACTAAAATCAAAACAAGAGTAAACCTTTATCCCTCAAAAATAACTAACTATGTCAAAATACCTCTCCCACCCCTAAACACTTGAAAATACATTTTAAAAAGTCATACCTCAAATGGATATTAGCCAGGGGAAACCGCAACTGTAAACTGCACTAACTACCCAAAATGACGGAAAAAGTCTACAAAAAGAAAGAAGGTGAAAAATAATGGCAGAAAAATTACAATAGAAAAACTTTGATTCCATAAACACAAATGGGAAAACAATTTTATTTATTTATGTTTATTAAATAAGGAACATGTTACAATGTTTACAAAGTGTGTATAAATAAATGTTAAAAAATGTTTCCTGTGTTTGACAGTATATTAGAAGGTTAAAAAACAAAGTAATATAAAAAAGTATGTTACTTAAATATTACAGTACATGTTAAAAAAACTGTATAGCAACAAATACAAATTAATATATACTACAGCCAATTTTATTCTCCTGAAAAAGGTGTTTTTTTTCTTTAACACAAAAGAATTTTAAAAACTTACTGCAATTATTGAAAACAAATAAATTCATGCTTGGAAATGGCAAATATTAAAAGAGATATTTAAAATATAACAAAATGTAAAAATGATACTTTAGAAAAACTAATAATAAACAAACAGTTAATATTATATATGTTTATAACATTTTAATGTACAAAATAAAAAATACAAAGAAACCTCTCAGCATATGTATATCATATTTACTATTCACAATAACAGTGTAGCCATACTGGGGAAAGTATTGGAATTTGAGGGGGTTCAGATTTACTATTGAAACTCCAATGTAACCACACTTGGGAAAGTGTTGCACTTAGTGGGGGCCAAATGTGCAATGCCCCCTCCAAATTCCACCACATTGAGAAACGTTTTGGACTTTGGGAGGTTCAAATTTACTATTACATCTCCAGCTTTGCCCAGATTGGGAAACAGTTGAACTTTGGGAGGTTCAGATTTACTATGCCATATCCAAACTTCACCACACTAGGAACGTGTTTGACTTTGGGGGCGAAGGGCTTATTTACTACTCTAGTTCCAAACTGCGGACTTCCCCTCATTTAAGAAAGTGTTTGCCTTAAAGCATCAAATGTACTATTCCCACTTCAAACTTACCCACATTAGGGAAAGTGGTGGACTTTGGGATGTGTCCAATGTACTATTTGAACTCCAAACTTAACCACAATAGGGAAAAAGTTGAACTGTGAAGGGGTTGAGATTTACTATTTCAATTTCAAACTTAGCCATGTTGGGAAAATTGTTGGACTTTTTAGGGTTCCGGGCCACTTTTCCAACTCCAAACTTCACTATTAGGAAAACTATTTGTCTTTGAAGAGGTCTAGTTTACTATTCCCACTTTAAACTTACCCACATTAGGGAATGTTTTCTATCTTGAGAGGTTCAGATCCCAAATCCAAACATCACCACATTGGGAAAAGTGTTGGGCTTTGGAGCAGTTAAATTTACTATTTTTACTCTAAAGATAATGGCATTGGGAAAAGTGTTGGACTTTGGGGAGAGGACTGGGGGTTAAATTTACTATTCCAACTTCAAACATAAACATATTGGGAAAAGCATTGAATTTTGCGGGATGGGAGGTAGGATTTACTTTTTACTATTCCGGCTCCACAGCTACCCACATTAGGGAAAGTTTTAGACTGGGGGGGGGGGGTTCAGATTTACTATTCCAACTCCAAGCATAGCCATATTGCATAGTTTGAGAGGGTTCAGATTGAGAATTTAAACTCCAAGTGTAACCACATTGAAGAAAGTCTTTGGCTGGGGGTTATATTTACTATTTCAACTTCAAACTTAATTACATAAAGGAAAGTGCTGTACTTTTAGAATTAATAATTCACTTAGCTCAGAAAATAATGGCATAAATCACACTGAAAGAATACATTACAGAATTTCATTTTAATTATCGCAAAAAACAAAATCACACAACATAAAAAGATTAAATTGAGAGCAACATCAAAAATGTGAAAAGATACCTAATATTTACAATAAATTTCAAATTAATAGCTATAAAATAAGTAAAAAAGAAAATACCATAAAATATCAATTTTATCTTTAGAACAACTTTACTTAAACCCAATATATATGCTCAAATAAATTAAATAATATTAGTTTAACCTAAATTGTTAAAAAAATAATTTTAATAATCAAGGAACAAAAAACATTTTATAAAATTATATATCAAAAACATACCAACTAAAAATATAAAATTATAACACTATTTAAATTAAATTTTAAAACCTTTGTTAAAATGCACATGGAATTTGACTTTTACATCATCAAAAGCAATTAAAAAATGTATCTAATTTAATGTAAAACAATTTACGGAAAAATGAAATAAAAAAAATGAAACAGCAACAATTCTAAACAACTCACTTAAAAATGTATAACATGTAAGGGTACTCCCCTACCTGTTGCCCTATAGAGCTAACATCCAGCCACTAAAACTATTATACACATTATAAATATGAATACAGTATACTAAAAGAAACAAATACACAAAGTACACTTAAAAAAACAACATAACAACACGGAGGTTGTGGAGGTTAAGGTCATGTGCCTGCTTCTCCGTGGATGTTCAAGACTGAATAAACGGAAATCGACATCCTGAACTGCAGGAGAGAGAGGTGAGGAGTGGTGGTAAACAAGGCTGAGGCTGATAAGGCAGGGGGCTAGGAAACGCATGGACAATAGTGGCAAACAGTGGTAAAAAATAGCAACCGGCCCATAGCAAAAAAAAGGGGGGGGGGAAAGAAGATGGGGAAACAGTTAAAAGACGGTAACATCTCGAACAAGGCTAATAAGGAAACTATGGCCCGTCTGAAAAAATCTGGCCAGACCTTGGCAAAGAAAGCAATACTGCGTGGTGCTAAGGCTAAGGATGGGGGGGATAATCCCACTTCACCGGGCCCTGCAACTACCTCAGAAAGTTCAGAGAAGGAATCTCCCGCAAGGTATCCTGCGCCCCTACAGGATGATGGACTTCTCGACCGGGCCACCCCCCACCCGCGGACACTGAGACAGGCCTGTCCAAGGCAACTATACCAGCCTCTACACCAAATCAAAGAAGTGATAGAAAAGAATTAAAGGAAATCAAGGAGTTTCCTCTATTCACTAGTAAATCCACCCCAAGATCTTTACATTCTTCACCCTCCTCCTCATGTGTCTCCACTCTAGGGCCGACTGATACATTATCTACAGAAAATGGCACGGGTGGAGTTGATAGCCACCCTGGGACGATGCAACAGATTATCGAAATTTCTGGTTCGGTGGCTCACCCGCATAAACAACTCAATTTCCAAATGAAGCCACTACAACCGCAGCCTCAAGCGCAAGCAGAGCAAACTGAGCGAAATCGCTTGACATCTAACTCTACGAATTCTTTGAATATAATGGACAAGGAAATACAGAACACCGATCACCCACCTCAGGAACTACTTAATGAAAACTGCTACTCAATGACAGAGGTACCAACAAGCCCATTTAAAGGGTCAGCAGCTGCCATTCCACTGGGAAGTAGGAGAGCAGTCCCAGCTGAGATCGTAGCTCTCTCTCCAACTTTCCTGAGCCAAGCAGTGTTCAAGGAAGGCGAGGTGAATGTGGGTACGAGAGATCAACTTACCAACGTTACACAAAGTTCTGAAATTAAGACAACGCATCAACTAGATATCAAAGATATGTTAAATCTAATCCTCGAAGAAATACGAGACATGAAAAATTCACAACAAGTAGAGATTGCTGCGCTCCATACAAGATTAGGAAAGCTGGAAGAGACAATGGCTGGACTCCCGAATAGACTACAGGAGGTGGAGTCTCGGGTCTCAACGCTAGAGGATCAGGTATCTTTTGCAATGGGTGAGGTCAAAGAGGAAAAAAAAAGACACTTACTGTTGAAGCCAAGCTGGAGGAGCTCGAAAATTATTCTCGAAGATCAAACCTCAGAATTCTTGGGGTTCCGGAAGGGCTAGAAGGAGCCCAAACAATTCAGTGGGCGACCTCATTCATTAAGAAGCAAGTCCTGCCAGAACTTGATGGAGATCTCACAATAACAAGAGCTCATCGTGTACCAGCACAACCCTTTCCTAATTCTACATATCCAAGAACAATACTACTTAATTTTGCTGACTATAGGATTAAGGAAAGAATTTTAGCTAGGGCGTTCCAGCAGAGACAGTTTCCAGTTACGGAGACTTGTAAATGTAGAATATTCGCAGACATGACAGCAGCTGCTGCTCGTCGGAGGAAAGTATTTGTTAAAATTCTTCAACTCTTTAAAGCGCATGGCGCCCAAGCTACAATTGCTCACCAATCCAAACTTAAAGTGTTGGTGAAAGGAAAGTTTTTTTTGTTTTCGGATTTGGAAGAGGCTCAGGCTCTGTTGAAGGAAATTTCGGAAGGTTCTAGTAGATAATGGCAATTGGCAGATGTAATGTACGAGATTCTGGGTGTGAGGCGGTGTGAGGTGGGGGAAGTAAAAAAAAAAAAATGTTTTTTTTGCTATCGTTTACAGCCTGTGATTTAATGGATATGCCTAGGGATTTAACTCGACTGTGGGTTCAAGTAAGTGGCTAAGTATATAGGGTTGAATAACACTCACAGGACACAGGAGGGTGGGGATACAATTTAATATACGGCAAAAAAATATATATATTTTTTTTGAATGGGCGGAATCTGGGGATAAGGGCAGGTTCCTCCTGGGCGTAACTCCAAGACGCCCCTAAGGTTTTTGGGAGGGTTGCAATGTGGGCTGTGTGGCAGCTAGGGGGGTTTCCACAATGCAAGGGGAGGGCAAGTGGTAGGGAGTGGGGATTGGGAGGATCTTGGGTCAGTAGGGGGGGTATAAAAACAAAATAATAATGAGCAGAAGCCGAGCAGAAGCTGAAAAGGTCAAATTAGCTAAGCAGTGGAAGGTTAAAACAGGTAGACGATGGGTAGGTTATGTTTTTTCAGGTAACTGGTGGGAAGTAGTCAGTGGAAGTAAGATGGAATTATATAGGAAATGACAAACTCGTGTAGTATCTACTCTCTAAATGTTAACAGGATTTTAAATAAGCAGAAATACGGAGGCCTGATTAGATGGCTCACCACCCTGACTCCTCAAGTTCTGTTTTTACAAGAAACACACTTAAAATCAAATTCTCCAAATCTATTTCTTCCTCGTTGGTTTTCTCATGTCTTTTTCGCTTCGGCCGGATTGGCTTGTAGAGGTGTTGCTATATATTTTTGTAAAAATCTTCCTTGGGAATTTGGCCAAATAGTAAGAGATCCTCTGGGTAGATGGATCTGGGTTGAAGCCAGATTAAAGGGCGTTTCATTTAATTTTGTGAATTATTATGCCCCTGTAACGGATGACAACGTAGCTGTAATTAAAATAGGGGAAATACTACGGGGGAGACCGGGGAAAATTATTTGGGGTGGAGATTTCAACTTTATCCAAAAAAAGATACCTCAAATAGGAAAAAAAAAGAGCTGAAACCCCAAACCAAGAAAGCGCTAGAAGGCTTAATAGCAGAACATGTTTTAATAGACCCTTGGCGTGAGGCTAATCCCTTTAAGATGGAATTTACTTGCTATTCCAATAAATACAATACAGCATCTAGAATTGATTTTTTTTTAATAACTAAATCTTTGGGGTATAAGAGCACACAAATTATGACAAACCCTTTCTCGGATCATTCCCTAATAAAAGTAGAGATCAAAATTAACGAAAAGGTGAGATCAAGATCCAAGTGGCAGATGGATTGACTCCTCTTACAGGATAGTCAGTGGGTGAATAACACGGAGGAATGGATAAAGGAATTTTTTGACAGAAACGAGAACACAGCAGACATATTATCTGTATGGGGGGGGTTTAAGGCTGCTCTAAGGGGCCAAATAATAGCCTACTCGGCCGCCCAAACGAAACAGAGGAGGGAAAAAATTTATAATCTCCAACTGAATGTCGAAAAGGCAACAAAGGCAGTAAATAATCGCACTGCAACGTTAGAGGAGGATAAAAGTCATTTGATTAAAGCTAAATATGAACTGAAAGAATTTTTTATTATAGAAGAGATAGCTAGCTCCAGAGCTTACCAGCAACGAGTGTATGAGGAAAACCAGTTGATTGGTAAAATGCTTGCTGGCGCTACTAAAACTAAGCAAGAGTCTGCAATGATCATCGAAATCATGGACCCCAGAAATAATGGCCTGTTATCTGAAAAAGGAGAGATTGCACAAACATTCTTGGAACACTACACTAAATTATACGCAACTGAATATCAGGTTGGAGTAGACCAGATTGATCAATTTTATGAGCAAGTCGAGATACCTAGTCTTAGAAGAGAAATGGCAAACCAGCTTCAAATGGACATATCCAAAGATGAAATAGAAAAGGCCATAGGACTAATTCCAGGGGCAAAAGCCTGTGGAGCGGACGGGCTCCCGATCGAGCTATATAAAATTTTTAAGAAGATATTGACTCCCTTTCTTGAAAAAATATTTACTTTTATCAAACACCGGGGTAAGGTTCCCACAACTTTCACGGAGTCTGTTTTGATCAGTTTTGTCAAAAAGGGGAAGAATGAAAAAGATGTGAATTCGTATAGACCAATCAGCCTTTTGAACGCAGACTTTAAAATATTAATGTAAATCTGGGCCCAGCGCTTTACACCCATAGCCCAAGTTTTAATTCATCCAGATCAGACTGGGTTTATCTCAGGTAGACATATGTCAACAAATACCCGGTTTTTAATTCAGACTTTAGACTTTGCCTCTGTAAATAAACTACCCATTTTTATCACAATGGTCGATGCCGAAAAAGCTTTCAATCTAGTGAATTGGGAAGCTCTTTTTATCGGTTTATCCAAGTTTGGGTTTCCTAGCCAAACTATTAAAATGTTAAAAAATATATATCAAGGAGCTCATGCCAAACTAATTATAAATGGTGAATCAATTGGGGAAGTAGAAATAAAACGAGGGACAAGGCAGGGCTGCCCCCTTTCACCTATTTTGTTTACATTTTTTATAGAGCCATTGGCTTGTAGAATAAGGAATAATCTTTTAATTAGAGCTCCCATTGATGGGATGCCAAAAATGAAATTATTTGCAGACGACATAATCTTGTACTTATATCCGGATTAAATGTACTGGAGCGAGGTATTAGCGGAGTTTAGAAGATTTGAACAAATTGGGGGATACAAAATAAATCAAAATAAAACAGAAATGATAATATTAAATAATGACTATAATTTTCTACCCCCGAATTTAAAACCCCAGGCGATGAAAACAGACCCAATAAGGTATCTGGGCATTTATGTCTCTAGCCAAGTTGATCTACTCTTTAGCTTGAATTACTTGACAATGAAATGTAAGATCAAAAGTTTATTGGACAAGTGGTCTATACTACCTTTGACTTTGATAGGCCGGGTCGGGCTTTTAAAGATGTCTATTCTACCCTTATTAAATTTCTTATTTATCAATATTCCTCTTAAGATAAATGTGAAATTTTTTAAAGAAATCGATTCAATGTTTAGAGAATTTATTTGGAACAACAAGATCTCCAGAGTTAAACTTTCCACACTACAATTAGAAATAGACCAGGGGGGATTGGCTCTACCTAATATACAAATCTATTATGAGGCTGCCCTTCTGGACATAACTGCCCGTCTTCTTGACTGTAAAGATTTGACTGAAATGTATTACTATGAAAAAATGCTTTGTGAGTCTGGAACACAATTATCAGCCTTTCTTAAAACAACCAAACTACCTAAGAAATCCCGCTATAAGACAATACGAGACTTCTCCAGGCGCCTTTTATGCTTCTTTAAACAAACTAACTCTTCCGGCTACATTTTTTTAAATCTCGAAGAAATTAGAACTCTGGGGTTGCAGATGCATTCTCGCCTGTTAACAAAATGGAAGGACAATGGTTTTTTTGAGTTAGGTAGCTTTTTAATAGTTCAAACCTTTATGTCCTGGGAACAGGTTATAGCCAGATGTGGGAATATGGAGAAACCTGGATTCTTGGAATATTTACAGATCTCGCACCTGATTAAAAAATATGATATCTGCCCAGACCAGGTAGTAGGAGGACTTGTGAACGCACTCTATAAGATGCGATTGAAAGGCGTAGGTAATTGGTACTCTCTACTTTTAAAACAGAGGTCAGCTCCTTTAGTTGAAATTTTTTGGGGAAAAATCATTCAAGAAACTAATTGCAAATTTTCCCAGCTAGAGTGGCAGCAGATTGCATTAATGGGTAATAAAGCATTGAGAGCGGCCAATTTCAAAAGGATGGCCTTTCTTTCAAGGTGGATGGCATACTATACTCCGGCAGTATTAAATAAGCGTCATGCCGGGGTTGCTAATAATTGCTTTCGGTGCCAGGCCTTGGGAGAGGGAGACTGGCTACATATCTGTTTTACATGCCCAAAACTTCAGATTTTTTGGAATACATTTTTTTCAACTATAAGCAATGCAATGGATAAAAATATCAATCCTGAAACAGAGGTAGAGCTGTTTGGGATCACTAGAGTAGGAGCTGACCTAAATAAAGCAGAAGCAACGTTCGTGGCTATTGGCGCTGCAATAGCACGGTCATTGATTTTACAAAAGTGGCGAACAGAACAGATTCCTACCTACTCGGAATTGTTAATTAAAATGTGGAGGACTAGGAGATTTTTAGAAGCATATGCCAAGCGGATTGGGGCAGTAAAACATTGTTTTGGGGTTTGGAAATTCTTAGATAAGTATCAGGCCATATAAAAAAAATAAAAAAATAAAAAATTTTTAGTATGGTAGTGGCACAGCACTTTAGCTCTAAATACCTTAGCATGTTGCACGGTAGGATAATTTGCATTTTTGCACAATTTATTGTAGATTTGATGAAACAGATCAAAACATGCCGGGAAAAAAGAAGAGGATAAAGCAAAAGTTTCTCTTATTGTGGAGCAGAGGCCATCAGATAAACTGTTGCACTTTAGCACACGGCACTTACGCATATTGCACTTTAAGAAAATTTGTATTTTTGCGCAATTTACTTCTGATTGGATGTAAAGATTTAATACGTAGATATTGTTGGGCGAGGAAAAGTAGATAATTTTCATATTATGGACTGTAGGCTAGTAGATAAACTGTTATTAATATAAAATTGAAATCTTGTAGAAAGCCTCACAGTCTTGTACATTGCACTTTAGTAGTTTTATACTTCTTCAGATCATTTATTTGGCTATTTTAGGTATTTTGGCACAATTGATTTTTGAACTGTCGAGGGTCCATTGCACTGCATATTGCACTTTAGCTGCTCTACACTTTCTGTTTGCCTGTTTTTAGATTGGTTTGTCAGGATGTGTTGTTCCAGATGTCTACATGTAACAGAAAGAAAATCGCTTTAAAAAATTGTCTTTCTTACTATTCTGCTCTATTCTGCTCAATAAAAATATATTTTTTTAAAAAACAATGATGGTTTTAACAATATTAAAGAATATTAAAAACAATAATCTTACCTGTGATACCCTAAACCACAATATTTTTTATATCAAAATATTTAAGACACAAAACCTGTTTTTCACCATCTTGTTTCCACATTAGTATGTCAGAACATCACTTTTTAAGAACACAAGTGTAGGAAGTAAGAGGAATCTTAGCTAAAACAAATGTATTCTTATCTTCCAAGTAAAGGGTTTTAAAACTAATACAACAATAATCAGAATTTCAAACAAGTATACTATCAGTGTGCAGCAGTCATTTTATGGTACTGTCTCTCAAGGTCAAAAGGGACAGGGAAAGGATGAAGGAGAGTCTTTTTTGGGGACAGTTTTATATAGTGCAAACTTGACCTGAAGGTATTGGGTATCAGAGCGCTTTACACAAGCACCTGTTGTGTTACATGAGAGCACAGGGGAGATTAAGTGATTTGTCCAGAATCACTGGGTGTTGCGCGTCCTTGTTGAGACTCCAACACAGTTCCCCCGATTTGATGTTGACCGCCCTATCGGTTAGGCCACATCCTCTCCTCTAAGAGTCTAATTGTTTATTTCCCTCCGCATGTGAACATGCAACCAGTCCATTTTGTTTTCTGTTGAGATTTTGAGTTTGTCATTTGGCTCTGATCTCCCCTTCCCCTGGGTCTACTTGACGTGTCACTGTGTAAACAGGAAGCAGTGGTGGTTAGGTGGTCATGGGAGGTTGCAGGTCCAGGCTACCTCTGTGATTAACATGAAGAGAAGAATGTATTCCAGGGTGGGTGCCTGAAACACTCTGTCACTGTAGATTCTAAAAGCTCCTCATCAAATGATGAGTGAATCTTTGCTTGCTGTTTCCTATTAACTTGGAATTTGGATATAAATCTGAGGTGATCATTTGCACCAGGAAACTAGTTTGACTCCTGAAAAGGTTTTAAGCACCCATTGCTTAGAAATTGACTCAAAATTGGAACCCCATATTTCACAATGAGTGTATTTAATGTATCACACAATATATTTCCTGTAAGAAGGTATAATGAGTAGGGGTGGGCGGAATTTGCGTAATCGCGATACGCAAATCTCCGCGAAACGGTAAAAAATCTCCGCGAACATGCAGAAATTCCGTGAACACGTGGAATTGCTTGTTCGCGATGCTTTTTTCCTGTTCCCAGTTGCTGTTTGCGTGCTCGGGGAGAAATATCTCGCGAACACGCATTTTGAGAACGCGAACAAGAAAAAATGTTGCGTTCTCCGCGGAACGCGAAATTACCGAAATGCCGCAAATTCCGTGAGCGGAACGGAATTTACCGCCCAGGCCTAATAATGAGAAGCTAAGTTACTTTAACCCAGAGGTGAAATATTGTCAGGAGTAACTAAAAACTAATTTCTTTAAAATATCCAGAACATATTGGTGTCTGGGAAAGGCCTTAGAAGTAGTAGTACCTCCAGACGCGTCCTTTCTACCCGGTGCTAGGCACCACTGGGTGAAAACGGTTAAAAAAGCATTGTCCAAGAAATAAAGAATAAATGTAATGTATGCAATTGCTTGGAAACATTGATAGAAGTTATGGGATGAAACCGAAGCATAGAAGTGAATGGGTAGGAAGGTGGCATTGATAAAAGGGGGAAAGGGAGGATCTGATGTGGAAAGAAGGATGAGAAAATAATTTAGTTTAGTCATGGAAGGAAAGTGGAGGATTGAAGAGGGAGAAATGAACAAGGATGGGCATGACCGATATTTGAAACAAGGAGAGTTCCTGGCATTTCCCTTGGAAAATGGTGATTTTATACAGGATCCAGAAGACCATCATAAAAAGGCCAAGACTAAAGAATTGTGAAAAGCATTACATTTTTCAGTATCAATTTTCTATTCTTGAAAACCTGGTCGAAGAAGCTAGTGGCCAGAAATTGGATTTGTCAGGGAATGTTAATCAGGACAGATTTTCTGGCACTCTCTAGGAAAACAAGATTGAATACAACATATCTGCTTCAACTCTTGTTTTAATTTCCAGTACTGTAAAACTCTGAAAATCATGATTAGTCACAATTCAGCATGTGAGCAATGGTGTCATGATGCTGGTTAAAGATCTGCATTTAGATAAATATGCAAGTGTTAACAAGCATGTTGAATGTTTGATAAGTAGATGGCCACACATTTAACACTATTTTAATATTTCAGGTAAAGTGGCATTAACATATCATTTCTGCTGTAATACCACTTTCGTCCTAGACAAAGTCAAGTTGTTAGCATCAGAAAAAAGGTGGTGTTATCATTTAACCATTAAATTGTATCTTCTGGACGTCATTCAGTTAATAACCATCACACACTCATCACAAACTTCATTACAAATTTCTCACAGAAGTGGCAAAGTATTAGTAATCTACTCCTCCTACTTAAGAACAAAATATTCAGAGAAGATTTAGCCAACTTAAGGGGGAGAAGTAGCATTTATCATTTGGAAAAATGTATATTCAAGAAATTGAATTTCATTATCTGTTCCTTATTTGAATAATTTGGAGTAGTTTAGAACTCCACACCCAAACTTTGTGATCAACTTTCACATAATCTAACATCCCCAAGTGCATATGTATCCTATATTGAAGTCTTAGTTGAATACGCATCTTTTGAACTTCTATCAAATTTCCACAATATATACCAAGAGGGTAAACTAGAACAACTCCTATATTATATTTTCCTATACAAAAAGTCTAATGAATAATAGCACCTACCCGTACAATTTGCATCACTCTTCTACATAACCAACTCATGTGAAAGGCAAAACTATCAACCTGATTGTAAATGACCCAGCTCTGATTCTACATCAGTTGCAAATTGAAATTGAGTGATCAGATCTACAGCTCATTGTATACCCTATGGTGCAAAATGACTGTACCACATCCAACTGAACTACTCCTGTGTACATTTTCAGAAGATTATTCAAACATGTCTCTGCAGCTGAATTGACTTAAACAAACAACAATATTACTTTAGTGTCTGATTTTCCAAAATATATAAACAAACTTTCCACCACAGACAAGGATACATTGACAAAAGATTTCAACGTACGTTGTTCAGAGTGGAACCATCTTTACACAAAAGGAATACATGTTTTTCCAATTAAATATTCCATTTGAGGCATGAAATAAAAAACCTTTAGAGAACTTTGTCCACAAAGACAACACCTTGGGTATTAACCTAAAAAAAGCAAGTAAAAAATACAAAATGCACATCCTTGCTGCCAAAGCTATTTTTGTCCAGAGTGAAATATAAAACTCATTAAATACACATAATAAACTCTTCATTTTAGTAAAGAACAATTCTTCTCACTTGGTAACCACTAACATACCCGTAAGCTATCAGAGATGAACAACTTTCTAGATTTCCTTTCCACAAAGATATTTCCTATTGAAAAGTTGATTCCTTCTCCAGGCTTGATAGCTACACCTGATAATCCACTACCACTTCATGCAAGTCCTTAGATCAGAATCTTCTCGATTTTGAATAAGCATCTGATAAATATATTTTGAGAAGAAAAACCACCATTGTATCACAATTAAATTATACCTGATATGAGTCTCAAAGAAAACATTCAGCTGTTCTCTAATCCTTGGTGCTGACTAGCCAATGCATTGTTCCTCGACTCACTGAAAACTGGACAGATCATACATATGTATAAAATTGAACTCAGAGACCCTAACTTTATCTAAAACTATTTTCATGTGACTAATCTTCTTTGGTTAGAAAACTTTTTTGAAAAATATATGTTGCTGTTAGGCTGAACAAACATAACAAAAGCAACAATCTTCTTACTCCTCATCAATCTGGACTCATGAATATCTGCAGTTCTAACAGAGTCTCCCTAAAAAATCTTGAGGACATAAACCCATTGTGAAATAGTGATGTCCAGCGCTGCTGATACTTTTGGGCATATTGGCAGCCTTTCACACAATTGACTATACCTGGCACTTGCAGATTGTAAGGCAACAAATACACTTTTGGCGATGCTGTCATTACCTTATGGTTTGTGTCAGTCTTAACAATTTTGCTGTAGTTGGTCAGGCTTAGAAGACACTCAGCAAAGATTACAACAATGACTTGTGAAGTTCAATTCCCAGTCTGACACTGTCTAAGCTGTATAAGGTAGAAGGAGCCACTGAGAACCTTGATGTAGGATTTACTAGCGGCTACACATCAATATGCTTGTGACACCCAGTTATACCCCCAAAAAATGTCTGTCAAAAATGTTAGCACCATGCACTGTCTACTGATTATCCATCACTAGATGTACCAGCTATTCAAATGTCAACAAAATACCAAATTTAAGAATTGCTGTGCAAATTCACTTCTAATGGCTGTTCTCATGTAGAAACCTCTGTGATAGGGATTTTTATTTCTCCATAGCCTACCAGGCATAACACATAGCTTCAAAATCCTGAGCTACTCATCCAACTGACTCAATGATTAATTAGTGCTCTCCAAAATTGATTAGAGAAACTCTATTTTAGCTGATTTTCTTTCAATTGATCCAATCCCCATCAAGTCACAGATTTACCCCAGGACCAGCCTTTTTTTAACAAAAAAAATCGGTCACATTACTCTAATACACAAAGATTTACACAGGCTTCTTCTCAAAGCCATCATGCAATTACACTAGGCTTCATAATGTACAAGATACTATTTCTTAGCAAACCTGACTAGCTTCATACAAGCTAAAAAACAATCGGTTTGCACTGAGAGCCTGAGAAGTCTTCAGACGTTCTCTAAAATATAATACATTTAACACTACAGTGGTGTTTGAAAGGTTTCTTGTTCCCTGCATTGTTGCAGTGAGCCTTTATCTTGTTATGCTTTGTATAATGCATACATCAATCAATCAATAAACAAATTAATAAATAAAAGAAATCTGCATTTCTTTCTCATTTTAAGTGAAATATGTATATTAGCAGAGACACTGAGGGCCCGATTACGATAACGGTGGGACAGTCCCCGACAGTCTATCGGTGCCGGTCCCACTGCCATCGCAATCATTTTTACCGCCTGCCACATTTAGATGTTGGGCGGATGGTCAGGGGCCAGAAAGACCGTCCAACACTAATCTGACGGGCTCAAGGAGCCAGTCGGACTGTGTGTGTGAGCCTTCCAGGTACCACCGTAGGCATTATGATGTTCCTTTCTGCGGGCCCTTTCATGGTGGTGAACCCACCATTAAAAGGCAGGCTGAAAGTGACATTGGGGGCCCATAGCGGGCCCTTCTTCCCCCCCTGGCTGATCCGATATGGGCAGTGGGGGCACCTATGGTGCCCTCCTACATATCCCTGCACCATTTGTCAGGCACCGCATGGTGCCTGCCACGAAGTGCGGAGATATGTAAGGTGTCCACCTTTTGCATTGCGACCGGTGCTGCAGTCAGCAGCACCCGTCTCAATGCAAAACATAGGCATTGCAACCGCCGTGGTGGCAGTTGCATTGTTAAGCCTATGTCGGGAACGCCGACAGTCTGCCGGCCGGTCATGATTCCAGATAGTACTATTACCTTGAAAACCAAAAAAGTCTAAATGATAGAATCTCCATGGCACTGATTTAAGGCTACAACTCAGTGTATTTACATCAACTAGACTTTCTGAGTATGGGTAATAATGAAAGCAATTCTTCCAATTTACTTGGATCACCCTAGGGCCTTTCTGCTAATTCGTACAAGCATTATAATGTATATGTCTCTTCAAAATGTATATGATGTTATGCAACTGTGAGTTGTAGTGTAACCTATACCAGATGCAAACATCTTTTCTTCAACAGTATTTTCTGAAGGACATTATTTCCCTTTCATTATCAGATTGCTCCACGTCGATATCTGGGGTTCCTTTAATTCTGCAGTTGATCAAGGCCTTTTATGGACTCAGACCTTTGCTATAGAAAAGGCCATTGCAGCTCTTGTCAGGGTAGATCTCATATGCCATTGATCAAGGGGTGTAATATTTAATTAGGTGGCAATATGCAATGCATCATAAATTTCTAATGACTTCTTTTTAATCACCTGAGCCCAAGGCTTTTCAGCAAGGACTAGTGATAACGGAGGTCAGGAAGTATTAACTTTTTTCACTTCATTAAAAAAGATTATAGAAGGTTACATGTACTTTAATGATTTTCTTAATTAAATACAGTAAAAGAGCACACCAGATTACTTTTTATCATTTCATGCAGAGAATCCTGAAATACTGGAAATCTGAACTAGTGGATGGACAGTGCTACACATGCAATTTGTTGTCTTTGATCTATGTCCTCTGCTATGTGGCTCTGTCATCTGTTTATCATCTATATTCTCTATGTGGCAGTTAGTGGGTGTCAGATAGTACCTGGGGATTGGACGGTACTGGGAGTGATCAACTTGTCTATCTGTAACTACGTATATGATTACATATCATAGCAACATATAATACAAAACTGGCTTAGAAGCCCTCCACCAGTGCTGCTGTAAACTGGGGTTACTGAATGACAAGCTGCCCAGTCTTGATTCCACTGCATTCATCTCTCTTTCAGAACCTTCCACTTCCTGTCTATCTTACTCTAAGGGTTACAATTCCAATGTGCTTACTGAATGCAGTGCAAGAACCAGTTTTTGCTGCTCTGCATTGATTTGAAGGGAGAGGGTAGAAAAGCACAATATCAATTTGTATATCTCTTCCCTTGCTCTGGTTCACTTTCATCTGTCTTGCACCACGCCTGCACCCTTGGACCATAGTATGAGGCTGTGCATGTCATACCTAGCATTGGTGTTGTACTGTATGGATACACTTCTAGTAGGAAGTACTATGCAGAGCTAAGTTTTAAACCTTTGAAAGTGTATGTGTGTATCGTGCAGTAAGGCAAACAAGCAAAGTTGAAAAAGCTTTTAAAAAGAAAACTGTTATTTAGTGTTGCGCATGCCTTGAGGAGGTGAAAATTGTTGGTACAAAGCCCTGTTTATCTTTTGGAGTAGATATGGCTTTGGATCACAAACCATAGATTGTTGCATGGGAATACCCATGTATTACCCATTTTTGCCTCCTTGATGTAAATTATTGCAAAATAGCGAATAGCACATCTTTCCATTACTATTGGGATTCTTTTCAGTACAAGTCCACTTTTATACTGGAAAGTAAATCCCTAAATTAACCCTTTCTGTGGGTTTGTGTCAAACTCAGCACAAAGTCTTAGGGCCTTATTACGAGTTCGGAGGTCCTCAGGACTACCTTACTCGTGATGACAGTCCACCCACTGCCAATTTGTAGGTCTGCCTGCAGTATTCTGAGTGTGGTGGTCGAACTGCCACGAGACCACTGGCTCTGCCAGAATGAAGGATCCCATTGGGACGGTGGTTAAACCGGCCTGAATATGCTGGTAGTGCTGCTGCTGGCACCACTGAGCATATTACAAGTTGCCTTTTCACTACCATGAAAAAGGTGGTGGAGAGGTAACTAAGAGGTCCTAACAGGGCCCCCTGCAGGATCTGGGCCTGGGGGTCCATGCTGAGGGGCACATGTTGAGCCCCCCTGAAATTGCACCCCATTCCTGCATGGTGTGGCATGTGTGCAACAACATGCAGTTACATGCTGCAGGTGCTGTCAGGGTGTAGACTGCATGTTAGGCTCTCCTGTGAGCCTAAAAGCCCACAAATGTGAGACCACCGCAGCACTGCCCATCCACCATGGATACACTCATAATCCAGCGGGTGGGCTCACTATTGGCTTGGTGGTCCTCCTGTTGGCGCAACAGTGGCGTGTTGACAGGAGGACGCCAAGCTCGTAATAAGGCCCTTTTTATATCTGGGTCTTAATGGTTAACTTTTCTCCTTGCTTTGACCTCCTTTGTCATTATTTTCTATCTTTCTCTTCCTCCTTTGTTTTCCCTTTTATGTGTTTCTTTCTCTTGCTCTCTGTCAGAGTTGGATGGAAATACATTCTGGTTCCCACTACCTGCAACTACCAGCAGTGCTTCAACAACTGTTCCAATGGCTCACTAGCCTTTCATTGGGTGACACCTGTGCACAGGGATGACCATTGTGCCTAGAGAAACTACATGGATTTTTGGTCCCTGGTGCTCGACTTGGATGTGGCAGTCTCGTCTATCACAGACAGGGCTGAGTTGTTACATTAGAAGCTTATTGATTACTAAGACTGTCATCTCTTTTGCCCCAGCTACCCTTGTGCTGGTCTCCCCAGACACCAAGGATACATTTCTTTTGTGACTTGAAACACTGGCTTGATGCATATATCACAAATCTAGGCGACCTATTTCAGAATGGACAGTTCCTCCTTTCAATTTATTAAGGGTGCTGTTCACTATACGTGAGGGCAATTTCTAATGCAACATGCCCTGCTCCACAAATATTAAATTCATTGTTCTATCAGTAAGTATCAGGACACAATATTGAGTTTACAACATTGGGAGACAGAAATATGAGAGAAAAATGACACAAATATATTGTGATGCACAAATATCTTTGGGCCAGATGTACGACCATTTTTGCATGCGCAAACGGGTTTGCGAACCCATTTGCGCATGCAAAAACGGCATGGACCATGTACAAAGCCTATTTATCGTGTCGCAATTTATTTGCGACTCGCTAAGTAGGTTTTGCGACTCGCTATTAGGAAGAAGCGTTCCCTTCCTAAAAGCGAGCGCAAGCCTATGTATCAATGTTTTGTGACCGCAATTGCAGTCGCAAAACACTCGCAAATTACCACCCTCTTCAAGAGGGTGGTAATGCACTCGCAAAAGGGAAGGGGCCGCCAGGGGACCCCTTCCTCTTTGCAAATGCAGCGGAAAATATTGTATATATTCTATAAGGGCAGGCAGTGTTCCCAGGGACCACTACCTGCCCTTAAAAAATAAACTAAACACTATTTTATTTTTTAAATGCATCCCGTTTTCTTTTAAGGAAAACAGGCTGCATTTTAAAAAAAAAGCTGCTTTATTTAAAAGCAGTCCCAGACATGCTGGTCTGCTGAGCCCAGCAGGCCACCATACCTGGGATGGCCTGCGATTCCCAATGGGGGCGCAAATTGCGAGAGGCTCATTAATATTCATGAGCCTCCCAATTTGTGACCCCATTGGGAATCGCAAACAGTGTGATACGCACTGTTGTACATCCAAAATAGCGCCTCGCAAAATGCGAGGCGCAAAAAACTCACAATTTGCGAGGCGCTATTTTGCGCATCTTACATCTGGCCCTTTGTAAAGAATATCATTTTTAGGTAAGTAATGTTGTTTTTAATATTGTGGTTATTAATAATACTTTCATTAATATCGTTGTTAAAAATAGATGTATTTTTATTATTTTACTGTGTTTTACTGCACACGGCAATTGTATGTGTTAATATTGTTTGTAAATTGTTATTCATTTTTTTATAATCTTTTTAATTTTAAGTGATTTAGATATTTAAATGCTGATAGTAATTTATAGTCTCGTAGTGGGTTGCTAGGTTTGTATAGGTATAGGGTGGGAAGTTAATTAGTTAATATTTTTTATTAATATTTTGATTGATTCATAGTTATGTATTTTGTGTAATAATGATATAATTTAGTGAGATTTTAGGTGTGGGTGTGTTGGGTTTGTAGGGTATAGGGTGGGCAATTTATTAAGGAACAGTAAGTGAATAATTAATTATTAATTGTTAATTAAATATTCAATTGATTATCTATTATATACATTGTGGTATACTTATTTGTTTTAGTTATATTTTAGGCGTGGGTGGCTAGGTTTGTAGGGCTACATGATGGGAAGTTGATTAAGTAATAATTACATAAGTATTATTTTAAAGTTTATTAATGAAGTACATTGTTAAAATTGCTTATTATTTTATAACATGTATTTTTTAAGTAAATTAATATTGAAATAAAATGAAAATAAATGCTATAAAGCACATGTATGCCCGTTGGTGTCATGGCGCTGCCAGTTTACCCAGCGAGGGGTAGTGAGAAAAAGAATAAAGAGAAAACTGACCAATAGATAACAAAGTCAAGTCTTGATGTTTTATTGTTTATATTAAGAGCTTTATAGTTTTTTTAATTACATTATTAGGTTTATTCAAATATGTAATGTGTTTGAAGTGAAGTACTTTCCCTACTGTTGCACAGACTCAAGTGGAACTAGTAAATGCAACCCTTTCAAGGTCCATCACTTTCCCTACTGTAGCACAGACTGGAGTGGAAATCGTAAATTGTATACATCCACAGCTCAGCGCTTTTCCTACTGTTGCACAGACTGGAGTGGTAATAGTAAATTTAACACCTCTGAAGTCCAATGTTTTCCCTACTGTTGTATAGACTGGAGTGAAAATAATAAATCTCCCCCCCTCCGAAGTCCAACGTTTTCCCTACTGCTGCACAAACTGGAGTTGGAATAGTAAATCTTATCCTTCCAAACTCAAATGCTTTTCCTATTCTTGCACAGACTGGAGTGGGAATAGTAAATGTTACCCCTCCAAAGTCCAATGTTTACCCAACTGTTGCACAGACAGGAGTGGGAAAAGCAAATGTAATCCCTCCAAAGTCCAACACTTTCCATACTTTATTTAAAATGTATCGTATTATCAGTAAATCTGCTTTTATATGTGTATATATATATATATATCAACAAACAATCCCGATAATGATGAAGGCTGTCTGACAGGACGGTCCGTGTTGGGGTAATCGGCAGCCCCACTTATGAAACACTACACTTTTCTCTTTCGAAAGTATACACGGACGCCAAGGAGATTTGCAGTTTTAAAGCTGGTGTGCAGTCCATTAAACCAGCTTTAAAACTGCAAATCTCCTTGGCGTCCGTGTATACTTTCGAAAGAGAAAAGTGTGGTGTTTCATATATATATATATATATATTTAGTCTCACAGTAATACATTTTAGATATTAAAAACATAATGTAATGTGAAATTAATAATTGTATTAATTATGCTACACCATATATGTATATATACATATATTTATATATATATTCATATTTATATAAACCCAAACACATATACATTCATATATGTGTGTTTATTTGATTGATTTTTTAATATATAGTATTACAGGAATGTATTTAATTTACATTATATTACATTTACATGTTCAAATATTTAACATGCACTACTTTAAACTCAATTAATATTAGTTATGCTAGTGTCAATGATGTTTTCTTATATGTTTTTTACTTACCATTATAAGTGTAGGAATGCAATATTTTTGCTAACAATATTTTTGACACAGTATTTGTGTCAAACGATACTGTTTACCTCAATTTTGTTTCAGTAATTCATTCTATCTCTGATACAGAACCAATGACTCATTCCTTTAGCCAGAGACCTTGTGTATGCACACATTTCATCTCAAGCAATGCAAAGTTAAAATTTAGAAGTTCAACATCCTAAATAGGACCTACCTATTCTGCGCTGCAAGTAAGAAATATTTCCCCAATGTAAACGCCTCTTCCCATGTTGCTCTGTTGAATCCAGTGATTTGCGATGTATGATATGGTCATGCCATTCTCTGATGACCTATTTGTCTGAAACACTGAATGCACTGCCATGTATCAGTGGAATAGCCATTACCAATAAGTGGGAAATGTGTGTTATAGGCATATACAAAAGAAAAAAGGAGATTAACGTTGAGGCTTGATTCCTTGACCTTTCTCTGCTCCTAACTATCACTATGAAATGGAGACTGTGGGTTCCTTTACAGATGAAGTGTGGTACCAGGTCACCATAAAATGTTTGAAGCTGAAAGCAAGCTGGCGACTGGGATAGTTTGCTGGTGAACTCTATGAAACCACTCATGATTCATTACTTCAGCAGATCCTACTATTCTTTCTAAATGGCTCATTTGGCCACTTTCTTTTAAAATTCTCACCAAACATTGCACTTTACTTCAGCTGTGCTCCCTTGATTCCCTCTAGGGATGGAGGAAATCTCTGACACTCTAAGGAACTACTTACCTGCTCACTATCACCATTCCTGTCACTCGTTACTCTTTTCATTTTTCCTTCCCTTGCTTTTCACTTGTACACTAATTTACAGTTACTCTTCACAATTGCGTTGCCTAGGCCATGTCACTCTCTTATCTGTCAAAACAATGCAGTAGTGATAATTGTTAACTGTTAATGATGATGCTTCTGACTGCTGTGTGGACATTTATGCAAAGTACTCTGCCTGTGGCAGATGATGTAAACTTATGATCGCCCGGATTGGAGCCAAAATTAAATAATATGGTTCACCCTTTCAATTTCCATCACTTACAGGGTCAAGACCGGTTTGCGCTCCGGTTTCTTCTCACCTCAGGTGATGGATCTTTCCCACCATATTTTGATTCAAAGAGCTTATTCAGCATCACAAGCTAAATTTCAAATCCAATTCCAAGTTCATTCAATGATGAGAGTTTGAAGAAGTTTTTGAAAGCTCTGTTCTCAGTAAGAGATAAATATCTTTTTTCTTATATTAAAATTAGTCAATAAGTCTTTATTAAATTAACAGAAATCTCATTAAAATGTTTGGTTAAGACAAATAATCAAATAATACATCAAGCACGTCCAATAAAGGAATAAAACTCTATTCTAAAGAAGAGAACCAGAATTTTAAAGTTAGTAGAACTCATGAAGAGTTCAAGTTCAAAGGAAAAGAGTGAGATCATAGGAGCATAAACCTCAAAGCCAAATGTAAGCAGCAGAACTTCCTATAAACTTCCTACACAGTAGGTAATGAAACTCAGCCAAGTCTCAGTAATATGAGTAAAATGATAAGTCACTGTGGTCTAGTGGTTAAGGTCTCTGACTCTTACTCCAAAGGTTATGAGTTCAAATCCTGGTGTTTCAGTGGTTGTGGTTTCTGAGGGGGGTGTTTCCAGCATCCAAACCAGGACAATCCGGTGTGCAACACTGGTATGAGCACACGAAAAGGGGAGAAGTCTAAGGGCAAAAGATGAGGCCGCTATGCTATTCCTTCCATCCTCCTGGGGTGGGACTCGGTCCCCCAGACATCATCTGTGTTCTGCGAGGGGAGGGAGCCCCACTCACCACCAAAACCAACGCTGGCATCCCGCAGCCCGGGAGACTTTACGCACAAAAGCTCTGCCTGCAACACTATCTCTGCCATCCTCCTGGGGGTGGGACTCGGTCCCCTAGTCAGCATCTGTGTTCTGCAAGGGGGAGGAACCCCACTCGCCACCAAAATCAATGCTGGCATCCCGCAGCGAGGGAGGCTTCTATGGGCAAAAGCTGAGCCAGCAACACTATTCATGCGATCCTCCTGGGGTGGGACTCTGTCCCCCAGATGGCATCTGTGTTCTGCGAGAGGGAGGAGCCCCACTTGCCACCAAATCCAACGCCGGCATCCCGCAGTGCAGGACACGTGTAGGCATGCCCGGGCAAAGCCCAGGCCAATGGCGGGCCCATCTGCGCCCAGGGGTGCCCGGAGTCACCCGGAGGCGGTTGGGCTGGGCCCAGTCCCTAGGTTCCCCATCTTTTGGTCTCCCTCCAACCTAGACTTGGTCTAACTACCTGCGAAGATGTGTCTCAAGACCCGGCAGAGTGTCCAAAAGGTAATTCTATTGCGACCTTAAGATGGGAAAAAGAAAGGGGGTCATTTAGACCCAATAAGGGAGAAAGGCGATGCACAACGTAACTCCATTAAAAGCTATTTGACCTTTATTATGGGTGCCATTGAGAATGAGATTGGCAAGGTTGTGGCTAAAAGGGACCAGCTCTACCATTGCTAAATCTACGCAGGTTGACCATACTGGTCAGGCACAGAAAGGCCATGTTAATCGGACATTGACCCTGCCCAAGTCCTCAAAGAAAGTGAAATCATTATCTAGCTGAGAGATCCCCGAGGTTACTCCCCGCCTGATTTCTAACTCCTGTGTGATTACATATAAGCAATCATTATCTGCGCGGGGGCAAGATGGCGGCCGCTACTGTGGCCGAGTAAGCTGGTGTTGGTGTTCTCCCCCCCCCTAGGAGCGATTGATCTGACTAATTGTATGCTGTGACCGGTACCTGTGCCTGTGTTTGTCGGATGTTGCTGTGGCGGCTCTGGTGTTTGAATCACGGCCTCCGTCCCCGGACTTTGGTGACTTGGTGCGGGTCCGCTTGTTGGCTCCTTCGTGCGGGCTCCCTATTTACATCAGCCTGGGATATCATCTGGAATGCTGCCTAAGAGCCATACGCGGGGGCCGGCCCGGGGGGCTGCGAAGCTTGCAGCGGGAGCTCAGACGGCGGCTCCGGCCCGGCGAGTACCTTTGAGATCGACATCAGCGTTGGCGGTGTCAGCTGCCGGGCCATTGACAGCTACCTCATCACCGGGCAGCGTTTCTAGACTCCAAACATCGGTGTCGGCTATGTTTAAGCCCCGGAAGAGCGCAGCAGGCGGGGGGGTCTTGAGTCCTCCTGCCGTCGTTCCTTTCGATTCTGTCTCTGTCCCCCAAGTGCTTGGAGCCCAGGCAACAGTTGTGGATAATGCTGCCTCTCTTTCTCCTGTTGCGTTGTCTGGGAGCATTGTAGAGGGGTTTTCTGGAGGGAATCAGCCAGGTGGCGCCGTGGCAGCACTAGTTCCTGGTTCAGACTCCACCCAGGGTTTAGTTCAGGGATTACAGGGTGTGCTGGGAGACGTAGTCTTTTCTGCCCAGTTACCTAACCTGCAACAGGCTATTCCCCTTGACGATTGCTTCTCACACTGCTCTCTTACAAATTCCTACCGTCCCTCCAGTTGCTGAGGTTGAAACGGATGTGGATAATTTCTTTTCGCTTTCTGAACACACTGGCTCGTCGGGAGAAGATGGTGGATTGGATAAGGACTGAACAGAGGATGAGGGTAGTGACACTGGTGATTGGCGAGCCAACGACATCTTGAATTCCGTGGGCGCTCTTAGTGGACCTCCTACAGTTCGTAAGGCTCCTACGGATCACGCTTCAGACACTGGATCGTTGGCATGGGATTATTCTTTCTCGGCACAGGCTGCCCCTCAAAGTGCTTCTCAAAATCCAGTATCTCACCCTCAGGTATCTGTATCGGGCCCCCCTCCAGGAGAAATTTCACTAGCCACAATCTACCAAATAATTATGGCACACAGAGAGGAGATGCGACAGGAGAGTGCTCGTGCACAGGGGGCATGCCGTAGGGTTCAAAACTCCCTGCGCAGAGTCATTAAGACTTGCACGGACATTGCTTCCAGGGTTACGGAAGCTGAATCTTGGATCTCTACTCTTGAGGATGATCTAGTCACTCACAAAGCCACCATTGACTCAATCCAGTTACAGAGGGGTGACATCGAAGGGAAACTGATCGACATGGAGAATCGGGCACGGAGGAATAACCTTAGAGTTCTGGGGGTTCCTGAAGGTTTGGAGGGTCAAGATACGCGCCAGTTCATCATAGACTTATTCACGGAAGCATTTCCAGAGGTGAAGGAGTGGGATTGGCGCCAGGAGATCCAGCGCGCCCATCGCTTTCCCTTTAAAGTAAAACATCGCTCTGCTCAGGCGGATAATAGACCACGTGCTATTTTAATATGCTTGCATCATTTTTTGGCACGAGAAAGGCTCTTTGATTTGGCCAGGCCTGACAGGCAAAGATCTGGGATGTCAGTTTTTTGTTAGGCCGGACTTTTGTCCAGCTACAGTGGAACGGAGGTGGCAGCTCCACCAGTTGATTGCCCATTTTCAGTTAAAAGGGGCACAAGTCTTTTTGTTGTTTCCCTCCAAACTTAAATAATTTTTCATGGCCAGACAAATATTTTTGAGTCTGAGGTACAGGCTAAGGCATACCTGGGCACGTTATAATGACTGCTCAATGTATGTGGAGGTATTTTGAATTTCTGTATTAACAGTAGGTCCTGTTTTTTCTAGCTCTTTGGGGTTTTTTTTTTGCCATGTACAGCGACTCCTGGGGGTGGGGGTCACTGTCTATACCGGCTTCTACATCATTGGGACTTTGTTCCCTGCCCTGTTTGGGGGGAGGTTAGGGTTTGGGTGGGGGGGCGGGTCAGCAGTGGTGAGGGGCGGGAGGGAGGATGGGGGTAGGGTGCACGGTAAAAATAAGCTTGACGGTTATTTTCCTTTTTATGACAATCTTGGTTTAAATCAACAAAACAAAAGTATTTTTTCTTTAGGTCTTTTCATGTTAATGGATAGTGGGTAAAATCTCTATTGCCTCATGGAATGTTTGTGGTCTCAACAACGCGAGGAAGCGTGCTTTATTTGCACAGGTTATTCGGTCTTTTCAGTTAGAGGTACTCTGTCTGCAGGAAACTCATGTTCCTTGGAACAATAGAGAGTGTCTTAAAATTCCAGGGTTTGACCTGATAGTATGTTACCGGCAGACCTCCATGACAAGGGGGGTGGCTATACTAATGAAGTGCGGGATAGGATCATGCTCGAGATATAGTCAGGATGCCGGGGGTCGTTGGGCAATTGCGCAGCTCTTGATTAATGGTTCAACCCTGACAGTGTGTACCGTGTATAACTCAAACTTTGATGACCCTGAACTACTAGATTTCCTAAATATTGAGCTGGCTCTGTGGCCCCAACCTATTTGCCTTTGCGGGGACTTTAATATGAATATGTCAGGTAACTTTAATATACTAGGAGGGCAGACTTACTTTGGCCAAAAACTCAGAGTTTATAGAGCCTTACAAGCCCTTGTCCAAGAACATCTTATGACTGATTTATGGATCTATTATTGCAAAGATAAGGAGGGGACCACCTATTTTTCTGCACCCCACAAAAAAAACGGTCCGATTAGATTATTTTTTTGTCTCGGATCAGTTAGTATCTTCCTCTTCAATTTTAATTCTTCCTAGAATATTGTCAGACCATAATCCTTTGGTCATCAAATGCAATATATCAGCAGATAGGAGCACATTAAGGCCTTGGACTTTTGAGCGGAAGCTACTTTTGGATTCAAAATATATTGATCATATGAGACCCTGGGCAACTGAGTTTTTGAATATTAACAGAGGCTCGGCCCCCAATAGCATACTTTGGGATTCGTTTAAAGCTGCCATCCGCGGGGAAACTAAAAGTTTTTCCTTTTTTCGGCAAAAACAAATAAAAGACCAAATCAAGGATCGGCTTGATGAATTACGTAGAGCTGAAATCTTGCTCACCACTACAATTAGGGAGGGAGGGGCCATAACCCCAATTCAAACTCAGGTAGCACGCATCAATGTTTCAGTGCAGGAGTATTTTGGGCAGGACCTGGCGGACAAATACCTGCAGTTCCGCTCGACAATGTTCGAGTATGGGGAGAAGTCTGGGCGGGTTCTTGCCAAACGGCTTCAACAGCGTGGGTTAGCCAACTGTATTACCAGGATTCAGGATCCTTTGGGGGTCACTCATGAGACCCCTGAAGGGGTCCTATCAGTTTTTTTCGAATTCTATTGCTCCTTATACACTGAGGATGCTATTTCGCATACACTGGATCGTGAATTTGCTGTCTTTATTGAGGGACTAGACACAGTTAAAATCCTGGACCATCAGAATACGGTCCTGGAGGCCCCAATCCAACGGGATGAAGTGGTTTCAGCAATGAATTCACTGGCTAGTGGGAAGGCTGCGGGTCCTGACCTTATTCCTTTGGAGTTTTACTGCACATTTCGATCAGAAATACAGGAGGATTTTTTGCGGATTTTGAGAGACGCCCAACGAGAGATTATTCCAGACTCTTAGTGCTTCACTTTTATCATTCTGTTAAAAAAAAAAAGGACAAACCTGAGCTGAATCCCACCTCTATTCGTCCGATTTCGTTAATAAATACGGACAGTAAAATCTATTCAAAAATTCTGGTCGCTAGATTGGCTTTGGTCATATCCCCCTTGGTCTCTATTCGTCAGCACGGATTTATCCCCGGAAGGGACACGGCGGATCATGTCCGCCGTGTTATTGCCCTTCTGGATTGGGCACAGGTTACTCATTACTCTCTTGCAGCAATCCTGTTGGACACCGAAAAGGCGTTCGACAGGGTAGCTTGGGAATTCCTATGGAGGGTTCTTCGGTGGAAGGGCCTCTCCTCGAATTTTGCTCAGGCTCTCCAATCACTCTATATCGCTCCTCAAGCATGTTTGTCAATTTCAGGGAACCTTTCAAGACCATTTACAATAAACAGAGGCACTAGACAGGGCTGTCCCTGTTCGCCCCTGTTATTTGCTTTATATATCGATCCTTTCCTAAGTACAATAGAGCTCTCTAACAGGATCCTACCTGTCGAGATTAATGCGGTTGATTTCAAGGCATTAGCCTATGCTGATGACATTATAGTCATAACGAGGGACGTGACATCGGCGTTCTCTGCTATTAAGACCTTAGCGCACACTTTTGGACAGCTCTCAGGGTACAAACTCAACGTCCAGAAAACTCAGATTATCCAGTCATCATCTATGGTACCCACGGAAATTCCGGTGGCACAAACTGCAATGTATCTGGGGGTTAAAATTTCGGCAGCAGTAGAACAGATACCAGACATGAATATTCTACCTATTATTGATGCTGCTAATTCTACTTTACGTAGGTTAGATAATTTACATCTTTCTCTATTTGGTAGAAGGAATGTTTTAAAGATGATAATCTTGCCGAAATTTTTATACATTTTCAGGACCATACCCCTGGAATTCTCGCAGGCCAGTCTTAATAGTGCAGAAAGATGCTGCAATAGATTTATGTGGAGCTATCATATGCCCCGTAGAGCCGCTAAATGGATGGTCCTCACACTGGACAGAGGAGGGTGGTCAGTCCCTAGTCTCTCTTTATATTATTGGGCTGCCGTACTTCAGCACTTGGCTTCCCCACTATTTGGCCTTCGTGGTTCACTTCCTTTATCTTGCAGTCCCTCTATTTTTGAGATTAGCTTAGGACAAGAGGCCTAGGGGCTGCTCCTCAAGGTCCTCGAGCCGAGCTATTATAAGAAAACTAAATTTAAGGTCATTATAGCTATGTACTCTGTTTGGAGGAAGATCTGTCGAAAATGGTCGATACTTAAAATACATTTCTACACTCCACTGATTGCTGCTAGGCTGTTACCGTCAATCTTCCAAGACTCAGTTACAATTGTAAGGGGATCTCATGGTATTCTTATGTTGGGGGGATCTACTCTATGAGGGGAAAATGGCCTCCTATGCATTTTTAAAAGATAAATATGCTTTGGCTTCATGCAACTTTTTTAAGTACCTGCAGTTACGTAGTTATATAGATCGCCTTGTTATTAATTTCCCTAACGCACTAAGTAAGAACTCTCTTATGGAGTTAATTTTAAGGAGGGCCCGTCAGAGTGCCCTTTATCAAACCCTTTTAAAGGGCCTTCCCGACGATCTTTCTTTTCAGATGGCAAAATTAGAAGGTAAATTTGGTAAGGCAGATATAGATATCATCCATGCGTTGGACCTGTCTAATTCTGTATTGATTTCTGGGAGTTTACGTTCACAAAGTTATATGGCTATGTTTGATTTATATTTTACTCCAGCCAAAATTTCTAAATGGGGAGGGAGTAGCGTTCAGGGGTGTCCTAGATGTGGTCTGGTGGCAGCCAACGATGTTCATATGTTTTTTTCATGTGTTAAATTGCATAATTTTCTTTATGATATTCAAGTGTTTATTAATAACTCACTTAATATTCAGATAGAACTCTCTTCTGAATTAGTAATTATGGGGTGTGTGACAGATCTAAGTCTGGATAGACCATTTTTTTAATCTGCTCTTCTTTGCATTGCAATGTCCTTAGTTCGTCTATGCATAACCTCCGAATGGATTAACCACTCACCTCCGTCTTTCTTGAATTGGAGGGCGAGAATTATTGCCCTTTATAATCTGGAATCAGCGGTGTTCTTAAAAAGTGGGAGAAGGAGGCGGGATAAGGGTTTAAGGATTTGGGCCCCTTTTTCGGCTTGGTATAATAAGTAACATCTTTCAGGCCTGCTGTCATTCTCTGTTGAGACTATTTGTATTTGTGCTTTTGCCTGTAAATTCCTATTTTGTACTGTTTACCATGATTGTCTAAGTTATGTGCTTTTTTTTGGCTTTATGTTATGTCAAGCGGAAATATAAAAAAAAAAGCAATCATTATCTGCAATAGAAGTTATATCCCGGTTGGATAGCCCGCCTTGTAAGAAAAGAAGACAAGATCTGAATATCAAAGAGCCATCAAAGCTTATCCCCCCTAACTCTAACTCCCGTCCTTCGATCATACAAGGCTCAAATAAAAATAAAACTACAGGGGAAAAACATACAAGAAAGACACTCATGGGAGAGTTTGCTATGAAGAAACCAGGCACAAATTATCCTGTCAGTTTCATTCAATTGTATGAACAGCTAAACTCTATAGTTAAATTATGTTCCTGGACATATGAAAAACTAACTTTCTTAGAGGGAAAGATTGCGGAAGTAATCTCGGTTCAGGAAAGGCTCATAAGTAGAGTAGCGGACGCTGACAGCGCCGACTACCTCGCAGAGACCGATTTACCTACCCTGACCAAAGCTCATGCAGACCATTTGGAGAGA
The DNA here is from genome assembly GCF_964204655.1 of Triturus cristatus. Taxonomy (NCBI): domain Eukaryota; kingdom Metazoa; phylum Chordata; class Amphibia; order Caudata; family Salamandridae; genus Triturus; species Triturus cristatus. Next base: position 245,820,691 of record NC_140582.1, read on the forward strand.
GAAATAAGAATAGGAGAGGTTATTGCGGCCACTTTGCGCCCTAAACCAGCTAAGGCCCCGGGGCCTAACGGCTACTCCACTGCTTTTTATAAAATGTTTTATGCGCTACTGGCTCCCATCTTGACCAGTCTTTTTAACTCCTTTGACTAACCAGGGGCGATCCAGGAAGACATGCTTGAAGCCTCCATAGTGGTCATCCCGAAACCAGGATGAGATAGGACTGCCTGCGGAGCTTATCGTCCCATATCTCTCCTTAATATTGATATTGAATTATACACTGGAATCTTAGCTGCTCGCGTTGCGCCCTACATACCGGGGCTGATCGGCCCGGATCAGGCAGGTTTTATCACCCAACGCAAAATGAGCGACAACACCAAACGGGCCCTCCACCTCATTGAGAAGGCCCCCGGACACAGGGGAGTACTTGTTGCTTACCATCGACGCCGAGAAGGCCTTTTATAGGGGGATAATCTCAGAACACACATCTAAAACTGCTACCGCTTTCCATCAGCCATGGTCCGGGTGAACGGCCACACGTCGTCCCGCTTCCCTATAGGTAGAGGTACTAGGTAGGGGTGCCCCCTCTCGCCCCTCCTCTTTGCGCTCTATATGGAGCCTCTGGCTCACCAATTCTGGCATCACCCTGCGATAACAGGGATCAAATTTGGGGGATACCCATACAATCAGTTTATATGCAGATGACGTCCTGATTTCACTATCAAATCCGCCTCCCATGCTGCAAGCCTGCTTCTTGGAACTAGAAACCTTTGCGCAACGTTTGGGGTTCAAGGTCAATATGGACAAGTCCGTAGCACTTGATCTTTCCCTGTCGCCGTCCATCCTGGCACGCTTGCAAGAGCAACACCCTATCGAGTGGGTGACAGACACGATTCCTTACCTAGGGATCCAGTTAGCCCCTTCTATCCCGGCCATAGCCGCCACTAATTATGCTCAGCTGCAATCAAGAATTCGCAAGGAGCTGGGTCAATGGAAACATTACCCACTCTCCTGGATCGGCAGGGTAGCAGCCGTTAAAATGACTATACTGCCCCAGATCTTAAATTTGTTCCAGACCCTGCCCCTTCATCCTCCCCCTGGCTGGATCCAACAAACCCAATCCGAACTCGCGCAATTCATATGGAATGGCCGTAAACAACGGATGAGGCATGCCCTAGCGGTCCTTAAGTAGAGTATTGGCACTGGAAGAGAAGGAGTATTCTCAAGGGTTGCGAAGGGCTAATATTGGGTCTGTAAATAAACAACATGCCACCCGAATAAGAGAAGAACTAAGGCACATACAACCCCCAAGGCCTGTAATCCCATTGCCTTACGCCCAGCTGCCGGATAGACAAATGGCTTGAGATTCACAGGAGACTGATCATAGGGTGCCTCAAGCATCCAATAGTGTCAATCAATGTGACCTAAATAAAATACGACCTCACGTTCCACCGGAGTGCACACCTTACATAATAGTATTGGAAAATATCCCCTCACTCCATCAGGCACAATATGAATCTCATACATCCCCAGTGAACAAAGTCTCCTTCTGGCTGAAGAGGAATTCTAACTGGTCATGCGATCTTTCTAGGGAAATCATTTCCATAAGAAGAGTAAACTGGGTGGGTTCAGCCCTAAAGTTATCTCCTGGGGAATGCATATTTTTTAATTTCAGGAACCCTCGCCTGGTCAAAACTCTTTTTTACAGTCTCCCAGAAAATATTTCTCATGCTGAGGGTATTAGAGCACAACCTCTAGGTTTCTTTTATCAGCCGAAAGTCTGTGCGTCGATAGGACATCAAAATAGATCATTACAGTTAGATCCTAAAACAGACCAAGCTGCTCCCTCAAGACTGCTAAATGATCTCGTCCTCTCAAATAGATTTGAGGTTTTGTCAGACCTGGAATCACAAGACTGACAGTCACTGGACTCAGAGGGCATAACATAAAAGAATACTGTATAATACCGCCTGTGCTACCTCATCCTGTGTCTAAACCTGGATTCATCTGGAAGGAGGGCTTCAGTATTGTCTCATGGAATATTGTATGTCTTCTCTCCGAGACTGATAACCCGGACTGGAAAATGTTGGTAGAGCAACACAATATTATCTGCTGCCAGATCCCTGGCTAATAAACTCTCCTCACACTGATGGACATGCCTCTTATTATGAACCAGCAGTACCGTCCAGATCTGGTCAAGCTAAAGGGGGCCTAGCTATTTTTAAATCAGTGACTCTGACAGACATTACAATAGGAGAACTGTGTATATCCCCGTATTTTTAGCTGCTTATAATCATCCTGCCGAAATCATTTGATTTGCTTTTAATTAATTATTATTCTAATGTTTTTGATCCAACTGTGACAAAGATCATAGATGACTTAGAGGATGCAACAACCCGAGCTCAGATCAATCATCTAAAGGATCTTCAAATAATCTGGGCTGGGGATTTTAATATAGGAATTTGTGACCCTGGAGTTCAGGAATCGTGCGGTATCTGTGTTGAGATGGATCAGTCCTGGATGCACTTTAAACACACGTCATATGGGGACTCATTGAGTTACTTTTGTTAAGAATTTGAAATTTGCTCAAGCTCTGGATATGGCTATCTCTCCCCAGAGTCCAATATATGTGGGCCCCATATCAAATTCTCCAATCGATCACATTTTAATTAGTGAAGACTTGACACAGTATTGTAAGGGATGGGTGGTAATGGCTAGTTGTATAAGCGACAACAATCCCATCATATTAACTTTAAATTTGGCTGTGAACACTAAGAGGGAGAAGAAACTACAACATAAGGTAGCATACAATAAAAATAAGGGCCTGAATACTACATGGGAAAAAATGTATAAGGTGGCCTTCCTTACTGAACTTATGGCAAATAATCAGGGTCAAATTGAGATAGCCCTCTCAGACTCTGCCACCCTGGATGATGTCATAGGGGCCTTTATAAATCGTAATGGCCTTATGGCAGACAAATTAACCAATGAAAAGCTCCTGATTAACCCTAGGCATAGTTCTCGTAGTAGCACTGGGCGTAGCTACGCGAAATGCACTTCGCACTACGCAAGCTACGCGTAGCTACGTGAACTGCGTAGTGCACTGTGCAAAATGTTGTTCGCACTGATTGCACAGTGCCGGATGCTTGTCCGCACTGTGCAATCATTGCAAACGGTATCTTGCACAGTGCAAGCGGTCGTTTTCGGCCGCTCGAGTAGATTTGTACTCGAGCGGCAGCTTTCTCAACGCGGCCTGGTAGTTTCTCATCGCGAGCGGTGGCAAGCATACGCGACCACTCGCAATGAGAAACCTGACCGCCCTGCATTGAGAATCTCGCCAGGAGGTTTATTTACCACGCTCGTGATAGGCAACTTGACGTTGTTGATCACGAACGAGGAAAAAGTTTTGCTGGGATGTTATTTTGCTCGCTCGCGGTCGCCAACTTGACGTTGAGGGCCGCGAGCAAGCAAAAAATGCCCGCTTTGCTACGCTACGCGTTTTTGCACTGTGCTATTTGCAACTTGCATAGCGTGTAGTTGTGCAAACTATGCAAACTACGCGAGCGTAGCGTAGTCCTACGCCCAGGGTTACTCCTGATACTCCAAAATGGTTTAATAATGCCCGTTCAGAAGCTCATAGAATATTATGGCGTGCACTTACAAAGATCCCGGGGAATAAGGCAGAAATAACACAAACCAGGAAAGATTATAAAGAGGTAATTAGGAAAAGGAAATTGTACCTGAAGGATAAAGCCTGGGAAGATTTAAAAATTGCCTCAACCATAAAAGACTCACATGCATTTTGGGAGGTTGTAAATTCAAGCTCTATGATTGGAGATGAAATGCCCAAACAAGATACCACAGTACTAGCTAAAGATTGGGTAAAACACTTTTCGGAAATATTTTCCCGAACCCTCAGCTAGTAAATACGTCTCCGGCCTTAAAAACCCCCTTTGATATAAGATCAGCTCAAGCCCTGAGAAATTCAACAGAGGTGAGTGATCTACTCTCTGCAATAAAGAATAGGGTCCGGATAGAATCCCAGTTGATCTATACAAGTATTTACCAGATTTTTGGGCCCCGCTAATAACTAATGTATTAAAGGTCGCCATAGTAGGACCTCAAGTTAAGACTTGGCAGGAAGCCATTAAAGTTCTGATTTAAAAAAAAGGGGGATAAAAGCCAACCTCATTGTTATCGCCCAATCTCCCTACTTGACAGCTCAGTTAACATCCTGGGCAAGGTTATCCTGGCTAAATTAGAACTTTGGGTGCCTGAGCCCCAAGCGCTCTCGATTTACCAGTTTGGATTCTGGCTAGGACTTGAAACCGTGGAACAAACACGAAACTTGGCATTAATTGGCCAAAAATATACAAAACCACAAAAGGGCTGTGTACACTTAGCCTTTATGGACCTAACATGTGCTTTTGACACAGTGAATCATTTTAAATTATGGTCCATAATGGCACAAATGGGGATTGATGGAGCAATTATTTCCCTGCTCAGTCGGCTCCATGAACACACTTCAGCCTCAGTACAATATAGCAGCAAGGGAGATCTAACTGAAGAATTCCCCTCTGATATGGGGGTAAGGCAGGGCTGTGTCCTGGCCACATTTCTCTTTTTACTATATATTAATGGGTTAGGGGATCAATTATGTTAGGTGGAGAAGGACACCCTGAGGATTAACTTGCGCCAAATTCCCGTATTACTCTATGCGGATGATGCTGTCCTGATAGCCAGGCCGCTAATGGCCTACAAATATTGCTTGGCTCTTTTAATGATTTTATGAATGACCTGGGATTAAAGGTCAATCGCATTGAATAATTTGTAATGACATGTGGGCTAAAAAAGTCTAAAAGTAGGACATTTTAATCAGGGGGTGAAGAAATCAGGAAAGTCCCGCATTTCACCTACCTGGGGGTACAATTTGATGTAGATTTTACTTGGAAATCTGTTTTAAATGTGGGAGCCATGCAATTTCAAAAATCGATTGATGCCATTTTTAGATTTGCTAAGAGATTGGGCCATAAGACCATCAAAGAAATCTTGTGTATTTATAAAAGCAAAAGCCTTTCAGTGGTAACTTTTGAGTCTGGGGTTTGGGTATATGTAAACTGCAATTGACTCCAAATAGCAGAAAATAAGTTTATAAGAAGACTTCTCTCAGTGCCCCAGAGTACCTCTGTTTCTTTTTGTCATGAGGAAGTCAGTTTGAGTCTCTTGAAAGACTATATTGCATTACAGCCATTGTTGCTCTGGGTAAGAACCTGGAACAATCCAGAAGCTGCTCTCTGTAGGACAATATTGACCGACTGTACAACAGCTTAGACATACCCTGGTGGAGGTTTATTAAAATGAGCTTTGCTAAACTGGGGGAATAATATACAAATCCAGATACCCTGAGAAATGTTTCATCTGCCGCAATCAAGTCACTTTTTTATCAAAGCCTTGAGCGGGTAAGCCCAATATGTAATTTTACTGGACACTCAGACCCTTTTTATCAGCCACAAAGGCAACCCACCCTCTATTTGCAAATAGACCTGAACGAAAGGCGGAAATGTTTGCTGACCAGGCTCCATCTAAAAACTATACACTTTGTGGTTGCTTTTCCTATTCAAGGCTCATGGTTCACATCACTCCCCATTTGCCACTGTGACAGTTGTTCATGTCAAAGCACTATGCACTTTATCTTATTTTGTAGATTTTATATTTGTCACAGGAGGCAGTTTATTCGTCCATTACTACTTGCAGCAGGGATTAGAGCTCATGAATTGGCAATGGAATATTTGCTCTCCCTAGCAACTACAGAGAAATATATATGATATTTTAAGCTATCTTTTTACTCTTTTTAAGATTCATAGCAAATACTAGGCATTTTTATCAATCTGTATTGTATGTCTATGCTTTTCTGTTTTTCTTAATGGGAATGTATGCATGTAATCTTTTATGACTCTTTTTTTAGTCGAATAAAGTACATTGATTGATTGATTAATTGACTAAATGATGACGTAGTTGCAGTCTCAATCTGTAAAAATAAAACATCAAGATAAAATGCAGATGAACAGGAGCAGTAGTAGCCACATCCATCAAACTAGAACAAGAAGGAATTTCAGATATAGTGGCTTTTGGGTGTCCACTTCACTTTACAGGTAATCAGTAGCGGCTCCTGGAGGGAGTGCTGCCGGGTGGCGACGCAGGGCAGGGGAGGTGCAGGGTGGGGGGTAGTAAACTCCGGATTATGGCCGAACGGAGGTAAGTACACAAATAAATGCATAAAATGAATTTTATTGCGTGCATTTGGAGATGCAGCACGCGCAACGAAATTCGTTTTATTTATGTATTTGTATACTTACCTTCGTTCGGCCATAATCCGGAGATATACTACCCCCCCACCCTGCACCTCTCCTGCCCTGCGTCACCACCGGGCAGCACTCCCTTCAGGAGCCGCTACTGATTACCTGTAAAGTGAAGTGGACACAACCGAAAGCCACTATATCTGAAATTGTAACTTGTGTACACAGTTTCTAATAAACAATGCCAATAAAAATGCTTTAAAAAATGCACAAAGAAACAAACAACAGGAGTGTACCCGTTATCCCAGCAGAGACCGGGCAATAATGTTTAACAAAACAACAATGTCTCAACTGGATATCATTCAAAGGCAAATTTCAAAACAATAATGAAATCACAAGGGAAAGGACGGGAGACCACCATGAGAGTTGAAAAAGGGTATATATTGTAGGTAGTTATAACAGCACTACGGTACAATAAAGGTACAAATGACCAAAACCACACAAGTGAGCACTGGGCGTGCTAGTGATAGTGAACGGCGCAGTGAACACAATAGGTGAAGACAGCGTGAACGGCGATAAAATGATAATAACAATATGGTCAAGAGATTATATGATTATGTACAATCAAATTTGAACGAATTTATAAGTGACCACAGAAAAGGCCAAAGTTCTTTGCTGAGGGTTGTCGACGGCGTTTCAGCCTGATTGATTCCAGGCCATCATCAGGACAATGGTCATACATTTATTTATTTATTTCTTTATTTTTGAAATTTATAAAGCGCGAACAAATGCCCGTAGGCGTCTCGGCGCTAGAGAAAACAAGGCGTGAGATACCCACAGAGGCTAGTTGACAGCTGTTATTGATCAAAAAGCCAAGTCTTTAATTTCCTGCGAAATGGCATTAAGGATGTGCTTTCTTTGATGGTGGTAGGTAAGGAATTCCAAAGTCTGGGAGCAGCCACCAGGAAGCGCCTATCGCCCCATGTGACAGTTTTTGTTCGTGGTACCTGCAGAGATTTAAGGTTGTTAGACCGGAGAGATCTAGTGGAGGAGTGATACCGGAGATGGGACTTCAAAAAGTCCGGACCCTGATTATGAAGTGCTTTGTATGAGATACAGAGTGTTTTGAATTTAATCCTGTTATTGATCTTAAGCCAATGCAGCTTTTTTATTGTTTCTGAAATAGGCATGAATTTCGGAGTACCAGACAGGAGACGGGCTGCGGCATTCTGAACTGACTGTAGTTTGTTGATCACTTTGGCCTGAGCGTTGATAAACAGACCATTACAGTAGTCGAGGGAGGACAACACCAGAGCACTGACCAAGGTCTTTCCAGCAGCAGCTGGTAAAAATGGCAGAATTTTTTTGATCAACCTTAGTTTATGGTGGGCCGACGCTGCTGTTTTATTTGCGTGGGCCATAAAGTTCAGGTTTTCATCAAAAATCACTCCCAGGTTTCTGACAGAAGTGACTGGTTTCAGGGGGGTCCCATATGAGGGAGGCCACCAAGTAGTTGACCAGCAAGGTGAAAGATGTCCGAAGATGACTACCTCCGTTTTTTCGGAGTTTAGTTTTAAGCAATTGGAGGCCACCCAGTCCCCAATTGCCCGTAAACCCTCCTGGAAGTTTCCTGCCATTCTCTCTCCATCGCCATTAATGGCCAGCACCAGTTGTGTATCATCTGCGTATGAGGTGAGGCCCATCCCATGGGCTTTGATGACAGTTGCCAAGTCCGACACATAGATATTAAATAGTGTCGGGCTTAGCGATGAGCCTTGAGGGACCCCACACGGCAGTGATAACTTGTCAGATTGAAATTGCCCCAGTGTGACCACCTGTGTTCTCCCTGCTAGAAAGGAGGAAAGCAGATTCAGTGGCAGGTGGTGAATGCCCATCTTTCCAACACGGTCTACCAGGATCTTATGGTCGACCGTGTCGAACGCAGCAGATAAGTCGAGTAGTATCAGTATCGCTGTTCCTCCCAAGTCACGAATCATTCGTATATCCTCCGTGGCTTTGATTAAGGCCGTCTCTGTGCCGTGGTATTTGCGGAAGCCAAATTGAGTGTTATCTAGTGATTGGTGCTTCTCTAAAAACTGCGAGAGTTGTGTATTCATGGCTTTCTCCGCTACCTTGGCTAAAAAAGGTAGATTAGCTATGGGACGGTAATTTTTTAGTTGTTCCTTATCCAGATTAGCTTTCTTTAAAAGGGGTTTAACCAGGGTGTTCTTTAGTGAGTTGGGGTAGATCCCTGTGCTAAACATGGCGTTGCAGATTGAAGTGATCTCAGGGGTCAAGCAGTCCATTACCGGACGAATAAATTTGAGAGGGCAGGGATCTAATGCCGATCCAGATTTAATGGTGGCAATGATGTCCTTAATTTGTGTCTCGGCGAGCTCCGTGAACTGAGATAGTACAGTCTCATGAGTAATGCCATTGGGCATCGGTGGCCGAGTTGTAGTTTTATCAGTGAATGCTTTGTAAATGTCGTTGACCTTGTTAAAAAAGAACTTAGCCAAGGAGTCGCAGAGGGATTGAGAAGGAGGTGGAGCTAAGTCTGGGGGGTTGCCCGCTAAGATTTTGGTGATCTCGAACAGTTTTTTACTAGAATTGTTAGCATTATTAATCTGTTCTGTAAAGAACTTTTTCTTGGTTTCGACAATGAGGGCTTTATACAGCCTTAATGCTTCCCTATAGCTGACTTTGTCTTCAGGACTATAAGATCTGCGCCAATGCCTTTCCTTGTTTCTGCACAGTTGTTTCTGTTTGCGCAGATCATCTGTAAACCAAGGGGCCGACGGGGTGGTTCGGTTTCTAGAGGGGTGTTTGGTAGGGACTAGAATGTCTGTGGCAGAGCTCAGCCAGTCTTGATATTGGCAGGTGGCTATATTGGGATCAATAGAGAGGCACGGTCGGGTCCTATCTAGAAGAGCAGTGAGCTCCAAATGATCGATATCATTCCAGTCTTTAATAAGTCCTGGTCTCACGGCGGGTTCTCTTCTGATCCTATTAGCCATAACAGAGATCCTCATTAGGATAACAAAGTGATCTGTCCAAAGCATGGGCAGGGTGTCTACAATGCTTAAACCTTCCAGATTGGAAAAGATGCCATCCAAAGTATGACCGGCCCTATGGGTGGGGGTGGTCACCAATTGTTGAAGGCTCAGAATGTCCATGTCTGATATCAGGGTGTGGGTGTCATTATCGGAAGAGTTCTCAAGGTGGAGGTTCATATCACCCATCACTGTGAAAGAATTTTCGATTGCTAGTGCTTCAAGTGTTGAGCCAATGTCGGCAAGGAAACCGGTTCGGGGGCCTGGGGGGCGATATAAGAGCACTCCTTTAAAGTTAAATGAAGGAATGAGCTTAAGATCAAATTGGATAGCTTCAAAAGAGCTGGAAGGGATATGGGACACTCTCACTGTTATGTCGTCGCGGGCTATAATGGCTAGCCCCCCTCCACGCTTTCCGACTCGGTCTTGCCGGTAAGATGAGTAAGCTGGAGGGGAAGCGACTGCCATGTCTGGGTCAGAAGCCTCATCCGTCCATGTCTCCGTGACAAAGAGACAGTCTAGATTGTTGTCTAGGATGAGGTCAGATATTTCTTGCCGGTGTTTCACTAAAGAACGGGCGTTTATAAGAGCTATGGAGAAGTTAGTCGTGGTGATAGTTGTCGTAGTATTCTTTTTAACCTTACCATTGGTTAAATGTATACTGATTTTACAGTGAGGACAAGTGAGTTCAGAAGCCATCTGCAGTCTACGTAAATTATGGCGAACGCATTGGGGAGTAGACGTAGCACATAGTTCTAACAGGGCAGATTTCGAATAGGTAAGTAGTCCGTGGCGGGAGTTTTGGGCAGGGGTTGTAGCCCTTGGCCCGGTCTTGGCGCGGACGGGCGCAGACGGGCTTGCCTTTGGCGCGCCTTCGGCGCGCCGCCGGCGCGCCCGCTGCGCCCGCCCGCTGCGCCGCCTAGGAACAGTGATCATTTTATCGGGAGGAGGAGGGTGGGAGGCAGCCGCAACTAGCGCGCTGCCCCGGCCTACTCCCAAGATGGCGGCCGCCGTCAGCTCGGCCCAATGGCAGGAGTCCCGAGCGAGGAGGGAGTTCTGCCGGTAGGGAAACGAGTGAGGAGGACACTGAAGAGTCTATGCGCCAGGTGAGCAAATAGGTTAAAAACGATTAAAATACGTTTTTTAAAATAGCAAATACAGAGGTATAAGCTAGCAATTGCGGTTCACAGTAAGCAAAAATTAAGATAAACAGGAATCACGCCACTAGCCCTCCAATGATTGCAATTCTAAAGCTGCAAAATTACACAGCTTCCGCCTCAGGGGTATTCACACCAGAGTTTGAATAAACGTGTGCTGTGGAGAGAGAGGCGAAACAAAAAAAAAAGGGGGGGGTTTTGAGTTGTCTAAAAGAGAAAGGCCCGAAAAGAATAGCCCAAAAAGGTGAAAAGGAAGGGAGCGAATTACCTGGGCATACAAATTCAGTGCAAGAATTCCAAGGGTAGGGGTTGACCCGGGCGTGAATCAACGTACAATCTAAAGGAGGAAAAGAGGGACGAAGGGGTCCGAGTTATTGACCATGTAATCTCAATGGGGTGAATAAAGGCAGGAGAGGGGGGGAAAAAAGAGGGGGAGGAGGGGCGAACAAGTAATTACCAATGTGTCAATGAAGGATCAGCATCAAGGAGGTATGTAGCCAGAAAAACCAAAATTCGGGAGCCTGGCGTGGGCATCAATTCAAAAAGCCTGGGGAAGGGAGGAGAGGGAGAAATTAGGGAGAGGAATTATAAAATAAGGCCAAAGCGGAATCAAGGGGCGTCTTCTATATTGCGTGATCTTACCTCGGGGGGAATAACAGGGGGCTCAATCGCTGGGGGTCGCATCACTCGAAGGGCAGGAACAAATCCTCTGGACGGACGAGTCAAACGTCCATGCCGGTAGCGGCAACCGCTATGGAACATCGTTATGAGTAACGTGTCACGTGATCGGGACAAACCAGAGAAGGGACTAGACCTGTGGCTAGCATGGGTGGAATGGTGCCCCGGGGGAACAAGTTAGACGGAAAGCGGAGTGGAAACGGAAGTGAAAAACACCGAGAGTGAACGGTTCGAAACTAGAGTAAACCACAATGGAGGATAACAAATATTGTTTAGTAATACATCAAATCAAAATTAACTGAGGTGGGGTAAAGGGGAAGGGGGGTGGGGGGGGAGGAGGAGTGGTGGCGAGGAGTGGGTAGAAGGCAAGAGGGGAGGGGTGGTGGGGGGAGGTGTGTTGGGTTGGAAAAGGTGCTAAAAACAGGGCAAGGATTGGACATTATAACATAATAACATACACAACAAACATATTATATGACAATACAAATATAAATTAAAGATCATATTGAATAACGTCATATTCGCAGTAATCAAAAACAACTATATAATGAAGAAAGAAAATGGGAGGGGAGAACAATTGGATTACAATTAAAGCAAAAAGACCAAATTAAAATAATAGTGGGCAACAGAATAATATATGATGATAACATGTGTACCCAAGAGGACTCAAGATTATATTAATTAGATATAAAGAGAGAGACAAGGAGAAGGGAAGGGGGGGGTGGGGGGGAGGAAGAAGAGGGGGGGGGAAGAAAGGGAAGGGGGGGGCGGGGGATTATGGGAAGGAGGGGGGAAAAAAAGGGGGCAAGGGATGGAAACACAAGGGGAGTAGGGATGGGAAGGAGGGGGGAAGAGGGCAAGGGATGGAAACACAAGGAAGGGAGAATGACAACATGAAAGAATCAAACATTATAAACCAGATTCAGATTCAGAAGGAGAGAGTTAAGATGTATTAGTGACTGTATTCCATTCATCCAAAGTGTTCAATCCATGATTGACTGAGTCACAGCGTGCGATCCATCGGCATTCGCATTTGTTTAGCAAGAGTTGAAGATTACCCCCTCGTAGTGGGAGTGTTGGATGATCAATTACTTGCCAAATCAAATCGGTTTCTGAGTGGTTTTGTTCTTTGTAATGTCCAACAAGAGGTGCAGTTTCAACATTACATCGTATGCGGCTTTGATGTTGAAAAATCCGTTGTTTTACCATCTGTGTTGTTTGGCCGATGTAAAGAAGATTGCAAGGACAACAGATGGCCTAAATGACATTGGTGGTTCGACAATTGGAGAAAGTTTTCAGTTGGTATGTTTGATCTGATGTTACAAAATCCTTGGTGTTAAACGTAAGATTACAGGCTGCACAGGTTTGGCATTTGTAATGGCCTACAACTGGGGGAAGGCCCCAGAGAGTAGTTACAGATTGAATCTTCTTCTCTTTTATGGGCCACGTGATGGCGTGGACCAATTTATCTGACAAATTAGGGCCCCTTTTGTATGAAAACAGGGGGGTTCTTTGAATTGGACATAAGTCCGAAGAAGCAACCAGTTTCTCTTGATCACTTTGCTAATCAAATTGCTTGAAGGGCTGTAGTTAGAAACAAAGGGGATGCGCAGATTGCTTTTTTTCTCTGAGGGGGCAAGGAGGATCTCCCTGTGACAGTACCAGGCTCGTTTCTGGGCACGGGAAACAATGCGTTTCGGATAACCTCTTGAGATCAATTTTTCAGATAAAATAGCAGCTTCCCTGAAATAGTCCTTTCGCCATTTGCAATTTCTTCGAATACGAAGGAACTGACCATAGGGTAAACCATCTCTTAGGCCTCTTGGGTGATAGCTGGAATACATTAAGAGGGTGTTACGTTCTGTGGGCTTGCGATAGAGATTAGTCCCTATGGATCCTTCTTCTGCATGCAACGTAAGGTCAAGGAAAGGAAGGTCATTAATCCTAACATCACTGGTGAAAGTGAGATGTTTTTGAGAGTTGTTTAGCCAAGTCATAAAGGATACAAGGTGTTCCTGTGTACCACGCCAAAGTAGGAGAATGTCGTCTATGTAACGACGCCATAGATTAATCCTATTGAGAAAAGGATTCAAGGGGTTGAGAAAAACAGTGGTTTCCAAATGATGGACATACAGTATTGCAAAATTTGGAGCGAAGCAAGCTCCCATTGCTACACCTTTAATCTGTAGAAAAAAGGTGTCTTTGTATAAAAAATAATTGTTGGTAAGTGCAATGTGTAGCAAGTCCATGAGGAATTCTGACGGGATGCGAGTGGGTCTAGGACGGGTGTCTAAAAGTGATCTTATGAAAGTGAGGCCCTCTGAAAGGGGTATGTTGGTGTATAAAGATTCAATATCCAAACCTACCATGAGATCATGGTTGCTGTCAAAGGAAAGATTCTCAATAATGTTGATTAAGTGTGTGCTGTCCTTGATGAAAGTGTCTGTCAAAGGAACAAAGGTTTTGAGAAAGGAATCAATATATTTCCCTAATGGCTCCAGTATGGAGCCGCAGCCAGATACTATTGGGCGTCCTGGGGGGTTGGCAGAGTCCTTGTGGACTTTGGGTAGGACATAAATGACTGGTGTGCGAGGGTGAGTATTATTTAGAAAAAGAAATTCTTTTTTGGAGATGATCTCCAAATGTAAGGCTTGGGTAGTGACTGTCTGTATTTGTTTACGGATGTCTGAAAGGGGATCTCCTGGTAAAGGGCGGTAGTGGGCAGTGTTGTTAAGCTGCCGTAAGATCTCGGCATCATATTTATCTATGTCCATAATCACGATGCCGCCACCCTTGTCTGCTGGTTTTATGACTATCTGTGAGTTTTCGCTAAGATTTTTAAGGGCGTGTTTCTCACAGATAGGTATATTATAAGGAACAAACTCATGTTGGGACTGTATTTCCTTGACTTCATGTAGGACCAATCTCTCAAAAGTCAAGATTTCAGGTGGCATGGCGGAAGCTGGGGGAAGAAAGGTAGACGGGGGATGAAATGATTTTTCATAGGTCTGGGGTTGATCAATTTCATCCCTGAAAAAATACTTTAGACGGATACGTCTAAAGAACATTAGTAGATCTTCCTGCAATTTGAAAAAATTACTACGATCTGTTGGAACAAAGGAGAGGCCCTTGCTGAGAATAGAAATTTCTTCGGTGGACAAAATGTGTTTGGACAAATTGAAAATAGGAATAGGGGAAACCATAGAAGGCGAGGAAGTTTGTTCCACTGCCGGTACAATAGTAGGGATAGATGATATAGAAGAATCCATTAGAGTTGTACAGTTCAAAGATCCTGTTGGTAGACCTGCTTGGGGATCTAAAAAATGGGTTGAAGATTGCATCTCAGTATTTTGTTCGATATCCATGAGAGTCATCATTGTGGGCCCCATTGATAGAATTTCCGACGCGTTTGTCTCTCGCCTGCGTACTGGTACTGATCGTTTGCTCGCGACTGCCCTCGTCCGCGGCCGCGGCGTTGCCCTAAAAAAAGGGAGGGTAGTAGAGGAGGTGGGGGTTGAAGTAGAGCTCTGTTTTGGGGGCGTTCACTACTAGTGCCTTCACCAGGGTCTGAGTCTTCAATTGAGGTGTTGGATGAGTCCGAAAAAGTAATGGCCTGGTTGTTTCTATATCTACCCCAATTTCGACTTCTTGGAGGTTGGTAGGGTGTATTGAAAAAAGTATCCAGAAGATATGGGTAGGTATTGTCCTTGTTATAGTTCTTGATATCTCTTTGTATTTTGTTGATCTTCTTATTTTGTTCAAAAGTATGAAATGTGGCGATGGTGTTATTTATTTTATCTAATAATGCTTTTGCATCAGCGATGGAGGTATCTGATAGAATAAGTTTCTCCAATTCCGCAATTTCTTCAAGTTCTTTTTTGCTGTGCTCAATAGCTGTTTCGATACCTAGAACCATCCAATGTCGGGAGCAGGTTGTGGCAAGATGGCTGAAGCCGTTGCGGAATTTGGGATCTTGTGTAAAGATGGCCGGGATATTACGTATTTGGAGGCCCACTGGTATAGTGTCTGATTTGAGGTACTCAGTTAACATTCGTGCATGCAAATCTGTGCGTATCTGTTTCTTTTTGAGGTTCTCAAGTTTCTCTAACAGGACTCTCGAAGTGTTAGGTGCTGTTGTAAGGGGAGTGGAAGTATGTGAAAGAAGGGAAGGGCCACTAAGGATACGTTGGATATAGTCATCCGTGTATATAGGGGTCTCGCCTCTCTCTCCACAGCACACGTTTATTTATGACCATTGTCCTGATGATGGCCTGGAATCAATCAGGCTGAAACGCCGTCGACAACCCTCAGCAAAGAACTTTGGCCTTTTCTGTGGTCACTTATAAATTCGTTCAAATTTGATTGTACATAATCATATAATCTCTTGACCATATTGTTATTATCATTTTATCGCCGTTCACGCTGTCTTCACCTATTGTGTTCACTGCTCCGTTCACTATCACTAGCACGCCCAGTGCTCACTTGTGTGGTTTTGGTCATTTGTACCTTTATTGTACCGTAGTGCTGTTATAACTACCTACAATATATACCCTTTTTCAACTCTCATGGTGGTCTCCCGTCCTTTCCCTTGTGATTTCATTATTGTTTTGAAATTTGCCTTTGAATGATATCCAGTTGAGACATTGTTGTTTAAAAAATGCACACTTTCTATTCTCAACACTCCAACTCCTTTTCTTATTCACACATACCCTTCCTTTATACACCTTTTTCTTATTTCTTGCCTTCATGTATTTTCTACTTTAATTTTCTCAGACCCTTCTATCAAAGGTCCTCTTTTCTTTCCCACACGCTTCTCTAAACCATCCTTCCATCACACATGCTACCACTTCTTCATTTCTCAATGAGATGCTCCTCTCACAAACACATGCAAACAGTCTTTCATCTTTCAGATCAAGGCTTCCTCTCACAAAACTCGCATAGTTGGCATTCTCACACACTTAGGGGCAGATTTACAAGCCCCTTGCGCCTCATTTACGCCGCCGTTGCATCACGTTTGTGACGCAGCGGCGGCGCAAATCCTGTGCCATGGTGCGGGGTACTTACAACGTGACACATCTGGGAGATGCGTCACGTTGTAAAGCCCCGCGCCACATGTAGGTGTTCCTGTCGCAGGGGGGGGCGTTCCGGCACAGGAACACCTCCTAAAAGTGGCTGAGTGAAATCTACAAGATTTCACTCAGTCACTTTTAGGCCCATGCTGTGTCAAAACCCTGCACCTGCCTGAAGCAGGCGTAAGGATTGACGCAGCATTAACAAGATAGGGCCCCCCAGAGCATTGCTGGAGCTGCGCCACTTTTACAGCACAGATGCGTCACGCATCTGTGCCGTTTTTGCCCCATGGTGCGCCGCATTATAAATGCGGCACATCCATGGTGGCGGAGCTGTGGCGCACAATAACTGGCGCATCCCTGCTGATATGCAGGGATGCGCCAGTTATTGTAAATATGCCCCTTAACATTCATTCTGTTGCTCATAATATCCTTTCTCTGCTCCTGTTTGTCAAACGGACTCTAACATTTCCCGCTCCCTCCCTTACACAGATGCAAAAACTAAGGGGCATATTATCAAGCACGGCGTTAAAATTATCGCCGCTTTAGCGGCAGAAAACTGCAGCTAAAGCGGCGATAATGGGCTCGATAATATGCCGCAGAGAATTCCCATTGAAGCCCATGTTGACACCAGAACATGGGCTTCTATGGAAATTCCATAGAGCATATTATCAAGCCCATTATCGCCGCTTTAGCGGCAGTTTTCTGCCGCTAAAGGGCCGAGAATTTTGACGCAGTTTCTTGATAATATGCCCCTAAAGGATTGGAGGTTTTTATGTTCCCTCGAATGTTGAACGATCATTTTTTTTTAAATATGCTGGTGAAAGCAAAGTTGTATTCCACAATTTGGCAACATCAACTTAGAGGCCTCCTGATGAGGACTGAAAAGAAAATACTCTGCTGGATTATAGATTTAGATCAACACAGTGATGATTTCAATGACACATGGATATTTGATTAGGAAGCTGGAAAACATGGAAGTATGGGGACATTTACAAGATACTGAAGTTTCCGATGTTTTTTTTTTATTGTCCACATGTTGAGAAGTAGATGTCAGTAGATCATTTTTATTTGGAGCAACCCAGCTAGAACCTGAGTAAATACTCCAGAAAGGCACAAAAAAGTCCTATGAAGGAAAAAGTAAAACATATCTGAAAGAAACTGACGAAGATAAGATGAAGGAAAGGCACAATCCCCGCCATTGACATAGTTCATTTGGCAGTCACTAGGGAAAGAGAAAGGTACGTCCCTGGGAAAACTACCAGCTCTGCTGAATGTGCTAGTGAATGCAGCAGCTGAGAGGTGACATTAACCGATTTCAATTTCCCTCTAACACTATCAGCGTTCTCACTTCCCCGGAGGCACAATGTGACAGGAAAGTCACTTTAACTCTAAGGTATGGAACTCCATCCTCCTACAATAAGGACAAATAACTTTTTTTCTGACAGTTTTAAGAAAGAGCTTGAATCCCTAAACTTCGCGCATCAGTTTAACTATGGCAACCTTTAATCTGACCTCCCATAGCTGCAGATGAGCTGTGAGGATCAACAGTCAATCCGAGCTCGGACTGCTTTAATCTTCTTTCAGACACCAGTCAGCCCTTGAGCACCTTGGCTCTATGGTACATAACGTTTGTCTGCATCGTTGTCCTTTGTTCTCCTCTTCTATTTGTTACTCACTTTAGAGTTTTGTAGATTGTGTTTTTAATGCTGAGTCCCCGGTGGGCCTGTCTTGCACTATAAAAACAAAAACTGAAAATTAATACAATTATCAATTTGAAAAACTTTATTTCGGACAAATTTCCTAAAAAGTACATCACAGAGCAAACATTTTAAATCTAAAATTCCGTCATATTGTCAGTCATAGTAAAAAAAAATCATAAAAGGCAATGATAATTATACATGCAATTTCAGGTTAAAAATACATTACATTTTGGGATATAGGATTTGGACAAAAGGTAACACAATTAGATTGGAAAGTGCATGGTGCAATAAATACATAAATTAGCTAAAAAGAGAACCTCTATATGAAAGGAAACAAAAAGTTCCTATATGTAAAACTATACATGAAGCGGAAAAACGGGAAATGGATTTGCACTTTTGCTACCGGGCAATCAATTCATTATTGTGAGATCTCAAATAACCCCTTCTAGTGCACCACATTGAAAACAAAACACCATCCACCGAGTATACTATTGGAATTCCTGAGTCAGATTTCAGTATCCTAAAAGCTTCAAGGCAGCGCCTACTGCCAAGATTCCTGCAAATCTGAGCCAACCAGCGTCTCCTTGCCTTCGGATAGCCAGAACAACTAAAGAAGACATGGAGCTCTGTTTCCTCGGGGTGGTCACAAACCGGGCACTGGGTCATTTGTTGGTCTCTCCACTTGGATGTAAAACAGCGGAGTGGGAGTACCCCATATCTAAATTGTAAATAGAGCTTCCTAGCCGCTGGTGGAGTAATGAGATCTATAGCCGGTTCAAAGCAAGGAGAATCTTTTATTTCTAAAAAAGCACTAGTACATTTCCCGATCCCAGAAAAGGTATTGAGTTGGGTTAGTCTGTAATCTTTGTAGCATGCCTTCATACGACCCTTAGATATTAACGGGCAGGCTGACTCAGGATCAAGCCAGCAATCCACTAAGCCCATGGTGTATAAGAGGAATTTTATATGGTCAAGCAACTGAATTTTTACAGCACCCCGTGACCTCAATACCTCTGATAACTCCTCCCTATAGGGTATGAGTTCGGGGGAGGTCCAGAGGCGACGCCAATACATTATGGGCTTGAGGCTCGCTACTTCAGCTATTGGTATTATACCTGTGTCCAAATGTAACGGAACCAAAGGGGTACTATGAGGTAATCTAAATAATTGTCTTAAAAATTGATTCGCCACCTGCGATAATTTTGTCAAATTTTGGTGGCCCCATAACTCTGTGCCATATAAAGCCCCGCCTCTTGCTTGAGCCCGATAAATTTCAATTGCTGGAATAACAATTCTTTTACTGGACTTATTAAAAACCTTCATGATGCCTCCTGAAGATTGTGCTAGTCTTAGCGTAGATTTTGTGATGTGTGCCCCCCATTCCATGGACTCGGTGATTGTAAAACCTAAATACACAAAAGATGACACTCTTTTGAGGGGTTTACCATTTAGAGATGGGTTGGGACGTGTACTTTTTGGACAATTAAATGCCATAAATTTGGTTTTTTGTTGGTGAATTTCTAAACCTCTGTCTCTACAAAACAACTCAAATTTGTCCAAAACCCTTTGTATCCCCATAGGTGATTTGGCAGCCAATAGGGTATCATCGGCAAACATCATAGCCGAGATTCTACGGGAAGCTAGCTTGGGGGCATCCAGATCTTTTTCTGCTAGCAGGACATCAATCAGGCCATTAATATAAAGGCTAAATAAAGTTGGCGCGAGCACGCACCCCTGGCGAACACCACGATTGATTGGCATAGGGGCTGTAAGATTACCATCCTTCCCATACCTTATTTGCGCATAGTTGCATTCATGCAGGCGTTTAAAAAGTCGAATTAAATAGACTGGGACCCCCATCTCGACCAAGACCAACTATAATTTCTCCCTTGGTACTAGATCAAATGCTGATCTTAAATCTATAAAAATTAGAAAGAGACTACCCCCCTGCAGACATACAGTTTTCCAATACAATAGTTGTAGTCTTAGGACTTGGTCCAGGGTCGACAATTTTTCCCTGAACCCGGCCTGTAAATCAGACAAAATATTCCTCTCTTCCATCCATGACTGCAGTCTGAGGAGGAGAACTCTCGCAAAGATTTTTTGGGAAATATCTATTAGACTTATAGGTCTATAGTTGGTCGGGAGGAGTGGGCAGCCCTTCTTAAAAATCGGAATTATTTCCGCGCCAAGCCAGCTAAGGGGAATCTTCATACCTTGCATAATTTAATTAAAAAGCATCCAGAGATATGGAGCCCAGATAGCAGGTTCACTTTTGAAAAGGTCTCCAGGTATCTTGTCCAAACCTGGAGCTTTGCCCGGAGCTATTCTTGCCAGTGCGACCTTTATTTCTTTTATGGTTATACTCAAGCCCGAGTCACCATCAGACGGGGGCTTTGAATCCTCAATACCCTCAGGACAAGGAACTGTTGGTTCACAACCAAGAACAAGATCATCACCGGACTCCTTAGCGTAAAGGGTTTCAAAATGGGCCCGCCAAGTCTGTTCGTCTAGATTTGGCTCAATCGCACTTCGAAGAGTGGTTGTGCCAGAATTAGCAATTCCCCAGAATGTCCTCATATCTGTATCTCCTAAAGCAGTTTTCATGATGGCCCAATTTTTGACTTCCCAGCTTTGCTTTGCCTCATGTATAACTGCTTTGTAATTTGCTCTTGCCGACCGTATTGAAAGGCGGTCTTTGGTTTTAATAGTTGTTACCAAAGCCTTTTTAGCCTGACGGCAAGAGATGTTATACCAAGGGTGGATAGGCAACTTATCTTTTTTCAGATTTTTTGTTGGGAAAAAGAAATCATAGGTAATTTTTCCTAAATTGTCATAATTTGATTGGGCCTGCAAGAGGTCTATGCCCTCTTTAATCGGGCTAGACAAATTAGACGCATCTATAAAAACCAGGAGCAAGGCATCATATAAGCTGGCCATTCTTACTTCTGATTGGCTAAAATTAGACCATTTCACTCTCTTCCTACAATGCGTGACCACAAGCCTAGAGTCAGAAGGGTTATCTGTATCCATCAGACTCCCCTTATTCAGTGCTTTAAGTTCCTCCACTAGAGCAGAGGGGTCACTGTCTAGACGAGGAATTATCTTAAAATCCAACATCCTATCCCAAAAATGTGAATTAATAAAAATATAGTCTAATATAGACCCCCTATTTTTGCTATGGAACGTGTAACTATTCGATGTCTCTGATAGAGATCTCCCATTGCAAGCTCGAAGAGAATGCCTCATGGTGAGACAACTCATCTGAATCACCAGTGGGGACCATATTTTGACTCTAGGACATCCTGACTCTGGGATTTTTAAAAAGTGATCCTCATCATACAGACCATCAAGTGATAGTCCTTCTAGCGGTTCAAACTGACAATTAAAATCCCCACCTATTATGATCAGCTGGTTAGTGTCAATAGTGCCTAGGAAGGTAGTTAACTCTTCCACAGTGTTAGATTCATTACCTTTTGGGGAGGGTCGTGAATATACATTTATTAAGACTACAGGAGGCTTTGTAGGGAACCGTAACGAAACACATAAAATGTCACTAGAGCCTGTGTCAATTTGACCCGCAGAACACCCCAAATGGGATCGCACCCAAATTATAAGGCCCCCGGAAGGTCTCCCTTTCCCCCCGAAGATGCCAGGATGTTGAAACTGGCATAACCTAATTTGGAAACCTCTCTTCTTGCCCAGGTCTCTTGGAACATGCAGATTTCAAAACAGTCGATGAAAGTTCCCCATTCGGGGTCATCTAGTTTACTGTTTAGTCCCGCAATATTCCAAGATAAAACCCTTGTTGCATCGGCATTTGATGGGGTCTTATGTGGGGTCGCAACTGTTATTTGGTCTAGAGAAACATTTATTGGTTCAACACCATCCGTCGTCTTTGAAGCTAAATGCAACAAGTGTTCAGGGTTTTCAGGATGGTCGAACCGCGGGAAAGGGTGACTTATATTTCGGGAGCCAATCAGGCTCCCTCTGTCTGGTTCATCCTCAGGCTCAGGAATTTATCCCAATGTGGCTACCCTGGTTCTCTAAATCTATTGATATCGGAGCTAAACCCACTTTATTAATAGTATTTAACCCCCCCTGTCAGTCCACTCCCTCAAGGGGACTGTACCTGTTACCAGTTGGAATATTAAAAATTGGGTAATTATAAAACAACTGGCCTGGATTTGGGGGTACCGCTCTTCTGGGGGGAAATCTCATTTTCAGCAGATGTAGGTGATCTTGATGGTGAGGCCTTATTGGGGGATAGAAATACCCTAGGGGAAGTAGAATAATAGTCCCCCTATTCCTCCCGTGTTCTGTCGCTAAAATTTGCTCGATGATACTTGGATTTCTAAAATTAATTATTACACAATCCCCTTGTATATCCTTGTAATGTTTACCAATCCATCCTACCCTTCTTGTGGTTATTATCTCATGGGTATTCTCATAGCCAAAATCACTATGGTTTGCTAACCAATGGATGGTTTTGTGTTTTAGCTCTTGGTGTGTTTCTGTTAATCCCTTTCTCAGTTCTGGGGCTCCTGCAAGAATCAGTACATATGGTGCAGACTCGGGTGGTAAATTTATACTTGGGGACAGTATGTTTGAATTTTCGAATCTAGCTCATTACAGACCTGATTTGAAGAGCTGTCGACCAACTCCCGCCTAGGGGTGTCCTCCAATGTCGTTCTTCCTGACAACCGGGGGCGGTCCTGATGCACCAGATTAGTTGGTGCTGAGCAGCGTCCCGCATTGGTAACAATTTCCCCCCTGTCATATGAAGTTTTTCCCTGTAGAGTCGAATTGCAAGAATCTTTGGTAACTGTGGAAGTCCCGGCTTGCATATTGCTCGTAGGGGCCTGGGCACTTGGCATGCTTGCTTTGTTGGTTATATCTATGGGCGGCTCTTTATTTTGTACCCATACATCCCGCTTGGCTACCAGCCTATCCAACATTGACAGTACAGGGATTAGTTCTTCTTTAATAATAGATCTTATTTGCTGTTGAAGATTCGTCATCAGCAATGAAACCCACACGGGCTGATCGTTTGTGGTTTCAGAACTAACCTCGTTTTGGGACCCGCCTTGCTTTCCCTTTTCCTTGACCGCTTCCTGCCCCTTTCTCTTTCTTATAGGTGGTTTCACAATATGTTTGGTTTTTTCTTTGCATTTTCGACCGGGGCAACGAGGGGCTTCCTCTCTAGGAGGATCCAGGGTCTGAATCACCTCGATTATGGATTGGTCTTTGGCGGGCTCTGGGTCTAGTGTCCGTATGTTAATTGATGGGTCAGAAGCTTGCGAAAGTAGCTCTAAATTTGGGGTAATGGAAAGACGCCGCTCTGTGCACTCTATTTCTGTAGCCACTGCTCCTAATGCTTTCTCTAGCATTCTATCAATAGATGTAGGTTTAGACATACTAGTTGAAGGAGCAGGGTTATGTTGCCTCACAATACAGGCCCGCTTCCCCATCTTAAGCACGAATTTGCTAAGGTGCAAAGGATAATTAAGTAAGTACAGTACTAAGCCCGGGATTTCACACGGTCACAGGTTGAACAAAATATATAAACGATTATAATGCTAGCATGGAAATTTAACACTGCATCAATTGATATGTGTGTTCAGTTACTGCAAATAATCCACAATGCCACCTTGTCCACTCACGGAAGTCAAACGGAAGAGATGGGGCCCAGCCCAGCCCAGCCTCTTTTTGCCTCTGACGGCCACAGACGGCCCGCCCTTTGCCCGGGCTTAACCCGGCGCGTCCCACGTGCGTCCCGAAGGGTGGGAGGCGTTCCGCAGTTAAGTAGCGCCTCCGGGCACTGGTGGTGTCGTCAGCGCGCCGGTAGTTGCTGGGGCACCTGGGGGATGCAGTCCGTGGACGCTGCGGCGATTCTGAACCTCGCTCCACTGCCCCAAACCTCCGTTCGTCCTCACACCAAGGGCACCGGGAGAGCAACAAAGACAGCGCCAGGGAGGAGAGTCTTATCAGGGACACCAATTAATCGATACAGTCAGGGACACGGAGGGCACTCGGCGCTCCGCAGTTAAGTAGCGCCTCCGGGCGCTGGTGGTGTCGTCAGCGCGCCGGTAGTTGCTGGGGCACCTGGGGGATGCAGTCCGTGGACGCTGCGGCGATTCCGAGCCTCGCTCCACTGCCCCAAACCTCCGTTCGTCCTCACACCAAGGGCACCGGGAGAGCAACAAAGACAGTGGCAGGGAGGTGAGTCTTATCAGGGACACCAATTAATCGATACTGTCAGGGACACGGAGGGCACTCGGCGCTCCGCAGTTAAGTAGCGCCTCCGGGCGCTGGTGGTGTCGTCAGCGCGCTGGTAGTTGCTGGGGCACTGGGGGATGCAGTCCGTGGACGCTGTGGCGATTCCGAGCCTCGCTCCACTGCCCCAAACCTCTGTTCGCCCTCACACCAAGGGCACCGGGAGAGCAACAAAGACAGCGCCAGGGGGGTGAGTCTTATCAGGGACACCAATTAATCGATACAGTCAGGGACAAAATTAATACATAAATAAACTACGATGTTCACTTTTTAAAACTCATTTTTATGATATTGAGTATGCGCAGTATTCACTGTACGATTACAAAGTATGAATGGGACATTTTTTAACAAAACATTCATTCTGTGAGAAGAAGAAAGATGACTTATCTTCCCCTCTGTTCTGTAGCGTAGCTGGGGACAGAGCTAGTACTGAATGTGCTCATCAAGTACTCTACATGTTATTTTTGTTGTTTAATGTGAGTCTTATACCTTTCCTTCCATTGTGTGATGTGCATTTAACAACAGAGGGGCATATTCACAAGGAGTTATCGCCGCATTGGCGGCAGTTTTCTGCCACTAATGCGGCAATATTTGTATCGCAGTATTACCAAGCTGTCGCTAAAAGCCGTTACCGACAGTTTTTAGACGAAAACATCCGTTATAAAGATCGCCACTTCTGTTAGTGATAATTATATGCAGGAGAGGTGTTCCCATGCAAAAACGGCCATAAACCCCACTTCTCCATATTCACATGGGGATGCTTGAAGTTCTGAAGACCAAAAAAACTGCCAGTTACCTAAGACCAGAAAATAGCTGGTCTTAAAAATGGGGATAACACTTGGAGCCACATCTCAGCAGGTTTTGGTGCTGGACAGCACTGTAAGCAATGTTGCAGCGCTGCCCTGCGACAAAACTACAGTGCAAGAATGCGCACCATCAATAAGATAGTGCGCATTCCTGGGCCCCAGTCATGAAAAGTGTTGCAGCGCTGCCACAAGACAGCGTTGCAACACTTCTCACTGCGCCCTTCTGGCGACAGCATGGATGCACTGTATTCACTGGACAGTGCCCCATGACGCAAATAATGACAGATACGTCAGGAATCCTGACGTATCTGTCTGCGCTAAAGTAATACATTGCTGCAGTCGTGTCACAACCATTGCTGCAGTTGTGTCACAAGAGCAATGCATGGGGACAGCCTATCCCTGTGGCACTGCATCACCCTCACACCTGCCATCAGGCAGGCGGAAGGCACTGACGCAGTGCCGTTCATGAAGGGTGCCCGAATGTCGGCGCTGTTGGAGATCCATCAGTGGTGGTTGGGGGATGCAGTTTGGTCCTTGGGCTTGGTCAAGATCTGGGAGTTGAGGTGGTCCATGGTCACCCTTGGGCCATTAGAGTGTGTGGTCAGTAGGAGTGTGCTTCTGTAGGTGATGGCAATGCCTCCTCCTTGACGGTCAGGATGCTCTTTGCGGGTGATACTGCAGCCATGAGTGATGGCGATGTCCTGTCCGGAGCAGAGGTAGGTCCTGGCAGGCGAGGTGGTGACCAGGGTTGATGGCGAGGAGGGTGCTGGCATCGTAGCGGTGGAGCGTCCAAGAGGAAGGCTCCTTGGTGCTGAGCGCGGTCCAGGGGCAGACGCATGCAAACAGCGTAGCCTATGCGTTGCCTTTGGCATGGGAGATGACCATTACAACGCAGGCAGTACGTCGTTAACAACGCAACTCCGACAACACAGGTGCCTTTTACATCGCATTGATTACAACGCATTGTGAGGTCAGTAATGGGGTAATTAAATGTTTTTCGGGTAGGTATGGGTTTCTGATGTCTGATCAGGAAATTGGGGTGTGATTTGGGGTAAAATATGAACATTGGGGTGTGTTTTGGGGGATCAAAAAAGAATTTTAGAGTTCACGCTTTAGTTTGGGATACAAAGGTTAATTTGTGGGTGCACTCACTGAAGTGGGAATAGTAATTTTTACGTCTCCGCTATGCAACACCTTCCCTACTGTTGCAATATGCCTAGAATTTGTATGCATTGGAATGGAATGCCATGTAATGGCATGCCTCGTAACTACGTAAGTACCTTTGGCACACGAGTGGTACGCCCGCTGCGCATGCTCGTGCAGCGGCTGCCATTGAGAAGTGCTGGGGGGGCTGGACAGCTGGGAGGTGGTTAAGGCCGCAAAGAACACTGGATGGGGCATGGACGTGGGTGTGTGTGTGTGAGCGGGTGTTGTAAATATTTTAATAAGGGAAGTCTTACCTCGAGGCTGGGTCCTGTGTCTTCGTTGCTCCTGCTCTCCTGGAACTGCTTCCAGGAACAGGAAGTAGGCAACCAGGCTCCCTCCCCTGAGCCAATCACAACGCTGCAATGTGGCGGTGGGATTGGTAATTGGCAACGGGACAAGACATGCAGCCAGGGGCTGAAGGGGTGGGCATGTTCCCCATGCAGGCTGTAAAACAGTCTGCATTACTAACAGGGAAGTGCGCATGACTGCTTTGGGTGGCCTGAGTGAGCCAACCAAACAGTCATTGCGCACTTGAGTGGGAATGCCAATCTGCCCATGCCTTGCCCCATGCTAGGAGCAGTCCTAAAGCAAATGAAACAACATGGTTACATCACTAAGTTATCATCATGTGATGACTGTTCCTCTTCTGCACTGCTTGAAAGCAGTGGGACGATGCTCTTCCACCATAGCTGATGAGGCGCCACTGGGGGTGCGTCATCTATGTGTGCTAGGCCTGGGTGACTCAACCCCCAGGCGTCCTGTGCTACGCGTACCACCTTCTCCTTACCTGGACATTGACACCATGGTGCAATCATCTGCACTCTCTCCAAATCTGTGACTCAGCCAGCAGGAGCCTCAGCCCAGGTAGGATTTCACAAGCCTGGGTATAGCAGTTGCCGCCAAGTCCTCTGGTGAACCACCCAATGCAGTTGGTGCAGCAGGCCCCATTAGGCGTGAAGTTGCAGCGCTCCCGCCACACAAGTTCGGCGCAGCTCAGGGGCCTCACCTTCCACAGCGTTATGCCAGCCCAACATCATTCGGCTGTGATGCAGAGAGGCTGCACCCACCGTTGGTGATCCCATCCGTGCACCCCGGTGTAGTGGTGGATCGTAGTATGCGATGCAGACCTCCGTACATTGGTGCGCAGGAGCGCCTCTACTATTAACAGATCCAAGGTGCGAAAGGCGGTCTTCTCACAAAGGTCAGCAACGTGTCTCCATGCGACCTGTCAGACTTCACTACCAGATACAGGCGATCGTTGCACCTCAATGTCTACCGCCACGGCTCATCGACTCCACAGCTCCTCTGCCTCCCACTCCAGGTTCCAGACGGAGGTCCAGTGAGGCATTCAGGCTCCAGACTCAGGTCCAGCGAGGCAACCAGGCTCAAGACGCAGGTCCATCGAGGCATGCAGGGTGCAGACGCAGGTCCAGCGAGGCATTCAGGCGCCAGACGCAGGTCTAGCGAGGCATGCAGGTTCCAGACGCAGGTCCAGCGAGGCATCCAGGCTTCAGATGCAGGTCCAGCGAGGCATCCTGGCTATCATTCTGGATGTTGGGTGGCTTGCAGGGGTTGTTGATGTGAGCTGCATTTGGCCCTGACTGCTCCATTTTGCATTTTGTTGGTTTTATGCCTATTTTCTATTGGATGTTGCCTGATAGGCTATTTTTTGCATTAGTGTCAAAAAAAGCTCACGTTTGGCGGACTAACGTGAGTTTTTTTGCCCCTAATGGGCCTATTGGTAGTTTCACCCGCTAACGCAGGATTTCCTATTGCCATTGCGCTGATGTTAGCAGCAGTTTTTACCGCCGTTCCCTGATACTATCGCCATGTGGCAACGTCTTGTTAATACGCCGCTAACATGGCGATAGTTTTCAGGGTTAGGCGGAGATTGAAAAACTGCCGCTAACTGGCGTTTGCGATAGGTATCGCCGGTTCTTGTGAATATGCCCCAGAATCTCTTGAGATTTGTTTTTGTCTTGAACTGGTCTTTGCTGTACCGTGAATAATCCAGTGTGCAATGCCTCTACAGCAGTGAGCTGGTGCCGGGGGAAAAGAATGGTGTGCCATGCCATCCTTGAATATCTATTTTTTATGCCTCTTGCAGATTGGTACTTATGAGGCATGCGTGCACTTACCTGTACATACAGTAAACAGTGTCTGACCAAATTTTGTGGAGATTATTTACAGGTAATCTTCATAGTGAAGATTACTTACTTCAATTCTTCCTACCTCTTCCTATTGCTTATATGATCTATTCAAGCCCATTTCTTTGTTAACTTTCCCTACAGGAAAGCCAAACCCCATCCATAGTCACCCCTAACACTTCTTGTCCAAAAAGCTCCTAATAGATCATTCAAGAAGGGCACAGCAAGGTAGGAAGACGAGGGAATGTAAGGAAGGGGACGACGAAAGAAGAATCGTTGTAATGAAAAATACTGGTACATATTTTCTACTTTACCTTCTCTCCTCTAATCACATTCTGTGTCTTACTATTATTAGGCTATACACAAGCGGCATGCCTTCATCATGATTTAAGACAAATAGAAAAATATACCACTTGAGAAACAGAAGTGCTGTTCACACACATGAATTAATTTAAATAATTCTGGAAAAGAATATGCATGAAGGGAATATACCAAACACCCATAAACAGCCATATTTTATGGCTGATAAATTCTAAAAATTCACTATAGCTTTGCATTTGACACAATACCTGAAGCAAAAGATAACTCATTTTCCTGGGCCAAATTCAGTTCACAATTTTCCTTGTGCCCTACTACCCAGATTCCGAAAATTTCGCCCAAACCTAATCATTTTATGGTTTTATTAGTGCTCCTCTGCCCTTGTGAACTGTAGAAGAGTAATAGAAAAAATAGCAAATACATTTGGTATTGCAACAGATGGGCACTGAAAAGAATATAAATAATTTAGCAAGTGCTCATGTATCGTTTTTTTCCATTTAAATGTGAAATTAAGCATGTGAAAGACTCTAAGTGACAACATTTTTAATCAAAAAGGGGTATGCTTTCTGTGTACTTTTAAAACGTCACTTTCACTGAACAAATCTAAATTCTGAGATCTTTTGCGAATAATACTTTCTTGCAAAACAAATAGACATAGGGGCATACTATCAAGGACGGTGTTAAAAATTATCGCCGGTTTAGCGGCAGAAAACTGCTGCTAAAGCGGCGATAATGGGCTTGATAATATGCCCGTGAGAATTGCCATAGAAGCCCATATTCTGGTGTCAACATGGGCTTCTATTGGAATTCTCCAGGGCATATTAATTATCAAGCCCATTATCGCCGCTTTAGTGGTAGTTTTCTGCCGCTAAAGCGGTGATAATTTTAACGCCGTGCTTGATTATATGCCCTTGGTTTCTCTTCAGGTGCAGAGATCTCTTCCTTCAAAAATGCAAATTTCTATAGTGATTTATGGAAACAAGGGCTAGACATATCAAGCATTTTTTCTGGTACCAAATGGCCTAATTTCGAGAATCAAAACATTTGCGACAGGAAAAATACATTTTGGTATGTATCAATCCCAAATTGTGATCCGGTAAAATTTTAAGGAATCGCAGTTTTGGGATTGCGAATACATAACGGTTCGGTGTTAGTAAGGGGCCTGTTTAGTCCATCCATTCCTAATACTGATTCACAGTGGTATGAAATAATGTTTCAGACCAAAATGCGGTCGCAAAACATTCACATTTTACCACCTACTTCAAGTAGGTGGTAGCCCATTTGCATATGGGAAGGGGTCCCCAAAGGACCCCTTCCCCTTTGAGAATGTAAATAAAAAAAATTTAGGAGCAGGCAGTGGTCCCATGTACCACTGCCTACTCTTAAAAAATGAAAAAGCAAAGTTTCCTTTTTCCTTTTTATATGCATCCTGTTTTCTTTTAAAGGAAAATGGGCTGTATTTAAAAAAAAAAAACAGATTGCTTTATTAAAACGCAATCACAAACATGTTGGTCTGCTGACCTCAGCAGGCCACCATACCTGTGAGGGCTGCGATTCCTTATGGGTCTCAAATTACAACCTACCTCATTAATATTCATGAGGCAGGTCTATTTGTGACCTACTAGGAATGGCTAAAGAGTTTCATACATTAGGAATACCGATTTCCTAACTACGTTTCGGAGAGAATCGCAATTAGGAAGTCAGTATTCCTAATGTTCGTATCTCCAGCCCACAGAGTGCTATAAGGCGGAATTCAAAATAAGCAGATTTGCTTTCAGGGATGATGGGCATTCCAGGATAGGTTTAGCTGCTAATGTTTGCTAATACCCACAAACTCTCAAATGTGTGAGTAGCTACCAAGTATTTGAGTCAACCTTTGGATCCTGAAACCAGTTCGAAATTTACTGTCCAGCCATAGAGTAAATCTATTTTCATGGTAGGCATTGGGAAGGAATGTTGTTTAAATTATTTGCTTTATAAAGGAAGAGGTTGCACCACAGAAAATACAATGGATGCTGCAAAAAAATATTAGCAAGTGGAAATGCACTTTAGCATGAAATGTCTGTATGGATGTGGCAATCATAATATGTATCGTTCTGTTTCTATAAATGAATATGTTCCTGGGATTCTTCCTAGAAAACAAAGCCCATGCGCTCATTCCAATATCATGCTCTGTATGTCCAACATAGATACAAAGCAACATGCAGGCTCAGGTTTAAATAGAAGTCGCTCAACAGAGGGCAGAAGTGAAGTTGCCAGCATGCGTTGTATGAATGGGAGATAGCAGAACAGCACCCTATATAAGATATTTCAGCTGCCATGCTCCTTGCACCATAGTGGACGAGTGTCTGTGTTGTGAGAAGCATATGTTTTGTGCTTCCAGTACAAAAACCATGCTTTAAGGAGTTTCGCACTATATATATGTGCTGTACAATGCAGCCCACATACAAAGTGAAAACTGAGGAGAAATAAAAACTTTTCTCCTTATTATACCTGCCTTAAGGACACATAAAAATATAGGACTGTCCTATCTTTCTACGTGTGGAGTGCTCTGCCCCAAGTGAGGAGTCTCCACAGTTGTAACGTTTCTATTAAATTTCTTGTTTGTGAATACTGAAAAAGAATACACTTGCACAAAAGTGTAAGTTGAATTTATGGGTAAGTTTACCTGGTGAATCTGGTCCAAATTGTTTTACAAATCTGGCCTACATTTTAAATACAAAAAAACAACAAGCATTTGCAATGCAATAGGTCTCGCATTACTGAAAGTTTGAGCTACTGGCGTTGCATAATTATTTGCAACGCCAATAGCTCAAAATGTTAGTAATGAAAGACCTATTGCATTGCAAATGCTTGTTTTTGGGGGGGGGTACATTAGATTTTGCTGACAGCACATCCCCGTTTTCAGGTGCAAGCTAAAAAGGAGCTCAGCCGTGCCCCTGGTTGCCATCTCATGTGACACTAGCTAATGTTGAGCCACTGCACTTCAACTCAGGCCGCTATATGTGCACTGTATTTACACAGAAGGGTATTTAATGGCCCCCGCGCAACCCCAGGTAAAATTAAGAGTGGAAGGAATGCTTGAATGAACTAGCAGGCCACGTTTTATGGATTGAGCAAGTTGGGCAGCAGTGATTAAAAGTCTAATTTAACAACAAGAAAGCTCCTGCGATGGATGTTTATTTTATTTGTAACTGATGATCAGGTCCCTGCAGTGCAGCCTCGGAGCAGGTCAGATTTCCCAGGGGATCTGCGGCATCTCTGCAACCAAACACGAATCCTGCAGGGAGAAAGATTTATTGGAATCCCTGGTCTGCAAAGCAGCCACTTCCATAAAGCACCGGGAGCTGAGTGAATTCTCCTGAACCCCATTTTGAGACCCTCGTGAAAGGCGTTTGATTGTTGAAGTCCTCGGGCTCAGCTGGCGGCATCGGGGCCCTTCACGAGGGCTGCGCCGGCGATGGCCACTCTGCACTGTCGCCTGCACCAGCAGACCGCCGTTTTAGCGGCAGTCTTCTGCCACTAAAGCGGCGATAATTTTATCGCCTGTCTTGATAATATGCCCCTAACTTATTCATTCTCGTCTCAAATTTGGGAGGATTTTGCTCTGTGCAGGTTCATTGCCGATTTGCAGTGCAATAGGTCTCCCATTTACGCGAGTTTAAGCTATTGATATTGTAAATTACAATGCCTTTTATTTATGTTTTAAACACGAAAACCAAAATAAAAGGCATTGTCATTTGCAATGTCAATAGCTCAAACTCGCATAAATACGAGACCTATTGCATTGCAAATGCTTGTTTTTTTTTTGCTTTGTCTCCGAGAAAGGTGATCAATCTTTTCCTTGAACGTTGATGCTGCTAATCAGAAGACAGCCTTCTCTGGTAGGAAATTATAAAAACTTTTTGAGCTTATTTTGTCTAAAACGGATGATCGGGTTGTATTTTGCAAAATTAAAAAAATTGTGTGAGTTTTTAGTCCATGGAATGGCAGTACTTCAAAATGTTTGCAATCTAAAAGGAGTAAACAACAACTCCCTGAATGGGCACACACAAAAGAGATAAGCTACGTGAATGTGTGGGTGTCAAGACACTTCCCACAAATAGCTTTAGAGGTTGTATACTTGTAGCTGGTAACACAGCTGACTGTGCTAAAAACATAGCTCACTTGGTTACTGCATGTATTGCAGAGATCTATGTGTAACCTGCAAGTTACATGCTAGAAGTGGAATGCCAGTGAACGTGATAAACGCAAGCAATACTCGGATTACAATAAACAAACACAGAATGTCTTTTTTGGCCGCAGCGGGATTGCAGCATTGAAAACTTAGGTTGTTCTATAACCAAAATGACTCACGTTGCCGCACAAGGCACGCTCTTACCAAAAGTTGACGGAACCCTTTGCGTTGCGTATCGCTGCATTTGGGTGTTAAACTGGCGCTAAAGATGCAGTACGTGCTCAGACAGGGTTAACATGCAAGAAATCAGCAACACAGCGAAGCGATGCTACCACAATCCGCCTGTTGACCAAATCGTTTAGTCAACTCTGCTGCACAATATGTTCCTCCTGTGCCGCATAATTCCAGTGGTCCGGTCAGTAGGTAAACGTGACGTTCTATACGACTTTGAACCATGCAGGAAGTGGAAAAACCCACTTCATGTAAGCACCCCTAGTGCACTATTCCTGCTTCAGAAAGTTCATTTACCCCATTTCTGAGGTGAATGACCAGGGAACATGCGGCCGGGTTTGGGGCATAATCGCTTTGGGGTCTCTGAGGTTGAAATCGTAAGCAAGGAAACAGCGTTTTCTTTAGGGGAAAAGCTATTCTAGAACGAGAATTTTTTTTTACATGTTTGCAATAGTGTCTCAATTGGTTTCCTCTATTCGCTGGTTCAAATTCAAATTGTGTTATGTAACATGGACTACAACAAAATTGTTTCCCCTCCCCAGAAGCACACTGCCCCCCTTTCCCATCACTACAAACTCTCACGCTACGCTTGCCCCTCCTCGTCTTCAGAGCCCTGTTACCCAG
Organism: Triturus cristatus; assembly: GCF_964204655.1. Taxonomy (NCBI): domain Eukaryota; kingdom Metazoa; phylum Chordata; class Amphibia; order Caudata; family Salamandridae; genus Triturus; species Triturus cristatus. Next base: position 245,854,429 of record NC_140582.1, read on the forward strand.
TTTTTATGGGGACCACCGATTCACACATGTCGCCCCAGGCTGGAGAGCTACAATAATTTCCCGTCTACGTTTTGGAGCCCAGCCTTCCTCCCTGGTTGATACCGTGCAGGTCCGGCCCATAAATCCCACATGTGCGTCCATAACCCTACATACCAACTCATTAGTTTTAACGAGGATAAAGCGGCCAGTCTGCATGCAGCCGGTCGGACCATTGTGTGTTAGACAGCAAGGCAACTCAGTGGGTTAAAAACGGTCTTAAGGACGCAGGTGCAGAGTCTGCAGGGCTGGCAAGCCTTCCATCCTTCCAAGGTCAAGCAGACGTGTTTGATAAGAACAGTATATAATTCCGAAGCACAGCGGTGGCAAACAGGCACAGAGGCCACTGCAATGAGCACGTCATTGCTGTGTTTTAAGTGCTTTGCTCTGCATAGACAACCTCTTCCATTTAAATTTCAAAGGTCGATAGGGTCGGGGCAGAGCAGTCACGGTGCGTGGGGAGGTTGATAAGGCCAGAGTAGAGCGCATTACAGGCCAATGGTACCAAACAAAATAAACAACATTTTATCAAATTAAAAAGTAAAATAGAATGGAAGCCATGGAGACGCATATAGTTTCAAGTAGGAAATCTTCAAACACAAATGAGAGAATAAACCAGCCAAAACCACGCCATGATTGCGTTTCTGTATGTTTGGGGTGAGTGACAGGCGCTTTGTGAGTTGGTGCAAGTGATCTTTACTGGGGGAGAGTAAAGGGGGCTTTGAGTGGATTTTTGAGGGCTTGAAAGACGCCAGAGTACCTACAACGGAGCCTCAAACCCGCCCCTATGCAAACATTAATGCGCGGCCCTAGCTAACAAGCTGTACGGAGTCTGCAGCAGAACTCAAACACAAAGGGAAGCTGGGGGGGGCTCCAAGAAGAAGGCCTGTTACTGTACCGAAATACTATGGGCCCTGCACTCATGCAGTACACACAGGGCCCTACCGAACAGTTGACGCCCTCGCCTACCTTGACATCTGTAACAGACAAGCACCTCCAATTACGGCATTGTTGCTGTGCGCAGAATACAAGCGCTACAAGGCCTTACCATGGACAGAATAAGCGCTATATAAATCGCTGCAACATAAGAAACATGTACAGTATTTTACTCAATGGCCTGTGCGCAAATGGAGTGATCACTGCAAACCTGGACGGGATAAAGACCTGTGGGTTCTGCGGGCCCACCTGAGGCTTTTATCACTGACTACTTATCCACGCCCAAGCTGTACTTAAATCTCTCTTATCCACTAGAGCAATTTTTAATCAAAATTAATATTATTAACACTAAATATAAACATCGGAGTTTATAATCCAAGGCAAGGGTCCTATGGCCGCCGCACAGATGAAAGGCGGAGTTGGCCTCAGACACGTGAAACACAGATCACCGCGGCGGGGGTACAGCCTCCTTATGCACCTTCCCGTGTTTCCACCTTACAGTCTGCCATCACCAAAAAGAAGCCAGGCAGAAGGCTCTAACTTGTAAGCGTGAGCTAGTGGCTGCTTGGCGAAACAAGTTTTTCATAGCGCATACTAGAATTTGAGTTGCGAGTAGGCGCTTTGATGGATTTATACTGTGGCTCAGGCTAAAGGTTAGGGCGGTTCATCGCAGCCGATACAGGCAGCCTCCCCCAAAGCAATCCGCCCCACAGCCAAACACAGGGCTGAAGCATTGGAGATCATAGCGTCAATCCTGCTTGTTCCCGTCTGCCTTATGCACGAAGGGGGTTACCCTAAGAGACGGCCTTCTGCCTTCAGAAGGGCTCCGGTTTGAAGCACCAGAGGAAGGAATTAAACACCAAAGCCGCATAAATCTCTTCCAGTTGAGAGATGTTTGATGGCTTCTTTGTTTTAGGCAGTGTTCATGTTCGGCAGCGCTGGGATCAGTCACCTCCCTGTCAGGCTCTCTCCTGACTGAACCTGTCAGCTGTTAACCTAGATACAGAAATTTGGATATAAAAAAAAAGGCAAAAAATCGTAAATAAATAAAAGGCTAACACTGTACCTCTGATTGCCCATCTTTGGAACCTTCTTCGGACATTCTTGTTGTTTTTTCGACCTAATTTGACATGGTTTTATTAGCGTTTGCTTCAATGCGTTTGCTTCAATAACAAAGCGAGGACGGAGAGGAGGGAGGCCACGCCCCCAACAACGACCGGCGCTTACATTTGTCGGCGGGGTCTGGCACGTCTGTCGGGGAGGGGTTAAAAACAGATGTCACACTGCAGCAATTAAGTGCGAGTGAAGCGGAGGAAAACTGTAGTTAGGCGCCGCTGCTTCGGGACTTCACGGAAGTTACCATAGGATCAACAGCCAACAGAAATCAAGAAAACAACAGCAATGCCAGACTTGAACCAATCACAAGGGGCAGGAGAAATTACACGGAGTTGAAGCCAATATAGAGATTACTTTAAGTCTCGCTGAGACAGTGCATGCAGTGCATGCACTGCTAACGCGAGACCTAAAAATGGTATCCCCTTGCCTATAATAGCTAAAGTGTGCTTCTGGAATAAACACCACCTCTTCATGAGATAGAAAAAAGGAAAACCCATCTTTTTTTTATACAACCCTCACTCACTCTAGCTCTTTGTACATGTTGCTGCTATAATCTAATGGCCAGAAGGCCCAGTGCATTCGTCAGGGTGGATTTGCTTCACTAATACTCCCTGGTGATGTCCTGCGGGTAAATACCTCACTATAGCATGCACATATATTAATGGCATGCAAAGGCAGGAAATACTTGCCAGTCCAAAGTATCTACAGGTGGAGATATATAAAAAGGTTCACATTTGTGTACAGTGCATAGGAGGATACATGTGAAGTCTAACAAACACAACAACATGCGTTAATCAGCTGTCTTACAGAAGTAAGATGCTTTTGCAGCTCAGAAAATAGAGCAGTGCAGCAAATGCTGCTCAGGACTGAAGTCCCATTGTTACTCATGTATTCAAGGGTCCCTAACCATCCTTGTACCTACCTTGCTCCACTTCCACCCAGCTTTAGGTATGAGTGAGTGCGTCTGTGGGGGAAGTTTACTCCTCCATTTCGATCTCAGCTGAAACTGGTTAGAAGTTATCAAAATGAGAACGTGACATGGCATGCGTATGTGTCATGTTGCCCAGGGATCATGGAATTGGAGTCCTAATTCCCACTGCATGCTAATGCCAGCTGTAACAACACGCCGGCAGTCATTGCTGATTGATAAATGTCTACTTCCTTAAGACAATGTCTACTCTTATGAAAAATATGCATTGCAATGGAGGTTTTCGCTGTACCCATGCATAGCTCAATATAGTCTCAGCCATTTGGTGGGGGGGATTGACAGAATTATATCAATCAATCAATCAATCAATCCATCAAGGTTGGTAAACCACGGGTACTCTCCTGAAAAGGTCTCAAGGAGCTAGGGGGAAGAGGGGGTGTGGCTCCGATGAGTGCTGGGTCATCTTTAGAGCCAGGTCTTGAGGTTCTTCCTGAACAGGAGCAGCGTAGGGACTTTCCGGAGGTGGAGGGGGAGGTTGTTCCAGGCCTTGGCTTTGAGGTAGGAGAAGGACTTCCTCTCATTCTGGTCTTGTAGGTGTGTGGGATTGTGGCTAGAGAGAGGTCAGCTGATCTGAGGTGTCTATTGGGTGCCTGGAAGGAGAGGCAATTGTTTAGGTATGCAGGTCCTATGTTGTGAAGGTCCTTGTATGCATGAGTGTGAAGGTTATTCTTCTTTCAGTGGGGAGCCAATGGAGGTCTCTGAGGTGTTGGGTGATATGTTTGTGACGGGGATGTCTAGGATCAGTCTTGCTGACGTGTTCTTGAGGGTCTGGAGTTTGCAAAGTAGCTTCTTGTTGATTACGGCATAGAGGGTGTTGCTGTAGTTCAGCCTACTACTGATGAGGGCATATATGACTGTCTTTTTGTATTCAGATGGGATCCATCTGAACATTTTTTGGAGTATGTGGAGGGTGTTGAAGCAGGCAGAGGATACAACATTGGTCTAGTGATCATCGTGAGTGATGAGTCAAGTATGATGCCAAGGTTTTGAGTTTGGTCTGTCGGGGTGGGGAGGTTCCCAAGGGTGGAGGGCCACCAGGTGTCGTCCCATGTGGAGGGGCTGAAGCCAAGGAGGCTGTTTTCTCGGAGTTGTTTTTCAGGCAGCTCTTCTTCATCCACGTGGTGACGGCTTTCATACCTTCTTGGAAGTTGTGCCTGGTGATGTTGGGTTCTTTGGTGAGGGAGAGGGTGAGCTGGGTGTCGTCGGCATTGCAGTCGATGTTGAGCCCATGTTATTTGAAGATAGTTGGGAGGGGGGCCATGTAGATTTTGAAGAGTGTGGGGCTGAGGGAGGATCCCTGGGGCACTCCACATCTGGTCTCTGTTGGTTCAGAGAGGTAGGGCGGGAGTCTGATTCTCTCAGTTCTGCCTATGAAAAATTAGCATATCCAGTCAAGGGCCTTTCTGCAGATACCGGCGTCGTGGAGTCTGGTGGCTAGTGTGCGGTGGGAGGTGATGTTGAAGGCAGCTGAGAGGTCCAGGAGGATGAAGGCTGCCATTTGACCCTGGTCAAGGAGGGAGAGGATGTCGTCAGTGGCGGCGAGTAGGGCGGTCGTGGTGCTGTGGTTACTGCGGAATCCATACAGGGAGATGTCCAGGATGTGGTTGGCTCTGGTGAAGTTTGCTAGCTGGGTGTTGATGGCCTTTTTGATGTTCTTGGCTGAAAATGGAATCAAGGACAGGGGTCTGAAATTCTTGAGGTCCGTCGGGTCTGCAGAGGGTTTCTTCAGGAGGGGGTTGATCATCTGGCGTAGTTCGGGTGCGATGGCCGTGGCGGCTCTGTGGAAGAAGTGGGGTGGGCAGGGGTTTCTGAGGGTGCTCTGGAGTGGATGCTCTTCATGGTCTTTAGGTATCTTCTATCGAGAGTGGGGTACAAGTTCAATCAATCAATCAATCAAATAATTTGTAAAGCGCACTACTTACCCGCAAGGGTTTCAAGGCGCTGAGGGTGGGGAGTGCCACAGCCAGGTCTTGAGTCGTCTCCTGAAGGTTAGAAGGTCTTCGGTTTGTCGTAGGTTTAGGGGGAGGGTGTTCCAGGTCTTGACGGCACGGCATGAGAAGGATCCGCCTCCAGCTGTGGTTCTACTGATGCGTGGGACGGTAGCCAGGGAGAGGTCTGCGGAGCGGAGTTTCCTGTTGGGTACGTAGAAAGAGAGTCGACTGTTGAGATGGGCTGGGCCGGTCTTGTGGAGTGCTTTGTGTGCGTGGATCAGGTGATTGAATGAGATTCTTTTGTCGATGGGGAACCAGTGCAGGTTCCTCAGGTGGGGGGTGATGTGGTCGCGGCGCGGGACGTCGAGGATCAGGCGTGCAGAGGCATTCTGGATTCTTTGCAGTCTCTTGATGAGCTTGGTCGGGGCTCCGGCGTAGAGGGCGTTTCCATAGTCGAGTCTGCTGCCGACTAGGGCCTGGGTGACTGTTTTCCTTGTGTCTGTCGGGATCCACCTGTAGATCTACGGAGGGTGTTGAAGCAGGTGGAGGAGACAGCGTTGACTTGTTTGGTCATGGTGAGTTTCGAGTTGAGGATGACTCCCAGGTTGCGTGCGTGGTTGGTAGGTGCAGGGGGTGTTCCCAGCGACGCGGGCCACCAGGAGTCGTCCCATGCTGAGGGGTTGGGCCCGAGGATGAGGAGCTCCGTTTTGTCTGTGTTCAGCTTAAGGCAGCTATCCTCCATCCAGTTGGCGACGGCCTTCATTCCCTGGTGGAGGTTGGATTTGGCAGTGAGGGGGTCCTTGGTGAGGGAGAGGATCAGTTGCGTGTCATCGGCATAGGAGATTATGTTGAGGTTGCGATGTCGGGCGATGCGTGCGAGAGGTGCCATGTAGACGTTGAACAGCGTCGGGCTGAGGGAGGATCCCAGCCGGATGCCGCATATGATCCCAGAGGCTCCGGATCGGAACGGGGAAGGCGGACTCTCTGGTTTCTGCCGGAGAGGAAGGAGGAGGTCCAGTCCAGGGCCTTGTCTCGGATCCCTGCGTCGTGGAGTCGTGTGTGTAGTGTGCGGAGGCAGACGGTGTCGAAGGCGGTGGAGAGGTCCAGAAGGATGATTGTCCATTAGGATCCTGATGTGGCGGCGATGAGGGCGGTCTCGGTGCTGTGGTTACTGCTGAATCCTGACTGAGAGGGGTCCAGGATGCTGTTGTCTTCGAGGTAGCAGGTGAGCTGGATGTTGACTATCTTCTCGATGACCGTAGCTGGGAACGGAAGCAGGGAGATGGGCCGGAAGTTTTTGAGTTTGCTCGGGTCCGCCTTGGGTGTCTTCAGTAGGGCGTTGATCTCGGCGTGTTTCCAGCTCTCAGGGAAGGTCGCGGTCTCGAAGGAGAGGTTGATGATGTTCCGCAGGTGGGGTGCGATGGAGCTGCCGGCTTTGTTGAAGATGTGGTGAGGAAAAGGGTCAGACGGCGAGCCGGAGTGGATTGTGCCCATGGTCTTGATTGTGTCTTCGATGCTCACGTTGGCCCAGGTTGTCAGGGGGTCATGGTCGGTGTGGTGTGGTGGGTCTGGCATGTTGGGGCCTGTTAGGGTCATCCGGGGGTTGAAGCTGACGTGGATGTCGGCGATCTTGCGGCGGAAGAAGGTGGCGAGGGAGTCGCACAGGGCTTGCGACGGTGGGATGTCGTTGGCGTTGGAGCTGGGGTTGGAGAGTTCCTTCACGACGTTGAAGAGCTCCTTGCTGTTGTGTGCGTTGTTGTCGAGGCGGTCTTTGAAGGAGATCCTCTTGGCGGTCCTGATGAGGTGGTGGTGGTTGCGGATGGCGTCTTTGTGGGCTGTGCGGCTGCCCGGCGACTTCTCGCTGTGCCATATGTTCTCCAACTTCCGGCAGGTGCGCTTTGACGCTAGGAGTTCCGGGGTGAACCAGTTGGCTCTCTTTCTGGTGTCTTTGAGGGTTTGTTTTTTCAGCGGGGCTAAGGTGTTGGCACAGTCATCCATCCATCGTCTGAGGGTGCGTGCACCATCGTCAGGGTTGGAGGGGTTGGTCGGTGGGTTGAGTGCAAGGTTTGTCTGTAGTTGTACTTCGGTGATTTTGCCCCAGCAGCGAAGGGGGATCTGTAGGGTGCGGTGATGTGCGACGGGTTTACGGAAGGTGAAGTGGATGCAGTGGTGGTCGGTCCAGGTGGGTTCAGAGACGTGGCTGAAGGAGATGTGGGGGCTTTTGGAGAAGATGGCGTTGAGCGTGTGTCCGGCGATGTGGGTCGGCATCGTGACGAGCTGTTCCAGTCCGAGGTTGGTGAGGTTGTCTATGAGGGAGGAGGCGTTGCTGTCGTTGTTGTTCTCCAGATGGAAGTTCAGTTCTCTGAGGAGGATTTAGTCGGTGGAGGTCAGTGTGTGCGTGCTGATGAAGTCGGCGATGGCGTCGCAGAATTGTGGTCGGGGTCTGGGTGGTCTGTAGACGAGGGTGCCTCTTAGGGTGGTTTTGGGGTCCATGTGGATCTGGAAGTGCATGTGTTCGGCGGTGCTGAGAATGTCGTCGGTGTTTCTTGAGACCCTGGTGGTCTTCTTGTGGACAATGGAGATTCCTCCTCTGACTCCATTGGTGCGGTCTCTGCAGGCGATCTTGTATCTGTCAGGGATGGCTATGGCGATGTCTGGAGCGGAGTCTTCGTTCATCCAGGTCTCGGTCAGGAAGGCGACGTTGGGTGATACGCTGTCGAGTAGGTCCCAGAGCTCGACGGCATGTTTGTGTGCAGAGCGGGTGTTGATCAGGATGCATCGGAGCTGGTTGTGTTCTGCCGTGGCGGGGGTTTCGGTGTCTTCGATGCAGGAGAAGCTGCAGTTCCGTCAGGTGAAGGGACCGTGGGTGCGGTTCCTGGCGGCCCTGCAGCAGGTGACGGTACGTCCTGAGTTGAGAGCATTGAGGGTGCTGGCGTCGTATCGGAGGAGGTCTTCATGGTTGGTGCGGGGGCCAGGGGTTCTAGTTGTGGGCGCGTTCCAGGCACAGATGGGCGCAGACGGCTGCCATTTAAGGGGAGGTGGGAGGGAGGAGCAGCTGGGAGGCGGGAGGCGGGAGGCAGGGGGCAGCGAATGGGCACGGAGGGGGGCGGGCCGCAGGGGATGCAGCGGCGGGAACGGGAGCAGTGAGGGGGGTGAGCAGGCACAACAGGGGGCACGGGGTACAGAAGGCAAAAACAGGCAGCGGGGCACAGAAGGAGCAAAAGGGCACCCAAGAGCACAGGGAACAGAAGGCAAAAATGGGCAGTGGGGCACAGAAGGAACAAAAGGGCACACAAGAGCACAGGGAACAGAAGGCAAAAATGGGCAGCGGGGCACAGAAGGAACAAAAGGGCACACAAGAGCACGGGGAACAGAAGGCAAAAATGGGCAGCGGGGCACAAAAGGAAAAAAAGGGCACACTTAGCAGAAGAAAACGGCAATGGGGCAACAAGGGCACTCAGAGAAACATACAAACCTAAGGCCACCACTGCCACCAGGGATGAGGCGCAGGTGGTAGCCTGCGGGTGGAGGAGGGCCTCAACTTCGGCGGTGACAGCAGGAACGCATGTGGAGCTGCAGCGGGGGATGAGCAACCTACCTGGCAAGGTCAAGTTAGCAGGGTCTGTTGGGTGGCATCTCTGGGATGGGAGCTGGAGCAGTGCTAAGGTCTTGGTTGCGAAGTTGTCATAAATCATCTTAATCTTGAGGTGAAAAAAGGTGCTGAGTCTGTAGCAGAGGGTTTGGGAGGGTGGAATGTCTGTTCTTTCGCTGTTAGGTTTGGCAATTTCCTTGGTGATGCAGAAGTTGTGGGCATTGGTGTTAATTCTTTCTTGGAGGAATTTCTTCTATGTGAATTTGATGAGTTAGTGGTTTGTTGTGGTGACTGCTCTGTAGGTGGTGCGTGTTTCTGGGGTTTTGTTGTTCCTCCACATCTTTTCGAGCCATCAGTGGGAGCCCTTGGATTCTTGGTGTGCAGGGGTGAACCAGCTTGCTTTCTTGATGTGTCATTTAATTATTTAAGTAGTTTTATATAGCGCTGGCCAAACCCGGTGATATCGGAGCGCTTTACAACAGTATTAACAGCAAGAGTCATATAATAGAGCCTGTTATCTTGCTGTACATATTGGTTCAGAAGTCCAAGTGCGCTGTGCAGTATTGAGGTAGTAGTGAGTCCTGAGATCGCCTCGATTAGTGCACGTTGTCTTGGGTTGAACCACAGCAGTTTCCGGTAAGAGTCACATAGTAGAGCAGTGATATACATATAGGTTCGGAGGTCCAAGGGTTGGGGGACCAGGAGGAGGATAGATTGCAGTGTTATACATAATAGGATAGGGAAGTCCAAGTGTGCTGTGCAGTATTGAGGTAGTGTGTGAGACCTGAGATAACCTCGATTAGTGCACTTAGTCTTGGGATGAACCCTGGGGGCGGGGAACAGGAGGTGGTCAGATAGCAGGTAGAAGGTAGGTCTTAGTGATACAATGTCATGGAGCAACGGCGAGTAGGGATTAGCGCTGAGGTGGCAGCTATCTCTTTGGGAGGGAGCGGTTGAGGAAAAGGACTTGTATGTGTTTTTTTAATTTTGTGAAGGACGAGATAGTTCTGATATCTGCTGGGATGGAGTTCCAGATTTTGGGCACATTTCCGGCAAAGGATCGTGCAAGGGGTTTTTGTTTGCGTGTTTTCATAGGGATGAGAAGTAAGGTATTTGAACTCCTGAGGTTTCTAGTCTGACCAGCCTTTTCAGTTTGGCGGCCAGTTAGTCGGGTTTTCCTGTGCGTAGGTCTTTGTGCGTGAGGCAGGCAGTTCTGAAGCTGGCATGCATTTCGACTGGGAGCCATTTTAGCTCACTGAGTGCTGGAGAGATGTGCTCGTATTTCTTAATTCCAGTGACCATTCTGGCTGCTGCGTTGATTGTTGTTTTGTGGGGAGCTAGGTGGTATTTTGTAGTAGCAGTGAGGGTTGCATTTCCGTAGTCAAGTCTGGAAAGTACCAGTGATTGTGTGGCTTGTTTGAGATCTTTGGTAGGGATGACTGTCATCCTGTGCCTTTCTTGAGGGGGCGAGTGTTTCGGCACAGTTCGTGGTCCAGCTGTGGAGGTTGCAAGGTGTTAGCGTCTGGTGTCATTGGTGGTGCAGTGCTGATGAAGGTGGAGGTGAGTTTTCACGCAGTAATGCATCACTTTTCATAAATGTGGCCCTTAGAGCTTTGATCTTCCTTAGTTACTCTCCATTAATACACTGGAATGCTGAGTGCTCCATTGATTACAATGGAGTGCTCCGGAATTCTAATGGATGGTAGAAGCCTGGTGCATCAGAATTCCAATGTTTGTTCACAGCTATTGCTGTGAATAGTGGCCTCACAGAGCCCGTGGGGATTTCAACCCCCTCAGGATCCATGATGACTTTGCTTTACAAATTATAACATTCTGCCCTCTAAGGGCGGCATGTTCTAATAGCAATAGAGCCTTCTCTAGCAGGCTCCACCGGCCATTAAAGGCCTGCTCCCTTGCTGGAGCGGGCCTTTTGTGGCTGGTGGAGCCCACTACGGAGGGATCTAAGGCTAGATTAGATCAGCATGAAACTTGGCATGAAATATAATACAATCTTTAAAGCGTCTGCCAAAGTTTGTGAAGATTTGTCACACGGTGTCAATGTTATTAGAGGAATAAAAATCTTTGTCCACCTTTTAACTTGTGCCCCCTTGATTGAACTGTGTAAACATGAGCATATCAAGTGGAGGCTATGCTAACTTTCTGCCAACGTTCATGCAAATCGATTACTAGGTGCTAAAGTTATTAGTGAATCAAAAATATATTTCATAAGTTGGGGATGACCATGCTTTATGTGGTAGTCCAACTAGATTTGTGTTTAGGACTCTGTGCACTTTACCCTGCTAACAAGTATCAGATTGAGCTCTCCTCTCCAAACTTGGTAACATTGGCATTGGTACACCCCTAATTGCCACATTTAATTTACTTGTAAACCCCTAGTATATGGTACCCCTTGTACCCGGGGCATGTAAATTAAATGCTACTAGTGGGCTGCAGCAGTAATTGTGCCACCCAGCAAATTAGTACTGTAAACCAAGTTTCAAGACCTGCCTGGGTGTACACCATTAATCTGTCACTTCAACTTGGCAAAATACGCAATTTTCCAGGCCAAATTCTTCCTTTTCATTAATACGTGTCAGTCACCCTTAAGATAGGCCTAAAATATCCAAAGGACAGGGTGGGTGGTATTTAAAAATGTGTGCATATATATTTGATGTTTTTCATGCCCTGGCAGGGAAAACCCTCTAAAGTCATTTTTACAGTGGTATGGCTGGCTCTCCCATTGGCTAACACTGGTTTACACTATTATATTTAATCAGTGCTGCTAAATTCTATTCGAGTAGCTAGAAGATTGTCCAAGGACAAATTTTTATAGTAATTTAAAATCCTCCTTAACGGTCAAGTCAGACTTTATATTACTATTTTAGACACTTCCTTTTTGAACTGTGGATTGCTTCCAGGCAGTGGACAAACGGCTTGGTTGTGGGCAGGTGTTTTCAATTCCTTGAGCAGGATGGCCAGGGGGCTGTGCCCAGCACCTTATGGAGCTTCAAAGATGCCCATCATGTCACTGGCAGATGATGATCATGGCCAATTGATAATTTGCTCATAAGGTTTGCACAATATTATGAACATGCATGAAATTCATCAGACTTGGGGCCTGCATATGAGATCGGCGGTCCGACTGATGGAGAACCGCATCCATCTACTCCACACCGCCATTGAGCCGGCAGACAACTGCCTGTGCAATTATGAGTTAAGCAGTCTGAAACACACACCGCCGGCCTATTTGTCGACTTTCAAAAGTGATATTTTCAGTCAGCCAGATACCGTACCTCTCATCACAAGTGGCCATGCCTACAAAACTAACTTTCAAACACACCTGTAACTTAACCTACATCCTTTGCCATTCCAGAACAAGCTGCCATATTCCTCACTACCAGAAATACTCTTTCCTGAATCCTTTCCATAGTGTCAATCTTTAGCCACCACCTTTTAAGTACATTTGCACAATCTAAGTTGTTATTCCCCTCACCAAAAATCTTCTCAAATCACTACCCTCAAATTATATTTTCACCCCTCACTATGGTCCTAAAAGAAACAGCCTTCAGTGAAAGTGAACTACATACCATGGTGAATGAAATAACCAAAGTTGAGTCCCATTATTTTGGTACCCAAGTCCAGCATACTCCTCACAGCATGAGATCAGAAATATGGGAGAGGATAGTCAACAGTGTGAATGCTGTTGGAAACACCCTGCGCACACAGGTGGACATTAGGAAGAGGTGAAACGACCTTCGAAAGATTGTCCATAAGAAGTACAGTGACCACCTTCTGGAGGCACGGAGAACTGGCTGAGGGCCTCCCAGCACGCCATTACGACTCATGCCCTGGCTGGACAAGGTCTTGGCCATCCTACACCCTGAGGGTTTGGAAGGAATACCAGGAGGAAAGGAGAATGGAAAAGCTATACTACACAATATCCTGGCTGCAATCAAATAGGCCTTTCCTCTACTCATTTGGATCCATATGTGGCAAAGAATATTGTTGCAAACTACACTACTGATATTCAGTGCAAACATGGAATCATAATCAAATGCTATCTGCAAGTGCTGAATCAAATACAACAGGAATGGAAGCATGTAATGTGAGATCAGGTAAATGTGTGTTTAATCAAAGATCTGTACAATATACAGCCACAATACTTATCACAAAGGTCATGATTAACTACACCTACCATGAGGCCTTGTCTCTTCATCCCCACTCAGCATGCTACACCTCTCACCACACCCATTCTCACCTGGCAGCCAACTTATTACTGAACTAACTCCACTCAATGACCACAATTCTACCCTGTACCTTCAACACCTCCACCATGAGGCCTTGTCACTTCACTAACACCCAGCATGCCACACCCCTCATCCCCCTCCTCACCTAGCAGCCATCTTGCTACTGAACTAACTGCACTCAAGTACCACAACACTACCCTGTCCCTTCAACACATCTCCATGATTCCTTGTCTCTTCCCTAACACCCAGCATGCCACATCCCTCACCCCCTTCTCATCTGGCAGCCACCATGCTACTGAACTAACTCCACTCATGGACCACAACTCTACCCTGCCCATTCAACACATCTACCGTGAGGCCTTCTCTCTTCACTAACACTCAGCATGCTACACCCCTCACCCCACCCATTCTCAACCGGCAGCTATATTGCTACTCAAATATCCAAAATGAAATATGTCACATTGAGAAAAGTACAGAAGTGTAATATGAGATAGCCATCTTAGGTTCTTGGTGTCATGCACAATAAAAGGCAAAGCAATGTTGTCCTGAGCTACTAAATAGCACAACTATACAACTAAGAAATGTGTACCAAACAAGACACTCAGTTGATCTACAAAGCCAACTGAGCCCATGCTCACAAGTCTAAATTTATAGTGAGGAAAAAGTAAGTTATCAAAGCTCACTGTTGGCAACATAGCAAATAAAATGCCTTATTACATGTACAGATATACAAAGGAATCCTAACCTGTGAGTGTAGGTAGTTGTTCAAGACTCACCGAGGAAACTGTAAATTAGATGGAATAAGATTTGAATTGTTTTTCAAAAAGATATTATAGCTTTGAAGATTTACTTCATTAATGTTGAGGACGAGTCATGTTAGTAGTTACAGATATCAGTTCTTCACCTCAGCAATGGACTGGACACAAAAGTCCAAGATGTTTCCCCATTAATGCTGCCATTAACTTTCATCTCCATTTCAATCCATAGCTGATCCAGCAACTGCTGCCGATCATATAGAGACAAGTCAGCAGAGTACCTCCCAAAACCAAGACGAAGATGATGATGACAAAGACCGAATCTCGCATGGGGTTTCATGTAGTGCGGTATGCGATGGCGCCTCTGCGTGTGAACGTAGATTTAAACAAAATTCAATACGGTGCCACAGATGGGGGGATAACCCTAAACCCCCTGAGCAGACCGAAGTCTAGTACAGAGAAACAGAAGATCTGTGAACACGTTTCAAGAGTCAGCAGTACAAATTAACTGTTATTTCATTTATTCCCTCTCTTCCTGTAGATCTCTTATTCCTGCCCTACTTGTCCATTAGGTAAGACTTGTTCCATCTCACTTATTGCCGTTTACCTCACTTTCTTTCTCATCCATATTTTTTGCTTCTGATTGGGTGTTTTCTAATATTTCGGTTATTGGTTCACTTTCTTCATCTTCCATGTCACCTTGAATTATGATATCCAATAGATTCTTTATATGTTTCATGCCAAACCCAATTTTATAACTCATACAGTGCTTTCTCACCTAGTATGTTATTACGCTCTTGTCTGATATACCTTTCCATGTTCCTGAATTGTCTTTCTCATATATTGTCACTTGTAGCACACAGGCCTCATTGATGCCACAAATGGTACTAGGGCCTTGGTCACATACCATAATCATTTCAAGTGCCTTCATGTATCCTCTGGTTGCACTGTGTCTGGCTCTTTTCTGGTTGCTTTTTATCACTTTTTATCACCTTCTAGCCATTTTCAACTTAGGTCTTGATCGTTGGTTATACTGGTTTTGGCCACTTTCTGGTTGCTATGTATCGCCTTCAATACCATGCAATTGTACATCTTGTAGCCCTGAAGAAGTCACTGAGTTCACACCCTGATGAAACATGTGTTGGCTGGGCATTTGATCACCGATTAAATCTACAAGAAAGAACATACATCATCGGAGCACTGTTTTATTTGTTTTCCTTGTTCATTACTTACAGTTAATTTGTACTGCTGACTCTTGAAACGTGTGCACAGATCTTCTGTTTCCGTGATGAGGACAAAGCCCTCAGTGAATAATAAGCTCCTGAAACATTGGACATCGACAATCAGCCAAGCACATCTGGGCATTCTGGGCAGACCTCAACTCTGAGACCACACCTTCTACCATGGTGCGAACAACTCAGACAAATTCTTTCCCCATGACCACTGCGCCTAGCACAAGGACCACCCTCTCCTGCCCCCCAGTCCTGGCTTCTCAGACAGCCACCACCACCACAGTCAGTCAAGAGCCAGGACCCAGTAGAAGTGTGTAGTCTGTATCTAGGGTAGAGGGTAGTGGGGCAAGACGTCGGAGGAGGGGAAAGTGGATATACAGCGTGAGTCTACTGATGAGATAGGCTCCCAGGCTGCCATAACTGGTCCTGGACTGTACCAGGACTTTCAAAGTTCATTGGGCCAGGTTGTCACTGAAGTCAGAGAAATGTAGGAGTTGCACCAGTCCACATACCAGGAGGTCGCTGACCTCCAGGGCGATATGGATGGCCTCAACAAAGAGGTGGTGGGCCTACACATTAAGGTAGCAGGGGACCGCACTGAGGTGGCCAGCCTACGTTCCAAGGTGGCCTCCATGGTATGGTTGCTGAGGGATATCCAATCCAATCCAAGAAAGCTTTATTCGACAATTGTCATAAAGGCGATACAAAACAAGTACAAAATCTATAGCAGCAATACAACATATATACAATTCATAATTGCATAAGGGATCTTAAAAAATTAGTTGCTTAAAAATAGAATTAAAAACCAGACTTTAAAATTTGTGGAAGAATTAAAAAAAGAAACATATTTCAAACATACTCGAGGTTAAATACAGATACGCATCCAGGAACAGCTAGGACATCACTCTCGAATGCTGCGATTTCTTATAATCCACACCCATCCTAGACATTTTGCCACAGCCACAACAATAACCGGTGCTGTACTAGTACATAGGATCCTTCTTGCCTCACCACTTTGCCTAGTGCCCAATAGTTTACAAATTGGTCTCAACCACACCCGCCTTGGAGATAAATAGGCAGGACATACAAAAAGCATGTGAGTTATTGTTTCTTCGTGAGACATACAGAATGGGCATAAGTTATTAACATTACTAGACCACCGGGCAGTGAATGAGTTCAGGGGCAATGATCCCACCCGTAACTGAAAGTGCAACTTCCTATCTAATACTTTAGTGACGAGGTCCCAAAAGGGCTCCAACCTTGGGACAGATTTTATATTTAAAAAACCATCAGTTAAAGAAGGGGTGTTACAATCAGTCATTATCTTTATATTAATCAACTCCCCGTATTTTTCTTTCAACAGGTTTTTTGGTGGGAAAGAAACACCCAAGGGCTTCACCCCTAGATCACTCATACCCAAAGCCTCAAAAGTTTTTCGGACATCCTTGAACCACCCAATTTTATGGGATCCAGCCATGGACAAAACATCCAGGAAACCCGCTGCATACTGAGCTAATGCCGGGGTTGACCACAGTCTACGCCAATATAAAATTGGACGCAGTCTAGCTACATCTGCAATAGAACTCTTCCCCAGATCATACCTAAGGGGAACTAGGGGCGTGCTCTGAGGGAGTGATGTGATGCCTTGAAAGAACTTGTTCTCTGAGATGGTTAAAGAGGACAAGTTCTCGAAGCCCCACAATTCAGCTCCATACAGTGCTGCACTAACAGCTTTAGCACTATAAACCTGGAGCACAGGTTTGATTGGTTTTGTTAAAGATTTCTTAAATTCACCAATTATTACTCCAGTGAGCTGTCTATGTTTTAAAGCTGCCAATTCTTTCTGATGCGTCCACTTAAGATTATTTTGGATATTAACCCCTAAATCAGTAAAAGCCTGTACTTGTTCTAAGGATTGGTTAAACAATAAAAACTTATTTTTAAAATCTCTATGAGGGTTAAAACAAGCCATGAACTTGGTTTTCTTTACATTTACTTCAAGTCCACGTTCCACACAAAAGTTCTCAAAAATACCTAATGCCCGCTGTAGACTGCTAGGATTCTTAGCAATTAAAAGCGTGTCATCCGCGAACATTAGGATCGGGATTTTCACACCTGCAAGGGAAGGGGCATCAGTGCTTGCTTCTAGAAGACGATCAGCTATACCATTAATGTATAGGGAAAATAAAGTAGGGGCCATTGCACAACCTTGACGAACCCCCATTCAACCGGGAAGGCCTCTGTTGTCTCGCCCTGCCCTCCCCACCTAATTCTGGCGGTTTTATCGTCTTGAAGCCTCTGTATTAAGTACAACAGCCCTGGATGAAGTGCCAGATCTTTCAACACCTTCCATAATTTAAGACGAGGGACTAGATCGAAGGCTGCCCTTAGATCCACAAAGACCGCATAAAGGCTCCCCTTACCCAGTGTCACGAATTTCCAGTATAGGAGGACAAAACGGTAGGCCTGGGCCAAAATTCCGTTACGTTTGCGGAAAATGCGATATTTTGGCATTTTCTCGTTCTGCGGGAAGCGTGAAAATGTCAAAATTTCCGCATTCCGCAGCTTAGCGATAATTTGTTTCTTGCTCGCGCTGTAAAATAATACATTCTAGCGTGCGCGCGATCGCCTTACCTGAATCCCCGCGTTTGCCAAGTTTTCCCGACCCGGTCGTGTTCTCCACGAGATGTTGGATTGTTGGTAGCCATTTTGCGCTGTCTCGCGACAGTTCGCGGCCGCATTAACGTAATTTGTCGCGCGATCACGTCATTTGTCGCACGATCACGTCTTTCTTCTTGCGATCATGTACCGCGCGAGTATGAGAAGATTGAGATCTCGAACACGTCATTCTACATCGCGAGCGAGAGGGTGAGGACGCGGGCACGTCTAATTGAACGCGAACAGGAGAAAGAGACCTCGAACACGTCATATCCAACGTGACAGGAACAAAGAGAACGCGATCATGTCATTTTCGACACGCCGGCGGAAGTAATGTGAAGCTCGAGAACTCGAATATGTAAAATTTTCAATTTGGAGAGGAATATCAGCTCTAGCAGCATGAAACCTTCTGCAAATGCTGATTTTCGATGAAAACAACTCCTTACATTGACATTTGGCTGTCCTTTTTTGTGCAAGGAGTCCTTTTTTTAAAAGGTGGAGAGAGGGAGGAAGTGACACAGAATCTCCAACTTCCTGTTCCTGTCCAGCAGGTTCCCCCCAGTGCTTTGTCCATCTCCTGCTCATACTGCCTTTGGATTTGGAGCTGGAAAGATCACTCTTTTTGTCTGCTGCATCATTGCAATTGGATTTGAGGATTTTTAGAATAGGATATTTTACAAGTAAGTGGTTGTTGTGTCTGTTTGATTGTGGGCATTGCAGTTGTTGTAACTACAATTTATTTTTGATAATTAATTATCATCATTCCTTTTTATTTTTTTTATTTTGTGGGTTGTAGTAGTAGGCCCGAGCTAGCCATGAGCATGGCCTCATGGGTGTGTGCATGATGAAGCAAATGTTCCTTTTGTTGTTTTTTGAATGTATTTCATTTTCAAGCACATTTAGGGCATGGATGGCATGGGATTGAGTTGGGGAAGTGTGTCTTTTGGGGGTGGCCTTTGTGATGTTGTTGGGCCTGGCCATGTGGCTGGTGGCCATTTTAAAGCCTAGGCCTGCAAGCTTGCCTGGCCTTGTCTGCCAACAGGCCTGCTTTTTCATCCACTAGGATCAGAGCAGGTAGCCACAGCTTTATTAATCAAGTGTTTTCTGTGTGATCTGTTGAATTTAGACATCATTTAGGGCATGGATGGCATTGGATTAAGTTGGGGAAGTGTGTTTTTTGGGGTGGCCTTTGTGATGTTGTTGGGCCTGGCCATGTGGCTGGTGGCCATTTTGAAGCCTAGGCCTGCAAGCTTGCCTGGCCTTGTCTGCCAACAGGCCTGCTTTTTCATCCACTAGGATCAGAGCAGGTAGCCACAGCTTTATTAATCAAGTGTTTTCTGTGTGATCTGTTGAATTTAGACATCATTTAGGGCATGGATGGCATTGGATTGAGTTGGGGAAGTGTGATTTTTGGGGGTGGCCTTTGTGATGTTGTTGGGCCTGGCCATGTGGCTGGTGGCCATTTTGAAGCCTAGGCCTGCAAGCTTGCCTGGCCTTGTTTGCCAACAGGCCTGCTTTTTCATCCACTAGGATCAGAGCAGGTAGCCACAGCTTTATTAATCAAGTGTTTTCTGTGTTATCTGTTGAATATAGACATCATTTAGGGCATGGATGGCATTGGATTGAGTTGGGGAAGTGTGTTTTTTGGGGGTGGCCTTTGTGATGTTGTTGGGCCTGGCCATGTGGCTGGTGGCCATTTTGAAGCCTAGGCCTGCAAGCTTGCCTGGCCTTGTCTGCCAACAGGCATGCTTTTTCATCCACCAGGATCAGAGCAGGTAGCCACAGCTTTATTAATCAAGTGTTTTCTGTGTGATCTGTTGAATTTAGACATCATTTAGGGCATGGATGGCATTGGATTGAGTTGGGGAAGTGTGTTTTTTGGGGGTGGCCTTTGTGATGTTGATGGGCCTGGCCATGTGGCTGGTGGCCATTTTGAAGCCTAGGCCTGCAAGCTTGTCTGGCCTTGTCTGCCAACAGGCCTGCTTTTTCATCAACTAGGATCAGAGCAGGTAGCCACAGCTTTATTAATCAAGTGTTTTCTGTGTGATCTGTTGAATTTAGACATCATTTAGGGCATGGATGGCATTGGATTGAGTTGGGGAAGTGTGTTTTTTGGGGGTGGCCTTCTTGATGTTGTTGGGCCTGGCCATGTGGCTGGTGGCCATTTTGAAGCCTAGGCCTGCAAGCTTGCCTGGCTTTGTCTGCCAACAGGCCTGCTTTTTCATCCACCAGGATCAGAGCAGGTAGCCACAGCTTTATTAATCAAGTGTTTTCTGTGTGGTCTTTTGAATTTAGACATCATTTAGGGCATGGATGGCATTGGATTGAGTTGGGGAAGTGTGTTTTTTGGGGTGGCCTTTCTGATGTTGGTTGTCTTAAAGACATGCTTTTGTTGTATGTGTCTGGTGTGTTGGTGTGCAATGCATGCACCCTGCAGACCTTTTTGGGGCCTGTGAATGTTCGTATTTCCATTTTGTTGCATTAAAAAGGCAGAGCAGTGTGCTTTAGCATGCATCCTTTACCTGGCTTTTATAGGCCTTTTGTCAGCTCCTGCTGTTTCCCAGGCCCCCGGCTTGTTTGTGATTTGTGAGTGTCCATGTGGGTGGTGGCCTTTTTTGGTGTTTGGACTGTGAGTTATTAGTGTCCTGCTTTTGCCATAGGCCTGTATGGTTTTCCTATTGGCCATTTGGCTTACTGCTTCCATCCATCCACCCCCTTTGCCAGCAGCATCTCCATGGATGCTGAGATGCTCAAATAATTTAATGGTCCACCCCACTTTCATTACATTTTGATTTTGGTGGTTATTATTAACTTTCCTATCCTTCCTGAGAGTGTAGTGTGTGGCTGTATGGCTGTACACAGTAGTATAACATAGCTCTAGTTAAAAAAAAAAGTCATAAGTGGCTAGACTATCTTTTGTTTGCACTAGTACAGTACTAAGTAACTGAACCACAACAACAAATGCAACATTTCACTGATGTTCTTCTCCTGTCTTATTTGCTTTTAGGTTCACAAAAGACAGAGTAGGAGGTGTCATCAGCATCACCCGGCTACCCGTTGTTCTGCCAGCCAGACAGAAGTCCTGCTGCGCATCACGTCCACGTGAGACCAGAACTTGTTGTGCATCTGCATCCTGCCTGACATCTGAAGAAGATGGCCCCAAAGAAAGGTACCAGGTCCAGTACCAAGAAAGTTGCCGGTGAGAAGAATGAACAGAGAAAGGAAGTGCCATTAATCACGACTGGTGGTGTGCCGGCCAATGTTTTTTTTGGCACCAAAGCGTTGTCCGGGAACCAAGCTGGGAGCAGCACAGCGGTCCAACCCCACCAACCTAGGCCCAAGGGCTTTAGTGTCGCAGAGGTAGCCAGTCTACTAACGAGCAGCGATGTTGAAGAAATGTCATTACCGCAAAGTAGTACACAATCAAGTTCAACGCAGGCGCAAACTCAGCAGATCAGTGTGCAGCCACCGCAACAAGAACAGCAGCAGCCGCCGCAACAAGAACAGCAGCAGCCGCCGCAACAAGAACAGCAGCAGCCGCCGCAACAAGAACAGCAGCAGCCGCCGCAACAGCCCACCATAGTAGTTGTTGCTCCTGACGTAGGGGCATTTCAGGAAATCGAGCTTCCTGCAGACAAAGTGGAGCAAAGTCAAACCACTGTTTCAGAAGATCTATTGTCTTCCAGACCACCAGCAAGGAAAAGGAGGCTTAGTCCATCATCTTCTTCTTCAAGCCCCGCTTCTGATGATCGTGATGACACTTGGGTCCCACCAGCTCGGTCTGAGAGTGATATACGCCACAAGACAATGCTTCTGAAAAGGAAGGTCACAGAAAAACTTAGAGTTATGGAGGTAGATGTAGAAGAGGGGGGTGATGATGTTGATGAAGACGAGCCAGTCATCACACACATTACTCCCGCCCCAAAGGTATTGGAGACCGACATTCTCACCCTATCCAGAAAGGCTGCTACTGAGCGGGATGTAGCACGGATCTCACCAACACAGGTTACACCACCACTACCTCCAGCTGCCATATTTTCCAAGGCCCGGCAGGGACCTACATCCAGCTCATCCATCTCAGTAGGAAGTGGTAGTAAAAATCACACTGTAGGTGGACAGGGTCACATATTTTCAAGCATCCCCTCAAGTTCATCTGGTGTTGAAAGTGGCACATCCAGCAGTGCCAGAAAGCTCTCCTCCCCAGTTAGGGACTTCTTTTCTGTTAGCGCCAAGGAGGAGAACGTTGCTACATGCTCAATTTGTCGGCAAGGTGTTCGGCGTGGTAAGCTTGGTACAAACTATGGTACCAGAGGACAAGCAAGTCATCTCAGAATACACCACACTATCGTGTGGGAGGATCACCTACTTAAGTTAAAAGAAAGTAGAAAAACTAAACCCATTGAAGTTGGTCAGGATTCAGAATCAGGGAGTGATATTATTGTGGTGGCAGGTGAAGAACAGGGAGGCATTTCTAGCCCTGTCTCCAGTAGTGCAGTCACTGCAGTGGTAACGCCCACATCCTCCTCAGTAACATCAGAGTGGTACCGCAGTAAGAGCCATAGTCAGAGTGTGGGTGAGACACCAAGGCGACCGACGAGTACCTCAATGAGACAATCTGTGTCGTTAAGCCTTAGTGGGTTAATGAAAACAGCACCACTAAGGAAAGTAAGCCAGCCTACCATTGAGAGCATGTTTAGGTTGGAGGGGCAGTTCCAACGCAACCACCCAACGGCACGATTGTACAATGCGAAGCTGGATAAAATGTTAGCGCTGGACCTTCTTCCTTTTTCATTTCTGGAAGTGGTGAGTTTCCTTGAATTTGTGTCTGCCATCTGCCCGAAATGGAAAGTTCCCAACCGGTCCTATTTTGCAAGAATTGCTGTTCCGGCACTACATCATGATGTTCTGCAATTGGTTGGACAAGCTTTGCAGCAGAGTGCTGTTCACAATATCCACCTGACAACAGACATGTGGACCAGTTGCCAAGCCACAGATTACATGTGCATCACTGCACACTGGGTCTCTTTTGTGGGGGTTAGCGATAAACTATCTGCACAAGGTGTTGTTGACACAGCTGCGATTTTTGAAGGTACTCGGAAACATGCAACTGTAGCCATGTTCGCCATGGAGAAATCTCATACGGCTGAAAACATTTTAGAAGAGTTTCGCACCAAGGTTTTGGAATGGCTGCGGCCCAGAGGACTTGGTATTGGTTTTGTTGCCACAGACAATGGCAGTAATGTACTTAAGGCCATGGAACTTGGTTCCTATTTCAGGGTTCTGTATTTTTGGCACACTGCATAAACATTATAGTGCAAGACTTTCTGAAAAAAGAACCCATAGTCAGCAATTTACTGGCCATCTGCCGAAGAATATGCACTCATTTCAGCCATTCTTTTAAAGCTCGGAAGCAGCTGAGGATCATCCAACGTGAATTTAGGATGCCAGTCAAGGCAGTCATCCAGGAGGTGGCAACACGTTGGAACTCAACGTATTACATGCTTGATCGTCTGTACAAACAGCACAGGTTACTCCATGAATATGTCTGGTACAGAAGCAGTGATGCTAGTGTTAAAGGCATGACCCTTCAGAGGGAGCAATGGACCCTACTTAAATGCCTGACTGAGATGCTGTCTCCTTTTGAGGTCTTCACAGGTGAAGTCAGCAAGGAGGACTGTACAATGGGCCAAGCTATCCCATTGTTGCAAATGCTAGAGCATGAGCTGAATAATGTGTCTGAATCCTACGGTGTAGAGGACAGAAGGCAAGCCCATGACTTGGTGGAGAGCTTATCCAGGCGCTTAACTGAAAATGTAAGGATACAAAATAAAATGTTGTCACAAGAACATTACATTTGTGCCACAATTCTGGATCCACGTGCAAAATTAGGACTAGTAAAGACATTCCTTGCTTTTTCCGACAATGATGTTGCCTGCTACAAAAGTTGTATAGCTGAAGCAGCCATTAAGTTTGAAAACGAAGGGCTGCTAATTAAAAGCCCGCCACATCAACCCACAACAAGCACTGATACTGAAGCAGGCCATGCAGAATCAAGTGCAACTTCGTCGGCTGAGGGCAGTGTGGTTGGCTCACAATCACAACACTCACCATCACTATCGACTACAGAAACAATAACTGAATCATTAGGCCGAGTACAATCATTATCATTACAGGATTGGTATGTAAAGATGGGCTATTGTAAGCACAGTGCTGATGCACACAAAAAACAGCACAAAAGCTTACCAGCAGCAACCCTGAACATTGAGCGGATGGTCCAGGCCTATCTGGACGACCCAACAGAGGTGTACGTTGATCAAAACCCATTGCAGTATTGGTATAGGAAAAGGTCTGAATGGCCACAGCTCAGCAGGCTGGCGATAAGCTATCTGGCTTGCCCTGTTGCAAGTGTCTCTTCCGAACGTGTTTTCAGTGCTGCTGGTTCCATTGTAACATTGAGAAGGACCAGTCTATCTCCAAAAAACGTGGAGAGGTTAACAATGGTCAAAATGAATCAGCACTTCATACCACCGAATTACACAATACATGAATAAACAGAGGAAGATGAGGACAGCGGCTCAGGTGACGGAAGTATTGTGTTAGATGATTACCTACTACTGGAAGAACCCCCAGAGTTTGAGGACGAGCTATAGTTCCCTGACAATTAGGCTCGCACTTACTGTCTTCCTCCCTTTTTTCCCCCTTTGTT
This sequence comes from Triturus cristatus, assembly GCF_964204655.1. Classification (NCBI taxonomy): domain Eukaryota; kingdom Metazoa; phylum Chordata; class Amphibia; order Caudata; family Salamandridae; genus Triturus; species Triturus cristatus. The sequence goes on from NC_140582.1 coordinate 245,878,626, forward strand.
TATGTGTCTGTCGTTCCGGTTATAAACTTGTGAATCGCAACAAATCCATTATCACCGTCTTCTACTCTTCTAATTTAATATACAAGTTTCAGGTGTCTGCCATTTGACAGTACAGTCCTCCGAATCCAGCTCCTCCGTTCCATCATACTGAATCTCCTGCTCAATTCCATTTCCCTCATGAATGATGATTGGATGATGGTAACAACAAATTCAAACTTTCCTCGTCCTTCCAAAACAAGTGGACCATGAATCAGATGACTACTATAGCTATCCTCCTTTCAGAGCCAAGAGAGACTGGCCATTAACTGAAAATAAGATGGAACAGGTAATGATTGATGCCATGCATTGGACGCAGAGTCGCAGACTGAATGATTTAGATTTTGTTGTGTTTGTTGTGCATGAATTTATGTAATTGTGCACTGCCACTAATCAACTTCCTACAGAACACACTATTTTTCCCCTTCTTGCAAAAAAAAAATGTGTGCTTCTCCTGCAGCTTGGTGATACATTGCTTTTAATTCAATACAGGAAGGGGACTCACTCAATCTGCGCAATGCGTATGACTGTGACACAACAGCACCGTCCATGATGATGATGGCGAAATAGACGGCCCGTTAACAAGATGAGATGGAACAGGTAATGATTGATGCCATGCATTGGCCGCAGAGTCGCAGACTGAATGATGTAGATTTTGTTGTGTTTGTTGCGCATGAATTTATGTAATTGTGCACTGCCACTAATCAACTTTCTACAGAACACACTAATTTTCACGTTCTTGCAAATAAGAAATGTGTACTTCTCCTGCATCTTGGTGATACATTGCTTTTAATTCAATACAGGAAGGGGACTCACTCAATCTGCGCAATGCGTATGACTGTGACACAACAGCACCGTCCATGATGATGATGGCGAAATAGACGGCCCGTTAACAAGATGAGATGGAACAGGTAATGATTGATGCCATGCATTGGCCGCAGAGTCGCAGACTGAATGATGTAGATTTTGTTGTGTTTGTTGCGCATGAATTTATGTAATTGTGCACTGCCACTAATCAACTTTCTACAGAACACACTAATTTTCACGTTCTTGCAAATAAGAAATTTGTACTTCTCCTGCATCTTGGTGATACATTGCTTTTAATTCAATACAGGAAGGGGACTCACTCAATCTGTGCAATGCGTATGACTGTGACACAACAGCACCGTCCATGATGATGATGGCGAAATAGATGGCCCGTTAACTTAAGATGAGAAGGAACAGGTAATGATTGATGCCATGCATTGGCTGCAGAGTCGCAGACTGAATGATGTAGATTTTGTTGTGTTTGTTGCGCATGAATTTATGTAATTGTGCACTGCCACTAATCAACTTTACAGAACACACTAAACTTAACTCAAGGTGAATTCAATTTTCCCCTTCTTGCAAATAAAAATGTGTACTTCTCCTGCATCTTGGTGATACATTGCTTTTAATTCAATACAGGAAGGGGACTCACTCAATCTGCGCAATGCAAATGACTTGACACAACAGCACCGTCCATCATGATGATGGCGAAAGAGATGGCCCGTTAACTTAAGATGAGAAGGAACAGGTAATGAATGATGACAATTAATGGCATGCATTGGACACCTGACTCTGAGCTATTGGTCTTTGTGTTTGCGTTGTTTGTTTGTTGTGCACAAAGTGATGTCAAAGTGTACTAGTAGTAATCTATCTTTCTGTACACAATAAAGAATGACTCAAGTCAGTAATATTTATATTTCTACTCTTGTTGTGTCATAAAAATTTTACTTATACTGCAGGCCGATCTTCACAGTCAGTCAGTAAAAGTATCAGAGATGATGATGAAGTCAGGAGGATGTTTCAGGAGTGGCATAAAACGTAAAAGCTTAAAGGTAAACACGTCAACAACAACCACATCAGACCCAAATGTCTCTGTAGAAGTTGAATAGAGTGTAGCGGTGGGATGACTGCAGTGCATTGATTTTACTAACTTAAACTGTAAAATGCTATGTTTGGAATGGATAATGTGCTTTGTGTTTGTCCAACTCTTTGAGAGAAAAAAAAAGGACTCTAAAGTGTTAACGTAGGATGTGCTAATGCTAAGCACTGTGGGCCTGCTCTCTCCTGTTACTGTTGAAGGTCAATGCTGGAAACAGACTAGAGTAGAGATAATGCATACATGCCACCTCGGAAAGTGTTCTTGTTGCACTACACCATCACTTGTGCATTTGTTTTAACTTTCTTTCTCAATATCCCCTTTGGTTTTCCATCTACAATTACAGGCCGGGCCTTGCCCTAAACTTTGTAAAACATTACAATGCATATTAATTACCTTACCAATCCATCACCTTTTTTTTTCCAGCCGGGCAGTGGCGAGGCGACACACCCAAGATTGATGGACGAGAGGAGCAAGAGGAATGCCGAGATGCAAATCCAGTTCAGATTTTTGACCGGGATAAGACAGTAACAGTATCCACTTTTATCTTCTTTTAAATAATTTGATTAATATCTTGTATACAATCTTTACAACAGTGTGTTTTTGGAGTTGTTATCATCATTAGGTTTGCTCTGTGTTTACGTTTCTTCCCTACCAATATTTAAAATTTCTATTTGCTATGTGTTAAAGTATTAAGGCCGGAACAACAGAACAAGAACTAGAAGTGTATGTAATCCGGGTCTCTCATCATCATGCATGCATTGCCTTTTTCTCCCTTAACATATGGATATGGTAGTCTTCAATGATTGTCGTTTGTTTGTCTATGTATGCATTCTGTTTTTCTATGTCAAACCTTTCCCTAAAAAACCCTTCCCATCCATTAAACAAACCCTAACCCTCTTCCCCCGGGCTGTGTGACTTATTGTCGAGGTGTAACTAAATTAAATGTACACCAATACTTAATCACACATTTGCTGGGGCGGATGTGGTGAAAGCAACACTACTTCATTTTCAAGGCAGAGCGATGATCTTCTTCTGCTTGGCCACCCATGAGTAGGATATTTCAGAGGTTCTTTTATTTAACAAAGGAACATATACCTCAGCATGAATTGCCGGCATTGATTGGATTTGTTTGTTGTCATTCTCATATACAGCACTAACTGTTAGACTGTAGGCATAGTCAAGTGACTCGACACAACTATAGTTTGTAACTCTGTCTAGTAGGCTATCCTCCTAACCATCATTCAATTTTTTTGTCAAATATTTGAGCATATTATTGTTGCTCGGTAAGTTCTGTACTGTACTTCATTCAACTACTCTTCTAACAGTCTCTCAAAGGCGATTGACTGTCTCCTTTTCTTTTTTTGGAAATGCTGCCGCCCTGCCAGTGTCTACTACTACTACTATACTACCACCACCACCACCACCACCCCAATCATGGCATGTATGAAAAAGGAATGTGTTATAATCTCGTACATGTTCTCATGCTTGTTCTGTTCCATGCTGGAACAGATGCGCGCTACGAATGTTTGCGGGGCTTGAAGAATGCGGGGGGAAGGCAGTTGGTTGGGCGTACTTGAAGAGGCAACATCTTTGGTCTGTTGGTGGTGCATTTGGAATAAAGCAGCTATTTGGATTAACCCTTGGAGTCCTGCGACTTCCTAACACTGGCGACGATCGACTGTAGGAGCACCACCAACGTTGCAAGAACCCACGGATTGATTTGGAAGAATTGTCCGATTTTGTAACATTAATGTGGATGTGAATGGACTTGAGACTCTACATCCTATTGTTGACTGGTTCCCTTCAAGTATACAACAAGTCAGACTCTTGCTGTTTTTGCTCGAGGCATTGTGTATTGTGCGTGTAACGTGATAAGCGGCGAGAAACAAAGAAGTAAAGAGTTTCTGCCGTTTTGAACTAGCAAGTGGATTAAGGAGCTGTGGCTTGTCGGAGGTACTGTGTTGCGGGCTACAGTGATTTCAATCAATAAACAATCACTCTTACCGCTGTGTTTACCGATCTCACGGTGCTTGAGCTGACTATCTCCCTGCATGCGCATCACTCGAATCTTCGTAGACTCGCCCTTCGCGCTTGTGTCACAGCGCATCACGCATCACATGGTTTCCCAGCGTGTCACGTCACGTTGGACGTTCCTCCGTTTTAGTAGGTGGTAACCTTGGTTACAGAGGAAGCTTGCTACGGAGTGCAGGAAGAGTCACAAGTCTCGTTTCAAATGCTGTTTCTTCGTGATGGATGGAGATATTAACGTCCTGCATTCATGCTATTCCCATAGACTGTGATTAAGGCATTTTGGTCAGTTTTTTTTTGGGGGGTTTTTTTTTTTCGTGTATTTGCCTTGAAATGTCGTCGACCTCAATGAGCCAGCCACCTGCATTTCTGTGTGAGAAAGGTGAGCCATTACTTCCTTGGAAGCGATGGAAAAATCTTTTTGACTCTTATTTGGTGGCAATTGGGGGGAAAGATTCTCGGTCATTCGGAAACAGGCAATCCTCCTACATAATTTGGGAGTGGAAGGGCGAAATATTTATGACAGCATTGATGAACTTCCGGTGGGGGATGGATCTGGTGAACCGTCTGATGTTTTTAAAATGTCAATGAAGATGCTTGAGAACTACTTTGGGCCACGCATTAATGTTGTACTGGAACGTCATACGTTTTTTATGAGAGTTCAGGAACCAAAGGAGAAGGTGGGGAACTATGTAGCATCTTTGAAAACTTTAGCCAGAACATGTGATTTTGGGGATTTGACGGAATCACTGATCCGTGATCAGTTAGTCAGATGTACAAATAGTAACAGAGTCCAAGAAAAGCTCTTATCAAAGAACCCGTCCCTACGAGAAGCTATTGCGATTGTGGAAGGCATGGAAAATACTTCAGGTTGGGTAAAAGAGATGAAGGAGCATAAGACTTCCACGGACTGTACTTCTACCCCCAGCAGCATTCATGAAGTTACAACCATGGTTCAACAACCAGTTGTTGGAGACAATGTTGGCAAAGTTTCTCAAGTTCCTAAGGCAAAATTCCAAATTGATCGTAGCAAAATCAAATGTTATCGTTGTGGGAGTTCAAATCACTCTGCCAATTTTCAGAATTGTTTTGCAGAATCTGCAACTTGTATAAAATGTGGCATGAAAGGCCATTACGCCAGGGTTTGTAAGTCTCCTGGCAAGGTTCAATGTCTTGACAATGATGAATTTGTCACATCCGGTCCAAGGATGGTTGTTTCTAATGTTAGGAGTGATGGTATTGTGGATGCTGATCCCATATTTATGCCTGAGTGTGATGTTGTGATTGGGGGGCAAAGTTTTGTTGTGTTAGCAGATTCTGGCTCTCCATTTACAATGATTGGAGAGGAGATTTGGAACAAAACTTTTCCTGACATTACGTTACTTGACCCCGATATTAATCCTGTTAGCTATGGGGGGTCACGTATAAATGTTTTTGGTTACACGATTATGGGCATATTTTTCAAGGGCCGTGAGACTATTGGTAAAATCTATGTGGCACAGAGGGGGGATAATCTGTTGGGTTGGAGGCATCAGAGGGATTTGGGTATTATACTGAATCCTAATGCTCTTAAAGCAGCTGATCAGGTCATGCTGATTGACTGCATTCCCAATTCCAACAAGTTTTTTGTAGAATTTCCCCAAGTTTTTACAGATGAGTTGGGTCTTTTGAAAGATTTTGAACCTCTCATTATCCTGAAGCACAATGCAATACCATGTGTGCATAAGGTTCAGAAAGTACCGAACATGATGATGGCTCCTCTTAAAAAAGAGTTGGATAGGCTAGTGGGTTTAAAGATTATTGAGGAGATTGAATCATCTGAATGGTTGGCTCCGGTAGTTTTGGCTCCCAAGGATTCTGAGAAGAGCATTCGTATGTGTGTGGACCTTAGAGGTCTGAACAAATGGATATGGGTGGACCGCCAACCGTTACCCAACATTAACGAGTCCTTGTCTATGCTGAGTGGTGCGAAGGTTTTTTCTGTTCTGGACTTGTCATCGCATACCATCAGGAACCTCTTCATGCTGATTCTAAGCATCTGACGTCCTTTGTAACTCCATTAGGTGCATTCAGATTCGTCAGGATGCCCTTTGGTTTGGCATCGGCTGCGGCTTGCTTTCAACGAATTATGAAGTTGGTTATTGGTGATATGTCAAATGTCATCTTTTTCCAGGATGATATTCTGGTTTATGGAAAAGATGACTCACAACATGACACTATTCTAAGAGTGGTTCTATCAAAGCTAGCGAGTAAGGGTCTCACAGTCAACAAACTGAAGTGTAGAATTGGAGTGTCTTCAGTCACATATCTGGGGCATGTAATTTCTGGGGAGGGCATTCAACCTAAACTAGAATTAGCTAGAAGCATTGTTGAAGCTCCAACTCCAATGGATAAGGAGCAGGTTAGATCTTTCTTGGGTTTGGCTGAATTTTATGCTAAGTTTGTTAAAGGATTTGTATCTGTCGTTGAGCCTATAAGAAATTTGCTTAAGAAAGGCACTCAATTTGAGTGGAATGAAGCCTGTGAAGTTGCTTTTGGAATTGTTAAACGTTCCATCAGTCAGTTACCCAGTTTAGGCCACTTTGATACCAACAAGGGAACTATCCTTACCACTGATGCGAGTTTGGCTGGGTTGGGTGCAGTACTATCCCAAGTGGAGAATGGTGTAGACAAAGTTGTTGCATTTGCTTCTCGAGCGTTGAGAAAAGCTGAGCAGCAATACTCTTGCATTGAGAGGGAAGCGCTTGCAATAGTTTGGGCAATTAAGCATTTTAAATTTTACCTTTGGGGTATTCCCTTTATTGTAAGATCAGACCATCGTCCTCTTGTGCAAGTTTTCTCGTGTATGGAGAGTGACAGATTGACTCCTAGATTGAAGCATTGGAGTGAGGGATTGGAGGAGTTCAATTTCCAAGTGCAGTATCTAACTGGGTCCTCGAATGTGACTGCTGATTGTCTGTCCAGATTGCCAATTCAAGAACATGAAGATTATGTGGATGTGGAACAGGTATGTGTTTCTTGGATTAGGGAATCCTCTATTTCCCATGAAGAATGGAGTCAAGCTATTTCTGAAGATCCTTTGTTTCCTGGTATTAAGGATTTTATCATCAAGGGTTGGCCGGTTTATTGCAAGGATGTGGATCCTGAGCTTAGTCCTTTTTGGTCTGCTAGGGATGAGTTACCTATTGCACATGGGTGGTTGTTGAGAGGTAGTAGATTTATTCCTCCTTTATCCTTGAGACCAAAATTGATACATTTAGCTCATGAGGGGCATCTTGGAAGGAGTCTCACTAAGTCACGGCTTAGGGAGAGATATTGGTGGCCATTAATGGATCGTCAGGTGGAGATTGTGGTCAAAGATTGTCATTTATGTGCGTCTAATGATAAGTCCAAAGTAGTCAACAGTGCCCCTTTGTCTCCAGTGGAAGTTCCTAGTCAGCCGTGGACAAAGTTGGGTTTGGACTTAATGGGTCCATTTGATTTACTTGCGCCATATGAGAGATTTGTTATCTTTTTGGTTGATTATACATCCAAATGGGTATCTACAAGGTGTGTGAGTAATGTCAATACAAAAGGTATTGTGGAATTCCTGAAAGACGAATTTGCTGGGGAGGGTGTTCCGAAGTATCTAATCACTGACAATGGTGTGCAATTTGTCTCTTCTGAGATGGGGGAATTTTTGAATGATTTTGGTATCATTCATCTGAAAACAGCTCTTTATTCTCCTCAGGCCAACGGTCTGGCTGAGCGCATGAATTGCGTTGTCAAGGGTTGTGTGCAAACAGCATTGGATATGAAAATTCCCCTTAAGGATGTGTTGCGTGATACATGGTGGGCTCATTGTACCACGGTGAACCAGGTTATATGTAACTCGCCTTTTTTTCTTCTGCGGGGCAGACATGCAAAGTGAAAGTTGAATCCGACTTGGTTTCCTTTGCAAGATCTGATTCCTTTGGATGGGAAGAAGGTGGAATCCAGGGTCCATTCTTATCAAACGGGGTATAAAAAACGGTTTGATTTCAAGAATGCTGTTAAGTCCAAGTTATGGTGTGTGGGGGAGTGGGTATTGGTCAAGAAACCCAGGTTTTCGAAAAAAGGTATTTCGGAATTTATGGGTCCATTCATGATTTCTTCTATTCATAAGAATGTGGTCACAATGCAAAGTGGTTGTAAGTGGAACATGTCGAGGCTGGTGAAATACACGGGGCCTTATCCTTCATTGGGGTCTGGTCCTTGTGATGTTTCAGCTTCTGATCAGACCGATTTCTCTGCTTCTTCAGGTTGTGATAACTGTCCTAGTACTTCAACTTTTCCTGATCCAGGTCAGGTGCATACCAGGGATCTTTCTAGGAGATTGCGTCGCACTCCTGCAAAGTTCAATGATTTTTATCTGAATACCTGTTAATTGATTTGTGTTTTATTTTGTTTATTTTTGTCATCATTTGATCTTTCTATTGTTATGTAAAGGGGATGTTTTATAATCTCGTGCATGTTCTCGTGCTGCGCGCTACGAATGTTTACGGGGCTTGAAGAATGCGGGGGGAAGGCAGTTGGTTGGGCGTACTTGAAGAGGCAAAATCTTTGGTCTGTTGGTGGTGCATTTGGCAGTTCGGGCTGGACTGTTCCCATGAGGCACAGGGTCAAGACTGATTTGCATATGGCCATGTCTAAACTGGGGTGGTGTAGTGGGCAAAAGAACTATGGATTTAACCCAGATCTCTTGACTGGGGGAGAATGTCTGCATTGTCAGCATTCCGTCCATCATTTGTTTGTTGTAACGCTTTTCGCCCTAAGTGGGATGGGTATTCCCAGACGTGGGACCCGTGCTCACTACACCACTGGAGTCAAGCTATCCTGGCTGATGACGGCTGATAGCCAGAAACCGGTCCTAGGATGCTTGATTCCAGTCCAGTGAAGACATGGCTTGGCAGTTCGGGCTGGACTGTTCCCATGAGGCACAGGGTCAAGACTGATTTGCATATGGCCATGTCTAAACTGGGGTGGTGTAGTGGGCAAAAGAACGATGGATTTAACCCAGATCTCTTGACTGGGGGAGAATGTCTGCATTGTCAGCATTCCGTCCATCATTTGTTTGTTGTAACGCTTTTCGCCCTAAGTGGGATGGGTATTCCCAGACGTGGGACCCGTGCTCACTACGCCACTGGAGTCAAGCTATCCTGGCTTTTGACGGCTGATAGCCAGAAACCGGTCCTAGGATGCTTGATTCCTGTCCAGGGAAGACATGGCTTGGCAGTTCGGGCTGGACTGTTCCCATGAGGCACAGGGTCAAGACTGATTTGCATATGGCCATGTCTAAACTGGGGTGGTGTAGTGGGCAAAAGAACGATGGATTTAACCCAGATCTCTTGACTGGGGGAGAATGTCTGCATTGTCAGCATTCCGTCCATCATTTGTTTGTTGTAACGCTTTTCGCCCTAAGTGGGATGGGTATTCCCAGACGTGGGACCCGTGCTCACTACACCACTGGAGTCAAGCTATCCTGGCTGATGACGGCTGATAGCCAGAAACCGGTCCTAGGATGCTTGATTCCGGTCCAGTGAAGACATGGCTTGGCAGTTCGGGCTGGACTGTTCCCATGAGGCACAGGGTCAAGACTGATTTGCATATGGCCATGTCTAAACTGGGGTGGTGTAGTGGGCAAAAGAACTATGGATTTAACCCAGATCTCTTGACTGGGGGAGAATGTCTGCATTGTCAGCATTCCGTCCATCATTTGTTTGTTGTAACGCTTTTCGCCCTAAGTGGGATGGGTATTCCCAGACGTGGGACCCGTGCTCACTACACCACTGGAGTCAAGCTATCCTGGCTGATGACGGCTGATAGCCAGAAACCGGTCCTAGGATGCTTGATTCCGGTCCAGTGAAGACATGGCTTGGCAGTTCGGGCTGGACTGTTCCCATGAGGCACAGGGTCAAGACTGATTTGCATATGGCCATGTCTAAACTGGGGTGGTGTAGTGGGCAAAAGAACGATGGATTTAACCCAGATCTCTTGACTGGGGGAGAATGTCTGCATTGTCAGCATTCCGTCCATCATTTGTTTGTTGTAACGATTTTCCAAGCACAACATGACGGGCCCCGCACGGAGCCTGTCACGTTTTGCTTGGAAAGGCGGGGGGTACCATAGCATAGGTAGGTACCCTCCATGGGGGCACCCAAGCATACTCTGCAATGTCTGCTTGCCTTTCCGTGGCGTACGGCAATGCCGCCACGCAAAGGCATTCCAAAATGCAGATTATATGGCTGGCGGTGTGTTCAGAGAGACACCACCGGCATATATGGAACTCTTTTCCGCCTGGTCGACATGTGGGGGGTCTGAATAATTTCTACAGGGATGGCGGAGGTTTGCCCCTGCGGTGTCGGCAGTGAATTCCAGCCGGCCCGGCGGGGGCAATGCGCCCACCATCCTAATGGGGCCCTAAGTCACAACTGTACAGTATACATATACATACAGTACACCCTTGCAGTGAGTGTGCAGTCAAGTTCAACAATAGTTAAGGATTATGAATCTAACTTACCACCGCCTGCCATTGGTGCTGCCACTCCCCCTACCGCTCCATCGTCGGTATCGGCAGCAACTGCCGCATCCTCTCCCTCCGCGTCGCCTTGTTCGCTGGCCCCGGCACTGGTGGTCGGTAGTGCGCCTAGAAAACATTACACATTTATTAGGCGTCATACACACCTCCCCCTAGTGATCAGTTGCAAGGTTGAAAAATGAGTTAATACTAACATACATCACTAGTACAAATCAGGTAGTAGTAGAGTAGACACTAATAGTTATATATGATCATTGTAGCCTTTGCTTTATTAGCCCTAGCCATGCTACCATTTTACCTTTGTGGCTTTTATTTTTGCACATGTGACGTTACCTTTACCTTGCAGCTTCTTAAGACACCTTTGAGCCCACATGACCTGCCTCACACTGCTACTGTCTAGTCTACGCGCTGCGTACAAGCGGTCCACAAACATTAACAAGCCACTTTTTTAGGAAGTACTGGTGTACTACTGTTACTTTTAGTCCATATTGCTTATCCATAGATGCTACACGTTTTTGGCACGGCTGAGAAATGCTTGCAAGTTGCAATATACTAACGCACACCATTTCTTTTTTCGCATTACAGACGCAAGATTCCCTTCTACGAACCAGAGCTTCTGAATGATGCAACAACTACCAGTACTAGGTTCTTCTAAGGTGAGGGGTCCCTTCACTCACATCTTCTTTTATAAATTTATATAAACTAAATTGCTATGGGATGGTGGTGCTGCCTTCCACCACTGTTCAGTTATCATGATTTAATTCCCAACTGTATAAGTGTAACAATATATATTGTTTTAATGTTATTGATTTTCCGGTTGCTGCTGCTAAGAAAACAGTGTACAGACCTTCTTAAATTGAAATAAACATTTTCAACTTACATAGACTTGGTGGTATTTGGTGTGGACTAACTGACACGAGTGAGCAAATTGAAGTAAGGGTGTGCATGTGAATTGCTTCCACGACTGAGAGGTTGGGTGTGTTATGTTCTGGGTTGTCTACTTGTTGGGTATCTTGGGGGGAGGGTTCCGAGACCTAATAGTTATGACAAGACAGTACTATAGTCAAGCAGTGGAATTGTGGTGGGTGCGGAATTTCTGATTGAGGTGTGCAAGGAAGGTCCAACCTACCATCACCAACATCCTATTTTCTGGTGCAAATGTATGTGCAAGATCCCTACAGCAGTAGTATGTCCTATAGGGTATCATATCAAAATAGTAATAAATCTGGTAGGGCTGTTGTTGCTGTGAATTTTCAAAGCCTCAAGATCAATAGGAGTAAAGGTAGTACAAGACGACGACCCAACGGATTGGACTCAATGGCTCGAGCTACTGGTGAATATGAGTTTTATATTACAACCGTTCACAAAGAGTGGCACTGGCCAACTGGGCAAGACTAGCTACTACAGTACAGACAGACTGATAGTATGTAGTAGTAGTAGTAATCAGAGTCATCATAGCGGAGGCAGGGATAAGATTTTTGAAACCGTACAGATCGAAGGATAATTGGTGGTAAAAAAATAGCATTTGGAAACAAACAATAGTTCAGGAAAAATATGGGGCAGTAAAAGTTATGGAATAAGAAATATTATTGAAAACAAGAAGACTTACTGGGGCCAGCAGAGGAACCCTCAGCGGTGTCCTCCTGGTGGTGTTGTTCCTGTCCCGCCGACTGCCCAGTCCCTGTCGGTCTGCCCCTGGGTGCTGATGAACAGGAAAGATATAAGAAAGAGACAAACATTGATGGATGGTGTCAAACAAATACAATATTTTTCAACAACGGTCAAAAAACACTTATGTAAACAACAATTGCAATAACTACATTGACCGATCTAATCTGGTCAACATGTAATATCGGGGGATTCGCAGTTCGACTACTTAAGTTACTATTTATCAACAGTAATCCAGTCTTCCATTCTGATTCCAGAAAAGTAAGTTACAACTAAGCCTAAGTACAACGTACCACCCAACCTAGCCCACCTATTCCAGGCATGCCAATTGTACATCAAGTATGCATTTCCACTGTATTCCTCAACAATGCGTTTGGTCAAATCATGGAGGACACATGAACATGACTACATTTTTTGTATACACCAAATTTTGGTTTGATTGATGCTGATCTGCTACTGCTAAGTAACTGCTAAGCCTACCACCACTCATTGAACAAACTAGAAAAGGTTCTAAAGACTGCCGTACTAGCAGCACGTCACGTAACTGAGTGAGGGGGCATCACGCATACCACTAACAAATTAGAAGCTCATACAAAGTAGTGTACCTAAACATCAATCCGCCCCTATCTATTAGTGACGGGACAAAGTATGGAGTGGACTAGAGTCACTGTTGCATTACGTAACTTAATTTCTCTAAAATAAACTCGTAAAGAATCACACTAAGCAAGCGCAAACGCAAAGCTGCAAACAAGTAAGATTAGTAGTAGCGCAGAAGAGCACCATAATCACAGAAGACTTTTAAACGTTATTAACCTGGAATGTATTGTGAGCAGCAACATTCTAGCTGGTTGGAAGGGAAAAAAAATTCGCAATATATAACACAGAGCAGAAGAACAGACACAAAGTTGTAGTAATTAAATATGTACTCACCAAGCCCCGGGACCTCCACTCCTAGCAGGTCCAGCAGGTCCTGCTCACGGTCCAGGATGTCGGACCACCGGTGCGTCAGCTGTGCCTGAGTGCGCCGGACCCCAGAGATGCGCAACACTGCCCGGCGCACCTTCCCCCACCGCTGCCGACGCTCCCGGACGCCGTACCCGGACCCAGGCCTGCCACCTGCTGCCAGGGTTGAGGGGAGGTGGCGCTGCACAAAGAAAATTAGTGCAGCCAACTCCTCCTCCCCAAATAAGGCCCGTGCCTGTACCCCTTGTGGGCGCCGCCTTCCGCAAGGAAGGCGGTCGCGGCTCTGGCCGCGCCGGCAAACAGCCCTACCCTTGGACATGGTTCTGGGGACGGGGCGGGAAAGAAAAGGTAAAATAAATAAAGGAGTAAAGGAAATAAATAGCAGGCAATAGAAAGAGAAAAAGTAGCTAAAAAACAAAAAATAAGTAGACAAAAAACAAAAATATAGAAGCAGGAAAATAGTTAGAGAAATAATAAGTAATAAAGATCCAAAAAAAGTGGCTATAAACAAAGGATTGAAAAGATTTTGGGAGGATTGAAAATCAGGCCCCAGAACCATGCAATAGAGTGAAAAACAAGATGGCCGCGCCCATTGCGACCACGTGCGCAAGTTCGCGCGATATTTTCTCCCCGAGCAAGCAAAAAGCAACGCGATCAAGTAAAAGCGGTCGCGAACAGGAAATATCGACCGCGAACGGGCGCGAACATGCATTGCGCGACCCGGAACAGGAAGTAAGCATCGCGAGAGGGCGGGACAAGTGAAAACAAGATGGCCGCGCCCTTGAGCAACCGCATGGGTAAGTTGGCGACCCGCGATCACGCAAAAAATACCGCGAACAGGCGGGAAAAAAACTTCCGCGTCTTCGTGATATTTCCGGCGTGTTTGCGGAGATTTTTAGCATTTTCACGATAATTTGCGAAAGTTAATTTCGCAAATTCCGCCCACCCCTACAAAACGGAATACCTGGTCAACCGTACTAATATGCTGACGAAAGCCCGCCTGAAATGGAGACAAAATACTATTTGAGGCTGCCCACAGGTGAACACGATTTAAAATCAACCTGCCTATAATTTTCTGGGTAGCATCAATCAGACTAATGGGCCTTTAATTTTCCGGGAGCGACCGGTCCCCCTTTTTGAAGACTGGAATTATCTCTGCCAATTTCCACGTGCTAGGAATAGGTGCACCACGCGCCAGGGCATTAGCAACCAGTTGAATGTACCTCCCCCATTTGACCTTGTCATTCAAAAGGAGGTCTGCTGGGACCCCATCAGGGCCAGGAGCCTTCCCAGGAGCTACACCGGTAAGGGCCAGCGTTACTTCCGCACTATTAAAATCAGGTTCCAAGATAATCACAGCAGCAGTACCTACACTAGCTGTAATATCCAGGTGAGAAGCATACTGGGGTTTAAAATACTCCACCCACCTCTCTGGGGGAACATTGTTTTGCGGCCGCTCTGACTTGCCACCATAGCCCCACTTCACGATGCCCCAGAACAATTTACTGTTGTTCTTGGCACTCGCTTCTGAAAGATCCAGCCACTTGAGTTCATCCCAATGACGTTTTGCCCTAGCAATGCTACTTTTGTAGTTATTTCTGGTAGCACGCACAGCACCTACGTCACCTTCCTTTAGAGCTTTGCCCAGCAGTAGCCTCGACTGTCTACAATTCTCATTGAACCAACTGACTCGGCTCGAGACCAATTTTGGACCAGATCTCCTTTTCTTTAAAAAAAGAGATCTCAAGAAAGCAAAGAGACTAGTATGAATTGATGTTATATCCCCTATATCGCCATTGGAAGAAAAGATCTGTTCCATTTCTTGGATAGAACTATTAACCTCACTTGTAATACTCTGTAGAGTAAAGGGATTCTCTTGAATACAAGACCACCTCAGGCGACGCATATCGTTAGATAACACGACATTCGAGGTGGGCAATTCTCCAGCTGCCAGAAGAGCGCAATCCCTTTTCCACCAGTTATGATATAGACAAAGGGGATTATGGTCACTTTCAGGTAGGTCAAAAACCTTCATATCAACAAGAGAGTGCCATAGACTCACGGCCGCAAGGATATAATCAATACGGCTCCCACTTTGTCCATTATTAAAGGTATAGGCACCATTACGGTCACTAGGCATCCTACCATTCAGAGCCCTTAGACTCTTCTCCATACAGAGGGAGTTAATCTGGATTATTATTTCCGTCCACCTATTTATAGGAGGCAATTCTAGTGGGGGGATACCCCAAAGTGCCTCTTCATTCTCATATTCATCCCCCTCAAGAAGTACCAGGGGATCGAAGGTAGCATTGAAATCGCCTACTACTACCACAAGGGTACCAGTTGAGTGGAGATCAAGCAGCCTCATTAACTCATCAAAAACTGGTGATCTTACTCCACCCGAACCCCTAGCATAAACATTATAAATATTGATTGTGCCCACAGAACCTAATTCTAACCTAAGCAATGGTATATCTCTGCTCCCAGTAGGAATGGGTTTACTATTTAAATTTAAATCTTGCCGAAGCCATATCGTTAAACCCCTAGATGGTCGGCAATGCGCCCCTTTTATTGCCGGAATGTGATAGTTTAAATAACCTACACAAAATCTTGGTTCCAGCAACCAAGTCTCCTGGAATAAGCATATATCCATATTATTAATGAATGCAACCCATTCCTCAATGGGCAACTTAGCATTTAATCCAGCTATATTCCAAGAAAGTAATGAGCCACCCCCCAAAGATAAAAACTTATTAATAAGGGTAGTGGCTTGGGGAGCAAGGCTAACAATATTCTTCGGAAGAATAGGGTCCAGAGTCTGGTCTGGAACAACAATGTCAGAACAGTTATTAGAACCTGGACCCATAAGCGGGATAGAGGTAATACAAAAACCAGTACGGCAGCTATTAGCACTATGCGGTAGGATCCCTTCATCTATTTCCCTTAGAGAAGGACAACAAAAACCTGTGACCCCCAGGACATCTTGTCAATCAACACTATCCAGTGCAGACCCATCCTCTCTGATGGTACTCTGTTGGTCACACTTAACCCACCCAGAACCATGCAAAATAGATTTTCTTAGCTAGATGGGAGATCCATTTGGGGGACATGTCCTAAACTCCAGGGTAAAAAGATTCTCCACAAGTTCGCTAGTGCATAGACTTAGTTCAATACAATCGGTTGGGGACAGTGGAGAAATCAATCTAGTAGCTCTAATAATTTCATCCCTAATAAAAGAGCGACAACCTCTGACATATCTCAACCAGTGGATCGCCTTATTTTTCAGCGAATCAGCATTCTCATAACCCTGATTATTACACAATTTCGGCACATTAGCCATGAAGATTTTTTTGTTAGTGCAACTGTTATCTATATTCGTATATTGCTCCGCACGTGGCCCCCTTCCTACTAGGAGTCTCTGAGTGTTAGTGGTAGGAATCCCTCTCTCACCTTCATTCCGCTTACAATTCAGATTAGACTGTGAAGCAGCAACGGGAGTACCCCCAGAGCGACGTGAGGAGCAAAAATTCCCCGCCCTTACTACATCACTATATGTTACCTTCTTGTTGGCTTGGGCACCTGATTTTAACAGTCCTGAAGAGTTAAACTGGGAGTGAAACCTAGCATCCACAGGTAACGTGGATGCTTTCTTGGGAATACAAGAGAGAGGTTGTTGATCTAATGTGCAATTACCAACAGCAACAGTCAAGGTGTTAATCACAACTTTCAGGGCACTAACTTCCTCCTGCAATGAACGGATTACCTTAACGAGAGCTTGAAGGGGATCTTCCTGGGTCCTGACAATACTACATAGGGGACTTATTGGTAAAGATGGTGAGGGGTCAATAATTTCTACACTATTCTCTCTCGACTCGTTCATCAATGGGGCAAATCTACTAGAACATAGAACAGCAGGCACAGTATCCACAGAGTGGGTAGAGACGGCAGAAAACAAATCAACCCCTCCCCCCGGGACAACTCCCTCCTCAACACTCCCCTGTCCCCAAGATGTTTTTTTAGCTTTAGTACGAAACATAGCCGGGATATTAGGGGATGAACTGGGAATAGTATACACCAGGGAATCAACAGGCACCTCAGAGGAAGCACCAGCTACTCCCTCATCAGACTCCAAAATAGCTTCACACTCCCCAACCAGCAGAATAATACGGTCCAATGTCCCCACTGGGTCGGGCACTTTAGCAGTCCTCCAAACTCTCTTTTTTCTACGCTGTTTTAATGCAGTGCTACCTTAACCACCAACTCCTTGACTATCTATTAACTTTCGTTTAACCATGGTAAAAGGAAAAGGACTAGGTGGGAGGCACAAGGGGAAATGTAAACAAGAACCCGTACAACCGGATATAATGGCACCAATAGAACTCACAGTTAGGCCAACAGGTCCGGCAAGGGGAGTAGCCCAGCCCGGCCTCCTCCGGCACCTGGCAGCCACAGACAGCCCGCCCTTTGTCCGGGCTTCGTCCGGCGCGCCCGCCCGCGTCCCGCGTAGCGGAGCGCGATACGTAATATATAGTGTTATGGGCGGAGTTCTACACTGGAACCAGGTGAGGCAGCCCCTCGGTCCTCTGGGATATTGAGTCCAGCACTGTTCAGCACCTTCTCTGCGATGTGTTTCCCGCGAAGCGGGAAGCGCTAGGTTTCTTTAAAGGCGCTATGGGCGGAGTTCTACACTGGAACCAGGTGAGGCAGCCCCTCGGTCCTCTGGGATATTGAGTCCAGCACTGTTCAGCACCCTCTCTGCCACGCGTTTTCCGAGAAACGGGAAGCGCTAGGTTTCTTTAAAGGCGCTATGGGTGGAGTTCTACAATGGAACCAGGTGAGGCAGCCCCTCGGTCCTCTAGGATATTGAGTCCAGCACTGTTCAGCACCTTCTCTGCGACGCGTTTCCCGTATCAACAGCACCCTCTGCAGGGCTTTCCTACAAACACCTCCCCCTTCCTGTGTGCCAAGCTTATCACCAAAAACAACCTCTGCAGCTGCCACAGGAAAAGAGGCCCTGCTAGAGGATTCTACACATGCAGGCACCCTAGGATCTGCAGCTCCTGATCCCTCCTCACCCAGAAAGAAGACCATCCAACATGATTGTATCCCCCACTTCTAAGTTTTGTTTTCATACACATTCCTCTCATGGTCCTCCTCACAATCACTCATTATTTTTGGTACTTGCATTCTTATTCCAATACATTTTGTTATAATAAATAATTATATGTGTCCACCGTATCCTTTTAAACATTGTTTCATGTGATGATTCATCCACGGCTAAATAACAATGGGGCTGATTCACAGAACTAATCTGAGATAAAATCCTAACCTTACTACTTTTGGTATTCACAGGAGGCATTTAGTAGTAGTAAAGTTAGGTAGGACTCCTAACTTTACAACTACTAAACTGAGCTAAAATCCTAAACTTACTACTTTTGGTATTCACAGAAGGCATTTAGTAGTAGTAAAGTTAGGACTTCTAACTTTACTACTACTAAATGCATTTTATGAATACCGAAAGTCGTAAAGTTAGGATTTTGTCTCCGTTTAGTAGTAGTAAAGTTAGGAGTCCTAACTTTACTACTACTAAATGCCTTATGTGGATACCAAAAGTAGCACGTTTAGGATTTTATTTCAGATTAGATCTGTGAAACGGCCCCATTGTTTGTAATTGACAAATTTCAGACTCTATGTAAATGTAGTTGTGTCTGCATAACAACAGTGCTATCCACTCGGTACCGTAGTGGCTCACATGAGGGTAGACACACATTGTCTCATCATCTACATCATTGCATCTGTACATACAGCGACTATTTAAAAGTGTGTCTGGGCTTGCTGAAAAAGCTTAGTGCTGTACAATCACTAGTTTCACAACTTTGGATCTGAATACATAGTTGTCACAAACCCACTTCATGTGAGGAACCAATAATTAATCTAAAAACATATGACATGCACATGTGTTTTTATTCTAATATTATTAGAACAAAATATCAGATCGAAATTAAGAACACAAACACATGTCTGCACCACAGTCGATGACTCCAGGAGCTTAACAATCAGGTGTTGATAACATCTTGTGGCATAACACATGTCAGTCATATGTGACAAAACATTATGATAAGACACAGAAACAATCACATGCAGGTCATATGCAATAAGGAATGAGCCCAAGTGAAGTCAGACTTACAGCAACTAGCCTTAACCCAAACATTTGTTGTGATGTCACACATATTGGATCATGAACGACACACCATGAGACTAAATATAATGAAACACCAGCTAGCTGTCTAAGGATTGGAGAACATGATGTCCTTACGCAGATGTGTCTCCCATCATCTATGGCACACAGTTCAAGAAACACTCCATGGTCACTCCTTTTCCACAGACACAGCAACACATACCCAACTCCATTATGATCATATTAAGATGACCTCGCGGGTTGGAACTGTGACATCAGCCTTGGTATGTTACTGTTCTGTTGGATGAAGCTGTCATGAGCAGACGCTGGGAACCTGGAGTGGTAGTGTCTGTGGTTCCTGTAACCTTCTCACGGTCGTGTGGGGCCACTAAGGGAATATGTGTATAATCAATGGATTCAATTACATGTGGGATATGACCTAGCCCATAGAAAGCTGCCTTCACTGCGCCTAAATCGTCACAGGCAGGGAACTGAATGTAGCAGCTCACGTCTTTAAACAATGCAACGATCACCTCTGTTGGGACATGACTGAACATCGCCTGTGACATCCCACCTGAAGTGAAAACAGTAAAGTAAACGAAAGAAGCCAGTGGCCAAATAGTGCAAAACAGACAAACCTTTACAAGCAGGGTGATACTGGGGGATATGCAGTCTCTGGTCAGAGATCCCACACCAACTGACTAGTCAGATCCAGGATGGTCAGATGATCCAATCTGTATTTCTGGATGATCTGCCTCTCCTGCATGTTCTGGAGGGCAGGAAATGGATGAAACACTGGAGGATGACTGCCTCCTCCCCTCTCAAGGTACCTGTGTGAGAGAGTAGTGGAACATCATTGCACTCTGTTAGCAACATCATTAAACTCTTCGGGCCCGATTCACAGAACTAACTTAAGACAAAATCCTAAACTTACTACTTTTGGTATTCACAGAAGTTAGGATTTTGACTTAAGTTTGTCTTAAGAAAAACTTAGGACAGACTTAAGACAGACTTAAGACAGACTTAAGACAGACTTAAGACAGACTTAAGACAGACTTAAGACAAACTTAAGACAAAATCCTAACTTAAGTCTGTCTTAAGTCTGTCTTAAGTCCGTCTTAAGTTTGTCTTAAGTCTGTCTTAAGTCAGTCTTAAGTTTGTCTTAAGTCTGTCTTAAGTCTGTCTTAAGTCTGTCTTAAGTTTGTCTTAAGACAAACTTAAGACAAAATCCTAACTTCTGTGAATACCAAAAGTAGTAAGTTTAGGATTTTGTCTTAAGTTAGTTCTGTGAATCGGGCCCTTCACATGTAAATTAGGCCTGGGCAAAAATTTCGTTCCGTTCGCGGAAATTGCGATAATTTGACATTTTTGCGTTCCGCGGAGAGCGCGAAAATGTCAAAAATTCCGGTTTCCGCAGCTTGGCGATAATTTGTTTCTTGCTCGCGCTGTAAAATGATACATTCTCGCGCGCGCGCGATCGCCTTACCTGAATCCCTGCGTTCGCCGACAAGTTTTCTTGATCCGGTCGCGTTCTCCATGAGATGTTGTATTGTTTTTAGCCATTTGCGCTGTCTCGCGACAGTTCGCGCCCGCAGTGACGTCATGCGTCGCGCGATCACGTCTTTCTTCTCGCGATCATGCACCGCGAGAACAACTCAAAACAAGATGGCCGCGCCCGCAAGCAACCACATGGGTAAGTTGGCGACCCGCAACCATGCAGAAAATCTCGCGAACATGCCGGAAAAAAACTTCCGCATCTTCGCGATATTTCTGCTTGTTTGCGATAATTTTAAACATTCTCGCGATAATTTGCGAAGGTTAATTCCGCAAATTCCGCCCACCCCTAATGTAAATCATTGAACAAATGGAAACATCATTTGAAAAATGGCTTGTCTGACATGTTTTAACTGGTACACCATCACACATGTAGCAAAGTTTGCCAACCTGCCATGTACATACATGCTTGCACAATGAGTACCAAGTATCAGTAAGCCTTAACAAGTACTTGTAGTGATAGTGGTGCATATACAATTGTTAAAAAAGGTAAAAAGTGGGTCTGAAGCCATTGCAAACACATCACAGTCAACCGCTGACATGGCCGTAGTCAGAATTTGCTCTAATATGGAAATAGAGGCAATCACCGCCAGCTGACAAAGACCGCACGTTTGGTGTTTCATGCACAGCGGGCTCTCTCATAAGATAACATTGGCAACATTTGATCGCGGTCGACCAATCGCTATGTGTGTCTACGAGTGCGTATGTGTATGCGCCGTAGAAGTGCGCTGCAAATTGAATAATACACTCACTTGCCTACAAACACTGCTGCCATGACGCACTCATAGTGCTCAGCTTACCCCTGGGACCAACCATGCCAGGCCAAACTGCTGTGAGGGCACAGAAGACGAGCTGGAATCCCTTGTAGGAGAAGTATGGCCAGCTCTATGGTTCACCAGAGGAGCAGGTAAGTGCTGACTGCTGATTTTAGGATGCAGATGTCACCCTCCCCAACTGTCAAAGTCAAACATACCCACTAGGATGTCGACAGTCATATCCCTTACAACTGTACATTTAACTTTCATAAGTTTGTGTGTACAAAATGTGCAAGCATGTGATAGCACTTAAGTTGTATGCAATTAACAACTATACTATCAAAATATGTACCGCAACATATCCGAAACATAAGAAAGGGATGATCAACTAGATGAATGTCTGAATGTGGAATCCATTGGCATATTCATGTGAAACGTGTCCAAGCCTAATGAAAAGTGGGTAGGTAACTATACAAACCATTCGGGGTAAATGGTTTGGGGCAGCATCAGGAGAAGGATGCATGTGTATGGATATCGAAACAGGTGACACAGCCTGAACTACTGTGATAGTGTGAAAGCATCCTCAAATATTGCCACTATGAGCAATCCAATTCTGTTTGAATTTTTAGCAGAGACATTTGATGTGCATAAAATACTGATATTCAAAACATGTTGGTGCCAGTGGAAGCGTGGTGACTAACTCACAAACAGACAATTCTGACAAGATGACACTATACCTAGGCCAACATCGCTGATGCAACTTGTTCCTCATCATTCTAGGCTGTTGTGCAAAATATATTATTGTTAACAATCTTAACTACTAATGTGTGATGTTATGTATATTTTTATTATATGGTTTCTCATAATCTTGACACTCTTGTGTCTCTTCCTGAGTATTAATTTAATTATCATCAGGAGTCACATAATGCCAAACATTCACATGTGTCTGACAATGGCAGTAAGACCCGAAAATATGTTTGTTTTGTCTTCATCATACATATAACAGTGCTTTCTAATACGACAAGTAGAAACTTAGCATATCTGAAATTGCACACAAGACCTATGTGCGTGACATGTGTCACTCTCAGAGTCACACAGATGCACACCATGTTTTATGCTGGAAGTATGAGTCACCACACATGGGAGCAAATCGATTTGTACAAACATCAGAACATGTCACAGTAGTCAGAAATATGTTGTGTGATCCATGTTTGGAGTCATAGTACTATTTTGACATAACCATAATAAAGTTTGCCATTGTCTTCGGACCTGTACTGCACTGCCAAAGGTAGATATTGTGATCTTTTGCCAGACTTGTGTTTGCCCTGCCCTTTTTTTCGATGTGAAATCAATCTGACTCCTGGACCAAGATAAATGTATCTAAGCATTCTAAGCACATATGTGTGATGTTAGCTGATGTATGTGTACCTGCACAACAATGTCACTAATGACCTCTATCCGGTAGCAATGGACATTTTGCACATGTTAGTTCTCAGAAAATTCCTTCATCTGTGTCGTAAAAGTCATATGCCATGCATGTGCAGTCCATTAAGGCTCTATGTCGACCCTCCTGGTCAACACCCAAATGAAGCAAAGGATTTGGAAAGCCATTGTCAGGCAAGTGGGGACCCAGGGAGTCTATCGCCGGCTTAGCTTCCATTGCTGAAAGAGGTGGGAGGACCGCAGACGTTGGCAGAAAGATCACCCTAGTCCAGCTGGGAAAGTCCTCCCCACTTTGAAGGAGCAGTCACCGGACTCTGACTCCCCCCGTGGCCCGTATTCTGGTGGTGGCCTATCCTTAGCTTGATGGGCAGTTGAGGGCCCAATAGCAGCTAGGAGAGGGTGCGTATAGTCCTAAACTCATTAATGAACACCTAAGCACACTTGTAATGGCACAGGCCACTATAAATAGATCTATCTTTATTGTGAGCAATGCCAATTCCCATTAAGGAGTACATGCTTGTGTAGTGTTGTCTGGCAGGTTTGGCACACACATGTGTCTTGGACAACCCTCAACAATGAGGTATACAACTAAATCTATGGCTCTTCATGGCATGGCCTCAATGCCCAACATAATAGACGTAGGCTGTTAAGGTGTCAAGGGCATATGTGTGAGGTTTAGGTATAGCATCATACAACTCATTAGTTGCAGTGATGTGAGGACATGGGTGTTTTTTTACATATACTCATCGGTATGAGTGTTTTGAGACAATACATATCTGCTGTAGAGGCTCAGATGTCAATCCTTATTGCAGACATCATTGTGCAAGTTTGGTGATTGTACCATGTCTGTGTGAGGAATGGTGTGACTGAAGTAAGCAAGGTCTTGAGAGTTGTCGTCACGTTTCCCAATCATGTGCGAATCTGACACATACACAAAGGGCAACAATAGATCTTGCTACAGACATGGATGAGGAGGATTGGCAAATTGACACTTTCAATTGTCAGATCCTATTTTCAATGGCAGCATGTGTGGAGGGATTACTAGCTCATGGTGTTGACATGCATGCACTCTTGACATATCAGTGTCACTGCTGTCATGCCAATTAGGATAGTTTTAAAGTGCACATTCTAGTTGCTCACAGTGCTCAGCTCTTCCTCCTGTGAGTTTAGAATGTTTTCCATAAGATAGCTATACTTCCATTGTAGAATCTACAGAGCTAAGTGGAGGAGACATATGCCTAAATGTTGGGAAAGCTGCTGGTCCGAATGGTTTCAGTCGGGACACTGACACTGATGGACCCAGTGACCAAGAGAGTGAGGAGAGTGCAACTGATGATCCAGACAGGACCAACACATCCAGCGAGTCGGGCTCCAGGGGATCTCCCTTGGTGGTGGTGGCCACCACCGAAGGTGGTGCAGTGTCATCATCAGTGTCTGACACCCCTGTGGACCTCTCCACCCTCCCTGCTACTCCCCAACCAGTTGCACAAGCTCACAAGCCTTCCAGGGTTCCCTGTCTCCTCTGCTGCAGGCACCTCTACCCCTGCCCCTGTGTCCTCAGCTGCCCTGCGTGGAATTCACAGTGAAATGTGTACCCTACAGGGATCATTTCGTGCTCTGGCCTCCTCATTACTGGCAGCAATAACCCTACCCCAGCCTTCCATTCAAAAGTTTCACCGACCCCATTGCCTTGCCAATCCCGATCCCTATCCCCATCACCATCCCCATCCCTATTCCTATCCCCAAATCATAAAGCTCTGCCTGTCCCTAGCACACACACAACTGTGCAAGCATCCACACAAACACACACCTGCAGCACACAACCACCATCACCAACAATCACCACACACAACACACCTCCAGACATACAGACAGCAACACCACTACCTATCAGCACAGACAGTACCCCTCCATCCACGTCACCTTTGCAAACAGCTGACATCTCAATTTCCTCTTCCTCCCAGCCTGACCCAAGCTCTGATTTACCCTCAACCTCTACCCGTGACCATTTCTTCTTTTCCCTTGGACTTTGTCGTGTTGGACAACTTCCGCCCCCCCCAACATCTAAGGACCAATTTTTCCATCCCTATCCCCTATCTTTCGCCAGCACACCCTACCCATCTTAAATCAACTCCCAGGAAGATGGAGAGAGGCAGGACCCATTTCACCCACATAAAGCGCTCTGCCAGGGCAAAGTCCACCCCCACCCCAAATCCACGGTATTCAGTCAAAATATCAACTTGGAAATGTTGGCTTACACTAATCTCGAGTTTTAAATATTGTGACACAGAAATATCGACAGCAAGAATATCGCGGTCAAGAATATCGACTTTAAGGTTGAAGGAAGTGACCCGATTAGGGCCACCTTGGTCACCAATGACCACCTCTAAGAACTTCCATGCCAAATGAAGAGACAGAGAAAACAGTTGAGAATATCCATCAATAATCATTTGGGTGCCGATTCCAATCCTGTAAAACCCGGGTACAAATTGTCGTACAGAGCGTTTTCTCCGTACGACTCATACCCGGGAATTCCACCGTACAAACCAGCAAGTACGATTCGTACAGAAATACCATTTCCGTACGAATCGTAAAAAACACCGTACGGCTAAAAAATACATACAATTCCGATCCTGGATAGCGCGTAAGCGATGTCCGCACGGAGTCAGGCAGCGTTTTACGGACCAGCAAGCACGATTCGTACCCACAGCACTCCGCGCGGCTATATTTTTACAGGAGCCAAAAAGTGACGGAAAAGCTAAGTGGGGGTACGGCGCATACATACGGGGCTGGGGGTACGGCATGTACATACGGGGCTGGGGGTACGGCACGTACATACGGGGCTGGGGGTACGGCATGTACATACAGGGCTGGGGGTATGGCACGTACATGCGGGGGTGCGGTGGGGGGGCCGTACGACTCGTACCCCAGGCACAAGTGTACCCGGGGTAGGGGTCGTACACAGTTCGCTCCGTACAGGACGTTTTCCATATGCTTGTGCATTCGGAACGCCGGTACGCTCGGACATCAGTTTTACGACTCGTACGTAAAACTGTCCGGGGACGTCTCGTAGACTTTTCCCGAGGCGATTCCTTTTTTTTTTTTTCCCGTACGAATCGTACTTCACCGTTTGTACGGTACTTGTACGATTCGTATGTAAAAAAATACGGATACGAGTCGTACGGGAAAAAAAAATACAGGATCAGAATCGGCCCCTTATTGTACACGCTCAGAGCAGGGCCCCGTCTGCATAGTCTCGAGAGAGTGTTACAGAGGGAACTGAGAATCTGTAAGCATAAAGCTAGATTAGATGCATCGCATGGTCAACTAATAACACAGTGGAATTTTCCAAACAAATGTTGATGAACAGCATAAAGACAGAAAAACTTCTACTCTCATATCTTGCACAACTCAGAACATTCTCAAGGCCCTTCTACCCTGCGCTACAATTAAACTGCCAGACAGGTGGGAGAGGGCCTTTACTGAGAGGGAAAGCTGTGCACTGGCACTAACAGTTCTTTGTTGCAGAAACAAAACTTACCAAGGAGCATTTCCCGGAATCCAGCAGGATTCGTTTCGAACAGCAGGAAAATGATGTCTAAAGGAAAATGGCATATCGAATGCTAACTTTTACATGGCATTAAAAAGCATCAGCGAGCATAATCTAACAAGGTAAGAAATATCGATTTTAAAAAGATAGAAGTCATTAATATAGTTTGCAAAAATATAGTTGCTTAAAATATCGAATTTTTAATTAATGTTATGTATTTTAATATATATTTTAAATGTATGTGATATATTTTTTTGTATAAGCATTATGTTTTAAAATATGTAAACATTTTTGTAGGTATTACGTTTTTTAATTAAATTTTGCATTTTTTAGTTCCATAGCGGGCTGTGGGTTTATAGGGGAATAGGGTGGGAAGTAATTTAATTATAAAAATTAATAATTTGTTGGTAATTATTAGTAATTAATCAATCGACAATTAATTGTGATAATTGTGTAGTTAAATTTAGGTGCGGGTTGTGGGGTTTATACTGGTAAAGGATGGGCAGCAAATTATTTTTAAATAATTAATAATCAGTTGTTAATTAATATTAATTAATTAATTGACAATTGAATATGGAAATTGTGTAATTAATTTTAGTTACTGTTTGTGAGGGGTAAAGAGTAGGAAGTAATTTATTTTTAATACATTATTATTTAGTCGATAATAAATATTAATTAATTGATCATTAATTAGGGTAATTGTTTAATTATTTTTGTGTGGGTTTTGAGTTTATGGGGTAAAGGGTGGGGAGTAAATTAATTTTACTTACTTTATAATTAGTTGTAAAACTCTGCTAGTAATTAAATTGAAAAAAGTTACAATTGTGTAATTAATTTTTTACAGTTTATTTTTAGGTGTGGGTTTTATTGATAATTGATTATATTAATTATGGAAATATAATTTGTCTTTTCGATGTGGGTTGTGAGTTGTGTGGTGTTGTAGGATAGCAAGTAAAAAGACTACATTTATGTAATAATTAATGTTTTTGCTAATAAATAATATCTACACAAAAATATTTATTTGTTTGAATTTTTTTAAAGTATTTTAGATATAATATTTGTTGGTATTTGTGATATGTATTTAGGATTATAATATGTTTTTATTTTAATAATTTTAATATTAAATATATATTTGTTTTTATTTTAACATATGTATTTTTTTTGTACTTTAAAAAAATATATATATTTTGTCGATCATATTTTCTTTGTTTTTAATTATGAACTGACTGGATTGATGCACTGACTAAAGTGGGAATAATAATTTTACCCCTCCGCTATCCAACACTTTTCGTACTGTTGCACTCATTGGAGGGGGAATAGTAATTTTTACATCTCCGCTATCCAACACTTTACCTGCTGTTGCACTTACTAGAGTGGGAATAGTAAATTATATCCCTCCGCTATCCAACACTTTTACTATTGTTGCACTCATTGGAGTGGAAAATGTAAGTTTAAAGATTTTTAAATAGTTTAATGTTTCAATTTATAATAGAATTTTTTTAATAGATTTTGGTGCCGATCACGATCCTGTAAAAACCGGGTACGAACCGTCGGACGGAGCATGTTCTCCGTCCGACGCGTACCCGGTCGTAACAATATACAAACATGGAAGTACGATTCGCACGGAAATACCATTTCCGTACGAATCGTACAAAACCCCGACCGACGAAAATAATCATGCAAATGTGATCCGGGAAAGCGCCGATGTGACGTCGGGACGCACGCAGCCTGCCATTCACGAACCAGGAAGTACGATTCGCACCGACGTCATCCCGCATGGACAATATTTTCCGGCAGCCAAAAACTGCCGGGAAATCAGGACGACGCGAACAAGGAGTACCTGTACGCGACGGACAGACATGGACCCGAACCTACGTGTCATCCCGGCCCTCATAGCAGTCGACCTCCTCTACAGGTTGCGACGCAGATGTCGCAAAAGGTCAGAACAACAAAGGGAGGTGGAAAGGGGGGGGGGCAGGGGCAGGCCACAAATCCCCCACCAAAGTCACACAGCACACATGCCCTGGACATACCGACCCCCAGGCCCTGGTCACTATGAGGGGGTGGGGGCGTGTCCAGCAAAGCCAGCGTCCGCCACAACGGAAGTGCTTGACGACGCGAACCGGCAACACAACAATACAGGTACATCCCGTACCCACGCCTTAAGAGCGTGGGTACGAGTCGTACCACGCCCACACCTACATCACCCCAACAATGGCGGGACGGCTGTACCCACGTGGCAAAGGCCTGGGTACGGCCCGCACAAGCATTCCATAGCGTGGGTACGGATATGTATGGACCGTACCCTCACCCGCGTACGTATGGAGCGTATCCCCACCCCAACAGTGTAAGTACGACCCGTACCCTCACCCGCGTATGCATGGAGCATACCCCCACCCCAAACGTGTATGTACGTACCGTACCCCCACCCCAACCGTGTATGTACGACCCGTACCCCCACCCCCGTATGCATGGAGCATACCCCCCATGCCAACAGTGTACGTACGGAACGTGCCCCCACCGCCGTATGCATGGAGCGTACCCCCCATGCCAACAGTGTATGTACGACCCGTACCCCCACCCCGTATGCATGGAGCGTACCTCCACCCCAACCGTGTATGTACGACCCGTACCCTCACCCACGTATGCATGGAGCGTACCCCCACCCCAACAGTGTAAGTACGACCCGTACCCTCACCCGCGTACGTATGGAGCATACCCCCCACCCCAACAGTGTAAGTACGATCTGTACCCTCACCCGCATATGCATGGAGCGTACCCCCACCCCAACCGTGTATGTATGACCCGTACCCTCACCCGCGTACGTATGGAGCATACCCCCCACCCCAACAGTGTAAGTACGACCCGTACCCTCACCCGCATATGCATGGAGCGTAACCCCCACCCCAACAGTGTAAGTACGACCCGTACCCTCACCCGCGTATGCATGGAGCGTACCCCCCACCCCAACAGTGTAAGTACGACCCGTACCCTCACCCGCGTACGTATACGTCCCACCCCAACAGTGTAATTACGACCCGTACCCCCACCTCGTATGCATGGAGCAAACCCACACCCGTGTATGTTCTAAGCGCACATATCCTGAAATAGGAGGGGTGGGTGCCTATCACTCCCAGCAGTGCCCAGACACAGGAGGGGTGGGTGCATAGTCCTCCCAGCAGTGCCCAGTCACAGGAGGGGTGGGTGCATAGTCCTCCCAGCAGTGCCCAGACATAGGGTGGGTGCAGAGTCCTCCCAGCAGTGCCCAGACATAGGAGGGGTGGGTGCAGAGTCCTCCCAGCAGTGCCCAGTCACAGGAGGGGTGGGTGCCTATCACTCCCAGCAGTGCCCAGACACAGGAGGGGTGGGTGCAGAGTCCTCCCAGCAGTGCCCAGTCACAGGAGGGGTGGGTGCCTATCACTCCCAGCAGTGCCCAGACACAGGAGGGGTGGGTCCACCAACAGCAATACCAGACAGACAGTAGTGTACTAAGGAAAAAGAAATTGCTTTATTCAGCATCAAAAAAATGTGTTTGTCCCTTGAAAGTTCAAAATGTACAATGCCCATAGGGCAATCCAAAGTTCACATCCAGGTGGGGGACACAGTGGGACGCGTGTCCCCTAGCTTGCCTGCACACTCAGACTCCTTCGTCTTCCAGAGCGGGGAGGGCATCATGTGGGGGAAGGACCAGGCACCGCAGGGACATGAGGGCGAAGGGTAAGCGTCGTGGGTGCAGGGATGGAGGACTCCACCACAGGGGATGGGTCAGGGCCAAAGGCGGAGGCCAGGATGGCGCTGCACACCTTAGCAAGGTCCTCCAGCGACTCCCCTGCACCCGAAGGAACCACAGGCCCCAAGGAGGGGAGGGGAGGGATGGGTCGCAGCGCCACTGGGGGAGGGTGTGGACAGGGGGGGGACTCAACCACCCTGACCGGGGACTCCCTTGACCGCTTGCGGGGTGGTGTCACTGTGGGGCTCAGGGACAGAGCGGCCATGAAGGAGTCTTTGCCGGATATGTGGCCAGGAGAGCTGAGGGGAGGGGATTTGGAGGGAGTGGATTGGGTGGAATGTGGACTCCCACTCTGGCTGCGTGTCTTACGTTTGCCCCCGACCCAGTGGATGTGCCTACTTCACCCTGTGTGTGCGTGCCAGGAGGTGTGCGTTTGACCTTCCCTGCTGGTGTGGTGCCTGTGTCTGTTGTGGTGGGTGCATGCTGACGTCTGGGTGTACGTGGGACAGGCATGGGAGTGGGAAGTGTGGATGGGTCAGGGGTAGGGGGTTGGACGTAGCGCTGCAGGAGACCCACTGCTGCAGTCAGTGTCGACTCAATGGACCTCAGCAAGTTGCGTTGGTCAGCCTGCGATGAGAAAATGCCCTCCAAGTATGCCTCCATGTTGTGCAGCACTTGGCTGTGGCCATGGAGGACATTAAGCATCGCAGCCTGACCAACCTGCAACTGCCGCTGGATGTCCACAGACTAGGCATTGGCGGCAGCAGTGGAGACAGGGGCAGGGGGTGCGGTGCCTGGCAGGAAGGAGACATGTGGTGACTGAGCACGCTGGGAAGGGACACGAGCAAGTGGGAGGCGGCTGATGGCAATGGAGGGGGCGGGGAGAGATGTTGTGCTGCTGTCAGCTGCTGGTGCAGCCTCCGCCCACTCGGAGAGATCATCCTCGGACCCGTCAGCTTCATATTCTGTCGTGCCAGTGGACAGGTCCCCGGCCTCACTCTCCCCCGCCTCAGTTCCATTGGATGTGCCAGGCACGATGTCACCGCTGGCACTGGTGCTCGGTCCCTCCGCTCCGTCTGTGCTCATTTCTCCCTCCGTGTCCCCCGACGATGCTGTTGGCAAGGTGAAGAGACAGCAATTAATCATACACCTGTATACATATGTCACATGAGTCCAATCTACATAGGTTACAGTGCATAGCCTGAAAAGAAAGATCAGTAACATCTACAAAACAAGGTACAGATGTAGGGCATGCAGCACACAGTTGGTTGACCCACCATGCCACTGAAAAACTCTGGAGAGCATGACACAATAGCAAATGACATGAAATGGATTTTGACAGAGGAGCCAGGCTCTGGGGACAATCCAGCACTGCATCTGCACCACACAGCGTTGCCGAAAATAGGGATGAGCAGGGCCCATATCCATGAACTTTAGGCACATGCTGCATAGGTAATACTGAAAACATGCCCACCATGACTGGCTCACTGCACCTTGAGTGTATGTCCAGACAAACATCACACACTGGCCAGACCTAGCAAGGAGATATCAGGTTTTGACATGTAGGCTTTGCCCGCACCAACCACCCCCTACATGAGACAATTTGTTGAGACACAGGAAGCACTTACATCTCTTAGTCTGGGTGAAATACACATGGGCTGGATAAATGCAAGATTCGACACAAAATACCCAAGGTGCGCCTGTCCAAATAATCATGTACAAATGGTCATCATCAGATGATTGTAACAAGACACACAGGCACTGGCCACCGTGAGTATGAACAAGGAAAATCAGGTCAGGCTGTACAGTGGACACTTGTACTACATTTTACGTCAACATACATGGTGCCAGGGGACAATGGCACAGAGCACAACCTATGCTGTAGACACTGAGAGTGTCCACATTTTGTGATGACACACATGACACCTAGGAAAATATGGCCCAGGGGACAGTAGTGGCCACACAACTCCATGGTCCTGAATGGGAATGACTGCAACACACGCCACCATCCCTGCACTATGCGTATCGCACACTCATGCACATCATGTAACAGGCCACAACATAGGACATGCGTGCTGTAAGGCATGACACTTGAGAGACTAACTCCCATGTCTGGACTCAGCATCAGTGCCAACTGACATGGAACCCACAAGTACTGAACTGGACAGGACACAGGCAAGGTCCCAAAACCTGTTACACACCACCCCCACACATGATGCTACAGGCATTGTTCACGGGGATAAACTGCCAGCCTAGATAACCTTGTGAAGGAGTGACTACACACAGACCAGGGAACACATTGCAAGGAGGGGAAGGGAGGCAGGAGAGCACCGCTATACTGTGGTTAACAGGATCTGCACAGCACCTTTAAACCCTGGCAGTGTATCCATGCAACTGCGCACTTACAAATGCTGGTGACACAAAACAAACACACATGTACCTACCCCCTTCCTGCTGCTGCTTCTCCTGTAAGCGCCTGTCCAAGTCTGGAAAGACCACCGCCAGCACACGCTTGTGGATGTGGGTCAGATGGCGGCGCCCACGGTTCTTATGGGTCTCAGGTGAGTCCCCCAGCAGGACCCGTGCGATCCTCCGCGTCCAGCACCGGATATCCTGCCAGCGTTTTCTCACCTGGGCCAGGCGCCACTTGCGACTGTCCGTCCTCCTCACGGCACTGACGGCGTTCATCCAGATCTGCTTCTTGGCAGAGGTGCCTACCTGCGAGGATGAACAAGTGACACTACATCAATACACCTGGCACATGTCACAGAGACACATATTAGAACAAATTTGCTATTTACAACAAGGCATAGTATGCATCCGACGCATTGCACCTTTGTCATAGGGACATGATCCTCTGGGGAAGGGCAAAAGCAGTACGTGCCATTGAAAGTACACAGGTGGAATGAGGGCAACAACACAATCAATGATCCAGGCTAACACTGTGCATCACAATCTACACCAGGATAATGTGCAGCACCTCTAAGCAGTCACATGCCACAGGCCACTGACGCTACTGCAGCAGAGTACACAGACACACACAGGCACAGGACATTCACCTTCCATTGCCAAATGCTGGGACAAACCTCACTCTGCACATGTGCCACTAGACGGGGGGGGGCTCACAGGTGTGGGGCTGGCTCTGCACGTCAGACATACAGCAGTGCTCCCTGCTCACATCACATGGGCAGGGTATATCCATCCCTCATGCAGCCCGGGTGCCACACCCCACATATGCACCCACCCACATGACAGGGGACTTACACACACACCGATGTTCAGGGTACGCCCACATCATGTGGACACTCTCAGCACAGGTACACAGAACTAACACACATCTGTGGGTACAGTAACCTGTCACACTGGGCTGACCATATAATCACATGAGGACTGTAGAGGCTACATTCCCAGGAGGGTAAGAATGTGGCATGCACCTTGCAGTGATTGTCACAGTAAACACAATGCAAGTGAGGATGGCAGACATGCCCCACAGCATGTTCTGGCTGGGAGACATCAGGCATTTCCCCCCTGGGACCCCCCCTACAGTACATAGCATGTGTGCCACACCTGGACACAATGCCAGAAGTCACAGTCACAAAAAAGGGACACAGTCTGTGCCAGTGGACTCTGCACTCACCTGATACCCTGGTCGCCCATACAGCATGGGGTACTGTGGGAGGATCACATCCAGCAAAGCCAGGTTCTCCTCCAGGGTGAAGGGCTGTGACCTCTCCACAGACCTTGACATGGTTCCAGGGAATCAGTAGCAGCAGCTGGGTCGTGGAATACAATGATGTGCAGGCAAGTGCTCCCTCATGGGACCTGGCTGCCTTATATCTGCCTTGCTGGCCTGTTTCATGCACAGGAGTACAGAGTGATTGGTCACTCACATTTGCATCCTATGTTTCCTCCAATCCCTTCAAACCTAGCACAGTCAGTGGGTTCTCATTGTGATTTTTTTCTTCAGCATGATGTCAACTCCTGAAGCACATTGCAACAAAGTAGATTCATTCAAACTGACTACTGCTGTGCACCTGCTTCCAAATATTTAAACTTTAAACTTGGTCTCCATGACAACCAGCATGCATGTAGGCCTTTATACTTGTCCCTCATGTGTCCCCTATGTAATTTTGAGCTTCACACACAGGTACGGTGCGTTCCGGGGCCCTAGGGCACCCCAAATGCATAGCAACGGCCCGTACAGGCGTGTGTACGCTCCGTATCACTATGGGTGTTCTCGCGTATGCGTACTCATAGTGGTACGGACCGTACCCACGCCTGTACGCATATCACTATGGGTGTTCTCACGTATGCGTACTCATAGTGGTACGGCCCGTACCCATGCCTGTACGCTCACTATCACTATGGGTGTTCTCGCGTATGCGTACTCATAGTGGTACGGCCCGTACACACGCCTGTACGCTCACTATCACTATGGGTGTTCTCGCATATGCGTACTCATAGTGGTACGGCCCGTACCCACGCCTGTACGCTCACTATCACTATGAGTACGCATACGCGAGAACACCCATAGTGATAGTGAGCGTACAGGCGTGTGTACGGGC
Source organism: Triturus cristatus (assembly GCF_964204655.1). Lineage (NCBI taxonomy): Eukaryota > Metazoa > Chordata > Amphibia > Caudata > Salamandridae > Triturus > Triturus cristatus. The sequence goes on from NC_140582.1 coordinate 245,913,558, forward strand.
CGTACCACTATGAGTACGCATACGCGAGAACACCCATAGTGATAGTGAGCGTACAGGCGTGGGTACAGGCCGTACCACTATGAGTACGCATACGCGAGAACACCCATAGTGATACGCGTACAGGCGTGGGTACGGTCCGTACCACTATGAGTACGCATACATGAGAACACCCATAGTGATACGGCCCGTACACACGCCTGTACGCTCACTATCACTAGGGGTGTTCTCGCGTATGCGTACTCATAGTGGTACGGCCCGTACACACGCCTGTATGCTCACTATCACTATGGGTACACATACGGCAGCACTCCCATAGTGATAGGGAATGTACACAGGCCCTCTTTGCGAAAGTACGGTGCCTTTCACACATCACAGTGGTGACAGGCAGCACACAGGAAGGAATAGGGCTGACATACTTGTCCATGGATGGACATCAAGCCATTGTCTGGGCAGTACTACATGTGTGGGGCACAGGTGTGAAAGGCTGTGATGTGGCAACTCACTCCTGAGTCGAGAAGGCACCAGATGTATGATGAGATGTGTACAGATGTTATGTGTGACGGTGCAATGTGTGCCGGGCATGCCCTTGACTCCTTTGACATGTGTGCATGTCGTACTGCACACTTGGGATGAGCGTCACTGGCATGGCACGGTCAACAACACACGCAAGTGTCCCCTGATGCCCGCTACAGGGGTTACCACACCAGACAGGTCACTACCCACGGTGCACCTTGTGACTATGTCATGTATGTGTGGGGGGTTCACATTGGGTTGATGTTGGTGCTCCCTCAAAAGCATCAGCTGTTGCAGCAACCAACATGTGTCTGTGTGTAGATTGACATGGCACACTGTTCCGCACACCAGGCCACATGTAGTACCCGATGTGAGGTGCGTATGTATGCATGGGACACAGAGTAGTGTAACCAGGACATGTCTCCATCCTCTGCATGAATGTGTGGTGAGTCATCACATGTACACCTTCATGGCAAGGTGTGTGGCCTGTCCTAGTGTAATGTCATGTGACCTGTGGCTCTAGTGTTCCGCTACCAGTCTCTGCAATCGATATCCTACTTCTGCTGATGTGTGGATGTATGCCACTCCTGTGTTGCGTCTGGCTGTTCACTTACACTGGGACACAGCCAGTCCCATGCCATGGCATGTAGAGGTTCACAATCTCCATGTGTAGCTGGGTCTTGGTAGGAGTGTCACCTGGCAGCCATACGTGTCCAGGGCATGTAGCGCATACCTGACTCCGTATGTAGCATATGTGTGTTGACAGATTAACATGTGCTCAGTACATATAAATTGTTGTTGTAGTGCACTCACTCTTCCTTGTCACTTCCAAATTACTGCAGAGCGCCGCCTCTTCCCCGACCAATTCCGGACTTGGCTGACATGCGGGAGAATGACTGTATCCGGTGCTACCGCTTCCCCCAACGGTTGATTCTGGAGTTGACGGCGAGACTGGCACCACACCTGCAACCGCTACACAGGTATCCTACGGCACTGACACCCAAGCTGAAGGTAATGGCAGCCCTACATTTTCTTGCCACGGGTACCTTCCAAAATACCATAGCTCATGTTGGTGGCATGTCCCAGAGCATGTTCTGCCATGTGCTGCATGATTTCTTAGAGGCCATGTTGCTTCACCTGGATGACTTCATCCATTTCCCAACCCCTGAAATATTGACTGGGGTCAAGCGTGGATTCTATGCCCTGGGAGGGATGCCCCATGTCATTGGGTCCAGAGATGGGACACATGTGGCTTTGGTACCACCACAGGCACAGGAGGTAGCGTACAGGAATCGCAAGCACTACCACTCCATCAATGCCCTTGTGGTGTGTCTATCCAACATGGTGATTTCACATGTCTGTGCTCGTTTTCCAGGATCAGCACACGATGCCTACATCATGAGGCGTAGCAGGGTGCCTGAAATGATGACGCAGCTGCGCAACGAACGAGCATGTGTTGTTGGTGGGTACACTCTGTCTGTCCTGTATTTTGCATAGACTTCCAGCACGACCGCCTCTCATGTCCTACTTATGTCCATGTGCTTTCCATGTAGGGGACGCTGGCTATCCAAACATGCCATGGCTGATCACACCTCTCCGCAACCCCATCACGCCAGCCCAGCTCCGCTACAACACCGCCCATGGCCGGACAAGGCGAGTGATAGAGAGGACATTTGGCCTCCTGAAGAGCCGATTCCGATGCCTCCACAAGACCGGCGGTGCCCTTCCATATGCCCCGGCGAGGGTCTGCAAAATCTTCATGGTCTGCTGCATGCTGCACAACATGGCAGTTGAGAAAGCTGTGCCACTCATCCTGGATCAAGATGATCCGGACCATCCACCCGTGGAGGACGAAGGGCTTGGCAATGGGGCTAGTGATGTGGAGGATGTGGAGCCGCAAGAGGACATCCGGACTCGGCTCATACGCGACTTCTTTGCTTAGTGGTGAGTACCAGTGTCTGAGTGTGCACGCATTGGTCCCCGTGTGGCATGTGTTGCGATGTGTGTGTCCATCTGCATGTATGCCACGTGAGTCAGAGGTGTGTGTGGATGTGTCACTGGAGTGATGGTGCCAGTGATGAGTGTATTTCCCCAGTCATAATTGTGACCTAGCATGTTGTCATCCATACATGTGTCTAGTACATGCACATGCAAGTGGCTGTGCTTTTTGTGGCTGACTTCTTTTGTGTCTCTCTTCCCCAGGTACTTGCGCATGCCGTCTGCTGGTTGCATTGTTGTGGCACTGCTATTCCTCATGGACACGTCATCGTGTGCTGACTCAGCGTTACACGCCCGGACAAGTTTGGAAGTCTCCTTAGGGTAAGGGATGCATCAGGGGTGTATTGGGTGTGGCAGTTGTTCACGATGTATGCACACTGCCCCTGTCGATGTTTGGTTCCTCTGCAGACATGTGGCATCACCATGGTACACATGACATGCAGATGGGTACACCTGAATAGATGGTCAGACTTGTTGACAGTCATCAGTGATGAGATTGTGGAATGTGATGATGGCATCAATGTGTGTTACACTGCCCTCGGACACATACGGTTTGCATTGGCTTGACATGGTCTGGGACTTCCAAATCAGCGGTTCAATGGTGTATGGCAGGCTCTCCGTGAGCAGCAGGGGGTGTTTAGCTGTTAGCCGACACTTGTGTGCCAGTTCCATGGATATCACGCATTTGTGGTGCAGAAGGGGGGTGCCAGTGTTGGACCCACATGTTACTCCACATGACCTGTTCATGTGTACTCCGAGTTGCCTCTGCAATCCCAAATACATGACTAATAAAGGTGTCCCTATGCCTCCAAGGTGCCTCTTCTCAGTCAATGCTGGTGTGTTGCCATGGGGCATCCGGCATGTCTGGCATGGTTTACGGTGATAGTGGCTATGTGTCTATGTGTAGAGTAGCAAGATGCAAGCTGTTTGTGTGGGATTAGACTGTGTATTGTGCATGATGTTCATGACTGTGTGGGTATTGTTACATGTGCCATCCCCATGCATCCAACGTTGGCCAGGCCACCATTATCTGCATCCACCTGACTCAAGCTTGCAGGACATGGTTCTGCCACCTGTCCACACATACCTGGGTGCCCCCCAGGACACTCCACATGATCCCTGACCTCTGCGCATGGCTGTCGCTGTACTCAATATGTCTGTCGGCAAGGTTGTGCGGCCCCCCCCTCAGCTGGTTGGGCCCATCACGGGTGTGTATGGTGCTCCATGTCTGTCTTGCCTGATACACTGTGACCTGTGTGTCCTGTGCCAGACTCAGGCCCCAGGGTGTGGATGGTTGAAGTCAAATGAGAACTCAGGCATGGTTAGACTTTACAAGACACATGTAAGGTAATAATGCAACCAGTAGGCATCTTCTCTTCATGGTGTGACTTTTTATTTTAGTGGGGGGGGGGGGTTGACATGAGGGGCTTTCCGGGTGTGTGGAATCCAAAGTTCACTAGGGGAGTTGGTGTCCTTGCCATTTGAAATCCTCAGAGTCCATGCCACAGTCTTTGTCAACATTGGTCAGACAGTGACCAGCAAGGCCATGTGGCAGAGAATGTCTTTTGATGCTGTGCTGCTGTTGCTCCAGTGGGCCAGGTGCCAGGCCAGGTGTCCTGGGAGATGGTGCTGTGGCGCCGACCCTCACGGTCTTTTCCGTGGACGACCCGCCCTCCTGCGGGGACCCTCAGCAGCAGGCCGTGACGATGTTTGGGATGCTCCATCGGATGTTTCCTCCTCCTCCTCCTGATCCCTCCCTGTGGCTGGTGATGTTCTACGCCTGATGGCACAGGGAGGGTTGCCCATGTTGTCGGCCATCCGACGGAGTGTACTGTGAATTCCCGTGAACACCGTCACGAGCTCAGCCTGTCTGTCCTCCATCCGCCGTTGGTGTTGCTGTAGACAGGCATGTTGCTCCGCATGTTGCTGGGCCTGCTGGGTCTTGATCTCCTCGAGGATGGACACAACCTGGGCCATGCCCGTGGTGTCCTGCCGGTATGTGTCCAGGATGTTTCGGACATGGGAATATACCGGTTCCCCAGCCAACTGGTCAGGCTCGCGCCTCTGCCGTCCTCCACTCCCACCACCCCTGCCCACTTGCACCTGGCCTGCCCTTGTGGGCACATCGGGTCTCCGGGACCCCTGAGGGGTGGCATTGGCGTTGTCGCCTGCCTCCTCCTGGGTGCCCAGGACACCGTGTCCCTCCTGGCCAGCCTGGCTGCTTTGTGGTGGTGGGGCAGGGATCCTGGGTGTCTCCTGGGATGTGGCAGGAGTGGGGGTGGTGGTTGGCCCGGTTGTACCTGACGCAGGTGCTGCAGGTCGTTGGACACCAGAGGGGCCAGGTTGGTCGGGGTCGGGTTCGTCCACAGAGTGGTGAAAGTCGTCGCTGCCGGTGGCTCCTTCATCCCACCGAGCCGGGTCCTGTGAGTCTTCCCCCCCAGTGTTGGGGGGTGATCCACGACGTTGACCTGTGTGTGAGAGAGACAATGTTAATTTTGTTCCATGCAACATCCATGTTTCATTCGTTTCAAAGTTGGAACATTTCCTCTGGGAATTTGGTTATGTCTTGCATTCCACTCACAGTGCACTTGTGCATGGGTATGTCCCTTGGGCACAGCTTTGGCGACTTTACCTATGTGTGGCACAGTCTTACTTGCTGCGTCAAGTGTGACTGCAGTCAGCAGTGGAGTGGGCAGGTGTGGCGATCTGTGCATTGGCGCCTTCTGTGTAGCACTGTACGTGGGCACATGGAGTTGTTCCACACACTTATATGATGCAGGTAGCTGTCGTTGTGCTCGTGCACAGGTTGTGACATGGCCCAGTGTTTTGCCATGGAGGAGAGGGGGGGTTTTGGCACTGGCCACCTTTGTCTACATGCACGCAGTCCACCTGCTGAGGAGCAGACATTCCCACACCCCACAAGGCTGAATTGCTCTCCCTGTGTGTCCCTTTCTCGCTCCCTCTCTGTCCCCCTCTCCCTCCCTCTGTGTGTTTGCCTCCTCCCTCTGTCCGTCTCCTTGTGTCTCCCTCCCTCTCTGTCCCCCTCTCCCTCCCTCTGTGTGTCACCCTCTGTCACCTCAGCCCATCTTCCTGGGCACACACTGTTAGCAGATCTTTGAATGGCCCTTGGATTGGTGATGTGAGTTTGTTTCTGATCTCCAGGCACCCATTGGGTGTAGTGTCAGTGTCTGCACTGCTGCTGTGGTGGTGTGTGCTGCCACTCTTTCACAGTGTTGGCTGTTCATTAGCTGCTGTCATGTGCAAAAACGTGCCTTCACCCCCATGTCTTGATGAAAGGCGTCCGCCATTTGCTGGCAAGTCATTCCTGTGTTGGGACACAATGTTTGTCTGGCTGTGACCTAGGCCATATGGGCAGGGGGCATTGTTGTCTGCTTCTGAGTTGCACTATGTGATTTTTTGGGCCCACCCTCCCGCCATCCGGCTTACCGTGTCATGTGTTGGTGTTTTCTGTGGCCTGTGACTTGACATTGTCCAGCTGGGTGCATGGGGCATGGTGGCGCCAGTGGCATGTGCGTGTTCATGGAGTGTGGTTGGGTCATGCGATAGCTTGGGGTGGTTGCGTGCCTGTTTGTGAGTTTGGTTGTGGATGACGTTCCCCCCATGTGAGGTGAGTTGTTTGTGTACTCACCCGGCTCTTGGAGTCCATCTACTCCGTCCATTGCCACCACCGGCAGTATGGCCATCACCCTCTCCTCCCAGGGATGGTAGTGTACGGGTCTGCGGGCCGGCCCTCCTCCAGTGACGTTGGCCTGGTTGTGTTCATCGGTCATCTTGGCTCGGACCCTCCTCCGCAGATCGTACCACCTGGCTTGACATTCCTGCTTGTTCCTTCTGGTGTCCGCAACAGCATTCACAGCATCGACGATCGTCTGCCACATGGCTGTTTTTGCTGAAGTGCTGGTCTGTCTGACCAATGTTCCAAAGAGGTGTGGCTCGACTCTGAGGATTTCATCGACAAGGACCTCCAACTCTCGGCTAGTGAACTTTGGATTCTTGTTAGTGGGCATGGTGAGGGGTGTGGGTGTGGATGGTGGGGGGGGGGTGGATGGTTGTGGGTGTGTGGGTGTGGTTGTGCAGGTGTGTGTGTGAATGTGATGAGGGGGTGTTTGTGAAGGTGGGTGTATTAAGGTGTGCAAGTGTAAGGTGTGGTAAAGCTTCTAGTATGGTGCTGTAGGTTGTCTGTGGGGTCTGGCAGCAGTGAGTCTGTTGCAAAGGCTCATGGTTTGTGTGTGTGGGCCCTTTTTATTGGTCCTTTGGTGGGTGTGGCTGTGTTTGAACTTTGGATGGGTGTGTTATAAGGAGTGGTTGTGTTTTGGGCCTCTGTTTTTGTTTTTGGCAGTTGCAGGTCAGTGAATGTGTTGTTTTAGTGGTTGTTGGACATGTTTTGTGGCTTTGTGCCATTCGAATGGTGTATTCTTGTGTCGTTTTGGTTTGTCCGAATTGTGTACGTGCATTTTTAGCGTGTTTACGGTGTGTACATGGGCCATTTTGTTGTACAGTGCTGTCCTTGTGTGTGGCTTTGTACGACTCGTACATGCGCGATGTTGTGTGAAGGTGGTGATGTTGGGGCCTGGGGTGCGCTCTGTACTTAGAATGTTGGGGTGGGGATACGCTCCATGCATATGCGGGTGGGGGTACGACTCTAATGTACACGGGTGTACATACAGGGGGGGTACGACACGTACACGGGTGTACATACACGGGGGTATGACACGTACACGGGTGTAAATACCGGGGGGTATGACACAAATGTACACGGGGGGGGTACGACACGTACACGGGTGTACATACACGGGGGGTACGACACGTACACGGGTGTACATACCCGGGGGGGTACGACTCTAATGTACACGGGTGTACATGCACGGGGGTACGACATGTACACGGGTGTACATACCCAGGGGTACGACTCTAACGTACACGGGTGTACATGCATGGGGGGTACGACACGTACACGGGTGTACATACACGGGGGGTACGACACGAACGTACACGGGGGTACGACACATACACGGGTGTACATACACGGGGGGTATGACACGTACACGGGTGTACATACCCGGGGGGTACGACTCTAACGTACACGGGTGTACATGCACGGGGGGTACGACACATACATGGGTGTACATACCCGGGGGGTACGACTCTAACGTACACGGGTGTACATGCTCGGGGGGTACGACACGTACACGGGTGTACATACATGGGGGGTACGACACGAACGTACACGGGGGTACGACACGTACACGGGTGTACATACCCGGGGGGGTACAACACGTACACGGGTGTACATGCACGGGGGGTATGACACGTACACGGGTGTACATACACGGGGGGTACGACACGAACGTACACGGGTGTAAATACCGGGGGGGTATGACACGAACGTACACGGGGGGGTACGACACATACACGGGTGTACATACACGGGGGGGTTACGACACGTACACGGGTGTACATGCACGGGGGTATGACACATACACGGGTGTACATACACGGGGGTTATGACACGAACGTACACGGGGGTACGACACGTACACGGGTGTACATACCCGGGGGGGTACGACACGTACACGGGTGTACATGCACGGGGGGTACGACACGTACACGGGTGTACATACACGGGGGCTACGACACGAATGTACACGGGTGTAAATACCGGGGGGGTACGACACGAACGTACACGGGGGTACGACACGTACACGGGTGTACATACACGGGGGGTACGACACATACACGGGTGTACATACCCGGGGGGTACGACTCTAATGTACACGGGTGTACATGCATGGGGGGTACGACATGTACATGGGTGTACATACACGGAGGGGTACGACACGAACATACACGGGGGTACGACACGTACACGGGTGTACATACAGGGGGGTATGACACGTACACGGGTGTACATACACGGGGGGTATGACACGTACATGGGTCTACATACATGGGGGTACGACACATACACGGGTGTACATACAGGGGTGGGGTGTGCATACACGGGGGAGTTCGACTCGAACGTACGGGGGCTGGGGGGAGTGTTGGGCGCGTATGCGGGCACATGTCTCCATGGTTGCTATGGGATTTCGGTGCGGACGGTATTTTTTCCATACGGTTGTAACATCGGATGCACGGGATGGATCGTGATTCCGCGGTCGAACTTCACTTATCACGTTTGTACGGTAAATCGTCCGTGGACGTGTCGGACACATTTTCCGACCCGAGGACGTGTGGGGAATAATTCCCAATGCGATTCGTATGGTCTTTTTCCCATGCGAATCGTAATTGGCAGTTTGTACGGCACTTGTACGATTCGTACGGTAAAAAGACCGGATACGAGTCGAACGGGGAATTTTTTTACAGGATCGTATTCGCCACCTAAGTCTTTCGATATCCTATACCTCGATATTTTACTACACATAACAATATCGAAATTTTTTACATCGATATAAAAAACAGAGATATTTTATTCCATCGATATTTTTACTTCGATATTTCTGTATATGTGTGAATGTGATGAGGGGGTGTTTGTGAAGGTGGGTGTGTTAAGGTGTGCAAGTGTAAGGTGTGGTAAAGCTTCTAGTATGGTGCTGTAGGTTGTCTGTGGGGTCTGGCAGCAGTGAGTCTGTTGCAAAGGCTCATGGTTTGTGTGTGTGGGCCCTTTTTATTGGTCCATTGGTGGGTGTGGCTGTGTTTGAACTTTGGATGGGTGTGTTATAAGGAGTGGTTGTGTTTTGGGCCTCTGTTTTTGTTTTTGGCAGTTGCAGGTCGGTGAATGTGTTGTTTTAGTGGTTGTTGGACATGTTTTGTGGCTTTGTGCCATTCGAATGGTGTATTCTTGTGTCGTTTTGGTTTGTCCGGGTTGTGTACGTGCATTTTTAGCGTGTGTACGGTGTGTACATGGGCCATTTTGTTGTACAGTGCTGTCCTTGTGTGTGGCTTGGTACGACTCGTACATGCGCGATGTTGTGTGAAGGTGGTGATGTTGGGGCCTGGGGTGCGCTCTGTACTTAGAATGTTGGGGTGGGGGTATGCTCCAATCATACGCGGGTGGGGGTACGACTCTAACGTACACGGGTGTACATACAGGGGGGGTACGACACGTACACGGGTGTACATACACGGGGGGTATGACACGTACACGGGTGTAAATACCGGGGGGTACGACACGAACGTACACGGGGGGTACGACACGTACACGGGTGTACATACACGGGGGGGTACGACACGTACACGGGATACCCGGGGGGGGGTACGACTCTAATGTACACGGGTGTACATGCACGGGGGTACGACACGTACACGGGTGTACATACCCGGGGGGGTACGACTCTAACGTACACGGGTGTACATGCACGGGGGGTACGGCACATACACGGGTGTACATACACGGGGGGTACGACACGAACGTACACGGGGGGTACGACACATACACGGGTGTACATACACGGGGAGGTACGACACGTACACGGGTGTACATACCCGGGGGGTACGACTCTAACGTACACGGGTGTACATGCACGGGGGGTACGACACATACACGGGTGTACATACCCGGGGGGTACGACTCTAACGTACATGGGTGTACATGCTCGGGGGGTACGACACGTACACGGGTGTACATACACGGGGGGTACGACACGAACGTACACGGGGGGTACGACACGTACATGGGTGTACATACCCGGGGGGTACGACACGTACACGGGTGTACATGCACGGGGGTACGACACGTACACGGGTGTACATACACGGGGGGTACGACACGAACGTACACGGGTGTAAATACCGGGGGGGTATGACACGAACGTACACGGGGGGTACGACACGTACACGGGTGTACATACACAGGGGGTACGACACGTACACGGGTGTACATGCACGGGGGTACGACACGTACACGGGTGTACATACACGGGGGTTATGACACGAACGTACACGGGGGTACGACACGTACACGGGTGTACATACCCGGGGGGGTACAACACGTACACGGGTGTACATGCACGGGGGTACGACACGTACACGGGTGTACATACACGGGGGCTACGACACAAACGTACATGGGTGTAAAGACCGGGGGGGTACGACACGAACATACACGGGGGGGTACGACACGTACACGGGTGTACATACACGGGGGGTACGACACGTACACGGGTGTACATACCCGGGGAGTACGACTCTAACGTACACGGGTGTACATGCACGGGGGTACGACACGTACATGGGTGTACATACACGGGGGGTACGACACGAACGTACACGGGGGTACGACATGTACACGGGTGTACATACAGGGGGTACGACACATACACGGGTGTACATACACGGGGGGTATGACACGTACATGGGTCTACATACACGGGGGTACGACACATACACGGGTGTACATACAGGGGTGGGGTGTACATACACGGGGGAGTTCGACTCGAATGTACGGGGGCTGGGGGGAGTGTTGGGCGCGTATGCGGGCACATGTCTCCATGGTTGCTATGGGAGTTTGGTGCGGACGGTGTTTTTTCCATACGGTTGTAACATCGGATGCACGGGATGGATCGTGATTCCGCGGTCGGACTTCACTTATCACGTTTGTACGGTAAATCGTCCGTGGACGTGTCGGACACATTTTCCGACCCGAGGACGTGTGGGGAATAATTCCCAATGCAATTCGTATGGTCTTTTTCCCATGCGAATTGTAATTGGCAGTTTGTACGGCACTTGTACGATTCGTACGGTAAAAAGACCGGATACGAGTCGTACGGGGAATTTTTTTACAGGATCGTAATCGCCACCTAAGTCTTTCGATATACTATACCTCGATATTTTACTACACATAACAATATCGACATTTTTTACATCGATATAAAAAACAGAGATATTTTATTCCATCGATATTTTTACTTCGATATTTCTGTATATCGATATTACATTTCCGATATTTTGTCTACTCACCATCTTTGATGGATTCTGAAAAGGCTTTTTACCTGGTAGACTGGCAGGCCCTATTTTTAGTTTTGCAAAAGTTTGGATTCCAATTTCTGCTTATTGATATGTTGAAAGAAGGCTATAAGCAGGCAGAGGGCAAAGTTTCATTAACGGGGTGGAAGCAGGGATTATCAATATCAAGCGGGACACTCAGCAGGAATGCCTGTTATATCCCCTCTTATTTTCCCTTATAATTGAACCTCTTGCGGGCAAAATCCATATTAATTTGCTGATAGTACCTCCATCAGCGGGATGGCTAAAATTAAACTAAATGCGGATGAAAAAATTTTTCTTTCCTAAAACTGAAGTCTCTAATATATATAATGTGATGGAAGAAATTGAGAAACTTATGCAAATTGGGGGATATAGAGTAAACCAAGCAAAAACGGAAATTCTCACATTTAACCTGAACAGCTTAGAGACTGGTTTGTTTACAGAATGTTCTACCATACCTGATTAGATACCTTGGTATTTGCGTAACGAATGACTATGCTCAACTGTTTTCGTTGAACTACGGTAATACATTGTCAAAAGTTAAAAAATATTATATACATGGATTCTGCTGAATCTCTCTCTGATAGGGCAGATTTCAAAGCTAAAAATGTCTATACTGCCATTATTTTTATTCGTTTTCATTAATCTTCCCCTTAATATTCCTACCTCCTATTTTAAAGAATTGGATGGAATGATTTGAAAGTTTGTCTGGAACAACACGCAACTCAGATTGAGATTAGCTACACTTCATTATATTAGAGGGAGGTCTAGCATTGCCACACTTTGAGACATACTAACAGGCCTCCCTGGTCAATTTGACAATACAATTAGCCGAAAAAAATTCAATCTATGACAACTTTTTACAAAATCATATGGTAAAAGAGAGCACAACCAAGGTACTATTTTTTTTTATCTGCAAAACTTCCCAAAAGAACTAGATACAAGGTCGTATTAACTTTATCAGTACAAATCAAGCTTTTTCTAAGATCTCAAGATGTACCCGCATACCACACCTATACCCCCATCCAAGATTGTGTGGGGGGTTTAATGTTGTCTAAGGGGTGATACCACTCATGGCAAGAGTTATGCTTTGCTCAGCATGGGCATTTTTACAATCATGATATTTTCATCACATGGGAAACTTAATTGGCACAACATGGTAATCAAAGAACTGCTTTCTGGAAGAGTTTCTGTCAGCTAGCCAATTTCCTCAAGACCAATTATGCTATGGTGAGTGAACCAACGTGTCATTATTAGGCAACGGGCAAATAGGATGGTGGGTGTTGGAGTCTGGTATCATCTACTTCACCAGAAGGCCAATGGGGATAATTTCATTACAGAATGGCTTCAGAAAATCTATTACATGACAGGATGTAAATTCAGTATAAGAGACTGGCAGCAGATTAGCAAGATGGGCCATAGGGCACTGCAAGGCGCTAATTTCAAGAGAATTAATTTTCTATCCAGAAGGATGGCATATTGCACACCTCAACAACGTTATAAAATGTTTTCAACATTGGGGAATCAGTGTTTTAGATGTCAAAAGCTGAAAGAAGGTGGCTGGGTGCATATCTTTTATTTTAACGTATTAATCTATGGCAATTTTGGAAAGATGTGTTTGCAGCTATTTGTCGCTGTATGTCTACAACAATTGCTCCATCATGAATGCTGGTTTTATAAATTTTTCAGAGGAGGTAAAGTGCTTAAAAAAATATCACAGTATTTTATATCAATCTCTATAATTGTGGCAAGGTCTCTCATTTTACAGAATTGGAGAACACATATACAACCAACAATTGGCCATTGGATCAGCAAGATGTGCAGGACATATAAATGGGAGGAGGCTTATTCAAGGAGGGTGGGTGCCACCGTCAGTTTAGGGCAAAATATAAATGCCGTTGCACACCAATTCAATGACTTTTGAATAGAAGTGACTTCCATTGTCACCCCAAAATCATGCGTGGCAATCCATAGCGCGGGAAGAACTCTTTTAAAATTGCCTTTGCCGTCGCCATAGCTGTATTCTCTTTAGTGGGGTAAGCCTCAATCCATTTACTAAAAGTGCAAATTACTACCAGCACATACTTCAAGTTATTGACTCATTCCATTTCGATGAAATCCATCTGGAGAACCTCGAAAGGGAAGGAAGGTGGTGCAAAGTTACCAGGGGGTGTAGGAGTACCTTTTCCAGGATTATGCTTCAAACAAATTTTACAATCCTTCACTAGGTGTGTGGCTACCTTAGCGATATTACCATTCTGCCATACTGGGTCTAGTAGCTTGCATATTCCTTTGGCACTGATATGCGCTGGGCCATGGGCTGTGGTAACAACAGGGAGCACGCAGGAATTAGGCAGCAACCATCGCTGTTTCCCAGACAAGTCAGTCCAACACCGATCCTCGTCCAAATGACCTGTTCTCTCTTCCCACATTGTCAGTTCATCTAAATTCGCCTCACCCTGGATTTCCCTGACATTTTCCAATGTGTCTTTGAACATTCCATTGTCTGGGACCCACCTAGCGGGACCTGCCACAAACATCTTTTTCATCTTTGATCGAGCTGTCTCCTTAGCTGTCTGGTCTGCGATTTCCCCTCCCGACATCATCTGTGATAGCTTGATGAGCGCTACATTTTACTATTTTACTATTGCTAACTTATCAGAAAGTGTCAATGCGGACTTCAATCTGTGTATCAATGGGCCGTTCTGTATTCGCAGTCTGTGCGAAGTTAAGAACCCTCTCTCTACCCAGAGGCGCCTAAAATTCTGTGCCACCCCAAAGGCGTACTGGCTATCGGTGTAGACATTAACAGCCAGTCCCTCACTCAACTCACAAGCCCTGAGAAGGGCAACCAAATCTGCAGCTTGAGCCGATTGGTGTGGGATATGGGATGCCTCAACTACAGTGTGTAACATTGTGATTGCATAGGCTGCAGTGGTGGTGCCATCTGGTAGCTTAAAACAAGAGCCATCGACATATAGTTCCCCTTGGGGGTCAGATAAGGGAACATCAGTCAGGTCTACCCATCCTTTCGTTTCTTCCTCAGTACGAAATAAATAATCACGGACATCATTGTCCTTTCCTTCCGAAGGGAGGTGTAGTAATGTGGTTGGGTTCAGAGTGGCACATCTTTTGATGGTAATGCGCGGAGCAAACAAGGTAAGCTCATATCCAGTCAGACGTGCACTAGTAAGGTGCTGTATCTTTGTCTTGTTCAAAAGCGTATCCACAGCATGGGGTACCATTACTGTGATGAAGTATCAAGGACGAGCCATGCCGATTGTCTGATAGAAACTGCCACTGCTGCGGCAGCTCTCAGACATCTCGGGAGAGCTCTAGTGACATTTTTGAGCATGGCAGGGAAGTACGTGCAGGGTCTCTGCTTACCACCGAAACCCTGTGTTAGAACAGAAAGCGCACAACCGTCCGCCTCATGCACATAGAGCACAAAAGGCTGCTGGTAATCAGGGGTACCAAGCACAGGAGCAGAGCAAGGCGCAACCTTTAATTGCTCAAAAGCTTGCTGGCATGCAGGTGTCCAAGGCAGGGGTTCATGCACATCTTTGGTGGTCAGGTAAAGAAGGGGTTTTGTTAGTAGCGAATAGTTAGAGATCCACTCCTGACAATACAAAGTTATCCCAATAATACCTCGCATTGGGTCTTAGGGACAGGCATATTAGTAATAGCAGCTATGCGTTCAGGTGTTAGTCTGCGACCCTCCTTTGACAGTAGGTGACCTTCTGTTGACAATATTGAAATTTCGAAAGTGACACCTTGTGTCCATGATGAGCCAAATGCAACAATAATTTAACTGTGGCTTCTTTGCAACCATCCTCAGTGTCCGAAGCCACAAGGAGGTTGTAAACGTACTGCAACAGCACATTAACAGGGGGAAGTTCCAATGAATCCAATTAAGCTTTCAAAGCTTGGCTATAAATACTAGGACTTTTTGTATAGCCTTGTCGAGCATGTGGGAATCTAAAGTTCTGACCGGCGATTGCAAACCCAAACAAATATCTGCTATCGTATGGATGGGTATGCTGAAGAAAGCATTCTTTAAGTCAATGACAGACAAGAATTTTGCAGATGGGGGAATCATTGCCAGGATCATGGTAATGTCTGGGACCACAGGGTACTGGGAAACCACTATTTTATTTACCTCTCTGAGGTCGATCACAAAACGGTAAATGTCAGGATGGGCATCAGAAGAATCCATGGGTGTCTTCTTAAGAATGGGAAGAAAAGAGCTCTTACACACATTCGCCACTGTCTTCTCCACCCCGCCAGACTTAATCAAATCCTGAATTATTTGTAATAAGGCCTTTTCTTCTGCCTGCGAGATCTTGTACTGGGGAATGCGTGGCAATTTGGCATTGTCCTTTATCTGAATGAAGACCGGTGGGATCTGAAGCAACCCCACATCCGTGTCCCCTGTATCCCACAATGTGCATGGCACATCTTTGAACTCTGCAGGAAGGGGAGCATCTTTTGAGAAGCATTGCTTTGCATGGGCCACCTGTGGTCCAATAATCATGTATACGCCATCAGGATAACAAAATATTGTCGCATGTAACCTTTTTAACAAATCCCGTCCCAGCAAATTCTCTCCACAATTGGACGTCAATAAAAATGGTGAATCAACTGTGAAGGGACCAACAGTCAAGACAAGAGGTTTGGAAATGGGGCTAACACCTGAGAAACCCACCAAAACATTATTTTGGCCAGACAGAGCTGCCCCCAGGACCAGTGAATGGGAAACAGAGCTATTCATAGCCCGTGTATCAACTAAAATAATTTCTGTGGTGCCCTGTAAATCAGCAGTGACACAGGGTTGGCGCTGATCTATAGACACCAGAACTGGTCCCTTGCCCTGTCCCTGGCTGTCCTAGCTGTGAGATAACCCAGTCACCTCGTCTATGTCATAGTCATCGTGGTAGTACTGTCGGCACAAAATAGTTCCTGCTCTGGCTATTGTATGATGTATCCTCTGACTGCGTCCCCCCTCGGCCTCCTCCTCCTCTTCCACGTCCTCTAAACCCTCGACCTCTCAGGGCCTCACCTTTCTGCAACAACTCCGGACACTCATTCCGCCAATGTCCCTCCTGCTTACAATATGCACATTGGTTAAGCCGAAGGGGCGCACTTGAACCACCACCCTTATCGGACCTGGGCAACCGCTGAGCCGAACCCGAACCTCTCCCTCTCCCCCTTGCAACCTGCTGCATCAACACCCTCGTCTTCAAATCCTTGGACTTTTTCTCCACCTTCTCTCTGTCCTCACTCTCTCTATGCTCGTAGGACTGTGCCATACTAAAAATCACGGATGGGGGTGATGTCGTCCAAGTACTTTCCGAAGCCTACAAACTGGTTGCAATCTCGGGGAGCAAATTAGTGACAAATCTGTTAACAACCAAACAAACACCACCCCCCTGTGACAGGTCCTGACCACTAAAATCTAGAAACACCCCTTCAAATCTAGTACGTACCACCGGACCGAGCCCACCTATTCCAGGTGTGCCAATTGTACATTAAGTAAGCATTTCCACTTCTTTTAGTCCTCAAAAATGAATAAATGGAGGACATATGCCTATAGTTTTGCATACACAAAATTGTTGGTTCGTTGATGCGGATGTTCTGCTAGTGCTAAGCCTATTAGCACTAACTGAAAAAACAACAAAAGGTTCTACTAAGGACTGGGTTAAGCAGTAGCAGCACTCAGCAGCACGTGACATAATATAGGGGGCGTCGCAGACCACTAAAAAATTACAAACTTTTAATAAGTAACTAAACCTAAGTATCAATCCACCCCTAAGGATCCTAAGGGACGGACAGGATCTAGCTTGCTGTAGCCAAACAAAGCTGTAGTACTGCTGATGGGGCAAGGATTCGAGAAAAAGAAACTTGCTTGGATTAATCTCTCATTAACAGACACTAACAAGTAGAAATGATAGATAAATAATAATCAACATACATGCGACAGTCATACACGGGGAAAAAGGATTTTTGCTAGCTTAAATAACAAAGAATAATTCGCTATGTGATTGAAATCCCGCTTGAAACCGAAAATTGCTTTGCACATACGCGAACCTAGCCATGTGGCTAACCGTGTGAGAAGAAAACTCTCACACATGCGCAAAGAGATGCTAACTGTAGGTATCGAAGTACCGCATGTCTGGCATATGCTTGTCCGAATCTTAAACAAAGTTTTTCCCTACTAACGCTTGGCTTCACAAAGAAGAAATAACAAGGGATAGAGTAGAAGGGTGAGGTAAACAGTGATAGTAACATATTTGAGAAATTAACATCTGTTTATGATTCTTTCATTAATAGTGAGCGTTTTGGGCCTGATATGCTAAGCTGAAAGAAAGATGGCGGGGGAAACGTAATGAAAGTTGAGTCTGCGCCTTGAAGATCCGGAGTGACCCGGTAACCGGGACATTGATTGTCTGCCAAAACCCAAGGATGAGAGCTTGAGAGAATATCCTCAACTGAAGAAATTATACAAAATTTGCATCTATCTATTGTGTGAGATGTATAGGAACAGGAAGAGTCATGAAAAGGGAATACATTAAGTAGGAAGGGTTTGCTAAACAAAGAATGAGTTAAACATCTTAGGATGACCACATGTGGTGATGACAACTCCCCTGTCCTGGCCCAATCATAGTTCAGAATTCACAGACATTTGCAACCTTTGAGGGTGGGACATGCTAAATTAAAGGGTATAATTTGAGTGACTTATATAGATGCTGAGAGAGTTGCAGAGAAGACGATGATGAGAGATGATGAAGGCTGCTGAGGAGAGTTGTTGACTGAGAAGAGCAGACTGGGAAGATTCAATACTGAGTGACAGCCTGATTAGATTGAACATTTGCGGAAGAATATCGAGGAGGGAGAGAGAGTAAGAGAGGGATGCGCTCCGGTGCGTCGGGTTTCTAGAAAGATATAGTAAGAATAATACTATACTGCACTTGTCCTAAAGTCTTTGTTGCCTGACTCTTTTAATCAGGTGTCCGCCATCAACCCTTTTGGCCAGGGGTTGTATTTCCTGTTTCACTTTGGTAACTATCACTCTTCCTTAAAGTGTTGAATATTTGCTGCAAAGTACAGATTATTGTGTGTTTTGTCTCTTCATCTATCACTCTCAATGTGTTTGGGATTGTTGAGTCTGTATTTTGAATGAAATTTGATAAATGAAATTTTCTCTCCCATGAAAGTTGATAGAGTTTGCACTGTTGATCTGTAAAAATGAGCGTTCATTTTTATTGAATTATTAGATAAAATGTATTGAATCTTACCTGGAGTCTGTGATTATTTTAATGTAAAGTTATAAGAAACTTTTAATGAATTTTGTTAACATCACCATCAACTACTCGACTAATTGTCCATTGACCAAAGGAAGAGTGTTGATCTGTGAAGATTAGTTAGGTATTGCCTAATTCAGATCAAGGAAATAAAACGACCCCAAGCGAAACAGTCAGGAAATCCAAATGTGTATATGGGCCCATTATCTTTTTTTAATCGGTCCGAACTAGGACAACTTGCAATCATATGTATTAGATCCGCCCTTAAAACTGGCAACAAGAACAGTTTGTAGCAGATACCCCTCACCATTTAACGATTTTTCCCAGGGTAATATTAAACCAGATTTTAAAATGTTGGGCTTTCAGATTGGCAGACATGCCAACGTCTAGTATGTTTATCTATATCATCAACTATCCTGCTGTTCAGCATCCTAAATAATAAATCAATTGAAGGCTATCACTCTATATTTATACCTACTAAATCAACCATAGAAAACCAACTTCACCCTTCTCTTGTCTTCCCTAAGAATTCTCTTATCTGTAGATATTTGAAATATTAATTTTGCACCAGATCGAATTTACATTTAATGGCTTCAAACGGTATTATACCACTGTCGCCCACAAAATCCCCAAGAGTGAATGGACCATGCTCTTTCCAGCTTTTGACATAAGAATCCCTAAAAATATTCTGTGGGATTGTTTTTTTTTTTACAGAGGAGTATAAAAATAACAGTGGCTAAATCCCACTTTCTTCCAAACAGCGGACCAAATTCGATATGCACAAGTAGGGTGCCGATTAAGATCCTGGAAAAAAATTCCCCATACGACTCGTATCCGGTCTTTTTACCGAATGAATCGTACAAGTGCCGTACAAACTGCCAACTACGATTCGCATGGGAAAAAGTCCATTCGAATCGCATTGGGAATAATTCCCCACACGTCCTCGGGTCGGAAAATGTGTCCGACACGTCCCCAGACGATTTACCGTACAAATGTGAAAAGTGAAGTCCGACCGCGCAAGTACGATCCATCCCGTGCGTCCGATGTTACAACCGGATGGAAAAAACACCGTCCGCACCGAACTCCTATAGCAACCATGGAGACATGTGCCCGCATACGCGCCCAACACCCCCCCCAGCCCCCGTATGTACGCGCCCAACCACCCCCACAGCCCTCGTATGTACGAGTCGAACCCCCACCCGTGTATATACACCCGTGTACGTACGAGTCGAACCCCCACCCGTGTATGAACACCCATGTACGTACGAGTCGAACCCCCACCCGTGTATGTACACCTGTGTACGTACGAGTCGAACCCCCACCGGTGTATGTACACCCCCGTACGTACAGCCCGTACCCCCACCCGCGTATGTATGGAGCGTACCCCCACCCCAACAGTGTATGTACGGACCGTACCCTCACCCGCGTATGTATGGAGCGTACCCCCACCCCAACAGTGTATGTACGGCCCGTACCCTCACCCGCGTATGTATGGAGCGTACCCCCACCCCAACAGTGTATGTACGGACCGTACCCCCACCCGCGTATGTATGGAGCATACCCCTACCCCAACCGTGTATGTACGGACCGTACCCCCACCCGTGTATGTACGGAGCGAACACACACCCCACCAGTCTAAGTACGGAGCGCACCCCAGGCCCCAACACCAGCACCCTCACCCAACATCGCGCATGTACGAGTCGTACCAAGCCAGAGACAAGGACAGCACTGTACAACAAAATGGCCGATGTACGCACCGTACAGACGCTAAAAACACACGTACACAACCAGGACAAAGCAAAACAACACAAGAAGACTCCACAAGCGGGAGCGGGTCAAAAGCCAATTTGTTATTAAGTCAATCAAAGATTGTGGGATCATCCACTACAGAACCATTAACAGAGCAGAGTGTAAAAGATCCATTTTTTTAACAACATTCTGCAATGGCCCATTGGCCATAATCATCTGCCATGCATCCCAGAACGTTACACCTACTTTTCTGTGCTAAAATGGCGACCCTCCACCTTTCCATGCCAAAATGGCAACCCTCCTTGATACCCGTAAACTCCAACACATTCTGTCTATGCGCCTCAATGCATATGTCAGCTTTCAGATCCTGTATATCAGGAGGTTATTTAGGCGAGATATATTAATTGTAGCAATCTGTAACTTGCTCATCTAGAATCCGAGTACTGCCAAACCATATTTTACCATTCTGCCTAAAAAAACCTTTCTGTCTGCTTGGTAATCCAACCTTCTTCCTCCCATCCACCCATTCCCCTGAGCCCCCCTACCCACACCCCTAGTCCCCATCCACCCCCTCCCCCTACCTCGAGCAAGAAGTTCAACAATCACCCTAGTGATGCCTCCTACCACCCCCAAACACCCCATCCCCAGCCATACCAACCACATTACCCCCCGAGTGACCACGCCATTAAGGGATAACAGACAAAAAAGCAAGGGAAAAAATAAACAGCACACCTAAGGAGGGTACATTACACCTTAAGCGAATGAGATTAGACTCCTAAAATTGACACCTAAAATTGACTCCTAAAATTGACAAAATATGGTTCGACTCCTCCCCAGTCTACCTTTTGTCATCATCCCTCAATACAACTAGGGGTGGGCAGAATTTGCGTAGTCGCGTTATGCAAAGTTCCGCGAAACGGTAAAAAATCTCCACGAGCTATGCAGAATTCCGTGAGCACGCGGAATTGGTTTTTTTGCCCATTCGCGATGCGTTTTACCTGTTCAGGGACGCTGTTTGCGTGCTCGGGGGGAAATATCTTGCGAACTTGCCCATGGGGTCGCCAATTGGCACGGCCATCTTGTTTCACTTGACCCTCCCGCTCGCCATGCGCATTTCCTGTTTGCATACCCAGATGTCCGATGGCGCATCCAAATGATGTGTTCGCGATCGCACACTTTCGCGGGATCTCGTGGCGCACACGAACGGATAGGAAAACTTGTCGCCGAACGCAGGGATCCCGGTAAGTCGCTCCCGTGTGAGCGAACACGCGTTTTGAAAGCAAGGAAAAAATTCCTTTACGCTGAGGATCGCGGAATTTTCGGCAATTCCATGTTCTCCGCAGAACACAAAATTGCCAAAATTCCAAAAATTCACGGAGCGGAATTTACCGCCCAGGCATAAATACAAAACCTCATTGCCCGTCTTATTTCACCCCTGCCAAGCCCCTCCAGAGATCTCTTTTAGAAATTCTTGTGCTCTTATCTCTGACATAAATACCCAGGTTTTTCCCCTAAAATTTAACCTTGAGGCGGGCAGGATTCATCAAACATACTTCACAGTCAAGCCCTTAAAAGGGCAAAAATGGCTGCTGTAGACGCCACCTTCTTTCAACTGTCATGTGACAGAAATCCGGCCAGACAAAAATGTGTTGCTATCAAATGTTCGTCTAGCCTTGCTTTCTCAAACATTGCTTGGTGCAGGAGAAAATTCCCCAAAAACACAAAGATTGCTCTAGGCTTCTCAGGCTGCCGGGATTGCAGATTTTTCTTTACCAGGAAAGTGAAATGGTGTACTCATTGCACCTCTGACTCCCAATCCCAGTGAGCCAATTCAGGATAATCACCCTTTAGTAACCCCGACATAAATGGACTGATATCGTTCCTCTCTGTTCGCCACACCTAAAAACCTTAGATTGTTCCTACGTTGGCAGTTTCAAAATGCTCTAGTTTCCACATCATAACTAACATTTGGAATTCTTGAATGTCGTGCTGTTTCTCCAGTGCCCCAACCCCGGCCTCCAATATTTCAGCCCGCTCTTCCACTGCCATAATTTTCTCAGTCATTTTCCGAGCAAATCTTGTTGACTTTGCGCATTGCCCCTTGCAGTTTGTTTGTAGCTGGATGAGCTCTCTTATTCCCAATGCAGGCTACCCCTTGCATCTGCTTTTGTATAGAGTAAATCAGTTCAATTGTAGGAGCGTCTGCTACCCCATGGCTTGCTACCATCCCCCCTTGCAGAGTGCCAATTCCCCCACGTTTTCCTCCTAATGTACTTGATATGTGACAGAATAATCCCACTTAAATTGCTGGGTGGTGCTCAGGTCTGAATCATGCCCCCTTCTGCTAGACCTAGCTTTCTCGCTTCCCTTTTTCTGCGTGAACATATGCTTTTGTGTAACCGGTTTAGTGAGATAGCTATTAGGGCTCCCCCTGAAGTGCCTGGAGCAGAGTCCTCCTCCGTCAAGACTTCACTAGCTCCAGAGAGGTCTGATTCATAAATGAGTGAATAAAATGTCTCCACCCCTTCTGGAGACCCTCCAGCCGTCAGACTTTGCAACCCTATCCTTGACTGCGGGTTACTCTCCTTGCGCAAAAACAAATTTGCAGGGGTTACTGAGCTCCCAGCCTCGGCCTCTGAGACCCACACCATCAGGGGCCCTCAAGCCTGTATTCTTCGAACCCTCCTTTGGAATTGACCCTTATCCAATGATTATTTTGTTTAGTCAAGGTAGCAGTAGCAACAAATCACAGTTTCTAGGGGAGAGCCACCTACCCTCTTATCGCACTCCTTGGGTGTGCTAATTCAAGCACCCCTGCGTGGCTAGATCTCTTTGAGTTAAGTCCTGCAGGCCTTTCGGCAAAGATCTCTGGGATCAGCGGCTGCTTCTCCCTCAGCGGCTCCCCACTATACCGCTGATCTTTCTCTTTCACTTTCTTTGGCCCCAGCTTCCTGTCATCGGCACCTCCCGCATTTTGATTCTCTATTGTTGGGGTGACAGCTTCCTCTGCCTTTTGCCCGCCCGCTGCCTTCTGAGCCTGAGTTGTCGTACACGCAGTGGTTGAAGGCGGGGCCTCAGCCCACTCTCTCTCTCTGTTTAATTTGGGGGGCATTCTTGAACCAAGCTGGACTCCAAATCGATTGACTGAGAAAGCAGAGCAAACCATTGGCGAATCGCAACAACAGCAAGATGACCTCTCTCACTCACTGAGATCCTGTTCTCCAAATCTCCCTTCTCACGTAACGCTGTGCTCCTTTAGTTAGTGGCATATAAAGTTCCCTGCATTTCATATTCCTTATTTTAAGGAGCCATGTTCTCTCCTCCACCATTCTCTTCATTAAGGCTGGGGCCAAGGAGGACAGCTACCGCAGTGTTCAAGCAGCCACCATCTTTCTTCCAAACAACCCATGTGCTTCCAGGATAGGACTCTTTTAATGAGATTTAGACATGGGATTATAAAATGCTATTCATGTTATTGCCTTGGGCAGTATGATTCTTCACCTATTCTTATCAGACCTTGTGATGAAAGATCCTCACAGAGTTTGCTCCCTTTTACTTTCTTTGTAGATTTTATTGCCACTTCACTGGCAGATTTTTTATTTTTGCTTTGCCGGGTATGGGCCTACTTTGCATTTGCTGTATTTGCATTCATTGAATTCACCTGCAATCTGTCTTAGTGTTACTTCCTTTATCAGAAATGCCTTCCGTCTTAGGAAATGTATGCTCTGATTCTGGGAGGAGGTGCTTCTCTTTTTACCATAATCTTTTTTGATGTGATATTTTAGTTATTTTGTGTGCAAATTTCCAGTTTTATCACTTTGATGACAATTTTGCTAGATTTTATGTTAGTAATTATTGTGTTAATGTGAATTGTATTTGCTTTTATGATCATTATCTAATACTTGAATAAAGCTATTTGATTTGATCTGAACTAAGGAGTAGTGTTTCACATGCACTGTGTTTATAGTCCCAACTATACAAAAGAGGGATGGGTTGGCTTGCAGGGAATCAGCCTCTCTTCTGCATATTACCTATCAGAAATTGAGTTTAGTTTTTGTGTCTTTAATAGTAAATCATAATACATTTTTTAAGTGAAACTGAATCAATGTGAAGAAAAGTTTTTGTAGTGCACTTTAGACTGTATGTTGCAATTTTAGTGTCCTGTATGTCCTCACTAACACACTGAAAAGCCTATGATTGTTCATCATTACTAATTCTGACCGTCAAATGCTTGAGGGATTCTACTTAAAAATGTGGCTAAGGCATAGAGGGATTGATCCTGGGACAGGGGAGATAAATAACCTATGTTCCACGGCTGAGGCCCACTAGGCCAGTCCTGCCCTGTGGACCCTCAAATCCCTTCACTTCACTCTGTATCACGTCAACTATATGATTTATAAATTAAATCAGACAGTTCAATTCCATCAGCAAGGTGAGGAAAAGTAGTAACAAACTGCATGACATTATAATCATCAATAAAGAGAAATCCCAATATCACACCATAGAAATTGGGTGTGTCACTTACAAAACAGTCACAATATTTTTAAAAATATTTCCTTCAAGGTAATGCAGCAATATCACAGTCATCTGCCTCAACTGCACTGTCCACTGTGCCTCAGGACACAAGATCCAAAGTCTTCAGTAGAAGGAGCACTCCTGCTGACGAGGACAATCTTGAAGACCAGCCTGGCCCATCAGGTTTGTTTTGTCAGCATCCTAGGCTCCCCCCTCTCCTTGAGGATTCAAGATCAAGAACGACCAGCAGAATCCTGTTCCCAGTCCTGGAATCGGTGTCCCCCAAGCTCCCTATGTCCTCACACCCCAACATATGTGGCCACCCCATCCAGGTTCCTGTGACACTCTGCTGTGCATCCAGAACACCCTACACCTGTGGCCACCAAGCAAAGGTCACAGGGTATTTTTGAAAGGGCTGGTGAAAGATCTGCTGCAGGGAGGGAGGCCCAGGGTGCAATGACCAATATGAACATCATCAATAGAGATCTGGTGCATGCAGTTATTCAGCAGGAGGATCAGCTAGGCCAGATTATTGAGCTACCCAGAGTGATTTCCTGAGGGCCTGGATGACATCCAGGGGGCCCAGAATGCCCTTCTGGTCCATTACATGAGTGTCCTAACTCTACAGTCTGGTTTGGTGCAGTATGTCTTCAGAAGATTGACTGCAGCCAGATCTAATTTAGCTGAGGTATTCTGAGTAGATTTTAATAAATAAATCAATGCCAAAACAATAAAAATGCAATCAGTGTTACTAGAGCTATGCAATGTTCAGGATTTAAGTGAATATAGGGCCAAAAAGCACAAAGTGTCAATTTTGGATATCTGGTAGAGCCAGACTGGCACAAAGTCACAAGTTCAAGCTGCTGTAATGGAGCACAGGACAGGTAAAGGGACCTAGATAGGCCCGCTGAACAAGAGTACTGTAAATCCTTGTTGCAAAGGGTTGCAGAATCATGCATCAAGGATGCGTTGCACAGCCGAGGCGATGAGAGGTCCGAGTTGGAGATGCAGCTGGCCGGATCTTCCGGGCAATGAGGCTGCAATGTGAGGTCCGGCGTTATCGTTAAGTATGCCTTCAATAAGGAGGGCCTGCGATGTGAAGTCCTGCATCAAGGATGCGTAGAGCACCAGCTGGTTGCAAGAAACTGCAGGTCTTAAGAAGTGAAGTCTTGTGTTGTCATCAAGGCTGCAGTCGACAACAGACTTGAGATGTGAGGGCCTGCATTGGGTCTCTCAACGATGGTTTTGATGTGGCTTCAGCCCGCGATGTGCACAGGGAAAGTCCTCGCAGCAGAGTTGATGCATTGGTTCTGCACGGGATTGTGCCACGTAGCAGGGGAGATGTGTCAGTCCTGCTGGATTCACACATTGGCTGACACAGCACCTTCAGAGCTACTTCCAAGGGACCAGGACTGGGGTAGCATGACTTGGCAGGGTAGACTCACAGATTGCAGAGTCCAGGTGCTGGGTTCAAGGTTGTTGGAACCTTCTGTCCATGAGGCTCTAGTCAGTAGGCCAGCCAATTAGCCCTTAGAGTCACTCTGGGTTGAATTAATGCAGGTCCTGGTGTTCTCAACCAGGCAAGAGGGCAGCAGGTCATCACAGCAGTCCTTCAGAGTAGCAGGGCAGAAGTGTGTCAGTTCTTTCAACAGCACGGCATTCCTTCTTTCTGGCAGAGTCCATAGGTTCAGAAGTGTACTGAAGTGTAGAGTCTGGAGTCCAAAATGTATACCTGGTGCCCACTTTGAAGTGGAGGAATATGCTAGAGCTTTCCACCCCCCTGAGTTGTCAGGCATCCACTTCCTCCCTGTCCTGGCCCCAGCTTGTCTGGGGTCACAATAGACCAGTGTTAAGACCTTTATGAGAGTACTCAGGCAGAACCTTTGTGATGAGCAAGTGTGGCGGGGGACAGCCCCCCCATGTTTACTCAGAGTAGGCCATCCTGTCAACACTTATCTTCCCTTTTGCTCACTGTCTTGGAATAATGAACATAGGCCCAGTGCCAGCTACACATAGTCATGTGACTCAGGATGAGACTGCAGGCCCGAAGTGGTTAGGACAAGAAAATGTCATCTTTCTAAAAGTGGCATTTTCATAATTGTGATTAAAAATCCAACCTTACCATTAAAGAGGGCTTATAATTACAATTCTTTAGACACCAAACTTGACATACCCACCTACCCACCTGCTCCCAATTGGACGTTACAGCTTATTAAATGTAACAAGGCAACTCTAGTGTTATACTATAGGAGAGGCAGACATTGCAGTAGTGAAATACAAAATTATTTTTATTGCCAGGTCATGTAAAACTTAAAATTACATGTCCAACTTTTTTAATACCCTGTACCCTCTCCTCTGGGCTGTTCAGGGACTCCTATGGAGGGTGACTTATATGTATTAAAAAGGAAGGTTTGAGCCTGGAAAAAGATTTATTTTGAAAGGTCAATGGCAGTTTAAAAACTGCAAACACAGGCTGCGATGGCAAGCCTGACAGATGTTTAAAGGGCTACTTAATTCGGTGACACTATCAGTGCTGAAGGCCGACAAGTAGACCCCAGGTACATATAGTACCACTTTACTAGGGACTTACAAGTATATTAAATAGGCCAATTGGGGATAAGACACTTCTACCATGTTTTTAAGAGAGAGCACAAGCATGTTAGCAACAAAAATGGTCAACAAAAACGGGTTTAGAAAACCGGAGGATGAAGGCAAAACGTTACTAGATGACCCTGCAGAAAGGGCCAAGTCTAACATATAGACAACCAAATTACTCTTTCTTTACAGTCACTTACCATCAGGCAAAGATATTTTCAGTGAGTTCACACCAGAAGTCAGTCTTTATCCTCATCATGAATGATTGCTATGTTTCCTCGCCAGGCGATTTTGTGAAGCAGGGTCCAGTCCTTATTCTTACCGGCCTTGTCAGGAGAGTAGAAGAGGGCCCCTCTGATCTTTTCCAGGTGCCTTAACTGGACCTTCTGCAGCCTAAAAGCTAGCTCCACAGGACCCCTCGTTATCACCTGGGCCTCACTGAAGAGAATTTCCCTGGGTGTTGTTGGGTTTTTCAGAGGTGATAAAAGCCAAGTACGACTCAGATGCACTGAGTCTCCTGAAATAGATCCTCACAAATGTAAGTGGGCTGACCATTGGAAAGGCACGCTATAACAGCAACATGCCAGGCCCCCCTTGGTTCAGGTCCTACCATCTGTTTTAGTTTGCAGTTCTTGCATAACACCAGCAATTCATCCGTGGAATCTGAAAATCTTGCCCTGATACTGCTGATTTAGAAGTCCACAATGAAAACCACCTGCACATTGAGAAGTGGAAATGCTTTGTACTGCAGTAGAATTACTCCCAGTCATGAAATAGCACCAAGGCAACATTGGTTCCATTTATGGCACCTACCACATGTGGTTTACTTCCTAATCCATAGAACTCATCAGTGATAATGCTCAGTGTAACATTTTACATTGTAAATTGAATGTAATCATTCATGCATCTGTGAATAACAACCAGGACCTGGTTGAGAACCAATGGCTGAATTATCCCATTTCAAGTGACTTATTGTATACTGGAATGAGCCAGTAGCACAGAAATGTAACACTGCCATAATCCTCACAATAGATGGAACAGTAGTCTGAATTCTGATGTGTGAAAAACACTCTTTTTATAAGGGATTTTCAATGCCTTTATGGCATTCCCTTTCATTCTGTACTTCTTATGATGTGTTTTTCCTGTTCCCTCAAGGCTCATGACAGATCGTTCAGGTATTGAAAGGTATAAATGATCTTTATGTATCATTACATTTTTGTGAACAAACTTACGATTGATGAACCTCTTCCTTCCAGCCTCTTTAGCATCTCTTTTCACCTGTATCAAATGGCATTCCACATCCTTCACCCACTGCCCTAGGACTGTCACTAGATCACTTTGCACAGCATACCTTCTTCTGCTGCGCTGTCATTCTTTTAATTTATATCTGTATTATCTTTTCAAATATAAAGCTATCAATGGAAACTATTCTAACATCACAATAAAATAAATGAATATGTTCCAATGAAATAACACGTTTTACTTCCATTCAGTTTAGTGAATGTCTGACTGGTTGGATGAAAGGGAGGGCCTGTTCAGGTGTGAATTACATTTGTCTGTGTGACAGGGGAACCTCTTGTGAAGTTAATTAAGTTCCCAGACATAGACCAACTGGTTTCCCAGCCAGAGGAACAAAAGATTTCCCCATACTGAGGCCATTGTCTGTGCCCTAAAATAGTTTTCACACCTGACCAGGGCCATTCACCAGCAGGGCCATAGTTGAAAGATAATTCAAGTTAGCCTCTGAGAGCTTCAGGAAAGGAAAAGTAACTTTTTAAAAGTGTATTTTCCTTAATATTTAATAAAAATCCAACTTCCCAATTGAGTATGGATTTATTGAATAAGATATACAGTTTTCAAATTACATTTCCTAGCTGATCCCTAGCCTGGTGATATTGCTCCCACGTGTTTCTGTATGGGCCAGTCAGCTTTCCTACATTGAAAATAACTTTTGGGGGCACGCACTCAAATAGAACCTCTCCTTCTTGGCTGGAAGGACCCAGTCAGTGAGCCTGTCCCCATATACTTTGGCTGTCTGTGACCTAATCTGTAGAGTTCTGCCAGGATCCTCCCTGAGCCCAATCTTCTTCAATGCATATATGATCCCTCTAGCCAGCAGCATCCACTTTTACGACATCAATGTCTCTTGTATGCCAACAATACAGACCTCATTCTCTCCTTCACAGACAAGATGTCCGGTATCTGGTTCAAGTTCAATGCCTGCATGACTGAAATCACCCACTGGATGAAGACCAACTGTCTAAAGCTGAACACTGACAAGACCGAAATCATGATCTTCAGGAAGAGCACTAGACCATGGGACTCTACCTGATAGCCAACAGAGCTTGGACTGACATCCACCCCCACCCACCCTAGCTAAGAACCTTAAGATATTCATTGACAACAACTTGAAATGACTGCCCAAGTCAACGCTGTCACTGACTCATACTTCGATACCCTGAAGTTGCTAAGGATTTTCAAATGGCTCCTAAGCAGCACATGGAAAACTGTCATGCATGTCCTGGTCAGAAGCAAGCTGGTCTATACGAAAACACTCTATGCTGAGATCAACAAAAAACTCAGCAAAATGCTGAAGACCATTCAGTATTCAGCAGCCAGAATGGCGCTAAAACTCCCAAGCAGCACCCACATTACACCAATCTTTAAGGAGCTCCTCTGACTCCCCAATACACAAATGAGAATTGTTCAAACTCCTCACTCAAACATTCAAGGCACTACAAATCAGTGGCCCAGAATGCCTCAACAATTGCATCTGCTTTCACAAACCTTCCAGACACCTCCACTCGTCCAAACTCGAACTTGCTCTTATCCTTCCCACTCAGAAAACCATATGTAGCAGTCAATCCTTGTCCTACATCTACATCACTCCTCAAGTGTGGAATGAGCTGCCACTACATGTACGAACCTCCTACTCACTTTTTGGAGTCCTCAAGAAGTTTAAGAGGTGGCTTCTTGAGTAGTCTCAGTAGTCCATACGTTTGGCTAGGCTCACACCTGCTCAGAGCCAGAATACTTTCCTGAGTGATGGTGTGCTCTCCAAATTTGCCTAACATATCTCAACAACAGTCACTGTAAGAACATGTCACCTATACATTTCTGCATGTCCTACTTTTAAATCCCATGCAGATTGCCATGTAGGCTACAAGGTGTATACATAGTGGTGACTGCTTAACCCCTTCTATGCCAAGGACAAAATGGTTACATCCTTGGCTGCGGTGGAGCGGTGCCAAGGACGTAACCATTACGTCCTCGGCACAGCAGTAAGAAATACCTCTGCTGTGAACAGCAGAGGGATTTCTTTTTTTCTTTGATCCTCGGGAGCTGATGAAGAGCTTCTTTAGCTGCCTAAGGCATTTTTTAGTTTCAGTGTAGTGACGATCAGCGCGCATGTTGCGCCAACATCATTACACTGAAACCAAAACTAAAATGAGCTGATCTACTCATTTCAGTTTCATTGCCTATGTGCTCAGGGGGCAATACGTTTTGGGCCCCTCCCTGTCTCAGGCACTTGACCCACCCATACAAGTGTGGTAATATTTTTATCAGGAGACCTTGGGAAGTACTAGGTGGTAGGACATTTGTGTCAACCCAGTGATCCCACAACTTTCCCACATTGAAATGTGCATAAAATATAATTGTTTTTGGCAAAACTTGAGGTTTGCATTGGATTCTGGGTAAGAAAACCTTGGTGGATCCACACAAGCCATTCAAATTTGTGAGTTGTCTGTCAATTATTGGTCAAATGAGGAATTTGGTCATCCTAATTTCCAACCCTCCTATCGGTGTAGAAAGATTCAATAGAGGATCATTTCCTCTGTGGTAAATGGAGGTGCTGTAATTTGTCAAATCATAAAGTCCCAGTACGGTTAGAGAAGTAAGGAAAGTAATCATATAATAAATATTTTTAGCATGCTTTACGCTACAACAAATCTAACCTGCTTCAATTTGCACAATCATGTTTCAATTTTGTGACTAATATATCTAGTTACTTAAGGATGTTATATATAGTTTTTTTGCAGATATGTACCTAAATATATAACTCGTGTAGCTCACTTAACGTTCAAAACCTTGAAGTGTGAAGAGAAACAGGATCAGTAAAACCACTGACGTATTCCATGTTTTATAACCTGAAAGTGTAGCAAATGCATCCATTAATTGCAGTAAGTAATGATCCACTTTATCGGTATTTCAGATTACCAACAGTGTGCCATTGGCATACAGAAGAGCCTTAAACCTGTTTCCACTCTAGTGAAAATCATGACAAAATGAATGTATGCATTTAAAAGCACACCACATGTTTTGAAAGGCAGAGGTATTCAGATTGTCTGGAAAAAAATCTGAAATTTTAATTCAAGGGATTCTATCAGGTCTTTGTCCTATAAACATAATTATGTCAAGGGACATGTGGTGGAGAATTTGCCAGACCTACTCATATAAATATCTTCCAGGACACTAATAGCATCAGAGATTTAAATTTCATTTTTTTATATTCCATACAAGAATGCTTCTGAGAATAAGTATTGTGTACAGGGGAAACAAATGCATATTTTTTCCTTCCAGTTTACATATTTCCTGTGCATCATGTAGATAGAATTAAGAACACATATTTTCCAATTCCTTTGCAGGTTTGAAACCAGCTAAAGTATGAGAGCTGGAGGATCCGTCTTTTGTTGAATGAAATACAACATTGATTTTGCTTTTCAATATACCCTTAGAATACAAACAATACTGAATGGTGATGCAAGAGTCTAAAAAAGGTATGTGAGTTTGCAGTTTGCATTTGGAGCTTAAATAATACTAAGCAAAACTATTTTTCCCTCTACCATGAACTCATCTAAAACAAATCTCCCCTCTGCCTGCATTATTACTTTATAAACATCATATTAAACATGTTTCCTTAAGATTTAACTCCCTTGCTTTTGCTTTTCTTAGTGACTGAAAATACTTTGTGACTGGTGTTGAAAAGATGATTGTACTTGGTGCAAGGTGGATCAAGACTGACAACAACATTGAGATAGGTAAGACTCCAAAGGACCAGGACACAACAATAGAAGTATTTTGCTTACCTGGTTAGAGCAAAGACCAGGCTAGAGTTCACACTATGAACGTATATGGACTGCAACAGACAGTGGACTAAACTAGGACTGGACCGAATATAGGGTGAAAGAAGAACCAAAATACAGGGTGGACAAGGCATCAGGAAGACAGGGAGAAACCTAGGACAAGGAAGTGTGAACAGAGCCTCAGAATTCAAGAACAGAAATACTGGAAGAAAGAGCAGGCTAGATCCAACAGGCCCTGTGAAAAGTAATGCCTTGCTAGTACAGGGAAACTGGAAGTAGGAATCAGAATAAGACATTCAAGAATGTTTCCACCAGGCACTGGCACTAGTAATGTCCAGCTGGTACGTGGAATTCAGAATAATGGTAGAACATTAAATCAAAACAAGGAAACAAGGGAACCACTGCCAGCTCAGCAAATGTGAGGTCAAAAGCAGTCCCGGCCGGCATGACTTGTGGGTGGGCGGGCGGTGAGTCACGCGGGTTGGGGGGAGGTTTAATTTAAAATTAAAATTTAATGTTAACTTACCTTCACCGGCTCGGTCCTGCGTCGTGTATGCTCCTCTCCTGGAAGCAGGAAGCCTCCCTACCCTAAGCAATCACAATGCTGCAATGGCAGCATTGTAATTCGTCGGGACGCCGACCAGCCAGGTGTCTATGGGGAGGCCATTTTTACCATGTAGGCTGCATGCAGCCTACATGGAGAAAAGGCAGAGGGCCGAACAAACAGTCAGCACCCTCAGCAGTCGCCAAGCCACTCTTCCCCTGCCCTAGAGCATGACCGCCAATTCGCCCGCCCTCCAACCAAACACTTCTGTTTTTTTGCAGTGCGAGAAGCAGAATCATAAAATGGTATTTATAATACCATTTTATGTTTCTGCTTCTCGCACTGCTAGAAAGCAGTGGGGCGTCGCTCCTCCGCCCAGATGGAGGAGTCGCTCCTGGTCAAATGTCCAACAGGAGAACACAGAAAACATATCAAACTAGAAGGGATAAAAAGAAAGAAAGTTGGGACTTGGAAGCAAGGAAACCACAGTACAATACTCGACAGGGCAGCCACATGAAAACAGGGCCATGCAAAAGCAGTGGCAGAAAACAAAGCTCTTCTCAGGATTTCAAACATTCAGCAGTGGAGACAACTGAAGAAGAAAGCAAGGGCTTCCATTAACATCAATTGAAACACAAATTCTATCTTAAATCCCTCCTCCTAGCTCAGAGCCACAAAAGGTAATTATCTTCTAGCTGAAGCACACTGCAAGTGAGAGCAGTTAACTCCCCTCCTCCAGCTCCCTGCCTGAAGGAGTGCACTGAAGTTCCAGGAAGCAAACAGTAGGTAGAGCTACTCTGGAGTAGAACCTGCTTTAGATCTTGCTTTGGAACACAAGAGGAATTCATGCATGAGAGACCATGTGTATGCATATGATGGAACTAGTAACACAGAGCACAAAGTGTAATAAGATTCCGCGAAAGGCTCCTCTTTAGCACTATACTCGAGTAAGACATACAAGTACCATAATGCATTAGGAGTTGGTAAGAAAACCCTGGATTGGTTTTTGGAATGGATCTAATTTCCAAGAGGATTTGTACAGCCTGTGACTGAACATTAAAGTGTAACATAGGTTCCAAACTAGTGTTTACAATGGATGCAGGCTCACCGAATGTCTTCAATTAGCGCTATCCTAAGGCAGGATCATCAAAGGATCCTCACAAAGACATTTTAAATCGAGTGTGAACTACATGGACAAAACCCCTTCGTAATGGGTCTGTCAATGTAAATTGAAAAGGACCCATAAAAAACTAAGCATTACTATGAAAACATGAATACACAATGGGTCATATGTATCAAGTTATTTAGCATTTTGCCACACTGCAAATTGCCATTTCAGTATGTATGATAGGCATTTGCGGTTGTACGAAAAGCTATTTCTACTTAGTAGAAATCGCATTTTTAAAATTTCAAATTAGGAAATCACAAATAGGATTTTCCAAATTTTGAATCACAAACAGCAGGTACAAAGGATGTCCTTATTGCGACTAGTTGCCAAATGGCCATTTAGGAAATGATATTACCGTTGATTCGGATCAGGTGGTTACAGGTGCAAACTAATAAAAGGCACACAAAATGCATCAGGCTCTTTCACAATGGTGGATTTGTGTGTTCCGGTGAGGAGGATGAAGACATAGAAGGAGGAGGAGACAGGAGAGGAAATTTAGGATGAGGGTCACCCTTTTTGAGCAAACTGAGGAGGAGATTTATTAGGTAATTCTTAATTTAATTGATGAGTTTCAACCTCAGCTACAAACCCCAACAATCCAAAAAAAAGCAATCCCAAAACATGTGTAAGTATAGTGTGACCCGTTTGCACAAAATGGGGTACCCCTAATAGCGTTTCCTAAATTTGGGTCTGCATAACATATGTGAAAAAACATTTAGGAAACATAATAAATAGTGGACTTACAAATTTACATTAAAGAATATGTAAACACCCAAAAATGTGTTCCATATAGGTGACCTACACCTAGCTTCTGGCAGTTACCAGGGTGTCATGGCAGTAGCAAGGGGGTGTCACAAAGTGCCTTTTACAGGTTCTTTCACAGGTTCATGGATATCACGGTTAGTAAAGTTAACAAATATATATCTTTCTTCAATACCCCCAATCATAGCAACAATCCAAATTGATGTTTTACCTTATAGCACAGTTCCCCAGTGTCATTGGTTATAGTGCTATATGCCCCTCTTAGCAACTGAACAGGAAAACCTCACACTCGTCCAATGTACCATACCAGACCATGTGGCCATATTCCGAGGCAGCAC
Organism: Triturus cristatus; assembly: GCF_964204655.1. Classification (NCBI taxonomy): domain Eukaryota; kingdom Metazoa; phylum Chordata; class Amphibia; order Caudata; family Salamandridae; genus Triturus; species Triturus cristatus. The sequence continues at coordinate 245,949,128 of NC_140582.1, forward strand.
CCACAACACATTTATGTTCCGTCACAGGGTGAATTTGGCTATGGTTTTTTACTAGGTAGGTGAATCACAGACTCAATGAATGCAGTGGCCAGGATGGTGTGTGTGATGTGACCCAATGGTTTTCCCTCTCATGTTCTTAAGATGCCTTGCATCCTTGGATACTCATACCATACCCGATTCCAAGGACAAGAAGTGAAAGGCAATACAACAGGGCATACAGGACAACACATTCAATCATAGAAAGAACCTTTGGAATCCTGAAGTCCCAGTTTCTCTGCCTCCACAAGACTAGTAGTGTACTACTGTACAGACCTGAGACATGCTGCAAGAACATTACCACATGTGCCATACTGCACAATATGGCAATGAAGAAGGCACAACATCCCCAAAGAGCCTGAATCAGACTCTGATGATGAATTATCACCACTAAGGGTGCAGCAGGAGGGTAAACATGCAGAAGAGGGATGAGCACAACTCACAGAGATCACCAACTACTATCTCTGAGGTAAGAGTATTTAAAACATCTAAAAAATAGACATCACACATGATGGTAATTTATGGTGCATAACTTTTTATTCAGGTAGTGACAAGAATCAACTGTATCCATTATGAATGTATCATTGTTTAAACTAAGCATCAAAGTATGTTATGACAAAGAAAACAAAGTCGACTCATGAGTATTCACTGGTTTACTTCTTCCGTCCTCTGGGATTTGTTGCCTCGTCAGCAACACTGGCCTGTGAAACTGATTACATGTCAGTCCCAAGAGTGTTTAGGCATGAATGCCTGGAACTGCATGCCTCCTGACTCAATGTGCCACACAGGCTAGAGCCCTCTTTGCTCTCAGGTGGGGTAGGATGCTGGGGATACAGAGGTTGTGGGTCTGAATATTCTCAAGGGCTGTGTTTCACTACTTGCACTAGCCCACGTGTAACATCCCGACAGCAGTGCCCATATCATTCTGTGTGTTGACAGTTTGCCTTGCTGGTGTTGTTGTGGCTACTGCCAATAAGTTGATGAAGGAATCAAAGTGTGCCAGGTACTGCCTGTGTTCTGTCTCTGCACACAATGTGTTATGTACGTGGGAGCATGTTTCCCCGTGCTTGCACGCTCCATTCCTATGTGTATTGCGAAGTGGACATGAGCAGGACACCACTGTGGCGTGCTCCTGCCCACTTTATTAATCGCCTTTACTGAACAATGTACTGGCCTCGTGGGGAAGGGTTTGGGATGTATATGTTTGAATGTTGGTGAAGGACATATATTTGTGGAGGTTGTTGTAATGAGTCATTCATGACTTTAACCGCAGAACGCAAACTCATGCGGGTTTCGTATTAAACACGGATCTCCATGAAGACACTGAGTCTGGCTATTTCTTCTAAAAAATAAGCTTACCTTATTTTACAACACAGTGCTCCTACTCCATGGTAGCAAACCACCGGTCCTGCCATTTCTCCATTTGCTGCATTAACCTAGACATTTGTAGCAAATGCCTATTGACAGTCCTTATTTGTTTTGTTTGCAGGCAGGGTACAGGGATGATGGATTTCGCCAAGCCACCAAACATAGGAGAATTCCCTAATATGTCGTCTGACACATTATCATTGTGAAACTGTTGATAGTTGGCCTCTGCGCTGTCTGTGTGTCCTGCCCACAGGTGTTGTGGTGTCTGTGTTCTATGATTGCCCCTCATCACTGTCCACAATGTCTGCTAGTAATGAGATGTTTTCGCTCCTAGCTGTTGGAGTTGGGCTGATGGGCTGAGAATATGGTGATGTGTCCTCAGTTTCCATATGTGTGTTAGTAGCCCCTTGAGCATCAATCAGAAACGACTACAACGCATACAGAACGCCTCCGCACGACTCATCCTCGACATCCCTCGCCACAGCCACATATCTGCCCACCTGAGAAACCTGCACTGGCTCCCCGTCAACAAGAGGATCACATTCAGGCTCCTCACCCACGCACACAAACCGCTCCACGACATGGGCCCCAAATACCTCAACAACCGCCTCTCGTTCTACACTCCCACCCGCCAGCTCCGCTCCGCCAGCCTCGCCCTCGCCACCGTCCCACGGATTCGCAGAACCAACGGCGGCGGAAGATCGTTCTCCTACCTGGCAGCCAAAACATGGAACTCCCTCCCCGCACACCTACGAATGACCCAGGACCATCTCACCTTCAGGAAACACCACAAGACCTGGCTTTTCGAGCAGCACCCCCCCCCCCCTTTCAGCTCCTTGAGACCCTCACGGGTGAGCAGCGCGCTCTATAAATGTTCTGATTGATTGATTGATTGAATAGTTTCTGACACGTTCATGGTGTGATCTGTGAAAATGCATGTATATAGTAAATTTAAATAAATGGTTAATGTTTGTTCACAATATTGTTGTAAATGCTTTGTGTGTTTGTGACATGTTTATGATGTACAGATATGTAGGGGTGGGCGGAATTTACGGAGTCGTACTACACGGAATTCTGCGGAGTTGCACAAAACCTCAGTGAAATTCCGCAGAGTTCCGCTCACCCGTTAGATTTTCATATATCCTAAGAGGTGGCCCAGAGGATCATTGCACAGGACATGCATTACATTTACAGCACTGCAGAGAGTACGGCACAGCTGGAGGCCCATAAATATCCCAAGAACCACCAATGAGAGGCAGGGGGAGCAGGTCAGGAAACACTCCAGGAAGAAATCTTTAAAAAGCCTAATCTCCTCCAAGAAACAAATTCCCAGCTGCTGCAGAGACTCACCACAGCCACTGGGCACAGTAAATCCTCTTTGAACACTTTTTTCTCTTCATGGGATCACAAAAGAAGTGGAGGCACCATTCCTTTGTGTTAGAGTCAGAAAACAGCTTCAAGAGTGGTGGTGAAGAGGTGGACGCGGCAGTAGTGCAGCTTGAATGCCATGGCCCTTAGTCAAATGAAGGAAAAAGGCCCCTTTCAAGACTGCTCACTATGGTGAGCACCAACAACATGCACACGGATGGGAGCGAACTCAGCGAAGAAATCTTTCACACAGCCACCTTGGCATTTGCGGCCCATGCACTCACTGCAATTCATCCGGATCAGATCACCTGACTGCCCTCAGCATTCTAGCATGCTGCAGGAAGCTGTAAAAAAGAACTAGAGTACTGACTTCACTTTTGTAAGTGCCAGCAGGTGAATAATAATGGCATGAATTCATGAACAGTGATTCATTTTGGGCGCTAAATTTCACTACGCAATGTTAACGGAGAGCGGAGTGGGCAGAACTCTGCAGGCAGAGAGGAGATTACTGCCCATACCTACAGATATGTTTGGTGTAGTCATCAGCACACAATACAAGAAGCAACTTATGTGTACTACAACTCTAATGATGCATTGTCAGGGTAGCGCAAGCATCTCAATTGAATTATTTATGCTGTAATGTATGATGTATGGATTTGCTAAGATTTTGTTGTGTTTAGTAAGTAAAGGGAAGATGGCTTACCCTGGCTGGTGTCTGCAGGATTGGAGTCGTATATGTCTGTCACTCCTACCACGCTTTCTGGTTCCAGAATCCCTCCCATGGGATTTGGAGGGGGATGTTTTGAGGGTGCACCACCTGTTACATAAGCCTCAGCCATCCTGCTGGCCACCTTCTCCTTTGTGCAAGACCTAAAAACCTCAGATCATACCAGCGTTTGCGTATCTCTGGGATGGTCCTCTGGGAGACACCTAGGGAGTTCACCTTCTCCAAGATGCTGGGCCAGATCTTTGTTTTTTGGCTGTCTGGAACTGTGAAGGAGGCCTTCCTAAACAGCTTAGTGTAGGAATCAGCTAAATACTCAATGATCGGTTGATCTGACGCATCTGTGGAAACTGTTTATTGGAGATATATCTTTGCGTCTCCCCCTTATCTTTTAAATGCGACCTGGCCCTTTAAACATTGAATGAGCCATGAGCCTGCTGTATCATTAATTCTCTGGGTAAGTGTTATTAAACTACCCATCTATTGCGATATTCACGTTATCCAATGATTCCCACCCTGATTACCTTATCTTTATACCTCTATTATTGTTTTAGAACCCTATTTCTACGAGTCTTTTAAAGCCCTGACTCCCTCCATAACCTGAGGGCGATATTAAGACCATATTTCGTATCAAGGTATTGATTTTGTTCCCTATCTGGAATAGTTGGGACCTTCCTTACCACCGTATGTACCCACCTGGCATTCCCTGCACCTCTTGGTGTCTTTCCTATATATCACGGGTGTTACGTTGGATTCTATACTATCTCTTTTCTATCTTGGCCTTCTAATCTTGTGAAGATTCCTCTTGGTGCACTTCGTTTTATTTAATATGGGTATATTTCTTTCCCATCTAATCTGTTTTCACATTTGGACCCCACCACGACTGACACTGATTTTAGATAATTATAAAAAAAAGCCTTTTGGATTTCTAGTCTATTTATGTTATCACTGTTTGGTATGTTCGACAGTGACTAGTGATTCTTTTAAGTACTTACAAAGCTAATGTGCTATCTGAGTTATCCTTGTTTATACCTTTTTTGTTTTTAGGTGCTATTTGTGTGTCCCACCCGATTGTAACAACCACTGCCCTGATGAAGGTGTAGCCCCTTATGGGCCCAACACCGAAACGCGCGTTGGCCTTCATTGTCTCGTGATTATCTGGAGACATCGCCTCCATATACCACTGGGAGAACACGAGCGTCTGGAATTGTTATTTTTTGAACCTTGATTGTTTTAACTTACCTATTAATGTATATGTTTTGATTATGTGTTTGTCGAATATATGAGTATGTTGAGGGAATGAATGTTAGTATGATTGAATTGTTGGGTGTGGAACTCATTCATTTCTATTTTGTGAAATATTACTGATTTCTATTTGATCATCATTCTGAGTTTTTAAATTAAAATAAACTGATACTGTCTATTTCACTCCGTTCTGAGTGTTTTCTCATTGTTAGTCTTGGTGTTTGGTTGTATATTCAACCCTGACCCATCCTTGGGCTTATCTATATCCTTTTTTTGTAGGCAGCTGGTATCTTTTTTGTATATTGTGGTCTAATTATCCCCTGCACCACCTGCCTACCCATCTGTTTTTCAGGGGTCCCCCTTTATATTGGATATGTTTCTAAACAGCTTGTGCATATGGGAGGTACATTCTTCTGTCAGGAGCTCCGGCTCTTTTTCTGGAAATGTCCCCTTCTTCTTCCTGCTCCCTGGATACTTGTCCCCATCTTCTTTGGACATGGCGTTCTCAAGGAATGGGGCAATACACTGGCAGTAGTGATGCAGAAACACTCTTTACTTCCAGCCCCTCCCTAGTCTTCTGGTTTGTGGCCACATCCTGTATTTGTAAACTTTCTGGTCTAATATCATCAGTCTGCATCCAGAGTGTGACTTTTTCTATTTTGTGATTTGATATTAGGAATTTCGAATCCATCGGAATTGCTAGTAGTGGAATCGGTGGCTATAAACACATACTGTTTTGCGATTCCACAGAGAGATTTCTATGGAATCGCAATTTGGAAATCGCAAATCCTAAATTTTCGTACACATAGCCCAATATGTTTAGTTAGAAACTAAAACTGTATCAAAAAATTACTAGAGAAAACAAAAGTAAAGCCATAAGTAACATTTAACATTTAAATGGAAGAGTTGGCCATGCTATATTCCAAAATGTGCTCCTTAAATGCTCTATACAATTACACAAAGTTAGATAAACAAATTACATATTGTCTAAACTAAAAACATAAAAGTATTAGAAGAATGGTAAGGCCAATCCAAACATTCTTTTTCTAAAATACACAGTTAGTTCTGCTTTATGAGACAATCTCTCTAGTGTCATGGCCATATGCAAGTTGCATTGTGAGCATCAATGTCACTCAGCACTACACTTCGCTCATGTTGAGAACCTATATTGGAATTGGATAATTATTCAACTCTTTGAAGTTGTAAGCAGGGTTTTATTGACCATATTGTGTTTTGACTCTCTTTATCTTTTGAAGGATATGAAATGACCACTTAAGAACAGTCCACCAGGACACTTACCTCTTCATTATACACCTGGTGGGCTACTTTTCTGAAGTGATCAGAAAGGCAAAACTGCAGTGTTCGGCAAACTTTTTGAAATTAATGATACATAAATGCTAAATGTTTTTCAAGAGGCTCACATGAATGAGCTTGTGAGATTGCATAATGAATGTATGAAGTAACTTCGGTCGAGCTTTGTGACCTCAGGTGTTTATTTTCACGGCTGTAGGCCAGTCCCTGTCAGTAGTTATCAAGATGCAGGCTGAAAGGGCTGCTTACTGTTAAGCCGAGTTAGTTTGTGAGAAAGTGGTACTTTGAGACCACCTGCATTGAGGACCTGTTGGCAAAGCAAAGGCTTGTAATCACTACAGACTGTGGGTGCTGACAGGATTCAAACTGTGCACTCCTTGTGATTGTACATTGCAGTAGAGTTTAGGGGGATAAACAAAATTTCCCAGAGGACCACAGACTCTCCTGTGTCTAGAGAGACAGTGGCCATCACAAATCTTTCCCTCATGTTGCTTGGCTTTCTTGCTAGGCAATTGAGCTACAACGTTGCTGCAGTCAGAAAAACCTCACTACTTAGTTGTTAGATTGAATGTGTCTAGACCTCTAGTTCCCTCATGAATACATTATGGAGGTTTCAGTTTTCCAAGAAGTATCCTGAGGTAGGGTGTGATTTGGACACAAACTTTAATCTAATTTATGGGTATTTGCTTCAGCTCAGGAATTATATGTTCTGTTAAGGGTTCCTGTGATGGAACAGGACTGATTGCAAGCAGAAAGCCATATGTTCATAAATATTAATGCACACAGTGAAAAAGCAATAGAATTCCACAAAGTGTATATAATGCTAAGTGTAGGCATGTTATTTATTTTTCCAATTATAAGCAGTCTGGTGGAAACAATATTTATCTTCACAAAGGAGAGTTTAGTGACACATCCTAAGGTGGTTATGCTAAACGTAGAGAGATGTGAAGTGTATATCTATTTAGAAAGATATTTATGGTTCTTTATATTTATCTTTCAGGAATTTCCAGTATGTTGTCAAACCAAGGAGGGAAGGTTATACAGAGATTTTTTCTATGGTATATACTTTCACAATTCACAGTAATGTTCAGCATCCCAAAGACTTCTAAATTAAGGCATTTCTTCACTTGTAAGTATTCACTACAACTAGCAGGTCTCCTTGACCCTAAAAGTGACATGACAGAATGTTAAGACCTTTTTTACTTTCTTCTCTCTTGTCTCATTCCCCTTTTCCTGCTTCTATTACTGGCTCTCTGGTTATTGTGCAAGTGGTAATTGGTGGGGATGGTGACAGACGGAAAGGAACATCACTTCTATTGGATTTTGAGAACAGGTTTGGTGCAGAACCTACTAGAAATTATTTTTCAATTTCTCTCACTCAGTAGAAAATGGTTGTCTTCGAACTAACCTTGTAATCACGTATTATTAACAGAGTGTAGAGTAAGGTCTGAACTCCTGCAAAGTACAGGAATATTACTGTAGCTGATTAGATAAATGCAGTTCAATTACAAAACCTTGGCTTAGCCCTTGTAAATATGGGATAGATCAACAGGCTTGTCTTTAGAGATGTGCAAAGCATTTAAACAAACACAAGTAAAACAACAAACAAGTCAAGAATCAATCTTAAAATATTGAAAAATTAAATATGCAAGACGAAAATGACAAACAACAGGATAGGGGATCCTGTGATGTGATTATTTAGGGCCTGATTCACAGAACTAACTTACTACAAAATCCTAAACTTACTACCATTTTTGTATTCACAGAAGGTGGACATAAAGTTAGTATGAGTAAGTGCATTCTGTGAATACCAAAATGAGTAAGTGCATTCTATGAATACTAAAATGAATAAGTGCCTTCTGTGAATACCAAAATGAGTAAGTGCCTTCTGTGAATACCAAAATGGTAGTAAGTTTAGGATTTTGTAGTAAGTTAGTTCTGTGAATCGGGCCCTTAATGTTTAAATGTCAGAAAACCTTAAGAAACATCAAAGTGCCAAAATAAAGAGTATTCAGGTCCTGGATGCTTTTTCAGAGTGACTGCAATGAAAAGCTGTTTAATACTGAACATTCGCTCACTCCTGTCACAAGGTTTAATTTTTGACTTAGACAAAATTAGGGAATTCAAAATGCTCTACAAAAAAAAGCAGGAAAATATGGTGACAAGTTATCCACAAATCCGGGGCTGATTCTTTCAGGGTCTCGCTGAAGCCTTACATTTTGATGCCAAAAGAATGGAGGTATCAACATTTGAAAAATGTAGCTACTGGTATAAGTTTTCTTGTCAAGGCTTGCAAAGGTCAAATATCTTCTGGGCATAGTCCAACTGAAAACTTTATTTTTCATTTGGCAAAAATGGTAAACCCAGGAGAAACAAAGGGGCATATTATCAAGGACGGCGTTAAAATGATCGCCGCTTTAGCGGCAGGAAACTGCTGCCAAAGCGGCGATAATGGGCTTGATAATATGCCCTTGAGAATTCCAATAGAAGCCCATGTTCACACCAGAACATGGGCTTCTATTGGAATTCTCAAGGGTATATTATCACGCCCATTATCGCCGCTTTGCTGGCAGTTTCCTGCTGCTAAAGCGGCAATAATTTTAACACCGTCCTTGATAATATGCCCCAAAGATCTTTCTCTTCGTTAGGCCATATTTTAGGAGCTGCCCTAAGCCATGCAAATTGGCTTTGTGTGGCTTCAAAAATATGACCTAAGAATTGCATCTCTCTTGCACCACATTGCATGGTGCAAGAATGATGCAAACTGGGTCATAAATATGGCCCTAAGCCTTCTTTGCGCGCCACATCTGACCAATATCTGACCAACTTGCATAATCCCAAACTCTAGCCAAAATGTTCAAGACAATGGGTAATTTAAGAATGTACCCATTCAATTTCTCCAAAGTGAGGCCTCTGAAAGGAAGAAATATCACTCATACCGTCACTAAAATAAGCTTCACCTTTTTACATAAGGGAAAAGGGACTTTATTAGTGCTTCAACTATATCCAGGGCCACTGGAATTATGCGGCAGGGGAGCACCAGAGTATGCAGCAAGGTTGACTAAATTATGCAGCAAGGGAAGGAACATTTTGAGGCATAATTAGGCACATGCTTTGATAGTATAACTTCATTATTTTGTAATTTTTACACATGGAATACTGTTTGGGCAAAGATTTCACATCATTAGTACCAGTTTAACAACCAAATACAGAAATAAGCAACTGAAAGATGATCAGTTAACCTTTGGAAAGGGCCTTCCACTGGGCGTGAGCATATGTTGTAAAGTTTTAATAACCTTTGATCCATTTGAACTAGAAAAAATATATTGTACATATCCCAAAGTTGGCAAGGAGGGTAGCTGTATAGGAATAACAGTTTACTTTCTTTGATTTTATCATGTTTGAAATATGATGAACCTACAGACCGTTTGCCTTGGAGTTTACGAATTTGCCTCTCCTACAGCTCTAGATTTTTTCAAATTAAATATGATCTGATTATGTGAAGAGAATGTTTACTTTTTCACTAAAAATGGATGTGCACAAAATGTTCAAGAGTTCCCACACAAGAACGATTTACAGCCTCATGCATCAACCCAAAATCCAGTCGGTAAAATACCGATTCGGTAATAGCTCCCGGTATTAAGTAAAAAATACCCAATCCCAATGCATCAACCCAAAAGCAGAAATCGCTATTTAAGGAATCCTTAAATAGCGATTCTTTAAATAGGGATTCCTTAAATACCGATTCCTTAAATAGCGATTGCATTTAAGGAATCCCAAAGTGAGATTCCTTAAATGCAATGCATCAAAGTTAAAAAATTAGCGATTTCGCTAATAGGGGGAGCAAATTACCATGAAGATGAACTGCATGGTAATTTGCAAAAACTTTGAAAAATGCACTTTTGTGCATTTTTCAAAGTTTCATGTTGCGCACACACATGCCCTTAGTGCATGTGTGTGTGCAACATATGTGCACATATCATTTTCTGGGGTGCAACAGGGTGTCCTTTTGACACCCTGGCACCCTTGAAAGTGCTCCCGCTATTAGCGATTCGGTAATACCGAATCGCTAATACAGATTGGCTTTACATTCATTCCTATGGGCCTCCAAGCCCATAGGAATGAATGGGTAGGTATTCCTTATTACCGATTCGGTATTACCGATTCGGTAATAAGGAATATTAAGGAATCGCTATTTGAATAGCGATTCCTACATGCATAGCCTTTTGCTATTCCTTATTAGCGATTCCTTATTTTTCGCTAATAAGGAATCGCAAATGGCATTGTTGATGCATAGGCCCCTTAGTTACCAAAGTTTCTAAAATTGAAATTCATCTTTTATAATTCTCTGTCAAGTTACTGATTGAATGGGCTGAACGCCTCTCTAAGCTCACCATGACATAAGGATACAACGCCGAGAGAGAAGACTCGAGAGAACTGCAAGCAAGTCCATTTGTTGCTATTGATTTTGTGTTCGAAAACTACTCTTTTAAAACAGCAGTAGGGAACAACAACATGGCGCCGTGAGAATTCCATTTGAGAAGCCTTTTTTAATGCGATCAAGATTTATGCCATTACAAAGCACTCTAATGTTGAGTTCAAAGGCCTTGTACACAAAAGAAGTTCACCAAAGAAATGTCCATTAGAGAGCTTCTGAATCGTCTTTTATTTTCAGTCTGTCACATTGCTTTACGATGATAGCATGGAATTATGATCTCATATGTTTGAAACCTTAATCAAAACTGCTAGCAATATGGGCATTTTTTTCAGGCTGGCATGCTTCCCTGTCCTTTCTCCTTCCCTCACATAATATTATAACGGGTACTGAAGAAAACAGTTTTTTTCTTTCTGTGACTAACATGTACACGTTCTCTCATTGCTTTCGGCTGATGTGCATCGCGCCCTACGACTGCAGTGATGAAAAGGCAGCTTTGACACCAGCTCCTGTAAACAAACAAAACCATTACTGTGAACATAAGTTACCTTTTTAAAAGCTTGTTTTCTAGAAGTTGAAAACTATGCGGCCAGATTAACTAATCTTTCATGCAACACAAGGCAGCAAGGGAACTTGATGTGCTGCGTTAAGGGAAATAGCATAAATGCAGCATATCTGCTAAGATATGGAGTAGTTCTGCTCTCTCGTTTTGCTGGTGCACTTGTTGCTGCCTAGAGCCAAAGGCATCACAGTTGCACCATAGTGCAATGCTGCCTGTGTTGCGGTCAGGACTAATTTTGTGCAGGAATGGATACCTTCCAGCACAAAAGCGATCCTTAGAGGTTTATTTCTCTTTATGTGTATGTTGCAGAATGCAGCACATATCCAAAGAGGAAGAAATAAGGAGAAATAAAGATATTTCTCCTTGTTACACCAAGACCGAGTAGGCACACCAGTTTGTCGTAAACACTGGTTTAGTGACTTTAGTAAATCTGGCTTTGCGGCAAAATACAATAGGCCGGTTGACCTGAACACTCATGTGCCACGCATATAATGCATGCAAAATACAGGGTATCACAAGACACAGCAAGGCACTTTGCATGGATTTGTAAATGTCACTTAAGCACATACGTTGCTTTGTGCTGCCTTGCCTCGACTTGCACAACACAAGGACAGTGTAAGTGCGTCGTGAATTTGGTCCTATATTTGCTTGCTTTCTTACTTAAGATCCCTTTCAGAGTAAGAAGACAGCAATATGTGAACTGCTGTCCTACAAAACAGACTATATGGTTTGTCTAAGATACACAGTGATGACACATTGTCAAGATATTATGAACACTACCAAAAAATGCTTTGATTGCTTAATGGTAATCTTCATTACTCCATGTTAGACCTGGCACCTTTTGGTGTGGTTTCCCCTGGCTTTTTGTCTCCTGACCTCCTGCGTTTTTGACTGTGTGCTGAACTTCGTTTTTGCTGGCTTTAGGACTGTGTGCAACTTTTCAGTGCTGACCAGTGCTAAAGCGCATGTGCTCCGTGTCTAAAAATTAATGGCTTTTGTAGGAGAGTAGGATCTGCTTCTTATAGTTACCCCCACTTTTTGCTTATGTTTTACAGTTTTTAGACTTTAGTCTGGCTGGGGCCCTGCTAACCAGGACCCCAGCCTAGCTGCTTCCTCTCTAAAATGATTCCCAGTAGTTTAGGTACACTACAGATTGGATTCTGGGGTACACTTATAAGTCCCTAGTACATGGTACAGTATGTATCCAGGGCATAGGTACCCCAGAGGCCTACCAGGAGCTGCAGCATGTATTATGCGACCCCTGGGAAGCCTTCCAAAATGACACCAGAGGACTGCTACTGCAGCCTGGGTAAGGTGGTGCATGCACACCTTACTGAGATATAGGTTCACTATATCTCTCTACATCACTGCACATATAAACCTATCAGTCACCCCTATGGCAGGCCTTACTAATCCTGAATGCAGGGTGCTGGGTTTTTTGTGAGAGGGTGCCTGTTGGACTTGGCCCTTTTTGCAGGGTCATCCCTAAACTTTTTGCCTTTCTCCTAGCCTTTTTTCTGACATGGTGTTGGTGTTTTTAGTCCTCTGGACACTTAAGCACTGTTGTCCAGTGTAAAGTGCATGCGCTCTCTGTGTTACATTGGTGAGATTGGCCTGCCCTCACATAGGAATGCATTGGGGATTCCCTGCTAAGTGTGCCAGTGGTAATTCCTGGTATGAGAGGAGCAGTGTGGTCAAGTCTGGTATATATGAAATTGTGAGAATAAATGCTGCGCAATGGTGTGCACAGATTTATTATGACTATGGGAGACATTACACTTTTAGAAGTTGGCATTTCTGTGTGCTATGTGTCTGCCTGCCTGATGTGAATTGCATGTCTGGCTTGTGAGTGACAGGGGCTGAGAGGTGTGTGTGGCTCCAGGAGGGGCAGGGTGAGTCAGCGCTGGGTTGAATAGGACATCTGGCTGGGAGTAGTAGGAGGAGAAGTCCCTGGTCCCTGAATAGGATTGTGCCTGCCCTAGTGTATGCTGGCTCTGCCCCCCTGTGGTGTGTCTGATGATGAGCCCCCACCTAACAATGGAAAAGAGGAGCCCTGTCAACAGAGTGCTCCAAATCCCCCCTGAACCAGTTGCATCTGGTTCCCCAAGCCCTGTGCTGTGCAGACAAAGGAATGCCTAATATAAATATAGGGGCTGTGACCCCATGTTGGTGTGCTTACTGTACCTGTTTTAGGAGGACGAAGGACTGCTGGGCAAGGAGGAACCGCCGTGGGACCCAGCTGCAGCTTCCTGGGCTCCCTACGTGCTGGCCTACCTGTGCCCAGCTCTGCTCCTCTGCATTTTGGACTTAGCGCCTTGTGAGCGCTACCTTTCTTATCCCCAGGACAGAGCGGGCTGGGGCTTTGCAGCGCTGAGCTGCACATCACTTTATAGGGAATCCCCGGCGTAGGGATCCCCCTGTGCTGCTGGTGCCGCTATTTGTGGATGCGGGTGCCCACCCCTCATTTGAGCTGTTTACCGGCAGCAGTCCACCCCGCATTTGTTGATGTTCTGCCGCATCTGCCGTCTGCGTGAGCGGGAGCCCACCCCGATTTATACTTTAGTTTAAGAGGGAGCCCCCCCTCGTTGGTGCCAAGAATAAAGGGATCACCGCTGCGACCCGGAATCCTCGCACCGAAAGGAGAATCCAGGCGGGAGCCTACCCCGAGCTGGAAGGTGCCGAAGTAGCCTTGGGGTCATCGCCCCTGAGTGAGGTGGTCCGGGTGGGGCTCCCGTATGCCAGGGAGAGCCCCGCATTGGTGCCACAAGTAAAACGTTGTGGAAGCCCACCCCGCATCTCCACGTTATTCTAAACAGCCGCCGAGAATGATGAGGGCCGCCGCGCTGCCCACGGCAACCCGGAAGACAGGCACGAGTCGCCTGGTTGGGGGTGGTGCCTCGCGCCCTGGGCGGAAGTTGCGGCGAGTGATTCGCGGGGCTCCCATGTGGAAGGGAGAGCCCCTCGGCCAGCAGCGGAGTCAGGGTCTGTGGTGCAGGGGGGCCCGAGGCACATTGTCGGTGCCTGCCCCCACTGCACCGGGGGAGAACGGAGGGGAGCTTGATCAGAGTCAGAGCCTCGTGGGCTCCATGTTGCAGACTACCCACCTTGCCCCCAGAGAGGAAAGTCTCCCGCTGAAGGAGTCCTGACACGCCCCGGTGAGTGGGGCTTCCAAGGCACAGTGGTGCCGAGTTGAGGACACAGATGCTCCGCTAGAGAAAGCGGGCAGCTGCAACTAGGGAGTAATTGTAGTTAGGAGTCCCAGTGGGGCTCCACTTTTGCACCGAGGGGGCCCTTCGTGTTCTAGAAGTCCCGGAGTGTGGCTTGGGCCATTTTCTTTGTTATTAGAAATCCCAGTGGGGCTTCAGTGGCACAGTGGTGCCAGGGCTCATTCCACAGCTGCCCTGCGAGCAGCATTTGCGCCAAAGATTACCCACCTACACCTACGAGTGTTCCGTGAGCTGGCCATTTGTGGTTTCTCTCGAGGTCCCTTCGCAATCCCTAGTCTGTCAACTGGTGGGTCCCTGTGAAGGCAACTTCACTTCTAAGTGGGCTTACCTGGTTGCTCCAGATGTGCCCTGACTCTCCATCGCTTGGGGAGTCCCCAGGACCTTGCTGGTCTGCACCGAAGCATCTTTTCTCTTCCTGCGTGGGTTGCTGTTGCCAAGGCTTATTGGGTCCAATCCGGGCACCGACATGGCAGCAATAGGACGTCCCACTTCTTCCTCAAATCCTCAGGCAGACTCTTGATCATTCCTTTCAGGGACTTGTTGAAACGCTCTACGAGCCGGTTGGTCTGGGGGTGGTAAGGGGCGGTGAACTTGTAAGTCACCCCACAATCCTTCCACATGGCCTGCATATAGGCGGACATAAATTTGGTGCCCCTGTCCGACACCACGACCTTGAGGAAACCCACCCGTGTAAAAATCCCCATCAGGGCCCGCACCACCACAGGTGCAGTGACGGTCCTCAGAGGGATTGCCTTCGGGTACCGGGTGGCGTGGTCCACCAGAACTAGGATGAACTGGTGTCCCGAAGAGGTCGGCGGATCCATAGGCCCGATAATGTTGATGCCCACCCGCTCAAAAGGAGTACCAACGACCGGTAGTGATTCCAGGGGGACCTTCAACTTGGTCCCGACCTTCCCACTCGCTTGGCAGGTCATGCAAGTCTTGCAAAAGGCATCAGAAGCAATCCTCATCCTAGGCCAATAGAAGTGTGGGACCAGATGAGCAAAAGTTTTATCTTGGCCCAGGTGTCCCGCCAGGGGGATCTCATGCGCTAACTCCAGCAAAATGGCTCGATAGCATTGGGGGACCACTAAGGCCCTTGAGGACCCATGCACCGGAGCCTTGGGCTCACTGTAAAGAAGGCCATCCTCCCAGTAGATATGGTAGTTTCCAGCAGCATTTCCAGCAGCTTGGGCTGCGGCTGCATGCCCTCAAGGGTGGGGCACTCCTGTGCCCGACAGAATTCCTCCCGGGTAGGCCCTCCTTCCACCTGCCACTCTGCAGGGGTTGGCAAGTCCCCCACTGGAACAGCGTCACCCTCCGTGGACTCTGGGGCAACCGCAGCGGGTGACCCATCCATCTCATGGGGTGCATCCTCCAAAGAGTTTTCCTGGTCAGCAGTGGGCTGGGCCATTGTCCCAGGCTCCAGCCCTGGTTGATTCCCTCACCGGGAAGCCATGGACCGTGTGACCGCACAGGTCCATTCTGGTAGTCCCAGCATCTCTGCGTGTGCTTGGAACTCTACCTCCTTCCAGGCAGTATGCTCAAGATAGTTTCTCAACATACAGTCGACTGGCATGGCAGGGCTCACTGCAACTCTCAACGGGCCTGAAACCCCTCCCCACTCAAAGGCAACTTGAGCCAAGGGGTAGTGACCCACACTGTTGTCAGCCATCACAACCAGGTGGAATACATCAGGAATCACTTGCTCCAGGGACACCAGCTGTCTCCTTACCATCGTCATGCTGGCCCCTGTGTCCCTCAGAGCCTCCGCCCCCTGCCCATTGACAAGGACCCTCTGCCGGTACTTGGCAGTATTTGAGGGTACCTGGGTCTGTGGGACCATCTCCCTGTCTCCCAGGGATACTAGGGTCAAGCCTGCCCACTCACTCCCCATATCTAGGGACAACTCCTCCCCCAGCGCTACACTCGCCACCCCGGGGTTCTTACCTCCAGTAGGGGCTGGGGTCCTTTTACGACACTGGGGATCCCCCTTGTAGTGTTCAACCTCCCCGCACTCGTAGCACCGGACAGTTTTGGGCTGCTGACTTCTGTCAGGATAAGTAGGCTTCTGGTAGCCAGATTGGGGCTGGGATCCAAACCCTCTCCCTTCTGCTTGGGCTGCAGTCTGTTTCCTCATGCCCTCAAGGGTTGGATACTCCCTCTGTGCCCTACAGCACTCCTACTTGGTGGGTCCTCCTTCTACATGCCATCCATTAAGTGTGGGTAGGTCACCAAGGAAAGAAGTTCTTTCCTAGTGGGCACCGGGGCGACCATTGCAGGTGCCCCATCCACCTCACTGAGAAGACACTTAGTGACCGGTTTACCACGACCTCTGCTTTACCCTTTTTAGCAGCTGCCTGGCCATTGTTCCAGGCTCCAGTCCTTTTGAATCTTATCCTGGGGAGCCAGGAACCTTGTTGTTGCACAGATCCAATGAGGTAACCCCAACATCCTGAACTCCACTTCCTTCCTCTGGCTTAACTCAGAGGCAATGTGTAAAGCAGTTGTGAAACACTTCAAACAGTAGCTACAAACAGGGGCAAAGAAAAATACCAATCCCATATGAAAATATACATGTTATCTATATAATTTTATACCCTTATGTGCCGTACTGTTTTATAACTTTTAATAATTAGAACATAAACTAAGTGAAAACATGCCAGAAAAAGGGCCCATATCAGATTAGAACAATACATTTAAATGTCAAAAATTCAATCAGTACAACAGGAGAAATGCAGGTTTAAAGATTTCAGGGACAAAGTCACAAGTTCAGGCGATTGCGAAGGAGCGTGGCCTGGCTAAAGGGACACAGTTAGGCCCGCTGAACAAGAGGTTCCTTAAATCCTGGTTGTGGAGCGTTGCATAGTCCAGCATCGAGGATGTATCAGGCAGCCGAGGAGGTGTGTGGGTTATGATGAGCTGCAAGACTGCAGCGAGATGTCCTGCCTTGTCTTCGAGTATTCCATCGGTAAAGGCTTGCAATGTAAAGTCTTACATTGAGGAATCATCATGCAGCCAAAGGGATTTGAGGGTTCTGAGGAGCTGCAGGGCTATGGTGCAAGATCCTGCATCATCATCAAGGATCCCATTGACAAGGATTTATGATGCAGAGTCTGTCTTTGAAAATGCATCCTGTAGCAGCAGAGATGCGCCTTGTTCCGAGGAACTGAGGGACTGTAATGTGAAGTCCTGGTACCAGGAAAAGACCATTTAGCAGAGGCAGAGCATCGGTTATAATCGGGTTTGTGCTGCGCGGCAGATGAGATGCATCACTTATGCTGGAACAACAGATGGGCTGGCAGAACACCTTCAGGCCCGCTTCCAAAGGTCCAGAACTGTGATGGCATCACTAGGCAGGGTAGGACTCATAGTTACGGAGTCCAGGTGCTGGTTACAAGAGACTTGATACCTAGAGTAACTCTGGTGGTTCTGGGTACAGACTGCAGGTCCAGTGCTTCTCGCCTAGGCAGGTGGACAGCAGATCAGCACAGCAGGGCAGGCAGTCCTTCAGGGAAGTAGTCTAGTAGAGTGGCAGTCCTTACAGCAGCACAGCAGTTGTTCTTCCTTGCAGAGTCTTCCACAGGTCCATAATTGTACTGAAGAGTTTGTGTCTGGGGTCTAATATTTATACCTGGTGCCTCCTTTGAAGTGGGAAAAGCGTCTTGAGGTTTGCATTTGAAGTGCACTGGTTTCTGCCTCCCCTGCCCTGGCTCCAGACTAATCACAGGGGCTATGCAATGCTTCATGTGAAGACAGGACACAACTTAGTCAGGTGTAAATAGGGTTGTGCACAGATCCACCCTCCCATCCTGCCAGTAATGGCCCATCCAGGCACACTTAAGCTCCCTATTGCGTGTGACTGCATAGGAGGGCACAAAGACCAACTGCCAACTACACCCAGTCATGTGAGCCAGAGAAAGGTTGCAAGTCCTGAAGGCCAGATGTACAAACATTAGGAATACAGATTTCCTAATTGAGATTATATCCAAATTGCAATTGGGAAATTGCTATTCCTAATGCATGAATTTTTGTATTCCAAAATCACAATTCCTAGTGGATCACAGTTCGACCCACCTCATGAATATTAATGAGGTAAGTCACAATTTGCAACCCACTGGAAATCGCAAATAGTAGTATATAAACAAGTGATGGATGGAATGCTTGAATTAATCTCAGGAACTGATAACTACTCAGTCCGCATACCTGTTCATTGTTGTTTTGCACACTGACTCAGCTATATGTAAATAAGTCTTAACCCTGCTCCAATTGTAAGAGTACAGCCCAAAATGCCAATCCAGGTTGTCCTTCAACTGGAACGCATGCAACCCAGGACCAGTTTCACCCTAGATATGGGCTCATCAGTCGCGTACAGTTTGGTTCCAGTGACACACTGTGCATGGAACCCATGTCTGGGTATACCCATCACACATAGGGTGACAAACTGTTGTGTACAAATACAGTGATGGATGGAATTCTTCAATTAATCTCAGCCACTGGTAATTATGTGGGTTTGCATCTCAGTAAATCATTATTTTGCTAACCATGCCACCTTACTTTGAACCCAGCTATATGCAAATCAGTCTTGACCGTGCTCCAATTGGAGCAGTCCAGCCTGAATTGCCAAGCCAGATCCTCCCTGAATCGGTACACAATCAACCCAGGACTGGTTTTGCCTTAGTTATGGGCTCATCAGCCGGTACAGCTGGTTCCAGTGACAGTGTCCACGGGACACACGTCTCGGCATACCCGTTCCACTTAGGGGACCCCTACCCATTTGCGAATGGGTTGCCACCACTTTTAAAATGGCAGTAAAACAATACTTTTTTGCAACCAGGATTCCCCTTTTGGGCCACTGTTAAGTGGACCTGGGGGCACATGTAGTACCCCCACACACCTCCATGCACATGGTATGTGGCACACAGTGCATGGAACTGCAGGAAGTGACCCTTTGTACAGCAGTATGTGCTGTGGCTCTCTTCCTGGGCCTCAGCTCAAGACGCCTTGGAAAGGAGCACTTTCTGACAGGCAGCATGACAGTCCTATTCTAACTCCAACGGGCCCTAACCGCATGGCAGGTGCTGGACAGTGACTTGGGAACACAATTACTAATCCAGCTCCAACAGGAACTTACCTCAGGGCAGGTGCTGTACAGTGAATAAGGGGCAAAATGACTATTTTAATTCCACAAGATACTTACCTCACAGCAGGTGCTTGAAAGTGACTGGGTAGCAAACAATTACTATTCTAACTCCACCGGGTATTTACCTCAGGGCAGGTGCTGGACAGTGACTAAGGGGTAAAATTACTATTCTAATTCCAGAAGCAACTTACTTTAGAGCAGGTGGCAGATAGTGACTAGGGAGCAAAATTACTATTCAAACTCCACTGAGTACTTACCTCACAGCAGGTGCTGGACAGTGATTAGGAAGCAAATTACTATTCTAACTACACCAGGTCCTTACCTCAGGACAGGTGCTGGACAGTGACTAAG
Source organism: Triturus cristatus (assembly GCF_964204655.1). Lineage (NCBI taxonomy): Eukaryota > Metazoa > Chordata > Amphibia > Caudata > Salamandridae > Triturus > Triturus cristatus. Next base: position 245,968,898 of record NC_140582.1, read on the forward strand.
AGGCAAATTTACTATTACAACTCAACCAAGTACTTACCTCAGGGCAGGTGCTGGACAGTGACTAAGGCCTCATTACGATTGAGGTCAAACTGCCACCAACAGCCTATTGGTCGCGGGCCGACCGCCAATAGCCCTTGTGGCAACCTCTGCATTACAATGCATGGCAGTCAACTCAAAGCGGTCAGGGGCCAGACTGCTATCTCCAACAGGATTTAAGATCCCAACAGGGACCATGCCAGGATTTGGATATACCTTTCCAACAGCCTTTCCATGGCAGGAACACAGCTATGTAAAAGGCTGTCAGAAAGGGAAATTGAGGGGCCCAAAAAGGGCCCCCATCCCTCATGGGCCACTGTTAAGTGGCCCCGTAGCACATGTAGTGCCCCCACACACCTCCATACACTGTCTGCCATGCACAACATGGTGGATGGCACACAGTGCATGGAAGTGCAGAAAGTGCCCGTTTGCACTGCGGTATGTGCTGAGGCCCTTTTCCTGACCCCACAGCACAAGCTGCCTTGGAAAGGAGCACTTTCTGACTGCCAGCACGGCAGTCCTATCCAAATGTGGCATTTGTACATCCGCATGCTTCTCGGGTGGTTTCCTGACCCCCACAATAGCGTATGGTGGTCTTAATGACCATCATCATAAAAAAAAAGTGACAAAATTACTATTCTAATTTCACCGGTTACATACCTCACAGCAGGTGCAGGACAGTGACTAGGGAGCAAAATTACTCTACTAACTCCACCGGGTTCTTACCACAGGGCACGTACTGGACAGTGACTAGGGGGAAAAATTAATATTCAAACGCCACCAAGTACTTACCTCCGGACTGGTGCTTGACTAAAGTACAAATTTAGTAGTTTAAAAGCACCAAATATTTAACTCAAACAAGATACGCAAGTTCATAAAATACAAGCTTTATGAAATAATTAATAACATGCATTTCGCTTACTATTAAAACAGATACATCTATCTACGAACCAATTTGAAAAACATTAAATTACAGGACATATCCTGAACCACAAGTAATAGTAAGGAAAACATCCAAAAACTCAAAGATAATCATTAAATAATAAAGTCATAAATATTACTACTAAAGTATTAAACTTAATACCTGAGTATTAGTACAATTCCCCAACCAATACCCCTATATTCCTTGCATCGTGCCCCAAGACTTATTATAATTTAAAAATATATATAAATAAAAACCTGAGCATTAATACACTTCCCCACCCAATAAATACCCCTATATCCCTTACATCGAGTCCCTAAAACTTGTCATTAAAGAAATATTAAAAATAATTATAAAATTAATATTTTCCAAATACCTTTAACATATACTTACTTATGTACTTACCCATATACTCACATATTGATGCATGCTAAAGATATTCGTGGTAATGACACTAGTGGTAAAACACATAAGTAGTTATGACACTAGTGGTAAAAAAAAGTGTAGTAATGTCTGCAGTGGTACACACATGTTTGCTAAATATGTACATCTACATAATATTGTTCTCATGAGTGATAATTGCACTAGTGGTAAATAAATGCATAGTAGTTGTAAAAACCTGGGTGGTAAAGACTAACGCATAGTTAAGACTTTGTTGTAAAGGTACATCACAGTTTAGACTGTATTGTAAATGCTGTTTACTTGGCAGAGGAGCACTTCTGCTGCGATTATCCTAGAACGCTGTGCACTGTAAAAAGTCACCATTAGAAAACGATGTCAAGTTTAAATGAATAACTAAAATGGAGACTTGTGTGCGATCCTGTAGATCCTTATAACACCCACTTCTTGGCCAGTGGGAGATTTCGCTTCACACTAAATACTCAAAAGTCAGTCTAAAAAATCTAACTTAAAATGTAATCCTAATGAAGATAAAATTAATATAAAATGCACTTTATTAATATAAGCAAATGAAAGCCATAATGTATTAAAAAAAAAGCCAATTAAAAGCACACAATTATTGAATTATATTATTAAATGAATAGGAGGTAAATTTGAAATAAAAACAGGGTGCCGAATTTAAATCTAGGAGGTGCCCAAAATGTTTTCCATGTTCAGAGAGTCAGTAGGATCCAGGAAGGAACCCAAATCCACAGACGATTGAACACAGTGGCCCAGACTGCAAGTTCCAGAGAACATACATGGTCAGATCCAGCCCAATCACCAGACGCTCATGGGGCGTTAGCCAATAGTTTAACTGCAATGAAGGAGCCAGAATACAGGAATTCAGGAGCTGAAGCATCGAGGAATGGCTCTAAGCATCCTGTAGCAAAGCTAGTCTCATAGAACAATACCGGAGATGAGTACTTAATGGACACACCTACAGATCCATTTTGGAGATTGAACTAGTTGCATCAGAACACATAGATTCAGTGCACACTTGAATGTGGACGCTAGACGTAGTGTAACCATGTAGATCTAAAGGACAAGGATAAGTTGTCATTCAGTTCCTGAAGTAAAGGCACTTCAAAGTACTGTATCATGCATTCACGAAACAGCAGGACGAGTGGTAGTTCCATAAACATATGGCCTTGAGGTGAAACTTCCATCGAGGAGCATAAAAATAGAACCAAAATTCCAACAATTGGGAAAAACACCAGTGGAATGCCTCCACATACACTCTAAACCACAGACTATAATCTGCCTGGAAGATCCTTGGGCAGTCGGACCCTCTATGAGGTCTTGTTTGTCATCCAGATGTACGTTCCAGATCTTGATAGTCCTGGCACAGTGGCGGCAGATATACCTTTTGACATCAATGAACGTTTCACTGTCTTACAGGAAATACAGGACTTCTGCAATGAGCACTCACATGAAACTAATAAATATTCTCCCAGTGATGAAGTGCAGGTGCAACCAGCAACTTTTAGCTGGTTTCCTAAAGTTGGGGATCTAGATCGAGAGAAGAATGCAGACAAGAAGGAGTTTGGCCAATCATATAAAGCACCTGTGCCGGTCCTTGGCATTGCAGGTGCCAGAACTGTGATTTTGCCATCGCTGGCTCGTTGCAGAAATAAATGGCTTGAGTCAATTCATCTCGTCAAACTAAACCATGCGGCTGTGTTCACAGTGGGCCATGAGGATTACTGGGTAATTACCTGTCTCCTCTCTGTACCATGCAGAAAATCACTCTGCAATCATTAAATAAAACAGAAAATTGCTAAATATGCTAAATTGTACTACTTCCTGTTACTACTACAAACACAGAATGTATATCAACTGTGAGTTTACAGTTTTCTACTGCTACTCCTAGAAATGGATTTTTTATTATTACCCACCTTCTGTGGTGTCTTCCAGTCCTCTCTTACCATGTGAGGTCCCTGTTTTTGCACATACTACCTCTGGCTACTTTGTCAACTTTGCATATTTTTGTTCAGATTCATCACATACTTCATTGCATGGGATATGTGCATTTTTCTTCTAGCTGAAAAGTCTTTTCTGATTCCACCATGGTCATAATTTTGGATTTCCATTTCACTGTTTTACTATTCATTTGGATTTGATTTGTTACCGTTATCTTTTGGCTACTAAATGGACATTATCTCCCAGAATGCTCTGCTGCTGAACTGGTAGGTGAGGTACTGAGGCTTCATTCTTCTTCACACAAAGTGCGAAGAGGCCTGTTCCTTGTGAACATTTCAGAATTCCCTAAACTTGAAGGAATTATTTTGGATACTGTCCAAATAATATTTTTGCCACAACAGAAACATTGCCAATTCCTTATGTATTTAAAGTATCAATGAATGACATCATCACTCCTGGTAGTATTTCTGATGACTGGGATGTGACCACTGTCCAAAGCGGAAAGAAATGTAAAGCTTTTGTTCACCCATTTATCACTTTGTAAAGAGGTGACACTCCATGGGGCATGTAATGCACCCATGGCCAGTTTGGTGTATTATTTGAAATGTGTACCAGCTGCCTTGATTTGGCCAATGGACTGGTTGTTTTCAAATGAAGTTTTTTGATCATGAACAACCAAGGTTGTTGTGGGATAAAACCGGGAGTGCCAAATGTGATGGTTTCAAGGGTCATGCCACGTGTTTATTTCCACCCACACACACAACTAGGGACGTTACCTTGTGGCCTTCAATTCCTATTTTTAACATTAACTTTGTGAGGTTAAGCCGACTGAATGACTTCTTGTTTTACAGGACGTTGCCCTCCCATCTACTAGAGAATCATTTGCTCTCTAAGTTTCAAAGCCTTCCTCTAAAATACAATTGTTACTGTGCACAAATCTGCCACAACATATTGGTGGGATGTGCATCGCATATTTAATGATTCAAATACTGCAGGAGTGATTTATTAGCACCCATTAAAATCATATGCCAAATAAAAAAGAATAACCCCTCTGCCCCTTGGTTCAATGACGCCCTGAGAGCCCTTAAACAAAAATACAGTAGACAGGAATGTCCCTGGAGGAATGACTACAATGAAGAGGAGAAGGATAAATGTAGAAAGTGTATTGCACATTACAAAATTCTGACAGAGAAAGAAAAATCCTCATTTTTCACTAAGCAAATTGAGTCCTCAAAAAACTCCATTAAGGAACTCTTTCAAACAGTCACTAAAATTACCACCATCCCAGTAGTAAACACAGCAGATGGAAGTCAGGAATTTAGTGATTCCCTGGCCTACTTTTTCATAATAAAGTAAGGGAAATCTTTGATGAATTTGATGCCCAGGTTTTGAAGCTATCATCGGAAGGCGAACAGTCCTCCTTTAAAACGTTTTCGTATCTTTCAACTTACCAGGTCAGTCAGCTGATTACTACTATAAAGCCTGGGTCCCTATCAGACCCCTGTCAACCGCATATAATTCACCTTGCACCCGATATTATCACAAAATTCTTGACAAATACTATCAACTCTATGTTCAGTACAGGACGGTTTCCTTTACTAAAAAAAGCTCATGTGGATCCTAAGGACAACAACAACTATGGGCCGATATCCAGACTCCCATTTCCAACCACGTTGGCTGAAAAACATATGAACACCCAACTGTATGCATATATCGAGTCCAATGATCACTTTGATAAAACTCAGTTCAGATTCAGGAGTAGTCATAGCACATAAAGTGTGTACTTTGTAACTACAGAAGAAACAGATTTTCCTTAGATTCGGGCAGCAGATCAGCCCTGATCTTACTCGACCTATCTGCAGCCTTCGATAAGGTCAATCTTATAGGTCTGATTGACCGTTTGTGATCCATTGGGTTTAAAGACACAGTGCTTGCTGTTCTTCTCTAATTTTTTAGTGATAGGACTAAAACAGTAACACACAAAGGTTTCATCTCAGAGTCTTTCACTTTGCCATGTGGAGTTCGACAGGGCTCGTCATTGAGCCCGACCCATTTTGACATCTACGTTTCCCCTCTTGCTAGTTTATTAACATCGTTTGGGTTCTCACTGGTAACCTATGCAGATGACACTCAGATTATTGTTTCAGTTACCAAGGATATTTAAAACACAGCAGAGAAATTTCGTAAGTGTATGATGTGTCATTTTGGTCCCCCTCTTGATTGCCCCAAGAGCTTGGGAATTTACCTAAGCCAGAAAAAAACGTAAAAAATCTGGGCGTGTTTGTAGATGACAAGCTCAATACAGTGATCTCAACCTCTTTTTGTATTTTCAAAATAATAAAGAAAATTGCTCATCTGCTCACCTTTGACTCATTAAAGACTGTGGTCACTGCACTTGTCTTGGTAAGACTAGACTACTGAAATGGTCTTTTCCAAAGCCTTCAAAAAAGATCATTGAGAAAACTTCAGACAATGCAAAATACAGCTGCAAGGATGCTCTTTAACATCCCTAGGCCTGAATCCGCATCCTTAGCTCTGAAACAATTACACTGGCTGCCTATCGAAAAGCATATCGCCGTTAAAACTCTGAGGCTTCCATATAAGGGGCTGCATGGAACTGGCCCAGATTACCTAAAAAACTATCTAAAATGGTACACTTCAAGTAGGTCCATATGTTCTAGCTTCCAAAAAAATCTGGAAGTTCTTCCTCACAAAGGTATATCCTGGGGTGGCAGAATCTTCATCAGAAGTACTGCCCTGAAATAGAACAGTCTCCCCCAATCATTGAAATCTACAATCACTCTTCTAGCCTTCAGAAAACCCTTAGAAATCTGTCTCTCCTCCAACTAAAAAGGATTCCTCTGTTGATCACAGACAGCACCAAAATGCCTCCTGGTATATGCTGTGCTTTTGAAATGTATTCAATATCAATATCAATACACTTTAAAAAAATGATTGGGTCTGGCTTTGTTAGCATGTTCCAGACTGTATTCAGAATGACTACGACATTTTTACACTCTGGTTTCTGGTATATTTGGAGGCATACTGCTTGTGTTATTCCTGATAGTCTGAATTCCGGTTAAATTTTAGCTGCTCTGCAATGGATGTTTCACTTCAAGGCCAAATGGTGATGGAATTACCACACGTCCTACGGTGTTGTGTATGCATGCTACAGTACTTTGGAGTATTTTTACTACAGGACCTGATTGAAAACTGGTCTTTGTCCTTTAGACCGATATGGTTACAATGTGTTCAGTCCATGTTTCACTGTCTGCTGTACCCTTTCGAGTATGCACTGGATATTTGTCTTGCGATGTAACTGGTTCAATCTACGGATATGGATCTGCGGGTATGACCACTGAGGGCTCATCTTCATACTGTCCTATGAGACTACAATTGCTATAGCATGTTTACTATGAGCCATTCCTGGATGCTTCAGCTTCTGTATTCTTGAATCCTGACTCATTTACTATGGTTACACTGCCAGCTGGCACACGATCAGCATCTGCAAATTGGTCTGGATCTGACCATGTTTATTCTATGGATCTTCCTGTGCAGGCCACTGTGGAAACATTGTCTGCTGATGCGGGTTCCTTTTTGAATCATACTGGCTCTCTGAACATTGGAAACATTTTGAGACCCTCCTAGTTTTTAATTCAGCCCCTTGTGTTTACATCAAATTGACATTTTATTCATTGTTATTAATAGGGAACTTTTAGTTGCCATTTTATAACAGCATTAAAGCAAAGTCTTCCCCAGGCCAAAGGGAGGGTGTTGTAGGGTTCAACAGGGCCCGCTCTAGAGTCTCCATTTTACCTACTTGTTTTAACTTGACATCTTTTCTAATGGTGCCTTTGTACATGCTTTGCACATACACAACATTGTCCTTAGAAATTATTCTGCATGATCACATTTTTTAGTAAGCATATTGTCATGTTGCAGGAACACTCTGACCAGGCTAGGAAATCTGAATGCACCGCCCTTCCATTTGGTTGTCTGGTTGGAGACAGCTCCAAGACTTCAGACTAACCATCACATCAGCTCTGCACTTGTGACACAGTGCGATTAGAACAGGGCTTTTATCATGTAAACTGTTTCTGAGCCGAATTAGTCAGAGGAGCACTTCTGCTGGGATTAACCTGGAATGCAGTGCACCGTGGCAGAGGTGCTGCCCTGCTGACTGTAACCATCATCCTGCAAAGGACGATAGCCTGCTCTACACCAGATTGGCTTCCTGATACATCATACACAGGTATGGAGGGTTAGGCTGTTGAAAGAGATCTGGCAGAGTGTACTCCCACTATGCCCTTGATAGTGTAGGTAGTATTATACAGGACTATCAATATAATTATAATAACACAGTAATGTTATAATGTTTGAACTGCTTATCTTTTCACCATTCCTTTAATGCTGGTTCCAGTGCTTTGTTTCATCCTCCTAATAATTGCAGCTTATGCTTTCTATACAAGAACATGATTTTTTCATTAAACATTCGAAAAGCCAATTTGTATCTTTCTTTTGTTTACCTTGGGCATTCAAAAGTAAAGAACCAATGGGTAGATCTGTTTCTTGGGGGAAATTAAAGTGGTCATGTTCTGCGGTTGTAGATACCATCTGGTAAGGTTAGGGGTTCAGATTAGGCAATGTGAACTAGGTAGGAACTGGGCCATCATACTCTGATAATATGTGTGGACTCGGTCCCCAAATTCTGATGGCTATGTTATTCAGATACACAGTCCTACTTAATTCATAGGAACGGTATGACAGAGCCAGGAAGACCAGGGTCAGGAATGTCTAGAACTAGGATTGTCATATTCATGAAACCAGTACCAGGATGACCAGAGCTAGTTGGACCAGGAGGAGGATCAGGGGAACAAAAAAAACACAGAAATGGAGGATTTGCAACTGGACTAGGATGCAGACCAATGTCTAAAGGCACAGAATGACCTGGAAAAGAAGGAAGAAGACCAGGACCAGGAGAATAGCTATGTGATTCAAGGCCCCATGTATTTGGATATCTCTTTTGTAAATGTTTCTTATTCATGCTTCTTATGCTACCAACCCCTAGCATTCCTCACCTCTTTAGCCCATGTATAGAACTTGTAAATATTTGCTGAAAGCACGCAAAGAGACTAAAAAACAAGGTCTATTACACTCTGACCTCTGAGTGTAGAAAATGCGGTCGGATGCTGGCACAGTAGTCTGAGATGGATCTGAGAGCATAGAGACTGAACTTGGCAGAGGAGATTAAAGGTGGATAGGTGAAAATCAATGTTGTCTGTGAAGGATGAAAAAAAGGATTTGAGAAACTCAGAAAAAAATGGTTAATGGCTTACAAAGTGGTCAAAGTGATATGTCAATTAACATAGGGGAGCTGTGGATCGTACACAGGCTTGGATGACCAGAAGAGGGATGATGCAAGTTCCAGATGGATCATCTCAGATGGCCCAAAAAGAAATTTCGTGTGACTCCCAGATCTTTGTGCTTACACTCAATTTGTGTATATGTGAGGTGGGTAGGTAGTAAGTGCATGGTAATAAGAATCACTTGTGTGCTAAAAGTCTAAGGACATGGACCAGTGGGATGCATTTTGCATGACTTGCTGGAGAGTAGATACAGCTTCCCTAGACAGTGGGCGTGTATTGACTGCATCCTAGTGGATTGATGGTGGAGATCCAGAACTGAAGTGAGGGAGAATGGAGAAAAGTCTACCCAAACAATTTTGTGAATTCATTTTTAGCAAAGGGCTGATGATTAGCTGTTTTTGACTGATAACATAGGGTAGATGGTAGAATTGAGGGGTAGGTCATGGGATTCTCTTGTGTCAAAGTTTCTAAGCAGGGGTGCCCTTTTGTGTGTGCCTGATGGCTACTCAGAAAGGCTGTTGACAACCAGGTGCTGAGATCGCATGCTTTATTTTGTCCTTGTTTTGGACACTTCTGCTTGGAGCCAGCACTGTTGTAGATCTCAGGGCCGCCTTTTATCTTATTCCACAAAATAATTTATGGCGGGTTTTGTCATCCATGGGTGTCCCTACTAACCTTATCCATCTTATGACCAGACTTCATACAAAAATCTTTGCTCAAGTTCGATATGGCAGCCAGGGTGAAATTAACTGAACACATCCCTATCAAGCGTGATGTCTTCCAGGGTTGTGTTCTTGCACCTACACTATTAACTCTATATAAATGAGATACTGGATGGAATGTTGAATTGTAAGACAAGAGGAAGATTCCTATTCTTTTACTTGCGGATAACTTCTTACTTATTTCTAAAACCCCGATGCGGCTTCAAATTTGAATTGACAAGTTCCGAGGGTTTTGTAGATCAAAGGGCCTAGAGCTTAACCTAAACAAAATAAAATATATGGTGTTTGGAACGGGCCTGTCCAAAAATTATGACAGTCGCATGGGTAGGGAAGCACGAGGGAGGGTGCATAGGTTTGACTATCTTGGGGTCAAGCTAATGGAGAGTTTCAAATGGACAGGACAAACCACTAGGGGGGATATTCACAAGAACGTGTGATAACTACTGCAAGAGTAGCGTAACACAACTTCCAATATCGCAGCTCATCAAAGGAAAATAACCCTGTGTCAACAAGGAATTCACAACAAGGCGGTACCATGCGATAGTCCGCCGACACCGCGGACAATGCCCGCGATAACCACCACGACAGAGATAAAAACACAAACCACAACACCAAAAAAAACAAAGCCAAAGCGCAATGAGGAAATCAGCGATAAGCAGCGCCAGGCCAGCAACACACACCTGGCAGGCCACAAAAAACACCCACACCCCAAATGACCTACACACAAGCACCATGGAGGCAGCTGGAGCAGGCGCAGAGGAGGAGCGCAAACCCACAAGCACCCCGGACGACCAGCCTGGGACATCGAGAACAGGGAAGGGCAAGGACAAGAAGACGCGGAAGATAAAGTTCAGTCCACAGGCGAACAGGATCATAGTCACGGACTACTCTTCGTCAACTCCAACGTGTCAAAACTGGAATTTGGCAGGACATCGTCGACAAGGAGAATGCCATCGGAGAGCACAAGCGGACAATGGATGAGGTCAAGAGGCAATAGAATGACATCAAGCGGAAGACCAAGGAGAAACTCTCCACCAACCAGAAGGCAGCAATGCAGACCGGAGGTGGGGGTCCAGCTCCACAGCTCGTGCTGGATGACATGGAGGAGCTAGTCTCGACAGTCATCAGTGTGGATATTGTGGCCGGAGTGGGGAGAACGGACACTGCTCGACAGGACACAACACAACTGCAACAGGTACTGGGGGGATGGGTGGAGATGGCCACGATTGCACACATGCTCAATCAAGCAGGGCACAGTACACACCCACAATGACCCTGGCACCTCGCCCAGACCCACAGACTGTCACAATGTACAATGCAATGCTGTCAGAATGTCAACCTGTACCATACGGCTACATACATGTGGACACATTGTAATACACCATCTCCCCTTCACATCCAGGGGCATCGTCAACACCTCCTGCAGAGCAGTCCCAGACACTCTTCACTGATGACGAGGAGGACAACACCAGCATCGACACACAAGCCCTCCTAGACATAATTGACCTCATCCGCGATTCACCTCCAGGATCAGGGCAGCCCAGCTACATCAAGGAGACCCCACCCACCACCCAAACTACCCAGCAGGAGGCACCCACAGCCCCGGCACCCTCCCAAGTCCCCCAGGAACAACATATGGCCTTCCAACGCCATGTGCTGGAGGGCCAGAGGGAGATGGCTGAGCAGGTGCGGGTGGGGTTCGAACTCATGGCTGCCAAACTGGACGCCATCCTTGGGTGTCTATGTCCTATGGTCTCCAACGAGCCCTGACTGACATCGCTGGAGTCATGACGCGGAGAGTAGAACATCTGTCCGCTCAGAGTGGCTCCAGCGATACCAGCCATGAGCTGGCACACATGCGGAGGCTCATGGAAGACATGGTGCGTATGGAGGCAGAAAGGATGGCAGCCACCGCTGCACATCATCGGAATGTAGCTGGGATCTATCATGCCCTGCAGACCTCCATCATGGCATTGCCGCCACAAGGCTTGGCGCTGATGAATGCTGCTGCCCTCACACCATCCATATCCCCGCCCCCCTGGTGTGAAGGTGCCTCACAGTGTGGCAGATGTATCCACCCAGGCCCCTGATGTGTCAGTGGCACACAGTGCCACAGCCGGGACAGCAACACCCACGGGGGGCAGGGCACACATCCGAGGACAAGGATGTGGATGGGTTTGTGATCAGGAGGCACTAGCATTCATTTCCGCCACCTGGCCTGTTTCTGCTTGGTGCCGCACATGGCCTCATGACCTTCCACTGACCCCCGATACACTCCGATGCACTCACCTTGGACAGCAACATGGACTGCCACATGCTGTTGACGACCAGTGACACAGCGGACAGACTGCAGACTGTACCCTTCCTCTCCCGCAGTACATTTCATCCCTGGATGGACTCTGGCTGGCCCTCCACTGGCCCATATTGTGTAGTGTGCTCGGCATTGCCCTGTACTGAACCAGCTGCATAACTGCACTGGATGTGCAAATAAACATCCAGTGACGCACTGCTGTGTCATGTCTTACATCATTCAGGTATGGATGTGTGGATGAATGTGGGGACAGTGCCTTCCCTTGCGTCAATGATGTTCTTCCTGTGGGATGCGAGCCAGAGGGTGCAAAATTGCATTTTGTGTACCTGGTCCCGTGAACACTACAATAGGGACCACGCCCCTAGCCCACGAGTCATTGTGGCAAGCCCTGCACTGGTCCAGCGTATGGCAGGCTAGACCACTCCGATGACGTACTGAGGGGGGCCATCATTGCTACCCGTCGCAGGCATACTCGCTGGTGGTGTGCAGGTCACTGGTCTAGTCGTCAGCATGTCACAGCCACTCCCTGAGGGCAGGTTTGTACACACACCACACCCATCCGATACAGGCGTCACTGGCCATGTGACTCCGCCAACATAAGGGGCCGACGACGTCACATTCCCCTCTTCCAGTGGTGACTGGATTACGGCCGCTCCACTCTTCTTATTCATAAAGGGCCCATGAGTTGTTGCGCACAGGGTTGGTGGCATCTGAAGCCTGGAACACGACACGGGCCTACCGCCACGTGGCACTGACTGAGCGTGCACAGGGTTAGAGGCACTCGGGGCATTGCAGCTGGCACAGGCACCCCACCACGGGACGGTGAGTTTGAGTGCACTGAGTCAGTGGCACCTTGAGCTGCTGAGCGGGTGTGCAGCCTGCGATGATGCCCCGTCCCGGCAGTCCGGACAGCTCAGGTTTTGTGTGCCCTGCTGGACCACAGTGTAGGCCAGAGCCAGCGGGCAGCGTGGGCCTACCGCCACGTGGCGTTGCTCCCGGGATCCCAGAGATAGTGGCACTCATTGGGCTGAGCGGGTGTGCAGCCTGCGATGGTGCCAGGTGCACTGGTATGTCCTCTGCCATGGAATTATCAAGACCCAGCACCAAACGTGAGACCTGTTGGCCTGCCGAGCATGGCTGCATAGTGTGGAGGGTGCCATGTCTGTGGGCCCCGGGCTTGTGGCTTGCAGCGGCACGTGCCATCCGACTTTACATCAGGTCAGAACAGGTGTAGATTTCTTGGTGCTAATGCACCTAATGGCCTGTTTTGTGTTTTTATCGCCAATGTGGCTGGTCGTTGAGAATGTTGTGGTGTGATGTCGCAGATTTTGGCACGGGAATGCCCACTCTGCATCTCATTAGCGATAGTTGCGCGGGTCCTCTGTGGCGATGTTTTTTGCGCCTGCTATCGCGGGTAAACTGGTGCTGTGGGCTGTTAACACCAGCTTGTGAATGGGGCGATGGATTTATCGCAACTTTGGCTGCGATAAAGTGCCTTTGACTCGGCGATAGTTTCTTGTGAATATGCCCCTTGGAGCGCTATGTTAATAGATTTGATATCAAATGCTATTATTAAGCTAAAAAAAGCAAACAAGTTTAGGCCTTGTTTCACCAGCCCTATAGGTCTACCGCGCAAAAGCACAGGGCGCTGCACTTTACTGTGCCGAGATTTGAGGCTATGCAGATGTGCAAACACTATCCATCGCTGAAAATAAATTTGCAAGAAAGCTGGTTTCTGTCACTAACAGCACCCCTTTAACTCCATTATATTTTGAATTGGAACTGAAGGGAATCAACGATCAGGTGGCGCTCAAACCACAAATGTACTGGGTTTGTCTCTGGTCTACACCGGAAATAAGTGATTATAGATATGCGCTCAAAGATGACTTCATTTAATTAGCGCAAAGGCAGATTCCGGTCCCAAATTTATTTCACATTAGTTTCAGAGGCTGGATCTTAACAGGTTCTGGGATGCGCCAAATGCTATATCTCAACTTGATATTGTCAATTTGAAAACATGTTATTGGTCACACATACATGAAGGCTACATAAGAATGGATCAAATGGATCAGTGACTAACATGTATCTTGATTTCAAATTGATCCCATTTTTAGATTTTAAATCTGCTCCCCTAGCAAAAAGCTTGTATGTTTAAAAACAATCCGAGCCGGTGGGGCTGACGAGCCCATGGCTGCGCACCTGCACGCCTTGAGTGGTACTTTACCTGAGAATATTTTTTTGGCAGCCTACGCAGCAACCCTACACACATACCTACTCCCTGCTGACGAGAGGCAACTACCTCGAAACACGTGTCCAGGGATGGCTAACGCGACACTTATTTTCATTTTAAACTTTTGGCATAGGCGTACCAGCCGACGCTACTTCATGGACCACAATTCTTTGGGGTAACACGCTGGTAGGACTAGCAGAGTGCGGCCAATCGGAAGCTTGTATGTTTGTTTTCACCTAAGCATTCTACGATTGAGATCCTTAACTGATTAATGGAACCAGGACCTGGCTACAAACGTTTGTTCTGCTTGTGCTTTGGACATAGAGACTGAGACGCACATATTGTATTTTTTGTTCAGCACACCGTAAATGGATTTGTCCAATATGTTGGTCCTTGGGCTTGTCAAGATATCTAGTGATCAATAGAATTTTAAAAAGGGACCCGACTCTGGCTATCGGTTTTGCTGTCAGCAAATGTTTGCAAGCTGTTTGGCATAGGCGCAGCAAAATTCTAACGGATATAGCACGTTGAAATATGTTGTACACTAATTTTTTACATTCATACTTTTTGGATGATATCTTTGCATATGTATACTGTTTTTTTAATTTTGATTGAGATTTTAAGCCTCTGACAACTAATTATTTGTACCCAGTCTTTTAGTCAATTGTGTATCAATCACTTATTTGGAGGAATTAAATGTGTACTTGTTGAGTTTTTACAGTTACACTGATGGGGGGAAAAAATTGAAACCGACATGAGCATGTGCAATCTTATTTATTAACCTATTTATTTTTTAGAAGTATTTTACTGTACAATTGTATGTACACGTTGATGGTTCACGGTAACCGAAATAAAGTATTCTACTACTACTACTACTAATACAGGAAATGCTTAATTCTGACCTAAGTCCAATCTCTACTTTTAAAACATTTCTGTCTTCTTCTTCGCTTGCCTTTTTCTGTTTTGTCTTTCTGGAATGTATGCCTTCAATACGTAGGCTTTACCGAGAAGTAAATGGAACTCCTAATATGTCCATCAATTATTATCTTAATCACTTGTTTTTGAACATTTTTGTATTTCGTTGCATGTGTACAGTGTTGGCTTTTGTTATTAACAATATTTTGTTATTTTTATGCATTTTCATGTCTTTGCAGTGGTCAAATGCTTACAAACAATGTTGGTTAAACAGGTGAAATAATAGGTAATTCATAGTATCATGCTCGTTTCTTTTTGGGTGCTGTAGATTGGTAACAGTGAATACAGAAAAGTGCATAAAGCTCACATGTGCGGATTATTCATCAGCAGGGAAAAGAGCATCAACCATAAAAGCAGCTTTGCCAAGTGTACGTCAGCTGAACATTTTGCATTTAGTGCTGTCTGCGCTTTCTCGCCCGCGATAGCTGTCATGATTCAACGTGATTCACGACAAACGGATTCCTAGGCCTTGACAGTCTTAAATCTAGAGTACGTAAAATGTGCTTTAAATGCAGTAATATCGCACTGATTTGTCACCCTGTCTCGGCACATCTCACAGTGGCAAATGCTTTCTGCTTTTACAGGTCGGACGTACTGAATCCCTTATGTACGTGCATACTGAGCAGGACAGGCTGTCATCGCTGTGGTCTAAAGCGACAGGGATAGAAAGCAAAGCAGACAGCCAACTTTCCACCCAGGACCACTGTATTGATGTCAAACGCTATTTTATTTTAACAGTGTAGAAGGCACACATCCCTAGCCGCTCAAATGCATTCTAAAGGGAATGGGCACACACTCAGGATAGTTGGGGACACATACTGGCCTAGGGACTAAAGACAGTTAAGCAAAATGTTTTGGGAGAAATAAGGGGGATATTATCAAGCCAGGCGATAAAATGATCGCCGGTTTAGCGGCAGCAAACTGCCGCTAAAACGGTGATAATGGGCTGGATAATATGCTCTATGGAATTCCAATTGAAGCCCATGTTAGATGTGAAGGACATCTAACATGGGTTTCAATTGGAATTCCATAGAGCATATTATCAAGCCCATTATCGCCGTTTTAGCGGCAGTTTTTTGCGATAATTTTATCGCCAATCTTGATAATATGCCACCAAGCAAGTCCGACCCCCTCTGGCTGTGTTGAGAGTGTTCTTCAGCTACAAAACAAGGGCCAAGCAATATATTTAGCAGCATAAACACTGGGGCAGCTCCTCCGTTTGAGCGGTTGAGAGTTGCTCCACTGAAATGCCCCCCAGAGAGAAAAATAAAACGGTAATTAAGTTAATTCATTACCATTTTATTTTTCGCCACCCCATCCCGAACGGAACATCAGGACGGGGGTGGGACTGCTGCAGAATGACAGTAGCAGAGAAGGCAGGGCACTTTCAGTTTAAAGTGTGCATGTATTTTTGGCCGGCCGTCTTGCGCAGGCCAGCCACACATGTGAATTCCTTTCCTTTGGCCCTGCTTTATGCTCCAAGAATGCTAGATATCGTCTGATACATCCTTGTATATTCAAAGTGACTTACATGGACAGAGCCTTTTCATCTGATTCTCCAGATGACCTATGAAATTTCATTTTCCAGCCCAAGGGCGAAGAAAGGGAACTTAGAAAAACTTGAAGCGTTTTTAGTGCTGCATAGTTATTGACATGTTTCTCTCTGTATTTAAATTGTGTCCGTCAGTTTGAGGTTATTCTTATTTTTCTTATGCTAAGATTTGCTCTTCAACTATTAATATAATTTTTCTTTTTACAGATATCTCTTGTTTAACCCGGACCCCTACCCCAGCTGTGTCTTCTCCCATGTATTTCTCATTCCAAACCTATTGTATATATCTTTTCTATATTTGTTGGTAAGTGCTCTTTATAAGCAAACCATGTACTCTAGTTATTTTTGTGTTTCCTTATCTATGTAATCTTTTTTATGTCTCTTATCTGCTGTCTTAATGTAAATTTTAATGTTGATTGTCTCCGTCGCTTCAATCTATCATCTCTGGTTGCCATAAGTCTGCTGTTCATCTTTTTCCTTTCACTTCTCCGCCCCTCCTCATTACTTTTTATACACTGGAAGTATCCCATTTCCCTTATCTTTTTCCTTTTGCATTGTATCTTTTATTGAACTAAACATGTTTTTACATTATAAGCTGTTTTTCCATTTATATGGTTAACAATTTGGGAGTAGTGTCCTGGAATGTGAAAGGTATACACAACCCTATTAAAAAACAGACAGGCACATGCATCAACAATTTTTGAGAGCGCAAATGGTGTGATTCACAAAAAACAGCCGTTTGCGCCCGCAAAAAGGGCTTTTTTGATGCATCAAGGTTCAAGGCACTCGCAATTTGAGAATTCGCAATTAATTGTGATTTCTCAAATTGCGATTGCATTTAAGGAATCGCAGTTTGCGATTCCTTAAATGCAATGTAAGAACCACTTTAGAATAGCGATTTTGCTACTAGGGGGCTCAAATTACCATCAAGTTGAAATTGATGGTAATTTGCAAATACTTTGAAAAATGCACTGAAGTGCATTTTTCAAAGTTGTAGGTTACACACACACATGCCCTTGGCGCATGTGTGTGCGCAACATGTGTGCACAAAGCAATTTCAGGGATGCAACAGGGTGCCCTTTTTACACCCTTGCACCCTTGAAATTGCATGCGCAATTTGCGAGTACATATTGGTACTAGCAAATTGCATATGTACTCGCAAATTGCGCATGCAATCTCCCATTCATTTCTATCCAATCCACACGTTTGGTAGACCCATGGAGGATCTATAATCCAGACAACCAAGAATTTACCTTTTATTACCCCATGAATAAATTCCAAATCTAGAATTGATTACTTCCCACATTAGTACACGCTGAAATCTGATCTATATTAATATCTGATCACACACGTTTTCATTGTTATAGAAATATCACTTGGATCCTCTAGATCAAAAAGATGGAGTTTCAATCACTATTCACTGAAAGATCAAACCTTTGTGAAAAATTCAGGACTGTTTTTGAAGGATTATTTCGACTCAACCCTTTCTTTTAACCTACCATTCTATATTATCTGGGAAGGCTTCAACGCAACGGCTAGAGGTCACATAATTGATTACATCACAGCTAAAAAGAAATAATCCCTGAATGAATCTGCACTCCATCAAAAAGAATTGAGCATGAATACCATACGTCTAATAACAAAACCACTTTAAAACATCTTATTCAAGCCAAGCTGGCTTTTAACAAAAATCAATTGAAGAGGCTATTACTCAAAGTTTTATGGAGGTCACAATAGAGCAGTAATGCTGTCAAACTATCTTAAAGTAAAATCCCCCAAATCAAAAATAGTAAATATTATAGATGATAAAGGCAAAGAAATTTTACAACGTTTTACATAATTTTATCAAAATTTGTACACACATGAATTCTCTCCATCAGATGCTGCCCTAGACTCTTTCTTTGAATCTCTTCTCACTCATTCCCACTTGCCTCAAGAATATTCCCTACTTAACAAGGACATATCCTTAGCAGATCCTAAGTCTGCTTCAGCAAAACTACACAAAGATAAAGCCCCCAGACCAGATGGTTTCCAGCCTAATTTAACTTGTGATTTTCACACATTTTACTTCCCTATCTCCTCTATTTATACCAATACTTTTTCTTATTAATGAAGCTAGAGGCACCTTTGTGGAAGCGATGCTTTGTTTGATTCCTTAAAACGATTAAGACCTTTCCACCTGTGATGACTATTGACCTATTTCCCTTATTAATCTGGATTGCAAGATCTTCGTGAAAATATTAGCTCTTTGACCTAATCAATTCATCCTGGACTTCATTGGGATAAAACAAACTGGGTTTGTTAAGGGTAGACATATGACTCAAGAGCCTTCCTCAATATTTTTCTCCTTAGATCTAAGAGTTCTACCGCTAAAGCTACCCTCACTTAAGAAGCTTTCAATCGTGTTCATTGGCATTTCATGATTAAGGGTGGGCGTAGTGGGGCTACGTGAAGCAGCGTGTAGTGTGCCCAAATCTACGCACACTCGCGCGCTACGCGTAGCCCCACTACACGCCACCCGCCTCCCGCCCGCCCGCCCGCCCTCCTTTTAAATCAAACCCCGCATGTAAAATAAATAAGAAGTAAAGAAACTCAACTAAAGCGCGGTGTCTCAGGGGCTCCCTCTTCCATTTCCAACTTCTTCTGACAAATGCGCATGCGCGGACGCTCGCGCATGCGCATTTCTCGCAAGAAATGCGCATGCGTGGGCATCCGCGCATGCGCATTTGTCAGAAGAAGTTGGAAATGAGGAAGAGGGAGCCCCGGAGACGCCGCGCTTCAGGTAAGTTTCTTTACTTTTTATTTATTTTACATGTGGGGTTTGATTTAAAAGGAGGGCGGGCGGGAAGCGGGTGGCGGCGGCAGGCAGCTACGCTTCGCCCTGGCGTGTACGTAGCGCTAGCCTGCTTCGCCTACTTCGAAAACTGTTAAGCAGGCAGCGCTACGTACACTGCGTGGGCGAAACGTAGTGTCACGCCCAGGGTTATTCCTGATGTGAGCTCCAAAATGGCATGGTTGGCACTGGAATTTTGCAATATATTAGTTTACTTTACTCTTCTCCAACTATCTCTATTTTTGTTAATGGCACCCAAACATCATATTTTTCTCTCCAACATGGTACTAGACTAGGTTGCCCTTTATCTCCATTACGTTTTATATTATCCCTCGAACCATTTTTACATGCTCTGCGCCATTCATCATCTTTTTATGGTTTCACTCACAAAAACACAGAAATAAAATTCACAGCCTATGCGGATAGCATCACTCTATATGTCTCAGACCCACAATCTTTCATACCTGCATTTACAGATCTTTTATGGTTTAAATCTTTTTATTGATTTTCAAAGATGCACAGAGTAACATTAGCTGCCACCTACATCCCAAGGCCAGTGGTGAGCAATAAGAGATTGAATATTTCAAAGAGAGAGAAAAAGGAAAGAAATGAAAATACATAAGAGGAATGAATAGAGAATATGGTGCTCAGAAAGGGTCTCTTAATTTGTGTTGCTACCTGGTGGCCACGAGGGGGGTTACTTCCATTCCTGGGATTGGTCTTCCGTGAGGGAGTGATCCTCTCCATGCCCATTATCTCCCAGACCTTGTACAGATAATCTAGTTTGGTCAGAATCTCGTCCGTTCCCCAATGGGACAGCAGCGCCTGTTTAGCAGTGCCTGGCATTAGAGTAATTGATGATTTAAGAGGGTAGGTAAGGGGGTTTGGGAGTCCCAAAAGGGTGAAGCTGAGAAGCCTGGGAATTTCCTTGTGGTGAATGGAGTCAATGTGTTGCATAATTATGTCTCAGTATGATTGTATTTTTGGACATTCCCAAAGAATATGAGTGAGTGTGCCAGGGTGCCCACATTTTTCACCAGCACAAATCGCTTCCACCGGGTTTCCATCTTGCGGTTCTAACTGGGGTGTAGTACCAGTAGTGAGCTTTCTTTAAAAACATTTATTTTCCTACAGAACTACAGGAGGAAGATCTGGCCCTGTGGATTATATCCTGCCACTCCTTGGGGAAAATTTGTGGTCCATCTCCGATTCCCATCTACGCTGCGCTGGGGTCTTAACCATGTATTTGGGCTTATTTAAGAAGGCGTAAATGTCTGACAGCAGACACTTGTCTGAGGTGTGTGTTATGTACCAAAGTTTGAATTTAGTGAGGGTGTGACTTGCGTGGGGTTGCACCTGAGATAGTGTCACCCAGTGGCAGATCACTAAGTACTGCCAATATGTATCTTGGGGGATTCCAAAGCCCAACACCTTTTCCGGGAAGTCCATTATCCCCTTCTCATCAAATAAATAACCAATTATTTTACAGTTAGCTTCTTGCCATTTCAGATGCCTGATCCCTTCCATCGCTGGTGGGAAATCTGGATTGCTAATGAAAAGGGTCGGTGGAGATACGGGAGTCGAGAGGCTGCAGGGTTCATGTACTCTATCCCACACCCCAATAGTCCCCCTCAGTACCAATGAGATATATACTCCAGCTGGTCTGTGCCATTTAGGGAGCCAGGAAACCTTCCATATATACATCCCTACAATTGCGCGGTCAATGAAACACCAATGTTTCTCAGATTCTAATTTATACCATTCAATCATGTATTTTAATTTTGCAGCTTGAAAATATCTCTTCAGATGTGGGACCCCAAGACCCCCATCGGCCTGTCTCAGGAATGTTTGGTGTCGAGCCGTGCGGGCTCTCTTTTCTTCCCAAATAAAGTTCCCAATAAAGTGTTGTATTTGCGCTAAGATTCGAGATGGGGGATAGTGGTAGTGTCTGCATCACATATAGGATGCGAGGCAGAAGGGTCATTTTGATGGCCGCCGGTCTACATAACCAAGACATTGCATGGTTCTTCCAAGTGAGAAGTTTGCGTCGGTTCTCATGCAGTAAGATCTAATAGTTCACCTTAACTGTCTTCTCCATCATGGAATATATCTGCAGCCCAAATAAGAGACACCCCCCTTGAGCCCATGCAAATGGGAATGTCTGCCTCAATTGTTCCTGCTCCGCCCTGGGGAGGGTCAGACTGAGAGCCAGTGTCTTCTGCAGGTTGATTTTAAATCCAGAGACCTTGCCAAAGGTTGTGGTAGGGAGAGCGATGGTTGCATAAGGAAGAGCACCACGTCGGCCACGTACAGGGATATTTTGTGTTCCCTGTAGCCTTTTCGGATCCTAGTGACCATGTGGAGACTTCTTACTCTTTCGGCAAATGTCTCCATATAGAGCGCAAAGAGAAAGGGTGAGAGCAGACACCCCTGGCGAGTGCCCCTCCTTATCACCACAGGTCGAAAAGCTATACCATTCACTCTAATGCGTGCTTCAGGGGCCTTGTATATACATTCCACCCATCTCTGGTACCGTTCCCCAATCTCAAATCTGCGTAGTACGTGTCTCAGATATGACCAGTGTATCCGGTCAAACGCCTTCTCGGCGTTGACCAACAGAAGCAGCGTAGGCTGCTGAGTGCGTTGAGTTTTATCTAGTAAGTGACAGAGAGGTCTAGTCCCGTTGCTGCAGTTGTGTTCGGGAATAAAACCGTTGGTCTGGGTCCACTAGGCGCTGCATGTGTGGAGCCAGGCAGGCCGCCAGGATGCTAGTGAAGATCTTTAAATCAAGATTCAGTAAATATATTGGATGGTAAGAGGCGCACTCTGCGGGTCTTTACCGGGTTTCTGTATAACTACCACCTGTGCATCTGTGCAGTAAGTTCAGGGGCAAAGGCTTTGTACAAATCTACTGGGAAACCGTCTCCTCCCGGAGCCTTCCCTAACGTCAGTCTCTGGATAGCCCGCAGAACCTCATCTTGGCGGATGTCCGAATCCATAGCTTCTGCGCCTGTGGGGGGGGTCACTGGTGCCTGGCGGACATAGTCTTCAGTCGCAGCAGAATACAATTGCTCCGCAGTGTACAGATTGTTTTGAAAGTTTCAAATTCCGCTGCTATAGCAGCGTCACTCTGGAGAGTTTCTCTCTTGGGTGTCCTTATGCCTGCAATGCAACGCAAGTTCGTCTGGGCCCTCAATAGATGTGCTAAGAGTTTCCCGGCTTTGTTTCCCCCTTCATAATAGAGCTGTTTAGTGCGTAGGAGAGCATATTCCGCTCGGTCACTATCCAGCGCCTTCAGTTGCTTCCGTACGGTATTAAATTGTCTTCTAGTCTGGACCGCGCCCGTGCGTCGGTGAACTCCTTCCAGCTCCCTAACCTGCATCTCAAATAGTTCTCTTTTGTCCTTCCTTTCTTTGTTCAGTCCCACTGCAATGGATAGGAACCGACCCCTCAGGACTGCCTTCAAAGCATCCCACACCTCAGGAAGTGGGACCGAGCCATTATCATTGATTGCCAAGTAGTCTTTTATAGACGCACCGTATATGAGTGATATTGGAGTCATATGGAAGCAGTGTGTGGTTGAGTCTCCATGACCTCTGACACGGAGACCCTCCAGGTAAGTGTAGCATCAAGGTTATCAGAGAGTGTTCTGACAATGCAGCAGTTCCCATCGTATCGTCTCTGATATATCCCATAACCTGGGGGGAGGCCACAATAAG
The DNA here is from genome assembly GCF_964204655.1 of Triturus cristatus. NCBI lineage: Eukaryota > Metazoa > Chordata > Amphibia > Caudata > Salamandridae > Triturus > Triturus cristatus. The sequence goes on from NC_140582.1 coordinate 245,991,925, forward strand.
TCGATCCATGCATAGGTTAGGTGCAACGCTGAGAAAAAGGTGTATTCTCAGGCAGTAGGGTATCTGTTTCTCCAGGCGTCTCTCAGCCCCACTTCCCCCAGCCTTTGGATCATAGAATCAGAAAGAGTTCCCGAGTGTCCCACCCATATCACAGACCTATCTAGCTGTGAATACGGCACTATGTTAAATCACCTCTAATATTAAATCCTCATCTTGAGAGACTCTAGAATGGTGTTCAGTGTGTCTTGGAGGAAGACTTCCTGGGTTCATTATGGCTGCAAATGGAAGCTATGGTATATGTGTGGGGTCCCAATAGAATTCATAGCACCAACATCCTGCCTGGTGTTTCTGTATGCACCCCCAATACTGTTCCCGGGAATTGTGTAGATATGAGAATGGCCACCCCAGCCTTTTTCCCCATGGCTGAGGAGAAGTACTGTCTGTTGTACCATTTGGACTGGAGACATTTCCAATCGGCACATAGTAAGTGAGTCTCTTGCAATAGGCATATGTCACAGCAAGTCGCTCTAAGCATGGTAAGGATCGCTCGTCGTTTGACAGGCGTATTGAGTACTTGGACTTTAACGCTTATTACCTTGATCTTAAGTAGAGACAAGTGGGTGTTTGTGAGGATGCGCGGTGATTCTCACCTGGGTTTTGTAAAATTCAGAGCCTGCCCCCTCCACTCACAGCAAATCCAGTCCCCAAGTGTTGGCAGGCTGCAGAAACAGAGGCACGCCCTCTTGCCCATCCCCAGTGTTGCCCAGCCTCCTGATGGGTTGTCCTTCTTTTCGAGACCACCCTTGGTGTCGAGAGAATATGCAAAGTATAGTGTTGTGGCCCATGGATGTGAGCATTGAGCTTTCCCAAGTAGAAATTCCTCCCACTCCTCTGAAGTTGACACCCCTCTGCTCTTATTTCAGCTCCCTCCCTGGTTCCGCATAATCCTCGACCATCTGAGTGTTGGACCACCCCTCTGTGGTACCAGCAGCCATAGGCACCAAGTAGAGGGAAGGAGAAGGGAGAAAGGGTAAGATAGAAGGAAGACAGATAATGTAACAAACACATAGAGAATGCCATCAACTTGGCATAGTTCGCACTATTGTGCATGGGTTCCTGTGTCCAGTGGTAGGTCATCTCATCGACAGGGATGAGCCCCCTCCACTCAGACCAATTCCTTCTTCCCTGGACACCCCTAATTAGAGTCCCTGGCCCAAGGGCAGAGTCAACTGCGGCACATTAGCTCATACGGTCAGAGTGTCTGCATCTCCATCTCAATTCTTTATCTGACGGAGAAGCAACTCTTTCTCTTTTTTACTCTCAATCTCAGAGGGTTTGGAAGGTTGCTTTCATGTGATCCCCGTCGTCTTCCGGGCTTGATCAGTCCACATGTGGAGGAGCCCTCTGTTGACAGCTCGGCAAGGTCACCCCCTTCCAAGTCTAGGCCTAACACCTCCTGCACATTGTTTAGGGACTTAATTGACAGAAATTCTTTGTTCCAGACGAATGAGAGCCAGAAGGGGTGACCCCATCGGTAGCGAATTCCTTTATCTCGAAGGAAAGTTGTGGCTGGCCTCAGAGCTTTACGTCTTTGGAGAGTGAGTGGCGATAGGTCCTGGTAGATTCCAACTTTGAGCCCCACAATGTCAATGGTCGCTTTGTCTCTTGTTGCAGTCATAATGATCTCCTTCCGCTGGAATGAGTGAAGGCATGTGAGAATGTCTTGTTGTTGGCCCCGGTCTTTGGCTGACTGTTCGGCGTGATGTGTGCGATCCAGGATGATATATTTGTCCCCTAGCTCCGGTGCAGCATGTCCGAACAATCGGATCACCCAGTCCTCCCGCTTCCCCCATCCGCCTGAAGAGGGATGCCTTTGATGTGAATGTTAGATCTCCTCGAGTGGTTTTCAAGGTCCTCAAGACGGAGGTAGATCTCCTTGGTTCAGTCTCTGAGCTCCAGCAACTCCCAGGTCTGTTCAGTTCTCCTCCTCCATGAGATCATCATTCCTTTCCAGAGAATGGACTCGGTCCCCAGTTGCCTGGATCTCCACCCTCATCTGCTTGATATTGGAATCGACATCCTGCCTCAGACCTGTGAAATCTTCTCTGAGTGTCCGGTAAGTCCGGGAGGGAAGGTGGCATGTAATAAAGGGGACGAGGACAACGGGACCAGGGCCATCATCCCACAACAAAACACCAGAACCAGGACAAACAGCAACCCAGTGATTTATTGGAACACGGAACAGAAAACAAAAGGGAAATCAGGAGCAGACAGCCTGAAGAACCCCAAACCAAAATTAGCATCATCCCTCAGAACATGCTGAATCCGATAATGCCTCACAAAGGTATTAGGAGAAGCACAGGTAGCCGCCCTACAGATCTCAGACTGGGACACTCCACGAACTTCAGCCCAAGAGGCCGCCATCCCACGAGTAGAATGCCCCTGAACCCCAGCGGGAGGAGAGGAGCCAGAAAGAGAAAGGCCAACATGATAACCTGCTTCAGCCAGCGACCAATGGAAGAAGAAGAAGCCGGATTCCCACGAGAGAAAACTCCGAAAGACACAAACAGGGAGTCAGATTTCCAAAAAGGATGAGTGTGTTCCAAATAGATCCGCAACACCCGGCAAACATCCAGTAAAGCCCAAGGAAGAATATCACCCGCTACCTGCTCCAAGCACAAAGCAGGCAGTGCCAGCTTGTGGGAGCAATGGACCTGAGACGGAACCTTGTGAACAATGGAAGAATCCAACCGCAGGTCCTCCCCATTGGCAGAAAAGGACGAAAAAGGCTCACGAGCCATCAAGGCCCCCAGTTCACCAAGGCGCCTGGCTGAAGTAATGTCCACCAAAAAGACAACCTTGAAAGTAACACATTTCAAATCAACATCCAACAAAAGGAGATGCCACCAAAGCCCGCAACAGAGAGAAACCAAGTCATTCACATCAGACAAATTCCCCCAAGCGGAACTGACAGTGCTGATAGCAACCCAATGAGCACACAAAGTGGAGACAGACAACCCCTTCTCCAACCACTCCCAGAAAAATAGAAAGGACATCAGGCAGGGGACAAACCAGAGGTGACAATGCCAGAACCTGACACCAACATTGGAAATTACCCAAATGATGACTGTAGAATTTGATAGTAGAAGGCTTCCTGGACTGCTGAAGGGCCAAAGCTAAATGCTCGGGGAGACCCTGACACCTCCAACTATGCCTCTCAACTTTGAGACCGACAGTCAAAGCCACTGGAGGGACAACATCGGCGATGACCACAGGGAATATGGAAGGAATGGGAACAACCAAGGGCCCGGAACAGTCAACAACCGAAGAGTGGGAAACCAGGAACACCGGGGCCGAAAGGGCACCACCACAACCATCTCCCGATCCTCCTACATCAGACGAGACAGAAACCTTGGGATCAGAGCAGGAGGTGGAAAGGCATACAGCAGGCAAGATGGCCAAAGAATGGTCAGAGCATCCACCTCCCAAGCCCCCCTCCCGATGGACCAGGGAGCAGACACGAGGAAGCTGAGCATTGTGCCGGGAAGAAAAGAGGTAAAAAAAAGGAAGACCAAACCTCACGCATACAATACGAAAGGCCACTGGAGTCAGAGACAACTCCTTAGAGGCGGGGAGAAATTGACTGAGGGCATCCGCCACCCCATTGTCCTCCCACTAGATGTGAACAGCCGATAGAGATAACAGGTGCTTCTCCACCTAAAAAAACAATAGAAACACCTCTGCATTCTGGGACTTGGACCGAATACCTTCCTGGTGATTCAGGTAGGCTCCAGTCACCATGTTGTCCGCACGAACCACCATATTGTGATTCAACAACTGATCCCAGAACCCCATGTCAGCCCAGAACACGGCTGGCAATTCGAAGACCTCATCCCTTCTAGAAGGGACCAATGACCCTGATGGGATTCCGTCCCCAACGTTGCCCCCACCCCAAAGCACTGGCATCCGTTGTGCGGACAACTGGAGGAGAGGGTTGCAGAGGCAAGTCCCAGGCAAGATTGTCCGACACCGTCCACCAGCACAGGGCAGAGAGGACAGACAGACACTGGAACCAAGACTGTCAAATTGCGAGACAAAGGATCCCAACAAGACAGCAAGTGCGAACAAAGAGGTTGCAGATGAAACCGTGCCCAAGGCACTGTGAATACTGATGCCGCCATAAGACCCAGAAGTCGCAACCAGAGACAGACTGGGAAGGAACCACCTCCAGGAAATCATGAGCAGGGGAACACAAGGTCACCGACTGAGACACAGGCAGGAAAACCCGATTCAGATCAGTGCGGAAACAAGCCCCTATGAACGTAAAGTCCTTAGAAGGCACCAACTGACACTTGGGAAGATTCAGCAGCAACCCATGGTCCCTCAATGCCGAACACACCAACTCCTGATCCCGCAACAACTGATCCCGGGACGGAGCATAGATCAGCCAGTAGTCCAAGTAAGGGTAAATCAGGACACCCTGAAGATGTAATGAAGCCACCAATGGTGCCTTAACCCTGGTGAATACCCTCGGGCCGACCTCAGGCTAAAAGGCAGAACCTGAAACTGATAATGCCGCCCCAAAGGCAAAATCTCAGGAACCTGAGAGAACTGGGGTGGACAGGCACATGATAATAGGCGTCCTGAAAATCCAGGGTGCAGATGAAATGAACCGGAAGAACCAAGGTAATCACCCATTGGAGAGTCTCCATCTATGAAATGCAGATGTAACACAAATTTGTTCAAGGCCTTCAAATCCAGAACAAGACGGAACCCCCCTGTCACTTTGGCCACCAGGAAAATCAGGGAGTAAAACCCCTTTACCATCTCCAGGAGGAGGAACCTCCGGCACAGCCCCCTTGTCCAACAGAGATTGGATCCTGAGACATAGCTCCGATCTCTTGGTCGGACAAGACAGCCAGTGAGTCGGAAAGACCCCAGGGTCCAGAGTCGACTCCAAGAAATCGATGAGATAACCTAGTCTCACAATGTCCAGGACACACATATCAGAACAGGATTGCACCCAGGCTGGTAGAAAGTACTGAAGCCGACATCCGACCAAGAATCCGGCGTCAGCCACTAGATAGTCAGGAACGAGGCTTCGCAGGAGGAGACTTCGCCTTCTTGTCCTGGCCCCTACCAGAGAAAACTTCCCATGGCTATGAGAAAACTGTCTCCTAGAGGGGGATGGAAGAAGGCCTTTGGGCTTAGGAGGAGCGGAAGCAGAGGATGAATGCTTAAAAGAGGAGGAATGCTTCTTTTACTTAAAAAACGTATGCACTTTGCCTTCCAACTCCTCACCAAACAATATTGTACCCTGAAAGGGCAACCGAAGGGCCAAAGACTTCTGTGCAGAATCCGTCTGCCAGTCCTTCAGAACCAAATGGAGGCGGGCTGCCACACAAGCGCCCCGGAAAGGAACTTCACCTGCCTGTCAATAGGTTCCAGCAGTCCCGAACAGTCTGAAGAATCATTTATAGACACATAAAGAGACTTGACATCAGAAATAAGTGACTGAGCAACATATGTCCCATAAATGCCTGCTCTGAGTGTCAGATGGGAACCAGAATACACTTTTCGAAGGGAAGCATCCACCTTCTTGTCTAAGGGATCCCTGACCACTGCATCCTCAGCCAATGACGTATAACCCACCAGACTTCCCACAAAAGAATCAATAGGAATGGAGTCAGGCAATTCTTTGGACATATCCTGAAGAGGGTAGAGCTTAGCTATGAACCTTGGAAGCATGATGAGTTCAGGGTCTTTCCACTCCCTCTTAAGAACCTCATGGATGTAGGGATGGACCAGAACATCCACCGCAGCAGAGCTCTGAAATTGGCGACCCAAGGAACCCCCAGAAGTACCAGGAGCATCATCGCAAGAAAATCCCTATTGGACTTGACATGCATCAGCAAGTCCGGCAACATATCCTTATCAATGTACTTGCCCTTATGCTCCTCACCCCCATCCAATCCTCCTCAGAGTCAGAAGAATGAGAAAGAGGAACACGCACAGAGCTTTTGGACCAGGGACGCCTTTCTATCTCCTGCAAGGTCTCCTTAATCAAACGCTTAATCCTGGCAGCAACACCGTCCTTGAATCTTTTGAAGCGCGCAGGAGAGGGCGAAGAAGAAGACTCAGAAGAGGAAGAGGAGAAACGTTCCACATGCCTGCTCTTTTTGGAATGTTTACCCATGTCCACAGGCAGGAAGAGCAGGAGAAAGGTTCAGTGAGCAGCTGGAAAAAACAGGTGTACCAACCCCCTTCTGGCAAGACACACTGAGTGACAGAATCAGTCACAGAGTCCCAGCAGGTCTTTAGTAACGTGCCACTGGAGTCAGAGACAATACAAATAGAACCAGTAAACAAAAGGAGAAACAACTCCCAGCAGAAGCCTGTACTGAGAAGTCACAGGCAGTCTCCGTAGAAGAAGCCCAGACACCAGACCGCCAGCAGCAGTTAAGGACATGATCCCAGATCCCAGGATCGCACAGGCATATCCAGAAACCCATGAGGCTGAATCCAAAAACAAACCGTTATGTGGTACTTATGGGCAGGCCTGCACATATACTCTTTCACAAGCTGTCGGCCACACACCTCTGTAATGCCTGACTTCCTGCCACCTCGTTGCGGAGGTCAGGCAACTCAACCCTAGAAACGCCCCACTACTCGAGGGCTGTTGGGTCAAACCGAAGCCAAATCAGGAACCGCTGCACCCCGATTTGCCCGGCAACCCAGTAGGCACGGCGCAGACCCCTCACAGGCAATCCTGAAGAAGAAGACACGGTTCGATCCCCGACATGAGGGGGCCAGCATGACTCACATTAAACCCGGCAGGGAGGGAGTCAAAGAAACCAGCTACGTTCCCGGCGCCCAGCAGCAGAATACGGGAAGAATGCAGGTGCCTCCTAGGATCCTGCTCGTCCTTCACACTGTTGGTAGACAGAAAAAAAGAACAGGAAGAATGCTGGGAAGGATACAGTTATATACTCACAGAGGGCGGTGGAGGGGTAGTACTAGCATTCCTTCGTTCTGTTGGTGAGATAGGATTATCTCATTTGTTACAAGGAAGGGGACGAGGACAGGACGGACATGGGGGTAATGTCACAGTCAGCTGCGGTCGGTAGTAGGAGTAACTGCAGGGCGGTGACGTGGGGAGGGGGAGGGGAAGGGGAAGGGTGGGGGGTAGTAAACTATGGATTATGGAGGTTTACAGGTAAGTTAACATATAAATTAATAAAACGAATTTCGTTGCATGCACTGCATCCCCAAATGCGATGCAGTGCACGCAACGAAATTCGTTTTTATTAATTTATTTGTTAACTTACCTGTAAACCTCCGTAATCCATAGTTTACTACCCCCCACCTGCCCCTCCCCCTCCCCACGTCATCGCCCTGCAGTTACTCCTACTACCGACCGCGGCTGGTCACAGTTGTAGAGTAAATGTCTTATATTTTAATCCCTCACACTAGCAAGTTAATTGTGATCTAGTTGTTAAGGTCTTTCTCTGAGGGTTAGGGGTTCAACTCTTGGCCATCTCGATGATCATCTGAAGTCTTGTTTGCAGAGATTCATTATGGTCCATGAAAAAAGGAAATATTATTGCCATTTTTATTCATGGACAAATAACATTATTCTTGACACTTGGTTTGAAAATGTCAGTTTTAAGAATACTGTAATGTCCTCCCCAGCCTGGGTACTCACCAAAAACGATGCCACACATGGAGCTTATTATAACATGTCTTTAGTCATCTGCGTTTAACCACAAACTCAGCATTCTAAACCTGCATTCACTTCATTATGATCTAACGCTTACGTCACAGTCCTACGAAGTCCATCAGGAGGCACAAAGGTTCTGTCATTACAAACTCACACAACACTACATCTCCCTTTCTGTTAAATAACATTATTTTTTTACAAATGTATACAATTAGAGCTCTTCAAAGAGTCTTCATGGCACTTGGATCACATGTCCTGACTGTCTCTTCAGAAACTGTGGACAGGCAGTAGAAACAGGCATGACTGGTGATGGTGATGGAGAAATAGCTGCAGCGAAGGGTTCTTCACTTGTCCGTTCAGACCCAGTCTCTGCAATGACATCAGTGCCTGATGAGTGACGAGCCACATGTCGGAAATACTAGGGGTCTTGTGTAATGGACTTCCCAGGACATTGGGCATTCACCATGTGTACTTTGCTGGTCACAACATGAAATGGTTCAGCATCAAAAGGAGCATCAGACTTTAATTTTGTATGCTGGCGAACAAACACTCGACCTCCTGTTGTAAACTCGCTATCTTTGCATGTTGATGCTTGTCAGCAAAGGCTTTCAATTTCCTCTTATGATCCAAGACTTTCATGCATGTTTCTTCCTCAGTATTTGCTCTTCTGTTGGTGCATTGAGGTAACTTGGTCATCATGGCTCTCCCGAGCATCAAGGTTGCCTGGCTTTCACCTGTGGTTGAGTAAGGGGTCAAGCAGTAAGCTCGAAGAGTGGAATTGAAGACAGATTTAAGGTTAGGCTTCTCTAGTATAGCATGCTGGATGGCTTTCTTTAGAGTACTCATGAAACATTCGACAAGGCCATTGGCCTGTGGCCAAAGAGGGGTGCTTTTCTGATGCTTTCCACTAGGATGACTTAAAAAGTATCTCTCCTCTCTTTCTTTCCATTTTCCATCCAATTCTGAGATGGAAGACAGAGAGAAAGTGAGATGTTCAATACAAGGGTTTTTCAAATCGAAGATTCCAAAATGTCAATAGATTAAAAAATGTCGTTCAAATGTTACAATTATGCTTTGAAGTCAAGCAGTAAAGAATCAAGTGTGGCCTAGTGACTACGGTCTTAAACTTTCACTCTGAAGGTTAAGGGTCTGAGCCTTGGAGCCTAAATGTTAATGAACACTCTCAAATAAAGGATCTGCAACATTTTTTTCTCTCTCTCCCTCTGTCTATCTCTCTCTAGTCTCTCTCTAGTCCATTTTCTCAATGTCTCTCTCTCTCTCAATCTTCCATCCCATGCTGGGATGGAAGACAGCGCAAGAGAGATCCTCAATACAAGGGTTTCTCAATTCAAGGATTCCTAAATGTCAATATATCAAAATGTTTCGTTCAAACTTTATAACTATGCTTTCTGGCTAGACTGTAAAGTGTTACATGTGGCTTAGTGGTTAAGGGTTCCAGTCTCAATGATAATGTGCAGGATTAAATGTCTTGTCCACTACAAAACTTCTAATGTGTAAGTTATATACTGAAAAATCATCACAATCTTTCAAATTGGCAAGTACATTTTTCTTTTTACTTTCTCCCAAAAATCTCATTTTTTTTAAGTTCAAAAGATTTTTATTGGATAAAGGAAGGTGTCAATACATGAGAAAGAATACAAACATATCTTCAATTAGAGGAAAAAAGTAAAACATGGTAATGAAAATATACAATTAATCAGAGGATAACAAAAGTATGAGGCTAAATAACAAAAAACAGCGCTGGTAATAATGAGCAATAAAGTAGCTTATATAAAAAGAATAGTGCAAATGAAAAGCAATGTCACTCAGGGAGGCTTAGAGACCGCTTGCTGAATAGGTGATACATGAGAGGAGCGTTTAGCACAGGTATCTAGGTACAGGGTTACAGGAAGCCATAAATCATGTCGTTTAGCAGCTAAACTAAGGGGGTGCACAAAAACAGTATCTAGCCTGTGATTATAACAAACATTGTACCACCATGCTTTAAAAGAAATATTCGTAAAGTTTTTCCAGTTAACGGTGATTTGCTGGAAAGCAACAGCTAACAACAAATCAACAATTTGCGTATTAAGATCATTGTCATCCCAACAAGGAGAAAGGCTCCCTAAAAAAATATTGACAAAAGAGAAGGGAGATGTAGTATGGAATATGGCATTGATTTGGGCCCAAACTAGTGTCCAGAAATTTTGCGTGAAAGTGCAAGAGAAAAGCATGTGAAAAAGAGTGGCCTTAGGAGCAGAACAGGACCAACAAAGATCCGGTGTAGAAGAAAATCTCTTATTCAACACCTGGGGAGAAAAGAGAAGTCTGTTGTATATGAAGAAAAGAGTTTGTGTAAGGGAAGCAGCTCTAGATGTCTTGCGTAGTTTGGTCCATAATTTATCCCAAAGGGAGGTGGGCCAAGAAATGGCAAGGTCAGATTCCCACTGTTCCTCAACTTTGGATTTTGGTCTAGGTGTGAGAATCCTATGAAATGAGTGGTATAATGAGGAGGCTGTAGGGTGAGTACGCAAGAAGGAATGAAGTTGTGAGGTAGGATTGGGAGGGTGAGGATGCATGAGGGGGTTAGAGAGAAGAGCATAAGTGGACATGACTGCATTTTTAAGCGCAAGATACTTGCAGGCAAAAGAACGAGGGAGATGGAAGTGTTGACTGAGAACGGAGAAGGATAAGAAGTCAGAATTAGAGAAGAGTTGAGATACCCAGATTAAACCCCTCTGTCTCCAGGTTTTCCAATAAAAGGGCTTGCGATTGATGGTTATACTGTTGTTGTGCCAGATAGTGGAATTGAGAAACTCTGTTACAGAGGAAGGGGGGCCTGGAGAGGCGGAAAGAAGCAGCTTGGCTGTAAACTTGTGGATAGGAATGGAGGAAAAGTGAGGCTTACGAGAGAATGAGAGGTATTCAGCAAAAGTGAAAGGGGATAAGGAAAGTCGCTCAATAATAACCCATAAGGGGGACGGCTCAGCAGGGTCTTGCAGCCACTGGGAAGCTTGCCGCAAAAGGAATGCCTTGTGGTAAGCGGGAAAGTTCGGGAAGTTGACTCCACCCTCAGATTTGGGGAGTTGCAATCTAAGCAGGGACATACGTGCTTTTTTGCCGGACCAAAGAAAGGAAGAGAGAATAGTGTTGATTTTCTTAAAGAACTTAGCAGGGATAGGAATAGGGATGTTGGAGATGGTGTAAAGGACTAACGGGGAGAGCATCATTTTAATCGTATCAAGATGACCCCACCAGGAAAGGTATAAAGGGTGCCATCTGGAAGTGAGGTCGGATAATTTCTGGATGCATTTATTGAGGCACAACGAAACAGTGTCAGAGAGGGAGGAAGTAATGTGTAGACCTAGATATTTGATGTGTGAGGGGCTCCAAGTAAAATTGGACGCCATAAAGTCCGGTTTAAAAGTGAACTTAGTAAGGGGTAAGATCTCACACTTGTCATTGTTTAGCTTATAACCTGAAATCTGAGAGTATTCATGGACTTCAGCTAGGAATGCGGGAATAGAAGTTGCTGGGTTAGATATGAATAATAGAATATCGTCTGCGTAGGCAGCAAGTTTAATATTAGTGTGGGAGATTTGGAAACCGTGTAAGTTGGGATTCTGACGAAGTTTTGGAAGAAAAGGTTCCAGGGCCAAATTAAAAAGAAAAGGGGAAAGAGGGCATCCCTGACGAACACCCCTACCTAGATTGAAAAAAGAGGAAACTAGACCGTTGGCGCAAACCGCCGCTCTAGGGCTGGAATAAAGGAAGGAGATAAGAGAGATGAAACGTGGGCCGAATCCAAACCATTTGAGGGCGGAGAAAAGGAAAGTCCACTCCACCCTATCGAACGCTTTTTCTGCGTCTAGGGCAATGGCTGCTAGTGGATGCTGGAACTGTGGAGATTTGGAAAGGACATTAAACAAAAGTATGGTGTTATCTGTGATGAAGCGACCTTTAACGAAGCCAGATTGTTCAGGGCCTAACAATTCGGGAAGATAAGGGTCTAATCTAATGGCGAGAGATTTGGCATACAGTTTGTAATCAATGTTGACCAACGAAATTGGTCTGTAATTCTTACAATGCTGGGTGTCTTTGCCTTCTTTGGGTATAATACAAATGTGGGCGTCTGAAAATGTACCTGAGGAAGAGCCATTAAATATGAAGGAATCAATAAGGGAGTGGAGTCTGGGCAACAACAATTTGGAAAAATGCAGATAAAATTCAACTGTGAATCCGTCTGGCCCAGGGGCCTTATCCTTCTTGAGTGACTGAAGTGCTGTAAGTAATTCATCACTGGAGATTGGTGATTCAAGGGCGGACAAATCAACAGGGAAATTGGAAGGTGGTTGGATGGTGGCAAAGAAAGTAGCAAGAGAGTGAGCAGTGGGGTGCGTCTCAGAAGAATAGAGTTTGGAATAAAACTGGGAGAATTGCTCTAAAATATCAACATCTGTATGCTTTAAAACAGAATTAACATCATAGACAGATTCAATATTCAGTTTGTTTTGTTTAACTTTTAAATAATTGGCTAAGACCTTCCCCGCCTTATTTTTACCTCCATAGAATTTTGAACTGGATTTCAACAAATACAATGAAGCATCCTCAGTGGATTGTTTATTAAATTGCATCTTAGCAGCAATGAGAGCAGTCAGACTTTCTTGCGAATGGGATGTATAGAAGGAATGCTCTAATTTTTTAATCGTACAAAGGAGGTCGCTGGTGTGCTTACGAGCATTCTTGCGTTTAGTAGCCACAAAGCTGATAATAAAACCTCTGGCTGCTGCTTTATAGGCGTCCCAGACAACGTGGTTAGGCATAGTGGGTGTGTCATTAATGGTGAAAAATTCTGTGGTGAAGTCTACAAAGGAGGCGGAGAATTTGGGATCGAGGAGTAAAGTGTTGTTAAAGCGCCACCTCTTTGGTCCAAAGGACTTGGGTAAGATGTCAATGTTTATCAAAACGGGGGCATGATCAGAAAATAAGATGGGGCCTATGTCAGCGTGGGTGAGGGATTGGGACATATGGTGGGAGAGGAAAATATAGTCAATACGCGACTGGGAATGATGAGTCGGGGAGTAGAAGGTGAATTCTTTAGAGGTAGGATTGCAGAGACGCCAAGCATCAATGAGTTTATGTTGGGATATCGCTTGAGCGAAAAGCTTGTGAGATCTATTAGGGATAAAAGGTGCCTTGGAGTTTCTGTCTAAAAAAGGATCAAAGGGTAGGTTACAATCACCTGCTAAAATAAAATTATCATCAACAAATTCAGTGATACGGGAGGCCATTGCGCGCCAAAAAACCTGATCACCACCAGTAGGGGCGTAGATATTAAGGAGGGAGAGAGGGACGCCTTTTGAGGAGAGTTTGACGTACAACCATCTACCATCAGGGTCTGATTCAGAAGTCAAGAGCAAATGAGCAAGAGATTTGCGAACTAGTACAACCACACCGTTTCTCTTACCATCACCCGGAGATGAAAATACAGCACCCACCCAACCTCTCTTAAGTTTAGCAGCTTCAGCGTCAGACAGATGGGTTTCTTGTAAAAAGGCAATGTCTACATTTAATTTGGCTAAATGAGAGAGGATTTTTTGTCTCTTGATAGGAGAATGCAGACCTTTAACATTCCAGGAAACAATTCGAACTGACATTAAGGATTAATCAAAAAGTGGACCAATTGGAGAGTAGGACAGCAAGGAAATGCCTCACAGCGAGCAAGGGCACAAAAGAAAAAGAGAATGAGGTGAGAACTGACGAGATGGAAGAAGGGTAGAAGAAAAAATGAGAGAGGAACCAGTGAAGCCATAAAAATAGGAAAGAGCCAAGAAAGTAGAAAGAATGATAAGAAGATACAGTAATACTTAAAGATAATGGTAAGTAAGGTCCGAGGGAGAATCAAATAGGTAAAGGGAGATGAATACAAGCAAGAGAGCCAATATACAATGGGGAAAAGAAAAGATGACGAAAGAGAAGTGGAGGAGAGCCATGGAAAAGGTAATGACACCAATAAATCTGAACGCAACGAGGGAAAAGGTAAGATAAGAAAATATAGAACATAGAAAAACATGATAAATAAGGAATGAAGAGTACTTACGAGGGGTAGCATGGGAGAAATACAATCAGGAACTGGGAAACAGCCGAAACACACGTGGAGATGAGGGGAGGGAGGTAGGGCCAACTGGGAGAGGCAGGGCATTCGGGGTGAGGGAGACGTCCAACCAGAGATAACACAACGGAACGCAAAACAATGATCTGTGAAGGGAGAAAAAGAACATGGTTAGAAACTCGAATACAACGAAGATAAAAAACAAACATATGACCAGCTGAGGGGCTAGAACAACACTATCAGACGATAAAATGAAAAATATAATCTTAACTAAAAGTCATACAATCTGAAGAACCTGCAAAAATGAAGGCATTAAAGCAGAACAAATTAGAGAATCAAATTGCAACAACAAAAACAAGTCATGGTGGGTGGAAAGAGGGACCAGCTATCTCCATGTCAGGTTGACCGCAAGAGTTCAGGAAACTTCGGAGTCGCGCAGGATCCTCATATGTCGTAGTCTTGTTATTATGAGTGACCTTAAATAGACAAGGATGAAAAAGCCCGTATCTGGCACCAATGGAGCGAAGGTCAGGTCTCATATCTAGGAAGGCCTTGCGACGGTTTGCTGTGGTCCTGGCATAATCCTGTGCAAAGAACAAAGTGGAGCCTGACCATGTGAGGCGAGGAGAGGCTTTGGCGGCTAAGAGGACTTTCAACAAGTCTGTATACTCCAGAAAGTACATTATTACACCTCTAGGCTTCGCTGACGAGGAAGGAGAGGAGGAAGCTCGACCAAGCCTGTGGGCACGTTGGATATTCAGTGAGGTGTCTTCAGGTAGGTGAAGAAGCTTCGGGAGAAAGGACTTGAAAAAACTGATGGGATCATTTCCCTCACAACCCTCCACCAAGCCGTAAATACGGAGATTGTTGCGTCTGTTGCGATTTTCAAGGTCCTCCACCTGCTTCTGAAGGGAGGAAATCTGCGTGTGCATGTGGGAGACCTTGGACGCGGATTCCTGAAGAGAGGAGACATCGCGCTCCACCAACGACACTCTTTCGTCCATCGAAGCCCAATTGTCAGTGAGAATCTGCAATTTAGCATTCGTCTCCTCCATGTAAGGGCGCAAGGCCCGTATCTCTTCGAGGATTAGCTCCATAGAGATGGGCGAGGAGGACTTAGGAGGCGAAGGCGGGTCTTTCTTTAACCTCTTAGAGTTCACTTTTGCCGAAGGCTGTGAGGAGATATCCGCAGTTGATGTCATCTCAGTTGAAGGTAGAGACTGAGAAGCTTCCAAATGAGCCAGTGCCGTGAATAATTTGGAATTCTTAATATAACTACGTTTTTGAACTTGACTGGAGCAATGCGCCATCAGCACGCTAATGGAGCGTGAGGTCAAAAAGAAGAAAAAATATCTTATTGCCCAACTGAAAAAGGACCAGGGAGCAAATTAATAAAGGAAGGAAAATGCCAGGCCACAGAATTGGAGTAAAAAATGTTAGAGACTAGAGTCATAAAGATGGCCGCCGTACATGAGGAGAATTGAAACTTCCAGTCAGCTGAAAAAGGCGGCGGAAATACACATAGTTGAAGAGAAAAGAAAAAAGTCACCTTAGAGTGCAGATTATCCACATCTGTGCTTCAGGAAGTGCTGGGGACAGTAGTGTAAGCATGAGGCGTCCAGGGGATCCATGCGCGATAAGGCGCGCTGCTGAGGCGATCAGGGGCGAGAGTAAACAAGATGGCGGCCGCGGCCGAAATCGAGCCGCGACCGAAAGTAAAATGGGCTGTAAGTCCCAAAATAACTGTGCCTCAGCGCCAAAAAAGGATTAAAAATGATCCTGGCATGTTCCGACAGGGAAGACTGCCCTTCGTTGGTGGAAATTGAGACGCGAACCGCCGGTAGATCCTGGTGCGAACGGAGCTCCTAGCCGAACGCCGCCATCTCCTTCGGGCGCCAAGCCACGCCCCCCCAAAAATCTCATTTTAAGTATATAATTTGCCAAAGGCTAAACAAAAAACCTCTCTCTTTGTCTCTCTCTCTCTCTCTCTCTCTCACCCTCGCTCTCTCTCTTTCTCAGTTTTTAATCCCATTATAAGATAGAAGACAGAGCTATATAGAGAAAGAGAGAAAGAGAGAGTGAGAGAGAGAGAGAGAGAGAGAGAGAGAGAGAGAGAGAGAGAGAGAGAGAGAGAGAGAGAAATTTTCAATAAAATATTTTCTCAATTCTAGGATTTCAAAATATCATTATATCAAAATGGGGACCAACAGGGGAAGAGCGCCACAAAGTCCTCCATAGAATCAAATGGTCAACTAACTGGGAGGTAAACTTCTAGCCTGGATTGATAAAAGAAGTCAGACAACAAGCTCCTCATGCTTAATAACATCAATGGTACACTGGGAGGAACTTGTAGCAGATGTCCAACAAGTGCTGAGGAACGGACAAAGAAAACCTCTGAGAACAAAATCCCAGTCTCAAGTAGCGTACTTTGTTGCACCAAGGAACTAATTGTCTGTAAGAACACTCTCCGCAGGGCCTAAGCCACTACAAGAAGAGTCAAGAAATAGAATCAGGCCAATCGCTCACCACTCCCAGAGCAGCTTAAAAACAGATAGTATGGCAGCACAAAAGGGAGCACAACAAAGCTCAGAATTTTCTCTCTACTAAAAAACACGAATCACTCTTGCCTGTGGAAGCACATAAATTGCCTTTGCAATCCAGTACAGACCAAAGAGAATGGTGTTGTGGAAAGGGAATGGATCAGGCATGTTATACAGCTATATACAACAGAACCAGCTGTAGCCGATACACCTCTTATATACCACTCTGCCCCAGATCTCTGGGTCCAACACGGCATCCTCATCACAGAAGGTGCTGTAATGGTAATCATTAAAAAAATGAGGAATGACGGGGTCCCAGGGTCGAACGGGATTCCTACTTCTGTGTTCAAAATGGCACAAGACTTCTGGGCTAGAATACTAACACCACTGGTTAACCTTGACATTGCCACTGCAATACCACCGACCTCCTGGAGGGACTCAATCCTCTTCCTCATTCAAGAAATGGGAGACCGTTCCAACACAACAAACTATCGGCCCGTCGCTCTCCTCGACCTTGAAACCAAAGAAGCTAGATGCGTGGGGGATCCTACCCTTGCCCCTCAAGGTGATTACATTTTTATGTCAGGAGGCTTGGGTCCAGGTAAAACGAAGCCCCACCACAGCCTCCACCAGTGTGCCCACCAACAACAGGCTCAAACTGAGCTGTGAGTAGGCCTTCTTCCTCTTTAAGATCCATACTGCAGACCTGGGTGCAGCCCTGAAAGGTGACTGTTTAGTTACACCAAGGCTGTGCAGAGTGTGCCCTCCCATTTCACACTGCAATGATGGACCAAATTTTAGCCGGCCTAGAGAGAGGCCTCAATGCCCTCCATGGCAACAATCTGGAGAACAAACTGCAGGAGAATCAGAGTGAAACCAAAGTCATCATTTTTGGCACATATACACCTAAAAAAAAAATAAACTGTTAGTTTGGAGATCTACAAATTATGACATCACCAGCCTATAATTTCCTTGGTATCTGGTTCACAGAAGGGGACAACCCAGCTGTCCACCTAAGGTACCTCAGAACTAAGTCTACCAACATCACCCATACTCTGAAGCACCTAAGCAATCGTCTACAAAGTTCAACCAACAAGCCTATGCTGACTGTTCTAAAAGCATAACTGACAATGGCTCTCAACTAAGGCCACTTAGACTTTCTTGGTGCCCTCGACACGCTTCTAATGCCCTCATAGGTTACTGCGTATAAAAAAGACCTTCTTGCTCCACGGCAAATCAAAAGAACAAAGCTGAGACTGGAGTTGGTCCTTGGGAGCCCAGACCATGTGTGTCAGGGAGTCCTAATAAATTACTATTCCAGCGTCCTGCAGGCCCCAGAGTCTGCCCTCAAACATCACCTGTAACCAATCTATTAAGAGGACGGCACTCCATGGCAAACCTGGTTAGCATGGGCAATCATCAGATTGAAGATCATGGCAGCCAGCCTGCATACAAGAAATATCACTCTCAGCCTGGAAAAAAGCTGTGTATAGGCAGGTGATACTAACCTTGTTTGAACAGGATACTGAAAGACTACGTGTCAGCCCCACCAATGAGGTGATGGATGCATCTTACAACCAACGGATTGCCCAGCCTTACTTTAAATGCACTCCGCCCAGGCACACTGGAAAATCCTCTACATGAGGCTCATAGCTTTTCCAATCTCAGACCTTTCTCCTGTCAGGGTCCATCGGGGGGAGGCAATCTCACGCAGCTTATGCAGCTACCACGAAGAATCCTGATTCACCTATTGTGTTGGTGCCCCAAACTCACCAATGAGCAACGTTGCCTGCTTATTCCTCTGTTTGGACCAATGGAGTCAGGCGGTGCAAGGAGGCCTTGGATTTGTGCTTCTGCGATAACACCCCAAGTACCCTAGCCAGACTGGTAAAATTCACAAACTGTATCCCATTCACACTTACAGATGTCGGCACAGGTTGACACTAGCTCCGGTAGCACACCACATGATCTTCTTCCAGCCTCCAGGAGATGCAAGCAGCCCAGATCGACAACTGCAAGGGATATATGCAACGCTTCCCATGGCCTCAAGGGTTTGCGCACTGCAGGTTGTCAATCTTGTACCTCTTTGCCCCCTGCACCATCATCGTAAGCCTCACCCAGTGGGGGCCGGGTGGCTAATTAGTTCATATCAACACCCTGAAGTGCCGAATTACTAACCATCCTAAGCCCAAAGCTGCACCAGGCCCTACTAGGTTGCACTTTGCACTTTATCCCCACATTCCACAATCCTGGAAGCTATTGCCCATGTACAACACAGCTTAAACCTTCTGAACCCACTTTTATTTTTGTTTTAATCAATGTTTACTTTGCTTATAGAGCATTGTGCCCTAATCCAAGAAACATTATTGCTTGTATCCTTTCAAAAGCTTTATTAATAATCGTCGGTTTTATTTATTGGTTTTATGTGTTATTGCAGTGCATTGTTCCATGTAGTGATTTTAATTAATCGAACATGAATAAAATGCTTACTTAATATATCAAAATGTGCGGCTTTAACTTTATAATTAAGCTTTGTGCCCAAAGATGAGCAGTCATGTGAGGCCTAATGCTAAAATTCTTAAGGGCATATTTACAAGGAGGATATCGCCAGCAGAACATCAATTTTAGCAACGTTCTGGTGGCGATATGTCCTTCATATTTACAAAGCGGCGTTAAGCCACTTTTTGTGGATTAACACTGCATCATGTAGCATGAAACAAGCATGCAATGGGTGTTGCTGTGGGTGTTTCACCGCAACACCGATTGCTTTTGACGCTGCCCCAGATTTACAAGGAGGTGTAAAACTGAAGCAGTGCCAAACACTAACGGTATGCAAGAGCAGCCGTTAGAATGGCAAAAGAAGGAGAAATGCTCCGATTTTTTCTTGTTTTTGGTTTTTGTGTTTGTGGTGAATTCTCCAGCACACATGGGTGTCGATTATGATGTAGTTCGGAAAGCATTACGACTGAATCGGTCTTAGAATGGTTTCCGATCCAATCGGATTCGGGGAGTCCGACTGAACGATTACGATGGTTCTGGATACCATTCAGTTGCACTCCAATTGACTTCCATGGGAGCCTGTGTTCTGACCAAATACACAGGCTCCCATTGAAGAAAAGGGTGGGTGGGTGGGAAAAAACGTACACCCTGTGGTGGGCACCCCTTGGTGCCAGCCACACTGTGCATGTTCTCAAATGGGGGGCTCCAGGTGAAGGGGGGCTGCTACAGGCCCCTGAAGTCAGATTCCGACACCAGATCCGTGTTGGACAAACTGATTGGGAAAGGCTGTCCGAATCCGACATCATAATTGCTCGGTCGGAGACTTGGTCCGTAGACCTGTACGAGTCGGTTCCGAACGACTCGGTTCCTCCGAATGCAATCTGGAACAGAGTCGGAACAGACTCGGAAAGTCCGAAAATCGTAATCGGTCATTCAGAAAGCTTTCCAAATCTGTAGGAATGACGTGTTCTGAATCGGATTCGGCAAACCCTAATCCGATTCGGAGTCTTTACGAACAACATCATAATCGACCCTATAGAAAGAGCAAAATGCCATTAATGATTGTTTATTTGCAGGAAGGTTTCCCTTTCTGCACACAAACATTCATTAAATAATGACGAGTTGCTACTTCTATCGGTGCTGCATTCTGAAGCACACATAAAAGTAACAAATCACCATTAGTGATTGGTTATGTGTTCCTGCACATAAACAATCATTCATTACGATGCAGGCACCCCTGCACTATTGTGCTAGGCAGCTAAATTTAGCACCAGTGCTAGGGAAAACATAAGGGCGAGCCGTATACTTGTGAATACGGTGCATCCCTTCGGTTTGAAATTGTCAGAGTGTGGCACTGCCAAATTTTGCGCAGCCCCACGCTCCAACATTTTGTGGTAATTATGCCCCTTAGCGGCACATGAATCAAGCATTTTACCAGTCACAAACGGGCCAATTCGCAGAATCGGCACGTTTGTGACTGGTGAAATGCAATTTGCAATGCATCAAACAAAATGCATTTGCAAAATAGGTAATCACAATTTTTTGTGATTACCTACATTGCGAATGCAGTTAGGGAATCGCAAATTGCGATTCCCTAAATGCAATGCATTATGCATTTGCAAATTGCGTCTTCGCAATTTGGAATCGCAAATTACTATCAACTTCAAGTTGATGGTAATTTGCAATTCCTTTGAAAAATGCAAATAAATGCATTTTTCTAAGTGTATTGTGGTGCACACACATGCCCCTAGGACTTGTGTGTGCACCACAAGTGCATACTTACATTTTTTGGGGGTGCACCAGGGTGGCTTTTTGATCCCCTTGCACACCTGACATTGCATGCGCAATTTGTGAGTACCTATTTGGCACTCGCAATTTGCGAATGCAATCTCATTCATTCAGGCCCATAGTAAAATTGCGTTTCGCAATTAAGGAATATGTAGGAATCACTACTATTTTAGCAAAACCTACATGCATAGGCAATTGCGATTCCTTAATAATAGCTATTAAGGAATCGCAATGCCTAGCTTTATGCATGCACCCCTTAGACTCTTACTCTTACTCTTACTTAGCGTCCAATGTTTAAATAATATTCTGAAAATTCAACTAGTTATTTTTAATTGGAAAATACATTTTTCTTTTTAATTTGTCCCAAAAAAATCACATTTTAAGTATATCGTTCACCACAGGCCAAAAAAACCCTTCTCTTTCTCTCGCTCTTTTGTTCACTCTCTCAATTCCTCTTTCTCTCTCTCTCTGTCTTCCATCACATTCTGGGATAGAAGGCAGAGAGTGAGAGATTTTCAAATAATGTTTTCCTAACTCAAGAATTCCAAAATGTCAATATATCACAATGTTTGGTTTGAATGTTACAGTTTTGTTTTGAGGCCAGGCAGTGATGGACCATGTCTACTGTAATGGTTAAGGTCCTTGATTTTCACCATAGTTGTGCAGGGGTAAAACTTCGGTATCAGCATTGGTAATGTTCACTCTTAAATGTCAGGTCAGCTACAAAACCTAGCTATAACGTTATAAAATTAAAATGGATCTTGTTCTTTTTAAATGGAAAAATATAATTCTTTTATCTTTGTCCATTTTTTTTTAATTTAAAGTATATCATTCAACAAAGGCATCATTCAACAAAGGCATGCTATCTCTTTTTCTTTCTCGCTCTCTCTCTCTCTCTCTCTCTCACTCTCTCTTTTTCTATCTCTCTCTCTTTCCTTCAATTTCTCTCAGTCTTAGTCTTCAATCCTATTCTGGGATGGAAGAATAAGAGAGAGAGAGAGAGAGAGAGAGAGAGAGACAGAGAGAGAGAGAAAGAGAGAGATTCTCTAGAATTAAATGATTCCAAAACGCCAATATATCAAAATGTCCAGTTCAAATGTTATAGTTTTGGTTTCAGGATAGTGAGTAAAGGTTCAGGTCAATAGAGTCAATATTAAGGTTGAAGAAGAGAGTCCTCAGGCATATTATCAAGCCCCAGCGATAATTATTGCTGGCTATCGCTGGAATATATCGCTAAGCTAGGGCTGTATTATCAACGCTTAGCGTTATGGGATAAATATTCCAGCGATAGCGGGAAAATGGCCAAACATCACTGGAAAACCAGCGATGTCCCTTTTAAAACGGCGATAAGCTTGGTGATAAGGCCTTAATCCACCTACCATGTTAGGTATGCCTTAGTCAGGAATTTAGCAGACGTTAAATTCCTGCGTTAAGGCAGAGTTAGCGCGATTATGATTATCACTACGCCTCGTTGTTAATATCGCGAAGCGGCCTTAGCGATATTTTCCCGTATTGTTTTGACAGCCACGCCTACTTTGCATCTCATTATCGATGTGATGCGAGTCGTGACATAACGGGAGCTTAATCAAGGAAACACGCGCTAGAGTGTCCTTGTTAATAATGCGATTAAATTATCGCTGCTTTTTGCCCGAAAACGGATGCTAAAGCGGTGATAATTCTATAGCCAGCCCTTGATAATATGCCCCCTCGTGTCTCAATCAAAGTGTTTGGTTAGCTACAAAACCTCCAATGTTTACGTTATATACTGAAAGGTGATCTTGCTCTATATAATTGACAAATACATTTATCTTTTCACTTTGTCTAAAAATATCTTATTTGAAGTAAACCATTCACCAAAGGCTAAAAAATATTTTCTCTCTGTGTCTCTCTTTCTTTCTCTCTCTCTCTCTCTTTCGTTCAATCTCGTACTTTCTCTATCTCTCTCATTCTTCAATCCCATTCTGGGATGGAAAAGACAGAGAGTGATTCTCAGTATGATTTTTCCCAATTGAATAATTCCAAAATGTCAATTTAGCAAAATGTTCCGTTCAGATATTATAGGTATGCTTTGATGCCAACCATTGACTTCTTGTGTATGGCCTAATGGTTATGTTTCCTTGCTCTCACTCTGAATGCCAATGGTTCACGTCTTCGTGTTTAAATGGTAATGTTCACTCACAGTTGTCTGGTTAATTACAAAACTTCCAGTGTTTAAGTTATAAATGGATCATGCAAACACATTTTTAAAAATATCTAATTTTAAGTATATCTTTCACCACAGGCCAAAACAAACCCTCCTCTTTCTCCCTCTCTTTCTCTTTTGTTCACTCTCTCAATTTCACTTTCTCTCTCTCTGTTTTCCATCGCATTCTGGGATAGAAGACAAAGAGATATTTTAAATAATGCTTTCTCAATTCAAGGATTCCAAAACGTCAATATATCAAAATATTTGTTTTGAATGTCAGAGTTTTGCTTTGAGGCCACACAGTGATGAGCCATGTGCAATGTAATGGTTAAGGTCCTAGACTTTCTCTTTTAAGGTGCAGGGGTCAAGTTTTGGTATCTCATTGGTAATGTTCACTCTTAAACGTCTGGCCAGCCACGAATCTTAGGATGTGTAAGTTATAAATTCGAAATCGATCTTGTTCTTTTTAATTAGCAAAATGCATTTCTTTTTACTTTGTAAAAAAAAACATCATTTAAAGTATATCGTTTAACAAAGGCTAAAAAACTTCTCATTCTCTATCTCTTGTGCTCTCTCTCTCTCTCTCTCTCTCTCTCCTGCTCTCTGTTTTTCTATCTCTCTCTCTCTCTCTTTTCTTCAATCTCTCAATTTCTCTCAGTCTGCAATCCTATTCTGGGATGGAAGAAAGAGAGAGAGAGATTCTCAATCCAATTTTTCTCAATTAAATGATACCACAATGTCAATATATCAAAATGTTCAGTTCAAATGTTACAGTTATGGTTTCAGGATAGTGAGAAAAGAGTCCTGTCAATAGAGTCAATATTAAGGTTGAAGGAGAGAGTCTTCATGTCTCAATCAGAGTGTTTGGTTAGCTACAAAACGTCCACTGTTTAAGTTATATATTGAAAGGTGATCTCGTTCATTTTCATTGACAAATACATGTATCTTTTCACTTTGTCTAAAAACATCTCATTTTAAGTAAACCATTCACCAAAGGCTAAAAAATACTTCTCTCTCTCTCTCCTCTTTCTCTCACTCCCTCCCTCTCTCTCTCTCTCTCTCTTTTGTTCAATCTCTTAATTTCTCTCTCTGTCTCATTCTTCAATCCCGTTCTGGGATGGAAAACAGAGAGATTCTAAATACCATTTTTCTCAATTGAAGGATTCCAAAATGTCAATATAGCAAAAGGTTTGGTTCAGATATTATAGGTATGCTTTGATGCCAGACTTTGAGCACATGTCTGTGGCCTAATGGTCAAGTTTCCTTTCTCTCACTCTGAAGGCCAAGCGTTCAAGTCTTTGTGTGTAAATGGTATTATGCCCTCACAAGTTTCTGGTTAATTACAAAACTTCTAGCATTTGAGTCATAAAGTGATCATGCTTTTTTTAATTGGCAAATAAATTTTTCGTTTCGCTTTGTCAAAAAATCATACTTTGAGTATATCTTTCACCAAAGGACCAAAAAAACCTTCTCTTTCTGTTGCAAGGGGGAAGTATTATATGATATGGCTGGGAGGCCTTATCGTGTAATACTAACACAAGAGATGGACTTGACTCGAAAGCAACCGCAACAGCAATTTATAAAAATAGGTTACATTTTTATATAAATATTGACACTAAAATGCACTTTGTATCATACACACAACCTGAGGTGTGGGTTTTGATTACATTCAAAAATAGATAGAGTAAATCTGTTAAACTGGTCTCATTGAAGTCAACCAGGGATAACGCAGGTGACACTAGGTCACTTGCAGGGTGAGTTCAACTGAACCCTCTTGTGAACAATGTTATACAGGTCCCTAGACCAAGTTCCAACAGTTATTACTTTGTTACCTTGCCCAGGGAGGCTGGGTGCAGAGGTGACATAGCTGTCCATGGTATTGAACGGTATCGGCAAGAGCTGTCAAACCTGCAGCACTTGACAAAACCACACTTGGAGATGTAGTTCTTCTACCTTACTCTGCGGCTCAGAGTGCAGAGGCCCAGGGTGCAGAAGGAGCTGGCAGTTGTCAATCACCAAGTCAGGTTGCACCAATGATGCTTTGCCGTACACTTGACAACTACAACTTCAGGATGCAGGAAGAGAGCAGCTGGGTCGTTGCCAACATTGGTCGCTGTCGCTGTGAGGTGCTCTGAGGCTGAAGATGTCATTCATGGGGTCGATCACCCAACTGATGATCACCAAGCCTTGGTGATGACAAATGTAGGCCACTGTTACTTCGGTTGCTGGAGGTTGACAGCAGTTGAGTAATGGCTTGAAACTTGGTGAAAGCTTGTCTCCCACTTCGGGCTTGCAGGACACCACTTCTCTTTGGGCTCACTCTTGACAGGCTCAGCGGGCCTCAATTCTTGTCATGCAGCATCCCGATGTTCCTGTAGCGGCAGTGGACTGGTCCCACCAACCCAAGGGAGTCTGCTTTGGTTTTTGGTGTCCACTGGAGTCCCTCTTGCTGAGAGCAATGAGCTTTTGCCATGGACACACGTCGAACACACGGTTCCAGTATATGGTCTTTTCAGGACACTTAGGTATCCAATCTTCGCACAGCGGCAGAGTCCATGGTCCTGTTGTCAGTGACAACATCTTCTGCATGCCTCTCCTTGGACTCAAAGTCAAAACTGAGGTTCAAGTGCCAGGGGAGACCTATACATCCTAGTGTAGGGGGTATTAAGGGCTAGAGGGCCATATGTGGGTGCATATCACCTTTCTACCCAGAGTCCTCTATTTCAGGGTCATATAACATGGTAGAACCCTTTCTTGGCTGTGCGGACATCCTAATGCACCCTAAAGGTGTGGCTAGCCTTTTGAAGTTGTACACCACCTAAATAATGACTTTATCAGCCTGTCGGGTTGACAGGGTGGAAAGGGCTTTGTCCTTGAGTGGGGTACAAGAAATTACATATCAAGGGTGGTGAAAGTCTTTGAGGCTCAGTGCTTTGATGACTGTAAAGACTAGCCATCCTGGGAGGAAGGAGGTATAACCTTTGTCTCCATCCTGGGGAAGTGCTAGCACACCCCAGCAGGCAGATGTGTGCCTTGGCAGCAAACAGCTCAGGGAAGCCTTCCAGGGCACTGTGTCACTGTATCCTAGGGGGGCACCCACTTAGAGTGGCAGCCCTGTGCATGCCAGTTTACCATAAACACGAGAATCATGTTGGGAGTGAAATAGCATGGTGTTTGACACCAAACACAACACAATTCAGTCATTCCATAATGGAGCTGGCTATCTTTAGTTTTCTTGGTAGCCAACCGTTATTACTCTTGCAGGCACATGTATGAATCTTTTTTGTGAGCGCACACGGTGCGATTCGCAAAAATCGTCCGTTTGCGCCCTCAAAAAGGGCCTCTGCGAAGCATGAAACTGAAAGGCTCTCGCAATTTATTGCGATTTCTTAAATTGGAATTGTATTTAAGGAATCGCAAATTGTGATTCCTTAAATGCAATGCATGATGAAATCGCAAATAGCGATTTTGCTAATAGGGGGCCAAAATTACCATCAATTTGAACTTGATGGTAATTTGCAATAACTTTGAAAAATGCACTAAAGTACATTTTTCAAAGTTGTAGGTTACACACACACACATGCCCTTGGGTCATGTGTGTGTGCAACATGTGTGCACAGTTCAATTTCAGGGGTGCAACAGGATGTCATTTTGGCACCCTTGCACTCTTAAAATTGCATGCGCAATTTGCGAGTACCTATTGGTACTCTCAAATTGCGCATGCAATCTCCCATTCATTCCTATGGGCCTGTAGGACCATAGGAATGAATGGGAAGACATTCCTTAATTGTGACTCTCAATTTGCGAGTCGCAATTAAGGAATGTTTGGAAATCGCTAATTTTATTGCAATTCCTACATGCATAGGCTTTTCCAATTCCTTAATTGCGATTCATTAATAATCGCAATTAAGGAATCGCAAAAGCCTACAATGATGCATGTGCCCCTATGGACCGCCAGTCACTTACAGTAAAACCTTGCCTAAAATGGTGACTGTGGGAATATCCACACATTTAATATAATGCACTCTACCTTCTGGGCCTAGCAGAACACCCATAAGAGTGATATTAAGGCAGTGGTGTGGCTCTGCAGCACATGGTGTGTGCAGAGTCACTCTCGAGCAGACAGGCTGCTCGTGCAGGGCTGCCATGAGAGACCTGGAGACACAATTTTACTTCGGTCACACAGGGTGGCACAATACAGTGCTGCAGCCCTGGGGACCACTATACCACCCTTGCCCTGGGCACGACCGGTACCGTATTCTAGGAACTCAGGGGGTAACATATCTTGCCAATTGGGTATACCAATTCATACCAATTTTTGGGGGAAAGAGCATGGGCACTGGGGCCTGGGTAGCAGGACCCAGTGCACGATCAGAGTCACAATACAGCATCTAGTAGTCTAAAATGGGGAAAAAGGGGGGGGTGTCTGCAAAGAAGTCCAGTTTACAACAGTTTCTCTCTGTCTTTCTCTTTCAATCACCCTCTCGATTCCTCTTTCTCTCCCTGTGTCCTCCATCACATTCTGGGATAGAAGACAGAGAGTGAGAGATTTTCAATACAACGGTTTCGCAATTCAAGGATTCCAAATTGTCAATATATCCAAATGTTTGGAGTATATGATGTAGTCATGATTTGCGGCCACAAAGTAAAGAGACACATGTGGCCTATTGGTTGAGGTACTAAATTTTCAGTCTAAAGGTTCAGTGCTTGCATCTTCTTGAAGGAAGTGGCCCGATTAGAGTCACCCGCGTCACTCATGACCACCTCTCAGCCTTCCATACCAAATGAAGAGTCGGTCAGACAGTAGAGAATACAAACCAATATCTGTTTATTCAGGTACACTCAGAGTGGAGCCCAGTCTGCCCAGTCGCCTAGGAGTGCTGACATCAGCAAGCATAAAGATACATTATGTACATTTCAGAAACCATTAAAGGCATGTCCACTATGGAATTATCCAAGCAGATGCAGCAAAACAGTGTAGTACAAAGAATAAGTTTTGATTCTGAGGCCAGGCGCACACTATCTACTACTCAAGGTCGTTCTGCCCAGTGCCCACTACTAGACAAGTGGGAGAAGGCATCTATTTAGAGGGAAAGATATGCACTAATAAGAACAGTGTATTCATTAGTGAGGTGAATTCCGGCCTCGGGAAATGAAACCTAACTGAGTTTCAATTATAACCCAAAATGGCGCCGGCATAGAAAATGGCGCCGCAAATGCTTACATACATAGAACAATGCGCAAACATGAATTTTTCTAATCTAACATTGTAGTCTCAATGGCAATGTACACACTCAAATGTCCAATCAGCTACAAAACCGCCAATGTTTTTCCAGTCTGCTACAAAACTTCCAATGTGTAAGTTATACAGTGATCATATTCTTTATACTACGTAAGTACATTTTTCTTTTGCCTTTGTCCACAAATACCTCATTTTAAGGATATAATTCAACAAAGACAAAAAAAAACTTATATCTCTCTCTCTCTGTCCTTCTCTCTCTCTTTTTCTTTCAATCTCTCTCTTTCTCTCTGTCTTCTATCTCATTTCGGTATGGAAGAGAGAGAGAGATTCTCAATACAATGGTTTCTAAATTCAAGGATTCCAAAATGGCACTATATCAGAATATTTGACTCAAGCGTTTTAGTTATGCTTTTAGGTCAGACAGTGAAGAGTTATCTGTGGCGTAGCGGTTAAAGTCCTAGACTCTCACGCTGAGACCCAGATCTGAAAGGTGTCATGGAGCACAGCATCCAAAAATGCTATGCTGCATTGTGTGACAGGGAGAGAACAGTACAGTTCTATATTCAAAGTGATATGGCTCTCTCCTCCCCTCTCCCTAGCGCCGGCACTGACTTCAGCTGCAGGGCGCCAGGCACACACCTTAGCGCCATAGTGCTAGGGTGTGTGCCTGAGTCTACCACAGGTTTTGTACAGGAAGGCTACCTTCCCTCTACAAAATACTATGGCTAGACACATCTTAAAGCTTTTCCTACTTTCTATGTGTGCTGCACAGTGCCGCACACATGCAATGTAAACAAAAATGGAGAAATGAAAACATTTCTCCTTTCAACTTCTGCTTTCCAGAGGCATTAGTTTTTGTTGATAAACACTGTCTACTCATACTGATAGATTGGGTTTAGTTTCAAAAAGCATGAGTGTTTGCATGGGAATGATCATGTGCAACCCTGTGACCCCCCTTGATGCAAAGTAATGCAAAGCAGTGTTTCGCAAAGCTTTGCATTACTTTCCCATTCAAACTAACGCTAACTACAATTAGCATTGGTGTGTTAATCTCTAAAAAAGTTTGGCATAGGGTTAGCATTAAAAACGTAACACTAAATCGATGCTAACACTTTTTGAATCTGAGCATGAATGTTAAGGGTTTGAGTCTTGGTGTCGCAGTGGTAATGTGCATGCACAAATATCAAGTCTGCTATAAAACGTTTATATTTTTAAGGTATGCACAAAAAATTATCTTGTTCTTTTTAAGTGGCAAATGCATTTTTGTTTTCACTTTGTCCAAAATTATCTAATTTTCAGGATGTCTTTCACCAAAGGCTAAAAAAACCTTACTCTATCTCTCTTTTTCTCTCTGTCTCTCCATCTCTTTCTCTCTGTCTTTCCTTCAATCTCTAACTCTCTCTCTCTCTCTCTCTCTCTCTCTCTCTCAATACACTGGTTTCTCAATTCAAGTATTTCAAAATGTCAATATATCAAAATGTGTACTTTAAATATTATAGTTATGCTTTGAGACCAGACTACAAAGAGTCATGTGTGGCCTAGTTGCTAAGGTCCTAGACTTTCACTCTCAAGGTTAAGGGTTTAAGTTGTAGTGTTTCAATGGTAATGTGCATGCTCAAACACCACCTCAGCTACTAAGCCTCCAATGTTTAAGTTGTTTACTGAAAATGTATCTCCTTTTTTTTAACTGGCCAATACATTTTTCTTTGCACTTTGTCCCAAATTATCTCATCTTATGTATATTCTTCAGCATAGGCTAAATAAACATCTCTCTCTCTCTCTCTCTCTCTCTCTCTCTTTTTCATTCAATCTCTCACTTTCTCCCTGTCTTCCATCCCATTCCAGAAAGAGATGAAAGACAGAGAGAGATTGTAAGGAAATGCCTAATTGTGCATGTTCCCTGTCATAATTTTGGACCAATGCTGGTTTTTCGACCCTGACAGTACACTGAGGCCTGCTAATCAGACCTTCGTGCCAGTGTTCTAACCCCTTCCTAAATGTATGTTGAATTGGCTTTCCTGAATTGGCAGAGACTGACTTACTTATAGGTCCCTAATATATGGTACACAGGGTACCCAGGGAAAATTAGGGAGCTTGTCCACTCAGGGTTGCAGCACTGATTTTGCCACCCTGTGTGTGACAAAGTATAAAGGAAGGGCAGTGGTAACACTGCTAGCTCAGCTTTGCCATTTAAACCAATGGCCCCATCTATCTGGGACAATTAGATGTGTTTTGTAAGGTATTTAATTATTTGTGGCTTTAAACCAGACTTGATGCCCAAGTCGAATTTAATGTTACTAAGAAAGAAATGCAACTTTTGGAAGTTGCCCCTCTGCTACCCAGTTTGACTATTGGCCTCACACCATCACTGGCCACCAGACAGCTTTCTGCCCACCTGGGGAGTTCAGTGAATGACTCACAGGCTTAGGAATAATAGCAGCCTGCTGCAGGGTGAGCTGTTACTTCCGCTTTGCAGGAAGCCACTCAGTGGTTTAGCCCAAAAAGCAAACTTCAAAGCAAATGTATCTCTGGAAACCTCCCGTGGATTTTGCTCATCTTGGATTCTAAAAAATCATTATACCATAATCTATTTTTCTAAATTGGTGTCAGATAACCTTCATGTCCTGAGGCTTTCTTATTTTTTGTGTGGTACTGTTAAATGCCTTACACTAGTTTCTTAGTTTAAGCCATGATACTCAAAGCCAAAATCTTCCAAGGTTGAGCTTACGGTTTTGCAAAGAAGCCTGACTGGCCCCAAGACAGTTTTTGTCAGTCTATTACACAATAAGGTTGCACAGCCATACCATATAATTCACTCAGATCCCCAGAGAAAGAGATTCTCAATTAAATGGTTTCTCAATTCAAGGATTTAAAATGTCAATATATAAATGGTATAGTCAAATGTTTGGTTTGAATGAATGTTATGGTTAGAAGAAAGACTGCAAAAAGAGACATGTGTGACCTAGTGGTATAATTCCAATACTCTCAAAGTTAAGGGTTTTAGTCTTGGAGTCACAATGATCATGTGAATACTCAATTGTCTGGGTATCTCCAAAACTTCCAATGTTTAAGGTACATGCTGAAAAGTGATCTTGATCTTTTATTTGCAAAGTACATTTTTCTTTTCACTTTGTCCAGAAATATCTCATTTTAAGTATAATGAATGAGTGTGGATTTTTCGTATCCTAATCTTTGAGTATAATCATTAAATGTCCGCCACCACTGGTCATATGGACTTTTGTTTGTGGGCAAGGAGTGATGGGAAGGAGCAATCATTTACATCAAACTTCTTAAATAGCGGAGATCATTTAGGGTTTCCCAGTAGTCAATAAAGAGAATTTAAGAAGTTTAAAAGTTTTTATTATCAACCCAATAAGGTTATATTGTTTTATTCAACAAATATTAATCACTTAGTCATCAATATTACAAATTCAAATAATCCATTATTGGTGTTACAAAACATGATAAAATATCAAGTGAGTGAGTATAACAAATTAAACAGAGATAATACATAAAGGTACTCCCTAAACTAGTTTAAGCATGAAAAGGCAACTCCTACAATAAGCATGGAAAGGTGTCAGCTCAGAAATCCAAATAAGGAGATCTGTTCAGAGAATAAAATTCATAAGCATGAAGTCTTTCTACTTAAGCAATATAAGAATTTTGTGAAGCTTTAAAGTATTCTCAGTTATCAATTAGCAGACATCTATGAGAAATAGAAGCGCTTAAAGGTGATGTCTCCTTAAGGGAGGTAATCCTAAGAATCCCCCAAAAAGAGTCCAGAGCTCTATACTAAGAACACACGCTGAAATGTGGTTGGTTAAATATGATGCATTTCGCGTACTCAGCAAAAAATCTGATTTCAGTGAAC
The DNA here is from genome assembly GCF_964204655.1 of Triturus cristatus. NCBI lineage: Eukaryota > Metazoa > Chordata > Amphibia > Caudata > Salamandridae > Triturus > Triturus cristatus. Next base: position 246,023,882 of record NC_140582.1, read on the forward strand.
CCTGGGAGCAGGTAAACTCTTTAGTTTCTCATATCTTCACAATAAACCATGGAACCAACTCCTTGAAAAAATACTTTGTACTCATTTTGTGGTTCAGACATGTAAGAAATTGTGTTGTTGGTTGACTGGGGTGTGAGCCCTGGTCAAGCAGCAACCGCATTCATTGTCAGGGTGATGCACAAGCCATCCCTAAATGAACCTGTGCTCAACCCTCTGGTAGCGTGGCACAGAGCAGTCTGACTTAACTTAGAGGCAATGTGTAAAGTATTTGCGCAACACTTCAAACAGTAATAAAGTGAAAACACCAGCAAAATGGATCTTGCACCAACTTAGAAAAATAAAACTTTTTTAAATAAATACAACAAGACCAAAATGACAATGATCCAATCAGTTGAACCAGAGATATGCAATTTTTAATGTTGGTGTAAATACCACCACAATGACAAATTCACAAGTTCAGGCTGACCACGATGGAGCACAGGCCGACTACAGGAACCCAGTTAGGCCCATGACAAAGATGCAATCAGTAAAACCGGAGATATGCCTTTTTAAAGATTTTGGTGACAATACCACCAAAAAGAATAAAGCACCAACTGCACATATCTGGTTGTGCCTGACCAGAACAAAGTTACAAGTTCAGGCCGACCGTGATGGAGAGAGGGCTGACCCAGTTAGACCCACTGAACAGAGTACCTTAAATCCTGGTTTGCCAAGCATTGTGAGGATCCACGTCCAAGATGTCTCAAGCAGCCAAAGCGATGCATCAGTTCCGAGATAAAGCGAGGTTGCAATGCAGAGTCCAGCATCGTTGTTGAGGTTTGCCATAGATGAGGGATATGAGGGCCTGCGCCAAGAATGCGTCGCACAGTGGTGGTTCCAATGAGGATGCGATGTGGATCTTTTTTGATGGTTCCAATCCATGCAGCACTGGCGATGCATTGGTTTTACTCAGATTTGCGCCATGCAGCACAGAGATGCTTCGGTTCCACTGGATCCACAGAGGCTGGCAGAGCACCTTAAGCCCATTCCCAAGGGTCCAGTACATAAGTGGCACCCCTTGGGAGGGTAAACTCAAAGATGGCAGAGTCCAGGTGTAGCTGCAAGGGTTTTGGAAGCCTGTTGCATCCCTGAGGCTTCAGATCAGGAGACCACATTGGTAGAAGCCTCTAGAGGCAAGCCTTTCAAGTGCACAGATTGCCTGCCTTCCCTGCCCTGACTACAAGTGATATGCTTCCTTTTGTGTAGAGGCAGGACACAGCCAATTCGTGAGTAAGTTCGCAGGGTCCGGTTCCCCACCTCCCATCCTACCAGTGATGGCCCATCTAGGCCCACCAGAGCTCCCTGTTGTGGGTGGCTGTCTAGGAGGAGTACAAAAAGCACAACTGTCACTACAACCAGTCATGTGACCCAGATACTGGTTGAAGGCACCAAATGGCTAAATCAAGAAAATGGCAACTTTCTAAAAGTGGCATTTTCAAAATTGTAATTAAATATCCAAAGTCACCATAACTTAGTATTTTTCATTCCAATTCCAGAGACCCCAAACATGAACTGGCTACCCACTCCTATTTGGAACTGGCACTTTTAAAATGTAATAAGTTAACTACAATGTTAGCCTCTGGAGAGGTAGACCTTTCAATAGTGAAAAATTAATTGAAGAGTTTTTTACTGCCAGGAAGTGTAAAACTTAAAAGTACATGAATTGCTTTTTAAATACATTGCATCCTGTCCTCTGGGCTGTCAAGGGCTTACCCTAGGGGGGGACTTACATGTATTAAAAGGAAGATTTGGGCCTGGAAAGCATTCGCTTTGCCGGGTCGAAATGGCAGTTTGAAACTGGACACACATAGGATGCAATTGCAGGCCTGAGAAATGTTGAAAGTGCTATTTAAGTGGGTGGCACAATCAGTGCTGCAGGCCCACTAGTATCATTTAATTTACAGGCCCTGAGCACAGATATTGGCTCTTTACTGGGGACTTAGAAGTAAATTAAATATGTCAATTGGGTGTTAGCTAATCCAACATGTTTTAAGGAGAGAGCACACACACCTTAGCACTGGTTTGCAGTGGTAAAGTGTGCAGAGTCCTAAAGCTAGCATAAACAAAGTCAGCAAAACAGGAGGTCTGAAGACAAAATGTTAGGGGGAAACTCACGCCAAGGATACCAGGTCTTAAACGTATGGGAGGCTACAGACCTCACTCAAACTGAGCGCACGTGGGTGTCTCTCAGATACCTCCTTGCTAAACGGAATATTGATCAGGTATGGGGGACCGGAGATTCGCCTACATATCGGCGATGGGCTAACGACATGGATAATGCGATGATCGCAGAGAAAGATGTATTCAAACACAGGTTCTGTCCCAAGAAATGGGATTACAAGTGGGCTAAGTGGAATGTAGAATGTGGTGAATTATGTGTATCTCCATCAGAGGAACTGCGTACATCAGATGTGGACATTGATATTATTCTAATTTAGCACTGTACAAAGACTATGTGAAAATTGTATGAACTTCTTATTCGTCCCTTCACCACTGTGGTTCCTTATGATGTGACCTCATGGCAGTTCAGTGTACTATAACAACTGTTTAATAAAAAGAGAAATAAAAAAAGGATGCCAGGTCTCACAAGACAGTTCTTTCCATGAGTCATGGTTCCTGCCGTCTCCTATCCTCCCAGTGAGAACCGCACTATCAGTTGTCTAATCATATCGAATGTCTTTTCACGAACTAACAAAGAGCGTCTGGAAAGTTACAACATTTACAATGAAAGAGAAAAATATCTTGTGCACAGAAACAGTTCAATGTGAAAAACAGGCCTATTAATCCTAATGTCAGTATGGCATCAGTAGTTAGGCTTACTTAAAGCAACACATTATTATTTCTTTTACATGCTTGCAATGCCTAAGTATTGTTACATATTACAAAAATTGCTTTTATTACATTTATGTTATTTAGCATAGACCTTTGCATTTTTCATTTAAATGCATGTTTGTCTGCAAAATGAAACATTTGCGTCATCGGTTTCCCCTCTCTGATGGATAGAATAGCCATCACAATTTATCAGAAATGTATCTTTAAGGTGCACTGTCCTTGCCTAGTCATCTATTCTATTCTTTAAAGTTTCCACCTCCTTCAATTTCTTGTAAGTCTTATTCTTTCTTTCATCCATTTCTATTTCTTCTCTCCTATGTCTTTGTCTTTCTTTGTTTTTAGTAAGGCAACATTAAAATCCCTTATACAATGCAAATAAGCATATTAAGCAAATGCCAATAATCAATATAGGTTTGACTATGACTCCGTAAAATCCATTCCCAATATGTCTAAGTCAGCTACTTCTAGCAGATGCTCCGTTGCCTAAGGTATCTAGCACACTAGTTGTCTCTTAAAGTTTCTAATTCAGGTTTTAGGCCAGGAATGTTCTTTGTAACTTCTATCATCCTTCAACATCTTACAGACTCCGCCTTTCTCTGCCAGAAATATATTTAAAGCTAATCGATCTTGTAAGACCATTGATCTAATAGCTACTAATTCTGTATACACTGCAAGAAAAGCATTTGTTTACTATTGTAGGAGCCTTGTAGTTTTCTCTTCATTTAGAACTATTCCGCCTGGAGGAATGATTGCTCTAAAAATATCTCCCACGAACAGTGTCCCAACAATGGTACTACATTTATGGCTATGAGATGGATTCATTGTTAGAGCATCTATGCTACTTACATGGTACATTTTAGGGAACAATGAAGATAAATAGCAAACAACCTCCCAGTCAACTGGTAACTGAACAAATTCATCTTGCCCACCAACAAAATATACTCCAGGAATAATTGGTTCTTTCCAGTTAATATTTGAACAGGCCCTCCAAGAACTTCAAATGTATGTTTGCAGCTACTTATCCCAAAGTCTGTTTTGCTCAAATGATTTCTTCTTTTATAAATACATAATTTTCCTTTCTGTTGTCTATCTAATTTTAGTTTTGGAAATATCATTTTCTTTGCATATTCTTCATTCTTTCAATTTGTCCTTGTCAGAAAGACATTGTTGTAGCACAGTTGATATAGTTTGAATAAGACACCGTTCATTATTTGTGTAGTAAGTCCATTCGGGTGATGAATACCTGCAACATGGTACTCTGGCTCTCTTAGATTTCCTTGGTGTATGTTGATCTTTTCCGGTGTCACTTATACCACTAGATTCAGCTTCTTCAATGATGGTTTGTGGTGTGCATTCCCTGACATACTAGATTTCAATTGTCTCCTACTGCTTGGCCATTCTGATCTCACCTGTAGTCATTCATTTCTCACACTTGTTCCTTCATCAGGTTCATTCAGTTGGTCTGGTAGTGATTCAGTAGCCCTCTTCTTCCAGGTCTCAGATCTTCATATTCAGGGGGCACTACTGCACCACTCTGCAAGTTTTGCAAAAATCATGTTGGAGATCTTAGATTTGGCTCGAATATTACCATCTCATCAAGTGGACACCTATCTCTCTGGGTGTAAGAGACATGCACCCAATTGGTTATCCCAGCGCACTACACAGGGGTGTTAGTGATTAGAATCACCTGGCAAAGACCTTTCGACTTTCGTTCCAAACAGGATTTTTGAACATGCTTTTTAACAAGGACCCAGTTTCTGGGGTTAAGGTTACAATACTGCTCATAACTTGCATTTACAGTGGCAGCTCGAGCCTGGTGAAAGACAGAAGCACCACATCAGCCACCCCTTAGTCAAGAATCATGTAATCTGTGACATTTACAAGTGCATTTGTAGGCACAGCATGTAGTCGCATAGCACGCTCCATGCATGAATAGCTCATGTGGAGACAATCCTGCCCTGCTGTCTGGGGTACTGGTGAGACTCATCAATACTAATGGAAAAGTATCTGGACATTTCAGAGAAGTAGATACACAAACTTTGGCCGAATTGATTTCAGTGCTCCATTAAGGTCCTCAAATATTCCAGAAGCACTTCGATGGTAGCTGTTCCCTGTTCTGCTTGAAGTGCCGCTGTTAGAAAGTGGGTTTCTGGTTGGCAGAGGTATGCATCCTTTCCAAGCAAGAGCCACAGTCCTAGTCAGGGTAAGCCAGAAACACACCATAAATTAAACTGTGCTCACTCTTTTGCACTTTGGCACAATGCAGACAGGCTCAACCTAAGATGCAACGTGTAAAGTATTTGTGCAAACAGTAATACAATGAAAACACCACAAAAAGACTCCACACCAGGTTAGAAAAATAGATTATGATTTTATACATAAAACAAGACCAAAATAACAATGCAAACAGTAAGTAGAAGTTGAGATATGAGTTTAAAAGTAAAAGTAGCACTTAGAAGCAATAAGTCAGTCAGTCAGTCAGTCAAAAAATCTTTATTTTGGCTATACAGCCATAAAAGCACAATTGATTATAGCATAAATGAATTACAGAAACTTACAATGCGCAACAGTTTATACAAATAAAAACAGTGCAGTATCCCTGAAAAAAATGGGAAAGATGGTGTACTACCAGTTTATAATATGTTTACTGACCCCACTACCTCTTGTCACCCTATAATTATCAACCTTAATTAACAATCAGTACCAGGAAATCTATGGTCACGGTTTAAAAAAATTAAAAACAGTTAGAATAAATAACTTATAAAAGAAAATTAAAATGATAAAATAGCTACACAGGGAAAGATTTCAAAACAGTTTTTAGTTAGCAACATAATTGGTGGGTGGGCACAATTAGATTATTTCAAGCTCTTTTTTCTTTATAATGCCTCTGCGTATACACCACATTGCAAATAAAAATCTAGAAGTGGCAAAAACAAACAGTGGGTGTGTCTGGTATTTTAGTAGCCTAAAGGCCTCAGTGTGGCCTCTAATCCCCACATTTCTGCAAAGCTGGATCACCCACTTAGACCTTGACCTTCTGTAGGCAGGACAAAAGAGAAGAACGTGAAGTTCTGTCTCTTCAGTCAAAGTACACCCAGGACAGTCTAGTTTTGTGGCTCCCTTCCATTTGTTTGTAAGTGCTTGAAGTGGGAGCACCCTGTGTCTAAACTGTAAAAACATTTTCTTTGCAGCAACAGGTTGAATGTTGTCCAGTGCCAACTCTAGCTTATAATGCTGTTTGACATCCAGAAACCTGGAGGTCAGTCTGGATGAGTTGATGCTCTGCGACAATTGGACAAATGTATATTCTTTATAGGCGAGGATTAGGACTTTTTGGAAATGGAGGGGCAGGTCTCTTCAGGTGTTAGCCAGATGTTTGTCTTCCCCTTTGCTTGGCATATGTTCCTGGTGTGGGACAGCCATGGTATGTTCCCTGCTCCCAAGATGGCCATGACATCCTTCAGTTTCTCCCTATAATTTACTAGCTCAGGTGTACTCCATATACGGCGCCAGAATAAAAGTGGACGGGAAACGATTAGATCAGCTATGGGGCCAATGCCCAAGTCCATCCTTAGTGGTGTTAGGGGGGTGCTTTTGGGTAGAAGCAATAAGCTCCTATGGGGGTTATCTGGTCACACTGGACTGGGGCAAAGTCAAGAGTTCAGGTGACCATGATAGAGTGCGGGCCGAGGACAGGAGCCACGCATGGCCCGCTGAACAAAAACACCTTCATTTTGATCACAACAGAGAGATGCCGTGCGATGCGTCAATGTCTATCCTGCAGTCAAGGTTGATTTTCTTTGTGCAGCGATGGCAATGCGCCTGTTCGAAACGAAAAGTGCCAGGTCCAAGATACGTTGGTTCCAAAGCTGATGTGCTGGGTTTCTCCACACAGTTGAGGGATGCATCGATCGTCTCTCACTTCAGCTGTGGTGATGTGGTGGTTACGATGAGCCGGTTACAATGGGGATGCACTGGTTCCAAGTGTGACACGCTGGTTTTGTTCATGAAATTGAAATTGATTCAGTTTATGCAGCAGAGGATATGTTGATTCCATTGGAGCAAGCACCTGGATCAACTTGCAACATACCAGGCACAGGGCCAGGGGGTGAGACATTGATATCCTTGAGTTTCCAAACAGGAGGCAATCTAGCATGCCCTTGGAGATCATTCTGGGTTCCAGTCAGAGTCTAGTTCTTCCTCAGCAGGGCAAAGGGCAGCAAGCAGCACAGCGGAAAAGCAGTTATTCCAGAGCAGCATAAGAGTAGAGTTGCAGTGCTTGTAGTAGAACTGCAGTCCCTCCTCCTGCACAGGTTTTCTCAGGTACCATAGTGTCAGATTTGGTGAGGTCAGAGAGCCAATACTTTTACCTAGCTATGCCTATGAAGTGGATGTGACTTCAAAGAAGGGCTTTGAAGTTCATAGAGGTCCTCCCTACCAGCTCTGGCTCCTGGCTCACTATGGGGGGATATACATCTCTTTGTTTGGAGACAGACCACTGTCTATTCAGGTGTAAGTATCAGCTCCTCCCTCCTATCCTGCCCTGGACAACCTATCAGAATGTGAATGGCCACTCAGTCACACCTAGTCTTCCCGTGTGTGTAGCTGTCTAGAGGGAATACAACATGTCCAGCTGTCACCTACCCCAGATGTGCATTGGAGACCGGCTGTTGGCACACAGAGATAAGAGCAAATAAATGCCATCTTTCTCAAAGTGGCAGTTTTAAAATAGTAATGATAAATTCAACTTTGCCAGCAAACAGGATTTATCATTTCCATTCCAATGATATGAAACATAGCAGAGCTATTCCTTCTTCATCAGAAATTACAGCTTGTAAGTGCAATGTGGAATTCCCAATGTTAACCTATGAGAGGGTTCGGCCTCACCGTAGTGAATGTTTTTCACCACCAGGACATACAAACCTTTACAGTTTATGTCCTACATTTTATTTACACAGCACCCTGCCCTAAAGGCTAGCCAGGGCCTACCTTAGGGGTGTCTTATACATAATAAAACTGGAGTTTTAGCTTGGGATTTAAAGGCCAAGTTGACATTGCAGTAAAACTGCACACATAGGCTCTGCACTGGCAGGCGTGAGATATATTTAAAGTGCTACTGGCATAGGTGGCACAATCAGTGCTGCAGGCCGACTAGTAGCATTTAGTTTTCAGGACCTGGACACATGTAGTGCACTCTACTAGGGACATATAGATACATTTATTATGGCAATTGTAGATAAGTCAATCCATGTTTTAGGGGAGACACACATGCACTTTAGCACTGTTTAGCAGTGGTAAAGTGCTCAGAATCCTAAGGGCAACAAAAAGAAATCAGCAAAAAGATGAGGTAAGCAGGCACAAGGTTTGGGGAAGACCAGCCTAAGAATGTCGGGTCTAATAGCTGTACACAGCATTCTAGGGACCTCTGGCCATATGTACAAAAGAAAGTCTTTGTTTACGACATGGACCCACAAAGAATATTTGTCACCAACCTGGAGCCACTGGACCGCTTTGCTCATAAAATTAAGTAACCCCCGAATCTAAAAAAAAACACCCAAGACTTTACAACATAGACTCCTCAAATCTCACCTGCAAACCCTTGTTTCTGACCCCTACTTCTGCGTAAAAAAAGGAGTTATAATAAATGACCTTATCTTTTATACCAATAGACGCGCACAATGGAGGAACGCCCAAGTTCTCATCGCCCTTGATCTCTACATCCAGGAAAACGGAAAACGCCTCATGGTCTGAGACTTTCAGTAGCCCCCTCATCAATTTTCAGACCAGAAGCAACCATCACCATTTACAACAATGGGGTTATCCTCATCCAATCATAGATCGCAAACTAGAAATATTTGAAGAAATGTTCCCTATCATCAACCAAGCTGCAGCGAATACTGTATCCGAACCTGCCCCAGGCTTTCCTATCTCTGCCTGGTACACTAACAGGTCTGAGTCCCCTCCATCAATCGCCACACCAGTCTGCAATTGCACCCCTTCCCAGAGGAGCTATTTCAGCTATTTCGGAGCATCATACCCATGGCACTCACACCCTCACCCCTTATAAACCACTGACCCTCTCTCATGCCTCAACTATATCATGCCCAAATTCTGATCCCTTAAAATGACACAGTGACATATAACTAGCAATCACACTCACCCATTTCTTGAGCTCTCCACCACCTAAACTCAGGCTTAACTCCATCTCCAACCCATTGTCCCTTCTGCTGTCTCCCCCTGGTCATCAGTACTCTAACACCATAGACATCAACACCTACTGCATCATTGCCCCCTCCTTCAAGACCCAACAACATGCTTCCACTGCTAACTAGAATCCAGATTGGATGAGATCACACAAAACCTTCATGAACTCTAAGCAGAATTACATAGTTTCATTCACATCACCTTAGATATGGCCAACAATCAGTGACCTAATAAGTGTCCGAGGAGAAATACTCGTACTCATCACCGATCTTCCAACTACCTCACCATTCCTCAAACACACCTCCCAACCAACTTGACCTCATCTGCTTTGATGCCCACACACCTGAAATGGAGAACCCTACCCTATCCCAATGCGCCCACTCAGCCGATTAGATGAAAGGTCCCTCTATCCGACAAAGATATCCACTTTTCATTGTCTTATCCAATCCATTCCACTGAACTCACACAGAGCAGCAAGACTCAACCATAGAGCTACAAACAAGCACAACCTTAAACGTATAACCCCCAACGAGCCTACCTCAGCAAATTCCAAACCCCATCTGAAATGTATGCTACTCAATTGCAGATCGGCTTCTAGACATGCAGTGGATATTGCCGACCTTATCCTCACACATGATAGTGACCTCCTAGTCCTGACTAAAACCTAGCTGAATGATTCCTCTGCATCTATCCTCCTTGTCATACTAGTCCCTCCCAATCATGGCATCACTAGACTTGATAGACCAAGCAGACCAGGTGGAGGCATTGCCTGCTTACACTGTAACAGACTATAACTGAAACATTCACAATCTCCTGTTTTATCCACATGTAAATACCTATGCCTTGATATCACGTGCAACAGCAGGCCACTATGAAAACTACACAAATCTATTACCCGCCAGGGCATAACCTTTCTGTCATAGAACAAATTATGGAAATCATCACTACTAACACAGGACAACACCAGATCCAAATCTTCCTCGGAGGTTTAAACCTTCACTGGAATTATCTGAATGACCCGGCTGACCTCAACCTGACCAAAATCTGCTACAGTCCCACAGACAATAAGGGAGTGATGTTAGATCTTATCACTACGAATGCCAACTCCATTCAACTTGAATCTACCCCTCCTGCAACTGGTCTGATCACCATTGTATCACTTTCCTCATCACTGAATCAGTGAGAATAAACACATCTCAAATAATGAAACCCAAACCTGGAAAACGAACATGTGAAACATCAAAGTTAATGAATGGAGACAGGTCATATATTCATGATCTTACAAACCACTACACTAGCTCCATGGAGAATATTCTAGACTTAATCGCATAGCTACAGCTAAAAAGATTCTCCATCAAAGACTCCAAACCATTGTACAATGATAGCGTCAATACAGACAGACGTAACACAAGAATAGCCGAACGGTGGTGGAGATAATCACCTCCACTAGAACACCTCAATCATTTGAGATCACTGAGGAACAGATACTAAAAATGCATTAGAAGTTTGAAACCAACTGGATCAAGCTAGAAACCGACCCCAAAAATATTTGAACTCATTAAACTACAATCTAATGGCCTACCCCACCCTTCCCTAGATGGATCCAGTCCACTACCAAACTAAAAGGAATTTGCCTCCTTTTTTCTTGAGAAGACTGAAAAAAAGAGCAAAAGAATTGCAGATGGATGTGGAGCATCATCTGCTACTACCTCACTCCAGCCTCTCCTCTTCCAAGACTGTCTACCCGGCATTCCCCCAAAAACAATGCCTCATGGAATTCTTTCAAATCCTTTGATGAATGCACCATTCTCAAAATTCTAGTAATGCTGAAACCCTCATACTACTTCAGCAACTGTCTACTACCCAACCTCTTTAATGACATTAAACCATTGATACTCCAACTCTTGACCAACAGGCACATTCATCAAGCTAGGATTTTGCGAGTCCTTAATTGCGAATATTAAGGATTCGCTATTAAGGACTCGCAAAATTCTATGCATGTGGGAATCGCTATAATAATAGCGATTCCTACATATTCCTTATTTGCGACTTTCAAATAGCTACTCGCAAATAAGGAATAGCTTCCCATTCATTCCTATGGGCCTACAGGCCCATAGGAATGAATGGAAAATTGCAAGCGCAATTTGCGAGTACCAATTGATACTCGCAAATTGCTCATGCAATTTCAAGGGTGCAAGGGTGTCAAAAGGACACCCTGTTGCACCCCTGAAATTGATCTGTGCGCAAATGTTGCACACACACATGTCCCAAGAACATGTGTGTGTGTAACCTACAACCTTGAAAAATGCACTTTAGTGCATTGTTCTAAATTTTTGCAAATTACCATGAAGTTCAACTTCATGGTAATTTGCGCCCCCTAGTAGCTAAATCGCTACTTCAAAGTGGTTCTTGCATTGCATTTAAGGAATCGCAAAATGCGATTCCTTAAATGCAATCGCAATTTGAGAACTCGCAATTAATTGCGAATTCTCAAATTGCGAGGGCCTTGACCCTGGATGCATCGCAAAAGCTAATTTTGCTATCGCAAACGGTCAATTTTTGCGAATGGCACCGTTTGTGATCACAAAAGGCTTTGATGCATGTGCCAGTAAGATTGTTAATGCCGCCCTACTTCAAGGCATTATCCCTGATTGCCTAAAGTCCTTGAAGGTTTCCCCAACCTAAAAAAAAACCAATTCAGATCTCACTGACCTAAACAACCTCCACCCTATCTCCAACATCCCCTCCCTGGAGAAGCTCATTGAAAAATGTGTACACATCCAACTCTGGATCTACAGTGAACAATTCTGCTTCTTATACTAATTTCAATCCGGCTTCCATCCAGGGCATAGCACCAAATTGGGACTCAAACACATAAAAGATGATGCACTAAGAATGTTGATCTGACCAAATCTTGCCTTCTAGTCCTCCTGGGCCTATCTTCCACATTCAAAACAGCTAAGCATGACAACCTTTTAGACCTACTGGCACATAGAATGGGGTTTACAGAGTCAGTCCTAAACTGGTTCACCTTGTTTCTCCATAACAGAACACAAAGATTCAAGGTTAACCATTCCCTATCTCAGGCCACTCTGGTCACTTTAGGGGTCCCACAGGGTTCCTTCCTCTCACCCACTCTCTTCAATTTGCTCATGGAGCCTCTAACAGATATTCTGAGTTCATCCAACATCCACTACCAGATGTACGCCGATGACACCCAACTATACCTGAAAGCCTCCTCCCTGAAGACATCAGATCCCTCAACCTAACTCTTCAGAAAACCCAAAGTTTTCTAGCATTCAACCACATCAAACTAAACACTCAAAAAATCGGATTTCTCCGAATCTCCCCAACCATCCAGTCACCTGTTATTGAGGAATGGATGAAACAACTAACAGCCCTCAACTGCTTGCCACATGTTATAGATTCAGCGAAATCTCTGGAAATTACTCTTGAAATAATCTTTAACATGTAGAAGCACATCAGTTCAGCCACCAAATGGGCTTACCTCCAAATGAAGATCTCAAGAAAATAAAAACCCTTCCTCCCCCCAAATGACTTCAAATTCAAATCTCCAGTGCAAGCCCTTGTGATTCCCAGGTTAAACTATGGAAGTGCAACCCTCTGCAGCTTGCCCAGATCCAAAACAGCTCCTCTAAGGGCCTTTCTGAACTCTACTGCAAGGCTCATCACAGAATCAAAAATAAATAACCACATCACCCCTACTGTGAAGTCCCTCAACTAGCTCCCTTGCGAAGCAAGAATTTAGCTAATAATTGCCTGCATGACCCACAAAGCCCTACACTTCAATACCCGAGATACCTTGCTCAGAAGCTCAAGGTTTCTGGCAGCTGCAGATCTTGCAGAAGCACTAGCACCAAGCTGCTGAAACCACAGAGATTCCTTAAAAATAAAACCTAAAATGGAGCTTTCTCTGGGATCGCACCGAAAATTTTGAATGCGTTCCCTCCTGAAATCAGATGCATTCCCTTGACTGCATCTTTCAAGAAGAAAGTTAAAGCTGTACTTATGAACACATTTCTGCTATAGATTCTAGGATCTCCTCTCTTCGTCCCCTTCATGGCACATCAATCACATCCATGACTACTGTTTCCCTGTTATATTCATGATTTTGTTTTGACCTATTGGTCTTGACATTGTGTTGTACCCTCCCTTATCTAGAATGCTACCATATCCTGTATTTTTCTTGACTGTGATATTATTGATTCTATTTGTCTCTGCTCTCTGAAACCTTGTAAAGTGCTGTGATACCCACCAGGGTCATGTTCGGACGATATATAACTTTCAAAATAAATAAATATTGTGAATAAAGATTAACCATTTATTTACATCAACTATATACATACATTTCCACAGATCACATCCAAGACGTCCCATAAACAATTGAGACTGACAAAGCTACTGACACACATGTGGAAATGGAGGACAGCACAATTGAAACTCCTACGCCCATTACTCCAGCTCCAAATACTTGACGAGCAAACATGACACCTCTACCAGACTGTTTGAAAGGTGATGAGGAGCAATCCCAAAGCAGAAACAAAACTACATCTGTGGGAAGGGCACACAGACACAGTGGAGTACAACAAGCAACAGTCCACAATGATAATGCGTCTGATGACATGGCAAACAGTTCTCCTTTGCTTGATGGCCTAGAGAAATCCCTCAGCTCAGCATAGAGCCTGCAAGCCTAACAAATTAAGATTTTTAATAGGCATCTTCAAACTAGCATGTCAAGGTCAATGCTGCAATTGCAGAAAGGACAAGACCGTTGGTTTGCTACAATAGAGAAGGAGCAATGTCTGCAAAGACACAGGCAGAGGTAGCACATGGTACGCTATGATGCCTTCACTCGAGTAATCAATCGATTGGAAGTAGCCATGACCACTTATGTAAGGAGAACTCTCAATACACAAAATGACATGGCACACTGCTGCCAAGATGTTGCACATGGCTAGTACAAGTAACCACAGCCCATGAAAACACACAGCGGGTCTGTCTCTAACATTTTACCACTACCTGAGAGTGAAGCCCGCTCTAGCACTAGTGCCATATCTGTGCAAGAAGGATGCTGTACCAGGCGGATATGTGGAAACACATCAGGAACTAATATATCCCCTCCTCCACAGCCCAATCCTGCTGAGAAGGCACCCAGTGCTAGAGGATGTAAAATGTAAACATTGTAGACCCTCTGAATTATGTGGCTGCTTTGTAATGTTTGTGTTTCTATGCTTTGTAGTGGACGCGCACACATTCGCAAGTAGAACTTTGACTGCCACTCTTAAAACTGTTAAAACAGTGAATTTGATGTCGATCGTTTTTAGAAGTTATGGTTGCTAAATTGTTGCGATACTTTTTTAAATTACTGCTGCTACAAACAACTGTTTCTTACCTGGAAAGCTTCTTTATTGCACACAAGCACTTTAATCTTCACTTAGTCGCCATCTTTACTCATGCTTCAGTTAGGGATCGAGGAGTTGAGGTAGGCAGGGCCTCCATAGCTCTCACTGACTACTTAATAGCAGATAGGGCACGGACACAAAGCGCATTCAGCAAGTAGGACTGTTACTGCCACTTTTAAAACTGTTGAAACTGTGAGTGAGATGTTGATCTTTTTTTAAAGTTATAGCTGTTAAATTGTTGCGACTATCTTAAAATTATTCCTGCTAAAAACAACTCTTTCTTACCTGGGAAACTTATTTATTGCACAAGAGCACATTGGTAGGATAGCATCATATCCTTGGTACCTAATCTCCTCTGAATCACCATTTTTACCAGAGTTTAGTTGCAGATTTGGCGCAGACACTCCACGGGGGTGCTGAAGGTGCATCAAAGGGAAGCACGTCTGCACCCTTCCATGTCCAGTCGGGGCCACTGGCCATTCTCTATGCCCAAAACTTCACCTACTCCCCATATGAAATCAAGAACCTATACTCAGTAAGCTACAAATTAGACCACCTACTCCTGAAAAAACTACATGACATAGGACTCTCAAACCACCCTACTACAGCCCTTAATTCAGTAGGAACTGATGATATGTCCCCCATCAGCAGAACTAAGGAAAGCACTTGCACTACATATGGTCCAAACCCTGACCAGTTAAAGATCTTTTACCTTAACACTTCCTCCATGGTAAAAAATCAAATTGAGATCTTCCACTTACTAGACTACGAATCACCAGATATCCTCCTACTGACAGAAACGTGGCTTACTGATGAGTCCTCTCCTGACATTCTCGCCACCCTCTCCAAAGATTATTATATTCGCCAAACCAACCGGTCAACAGGTAAAAGAGGATGTGGTGCAGTCACCGTGATTAAGAAATACCTAAGGTTCTCCAAAATAACTTTGATAAATATTTTGGTGGTTGATAGCATCGTAATCAAACTAGAATCTTTCACTTCTCCCCTTATATGGTTCCTCACCTTTAGACCCCCAGATTAGATGCAGGACTTACCTTAGTTTATTTTTTGAGTTAATCTCCCCCTTTTTCGTTGATCACGCAAATATTACATTAGTCGGAGACTTCTACTACTGGGCAAATAACGACAAAGGTGGACAACTTTTCTTGGACTTTTTTGACCAGCTTAGCAGTCTAAACCTTGAACCTCGTGAGTTCACTTCAACCCACATTAAACGCCACACATTAGACACAGTCTGGACCACGCATTTAACTCTGTCCAACCTTACAGTATCCCCATGTGTGTGGTTTGATCACCACCTAATCATATTTTCACTAACTGGACTCTTCCCAAAAAAAACAACACAGCGCTCTGGAATCTCCATCAGGAGATGGTCACGGGTCGACCTGAGCTCCTTCTGTGACTCTCTAGCAACATTAATATCTGACCTAAACAACAATATTGACCTATACAGGAATGCAATTGTGACTGGCTAATGACAGCCAGTGACACTCATGCCCACAAAGTAACTCAAAACAGGCCAGACGGCATGACACTTCCAAATGATGTAAAGCTAGCCAAGCTAGACTTACTTCGCTGCGAACGCTAATGCAGGAAAAGCTACTATCTGGATGCAAAGGAAATCTTTGCAAAACAGCTTAAAGTATATAAAATAAAATAAAATATGGATATTGCAAGCCAAATTTGCCTTCTTTTCAAATAAAATCCGTTCATCCACAAACAAAACTAGGGAGATCTTTGGAATCGTTTCAGAACTCCCGACTCCTTACAGAGTCACTCTACATATGGTCCCCTCTCAGAACCTCTGTAACACCCTCAACATCTTCTTTGGCACCAAAATTAATATTGTTAAAGATAGCATTCCTACAAACTCACTCTCTAATTAAATCACCCATGAAGTCATGAACCCCAGCACCTTATCCTCTTTTCCCGTTGTCTGCAAGGATTGCCTTGCGTATCTGCTGATTAAAGTTAAAGCAGGTACTCCAAATGATACTTCCTCCCAAAAATTCTAAAAGCAGTACTCTCTAGTCTCGCAGATCCAACTCTGTACCTTCTGAACCTTTCCCTCAGCCTAGGGCAGGGCTGGACTGGCCGTAGTGGGCACCGGGCTTCTCCCCGGTGGGCTGCCCATTTGGGGGGTGGTTTTGGATCCCTGGGGTACATTTTATTTACCGGGGGCCTGCAATATCATATTCATATGCCCCTTAATCAAACTGAAAAACAGGAACTATGCTGTATAAAACTACATGGATGACATGCAACTTCTCTTCACGATCAACAACTCTTCTAAAACAAGGAAATCTTTCAATCCATGATGCTTTACATCTGTAACTGAATTAACAGAAACCACCTAAAACTAAATTTGGATAAAACCGAAGCCATCATCACCAAAACTAAGATAGACTACTGGATGACTTCATTTTGGCCTCCAGAGATGGGCATTCTTCCAACCCCCAAAAATCAGTAAAAAGTCTTGGTGCTTATCAACAATGAACTTTCCTTGAAGCCCCAACTCGGAGCAGTCATTTCCTAATGTTTTTTACTTCTCTGCAGAATCAGGAAAACTGCCAGATTCCTTACTCTTGAGACCCTCACTCAATCTGTGAGTGCGTTAGAGTTCTCCAGATTAGACAATGCCCACTCCGTACATACAGGTCTACCTAAAGGCCTCATCCACAGGCTCCAAATCACCCAGAATCAGGCAGCCAGACTAATATATGAATAACTTAGATGGTGCCACATCAACCCCTGGTAGAAAGCCCTTCACTGGCTGCCTGTGGAACAGAGGACTGACTATCTTCAAAATTGGTTTCAATGTCTTTAAAACACTCAATGACAAAAGTCCTGCCTTCATTACATCCCGAATCCAAAGGTACATTCCAAAATGCACACTGCGGTCCACTTCCATGAATTACTTGACGGTTCTCAATTTCAAGAAGAAAAGAAATGGGCGGTGCCAGAATCTCAGGCCTTGCACCCAGTACCAGGTATTCTCTTCCCCTAGAGATCAGAACAACCTCATACTACTTGAAATTCAGTAAACTTCTTAAAACCTCTTAGACAATATTATGACTAATCTCTTACCCGACAGTAACACCAAGCACCATGCACCCAGCACCAAGAAACCGTTTAGTGAATGAGTGATTTATAACGTTTACAAGCTTCATGTATATTTAACGGCACAAGTAGGTCATCAATGTACTAAACAAAAACTGAGTTACATGGCATTTATAAAGTCCCAATATTGTTTTTCAAGATCTGATTAAAGATTATACTCTTGTGGAACTTGACACCATGCCAAAACAGTATATTTGAACACAATCAAGAACAGGTATTGACTATCCTCATGTAATGGGATAGAGAAGAAGGCTTGGCAGAGATCACCAAGAATAAATTTCACAGGGAATAATGCAATAATGTTTTAGTGGGATTCAGTTCTATTGGACAATATGGAATGAATGTGCTGTTAATTTTCTGCAAATCCTGCACAATACTTGTCGGTAGGCTTTTGTAAGCCCATAATCAGCAATTTGCCAAGACTTCCAACTATTTCTTTCAAAACTCGTCCCAAATAAATCACCAGAGTGCTTCCAGCCACTGTTTCAGGCATAAGATTGCATGGTGCATTCTTGGAAAAACTGCATTCTGTTTTATTGTTACTTGGACAGGTTCTACACCTTTAACCCCTTCGCTGCGGCGCGAATATCGCCGCAGCGCTGGGGGGGTTTGTGGTGAGCGCGGCGCCGCTATGCTCATGACGGAACCACGCCGTCATGAGTCACGGGCGAGCTGTGCTCATGACGGCGTGGTTCCGTCATGACTCCACCCACTTGCGCTGATCACCCGCACAGGCGGGGAAACAGCGCCGCATGGGTGGAGCGGCCGCCAACGGCCGCAGCATGACGGAACCACTCCGTTATGAGCACACGGCGCCCGTGGCTCATGACGGAGTGGTTCCGTCATGAGCATGCAAGGGGTTAATAAGTCTGATGTCCTTCCCTGACCACTCCCTTACTTCAGATTTCACAGTATCTTGAAATTGCCTAAAAATAAAAGTAAAAGTAGGGCACACCCATAAGACAACAGAAAAGTATAAATGGTTGATTTAACAATGAGTGCAGGAATTTGAAACTTAGGGTACGGAAATGGGAAAGACAGTTAAAGAAAAAAACAGATAAGGGTACAATGTAGAGCCTCCAAGTGTCGAAACTGGAATACAAAAATAAAACGAGAGATAGGAAATTAGAATATAAGTCCAAAAATTGGTAAATATTGTTAGAAGTGATACTCACAAATAATATAAGGTCCTTCTGGCAATTGGTAAAAGAGGGAAATGTACAAGGGGAAATGCAGTGCCTGGTGGGCGAAGACGATTGGGTTATTCATTTGAGTAATTTATATAAGGGCAAAGATTTGAAGAAGACCCTGGAATTAAGACCCAAGGAGTTACAACAATTAAAGCGGCACTCCTCTTTTCAAAATATTTTAAAAAATGATTCAATCTTTAAAGTTAACTAAAACCGCAGTCCCAGACAATCTACCTGCAATTATTTAAAAAAATAGTACTGATTGGTGGGCAAGCTTCTTAAAAGCGACCTTTCAACAAATTCTTGTTGCTGGGATTTTCCCAGAAAGTTGGTAGGGGGCAATTGTTAGGCCAATTTATAAAAAGGAGGATGCTACGTTGCCCCAGCTTTATCGCCTCATAAGCTTACCGGATGTGGGGGAGAAGGTCTTTTCGAAAATATTGTTACGGGTAGTGAAGTCCTGGGCAGAACAGCATAACCTGATTCCAATAAAACAAGGGGGTTCAAAGAGGTGCACTCGAATGTTGATCACTGCCTTAGTTTATGGGCATTGGCAAAAAAGGCAATAGAAGTGCGCGGCAGCTTGTTTTGTTGGTTTGTTGATTTCCGAGCCGCATTTGATTTGGTAGATCGCAGTACACTGTGGAGTATGCTGGCAAAGCTCGGAATCAACAAGGCAGTTCAAATTCAGGAAATGCATTCAAAGAATTGGGCTAGGGTAATCTTGGACAATCTTGGAACATTATCAAAGAAAATTCAGATAATGAATGGCCTGAGGCAGGGCTGTGTTTTAGCCCGTTTGCTATTTTCTCTGTTTTTATCCGACCTGCCAATTACACTGAGCAAAGCAGGAGGTCTAAGCCCTAAGATGGGGGAACCCATATATCATGTCTGCTATATGCGGATGATTTAGTGATAACAGACAAGACAGAGTTAGGCTTACAAAAAAAAACTGGATACCTTTTCCGAATACAGTACAAAGAAAAGCCTGACGGTTAATTTAGAAAAGACCAAAATAATGGTACTAGGGAAAAGAAAGAGCTCCTTCTACTGGAAACTGGGGGATGTTGGAATTGAAGAAGTGGATAAATATAAATATTTGGGCATGTGGTTCGATATTAAGCTAAATTGAAAGGACCACATACAGTCATTAAAAACGAAGGCCCATTCTTCAGTATCGGGATTTAAACAATTTAAACAGAAGTATGGAGGCCCCTCGCTGCGACCAATAATACAGCTTTTAATGCATTGGTTCTATAAAAATTTCAGTATGGTGTCGAGGTTTAATTCATGGGGGGCAAATCGGATTGGAATTTAGAGGAGGGGAAATGCGTGAAGCAGCTTCTTGCTCTCTCATCGACAACTATGTTACAGGCTGTGCGAGCAGAATGTCACCTTACAGCCTGGAACTATCGGGGAATCCAAGCGACATTTAACTTCTGAAAAAGAATGAATGGAGAAGGCCCTCCCAAAATAGCATACCTTTGTAAGAAAGAAATACAGACAAGTGATCTTAACTGGGCGGTCCAAGCAAGGAATAAACTAGACAAGTTATGTGCTAAACTTACTCTAGAGCGAGACCAATGGAATTCAGGGCAGCAGATCCCTAAGCGGGAGTTATGGGCCATTATTAATATGAAGGCCCGAGAAGAAGATTTATATTACTTGGAGAGCAAATCATCTGCCCGGTTTCTGATAAATGGGTGGGCCAATGATCATATCTTCCCCTATATAGAAGCTATGCTCAACCCAAAGCTCAGAAATGTAATATTGAAATTTAGAGTTGGCCTGAACCCATGTAACATCAATTGGAAGATAAAATCCTTCATGTCGAATGATCAAGGTCTGTGCTCCTGTGGCCTACAAGTAAAATGTAGTAGTCAATATATCTTGATGGATTGTTTGTGGTTTTTAGAAGAACGGAAAAGTTTTTAAAAGCCTATTTTTATTGTCTATAAATCTTTCAGTAGGGACCAAGCACTTAGCTTATTGATAAATATGAGATTTTTAAAGGTGGCATGTGCAATAGGAATATTTGTTATTGCAATACAGTAGTCATTGAAGGAAATATTAATATAGTTTGAAATGAACATGTGGTAGAAATTCGATCTTACCCATGATCTGTGGATTATCCTTGATTCTGTATAAATGTATAGCTAATGTATAAGCGACCCCTTGCTGCTTTGGTGATGAATTAAGATTTTTATATAGGCGGGTTTCCCATTGTATACTTTAGTAGGTTTTTACTGTGTATTATATTGTTTTATGGGCAAATTGTTAGGACAAATCATATTTTAATTGTTTGTAATGTGCTTCTTTTTATGGCTAGATACGCCCCAAAAAAATATAACCAACAACAACAAAAGTTTTCCCTTCCAAACAGATTCACAGCATTTGAATCATACACAACAAATTGGTAATTTTTCTTAAATTAGTCTATTTTGACAAGAACCTTCTTTGAAACAGGGTTAGTAATTTGCTTATTTGTAACACCTACATTTTGTAAGTCTGGGACTTTCACTATTCTAACAGCAGAAAGGGTGGCGCCTGTGTATATCAGATGAGATGTTTGGTGGCCATTTACCTCACCTTTTACAAACTGTCCACTCTAGTCTATCTCTAAGAGTGTGCCAATTATGCAACCTTCCTGTCTTCTCAGACATGGTCATTGTGAACTGTAAAAGCCTTTGCTCTAAAACATAGGGAACTGTTGAAATGAGTTCTGATTTTGAAAAGGTTTTGAATCTGCTCTTGGTGTTTGATTCATATTAAATCTATGGTACCCATTTTTTGTAGGGCCATTGGAGTGCGTAGGACCTGCATCATTGGGACTCATGACTGATTTTCCCATAACCACCTACTAGGTTAGGATTCTATCTACATTCCCTTTTCCAATGCCACGCTTGTTACAAAAGTGACAAGGAGTTGACTTCTTCAATGTCATAGTATCTATCCCTGAATTTCGATCAGTTGGAATGCCTCCGACGCTACCTTGTAAAATAGCAACTCCACCCTATGTCTTTTGACTTCCATTCTGGGAGCCAACACCTTGCATTACTCCAACATTCCCCACATATGGCTAGTTTTGGAACCCTTTCTGAGTTAGATTTGTTTACTCAAGCATAAAGTTTTCTTTAAGTCTCTTCTGCTTCATCTCTTGTCCATCACTACAATATTTTAGATACCTCAGGATTTTATCTAAAGGTTTCACCTGTCAGCAAATCACATTTGTTGTACGAGCATGCTAATTTCTGCTTGCAACCCAAGAACAAACTGTGACACAAACTGTACCATATCACCACTTTTGGAATTTTCTTGTCCACTGTTCTGTTTAAACACCTGTAACAATCATTCATAATAAGCATGCACTGATTTGTTAGCTTCTTAAATATTCCTATTATCTTTAACCAATCAATATCCCTCATTGAAACTTTTCCTTTCAAAAAGGTAATCACTAGGGGTGGGTGGAATTTGCGAAATTAACTTTCCCAAATTATCGCAAAAATGTTTAAAATTATCGCAAACAAGCGGAAATATCGCGAAAATGCGGAAGTTTTTTTCCCGCATGTTCGCGAGATTTTCTGCATGGTTGCGGGTCGCCAACTTACCCATGTGGTTGCTTGCGGGTGCGGCCATCTTGTTTTGAGTTGTCTCGCGGTGCATGATCGCGAGAAGAAAGACATGATCGCGCGACGCATGACGTCACTGCGGGCGCGAACTGTCGCGAGACAGCGCAAATGGCTAAAAACAATACAACATCTCATGGAGAACGCGACCGGATCAAGAAAACTTGTCGGCGAATGTAGGGATTCAGGTAAGGCGATCGCGCGTGCGCGAGAATGTATTATTTTACAGCGCGAGCAAGAAACAAATTATCGCCAAGCTGCGGAAACCGGAAATTTTGATATTTTCGCGCTCTCCGCGGAACGCGAAAATGTCAAATTATCGCAATTTCCGCGAACGGAACGAAATTTTCGCCCAGGCCTAGTAATCACCTCATCATACTTTAGCATCACAATAGGTGAGGGTGTATGGGTACGCACATCCCTTGGGGGCTCTGTATGTGACCATTGCACAGCACTCTGCCCATAAATTACTTGGCACCAGAATGTCAAAGAAGGTATTCAAAACTATCCACAGTACCTTCGAAACCTTTACAAATCTGTCATCTTGTGTATACCATCAGGCAGGATTTTCTCTCAATTCAGGAAAATTATTTGTAAATGTTGCATAATCACCTCTGCTCCATGTTACATGAACATATACTCTCTAATTGGTATTTTCCTCATAAGGAATGCTAAAGGCTCATCCTCATCTAGGGGCACTGGAAGTGGTTTAGCATTTATCTCTTTATGTAATATCTGAGTATTTATTTTTCTTGCCGTGCTTGTTTAGCTATTTACCCTCTAATTGATCAAAATCCCTCCACTTCCAAATGCACATAACCAATTCAGCAATCTGTAATCTAATTCCCGAAGTTTGCACAGTCACAATCACTTCATCATCTAATTAAGCCCTAAAGCTTTTCTGTAAAGGAATACTTTTAGAGAAATCCACCTAATATTTATCTGCCAATTCTGCTAATTTATCATGAGTGGCAGCTGCATGTCTTGTAATTTCCTTACTCAGGGATATCAGCTCAATTTCAATTCCGCCTTCAATTTTGGTACATCTAGGAGTCTCGAATCTTCTCGATATGTAGAGGGTCTCTCCATATCTCCTGTACTCTTATTCTCAGAAGCCTCTTCAAACCATAGGGGTAGAATTTCCTTATCAGATCGTCCTATTTCTCCCTATGCAATTAGTGTTCTACAAACAATTCTCCTTTCAAATGAGCTAGATTATCTGTTATTTCTGCCCCTTGTACAAATGCGCCAGAAACACTTGGATTAAACCATTCTTTATTAACCTTGGAATAAGGTGGCGCACATACATGCCCTAAGGGCATGAATGTGTGCCACATGGCACTTAACAAAAAACAAAAAAGTGATTTTTTAAAGGAAATCGGTAATTACCACCAACTTGAAATTGGTGGTAATTACCGATTTCTTAAGGTTCAAAAGCACTCTTTAATGTGCTTCCTACATTGCATTTAAGGAATCGGTATTACCGATTCCTTAAATGCAAGAGCAATAAGGAATCGTTATTTACCGATTCTTTATTTACCGATTCCTTACCTACATTAGGACCGGCTAAATACCGGTCGGTAATGCTGAAATTTACCGAATTTCGGCGTTACTGACCGGTATTTAGCAACCTACATCTGGTCCTTGGTTTGTAACATTTCATCCTTGTTTTAAAAATTGTATTTACTGTTATCAGCACTTTGAGTTTTTAATCTAAGTGTCTGACAAATGCACTTATTTAGGGATGTCTGTAAATCACAAAGATCAAGTGTTTGATTAATTGTATTACTATGTTTATTATATGCAGGATGTTGTTGCTCTTTGTTTTATGGGGTTTTACCTCAAAGTAAAAATATTAAAGAGAGAAAGAACTCCGTCTCTCTCTCTCTCTCTCTCTCTCTCTCTCTCTCTCTCTCTCTCTCTCTCTCTCTCTCTCTCTCTCTCTCTCTCTCTCTCGTGTAATGTGCATAAATCTCTGGTTTGTTACAAAAGTTTAAAAGTTTAAGTTACAAACTGAAAAGTGATCTCATTCTTTTCAATTTATCAACAAATGTTTTTTTCACTTTGTTAAAAAAAAATCTCATTTTAAGTATATCATTCATCAAAGGCTAAAATAAACTTCTCTCTGTCTTTCTCTCTCTCTTTCATGATAACTGTTTTTCTCTGTAAGACAGAGTGAAATTCTCAATACAATGAGTTCAAGTATTTCGCAACGTCAATACATCAAAATGATTGGTTTGAATGTTTTAGATATGTTTTTCGGACAGACAGTGAAACGGTATGTGTGGCCTAGTAATTAAAGTCCTAGACTCTCACTCTGAAGGTTAAGGTTGTGAGTCTTGGTGTCTCAATGGTAATGTGCACACGCAACTGTTTGGTTAGCTGTAAAATGAACATTTTCTAAGTTATATTCCGAAAAGCGATCTCATTCTTTTTAATTGGCAAATACGGTTTTCTTTCCAATATCTAATTTTAAGTATGCCATTCACTAAAGGCTAAAAAAAAGTATCACTCTCTTTTTCTCTCCCTGTCTTTCATTCAATATCTCAATCATTCTGAGATGGAAGACAGAGAGAGATTTCTCTATGTAATGTTTTTTCAATTACAAAATTCCAAAATGCCAATATTTCTAAATGTTTGTTTCAAATGTTATAGTTATAATCTGGTCAGCAACAAAACATTAAGGAGCATATTAATCCTGAAATTGATCACTCCTGCGCTAGCGCTCTCGGTGATAGCACCATTTGTGTTCTGCTGTATGTGTTTTAAAAAAAGAAGGAAAATCGTTTTTATACTTGCAAATTTGCTGTTGCTAGTGAGACCTGATTTGTGCACTGACTCCCCGGTCCACCGCAGCTATTCGGGCTGATTGATGTGGAGGGAGAACAGGCCGATCCTACTTCCTGGTATTGCCATTATTCGGCGGCCATCTTAGTGGGGTGACGCTCTAGTGTTCCTTGAGCCCTGACTATTTAGGCTCCCAGCGCCGACACGCTCGAGTTAATCCTGAAATTGATCACTCCTGCGCTAGCGCTTTCGTTGATAGCACCATTTGTGTTCTGCTGTATGTGTTTTAAAAAAAAGAAGGAAAATCGTTTTTATACTTGCAAATTTGCTGTTGCTAGTGAGACCTGATTTGTGCACTGACTCCCCGGTCCACCGCAGCTATTCAGGCTGATTGATGTGGAGGGAGAACAGGGCGATCCTACTTCCTGGTATTGCCATTATTCGGCGGCCATCTTAGTGGGGTGACGCTCTAGTGTTCCTTGAGCCCTGACTATTTAGGCTCCCAGCGCCGATACGCTCCAGTTAATCCTGAAATTGATCACTCTTGCGCTAGCGCTCTCGGTGATAGCACCATTTGTGTTCTGCTGTATGTGTTTTAAAAAAAAGAAGGAAAATCGTTTTTATACTTGCAAATTTGCTGTTGCTAGTGAGACCTGATTTGTGCACTGACTCCCCGGTCCACCGCAGCTATTCGGGCTGATTGATGTGGAGGGAGAACAGGGCGATCCTACTGCCTGGTATTGCCATTATTCGGCGGCCATCTTAGTGGGGTGACGCTCTAGTGTTCCTTGAGCCCTGACTATTTAGGCTCCCAGCGCCGACACGCTCGAGTTAATCCTGAAATTGATCACTCCTGCGCTAGCGCTCTCGGTGATAGCACCATTTGTGTTCTGCTGTATGTGTTTTAAAAAAAGAAGGAAAATCGTTTTTATACTTGTAAATTTGCTGTTGCTAGTGAGACCTGATTTGTGCACTGACTCCCCGGTCCACCGCAGCTATTCGGGCTGACTGATGTGGAGGGAGAACAGGGCGATCCTACTTCCTGGTATTGCCATTATTCGGCGGCCATCTTAGTGGGGTGACGCTCTAGTGTTCCTTGAGCCCTGACTATTTAGGCTCCCAGCGCCGACACGCTCGAGTTAATCCTGAAATTGATCACTCCTGCGCTAGCGCTCTCGGTGATAGCACCATTTGTGTTCTGCTGTATGTGTTTTAAAAAAAGAAGGAAAATCGTTTTTATACTTGCAAATTTGCTGTTGCTAGTGAGACCTAATTTGTGCACTGACTCCCCGGTCCACCGCAGATATTCGGGCTGACTGATGTGGAGGGAGAACAGGGCGATCCTACTTCCTGGTATTGCCATTATTCGGCGGCCATCTTAGTGGGGTGAAGCTCTAGTGTCGCTTGAGCCCTGACTATTTAGGCTCCCAGCGCCAACACGCTCGAGTTAATCCTGAAATTGATCACTCCTGCGCTAGCGCTCTCGGTGATAGCACCATTTGTGTTCTGCTGTATGTGTTTTAAAAAAAGAAGGAAAATCGTTCTTATACTTGCAAATTTGCTGTTGCTAGTGAGACCTGATTTGTGCACTGACTTCCCAGTCCACCGCAGCTATTCGGGCTGACTGATGTGGAGGGAGAACAGGGCGATCCTACTTCCTGGTATTGCCATTATTCGGCGGACATCTTAGTGGGGTGACGCTCTAGTGTTCCTTGAGCCTAATCTATGTCAACTCCCATTGTACCGCGCAGCGGCACGCGCAGCGGTAGCGCCCTAGACGCGCCGAAGAGGCGCCAAAGAGAAGCCAGTCTGCGCCAGTCCGTGTCCAGACGCTTCCAGCTTCCGGTCCTAGCCGTTAACATGGTAGGAAACGTCCTTTCATATAGTACCTCCTCACTGTACGCACTGCGCCCTACCTGCAACCCATTATGCATACACTCAGTCCTTCCTACAAATTCGAAGGCCCACTGTAAAACATGTGATTGGGGCATTCTTACCCCAAATACAGGGAAACATTCCTTCAAGCAGAAATAGAGGATGTTCCTCCTCAATTGCCGATCCCTGCCGAAACACTATGCTGAGCTGGCCATGTTGATAGAGGAGCTCAATCCTGATGTCCTCTTCTTAACAGAGACATGGCTTCAGCTAGAAATCGATCCTGCAACAGTTTGGGCCATCCCCCAAGGTTATACTCTTAAACGATTGGATCGCAAGACTGGCAGAGGTGGAGGGTTGGCCATTATCTATAGGGACAACTTTAGATGCCGGGTCACTCCCTCCTCCACGCCAGCGTGCGAGAACTTACATTTCACTCTTGAGTTCTCCCCTTCCACCACTTTCTCTGGTATTTTAGTCTATCGACCACCTGGCACCCTTAACAACTTCATCACTAACATGATGGATATAGTTGCCAGCCTAGTGCTCACCTCGGCAAATTTCACCCTGCTGGGTGATCTGAATTTACACCTAGACTCAATAGCCAACAGTTTTCGAACTAACCTTCAGTCCATTGACCTGTCCCAGAAAGGTTTTCAATCAACGCACATCAAGGGGCATCTTCTAGATCACATTTATAGTAATCTAGATAGCCTAACCGTCGAGGCTCCTGTACCACTACCTTGGACCGATCACTTTTTAGTACCCTTTACATGGTCCACATGCACTCCCCCCACTTTACGAATTCACAATAAGCATTGGGGAAGAAAATGGGCCTCTCTCCCACTTCCCAAGTGGAAACTAGCTCTCACAGAACATCTACCCCCGAAGGTGGCCAATCCCAATACAGCCACTGTCAATTTTGATAACTGGATTTCCAGTTCCCTTGACCTAGTCCTGCCAAAGGAACCCCTGCACTTAATAAACAGAGCTAAAGTTGCTCCCTGGTACTCCCCGGTTCTTAGGACTATGAAACAATCCTGTCGCAAATTAGAGAGAGCCTGGAGACAAGAATACTCACAATCAAAGAAAGCTGAGTACAGAGCCGCAATAAAGCTCTACAAAAACCAAATAAAATCTGCACAAGCCCATTTCTATGAAGCCAAAATCAACCTAGCTGCAAACTCCCCTAAAGAAATCTTTAAAATAGCCAAATCTTTAATCTCCCCCCCTCCTCCTGAGCGTCTGTCATCCGACGGCGCGCAAACCCGTTGTAATAATTTAGCCACCTTCTTCTTTCAGAAGATCCAGGCCATTTATTCTTCATTTTCTACTGGCAATGGTGACACGATGTGCACCACCACTACAGATTCTGACCTCTTGGTTCCCAGCTCACTGGACAAATTCCCCCTCCTAGATCCCGTCACTTTAGATAGAATGCTTCTTAATGTCACCTCGGGATCTCCTAATGACCCAGCACCTCCGCAGACTCTCAATAAGGTGATGAATGTCATCCGCCCAGTCATCTTGGATGTCCTTAATGCCTCCATCTCCTCTAAATCTGTCCCAGTACCCTGGAAGTGTGCGATGGTTAGGGCCCTTTTGAAAAAGCCCACCTTGGACTAGAACAACTTGGCCAACTTTCGCCCTATCTCCTTACTGCCCTGGATGAGCAAACTGCTTGAAAGGCACATCAATAATATCTTAGTAGACTACTTAGAATCAAGTAATCTGCTATGTGCCTCTCAGACAGGTTTCCGCCCTCAGCATGGAACTGAAACTGCTCTCCTAGCGGTGACGGAAGAAACTAGATCGGTGCTGGATCGGGGAGGAAATGCAGCCATCATATTACTCGACCTCAGTGCCGCGTTCGACACTGTTAACCATGCCACACTACTACATCGTTTGAAAGGCGTGGGCGTGTCGGGCGCGGCCCTGGAATGGCTGACCTCCTTCCTGGACGAGCGTTTCTTACAGGTGTTTGAGGGTGAGGTAGTCTCCCCTAAGCAACCACTTAGCTGTGGGGTTCCCCAGGGCTCGTCCCTGAGCCCCACCCTTTTTAATGTCTATATGCGACCTCTAGCGGAGATAGTCCAGTCTGTTGTTCTTCCTGTTTGGCTATGGGCTGTGCTTCCTTGGCTGCTGCCGGTTGTTGTCCGACTTTACACCAGGTCAGAGCAGGTGTTAGTTTCCTGCTGCTAACGCACCTTATCTCCTGTTTTGTTCTCTTATCGCCGATCTGGCTGGTCGTTGAGAATGTTGTGGAGTGGTGTTGTTGCGGCTTTTTGCTCGGGAATGCATACTCTGCATCTCATTAGCGATAGTTGCCGGGGTCATCTGTGGCGATGTTTTTTGAGGATGCTATCGCTGGAAAACTGGTGATATAGACTGTTTGCATCAGCTTGTGAATGGGGCGGTATTTTTATTGTGACTTTGGCTGCGCTAAAGAGCAGATAACTCGGCGATAGCTCCTTGAGAATATGAAATGAAATGAAAAAGGGTGGGCGTCAAATTCTGTTCCGCTCACGGAATTGCGATATTTTGACATTTTCGCGTTCCGCGGAGAGCGTGAAAATGCCAAACTTTCCGCTATTTGCCGCGTTGCAAAGATTTTTTTCATGTTCGCACTTTGAAAATGCGTTCTCGCGCGCGCGTTCGCCTTACTGGGATCCCTGCATTCGCCGACGAGTTTTCTAATCCGTTTGCGTTCTCCACGAGATGTTGATAGCTGGTCGCGCTATCCCGTGAGAGTTCGTGATCACGTCATTCTCCTCGCCATCAGACACCGCGAGAGTCTGCGATCGCGAACACGTCATTTTCCACCGCGAGAGAGAGCGTGAGGTCGCAATCACGTCAATCTCCACCACGACAAAGAGCATGAGATCGCGAACATGTCTTTTTGGACGTGCCATCAACATCCGGCGGAAGTGTGGTGAAGGTCGCGATTGCGAACACGCCAAATTTTCTGACTTTAATCAGATAGAAGAGGCCATTGGTTACTCAACACTCCCGCCACTAATGCTTTTACTAATGCTAAGTAAAGGGTATCTTCAACCGTTCACAACAACTTCTTACTTAGTAAGTCAACTGTACAGTATTATACAGTACACCCTTGCAGTGAGTGTAATGTCAATAAGTAAGGATTAGGAATCTAACTTACCGCCGCCCACCACTGCTGCTGGCTCACCGCCTGCAGCTCCTCCTGCAACTGCCGCCTCCTCCTCCCCTCCGTCAGCAGCCGTGTCGCCTTCGCCGCTGGCCTCAGCACTGGTGGTTGGTTGTGCGCCTTGAAAAAACATTACACATTTTTTAGGTATCCACCTCCCCCTATTTTTCACTAGCAAGATTGAAAAATGAGTTAATAGTAATACATACATATACAACATACATCACTAGTACAAATCAGGTAGTAGTAGAGTAGACACTAGTAGTTATATGGTCCCTAGGGTCATTCTAGTCTTTGCTTAGTTAGCCTGAGCCATGCCACCATTTTACCTTTGTGTCTTTTATTTTAGCACACGCGTCGTTACCTCGCAGCTTGTTGTATAAAGAGTGACGTCTTTGAGCCCACATGAGCTCATACTGCTACTGTTTAAGTGCTGCGTACAAGGTCAAACAAAACAAGCCACTTTGTTATGGAGTTCTGGTGTTAGTCCATATTGCTTATCCAATATGCTACACTTTTTGCCACAAGTGAGAAATGTTTGCAAGATACTAACGCGCACCATTTTTCTCCTAACAGATGGAAGATTCCCTTCTACGAACCACAGCTTTGCAGAGCTTATGATGTAACGAGTACTAGCTTCTTCTAAGGTGAGGGGTCCACAGAATTCGCTCAGAGATCTTCATTTATAATTTTATATAAACTATATTCCTATTCCTACAAAGGGGATGGTGGGGCTTCCACCATTGTTCACTTATTATCAATCATGATTTCGCATTTTTTTTTCTTCGTTCTATGGACTTGTAGTTGTTGTAAGTGTAACTAAGTGTAACAATGTTTATAGTTTTAATCTTATGCATTTTGCTGTTGGTGCTGCATTATAGAACAACGTACAGAGCTTGTCAGTTGCAAATAAAATTTTTGAACTTACATAGACTCAGTGGTATTTGGTGTGGATGGACGTACACGAGTGAGCGAGTGAAAAGAAGGGTGTACAAACTGTGCATGTGCATTGCTTCCACGACTGAGAGGTCGGGAGTGTTATGTTCTGGGTTGTCTACTCATTGGGTATCTTGGGAGGGGTTTGGAGAGCTAATAGCAATGAAACACTAGTATAACTAGTCGGGCAGGGGATTGTGGTGGGTTCTGTTCTGATTGAGGTGTGAGTGTGAGGAAGGTCCAACCTCCCATCACCAACATCCTATTTTCTTGTGCAATGTTCTGTATGTGGAAAATCCCTACAACAGTAGTAATATGTCATATCCTGTCAAAATAGTAAAATCTGGTTGGGCATTTTGTTGGTGGGATTTGTCGAAAAACATCAATATTAATAAAGCCTCAAAGATTAAGAAGAATAGAAGGAGTACAAGAGGACAACCCAAAGGACTGGACTCATCAATTTCTAGAGCTACTGGTGATTCTGAGTTTTATTTAAAACATTTTAAATAAAGAGTGGCCAACTGGGCATGCTTAGCTACAGACAGACTAATAGTAGTAGTACAGAGAGTCATAGCAGAGGCAGTTAGAGGCAGGGATAACAAGAATCTAGAAACAGATAGTCTAGATCGAAGGGTAATTGTTGGTAAAAAAATAGCATTAGGAAACGGAAACAATAGTTTGGGGGAAAAAATACGGTGCAGTAAAAGTTAGTGAATAAAAATTAATATTAAAATCAGGAAGACTTACTGGGGCCAGCAGAAGAGCCCTCGTTCTGCTCCTCCTGTCCAACTGGAACTACTCCCGCCGACTCTGCCCCCTTCTTGTTGCCCCTGGGTGCTGATCATGAAAGATATAAGAAAGAAAGAGACAAACATTGATGTTTGGTGTGAAACAAATAAAATATTTTTATAAGACTGTCAAAAAAACATTTGTGTAAACAACAATTGCAAAAAAATTGACCTATCTAATCTGGTCGACAAGTAGTATCTGGGGATTCACGGACCGACTAGTTATTATTTATATACACTAATCCAGTGTTCCATTCTGATTCCAGAATACTAGCTAAGCCTAAGTAGTACGTACCACGTGACCTAGCCCACCTATTCCAGGCGTCCCAATTGTACATTAAGTAAGCATTTCCACTTCTTTTAGTCCTCAAAAATGCATAAATGGAGGACATATGCCTGTATTTTTGCATACACAAAATTGTTGGTTGGTTGATTCATATATTCTGCTAGTGCTAAGCCTATTACCATTCACTGAACAAACTACAAAAGGTTCTACTAAGGACTGGGGTAAGCATTAGCAGTACTCAGCAGCACGTGACGTAATAGAGGGGGCATCGCAGACCACTAAAAAATTACAAACTTATAATAAGTAACTAAACCTAAGTATCAATCCACCCCTATCTCTTAGTGACAGGACAAAGGAAGGACTAGAGTCACTCTAGCATTACCTAACTTACGTTTTCTAAAATAAACTCTTACATAATCACGCAAAACGAGCGCAAACGCAAAGTTGCAAATAACAAGAGTAGTTGCGCAGAGCACCTGTGTCATAACAATCACAGAAGACTTTTAAACGTAAATTACCTGTAATGTATGTAAGCAGCAGCATTCTAGCTGGTCGGAAAAAATATATATTCGCAATATATAACACAGAGAAGAAGAACAGACACAAAGTAGTAATAATTAAATAGCTACTCACCAAGATCCGGGACCTCCACTCCTAGCAGGTCCAGCAGGTCCTGCTCCCGGTCCAGGATATCAGACCACCAGGTGCGTCAGCTGGTTCTGGCTGCGCCGGACACCCGAGCAGCGAAACACTGCCCGGCGCACCTTTCCCCACCGCTGCGGACGCTCCCGGATCCCGTACCCGGACCCAGTCCTGCAGCCAGGGTTAAGTGGAGGTGGCGCTGCACAAAAAAAAACCAGTGCGGCCAACTCCACCTCCCCAAATTAGGCCCGTGCCTGCACCCCTTGTGTGCGCCGCCTTCCGCAAGGAAGGCGGTCATGGCTCAGGCTGCGATGCCCCCTGTGGCCCTTTGCCATGGTTCTGGGGTAGGCAGGGGGCGGAAAAGAAAAGGTAAAAATTTGAAAAGTAAGTAAGTAAAAGAAATGAAAAAAGCAGGTAATAGAAAAAGAGTGAAAAAGTAGTTAAAAACACACAAAAAGTAGACAAAAACAAAAAATATAGAATCAGGAAAATAGAGAGAGAGATAATAAATAAAAAAGATCAAAAAAAAGTTTTCAGAAACAAAGGATTGAAAAGATAGAGGGAGGATTGAAAAGCAGGCCCCAGAACCATAGCATAGAGTGAAAAAAAAGATGGCCGCGCCCATTGCGACCGCAAGGGCAAGTTCGCGAGATATTTTCCCCCCGAGCATGCAAAAAGCATCGCAAACACGCAATACGAGAACAAGCGCGAGCATGCATTGCACGACCCGGAACAGGAAATAGCATCACGAGCGGGCGGGACAAGTGAAAATAAGATGGCTGCGCCCATTAGCGACCGCATGGGCAAGTTGGCGAAATATTTCCAGAGTGATCACGCAAAAAACATCTTGAACAGGTGGGACAAAAACTTCTGCGTCTTTGCGATATTTCCGTGAGTTCGCTGAGATTTTTAGCGTTTTCGCAAAGATTTGCATAAAGCGATTACGCAATTTCCGCCCACCCTTACTGCTCTGCAGGAGGTGTTGAATTTCCCTCTGCAATGTGAAGGGGATATGCAGTATAACATTGTGTGTACATATATGTTGACGCATTGTACATGTTTACATTCAGACTGCATGACATTGTACATTGTGACTGTTTATGGGGAGCTGCCTATATGGTGCAGGACAGTGGACATTCTGACAACATCATGGATGTGTGTTTGTACTTGTACATTGTCAACTCACATTTCCCTGCTATGCCACATGTGATTGGCCAGTTTCTGCACACATGCAACACCAGTTGTGTCCTCTTTTCTGTGGTGGACATGTTGCGGATTGTGCCACATCGTTGTCGATGTTGCTGTGCTCTGCAGGTGATGTGTGTGTGGCACATTTTGGGGGAGTCGCCCCTGCAGCTCTGATTTGGCTGGCCCTTATCCCTTACATGTGGTGTGCCTCTGACTTCTGTGCTTATACAGTGCTGAGATGTTGCATGCTTGGATGCATTGGTCTCTTGGTGGAAGTCGGGCGTCTGGGGCATGGTTTTTCCGCAGCTGTGCTATGCTTACTTGTGCATGTGTGCCATTATGCCCATCTCCCCCAGTCCCCCCAGTCCCTGGTCGTTACTCACCCTGTTGCCATTGTGTCCGGTCATGTTTAACAGTGTCTGGGCCCCCGACTCCTGCCACCGTCTCCCCACTGATGACTGTGGACACCATTTCCTCCATCTCGTCCAGCTCCTCCTGTGGCGCTGGGCTCCCACCTCCAGTCTGTATTGCTGCCTTCCGGTTGTTTATGAGTTTCTGCTTGGTTTTGCGCTTGACATCATTCCAGCGCCTCTTGATCTCTTCCATTGTCCTCTTCAGCACTCCGACTGCATTCACCTTGTCCATGATGGTCTGCCATATTCCATTTTCAGTTGCCAGTGACACAGTGGAGGTGATGAACAGTAGTTGATGGTGTTCTATCACCTCCTTTATCAGGATCCTGTTTTTCTGTGGACTGAACCTTTTCTTCCTACTCTTCTCCTTGCCCTTCTTTTCCATTGTGCTTCGCTGTTGTCTGGCTTTTGAATTTGCTTTTTTCCAACTTTTGTAGTGCATCGTCATTGACGCTTTTTTGGCGTTGGTGTTTCGCATTTTTGCGGTGTTGCGTTGATTTTAATGCGTTCATTTGTTGCGTTGTGGTGGGTCTATCGCATGGTACCGCCGTGTTGTGAATACCACGTTAACACGGTGACTGTGATGTGAAGAGTTACGGTAAGCTACTTTTGCGGTCGTTATCACACGTTCTTGAGAATATCTCCCTAAATGTTTGAGTTGTATACTGATAATTTACCCCATTCTTTTTAATTGGCAAATACAATTTTCTTTTAACTTTTTTCAAAAATATCCTATTTTAAGTATATCATTCAACAATCGCTTAATTCCACCATCTATCTAGCTCTCTCTCTCTCATTCTGAGATGGAGGACAGAGCGAGCGAGATTCTCAATACAATGCTTTCTCAACTCAAGGATTTCAAAATGTCAATGTATCAAAATGTTTGATTTGAATATCATAGTTATGCTTTAAGGCCAGACAGTAAAGAGTCACGTAGGGCCTACTGGTTAAGGTCGGGGACTCTCACTATGAAGCTTACGAGGTTTAGCCTTGGTGTCTAATTGGAAATGTTCATGCTCAAATGCCTTGTAACTTCCAATGCTTACGTTAGATACTAAAAAGTGATTGTGTTCTTTTAAACTGGCAAAGGCATTTTCTCTTCACTTTCTCCAACATATTAAATTTTAAGTGAATAGTTCACCAAAGGCAAAACAAAGTTTGCTCTTTCTCTCTCTCTCTCTCTCTCTCTCTCTCTCTCTCTCTCTCTCTCTCTCTCTCTCTCACTGTCTATCTATCTATCTATCTATCTATCTATCTATCTATCTATCTATCTATCTATCTATCTATCTATCTATCTATCTATCTATCTATCTATCTATCTGTCTGTCTGTCTGTCTGTCTGTCTGTCTGTCTGTCTGTCTGTCTCTGTTTGTCTCTCTGTCTGTCTGTCTATCTATCTATCTATCTATCTATCTATCTATCTATCTATCTATCTATCTATCTATCTATCTATCTATCTATCTATCTATCTATCTATCTATCTATCTATCTATCTATCTATCTATCTATCTATCTATCTATCTATCTATCTATCTATCTATCTATCTATCTGTCTGTCTGTCTGTCTGTCTGTCTGTCTGTCTGTCTGTCTGTCTGTCTGTCTGTCTGTCTGTCTATCTATCTATCTATCTATCTATCTATCTATCTATCTATCTATCTATCTATCTATCTATCTATCTAGCACTCTTTCTGTGAAAACAGGTCATTAGTTGTGTGGTCCGCATAGGTAATAGGTCCACATTCATGTTCCACTGGGAACCAAACACCGCATTGCTGCACCCCACTCTCTCAAAGGAGGTGGTGTGGGCAAGTAATCACCATTTGCTGGTACACTATAATATTACTCAATAAATAATCTCCAGTCTGTGCTTTTCCTTTAAAAATGTAAAAGGGAATGTATTACATACACACTACACAATACTTCACAGTAATTAAAAAAATGTATAGGGCTGGTGAAAATACCTTTGGCAACATGACATTTGACCCCTAGAGGTTCATGACCCCAAAATTAACAGTGCATCCACTCCATGTATGACACAGTACATAACCACATATGGGGGTGTGAATTTTTCAATAGTTCAATGTTGCCTGTTTCAAGATTGGACTCACATGTTTTGATAATACTTCATTCCATCACTGACTTCTGTAACCATGATCCCGCTGCATCTATTAAGACAAGTCAAGCACTGCAATCATGTGCCTACATTATCTGTAATAAAGCTTGACATTCCTGCATTATAAGTAATGAAGCATGACATCCCCTCTGCTCTCATAATGAGTAATCAGGCATTGCAATAAGGTGTTCGCATCATAAATAATAGAACAGTGCAGCTTCTCAAGAATAGGAATTACTGTCAGCATTAACAACCCTTTCAATAGAGCATTGCCATTGACATCTTTGAATAATGCATTGCTCACACTCATGGTGAATAATACTTTGAAAGAAAGCATTGCTAAACTGTCATGGAAAACATTTCTCATAAAGCATTGTTCAAATCCTTATGACAACCACCTTTAAGTAAAGCTTCTTCCAACATCCACCAAGTCTCTGTGTCTCCTTTAACAATCTTTAGCCACAGAGCTCGCAATCATGAACTGCACCCTTAGAGGGCACTGCAATCCAGATGTAGAGCACATGCTCCAGCCTAGGGAGTGCTTGAAACTATAAGCTAGTTTAGAAGGTTAACCTACCTGTAGACCCTCCAGTCCTAGTGTCAGTACCTTTCAAAATGCTTGTATGCCTCCTTTGGGGGAGCTGTCACCCTCCCCAACTCTCCCACACTCCTTTACTTTTGCTGGTGTTTGTCTCACCATCTTGGGACCACCACAAACAGGGAAAAAGTTTTTTGTCAGTTGATTCACCACATGATATTATGGGGTGCTCACTCCAAGATGCTGCACTGTTGATGCAATTTTAAGACATAAGGTGTCTTATTTTGAAAGAGAAGTGAGTTTGTGTATTCAGCAAGTGTGGTCCGCAATGCTGAGGCTGCCCTGAGAGGGTCTGAAGCTCCTACTTGCAGAGAATGCTGTCTTTGGAGATAATTAATGGGAACTTCCTCCACTAACTGGAATACAAGGTACCAGACTTTCCTAACCATGATTTACAGTAGAACTGGGCAAGGGAGGTGAAAGGCAATGAGAATATTCCCATTCACTGTCTATCAGCACCTTTTGGTTCAGCAGGACATTTGTTTATATAACAGCAGTCTTATTAAAGCAGCAGTATAACTATTCTTTAGCGCATTGAGGCTGCTAAAAT
Organism: Triturus cristatus; assembly: GCF_964204655.1. Classification (NCBI taxonomy): domain Eukaryota; kingdom Metazoa; phylum Chordata; class Amphibia; order Caudata; family Salamandridae; genus Triturus; species Triturus cristatus. The sequence continues at coordinate 246,061,680 of NC_140582.1, forward strand.
AAAGGAATGACTGTAGTGCTGGTTTTCAATGGAGAATGATATCTACAACAACACTGACGCTGTAAAAAATGAAGTGTTGCACTTTGTTTTCAATGCACTGTTTAAAATTCTATGACCTAAAGACCACGTCACACCAGGGTGGTCTTATATAAACACATGGTCGCTTACCTGCAAAATACTTAAATTTTCACTGGTAAAGGCATATTCTGAATTTCATGGTAAAAAGGTTAGTGGTAAAGGCAAGTGGGGTAAAGGCATAAGCATTGTAATGGATACATGATAAAGGTAATGTGTAGTAATGTAATGACCATGTTGTAAATGATGGTTCACCCTCCCTCATCATACCATGACCTCAGACTGCACTATGAAACCTCTTGGTTCTAGGTTGCATGCATCTAAGGCACTAAATACCTACATGTACTGAGCAGAACTAGGCCAACCCTTGCCCTGGCTCATGCAACACTACCCCCAACACACTCATTATGTCAAAGGTTCTGTGTACCTATTCCTGAGTCACTGACTTTCTCTGGAGATTACGCAACCCAGTACCCGCTCTCATCTGGGTTTTCACATCATGGAGTTGTAGACTCCTTTGACCCTCATCCAAAGCATGCATGCCGGAGCCTAAAGCTGCCACCACCCTTTCCGCACAACTTTCTTCCCTAAAGAAAGAAAGCCCACTAACAACACTTAGTAGCATGGTATCCCCCCTTGTGGAGAAGCGCACTTGAGCTCTTGGCCTGGGTCCCAGCTGAGACAAAATAATCCAGCCCATGACTCACCACCACAGCAGTGGTGTCTGGAGGGCTCAGGTCACCTCATCAGACAACCCTGACGTGCACTTCTCCTAGGTAGCACCCTGCGAAAACCACCTTGGGAACCCAGAACGCTAGTTTTGTTGTCCATTGTGAGAACAGAGCCTATGTACCCTACCTTAGGAACTCTCAAACTCACTCTTCCGGGAGCTTCAAACCCTACCTTTCACAGGAATTATATCTGTCCCTTAGTGCCCATGGGTTTCAGGTCAGCTTTACCCACACCCACTCTCTTTAGGCCATTCCTCAGCCTCCCAGCAGCCTACCTGAAGACCATCTAAAGATCCCTTCCTTGGAATTTGATATGTGTCCGTGTATGCACACTCTGTTGCCTTCCATCATAGGACATCTGCACTATACTCAGTACACCTACTGTGAACCCTTCAGAAGTTTGTCAGGCAAAGTGCTCTGCAGTCTGCCCCACAAGCAGCTCGGGCGACTGTCTGTACAGAAATAACGAAATCAACTCAGTTTGATCCACATGGGTCCTTCCCTTAAGATACGCCCCACCTGGCTAGGAGGCTGTGCTGCTGCGGGTGGAACAGCCTTCTGTCCCTTGCTGAGGGCCACACTCACATCTAAGCCACCTTAAAGGACTCCAGAGATGCTCCCCAGGGCACCTAAAGTGCATTAGACATGAGTCCCTTAAAGCAGACCCTCTGCAGCCTGTCCCACTTTGACAGATTAAAAACAAATCCCTATCATACGTGACTTCCTGCCCCTCTGCCCTGGGGTCTGACCCCAGAGGACCTACCTGATTGGTCACTCAGGCGGGCACTGCCCCACCCATTGCCTCAGGTTTAAAACAACAATACTCTAGGGTGACATCCCTTGCTTTCCTTGGGCAGTTGCCTGCTTTTGCCTGACACCTCAGGGTCCACTACTAACCCCTCAGTATACAGAAAGGCACAGTTTTAAGATAGCGCCTATTTCCCTGGAATGTATTTTGTTATCCCGCAGTCTTTTTACCCGCAGGGAATCACAACGCGGTTGTTACAATGACCTATTGTCACAGGTTTATGAATTGCATTTAAGGAATCTCAATATGTGATTCCTTAAATACAATCGCAATTTAAGTAATCGCAAATTTTGCGATTCCTTAAATTGCGATTTTTGCATTTGGGATGATGCATCCCAAATGCAAAAAATACCAGTCGCAAAGGGGCAGATTCTGCGAATCTGCCCGTTGCGACTGTTTGTTTCCTTGATGCATGTGGCCCTATGTCTTCAACTCTTTTCTAAAATTAAGCATGATTCTGGTAGTTCTAATATGCAATCTTGATTAGCTTCTGGTCAACAATCATATTTTAATTCCAATTCCATCATTATTAATTATGAGACACTCCTCAAACAACTACCCCTTAGCCTCAAATGCACCCTCACTCATCTCTTCATGGCAAACCATCATCTGAACCAGATCCATGGCCTGTTGATTTTGGAACTTGTTTCATAAGTGGTATTCACTCCTCAGTCATCTTCATACAACATCATGACATACATGGCAGTAAGAAACTTCAGGCTCGCCTACCCTAATAGCATCCCACTTCATCCCTTAGTTTGTTTTGCCTAAATTAATCGGCTACTTTCCTATCTACTGTGTTATGTTCCAGAATTAGTGTTTCACTTATTAGTGTACATATTGATAACCTAATTCAAGTAAATTGAAATTGCCTACCTTCCTGGTAGGTGTAAAACAACAAGACTAATTATTTCATGCAAGTGAATCAAAAATAGGAGCAGCATAAATTGCTGCATGAAAAAACCATGATGGTGTAAAATCAGCATTGATAAGAGAAAACTTCTGAAAAGTTACTGAAAAAAACTACTGAAAATGTTTTCATTCATCCCATCTTAGGGTCTAGATGGAATGAGATCCCCTGCTACAGAATCTACACCCATGTATTTCAATGCATCCACACCACACAAACATCCGTTATAAGTGTTAATTATTGTTTTCTGTCCGTCACAGGCATTTATCCCAAGTGGGTTGGTGAACGTAAAGGTAGCTATCATACTCTTTTAATAACAATATTGCACCAATACCACAAGGAGTGATATTTACTTGATGTAGTAAATGACTCCAGTAGGAAATCTGCTTTTAATGCATGGTCACCCCAGATTCTTCACATCTTTTTGGTTCTTTTTTACTGGCCTTCAGAACTCTGTGCACTTTACCTCTAATGAACAGGAGTAAAGTGGCTGCACTTCCCATTTAAACATGTTTAAATTGCCTTATTCCTTATTGACACATTTATCTTGCCCGTAAAGCCTCGTATGGTGTAGAAAATACAAACAGGGCCTGGAAGTTAAATGCCAACTGTGGACACCAGCAGCTATTGGGCCATCAATGCAGTGTGCCTATACACAAGGTTTCACTACTATCACCATGGCCTGACTGATGCATTGTAAAACAACGTGACCGTGTCAAAATAACTTTTTGACAAGCAGAGACTTCCTGACTGTCAGAATTTCCACCACAGCTCACCTCTCTTGACTATTACAATATACCGGCATGACTCATTTCATTCCTCCCAACACTCATGAATGAAAAATCATCTTGTACCCTGACTTTTAACCATTTTACATGCTGTTGGTAATAGCTAGCTGCAGCTGGTGTTCCCTGATTTGTTTGTAATAGCTTAGTAGCTTTTACAAACGTTTTACCATGCATATGCAAGGTCAGGGTTCATGAAAACATCAAGAAAATGTACCAGAATAAGCATAAAGCAAACATCATAGATGACCTCAACGTGAACCTTCCGGAAGATAGCCCTCATCAAATTAATCCCCTAAAGCTGTTCCTTGCTCTAAGCAATTATAATCTGTCCTTTGTGAACATTCTAAAACACCTTCGAGAAGACAGCCTCATCAAATTAATCATCTGCACCTGTTCCTTGCTATAAGCAATTGAAATGCAACCTTTTTGAACATTCTAAAACACCTTCTAGTAGGCAGCCTCAACAAGTTAATTATCCGAACATTTCCTTGTTACAAACAATTAGAATGTGACCTTTATGAACATTCTAAAGCAGTCTTATTTAAAGGCCGTCCACACTCCTCCTCCCTCGCTTAACCTCTTCGCCTGCCACTTACCTGTTTCCCGGGTTTCAGTACTCTCTCATGCCAGGTGCCTTGATCCTCCTGATTCGACCTCACTGCAATGAATGTCCTGCATTAGTCTCGCACCTGGATGGAATAAAGAAAAAGAAGAAAAGGAGAGACACATTAACAGACTTGGATGCATATTTAGAAGAACTTATCGCCGCCGTAGCATCATTTTTTTGACATTATGGCGGGTTTTTTTATCACCGTATTTACAAGTTGCTGCTAAATCCAGTTAGTGGCAATTTAGTTCAGCGTAGACGGGAATTGCTGAAAATTAGATCCAAGGTAGTCGTTCCCATGAAAAAACTGACGCTAAACACACAAAGCGATATTTACAAGGAATTCCTTGTATGTTGCAAACCAAAAAAAACTGATGATCATTTCAATTAGAGGCAGTTTATTAAGACCAAAAAATATCTGGGCTTAAAACTGGTGCAAATACTTGGGTCCACATATAAGATGTTTGGGTGCTGGACAGCACTGCAAAGAATATTGCTGTGCTGCCCTGCACTGAAACAAAAGTTCAGGTATGTGCCCTATTAATAAGATAGGGTGCATTCCTGGGCCTTATTCATGAAAAGTGTTGCGTCGCTGTGATAAAACAGCTTTGCAACACTTTTCACTGGGCCGTTCTTGCAACACCATGGATGCGCCATTTTTACTGTACAGTGCTCCATGTCGCAGTCAATGACATATACGTCTGAAATCCTGACGTATCTGTTGGCGCTAAAGTCACGCATTGCTGCAGTTGTGTCACAAGCATGACGCAACTCCAACAATGCATGGGTCAGGCCAATACATATGGCACTGCGTCACCCCTACACCTGCCATGAGGCAAGCGAAAGGTTTTGACACAGTGGCATCCTAGAATTGTTGCAGGGTAATCTGATATATTGCACTGCGCCACTCCTATGAGGCTCTGTTGCATAGGAATGCCCACTATGCATACAACATATATGATGCAGTTATAATGTGGCACTGGGCTTCACAATGTCATGCATTTGACTAGTTGCATCACTTTGTAAATACAGCTCACCATGGTGCAAACGTCACGCTGCAAGTACGTCAAGGAAATGATGCACCGGCAGCATTAAAGCCCCCCTGTCTTCTTCCCCTACGTTGACGCACAATGGCTGCCATGCGCCAATGCAGGCACCCTTGCGCAATGGTGCAAGGGTGACTTGACTGTGTTGCATAGCTCATTGATGTTGAGCATGAAGGGACACCTCCCGGCATGGGACCTATCAATCTAGGGTATTTCCTCTTTCTCTTTGTGCTGAAGAATCCAGCACACATAGAAAAAGTGAAAAATAGAGGAAAAGTGAGAACATTTATCTGCGTAGCGCCTCACCAAACGCCACCCTTGAGGCGGTGTTAGATTGTGTTGTGTTCCGAAGGTTTACAGTTTCTTGTAAACCTGGGAATGCTTTAAATTCCATTGGTTTAGCATGGGAACGCCCACAGCAACACCCATTGTACGCCCCTTTCACACTGTTTAATTCGTGAAAGGGGCACACATGTACAAGGCCATGAAAAGCCACGTTAAGTGGCTTTACATGGCCTTGTAAACATGCTGTGGCACATTGCGCCACCAGAACGTCAAACAAGTGATGTTACAGCATTGCATTGAGTGATGCTAGGGCCTTCTAAATGAGGCCTTTGTATAATAGAAGAACTCCTGCAATTCATCCTTGGCAAGGTCAACAACACCAGGGACCTCCTGCCATTGCAGCTAGGAGCACCAAGGAGACCACTAACCATGACATGCATCGCTCACCTGAACAACTGCTCCATTCCCTTTGTGTGACAACTGGACCTGATCCCCACTAAGTGCTGACTGCGGTACACCGGAACTTCAGCAACAGGGGGCTGGAGACCAGGAACCACAGAAATCCAGTGACTAATTGGAGCTGACCGTATCTCTGGAAGAAGGAGAGATGCACAACCAGTCAAGATTAAAATAGATCTGCCATCTGAGGAGTCACATCCAGGGGCTGCACGGACTCTGCACCGGATGACCATGTCGCAGTGAAGCCACGTCGCTGAAGGAGCGTTCAGGGGAAGTGTCGGGATCCTGCCTCTGAGTGTGATTGCACATCGTCGGTGCCGCATGCAGGTCCTTCCGTCTCTCTTGTATAACCTGCTGCAGATTGGGGGTGGGTTGTAGTTGTGGTGGGTATGCATGTTCCTCCTATGCCTCCCAGTATGACTGGCTCCATGAACGACAGCTTGTTGCGCAGACCCTGCAGCACCTGGCGACCAGTGGATTGCAGCCAGGTCCAGACCTGTTCAGCGTTGTCAATGATTTGTGTGTCAACATCTGAGATCGCTCACAGCTTTACGGGTGGAGGAGGGAGTCTTTGATGCCCAACTCTCGGAGGCATCACTTAACCACTAGAGATGAGTCCTGCTGCCCCTGCACCCCTGTGGAGTAGTCAGGGAAGAAGATAACTGTCTCGTTATCCACTTTCACCTCCCCCAGTTTGTGTACCTCCCCCAGGACAGTGTAACGATCCCTGTAGGAGGCGGAAAACAGAGGATCTAGGATCTGTCCCCAGCAGCGTGCAGTTCACCATCACTGGATGGGCCTGCTACACAACAAAGAATGGGGAGAATGCACCAGTAGATCAACCAAGTATCAGTTTATGCCACTGCATCAGCCCCTTCTGCTCCCTCAGGAAGGTCCAACACCCTGACATTGTTACGCTGGGAGTGGACCTCCACATCCTCTTCTGCAGGTGCGCCATTCTTGAGCCAGACACCCAGGCACCTATGTATGACATTCGGTGCAGTGCAGTGTGGCCAACATGGCCCCTCCCTTCCAATAATATGTATGCTAGCCAAGAATCTTACTTCAGGCCGCACCAATGGAAATCTTCCTTACACCCAATTGCTCACTACCAGGGGGTGAGGAAAGGCAGCACCACCCTGTCGCCTCCTCTGATCTAACAGTAGCGACTAGATTCAGTGTTCCCCAGTGCCCCAGTAAGTGACGTCAGATCAAGCTGTGGCCCAAACAACTGGGACTGAACTGAACCGCCACCACCAATGGTCGATATCAGTGACTAGAGCCAGTTAGTGGAGTCTCTCACCAGTCTTGTGCAGTGCACTCGGTGATGTAGGTTAGGCGCAGCACAGTGATTGCTCATGACACAGTGTGCACCACCCATAGGCGCTAGGCCTGGGCCCGACATTACCCTCCGGACTCCTCCTCCGCTCCGCATCCCACCTTCATCTCACCTGGACATTGACACTGGGGCTCAATCTGCCACACTCTCATCAAATCTGTGACTCAGCCAGCAGGAGCCTCAGCCAAGTGGAATTTTACAGGCCTGGGTACAGCAGTCGCCACCAAGTCAGCTTGGGAACCTCCCGATGCAACAGGGCACCCTTAGCCGTGAAGTTGCAGTGCTCCTGCAACACAAGTTCAGCCTAGCTCAGAGGCCTCACCCTCCACAGCATCCGGGCAGCACCACATCCTCTGGCCTGTGATGCAGAGATGTGCAGCCCATCATTGACAATCTCCTCCGTGCACCCAGGTGTAGTAGTAGCATGTTATGCAATGCAGACCTCCCTATGTCGGTGTGCAAAAGCACCTCTACCGATCACAGCTCCAAGGGACACCAGGCAGTGCTCTCACACAGTTCTGCAAGATGTCTCCATGTGACCTGCCAGACTTCGCCACCAGGAAAGGGTGACTGTCAACGCCTCGATGTCTGCCGCCACAGCCCATAAGCTTGGGCCGGATGCGGCCAGCCTCCACCGTCAGGCTGCAACAACTCCACAGCACCGCCATCTCCTACTGCGGGTCTCAAATGCAGGCCCAGCGAGGCCTCTGGGCCCCAGAGACCATCCACGCTTCTAGGCTTCGGCTGCTATGGTGTCGCAATAAGGGTGCTATAAAAAGTGCTGAATCACTGGTTTTCCCCAGAGATGCGCCTCTTTTCGTAAATAAGGCCTTGAATCTGCATTTCCACTTCCCCTGGGACTCTGGCTGGTCATCCTGGCTGTTGGGAGGTTTGGGGAAGTTGTTGCTCTGTGCTGAACTTGGCCCTGGCTGCTCCCTTCTGCATTCCATTGTTTTTTGTTTTTTGGGAGGTGGATTTAAAGGCTGTTTTTGCCCCTAGACGCTGAAAAGTGATGTTGGGCTGACTAACATGAGTTTGTTGCCGCTAATTGGCCTTTCGCCACTTTTCTCTCACTAACATCAAATTTGTTATTGCCTTAATGCTAGTGATTTAATTTCATTTAATTTAATTGTGGGTTTCTATAGCGCTAGAATCGACTCCCGGAGGAGTATCTCCGTGCTTCGACCGCTGGGGAACCCGTCCTGGCTCACCCTGAGAGATGGTCCCTAATGGGTATCTCTAAGGTGCGACCAGGCATCCCCGGCGGTCTGGGGGGGCCGTTGTGAAGATGAGGCAAGCTAATGCCCAGAGTTGCCGAGTGTGGTCCCTGACTGGAGTAGGCACCGAGGCGAGAATTATCGAGCCCGCTGACCCTGGTCCACGACCCTGCCGTGTCAGGAATCGAACCCTGGTCCCGGGCCGTCCTCTGCTTACGGGTCTGCCGCCTCTAACCAGTGAGCCACACCTCTCCACAAGAGGTGTGGCAGTTTTTGCCTCGGCCAGCTGATACTATCGCCATGTAGCAACTTATTGTACATACGTCGCTAACAGGGCGATAGTTTTTGGTGATAGACAGTGTTAAGAAAATTGCTGCTGCCTAACACAAAAAACAGGTAAGTAGCAATTCTTGAAAATATACCACTTGATTTTACTACTCACTGAGCTCAGTCGTAACATCGTGCTGCAAACAAAGGTATTGGCAGGGCTCTGCAGAGAGGACTTGGGTAAAGCTAACCCCATCCAAATTTGCTTGTGGGTTTGATGCTGAAATCATACTCACTACAGTTTTGAAAATGTTGATAAAGGAGCCTCTACGGACAATCTAAAGGAAAACAAAACAACAACAAAACTAAAGGTTGGTTGAGATTTGAAAAGCTTTTGTGAGGTAGTACCTTAAGAGAGTTAATACTAGACTAAAGCCTTATTTTTTATTTGTTTCAAAGTACCTTATCTGCCGGTACCATTCATTAGACTGATGTGAATGCCTGCTGTTGAGTAGACGAGCCACAGCATCTTTGATTCTACATGCTCTCTGCATTCCAACCCCCTTATACCTGGGATTTGCCAACTGAGCAGTGTCTCCTTTGTAAACCGAGGGCAAGTCTCTGGAGGAACCAGGAACTAGTGTTGGTGCCCCATTGGGATCATCTGGGATTTAGGCAGGTTGTTTATGACAGCTCCCTTTCAAATATTAATAAACCACATGATAGGGTGTAAGGTATTTAAAAGTAGAACACAAAGAAAATTAATATTATCTTGTTTCTACATGAACAAGTCCCCAAAATCTTGACTGAATCACCTGTGCACAATTCTTGTGTATCCTCTGCCTGCTTGCCTACGGACCCTGCTTTGACTTGCCATACGTCCATCTAATTTTTTGTTGTAGGTCCATGACTTGCTTCAAACTGGATTTTAATGTTAGATGTTGGAGGACACCAGTAATTTCTATAGTACACTCCCCTACACACCCCCAGCTCTCAAATTCCAGGTTTAGTGTCGATTAAGACATTAGTCATCTTGAAATTGCCCTGATACATTGCATTTTGGGGCTGTTCTCAGCAAGGCAAACAGAAACTGTTAAAAAAGCTAGGTTGACCAGGGCCTGGGAATGCTTACCTTATTGGTTAAGAAGTTGCCAGGAGTCACGGTACCCACTAGCTAGGGCCAACCATAAATGTGGTACTCCAAGGTATTCTGGACCTGCGGAGCTCTGGAGAGGTCTGGACCTGCTGTCTGTAACCTGAAATGAGCCCTGAAATTCTGTACCTGCATCCTTTTGCACACAGGACAAAGAAATGGCCTCAAAGGGTCAATTTGGCTGACCTCATGTGTAGCTATGGAGAAACAACATGCTTCAAGAGGCTTTTTCCTGCAGTGTCCAGCTGGGCAATTGGACCTGGACTTGACTTTGCCATTTATTGCTGTCTAATACCCTCAGAATCCCTAATTCCCTTCCTCTGAGGTCCTGGAGCCTTTATAAGTGTACCCCCGTGGTTGCTTGGACACCAAGAGACAATTTGGAAACGTTTGAAAACTTTTCCTTCAGGGTGCATCACCTTCAGTGGGACCTGCTGGAAAAGTATGTCACCGGCAGCTCGATAGTTTTGGACTGGATTTTGGCTACATCCCACTTGCACCTCAAGAAAAATGACTGAGACACATTCTGCACTGGAACTTAGAAACTTTTATCTCTGAAGCGATAGTGGGATCAACTGGCCAGGTCCAGCCACTGACTCCACAGCTGCGGTTAGAGTTCCAGCTACATCCTGTGTGGGGAGGGTTTTTTTTTCAAAAAGTGACAAAGTCCCATTATATAGGCATGTTTTAGATCTGGGCGGAAGGGTTTCTCCATCGCAAAGGTGACGGATTTCGCATCCGCTGAAATATAAATCCCATTATATCCAATGGGATTTATATTTCGGTGGACGGGATATCCATAACTGTTGTGACAGAGTAACACATCTGCCAAGATCTAAAACATGCCTATATAATGGGACTTTGACAGTTTTTGGAAAAAAAAAACCTCCCCACACAGGATGTAGCTGGAACACTAACCACAGCCGTGGAGTCAGTGGCTGGATCTGGACTTAAAAGAAATTTCATAGCTTGTGCGGACTTCCAAAAAGTGACAAAGTGACTTTCTATATTTCAAACTTTTTAACTTCCAGCCTTTCACCAGAACTAATCCACTCAGTGTATATGAATCAGGCTCCATAGTGATTGGCCTCAAATCACACCTAAGTCCAAGCCTACACCTTCCGTAGACCATCATAGGATCTTAGTTCTTTTTGTCACCATTTATACTTACAATCAAAATAAATGCATATCTCCAGTTACCCTATTGGATTTTTGTCATTTTGGTGTCATTTGGTTTATTACTTCATATTATATCTTGAGGTTTTTTTTGCTTGGTGGTTTGACTTTACAGTTTTAGTGCTGCATAAATGCTTTACACATTGCCCTAAGTAAAGACTGTCTGCTCAGTGCCAGAACTACCAGGGGGTTGAGCTCTCATTAATATGGGGAGAAAATGTAGCCTCATGGTTAACTGAATTCCTCCTCCTATCTCCCCGCCTCCTGTTCAATCCTGGATGGATCAGCTGAATTTACTCAACAGTAAACCCATCATTGTCGACTGCGCTACATCCCAAGGTGTCCTACTTGACAAAAGACTCAACCTAATCTCACACATCAACTCCATTGCCAAGAACGCACGTTATCAGCTGCGCCTTCTGTGGGGGATTCGTCGGTTCTTCCCGGAGAAAGACCTAAAAACCTTGGTCCAATCACTAGTTCTCGCTAGACAGGATTATTGTAATTCTCTTCTGACTGGCCTTCCCAAATCTCACCTCTCCCCCCTTAAATCCGTCCTCCATTCAGCAGCTCGCTTCATTTCAGGGTCCAAACGAAGTGACCACATCACTCCTATCCTGTCTTCTCTCCGATGGCTTCCCATCGAGGCTAGAGCTATTTACAAAACGGCTTGCATCACCCACAAAGCCTCGCACTCTTCCTCCCCTCTCTCTCTGGCGAATAAACTGAAATTGTCCGGAGGCTTGGGACCTTCTCGGAATGCAGAAAAGTTCCTGCTTGAGCCCCCCTCCTTCAAAAGGGAAAAATTAATGGCCCAATCGTTCTCAGGTAATGCGGTGAGAATCTGGAACTCGCTTCCTCCTGTGCTCCGTGCCACCACCTCCATCCGGATCTTCAAAGCGGACCTCAAATCTCTTCTATTCCAAAGACACTTTCAGAACTAATTCCTTCATTCTCAGACCCCGCCAGGAAGTTCGTTAGTCATTGTAAATTTGTTATATATATTTTTTTTTTGTACATTCCTTGCTTGCTGTGTTTGATATTGTGTTCCTCTTGCCTGCTGTGTTTGATTCTGTGTCCTGCTATTTTTGTACGTTCTATTTTGTAACATTTCTCTCATGTAACGTAACTGGTTCTATTGTACAGCGCTCTGACACCTTTGGGTAAAGTCCACGCTTTATAAAAATGCATAAATAAATGGCTAGAGCGGTCGACCTCGAAGCTAGGGAACCAGGTTTGAGTCTCGGCAATGACGCTCAACATCCTGTGATTCTGGGCAAATCACTTAATCTCCCATGTGCCTAACAAAAATGAATCTGTCCGTCTGTAACGAAACTGGTGCTCATGTAAAGCGCTCTGATACCTGATATCCTCAGGTCTAGTACGCGCTATATAAAACTCTAAAAAAAAAAGAGAACGAAATATGGTGACTTTCAGGCTTTACCCTGACAAGAAGTTCCATTTTCTTACACCTCCTATTCTGAGTTTTTTGCTGAAAAATGCTGTGCTGTCTCTGCAGTCAGTGATTACTGGACGGCATTTTTAATACGTTGGATCATGTTTTCCTCTGTTAAATTCGACAGGTCTGACCTGCTGTATTTTATCAGGGGAGAAGTTCAAGCGCGCGTTGTTTACTATGAATTTAGAAATGTATACCTGTGCGCAAACACAAGTTTACGCAATAATTGGAATTTACCACCTCACCCGGCATCAGGCCCACTGACTCTGAAACCCCTTCATTCACCAGCCATGCGAAAAATACAGCTTTCGTGAATAATTCTGCAATTTTTATAAACTGAATGAGAGTGACTCATTCTTAGACAAAGGAAATATAGCTAATTTAAAATACAGCCACATAATACTGATAAACAAACTAAACTGAAGTGCCATGTCCCCTGCCGAGCTAGGTCTTGAAGTACCTGATAATCAGTCTGTACATCCATCACAAGCTGAGAAATTGAACCAGGCATCTAAACACAGCAAAACAGGAGAACATATTTTGGAGATTTTTTTCTGCAGCACATGGTTGTCTGACAAGGATATTTTTTCAGCAAATTAATGAGCTTCTTCACAGCATTTTGATATGCAAACACATCCTGAATCGACAAGTAAATAGACAAAGGCCCTCATTAGATGCTCAGGTCTAAATTCCGATCCCTGTAAACATGCTTGCTTGCTGGGGAATCGGAATTACAAATTGTGTGATCATTTTCACACTTTGGCAGGTTTCCCCTGATAGTTTCTGACAGGCCAAACCTGCTGAAATTTAGCGGGGAAAAAGGCTAGTAAAAAGGCAAACATGGAGAAGAATTAAGGGACATATTTACAACAGAATGGCGAAGTTTGAAAACACACAGATGCACAGTATTCACAAGAATGTGTCACACCCCTGTTTTTCCCCTGGTGCTGGCGCTAAATCTAGCTGCCTAGTGCCAACGCCGGCACCCTTGCATCATAGTGCAAGGGTGTCTGCGTTGGGGCAGTGATTGTTTACATACCGGAAGGTGTTCCTTCCTGCACATAAACAAACCAGAATGCCAATTTGAAAATTCCATGTGTGCTGCGGTGGAACGCCGTCCAATGGGCGTCGCAGCGGAACACTCACCGCAGCACCCATTGCCCACCCCTTTCACAATAAATATAGCGTCAAAGGTGGCCTTTTTTATGAGGCAGCGTTAAGCCATGTTAAGTGGCTTAATGCCGCCTTGTAAATAAAGCGATGGGATTATTGCCACAAGAAAATCACAAAAAGTGATGTTCCTGTGGCAATAGGGGATTGTTAAATATGCTCCTTCGTGTATTAAATACAGTTTCCACATGTTATGCTCATTTGCTAGTTGAGAGCTCACATTGGGGATATTTCACACAAATGGTAAATACTTTACTTCAAGGTAACAGGATTTACCATATGTGGTTAGTACCTCACCCTATTCTATCTAACAAGAAATGAGCACCTACGTGTTCTGGATCAAATACCAAGAGTGATTTTCACTTGCAGCTATCAACACAAATTGTCTGGACAAGTCATGGTAGTCGTTTTTATTCAGGAAAATGTCCAATACGCTGGTTTCATGGTGAAAAATCTTTATATGAAAGTGCTATAACTCATTTGAAAATTATGATTTAGATATGCGAGCTTGTGACAAACAGCCAGCACGTGTTTCACCCCTTTTAAATGGCCATCCGGCCTGGGGCTTCCTCAGGGCTGTACATATACACATAACACATTGACACGTAGGGCCAGTGCAAAGTGCCACACACCATTGAACAGGGACATGTAACCATAAGAGGGACAAATCAGGAATATAAAATAAGATTGAAACACAATAACATATTATCCATAGACACACAACACAAGAGAAAAATACGGGTGAGAGCAAGCAGCACGTGCAGAGGGTCTTAACGCAACAGATTCTATTGGTATCACCAGGCACATAGAGGGACCAAATTATGGCAGACAACTCTCTTTGGGACTCTTGTATGATTAGGGGGTTAGGGGTTTCCCCCTGTCGAGGACAAGTACTGCAAAAAATATACCTGCTCTACAATATATGGCTAATAAGGGATCGGTACCCATAACTCCTCTGTTCTCCACATCAATAAAAATTGGCAAATTGTACTTTGCATACATGTTCAAATCCATGCATGTTTTTTTCCGCCTGTCACTGTTGCAGATTTAAATGCCGATCATGTTGTCCTGATCATTAGTCAAATGTTTTTCAAATGCCTCTGCTTGGTAAGATGCCATGGCAAAACTAAATATGCGCCATAGTACAAAATGTCTGTATGAGTCCAGCATGGATTTTATGCTGGAAGCTTAGAAGAAATAAAATAATTTCTTCTTTTTAGCACCCGTTTCAATGTGGCTTTATTTTGTGATGCAAAACCCTGTTTACTGTTGATAGCAGATAGGTTTTTGTGACAAAAACAATGGGTGGTTGCATGGGAATGCATGTACAACCTAAGAAATGTTCGCTTGAAGCAGAGTAGCCTAAAGCTGAGCTAGAAAGCAAATAAAATTTTGCTCAGGTTTGCATCCTTTTGCAATGCAAACCAAGTGCAAAATGTTTGTTAATCTGGGATTCTGTATCGTCTTACTTAAAAAGAAAAATGAATGAAGGATGAATAAAAGAAAATGGAGGATCGCCTCTCTCCAGACTCATTAACACCCAAACAAGCATATGTCCGTTAAATTGACATCTCGATGATACTAGGAAAAATACTAGCAGTTAAACAAAGTGAAATATGTTTCCTGTGTTTAGGAAAAATAGTTCTAAATCAGGCTTAGAGAACAACGAGACAGTGTGGATGCCTAATATAGATACTCTGGGAACTGAATCAACTATAACATTTGATCTCTAAAATCACAAACACAAGCAAATCAAATAAGAAGCTGCCTAAAGATGTACCGATGACGAATTTATTAGGACCCACAATTACTGGATATTGATAAATGTAAATTTTTATTTGTTTTATATTTCCCACTGAAAACACAAAGGGGCATATTTACAAGCCCCAATCGCCACCGGAGCGTCACTTTTTTTGACACTATGGTGATGGAGCACCATTTCCTATATTTACAATATGGCGCTATGACACTTAACGGGGCTTAACGCCACCTTGTAAATATACCCTTTTCTACCGCAATCCTCTGTGGAAGAAGGGGTGTGCAACGGGTGTTGCTGTGTGTGCTCCATCGCAACACCCATTGCTTTTTGATTCTGCCCCAGATTAGCAAGGCTGAGGTTGAAAAATAGCACCATTCTAATGCCATGGATTACCAGGCGTTAGAATGTCGATACGAGGAGAAATCATTAATTTCTCCTAATTTTTTCCTCTTTCCATATGTGCTGGATTCTGAAGCACACATAGAAAGAGCAAATAGCCATGAATGATTGTTTATGTGCAGGAAGGTGTTCTTTTCTGCACATAAACAATCTCACGTGAAGCGCAGGCACCCTAGCCACATGGTGGCAGGGTGCCTGCGCTAGTGCTAGCCAGCTTTTTTGCACCAGAGCTAGGGGAAAACAGGGGTGCGCAGTATTCTTGTGAATATGGTGCTTCGCTGTGTTTTAAAAATGTCAGAGCGTGGTGCTGCTGATTTTGGCGTGGCTCTGCGCTCCGACATTTTTTTGTAAATACGCCCCTCAATTTTCAAACAAGATCAGCATTTTTGTCTCTCTTAGCATTTCTGCACAACCTCAAGCCTTTCACATCTTCAGATATAGATTTGGTTGCACAAAATTTGGAACGTTTACCATACTTGGTGAAAGGAACAAAATCTAATACGTCTAACAGATGCACTACACATGCTCAGGACTCACAAGATGAAATATATTTACTCATGGGCAGTGCTGTCTCATGCTAACTCTGCTAGATGAACAGGGATGATTGTCTTGAATCTTGAGGTGTATTGGCACAGACCCTGTCCTTTGTGGTAGGATGGTAAACAATTACAGATTGAGACAAACTACACCATTAACCCTTTGGATGCTCATGACAGAATGGTTCTGTCATGAACACCAGTTCTCCTGTGCTCATGACGGAACCATTCCGTCATGAGTACAGGCAACGAAAATCTCTCTGCTGCAGACAGCAGAGGGATTTCTGGGTTTTTTTGCCTTGGGAGGTGGGAAGAGCTTCCCCAACCTCACGAGGCTTGTTAGAGGTTTTCATTGCAATGACATGCTGTCGTCATCACAATGAAAACGAAACTGAAACTTAGTTTCAGTTTCACTGTTTCAGTGATTGTGGGGCTATCTTAGCCCCCCAAGCATAGAAACACATGGGAGAGGTATTGTTGGAAAGGGGAGAATCTCCCCTTTCCTATGGTACCCTTGCCTAGTGGATCCCTGCTTGGGTATCACCCCAGGAGGGCGATCACCGAGCAGGGATCCACCCACTAGCACCATGGTGGGGGGAGCAGCCCCTTGGGCAAGGGCCTTTGCTCCCCCAATAGATTTTTGCCAGAGACAGTCTTTCTGCCCCCCCCCGAGAGCAGATTGGGGCAGTAGCCCCCATCTGCCCCCCCCCGGGTGGGGTAAAAAGCACCCTAGACACCAGGGGTTCATTTTTTATAGGCTAGGGGAGGGGGCTGGCCAGAATGGGCATCCCAATTCCCCCACCCTACCCCTGCAAAAAAGGCAAAAAACTTTCTGCCCCACCCCAGGAGGCAGATGTGGGCAATAGCCCCTGACCTGCCCCCGGGGGAGCAGAACTCCCACTAGGCACCAGGCATTTTTTGGGTTTTTTTATACGTAGGGATGCCAGTGCCCCCACCCAAAAAAAATGGTGCAGTCTTTCTGCCCCCTGGGAGGCAGATGAGGCAATAGCCCCTTATCTGTCCCCCCGGGGGGGCAGAAAACCCACTAGGATTTTTCTTTTCCAAAGTTCGGTATGTGGGCTGCCCAGAATGAGCATGCCAATGCCCCCACAATCCCCCCAAAATGCCACTGTCTTTCTGCCCCCTCAGGAGACAGATGGGGGCAGTAGCCCCTGATCTGCCCCCAGGGGGCATCAGAGAGCCCTCTAGGCGCCAGCGATTACGCTGGCTTTTTTTATGCATGGAGTGGGGGCTGCCCAGAATGGGCATACCAAAACCCCCACCCCAAACAAATAGCCACAGTCTTTCTACCCCACTTGGGGGCATATCAGGCCAAACCACCCCACCCCCGATTCCCCTCCCAGGGCGGCAGAAAGCCCACTAGGCACAGACTTGTATTTAGCAATGTGCCTACCTGTGGATTTTGGACATTAGCGCAGCCGGCACATAGGGAAACCTAGCAAACCTGTACATTTTTTAAAACTAGACACCAAGGGGAATCTAGGATGAGGTACCTTGTGTGCCTCTCACCAGGACATGTTACCCAAAATCCCTAGCAAACCTCAAACTTATTTTTGAAAAAACACATTTTCTTCACATTTCTGTGATGGAATGTTCTAGGATCTGCGTGGATCCTCAAAATTACACCCACCGCGCATTCCCCAAAGTCTTTCAATAAAAATGGTACCTCACTTGTGTGGGTAGGCCTAGTGCCCATGACAGGAACAGCACAAAACGCAAATTAGACACACCACATGTTTACAGTGAAAACTGACCCTTTTTTTGCAAAGTTCCTAGCTGTAGATTTTGAACCGTAGCCCTACTGGCACCTAGGGAAACCTAGCATACCTATACATTTTTGAAAACTAGACACCCAGGGGAATCTAGGATGCAGTGACTTTTCTGGCTCTCACCAGGTTCAGGTACCCAGAATCCCTTGCAAACCTCAAAGTTTGTAAAAATAAAAACACATTTCCCTCTCATTTCTGTGATGGAAAGTTCTGGAATCTGTGTGGAGCCACAAAATTCCACCCACCCAGCATTCCGCAAAGTCTTCTGATAAAAATGTTACCTCACTTGTGTGGGTAGGCCTAGTGCCTGAAACAGGAAATGGCCTGAAATGCAACGTGCACACCACATTTTTACAGTGGAAACTGACCCTTTTTTCGCAAAGTGCCTAGCTGTAGATTTTGAACCCTAACTCTGTAGGCGCCTAGGGAAACCTAGCAAACCTATATTTTTTTTTTAACTAGACACCCAGGGGAATACAGGATGGGGTGACATCTCTGGGTCTCACCAGGTTCTGTTACCCAGAATCTCTTGCAAACCTCAATCTTTGTAAAGAAAAAACATATTTTCCTCACATTTCTGTGGTGGAAAGTTCTGGAATCTGCGTGGATCCACAAAATTCCACCCACCCCGCATTGCCCAAAGTCTTCCTAGGAAAATGGTACCTCACTTGTGAGGCAGGCCTAGTGCTCATGACAGGAAAGGGCCCAAAACGCAACGTGGACACACCACATAGATAGATTTTGAAACCTAGCTCTGCCGAAGCCTAGCGAAACCTAAGAAACCAATACATTTTTAGAACTAGACACCCAGGGGAATCCAGGATGGGGTGACTTGTCTGGCTCTTACCAGGTTCTGTTACCCAGAATCCTTTGCAAACCTCAAACTTTGTAAAAAGAAATACATTTTCCTCACATTTCTGCGATGGAAAGTTCTGGAATCTGCTTGGATTCACAAATTTCCTACCACCCAGCATTCCCTCAGGTCTCTTGATAAAAATGGTACCTCACTCGGGTGGGTGGGTCAACTACCCTCGACAGGCAAGGGCCCAAAACGTATTGAGGAGACATTAAAACTACCTACCACAAAACATCCTGGTTTTGCAAGGGTGTCACCTGAGTTTTTGGCCCGGTGCTCGGCGGCCATCCTGGGAAACCTACCAAACCCACACATTTCTGAAAAGTAGACACCCTGGGGAGTCCAGTGAGGTATGGCTTGCATGGACCCCCCCAACGTTTTCCTAACCAGAATCCCCTGCAAACCTCAAATTTAGCTGAAAAAATCAAATTTTTCTCAAATTTCTGCTTGGGACAGTTCTGGAATCTGCATGGATCCACAAATTTCCTACCACCCAGCATTCCCCCAGATCTCCTGATAAAAATGGTACTTCACTCGCGTGGGTGGGTCAAGTACTCACGAGAGGCAAGGGCCCAAAACGTATTGAGGAGACATCAAAATTACCAATCAGAAAACAACCTGGTTTTGCAAGGGGGATCACCAGGGGTTTTGCCCATGGGCTCAGT
This sequence comes from Triturus cristatus, assembly GCF_964204655.1. NCBI lineage: Eukaryota > Metazoa > Chordata > Amphibia > Caudata > Salamandridae > Triturus > Triturus cristatus. The sequence goes on from NC_140582.1 coordinate 246,081,175, forward strand.
AGCCATCTTGGGAAACTACCAAACCCACAAATTTCTGAAAACTAGACACCCGGGGAAGTCCAGCGAGGTATGGCTTCAACGTTTTCCTACCCAGAACCCCCTGCAAACCTTACATTTAGCTTAAAAAAACACTTTCAATATATTTATATGTGGAATCACCGTGCCGGCATAAATGTCCTACCCCACAGCGTTCCTCTGAGTCTCCAGAGTAAAATGATACCTCACTTGTGTGGATGGGGCAAGGGCCTGTGACTGGGAAGAGCCAAAAACATAAGTTTTAAGGGTATAGCACCAAGAATTCTAAGCGCGAAAAAATTTTTAAATACGTTTTTTGCCAATTCTGCATTGGACACCCACTTAAGGCAGGTATAATTTTACTAGGTTCACTAGTCCAACAGGATTTGTTAATTTTGTAATGTATTATCATCTGATCCTTTGTGAATCTAAGTCCATGAAGGATGCAGGGAGTAAACATCAATATACCTACAGGTTAATCCAAAGCACAATAAAGATCTATTCATTGGACATATATATTTTCTTGCCAGGTATGTTGTAAATCCATTGGGCATATTTTTCTAGTAGTGATGAAAATTCTTATGGAACCTCAAATAGAAAACACTGATTTTGACCTCTTTCCTTATGGATCTTCATGAAACCTAAACTGTAGCAGAGGCAATGAGCTTTGTCACATAAATTAACCTGTCTATAAGGAGTCCATGTTTAAAGGTCAGGTGGACCCCAAATGGCCCCCAGGCTGTACTATTAGTATCCCTGCCCTAAAACAATGTCCTGTGTCCTGAGAACAAGACATTGCAGGTTGGAATCTATGATGGGGCTAGGCCAAAGATCAGCCGGCAGGAAAAACTACTTGGCATATCCAACGTCTTTGTCCAGCAGGATCATGGGATGAGTGGGCAATGTCCAGAAAATATGCCTACTCAGATAGCCAACTAGATACAGCCAATGTCCATGTTCAATGGACTACGAGTCTCTGGGCACAATGTTTGGGTCAAGACCTAAAACCACTTCCTACACCAAGAGCACACCAGCATGCATATAGGTTCATCCCCCTAAATCTGTGCAGAGCTGTTCTATGCTACATGTTTGACCTTTAGCCGAGGACTGCACCCAGTGCCATTTGGGAATGTCCAAAGGAGGTGTACTGAATACTCTGGAGCCAGGAGAGGTGTACAGCAGTATATCATTTGGCCACACCTTGGGCCCAATGCCTTCTGGACAAAGCAAAAGTCTATGTCTAATGGAGAATGAGGACATAGGGTACAACAAGTGAAATGATCAGTTATTATGAGCTATGCATCTGTAACTCCCCATGACCTGCTCATGTATTATGTCCCAAATACGTTCACAAATGTCATGAGCAATGACATTATCATCCAATGGCACCATACATTACATCGATGTTGTTATCAATGACGTTATAGATGGCATCACATATTCTAAATATATATATATATATATATATATATATATATATATATATATATATATATATATATATATATATATATATATATATATATATATATATATATATATATATATTAGTGTAAATTAAATACTTAGACCTCTATACGTGGTTTCTTTGCCTGCTTTCCTGAGAGCGTACTTTATTTTATTTTGTTTTTGGAATTTGGAGATATATATATATATATATATTCTGTGAAGATGCACTCCTGTCGGAAAACGTAGCCCTCCGAGGGGTGGCACAGCGCCGGTGGAGTAATCCGGTAATTTAAATCCTTGAAAAACAGAGTTCCAACTGTGCTCTCAGGTCAAGGAAAAAGACACCACACCATCCAAGTTGCTTCAAGGGGGTTTATTGCTTCATAAACCCAACGTGACGCGTTTCACCCTCAACGGGCTTGCTCACACACCGTTATGCTACCGGACCATCGTATACATACTAAATTTGTATAGGCATCAACATTGAAAGAGGACTTTTGCAAGGGTTATTCAGCGCCATATTGGAACAGTAAATATTTGCACAAATGACAGTATTTTGTAGGCGCCATTATATAATAGTAACACAACTCGTGTATTGAGTCCAAACATACTCTTTGCTTGTTTGCAAATGGACACTCGTGGACTGTGTCAAGACATGCTTTGTAATTTAAACATAGACACTCCAATACTATGGAAAATTGACTCATTTGTAGATGGAAAAGACTGAATCTCGCTCCTATAGAGATAAGGTTTGATTATCGGGACACTTTTGAATTTTTTGGTAGTTGGGTTAAGGATGCACCATTGGACCAGCGTGTCACATAATAATTGAATGTTTATGTCATTATTTTTCTGGACTTTATAGAAACAATGCAAGGCAATCATAAGGGCAGGCATGACAGGCTGTTGCTTTTAACACCAGTTAGACCTAAGACACCAGGGTCAAAGCCAACACTTCAACATACATGTGGTTTGTAGATCAACATAGTTAATTGTCTCAACCAACATGCTTGGAAGCAAACGGGGAATAGGGTGCACCAGTAATGAGTAATACAGATAGAGGGCACACACATACTTGCTCCCATTTAACGTACGATACCATTATGCGTGATTAGATGTATACAAAGAGAACAAATGCGTAAATCTACCATAAAATCTACCATATTGCGCAAAGATAGTCCCTGTGATGCCCCTTAGGCTATACCAGTGCTCATTCAACGCCCTAGAACTAAGCTCACTGGGAGCGATTTATGACACTGTACTACACAAAGAGCAATTAAGCGCCCTTCAGCCTCATCTCACGGCACCGCATTATTGTAGTTCAACGCCCTAGAACTAAGCTCACTGGGAGCGATTTATGACACTGTACTACACAAAGAGCAATTAAGCGCCCTTCAGCCTCATCTCACGGCACCGCATTATTGTAGTGGACGACATCTGTTCTCACTAGGAGCGAGATACAGTCTTTTCCATCTACAAACGAGTTAATTTTCCCAGGATTTGAGTGTCCATGTATTAATCATAAAGCACGTCTTGACACAGTCCACGAGTGTCCATTTGCATACAAGCAAAAAGCATGTTTGGACACAACAGACGAGTCGTTTTACTGTTGTATTATGGCGCCTACGGGTGCAAAAGTCCTCTTTCAATGTTGATGCCTATACAAATTTAGTATGTATACGATGGTCCGGTAGCATAACGGTGTGTGAGCAAGCCCGTTGAGGGTGAAACGCGTCACGTTGGGTTTATGAAGCAATAAACCCCCTTGAAGCAACTTGGATGGTGTGGTGTCTTTTTCCTTGACCTGAGAGCACAGTTGGAACTCCGTTTTTCAAGGATATATATATATATATATATATATATATATATATATATATATATATATATATCATCAATAATATAGCCGAAGACATAATACAAACACTTTTATTTCAGAATAACCTGTTTTTCCACATTGTTTATATTTTTCACAACACCGTTGTTCTTGACCTATCCTGCCATTAATGTTCTAAGTACCAGAACTAACTAAAGCATAATTTAAATATTTCAAATTGCTTCTTAAACAAAATGCACAAATTGAGTATGTGAGTTGGATGTAGATTAAATAAATATTTGCCTAACAATGTCACTCTGAAGTTAGGTTATTAATTTGGAAGGAGGTACCCCTCAGCTTGCTCTGTCACAAAAATCTGCCTAATCCCTGGTACTGCTGCAAAAGTCCCTAGAGAAAAGTTCAGGCAATATAAAACACCTTTAAAGTTCAGAACACACACAACTTCCGAACCTGTTTTGAAAATGATTTAGAAAAATCAAGAACAAAGAAACATTTAAAATGACACAAATGTGAATAAAATGGTTTAGCCTAACTTGATACAAGAATTTTTATAGTTTTGGAGCACAAATGTCAAAACATGGCTCTAAGAACAAAGGAGCTGCAAAAGTCACTGTCAGCCAACCTGCACTACCCAGATACCAAACACAGATCCCAGAAACTGGTTGTTTGAAATTGAGTCTCTAGTTGGCAGAGGTATGCACCCTGCCCAAGTAGGGAACACAATCCTAGTCAGGGTAAGCTAGAAACACTTTTAATTACCCTGTGCTCACCCTCTGGTAGCTTGGCACTGAGCAGGCAGGCTTAGCTCAAGAGGCAATGTGTAAAATATTTGCAAAACACACACACGCACAGCAACACAGTGAAAACACCACAAAAAAACTCCACACTGGTTTAGCAAAATACAGAATATTTATCCAAGTAAAACAAGACCAAAATGACAAAAATCCAAACAGTGGAATTTGAGATATATATGTTCAAATAATAAATGTAAAAACATTGCCTAGAAGTCAGTAGCACTAAAAGGTGTCTTGAGGTCATGCTAGACCGGGGCAAATCCTAAGTTCAGGCTCACCACAATGGAGGGAGGCTGAAAAAGTACCTTGGACGGAGCAAGTGTTGAAGTCTTCACTGCGTCGGTTCTGATTAAAGAAGTCGGGTCGATGCGTGGGAGTTAAGCCTTGCATTCAGTGTTGAAGAATCAGCGCTGAATCAACATCAAGTGTCGAAGGATCGGTGCTGCGTAGTTATCAAACCTCACAGTCAGGACCCGTACCTGCGTTAGAATAGGAGGGCACTGCATCGGTTCTGATCGGTGCAAAGGTCTCACAGTGTCAATTATTGCAGAAAACAGCTGCAGAATCCACTTCTGAGGCCCAGGACTGGCGAGTTGGCGATGCAGCAAGCGCAAGGTAAATAGTTTTATTTATGTAATTACTTACCTTACTCCTGTTGTATGTCCAAGTCCACTACCCCCCCAGCTTGCCCCTCCCCCACCTCACCACCCCACAACACTCCCTCGGCGAGCTGCCACTGCACTCAATATTTCTTTATGCCGTTCATTCCTGCTGCCCCCACGTTATTAGAGCAGGTTCCTTTACACCAGGTCACTCTCTATTCAATGCCCAGTGCAGTTCACTCAGAGCTGGGAGTGGGTTCACAGGATAGAGCTTTTCTCTTTCAAACTTAATCTTGAAGGCAGTGAACAGGAGACCAGAATATGACCATTGGAGATGAGTTGTAGGTCAGGTGTTCTTCAGGTTTCTATACAGAACAAGCCAGGTAGAGTTTTTCCTTTCTTCAGATGCTCGTCCTAATTCTGCAATGTTCTTTTTGAAATCGTATTGAGCATACAACCTTGACTTCCATAACTGTGCCAAACCCCAACTCAGAAACACACTGAGGATATGAATACAAATCTTTAATGAGTATCTAATGGCGGAGAGAAGGAAGGGAAAATGGATACTTGACTATTGTTAGACTAGAAGAGCTAGAGGTCCTAAATATGACAGTGGCAGTATAATAGGGAGAAAATACAACACGGCAGAAAGTCCCCAGGGTATTAGAAAGAAAGCTAGATAAGGAAGTCATTTACCAATAATAGAACATGATTTGTAAGTGTGATACCCAGGTAACATATGCAAATATGATGGAAACACAGAAGTATAAATTATTTTAGTGGTTGCACTTGTAGCTAACTTGTAACAGGGCTTCTAAAATACATCCCATTCCGTAGAAAAAATGGAAATTCAAGATGAAAAAAATCTCGAAAGACAGGAGTCTGGTGTAGTTCGGAAAATGAGCATGGTAATACTAAGACTAAAAGTCGTCACCACAAAACACAAGACATAACAAAATAGAGGCGCAGGGTGTCATAGGTACAAACTGTTTCAACTAACAAAGCCCAGAGAAATACTGATATTACTAAGGTTGGTTCTTCCCCTTCTGCTTCCTTTTATTGGCACATGAATCAAAAGCGTTCCCTGCAGCTGACCTGACGTGGCTGAAAGTTTTGGGCCCATAAGTTCTGGACCTGTTCTAGAATCACAATCCAATGTTTCTTTTTAGCAGCATGGAAGCGTAGAAGGGAAAACAATTGTTATTACAGCAAACCAAATCAGCAAGAATTCCTTGGGACAAATAGTAACCACAGAAAAGTACGTTAGGTTAGTTGATTTATTACAAGGCTAAAAATAAATGAACATAAATACACCTCAAGATGAGTGAGTAGAAATGTATCGGAATCAGCATAAAGCCAAATCTGAGAATTCAATTAAGACAATCAAGCAAATGTAAAATAAATATTTCAAGAAGCAGAATGCAGAGGATCAGAAAGCCCGAGTCCAAGTTTCCCTGCATCGACAGTTGATGAGTATAAATCATTAATCCATCCCTATACTAACGCTAATATGACATCCCTACTTAAGCATCTTCAGGGAAAGAAATAAAAAGTGTCAGCATGCGGAGTCTTCCTAAGAAGTCTCTCCACCATTGATGGTTCGATAGCGTAAAGATATTAAGACAGAGCTTGTTTCAAGATGCTCTCTCTCCAGAGGCAAAGGAAGAAGCGGGCACTTTCCCTACGCTCAACATCGCATTATTTGAGGTAACCTTCCCACGATTCCCTGTGGGTCACGTTATCTGCTCTGGGTACAGTCCCAAAGGGAATTTTCCACAGGATAATGTTCTTCTTCTTGTTGCAACAGTTTGTCCTTGGTTCCCAGACCTTCCCCTGTCTGAACCACAATGACCTTCTCATATCGATTCAGGCTGTGCAATTTTAAATTCTTATCTACTTGCCTGACTAATAAAACAAAAGTATTATTCTAGCTAACAAGTAAGCTTCTTCCACCTGCAACACAAAACGTGGGAAAGAACACATTTCACAGCACATACAAGATTCTGCTATTAATTCTAAAGCAAGAGTTTCTAGGGAAATGCATTTCAGGCCTACAAGATTCAGCTAACATAAAAAACCAGCATATCAGCTTTACGAATTTGCATAGTAAAATAAGGCACATTTAGTACATGAATACATGTCAGTTTCATAACATGAGCTCAACATGTTAATGTTTTCTGCTAGGTAAATTCACTTTCTATGTTAATTCTCCATGTTACTTTTCAATGACCTCAGCACATCACAGTTCAAGTTAATACATTTCACAATTCTAGTAATTTGTGTTAATACGACAAAAGATTATGTGCAGGTGCGCTCTACAAGTGTGATTATAATGCACCCCTACAAATGAAATGTGATTTCCTCTACATCAGTTCCCCCCTCTGATGACGTTGAGTCATGACAAAACACCTTAAATCCCTGTAGAGTATACCTCTAAAAAGATGTCGTAACTAGTCTACTCCTCTGTCTGAACTCCTCCAACAGCTTCAGATTCTCATAATGACTGTTCTGCAGTCTTTCCACCCTTCTCTCTCCCTAAAGGAATTCTCCCTTTGATTTGCCTTGTGCTATTTGTATGTCCTTATCATTCCTGACCAAATGATATCACAGATCACAACATTTATGATTGGCTTCAAGATATGGCCGAGAATTCCCTTTCCTATCTTAGCAAGCTAGTTTCCAACTACTCCAAATCCCTTTCCAATCTTGTCACAGACTCCCTTAGTTGCCAAGTCATGTATCTCATGATGTATCTCAGTGATGTTACTTATCTATCGCCTCAGATCTTTACTTTTGTCAGGGATGTAAGTACAACACTGTTGGACCTTCAGTATCTGACAGACTCCGCTTTCTTTTGCTAGCAACACGTCTAAAGCAAGATGGTTTCTCAACACCATCACCCTTATTAAAACTATTTCCCCATCTATGAGTAGCAATGACTAAGCTGTGTTAGCTGATAACGTATACACAATGGTAGACAACCTCCCAATCTTGATATCAATCAGCACATCACCCAAACTAGGTATCATCGCTTCAAATATGTCTCCTACCACTTCACCAGCACTCAGGCCACGTTTTTCCCTATGGTTTGATTTACCTTTGAAACTTTCCAAATCATCCACATGGTATATCTTTGGAAACACAAATGCCACTTAACAAGTACCATACTAATTGTTCGGAAGCTGAATATATGAATTCATCCCACACACAAAATATACTCCTGGTACCACTTGCACTGTTTCCTGAAGAAACTTCTTTGAGGAACTATCCATCAGAAAGATGTAGTCACATACACTCTGTCCCACAAAAACAGTGTTGTAATGGCTTTGACCTTGACAAATGCAAAGCTTGCCTCATTGTTCCCAATCCAAAGCTATTGGACCATAACATTCCTTAGCCTTGTGAGCTAACTCCTCCGTCGTCTATTCAAAATGTCCTTACTTATTATTAAGCTTAACAGTTAAACCTCTATGCCTATCCTGTACTTGGTCAGTAAATTTCTTTTCTATGTCTGTTATTGTGCAGGTTAGATTATGTATAGCAGTGTATAGTGTTACTGTGGGCAAGAAGTATTTTCCCATTCTTTCTTCTTGCTTGAAATAATCGTGTTTGCTCAAGTGTTTGTAAATGGGAATTTCTGACAATACCACATCATAATTTGAGAATTACTACTTGTAATGACCTTTTCCATAAAACATGCTAAAATGTAATCTACAGCTAATGCCATAGGTCAAAAGCAAGTGATAGTATCTAACCCTTTCCTCGACCGAAGCAGACAGTTGCATACACATATAACATCCATAGTATTCACATATTCGTACAGAAGCTTAGCATAAGTATTCAGAGTGTGATCACCTTTAGACAAATCTACATGCAGAAAGCAATTAGTTTATTAGTTTGCTCTATTAAGCTTCTATCAGGTCCTGGTGTACCCTCCTTGAGGCAGCAGTGGCAGGTGTTGATGTCCCATGTATCCCCACTCCCTGTTTCTTAGTTTTGTGTGCGCTTAAAATGGACTTAGTAATGACTACAGCTATTACTATGATTACTCCTACAATGAGGGTGCCTATAATACATGTGTACCTATGATTCGAATTTCCAGACTCCATTTTCAAACTGGCTCGGATTGCAGCTGTAAGAGGATCAAGACACAGAGCCTCTTTTCTCCACCTCCTAATCACATGCAACAAAAGTATTTAAGCAACTCCCCTTTAATCTTGAAGAATTCTTTAACATTGCATGGCGCAATAGATACACAGTTTGGAAGACTTCCCTATACCTCTTTCTTCTTCTAGATTAAAAGTCCCCATTTTTATTCTTCTTCCAATCGGGCCTAGGTTATCTTCTTTAACGATTTTTATTTATAGTTCAAGAGTTCAATTTACATCCCTCATGAGATCAGAGATAATCTCCTCAATGAATTGCTGTAACAGTTCTTCTCTCAATGATGCAATCTCTTGAGGAGACTGTGGCGCTCTGAAGCTTGGAAATTCGATGTCTTCCAGAATCAAAGTCCGTAAACCACTCAACCTAGGTGGAAAAGGCACAGTCAATGACAGAACTGCAATAGCCTCAATTTCAGGAACTCTCAGTAGGATCTCGATAATCAGTATTGAGAACTTGAACCTTGCTCTCCCCAGCATTTGTAACCAGATAAGTCCACTTGAGAGAGGAATATCTCTGACACAGCACTCTTGCTCTCCTGGTCCTCCTTATGCTTTCTGTGGCTTGCTTGGACTCACTCAGGTCAGACTCAGAAGATTCACTTATTGGTGCAAGGTATCTTTCAGAAGCAAGTCTCAGATTTCTTCTTTTCCATCTCACAGGCCACGTTTCATTTGCGCCATCCTTCTTCCTTGACTGTACACAACCACGTTCTGCACCAGTCTCTTCTGCTGAGTCAGACTCTATACCGCTCGCAATGATACCATCTTCCTCAGAGTTTATATCAGGGCCTTGTATAGCTTGACCCTCCCAGCTTGATCTGGTGTGTATCCAGCCTAATCCGGAACCTCCACAGCTTGGCTTACCCTCTTCTGTGACCCTCAGTCACTGCTGGAACTACTTCTGGGAGAGGAGCTGTTTCAACGAACAGACCTGTGACTCTTTGGGTATGGGAAGCATGGATCCAGTTTGGCAATCCTCCTCCACACTTCACAGCAGTATTTGTCACCAATACCATCTGATATGGTCCACACCACCGAGAGTCAAGACAGTTCTTCCTTACATGCTTTCAGACAAGCACCGAGTCACCTGGGCTCAGTTCGTGGCAGAGGTCCTTCGAAGTCAGTGCAGTTGTCGCACCAATTTGATGAGACACAGAACGAACTTCATCAGCCATTTTTTTTACAGTAGTCAAGGACCTAGTCATCTGTGGTATTAATCAAAGCAGTTGCTGGCACTGCAGGCAAGTGCATTGCCCTTCCCATCAAAATTTCATGTGGCAATAACCCAGTCCTCCTGTAAGGAATGCTACGCAAACTCGTTAGAACCATGGGCAAAACTTCGGGAAAATTTCAAAGATGTTGAAGCCCACGCCTTAGCTAGTTTTGCATTTAAGGTGCCATTTATTTGCTCCACAATGCCTGATGCCTCTGTCCTGTAACTACAATGCAGTCTTTGATCCTCACTCAAGGTGGTACACAACAGCTTCATGATTTAGCTATGGAAGTGTGTTCCTCTATACGACTGCAATGTAGCTGGAAATTCAAATCGGGAAATGAGTTCCCTCAACAATAACTTTTCTACTGTAGGACTACAACACATCAAGAAAAGATGCGCACAACCAACAAGATGTACCTCAACCCATTACACACAGGCACCTCAACAAAGTCCAGTTTGATCCGATTGAAGGGACCCACTAATCTGCCAATATGACTTAGAGCAACAACTGTCTTTTACCAAGCATTCATCTGATGACACGTGACACACCGATGACACACTGCTTCCGCAATTACACAAAACCTCAGTTTGAACCAAGTCTGTCTGAACAATCTCACCATTGCATCCCTTCCTATGTGAGCTGCTCCATGAATCTGCCTTGCCATAGGGTTTAACAGATGATCCGGCAACACCGCCCTACCATCAGTTGAACCTCATATGTCACTTTCTCCTTTCTCACAACCTGCTCTGATCCAACCCGCTTGTTCCTGATCTGTGGCTTCCATTTGCAAATGCCTGACTGCATCCCATGTGTCTACAACAGCTAGCATCATGCTGAGTTTGGTCTTCTCTGTACTCTCGGAAACATATTCCTCACTAAAAATGCATGCTCATGTAGCAAAAAAGTGAGCAACTTTATCTGAATAGCGGTTTCACGTTGTGACAAAGTCGTCTCTCTTCCCATGGGCTGTGCACTTAATTACAGCCACTTTCTTCGGTAACTGCAATGCTTGCAACAGTTGTCCCACATATTCCCCATTCTTAATGGGAGAGCCTGATGACATTAGGAACCCTCTCTGCGACCATAGCTGTCCAAAGTCATGAACAACACCGAAACAGTACTGCCTAATGGTACACATGCTGACTCAGATAAGCTCAGAGACAAGACATTCATGGGTCAAGGCAGTGATTTCGACAACTTATGCTGAGTGTACTCCCTGTAAACAAGCGGCTTACACCACTCCAGAAATGGTACAGATAGCAAATGCTGCTCTCAGATTACCCTCATTGTCTCTCAGACATGAACCATCAATAAAAAGGACTTGATCTGGATCAGACAATGGTGCATCAGCGATGTCAGGTCTCAGCTTGGTGCAAAGGTAAGTAACATCCACATAGTCATGGGCTTCACAATCTTCTCAATCAGCGCTTGGAAAAGATAACAACATTTAGCACAGAACAGTGCTTCAGAGTTATGTTCTCTGCAGCGAGCAACACCTGCTCATATCTTGTCAGTCTGTAATCAGTCAAATGCTGTGTTTTAGTCCTCGTCAGAAGCTCAACTGAGTGCGGTACATATACAGTATGTGGATGACCCATCACAATGTTCTCACATTGTTCAATACTGACACCTGTTGCAGCAACGGATTTGAGACATCCGGGCAATGGTGAAGCTACATGATCTAAAGTAGCTGAAAAATAGGCCACTGGCCAATGGGCACCTCCATGTGTCTGGGTGAATAAAGAAAGAGCACAACCCTCCCTTTCGTGGCAGAACAAGGAAAATGTTTTGTTGTAATCTGGCATTCCAAAAGCTGGAGAAAGCAAGCAAACAGTTGTTATACCAGGGTACTGGATCACACACATTCTTTTGGATCAGCAACTACAAAGGCTTTGCCATCAAAGAGAAATTTGGGATCGATTGTCGGCAGTAGCCAACCATTCCAAAAAACATTGTGACCACTTTCTGGGTAGTAGGTGGATTCATTTTCATGATTTCCTCCACTTGTTCTGGTGAAACCTTCCTCTTGCCTCTCTCAATTCGATGACCCAAGTACTGAACTTCAGTCAGACAGTACTAAAGTTTGCCGGGAGACACCTTATGCCCATTATCAGCCAGTGGTTCAGTAAGATGATAGTATTGTCCTTACCAGCCTCCCGTGTTTCAGATGCAATAAGGAGGTCATCGATGTACTAAACTAGCACTGAGCTTTGGGGCAGAATCAAGCTCTCAAGATTCCTCTTCAAGACCTGTTTGCAAATGGATGGAATATCAGTATACCCTTGAGGGATACGACACCACATTAGGACACAATTCTCCAGACGGAAAGCAAATAAAAATTGGTTTTCCACTTTCAATGGGATGGAGAAAAATGCCTGACAGAGTTTAATCACTGTGAACCATGCAACCTCACAAGGAATCTGAAAATAGAATCACAAATGGATTCGTGACCACAGGCCAACATGGAATCACAATGTTATTCACCCATCTAAGGTCCTGGACAATGCAATATTTTCCACTCTGTTTCTGTAATCCCATGATGGAGGAATTGCGTGGACTTCCTATGATCTCCTTCAGAATGCCCTGTGCAATCATGGACTCAATTACAGATGTAATCCCTGCCACAGTTTCTGGGGTCAGGTTGTACTGAGGTGTTCTCAGGAATTCTGCATGAGGCCTTATCTGTATAACGGACTGGCTTGAGTCCTTAAATCAGTCAGATTTCCTTTCAAGAGAAGTCCCATACCACGGGAGAGACGGTGTCCCTCAAGACCAGCGGCATGGCTTCCACTCAATCAATCAATCAGGACATTTGTAAAGCGCACTACTTACCCGTGAGGGTCTCAAGGTGCGGGGGAAGGGATGCTGCCACTGCTCGAATAGCCAGGTCTTGAGGAGTCTTCTGAAGGTTAGCAGGTCCTGGGTCTGCCGTAGGAGGATGGGAAGGGTGTTCCAGGTCTTGGCGGTGAGGTGGGAGAACGATCTGCTGACGGAGGTCGCTCTACCACTGTCATTAAAGGAAACATGGCTGCATAATAATGTTGATTCACCAACTTGAAAGCAACGTCTTCATCATTAATCTACAGCTCAGTCCCCTTTGGCATACAATAAATGGTACACTTCAATTTGCACAAGAGGTCACTCCCTAGTAAACACACTGGACTTGAATCACACACCACAAACTGATGGTGATCCTGAAATGTACCGATTTTCACTGGGACCTCTTCTGTCAAAGGGTTTGTCATTTTTTTGTTAGCCACTCCTACAGCATGGATCAATTTTCCTGAGAGGGGTAAGTTTGGGACTACTGCAGATCTCACAGCAGAATGGGTAGCACCAGTATCAATCAAGAATGTAATGGGAATCTTAAACTACTTCTACATATGATCCACTCTGGTCTACCTCTAAGACTGTGTCAAGTGTATAGTCTTCCTCCCCCCTCAGGCACCGTCATAAGGACGGGTCTTGATCAAATCCATCCAGGGCTTCTATTAAGGACATCTGATAATAAGTTTGATTGCCCTGCGAGGTACTCAGAGGTTGAGGCACATGCACTAACTAGTTCTGATTACCTACCACATTAAGAGATCTCGGCCTAGTCACTTTTGGTATCTGATTCACCACATCTGTCACTTGAACAAGTTCTCCCTCCTGCACAGGATTTACAGAATTTAAGCAGCACTTGCGCTTCCAATGCCCGATCTTGTGACAAAAATGACAAGCAGTGGTCTTTTTCAGAGTCGCAAAATCTATCCCTGTTTTGGCATCTATAGGGACACCCCTTCCTTTCCTCTGTCCTGTTGTAACATGGGCACCTCCTGAGACATTTCCTTGATTGTGAACTACTGTTCCCCCTGTTGCCTGTACCTGCTCTCCCTTTTGTGAATGTTGCCTTTGAATCAGCATCCACCACTACCTTATCCTCCTATGTTGGGAATCCACCTCCTTACAGCAATACCTGGCATACTGCAGAATTTCGTCCAAGGACATGTTTTTTGCCAGCAGATCAAATGATGCTGGATCATAAGGCTAACCTTCGGCCTCAGTCCTCTCCCAAACTTTGAGATGAATTGGCCCATGTCTTTAGGATCGAGTGTGTCTAACCCACTGTACTGACTAAAGGCGTGCATTATTCTTTCATAATAAGCATGCACTGACTCCTTAAGCTCCTTCGTCATTCAATCTATGATCTATGATCACCTGCTCATATTTTGTCATAACTAACGGGGAATGACCATGAGTCACTGAACCCCTCTCTGGTTCAGCAGCAGGCCACTCTATGGCTATTTTACAAACAGAGCAAAGACAAGGAGTTGATGGACGGAGTGCCGAGACTTTTCAGACACTCACCCCCAGTCACAGATCCGGGTTGAATTCATCATCGTTCTTTAGCTCATTTTGCCACCCCAGATCAGACCCAGCTATATGCAAATCAGTCTTGAGCTTGTGTCTCATGGGAACAGTCCAGCCGGAACTGCCAAACCAGGTCTTCCCTGGACCGGAAACAAGCATCCTGGGACAAGTTTCGGGGTAACACCCCTCATCACCCAGTCTAGCTTGAATCCAGTGGCAAAGTAAGCAAGGGACCCATGTCTGGGCATACCCTGCCAACTTAGGGCGAACAAAGCAAACACAAGGAGATGATGGACGGAGTGCTGAAACTTTTCAGACACTCACCACCGTCACAGATCTGGGTTGAATCCATCATCATTCTTTAGCTCACTTTGCCACTCCAGTTTGGACTCAGCCATATGCAAATCAGTCTTGACCCTGTGCCTCATGGAAACAGTTCAGCCCGAACTGCCAGCAACCTGCTTGTGGAACGCGTTTCAGCCGTCCTATGTGGCCTTTGTCAACCTTTGGAAATTCCAGTTTGAATTTATTAAAATTACTTGTGCACGTGACAACTGCCATAGTGGAAATACTAATTCACCCAGCACTTCAATAGTCATTTCAATAGTCATGTAAACAGTCTCGGGCTAGTGTCCCTTTCAATCATTCTATGGCATGAAGTGCGAGTGCATTTTGAAGTTCATTTGTGCAAAATTACCCATAAAGTTAAAACCTGACTTTCAGTTCAAGTTGCTGCAGATGAAACCAACAATTAAAATCTATCATGAAATGTTGTTTTTCTCTTGCACCTCACCATAAGGCAGCTGCCTTGCCCGGCCCCAGCTCCGTAGGCAACTCTGTCCTCAGGTCGAGAATTCTCACTCCTTCTGTCATTTTACCTTCGGGGGAACTCTCGGGTTCACAAGCCGTGACCAAAGCAGTTTTGCGGTTCTCCGTGAGCGCATCCTGAATGCTGGTGGTGCAGACAATGACATCCCTGCTGGCATCTTTAACATTAACTTGGTTCCTCTTTCATCAAAAAGGAGTCCGCACTCGGGTGCAAGGTGTCATCAATTTTATTGTACAACATCGGCAACCTGCACTTGGAACGCGTTTCAGCCGTCCTATGCGGCCTTTGTCAACCTTTGGAAATGCTGGTTTGAATTTATTTAAATTACTTGTGCACATGATAACTGCCATAGTGGAAATACTCCACCCTGCACTTCAATAGTCATGTAAACAGTCTTGGGCTAGTGTCCCTTTCTATCATTCTATGGCATGAAGTGCGAGTGCATTTTAAAGTTCATTTGTGCAAAATTACGCATAAACTTAAAACCTGGCTTTCAGTTCAAGTTGCTGTAGATGAAACCAACAATTAAAAATTTTTTTGTTGCATGTTGTTTTTCATCTTGCACCTCACCATAAGGCAGCTGCCTTGTCTGGCCCCAGCTCCGTATGCAACTCTGTCCTCAGGTCGAGAATTCTCGCTCCTTCCGTCATTTTACCTTCGGGGGCACTCTTGGTTTCACAAGCCGTTTCCCACAGGTTTCCCACTGAGCTCGGGTCATACACAGGGACAACAGGACCAATAGTGACTAGTACTGAAAGAGCTTCCGGTAATCTTGAAGCAGTGCTAGCTCCGTCCTGTTCCATGCCTCTCAAGGTGGACACACCTGTCCCCCCTACTCCTGCAGATATCCTCCCCACAAATCCTGTACCGGGACCCACTTGACCTGGTGTGCTTCCCACGATTTCTGCACTTCCAGTGTTATTGCCCCTGTCCCCTGACTGTGGACTTTAAGGTGGAGGGCGCTCAGATAACAACCCAACCAAGAAGCTGTCTTCATTGTCACCACTGTCACTTCCAGTTACCTTTTTGCTCCTGTTCTGGGAATCTCCCTCTTTGACCAGTACATGATATAACCTTTCTCCTTCAAAGGTACGCACTCTCCATTTCTTAAGCTGTGTATCCCACAGAGCATTCTGGAATGACCTCACAGTTTCCTTCATCCTACCTTCATATATCTCCCTCTGTTTAGCATGTGCTGCACACATCCAGGCATCTAATGACTCAAACTGTGTTGGTCTAGTCAAAAGTTGCAGCACAAACATCACTCTGCTCAACTGATGCAACACATCCAACCGAAATCAACCAAAACCTGGGAATGACAATTCACCTTCCTTTTCAGTGATTTTATGCCAATTTTGAAGCGAAATTACAGTATTGAGCCCATATTTAATCGCCATATAATGTGCTGAGTATCCTCAGGTGGTGCCTCCTTGCCCACTCGATCAACAACCCCTTGATCACCCCTGAAAAGATGCCGAAACACCCTAAAACATGGCATGATTTAATTGCAAATTGTTCCGATTTTTCGACGGGCAGTTTCTTCAACCACAACTTCCGATGACTACCAACCAATCCCAGTGCAGCGTTACACCAACCAACATATCGCAGAGTTCCACACTCTGATGTCACCTTCACTCCATGCAGCGGCACACCCTCCTTCACAATTTCTCCATGTACATTCACTCCGTAATTGGCTGCCACCTAAAAGATTGATAGAATTAAAACATCCAAGAACATCCACACACTGTGACCCTCGACCTGCACTGGTCGCCTAAACCAGAATAGTTCACCTCTGTACACCAAGTTTAACAAAAGATTCCCATACATACCATTCAAACAAAGTTCCCTATCTTAGGTGGAAGTGCTGATGACGTCTCATGAAAACTTCTCACTTCTTCAGTCAGACAATCACATCCAATCTCAGTTTCTTCTGCACCCTTAGTATATATCTGGGGATCTTAAGGCCGCTTCGGGATCTGAAACTCAAATCTCAATCCTTGGACCAAGTCTGGCCCGAAACCACATTCGATCGACTCTCACACCAACTCTGCAAGACATCACACGATCAATTAATTCCCGTAATCTAGCACACAACATACACTCTATTGATATTCACTCTTCCGCTCACTGCTGATCTCAAGGCACATCTGATTCCGTCAATCTCCGCCAGATTCTGTTTCTCTCTGTTCTAAGTCATTGAGTGCTAGCCTGGGACTTTGAGGTTCTAGGTTCCACTTTTCTAGGCTAATTTTAGATTCTCCCCTCGCTTCATATGCTATCCATCCTCTGCTACCAAGTGAAAGGGCCGGGCCCATAAATTCTGGACCTATTCTAGAATCACAATTTGATCGTTCTTTTTAGCATCATGGAAGTGACCAGGGAAGAGAATTAGTTATTACTGCCAATCAATTCAACAAGAATTCCTTTGGACACATAGTAACCACGGACAACTACGTAAGGTTAGTTGATTTTTTACAAAGCACAAAAACAACTGAACATAAAGACACCTCAAAATGAGTGTGTAGAAATACATCGGAATCAGCATAATACCAAATCTGCGTAACCATTAAGATGATGTAGCATGTGTAAAACAATGAATTCAAGAAGCAGGATGCAGAGGATCAGAAAGCAAGCATGAGCCCAAGTTTCCCTGCATTGAGGGTTGATGAGTATAAAGCATTAACCTATCCCTACACTAATTCTAAGAGGACATCCCTACTTATGGATCTTCAGGAAAAGGGATAAAAGGTGACAGTAAGTGGAATCTTCCTAAGAAGTTTCTCCACCATCGATGGGCCGATAGCATAAAGCTATCGAGACAGAGCTTGTTTTAAGATCCTCTCCATAGGCAAAAGAAGAAGTAGGCACTTGCCCTACTCGCAACATTGCATTATTTCAGGTATCCTTCCCAAGATTCCGTGTGCGTCACGTCATCTGCTCTGAGTACAGTCCCAAAGGTAATTTTCCACCGGACAACAGTGTTCTTCTTGCAACAGTTTGTCCTTGGTTCCCAGACCTTCTCCTGTGTGAAGCACAACGATCTTCCCTTATAAACTCAGGCTAGGCAATTTTAACTTCTACTCTCCTCGCCTGACCAATAAAACAAAAGCATTATTCTAGCTAACAAGAGAGCTTCTTCCACCTGCAACACAAAACATGAGAAAGAACAAATTTCACAGCACATATAAAATTCAGCTATTAATTCTAAAGCAAGAGTTTCCAGGGAAATAAATTTCAGGCCTACAAGATTCAACTAACATAAGAAACCAGCATATGACCTTTACGAATTTGAATAGGAAAATAAGGCGCATTCAATTAATGCATTTACCTACATGTAAAACAACACAATTGATAAACAATTTTGGTACATGAATAAAGGTCAGTTTCATAACACAAGTTCTATATGTTAATGTTTCCTGCCGGTTACATTCACTTTCTAAGCGTTAATTCTCCATGTAACTTTTCAATGACCCAAGCACATCACATTTCAAGTAATACATTTCACAATTCTAATACTTCATGTTAATACGACAAAAGATAATATGCGGGTGCACTCTTCACATGTGATTATAATGCAACCATACAAATAAAATGACATTTCTGCTACATCATGGCCGTTTCTGTACCGCCTGCTCCTTGTTTGCCCCAACCTCGATGCCACTGCATATCTCAGGACCCTGTTGCTCAGTGACGTCTGAGTCCTGGTTCAACATTTCTGTTTAATGGTCCCCCACTCCTTCCTTTTAGGTATGAAAGTCCTGACAGTTTAAAAAATTTCATGTGAAGAAATTGTGGCCAAAATGTTCTCACACTTAAATACAGTAGCCAAATATCGTTTACAAAAATGCTGACCATTTGGTGCAGATTTTCTATTTTTAACTACAATAGGACAATTGTTTTGGAAATTATATTTAAGAAATAGTATTTATGTTAGAGAAGGTTCTGCCCATGATATTTCATAACCATGCAGTCTGAGGAGTTGGTGGTGGCACGCCATTTTAATCTGTGTACTACCAGTGAATAGACAATGTCATAGACCGTTTCTCCTAGAATTCTCCAGAAAACCTCAAACCTATTTTTCACCCCTTTCTCTTTCACCCATGGTAAATTTTCTTAGAACCGCAAACTAGGAATTCAATTTCTGGAAATATACATTGATTTCCAGCATCTGAACAATAAGGTCAATTCTACTGTTCAGGGTTGTCAAAAACAATCTCTAAACAAGGGCAAAGAGGTTATATGTGCTCAACCTGCCCATATATTCCCCCATAATTTTTCAGAAAGAAATTCAAGAATGATCACAGCCAGTACTCGAATATCTGAATAGCAAATAGAATTAAAGTGATTGGCTCCAATTAGCCATTCAGACTCTAAAGCAATCATGTTGTAAAGGGTTGAGAAACTGATTAAGGTTCCTGAACTTATCAATGACTGGCTAGACTTTTCAGTTTTTTCCTAGTATCTCAACAAGTACTGACAAACTGCCTCCAGTACTGCCAGCCTGCCAGACTCCGTTTGTGCAGTAAATGTTGCTGTATGCTCACTTGATCAAAATTTCCAACGGAATTTAGAAACGGTACCACAATTATTGGTTTCCCCTATAGCTAGTTCCCCTTGTGATTAAGCTGATTGAAATTTGACAAATAAGCTCTAAGGTTATCAAATAGTTGGTGAAACAATTCCTGTAGATTTCTCAAATGGAGCTCGAGTAATTAAAAATAAGTAACTATTTTCTTATGGTTTCAAGCATAACTACAAGTTACCACAACCATTTGTAATGCAATCGGTCTCGCCTTTGGGAACTTATATGTATTTGGCTATGCAGCACATTAGCCTGGGTGCTGAAACATCTACTGTTTTTTAACATAGAGGGAAAGTAAGCACCAAACTGCGTGACACACCAGGTATGGGAATACATGGAGAGAAATAATGCCTTTCAGCAGGAACTGGTATAGTCCAAAGCTCTGTTTTTAATAATAAAGCAGGGCCTACGGTGGACATTTCACTGAAAATATAAGATTTCTATGGACTGGAATCTAGAGAATGCTAAAGTGATTCTGGTATTTTACTGACCTCTGCTGGTCGTTTTCTATCAAGAGAGTTAAATCGAGGAAGTTGCAAAAAAATAAAAAAAAAGAAAGTCCCTCAGCAGAAAGTAATTCTGGGGGGCGTGGCTTGGTGCCCGCGAGTGATGGCGGCGCTTGAGTGAGGCTCCGGGACGGCACCGAGAGACAAGCCGGTTCCTGCTTGTCAACCCTGGTGACACACAGCTAAAGATGCGTCGGAATATGCCTTGACTCCAACTGCCTTCGGTGGAATCCTTTTCTTGCCTCCGCGACGCTACCACTGACGCCAGTAAGTTCTGTCAGGCTTTTCACGGTGGCGGCCGCCATCTTAGATTCTCTAAATGGCGCGTATTACGTTGTGGTTACCGCACCACTAGCGCTTAAGAAGCAGTGCAGGATTCCCTCACTCCAGCTCAACCAAGGTGTGGCCCCAGGGACTGTTATATCCGTATTTGAAACCCAATATGCCATATAAACTATAATTTGAGTGCACCATTTTCTCATGGACCCGTAACTAGAACCTGGGATCCCAAACATGCGAGGACTTTTTTGTAAAATATAAACCTGGCCGTGTGCTTCGGGCTATAGGGTCCTGCCTGATGTGATTACACTGGATTCACACTACAGCAATACATCCTGTACCGAGGAGTACTGCGAAAAAGCTGCGACTCGCATCTACTTTCAAATAACACTGTCATCTTCCAGTCAGTCATTGAAACCCTAGGAGGGTGCGAGGAGCAGCACTCTGGGGGCTTCTTGACAACGTAAGGTAATCACCTCAAAGCATTTCGGAGTTGGAGAAACAGTCTAAAAGGTTCACTTGGTAGTTTTCGAGTCATCCAGGGGGATTCAAAGAAGATTGAAGGAAAAAGGTAACGCGCAGGATGGTAAAATGTGTCTGAGCACTGAACTTTTGTGGACAATAACCAAAAATGACTACCGACATTAATGCATAATCATAACAGACACTCGGGCATTGTAACCTACCACACCGAGACAGCACTGGCCAGAAAGTATTCATCACGAGAGCGCCCTGGCGACTATACACACTTGAGTTATCTGGAGATGGCTGCATCCCCTTCATAACGTACTCAATTACCCCCATACACCTGCTGTGCCACATTTCGTATTGTCTACGTTTTAGCTTCCTGTACATCTGCTGGGTCAATAATTCCTCGGCTTTGTTACATGGGTAGGCTCAAGTCAATGTCACACCTGCCCCGTTCGACCAAACCTCATATTGTGAAGAACTCCAAGGTTTTTTCTGCTTTTTCGCAATTTGAAGACTCCCTTAATACATCTGGCTCAGATACACCAATGGATCCTTCCAGGCCTGCGCAGGATAATTCTAAATCTAATACGAAGAGGCTTAAGTCGAACTCCCTCTCGCCCCCAAAGCATCCGGGGCCAGTATCCATGGAATTATTGTTAGAAGAAATAAGATCCTTGCGTCCTTTTATGGAAGAGACTAATATTAATCTTCAGGTCCTTACAGATAACTGGTCACAAATGGAAACAAGGGTTACATCGATTGAAAAATCTGTTCAGTCGTTCCAAGAGACGTCCTCTGTTGTCTCAAACCTGAAGTCTCAAGTTTCGGACCTTCAACAACAAGTGGAGCAGTTGGAAAACAGAAGTAGGCGCAACAACCTTCGTATTTACGGCCTAGTTGAAGGAATCGAGGGGTCTGACCCAATCGCTTTCTTCAAGTCGTTCCTCCCCAAGCTCTTGCACTTGCCACAGGACAAGGCCCTCAACATTCAACGTGCCCATAGACTGGGTCGACCACCTTCTTCTGCTTCCTCCTCACAGAGACCCAGAGGGGTCATTCTCTACTTTTTGGAATATACAGATCTCCTGATGGTATTAGCAGCGGCTAAATCCTCTCCAAATTTGACTTGGTCTGGTTCGTCCCTGTTCTTCGCACAGGACTATGCTAAGGCTACTGCCAATCGTCGTAAGGTTTTCCTGAGCTTCAGAAATGATCTACGTGCGCTGGGAGCGCGATACGGCCTCTATCACCCGTGTCTCTTCAAAGTTACTTATAACAATAAGACTACCACCTATGAAGACCCAGTGCGCTTACAATGCTTCATCAATGCGCACAAATCATCTGCTATGGATGGCTCTGGATCATCCTCCTCTGCTCCTGGTTGACTAGTGCTTTTCTGATCCTCTTATTTGCAGTTAACCTGAGTTTTTCTGATTCTCCGGATATTCACTTTGCCATTCTACACTGTTTATGCTTGCTGGTTGTTCCTTGTTCTACATGTTTGTCATGGTTTCATCATAATTTCCTGATACGTCTTAATCCTTTTTTCTCCTTTTTCGTTCTAACAGGAACTTTTGTTTCGTGTTGTGATGATGTCTCCCGGTCCTTGCCTCGTTGCTCCTGGATGTGCCGCCTCACCCATGTGGCTCCTTCCCTCCTCCACCCTCTCTCGCATTCTTCCTTTGTAGGTATGTTCCCTCTCTATTCCCTTATTTATCTTCCCTGTGCATCCATTGCTTTTTCCTTCGATTCCTCCCCCTTTCCTTTTTCCTCATTCTACATGTCTTTATCTTGTATTCCTACCTCTGGTCGGAACCCTTTGCTTGTGTAAGAGTTGCATTCCCTGTTCTTCTCGGTACATTTGTTTCTCAACTTCTTCTTTATTTCTGGCTTTCTGTTTCAATTTTGACACTGTCGCCTTTTATTCTTCCTTCCTTACTAGTGCTCATGCTTTCGTTTACCTGTTTATTTTCTTTTACTTTACCATGTCTCCACTGGTTTTTCTTCTTTCTTTATGTCTTCACTCCTTTTCATGGGTTTTTCTTTCATTAGTCATGTTTTCCACATTTTTTGTGGATAAGTTACTGTTATGTCATTGAATTTATTGTCATGGAATGTGAAGGGTATTAATTCCCCGATTAAGCGTCTACGGATCTTATCACACCTAGCCAAATTGAACGTTGATATTGCATTCCTTCAAGAAACGCATTTAACTGATGTAGAATCTGTTAAGCTTAAACGTGGATGGGTGGGTGAGCTGTTTTACTCACAGGGTGATGGCAAACGAAATGGTGTGGCAATCCTTTGTCGCAAGTCTCTCCCCCTTCTGGTTCTTGCTCACGAGTCGGATGCTTCTGGTCGATGGGTTTATGCCAAGCTATCACTCAGAGGTGTTCCAATCTCTCTCCTCAGTGTCTATGGCCCGACCACAGGTGAACCTTCTTTTTGGGCTGATTTATCTCCACTCTTAACTAAATTTATGGACCACAATTTTATTCTGGCGGGGGATTGTAATCAACCCCTCGATCCTTTTATTGATAGGATGTCCTTGGCCTCCTTTATTCCCAACAAGCCTCATAAGCTGTTTAGCCATGCTATTTCGCAACATAAGCTAATAGACTCTTGGCGCCTTTGTAATCCAAAACTACGGGAGTACACTTTTTATTCTCCCTGTCACCACTCCCAGTCACGACTTGACTATATCTTTGTCTCCCGCAACCTCGCTCAATCACTTTTACACTCGGAGATAGGTCCGATACTGCTTTCTGACCATGCTCCTGTTCTCACAAGTGTTGATGTACTTCCTAATATTGCTGGCCCTAGAAGATGGCGATTTAACAACTCCCTCCTTGCCGATCCCAAGTTTACAGCCACCTTCACTTCCTTTTTTGATGAATTTTTTCTGATTAATGATGATGCCACTCTCCCTGACCACACTATCTGGGATGCTTTTAAAGCAGCAGCACGTGACTTTATTATCAGTTATGTTGCGGACAAACGCAAGACTGCACGAAGGTTCACCAAAAATCTCCTTTCTGACATTAAGAAACTGGAACATGCGTATTTCACCTCTCATTCTGCTGATAGCTTGACAGCCCTTGTTGCTGCAAAAATGAAATTTATTGAGAAGTCTACGGAGGATGCCTCCTTGTACCTGTTGAAGTCTACTACTAAATTTTATGGGGGTAGGAACAAAGCAGGAAAGCTTTTAGCTAACCATTTGAAGATTAAGCATAATAAGTTAAATATTGAATCTGTTTATGACTCTGATGATATATTGAAACACACGGATGTTGATATTCTTGCTGAATTTTCACGTTTTTATGAGACTTTGTATACATCTGAATCTCAACCCTCTCCCAGCTCCCTTGCTCGTTTTTTCTCCACCATTCACACACCATCCAACTTCCCCCTTGACCTTTCCTCTTTAGAATCTGATGTCACACAAAAAGAATTGCTCACTGCATTACAACATCTCAAACCCAATAAAGCTCCTGGTCCTGACGGTTTTACCATCGAATTTTACCTCCACTTTTCTAAGTTATTGATTCCACGACTACATTCCCTTATTCATACTTTTATTGCTCACGGTGCCTCTTCAGGAACGTTTTCGGATGCCCATATTTGCCTGATACCTAAATCTGGGAAGGACGTAAAATATTGCAAAAATTATAGGCCCATATCCTTAGTCAATATTGACTACAAACTTTTCGCTAAAGCATTGGCGCTCCGATTGGACCATCTTCTCCCCGATCTTTTAGGTGACGAGCAATCTGGGTTTGTCAAAGGTCGACATATTACAGATAACACTAGACTTTTATTTAACATCCTGTCAAAATCCTTCCGTTGCCAGCACTCACTTGCAGTGATTGCCCTTGACGCCGAAAAGGCGTTTGATCGGGTTGAGTGGCGATATCTCTTTCACACCCTTACTTGGTTTGGTTTTGGCCCTAGATTTATTTCTTTCGTCTCCCTGTTATGCTCCCATCCCAGAGCTGCAGTATTTGCGAATGGCCAAATTTCCTCTTATTTTGATTTAGGCAGAGGCGTTCGCCAGGGTTGCCCTTTGTCCCCCTTTCTCTTTAACCTTGCTTTAGAGCCTTTTTTGTCCAGATTGCGTCAGAATCCTGCCATCCATGGTTTCCAGATTGCAGACTTTCATATTAAACTCGCTGCTTATGCAGATGATATTTTACTTTTTCTTTCCAACCCTGCAGAATCTATCCCTGCCTTTCTGGATGAAGTCCGAAATTATTCCTTTATCTCTGGGTATAAGCTTAATCATGACAAATGTGAGATTCTTCCCCTGACCAAATTTACTTTCAAACAAGACTTTAGTGACTCTCAGTTTACTTGGTGTCCTTCCCATATTAAATATTTGGGTTTATTTATCACCCCCTCCATTTCAGACACTGTTTCTTTATGCATGTCCAAATGCGCACAAAAGATTGCAGATCTCACTGCAAGGTGGCATCCTTTATGCTTATCCTGGTGGGGGCGTCTCGACACTATTAAAATGATGATCTCTCCTATTATTCTCTATACGCTTTCTAACATTCCAGTACCCATCCCAGTGAAATTCTTTACAAAGCTCAACTCAACGCTATCCTCATTTTTATGGAATTCCAAAAAATCCAGAATGTCTCTTGCCAGACTTATCCGCCCTGCCTCTGAGGGTGGTATCAACTTTCCTGACTTCCCTGCATATCAGAAAGCCTTTTTATTGCGTCAAGCCTCCCTCTGGCTGCAAGACCCCACTTCCCCTTGCCCTCTGTGGATTAAGGTTGAACGTACTCTCCTCTCTCCGTTTTCTTTTGCAGAATATCTTGCTTTTTCCCGTAAACCCTCTTTGATTCCTACTTCTATTCACAAACATACCCATAAGCTTTTATTGTCTGCTGCCCCAGGTCCCCCTACGACCGCCGCTGATTTCCTCTCGTCTCCCATTTGGCATAATAAATATCTCTTAATTGGTCGTAAGCCCTTTTATTGGAAATCTTGGAGAATCCGAGGTTTGATTTGGATTTCGCAGCTCTTCTCTTGTTCCACCTTTCTCTCTTTTCCTAATCTCTGTTCTTCCTTTGGCTTACCCCTATCCTTTATCTCTAAATATCTTCTACTTAAAGCTGCTGTACTGGAGGTTCATGAGCGGCTCTCGGTGTCTCCTCCTTCCCCTATTCCGCACATTCCTATTTTTCAACTTCATTCTCTCCTGCGTAATACCCCCAAAGCGTCTCTCATCTATAAATACCTTCACACTCATGAGTTACTTAGACCTAAATCCAAGGTTGATCTTCAATGGGAAACTGATCTCGAAACAGATTGGCCGGTATCCTTGTGGGACAAAATCTGGGCAAAGCTACGTAAAACTTCCAGAGCGGCTTCCTTGACACAATCCTTATTTTTTATTTACAACAGATTACTTCACACTCCTTCTACATTACACAAGCGATTTCCTAATACTCCAGACAAATGCTGGTCGTGCGGCTCTCCCAATGCTACCCTGCTTCACATGATATTTCTTTGTAAACATGTGCATGATTTCTGGATACAGGTGTGGGCTCAAGTTAATGTTATTTTTCATACCTGTATTCCCTTTTCTCTCCCTCACCTTTTCTTGGGTAGTCTATCCCCTAGCTGGGATGATGTAGATATGTATGTTCGCATAGTTGATTTGTTATTGGCTGTTGCCTTTCAGCAGATTACTGTTGATTGGAAAAATACATCCAATATTTCTTTCAAAGCGTGGTGGTACAATGTCTGTCACAATCATAGACTAGATAATGCCTTTGTTTTTCCGGTTCAACTAGCAACGAGACGTGCGGACCTATGGCTCCCCGTTACGCTATATTTAGATAATTGTGTTGCCTGTTCCTCTCGCCCATCACCTATTCAACAGGAAGTTCCTAAACCCCCATGATACCCTTTCCACGTCCAAGATTTTCTAACATATTATTTTGTTTTCACTCCCTTTGCAGTTAGCTGTTTAGCTTATGACTCATGTAATTTCTTTGCTTTTTTTCAAATGCCCATGATCATTGTTTTGTTGTTTACTTTCTCTTACATATTGTATCTAGCAACTCCTTCCTTCCCCTCTCCACCCCTCTTCCCTTTCCCCTCCCTCTCCTAGCTGATATTCTGTATTGCATTTTCCTTTTTTTTATTTTTTTTTATTGCCTAATAAAATTCTCTTTTAAACTAAAAAAAAAGAAAGTAATTCTGGTATTTCACTGACCTCTACTGGTCATTTTCTATCAAGACAGTTAAATAGAGGCAGTTGAACAAGCAGAAAGGAATTCTGGTATTTTACTGACCTCTACTGGTCGTTTTCTATCAAGACAGTTAAATAGAGGCAGTTGAACAGAAAAAAAAGTCCCTAAGCGGAAGCAGATAAGTCCTATGGATTATCTCCAGAGCCCACAAAGTACATGTGCATATAAGTATATACTAAAGTATATACAAGAGGTCTTGAATGCTCGACCTAAAAAGTAGAGAGGGGTTTCAAAAGCCCATATGTCATATTCCATGAATTATTTTCCAAAAGTTGTGAGAATGGCTTAATATCTATACATTACAAGTTTCAACCAATATAATGTGTACACATTTTGTTTATTGGCCTGAAACTCTTAGTCAATGTACTTCACCATGAAAAAGCCAAATGCTTAATCTTCTTTGTTTAATCTGAGATGGTAAGCACAAGAAATTAGCTCGGCATTGCTACTGTCACCTGTCTGTCTTTCTATCTGGGCATCTAGCTATCTATTAATGTTTGTGTGTCTTCGGTCTTTAATGGGCTGATTTTTAGTCTGGTGAACAGAATACCCTGTTGCAAACTTGACGGGTTACCCAGTCCCCCAAACTGGCGGTCCATCCTCCCAATTTAGGATTGGAAGGACGGCAAGCTTTCCATCCACAGAGCCCCTTTTGAGTCAGCTGACAGAAAGTATCCTCTGACAGCCCAACATAGTTTGGGCAGTTGGAGGAAGGACATTACACCACCTGCCCTAATTTGGGTGGATAGTGTGATGTCTTTTTTCTCTCTGTCACTGACAGGTAAAACATGGAGGTGAGGGAAAGACAATTGTAAATAATGAACCCTATAGCCAGGGAGAATAAACCGTCTGGATGTCGGGGCATAGGTTTCTTGTTGTTTAATAACAAACTCCCACTCTGAATGTTTGCTTTTGAAAAATGAAAACTTTATTAAAGTTTAGTGGACATCATCAAAACTACAGGTGATAATCCACAAAACCTTTTGTACCTAGACAGGAATCGCCATGGTGGTGGTTCCTGTCAAAGTACATATATGGCTCCCTTGACCTTTGAATTTGATGGACGGTAGACTAGTAGGATGGTGGTTGTAATGACCACAGCCACCCTGATGGATGGAGTACCGTGCGGAACTACCTTTAAATAATGAAAAGATCCTATTGCAAAGTACCCATGAAAAGAAACAATTATATGAATATTTCGATCAATTAAACACCTTTTTTAGACATTGCAAAGAGCAAAAAATCCCCCACTCACACGGTCAGTTTCGCAGTTAAACATCAACATATGTCTGTACTGAAACCCCACTTATTTACAGCGTTTGACTTCTCTTCCTTTACTAAATCGAATGAAACAGCAAATGGCCGTTTTCAACTTCTTGCTTTTAATGAATCATTTTATATTTCAAAAAAGCACATTCCTCATATCAAGTTAACGAAAGTAAATCATGCAATATGAAAAATCCATAAACTGCAACAGCCTCAGCAGTGCCATCTCGGGATTCTTGTGACATTTACAAAGCACTTGACTTTCAGCTTGGTAGTTACATTATTTATTAGCTTATTATTATTATTTTTTTATCTATGATGCGGATAAAGCCCGCGGGCATTAGAGCGATTTCCAGTCCAACACTATAAGAATCTGTAAATAGATTCTTACAGAGAATTGCACAGACAGAAGCGGTCACATTGGCCTATTAAATAGGAATGCAAGATGAAAATACATGGTAAGGAGGGTACACGGAGGTGTGTATAGTGATGCACATGTGTAGATTTCCTGTAATGTTTATGAACCACAGCATCAACATAAACCCACGACAGATTTTACAGTCTTAAGTGCACTTTAAAAAATGAGGTGGGATACATATACATCATGTGAATTTCTTGTAGTTTTATCTACAAAATTCCCCGTAGTTTTGCAGAAAGTTTCTGCAGATTTTTCTTTTTGACCCCGTTGAAGAGCGAGAATTAATCATACCTTTTGCAAACTCTTATTTCCTAAACCGTAAATCTCAAGGTGTTAGAGTGTACCTGCTGTTCCAGCATTCCGGCTGCTTAATGTGCTCAGTCGGTGCCTGCTTCTAATGGAGTCAGGAGGGGCCTTTTCACCCTCAGTAATCTGCACAATCCTACTTAAACCATTCAGTAACTGTCCGATGACCTTGATTTAATAAAGGTTAGCAATTAATAAAGTAACAAATACATGTAAGTGACTTGCTTAAGAACAACTGGAATGAGGCAAATTAGATAATTCCTGACATTTTAAGTATACTCCCATTAATATATCTATTTTAAAAAGCTGTACTGCAAAGCCCGACATCAGCATCTTGTGTTTCTCAGTGCTGACGTGTACATGTTCTCAATTCTAACTTTCGTATATTTCTTGTCTTAGTCTGAACCCACTGAGAGGACCAGGCATGAGCCCAGGAGGAGGGGAGAGTTTTAGGGGAATATGCACCAGGGTTTTTGCAACCGTCTCGAAGCATGGAGGTGACGTTTCCTATAGGACACAAGATAACAGACTAAGGGGAAGAATTTCAAAGTTGCTGCCCAGCGTTGTTTGTGATGAAGAGAGCGGGACAGCGCCATATCTATTAAGATATAGCGCTCCAGCCCCCTTCCCTAGCGCTGGTACACAATCAGGCTGCCTAGCGCTATGCACAGACACCTTTTCACCAAACTGTCAGTGTGATGTCTAGCATATGTTTTGTACTGTAAGAGTACACTTCCAGTACGTAATACTATGCTTAGACAAATTATACAACTTTTCCTGTTTTTGATGGGTGCTATGCATTATGACACAGATGCAAAGTCAGAAAAGTTTGGAGAAATAAAACCATTTCTCCTTTTTAAAGCCAACCTTAAAAGAGGTGTTTTTTATTTTGGTGCAAAGTCCTGTTTACAAATGGTAGTAGGTAAGGCTTTGCATCAAAAACCATGGGTGGTTGCATGAACACCCATGTACCACCCATGGTACACACCCTAGAATCAAAGCATCATAAAACAGGAGTACTTGGTGTTACTTAAGGGCTACTTTCCAGCACAAATAACGTTTTGTGCTTAAAAGTAAATCTCAAGAAAACATTTTGCAACTGTTTGCATAACTTTTTTGATGCTAACACAAAGCCAAACTTTAGTAAATCTGCGCCCAAAGCTCCTATATTATTCTGTATACATATATTGAAGCCATATACAAAGTCTATCATGCAGATAACAACATTCGTTTTACAGAAAACCAATTGTCATTATTTGTTATCGGTGGTATTGATGGAGCAAGGACTTGTAGAAAAGAGACTTGCTTGAAGCAATCCTCTCATCTAACTCCCTAACGTTGAATTAATTGTGTATTGTGTAAAACTAACATGCACTACATTAAAATAAGGGTCAGAGAAGCTTGCGTATATGTTTACTAATGTAAGTAACTCGAGCGAAATTCTAAAATGGCTGCTAACAGGAAATCTTTATAGCGCATGCGTCAACTGAATTAACGCAGTATGACGAGCTATCGCTTGGAGGGAGATTCTTGCGCATGAGCAGAAAATACCAATATGGCGGATTGAAAGCTCACATGCACGGCATCTGCTTTGCTGATATTAAACCAAGCTTTTTTACTAATGCTAACGCGGGGAAAGCATTAATAAGTAAATGGGATAAAAGTAGAGATGAGTGGTATACAGTGAAACCATTTATTCTTGAAATTAATATTTGTCTTTCTGATTTTCTTACTAGTACACATTTGGGCCTCCCGTATGAGTCCAGAGTTTGTTAGACATGTGGCCTCCGCGCATGCCTGGTGAGATTCAGCTGGAAGAGCGACGATACTCTTGAATGCGATCCAAGGACACACACGTTAC
This sequence comes from Triturus cristatus, assembly GCF_964204655.1. Taxonomy (NCBI): domain Eukaryota; kingdom Metazoa; phylum Chordata; class Amphibia; order Caudata; family Salamandridae; genus Triturus; species Triturus cristatus. Next base: position 246,112,395 of record NC_140582.1, read on the forward strand.
ATACCCTGGGAACAAGTGTGGGATTCGAGTCAAATATGTGTAGTTAGCATAATGTATCTTAGACTGTATCTCTACTCCATATGCGTCGAGGACTGCTTTATAAAGTACCTTCTGTGGTTTACGTGTCCTGCATGATAGAAAGGGCCGAAAAGCCATACTGTGGCCATCTTGATTCATGAACAGTCGTGCTTCAGATCACGTGTCTCTCTCTCTGCCCTCCCTTCTGCATGATTTAGCTCGTACCAGCCTAAAGACAGGATGAATTGTATTTATGGCCGAGGCCCAAGGTCACATCTGCAGTAGGGAGTACTAAGCTAAATTCCTCCGTGCCCGAGACGAAAGGGAGTCACCCGGCCGACCTTCTTTGAACAAGATAGTAACCTTATACGGGCAGATGGAATGAGCTCATTTAGGAGCTCTAGGACTAACTGGTACTTTTCCACTTGCAATGCTTTGTATGCTGAATCTGTAATGTATATAAGTGTGGTTCTGTCAAGGAGCCAGCAGTCTTCTTCGGCACACCTGATGGGTGAGGTTCAATGAGGCTCCTCCATGTAGAGTTCTGTTGTGGCCAATAAACGCTTGAACCTTCTACGTTGCCAACTGCTTATTATTGACTTAATATTGCGGGCCACTGGTAAGTGTGGCCCTTGGGATTACTATTAGATTACTTCAGTTGGCGACCACGAAGGGACCCCGTGACAGAGTCTTCTCCCTCCCCGTAAGCGGGTGAGGGGATCGGGGGCGTCTTGGCCGGGTGGGCGGAGGGGAGTCTACGTCCGCTCTGCGCTCCCGCTCGGGGCTCCCTCTGCTGCTAGTGACCCTTCACCGGGGTCCTACGGGCTTGACCCAGGAGCTGACCGTATTGGTGGTAAGAAGTTGGCAGCGGAGAACGAACATTCGTACCTGGTTGCACCCGGTGAGTAATTTGTTTGTTTGAAACATGCGCTGTTGAGCGGTGCATTTGTTTGAAGCACGCGCTGTTAAGCGGTGCATCTGGAACAGTTAACTGTATTTGATTCGAGGGGTCGTGAAGACCCTAGGAGAGTTACGGAGGTCTTGCAGGGTGGTCCGGTAGGGACTGACTGTGGAGACTCCGCGGATCTTTTTGTGATATCCTGTAGTGCCTGACATCACTACCATCCTGACCATGATTCCCCCGACGGCTAGATTTTTCTCTGTCATTGATTTGAAAAACGCTTTTTTCAGTATTCCCATACATCAAGATAGCCGTTATCTTTTCGGATGCTCCTTAGGGGGTCGCAGCTTCAGATTTTGTCGCGCCGCACAGGGCTATACAGAGAGTCCTAGAATTTATAGCCAAGCGCTTAAAACGTTGTTGGACACATTAACCTTGCCACCCGGTAACGTTTTAGTGCAGTATGTGGATGATCTTCTCGTGGCCTCTGATACTGAGCATGGTTGCCGACTAGCGACGTCTGCGTTGTTACAGCACCTGGCAGACCACGGTAATAAAGTTTTGTTGTCTAAATTTCAATATTGTCGACCGGAGTTGACCTATCTTGGTCATCTCCTGTCGAAGGAGGGACGACGGCTAACCCCTGATCGTATTCTAACCATATCTAACATGCCTGTTCCTTGCACGCAACGTGATGTCCACGCTTTGCTTGGTATAACTTCTTACTGTCGCCAATGGATCCCTAACTATTCCCTATTGACTAAACCTTTCCTGCATCTAACGACTAAAGATGTACATGAACCTTTACCTTGGACAGCTGAATGTCAGAATGCTTTTGTTGCTCTGAAATCTGCTCTTTGCTCTGCCCCTGTGCTTGGCACCCCTGATTACCGGAAGCCTTTTGTACTCTACGTGCATGAGGTGGATGGTTGCTCGCTTTCAGTGTTAACACAAGGATTTGGTGGTAAGCAAAGACCTTGTGCATACTTTTCGGCGGTATTGGATAATGTCGCCAGGGCACTTCCCAGTTGTCTGAGAGCCACGGCTGCGGTTGCAGTGGCGATCCGACAATCGGAAGGGCTTGTCCTGAATACGGACCTGACAGTGATGGTGCCCCATGCTGTGGACGTATTGTTGAACAAGACACAGACTCAGCACTTAACTAGTGAGCGTCTTACGGGGTACGAATTGACCCTGTTTGCACCACACATCACTATAAAACGTTGTGTCACTTTGAACCCTGCTACGTTACTACCCCTCCCCCCGGAGGATCATAGTCAAGATATACATGATTGCATATTTCGGACAGAAGAGGAAACGAAGGGGCGGATAGATTTGACACACATTCCCTTATCTGACCCTCAAGGGGAATTGTATGTCGATGGCTCATGTTTTCGGTTACCCAATGGCACTACGACTGCTGCTTATGCGATAACCACGTTGCAAACAATAGTTGAGATGGCCAAGGTACCTTATCGATCGCCCCAGGCTGCCGAGTTAGTCGCACTACTGAGGGCTTGGGAATTGGGTGAAGGGTTGAGGATAAATGTCTACACCGATAGCCAGTATGCCTTCGGCGTAGCACATAGCTTTGGAAGATTGTGGGCGGAGAGAGGTTTCCTTACATCCCATGGTCAAAAGATACAGAATGGTCAATTGGTGTTGAGGTTGTTAGCCGCCCTGACCCTGCCCCAAGCCATAGCAGTTGTTAAATGCAGTGCGCACAAAGCAATAGTTGATGATGTGGGTAAGGGTAATTCCTTTGCGGACAGAATCGCTAAAGAGACTGCCCAATCCAATACCACTTCCATGTTTGTAACAAGTTCGCATAACGGGATGATAGAGGCGGAGGCATTCAGTAACACTATAGACAGCGTAAGAGACTTGCAATCAGAAGCAACCCCTGAAGAACTACAATACTGGCAAGAGCAGATAGGGAAGCTGGATGACAATGGATGCTGGATTGATCTGTCAGAAAGATGTAGGTGGCTGCTGCCGAACGCCTTTGTGACTGCAGTTGTGTCCATGGCACACGGTCCTGCACATGTGGGAATTCAAGGTATTTGCACAATCCTGGATTCTGTGTGGTATAATACCAACATCCACAGGACTGCGAAGCATCTAGTTCAGAATTGCATGATTTGTCTACAGCATAACCCCGGGGGTAGCATCCCTGTTTTGACTGGCAGCTTCGCGCCACCCACCCTACCTTTTGAGGTGCTACAAATGGACTTCATTCAGTTTGAACGGGTTAATAATCTTAAGTACGTTTTGGTGGTGGTTTGTACGTTTAGCAAGTGGGTGGAGGCGTACCCTACCAAGGAAAATACTGCCTTAGCCACCGCGAAGGCCTTAGTAAAAGAGTTCTTTCCCCGCTATGGGGTACCCCGGGTGATTTGGAGTGACAATGGGAAACATTTCAATGCCGATCTGGTTAAACATGTTTGCAAGGGCCTGGCAATACAGCAGAAGTTTCATGCGGCTCGCCATCCCCAATCAGCAGGATTGGTCGAAAAATATAATGGAATCCTTAAATTAAAGTTGGCCAAGCTGCAGGACACAACAGGTCTAAAGTGGCCCGATCTCTTACCTCTGGCTTTACTATCTGTAAGGACCACTCCTCACTCCCGTAGTGGAATATCGCCATATGAGGTGATATTTGGTAGGCCCGCTAATGTATGGGGCGTGCTACGACCAAAATCCCTTAGAGACATCGAGTACTCTATGTTGGCAGACTACCTTTATGCACTAACTAAAGATCTTCGTTCCATTCATCAACAGATAACTGCAGTGCTGCAGCCTCTGCCAGAGGGTCCCGTACACGGCGTGGAGCCTGGACAGTGGGTTCTGGTTCGGAACTACCAACGGAAATCGAGTCTAGACCCACGTGGGACCAAGCCTTTCCAGGTGCTTCTGGCCACGAGGACGGCTGTGAAGGTCGAAGGGAAGCGGCATTGGATCCACGTGTCCCACCTAAAGAAGGTCCCCCTTCCCTTGCCGGATGACCAACGGGACCAAAGCTAGGTGTTGAGACACGAAAGCAATAAGTCAGCCGAAGAGTCACCTTCCCCGGACGCCCGAGGAGAAACGGATGGGCGAGAGGAGGGTGTCGTAAGTTCGGCGACATCTGTAAAAGGTAATCAGGCATCTGGGGTTACAACGGGTGACAGGAGAAGTCACGCACCCAATCCTTTACCTGACCCCACTGTGCCTGTTCTTTTCATTAATCCTGAAACACCGGGTCATGTTCGCTATAACCTGCGGCCCCGACCAAAAGCGAAGATCCCAGGCTCAGGCTAGAGAATGACAGCGAGAGATCTGGGTAGCCTCTGGGAATAAGTAAAAACACTGGACTGAACCCGTTGAGAGCTTGGAACTTTTTTGATATTGCTCTGTTCAGAAAGAAGAGAGAGACATTGGTTGACTGGTGGGGGCCCAGGTGGAGTTTTCCTTTCTTGGAGATTACATGTAACAATAGGAGTCTGCCTGTGAGGCTCTATAATGGACACAGGAAAGAAGCACCCTCCGGCAGGTTGGACTGCTTGTAGATTTTCTGTTTCCCCGAGCTTATAACTGGACTTTTAGTGAGAATGTACCCTTTTGGCCGCTTTGTCCCTGAAGAGGAGCGTCCCATAGTACACTGCCCTTTGCATCCACATTTGCCAATCTTTTCTACTTGGAGCTTGCGTGCCAAGATTGTTTTTATTGTCATAATAATTGTTTCATTAATGTTATGTTTAGGAATGTTCATTTATCTAGAATTCCATTATCCTGTACATACCCTGATAGCTACCACTCCCGTCCCCGAGGAGCACCATTTTCAGACTTTTGCCCCGCATAAAGAAAGACACCGCCAGACCTATGTAAACAATGCTTTCATTGAAATGTTGCACCAAACCCACAGTTCAACGAATACCACAAACTGCTGGGTATGTGGGCTCCTCCCCTCAGTAATGCACAAACATGATCTGTTCATTTCAATGCCGTTGTCATATTTAGGCAGTTGCGAAGCATGGTTTAGATTGTTGTCAATGATGTATGAACATTATGCTGTTGATGGGCACCGATTTTCAGAGAAGGATTATGATTTGATTCTGACCTATATAGAAAGACATCAGGGATTCACCCCAAATGCAGAGGGTACGGACGGTACCCTGGATCCTACCGCTTGTATGAATGTGTATACGGAACATGAGAATGACACCTGGTTAAGGGATGAGGTATCGGATTTTGTGTCCTTCAACTTTACTGAGTATTTTAGATATTTCCAGGAGCGAAATGTGTCAAATGAAAGAGTCATCCCGGTCCCTGTGTTGAACAGCACATCCTCCTTTTGCATACATGGTACTGGCCATTTATTTGTTGGTTATAGTAGATGTAACTATAGCTATAGATTACAAACCTTTAGCAGCCCGCCTATACTCACCCCCCCCGAATGTATATTTTGTATGTGGAGGAAATGCTTACACTTGGCTTCCTAGAGGATGGTCAGGTAAATACTACTTGTCCTTCTTATATCCTCCTGTTTATATAGCGCCTTCTGATTATCACCGATCTCACTCACTGAATCGGCGAAGCTTAGACTCAGTAAAAACTGATGGAGATGCCACTGACCAGACTGATACCCCTGCCCAACATTTTGTCGATATAATAAAGGGAGTTCTGCCTATGTGGGGACCCATTGTGACCAGTAAAGAAATTAGAAGACTGTCCAGAGTGGTAGAGGGAGTAGTAAATACCACTGCTGGTATACTGACCAATATCACAGTCGAGCTTCAAGCGACCCGACTTGTGACGCTTCAGAACCGCCTTGTTTTAGACGTTATCCTAGCCGATCGCGGGGGAGCATGTAGAGTGATTGGCAGCTCCTGCTGTGTATATATACCTGACTCCGCCCCCTCAGTCCATCTGGCCATACAGAAGTTACATCGATTGGCATCCGAGATTCACACGGAGACCGGAACCTGATCTATTTCAGGCTGGTTCTGGGATCTCCATACCACCTGGGGTTGGAAAATCTTCATGTGCCTTCTAGGAATAGGAGGTTTCCTTTTCACTTGTTGTATCTGCATCCAATGTGGGCCCGCTTGTTGTTCCTATTGTGCCACCCAAGTCCGCCTTGCCTTACCTACTCCTAAAGCAAACCAGGGTAAGGTAAACGATCAATTAGTTCAGAAAGAGATACATGATATAATGAAAATAGACGAGGGAATTTTTGAAGAGTAGCCCCCCTAGATAGCTACATTATGCTAAAAAGGGCCGTTCTGTGGGATTCGAGTCAAATATGTGTCGTTAGCATAATGTATCTTAGACTGTATCTCTACTCCATATGCATCGAGGACTGCTTTATAAAGTACCTTCTGTGGTTTACGTGTCCTGCATGATAGAAAGGGACGAAAAGCCATACTGTGGCCATCTTGATTCATGAACAGTCGTGCTTCAGATCACGTGTCTCTCTCTCTGCCCTCCCTTCTGCATGATTTAGCTCGTACCAGCCGAAAGACAGGATGAATTGTATTTACGGCCGAGGCCCAAGATCACATCTGCAGTAGGGAGTACTAAGCTAAATTCCTCCGTGCCCGAGACGAAAGGAGTCACCCGGCCGACCTTCTTTGAACAAGATAGTAACCTTATAGGGGCAGATGGTATGAGCTCATTTAGGAGCTCTAGGACTAACTGGTGCTTTTCCACTTGCAATGCTTTGTATGCTGAATCTGTAATGTATATAAGTGTGGTTCTGTCAAAGAGCCAGCAGTCTTCTTCGGCACACCTGATGGGTGAGGTTCGATGAGGCTTCTCTATGTAGAGTTCTGTTGTGGCCAATAAACGCTTGAACCTTCTACGTTGCCAACTGCTTATTATTGACTTAATATTGCAGGCCACTGGTAAGTGTGGCCCTTGGGATTACCATTAGATTACTTCACAAGCAATGAAGACCTCTGGATGAATGGATGTTCATGACAAAATAAAAACAAATGTTTCTCATGAGATGTAAATACGGGTGGGAATAAAGTTTTGAAATAAAAAATTAAGGGGTTGGATTTATGAACAATGGAATGATAGACTGCGATGACAAATATGCACGGTGTGATGATCTTCCCCCTTGCATGTCCAATCAGAGTTAGTATTTTTACAATATTGAAACATTAATGGGTGGTACATGAATATAGAAGGGTATATTTGAGGTAGCTTTAGTTAGTTAGTCAGACAGGGATTTGCTGAATGTTGCAGAGCTCGGGATGCTGTCAGAGTAACAAGAGATGCTGATGAAGAATCGAATGCAGAACCATCAATCGAAGATAAATTAATTTAGAAGATGATCGCGGAAGAATCTCGAGGAGGAAGAGAGTATCAGAGAGGGGTGCTACGCATGCATCGGTGCTAGAGAGGTCATCTATCCTGTCCTGATTCCTGTCCTGAAGTCTTTGTCGCCTGATTTTTCCCGGGGGGACCCTTACCAGCCCTTTGGCCAGGGGGTTGGTTTTAACACCATCCTAGGTAATTATTATTTTCGGTGATTGTGCAAATGTTCTTTTCTCTCTGTCCTCTCCTTTCTGAGCATAAGTCATTGCAGGATACAAAGTATGGGTTTGATGATTGATTAATTGAATCTTCCTTCCTATGAGTGACGGAGACTGTACTGTACTTTGAGGTGGTTCACATGCAATTAATTAATTAATTTAGATAAAAATTTAAAATTCTTTCCCGAGTCTGTGGTTATTTTTCATTGTAATTAAGAGAAGTTACTAATGTCATTTCACCATCAACTAGTTCAACTAATGATCCATCAACCAGAGGAAAGAACTTTTTGATCAGTGGAAAGTTTAGTTAGTTAGGAATGAAAGGAAACTAATCTTGAAGTCAGAAACATAAACTTTGACTCCAGCGGTTTTACTGGGCTGTGTGTGTTTATGGGCCCAGGTGAGTATATGGTATTGGAGTATCTGTTGCTGGTAAGCCTCTGGATCAGTATGATGGAACCAAATATTCTCCCCTTAAGACACATAACATATATATGGAGTTGGCAGTGCCCAGTATACTATTTCACATACTAGTTCACACACACTGACACGAATGAAAGACTTGATCCAGAATATGTCCCAAGCAGTGTGTAGGAGAATAGATGAAAGGGACTAGGTTGCATGCTGCCGTCATTTTAGACAGGGCCATCACATGAGTATCCAAAGGTTTGTCCATGTTTAGGTTGAGGTCCCCCAAGATAAGCAGATATTTGTATTTGAGGGCAAGTGGCGTTATGACTTCAATATGAGCCCTTATGTTCCATTCCGGTGGTTTGCAATTAAGAGCTATTGTTTTTATAAACCTCTTTGAATGACTGGATTTTTCTCCTTTTTTACACAATATACAGCTCTGCTGTAAAGGTGGTTTTTTCCGGCTTGAGAGTGCATTGTACCTCTACACTACAGGTATGATGACCCTCATATTCTCACTTAGCACAAGTTTGCTTCACTGTGCTTGGAACTGTGTGCACTTAACCAATACACATGGTATCGCAATTGTGTCTTATGTTTTGGTGTTATGTAATTTGAACACTTCTCATCCATTTTCTGTTTTATATATTGTCAAAACGTAGGTGGACCCTGTGATTCATTGGGCTATCCCGTTTCCACCTGGCTTACCTTTGTGAGTTCAGTATTATTGTTTTTACTATCTAAGCAGAGTGACTTCCTTCCTTGGGTCCTGATGAATGCCATGGAACCCTTCTTGGGTCAGTGGTATGCAGAAACATGTTGATCACATAAAGGGGGTATATTTTTTTTAATCTCTCGGTCCTTGCTTGTTTCTATTCCTATCTCGGAGGGCACCTGAACAATGTCAACTCAGTCCATCTGGAGACAGTTTTTCACTTTCTGTCTTTTGCACCCTGCACCTTACTCTAAATCATTATTATTAGGGTAAGGGTTCTCGTTCTAAAAGAAGTGTTCTACTCCAAACTAGGGGTGGGTGGAATTTGCGAAAGCGACTTTCGCAAATTATCGCGAAAATGTTAAAAATCTCCGCAAACAAGCGGAAATATCGCGAAGATGCGGAAGTTTTTTTCCGGCATGTTCGCGAGATTTTCTGCATGGTTGCGGGTCGCCAACTTACCCATGTGGTTGCTTGCGGGCGCGGCCATCTTGTTTTCAGTTGTCTCGCGGTGCATGATCGCGAGAAAAAAGACGTGATCGCGCGATGCATGACGTCACTGCGGACGCGAACTGTCGCGAGACAGCGCAAATGGCTAAAACAATACAACATCTCATGGAGAACGCGACCGGATCGGGAAAACTTGTCGGCGAACGCGGGGATTCAGGTAAGGCGATCGCGCGCGAGAATGTATTATTTTACAGCGCGAGCAAGAACCAAATTATCGCAAAGCTGCGGAATGCGGAAATTTTGACATTTCCGCGCTCTCCGCGGAACGCGGAAATGCCAAATTATCGCAAATTCCGCGAACGGAACGGAAATTTTGCCCAGGCCTACTCCAAACACCTACTCTGGTGTTCTTTTTCTCTTTCTTTCCTTTTTTCAGTAACCAGACTAACTTTGGCTCTGTTTCTGTGTAATTACACCAACATCATATTATGGGCATCTCATGCCCTTTGACCCCCCAGTTGACTTCACAAAAACAGATATCTTATAATGTATGACTCTACTCACCTCACATCCCTTGGATCCAATGAAGCAATTGGAAGCAGTAGGAAAAATACTACAATAGATGCACAACTAATGAACATCTTCAAATTAATATAGAAGCAGAAAACAGACAAGCATACAGTGGTAACTTTGAGGTTTTGCATTCAAGTTGCAACCCTTTGTTATCCCTAAATGACTCACCTGCCATTTGTTACTATCCTGAAGAATGTCAGACCCTCAGATGTTAGTCCCGGGGGCGTGTATGGTGATGCACAAAGTAACTCTCTAACAATTCCCATAGATGCTAGAGACTCAACAGAAACCTGAGAGACGCAAGGAAAAGCACCTATTGTGGAAAGCTTTAGATCAGAATAGCAACCGGTGAAGGATGCCAGTGGCTTTTTATTCCAGGTGTAAGCACATTACTATTATGTACCAGAGTGAACCTTGGGTTCCGGAGCAGTGTACTACCCAGTATAAAGTGCTTCAAAGCCTCCTATGGGGTAGTAAACTCTATATAAATGCAATTACATTTACAACATGGAAAATGTGCGCACGTTTGTCATTGTTACTCACAGGATAATCTTAAAGCTCATGCAAGAAGCAACTTCACAAAATGACACCTCCATTCCCAAAGGCTAGACATTACAAGCCAAACTAGCATGATCAGGTTCCAGGAGTTCCAATTACATTGAAAGTTCCCCAACATCCTAACAACTTAATGAAAAGACACAAAACGCCTCCATTTTTTAATCAGAGCACAATGATTTAACATGGACAACATTGAAACCAAAGACATTAAAAATAATCCATTTTGCTGGTTGGCGTACCTGACATCAGCACTCTTTCGTACGAACAAATTCAACCGAACGGTACTCCTCTACTTGGAATCAACACAGGTGCCACTATCGGTTTTTATCTTCTCTTCATTAGAAACTGATGTCCCTTTCAATATTGCTTCTCCTTTAAAAAAAAAATGTTTTTTTTTTGCTCTTTTTCATTTCACAAAGAGTTCTCCTTCATTTGGACAATATTCTCTGTACACCTTACATTAATAAAAAATATCAGGGTACATTTGACACCACTGGCACACAATTTTCTGCGCTACCTGTTTCTCCTAGTCATAGGTTATGAGGCTTCTCTTCTGCCATGAATATCATCGGCTACCTAGTGTATGAATAATGATTGACTAGAAGAACCTACCTATTGTCTGCTCGGGATGAGGAGGAAATTGTGATGATGTCCAAGATCGTAAAAATAACTAAGGAAAGGGATAGGAGGAGAAGTAGAAGCAAATAAGAGAGTAAAATGGGTATTGGCATATCTTTGCTCCATTCAAGGTACACCACCTGATGAAATGTATTGATGAGTGTAGTTTTTATGGATGAGTGGAGTTCCTGTTTTATCGACTGTCTCTTTTTCTTTCGATAGGGACAGCGTGATCTATTTATCTTCTGCCTACTGCAGGGTTCTGTGTATTACATTAGACGTTCTGTTCAAAGCTTAGTCATGCACATTGGCAAGAGTTCTACCCATAGCTCAGTGTCATAAAGTGGTTGGGATGTTTCACAGGGGTGCAAAAATGGCCCTCATATCTGGTTGAATGTTGCAGTTTAATAGTCTATATATAGTTCTTTCTGTGGTAGCTAGTTATAGGACTTTTCTCGCTGTGTAGGTGCAGCCTCTATTCTCCAATGCCTAAGAATGACCATATAAGCAGCAGAGAGGGCAACTGGTAGTCATCGCTGTCAGCACAATATAGCATTATCTGTACCTAAGGTATCATGTAATATGACTAATCCAGTTGACAGCTGTATATGGCAGATACTGACCTCATTACGTATCCACCATACACCGGTGGAGTAATTTGTCCGCTTTGTACTTGCCCATAATATAAGCATTAGGTCAGACTTAGTGACCCCCCACATCTCACAAATTAATCATCATTGGGCGCTTTGGCCCTCGTTAGTTTTGTCTAGAGACCTGTACCAATTATGTAGAATTTTAAAGTGTATTTATTTAAGTCTAGCCTCCCGCAAGTCTCTGTCATTGTTGTCTAACAGATGTTTCCAGTTTCGTCTGTTATGTCTATTTTCTAATCCTGTGTGCCAACCCGCCATAAACTCCTTTTTAATCAGAGCATAATATATTTCTGTGATAAAGATTTGATACATATTACATATTGTGCCATTAGTTATGCTCCACTTGATTAAGTATTCGCACATTGTTGAGCATTGTACTGTTACTCGGTTTGGCGGCATCTCCCTCTTAGATACCGCCTGAGTTGCCTGTATTTGCCAGCTTTGTGACTTGGGCAGTCCATACTCTATCTCCAATGTCTCAAAGGATTTTAGATAACTCTTCTGGGTAAGTAATTGAGCGTAAGGATCCCACATCTTTCCCATTCATGTATGATGCCTACGTTATGCTAAACTGATGCGCCTTTGTGTATATCACCATAGACCTTCAGCTTCTTATGCAACAGAGACCATGATTCAAGCATGACTGTCAGAATGTGATGGGGAATGGGTTGTGCCTGTGGTCGCATATATTATAGTTCATGAAGGTCAGGTAAGTTACCCAGGTGTGCATACTCTATACTCACCCACATTGGTGATGTATACTAATTGTGAGAGTTGGTGACTAGGTGTCCAGGTGCATGGCAGATATTTTAAGGTCTCCAGAAGTAGAATCCGGTGTTAATTTGTCTAGGTTTAGCATATGTTTTCTTTCCACACAAAGTATATTTGATTATGCAAAGTGTTGATATCAGTTGAATGCCTTCTCTGCATTGAGTGGCATGCGTGCTTTATCCATGGGATTATCCTTTACCTTCCAAATGATCTTTGGAATAAGCGCAGCTGGTTTTGGAATGAGTGAGGATAGATGACCAGGAACACATTTCACATGTGAGTCATGAATAAGGCTGAGTATCACATTCTTTAAATGCTTTGCCAAGCCTTTGGGCCGTATGTTGACATCCACATTGATCAGCAAGATGGATGTGTAACTGGCACAATGATGAGGGTCTTTGAGTGAGTGAATAAAGTAATAAACTTATTATGGTCTTGTTGGAATCCCTCCTCAGCATGCCTGTGCTTTCCACATCCTTAAACACCCTGTGTAACAATTTGCAAACCTCACTGAGGAACTCATCATGTTCTGGGGCCATGATCTCCTTGAATGATGTTTCTTCTTGAGGTAGATCCCTGCCAGCATCAGACAATATGGGGATATGAATCTCTTCTAAGAATGTTAGCTTTGACTGTATAGCATGAGGACACTCGTAAATGTAGGTGACCCAAAAAACATGCAAAACCATTTACACTCTGTTAGACCTGGCACCATTGGCGTGGGTCTCCCTTCCATTTTTTGCTGTTGCCTCCTGTGTTTTTGATATGTTTTGCAGGTCTAATTGCTTTGGGCACTGTGCCACTGCTATTCAGTGCCACAGTGCAAGTGCTCCCTATGGTAAATTGATGTAATGGATTAGTGACTCCATTATTGGCTTATTTAGTTTACTTGTCAGACCCTAGTACAGTGCACCGTGCGTGCCCAGGGCCTGTAAATCAAATACTGCTGTTGGGCTTGCAGCACTGGTTGTGCCACCCACAGAAGCTGCTTGTAAAGTGTGTCTCAGGCCTGCCATTGCAGAGCCTGTGTGCAGTCCAATCCTGCCATGTTGACTTGGTAAGTGCACCCACTTGCCAGTTTCCAAACCTTCCCTTTTCTACATGTTTGCAATGCCTAATGTAGACCCAAGGGCAGGGTCCATTGTATGGGAAAGGTAGGACATGCCCTGATGTGTGTAGCATGTCCTGATAGTGAATTACAGCCATTTTCGTTTTTCACTATTGCAAGGCTACCGGCTCCCACTAGGCCAGAATGGGCAGTTTGATTATAACATCTTATAATCTTAACTGACCCAGGGAAGAAGGTAGAGATTCGAGTTTAGTATGCCTGAACTCAGAATGATAAAATACATCTTTTAGCGAAGTTGGTTTTATCATTCTGTGTTTGAAAATAAATACCACTTTTAGAAAGTAGGTATTTTCTTACCTAACCATCCAGCCTTCCTCTGCTAGGTTAGTGTATTCCATGTCTGTTTTGTGAGTGACAGGGGTTAGGGTGGCAACAGGAGACAGGGTGAGTCAGCGCTAGCCTGAATAGAACTATCTGCATTGGGAGTGGTGGGAGGAGTAGCACCTGGGCCTGAATAGGGCTGTGTCTGCCTTCCACAATGCTGGCTCCACCTCCTGTGGTGTGTCTGATGACCCTGGCCCACACTGACAAAGAAAGAAGTTGTGCACTGGCAGAATGCACCCAGACCTGGTTTGGACTAGGTACAGACACTCTCTGCCTTCAGAGACAAAGGATTTATGTGTATAAAAGGGGGGACCCAGACCCCAGAACTTAAGATCACTTCTGGGAATCAAGACAAAGCTTTACTGAGGAGAAGAACGAGGAAACTGAAGGAGGAGACTACCCCTGTGCTGCGTGTTTGGGGGTTGGTCTGCAGTGGTTGCTTCATTGCCAAAGAAAGGAGAAAATGACTGAGTGTGCTTTCATCATCTTGAAGAAGATCTCCAAGGGCTTGAACTGTGCTCGCCTCCTGCTTGAAGTCTCAGGGATACAAGACTTCACCTCCAGTTACCCCCTGAATTCCCTTGCTGAGAATTAAAGTGCCTGCTGTTGTGTTGGGCCTTCTGAGAGACTGCGTGTCGCTGGGAGCTGGAAGCGCGACTCAACGAAGAAGAAGCGTGTCGCCGCCGCAGCAGTTGCCGTTGCATCGCCGAATAAGCGTGCCGCCGATGCCGCTGTCACCATTGCATCACCAAAGCATGTTGCATCACTGGAGAAGCATGCCACCGCCGCAGAGGTCGCCGTTGAATCACCGAGAAGCGTGTCGCAGGACCTGTCGCAGCTCAGAAGTTCATCGAATCGCCGCACGGTCATCGGGGCGTGCACGCATCACATCAACGTTGTCGCACTGTAACCAAGACGCCACTTGATTGCATCGCACCGGATCATCGCATCGAGGCGCCATCTTGTCACATTGTACCGGAGAGCAGTAAGAAACCGACGCATCACCTCCCCATACAGTAAGGAAGCGTGCATCAACTCCTTTGCGCAGCATTAAGGAACCAATGCATCCACTCCCCTGAGTGTAAGGAACCGACGCATCACCTTCCCTGTGACCCTTTTTGTTTGTTCTGCATTACGCATCCAAGGTACTTTGAGAGTAAAGTGTCCCATTTGCAATCTAAAGTGAACTAAGCTATTTCCTACCATTTTGAAGTCTATTTTCGATTACAGTATTGTGGATTTTCGTTGTTTGGTCTTGTGATAAGTCTAGTAAAGATTACTTATTTTTTTCTAAACCTGTGTGGTGTCCATTTGTAGTGTTTTCACTGCATTACTGTATGTGTTCACAAATGCTTTACACACTGCCTCTGAGATAAGCCTGTCTGCTCGTGCCAAGCTACCAAGTGGGTGAGCAGGGGTTATTTTAGGAGTGTAGCCCCTTACCCTGACTAGACGCAAGGGTCCCTATTTGGTCTAAGGTACCTACCTCTGCCAACTAGAGACCCCCAACTCTAACACACTCTCTATGGGGTGTGTGGTTAAAGTATCTGTGTTGTGCCACTACCAGCAACCAGGGTTTGCAGAGTTTGTGGCTAATCCCTCCTTTCTGCCCCTAAAGGTCAACTAACCCCCTTAGGAAATATGTCTCAGGTTATAAAGACAACTTGTGTTGAATTCAAACCACAAGCAAAATTAAATGATCTGCATGTTTATTTATTGATGTTTAGCAGTAAACATGAAATGTACCAGCCACAATGTCAGCCACCTTCCAACTGACCATTCTCACAGTTTTTTTTTATTCCATATTCAAAATGTTTACAATCGTTACAACATGACTAAGTATAGAGATACCACACATCTTCCTCTCTTTTTTAAAATAATGAGAAAAAACTATATATACATGTGAAATGAAAAAATAAGTTACCTTGTTAAATTTCATAAGAAAAATGTTTAACAGTGAGTGGTGTGAGTAGGAGAAAAAATATATATAAAATATGTCACTTTACCACACATGGGGTCTCATTACAATGTCGGTCTAAACTAACCCGCCCGACTCCTTGTCGGATTCGGTTTGACTGACTCATGGTCGGCAGGTCCGCCCGATCGATTATGATGCTTGCGAACGCCGTACGGAAGGACTCCGATTGACTTCAATGGGAGCCTGCATTCGGGCTGACAACACAGGCTCCTATGGGGAAAATGAGTGTCTGCGGAAAACTTAGGACCTTGACGCAGACACCCCATGGTGCCTGCCACACTTTGCATGATTTTATATCCACCCCAAAACAGAAGACTCAGGATGAAGGGGTGCCTGCTAGGGGCACCCAAAGTCAGTTTTCCGACAGCCTTTTCACGTTGGACAGACCGAGTCGGAAAGGCTGTTGGAATCCGACATCGTAAAAGGTCGGTCAGAAAAGCTGTCCATTGAGCTGTACGAATATACTCCCACCGACTCGGATTCTCCAAATGTTGGTCAAAACCGATTTGGAATGACAAAACAGTTCCCCTTCTGACTGCGAGCATCGTAATTGGTCGGTGGGAAAGTTTCCAAATGGGTCGGAAGGATGGGCTATGACACGGTCTCGGAGAATCCGACTGTCTGCCAGAGGCTTTCCGACCGATATCATAACCAGGCCCATAGTCTTTTCCGAATTACACCTGGACCCTCCTACCTTTTCTGGGCTCTACTTTATCATTAACGTTTGGGTATCTGGACCCTTCATAACAAACCTAATCACTGCCCACCACCACAATTCTATTCAAATCCCATATGCAAATGTCATCCAGTGTTACGGAATTGTGGAACAGTTTTATTACTCTGAGTGGTGAAGAAAGTTTTGAGATTTTCCCTTATCTTTGAGGATATTTTACTCTCGCCAAATCACCTACATACACTCTTATGACATGTTGAGTGTTTTTTGCCATAAAATAGTTTCCTATTGCTTATTCTTCCACCCCTCCTCCACCAAGGAAGCACCCACATTCTTACAATTCATCCACAATGGACACATCAAGGAATTGGGTTTTCCCCCTCTAAACAGCTCAAAGGGTACTCTAACCATGACAGAATGAGGTGTCAGGAGATATAGTTCTACCCTCTTAAGGATTAATTATTTCTAGTATTTATTTTGTGTTTTTGAAATTTGTGTGGATTCCTTCAAATCTCTGTTGAATCTTTCCACCATGCCATTGGATTTGGGATGATAAAGAGAACATTTTTTGTTTTTAATCCCTCTCTGAGACAAAAATTCCTCCATATCCTTGGAGACTAGTTGTACTCCATTTTCCGTCAAAATACAGCCAGGAAATCCCTCTCTGCCAAAAATCTCTATAAGGAAAGCAATTACATTGTCTTTCTCTATATTTTGCATTATACATATTTCTGGCCAACGTGACAACATGTCAATCAGCACAATCACATAGAATTGACCTGTTCTACAAGTAGCAGGTCCCAAAATTTCCATAGATACTGTTTGCCATGCTTTTGCCAGTGTATCTCCCGCCATCACAGGCTGTATTCTTGTTTTGCCAGCCTTGTCACTTGACCTGCACTCTAGACAGTCTCTAATTGCTGTGTGAACAATAGTATCAATTCCGGCCCACCAGAAGTGTAGCCTAATTTTTTCTTTCGTTTTTGAGATTCTGAGATATTCCTGATGTCTTAGTTGAAATGTTTTTTTGGGGGAATTAATCAACCATAAAATCATACTTTTGTAAAACTACAAACCATTTGCATATTCTGATTGATGTGATATACAAATTCTTTAAAAAAAAATACATCCTTGAGAGACTTATGGTCAGTCCTCACAACAAAATGTGTTCCCATAGAAATGTCTTCCATTTATTGAATGCCCAATAAATGCACAGTGCCTATCTTTCAATGTCAGAATATATAGTCGCAGGATAAACTAAGGATCTGGATATGAACATATTAGTTTTTTTCCTCACCACCCAGTTCTTGTTAAGTGCTGCTTCTAATCCTTTCAAGCCAGCATCTGTAACTAAGATTGACTTTTGTGTGGTGTTGCAACTCTGTAGTGAAGGATCATTAGATAAGGTATTTTTCTTTTCCTGACATTTTTGTTCAAATTGCGGAGACCACAATAACTTTAATCCTTTTTAAGCAACGTTCCTAGATTATACATGCGGTTTGCAAAGTACAGAGCAAATTTAAAATAGTATTCGGCCAGCCCCAAAAATTTAATTAAATGGTCTTTATTGTCTGGAACAGGTAAATTCTCAATCAAATGGTCTTCATTGTCTGGAACAGGTAAATTCTCAATAGTCTTTACCAAATGCTCATTTGGCTTGACACTACCTCTACTCACCTTATGTCCTAAATATATTATCTTCTTTTGGCTATGTTCAAACATTCCTTTTCTCAATGTGAGTCCCCTCTCCCTGACCCTTTCGAAGACTGATCTCAACCTATAGTCGTGTTCCTTCTGTGTGGATCCATAAATAAGTATGTCATCTTGGTGCATTTTTACCCCAGAAATATTTTTCAACACTTCCTCCATCAACGTTTGTAAGACTGAGGCTGTGGAAATCAACCCAAAGAGCATCCAAGTAAACTTGAACATCCCAAAAGGCGTAATGAAGGACATCAGATCCATAGAGCTACTGTCTAATCTGATCTGGTGATATGAAGCCTTAAGGTCTAAGGTGGAGAATATCACAGCACCCACTAGTTGTGTAAGCATCTCTGAAATATTGGGAAAAGGATATCTGTCTATAACTACATCTCTGTTCAATCCTCCTAAATCTACACATAGTCTTACCTAACCTATAGTTTTACAGGCAAGCACAACAGAGCAACCTATTTTTCACCTCTGTTTTTTCAATAATACCTTAGCTTTTAAAATGTTCAAGTTCTGTAGAAATGGCTTGTCTCAACACCAAAGATACCCCTCGTACTTAGCACACCACTAGAAAAACATTCTCCATCAATATAATTAATCAAGTGACAGACAGATGTCTTAATTTCTCATTGAACACATCAGAGAACTTTTGATGCCGCTCTTTAACCTGACCATCTCCATCATTGCTTTCCTCCACAAGCTTATTGTATACATTAATTACACCTTTGTCAACATTTCTAGAAACTTTGACATGTACGGATTCTACAGATGGTGGCAGCTCTTTCAACACAATGCAAGGTTCACCACATTTAAATTGTTTTGAAGGGACCACTTTTAAATCTTTAGGATCTAATACCACATTTAAATATTTTTGAAGGAAGCAGCTGATAATGCTATCACCCTCACATGAAATATAAATCTTCCCCACTGTGAACAGCCCCATGTATTCAATCTCTCCTATGATAAATTAAAGTAGAGTTATAGGTTGACCTCCATAAGCTGGTGGTCTTATGTCTGGTTTGAATACTTTAACTTTGTTCACCAAATTCCGTATATAAAACTCTTTGGGAACTAATGAGATTTTAGCTCCAGGATCAAGTACCCTTTCTACCATTTACATTGACCCAACCAATGGGTCTTTTTCTATTCTGGTGCCCCACCTGAATTACACATTCTCCACAGTGCAGTTCATCATAGTCACACACCTTATCCAATCCAACTTCCTTCAGTCTCTTTGTTCTATTCTGAGACTTGCAACACTTAGAAAATTGGACAACTTTCCCACAGATCCGAACCTTGAACGATAGTGCCAGACAACTCTTATCATTATCTAGATGACCTAATGTACCCTAACTAAAGCAGATACCATTAAATGTTTTCTTTTGTATGTCTGTACGTCTCCCTTTAATTATACTGTGTACCTTCTCTAAGGAGGCATAACCATTTGCCTTTCTTTTCACATCCACATTAACTAGTGAATGTTCAATCTTTTTCCACAATCACCAGTACTTCCTCTAACTTCGGGTCATCTTTCTACCAAAATGAATCCCTAACATTTTCTTTGTTCTTTCTAAAATAAACTGCGTTCCTCTAGATTACATTCAAATTTGTAAGAGTTCCCCGATTTCCGTAGTCAGTAACAAAGTTCTCCACTGATTCCTGTGGGTTTTGTACTCTTCATCCAAAGCGATACCTCTCTAAGATCATACTTTCATGCTCACGACCCAAATAATGAAGAGGTAGAGAGGCTTTTCTCTCTGCACTCAGCGAAGACCAACACACCAATGCATAGTGTGAAAACCCCTTTTTCCATTTGACCACTTAATGTTAGGCTCCCCTGTAGAGGTACAAAAAAATGGTGGTGAAGTGATATTCTGCATGACAAACACCTATATGTCTTTAATATTGGGCAAGCTGTGCAATTATTTTCACAGTTATGAAATACTGAACAAATTCTGCACTATGCTAATACCAAGAAGAACACCCACGCTTTTCCTTAAGGGCTCACTAATCTTAAAACCCGTACCAAGGCATGCCAATGTGCGTGTGGTTTGAGTGAACTTTCATGCAGGTACTGAATTAAGTACCTGAGAAATGAACTTTGAGGCTTCAAAAAGAAACTCCGGTGCCCAACTAGGCAGCGGAAACCATAAAAGAAACTTTGGTGAAACCTTAGACTTCTGTGTAAAAATACAATTTTCAGTCCACCGCAATGTCCAAGAAAAATAGCATTTAAAAATAAAACCTACTTTAAGAGAGAATGAAGCAAAACAAAATATCCATTGTGGAGATTCCAGTGACGAACTGTTGACCATGAGCACAATGCAGTGAAGCAATGGCAACAAGAAAGGATAGCATCAATACTCTTTATTGCCCCTGCAACTGTCACAGCAAAGCAGGTGCTCAGGTAACCAGCTCAACAAATAGTTACCATGTGACATTGATGTTCCGACGGGGTGATGTCAACGACAGATGCACTGTTTATCCTGAAATATCAATCTGCAGATGAACAATGACACACAATGAGCATGTAAAGGAGCTCGAGTCCTTGGCAGGCCTCTTCACATGTGCTATGGGAGAATGCAACCTCCACACGGGCACTAGATGTGAGGTAAGCTGTTCACGCTTGCCTTTGACGTCCTCTGTGCTCTGAACGAGGGGATTCTCTACACCCACGCCTGTATCTCACACTGCTCCCAAATGCTAAAAGGGAGTCACATGTACTCTCTACTCTCTAAATTGCTCAGTGCTGTAAGTTCCCATTCAAACCATAAATACTGGCTCATATGCTGGATTCCAGGAATTTTCCAACTAAAGAGAGCATAGTTGAGAAATTAGCAAAACAGTATCTCAAAATTCTCATCAGCTTTTTCTGTGAAAACTCTACAGGTATTGGGACGTTGCCTCCTTACCCTCAGGTCAATATCTTCACGTGTTATCAAATAATCCAGACTTCACTCGTTGCCAATGTGATGAAGTCAAACTGCACACAATAGTAAATGATGCACACGTTCATTTATTGAAGTTCAGCAGTAAACATGAAATGGCCCAGCCATCACATCAGCCAGCTTCCAACTGACCATTCTCACCGCTGATGTCCAGTCTATCTTGTAAAGTCTAAGAATCATTATGACATGGCTAAGTATAGCGATAACAAGTAACCCTTATATAGGGGAAAAGGAGGGAAAAAAGAGACACACGCCTGTAGGTCTGTGATGTGAAGCTCCAGACTATGGGTACAGTGTTTCTGAAAAGAATCAGGGATGGCAGTTCTTCACTTATTGATAATTGAACAGAAGTAAATGAGGGAGCCACACAAAGATGATGCACACATATATAAAAGGGTAACAGAATTTAGGACTTAACCAGTGTAGACAGCCATCAGACAGAAACTAGTCCCCAGCATATGGAGTACGCTCAAGAACAAATTTTGATGCAAGAACAACTGCAGCACTGGGAAGGCGGACGCCTTGAAGAATAAAGAGAACAGGGAAAAGGGAGAGCACAGTAGGTAACAGGAAATTCAACATCTGAAGTCAGACAAGAAGCGAGGGAACAGAAGGGGGAAATAAACAAGGTGAGGGCACTGAATATACCTGGTGTGAACTATAGGGACAGGCAAAAAAGCCACTGTTGGCCATCAGTATGTAACTGCACAAAAGTGACATCTGAAGGATTTGGCCTGAGGAAAAATTATATTGGATGGCCATAAAAACTTTGAATTTTATTGCCAAATTTCTGCTATTTCAAGCACAATGATGCCAAACAATATTGCATAATATGATACAGGTTGAAATAGAACAATAGACAAAAGTAGAGAAAAAGTGCACTTTCCCAGGGTCCCCATGGAAGGTGGTATCCCTGAACAATTGCACACTTTGTCCATGCTCTGAAATGTATCTGCAACATAGATGTTTTCATATATACCTCTTTGTAGGACTTGGCCTTTTTGGTTAAAGTTCCCTAAACTTTTTGCTTTCCCCCTAGACCGTTTTCCTGACATAAAGTTGCCAATTTAGATGCTTTGGGTACTTTGCCACTGCTGATCAGTGTCAAAGTACAAGTGTTCGCTGTGTAAATTGTAATGGTAATTGGTTGGCCTTGATTGGTATGTTTGCCTTACTAGTAAAGTCCCTAGTGATGTGCACTGTGTGTGCCAGGGCTAGTAATGCAAAGGTGCGCAGAGAAGGGAACTCAGGCCTGCAGCGTAGGGCCTGCGTGCAGTTTGCTAAGTTAGCATTTTCTCCTGACAAGTGCAACCACTTGTCAGACCTTACTTTCATTTTTGCTTACACAGTGGGCACCCCTGTGGTAGGTCCCGGGTAACCCCTGGGCAGGGTGCATTATAAGTAAAAGGAAGGACATATACTGAGGTGTGTGCTATGTCCTAACAGTGAAAAACAATCCATTTCGTTTTTCACTGGTGAAAGGCCATCCTGCCCATAGGACAGAATGGGGGAGTCTGGGTATTGTGTTTGTTAGCCTAGTTTCCCATAGGTTTAGTATATATGAACTCACAGTGTCATAACACATCTTTCTATGAAAGTGGTTTTGTCACTGTGTGTTCAGAAGCCAATCTTTTAGAAAGTGGCAGAGTTTTGTGCTTTAAGCATTTCTGCGTGTCTCTGCTGAAAGTGGATTGACTGTCTGGATCTGAGAGGTGAGAGGAGCTGGGGGAGGTCTTGACCCAGGGAGGTGTTGAGATGGCACCAGGCTGACCAGCATCTGGAGAGTAAGGGGAGGAGAAGCCCGGGAGGTGAAGGGGCCTGAGTTGCTGCTATAAAAAAATTGACCTGTCTCCTGCTGAGTGATTAGGGATCCAGACCCCCAGTATCAAAGGGAGAAAGGTGACACTGGGAGGGAGACACCCAGAACTGATTTAGGCAGGGGTCAGGGAGCCCTAAGCACAACAAACTTCAAAGACATTTAGAGGCATAACTATGAGAGCTGAGACCCCTGAACGTGGGAATAGAAATGGATAGAGACTGAAAAGGCTTTGACCGATTTCGTGGTCAAGAGGAACCTCTGCTAAGGAAGGAACAACTGAAGAGACTGCTGGGAAGGACCGACCCTTGCTTTGTGATTTGGGGCTGGTCTGCAGTTTGCTGTTTAAACCAAGGAAGAGGCTGTTGGGACTGTGCTTTGTGCGCTGGGTCCCCCTGCTTGAATAAAACTGTGCTTTGTGATGTGTCTTGTTACCCCAAGGGCCTGAGGTGAGCTGGCTCCCTGTTTGGAAACACAGGAACATAAATGTTTCTGGAGAAGAGCCAAGTGACAAATTGGGCGCGTGTTGTGACAGCTTGAGACCTTAGGAAGGTGTGCCCTGTGATCTTGGACACACGGATGTGAAGTGAGACTCGGATGCGCTGGGTGCGTGTCATGGTGCGCCTAGTCAACGTGTGCATCGAAGGTGAAGTGAGTCTCGGACACGCTGAGTGCTTGTTGTGGTGCACAGGAGGCATTGGTGTAGAGCGCCTAGTCAACATGTGCAATGAAGGTGAAGTGAGTCTCGGACGTGCAGGGTGCGTGTCGTGGTGCACAGGAGGCGTTGGTGAAGAGCACTTAGTCAACGTATGCATCGAAGGTGAAGTGAGTCTCGGACACGCTGGGTACGTTTCATGGTGCACAGGAGGCGTTGGTGAAGAGAGCTTAGTCAACGTGTGCATCGGAGGTAAAGTGAGACTCGGACATGCAGGGTGCATGTCGTGGTGCACAGGAGGGGTTGGTGAGGAGCACCTGGTCAACATGTGAATCAGAAGTGGAGTGAGTCTCCGACATGCAGGGTGCATGTCGGGGTGCACCGGAGGCACTGGTGAAGAGCGCCTGGTCATCGAGTGCCCCGGAGGAGAAGTGAGGCTCGGACACGGTGAGTGTGTCGTGGTGCGGCCAAAGGCATTGGTGAAGAGCGCCTGGATATCAGGGCACCAGAGTTGGAGTAAGTCTCAGTGAAGCCGTGTGTGTGCTTTGGTGCAACCTGGGACTGTGAAGGTGATCGGCTGATCATCGTGTGCACCAGAAGAAAGTGAGGCTCTGCAGTGCTGTGTGCGTGTCCTGGTGTCAACTGAGAATGCAGGAAGGAGAGCGTGGTGAACGTGCACTCGGAGTTGACGTGAAGTCCCATCAGCGTTGTGTGTGTGGCTTCTTGCCAGAGGAGACCCGGTGGGTGCTGTGGTGAACGTGCACCCGGAGTAATGTAATCTCAGAGGCGTGGGTACATGTGCCCTGCCACCGCCTGAGACCTTCCTAACAGTCGCAGCCCGGACCAGCAGCCCCGGCGGAGCTGAGCTGCCAGGCCGAGCTGCTGAGGCCCATTGAGAAAGTTCTGCACGGAAGGTCTAGTTCGCTGAAGGAGGAGAGGAGAGTGGGGTCGCGCCCCCAGGTAACATGAATCACTACCTGGGTGGGGTGCGGGCTCAGAGGGACACTCTCTCGGCCTCTCATTCCTTCTGGTGATGTGAACCTTTGCTGCGGCTCAGATTGGGGCCCTTACTGACCAAAGGAGTGGCCGTACTGGGGCCAGAGTGAGAAGCTGTACTTTATGTCATCGATGATATGTGTGGGGGGGCAACTGTTATCGAAGAGGCTGATTGTTGTAATACATATTGCCAATATTTCTGCTAGCGAACTGCTGGACTGTCTCATGAAGCCTGACTTTATTTCTGCATAAGGAAGTACACAATTGTAGCGCTACGCATTGCCTTATTTCTCCATTGCAAAGTACAGGATTGTAGCTGCCCGCATTGCATTATTCCTTCATTGCAAAGTACATGATTGTAGCGGTGCGCATTGCATTAGTTCTTCATTGCAAAGTACGTGACATGGGTGGGACGCATTGCATTATTCATTCATTGCGCAGTACATGATTGTAGCGGTATGCATTGCATTATTTCTCCCATTGCAAGGTACCGGGGTGTATCGTTACGCATTGTATTATTTCTTCTTTGCCAAGCACAGGATTGTATCATTACACAGTGCGCTATTGTTTGTCCATTGCAACGTGTGTGATTCTAGCATTACGACCAGCATAGCATTTGGAAAGCGGTGGTTTGGATTTGAACCTACCAGTCAGCCGAAACGAATATTACCCTTTATTATATGTTGGCTTTTGTATTTTGTGGTCTGATCGTATATCTATTTATATAAAGTTTATACTCTTTTTATCAAACTTGTGTGGAGTCCACTGTGGTGTCACCAGTGGGTTGCTGTGAGTGTGGTTGCACATACTGTACACTCTTGCCTTGGAGATAGGCCTGGCTGCTTGTGCCAAGCTACTAAGGGGGTGAGCAGGGCTATCTCAACCGGTGTCCTTACTTGGCCTAACGTTGAGTGAGGAGTCCTGGGTCTCGCATTTGGTGACAGCGGTGTGGGACTGGTACTCCGGCTTCCAACACTGGGGCATATTATCAAGTGGCAGCGATAATTATCGCTGGCCACTCTTAGTGAGAAATTTTTTATCGCTGGCAATTATCGCCATGCTATGGTTGTATCAGCAACGCATAGCGCAATTTTCCAGCGATAGCTGTGTTTTCCATGGAACATCACTGGTTTTGCAGTGATGTTCCATGGAAAACGGCGATAACCTTGCTGATACGACCCTGTGGTCTTATCAGCATAATCCACCCCCAATGGTAAGTATACCTAAGTCAGCTTTTTTGCAGACGTTATTTTTTGGTGAAAACTGCGGCTTTCGCCAAAAACTAACGTCTGCAAAAATGCGTGGACCTCCATGTAAATATCACGATGTGCACATCAGCGATAATTTACAAGGAGTACTGCCCAGTGAAGCCCACTTTGCATCTCATTAGAGATGCAAAGCGAGGCGTCGGGAAAACGGGTGCTAACATGCACTAATGCATGTTAGCATCCCCTTGTAGATAGGGCAATGTCATTTTCGCCGCTTTTTTGGCTTTTAAAGCCAAAAAAGCGGCGAAATTGCCCTTGATAATATGCCCCACTCTTCTGCCTCTAACAAACTGGAAATGCACCTCTCAGGAACTGCTCTACTATATAGCTCATATTCTGCATCTTTCTTTGGCATAGCTTCCATCCTCACCATGTTTTGTGTTTGCAAGGCCTCTGGTGCTCTGACCTGCCTTTTGACCTGGCAAGTCATCATAAATAGCTCACCAAGGGCCTCATGTAGGTAACATACTATTTACCGATTCATAAATACCGAATTTTACCGATTCGGTATTTATGAATCGGTAAATAGTATGTAGGTAAATAATCGGTAATTATTACCGATTCGGTAAATATCGGTATTTATGAATCGGTATTTACCGAATCGGTAATAATGCATCCCTTCCCATTCATTCCTATGGGCCTGGAGGCCCATAGGAATGAATGGGAAGCCAGTTACTATTACCGATTCGGTAAATACCGAATCGGTAATAGGGGAGGCATTATCATGGGTGGCAGGGTGTCACATTGACACCCTGTTGCACCCCTGATTCGTGCATGTGTGCACATGTGGCGCACATACATGCCCTAAGGGCATGTATGTCTGCCACATGGCACTTTACAAATAGCACAAAAATGCTTTTTGTAAGGTATTCGTCATTTACCATCAACTTGTAGTTGGTGGTAAATAACGAATCTAGACACCAATAATGCACTCACTGGAGTGCCCCCTACATTGCATTACTGGATTCGGTATTTACCGAATCGGTATTTTACCGATTTCTTACAATTCCGATTCGGTAAATACCGAATCCAGAAATCAGCCACCTACATCTCAAGTGCCTCAATACCGGTCGGTAACGGGATATTTACCGATTTTCGGCCGTTACCGACCGGTATTGAGGTACCTACATGAGGCCCTTAGTGTGTTCCTCTCATTGTTGCAAGCCAACCATACCTTTCTTCATGTTTGTAATCCCTCCATTGCATGTGTACTTTGCATTTGATGTGGGATAGAGAGTTAAGATTAAGCTTTTTCCTTTCTATCTGACGAACTACCGGAGAAGAAGGTTGTGTGGTTTAAGCTCACATCAGTCCCTTGCTCTCCCTTTCCACTTGTAGTTGTTCCTTATTTACTTTTCACTTTCACATGACTGATTCTCTCATTAGCTCAACTTCCGGAGCTACCTTTCCCATTGCCTATAGTGCCTCGGGTGATAATTTATATTCTTCATTCGATTCTAAGTATGAGCAGGAATGCTCTTTCAAGACTTATTTTTCAGTGGGCATTCTACATTTGGTGACATGTATCCTTCATCTCTAAAATGTCATTGCAATGTGGCCTAGGTCAAGCTCCTTCAGCACTAATATGTGGCCCAATTATCCTCCTGCAGGGACCTGAGGAAACATTCTTTACTGGAGCAGGTTCCATGGACACCTTAGACCAGAGGTCTTCAAACTTTTGGATGCCGAGACCCCCCTGTCAACATTTTGAGGCGTAAGGACCCCCTCTTGACAAAAATTTCTAAACCTGTTGACTAAATTGCGTGGGATGAAAATGTAAATAAGGTTATGTGATGCCGCGTATTTTGGGATAGCATTGCTTCATTATTTTGATATTTGTTACACACAGTAACGCTGAGGAAAGATTTCACCCAATCAGTACCCATTTATAACCAAAATACAGCAATTATCATCAGAAAGATTTCAAGTCAACCTTTGTGAAGGGCCTTCCACTCTGCAGCAATACGTGCTGCCACATTAGAAGCTCACCTGGCTCTGACCGGAAGAAGCAGGGGTCCCTTAAAACCCTGGCGGTTTTGTGTAGAGTTAAGCCTTTTACCCATGCAGCTTTCCTCTCACCCCCTCCCTTCCATCCCTCTCTCCTCTCCTAACCCCGGATCCCTCTCTCACTTTGCAGGTCATTTTCTTTCACCCCTTTTTACAACTTCTGAACTCTCCCCATTCAACCTCTCACTTCACCTTTAATCACCTCTTGCCATTCTGTCCTTTCACTGCCCTCATCTCTAACAGTCTCTCACATTTATCTCATGGCCTCTCTGGCCCTGTCACCTCCCGTGCCCCTCAGCACTTCTCATTCACCTCGTCTCTTCATTCAAATTTTTGTCTATTTGTATCTTACACCTCTCCAGTCCCCCCATTCCTCTTTCACATCTCCCCTTTGTTCTAACAGAAGCCCTCACCTTTGGATCACACTCACTTCTTGCGTGTCCACACTTCTCTTCGGCAATTCACATTTCTCCTCATCCCTGACCTCTTCAATAAAATGCTCTCACTCCCTTGCTGTCCTCTCTCATTTTGGGTGCGGATGCAAGTTCAGAATGGGATGAATGAATGTATGATTACTGATGGGCTTGTTTGAGTGAGTTGCATATTGAGTAGTGAGGGGGACAGGTGAGTGAAGTGTCACATGAGTGCAGGATGAGTAGTGTACTCGTGTGACTGCAGGTTGAGGTATAGTGTGAGCAGGACAAGTGCATTGTGAGTGCAGAGTGATCACTGTGAGTGCAAGGTGAGCGGGTGAATGGTGCAAGTGCATGATGATCAGTGTGAGTGCATTGTGATCACTGTGAGTGCAAGGTGAGCGGGTGAATGGTGCAAGTGCATGGTGATCAGTGTGAGTGCATGGTTATCACTGTGAGTGCAAGGTGAGCGGGTGAATGGTGCAAGTGCATGGTGATCAGTGTGAGTGCATTGTGATCGCTGTGAGTGCAGGGTGAGCGGGTGAATGGTGCAAGTGCATGGTGATCAGTGTGAGTGCATTGTGATCGCTGTGAGTGCAGGGTGAGCGGGTGAATGGTGCAAGTGCATGGTGATCAGTGTGAGTGCATTGTGATCACTGTGAGTGCAAGGTGAGCGGGTGAATGGTGCAAGTGCATGGTGATCAGTGTGAGTGCATTGTGATCGCTGTGAGTGCAGGGTGAGCGGGTGAATGGTGCAAGTGCATGGTGATCAGTGTGAGTGCCTTGTGATCGCTGTGAGTGCAGGGTGAGCGGGTGAATGGTGCAAGTGCATGGTGATCAGTGTGAGTGCATTGTGATCGCTGTGAGTGCAGGGTGAGCATGACAATGAAGGGCGAGAATGAGGAATGAGATGTCTGAATGCAGGGTGCATTCCCAGACCCATGAAGTAACTCAGCATGTTATTGACGGGGGCGTAGACTTTAATATCTAAGTTAAACTATTGCGGCATTAATCGGGGATCGAGGGTGAAGGAAATAAATAATGTGCTGATCCTGCAACAAACTTCCAGTCCTATGGTTAGGGTTGCCAGCAGATTATTTTGGTGGCCCAGCCGGTACAAAAAAAAGCAGTCACCTAAAGCGGTATTTTCAGCGCTTATCTGTGCATACTTCCCAGGGCCGGCTTTAGTGCTGGTGGTGCCCTGTGCGACAATGTTTGTTGGTGCCCCCCACAATGACCACCCCCACCATGGATTCTCTCACTAGCATCCTTTAACAGTGACCAAGTCTCCATAACCCCACACTCTCAGATGCATTGAATTAGTTATATAGTGCCACTCATACCAGTGTAGGGTGTCCGAGCACTTTGCATCACACACACATTACACAGAGACAATCAATCATAAGTGTGTAAATCAGTGTATAGGAAATGTTACATAAGCCAAAGGACTAAAAGTATAGGAGTCACATGTCATCCATACTGGTAGGCAGTATAGTTCAAGGGTGCTTGGTGTGTAGAAGTGGAGAAGCACAAACTCAGAGTCGAAAAAGAAACAGCATAGTTGGGAGTTTCCTTTAATAATAAGAATTGATTTCTAGCCAAATTAACCCTTTTTGCAACATTAATCAATGGTCTAATAATGTATTCTTTGTAGTGTGCATGCTGTTCTCGGATGAAAGTTAATAGCTCACTATTCTCTATTAGGACTTTAAGTTATAAATTGCAAGTAACAAAAGGATGTCTCTTTTGAAAGCAGTAACCTGCTGATCTCTTCACATCATACACACTCTGTAATCTACTTGGTACACGTTCTTTGCAGCAGGCATATTAACCCTCTGCACTAACTTCACCTAAGTCAAAACCTCAACTATACAACATTCTGATCTCTCTCCAGGAAGATAATTAATCACACAAGTTATCTTGACATTTATGTGAGGCCTGGTAATTGCCAGGGAAAGAAACGCTGCAGCAGGTGCTTCAAAAGCACAATAAACTTTCACACACGGCGCCCCCAGGAAACCAACTTTGTATTCCTTTCCATGAAATGCATTCTCACACTACGGCAGTGAATGTAAAATCCAAAACTAAGGAATAGGCACAGTGGGGACCCAGGGGGTACTGGAACCAGCAAAAAAACCTAAGCCTCTGTAAGCAGTTTACAAAGGCATGTTAAATGGTCTTTAAAGACCTGTGAAAAAACACGGGGGTGCCGGAGATAGGAATCCAGACACTGCCCAGCTGAGCCCCCAGCAGCTCAAGTTTCACTGCAGCAGCCTGGGCTGACTGGGAAGGCGCGACCCCCTTTGCATCACTCCACGGCCCCCCTGGGGGTCGCGCCCCACAGTTTGAAGACCCCTGCCTTAGACAAAGGTAAGGTATATTGTGGTTGCTGTGGTGGGTGATTCACCATGTTACTATGGTCACCCAACACATTGCCTTGCTTGGCTCAGTTTCTTGTGTTGGCTCTGTTCACTAGTTTTGTCAAATATTGGGTCCAAAACCAGGTCTATTACCCACCTAACACTACTTTTGTGTGCCCAAATTCAGTGAACATCCAGAACAGGAATATTAGAAAAAATATTTGTTTCAGTATTGGAAGCGTACCCAGCCCACACTGACATGCGTATTCAAGGTCATATATTTAGCAAAAAAGAAACTGCCCATCGGAGCAGCTCAAGTTTTTTGCACTGTGCACTGTAACATCTATTTGAACAGTAGTGTGACTTTCCGCATTTTACGGAGGATGGAGTCTGCCCTGCCTGTGCCAGTGACTTGATACTGCTGAAGACTTTTCCTAGCCAGTCTATTCTCTCTCACGCATGCTTTGGGAGTTCTGACATGTTGAGAGTATGTTGAAAAGTATTAGTAGAAAGGTAGTTGCATAGATCACAGGCCTTAAACTCCCTTTCAATCCTCTCATCCATATATGGAAACCACACTCGGTCTAGGAGAGCTCTTTTGGTGGCGACAATACAACGATGTCCTTCATGAGCTACTTCAATTATTTACTGTTGCAGACTCTCCAGAATCAGGATTCTTGACCCTCCCAATATAACTCCTTCTGGAGTTATGGACAGTTTTCCTTTAAAGTTTTTGTATTTTTGAAATTCACCAACATTGGTGAGAGGTCGAGAGTGTCGGTTCCAAGAATGATGTGTAATTATGTCTTTCAATTTCAGCAAGTCACTATTATGACAGTGATGACCTGGGCTAGCGACATAGCATCTGGTTAATTTGATTTTACAATTAAATAATGAAATTGATGTAGGCTTCAGCCGTCTTCGATGGAGTACATTGACCTGGTATAGGCACTCTGGAAAAATAGTAAGCAAAGTTTTGGCCTTTACTTGGACCATGCAGAATGGTATATCATACTCTTTTTTTTTTGTATTCTTTTTATTGACACCAAAACTCAGGTTTCGCCCATCACATGACGTAACATGGTTGAAAAAGGAATGCACATACAGTGAGCCTCGTTAGGGTAACCAACTCGTCTGCAATGTTTATACTCTTAGGTACCCACTTTTGCAGCCAACTAGAGCAGCTCTTCCGTTTTACCCTGTCTTTCCCCCATCTGAAGTACCTCCCGCAGTTCTCTAATCACCCCTGCCCCCTGTCTACTCTCCATGCCCCACACCTTCTCCCACTTTTTAGGGCATCCGCTTGCTTTATAGACTATGTGTACCTCCCTTTGGCACCAATCCAGGTCTGACTCCGAGTCCGTGACTACCAGGCAGGTAAGTGGTCTCCCCACACTCTCGCTAAGTTATTCCTAGCGACTCCAGCAGCCAGTTTCTGCCAAGTTTTCATGTACCTAGGCCAATCCTGCTCCCCTTTTATCCCCAGAACTAGCCATTTAGCTTCAAGAGGGACCTCCATCGCCACCACCCTGGTCATTGTTGTTGTCACTCTAGCCCAGTAACCCCCCACCATGGGACAGTCCCAAAGGAAGTGAATAAAGGATCCCTCACTCCCACAGCCCCTCCTGCACAGCAGAAACTCAGCTCTACCTATTTTGTGCAGGACTGTTTGTGCATAGTAAATCCTGTGGAGTATTTTAAATTGGACTAGCTTGAACCGTACTCTGGTAGCCACCTCAAGAGGGCCCCGGAGGCCCTTTGCCCAGACATCATCCTCAAGAGCACCCAGGTCCTCCTCCCATGCCGATCTCAGCGTGCCATGTAGGTCGGGGGAATTATTTATTGGTTACCTGCTGTGTAAAATTTCAAAAAACTCTGAGGTCTCTAGCTACCGCTGTGAGCTTCACTGGCTCAGGGTAGACAGCAGAATCCGCTTCAAAGCCTTGACGTACATGTTTAGAATCAAGGCAGGTACAGCGCCTAAATATCTCCTTGCTTTGGCCAACCCTTATCTTCCCAAACGTAACCTCCGTTCACAATCTCTCTCATACTTCTGTGTTCCTAGATTTAAATTGGCAAGAATGGGTGGCAAATCATTTGCCTACCTGGGTCCGGCACTTTGGAATACTCTTCCTCCCTTTATTCGTAAAGAAGACAACTATGGCAGATTTCGGAAAAATGTTAAGACTTGGCTATTCGAATGTTAACGTGAATAGCCAGTCTCTTCACCCCTGACTTTCTTGACTTCCTTGACTTTCTTGATGGTAGCTCGGCGCCGGGAAACCCTTTTTGGGTAGCTGTTGCGCCTTATAAGTTTACGAAATAAATAAATAAATAAATTACCTGTAGATCAATGACACTCCATTGTGCGGCAGGGCCTTGGTCAGTATTTGGTCCTCCAGTGCTGGGGACTTGGGCAGCTGTTCACCCTCCATCAGGTTGCATCGCAGGGCCTGCCTAAGCTGCAGGTACTGGAATCGCTCAGACTCCGCCAGATCAAATTCTCCCTTGAGGTCAGAACATTTTCTATAGGCCCGTTCCTCCACAAATCCCACAAATGTTCTAACCCAATGAGCTCCTACCTCTAGAATCCTTTCAACCCCCTATCTCTGACAGCGGGTGCACTGTATCAGAGTTGCGTTTGACCGGTAAGTCTCCCCTTCCATCTCAGGAACCGGGTAGCCAACCTCAATATGTTGACTACTACTTGGGTATGGCATGGCAGGCCACCATCCCCAGCCGCACTGTACAAGAGTTCCTCATACCCGTCCAGACTCATGGCTGCCCTGTCCACCCTGTGTGCCGCGTCTTGGTAGCCGGCGAATATCCAGTCGTTGACGACCATGAGTTGGGAGGCCCAATAGCATTTCAAGACATCAGGGACTGCCAGTCTCCCATCAGATACCCCTCGCTTTAGATTGGCCAACGCTATCCTGGGGGCTCCCCTCTCCACAACAGTCTGCAGTCCTCCCAATCAATGCCCCTAAACACAGTCCATGGAATCTTGCAGGGTGTGTTTTGCATAATATTGAGCTGACTTGGCAGACTCATCATCTTAAAAAGGGCTGCTCTACAGATTAGCGTCCA
Source organism: Triturus cristatus (assembly GCF_964204655.1). Lineage (NCBI taxonomy): Eukaryota > Metazoa > Chordata > Amphibia > Caudata > Salamandridae > Triturus > Triturus cristatus. The sequence continues at coordinate 246,145,948 of NC_140582.1, forward strand.
TGACAGGAACCCCCAATGTGTCACATCTCCTTTAAGTCTTTCTAATTGTTGCTCAATGTTCTTACTGAGGAATTCCTGTCAGACCCCCGTAATTTAAAACCTAAATACCAGAACCCCTCCTGGCTCACTGGGGCGAGGCAGTCCTGAGGCAGGCGAGGAGCCTCCCCAGACAGAGGGTACACCACAGACTTAGACCAATTGATTGTATACCCAGAGTGATCACCAAAAATGTGAGACACGTGCATCACCCTGACAATTGAAGAGTGAGGGCATGCAGTGTACATAGGACATCAATTGTGTAGAGGGAGATCCGTTCCTCCCATCCCCCTGATTCCTCTATACCCCAGATTAAGGTGTTCCATTAAATCTACGTCGCCAGTGGTTCAATTGCCTTTGCAAGCATAATTGGGGACAACAAGCCTCCCTGCCGCGTACCCCTCTGGAGTTCAAAGCCCCGCTACACCTTGCCGTTAACCTTGACTTTGACCATGGGGGCCTGATACAGCAGTCTAACCCAAACCCTAAAGTTTGAACCACAGCAGAATTTCTCCTGCACTGCGAACATATATTTCCACTCCATTGAGCCAAATGCCATTCTTGCGTCTAACACCATAGGCACTGTCTGCGTCTCCCGGTGTGACTCAGTGAGATGTATCACCACTTAGAGACACCTCAGATTGAGCTGAGTACTTCTGTTGGGGATAAAACCCGACTGATTGGGGTGAACAATAGAGGGCAGTATCCCCTGCAGTCTGGTCGACAGGGATTTAGCCAACACTTTGGCCTCCACATTCAGCAACAAGATCGGTCTGAATGACCCACAGTCAGTCGGGGGTGTACCATCCTTAGGTATGACAACTACCATTGTCATTGTTTGTTCAATGGGGAGGCAACCCCTAGAGTTAGCTTCCTGGAAAATCGTTAACATTGGCTTAACCACCACCCTTGCTAACCCCTTGTACAATGCAACCGGTAGGCCATTGGGACCCTGTGCCTTCCCCTACTGAAGCTCAGTCAGTGCGCTTGTCAGTTCCACCTCGGACAGGTCTAGTTCCAGGACTCTCGCAGTCCTCCTCCTACAGCACCGGGAGGGCCACATTTTGCAGAAATTCTTTAAATTCTGCGTCTGTCATGGAGGTTTGTTAGGCATACCGCACCGCATAGTAGGAGGCAAAGGCCTCTGCTATGGCTGCTTTAGTGGTATGAGTGTCCGCTTGTTCATCCTGGATCTCCAATACCCATGATCTCTCTCTATCATGGCTTTCCAGCCATGCTAATAATTTTGTCCCCCCTACTTCCTATGCTACCCTTTCCAGTTTCAATATCTCTCTTTCAATTACTGCACACTGCAGCAGGGCTTCCTTCTGTTTACCTCCTATTATTGCCTGGGCTCCCCCTCTAATGACCGGTTAACGGCCTCCCAGAGGCTTACAGCCAAATCCACCTACCCCTGATTTTCCTAGAAATACAACTCAGTGCAGTTATGAACCTTGTCCCATATCCCTCTATCATTCAGATACCAGGCATCTAGCCATGGCGGCATCTGGTGGCCCACCAATGGACCCAACAGCTGGGCCTCCACTGGGGAGCGGTCTGATATTCCTGTCACCAGGTGTGCTGCTGCAAAAACCCTCAGCACCTGGGTCCAGAGCGTCATCAAATAATCTATTCTCAACAAGCAGCCATGAGGTGCAGAGAAATATGTTTATTGACAACCCTCAGGGTTATATTCCCTATATAGATCTTCCAACCCCATTGCTAATACAAATTGGGCCAGGGGATCCACATCTCCTCCCCCAGTGGTGCCACCCATTCGATCCATGCCCATATCTAGCACTGCGTTCATATCGCCACCTAGCAACAGAATTCTAGGGGGGAAATTTAGTAATAGGCCTCCCAGGTCTGATGCCACTCCACAGCTTATTAACAATCACAGACCATGTCCTCAGTTCCCCAGAAGCGTTATGTAGACCCCTTGACATCATCTCCTAGGGAATACCCCATCAATATCTGACGAATCTCAATGCCCTCCTGTGTTACCTGGGGAACATTCTGTGGGCCACTAGCCCCCAGGCTCACCATTGAGAAAATAGGAATCACAGTCCTGAAAAGTCTTTGTGAACAATAAACTAAACTGAAAACCCCTTAACTCCCCCCACCCTGCTACCCTGCTGTGAGGACATTGAACCCCCCACTTGCCCAACTAGCAGAGTGTCGGTCGCCCCAAACACAACATCCTGTAATGGGGCTAAGCTGAAGCTGCCTGGTCAACGGCATGATGGATAATCCGAACTGTCATTGAAACATCCCCCATAAACATTGGTTTTAAACGTGTACACCCCGACCCAGAGCTGATCAAACCTTTCATTCACAAGATTGTGTTGGCAACTCCTCCCATGCAACCCTCCGCCCCTCCCATGCCTTCCAACCATTCCCTAGTCCTTAATGGCACTTCCAATTTTACATCTCAAGCCATCCCTTTCATAATACTCTCCCCTCAGATGTGCTCACATGCCCCACGAGGGGGGAATCAGGTCCTGCTGGCTGTCTGGGGAAGGGGGGCAGTCCTTTTCTCACTGGGGCCTCTGAGTTGATCCTTCTTCCTGTCACCATTTGCTCCCTTCCCGGCCACCCTCCAACCTTCCAGCCAGTCCCATGCTTCCTCAGGTGTGGTGAAGTGCCATGTTTTTCCATCAGTGATGACTTTTAATTTGGAGGGGTAGAGCATCATGTATTTCACTTCAAGTCCATTAAAAATTGGATCAGTGAGTTGTCAAGATGTAAATCTCCTTGTGTCTGTGCTGCTTGCAGTATCCCATCACGATCCCTGAGGTTCAAGGAGCGGTGCTGGGTATATGTGGGCACAACACCAGATGGGCTCTCTCCACCAAGACAAAAGGTTGAGAGGCGTTTCAGCTTCAGTTTATTAAGGATCTAGTCTTCAAGGAACATATCAACACATGGGACCTAAGAACCCTCTGGAATGCCAATCACTATTATATTGTTCCGCCTTACTAGCCCCTCCTGCTCCTTCAGCCAGGCATCCATTACTGTGATTTGTTTTGTCAAGGTCTGTACTTGTTCCTCCAGGAGTTTTTTCGTGGAGAGCAGTCCATTTATATGTGTCTCCACCACTGCCACTTTTTGGGAAATTTTGTGGAAGTCTGCCCGGAGGAGATTGACATCTCCAGTCACAGCATCTAGTTGGGGTTCTAGAGGTACGATGGAGCTCCGTAGCTCCTGCAGGGCAGCCATTATTGTGCACAGGGAGCGTTCCCCCTCTTAGTGCAGATCCCCTCCTGGAGCTGCGATCTCTGCCTCCTGGGTCAGTGTCCTGGCCTTTAACACCCTCACTGCATACTTGTCTAGGGTATTCTGTTGCAGGTGCTTTGGGGGATTGACCTTCATCATTGCATGGGTTACCTCCTCATTTACGCCCCTTTCCTGACTGGACCCAAATCCATAGGGCCTAGGCAGGCCAGACACCCCTGACCGCTGTCCCACACACTGAATTCACTGAACCCCCTGTTGCAAAATCTGGCAGAAATGTCAATCACCACAGTATTCCTAGGCTTCAGTATACCGTTTACCTCTTGAGGATCTCCAGGTGCTATCCCACCCGGGGTGCCTGCAGACATCCCCCTTGGCTCACTTGCTCCAGCTGATACCATTGCCCAGGGCCTCACCGGACCCCTCTGGCATGAGGCACTGCAGTAGTAAGGCTAAGGCGCAACAGGCCATCTTCACACCCCCAGGCACCACATACGAGGCACACTCAGGCACTATTCCTCCACTTCAGTGAGGTGTCCGATGACCTACCCGATTGGGATCATTCTGTGCCCCCCACCTGACTCCACTGTCACAGGCCGCATAGGCCATGGGCACAGGGCCACCATCTGCTTGCTGTTAGCCCAGACGCTGCCAGGCCCCGCACCAGGGTTCACAGGCTGACAACAAGGGCGGGATTCGGTATACTTCACTCAGCCGTGGGTTTCACTCTGGTGGCCCTGCTCAGTCGAGACGTCAGGCCCGACCAGGATCCTCACCATCTGCCGTGCATCTTGAGGAAGGCTGAGCAGTCCACAATTGCGGCTTTCCAGGTTCGCTCCCCAGCCAGTGACAGTCTGGGTCTCCAGCTTCTCCTCCTCTGCACCGACTGTGCCAGCCTGAGAGTTATGGGACCGGGGCGAGTCACCATGCCATGAGCCTCCTGGTCAGCAGGGCCATGACTACCACTATGATCCTGAGTTTGTGATTGGAGATGCTATCATCATATGTCCAGAATGTAAGTGCATCCCACCATTTATAAATAAATCAAGATATGGAAAGGCTGGAAATGAAACCAAAAATATTGTTGTGGCATTAATTAATGCGCGTTCAGCATAGACAAGAAATAGCGGATTTAATCCAGGACAATAATATAGATATTTTATTTATGACAGAAAACATGGATGGACGATACCTCTGACCCGGATTTAGTGATTGCAGTCCCACCGGATTTCTCCATCCAGAGAATGGACAGGCGGGGAAAGAAAGGGGGTGGCATAGCAATAATATCCCGGTCTGTGTTTCCTATAAGAACTAATCCTATTCACTCCTCGTCCTGTGAAGCTTTACATTTTAATATCCTGCTTACACCTACATTTAATCTCAAAGGCATTCTTATATACCGCCACCGGGCCCCCGCAATGATTTTCTGTCTAATTTTAGCTCACTGCTGGAAACCCTAGCTATTGAAGACTCCTGTATGATAGTAGGGGATTGGAATTTCCATTTAGATAAAACTGACGATATAGACACGCAAACGCTACTGGCAGATCTGGATGCCTTTGGCTTCTCTCTTGAGATTACCACATCCACACACGAGGCTGGCCACACGCTGGATGCTATTTTCTCTAATATCAATGGGCTAAGAATCTCGGATATTCTGCCACTTACGTGGTCCGACCATCATGCCATATTGGCCGGGATTATCATCAATTCTGTACATTGTAGGAAGCACGTGCCCAGAAATCAAGAGTACTTTAAAATTTGGAAAGATTTAGACTATGTCGCTTTTAAAGAGCACTTAGAAAGCTCACGTCCTAAGATTTCCCCAGAAGCCAATACAGCTGCCAATCAGTACACCTCCTGGATTGGAAATGCGATTGATACCCTTGTACCTATAAAATCTATATAAAAAAATAGGACAACACCATCTGCCCCATGGTTTAACGAGGAATTAAGAATAAAAAAGCAGCAATGCAGAACTCAGGAACGTTGTTGGCGTAGATCCTATGACACTGAGAGCAGAAGGAAATATAAAGACACTTTACACTGTTATAAAAAAATGATCAACGAGGCAAAGAAAAAGTTCTATGCACAACAAATAGAGAATGCTAAGAACTCGAGCAAACAATTGTTTGGAGTAGTACAGCAGTTGGCAAGTAAAGTGGTAGATCTAGTCCCCCTCTCCTCGCAGAGCTTGTGCGACTCTCTAGCTCAATTCTTTTTTACTAAAGTATCTATGTAGAATTCGCATCCAGGGATAATGTAGACAACAATTTTTCTAATCATGGGCGGCTGAACTGCTCCTTAGACCAACTTAAAGATATAGATACCGCACACATGAGGACCATCATACAGCAGATAAAATCGGGATCGGCATTGGATCCCTGCCCTCCAAAAATTCTTCTCCCAGTCTTGGAAACGATTATAGAGACTGTCACCTTAGTCTGTAATACTGTATTTAAAACAGGTACCTACCCAGATAGCCTAAAAAACACGACAATTAAACCTCTTCTTAAGAAACCCTCTTTGGACAAAGAGGAGCTTAAGAATTACAGACCTATTGCTGGACTACCATTCCTGGCAAAAGTGTTCGAGAAGGCTATAAATTCCCAGCTGGCAGAATATATAGAACAACATAAATTGCTGGACGACACACAATTTGGCTTCCGTAAGCTTCATGGCACGGAGACGGCCTTGATTAAAGCCGCAGACGACATTAGAGTCATCAAAGACCAAGGTGGGACAGCAGTATTAATACTGCTGGACCTCTCGGCGGCCTTCGACATGGTCAATCATTCCATCTTGATTGACCGTGTCGGAAATCTAGGCATTCAAGCACATGCCAAGGATCTGCTCGCCTCCTTCTTATCAGGCAGAACACAGGCGGTAACGCTAGGCCCTTTTAAATCTGCAAATCTGGCGTTACCTTGTGGGGTTCCGCAGGGCTCATCCCTAAGTCCGACACTTTTTAATATCTATGTGTCGGACTTAGCTAGGGTGATTAAATATCACCGGATGAGTCTGATCTCTTATGCGAATGATACCCAGCTTGTGCTTGCCATTAAGAACGATGGGGAGGAGGTAGCGGCAAGGTTTCAGGATGGTATGCTGGCAATCAGAGATTGGATGTCAGAGAATTGCCTGAAATTAAATTCTGAGAAGACCGAGGTGATCATCTTTGGGAAACTTTCCCCAGGGTGGTCATCCGTCTGGTGGCCTCCATCCATAGGAACGCTGCTGACTCCGGTATCTAAAGTTAGGAACCTAGGTATCATCTTCGATGATAAACTTAATTTCGCCTCTCATGCAAATTAGATGGCCTCAACTGCATTTCAGAAATTAAGGATTATTAAAAAAGTCATTCCGTTCCTTCCTGATAATGCGGCTACAACAGTGGTGAGCACTTTCGTTCTCTCATCCTTAGACTACTGTAATGGCCTTTTTGCAAATGCTCAAACATGGGTGATAGCGAAAATGCAGTCAATCCAGAATGCGGCAGCAAGATTGCTTTCTAAAACCCCCGAATTTGCTTCTATTAGTCAAACCATCAGGGATTATCATTGGCTTACAATCAGGAAGAGGATCAAATTTAAGACCTTATGTCTTACTTTCAAAGCCCTAAACAAGCAAGGCCCACAAGTTCTTCAAGATCAACTAACCTTATATCAACCCACCAGATCCCTAAGATCTGTGACTAGTTTACATATCACTGTCCCACGTACAAAAACTGTGTCTTGGGGAGACAGACGTTTTGTGGTATCAGCAGCTAGAATGTGGAATATGTTACCACAACACATCAAACGAAGTCACACTCTCCTTCAGTTCAGGAAATTACTGAAAACTTGGTTATTTAACCAATGATCATGCCTACTGTATCTGCTATATTTCATCCCTTCTGATTATTGCTGAAAGTCATAGCGCCAAGACGCCTACGGGCAAACGTTGCGCTTAATAAATTGTAAAAATAAATAAATAAATACATTTTCTCAGAGCCACCCAGTCAGCCACGAGCCAGACCTGTGTCGCCGCGGGATCTCCACGATACTCTTGCATCTGGCCACACAGCCGACAGGGGCTCCACCACACTTTCCCCTCCAAGTCGGGTCAAACCCTGCCGGATGTTAAAATGGATACCAGGGATTAGCCACGGGTGAAACGGAGTCTGTTCAGTAAGCAGCCATCTTCCTCGGCTGCAAGCCACGCCCCCCTGGTATAATCATACTCTTATAATTGTAGGCCCCGTCATGCAATGCAAGGAGGTATCTGGGCTTTTTGATTGCCAAAGATAGTCAGCAATGTTTGATGATCATTCACCAGCGTAATGGCTTTCCATACAGAAATACATGGCAATGTTCACAAGCCCATACCAGGGCTAGACTTTCTATCTCAGGTTCTGAGTTAGCACGTTCTTTCTGAGACAAACTCCTTCTGGCTTAGACTACAATATTCCTGTGAGCATTTGAGTGTCTGCTGTGCTGTGCAAGGATTGCTCCTACGTCATCTAGCCCTGGGAGGTCCGTTGGGGTAGCTATGCATGATACCAATACAACTGAATTGAACTGAATTAAATTTGCGCTGACAGAGATAAAATATTATATTTCTCTTCCGGCATTATGTTTATCAGCGTACCACTGTCAATGATGAAAGGTATCGAGCAACCATTTATTATCCAGGTAATCTTTGGACAGTGTTTGTAGGACTTTGGACTATAGACTTTTCGTTGACTGACTTTTTTTCTCATATGCCAATAGTCTGTCATGCCCACGCTTCTCGGAGGTGAGTACTGACATGGCACAACCATCTTCCTCACTTTCACTTGACATTGTGGCAGAAGAATTATTTGACAATAATTTAGATGATGATCGGCCTCATTGAGGGGCCGATTCCGATCCAGGTCGGAGTGGTTTCCGACCGAGCCGGAGTCCTGCAGTCCGAACGAGCGAGTAGGATGCGGCCGTAAGCTGCCGGACTCGGTTCGGTTGGACTCCCCTAGAAGTCAATGGGAGCCGGTCATACGATGCGTACATGGGCTTCCATTGACTGAATGGGTACATCTCGCGCAAGGGCGCCCCCTACAGTGGGTATGCATCGGTGCCATCCGCACCGTACATGCCTGTGTTGGGGGGACCCTTGGGTCTCCCCATGTGTCCGAGTTGTAGGGCTGCAGGTGACAGGGGGTCCAACGCGGACCCCCAAAAGCAACCACCCGGACGTTTTGCGAGCTGGACACTCCGGCTCGCACAGGCTGTCCGACGCGTGCATCGTACTGGCTCGGTCGTAATCTGCATCCATTGCACGCCACGGTTATCTTTCGACCCGGGAACAACTCGGTCGGTGAATTTCGCGTAGCTCGCATCGTATTTGCTCGCTCGTACATCTGTACGAGTCGGGCAGAAAACACACGTACGGCTCGTAGTTTTTCCGGCCGGATCGCGTTAGGTGCCCTTCCGACCCGGATCGGAATTGGCCCCTCTGTGTCTATTTTCCTCAATTGATCTTGCCACGTGGCCTTGTGGATGTACGTCAAACATGGAATCTGGAAGGTTCAGGTGGCCATTTTGCCTTCAACCATGATGCACTCACTTTTTCCTTTGCTTAGCAAATCATTACAAATCGGTTCTCTTTCCCACAACCTTTACATATCTGTCCAAGAGAGGGACATTTACCTTTGTGTGGAAACAAAAACCCACATCTATTGCAGGACGTCTTTTTACGTGTAGACATCACTAGATGTCTTTCATAAAATCGAATGGCTGAAACAGCTCCGTCAGACCTTAACAGCCTTGGGCATGGCGGGACTATGGAGTGAACCAACAACTGTCCAGTTCACCCCAAAGAAAGTTATGAAAGCTATTTATTGGGAGTGGGTTAACCACCAGGTGTGGAACCGGGTAAATCCTAATGGGATGGCTGGTCGTTATCTGGCGGCGAAGTTTACACCCGCCTTTGAACCCTATTGGGACCTGATCACAAAGCCTAGAGACAGGAAGCTGTATTTTCAGTTGCGAGCAGGTTCTCTTCCAATTAAGTCTCTTACAGGCAGATGGTCTAGTGCAAACGAAGAGATCTGTCCAGCTTGTGGGGTGCATGTTGAATCTATCGCCCATCTACTGTTTGTCTGTCCAGCACTTGCTGTTCCAAGGCGAGTGTGGTTGTCACCATTATGTAGGAATTTGGGTACCACGAGCAGTGCCATTGCATTAAGAATTTTATGTACCAGCACTTCCCCAACCATTTCTATCCCATTAGCAAAATTTCTGGGTTGGGCGTGGAACCTAAGGGCGAAAGCCTCTAGCAAATCACAGATAATTCCCTCTCAAGCTATCACCATCGCTGTTGCCTAGTGCCAAATTCTGTAAAATGTTTTTACAATGCTGCAGCCCAGGGGTTTTTTTAATCATACATTGTTAGAATTGCTGTTAGTCTGATTAGTTTAATGCTCTTTTAGAATTCATTTTAGCTTATTTATTGATGAACTTAACGATTTTAATGTGTTTTTATATGTAATGTTTTTTGATTTGTGTTTGTGTCTTTCATGATTTTGTTAAATCGAATAAAGACTAATGGTACTGGTACTGGTACTGGTACTGGTGTAGACATCACTTTGTGTTCTTCAGTCTTTGCTTGGGCTGACCTTTGATCTTCATGACAGATTCACTCAGGGCATTTCCGACCTCCATGTCAGCAGCTCTTTCAGCATGCTGCTCAGTTCTGGCAGCCATTAACACTTGCTCCAGACTAAGAATTTCCCTCAGTATTCGTCATCTGACTGAATTTGACAAGCATCCATCAATAATTCAAAGAAGTATAGCTTCTTCATCATTAAATCATTTGAACTTACAGTGTTTGATGAGTCAACTTTTTGACAATCTTGACTGAAAATGTATCTGTCGTAATCAACGTTTGGTACTGGATTGAACTTGAGATTCAGTGTTTCTTTAATCTAATGGTATGCGACTTCTTCGTCATTTCTCAGCATTTTCTTTATGACTTGTTTCACACCCTCACTGGCCAGATTTTTTAGGTACTTGATAGTCCTTTTGTTATCAGTCTCTTCAAGCGCATCAATGAAATCATCAAATGTCTCTATCCAAACAGCACATCTATCACCAAGATTTTTCTTTTTGGCTGTATCAGAAGGTGGTGGTGGTTTCAGGAAATCGGCAGAGTGGTAACTAGTTATGGGAGTGGCTGACATTGAGGATAGAGCTCTTTCTGTTACAGTGATCTGTCTATTTGAGCCTGCATCATGTTGAGGTTGTAGAGCACTGCCTATCCAGACTCTGGTAAGTGCAATGATAATATACTTCTTTTACCATTCTTCAGTCAGCCAGCGCTTCAAAGTTTTTGGTTAGTCTTAACCCTTGTTTCTCTATCACTCCGTTCAATGTACAATTTTATTTTGAGTGGCAGTGTGACATCTTTAGATATGGCCTGACCAGCAGGTTCTTGACCAACCTTTAGATATGACCAGCAGGTTCTTGGCCAAAGATGTGTAGATTCTATGTGACGCTTTTGTTGTCTTGAACTGCTTCACAGCGGCTGGACTCCACATGTATTCAGCATCGATTCTGTACTCCGACAGCGACACATGTGGCAGGCACCACCAGTTTGCTTGGACCATGGCAAACTCTCTGGGAGAGCATAATCATTCCTATCCCTATATTGTCACCAGTTGTATCATCTTCCCGAGCCTGGGTGCCCGCTAATCAATATGCCACACATGGAGCTTAGTAATACACGTCTTTATTCAGGTGCATGTAAGTGCGAACTCAACATTCTAACACAAGCTGTCATTGCAATCCACTCTGACACCTACATGACAACTCTACAGAGTCCATTCAGAGCCATAAGGGTTCCATCATGGAACTCACAAGACACTACACATGGTAGGCCTTTGAGCTTCAGAGCACTTTACACAAGACAGCCAAGTATATACAGGAGAAAACAATAGCTATAGGACAGCTCAGCCTGAAAGATGGGAAAAATCTATTACATAAGTAGACAAATGCATTTGCATATTTTGTAGCTTCCGACCAAACTTAGAAAGGTTTGAATTGAAAAAGAATTATTTAGAGGTGAAGTCTTTGAGCTGTTTTTAAACACTGACAAAAAGGGTAATGACTAAATGTCATGGTGTATTGAGTTATGGATGCTAGGGCCACATCCTGAGTCAATGTCCATTGTCCTGGAGGCTGGTATGTTAAGTAGTAACATGCCAGTAATCTGAAATTAACAAGAGCTACCACAGAGTTTCAGTTTCTGGTTAAGTTTGTGCAATTCATCTGAATACATTAGTCAATTAATAAGCAGGTAACTTTGAACATGGATCTTCCTTCGATCAGAAGTCAGCCTAAGGAAGAAAATGTAGGAGTGAGGTGACCATACAAGTCTTATCCTGTGACCAGACAAGCAAAAGCATGAAGGGAGGTTTTATTATGAGCTAGGTAAGCTTAGGGAATTCCAGTTAAGATGACATTTGCATAGCCTAGACTGTATAGGATCATTGCTTGACTAACTTTTTTCAGGTTGTGGGTGGATAGAAAAGGTTTGATCCCCAAATAGGCTTAAGTTGCTAATTTGTGGTTCTTGTTGCTGAGTTGATATGGTTCAGGTGAGTTTGATCTGTTAAAATCAAAGGCTAACCCTACATAGAAGGATTTTGAGAATTCTAAAATGGTAGTGGGACAGCCTAAGATGTTTGAGGACCTTTACCACTCTTTGACTGGCATGGATAATATATTGGGAGAAAATAGAAGAAAGTCTGCCTTTTAGGAGTTGAGCTTGAAGTGTTGACTTGTCATCCACAACTGTATGTTGTCCAGGGTTGAGGCCAACCAAAGACACCATCCATGGAAAAAACTCTCATGACGAGTTGGGTGTCATCTTCTAATTGGTGACAGAATCCTTCAAGAGATTGCTCAATGGTTCCAGGTAGAGGTAGAAAGGGCAGGAGCTAGGACTGAGTCTTTCCTTTGGGGAACTCCTTGCAAGAGGTCAAGAGGATTCACCAGTGCATGCTCCACTTTGAACACTTGAAAGTAAATCAACCACTGAAGGACCTTTCCTTCAAAACCTATACAGTATACAGTATTTTAGGGTGCAAATAAGGACAACATGGTTGACTGTCAAAAGACACCGATTTGTGGGTTACGATGAGCAACCAAAATGCGTCACTGTTCAGGATTCTCAGAGCATCATCCATTAGGTACAGCATGGCTGTCTCTATATTCTGTCATTTTCTAAACCCTGATTGGAAATGATACAGCAGTTTGTTGTCCTTCACAAAATGCTTTAGTTGAAGATTGACCCAGTCATAGTGGAAAAATAGGACTGTGAGTTCCTCTATGTCATACGCAGGTTTATTTATTTATTAGTATAGTAGAAACTTGATCTACCTTTAACTGGTCAAGGTACAGCCTTCTTTTAGGCCAATTTTTATAATGTTGGACCAGTGTATTAATAGAATATTTTGCATTTCTTGCACAAGATTTGCAGGTAGAGAATCTTGGAACTGACTAGAAGGGGTGGTTTTAGAATTAACTATGTATTTCAGTTGGAAATATAGCTCTAATAATGGACAAGAGACTGAGGGATTTCCTGACATGAGTAGTACAAATCTCAACATCTTGCCCCAGAAGGTATGCGTCAATATTTTTGGTCTTTCTATCAAAGAAACAAACTAATTCCTCATCTTTCTTTTGTGGTATCATTGTTTCTTGAGTGGTCCTATTTTTCTTAAAGGAACGTGACTTCATCCATGATTGCAATTATAGTGTTGTTGAAGTGGTTTGTAGCAGTGTTTACTTGGTGTTTGGGTACAATATTGGAAAAATATTGAGATTCAAAAATATTGTGTCAAGAATATAGGAATGTCAAAAATATTGTTAACAAGAATATCGAAGGTAAAAATGTTAAATATAAATATATAAATGTTTTCATTTTTGTTTTTAATATTGTTTTAAAAAATCTATTTAGCAAATATGGTTGTAAATATTGTTTATAAGTGCTTTTTGTATATAATTTATTGCAGCGTGTTTTATTCTATTTGTTTATGATTTGTTTTTAATTTGTGTTTTTAGTAAGATCATTTTTTTTAAACAAATGTTGAAATTTGTGTTTTCAAATGTAATGTATTAATGTGTAAAAGTAATGGATTTATATTTTTTTAGCAATGGGGGATTTGAGTTTTATGGGGAGGAGGGTGGGACGTTTTTTAAAAAGTGGATATTTCAAGTTAAATGTAATGTTAATTAGTTAATCATATGCACATTACTATTCTACAATTTATAAATCTATTTGTTTAAAATAATAATAGTTATAAATACTTATTTTTAATTCTTTAAATATATCAATCATTATAATTTTATAAAAGGGTATGTTGTAAATAATGGAACAAAAAGCAAATAAAAAATGTAAAAAATATACACAAATTGAATTTCATACAGTAAAGTCTTTAATTTTCTGTACATAAAATGTTTACATTTTTCTTTAAAAAAACTTATATTTAAAATATTTTTACCTTTATGTTGAAAATTATGACATTGTACAAAAAAAGGATTTATATTTTAAACATTGCTGCTATATTGTTTGTAATTTTATAATTGTTTATCTTGAATCATTATTTTATTATCAATTCTATGTTTACAAATTTAAGAATGGTAGTTAATCATTTAAAATATGTATTCATTCTTATTAGTGTTAAAAGGAATCTTTTATATTCTAATGTCTAAATTTAAATATATAGGTTTGTAGTTTTGGTAAGTGTGTTTTTTAAAGTAGATTGTAGTTGATTTTCTATATTCTAAATTTTGTGTGAGTATGGAGCAATGATTGTATATATAAAATTTTTAGTTTGTATCACCCTGCATAAAATAGTTTAGATTGGAGTAGAAATAGTAATTTTCACTTCTTCAGTGTCCAACAAGTTCCCCAAATTGACTTAGATTGGAGTGGGAATAGTAATGTTTACCCCCTTAGTGTCCAACACCTTCCCGAAATTAGTATAGATTGGGTGGGAATTGTACATTACCCCCAGGTCCCTCCGTCCTCGACACCGTCATGGACAAGTGAGATCTACTATCTCACTGACAGAAAAAAGAACGAAGGAATGCTGGATCTACCCTCCCCCTCCCACTGGGAGTACTTAAGGAGTACCGTCCCAGCATTCCTCCTGTTCTTTTTTCTGTCATCCTGACAGTGTGAGGACGCGGCAGGAGCGTGGGCGCTCCTGCCTTCTTTCTGGATGTTGCGTTGTGGCTGCTGGGTCTTACCTGGTGCCGGCGGCCCTTCGCTGTTGGCCTCTCCCTCCCTGCTGGGCTTGGGGGGAGTGGCGCGGGCCTCTTCGTTTTCCGGACCTCGCGGCGGTGTAATACCGCGTTGGTTCTCTCCTGGCCCGATGGCCGCCTCTCCCGGCCTGCTGGGCTTGCTGGGGGGCGCGGCCGCACTGCTCCCCTGGATTGGTTGGAGCTGATTCCCCGGCCGGATGTGGTCATGCCTGACTTCCGGTTTTTGAGCGTGGGGACGGAAGTCAGGCGCCTCGAGGTTGCCGGCTTTGGGGAAACTCGTTTAAAACGAGCGTTTGGGGTGAGTACCGCATAGCGGTTGTTATCTCTGGCGATTTTGCTGTTGTTGGTGTGTTCTTTATGATGGGAAAGCATTCCAGGAAAAGACATCACCGGGAGATGTCTTCCTCTTCCTCTAGTGCTTCCAGGTCTCCCTCACCTGCCAGGTCCAGGCGCCGTGATGCTGGTGCTGATGCGCATATTAAGCGCTTGATCAGGGAGACTTTGACTGAGATGGGTGATGCTGGATCCCTTCGCAGGTGTCCTGCTCCTGTTTCTTCGGACTCTAGTGGCGATGAGTCTGCGGGTTTGGGAGATGAGGAGTTAAAGGGCAAATATGTGGACAAGGAGACTATGACCACGATTGTGCAGCATGTTAAAGAGAACATGGGGTTCCCTGACGGAGACGCGCCTAGTACCTCTAGGGGCCCTTTGTTGCGACAATTTCAGAGTGCTGCCACTGTCGATGTACCTGTCCATCCCTTCATCAGGGATGTTTTGAAGCGCGAGTGGGCTGACCCGGATCGCATCCTGATTCCGCGATTCATGACTAAACTCTATCCTCTGCAGGATATGGCTACTGACCTGCCTGATTCAATTCCTATTGACTCGTTTGTGGCTAGTTTGGTGGGGCGTACTTCCCTTGCTGAGGATGCTGTACTGAAGAATCCGGTTGACAAGAAGGCGGATGTGGCGCTCCGTAAAGTGTATTCTGGTTCCCACCTGGCCTTACGGGCAGGCATCTACGGGACTTATGTGTCGCAGTCACTGTTGTCTGACCTGAAGTCCCTCTATCAGTCTATGGATAATGCCACGGACTGTTCTGGTTTACTGGAGCTGATTGAGCGTCAGGTGGAACTACTATCTGATGTCTCCTTTGACGTTGTGCGTGCTTCGGCTCTTTCCGGGGGAGCTTGTGTGGCTGCACGTCGCAGTCTTGTCCTTAAGGACTGGAAGACTGACTCTGCGCAGAAAGCATGCGCTTTGAGAATGCCCTTTCAGGGTACTATGTTGTTTGGGGGGGAGTTGGAGGCGAAGTTACACAAATTGTTTAAGGAAAAGAAGCATTCCTCTTCCTTTAAGGTCTCTGCTACTGCTCCTGTCCCTTCTAAACCCAAATCTTTCTTTCGCCCTGCTTCTCGTAGACAGTTTGTGAGAGGCCAGGGTAGGTTTGCTTCTGGCCGTGGTCGGGACCGTAAGGCTAAATCCCCTCCTCCTGCCAAGCCGCGTTCCTAACTCTTTGACGGTGGTTCCCGGGTTGTTGGTTGGAGGGCGGCTGCGCTTCTTCCTGGCTGCCTGGGTTCAGTCTTGTTCCGACGTCTGGGTGTTGGACATCATTCGCCAGGGTTATGTTCTGGAGTTTACGACTCCACCTCCAGACTCGGGTGTTCGGCCGACTCCTTGGCCTTCGAGTCGCGTAAAGCGGTCTCATCTCTCTCTCGGGATTCTGGACCTTCTTCGAAAAGGTGCCATTCAGGAGGTTCCCCCGTTGGAGACGGGGTTGGGTTTCTATTCCCTGGTCTTTCTAGTTCCAAAGAACACAGGGGGTTTCCGCTTAATTTTGGATCTGCGGGTTATGAACAAATGGGTGGCCAAGATTCCTTTCCGCATGGAGACTTTACAAAGGGTAATTCCGTTGGTACTGCCGGGGCACTTCATGTGTACCCTCGATCTTCAGGATGCGTACTACCATGTCTCGATCCATCCTCGGTCCCGCAGGTTTCTGAGGTTTTGTGTTCAGGGACGTCATTTCCAGTTCATGGTCTTGCCGTTCGGTCTCCGGTCGGCGCCAAGGGTGTTTACAAAGGTGGTGGCGCCTTTGGTCGCGTGGCTTCATCTCCAAGGGGTGATGGTATACCCCTATTTAGACGACGGGTTGATCCATGCTCCATCTCGGGTCCTGTTGCTGGAGGCCAGGGAGGTGGTGTGCTCGGCATTGCGGGCCCATGGTTTCCTGATCAACTTGCCCAAGTGTCAACTGACTCCGTCTCAGGACATGGTTTTTATTGGGGCCCGATTCCGTTCGGATCTGAACCGTGTGTTCCTCCCCGAGCCTCGGGTGACGACGTTGGTGTCCCTTGCTCATCGTTTCTGGTTGGGGGGAGCCTTTCCGGTGCGCCTTTGGTTGCGTCTTATGGGTCTGATGGCGGCGACTGTTTTTACAGTAGCGTGGGCGCGGTTTCATCTGCGCCCCCTTTGGGTGTACCTTCTGTCTCTTTGGGATCCCCGGTCCCTCGCTTTGGAGATTCTCATTCCTGTGTCTCCAGTGGTCCTCCCGGTTCTTCTTTGGTGGTCTGTGAGGGATCATCTGTCTTTAGGTCTGCCCCTGCAGTCTTCTCCTTCTCTGGTCTTGACTTCGGATGCCAGCGCCTTGGGTTGGGGGGCAACCTTGGGGTCTCGCTCCCTTCAGGGTCGTTGGTCCCTCCTGGAGAGCCGCCGGTCATCCAACTGGAGAGAGCTCACGGCGGTGTCCCGGGCTGTGATGGGTTTCCGAGCTCTGTTGCTCGATCGGAACGTGTTGGTACGGTCCGACAATATGGTGACGGTGGCCTATCTGAATCATCAAGGGGGGATTCGTTCGGCGTCTTTGAATGCGGTAGTGGTGCCCCTGTTTTGTTGGGCGGAGGGCCATCTGCTGTCTCTGACGGCGGTTCATCTTCGGGGAGTGGACAACTTTGTGGCGGATGCCCTGAGTCGGTGCTTTCCGGATTCTCTGGAGTTGTCTCTCACCCCGGTTGCGTTTCGGCTTGTGTGCGGGAGGTTTGGGTGTCCCTTTCTGGACCTGTTTGCCTCCCGGCACAATGCTCAGCTCCCTCGGTTTTGCTCCCGGTTTCTGCAGGACGGTTGCTGGGGGGTGGACGCTCTGTCTCTCCCGTGGCCGTCGCGTCTCCTCTATGCCTTCCCCCCCCTGGCGCTGGTTCCCAGGTTTCTGGCCCGGTTGTGTCAGGAGGATCGGGAGGTGGTGGCGGTGCTACCGTTTTGGCCTCGGAGGTCTTGGTTTCCGACGGTGCGGCTTTTGGCGGTGCAGGGTCCTTGGTTTCTTCCCCTGTCTCCGTCTCCTCTGCGGTCTTCCCCGTGCCTGTCTCTTCTCCGGTTGCGGTTGTCTGTGTGGAGGTTGAAAGGCAGGGTTGGCGAAGGCGCGGTTTCCCGGAACATTTAGCGATGGCTCTTCAGCGTTCCCGACGGCCTTCTACCCTTAAGGCTTATGATCGGCATTGGGGTAATTTTGATCGTTGGTGTTCTGCGTTGGGTGTCTCCCCTTTGTTCTGTTCCGTGCCGGTTGTCCTTCAATTTTTGTGGGAGGGTTTCGAGAAGGGTTTGGCTGTTTCTACGCTGCGTGCCCAGTGGGCCGCTGTTCGGGCTTTTCGTTCCCCATGGGGGAATCTTTCGGATGTTGAAGATTTGGTTTCTCGTCTTCTTCGCAGTTTTACTGTTTCCCGGCCTGTGCCTCGCCCTTCTTTTCCCCTGTGGGACTTGCCTTTGGTCCTGCGGGTTTTGATCGGTCCTCCTTTTGAGCCCTTGGATACGGTGGATTTAAAGTTTCTCACCCTCAAGGTGGTTTTCCTGGTGGCTGTCACCTCTGCTCGACGTCTTGGGGAGTTGGGGGCCTTGATGGCACGTGCTCCCTTTCTGTCTTTCACGGAGGGTGGGGTGGTCCTCCGCCTGGATTCTTCCTTTGTGCCGAAGGTTTCTTCGCAATTTCACAGGTGCCAGGAGTTGGTGTTGCCCTCCCTGGGCTCTGTCTTGGATTCTCCCGGTGGTCCCCGGTGGTCTTTGTTAGATGTGTGCAGGGCTCTGCGCATTTATCTTGACCGCACTGCGGGATTTCGCAAGTCGGACTCCCTTTTTGTCTCCTTTGGTGCGGCTTCTCTGGGGTGTAAGGCTTCTTCTGTGTCCATCGGCCGTTGGCTGAAGCACGCCATTTCCTTGGCCTACTCTCTGTCTGGTTCTCCTCCTCCTTTGGGGGTTCAGGGTCGTTCTACGAGAGGGGTGGCTGCTTCTTGGGCGGAGGTTCGGGGTGTTCCTCTCTCTGAGATTTGCAGGGCTGCCACGTGGGCCTCTTCTAATACCTTCATCAGGCATTATCGTCTCCTCAATCTTTTGGGGGATGATGGAGGTTTTGCATTGGGGGTGTTGAGCTCTGTTCGCTCCTAAATGTTTTTTCTGCTTTATTTCCAATAAATCTCTGGGTTTGTTTGCTATCCTAGTGGTTTGTTGTGTTTTCTGGTATGAATGCCGGTGTTTGCTTTGGTATTTCTCACTTGTCCATGACGGTGTCGAGGACGGAGGGACCTGGGGGTAATGTCCTATTACTTACCGGTAATCTTCATTACTCCGGGTCCTGTAGTCCTCGACACCGTCATGACTTTCCTCCCTCCCTCCCTGTCTGCCGGCCTTCATTGGTGCTTGGTATTTCAGGAGGAATGCTGGGACGGTACTCCTTAAGTACTCCCAGTGGGAGGGGGAGGGTAGGTCCAGCATTCCTTCGTTCTTTTTTCTGTCAGTGAGATAGTAGATCTCACTTGTCCATGACGGTGTCGAGGACTACGGGACCCGGAGTAATGAAGATTACCGGTAAGTAATAGGACATTTCATCCTTTAGTGTCCAAAACCTTCCCCAAGTTGGTGTATATTGGAGTGGGAAAAGTAAATGTCCCCCCTTATTACCCAATAATTTCCCCACATTGGTCTAAATTCGAGTGGGAATAGTAATTGTTCCCTCTTTAGTGTCCAACACCTTCCACAAGTTGGTACATATTGGAGTAGGAATAGTAAATGTCAGTCCTTTAGTATCCAACACCTTCAAGAAAATTGGTATAGAGTAGATTGAAAATAGTAACTGTCGCCCCTTTAGTGTCCAACACTTTCCCCAAAATGGTATAGATTGGAGTCGGAATAGTGCATGTCACCTCTACAGTGTCCAACACTCCCCGCAAGTTTGTGTATATTGAAGTGGGAATAGTAAATGTCACACCTGTAGTGCCAAACACTTTACTTAAATTGGTGTAGATGGAGATGGAAATGGTGATATCACCCCTTTATATTCCAACACCTTTCACAAATTGGTATATATTAGATTGGGATTAGTAAATGTCGCCCCTTTAGTGTCCACCAACGTCTGTAACTTGATTTAGATTGGAGTGAGAATAGTAAATGTCACACCCCTGGTTTCCAACACCTTCTTCAAATTGGTATTGTTTAGATGCAATTTGGCTTACAAATTGCTCTTTCATAATTGTTGGTAGCTTTGCCCAGGCCACCCCATCCTGGATTCCCCAGGATGTCTAGTTTTAAAAAATGAACAGGTTTGCTGGGTTTCAGCAGGTGCCGGCTGAGTGAGGGTCCAAAATCCACAGCTCGACAAATTGTGAAAAAAGGGGCAATTTTCAATGGAAAAATGTGATGTGCCCACGTTGCGTTTTGGGCCGTTTACAGTCGCTGCCACTAGGCCTACCCACACAAGTAAGGTATTTTATTGGAAGACTTGGGGGAATACAGGATTCTAGAACAAGTGTTAATACCTATTGACCTTTCATGCATTTCTGCCTTCCAAAGGTAAAACAATGTGTAAAAAAGAAGTCACTTTGAAAAATGTCCTCTAATTCACATGCTAGTATGGCTACCCACAATTTCGGAGATGTGCAAATAACTACAGCTTCTAAACTCTATGTTTTGTTCACATTTTGGAAATACATAGGTGTCCTTGATACCTATTTTCTATTTTACCAAATGAATTACTATATACCCGGTACACAATGAAAACCCATTGCAAGGCTTAGCTCAGTTATTGACTCTAGATACCTGGGGTTCTTGGTGAACCCACAAGTCCTAAAAATCACCACAACCAGAAAGGCCCAGCGGATTTAGCAGTTTATTGCATTAGAAAATCTGGTATTGTTAGAAGAAGTTACAAGTGAAAACGTTGGCACAAACAGCTGTCTTTTTCAACTCAATTTTATTTTTTGTCTTCATATCACCATAGCATCTGCAACTCATGGGCCGCTCTATCTGTGAACCTCGTGGGCCGTTGCATTCGCTCTTGGCCCCCTCCACTTAGGCTGGCCACGGGGCCTCTACTTGGGGCAGTACCTTGGTGTAATCATAAGATACGACATTCATTCAATCCAGGACTTTTCCCTGAGACCCAGTCCATCTGGAGAAGTCGGCCCATACCCCATCTGCAATTCCTGGTTTACATTCCAGATCCAAACGCCACACCCATACGGCCGCTTTAATCCACTCTGTGACTTTCGGATGTGATGAAACCATCCACTTCTTACAGATATCCCTCCGTGTGATGAGTATCAAATAAAACAAAAGGCTGCGCTGCTCTCTACGCAGAGAGCTACGTGTTGTCGTATCCACTCCCAGGAGGGCCAACTGTTAATTCATGACTGTTACTGCCCTAAATATATATTTTAGGATAGCTTCTATGCAACCTCAGAATGCTTTTATGATCATTGTTGGCTTTTAGAAGCCCACACCTTCTACACCTGGGATTGGGTGATAGGGTGGATTAGCTATTTTTGAAGGTGTCCATTACAGTCTATTAATGGTAACAAAATGGTTTCACTTTAAATGTACTGGCTTGACAACTGAGTATAGTATTTTCAAAGAGTCACACCAAATTGACTGAAAGTCCACCCCTTGGAAAGTGTCTCCCCACACTGTGCTGATTCTGATTTTTTATCATCTGCTTCCAGGAATTTCCAATACTATAAAGCAACCTCTTTCTTTTTAGATCTAAAGTCCTGAAGGGAGGCCTTGTAATCCAAATTCCCCCCGACCTCCACATTCCAGATCAAAAACAAGGAAGACAATTGCACATATTTAAACCTGGATAGGCTATCCCCCACTCTCGCTATAAGGACTTCCCAGGGAACAACCCTTGCATAGCCATCAAATTCCCCCAGATGGCAATCCCCGCTCGGCGTAGTGGGAGACGCAGCCGGTCCTTCATACAGTCTGGGGTGCCTGGGGAGTCCCATATTGGAGCAAACTCAAAATAATAAAATACATCAACCAATTTTCTTACCCTACACCAAAGAAGAATGGCAGACCTTAGAACCTTCAATTTCACCTTTAAAAAAACGTAGATGCCCCAAACTTGTACAGAAACCCATTGACGGCTGCCTCCTCAGTCCTTTCTGCCAATAACCTACCCCAAGTGGAACTATCGGGTTTTCCAAACAGCATTTGGATATTCTTTAACTGGGATGCTATAGAATATATATATAAATCCTGGACAGCTAAGCCACCCTTAGCAGCCTTCATCTATGCTTGTTCCAGGCCAATCTGGCCCACCTAGAAGCCCAAATACAACTAACTATTTTCCCCTGGATCTTACCTATGTTTAATCTCGAAAATGTAAGGGGGATACAATTAAAGAGATATGTTAACTTAGGGAAAATTGTCATCTTTACTAAGTTACCACATCCATAAATTGTTAAGGGCACCTAGAAAGCAATACATCAACCTCCCTAGCTGCCCTTTCTAAATCACAGAGAGTAATTTCATCCACCTTATTGACTATCATAAGCCCTAAGTATTTTATCTCCAAGCTAGTTCTTTCATTCCACCCTTCTAAATTACAACACATTATTTTCATTTTGAACTTATTTACCAGGTACCTGGTCAGGGCTCCAAATTCTCCTACCAACTGCTAAACTCTCGGCACAGTTATATGGGGTTCAGAAGTATAGATTAACAGATCATGAGCGTACAACTCTAGCTTGCCATTATATGCTGAGTAGAAGGGGACAACCTGTCTGTCTGCCCTTAACTATTGTGCCAGGGGTTCGATGTAAAGGTAATTTTGATATACCTTCTGGAGGGTATCCATAAAACCAGAGCCAAAGCCCATGGCACCCAAGACCTCCCACAGATATGACCAACACACCCAATTAAATGCCTATCTCAACAACAGCTAGGGGAATAGAGCAAGTCATGGCTTGGTCAATTGGGCCTATCAGTTGTTGAATAAGCTCATGGATTTGCCTCCTTGAGATAAACCCTTTCAGATCCACATGAATCAGCTGAGGGGATAACTTATCTAGTCTCCCCGCCAAAATACTCATAAAGATTTAATAATCTGCATTCAACAGGAATATTGGTTGATAGGAGTATGCCTTCCTAGGATCCTTAGTGGGTTTTTAAATCAAGACAATTGTGGCTTCTTTCCACATTCTTGGAATCTACCCACCCTGCTGGTATATTGAATTAAACAGGAACCTCCCACACTTGAATCAGTTGTTCTATTAAAAGCTTACACACTTCATTGGGGAGAGCATCGGGGCCTGCAGATTTTCCATTCCTATTCCGAAGTAGACATGTCCCAATCTCTTCCTTTGATATAGGGGTATCCATAGCTTCTCTAGCCTCCAGTGTGAGTTTTGGAGTTTACCCTTTGTCGAACCAGGCTTTGAGCAGCTCTAGGCCCGTGTAGACCTCATCCGTATATAACTAGGTAAATAAAGATACCAGGCAAGATTGCATTTCCACTGCCTTATCTGAGATTTCACCCTTGGGATTGATAATAAGCTCCCTAATGTAGTTTCTTAACCTATCAGACCTTGCCTTCTATGCTAGCAGTGCACTTGCCTTCTCTCCATACTCAAAGTTCCTCATACACCAGGTTGCCAATGTTCCCTGAACTTCATTTCAAATGTAATCTTATAATGTGGCCTCGCCTCTTCCAATTGGCTTAACAGTTCCTCCCTTTCTATATTCAGCCTGAGACCTGGCTGTTGGAGATCCACTACTAAGGCTCCCACTCTATCCAATCTTTTGAGATCTTGTCTCACAGTCCTATTCTTTGTATGTGCCACATTTTGTAACACCCCTCTTGCCTTAAAAGCATCCCAAACAACTTCAAAGGAAGCTGATCCTAAGTTATAAAGAAATAAACCAACTGTAGCTTGTTTTAGAGCCTCAGTTACAGCAGTGTCTAAGAGAGCGGCCCTTTTCAACGTCCACCTTGGGCTTGGTCGGCCCACACAACATTCTAAGGACATACTGACTCCAGCATGGTCTGAAATATGGGCAGGTAGAATGTGGACCACCTTTACATTTTCCACCAATGCTCTATCTACAAAAATATAATTCAACCTCGAGAAATAGCCATACTTCCTACTATGGAACGTAAAGCCCCACCTTACTCCCTTTGTATGTTATGTTATGTTATGTTATGTTATAGGTACTTATAGAGCGCAAACAATCATCCCAGATAGGATATCATGGCGCTATTGTGGCAGTGCAGGAAGTGAAGGGAGGCACAAGAAGGAAAAATTTTAGTCAGGTTTAGGGAAGAGGAATTATGTATGTCTCCATATATCTACCAGAGCTAAATTCTGCAGCATATTCTTAAGGGCTTGTCTCACCCAGGGGAGCATGGGCATGTCTCTTTGGAGCAGATTTATCCAGATTGAAATTGAGGACTACATTGAAATCCCCCCCGATAAGTATAGGGGATGTAGCATCTACTAGGTTCCATTCTAAATTGGAGAGGTGCATGGGTCGTCGATGTTCAGGCTGTAAAAACAATACAAACAAACTCAAAATCTCCATATCTCAGAATTGTAATGACCCATCTTCTAGAACTTTAAATTCTAGAGGATTTTATCTCGACTCCCATTCCCCCCTCCTAATCAAAATAGTCACACCCTTACAATGTTCTGTTTGGTCGGATGCTACATAACTTTCTACCCAGTTCCACATACAAAAAAGTACTCCACTCTCCCTGGCTGTTAAATGAGTTTCTTGAAGAAGAATAACATGGGTCTGACTTTCTTCTACATACCTCCTAACCAATCTTTGTCTCCCAATCGGTCTAAGACCATTCACGTTCCATGACAACAGAGACAGCTTATTACTCCCCCATTATCATTATTTCCCACGGGCATCATATCCTGACCTTCTCACAACAATCTAAGCCAACTGGCTGTATACATATAGCTAGGAGATATCAAGGACTTATGTTTTCTTATTTTTTCCTACTGCTCCCCACCCAGAGCAGTTCCCCATCCCCCACCCAGTGCCTCACTTCCCAGCCCGGCCTGGGGAACCCTTCCATGACTTTTAGGCATACTGCCTAATGATCTCCTCCTAGGAGGTACATACCTACCTAAATACACAAAAAAAGAAACAGACTCACACCCCCAGCCCCCACTATCCCCCACAATCCCCCAACACACAGCCTCCACCTAGTTGAAATTCAAGAGGTCACTCCTTTTTTAATAAGATCAATTAAACCATACACTTCATCCACCGACTGGTAGTTGTACATATGGTTATTCCACATCACTCGAAGCATTGCCAGAAATCTCAATAGTGCATTAGCCCCGAGCTTGTTCAACTCCTCTATCCTCTTTCCAAGCTCCCATTGCTTCTGGTTAGTGGCATGGCAAACATCTGATCTTATGGTAAAAGAGGAGCTGACCAAGAAAGGACCATCCCATAAGGCTGCTCTGAGAATCTCCTCCTTCAGTGTGTATGAAAGAACGTTTACCAACATTTTCCTTGGTCTAACTCTTTGGGGATTGCTTTTGAATGGATCCCTGTGCACCTTCTGAATCTCAGAATCCAAATTAATGTCTAGCCTTTCTTTCATAGCTGTGTCTTGCAGGAGAGTAATTACGAAAGCATTAATATAAATGTCCGATCCCTCGGCGGACTGAGGAACATAAAGAAGACTAAGGTTATTTTTTCGAGAATGGTATCCCAACCTCTCCAGATCATCCTTCAAACCTTAGTTTTGTTTAGACAAGATGCTTGCATCAGAAAAATTCTTTTACTGTTTCCTGCCTCATAGAAGCCACCTCTTTCTCTAGTACACCTATCCGCGAGGCCACCTCCTCAAGCTTTTATGCTAATATTGCACAGGCAGCCTGGATATCGACCTGATTATTCTCTGAAATCTTAAATCTGCTTGTCATCTCTTCTTTTAAGCCTAACAGAATAGAGGCCAGGGACTCTTCTGCGGGTGCACTAAGAGCATTCCCCTCATGAATCTCCTGCTCAGCAGGGCTCATCCCGTCTACATTCATGAGGACATCAAATCTATTGGAAGTAGGAACTTGGGCAGTACTGTTTACCACTGTCGCTGATTCTTTATTCACTTCAGGAAGCAGATTGTTTCTTAATGTTTTTTCCGCAGAAGCTACAGGTTTGTTAGCTGTACAGTCCAGGCTGAAACATTGCTGAGGTTCTGGGAATGCAAGGACTTTATAATAGGATTTAAGGGACGGGATGACCTTGACCTTTGAGGTGGGAGTTCATTTCCCCCTACCCTGAGGGCTTTTCCCCAACAACTTAGTATCTTTCCACGCCTTCTCAGTCTTGGCCTCCTCCTCTGTGGCGTACCTAGATGGAATGCTTTACCCCTTAGTGGAAATTCTAACTCCCGGAATCACCACAGCAGTGGGATGTTCCAGCACTGGGCTCACCCCCACACTGTTGCAATACCTCTAGTTCACAGGGTATAAAGAGAATATTTGCCAACAGGCTTACTTGCCCCATTTCCTACAATTTGGCAGTCCTTCTCCATGGACAAGGGCACTTCATCCACTGAGTTTCTTACTCCCAGAAAGAGCCTCGACATCCATGCATTGTATAACCCCTGCTGGACAGCCTTGAACCCTCCTACCTCCTGAAGGGGAACCTCTCCCCTGCACCTGCTGAGGCTGTTGGAGAACACCTCTACTGTCTGCCTCCAAACCGATCCTCTCGTCAAGCCTGCACTTGTGCCTCTGACTCCTGTGGCACCATCTGAGGCAGGGAGGAAGGGGAGGAGCTTCTGGTATGGTTCAGGAAGGGAGTGGTGGTGCGAGGGGCACCGGCACAGCGCAAAATTAGTATGCTCCTCCTGGGGGCCTGCGGCTAGCTGGCTAGCGGCCACCATGCTTCCCTTCCAGCATCTCCTCAACTCAATTTCAACTTATTTTTATTTCAACTGTTACTTTCTATAGGAAAACCTTGAAGGATCTGAATTTTGTCTTTGTTTCTGAAATGTATAGCCCTTCGTTGATACTATTTTCAGGGAAAGAACCAGACCCTTTCTTCTGCCACACTTTTTCCCAACTTTTCCACAAAAAAACCCCACATTTTGCTGTATATTGGCTAATTTCCAGGTCCCCTCCAGGGAAATCCACAAACCTTGGGTATCTTTAAAATCTTCAGGATGTTGGAAGAAAAGGATGCAAATTTGGCACGGATACCTTCTGTGGACAAAAAGCTACAGCGGCCTAAGCACGAACAACCCCAAATAGCCCAAAAAAGGCTTAGCACGGGGGGGGGGGGGAGACCTAGCAGCTAAGGGGTTAAAGAGCACGAGTGCAGAATGTTATTATTTTAGTTCCTCGTTATAACTGCTGGGCTGAATATCAAATGCTTGAGGAAGCGTTTGTTTACACAGAGATCAGAATGAATGCTATTTACTACACGTGGTGAATGCCTCACCCTATTCTAACTTGAAAGGAGGACCTTAAAAAGGGGTAAATGACTGTCACTGACACTTTAAAGCATTGTGTTGCTTGTGGCTTAAAATTTAGCAACACATGTAGGCATCTCAAAATAAATTACAAAGCACAGCAGAACAAAATACAATCACATCAAACAAAGCCAAATAACAACAAAACAAAACTGAAACGCAACAACTATGGTACAGCATAACAATACCACCATGCAATAATGCAACACAAAAATACTGCAGCAAAAAAGCACACCACAACAAAATGCAATTCAACAAAAATGCACCACTTTTGCGCTGCAGTTGCGTCACTTTTTTGACGCAATAGCGGCGCAAGCAATGCGGCCTATTTACAAAATAACGCATCTAGGGTTTCGGTTTCGGTTTATAATTTATTGCACAGTTAATTAAAACCAATGCGATACAATACCACATAATAAAATTCGTTAAAAATCTACAGCATAAATAATTCATCTGTGTAAGTTAAATCAAATGTCCTGTTTTGCTGAGTTAATCATGGATCAGTTTTTGGTAGTTTTTTTTCTACTACTTTTAAAAATTTCACAAATCTACAGCTCAGCTGAGGGTCCTGTGCTGAAAAGCAGGTTAGCACTGCATTCCTTCGTGTGCGTACCCCCTGTAGAATGAAATGGCGTTTCAGCAGGAGCTTCCTTTCTTCGTGCAGTTCCTCACACGAGCATAGCAGGTGCAGCATGTCTTCTGCCCCTTTGCCGCATAACCTGCATAATGTGCCTGCTTTCGGTCTCAGCCAGTGAGGAAGATGTAGGATGCATGGTAACAAGCCCAATCTATATCTTAAAAAGCACAGTTTGATTTTTTTTGTGTAACCTAAGGCAAGGTAAGGCTGGGAGGCTTGTGTCAGGTATGTATTTAATACCATCCAAGCATGAGATCTTTTTGATAGGATGGCTTTATCCTGAACCCATGACTGTAGCTTGATCGATTTTTTCACCAGTTTGTTGAGTGTTTTATGATCTACAGGGGACGCCCAGAGCCCTGCCAACCCGGTGTTCCTTATGCTTTTTTCAAGGTGTTTTGCAGCTGGTGAGATTTGGGTCTGCTCTAGCTCTTTCCATAGATATTCGTCCAGCGTCCCTTCGGTCGTTTTTCTTATTTTATCCCAGGAGCAGATATATGCCCCCTGTCGTGCCAATAGCTGTGACCAAATTCCAAACTCCAGTCTGATCTGTGCTGGGGAGGATCGCCTTGGAAGGCTGAAGATGATTCTGTATGCCGACATGATTGTGCTGTCAAGTATAACGGCATCTCTGCCTCGATGGACCTCACTCCCATATGTTAGTGTTGGTAACAGTTGGGCACGTATAACATGTAGTAAGGGGGACAGAGAAGGGCTGGAGAGGTTGTTATTTAATGTTTTTAAGGCAATTGCCAGAACAGTGCCTTTGCCTCTTATGCTAGCCCTTTGTCCGCCACTGTCAATCTTCACGCCTAGATATTTATACGACGAGGTGTCTTTAATTCGGGTGTTTTTCCAGAACCACGAGAAAACTTTCTTCTTTTTGTTGTTACTGATTGTCATTGTTTGCGTTTTCTCGAGGTTCACTGTTACATCATTTAACTCAGAATATTTCTGGGTCATATTCAGAAGATTTTGAAGCCCAACTCTTGTGTGGCTTATTAACACCAGGTCGTCTGCATATAAGAGGCATGGTAAATTGAGGCCTCCTAATTTTGGCGAGTGTGAATTGCAGTTGTTTAGTAGGGGCACCAAGTCCCCCAGGAACAGGTTGAACAATGTGGGGGCCAGCACGCAGCCCTGCTTGAGGCCATTATTAGTTTGTATCCGCCTTGACAACAATGAGCCGTCCCCCACCTTGATCTGAATCCAAGTGTCTGTATGTAAATTAATTAACAGCTCCAACAAGCCTTTTGGGATACCCCAATCATTGAGTTTTGTCCATAGTAGGTTGCGATTAATGTTATCGAATGCTGCTTTGTAGTCTATATAGCAGAGGTGCAGAGGCAGTTTTTTTGTCTCTGCCTTATCAATAAGCATACCCATCGTCAGTATGTTTGTTGTCGTCCCCACTGATTTAACAAAGCCTGTTTGATTGACAGGTATGAGAGATTTCCTCGTAGCCCATTCCTTTAGTTCTTCCAAAATTAGACCTGCGAAATACTTCGCATCGTTATCGATTAGGGCAACTAACCGATAATTTTGAGGAAGGCCCCTATCCCCTGCTTTGTATATGGGGGCAATAATGGAGCCCTTCCAAGTATCTGGCAAGATGTTTGTGTGTCTGATCTCCCGAAAGAGAGGTTCAAGTGCCGCTGCCCAGTAATCCATATCTTGTTTGAAGAGGACGGGCGGGATCCCATTTGGACCCGGAGCGCCTTCCCTTCTACCTTTCTTTATTTGCCGCTTTATTATGGGTACCAAGGAAATATAATCTGCGTCTCCCGCCGTGTCCTGGTCAATTGGGCACCATTGTAACCTATTGCCGTCGTCCTGGGCTCGCACAGGGAAAGGATTGTTCATGTTCTGATTGGCCAACAGATCTCGGTTAAAATGGTTTTCGAGATATGCTGCCCAACTTGCCTCTGTGATGTTTGATGATATCTCCGTTTTTGCAGGGTGCGTTAAAGAAATTATTGTTTTCCAAAACCTTGCACCATCATTCTTTTTTATGTCCTCATGAAGGGTTGCCCAGAGTTGTTCCTCTAAGGTTCTATTTGCTTCCCACTTAAGTTTTTTTAATGAGGCTTTTAGTTCAGAGAGTTGATACAGCATCCTTTTGTTGTTGTGATCCTGCTGTACTATTCTCCTTAACTTGGAGATTGAATATTTTATTTCTTTAATTTTCACTCTGTGTGATTGAGGGAGGGTGCCTAACTTATTTGTCCTTGTGCGCGGTTTAGATTTTGTTGCATATTGTCCCAAGGTGGTAGTGAACTGCACCCATTTCACTACTCCATTAGGGCCTGTGCGCTCCAAATGGTGTTGTTTTGCCAGTCCAGTCAAAAATTCGCCCATTGCGGTCGAATACTTGATCTTTTTAAAATTTTCGGAATAAATGGACTGTTTGGGGGCTGTCGAGCGCTCGTAAGTTGGCTTAGCAAGGTCCATAATGATTTCCTGAGGGCAGTGATCGCTGTCTGTTTGGATCCCAATCTGATAGGATATTACGAATTGGAAAAGTGAGAGTGACATGAAGGTATAATCTAGCGTGCTGTTCGCTTTTTTTGAGTGAAAAGTTGAAGCTGGCGGGTTGTCCCCTGCAAACCTGCCGTTTAATGCCCTTATGTTGAAGTTTTCTACTGCCTCCAGTACCTTCTTTCCCAATTTTGATTGAGTGGCTATTAGTGGCTTGCTTTGTTGTGATAGTGCCCAGAATGTATTTTGTGCCGTAGTACCTTCCTCTTGTGTTGTTCCCATAAGATTGAGGTTGAAGTCCCCAGTGAGTACTAAATTCTCTGTTCTTTCCCCCGTAATACACTCTTCAATATATGCATATAACTCCCTCGCTGCTTTTTTCTTTCCTTTGGGGTGAATATAAGCATTAACCAAAATGCAGTTATTTGTTGTTTTGCCTTGTCCTGTTGTCAAAGTCAGGTTAACTGCGAGTGGAGCTGTCGCCGAGTGCCCGGTTTCTTTGGCCATCGCAAAGCTGGTTGTAGCTACATATGTCACCAAACCTCCTCTTAGATGACCATACTTAGCTAAGCTCTTTGCGCCGGAGAAGAAACAGAGGTATCCTTGCAGATGTGGGGGCTCGGCAAGCCAGGTTTCTTGTAGCGCTATTAGATCAAAGGATCGAATGTAAGCTATAAAGTCTGGGTCAAGCATTTTGGATGCTTGGCCATTTATGTTCCAGGAACATAAGCGCAATTGGTCCTGCAAGTTCTCCGTTATTGGCCACTGCACTTGTCAATTGCTGTTTGTTATGGTTCTCACAAACCGTCTTTGTTCCTGCCACCCATGAGGAGCTTGTCTTCCCTGTCGTGCTCCGAGAGTGAGTTCGCTCGACCCGTTGCTGCCAGTACGGCTTGGCCCGACAGCACCCCTGAGAACCGAGATTTTGCTACCTTTTGTATGCACCCTCGGATTCGGGTTTCTCTCAGAGCACAGTACATCCGGGTATCGTGGCTTTGTAAAGGGCTTCAGCGTGATGCCCCAGTTTTTAAAGGTCTCAGATTCCAGAAGGATCTTTCGTGCCATGTCTGCCGAGGCCCAGGTCGCCTTCATTGCTTCTTTTCCTATACCATCCACAACTATGAATTCGATAGTCTTCAGGTCCGAGCTTACCACAGATGACAATGGAGGAATATGGGCCAATAATCGCAAGATATTGCCTCTGTTGAGGATGTCGTGGCTTACTTTGGAGGTAAAATCCGGGATGAACCATGTGGCATCCGAGGCTTCCCCTTGATCGATAGCACCTCCAAATACGTTGTTCTTGTTTGGTGTTGCTGGCCGCTTCGTGTTGCTAGCTGTATTTGCTGGTACCCGATAGTTGTGTTCCCATACTGAAATTAGATCACTTGCATCATTTGGCGGATCAGAGATTACGCGGCGTGGAAGCTGTTCGTTTTTAAAGTCAGGATTACAGGGGCAATTGTTGACATTGTTTGGTCCACCTGTAGATATTTTGACACCGTTTCTTTGGTAATGGCTGATATTTGATTTTCGGTTAGTCCTAGATCCTGTCTTCCTGTTTTGTCTTCCCTTGGACTTATAGGGGCTTTTGGGCTTTCCATGGGTTTTGTGCAAGGCCAGATGTTAGGTATTAGTCGGTTCCAAGACCCGGAGTCGACCAATGTGGTTTTGGACCCGGACTGTAAGGGCGCCACTGCTTGATTGCTTTGTGGATCAGCTGCTGTCTTCACTAAGGTTTTATTTGCTGGTTCGGCGATGTCATCGATAATGCCGACTCTTTCTTCTTGTTCGTGATTCGGTGATATTGCTTCAACCAGATTGCTCGAGCTTTGTTCTGCAGTTTTAATTTGCCCGAAAAGTTGCCTAAAGCCTTCACGTTTGGAGCAGAGCTTCTGTTTCCTCCCTTTGCGTTTTTTCGCTCTCCTCTGTTTGGCATTTGATTTCTGGTTTGTGTCCGCGTCGTCTTCGACACCTGCTGATAGAGGTGTTATATTCTCAGTCCTATTTTCCCCTGTGTCCAGGATTTTCGCTACCGTTTTTTGATGGTCATGCCCATCGATCATTGTTGTTTCAGCGCGCCGTTTGGCGGCAGTATCTTTGCCGACGGTGGCATCATCCTCAGCCACCCCTATTCATGCAGTAGACTATTTTCCGGGTCCTTTTGGTTTGTTGCAGCCCGGTGCACCACTGCTGATCTTCTGGCTAAGTTCTGCAGATTGTTTTAGATGTCCGCATAAGTCTGACATTACTGTTGGCAGAGTGGCCAGTTTGTCAATGATTGGGCCACATTCACAATCAATGTTGTTTCTCCTTTTATTATCCACATGTTGGTTCAGTTTGCTCTGAAGAAGCGAGTTTAGTGTGCCCAGCTTCCCGTCTATTGCAACTACAAATACTGCCAGCGTATCTAACAGCGTTAGTTGGGCATCCATTTTCTCCGATTGATATTGTGCTGCATCCACCAGGAGTTGTACTGTGTTGAGGAGACTGGGCCATGCGCTTTCTTGTCTGGCCTGAGCTAAATATGCATCCTGGTTCCCATCACACTCTTTGGGCCCCGCTTCTTGGAGCACGGGTGACACTTTGAAGAGTTGCGCTGTTTCTGGCCCCTCCGTTCCTGATGTATTTGTCTGCTGGAGGACCGTTCCACATTTTGGTAACTTACTGGTCAGCCTACTTGTGCTTAGGTCTATGGGATATGCCGCCATGAGATCCTCCCACTCGATCACTTCTGGAGTGCAAATCTTCTGGCTTCCATCTTTTTTTCCCGTCCCTTCTGATGCCTTAGGTACTGGTGTTGCTGCGTTGTTTTTTATATCAAGGACTACTAATGAGGGTTCCATCCCCGATGACCTTGCTGGAGCGGTTTCAAGTTCCTCTTTCCTCCTGCCCTCTTCATCATTACTTATACCCTCGTGACCCTCCTTGCCTAATTCCTTGCTCATGCTGACTTTTTCGGTGTTAGTGTTAATGTTAGCGATATTCTTTTCCCATTTTAATGGTAACAAAGCCGTGGCTTCCTTTGGCCGATGTATTTGTATTAAGTTGGCATCTATGGTCATCTCCCGTCTTACCGGGATGTCTGCCATCACAAGCTTTTGCCCCGTTTTGAGATTATTGCGCTGAGATGTTGAAGTTTTTTAGGGTGTTATTATAGATGTTAAGCTTTTGTCTTCTCTGCTATTGCCGATGCTGTTGCTGTAGCTGTCGTCCAGTCGGCCCTGACTGTCGCTGGGATGGTGGTTTAAAGTTGGTTGGAGCGGTTCGAGAGGTGACTGAAGGCCTGATACTTTGTTGATCTTAGAAAATATAATGTCACCTGGATTCTTTAAAAAGCAAAATTTTGTATAGATTTTAGGCTGAACCAAGGTTGTGTTCGTTTTTTTTCCCCCTTCTTTGCTCGTCATAGGTCTTATTTGTTTGGGTGTAGTTGTAACAATATGGGCCTGAGCTGGCTCCACTGACTCGCTTGAAGCTGTTAGGTCAATTATTTCTGGAGGGGGGGACTCCTCTGTAGGTTTGGACATATCTGACTGTGCCTCAAACTCCCCTTTAGATGATTTTGTCCTTTGTTTCCGCTTATTTGGACCTCCCTTATGCGTTTGGCTCCCTCGGACCTTACCAGATCTCATGTTAGATTATTGAGCCTGGGTTGTGAGGACTGACAACCGGTGGAAGGTAGCAGGCGGAAGCTGGGTAGGGGTTGGGGTGCCCCCTGACCGTGATGTGGTTGTCTCAGTGGGAGCACTCTAGTCCTTTAGCTCCCCTCTCCCCTCGCACCAACACACCAATACACCACTCACCGGCTTGTCCTTGTCCTTGTGTGTGTTCGGTCCCTCCCGGGTGGCTGCCCGCCTCTCCCCCTTGCTCAGACTCTGTTCCCATGTGCCTTGCACCGCAGCAGCCCCCCAGCAGGCTTTTCCACGGACACCCCGCAGACTGGAAACCAGGGACCAGGCTACCGGCTGCCGGATAACGTGGGAGGGCGGGCGCTGGTTGTAATGCTCTGGACACGGGCTCCGGGCTCCGGGTAATCAGCTCGCCTGCTCCTCGCTCGCTGCTGCTGATTGCTGCTGATTGCTGATTGCTGACTGCTCGCAGGCGTGGAGAGTGGCGGCTAGGCTCCACTTGCTGCTGCTGCTCGCTGCAGCTCCCTGCTGGACACCAGCGCCTCTGCGTGCTCATTACACACTGCCTGCCGCTTCTGGCACGGCTCTGCCTAGATCTGGTGGTTTTCAGCAAGGCTCTGGCCGGCCGGTCACCAGCCGACACTCCTGGCACTCCTGGTACTCCAGCTCCTGCTTGGACCGCTGAGGGCGCCGCACGAGGGCTAGAGGAGCGCTGAGAGAGGAGCAGAGCTGCTTGCTCCTCTGTGCTCCGTTGCCCTTGCCCTTGCCCCCGCAAGTCCGCCCACTGTGCACTATGCACTGTGCACCAAACACGCACCAACCGTATCCCAGCTGGAGCAGGCTCCTGCTCAAGAGGAGCAGGGGGCGGCGGGGGGGCTGGCGGCGGGCAGGCTGTAAGAAATGTGAAAGGGCCACAGGAGTCCGTGTAGAATGCAGATACCGGCTGTACTTGGTTGCTGCCGGTTGCCGGTTGCCCTCAGATGCCGCGGTCGTTAGTTACCGGCCTCGGCCTCGGGAGCGGCGGCAGCTTACAGCAGCAACCTCTCCTCTCCTCTGAGATTCGCGCGTGTCTGCGGTAAAACCAGGACTGGATTCCTCTAGGGAGATGCGTCATGTTGTAAAGCCCTGCGTCACATTATACCTGCGTCAGGCATAATGTATGCAGGGTGGGCTTTCCCACGCAGGAAGGCCTCGTAAAAGTGACTCAGTGAAATCTACAAGATTTCACTGCGCCACTTTTAGGACGCCACTGCGTCAAAACCTTACGCCTGCTTCAAGCAGGCGTAAGTAGTGACGTAGTGTAGTGGGACTAGGCCTCAACACGCATTGCTGGAGTTGCACCGTGCTTGCTACACGACTCCAGCAATGCGTGACTTTTCCGCCAACAGATGCGTCAGAATTTCTGATGCATCTGTCAATCCTTGCGCCATAGTGCGCCGTATTGTAAATACGGCGGGGCAGATTTATGTTAGACTTGCGCCACTTTTACGCCGCCGTTGCGTCACTTTTGTGACGTAGCGGCGGCGTAAACCATGCGCCCTGTTGCGCCTTATTTACAACGTGACGCATCTAGGGAGTTGCGTCACGTTGTAAAGCCCTGCGCTACATTAAACCTGCGTCAGGTTTAATGTATGCAGGGTGGGCGTTCCATCGGAAAAAGCCTCGGAAAAGTGAGGCAGTGAAATCTACAAGATTTCACTCAGTCACTTTTCCGACGCTGCTGCGTCAAAACCTTGCGCCTGCTTGAAGCAGGCGTAAGGCATGACGCAGCATGTTAGGTATGGGCAGCCCCTAAACATTGCTGGAGTTGCGTCGTGCTTGCGACGTGACTCCAGTAATGCGCCGCCCTTACGCCATCAGATGCGTCACGTATCTGTTTATCCTTGCGCCACGATGCACTACATTGTAAATGCGGCGCATCTGTGGTGGCGCAAGGGTAAACTTGCGTGACGCATCTTTCCTGGCGCATCCCTGCTGATTTGCAGGGATGCGCCAGGAAACATAAATCTGCCCCGGCGCATCTATGGTGGCACAAGGGTTTCTAAGGGTGGCGCAGGGAAAGTGACGCATCTGTACAGATGCGTCACTTTCTTGTAAATCTGCCCCAGTATCTCTTATTCATTCCTCAATTAGGTTTAGACTATGCTACGTAAACGTCGATGAATGGCCAGGGTGCATGCCATTCGCCATGTTGACTCGTGCCTCTGTTCTACAGTTTTAAAGTTGTCCATTTTAAATCACAACTTCATGAACTTGGGTTGAATAAAAGGCTTCCCATCAACCTTCAGTGGAGAAGTGAAGAATAAAAAATGAGCATGTTGAAATTATGCAAATTAGTTTTACAAACCTCCCCAGAACATTTCGTGTAGACCTGCTAACAGCTGTGATGAATGTCAGCCACCCCTTTTGGACACAGTAACATGCACCTTTAAGCTGAGCATTTGTCACTTAACCTTGACCAGTGCATGACAAATGAGCCCCTTAGCAGGAAACACCATATTTCTAGGAAATACACGAGTTCATGCAAGGTCAGCACTCCCCCTAGTCATAGGATGCAGAATGTGGATAATCACAGTGAAAGTGACAGTCAAGGTCAGGATAATAAATTACCGAGATGGGTCCTGCCTTCTATGTACGGGGTGACTTGCCAAAGGCTGCTTGGTGTACAGCTAGTCAAGCTGCACATATAGTGAAATACTGGCAAAAACTGGGGGTCCATATGTATCTGTTTAGCACTCACAATAAGACTGCGGGCCAGATCGCAAAACATTTTTGACTGGCGCTATCACATGTGCTTAGTGGTAAATTGAGGCATCACCTAGTGCGTATACCTTTTACCAGCATATTATGAAAGAAGATTTCTGGAGGTGACTATGTGTGACAAGAATGTTTGTGCATATTTGCTGTGGTGCTAATGTGTTTTGTTGATTGTTTGTGCTGTTGTGATTTTTGTGCTGCATCATTGCAAGTTGATGTATTTTGCTGTGGTTGTTGGGTTGCATTCTGGTTTAACTGTTTTGTTATGTTGTGACCTGATATGTTTTAATTGTGTTGTTATGCTGCTTTGTGTATGCTGTTGTGTTAAGTCCTATTTTTTACTTTAAATATGTCTACAAATGCTTTTGCATTTCAAGAGAAACAAAGCACATGACTTTAAAGTTCCTGTGACAAGCATCCCTTTACACTGTCCAAAGTGGTTGAGCAGGAGGGAGAATGCAAGAACCAGCAAAAGTGAAACAGTGGGGCAGGGAATACTGGTAGTGAATTAAAAAGGCATGAAGTAGAACCAAGACTATGTAACCTTGGAATTCTTGGCGCCAACCTTTAAGCACCAGCAGCGGGTTTCTGAGCAGAGCTTTGGGCCCCAGCATTCACTCTTTTACAAGTTAAGCACAGATTAGCTGAGACTTATCAGACATTGTTGAAATCAAAGGTATAGGTAAAGGGATTCCCATTAACTTGCATTTTTAGCTGATGAGGAATACAAAGAAACTTATTTTTAAGAGGACTTTAGAATCTCAGATGTGTACTGTTGTCAAGTTTGAGACAATGTTATTACAGAAGCTGCCTGAGAATGTTTTGGACATCTCCCACCAAAGTAAGTTTCTCTCAGTACAATGGAAACTTGAACTGTAAGGGGTAACACAGTGGAAGAGCAAGCAGCCTTTACAGATAATACAACTTTTTAATTCATGCAGCATGGCCTAACCTTGTAATGTATTTAAGGATAATTTCATGAGATTCTTATTCCCTGAAACATATTAAGTCCCATGGGTTTTGATTTACTTTTACTGATATAATATGCCACGTTTGACTAACAAAAATTATAACTCATTGCCAACACCTAAAGGGTAAAATACATATTAACGTTTTAAATGTCACAATTTAAAAGTGAAAATGCTTACCCAGTATAGGGGAGATGTATCTGACTACATTAAGATATAGGTTCAAATAGCAGTTTCATAAAAATATATTTGCAGTCTATGTTGACATTCTGCAGAGGCTTTCCAACTGACATGGTTGGTTTGCGGTCCGACCACCGCGTTATAATGTCAGCGGTCAGAGTGTAAACCGGCAGGTCATTCCAACGCGATTCCAATAGGCGCTCGGAGTTTTCCGGCCAATCGGATCCACACCGCCATCGGGATTACAATGTCAGTTTCCCACAGCTTTTCTGTGCTGGCCTTTCCAATACGGAAAGGCTGTCGGAAAGCGACTTCTTTTGGTGGCTGAGGGTGTACCTAGGGTGCCTCTCTGTAAATCCCTGCACTGCATGGGGCACCTTCCGCAGGGTCAAGGGTTATACACCCCCCACTTCTTCATGGGAGCCTGTATTATGCCCGTTTAACAGCCATACCACAAGCTCCCATTGAGAAATAGGAGTACATGACCAGTGTTTGGTGACCGACGTAGTCAGGCAGTCAGGACTGACGACTGGAGGTCGGTCAGTCCAGAGACAGTGACAGTGTTGGTCAGAGGCAACTCCGACCGACATCGTAATAAGCCCCTAAGTGTTAACAAGATCCTTTGTTTGTATCTAATGTGCCCCCGTTGCAGATATTCTGCCAAAATATTGTTTAAAAAATGCTGTAAAACACAAATTTCATGTTGAAAATACCTGGATGACAAACTGCCAGCTGTCCACGCCTAACACCACTCACGGACAGTTCTCCTGCCGTCACTGCCACCAAACCTTCACCACCCTCCGCTCCACCATGCCTACCACCCTCACACCAGACGCTAACATCACCGAAGCCCCAAGGTGCATCCTCCTCAACATGCGCTCCCTGCACAGGCATACTGCAGAAATCTGGGACCTCCTCGGCACCCTCTCATGGGATGGCGCCTTCTTCACAGAAGCTTGGACGAACTCCACCTCCACCCCTGACATTGCCACCACCATCCCCGACGTATACAAGATCTAGAGGAAGGACCGCCCCAACTGCACAGGAGGAGGACTTTCCATCGCACTCAAGAGCTCCCTCTGACTCACGACCTCCAGCTCAAGTGACAGCCCGCCCACCACCAAAGACCTCCACTTCCAGTTCCAGACAATCCCCAGAACGACCCTATGAGGCATCCTCGCCTACAGACCTCCAGGTCCTCAAACTGCATTCACCACTGCCATTGCCAACCTTATCGCACACCAAACCATCGCCTCCTAGGACTACATGCTCTTCGGTGACCTCAACTTCCACCTCGACAACCTCAACAACCCCAACTCCATCACCCTCGTGGACAACTGCGCCAACCTTGGACTGATACAACTCATCACAAAACCCCAACCCACAAGTTAGGACACACCCTCGACCCCGTCTTTGCAGGAGGTACACCACGCAACCCCCCTGGACAGACCTCAACTGTCTTCACTTCCATGTCGACAAATCCGCTGCACCTAAACCTGCATCGCACCCTCCACGAAGGAACTGGAGCAGGATCACCGAGGAGCAGTTCAACTCCACCCTCAACCACACTACTCCCTCCACCACGACCAATGCCAATCTCACAGCCAAAGAACTCCAAAGATGGATCACCAACTGAGCAGACGAGCTCGCACCTCTACGTAACCCCGACAGACAGCACTCCAGAAAGGCCACCTGGTTCGCCGACGACCTCCAAGAATCCAGACGTACCTGTAGATGTCTCGAGAAGAACTGGAGAAACAGCAAATCCTCAGAAGACAGCACTGCCTACAAGAACGCCATGACAGAATATCACCAATGCATCATATACACCGAAAGGACATTCATCCGGAACAAGAACCTCGCTAACTCCAGAAACTCTAAGGAACTCTTAAGCATCATCCAGGAATTCACCGAACCCCCCAGTGAAACCACAGGCATCACCCTTTCCGAGGATCTCTGCAACAAGCTCGGCTCCTAATTCCATCTGAAAATCAAGGGCCTTTACGACAATTTCAACGACCAGACACCTGACTTTGAAACCACTCCCTCCTCCAGCAACGCCAGCCAGTCCACCATCTCCTCCTGGACCCCAGTCACCACCGAAGACACCACATCGACCATGAAAGGCATCCACCCCGGAGCCCCCACGGACCCCTGCCCCATCACATCTTCCACAGAGCCACCATCGCACCGGGACTACGACACACCATCAACGCCCCCTTTGAAACCGGCATCTTTCCTGATGACTGGAAATGCGCAGAAGTCAGACCCCTACTAAAGAAGCCCTCAGCAGATCCCACAGACCTCAAGAACTACCGACCCATTGGGAATCGCAAAAATCACAGGGATGGTAGCCTGCTGGGTTCAACAGACCACCATATCTGTGGTTGCTTTTAAATAAATATACAACAACGTGGACTAACCCAGAGGGGGATCCAAATAGAGGGAGGACACACTGTCACTCACAAGAGTGCCAAAAAACATTTGTTTTTAGAAGAACCCTCACCCACCAACCTTGTTGGTGGCATGCTTCGTCATTAGGTTCCCAGCTGGGCTGCCGAGTGCAACCCAGCTGTGCTGCGACGCCTAAATAACAGCGGAGCGTGTTTGTTTTGGGGTTGAGTGTGTGACAAGGGAAAAGTGCTAGGAGTGCAGTTTTAAAGTACCTCTAGAGTATCCAATAGTTAATTTTTATTCTTGAGTCTCAAGAGCACGCTTTAAAACAGAGCAGGGATATCTATGAAGATGAAATTGATCTTCCTAATCCCACTTTACATGGTCTACATGTTTCAGCTTCAACAAAGGTGCAGAGGCTTTCTTCAGGACCGGATAAAGTGCAAAAAAGTGAGCACACACGCTGAGGTGTGCTGTGATGCAGTCAAGCAGCCATAGTTACGGTTGCCACTGACAGCAAATTTGTCTGAAACAATAAAGCACAACATAAAAAGGCAAATCTTATATACAGTTAAAATGTTTACAGTGGAAAACGGTTTTGCTGGTGGACATGCAGGCACCCACTTTGAAAGGTGATGTAGTGCTTGTGGTCAACATTCAAGTGCGGTCATCCAAAGCGAGTTTCGGGATCCACATTACACCCCTTCACACAGGAATGCAGGTGTACACTGAATATTCAGTGTCACGCAAAAGGATTGTGCACTGAAGCATGCCGGCGAGTGAAGAGATGTACACACGTGATGGAGGCTGACCCCTAATGTGAGCCAGGCTGGCACATAACTTGCTGTTGGTACATGCGGTAAAGTACTCAAAATGCGAGAAAGTACAGTACTCAAATTGCGAGAATACCGTGCCAGGTAACCATGAAATGCAAGTTGCGGTAATACATTATAGTGGCATGGCGCAGATAACGTAAAACATATGGAGGAAGAAAAAAGGCTTACAAGGGCTACAAAGATTAAGTAGCTTAAATGATCCCAGAGGGGGGTGGACTCCTGTAGTCACACAATGCATGGTAAGAAAGTGGAAAACCTGTCAGCCCTCCAGACACTAAAACGGCAAAAAAAGTAACAGGGAGCGAAGGCATAGCTGTAAGAGAACTCAGGGAGAGTACTTACTCCTTCAAGGATGTCCACCCGCTTTCGATACCTACTGCTGTCCTCCATGGGATCCCATAGATATCAAAGTCAGGTGGCATCCCAGCCTTTGTAGCTAAGCACCAGAAGCTGGAGGGCATGGCCACGCCCATCACGTCTGGTCACGAGACCAGAGAGCCAGCGTACATCACTTTTAAGCACTAGAACACGTGCCTAACGCAATGTGAGGCAAGCGGAAGTGAGGAATGTGCCAGAATGAAGTAATGCATGCCGGATTCAATGCAGCTTGTGTAATCGATGTAAGATTACTATGTTACGGATTGAGAGTGGCTTACAGGAGCTGAGCCTCCATGTAACATTATTATGTTTAAGGAGGTGAAAGAAAAAGAAAAAGAAAAAGGCATAGACAAAAGAACTGGAAAAGAGTGTTACTGTAATATAAGATGTAGATATCAGGCAAGCAGAAGTGAAGGACACGTACTGACTCCAGTGGGGTTCGTGGGATCAAGGCCATCGATTCCAATGTGGTTTCTAGAAATTGAGGCTCCGTGTAGCATTGGCACGTATTATGAAAGCAAAAGACAATGAAAAAGAAGTATATGAAGGACGGGAAAAGTGCATTGCTCATGGATGAAACATAGATATTAGACCCATATGGTGGTCAACAGGTATAGGGAGTTACCAAAACTTGGGGCTCCAGCATAGATGATTTGAGGGGTGGAGTCAAAGCCAGGTTGGTAGAAGTCACATCTGATAACTGACCTCTGGTGTCAGAAACACTATAAGGTCACAGGTGGTGATAGAATAAACACCTTGGTGAGAAGGTGCGAGTAGTGTGTGCACAGTATGAGTGTGGATACAAAAGAGTCATGAATGAGAGTGGTATTCTCAGGTACCTCACACTTGGTAAGTCGGAGGCCCCTACAAAGCTGTAGTGGGTGTCATAGGCAATATGTGGTCTACACAGGACCCAGAGATCAGTTGATTAAGACCCCCAGACCGGGGTGTATGTGGACGCACATATGTCATGTAGATGTTACCATATACTGTTTAGAGGTTATGAAGTGCATTTCAAGGTATATTGTCATTCAGGCCTGCCCTGTTAGTGGCTAGGCGATATATCCAACGTTGCTCCTTTACAAAAAGCCGGTTGTGGAGGTTCGGGATGTTGGTATCCAATTGTTCAATAATCACCCACCTAAGGTTGTTGGTGGTGTGTCCTGCTTCAAGGAAATGATCTGTCATCCTGGTAGGTCTCCACTTACATCTGATGTTGCTCCGATGTTCACAAATACGATTTTTTATTGAGCGTGTCATCATGCCGACGTATCAGAGACTGCAGGGGCATGTTATCAGGTAGATGACATTACAAGAGGTACAGTTGGTGTGTTTGGTTATCTGCCACGTCTTTCCAGGTTCCAGGTTTAGGGATTTAACTGCTTGGGTGAGATGACATACGCTGCAATTC
Source organism: Triturus cristatus (assembly GCF_964204655.1). Lineage (NCBI taxonomy): Eukaryota > Metazoa > Chordata > Amphibia > Caudata > Salamandridae > Triturus > Triturus cristatus. The sequence goes on from NC_140582.1 coordinate 246,188,940, forward strand.
CCGCAGTGAAGGAGGCTCATCACATTGGGTAGCCCCATACATTCAGAATCGTCCGTATAGGTGGTGCCTATGTGTATGGACGTGTGGATACTAAGCTATCCTTAAGACTATGGGGCAGATTTATGAGCCCCTTGCGCCACTTTTGCGTCACTTTTAACATGGGAAAAGTGACGCAAAAGTGGCGCAAGGGGCTCATAAATCTGCCCCTATATGCTTTCTTGCAGGAAACCATAGGCTTCTCCCAGTTGAGTTTCCCTGTCCCTAGGATCCGTTAGTGTTTCTGTATGATTTTTGATACCTGATTGGAGATTGTGTTGAACATAGTCACACATGTGAGCGATATTATTCAGGTGTCGCAGCACAGCTGGGTTGCACTCGGCAGCCCAGCTGGGAACCCAATGATGAAGCATGCCACCAAATAGGTTGGTGGGTGAGTGTTCTTCTAAAAAACCAAATGGTTTTTTAGCATTCTTGTGAATGACAGTGTGTCATCCCTCTATTTGGAACCCCCACTGGGTTCGTCCACATTTTTATATATTGATTGATTTCAGGCAGATGGACGTTCCCCTTATTCCTTGCTCTCTCTTTGTTGTAATTGCTTTCAAATAGAGCAATATATATATATTTTTTTAAATGCAGACTGTTTTACTTAAAGGAAAACAGGATGCATTTCAAACAAAAATGAAAAGTTTTCTTTTCATTTTTTAAGAGCAGTCAGTGGTTTGGGGGCAAATATATTTTCAACCATCCTCAAAGGGGAGGAGTTTACCATCATCTTCAAGTTGGTGGTAAAATGGGAAATTTCCGCAACAGCATTTCGGTTGCAAAACATTCGTACATACCAATGGGAGTCGGTTTTTGATGGGACACCTTTTTGTGGTTGGAAGAAGCCCGATTGGCTATTTCCGACTGCAAAAATACTTCGCAACTGTAGCTCCCAGAAAGAAGAAGGGCCGAGTTTATCAGATGAGACACAAAACTGGGACGCTGAGCTCAACACAACTGGATGCATTAGTCCAGTGAGCCACATGTGTCACATATGATCTATACATCTAGGCCTTCTGTTAAGAATATAAGAATATTCATAATAAGTCTAAAACAAATTTGCAAGTGGCTTATTAGTGTACAGAAATCTGTTACTTCACCACCCCAAAGTGGGCCTCTGCACCATGCTATGAAGTATCTTGCATTCTCAACACAATGTGAATTAGGTAAAACCCGTGCAGTGACCACACAAACAGAGAACTCCCAGCACAGTCTAAACAATATAATAACAATAAAATGACAACTAATTTAAGATGGTATAACAGAAGCTCCAAAGCAAATTCTGAAGTGCCTGGAGGCAAAAACAAGAATGAGTACAAATAAAAACAGTACGTGCTAGAGGTAAGAGCAGTGTTCATAAGGTATGGACTATCTTTGGGATGAGGTAGGAGATGAGAAGGTAATTGCTGATAGTGCATTGAAATGACTTAAATTATGTCAGTCCTGTTGAAATGTTAGGGATTCCGTATTAAAAGTATCTCAGGGAACTGATGCTAAAGCTAAATGATACTATAAAGAAAATAACTATCAAGATAAGAGAGTATCATTAATAATACTTGGTATTTAAAAAAACAAGAATGTTTGAAAGTTTTGTTTTCACTGAATGCACAATAGTGTTAACACAATAAATAACGTCGTTGAGACAACTAACCGGAGACAAAATCCTAACTTTATGAATTTCAGTATTCACAAAAGCATTTAGTAGTAGTAAAGTTAGGAGTCCTAACTTTACTACTACTAAATGCCTTTTGTGAATACCAAAAGTAGTAAGTTTAGGATATTATCTCAGATTAGTTCTGTGAATCTGCCTCTATAAGAGGGACTTACTAAAGTTCTAATTTTGAATGGATAATAATCCAAATTGTTGATTGTTTATACTTTGGTGCGCAGGAGTAAACACACTGACAATGAGTAGTTTACCCCTGGCTGGTGACTTGCTAGACCTGTGAGTGTGATCATTTTTGAAGATATTTGATTTTCCCCTTACTTATTTTAAGATAAAGCAGATAAGAACTGTTAATTATTTTATCTTTTTTAAGTGTGTTGCACTCAGGTCTCACATTGTGGTATATTTGGCTATAATTTGTTGGTTGCTGTAGGATGACTTGTAGACATGCAGTGTGGTTGGTTAACCTTTGAATTAGAAGCACTACAATTTGTTGATTGTTTTGTGAGCTGTGCTATGATTGATTGATCACATCATCAAGTGTTGTGCTAGGATTGAATAGCTATTGTTGAGTACTGTTTGAGATCTGTGGATTGTTGTTGTATATAATACCATATTTGATAGAGCAAGTTAAAGTAAGGAACAATGTGAATTTCAATGAAGAAACTTCCTGATTCCATTTGCATGGACGAGAAAATGCATGCTGAAGGTACACCGGCCTACAGCATGGCACTTGATAAAAGGGTACACACTGGTCTGTGCATTAAAGATTGGAATAGGATCATGTAGGATGACAAGAACATCCCATTTCCCCTGAATGGTATATTTAAAGTGAGAAAACCTGAGAATTTCAGACAAGTGGTATATGAAATGAGTCCCCCAACCAGGAACTGCCCAATTTGAAGACTCATATAAATGGGACCACTTCGCACATAAGAAAGAATGCAAGAGGATAAAGACTCAGATTACACAAAGTGTTAGTAATTGGTTGGAATGCAAGATGGAATTCATGGTGTTAACATGAAATTGAAGGTGTTGGTGTCTACCCTGCAATTCTAAAGGAAAAAGACAGAAAGGAAGGAAAGTCAGATAAAAGTTGAGAAGAAGGAAGGAGATACAGGGTTTGATGATGAAGGCGATAGGTTTTTAGACGATTCTTTGAATTCAAGACCACCTCCATATCACGTTGTACCCCCTCACCACCACAGGGAGAGGGGATGTGAGGAAAGAGACCAAATGCATCTGAGAGTACAATTATATCCACTGTACAGAGTGCACTAGAAGAGGGAATACTCCCTGTTATACCTTTTTTTTAATTTTATTTATTTATGAATTTTTTAGTCACAGATAACAACAAAAACCAAAAAGCATACATTGCACAGAAAAGAAATAAAGAGAGAAAAAAAGAGAAGAGCAAAGATAAAGAAAGAGAGGAGAATATCAAGCATCAAAACTGTAAAAAATGGTATATACGAATTGATCATGAACATTGTATTTGTCCAATCCCGATTGGGAATACTTATAGGTGGATTTACCAATAATTCATGACAGAAATAAAAACAAAAACAATGAAGCAGTTATTCCCACTGAAGGCTTGACCAGACCCTCCCGAATTTCACCCTTGAGCGTAGACCCCAAGCTTTAGCTACTGCCAACTCCATTTAATAAACCCCCCTCAATAATAACCAAAAATCAGTAATCTTGGGACACAATGCGTCAATCCAAACCCTAGCAATGCACAACCCGGCAATAATGATGATGATTGAGTCTAAGGAAGTGGATACATAGCCTGGGTCTGCTACCAGGCCCAAGACTATTTCTTTCTCAGTTAATTGAATTTCCTTGCCAGCCAACCTAATCAACACACATGTAACATCATACCAAAACATAGTTAATCGAGGACACGTGACAAACATGTGTCTGAGATCAGCAGCATACTCATTACATTTAGGGCAGTATGACTTCGATGAGACCTGCAAGGTAGTCCATTTCGAAATGACCTGCGGGATATAATATAGCATTAACATGGTATGATGTTGTTGCAGCTTTAAATTAATTGAGGTAACAGCAGAGTTAATTATAGCCATTGAGTCAGCAACTTCTTCTGTATTAATCTCCATTGTAAACATGCGAGTGAGTTTAGCCGCAATCTGCGATCCGTCACTTCCACTTACAGACCGGAAACTCTGGTATATTTTCCCAATCTGACCCCGGCCAGAAGTCTTGAAGATAGCCCGCAGTAGCTCTGAAGTACAAGAGAGGGCAGATAAGCCCTTCCGTTGTATAAAATAATCCCTGACTTGCAGGTACTTAAAAAAAGAGGTGTAGGATAGCCCAAATTCCTCTTTTAAAGAGGAAAATTACCTAAAACCCCATTCATCATACAGCTGCCCTAACCATGTTATTCCACACTGTTGCCACATCCTGCATACCGAGTCCGAGAATATGCCCGGAAATCTAGGATTGTCCCACAAAACAATAAATTCATGTAGATCTGGTACGGCGAAATGTTTACCGATATCTTGCCAGATACGATAAATGGGTCTAACTATCTTGAAACGGACTCTCTTGAAGTAATTAGGGTCCGACATGTAGTGTAAAAGAAACCCAGTGTTTAGACCATATGCGAGCTGGTACGCAAGCCATGTTTTGACCACATTAGGTCCCAAGAGTAAACTCTGAATACGATTCAGAAAGGCTGACCAAAAATAAGTCTTAAAATCAGGGAGAAGGAGCCGCCTTGCTCGTATGTCAGCTTTATATATTTAAGAGCTCTTCTGGCTCTTCGATAGCCCAAAATAAAGCTTCCGATAACAGAATCAAGCCATTTAAAAAAAGACATTGGAACTCGTAGAGGAATAGAACAAAACAAATAAAGAAATTTAGGCAAAATTTTCATTTTCACTATATTGCATCTCCAAATGATAGTTACAGGCAGCCTATGCCACCTACGCAGGTCAGCTGTGATATTTTTAAGCAATGGTTCATAATTCAAGGCCAAAAAGTCCTCAGTGCGACACCTAATACAGACACCAAGATAGATAGCAGAGGTAGTTAAACCTAGGTGGGGTACTGCGAGTGCAGGGACATAATAAAGGATAGACTGCGTTTTATTCATATTAAGCTTATAACCCGAAAAGGAACCAAAAAGTTGTGCCTCATGTGTTAGTACGGCTATGGCCACCTCGGGCCTGATAGTAAATACAGCAATATCGTCTGCATAGGCTGTGACTTTTAACGTCATACCATTGAGTGATACTAGTGAGATAGAAACATTCTGAAGGAGATGTCTGATGAAAGGCTCAATATAGAGAGCAAATAGTAAGGGGGAAAGCGGGCACCCCTAACGCGTACCCCGCTGGATACTAACAGAACTAGATGTACAACCGTTAAGTTTGATAACAGCAGACAGATTATGATAAAGTCGCTGAACGGCCGAGACAAACCTCCGACCGAGGCCTAGAGAAAGCACAGTACACCAATGAAACCCCCAAGCTACTCGGTCGAAGGCCTTCTCGGCGTCCAGCATTAGCATGCCAATCCGCTGACCCAAGTGACCAGCAACATCATAAGCTGAAAAGGCGGTATTTATATGTGTTACCGTGTCTCTTCCGGGGACAAAGCTGTGCTGTTCTTCTGAAACCAATGGTGTATAAGTGGGGCAAGACGAGAGGCAAGAAGCTTGGAGAATATTTTCGCATCCGTGTTTATAAGAGATATCGGTCGATATGACCCTAAGTCTTCTACAGATTTGCCCTTTTTGGGGAAAATCACAATGTTAGTTCTATTCCATGAAGGAGGCGCATCCCCTCCCTGTAGTATGTCATTAATCAGCTCGAGGAGAACTGGCATCAACAAATCCCTGAAAGTTTTATAGAACTCAAGCGGGATAGTGTCCTCGCCCGCCGTCTTGCCGCTGGGCAAAGTCCTAATTGCTACATTCAATTCCTCCAAGTCAGCAATGTTCTCTAAGCTCGAATGAGACATATCCAGAGAAGGTAGAACGCTCTCTCGTAAATAATTCATGGCCACCTGTTGATTATAGCTGCCAGATTCCTTATATAAGCTAGCATAGAAAATCTTAAATTGCTCGGCTATGTCGTCAGACTTTGTATAGGTGACACCATCTACCCCGGGAATTATCTTAATATGTGATTTAGCCTTCTGATCAGCAAGTTGGTAAGCCAGTACACTTCCCACCCTCTCCCCATACTCATACTGCAGAGATCTAAACTTAAGAAAATTGTTGGCGACCTTATCCTTCAACCCTCTGCTAAGTTTTGTTCTAACTTCAATAATTTGGGCGTATATTAGTAACTCACTAATATCTTTTGAGGCAATTGCCTGGGCATGTTGCTGCTTTAATTCGATATACTGCTGATGTTCGTTACCCAGCTGAATACTATTAAGTCTATTCTGCTTAACTATAAACTGAACAGTAGCCCCTCTCACACATGCTTTTAAACAATCCCATACCAACGCGAGGGAAGAAGTGTAACGGTTATTAGCAATACAATCCTTCAGGACCAGATGCATGTAACCAATAAAAGCAGAATTATTTAGAAGATGCCGAGGGTACGAAAATTCCATAACTTGACCTTGTCTGGACGAACCAAGATATGCAGAGAGCATGATAGGATTATGGTCCGAGGTTACTTTTGGACATACAACCATTGATGCGTTGGCGAAAAGCCTGTTATTAGTGAAGATCATGTCAATCCTAGAATATTGTTTATGGGGATGAGAAAAAATAGTAAACCCAGATATTGTAGGAAACAATGTCCTCCAACCATCATCCAGTTGGTGGAAATGTAATAGATCTCGTATTGCAGCCCTAACCCGGACCATTCTAGCTCTTGCAAGAGTGTTTGTAGTATCACTTTTTTTATCTAAAATGCAGTTGAAGTCTCCCCTTACAATGAGATCACCAGCCCAATCTAAGAGTTCAGAATTCAGATGAGAGATAACCTCAGGACAGTCCGTATTAGGGCCATAGACCATACATACTGTGACTTTCTTACCAAAGATAGAGAGTTGTGCAATTGCCCACCTACCCCAACTATCAGCAAGAGTGTGTAATACAAAATTTTTAGAAAATGTATCCTTCAATAGGGCGACCCCCCTTATAGAAGCCGTCTGTGAAGTAAAGATGATCAAGTCATATCCAAGCTGTTTGAAAAAGTTTCTATCTTTATAGGCCAAATGAGTTTCCGCCAATCCGACTATTTGAGGCATGAATCCTTTGAGCTCTTTAGCCACCAATCACCTTTTACTGGCCAGGTTCAGCCCACAAATATTCCAGCTCATAAACTTGACTCTTGACACTACCAAAATTTTAGAATACTAAATAATTTCTCCTCCTCACATTGCTCATTATTAATTTCGAATATTTTCTGCGCTACTTTGGCAATGCCGTGACTATTTGACCCCGCCAAACCCCCTGTCCCCCTCAAACCATCCCCCACCCTGTTTCTTGAGAAAGGAATCACCCCCCTTAAAGCTGTCCTGCCCCGGCAGCAAATAAAGGATACCACGACCACCCCCCAGAGACCCCCTCCATGCCCACACACCATACCCCCACCATCCACACCCACACAATACATTTTCATCTTTACATTAGTGCCACCCGGGTGGCATTTCCAACCCCCCTGTGCTAACAAAAAAAAGAAGAAACATCAAGCGGAGACATTATATTAATCAAGGATTAGGAGTGATTTGCCAATTAGCCAATGCCTTTTTAGCCTCCTGTTCACTTAAAAAAAGTATGAGTGACCATCCTTAATCAGAAAGACCTGAGAGCAAACAGACTTAAATGAGTCCATAAGCTGACGAAACTGCCATATTTTATCCATAGACGATTTGCACAAATCAGATCTCACGAAGATTGACATAGAGTCGACTTGGACAGGAGCCGTTGGTCGGGCTTTAAAGAAAATGGCCTGGCGGAGTAGAAAGTTACCCAAAAATACCAGAATGGGCCTAGAGAATTTTGTTTTGACTTGATAGTTTGATGACAGGAATAATGGGAGGTGATGTGCTCTTTGAACCTGCGTTTCCATATCCCAGTCCCCCAAGTCCGGGAAAGCTTTCTGTAATAAGTCCACGACAAATGCACAAGGGTCAGAGCCTTCCCTCCCTTCCGGTACCCCAAAAATCCTCAGGTTATGTCGCCGCTGTCTATTTTCAAGATCATAAACTCTTTAGCTGCATAGACCAACTGTGACTCCAGCGAGGTAACTAACTTAACAGTTTGGGTATTGACTTCCTCCACACCTGCCACCCGCTGTTGCAGTTCAGTAAAGTCAGCTGTTAAGTGATGAACCTTGGTGGTGACCTCAGATAGTGCCTTTTTAATTTTGATACAGTCCGCCCTTGCCTGTTGGTAATAGGCTTGTGCTTCTGCTCTCTGAGTGTTTAAAGCCTGCATAATATTAGAAAGTGAGGGCTCGTCACCCCACCATTTCTTCCATCCGGATGATTCTGCTCAGAAGTATGACTTGTCACAGCTTCTACAGTGACCAGCGGACCATAGGGGGAGGGGGAGGGAGAGGTGAGAGAATCAGATACTGTGGGTTGAATGTTAAGCTCAGCTGGTGTTGACCCCTTAGAGTAGTGGAGCACCCCATCAGCAGTGTTTTGACCATAATCAGTGCGAGCGCCCGCAACCGGTGCTTGTGCATAGTCCATAATGTATGTATTAGTAATGGCCATGGTAGAGTAAATGGGCGGGAGGGGTGAGACCGGCCGTAGAAGCCAGCGAGATAGCCAGCGAGTCTGAACTATTCAGCGAAGGGGGGGCCAACATATCCCCCTGTGAGCTTGAGTTGGATAATCTGGAGACAATATTTCTCACTTCGCCCTTTGATGACACCCATTTACGTAACGGGCTTACCCCCGGACCAGCCTTAGTAGAGCTTGCTGCACCCTTCAATCGACCAAGTGCGTCTGTGATCTGAACCCTATTTCCAGTACCACCAGGGCCTCTACCACCTTTACCAGACCGGCCTGATTTAAGGCCCTTATCTTTTGGGGTTCTTCCCCCCTCGGGGGTATTACCCCCTGGGCTATGCACAGCATTGTTATTAATCCTAATATTGGCACCACCATGTCCAGATGAAGCAGGGTTTGCAAGGGGGACCAAATCCTTCCCAGATTTCACAAGTAAGTTTGCCTGCCCCTTGTTACCTCCAGTTACATTGCCAGTATTATCTGTCAAGCAGTTACAATCGATACGTGGACTAATCTCCTGCATAGTTCCATTGGAATAATCACAGCCTTCACTATTTAGACCCTCAGATTGGGGAATACATCCTGGAACTGGAGAGATAATCCCAGCCTCATCATCAAGTGCCTGAGAGGGAGAGAGAGAATCAACAGGGACTGACTCCACTGAGCTCACCCCCACGGGAGAAGCCTCCATTCTTAGAATACTAATAGATTCCTCCATACCCCCCCAGCCCTCATTGACTGTGGCATTAAGAACTTCGGCCATCTGGGCGAGGGGGGCAACAGATTCGGAGCCACAAGACCGGAGAAGCTCTGTAGCTTTCCGTGAACGTAAAAGCTTAAGAATAGGCTTCCCCACCTGAGGGTCTATTGAACTGGCTGGGGCATTATTACCTAGCAGAACTCTCCGGGGCATTATTACATTGTCAGCAGCAAAATCAGTTTCAAAAGCAGTCTGACCTTCCAGACGGTCCACTGCTACAGGATGGCCACCGCTTTCTGCTTGGACCTCTATTCGCCCTCGACGAGTTGTCTGTGGGGGGCCATCACTCCCAGATTCTCCCTCAGCAGGATTTCAAATCCCGGCGTCCGTCTATCACAACCACCACTTCTGCTCCTGCACCTGCTACTGATCACCCAAACGCCAGCAGGATCACCGCAAACAAACCTAGAAGCACGGGAATCCAGCAGCGGGAGCCGCACCAATGCTTAGAACGGCCTCCTAGCTGTAAATCACCTCACTGCGCGAGCGCCGTGAATCACACAGCTGATGTGAGTTTACCGGCACATCCGTCAGTTCGCAGGACCGGAGAAGGGATAGGTGAGCAACGTTGAAACCGCCAACCGCCACACCTCGCGCTGCCAGAGAGAGAAAACCGTAAGTAGCTATCGTCCTCTTCTTTGGCTTCGGCAGTGTTTTATGCAATATTCATTCCGCATACCCCGTTAAAACATAAGAAAGCAGTTGGCTGCTCATGTTGCCGTCCGGATATTGAATCACCGCCGTGGAAGGAGAGGCATCGCGGCAGGCATCCCGGACCCTGGGAGAGAGCAGACGTGCGTCCTTCAGCTGTGGATACGATCCGCCATCTTCCTACCCCAGGAAACCATTTCCAAAGCCTTCCCTGTTATACCAAGCACCTTCACAGATGCACCTAGCACAGTTATTATTACTAACATTGTAGTCACAAATTACAGACTTACTCTGAAGAGACCGTGACCAAAGACATTAACATATCAAAATTAAACACATAATTTGAACAGATTTTGAGGATACTATTTTCAAGGAAAATCGAAAACATATATGATGAGGTTAAGATGAGATATTTAAGCAAGTCACTTGTAGGCAAGCCTGTGAGGTGCATAAGAAATTGGAAAGCTTGGCTGGATAGTATGAGATTGACTTAAATAAAAAGAAAAAAGTGCAATCTAATTTCAGTATGGTAGTGAGTGATGAAGAAATATAGCATATGATATTACAAAGCTTGCAAGTGCATATTAAAGAACTAATGAATTGTTCAAGAGAATGGGGAATTGAAGACAATTAAGGATAGAAGGGAAAAGAAATAAGGGCCAAGGTAAAAAAGAAAAAGCTAGGAAGTGAAGTTGAGAGGTGAACAGGTGTAAGTGACCCTGAAACTAGAGTGATTAATGAATTTCATGTGAGAGAAGTACATGGAGGAATGTCTATGCATATACTTTGGAATCAATCTAATCTTCTTTCATTTACAATTTTTTTTTTACAAAGGTCAGGAAAGAGACTGATAAATGGTACACAGAAATAGAAAGACCTGTAATGATTTTGAAGATATGTTGGAAAGATCTGAATATGCTGTCAGAGATTGTGGTTCCCAAAGGTTTATGTATGGAATGTAAGGGGATTGTGAATTGTTCAACAAAAGAACTGGCTAGAGTTGAACAAACTAATAGTCCGTCTCAAGAAGTAATGAACATATACGGAGCAGTAATTGAGCATTTAAAACAGACGTTTCAGCAGAGAGAGGTGATTTGACCTATAATTATGTGAGGAACAAAGTAGCTAGAGGAGTCAGTGAATGCATAATATGAGAGGCTAATGCAGAACTATATGTAAAATCAAAAGGAGTTTAAAGAGTTGTTTTGAGACAGGGAAGGGCAACACCAAAATTGTTGTGAGACCCCCAACAGTGTTGTTCCACCAAAGGCATGTCTTCCGTTGGCGTACTTAGCCACTGATCGTTACATCACTAGGTCTTTTCCTCCACCAGGATAGATTGTCTCTTGAATTTGAGACCTTATGGGATCCACCATGTGAGGAGAAAAGGTTTAAAAATACCTCCTATCTTTAGAAAGGAAACATTTTATTAAGCATATCAAAGGTAGAAGTATGATAAACAAATGTGAGATGTGAAAAGAAAGGTATTAGGTGTCTCTCAAATCTATCTCTGGAAGAACCAGATCAACCTGTTTGAGCCAACTGTGTGCTCCATGGGTTGATGGCTTTCATCAGGACTGAAAGGTTGTTTTTTAGGACCCCTTCATGAAGTCAAATTAAATCAAATGGGGCACTTTCACTCCAATTGTTGAAGTGTTTTCTTCTTTTTTGGTCATATGGGACGCTTTGTCCAGTCCTAGAAGAAGGCAAAAAGACACGGAGAACAATGTGTTATGTATTAGAATCTAGTACTTATGTTGTCCCATATTTCTTATAATGGATGAACCCAATGATTTCTATAACTGTGTATTTTTGCTCTATTAAATGCGAACATCTTCAAACCTTTTAGGGCTGTTTGTCTATGTGAGCAAATGTCATAAACATAGACATCTCTATGTTTACATCTACCTGGACTCAAACTCCATCGGATTTCAAAATACATTAATATCAACACAGAAGAAGGTGTTCAAAATTCACATAGAGGAGGCTTTGATAATAGAGCCCCCCCCCCCCCAAATTTAAATCAATCCTAGTATGGAATGCATACATTTGCTTACATTACAAAATATATTGAAAATGCTTATTCTATTATTCTCGCTACTCCAACTCCAAATCAGGACTGTAACCAGTCCTGCGAAAGGCAATGGCAAGAGAAAGAATGGGGAAAATAGTACAACAGCAAACTCAAAAGTCACCTACTCCTGGTCTTTACAAAGACAATGGTTAGAGGCAGAAGATCGAGAAAAATTAAATCAGGATTGGAGTTGGTAGCCTGCTATGCTAATATGTACTAAGAAGAATTCAAATTCAGTCCTGCCTTTGAGCACAGCAAATAAATGCTTTATTATTGATAAGAAACATTTGCTCATGGAATCTACACTGTTTACGTAACTTAAATCCATGTTGAAATAGAAATAGCTGCATTCCTGAGTCAATTTCAAACATTCCTTGCCCAGGAAACATGTAGCATGAATTCCATGCCTCTTATAGACTATATCAAATATCCAATCTGCACGGTAAAAGAAAAAACAAAAGGACAGCCAAAGGGTGGTTTGCTAATATACATCGCCTCTGAGCTTCAGAGGAATGTTATGAACTTAGGGGTTGAATTATGAGAGCCCTGCATCCCTTTTGCACCATGTAACCACGTAAAGTGATACACGCATGCCACAGGGCTCTCATTTAGATTTATGAAGCACTGCAACATCACCCTTCATAGGTTTGAGTAGCCTCATAAATCATGAGTAAGGCAACGCAGTACAATTGCGGTGTCACGTTACTCTGCACCTGAGAGGTGTTCCATAGTGGGTTGCGGTGTATTTTCCCATGCAACACCCATGGCGTTTAATGCTGCCCCATATTTAATCCTGGGGAAGAACCAAATATGTTTGCCTGCCTTCTGTAACAATGAGAAATATGCTTATTTCTCCTTGTTCCCCTCTTTACATGTGTGCTGCATTCTGCAGCACACATAGAAAGAGGAAAACACATTTTAGGATTGTTTTTGTGCAGGAAGGTGCCCCTTCCTGTACAAAAATAATCCTGTCTACAACAGAGGGACCCTTGCACTATGTTGCAAGGGTGCCTACGCTGGCACCAGGCTGCAGAAACGGGACCAGCGCAGGGAGAAAGGACAGGAATGCACAGTATTGCTTAAATACAGTGCATTCTCGTCCTTTCATTTTGGCGTAGGGCAGAGCAGCAGGGTGCCTTGGTGTGCTGTCCTACACAAAAGTCACACAAATAAGCCCCTTAAGCACTACAGAGCAGTGAGTGTTAGCAACAAAAAGTGAGCGATGGTCCGGTGCCCAGAAGTATCCCACAACCTTTTAAAATATCTATATCTATCCAACATCAAGGCATGAAATAGTGGCAAAATTGGAGTCAATGATAATGGATTTCAAACAAGAGTTTGATATTGCCGCTATTTTAATAACAGGTGACGTTAATTCTAACCTCTTCCTTTTTCTTTCTCAGGATGAGCAAACATCTTTGCAAGATTCATTTTGGAACATGCCATCCCAGAAGACCAGAAAATCTAGGCAAAGAGATAAACCTGGTGAGTCAATTTTGAACTTGATTAATGATGTAGGTCTAAGAATTCTTAATGGTAGGTTTCAAGGGGATCAGTCTCTGACTTGTAAAATATATTTCGGCAAAATCAATAGAACCATGGATTACAGTTCAGTAATTCCAAACAAGAAGAGAGGGGCCTTCTATCCCAACAGGGCAGGGCAGGGCACCAACACGACAGTAAGTCAAAAACGTGTTCCCCCCTTGGGTAACTTCACAAACAAACTTTCAATCATTCATTCTAAGGACTAACCAACCAGTTTTGTAACATATATGTGGAGGGTTTGTCTCTGAGGAGAAGCACAGTTGAGAGGCAACTTGGGCCTGCTTAATTTGTTTGCAGTATAAGCCTATACACCAGGAATAAGTGGAGGTTCACAATCCCATTTAAAGCATTTTATATGCAGATTCTTAGACAAATCCCAGGTGTCTGTCAGGCTCAACCAGTGGTATAACGTACAGCTGTATATATCAGAATTGACTGGTCTGAGGAGTGGAGAATCATTATTGCCTACATTTTGGGACAAGAGTCTATATACAAAGACGAAAGAATAACTTTGGTGGGAGATATCGTTCTTTCCTGATGAAGGTGGTCGAGAAACTAAGGAAGCCTCCGTAACACGTCGATGCTATGAAGATTTGTACACTAGATCACCTAAACATTTGATTAAACTAAAGAATAAGGATAAAAGAGCCACATTTTAATAAGGGTTTGGTTCCATTAACGATTTATCTCTGATTGGTGTCTCCCTAATGACAAAATGATTTGTCTAATATACTCTCCCATTATGTATTAATGCTGTGTTAATGAATGTTTTTCAATGTTTTCCTTGTCTTTTTAATTGTCTTTTCTTCATTTATGGAATGATCACTGTGACTTTTCTGGATGTTCAATATGCATGGATTACTATAAAATGCCATGTGTATTGTTTTTAACCAATGTAAAACAAACGTTTTTATAGAAATAAATACAGACGGGGACACTGCAGGTAGGAGCATTGGGGCCGGCTGGGGGGGATTTCGAGAGACGACCACGAGGGAAAATTAATTATTTATTTCATGGTTGTCTCTCGAAATCCCCCTGAGCCGGTCCTACCGCCCCACGGTCTTACCTGCAGTGGCCGCGGCTGAACAAATAGCTGTTTATATACATATTTTAGGTTTTATTTTTGGTGATATTGGTTGGTCCTTGGAATGAATGATTGAACGTTGGTTTGTGAAGGTACTTGAGGGGGGGGGGACTTTTTTGATCAACAGTCCAGTAAGCCTGCTGTTGTTCGAGCACATTATTGCTTATAAAATTTATCAAAGGCCGAGAAGCTATCATCTACTGGCTCTACAAGATTTTAGCCTCTCCTGCAGGATCATTGCTTGTCAAAAATCAAATATGCTCCTGGTCCATGAACTCTGCGAGAATTTTTAAATAGTTTTATTGGCATTTGTCATTACAAACAGCTCAGCAACAATGTCAGCTGAGCAATAGTGGGGAAGTAGAGGGATGGGTGGAGGTGAGGAGAGACACCAAGAGGGTTACAAGGAAACATTGCACAAATGATCCTCCGAATCAGAGCATAGTTCACTATACAGTGCTCACATATCGATTTATGGAGTCTGTTCCAAACACAGAGTCTAGAGTAACACTAGTATGGCTATATATCACATTGAAAGGGCAGAAAGAGAATCAAATGAGATTAAAGTGCTAAGTACCTTCAGAGCAAGGAGTAGGAGTTTATCTCTGCTCGAAAACTGGAATTGGCCTGAGGTTGGCCCAATAATTGAATAGTATCAATTTATAAGGAACTTACACATGCACTTCCCAAATTTGACCTAAAAAAGGGCTTATTTAATTCACCAAGTACACCCAATGAGGATAAGGTTTTCATGCAAATGTAAAGATCTCAAAAGAGTCTGAAATCAAGAAATACAACTACTGCAAAGAAAACTAAGGGATACCACTCAGGCAAATACGGTAAAAGATTTAAGGAAAAAGTATAAAAAAAGAGTTATGGCTAGTGAAAAAAACAGCAGGAGAATTGATTCTAGGCCAATCTCCTCCATGCACACAACAACAAGAACTCAAAGGACTTCTGGAGGATTATCAATAATTTAGAAACAGGCAATCTCTCAGCTAATGATAATATATCAACATGGAACTGGAAATAAAATATCTTCACATCTTTCTGCAAAGCAGACGGACAACCAACATAAAATTAACTGCTTCTTGGGAAGAAGTTATAGGAACTTAGCATCAACAACCCCAAGACCGAACAGTTCGAAGAATAAGGAGCGTACTCATATACGCTGAGTTTCAGTTAAAGAATATAATCCAATATAGCTGCTTTTAGGGTGCTCAGGGGCAGAATAGCCTCCCTCCAGCTTTATTCAATATGAAGCTAGAATTTTGGACTAATAAATTAATCTCACAGTATAATTATGGGTTAGTACAACAAGAAATTCCAGACTCATGGAGAGGTGCAGTCATTCACCTCATTTTTAAGGCAAAAATGCGAAAGATCCATTGAATTACCAGCTGATAGCCATTTTAGACATTGGGTCAAAATATTTTGCATGCCTCCTGCTTCAAGATCTTCTTTCTTGGGCTACCGATCATAGGTTGATCACGATGCACCAAACAAGCTTTTAGCAGGGCATGGGCACAACCTCAAAATTGCTGGCATTATGTTTTCTTATGGATGGAACCAGTCTAAGATTTATGGATTTTGAAGCTAGCTTCGGCCGAGTGCTGATAAAGAGATTGTGGTTAAAACTTTCATGTTAGGAAATTCCTCCAAATTTATTGAAAGGCATGCTTTTATTGTAGACTAATATAAGGAAAAGGGTAAAAATAGGCAATGGTGCATCTCTTATGCAAACAAATACCCACCATGTCTGATTTGAAGCACATTTTCATCTTGGTACCTTTGCTGTTTAATTTATATATAGCTGACTTACCATGTGATTAGATATGGTAAACTGTCACCCCTCAAAGTGGGGCATTGAGTTATTACCATGCTTACTATATGCTCAAAAGTTGGCAATAAGATGAAGAAACGCTGAAAGTGGTACATCGATAATGAGTTGGTAAGAATGTTATGGAATATATGTTTCTGGGAATTATCATCAACAACCGAGGATCTTTTGAATCCCACTAAAGCTAAATCAAAAATTAGCGCTGTGAATCAGAGCCAATTGCAAGCAATTCATGTGTAGAGTGTAGGTGGCCAAAAGGTGCAGGAACAAGGAAATGAATACTGAAGACTGAACAAAGATTCAAAACAATAAAAGAATTAGAGTAAGTAGAACAAGATGACAGTAATAGTGAACAGCCAAAAGTGAGAAGACCAAAGAGACTGAGAATACCTAACAGAAGAAAGTAAACAGCTCCTGAATGGTCATATCTAGTCAATGTTCAGCAATCCAAGCAATCAGATGCGCAAGTTGTTGATTTTCTATTCATTTTTAAGGCACTCCATGAGCTTGATCTGATTAAAGCTGAAACAATCTAGCTTGAATAATGTCCTAATTAAATGTTGAACTGAAATTTTAACTCAATTTTTGAACTCTGCAGTCTGTTTTGTTTTATACTCTAGGCATACAGTCAAAGATATTAAAGTTCCCTTCCTGAAAGGCATTTCACACATGAATTAATTGTGCTGTTTTATTGATGTTTTGACATAAATTAAGTGGTTGGACTTTTTATTTTATTTTTTAGAACTTTTTGTAGAAGAAACATGGCAAATAGCAAGAGACTTTGCTGCAATCAAAGATTACAGATAATTTAGTTGGATAGGAAATTAGTGGGATTTACCACTTCACTTGGCCATGTAACACCACAAAATAGCATTCCCAAACCTTAACAAATGGTAAAAATGATGCAAATAATAAAATGATGCACTAAGATTGTTTTGTAGGTGATTTTCGGAAGAAAATATATTTTAGTTTTTTAGAAGAGTACTCCAATTTTATTAGTATAAGTGATTGTTATAAATATACCTTTTTACCCCAATCAGTTGCTGAGGGTGTGACAAATCAGCAGCTTGTTCTTACATTTCTTTTTTGTGTTGGGTATTTTTAAACAGGTTCTATCAACAGGTTTCCCTTCAATAAACTCCTTCAGATTATAGTGTTTGCCTGGAGAGTGCGCCTGCTGTCTGAATTCTGATTTGCTTTATAGAAATAAAATCTTTGGTGACTATATCAAAGTATGTATAGCCGATTACAAAATGTAAACAAATAAATAACACTAATAATAATATTACATGCCAAATAAATAAGATTGAAAGAGACTTTGTAAAGGGGTTGAATGAGAGAAAAGAGAAGATTGCCAAAGAATCTTTGGCAATCTTCTCTTTTCTCTCATTCAACCCCTTTACAAAGTCTCTTTCAATCTTATTTATTTGGCATGTAATATTATTATTAGTGTTATTTATTTGTTTACATTTTGTAATCTTAAAACAAACTTAAGACAAAATCCTAACTTCTGTGAATACCAAAAGTAGTAAGTTTAGGATTTTGTCTTAAGTTAGTTCTGTGAATCGGCCCCATTGTGTGGAGGCAAGATAGACTGAATTAGAGAAAAAAGAGGAAGAAAGATTCAGCAGTAAAAAGGCAAGTCCAGGGATTAGCCTTAATCAGGCAAGGAAGGGGACAATGTGTATCGTACGTTAGATGATGCAGAGTGAAGAATTTGCAGAAGTGGTAGGATGGAGCAAGGCAGCATAAAGTTATTTAGTAATATGGTTTTGAATGGGAGTAAACGTATTCTTAGAAGGATTTAATATGTGTCTGGTAAGGGCAATTAGGTTAAGCTCCAACATAATTGGGTGGGAAGCTGCCATTTAGCTCAATTATTTCCCCTTGTCTGTCATGGAAGTTTCTTCAATTGGTGTGCCTTTAAATGACATGAAGATTAGAAAGGTATCTACAATTGTAGATCAGTTGACTACTAATGAGGCTGGTGCTCTAAAAGGCAGTAACAAAGAATTGATGGCTGTACATGCTCTGGTCATGCATAATTGGTTTGCCTTAGTTATATTGCTTGTGAAGGGAGGTGGGGTCTTTCTCAAGCTGTGAGCGTAGCAATTTTGTATCAATGTATCTCACAGCAGTAGACAAGCTAACAATCATGTTGTGACACCGTAGCAGAGGAACTGTTTTTTAAGGTTACTTTGATAACTGAAGATTTCTACGTACTGTATAGTTTTTTGTTTGTCATAAGTATATGAAAATATTGGATATTTTTCTAAACTGGTGGGGTGTCCTTTTGTAGAGCTTACACTGTATTACTGTTGGTTACGTGCAAATGCTTTACACACTGCCTCTACGATAAGCTTGACTGCTCATGCCAAGCTACCAAGGGGGTGAACAGGGGTTATTTCAGGAGTGTAGCTCCTTTATCCTGACTAGGAAGAAGGGTCCCTATTTGGACAAATGTACCTACCTCTGCTAACTAGAGACTTCCATTTCTAACCCCATGCAACACCCATGTCTTTTTGACACTGCCCCAGAAATGGAAGGGTTCAGAAATCTGAGGCAGAGCCAAAAATTAATGCCTTTCCAGGGGAGGCTAATAGTGGCACAATGAGGAGAAATAATTGTATTTGTCCTAGTTCTTTGTTCTTTCTATGTGTATGGCATTCTGCTGCACATATAGAAGGAACAAAACACCATTAATGATTTTTTTTGTGCAGAAAGGTGTCTCTTCCTGCACAAACACAATCATCCTCGCAATTCAGGCACTGTGTCACCATGGTGCAAGGGTGCCTGCATTGGCGTACGGCTGCTGTTTATGCGCCAGAGCATTGAAGACCACAGGGGTGTGCCATATTCATATAAATACAGCGCTACCCTGCGTTTTGAAATGATGCAACTCAGTGTAGAAAAATTGCTTGTGGTGCTCCGCCATTGCATTGTAAATTTGCCTCATAATGTCCCTGTCTCAGCAAAAAATGTTGATTCTTAAAGGTTTACTGAATAAAGAATTGTCATTATATTAAAGGCAAGGAAGCTAGCACTATACATACACTTGTATTTACTTACTCTGAGCAGCAAACCATTAAACGGTACAAGAAAGAAAATGTAAGGTACATCACAATAAAACAGAACTCTCAAGTCCATATAAATCTCCCTAACCTCCATTTTCTTCCTCTTTTGTGTGCTGCTTCTGGGCAGATAATAATTGATCAAAATTGTTTATTGGAATTATATATTGTGATTTACTATGGCCAGGATTTAGAGTTTACATGTAAGTTTGTGTGTATAAACCCAATTTATGGGTTTAAGGGGTTTAATAAGTGTAGAGATTAAATACAGAGTTTTATGCAAACAAAGAACAAAATCAATGTATGTATGTTCAACTAACATTTTGTAAAGGGTTGTAAATGTAGATCAGCATAACTAGTGTATATTTGTTTGGCAAGTCAGGTTTTTGCGAGTTTACGACTAAAACGAACACACTTGGCAGAGGATCGGATAGTGAGTTGTGCGTGAACTCGCAGAGGTGTTCAATTGGAGTGCTGGCAATACTGCTGATGACATTAAAACATCTAGAATGGCTCCTGCAATAGGTCGCATCATTGAGTGTGAGCGGTGCATCACGTAAGCCATAAAAGCAGCTGGAGACATTTCCTGAAAGCACGCAGGGAGCATTTATTGTCTCTACGCTTGTTTTTAGAGGTGTTTGGCCTTTATATTCAATGCCTAGTTACGTGCTGAGAGCAGCCTGCCTGTCTTAATCAGTTGTTCGTTGCAATAGCAACAATCAGTGCCGGCGGCTTGCAGTCCGAGTTGGAGCGATCGAGGTGAACAGCGGTCATTTGGGGAAAGAAAAATGTAGTTATAAAATATAGGAGAAAATAAAATATATATATATAATAACATAGATTTTGAGGTTATATTAGTAAAAAAAGTACAGAGCTAATATTTTCAATATTAAGATAAACAATGTGTTGGAGCAGGAGTCTGCACAACCATTACAGGAGGACCTAAGAAGAAAAACTGTCTCTCAAGAACTGCATTTCGTAGTTAAGGAGACAGTAAAGGAAGTATTAAAAACCAAAAGGTCAGGTAGGAGTCAGGATGGGGGGAGTATTTCTCAGTTTCAGGGGGAGAAGGTCATTATCACAGATGTCCAGGAGGCAATTGCGTTAAGAAAAGGAACCACTAAATTACTGGTTTTGAGAAAGAAGCACCCTGGCGGCTTAAAAAGAGTAGATGCCCAAAGTGACATAAAAAATGGGCAGGAAAGCACTGCGTATGAGGAAGGAAAACTTTACAAGTTTGACCAGTCTGATGTGCATCAGGATATTGATGAATAAATTTTTTACTTAGATTGTAAGGATGGGTTGGTTGAGGAAGTGACTGAGAATTTAAAGAAAAAGGAAAGAAGAAAAAATATGGTGTTGCACCCAATGGTTGAAAAATTGTTTGATTCTAGGGAATTAATGCACCCTAAAAGGAAGGAGTGATGGCCACCTGATCACGTGGCAGATTTCATTAAGTTGAGGCTGAGAAGTTCATTGGAAAAAGAGGAGAGGAGTTTAATGAGAGCAGGATGCTCACAACCGATTATAGAAGAAAAAGTAACTATGATACCAATATCGACCCGGAGATGATTACTTATTTATTTTAAATGGGCAAAGACCAGAAAAAAGAGTTGGACAAATCCCTCAAGTGTTGTCAGGACAACGTTTTGGACATCCTTGGTCCAGTGGTAAGGATTTTTGATCAAGTGGAAGAGGCATATCTAAAGGGGACATATGTGAATAGCGATTTGCTGAGACGATGGTGCTTAAGGGCTTTTTGTTTCCTTGGCAATGTAGATGCTGATTTACTGGGTGAAAGGCATAGAACTATCCTAATGCGTTTTAAGACAAATCTGGGTAATTTTGGAGTCAAAGAGTCCACTGAGGAAGCAAAATGACTCTTGTATGGGGATGGAATGCTTACGAACATTGGTAAATAGGTTCAGAGATTTACAAGCCTTAATAAGGCACAGCATTCTATGAAAAGTGTTCTCTGGAACAATTTTATGGATGGGCTGGGAGAAGAGGGCATCCTCCTGGCCAAGGGTATTATAAGACCAATTACTCAAGGAACTAAGGAAGTCTTTACTAAAATGAAGAATATTTTAAATAGACCTCAGATGTCTAGCCCCAAAGAGAGAGAGGAGGCAGATCCAGAGGTTTCAGAGCTGAAGGTGAAGGCCAGAGTTCATCAACAAATCAAGGTGTGAATGAGGACAAATGTTCATTCTATCCAAGAAGGGGTTGGTGGAAGACTCGGATTGGTCATAGAGCAGTGGGAAAAGATCACAGACAATCCTTGGGTTATATCAACAGTAAAAGGCTATCAGAATTTTAGAATATAGAGACTTATCGAAGCATGGAACCAAGAGAGTTAAGCTTTCAAAAGAATGTGGAGGATATTGTGCTAGATGATGTGAGGCAACTGTTAGCGAAAAGTGTGATTACAAAGTAGGCAATGTCAGTATATTCGTATTTCTATAGGTAAGTAAGGAAGACGAAGGGCGGTGGCCAGCTATAAATTTGAGGGAGTTAAATCATTTTGTAACGTGCAGGCATTTCATGTTGGAGGGTATTCATCTTTTAAGAAACATGTTGTTGGACAGTGAATGGATGGGTAAATTGGATCTCAAGGATGCATATTTCACCATACCTATTCATCCTGTGAGCCCACAATTAGTGCAATTCAGATGGAGAGGTCAGTTGTACCAGTTTCAATGTCTTCCCTCTGGTTTGTTGTCAGCCTCTTGCGCTTTGCAAAGTATTGTGGCCAGTAGTGGGCTATTTGAGAGAGAGGGGTGTAAGCATGATTGTTTATCCAGATTACATTTTGATAATGAATCAGTATGGGGAAGAATTGAGGATGCATTGGACAATGGTGAGGTATCTTCTGGAATCATTAGGAATCATAGTGAATATGCAGAAGTCTGTGTTCATTCCAAGAACGATTTTGGAATTTTTAGCTTTTGTTATGGATACAATAAAGATCTAGTTGCAGCTACCAATGAGTAAAATAAATGAACAATGAGAGGAAATAAGGAAAGTATTGAGGAAAGGACATATAAAATAGATTTGGCACAGGTGATTGGTCAACTTTCATCTTCAATACAAACAGTGATCCCAGGTCAATTTCATTAAAGCGCTTTGCAGAGACTAAAGAGAACTGCTTTACCACGAGGCAATGGTATGGAGACAGGATACTAGTGAGTGTGGAGGCAAAGGAAGCATTGAGGTGGTGGATGGAGATTTGGAAGCATGGAATGGGCATGCGATTCTTTATCACAACAACAGACTTTGTTCTGTAGACAATCAATCAATCAATCAGGTGGTTTAAAGTCGCTACTAACCCGTGAGGGTCTCAAGGTGCTGGTGGGGGTGCAGTTCCAGTCAGCCGAAGAGCCAGGTCTTGAGGCTCCTCCTGAAGGTGTGCAGAGTAGGCAAGTGTCTGGTGTTGACTGTGAGCTCGTTCCAGGCTTTGGCCGCAATGTTCTTCCACCCACTCTTGTTCTGCGGATTACCGGGGTTTCTGCCAAGGCGAGGTCGGCGGAGTGGGGGTTTCTTATGGGTACGTGGAAGGAGACTCTTTTGTTGAGGTATTTGGGTCCGGTGTTATAGAGGGATTTGTGGGAGTGGGTGAGTAGCTTGATGTTTACTCTCTTCTTGAAGGGGAGCCAGTGGAGGTCTCATAGGTGTTGTGTGATGTGCTCATGTGGCGGTATACCATGGACGAGTCTGGCTGTGGTGTTCTGGATGGTCTGGAGTTTGTATAGTAGACAAAAAGGTAGAATATAGCAGTCAAACATTTACATCCAAAGAACTCACTAATTGTAGAACCAAGAATGTGGTTTACCTCCTGGTCTGCCCGTGAGGCTTAGGCAACGTAGGCGAGACAGGACGTGAGCTACGTTACAGACTAATAGAACATAAATCTGCAATACAAACTCATAAAGAGAATGCACCATTGACAGCACCTTTTTCCCAGTACAACCACAGATGCGATGACTTTAGGTGGTTTATACTGGAAAAAATTAAACACAATAGACGTGGAGGCAATGTTATAAAGACCAGAAAAATGAGGGAACAATGTTTTATGTGCAAGTGTTACTAGGGGTCTAAAC
The DNA here is from genome assembly GCF_964204655.1 of Triturus cristatus. Lineage (NCBI taxonomy): Eukaryota > Metazoa > Chordata > Amphibia > Caudata > Salamandridae > Triturus > Triturus cristatus. The sequence continues at coordinate 246,212,505 of NC_140582.1, forward strand.
TCAAGAGAAGACTGGATGTCATTTATTATTTAAATAGGTCTTATAGTTCAGGGTGAGCGCAGCTATTGGCTGGTACATTCGAGTTAAACAGTATTTCATTTTCCACCATTACATCTATTTCTGAGAGCTCCCCCTGCCTGTTATGATTATTTTTAACCCACATGTATGGTGCCCAGTTCAATCAACCAGTCACAGTATGAGTCTATTCCGTAGACTAGGTCTTAGTGCAATATCTGGAGTCACCATATAGACTACCTTATCCATCTCCTGTACTCATGGCCCTCAATTTTAAGTCCAAGGACAGTGTCATTACTTTGATAGAGATGAATGGTATTATGCAATATTTTTAACACAATTATTCTCACCATTTATTAGCAATCATTATTTGTTGTTTTTTTGTGTTTACCAAGCACTTAGATAAACTAGAAGTGAGTAATATTGGACCGTATTCTATATAAGGCCAAAGATTAGAGGGAGTAGAACCCATTAATGTGGGGATGATCGGACTAGACTGCTTTACACATTGATCGAACTGGTTCCAAGATGGCGTCTGCCCTCAGCAAAATACTGGATCAATCTTACCCGAGGGCCGCCCATGCTCAGTAAAAACAGGAAGTAGTGGAGATCAGTATAAAAGGGATCCACCACAGTATGATCTTTGATTGGTCGCTTCTAATACGTATGTAGACAAATGTTATTCCACTGATATTTTATGCGGAGAGTGCATTTGCACTGTCATCCTCTGTCAGGCGCGCGTAGTAGATGGAGCTTACATATGCAAATATGGCGCTCGTTAGTGACGAACGTGAACAAGTAACCATTCTATTGCCTTCAATGCTGTGGCCGACCAGGAAGTAATTGTGATCTGCAGCCATGGGCCATGGCGCAGGTAAAGTGAGGGTCACCCTGTCGATTATATTCAGGTAAAGTGAGGGTCACCCTGTCGATTACATTCAGGTGTTCTCCATGATTTAAAGAAGTATAAATACAACAGCTTTAGCACACCTTGCGCTATACGTAGAAAGAAAACATTTAACGATATCATGCAGGAGCGTGCATCTATATATGTGAGTGGCTGGGAAACTATTTAGGAGAGATATTAATGTAGACATTTCGCTCTATTTCGTCTTTACAAACATATATTGCAAGTAGAGACATACTGCGGGAGTAGGGCGTAATGGAGGGGACTTATCTGAATCCTTTTTATAAGAAATAAAACACTTGAGAAGCTGTTATATATCGGTATGTTTGTAAGACCGCCAAACACATGTTTTTTCAAAAAGGGAATAGGAGATGGAGTGCCGCGATGTACATAGAACGCTTATACATAGAATGTTAATCGTGGCACCCTGGTAATCGATAAACTAGATGACACTTGTTATCACGAACTGTTTGCCACTATAAATAAGAGAAGTTGGGGCGATCTACAGAAATGTTAACAGTTACTAAATTGTATAAATCAACACGTCTTTTAACACTTGTCCCCTATCATTGTTACAGACCCTAATTATAAATGGGATTTTCGGAATATAATACCATTGAGCAATTATAGCAGGAAACCGCCATTACTGTCCTAGGTTTAAGGAGCCCGAAGTCCGTATTGAAATTGCGACCCTCAATAATAAGGTGAAAACCATAGGGCTTTTCCCTTTCACTATGTGTCTTATTTAATACCCACCATGTGTTTGCAGGCCACTTATTATTATAACATGTGCTTTTCAGAGTAACACCAACATATTGACTGGAACATTATATGCCCATTGGCCTTATTGTATAGCACAAGCTAATCTTAAGGGGCAGGACCAGGGGACTCTAAGGTGAGGTTTTCTACTGCCTTATTATATATTTGATCAATTGAAGGAACAAGAATGCACAGACTACAACTACTGCACTATTATATGTTTACAGATAAATTACAGTGCAACCTGGATCGAACGAAGGAGGCTATGCCCCTAGATCTATGGAAAGTACTTGTCTAGTACACTGAGAGTGGCTTTCCTCGCCAATAATAGGTGAGGTGGATTCACTCAAAACATGGATGTGATTCTGGTTGAGAGAAAGCTTGCATGTTTGTTATATATATGAATGTATAAAGGGTTGGAATAGAGTGGTTTGAATATGAGTTTGAGTGCACAAACAGAGAGAAGATTGCCATATATACCTAGAGATAATCTCTGGGGTTTGTTACATATTGGGCATCAAGCCAAGTGTTCAGCACCGATGGGGTATATACCATTAGAACCTAGTTTTAATGCCAGGGCCCATGGACACTGGGGTGGGTGATTATGAACTGTTCTGATAAAGTATGTTTAAAAAAATTGCCTATAAGGAACTAGCCTGTATCAATATAACAGTTTGAATCATGCTGTATATCAGGGACAACTGATTGATATTTGTGTTTTATTACACAGGTTTTTAATCGATCATTTGCAAGTTTTAAATCAAAGAGAGTCAAAACTTTGGTCTTGATAAAGATGGAGGTATAATATATCCATCGAAACGTGTTGATGCCTAGTAAACCACACAATCCGTGAACGAGGGCTGTAGCCAACGAGTATCAATCACAAAGTACCAGATCCACGCCCACGGCATTGTTCTATCACAGATGTGTTTTATGTAAATGACATACTGTTCTTGTCTATGTTAGTTACTCTCTTTTTTTAATTGTCATGGTTTTTTTATACTATGTTATTATACTGTGTAAAGGAATGTTGTTGATGAACTATGCTATGGACCATGTCAACTAGTTCTCTTTTTTAATTTAACTGTGGCTTCTTAAACTAATAAATTAATTTGTACCTTTACGTTAGCTTATGTGTTCTGATTATCTGTTGGCAATATATGGTTCAATCTTCTTGAGTATGGACGAGGCGCGACTGAAGGTGAGAAATCAGGTTTGAATGTAACGTACAGAAAGGATGATGTCTAGGTAATAAAATTTTTGTCCAAAGGATACTGTTCTTTGATTGCAGGGAGACAAATGCCAGTATGTTAGGATGGGAAGCAATTTGCTCAAGTCAACAGACAGATGGTGGACCGAAAGGAAGATATTAATTGTCTAGAGATGAAAGCAGAGTTATTATTCCCCTTTGCAGTTTCAAATAACTGCATGGGATGTCGGTGTTGTTGAAAATGGACAATGTAACAGCAGTGACTATATCAACAAGCTTGATGGGAGAAGATCAAATAGATTAGCAGACTTAGTGAATGAAATGTGGATCTTTAGTTTGAGAGCAGAGTATTCTCCCAGAGAACAAAATCTGGTAGCAGACTGAAATTCAAGACATTAAGTTGATTTCAGCGATTGGAAGCTAGAGAGCAGTTATTTCAAGAAAATTCAGATGTATTGGGCCCATTAGAGACAGATCGTTTTGCATCCAGATTGACCTGTCAGTTGAAAAATTATTTCAGCTGGAGACCAGATCCAGTTGCAGTGGTTGTAGATGCATTTATGCCGGATTTAACTGGATAAAAGCATGTGGGTTCCCTCCTTTTTCCATGATTCAGACAGTTCTGTTACACTGCAAGAGACAGAATTGTCAGCTTGTGTTAGTGACACCTTTTTGGAAAACAGTGGCATGGATTCAGAGAGCTTTAGAAATGGCTAAGGATAGGCCTTATTTTATCAGGTCCAAGTGGGTTTTATTAAGAGGAGCAGAAGAAAGATCATCCATTAATTCTACTGGGTTTACTCAACCTTCTTATTTGTAAAATGTCAGGGAATCAGGAGTCAATTTCATGGTTGCTCAATGAGTTGCGTGCCCCAGGAACAAAGAAGAGATATAGGAGTGCTTGGGGAGTAAGGTTACACTGGAGTGTGACAAGGGATTTGGATCCTGTGGAGGCTGATGAAATAGAGATGGCAAGTTTTTCAGTAGATCTATTTGATAAAGGTCTTTCTTACAGAACTGTTAATTGTTATCATTGAACACTGGCAGCAGGTCACTCTTTGATTCAGGGAGTTTCAATTGGAATGAGTCCTTTAATTTGTTTGGTGATGAAAGGGATAAGGTTACTTTGGGATATAAATTAGTTTTTGAAGCTGTTTGAAGAATGGCCTAGTAATAAGTATTTAGGAGTGCTGGAGAGGATCAGTTATTGATTTCATATGTAAAACAGTTTCTCACAGTTGCAAATGCAAACATTGCAAGATGGGTTAAGTATGCAATGAAAGAAGCAAGTATTGATTTGACTGAATCTTTGGCACATTCAATAGGGGGTGCCATTTCAAGCAAGACATTTATGTCTGTGGTAAGGTTAGATGAGATTATGAAGGCAGCAGATTGGTCCAATACATATACATTTAGGATATTTTTTTAGATGTATAGAGCATATCTCACACTGTGCTTTTAGAAACTTTGAACATGCATAATGCTAGCCTCCAGTCTTGCCATACAATGTTGATTCTAAAAGGTTTACTGTATAAAAAATTGTGATTTTATTAAATACAAGGAGGCCAGCATTATCCCACTACACCCTCCCAGATTTTTTGGAAGAAGTGTTTTTTTTCAAATGACAAAATCATAAATTTGAACATAAAGTAAATATGTGTTAAGTAAAAAGTAAATGTATAGGTTTAGATTGAGAAGAAAGATACACTTGTGTGTTCAAGTTTTTCAAACCAGTAAAGGGTTGTTGACACAAAAACGTCTAAGGGGAGGTTAAAGTCGACAAAGAGAAACAAGAGAGAAAGAACATGAAGGACAGGGAGATTTATATGGACTTGAGTGTTCTGTTTTATTGTTACGCAGTTTGTGTTAAATTTCTTGGAACCTTTAATGGTTTGCTGCTCAGAGGAAGTAAATACAAGTTTATGCATAATGCTAGCATCCATGTTTTAATACAATCACAGTTCGTTATACCGTAAACCTTTAAGAATCGATATTTGTAGCTGAGACAAAGACATTATGGGTAAGAAAATCGTGCTTATTCTATCATTGGGTAAAGTTGGCCTCGATTTCAACAATGGCTTCTGCTGCCTGCAGCTATCTTTCCAGCATGTAATCATCTTTTGCCTCTGTTTCACCTTGCACACAGACAGATCATATACAAGCAACTTTGCAAACACTGATTTGAGATGCATTGTCACTTTCCTATATCCAGCATGATTTTTCTTTCCTTTAAATTCCATAGCACTGAGAGTGAATTTTCCCTAAGCCTCACCTATTGGAACCACGATGTGATTCTTCATGAGAACCTGGAATTGCATATAAAGTAATGACATTTGTATTGACAATTTAGGTGTTTGAAGGGCACCAATGATGTGAACTGAATTATGTGAATCTGTGGGATAATGTTGAAAGTGTGAGCTCAGAAACGGTAGCAATCTCTTTCTAGTGTGATTGGTTCATATTGTGTGACTCTTGTACAATTAGAATAAATGTATGACTTCAATTGCATAACCCATTATAAAAAAAAAACCTTCCTGGGGATAGAGGGGCTCATTCTTTCCCCTTCACTATATCACCTGGTCTGATATCTGATGTATGATTTATTCACTAGGACTGAATTTATATGGTTCTGTGTATTTACTTCAAGCATTTTATTCAGATCGTCATGCCATTTCTTGATAAATATGAATTTTTGACTAACTTTTAACTATTCAATTTGCCTTCCATGATGATTGTACCCTGACATAAACTTCCATGCTTTTTATACTATTTGCCCCATTTTCATTTCAAAGCCTAATATGCTTTACAGCTTGCATTATAATTTGGTTGACTAGATCCAGTTGAGGAACAACAAAGTCCTAGGAGATCAGCACCGCTCAAGGTCTGTTATAAGCGCTTTAATTTAACATAATAAAGAAAAGTTCCATCAACTGCTACACTTCTAATAAAAGGAGACCAAAATATCTCATAAACAAAAACAAATGTATAAATGAATGTTTCTGCATTTCATATCATCTGTATTAGAAACTGTCTGGCACTGCTTGCATTCAAGGAGAGTGGCACCTCGCATCTCATCACATCTCATCACAGTCACAATACAGAAAATCCTGGGACTAGCCACTGACAATGGCACCCTCAGGGACTAAACAAAAAGGAGGCTCTAGCTCACAACTGTCAATAACTCATAGCACAATTTTCACTGGAGAACAAGACACCTGGTGTTCAGCTGCAGCCTGTCAGAGCACAAGCTTGTGCTGCTCTAGAGATTTTTTTTCAGTTCTTGTTGCATAACTCATTGCATGTCACTTGCATAGCTGAGCTATCCTAGTGTTGTACTCAGTGCTCCAGTCCGTGCATAAACTCTTTTGCCAAATATTTGCAGTGCATTCATCCCTTCAGACGTGGTCATCTATGCTGCACCTACCACTAGCAATAAGGCCACCAACGCAATATAAGGTCTGGTCAAGGTCTCAATACATTAGCCCCTGGCTCAACCCTTGATACGCTTTGTAGCTGGCTACGAGCAGACAGGCTTTACTCAGGAGACAGGTATGTAAAGCATTTAAAAACACGAACACATTAAATGAGTAAGACACAACACACAGACAAACTCCCACACCAATTTATAAAAATAGGAAATATTGTTATCTTTAACATGACACCAAAACAACAAAAATCCAATATGTGAAACTGTAGATATGAATAGTGCTTAAAATATATAGTGCCACCTTGGGACATCTGGGTGCACTTGATCAGAAAAAAAGTAAAGACCGCGATGGAGCTCTTGTCAGATTCACTAAGCAGGAGGCCTTGGTCAAAATTTGAGCTTCGGACATAGAAACTTTTCTGGAGGGTCACGGTTGAAGGTAGCTGGCTTGACTCTTGACGTTGAGACGGTCCACTTATGGGGCTTTTTCCAAAAGTTGTGCCAAACTACTCCAAACAAACTTCAGGAACTTCTTCCTGAAGTTCTCCTTGAGGGTTCAAAGCTTCCAAATCACAAATCCAAGGGTCTAGAAGCTCTGAGATGGTCCTTGGAAGTTTGGGACTATGATTCCCACAATGCACATGGCCAAATTTGGATCCAGAGGAAGTGGGTGAGACACGACTGGTTCCAGAGGGAGAGACATGACTGGTTCCGAAGGAAGTGATGAGATCCGGTGAGGAAGTGACGAACAGAGATGTGCTGCAAGGCTGCTGCCGGCGTTGCTGCCGTCGTCTACTCCCATGCTTCTACTGGCCCCCTATGGGTCCAGGCCCAGGCTGGAGAGCAGTCGAGTGTGACTGAGGCAGCTGGAAGGTCACAGGAGCCATAGAGGAGCAGACTGGACCGTCGCTGGACCAGTGCCTGATCTGCCAGTGAACCTCCCACTCTGCACCACTGCTGCAGCTTGTAAGGCAATTGGTGGGTGATAAGCACTGAGGTTGGTCCTGCTGAAAGCGTTTCCGGAGGAGGGAGAGGGAGAGGGAGCAGCTCACAGCAGTATCCTGCTGCAGCCCGCGGTTCGATGCTCACTGCCCGCGCTCCTGCCCAGGTCTCGGCCCGGACACCCACAGCTTCCAAACACAAAACTGCCCACCCTCCGCCGACCAGCTGGAGTCAAAAAGAGCACCAGAGCTCCAGAGCAAGCGTGGTGTCCTTTGAGTGCCACCACTGAGACAGTGTCCTTCAGCAAGCCCTACGGAGGTGGCCCACACAGTCTGGGTGCGGCTTGTGGGGCCCGGGGGTACCCCATTTTGCTCCCCTAGTGCTGCACCCTTAGAACCCACCAGCGTTCCACAAGCCTTTCCCCAGCCGTTCCCCTGCCCTCCTCAAGAGGTATCTTGGAAACAATCCAACAGGAAAGCTACAGCAACAATCAGGGGGAGCGGTCAGGTCCCCACATTTAATCTGAAAGGTCAGTTTGCCTGTCCAGCTGTGGATCAAAATAAATGCGTTTTCATCAGGTAAAACCCAACGAAAGCATCAGTTTGTGCTCCCCATCCAAAGAGGCCTGAGGGGTTCAGCGAGGTGGAAGAGAGTGTGGCAGAAAGGAAGGAGGAGGGTATTACACTGAAATCCTCCAACACAGGAGCAGTAGAATGACGCTCAAAAAGAAGCCATCTCATCAACAAGGAGCGGACGCAGGGGAGACTGAGTCTGCTGGGCCAACACACCCAACGGTCACAAGAAGCATGGCCCAGCTACTCAACCTGGAGTCACCCATAGCAATCACTTCCCATCAAGGGTTCATAACCCAATACTTTCAAGCACTTGGTAGCCCAATACCAATCTTGGACAGCTCCTCTGAAGGGGTAGAGGAGGTGATAGAGCACAAACCCCAAGTGCTGGGATCCAGCCAAGGAGGGTGGACCCTAACCCCTTTGGAAACTCTGTCCCTAAGCGTAGAGCTCACTCACACCCTGGAGGCTGAGATTGTGAACAGGAAGCACAGGATCAGTCCCCCTTCAGAGGGCACCAAGGGGCAAATGAGAATTAGAGCAGCAACATCTGTAGAGAAAGAGTCTGAGCGACAGAGTCCAGGAGGATCCCATAGTACACAGAGAATGTGGAGAACTTCAGGAAGCCAACATACAAGGCAAATGGCCCTCAATGGACTGAAGCACCTATTCACTAGTGACGAGAAAAGGACTATGAGGCAAAAGGTCCAATGCCATCCACCCCGAGATCAGTTACAACCACTTCACCTGCAGACAGTCATCAGGTCGGCTGAAGACCCCACCACCTCCTTCTTACAAAAACTAGAACTAACAATAAAAAGAACCCTGGATCTCACCCCAAACATCTTTGGAAAGATGCAGAAGCAAAGGATCCTCATGCGGAGGGCCAGCTAACAACAGACCAAGAAGACCTCCACTTGAGACCCATCAGAGAATCACAAAACACAATAGCTAGGGCCCTGCAATGGCAGTCAATTAAAATGGAGATCCAAATCAATCTTCTGCAATCAATCACCCAGCGCTTTGTGAATCAGGGCAACATGATAGCAAAGCTGGAGGTTATCCACAACCACCAGGCCACGATGCCCGCATGAGCTCATGTGTCGACATCATAGAAAAATAGTATGAGATGCCCCAGGTATTAGGGGACATGGTTGCGTTAGCTAGGGAAAAGGGGGAACCACTAACTTCAACTTACAAACCCCCCAGGTCAACATCAGGGAACAAACCTCCATTGGTCTCAAAAGGAGAACATAGCCCAGCCGTAAGCCCAGAACCAAAGAAATTTAAGGAAGGGCATAGTAGTGCAAACACCACAGTAACCCAAAGAAGAAGGGAAGACAAAGAAGCTCCAGACAGCCCACAAATTCCCTACTTACATGAAGGAGCAGAACACCAAGGGGAAAGAAGGAGCGCGGGCTGAAGCGGCTGTGTCTAGGAGGGTAAAGAAAAAGCTGAAAAAGCAACTGAAAAGAATGGAAACCAAAAGAAGATAAATCATGCTGGCAATGCTGAACAGTCGTAGCCCTGAGTAAAGAAGCAACCCAAGGCTGCTCTTTCCAATCTTCAACTTGAAACAAGCAGAATAAGCCATGGGCTACCATGGAGGAAAACGCCCAAGGAAATTAAGTCTCATCGCGACAACAGGTGGCCCACCAACCAACAGGGCCAATATCAGACCCTGGATGGCCTGCAACACTAGGGGTAAGCACAGAAAAGGATGATGCCTGTATACAAACTAGGGCAGATGACCTACTGAGATCTGGGATGTGGAATGGTCTAGAGGGGCACACCACTCTCTCCCAGTGGGAGCAGCAGATACAAATTAAGTTTGGCTGGAACCTCAAATGGACAGCAGGCAGACAACAGTATAGAACCTGCAACAATCTCTCTCCAAATTCAGGCCCTCACAGCCTCACCCAGGGGGAGGACAGGTGCCCACTGGACACACCCAGGCCAAAAGAAACAACCCCAATCCTTGAGGTGTTGTTCACCCCCAGGTACATCATCAAAGGCCCCCACAACATCCTGAATAGGTCGAACCTCCTTTGGCTATTTGGACACACTGCTACCTTGACTCAGATCCTCTCAGAAAGCCTGAAGTGAGTAAAGTTCAGAAGGCTACATGGTAACCCCCAATGGTATTCAACCTTAGTGGGTTTCAGCCTACAGCACTTATAACAGGCGGTCCTAGGTGAAGCCCAACAACTAGTCAGCTGGGGTATCTAGGTTAAGTACCCAGCCCGATGAAATACCAGCACATCCTTATCCCCCAATACGAGGGAAGGGAGGCCCCATCAATCTTGAAAGGAACAATCAACCACAGAAAAGGAGGGAGAAACATCGATGAACGACCAAGCATCCCAGTGCAAATGAGCCAGACCGAGCAGGCAACAACTGAGGAATTCTGGTCGGACAAGTCCTAACCACAGAAGAAATTTTTCCAGCACAGGGAGGTAAAAGGGAGAACTCGCTGGTCACCAACAACAACTAATCCTTATCTCATGGAATATCACAGGGCTAAGTAAAATCTCAAGGCACAACACAGGATTATCTTGCAGGGGGACACACTGTGCTTTCAGGAAACCTGGGCAAGGTCAACAATGAAAAAGAACATTTTTGGTGCCCGCCAGGATGCTTGTCTGTTTTTCTAAGTCACGCCTGCAAACTCAAAACCACAGAAATAAGAGTAAAAGCTCCCGATCTGCAAGCCATAACAATTGAGGGGCTCAGGGCAAGTTGTCAGCCTTTTTACCTTCTGCTAACAAACTCTTATATCAACCCAGCATGAAGCCAAACGCATTCTTTCATGGAAACATTAATCAGCACTCTGGAAGAAGTATCAATCAAATTTGAATACCATAATGTGATCATCGCCAGAGATTTTAACAGGAGAGGATTGGATCAGGCTCTAGACTCGCATAGAAGTGGGAACAAGTAAGGGCCCCTGCTCTCTCTTTTTAAAAATGTTAAACTGCAAATCAACTCACGGTATAAAAAACATGCCCTCCTCTGTGGCATCCCAAGCTGACCTTTAGGAACATATCTACAATTGACTACATCCTAATTAATGAGAGGCTGGCCAATAAGCTGAGAGACTTCGCTGACAACGAAAGAGGAGAAAGCGACCATAGGCCACTGCATGCCACTCCTATCTGGCAATGCAACCAGCTGCTGTTAAGCAAGTCTTTGGCGGACCCACGAGAGAAGAGCGATTTAGACTCTTCAAAAGAAAAAAATGGTCTGCCAACCCCAGAATCAATCTGTCAGAGTGGGTAGCAACGAGGAAAGCACACCCGATGACAAGATCCCCATCGAAGGTGATAGGTCACAGTGAAACTCTGAGGGGAGAACTACAGCAGAAATAAGGGGAAGTCCAACTCTAAAAAAGAGACCCAGCACAGAATGATCTCCCCAAGAGACATGTGCATCGAAGTGCCTGACCCAATGCAAACTTGCCCTTAGGAAGACACTCATGACAAAAAGAAAGGAGGGACATTGACTGGGCCGATCCCCATAGCCGCTCTGAGGTCAGCATATAGGAAGAAAGGCTGGGAGTACAGAAGAAAACTCACCGAAGAGAAATGGTCCAAAGTGTTCTCCTTGATAAAGGAAAAGAACAACTCTAAACTATGGAGATACATCAATCGGCTGAACTCCCAAAGCCTGATAAGAGAAAACGGCCTAGCAGGTAATGAGTGGGAAACATATGTAAAAGGACTTTATATATGAGATCCCCCAGCTGACGGGCCCATCACCATCAAGAACACCCTGGATGCAGCCCAAGACACAGAACTTCACTTTAAGAGCGCACAGGAAGCAGGTCTAGAGCCCACCCAAGGTGCGTGCTTCACGGAAGGGAAGATAACGTGGACCATCAAGGCAATGAGAAATGATGGTGCTCGGAAGCTTGGGTGGGAAAACATGGCGGCCGCTAAGGGCACAGTCACGGAGGCTCCCGACAAGGAGAATATAACGCAAAGTAAATGCCCGTAATAGAGGACAAAACATTGAAATAATGCAGATTAATAGGTGAAATGTCTGCAAGGAGAAAAGGAAACAACTTAACTACTTGTACCTGAAGATCTGTACTGCGGTGTCTGTGGCGGTTTTTCGGTGCCCTCTGTGTTTTTAGGACTATCAGGTGGAGGCGGGCGTGACTGGCGGTGAAGGTGGGAGCACTGGACGGCTTGCAGACACCGGTGGAGTTCGCTGGGTTGCCGATCCAGGACCCCTGCTGGGCCCGAGCTGCTCGGGAGCTCGGCAGGGGCCGGAGGGCGGTGGCTCAGCGCTCCAGTCACGGAGACTTGGGCAGAGACAGAGTCAGCACTAGCAGGAGAGGCACCCTGGGTGAAGGCAAACACGGAGCAAGTACACAGCGAGAGCTAGCACTCTGTGCAGGCAACGCATTCCGGGACAACTTGGAGGCTGAATGGAACCCCTGGAGGATATTGTGCTGTACAGGTTAGAACAATATTGAAAGAGAAGAGGAAGTGAGGGGAGATGCTGACAGAAAGTTAGCAAGGAAAGACAGCATTGAGGTTAAAAGCGGAGGTTATTCAAACAACTTGAAAAAGAAACCGAGTACACTCCCAGAAAAAAAAGGAGTGGACCAGTTAAACATAGGGGGAACTCAGCTTCTAGAAAGGGTGAAAGGGGCAGTAGAGAAGAAGGCCCAGCAAACCAGATACCAACGGAGTGGAAAGGGGAGAGGTTGTAAGAAGGGGGCACAAAGCAAGTCTCAAATAAACAGTGTGATGAAAGAATCTGCCCCTTTGAAGCAAGTGGACACTGATATAGGAGAGTGGGTAACCCCAAAAAAGAGAAGGTCCAAGGGGAAGAGAGGAGAGATACAAGCAACAAGTCTTAAGATCACTCCCACACTAAGGACTTTCTTCAAGGTAGTTCCTAAAACGCTATTGCTAAAGAACCCTGCTTTAGTGAATCCCAGGAGTAGGCCATTAGGAGGACAGGATATAATAAGTACTAACAAATTTCAGGTTTTGGCAAATATTTCTGAACCCCAGGAAGGAGATATTTTAGAGAGAGAGAAGGGGACAAAGTAGGGATTGAGGTGCCCTCTATATTTGTAAAAATTGAGTTACTTTCTGCACAACTTCAGGCTCCGCTTCAGAGACAAGCACAGGCAATACCTTTTGAAGACCTGCCTGTAACCTCTAAAGATGGGGAGGAATGAGTTTAATAGAAACAAAGCAACCCCAACACTAACCTCAGCCTCAATCTCAAGTACAGCTGCAGTCAGTCACTGATCTAATTCAATTACTAACTACTGAAGTGAGAAGTAGATTCGAAACATCTGAGTCGAATCAAACAGAGATTAGATTTGCCTGTGATAGTCTAGAAAAGAAGCTGAACGACATAGCTGTTAGAACTTCACAGTTGGAAGTCATAATGGATGACCTAACACTTCAATCAGAGGTTAACACGAAAGAGATCAGAGTCCTTATGGGAAATGAGAGGTTATTGAAAGAAAAAATAGAATCATTGGAAAATAACCAAAGAAGAAGTAACCTTTGTATCCTAAAGATCCCAGAGGGAGCAGAGGGGGAGGATATAAAGGCGTTTGTGGTACGTCTGATTAAGGAAGGACTGCATGTAGAGTGGACAGACGGGATAATAAAGACATACAGAGGGTCCACAGAGATCCATATAGACCGAGTACGAACAAAGCAAAACCGAGGAAAATCTTGGTAAATTTCCATACCTATAAATTAAAGGAAGAAATTCTTTCTAAAGCATTGAAACAGAAATCACTGGCAGTGGATGGTATTAACTTTGAAACTAGGTCAGATATCTCCCAATTCACGGCAAACAAGTAATGGGAATTCGGCAATATGATTGAGCCCTTTAAGAAATTGGGTGTGACAGCACGGGTAAAAATCCTGGCTAGCTTACGTGTGATGCACAATAATAGGATGCAGACCTTTCGCAGAATAGAGGAAGCAGAGGAATTTCTTAAATCAATATCAGAGACAGGCACAGGATAGGAGGAGCTGAATCTATTCCTTTCTTATCTATTGTATTCTACCTCGATTCATTTTTTCTACAGCTTTTGCTTCCCTTCTCTTTTTCCTTTTTTCTCCTTTGATTATTGCAGATAGTGAATAAGGGGCATATAAGTTGTTTCAGTTTTAGATTTAAGAACTAAATAGGAGAATACCCTTAGCTTATAAAAGAAAAACTAAGAGGCGGATGTAAATTTGGGAATAGATCTCCAGAATCGGGGGCCTCCCTAGGCTTAGGCCATCAAAAAAGAAGAGGAGGGTTTTCCAAGGGGAGGGGATCACGGGTAGTATTTTGTGCACGGGTGTAAGAGCAAAGGGGAAAAATCCACCAAAAATGTGTCCTCAATATATTAAGTCAGAACTCTGGTTGTAATAGAGTGATGAGGTTAAGAAATAAAAATAAATGACAACAAATCAAAAGCCACAGATAGAATTTCTATCGTGGAATGTTAATGGCCTCAGGGTGAGTCATAGGCGAGAGAGGATCTTGCAGTATCTAAAAGACACCCCAGCTCAAATTATAATCCTCCAGGATACTCATCTAACCAGTAAGCAAATGAGCGAGGTGTTTAAAAATAGAAAATAGTTACAGAAAGAGGTATGTACAGAGCAGCAACTTACTATAAGAGGGGTGGCGATTCTGGTAAAAATCAATCCTCAGATTGTAATAGTGGAAAGTAGGGTGGATAAGGCTGGTAGGTGGGTGATTGCGAAGGTGAGATGCTATGAACAATTGTACACTGTAGTTGGATACTATGGGCCCAACCTTGATGATCCTACCCCATTTGGCAATTTACTTTTAGAACTGTTGGATTTTCCTGATCCTGTTATAATGGCAGGGGACTTTAATGTGGTTTTGGATGGTAGTTTAGGTCATTCTACTAAAAGCAGAAGTATTATACACAACAAATCAAGATAATTGATAATAAATTTGATAAAGAAGTTAGGATCGTGTGACATATGGAGAGAAAGGAAGGGATCTATAAAGAGCTTCACTTTTAATAACAAAATATATGGACATCAATCCAGAATAGATCTTTTTTTATTTAACCAGATATAAAAGATCAGGTTAGAGATGCCAATCATGTGGGAGCACATATTTCAGATCATTCTGCTATAATGTTGCTTTTCGTCCCTCCAAGTTCTGTAATACAAAGTAGATGGACTATGGATCAAAACATGTTGTCCGAAGAATACATGATGGATAAACTAGGGGTGGAATCTCAGGAATTATTTTTTAAATAATTTGGACAGTGCTCCGATTGGGACAGTGTGGGATACTTATAAGGCCTTTTTAAGGGGTAAAATTACATCAATTCAGGCTTATAAAAACAAACAGTGAAAAATTTAGATAGCAAACATTGAAAACAAAATTCAAAGGTTAGAGCAAAAAATACCATGTAATGAGATAGAATATGAGGTGGGCCAACTATCCATTCAGACCCTTAAAATGAACCTTTTGGCGGTAGTGGAAAGACGACTACAAGAAAGATGGCAAGCAAGTAAAATGGCCCATTTTAACTATGGGGAAGGGTATGGCAAGTTAATTGCATGGAAGGTAAAGAATGATCAGTCAAAAAGTTTTGTTAAATAATTATATTATGGAGGGGCAGGTTGTCCTACCAGAGTGGGGGTTTGTACAGAGGATACTGTATTAAAGTATTTTGGGGAAGTGTATTCAGAAGATCTAAGTACGACAAGAAGGGAGGTGGAAGATTGGCTAGGCCAAGAATTTCCCTGTAGAGTCTCTGAGCTTCAAAAAGATGCTATTAACTGTTCAATAACTGAGCAGGAAATGGGGAATGCCATAAAAGCAGGAAAAACGAGTAGGGCGGGAGGTCCAGATGGTCTTCTGATGGAGATATATAAAAAGTTAGGAAAATATCTAGTGCCGCATTTTATAAGGTTGTTTTCAGAAGTTTTTGAAAATGGAGAAGAGATGCCCCCTCATGGAATGAAGCCACCGTCACTTTGATACTTAACCCTGATAAACCACCAGACTGCTGTGAGTCTTATAGGCCTATCTCGCTGCTAAATTCGAATTATAAGATCTATACGAAAATATTAGCAGGTAGATTGAATGGGGTAGCGGGAGTACTCCTTCATGAAGATCAGAAAGGCTTTGTGCGGGGTAGAGGTTTTAAAGATATAACCTACAGTCTAATTGGAGCCATAGAAATTGCTTCCACATAGAAACAGCCATTAGCGGTCATTACAGTGGACACGACCAAGGCGTTTGATCGCATAAACTGGATTTATTTGCAGGAAATTTTTAGATTGTCCAACCTGGGGGAAAAATTTTGTAGGGCAATAAACCGGTCATATAAAGCCACCACAGCTAAAATATATTAGTAAATGGGAATTTATCTAAGACCTTTAACATCGACAGGGGGACAAGACAGGGGTGTCCGCTATCCCCCTTACATTTCAACCTTTATATTGAACCCTAGTGGAGGAAATTAGAAAACATGAGAGTATAATACCCTTCCAAACTTGAGGCTGGGGAAAAAAAGTGGGATGATATGCAGAGGATCTGGTGGTATATACATCTGATCTCAGTCTTTCATTTCCAGTAGTTTATGATCTAGCAGCTCGTTTTGGGCAGATCTCAGGTTATGAGATAAATCAAAGCAAAACGGTCATAATGGTATGGAATATAGTCACACAAGTTAGCTGTGTTAAAGAGGAAATTACGTATCTAGTCATTAGAACTGTTCAAAAAGTAGGACAAATACCTGAAAACAACTTTCAGAAGATCAATAAGGAAGTGGGGAAACGTTTACTGGGCTGGTCTCATCTGCCATTGTCTATTTACAGAAGAGTTAATTTTGTTAAGATGTCAATCCTTACAAAGATTACCTTCCTAGTTCAGAATATCCCTATGGCCTTTAAGGAAGATTGACTTAAAAAGACCCAGTCAAAAATCACCAGTTTTATTTGGGCTTCTAAAGGCGTGAGACTATCATGGAAAAAGTTAAGACAGCAATACAATAAAGGGGGCTTGAGGTTGCCTGACTTATCCTATTATGCCTGGGTCTTCTATTAAAAGGAGGGAAAGGTCTGTTCAATGTACCAGATTGCTCTGAAGTTATGTTACAGTAATGCTTAGTGACGTAAAAGGGGGAGAGTATGGTTTTATCTATAAATACGGAGACCCGCGTTATTTCAAAAAGATACGTCTGAAAATCCTACAGGGCTACGCAATAACAGTGTATGAAGTCAGGAGAGAACTAAAAATTAACTATTATAGTGGAATGGCCCCTATTTTTGACTCTCCAGGATCTCCAGGGTGGTCTAAGGACTGTTTGGCTCACCCACTAAAAGAAGCAGGAATAACAAACTGGAGTCAATTGATGAAGAATGGAGTTTTAATATCTTGGTAAGATGCTCAAGAATTAGTTAATGGTCGATTGTCAAGATTTAAGTATCTTCAAATAAGGAGCTGGAGCCTTACGGATGGTCTTGGAGCGGGACTGTCTAATAAATTGGAAACTCGCTTGACAAGTGGTGTAACTCGGAAAAAAAAAGTGGCGAATTGGTACTGGCTGTTAATGGAGATAGCAGACGGAGATTTTAACTTGCCAACAGTGCTGTGGGAGAAGAACTTGCCAGGAGAACAGATCGAAGACTTATGGCAAGTATCTTGCGACATGTTATACTCCACAGTACGGGCCGCAAATTTAAGGCGGAACCACCTTTTTTGTCTTCACAGGGTTTACTGGGCGCCATACAAACTATCAAAATTGGGGAAAGGAGTTATGCCAAGATGTCCCAAAAATCGAGAAAGGTTACAACACACATATGTTTTTAGAATGCCCGGCGATTCAAGGGTTCTGGCTGGATGTGAGTAACACAATACTTTTAATACTTGGAGAAACGCTCCAGGTAAGCAAAACTTTGGTTTTCTTTGGGATCCCGGAAAATCATGAATCTCTGTTAAAAAATACCACATTTTATCTAATATTGCTCGCTCATAGGGAAATATGTAAAGATTGGGTTAAAGCAACTCCTCCAACTAAAATAGAATGGTGGGCTTCAATAAAATATACTAATAGGTTAGACAGAGCATGCAAATGTAAGCAAAATGAGTTCTGGCTTCCCTATGAGAACTGGGAACAATCATTTATATATACCATATTGCTTAAATACTCTGGTGGTGGCTTTACAGACAGTTGGGAGATATTAGCCACCTATGGTTGAGTTAGAAGGTAAGGAGTAGAGTGAACCATCCAGGTAAACAAAAGATCACCGGTTGGCGTCATCTTGGGGGTGATCGAGGAGTATACCTTTTATAAACCTGGGCAATGAGGACAAAAAAAAAGAGAAATGATGGTGCTCAGGTGTTTAAGCTAGCTCAGGCATTTTCAGTTCCAATACTGACTCCACTCTTTAACTACGCTTTCACAATCGCAATAATACCGTAGTCATGGAAAGGATCAATCCTATTTCCCATCCATAAGAAAGGCGATCACTTAAACACTGCCAATTACAGGCTAGTTGCCCTGCTCGACCTGGAAGCTAAGGCCTACGACCAATACTACTGAAGGACTTGGCAAATAAAAACCGGAATCCTCCCATTCCACCAGACAGGATTCAAAGCAAACAGTTGGACATCATGGCGCTGCCCTACCTCTTCAAACAAGCGGTCAAAGACATGCATCCGCCATTGTTTTGCTGCTTTGTAGACTATAGCACGGCCTTCAACAGAGTCAATCGAGGCAGACTCTGGGGGAAATTGACATCCTGGGGGATGCCCCCGAAGCTTCTGAAAGCGTTTATAGCTCTCAATGAGGGGACATGGGTCTAGGTCAAACTAAGCCCCACAGCTCTAACATTAAAATCGAAACCAACAAAGGACTCAAGCAGGGCTGTGTGCTGGCCCTTTATTATTTAACCTTAACATTGCAGACATGGGAAACACCCAAAGTCAGTTTAGTGCCCCCGAGACTCGGCAAGGCAAGTCTCCCAGCCCTTCAGTCTGCTGATGACACAGTGGTAATGAACCACAACAGGGTGGGTCTTCAGAGAGCCTTAAAGGAACTCGGTAAGTACAATTAGGAGAAAAGTCTATTAGCTAATCAGAGCAAAACACAGATAGTAATATTCAGCAAACATCCTCGCAAAATGCAAGCAACTTGACAACTGGGAGAGCATCAAATAGGGCCATCAGCCTACAACTATCTTGTGGTCTGGCTAAGTGAGAGGGCCACCACAGAGACACATATAAAACATATAAACACCAAAATCACCCATTTAACTCTCTCATTGAGACGCTTAAGCCAACGCCTGTCAAGTCCAACAGCAGAGCCAATGCTGACTGTCCTCAAGGCAAAAATAATTCTGGCCATTAACTACAGCCACCTGGCCTTCCAAGGAGCTTTAGACAAAATCATAGCGGCAGCCCAGATAAAAGCATACAAGACAGAGCTGCAGGCACCAAGACAAAGCAAGGAACACCAGGCTACAGCTGGAACTAGGTCCTTGCAGACCAGAACTGGCATACAGCGGGACCCAATTATTTACTATATCAGGGTCCTTAAAGCCTTGTTCAACACCCTTAAACATCAATTGGAATCAATCTTCAGGGAAGTGGAGTCCCCCTGGTATATCAAGCTGAGCCAAGCAAAAGGGAACCTGAAGATCGAAGCAGAGAGTCTGCTCTTACTCGAGATTCTGCAAGCTGCCTGGTCAAACACTGTGAAGGGGCTGGTCCGTACCACTTTGTATGAAAAGGATCAGGCCTCACTTGGCTACAACACTAACATAACGGCACTGGACACGTCTTACATCCCGGGGAAAGCGCAGCAATACCTACGAGAGGCACTCTTAGCACCAGCAGGTAGGAAAATCCTGCTCATGCGGCTCAACACCCTCAAGATCTGGTACTTTAATTCAACTTGGGCCAGAAAGGATGGGGCAGTCTCTTGTCGGTTATGCAACTACCAAAAGGAATACTGGCTTCATCTACTATACTGCTGCCCTAAATTGGCCAGCGAACACCATCGCCTGCTATGCCCCATTTTTAGGGTCAAGGGAACAAGGACCTGCAAGGAGGCCTCGGACTGGTGCTTCCCTGAAACAAAAACCTGCATCCTCGCGAGAGTGGCAAAGTTCACACACACAATCAGACAGGCTCTCAATTCCCTGTCACAGCAATCAGAACTTAGGGCAGGCGTTAAACTCAAATCAAATAACTTCCTGGACCCCCACAGCCCAAGATTAAAACTAAACTGAAGGGATCCGGCAACAAAAAGCCTCCAATGAGGGCTGCAGTTGGGCCCAGCAGTGGAAAAGTTAACATCTTCAAAGCTCCATAGGGTCATTAAATGAGGCAGTCATGTTACTATAACAGCAACATGACATGAAGAAGTAGCACCTCACCCTCGACCTCCACACTTGAACATCTCTCGGCACAGCTAAAGACCACAAACCAGAGCTGAGTGCCCACACACCAGAAAGGCGACTGACAATGCCTCACTTCCCAGGTTAATAGAAACTTTGAACTCACAGATTTTTTGAATCACTGACACAATATCGAAAGACAAAAAATCGACCTACAAATATATCGATACAAAATAATCGATCACATTATTATCGACATCATATACTTATTTAAAACATTACAAAAATATCGAACACACAATTTCGAACTACATAAATATAGGTACACAAAATATCGGCAACACAAATATCGAAATCCTAAAATATCGATGCTCAATAATATACATATACTTCATAACAAAATATCGTAAACTAAAATATCGACCACTAAAATATCTCCATTTTACTAATATCGACTATATAACATTTAATGAAAACCTAAAATCAAACTACATAAACACCAAATAATGTCTTTTATCTCTACACAAAATTATTATTAAACAATTATATATTTACTACATTTAAAAATGGATTTAAATAATTAACTCTTTACTAAAACATTATTAACAACATTCCTACATTAAACAACTATATTATTAAATTATACTTTATCAATTCATGCATCCAATACATAATATAATGTTTAGAAAAATACATATAGAATAATACACCACAAAACCACTAATTAGCGTTTTCCTTATTAGGAAACTAACTACCAGAAAAAAAAAAAAAAAATTCGAACTAACCAATAAAAACACTCCGAATTCAAACTGACCAATAAAACACATATTACAACATCCAAAGCACTATAAAAAGAAGTTCAACTTCATTCACAGTCCAAAACCAAAAAAACGAAATTGAATGAAGAGGAAAATCGACTGGATTGCAACTACAGATATAAGAAAATCAACATACAGGAAATGTTTAAAACTATCAAAAGTAAGTTAACTATATTATTCTCATGAAGACTCAAATAGAATAAATTGTAATTACAATATACATACACTATAAATAAATTAATGTCTTCTTTCTATTTCATGTTTTCACTACAGGAAACTCCAAAAGAAACTAAGAAAATACAGAACAGCACCAAAAAAGATACAACTAAAAAGTAAGTATTTCACAACCAAAAATCAACTAATAGATTAAAATACCACCCTAATTAAATCCCAATTGCAAATCCCCTAACCATTCCCTATAAAAATATAGAAACAATTATTACAACACATTTCCTTTTCTTTTCCAGACAAAGAAAATACTAGAGGAAAATCCCACAAATAAAGAATCAGGAGCATTCTACTCAAACACATCAAAACCAACGTTGTAAGTATATAGTAACTAAATCTTGTTTTTTTCTACTGAAAATTAATATAACATCATATATAATAACTATAATATATATTTTTCATAGATAAAGCTACATCAAAATGACTGAAGGAGCTGAATTCATAACAAGCCAGAAGGGAAAAATGTTACTATGCTATATGGGGTACACTTACACACAGGAAAAAGTGTATGGTTTAAAAGTTAACTGGAAATGCACTAAATACTACTCTAATAAGTGCTATGGGCGTGCTACAACACGACAAACAACAGTACTATACACTAGAGAACATAACCACCCACCAAACATTACTGAAATCGAAGTCAGATCTGCTTTAGAAACTATAAAGGAAGCTAGCACAAGTTCTCAAAAACCTACCAGTGTAATTTTAAAAGAGCAGCTTCCCAAAATTCCTAAAACTGCTACTACACAAATGCCATCTGTAACTTCACTCAAAAGAACTATTGCACGTACTAAAAAAACCACTACTACTTCAACCCCAATTCCTCACACATACAGTGAAGTTATTCTAAGTCCAGAACAAAGTATAACTTTCAACAAAGAACCATTTGTCATTTTTGATAATAAAAACAATGACAAAAGAATAATAATATTTGGAACAGCTAAAAATCTCTGTAAACTACAAGAATCACATAACTGGATGATGGATGGGACTTTTACCATATGTCCCAAACCATTTTTCCAACTATATACAATACATGTCATATATCACAATTGCAATATACCATTAATTTACACATTATTACCAAACAAACATAACTCCACATACACTGAACTATTAAATATAATAAAACAAAAAACAAATGACTTTTCCCCACAAAAAATAATCCTAGATTTTGAACATGCAATGATTAATTCTATATTAAAAACACACCCCCATACCTCCATACAAGGCTGTTACTATCATTTTAATCAATGCCTATGGAGACACATGCAAAAATCAGCCCTAAGCATTGAATATGCAACTAATTCATCTTTTGCATATCAAATAAAAAAACTCATAGCACTAGCTTATGTACCTGACACAGACGTAACAGAACATTACAACATTTTAATAGACAGCGCCTTCTACAAACAAAATGAAGAAAAACTAAGTTCACTATTGGACTATTTCGAAGATACATGGGTCGGCAGACTACATAGATCTGGCCACAGAAGAAACCCTAAATTCTTAATTCCCTGGTGGAACGTATACAGAAGCACCTTAAATGGAGAATCCAAAACTAATAACGCAGTTGAAGGATGGCATAACGCCTTCCTACAATCAACAGGCAGAACAAAACCAACACTAGAAAGATTTATATCATGCCTACAAAAAGAACAGAGTTATCAAGAGTTCCGAATGGAACAATCCATAACTCAGCTAACTCCAAAAACCTCAAAACAAACTAAACAAATGTATAAATATCTAGAGCAACAAGTAAAATTGTACCCTACTACCAAAGGCCTAGAATACCTAAACATCATAGCTAAAACACTTCTTTAAAGTACAAATACAAATAAATGACTAATTACCCATTTTCAATAATATCAAACACATAAAATATATGTATCTTATTACAAAAATAATTACTGTGTGTAACATATTTATACATATTGTCAAAAATATATTAACACACATTAATAATATTTGTAATAAAATAAAAATGAACAATAATATTAAACAATACCCACCCACAAGAAATAATAATAAATTAACTTACCACGTTTATTCCAAAGTCTGAAAAATCCATTTCCTGCTTACACAATCCAAACATTAAAAAAATGGTTCCCAAAAAAAAATGCAAAAATACAACTGGCGATTAAATCCATAAGCCATTCACCAAATATCCTTCGAAAATCCATGAAAAACCCGAAAATAGCTAAAAATATTAAAAAACGATCCATGAAAACCGAAACATTTAAAGTAGTGTAAAAACCATATTGTTCAATAAAACGAACACACACTTCTTTAAAAAAAAAAAAGAGTCCATCCGAAACGAATAACCTAGAAAAGAAATAGTAAAAACAAAGCAACTGACATTCCCACCCACATAAAACAACACATAAACACGTACTAACAATAATACTAGATTTAAAACACTTCTAAATATACATTAAACACCTTAAACCTAACTTTCGAAACATGCCTACACATCGTTAAAAACACGTAAAAACACAACACGCAACTCTAACACATAACATTTCCAAATATAACTAATATATGTACAGCTACACTAAACATTATCTAACTAGGCTCAAAAGTAAATTTAAAACCATCTAAAACACATAAAACAAACCTTACCTTTCACGACGCGAAGTAACTCCCAACCGCGAGCTTCCCTTCAAACCAAATGACCCAAAACAACATTACCCGGTTACAAAATAGAGTGTCCAAAACATAATAAAACATTTAACTATACTAAAAAGCCCTAAATAAATCAGGTAAAACAGTAAATTCACACACAAATATTTTATATTATTTAGTAAAAATATACCTATTTTTTTAATTTACCTACAAATTGTCAACAAATGTTCCTAATTTGTAAAATTATATTAATAAATATTTTAAAATTTAAAATATTTATTATTATAATTTCTAAAAAGATAATACTACAGAACAATGTATGAAAAATTGTTAAATTTTTTTTTGCATAAATGCTAAAATTTTATTTATGTTAAAAAGATGTTTGTTTCGAAAACATTGTAAAAATAATTAATATTAATATTTTACATATTAATATTAATAAAAAAGGTATAACATGTTTGTACTACAAATATTAAAATGTTTATATATGAAAATATTTGTTAAAAGTTTTGTATAAAGATTTACAAAACCTATTGCTATGTTAATTTTAATTTAAAACACTACATTGTACAACATTATTAATAATCTTTATAATTTACTTAAAAATGTTTGAAAATATACTTAATGTACATAAAATTTGTTCTGACCTATATTCAATATGTTTGAATGTAATTACAATGTAAATAATACTATTTCTGAATGATCTTACTCAAATGAATAAACAATAACAAATTTAAAAAACTACAATAAAAACCATGTTCTTGTCTTATGAATTGTGTTTCTCTGATTATTAATATTAATCTTCTATTATGAATATTTAACATATAGAATAATTATTTTATAAAAAATTACAAATCAATCAATATTATAAAATTACAGAATGCCATTACCCATTATTCCAATACAAAATATTCATATATTTTTCCTAATAATAATATTAAATATTCCAAACATATCAAATTAAAAGGTTACATGTATATATTATCCTAAACTATAAATATAGAATTAATTACTACAAATCCAATATATAAACATACAATACAAATAATATTCACTTAAATATATTTTTATAACTACTATATCAATGTAATTTAATTAAATTAAATACCAGACAGATTAGAGTAGTTGCTGGACACTGACCATAAACAATTTACTATTCCCACTCCACTCTATAATAAATAAAAGTAGATGCTTGACACTGACCATAAATAATTTACTATTCCCACTCCAGTCTATAATAAATTAGAGTAGGTGCTGGACACTAACCATAAATAATTTACTATTCCCACTCCAGTATATAAAAAATTAGAGTAGGTGCTGGACAGTGACCATAAATAATTTACTATTCCCACTCCAGTCTATAATAAATTAGAGTAGGTGCTGGACACTAACCATAAATAATTTACTATTCCCACTCCAGTCTATAATAAATTAGAGTAGGTGCTGGACACTGACCATAAATAATTTACTATTCCCACTCCAGTCTATAAAAAATTAGAGTAGGTGCTGGACAGTGACCATCAATAATTTACTATTCCCACTCCAGTCTATAATAAAATAGAGTAGGTGCTGGACACTAACCATAATAAATTTACTATTCCCACTCCAGTCTATAATAAATTAGAGTATGTGCTGGACACTGACCATAAATAATTTACTATTCCCACTCCAGTCTATAAAAAATTAGAGTAGGTGCTGGACAGTGACCATAAATAATTTACTATTCCCACTCCAGTCTATAATAAATTAGAGTAGGTGCTGGACACTGACCATAACTAATTTACTATTCCCACTCCAGTCTATAATAAATTAGAGTAGGTGCTGGACAGTGACCATAAATAATTTACTATTCCCACTCCAGTCTATAAAAAATTACAGTAGGTGCTGGACAGTGACCATAAATAATTTACTATTCCCACTCCAGTCTATAATAAATTAGAGTAGGTGCTGGACAGTGACCATAAATAATTTACTATTCCCACTCCAGTCTATAAAAAATTACAGTAGGTGCTGGACAGTGACCATAAATAATTTACTATTCCCACTCCAGTCTATAATAAATTAGAGTAGGTGCTGGACAGTGACCATAAATAATTTACTATTCCCACTCCAGTCTATAAAAAATTACAGTAGGTGCTGGACAGTGACCATAAATAATTTACTATTCCCACTCCAGTCTATAATAAATTAGAGTAGGTGCTGGACACTAACCATAACTAATTTACTATTCCCACTCCAGTCTATAATAAATTAGAGTAGGTGCTGTACACTGACCATAACTAATTTACTATTCCCACTCCAGTCTATAATAAATTAGAGTATGTGCTGGACACTGACCATAATTAATTTACTATTCCCACTCCAGTCTATAATAAATTAGAGTAGGTGCTGGACACTAACCATAAAAAATTTACTATTCCCACTCCAGTCTACAATAAATTAGAGTATGTGCTGGACACTGACCATAACTAATTTACTATTCCCACTCCAGTCTATAATAAATTAGAGTAGGTGCTGGACACTGACCATAAATAATTTACTATTCCCACTCCATCTATAATACATTTGAGTAGGTGCTGGACAGTGACCATAAATAATTTACTATTCCCACTCCAGTCTATAAAAAATTACAGTAGGTGCTGGACAGTGACCATAAATAATTTACTATTCCCACTCCAATCTATATTGAATTAGGATTACTATATATGTTAGATTTTTTCAAACAATTACTAATTTGTAAACACTACCCACCCTTATCCCCTATAAATCCTACATCACTCTTATTAAATGAATTATCTTCTTAAAATTGTTAAATGTTAATTAAAATAACATTTCTAAATGGAAATAATTTTTTATGAATAATAAAATTTTGATATATTTATAAAACACTCCCCACCCTTATCCCCTATAACCCCAAAATACCACTTATGAAAATTTTTTTATTATTAAAAATATTAAAATTTACTTTTATTAAGAAATTAGAACTTTGCATTATATTTTTCAAAAATAAAATATTACATATATTTTGAATGCACTCCCCACCCTTATCCCCTATAACCCCCAATTCCCACTTATGAAATTTATTGTATTAGTAATTTATTTAATTTTAATTGTTAAACTCAAAAATTAAATTTCTATTTTTTTTTTATAAAATATTAAATATTTCTCAAAAACACTCCCCACCCTTATCCCCTATAACCCCAAAATCCCACTTATTAAATGTATTTTATTAGTAAAATGTTTAATTGTAAATTTTAATACAAAATTTTAAATGTAAATTTTTTTGAATTCAATATTAAATAATAAATATATATCTAAAACACTCCCCAGCCTTATCCCCTTTAACCCCAAAATCCCACGTATTACATTTATTTTCTTATTACAATTTTCACATGTAAAATTTTAAAACTAATTTGAAATGTTTTTATTTCTAAATATAATATTTCAAAATTTATATCATAAATTATTAAATTTTATTACTAAAATTTTTAATTTTAAATTTTCATACCAAATTTGAAATTTTTTTTTTTAATTAAATATTAAATATTAAATATATATCTAATACACTCCCCACCCTTATCCCCTATAACCCCAAAATCCCACTGATTACATTTATTTTATTATTACAATTTTCACATTTAAAATTTAAAAACACATTTGAATTTTTTTATTTTTTTTTAAATATAATATTTCTAAATTTATATCCTAAAATATTAAATTTAATATTTATTTCCAAAACACTCCCCACCCTTAACCCCTATATACACAACATCCCACTAACAATATTTTTTTTCATTATTAAAATTTAAATATTACTATTTTGTTCAAAATTTAAATTCAAATTATACAAATATTTATTAAAATATTTTATTTCTAATATATATTTTTAAAACACTCCCCACCCTTATCCCCTATAAACCCAACATCCCGCTCCTAAAATTATATATCCAAATTTAAAAAATTATATTAATAATAGTTAAATAATTATATCCTAAAATATTAAATATAATATTTATTTCCAAAATACTCCCCACCCTTAACCCCTATATACACAACATCCCACTAAAAATTTTTTTTTTCACAATTAAATTTTAAATAATTGAATTTTGTTCAAAATTTAAATTTAAATTCTACAAAAATTTATTAAAATATTTTATTTCAAATATATTTTTTTAAAACACTCCCCACCCTTATCCCCTATAAACCCAACATCCCGCTCCTAAAATTATATATCAAAATTTAAAAAATTATATTAATAGAAAGAAAATTGTTATTTTTAATACACTTAAATAAACATTTGCTGACACTTCTAAACAATAATTTTTTACAAATCACAAAGTGACTTAATACTATACTTTTTCGATATTTTTACTACACGATATTATGTCTTTCGATATACTATACCTCGATATTTTACTACACATCACAATCTCGACATTTTTTACATCGATATTGTTGACAGAGATATATTGTTCCATCGATATTTTGACTTCGATATTTCTGTATATCGATATTACATTTCCGATATTTTGTCTACTCACCAGATTTTTTAACAGGTTTTAAGGAAACAACGTGCAATATAAATATAAAACTCTGCTACTGGCAAGGAAGGGTTTTTACCAATAAAAGGGGTAACCGTATGAATGACAGGTCTTATGAAACTAAGTGACTGGAGGGCTCGGGTGGGGCAGGGAGGAGGGGGTATAGATTTAAGCTTATTTACTGTAAAGATTTTAAATAATTGAACAGTTAATACATTTACTTACTTACACATGGCCATATCCTTAAAATTCACTTAAAGCACTTCAAGCAGTTGACTACTTGGGGGAGATGGTGCAGCGAAACCCTGTTAGCCTGTTGCCTTCATGGAGTCCACTCCTTAATCATTTTTGAAGCAAGTCAAAGTTCTAAGGGCTGTGTTAGAAATGGGGATCTCTAGTTGGCAAGGGCTTGTACCTTTGTCCAAATAGGGACCCTTCTTCCTAATCAGAGTAAGGGAGTTACACTCCTAAAATAACCCCTGCTCAACCCCTTGATAGCTTGGCACGAGCAGTCAGGCTTATCTTAGAGGCAGTGTGTAAAGCATTTGCACATAAACAACAGTAATACAGTGTAAGCACTACAAAAGGACACCACACCAGTTTAGGAAAATATCCAATATTATATACTTAAGACAAGACCAAAACGATAAAGGTCCACCATACAGTACTTAAAAATCTTCAGTTATCCAAATAACCTTGTAAAACAGTTCCTTGATGTCGATAGCTCCGTCCGGGGCTATCATGGCGCCGTGAGCAAACAAATCCAAACAGTTCTGGATGACCGCAGCGTCGCGGGCCAGCTACAGTGTCAGGAAGACCTGCAAAACAGTATCTTTCAGAAATGCAGGGCATTGATGACTTCTCATTGAGCTTCCGAAAACACGGCATCCGCAGGTGTCGGTTCCGGAGATCAGTGCAGGAGTCGTCGGGGCCCTCGAAGTCACACACGTTGCAAATCGACCTCCTCTTTGTTGAAGTCAGAAGTGCTGGCGTAGGCCGGCGTTGGGTGCTGCGGTGTGAAGTGCAGCAGTGCGGCGTGCGATGCCCTCATTTTGCGGTGCGGCAGCGGCTTGGTGGCGGCGTCAGATGGCGTCGTCAGCGAGACCAGGGTCGCGGTGTGAAATGTTGGTGGTGCTCGTCACAGTGCAAGCAGCGGCGTTGTCATTGCTGAAGCGCTGTCATCAGCTGACGAACTGGAGTCGATGGCACCGACGTCGGTAGGCCAAGGCTGTGGTGTGGGATGAGGGCGGTGCGTCCTGTAGCTTTACAAGCGGTGCCCTCGACCCATGGTGCAAGCAGAGGCATTGAATCCGGCGTGGAGCGGCGTCATTGGGAATAACACGGCGTCGTCTTGAAGCGAGGCGCTGCGGAGTGCGGTGCCCACAGGTCACGTTGCGAGCAGTGGCTCGGTGGCGGCGTCAGCAGGCATCGTCGGTGAGGCCAGGTCACGGTGCGGCATTGCGGCGGTGCCCTCTGCGGTGCCGTCAGGACACGGAGTCGGCAGCGGCGTCGTAGACGAAGTCAAGCTTGAAGTCTTTGCTGTTCCTGAGACTTCTTCAACAGGGGGCAAGCTCTACCTCAAGCCCTTGGAGAAACTCGCAAAAGTAGATTGCAGAAAGTTCAGTCCAGTCCTTTCACTGCCCAAGACAGAAGCAGAATCCAGTGCTGCAGCCCACCAACAGCATTTGATTTATGGGCCCAGGCACTCGCAGTGCACTTTACTAGGGACTGACACATACATCAAATATGCCAATCATGGAAACACCAATCCATAACACATTTTACACAGAGAGCATATGTACTTTAGCACTGGTCAGCAGTGGTAAAGTGCCCAGAGTCCTAAAACCAACAACAGCAGGTCAGGAAAAAATAGGAGGAAGAAGCAAAAAGTTTAGGGATAACCCTGCAAAAAGGGCCATCTCCAACAGACTGTAGTTCCAAGTGTGCAGTAGGAGCAGTCCTGCAGATTGCATTCCCTTGGGGTGCAGACCAGGGTTCCAGCAGGGCAGTCCTTCTTGTCGTTTCGGGCAGCAGATCTGACTTGCTATGCAGCTCTCGTATATTTATTCAATGATCTGGAGTGACAAGCAGTGGAACACTCCTTTCCAATGAGAGGCAGGGTGCCACCCAAAAGCAAGACAGCTTCCTCCAAAGTGTGGCATATTCTTGTGCGACAAAGCATTGCACTAACATACAAGATGGAGAATTCCTCTCCAGGAGATTAAGACTCTCGGCTAAACCAACCTACTGGTGTGGCTCATTTCCATTAACACACCCCCTCCAGACCTTCTGCAAATTCTATTCCTGGGCCTGCCATCTGGCTGGGGGTACAGGAAGAGGGGGTAGGCCTGGCTGGCATTTCTTACTGTCCTGCTGTCTTTGAAGCCCAGTTTGATTTACCCAGCCTCCAGCCTGACCTGTACTCTGAAACTGCAGAGCTCCCCCATCAGATAACTTCTGCTCTATGCAGATTGTTTACCACCTCATCAAAGCAGCTTGGTTAAGCCTGTTAAGCCTGACCGATCAGGAGAGGCTGTTAGAATCCTGGAATTTGGCACACAAAAAAGAAAGTTCTATAACTTCTTTTCTATACTAGTTATGATAAACTCAACAGTAACAAGTTGTTGGATTTATCATTACCAACCTTGTAAGTCATTGAATGAGATTTAATATCCTTGCTAGCAATATTTATAGTTAAATAAAATATTATAATGTTAGCCTATGGAGCTAACATTCTACAATGGAGAAAAATGAAGTTGCCATTGTTTAACCTCACCAGGGTATATAAACCATCTTTTATAATGTCTCTCCTTATAGTTACATGGCACCCTGCCCCTGGAACGCCAAGAGGATCTCTTAGGGCTGACATATGTAAAGCTAAGGTAGATTACAACTTTGAAAGTACCTTTAATTGAAAAGTAGAATTTGCATATAATTTACTTTTTAAAGACAGTCTTCAAAGCAGGGCTGCCTATAAAAATGACAGCAGGCAATACAGCAGTGCACACTCCAGTGGAGGAAATCTACTGATCCTCTAAACCTCCCTGCCCTATTATAAACTAGGGACTTAGAGGTAGTTTTACTCCCCCTAGCCGTTTTTTATACTGCGGACTTACAGGGGTCTTTCACTGCCAATTGTAATTATACGTAACTACCTTATACCTTTTTAATCAGAGCACTGACCCTGGTCCTGGTTAGCAGAGTCCAGGATACAGTCTGAGTCAGTTACCACAACTATCACTCAAAAAATGTGGGTGAACAGGGCAAAAAGGATGACTTTCTCAAATATGCATTCATCTTTTATCTGTAAATCCTTGCCAGCTGTCTCATTCAATCATTCAACCATCTCCGCTCTCTCGCATATAAATAATTTCTCATTTCATTCATACAGTCATCCATCCTGACATTCTCTTTATCTAAAACATACATCAATCTTTCCATTCATATCCTTGTAATTATTCATTTTCACATGTGTATTCATTCAGAGTCACGCTTGTCTTTCTGGTCCTCAAACCATACATCTGTTCTTAGATCCTTATGTTATGCTATATGTTATGTTATGATATGCTATGTTATGCTATGCCATGTTGTTGCCATTATTACAGCACATAGTCAGCTATTGCTAAAGCATCATAGCACCTGGACTGCAGGTCTTCCCACTGCTGTGTTAGAATTTCAGACCAGAGTCCACAAATTACTGTAATTACACAATTATACGATTGTGTGCTGTGCGGTTCTTGGTACACGACTGAACAATGGCTCATCTGTGGTTCCGCTTTGTGGTTTCTAATCATTGAGCTATGGGTGTGGGGCACTAGTGACGCAGAAATGCTTATTAACAGAGCCTTCTATTTTAACACAATCGTTCATGCATCCATTTAGCTACACACGTTCATTCACCTAGTCTCACGCGACCACCCCAAATCCATACATTCATTCTAATCCCTACATCCTGCACCCTTACACACACAGTCATTCTCCCATTAGCCCTTACATTCTTACCATCCATCCCCAGACTCTCATCCATCTACCCACCCCATTCATTCATCTTCACTCTCTCATTCATCCATCCACCGGCACACACTCATGCACCATTCCACACACAGGAACGTATGCAACCATACGCAGGCAAAAACACACGCAACCCCATGCATTACACACAAGCCCATCAAAAAATAAGTAGCCAGACCCATACACTTGTACAAAATCCAGCCCCCTGGGCTTTGGTAATGCTGCTGTTTGCACTTTCGCTTCTCGGGAATGAAACAAGGGACTGTGTCTACAGATTTCACCGGTCGGTTCCAGACATTTCTGTGCAATAATCGCTATCTGCGCTGGGTTAATGCGATGAGGGATTACTGTGCGTCATGCCTTGGGAGAAGAGTCTCCGGTGTATACAGCCCTACTTTTAAGCCAAAACATAACACGAGATGGTGCCTCAATGTCATTAATCTGGGAGCCTCAGGAAATGCGCGCAGTGTTCAGCTGAGTGATGATGTTTGTACCTGTTAGGCTGCTCACGTGGGATTTTGCCCATAGATTCTATATGAATACAATTATATGACAAGCACACTTTATTAATATAACATGTTTTACATCGCAGCGTGCATTTGTGGTTTCCCGGGTAGCTGTTCCTGCCTGAATGCTGCGCTTGTCAGGATTTACGCTTGATTTAAATAACCACTTAAAACAGGCCTTTTCCTCAAACAGGCTAACGAGAGCACACAGCACTGAACACAGCGTGAAGCACAGTCATAAAGTGGCTGATTAGAACTGGAATGGATAGGCTAGCCTTGTTAAATGGTAGCGGCAGTTTCAGTCGGTATCCTTTCAAGTATTTGCCCGGCGGTAATCGCCTCTCATACCACTCGATAATTTACCAATAAAAGAGGCAGGCGCCGGAGACTGGAAGGCAGGAAACAAGGTTTTATTCCGTCGGAGCAGAACACATCAGATCAGACAGCAAGGTATCGTCACGAGGTGCTCTAACTGCATCTCTGAGACCTGGTCTCTTATACACTGGTTTATTGCTTTATTACACATAGTACATTCTTGATATTCCCTTGATGTGCGGGGAAATATCCCCTGAAGCCCCGGCTCAGATCCGATCCCACACATGGTTACAGTAGAGGTTCCCACCCTACCCGCAGTGGGAGATGGCTATCGCGCAGCAGGGAATTCCGCTAATTCCCGGGGGTGTGTGCAACCGGCCGGGTCTCAGGGGGTAGGGGCTTTGATTCTACTGTAATCCCTTTGATGTGGGGTGTTTCCCTTACAGTAGGGGCAATAAACTGCATCCGCAGGGCTAGGTGATGGCCTGGGACCAGTTCAGACAATGGGGCGCAGAGGAAGGGGGTTATCAAAGGAGAGGCATGACCATGTATGGGTTGTCGGTCGGAAGTGGTTCCGTAGCGGGGTCGCGCAGAAGGAGAGGGTTTATGGCCTGTATGAGAGAGCGGGGGTGGCCGGCGCGCGGGGGATGCTTGCAGCGCCAAGGGGACCGCGCTGGCGATTGACAATGAGTGGGGAGTGAGTGGGGTGCCTAAAATGGCAGCCGTGCGTTCGCTGTGCGTGGTGCTGGGGAGGGGCAAGATGGCGCAGATAATGTTCAGTTTGCAAGCTAAATTTCCACAGTCCTCCCTTTTAACATATCTCACCAGCTTGTCCGGCCAATATTCACCTTTGTTAGCCTTTCAGTTACAGTATCGTCAATGTTCGTCACACATCTTAAAGATACAGAGTCGTTAGGGTAGGCAGGAGTAATCTGACACATTTGTACATTGTCTCATACAGTTTGATAAAGTAGGCGAGGAGGCAAAGTTGCAGTATAGTCGTGTACATGGCTGGTGTTGTATGAATGTTACTATACAAAGTTACATTTTCTTAACTTCTCAGTGTACAGTCGGAAGTGATTGATGCAACATCATGAAAACTTGATAAGAAGATAGTTAATATAATAAGGTGGTTGGGAGAGGATTTTCAACTTTGACATGGGTCCTTCTTTCCAGTGTCCTTGTTTTATAAAGAGCTATCACTGGTAAGCTCTCATTGTTGTCCTTCTTTCGTTGGCACTGTTGAGCACCGGCGGTGGAGCTAAGGTCCAGCTCAAATCCGATTTCTCACGCGGCAGGGTGTGACCACTCACTGTTCTTTGATCACAGTCCTGTTCCTTAACACAGTTCACCACAGGCACTTTGAGACAGGGTGCCGGCCTTTTGTTCCTCGGTAGTAGGTCAAAGTCATAGTCCAAATGAAAGAGGAAGAGAGAATGGGGTGGCATGGGATCGGATCAAAAATGCGGACCAAGGAGAGCAGAATCTTTTCAGCACTGGGCCCATCAATCGGGCCCGACGGGTTGAGACTTCAGGCACGCTGGTCAGTGAGCAGGGGCCTCGATGTAGCCCTTCGCGCTCATCGTTCTGATAATGGTGTCTCGTCTCACACTCTTGTTGCTTCGTCGCTTCCCCCTTGGTCGATGTCATAGATGTTTTATGATCCGCAGCCAGACTGTGCGTCACGTCCGACCCCTCTCTTCCGATGGCTGCAGGTTATCCTTGAATAGGTTATAAGAAACGAAAGTCTTAGAGATCTTGGCAGGGAAGACATTTACATACTTCATTCTCTCTCCCAACCACTGAGTAGTTGCGGAAATGCTCTCATCTGTTACTACATGATTGGTGCCTATTAACTCTGATGTTAATGTGCGTGTTACTAATCTATTAATTACTGCTGTGGTGCAGGGTTCTGTGGGTGTCCCTGTCCATCGTCTGGCCTTCTAGGTGTCGGTTTCTGCGCCTTATAATACAAGGTTTGGTAGTACCCGTAAGTGCGAGGTGCTACTGGCATGCGTTCATGAGTATCCTTTTCATACAGTAGGTGACCCTTTATCAGTTTAAAACAGGGCCATCAGTTGTTTCGTTCGGGATACTCTGAGACGGCTTAGTATAGGGCTGGAGTTATCTCTGGGAGAACAGGGTGCTTTAGACATTCTATTTCGGGCTAATTGGTCAGGAGTAATTCTGGGTGGTGGAGATGGTGTCCTTTAAGAACAAAAACCACTGACATATAGTCCCCGTGTTGAGGGTCAGATTGGGAGACATCAGTCGTCTTACCTGTCCTTTCCTTCTCAGCCGATTAGGCTTAACGTTTGCAGAAAGGAGAGGTAGTAATCGTGGTAAAGTATGGTCGTTTTTGTTTCTGTCAATTTTGTTCGAACACCACCGTGTTCGGGCCAATTATACACTTACCAAAGAGGTGTATGTCGTTAATTTATTCAAGAAGAAAGAGGACAAGAAAGAGCCTTTTGCGAGGGAGGGGGAGAGAGAGTGAGAGAGAGAGAGAGAGAGAGACGTGTGCAGAGAGAGAGAGAGAGAGAGAGAGAGAGAGAGAGACGTGTGCATCAAGTAGGCTATTTTGGCGTACATACGACACAAAACAAGAGAGAGAGAGATGGGTAAGATAATAGGCCACTTGGTGCACACACAACATGGAGTAGCATGGGTCTGTTCCATGTAAGAAAACACAAGCGGGGAAAAGACATAAATTCGGTGACCACGTACACACAAATGCCGGATAGGGTGTGACAGTACATGCATCAAGACGGAGACTCAGGGCTGCGTCGAGCACGGGGACCTCTCCTTTCCTGTCCTCTATTCCTATGTATGCTGCGTACCTTTAGCATTTTGTAGTTTATCTTATGGGTTGTCTGACCCTTTATTCTCCTCCCTTTGATCGGTGGACGAGCACCTCAATCATACGATGACGCTCTCTTCAAGTGACCCGAACATGAAATGCATACACATTCATATCGTATAATCGTAGTACACACACACAATCATATCATACAGTTTTTCATGTTCCCAATGGTGGTCTGTAATTTTACGCACTATCTCACAACGTTTGTCTATGTTTTCCCTGGTATTGAACTTGGTTCGGGCCATGTCCACTCCACTCTTCAGTCGGAACTTCGTCGTGACCTATAGAGGGGAAAATAAGAGGGGAGGGGAGGGGAGGTGCAGTATTCAAAATACCCCAGCGCGCGCAGACACGAAAAAGTTCTACCTACCATGTACCAGGCTAGCCGCAGGGGTGGGTAATACCACGGACCTATTATTCTTTAGTTCGAGGCAAAGATGCTCTAGTTCATTCATCTCCTAAATTCGCGTTCCCTGGTCGTGCGTGCATTTCTCAATTGGTCGTGTATTATGGTGCAGGATACCATACCTTGCGTGCGACATATACCTTAAGTTATAGTTCATTATTGATTCGACAATTCTTGGAAAAAGGGGGCAAGCGTGATGGGTACAAATTCCGTTAAACAAAAATATCTTAGGCAAATTGAGTCCGTATTATCTGTATGCTTTTGCTTAGGAGTGACAATCTTTTATTTAAAAGAGAAACCTTCAACAACCCAGATGATTAGTCATGACACTGATTTCGTAATTCCTTTTTAAGAAGCCCTTTATTTAAAACAATGTCAGTGTAGAAATACGGGCCTACAGCCGCTATAGGCCGGCCACGGTGCGAGAGGCGTCGAGCAACATGAGCAACACTAGATTAACATAAAAATCGGTTCCCCCCTCTCCCCCATCGTCATGTGTGAAAGCATCGCATACATGTATATATATCTCTTTTTAACACGAATGTCACGTGACTGGAACGCCACAAGGAGTTGTAGGCCACTCCTACATCAGCGCCATCTTAGGGCGGGGTCGGGCCAGTGCACAGTCTAAGTCTTTCCATGAATTAGCAGTTGAACCAGAATTCCTTTCGGTAGTTCGAGAACTTTCGTTAGCGTCAACTTTGCGTCAGCATGGCGTCACTGCAACCTTGTAGCAATGCCACGGTTTGTTCTTAGGGCGGGGCAGCAGGCGGGTTCTTCCGCCGACGCTTTACTGTCTCACTGTATCAAGCGGAGGCAAGGTGGCTGCCGCCCGGGGGCAAAAAGAGCAATGGTGGTGGTTTTGTCCTTACCGGAAGTCCGCAGGAATCGAACGTCAAATGACTCCAACCAATTCTGCAAGGCTGAGGGGAGCGTTCTGTCAAGGGTGGGGCCCATGCCCTAGCAAACAAGCTTTCGAGTCCAGAATTGTCTCACGGTGGGCCAGGCCTGGAACCGGAGGGGTCAACCGCCGGAGTTCAAGGGCAGCAGTAGCAGCAGCTCTTCGGTACAGTCACCGGAGAGGAGCCAGCAGCAGTAACAGCGGCAGTCCGGCTGGTACTGCCACCGGGGTGATTCCAGTAGCAGTGACGACAGCAGTTTGGATGGTATCACCACCGGGGTGGGTCCCCGATTACCTTGCTGCGGGGGCCCACTCCTCACGTCGGGTGCTAGCGGCAGTCCTGGTGAACCCGGTGCTTGGGTGGTTGCCTGGCGGCCGCGTGCAGGGGTGCCGGCTCAGCCGAACGGCGAATGAAGTGGCTGGGCGCAACTCAGCTGGCTGACGTGTGAAAGATGCGGTTTGGGGTGCCCTCATCTGCTGGCGAGCCTCCACCTGGGGAGGTGGGGGAGGTCCGTCCGCGTCGCCTCCCCCCGCCAGGGCACCCTCCGCTATTGAAGGAAGAAGTGACTGGGAAGATCCGCACAGCGTGCCAGGGTGAAATTCAGCAGGCCGATGAAAAAAAAGATGGCTGGGTGCAGCTTAGCTGGCCGGCGAGTAAAAGGCGGTCGGGGTGCCTGGCAAGCCTCCACCTGGGGAGGTGGGGGAGGTCCGTCCGCGTCGCCTCCCCCCGCCAGGGCACCAGCCCTCATTAAAGAAAGAAGAGAAAGCGGAAAGGCCCGCACAGCGTGGCGGGCTCCGCCTTGGTGTTGCCAGAACTTCGGCGCTTCGTATAGCCTCCGGCCTATTCGCACAATCGCCCGCCACTGATGTCAAGGGATTTTTGCATGGCTTTTATAGCCCAAAGTCAACTAAGAGGGACCGCCCAAAACAGGCCAATGTTGCGATTCGAGGAAGGAGAGGCGAGGACGGTGTCACGTGGACGTTAAGGCTTTGGGATGCAGGTCGCTGCAGACTGTCATGTAAATAGTTGTTTAAAACATGTTCTAACCTGTTTACCCTGTTGGTGTGTCTGTTATATCCTATAAGTTATTAAAATGTTATAACTACATTACTTCGTTGGAGTGTTTGTACATATTTGTAGTTTGATGACGAGCACAAGGGGGTTACTGTGCAATCGGAAAAATAACATAGCCCAATTGTGCGCGATCTAGCCCTAGTTTGGTGACGTCGATGGTGGGTGTCAGTAGGCTTCCGTTTGTGCGGGATTTTGTCATGCTTATTGGGCGGGGTGGGCAGTAGGGCAGACATGTTTAGGTAGCGAGAGTAATGGAGTCGGGCTACCTCGCGGTCGTCTCGACCGTGAGCTTGACTCGTTCCCTTGGTTTCATATGTCCCACAAAGGGCTAACTCCTAGCGTTATTTTAGTTTTTGTAAGGTCAAAAAGGATCCTACCAGTGCCTTTACTATCTTGTCGATTCCTGTTCGTTCATCCTTAGTTAATCGATTCATTCTGGTGGACTCTTTCTTTCCTATCTCATGGTCGTCTAGCGTTGTAGTCGACGTTGGGTTCTGCACAAGAGGCTCAGCCGGCGCGGAGGCCGTGAGGCCCGAGGCCCTTGTACTGCTTTCGCTCGTGTTCGGGGGTTGTGGGTGTTGCACTACTGATTGGGAGGGTGCATACGGAGGGGGCATGTAAATGATCGGGGGACCTAACAGTAATTCGTCATTCGTTCGCTGCTTGGAGGACAACTCAGGGTAGAGCAAAGAAGGGGTCCTAACAGCGTA
This sequence comes from Triturus cristatus, assembly GCF_964204655.1. Lineage (NCBI taxonomy): Eukaryota > Metazoa > Chordata > Amphibia > Caudata > Salamandridae > Triturus > Triturus cristatus. The sequence goes on from NC_140582.1 coordinate 246,251,704, forward strand.
CTGGCCTGAGGTTTCGGGCTCCTGTCTTAGTTTAGTTTCCCTTCTCTCCTTTATGTCTTCTTCTAACTTTTTAGCGGCAAGGTGAGCTGCCTTTCGTAATTCCTTTTCTGCTTTTACTTCTTCCCTCTTTTTCCGTTGCGTCGTTTCTTTGCGCCACATGCCAATACTGTCAAGCATAGTAGGCGTCGTCTTATTGCTACGCAGAGCTACTTCTAGCGCTTCTATCTTGCGGTCGTCGAAGGATCCCATCAGTGGCCACTGACTTTCGGGGTCCTTCTTTGTATATTTATGCCACAGCTTGCTATAAGCTACGGCGACTAGTCCATATTTAGTGAACATGTCCTTATTAGGGGTGCCTTCCAGTGGAGCCGGGTGGTTCACCTCTAATAAGCGGTCCGGGCAGAACCAACTACCAATCAGTGGGGAGAAGATAGGCATGACGGGTTTCAACGGGGACAAAAGTCAGCACTACCTATCTTTTCACTGCTTGCAAAGACTAGACAGAATATCTCTATTCTTCGTTATTTGTAAGCAGAGAATACCTCCAAAGAACCAATATCGAACAACTAGTGTTCGGACAATCAATCAATCAATCAATGGGGAGATAAAGATAGGCACGACGGGTTTCAACGGGGACAAAAGTCTGCGTTACCTACCCTTCACTATTTGCAAAGACTAGACAGAATATTCCTATTCTACGTTATTTGCAAACAGAGAATATCTCAAAGAGCACTATTCTTCAAAACAATCAATGTTCGGACAATCAATCAATGGAGAGATAAAGATAGGCACGACGGGTTTCAACGGGGACAAAAGTCTGCGTTACCTACCCTTCACTATCTGCAAAGGGAGAGAGAGAGAGTATTTCTACTCCTCCCCGTTTGTAGACAGCGAATATCTCAAAGAGAACAATCAATGAGCACAATCAATGAGCAATACTAGTATTTCCAGAGCATTAAACAATCAATCAATTATTTCTCAATTTGTCGTGTATCACGACCTTACCCGGACCGCGTGGACAGTTTCTCGTCTTCCGCCTCCAGCGCCCGATCGTCCTCTACTCTCCGTATTTGCCGCGGCACTCCTGATGGTTCCCAGTCAGGACCGTAGATCACTCGAGAGAGGTCTGCTCGGAACCAGTGAAGTTCGGATGATCGGCTGCCAGACGAGGGTCTATTGGGCAGGAGCTCTCCCGATCGTTGCAGTCGTTCACTCTGTCGTCGGGACCTCTCCCACTGGATCCACGTGTCGCTGATGGGCCCCACGTTTGGGACGCCAATTGTTAAATGGTAGTGGCAGTTTCAGTCGGTATCCTTTCAAGTATTTGCCCGGCGGTAATCGCCTCTCATACCACTCGATAATTTACCAATAAAAGAGGCAGGCGCTGGAGACTGGAAGGCAGGAAACAAGGTTTTATTCCGTCGGAGCAGAACACATCAGATCAGACAGCAAGGTATCGTCACGAGGTGCTCTAACTGCATCTCTGAGACCTGGTCTCTTATACACTGGTTTATTGCTTTATTACACATAGTACATTCTTGAGATTCCCTTGATGTGCGGGGAAATATCCCCTGAAGCCCCGGCTCAGATCCGATCCCACACATGGTTACAGTAGAGGTTCCCACCCTACCCGCAGTGGGAGATGGCTATCGCGCAGCAGGGAATTCCGCTAATTCCCGGGGGTGTGTGCAACCGGCCGGGTCTCAGGGGGTAGGGGCTTTGATTCTACTGTAATCCCTTTGATGTGGGGTGTTTCCCTTACAGTAGGGGCAATAAACTGCATCCGCAGGGCTAGGTGATGGCCTGGGACCTGTTCAGACAATGGGGCGCAGAGGAAGGGGGTTATCAAAGGAGAGGCATGACCATGTATGGGTTGTCGGTCGGAAGTGGTTCCGTAGCGGGGTCGCGCAGAAGGAGAGGGTTTATGGCCTGTATGAGAGAGCGGGGGTGGCCGGCGCGCGGGGGATGCTTGCAGCGCCAAGGGGACCGCGCTGGCGATTGACAATGAGTGGGGAGTGAGTGGGGTGCCTAAAATGGCAGCCGTGCGTTCGCTGTGCGTGGTGCTGGGGAGGGGCAAGATGGCGCAGATAATGTTCAGTTTGCAAGCTAAATTTCCACAGCCTCTCTGGGTAAAAAGCACAGGCCTGGAAGTAAATGTGGTTTCTGCTTTTTATAAGGTGTGTGATAAAGTGCGGGTATTTCATCCCATTGCATCTATTTCTCACTCTCTCTATTCATCCCCCTCTTTTACCCTCTCTCTCTCGCTCTCTTTCTCTTCCCCGTCTCTCCACACCATTTTTGTTTCTCTCCCTATTTCCCTTACAGTTTCTCAGCACTCAAGCAAACCTACACAGAGGCACATCCCTTAAATTATGCATCCTCTCCATGGTTGATTTGCATACAAACTTTGGTTGTCTGCATTTGAAAAATGTTCTACAATCTCTAAGCTTAAAATAGAAATAACGAGACGTATTTTTACTATTTATAGAAACTGTAGTGCGTATATGATTCCCGGAGAGAAGAAATGGAAAATATGGGAACAGGTAGAAAGCTGAGTTAATAAGGATATTTTGGTGTACCTTCAGTAAATCTGGTAAAATGCCAAGAGTTCGTCTAAAATTAATTTAAAACAAGAACAGGTGTAATGAAAGGTAGATATTTTCAGAGGTGACATCACCGGAAGTTAAAAGTATTGCCCCTGGGAGAAAGAATGCGTGCTACTTCATGTTACAGAATGTTATGTTGTTTCTTTTTCTTTTTCCTTTTTAGTGACACAATTATAACTGATGTGACTTTTTGTGGTTAGACTGGAACCGACTGGATTCCAGAGATAGCTGATGGAAATTCACTCATTGTTTTAGCTACTTTCAGGTGACTTGAATTGCAAATCTGTGCCCTTTGCGAAAATAGTCCTCCAGCTGTTTCTCTGCAGGAGGCACTGACTGGTGTTACATAAGGAAAGATAACGTCCCTATTGTAATCGTGTATCCTAGTTCCTGGAATTCAGGTTGTGTGTGAACCAGAAATCTCCCAGCAAGCACCAGGGTGTACCCAACTAAAAAGATAGTGCAGTGACATGTGGGAAGTTGTGGTCGACGTCAGAGCCGGCTCTAGGGCGGTGCGATCGGTGCCACCGCACCGAGCGTTGACTTGGGGTGGGGGCGCCCTGTTTGAAAATATATTATGGCTTGAAAACCACCTGCTGCTGCACGTTCCCTGCTTCCAGCAATTTTAAGACATCCATAAAAATGTCAAGATAACTCCAGTGATTAATGTTTTTCCTGGAGAGAGATGGAGTTTTGTCTAGTGAAAGTCTGACTTCTCCTAATGTAGCTCAGAGGGTTAATATGGCTGCTGCTAAGAACGTGTGCCATGCAGATCACAAAGTGCAAATACTGTTAATAGGTCAATGGGTTACTGCTTTTGTCAGAGAGATCTTTGTATTACTTGCAGTTGATAAGTTAAATTCCTAATAAAGATAAACGAGGTACTAACTGGCATAAAAGAGCTGCATGTAAACTGCAAGGTGTATATTAGACCAACATGGTTTTTGCCCGGTCTTTCCTTAACCTAATCTTGCAAAAAGGGTTCATTTGGGTGGAAATAATTATTATTATTAAAGAGAACCCCTAACAATTAGTGTTATGTTTTAAATTCTGAATTTGTGCTTTTCCAGACCAAGGACTCTCAAACTATACTGCCTACCAGTATGATTGGACTCCTACATCTTGTAATTTTCGGTCTTATGTAACATTTCCTATACACAAATTTACACGTGTGATTGTCTCTGTTAAATGTGTGTATGATGTAAAGTGCTCTGACGCCTCACACTGGTATGAGTGGCGCTATAAAACTAAATGAATCTGAGAGACTGGTTTTGGAGACTTGAGGGGCATTGTTAAATGGAGGGAATCTGTGGCAGTGGTGGTCATTGGGGTGCGCCAACAAACATTGTCGCACAGGGCGCCACCAGCACTAAAGCCATCTCTGGTCTATGTGGACAACGGTAAAGGAAAGTATTTGGGGGCGGAGACTGGAGACAGTAGAAGGTGAGACACTAGTCTGAAAATATAAAGATTACTGTGTTCTTGAAGCCCTTCACATCCATTGATTGAGGTCTGTGTGTACCTGTTAGACCTGACACGCTTGAGGTAGTGTGACCCTAAACATTTTGCTTTTTTCTAATGGATTTGGCTGATTCTCTTTTAGTGGCCTTAAGGTCCCGGGCACTTTCCCAATGTAAATTCAGAGTGAAAGTGCACGTGCCCTCCCTACACATGTTAGGAAGTGGTGCTTACCTGAGGTTTTTAAACATGTATCACGTCTTTCATTGCAGGCCTGGGGATGCGCACTCGTATATATTGTATTATAATGTATTGTATTGTATTGTAATTGCATTTGTATAAGGCTTACAACCCCTGATGAGGCGTCAAAGCGCTTTTTTCGGCGAGTAGCACGCTACTCCGGGACTCATTGATGATTAGTCTTGAATTAGTATAGTGAAACAAGCAAGTACATTTTAAGTGGTGGATAGGGTAGTCAGTTATTTGGATTCGGAAGGATAGCAGAAGGATAGAAGAGGAAAAAAGGTTTGTATTTAAATAGCGCTTGTTACCCATGTTGGGTTGTTGAAGCACGCTACTCCGGAAACCCATAAAGGATTAGTGGTGAATTAGTATGGTGAAATATGAAAGTAATTTGAGTGGTGGATATTAGTCAGTTATTTGGAGTGAGAAGGATAGCAGAGGGATAGAAGTGGAAGAAAGGTTTGCATTCATATAGCACCTGTTACCTTTGATGGGTGTTGAAGCGCTTTTCTGGCAAGTAGCAAGCTACTCCGAAACCCATAAAGGATTAGTGTTGAAAATTAGAATAGTGAAATATGAAGTAATTAGAGTGATGGATATGTTATTCAGTTATTTGGATAGACAAGGGTAGGTGGCGGGATAGAAGCGGGAAAGTGGTTTGTATTTATATAGCGCTTGCCACCCCTGATGGGGTTTTGAAGCACTTTTTTGGCAAGTAGCACACTACTCTGGAACCCATAAGGATTAGTGTTGAATTAGTATGGTGAAACATGAAAGTAATTTGAGTGGTGGATATGTCAGCCAGTTATTTGGATTGAGAAGAGTTGGGGAGGGGTGGAAAAGGGAAAAAAGGTTTTGGATTTATATAGTACTTGTAACCCTGATGGGGTGTTGAAATGCTTTATTGGCGAGTAGCACGCTACTCTGGAACCCATAAAGGATTAGTGGTGAGTTAGTATAGTGGAATATGGAATTTGAGAAGTGTATGTTTTTAAAACATGTCTCCAGCCTGCCATTGCAGTACTGTGTGTGAGCACTTGCATTTATGCTTTTTTTTAAACATGTGTCAAACCCTGCCATGGCAAGCCTATGCATGCGCTATTGCACTTATGCTCAGGATTGGTCTTTCTAAACCACTGGCCAATCCTGAGGCGACCTTTCGCTACCACTAGGGCAGTGCAGATGCATCTTAAGGGATGAAGCAAGTGATAGGTGAAAGGCAGGACAGTTACACATGTGTGCTCCCTGCCCAGGTAGTGAAGAATACCCATGTGTGTTTTCACTACCGATGAGGCTTGCTCGTCCCATAGGTTAAGATGGGGAAATGACTGAAATTACCTCAAGCTGCAATAGTGGCTTACAGTGGAGAAGCCTCATAATATTTCCTGTCATTGGATTCACAATGACAAAAACTCACCTGTGGTAAAGAGGCATTTGTCATCAATAGCTTAGAAATGACACTTTTAGAAAGTGGGAATTTGTTTGCTCTAAAACTATTTGTGTGTCTTTTAGTTTGACTCCAGTACACACTTGAGGATGGGACAGCACATCTGTGCATTCCCCAGAGAGTGCTATGAAAATTTGGCATGCTACTGGAACTACCGACCTCTGCCATTTTAAGGGCTTGGCTGGATAGAATGGAGAAAGAGGTTTTGACACTTCTCCCCCGATAGCCAGATCATGGCCCCACTAAAGATTAAGATCTGTATTCCACGTCCCCATGGCAGACTGGACTGTGGCATCCTATAACAGTGTGGTACTGAATTATAATAATTGCCGGATGCGTGAAGTCTTTTTTGTCAGGGTCAGTGTATTTATTGTGTGAGAGTGTGGTGCAATGCTTTACACATTGCCTCTGTGATGAGCTTGTCTGCTCAGTGCCAAGCTACCCAAGGGTGAGCGCAGGTTACACAGTGAGTGTAATCACCACCCCTGATGGGAGTGGTAGGTTCTGCTTGGCTATGGCACCGCCTCAGCCAAGCAGAATGTGCCAGGTCCAACAATTATATAAAAATAGCACATTAAAAACAAATTGGAAATAAGCAGAGTGTGAAGTTCGGTACGCCAATGAAACTATGGCAATCACAGCAGATGTATAGGATGTGTAGTGTCTACTGCAGTGATCTCCATGTATCTTGCAGGTCAAACGTTACAAAGCCAGTAAGGTAGCTTTATAGGTTAATGCACTTGCCGCACAAAGAAAGTGGGTCTATGTGAGTCTCTAAGTATGTTTCAAATATTTAAAGGTTAGTTTCATTCGTGAAAGGTATTTACTATATAGTGAATCTAAGTCCTTGAAGCATCCCAGAGCTTTACAGATAACACCTTCATGTTATCAGGGGCATCTCCATCTTAATGTGCTGGGCATAGAATAGTATTGCATGCATTTGGTCTGCGTAAAGATAAGTTACAAAAACAGGAACCGGATGAGGAGACTGAATATTTCAAAATGTTAATGAGGCATTTACTAAAATGCACCACACTGTACCATTTTATTGTTAGATGACGCATTTTTTTGCATTTCAGTTTTGTTACATTATTAGGAAGCCTGCAAGCATACAACACGCAGTAATCGTAATCATAACCCAAATCTGCAAGTTCCACAGTGAAAACAAGCATTGGCAAATCAAATAGGTTTGTCCTCTGCTATTGGCTTTGCCAATGCTTGTTTCCTTTGTTATATTTTAATGTCAATTTACTATTCCAAGATAATCAACATGCTTGGGATCAACGTGTTAGCCATCTTGAAATGTTAAAAATGGCATAAGCATTTAATGATGGTGGCATGCTTGTGGGCGCACTACTAAGGTTGTTACACTTAACATAAAAACATTCAAAGAAAAAGATAGCCACTTGTGCATGCGCACCCATACTCACTCCTGGGGAGCCATTATAGAATGCTTTTTGTCTAAGTCAATCCTAATGAGTCTACTAAGTATTTAATCTTTTTGAGGTCAGGGAAATGAGTTTTATATCAATAAATATTAATTATTCAGCTCCTAGATGCCGGAAACGTTGACCATTGGCTTTACAAATACATTTGTTATGTTAAAGTGCTGACATGATGTGTGTGGTGTAGCTTCACCAATTCTGTTGTATGGTTTATGAAATACCCCTAGAAAAACCTAATATGGCTGGCTTTAATGAGCTAGCATTGCATGTAAATACATTGTGCATGTCAGTGCTTGCATGCTATAGCACATAAAAGACTTAGGGGCATATTAACAAGGACCAGCGATAACTATCGCTGGCCCCACATAGCGGCAGAAATATTATCGTTGAAAATTATCGCCATGATAACGCTATATTAACAATACATAGCGTTATGGCGATAATATTTCAGCGACAGCGGTGTTTACCATGGAACATCGCTGGATTTCCAGCGATGTTCCACGGAAAACAGCGATAACATTGCTGATACGACCCTGTGGTCGTATCAGCATAATCCACCTACCATTATTAGAATGCCTTAGTCTGGAATTTAACAGACATTAAATTCCAATGTTAAGGCCGAGGTACCGCTGCACCTCCTTGTTAATATTGCTGCCTTCGCGATATTTTCATGTGTTGTTTTCACAGCCACGCCTTCTTTGAATTTCATTAGCGATGCAAGGCTGTGAAAAAACGGGCTCTACATCAAAGAAACACGTTCTAGCGTGTCCTTGATGATATTGCGATATAATTATCGCCGCTTATCGCCCGAAAACGGACGCTAAAGCGTCGATAATTATATCGCCATCCCTTGCTCATATGCCCCTTATTGGCTTTGCTAGTGGAACTTTACACACCATAAAACAAAAAATGGGGAAGCTATACTACAATGTATAGCAGAAATGTAATGTTATAGAACTCCATGGTAGTTATATTATCAACTTCAGAAGGATGAAAGTGCAAGTGGGACCATGGGTATTCGAACCTGTAAACCTGCGATCAAATACAGATTCCTCAAGTGGATTCACTGGTCCACCAGATCCAGTTTTAATTATGCTTCACGGCACCACCTTAGTTGAACTGGCAAAATGAAATAAAAAAACAGCAGAAACACTAATTAGCCAAAGGAAATAAAAAGAGAAATGCAAAATCCATATTCTACTTAAATAAAATGCTCCTAGATGCTAATCAATCAACTACTTAAATAGGAATGGTAACAAGAAAAGAAGAAAACATATAGACAAAAATGTAACCATTAGTGCACTCTAAAGTGGCTCCAGCTCATGCCGAAGCTTAAATGCCATTAACTACCTTTATCTGCTTTTTTTGTGGACTGGAAATATAAATAGCGCAAAGCAAATTATGTATTCATATAGCATAGCACTGCCATAAACATCATTACATTAATCTGGATATTAATATTTGTAATACTACATGATATGTTGAGAACTAGTAGTAGGCGTCTGGATTGTATAGTAAAAGGTTATAATGTTTGCTCTACTTAATTACAGATTGCAAATGTGTAAAGCCTCTCTTAGCAGTGGCACTTTATAAATAACCCACCTTCTACTTTATATAAAATAAAGGCTAGTACTGTCACCGGGGAAATAAGTCAAAGGCCATGTTGATGTTAGTAGTCCCTGCCAATGTAATGTGTGCAAACAATAAATGTCAATATATGAGAAGGATTAGAGCCTTCAGAGTTCACTTTTCCAAGTGGCACACTCATTAGTGTTGGTACTGGATGGCATTTATCAACAGCAGGTCATCAACAGGTCAACATGAAAGGACTCTAGATAGAGTTTGGAATTAGTGTGTTCTTGCATGCTTTCTGAAATAGCTGCAGCATTTGCTTTTGTATAAACTTTATTTACTTTTGCTTTATAACAGATAAATAAACAAATCACAATAAATAAAAGCTTCTAAATTAAATGAATTAGGGGCATATTATCAAGCATGGAGTTAAAATTATCGCCGCTTTAGCGGCAGAAAACTGCCGCTAAAGAGGCGATAATGGGCTTGATAATATGCACTTAAGAATTCCCATAGAAGCCCATATTGTCACCAAAACTATGGTAATTCTCAAGGGCATATTATCAAGCCCATTATCGCCGCTTTAGCGGCAGTTTTCTGCCACTAAAGCGGGGATAATTTTAACTCTGTTTCTTGATAATATGCCCCTTAATGTGAGACGTGTATGCTAGTATTTACATGGACAAGGCGCATAACCATACATTTAGGAGAATCGTTAATTAGACTACTTTATGGCATCCTCTCCAGATACTGCATTGTCTGCAATAAAAGTGACTTTATATGACGATAACCTATAAATGATTTCTCTAAAATGGACCATGACACCGAAGTGCATTATTTTTTGGTGTGGCTGTGTACATGTATACATGCAAAATGCAGTCGCTCCCAGGGAAGATACCCAAAGGATGAAGTGGGGTGGCCCCATGCCCTGTACTATATGCTCTGGTGACAGGAAGCAAAATGTTACTTGACAGCACAACAGACAAATGGATGAAGATGGCTGACTGAAAGCCCCGCTATGTATGTATGTATATATCTACTTAAAATGTTAGTGCAGACAAAAGGTCGTGGCCAACTCCAGACATACTGAGAAACTTTTAGAATAACAAAAGTAGTGGACTGTGCTGGGGAAGTCGGGAACTTTTTACTCGCTCCAAGGGGCATATTTACAAGCCCCTATCGCCAAAGTAACGTCACTTTTTATGACGTTCCTGTGGCGATTGGGGCTTCACCTTATTTACAAGGCATTGTTAAGCCACTTAACATGGCTTAACGTCGCCTTGTAAATAATGCCCCCTTTCAAGCTACACTTATGGCCAAATTATGAGTCTGGTGGTCCAAGGACTGCCAGACTCGTGGTGGGGCAGCGGGGGTGGTCTGAGACTGCTGACTCCGCCAGGGAACAACCATTCCCTGGCGGTTGTGCGGCGGTCGAAAGGCATCTATATTCTTTGCTGAACTGCCGTGGTCCCGCCAAGCATATTACATGAATGTCAGTTAAGAGTATATACAGTTGATGAGAGAAGGTCGGCTGGTTGAGCTGAGGGCAATTCTATTTTCTGCTTTTCACGCTCTTACAGATAGCTGCTCTGGCACTGTTTGCAGTCTCCAGACCCTGTAACCTCTTCGAGTGGAACCAATGCTAGTGGATACTCGACATCGACACTGCTACACCCACTTGTGAGTCTCCACCCCTGACTGCGAAGGCCAAAACGTACATATCAGGGGGTGACACTCCATATCCACTCTGCCTTCATCAAGATACACCCCCTGTGGCTGCATATGCTTTCGTTTAGTAGATACATATTCCAAAAAGACTGCTCATTTGTATGTGACCATGTGCACATGCAGATAAGACAATACCTTTACCTCTGTGTAGTCTCCTTATTACTCAAGCTTCCATATAAACTAAGAGGCTCTTGGAGTCTTGGTGAAAGTATGGCACAGATGAAAGTCCCCACTTTACTCTCTGAGGGTAATCCTTGGGAGCAGTTTCAAAGGTTTCTCCTTCAAATACACCTCACTTTCAGCATTTGGTTAGGCGCACCAAACCCCTGGCCCCTCAGATAACCACGAGGGCATCCATTTGTTTTCACTCACTGTAAAGAGGGTGATCATGACACCTGAACTGTAGGAAGTCATGTGTGTGTGTGCTTCACTCTCTTAACCATTGCTCAGAGCCTACTAGTAAGACACATCGTTTTTTTTTTAAGGTAATCAAAGCCCGAGTCCTCACTGGTAAACATTAGCCATGCACATGCTTAATAATGCACCTGAGACAGCTACTAATACAATCTTTCCTTGTGTTATTACTTTCATTAAAAAGGACACTTGAAGATGATCGCAATGGGTGAGCGGGCCTCTGCACCTTGACTTTGAGGATTAGGGGGCAGATTTGCAAGAAGTGTCAGTTTCCCTACGCCTCCATGTGAAACCCTTGTACCACCATGGATGCACCATATTTACAATACGGCGCATCATAGCGTAAGGATCGACAGATGTGTCAGAAATTCTGATGCATCTTTTGGTGCAAACGTCACGCATTGCTGGAGACGTGTCGCAAGCCCGAAGCAACTCCAACAATGCGTGGGGGGCCTTTACTTATTGCGTTGCGTCACTCCTTAAGCCTGCTGCAAGCAGGCATAAGGTTTTGACGCAGTGGCGTCCTAGAAGTGGCGTAGTGAAATCTTGCAAATTTCACTGCATCACTTCTATGAGGCTCTCCTGTGTGGGAACGCCCACCCTCCATATATTATACCTGAGGCAGGTATAATGTGGCGCATGGTTTTACAAGGTGCGCATCTTCCTAGATGCATCACATTGTAAATGGGCCGCAACGTGGCGCATTGTTTACGCAGCCGCTGCGTCACAAAAAGTGAAGCAACGGTGGCACACAAGTGACGTAAGGGGCTTGTAAATCTACCCTTGGAAATTTCAGATTTATTTTGTAGCAAGCTCTATGAACAAGATACAGTGATTTTATTTGGAACCATTTTTTTCTGACACAACTCACTGAGGGTGCACCAGTCGAGGATACATGCTCCCACGTTTTGAACTAATTATCTTTCTAGGGGCCGGAGTTTGATACTTTTGTCATTTACATATGACCGACTTGAGAAGTACAAAATAAAAAATATTACAGCTGTGGAGTCGAGACAGAATTATTGTTATTACCTTCCTTATGCAGCCTGGCAAGACAAGAAACTGGATGACTGGCATCATAGTCTACTTGTCTCTGCAGATGACAGCCTCACTGGATTTGCTCTTGAACTGGATTACTTCATAACATTTCTCCTTTGCTGTAAATCTATACGTCAAAAATAATCCTCCTGCTGCTTGTTTCGACAGTGACCTAAGCAGTTTAGGATTACATTAAGAACGTCACTGGTGGTAAATTAAACTGTGTAGAATCTAAACTCATCTACCTTGTGGCTTTCAAAATCCATACTGAATCCATTTCCAAGACTCTGTACACATTTTATCCAGTCGTCTTTTAAGTGTTTCTAATCCTAGCAAAGAGGCCTCTAAATTTGACTCAAATATGTTCTACCTTTCCTACCTCAGTGCAAGAGTCCAACTTCTACTACTGTTTGTTTGTGAAGATCTCTTGGCGTTCTTTTAGTCAATGAAGTGATCTTTCTCTGATCTTTCTCCTACATGCAGCCTGAAATCGCACACAGGCTCTTCACCCTGACAGTCTCAGACGTGTTATAGTTATTCACTGGGTATACTCCCATAGTCTGATTTTGTATGTGCTAAACTGCTATTCATTTCTTCTAGGACTCTGGTCCCTCAAATGAATTGAAATTAGTGATGAAAGTTGTTCTCCCCCAGCCCACTTCTTACAGATATCTGCGTTTTATAGTTAGCCACTGTTTCTGTGCCCACATCTTGAAAGCAGGGGAGGGTTGTGCTCATCTTAGAAAAAGGCCATATTTTCAAACATACATAAGAAACCCAGGGGCATATTATCAACAAACAGCGATGATTATCGCTAAGCACGTTTAACACAGTTTTTCTTATCGCCGGCCATCGCTGGATTTTATCACCGAGATAGCGCGTTATTATCAACGCTTATCTCCAAGGCGATAATAAATCCAGCGATAGCGGGGAAATGCGGGAATATCGCATGAAGTCCAGCGATAAAAACTCAGCAATAGGTAAAACCTTGATAATACGACATTGTGCACTTTGCCTGACAATCCACCTCCCATAGGATAATATAGCTAAGTCAGGAATTTTGCAAACGTTAGATTTCAGCATTAATGGGGGCTTAGAGCGATTTTAATTGTCGCTACGGGGGTCCGGGGCATCATTGTAAATATGGCGAAGCTGCATTCGCGATGTATTCCCATGAAGTTATGTGAGGAACGCCTACTTTGCATCTCATTAGCGATGCGATGCAAGGCGTTAGTAAAATGGGTGCTAGCACAAGGAAACACGTGCTAAAGCCTGTTGGTACGTCCTTGATGGTACTGTGATTAAATTATCGCCGCTTTTCGGCTGAAAACGGCCGCTATAACGGCGATAATGGGCTTGACAATATGCCCCTCCAGTGCAGATCTTCAGGCCCACTGTAACTACAGGCCATTGTTTCTGCTCCTCATGACTTCTAGTATTATTGAAGCTGGTATTAAAAAGAAAATGTTCAATTTCTTGAAGTCATTTTCAATTGCAGGTGTCATTCAAGAAGATTTCCCTTCCAGTCAAGGAATTAAGTCACTTCAGGCTGTTTCCAGAATTTGACCACGTTTGCCTGATCCCTGCTGCCTACCTGTGTGGCCCTCTGATCCTTGGGGTTAGCTGTTCTCCTGCTGGCTTTCGCGTCTCCCTCCCGCCGTCGCCCGATATCGCGACCGCTGTGTGGGGGGAGCGCTTGACGGGACTACAATACCCAGGACCCCTAGCGACCCGGAAGCAGAACCAACGCATTTTGCGCGCCCGGAGGCGCTACTTAACTGATCCAGCCCCCCGCGTCGTGGGACCGCGCGCGGGCGGCGCCGGGCTAAGCCCGGGCAAAGGGCGGGCCTTTGTGTGGCCGTTAGGGGGCCGGAAGGGGTCGGGTTGGGCCACCCCCCTAAACAGTGAGGACTGCTAACTGGTTGCAATCAGTATGTTAATGTTTTAGAAGGTAGTAAATTTGGGTTGTATCTAATTGAGTTACTGTCCCTCCTGGGTAGCATAATCCTTTTGCATGTGACACTGTTGATTACATGTAGGTACTTATTCCTTTGTTATGCTACAAAAGCTCTGCGTAGGGCAGGCCCTTTAATACTAGAAAGCCTTTTTGAGTTTCTTTACCAAATTTAGTAGTGGTCGACATTCTCGTGTTTGTGGTGTAAAATGGCAAAAAAAATCTCCACTATGGATAATTACTTGGTCAAAATGGTGAGCAAGATAAATAATGATAGAAGAAAATCCTTAGGGAAGGAGTCCGTTTCAGAAAGTGTTTCACCCGTAGATGAAGGTAGTGACCCTATTATGATGGATTCCCTTTATATTGAAGCTCTCCCTTTGGATAATTCAGCCACTTCACCCTTAGTTTAAGAGCTACCAAATCAAGTCCCATTGGAACCCCCTAGCGAGCCTACTTTATCTCACTCGCCCCCTAAGAGAGCCGTTAGAAAGTGTAGGAAAACACAAATTAAGCGGGGGAACACACTTCCTAAACTAACGTTGGAACAAGGTCATAGAAACAACGCAGCCAACAATGAGATTATAACTAATAAGGGTGACATGAATCGTGATCTCTTGGGTCACATTGCTAAGTTATTTGAGACAAAATTAGACCTTAAAATTAATCCTCTCATGGAAAAAATCGAATTATTAGCAATGGAAGTATCTAGGTTGGGTGGTCTTTTAGATAAGATATGTAAGGAACAGACTACGATACAACCTGAGCTACCTGTTCAATCCGGTAACTCCGCACAATCGGTTGTAACAGTGAGGCTATGTCCACCGGAATCTAGGGAGTTACCAAGACCAGCAAATAGTACCTCTCAAATGAAAGCAGTTCCATCTAATAGCGTGAGGTTCATTACCCCTGTGAATAGACCAAATTACATTAATCTCCCGCCCGACTGTGAACCTTATGTCATAGTCCTTTCAAACGTTCCACCCCTAGACCCGACAGCAATGAACTTCCGTGAGGAATCTCACGATTCACTCAAACGGAAATCTGTTGCTTGGTTAAATAAAAATTGCGGTTTTCCCCCACACCTCTCCGACCATATATTCTCTACCAGACGGGTATCTTGGATCGGTAATGCAAAGAAAAAATGTAAGGGGGATTTTATGTAATTGTCAACTTTAGGCATCCCCAACATGTCGCGACCGTTCTTCTTAGAGCAGCTTCTTTGGATATAGAAGAGTCCGATGTGGGTGTGCACCCTTTGGGTTATTTTTATAGACATTTAGCCAGGGCACCACAATTTTCAAAAACACATAGACCCTTGACTAATAGTAGAAATACAAACTTTTATATTCCAACCGAAAATAGATTTTCGGTACTGAGCTCATTGGATGAAAATGACTGACTCCCACGAGTAGGGGAATCTACCGCAGAAACTAGTAGAAACCCAGATGTGGGGTCCAAAACAGAGTATAGAATACTTAGAACCTAAACTTATAGTATCTCCGTGCCCTAGAACTACACAGTCAGACAATTTGGTAAACAGCGATAAATTTTCTTATCCTACGTTGAGCGAGGTATTCAGCTTGGGTGTACCCGATATGTGCCATATAGCGTCTATGGAGGTTAATATTTACAGTATAGACGATAATCAAGACAAAGAGTTAAATCCTTTAGTTGTATTTGAGGATGCTATAGAAAAAGACAACTTACCAATAGTATTAGATTAACCTCATGTAAAAGGGAAAATAAGCGTTAGACTGATATCATGGAATATAGCTGGCTTATCCAGGAACCTCAAGGATGTGGCATGGTGCTCCTATATAGAGAATTACGATATCATATTCTTACAGGAAACTTGGATGGTAGAAACCCCCCATAGGTTGGGATATAAAACTTACTGTTCTAACGCTATACCTTCAATTAGAGGCAGAGCCTCAGGGGGGCTGGTCATCTGGGTTAAAGTGACTCTAGAAATAGATGTCATCCAGTTATCCATCCCCTCTCCGGACCTACTAGGCCTTAAAATTGTTACAAGAGGGAAAGAAACTATATACTTAACCCCTTCGGTGCTCATGACGGAACAGTTCCGTCATGAGCCACGGTTGAGCTGTGCTCATGACGGAACCGTTCCGTCATGACCACGCCCGCGCAAGAAACCGTCAGCACAGCGGCGGAATTCGCGCAGCATGGAAGGGGTTAATAAATATATACAATAGACCATCCCCATCTAACAAGGAGTCAAAGGTGGTAGAACTTTTGGATTCCTTTTTAGATTTATTAGGAGAAAATGTAAAGGTGATAGTTGGCGGGGATTTTAATTGTAAATACGAGCCCGTCCTGGGTTTGGAAAATCTTCTTGATGAACAAGATGTTGCCTACGATATTTTGCCCTTAGATTCTGTAAGCCCAGTTAAAAGTACAACAGCCGCCTTACAGGTTCTGCAGCTGACTGTGGTGCATGACCTTAGGGCTTGTAATGGTCGTTTCCGATCAGACAGTCCTGCAGCTCCAACGTACTTTAAGGGAAACTGTAGGTCACATATAGATTTTGTAATGGCTACCCGGAACATATGGGACCAGGTAATTGATTTTAAGATTGACCACAGGACGGAGAGCGATCATTTCCCTCTCCAACTATGGCTAGACTCCCAATCGTTTATTATTAGACCCGTGGGAGAGACTCTATTAAATACCCCGGTTGCGGAACTACAAATAACTAATAACAGGTGTGCTCTAAGATGGCCATACATCCTGGGAACTGAAAAGACGCTGATAAGTATCTATAATGCTTTTACTGAAACGGTAGAAGCATCACAACCACTATTAGTGGGTACTCAAGGTGTTCTTGATTTACATCATAAGTTAGTGGATGCACTAACTCCCCTATTGAGTAAAATGTACAAAAAAGATAGTAATAGGACAGGGAATCATCTTGAGTTAGCGAACCCATGGTACAATAAAGATTGTCGGATAGCAAAATCAAGGTTGATCCAAGCAGTAAAATCCGGGAATGGTTTGGATATAAAAAGTGGAAGACTAGCCTACAATAATACTATGGCCCAAGCTGAAAAAGCATGGGATGAAAGCTTTTGGGAGGATCTCTTGAATGCAGCTAAGATACGGCACCAGAGCACGTTCTGGAATTTAATCGCAAAGGGAAATAAGCAGGGTAGATCAACAAAGGATATTTTCCTAGATGAAAATACTTGGTGTGATCATTTCACTAAGCTTTATGCTAACAAACAGGAGAGTCTGCCCCTAGGGGACTATGAGACAAATTTAGAAACAAGTACTGCTCCACTACATTTTAGTTTAGATGAAACCAATAAGGCTCTACAAGCTGTGAAAATGGGCAAAGCCCCAGGCCCTGACAAAATTCCCGGTGATCTATTAAAACATGATGTGAATGTGTGGGGGCCTTATATAAATTACCTGAGTAATTCCATTGTGGCAGGCACGCCGATCCCCGAATCATGGAAA
This sequence comes from Triturus cristatus, assembly GCF_964204655.1. NCBI lineage: Eukaryota > Metazoa > Chordata > Amphibia > Caudata > Salamandridae > Triturus > Triturus cristatus. The sequence goes on from NC_140582.1 coordinate 246,269,089, forward strand.
GGGGCAGAAATTATAACAATTTTTTAAAAAGGCAATCGCTATGATCCAAGTAATTACCGCCCAATAAGTTTAATTGATATTTTACAAAAAATATTTGCCAGACATATTTTAAACAGGCTTTTAGACTGGATTGAAGAGACTAAAATATTAACCAAATATCAAGCTGGTTTTAGAATAAAAATCAGTACGGTTGACCAGGTGTTTAGGTTTATGTGCATCTGTTGGAAGTATATAAATATAAGGAAGGGCAGTCTCTATGTGGCATTTGTGGATCTAAGGGCCGCCTTTGATCTTGTTCCACGCAACTTGCTGTGGATTAAACTAAGGAACATGGCGGTCCCAGGGGAACTACTTAAAGAACTTATAAAGCTTCATACAGGGAATTATGCAAAAATTAGATGGGGAAAGGAAGGTGAAATTTCAAGGGCCATACCCGTTGACCGCGGCGTGCGCCAAGGTTGCGTGTTAGCACCTACACTTTTCTCGCTATATGTTAATGATATTCCGAGTTACTTAAGGAATTGTGTGCATGATTCCCCAAAGCTAGGTGGTGAGCTGATTACGGCATTACTATTTGCCGATGATACCATCCTTATTTCTCAGACTCCGAGAGGGTTGCAAAATTTAGTTGACTCTTTCCAGAAGTATTGTGTGGGGAAGGGACTAGAAATAAATCCTACCAAAACTAAGTACATGTCCATAAACCCAATGAAATCCCTTAGGAATAATCTGTTCCTAGAGAATCAAAAATTGGAACAGGTAGGGAGTTTCAATTATTTAGGGCTATTATTAGATAGTAACCTGTCCTGGAAAGGGCAGATGGATAAAAGTATCTTATCCCTTAAACAAAACTCAATGCCTATTTTAAAAGTACACGGAGCCAGTTACTCAAAAGCAATCTCACCGGCACTTGAAGTATATAAAGCAAAGGCCCAATCGGCCGCCCTCTATGGTGCTGAGCTCTGGGGCTTTTATTGTAACAATACTTTCGGGAAAGCGGAAAATCATTTTGTGCGTAGGTTACTTAAAATACCGACTAGAACCCCTCTAGTCCCAGTATTCCTCGACATTAACCTTAAAAGAACAGATTATCAAGCAATTTTAAAACCACTGCTGTACTGGGTTAGGCTATGGGTAACCCCGGAGTTGAGTGACTATAAGAGTGGATTGATTGAATTAACACAGATAGATGGCCACATGAATACCCCTTGGTTAAAATACGTTTCTAAGTGGTATGAGAGATTAGGTTTTTTACACCTATGGGAAGCTCCTCAGAATATGACATCATCAACCAGGAAATATGTAAAGGACACCTTTTGGTCCTATGTCAACGGAGAGCTATTGCACAGTTCATCGACTGGCACATTGACTTCGACTTTTTTGAATATAAAAGATACTCCCAATTTCGAACAATTCATGGATGAGATTAGTGCTCCACTGGCAAAAACATTATATTTGCAGTTTAGGTACGGGGTTTTACAGATTAATGCATATACATGCAGCTGGGGAGGGGTAAAAGGCTCTGATTTGTGTACTCTCTGCACTTTAGGTGCCAAAGAAGATGCTGCCCATTTACTCTTCTTTTGCCCAGTATATAAGAAACCAAGGGATTGTTGGATCAAACTCGTCTGTAAACATGTGGGGGTTAGATCCTACAAAGAAGCAGAGCGCATATTCAAGACGAATACTTCACAACTAGTGGTGTTTGGCACGAGCAGATTTTTATTTAATGTGTACCTTATCAGAAAACGACTTGGTTACAAAATGTAATATCCTAATAGGTGGCCCGCCTCTTCCCTTCCTTGTATAGGTATATGATGCACTGTTCCTTCAATCCTAATCAATTAATCTTATAATTTCTGGCTTTTAATTAATTTAATGATTGTTATTTATATTTTTATATGCGGTATTACTTAATCATGGTAATAGCCAAATATTTCTTGCCAACTGTATGAATTATATCTTATTCATTAATCGTGAACTGGATATATGTTTGTTGTATTTATCTCTTGTCTTGACTTTTATGGCTATAATTGCCAAAATAAAGTTTAACGAACGAACGAAGTCACTTCAATTTTAGCAAACTCAAAAGGTCTGAGCGAACCCTTGGCTGAAGTGGCTCCACTCTTTTTTCTGTGGTAGAGAGCAGGCTGTTACTGTTGCCACTTTTTAGTGCTGTTTCGTGCATCACATGGATTTCAGCTCTATTGAGGAGCATATGACATATAGCAAATTTCTGCATGTTCAACCTCATGACAACTTTCTCTTGTGCCTTCCAGATATTTCCAATTGGATGTTTGAGAATTAACTCGAGCTAAAGCTGATAAAATTGAGGTCCTTCAGTTTAGAGGTTCTACTAATGTCTGGTCAGGTTGGTTACCAGCGGTCTTCTAGGAGTACTTTCCAACAAACTGTGCCACACGCCAAAACTATTGGAATTCAGATTGGTGGTCAATTATTGTTGAAACTACAGTTTTCTAATTATGCTTTCCTCTAATATCTGCTTTGTGAACCTCAAGGAAAGTCTTACATTTAGGCCTTAACTATATTTAAGCTAGTGTATGGTAATGTGGTTTATCTTGGCCTCTTCAAATGGATTTTCGAATGGATGCAGGGTATTAAAAATGTAACAGTTCATTAGTTTTAGGTCTTCCCCCAAGGACACACATTTTTTAATAATTTGTTGCACTTCACTGGCTTACTGTTTTCTTCAAAAGATTCTGTACTAATCATAGCACTGTGCATTTCTTTGTTCACGATTTGCATATTGTTCTCCATCTTACTCTTTGAGATCTATCTCAAGTTGCTTGCTGGCCTTCCCCCACTTTCTACGAGCTAGACCAGGCAGCTTCTTTATCATTCTTTGCACCAAAAAGATGGATCACCCTCACACCTTTCTTAAGAGCTGCGCCCCAACATCTGAAATTCTATGAATCTCTTAAAATTGATCCTTGTGGAACGGTCATTGAGGGTTAGATATTCATCTAGAAAATCATTTTGAATAATCTTTCAGTTCCAGAATAGCTCAGTAAGGTCACAGTCCACACTCTATGACTATAGGGCCTATTACGACTTTGGCGGTGCTGCGCCGGCTCTGAGCCAACACAGCACCTCTAAATTTGTGCAGGGACCGTCTTGTGTGTGATGGGCTTCCCCTTTCTTTTATTTTGCCGTTCCCAAATCAGTGCCCTGAAAACGGACACCACAATGGGAACTCAGAAGAAGTTCCAGAAAGGCATGGACTGTGATGGAACTTGGGGTGCATACAAACAGGGTGGCACATGTTGTTCCCCCTGAATGCTTTGCCATGGCGGAGGGGGCATGGGGCCCTGTAGGGCCCCCTTTGCTTCCATTCTGCCAGCCTTTTTATGGTGGTGAGCCCACCATGAAAAGGCTGGTGGAAGGGAAACATAATATGCTCAGCAGATCTTGGCAGTCCAGCCTTGCATATTATAAAGGCCTGTGCGCTGTGCCACAGCCAGCCGACGATGGTTCCCTGGCACAGCTGGCACAGCGGTGGATGGTCCAAAAAGCCACATGACTCGAAATCTGGCCCTAAGCTTTTTTCTACTCTATAATCTTTGTACTTCCTTGTAAAACGATTTTCATTTTTGAAGATAGTCTCTGAAGGATTCCATGTATTGAACTGTGATTTTTCAGCTGCCTCGAACTGACAACTGCTGCAATTTACTTAGTTGATTTAGGTAACTCACATGAGCAGGGAATCAGAGAATCGGAGGGTCCCTGAGCAGGAGACCAGCAAACTGGTGCCAATATTTCATTCACTTGCCACAGCTCTTGGGTTCCCCACCAATCAGTCTCACTACTATAAAGTTATTCCATGATACACACTAGCCTGATTGCACATTGGAAATGACAAAAGATAAGTCACCAAACGGTTAAGAGCCTGAGGGTGGGAACCATAATAAGTGACAAATATTTCCTGTGGAGTAAATTAGGTTTGTTAAAAGTATGCCAAACAGCCCAGTTGTGCCTCGATTAAGACACTGGATTATGCTCTTTATCCTCTGGGGAATGAGCAGTCATTGGTTTCATCAATAACTCATACTTTGATTTGTATTATCTCAGGGATTAATGTCCTGGAAGCTAGAGTGAAGAAGAAATATTGACAATAATATCCTGCAAACTATGGATAAACAAATAATCGCTAAACCTCTTGTGGCAAAGAATATTAGGAGTATATATTTCTACTTTTATAGGAGGTTGTTTGTTGGAAAATAGCCCATCCTGCAGGGTCACGCCCAAACATTTTGTCTTCATCCTCCACTTTTTGCTAAATTCGTTTTGTTAGCCTTAGGACTCTGAGAACTTTACCACTGCCAACCAGTGCTAAAGTGCATGTGCTCTCTCCTCCAAACATGGTAATATTGTCTCATACCCAATTGGTATATTTAATTAACTCATAGGTCCCTAGTAAAGTGCACTACATGTGCCATGGGCCTGTAAATTAAATGCTACTAGTGCCACCCACTTAAGCAGCCTTCTCACTATGTCTCAGGTCTGCAAGTGCAGACCTGTATGCACATTTTACACTGCAATGTCGACTTGGCACAATCAACCTTTTACCATGCCCAAACCTTCCCTTTTTGTACATATATGGCACCCCTGAGGTAGGCCCTGGACAACTCAGAGCAAAGAGTGCAATGTAGGAAAAAAAACACAACAGTGAAACCTCTACCGAGACTTGCACCTATCCTGTCATCCCCAAAGTTCTTATGATAAAGGAAATATCCTAAATGTGTCTATGTGCACACAGTTGAAGCACCCACTGTCAAGGTGCGGTCCTAAAGGGACTATGCAATTTTACTATACAACAAGTTATAAGAATATATCAAAGGAGGGTCAAAGGGAGAAATTTTTACCGACCACTAGAAGACTAATCCCTTTAATTCTAAGACTAATACCACAGCACAGAAATCTAGGGTCAAATCAAAAGAGATCAAGCAATTCAAACATGTAAATTGTCTACACATGAAACGTGAATCCCATCAGCCACCAAAATAGCAGCCCACATCATTTGGGATCCGATAGCCCTGTCTGAGCCATTAGAAAGATCAAGGCTGCAAACAGTACGGGCACCTCTCTATACATCTTGAGATGAGGTGTCTATCAAGTGATAGTGTGGCTGACAAACATACATAATGGTGACAAAAGCAGTGCATAAAAACAATACATCTTTGAAGAAAGTGATGTTAAAAATGCCCAATGGAAAGAAAAACTATTTATTAATGTCTATCCATGTGGCAACAGTTAAAAACAGTGTAGACGCAGTTTTGACAAAATAACTGCATCAGTCCAAACATCAGGTCAACATGTTTCAGCCGATGGTGACTATTAGTCCGGCTTTCGTCAGGACCAAACAGAACCCTTGCTACTGCTGTATAATAGTGTGAAATCAAATTTAAACTAAATTTAACCCCAGTGCAAACCAATTAGTTTATTGCAAATTTCAAACCTCTCCCTACGATTTGTTAGGGGAGCGTCTTTATTTTAATCCCATCTATAGTACGGGAGACCGCCTCACCTCACCTGGCATCCTTGCAGTAGCAAGGGTTCTGTTTGGTCCTGACGAAAGCCGGACTAATAGTCACCATCGGCTGAAACATGTTGACCTGATTTTTGGACTGATGCAGTTATTTTGTCAAAACTGCGTCTACACTGTTTTTAACTGTTGCCACATGGATAGACATTAATAAATAGTTTTTCTTTCCATTGGGCATTTTTAACATCACTTTCTTCAAAGATGTATTGTTTTTATGCACTGCTTTTGTCACCATTATGTATGTTTGTCAGCCACACTATCACTTGATAGACACCTCATCTCAAGATGTATAGAGAGGTGCCCGTACTGTTTGCAGCCTTGATCTTTCTAATGGCTCAGACAGGGCTATCGGATCCCAAATGATGTGGGCTGCTATTTTGGTGGCTGATGGGATTCACGTTTCATGTGTAGACAATTTACATGTTTGAATTGCTTGACTATGCAATTTTAGACAAAGACCAACTAGTGCACCAATAAATGCTTTATATTAAATATTAAACAGTAGTCAAAAGTAATCAAATCCAATTGCAGAGATGTGTTTTCCAATTTTTTTTTATTCACAATTGATTCAGACATGGCATGCGTGTGTAGTGAAGGACGGGCAACAGCCAACGCGTTTCGTCCAGTACATTGGACTTCTTCAGGGCTGTAAGTGACATATATACACATATATGAATACATAAAAACAACATAACTGACAACATGACGAAACACAACGTCATGTATTATCAAGACCCATATATATTCATAATTTAGATTAAGACCATTACTGAATATAGTGGAAAGTCAGTTCAACGTTAAATGTGAGCAACCCACCAAGACAAAAATACAAAAAACAACAGATACACATAAACCCACCATGACAAAATACAAATAAACATATTCTGTGCATCCAGAAATATTTCTACACATGTTAAGAAACCATGGTTATAAAAAACATAATATACACTGATGTACACTCTCCATCGTGCAATGTGTGCATCCAGCGTAATCCCTAAAGAAGGTGCATTCAAGCACAGAAATGACTGTGTTAACCAAATGCACACAGTAGAAACCCTAGGAAATAAGACCAGAGTGAGAGAGTGAGAAGGGAGAGCGGTGATGAAACTTGAAGTCTGAGTTAGATTGCCCCAGTTCGATAGACACTATCTTCTCATCAAGCGAGATAGGGTAAGTCAGGAGTAAATCTAAACAATACCCACCCTGCGTAAAGCATTTCATACATATGGTAACCAAGCTACCCGTATTTTCATCACAAATCGACAAGAAAAACCATGTTGTTTCCTGCAGGTAAAATCCAAGTCCTAATAGAAAATGAGTTAGCTAGACATCCTGTTAGCTCTTTCATAAACTAAATGGTGTTTATTAAATAGGGTGAAGGGCCTGACAATACTCACAAAAAATAGAGAGTATAATATCTGTCTGATTGTGATGAGATCAATCTGTTAGAGTCAACTATATTGGTAAGTCCCAATTAAGGAGACCAAGGGCAAATCTCCCCTCAAAGAGGCACCAAGGCAGTGGACATGGGTATTCATCATATAGCTATAATCTAAGAATGGGCATCCACAACAATAAGGCACCCAAATCATGCTTGTGATGATATTATGACAAAAATCGGTACTGGGAAACCACAACATTAAGGTCCCCAAAACACGCATGTGATGATATTATGGCAAGAAACAGTACTAATAAAGGATGCATAAAAAAGGGTAAATATTGATTCATTTATAAGGGTCACCATGGAGAATATGTTCCGAGTTCTCATTACCAATGCTAACAATGGAACTTATACGTAATGGTATGTCTATCGGTAAAGCAGGAATCGCTATCAGGAAATCTCTATTTTTGTACATTCCATTTTGCATTTCCTAAATAGCAGTTTCTTGGGATTCACTATTTTGGAAATGCCAAATGGAAATTTCGTACATATGGCCCCATATGACTGCTTTGGATAGCATGGAGCTTTCACTGTCACACTTCGAACGTAGAAGGTCACTTTAACAAGTATTTTACATTCTTGAACAAAATCAAAACAGTTACCCTTGCATGGAGCGCAAACTGACCTCCGAAATAAGACATCGGAGGCTACTCCCTTGAGCAGGGAGTGGCTCCAAGGAGGGGGAGTTGTTTGGGGTGTAATAGCCCCATAAAAATGAATTCTGAAGTGGGCAGTTGGGTCCAGGGGCCTCCAGTCGGGCAAGTGGTGTCTGTGGTTTGGTGTCCACTTTGATTAGTAGCCCTTATAGCACAGACACATGATTTCAGGGCAAGCTTGTATACACCCACCCATCCTCTTCCCTCTCACATTGAGCAGTCCAGGAATAAACAAACGACTATACACTCCTATGTGCTGAAGAGAAGCCTTTTACATTTATCACTATTTTATGCATTCTGCTCTCACAAAATGTACAGTTAGTTTTTCTTGTGGTGAAAATGACAAAACATTTTTAATCTGATGGGAACGAGGAATGTAGGGTAATTAGACACACCCACATCAGTAGCACCAACGCAAATCCAACGCAAATCCTCTGTGATAATCTTGCTAGTTTTTTTCAGAATAAAGTTATGGACATCTACTCCAGTTTTTCTGCACAAACCACTATGTCCAATACTGACCTTTCCTTATCCAATAGTCCAACTTCTCAAAACAATAACCAGGACGTCTCTCCCTCCTTCTCGGAATTTAAAAAAATCACAAACGAACACATAACTGACCTTATCTCTAAATCCAAATCTGGATCTCCCAATGACCCTTGCCCACCTAACATAATAAAAATCATTCCAGAAACTATAGCCCCAGAATTGACTAAAATTTGTAACTCCATGTTCGAAACAGGAATTTACCCCTCCATCTGGAAAGAAACAATAATCAGACCTCTCCTAAAAAAACCCAACCTCAACCCCTCTGACTGCTGCAACTACAGACCCATCGCAGGTCTCCCTCTTCCAGCAAAAATTATAGAAAAGGTGATGAACACTCAGCTGGCCGAATACATCGAAGCTAACAACTGCTTAGATGAAACCCAATTTGGATTCAGGAAAGGACATGGAACAGAGACAGCGCTTATTAAAACAGCTGATGAAATACGTACAACTATGGACAAGGGTGGAGCTGCAATCCTGGTGCTGCTGGATCTTTCAGCAGCATTTGATACGGTGGACCACTCAATCCTCATTAACCGTATCTCAGCCATAGGGATCAAAGACAGAGCCAAGGCCTTATTAGCATCCTTTCTAGCCAATCGATCACAACAAGTAAAATTGGGCAGCTTTCTATCTCCTCCTTTTTCCCAACCATGTGGTGTCCCCCAGGGCTCGTCATTAAGCCCTACGTTGTTTAATCTCTATGTTGCAGACCTTGCTAGAATCATAAAATCGCACGACCTGCGACTTTCAGCTTATGCTGATGACACCCAGATTGTCATAGAAATATACGAAAATGGAAACTCGGTCGCAAACAATTTTAAAGAAGGAATGTCCACCATCTGCACTTGGATGTCAAAAAATTGTCTGAAGCTAAACTCCGACAAAACGGAGGTGATGATCTTTGGAAAGCCACAACCCAGCTGGTCGACCTCCTGGTGGCCTGAGGAACTAGGCTCCCCCCCGGTCCCGGTCACTAGAGTCAAAAACCTTGGAGTTTTATTTGATGATAAACTATCATTCATGCCACACGCTAATTATATCACCTCATCCTCATTCTACACCATCAGAATGATAAAGAAGCTGCTACCCTTTCTTCCTCCTAGCGCAAGAAAAACTCTTGTTAGTACCCTTGTCATGTCTAGAATAGACTATTGCAATGGATTATTTATAAATGCACAAGAAAAAGTCCTGAAAAAATTACAAATGGTACAGAATGCCGCGGCTAGGATTCTCTCAGGCACTCCTAAATTCAAACCTATCTCAGGAGTCATACGACAACTCCATTGGCTACCTATCAAAAGCAGGACTAAATTCAAGGCATTATGTATAGCCTACAAATCAATCCACGGCTCAGGCCCCGAATTCCTTAAGAAAAGCTTTTGCCTGTACAGACCTAGCAGGGACTTACGTTCTAGCTCTAATCAGCTGCTAAGGGTTCCTAGAACCAAGAAAGCCACCTGGGGCGATAAGAGATTTATCGTGGCTACAGCCAAACTCTGGAACAAACTTCCGTTACATATCAAGAGTGCCCCTACTCTGTTATCTTTTCGTAAGAGCATAAAAACATGGCTATTCCAATAATACTCTCCGTCTCTCCCGACTGTCTGTTTAAGTTGTCCTATAGCGCCGAGACACCTCCGGGTAGTTGCGCGCTCAATAAATTGCTTAAATAAATAAATAAATAAATAAATTAACAGTGGTCAACTGGTAATGCTTTTCTTCAGAGATAGATGGAAAATAAGACAAAAGTGAGCAATCTCCCTGTATTTATATTTTATATGGTAAATGTAGGTAATGTATACCTCTTCCCAATGACATCTTCCTATTACACACCTTCTCTTCATGCTATGTCTTTTTTAAAGTCTGGTTTCAAATACACACAACATGCAGAATTGGATCCTATGTAGACTGCAAGCATAGTTTGAAGGCTCCTACTGATATAAAAATATGCTTTCTATACCACCCGAGTTGGATAATGCTATTTTAATACACAATATAAAATAGCTACAATTGTTGAGGCCACACACGTACAAACACTCAGACGCATAAGTGCATTTGACCGCCAAGTATTTCACTGCAATTGCAATGGCAGTAATGTTTGGGAAATTTATGTTTCACACGCCCTGAATCAAAATGGCTATGCTATGCCCCTGAGTTCAATAGAGGATACGTTAACTGTTAAATTCTTGTGTGCAATGATTTTTAAAGCAACAAAGACTGGTAGGGGTAATTATAAAAGAATGATTATTAAGTAAGGTAAAGTCTATTATAAAGAATTTGGGTCAACATAGACACCTGTTTTTAGCAGTCAAAAATGGCAAATCAGGCTGTTGGCGACCGCTAGGTCTGTGGCATGTACAGGCCCTACTTTGCAAGTCGGTAACCTCTAACCAACTCGCAAAATAGAGTTTGCGATTCACTGTTAGGAAGGGGGCGTGCCAAGGGCGCCCCTTCCTAATAGCGACTTGCAGTGCCTTGTGCGAAGGTTTTGTGACCGAAATACAGTCGCAAAACATATGCATTTTACCGCCAATGGAAAGTTGGTGGAAGATTTGTCGCAAATGGGAAGGGGTCCCCAAGAGACCCATTCCTCTTTGCGAATGTGGGCGCAAATATTTTTTAAGAGCAGACAGTGGTCCGACAGGCCACTGTCTGCTCTTAAAAAAATGAAACTAAAACATTTATTTTTTCTTTTTGAAACGCATCCTGTTATCCTTTAAGGAAAATGGACTGCATTTAATTTTACACTGCTTTATTAAAATAGCAGTCACATACATGGTGGTCTACTAACCCTATCAGGCCACCATCCCTGTGAGTGCTGGCCCTCCCCAATGAGTTGCAAATTGAGACCTGCCTCATGAATATTAATAAGACAAGCCCCTTGCGACCCATTTGGGAATTGCAAACAGTTTCTCAGACACTGTTGTACATTTGTTTTTGCGCAAAAAAAATCACAATTTGTGACTTTCAAAATTGAAGGGTCGCACTTCTCGTCCTTCATTTTTTTTATGAACCAATCTATGGTTATAAAACCCTGAATTCCTTTCTTGACAAATATGAACAGTTATAGGGATAGAGGGTTTAAAATAAAATATATTTGCGAAACATTTATCGAAAAGGTCAGACTGCTAGGAATTATGCTAAATCCTCATCTTTGTCTCTGTGGGCCTGATGTTTCAAAGTATTTTCCTTTTCTGTGGCTATTGGTAAATTTGTTGATGCATAAGGGTATATGGACCTGATATATTGGCAGACAGAATTGTTTTTGTGCTGGAAGGGACGACCTTGACGGGCAAATTCCTCTTCCTATGTGTGCTGCAGAATACAGCATACATTGAAAGGGGAAGTAACGAGGAGAAATAAAGATATTTCTCCTCTTTACTTTCCACCTGGGAAGGCGTATCTTTTTGGTGCTTCCCATGTTTAGCAGCGCCGGTAAATCTGGGAATGTGTCAAAAAACATGGTATTTGTGTGGGAACACTCACGCAATGCCCATGGAATGCCTCCCTGGCACAGAAGAAGGCAGCGTAGCTGTTTGCGCTGTGTTGCTTTACTGAAGATTGATGAAGTCACTCAGGCCATTCAAGGTGGCCTTGAATGGCTTCAAAAATCTCTTTTTTGCATTGTGCTTTCTCCACGTTGTGTGGTGCAAGAGCGACACAATGGGGGGGCATATTATCAAGCACGGCGTTAACATTATCGCCGCTTTAGCGGCAAAAAACTGCCGCTAAAGCAGCGATAATGGGCTTGATAATATGCCGCAGAGAATTCCAATTGAAGCCCATGTTGACACCAAAACATGGGCTTCTATTGGAATTCTCGAGGGCATATTATCAAGCCCATTATCGCCGTTTTAGCGGCAGTTTTCTGCCGCTTAAGTGGCGATAATTTTAACGCTGTTTCTTGATAATATGCCCCAGGATTCTTAAATGTGCCCCATCACTTTGAATAAATTATTTTTAAGGCAGGTATGTAATCTAATGTACTAAAGTGAAATGTTTGTGAGAGATCAACACTTTTTTTAATTTTGAAGGCACTGTATCATATTCTGACATAATGTTTGTTGCCTGATTTCCATGCTAATTATTTTCAAGACTCGTGCAAAGGTTCCTTGAGCCAGAACTGACACTAGGGGGCATATCAACAAGCAGGCGATAAAAAATTATCGCCGCTTTTGCGGCCGTTCTCGGACGAAAAGCGGCGATAATTTTATCGCCTAATCAGCAAGGTCACGCTAATGCGTGAAACCTTGCTTTAGCGTCAGGATTCCTAACGCCCAGCTTTGCATCTCTAATGAGATGCAAAGTGGGCGTTCCTGACCTGGCATGACATGAGAAATGTCGCTAAGCGACATTTCTCCTATCAGCAAGCCTAACGCTATGAAGCATAGCGTCAGGGAAAGTAGCGATAACCCCTGTTACCGCTACTTTCCTTACGCCTGCTTCAGGACTGACTTAGCCATGATATCCTATGGAAGGTGGATATCATGGCTAAGTTTGTGAGTCCCTATCAACTAGCTAACGTGAGATTATCGCTGGGTTTCCAGCGATAATCTCACGTTAGCCAGTTAGCGTGAGAATTTTTATCTCTGATGAGATAAGCGTTGCTAATAGCACGCTATCTCAGCGATAAAAATCGGCGCTAGCCGGCGATAATTATCCGAGCGCTAAGTGCGCTTAGCGATAATTATCGCCGGTTGTTGTTGATATGGCCTTTGGCTCGCTCATCTCTCCCTAATAATTTGCTAGCCCACTTCTAAAGAAGGCAGTTGGGGTGTTTCAGGTAGGCAAACAGCTTTGATATATTTTGAGAAGTGAAACTCTCTTCTGAATTAATTTAAAATTATAATGGACTTATATAACCCATTACTATGCTTTTACATCTATTCCATCCAGCAGCGTACTAATACTGGTTTTACCCATGCGTCGCAGAATGGCACTTACTTGAATCGACAACTACTGTGCTTATAAATTTCGCCTCGCTAGTTGAACATTGGAATAAAATCAAATGTGGCCCATTTATCCTTTTAATATTTTCGAAGTTTAGCACTTCATTTCTAAATGTTCATAGGATACAACTAAAAATGGATCACCCGTGGAGGCCTTCTGAGATGATGTCTCTGGAGATGGCGCGTCTGAAGACCGTGGGGCCCGGGTTGCTAGGATCCGAGTCCTTTGAGCTTGGTTCTTTCTAACTGCGCAGCTTCAGCAGTGTTGAAACATCTCCTTTGAAACAACTTTTCACTCCCCCGCCAGTCCATTCCGAGTGTCATTCAGAGTAGCTGCAGACGTAGTAATTGGGGTCAAACACCCGCTTCAAACCGGATTCTTCAAGAGCATTTTCACCTCAGCGCTCCCACGTTTGAAATTCTAAAACAGCACATGACAGTGGTGCATCTGAGGGCACACCGCTTCGTTCTTTGAAAGGTCTATCTATATTCTACAGTAACCGTGATATACCATCTCTGGAGCTATTTTTGTTAATTGGATTTTGTCGATGCACACTTTTCAAATCTTCAAATTTTTGGCGCCTGTGCTTGTTTAATCATCCCTACCGTCACCGAGGCCTCCAGAGCCAAAGGTCAGATTTACTAATCTTTTAGCAACACAGCACGGCAGGTAGCTGCACTGCATTGGGGAAAGTGGCGCGAGCTGAATGAACTGCGCCTATTCACAAAGATATATATGGCTGCCTAGTGTCAACACAGGCACCCTTGCACATGGTGCAGGGGTGCCTGAGTTGTAGACAGAATTGTTTTTGTGCAGGAAGGAATACCTTCCTGCACAAAAATAATTCTTAGAGGCTTCATCCTAATTGTACGTGTGCTGCACAACGCAGCACACATGCAAAGAGGAAGTAACAAGGAGAAACAATTATGCTTCTACTTGTTACATCAGTCTCGGGTAGGCAAACCATTTTGATGTAAACCCAGGTTTGTAGACATCAGTCAATCTTGGCTTGCTTCAAAATCCATGGGTGGATGCATGGCAATGCCGAGGCTCCACCACTGGAACACCTCCCTGAGGCAAAGTAACGCATGGAAGTGCTATGTGCAGCTTTGCGTCACTTTTTTTTTACTGAGCACGCAAGCCATGCAAATCGGGCTTTCTCTGGCTTAGTAAATGCCAAAATACATTTTGTGTTGGGCTGCATCAAAAACGTGACACAGTGTCGAAATATGGACCTATGTCTTTTCAGCTAGCGGCCCATCTGAATGTGCCATGTGGTGTGTAAGTTTGATGGCTAGAGATAGCATAACCTTTAACTAGCTCTCACTCAGTTAAAATATTGCTGAAATCATGAATATCTGAAGTAATAGAAACATAGAGGCTGATTTTGATTTTGGCAGATGGATTGTACTTTGCCAGTGAGATGGTTCGCCCTGAGTACCCACCTTCCAAATTTTGAAATGTCCATTAACGGGACGAACATTTCACCAATTGGCAGGAGCCACCTGTATTGGAACTTTGTCATATAGTTACTTCCAAATATGGCAGAGTAGTACGACAAAGCTTCAAAGCTTCTTTTGTGGGTGGATTTTTGATTTATTAAAAAAACAACAAAAAAAAAGAATGCCCCTTTCACCATAGTCATCTCCCATGGAGAGGGGAGCATTTCTAGTTTTTTACTTTTTTAACGCTGCTCTGTGTTACTTTGCCATCTATAAAGCTCAGAGTTTTTAAATGTGAATAGCGAAAACCCCTCTCTCCCAGCCCTGATTGCAATGCTATTAATGAACTAAGAGGCGAGTCAAGGTCATGTGTGCCCTATAAGGGACCTAGATTCTTATTATATATGAAACCACACTTTAGGCTCTTAAATCCCCAATGAGAAGCTTTTATACAGTGTACATCCTGAACTGCGTTTTCAAGGTCATCTCTCATGTGAAAATGAACAAAAACGAGTTTTGGCAAAACAGTACTTGCCTCAGACCAAACAATGTTCTCAAGTAGGGAAGCTGGGATTGATCCCAGATTTTCCAGTTTCACATTCTGAAATTCTGCCGCTAGATCGATATATCTGTCTAACAAAGTTAAATGTATTGTCCTTACTTCCAGGAGAATGAGACTAAAGCTGGCTCAGAGGTAGAATCCATATTTTATTTCTGCCAGTTTTCCATGGAGCCAAGTATGGTCAAGGGCATAAGAGTGCTACACAAAAGGTACTGACCAGGGCCGGACTGGCCGTAGCGGGCACCGGGCAATCCCCCGGTGCGCCGCAGGGGTGGGGGCTGGTTTTGGGCCCCTGGGGGCCGTGTTTGTTACAGGGCCGTTTTTGCAGCATAGCTGCAAAATCGGCCCTGTAACAAAATCGGCCGAAAACCGGCCCTGGCAAAGAGCTCGGCGGCACCCCCAACCCTCCGGGAAGGGGGGAGGGGGGTCTGCCGAGCACTTTGCCAGGGCCAGTTTTGGTTCCCAGTCCGGCCCTGGTACTGACTACACTACACATTGTTTTTTTTTTCTTAACAGTGAGATTTGCCGGGGCTCAAAGTTTGCTGAGCTGAGGCTGCGATTCGAACCTGGTTCCCTATGTTGCCTCTAGCTTTTATTTAGTGTGACACTGATTCTCATGAGTAATAAATATAAAGAACAACATAAGTAAAAAATGTAGACCCTTGGGTGGCTCCTCCACTTGGACGAAGGAGCATCGCCCCACTGCTTTCTCGCAGAAGCAGAAACATAAAATGGTATAACTTTCCGTTATTACCATTTTATGTTTGGTTACGGGTGGGTGGGTGGGTGGGTGGGCGGGGCTGCTCTGCGAGCAGGCAGGCCAGGGGAGAAGTAGTGTTCCCACTCCTGAGGGCGCAATGACTGTTTGCTCTGGGGCTGCCCAAACCAGTCTTGCGCACTCTGATCTTCTCCATTTAGGCTGTAATGCATCCTACATGGAGAAAATGGCCTCACCATAATCCCCTGGCTGGGCGGCATCCCCCACCAATCACAACGCTGCTTGCAGTATTGGGATTGGCTTAGGGGAGGATCTGGAGGGAGCCTGGCTGCCTGCTTCCTGTTCCTGCCAGAGGCAGGAGAGCAGGAGCAGTAGCAGAGAAGACGTTTGACCCGGCCGGTGGAATGGTAAGTCTATTTTTTGTTGGGGTTACACTAACCCCCCCCTCCCCACATGTCCCTCCCTTCCCGCGCAACCCCCCCCCACAAGACAAGTCGGCCGTGACTGTGTAGACCAAAAATACAGATCTGATAAAAGTGCAAAGTCTGAAAATGTGAACATTTTCCAATTGCTTTTCCATAAAAACACACTGCTTGGTTATCTTTTTGACAAAGGGATGAAAGTGGCCTTAAAGCAAACACGGGGTTTTATTGCACATACAATAATCAGATTGATACAATGTTTTTTAACGTTACCTGGTATTATTTTTCAGAGTATCAAGTGTTTAATTTAATTCAGTGCTACTACCAGCAAAAAAAATATTAACAACCAAAAATTTGAGAAGGTACATAGGTAAGTATAGATTTGCCATTCTTTAAGATATATATTGACAAGGTACATATATGTGCGGTAAAGTATTATAAACCTACGCTTAACTATACCAATATTTTGGTTATCAATATTTTTACTATGATATTAGGATAGCACAATATTAAAGACTCAGACTTTATATTCTGCGTTGTATGTCAGAATATTAAATGTAGAAATATTGTCTGACATAATTACTGTGACCTAAACTTTTTTGCTGGACATAAATGGCAGAAGTAATAACAAATATAGGGGCATATTTACAAGGGATTAATGCCACCAGCACGTCATTTTTTCCAACCTTCTGGTGGCGTTAACTCCTTTGCATTATTTACAAGGTAGGGCGAAGCTGCCTTGTAAATAATACCCCTATTCATGCAGCACTTAGCATGAAAGGGGTGTGCAATGGGTGTTGCAGTGGGCGTTCTGCCACAACACCCATTGCTTTTTAATGTTGCCCCATATTTACAAGGTATGGGGCAGTGACAAAAATACCGGCACAGAATACCTGGTCTCAAGCAGGCGATACAGGGAGAAATGTTTTATTTCTCCTTGTATTTAGCTCATTCCACATGTGCTGCATTCTGCAGCACACATAAATGGAGCAAATCGCCTGTAAAGATTGTTTATGTGCAGAGAGGTGTCCCTTACTGCACATAAACAATTGCCCCTGCAGCGCAGGACCCCAAGCAAAATGGCTATAGGGGGCCTGCTCTGGTGCTAGGCCCCCTATAGGCCCCCAGCGCTAGGGGCAACACTGGGATGTGCCTCATTCTTGTGAATACAGCACATTCCTGCATTTTTAAACTTTTGGAGCGTGGCGTTACCAATTTAGGCATAACACCATTCTCCACCAGTTTCTTGTAAATATACCCGTAACCTTACTTAGTGGTAGATCAAATTATTTGGCAAGCCAGAGTCAGGCCTTATGACATTCAGTTCCAAAGAGGGTCAAACGGAGACCCACCAAAGGTCACTACCTTTTTACCTTGTTTGCTGTTCATAATGGTCTGGTCCACTAGGGAAGGACAAAGTGAGAGGTCCATAGAAGAGTGACAGTACTTGTTGCCTGAGCACCTCACATTGTGCGATTTGGGCCAATCATAGAATGGTGTACAGTCCTATGATTAGGAAAGGAAGCCTAAAAAAAAGAGGATTTGACTTAAAGATTACTCCAAACAATATTTAGTTTCTACAGAGAGAGTTTTCAGACATGTAGGTTGTACTAATTACTCATAGAAGGCTCTGACTATAGTAAACAATACTATTATTGTGGTAAAGCAGACCTTATAAAATGAGGAATTGCACACACATTGAACAGAGCTTATGCTATTTCCTGTACAGAGCAACATCCTAATGTATACACAAAAACCTGGACAGTGGACCAACTCACCTACAAGGGCACCAACTTCAGAAATTATACCAATGCTTTATATGTTGCTTAACAAATTGCTGTGCAATCCTCAAAAGTGCCCTCTGTCCAAGAGCACCACCCTTAACCTCAGGGTAAATCATAGATTAAAACAATATTAAAGCTGCACCACATATCAAATTGTAATCAGGACAAATCAAATTGTTCAGTCCATATTGTGAGAATATAATGTTGCTTCTTTATTGATTCCTTTTAGAGACCACAGCCAACGCGTTTCGTTCTGTAAACAGAACTTCTTAAGGGCAATTAGAGTGTCAGCAATTGTATTGACAGTTCTATAGAGGTATAATTGCAATTTGAATTATTCCTTAGAGATGGTACTCAGATGTCTCTATTGTATGCCCACGTCGTTATTCAATCGTGGTTCGAACCACAGGCAGGAACCAGAGTTTCGGAAAAGGAGTAGGGACTATTAGACCGTACTCTCATGATCGGTTGGAGGTCCCATCGTATACTTATATTGGGACTGTTCATTGCGATCATCATATCACTCCTCTGCAGTAGCGGCCCGTGGTGGGAGGGCTGCTGGGCGCTGACGCCACATCCTCTCCCCTAAGTGCAACATTTAATCAAGTGGTCAACTGGATAAAAAAACATAAAGATAACAAATAATTTAAAAGTGCTTTGTCGCTATTTGAAAATATGTCCTTATTTTAGTCTTTTAGAGCACTAACCATAATTTTGATGCCAATAAGACCCTCTCATATATGTAATTTCTAAAGGAAATGCTCTAGGTATTACAGTTTTGATTACATCAAGATGACGTCAGGCGTTCCACACTTTTGTAATAAATATAGAATGTTAGCAATCTAGTTGTTCATTAGGATACTGTTGAGAAGCAGAGGCCAGGGGCACGGACTCTGAAAATTGAAGGCAGGTAGGAGGGTGCAAAGGCAACAATTTAACCACACTGAGCAGGCAGGAAGGGCCGTGGCAGCACAACAGACTATGGAGGGCAGTGGAAAGGGGGGCAGGGACAACAAACCAACAATACAGGACTTGCAAGAGAGGCTGTGGCAATGTAATAGACCACACAGGGCATGCGGGACGGGAGTGCAGCACAACAATCCATAGAAAGCAAGAGGGAGGGGACAGGACCATGCACATGGACAACAGAGAACAGAGGGGCAAGAGGCAAATGGTAGCTAGCTGACCATAATGGACAGACAGGAGAGAAAGCTTCAGCATAACAGACCATAAAGGGCAGGAGGGAAGGATCAGGGGCATTACAATGGAACAGACAAGCCAGGAGGGATGGAGTAGGGGTCTGCACATGTAAACAGAGGGCTGGGGGCAAGGGGGCAGGGCAGGAGCAGCAAGATAGCCATGGAGGTCAGGCAGGATGGGCACTAGAAGCAAGACACACCATGAAGAGCAACAGTGAGACTGTGATGGCATACACACAGAAGGTGGGAGGGGGTCAGGGGAAGCTAACTGACCACACAGGGAAGGTGGGAGGGGCCATGGCAGCACAGAAGACCATGCATGGCAAGTGGGAGGGTTAGTGGCAGCACAATGGCTATGATGGGCAAGAAGGAGGGTGCAGGGGCATGCACAAAGGACGATGGCGGATAGAAGGGAGGGTCAGGACCTGTGCACAGACAAGAAAGTTCAGGGGAAGGGGCCTCACAACAGACCGCACGGGGCAGGCAGGAGGAGCAGTTGCAGCACAACAGACCAGGGAGGGCAGAAGGGTGTGGCAGTACAATGGACCATGTAGGACAGGAGGAAGAGGATAGGGGCATGGCATGTGGACAGGCAGGGTGGAGGTGGCAGGGACAGGTTAAAGTCATCTGACAATGCTAGGCAGGTGGGAGGGGAGTGGCAGCTCAACAGAACACTTAGAGTAGATAGAAGTGGCAGGTCCATGGAACATGGTGGGCAAAAAGGATGGAGCAGGGGCATGCACAAAGACATCGGAGGGCAGGGGGAAGGAGAATAGGGGCAGCAAGCTAAGCACAGAGTTTAAGCAGGAGGTCAATGATGGGGCATAGAATTGGGCAATGGAGGGCAGGAGGAGGGGACTGGTACATCATACTAAATTGAGGGCAGTGGCAGCAGATCAGACCATGCATGGCAGGAGGGAGGAGGCTAGTCCATGGATTCACACAACAGAGGATAGGGAGGAGGGGGATGGGGCAGCAAGCTAACTGTTCAGAGAAGGTGGGTATTAGGAACTTTATTGTTTTTAAAACGTGTGTCTGTGCGAACTACTTAAAATATGAACAAGTAAGCAGCATAATCTCACTTTTATTCATGAAGAAGAGGACGTTTGTGACTGTGAATCCAGGCTCACTTGGCAGAAACACCCCCTGACCCTCCACCCCCTATCGCAAAATGTAATGCCCGTGAAAAGGGTAGGTGAACACAGTGTTATATAGAACATAGTCCTGAGAGCACGATTGAAAATGAAAACTAGATATAGTGTATGGTATAAACTATGCACCAAAAAGTGTGATATAAGGTGAACCGGGCGTGAAATATAATATGCAATACATTGTGCGCAATGACAGATTCATTGGAGAGCGCGAGATAGCACAGGCACTAGCGCGTGCTATGCGATGTGCACCTTGGAGTGTAATATGCACAGGGCAGTGTTGTGTAACCTAACTAGTCTCTAAAGTTGTAATATAAAATATGTGCTGGGGAGTGTAACGTTGCATATGCACTGTGACAAAGATATGGATCCCAGATTGTAATATGTATGGCATAGCACTGTGCGTTATAGCTACCCATGTTTGTATAAATAAACGACAAGGGTGTCTACCTGGATTAGGCACGGTAGGGCATCAGACATGTCAGAGCTTCACTAGTGGTGTAAATACATTCCACGTGGATTCATTGTATGCATAGTCGCCTTTTAATGAAAATCACTCAAATTGTCATGGTGATAGGTACGTACGGTTTGTCCAGCATGTCCTAGGTGTGTCTATAAATATATATTTTTTAAAAATAATAAAAAACATTGGCCGGCCCTGGGGATTGGGGTCAAAAAAATATAATAAGGAGACAGGCCCTGGGGGATGGGGTCATCAGGGCCAATAAATTAGAATAAGAAGGGGAACCACACAGCCCCCCTTCTTAAAAAATTAAAATAAATAAAAGACTGGCATCTTGCCGGAGGCCACGCCCCCTCCTTGCAGCACTCTGCAAACGCGCCCCCTGGCGAGTTGTAAGTTGGTGAATTAATTCCTCTTCAATAGTGAGGGTCCCTGAGGGCCAACTAGCCCAACAGGCATCTCCAGTATGCGCCAGGGAGCTGCGCTGCAGACAGGTGTTCTGAGGCCAAGCCCCTTTTTACACCTCTCTGCAACGCAGCTCTGTGGCGCTTACTGGAGGTACCTAGTGGTCTAGTTTGACCCTAGGGACCCTTAGGATTCAAGGGGACTTAATCTCTCAACTTAGAACAGCCACAGGGCGCGTTTACACAGTGGTGAAGGGAGGGGACGGGGCCTGAGGTGACGTGTGCAAACACGCATTATGGCTTGTTATAAATTGGGGATATAATTTCCCTTCAATACTGAGGGCCCCTGGGGGCTAACTAGCCCACCAAGTGCTTCCAGTAAGCGCCACTGAGCTGCATTGCAGAGAGGTGGTCCAGGCTGTGCCACTTTTTACACCTCTCTGCAACGCAGCTCTGTGGCACTTACTGGAGGTACCTAGTGGGCTAGTTGGACCCTAGGGACCCTCAGGATTCAAATGAACTTAATCTCCCAACTAAAAACGGACACAGGGCGTGTTTACACAGTGGTGAAGGGAGGGGACGGCTCCTGAGTTAACGTGTGCAAAAACGCCCTGTGGCCTGTTTTAAGAGGTAGTTTTAATCCCCCTGCCCTATTATATACTAGGGGCTTACAGAGGAGGTAATGCTAATCACAGGGGGACCCCAACGCATAATGGTCCCTAGTGTATGTAGGTGTTTTCACTGTATTCTAAGTGTCTTTTAACATAGCGCTGGCTCTAGGACTGGTTAGTCAGACTCAGTTACCACCAGTATCCGTCTGAAAAAGTTGAGGGTACAGGATGATTTTGCAACAAGGATTCTTTCTGCTCTTCTTTTTGTTCTTTCTGCACGTTATCCTTCTTCCTGCACTTTTCTTCGTCTTTGAGGACTTCTGTTGCTTCTTTCTGCACTTCTTTTTTTTCTTTCTGTGCATTTTTTCTTCTTTCTTCACATGTCCTATCTCTGTAGGCATAGTTAGAAATTAGCATTTAAAAAACCTTTGAAATTCACAGAAAAAAACATAGGTTTCAGGCACGTTATAGTTAGGAATTAGCATTTAAAAAACCTCAGAAATTCACTGAAAAAACCATAGGTTTCAGGGGTGTTATAGTTAGCTGGACTTTTCACTTGTACAAAACCATTGAAATTCCCCCGTTATAGTTAGTTCAGCTAACTATAACTCGCGCGCCCGCACTGCACTGCTGATGACGTCACATATTACATCACTCATGACATGGTCAATGACATCACTCATTACATCACTGATGACATCTCAAATGACATCACTGATGACATCATCCTTGTGATAGAGTGGCAGACCTCCTCTCACCCTACTATAACCTTTGATACACACATTCAAAAATAGAGACTAAAATTTTCAAAACAATGGACATACCAATACCAGTTACAACAACCTCTTCAGTAATTCGAAGATCCACATGCACATCCACTCATTCACCAACAGTCCTATACAGTCACTCATACATGTACTCACTCATCATATGTACTCATACACCTATACATCCTGTTACACAATGCCACTCATCCATAGAGTTACTCACACACATAGTCACTCATGCTAATAAAGAATCAAACATACATTTACTTGCATATACAGTTATACACACACCACCACACTTACTTCTACGGAAACTTACACATACTTAGTCTTTTAAACAATCACTTATAGAAACACATACTTATTCATACAGGAACTCTTTCAATCTCTCACTCTCACATATACTCACTTATATACACCAATAGTCACATATACTAGTTTAAAACATATGTAGTTACTCATAAAGACACTATTGAGACAGTCATTCACTCACTAACACACCCATACACACACTTATCCACCCATACAGTCCTGCACACATGCTGTCTTCAACACATACAAACAGTGAGTCACTCATTCATGCACCTATGCACTACGTAATACCCCCCACCGAACCATGCAGACACTCAGACTGATACTCAAAAAACCAACTAATAACCTATATAGACACCCATGTAGCTACTCACCAACCCATGCAGCCACTTATACACAAAGTGAGAGACTGATACAGATATTTACATATTTAAACATTACTCACTAAGCCATGTATTCACTATGATACACTTAATCAGTCAGTTACACAATCAATTTCCCAAAAACAAATCATCCATTTAGACACTTATATACCCATTTATTCTTCCATCGACCTTGAGATATACATATATAAAACATATTTAATTTTCAGAAAAACAGACATTCACTGGATGATGTCATCAGTGATGTCATCAGTAATGTCATTTGAGATGTCATCAGTGATGTCATGAGTGATGTCACTGACCATGTCATGAGTGATGTAATATGTGACGTCATCAGCAGTGCATTGCGGGCGCGCGAGTTATAGTTAGCTGAACTAACTATAACGGGAGAATATATATATATATATATATATATATATATATATATATATATATATATATATATATATATATATATATATATATATGAAAGCAAACTCCAAACGGAAACTCCCATGAAGAAGGCACGGACATCAGATAGTTGGTATACGGCTTCTTTTAATTAATCAGGTCACCCACGACCCCGAGACACAAGAGACGCGTTTCGGCTTCGATGAAGCCTTTCTCAATCAGTTTGGCGCTTTTTTTCTATCAATATAAATAGTCACTCACACTTCATGCAAAAGTAAAAATGAAAAAAATACTTTTAAATCATAAGCAAAACCCCTCATAATTACAAATGCAACGTGATTGAATAAACAGCAGCTGCACAAAGCACATACTCAATCCTCATAATCACATTATTTAGTTACATTGTAAAAAAGAAGAGTCAATGCATTTTAAAATCTTGTTATCATCAGCCTGAATGGGAGAACTTGACACAATATACGTAAAGCACCAAAACACTCTAAATGTGTCACCTAAATATCGCAATATATATAAACTTCAAGACAAATACATTCTTTAAAATTGAATTTAAAAACACGGTATAATGCTATCATAAATCATGATAGTAATAGTGCATAACATCTCAGACCCCCACTGACTGAAATGTGCTGCTCGGATGAAAAGCGGTCTGCCGGTAATTAGATACTGACTTGTAATGCAGTGATTTAGAAAGTCGAGCTAAAAAATGCAAGAAACCAACTTTCATATTGCAGTGAATATTCGAGAAAGCTGATGACTCCATTGCTGTCGGACCCGGATGAACAAACTTATGTCCAAGTAGGAGTTGAATGTTTATATCACCGTGCGTGCGCAAGTCCATAAGATGACTACCCCTCCCATAATGCAACAGGGTGGTGGCAAAATAGCTGGACTAATAAGCAAATATCACACTGAAAAGTCAGAATCCTTTTCACCCTCAGTCTGGTTGGGGTTTGGATGCAGACAGGAGGAGCAGGATGGAGGAGATGTTTTGTTGTGGTCAAATGATGGCTCAGAATGACCAGAAAATGGCTGACTTCCTGTCCCTATATAACATTTCCTGCTTGTTCTAGTAAGTGGAGATCTCCAACCCAAACTGCAGCTTCTGCCCCTCAGGCGAAGATCTGTTCCCAGATACGGGGTGGAGGCTCTGCATGCATGAGGAACCACATAGATACTCTAATAAAGTATTGAGAAGCAAAAACATGTGTGAACGAGTGGTTATGTATTTAATTTGTGTGAAAAAATGAAGGTATGCAGTATGTATGTTAAAAAATACTGTACAATGCTAGAGATTGAACTTTGGTGTTGTTAGTGAAAATGTTGCTAAACGTTTAAAGTGATCTTATTAATAACTCAAGCAGAACATGCTCGTTGTAGACAAAATGTGAATGAAACCGTGTTGTCTCAGAATGACATGAGTCGATGGTGAAGTAACCCTACACTCATCATTGACAGGAGAGTGGCCAACAAAAAAATCAGCAACCAAACTAGCAGCTCAAATTAAAAATTAGTTTACTAGTTGATGCCATACAATTATACCCTGACCTCTGTTCTGCACACTACCTAGAGTATCCAGATATGCTGTAGAACAGGGATAAGGTCTATATATAAGCATGGTGATGTTGTGGAAACACATAACAGGCTACACCAATCTTGCACACAACTTATGTGGCAAACACCAGCATCCCCCCTGTATACTCAAGATATCTTAGTCACAATCATGACTTGGGTACATATTTGTATTCTATTGCACCTTTGTTAAAGTAGTGTGGTTGGTTGTCTATAGGATCTGAGGTGATGGGGCGTCAGAGCATAGTTGGCATTACTAGCTACAAAGAAGTGATATTTCTTAAAAGGGGAGTTATATTGCAAAAATAATACATCATAACGCAGTGAGTGTTAGGGTAATGTGTGTCTATTGTACTGTAATGAGTAACGAGTGAGCGTATTTGAGATGAAACTGCTCCCGAAAGCAGCTTACACATGAGTGAAGTATCTGTTGTGAAACAGACGTGCTTTTAGATGAGGTGACAGAAGTACTGCATCGGTACATTCAATGACACTTACCACTTGAGAAAAGTGGGCGAACAATCCCTTCCCATCCTTTGCCTTTCCTCCAGTGACTGCAGCATAGAGCACTCTTTTGTTGAGGCATCTCAGTACCTGCCAAAGCATCAAGAGTGGCTTGCCGGTTAAATGCCAACATTGTCAGGAGTGATCCCCTGTAATATCCAGTGACAATGAAATGGAGGGGAGCCAGTTTTTAACACTGGCAGAGATAGCCTTTGAGTAGGCAGTAAATGATAGAAGCTCAAATTCGAAGTCAGTTACCCTACCGCCGCCGCTGCTGCCAACACCGGGGTCTTGTCAGCTGCCTCTCCCCCCCCCGCCGCCGTAGCATCTAGCGGCCGAGAGAGAGGGGGAGACTACAAGCCCCAGCCTGCCTTGCGGTCCTCCACGCTCGGACGCCGCCAAACGCGCCCGGAGGCGCTCAAAAGACCGCGGCTCCTCCCGCGTCGCGGGCGGCGCGCGCGCGGCGCCGGGCTAAGCCCGGGCAAAGGGCGGGCCCTCTGAGGTCCTCAGAGGTCAACAGTGGTCGGGCGGGCCACCCATCTAAGTTGAAGACAGGTGAGAGAAGCGATATGGCTACAAGGGGGAAGCGCTCTGCCATCCAAAGCGGTGGCCCAGATGCGGCACATACGGGTATACCATTAACTTTGGAAAGTATGCTGGACAATGCTTTTAACATGGTTGCCAATGAAATTGCGAGTACGGAAAGACGGATGTCACTGGAACTCTTGCGCGTACACACTGAGTCAAGAGACTCAAGCGTAGTTTACACTGTACCGTTATCTCCAACCATTACTGTGTCTAAATCCAATGTGCCCAACCCACCATCTATCACACTTGAGGAGGAAAGTGATACTATTATCCTTGAATCCCAGCTTGACACCACTGAATATGTCCCTATCCCTCATATATCCCCAAAGGCCAAACCTGCTGGAGGAAAAAGGAAAAGAGGCCCCCCAAAATCTTTAAATAACAAAAGGAAACCAGCTCCGTATAATAAGGGCCAACCCACACCGCAGAGTATGTGGACCAGAGGGAAGCAAAAAACAATAGGGGTCAGTGGTGCTACGACTGATGAAGTGCAACTGGTTGAAGGACCTTTGGACATTATTCCTCCCAGTAATGGTACAAACTGTACTTATACACAGACTGAGTTAGTTAGTGAAAATATTCCAGCAACGAAATCAAATGCTAACTTTTTGGAAACCATTGTAGATACCGTTTTTAAACAGTTAGAATGTCAAATGGTCAAACAGTTTAATAATATTTTTAAAAGATTGGACCGTATCGAAACAATGATTAAAAATGAGGATGCTAAGAGGAAGGGGGCTATCAGTCTTGATCTAATAAGGGGTGAGCGCTTTTTGAAAGACTTAGAAAATGTTAACAAAGATATACTAAGTGATGTGCGAAAATCCCCCAGTAATGTCACCACTGCAAATATTGTAACGAATAGCACTAGTGACGGGAGAAATCACACTTTAAAAAACCCCCAGCACACCAAGGTCACGGCCATAGAACCGATATGCCCCAATACTATTGCCACTAATATGCCTAAGGATGCTCCCACCCATCACACCACAGGAAGGAAGGCACCTACTAACACTGCATCTGATATGGGCCAAATAACTACCACAAGGCCAACAATGCACTCAGGGCCTGTCCTTAATCTGCCCCCCGACGCCTGCCCTTATGTGATAATTCTGGCAGGAGTCCCTCAGTTAAGGGAGGGACAGAGCGAGACATGGATGCAGCTTAACAACAAATGCATAGACTGGCTATCTAAACACAAAGGGGTAGGACCTAATATCATGAGAGAAATTTTGACTACACGACGGGTGAGCTGGGTTGGGCCTCTACCAAAGAACATAGAAGGGGATTGTATCGTCATCAATTTTAGAAATCCCTCTACAGTTAAATTTATTCTTGGTAGTAATAATAAATGTTTTTCTCCGCCCACTGATATAACCTCCTTACCATTGGGCTACTTTTACAGACCCCATTATAGACCTCACAGCTCCACCTTTTCGCCTTTTCCCTTACACAATAGGTACAGTGCCCTGTCTGATCTGGGCACTCTGGACTGACCATCAACCATTTCGTCAGATTCAGCAGTTAAGAACTATTCTAAAATACTCAGGCCAGCAGGGGATTCTCCTATCGATTTAAATACAGTGATTGCCAACGATGATAAGGTGCCTAAGAATAATAGCTATGTTTCTACTCCGGTATCTCTGACTAACAATTTGGCAATCCTAAGTTGGAATATAGCAGGTTTAAATGCTAAAGTTACAAACAGCGATTGGGTGGACTGGGTTTCTAAATTCGATATTTTAATGTTTCAAGAAACCTGGTGTACCACTTCTTTACTTTTTGATGGTTTCTGTTGTTTTAATCAAACTGCCTCAATACCTGCTTTAGGTAGACCCAGTGGGGGACTATCAACATGGGTCAAAATGGGTGCCGATGTCATAACTGAACCACTGGAAACAAACAATAGAAACTTCCAGGCATTGCTTTATATTAGCAGTGTTAGAATATGTTTTGTAAATTTTTATAACAACGATTTTAAAACACATCCCAATATGAATTTTATAGAGCTGTTTAATTTTATTGACGACATTACTGAAAGACAAATGTGTGGTAAACTTGACGGGATATGTGTTGGAGGCGACTTTAATGCACACATCCACCGTCGAACTCCTCCCTGTAAAAGAGGTGAAGAACTATCCAACCTTCTGGCCACGAGGGATTTAATTAATGTAATGGAAAAAGTAAACACCATGGAAAAACTCTGCCCTGTGGCCACCTACATTGGACATGGGAGTGCTTCCACAATCGACTATGTACTCATGAGCCCTATGCTGGTGGACCTTTTATTAGAGGCCTCAGTAGTAAGGTGTATCTATAGCGACCATTACCCCATTTTATCCACCCTCAAACTTCCCCACAAAAGGTTGAAGCGGAAGGAAATAGGGGCAAAAAATCTAGCCGTGTCGACAGATAGGCTTAGGGTGGTTTGGAAGGGGATTAACAATAAGGGGGTACTAGCCCAGGTTACAAAATCTTATCCTGGACTAGTCTTCACCTGCCTGTCATCCGACCGCCCCAATTATGCGATAGTGGAAGCATTCACTGAATTGTGCAAGACTATAAAGAAGGAGATATCCAAGCCAGTCTTAATCAATACTAATATCACCCCCAGATGGTTTGACAACTCTTGCTCTAGAGCAAATAGAGATTTGAGAGCTGCTTTAAAGACCGATCCACCAGATCAGCTTTTGGTGAGGACCTTGAGGTCTAGTTACAAACGTGCTTTAAAAACACGATCCAATGAGCTTTTAATAACTCATTGGGAATCACTTGCAAGAACTGCAGCAACAAAGGATATTGCCGGGTTTTGGAGAGAGGTCAAGAACTTGAAATCATTTGGCTCTAATATCACTCCCATAACTTGTAGCATACCGGGGGATGTATGGGTGAAACATTTTACAAATATTTACATGGCATCGACCCCTCCTATTGAAAATTGTCAATCATTTAAGTTCCCGCATATTTCAATAACGGAAGTAGAGGATGCAATTCTTCAAAGCGCCGGAAACAAAGCGCCAGGGCCTGATGGAGTATCTATTGATTTAATAAAATCAGAGCCTGATCTATGGTCCCCACTTTTGTGTAATGTTTTTAACAATTTATCCATCACTTCACTGCCTGATTCTTGGTCTAATAGCACCATCGTACCAATCTTTAAAAAAGGGGACAGATTTGATCCTGGGAGTTATCGCCCGATATCATTAATCGACAATACATTGAAGATTCTGGGCAGGGTCATTTTTAATAAGATTAACATCTGGTCCGAAGAAAACAAAATTTTACACCCATGCCAGTTAGGCTTTAGAAGCAACGTAGGGACGGTTGAGCAGTGCCTGAACCTAAACTTAGTTTTAGATAAATACATTATTGCTAAAAAATCCCCACTTTATTTAGGTTTCATGGATCTAAGCTCCGCCTTTGATTTTGTCAACCGATCACGCCTATGGACAGCCTTGCTGAGGTATGGTTTGGACGAATCTCTGGTCCACTTTTTGGCCCACTTACACAGTGATTTAAAAGCTTGTGTCCGTATTAACAATGATGGTGAAGTTTCGGGCGAGATTTTAATTGGCAGGGGTGTTAGACAAGGCTGTGTCCTGGCTCCCCTGCTTTTTATTTTATATATAAATGAACTAAGTACATCCTTGGATAAATTGACTTTAGATGTTCCGCTCGTTAACGGCAAACCTCTCCCTGTATTGCTTTAAGCCGACGATGCGGTACTCTTAGGTCGTACACCTAATGCACTTCGCACTTTAATATCAGGCTTCGTCTCCTATATGGCCGATCTTGACTTATGCACAAAATTTAAAAAATCTTATATAATGTCTTGTGGGCCTAAGAAACATAAAATCAGTCATATTACGTCAGGGAATAACGTTCTAAACAGCACTAGCACTTTCCCTTACTTAGGTTTGTTGTTTTCCGATTTCGGATCCTGGCAACCACATGTTGCCAGAGGGAGGAATAAACTGGGTAAAGCCATTAATTCTATAATTACTTTACGCCAACCAAAGCATACTGAAGTCATTCTGTCACTTTTACAAATTTACAAAACCCAGTGCGTCCCTACAGGAACTTATGGTGCTGAGGTATGGGGATACTCGAGCTGCACGAACATTCAGATTGAAGAAAATAAGTTCTGCAGGAGGGTACTGGGGGGTGTTATCTCGGCACCATCATATGTGTGCCACAGAGAACTGAACCTTCCATATATAGAGGACTTTATAAAATCTAGACCTGCTCTGTTTTGGTTAAAAATTTGGCGTAACCCAGCAGCCTCGCTGACTCGTGATATAATTTTAGACTGTCTAAAAAGTGAGCGGGCAAAATACATTCCTTGGCTCAATGCGGTACAGATGAGCCTTCTAAGCGTAGACATGGGGCATCTTTTCTCAGCACCCGAAATAATCGATACATCACATAGGACCATAGTGAAAAGGGCCTTATTTGATTTGTATCGAGTGAATAGAGAAAAAATCGAATTTACAAAGCCGGTAATTATTGGGTACATACCACTACAAATAGCATGTACCGAGCCATTTAACATGCCCCAAGGCTACCTACGCAAGAAATTGGGCAGATGGAACCGGAGTTTGCTGTTTATATTTAGGGATGGGAGTGTGGTAAATTTACTCTGCTTCCCCTTGGGCTACACTCATAACTTGGGGAGTCTATCCTGCCCATGTAACCAGGGTGGAAAGCAAAGTTTGTTGCATTTTACACTGTTTTGTGGCTTTTATGCAAAATATACCAAACACTTTCTAATCCCTTATTTGAGAGCTAATGCCCTGACGGATTTTAACGAGGCTTTTAGAGTTTTACGGATGTTAAGTACTGACGATGTAATTTACAGAGTCAACCACTTTCTTCAAACCGCTGTCCGTTCTCGTGCCTCAATGATTATGACTTGAAGTGTGTTGATTATTCTGCCAAGTTAATTTATTGTGTTTTATTTATTGGTTGTCCACTCACCTCAATGAACTTGGTTTGAAAGCCTGTTTATTATTTTATCCATCGCACTTTTGTTCATTGGGTGTACCTTCAGATATGCTGTTTTTAAGATTAGTTTTTATCAATGACTTAGGTTGTTTTATTGTTTGCACACTGCATATTTGCACATTGATGTACCTTAGACACGTTGTTCTTTTAAAATATGTTTTATTATTCATTGGGATGGTTTTTAATGCTTTTAATAGATGTATTTTCTGGAAGTCTCTGATATGTTTGATTTAGAACTATTTTTACAGTATTTGAGTTTTGAATCTGCACTTATTTGACTGTGTTTAAGAATGTTTGTTGTATTTTGTATGTACTTTTATGGATGTCTGTTTATATCCGAATAAAGATCATTTGAATTGAATTGAATTGATAGAAGCTCCTACTCCCAGTCCGCAACCAAGCCAAGATTCACATCACTTTGGAAGTGAAACTTGGTAATGACTGCTTTCCTGGACATGCCAAAGAAGTTGCCTTTACACTCTCCCACTTATCTTTAAATAATTGTACCTGAAAGTGATGGGGAAAGTGGGAAACATATTCATGCATTCACGACATAATAAAGGCAGAAAAACATTGTGGATTTGTGAGTTCATTTATTATGTGGTCAGCCTGCATGTGATTTGTTTGTGTTATTTGTTTCACATATGAATGAGTGGAGGTGTCCAGAGCCATCATTCATTGCATTACCAGGTGTCATACATGTTGTAATCCTTAGTTAAAGATTATTAAAATATATATAGTAATATAGTACTATAAAAACAACATTTTTTGAAAAATAAAAGTAAAATTAGTGATTGGCCATGTGTGGTGTTAGACTTGCTACAAGGCTGAGCTGGAATATATTTAATGCTGTTTTGTGACCTTTATGGCTGTATTCGTTTCAGATTTGAAGCTTGCGAATAGCAATGTGCTTACTTTTTTGTGGGTAGGTGTTTTTCTCTCCCTAAGTCACTCTTTAATCTTCCCTAAAACTCACCCATTTAGGAGTGAGTATTCACAATTTTCCAGCACCCTTGTATATGTGTGCAGAAATATCTAAGCACCTGTGTGCAGAAAAGATAAGAGCACTGAAAGTGGAGAACTCTGCATATAGGTTTATTAATATGATGTAGTAATACTATATTAGCTTTTTTCCAGCCCCTATTTCCTTTCTTCTTCCCCCGCTGTCTCCCTTTATGCAACAGCGCCAGGACTCTCTTAAGAGTAGTAGTTGCACTATAGAAATATTCCTACATAGACATAGACTTAGACAATATTCTTAAACGTCCTTCAGACTACAGTTTGTGAATAGGCCCCTTAATGTGTCATCTGGTAGTTGAGTAGACAGTATATTAAAATAACTTAGGGCACAATAGGCTATGTTAGTCTGTGGAAGAATGTATGATTATCCTTAGTAAACTTTGTGAACTCTCAGATTACTGTATCATTTGTTCATGGTGTCCATTCAATGGGACAGAAGATGGTCAAGTCTTGACTGCTAAACTTGGCAAATGAGGTCACACTCGTCCAGTATGAGGAACACTCAAGAAAGTAATAGTTGGCCCAATCACAACAAAGTTGCATGAATCAATAAATAAATAAAGACGCCTAAACTGAATTCCATTAATGCAATACACTTTAGATTGAACAGACATACATTTAATGAAGGTATCCAAGTTCCCTTCAACCATGAATTACAGTATCAATTAAAATGCAGCAGATATCATTTCATCAACGTGGTGAAAAACAGTTTCCAATACTATATACTAATTCCAATTTCCGTATGCTGTATCATCCTTCTTGGACTTGGCCCTCTCTGCAGGGTCATAAACAAACATTTTCACTTTCACCCTCCTGTTTTCTGAAATCGTTTTTGTTGTCTTGGACTTTACCACTGCTATCCAATGATAAAGTGCTTGTGCTCTCTCCTTAAGACATGGTAGTTTGACATATTTAATTTACTTGTAAGCCCAAAGAAAAATGGCACTACCTATGTTTTAAAATAGTCTTTTGTTCCACTGAAGAATCTTTTGTATCTTTTCCCTGTGTTTTCAAGTTATATGGAACTTTGACTCTTAAGGTTCAATGTCGCATTTATGAGATATTGATAACACCAGCCACAGGCCGTCTATATGAGTGGAGCAATGTTTTGGGAGAAGAAGAGTGTCTGTCAGACTGAGCAAAGGTCAGCCTGACAGACACTTGTTGTTACGGTCAGACAGCCAGGAGATAGACATGCCCTAAATGCGCTGGCTCCTGGCTGCCTGAGCTGAACTTTGCCAAGATGAGCATTTGACACCCCTGTGGGCGTGATCTTCTCAGCCTGGCGAAAGTGCCTTGAGGCCCCCCTCGTGATGGGCGTCACTGATTGCCTCAGGCCGGGCTCTTCAGTTTTAAGACCTGAAGTGGCCAGGGCCGAGTGTCAATCAGTGACCCCTCATCACAGAGTGGGGTGGGGTCAGCAGTCTCACTGACTCCATCCCACTCTGTGATGAGTGAGGGAAGGAAGCAATCCCAACCCTCCTGGGACCTCAGAGGCTTTCCACTCTGGGAGCTGCAGGACTGGTACGTTTTATGTTTTTGAATGTTTGTTGTGTGCATGCGTGTATGTATAAATGTTTGAATTTGCTGTGAGCGTTATGAATGAGTGTGTGTGTGTGCATGGGTGTTAGTGAGTGTGTGATATATGTATGCATTTGTTGCCCCCCCACTCTTCTCCCTGCCAAAATTACCGACCACCACTGGATCACACAACTTTTGGATTGAAAATGATCTCCACTATTTCCTACTGAAATTGTGGCAGTAATATTAAATTGTAAGATTGGTCTGACCATGTCCCTGGAAGACAGAAATGTAAACTTTCTTTTAATTTTCCAGTTTTACAAATTCATTCCTTTCATTTATTTTGAGAATCCATTTGGTGCAATCAATTACTTATATTGGGATTGTATTCTTGTATGATGGAATGGGTGCCCACCTGATTTGTACCAGTGATCATTATAATCCTGTGTGCTTAGGGCAAAGAGAGTGACCTGCGCATGGCAGAGCATGTGTGAAATTGGGTTGTTGGTTGACTGTGGTCTGAGCAACAGTCACAATCCTTTGCAGGGTAAACCACAAAAAGTCACTTAATTAGCCTGTGTTTGAGGATTCAAAGCTTGGCAGAAAAGGCAGTAAGGCTTAATTTAGAAGCAATGTGCAAAGTATTTATTAAGGACGCAAACAGTAATAAAGTGAAAACACGACACAAGAAAAATCCCATAAAAAAGAGTAAATATTATTAAATTGTGACAACAAAACAACAATAAATCACTCAGTAGAACCAGACTTATATATTTTTTTATTTTTTTAGCAACTAGAAGAGCATAGCTCCAACTGGGTCAAAGCCAGAAAATATGGCCAACCGCGATGGGATGCGGTGTGGATACAAGAAGTGAACTGGGCCTGGTGAGTGCTTACCTTCAGACCTAGAAGATTTTTTTTTTAATGTTCTGAGAAGCTAAAAGTCAGCGAGGAAAGGCTACAGGCGGTGTCTGAGAAGGGAGTGTTGTCATTTGGGAGCCTTGGGATGAAGCTGCGGGGAAAATTTCTACATTTGGACTTAGTCTTCTTTTTAAGAAGTTGAAAATCTCCAGTGCGATGAAGCAGGTGGTTGTACCCGTAGACAGTTCCAGGGGTTTTGAATACCGTGAAAGATTGCTGAACAGGATTTGCTGCTGCAGAGAAGACTGTAGGTAGAGAAGTCGCAAAGTCAATCCAACCCTGCGATGCACCTTGGGCGGATACCCTCTTTAAGGGTTGGCAAGGGGATTATATTGCCAAGTCGAATTAGCAGTTTAATACTGCATTAAAGCTGCACTGGCAGGCCTGGGACATGTTTTATGGTGCTACTTATGTGGGTGACACAATCAGTGCTGCAAGCCCATTTGTAACATTTAATTTTCCTGCCCTGGGTATAAGGGTTACCACTCTACAAGGAACATATAAGTAAAATATATTTAGCAATCAGGTGTAAGCCAATCAACCAATGTTTAGGGGAGTGAGCACCAGCACTTTAGCACTGGTTAGCAGGGCTAAAGTGCACATAGACCTTAGACCAACAAAAATGAATTTCAACGCAAAAATGGAGGTAAGTGGCAAAAGGTTTTGCGGAAGACCACCCTATGGCTGACAGGTCTAACAGAGCAAAGCAGTGATGTATTTTTCTGTAGGTGCGCTACCCTGGCCTTGAGGTTAGCCCAGAATGCTCCACCAGAGTGATTTCAAATACAAACTGATCTTCGCAGGTGCATTTAGTGCTCCATTCAGAGGTCAGCATGCAAGATGTGCAAGCAAGCACACTGACAGATTGACTAACACTGCACTGTTAATGTCTTGGTGGGTGAAGTCTAAGCTTTCATTTGGATGTAGCAAAGGCTCCCCTGGTTAGCATTTTGTGGCAGCTCCATTTGTGGATTCCCTTTGAGGTCATTGAAAACTAAAATTCCATCTCCGAAAGGGGATCGTTTAGAAGTGCACCTACTGTGTACCATCTAGAGTGTGGAAGTGGAGGAGTATTCAAGAATTTGTCACATTATGGAATATAGAGGTCCCTAGTGAGTAAAGGCTCTGGGTGAGCCAGAGCAGGAGGAGGCCTACATGGGGAGTGACAGAGGATGGGAAAGCTGCAAAGATACTTTCTCACTGAGAGTTTTTCATGGAAAAAAGGGTACGTGTTTCTCATGTGGGGACTGATTGTTCACAGAACGCTTGCTGGTCTAGGGGTGCAGCTGTCAATGACTCAACTCCTCTGGCTGTTATCAGTGGTGATCGCTGGTCATGTGCAAATTAATATTTTCTCTGGGAAATGTAACATATTATTGTGCTTTGGCTTACCCCAAGGCACAGGAGTGAAAGTGTTCATGCCCAGTCAGAATATTCTCTGTTTGTTGTGCATACTAAATATTGAACTCCACATACATGTGCCAACTCTGCGCATGATCCAAAGATGGACTGGGCACCATCGTGGACCAGCATAAAAGTGAATGGCGATGTGCCTTCTGGTAAGCGTAGTCCTGAACCTCAGTAAGTCTCAGCCATCTACAGTATTCCTAAGACCTTTGTGAAAAGATTGACCCTGCTGTGACCTTTGCCGGGACCAAGGCTTGTTGGTTGTCTGGCTGACTATCAACTACTTCACTCAACGCCCCACAAGGAGGGAACATTCTGCATCGTCCACTCCTGTGGTACAATTGCTGAGATCTTGCGTCCCAAAGAAGGCTTCATTGGCACGCCTGGTTAAACCAGCACCCGCTGTCCCATTCAGCACCACGGACTGCCAGGCACACCTCTGCACCCGAGACCCCAGAGCTAGGTAGAGTTTTTATACTTGGTGATTCCTGGTCCAGGGGCTATTCCAAGCTTTCCCTCCAAGGGCTCCTCTGGACTCAACCTGCAAGTATTGTTTTGTCAAGTGCTGTTTTTGGCAGGTCCTGCGGCTCCCGTTCAGCACTAAGAAATGCCAAGTCACCTCTGCACCCGGACCCACTGGAAAGGTAAATTAGTTCTGACTGTCGAGGCTTGGTCTGTGGACCCGCAAGACCTCAACTCCAAGTGGGTTCCATTGAACTCACCCAGCAAGTGACCGAGTGTCACCTGAGATTTTCCCTTTTGACCACAATGATAACGTTTGACAGCTTTGCAAAGTACTGATTTATTGAACACTTTAAAATTGGTAACTTTGGTTATGCGCCTTGTATTGAATTCATTTTGGTGTCTAAATGCATTTAAAAAAATAAGCTCTACTTTTATAAATTGGTGTTGGATATCTTTCGAGTCGTGTCAATTACTTATTGCCTATGTTGGCACTGTAAAATGCCTAGCACGTGTTCCTCTAAGTAAGACTGTCTGGTCTGAGCTACTCTACCAAGACTTGAAGAAGGATTTCTAGTTTGAATCCGAGGTCCACTTTTGAGTATTGTGGTAATATTACATGTTAAGGCCTCCCAGCCACACCACATAATATTCCTCCTTTATTACATCTCAGAAATGTCAATGAGTATGGCCTGTAGTTGGCTTTTGTTTGACCTGGCATTTCTTACCGTGATTACCCCTGACTTTTTGCCTCTACCTCCTCTATTTTGACTGACTTAGATGCTTTGGACACTTTGCCACTGCTGATCACTGTCAAACTGCAAGTGCTCCGTGTATAAAGTGTAATGGTAATTGGTTGTCCATGATTGGTATTTTTGCCTTACTAGTAAAGTCCCTAGTAAATCGCACTATGTGTGCCAGGGCTGGTAATACTAATGGCACTAGTGGACCTGCAGCACTATTTGTGCCACCCGCACAGGTAGCCTTAAAAAGGGAACTCAGGCCTGCTATTGCAGTGCCTGCGCGTAGTTTGTTAAATTGCTATGTTGTTCTGACAAGTGCACTCACTTGCCAGACCTTACCCTTCCCTTTATATGCACATCGGACACCACCAAGGTAGTTCTAGGGCACCCCCTGGGCAGGGTGCAGTGCATGTGAAAGGTAGGACATGTACTAAGGTGTGTGCCATGTCCTGACAGTGAAATAATCTCCATGTTGTTGTTCACTGTGGAAAGGCCATCTTGCCCATAGGACAGCATGGGGAGGCCGTGTAATATGTTTTCCAGCCTATTTAACCAAAGGCTTAAGATGGAAAGGTGAAGTTTAGTATGCCTGAACTCACAATGTAGCAAAACATCTTTTTAAGAAGGTGGTTTTTGCATTGTGAGTTTAGAAGCCACTCTTTTAGAAGTGGCTGAGTTTTTTTGTGCTCTAACATTTCTGTGTGTCTCTGCCTGGCTGTGGATTTACTGTCTGGATTTGAAAGTGATAGGATCTGGGGAATGTCTTGACCCAGGGGAGGAGGTGAGACAGCCACAGGCTGACCTGTATCTGGAGTGTAGGGGGAGGAGAAGCCCCTAGAGGTGAAGAGGCCTGGGTTGCGGCTATAAAATATTTGTCCCATCTCCTGCTGAGTGATTGAGAATCCAGACCCCCACTATCCAAAGGATGAAAGGTGTCACTGGCAGGGAGGCACCCAGAACTGGTTTGAACAGGGGTCAGTACCCCCCTGAACACAAAGACTTCAAAGCCATCGAGGGGTATAACTATGAGAGCTGAAGCCCCTGAACTTTGGAGAATGGCTTGATCAAGTGTGAACAAGACTGGAGCCACTTCGTGGTCAAGAGGACCTTTGCCAAGGAAGAAACAACCGAAGAGACTGAAGGATAGGACTGACCCTTGTTGTGTGTTCTGGGGCTGGCCTGCAGTTTGCTGTTTTAACCAAGGAAAGGCTAAAGGGACTTTGCTGTGTGCTGTGTCCCCCCTGCTTGAAAAGGACTTTGCTGTGTGCAGTGTCCTGAAATAACTTATCCCCAAGGCCCTGATGTGAGCTGGCTCCCTGTGCGGAAACACGGGAACACTAACGTTTACATGAGAGTCTTAGCGGCGCTGTGTGTGCGTGCTTGTTGCAGCCTGAGACCTTCGTAAGGCGTGCCCTGTGATCATGTGCACCTGGAGTCCAAGCAAGGATCAGCGACGTGGTGTGCGTGTGCTTTTGCAACCTGAACCCCTTTGTGAGGATTGTCCAGTTGTCGTGTGCACCGGAATCACAGTTAGTCTCATCGACGCTGTGTGCGTATGCTTTGTGCATAGTGAGACATTCATGAGGATTTGCCTTGTTATCGTGTGCACGGAATCCAAGTGAGTCTCATCGACGCTGTGTGCATGTGCGTTGTGCACCGTGAGACCTTCGTGAGGATTTGCCTTGTTATCGTGTTACAAACTGTATAACATGATATTAGGATTACATGAGAATGTTTAGAAGTGCTCATTAACTTTGCCACGACTTACAAGGGCTGCCTGGCCTAACAACGGGCCAGGAGAAATAGTACACAAACCCATATGTTGGATTTATATTGTGTGGTCTTATCGTATATCTTTTTATATAAAGTTTATACTCGTTTTTATAAAACTTGTGTGGAGTCTATTTGTGGTGTCATCATTGGGTTGTTGTGAGCGTGGTTGCAAATACTTTACACATTTGCCTTGAAGATAAGCCTGGCTGCTCGTGCCAAGCTGCCGAGGGGGTGAGCAGGGCCTGACGTTGGAATGCGGGTCCCTACTTCGCCTAAGGTACCTACCTCAGCCAACCAGGGATCCCGGGTCTAACAGTGTTCTTACAGTCGGTGTAGCTTAGTGCTTGGCTCTTTAGGCTCTACAGTGGCAATGCCAGGACCCTACGTTGGACCGTACTTTCAGATGGGACAGCAATTGTCTAACTCCAACTGCAAAGGCAATGTTTCCACTTCATGACCAATTCTTCTATGATGTGGTGAGCACTATGTTCCTCTTGTAAGATGCAAGCGTGTCTTTGGGTTGCAGAATCTTAGATAAATCCATAACATTAGTCCTGCTTACTTGAAAAAAATATTTCATTAATCCCTGCAGCCTTGTTTTGAAACAGATTCAAAACGGTTCCACTTAATAAGGGGCTTTGGTATTGGTCTTTAAGGTATTTTGAACGTGGGAGAGCTATTCTGCAGTCACTAGTAACTATGATAAAGTGATGGACACTGATTTCATGAAGTGGGATTTTCAAGCCAGGCCTGTATGGACTGGTTTACTACACTTTTCTGCATTGACTGTGCAGGGACGCATTCCTACACATAACAGTTCTGCAGTGTTTCTTGTGCAGGTCTCTTTCTATTATGTAGGATCTTTACATTTCATTACTGCCTGCTGTGCTGTTTAAGGGCCAGATGTATGACCATTCCATTTTGCTAATCACAAATTGTGACCTTTTACAACTCGCAATTTGTGACTTGCAAAATGGAATGTACAACAGTGTCTCAGACATTGGTCACAATTCCTAATGGGGTCGCAAATTACCTGCCTCATCGATATTCAAGAGGCAGGTCGCAATTTGCGACCTATTGGGAATGGTCAGCACTTACAGGGATGGTGGCCCACTGGGGTCAGCAGCCCACCTTGTCTCTGACTGCTTTTTCAATAAAGCAGTTGTTTTATTCTTTTAAATGCAGCCCGTTTTCCTTAAAGGAAAACAGGCTGGATTTAAAACACAAAAATGAAACATTTCTGTTTTATTTTTTAAGAGTAGGCAGTGGTCTGTGGGACCACTGCCTGTCCTGAATCTTTTTTACGCATCCGTTTAAAAAGGGGAAGGGTTCCCATGGGGACCCCTTCCAGTTTGCGAGTGTGTGACCACCAGCTAGATGCACCACACTTTTTAGCAGTTGTAAACGTGCCGATTTCCCGTTTCTGACCACTAAAAAGGGTTGTACATCGCAGACAGGGCTGGAGAGTCATTGTATTCTACCCAGCACTTCCTGGAATTACGAGACCCCTTGTAAATCGGTTTTGGAAGCCCAGGGCCGCTCCTGGAGCCTATGCACCTGGTCCTTGCTCACAGAGGTGAATTGTAGCAATCACGGGGTGGCTTCAGATGAGAGAAACACAGAAAAAGAGGAAGAGGGTGGGGATGGGGTGGGGGTGGTAAGGCAAAGAGAAAGAGAGCATAGAGGGTGAATATAGAGAAGAGAGAAAGGCTAGTAGGAGCGAAGAGGGATGAAGAGAGAAGGATGGAAAGAGAGAGATTATGCGAGGAGATGAAAGAAGCAGGGCTGGTTTGAGCATTTTTGTCAGAGTTACTTCGGGATCCCAAGTCGCGCCCTTTTTTTTAGCACAAGATGCCCTAATCATTTGCAGTCAAGCACCATGTCCCACTTTCTTTCGGTTACGAGAGCAGCACAACTTGTGTTTGGTTGCACCAAATACGACTGTCTATTTCAACACAGTGTGTACACGTCAGCCGGTCTTATATCGGCCTGCCATGTAAAAAAACACACTGCAGATCAAATCCATTCCCTTCTAATGTTAATGCCAGCTCTGATAGCAAAGGCTCACACACCATTGGCACTCCGTATAAAATGCACCTTATTTTG
The DNA here is from genome assembly GCF_964204655.1 of Triturus cristatus. NCBI lineage: Eukaryota > Metazoa > Chordata > Amphibia > Caudata > Salamandridae > Triturus > Triturus cristatus. The sequence continues at coordinate 246,310,495 of NC_140582.1, forward strand.
CAAGAATACATCTGACAACAGGTGCTGCCCAGCTGTTACAGCACACACAGGTGGATAAAAACAAAGCAATCTGATTTCTACCCTTCAATGCACAAGACATTAATGGATGGTTAATCAGCTGCTTTCCATGGGGCTTTGTTCTCAATAAATACATCCAGAGTAGTGAATGCAGTTCCGCTGTACAGAGCTTAAAAACACACACATACACACACTTTTAAACACAACACAGACCTATCATTTGGTTACAAATATCACTAAACCCAGAGAAAACGGTGAAGAGCGGTTGGCTTCTGTGCCATCTCTTTTCTTCAGAGAATTCAATACCACTCCCTGCTGAATAGAGGTCGGTTTCACCGCCTGTGATTATCTTCGGGGGCTATGATACCACACAATGTCCAAGTCCCCTGAAATCAATTAACTGAAACCCAGTCTTTGGATAAAAAAAGACTCACATCATTGATTGAACTCTGCAGCCTCTGAAAAGGTTTAAAGAACATTGTGTACAAAAAGAGCAACTTTTGACTAGAAGCAGGCTGGAGTAATCACCTTATTGTGCATGGCAAAGACCATGGCCATGCTAGAAGTATATAATGTAAGCAGAAAATGCGATACAATATCAGGTTATTTGGAATGTGTAAGATATCTTATAAAAAAATTATTGAAGCTGAAAAAGAACAGGAAACATTTTTAAACAGGAGACAGGAAGAGATGTTGATTTCAGAAAGAACAGTGAGTGAGTAAATAACAATCGGCTTTCTTTGGTATTTTTGGTGTGGCCCTCCTTTGGTGCCAGTGGGGGCATTGCCACATTGTTATTACAGGTAGGGAAATGGGGATAGAAGTGATCAAGGGCTTCAAATGTCCTTTCTTGCTGTCCAACAGACAGAGCTACAGCTCTCTGAGTTGACTGCAGGATTGCACTTGTAACTTTACAAACATAAAAAAGAGCATTACATTGTCCTGACGAAACCACCTGACGCCAGCATTAAGCTCGGATAGGAAAGGAAAGATCGTTGAGGGTGAATTACCTCAGGGCCATTAATGTCTGGGATTACTGACCCATAAACCTCAGAACTCAGATTCTCCCTTCCTCGTCCCAGTACTTGCATCATGAGGCGAGGCACCACTTCCCCAAAACAAGTCCATTTAGAATTTCATGTTGACCTCTTCTGTCGCGTTGCCCACCAGGGTCAGAAAGAGGTCTGCACTCTGCACCCGTTGCAAATTCTGATTATATCAAGCCAGAATCTATGGGGTAGATTTAAAAACATTGGGGCATATTTATGAGCCAACCAAGGTGGTGCAAGAGCAACGCAAATGAAAATTTTGATTTACAAAGCCATGCAAGGCCATCTTGAGTGGATCTGTGTGGCTTCATAAATCTCGAGTAATGTAATACAGCACAAATTTCTGTGTTGCATCACTCTGGTCCAGGGTGTTCCCAGATGTCCAAGAACTTGTAAACCTGGGGATGTGCCAAAAGGATATGCCCCCCACAAGAGGTGTAATGAGGAGAAAAATCTTAATTTCTCCTACTTTTTTCCACTTCCTGAAAGAGGAAAATGCTTCAGAATTGTTTTTGTGCAGAAAGGTGCCCTTTCCTACACAAAAACAATCATACATGCAACGCAGGCACTCTTGCACTATGGTGCAAGGATGCCTGTGTGGCACTAGACAGCCCATTGTGTGCCAACCAGGGGCGGCTCCTCTGCTATGGGGTAGGAGCGTTGCCCCCCTGCCAGCACCCATCTAATTATCATTTTATTTTTCTTTCCCTAGCCACACTGACAAAAGGCCGGCCAAACCATCATGCGCAGTGAAAGTTCTCTCCAACTCATCAAAGTTGCTTGCCTGGAAAGAACAGCCACAAACGCACAGTCTGTCCTGGAGCGCAAATTATGGGCGCTTAGGACAATCCTGGAGCTGCTCTCATTTGAGAGTAGCTTCAGGATTGACTGCAGGGCAGGCTAGGAGCCTATGCCATCCGACGGAAGAAGAGTGGATAAGTCAAGGGCGAGGCGATGGAGGGCAGCAGGTACATTTTTTTTTGTCTGTGTTCCCATGCAGCTCCCTTGGAGTTTGACGCATTCCCAGATTTACAAGGACTTGGTAACCTGAAGATGTACCAAAATCTTATACCTTCCCAGGGGAGGCATGTCAAGGAGAAATATCTCTATTTCTCCTCATTTCTTCCTCTTTCTATGTGTGTTGCATTCTGAATATGTCTCCCAGGTGTCCTTTCTTGCACAGAAAGAACCCTGCATGGTGCTAGGGTGCCTGCATTGGGCGCTAGGCAGCCCATTGTGTGCCTGCACATGGGAAAGGGCATGAAAGTGCCATATTCCATTAAATACAGTACATTCCTGCCTTTTCCTGTCATACAGTGTGGCACAGCAGGGTGAGTTGCTGCACTGTGTCACTTGGCCATAAATATGGCCCTTACCTTCTAGTCCAAAACTAGTTTTGTGCTGGAAAGTAGTCTGAAAGTAATGCAAACCGTCACTAAATGCTGCTTTGCGTTACCCAGTGTCAATTCCCCCTGCGTTACCCTGCGTCCATAGGTGGTACATGGGCATTCCCATGCATCCACCTTGGTTTTAAATACAAAACCCTGTCTACTAACAATAGTAGACAGGGTTTTGCACCGAAAATTAGCACCAATTGAAAGTAGGCGTTAAAAGGAGATTTTTTTTCATTTCTCCTTTCTTTTCTGACTTTGCACGTGTGATGCACTGTACACCACACAGACAATGTAGGATTTTTTTTTAAACTTGTCTAGGGATAGTAGTTTTGTACTGAAAGGTAACTGTTCCAGTACAAAACCTAGTCTAGACTCACGCACACACCCATGCACTCAGCAGCAGATTTCTGCATTAACGCTAGGAAGATTGCCATATCTCTGTAGACATGCCATTCTTCTGATCGCTCCCTTTCACACAATGCAGCACAGCGTTTTTGGCTGCTGCACTGTGTTGCAAGACACGTTTGTAAATCTGGGCCTAAGGTTGCTGCTGAAGTACTTCCTGGTGGTAGGAAGGAGATGTAAGTACCGGGACATGGAATAGAGAATTGCAGTCATAAAGATTACTGGTAAATAATCCAATCATCAACACTTCATTCTCCTCCCCATCGCTTTCCTTACCTCATGAAGATATACCACTCCAAGGCATGCTCAGTGACATTTAAGAGGCCCTACTGTACCAAAAATTAGAATAGGACATACAAGGCACAGTAAATTAAACTAGGATACTCAAAAATAGACCTTCAACATGAGGAAACCTAGCTTCTTTGGAGGATTTCAAACAGCTGCTAGATAAGGTATTGCATGCAGTTGTCATTGTGGTCATTTGATTTTTTGCCTTTATGTGGCACTAGCCCAACAAAAAAATAAACATTGCATTATTATATATATGCGGAAAGCACACTACGCTGACCCAGCAATCAGTAAGATGTCCAATTTACAGGTATCAAAAAAAGAGAGGGGGGACCAGGAGCTAGTTAATGGTCCAGTGCCTATGCTCCGAGAAGTCAATAGGGTAATCACTAGAAGGCACTGTTCCAGGGTCGGTATGGTTGAAAGTCAACCAAGGCCAGACCTCAACAAGAAGCAAAAAAAGAAGCAAAAAAAGAAAAAGAGATAGATCTATGGGTTTTTTTTTTTTGTGTTTGAAATGCTTTATTTGAAGAAAAAGCATAGCGAGCGACAAATACAAGTCATATAAAGAACATTGTCATACAAAATCAAAAAGAGAAAAAATAATAAAGGGTCATTATGCGCTAAACATAAGGAACCTGAGGAAAAATTCAAAAAGCATTTTGTAAAATTTTAAAGGGAACCAGAAGGAAAAGGGGGGAAAAGGAGAGAAAAGGGGAGGAGAAAGGAAAGAAGGGAGAGAAGAAAGAGAAAGGGAAATATGAGGCGTTAGGAGAAGAATAAATGATGTAGTCAGAGAGAAAATAGATAGAATAGAAAGAGCAAATAAGCCAAGGGTAGGGAATAGTTGAAAGGCAGGAAATGGAAATGTAAATATGAAAAAGATAAAAGGAATAGAGAGGAAGAAAGGAAGAGGAGGGGCAGAGCAGAAGTCTCTCATGGGGGTTTGAAATTCTCAGAGGATAAAGGAGAGATAGATTTCGATTTCAGAGCCATGCGGTCAAGATAAGCTGTGAGAGGCAACCAGAATAGATCTCTATTGAGGGTAGGAGTGGAGGCAGCAGCGAAACGAACATCAAGTCTTTGATAGTGACAGAGGGAATTCCACCAGCATTGTATCGAGAGCTTAGAAAGATCCTTCCAGTTAGAAGAAATGTGTTGGAAAGCCAGAGCCAACATAAGATCTAATAGACCTGAGGAGCGAGAAGGAATATCAAGAGTGTCAGAGATACTACCTAAAAAAAGAAGAGGGATAGAGTATGGAATAGAGATAGAAAATAGGCGAGAGATATAAGACCACACCTGATCCCAAAGTGCTAGAACAGAAGGACACAGAAAAAGTAAATGATACAGATCAGCATTAGGGGCAGAGCAGGTCCAACAGGTAGAGTCCTTATCAGGAGAAAAACGAGAAATAGAAAGGGGAGAGAGATAAAGTCTATGATATAGAAAGAACATAGATTGAGTTAGTGAGGCGGAACGGGAGATTTTTAAGGATCTGGCCCAGACTTTGTCCCAAACAACTATAGACCATTCACAGCCCAAATCAAGCTCCCAAGCAAGTTCCAATTTAGATTTCAGACGGGTCGGATTGGGGGAGGAGAAAAATTTATAAATAAGAGAGGCTTTGGGGAGAGTAGACAGGATCTGAAGAAGCGAGGACTGGGAAACAGAAGAGGATGGCAAGGGGAGAGAATAGTAGACCTCAAGTATAATGGCCATTAGGACAGTGAATCTATGGAAAAAAGACTGGGGACAGTGAAACAGAAGTCGGAATCGAGGAAAGGAACATGGGAGAAAACCATCGAAAAGCTGGTTAACCCATATCAGCCCCTTTGATCTCCACGCAGTCCAGCAAATAGGACGATTATGGAGGAGAATAAGTGAATTGTACCAAATAGGGGAAGCCAAAAAGGATTCACGGGAGATCGGGTCAGGACAGACCAGAGCATGTAGAAGAGAAGTAGTATGCTTAAACAGGGGTAGAGGGGTGGTTAAATTCTTAGCAGTGAAATGTACAATTTCAGATAGGGAAAAAGGGGAGAGGAGTGAGCGTTCAATAGAGAGCCAAAGAGGAGCAAGAGGAGAAGGTGTAAGGACAAGCCAATTAGAAGCCTGACGAAGAGAAAAAGATTTATGATAAAGGCGGAAATCCGGAAAGTTGACTCCGCCATTGGACTTCGGTTTACGAAGGGCAACGAGCGCAACTCTCGATTTTTTATTATTCCAGAGAAACTTAGAGAGACAGGAATCAATGCGCTTGAAATAGATATCAGGGATATGAATGGGAGCATGGAAAAGATGTATATAAGAATGGGAGAAATCATCATTTTGATCGAGTCCAGCCGACCCCACCATGAGAGAAAAAGAGGATTCCAAGAAGAGAACAACTTATCCATGCGGGATAGTACAGCGGACATGTTCAACCGAATAGATGAAGAAATGGAGTTAGAGAACCAAATTCCAAGATACTTAATTTTAGAGGGATTCCATGCAAAGCCGGTGGCCGAAAACTGATGAGGGAGACAAAATTTAGTAAGAGGAAGGATCTCAGTTTTATCAGAGTTGATCTTGTAACCAGAAACTTGGGAAAAGGAGTTAAACTCAAGTAGTAAGGCCGGAATGGATTGGTCAGGATCAGAAATAAACAAAAGAATGTCATCTGCATACGCAGAGAGTTTCAAATGAGTCTTGTCATAAGGGAAGCCAGAAATAGAAATGTTGTTTCTAATGGACGTCAGAAACGGCTCTAAAGCTAGGACAAAAAGTAAAGGGGACAGAGGACAGCCCTGGCGGACGCCACGCTGCAAAGGAAAGTAAGGGGATATCCGGCCATTAACTAACACAGACGCTTTAGGGGAGGAATAAAGTAAAGAAACAAGAGAGATAAAATTAGGACCAAAACCGTGCCAACGAAGGGAGGCAAATAGAAAGGACCAATCTACTCTATCAAAAGCCTTCTCGGCATCAACTGATATAGCAGCTAGAGAGAAGTTGAGAGAAGGTACCTTATTGAGAACATTGAGAAAAAGACGGGAATTATCTGAGGTAAGTCTACCCTTTACGAAACCGCATTGTTCCTTACCGATAAGGTGTGGGAGGAAAGGGTCTAAGCGCCGGGCAAGAAGTTTAGCAAATAATTTATAGTCTACATTGACAAGGGATATTGGGCGATAATTTTTACAAAATTGCGGGTCGCGACCTTCTTTGGGAATTAAGCAGATCGTAGCCTCGTGAAAGGTACCAGTAGCCGTGCCGGAGGTGAAGAAGGATTGAAAGAGGGAGAGAAGTTTAGGAAGCAAAAGATCTGAAAAATGTAGGTAAAATTCCACAGAGAAACCGTCCGGCCCGGGAGATTGACCCTTGGTTAGAGAAGTTAAGGCGCTATCCAGTTCGGTGACAGAAAGGTCAAGTTCAAGATCAGGGAAATTAAGATGAGAGGTGGAAGGGGCAGGAATTTTGTCCAAGTAGGATTGAATGAGAGCAGCCGAAGGGGGGGATTCAGGAGTATAAAGAGATTGGTAGAACTGTTGAAATTGGGCGAGTATATCCTCCTCCTTATGCAGGAGAAGGTTATCGTTGGAATATATTGAATCAATCAGGTTACGCTCCTTGCGGGACTTAAGATAGTTGGCCAAAAGTTTACCTGACTTGTTACGACCTCCGTAGTAGCGGGCGCTGCTGCGGAGCAGTGATGAGGATGCATTGTCAGTAGAAATTTTGTTAAACTCGAGTTTGGCGCGTATAAGGTCTGGTACAACCGTTGGAGTAGAAGAGGTGTAGAATTTATGTTCCAGGGATTTGATATGGGAGAGAAGGTCTTTCTGTTTCTTAAGATAAAATTTCTTTTTCTTTGAGACAAAGTCAATCACAAAACCGCGAGCCGTAGCCTTAAAAGAGTCCCAAATAACATGAGGGGGTAAAGAAGGATCAGAATTGAGTAGGAAAAATTCCGTAGCGAAGGAAAGAAAAGAAGAAGAAAAGAGGGGATCCAGGAGGAGAGAATTATTAAAGCGCCAGCGGGAGGATTTGGGATGAGGAGGAAGAAGATCAAGAACGGTGACAATGGGAGCATGGTCTGAGATAACTATCGGCTCTATAAATGAGGAAAGAAGATTTTGAGAAAGAGACTGAGAAAGGAATATGTAGTCAATCCGGGAGAAAGAGGCATGAGGAGGTGAAAAGAAAGAATAGTCCAAAGAGTCAGGATGGGACAGTCTCCATGAGTCGAGAAGGTGAGATTTGGAGATAGTGTCAAGGAATTGTGTATGTGATTTGTGGGGGGTAAAACGGGCAGAGGATTTGCGATCAAGAAACGGGTCAACAATTTGATTACAATCCCCACCCAGAATGAACAGGGAATCACTGTATTGAAAACACTTAGAAGTTATTAGAGGCCAAAAGTTACAATCAGGATGAGTGGGGCCATATACATTAAAAACAGTCAAGGAAACAGAATTGATTAACAGCTTAACTAAGACCCAACGACCCTCAGTATCATTTTCTTGAGAAAGAACTTTACATTTTAGCTTCTTGTGACACAAAATGGCCACACCATTCTTTTTGTTAGAAGTAGGAGAAAATAAAACCGTTCCCACCCAACCTCTTTTTAACTTAAGAGACTCCGCCTCAGAGAGATGAGTCTCTTGTAAAAGAACTAAGTCCGGAGTGTAAGAGGCTAGATGGGAAAGCACTCTCTGCCGTTTAATAGGGCTAACAAAACCTTTCACATTCCATGAAATAACTTTGAATTAAATCACAATAAAGTGTGCTAGGAACAGAGAAAAGAGATGAAACAAAAAACGCCACAAAGGAGAATAACGAGCGAGTGAAAGACAAGAGCAGGACAAAAGAAAGTCGAAAGACATAGTGAAAAAAGAACAAGGAAAAAGGAAAGGAAGGAAAGGGGAGGAAGAGAGGAGAAGAAGAAGAGACAGTACATATCCAAAACGGACGACTGAGGAAAACATACCTGAAGGGGGAAGGGAGATAACAAAATGACGACGATGGGGTGTGGGAGGATTCGACAAGAACAGCCCTCCGAGCCGGAGAGCAACAACCCACCGCAACAGGACGGAGTATGAGGAAGACGAATCATATGGTACGAAGAGGACTACAAGAGGGTTGGTCGAACAGAAAATCTAAGGGAGGGAAAGAGAAACATGTTATGCAGAAGTCATGGGGAAGTAAACAGTACACAAAGAAACAGTTGTATGCAAAAACGGAAACCCAAACAACAACCATTATACAATCACATCAGGCAGAAGGAGAATCAACCAAGGAGGGAAAAAATTCCAGCAAGAACCTGTAAGGAGAAAAAACCAAACAGGTAAATAGTCAACCAGTAGGAGGATTAGATGTATCCATGCCAGCATTAGTCTGAGTGTGGATGAATTTCTTAAGTTCAGCCGGGTCCTGGAAAGTCCAAGTATTATTTTGATGAGTTACCTTGAAGGTACAAGGGTGAAAAAGGCCATATCTAGCTCCCATAGAACGCAGAGGAGCACGAAGAGATAGAAATTCTTTTCTTCTGGCAGCAGTGACACCAGAGACATCCTGAGAGAGAAAAACTCTCTGACCCATCCAGGACACTTGGCGTTTCGCTCGAGCTGTGGAGAGGATCAGAAGGAGATCCGTAAATTTGAGGAAGAGGATGATGACCCCCCGCGGTTTGGTAGAGGAGGAGGAGCGAGGACCAAGTCTATGGGCTCGTTGGATACTAAGAGAGGTGGTAGCAGGAAGGTCCAACAATTTCAGGAGGAAAGAAGAGAAGAACGTGACAGGATCATCACCCTCCAAGGATTCCGGCAGGCCATAAACGCGTAAGTTATTCCTCCTGTTCCTGTTTTCCAAGTCCTCAGTGTGTTGTTGAAGGGCGAGAAGAGACCTCTCTAGAGAGGAAATGCGATGGGAATTTGACTGAATTTCTGGAACCTGCTGCTCCACAGAAGAAACACGGGCCTCCATAGTTGACCATTTGGCCTCAAAAAGCTGTATCTTAGTATTAGTCTCCTCCACGAACGGGCGCAAAGCGCGAATCTCCTCAAGTATCAACTCCATAGAGATAGGGGGTGGAGATGACTCAGGTGGAGGAGGAGAGGAGTCCGGCTTCAAGCGCTTAGGTAAGGAGGCAGGAGGAGAAGACTTATTGGAGGAAGGTTGTGATGGAGAAGAGCGGGTGGGAGCTGTTGTCGCCATTTGATCTGTGGAAGGAGGATGAGGAGAATGGCCTGTTGGTGAGGAGGAGGCAGAGGAAGGTGGAGCCTTCGAGGGCACAAAGACAAACTTTGGGTTGCGAAGCTTGCCCATAGAAGCTTAAAACGTGCCAGTGATAGTGAACAGAAGGCAAATAAGCAAACCAACACAACAATCTGGGCTCAGAGGCAGAGAATGTCAATATGTCAACATGTCCAGTCTAAATAGCCCAGCGGTTATCAGGAGTAGTAGAGGACACTTGGAAAAATCGTGAAGAAACCCCGGACCTGGAGGTAATGCCAGCAGATATTAGGAGATGTTTCCACACAGAGTTTGTGTTTAAATAACGTTGCCCAATAGTAGGCTTAGCACCACATAAGATTTAGCTGATGTATCCTTAAGAGTGTATAAAAGTCACAGAAAGAGAGCCCCTGGTACAAAATCTATCTCCATGCGCCTCCATAGCGTAGAAAACAAATTAAATCATCTCTCTGAAGCATTAAAGCAGGTGTGGCATCCTCAGGACGCAGCAGAAAACCACAGAGGCATTCACCTACCAGGGAAGTTGTAATGAATCATTCGTGCAGCTATCCCTTAGAAAGGCGCTTGTCAAACAGAAAATATTCCACATTGTCATGAAAAGCAGAGCGCGTCTGAGAGCATGAGGAGAACTTACTGCTCCAGGTGCGCGCGCCGGTTCCAGACGAGCAGCGCTGAGGCAACAAAATGGCGGGCGTTCTGAGGAGCGCATTCAGCGCGGTGAAAACAACGCATTCCAGGCGCGAAAGAGTTCACCTTGGGCTCACCAGGCGCACAACAGGTTCCGCTAGCTGGAACATCCCAAAAAGCTTGAAGAAGGAGCGTGAAGACTGCCGTAAGTGATACGGGTCCGTCCCGGTGCGGCGGAGCTCCGGATCTAAGCGGCCATCTTGATCAGCGTCCAAGCCACGCCCCCAGATCTATGGGTTTTTGGTCTAGGGTGAGGTACTCTGGATGGGGGGAGACAGCAAAAGTGTCTCTTGTTGCCCTCACACATCCCGAGGGATGTCATGCTTCATCATCGGGCGGTGCTCCTCGTCGGGCCGGCGGTGCAATGCCCTACGGGTCCCCCGAAGGGTCTCTTTAGCGGAGATCTTTTAGAGAGCTGCCGATGGGTGCATGCGGGTATGTGGAGGGGGAGTAGTGATGAGGGTAGTGTGTGCAAGGATAAAAGTACCTAAGGGTTACCTGGGAGGCTATTTTAATAAGACGGTACCCTTGGTACAATAAAAATCGTGAAAAAAATTGTTACTTGTCGAGACGTTATGTGTCTGTGGTAACTGGAAATAAAGGTCAAATGGTCGACATGTTTCGCGCCTTTTAGTGGTCAGAATGATCCATGGCGTTTCATCAGGACCAGTAGAGGTGAAAAGTGTGGGAAGAGGTGCCCAGACTATGTGTAGTGAGGGGGGTAAAAAATCACCCTCTCACTAGGCAACAGGGGGGGGGGGAGCGAAGTGTCTCCTAAACAGGTAATGTGTGAAAAAGGAGTCTGTTGTGCCCCCTTTGCATTGGACCTAGACCAAACAAGGATAAAACATAACAAAGTGAAGAAGTTAAAATACATATGCGGAGGTGCCATGTCAATCTGCATATGTAAGCAGCAATGAGAGAAAACACACATTGCATAGAGACAATCACAATATCATACATCTGGGGGCCCAGGCTACTCTCGAGTTTAGGAGGAGCGGGCAGCTGTGGGTGTGGTCCCATGCCAGTCATAGATGGTAGGTTACGGGTCCCGGTGGCGGTCACAGAACCCAGCTTGAGGGTCGCTAGGTAAACTGCTGTACCCCGCGGGGCCACAAAAACCTCCACTAGGCTGCGCAGCGGGCTCACCAGGCGTGTTATCCAACAGGCAAGTCACAGAGACATGTGCATTGCTAAGGTGAGTTCACAAGTAAATCCGCAGGTTCAACACGAGAAAGGTGCACATAGAGTGGTCTTACCTATAGAAAGAGTTGGGATTACTCCTTGAGTTTAAAAGCGGCGTAGGAGGCCCACACCATCTAGGGCTGATGGCCGGTAATGATAGGTATCAGCAGGGAGAGCCCGATGGGTAAAGGAGACAAAATGGAGCGTTAGGTTTACTTACATGGTTGCCAAATGTAGAGCAGGGTGAAGACTTACGTTGTGATCTGAGTAGATAGGTCCGCTCGAGGAATACTCACGGGTTGCTCAGGTGACGGCACTGGAAACCTGCCCGGTCCAGACGCCTGCTCGAAGGTAACTGAATTTGCCTGGCCCGTGTTATTTAAGGAGTGAGACCCGTGTTTGAAGGAGGTGCCTGCTTCCGGTATTGAGGAGACGCTGAGTCATGTGGGCCCGGAGCTGCGCATGCGTATTAAAACCTAAAGTCTCAGTATTCTATCGCGCATGCGTGTTAGAGTTTATGCGCATGCGTGGTGTGTGTAGAATGTGATACTACGCGCATGCGGGCCGTGAAGCAATCTCAGTATGTTGTTGCCGGAAGAGAAAACTAGACAACTAAGATATGACTAGTATGTAATGTAGGGATGCCTTGGCTAAAGATGTGTGTCACTGTTAGCCTATGACTGGTCTGCCCGGCCTGATACCAAGGTTGAGGGTATGTCAGAGTTTGTGGGGGGTGAGATGTTTCCGCGCTACCGGGCCTTTAAGGTGTATAGATGTGACAGTCCCAATAGTCTACCGGTTGAAGTTAAAAAAATTGCAGTATCACAAGTTAATAGGTGCGACTTAGAAAAGGACCGACAGGTGGTTATCTGAGTCGTGTTGAGTGAGGCATAACTCAGAGCTGTAAAAGCTGTGGTCGGTATATCATCCGTTGTCTGCTGCTACAGGCGCGTTCCTAGAGGAAAAACCGGATTGTAGGATGGACTGCACATTACAAATGTATTCAGATATGGCCGTATTATAGCTCGGTCCATGGGATATCGTCGTTGAGCCCCTGGGTGTCTGTGTGTAGGCGGTGCACCCAGCGTTGTTCACGTCTAAAGAGTGACTCACTGGTCCAGTTGGTATTAGATTCCAAGATGGTCCATAGGATCGCTTCACAAGGGTGCCCTTTTTCCAAAAAGTGGTTCGTCAACTTAGTGGCTGTGCGGGCTCGCCTAATGGTACTCTTGTGTTCACTGATCCTCGTTTTGATGGATCTGGTGGTCATACCGACATAGTAAAGTTCGCATGGGCACGAAATCAAGTATATACAGTTAGTGGTATTACAATTCGTATGCTTCCGTTGTTCCCATTTCAGATCACCAATTTGTAAAAATTTTGTGTGTCGTGTGGAGGTGCAGGCACTACACGAGCCACACGGGTAATGCCCCTTCACTGCTGGGAGGTCCCAGAGGGTGTTCTCTTTCCTCACCTGTTTTGGACGTGGCCGTGTGTTAATCAGCTGGTCTCTTAAATTTGTGGTTCTCTTAAAGGCAAAGCGAGGTGCGGGGATGTTTAGTGCATCGCTGTTTATGATTTTCCAATTACGGTTGATAATTCTTTTGATTTTGTTAGAGAGAGGGGTGAAGGTCGTGACGCAGGTGATCAAGTTATTGGTATCGGGCTCTCTTGTTTCCAGGAGGCCCTCACGAGTGTTGTTCCTGGCCCGTTTTTTAGCTTGGTTGATCACTTTTACCGGATAGTGCCTCTCTGTCAGATTCTCAGTTAAGGTGTTGGCTTGTCTTTCAAAATCCTGTAGCTTGCTGCAATTGCGTCTGATCCTGAGAAACTGGCCATAGGGTAAATTTTCCCTTAGAGCTTTTGGGTGGTGGCTCTTGAAACTCAGGAGACTGTTGCAGTCAGTCTCTTTTTTGTACGTACTGGTGTGAAGTATCCCATTTTCCAGTTGGATAGATAAATCCAAGAACGGGATTGTCTCTTCACTGGAGGTCATAGTGAAGCGTAAATGGGGGTCCTGATTGTTTATCCACTCAAAGAATTCCAGTGTCTCAGATGCCTGTCCTCTCCATAGGATCATCACATCATCGATGTACCGTTTCCAGGTGACAAGGTGTTGGTGAAACGGATTGGAGTCAGTGAAGATATGGTTAGTCTCAAAATGTGACATGTACAACCCAGCCAGGCTCGGCGCAAAGGTGCTCCCCATGCTGGTGCCTTGTACCTGGTGGTAGATGGTGGTTTTGTACATAAAATAATTGTTGGTGAGGGCAAGGGCAATGAGCGCCGAGATGAAACTGGCCGGTGTCGGCGTTGGGAGTTCCGAATTTTGTAACAGGTTGCTAACCACTTCAATGGTTGCCTCCTGCGGTATATTCGTATAGAGTGCTTCCACGTCCAGTGTGAGTAGTAGGTTAATTTCCTCGGTGTTTTCATCATTGATGGTCCGGATGAGGTTGAGGACATCCCGGGTGTCTTTAAGGTAAGCTGGTGTGGCCTGGACCAGAGGACGCAGAAAGAAGTCGCTGAACTGGCTTAAAGGTTCCAGAAGGGAGCCTATCCCAGATACGATGGGCCGGCCTGGGCACGGGGTCACCCCCTTATGGATCTTAGGCAGAAGATAAAAGTAGGGCATCCTGGGAGATGGATTCACTAGAAAGGCTGCCTCTTTAGACGTAATCCATCCTTCTGTTGCCGCTTCGTTAACCATGGTTCTGATCTGACCTAGTAGCCTTGAAGTTGGATCAGTCTCGAGAATCTCATAGTACTCAGTGTTATTAAGTTGGCGTAAGCACTCCTTCTCGTAGTCCTGTATGTTGAGGATCACTGTGGCACCCCCTTTGTCTGCCGGTTTTATTATGATGGAATCATCATTCTGAAGAGTGGTAACCGCTCTACGTAGTTTTTTGGGGAAATTATTGTAAGAGCTCGGAGGTTCTAATCGATTGACCTCCCTAAGAACTGCTTTTTCGAAAGTGAGGACCTCGTGTGGGACCATGCCAGACGTGGGGGTGAATTTCGACGGGGGTCTCAGGCCAGTGTCGTCCTCAGTCTGTGTTTGGTTGTTTTTAAAGAAGGCCCTAAGTCTCACTTTGCGAAACAGTTGATGTAATTCCTCATTAGTTCTAAAGTTGTCCTCCTGTGGAGTAGGGACAAAACCCAGTCCTAGTTCCAAGGCTGTGATCTCATCGGAGTTCAAAGGTCTCGAGGAAAGGTTGACGATCAGTTTTTTTGTTGTTGTGCCATGCTTCTCGTTGTTCTTTGTTGGTTGTCCGGATCTTGCCAGTGGACCTGCTTGTTCCCTCTTCTTCTTCCTCTGCCTCTGCCCCTGCCTCTGTTCTGAAAAGGAGGAGGAGGGTTATGGAGGAATGGTTGCTGAAAACCCTGTTGTAGTGGGTTATATGGAGGGTACCACATGGGTCCGTGTTGTGGGAATGATTGGGGTGGAAAACCGTAGAATGGTGGTGGTCCTAGCGGTGGTGGTAATAGACCCTGTTGGTTGGAGCGACGGCCCCAGCTCTGATTACTTGAGTTGCTAGCTGAGGAGCGGCCTGACTGGTTAGACGTAGATGATCCATCGTCAGAGATCGTGTCAGTTTCTGTTGGTTGGAAGTCCTCTTTTGTATAGGGATAGATCTTTTCCCTGTCAAATCTCTTCAGATCCTTCTGTAGTTTGGTTATCTTCTGGTTTAGAAGGTAGTCTCGATGGTCAGAGATTTCAGAATTTATTTCTGTTAGGCGAGTTTTATATGCAGAAAGGCTAATGCTGGTTTTGAGACCATTCTCTGCTATATTGATCTTAACAATCAAAGCATCCGATAGGCGTTTTGCGGTACTGATAATTAAAATGATCCAATCCCGGGTGCATTTCCATGCAATTTGGCTCCATTCGCGTCTGAAGATCAGGTCTTCCAGAAAGATCTTTGGTGCTGTGCGGACCAGCAATCCATTAGGTGCCGAGTTTGCTCTGAGGTATTCGGTCATGATAGAACCGTGGAGGGCGGTCTTTACCTGAAGTTTTTTAAGGGAAGTAAGGGTGTTCCAGTCGCCTTGTGCACTGGTACCTGCTGTATTGCCATCGACATCTAGGAGAAACCCATAGATCTATCTCTTTTTCTTTTTTTGCTTCTTTTTTTGCTTCTTGTTGAGGTCTGGCCTTGGTTGACTTTCAACCATACCGACCCTGGAACAGTGCCTTCTAGTGATTACCCAATTTACAGGTAGCCACGGAAGATAATGGATGGTTAGAAAAAAGGAAACAGCAAAGATCACAGTAATATGATTACAGATATCCAAAACATAAAGGGAGGAAAAAGGCTCATCCAAAGTCTTGAACACCAATCATCCTTTCTAGACCTACCTATATCCACAAACTTTCAAGATTCCTGTAGCAGTAGTAGTAGCAGAAAATCTTTATTCGATTTCTGCAAACAAGAATCATAAAAGCACATACGAAAAAAATACAATAATATTAAAAATTTTAACAGTTAAAATCTCATTTTCCAGAAAAGTAACAGATTTTTAAGACTCATCCTCAATCATATTATTGATTTCCTACATTTTATCACACTTTTCAAAAAATGTATCAGACACCATATCACAAATTCATTGTTTAAAAGTTGCAATGCTAAAAACGCTGGTCGGCATCTTTTAAAAATGAATTTCTTGAAAATCGGTAATAACAATTTTTTTCTTTGCAAATTGCAAAATTTACAAAAAAACACAACATGAATTGTGGTTTGCTCTGAAATATCGTCACAAGAGCATAATTGCATCACTCTTGTACATTCACTAATTTTTGGAAAACTGGTAATGCGATGGAAGATATCTAGTCTAAATCTTGTTAACAGTAATCTTTCATATTGACTGGGTACTAGTATGAGGTAGGGTCGGATACTGTAAGTTATCAGTATTATCTGCTGACGCACTACTGTGGGCTTAGCTACTTCTTTTGAAAGTCGACGTGATTCGAGTAATGCCATACAATTTCTTTTCAACTCTTTCCTAGAAATCACTCTCATAGTACTTGGTTCCTTACAAAAGTTGAGATAACCTAAGTCATTCAAAAAGTCCAGAACATATTTTAGCCACTTCAATTTCACCACATCTGTCTTCCCATGACATCCTTAAAAACCTCCTGGTTTAGATGGGATTCCTCATTTGTCCACAGCCTATGCCAAAGCATAATTGGTTCTGTTTTGATTAAGTCTGTTAAAAAGGGGACAGCCAGTTCTGCATGGCAGACGTATGATGAAGCACTTCTAGGAAGGGCCAATATGTATCTTAAAAACTGATTCTCTATCAATTGAAGGGGTTGAACATTACAGGGTCCTCATAATCCTGCGTCATAAATGGCTGTAGATATACATTTGGCTCTATACATTTGTAATAATACTTGTGGAGGCCTTGTGCCTAGTTTTTTTGAGAAGTTGGCTAGGGCCGCAGTAGTTTTTATAAGTGCAAATTTTCTCATCTGCACCGCCTGAACCCAGGTGGATTGATGATCGAATAGTATACCTAGATAGCTAAAGGTGTTAACAAAATTTATTCCATGGTTATCTATAAAAATCTCTCTGCATTTATTGCTTCCTATGCCACATCTCATAATGAACGTTTTTGAGGTGTTTACCCTTAAGCCTAGGTCTCGCATAATGGCTACAAAGGCATCCAATAATCTTTTTAATCCTACTTGAGAACAACACATTAGGACGGCATCGTCTACGTACATTAAAGATGGTATAACTCGGCCATTTATTGCGGGAAAATCTTGTCCTGTCTGGATCAATGCTTTTTCTAAACCATTTGTGTAGAGATTAAAAAGAAAGGGGGCCAGGACACATCCTTGCCTGACCCCCTTTTTTATTGAAAAGGATCCTGTACACTCTCCATTAATGCCGTAGCGTACTCTAGCCTTGGCATTCTGGTAAAGATGTTTCAGGAAGTGTATAATGGTCTAATTCGCCCCCAGTTCATGAATGACCCCCCACAGCCTCAAATGTATCACACAGTTGAAGGCTGCAGTTAGGTCTACGAATGCTAGGAATAGCCCTCCTTTTTTTAGATGGACATACTTTCCAATTAAGATGCTCAGATTAAGGCTTTGTTCAACGGCTCCCAAACCTTTGCGGAAACCGTATTGGAGATCTGACAGTATTTTATTTTCCTCATCCCAGTCTTGTAATCTCTCTAATATAATGCGCCCTGCAATTTTTGCCGAGGAATCCAATAAGGATATCGGTCGATATCATGTTGGGTCTTGTCTATTTCCTTTTTTAAAAATGGGGACTAAAATGGATTCCGTCTAAGTCTCAATGTACTTAGAAGTGCAGCTAGCCCTTATTATTTGGGTCAGTATTGGAACCCAAAGGTCTACATTTGCCTCATATAAATCTATGGGAATCCCGTCGGGGCCAGGCGCCTTACCCTCCATGCTTGCCAGTATTGCCCTATTAACCTCTTCTATGGTGATTTGAGGATTATTTGTGAGTGTTCGCAATGGAAAATCATTTTCCTCGCCTCTCTCGTCTGGGATTTCTATCGGATTTACAGAATCTTGATTGCTTAAGATTGTAGTGAAATGTGCCACCCACTGATCTTCCGTTATCGCTATTTCTATATTGGGGGTTTCCCCCGGGTCTAAGAAGGGTGCCCTTATGGCCCTCCAAAAAGCCGCCCCATCCTTGGACTTGGTGGCTTCGTGTAGGGTCTGCCAAAGTTCCTCTTTTAGCACCCTCTTTCATTCTTTGATTGCATTCGTATATACCTTCCTTGCCTCCCTTAGTGTAGTAGGGTTCCTAGGTATACTGTGGGACTCTCTTTTCAGCATGGAATATGCTTTGGTACATCTTGAATCAAACCAACCTTTGGCCTTTCGTGCAGGATTACTATTTGTTATCCATAGTGTTTCATTTGTTATTCTGGTAATCTCTTGGAAAGATGCCAAGACTAATTCATATGTTGTATTTTCATTTAAAATTGCTTCTATTTCTGAAATGCTTTTTACCACTATTTTTTGTGTTACTTCTAGTGGGTCTGCCAGCTGCCATCTTAGGGCATAGCCGTTTATCTTATTCATTTTCAACTGTTTGGAGGGATAAACGATTTTGTGGTCCTACTTAGTTTGGGGAGTCAACAATTTCAATGATATACTCAACGGGAGGTGATCACTCAAAGTGGTGTCATGTGTTACAAAATGACTCGTTTTAGATGCTAGGTTCGAGGAAAGTAGAATATAGTCTATTATAGTAAAGCACCCTCTCCCGTTAAATATGCTCTTCAAGGGCGCCGGATTAATACTTAGTTCGTTAGCATATCCTAAATCAAAATCACATGCCATTTCATTTAGGGTATTCCCATATTGTGTAAAATGTGTTTCACATTCCCCATCTTCATTCATGATACCACAAACATTAGTACCGTTTTTAGGACACAGTGCAATGTTAAAGTCCCCCCCCCAAATGACATACGTGTCCCATCTTTCTTCTCCTAACGTTCTTGTGAGAACATTTGACAAGTTTGCCAGAATTCCAGATATCTTGTCTGGGGGTGCGTTGTTATAAAAACTTACCAGTTCCATTCTATGCTTACTCCCGGTACACATCACCATCAGTTGATAATTTACATCCTCGTGTTTCAATACAATTTTTCCGATATTTAACATATTAGACACGTATATGGCTTAACCCCCCTTTGCCCTCCCACGATTTCCTCCGACTGCGGGCATATGATAGGTGTGATATCCATTCATATGTATGGGCTTCTTTATCCATGTCTCTTGAAGACATATGATTTGAAACCCTTCTATAAGCTCACACCACTCAGGGTTATATATCTTAGTTTGTAAGCCTGCTACATTCCAAAATGTCACTTTTAAAAGCTTATTATCATCATAATGTATTCCTTCTGGAGTATTTACCTCTGTCACAGAGTTGATAGGGATGATCTTAGGATCTAACACTGGATAACCCTCTGCCATTTTTATCAGAGGATCCTGTGGGCAGGTTGTCTGAGTATGGGGTGTAAAGTTACTGTTTCTAGCTATTTTGCCTGTCTTACAGAGCGATATTCTTTGATCTTCATTTGTAATGGTGGAATGTTTACGATTCAATCTTGCTCTTCTAGGCTATGCAAATTTTCAAACCTATTTGCTGTTTGGATATTGTAAATAAGGTTAGTTTTTATCGGGTAAGCCCAGTTCATGTTTTCCCGTTCATTTGGTGGTTTTTAGAAGTACCCTAATAGAACGAAATTAATACTTTGGAGGTTTGTAAAGGTGCTCCCTAGACGCTCCAATATTATTTTTACAAAGTATGTGGAAGCAAAAGTTAGAACCACACAATCCCCGCTTAGTGCTTTTTGGGATTTCCCCACCCATGCTGTTCTTCTGACCATTTTAAATTCAGAGAACAGTGCTCTCTCCAGGCCTGTCCTAGTATTCAACCAGTGTAGGGATTTATTTCTCAGGGTCTCCCAGGATTCACTTTCTTGTCCCGTTAGCTGTGGAACATTTGTTAAAATTACGATATACGGGGTTGCTTCCGGAGGGAGATCTAGGTACTGAGCGTGTTGTCCCGTTTTAATCTGTATGGGATGTGGGAGAAATGGGGTAACATGGGAGAGATTCCTGTAAAAACTGCACCATCACTAACAAAAGGCAAGAAGGAAAATAACAAATATCACATTGTCAAGTGCTCATATGGAACTTGCCAAGCAAATGCCCTAATGGGGCAAGCAAGAGATGGTCCAATTCAGTGCAATCCTGACCCAACATGAAGCAGAAGAATAAGAGAGGACCAGAAGAGAACACTACCACCTTGAGCTGGGTAAGTGCCAGAAGTAGACTGTAGAACCAGAAAAATCTCAACTTCACCCAGGAGTCATCTTTAAAAAACAGAAGATCCAGTGGGGGTAAAATAAGAACATTTAACCAAACAGCAATCCTGACAAGATACAAAGGGTGCAAAAAGAATCAACTGGTCAGGGAAGGAAGGTTCAAAGCACCACCCCAGGTACCTCAGCATTAACATGCACATAGACCCAATCGAACATCAGTAGACCACAGTCATTGGTCTCCAGAGAACGTTTTCACATAATGGTGGGAAAAACAGAACATAAAGTCAAAGGGCACCTTGAAGTCACCAGGAAAACCTCTATCAAGAAACCTAGGGTGATTCCAAAAATGCACTGAGGCCGAGATGATAGAGCTGCTCAATTGTCTTGTCTGGAAAAGTGCAAGTTACCTTTGTGGTTTTGAAGACCCGATGGAATGCTAGTTTACATCCTTAGATCCCTGTATTTGACCTGCCTGTTGCCCCCATTCTGCAGAAAGAAGAAAGCAACCACATGAACCTGGTGTAGACATCAGAGATGCATAGCACCATTTGTTTGTGTAAACAGATTGTTCCAGATGATAATGGCTAAAACTCCAGTCAGTGCGTAAGTTCTGTAAAAGCACATGAAAAGCGACCTTAACAAGTCCTGAATTCATGACCCCTTGAATACAAGGCTGCTGCACTTCCACTGAGCTACTGGGTTGTTCCACAAAAAGCAGAATAGCAACTCTATAGAAGGTAGGAGGGGTAGTGACCAAGAAAACCCCATCTATAAGGAATGCCAGTGAGATGTAAATTACAGCAAGAGCCCATAGAGTACGATGGGGCTTGGGCAAACCTATAATTGGAGACAAAACCACCATGATACAGCCAATTCTTCCAGCAGAAAGCATGTAGCATTCACAGGAATAGAAGCTGCCAGAACAAAACATTGCATCCAACAAAAATAAGCACCATAGAGATCCACACAAGGGTCACACAATGGGTCATAGTCAACCTCATGAAAGTCAAGCAGGAGGAGTCACACTCAGAGACGGAAACCATCATGGTAACCACTTATAAATTCTACTCTCCACCCCTTATAAAGAGACCCACAATCCACCTCTAGTGATGATGAACAAATGAAAAAGGGGGGGGGGATACATATGTAGAGTGTTCCCCTCAATATAAAGGCAAAGTGGCACTTTCAAGATATAAAGGTATAATGATCCATTCTAAGACAGAGGAACCGCAAAACAATCTGCATCCACATAAGAAATGTAGATGCAGCAGTAAAGAAACACTGATAAAAACAAATGCAGAGATAAGTAAAACTCCTCGACCCATGACCATAAACAACAGGGTGTACAACATTCAAAGTTCACCAAGCTCAGCCTTGAACATTGAAAGAAATCCAAATTGGATTCAGTACACATCAGAAAATGTAGGCAGCACCATCAATGGAACTCTGGCCAACAAACTGGGCCTGCCCCCAAAATTAGTCCCATACCTAACACTCCATAAGAGAAATTAATATGGGGCCTTCAAACCAGAGGACACCAAGCCTCTTAAACCTGTGAGTATAAACCCAGACAGGTTTGTTTTGCAGTGACTCATCTGCTAAAGGTGTTGCTTCTGCCCCTGCCTTGTTTCTATTGTGTGGCCTACTCATTCCATTTCTCAGGCCCTTTTGAGCTTCTGTGTTCTCTGTTGTATCTCTTGTTCTGCTTGTCTTGTCTTGTGCAGCTACCCACAGTTTGTACTGTGGTGTTTAAAGTTGCAGAGGCAACAATACTGTGTTGTGTATCTGTTCTGGGACCTTGTCAAATAAAGATCTTTTACATCTCATGGAAAATGTTCCTCACTATATTTCCCAATGATTTAGAGTTCACAGCACCAGTGAAGAAGTGTGCTGAGCCTAGGTCTTTTCACCTGTGAGATGAGTTCAGGCCGTCTGATGGGGCAGTCTGCTGGCTTCAAGCATGCGTCTCTTATATCTGGCCTAACTGCTCTAGACCAAATGTCTGCATACCCTGCCTTCTGTTCTGCATCCAGATTCTTCACTATGTGCTTTCTGCTGTCTGGATCCTACAACGATGGCACTTTCCATACCCCTGACTGAGCAGCTAATCTAATTTTTGGCACACCATACAATTTTCTGGCTCTTCCATCAGGGGTCGTGTTTTTGATAAAGTGCCAAGGCCAAGACTGTGAGTGTTTGGACAGCAGTTTCCAGCTCCACCTCTTCTATTCACTATAAAACTCAACACATTTTACACAATGTGCCCCATCTACTACAAAATACAATGAATTTACTTCGCATTTTCTCCACTAATATAAGATTTCTCGCTACTGTTCAATTTTCAACAGCAGCAGCTTTCTATTGTTTATCTATTGGGCAAGCAAATCATCCCTTTGTTTGCTCTCTATTAGCGCATTATGATATCCATTTTTGTGCTAATATACTCCATTTGATACAGATACTGCACTATGCAAAGTTTTAATCAGCCGTCACTGTTTCTGGACAACCTAGGTGAGCCAAGAAGAAAAAGGGAATCTTTGTTTAAATTGTTTAAGAATCACATGATTACATATGGTGGCAGAGCTTTCAAGATGAAAAGAAAATAAGCTTCACTTCTGACTATAATGGGGAAAAATGTACAAAATGGTTTTAATCATCTCCCAAGATGTTTACCTTCAACAGGTACTTCAGTAGGGCATCATGACAAATATATTGAAGCAGTTCATTAGTTAAAGCTAGAGTTCACCGATGACCCTCATGTGGTAATGGAGATACACATTCTGTACTAGATTCCGTCTTCTCAACTAACCTATTTAAACTTAAATTGCAACTTTCAGGACCTTAGCATTACAGTGTGAATTTCAAAGCACTATTGATCTTTACCTAAAAGATTAGATTGTTGTTTACTCCTACAACAAGAAAATACAGGAACTACTTCTCTCAGGCACATTAATCTTTCTTTGAAGGATACCATTGAAGTGGTACATGAAAAAAAGAACAATTAATCTAGTTTTAGAGTAAATAAGGTCCTTTGCATTTCAAATAACTAACTCAAAACAGTTCCAACAAACCATATGGATACGGCTCCGTAACTGTCTCTTTTAGGAACTACTACAACGGGAGAAACCCATGGGGTTGAACCAGTGGAGCGTACACATATGTCATGTTTAAGCAACAAATTAAGTTATTTTTCACCAGCTTCTTGCAACTGAGATGCAAATCATCTATGACTTTAGAGTAACAGGATGAAAATCCTCATTTATATGTAGCTTTACCTTCATTGTTTTGAGTTTTCCTAGCCCATAAAATAATTAAGGAAATTGACTTACAATTTGATGATGAGCATTCATATTGTAATTTACTGATATTAGTCCTATATTAGAAGCAGTGTTAAAACTCAGAAAACAGCACGAAAAAGTACATGAATGGGCGCTTGTACCACAAATTTCTTATGTTTCATCGTGGCTATAAATGAAACTTGACTTTTTAAGAGCATTGAGGCAGCCCAAGTGTATACTTTAGTGTTTGACTTTGTAAGTTCTGGACATGTAGATAATTCTTGTTTTTTCTCCTCAAGCATGATATTTATTGACGCTCCACTGTTAATTATGAATGGCATAGAACACTCATTCATCTTTAGAGTGATTTTCAGACAACATTTAAATGTTTTTGGCGCTATTTCATGTCAAGTTTTCTTCATTTTGAGTATTTTCCTCACATTCTACTAGTCCCACACCTGCTGTCCTTTGGGAAGTAAACATCTACATTGCACAATTTTATTGTAACTTTCACTGGAAACTAATACTGAAGAACACTTTCTTGATGATTTAGATGACGATCGACTTTGTTTGGTGTTGATTTGCCTCAGTTTATGTGACTGCTTGGCCTTGTGGGAGTGGTCAATCGGCTAATTTGTCTTCACTGTGATGCACTTACTTTTCTCTTTGTCTTCAAAGTTGTCATAAAAGGGTTTGCTTTACTACAGCTGATGCATATGTGTCCAATGGTGGGACATTTACCTTTGTGTGGAAACGACAGTCCACATCTGTCACACATTTTCGTTTTCTGTGAATACATCACCTTGTCTCCTTTTGCCTTGTATTTTGGCTTACTTTTCATGCTCATGATTGACGCACTTTGGGTGCCTCCGGCCTCCATGTGAGTCACTTGACAATAAGGGAGCTCTTTAGCGCGAGCAGCCTTGAGGTCTTATTTTAAGCTCAGAATGTTCTTTCAATTCATCGTCGAAAAGAATCTTACAGACATGCATCAATTACTTTTGTGGATAAATTCACCAGAACATCCAGTCTCTCAAAAAACTCATCAATGGGTTCACCTGGCCTCTAGCTTTTCAGGCTGAATATGTATCTTTCATAGTCTACATTTGGCACTAGATTAAACATTACAGCCAAGGCCGTTTTGATTTGCTAATATGTCACTTAACCTTCTTGTGGTATCTTTTTCATGGCTTCTTATACTCCTTTACCGGTCATGTTCCTCAGTTACTTTATAACCTTCTCATCATCTTTTTCATCTATTGGATCTATGACATCTTCAAAAGTCTCTATCCATGCAGTCCATCTATTGCCAATATTGTGTTTTTTGGAAGTATCAAATGATGATGGCGATTTTAAGAATGCAGAAGCCGAACACAAATTGGTGGACAGTAATTGTCTCTCAGACGCTTCTTATGGAACTTGTTGACTCAAATCTTCTATATCCCTCTGTGACATGCTGGCTTCATGAACAGCCTTAATATCTCTTGGAGCTTGGACCTCACCCTTGCAATCCATTGGAGCTCTTTATTTGATGGCAGTCTAGGGAGTTGTTCAGAGCTGTTTTGCAGCAGCTTTGGTTGAAGCCATGCAGCTGTCAAACACAACCCCCTCGTTCCTTCTGTGGCTGCTTCTCATCATGTCGTTGCCCGATGAGTTGTTAGTGGTTTCGGTAAGTAGATAATCTGTGTATACTACTAGTCAATGAAAGCAGATAACGTTACAATATTTGGCCAGATTTGTGCTTAAATGTTTCTTCACAAACACCTGGATAATCTCTGTTTCATAGCACATGAATTTCAGCTTAGTCTCTACTGAACTATTACTCTTTGCTGCTTTCGCAACCCAGTTGCATCTGCCTTTAGCGTACTTACTCCATGAAGTGTATGCATAATGGCACAGTACCTTTTATTTTCAACCATTTCATTCAGTTCCCGCCCATCAACATGTAGACTTCCAATGTAGCTTTCTTTATCTTCAAGCATTTTTACACAGGATGAGGTTGTGTTGCAAGCATTGATTCTGCACTTCGACTGCGGCACAAGTGGCATGCACAAGCAGTCTGCTGGACAATAGCAAGCTCTCTGGAGGAGCACTTTCAGTGTACAGGCTTTGTATCCTTCACTCAGATCCCTCCTGCCATCAACCTACATATCCCGAAGTCTTCGCTGCTGGGACGAGATTGCTGCTTCATAGCCTCTGCTTCCTGCCCAGGTGCCTGAAGAGCCACTGCTGCCTCCCGTATCATAGGACTCACTCAGATCCCTCCTGCTGCCAGCCTACACATCCCAACAGCCTCCGCTGCTAGGATGAGATTGATGCTTTATCGCCTCTGCTGCCCGCCCAGGTGCCTTAAGAACCCTCGCTACCTCCCGCGTCGCAGGACTCACTCAAACCTCTCCTGCTTCCAGCCTAAACATCCCAGCAGCCTTTCACTGCTGGGACAAGATTGGTGCTTCGTCACCACTGCTTCCCACCCAGGAACCCTGAGAGCGTGTTTAACCTGTCTCATTGGGGAACTCACTCAGATCCCTCCTGCCGCCAACCTACACAGTGGAGGCTGCTGGGATGAGATTGGTGTTTTATCAACTCTGCTTCCTGCCTAGATGTCTTAAGATCCACCTCCACCTACCACATTGCGGGACTCACTCAGATCCCTCCCGCTGCCAGACCACACATACCAGCAGCCTACTCTGCGGGGATAACATTAGTGCTTCTTCACCTCTGCTTCCCGTCCAGGCACCTTAAGAACCCACGCTGCCTCCCACATCATGGGACCCACAGGGCAGTGCCCAGGCCAAGCCTGAGCCATGGGCGGGCCCATCTGACCCCGGAGGAGGCTGGGCTGAGCCTCTCTTCTTTCATCTGACCCTGCTTAAGGTACCAGGCCTGCACCCCGTCATTGTGCTGCCTGCTTTCCCTGCCTTTCTATGCCTGTAGTCTCTGCCCCTGCTCTGCCTACCCTCCCTGTCCCTGTACTGCTTGCTGTCCCTGTACCTGCACTGCCTGCTGTCCCTGCACTGCCTGCTGTACCTGTGCTGCTTTTAGTCCCTGTGGTGCTTGCTGCCCCTGTCTCTGGGTTGCCCATCCCTTGTCCCTGCGCAGCCTGCTGCCCCTGTCCCTATGCTGCCTGCAGTCTCTGCTCTGCCTGCCCCTGTTCCTGCACTGCCTGCTGAACCTGTGCTGCCTGCAGTCCCTGCGGTGCTTGCTGTCCCTGTCTCTTGGTTGCCCACCCCTTGTCCCTGCGCTGCCTGCTGCCCCTGTCCCTATGCTTGCCTGCAGTCCCTGCTCTGCCCGCCCCTGTTCCTGCACTGCCTGCTGTCTCAGCCCCTTCTGTGCCTGCAGTCTCTGTCCCTACCATGCCTGCTGCCTATGCCCTGTACTGTCAGCAGACATTGTCCATGCACAGTCTACAGTCCCTGTCCCTCCACACCTACAGTCCCTGTCCCTGCGCTGCCTGCAGCAACTGCCCTGCTGCCATCAGTCCCTGTACCTGTGCTGCCTCCTGTCTCTGCACTGGCTGCCGTCCCTGTCCCTGTACTGCCCGCCCCCCATCCTAGGAATGCCTACAATCCATGTCCCTGCATGCCTGCTGTCCCTGCGCTACCTGCAGCTCCTTCCCCTCTGCTGCCAGCAGTCCCTGCTTCTTCACAGACTGCTGACCCTAGACTGCCCACTCCAATTCCTTGCACGACACCCAGTGCCACTTGGGTTGCACACAGTAGGCAAGCTGCCAGCGCACCGTCGGTTGGACACCGCCAAGCACCAGGACCTCTGGCCACTCTGCAATCCGAACTCCTGGACCTGGACCCTGAATGCTGAAATAAAAGCTATGTCTCCTCCTCCTCATGAGCCACCAAAAGAACCTTTACCTGTCAACACTGCCACTTTTCCTGTGACACAACCTACGAAAGATCCTGCACCGCTCCTGCCCACAAGGCCAAGAACACCCCACAAACGCTCCATCAAATCCTACTCAACATAAGCTCACTCTGCAAAGACACCACGAATATCTACAACATCATCATCACCCTCTCCATGGGTGTTGCCTTTATCACCGAAACAAGGCTCCACCCCTCCTCGAACCCTGACATGACAACTGCCACTCTTGAAGGCTACAAGATGATACACCGAGACCGCGCCCAGAGACATCTGAAGGATTTTGGGGACCCTGGTCCCAACATATTTTTTGAGCCCCTGTTCAGAACTGTTTTGAATTTATGATCCAATTTTTGCCTTCTTTGGCCAATTCACTGGTCCACATTCTAAATGTGTTTTCATCTCATATTCAGGGATAGTGGTGTGTGTTTTCAATATTGTAACATAACAGCAGCTCTCTTACATTGCTGCAAATAATCTCTGTGACACCCTCCCATTTCTCATATGCGAGGTCCCGTTTTGATCAAAAAGAAACTTTTTTATGGATGTTGCATGTAACATAAACACAGCATTTCTCTGCAAAATGTTTGCAATAGACTCTCACACAGTCACGCTCTTTAAAAATAAATTAAAGGAAAACAGTGTCTAAAACAATATGTTTAAGATTTATTCAGGGTCATCAGAGCAAAACTCTCTGCGTGACAAGGCTGGCTCTATCAGGAGGCCCCCTAAAAAGCTAGGGCCGTGGGCCACAGCCCACTTTGTCCATGCCTTTAAATGTCTCTGACGGTGCCAGCAAACAAGCCGGAGGCAATGTCATTATCTTCAAGGTAACCGTCAGATGCACCATCGCCAATGACGACTTCTCCTGGAACACCTCAACTTCCTACTACAAACAGACTCAAAGACCACGATAAGAGACACCCTCGCCTATAGACCCCTGGGACCCCTGGCAACATTCTGCGACGCCATCTGAATGTCATCATCCCCCTAGCAATCGGCTTTCACCACTAAGTCCTACTCAGCTACCTCAATTTCCATATCGACAACCCCAACAAAGCCATCTCCAGCTCCCTCCTGGAGATCCTGAACAACATCAGCCTCACACAACTGGACACCAAAGTAATTCACGGTAACCTCATGTTTATTTCCGGTGACAAAAACAAATTCAGCCACATCACAGAACTCACCTGGACTGACCACATCATTGTACACTTCCCCATCACTAACTCCCAACACATGATCACCAGGCATTAGATCTCCTCCCACCGCAGTTCGAGCACGGTCACCAAAACTCAGTGGTCGCAGGCCCTCACCACCTCCCAAACCAAGACCATAATAGACTCCGACCAGGCCGTCCAGAAATTCACCGCCAGGATCACTGAGAATGCCGACAGTCGACCCACTAAAACCACAAAAATCAAACAAGACCTCCAAACATGCCAGCTGGTACACCCCAGAACTCAGGACCATCAGGCACAACTGCCACCAACTGGAGAAAAGATGGAACACCACCAAGAGCCCCACTAACAGAGCATCTAAGAAAACAGCCCTCTGCAACTATCACTGGCACATAAAAGAAGCCAAGAAAGCAGCCATCACCACCCACATCGACTCCGTGGCCAACCACACAAAGGAACTCTCCGAAATAGTCAAAGAATTCTTAATTCCTACAGCCATACAGAACACTATACACCTGCCCCAGAACTTGGCGACACCCTCTCAGACTACTTCAACAGCAAGATCACCAACATTCACAACAATTTCAACCTTCAACCTGCCACCCCAAGGACCTCAACTAACCAGAGAACATCAGCCAAACCGATACCACCTGGTCTATGCTCACAGCCCTGACCCCCTTATCCATCATGTAATCCATCCACTCAGGAGTGCCCAACAAGCCTCCCCCTTAACCCCATTACTTCAAACTTGCAACAAACCCAATTAGCACACAACTCACCATCATCCTCAACACAGCTATCTGCAGAGCACCCTTCCTGGGCAAATGGAAACACTCAGACATCAGAGCCTCCTAAAGAAAGCCTCCGCCGACCCCAGTGATTAAACAAATTATTGCCCCATCTCCCTGCCCCCTTAACCAGCTGAAGTACTCAAGAAAGCCATCAATCAGCAGCTCACCAAGTTCCTGGAACAAAACCTCCAACTGGACACCTCACAATCAGGATTCTGTGCCAACCACAGCACTGAGACCACACTGATCACCGGCACACAGACATCAGAGTGCTCCTCGACCATGGAGAAACTGTGACCCTGATCCTCCTCGACCTCTCTGTGGCGTTCGAGACGGTCTCACACAACAACCTCATCAATAGAAACTACAACATAGGCATACAGCAAGATGCCCTCAAGCGGATTGCCTCCTTCTTACAGGATGCATATAGAGCATCTGACTACCTCTCTTAACCACCGCAGCCAAAGACATCATATGCAGCATACCACAAGGATCATCCCTCAGCCGCACCCTGTTAAGCATTTACATGGCCCCCTCGCAGACGTCATCAGCTCTCACTGTCTCAATATAATCTCCTACGCAGATGACACTCAACTGATCCTCTCACTCACAGACGGCTCTCCAACCCAAAGTCCAACTTCTGTGAACCAATGATCTACATAGCCAAATGGATATGAGACACCTGCCTCTAACTCAATTCTGACAAAACTGAAGCACTGATCTTCAGGAAGAACACCTCCGCATGGAAACGATCATGAAACGACAAGTCAACGCAGTTTAACAAGACAGTGGGTTGGGTTTCCATTACTCTTTTTACACAAACCCAATGCAAAACCTTTCTGGGGTTTTACAAACCAAAACAATTTAGTATTTGCATTAATTTGTAAGGAAAGGTAGTGCAAACCAGCACAAAGCGCTGTTTTGCATTACTTAGTGTCAAAAGGGGCATTACATGGGTGGTGCATAGACATTTCCATGCAACCACCCATGCTTTTTGAAACAAAACCCTATCTACTAACATTAGTAGACAGGATTTTGGGTCAAAAAAATAATGCGCAGGAAAACAGGAGATAAAAGGAGAAATGTTTTTATTTCTTGTCTCTTTTCTGACTATGCATGTGTGCTACACAGTACAGCACAAATACAATGTAGGAAAAGTTTTAAAAGGGGTCTAGGCATGCTATTTTGTACAGTAATTGTCAAGTACAAAACCTATGCTGGACTCATGCACACACCCTTGAAGGATGGCACAAAGGTCTGTGCATGGTGCTTGGCAGCCTAACTCTGCACCTGCAATAGGGAGAGGGGAGGAGGGAGTCATACCTCTGTAGATATGGGTGGGGGCTCTCCTGCTTTCTTCCTGTCACACAATGCCCACAGAATTTTTAGGTGCTGTGCTGCGCTGTATGCCACTATCGTAAACTGGGATTATATCTTGAAAAACAATTAACAAATGCAAAAAATGTGTAGCTATAACATTAAAAGGCATAAAGAAACATTAAAAGTACATACATTATTCTAATATAATTGCTAGAACATGTAAAACATCTAGTGATAAAGTAAAGCCTAGCAGTTGTGAATAAATAGACATACCGCAATGTTTACTAACTACAAAAACCATAATGATGACAAAATAATTAAAAATGATTGTACTAACAACAATTTACTAACTTTAACACAATATAAATCATAAATGATGAATTACACATTTAAATTGTGCCCTCCACCATTCAATCAAGTATACACAATACACAGTCAATAGCAAGAAACAACCCCATTGTTACCTAACGAAGTGCAACTTTAAATAAAATGCTAACTGTAAAGTGCCAGGCCTGGTCCTCCCTGGATCAGAAACAAGCATCCTTTGTGTTTTTTGCTTTCTTGCCCTAAGTGTGCCGGGTATGCCCAGACGTGGGTCCCGGGCTCACTGTGCCACTGGATTCAAGCTAACTTGGCTGCCGAATGATACCTCGAAACCGATCTCAGGATGCTTGTTTCTGGTCCAGGGAATACCTGGCCTGGCAGTTCAGGCTGGATTGTTCCAGTAAGGAGCATTTTCAAGACTGATTTGGATATGGTTGGGTCTAAACTGGGGTGGCATGGTGAGCAAAAGAATGATGGATTTAACCCAGATCTCTAGACTGGGGAGGATGTTTGATTTGTTCCACATTCAGTTAATCATTTGGGTGTCTTTTGCTTTCTCGCCCTTAGTGGGCCGGGTATGCCCCAATATGGGTTCCCTGCTCTCTCTGCCACTAGATTAAAGCTAGTCTTGCTGATGAGGAGTGAGACCCCGACACCGGTCCAAGGATGCCTGTTTCTGGTCCATATCTCTTGACTGGGATAAATGTTTAATTTGTTCCACATTCCGTCCATCATTTGTTTGTCTTTTGTGTTGTCAAGACTGGCCTAATCCCCTCTCGGACCAGAGCCTTCCCAGCTACAGCATGCAGCACACTGCACCATGGGAAACACTTAGCTTCATTCAGGAGTCCAGCCCACAGCCACACTAGTGAGTGCCTCTGAGTCATCTGACCCGTGCAGTCACCACAAGTTCCCGCTTCTACTCCGCTTTGTATCTTGTGAGGGGCACTAACAACTTCACAGTTTCTTTTGCGGTCTGCAAGGTCCGGGGAGAGCCCCAGACAGACTGTGAGTTCAGAGTAGCTTGGGGATTGTTAAGATGCTGCATTGATTTTGGAAACTGCATCGCTCATCTGGGAGCAGCTACCGCTGACTGTTTGCTACTCTGGAGATTCAGTAAGGTCTCCCTGCCATATTTAGCCATGTGTGTTGAAGTTTGCACTCAGCTTGGGGGCATTTTTTGGGGTGAAACCTCTGGAGAGGACCTCAGGAACAATGCAGCACTGTGTTTAAAAGCAAGGTGTGCAAGACTTTACCGTATGATGCATAGTAGGTGCACAGGTGTTCCTGTGCCCTATGTTCTGTCATTACTTACAATATAACACCTAAAAGGAGCACAGGTGCGATATGAACTACTTGTTTATGGTGATATTTGCATTCTGGCACTCATGTGATGATTCATGGTTTATCTCATGCTGCTGCATTTCATGCCATGATGTTATGTATGTCATGTTAATTCTTGCACCATCAGGATAACAAGTACTATTTCAGTTACTGCAGTATCTGCCCAGTATTTCTGACACTTATCATTGTGGTCTATGCCTTATGTACAAAATACACTATACATTCATGTATAATCCAGTGTAGAGTCTCTTTAGTTGTGTATGTACTGTGTTTCTGTGTGTTGCACACATGCTTTACACATTGTGGGCCTGAGGTAAAGGTAAACTTAGACCAAAAGTCTCAGTTTAGACCTGATGTCTAAGTTTAGACTTAAAGGCAAACTTTACTATTACCAAAGTTAGACTTTAGGTCTAAACTTAGACTTTAGGTCAAAACTTAGACTTTTGAACTAAGTTTACCTTTGTGAATCAGGCCCACTCTCTTTTGATAAGCCTGACTGCTCTGTGCCAAGCTACCAGCGGGTGATCACAGGTTATCTTCGGTGTGCAACTTGCTTCCCCTGCCTAGAGTGGTGGGTTCTGCCTAGCTTAGGTGCATACCCTAACCAATCTGAATCCCCATTTCTAACAAATGTGTTATATGTTATGTGTATTTGTATAGCACACAACTCAGCCGTGTGAGTATCATGGCGCTTGTAGTGGACGATCATCCACCCCAATTAATAACATGTTTTCTAACACTAACAGATATAAAACAACAAACTTTCAACTATAAACCTAAAAATATTGTAATAGATTTTGAACAAGCAATAATTTCCACCATACCGAAAACATACCCACACACTGTAATTAAGTGTTACTAACATTTCAGGCAGAGCATATGCAGGCACCCACAAAAATCCCCCCTGACCAAAGAGTTGCAACTAACGCAAAACGATCACTAAGAAGATATTGTAATCAAATGGAACCTCCGTATTATTAAAAGCATGTAACAAAATTAGTGCCATTTGAATAAGATACTTAGTTTTGGTCACCTGCACCAATCGGGATGCAAACACCAACCCAAGTATCATATTCCATGGTCCAATGCCCAAGAAAGTACCACAAAGTAAAGATAAATAACACAGTGGAAAGGTGGCACAATTCATTCCAAGGAACACTTGAAAGAAGCCACCATACACTATACCAATTTTTAACAATACTCAAAAAAGCAAACTACCAGAAACTTAGAATGGGACGATAGCCAACTCAAATCAAGTCAAAAATTCCCTACTTAAACTAAGGAAATGCATGCAAAGTATTAATGTATTGTAATATCCAAGGCCTACCATATCTTAATTCAATAGCAAGATCCCTCCTTTAAAACGTATCCAGTAAACAACTACACAATTCAATACTTCCTAAAAAACAATATATAACTATAACATAAATAAAAATATAGTAAATAAAAATATTCAACAAATAATCAAAAAAATCAAGTAAAATAAAATATTTTATGTTGACAATTGCTGTAAGTATGCAAAATACAAAGATATTAGATACACAGTTACAACAACAACAAAAAATGAATCACTGATTAACTTGCATTAGAACACCAGAAAGATAGCAGAAAAAAATTAACATACTCTGGGTATATTTTAAAACTGTAAATACAATAAAGCAGGTCTCACTTGGTTAACATTCATGAGGAACAAAAGGGGCCATATATATTTATGCCGCAGATCATCATATCTGGAACAAATCGTAACTATGTGACAATTATCGCTTATGGAAGTGTTGTCACTCGCACATATAGGCAAGGTGGAGTACCTATAGTTGCCAAGGTTAAAAAACATAATCCATGGGAATAGAATAAGCCTAAATAGAGTCAACAATCATCAGTTGTAATTAGCCATATCCAAAGCAAGATAAGACTCCATACCACTCACAGTTATCACCACTATTGCATGGCGTACTGAGTGTTTGTTCACAGCTAATGTCTCAGGGCCCGATTCACAGAACAAACTTAAGACTAAATCCTAAACTTAGTACCATTCTGGTATTCACAGAATGCACTTAGTACTTCTGGTATTCACAGAATGAACTTACTACTTTTGCTATTCACAGAATGAACTTAGTACTTTTGCTATTCACAGAATGGATTTACGACTCCTAAACTTACATCCGCACTCGGGCCGGAAATTCCGGCCCGGAGGCGGAGCTTCCGGCCCGGAGGCGGAGCTTCCGGCCCGGAGGCGGAGCTTCCGGCCCGGAGGCGGGGCTTCCGGGCCGGAGGCGGAGCTTCCGGCCCGGAGGTGGGGATTCCGGCCGATTTAGCTATGGCTGAAATCTCCACCTCCGGGCCGGAAGCTCCGCCTCCGGCCCGGAAGCCCCGCCTCCGGCCCGGAAGCTCCGCCTCCGGGCCGGAAGCTCCGCCTCCGGGCCGGAATTTCCGGCCCGAGTGCGGACGTAAGTTTAGGAGTCGTAAATCCATTCTGTGAATAGCAAAAGTACTAAGTTCATTCTGTGAATAGCAAAAGTAGTAAGTTCATTCTGTGAATACCAGAAGTACTAGGTGCATTCTGTGAATACCAGAATGGTACTAAGTTTAGGATTTAGTCTTAAGTTTGTTCTGTGAATCGGGCCCTCAGGATCTACTACCATCTTATCTCTAAACACTTGCTTCTCCCATGTGTGATTAGATTTAACAATGCAGTTCAGCTCAGAATATATCTTATGCCCCCCTAAGGTTTTCAGGGTGGTTGAAACATAATTTAAAAAAGGGATTTGTGAGGAATTGTCCAGGGCAATGCAATCACAGACATTTAGGCTGCTAAGTTCCAGCTCATCCTTTATCTAGATTGAAAGCCAAAGCAACCAAGGACCAAGACGTATAAAATCAGAGACATAGACCATACCGGCTCTTCATGGACTACCTCAGAGGGAGTGCTTTGTGGGACCCTTAAGACCTCCATAAGAAACTTGTTTTCGGCTTTTTGAATTGGGGCAATGGCCCCATAGCCCCAAATCCCACACCCATAGCTAACTATAAGGATACATTTTGCCTTGAAAATGTCCAAAACTGTCTTTAGATGGGTGCGCCCTAACCTGTGGAAGAAATCTCCTATACTGTAAACAGACCTAATAAAAGACACTACATTATGGCTAATCAATTAGTGCCTATTAAGACGAGAGCCCAGCTGGATCCTCAAATAGAGAAAATTGTCCACCTAACTGATATGGTGATCCTCCACTACAAATTTCATAGTTTTGGCCCAAACATCATGACATGTGATTTAGAGACGTTTGTGGAGAGGTCCATGTTGACCGTCGTTGGAAAGTGGGTTATTAGTAGTGGTAAATAGATATATACCACTGGCAATAAGGCCACTAACAACATATAGGGCTCATTACAGGTATTAGAAAGTTATTGCCATGCTCACACCTTGGTAGCTTGGCTGCGAGCAGGCAGGCTTAACTTCAAAGACAGGTATGTAAATCATTTAAAAGCACCAATTCAGTAAAGCACATAGTAACCTAAAGCGCCTATTGGGACATCTGGCTGTGCTGGACCGGGACAAAGTCATAGTTTTAGGCCGACCACGAGGGAGCCCTGTGTGGCTACCCCTTGCGGTAGATGTCAATCAAAGTTTTTACCTCCGGACTTAGACATTTTTCTGGAGCTTTTCTTCCTGGGGTCCATCGAAGCACTCAGCCAGTCCAGATTAGGTGAAGGTTTGCAGGCTTGGCTTGGGATGAGCTCCTGGTCAAACTTATAGAAGTCATACCTCTGGAGCTTTCCAGTGGGATGAACCAGGGACCCAGGCTGCCACACGGTTGAAGGTGGGCGGCTTGACTTTCGCGGTTGGTCCCAGTCACCTCTTCACCAGGCCTGGTTCAGTGAGGGTTCACCGGCTTGGGTTTCATCTTAATCCCTGTCAAACTCTGGAAGTCGTTCCTCTGGAGGTTTTCAGTGGCATGAACCTGGACGGCAGGCCGGCTCGCATTTGAGGGTTACTGGCTTGGCTGTTCAGGTTGAGTCGGTCCACTTATGGATCTTTTTTCCAAAGTTGCTCCAAACTTCTGGAACTTCTTCCTGAAGTTCCTTTGAGGGTCCCAAAGTTTGCAGAACTTACTCCAAGAGCCTGGAAGCTCCAAGATGGTCCTTGAAAGTTTGGGATTTTAATTCCCACAATCCACTTGCACAACACCCTTGTAAATCCACTGTTAGTACTACTGGCTAAGTATTCATGGTGGTGATGATCCAGGTGTCCACTCTTTCGTCCTTTTGAAGCAGGGTTGATCCACAGGGATGTCGTTCCAGATTGTGCAGCAGGCGCAGTCAGTCAGAGTGCAAGCCAGGTTGGTGCAAATCAAACTTCCAGCATGGACCCTTTTTCTTCCTTAAGTTTCAAGCAGATCTGAGAGGCTATGCCCCTCTTAGTTACTTATTCCAAGTTCTCTGGGTCAAGCAAGATGTCACTCCTGTCCAATGAGGACACCCCAGCTTATGACCACATCCTCTATCCAAGAGAGCACCATTTCCCTGAAATTCATCATGGCTGATTTTCCAGCAGAGAGAGAAGATCTAGCTAAACACACTCACAGGATGGTAATCTCTATAGACTCTCCACCTTGCATCTGCTCATTGCTTCCTAAATCCCACCGTCTGGCTGGGTTCAAAGAGTAGCCGTGTAAATTAAACTGACCTCTCCTGCCTGTCTCCTCCTTCTATTGAAGAATATTGTTCATGATCGCTCCCCCTGCTCTGGCATTCCTATGTAGCAGAATCCAACACTCCCAGAAGGGCTTCATAACACCAGGCTATTTATTACCTCACTAAAGGGGCCTCCCTAATGGACTTAACTCTGACCAATCAGGAAAGACCTCTGGAAGGGTAAATTCTGTCTTACAGTCAAGAAAGTTTTATAACGTATTGTCTGTTCACTTTTGAAAAAAAATTCAACAATACCATGTTGTTAAATTTATCAATACCATTATTGGAAGTCCGTGAATGGTATTTCAATGATTCTCCTAGCTGGAATTATTAGCTAATAACTTCTTGCCATGTTTACCTATGTGGCTGGGAATTTGCAAAGGGAAAAATGACTTGGTCCATTTATCCAACACCAGTGCTTTTATAAGGACCGGCCTATATCCACAGGACCCCCCACCCCTGGAAAACCTAGGGGAGACTTTAGGAGTTTTGAATATGAAAACATATTGCAGATTCTCACTCTTCAGTGTTCCTAGCACAAACGTTGCTTTTGGGAAGCACTTTACCACAATGTTGAGAGTGAAAAGTGCAATTTCACTTAACCCAGGGCATCTAGAAACTCATTTTATAAG
Organism: Triturus cristatus; assembly: GCF_964204655.1. NCBI lineage: Eukaryota > Metazoa > Chordata > Amphibia > Caudata > Salamandridae > Triturus > Triturus cristatus. The sequence goes on from NC_140582.1 coordinate 246,348,031, forward strand.
GGTCCTCCTTATAAATACCTGCCCCCCCACCCCTTGGACACCTATGGGAAATTGGTCCCATCAGCACATTTTTTGTCCCATAAAATAGTGGCCATCAGAGGGTTACGGTTGCTTAGACGGTTCCAAAAGACCTTACATTTTATTAATGCTAAAAATAAAAAGAAACAAAAATAAAATCAATAGTGAAGTTAATACCCCTCACCTTAAAAGTAGGAAGGCTCTCAGCAAACCACCCTGACTCGATTCCATTATTTTAAGCATATTGTAATCAGAAATTAAGTTATTGATTAAGCTGCTTTGCTATGTTTGTTTAAAATGCACCTCATCAGTAAATGTATTTTCATTCTCTGGGACGCCTATATCTTGGCAGGAAAAACAAGGATGGAAATTAAAGTACCTCCAGTAACACAGTCATTGTGAATGCAGATTCTAAATGGAAATAATCATTTATAAACACTGTCAGGCTAGAGATAGCATCCAACTCATTCCTAACTGCAACTGCATTATAAAAATTAACTGCCTGCATTGTATACTTTTTAGTAAAAATCGGGAGAGTACCAAACATGTCAGGAATTCGGACCCAATAAATTGAAATTTAAATTTACAGTTAAGGTTCAAGAAAAAAGTATTGAAATTAATACGTTTAGCGAGACCCTCACTGGCATGTCTAGGTGACAGAATATCTAGTGCAGTATATATGGCAAACCCATCCAAAAAATAAACACCCCTGAACATCCCACATCTCCTGTAAACAGATAACATCAAAAGTAGACACGATGCTAATCCAATCATCACCAAAGAGATTGCAATGTTCCAACTAAGTACCCTTAATTCAGTGAGCCTACTAAGTACTTCGACAAATTCCCTTCATCTGAGACTGCAGTCATCTAGGAAGCTGAATTACTGTTATGTGTGGTTGGAGCTGTTAATTTTGGGGGACCTAACTCTATATTTAGAGACCCTGGTATGTGTGCGGGGAGCTCAGAACAACTAGAGATGCCCTAATTGGAACCATTGTCTACATTCATGGAAATACTTGTTCTGAATGCTGGGCAACATGACAATTTCTCAACTTTTGTTGGAATGATATCCAAATTTCCACTCAACTTTCCCACTACCTGTTCCAAGGCAACAATCTAGGATAAAAATTCATCAAGGGCTATAAAAATGTTATGATCCAAACTGAGAAACATATCTTGAAGGCTGCTCCCAGCCTGGTCAGTCTTGGGCCCAGTGATTTTTCTGATGAATGTACCAAAGGTCCCCTCCTTGTCTCCCGTAAAGATTTGCTTCCAGGATTAGTAGGAGTTGACCAATAATGATAATAGAACTTTTAAAGCGCGATAGTTACTTCAAAAGAAGTGTCGCAGGGATGCATAGTTAGAAAATCCCAAGGAAAGTTCATAGAAGACCAAACAAAACCAACTGTTCTCAATTTCCTACTTTAGGTCTGCTCCTACCCTCCAGGTACTGGCAAATTCCTTAGCAACAGAGCTCTCAAGGTTCTTACTGCATGCCACCTTAGAAGTGGGGCTTTTAGATAATTGTCAGCAAAGGGGTGGGGGTTCGGATGAGGTATCAATAGATGGTGCTTCACCTTCACCATGGTCACTCCTGGGTGAGGTGATAGCTTGATGGTGTGTGGCCAACTTGCTTCAACACACAAAATCTCATCAGTGAGCACACCTACAATATGATTATGAAAAGTTAGTATGGATTTGATGGTCCTCGGTCTCCTACCCGTCACATTGACGGAATCTTCTTTCCTCTTCCTCACACTCTCATTGGTTTGTAAATATTAGATTTGAATGTGTGAGAGTCCCGATAACAAACAGGGGGTTATAAATTGACTCAGCAATACGACTGAATATAAACACTCACCAGACTTAATCAAACGTCCTACTGGAGATGGTATGGGGAGGCCCAGCCCAGAATCTTCCAGGTGATTATGGGCACAGGACAGGCCCGCACTTGTTCCTGGCTTTGCCCGGGCACGGCCCACGCCGCAGGAGTTTCTAAGGCACTTTATAGCGCATCAGCAGGAAGCTGCTGGTTATCGAGCCCCTTCTCTCAAGGCAAAGACACCTGGGATATGCAGTCCTTTCACAGATGCAGCAACAACTTATCCACATTAGGAAACTTGTTAAACTTTGAGGTAGTCAGGATTACTATTCTCAACCCAAATTAAAAACCTAAAATCAATTTTAAAATTAGAAAGTAACATTTACAATAACAAATACAAAAGTAAAGGGTAAGCCTACAATTGAAAGAACAATGAAACATAAATACAAATTATAGACCAAAAAAAGTAAACTATTAACTAAAATGATTTTATATTCAAGATAAATATAATATTTTAAAATAAAACATTTCTTTCCAAATATTTTAAAATTTGCAAATAATTATTAAGAAACAGAACGTCCTATAATTCATCAAATAAACAAGTAAAATATTAATAATTGCAAAATATTTAAATACATCTAAAAGAATTACATTTAAAGACATTGTTTTTAGGAAAAAATGTATATATGAAAATATTATTACAGGCTAATTAAAATGTAATCAACATATTACAATTATCTGAAAATTAATAGTTATACCACACTAAATAAAACAAAACCTAAGACCTAAAACAAAAAACACAATTACCTAAAAAAAATCCAAACATTCTATCAAAGCACAATTTATTTTCATAAAAATGTAAATAATTTAAAATATTTGTAAGTTTGTTAAAAGATCACTAAAATGTTTTTCATTAAGTTTTCACATAAAACATAATATAAAAAAACAAATAAAAAATACTTACCACCCTATTGCCCTTCAAACCCCACATGAAGCATACAATAAATAACAATATTTTAATATAATAAAAATCTATACTAATTACACTTTAAACAATGTTATACACAGTGATACTGAATATTAAAAAAATCTCCAAAATAATATTATTACCTGCAAAATTCTATTCCACAATAGTCTTAATACAATGTCATTGTAGACACAATATTTGTGCCCCATGGTATTTTTGAAATTATATTATGGTGAAACACCCCTGTTAGGTTCAAATCTCATTTACCCACATAGTTACCTAGATAATATATCACTTCCTTACTAAGGGTCCAAATCTCAAAGCTATTTGTGCATGTGTCAGAACACTTTTTTTAAATTTGAAAAGGTATTTTTGTACTGATAAGCCGATTTATGCAAAGCCATGGTTTAACTGATTCTAGGAGCAGTGGTATGGAATGGAGAGCATCACAGGATGAGAATGTTTAATGAGTTTGTGAACATCCATGAATATATATTTGTAATTACTCCCAAACTCATCTCAGGCACCTTACAACCATAAAAATGGTCAGGGATTTACTTCTGTCAATAGCTGGAATAAATTCCTTCCCAAGGAGGGAAGGGAAGGGAACCCCTCTAAGGGCCAGATGTATCAAAAACCCAAACTGTGATTCCCAAATAGCGATTTTTACCGAATCACTATTTGAGAATCGCAAAATGCTAGGCAGGAAAAAAATCGGTAACATTTAGCGATTCGGTAAAATTTGCAATTCCAAATACAGAATTGCAATTACAGATTCAGTATTTGTGAGTTCCAAAATTAAGAAATCACAAATTAGCGAATCTGCAATTCTGGTGCAGTTTGATGAAATCACAAGCAGGAAGTGAGAGTGTCCATGCTGTTTCAGAGTGCCTGAGGCTGTGGGAGAGGCTGAGAGTAGGAGCCCACCAGGAGTGCTAAGACAGGCACAAAGTCTCATCATGGCCACACCAGAGAAGGTAAAGGAGCCTGCAGGACGGAAAAGAAAAAAATATAAATTCAGTGAGAAAGAATTGGAGGTCCCCATTGAGGAAATGGTGAAGAGCCATAAACAACTCCTTAGCAAACAAATAACTGCACATACCAGAGTTTGAGATGAGGAAGTTCTGACTGGCAATGCAAGCCAAAGTAAATGCCATTGAGGTCACAGAGCGCTCCATTGAAGACCTATGCAAACGCTGAAACGACTTGAGCTCAAGGGCAAAAGAGAAGGTGGCAAAAAGGCCTAAGTATGCAAAGAAAACTGGTGGAGGACCATCGACAGAGCCAGCGACAACCATCAGTGGCATAGCAGATATTGACAGCTCAGCCACAGACAACACCAGACAAGTTAAGATGCATGCTAAATTCCCCCTGAGCCATCACTCACCAAACTCACCACTCCTAAATGACCCAATGACCCAGTAAGATTGCCACTCCAGTCCACATTTTGTTAACACCCAGCAATGCATCACGGGAAATGCAGTTCCAAACATTAGATAGCAAATCAGTGACACAGAGAAACATATCCACAGTGTACTCACACCAGTCATTAAGCAAGCAAATCGCAGTATTTTGGTATACCAACTCATGTACATTTAACAGTAAATAACAGAAAGCAGGACACCCAGTAAATAGTTCTCTTGTATTCACAGGAGAACCTGCGGCAAAGGCAGAAGACACACAAATTCATGAGCAACAGCATCAGGCAGGGAAGGAAGAGTCCGATACAGGAACATAAACAACACCTGCAGCAAGACCACGCAGGTACACTGTGGCTCCACTACAGCAGTTTGAGGGAGGAGGGGTAGACATCCAGGATGATCCACAGTCAAGGCCCGAAGAGCAAGCACAGGGTCAAACTCATGAGTCTCCTGTGCAGCGTAGCAACAGCAGTAGCCTCAGATGCAGAGCAAGGTCACAATGCATCGCTGACCAGGGGGAGGAATCCACTGTCTTCTCTGGGCTGGAGGGCACCATGGTAAAGGTGCAGCGGCTGCAATTAAAAAGCATGAGATCAATGCAAAGGCAGCTGGTGTCCCTAAATCATAACATGACGGACATCAAGGATGGCATCAGGGAGCTGAACAACACTGTTGCAGAGGGTCATAGGGCTAATGCAGAGAGTATCAGGGACAGGACTGTAGCAATCAAAGTGCTATGCACCACCATGCAGAGGGAACATGGCTCCAGGCGCCGTGAAAAGCAACGCTTATTTAGCCTTATGGATGGGTACACAAAGGCAGTCAACCGTCTGTGCAATGCCACAGCTGTCCTTACCAGACGCACCATGTCCATGCAGGTAGAACTGGCCCACTGCAGCCAGGATGTTGCCAGGGGATTGGTGCAGGTCACCAATGTTGTTGAACAGCTTCAGACAGCCAACATATCTGGCACAGGTATACTGGGTGCTGGGGACAGTGAGGAGGCCTCCAGCTGCAGCAGCATCACTCCACTGGTAGCTGAACCCAGACGGCGGAGTGTAAGGCAAGAGACAGCATAGGAACCCTCATCAAGGGAGGGCGGTGTGAACATTGCCCGTACTGGTGCTGCGTGTGGGCGCAAGAAATAGTTAGTGCTGTGGCTGAGGCATACAAAAGGGTGAGGTAACCCATAACATAAGATTAAAAGGGTTGTAAATGTGCATGGAGTGTATGTATTCCATGATGAGCAACTCAAGACACACAGTGGTGAGAATTTGGAGGCTGTGTGCACACATATTACCTGATGTCAAGGTCAATAAAACACAGTTGTACAACAGTCATGATTTGCTTTGTCTCATTACTCGCCTAGAAATAGTTGCATGTGATATCATCACATCTGTGTCTCCCACCTGCGGGACCTTCACCACCTGCTGCTCTGCGAGGTGGCCGTGGGTCATCATCCTCCTCTGAGTCAGAATCTGTGGTGTCCAATGGGCCGTTTGTTGTTTGTTGTTGCTAGGTTGTGTAGCATGGCACAGGTAGCAATGATGTTACAAAATATCTCCGGCCTGTACTGCTGTGCACCTCCACTTTTGTGTAGGCAGCGGGACCTACTCTTCAGCAGTATGAATGTCCACTCCACCACATTGCGTGTCGATTTATGGGCAGCATTGTATCTCCTTTCACTTGGGGTTGTTGGATTGAGATGTGATGTGAGTATAAATGAACACACTGCAGATGCGCTGTCAACTAATGAAAGGCATTTACCAAGCAGGTATCCTTCTCCAAATTCTCCCCCAGTGAGACGTGTTTATATTCCACTGTGCCTGAAGATGTAAGAGTCATGCATACAACCCGGAAATCTTGCTACAATGTCAGTGATGGTGTGTGAGGCATTACATATGACTTGGACGTTGATGGAATTAAATGATTTCCTGTTCCTATACACATGCTCATTAGCTGGGGGGGGGGCAGATTATGACATGTGTCCCATCAATGAACCCAATGACATGTGGGAATTGTGCCATCTGGTAGAAATCTATTTTTGTCTTCTGCAATTCCAGTTGCGTAGTGGGAAACCTGTTGTAATGGTGCATTCTCTGATCCATTGCATCCAGGAAAGAATTTAAAAAGCATAACAGGCAACTTTGGGAAACCCCTCCAGCTACATCTAACACCCCTGGTAACTCTCTGATGCCAGTAGGTGCAGTGAACACAGGGCCTGCACATGTGTTGGAAATTTGGAATGGCTTGGGTCCTGTGGGTCTGATGCTCCAGTATTGGGTGTAGGTCATCTATCAGGACTAGTATAGTAGCTGAGTCTAGCCTGTACTTCTCATGTATTTCTTCTTCTGTCTTCTGAAACATGGTAATGCGCACTCTGTAAATGTGTTCCTGTCCCCGCCTCCTTCTCTGTGCTGCTGCTTATATCTGCATCCTCCTCGCTATAACATACAGGGCTGCCATTGTGAAAGATTTGAGGCACTCTGGGCATGTTCAAATAGTGTGCACCTGGTTACCACCTGCCTTGAGTTGGTGGTAATTTGCGGGTGGCAAATAGCAATTTTTGATCAAGTCACTAATTCATACTTTTCTTTGCGATTTCTTAATTGCGATTTGCAAATAGCGAGTCGCAATTTTGACTTCGCAAATCTCAGATTTGCCAAATTAGACATCACAAATTTAGGAAATGGTATTTTTGCAATTGGGTTTTGCTTTCATACATTGCACACTGCGATTTTGCAATCGCAAATGGCCAAATTCTGCAAATGTCACCGTTTGCGATCGCAAAATAGCTTTGTTACAGCTGGCCCTTTGGTAAGGGTTTAAGAATAGGGGTTTCTCATTGAGAAACATGGTTTCCAATTGGAGAAAAAAGTTAGCAAGCGCATTTGTATTGGTGGTGCAGATTTTCTCATGCAAACAAAAATATGCATGTGCATATCTTTCCGTGCGAAAATACACCTGATTTTGTTTTGGCAAAGGATCATTGAATTAAAAAAGTGCTCCAGGATTTCAGCTGGACGCTTGAGGCTGGTGTAAGTTGAAGGCATGATCTGGAACTTCTGTAGGTGTTCCAGAAAGCTGGAAATTTACACACATGCAAAATCGGAAACCTGCAGGTGCAAATTACTACTTTTTTCTAAAATAAAGTTATAAATGTTTTAGCCAGGCATAGTACTGGCCAGTCTGAAATCATTCACATTCTTAGGTTTTTTAATATTGGGTGACCCTACAAACTTTGGTGATCCAAAATTCAAGGTCAGGTTTCAATTCCATTATGAAATGACGTATCTAATGTACCTCATCAGCATTTTCCCGAAATAAGTCAGAAGGCCAGGCATCTTGCCCAATAGTGTGCTGTTCTTGTTTTCAATCCATATTTTACAGATGTTGTTGCACTGGATATACACTGAATACAAGGGCTCTGATATGCAGGGGACGTTTTTGAAACCAGTTATATTTATCAGTCGATAATACAAAAACAGACACAATTGTATACAGAATTTTGGTAAAGCTTTACCATATGTTGAGAATGTAGCAATAGAAAAACAGCAGTCTATTCAGAACATATGACCTAATATTTATGTAAGTATTAATCAAGATGCAACATCTTGGAAGTGTTCCTACCAAGGATTTTGCTATACTTCTTTAGTTTAGTGACCAATAAAGATACTCTGTCAATTTGGAGAGTGGTGTGTTTACCATACTCCATATCTTTACTTACTATTGAGGTCCCAGAAGCATTGGTGGTTTGATGTGATATACAGGTCCAAGTATTTCAAGATGCATGTATGGACCCTGAATTTTGCTTGGAAATCTGAAGATAAATGTTCACGTTGTACCAGCACAATGATACGTTTATCCCAGAGGTCTACGATCCCCTAGGTCACACTATAATGACTTAGAAATTCCATAAACCTTTTACCTGTCTATCTCGGGAACTTGAGAAAGAGAAGGATGTCTTTATCGATGCTGTCCACCACACCATCACATCTAGTCCATGCAGCATCCTGACCCAAAAAGCATTTTGCAAATGATTTGGCAGGGAAAGCTACAGCTGAGGCAGTCAAAGGCCTTTTCAAATCCATTGATACCAGTGTGCTGTGGCCTGACAATTCATATGCCCATGCCAATGCTAGTTGTAGCTGTCTGAGACAGTGTTGTGTGCTCTGTCAAGGTATAAAACCATGTTGATCTTGATGTGCCGGGGCAAATTACCTCATCAATGTATTGCCAGGCAATTAAGGTAAGATATTGAGCTCATTGTTAAGAAGGGAATTTGATTGGTATGAATAGCACTAATCCAAGAATTACCTGTGTTCTAGCAATACCTAAATTGTGCTTTGAATATCATGAGAAAGTCTCCTTATTTAAAACCTTTCTCCAAAGAAAGCCAAGAAGTGACGAGTAAAGAGAGAGGTGAGCTTGTTAAAAAACTCCAGAGAAAAACTGTTAGGGCCACAAGTCTTACCCGATTGCATACCACATGTCACCTCTAGCATCTCTTCAGAAATGAAGAGGAGATCCAGTTCCTTCCTTTTGGAACTGAATTGGGATGACTAAGAGTGAAGGATTAGCATCTTCGACCGCAGATGGGTGACACACCTCAGAGCGCTGTGTAATAGTTGGCAAATTCAGATGTGATCTCAATGGAGCAGGCTATGTGCCACTCCACAGAATCTTAGACTGCTGGTACAATTCTAACACAGCATTAGAGTTAGCCAATGTAAGAGTTTGCTCACTTTTCTCAATGAGCTCCTAAATGTCTAAACATGACAATGTGAAGTCATCCAAACTAGCCTAGTGGCATTGAATGACACACTCTTTAATTGAGACTTAGCAGGCTCAAACTTTCAAGTCCTCCTGGGTGACAAAATATTCTCGCTCCAAGCTAAGGATAGTGACCATTTGTTTGTGTTCCTTGTCTTTAATTCAGAGGTATGCTACAACCTTGCCCTGATCACTGTTTTGAAGGCTACTCATATAGTGGCAAGAGAGAAGACCAACTGTACATGAAGTTGGAAATAGGATTCCAATTCCCTAAGCAGGAATGTTGACAAATGATCATCTGTTAGCAACCAGTGGGCAGATTTATGTTCCCTGGCGCATCCCTGCAAATCAGCATGTATCCGCCTGTGAAGATGCGTCACGCAAGTTTGCCCTTGCGCCACCGCAGATGCGCCGCATTTACGATGCGGTGCATCGTGGCGCAAGGACAAGCAGATACGTGACGCATCTGCCGGCGTAAGGTTGGCGCAGTGCTGAAGTTGCGTCGCAAGCGTGACGCAACTCCAGCACTGTTCCAACCTACCCTATCCCTAACATGGTGCGTCAAGCCTTACGGCTGCTTCAAGCAGGCGCAGGGTTTTGACGCATCAGCGTTGGGAAAGTGACTCAGTGAAATCTTATAGATTTCACTGAGTCACTTTTCAGGGGCGTTCCTGCAACGGAACGCCACCCCTGAGTAGAAACGCCCACATGAAACCTGACGCAGGTTTCATGTGGCGCAGGGCTTTACACCGTGATGCATCTCCATAGATGCGTCACGATGTAAATGGGGCGCAACATGGAGCAGGGTTTACGCCGCCGCTGCGTCACAAAAGTGACGCAACGGCGGCGTAAAAGGGGCGCAAGTCCCTCATAAATCTGCCCCTAAGTGTTTAGAATCCAAATATCATGTGAACATTCTCTAGAAAGATGTACTACCTGTAAATGGTCAGCTAGTCTATGTGGAAGGATTTGGAGGCCCTATACAACAAACAGATGAGTAGCCTGAATGAAAAGTAATCTAAGCAGGATAAAGATCAATGGAGAACTAAGAAAAATGTGCGTGCTCTTTCCCTTAAATGGCAAGCTTGCCATGCATCGCACAGCCCCACTGAGTTTGCCCAGATGGAAAGACGCTCAGTCTTGCACATAGGAAGTGACCTTGAGCCCTCAAAGTCTATTATAGCACTGAAATTTCCACCTATTATCTTGTAAACTGTAAAACAAACTAGCACACTCATTGGGTGATGTCATCAATGATGTCATTTGAGATGTCATCAGTGATATTGTAAAGGATGCCATAGAACATGTCATGAATGATTTCGTATGTGAGGTCAGGCACTACACCCTCATACAGCCAACCCCGCACAGTAGGGGTTTGGCATAAGGCCTGGCCCTGGAGACCCGATCCCCTAGGCTGTTTTTTTTTTTTAAATTAAAGGGTAGGGGTTGCACGCCTCCCTTCCCCGAGCCTTCATCGGCCCCGGAGACCTCATCCCCGGGGGTCACAGTTTGATTACTGCAACGCCCTTTATCTGGTAGCAAACAAGAGAACCATACGTAAGCTTCAATCACTTGAAAACGCGGCAGCACAATTACTACTTAAAACTTCTTGATCTGCATTGGCTGCCAGTCCAAGCGAGGGTCCTATTCAAGTCCTAGTGCATTGTTCACAAGACCCTTTATGGGGTAGGACCAGCCTATTTCAGTAATCGTATTAGATGGCATGTCCCACAACACAATCTTAGGTCGTCCACTGCCTCTTTGCTGGTTGTTTCCAAGGTGAAGACTCTGAAATGGGGCGGGAGAAGTTTCCTTCAATTGTCCCCTAAACTTTGGAACACTCTGCATTTTACTCTGAGAAGCCAAGCCAACAGACAACTGACTGTTCAGAAAGGCGCTCAAATCATGGCTGTTTGCGCCCAACTTTTAACCACTGTTTGCTTACTCTGTTCAGGTGATGACAGCTCTAGTGCTAAGATGCCTCGGCATTCACATGCTCTATAACATTTCATTTCACTCCCCTGGACCAATTATTTAAATAAAGGGGAGGGTCCATGTCGCTGTCTCCCCAAGCCTCTGTGGGATAATTTTGGCCCTGAGGACCCAATCCCAGAGGGGAGGTAGGCATGCAACCCCCGCTCTCTGGCCAATTTAGGCCCCAGGGACCCCATCCCCCAGGTCCCAGCAGCATTTTTGGTGGAAAGGGGGCAAGCATCATCCCCTCCCCATAAGTTGCCAAACGCTCACACAAACAAATCACGCACTAGACCTCCTCCTAGCGTGGTTTCTCAATGCGTGCTGTTGCGGCATGTCACGACCGCTCGTGTATAGTAATCTGCTACTTGAGCGCTAAAAAGCAGCAGCGCTCTCTGGGGCAACACGTAATGCCATTCATGCTGATTTTACAGCATGGGACATACTCCTGGTGCTAAAAACTCTCTCGCTGTGGAAATTCCACAGAGCACTGCTGAGTTTTTCCAACACTTTGTGGAGTTTCTCAGAGTAGAACTCTGATAACTTCACCCAGGCCTAACTATTACATTGGAATGAAGAAGCTGAAAGCTGCTTGAGGTGGGCTTATCAATTGATGTGTTGGCAGATGCATTGTGAATGATTTGCAGGCCAAGACTATCTCTATTCCCTGGTGCTTGTCTGGTGATGAAGCAGTCTATGCGTCAGCTTAGCAGAATCTCAGGAGGACTCTGAAGACCTCCAGAGTTTCCTTGTCATGCTCCCCCCAATATGAACTAAAGCCAAGTAACCTCAGAATGGTTAGCTAAGCTGAATACATGCACAGTGTTTATCTTCCCGTCTGCACTGGAGGTTGGGCCATTCTCTTGAACAAAAAGAAAGCTGTAAAGTTTCTTAGCTATGGCAGACCAGAAAAAGTGAATGAGGCAGAAACGTAAGGATGGATCTCAAAACAAGAGGTGGGTTTCCTAGTAAATGCATCTCTAAAGATACCGTACTTCTACGTGTTACTCAAGACACACAAGGGCACATATCCACCAGCAGGATGCCCGATTGTCTCAGGCATTGGTTCCCTGTTGGAACCCCTGAGCCAATTCTTGACTAATTTTTGCGTCCACTTGTTCAAAAAAATCCCATCCTACCTCAAAGACACCAGAGATGTACTTAACCTCATTACAAACACAACAAATACAGAAGAAATCAACTTCTTAATGACCCTGGATGTTGAAGCCCTCTACACATCCCTCAGGATGCAACTATCGAAGTGATACAAACCCTACTACAAACAACAGGGGTCTCTACAATGACCCCAGTGAACTTCATCATGGACTCTGTCACCTTAGCCCTGAAGAATAACTTTTTCATGAACAAGACCAACTTATACCATCAAATACAAGGTACTTCCATGGGGAGTGCCTTCACTCCAAGCCTGGCATGCCTGTATATGGCACATTTTGAGTCACAACATATCTTCGTCGGGTCAAACCCTTTTCAGGACAGCATCCTTACATAGAAACGTTACATTGATGATATTCTCATCTTCTGGAAAGGAACAGAAGAGAACTGCCAGAGATTCAATGAATGGATTAACAGTCTAAGCGCATACCTACACTTCATCAAATCACTATCAGACAAGGAACTTCCTTTTCTAGACCTAACGATCTCCATCAAATCAAGGCTGTTTGCACACAAAGACTTATACAAAGCACACTGATTGCAATAGTCTTCTTTACCATTTGACAGTCACCACCCATAAACCCTAGAGAAAATTTGCCCTATAGCCAATTTCTACGAATACGAAGAATCTGCAGCTCTATAACAGACTATGATTCCCAAGCGGCCTCTCTAACTAAAAACTTGGAAGCTAGAAACTACCCAAGTAATGTGAGCAAGAAAGCTAAGAATAGAGCATGAAATAACAATCGGGATGCCCTTCTGGAAAACAATATATGACAAAATGAAGACGTGATGACATGAGTCACCACCTTTACCCCTCTGTCGAATAAAATCAAAAACATTATACTAAAACCCTGGAGTATTCTGAACATAGACACCCTGAATATGGCAAAACCCAGGTTTAGCTTCAAGTGAACCTCAAACCTGAGAGACTGACTGGTACACACCAGACCATACCCCCAAAAAAGTCTAACAGAGAACACCATGTGGAACCTCCCTCCGGTAACAGGTCATTACCCATGTTGCACTTGCAGCGCTAATCATTCCACAATGCACACCAAAACTCTGAATCTGGGCACCTACGCCCGGACACAAAGAAGGCACATGAACTGTGACACCAAGAATTGTGTATATCTTATAACTTGCCCCTGTGAACTACTCTATATAGGGATGACCACCAGACCTGTCAGAATTCCAATAGGGGAACACAAAAATACCATTCTATGCGGACGCACATCCACGAGAATGTGCAGCCCCTTCACTGAAAAGAAACACTGTGCAGATGATATAAAATGAACGGTCATAGAGACAAACCACACATGGAGTCCAACCGCTCTATTCAATAGGGAACAATGATGGGTACATCGTCTCCAGACACACAAGAAGGGGTTAAATGAAGATATCCCGTGGACTGAAATATAACTTATCCTGACAGCCTATGATTCCAAGGCAAAACAAATAAAGAGAAATGTGGCTGAGTACTTATATAACACATATCCTAGTCCTGAAAAGCACACTGATACAATATGACATCTCTCCCTTAAATAACCAACAAGGAGAAACGATATACAGTTACTTATAAACACCTCAAGAATGTAATTACGAGTGAAACAGACTTCTAACACTTTGACACTAGGAGCGGACAACCCTACTGGAACCCAACACTCACATTCTCAGATGGAAAAGAGGTACAAGTCAAAGGCACAATTTTTGTGGATTGAGAATGACCTTATGATCAAAATAATGATTTAATGAGATTTGTTTGCACATGTAAATCACAGATTTTTTACCACTAAGACATATCCATCCAAGAATTTTTAAACAATAGTTGCGTGTATTACCTATGGCTTACACTTAATATTACATGATTAACAAATTGCAACCACATTTGATACCACCTAATATCATTTGATTAGCAATCCCCTAAATCGAAATCTGTTTGGAAACAAAACCCTCCGCTCCATTCCATGATGGTGCCTGCACTTGCGCAATAGCATAGAACTTGCCCATTGAAGACCAGGCATCGGGAAGAATCCTACTTGATGGGCGCTGTAGAACTGTGCTGCCACTATCCAGTCACGCACGGTCGAGGGTAGGTGCTGCAAGTCACGATCCCGGCTGAACCGTGAGTAACAAGATTTTCCCATCGGTGGTGCTACTTTTCAAACTGCGGCTCATGCCAGTCATGAGCGCAGTTTTTAACACGTGCCTCCCTTTTTCTTTTCCCTTGCGTTTTCTTCCGAATGATACTAACAGCCCGTAATGGTGAGGGTCACTGTTGGATAGCCTAGGAAGCCTAATCTCTAGAATAATTAGGTAAGACTGTGCAATTACCTATCGCGCTACATTCTATGCCATATTACCACCAATTTACAGTACAGTGATTAAGTACCATTAACGAATAAAGAGGCATGCTACTCACACAAAGTTACCTGTGTGTATATATAAAAAAAAGTATATGGTAAACATGATATGCGCGATGACCTTGAAATGAAGAATGGCGTCTGACTGTACTATTAAATGGTTCTTGTTGTTTGATTTCTCCTATACAACCAGTGAGTCTGAATTTGATGTTTGTTCACCAACTAGATCCCTACAGTTGAAAATCACATCATTCTAATGTTTTGTGTTTGTCTATGTGTTTTTCTTTTTTCTCTTTTAGGTCGAAACAACAGTGATAATTATCACAAGCAATTGCCATCCTAAAATAAGCAAGAGGGACCGCTCAAACATAAGTTTCTGATTAGGGTTTACTCACCAACACTTCTTACTCTCTATGGTCCTGATGAAGCACCAGAGATCAGTTTGACCAATTTGAGGCACAAACCATGTCGACCTTTTCCTTTTTCAGTTAAGAGGGGCCACTACTACCCAACAAGTAAACCTAACCTACAGGTTTTTTATTCTGACAAGGGAATCAGCATATTAAAACATTTGGGATATCCTCCAGCCAGTTTTAATATTTAATCTCACACCCACTTCTCATGACCCCACTTAGGACACACTCTCACCAAATGGCAAAATAAAAAGATCTTATCTGAGGTGACCCTTCAGGGGACCTGCAGGGCATTGCAGCACTGGCCCAACGAGGAGTTCCGCCTTATGATGAAGCATGGGCGTGTGAGGGCAACAAGAGACAATCATGTTGGCTGTCTTTTCTGGATTGGCGCAGTACCTAGTCACACACTTCTGTCTACTCTCTTTTTCTCAGACACAATCTGTGTCACTTTAGGAACTGTAGCCCCCCCTTGTTGGATCAATAAAAGCACACACCATATACAATAGATACAATGTACAGCATAAATAAAAACCATAGCAAATATGATCATATAAAAAATTCATCAGTTAATAAATAAAATCTGTACATAAAGGAAAATCATAATTGATTCTCAGATAAAACAAGCAAAAAAAAGGAAATGCACTCTGGGCCCTTATAAGTCACGAATCATGACTTTGGATAGCAGAGTCTCACAGGTCTCTTGTTTCAGCCCTATGCTTTTTAACGTTTATGTGGCCCCCCTTGCCAATACAGACCTTTTGGTTTTGAGATTATATCATATTTGGAAGATACCTAGCTACTTTTCCCCTTTGAGAAAATGTTTACTATATCTAAAGAGTCTTTTTCTGCTGGGATGAAAGCAATTGCAACCTGGATATCCAAAAATAGACTCCAGCGTAACACCACACAAAAGGAGATTGTTCTATTTGGGAGTGCCCAACTTCTTTGGTCATCTGATTGGTGGCCATTATTTTTAAAGATCTGCTGTCTAATTCTAAAGGCTCTACATGGTAAAGGGCCTACTTATTTATCTTTGAAGCTCAACCTCTATGCGACAATGCTTGCTCAAAGTCCCCAGGTTCAGTAAGGCCTGGTCAGGTTGCAGATCATTCTCCTTTCTTGCCCCCAATTATTGGAATAAACTGCCACTGCAATTACATACTAGTAAGTGCTTAATTTATGCCGGTGGTTTTCAGTGCTCAGCACAGGCACTTAATTGTCTGCACCAGCTCTAGCCACAGTCCACCACATGGTGGCACTGTCTTTTCAATTTTGAGAGGAACACAACAAACATGTTTATTAATTCAATATATACGTTGAAAATGAATAATACTAGCCTCTCATGCCATTATTATAGCTATGTGTGGCCTGAAATAATCTGAATTGTCACACTTGTAGGAGTGCGATGGTTAGGGGTTATGTTGGTACTGCCATTGGCGGTGCTGGCAGGGCATGGGTGGTGAATACTACAGTGGCCTTCCGAGAAGGGCCCTGACACTTCATTTTTTGCAAATTGACTAATGGTACTAGTAAAAAAACATTTCCATTTTAGAAAAGCACTTAAGAGCCATTTGTTTTAAGGATAGCTCCTTCTATCTGTCGTTCTGGTCTCGCACCGAGATACCCCTTCGGTATCAAATAACATAATACGTAACACGGAGGGTGTTAGTTGGGTTATTTGTGCATTCACTCCAGACAGTCACAAAAAAGAGAACTGAGGTGTGCCCTGCTTCTCCCTATGGCCCGTCACCAGGCTGATGGGTCTTCCTGAGCTAGAGTGGAGGGAGGAGTTGCCACTGACACCTGAATAGGGCTGTGCCTGTCCTTGCAAAAGGCTGTCTCCACCCCCCTGTAGTGTGTCTGGTGCCGGGTCAGGGATAGGGACGATCTAGTGTACTACAAAGACTTTCCTTTGAGGTTTGCCTACTTCAAAAGCAGAATCTGATATAAGTACTGGAGTTGCAAAACCATACCTTCAGAACACTTCTGAACTAAGAGTACATTCTGCCAAAAAAAAGAGCTGGAGAAGCTGTCAGGAAGGACTACCACTTTGCTTGATGCTTTGTGCTTTGCTGTGTTAGCCTGTTGTTGGCTGCTTATATTTTGGGATGCGAAAGGACTGAACTGTGCCTCTATATACTACTTGCCAAGGTTCTCTAAGGGCCTGTGTGCCTCGCTCCCGTTAACAAGTCTTAGTGCCATCAAAGACTTCATCTGCAAGCCCTGAACTCCTCTGCTGAGAGTTATGACCTGACAAGTGGTGCCAATTCCAGTTCTGGGCCCTTGGAGATGACTTTGCCGCAAAAGATCCAAGACAATCCACAAATTGATTCTCAGTGCCTGTTTTTCCTGATGAAAAAAGCGGTACAAAAGAGTGGGCTAAAGAACTGTGATGGATCAAACCCAGATCTGTTGACTGGGTGTGAGTGTTTGATTGGTTCTGATGCTCCGTCCATCACCACCCCCTTTTGTAACGCTTTGTTCGCCATAAGTTGGCAGGGTATGCTCAGACGTGAGTCCCTTGCTCACTTTGCCACTGGATTCAAGCAAGCCTGGCTGAAGACGGCTGAAATGCCAGAAACCGGTACTAGGAAGCTTGTTTCCGGTCCAGGGAAGGCTTGGCTTGGCAGTTCGGGCTGGACTGTTCCCATGAGGCACAGGGTCAGACTGATTTGCATATGGCCATGTCTGAACTGGGGTGGCAGAGTGGGCTAAAGAACGGTGATGGATCAAACCCAGATCTGTTGACTGGGTGTGAGTGTTTGATTGGTTCTGATGCTCCGTCCATCACCACCCCCTTTTGTACCGCTTTGTTCGCCATAAGTTGGCAGGGTATGCTCAGACGTGAGTCCCTTGCTCACTTTGCCACTGGATTCAAGCAAGCCTGGCTGAAGATGGCTGAAATGCCAGAAACCGGTCCTAGGAAGCTTGTTTCCGGTCCAGGGAAGGCTTGGCTTGGCAGTTCGGGCTGGACGGTTCCCATGAGGCACAGGGTCAGACTGATTTGCATATGGCCATGTCTGAACTGGGGTGGCAGAGTGGGCTAAAGAACGGTGATGGATCAAACCCAGATCTGTTGACTGGGTGTGAGTGTTTGATTGGTTCTGATGCTCCGTCCATCACCACCCCCTTTTGTACCGCTTTGTTTGTCTTGAGGAAGCATCGCTTTGTGGTTGGAAAACCAACGCATTGCCATGATGTGGCTGAGGAATTGAAGCAGCACCTGCTGTGTGGCTGAAAGATTGCCACAGCCTGAGTCCTGAGCACCATACCACCCATATCTTTGGAACCTGCTGTGACTCTGATGCAAGCCCTGCTGTACGGCTGAAGAAATCAACGCATCACCAATTTTGTGGCTGGGAAATCGACGCAGCATATGTTCCGCCACCTCAACCCAGAGTATCTGGATTTTTGATACATCGTCCCAGTGCTCCAAGTTCTGTATCAATGTTGCCCTGCAGTAACCAAGGTTACATGTCCAGAGATCGACGCATTACATCCCCTCACAGTAAGGAATCAACGCATCACATCCCCTGACTGTAAGGAATCAATGCATCCCCTTCCCTGCGCTGCAATAAGGTATCAACACATCACCTCCCCTGGCAGTAAGGAATCGATGCATCACCTCCTCTGGGAGTAA
The DNA here is from genome assembly GCF_964204655.1 of Triturus cristatus. Taxonomy (NCBI): domain Eukaryota; kingdom Metazoa; phylum Chordata; class Amphibia; order Caudata; family Salamandridae; genus Triturus; species Triturus cristatus. The sequence goes on from NC_140582.1 coordinate 246,366,600, forward strand.
GGAATCAACGCATTGCTTTGCTTTTCCTGCACCGCCATCTTCCCTGAGCTTCTTTTTGTCTTTGATTTTGACACATCCCAGGTACTTAGTGATAAAAGTGATATATCCATGGTTCTATGGACTGCACTATATTGAACTTTTTAAAAGTGATATACTTGCTTGTGTATGTTGATTTTTTTGTCATTTTGGTCTTGTTTGATTAAGATAAATATTGGTTATTTTACTAAATGGGTGTGGTGTCCTTTTGTAGTGTTTTCACTCTACTACTGAGTGTGTATGTGCAAATTCTTTACTCATGGCCTCTGAGATAAGCTTGACTGCTTGTGCCAAGCTACAAAGGGGGTGAGCAGGGGTTATCATAGCTGTGAAATCCCCTCATCCTGACTAGAATAAAGGTCTCTACTTGGACAGGATGCAACCCACTGCCAACTAGAGACCCCCGTTTCTAAAAAGGCATAATACTCCTGATGTCCCAGTACCCGGCTAACTATGAATCCTGAGAGACTGGGCCAAGTACCCCTTCTGCACTTGACGTGAGAAAGCGTAGTCCAAGCACTTCAAGGCTGCCTCGGGGGAAGGAGGTGTGGATACAGGATAGTAAACAGGGGCTCACAACTTAATATGCATGCAGCAGCAGCAATAAATCACTGTCCACCCAATACTCTCTTTTATACGAAAAGAGAAGTACTGTATTTCTACTGCTCGCTTCATAAAGAAAAGATACAATCTTCACAATTACACAGTCCTTCCCTTGAAGTCGGGTGCAAGTGTTTCCTTGGAAGTTCCCTGTCCCACTCACTCCTTGCATTAGCGGTCTTGGTAATTCCCCATTCACTACTGGTGTGAAGCATTTGGGACTCCGGAGTCTTCCATGTCTCTAGGCTCTCACAGTACCCCAGTTCAGGTAAGCCGACCACACCCGGCTGCACTCAGAGGGTAAAGAATCTCTCACTTCCTGTCGTGCTCCTGAAATGACCAGATTCTTTCTGGAGCTCTTCCTGCTTGGTAAGTGTTTTTTTGGATTGCAATGAGGGGTGGCTACGACGATCCTGTTTTAAGTTCCTCACCTGGGTGAAGGTTTCCTCACTTCTCCAGCAGGGGGAAAGAACAAATCGCAGTCCTTGGTGCTCCCGGCGACCCTCATTGACATATGGGATATTCGTAATTCATGGTTCCCGGGCTTCGGCCAGATCAACATATTGAAGTTCTCAATGGCGGCCTCTCCTGGCCTACGGGGTCACTACCACGTTACACTCAGGGCTTCAGCCCTTAACACATGGCAGTCTTTTCCACGGTGGCCCCTTATGGCATACAGAATTGCTGTCTCAATACTGTGCACTGGCTCCAGTCTGATCAGTGCAGCATGATACACAGCAAGTTCATGGCAGCCTTCTCCTGGCATATGGAGGTTTTCTGACTCTGTCCTGCACATATACAACTGCCTGATCAGTGCAGCAGTCATTTTCTCACACCTACCACAAGCAGCACACTCGACAGGGCTCTTAAATAGACTTCACTCCCTCCAATGCTCTCCTCTCCCCCTCAGGGCACACTGGTCTTGGTAAGTAAGTAGACGCTGGTGCTCCAGGGCAGGCGGTCTTGGATTCCCTGGGTGATGTACCCTCGCCCTGCAGGCAGACTAGCAGGCCCTAGCCCCCAGTCCTAGCCACAGGCTGAAGTCTTGCAGTGCTTCCCATCCTCACATAGCCTGGCAGGCATCTTGGCAGATGACAATATTTGGGGTCTCAAACTTCCCTTCTTATAGTCTGTTTTCAGACACCAAATGTGAGTTAGGTTCTGAGTCTATGAAGTTTTATTTTAGGTTCTGGTTCTTTTTAGATGCCTACTCCTCTCCTCCCTCTTCCCCTTGAAAAGCAGTCTGTCCCAGCAGTAGTGTCTCTAAAGCTGAAAGACCCAAAACACAGGCCAAGGGAGTGACTGGAGTTCACACCTGGATGTTAGCCACAATGATATTTGGATCAAAGGTTTAGCCCCGGCCCCCAGCCGTACTCCTTCTGATCCTCTTACCAGCCCCATCTCCTTCCTGAGATGTGCCCTGACACCCTTCTTGTCACTTTTCACTGAATCAAAGAGCACCCTTTGAAGTGTACAGGGGAAGCCTGGTCCTCCCCTCCCCAGTTAGTGTTTCAACTCCCCCCTAGTTAACAGCAATGCAGCAAGGGACACATCTGTCTGGGGATCTCTCTACCTCAACTCCATATTTCACCATGCATGCCTGGGTCTCTCAAAATGGAACCCAGGGTCAAAATGTACCATTTACAGGCAGGCACACATACATCCATTGAGTGTATACAGCATATATGCACTGCCCAGCATATTCATTTAGCACACATGCACTGCATCTTCCATATATTGTACTACTCACAGGAACACATACACTCAGCACATGCATTTACAATGCACACTGCATAACCCTACATCTTTAGGTAGTGAACCACTCAAAGGCACATATATATCCAGCACGTGTTCATCATGGACATTTTGCTCAGTACTGCATTATTCCTGTATTGCATGCTTCACAGCAGCACATACACCCAGCTCAAACACACCACCTCTGTGCTGTGCAGTACTTCACACCAAACCAATGTAGGCCAAGGGTGAGTTAAGCACACAGCAGCGGAACTTTAAAAGTGAGTGAGCCTATAGGCCTCACTCCAGTGACAATGATTAAAAAGCACCTGTTGACTCCCACTGATCTCTACATGATATGCTGAAACCAATGTGCTCTTGCTGCTTAATTACTGATGAATGCAAAAACAACAGTTGATGGACAGAATGCAGAACAATGTCATACATTCACCCCAGTACAGAGATCTGGGCCTAAATCCATCGTTTTTTTTGCTCACCATGCCGTTCCAGTTTCAACCCGGCCATATGCAAATCAGTCTTGGACTGTGCCCCATGGGAACAGTCCAGCCCGAACTGCCAAGCCAGGTCCTCCCTGGACTGGAAACAAGCATCCTAGGACCGGTTTCGGGGTTTCACCCCTCGTCAGCCAGGATAGCTTGATTCCAGTGGCAAGGAGAGCAAGGGTCCGGTCCTAGGATGCTTGTTTCCGTTCCAGGGAGGACCTGGCTTGGCAGTTCGGGCTGGACTGTTCTCATGAGGCACAGGGTCAAGACTGATTTGCATTTGGCCAGGTCTAAACTGGGGTGGCATGGTGAGCAAAAGAATGATGGATTTAACCCAGATCTCTTGACTGGGGGTGAATGTTTTGATTTGTTCTGCATTCAATGCATCAATTGTGTGTCTTTTGCTTTGTCTTTTTCCACCAGCCTTTGGGCACCCCTCTCTATCTAACAAGACTGCAATCCATGAGACAGGCCTATGTCATGGCACACACACATGATCCGTGTTTGCCTGTGACAACAAAAATCAGTATTAGGGATCCAGACATCAGTACAGTTTTTTGATGACTTTTCCATTCCAACACCCCTTCAGTGTAAAGAATGCGATGTTCACCCTCTCCACACAATCTCTGCAGTGTGAAAAGCATGAATGTCACATCCCCCGTGGAAAGTGAGATGAAACTGGAATTTTTAGGTTCAGTTTTGAGGATTGCTGAGGATTCTGGGTAGGAAAACTTACAGGTATCCACAGGTGCCACTTCAATCGGGTTTGCCCTCAGTCTATTATTTTTAGAAAGAGTGTTTGGAGGTTTCCCAGGAAGTTGGCCCAAAATACAGCAGCCCCTAAATCCAGTTGCGGCTCCTCTGCTCAGGCAAGGAGCGTCGCCCAACTGCACTCTGAGCAATTAAAAAGGAAAAATATAATAAAAATAACAGAAGTTATTATCAATATATTTTTAGTATTAGCCAGGTTAGTGCAGGGCGGAGCTGGGCTCCTGTGATGTCGGAAAGGAGGAGTGGTTGTGTAGTGAGGACGGGGGTTTATGTACACACATTGCTATGTTAGCATAAGCACTTTAGATGTACAACGCCATCTTGCCACTTTGGCTGCTTTTGCACACGACACTGCAGGTAGCTGTTATTACAAGTAAAACTGCTTGCTTGCTTTTTCTTCACATGAGAACGGTCTGTTGTTCACATCCCTAGACGTACACCGTGACCTTAGTCTGAACACTGTGTGCAGAAGCTGGCAAGGTCAAATAACAATGTATGCTTTTGAATTCAGGTTTATCGACCCCCGCGCTAGACAAACACGCACACAGCTGCAAATATCTGAAAACCGGGTGCCTTTAATATTGCATTTGCATGCATGATTCAGACACTTGGAGAACACCTTTCCAGACACAAAGTGCAGAGCTGATCCTGTGATGTGATTCAACTAAGCTGATATTTATGGTATGGGGTTCCCCATTCAAGCCTAGAGACCTTCTATTAGTTTCATAAAACTAGCTTACTAACAAAGGGAGGGTGGTTGTTTCCCACTATCATTTGTAATATGATTTCTCCCTTCATTTTTTATGGTATTTTAACAATGCTGATGGTTTTGTTTGTTTCCCACTATCATTTGTAATATGATTTCTCCCTTCATTTTTTATGGTATTTTAACAATGCTGATGGTTTTGTTTTTAATCATTTGTCTGCTTACGTTAGCCAAAGGACTGCACCTTAGAGCACGTAGTTAAAAATAAACATTTCAAACTTTACTGTGTCTCTGATTACTCTTGTTGTGGACTGATATGAGAATAATAACGAAAAGGTGTTTCTGATTCCCACCATTCCTGAGAGTACTCTAAGTCGCTGGTTCTGGGTTGTCTAATCATTGGTAGCTTCGAGATGATACGGAGAACGAATGAGACACTGATACTAGTCGGGTAGGGGGTCTGGGTACTGAGGTGAGTTTTTTGGTACACCACAATTCACTGAGGTCCTGGTTTCCTGCGCATAGTTCTGTGCATGAGCAGAATCCCTGCAACAGTTGCTACACTCTAAAGTGCGCATGACAGTTTGGCCGGCTGTCTTGTTCTGGCCAAACAGTTATGTGCACTTTGCATGTTCCCCACCAGGCCGCAATGCACAGCCTGGTGGGGAACATGCACTCTCTGTGCCCATCTGAGTGCTGAACCACGACGCTCAGACCAATTAAAATGCTGCATTGCAGCATTGTGATTGGCTTAGGGGAGTGTGAGTGCTTTCTGCTTCCTTTTCGCACAGAAGCCCGGAAGAGGATGGAAAAGACGGAGGAGAGACGACGTGGGAGAGATGGTGTGCTGAGGTAAGTGAATTTTAATATTTCTTGATTTTTTCCACTCCTCCGCCCCTCTCCCACAACGCCACCCATGTTCCATACCAACCCCCACTGACCAAATAATAAACCAAGAATAAACATTCGTTCAAACCCTGATTCTTCACGTTCATAGAACATTCTGGATAAGAAAGTGCGGTAGCATCCATGCATGTTATACACCTTGCCCTCTGAGTGTCTAGCTTTGAAAAATGCCTAGAATTGGGAGGTTTTCATGAGTGCTGATTGAGTGTGGGCTAAAACAGCAGCTACCTGAATAATTGAAATTCAAAAATCTTTCATGTTGCATTTTTAGACTTTCCTGACCCTTCTGATGCACTAACCTACACAACGGGGGAGGAACTGTTTTTATTAGGAGAAGAGAGAAAATGTTGGTTGGTAGGACTATTGCTAACCCCTGCAAAGTTTGGAACTTTTACTCACAGATATGTGAGAAAAATCTATATCTTGTGCCAAGGTTTGATGTTTACAGGGCATTGTGTCTTAGAAAACGTAGTGAGATTAATGCAAACTAAAACAACCTTTACTGCCCTTGGTGTTTACTTCTCCAAAATGTGTGTGATTGGTAGGTCACCTTGAGTATAGGCAACCCTAATATCACAATTACTCCATGCAAAGAATAAATGTTTTCCAAATTCTCAATTTCGACTTTGCTATGGTATGATATGGGTCCTTCCTGTCCTGTGTGATACGCCCACTTACACATGTAGGGAACCATTTTGATCAGGAGAAGGTTAGAAATGCAGAACAGTAGTACATTTGTTATTATCGATTGAATTTCAATACATTTTTGCCCTGCTCATGGAATAAGTGTGTACATAAAATACATTTTGTAAAACACCTCCAAAATCCCTTGATATTATGGATAATCTAAAATTTAGAATTTTACAAATAAGCCTCTACTTTTAAACTCAGATTCTTGGGCATATATCAAAAAGACCTACATTTCCCTCATTATGATTTTTCATTCATTAGATTTCGTCCCAATAAATGATGTATGATCAATACACAATGAAAAATATTTTCAAGCTCAGCTCAGTTGATTGCTCTAGGTGTAGAGCGTTAACTTTGCAACAAGAAGAGGTTGAAAGGCTTAGCACTATGGGGAATATTATCAAGCCAGGCGATAAAGTTATCGCCGCTTTAGCGGCAGAAAACTGCTGCTAAAACGGCGATAATGGTCTTGTTAATATGCTCTGTGGAATTCCAATTGAAGCTCATGTTAGATGTCCTTGACATTTAACATGGGCTTCATTTGGAATTCCATAGAGCATATTATCAAGCCCATTATCGCCGTTTTAGCTGCAGTTTTCTGCCGCTAAAGTGGCTATAATTTTATCGCCTGGCTTGATAATATGCCCCCAGGTTACTTTTGTAGATCAGTATTCAATGCAAATTTTACAAATGAAAACAATGTCACCTATTTGTATTTACTATTATTTTCATTTGAATGATTACTTAGGGGCGTATGAGGCCATGCAAAGCCACTATGCACAGCTTCTGATGGCCTCATAGATATGGAGTAAGGCCTTACTCTGTGCTTGGGAGGCGTTCCATGGGGCATGTGGTGGGTTTTCCCACACAACACTAATGGATTTTGATAATGCCCCAGATTTACAAGATCATGTGAACTTGGGGAAGTGCTAAATCCTTACACCTCCTGAGGTGAGGCATAAGGAGAATACATTTCTTTATTTTTCCTCATTATTTCCTCTTTCTATGTCTGCTGCATTCCTCAGCACAAATACATCTTAGGATTGTTTTTGTGCAGGAAGGTGCTCCTTCCTGCACAAAACAATCTTGCAGACAACACAGGTACCCTTGCACCACGGTATAAGGGTGCCTGCATTGGTGCCTAGCAGCCTAAACAGCCCCAGTGTAGAAAGAAAGGACAGGAATCCACCGTATTGCATAAATACCTGTCATTTCACGCTGGTGGAGGACAGTGCAGCAAGAAGCCTTGCAGAGCTGCCCTATGCTAAATCCCCATAAATAAGGACCTCAGTTTGGGAAATCGATCTACACAAGTGACCCTTTGTTGAATTCACAATTTAGTCTAGTTTTCAGAAATGGATGGCTTTCAATATTAACCAATGGATTTCACACCCCTTTCCTCCACATACTGCAAAAAATGAGAAACCAATAAAAGCTGGGAAGATGAAGATCATAGCACTGAAAAACTTACATGCACAGTGAATTTTCCTCTTTGAAGAAAAAACTAAAAGCTATTTTTGGGCAAGTTTCTCAGTTATCTTCAGGGGACTCCACAAATCGTGGGTACCTTGACTATCTTCAATATGTGGAGGGTGGAAATGTTCACATCCTACATACAACTTGAGGCACCATACAAACGTCTATAAAGATGTAATAACCACAAACAATGTGGGAGGATTCCAGAAGATTTATTCATGTAGTAGAAAGACAGCTTACCATCCACCAAGCTGACACTGACTCTCACGTCCTCACACCCGGATATTCCTAGAATCCTTCTCCATCAATTCCTACCTCCTAACCTGTCGACATTGCACCAACAGTAAACACTACACACCTTCCCTATTAATAATATAAAATGAAGAAGAACAAAATAAAATAATCCTAATACAAAACTGATTAAAAACAGCATAAAGGTAGTCAAAATAATACATAGTACAAAGAACATATTAGACAGAGGAATATGCAGAACACAATAATAAATATGCATTGAATAGCATTAGCACTGAACAAAATCTTTCAATTTAGTGGGAATGTTCTTTACTCACAATCCCTTTATGAACCCCAAGATTTTGCCCTTCATTCTTTACATTGTCATTGGGATGCTTAGACACATCCCCATCATTTGTTGCACTAGCACTAGGAACTATACAGCAAGAACTTGCAGACTCCACCTACATCACAAAGTTCACTATCACTTATTACTCTTGCACTGTAATACAAACCACTGAGCCTGCAACTTCCCCACCTACATCACAAGACTCACCCGACCTATTTTCCCTTCCTAATATTTCCCCGTCACAATTAATGGTGTCAGAATAATCATTCACACAAAATAAAAATCTCCATCTGCACCACCTGTAAATCCACATATTTTCATCAATACTGCTTTGCACACAGAAATCCTTCTGAAATTCCATATTTTACCATCCTCTTCTGCTTTTCTAAGCATTTCCACAATTTCCACTGGATCTGACCATTTGGCAACCTTCCTATTAAATACACCATCCATTTTCACCCTTACAGAATCACCAACCTTCAACTTAGACCCCCACAGATGATGCCTGGGGCTCGCTTTCACACATCTCCATCTGATATCTCTTCTCCTCCTGATCTTAGCAAAATCAATCTCAACATCATACACATTTTTCCTTTTCAGCCACCAAGGCATCAACTTTGACCCAGGCTTTCTTCCGCTTAACATTTCAAATGGGGACAGCCCTTTAACTGAATGGGGTAACGTCCTCTGATGGCCGGTATGTCACTTTTTCCCATTTTGAAAGTGACTCAGAGGCTGCGCAAGGGGCTTGTAAATAAACCCCTCTGTTTTCTTTCTTCTGGCCAACCTTTACTCAAATAAGTCTGAACATTTTACAAAACATAATCAACTTGCATTGCTTCATTCCATTGTTCCTCAGATATGGCTTTTGTTACATTCTCATTTACACACAAACTATTAACATCATCCAGGTTGTATGCCACATCACATTCCAAATCCTCATTTAACTTGATCTCATCATTAGTCAGACACCGAGGCATACAATCAGTGTGTACATTAGCCCGACCAGCAATATATTCCACAACACATTGATATTCATGCAACGTGGCAGCCAATCTTTCTAAATTAACTGTTAACATTCTTCACCACCTGCAGCCAACATATTAACCAACGGTTTGTGGTCCATTTGCACAAATTTTGTCCCCCCATTAGAATTGGCCAAAAGTTTGCGCTGCCCAGTTGCAGGCTCACAATTTCTCTCTATAGTATTATATTTGCACTTTTCGCGATGTCCTGGAGCCATATGAAACCACCCACTCTTCATGGTTGTCTTTCTGCATGAGCACTGCTCCCAAACATTCACCACTGGTATTCACTATACAATACATTCTTTACCAAACACATATGATTTAAAAAATGGCGCACCAACAATTTATTTTTTAATAGCCCAAACATCTCCTGTTGGCTTATACCCACTCGTATTTAACTTTTTTCTTTAGTAATTGCTGGAGAGGATGCCCTTTGGTTGCATAATCCTGCACAGATTTTCCATAAAATTCTGTTAACCCCCAAAAAGGCAGTAGTTGGTCTTTAGAGGTAGGCAAAGGAGCCTTTCTTTGACTACGACGAATTGGCACTATTGGCCCGTACCCGGATCAAACCTCACCTTGACAAAACTCAGCATCCTTACCGCGGATGTGCACATAGGAAAGAAATTCGAGTCTCCTATACATTCTTTTCAAGAACACTCTAGTCTTACTACCTGAGAGGCTTTTGTTTACACTCTCCAAACTCAAATACCATTCTGTTCCTGAATCTCCACCTTACGAATACTCGTGTAGGAGGCGCTGGCTCTCTATTTATTGTGCCCTGAAGAAGCCTTTTGTTTGGGCGAAACGCGTTGGCTGCTTTGTATCAAGAGCACATCGGGAATAAAAATCAAAGGAACACTAAACAACGACGTGAAGCTTCTATTTGTCTCTTCTGAATTGTTGTATTTACTTTATACTAGAAAACCCTTGGAATGTTGCCTCTCATACCCCTGTATTAAGTAGGCAAAGGAGCATTTGAAATGCTTTCCACATGATTGTGTCTAGGTTTTGATACATTTCTTTGACATTTCATGTCCCAAATACTCAACCTTATCATGCCTAAATTTGTACTTTGAAAATTTCAATGTCATACCTTTCTCTTGTAACATTTTTAACAGATTCATTAAAATGTTATCATGTTCCGCAGTAACATTCCCAAAAATCAAAACATTGTCTTGGAAAGCAATGGCTCCCGCAATCCCTTTGAATACATTCTTCACTAGACGCTAAAACACTGAGGCTGCACTTACTAAACCGAAAGGCATTCACAAGCATTGTAACATATCCTCCGGTGTCTCGAAAGCTGTGAGATATTTGGAGTTTTGATGTAGTTCCACTTGGGGATAGCCATTTGTGAATAAACATTAGCACTGTTGATATTAGCTCGTGGATACTTAGGAGACGGTGTTTGTCTACCCAAGTTTATTTATTGAGACTGCGCAAATCCGCACACAACCAGAGATCACCAGACCCCTTAGGAGACAAAAAGATGTGAGCCACACAAGAGGACTCTATAGGTTTGATAATTTTCACTTCACTAAGCTCATTCAACATGCCTTTCAGTTTATCAGAGTATACCAATGCCATTTTGTGTCTCACAGGTATCGCCTCTTTATTCACTACAATCTTATGCATAAAATTGACATACTTCCCCACTATTTCTTTAAAAAAAACTTGGGAATGATGTCCGTATTTCAGAAACATACTCATTTCGATCAATTGTAATTACATGCACTGGAGGACATGCATTGGGATCCAAACTTGTGCTCATCTCTTGTTCATGGGGCCAACCTAGAATAGCATCACCTTTAGTTGCTGCATATACTTTGCTTCTTGTCCTCCTCCCTCCAAGTTCTAGATCTGCATAAAGTATCCTTGCAAGTAGTTTGTGTAACCTGAATAAACCCCTGTTTGAATGGCATTGGAAACAACCTCTTGTTTTCCCATATGTCATTGAATAATGTTTTGCTAATAATACTGTACCAGGCACAAGAATCAATGATCCTCTTTATCAGTTTCCTGTCAATAGTTAACATGCATCTAGGAAAAACACCCACACATAAAATGGAATACAAATTTTCACCAGCCTTATGTTCCTCATCATATGTAATACCTTTAACCTTTTGAGATGATCTACACACTCTTACAAAGTGTCCCTTTTTTTTGCATTTGATACACACTTTTGTCCCATGCTGGACATGCCTTAAAATTTCCAACAGGGAATGAACATTCATGGATTTTCTTGCTTTTGGTCTTCATCATTATTTGGTCCCTCAAAAACTATTCATAAGTTATTGTTTCAAACACACAGGATGCTGCAAATGTGTGTAGCACAGATACATAATCCTCAATTGAATCCTCCTCCTTTTGTGCATGTGAATAACATTCAAATCTTTCCATTACTGTATTGATCTTTCTTTCAAAGCGCATGCTCATTCTTTTTTTGGCTTGGTTAAAAACATTCTTATCTCCCACACCCTTCACAAGGAGCGAAGATTATCAAATTCCTTCAAACCTACTCCACCTAAGCAATGATTTAGCAAAGATAGTTTCCTCTTCGCAGAACAATCTTCATCCTCTAGGACCTCCACATAAGCTAAAAGCATTAGGGAACTATAATTCCCATGCCATTTGTGGTTGTCCAGGAGCTTGCAGGAAATTAGGTGGAGCTGAAGTATTAGCTATTGTTATTATATCATTCAAAACTGGTAATTTTAGGAAATAATCAAAAACAACACCAAAACACTTAACAAAAATGCAAAGTAAAGAAAACTAAATTCCAATAGACCAAAAATGAATAGTAAAAATCATCACATTTGTACTACACAATACCGCACAATACCGCAAGTACCTTATAGCATATTTCAGGTGTACCTGTCACCATGTAGTTTCTTTTAAGAAGATCAAATACCTCTTCTCGTGTGCCTGTCACCATAAATGCAGGCAGTCGATAATCAATAGCTGTCAGTCATATAACTTCAGCTGTGCAAGTCACTGTGGATGCAGACGCACAAGCACAACAGAAATGCCAGGAATATAAAGTTGAGGTGTGCCTGTGAACCAGATGCAGGTGTGTGAGTGAGAACGCTGTCTCAGGTTGGGGCCTAGAATTTAGCCCAATCACATGCAGACTTCCTCACACACCTCCTCTGAAGTGCTGGCTAATGCGAAGTGACAGTAGTGAAGTGAGTGCAGGCTTTCTCTGGGTAGACCTCTTCTTAAGCTCGCACCGCAACGGACCTTGAAAAATTCCTAAACAGGGATACTCACAACAGCATCACATCACCTTCACCAAGCTCACAGACATAAGGACTTTGTCCTGATCTTTGAAGGTTGATGCTCCATGTCTGTGGTCGGTGGGTGCCAGAAGAAATGTGTTGAACACCAAGAAGAGTTGAGGTAAATGCTGCCTTTTTTCCCGCTCATCGCCAATTTGTGTGGGAAATACATTCAAAATGCAAAGTGATTCCAGAAGTTTTATTCATGTGGTCGAAAGACAGCTTAACTTCCACCAAGCTGGCACCGACTCTCCCATCCTCTGAACGTCCCACTAGAATCCTCACCCCCCCACATTCTTAGATTCCTTCCCCATCACATTTCTACCTCCCAACCTGCCGAAATTCCACTAACAGTGAACTCTATACTATACACACAGAGGAGATTGGGTGTATCCATTTCTGCTGCAGGCTGGTGAACTGGTTCACCAAAAGACTACATTTGATGTAAATTTAAAATTTGCCTGGGGCCATAAAGCACTCCAGGACTTTCCCTGGGAATACAATACAACCTTGGGTTCCAAGTAGCTTTCTTTGAATTCTTTGTGAAATCAATTTACAAGCATATATAATAATTTTCACATTTGGAAAAATACATAGTGTACATTTATTGATATGTAATTGTAACAATGTGGTGCAATTGCACTTTGAAAACTCTTTTTTTATTTTGCAAAATACAATCACAAATGACCATGATGTGTAACATATTTTTGTAGACCATGATTCATGTATAATATTCAATATTGTACTCAAAATGACTATGTCTAAAAGGGCACACAAACAATTATAGCAAACAAAGTTGGATTCCTCATGCAGTAAATATGAGATAATGCTTTATCAGGGGTTGGCTTTTTTCTTGTTTCAATGTCATGGCCATCTTTGACCTAACATACCTAATCAGCACTACCCCTTTATGGATCAGTACAAGTTGTTAATACCAAAAAAAAGGTGAAACACCAACACAGGCTTTTCCCACTATTTGGAGAGAAAATGAGTTGAGCTCTCCATTCAATGCATTTCTTCACTCCTCTGATTTAATGTTAGTGTGCTATATTTATGTGACCTTTACAAGAAAAGGGAACAGTTTAGTATGCAGACAAAGTGCCTCATTTATTGTTTGGAAGTTGGAGTATAGTCTACCAGGGGTAGAGGACATTATCTGTGCCACCCTGACTGACTATTGTCCACCAAACATAGGGATTACCACTAAGCCTGGGCAAAGCACTACGCTCGCGTAGTTTGCGAAGTTCGCGCTACTTCGCACTACGCGAACTGCACGTAGCACAGTGCGAACACGTGTAGCGTAGTGTTGCGTAGTGCTGCGGTCATTTTTTGCTTGCTCGTGGTCCTCAACGTCAAGTTGGCGACCGCGAGCAAGCAAAATGACATACCGGCGAGACTTTTTCCTTGTTCGCGATCAGCAACATCAAGTTGGCGATCGCGAGCATGGAAAATAAACCTCCCGGCGAGATTCCCAACACGAGGAGGTCAGGTTTCTCATTGCGAGTGGTCGCGTATGCTCGCGACCGCTTGCGATGAGAAACTACCAGTTCGCGTTGAGAAAGCTGCCGCTCGAGTAAAAATCTACTCGAGCAGCAGAAAACTACAGCTCGCACTGTGCAAGATGCCATTTTCAATGATTGCACAGTGCCGGTTGCTTGTCCGCACTGTGCAATCATTGAAAACGACATCTTGCACAGTGCGAACAAGGTACTACGCAGTTCGCGAAGTGCTACGCGTAGCTCGCGTAGTGCGAACTGCACTTTGCGTAGCTTCGCGAAGTAGCACTTCGCGAACTACGCCCAGGGTTAATTACCACAAGCCCAAAGATTTTCTTTGTACTTTGACAGAAACTGCCATCATGGTGGTTCCTGTCAATGTACACAATTGTTGCTGGATAGCCCTCTTAATTTTCATGGCCATTCATAAATCGTTATGAAAGATTTTGCCTTTCAAACAGAAACTTATTTTTTTTTCTGTCCATAATTACCAGGTGCGACAGAGAAAAGGGACATCACAAGGTCGACCCTAAATAGAGCATGCAAATGTAATTCCATTTCTCTAACGGCTCCAAATATTTGGTGATGTTGGAGTAGGCATTTTTTGACTGTGCCAATGTAGGATCCATAGACAGAAAGGTGTCAGCCTTCCTACACAGAAATAGGGTAGGTAGACCATTGGTTAGGAAGAATGGGCACTCCATTAGATTTATGATGGTGTACCCTCTCTGCAACACTCTAAAACAGGACAGTAGTTTTTACTCTGCTTTGTCAGATTATCCGTGCATTTGTGGCCATATACCCTGCTGTAAGAATCCAGGTAGAAAATGCTGACAGTGGGGGTATATGGCATGAACTTCTTTAAAAACAGCTATCCTCTGCTCATAAACACTGAGGGAGTCCAAGGGACGATCACAAAACACTATTATAAGGTAGTGCTTGCTCTAAACACCATTTCCACAGTATTATGAAACAGGACTCTGGATGTGGTAATGTGCGATAGGAAAGTTTGTACGCATTTGATATTGCAATGTGATTTTTTTGCAGCACTGCAGTTTTTGTGCTGTTTTCTGTTTTGACTGTTTTATTGTGATGTGACATGTGATGTTTTAAATGTGGTGTAATGTTGCTTTGTGTATGTTATTGTGGTATGTTCAGTTGTCTACGTTAGATATGTCAATATACGTTGCTATTTATAGTCAAAAGGATCACATGCCATAAAAGTTCATGTGACAAGCAAGCATTTATCACTTTCTAAGGTGGTAAAATAGTGCTGCTTCAACTGTTCAACTACTTAAGACACCAATAAGCCCAAAGCTTTGGCCACTGCTTGTGCTCACTTTACGTGAAATGGTCCCACGTGTCTTTCCATAGTGGACAGTGAGGTCTTTTGGATCCCTGATTTTAACTGCCAAAGTAAAAGGAGATATGAACAAAACACTGCCTATAACTGAAAATTAACTATTGTCTGTGCAAGGTGTACGTGTAACACTATTTCTACATGAGGGTACATTCACAGTCACATTTATGGATATTTCTTTTGCTGTTTCGTTCACTGGCTGTTTTGGGTGACTGCAAGAAATTCGGTTAATAATTGGGGTGGACATGAGCCCACTACAAGGAATAAGCACAAACTTGCCAGGGCCAAACACAGTTACAATAATTTAAAAACTGTTCTTAACACCGTGGTAGCTATGGAGCAAAGCAGACAGACTTAACTTAGGAAAGTGTGTAAAGCATTTAACAGCAACAAAACAGCAAAACAATCTAAACACAGCACAATAAAAACTACTCAACTGATTTCTAAATATACAGGAAAATGAAATGAGCAAATTTACACCGTAATGAAACAAACATTAAGGTTACAGGAGACATACATTTTTAAAAGTCTAAGGCAAAAATCAAAAAGTAAAAGTAAAATGCCAATGAGAAGGTACTGTTTGTTGCTGACTGAGACCTAGGTGAGATTTCAAGCTGACCGTGATAGAGCACACATCAGCTTACTTAAGTGGGGTTTTCCCAGTCAAAGATGTACCTTCTGGCTTAGTCCCTGAAATGGAAGTCAAAATCCTCATGCGGGGCAAGGCTGCAGGCTGCAGGCTGTATCTGGCGAAGTCCTGTCGAAGTCAGATAGCTGTTGGACAAGGCCCCTCTAAAGTTGATGTTTTTGACTCAAAAGCTCCAAGAATTTTTTGTTTAAATGAAGGGCATTGAAGTCCTCTTTTCAGTGGGATACTTTTTGTGGCTTTGCCCTATAAAGATTTCTACCATCATGGTTTGTCCTTTTTACACAGCTCAAAATCCTTCAGCGGGGCAAGCCTGGTGCTGTATCCAATGGCATCCTCTCAAAATTGGACACTGTTATTGCGAGGTGCCTCGGAAAGCTGCAGAGGTCTTGGAAGCTAAAAAAAATAACAAGTCCCAACCTTTCAGAGTTTCTTGAGCATCCCCTCTTGGTCACTTCTATGGCTCCCAGTGCCTAAAGAACAGCCTGGACTCACTCCAGTAGAGGCGACCAGCTAGGTCCAGTTGCAAAAGGTCAGCTGGGCACTTCAGAAGAAAGACCACCTGCAGCTTGTTGTCTCTGTAGCCAAACAAGAATTCAGCCAACTGAACCTTGGAGCTCACTTCACAGTCCTGGGCACAAGTGAGCGGAGGTCCAGTCCTTCGGGTCTCCATACAGGTCACAGGCAGCAATCTCAATTCTCTTCTGTTGTTACTCAAGTTTATATGTCTCTGAATGAGCTGTGGGTGAGGTACCACTCTTGTAAGAATCGCTCACCAGTGAGTGGGGGTAATGCATGAACACTCCCCAACCAATGAGAAAAAAGGTTGCAGGGGCAACCTTTCCTACTTTTGCAGGACATCCTGTTTGCCTTACTTGAAACTATTCAACAGTGCACTATTCTAAGTAAACTCCAAGACCGCACAACCTTTAAGCCTTTGGAGGTGGCTGGTGTGCCAGCCGTTGCTATGTTTATTGAAATGCGCATTCGCCCCCTCCTCCCATGGGATTGGAGCCAAACTGGCGAAAGTTAGCTGTTAGAGTTGACATCTTTTGGCATGTTTCCCCTGACTCTTAGTTTTCTGGCCTCCCGGTTTTGACTCTGTTTTTGCTGATTTAGTGTCTCTGCGCACTTTCTCACTGCTGTTTAGTGTTAAAGCGCAAGTGCTCATGTTGTAAATTGTTATTATGGATTGGTGTTTCCATGATTGGCTGATTTGATTTACTAGTCAGTCCCTAGTACAGTGCACCGTGTGTGCCCAGGGCCTGTAAATCAAATGCTGCTAGCGGGCTTGCAGCACTGGCTGTGCCACCCACACAAGCAGCCTGTAAATGTAACTCTGGCCTACCATTGCAGAGCCTGTGTGCAGTCGGGTACTACCATGTCAACTTGGCAAGTGTACCCACTTGCCAGGCCCTAACCTTCCCTTTTCTTACATATCAGTCACCCCTAAGGCAGGCCCAAGGTACCCCTATGGGCAGGGTGCAGTGTATGTGAAAGGTAGAACATGCCGTGGTGTGTGTGGCATGTCCTGATAGTGAATTACTGCCAATTTTGGTTTTCTCTATTACAAGGCTACCTGTTTCCATACGACAGAATGGGGAATTTGTTTATAACATCTTCTAAATATAACTACCACTGGGAACAAGGTAGGAAAATAAAGTTTAGTATGCCTGAACTCAGGATCTAAAGATGGATCTTTTAGTAAAGGTGATTGTTTTCAATTCTGTGTTTGAAAATACCACTTTTAGATAGTAAGTATGTCTTGCTTAGCCATCCGGTGTGCCTCTGCTGGGTTTGTGGATTGACTGTCAGGCTTTGGGATGACAGGGGCTGGGGAGGAGCAGTGGCTCCAGAGAGTCTAGATGGGTCAGGGATGGGCTGCATTTAGAGTAGTGGGAGGAGATTTCCTTTCACCTGAATGGGACTGGTCTGCCTCTGACAATGCTGTCTCCCCCTCCTGCCTGGAAGCTGCACCAGAGAGGACAGAACTGGTTCTGGCTGGGCACAGACACTCTCTGCCCCCAGATAACAAAGGATTTTGGGCTATAAAAAGTGGGGCTCAAATCCCTAAACTTTAGAACTCTTTTTGACCAAGAAGACTGCCAAGAAGAAGAGCTGGAGAACCTGTGAGAAGGAACTACCACTTTTTTGAGTGCTTTGCTGTGTTGGCCTACAGTGGCTGCTTCTGTCTTGGGCAGTGAAAGGACTGGACTGAACTTTCTGCAACTTCTTTATTGAGTATCTCCAAGTTCCTGAAATAGCGCTTGCCTTGTGTTCTGAATTCTCAGGGACTGCAAAGACTTCACCAACCTCTGGGTACCGCTTCTGGAACTGCTGTTTCAGCTGCCACAGAGAAGGGAAACACAACCGACTCCGTAGCTGGTCCTATATCCTGATGGCACCACAGACCGCACCGTCCATATCTCGCACTGCTACCCTGGTCTCACCGACGATGATGATCGATGCTGCCGCCATAGAGCCACTGGTTGCACCATGAGCCATGGGCACCGCACTCCGCACCGCCTCTCTTCACTTCGCCATCCTGGTCTCACTGATGCCATCATTGCTGCTGACTTCAACACCTGTGACTGTATCGTGGCTGGGGGCATTGCCCATAAGTTTCACAATGCACCACCTTGTCCCACACAGCCATCTGGGCCAACTGATGCAAGCTCCTGCTAACCGGCTCGGTCGTTTGCACTGCAACCTGGCAACACTGCATCAAGCACCATCTCGGCCTGCACTGCAAGCCTTGGTCTCACCGCTGCCACCTGGACAATTGTCACCGGGATGCTGCCTGCACCGCATCGAGAGGACACAACACCCTGCACTGCTTCAATTTTGCAATGCAACCGCAACATTTTCCATGACCGGCTCCCACCAACGTGTCAGCCAAAACAAGAAAGATACTGCTACTAAGTCTGTTCATGCTTTCACTGGACCCGTACCGACGCGGTCGGCTGGAACTCTTAGACTCTGTTCTTTTCAGCATCGCGGTAGTCCCGGATGGAGCTACAGACTCGTACCAACTGTGTATTTCAAGTATTCTTGCAAGGTATACCTTTTTAAGTACTGTATTGTGGATTTTTTATTGATTTGGTCTTGCTTTAAGTATATAAAATATTGGATATTTTTCTAAAACTGGTGTGGTGTCCTTTTGTAGTGTTTTCACTGTGTTACTGTTGGCTATGTGCAAATGCTTTACACACTGCCTCTAAGATAAGCCTGACTGCTCGTGCCAAGCTACCAAGGGGGTAACCAGGGATTATTTTAGGTGTGTAACTCCCTTATCCTGACTAGAAGGAAGGATCCCTACTTGGAAAAGGTGCAAACCATTGCAAACTAGAGACCCCCATTTCTAACACTAGCCCAGAGGACAGAGCCTTCCCTTCCCTAGTTCTCCCTTCACACTTCACTATGTATGAGCAGGCCATCTGTTTCACGCTCCTAAATGCCCCCTAGAAGCCCTTCATGGACTGATAGAACTCATTTATCTCATATTCAGGTCCTCCTGCCATACTGCCTGCATGCAAATACCTACAACATTAAAATAGAAATTATATAAAGGAATTGTAATACTTTCATTAAATGAAAATAAAATACATTGTATTTTTAAGTTAATTGTAATTTAGAAATACATTTGTTTAGTTTTAAAGTGTAAGAATGGTAATTGTGCTATTTTAGGTATGGAAGATTATGTATGGTAAGTAGGTATGTAGCTAATGCACATTACGGATTCAGGGGTGTGGTGCTTCTATCACCCAACACATATTGTTTGGGGTAAAGACATTTCATTTTATTTTCTATTCATGAAGCCCAACCCCCTTGCACCATGTATTATTTGACTGCTAGTTTACAGTGCCAAAATCTGGCTGCGGTAATGTGATCTATTAACTCAAGAATAGGTTTGCAATGTTTCTGAGAGAACAATACCAGTCATTTGTTTTAGTTTTTGCTATTCTGAAAGGATTAAGAAGTGGTAGATAAAAAAAATGCATACAATTCTCAGTATTCTTTTGTAACATTGCAACTGTGCAACAAGAGCCAACTCCCTGTTGTTAAAAGCTCAGAAGTTCAACAAAAAGAAAACTTACAACCACTCATTTTCCGGTCCAGCTCCAAGAATTTGGAATGTGCTGCCTCCCACAATCAGGTCTAACCCAGAGACTTTCACATTTAAAAAGTAGTAAAAATGCATCTGTTGAATGAATTCCTTCAAGAGCAGTCCTGAAGCCACTCGGTTTTACTACTTTCTAAGGCACATCCGGAGCTTAAATTTGCTGATTGAGTGTTATATTGTATGTATTTTGATGATTGTGTTTTCCTTTTGCATTTCTCCCTTGTATATATAACTTACCTGTTCCATTACAGCGCACTGTTCACGCCATATAAAAATCCAAATTCATAAATAACATAAATTCCTGTACTTACTCTCCTCATTGAGCAGAAATGATTCAGTGAGCTCATAATTAGGTTTAAAGTGATTTTTTCATGTATTCCCTGTTTGAGGTTCATTTTTTAGCTGGTGAAAAGCAGGCAGGATGTCTATGCTTCTTCCAGTATGTTTACCATCCTATACATAAAAACCATCTGGGCCAGTAAAAAAGGCCAGATGGCATTCCTAGGCAAGATATGCATCCCCATGTACAAGATGTTCAAAATTATTTACATGGTTCATTATCGTTAATCCCAGTGTGAGCGCTTTAGGGAAATACTGTGCTCTGTAAATGTACCCTGCATGACGGACAGTAGTCCTGGTAAAAAAACATGGACACCTGTTTGGAAAAGTTTATAGTGCTCCCAGGATGCTCCTTGGTTATATGCAAATTCATCAAGAGAATGGAAGCAACATTGGTGATTGTTTGCCAAATGCAATTTAGATTAGTGGTTATTTACAAACCAAAATATACCCAAATCGTATTTGCTATTTGCAAAACAAAAGATTGCAGGCTGTTTTGCTTAACTATAGGCAATTTTAATAATAGTGAAGAACCAGTGTAAAATCGATTTGGGCAATGTTAACGGCAACATGAAAAGAATTAGCAGCACCATTCAAAAACAAAATTCCCTGCTTCTTTGAATTGCTGAAGCTTTACGGCTTTCAAGATTTCACAAGAGTTTAGAGATGTAGTTCTTTAAACCATACTCTTAACAAACCTTTAAGAATTTAATTTTCACATGAGGGAACATACACAGATATAGTTGCTCATGCTAAAATATACAGAGCAGGTGCAAATTGACTTTTGAAATATTGCGAAGGTCATGGCGCAAAGTTACTCCATCTCTTTTCTCAAAACATTTCTGCCTTGACCACCCAGGCCAAGATGTCAGTGTTAACCGAATGGCATATGATTTTGATAAGACCATCACGACTGCGGTGGACAAAATTGCCCCCCTTACCCAGGTTAAAATCAAGACTAGGGCCGCCCCCTGGTTCACAGAGCAATTAAAGATAACAAAGGTCTTGTGTAGGACCGCGGAGCTAAAGTGGAGAAAAAGCAAAAACATGGACGACCGTGAAACATACAAAATCATCAGGAAAGACCGCACCAACCGCACCGGAGGAGGCATCGCCATCGCCCACAAGAGCTCTATCCGCATCGCTACCTACACCGACGACTCACTCCCCGACGCCGAGCACCTCCACTTCTCAATCCACAGCGACCCCAAGACCACCCTCAGAGGCACCCTCATATACCGACCACCAGGACCACGCACAAAGTTCAGCGAAGACATCGCAGACTTCATTAGCCCGCACGCACTCCCGTCCACCGACTACATCCTCCTAGGGGACCTCAACTTCCACCTGGAGAACCGCACCGACAACAACACCACCGCCTTATTGGACAACCTCGCCAACCTGGGACTGAAACAACTAGTCAACACCCCTACCCACTACGCCGGACACACGCTCGACCCCATCTTCTCCTCCAGCAAACACATCTCTTTCAGCCACACCACCGAACTCTCCTGGACAGACCACAGCTGTGTCCACTTCAGCTTCAAGAAGACCAACGTACACCACCACGCCCAACAACCACCAAGAAGACAGTGCGACCGAATCACCACGGAACAACTCGCATCAACCCTCTCTCAGAACCCACCCACCAGCACTACAGACCCCAACGAAGCCGCCAACAACCTCACGAGCTGGATCTCAGACTGCGCCAACCTCCTGGCCCCCCTGAAGACCCAAGCAAACAAAAACAACCACAAGAAAAACTCCTGGTTCACCCCCGACCTCAAGGACTCCAAAATAGAATGCCGCACCCTCGAGAAGGCCTGGCGCCTCAACCAAACCGACGAGAACATGTCTGCCCTCAAGAACGCCACCCGCAAACACCACCAACTCCTCCGCGCCGCACAAAAATCAGCCTTCCAGAAAAGACTAGACAACAACGCCCACAACAGCAAGGAACTATTCGGCATCGTCAAAGAGCTCTCCAACCCCGACGCCGAAAACAACTCCATCCCTCCCTCACAGGACCTCTGCGACTCCCTCGCAGCCTTCTTCCACCACAAGATCACCGACATCTACAACAGCTTCACCACAACCAACACGAGCCCTCCACCGGAACCCGCCACCGACAACACCACCATCCACACCTGGAACCCAACCACCACCGAGGAAACCACCCGCATCATGAACTCCATCCACTCAGGATCACCATCCGACCCCTGCCCGCACCACATCTTCAACAAAGCCGACAACATCATCGCACCCCACCTCCGAGACGTCATCAACACATCTTTTACCACCGCCACCTTCCCGGAGAACTGGAAACACGCCGAACTGAACGCCCTCCTAAAGAAACCAACAGCAGACCCCACCAAACTCAAAAACTTCCGGCCCATCTCGCTCCTACCGTTCCCCGCCAAAGTGATTGAGAAAATCGTCAACGCTCAACTCACCACCGCCCTGGAAACCAACGACTCACTCGACCCCTCACAGTTCGGCTTCAGAGCTAACCACAGCACCGAGACCGCCCTCATCGCAGCCAAGGACGACATCAGATCCCTGACCGACAAAGGAGAAACCGTGGCCCTCATACTCCTGGACCTCTCTGCAGCATTCGACACGGTCTGCCACCGTACGCTGACACATCGCCTCAACAACGCCGGCATCAGAGGCAAGGCCCTGGAATGGATCATCTCCTTCCTCTCCGGAAGAACTCAGAGAGTCCGCCTCCCCCCCTTCAGATCCACAGCTACGGAGATCATCTGCGGCGTCCCCCAAGGATCTTCCCTCAGCCCCACCCTCTTCAACATCTACATGACCCCCCTGGAAAACTTCGCACGTAAACACGGACTCAACCTCATATCCTACGCAGACGACACCCAGCTCATCCTATCCCTCACCAACAACCTCACCTCAGCAAGAACCAGACTACACAATGGCATGAAGGAAGTAGCGAACTGGATGACAGACAGCCGGCTTAAACTGAACACAGAGAAGACGGAGTTCCTCATCCTCGGCCCTACACCCACCGCCTGGGACAACTCCTGGTGGCCCCCCGCCCTAGGCAGCACTCCCCAACCCACCGACCACGCACGCAACCTCGGCTTCATCCTGGACTCATTCCTCTCCATGACCAGACAGGTCAACGCGGTGACCTCGGCATGCTTCAACACTCTCCGCATGCTCCGCAAGATCTTCCGCTGGATCCCCACCGATACCAGGAAGACCGTCACCCACGCCCTCGTCACCAGTCGCTTGGACTATGGGAACACTCTGTACGCCGGCATCACCACCAAGCTGCAGAGGAAACTTCAACGAATCCTGAACGCGGCCGCACGACTCATCCTGAACATACCCCGCCACCACCACATCTCCGGACACCTGAAGAAACTCCACTGGCTCCCAGTCAACAAGAGGATCACCTTCAGACTCCTCACCCACGCACACAAAGCCCTGCACAACCTCGGACCAAAACTCATCAACCACCGCGTCTCCTTCTACACTCCTCCTCGCACCCTACGCTCGAGCGGACAAGCCCTGGCAGCCGTACCTCGCATTCGCAAAGCCACCGCTGGAGGCAGGTCTTTCTCTTACCTAGCAGCGAAGACCTGGAACTCTCTTCCCAACCACCTTCCATACAAGACCACCTCCCCTTCAGAAGGCAGCTCAAGACCTGGCTCTTCCAGCACTGACCCCCCCCCCTCCCAGCGCCTTGAGACCCTTACGGGTGAGCAGCGCGCTTTATAAATGCAATTGATTGTTTGATTGATTGATTGATTGATTGATTGATTGATTGATCCAAAACTTCTTCTGTATTACCGTCCTATTTCTTTACTTCCTTATTTCGGGAAAATGTTGGAATCTCTCATAAACCAACAGCTTGTTGATCATCTCGAGAGCCATGGACTGTTGGATCCCTCACAGTCCGGTTTTAGGATGGCACACAGTACATAGACAGCATTGGTCGAGGTAACAGACAATATCAGGCTGGCCTTGGATAAACGCCAGTCCACCATTCTCATCCTGCTTGACCTGTCCGCCGCCTTTGACACGATCTCCGATAGCATTTTAGAACATCAGCTCTGGGAGATTGGTGTCAGGGGTAATGCTCTCAAGAGGTTCAAGAGCTACCTAACCGACCGAGTTACAACAGTTCAAATGGGTAACATCATCTCATGTGAGAGACCGGTCGAGATGGGAGTGCCACAGGGCTCTATTTTGAGCCCGACCCTTTTCAACCTGTATATGACGCCGCTGGCCAAGGTGATCAGATCTTCCGGTTTTGACGTCATATCCTATGCTGATGACACGCAGATGTTGATCACTCTTGGCCCACATCCTGCAGAAACTAAGCAGCGTTTTAAAGAATGCATGTCCCATGTTGATAGGTGGATGAGTACCAACCATCTTCAACTGAACGGAGGCAATTCGGAGAGCATGCTTTTTGGTAAGGCCCGGGAGCATTGGCCTCACGACTGGTGGCCCCCAAACCTTGGCCCTTGTCCAACCTTCAAATCAACTGTACAAAACTTAGGTTTCTACATGGACAACCAATTGTCCATGAAAAGTCAGATCAACCATATTATCGGTACCTGTTTCGGAGTGATGCGTAGCCTTCGAAAGGTCTTCAAATGGATTCCTGTCGAGGCCAGGAAACCATTAGTCTAGGACTATTAATAAATCGAATGGACTATGGAAATGCCCTGTTGTTCTCAATTGATGAAAGCCTTCTAAATAGACTTCAAATTTTGCAGAACACTGCGGGCAGATTGGTCCTAAATCTTTTCGCCCAGATCTCGCTCCGCTCCCTGTCTAAGATCCTTACATTGGCTCCCGGTGACAAAACAAATTCTATTCAAGATCCTTTGTCTGACACACAAGCATATGTATGGCAAAGGCCCAGGATACTGGTCCAAAAAACTATGTTGGTACCAGCCACGCAGGGTGCTCAGATCTAGCAACAAATCATTGCTTACCCCCTTAGAATCCATACCACCAGAAAAGGAGGCAGGTCTTTTTCCTTTCTCGCCCCGGCATCATGGAACAAAATTCCTTCAAACTTACGTACCATCCCGGATCATAACTGCTTCCGAAAGAAGCTGAAGTCATGGCTATTTGATAACTAAGCTAGTATTCCATCAGAGCCGTCTGCAAGCGCCATGAGACTTCCGAGTGAGGTGTGCGCTATACAAATGTCCCTGATTTGATTTGATTTGATTTCTTCTTTTTCCCCTCTGAACAAACTCCTCTCCCTTCAACCTTAACCTTATTTTGGAAAGGGGATCCCTTCACATCCTGGAAATATTTTGACTCCTGAGGGTGTGAGACTAGATTTTGCAGAGTTCCTCTAGTTGTAAATTTGAAACCAGTCATTGATCTATTGCTTGGTATACACTGATAATTAAAAGAAGAAATGATATGTGGCACAATGAGATGAAGTGAATTTCCCAAGAATTGATGAGTGCGGTCGAGTGGAGAAGATCAGACTGTGAGTGGTTTGCTGATCCTCAAATGGTCATGTATGCACTGGACTGCAAAAAACTGTCTGTGTTTATTTACAGTACCATTTTAGAGTGAAAACTTGGAAGTGGGTTTTCCCCTACAATTTCAAAACAGCATTAATTAGAAAGTAGAAAAGCGTGCAATGATATAATTAGATGATATATATCATGGGCTCTACTATAATCAGAACTTCGAAAGTGCATTCCTATTTAGAGCCCTACTGTGGTCAGAGGCTGTTCTAAGCAAAGCCCATTCATAAACAGACCCTATGATCAGTCATACATTTTACATAAATAGAACCCTGATATGTCAAGAATTTGCTGTAATCAGAAATGTGGCATAATACGAGCAGTGATAGAACCCAGTCCCCCTCCATAAAACAAGCCCTGGCATAATCAAGGAGGGCATTATCAGAGTTTTGATATAATGAGAATGCTGCCATATTATGTCACCGTGCTTCATGGGTAGCAAATGGGATGAGAGGATGATTAGATTTCTGAAGCATCCCCTCCCGTTAACAAGTAGTTATTTTATAAATTCCTACACCCCGTTTTAGGATATGGGTGGTAGGTAGGTATGATAGGGTGGTATTGTAGGTTGTTAGGGACAGTAGGTTAGGTATGTATGTGTGATAGGTGTATTACATACGGTGGATTAAGTATGTTAGGTTATGTAAAGGAGGTAGATATGGAAGGTAGGTAGGTTTTATTCCATCTATTATTCTACAGCTCTAAATTAGGGTTATGCAACTCTTCTGGTATTTGCTCAGTTATTTCTTTTGACTCTTGTGGGATGAACACACCACTAACTTTTGGACTAGTCTGGCTTGGGTAACAGCTGATCCTACAAGAAAACTCGGTATTTAATTATTTAAAGTTTCATGGCTCCCGGTGGCAAAAACTACAGGGGAATGGTAGAAGAGTCCATTGACAAGGAGATGCCCAGGAAACTTTTGCATGACTTCTAGGGATTTCTTCATAGACCCAGAACACACCACTGTCTGACAACAGCTATGAAAATTATTTTGCAACTGATTTATTACGTAAAACAGGTTACTGCTTCTCAAACTTCTTTCCTTGACAGGGATCAAATAGAGTGAATGCAAGATGAAACATACCATCTCAAACGCATAAGCAAGCATGCTCCTGCATCTGAAGTGACTGTAAATTGCTGACGATACATTTAAAGCTGCACAAATAAATGCAGCTAGTCATGACATCAATGTCACCACAAGTAGCCTGATCTCCAAGGGGGACATTCCTGGATTATCCTTGCTATGCAAAGCAGGAAAGAAGTCAGTTCTAGCTACATTTGAGACTCACTGGTTAACAATTGTGGACCATAGTGATGACTTGAAAGTTCTTACCTTTGCTCTGAGGAACATGAGAAGCAGCCAGTTCCTGGGCCTATTGTTAAATGTACCACAGAGAGCTGAGCTATCCACCACCAAAATTACTTTTGTTGGGATTAACCAACTGCTGAGCTCCTTGAAAACTCAGAAAAACATAAAAAATACTGAAAGAGATTGCTTACACACTACGTTTTACTGACTTTAGAACAGGGCCGGACTGGGAACGGAAACCGGCCCTGGCAAACTGCTCAGCCACCCCCCCCTGCGGAGAGGGGGAGTGCAGCCGAGCAGTTTGCGAGGGCCGGTTTCGCCGATTTTGTTACTGGGGGCCAATATTGCCGACCCCCGGTAACAAAAACAGCCCCCCAGGGGCCCAAAACCGGCCTCCACCCTAGCGGCCTACCGGGTAAACGCCCGGTGCCTGCTATGGCCAGTCCGGCTCTGCTTTAGAGTGAGACAAAATATGAACTATTACATAGGTTGGTTGTGAGGCATCACTGAGGCGATCTCATAAATGCTAAAAATACCACCATATCCAAGCATAACCGGACCTCTTCTTCAAAAACCATTAAATTTATTAGGGCCTTATTTCCAAAAAATTGGTATTGGGCAGTACCGCAACTCTTTTTGCTGCGCTGTCCTATGCCAATTTAAAAGGGAAGGAATGAACCGTATTTATGAGATACAGTGCATTCCAGTCCTTTCATCCAGCACCGGCGGGCAATTCGGTGCCTACCATGCAGCAAGGTTGTCTGCAGTGTTGGCAGGATAGTTTTTGTGCAGGAAGGCGCACCTTCTTGCACAAAGCATTCCATGGATGTGTTTTCCTTGTTCTGTGTGTGCTGCAGAATGCACCACACATAGAAAGAGGAACAAAATGAGGAGAAATTAAAGCATTTCTCCTCGTTACGCCTGCTCTGGAGAGGAGTAAAGTTTAGGCGCTCTCCCAGGTTTAGGTGAGTTTGTAAACCTGGGGCAGCATCAAAATCCTTGGGTGTTGCCTGGGGACACCCACTGCAACGCCTCCTTAATGCTGAGTAAAACAAAGCAGCAGTAGGTACTGCAATAATCCATATTTATGGGGCCATGCAAAGCCATGCAGTGTGGCTTTGCATCGCTTCATAGATATGATTGAGAGTCCTGCGCCACCGAAGCGTCAAAAAAGAGATTGTCTGGGGGTGCAAGCCTCCAGCAAATAAGCTCCATAGTGTTTAATAGTGGAATGGATTTGTTATATATTTTTGAATTAGGTACTACATTTAAAAAACATCAGGGTCTGTTTAAAGAGCTTTGCCAACAACCTGCTTTATTGTTACCAGTGGTTGTTTTTTGATGTGACAACGCGAGCATCAATGACAAAAATGGCAATATCGTATTCTCTCTGTTTGATGCAGCTCAAATACCCGTTAGTCTCCTTCTCATACTTTCAGCCAATAAACCTATATCTTTTCAGTGGAAGCCTAGATTGTCTATAGAGCAACTATAGTTGACTACTTTGAAATCTGATTCCAGTTCATTCACAGAATTATGAAAGACATAAGGCTGCATCTGCCAGGGTTATGCATCATGCATGGTGGTCTTATTCTGGACAGCATTCCAGTCTATCAGACAGAGACCAACCTTATGCAAATCAGCATTGGTCCCGTTGCAATAGGAATAGTCCTACCCGAACTGCCAGGTCATGTCTCCTTTAAACAATAGACTGGAATTCATTCATTACTGGAGGCTGAGATTAGGATTATCACAGTGAGATATTCTTAGTATGTTGCATTCTGCTGGTGAGGGGACTCTGTGGGTCACTCTCCTAGGAATCAAGCTGCTCTCCACCACTCTGTGAGCTGAGCTGTTCCTACTAGAACACGGCCAAGACTGAGTCGCATATGGTTGCTCTCCATCTGTTGTAGCACAGTGAGCAAATCAAAAACGGACTGGAAAATTGCCACGCCTGTGGGAGAGATTAATTCAAGCAATACACCCACTGTTTTCTTGTAGTTGTCAGTGAAACATTATACATGGATATGTCCCGAAGTGGGACCTGTAGCTCACCCTTCCTAGAACTAAAGCTGCATCTGGCTGATGGTCCTAATAATGTTAAATCAGGTAGGAAGTCACTTGTGGTTTTGGTTTATGGGGATATGGCCTAGCAGTTGGGCTGGACTGTTGCTACTGGACCTCAACCAAGGTTGGTCTCCATCCATAGTGTCACAGTGAGCAAAAAATGATGCACTGGAATACAATCAGAGGAATTACAAATCCATACAACAATTCGGTGGAGATTTTCATACCTTTTGCGCTGGTTTAGCACCGCAAAAGTGACGCAAACAAGCGCATTTCTTTCCCCTATTTTCTTTCGAGCGCACAACTTTTTTTGCGCTGGAGAGTACCCTATGAGTAGCGCAAAGCAGTACAATGCACTGCTTTGCGTTACTTTGCGCTGAGGGGGTGTTACATGGGTGGTACATGGGCGTTCCAATGCACCCACCCATGCCTTTTGAAGCAAAACCATATTTACAAAGATTTGTAAACATGGTTTTGCACCAAATGGTAATGCCCCTTCAAAGAAGGCCCTAACAGGAGAAATGCATTAATTTCTCCATGCTTTCCCTACTGTCCATGCATGCTGCACTGTGCAGCACGTATGCAAAGTGGGATAATCTTTGCATCGTGCCTAGCATAGTATTTTGTACAGGAAGGCTATCCTTCCTGTACAAAACCTATGCTACACTCATGCACACACCCTAGCGCTTTGGCCCTAAGGTGTGTGCATGGCGCACGGCAGCTGAAATCAGCGCCGGCACAAGGGGAAGGGGAGGAGAGAGCCGTATCTCTGAAGATATGGCGCTCTCCTGCTCCCTCCCTGTCGCGCAACGTGTTTTGCGTGACTTTTAAAAAAATCTCCCCCTTAATTTGTTGCTTGGATATAACACTCCATTTTGTCGGATCCATATTACTAGTCATCAAAAATTACATAATGCCTAACAAAGGATAGGTGAACAACTCACTGCTAGTAACAATCTACATTGTGAGCTTGAGGGAGCTATAACCTAGCCGTATATGTCACGTCATCATGTAATATCAAAGTATAATGTCACATTGTAAAGACAGTTGAGAAAGAGAGGTAATACAGAGACGACAGGTAACTGACAAACAGGCCTGAGCTCGGCTTACCATCAGTCCACCCTCATGTTTCAAAAGTGGCTATGTTCAAAGAAAACCATTACAAATTCCACCAAGGGCAATTCAGTCTTTTTTGCCACAGCATAAGCATCACGGAAGATGACTGATAACACAGACATATATTCATTCACCAAATATGCCACTTTACATGTCTGCTCTAGACTTCTACAGGGAACCAGTCTGGGACAGACTTCTGGATACAAACTCCCAGAAATAATGAGACCACATGGCCTATGAGACTGTTTGCCATATAGCACCATGTCTTTTATTTATGTGGTCTCTAGACACTGCTGGCTCTAAGTTTAGCAGAGTGACATATGCTGAAAAGGAGTATCCCTTCTGGGAGAGCCTCAAAGGTTAGTTGGGTCTTCTGATCATATATGAAACAATTAATTGTATAGTTAAAGGTATGTGTGTCATGAAATAATGGGTTATATATTAGGAAGCTCACAGTTGTGCCTGTGATAGAGTTTCAGCTACCGACGTGAAAGTTAGGCTACAGTATAAACAAACCTGTGTGTCAGTTTGGCCTCTTTGACGCATTACCAACATTTGGGTCTATCTATCCCTTATAGGTGGTACCTTCTCCCCATTACTTTCACATAAGGAGACATTTTTATCTCTCTCAGCGATGGTGTTTGTAATTTTGCTTCCTGCCCCATTGCAAGTGTCTTCCTGCCCCATTGCAAGTGTCTTCCTGTCCCATTGTCTTGGTCTTACTTCTCCAGTGCTATTCTCTCCCTCTTCCATTGTAGGTATGCAACTGTCTTATTGTGCCATTTTTCTTATTTCTCTCGATCAATTTGTCACAATTCGGTTTCATAGTCACACTATCTGTTTCCGTCTTCACTATCTCCTTACCTGTGTGCAGTTTGCTACCTTTCAAATGTCTACATACTTTTATGATCCAAGTTCTAATGTACAATAGAAAAAGAAAGAAAATATATTTAGCATCAGAGAAATTACACATTTACAGTTAATCCACATCATAATCAGTGTCAGTATTTTCACTTTTCACCATGGGCTATTGCGTTGCAAACACAGTCGATCTGAGTTATTCAACTTCAGGGTGACTTCCCACCTGCCATTCCAAAATAAATCCTGGAAAGCAAATCATAGAACAACTACAAATGTTTCTGGAGATTTGTACCTGGCAGAGCAATCTCCAATCAGGCGACCGACCACTGTAAACATGATTAGGAAGCATTAGAGGGATCTCCTGTTTTCGCAGGAGGATGGATACCTGGCTCCTTGATTGTTCCTTGATTCTGCTTGTCACTGCAGTACACAATATAGCTGTTATTGAGCTACCAAAGGGAATGTTAACGAGTATCCAGAATCTACATGAACTGGGAACAGTATGCCAAACTAGAAGGTACAATGTGAAAAAAAAACAAAGGCAAGCCTTCTCCATCAATGCACCTCCAAATATCAGGTCTGCACTTGCAGTCCTACAATTCAGAAAAGAACTGAAGGTAGTCATCTTTAAGAGCTTCTCAAGCATTAGCAATGATGATATCCATGCTCCCTCCACCAACCGGGATAAACTCTGTTGAGGTACATCCTCCATCTACTGTCAACCTTTTGGTACACTTTTTGTATCTACTCTTCGCTATAGACCAGATGTACAAAGCCATTTTGTGACAGCAAACCGTGATTTGCAAAACCATAGGGTTTGTGACTAAAAATTGGCTTCTTCCTCTTAACTAATCCCATTTTGTGAATTGGAAAAGACTTTCTAGCTTGCAAATTGGGTTTTGCAACTCATTCTGAATCGCAATTAAAAGTCAGTGTGAAAGAGATGTCCCCATCAAATTGCAAGTCACAAAGTTCTCCGTCAATGGTTCCAAACTGCAATTATGGTCACAAACCATTATTCCGCTACCTACTCTTTAAAGGCCGTGGTAAATGATTTCCAAAGGTGGAGGTTTCCCTCTGAACACCTTCGCTTTGTAAATACTGTTGGGTGAATGCGGAGGGAGCAGGTCACCATCCCTGTTTTTGAAGGCAATCACAACGGTTTGCAAATAATGACTTGTCTAATTATTATTCATTGACTAGGTTGTTATTCAGCCCCTGCGCTACTGGGAATTTTGTGATGCAAATATTAATACATAAGTCACATCAAAAAAGCAGAGACAGATTGCTAAAATTAGGTGCACAATTTGTGACACTTTTTATCGCCTCATATACGATTTGTGAGAAATTAGGTTTTGGTTGAGGGGGTCAACCCTTCTCAAGTAACAACCACCAACCTTGTCAGGGTGAACCACCAAAGTCACCAAATTATCTTGTGCTTAACCCTCTGGTAGCTTGTCACAAAAGCAGTCAGACACAAGTAATAAAGTGACAACACAGCACAAGGAAAATTCCACCCATATTTAGAAAGATTGGATAAAATTAAATAAATAATTTGAGAGCCAAACAACAAAAATCCAATAAGTAGAACTGGAGATATTGAATTTTAAAGGTTCAGCAAAGCACCAACTAAGGGTATTTGGTCACCCTGGACCAGGACAAAGTGACTAGTTCAGACAATTGGAGTCACTCCAGTAGCCTGGGATGGAGGAAGCAGGTCCAGTCTTTCTGAGAGAGCAGGGGAGGCCTCAAGCAGCATGGCACTTCTCTCGCTGCAGTGCAGTCCTTCTTTGGTAATGTCCACTGAAGAGTGGGTCAGAGGGTGCTATTTGCATGCCTGGATTCACCTTTGAAGTAGAAGAAACATCTGGAGGTTTCTCGTACAGGTGGTTCTAGAATTTACTTCCTCCTTTCCTGGTCCCAGAATGTCTAGGGGGATGACAAAAAGCTATTGTGAAGTCCTTTGTAAATGTCCTGAGGCAGTTCCTTTGAAATTTAAGTGGGGCACAGATCTGCCCCTCCCATCATGGTAGGATGGCCCATTCTGCAAACAGCTCGTCCCCCTTAGTGTCACTGTCTGGGAGCAATTCACAAAGGCCAACTACCAAATACACCTAGCCATGTGACCCAGGATACAGGCTGTAGTCACCAAATGGTTAGGACAAGAAAATGCCAACTTTCTAGAAGTGGCATTTCCGAATTGTGACCTAAATTTTACTTTGCCATTACCAAGGATTTTCAAGTACAATTCTTTTTAGACCAAATTTGATTTCTCTATCTGTTCCCATTCAAATGCTAACACTGAATAAATGGAATAAGGTAAAGTTAGGGAGAGGGAAATGCTATGCACCCTGCAATCTGCCATATGGGCTGTTTAGGGCCTACCTTAAGGGTGGCTTATAGGCATCATTAAAAGGAGAATTTTAGGCCTGGTAAAGATCTTATTATTCCAGGTCAAATTGGAAGTTTGAAACTGCACACATTCTGCAATGGCAGGTCTGAGACATTCTTTTAAAGGGCTACTTAAGTGGGTGGCACAATATGTGCTGTAGGCCCACTAGAATCAAGAACACTTTAGCACTGGTTTGCAGTGGTAAAGTGCACCAAGTTTTAAAAGCCAAGGAAAAAATGTTCAGAAAATAGGAGGAAAGAAGGCAAAATGTTTAGGTGTGACTCTGCAGAGGGCCAAGATCAACACCATTTGATCAACATATATCTACAAAGATGCATAAATACTCATATAATCTTTCATTACCAAACCCACTTCACTGCCGATAGGTAACATCCTCAAGACATGTCAAAATCAAAGAATGAAGCTATGATTCACAAAGTCATCTTTGTGCCTTAAGCTTACATGCCCTCAAGGTATGATTATAACTGCAAATATATGTTTTGCATTTCATAAATGTAAACCTTTCTTCATAAATCCATTTATTCACACATAATATTACATCAGTATGTTGTTTTGATTTCAACGTGAATGAAAAATATTTACACCATGAAGGATAAGAAAACACATTTGCACATGCCCTGTGATATTCACACAAACAAATATAATTATGATACAATGCAATTCTTAGACGAATTCCAGTAGTAGTACTGTGAAGCGGTGACAGTCAAACATTTTTAGGAATAGTTATAAAAATAGTTATGAATTCCCAAGAATCCAACATTTACTCCAAATATGATTAATTTGGGAATTATTTTTCCTGTGAGAAAAAGTGTCACGAAGTAGGGCCAAACACAAACACCTTTGATTTTTCTAGTTTGAATGCCTTGGTGTCGCTCCAACCCCTAGACAGAACATAGAAAGTATAATAAATACATTTACAATGGAAATGCAAATCGAGTCCCAAAAGTTGTCACTTTTATAATCAACTTTCTCAACAAGGTACTTCTGTTAGAAACAATCGCAATGGACCGCACTCCGCTAGCCCCTCCTCCGGGTCGCCCCTAGGGAAGCTGGTACATGGAGTTTCTTGAGTGGTTCACCCCAGTGGGTGCAAGTAAGTACTTGTTGAACTGATGATCTCTAGACCCGATACATGTCCCGGGTTTTAGAATATCGCCCGAGACATGGCTCGGGTTTCGGGATAACTTCCCTCATCAGTAGAGAAAATAGTTAGGGGTGGAAGAGAGGGCCGCCAAGCAACCGTCAAAGGCCTCAGTGCCCGCACAGGCACGCAGGTGCGTCATCCAGGAGCTCGTCAGCTCAAAGCTCGAGGGAGCCATTTTTAGAAACAATCGCAAAGGACCGCACTCCGCTAGCCCCTCCTCCGCTAGCCGGGACATGTATCGTGTCTAGAGATCATCAGTTCAACAAGTACTTACTTGCACCCACTGGGGTGAACCACTCAAGAACTCCATGTACCAGATTCCCTAGGGGCGACCCGGAGGAGGGACTAGCGGAGTGCGGTCCATTGCGATTGTTTCTAAAAATTGGCTCCCTCGAGCTTTGAGCTGACGAGCTCCTGGACGACGCACCTGCGTGCATGTGCGGGCACTGAGGCCTTTGACGGTTGCTTGGCGAACCTCTCTTCCACCCCTAACTATTTTCTCTACTGATGAGGGAAGTTATCCCGAAACCCGAGCCATGTCTCGGGCGATATTCTAAAACCCGGGACATGTATCGGGTCTAGAGATCATCAGTTCAACAAGTACTTACCTGCACCCACTGGGGTGAACCACTCAAGAACTCCATGTACCAGATTCCCTAGGGGCGACCCGGAGGAGGGGCTAGCGGAGTGCGGTCCATTGCGATTGTTTCTAAAAATTGGCTCCCTCGAGCTTTGAGCTGACGAGCTCCTGGACGACGCACCTGCATGTCTGTGCGGGCACTGAGGCCTTTGACGGTTGCTTGGCGAACCTCTCTTCCACCCCTAACTATTTTCTCTACTGATGAGGGAAGTTATCCCGAAACCCGAGCCATGTCTCGGGCGATATTCTAAAACCCGGGACATGTATCGGGTCTAGAGATCATCAGTTCAACAAGTACTTACTTGCACCCACTGGGGTGAACCACTCAAGAACTCCATGTACCAGATTCCCTAGGGGCGACCCGGAGGAGGGGCTAGCGGAGTGCGGTCCATTGCGATTGTTTCTAAAAATTGGCTCCCTCGAGCTTTGAGCTGACGAGTTCCTGGACGACGCACCTGCGTGCCTGTGCGGGCACTGAGGCCTTTGACGGTTGCTTGGCGAACCTCTCTTCTACCCCTAACTATTTTCTCTACTGATGAGGGAAGTTATCCCGAAACCCGAGCCATGTCTCGGGCGATATTCTAAAACCCGGGACATGTATCGGGTCTAGAGATCATTAGTTCAACAAGTACTTACTTGCACCCACTGGGGTGAACCACTCAAGAACTCCATGTACCAGATTCCCTAGGGGCGACCCGGAGGGGGGGCTAGCGGAGTGCGGTCCATTGCGATTGTTTCTAAAAATTGGCTCCCTCGAGCTTTGAGTTGACGAGCTCCTGGACGACGCACCTGCGTGCCTGTGCGGGCACTGAGGCCTTTGACGGTTGCTTGGCGAACCTCTCTTCCACCCCTAACTATTTTCTCTACTGATGAGGGAAGTTATCCCGAAACCCGAGCCATGTCTCGGGCGATATTCTAAAACCCGGGACATGTATCGGGTCTAGAGATCATCAGTTCAACAAGTACTTACTTGCACCCACTGGGGTGAACCACTCAAGAACTCCATGTACCAGATTCCCTAGGGGCGACACGGAGGAGGGGCTAGCGGAGTGCGGTCCATTGCGATTGTTTCTAAGGTACTTCTGTTACTAGATGTTGCACCCTGTACAACATGACCTACTGAAACATTGTTTACGTTGGCTAGCCACAAAAATATCTACAACAGCGCCAAAGAATTCAGTCTTTTGCTTTAAATTTGGTTGAGTTTGAAGAAGTCTGGCCATTTAACTCCAGCATTGAATTCTGGACTTCTACCAGGAACATAATTAAATTCAAAATGATGGGCACCTTGCACGAAGTATTATCAAGGAAGGGCATTTATTATTTCTTCTACACACTACTATGATCTGAACACAAACATAACATCCATCAATTGTTAGTCAATTGTACAGACCAAATTGAGACTCATTAAATTCATGGACACGTTTAGCACAGTATAGGTTCATTGTCTTTGGAAACCTTTTGATCCACTTCCTATGTTATTCATTATTCTAGAAGTGTCTGATAATGATGTCCTTTTGGTAGGCCTTAAAACCATAGACATGTCGCAAGTATTACCCCACACACCCAGGCTCTTTCAATACTGAGGTATACTCTAATTGTAGTAATTCCAGCAACCCCTGCAGATTATCCAGTATTTCACTATGTCTCCCCTTTTGATGAGGTACCTCAAGTTGGTTGATATAAGCTTTTATGCTACTTCCTTGCTATTGCAATGTTTGATCTGAAATCCACTCAGTCAAGCACACTGTCTCAGTAAACAATGAGACATGAGCCAACACACTAGCTTTCTATATAGCACAATAACTTAATAAAAACACAAATCCAATTAAATTATTTCACCTACCATTTTGTTGCATGTTTTGTTTTGTTGACACCAAAGAGCTCCAATGGCTCCCAATCCACACACAAGCACTCTTCCAACTCCTCACATACAAATACAAAGCCTTACACAACATTGGCCCAACGTA
The DNA here is from genome assembly GCF_964204655.1 of Triturus cristatus. NCBI lineage: Eukaryota > Metazoa > Chordata > Amphibia > Caudata > Salamandridae > Triturus > Triturus cristatus. The sequence continues at coordinate 246,403,930 of NC_140582.1, forward strand.
CCTTAACAACCACATAAACTTCCACAATCCTACCAGGCACATCAGCTCAACCGGACTCCTACTCGTGAGCCTGCCTTCTCCTGCATCACTCCTAAACCCTGGAATGACCTGCCGCTGCACATCAGAGCCTCCTCTTCAGTTCCTGAATTTCACAAGAAACTGAAGACCTGGCTCTTTACCTAGGTCCAAACCTGGTTTGGCCCATACAGCTCTTGTTTCAGTGCCAGGATACCGTCCCAGGAGATCTGTGTGCTACACAAATACATGTAAAATAATATAAAATGGCAGCATATTTCTGTCATAGCACAAATTTTCTATCTTAATTCAATACAACCACATATTTGCACAGTCACTTCTAATAGCATTTCCAGCAAAGACTAGACCTAGTGCTAAAACTCTACATTACATCACACACCAAACTATGTATGATAAATCACCCTGCTCATTTCTATGTATTTTAATACTATAGAGAAATGGCTTAGGTACAAAAAGTTGCTAAGCTTTTAGAAGCAAAAATGAGAAAAAGTTTCCATGCACTCCTTAAAAATGTTTAAAAGTAAAAGCATACGAAGTCGCGCGCACCACTACCCAAGATGGCTGCCTGATATCGGATATCCGCATCAAGTCGGACTCCGTGACGGATTTTGAGTTGTTTCAACGCTTCTACATTCGTCATGCCGGCAGATTATTGAATCAGAGCACTTTTCAGACAGAAGTCTGCCTTTTCCACCCTTTGCTTTCCATATTTCCTGCAGGATTATGTAGGTGAACTTTTACTCGTTTTTCAGACACCATTTTGATTTCTTCATCTGCACTTTCTCCTCAAGTTACTCCTCATGGTGTGCTGAATTATTCTTTCTTCGAAATTCCTTCACGTGTTTCACCCTTTTCTTTACTGGAGTTTATTATCAGCAATGGAAACTACTGAGTTGGATGTTCATATGAGGTATTTTCTTTTGTAATTTTTATGACGCCATTCTTCTTACCCTTCACCTAGTTGTTTTGTGCTCTGTTTAATGGGTAGAAGCAAATTTCTACTTCACTCCACTAAAAAGCAGGCATCCAACGTTACGGTACCTGATTGTACTACCTCCTCAGCTCCCATTGCTTCCTCAGTATCTATGGTTAAGGGCGGAACACACTCCTCCTCCACAGCTCTAGTGACTATGGCAGCTAAATCTCAATCTCCTTCTGTCAATCCCAAGAGACTTAAACAGGATCCTCCTTCTCCTCCTAAAGCTGTCTCTCCGGTCCCTCTAGACACTGTTCTGGTGGAAATCTGCGCTCTTAGACCTTTCACTGAGGAAACCAACTCTCGCCTTCAGACCATGGATATCAAATGGTCCTCAAAGGAATCTCGCCTCACGGTGGTGGAACAGCAGCTTGATGTGGTACAAGACTCTTCCTTCAGAAGTTCCTCTTTGGAGAAAGAGATGTTCCAATTGAGAAGGGCGACCGAAGACCTTGAAAATAGGGATCGTCGCAACAACCCCCATATTTATGGCATTCCAGAAGGCCTTGAAGGGGATGACCCTGTTGCGTACTTCACTTCCTTTTTACTACAGTTCTTGAGCCTTCCCGCTTCGACCAAACTGAACATACAACTTGCTCATAGACTGGGTCCTCGTCTGTCTTTTTCTGCGGCGCTTTCCAAACCCCTAGGAGTGATAATCTTGTTCCTACAATCCTGCAAGTCCTAAGTGCAGAAAAATACAAAAAGCAGCTATCGTGGCTTGGCACCAAGGTATTCATCTCTCAAGACGTCTCTTCAGCCACCACCAAACGCCGCAAGGAATTCCTAGGCCTTCATTCGGCTCTTCGATCCCTCGGTACATGCTATGGTTTATTCCATCCTTGTCTTTTTAAAGTCACTTTTCTCAACAAGACTTCCACCTTTGAGGATCCAGTTGACCTTTGAAGATTTATCCAGTCACACACCACCTCTTCCATGGAGATTGCTGGTCCTCCGCCAATACCTTGACTTTGCTGTTTCTTCTGTGGTGTTATTCATTGCATAATACTGTAGTGTTTTACTACTTGTCTTCATCATTTCCATTGCTTTTTTTGCTTTTTTTGTTCTCATTTTCAGGATTTATTTTTTTTCTTTTACAGGTCTGTCTAATTATACTATGTTCCCAGTATTTTTCCCGTTCCTGTTTATATCTAGTTGATGTCCGGATGTGATGTGTTGCCCGTTGTTGGGTGTGCTGTTTTTGTTGTCCGTGCCACCTCTCACCCTTTCCTTTGATCCTCCTAAGGTACATTTCACAGTCGTCATTTTTGACATGTACTGTCTTCTCTCATTTGTTCTCTCTTTTCCCTCTTTTTCATCCCTCTCTATGTAATCCTTTTTCCTTTCCCTTTTAATGGTATTACTTCCTTTTTCTTTTTGCCTTCTTTTTCATCTTTTTTTTCTCTTTTTCACTCCATGCGTTCTTGTCTATCATCTGAAAATCTCACTGGCTCTTCAATTTCCTTCCCTTTCTCTATTTTTATCTCTTACTTCATCTTTTTATTATTGCATATTTTGTTCTTTATGTATTGTTGATGGCTTTGCATTCAGAGTTATTTCCTCGAATGTGAAAGGTTTTATTAACCCAATTAAAAGACAGAGAATACTATCCCATCTTGCCTCTTATAATCCTGATTGGGTCCTATTACAAGAGACCCGCCTTACGGATTCTAAGGCGTTAAAATTAAAAAAAAGGTTGGGTGGGTTCAGTTTTATCCTCTCCTTCTTCTAATAAGAAAAACAGTGTTATAATTTTATGTCACAAAAAGCTGAATTGTAAAGTTATTTCGCAAGAGTCTGATGCAGAAGGAAGATGGTTGTTAGCTGAGCTGTTAATTAATAATATTTCTTTAACCTTATTCAATGTTTATGGCCCTACTCATCCTAATTGTTCGTTTTGGCCTGTGATTACACAGAAATGTGTTAAATTTAGAGATGATTACTTTATACTAGGAGGCGACTGCAATCAAGTTGTTGATCCCTTTCTTGACCGTAAATCTCAGGTTTGTTTCATTCCCCGTAAAACTCATAAACACTTTATTGATACTGTATTCCAATCACACATTGTTGACTCTTGGAGACTTTCTCACCCCAATACTCCTGACTTCTCCTTTTTCACTCCTCCTCACAACTCCCTCTATTGTTTAGATTATATTTTTCTCTCCCAATCTCGCTCTCAAAACTTGTTATATTCCTCTATTGAACCTATCGTCATCTCTGATCATGCCCCAATCATAACTTTCCTTGACTTGCTCCCCCCACATCCCAGGTCCTCTCGCTGGCATTTTAATAATTCTCTTCTTCTTGACCCTCATTTCTCTTCCTCTTTCATCACTTTCGCTAATGAATTATTTTGACCTGAACAGTGATTCAACCTCCTTCCTTCATATTTTATGGGATTCCTTCAAGGCTGCAGCGAGGGGTTTAATTATAGATTGCGTCTTTTAAAAAAAGAAATGCATTCTTCAACAACATAAAGCTACCCTAGCGCATATTAAAGCCTTAGAACATAAGTTTTATACTTCTTCGGAGGACTCAGTCTTACCGGATCTGATTCGTGCCAAATTAACCTTTAACAAAGCTACGACTGACAATGCATCTTCAATACTTCTCCGTAGTAGCGCTCGCTATTTAGGGGGGTCGTAATAAAGTAGGGAAACTTCTAGCAAACTATCTCAAAACCCGTAAGGACCGCACTCTGATCGACTCTATTTATTCTTCAGATGGCTCTCTTATTCACAAAGATCAGGACATTCTCAATGAGTTTAAGCCTTTTTACCAAGATTTGTATACCCCAGAATCTCATCCTTCCAGTTCCCTTATTCAGTCTTATTTCGATAATCTTCCAACTTCGTCTAATTCTCACCTTAATCTTTCTGATCTTGAATCAAACTTATCCCTCAATGAATTGTCCACTGATTTAAGCATTTTAAAAAAGGGGAAAACTCACAGTCCGGATGGTTTTTCAGTTGAATTTTATTTGCATTTTTCTAACCTACTACTCCTTAGACTCTTAGATCTTTTCCACTCATTCTTTCTCTCTGGCAGGACTGAGGGTACTTTTCAGGAAACCACGATATGCCTCATACATAAAGAAGGCCAGGATCCTATGCTCTGTAAAGACTACCGGCCAATTTCTCTGGTCACTGTAGATTCTAAACTGTTTGCTAAAACACTTGCTTTCCGTTTAAACCCTCTTATGCCTCATTTGGTTGGTAAGAACCAATGCGGATTTGTTAAGGGTAGATTAACTACGGATAATTCTTGTCTCTTTTTTAATGTTTTAAACAAGATTCCTTCCCTTTCCCCATCCTTAGCGGCCATTTCTGCCGATGCTGAAAAAGCATTTGATAGAGTAAATTGGTCCTTTTTATTGGCATCTTTGAAGTGGCATGGTTTTGGTCTTAAGTTAATTTCACTTATTTCTTTATTAAATTCTGCTCCCAGGGCCTCGGTGTTAGTTAATGGCTGTGTCTCATCCTATTTTCCCCTTCAGCGTGGAGTCCATCAAAGATGCCCTCTTTCACCCCTTTTCTTTAGATTGGCTCTTGACCCTTTTTATCCTCAATTCGCAATAATGATTCTATATCTCGCTTTTCTTATGGCGACCAACATTTAAAGATCTCCGCATACGCGGATGACATTCTACTGTTTCTCTCTGATCCCGACGTCTCTATTCCTTCTTTATTACATGAATGTACTTCTTTCTCCCTTGTTTCTGGTTATAAAATCAATTTAGATAAAACAGAAATTCTCCCTCTTACAAAATTCTGTCTTTCACATTCCTTTTCTTCTACTGGCTTTGCATGGAATAGCTCTAAAATCAAATACTTAGGTATGTGGTTCTCTAACTCCATCGCTTCTTCGATTAAATTAAATATGACTGCGGCCCTATCTTGGATTGACAAATTACTCTCCTCGTGGAACCCCCTCTTTCTTTCGTGGTGTGGCCGATTAGATTCCATTAAGATGATGGTTACCCCTATTTTGATTTATGCTATTTCTATGCTTCCTGTCCATATACCTGCCTGTTATTTTCAAAGGATTGACTCTCGTCTCTCTAAATTTCTTTGGGAAATCAAAAAGGCCAGGATTTCCTTATCTTTTCTTCGCAAGCCAAAATCTAATGAGGGGGGGTGAGAACTTTCCTGACTTCCGCCTATATCATAAATCATTCTCCCTCCGTAAGGCCTCGAAATGGCTTCTTTCTGAGCTTTCCCCTTTCACTCCCTTATGGCTCGCCATTGACCAAGCCTTACTATTACCCTTCTCTCTAAAGGAAGTTCTGGCCTTCTCAGCCAAATCCCCTCATACCTCTCTCCCCTTGTTTAAACACACTTGTTCTCTATTGAAGCCTTTGACTCATCCAAAAACTGTCTCCAGGGAATCCTTTTTAAACTCTCCAATTTGACATAAGTTTGTTATTACTATTAATAACAGAACAATTTTTTGGAAATCCTTGAGATTAAAGGATATAATTTGGGTTAACAACCTATTTGATGGCTTATCTCCATGCTAATTTCCCTAATTTCAAGCTACCTTTCATTGTCCCTGCTCTTTCCTACAGAAATTCACTGTTCTCATGATGGTCATTCCTGATACTTTCTATTCTTTTACTTCTTCTCCTCTTCCCTCAGTTCAAAATTCTTCTCTCTCTACCCAAAGCTTCTCTCATTTATAAACATTTCTCAGCTCCTGATCCAGAACGTACCAAAACTAAATTGGAACTTTCATGGGAATCTGACCTGGGGTGTGAATGGTCTATCACTTTCTGGGACAAACTATGGTTCCGTTCTCTGAAAATCTCTCGATCTGCTTCTCTCACCCAATCTATGTTTTTTCTCTACCATATACTCTATTTTACCCCTACCTCTTTATCTAGATTTTCCCAATCTATGATTACAAATTGTTGGACCTGTGGCTCTCCTAATGCTGATTTTCTACACCTTCTCTTCCTCGGTTTCTAACTTTTGGGGGGAAGTCTGGTCCTATATTCCTTGCATTTTTAATATTTCCCTTCCTTACTCTACTTCTCTTCTTTTCTCTGGTAGTCTGTCTGATTCCTTAGATCTTCCCTCCCACTAACATGGTCTTTTGATCTTATTTTAGCTTTAGCCTTTCAGCACATAACTCGCAATTGGAAAACTCTTAGAAAACTTTCTATTCAACACTGCTGGAACAGTCTCTGCCATTTTCATCGACTTGATATTGCTTTCGCCTCCTGTAAACCAATTGTTAATAGAGATTTTTTCTGGTTGCCACTTACTACTTATTTAGATAAGCTAGTTTTAACAGATAACTCTCGTTTAAGTTCTGAAAATGTTAAACCTCCTTGAACGTTTATCTTCTCTGTTCTTTTTCTATGTACCTTTGTTGGCTTATTGCACTTACTGATTATATTATAATTATCGTTCGCATTCCTTTGTAGATATGCTTTATCCCATTTTACCAATTTGTAAGAGGTTCTCCCCCTTCCCACCTTTTTCTCTCTCCTCTCCTTTCCCCTTCCCTCCCCCCTTTCTTTCCTTAAAAATTTAAACAGCTTTCTTTGTTCGTTCTTGCGCTAGCCATATTCTCGTTATATTTCTTTTGAATATGCTTTTATCTGTAGTGCTGGTCTTCTGTATTTCTTGTTAATTTTCAAATAAAGCTTTTAAACATAAAAAAAAAGTCAAAGCATACATTCTGGGCACAGAATCGTACATGGGCCTCAGAGATACTTCGAGGTCTATCAATATAGGCATACAAATAATTGGGACGAAAACAAGGATCTATATTTATAGAACATAATACATTTTCAAATGAGCTGGACCCATCTATACTGCTAAACGGACAGCACCAATTGCAATTGAGAGGAATTGAAAAAGCCTTCAATTTCTGAAGGAAATTCTGCAAGTGGGTTCTTCTTCAGAGCTCAGGGACCAAAACCTCAGGGGTGTAGCGTCAGGGCGGGTGTTTGGGGTGTTACACCACCCCAATAAGTGTATTCTGTAATGAATACTTGGGAACAGGTGCTTTCAATCAGGTATGGTGAGGTGTCTTTTGCATTCAAATTGGGATTTTAAATGTACACACAGACTAAACCACACACACGTGCACACACAAACGCACACACACACTCTCTCGCCCTATCCTCTCTGTTTTGTTCTTAAAAAGTGTCAGTTATTTTTTCTAAATGTTTTAAGTACCTTAACAATCCTTACTGCTCTCCCTTTCCACTGACCCTTAAAGCCTCCCTGCTGTCCTGCTTCTCAGATAATGTATGTCAACAAGATATGCCAGCTTGATTTTTGGGAACTCTGAAGATCACCCCCCCCCCCAATCTTATTGAGCAAGCAAAGCCCCTGCCAAACTTTGGTCCTACAAGTTACCCTAACCTGACCTAAGTGCCTAATTTATATTTTAAAGAATGTCAGCCCTAAACAGTTTCTTAGGCGGTCACTGTTGGTGCAAATACTCCCAGTACAGGCACCATTGCCATCACTGCGTCCCTTTACCTATGTCAGCCCCCTTGTGAGCCGGCCAGTTGAATATTTCAGAAGGAGGTGCACAGGAAGCAGAGCATAGTAGGCAGTACTGTTTCTGCTGCAGCAGTTCCTTTTAAAATGTACAACTTGATGTCCACTGCACAATCAGAAGAATCATTTATCCAAGGACCTGGAGTATGTCCCGGGCTCTAAAATGAGCAAGACTATGTACTGAGTTTGATGCTACCTTTAGCCGTACCCTAACCATACAACCGTAGCCAAACCTGAATCTGACCCTGTCCTTAATCATAACCCTAATCCTCACCCTACTAACGTAATTTCTACTATACTATTTACCAATTACATTTGTATTATTTAGAAACCTAAAAAAGGCAGCATGCCTAAGATCCAAGTTTTCCAAGAGAAATGACAATAAATGTATCTTTGATCAAGTAAGACTGAGAAGCAACATGAACATCAGCCTGAATAGGGATTTTGGAGAACACTACAGGTGGCCTTGGAAGCATCATAGTGAAAGTTTCGAGTTTAACAGGTTATTGTCCAGGCAGAAAGATAAACAAAAACCTGCAGAGCAATGAGAATGCCATTGATTCTCAGTACCATCATGAAGCAGTCCTCACTAATCCTGTGCTCAAAGACTATGAAGCGGAGAAATCGGCTAACCAACTCGGACGCGATCGGCCCATCAGTGCGGATTAACTCTCTGATTTATGCAGTTCCGGTTGAGAATTTAAGACGACCATTAGCGTCTACAACTGAGCGGATAGAAACGACATGACCTCAAGAGGCTCTCTTTAAAGTTACTTATTGAGGACCAGCCCAACACGTCCCCTTCCTGTCCTTTCTAAGCACAAAGTAATCAATTATGGTCAAGTGATACACGTCCCTCCCCTCAACATAAAACCACTTTCTATCACTACTCGCCCGTCTCCATGTCATACAAAGTCCTGACGAGAGACCCAGTGATCTAAGGGTCTCGAAACGCGTAGACCTTATATAACGACCACAAGAAGTCCAAATATCTAAATAATTAGGAATTGTTTATAGTTAAGCTTGTCGCTTGAACAATCCACTTCTGTGGTCCTATAATTGAAAAAACGTTTTTCTTTCTGTGTCTCAATGAACAAGCCTGTGTGATTGTATGAATGGATCAGAATGTATGAGATTTGTTTATAGTATGTTAGCAATGAGCGAATGATCGTTGTGATGTAAATATTGTGTAAAGAACTTTTCTTCTTTTGTGATTCCTTTTCTAAATCCGGCTGCTTTGGCAACAGGAAGGTTTAAAAAATTTAAAAATTATATTACTAAATATTGATTAATTCAAACAAAAGAATAAATACTTTTTTGACACTTTTTGTTTCATCCTTTCAAAATGTGTCCTCCAAAATAATATGGAGCTTTTAGTTTTAGGGCAGTATTAGCATTCTAATTGTTTAATCCAAAGACTATGAAGGTCACTGATTGGTCCAGACAGTTGAGTAGAATCTTGGAAAGTCACATGATTCCAGAACTAGAGCACTTAGGGGCTCATTACGATGGCGTACGGACTGACTCCGTCCTCCATGGTGGTGTAAACCGGGACCGTCCACCATGCATGCGGCGGTATCGCATACCCTATTATGATGGGACCGCCACCGAGGCGGTCTTGTTCCACACCCTTAACATTGCGGCGGTGGCTGCTGGCAGCAGCACCGCTGCGATGTCAAAAAGAGCATGTTGTGCATTTCACTGCACTACGTGGCAGGCACTACACTGTGCCTGCCACTTGGTGCAGTGAAATGTTGGGGGATACCATGGGTACCCCCCAGTGCACCCTCACCTCCCTCCAACACAAGGGGGGCCCGCAAAGGGCCCCCAAAACCAAACTCCGCCTGCCTTTCAATGGTGGTTGCACCGCCGCGGAAAGGCTGGCTGGAGACCTCATCATAATTTGGCGGATGGTGCTTGCTAGGCACTGTCACCATTTTGTGGATGCGGACCGCTCCGCCAGGCAATCGTAACATTTGCCTGTGGCGGTTCCATGGCGGGCGGGCTTTGCCTCCTCCGTGGTCGCGGTCTGAATCCCACCACCATTGTAATATGGCGGTGGTAGGATCGCGGTCCACTGGGCCGGCAGACCTCACGCTGGCCTGGTGGTGGCGATCGTTCTGCCATCATAATGAGCCCCTTAATTATTGGAATTATAGGTTTGAGTATGAATAATTTGAGACAATGGAAAAGGACAACACATGTCAAGCTTATTGACTAATTCACATTGAGAGTAGTAGTAAGGGCAACCTGTTCAGCTACAATCTCAGCACTCCCTGTAGCCAGCAGGAAGAATATTTTGTATAAAGCACCACCCTCCAAGCAGTTTAAGAATATTACAAGTCACCAAGCAGTTCTGTTAGCATATAGTGGAACAAGGTTGAGACTGAGTTCCTTATTAAAGTCACATCCATAGTTCAAACACTAACTTTTGCATATAAACAGCTGCAACAGAAACTGAGTTGCCCTTCATATAGCCATCTTTTAAAAGTAATGGCAGCACAAATACTTCCAGGACTGGCATACGGTTAAGAAATATGGCATGGCCGGGAATTTGAAACCTTAAACGAGCTGCAGACAATGGTGTATAAAGCTGTCTTTAACCTTCCCAAAGCAGCGTCACCAGCACAGATCCGCCTGGAAACTTCACTCCTCCGAACCTGGTTCCATGAACAATCTATGCTGGACAGAAATAAAGGCACAGTTTGATCAGAAAACATCGTACTCATGGGGCGAATATTTAACATCAGCTCTGGCGGGATTAGACATCCAAGAGGTATGGGACAGTAACATGGAAAGGGTGGTGTTTAACAGGGTGTGCAATGGCGCTGCAAAGAAACAATCTTTTTTAAAGACAAAAATACAGTGGTAAAACGTTGACACTCTTAGACTGTGATAAATTCTTATGTAAAACTCAAACCGCAAGCTTATCAAGCAGCACAGTTCCGATTGACACTAAAAAAGAGGTTCATGCTGTATCGGTTAGGAGCCCATGAAACTAAGGATTTGCGATCAACATGGAAAGGGAAACACCAAAATGCAAATTGTGGTCTATGTGGATACTACAATGAATCCTTATGCCATGTGATGTGTGTCTGCCCTACAGTTAAAGAAGCAAGAAGGACGCTTTTAAAGCCAATTTTAAAAGAACTCAATATTCGTATGTGTAGGCAGACAATAACTCGCTGGACGGGGGGAACATCAAACATCTTAATTTGCCGAGGGGTGAAGCTCTTAACTCTGATTGACAGACTTTTAATAAAAGCGGACATTGAACCAGCCAATAAGGTTTTAAATGAGTTAGAAAACTTTGCATAAACCCAGAAATATTTTTTTTTAAATGATGATCTTTTCAAAAATATTGTTTTAACTTGTATTTTAATAATTTTTAGTATTATGCTTTATGGTTGTGAAAAACCAAATAAAGAATGTCTTCTTCACAGTTGATAATGTGTGGGAACATGCAGGAAGATTATTGTTTTTATGTAATGAACTATAGCACTGCAGGCAAGCACTGGCCAAGCAAGTAGTAGGTTTGGTGTTTGTACCATTGCCTTGGTTGTTTGTGTACTGTGAAGCGAGTGCAGAGAGAAACATCTAAAAAAATGGATGCTACAGAAAAAAGAAATGCTCTCTATTCTCTCTATTCTGAAATATGTGTTCTTTCATATGCATGTATCAATTATCACCCCAATGCTTCCAGGCCACTCACTGTCTATGAAATACAGCGGAGCACACATCCAAACAGTCAATAGAAAAATGTTCAGCATAAAATACTCCAAAATGTGATTGCAAATGTCTCAAACCGATGGGTGAAGGTTCCAGAGCAAAAGAAGCCTATGGCTGAAGGAGGATGACCTAATGCCACCTAAAATAAGCATTTAGTAAAACCTGTTTGCCTGCAATGATGCAAGTGCCATGGACAACAAACCTAAAAATAAGCATGCTGCCATGAATGACTCATTTCTGCTATTGTCTGTTAATCTCGGGAAAACACCCGCGGATAAAAATATAATTTTCTCCATGACCTTCTGTCCCACTATTTACTAGTACTGCTGGCATGCATATTGGATGCACTACCCCATTGAGATACACATTTACCATTACACAGCAACCTTATTTTCTCATTACAGGTGACAGATACAGGTTTTCAATAAGAGGAATCGTGAGCTCCGATTTATTATTGTATGAAATTAATAACACGGGCTAGTGGTGGAAAATAAAGTAAAAAATACACGATCTTAAGGTGGGAGACCGATCATTGCAGCATGGCATAGTAAACTCTCTAAAAAAAGGTCTGCTATATAAAAAAAAAAAGCAGGAGAAGCTGTGAGATGAAAATGCTGTAACAGAACTCTTCATAGCATATTCTAGGACTGGAACTAGGTATGCTTGTACGGCCAGAATTACTAACAAGGGGAGCACCGTTGGGCAGCAATCCAATGCGCTGAGCTGCATTGTACCACCTAGAGAGAGCATAACTGAGTCACATTGTGAAAGAAATAGCGCAGTTTTGCTCTCCATGCATAGGCATTCTTTGCACTGCCTAATGCCAACACATCCAAACTTGAACCATAGTGAAAAGGTGCCTACCTTGTGGTCAGGATATTTTTTGTTCAGGTAGAAGTAGCTTCCTGCACAAAAACTATCCTTTGAATGCAAGTTTAAGCTTTTATTGAGTTTAGGAGAGTGGAGGTATTCACGGCAATGCATGAGCAGCACGGGGATGTTTGATGTGCCATATTTTGTTGTTATTGTTCCTGCAGGTCAGTGGCGTAACGAAACTTGAGGTGGCCCACCTGCACAGTACATGAAGGGGGCCCCCTCCGACCACACTCAGGAGCTCTGCTGACAGGGTACTGGGCTGAAGGGGCCCCCTGGAGCTCAGGCCCCCCGCACTGCAGGGACTGCGGGGGCCTTTGTTACGCCCCTGCTGCAGGTCAGAGCAGCCCTGATGGTATAATGGTGAATAACAGGGCCCTAGGTCTTCTTTCATGCCAGAAGGCCTGATGTTCTCTTTCATTCCCTCACTGCACCAACAAGAGAATTTTGTGATGGGGATTCCAATGATCCTTTGCTGCAACCTTTAAAATTATATATGTTCCTGTAAATCATGTGAGATGAGGGTTCACTTATCAACCTGAAAATACATTTGTGATGTATTAAAAGCACATATGGACAGTCAATCATTAGCGCACTCACTCGTGAAATGCAGATGGGGTCAACCACCCTTACGAGCTGCGTGGGCCCCTCCCCCCCACAAAGGCAATAAACTCAACTTCTTGGGTTAGGGTGTAGCAAATTTACTTCACATGAAACAAGGTGGTATAATAACCACTGTAAACCAATAACATTACACAATAGAAAATATCGCAAAATACACAGCAAACCCGAACACGGCATTGCACATATCCTATATCCCCATTTGGGGGCAACATAGTAGAGAAAGACTAATTGGGAAACTGACACTGAAACATTTCTGACAGCTCCAGAAACTGCATAGCACATAGGTCCCTGACGGAGCATCCCATGACTCTAGGTCATGCTCCACATAATCTCTGGGGTACCCAATCTTGGGCTAGAAGGGTAGGGCCACCAGCAGGTTAGCCCTCCTTCCAAATAGCCTCACCCCTGAAAGGCTTCTCCCGAAAGAGGCGGCCAACTGGGCAACTTAGTGCCTCAAGCATTAGTGCCATTACACAGCTACGATGGTCCACAGTGCGGAGAAGTCACTGGCGAACCCCCGACCAAGATTTTCATTTTTTTCCATCAACTGCCCCAAAACTTGTTTGTAGGAGAGCCTCAAGCCCTGCATCTGACAGATGAATGCCTTCTTCATCAAAGAATCCAAAATTACCCAGGTGTAGTAGCCCTTCCCTGATGGTGTCTATGGATGCCATCCTCAGAATAGCTTTCACAGAATGGTTTAGCTTTTTCACTGACTTGTTGATCTTCTCAGAGTTAGCATCACCAGGTCATCGCTCCCGAGGGATGACCTCAGACCACAATACCAGGACGCCCGGAAGCAAATGGCGCAGTTTAGCAAACATTGATATGAGCCTTTCACGTGCTCCCTGTCTCCCCATTTGGATCATGTCGTTTCCCCTGACATGAAGGAGTAGAATGTCTGGCTTGGGAAGCCTGCCATGCTCAGGTGCATCACTCAACCGCACCAGCAGGTGTTGTAGCTTAAGGCCAGCCACGCCCAATTAGTGGTACTCCATTTCGGGACTCTGGTCCCAGACAGTGTCATGGAATCACTTTGCTGCACTGTTCACTACTGAATCCCTGAACCAGCACACCGTTATGGGTTTCCCTGTAATGACACAAATGGAGGCTGCCATTTTCTGCCATACAAAATAGCGGTGAGGGGTTAGTGGGGGCTCTACCCGCTCACCCTTTGCCAAATGAGGTTGGACGTAGCGTTCAAAGCAACTGGATTTCCATCTTCCAATAGCCTCAATCCCCTCTGGTGACCATCCCACTCCTGCTGCTGTTGTGGCTGTCCCAATCCGAAAGGAGTGTGAAGTAAAACCTACTGTGGACACCCCTAGCACTCCTTGGGCCTTCTGGCAGATCCGAGTAAACTGTGCCCGAGCCATGGGGGCCCCATTTGCATGCACCAGGAAATTGGGGTGCACCTCCGATGGTCTGACTCGCAAGCCTGAGAAACCGGGCAGCCATGGCAGGAGGATGCCTTGCCCTTGATGTACCCATATGCCATTACGACTGGCATCCGTTTTGGATCTCCTGACGAACAGCCTCAGTGAATTCATACCCAGTACTCCGTCCCCTCACTTTATCCTTGCCTGTGATTTAGCTACTAATTCTGAAATTTGGAATGCTTCAAAGAAGGCCAGGGTATAAGCCAAGCTGAAAAGCAGGACCTCAAAAGGGGAAGAACATACACTGGGTAAGACACCTAAAAGTTGGTATAGTCTAGCTACATCAATCAGTTTCCTGCTGTCCTGGCTGGCTGGAATTAGCCGCTCCCACCCCCTAAGTGTATTTTTTGCTCTAAAGTCCTTGTTGGGGTCTGCCACCTCCGTAGTTCAGCAAAGAAGGCAACTACTGATAGCTGCTGTCTCACTGTTTCCACTAACTTTCCCACTTCCTGTTGAACACCCAAAAAAGACAAAACACTGGCTGTTTGAAAGAAACACTCCATTCTACACGCTGGCATGGAGACTTATTATGTCCACCACACAACTTCAGAATCTCTCTTTGTTCCAGGCACCAGTGCGCTGTTATCAGCTCCGGGACAATGGGACACCAGACTTCCATAGGCTCTCATTGAAAGACGACATCTCCTTGTCCACTTCTGGTAGTTGCGTTCCAAAATATGACAGCTTAAAATGAGACAGGGCATCAGCCAGTGTGTTCCTAACTCCTGCTACATGCTTTGCTGTGAAGTGCACATTCTCTGCGAGGCATACCTGAATCATAGATTTGGGAAGTCTCAGGACGAGTGAGCACTGTGCTCTTTGGTTTATATATGGCAGGGACGACTGACATGTTGGCTGACTAAAAATTGATTCTACTGCTAGAGAGTTGAGACCTTCAAATATGTAATGCCACAATTATGGAAAAGAGCTCAAAGAATGTTTGGTTCCTGGTCAAGCCTCTCTCAATCCAGTCCTCTGGCCAGTGTTGCATACATCACTTGTTCCCCAGGATGGCTCCAAAACCCATGCTCGCAGACACATCTGTGTACAGGGCCAGTTCAGCATTACTCCATGCCGGCCATGGCCAAATCACTGAGCCATCAAAATCTAGCAAAAACTCCACCCAGATATGCAGATCCTCTCTAACTTCTCTTGAGAGGCGGGCATGGTGATGCTTTGCTTTCAAGCCCGACATGGCCCTTGCGATGCTTCTGGAAAAGACCCACCCCATGGGAATGATCCTGAGCGCAGCGTTAAGCTGCCCCACCAACCTCTGTAACTGATGGAGGGTCACCTTGGTAGAGCTCAGGCAATCCAGTAAGGTTATCCGGAATTGCACCACTTTATTCAGCGGAGCCTGCATACTCCTGCCTGTGAATCATTCTCAATGACTAGAAATATCAGTCTAATACTGGTGCCCTCTGTTTTTTCTGTAGCTAGTGGGACCCCCATTACGTTTGCTAGTTTTTGGAAACCTTGCAGGGCACACTTGCAATCTTGGGACCCCAGTGCCCCGATGACGATGAAGTTAGTAATGAACAATGTCATCAGACACCACTAGACCTCGAACCGCCCATTCCAGGACACGACTAAAAGTTTCAAAATGTGCACATGCTACTGCAAAGTCCCTGGCATGGACTTGTTAACATAGTCAGGGGACAAAGAGGGGGTCACTGGGGGGTAGCCACTTTTAAAGGTCTCTACTCTGCCCCCTCCCCTCTATTGCATAACTCAGGACAACATCTAGTCATGCCCCACTTCCTTGGCGCCCCACCCCTCCATGGTTGAGTGACTAATGACACCCACCTGCAAATGGCCGAAGGGCTCTTGGCCACAACTATGCCCTACCATTATGAAGAGTAACTCTTATTCATATGGCGGTAGGTTAAAGCAGAACTGCACTGTTTAAAGTTAAGTTTGGGACCGATGTATGATTCATACCATACAGCTGTCTAGCTCTTTCTTTTATTACACACTGCTAGAATAATGGATCGAACTAAAATAAAGTGTACTCTTTAATTTAATGCTGACTACAACACAGCAGAAGGCAGGGGTTCCCTGCTGGAATATGGCACATGACAGTATGGAGAATAGTAGCATAGGCTTACCTGTGTGAATGTTATTTGCTTGATTAAAATACTGTCGAGGCATAAAACACACACGGAGGAGAGACTGTGCTACTGTTCTTATGCCTAACTTGGCAGCTGCATGTGTTTGGAAACAGGCTGCAACAAACTATGATCTTCAGCTCACACACTATCTTGCAAAAGTTCCACAATGAGAGGCTGATTTACAAACGCATTTATGAGCATTGGATGTAGTACTGAAGCAGTGGCTAATTTAAAAAAAAATAAGTGCTGGGGCTCTCGTCAAGAGGCAGCTTGCACCATCCTATTTCTCCTGTTAGCGCCACCAAAAACAGAACTAACTACTAACCATGAAACTGGGGAGAGGATGTGGCATAACGGCCACAGCTGCAGACTTCAGAGTTGGGGATCCAGGTTCGAGTATCGGCATAGAACCAACATTCTGTGATTCTGAGCAAATCACTTAATCTCCCCCTAAATCAACGTGTCCTTAACTGGTGCTCATGAAAAGTACTGGTACTGAGCACTGGAAACCTCCGGCTCAAATTAAGCACTGTACTGAAGAAGTTCTCTTTTACATACTGTTCCGTGACTCTGTGATGAGACTTGGAACATCAAATCCCTATTAGTAAAAATGCAAAGAGGGCACTGTCCTTTTAATTTGGATTCATCCTGCGGGAATATTCCAACAATATTTACATTAAAGATGTTTTTGGACCATTTCAATAAGGCATGTCAGAGTACATAAAAGGCTACTATAGGAGAACTACTTTATGTACTCCAAAAAGTCTTTGGGGCTTATTTACAAGCCCCTTGCTCCATTTTGCGTCATTTTGAACATGGGAAAAGTGACGTACGGTTGGCACAATGCGCTTGTAAATAAGCCCCTTTGTGAATAGGTCCTTAAGTGTATGTCCTGAAGACAGCGCTATTTCAGTGAAAACAGACTGAGAGCCTCCTTCTGCACCTGTGCACGGGTGCAGAATAGAATCACAAGGTGGGCCCATCACTGGTAATCACAATTTTTCACATCATGTGCCATGCCTGCCTTCCTTCGCTCTAATCAGTAGATTATGAAAGTTTTTCTGGTACATGAGTGCCTCTGGAAAGAAGTAATCAAAAAGAGATTGTTAACCTTTCTGGTTCACATTCCAGCTTTTTAGGTCCCGCGCCTAGCGGTACAGTGTGTAGCACTGCTCGCGCAGCGGGAGACCTTTAGTATCTGAAAAACGGGGTTTTCAAGCTGACCTAGGAATCCCACACGCTCGTGCATGTGCTTTTCCTTATGTGCGACGCGATTGGACTTTGCGTGCGTCTTTTTCTAAAAGACTGCACGCAATAGGCCAAAGGCGTGCGCATTGCTCCGCCCATGGCCTATTGGTGTCTATTACGCGCTTGGTGCACGTAATAGACACCAATAGGCCATGTGGTTTCTATTATCATGCCCAGACACAGGCGCGATAATTGAAACCACGTGTGTCGCTGTGGTGCGCGCGCACCACTCATGGGCGTGTTTTGTACAATAGCGATCGATTTCACTGCCGCTTGTTTTCTTCTTACCGAAGCAAAGGGAAAGGTGACAGCAGGTTAAGGGGGGTAAAATCATAGCCGTTGTTTTCTTCTTCCTGACGGGGCCCGGAAATCTGCCAAAATGTCGCGTGCAGTGCTTCAAGTGAAAAATGGCACGACTAAACTGGCCAAGCCACCGGCGGAGCCGGGGAGCGCTCCCGGGCTCTACATGGAGCGGTCTCAGAGCCGCATCAGCCTGTTGGCTTCCTTCGAGGCTCTGGTCATCTACTTCATGATGGTCAGTCTGTGGCATGTGACATCTCACACATCACCTCTCACAGGCAGTGCCCTTTGAAGACAAGACCATGTCCTGCAATGTCTCACTCACCCCCCCTTTCAAAACACCTAGATTTTGGAGACCAGTCGATGTCTTGCAATATGTCGCGACCCTAACACACCTGCCTGGGATTAGAAGCTATGCAACATGCCTTGTAATGTCTCATCCGTCAACTCCCCCAAAACACCTGCAGTTTTTGGGGCCACATATTGAAACGTGTCACTCTCACAGCCCTTTCACTCAAACATACGATTTCTTTAGGCCATTTAATTGTCTATAGCGTCTCGCTCACAACCCTTTCTCGCGCACACCTGTAATGTCGCAGTGAGACGTTGTTTAGGAATACCTCACACATAACCCTGTCTCCAAACACATCGCTTTTGGGGGCGCTTGCAGCCAGGTCTTGCCACATCTCACTGACCAACCAGACTCCTGAACACAAGCATTCTTAGAGGCCAGTCCATGTCCATACTTTGCGAAATGCTGCCCTCTCGCCCAACAGCGAGGGGGAGAGGAGTTGGCCTAATGGCTAGGGCGCCTGACCTCGGACCGGGGGAACTGGGTTCGAGTCTCGGTAATGACGCTGAACATCCTGTGATTCTGGGCAAATCTCTTAATCTCCCCATGCCTAAGAAAGAATGAATGTGTGTCCTAATGTAACGTAACTGGTCCTACGTAAAGCGCTCTGATACCTGATTGGATTCGGGTCAAGTTCGCGCTATATAAAACTCTGCAAAAAAAAACAACAAAAAAAAAACAGCCTGGGGTTTGAATAACTGTCCACACCTGGCAATATCTCACCCTTTGCCCTCTCTTCTAGTCACTGGATTTTGAAGGCAAGGCCATGTCTCACTCACCACATATCTCCACAAAAGCCCAGGGTCTGGACAGTAGCAGAGCTAGGATGCCATTGGATCTGGTTCAAGCAAGGAAAATACTCCCTTTAACTGCGTCTGGGCAGTTAATACAGCAATAGGTGGGGTTGGATGAGCCCCGGTGCCACTGCACCTGCTGCACCAATAGTAATTACGCCCCAGGGGATTGGAACCCAGTCCATCTGTTGCACCGTCTCACTCACCGCCATTTCTCTCTCTCGCTTTAAATGTCTGCTCCCTGTCCTATATGCTGAATTTCTTCCTATCCGATTTAACGTGTGTGCGGCATTACGGTTTTGGAGGCTGAGCGAATAAACACAGACAAACACACAGCCCACGGAACACCTGTGGCGAGGTTGCGTCTGTGGTGGCTGGAGTGCGTGCAACAAAGAAGTGTCCACAATCGCGCGCACGAAACACGCACACCTCCTTTAGTGCACTTGCAGGCATCTGGAAGGGGGGGTATGCGCGGGTTTGGTAATGCAGTTGCGTAACGAGGCGAGCATTGGCTAATATAGGCCTGCCCCCCCACAACCTGTGAGCCCTGTGTTGGCCAGCAGAAAATTGCGTTTCAAAGTGACAGCTTCGTATTTGAAACAGAGCGTGATGTGAAACACGATTTGCCCCGCTGTTTACTGTTTAAATGGATCATCTTGTTAGGATTAGCCTGTCTGATACTAGCATTGTGCAGAATAAGCAGCTACACTTTGAATTTCAAACAATTATTTGAAAATATCGCTAGATGAATTGTACTGTTTCTGTAACACTTCAAGAATGGCGATGGAGGCCATCATATGGTCCGGGTGCTGTGCCACTGCTCGCCGTCATTCATCCACATCTTTTCTTTATGTTGATTTTCTGTTAACCCTTTCAGGGGACCAATAAAGAAAAATCCAATTCGCGGTGCACAATGAAAAAAAAAACGCGGTGATTGAACGCAGGACCAGAAGGCTCAAATAGCTTCTTGGGACTAGCGGTGTAATTTTCATAGAAAGTACTGGAATGTCAGCTTTCTTGAAAGCCAGATCGATGCTAACACAGCCTCAGAGTGATGTGTGCCCGAGTGCGTCGCATGTAGCGCTCCGATGTATTTACTTGGGTGTTTGCAGAGCTACTGTTTACTTACTAAATAAATTCTGTTTTTCTCTGAAATGTGATTTTTTTTATATAGGTTTTAAAAAAATCCAGTGCTTAATTTGTTCCCCCCCCCCCCAAAAAAAAAGGTTTGCTTTGGATCCTGCCATCGGTGATGCTGAAAGCCGTGGCTGCCGACTATCAAGGTTGTCTAGTCTTGATTCCATCTACGACTCCTACTTCCACTGCCCTACATTTCCTGTTTCCTTGTCTCACTCCTGTAAGATCTTTTTCAGCTCTCCTTTCTCCCTTTGTTACTGTTATGATTTCTTTCTCTTTCATCCTTCCTCCTTGTCTTCCTTTTTCGCTCTTACTCTGGACCAAAGTCTGATGATGACAAATTACAACAAGCATTTGCAATGCAATAGGTCTCGCAGTAGTTAAAGTTTGAGCTACTGGCGTTGCAAATAATGATGCAACACCAATAGCTCAAACTTTCAGTAATGCGAGACCTATTGCATTGCAAATGCTTGTTTTATATTGCAGTCAGTGGTTGAAGTGAGGGGGGGATCTGAGGGGCCTGACGTGCCCATACCTTTTTACCTTTAGAAAAGCAGTTCCCCTACTTCTTGTGAAAAAACAACGTCCCAGGACTGTTCATTTAGAGAGTTGAAATGCTTCAACTGAAGTGTAAGGCAGGGAGTCCTCTGTGCTGTGAAACCAAGGGAGATGCAGACAACTAAACCAGCTTTAGTTCCAGGGTGCCTGCTTGCCTCAAAGAAATGTAAATGTGCACAACAGGTTAGTCTGCAAATGTAAAGAGCTCTTGGGAGCTGGTACTGACTTTAATTTCTGTAATTACATGAAGCTTCCTGATGAAATAGATTTATTCTTTTTGAGTGGTGTTGCAAGGTAGTTACCAGCTGAGCTGTGAAATGTGTGCTTTAAAGTAAAGTTCTAATAACAAAAACTACACTATGTACAGTCTGAGTATACTAAAATCTATATTTTGGAAGCAATTTTTTATCTTATACTTTTTTTACTCATTTTGTAGCAGCTTATCTTATAACATATGCAATGTAATTTTAAAATAATGACCTACATGTTCACAGTGCTTTTATCACAGACTGAGATCGCGTAGCACTAAAGTCACTATACTCCTCTACACCAGCCAGGATCCAGTTCCGTGGATCTCTGGTGCAATGCATTGACTAATAGAGGTATTATAATGTACGATAGTGCGTTTCCCACTGAGTAACATAACTTTTATTTAATTTTCATTAAGCTCTGCTTTATTTTATATGTAGTTACCTGAAGTTGAAAGACAAAATAAAAGTGAAAGAACATTTCATTTTTTTAGCCACGCCTTTCACTACGCCCCTACACTCACTCCCCCCGCCCTAATAACACGCAGCCTCACAGTTCCCATACTTTTTTAATCACTTCGACTACTGATGTAGTAACTTTCATGGCTGAGACTTTCATCCCTTTTTTTAATTCAAAAGTGTCTCTTTTGTAGCTTATTATTACTCGTTTCTGTGGTTCATTCATTCTTTCTTTGTGAGATGTGACTTTCACTCCCTGCCACCCAAGGAAGCAGGGAGGGAGGTGAGAGGCAGCCCGAAACTCCCCATGCCTTTTATCTTGCATGGTGGCAGCCGTCAGTCTCTCCTGTTCCCCCACGCATGGATATCTTGCTCTAATTTGTCATTTAATTGCATCTTTTGACCTTTTTCCACTTCGGGTTGAACAATCATTTAATTGAAGGCGTAGTATATCCATCATTTTAAGGCTCACCTGTAAATATGCTAATTTAAAATAAAGTGGGAGGAGGTTCCGGGATTTTAAAATCCAGGACATTGTCAATTGAGTAGTTATCCATAAAGAGGGCTGTGGTGTTCATAATGGTTTCAAACATTCTGTTGTATTCTATCTATTGCATTTTGCGCTCATGGCTACAGACCATGAGCGCCTCGCTAGACTCGCCACCTTTCCCAGAGAAAAATACCGGCCATCTGTTCACGTTTTAAGATTTTGCAAAGGCCTTGACATGATTCTTAAGTAGAACTTTATATGAAATAGGCTGTATTCATTTTTTAAATGTTTTTTTCTGTTAGAGTATACACTTATTATCAGTCACAGGTCATTAAGGGGAGCTGCAGAACACATTTTAAAGAGTTTTCTTCATGCATTTACTGTATGAAGTATGCACTGGTAATTGGAAAAAATACCGGCTTTAAGTTATTTCCCTAATGTTTGTACCGGCAGGAATACTAAAGTACCTGTCATGCATGTATAAATCCAGCCAGGTGGCAACCCTAGAGCCTTCTGTGGGCCTGCTCGGGCGTCACGCCAGTGTGACCTCACAGGTGCACGTGCTTGAGAATCAGAATGAGCAACACGCCTGCGTCAGGCCTGGGCCAATCATGGTCCGTCTCTAGTCAACACCAGGGTCACTTCCTGCTCATTCTCCTCTCTTCACCAGGAGCTCAAATATGTCTCCCTGAGGTTAAATCAAAGGTTTCAAAAGCACTATCTTCTGAAGAGACTTTAAAAAAAATCTTTCTTCATCTTCCTATGATGCGAGAACATTTATCCCAGCTCTCGGCACTGTGATTAATAGGCCTGAATTGATTTGCTCCCCTAATCTGTTAAAAGGTCTCCGCTGCAAATGAAAAAAAACCGTCTCAGCAGCCATTAACTGAGATCAACCCATTAGAAAAAAGACCTGAATAAGCTGCATTAGGGGAACATAAAGTTCATTTTTATGCTCAATGATTAGAAGGCGGATCAACACTGAAATCAATAGTCTCTAGAGAGTGGCCATCGAAATCAGCATTACATGATTTCAACCTTTCCCTGTTGATCAAAGTTATTTAACTCAAACTAATTGAATAGTCAATTTAGCAGAGATATGATTGTGAAGGTATTGATGTCAAGTCTACTTCATTAGAACTAATAGCGCAATAAACTGCAATTTGTTTTTATTAGTAATTTGATTATTGGTAGGATTTGTTATTTTAATAGTACTTGTTCGGGAGATTTATACCCAAGACAATTATTTATTTTTTCATTTTTTCCTGTCTCATTTCATTTCCGTTTCATTTGAGTTGTTTTTTCTTTGGCTGCCTGCTCTATTTGTAGTATTACAGTTTTTTTTCACATATGCATTATTTTGGTATACAAGCAAATGAACAGACTTCTACTCCTCCTGTCTTAAGAAGAAAGCATGCCTTTTTGGCCTGACTCAACAGATTAAGCCACCTGTCAGGCTCTTGTAATAAAAAAATTCTACAAATAGAACATATGTTTATTTACATACATGAATAAGCTTTGTGTCATGTCTTTTCTATCACTAGTTTAATTGAATGTCATTCACAATTTGCTTCCATCTATGGTACAAAATATAGCTTGGGGTACTGGGTCAGCCAGCTTCCACCTTTGGTTAATGAATCAGTCAACTTCAGCTGTTGGCTCTATTGCAACGCCAGTGATGGCGTTTGCATGATCTGTCTTGAAATGAGTGTGCCTTACTGACAACCACTTGCTTTCTTATGGGAAGATACCAGTCGGCTCCTGCGCTATGGCGGAGGAGCGTCGCTTCAATGCATTCCTGCAGTGCGAGAAGCAAAAACAAAAAATGGTAATAACTTAGTTATTGCCATTTCCTTTGAGGGGGTGCAGCTGTGCTAAAGGGTGCTGTTTTGTCCACTCCTAAGTGCGCAATGATTTCTTGGTCGGCCCTCTCGGCTGCTCAAACCAATCATGTGCACGATCCCATTCTCAATGCAGGCTACATTACAGCCTGCATGAAGAACATGCCCAATCCTCTATCTGCTGTCTGAGTGCCGAGTCATGGTGCTCAGACCAATCACAACGCTGCATTGCAGCATTGTGATTGGCTTAGAGGAGCCTGGCTGCCTGATTCCTGTTCCTGTCCGAGTCAGAGGCAGGAGAGCAGGAGCAGAGAAGACACGGGACCCGGCCTCAAGATACTGTTTTTTTTATGCTCCCACCCACGCAACCCCCCTATCCCCTGCGCCCGCCCCTCCACCAGCGAGCCATGTCTCTGCAACCGGAAGATGCTAGGCTGCTCATTTAGTATACACTGTGCTGTAGCCCACGTGCCCCTTTGATTGTAAACCAGGCAGCCATCTTGGAATAGTATTGTTCATAGTGTACTTTAAAGAATAGTCTTCCAAAATGACTGTCTAGTGTGATGTGCACATAGTAACAAGTAAGACACAACACATCCCCTTTCCCACAACAATGGAACAGAAAAAAAAGAAATAAGTCCCTAAAGGTAAGATACAATAAAATGGCAAAAAGGGATTATGTGTAGCAAACCCTAAAGAAAAACATTAATGCTTTACATAATCATTAAACCAAACAGGCGATCTTCTTTCCCTTTCAAAACTAGTAACACTATGATCACTTAGGAGGTAAGTGTTCATGTTTTTCTGATCATCAGACTTCTGTCCAACACTAGGATCACTGTGGAGGTTAGTGCACATGTTTTTTGGATCACCGGACCTCTGTCCGGACAGTCTATCCATATTCCATCACTTCCCATCACTCAACATAACAGACCTGCCTTTAAGAGAAATTATCTGCATTGGCTTGGAAAATTTTGAATACCCCTTAGTTAAAAAGCCAGGCAACCTCACCTTGACCCAATCTCCTGCTTTAAACAAAACTTGACCTCTACCTATGTTCAGGTCACTGGTAACATACTTGCTTTGTGACTTCTCACAACTCTCTTTCACCAATTCAGGTTTGGCATTGGAAACACTCAAATCCCGCATCCAAGGTTTCACTAATTAGGTGGAGAGCATTCTGCCCTTAAGCAAAGCAAAAGGTGACACTTTGGTAGTGGCGTTCAGAGTGGTGCACAGAGCCCACAACAAATCTACAAACTCCTTCTTTGAATCCAATCCATTGGCCACGGACAACTGGATGCTGTCTTTTATGACCCTGTTGCATCGTTCCACCAAACCATAGCTAAAGGGATGATACAAGGTAGTGGCGATATGCTCAGTGCCCCAGCGATTCACGAACCCTTGAAATTGCACACCATTGTCGGTGACCATCTCAGAAGAGCTCCTTCTCGCAAAAACAAGGACTGAGGAAACTCCGACACCTCCTCCGAGTTGTCAGACTTCACAAATTTCACCTCAGGCCACCTAGAACCATAATCCACGACTACCAAACCATACCTATGCTGCTCATCCAAAACATACACGTGTCCAACGATGTCCAAACCTAACTTGACCCATGGCTTGCCCAGGATAGGTACTGCTTCAATGGGACTGGGAAAAGTGACTTGGGTTTTTGTGTAACTACACATGCCACACAGTCCCTCACAAAATGTTCAACAGCCCAATCGATTCCTGGCCACCAAAAGATTTCTCTTTATCAATTAATCAATAAAAATAATTAATTACCAATTCATAAAAATTAATTACCAATTAATAATTAATTAACAATAAATTATCAATAGCAATAAATAAAAATAAATAATTACTTAATTGCAATTAAATTACTTCCCACTCTATTCCCCTATAAACCCATAACCCGCTCCAAATAATAAATTAATACAATTAATATAATTATCAATTAATAAACATTAGTTACAAATTATTAAAAATGAATTACCAATTAATAATTAAACAATAAATTATTTATCAATACCAATAAAATAAAAAAATTACCTAATTACAATTACATTACTTCCCACCCTATTCCCCTATAAACCCAAAACCCACTACAGATCTAAAACGCAAATTTAAATTAAAAATAATTAATAATTCCTAAAACTTAATATTTAATATACTATAATTAAATTACTTCCTACCCTATTCCCCTAGAAACCCACAACCCGCTATTGAATTAAATTACGCAAAAATTAAATAACATAAAATTCATTACTTAAAAAAAATTCAAACATACATTACAAAAATAATACATACTTTTAACACATATACTAACACTTAAACTTAAAACACTATTAAAAAAAAATATATTTTTAACAACTATATTATGACTGTCGATATTACTAACTTCGATATTATGAAAATCAATATTTCTTACCTGAATTTCGATATTCTGCATCACTATATTTTTGCAATTCGATATTCTGTCCATTCTATATTAATAACTCGATATTCTGTCCCGTCTATATTTTTTTCGATATTGTGACAAGTTGCCATTCTGGGGTGTGGGAAAATTCTTAATGACCTTTACCAAGTCCTACTTGGGCTCTACGCCACAAGCAGACAAAACAGAACCAAAATAGTCTACTTCATCAAGAGTAAACCTACACTTCTCAGCTTTTAAAGTGACCCCTATTTCAGTTGAAATAGATAATACAGTGGCCAAGGTCTTGTCATGACATTCCACATTTTTACCATAAACCAAAATATCACCCTGGAAGCATTTGAGTAATTCCTGCAAAAATGGCCTCCATAACTCTTCAGAAGATAACTCCTCTCTCATGGCAAAGGATACACATCTGGCGTTATGTGTTACAGGTTGGGCTCCCTGCTTTAAGATAAGGCGATGCAAAAATCCCTTGATTTTTCCCAGATTTTCATTGAAGACCGCAGTCTCCAATCATGCGCACCCACAGCCCAAACGGATTTGAAATCCTCCTTGAATAGAACTTGTTCAGGACTGTTTGGGTCTAAGATGATGCCCAAATTCTTCTGTTCTAACCATCCCAGAAGAGAAGATCCCTCCTTAACCACATATGCGGTGGCTGGGGTCGAGTGGCCTTTGAAAGTTAGGAGATAATCAAACTCTCCCAGAACTTGAACTGGTTTCTCCCCATAAGTTACGGACTTGACCAGAGATTCCTTCAAAGAAATGTTGGCTAATTTACCCCATTCCTCGGGACCAATGAGAGTAAAGAAGGAACCTGAATCAGCCACCAGAGATATAGCTTCACCATTGACACCTACTTGACATACTGGTCTAGTAACCCTAGAGTGGTCCAACTTCATCACATCCGCTTCACCACCACAAAGGTGCCGATTACGATCCGGTAAAAAAATTCCCCGTGCGACTCGTATCCGGTCTTTTTACCGTACGAATCGTACAAGTGCCGTACGAACTGGCAATCACGATTCGCATGGTAAAAAGTCCATACGAACCGCATCGGGAATGATTACCCACACGTCCTCGGGTCGGAAAATGTGTCCGACACGTCCTCGGACGATTTACCGTACAAATGGGAAAGGTGAAGTCCGACCGAGGAATCACGATCCATCCCGTGCGTCCGATGTTACAACCGTATGGAAAAAACACCGTCCGCACCGAACTCCCATAGCAACCATGGAGACATGTGCCTGCATACACGCCCAACACTCCCCCCCGCCCCCGTACGTCCGAGACGTACCCCCAATGTACACCCCAGTACGTTCTAGTCGAACCCCCACCCCTGTACGTGTCGTACCACCGTCAATGTACACCCCAGTACGTTCGAGTCGAACCCCCACCCCTGTACGTGTCGTACCACCGTCAATGTACACCCCAGTACGTTCGAGTCGAACCCCCACCCCTGTACGTGTCGTACCACCGTCTATGTACACCCCAGTACGTTCGAGTCGTACCCCCACCCCTGTACGTGTCGTACTACCGTGCATGTACACCCCAGTACGTTCGAGTCGTACCCCCACCCCTGTATGTGTCGTACCACCGTCTATGTACACCCCAGTACGTTCGAGTCGAACCCCCACCCCTGTATGTGTCGTACCACCGTCAATGTACACCCCAGTACGTTCGAGTCGAACCCCCACCCCTGTACGTGTCGTACCACCGTCTATGTACACCCCAGTACGTACGAGTCGTACCCCCACCCCTGTACGTGTCGTACCACCGTCTATGTACACCCCAGTACGTTTGAGTCGAACCTCCACCCCTGTACGTGTCGTAACACCGTCTATGTACACCCCAGTACGTTCGAGTCGAACCCCCACCCCTGTACGTGTCATACCACCGTCAATGTACACCCCAGTACGTTCGAGTCGTACCCCCACCCCTGTACGTGTCATACCACCGTGCATGTACACCCCAGTACGTTCGAGTCGTACCCCCACCCCTGTACGTGTCGTACCACTGTCTATGTACACCCCAGTACGTTCGAGTCCTACCCCCACCCCTGTACGTGTCGTACCACCGTCTATGTACACCCCAGTACGTTCGAGTCGAACCCCCACCCCTGTACGTGTCGTACCACCGTCAATGTACACCCCAGTACGTTCCCGTCGCACCCCCAACACAACCTCCTAAGTACGGAGCGCACCCCAGGCCCCAACATCACAACCGCATGTACGAGTCGTACCAAGCCACACACAAGGACAGCACCGTACAACCAAATGGCCCATGTACACACCGTACACACGCTAAAAACGCACGTACACAACCAGGACAAAACAAAACTACACAAGAATACACTATACGAATGGCACAAAGCCACTAAACATGGCCAACAAACACTACAAAAACACCTTCACTGACCTGCAACTGCCAAAAACAAACAGAGGCCCAAAACACCACCACTCCTTATAACACACCCACTTAAACTTCAAACACAGCCACACCCACCAATGGACCAATAAAAAGGGCCCACACACACAAACCATGAGCCTTTGCAACAGACTCACTGCTGCCAGACACCACAGAACCATACTACAAGCTTCACCACACCTTACACTTGCACACCTTCACACAACCACCTTCACAAACACCCCCTCATCACATTCACACCCACACACCTGCACAACCACACCCACACACCCACAACCATCCACACACCCCCCCCACCATCCACACCCACACCCCTCACCATGCCCACTAACAAGAATCCAAAGTTCAGTAACCGAGAGTTGGAGGTCCTTGTTGATGAAATCCTCAGAGTCGAGCCACAGCTCTTTGGAACATTGGTCAGACAGACCAGCATTGCAGCAAAAACAGCCATGTGGCAGACCATCGTCGATGCTGTGAATGCTGTTGCGGACACCAGAAGGACCAGGCAGGAATGCCAAGCCAGGTGGTACGATCTGCGGAGGAGGGTCCGAGCCAAGATGCTGGAGGAACACAACCAGGCCAACGCCACTGGAGGAGGGCCCTCCCGCAGACCCGTACACTACCAGCCCTGGGAGGAGAGGGTGATGGCCATACAGCCGGTGGAGGCAGTCGAAGGATTAGGAGGACTCCGAGACCCGGGTGAGTACACAAACAACGCACCTCACATGGGGGGAACGTCATCCACAACCAAACTCACAAACAGGCACGCAACCACCCCAAGCTATCGCATGACTCACCCACACTCCATGAACATGCACATGCCACTGCCGCCACCATGCCCCATGCACCCAGCTGGACAATGTCAAGTCACAGGCCACAGCAGACACCAACACATGACACGGTAACCCGGATGGCGGGAGGGTGGGCCCCAAAAATCACATCGTGCAACTCAGAAGCAGACAACAATGCCCACTGCCCATATGGCCCAGGTCACAGCCAGACAAACAGTGTGTCCCCACACAGGAAAGACTCGCCAGCAAATGGCGGACGCCTTGCATCAACACATGGGGGTGAAGGCACTGTTTTGCACATGACAGCAGCTAATGAACAGCCAACACTGTGAAAGAGTGGCAGCACACACAACCACAGCAGCAGCGCACACACAGACACTACACCCAATGGGTGCCTGGAGATCAGAAACAAACTCACAGCAACAAGCCAAGGGCCATTCAAAGGACTGGAAAAAGTGTGTGTCTAGGAAGCTGGGCTGAGGTGACAGAGGGTGACACACAGAGGGAGGGAGAGGGGGACAGAGAGGGAGGGAGACACAGGGACACGGACAGAGGGAGGAGGCTGACAAACGGAGGGAGGGAGAGGGGGACAGAGAGGGAGGGAGACACAGGGACACGGACAGAGGGAGGATGCTGACACACGGAGGGAGGGAGAGGGGGACAGAGAGGGAGGGAGACACAGGGACACGGACAGAGGGAGGAGGCAGACACACGGAGGGAGGGAGAGGGGGACAGAGAGGGAGGGAGACGCAGGGACACGGACAGAGGGAGGCGGCAGACACACGGAGGGAGGGAAAGGGGGACAGAGAGGGAGGGAGACACAGGGACACGGACAGAGGGAGGAGGCAGACACATGGAGGGAGGGAGAGGGGGACAGAGAGGGAGGGAGAGGGGGACAGAGAGGGAGGGAGAGGGGGACAGAGAGGGAGGGAGACACAGGGACACGGACAGAGGGAGGAGGCAGACACAGGGAGGGAGGGAGAGGGGGACAGAGAGGGAGGGAGACACAGGGACATGGACAGAGGGAGGAGGCAGACACACGGAGGGAGGGAGAGGGGGAAAGAGAGGGAGGGAGACACAGGGACACGGACAGAGGGAGGAGGCAGACACACGGAGGGAGGGAGAGGGGGACAGAGAGGGAGGGAGAGGGCGACAGAGAGGGAGGGAGACACAGGGAGAGCAAATCAGCCGTGTGGTGTGTGGGAATGTCTGCTCGTCAGCAGGTAGACTGCGTGCATGTAGCCAAGGATGGCCAGTGCCAGAACCCCCCCTCTTCCCCATGGCAAAACACAGGCCCATGTCACAACCTGTTCACGAGCACAACAGCTACCTGCATTATATAAGTGTGTGGATCCACTCCATGTGCACATGTACAGTGCTACACGGAAGGCGCCAATGCATGGCTCGCCACACCTGCCCACTCCACTGCTGACTGCAGTCACACTTGACACAGCAAGTAAGACTGTGCCACACATATTTAAAGGGGCCAAAGTGGTGTCCAAGGGACACACCCATGCACAAGTGCACTGTGAGTGGAATGCAAGACAGATCCTAATTCCAAGAGGAAAAGTGCCAACTTTGAAACTGATGAAACATGGATGTTGCATGGACCAAAATTAACATTGTCTCTCTCACACACAGGTCAACGTCGTGGTTCACCCCCCAACACTGGGGGGGAAGACTCACAGGACCCGGATCTGCGGGAGCCCGATCCCACCGGCAGCGACGACTCTCACCACTCTGTGGACGACCCCGACCGACCTGGCACCTCTGGTGTCCAACCACCTGCAGCACCTGCGTCAGGTACAACTGTGCCAACCACCACCCCCACTCCTGCCACATCCCAGGAGACACCCAGGATCCCTGCCCCACCACCACAATGCAGCCAGGCTGGCCAGGAGGGACACGGTGTCCCGGGCACCCAGGAGGAGGCAGGCGACAACGCCAATGCCACCCCTCAGGGGTCCCGGAGACCCGATGTACCCACAAGGGCAGGCCAGGTGCAAGTGGGCAGGGGTGGTGGGAGTGGAGGACGGCGGAGGCGCGAGCCTGACCAGTTGGCTGGGGAACCGGTATTTGCCCATGTCCGTAACATCATGGACACATACCGGCAGGACACCACGGGCATGGCCCAGGTTGTGTCCACCCTCAATGAGATCAAGGGGACCCTCGATGAGATTAAGACCCAGCAGGCCCAGCAACATGCCTGTCTACTGCAACACCAACGGAGGATGGAGGACAGACAGGCTGAGCAAGTGACGGTGTTCCAGGGGATTCACGATACACTCCGTCGGATGGCCGACAACATGGCCGACCCTCCCTGTGCCAGAAGGCGGAGAACATCACCACCCACAGGGAGGGAGCAGGAGGAGGAGGAGGAAACATCCGATGGAGCATCCCAGACGTCGTCACGGCCTGCTTCTGAGGGTCCCCGCAGGAGGGCGGGTCGTCCACGTAAAAGACCGTGAGGGTCGGCGCAACATCACCATCTCCCAGGACACCTGGCCTGGCACCTGGCCCACTGGAGCAACAGCATCACAGCATCAAGAGACATTCTCTGCCACATGGCCCTGCTGGTCACTGTCTGACCAATGTTGACAAAGACTGAGGCATGGACTCTGAGGATTTCAAATGGCAAGGACACCAACTCCCCTACTGAACTTTGGATTCCAAACTCCCGGAAAGCCCCTCACTTTATCCCCCCCCCCCCAAATAAAAATTCACACCATGAAGAGAAGATGCCTGCTGGTTGCATTATTACCTTACATGTGTGTTGTAAAGTCTAAACATGCCTGAGCTCTCTTTTGACTCCAACCATCCACACCCTGGGGCCTGAGTCTGGCACAGGACACACGGGTCACAGTGTATTAGTCAAGACAGACATGGAGCACCATACACACCCGTGATGGGCCCAACCAGCTGAGGGGGTGGCCGCACAACCGTGCTGACAGACACATTGAGTACAGCAACAGTCATGCGCAGAGGTCAGGGATCATGTCCAGGGTCCTGGGGGGCACCCAGGTATGTGTAGACAGGTGGCAGAACCATGTCCTGCAAGCTTGAGTCCGGTGGATGCAGAGAATGGGGACCTGGCCAACATTGGATGCATGGGGATGGCACATGTCACAATACCCACACAGTCATGGACATCATGCCCAATACACAGTCTCAGCCCACACACACAGCTTGCATCTTGCTACTCGACACATCGACACATAGACACTATCAGGGAGACCATGCCAGACATGCTGGATGCACCGTGGCAACACACCAGCATTGACGGAGAAGAGGCACCTTGGAAGGCATAGGGACACCTTTATTAGTCATGTATTCGGGATTGCTGAGGCAACTTGAAGTACACATGAACACATCTTGTGGAGTAACATGTGGGTCCAACACTGGCACCCCCCTTCTGCAGCACAAATGCGTGTTAGTCATGGAACTGGCACACAATTGTCGGCTAACAGCTAAACACCCACAGCTGCTCACGGAGAGCCTGCCATACACCATTGATCAGCTGATGTGCAAGTCCCACAGCATGTCAACCCAATGCTAACCGCATGTGTCTGAGGACAGTGTTACACACATTGATGCCATCATCACAATCCACTATCCCATTACAGATGACTGTCAACAAGTCTGACCATCTATTCAGGTGTACCCAGCTGCATGTCATGTGCACCATGGTGATGCGACATGTCTGCAGAGGAACCAAACATCGACAGGGGCAGTGTGCATACATCGTGAACAACTGCCACACCCAATACACCCCTGATGCATCCCTTACCCTATGGAGACTTCCAAACGTGTCCGTGCCTGTAACGCTGAGTCAGCCCACGATGACGTGTCCATGAGGAATAGCAGTGCCACAACAATGCAAGCAGCAGACGGCATGCGCAAGTACCTGGGGAAGAGAGACACACAAGAAGTCAGCCACAAAAAGCACAGCCACTTGCATGTGCATTTACTCGACACATGTATGGATGACAACATGCTAGGTCACAATTATGACTGGGGAAATACAACCATCACTGCCACCATCACTCCAGTGACACACCCACACACACCTCTGACTCACGTGCCATACATGCAGGTGGAGACACACATCACAACACATGCCACACGGGGACCAATGCGTGCACACTCAGACACTGGTACTCACCACTAAGCAAAGAAGTCGCGTATGAGCCGAGTCCGGATGTCCTCTTGCGGCTCCACATCCTCCACATCACTAGCCCCATTGCCAAGCCCTTCGTCCTCCACGGGTGGATGGTCCTCGTCATGTTGATCCAGGATGAGTGGCACAGCTCTCTTAACTGCCATGTTGTGCAGCATGCAGCAGACCATGAAGATTTTGCAGACCTTCGCAGGGGCATATGGGAGCGCGCCGCCGGTCTTGTGGAGGCACCGAAATCGGCTCTTCAGTAGGCCAAACGTCCTCTCTATCACTCGCCTTGTCCGGCCATGGGCGGTGTTGTAGCGGAGCTGGGCCGGCGTGATGGGGTTGCGGAGAGGTGTGAGCAGCCATGGCATGTTGGGATAGCCAGCGTCCCCTACATGGGAAGCACATTGACATCGTTAGAAGTGGTGCAGCGGTCGTGCTGGTAGGCTATGCAAAATACAGGACAGACAGACTGTACCCACCAACAACACATGCTCTTTCGTTGCGCAGCTGCATCATCATTTCAGGCATCCTGCTACGCCTCATGATGTAGGCATCATGTGCTGATCCTGGAAAACGAGCACAGACATGTGAAATCACCATGTTGGACTGACACACCACAAGGGCATTGATGGAGTGGTAGTGCTTCCGATTGCGGTACGCCACCTCCCGTGTGTGTGGTGGTACCAAAGCTACATGTGTCCCATCTATGGACCCAATGACATGGGGCATCCCTCCCAGGGCATAGAATCCACGCTTGACCGCAGTCAACTGTTCAGGGGTTGGGAACTTGATGAAGTCATCCAGGTGAATCAACATGGCCTCTAAGAAATCATGCAGCACACGGCAGAACATGCTCTGGGACATGCCACCAACTTGAGCTATGGTATATTGAAAGGTACCCGTGGCAAGAAAATGTAGGGCAGCCATTACCTTCAGCTGGGGTGTCAGTGCCGTAGGATACCTGTGCTGCGGTTGCAGGTGTGGTGCCAGTCTCGCCGTCAACTCCAGAATCAACGGTTGGGGGAAGCGGTAGAGCCGGATGCTGTCATTCTCGCACATGTCAGCCAAGTCCGGAATTGCTCGGGCAAGAGACGGCGCTCTGCAGTAATTTGGAAGTGACAAGATAGAGTGAGTGCACTACGACAACAATTCATATGTACTGAGCACATGTTAATCTGTCAATACACATATGCTACATAGGGAGTCAGGTATGTGCTACATGCCCAGGACACGTATGGATGCAAGGTGACACCCCTACCAAGACCCAGCTACACACGGAGATTGAGAACCTCCCCATGCCATGCCATGGGAATAGCTGTGTCCCAGTGCAAGTGAACAGCCAGACGCAAGACAGGAGTGACATACGCCCACACATCAGCAGAAGTAGGATGCCGATTGCAGAGACTGGTAGCGGAACACTAGAGCCACAGGTCACATGACATTACACTAGGACAGCCCACACACCTTGCCATGAAGGTGCACATGTCATGACTCACCACACATTCATTGTGAGGATGCAGACATGTCCTTGTCACAGTACTCCGTGTCCCATGCATACATGTGCACCTCACATCCGCTACCACATGTGGCATGGTGTGCGGAACAGTGTGCAATGTCAATCTACACACAGACACATGTTGGTTGCTGCAACGGCTGCAGCTTTTGAGGGTGCTCCAACATCAACCTGATGGGAAGCCCCCACACATACATGACATAGTCACATTGTGCACCGTGGGTAGTGACAAGTCAGGTGTGGTAACCCCTGTACCGGGCATCAGGGGACACTTCCGTGTGTTGGTGTCCGTGCCATGCCAGTGACGCTCACCCCAAGTGTGCAGTACGACATGCACACATGTCAAAAGAGTCAAGGGCATGCCTGGCACACATTGCACCATCACACAGTATATCTGTACACATCTCATCATACATCTGGTGCCTTCTCGACTCAGGAGTAATGTTCCACATCACAGGCCGTCACACCTGTGCCCCACACATGTAGTAATGCACAGACGATGCCTTGATGTCAATTAATGGGCAAGTATGTCCATTCATGGACAAGTATGTCCATCCATGGACAAGTATGTCCATCCATGGACAAGTATGTCCGCCCTATCCCTACCTGTGTGCCGCCTGTCACCACTGTAATGTGTGAAAACCGCTGTACTGCTGCGAAGAGGGCCTGTGTACGTTCCCATATCACTATGGGAGTGCTGCCGTATGTGTACCCATCATGATGGCGAGCGTACAGGCATGTGTACGGCCCGTACCACTACGAGTACGCATACGCAAGAACACCCATAGTGGTAGGGCCGTACGCACGCCAGTACGCTCCCTATCACTAGGGGTGGCCTCGCGTATGCGTACTCGTAGTGGTACGGGCCGTACACACGCCTGTACGCTCCCTATCACTAGGGGTGGCCTCGCGTATGCGTACTCGTAGTGGTACGGGCCGTACACATGCCTGTACGCTCCCTATCACTGTGGGTGGCCTCGCGTATGCGTACTCGTAGTGGTACGGGCCGTACACACACCTGTACGCTCCCTATCACAACGTGTACGCATACGCGAGAACACCCATAGTGATAGTGAGCGTACAGGCGTGTGTACGGCCCGTACCAATACGAGTACGCATACGCGAGGCCACCCATAGTGATAGGGAGCGTACAGGCGTGTGTACGGCCCGTACCACTACGAGTACGCATACGCGAGGCCACCCATAGTGATAGTGAACGTAGGCACGCGTGTACGGGCCGTTGCAATGCATTTGGGGTGCCCTAGGGCCCTGGAACGCACCGTACCTGTGTGTGAAGCTCCAAATTACATAGGGGACACATGAGGGACAAGTATTAAGGCCTACATGCATGCTGGTTGGCATGGAGACCAAGTTCAAAATTTGAATTTGTTCTGGAAGGTGCACAGCAGAAGTCAGTTGGAATTAATCTACTTTGTTGAAATGTGTTTGTGGGGCTGACATCATGCAGGAGAATGAAACCGATAGAGAACACACAGACTGCTAGGTTTGAAGGGATTGGAGGAAACATAGGATGCAAATGTGAGTGACCAATCACTCTGTACTCCTGTGCATGAGATGGGCCAGCAAGGCAGATATAGGGCAGCCAGGTCCCATGAGGGAGCACTTGCCTGCACATCTTTGTATTCCACGACCCAGCTGCTGCTACTGATTCCCTGGAACCATGTCAAGGGCTGTGGAGAGGTCACAGCCATTCACCCTGGATGAGAACATGGCTTTGGTGGATGTGATCCTCCCACGGTACCCCATGCTGTATGGGCGACCAGGTTATCAGGTGAGTTCAGTGTCCACTGGCACAGACTGTGTCCCTTTTTAGTGACTGTGACTTCTGCCATTGTGTCCAGGTGTGACACACATGCTATGTACTGTAGGGGGGTTCCAGGGGGGGGGAATGCCTGATGTCTCCCAGCAGTGCCCTGAGACAGGAGGGGTGGGGGCCTATCACTCCCAGCAGTGCCCTGAGACAGGAGGGGTGGGGGCCTATCACTCCCAGCAGTGCCCTGAGACAGGAGGGGTGTGTGCAGAGTCCTCCCAGCAGTGCCCTGAGACAGGAGGGGTGGGGGCCTATCACTCCCAGCAGTGCCCTGAGACAGGAGGGGTGGGGGCCTATCACTCCCAGCAGTGCCCTGAGACAGGAGGGGTGTGTGCAGAGTCCTCCCAGCAGTGCCCTGAGACAGGAGGGGTGGGGGCCTATCACTCCCAGCAGTGCCCTGAGACAGGAGGGGTGGGGGCCTATCACTCCCAGCAGTGCCCTGAGACAGGAGGGGTGTGTGCAGAGTCCTCCCAGCAGTGCCCTGAGACAGGAGGGGTGGGGGCCTATCACTCCCAGCAGTGCCCTGAGACAGGAGGGGTGGGGGCCTTTCACTCCCAGCAGTGCCCTGAGACATGACGGGTGGGGGCCTATCACTCCCAGCAGTGCCCTGAGACAGGAGGGGTGGGTGCCTATCACTCCCAGCAGTGCCCTGAGACAGGAGGGGTGGGTGCCTATCACTCCCAGCAGTGCCCTGAGACAGGAGGGGTGGGGGCCTATCACTCCAGCAGTGCCCTGAGACAGGAGGGGTGTGTGCAGAGTCCTCCCAGCAGTGCCCTGAGACAGGAGGGGTGGGGGCCTATCACTCCCAGCAGTGCCCTGAGACATGAGGGGTGGGGGCCTATCACTCCCAGCAGTGCCCTGAGACAGGAGGGGTGGGTGCCTATCACTCCCAGCAGTGCCCTGAGACAGGAGGGGTGGGTGCCTATCACTCCCAGCAGTGCCCTGAGACAGGAGGGGTGGGGGCCTATCACTCCCAGCAGTGCCCTGAGACAGGAGGGGTGGGGGCCTATCACTCCCAGCAGTGCCCTGAGACAGGAGGGGTGGGTGCCTATCACTCCCAGCAGTGCCCTGAGACATGAGGGGTGTGTGCAGAGTCCTCCCAGCAGTGCCCTGAGACAGGAGGGGTGGGGGCCTATCACTCCCAGCAGTGCCCTGAGACATGAGGGGTGTGTGCAGAGTTCTCCCAGCAGTGCCCTGAGACAGGAGGGGTGGGGGCCTATCACTCCCAGCAGTGCCCTGAGACAGGAGGGGTGGGTGTGATGCACAGTGTGAGCCTGGATCATTGATTGTGTAGTTGCCCTCATTCCACCTGTGTCCTTTCAATGGCACGTACTGCTTTTGGCCTTCCCCCACAGGATCATGTCCCTATGACAAAGGTGCAATGCGTTGGATGCATACTATGCCTTGTTGTAAACAGCAAATGTGTTCTAATCTGTGTCCCCGTGACATGTGCAAGGTGTATTGATGTAGTGTCACTTGTTCATCCTCACAGGTAGACGCCTCTGCCAAGGAGCAGATATGGCTGGACGCCGTCAGCGCCGTGAGGAGTGCGGATGGTCGGAGGCGGCACCTGTCCCAGGTGAGGAAATGCTGGCAGGATATCCGGTGCTGGACGCGGAGGATCGCACGGCTCCTGCTGGGGGACTCACCTGAGAGCCACAAGAACCGCGGGCGCCGCCGTCTCTCCCACATCCAGAAACGTGTGCTGGCGGTGGTCTTTCCTGACTTGGACAGGCGTCTACAGGCCATGCAGCAGCCGGAAGGGGGTAGGTACATGTGTGTGTTTGTTGTGTTTCACCAGCATTTGTAAGTGCACTGTTCCATGGATACACTTCCAGGGATTATGGTGCTGTGCAGATCCTGTTACCCACAGTGTTGAAGGCCTCTCCTGCCTCCCTTCCCCACCTTGCAATGTGTTCCCTGGTCTCTGTGTAGTCACTCCATCACAAAGTTATGTAGCATGACACCTTCTCCAAGTGTACAATGCCTGCAGCATCATGTGTGGGGGTGGTGTGTAACAGGTTTAGTGACCTTGCCTGTGCCCTGTCCAGTTCTGGACTTGTGGGTTCCATGTCAGTTGGCACTAATGCTGATTTCAGACATGGGAGTTAATCTCTTGAGTGCGAGGCCTTCCAGCAGGCATGTCCCATGTGGTGGCCTGTGACATGATGTGCATGAGTGTGCGTTACGCATAGTGCAGGGATGTTAGCGTGTGTTGCAGTCATTTCCATTCAGGAGCATGGAGTTGTGTGGCCACTACTGTCCCCAGGGGCATCTTTTCCTAGGTATCATGTGGGTAATCCGAGAATGTCGACAAGCTCTGTGTCTACAGCATAGGTTGTGCTCTGTGCCATTGTCCCCTGGCACCATGTTTCTTGACGTGAGATGTATTACAAGTGTCCACTGTCCAGCCTGACCTGATTTTCCAAGTACATACTCACGGTGGCCATTGCCTGTGTGTCTTGTAGCAATCATCTGATGATGCCCATTTGTACATGATTCTTTGGACAGGCGCACCTTGGGTATTTGGTGTGCAATCTTGAATTATTGCATCCCATGTGTATTTCACCCAGACTAAGTGCTTCCTGTGTCTCCACAGATTTGTCTCATGTAGGGGGTGGGTGGGGCGGCCATGGCCTACATGTCAAGACCTGTCATCTCCTTGCTCGGACTGGCCAGTGTGTGATGTTTGTCTGGACATACACTCAAGGTGCAGCGTGCCAGTCAGGGTGGTCATGTTCTCAGTATTAGCTATGCTGCATGTGCCTCTAGTTCCTGGATTTGGTCCCTGCTCATCCCAATTTCCTGCCACGCTGTGTGGTGCAGATGCAGTGCTGTATTGTCCCCAGGGCCTTGCTCCTCAGTCAGAATAGCATGTCATCTCATTTGCTATTGTGTCATACTCTCCATAGTTTTTCCATGGCATGGTGGGTCACACAACTGTGTCTTGCAGGGCCTACGTATGTACCTTGTTTTGTAGTTGTAACTCATCCTTTGTTTCAGGCTATGCACTGTAACCTACGTAGATTGTACTCATGTGACATATGTATACAGGTGTATGATTACTTTCTGTCTCTTCACCCTGCCCACAGCATCGTCGGGGGACACGGAGGGAGACATGGACACAGACGGCGCGGAGGGACCGAGCACCAGTGCCAGCGGTGACATTGGGGCTGGCACTTCGAGTGGGACAGATGCGGAAGAGAGTGAACCCGGGGACCTGTCGACTGGCACAACAGAGTATGAAGCTGACGGGTCCGAGGATGATCTCTCCGAGTGGGCGGTGGCTGCACCACCATCTGACAGCAGCCCTACATCTGGCACCGCCCCCTCCATTGGCATCAGCCGCCTCCCACGTGCTCGTGTCCCTTCCCAACGTGCCCGGTCACCACATGTCTCCTTCCTGCCAGGCACCGCACCCCCTGCCCCTGTCTCCACTGCTGCCGCCAATGGTGAGTCTGTGGACATCCAGCGGCAGTTGCAGATTGGTCAGACTGCGATCCTTAATGTCCGCCATGGCCACAGCCAGGTCCTCAACAACATGGAGGCATACTTGGAGGGCATTCATTCATCGCAGGCTGACCAACGCAACTTGCTGAGGTCCATAGACTCCACACTGACTGCAGCAGTGGGTCTCCTGCAGCGCTACGTCCCACCCCCTACCCCTGCTCCTTCCACAATTCCCACTCCCATGCCTGTCCCACATACACCCAGACGTAAGCATGCACCCAAGACAACAGACACAGGCACCACACCAGCAGGGAAGGTCCGCCGCACACCTCCTGACACGCACACACAGGGTGCAGTAGGCACACCCACTGGGTCGGGGGGCAAACGTGTGACACGCAGCCAGAGTGGGAGTCCGCATTCCACCCAATCCACTCCCTCCAAATCCCCTCCCCTCAGCTCTCCTGGCCACATCTCCCCCAAAGACTCCTTCATGGCCTCTCTGTCCCTGAGCCCCACAGTGACACCACCCCGCAAGCGGTCAAGGAGGTCCCCGGTCAGGGTGCTTGAGTCCCCCCCAATGTCCACACCCTTCCCCAGTGGTGCTGCGACCCATCCCTCTGACCCCCCCTCCTTGGGGCCTGTGGTTCCTTCGGGTGCAGGGGAGTCCCTGGAGGACCTTGCCGAGGTGTGCAGCGCGCTCCTAGAATCCACCTTTGGCCCTGCCCCACCCCCTGTGGTGGAGTCCTCCATCCCTGCACTCACGACGCCTACCCTTCACCCACCTGTCCCTGCGGTGCCTGTTTCTTCCCCCCCACATGATGCTCTGACCCCTGTGGAAGACAACGGATTGTAACTGTGCAGGCAAGCTAGGGGACACGCATCCCACTGTGTCCCCCATCCAGCTGGGACTCCTGGACTGCCCTATGGCCTTTGTTAATCTTGGACTTACGTCATACTAGTTTTTTGCTCATGCTGAATAAAGCTATTTATTTTTTGGCCTTGGAACACTCCTGCATTGCTGGCATTGCTGTTGGTGGGGCTGCTACATGGTTGTGGGTGTTGGTCATGTGT
This sequence comes from Triturus cristatus, assembly GCF_964204655.1. NCBI lineage: Eukaryota > Metazoa > Chordata > Amphibia > Caudata > Salamandridae > Triturus > Triturus cristatus. Next base: position 246,445,354 of record NC_140582.1, read on the forward strand.
TGGGTGTGTGTGTAATGTAGTGGTGTGCTGCTCATAGGGGGGACCCTGGGATCTGTGTGCCATCACACGGTGTTAGCTACCTTTCTCCATTCATGTAAGCAGTTGCTGCATGTTGCAATTGTCCCAAGGTGTATTCCTTCCTCTGTGTACCCTGACTTCTTCCCTGCAGGGTGTCCCCTGACTTTAGCACAGAGCTGTGTGTCCATTAGCTGGGTGTGTGACGTAGTCCTTCACCTTTGCACATGCATGCTGAGCGATGTCTCCACCTGCATCATTCGTGGCATCCTTGGTAGTCATTGTACTTGTGTATGTGGCCTATTGACATGACTTCATGTGTACATGTTTTCTTTTCTGCGCTATGCATGCGTATACTCCCAGCCTCGCACACATGTGGTACATGTACTGCAGGGTCTTTGTGCACCTGACTGACATTTGTGGGCATGGTATCTGTGACTACTCCACCCTTTGCGTTCCATGGGCACTGCTGGGAGTGATGGGCACCCACCCCTCCTGCGTCTGGGCACTGCTGGGAGGACTCTGCACCCACCCCTCCTGTCTCAGGGCACTGCTGGGAGGACTCTGCACCCACCCCTCCTGTCTCAGGGCACTGCTGGGAGTGATAGGCACCCACCCCTCCTGTCTCAGGGCACTGCTGGGAGTGATAGGCACGCACCCCTCCTGTGTCTGGGCACTGCTGGGAGGACTCTGCACCCACCCCTCCTGTCTCAGGGCACTGCTGGGAGTGATAGGCCCCCACCCCTCCTGTGTCTGGGCACTGCTGGGAGGACTCTGCACCCACCCCTCCTGTCTCAGGGCACTGCTGGGAGTGATAGGCCCCCACCCCTCCTGTGTCTGGGCACTGCTGGGAGGACTCTGCACCCACCCCTCCTGTCTCAGGACACTGCTGGGAGTGATAGGCACCCACCCCTCCTGTCTCAGGGCACTGCTGTGAGTGATAGGCACTCATCCCTCCTGTGTCTGGGCACTGCTGGGAGGACTCTGCACCCATCCCTCCTGTCTCAGGGCACTGCTGGGAGTGATAGGCCCCCACCCCTCCTGTGTCTGGGCACTGCTGGGAGGACTCTGCACCCACCCCTCCTGTCTCAGGGCATTGCTGGGAGTGATAGGCCCCCACCCCTCCTGTGTCTGGGTACTGCTGGGAGGACTCTGCACCCACCCCTCCTGTCTCAGGACACTGCTGGGAGTGATAGGCACCCACCCCTCCTGTCTCAGGGCACTGCTGCGAGTGATAGGCACCCACCCCTCCTGTGTCTGGGCACTGCTGGGAGGACTCTGCACCCACCCCTCCTGTCTCAGGGCACTGCTGGGAGTGATAGGCCCCCACCCCTCCTGTGTCTGGGCACTGCTGGGAGGACTCTGCACCCACCCCTCCTGTCTCAGGGCACTGCTGGGAGGACTCTGCACCCACCCCTCCTGTCTCAGGGCACTGCTGGGAGTGATAGGCACCCACCCCTCCTGTCTCAGGGCACTGCTGGGAGTGATAGGCACCCACCCCTCCTGTGTCTGGGCACTGCTGGGAGGACTCTGCACCCACCCCTCCTGTCTCAGGACACTGCTGGGAGTGATAGGCACCCACCCCTCCTGTCTCAGGGCACTGCTGGGAGTGATAGGCACCCACCCCTCCTGTGTCTGGGCACTGCTGGGAGGACTCTGCACCCACCCCTCCTGTCTCAGGGCACTGCTGGGAGTGATAGGCCCCCACCCCTCCTGTGTCTGGGCACTGCTGGGAGGACTCTGCACCCACCCCTCCTGTCTCAGGGCACTGCTGGGAGGACTCTGCACCCACCTCTCCAATTTCACAATATGTACGCTCATGACATACAGGGATGTGGGTACGCTCCATGCATTCGAGGTGGGGGTACGTGTCGTACTTACACTGTTGGGGTGGGGGTACGCTCCATACGTACGCGGGTGGGGGTACGGGTTGTACTTACACTGTTGGGGTGGGGGTACGCTCCATACGTATGCAGGTGGGGGTACGAGTCGTTCTTACACTGTTGGGGTGGGGGTAGGCTCCATACGTACGCGGGTGTGGGTACGGGTCGTACTTACACTGTTGGGGTGGGGGTACGCTCCATACGTACGCGGGTGTGGGTACGGGTCGTACTTACACTGTTGGGGTGGGGGTACGCTCCATACATACGCGGGTGGGGGTACGGGTCGTACTTACACTGTTGGGGTGGGGGTACGCTCCATACGTACGCAGGTGGGGGTACGAGTCGTACTTACACTATTGGGGTGGGGGTACGCTCCATATGTACGCGGGTGTTGGTAAGGGTCGTACTTACACTGTTGGGGTGGGGGTACGCTCCATACGTACGCGGGTGTGGGTACGGGTCGTACTTACACTGTTGGGGTGGGGGTACGCTCCATACGTACGCGGGTGGGGGTACGGGTCGTACTTACACTGTTGAGGTGGGGTACGCTCCATCCGTACGCGGGTGGGGGTACGAGTCGTACTTACATTGTTGGGGTGGGGGTACGCTCCATACGTACGCGGGTGTGGGTACGAGTCATACTTACGCTGTTGGGGTGGGGGTACGCTCCATACATACGTGGGTGGGGGTACGAGTCGTACTTACATTGTTGGGGTGGGGGTACGCTCCATACGTACGCGGGTGTGGGTACGGGTCGTACTTACACTGTTGGGGTGGGGGTACGCTCCATGCATACGGGGTGGGGGTAGGGTCCGTACATATCCGTCCCCACGCTATGTGATGCTTGTGCGGCCCGTACCCAGGCCTTTGCCACGTGGGTACGAGCCGTCCCGCCATTGTTGGGGTGACGTGGGTGTGGGTGTGGTACGACTCGTACCCACGCTCTTCAGGCGTGGGTACGGGACGTACCGGTATGGTTGTGTTGCCGGTTCGCGTCGTGACAGACTTCCGTTGTGGCGGTCGCTGGCTTAGCTGGACACGCCCCCACCCCCTCGTAGTGACCAGGGCATGGGAGTCAGGTATGTCCTGAGCATGTGTGCTGTGTGACTTTGTTGGGGGGTTTGTGGCCTGCCCTGGTCCTGCCACCCCCACCCCACCCCACTTTCCCCCCTCCCTTAGTTGTTCTGACCTTCTGCGGCGTCTGCGTCGGAACCTGTAGAGGAGGTCGACTGCTATGAGGGCCGGGATGACACGTAGGTTCGGGTCCATGTCTGTCCGTCGCGTACGGGTCCTCCTTGTTCGCGTCATCCTGTCTGTCCGTCGCGTACTGGTCCTCCTTGATCGCGTCGTCCTGTCTGTCCGTCGCGTACTGGTACTCCTTGTTCGCGTCGTCCTGTCGCGTACTGGTCCTCCTTGTTCGCGTCGTCCTGTCTGTCCGTCGCGTACTGGTGGTCCTTGTTCGCGTCGTCCTGATTTCCCGGCAGTTTTTGGCAGCCGGAAAATATTCACCGTGCGGGATGACGTCGGTGCGAATCGTAATTCCTGGTTCGTGAATGGCAGGCTGCGAGCGTCCCGACGTCAGGTCGGCACTTTCCCGGATCGCATTTGTATGTTTATTTTGTTCGGTCGGGGTTTTTTACGATTCGTACGGAAATGGTGTTCCCGTGCGAATCGTAATTCCATGTTTGTACATTTTGACGACCGGGTACGCGTCGGACGGAGAATATGCTCCGTCCGACGGTTCGTACCCGGTTTTTACCGGATCGTAATCGGCACCAAAGTGTAGAATCCGAATCAATCAATCAATCAATCAATCAAGGCGCTGGGGGGGGGGGGTGCCGCTACTGCTCGAACAGCCAGGTCTTCAGCTTCTTCCTGAAGGAGAGGTGGTCTTGGGTCAGGCGCAGGTTGGTCGGGAGGGAGTTCCAGGTCTTGGCGGCCAGGTAGGAGAAGGACCTTCCTCCTGTAGTCACTCTTCGGATGCGGGGGACGGCGGCGAGGGCGTGGTTGGCTGATCGGAGGTGGCGTTTGGGAGCGTAGAAGTTGACTCGGCTGTTGAGGTAGCTCGGGCCTTGGTTGTGTAGGGCTTTGTGTGCGTGGGTGAGGAGGCGGAAGGTGATTCTTTTGTTGACGGGAAGCCAGTGAAGGTCTCTCAGATGTCCGGAGATGTGGCTGGTTCGTGGGATGTCGAGGATGAGTCTGGCTGAGGCGTTCTGGATCCGCTGGAGTCTCTTCTGGAGCTTGGCGTTGCCGTAGTCCAGTCGGCTGGTGACGAGGGCCTGGGTGACGTGGGTGTGGGTGTGGTACGACTCGTACCCACGCTCTTGGGTGACGGTCTTCCTGGTCTCGGTGGGGATCCACCAGAAGATCTTCCGTAGCATGCGTAGGATGTTGAAGCACGCCGAGGAGACGTTGTTGACTTGCCTGGTCATGGAGAGGGAGGAGTCCAGGATGAAGCCCAGGTTGCGTGCATGGTCTGTCAGTTTGGGTGCGGTGCCCAGGGCGGGAGGCCACCAGGAGTCGTCCCAGGCGGAGGGTGAGGAGCCCAGGATGAGGACCTCCGTCTTGTCCGAGTTCAGTTTCAAGCGGCTGGTCGTCATCCACTCGGCTACCTCTTTCATCCCTTCGTGCAGGTTGGCTCTGGCGGCGGCGGGGTCTTTGGTCAGGGTGAGGATCAGCTGGGTGTCGTCGGCGTAGGAGATTATGCTGAGGTTGTGTTTGCGTACGATGGCCGCGAGGGGGCTCATGTAGACGTTGAAGAGGGTGGGGCTCAGAGATGATCCTTGAGGGACGCCGCAGATGACTTCGGAGGCCTCTGATTTGTACGGTGGTAGGCGGACTCTCTGTGTTCTTCCGTCGAGGAAGGAGATGATCCATTCCAGCGCCTTGTCCTGGATTCCGATGTTGCTGAGGCGCCGTACTAGGGTGCGGTGGCAGACCGTGTCGAATGCCACGGAGAGGTCTAGGAGGATGAGGGCCGCTGTTTCTCCGTTGTCCATCAGGGCTCGGATGTCATCGGTGGCGGCGATGAGGGCTGTCTCGGTGCTGTGATTGGCTCGGAAGCCGGACTGTGAGGGGCCGAGGGATCCGTTCGTCTCGAGGAAGGCGGCCATCTGCTTGTTGACGGTCTTCTCGATGACTTTGGCTGGAAACGGGAGGAGCGAGATGGGGCGGTAGTTCTTGAGGTCGGTGGGGTCCGCTGTTGGTTTCTTGAGTAGAGCGCTGAGTTCGGCGTGTTTCCAGCTCTCAGGGAAGATGGTGGTGTCGAAGGATGTGTTGATGATGTCTCGCAAGTGGGGTGCGATGACAGCGTCGGCCTTGTTGAAGATGTGGTGAGGGCAGGGGTCGGTCGGTGATCCGGAGTGGATGGAGTTCATCGTGCGGATGGTGTCTTCGGTGCTGATCGGGGTCCAGGCGTGGAGGGTGGTGGTGGGGGGTGGTTGTTCGGTCATGGTGTGCGTTGGTTGGTTGTTGAAGCTGTTGTGTATGTCCGCGATCTTGTTGTGGAAGTATGAAGCGAGGGAGTTGCAGAGGTCTTGCGATGGGGTGATGTCGTTGTTTCCTGCGCTGGGGTTGGAAAGCTCTTTCACGATGTTGAAGAGTTCCTTGCAGTTGTGTGCGTTGTTGTCCAGCCGGTCCTTGAATGCTGTTTTCTTGGCGGCGCGGATCAGCTGGTGGTGTTTCTGGGTGGCAAGTTTGAAGGAGGTCCTGTTGTCCGGTGTCGGTTCCCTTCTCCAGACTTTCTCGAGGGCTCGGCAGTTCTTCTTGGAGCTCTTGAGTTCGTCGGTGAACCATGGGGCCTTCTTGCTGCCGGGTCTGCTAGGCGGGGTCCTCAGTGGGGCGAGTTCGTCTGCGCAGTTGCTGATCCACTTCGTGAGGTTGTCGGCGGCCTGGCTGGGGTTAGCTGAGCTGGCAGGAGGGTGCTGGCTCAGGGAGGTGGCGAGCTGGTCTGCTGTGATCTTGTTCCAGCTTCTGCGGGCGGCCTGTTGCTGGTGTTGGTGGGTCGTCGTTCTCTTGAAGGTGAAGTGGACGCAGCTGTGGTCCGTCCATTGAAGCTCTGTGGCGTGGCTGAAGTCGATGTCTGTGCTGGAAGAGAAGACTGCGTCGAGTGTGTGTCCGGCGAGGTGGGTGGGGGTGGACACCAGTTGCTTGAGTCCAAGGTTGGCGAGGTTGTCGAGCAGGGTGCTGGTGTTGCGGTCGTTGTTGTTCTCCAGATGGAAGTTGAGGTCTCCCAGGAGGATGTAGTCAGCGGAGGGGAGGGCATGCGGGCTGACGAAGTCGGCGATGTCCTCGCTGAATTGTGTGCGTGGTCCAGGGGGTCGGTAGATCAGGGTGCCTCTGAGGGTGGTGTTCGGGTTGGTGTGGATCTGGAAATGCAGGTGTTCGGCGCTGGTCAGGGTGTTGTCGGTGCTGGTCGTGAGACGGATGGTGTTCCTGTGGATGATGGCGATGCCTCCTCCCATCTGGTTGGCGTTTCGGTCCCTCCGGACGATCTTGTAGCCCTCTGGGATAGCGATGGCGATGTCGGGAGCTGAAGAGGCGTTCATCCAGGTCTCCGTGAGGAAGGCAACGTCAGGGGCTGTGGCGTCTAGAAGGTTCCAGAGTTCGATGGCGTGTCTGTGGACGGAGCGGGTGTTGAGCAGGATGCACTTGAGGTGGGTGCTGCTGGTGTTCGACTTGGCGGGTGCTGGTGCGAGGCTGGTCCGGATGCAGGAGAACTTGCAGGCGTGGCAGCTGAAAGGTCCGTGGGTACTTCGTGGAGTGGCTTGATGGCATTCTGGGAGTCGGCCGGTGTTGAGTGCGGTGAGGGTGGCGGCGGAGTACGTCAGGCGGGTCGGTCGGGGTCCTCGTCGTGGGCCAGGGGTCCTGGCACTGGGCGCGGTCCAGGCGCGGACGGGCGCAGACGGGCTTACCTTTGGCGCGCCTTCGGCGCACAATCGGCGCGCCCGCTGCGCGTGGCCGCTGCGCGTTCGCACGGTCGCCATTTAAGGCCAAGTGCGCGGGTGGGCGGAGCAGCTGGGAGGCGGGAGCGGGGAGGGTACAGAATAGAAAAAGGGGCGGGGAAAAGCGGCGGTGGCGGGAAGGGAGAGCGGAGGGCGGCGAGGTAGGCGGACAACAAGGAAGGAAAACCAAAACAAAGGCACAACGAAATAAATGAAAACAGGCACAAATTACAGTGAAAACAGTGACAACAAGGCAAAAACAACTACAGCGGAGGCAGCCGGCAGCCGGCAACGAGGCAGGCAGCGAGGCAGAGGGCAGGCGAGGGGCACACGCAGCAGCTGGTGGCCGTGCGGCGCGGGGGTGTCCCACAAGTGGGTCACACTCACCTGCGTCGCACGGTCGCCATTTAAGGCCAAGTGCGCGGGTGGGCGGAGCAGCTGGGAGGCGGGAGCGGGGAGGGTACAGAATAGAAAAAGGGGTGGGGAAAAGCGGCAGTGGCGGGAAGGGAGAGCGGAGGGCGGCGAGGTAGGCGGACAACAAGGAAGGAAAACCAAAACAAAGGCACAACGAAATAAATGAAAACAGGCACAAATTACAGTGAAAACAGTGACAACAAGGCAAAAACAACTACAGCGGAGGCAGCCGGCAGCCGGCAACGAGGCAGGCAGCGAGGCAGAGGGCAGGCGAGGGGCACACGCAGCAGCTGGTGGCCGTGCGGCGCGGGGGTGTCCCACAAGTGGGTCACACTCACCTGCGTCGCACGGTCGCCATTTAAGGCCAAGTGCGCGGGTGGGCGGAGCAGCTGGGAGGCGGGAGCGGGGAGGGTACAGAATAGAAAAAGGGGCGGGGAAAAGCGGCGGTGGCGGGAAGGGAGAGCGGAGGGCGGCGAGGTAGGCGGACAACAAGGAAGGAAAACCAAAACAAAGGCACAACGAAATAAATGAAAACAGGCACAAATTACAGTGAAAACAGTGACAACAAGGCAAAAACAACTACAGCGGAGGCAGCCGGCAGCCGGCAACGAGGCAGGCAGCGAGGCAGAGGGCAGGCGAGGGGCACACGCAGCAGCTGGTGGCCGTGCGGCGCGGGGGTGTCCCACAAGTGGGTCACACTCACCTGCGTCGCACGGTCGCCATTTAAGGCCAAGTGCGCGGGTGGGCGGAGCAGCTGGGAGGCGGGAGCAGGGAGGGTACAGAATAGAAAAAGGGGCGGGGAAAAGCGGCGGTGGCGGGAAGGGAGAGCGGAGGGCGGCGAGGTAGGCGGACAACAAGGAAGGAAAACCAAAACAAAGGCACAACGAAATAAATGAAAACAGGCACAAATTACAGTGAAAACAGTGACAACAAGGCAAAAACAACTACAGCGGAGGCAGCCGGCAGCCGGCAACGAGGCAGGCAGCGAGGCAGAGGGCAGGCGAGGGGCACACGCAGCAGCTGGTGGCCGTGCGGCGCCGGGGTGTCCCACAAGTGGGTCACTGCATTTGCTAGACACACGCGTTTCAAGCAAATTCTCAGAGACATTTGGCTCACATGTATCTGAGATCATCATAATCTTGTTTCCTTCATCACTGTCAGGATCAGATTCAACATGTGATATACTGTCCACAGACAGGACCTTGTTGGACAAAGGTTTGTTTCGTGTGGGCTTGGATCTACACACTTTAGAGAAATGACCCTTCGTTCTACATTTCGCACAATGCTTATCAACGGCAGGCCAAAAAGATGCATTCCCTAAATGGCTTTTGCTGCCACACCTGTAACATTCTAATGTTCTTTGCTTATCTGACTTGCTTTCTTTCTTTTTGAGCAAATTCTCTACAGAAACAGCATGAACTTTAGATTCAAAAGCCATTTGATTACTATACAGAGTAGTGGTTTCAACATTCTTGGCTATTTCTAAAGCTCTGTCTAAAGTTAAATTCTCGGTAGTCAAAAGCTTCTCCTGAACTTTCTTGCAATTGGTCTTTTCAACCAATTGGTCCCTTAACATTTGATCCTCAAAGGTTCCATAGTCACAATTTGCCGCTAGGACTTTAGATCGCTCATGAAGGCATCCACTGGTTCACCAGGTAATTGCTTCCTCATGTAGAACCTGTATCTTTCCATGGTGACATTAGGCTTCTTTTTAAATCTAGCATCCATCATTTTTATGGTTGAAGCATATTCTTCCACTGCATCTCCCTCACCCATAACTAGAGCTGGAGGTAAATGCTTTAAAACTTTCCTCCCTTCCGTCCCCAAAGAATGATGTAGTAAAGCAAGTTTCTTCTTTTGAGTAAAAACTTCTGCCTCAATGGCCTCTAAATAGGCTTTGAATCCCTCTAGCTATGACTACTACTCGATGGGAGGATTATCAGGGGAAGACAGAAATGGAGGAAGAGGTAAAACTGATTGTTGCATGTTGAAATTAAATTTGAAAAGAGTACTAGGTGTGCAAATCACCGACTTGCACGAAGTTACTGATGCAAGAATATATTGTAAAAGTACAACTGTCTCTGGTGTGCACGTCACTGACCTGCTAGTAGTGCCAAAAGTAAGTAACACACGTAAAAAAAAAAAGGGCAAAAGAGCGATGTCAACAAATGCAGACAAAGAGGTGTGCTTATCACCGATACGCCAGCACAGTGCTCACCAAGTAATTCCAACAGGCAATTTTCCGATGCAAACATAAGCAGGGAGTTGACACTGTTCAAAACAGTGCACTTGGTTTCCAGGATACACAACGGGCGTGGACACAGTCACGTCAGCACGTCTGACCAAGAAGGAGATCGGAGATGTGAATACGACGGTTGCTAAGTAACAGGCAAGCAACTGCAATGGCCAGTGATGTCAGGGCAAGAAATTCCCCAGCCGGCAGAGGATGAACACAAAAGAAGAGAAGCCAGAGGGAAACAGCCTGAGAGCACTGACCGTAAATGGCTGTGCCAGGAAGTCAACTGAATAGCGCGAATCAGCAAGGGTAGGAATTTGCCAGGAGCAAGATCCCCTGCTGCGCCGGTCAGAAACTATGGCAGGAACATGATCCTCCGCTCTGCCGGTCCGTCAGGGTCCAGGTCCGATCCTCGCCACTTGAAAGGAGTACAGAGCCACATTTAAGGTGAGAGGTTATTTCAGCTTTAATGAGCTTCCAGTAAACAGACCGGTCAGGGCAGGCAACAAGAACTAACTGACACCGACCGCATCCAACATTCCACATGCCACCGTTCTACACTGGGAACAATCGTTATGGTGGCATGTGCACATAGTAACAAGTAAGACCCAGTGGCGGCTGGTGAGATTTTAAAGTGGTGGGGCTGCAAATTTTTGGTGTCGAATGGCGCGCGAGCGAGCGCAGCGTGCGAGCCCGAACCACCTACGGAGGGTTCGGGGGGGTTCCCCCCCCGAGAAAATTTTGAAAAATTAGCAGCCAAATGGTGGATTTTCAAGACTTTCGGAAGCCATTGTGCTTAACAGAAACAGGCCACTGCCTCCCCTAAAACTATCATCAGTTCCAAGGCCTAATGAATAAACCATTCTAAATTGCAATAAACCACAATTAATTTTAACAACCTTTAATCAATGTTATCGAGAGCGGTTTTTCCACCCAATACAATATTGTCAAAACATTGGCACGTTCAATTGGCGCTTAAAAACCTGCATATTAACTCACGGCGTAGTACTAGCCACTGTGGGCGATTCTTCACGCCAGCCCACGTTTTTTATTTGAAAGAAAATAAAAGCCGACCAGCTGTGTTGACCCGCTGGCTCGCTTTGTTTTGCTTGACATGTTTCTGTGTAAGCTACGGTACATTACGCTCAACCGCGCACATAAAACTATAATTATGGACCAGGGAGCAGTGAGGGGAGGGATGGGTCCGGGCAGCCGATAGGGAGTAATGCTGCGAAAACATTCGAGTATTTGTAAGGCTAAATACCTGTGGGATTGAGTGAGCTACGGTTCAGATGACTGCCCAGGCGAGGTACTCCCAGCCTTCGCTCCAGGGCTCGGGCCCTGCGAATCCTCTTGTTTATTCACCCCCGCCCCCCACACGCTATCCCCCCCTGCACATTTATCCTTGGCTTGTCACACTAACCATCTCAGGCCTATGGCGTTGAACATAAGCTTTCCCATAAGGCAACCATTGGCATTCAGTCACAAAAGTATAAACTTGTACAAGATTAGAGTTAACAAGCTAAAACACACCCCACCTAAATGGATCTAGGCTATTCACAGTACAAATCTTCTACCCACGAGTTTTGGTGGAGAGTGTAGCCAACACTAAAATCATTGTCTATTGCGCTAATCTGTGAAATTCTGTGTAAAACTACCCATTTACAGACTTTACCACTGTACAATAACTATTCACCGTTAAAGGGATATTGCTTTTAAAATTTGTTATCCCTATAAATAAGGCAGTCCTACTACAGCCTCTGTTGTAACTTTTCATAATAAACAGACCATGGCATCTGACTTACATTTTCCCCAATGAACCATTCAAGCTTATAGCCTTTAATGTTAGCTTGTCCACATAACCAACTCAGGTGCACTTATTTTGAATTTATGCTTTCCCACAAGCCTACAGTCATAGCATTACACATTCGATCAAATTTACAGGTGGCAAATTAACATACAACCCCTCCGAAATGGGAGTTCCATGGTACAGTCTTTTATCTCAAGGGAAAGTCAGAGAGTGTGACCGACACCAAAATCCTTGTGCACTTATGATATCTGTGAGATTATCTGTAACAAAATACCTGTGTATGGATTAAATAACAATACACCCATACAGCCCTGTTGAATTTAGAATGTGCTTTTCAAGATAAATAAGTCAGTCCTTCTGCTTTTGTCATAACTTTTCATAGTAACAGATCAGACCTATGGCATCATTGGTTTGGAAATTCCAAGATTACAAAACTTTCCATGATTGCCCTACTGAATGCCATGCAGAGATTCTCTCTTTTACAGCCACTGTGGCCCTATCTAGGAGAGATAAAACAAAGTATATGGTGCATTCAGGGCTGGACGGTCCATTCTGCCTCTAGCATTTACCCGATGGGCTACATACAGGGTAGATGGCTGCTTGCAAAGACTGATACTAGGAAAGAACAATGGTTCTGTTGGGTCAGTCCGAGTGAATACCTTAAATGTTTTGGCAGACACAAACTATGAATTCACCTGCAGTGATAATTAACTAAACACCACAGGTTCCCTTTATGTCCAGTGTAACCTATGTTTTGGTTTTTCATCGAACACACACAAGTACAACTGGTGTACCATCTAAAACTGAACAGCGCATTGCTCGGGAGCAGTGAAACAAGTGGAAATACACAAATTCACAGTATGTGCAATATAACGTCGAAACGCCAATGCCCTTTATTTCAATTCTTGTTATGCAAAACCTGCATGATACGCTGTATTCTAATCTGGACTAATGTTTAAAGTAATTAATGTCCATTGCAGTGAAGCGTTTCTAAAGGAACATCTTCGATTTTATACTGGGACCTGGTACATTTTCAACCCTGCATGCTTGTTTCTATATTGAAGAGCAGTCGATGGCTCCTCCTTTGATGCAGTGGCAAGAACGGTTTCCTCATGAGAATCTGCTAAGTATATGGCAAGTACCTATTTGTTTGCTGCATTGTACTTTTCAGTCTGCCAAGGTAAAGAAAAAAGCACACCAATACCTTCCACAGGCTATATTGAACTTCAACAAAAAGTAATAAGATGAACCTGGACATTGTCTGCTGCGCATGTTTACAACTTAAAGCTTTCTATAGCAGATGGTCGACCTATGTTCCTTGAGTGCCCTCACTGCAGTGACGCGTTTCTAAAGGATGCAATGTATACTTCTACTTGGACGACTGACACACGTTATAAAAATATGAACATCCGTAGATGAAATCAATACACCTGCACAACCTTGTTTAAGCCTCATTACTAAAATGACTCTTTTTGTAACTAGTCCTTTACCTGCCTATCTCGCGAGCATGTGGCCTTTGCAGCATACGGAGATGGAATTAATAATCATGCATTATGAATAGGGCTCCCGGTTTAATGGTATTTATTTTTTTGCCATTTCCGTCTGTATTTATCCATATTTATTTATTGGGCATTTTATCTGTATTTATCCACATTTATTTTTCCCACATGTAAAAAACGAGGCTACATCTAGTATTTTTCCACATTTATTTAAACCCTGGCCACTACACTGACCACTTGAAATACTGACCCCTTGAATTAAGGTGCTCTTTCACACAGACTCCTTTCTCAGACCTAAAATACATATTTGCCATCACTGCAAGTCAGTGAATTTAATATGAAAGTCTTCAAAAGACACACATGAAGTAACCACCTTTTCAGACACACCGGGCGCAGTTGAAAAGCGACAGACTTGTTATAAATGTAAATTTGCTGCAGAAGAAACAGATCTTGCAGGCTTTGTGTTTGAGGATGAGATCAGTGGAATCAGACCAGCAGGAAGAGCAATAAGGTGCAGCTTATAGGTAAATGTACTCCAGAGCTAAGAAACAGCCTTCAGTGAGCAATAAACAGGTTATTGGCATGCGAGTGACGCATTTTTAGGAAGTACCTCCTATCCATCAAATCTATGATTATCCCTTCTGTGCTGATATGCATAGCTCAACTAATGCAAGCACCCTCACTTAACACTTGGTGTCTCTGGTAACAGAGATGTGGTCTCACGGCTAGAATGTCGACTTTGGAGCTGGGAAACCAAGGTTCGAGTTTCGGGCTCGACTCCACATCCTGTGATTCTGGGCAAATCACTTAATCTCCTAGTGCCTAACAAAATGAATGTGTCCTTGTGTAACGAAACAGTTGCTCATGTGAAGCGCTCTGATTGATGCACGATGTCTCGGGTCTAGTTCACGCTACATAAAACTAAAAAAAAATATATATATACTACTTTCTCCCAGTTTGAACGTTATACTACGGAATGAGCGGTCCTGATCCTTCCTACGGAGCCGCACTGATACATGTACATTCCACAAGCATTGCACTTAAATTCTTTGCTGAACCATGCTGAAGATAATAAAAACTGAGGGGCAGTTTCAGGGTCACTGCAGAAGACACCGCCCCGCTCTTACTGCCCTCACTTTTCTCAGAATTTTAGTTGCCCTTTATAACGATCAGAATCACTCAGGCAGCAGGCTCAGCTGTAACGCGGTGGGCCTATAAGTTAAAAACTGCCAGCCTGGGCCTCACCTGGTGTGAACTGTTTGAGTTCACAAGTCCTTCCTCCTACTACTGCCCTACTCCGGACAGCAACAGGACACACTGCCTCGCCTCCGACCTCGACCTTGGTTCTCCGCTCTGCAGTCCATCCATCTGGAGTGGAGAGTAAAATGGCTGATACTCCAACTGCCGACTCACGCACGCGGGAAGCAGTCAGATCGACGTCATCGAGCGATTCGAGCCTGCGCAGACGGTCAGGGGTGGGGTGACACCTTGACAAGCTCTCCTCCACTCTCTGATTGACGTGGAGAGTTAGCGATCCCGGGCTTGTATTTAAAACGCCCGGGGCTAACTTAACTTCCACGTCATCAGGGGGTGGAGACTGGGCCTTCCAGCTAGGTCTTTGCCGAGCTGATGACATCACAGCCTTCAGGGCTGTGATGTTGTCGGCCCGGCAAACACATAGCAGGCTTCTTTGGGTCCGGGAGCAAATCAGTCACGTGACGTGACAGCAGAGCTGCGCCAGTATTGGTGAGACTGCAGACTCTGCAGTGAGACAGTGCCCCGTGTTCTACTTTGGGATTTTTTTTTTATAAAATAAAATGTGATCTAAGCAGTCCCTGTGTTCTACTTTGGGGATTTAAAAATAAAAAAAAGTGATCTAATCTCTCCTCTTGAGAAATGTACCTGGGGCGGAGCCCCGACGCCCTCAAAGAGAAACCGCCACTGGTAAGACCTAACAAAAAACTTGCCAGATGGCCTTGGGAAATTGTGTGAGAGATGGGAAGGGAATGTGGGAGGCCTGGAAGACATAGACAGGGAGGCCGCGCTGATGCACCCTAGAAAAGTGGCCATCAAAACAAGGCTATGACTGGTCCAGTACAAAACTTTGCACAGGTTCTATTATGATACATACAAACTACATAAAATCGGGATGATTGACTCGCCAGTCTGTCTTAACTGCAAAACAGTGAAGGTAGATTTCTACCATACAATATGGGGCTGTACTAAAGTCCAACTGTACTGAAGGAAAACAGTGGAGGAATTGTGGATGATAATGGGGGCACTTATACCCTTAGAGCCCAAATTCATCCTACTAGGTATACCTAACAAAGTCGACCTAAACAGGGCTCAGCTGACATTTGCGACACTAGGCCTGGTCATCGCCAAGAGAGATGTGGCAAGATGGTGAGGAGTAGCAGAGACTCCCACGATGAAAGAATGGAGGAAGGGTATGGACCTCTGTATATCAGCTGAACGCGTGACCTATACCATCAGCAGATGCAGGTGTAAATTTCACAAAATATGGGGCCCATGGAGATGCTACTACCGGCTATATCCACTAGATAACACTCGAGGCAATACACCTCCTATTACCAACCACACTTATATCGTGGATTAGAATATGTACTGATGGACAAACTAAACACATCCTGAAAGTCCCAGGATTACGTAGAGGAGACCATACATCGCTAAATGTTGTTACTTAATAGTTATTAACTACTACATGGTCCTTCTGAAATGTACCTCATGTGAAACTGGTAATCGTTATTGATATTATTATGTTCTTTTTGCAAAGTTCAAGATGCAAAATAAGAAAAAGAAACCATCAAAATATTTGTAAAAAAAAAAAAAAAAGAATCTGACTATGTTGAGGTCAGGGGTGTTTAGTTATGCCTAAATACTTTTTGCTTCTTTGCAACAAAAGGATAGTATCTTTTTCTGTAAGGTAATAATTCCGCAACCCCATTGATGCATTGTGACAGATAAATAATATTTAGCCCATTATTATATTGATCAATTTTCAAATAAAACCAGAATAAGTAAATTGTACCTGGCACATTGTGATTGATTTGTATAAACTTTACAACATCATCAAATGATATTTGAATCTTTGTTTCATATGCAGGATAAAGGGGAAGTCTAGAACTTAACTGATTATAATAGGTGTTCTGATTGTGCCAGAAACTGGCATAATCTCAGACCTATACACACTCCAGTTGAAAGAGAATGCCTTTTAAGTACCAAATTGACCCTCGCTGCTCTTTTATCTTTACCAAAACTAGACCTATTTGTGTAAATGGTGTAAAGATCTAATTTTAGAATAGTAGAATACCTATATACTCGACTAGGAACCTCCAATTCCCGATGATTTGTACCAACAGGGCTATAACACAAGCCACTTAGTTATTGTTCGAATCTTTTGAGGCAGAATTTTTCAAATACCCGAGCCAAGATTATTTGGTCATGGACCCAAATCCTGGCATCCTTCTTAGGGCTTGGTTGGCCAGACCTTTCTTTTCCAATACCTTCCGGGTAGGCTTTGAGGCAGCCCCTTGTTCATTGTTTTTTTATACTTATGTTAGACTTGCCTATAAGAGTTCCTGTCTCACTGTATACTGATGGGTTAACTTGCATCTTCCCTCTTCTGATGTTTCTTGCATTTAGGGAACTACTATTGTTTTTCCAAATTAAGCACTCACTCTATGGAGTGCATGTGTTTTCTTTCCTTTTCCCTGATATGCTGCTTCTTTCTTCACTTCCCCATCACCTCGCTCACTGAGTTGCTTCCAGAGCCTTTACCACCTAGCTCATTTACTGCATCCCATGCATCTTGACATATCTCTAGTCTCTTTAGCTCCCTGTAGGAAAGAGCCCTTTTCAACATGGTTGCCCCCACTTTTTGCCTTGTATTTGATGTGATTTTGACTGGAAGTGTACTGGGTTCCTGCTAACCAGGCCCCCACTGCCAGATTGCTTTCCCAAAACAGTGCAATTGTTCCCCCAATTGGCAATACTATTGATACCCTCAGAAAGTCCCTAGTAAATGGTACACCTGTTAGTCAGGGCCAGAGGTACTAAAGAGTGTCATGCAAACTGCCATTGTGGGCTGTGTGACTTGGTGGAGACTAAAGGGAAAACGCAACATGGCACACCACCTGTGAGCCATGCATTTCAAAACTGCATGCAGTACAAGTAAGTCACCCCTACAGCAAGCCTCACAGCCCTAGGATGAGTTCACTATATTACATGTAAGAGCATCACCACATAAGCTGTTATGCCCCGGTGCTGGTCATTTCTATTGCTGCCAGTACAAGTGAACAGGGAAGCCATTTGACAAGCATACACTGGACGCTGGTGGAAACGAGTTTCCCAGCTTCATGATGGCTTCACACACACAGAGGCTCCCTTAGAGGTGCCCCCTGAAAACTTACCAGACACTGGTGCGCCAATCTGCCAGTTCTAACCAGCCTGCCACCAGAAGCACATTTCTGGCCCCTAAGGGTGAGGCCCTTTGCTCTCCAGAGGCCATTAAATAAGCCTGCTCGAGCAGAGGGTGCTTTGCAACCCCACCCACAAGAACTTGAGGATTTACATTCCAAGACCGGGGAGATTTAAAGATGCACACTGTCTTTGGTATGTAAATCTGGCTACTCTCACAGGAGAGGAAACTGGCCCCCTTTGGCACTCGGACTAGTGTGAAAATTAGCTAAGCAAGACAGGCGTGTCCACCCTCAGGCGAGTACAACCCCTGAACTGGGCTACAACAAGTGGATGTGACTTTTCATAAGTGACCACCTTGGTGATGGCAAAGTTAGGATCTCTGGGACAGGTTATGCCCACCTCTCCAGGAAGTGGTCATATGGGGATTTAGTGACCCCAGGGGTAGGTAGCCCCTTGGCTACTACCCTAGACTCCACTTAATACCACTAAGTTCAGTATTATGGGGAGACCTGCCACAAGTAAATCAGATCTTGCAGACCAAAAGAAAAAGAAGGGCCGGAGAACTGCAAAAGCAAGAACTGCAGAAGAAGCAACTGATGCAGCACCAGCCCTGATGGCCTGGTCGCCTATTCAGGACAATTGCACCAATGTTATCTCACCCTTGCAAGCTGCAGATCCTACAAAGCCTGCAAAGACTGCCAGCACTTCTCCAAAGACTCAGAAACTCTTGCAGAACAGCTGAGCTGTTCCCCTGTATCTTGCAGATACCAAAGACTGAACTGTGAGGCTCCAAGACCATGAAACCGGGACACTGGAAAGCACCACTGCACCCGAGCCACCCGGCCTGATGTGAAGTGGGACTGTGGTTCTGAAATCCTAATGACCTACGAAGAAGAAGGACACGGAAGAGCCGGGAAAGCAGAAGACTGAGGAAGAGCAACTGGCTTGGCACAAGCCCTGCTTGCTTGTCTGCTGTACCCTGTCGAAACTGTGCCAAAGATGTCTCTTCCTGCAACTGTTATGCCTCCAAAGCCTAGGAGGACTGTCTGCCTTCCATAAAAACTCACGAACTTAAGTGGAGCAGGGGAGCTGCGTCCCTGCCTCTGGCAGGCACCTCAAAGAAGACTGTGAGTGCTCTAGACTGCAAAAACCTCACATCGCAAAACACCACTTGATCTGTGATCTGAGCCCAAGTTTGGCAATTGTGCTTGCATGGTCCTCTGGCCCTCCAGAGACAAAGCCCACCTTGTACTTGACCACTGTGGACTTCCTGATGCCTCCTGCAGCCTCTTTTTGAAGGCCACTTTTTCTGATGCTGTGGTGGGGAGAAGGTGACATTAAGCCACTTAACATGGATTAACGCCGCCTTGTGAATAAGGCCCCCTTTCATGCTATACTTAGCGTGAAAGGGTTAGGCAATGGATGTTGCGGTGGGTGTACCACCGTAACACTTATTGATTTGACGCTGCCCCATATTTACAAGAGCAGCGTAAATACGGGAAAGGCCGAAAATAAGTCAAGGAAAAACCTTGTCTTAAACAGCCGCAACGAGGAGAAATGTTTAATTTCTCCCCGTTCTTGCTGTTTCTATGTGTGCTGCGTTGTGCAGCACGCATAGAAACAGCAAAAGGCCATTAATTGTTTATGTCTAGGAAGTGACCCTTCCTGCACATACACAATCAAAAACAAAATAATGATGTGCAACTTCTATGTGTACTGCATTAAGCAGCACACATAGTAGCTTCAAAATGCCATTTGATATTGTTTATGTGCAGGAAGGGACACCTTCCTGCATGTAAATTATCTTCCCCTACAACGAGGCACCCTTGCACTATGGCAATTGTATCCATTTTGCAAGCTCCTTTCGTATTTGACCCCACCAATAAGTCGTCAATATACTGTACCGGTACTGAGTGATTTGTCATTAAGGACTTTCTGTATACCCTTGTAGGACTCGGCACCATGCCAAAACAGAAAGTGAATAACATTTGACTATTCTCATGCAATGGAATTGAGGAAAAAGGTCTTGCACAAGTCAATGACTGAAAACCATTCAGCCTCGCATGGAAATGAAATAAGATCACAGCTGAATTTAGTACCACTGGACAACATAGGACTACAATGGCATACACTTTGTGCAGATCCTGCACAAGGCGATACTGGTCATTTGACTTCTGCAAACCCATAATGGGAGAGTTGCATGAACTTCCCATTATCTCCTTTAGTATCCCTTGCTTATTCATCGAGTCAATCACAGGAGTAAGTACGGCAATAGTATCTGGGCGTCAAATTGTATTGTGGGGTTCTTGGATATCCTGCATTCGGTTTAACAGTGAATCGGACTGGTTCAACACCTTTAATAAGTGTGATATCCTTACCTGTAAAGTCCCACACTTTAGGTAAGACAGTGCCTCTCTGTTCAATGGACAAGTCCATCAAAGTCAATAGAGGATACATTCCTATCTCAGTTTTGTGTAAAGCAAGTTTAAAAGCAACATTTTCATCATTAGTATGAAATTCAATACCTCTTGGAGTGCAATAGATAGAAGTTTAATTTACACAGTAATTTACATCCAAGTAGATCGACTGGACTTGAATCACGCACCACACACTTGTATTGATCTTCAAAAGACTCCAATTTTAACAGGAACTGGTTATAAAATTGTAGTAGTCAACTTTTTATTTGTAACTCCTACAACTTGGATACTTTCTCCCAGGAGGGCTAGGTTGGGAACCTCTGCTATTCTTACAGTAGAGTGGGTAGCACCAGTGTCAACAAGGAACAAGACATGATTCCTATTTATCGTCCCATCCACATAGGGACCACTCTGGTCTACCTACTAGACTGCTCTAAGCACACAGTCCTCCTGTCCCCTCAGGCACCGTCAGGCTGATGGGTCCTGATTAAAATCATCTGTTTGAATCAAATTCTGCTGTGATATATCTTGATTTTGGAAATAACTTCTATTCATGTGCTAAGTCTGATTTCGATTCATATTGTACCTTTGTATCTGAACATTCTGCTGAGGCATCGGGGCTTAAGGGATCTGCATTGGCTGGGATGCATTAAGATTTTGAATTTTCTGTCTTTGTATCTAGTGAGTGTGACCCATGTTATTTCCCTGAGACTGTGCATACCCTCCATTCTGCACCTGGTTCCCCGGATTATTCACATTAAACTTACACTTGTGTTTCCAATGCCCTACTTTTTTGCACATGTGACATGGGTTTGTTTTCTTGAAAGCAACACATCAACACCTGTTCTAGAATCTATTTGCACACGATGACCTCTACATTGTTGCTGAAAATTCTGTTAACCCCTTCAGCGCGGCGCGGATTTCCGCGCCACGCTGAAGGTTCTGTGCGCGGGCGGGGCCATGAGGGAACGGTTCCCTCATGCGCACAGCGCAACCGACGTGCATGACGGAACCGTTCCGTCATGCGTGTCGAAGGGGTTAAATCCCATTAACACCCTGCATTACAGGAGTCAAATTAAATCCTTTATGTGATGGAACTACATTGTCAAAAGAATTATGGTGCACATGCATCAAAGAAGTCAATAGCGATTCTTTAATTGCTATTTTTAAGGAATCACAATTAAAGAATCGCTATTGCCTATGCATGTAGGAATCGCAAATAAAATTGCGATTCCTACAAATTCCTTAATTGCGACTCACAAATTGACAGTCGCAATTAAGGAATTGCTTCCCATTGATTCCTATGTGCCTAAAGGCCCATAGGAATGAATGGGAATTGCATGCGCAATTTGCGAGTACCCAATAGGTACTCGCAAATTGTGCATGCAATTTCAAGAGTGCAAGGGTGCCAAAAGGACTCCTTGTTGCACCCCTGAAATTGTAATGTGAACACATGTTGCACACACACATGCCCTCATGTGTGTGTAACCAGGAAGTTTGAAAAATGCACTTTAGTTCAATTCTGAATGTTTTTGCAAATTACCATCAAGTTTCATTTGACGGTAATTTATGTCCCCTAATAGCGAAATCTCTTATTTCAATGGCATCATGCATTGCATTTGAGGCATCGCAATTTGCGATTCCTTAAATGCAATCGCAATTCTAAGTAATTGCAAATGCTGTGATTCCTAAATGGCGATTTTTGCATTTGGGATGATGCATCCCAAATGCAAAAATACTGTTTGCAAAGGGGCAGATTCTGAGAATCTTCACGTTTGCGACCGGTTTTTCTTTTGATGCATGTGGCCCTATGTCCTTTCTGTACTGTTTTCATCTGGGCCATCATAATTTTTCTTTCAACTGCATATGCTTTCTGTCTAATTCATCCTCACAGAATTTTGCCTAACATAAAATTTCATCTATCAACTTACTTTGCCAAAGCAGTAAACACATCTGAATTTTTGCTGAAATCTCAGATCTCAAAAAATTTCCCAAATCTTTTACTGCCACATTTTCAGTTTCACTGTACTACCAGAAAACTTCAAAACCTGCCCCTCCCAAGGAAACAGAACCGACACAGCATGGATTCCCAATGCAACTTTTCTTCAAGCGATATGGGTCTCAGGTAACGGCCTTATTAACACAACGAGACCATTACTCAATTGCTTAAATATACTCTGTAACAGTGCACATGACAACTAGACATAAAAGAAAAATATCAGTGATTTTGCCTTTCATATGCATATATATATATAAGTATAAATAACAAACAAACATCATTTGTCATTGTTGCAGAAAATAAAATAAAATAAAATATTGTGCTAGTGAATTTAAAAGCAGTGTCTTTCTCGTAAAAAATCCCAAAAATTAGGACCTCCAGTTAAATACTAAAGACCAGTGTTGGATTCTTATGTCTGAACTCCTACACAGGCAAAGTTACTGGGTAAAGGCCCACATACAATGCTAAATTTATAAGACAAAAGGAAAACCTGTATCAGTCTCTCATAGTAAGTATGAACAGATTATTTAATCTCTTGCACTGTTCTATCTATTTTCTGCCAATCACTTTCTTATGGGGAAAACTTTGTCATCAGGAAAGTAATCACTTGTTGCGATTTCTTTAATACCACAGGAGATGGAGCACCAGTTCTAGGATTCCTCTCTGGTTCTGCTTCAGGCTAATCCACAGAGACTTTACACTCTGCCCACAAGTCCCCAGGAACCACAATCTCAAAAAAGGTGGAGAAAGAATGTGGCCTAATGGCTAGAGTGGTCGATGTCGAAGCTGGGAAACTGGGTTTCACAAACGTTTCAATTTGTCTGTACCATTCCAATGGATTATCTCTCAGTTTCGGCAATTCATTGGTAAATAACAAAAAATCAGCTCTCATCCACAGCAATATATCCTCCAACAGGTACTTCTCTCATTGGAAGCATCTGTATCTCTCCTACCCCTCCAACGATTACAACAGGAGTTATCTGCAATCTTACTTTCTGTGTGTCCTTTCTTTTCAACTATCTATCTTCCCATTTCTCTCTTTCACCTCATTTCTTGATTAATGTTATTAATTCTCAAATCTGTAATTTCATTCTAACTGGTCTCATGTTTGCAAGATCTTTGTCACTAAAGTCTAATCCATACGACTTTTGCAACACTTTTAATTTTTGGACATCAGTTCTAAACCTGGGTGGGTAACTACACTCCGCCACAGGAGTTTACGTAATTTTGCCTACTCCGCGTTCCGTTGTGAACGCCGAGTTCAGGCAGAACTACGACTCGAAGGCAGAGCGTAGTTAGCCGGCCCCTTCACCCACCCAAAATGATTAAAAGTAATTAAAAGGCACTTACCTGCCCCGTGGCTGCCTCCTCCTAGACATGGCAGCTCTCCTGTCTCCTCCTCACCTTCCTGCTTCACTAATAACCTCTACATTGTAGGTCTTGCGCGTGCACATGCGCAAGATGTACAACATAGGGGTTTATTAGTGAGGAAGGATGGCGAGGAGGAGGCAGGAGAGCGGCGATGTTGAGGAGGAGGCAGCCATGGGGCAATTAAGTGCCTTTTAATTACTTTTAATTATTTTGGGAGGGGGGAGGGCACGGAGCGGAGTGAAGTTATACAGAGTTGCTTTCCAACTCCGTGGAACTTTGCGTAGAGGCACTACGCCTGCTCCACCCAGGCTTAATCAATTCCATATTTCTGAGGCAATTCAACCACCTTTTAATGTGTCAATCGAACCCCTAGTTTATGTAAATAAACATTATAAAATCACTCAAATATATCATAGATAAGCATTCTGTAATGTTTGAAAGTGATTAATACTCACAAATATGCAACTGTGAATATGGCCTACTACTCCTATCTCAAAGTTGTACATGTGAACAATTTTTTTAAATCACTTGACTAAAATTGTTTCAACAAAACTAGAATCTATATAATATTAGGCATCTATACTAAAAATTCAAAAGCTCTAACATATGCAAATAAGAGTTTTTTATCGAATAAGGTATCGAGTCACTCTGCAAGAAATGCTAATTTGTCATGTTTCATTTTGACAACATCTTTGTTAGAAATATAAGTAAAATTAATTTCAAAATCTCTGTGTTTATTGACTCTACCATTCTCTAACTATCCAAGCACACTGTTACAGTTCTGAATGGTTCACGTTAACGTTATTGGTATTGTTTTCATACCCACTTGCAAGGTACACATTTAAATTTCATTGTAATTTTTGGTAGTTTTGTCTTAATCAGAGAAATATGTATTTTTGCGCAACTAACTACAATGGTCAATAGTTTCAGTACAGTCTACAACTAATACTGTAGTACAAAAGACAAGGATTTCAGTTGTTTCATGAAACATGTCAGATTGGGCTGATTTTTTACTGAATATGCAGTTTATTCCAGAGTTTGCATGTTAGAAAGACAAACCTTATGCGCCCACCCCCAAGAGACTTTGTTACATTTGGGGGTAGTCACAGTGGTGGATCGAAGGGCTCTCCTAGGCAAATACCAGGAGAAAGACTTTCTCAAATACTCCGGGCCTGTATTATGCAGAGATTTATAGGTCAAAAAGATTGCCTTAACAGCAACTTGCTGTTTGATTGGTAGACAATGGAGGTCCAATAACTTGTGAGAGACCAATTAAAATGTAGGTTCTCTCAAAAGAAGACAAACAGCTGCATTCTGTAAAATTTGTCACCTTTTCAAAAAGCGTGTCTGAATGCCCAAGTAAAGGGCATTGCAATAAGCCAACCTGCAAAGTACCAGCGCTGTGGCCACTGATTTCTTCAGATCAAATTAAATGAAACTAAAGATATTACTTAACATTCCTGAAAGGCTAAAACAGGAGGAAGAGAGCTTATTGATGTGGTCAGAAAAGGTAAGTTTAGAGTCAAAATTCACCCCAAATTCTTAATTTGCGGAACAGGAAGAGGCAGGGAACCCAAATGTTGTTGCCACCTAGAAGAATCTCAAAAGGAAAGGTCCCTACCAAAGAGGAGGACCTCGGTTTTATCTGAGGTTAATTTAAGAGAATTAAGTCTCATCCAGCAAACAACTTTGTTCCTGCAACTATTGAAGCATCGCAAGACATCCTCGTTATCTCTGGAAATCCACACTTTCATTGTCGTCAGTGAGAAAAATGGTCGAAAAAACAAAAGAACAGTTCAGTCTTGCTCAGGGTGCAACATACATAGTGAACAACGTGGAGCTCAATGACAACCCCAGAGGAAAACAGTGCAGTGAAAACGGTTTGGATGTGAACTGTCCTAGGGCGACGGACTGCTCCCTGTTAGTTAGAAAAGATCGAAAGAGGTCCAACGCTGTTCCACAAATCCCTATCTTCTCTAAATGATCTAAGAGGATGGAGTGACTTGCTGTGTTGAAGGCTGCGGATAGGTCAAAAGAATCACTGCAGCCTTCCCTCCCTTGTTCATAATGGATCTGCTCTCCTCAGAAGCAACCACCAAAGCCAGGATTGTGCTATGATTTTTCCTAAAACCATATTGGGAACCCTCTAAAGCTGAATTTTCATCTAGGTAGTCCTAAGGGGCCATTTTGAGATACTTTTAGACAATATTTGCCGGCATTCGCAAACGTGAGGTTGGGCAATTGTTTTTTTCCCTCCTTAGGATTGAGACTGGCCTTTTTTAATAGAGGGAATATAGAGGCTTTTTTTCCAGAGAGTTGGAAAGTGTCTGGGCAGTATGATATGTTCATAAGTGAGGTGAGAGGGCCTGTCATCGTTCCAGCAATCTCGTGGATGAGTTTAGGGGCAGGGGTCAGAAGGGGCCCCTGACTTAGTGTTGAGTAAAGGTTTAGTCACTCCCTCTTCAGTAA
This sequence comes from Triturus cristatus, assembly GCF_964204655.1. NCBI lineage: Eukaryota > Metazoa > Chordata > Amphibia > Caudata > Salamandridae > Triturus > Triturus cristatus. Next base: position 246,470,850 of record NC_140582.1, read on the forward strand.
GCAAGGGTAAATTTGAAAGCTTAGTGTGGGAGGCTGGCTCAGTATATGATGTACACTTATGTAAGTGGACACCTTGCATTGATCCAGACAACCCTTATGGTGATTGTAGTGGTCCTAGACAACCTTAGAAAGCTCTCTAAGCGGTAGCTATGGAGAGCAGCCTTCAAGCTTAGTTCAGAAGGAGTGTAAAGCAGCTTATTTTACCAGAACATAATCTTATAGGTATAGATTAAGTGAAAAAAAAACCACTGTGTATTTATCAAAATATGTATTTATTATAAGACACTCACTAACACATACACATATCTCCTAACCAAAGACATACACAATGCACACAATACTTTGCAATAGAAACAGGTAAGTAGCACAGAATACACAGTGGTCCCCCAGTGAGTCAAGACAATACTCAGAGGACGTCGAAGTGCTGGGGACCCAAGGAACCACTCAAGATGAGTAATTATCTAGGAGCCCAATGGGGGTTGTGTGCAGTGTAGGAACACAATCACATTCTACATAAAAATCAACGTGTAAGTTGCAATTTTAAAGAAAGAGGACCCTTTCCAGTGGACCCTGAAGAAACCCTGTGGATGACAAGAGGTTGGAGAACCGCCCCACCCATGGATACCTTAGGAACCAGGATACCTGTATCAGGGAAGCCGGGTGCATGGGTGTGAAGTGGCGTCGGAAACCGCTGTTGAATCCAATGGAGGACTTCAGAAAGATGACGCTGCTGGAGAAGGTGAAAGTGTCCGGGGGAACCCAAAGATGGATTCAAAATGTGAAGAACCTGCAAGCAGAGGGGACAGAGTCTATGCCACTAAGGAGTGACCAGGAGGCACGGAAGACGAATGCACAACAATGTGGGGTGTTGTAGGAGAGCTGACGGTGACCTTGGAACTGCAGCTGTGTGGATCAGGTGATGCCGTGGAACCTTCGACACAGTCTCCCACTGCAGCCTTCGACAGTCTCCTACCGCACCCAAACACACAGACTCCACGATGCAGGGATCCGGGACAAGGCCCTCGACTGGATCCACTCTTCCGTTTCCGGCAGAACGCAGTTGGTCAGACTCCCCCCTTTTCTCTCGGACCCTACACCAACCACCTGCGCAGTGCCCCAGGGGTCCTCCCTCAGCCCACGCTCCTTAACATCTCCATGGCTCCACTCGCCCCATCAACAGAAACCACGGACTCAACATTGTGTCATACGCAGACGACACCCAACTCATCCTCTCCCTATCCAACTAACCCAACACAGCCAAACACAACTTTCAAGAAGGCATGGAAGCTGTCACCAAATGGATGAAAAGCAGCTACCTATAACTCAACCTTGACAAAACAAATGTACTCATCATGGGCCCAAACCCCGTTGCCTGGAATGACACCTGGTGGCCCCCCGCCCTGGGAAGCCCACCCACCCCCACTGACCACGCACGCAACCTTGGGATCATCCTAGACTCCGAGCTCAAAATGGACCGCCAGATCAACTCCGCCGCATCCTCCTGATTCCACACCCTCCGCCTCCTAGGTAAGACCTTCAAATGAATCCCCCTCGAGCACAGAAAGACCATCACTCATGCTCTCGTCACCAACAGACTCGACTATGGCAATGCACTCTACGCCGGAATAAACAAAAACCTAACCTGCAAGCTACAAAACGTCAAGAACACGGCTGAAAGACTGGTCCTCAACCTGCCAAGACACTGTCCCAGCACCTGTGCACACTCCACTGGCTCCCCATCGAGGCTAGAATCACCTTCAAGATTCTCACCCACGCACACAAAGCCCTCTACAAAACCGGTCCAGCATACCTGGACAGCCGTCTCAAATTCTATGCACCCCAAAGGACCCTACGATCAGCCCAGCTCTCCTACGCCGTGGTCCCACGCACCAGAAAGACCAGATCGGGAGGCCGCTCCTTCTCCTTCCTCGGGTCCAGAGCCTGGAACGAACTACCGCTCCACCTCAGACAGACAACATTGCTCCCCATTTTCACGAGAAACCTCAAAACTTAGCTCTTTGACAGACCTCCTCCTTGATGGACTGGAACCTGCACCCCCCCCGAGTGCCTTGAGACCTTTGCGGGTGAGTAGTCGTGCTTAACAAACCCATGATTGATTGATTGGAAGACCAGGGGCCATACACGAGCTGTCCTATGTTGGATGTCGAGAGTTGAGGGATTGGAAGCCAAAAAGCCTTTGCAACGGCAAGTCAATGTGGCGCACAGAGGTTCGGTTCCTGTAGCTCCGACGAAGGATACTGTCCTTAAACTTGGTGAGAGGACAGGGCAGGCCTCGTGGGATGTGGAGAACCACCACCTGTTTTGCTTAGACCTTCAGAGCCTGTGGGAGCCCAGGATCATCAGACCGGTCAACTTAGTTGGGGTGCCTGCAGATGCAGGAAAGTGACTCCTTCACTTCATGAGGGATTCCTTCAGGTGTCTTGGATGCTCACAGGCCTTGAAAGGTTTCCTGTACGGAGCACAGGCACAAATGTTGCAGCAGACGAGCAGGGCGAAGCGATCAGGAGCAGCAGGAGTCTTCATGGTTGCAGCCTTGATGCCCAGAGTAAATTCCAACAAAATCCAGAGTGCCAAGACGGTCAAAGTTGAAGTGGTGTCTGAGTTGAATTGTGTCCCACAACACATCTAGGGACCCACCCTCAGGTAAGCCCTTAAGTGCCCTAAGGAAAGGGTGGGGACGATTCATGGTTCCCTCCCAGGGGCGGGGTTTAACAGTAGGGAGAATGCTCTCATGTCCTTTGTCCAGTCTCGCGCCAGAGCAGGAGCCAATGGCTCCCTGAGCTGGTTTGAGCTTGACTATGCAAGGAGGGCGCCAAATGTGTCCTTCAAGCAGACTGAGTGGTGCTGCCAAGCGCTCCCACCCTGACCCAATGCACTAAACTCTGTCTGGGTGGTGGTCACACCTCCCTGTGACAGGATATCTATTGTTCTTCCTTCCCCTGCTGGAGCTTGGCTCAGCAGCAGGAGGGCAGAATCGTGTCTCTGGTCGGCAGTAGCCATGTTGTGCTGTCCGGGTCTAGAAGACTGGTACTGGGAGCACAGAGGGCTTAACGGAGGGCCTCTACAGTGCTTGGAATCATACCTCCCACACCATTTATGGTGTGGGAGTATGATTCCAATATGTTTGGTACCAAACATGACAGGGTTCATTACAATCACTTTCGAGAATGTCATTGCGTAATGACGCAGTGTCCCTCTATATGTTATATTGCTGTCTCACTTACAACACTGGAAAATAGATTCCGAATGCTGTAGGGTTGTCCTGCTCATGCAGGGGAACCCTCACACTTAAAACCGAGCACCCTGCCTTCAGGATTGGAAAGGCCTGCTTTAGGTGTGACTTCTGGGTTTTAAATTCAGTGACCTTAGATATAGGGAAGCCTATATAGTGCTAGCACAACCTTACACAGGCTGCAATGGCAGGTCTGTAGTGACAGTTTGAGTGGTCCCTCATGGGTGGCATATTGCATGCTTCAGTCTGTGGGAGACCCCAGGGGTAGATATGCCTTGGGTACCTTAGTACCATATACTAGGGACTTATAAAGGTACCCAGTATTCAATCTGGGATGTACCTAAGTACTTACCATAACAATTTAGAGGAAAAAGCAGAGAGACTGGGGTCCTGATTAGCAGCATCCCAGTCAGACTAGTCAGAAACAGCATAGTACCAGGCAAAAAGTGGGGGTAACCATAAAAGCAGATCCTACTTTCTTTCACTTATCATACCTGGCAATTGGAATCACAGAACCAGAGGCAGAACCACTAACATTATGACTAATGTGAAATTCCTCATAGACTGTCTCTACTTTATTTTGAAGGAAGCAGGCAAGTCTATCACAAAAGGATTGACTAGTCGCCATGGAAATTAGTTGAATTAAAGACAGAGAGGATATTTATAGTCTTAAAAAGTTATTTTGATGAGATTTAAGCTGAGTCAATTTTCTCAGAAAAGAAATTATTTTTCTCAAGAATAATCAAATCCTTATACTCTTGGGTGAGTGATTTATATTGATCTCTTTCAACTAAGATATAATGTTCACTCCCCTTTTTCTCTTGCTTGTGACACTTTTGTTTGAAGGTCCTGACATAAGGTGAAATAAATATCAGCGCATGATTCCAGTGAGATTGAGTCTATTTTGACTTGTATGGAGTAGCTTTTGCAAAAGTAGTTTATTGTGGTATATCGCTACCATTGTTAGGATGACATTTATCTAGACGTTACATTCACTACATATTCAATTGACGTTATCTATGCTATTCTGTGCCTCTTTTCATCCCTAATCACCTCATGAAGGGTTAAACGCGTAGGCTCAGCAAGGCTATGGAATAGTAAGCTGTGGGTACCTTACACAGTGTTGATTGATTTGTGTTCTTGAATAGATGCATTTGGAACTATTAGGATGGATCACCTTAAGCCTATTCTCTTTCTCCCATTCAGTGCCTAATTTGTAAAAGATAAGTGCCAAGAGACCAAGGCTTTGTTCAGAAGCTCAAGACTATCGAACGTCCTGTGCCAAGGTTTGCGTCGACTTTACTCCACCAGATGCTTATTTAATTCACCACCTGACCCTCCCTGCCTCTTTATCTGTCCTGCACTTTCAGAAGGTTATCTCACCCTTGAACTTTAAACAGGTCTTTTTCATCCCTGCTTTCTCCCTTCGTCACTATTTTGCAATCTTTCTCTTCCACCTTCTTTCCTCCTTTTATGTTTTTCTCTCTCCTGCTCTGGTTTAAAGATTGTTGAGGAAAATAAGCGCCAGTCCCCAAAAATAAATGCTGGTGGGCCCCACCTACAACCGCTGGCTCAAATTAAGCAGAGTTGCTAACAATATGAGAACATAACATGACATGCGTATTCCTAAATGCGCGTTCATACATAAGTGTATCTTGGCACTGAATAACAGATTTTTTTTGTTACCAAACCTAATGGTGCTCGTTTTAGCGACCTCAGAAGGATGAAAGGCTAAATAGACTGGGATTTGTTCCTGTGTCCATGGGGTCAAACACAGGTCTCCACAGTTGAAAAATTAGCCCACTAAGCCCCCAGATCAGTCACTTCCTTCTCTTTGAATGTCCTCAATATAGATGTGTCTGCAACAATTTCTGCTGGAATGAAGCAAACACATTACAAGAATGCCTATGCATGAAACAATTGGAAATTCTATCCAAGATACTGCACAGATTAACACACATCTTGTGTTATCCCCATAGGGCTTTCTTACCCTGCATGGAACAAAAAGATACAGAATGTACAAACATGTCGTATCTCCAGAAGGGCCTTGATCTTGTCAAATAAATCTGATAGTCTCAGTGCACCAGATGTTGAAAAGTACTGACTCGTGGCACACATATTTCACATTATAAATTACATAGGTATAAACCAAACTGATGTCTGAAAAAATTAACTGGCCCCAACTAAAACAAATGAATATTCTTTCTTGATCATCTTCGCACAATAGTGCAATTTTGTAAGCGGAATTAGTGAAGAATCTGCCACCATACCCTCCAATCAGAAAATAGCGAAAACAGACAGGATAACAAAATAGCAGAACTAGATTAGTAATTTGTGATTTGATATCATTTTTAATATATGTAGACATGGCAGGCAGGTCGCTCCCCACGATGCTGCATTGTTTTTTACCAGACTTTGATTTGCTTGCCTAATTTTGTTTTTGCCAGACTTTGCTTTGTTTGCCTAATTTTGTTTTCCTTCTGCATCTCTTCTGTGCACGGTTTTCCCTTTTCTCCCCCGCCGTCCCTCACCCGTTTTTCCCGCCGCTGTGGCCCCGCCCCCCTGCTCTCCCATTCGCCACCCCGCTCCCGCCTTCCAGCTGCTCCTCCCTCCCACCTCCCCTCATATGGAGGCCACGCAGCGGGCGCACCACTGGCGTGCCAAATGCGCGCCTAAGGCAGGCCCGTCTGCGACCGTCCGCGCCTGGACCGCGCCCAGCGCCAGACCCCTTGGCCTCCACAGACTACATCCTACTCGGGGACCTGAACTTCCAGCTCGAGAGCAACAAAAACACCAACTCCACCATCCTGATCGACAACCTAGCCATCCTCGGACTCAGTCAACTCATCACAACACTCACCCACTCCGCCGGCCACACGTTTGACCCCATCTTCTCTGCAAGTCCCCAAGTCTCCTTCAAACACACCACCGAACTCCACTGGACTGACCATCACTGCATCCACTTCACCTTCCGGAAACCCACCACGCACCACCGCATCCAACAGATGCCTCGCCGCTGCTGGAGCAAGGTCACCAAAGAACAGCTAACCACCACCCTCGCCTAGAGCCCCCCCGGCCGACTCCACTGACCCCGACACTGCCACCCGCAACCTCAGACAGTGGAGCGACGACTGCGCCAACACCCTCGCCCCGGTCAAGAAACCCTCCAACAGCCACACCAGCAAGAAAGCCAGCTGGTTCACTGAAGACCTTTAGGCCTCCAAGCAAACCTGCCGGAAGCTGGAGAAGAACTGGCTCCGAGAACGAACACCGGACAGTTACGCAGCCCTCAAGAATGCCACCCGCAGACACCATCCCCTCATCAGAGCTGCCAAAAGAGCCTCTTTCAAAGACCGCCTAGACCACAACGCACACAACAGCAAAGGGCTCTTCAACATCGTGACGGAACTCTCCAACCCCAGCTCCAACACCAACGACATCCCACCTTCGCAGGACCTGTGCGACTCACTGGCCACCTCTTCCATCGCAAGATCACAGACATCCACGACAGCTTCAACACCACGACCGCCCCGACAACCACTGAGACCTCCGTCCCCACGACCACCATCTGCACCAACCACCTACTCTCCTGGACCAACATTAACGACGACGACACCATCAAGATCATGAACACCATCCACTCCGGATCTCCGTCAGACCCATGCCCTCACCACGTCTTCAACAAAGCCAGCACCACCATCGCACCCCATCTCCAGAAAGCCATCAACATTTCCTTCGAGACAGCAACCTTTCCGGAGAGCTGAAGCACGCCGAGATCAACACCTTACTCAAGAAACCAATGGCGGACCCCAAGGACCTCAAGAACTTCCGGCCCATCTCCCTGCTCCCGTTCCCAGCAAAGGTCATCGAGAAGACCATCAACAAACAACTGACCCGCTACCTCGAGGAGAACAGCATCCTGGACTTGTCCCAGTCCGGGTTCTGCAGCAACCACAGCACTGAAACTGCCCTCATCGCTGCCACCGATGACATCAGGACCCTACTAGACAAAGGAGAAACCGTGGCCATCATCCTCCTGGGCCTATCAGCTGCCTTCGATGCGGTCTGCCACCGCACACTACGCACACGCCTCCACGATGCCGGTATCCAAGAGAAGGCCCTGGACAGGACCACCTCCTTCCTCTCCGGCAGAACACAGAGCGTCTGCCTCCCCCCCTTCTGCTCTCTAAGCCACCGAGATTTTCTGCGGCGTACCCCAGGGCGGTAAACAGACATAATATCGAATAAAAAATATCGACTGGACAGAATATCGAGTTTTTAATATAGAATGGACAGAACATCGAATTGACAAAATATAGTGGTGAAGAATATCGAAAATCAGGTAAGAAATATCGATTTAAATAATATAGAAGTAAGTAATATCGACAGTCATAATATAGTTGTTAAAAATATCGAATTTTTTTATAGTGTTTTATGTGTTAGTATATGTGTTAAAAGTATGTATCAATTTTGGAATGTATGTTTGAATATTTTTAAAGAAATGAATTTTATGGTATTTAATATTTGTGTAATTTAATTCTGTAGCGGGTTGTGGGTTTATAGGGGATTAGGGTGGGAAGTAATTTAATTAAAGTACAGTAAATAATAATTTTTAGGAATTATTAATTATTTTTAATTTAGTTTTGCGTTTTACTTCTGTAGCGTGTTGTGGGTTTATAGGGGAATAGGGTGGGAAGTAATTTAATTGTTATTAGATAATTATTAATTGGCATTGAAAATGAATTAGTTGTTGATTAATTATTAATTGGTAAATAATTTGTATTAATTCAAAAATAATTTGTATTAATTGTTTAATTGATAATTATGTTAATTGTATTAATTTATTATTTGTAGCGGGTTGTGGGTTTATAGGGAATATGGTCGGAAGTAATTTAATTGTAAATAATAAATTATTTAAATATTTTTTGTATATTGATAATTCATTTATTATTAATTAATTATTAATTGGCACTATTTGTATTTATTAATTTTTGGTACTGAAAATTAATAGGTTGTTAATTAATTATTAATAGGTAATTAATTAAAAAATAAATTATTGGTATTTATAATTAATTAATGATTAAATATTGTGTGATTGGTAAATAATTGTAATACTTTTTTTTGGTATTAATAATTAATTTATTTTTAATAAAATATTAAATTATTATTTTCCCTACTATTGCACTCACTGGAGTGGGAATAGTAATTTTTACCCCTACGCTATCCAACGCTTTCCCTACTATTGCACTCACTGGAGGGGGAATAATAATTTTTACCCCTACGCTATCCAACGCTTTCCCTACTGTTGCACTCTTTGGAGTGGGAATAGTAATTTTTACCCCTATGCTATCCAACGCTTTCCCTACAGTTGCACTCACTGGAGTGGGAATAGTAAATTGTACCCTCCCGCTATCCAACGCTTTCCCTACTGTTGCACTCTCTGGAGTGAGAATAGTAATTTTTACCCCTACGCTATCCAACGCTTTCCCTACTGTTGCACTCTTTGGAGTTGGAATAGTAATTATTACCCCTACGCCATCTGACGTTTTTCCTTCTGTTGCACTCACTGGAGTGGGAATAGTAAATTTTGCCCTCCCGCTATCCAACGCTTTCCCTACTGTTGCACTCTCTGGAGTGGGAATAGTAATTTTTACCCCTACGCTATCCAACGCTTTCCCTACTGTTGCACTCTGTGGAGTGGGAATAATAATTTTTACCCCTACGCTATCCAATGCTTTCCCTACTGTTGCACTCTCTGGAGTGGGAATAGTAATTTTTACCCCTACTCTATCCAATGCTTTCGCTACTGTTGTACTCTTTGGAGTGGGAATAGTAATTTTTACCCCTACGCTATCCAATGCTTTCCCTACTGTTGCACTCACTGGAGTGGGAATAGTAAATTTTACCCTCCTGCTATCCAACGCTTTCCCTACTGTTGCACTCTCTGGAGTGGGAACAGTAATTTTTACCCCTACGCTATCCAATGCTTTCCCTATTATTGCACTCGCTGGAGTGGGAATAGTAATTTTTACCCTCCCGCTATCCAACGCTTTCCCTACTGTTTCACTCTCTGGAGTGGGAATAGTAATTTTTACCCTCCCGCTATCCAACGCTTTCCCTACTATTGCACTTACTGGAGTGGTAATAGTACATTTTACCTGCCCGCTATCCTACGCAAAAAATATTGAATATTTTTAATTAATATTACGTTAATATATATGTATTATTATTTTTTTTACTTACATTAATTTTAAAGTTATTTAAGTATTTTTAAGTATGTTTTAGTTAATTATATGTATCATTTCATTAATTTTACATTACTTTTAAGACATCTAAAAAATTCGATATTTTGACCAACTATATTTTTTACAACGATATTTTGGATTCTATATTTTTGTACTTACCTGTTTGGAGATAGGGATTCGATATTTTGGCATTCTATATTTTTTCCTCGATATTTTGGTAGGTCGATATTCTCCTACTCGATATTTTGTCAGTGATCCCCCCAGGGCTCATCCCTCAGCCCAACGCTGTTCAACATCAACATCTACATGGCAACGCTCGCCCACGTTGCCCGACTGCATGACCTCAACATCATCTCTTATGCCGATGACACCCAGCTGATCCTCTCCCTCACCAAGAACCCCCACACCGCCAAAACCAACCTCCACAAAGGAATGAAGGCCATCGCTGAATGGATGAGGAACAGCAGACTGAAACTGAGCTCGGACAAGACGGAGGTCCTCATCCTCGGACCCACCCCCTCGGCCCGGGACGACTCCTGGTGGCCGACCGCACTAGGAACAGCTCCAACTTCCACCGACCACGCACGCAACCTAGGGGTCATCCTTGACTCCACCCTCTCCATGACTAAGCAGGTCAACACCATCTCTGCCTCCTGCTTCAACACCCTGTGCATGTGATCTACAATTGGATCCCCACCGAAACAAGAAGAACGGTCACCCAGGCCCTCGTCAGCAACAAGTTGGACTACGGAAACGCCCTCTACGCAGGAGCCTCAGCCAAACTCCTGAAACGGCTTCAACGCATCCAGAACGCTTCTGCGCGCCTGATCCTCGACATCCCTCGCCGCAGCCACATCACACCCTACCTGAGAGACCTGCACTGGCTCCCCGTCAACAAGAGGATCACCTTCAAGCTCCTCACCCACGCACACAAGGCACTCCACAACAACGGACCAGTGTACCTCAACAGACGACTCAGCTTCTACACCCCCACCCGCCAGCTCCGTTCCACCGACCTCATCCTCGCCACAGTCCCCCGCATCCGAAGAGCGACCTCCGGCGGCAGATCGTTCTCCCACCTAGCCGCCAAGACCTGGAACACCCTCCCCATCCACCTACGGCAGACCCAACACCTATGTCCTTCAGAAGACTCCTCAAGACCTGGCTTTTCGAGCAGTAGCAGCACCACCTACCCCCGGCGCCTTGAGACCCTCACGGGTAAGTAGTGCGCCTTACAAATGCTATGATTGATTGATTGACCATGGTGACAGAGATATACTAAGACATCGGGTCAATTACAATGCTTCTTAAGGCTTGACCTGTTCCAGAATTTGGAGTGTCTGTTCCACGATACCTTGATACTGCTGCAGTTTAGCATTGCCATCCTTGCACACTGACACAGGAGGGTAGTGTGTTGTCATTGTTTAACAAAATTGTGCCTTTTGCAGTGCATGTTATCTCAATATATCTACAAACAAGCAAATGCACGGCAGACAGCACCGAATAGCATGCAACCTGCTCTGTGGCCCTCATTACGAGTTGCCCAAAGTGGTAGGCCCAGTAGATACCGGTCTGAGGAACTATAGGTTTGGTGATGTCTCCAGGCCTGTAAATATTAGCTTCTTAAATGCCAAACCCCATAAATATGGGCCTGGAGACACTAAACCCGGAACTACAGTGGAGCCATGGGGGCAACAAGCATATTTCAGCATGAGGGGGTTTAGAAAAAGCTCCCTCCAGCTGAAAAAAAAGAATACCTTCCCTTCTGCCGCCCCCAGCTCCCTTCTGTCTGACCACGGACAAAAGAAAAAGCCCCCAGATCATGTATCACTCGCTCTAAGCAGGTGGTAAATGTTTGCAAATTTGGGCTGGATGTTTCCACCGGAAGGGGAAAACATACAGAATTAGACTACGTATTTCCAGGTCCCTATGTTATTCACCATACAACAGAAATAACTCATGATATATAGTATAATACCTCTAGTCACTGCAGGACTTATTCACTGAGGGAGGGAGCCAGGAAAGCTATCTAAATGTTAGCTTGGAACTTTTTTGCATTGCCATTACCTCTCTTTCTTTAGCACGTTTGATGTCTACTCTAAGAACTGCAGGACAGCTTGTATTGGAAACCTCTCCCTCCTCAATACCGTCTGCCATGGGCTATCACATTTGTCCCTGTGTAGAGAGACAGCACTGTGATCAGGAAGGCTAAGCTAGCCATCACACCGCCTCCCTTACGCCTCGAAGATAGTGGGGTGATGGTCAGATTAAGGACAATGACTTTGATTCTATCCATAGAAAGCTGATAGAACTGTACTTTCCATCTCTTCAACACAATGCACTGCCTTCCTGCTATTAGCTTTATTTACCCTTTTGTGAATGCTGCAGGCTGTGCCTCTAGGAAGTCGATAAAGAGTTGTTTTATGCTTTGAAGTGGTACCTTCGGCATGCACAGCTGATGCACAAGGGACACATCCGCTCTGTGTCCAGCGGCCTTTATTGCAGTCAGCAGTGCACATTCAAACACCTTCTCCCACATAATTCTGTTCTTCAGTTGAAGAGTAACAGTCACTAAAGGCTGCAGAGCATGAATAATGTATAGCACTCTATTAAAAAATAATGAATAATGTATTGAGTATGTTGAAATTAGTTTACACTGTGTCTGCGTACCATTAGGTCTGATCATTGAAGTGCACACTACACACTCTTGCAAAGGAATGTCCAAACTAAACATTTCACCTGTAACATAAATAAAATATCTGTTACAATCCCATTAATGCTACTCTGCATCATTGGAAGATGATGTGGGACACATAATCTAGAATATTCAATGTTCATACATACACTTTGGAAGGTGTCTTGACACAAGGTGAATGTGGCAGATGCGCTGGCGCAGCCGAGGATGTCAGGCAATATAAAGTACATTTAGTAACTATAAACATAAGAGTCTTTACAGAAGGAAAATATGAAGTTACATAATACCTTGTTAGATCACTCATTTTATATGTACTTAAAAAAGTTTGCATGAAAGCAGAATCTGTAAAGAACTAACAACCTGGTGGATAAGATAGCTCACAGTAACTAAGCATAGCACTTGTCACACGTAGTCTAAAATGAGGTTATGTTATGTTAAAATATTTGTAGAGCGCATGGCTGCCCCAGCAACGGGACGTCCCAGCGCTGTCTGTCTAGCAGAGTGGACGGAGGAGGCAGCTTAGAGATTGGGAAATAGCCAAGTCTTCATAGTCCTTCTAAAGATTCAATGGTCGGATATACTACGGGCAAAGAGAGGTAGGGAGTTCCAAAGGGCAGGAGCCAATGCCTTGAAAGAGCGGACAGCAGCTCTAGCCCTGCGCACCAGGGGTACTCGGGCCAGATGCAGATTCCCTGAGCGCTGGGCCCGGGTGGTTGTGTAAGGGCAGAGGCCCGAGAAGATCTTGTAAGTGATACAGAGAGCTTTAAAGTAAATTCTCTGTTCTATAGGCAGCCAATGAAGCTAGCGAAGGAGGTCAGAGACATGACAATACTTGGGGAGTGCGAACAGAGCAGCGGGCTGCAGCTTTCTGGGCAGGTTGGAGCCTTTTGGACACCGATATTTTAGAACCAAGAAACAGCACGTTACAATAGTCCAATCTTGAGAGGTCAGTGGATTGGACAATCAGCTGTCAGGTAGGAGCATCAAAAAGTCCCAGAATAGGCTTTAGACCACATAGCAGTCCAAAGCAGGTGCCTGCCGCGGATTTAGCGTGCACCTCAAAAGAAAGGGTGCCATATACTCAAACTTCCAGGTTCTTAACCACAGGTTTAGATAAGGGGGGAGCTCCAAGTGCAGAGGGCCACCACTGGCTGCCCCAGAGATGGGTGTCTCTGCCTACCAGGAGGACCTCTGATTTGGTGGAGTTCAATTGGAGATAGTTATCAGCCATCCATTCAGAGATGGCAGTTAGATCTTCCTGAAATTTCACGGAGTCCTGGTTGGGATTACTGGAGAAGGTAACCACCAGCTGAGTGTCATCAGCATGTGACACCAGCGAGATGTTCCAGGCTTTAGCTATGAGAGCCAGAGGTCGAATATAGATATTGAATAAAGTCGGGCTCAGTGCTGAACCCTGGGGAACAACACAGCATAGAGGGTGAATGAGGAAGGAGAAATGGGGGGCGAAGACTTGGAAAAAAGACGAGAGGCAAGAGAGGGCCTTGCCATTGACGCCGATCTCCCTTAGCCCGTATAGCAGGATCTTATGGGAGACCATGTCAAAGGCTGCACTCATGTCAAGCAGAATTCAGTGCCAAGGTGCAGCCCTCATCCAGGGAGGACCATAGCTGCTCCGTGACTGCAAACAATGCAGATTTGGTACTGTGCCGAGGCCGGAAACCACCTTGGGAAGGATCCAATATCGAATTAGCTTCCAGGTACTGAGTTAAAATGGTGTTGCAATAGGATTCGGTGATTTTGGAGAGGAATGGGAGCAGGGAGATTGGTCAGAAATTTTCAGGCTTGGACGCCTTCAGTGTCATTTTTTTTAACAGAGGAACAATGTTAGCGTGCTTCCACGATTTGGGAATGGAGGTCGAAGATAGAAACATGTTAATCAACTCCAGGCATTCAGGTAAGAGGCAATTTTGAAGTTTAAAAAAGGTCAGGTTTCAGAGGGTCATCAGGGGACCCTGACTTTGCCTTGACATACAGAGCCTCCATGTCTTTAGGAGACCTAGGCGAGAAGACAGAAAGAGAGTGGGTCTCAAGGCCAGAGGGTGGACTCCTCCAGGAGCAGGGAGCAGCGTTCCCAGGGCAGAAACTACTATAAATATGCTCCACCTTATTAATGAAAAATCAAGCCAATACCTCACACTGCAAATTGGAAGATATGGTGCTGTCAGAGGCAGATGGGGATTTTATCATATCTTTCAGGAGTGTGAAAATGGTTTTAGTAGGGTTGCTACTTGTGTTAATCATTTTGGCATAGTGTGCGGCCCTACTCTTCCGGACGAGTTTATGGTACGGTTTAATTCTGTTCCTATAGTGTGCTTTAGCTATGGGGTCATAAGACCATCTCCAGACATGTTCAAGGGTCTTACAATTCTTCTTTGCCAAAATTAGTGACTCATCAAACCAAGCATCAACAGTGAACTTTCGAAAAGAATAATAAGCATTGGCAAAGTCATTAGGTCTGACTTTTGCATGCTGGTGAGATTTTTTCTTGCCAGCATACACCATAAAATAAGAAAGGGAAAAAAAGACAACAAACCACCACCTAAACATGATGGCCATATGCTTGCAATATACAGGCAAAATATAAAATAAAAATAATCATTGAATATCATTTTATTCCAACAGTACAGTTTTTAGCTAGAAGCGGTAAAGGAACCCTTTTTACCACATCCCTAGTAAATATGAGTCTTATTGGCACAAAGAAAAGACATTATTGGGCTCTAATTTCAGTATCCCGAAGGCATAGTTTAATCACACAACAATGACTACAAATAAAGAAAAAGATTAAGAATGTAAAGAAAAATGCATTGGCAGTAAAATATTGTCACAACAGTCCTGACAATGTAGTGGACGTCTTATTAGGTGGATGTGATCATATGATCAGGCAAAGAGAGCCAATGGATGAACTTGGCTGAGCCAATGCCCATTGTGGCATGTTGCGGGGGGCCGTGTCAAGTATGCAATACCCTGGCAATCCAGATCCAAAAGGATCTATGCTAATCTCCACAACTTCTTGCCAACCACGTAAAGGATATTATGCTGGTAAGCAGAGGAATTATTATTATTTTTTGCAGTTTTATATAGTGTGAACTGAACCCGAAGGTATTGGAGCGCTTTACGTGAGCATCAGTTACATTACCCAAGGACACATGAGGGGAAAGGGATGAAAGAAAGAGAACAGAGAAACTTGATATCTTCATCTGTACTTATAGCTAGACTCAACAAAATAGCTTGGCTTGCATAACTGATGGGTTTTAGAGAAAACATTGGGGAACAAAGCTTAAACTGAATCAGAATGATGTGGTCTAACTTTCTTTTCTCAATGACGACTAATTCAGCAATGGAATGATGAACTGCTGATAGGGGCGACAAAAAATAGACTGGAAAGCCAATTAGGATGACCTTGTCAGTGTTTTTTCTGGAAATAATGAGCACATGTGCAGCTGATTTCAGTTCACTAGAAGAGAGAAGATGCGTTTATTATTTTCAGTGGGCAAAGGTACATTGCACTGCAAACGTTAATACACTGCAGAGCCATCTATATTGAAAATGACTAAAACGTTTTAGTTTTTCATTACCGTGTGTAAAGTTCAGAATTCTAATACAGGGCTGGACTGGCTGTAGCGGGCACCGGGCATTTTTCCGGTAGGCTGCCAGGGTGGGGGTCAGATTTAGGCCCTGGGGGGCCGTTTTTGTTACCGGTGGCCGGCAATATCAGCCCCCTATAACAATCGGCTGTATCAAACAGCTCGACCGCACCCCCCTCCTCACCCCCAGGGGGGCCAGGCGAGCAGTTTGCCAGGGCCTGTTTCGGTTCCCAGTCTGGCCCTGTACTAATATGATATATGGTATGCAGTAATTCAATCTATGAGCTTCTAACTCTATAGCTCAAGTAGCTCTTGACCTCAGGCAACTGCGCCGCTCCCCTGTCTAGCTCCTCTTGATCGGGGCTCTGTTCCCGCTCCGTGAGCCCCCTGCTCGAGCCTGCTGATGGCCTCAGCCCCCTCCATTTGGAGTGTTTTGCGCTTTGGGTTTGTGGTAATTCCTCCATGTTACTGTCATTTGTAGTGCCTGCATCTGTCTTGGTTTTGACTTTCTGGCATTGGTATTGTTTTATTCATAACTGGTGCCTGCTGTTTCCTGCTCATCCCGCTCCCTCCTCTGTGCTACCAATCCTGCCCTCCCACTTCCCGGACAGTCCCTTCCACCCCTATGACTACTTATGAAGGCCACTGCCCGGCTACACTGCCGGTGTGCCAAAGGCAAGCCTGTCGATGCCCATCTATGCTTGAACTGCGCCCAGCACCAGGGCCTGGCCCTCCCTCTACCCGTCAACACACCGCCAGATAACTAACTACGGGAGCTGGACCCCAGACACTGAAGGGACAGCTGTTTCACATCCACACCATGATCAACTAAAGGACCCTTAACCTGTTGGCACTGACATTTCTCCTGCAACACAACTCACAGCAGACCACAATCAACCAGGAAACACTCCAATGTATCCTGCTCGATGTCCACTCCCTCTGCTCCTTCTGCAAGCATGCCACATGAAACCCTGGGACACATGGCTCAACTCCTCCGTGAACCCCAACATCGCCATCACCACTCCCAACAGCTACGAGATGATACACAGAAACTGCACCAACAAACAAGGTGCTGGTATCACCATCATCTTCAAGGAAACCATCAGTTGCACCATCACCAATGATGACCTCACGCCTCTCATGGAGCACATCAACTTCCATCTGAAGACAGACACTAGGACCATGGTAAGAGGCACCCTCGCCTGCAGACCCCTGGGTCCTGATCAACTATATTCAACTCCATCTCAGACCTCATAACCCACCTGGCCATCGACTCCAACCACTACATCCTACTCGGCGATCTCAACTTACACATTAACGACCCCCAATGATACCATCTCCAATGCCCTCCTGGGGAACCTGAACAACACATGCCTCATCCAACGGGTCACTGAACCCACAAACAGGTCTGTACACACACACACTTGACCCCATTTTTACCACCAGTAACAGAATCAAACTCAGTCACACCACAAAGCCAACCTGGACTGACCATGCCATTGTACACCTCACCATCTCCGACTCCCAGCACCGCATCACTGAGTCCCACCTTTGCTGGAACAAAGTCAGCGCAACCCAGTGGACACAGGCCCTCACCACCATCCAACCCAAAACCTCAGCAGACCTTGACCTGGCAGTTCAGAACTTCTCTGCCTGGATCACCCACTGAAACCAATAAAACCTCAAAATAGGACCACCTAGCGCAACTGCTACCAACTGAAGAAGTGATGGCGTGACGAAGAATCCCGCTGACGGAGCTGCTCACAAAGCAGTCCTCAGCAACTATCACCAACATATCAAGGAAGCCCAAAAAGCAGTCATCACTGCACAGATTGACTCCGCAGCCACCCACACAAAAAAGCTTTTCAGAATAGTCAAGGAATTCTCCAACCCGACAGCCACAGAAAACACAATCCACTGCTCCCTAGAACTCTGCAACAGTCTCTTCGACTTCTTCAACAGCAAGATTGTAGCCATTAAAAAAAACTTTGACCCCTAACTCACCAACCTCGATCACCTCAACCAACCAGCAAACACCTCCCAAATGATCACCACCTGGACTTCATTCACCACCCAGGCCATCGCAGACATCATGACATCCATCCACTCTGGAGCACCCACTGTCTCCTGCCCCCACCACCTCTATAACATTGGATCAAACACTATCAGCACGGAACTCACCAACATCCTCAATGCCTTCATCAACACAGCAACCTTCCTAGACAGATGGATACACGTACAAGTCAGACCCCTCCTCATGAAACCCTTCCCCGACCCCAGTGATCTAAAACATTTTTGACTGATATCCCTGCTCCCTTACCCAGCCAAAGTCCTGGAAAACGCAATCAACCAACAGCTCACCAAATTCCTGGAATGCAATCACCTACTGGACACCTCTCAATCAGGAATTTGAGCCAACCACAGGGCTGAGACCACGCTGATTGCTGCCACAGATGACATCAGAACCCTCCTCAACCATGGAGAAACAGTGGCACTGATCCTCCTCAACGTCTCTGTGACATTTGACACAGTCTCCCACAACACCCTCATCAACAGACTCCACAACATCAGCATACAGCAACATGCCTTCAAGTGGATTGCTTCCTTCCTCTCAGTATGCACACAGAGTATCCACTGGCACCCTTCACCTCCACACTCAAGGACACATATGCTGTGTACCCTCAAGGATCATCACTCAGCCCCATCCTATTCAACACCTACATGACTCCCCTTGCTGACATCGTTAGATCGCATGGCCTCAACATAATCTCCTATGCGTACGACACTCAACTTATCATTTCACTCAGGACCACGCCAGCACCAAAACCAACTCCTCCAGCACCATGACCAATGTTTCCAACTGGATGAGAAAAAACTTCCTCAGATTGAACTCCGACAGAACAGCAGTATTGATCTTTGGGAACAGCACCTCTGCCTGGGACCAAAACTGGTGACTGACTGAACTTGGACTAACCCATACACCTACAGATGATGCACACAACATAGGGATCACCCTCAACACCCAACTGACCATGAAAGGACAAGTCAACATGGTCACCTCCTCCTACTTCCACACCCTCTGCATGCTCTGCAGAATCTAAAGGTGGATCCCCATCAACCTCAGAATGACGGTCACTCAAGTCCTCAACTCCAGCTGCCTCAGGTCAACAACGCTCTCTTAGGTGGCATCTCCCCCCGCTGCTCAGATGACTCCATACTATACAGAAAGCGGCAGGCAGACTCATCCTGGACTTTCCCAAAGGTTCACACATCACCCACAACCTCAGAACCGTCCACTGGCTCTTCATCCAGAAGAGATGCCTGTTTAAGATCCTCACACACACTTACAAAGCCCTCCACGATCAAGAACCATCCAATGTCAACCATCAACTGAAATCCGACCAACCCTCCAGACTCCTGTGGCCTTCCTCACTTGCCCTTGGCCACCTCCCCTCATCTATTGCAGCCACATCAGGAGCTGCTCCTTCTCCTGCATCAACGTCAAGTCCTGTAATGACCTGCCCCTCCACCACTGAACTACACTTTCCCAGGCAGAATTTAGAAAGAAGCTCAAGACCTGGCTTTTCGACAGGGACAAGGCAGCCTCAGCGACCAGATGCCACTAGGGTTGACAGGCCTGTGCTTTACAAATGCTGACTGATTGACTGATTGATTATATAGCTTGTTGAAACTATGTTTTTCCTAGTGCTGAATTCAAATAAACCTCTATAATACGTGCAAGAATAACCTGAACTATAATACCTGTTTATATCTGGAAAGATAAATTCTACGTTTCATAAATAAAATCTGTGTTGTCAATATATCAATTTCATAAGATGTAAAATAATGAAAACACATTAATGCTTTACTTTTCCATGTCGTGGCTAAGATGCTGGACATGGTAGTCGCTCTATTCTGAGCTACGCCTATATTCTGTTTATAAATCTCACAGTACACAAATCCAGGGGGTCCAAATGATTTTTCCTGCCTCATGTCTGCCTGCAGATCCATTCAAGAGGGCTGCAAAGCTATCGCTTCACTTTCTTAGACCTGGAGACAGCCCTGCTGGCAAGATGGCCTGTGCACCGTAGAGCACAATTGCGGCCTGAAACAAGAAGTGCACTACACCCGCTCGCTCTCCTGCTGTTCTGCTTGGGATGATGGATGCCCCAGACAACTCGCTCCCTACACAAGAGCCACAGAGGGGGCCTTGACCTACAGCCCACCAGTGTACAGAGTGCACCACTGCAGTACAGCCAGGAGTGTTGTGGACACACCTCCCCCTCCTTATTGCACAACTGCATTTGAAGAGATGGACACTAGTGCATTCTGGCTCCTAATGCCAGAGACACCGCAGCATCTCAGAAACAGAGAACCACACCCATAGAGTGTGCAGCGGAGCAGTGAAAGTGGAGACAGGACTGCCATGACCCACACATGAGTTCTGTGAATGAGAACCTATGGGGACTTCAAACCTGCCGTCAAGGCTGATTGGAGTGGATTGAGCGCTGCTGACTGGGGGAGTGAGAAGAGCGGGTTCTGCTCCAAGACTTAATGAGATTTGCACATCACCCCACAGGCAGACAATTACACGTCATCATGGTCCATCTTGCACAAACCTTCCTTGAGAACCTGGAAATGCTGTGACACAACAGAAGCAGGTTTGAGAAGACTGTGGTGGCTGGCAGATGATGCTCATCATCGGGGATTTGAGGACTGGTAGATACTTATCTACAAAATCGGGTGGACCGCAACTGACCAACCGTCAGTTGTGGTCCTCCTGACATCTGCTATTGCAGTCCACCAGCCACATTGCATAGTCATATAGCGGAGACACAGTCCGCTGCTCTTTCGACGGGGCCAAGGAGCCAGTCATAGCATTGGAAACACACATGTTCCCAAAATGATGGCGGAAGTAGCCTCGGCTCTGCCGCCGCGATTATGCTAGCCTATCCATGTCGGCCTTTCTGACATGGGAAGGCCCCCGTCCTGCCACCACTTCTGCTATGTGGTCTGGGAGGCACCTATGGTGCCTGCCTAAACAACCCCGCACTGTGTGGCAGGCATCTCATGGTGCCTGCCACACGGTGCAGGGATGTTTAAAAACATCCATTTTAAATGGCACCTTGTGCTGTGGGACTTTTCTACCCGCTGCACAAGCTGCCATTGTAAAATTGTCTGCTACGACGTCCACCCGACATCGCAATGATGCCAAATACCGGCAACAGACCAGGCATTTTAGGCCTGAGAGGACAGGCGATTGGCAGGGGCCTGTAGAATACTAAAGGCTTGAAAGCTGCTCCTTTCCCACCTGCAGTGAAGTGACAGACAGTAGCACTCAGTAAGGCCCTCGATATTTAGTGAGACATTTGGTAATGGGGAGGTCCTTCTGCTTTATCCAAACTATACTTTCATTATACAAGTACATATAACTATTATTTCTTTACACGTTATTTGTACGAATATTGAGACAGACTTTCATCTTTTGTACTTATGGACATCAATAGTTTTGTCAATCTCAATTATATATTGTTGCTGTCAAGGCCCTGAGGAAGCGACATGTGCTGTGAAACAAGTGTAGGCCAGTATTGCTTTTTTGTCTACAAATAATTTTTTTTAAAATCAGTTTTCATGAGCTACAACAAAGACAACTTATAGAACTTTTCGTCCTATCTATGAGACCTCTATGAAGGGCTTGAGGGATCAACCCTGCAACCTTTTTGAGGTCATTGTGTCAAACCTGTTAGAGCCTCTGTATCCTTCAACTTCTCTTCTGAAAGAGCGATGTAGGGACTCGTGAATGCAAACAACTGCTGCTACAAACATGATGAACATGGAGGTGGCATCACTCCACAGAAGCTTTGGCTGACTTCCCTAAACCTTGCTGTCTAATGTCCTTGGACCATGAACCTATGAACAGCCAGACATCCTCCCCATAGCTGATGGAGGAGGCCTGGCCCCTTTTGCACCCATTTCGCTCACAACTGGATTCAAAAACTCCGACATGAAACAGAGTGACTTACCATAGCCCATCCAGTAACATTTTCTTTTAAGGATTGAGTTTTGAGGAATGTTTGAGGGAATGGTGAAAAGGAATAATGTTAGGGTTTTGTTGCCCGGTTGGTGGCAGTTACTACTTTATTCCACAATAGATTCTTCATGTTTTCAAGGTATGGAGTGGGGGCATCAGGGATTCCTGTTATTGTTCTTATTAATTGTGTGCACATTCATATCATATACTATTATGCAATCCCACGACTGAGCTTGAGCGCCACATGCCTTTCTCTCCGGGCCTCTTTTAAAATCCTTGATCACATAGACCTACCTGCGGGCCCCCTGACAAACTCCAACATAAACTCAATAGATAGCGATAATACACAGGAGGAAATTGGGGAGGCCGTGTCTCAACTCCTTTCCTATAGGACTCCCTCCAGGTGATGTTCTTTAAATCATACATCACTTCTTTGCCCACTGCATGAAGTCTCTCTATGGGCCCAGTAAATGGTGTACTCCCACCGGACGCTAGACTAGCTGAACCTGTCCAGTCACCATTCTGACTGCTATTCCTCATACCACCCCATTTCCCTTTTCAACATCAAAGTCAAAATTTGGGCTAGACTCTAGCTAACGAGCTGATGCTGTTGAAAGCCACTCTGGTCCATCGGCACCAGTGGGGTTTCATGGCCTATTGAGTCACAAGACACAGGTGCCGATCACGATCCTGTAAAAACCGGGTACGAACCGTCGGACGGAGCATATTCTCCGTCCGACGCGTACCCGGTCGTAACAATATACAAACATGGAAGTACGATTTGCACGGAAATACCATTTCCGTACGAATCGTACAAAACCCCGACCGACGAAAATAATCATACAAATGTGATCCGGGAAAGCGCCGATGTGACGTCGGGACGCACGCAGCCTGCCATTCACGAACCAGGAAGTACGATTCGCACTGACGTCATCCCGCACGGACAATATTTTCCGGCAGCCAAAAACTGCCAGGAAATCAGGACGACGCGAACAAGGAGTACCTGTACGCGACGGACAGACATGGACCCGAACCTACGTGTCATCCCGGCCCTCATAGCAGTCGACCTCCTCTACAGGTTACGACGCAGACGCCGCAGAAGGTCAGAACAACAAAGGGAGGGGGGAAAGGGGGGGGCAGGAGCAGGGGCAGGCCACAAAACCCCCACCAAAGTCACACAGCACACATGCCCTGGACATACCTGACCCCCAGGCCCTGGTCACTACGAGGGGGTGGGGGCGTGTCCAGCAAAGCCAGCGTCCGCCACAATGGAAGTGCTTGACGACGCGAAGCGGCAACACAACAATACAGGTACGTCCTGTACCCACGCCTTAAGAGCGTGGGTACGAGTCGTACCATGCCCACACCTACGTCACCCCAACAATGGCGGGACGGCTGTACCCACGTGGCAAAGGCCTGGGTACGGCCCGCACAAGCATTCCATAGCGTGGGTACGGATATGTACGGACTGTACCCCCACCCGCGTATGCATGGAGCGTACCCCCACCCCAACAGTGTAAGTACGACCCGTACCCTCACCCGCGTACGTATGGAGCGTACCCCCCACCCCAACAGTGTAAGTACGACCCGTACCCTCACCCGCGTATGCATGGAGCGTACCCCCACCCCAACAGTGTAAGTACGACCCGTACCCTCACCCGCGTACGTATGGAGTGTACCCCCACCCCAACAGTGTAAGTACGACCCGTACCCTCACCCGCGTATGTATGGAGCGTACCCCCACCCCAACAGTGTAAGTATGACCCGTACCCTCACCCGCGTACGTATGGAGCGTACCCCCCACCCCAACAGTGTAAGTACAACCCGTACCCTCACCCGCGTACGTATGGAGCGTACCCCCCACCCCAACAGTGTAAGTACGACCCGTACCCTCACCCGCGTATGCATGGAGCGTACCCCCACCCCAACCGTGTATGTACGACCCGTACCCTCACCCGCATATGCATGGAGCGTACCCGCACCCCAACCGTGTATGTATGACCCGTACCCTCACCCGCGTACGTATACGTCCCACCCCAACAGTGTAAGTACGACCCGTACCCTCACCCGCGTATGTATGGAGCGTACCCCCACCCCAACAGTGTAAGTATGACCCGTACCCTCACCTGCGTATGCATGGAGCGTACCCCCACCCCAACTGTGTATGTACGACCCGTACCCTCACCCGCGTATGTATACGTCCCACCCCAACAGTGTAAGTACGACCCGTACCCTCACCTGCGTATGCATGGAGCGTACCCCCACCCCAACAGTGTAAGTACGACCCGTACCCTCACCCGCGTACGTATGGAGCGTACCCCCCACCCCAACAGTGTAAGTACGACCCGTACCCTCACCCGCGTATGCATGGAGCGTACCCCCACCCTAACCGTGTATGTAGGACCCGTACCCTCACCCGCGTATGTATGGAGCGTACCCCCCACCCCAACAGTGTAAGTACGACCCGTACCCTCACCCGCGTATGTATGGAGCGTACCCCCCACCCCAACAGTGTAAGTATGACCCGTACCCTCACCCGCATACGTATGGAGCATACCCCCCACCCCAACAGTGTAAGTACGACCCGTACCCTCACCCGCGTATGCATGGAGCGTACCCCCACCCCAACCGTGTATGTACGACCCGTACCCTCACCCGCGTACGTATGGAGCGTACCCCCCACCCCAACAGTGTAAGTACGACCCGTACCCTCACCCGCGTATGCATGGAGCGTACCCCCACCCCAACAGTGTAAGTACGACCCGTACACCCACCTCGTATGCATGGAGCGAACCCACACCCGTGTATGTTCTAAGCGCACATATCCTGAAATAGGAGGGGTGGGTGCCTATCACTCCCAGTAGTGCCCAGACACAGGAGGGGTGGGTGCAGAGTCCTCCCAGCAGTGCCCAGTCACAGGAGGGGTGGGTGCAGAGTCCTCCCAGCAGTGCCCAGACATAGAAGGGGTGGGTGCCTATCACTCCCAGCAGTGCCCAGACACAGGAGGGGTGGGTGCAGAGTCCTCCCAGCAGTGCCCAGTCACAGGAGGGGTGGGTGCAGAGTCCTCCCAGCAGTGCCCAGACATAGGAGGGGTGGGTGCAGAGTCCTCCCAGCAGTGCCCAGACATAGGAGGGGTGGGTGCCTATCACTCCCAGCAGTGCCCAGACACAGGAGGGGTGGGTGCAGAGTCGTCCCAGCAGTGCCCAGACATAGGAGGGGTGGGTGCCTATCACTCCCAGCAGTGCCCAGACACAGGAGGGGTGGGTGCAGAGTCTTCCCAGCAGTGCCCAGACATAGGAGGGGTGGGTGCCTATCACTCCCAGCAGTGCCCAGACACAGGAGGGGTGGGTGCAGAGTCCTCCCAGCAGTGCCCAGTCACAGGAGGGGTGGGTGCAGAGTCCTCCCAGCAGTGCCCAGACATAGGAGGGGTGGGTGCAGAGTCCTCCCAGCAGTGCCCAGACATAGGAGGGGTGGGTGCCTATCACTCCCAGCAGTGCCCAGACACAGGAGGGGTGGGTGCAGAGTCCTCCCAGCAGTGCCCAGACATAGGAGGGGTGGGTGCCTATCACTCCCAGCAGTGCCCAGACACAGGAGGGGTGGGTGCAGAGTCTTCCCAGCAGTGCCCAGACATAGGAGGGGTGGGTGCCTATCACTCCCAGCAGTGCCCAGACACAGGAGGGGTGGGTGCAGAGTCCTCCCAGCAGTGCCCAGTCACAGGAGGGGTGGGTGCAGAGTCCTCCCAGCAGTGCCCAGACATAGGAGGGGTGGGTGCAGAGTCCTCCCAGCAGTGCCCAGACATAGGAGGGGTGGGTGCCTATCACTCCCAGCAGTGCCCAGACACAGGAGGGGTGGGTGCAGAGTCCTCCCAGCAGTGCCCAGACATAGGAGGGGTGGGTGCCTATCACTCCCAGCAGTGCCCAGACACAGGAGGGGTGGGTGCAGAGTCCTCCCAGCAGTGCCCAGTCACAAGAGGGGTGTGTGCAGAGTCCTCCCAGCAGTGCCCAGACACAGGAGGGGTGGGTGCCCAACACTCACAGGAGTGCCCCTGCAAAGAAAAAGGTGGAGTACCCACAGATCCAATGCCCATAAATGTCAGTCAGGTGCACAAAGATCCTGCAGTACATGTACCACATGTGTGCGAGGCTGGAAGTATACACATGCATAGCGCCAAAAAGAAAACATGTACACATGAAGTCATGGCAACAGTCTACATACACAAGTACAGTGACCACCAAGGACGCCACGAATGATGCAGGTGGAGACATCGCTCAGCATGCATGGCCCAAGTCTAACGAGTCCGTCACACACCCAGCCAATGTAGACACAGCTCAGCACCACATATTGGAAAGACCCTGCAGGGAAGATGTCAGGTTACACAGAGGAAGGAACACTCCTTGGGACGATGACACCATGCAGTAACTGCGTACATGAACAAAGTTATGTAGCCAACAGCTTGTGATGGCACACAGATACCAGGATCCACCCTATGACCAGCACAAGACTACAATTCCCACACACCCAACACATTATCACCACCCAAAATAATGGGGCAGGTCCACCAACAGCAATACCAGACAGACAGTAGTGTAATAAGGAAAAAGAAATTGCTTTATTCAGCATCAAAAAAATGTGTTTGTCCCTTGAAAGTTCAAAATGTACAATGCCCATAGGGCAATCCAAAGTTCACATCCAGGTGGGGGACACAGTGGGACGTGTGTCCCCTAGCTTGCCTGCACACTCAGACTCCTTCGTCTTCCAGAGCGGGGAGGGCATCATGTGGGGGGGAAGGACCAGGCACCGCAGGGACATGAGGGCGAAGGGTAGGCGTCGTGGGTGCAGGGATGGAGGACTCCACCACAGGGGGTGGGTCAGGGCCAAAGGCGGAGGCCAGGATGGCGCTGCACACCTTAGCAAGGTCCTCCAGCAACTCCCCTGCACCCGAAGGAACCACAGGCCCCAAGGAGGGGGGGGGGCGGAGGGATGGGTCGCAGCGCCACTGGGGGAGGGTGTGGACGGGGGGGGACTCAACCACCCTGACAGGGGACTCCCTTGACCGCTTGCGGGGTGGTGTCACTGTGGGGCTCAGGGACAGAGCGGCCATGAAGGAGTCTTTGCCGGATATGTGGCCAGGAGAGTTGAGGGGAGGGGATTTGGAGGGAGAGGATTGGGTGGAATGCGGACTCCCACTCTGGCTGCGTGTCTTACGTTTGCCCCCCGACCCAGTGGGTGTGCCTACTTCCCCCTGTGTGCGTGTGAGAGGAGGTGTGCGCTTGGCCTTCCCTGGTGGTGTGGTGCCTGTGTCTGGTGGGGTGCGTGCATGGCTACGTCTGGGTGTGCTTTGGACAGGCATGGGAGTGGGAATTGTGGATGCTGCAGGGGTAGGGGGGGACGTAGCGCTGCAGGAGACCCACTGCTGCAGTCAGTGTCGAGTCAATGGACCTCAGCAACTGGCGTTGGTCAGACTGCGCAGCTGAGATGCCCTCCATGTATGCCTCCATCTGGGTGAGCACTCGTGTGTGGCCATGGAGGACATTAAGCATCGCAGTCTGACCAACCTGCAACTGGCGCAGGATGTCCACAGACTCTGCATTGGCTGCAGCAGTGGAGACAGGGGCAGGGGGTGCGGTGCCTGGCAAGAAGGAGACACGTGGTGACCTAGCACGGCGGGAAGGGACCAGAGCAAGTGGGAGGCCGGTGATGGGAATCGAGGAGGCGGGTAGAGATCGAGTGCTGCTGTCAGCTGTGGGAGCAGCCTCCACCCCCTCTGGGAGATCAGCCTCGGACCCGTCAGCGTCATAGTCGGTGGTGTTACTGGACAGGTCCTCCGCCTCACTCCCCTCGGCCTCCGTGCCACTTGATGCGCCAGACAAGACAGCACTGCTGCCACTGGTGCCTGCTCCCTCCTCACGGTCCGTGCCAGTGTCTCCCTCGGAGTCCCCTGACGATGCTGTGGGCAAGGTGAAGAGACAGGAAATAATCAGACACCTGTATACATATGTCACATGAGTCAAATCTACATAGGTCACAGTGCATAGCCTGAAAAGCAACATGAGTAACATCTACAACACAAGGTACATATGTAGGTCCTGCAACACACAGCTGGTTGACCCACCATGCCACTGAGAAACAATGGAGAGCATGACCCAACAGCAAATTACTTGATATCAAATAGGACAGAGGAGCCAGGCCCTGGAGAGGGGTGGGTGCAGAGTCCTCCCAGCAGTGCCCAGACACAGGAGGGGTGGGTGCCTATCACTCCCAGCAGTGCCCAGACACAGGAGGGGTGGGTGCCTTTCACTCCCAGCAGTTCCCAGACACAGGAGGGGTGTGTGCAGAGTCCTCCCAGCAGTGCCCAGACACAGGAGGGGTGTGTGCAGAGTGCTCCCGGCAGTGCCCAGACACAGGAGGGGTGGGTGCCTATCACTCCCAGCAGTGCCCAGACACAGGAGGGGTGGGTGCCTATCACTCCCAGCAGTGCCCAGACACAGGAGGGGTGGGTGCAGAGTCCTCCCAGCAGTGCCCAGACATAGGAGGGGTGGGTGCAGAGTCCTCCCAGCAGTGCCCAGACATAGGAGGGGTGTGTGCCTATCACTCCCAGCAGTGCCCAGACACAGGAGGGGTGGGTGCAGAGTCCTCCTGGCAGTGCCCAGACACAGGAGGGGTGGGTGCAGAGTCCTCCCAGCAGTACCCAGACACAGGAGGGGTGGGTGCAGAGTCCTCCCAGCAGTGCCCAGACATAGGAGGGGTGGGTGCAGAGTCCTCCCAGCAGTGCCCAGACACAGGAGGGGTGGGTGCCTATCACTCCCAGCAGTGCCCAGACACAGGAGGGGTGGGTGCAGAGTCCTCCCATCAGTGCCCAGACATAGGAGGGGTGGGTGCAGAATCCTCCCAGCAGTGCCCAGACATAGGAGGGTTGGGTGCAGAGTCCTCCCAGCAGTGCCCAGACATAGGAGGGGCGGGTGCAGAGTCCTCCCAGCAGTGCCCAGACACAGGAGGGGTGGGTGCCCATCACTCCCAGCAGTGCCCAGACACAGGAGGGGTGGGTGCAGAGTCCTCCCAGCAGTGCCCATGGAAAGAAAAGGGTGCAGTACCCACAGATACAATGCCCACAGTTGTCAGTCAGGTGCTCAAAGACCCTGCAGAACACATAACATGTGTGCGAGGCTGGGAGTACACACATGCATAGTGTGTAAAAGGGAACATGTCCACATGAAGTAACTTCAATATACTCCACACACAAGTACAGTGATCACCAAGGATGCCACAAATGATGCAGGTGGAGACATTGCCCAGCATGCATGGCCAAAGTTGAACGGATCCGTCACACACCAAGGATATGTAAACACAGCTCAGCACAACATTTAGGAAACACCCTGCAGGGAAGATGTCAGGGTCCACAGAGGAAGGAACACACCTTGGGACAATGTCACCATGCAGTAAGAGCTTACATGAACAAAGTTATTTCGCAAATACCTTGTGATGGCACACAGATACCAGGGTCCACCCCATGAGCAGCACACTACTATTTCCCAGACACCTAACACATTATCCCCACCCCAAATCATGGAGCAGCACCACCAACAGCAATACCAGAAAAGCAGTAGTGTGCAAAGGGAAAAAAACATTGCTTTATTCAGCATTAAAAAACCATTTGTTATTAAAAGTTCAATATGTACAAGGCCCATAGGGCAGTCCATAGTCCAATTCCTGGTGGGGGACACATAGGGACGCGTGTCCCCTAGCTTGCCTGCACAGTTCATAACTCCTTTGCTTCCACAGGGGGGGGCATCATGTGGGGGGGAAGGACCAGGCACCACAGGGACAGGAGGGGAAAGGGTAGGTGTTGTGGGTGCAGGGACGGAGGACTCCACCACAGGGGGTGGGGCAGCACCAAAGGTGGAGGTGAAAAGGGAGCTGCACACAATTGCAAGGTCCTCCAGCGTCTCCCCTGCACCCGAAGGAACCACAGGCCCCAAGGAGGGGGGGGGTCGGAGGGATGGGTCGCAGCGCTACTGGGGGAGGGTGTGGACAGGGGGGGACTCAACCACCCTGACCGGGGACTCCTTTGACCACTTGCGGGGTGGTGTCACTTTGGGGCTCAGGGACAGAGCGGCCATGAAGGATTCTTTGGTGGAATCCTGGCCAGGAGAGCTGAGGGGAGTGGATTTGGAGGTAGTGGATTGTGATGAATGTGGACTCCCACTGTGGCTGTGTGTCTTCCGTTTGCCCCCCGACCCAGTGGGTGTGCCTACTTCACCCTGTGTGTGCGTGCCAGGAGGTGTGCGTTTGACCTTCCCTGCTGGTGTGGTGCCTGTGTCTGTTGTGGTAGGTGCATGCTGACGTCTGGGTGTACGTGGGACAGGCATGGGAGTGGGAAGTGTGGATGGGTCAGGGGTAGGGGGTTGGATGTAGCGCTGCAGGAGACCCACTGCTGCAGTCAGTGTAGAGTCAATGGACCTCAGCAAGTTGCGTTGGTCAGCCTGCGATGAGAAAATGCCCTCCAAGTATGCCTCCATGTTGTGCAGCACTTGGCTGTGGCCATGGAGGACATTAAGCATCGCAGCCTGACCAACCTGCAACTGCCGCTTGATGTCCACAGACTCGGCATTGGCGGAAGCAGTGGAGACAGGGGCAGGGGGTGCGGTGCCTGGCAGGAAGGAGACATGTGGTGACTGGGCACGCTGGGAAGGGACACGAGAAAGTGGGAGGCGGCTGATGGCAATGGAGGGGGCGGGGAGAGAAGTTGTGCTGCTATAAGCTGCTGGTGCAGCCTCCGCCCACTCGGAGAGATCATCCTCGGACCCGTCAGCTTCATATTCTGTCGTGCCAGTGGACAGGTCCTCGGCCTCACTCCCGCCTCAGTTCCACTCGATGTGCCAGGCACGATGTCACCGCTGGCACTGGTGCTCGGTCCCTCCGCTCCGTCTGTGCTCATGTCTCCCTCCGTGTCCCCCGACGATGCTGTGGGCAAGGTGAAGAGACAGCAATTAATCATACACCTGTATACATATGTCACATGAGTCCAATCTACATAGGTTACAGTGCATAGCCTGAAAAGAAAGATCAGTAACATCTACAAAACAAGGTACAGATGTAGGGCATGCAACACACAGTTGGTTGACCCACCATGCCACTGAAAAACTATGGAGAGCATGACACAATAGCAAATGACATGAAATGGAGTTTGACGGAGGAGCCAGGCCCTGGGGACAATCCAGCACTGCATCTGCACCACACAGCGTTGCCGAGAATAGGAATGAGCAGGGACCATATCCATGAACTTGAGGCACATGCTGCACAGGTAATACTGAAAACATGCCCACCATGATGACTGGCTCACTGCACCTTGAGTGCATGTGCAGACAAACATCACACACTGGCCAGACCTAGCAAGGAGATATCAGGTTTTGACATGTAGGCTTTGCCCGCACCAACCACCCCATACATGAGACAATTAGTTGAGACACAGGAAGCACTTACATCTCTTAGTCTGGGTGAAATACACATGGGCTGGATGAATGCAAGATTGGACACTAAATACCCAAGGTGCGCCTGTCCAAATAATCATGTACAAATGGACATCATCAGATGATTGTAACAAGACACACAGGCACTGGCCACGGTGAGTATGAACAAGGAAAATCAGGTCAGGCTGTACAGTGGACACTTGTACTACATTTTACGTCAATATACATGGTGCCAGGGGAAAATGGCACAGAGCACAACCTATGCTGTAGACACTGAGAGTGTCCACATTTTGTGATGACACATATGACACCTAGGAAAATATGCCCCAGAGGACAGTAGTGGCCACACAACTCCATGGTCCTGAATGGGAATGACTGCAACACACGCCACCATCCCTGCACTATGCGTATCACACACTCATGCACATCATGTCACAGGCCACAACATAGGACATGCGTGCTGTAAGGCATGACACTTGAGAGACTAACTCCCATGTCTGGACTCAGCATCAGTGCCAACTGACATGGAACCCACAAGTACTGAACTGGACAGGGCACAGGCAAGGTCCCAAAACCTGTTACACACCACCCCCACACATGATGCTACAGGCATAATTCACGTGGAGAAAGTGCCAGCCTAGATAACCTTGTGAAGGAGTGACTACACACAGACCAGGGAACACATTGCAAGGAGGGGAAGGGAGGCAGGAGAGCACCACTATACTGTGGGTAACTGGATCTGCACAGCACCTTTAAACCCTGGCAGTGTATCCATGCAACTGTGCACTTACATATGCTGGTGACACACAACAAACACACATGTACCTACCCCCTTCCTGCTGCTGCTTCTCCTTTAAGCGCCTGTCCAAGTCTGGAAATACCACCGCCAGCACACGCTTGTGGATGTGGGTCAGACTGCGGCGCCCGTGGTTCTTATGGGTCTCAGGTGAGTCCCCCAGCAGGACCCGTGCGATTCTCCGCGTCCAGCACCGGATATCCTGCCAGCGTTTCCTCACCTGGGCCAGGCGCCGCTTGCGACCCTCCGTCCTCCTCACGGCACTGACGGCGTTCATCCATATCTGCTTCTTGGCAGAGGCGCCTACCTGTGAGGATGAACAAGTGACACTACATCAATACACCTGGCACATGTCACAGAGAAATACAGAACGAGATGTCAACGTGCACTCGTCACAGAGACACATATTAGAACAAATTTGCTGTTTACAACAAGGCATAGTATGCATCCAACGCATTGCACCTTTGTCATAGGGACATGATCCTCTGGGGAAGGGCAAAAGCAGTACGTGCCATTGAAAGTACACAGGTGGAATGAGGGCAACGACACAATCAATGATCCAGGCTCACACTGTGCATCAGAAGGTACACCAGGATAATGTGCAGCACCTCTAAGCAGTCACATGCCACAGGCCACTGACGCTACCGCAGCAGAGTACACAGACACACACAGGCACAGGACATTCACCTGCCATTGCCAAATGCAGCGACAAACCTCACTCTGCACATGTGCCACTAGATGGGGGGGGCTCACAGGTGTGGGGCTGGCTCTGCACGTCAGACACACAGCACTGCTCCCTGCTCACATCACATGGGCAGGGTATATCCATCCCTCATGCAGCCCGGGTGCCACACTCCACATATGCACCCACCCACATGACAGGGGACTTACACACACACCGATGTCCAGGGTACGAACACATCATGTGGACACTCTCAGCACAGGTACACAGAACTAACACACATCTGTGGGTACAGTCACCTGTCACACTGGGCTGACCACATAATAAAATGAGGACTGTAGAGGCTACATTCCCAGGAGGACAAGACAGGCAGAATGTGGCATGCACCATGCAGTGATTGTCACAGTAAACACAATGCAAGTGAGGACGGCAGACATGCACCACCGCATGCACTGGCTGGGAGACATCAGGCATTCCCCCCCTGGGACCCCCCCTACAGTACATAGCATGTGTGTCACACCTGGACACAATGCCAGAAGTCACAGTCACAAACAAGGGACACAGTCTGTGCTAGTAGACTCTGCACTCACCTGATACCCTGGTCGCCCATACAGCATGGGGTACTGTGGGAGGATCACATCCAGCAAAGCCAGGTTCTCCTCCAGGGTGAAAGGCTGTGCCCTCTCCACAGACCTTGACATGGTGCCAGGGAATCAGTAGCAGCAGCTGGCTCGTAGAATCCAAAGATGTGCAGGCAAGTGCTCCCTCATGGGACCTGGCTGCCTTATATCTGCCTTGCTGGCCTGTTTCATGCACAGGAGTACAGAGTGATTGGTCACTCACATTTGCATCCTATGTTTCCTCCAATCCCTTCAAACCTAGCACAGTCAATGGGTTCTTATTATGTTTTTTTCTTGAGCATGATGTCAACTCCAGAACCACATTGCAACAAAGTAGATTCATTCAAACTGACTACTGCTGTGCACCTGCTGAAAAAAATTCAAACTTTAAACTTGGTCTCCATGACAACCAGCATGCATGTAGGCCTTTATACTTGTCCCTCATATGTCCCCTATGTAATTTGGATTTTCACACACAGGTACGGTGCGTACCGGGGCCCTAGGGCACCCCAAATGCATAGCAACGGCCCGTACAGGCGTGTGTACGGTCCGTATCACTATGGGTGTTCTCGCGTATGCGTACCCATAGTGATAATGAGCGTACGCACGCGTGTACGGTCCGTATCACTATGGGTACGCATACACGAGAACACCCATAGTGATAGTGAGCGTACAGGCGTGTGTACGGTCCGTATCACTATGGGTGTTCTCGCGTATGCGTACCCATAGAGGTACGGACCATACACGCGTGCGTACGCTCACTATCACTATGGGTACGCATACGTGAGAACACCCATAGTGATAGTGAGCGTACGCACGCGTGTACGGTCCGTATCACTATGGGTACGCATACGCGAGAACACCCATAGTGATAGTGAGCGTACAGGCGTGTGTACGGTCCGTATCACTATGGGTGTTCTCGCGTATGCGTACCCATAGTGGTACGGACCGTACACGCGTGCGTACGCTCACTATCACTATGGGTACGCATACGCGAGAACACCCATAGTGAAAGTGAGCGTACGCACGCGTGTACGGTCCATACCACTATGGGTACGCATACGCGAGAACACCCATAGTGATACGGACCGTACACACGCCTGTACGCTCACTATCACTATGGGTGTTCTCGCGTATGCGTACCCATAGTGATACGGACCGTACACGCGTGCGTATGCTCACTATCACTATGGGTACGCATACGCGAGAACACCCATAGTGATACGGACCGTACACACGCCTGTACGCTCACTATCACTATGGGTGTTCTCACGTATGCGTACCCATAGTGATACGGACCGTACACGCGTGCGTACGCTCACTATCACTATGGGTACACATACGGCAGCACTCCCATAGTGATAGGGAACATACACAGGCCCTCTGAGCGAATGTACGGTGCCTTTCACACATCACAGTGGTGACAGGCAGCACACAGGAAGGAATAGGGCTGACATACTTGTCCATGGATGGACATCAAGGCATTGTCTGGGCAGTACTACATGTGTGGGGCACAGGTGTGAAAGGCTGTGATGTGGCACATTACTCCTGAGTCGAGAGGGCACCAGATGTATGATGAGATGTGTACAGATGTTATGTGTGACGGTGCAATGTGTGCCAGGCATGCCCTTAACTCCTTTGACATGTGTGCATGTCGTACTGCACACTTGGGATGAGCGTCACTGGCATGGCACAGTCAACAACACACGCAAGTGTCCCCTGATGCCCGCTACAGGGGTTACCACACCAGACATGTGACTACCCACGGTGCACGATGTGTCTATGTCATGTATGTGTGGGGTGTTCCCATTAGCTTGATGTTGGTGCTCCCTCAAATGCATCAGCTGTTGCAGCAACCAACATGTGTCTGTGTGTAGATGGACATGGCACACTGTTACGCACACCAGGCTACATGTGGTATCGGATGTGAGGTGCGTATGTATGCATGGGACACGGAGTAGCGTAACAAGGACATGTCTGCATCCTCTCAATGAATGTGTGGTGAGTCATTACATGTACACCTTATTGGCAAGGTGTGTGGGCTGTCCTAGTGTGATGTCGTGTGACCTGTGGCTCTAGTGTTCCGCTACCAGTCTCTGAAATCGACATCCTACTTCTGCTGATGTGTTGATGTATGTCACTCCTGTGTTGCGTCTGGCTGTTCACTTACACTGGGACACAGCTAATCCCATGCCATGGCATGTGGAGGTTCACAATCTCCGTGTGTAGCTGGGTCTTGGTAGGAGTGTCACCTGGCAGCCATACGTGTCCAGGGCATGTGGCACATACCTGACTCCGTATGTCGCATATGTGTATTGACAGATTGACATGTGCTCAGTACAAAAAAATTGTTGTTGTAGTGCACTCACTCTTCCTTGTCACTTCCAAATTACTGCAGAGCGCCGCCTCTTCCCCGACCAATTCCGGACTTGGCTGACATGCGGGAGAATGACTGTATCAGGTGCTACCGCTTCCCCCAACCGTTGATTGAGGAGTTGACGGCGAGGCTGGCACCACACCTGCAACCGCTGCACAGGTATCCTACGGCACTGACACCCAAGCTGAAGGTAATGGCAGCCCTACATTTTCTTGCCACGGGTACCTTTCAATATACCATAGCTCATGTTGGTGGCATGTCCCAGAGCATGTTCAGCCGTGTGCTGCATGATTTCTTAGAGGCCATGTTGCTTCACCTGGATGAGTTCATCCATTTCCCTACTCCTGAACTGTTGACTGGGGTCAAGCGTGGATTCTATGCCCTGGGAGGGATGCCCCATGTCATTGGGTCCATAGATGGGACACATGTGGCTTTGGTACCACCACAGGCACAGGAGGTGGCGTACAGGAATCGCAAGCACTACCACTCCATCAATGCCCTTGTGGTGTATCTGTCCAACATGGTGATTTCACATGTCTGTGCTCGTTTTCCAGGATCAGCACACGATGCCTACATCATGAGGCGTAGCAGGGTGCCTGAAATGATGACGCAGCTGCGCAACGAACGAGCATGTGTTGTTGGTGGGTACACTCTGTCTGTCCTGTATTTTGCGTAGACTTCCAGCACGACCGCTTCTCCTGTCCTACTTATGTCCATGTGGTTTCCATGTAGGGGACGCTGGCTATCCCAACATGCCATGGCTGAACACACCTCTCCGCAACCCCATCACGCCGGCCCAGCTCCGCTACAACACTGCCCATGGCCGGACAAGGCGAGTGATAGAGAGGACATTTGGCCTCCTGAAGAGCCGATTCAGATGCCTCCACAAGACCGGCGGCGCCCTCCCATATGCCCCGGCGAAGGTCTGCAAAATCTTCATGGTCTGCTGCATGCTGCACAACATGGCAGTTGAGAAAGCTGTGCCACTCATCCTGGATCAAGATGATCAGGACCATCCACCCATGGAGGACGAAGGGCTTGGCAATGGGGCTAGTGATGTGGAGGATGTGGTTCCGCAAGAGGACATCCGGAGTCGGCTCATACGCGACTTCTTTGCATAGTGGTGAGTACCACTGTCTGTGTGTGCACGCATTGGTCCCCGCGTGGCATGTGTTGCGATGTGTGTGTCCATCTGCATGTATGCCACATTAGTCAGAGGTGTGTGTGGATGTGTCACTGGAGTGATGGTGCCAGTGATGGTTGTATTTCCCCAGTCATAATTGTGACCTAGCATGTTGTCATCCTTACATGTGTCGAGTACATGCACATGCAAGTGGCTGTGCTTTTTGTGGCTGACTTCTTGTGTGTCTCTCATCCCCAGGTACTTGCGCATGCCGTCTGCTGGTTGCATTGTTGTGGCACTGCTATTCCTCATGGACACGTCATCGTGTGCTGACTCAGCGTTACACGCATGGACAAGTTTGGAAGTCTCCTTAGGGTAAGGGATGCATCAGGGGTGTATTGGGTGTGGCAGTTGTATACGATGTGTGCACACTGCCCCTGTGGATGTTTGGTTCCTCTGCAGACATGTCACATCAACATGGGACACATGACATGTAGCTGTGCAGACCTGAATAGATGGTCAGACTTGGTGGCAGTCATCTGTGATGGGATAGTGGATTGTGATGATGGCATCAATGTGTGTAACACTGCCCTCGGACACATACGGTTTGCATTGGCTTGACATGGTGTGGGACTTCCACATCAGAGGATCAATGGTGTATGGCAGCCTCTCCATGAGCAGCAGGGGGTGTTTAGCTGTTAGCCGACACTTGTGTGCCAGTTCCATGGCTATCACGCATTTGTGCTGCAGAAGGGGGGTTCCAGGGTTGGACCCACATGTTACTCCACATGACCTGTTCATGTGTACTCCGAGTTGCCTCTGCATTCCCAAATACATGAATAATAAAGGTGTCCCTATGCCTCCAAGGTGCCTATTCTCAGTCAATGCTGGTGTGTTGCCACGGTGCATCCGGCATGTCTGGCATGGTTTTCCGTGATAGTGGCTATGTGTCTATGTGTCGAGTAGCAAGATACAAGCTGTTTGTGTGGGATTAGACTGTGTATTGTGCATGATGTCCATGACTGTGTGGGTATTGTGACATGTGCCATCCCCATGCATCCAACGTTGGGCAGGCCACCATTCTCTGCATCCACCTGACTCAAGCTTGCAGGACATGGTTCTGCCACCTGTCCACACATACCTGGGTGCCCCCCAGGACACTGCACATGATCCCTGACCTCTGCGCATGGCTGTCGCTGTACTCAATATGTCTGTCGGCACAGTTGTGCGGCCATCCCCTCAGCTGGTTGGGGCCATCAAGGGTGTGTATGGTGCTCCATGTCCGTCTTGCCTAATACATTGTGACCCATGTGTGTCCTGTGCCAGACTCAGGCCCCAGGGTGTGGATGGTTGAAGTCAAATGAGAACTCAGGCATGGTTAGACTTTACAAGACACATGTAAGGTAATAATGCAAAATGTTGGCATCATCTCTTTATCGTGTAACTTTTTATTTTGGTTGGGGTACGTGGGGGGGGGGGTATGACATGAGGGGCTTTCCGGGTGTGTGGAATCCAAAGTTCACTAGGGGAGTTGGTGTCCTTGCCATTGAAAATCCTCAGAGTCCATGCCACAGTCTTTGTCAACATTGGTCAGACAGTGACCAGCAAGTCCATGTGGCAGAGAATGTCTTTTGCTGCTGTGCTGCTGTTGGTCCAGTGGGCCAGGTGCCAGGCCAGGTGTCCTGGGAGATGGTGCTGTTGCGCTGACCCTCACGGTATTTTCTGTGGACGACCCGCCCTCCTGCGGGGACCCTCAGAAGCAGGCCGTGACGATGTTTGGGATGCTCCGTCGGATGACTCCTCCTCCTCCTGATCCCTCCCTGTGGGTGGTGATGTTCTACGCCTGGTGGCACAGGGAGGGTTGCCCATGTTGTCGGCTATCCGACGGAGTGTACTGTGAATTCCCGTGAACACCGTCATGAGCTCAGCCTGTCTGTCCTCCATCCGCCCTTGGTGTCGCAGTAGACAGGCATGTTGCTCCGCATGTTGCTGGGCCTGCTGGGTCTTGATCTCCTCGAGGATGGACACAACCTGGGCCATGCCCGTGGTGTCCTGCCGGTATGTGTCCAGGATGTTTCTGACATGGGAATATACCGGTTCCGCAGCCAACCGGTCAGGCTCGCGCCTCCGCCGTCCTCCACTCCCACCACCCCTGCCCACTTGCACCTGGCCTGCCCTTGTGGGCACATCGGGTCTCCGGGACCACTGAGGGGTGGCATTGGCATTGTCGCCTGCCTCCTCCTGGGTGCCCGGTACACCGTGTCCCTCCTGGCCAGCCTGGCTGCATTGTGGTGGTGGGGCAGGGATCCTGGGTGTCTCCTGGGATGTGGCAGAAGTGGGGGTGGTGGTTGGCCCAGTTGTACCTGACGCAGGTGCTGCAGGTCGTTGGACACCAGAGGGGCCAGGTTGGTTGGGATCGGGTTCGTCCACAGAGTGGTGAGAGTCGTCGCTGCCGGTGGATCCGTCATCCCGCAGAGCCGGGTCCTGTGAGTCTTCCCCCCCAGTGTTGGGGGGTGATCCACGACGTTGACCTGTGTGTGAGAGAGACCATGTTAATTTTGTTCCATGCAACATCCATGTTTCATTCGTTTCTAAGTTGGCACATTTCCTCTGGGAATTTGGATATGTCTTGCATTCCACTCAAGGTGCATTTGTGCATGGGTATGTCCCTTGGCCACAGCTTTTGCGACTTTACCTATGTGTGGCACAGTCTTACTTGCTGCGTCAATTGTGACTGCAGTCAGCAGTGGAGTGAGCAGGTGTGGCGAGCCATGCATTGGCGCCTTCCGTGTTGCACTGTACGTGGGCACATGGAGTGGTTCCACACACTTAGATAATGCAGGTAGCTGGCGTTGTGCTCGTGCACAGGTTGAGACATGGCCCTGTGTTTTGCCATGGAGAAGAGGGGGGGTTCTGGCACTGGCCA
This sequence comes from Triturus cristatus, assembly GCF_964204655.1. NCBI lineage: Eukaryota > Metazoa > Chordata > Amphibia > Caudata > Salamandridae > Triturus > Triturus cristatus. The sequence continues at coordinate 246,510,670 of NC_140582.1, forward strand.
CCCTTGTCTACATGCACGCAGTCCACCTGCTGACGAGCAGACATTCCCACACCCCCAAGGCTGAATTGGGCTCCCTTTCTCACTCCCTCTCTGTCCCCCTCTCCCTCCCTCTGTGTGTCAGCCTCCTCCCTCTGTCCGTCTCCCTGTGTCTCCCTCCCTCTCTGTCCCCCTCTCCCTCCCTCTGTGTGTCACCCTCTGTCACCTCAGCCCAGCTTCCTAGGCACACACTTTTTGCAGATCTTTGAATGGCCCTTGGCTTGTTGATGTGAGTTTGTTTCTGATCTCCAGGCACCCATTGGGTGTAGTGTCTGTGTCTGCGCTGCTGCTGTGGTGGTGTGTGCTGCCACTCTTTCACAGTGTTGGCTGTTCATTATCTGCTGTCATGTGCAAAAACGTGCCGTCACCCCCATGTGTTAATGCAAGGCGTCCGCCATTTGCTGGCAAGTCTTTCCTGTGTGGGGACACACTGTTTGTCTGGCTGTGACCTAGGCCATATGGGCAGGGGGCATTGTTGTCTGCTTCTGAGTTGCACTATGTGATTTTTGGGGCCCACACTCCCGCCATCCGGCTTACCGTGTCTTGTGTTGGTGTTTTCTGTGGCCTGTGACTTGGCATTGTCCAGCTGGGTGCATGGGGCATGGTGGCGCCAGTGGCATGTGCGTGTTCATGGAGTGTGGTTGAGTCATGCGATAGCTTGGGGTGGTTGCGTGCCTGTTTGTGAGTTTGGTTGTGGATGACATTCCCCCCATGTGAGGTGAGTTGTTTGTGTACTCACCCGGGTCTCGGAGTCCTTCTAATACGTCCACTGCCACCACCGGCAGTTTGGCCATCACCCTCTCCTCCCAGGGATGGTATTGTACGCGTCTGCGGGACGGCCCTCCTCCAGTGACGTTGGCCTGGTTGTGGTCGTCGGTCATTTTGGCTCGGACCCTCCTCCGCAGGTCGTACCACCTGGCTTGGCATTCATGCCTGGTCCTTCTGGTGGCCGCAACAGCATTCACAGCATCGACAATCGTCTGCCACATGGCTGTTTTTTCTGAAATGCTGGTCTGTCTGACCAATGTTCCAAAGAGGTGTGGCTCGACTCTGAAGATTTCATCGACAAGGACCTCCAACTCTCGGCCTGTGAACTTTGGATTCTTGTTAGTGGGCATGGTGAGGGATGTGGGTGTGGATGGTTGTGGGGGGTGTGGGTGTGGATGGTTGTGGGTGTGTGGGTGTGGTTGTGCAGGTGTGTGTGGAATGTGATGGGGGGTGTTTGTGAAGGTGGTTGTGTGAAGGTGTGCAAGTGTAAGGTGTAGTAAAGGTTCAAGTAAGGTGCTGTGGGTTGTCTGTGGGGTCTGGCAGCAGTGAGTCTGTTGCAAAGGCTCATGGTTTGTGTCTGTGGGCCCTTTTTATTGGTCCATTGGTGGGTGTGGCTGTGTTTGAAGTTTGGGTGTGTGTGTTATAAGGAGTGGTTGGGTTTTGTGCCTCTGTTTGGGATTTTGGCAGTTGCAGGTCAGTGAATGTGTTGTTTTTGTGCTTGATGGACATGTTTTGTGGCTTTGTGCCATTCGAATGGTGTATTCTTGTGTTGTTTTACTTTGTCCTGGTTGTGTACGTGCGTTTTTAGCGTTTGTACGGTGTGTACTTCGGGAATTTTGTTGTACAGTGCTGTCCTTGTGTCTGGCTTGGTACGACTCGTACATGCGCGATGTTGTGTGAAGGTGCTGGTGTTGGGGCCTGGGATGCGCTACGTACTTAGAATGTTGGGGTGGGGGTACGCTCCATACGTACGCGGGTGAGGGTACGGGTCGTACATACATGGTTGGGGTGGGGGTATGGTCCGTACATACACGGTTGGGGTGGGGGTACGCTCAATGCATACGCGGGTGTGGGTACGTGTCGTACATACACGGTTGGGGTGGGGGTACGGTCTGTACATACACGGTTGGGGTGGGGGATGCGCTCCATACGTACGCGGGTGAGGGTACGGGTCGTACATACACGGTTGGGGTGGGGGTACGGTCCGTACATACACGGTTGGGGTGGGGGTATGCTCCATGCATACGCGGGTGTGGGTACGTGTCGTACATACACGGTTGGGGTGGGGGTACGGTCCGTACATACATGGTTGGGGTGGGGGTGCGCTCCATACGTACGCGGGTGAGGGTACGGGTCGTACATACACGGTTGGGGTGGGGGTACGGTCTGTACATACACAGTTGGGGTGGGGGTACGCTCCATGCATACGCGGGTGTGGGTACGTGTCGTACATACACGGTTGGGGTGGGGGTGCGCTCCATATGTACGCGGGTGAGGGTACGGGTCGTACATATACGGTTGGGGTGGGGGTACGGTCCGTACATACACGGTTGGGGTGGGGGTACGCTCCATGCATACGCGGGTGTGGGTACGTGTCGTACATACACGGTTGGGGTGGGGGTACGGTCCGTACATACACGGTTGGGGTGGGGGTGCGCTCCATACGTACGCGGGTGAGGGTACGGGTCGTACATACACTGTTGGGGTGGGGGTACGCTCCATACATACGCGGGTGAGGGTACAGGTCATACATACACGGTTGGGGTGGGGGTACGGTCCGTACATACATGGTTGGGGTGGGGGTACGGTCCGTACATACACGGTTGGGGTGGGGGTACACTCCATGCATATGCGGTTGTGGGTACGGTCCATACATACACGGTTGGGGTGGGGGTATGGTCCGTACATACACAGTTGGGGTGGGGGTACGCTCCATGCATATGCGGGTGAGGGTACGGGTCGTACATACAATGTTGGGGTGGGGGTACGCTCCATACGTACGCGGGTGAGGGTACGAGTCGTACATACACAGTTGGGGTGGGGGTATGCTCCATGCATACGCGGGTGAGGGTACGGGTCGTACATACACTGTTGGGGTGGGGGTACGCTCCATACGTACGCGGGTGAGGGTACGGGTCGTACATACACGGTTGGGGTGGGGGTACGGTCCATACATACACAGTTGGGGTGGGGGTACGCTCCATGCATACGCGGGTGAGGGTACGGGGCGTACATACACTGTTGGGGTGGGGGTACGCTCCATACGTACGCGAGTGAGGGTACGAGTCGTACATACACGGTTGGGGTGGGGGTACACTCCATACATTCACGGGTGGAGGTACGTCTTGTACATACACGGGTGTACATACACGGGTGGGGATTCAACTCGTACATGGGAGGGCTGGGGGGAGTGTTGGGCGCATATGCGGGCACATGTCTCCATGGTTGCTATGGGAGTTCGGTGCGGACGGTGTTTTTTCCATACGGTTGTAACATCGGACGCACGGGATGGATCGTACTTCCGCGGTCGGACTTCACTTTTCACATTTGTACGGTAAATCGTCCGAGGACGTGTCGGACACATTTTCCGACCCGAGGACGTGTGGGGAATAATTCCCAATGCGATTCGTATGGACTTTTTCCAATGCGAATCGTACTTGGCAGGTTGTACGGCACTTGTACGATTCGTACGGTAAAAAGACCGGATACGAGTCGTATAGGGAATTTTTTACAGGATCGTAATCGGCACCACAATATTCAATGTATCTGTAACACTAAAACATTGGCAGACAGGATGCCTGGGGCCCATGCATTTCTCTTGGTTGACTTTCATAAGACCTTTAACTCAGTCCGTTGGGATTACCTGTTCTGTTTACTAAATGAATTGAACTTCAGACCCAGATATATCAATTGTATCTAATTGTTATACACAGACCTAAGTGCTAATGTACAGGTGGGAGGCTCGCTGTTAGACCCATCCCGGTCCAAAGGAGAAAGAGAAAGGGATTGTTACTGTTGTTTTTATTGTTTGCCATCACAATCGAGTCCCGGGTGGGATAGATGAGGATAGATGCCTTGATCAGGGGCCCGAGATGGGCACTTTGGGTTTTGGACAGGAATTTGCTTTATGCTGACAAAGTCCTGATATTTCTAGATGATCGCCCAGGACTCCGAGCCGAATTCCCCCAGATCTTTGATATCTTTGGTAGTTTCTCTGGACTCAATATTAATAAGGCTAAATCCTCAGTGTATTCCTTGGCCTGCCCCCCCTTCGTTCTTCTCTGGGATTAGGACTTACAAGTTCAACTGGAGGCTTTCCAATACACTGGGAGTGTATTTAAGAGCAGACCTAAGACGTGCATAGCAGCATAATTTGCAGCCTCAACTAGATCGCCTGGATTGCACTTAGGGTTTTGGATGATAATACCTATATCCATTATGAAGCGCTCCTCCATTTATACAATGGTTGTCCTGCTCTGATTACAATACCAATTCCAGAACTATCCCTTACTTCTGCCATGGGCCTCTTTCTGTAAACTAAACTCACTACTGCAAGACTTTCTTTGGAGCCACTGTACCCTGAGAATAGACTTCTGTAGATGCTATAAGTCTATATATGATGGGGGCATTTGACCCGAACATGCTCTCGAACTACAGGGCATCTCACCTCTCAATTGTGAATGAGTGGTGGTTCGATATCACAGCAGATCCTGCCTTTGCAGAAGAGAATTGGGCAATGCGAGAAACCTCCCTATTCCACCTGCTGCATGATGGCACTCCATGAAACTCTTCCACTGAACACAACACTGACACATCAAATTTGAAGAGATACCAACAGAGCTCTTGGATGGGCCTTACAGAGACACCCATGTGAGGCTCTCTGCCTTACACTCATTTAAATCATGGCACACAATAAGTATTTCCAAACTGCGTAGTGTCATGCCAGGCAATAGGATTTAATCCTTCACAGAACTGCAGACAGAATACGATCTTGATCATAAACAATTCTTTAGGTATCTGCTGCTATAACATGATCTCACACCTCACATATTAAAGCTCACAGCCAACCAGACTATAACTCCTTGTACACCAAGATTCTCCTTAGTAAATTGACCAATCACAAAAATCCCCGAGTCTACCGGTCCTTGGTGATTGTAGTAATGAAGCCAATCCAAGTAGTGTTGAGTTGGTAGTTTATTAGCTACATACAGAGCAGAGAGACAGGACCCACTCTGCCAACAGCTCCAGCCTGAATGTAATCACACATTCCCTGGTAACCATGTAAACATTCTAGAATACTAATACATCAGAGTGCAGGTAGGATGCAGTATTAACAAATTACACATGTTACAATACAACATATCTTCTCTTCCTCTAAAAAAAAACAACAAAAAAATAAAAAAAAAATTACAATACAAAGAGAAAAAAAAAGAAATTCATACAAAGTTCATGACCTAAACCTAGCAGGCTTAAGAACTTCCCTTGAGCTCTTCCTCAATTGAATTTGATCACACACAGGCACAGAGCTACTTGACGGACAAGGAACCACAGCAGAATCCCGAACCTTAACCACTCTATTGAGGTTCCACCAATGTCCCCCGTCAACCATAACGGCATTACCAAGAATTTTGATGACTTTAACAGGACAACTAAATTTGCTGTCACCCTTCTTAGCATGAATACCGCTTTTGATTTTAACAGTATCTCCTACTTTTAGAGAAGTCACTTTAACACCCTTGCGGGAATCAAACCAAACTTTTTGTTTGGATTGTGAAGCAGACAAATTCTCACTCACCATAGATAGTAAATGAGCAACATCTGATTCAGACGTAACCCATTTATTCATCCAAGCAGGTCTGAAACTGGAGTTGGGTTTACGTCCTCTTAACACCTCAAATGGTGATATTTTTGTAGCAGAATGGGGCGTGGTTCTGTAAAACCAAACCATGGCATTAAGTGCTTTGCAAACATCATGTCCACCAGCTCTATCCCATTTAACACATTCTCCTACTACTCGATTCATCCTCTCCACCAAACCATTGCTCTGTGGGTGATAGAGTGAGCTTTTATGATGTTTTATCCCACAGTCTTTTAGAAAAGACTCAAATTCAGTACTGATAAATTGCTTCCCGTTGTCTGAAATTAATATTTCTGGAAACCCCTCTCTCAACCACACATCCTTAAGAAAATCTATGACCGCCATTGAGTTGGCATCTTTCACCAATTTAATCTCAGGCCATTTGGAAGTGTAATCCATAAGGACAAGTATAAAACGAGAACCTCCCGGGAGGACCTCATAAGGACCCATCACATCAATTCCCAATTTGGACCACGGGTTTTTTGGGCATTCAATGGGCATTAACGGAGGAACAGCCACTTTCAAACTCTTGTCAGCAGAGCCACAAACACAACAGTTGGCCACCATAGAATCGATTTCAGAATCCATCCCTGGCCACCAATACACATCCCGGATGCGCCGCTTTGTAAGCGTTGAACCCAGATGGCCCTCATGAGCTCTTTCAATAACAGTTTTGCGAAAGCAAGTAGGAGGAACAAATTTGTCATTCCTAAGTAATAAACCATCTTCGATGGAAAGTTCATCCTCAACCTTCCAGAAAGGTTGCAGGGCAGGAGAGAGTGCCTTTTCTCTTGGCCACCCATTCTTGACAAAATGAGTTACTTCACATAATACATTATCAGACCCCATTGCTTGTTTCCAAGAATCCTCTGAACCAAGATTTAAATCAGGTAAGTCAAGTACAGCAACCAAACAATCATCACAATCCTCATTAACAAATTCCTCCAGACTCACATCGTCCATCTCACTGTGCTTGATGGGAAAACGGGATAGGAAATCCGCCCTCCCATTCTTCCCACCAGGAATATGCTGTACTGAAAACTGATACTGAAGAAGTTTAGTGACCATGCGCATAATTCTGGGAGAACAGCACTTGCTCATACTTCCACCCAAGATATTTACCAATGGCTTGTGATCTGTCAAAAGCATAAACCTTTTCCCCCAAACATACGGTCTAAACTTTTCAATGGCCCATGTACAGGCAAGTAACTCCTTTTCAATAACCGAATACTGAAGTTCAGGAGTCCTCAGGACCCTTGACGCAAAACAAATAGTGTGTTCAACATTATTTCCCATTTGAGTCAATGTCGCACCCAAACCCACCTGACTTGCATCAACAGTGACGCAGCATGGCAAACTCGGGTCAAACGGTTTGAGTACCGGACCCTCACTCAAAGTAGTTTTCACAAACTTAATAGCCACAGAACAATCATGACACCAATCAAACTTGACCCCTTTTTTTAAGAGATTGCTTATAGGCCGGACAATAGTGTCAAAATTTGGAATAAATTGAGAGTAATACTCACACAGACCCAAAAGTGACTTAACTCCTGCTTTATCTATTGGATCCGGCGCCTCCACAATAGCTTGGAATAGACCCGGTCGTGGACTGACTCCTTCATGGGAAATAACATGTCCCAAATACTCTACTTTAGAACACAGGAATTTACACTTGGATTCTTTAACAATCACACCACGTTTTTTGAAGAGGGTCAACACTTTATCTAAAGCAAGATCGTGAGACGAAATATCTTTACCAAAAATCAGAACATCATCCTGAAATACAAGGACACCATCAAGATCTCTAAGCATGTTCCCCATTATCCTCTGAAAGACGGACGCTGCAGACGCTAGTCCAAAAGGCATGCGACAGTAGCGTAACGTACCTAAAGGCGAAACAAACGCAGTTAGATGTCGTGATTCAGGATCCAGTTCTACCTGATGGTATGCACTGGCCAAGTCTAATTTAGAAAAATACCGTGCACCTTTTGTTGAAGCAAATAAATCACTGATTTTGGGTAAGGGGTGGGAATCTACCCAAATCTCTTTATTTAGGGACCTCAAGTCAACACAGACACGAAGATCCCCCCCCCTTTTTCTCGCGACGACTAATGGAGAAAGCCATAACGAAGAGTCTGTAGGCTCGATAATTCCTTTGGCACACAAATCTTTTAACTCCTTTTCCAAATCGTCCCTAACACTAAAAGGAACACCTCTTAGTTTGTGTTTAATGGGGAGAGCACCTTCTTTTACAATAATTTTGTGTCTAAAACCCTTAATCTTCCCCAATCTACTACTGAAAACCTCAGGATACTTTTCTTTCCACTGAGAACTAGTGTCTTCACAACCCACAACTAACACTTGTTCTTTTTCACCTGGTCTCAATATTATTCGAAAAAGGCCTTGGTGAAACCACCCTAGTATATTGAGGCCTTTTACAGCAACGTAAATTTTCCCTTGAATCCTCCTGCCTCTGAACTGCAATTCGTCTTCAAAATATCCCAAAAGATCTATTTTACGTCCTTCATAGGAGACAGGAGAACGATCAGGAGGACATAACGGTTGAGAACCCTGCCATGTTTCTTCAAACAATTTTTGAGTGATCATAGTGATCTTTGCCCCAGAATCAACCAACAACTTCACAGTGCGTTCTCCAATCATGATATCAACAATGGGGTCAATGCATGAAGAAGGATCGCCAGTGACAACATTTGGGGAGCATTTGGATTTGACTGAATCTGACTCATTCTCACTCCACACAACAGAGACAACTTCCAAATCTGACTCTCCGTCAGACTCCACACTACAAACAGCAGGTTTACTTGTATTTTTCTTTTTTAAACAAACTTTCGCAAAATGCCCCATCCTTTTGCAGTAATTGCACATAACATTGTTTGCAGGACACCGCGAGCCTTTACTATGTGGAGGATTCCCACATCTGATGCACATATTTTTAAAAGAAGTTTTGGTTGGATTGTTAAGATCTGGGTTAGACTTTGAAGATTGCTGAACTAGTTGTGCAGGTTTGCCACGATGTTTGGAATTACTATTAGTGCTAACAGCATTAATGGTATCTTGTGGTTTGTCATCAAGCTCTTTAATAGAAACCATAGAGATCTCTATGCTTTTGGCAATTTTTATGATTTCATCTAGAGATGGATCCCCCAAGGTTAACAATTTTTGACGAATGTTTTTATCTTTGCATTGGCACACAAACTGATCCCTAATTAATTGATCAGTGAAATTTTCAAATTTGCACTCAGCTGCCAATCTGCGTAAAACCAAAATGTAACCATCAACATCCTCCCCTTCCATTTGCTTTCTTTTGAAAAACTTATGCCGCAATACCATAAGGCTAGGCTGCTTATCAAATCTTGTTTTTAATTTGATAACCGCCTCTTGATACTCATCAATACCATTTAATTCTTCCTCAGAGAGAGATGGTAAATGTTTATGAATTGACCTTCCTTCAAACCCTAAGGAGTGCAGGAGAAGACATTTTCTCCTCTCTGCACTAAAACGTAACGCACCAATGGCTCCTAGATATGTTTGGAAGGCATCATGCCAGATTTCCCATCTGACAGGAGGATCGCCTGGTGATTCAAGAAATGACGGCGGAGGGTTAACAGATTGCATGGTGCACAATTCTACTAAGGATGGAACACTTGGGAGAGAAATGGTGTCTAATTAAAAAAAAATGTAAAATCAAATCGGGTATCAGAAGTTTGCATTAATACATTAGTAACCCTGAAAAACTGAACAATTTTACTAAGTATTGTCACCGATAAAACGACACACATGTAGTGGCAAAAAGTATGGTGTGCGTGTCACCGAATGTCAGTAACACGCAAAAGTATGGTGTGCGTGTCACCGAATGTCAGTAACACGCAAATGTTTCTCCCTTATTGTTCTCCTCTGCAACGAACAGTTCGTTCTGAAATGGTGTGCGTATCACCGAAAATTAAAATTGAAATCCGATGTTGTGAACAAGGAAGGTGTGCGTGTCACCGCAAAGCTGAGACACGCGTTGCCAAGGAGACAACAAACAACTTGTGAACAAGGAAGGTGTGCGTGTCACCGCAAAGCCAAGACACGCGTTGCCAAGGAGACAACAAACAAGACTTTCCTCCAATCACCGGGTTCGTCAGTGATGACGTTACACGTTCAGCACGTTGACCAGGAAGAAGAATAATGCTGGCATGGATCTTCGAAACTGGAACACGGTGAGCGCGTTGCTGCAAAGCGCGAGGGCTCAGAATGGCGTTTTTTAAAAGTAGACAAAGTTGAGCGCGAGCAAGTATAGAAAGCAGCTGACGTTGGTTAAGCTTTTTCTTTAAAGAAATAAACGCTGAAACTTGCAAGCAGTATACAAAGTAGACACAATAAAGCCGCTGACTCCCATGAAAGCGCAACACCCAGCATCAATAACAGGGAAAGCAAACTGTCATCCAAGCTCCCCGTAACAGTCAGCATTGAATACAAGGAAACTCGCGCTGTGTTCCTTTAAAATGTCTTAGTATTCCTTTAACTGTCTCTCCAAGAAAATAACAAGGCAGCGCAGCTAAAGAGAAAAAGTACCTTTAGTCAGCAAGAGTTCTTCTTCAATTGAAACAGATTCTTGATAGTTGAAAGAGATTCTTGATAATTTCTGAATAAAAGGTTCTCAAATGACTGCATGGGTTCTTGTATGTAGCTAAGATCGTCGCCAATATTTTGTAGTAATGAAGCCAATCCAAGTAGTGTTGAGTTGGTAGTTTATTAGCTACATACAGAGCAGAGAGACAGGACCCACTCTGCCAACAGCTCCAGCCTGAATGTAATCACACATTCCCTGGTAACCATGTAAACATTCTAGAATACTAATACATCAGAGTGCAGGTAGGATGCAGTATTAACAAATTACACATGTTACAATACAACATAGATTAATTTACTGAACTCATTTGACCCTCTTAGAAAGGATTAGATGTGGCACCTAGGACAACTCTCCGACAATGACTGGAGAGAGGCACTTGCCCCCAGGTGAATCGGCCATTGCCTCACAATTTTGACTCATACAATGGAAATATCTACACAGGGTTTGTTATACATGTGATAGGCTATGAAAAATGGGGGCTGTTGCCTCACCAAATTGTGATGCCATACGGAAAAGGGTGATCTCCTCCACACAGTCAGAGAATATGTAAAGTTAATTTAATTTTGGGGGGATTATAGCATGCCTGGAGTCCCTGATGGCATGGAGAATATTAATATCAAAAAGGGGAAACAGTTCCTCTCTATGGGCCTGGGTAGAGAGTTACAATGACTTACTACACTATTACAAATGGTATCTAGGGGGATCTGCAAATCCAGATCGTAATGCCCTCACACACCTGTTAGGGTGTCATGCTTCATCATTGGGCGCTCCTCGTCGGACCGGCGCTGCAATGTCCGACGGGCCTGGTGGCATCTTTATCGGAGATCTTTTGATCTGTGAACGCCGTATGGTGAGTGCGGTGTGTGGGGCTATAGGTGAAACATTGTTTGGTGAAGGTGTAGATTGTGATAATTAAAAAAGGCCCCTAACCTTTTTGGTTCACTTTATTAAATGTTCAAGGATGGGACTTTGTTAAAAACAGTGAGGCTACGTGTGATAATTAAAGGTATTCAAGTAGCCATTGGTGGACTAAGTCAGGTCAACATGTTTCGTGTCAAGTGCTTCAAAGTAAAGCGACACTTCTTCAGGACCAGAATGACATGACCGCTAGGTTAACAGTCATGGGAGGTGAGCTCCCTTTCTGAGAGATAGAATCCTCAATTTGGGGTTCTCATAAAGGCATTCTTCCTGTGTAGATAAGGCCAAAGGAGAAAAGAAAGGGATATGGATACCATCAGAATTCATGAGTGTGACCAATTCAGCTGAGATAGAAGACAGTATATCATCCAGACAAAAGACAGTATATCATCCAGACTGGGCCAAACAAGGCCGGTATCTATTAATAACAAGGGGATAATAAAAGAACTGACGCTAAAAGAACATTTAAAAAAAACATGGCATGAAAGAGTTCACAGCATGATATCACTCAAGTGACGCAAATGCAGTGGGACCAAACAATTAGGGGAGGTAACGTTGTCAAGGGGAAGGAATTAATCTTACCTCCTCAAGGTAGGAAGTGGAGCCTCAGAGATGAGGGAAGACGACCCGACCAATTGAGCGGGTGTACTATATGACAGGGAGTAAAGGAGACATCAAGCCTACAACATGACACTGTCAGCGTAGAAATTGCCAAGTAAAACATACATGTATATACTGATACAGAAAGGAAAACTGTTAGATGGTTCGATTCTAGTATATATCAACATTAGACATTGAACAAAAATTATTTGAACAAAAACTTTATCAACAAGTGCTCCCATCAGGACATACTGATGTGTCGATTCTAGAGGGTTATATTGGAGATCACGTGCGTGATTGCAATATTTGTTCACCACAGGACAAGTAAAGGCATCCCACATACCCATTGTGCCACGTTCGTGCAAGCGGGAGCGTGAGTGGGAAGACCGGTGCGGAGGTATCTCAAGGTCCAGTGAGGGAGGGGTGAGTGTAATGCGGGTCCCGCTGGGGATCGACTGTGCGTGTCGTACCGGCGGGGTGAGATTACTAACCATCCTGGTGATATAGATTGTCAACGTATTCGAAATGCGAGAGGGGGGTGGGCGTGATACCGGGGGAGTAATAGCAGACTCGCTGGGGACGGGCTAAAAGTAAAGGCACCGGTGTGCCGTGCCAGGAAAATAGTGAAGGTCTGGTTGTGCTCGTAATATCCGGAGCCCGTAAATTATGGGAACAGTGGATCTTGACGGACTTTCGTGATAAAAGCAAGCAGAATGCACCGGCAGATGTAAGGTCTCAGGATATGAGGCCGTGAACGTAAAGAGAAATAGCGGGCCGGCATGCTGCGGCTTAGGCTGCATGCAACTCATGTCTCGGGGAGTGAAAGTGCGTGGGGGAGTAAGACTTACCCTGAAAAAGACGTGGGCTCGTCTTAGAACCTACTCGTCTCCATCTCACCTTGGTGTTACCGTAGGCGGTAGGATCCAGGTTATGAAGTTTCAACCGGCGATCTAAATCTCGTGAGATTAGGCCGCCATTTTGTCACAAGACGAGATGCCTGACCCTGAATGAAATCTAAGGTTGCAGAGTTTATTAACAAGCGAAAACTACTGCTAAAGGGCAGTTGGAGCAACATATTCTTTTGTGCATAGGGGTCCTAATGTAAACATGGTAAATAGTTTGTAGACATCAAAGGTCTCATCCCCATGGTCGTGTGGATTAAAAATTATGATTAGAGCAGATGTTCAAATGCAAATCGTCGTGGAAAATGAATTCACCGTTTTGCTGTGGTATTAACTTCTGTCCAAGGGATATCGTCGTTAAGACCTTGTTTGTGTGTAGAAAGGCGGAAAATCCACCTTTGTTCAGTTTCGAAGAGTTTGTGACTGGACCAAGCAGGGTTATTTTCAAGTACTGTCCAGTGTAATTCGTTCGTTCCATGTTGGTTGGCAATGAAGTGGGTACTCATCTTTGTGGTGGTTCTCCCGCATCGTATATTACTCCGATGCTCCATGATCCTTGTTTTTACTGGACGTGTGGTCATGCCTATGTAACGAAGGTTGCACGGGCACGTGATCATGTAGACACAGTTCCTAGAGTTGCAATTCGTGTGGTTTTTTTGGGTCCAAACTTTGCCTGCCTCTAGGGTGAGTTCTTTTGTTGCCTTAGTCAGGTTACATACTCCGCAGTCTCCACATGGGTAGTGGCCCCTAACTGGAGTAGAACTCCAAAGTGTACCTTGAGCTGTTGTTTTAGTGATTTTTGGGCGTGTGTGTACCAAGATGTCTCTGAGGTTACTTGTACGTTTATTAGCAAACCTTGGTCTCGATAAAGATAAAGTACCTGTGGTCAGAATCTTCCAGTTTTTCGTGATGATTCTTTGTATTTTATTGGATTCTGGTGTGTAAGTGGTAACACAGGTTATGATGTCATCCGTCTCCTTCATTCTTGGTTCTAACAATGCCTCTCGGTTGTTGTTGAGAGCTCTTTTGTTAGATTTGTTGATGATGGTGGTGGGATAGTTGCGTGCCTTCAGATGGTTACTTAGGATGGAGGCCTCCTTTTTATAGTCACTGGTCTTATCACAGTTCCTGCGGAGGCGTAGGAACTGGCCAAAGGGGAGATTATCCCTGAGGGTCTTTGGGTGGTGACTTTCATACTGTAACAGACTATTCCGGTCCGTTGGTTTTCTGTAAGTGTGGGTCGATAGGGTGCCATTGTGTAATGTGATTGTCAAGTCCAGGAAATGTATTTCGGTTGGAGAAACGGATCTGGTGAATTTCAAAAAGGGGTCCAAAGAATTCACCCAAGTGAAAAAGTTGTCACAAGTTTCTAGATCCCCTTTCCACATGATCAGGATGTCGTCAATATAGCGCCTCCAAAGAATGATGTTGTTGGAATAGGTGTTGGTCTTTTCAACATTGAGGCGTTCAAATTCTGCGACGTAGAGGCATGCCAGGCTCGGCGCAAAGGTGCTGCCCATAGAAGTTCCTTGGGTCTGGTGGAAATATTGGTCTTTGAATATGAAGTAGTTCTCACACATGGCGATGGTGGCACATTCCATTATAAAGGAGACAGGGGTGTGTGATGTCCACTCTTCTTTCAGAAGGAGCTCTTCGATAACCCTCAGTGTCTCCATTTGGGGAATATTCGTGTAGAGAGCTTCTACATCCAGTGTCATCATGAGATCGATCTCTCCACTCATGGTAGTATCGGCCAATAGATTGAGGACGTCCCTGCTGTCTTTCAGATATGAGGGTATCCGTTGGACCAATGGACGAAGGAAATGGTCACAAAATTTGCTGAGGGGTTCCAGTAGTGATCCTATGCCCGAGACTATAGGGCGACCGGGGGGTGGATTAACTCCCTTATGACTTTTGGGTAAGGTGTAGAAGGCAGGAGTTCTGGGTTGAGTGTTCACCAGAAATTGTGCTTCATTCCTGGTAATCCAGCCTTGTGTTTCGGCTGATTCTACGATGGACTTAATCTTGGTCATCAGCCTTCCTGTCGGATCTCCATCAATCTTAGTATAGTACTTGACTTGGGAGAGTTGTCGTAGGCATTCCTGATCGTAATCTGGTGTGTCCATGATGACGATCGCACCTCCCTTATCTGCTGCTTTGATGGTAATGGTAGAATCTTCGTTAAGGGCTTTCACTGCTGTCCTCTCGACTATTGAAAGGTTATTAAACTGTGTCGGTCTGGTGACATTCTCCACTTCTTTTGTTACTGCTTGCTCGAAAGTCAGAATCTCATTCGGAGTGATGCCATCATGTGGGGTGAAAGTTGAGGGGGGACGCAGGCCTGTATCCGTGGTTTCTTCGGATGGTTTGTCTTGAAAGTACGCTCGCAGTCGTATCTTCCGGAAGAAGTTATGAAGTTCTTTATGTAAAAGGAATCGATCCAGTTGAGGGGTGGGAACAAAACCCAGACCTCTGTTTAGTACTTTCTTTTCCGTCGGGGTGAGTACTCTAGAGGATAGATTGACCACTAGGTCCTGTTGTTCTTCCTGGATCTCAGTTCCATCCGATCTCGTTGCTGTGGGGCCGGTGGGTCTTGCCACTGGACTTGCTTGAATGCTCCGTCTCGTCTTCTGCCTCTTGCCCTGCCCCGGCCTCTTCCTAAAAAAGGTTGTTGTTGTTGGTTGTAGTGGTACATTGGTGGGGGCATTTGATACAGGGGATTCCAAGGTGTTTGTTGCCCATAGTAGGGATTCATAGGGAAGCCAAGGAGCGGAGGTGGTGGTGGTCCCCAGTTTTTTCTGAAATTGGACCTACTCTCGTTGCTGGAACCACTGCTGTTCGAATAAGAGCGAGATCTGCTCTCCACTGAGCTCCCGTCGGATGAATCTTCACCTGTTGGTATCTGGTAGTCATCCTTGGTATAGGGATACACCTTTTCTTTATCAAATTTTTTGATATCTTTTTGCAATTTCGTTATTTTTTGTCGCATCAGATGATTTTTATGGTCATCCATCTCTGTGTTGATTTCGGCAAGTCTGCTTTTGAATGCCGTGATGTTGATTGAGGCTTTTAGATTGTTCTCTGCAATTGTTATTTCGACCAAAAGTTTGTCAGCTAAGCGTTTTGCTGTATTTATAATCAGTATCAGCCAGTCCCTGGTACACTTCCACGCCACAAGAGACCATTCCTTTCTAAAGCCAATATCCTCCAGAAAGATTCTCGGTGCATTCGTAACTAAGAGTCCATTGGGGGCTATGTTTGCCCTAAGGTACTCTGTCATCATTGCACCATGGAGTGCTATTTTCGTCTGTAATTTCTTCTGGTTAGCTATGGAATTCCAATCGTCTGAGGTACTGCAAGATGGAATACTGCCATCGTTTTGTAGCAGGGAGGGGGTGCGTAAGATTTCTGACACCATGTCATCTGAAAAACTAAGACCTTGGTTGTCCATGGTTATGTGTAGGGGGAGGGATGTCGTAAGAGGGAAGTGTTTGTACCAAATTGAATGGTAGGTCACGGCATGGAGAATATCCTGAGACACAAAACTAGTCAACCCTCATGTTATGAGCGAGATAGACACTGACAGATACCACGTCACATTGTTATGGATGGCAATGGTAGTAGCACTGTTTTGGCCTGGAAAGACAGGTTCTCTTCCATTACAGAAGTGGAAGTCTGGGATGGATGCATGCATGAGCATGGAAATCCCCATATACATTTACAAAGCCAGAGGCTGCCTGCAAAAGCTCTACAAAATATGGGCTGCATAGTGCCACTATTGGGAAATTGCCCTTTAATGAACTGAAGACCCAGTCTTTCCCTTGAGGATGTAATTGAGACATATCAAGGCTTGAACATGGGGACTGGGAAGGGAACGATGGAATAGTAATGAATGTACTGTTGTATGCTGGTCGGTGGTGTGTGTGTGGGAGGGTGTACTTCTGTGATGGCAATCCTGTGGCTTATTTACTTAGGGCACTTCTGTTTTGTGATTCCAATCTTCACAGTAATGTTTAATGAGAAAAACAGGTAAATGTTCTATAAAATAAAATACTCCTAAAATTTCCTCCTGACAGAAACAATCACTTCCCACACCACTGTCAATATCTTATTGTAAAAGGTGATTCAAAAAAAAATATTAACAAATTCTGTACTTATAAAAATTCTCCCAATTCCTCACATAGATGAATATGTGCAGAGTAAGAGTTCTTAACCTTGGAAGCATACCTCCAATAATATTGTGGCATATCAAAGTCTAGACTCAAAGTCTTATGACAAGCAGCACACACACTCTGTGTGCTCCTCTGACCCCTTTTGCTCCTAAAGACATGAGCACCCAAGAGGTATAGGGGAGAGTGTCTCTCCTCTTGTTCATTGTACATAGAAGAGCAGTGGCTGTGGAATGTGGCATGCAGAAGTAAAATGTGAATGACAGCTGAACAGAACAATAGATGAAGAGAGTTGACCCAAAGCCTCTCTGAATTAAATTTTAGTTATGAATTTGTTTCATTACTTGATGCTGACAAGACATCTAACGCAGTCTTAAGCCAATTTTCATTGGTGCATTGATGTTGGCTTCAGAGGCCCCATACACCAAAGTCTAATCCATAAATACCAGACATTTAGCCAGCATGTTGGTTATATTGACAAAAGTACCCAAGGTGAGGTTTTTGTATACATTCTACAAATCCACAAAATTAACAGGGTGCTCTACCTATTGCAGCCAGCATATAGAAAGGCATGTACAGTGCCCGAATGAGGTTTTATGACCTGTAGGAAGAGACATTACAATAGATTCTGTGGGTAGCTTGAAGCAATATGGCCACTGTTAGAGTCGGGGATCTCTGGTTGGCGCAAGGTTGCCCTTGTGTCAAGCAGGAACCCTCTCCTCCACGTCAGGGCGCAGGATAACCCCTCGCGAATGACCCTTGCTCACCCTCTAGGTGCGTGGCGTGAGCAGCCAAGGCGATTCCTCAGGCGTTGTTGGTTAGGCACTTACAATCGTACACACAGTAAATACATCAATCCCCCCAGAAACGGACACCAGACTTGGATATATATAAAAATACGATTCTTTATGTCAAAATAAGGTATATATATCTCAACAGACTTATCACAAGACCAATAACGTTTTCGCTAGGCCACCAGGTTATACAGCAGGCAAATGATCTTGTTTGTAGCTTCAAATGGATGGTTCGTAGTCTCTTTACTTGTAGTTCCAGTACTCACAGAGATCGGTTCCTGTGAACGGGGAAATAAGGCGTTGCGGGCCCCGAGCCCGATACTGGAACTTCTTTCGTGATGTGGAGAGTCGGCACAGGTCGGGGCGACTCTCAGCTTGGGAAGTGTTCTTGGGTCCTCAATCAGCAGGTGTGGGCACGTAGGCAGGCGCGGCCCGCGACCCTTTAGCACGGCGGTGCAGGAGGGTCTCCACAGCGGGGGCGGCGCGGCTTGAGATGTCCGGGGATAGCGAAGCGGGGTCACAGGGCACGGTCAGTGCAGCTGGGTGACCCGGCGTGGATCACAGTCGTCGGACGGCTTCCGGCAGGAGGGGTGATAGCGCGTTCAGCGCACTCCAATGGCAGGCGGTGACAGGGGTGCAGGCGGCCTGGCCCGGGGACAGAGAGCGGCTCCGGACGGAGCGGGGCTCTCACGGGATTGCGGCAGGCGAGCTCCTGAGTGTCACGGCCCTAGGAGGGGCGATGAGGGGCGCAGTCTCTTTTCCAGCGGGATGCCCACACGGCTCGAATTGGAGGATGAGCAAGAAGCACAGAGAACCCACTGTTCCTGGGGTTCAGTTCAGGGGGCAAGCTCAGATCAAGCCCTTGGAGAATGTTCAAGCACAAAGTAGCAAAGTCTTTTCAGTAAGTCTCTTCCTCTCCTCTCTCAGCAAGGCAAGCAGCAGGCCAGCTCCTCCGGCGTCTTCTTCTCCTTCTAGTCGGGCAGAGGTTCTTTGTGGTAAACAGGATTCTGATTTCTTAGGAGCCAGGCTCCTACTTTTATACACCAATTCTTTTGTTCTTTAGCGCCAGGGGGCCTAGGCCTGGCTCAGTCCAGTTCTGGAGCACTTTGTTATGGTGACTCTGCTCTTTCCTTTCAGCAGCAGGGCAGAGACATCAGCCGCCCCACAGGGGGTGGCGCCGGCTTTGTGGTGGCAGAGCACAGGTCTATTCAAGAGTCAAGGTGTACTCCTCCCACCCATCCAGGTGTAATCTCTCTACCCACCACCTGGCAGCCAACCTGTCTCTGGGGATCCCCCCACCCTGCTCCTTACTGTTGCCAGGCAGAACACATACACACAGCAGAGGCGGACTGAGATGGTCAGGTCAGTAAATACTAACTTTCTAAAAGTAGTATTTACAAACCCAGGATATTAAAATAAACTTGACTACAAGAAGTATTTTATCATCCTGAGTTCAGGCATACTAAACTTGACACTTCTACCATGCTCTCTGAGTCCACTGGGGTCACAGCGTTGGCGGGATCCCGGCAGCCCATTCTGGCCTATGGAGAGCAGGTAGCCTTCAATAGTGAAAAATGACAAGGGCTGTAATTCACTACTAAGACATGCCACACACACCAGGGCATGTCTTACCTTATGCCTACAATGCACCCTGCCCTTGGGCCTACCAGAGGGGTGGCTAATATGTAGGTAAGGGAAGGTTTAGGGACTGGCAAGTGGGGGCACTTGCGCAGTCAGCGCGACGGTCCGGGACCGCGCACAGGGTCTGCGGTGGCAGACCCTAGACACACTTTACAAGGCCGCTTCCGTGGGTGGCGCAACCAGCGCTGCAAGCCCACCAGCAGCATTGGCATTCACAAGCCCTGGCACCCCTGGTGCACTCTACTGGGGACTGACAGTGACTCCAATCAACCAATCATGGACATCAATTACAGGTACACTTTACTTAGGGAGCACTTGCACTGCGGTACGGATTAGCCGTGGCGCAGTGCCCTGAGCGGACAACACCAGCAAAACAGTCGAGGCACACCATAAAAAAGTGGAAGGGAAACTCACGCCAAGGTGCCAGGTCTAACACGTGTCCCCTCCAGCTGAAATGTGGGGAGAACTACCCTTGCCCAGGGGGTTCCTCGTCACTAAGGCGGAAATACCTGGACAGACCGTCAGCGTTGGCGTGATCTGTACCAGGACGGTGTTCCACCGTAAAGTCCATACCCTGTAGGGAGATGGACCACCTCAACAGCTTCGGGTTTTCACCCCTCATTTGCATCAACCATCTGAGGGGCCTGTGGTCCGTCTGAACCCGGAAGTGAGACCCAAACAAGTAGGGTCTTAGCTTCTTCAGCGCCCAGACCACAGCAAATGCTTCTCGCTCAATTGCACTCCACCTACTTTCCCGTGGAAGTAACCTCCTACTGATGAAGGCTACGGGTTGGTCCCAGCCCTCCTCAGTCATCTGTGAGAGAACAGCCCCTACACCATGCTCTGAAGCGTCTGTCTGGACTAGGAATTCCTTGGAGAAGTCAGGGGCCAAGAGCACGGGCGCCGTGCACATGGCAGTCTTCAGGGTGTCGAAAGCTTCCTGACAGGTGTCAGTCCAAATCACGTTCCTGGGCTGCTTCTTCGAAGTCAGCTCTGTCAAGGGGGCAACGATCGTTCCATAGCCCTTGACAAACCTCCTGTAGTACCCAGTGAGCCCCAGGAAGGCCCTCACTGCTGTCTGCGTCTTGGGGGGTTCCCAAGCCAGGATGGTCTCAATTTTGGGTTGCAAGGGTGCCACCTTGCCACTTCCCACTTGGTGTCCCAAGTACACCACGGAACCCTGCCCGATCTGGCACTTGCTTGCCTTGATCGTGAGGCCTGCTCGGCGCAGCGCCATCAACACTTCCCAGAGGTGGCGCAGGTGCTCGGGCCAGGTGGCGCTGAACACCGCGATGTCATCCAGGTAGGCGGCACTGAACGCATCCAGCCCAACCAGTACCTGGTTGACCAACCTCTGAAAGGTGGCAGGGGCATTCTTCATCCCAAATGGCATGACTCGGAACTGGAAGTGCCCATCTGGTGTAGAGAATGCTGACCTCTCTTTGGCCCCATCGGTCAAGGCGATCTGCCAGTACCCAGACGTTAAATCAAACGTACTGAGGAACCGGGCAGCCCCCAGCCGATCTATGAGCTCATCAGCTCTGGGGATGGGGTGCGCGTCAGTCTTCGTGACTGAATTGAGTCCTCTGTAGTCCACACAGAACCGGAGTTCAGGTGTGGCTCCCGGCGCAGCAGCCTTTGGGACCAAGACCACGGGGCTGGACCAAGGACTGCTGGAGGACTCAATCACCCCTAGCGCAAGCATTTTGGAGACCTCCTCCTTAATGCAAGCTCTGACCCTGTCAGTTACCCTGTAAGCCTTGTGCTTCACAGGTAAGCTGTCTCCTGTGTCCACATCATGGATGCACCAATCTGTGACACCAGGAACCAGGGAGAATCGGTCGGAAAATTGTCCCAGCAAGTGGCGGCAGTCTTCCTGTTGTTCGGGCGTCAGGGTGGGTGAGAGGTTAACTCCATCCACTGACCCATCTTTCTCAGAGGCCACTAAGAGGTCAGGAAGAGGCTCGGTCTCCTCTTCCATTCCATCATCAGTGGCCAGCAGCATGCCCACTTCGGTCCTCTCTAAGTGGGGCTTAAGGCGGTTAACATGTAGGACCCTTAAAGGGTTCCTGGGAGTCTGCATGTCCACCAAGTAGGTGATAGGACTTTTGCGCTCCACAACCTCAAATGGACCTGTCCACTTATCCTGAAGTGCACACGGCTCCACTGGGGCCAAGACCCACACCTTTTGTCCAGGTTGAAGCTCTACCAGAGTGGCATTCCGGTCGTACCACCGCTTCATCTCCTCCTGGCTGGCTTCCAGATTTGCCTCAGCAAGTTGCCTGAAACGCCGAGTCTGGTTTCGGAAGGCCAGCATGTAACTATATACATTCTGGGGAGGTTTCCTGGGAGATTGCTCCCAGCCTTCCTTTACCAAACTCAGAGGTCCTCTTACCGGGTGACCATACAGAAGCTCAAAGGGGCTGAATCCTAGAGACTTCTGTGGCACCTCTCGGTAAGCGAAGAGCAGGCATGGCAAGAGGACGTCCCACTTACGCCTCATCGGACCGTCCAGGCCCATGATCATGCCTTTGAGGGTTCGGTTGAATCTCTCAACCAACCCATTTCCTTGGGGATGGTAAGGAGTGGTGAACTTGTACGTTACCCCACACTCCTTCCACAGGGATTTCATATACGTGGATATGAAATTGGTCCCCCTGTCGCTCACCACCTCTAGAGGGAATCCCACTCGGGAGAAAATTCCCATCAGTGCCCGTCCCACCACGGGGGCCGTCACTGTCCTCAGAGGGATGGCTTCAGGGTACCGGGTGGCATGGTCCACCAAGACCAGGATGAACCTGTTGCCCAGGGCTGTCTTGGGGTCCAGAGGCCCCACAATATCAATACCCACTCGTTGGAATGGCGTACCGACCACAGGGAAAGGTTGCAGAGGAGCCTTGTGCTTCCCTCCGCTCTTACCACTTGCCTGGCAAGTCTGACAGGTTCTGCAGTAGGAATCTGAATTCTTATGCATTTGGGGCCAGTAAAAGTGGGTGACAAGCCTGTCATAGGTCTTGTCCATCCCCAAATGTCCTGCTAACGGCACATCGTGAGCCAGCCCCAGTAGGAAGGTTCTGAACTTCTGGGGTACCACCAGCACACGGGCTGACCCAGGTTCAGCAGCCTTAGGCTCGGAATACAGGAGGTCACTCTCCCAGTACACGTAGTGTGTTTTGGCCTGAACACCGTTGGCCTGGTCTGCAGCCTGTTGCCGCATACCAATGAGAGAAGGGCATTCTTTCTGCTCCCTGCAGAATTCCTCCCTGGAGGGACCTCCTTCTTGCTGCCAATGGGTCAGCTCAGGCAGATCTCCCAGTTCGGCAATCTGTTCCCCGGTAGGCTCCAGAGCATCCCCCTCAGGGTCTACTTCCTCCTGGGCCGTGGGAACTTCGGGGGCCGGTTTCCCGCGCCTCCTGCGCCTTCTCCCTAAGGCCGGTTCCTGGACCTCTCCCTCAGGCTCCAGGACCCTCTCAACACCCCTACTGGCTGCCATGGACCGGGTGGTCACGCACGCCCAGTCGGGTAGACCCACCATCCTCAGATGCGTGGTCTTCTCCACCTTTTCCAAAGGGGAGCTCTCCAGGTCGTTCCCTAGCAGACAGTCTACAGGCATGTCAGTTCTCACAGCGACTTGTAGAGTACCAGAGACCTCCCCCCACTCAAAGGGAACTTGAGCCATTGGACAACGACTCTCTACGTTGTCAGCATTGACAACCCTACAGTAGGCATTGGGTACAATTTGCTCTTGAGACACCAGGTGTTGCCTCACCGAGGTCACGCTGGCTCCTGTATCTCTAAGAGCCTCAACCTTCTTTCCATTGATGGTCACCACTTGCCCATATTTCTTAGTGTTAGAGGGCAGGTAGGTTACAGGGACCATCTCACTGTCTCCTAGCGAGACTAGGGTCATCTGCCCGGGACCCCCACCCTCCTGGACTGCTACTTCCTCCCCAAAGTTAACACTAGCTACTTGCCGGGGTGGAGCACCAGTGGGTGCGGTCTTACCAAACAGGCGACACTTCGGATCAGAGGCAATGTGACCCGGGTCACCACACTTGTAACAATTGAAGGGCCCCTTTGGAACAGGTCTACCTGTCGGGGCCCCGTTCTGCTGCGGGGGTGGGGGAGGCTGAGAACCCTTCTGCTGGTTCCCTTGGGAATTACTTTGGGGGCCTTTTTGGAACCCCTTCTGTTTACCCTTGTCCCCCCCACTCTTCTGCTGGGGACCCTGCCCACCTTTGGCGGAGTCTCCCACTTGACCCTTGTGGACCCTGGTGCTGAGCCAGCGGTCCGCCTCCTCAGCAAGCTTCCTCGGGTTGGACAGCTTGCTATCGACCAGGTGCTGGCGTAGCTCAGGAAAACATTGACTGGACAAGTGCTCCCATGCAATTAAATCAAGCAGCCCTTGATAATCATTCACTTTGCTACCCTTCACCCAACCATCCAGCGCTCTGCAGAAAAAGGTCACATATTCCACATACGTACTCTCAGGGATCTTCTTGGTCTCCCTGAACCTCTGTCTATATAGCTCAGGAGTTAACCCATACCTGGTCATTAAAGCTTCCTTCATATGGGGGTATGAGGTTTGGACTTCTAAGGGCAAATCTAACAGTGTGTCCCGCCCTTCAGCAAGGAACCTTCCCCACAACCCCGCTCCCCAGTCTTTCTCAGGGACCCGGTGTGAGGACATGGCCACCTCGTAGGCCCTAAACCACTGCCCTATGTCATCCTTTCTGAAATACTCCTTTACTACATCTTTGGGGATGTACACCTTGGACTCTACCTGCGCTGGTGGAGTGCTGCCACCAGAAGGAGCGGTGTCCAAACTTTTCGCCTTCAGCTCCAACTCCTTCAATCTGATATCGTGATCCATTTGGCGTTGTTGTGCCTCCAGGGCCAACTTCTGCTTTTCCATTTCCATTTGTCCTGCCAACTTTGCCATCTCCATTGCATGCGCCCTGTCTGCTGCCCTGTCTGCCAGCTCCTCTGGCGACCGGACTCTGCTGGGCTCCTCAAGGTTGTCGGGTGGAACGATGTCCCCCGCATTCCGTGGGTCTCGTGACTCCCTCCAGGCTCTTAGCGCCTTGGCGTACTGGGTTCTCCTCTTGAATCCAGCATGGGGAACTCGGAATTTTACACTGTAGCCTTTCAATTGCTCCATCGTGTAGCCTTCCAGTCTCTCCCAATCTACCTCATCTATTCCAGAAATCACAGAGAGTGCTCTCCCAGCGGAGTGCGAGCCAGGCATGGTTGCAATAATGGCAGATGTCTCAACAAAGTTCAGAAAATGAAAACCTGTGGCTGCGTTACTTGGTCTGCTCTCACTATCTGGTGATTAATAATTCACTGTATGCAAATTACAAGTGCAAATCCGAAATCCCAGCCGCTGCCAACAATGTTAGAGTCGGGGATCTCTGGTTGGCGCAAGGTTGCCCTTGTGTCAAGCAGGAACCCTCTCCTCCACGTCAGGGCGCAGGATAACCCCTCGCGAATGACCCTTGCTCACCCTCTAGGTGCGTGGCGTGAGCAGCCAAGGCGATTCCTCAGGCGTTGTTGGTTAGGCACTTACAATCGTACACACAGTAAATACATCAATCCCCCCAGAAACGGACACCAGACTTGGATATATATAAAAATACGATTCTTTATGTCAAAATAAGGTATATATATCTCAACAGACTTATCACAAGACCAATAACGTTTTCGCTAGGCCACCAGGTTATACAGCAGGCAAATGATCTTGTTTGTAGCTTCAAATGGATGGTTCGTAGTCTCTTTACTTGTAGTTCCAGTACTCACAGAGATCGGTTCCTGTGAACGGGGAAATAAGGCGTTGCGGGCCCCGAGCCCGATACTGGAACTTCTTTCGTGATGTGGAGAGTCGGCACAGGTCGGGGCGACTCTCAGCTTGGGAAGTGTTCTTGGGTCCTCAATCAGCAGGTGTGGGCACGTAGGCAGGCGCGGCCCGCGACCCTTTAGCACGGCGGTGCAGGAGGGTCTCCACAGCGGGGGCGGCGCGGCTTGAGATGTCCGGGGATAGCGAAGCGGGGTCACAGGGCACGGTCAGTGCAGCTGGGTGACCCGGCGTGGATCACAGTCGTCGGACGGCTTCCGGCAGGAGGGGTGATAGCGCGTTCAGCGCACTCCAATGGCAGGCGGTGACAGGGGTGCAGGCGGCCTGGCCCGGGGACAGAGAGCGGCTCCGGACGGAGCGGGGCTCTCACGGGATTGCGGCAGGCGAGCTCCTGAGTGTCACGGCCCTAGGAGGGGCGATGAGGGGCGCAGTCTCTTTTCCAGCGGGATGCCCACACGGCTCGAATTGGAGGATGAGCAAGAAGCACAGAGAACCCACTGTTCCTGGGGTTCAGTTCAGGGGGCAAGCTCAGATCAAGCCCTTGGAGAATGTTCAAGCACAAAGTAGCAAAGTCTTTTCAGTAAGTCTCTTCCTCTCCTCTCTCAGCAAGGCAAGCAGCAGGCCAGCTCCTCCGGCGTCTTCTTCTCCTTCTAGTCGGGCAGAGGTTCTTTGTGGTAAACAGGATTCTGATTTCTTAGGAGCCAGGCTCCTACTTTTATACACCAATTCTTTTGTTCTTTAGCGCCAGGGGGCCTAGGCCTGGCTCAGTCCAGTTCTGGAGCACTTTGTTATGGTGACTCTGCTCTTTCCTTTCAGCAGCAGGGCAGAGACATCAGCCGCCCCACAGGGGGTGGCGCCGGCTTTGTGGTGGCAGAGCACAGGTCTATTCAAGAGTCAAGGTGTACTCCTCCCACCCATCCAGGTGTAATCTCTCTACCCACCACCTGGCAGCCAACCTGTCTCTGGGGATCCCCCCACCCTGCTCCTTACTGTTGCCAGGCAGAACACATACACACAGCAGAGGCGGACTGAGATGGTCAGGTCAGTAAATACTAACTTTCTAAAAGTAGTATTTACAAACCCAGGATATTAAAATAAACTTGACTACAAGAAGTATTTTATCATCCTGAGTTCAGGCATACTAAACTTGACACTTCTACCATGCTCTCTGAGTCCACTGGGGTCACAGCGTTGGCGGGATCCCGGCAGCCCATTCTGGCCTATGGAGAGCAGGTAGCCTTCAATAGTGAAAAATGACAAGGGCTGTAATTCACTACTAAGACATGCCACACACACCAGGGCATGTCTTACCTTATGCCTACAATGCACCCTGCCCTTGGGCCTACCAGAGGGGTGGCTAATATGTAGGTAAGGGAAGGTTTAGGGACTGGCAAGTGGGGGCACTTGCGCAGTCAGCGCGACGGTCCGGGACCGCGCACAGGGTCTGCGGTGGCAGACCCTAGACACACTTTACAAGGCCGCTTCCGTGGGTGGCGCAACCAGCGCTGCAAGCCCACCAGCAGCATTGGCATTCACAAGCCCTGGCACCCCTGGTGCACTCTACTGGGGACTGACAGTGACTCCAATCAACCAATCATGGACATCAATTACAGGTACACTTTACTTAGGGAGCACTTGCACTGCGGTACGGATTAGCCGTGGCGCAGTGCCCTGAGCGGACAACACCAGCAAAACAGTCGAGGCACACCATAAAAAAGTGGAAGGGAAACTCACGCCAAGGTGCCAGGTCTAACAGCCACCATATTCAAGGTCAAATTATTCCACACATGAATAATTCAACTCCTCCGAAGCACTTGCCAGTAAGTATGAAAATATTGACAGAACACTCTCCCCTCAGATAAACCACAATGGCTGCCCTAACACCAAACTTTCAGGTGATGCACCTGCTGATGAAGCAAATGGCTTATACTTTCCTGTCTGTATTAACAACAATCTTCACTCATATTGTATCATGGATTTCCACTGACACAGCCAGAGTTTGTTGGTGTACTTTCAACATCTTGTCCCTAATCCTAGTGTGTGCAGTCATTGACTGATTAGTATCCCTTACTTCTCTCTCCATGGCATTTCTGCAAACTCTTGATACATCACTTTCTCTAATACATTCTGTATGCCACACTACTTACATTTATGAATTACAACTGTACTGACTACCTTATTTACCTGCAGCATCAGACTCAACCTATGCCAGGCTCTCACCACCACCCACTGTGGCATCATGCATTCCTCTCCCAGTAACTGTGGCTGAGTTCTTTGATACCTGGAATCTGGTCCTAGAGATGTGACTGTGATGTCTCTCTCTACCTTTTTTTGTGTGAGACTCTGACGGGGATATTCTCAAGAAGAGGCAATAATCATCGCCAACCTAGGTTAACGCACTTTCACATAACGCCGTCTATCACGGGAAACGAATGCCATTTTAACGGCATATTCTCAACACGCCGGCAAATGTCCGCATTAAACTTACCGGGATGGCGATAAAAAAGGAAACCCGAAGGTGCAAAAAAATGTGATGGGGCCAACAGCGGTAAAAATATCAGCGATAATCAGTGCCAGGCTTGCTATTCCCACGTCAGGCGGGAACCTTCACCATAAAAGCTGCCAAAACTTTTTTTTTAAATCTCAAACAACTGAGAAGCACCATGGAGGAAGCAGGAGCAACTACTGAGACCAACCAGTACCCCACAAACGCCCCGGAGGACCAGCCAATGACCTCGGGGAAGGAGAAGGGCAAGGAGAAGAAGAAGAGGAACCCGTGATTCAGTCAGCAGGAAAACAAGATCCTGATTACAGAGGTGATAGAACACTATCAACAACTGTTCATCACCTCCACTCTGTCATTGGCAACGCAAAATGCAATATGGCAGTCCATCTTGGCCAAGGTGAATGCAGTCAGAGTGAAGAGAAGGGAAGTGGATGACTGCACGAAGCTCTGGAATGATGTGAAGCACAAAACCAAGTTGAAACTCGCTAACAAACGGAAAGCAGCAATGCAGACTGGAGGTGGGAGTCCAGCGCCACAGCAGGAGATGGATGAGATGGAGGAAATGGTGTCCTCAGTCATCAGTGGGGAGACGGTGGCAGGAGTTGGGGGACCGGACACTGCTCAACATGACCTGACCCAACAGCAACAGGGTGAGTAACAACCAGGGACTGGGGGGACAGGGGGAGATGGGCACAATGGCACAAATGCACAATTAAGTATAGCACAGTGCACACCTACAATAACTCTGAATCATGTCCCTGATCTCCTTGGCATACTGCAGCACACATAGAAACAGCAAGTAGGCCCCCGTTGACAACGTTCCAAGAGGGGGCCCTCCCCAAATATCACTAATCTCACAACAAACCCATGCACATGTGCTGAGCCCAGCAAAGCTGCGGGTCCATGAGCCACACTGACAATGCCAGTGACACTGCATGACGATTAGCATGGCTGCAGTCCAATTACCATGACATGGAGCACGCCACGACACTGAGGTGACAGGTCACACTCTGACACACCCACGTGCACAAACAACCTCTGATGGCATCCCCCTTACATCCATGTTGCTCATGTGTGGGACTTGAGACACAGGGTGCATCTCTGCATCAGGGTGGTTCCTATTTGACCCCAAATGACATCCGAAATTTCATTTCTGACCCCAAATGAAACCCAAAATGTCATATTTGGCCCCAAATGACACCCTGTTGTCTTTTATTGGACACCAATGACAGCCTTCTTGTCATGTTTTTGTACACATGTGATGCGCTGATGAGTGGGATTACGTACTACATTTGACACCATGAAATGGCATTTCGAATTTGTGACACTCTAAACAACCTCTCTGTACAGAGGTGACATACCCACCATATGTTTGCTATTCGTGAGATTGTTAGTACCTAATGTTGCACTTGCACTTGTCAGAGTGATGTGCTAATGCAGAGGACTGACATGCACACAGGGAATGTGTGTTGCAATGAATGTATTTGCATATGCTGTCCATGTGGTCATATTGTACTGTTCCATGATTGCTAAGGACAGTCACAATGTGACGTGCTCATGCGAAGAAATTGTCAATGATTGTGTCCCTTCTGGATATTCGTGCTGCAGCTGAAGTGGGGTGTGGTCCACCTGCCTCATCTTCCTCATCATCGTACGGTGCATCTTGCACCTGGATCCATGGGGCATTGGTGAATACACATATGTTGTGCAATACACAACAAGCAATGATCATCTTCCACACTATTTCTGGGCTGTGCAGAAGTCTTCCACCTGTGATGTCCAGGCACCTGAAACGTGACTTTAACACGCCAAATGTGCGATCAGCAATGCCCCTGGTGTGTTTGTGGGCCACATTGTACTGCCTCTGGGCTGGGGTGTTCGGGGCTCGGAGGGGTGTCATTATCCACTGGCAGAGTGCATATTCTTGATCACCTGTGAGAGGTAGGTGAGATTTGTGTAAATTGGTGGTTCTGCATGCTTTGTTGGCAGACTTACAAGTTTTGTGGTGTGTGATTTGTGCGACTTTGGGATTCATGCTTGCCATGTATTACTTCTGGCAAATGTGAGGGATCAATGTGTATTACATAGCCTCACAGCTGCTCCTCCCTCCCCCGAGCCTATTTACTTATGTGCGCGGTTGCATCCTTGCACTCCTACGGCATACCATTGTCCTGCTTGTCTGCACATGTCCGCAAGCCTGACAACAACACTTTCCTGTTGGCTCCTTTGAACCGCTTGGTAGCGCTTTTCTACATGAATTATGGGAGCTGGCCTTTGCTTACCGGTGTCTGAGGGAGGATAAAGAAGTTTTTCTTACAGGGGAGGAGTGTGATTCGACAGTGGGTCACTCTCTTGTGTGCACACACATTAAATTGCATGGCGAATGTAACGTATCAGAGCCAAATCTAGCATGCTTTTTCAGGGGACCGCAAGACCATTCATCACGCCTGTCTTTACATTGCTTACTAACGGCAGCTAACTTATTTTAAACAATCAAGGCTGCTGTGGCTTGTGGGCGGGAGTCCCATACTTGGTAACACTTTCCCAGTGCGTAACTTGCTGTAGCAATGTCCTTTTCCCGCCCCCGCAAGGGAGTTTAGATTCTTCACTGTGGCCTTCCATTCTGACTTTGAAAGCAGAGTTCAACAAGTTGAGCAGGCTCAAAGCCCTTTTATTCCAACAGGAGGTGGCCCTCACTTCCGACAGAGAAACATTCAGATTGCAGGTGGCTCGGACCTCTGTGAGATCTAGTTGCTTCTTAACACTGACCTCCCACTTCATTTGGGCAACTAATTCACCAAATAATTAATGCATCTGAGACGACAGGTCTTGCACATTTTTTAAAATGTGTGTGATCTGGCCTGGTCTCTTCTTTTCAAACTATATTTGGGGTAATACCAGCTTTTGTTCATTCTATATTTTCCAGCATTTTTTGGAGGGTTCCCGTTAATTTTGGCGCTAGTAGCTGGTGTCCTGCTTCTCCTCTTTGTGATTCATAATGGCTGCTCACTTTGTGGCTCTGCACAGGCCTGTATGAGGCTTTTGGATGCTTGCCCTTAGCAAAGATTGGTGTCAGTTACGACTTGCCCGTTCTCTTTGCCTACTATACTTGCGTGCAACCTGTGCTACATTGCAAATTTCTCCTGGGCGATGGAACTTTGCTTATCGAACACGTGGTCTCCAATCCCTGATTTCAGCCAGTTGATGGGTCCCTTAGAGGCGCATGACGAGGCTTGTTCTGTGGCTGGTCAAATGACGCATGCAGCTTTACTTGGAATCTTGGCTCAATGGGATATCTGTGTGGCTGCGCACACTTTCCTACAATGTAGTTTCATTGAATATCACGCAAGTTTCCCATTTCTGGTTTTGGATGCTCCTGCTTATGAGGAATATGATTGTTCCTTCCACTTACTTAATTGGATGTCATCACTTTTTTCTATCGATGACAAGGATGAACTGTTAGAGGGAATTGCATTTCTTTGCACACATACCTTCATGGATTAACTGCTTAGGTCGTCACAACTCCGCTGTCTGTATTATTGACTCTTTTTTCCAAGGCTCAATGTGCTTTTAGCTTTTTTCTACGAACGTTCCATTTTTTATCCAATTTTGTCTTTTTCAGTTTTTTTTCCGTAGTTCCTCACTGATATTTTAAACACTGCCTGACTTTTAAACTCTGTTTTTGTTCCTCTGTCTATGTCCTACTGACTCACCAGGGGGAGGGTGTTATATGGGGTTATGAGGCCCTTTGGATACATTGTCAACATTGCTAAGTTAGCATGAGTTTATTTGCTCTATGCTGCTACTTTTGCGCACGCCTCTGCTAGAGTTTGTTTTTGTGACACTTTGCCTCTGCCCTGTACATGATAACAGATTGTTTTTCACGTTCCCAGCTTTCCCTTCAAATTCTGTCTGAACATAATGTGCAAGGTCGATCAACAATGTCTCTTGTTGTTCTGTTCTGGTCAGTCCCTATTACCTAGACAAGACGTGTTAGCAAAAGCTGCAATATGGAAGAATCGTGCTTTGATATAATGTGGTTTCATGTTTTTGAAACAGACTAGAAGAAAGCTGTTCCATGGAGCTGAGCTCTGCTGTTCCTATGATGTACACCTTTGCGTTTACGCTTTCAGGTAGGGGGTCTGCTAATAACGCCTCGAGATCTTCTGTTATGTAAAATAACTTCTTACTGCCAAGGGGAGGGTGTTTAGGCCTAGTTGTTTTGCCTTTTTCACAGTCTTTATGAAATTATGACTTTTGTATTCTACGATATTGTAACAATGCTGATGATGCTAGCTTCATGCAATTTGCTGCTGCTCGTGGTTCGCATACTCTTTCATGAATCACTATAGTCAAAATAAACATTTTGAACTTATTTAGTGACTCTGATTATTCTTATTGTGGACAAGTACGAGAGAGCGAAAGATTGTCTCATTCTGCGCTGCCTCGGCGGTAGTCCAGGACGGGTGGTCCTGGGGATGGGGGTGGTCCTAGGGGTGGTGGGTGTTGTGGCCCTCTTGGGTCTCCAATCTGCATGATTAGTGTTCCATGGCATCGGTTGGTCTTCAGATGTGGCACTGGGCTGGGCTCCCTTTCTACTGCAGGTTTTCATCCTACTTAAGACCAGAAAAAAGCAGGTCTTAAGTCCCTGCTGCTAACGTGCCTTATTGCCTGTTTTTGGCCCGCATCACCGATCTGGCTGGTCGTTGAGAATATCGCGAAGTGGTGTTATTGTGAGTTTTTAGACGGGGACGCTTACTCTGCATATGATTAGCGTTAGTTGTCGCTGTCAGCCTTGGCAATGCTTTTAGCAGCAGCTATCGCAGGTAAACTGGCGATGTCGGCTGTTAGCGCAGGCTTTTCAATATGGTATGGAAAAAGGGGAACAACGTTTTATTTTTAGTTTTATATAGTGCGAACTAGACCCGAGACATTGGGTATCAGAGCGCTTTACATGACCACCAGTTTTGTTACACATAGACGCATTCATTTTTTTGTTAGGCACTCTAGATTAAGTGATTTGCCCAGAATCACAGGATGTTGAGCGGTGTTGCGGAGACTCGAACCTGGTTCCTCAGCTTCGAGGTGGACCGCTCTAGCCGTAAGACTCTATCCTTGCCCAACTGAGAGGTTTTGGCTAATTTTCACAGGAATATGTTGCAGATGTCCATCCGTTACTGGTGAATTGATAAATAGGTTGCTTATAAATACTGACTGCTTGTGTCCAATACTTGGAACAGGCGAATTTATTCTTTTATTTACTTAGAGGTTTGGTAAAGTGCTGGATGTGCCTTTATCATTTCTTCATGCAGAAATCATCTATCATGCATGTTACTGGAAGAACAGTAAATAATTCTAAATAAGGTCGGCCGACCAAGTACCTCATTTATGAGTTTTTGCTGTAGAGCAGCGCCACAAGCCTTCCTGCTGCACTGCCCTACGGAAAAAGAAAAGGGCATGCGCTGTTTTCACAGATATAGTGCATTCCTGTCCTTTTCCCCTGCGCCGGCGCACTACGAGCTGCTGTGCGCCAACGCAGGCCCCTTTGTGCCATGGTGCGAGAGTCCCTGCGTTGCAGGAACGATTATTTTTGTGAAGGAAGGCAAACCTTCCTGCACAAAAATAATCACAAAATGCTTTTTCCTCTTTCTATGTGTACTGCAGAATGTACACCCCTTTAACACAGATAACTGTGTTAAAGGAACAATATTTACAGGTCAGCATTAATGCAAAAAAAAGTGACTTAATGATGCCTGCTACATATGGAGCAGGCTCCTGCACCACCAGAGCGTCACAAAATGTGACGCACTGACGGCGCAAGGGTCTTATAAATAAGCCTGCAAGAGTTTTACGGACAGTACACACAATCTCAAAAACTATAGGGTACCTTGTCTGCAATGCTCTAAATAACGCTCAGAGTTCAGTCAAATTGGCAGTGCTCCAAAGGCCAAGTTGCATTCCGCAGAATGTAGTCAGTGGATGACATCTTTCATTGCTCTGCTGCAACCAAATATATTAATCAAATGTGTGCTGCCATTGACATGGGAGGAGATATCTGAAAGGAAATAGAAAGATGGTTTCTCTTTTGCTGTATACCCCAATGCAACGCAGACGTTTGGGGCTTTGAATATAGGTCAATTGGAAACTCCAATGTATTTTTAAAAATTATATTTGGATAATTGGTTTATAAAACTCCTCATGGTCCCACATGGTATTTGTGTTATTGCCGACAAATAAAACAACATATCCGCAGAAAAGATACAATAATAGCTAGTGCATTAGAAAAAGGGGTGGAAAAGCAGATTGTGCATGGCAAGTACTTTTCACATTTCAGAAGCAAGCGAAACAGATGTAGTTTTATCTGCCTTCTGATGTGACTACCAAGCCTATATTTGTCATAGATCTCCTCATCTGTTTCAAAAGGGTTATCCTAACCCTACATATCCTCTCCTGTATCCATAACCTCCTCTGCATGCCAGCAAAAATCCTCATCCTCCTTTCCAACACATACAAAGCAGCCACTGTAAGAGAGCTTGATGCATTTTGGGGCTTTTGATATAGGTTGTGCACAATTAGCACCTGAATCGAGTTGGTGATAAATTGCACAAGCAGAAACCCAACTCTGCTACTAGTCGCAATTTGCAAACATACACAATATATACAAATAACTATTCGCTATTAGGAAAATCCATGATAGCGACTCAGTATTTGGAGTTGCTAAAGGAGTGATTTGGACCTCGGCTTAATCACAAAAAAATACAGACTAAAATGTATTTCGTTCATACAAAATACCTATGTTAGCGGTCGATAACCAGTTTGTGTATGATTTCTGAATCACTAAACATTTGCACATCTGTGCCTTAACTGTCAGAAACTGCTAATGGCAATGAAGTTAACTCTCCTACATTGTCTCCTTATGGATTTCCACTGTGGTGTTAGGAATTACGTACAAAGCTTTATCAATTCTGGAACCACAGAATGACAGGAAGCAAGACCTTTGAGTTGAGGTTCCGGTCAGACACATATGCCTTAAAGTTATGCAAAACATTAGAAAGTGGACATGTTGTTTTGTTTGTTTTATTTTATTTATATGCTTAAATAACATTGGTGTATTGGAAACGAATTGTAAGCATAACTAAAGGCTTGTGTATAGTAAAACAGATTGTTCATGTGTTAATTAATTATTTATAAGAATGATTAAGGCCTTCAGATTTTCTCCACATGTGCTGCCACACCCATTTGCCATATGCAGTACTCTGCCAGTCGATGATGAGTCATACACCCTGCATGAGTAACATGTGTCAAAAAATTATTTGTAAGCATGACTAAGGCCTTCAGGTTTTCTCCACATGTCCTGCCACACCTGTTTTCCATGTGCAGTACTCTGCCAGTTGATGATGAGTAATACACCCTGCACAAATAAAGCCCACCGTCCCAGAGCTATAAAAAGGAACGTCTCTCTAGCAGAAACGCTTGCCCTCATTATTTCACCCGCTTGCCTGCATTACAGCGCGTCGATCCGGCTCCGGTTCCTGGGCTCATCTTCTCTGGTCGTACTTCCTGTGAGTCATCCACTCTTTGGCTCCGGTTGCCTTAGTAACCTTCCGGAGTCCATTATCGCTTCCGGATTCCCTCAGCAGCTAATCAACAAGAAAAACAAAAGAAAGAGGACAAAGTTCAGAACAAGGTATTTTCACATGTTCGCGTCTTGCAAATTCGGTCACAAGATTTAGCAGGTACTCTTTATTTATACTTTTACTCGCAAACTGCAATCAGATAGCATCTAATTTCATGACCATCAAGAGTCAAGTTCAGACCTATTGGAATAAAACAATTGTTGTTTCTTCCACATTGTAAAGCAGGAGACTTATTTGAATAAGAACTCTGTTATAAAAAGTAAGTTATTGACAATCCCTCTTAAGACTATTAGGAGAGACAGTTATGCCAAGAATTAGGTTTGTGTAAAAGTTGACCTTCTCTGTTTCTTTCCTAGCATAATGTGTAATCAAGCAACACTACGAAAGTATTTCTTCACAAATGCTTTGATGAACAGCAATGGTTTATAAGAGTTGCAATCATTATTAGAGTGGTATAAACAATAGAAGGCATTGAACGTATCTTGATATTATTCACTAGTTGATATATGAGGAATCTGAATCCAGAATCTAATACTTATATCTTGATTATTGTTTAAAGACAAAAGCACAGTGCCACGAAAGCTGAAGCTGGAAGCTTGTCAGTGCACCAGAAGTACCTCGAACCAGAGGGCGCAGTGTCTTTTCTATTTTTTTATTTTGTCCCATTCCCCTTTCTCTTGGGATTCTCCCTTGGCACAGAGTGTTTTAATCACTTTTGCGGAGGCAGGGTCTTGGGGGTATTGGGATTAAGCATTGCATCTCCCAAAGGGAACAACCTGGTTTTCAGGTGAGTGGTAACCTAACAGAAGGCAAAGCCACAAAAACTAAAGATCCGTTTGGGAGATATGGATCAAGAGCATGATCACATTGATCAAGACTACATTGACACTCAAGACGTGGCCCAAGCTCTCCTGAGCGATGTTAGCATGCAACAAGATGAAGAGGGAGCATTGCAGGCATTACATTTAAAAATGCAAAAATTAAGGGAAGAAAATGCAAGGTTAAGTAGTGAGTTAACACGCTATGGACCCAGAAAGAATCCTTGGGATACTCCTATGCACAAACCGTTTTAAGAATCCTTTTAACATAGGCGCAAAAAGTAAACATTCAACTTTGTACACGACTTCTGCACCTTCCTCAACCCCAGTACAGGTCACAGTAGCCATTCCTAGTCCTGTACCTCTACCAGCCCATGAAAGGTTTCTTGGAGATAGTTCTAAATTCAATATTTTTATTACTCAATGTCAACTTCACTTTCTTTGCAAACCTGAAACATTCCCTACTGATGCAAGTAAAGTGGCTTTTGCTCTTTCGTATTTAGGAGGGGTAGCTGCTAATTGGTCAATCCCACTAATTGATAAAAACAATCCCATTTTATATAATTGGCCTGTATTTAAATTAACCATGACAAAATTATTTGCTAAACACACATTTGTACAAGCAAGTGATAATGAGCTTTTAAATCTTAGACAAGGTACCAAAGATTTATTGAGTTATATTACAACTTTTAATCATTTATTAATGGAAACTCAGTGGCCTGAGGAGAAAAGAGCCTCTTTATTTCATAGAGGATTTTAAGGACGCCCTGGTTCATATTGTTGAATTGCCAGATGATTGTTCTGAATTTATAGATCTTGTTGTGAAGTTGGATCACCGTTTAGGTGAACGCAAGGGAGAAAGGTCACGTTTTGAGGGTAAAATCATTACAATAAAAACAGGAAAAAAAGAAGTAGAAGTCAAAATGCCACATCCTGAACCTATGCA
This sequence comes from Triturus cristatus, assembly GCF_964204655.1. Taxonomy (NCBI): domain Eukaryota; kingdom Metazoa; phylum Chordata; class Amphibia; order Caudata; family Salamandridae; genus Triturus; species Triturus cristatus. The sequence continues at coordinate 246,547,753 of NC_140582.1, forward strand.
AATAGGGGGCATAAAAGGATAGTAGACGAAATTGTGATTTGTGCTTGTACTGCAGAAAGTCTGGACATTTTGCTAGAGCTCGTTCCAATAAGCCAAAGTGTTTCAAGAAGGTCAATGTTGTGGCTGCCATGACTCAGGAAAATGAGAAGTCTCATCAGAAAAGGAGGTCGCCCTGTCGAGAGGAATAGATTTAAAGATCTCCCAACATTTGGCCAATACCGTAGCATGCATTCTACAGCATTTCACAATTCAGGTTACTCTCATTTTCACGATCCAATTAAGACACAAAATTTCGGTACTTCTATATTCTGGGGCTACAGGCAATTTTTGGGATATTCAGTTAGCCAAAAAATTGGGTATATCTACAGTCCTGAAGATGCAACCAGAACCAGTCCGTGCTGTGGATAGTTCTGAGTTATCATCCGGTCTAATTACCAATCACAGGAGTCCCATTACATTAGTTTGTCAGAACGATCACACCCACATTTGGAGTCATTCTTGGACTCCCATGCTTATTTTCCCACAACCCTAAAATAGATTGGGAAGCAAGAACTGTTACTTTAGACTCATTATATTGTCGTACACATTGCTATCAAGAAGCACATGGAGAGTCAACAACCTCACTTCATTGTGCTCATACCACAACTCTTTTAAATGCAATACCGAACGAATATCAAGAATTTATGGAAATTTTTGATCCTGTGAAGGCAACTACGCTACCTCCACATAGATCGTATGACTGCTGCATCGATTTGTTGCCAGATGCCATTTTACCTAATAGTAGAGTGTATGCACTCACTGAAGCCGAGACACAATATTTAAAAAGGTACTTAGACGAACTATTAAAACTAGGCTTCATTCGTCATTCCACCTCGCCTGTCTCCTCACCTCTCTTCTTCATCCCAAAATGGGATGGAGGCTTGAGGGCTTGTATAGACTAACGCAGACTTAATAAGGTAACAATTAAAAATAAATTTCCATTACCACTTATTCCTGTACTCTTGGGTCAGTTAAGACATTCAAAGTTCTATACAAAATTGGAGCTTCATGAGGCATATCATCTTATACGGGTCAAGAAAGGCGACGAGTGGAAAACTGCATTTAGAACTAAATTTGGATTATTTAAATACACCGTCATGCCCTTTGGCCTGCGTAATGCCCCTGCAGGGTTCCAATACTTCATAAATGAAGTTTTAAGTGACTTTCTTGACATTAGTGTAGTGGTCTTCATCGATGATATTCCTATTTATTCCAAAAATAGAGAGGAACATACTCAGCAAGTCAGAGCAGTGTTAAAACATTTACAAGAGCATAATCTATTTGTTAAATAGAAGAAGTACGTTCAACATTGACACTGTAGAAGTTTTAGGATATCTTCTGTTTCCAACAGGAATAATGACAGACCCCTAAAAAATAACTGCCATATTCGACTGGCCGGAACCTAGTTCAATTAAAGAAGTTCAAAAGGTATTCGGTTTTGCAAACTTTGATAGACGTTTCATTCATTCGTTTTTCAGAAATAGTCATCACAAAACTCCTACGAAAAGAACAACTTTTTCTTTGGTCAGAGGAAGCTGCACAAGCCTTTCAGAAACTAAAACAGAAGTTTGCATCTAACCTATACTGAGACATTCTGACCCAGATCTTCCATTTTTTGCTGAAGCTGATGCTTCTCAGGTCACTGTAGGAGGTGTGCTCTCCCAAAGAAAACCAATCAATGGACAAATACACCCAGTAGCCTTTTGCTCAAAGAAATTGCTCCCTGCTGAGCAAAACTATACTGTGGCAAAGAGAGAGTTGTTAGTCATAAAATTGGTCTTCACAGAATGGCTCCATCATAGCCCTGGGCAGTAAATTCCGCTCCGCTCACGGAATTTGCGGAATTTGGGTAATTTCATGTTCTGCAGAGAACGCGGAATTGCCCAAAATTCTGCTTTCTGCGTATTCGCGGAATTTTCTGCTTGTTCGCGTTCTCAAAATGCGTGTTCGCAAGATATTTCCCCCCGACCATGAAAACAGCGTACGCGAACAAGTAAAAAGCATTGTGAACAAGCAATTCCGCGTGTTTGCGGAATTTCTGCGTGCTCGTGGAGATTTTTTACCATTTCGCGGAGCTTTGCGTAGCATGACTACACAAATTCCACCCACCGCTACCCATCATTTAATGGGGACTAAACATCCAGTCACCGTATTTACTGATCATAAAAACCTACAATTCTTCAGTTCAGTCAAAGCATTAGCACCTCGACAGATGAGATGGTTACATATCTTTAGTGGTTTTGATTTTGTGATAACATATCGACCAGGCTCCAAACAAATACAGTCAGATATCCTCTCACGCTTTGGTTATACAGTAGACTCCAAAAATGAGGGTTCCATTCCTCCGATTATACCTGCGAACAAAATTATTGCACAAACATATCAACAACACTTCCTACTTTTATTAAAACAAGAAAGTCTAAAACAGGATATACATGAATGGTTATCTCAGGCAAAGAACACAATCAAAGACGGAATACTATATTATGAGAATTGTGTATTTTTGCCCACTCCAGAATTACAAAAACAAATCCTGATTTGGAATCACGATTCTGCTTTAGCAGGACATCTTGGACATCCAAAAACTTTAGCAAATTGTAAAAAACAATTTTGGTGGTTATCAATATTAAGGATGTCAAAGAATATGTTAAAACAAGTCCAATCTGCCCCAGAAATAAAGTTTCACATAAAGCCCCTGCAGGTTTTTTACAACCTTTAACTGCCCCCACCTCCAATCCGTGGCACACCATTAGTTTAGATTTTGTTACAAATTTACCACCAGCAAATGTTTGCACTACTATCCTTGTAGTAGTAGATTATCTGTCTAAAATGGAACATTTAGTTCCACTACATAAATTACCTACATCACTTGAATTCAGCATTATTTTTATAATCTTATTTCATTGTGACGTTATCTTCACATTACAACTTTTCAATACATTCGGGCTGTGCCTTTCATCAGGGGCTCATTCCTATAAATGTAATGTAAAATTTTTAATAGACGAGACTAAATTCAGTGCAAAATTCAGTGCAAAATCTATCTCATTAGTGCAAGCAGCAATTTCATGCATTCACATATGTAGAAATGAGACCCTAATGAAGTGCACATCCTGAAATGCATTGGGCACATCAGCGCATTAATGATGAGGGCATAATTGAAAAGTTGTAATGTGAAGATAACGTCACAACGAAATAAGAAGAACATTATAAAAATAAAAGAAATGTTTGGGATTACCATTGAAGTACAATTTTGAATCATTGAAACTTTATTGAATAGCGGATTGGTGATGCTTTTCATCGTTTGAGGAAAACGCTTACTTTTAAATCTGGGGATGCATCATTATTCATGGGAGTTGTGTGGCAACACCCATGCAATGCCTATGGAATGCCTTCCCAGGGCAGAGTAACGTAAAACAGCAGTTTACACTGTGTTACTCCTGATTAATCAAGTTGCTCAGAGCCATGCTAAGTGGCCTTGTGTGGCTTGATAAATCGCATTTTGGGTTTGGTGCAAACGTGATGCAAACCCTTCATAAATATGCCCCTTACTCCTTTTGTAAGCAACACCCCAAAAGGTGCAAATCAGTATGCCTTAAAGTTAGGTTCAAGATTGTAAAAAGAAACCTTTGCAGAAGGTTTGCTTAGAATGAACTGATTTTTTAAGGGTCAATTTTTGCAGAAAACGGTAAACTGGTCATCACATTTTTTAAAAGAAGTCACTTCTTCTACTAAGCAAATTTCTTTTTAGGTCCAAAACTATGTGGGATTTTTCCATAGCTTTGATGTGCTGAAACTATGGTTCTCGAACTAGGACAAAACATAGGCCCTCGTTTACAGGACGCCTGCACCACCGGTGCGTAACTCTTTTTTTTTACGCTCCGATGGTACATGCCTCTCAATCATATCTATTAGGCAATGCAAAGCCACCCTGCGTGGCTTTGCAGGGCCTCACAGAAATGTAGTATGGCATCTATAGGTCAAGTAGGCATTCTATAGGCATTGCTGTGGGTGGTACGACTCAACACCCATGAAATTTGACACTGACCCAGATTTACAACATCACGTAAACCTTGGGCAGTGCCAAAATCTTTTGCCTTGCATATCTGGCTTAACACAGATTTTTTTTTTACATATCTCCTCCCCTTTTTTACTTCTTCCATGTGCAGCACAAAGTGAATGATTGCAATGCCTCGCATGATTGTTTATGTGCAGGAAGATGCCCCTTCCTGCACAAAAACAATCAATCCAACAACACCGACACCCTAGCACCATGGTGGAAGGGTGCCTGCAATGACGCTCAGCTACAATTTGTGCACCAGCTGAAAGGACAGGAATGCACCCTATCTTGTAAATACATAGTATTCCTGCCCTTTCAAATTGGCGTAGGACAACACAGCAAAATGATTTGCGACGCGGTCATACGCCAATTGTTTGTAAATGAGGTCCATAGTGGCCAATTTATTAGAGCTCTGCATCACTTTTGTTTCATGTAAAGTCGTACATTCATAACACAGTGCTCTGAATCAGATTTATGAACCCAGGAAAATCGATGTGTTGCCTTACTCTGCACTAAGGAGGCATTCCTTGGGTATTGCTGTGGGTTTTACAACACAGCACACATGTATTTTGACGCTGCCCCAGATTTACAAAATCAGAAAACATGGGTAGGCCAAATCCTTACACCTCCCAAGGTGAGGCATAACAAGGAGAAATATCTTTATTTCTCCTCATTTTTCCCCTCTGTCTATGTGCGCTGAATTCTGAAGCTCACATAAAAAAAGGAAAATGCCTTCTGCAGGATGGTGACCCTTCCTGTACAAAAACAATCCGGCATGCAACGGAGGCTCCCATGCACCATAGTGCCAGGGTGCCTATGTTGTTGCTAGGCTGCCGAGACCGTCACCAGCAGAGGGAGAAAGGACAGGAATGCGCCGTATTGCATAAATATGGTGCATTCCTGCCCTTTCACTTTGACATAGGGCAGTGCAGCAAGGTGACTTGCTGCACCGCCCTACGTCAAATTCCCATAAATGAGGCTCATCGTTTGTTGTAAATTTCCTGTGAATTCTTTAAAAGTTCCATATGCAAGTACCTTACTCAAAGAATTTCAAACAGACATTCATAAAAGGGGGGAAATAATTGAATTGGCGCCCCATGCAATTAAGCAATTATAGTTTTGTTTCTTCACATTTGGTCCCAAAGGACATGATCTTTATGCAAAGCCGTTGCATTTATTCCAGATTATATATCAATTAATGTAAGGTAGGAATAGTTCACTTCAAATTGTTCACTTCAAATTTAATTGCCAACACCTGTATCATCTATTTTGTAGTTATTGTTTTTCGGGGTAACTTCAGTTTCGGAAATGCTATTCTGCAGATGTAGGAACATTTGCAAAACAAATAGTGCTTAGTAAGATGCTGCCCAAGTCAGCATGAAGGCAGGTGTGATGAACGGTGCAGCCTGGAACATTTCCCTGCCTCAGCATCTTAGGCCATGATGGATTTGCAAGCCATTTTGTCATCACGGACTAACACACTTTTAGACGGCTGTATTAATTAACAGCAATCTACTCATGTCCTAGCGTTTCCGTTTCTTGACAAGTGTCACAGTTAAGCCTGGGGCGCTGCAGCGCATTGTGTCACCTTTGGGGCGTTTAATGTCTTCACGTTAATGTGATCTCATCTGTCCCCTAAAGAGAACGGGAGGGGGTGACATTTTGGACACCTATTCAGGAGACTTAGGTCTCGTCAAAACGACACCACAATGGAAATCGATATAGAAAAAGGAAAGATTGCTGGTATGTTTTACTGTTTTCAGCAAACAAAAACAAAAGGTGCGGAATTTTGGGAATAATTTGAGTCTTTAATAGAAGAGGTGCGAGAGGCTGCCAGAGCCACGTGTCATGCAATATGTACTTGATGTGACTTCAGGCGCGCAACACCCATTGGACTCAAAGGGCTTCAGCCCCCCCCCCCCCCGTCGTGTGTGGCAGCCCGGGATGAGACACCTTCCCGGGCAAAAAAGCAACCGCACCCGAGCACTTCACAGGTCTTTCAAAGACCATTTGCATGTTAATGAGGCCTTGCTGTTGTTTCACCCCTTCTAAGAGCCCCTGCAGCTCCACTCTGCCTATTGCTTAAAGTTCAGCCCCCCCCGAAATTTTTGCTCAGCCCCCCCCCCGAAATTTGGCTCTAGTTGCGCCTCTGTGTGGCTTCATATGTAACGGAGATAGCCACACATTTCCAAGTCCCCATGCAGAGGTGGCAAAATCCAAATTTACAGATGGCGTTTTGCAAGTGATTGAGGGTCCTTAATGTGTGAATGTGAGACATTCAACACTGCAGGACGTGATGCTGCAAAATGGTATGTCACAGGAAGTGATGTCACGATTCATGGACCTATTAGGCAGCATCTACAGTGTTACAGAGATATTGGGGGGTGAAGATGCAAGTTTGAACACTGTACTTGAGTTTTCGTCATACCAAGTCCAAGCTGTTCGCAGACAAATCACAGAGAAAGATTGACAGGAGACATAACGCTGGCCAGCTCACTGCCACCTTCGATTGGCTGACGTTTTCAGGGCTTATGGTCGGGCAATGCACACACACTTTTAAGTCGAGCCCAGCGTGCAAGTGACTCAAGCTCTGCTGAGGTGCTTGTACAGCAGTCATTAAAGATCAGTTGGTAAGGATGTAGTTAAGATACATGTATAAGCCCCTCTTGCTTACTTCTTCTCGCCACCTATAGCTCTAGGCACTACGATCTCATTATAATAGCACTATTTTCCTGTATCTGTTGAACGTGCTGGACAGAGGCACTCACTCTCTTGGATGGTCCACGGATACGTCGACCTGACCCCATCATTTATTTATAGTCTCCCAGATATTCAAAACCGAATGCAAACATCTTTTTAGCCCATCGAATCATTTAATGGGTGTGTAACAAGCGAACTGCCATGTCTTATGTGTGTACAGTGAAGTTCCTTGTAGTTTGAAAAGAACCCATTGCCTCCTGGAAAAAGTGGTGTTGCTTAAACTCTATCAGTAGAAGAAGTCTTAATATATATATTTTGAAGTGATTATTCTTCGTAGCAAATGGCAACACGATGCCTGCGAACAGAATTGGTGGCATTAAGGTGGCGACTTTCTTACAGATGTTGGAAGGGCCGCTATTGCATGCAGAAGTACACTTAGAGACAGGGCGGGGAGGTGTTCTCGCTTTAAAGGAACTGCAAGTCATCTCTGTTGAGGGTCACAGCAGTGATCATGTGAGGGGGAGCACAGGTTCAGCAAAAGCAGAAGGCTTCACTTCTCAGGTGGGTGATGGTGCCTCAGCAGACACACCACTGAGCATGGCAACCATCTTTATGAGGAAGTACAACGTCCAGGCTGCATTAGTATGATGAGGCTCCAAGCTACGTAGTAGGTGAGTATGCATAGCAGGCGGCGGCGCTCCATCTTATACATAATAGATATATAGAGGTATATCCTATACATAATAGATATATAGAGATATATAAAATCCAAACAAACTGGCATGTCTGGGACAAGTTAAGCCACACTGATAAGCTGAGATGTTTGTGTCAAGAGCTTTACTCATCCTCAAGTGAAATGTTTAATATTGTGAAAGACCTACACGGAAACACATCTATGAAGTTAACAAACCCTTTTCTCTGAAAAGGTGTTTGAAATTGTGCTATCTGTGTACTTCCTGCATATTTATTAGCTTCATCATTTGTATATCACAAGATGTTGCTTGGGTGTGTGACTGAACCTATTAGTCTGACATTGGAGTTGGAGTTAATTGATATTTTCATTTTTGTTGGAGTGCCCGCAACAGGAAATGGTCAAAAACGTTCTATTGAGACATCAAAATTATTGATCATAAAATGAACTGGTTTTGCAAGGGAGTCACCTTGTTTTTGGTCCTGGGCTTGAAGGCCTTCTAGAGTAACCTACCAAAACTAGTCATTTCTGAAACTAGATACCCGGGGTAGTCCAGGGAGGTGTGGCTTGCTTGGATCCTCTAATGTTTTCTCACCCAGAATCCCCTACAAACCTCAAATTTAGCTTAAAAACATCACATTTCCTCACATTTCTGTGGCGGATCACCATGCCAGCACACATTTCCTACCACCCAGCATTCCCCTCGGTCTCCAGAGTAAAATGATACCTCACTTGTGTGGGTACCCAAAGCAGAGTCAACTTAAAAACATTTTTTTTAAATTGTGCTTATCAACTCACTGTGATATCCCCTCAAACTCTACACATGTTTGGCACTTCCCTGTCAGAGACACTTGGCCCACCCACACAAGTGAGGTATCATTTCACTCGGGAGACCCAAAGTGGGAGTTTGGTTCAGAAAACCAAAAAACTAATATCTATTTGTTCTGTCACTCGTAGCTAGGATTTTGCTGCAGTGACAGACAGCAAAACAAAAACACATTACACAGTCCACTCTAATTTGGGTGGGCACTCTAATGTCTTTCCTCTGATATCCCCTACTCTGCCAGCCATTGGCAGAAGTTTTAAATCAATGGAGACAACTGGGGTTCCGTTGATGTAAAACCTACGGTCTACTTGTGTGTAATGAGGGGAGCAGACCAAGGGTTTGGTGGAAAGGTTGCTTCATTGCGTTTGCAATGGAGTACCCTGTCTGCTAAACTTTAAATCAGGCCCTTTAAACTTTTTAAACAGGGCACCTACTAATCTATCATCTTAACGAATCCTTTGTCAAGTATCGAGAGGTGGTTTCCTGCCTGATACAAACGTCTTTGTGCTATCAACTTCTAATCATTGTTAGCTAAAACTAAGCATTCCCTAAGGAAATGGCTGAATCTACCACCTTCCCTCTTGGGATGGGAACAAGATTGTTTAAATACTTATTCTCCCAAGCTTTTTATTTTTTATGTTTTTCAAGCACTAGCTTGCTTCATCCGTCTGACCTTTTAAAAAAGCCTCTGGGCTGCATTACTTCTTTTATGTGGCATCTGGTGAAACTACGGATGACTGCAGGAAATTATATCTCTCATTACCAGACGGTGGATTAAATATTCCATATTTTAGACTGGTACTACAGGGTTGGATTTCGAATCAAGCTCTATCAAAGTATGAACTTTAATGTAAATGGAACAATGTAGCCATTAATAAAATTCTTCTGGGTTCTCTTGGGAAATTTAGACACTCCTCTTTTTAAACTGAACATTATGTTAGCCCTAGCTAAAGTTTAGTTTGACATCTTCTAGACACACTGGGTACAAGCGATCTCTTACAAGATCCAAGTTGGGGAAACCAGTTCTTCACAACTATCACAGACAAGCTTTCCAGCCCTAGATTGAGCAAGACGTCACATGGGTGGGCCAATTAATGCAAGGCTTTTATGCTTATTGAGCTAGGGTCATGTTATAAAACTGGCTCTGACCAAAGGGTTAAACATCTACAGATAATAAAGTGTTTATGATACATTTCCCAGTAGACTTCCATGTTGAGCTCAATGCAGTCGTTCATTCTGTTTCTTGATTCTATTCTTCATTGAGTGTGAACTCTATGTCAGACTTACATGAAGTGGCTTCCGATTCGATGTAAGGTCTTTAACATAGGATTAAAAAGAGATATTTTTGCACAGCTTCTGCGGCCTCTAATTAGCGTTTGAAACCCCCAGTAGCTTCATTAGAAAAGATTCAGAAAACGTAATAATTGTCCTAGCTGTGAGTATCTATAGGTACATTTGTTCTATGTTTGCATCTTGTAATAAGCTCAAGATTTTCTGGGAAGAGATCTTATAATAATTTACTTTGCCATGCGAGATGAATCATCTGCAGCTCTCATCATGTTTGGGCTCCCGCTAGATACACCAGTGCAATCGATACATAAACCTCTTATCATTAAAAGAAATGTGGTAACCCTGATACTGGTGGCCCATTCTTGGCAGGAAAGAATTCCCTATCAGTCACTCAACTGTGACAGGAGTTAGAAATTTGGATTTTATTAAAAACAGGAAAATGTCATTGGGACATTTAGTATACTTTCACTCCAACAGAAATATAAACCTTTTATTATTTACACTATTAATATAAATCTTAAAGTAACACTATGGAATACACAATGCCTGAATCACTATGTACCACTTTGCTATTTTCTCTTTGGTATTGATCTCTTTTCTCCTTTTGAAAATAAGTCAACATTAATATAAAAATGAAATGCATGAAGAACAGGGCAGATTCCAAGAAGCAGGACGGCACACACCAGGATGTGGCAACTCAAAATTCTGGGGAAGATGGAAGGTGAAAAAAACCTACCACCTCCAAGAGAAGGTGCCAAGAAATCCAAGTTCTATCCTCCCACGAATAAACAAAATAGAAAGTGCACCGGAGGATTTACTATTTACAGACACCCTAAGACAGGAGGAGTTAAAAAAAATATTCATTTTCATGCATGGCTTAGAGATGTCAGTCTCTGTATTAGGTCAACGCTTCTAGTTAAGGAATAGGATGAGGAAGTGGTGGAGGGGCGTGGCTAGCAGCCCAGGATGGAGGTCGCATAGGCGACGAGCTCCTGGCCCGGGATCTTAATCCAGCATTTCTTGACTGCCCCTGGCAGCCCTGCATTCCTGTGAGGTGGTGCACAGCTGCCGGAGCTTATGGCAACTGTGGTTCCCCCTCTTTGGATCCTGGGGAGTACGATTGCGGGCCACCCAGCGTCCCGGAGTGAACCTGATACGGCTGGCTGCCGGCCTACCTGAGGGGTTCCTATTGTCGTGGGACATCCGCTGGTGTAGGACTACCGGAACTCTAGCACTGGTGAACCGTGGTGTCCCCCCCTTCCTCCCCCCTTGCCTACCTCTCAATTGCTCCTCGATCGGCCTCCTAGCCAGGTGCAGTGGTCTCCATCTCCGAGATGTGGTGAGTGTGTCTGGTGCTTCAGGAGCTGCGTGATACCCTGGCCGAGCCCGGCAATGCTGTGTGCGGAGGCGGGCACCGCCGGCTTTGGCAGTTGATATGGCGGTGCTGGCTGGTGCTGTCTCCGGTGCCTGCGCTCATGTCCTGAAGTGCCTGCCATAGGGGTTGCACCGGTGTCCTGTCCCTTTTCCTCATCAGCTCCTCCTGACACTGCCAGTGCATGGCTTGGCTCTGGGGGCACCCTCTCTACCTGCTGGCATTTGGGATGGACTGCTGCTGCATAGGGATGGACCTCGGGTAATCGGTCATTCCTGTTGCTTAATTAAAATTGCGGATTTGGGACTTTTGAGCGCCTTCTCAAGGTGCAGCCTCTACCTACGGTCTGCGGTGTACACAGGGGTGCTCTTTGCAGTGAGTACTGTGAGGGTGGTGGTTTACCCCCTTTCCCTTTTTCTACCTGTTCCTTCAATGTCTGTGGTGGTCCAGAAGGTTCTCTTGTATGGCGCAGTGAGGATGCGCTGATCGTCCCCGTGCCTGTGTTTGCCCCTAGTGTTGCAAGGGAGTCGGGCCTATCAAGACACTAATCCTTCACAGGCGGTGCTGGCAGGCACAGCCCCCTTTTGATTCAAGAGTGGTCCGGGACCCCCCCACTCCTCAATTGCCCGACTGTATACCCAGAACTTCTTTGCCACCAATAGTGCCTGCAAGCATTGGGGCATGCTTTTACTGCCCCCGATAGGGACGGGCGATTGGAGATACTGGTTGCAACAGTATTCATCATTGACCTGTGCTGTCGATTGGCTATTCTCGCGGAGTGACCCTGGTTGGGGCCTACTCTGTGACACGACCGAACTGCAGACTGCAATGGGTAGAAGTAAGACGAAGACGACAGTGGACTCGCGCCGGGCTGGCTTGCTGCCTTCTGAGAACTCCTCGTTGCAATCACATCGGACCGATGATGGCACTACATCTCTTCCTCCCATTGACAAGCTGGATATGATCCTCCAGGAAATCCATGAATCGCGCTCTGCTGTAGCGCAACAAAGAGGCACTTTATCTACCGAACTGAACCTCCTTAAGGATGACCATAAACAACTGGCGGATAAAGTAAAAGACTCTGACCACTCGATTTTAAAGCTCCAACCACAAGTGAAAGAGCACAATGTGCACATACAGCTGCTGCAGCAACCGTTTCAGAACTTGCAGGCCCGAGCTGAAGATGCGGAAGGTAGGGCCCGTCGTAACAACTTCGCATTGTGGGGCTTCCGGAAGGGGCAGAGGGGCAGCTCCCCCCTACCTTCATAGAGGACTGGCTGAAAACTAAAGTGGCCCCCACAGGCCTTTCGGTGCATTTAACAGTGGAATGGGCCCACTGTGTGCCTAAGCGGAAACCGATTCCTGGTGCTAGCCCTAGACCACTGCTGGCCAGAATTCTGAATTACTGGGACCAGGATCACATCTTCCAGGCAGCCCGGGATACTGGCCCTATCCTTTTTGATAATACCAAAATCTCAATTTTTGCAGATTATACACTAACAGTCCAATGCCTACGTGCATCATTTATGGAGGTCAAGGCCCGGGCCCACGCAGAAGGCCAGACATTTGCCCTGTTATTCCCTGCTAAACTTAAGATCATCTATAATCAACCTGCTTGTTTCTTTGACATGCCTGACAGTGCATGGGAATGGCTGGATAGGAATTTTCCTGACACTGCATGTTTTGTGCGCCCCACAGAGCCACAGCCAAAACCACGGCGCCTTCCGCGTCGGAGGTGCAGAGGGCTCACCAGACAGATCACGGTGGCCACTCCTCCATTACAACAGTCGGTGCTGGAGAGCAGTTGTTCCGCTCTCCGTTTAGCTTCGGCATTGCAGATTACTCGTGCGCCTATCAGCTCTAGTGCATCGGTAGAAGTTTCCATGGACTCAGACTCTGGGGAAAGTATGGCATTATTTTCTTCTGTATCCACACAATTGAGCAACGACCCGCTAGCTGTATAATGTTGTAAATGTGTCATGACCTGGATTACTGTTGCAGTCCTCCGAAACTGGTCCATCCCGTTAGGCGGGATCCCATTTCTTCCTTGTCTGTTGTGCAATGTTGGTTGATTTATGAGTCAATTATGGACTGCGCCACTGTGGGTTGTAGGGTATGTCTATTCATTATAGTCCTCTGACACGACATGTCCTGGGCTAGTCCCTACTTTGCACTTGCTACTTTATTTGCTGTATCATGGTCTAAACATAGATGACTCCACAGGATGCTGCAGGGTAAACTTAAATATAATGATCCCGTGGCCTGGCCTGTCCTGGGTTACTCCACCTTTCTTAGTCAATACTTAAGTATCTACAGTAAGCAGCCTACCCCACGGGCGAGAAGCCTTTTTGGTATTCAGTGAGTTATGTGTTTTGCTCACACACAGTTTGGTCGACCGAAGTTTAGTCGTTTGACCCGGTATTGGGTTCATGTTCCTTTGTTTCAGCTACTGATCTGTTTCCAGATGTTCCTGGGGGTATGGGGGATGGGGGTCTGTGGGGTGGAGGGGGGTGGGATGGGATAAATGTTTGGATGTTATGTCTGTAACAAAGTCATATACTGTCCTCTCCTGGAATATACTGGGGATGGGTTCAATACAAAAGCGGCTTAGGATAGTTGCCCAATTACACCGCCGCCGGGTACAGATAGTATATCTCAAGAAACGCATTTGCTCTCTACTGAACTTAATAAGGTACAGAGACATTGGAGGGGCCAATTATATGGTACGGTCTACTCTTCTTTCTCCCGGGGAGCAGTGATTTGGCTGTGAGCAGGAGTCCCTTTCTCACTGATTGAGAGGAGAATCGACGATCAAGGGAGATATGTATTATTACTGGGAGCATTTGATGGTGTATGGGTGGACTTGGGCTCAGTCTATGCGCCTAATACTGATCAAGATGCCTTCCTTTCTCACCTTTTACAGTCCCTATCAGACTGGGCACAATATCCATGGATAATAGGGGGGGATTTTAATGTTGTGTTTGATACTCACCTTGACCGATCACACCCTTCCTTGTTCAATGTGGCCGCCACTGTACAAGTGGTCAACTTGACAAATTGTGCGAAGGGGTGGAAACTGTTGGACGTATGGAGGATGCAACACTCGTTCTATTCTTATCCGCACTCCCTGCACACACGTTTAGACCATTTCCTCTGTTCTGCAGAACTGTTTCCAATGATAGGGCGTACCATGTATTTAGGTAAAACTATTTCCGACCACAATCCCTTGGAGTTGGTTCTTAATTGGGGTCGAGCCCCACGCCCATTCTCACATGGCGCCTACATCCGCTACAATTAGAAGACCCGATTTATCGTGATAAATTAGCCACTACCATTACCACATACTTTACTGACAATGAGGGTATGGCAATATCGAGGATTATTGAATGGGAACCATTTAAGGTAATAATTCGTGGAGTTTCCATGGGGCCGCTGGTAGGGATTCGGCGAGAAGCCTTGCGGGATCTCTCAGATTAAGAGGATTTGTTATAAGCGCTATTAATAGCTGTTCAGTCTGATAACAGGAAAGAACCGGACCTACAGGAGGCCAGAATTAGATATGCTGAGCTATTAGAACACTTGAGAGTGATAGACTTACAGTAGTTTCCAGATAAATTCCTCACATTCACATTTTAATAGTCAAGAATAGTGAAAACCCATGACAATATTTTTGTTTACTTATCAAACCAGATATTTGAAGGCCTGTACAACGAATGAGTGAGCTACAAATGTGTAAGGGAAAAATGTCTACATAAATAAACTTTTATTTATGCATGTACCTGCTTCTGTTCTCTTTGAATGAATAGAAAGCTACCCCTGTATTAGTCATTGACTTTGACTATGGTACCAGTACATTGTTCCCTAAATACTGTCTTAAACAACTATTGTTTTGTAATTATTGTTTACAAAAATAAACTTCATTCGGATTTAATAATAGAAACTCTGCACCCAGTGGAGTTATAATTTTGTAATCCTGTTTTTAGTCCACGATATTTATGTCAGGTGATATTTTTGTTGTCGATATTCTGACATACATTGAGAATGTAGAACTTCACATGTCATTTCGTTGTGCAATCATGTATTTATATTGGTTAAAAGCACACCAAAGTCTTATCATTATTGCACATTTACATGTATTTTAAAATCACGATGGGGCCGATTCATAGAACTAATCTGAGACAAAATCCTAAACTTACTACTTTTGGTATTCACAGAAGGCATTTAGTAGGTGTAAAGTTAGGACTACTAACTTTACTACTACTATCTTGAGACAAAATCCTCAACTTACTACTTTTGGTATTCACAGAAGGCATTTAGTAGTAGTACATGCCTTTAGTGAATATCAAAAGTAGTAAGTTGAAGATTTTGTCTCAAGTTAGTAGTCTTAAAGTTAATAGTCCTAACTTTACTATTAATAAATGCCTTCTGTGAATACCAAAAGTAGTAAGTTTAGGATTTTGTCTCAGATTAGTTCTGTGAATCGGCCCCAATATTGTTTTTCGGCACTGTACATTCCACATCTTAGGTTTAGGTTTGGTTTAGGATTAGAGAATTATAGAGCGCATGGCTACCCTTAGCCGAACTGTTCAAATAAGTGTTCTGAAGCTGGCACAATAAAGCAAGAACTACAGAAATTGTGGACATCAGCTGTTTTATCTTAGTCTCCCGCACTCTCCAGATTTCAAGGACTTCTCACATTTGTTCCCACAAGCTCCTGCTCAATACTGCCTATATGTTACCATATGTTCTTACTCCTATTTGTTTGTATTGAAAAAAAGTGTATGAATGTAGCACTGAATGTATGTATTTTAGCATTACATGCTCCAACTGTCCAGGGGTGCAGATCTGTTCTGCTGATATGGTGAAAGGCCCATAGCTTCCTTTTTTCAGGCTTGCTGGCTATATTGCATTAACATGTATTAAACATCTATGATCTATCCTGAGTGTTTCTTTCCTTTTACAGTATCCAATCATTGGTTCTTGTACTCAGCTGTGCTCTAGGTCAATCTTAGCAATTTTAGTGCTGCCTCTGTTCATTGGTTTCACGCTAAAGTTCTTGAGAAACAGAGTGAGGTGAATATGATAGATAAGGAATTATTAAACCTTATACAACAAAAACTATTTATTTTTTTGTTAAATATTTTTTATTGGTATTTAAACACTCGGAAAGCAGTACAATCAACGACCATCCCCCGCCTGGGCATGGCAATATACAATTCCCATCGCATAAATTCCCAGTTATGAGTCCACAGTACATGGGGTAAATCGGTGCCCCCCCCAGCCACCCTGCAGGAGAACCCTTAGAGGCCCGCCACCCGGCGCACCCCTGTAGGCATATCATATACTCGCAGGGCGCGGGGTCTCCACTCAGAAGGTACCCCCATGAAATTGGAGCAGCCAAACAAAATTCAAACTTCAAACAACCACCCCCTGCTACGACCCTCCCCCCGACCACCCCCCCTACACCCACCCCCCCCCTCCGGCATGACTGTGGGACAGGATACATGGTAATACATTCAGGTCGTGGACTCTACATCGCCGACCGTCCCAATCCAGGACCACCGACCACCCAGTTGACCCAATCTCAACGCTCTACCCTATGCAGATGCAGGAGAGGCCGGGACCTGCCCGACCTCTGCCTCAGAGGCCTCATCCTCAACAGGGTCAGCAACTTTCAGTAGTTCCACCAGCACACCCCAAGCTCGGGCCGACTCCATTGCCCTGTCACTATGCGCCCGGGCAGCCGACTGCGTTCGATGGACCGCCTCACAGTCTGCCCACCTAGTAAATTCCGCCCTCCACTTCTGCAATCGTGGCCCCCGTTGCAACTTCCAGTTAGCCGTTATTTCCCGCTTGGCTAGTACCAGCCCCAGGTCAATAAATTTACTAGTCAGTTTATTCCTGGAGGTGTGGGGAAACCAATGTAATAAGCTCGGGCTGATACCAAAGTCAATCTCCCTGTCCGTGATAGTGCATAGCAATGTCCACACCCCCCTCCAGTAGTCCCTAACCTGGGGGCAACCCCACAGCATGTGGCAGAGGTCGGCACCCTCCGCCCGACAGCGAGGGCAGAGCGCCGTGAGAGTATGGAAATAACTCTGAATCTTGGCTGGGGTAAGATAAGCCCGGTGCAAAATAAAGAATTGAATCTGCTGAAAGCGAGCATTCCTAGAACATTTCCAAGGGCGCTCTAGCAATTCGGCCCACTCCCTATCAGGAATTTCCCTGTCAATATCCTCCTCCCAGCGCTGCTTTAACCCGTCAAGAGGGGTCAGTCGTTCCGTCGTCATCCGCCGATATAAACACGTGACCGCCTTGAGTGTGCCCGTCGCCAATACCACATACTGGCAAGATATGGAGGACTGTGGCTCCGATAACCCGCTCCGCCACCGACGCTGAATGGCCGACACCAGAGCCGAGTGAAGCAAGTAATCCCCGCACGGCAGCTCATAACGCTCACGTATAGAGTCGTAGGGCAGAAGCACACCATCCTCGTATAAGTCCCCTACCGTTGTCAACCCCGCGTCGCACCATCCCGACAACGCCGCCCAGTTGCCCCCATGCGGAAGCTGCTGGCACATCAAGAGCGGTATCTCGGGCGCATAGGGACGAGCGACCCTCGCTCTCTGCTGACTCCGAGACCAACACCGCCGAAAAGTCTGCACTTCAGCAGGCAAATCCCCCACGCGGAGCGGCTGCTGCAGGATTATCTTTGCCAGGATAGGGGCCGGTATCCGCCCCCCCGCACCCTCACCGATTCCCCGGAACTCTCGGGCCACAGCCTGGGTCAGCCACTGCAGTTGAGCAGCCAAATAATAAGTCTCCAGGTCGGGTGCCGCCAGACCGCCCTCCCCCCGTGGTCTCAGCAGCTTGTGCAAAGCTACTCGACGCCGGCCAGAATTCCATAAGAACCCCGTGATCATCTGCCGGAGCCGTTTAAATGTCGACGCCGGAACCCAGACTGGCAGCGTCCTGAAGTAATATAGCAGCCGAGGGAGCGCCACCATCTTAAGTAGAGCCACTCGTCCCATCAGGGAGAGTGGCAGCGTCTGCCAGAAGTCCATAGTACCCCGGAGACCACGCATCGCCCTGCCGATGTTACCCTCCACTAGGTCCGCACGGTCATGGTAAATGCGGGTCCCCAAATATGTGATGCAACTATATTCCCAGCTGACCCCCTCCGTAGAGCTGGGGCCTCCCGTCGTCCGGGAGGCGGGGAAGAGGCACGACTTAGCCCAGTTTACCTTCAGGCCTGCCAAGTCCTCCAGACAACCCAGCAATCGCTTGGCTCCCTCCAGATCACCCCGGGTATTGCTTAAAAACAGGAGGAGGTCATCCGCGTATAACGCAATATAGTGGGTATCATCGGCCACCCGAAGGCCCTCAAACCAACTGCCCCTCCGGGCTTGAGCCGCCAACGGCTCTATGGCTAGAGCAAACAGCAGTGGCGACAAGGGACATCCTTGGCGCGTTCCCCTGCCCACTGCGCACGGGGGGGACACCAGTCCCCCCGTTCTAGTACGGGCCGTGGATCCCCTGTATAACAGCTCCGTCCAAGACACAAAGCGATCCCCCAGACCAAAGGCACGTAGGACCCGGTACAAATACGGCCATTCTAAGCTGTCGAAGGCTTTTTCCATGTCGACCGAGAAAATGGTAGCAGTGTGGGAGCTATTCGACACAGCCTCTAGTACCCGAAGGAGACGCCGGACATTACCGGCCGTATCGCGCTTGGGGATAAACCCTGCTTGATCTCTGTGCACCAGCCGAGCCATGTAGGGCAGGAGTCTGGAGGCCAATATCCGACTCAAGATCTTGTAATCGGCGGTGAGCATTGCCAGCGGGCGGTATGCGGCCACCTCAGAGGGGGACTTCCCCGGCTTCAGCAAAGGCACAATCAGCGCTTCCCGCATCGTGGCAGGAAGCCTGCCCGCAGCCCGCGACTGATTGTAGAGGGATACCAGCTTAGGCGCCAAGACGTCAGCATAAGCCGCGTAAAATTCAATAGGGAGCCCATCCACCCCGGGGGATTTCTTCCGTGCCATATGCTTGATCGCCCCTCGGACCTCTCCAAGCGTGACCTCCTGGCCCAAGACGTCCGCCTCCCCTTTGTTGAGAGCTGGTAAATCGCCATCAACCAGAAAATGCTCCAGTCGGTCGTCATCTAATTCTACTCTGCTGGTATACAGCGCCTCGTAGTAGCCAGCGAATATGGAGTTTATACCTTGCTGGGTATGACACAATTCCCCTGCTGGGTCCATCAGCTCCAATGTAGGGCTCGACTGCTTCAAGGGATTCGCGAGCCACGCCAACAACGCACCAGACTTATCCCGCTCCGCATGAGCTCTAGTCAGGTAGCGCTTATGGTCGTAAGATCGTAGTCTCTCCACCCCCACCGCCACCGCTTCGCGGGCCTCCAATAAGTCCCCCTGCCTCTCCGGACGTTCCGGGCGGTCGCGCTCCAGGACGCGGAGGCGCTGATCAGCAGCGTCAATGTCCTTAAGGAGGTCCCTCCGCACCCCTATCTTCTGCGCAATACAGAGCCCCCTCGCTACCACCTTGAAGGCGTCCCATTCCACCGCCAGTGTGGAGGCAGTGCCCTCATTCTCTCGGAAGTACTGAGACACCCCCTCACCGATCGCATCGCGGTAAACCGGATCGTCCAACAGCTCCGGGTTGAGCCGCCACGCAGAAACGGGCGTGCGCCGTGGGGCCCAACACAGCCGCAACAACAGGGGATTATGATCTGACAGGGTTCTGGACAAATATTCGCTGTTCTGGACTGCCACGTGTATATCAGGGGAACAAAGTACTGCATCCAACCGCACATGCAAGTCATGAATCATGGAGAAAAAGGAGTAATCCCTCTCATCCGGGTGATGCACCCTCCAAGTATCTACCAACCCCCAATTGGTCTGCCACGCGCCGCGGGCCCTGGCCGCCCCAACAGACGGCGCTATCAAAAGCGGCGGGTGGGACCTGTCAAGCGCTATATCTGTCACGGAGTTAAAATCACCCCCAAGCATTAGTGGGCCAGTCAAGAATGAGGAAAGCTTACTGGACAGTGAATCAAAGAAGGCCTGTTGCCCAGTGTTTGGGGCGTAAACACTACCCAAGGTAAGGTCCCGCCCATCCAGCCTGCCCTGCACGAGTACATACCGCCCCTCTGGGTCCACGACCTGTCGCGTCATCTGGAAGGGGACACCAGCCCTGATCCACACCAGCACCCCCCGTGCAAATGCCGAGAAGGAGGTATGGTACACTTGTCCCCTCCATCTGCGGCGGAGCGCCAGTCCCTCGCCACCCGCAATATGCGTCTCTTGGAGGAACGCCACATGCACCCCCCGTCTGATCAGGTAGGCATGAATCTTATGCCGTCTGCTCATGGTATGTAAGCCCCGTACATTCCACGTTATGCACTTCAGGTCATTCAGTGTACCCATGGTCTGTTATACATCCAGTGTCTCAAGGTCAGCTCACTGCAGTCATGCCGGAAACCCCAAAAAACATCCCACAACTCCCCAACCCCCCTCCCAAGGACAGTTACCTCCAAACTAGTACCCATCCAAACATCCTGTAACTGATTGCGCATCCCTCCGACTACTCCAGAGGCAAGGGCGAGCGAAGTTGGCCCAGGGTGGTACCCCGAGCAGCCAGCCCACAGCACCCGCCTAGAGAAGAAGAACCCCCCTCCCAAAAGCCTCCCAGCTCGCACGTGAGCCAGTGCGCTGCAGCAAGGGACCCAACCTATTCCAAACCTGATCCGGCCCTAAGTCAGACTATATCATCCACACTCTGCGGCGTGACCACCGGAAGTCTTGTGCTGCTGGTCGAAGTGTCATCCGTTCCACTCTCTGCTGAGTCCTCCGCGGAAGTCTCCTCCGCAGCCCGTACCAGCGGACCAGGCGAGCCAGAGACCGACTCAACCGCCCGCAAGGCCGCCGCCCTTTCCCGTTCCGCTTGCGCCGTCGAGGGTCCCTGTTGGGCACTCCGTCGTCGTCGCCTCAGGCCAGACCCTCCCGAGCGGCCTCCTCGTGGCGCCGTCCCTCCGCCACGGGCCGCAGCTGGCAGTCCCCCTGTGTGCTTTTCCATCCACTCCCAGGCCTCCGCAGGCGAGTCAAAAAAATGGGATGCGCCCTCAAGGACCAGGCGGAGTCGCGCCGGGAACAAGAGGGAGTATTGTAGGTTTGCCGCCCTCATAGCTTTCTTGACCTCCAAGTAGGATGCCCTCCGCCGCTGGACCTCCAGTGTATAGTCAGGGAACAGCGTCACGTTGCTATTCCCCACCACAAAAGGTCCCGCTGTTCTTGCCCTCTGCAGCAGCAGGTCCCGGTCGCGGTAGTGGAGTAGACGGGCAATCACTGGCCTCGGCGGTCTTCCCGGCGCCGGGGGACGAGCCGGGACCCTATGGGCCCGCTCCAGGGTGTAAAAGCCAGACAACCCCTCCGGGGCCACCACCGTTTTAAGCCATGACTCGAGGTACCCCACCATGTCGTTCTCCTCCACGCCTTCCGGCAGCCCCACCACCCGGACGTTGTTCCGTCGATTTCGTCCTTCCGCGTCCTCCGCCCGGCGTTCCAGGGTGGTCACCCTTGTCGTGAGCTCGTGCAGCTGCTGGGCCACCTCCACCTTAGCCGGCACCAACTCCGCCAAATGCGTTTCAGTGTCTTTGACCCGTCCCGCCAGTTTCTTGTGCTCATCGCGCAGCAGGCCGAGCCCGACCGACACCGTCGCAATGTCTTGGTGAAGGGTGGTCTTCAGGTCTGATATAGCTGCTAGGATTTCCTGCAGCTGCCGCTGCACAGGGTCCCCGGCCGCCTCCTGCGGCAAGCCAGAGGGCGCCCCCGCTGGCCCGCAGCCCGAGACCACCTTGGCCCTGGGCTTACCCATGTCTCCGGGCCCAAGCGAGGCACTCCAATCCACAGGCAGGGGCAAGTGTTCGAGGACTCTCGGGTAGTGCCAGCCAGGAGGGCGAACGGCAACAGGTCACAGGCAACCCCAGATGACCAACAGTTCCAGCCGAGTCCCCCCAGCGATTTCTGGGTCGCCGCGCTCACCCTCTGACAGCAGTCTGCACCAGGACTCTCAGCGGGGCTCCCAGCAGCCACTCTCCCCCGTCGGGATCCTCGGGGCCAGCCCCCCAGCGCATAGGCAAGGCGCGCCCCTTCTCCGCTCCGCAAAACCGGGCCCCGTCAGGTCAGGTCCCTCGCCTCTGTCTGCAGTAGTGAGGGCCGGGCAAGGCCGCGGGGAGCCGCAACACCTCAGCAGTCCCGGTCCGCCCCTTCCGCAGGCCCGCCAGGCAAGTCAAGTCCAGGGTCCCCCAACAGGCAGCCCCTCGCAGGCAGACCGCCTCTGAGCTCGCACCACGCTCGGGCAGCCACGGCAGCCGCCCTCCCAGCAATCAGGCTGCAACGTCTCTCGTGGCCGCGGCGCTCCTCTCAGGCCAGCCGCAACCCCAGCAGCCTCCGTCCTTCTCCGCACCCGCCAGCCACAGAGGCCGCCAGTGGCCCCAGACAGGGTGTCCACTCACCACACAGATGGGCAGCCGGCAGAGTCCTCTCGGGGTGCCCCACCAGGCCGAACACCTCTCACCACTGGCCGCAGCTCGTTCAGCACGTCCCCGCAGGCCACGGCCCACTCGCCACGTGGGATCCGCGAGCTCGCGCCAGTCCGCACTCCGCCGCACAGCTCCAGGCAGTTAGGGCAGCTCCCCGGTCAAAGCCCGACAAGGGCACAGCTCCGGCGCTCCGCGACTCTCGGCGCGGAAATTCACAGCGAGGGTGCCTCACGCCGCCAGGATCCCACAGAGGCAGTTGGGAAGGGGTGACATCCGTTTATCAGGAGTTATCAGCGGGTCGATGGGCCGACCTACGGGAGCTTCACCTCGGTGCGGCCATCTTGCTCCAGCGCCACCTAGCGCCCCTACAACAAAAACTATTTATGGCGCACGTTTTCTATCTCAGTAATAAGTTATGAAAGTATTACAGCTGAAGGTCTATTTCAAAATAAATAGGGCCCCAGTCAAATATAACTTGTCGACCTCTGCCAGGAATTCAAAAGGATTCCTGGCAGGTGTGAATGGATTTAAATTTCTTGATTTCCCCAATCCCAGTGCAGAGAAATCTGCAGTAGAAAAACCTACGAAAAAGATGGGATGAAAGTGTTACAAGAAGTGGTTTGCCTTGCAATTTTGTGAATGTCCACAAATATGTGCGGCTATGAGCATTTAACAAATGATGATTTGCCCCCTTCCCATCCTAGAAATGGTCAGAAAGATACACTCCCCTTCCAAGACAGCAAGGGGAACGGATCACCCCACATTTAATGGTAGTATATGGGAAGGTCTTCCTCTAGTGAGAAATGTGGTTTAATTACAGAGAAAAAGGGGGGGAAAGTGTACGCCCACACAGCAAGCTCCATTCCCACCATAACATAAGTATTTGTAAAGCGCATGTTCACCACTACGGGTATCTTGGCACTGAATCACAGCTACCCAACTCAATGGTACTCATTTTATCAACATCAGATGGATGAAAGGCTGAGTGGACCCACCGGTTTGAACCTATGACCATGAGGTCGAACACAGGCCCTTGCAGTAGACGCATTAGTCCACTGAGCCACCAGACTATGCTACATAGATGTCAACACAGGGAGAATAAGAGCCCATGGCAGATGTCACACGGCACACCTAGTAGTAAAAATACACCTAATAAATGCATAGGGTCTAAAAAGAGCAACCCAACATCTAGAAGGGCTCCTAAATCACAAATCTCTTGATTATAAAGTCTTGTATTTTTAGGACAAGAACCCACACCCACCGTTAAGTGCCATGCTTCCTCCCGAGTCTCTCCTCACACCACCACCCAGGGCGGCAGTGATTTGGTCAAAAAATGGAGTGGAGCAATTTAGAATATTCTTTAAGGGGTGAATACCAATGCGAGCTATTTAGGATGGGTCAGTGTTGGTAGAGTGTGTAGTGAGGAAAAGGGAAATGGCTAAAGATACCACTCGGTGAACCGAATGATAAATGTATTGTATGTCCCTGAGGGGCATATTAAAAAGAAACAGGGGATATAACTTCAACCCTTTTGCGATATTGGGGTCTATGTGTTTCTGGCATTTGCTAAACCCTAAAAAGAGGTGCATGGTGTTCGTTAGGACCTGAACTAGAATCCTATCACTCTTTAGGCAAAATAATGTAAATTAGATAAAAAATAGATATCTACAGTGTGTAAATTCGTCTTGAAAATACAACTGATATCCTACATTCAATGTGGCTGTGTTCACCGTTATCATCACCTATAAGAAAGAAAAATAAAGAAAAATAAAGAGAAGCATTATTTTGGTGCCCTTGTCCTTCAAGTCAGCATGTCTACGCATCTTTCACTAAGCAGTGACACTAGCAGTCATGGGCATTGCGCCTCATATATTCCCACAGTGAAAGTGAATCAATCATTCCTTTGTAGTTGTGGTAATATATGTAAATGCTTTCCCGAAACAGTCAGGTGTTATATCTCAATTCGCCAGACCTCAGGCAGATTAAAAACAGGGCTATACGTCGCCAAAACCTGCATGAAAACAGTATATACTGTGTTCACTGTCAAAAGTATTAGAGCGTTCAACCAATCAAATGGTAGCATGTAAACAGCAAGCAAAGGATGTATGTTCACTGGAAAAAATGAACAGCCATTGTAGCATGGTGCTCGTTGTCCCAGTTGGGTCTCCTAGCACCTGGAGATGTGCACACGGCTGAGTTTCCCAGGTGAACTTCTGGAGCTGTTTGGGACAGGAAAACAGAAAAGGATGTTTATGTGGGATGTATTTTGTTTTTGTAAATCAAGCCATAGAGCGTAGGTGAACTTATCCTTGAATTCCTTGTATGTCAAAAAACACGAGATAAAACTCCCTGTCCTACAACAGTAGACTACAACACCGTAGGTAGGCATGTATGCCACAAACGGTGAGCCCTACAATCCAGTACCCACTGGAGTACTGAGCTGTGTAGGACAGACGCTGCTGCACAGAGGGTGTTAGAGAATAATGTAATGTTCCTTGTTTGTCATTGCCCCCCCCCCTCCCGAAGGGCCTATGCTTCGATATAGATGCAGGAATATATGTGTATGCTCTAGTGATAATATTGGAACATATTCTGTTTTTTAATAAAACCCCAAAACAGAGAACACCAGCCTTTTAACCCTAGAATGATAAAACCTCATTTTGGGAAATTAACATAAAAAGGAAATACCCTTTCCATGAAATTTTGAAGATTTTAACAGAAAAAAATATAGTGGATGTCGGTCTGATTCCAGAACTGGTGTAAACAACAAACTGTTAAACTTCTTACTATTCATAAAAAAATGGGAATTGCGAGAATACATTTTTTTTAAAGGAAAGAGTGCAATAAATTAAACAGAATATAGTCAAAAGTCAGTTGTAGAGCAAAATCAGCAGGAAGACAGGAAGGGAGGAAACAAAGAAAACAGCTCCAGAAGATGAAGGATAAAATCAAAATAAGGTAAGTATAAAAAAAAGAAAAAAGGGGGAGGTAACTAGTGGTGGGGGCATCTAGTCACACTGTGACTGAGAGGAGGAAGGGAGAGGCAGCCCAGGCGATGGGGGCTGTGGTGGGAAATGTAAAAAAACAAATACTACAGTAAGCGGAAAATAAAGTTGGGAATATGGAGGGTACCCACACTGTGAAAATAAACGAATATGAAAGACACAGTGTGTAGGTGTGGGTAGTGTGGAGAGCCGGACAATCGGGTGGTAGTAAGGCCTTTAGAGATCAACGAGCAGGGTGGAACAGAGGTCTAACACCCCATGAAAGATGAGAGGAAAGATCGGTAAGGTGGGAATATAAAATGTAACTGAGGCAAGCAAACAACTTTTTTTATTATTTTCACCAGGGACGCAGGCGTGGCCAGCCCAGGGAAGAGTGGTGGGCAGTGGGGCAGGGCACGGTCAGGGCGGGAATTGGTAAATTAAATTTCAAATAATTAAAACCACTTACCTTGCGCTCGCCGCATTGCAGACTCAGTTTCCCCAAATTCGTTTTTTGCCAGCTTCACGTAGAATCAGTTGGAATATTACAGATGCTCTGGGCCACAATGAGACAAACCACTCAGTTGCCTGCCTCAAGGCTCTTGATGTAGGTTACTGAACAGTACTCACTCTCAAACTCAACAACTAAAACTATAGTTGTCTCCAGCTAAAGGCTCTTGGCAGAAGTGGCCCATTTATGTCCAGTGTTTAGCATTGCCGGATTAAGGGTGTCTTGCAGCAGACCAGTCCAGAGTTCAAGCCGATGCAGTCCTATCCACCTTGTGCAAAGGAAGACTGTTACGCAGCAAGACACCATGTCACAGCTGAATTGAGTTAAGCTTGCCTCTCTCTGGAACATTGAATGCCTGGCATTAAAAGAAAGACATTTCTGCTGGTAATTGGAGTGAAAACTCCGAGCTGATTCATACATCCAAACTGACTATTTCTGGAGTCCGAGTTGACGGACTAAATCAAACTATTTTGGGGCATATCATCAAGGCCATGCGATAATTATCGCTCAGCGCTCTTAGAGCGAGGATAATTATCGCCAGCCAACTCTGAATTTTATCGCGGAGATAGCGTGCTATCAGCAACGCTTATCTCCAAAGCAATAAAATTCAGAGCGTAAGCTGCCAATTGTGCGATTATGGGTGGAAATACAGCGATAATCGCACTTAGCCATGATATCCACCTTACATAGGATATCATTGCTAAGTCAGTTTTGAAGCAGGCGTAAGGAAAGTAGCGATAACAGAGGTTATCGCTACTTTGCTTGTCGCTCTGCAGGTTAGTGTGCCCATTGATAATTGGAGAAATGTCGCTTAGCGACATTTCTCCAGTTATGTCAGGGCAGGAACGCCCACTTTGCATCTCATTAGAGATGCAAAGATGGGCGTTGGGGGAAAGGGAGATGATGCAAGGATTCACGTGATAGCGTGACCTTGCTGATTAGGCGATAACATTATCGCCGCTTTCCGTCTGAAAACGGACGCTAAAGCGGCGATAATTTTATCACTGGGGCTTGATGATATGCCCCTTTGGGATTAGATACTGCAGAGGGAGACAAACAATGGCACCCAAAATGTGCATCTCTTCACCTAATTTTTCTGTTTGATTCACTGACACCGTTAAATGCTGGTGACACGTTTTATGTGATTGGTAGGGATACTTGCCACACTCAGAGGCTACTAATTGATTGATTTTTTATGGCGGCTCATGCTACAGTTATGAAAAGACATAGCTATGGATTTCTTGCAATCTAATCAGATTTTTTTTCATTTTGCTCAAAGAGATAGTTATCCCGACCCATTTGCAGCTTCTGGGTAGAAACTATAAGGGTTGCATTCTCATTTTGATTGGTCTAGTATTTTTCCTACCCTGTGCATTTGGAGCAGAGACCAACATGTTTTTTGTAGGTATACAACTTTACAAAGAGATAAGGAAGCTGGCTTTGAAATATATGACTGCTTCAGGTTTTATTTTTATTAAAGTGTGTCACTTTGCTCAGGGTCTTTAACTTTAATACTCGCTGCCCTCAAGTCCGCAGGTAAATAGTATCTCAGCATTCCAAATATTAGAGTGTTGAATCCTATTACAGCAAATATTGCACAGCAACTGACATGCTTTCTGTCATGTCTGCAGGTCCAAGACATTAAAGTTAAGTCAAATTGTAGTGGTTTAAAATTCTAACATTTTGTTGCCTTTGGTCACTTGTGCTGCAGTAGCATCTTAGTCCGAGTAAATCACTGGCTATCGGCAATGGTAGAGATATGTTATGTTATTTGTTATGTTATTTGGTATTTTTATAGCGCACAGCTGCCCCAGCAAAGGGGCGTCCTGGCGCTTTGACAGATGCTATAACATAACACACAATAAAAGGAAAGAGATTAACTAGATACCGGGAACAGGAAGGTTTTAATCGCCTGCCTGAAGGTGAGCAGATCTTCAAGAGCACGAATGTGTACAGGGAGCGAATTCCATAGGCCTGCCGCTAGCACCCTAAAGGAGCGGCCACCCATTCTGCTCAGCTTGAAGCGCGGACAGATGGCCAGATGAAGCCCCTCCGATCTCAAGGATCTCGAAGGCATATAGGGTGTAAGAAGAGGAACAAGTGTCGGCGGCGAAAAAGATTTCAGAATTTTAAAGGCCAGGCACAGCGCCTTGAACTTAATTCGCTGTCTGACCGGGAGCCAGTGCAAGGCCGTGATGGTGCCAGACACTGAACAATGTCTGGGAAGGCCCACAATGGCACGTGCCGCGGCGTTTTGTACTCTTTGGAGCCTAGAGGCCTCCGCTTGATTCACCCCTAACAGCAATGAGCTGCCGTAGTCCAGCCGAGAAAGTATTGAGGCCTGGACTACAAGCTGTCTGGTAGGGGGATCAAAGTACTTTAAGACCGGCCTAGTACCACGCAGAATTCCGTAACACGTAGCAGCCACCTTCTTGGTGTGATCTCTGAAGGTCAGCGCAGAATCTACCCATACTCCTAAATTTCTCAGTCCAGCGGCTGGAATAGGAGTGACACCAAGCTCCGATGGCCACCACTGATTTCCCCATAACTCCGCATGCTTACCTAGGACCAACACCTCCGTTTTGGTGGCATTCAACTGAAGGCAGTTGGTGCGAAGCCAACCGGCTACTGCCAAGAGACCCGCACGGAATCTGGGGGCCTCCACCTCAGGGTCTTCACTAAGTGTCACCGCTAGCTGTGTGTCGTCCGCATATGAGGCCATCGTGAGACCCCACTGTTTGACGACACCAGCCAACGGTTTCACATAGAGGTTGAACATTGTCGGGCTCAACGAAGATCCCTGTGGTACCCCGAGCTCCAAGGGATAGGTGGCAGATTGACCAGGTGGTATAGCCACTTTAAAGGAGCGGTCTGCCAGAAAAGACCGAAACCACTGGAGGGCGACATCCGTCACTCCCGCCTCCTGTAAGCGTTGGATAAGTATATGGTGGGACACAGTATCGAAGGCAGCGCTTAGATCTAATAATATAAGCGCTGCAGTATGACCTGAGTCAAGTACCTGGCGAAGATGTTCCGTGATGTAAAGTAATGCCGTCTCGGTACTGTGTCCTGACCGGAAGCCGTTCTGACTGGAATCCAGAATCTGGTTACGAACCAGATGCTCGGACAGAACAGAGTTGACATGGGCTTCTGTTACTTTGGCAATCCAAGGCAACAGGGAGATAGGTCGATAGTTTTCTGGCAATCGGGGGTCAGAGTTGGTTTTTTTTAATATCGGAGTGACCACTGCCTGTTTCCATGCCGCGGGTACCGTTCCACAAGACAATGACATATTGATGAGATTCAATATGGGGTCACGGCACAGCGGGGAAAGTGTGTTAATGAAGGCTGGCTTTAACGGGTCCATAGGAGAGCCTGACTTGACCTTAAGGCTGAACCTGTCAAAGGCCTCAATAGACAGTTCAGGTAAAATGGCCAAAGGCTCAAGATCTGTCGTAACAGAGGTAGAAGCCAGTCGGTCCTGGTGGAGTGTGTCGAACCCATGATAGATTTTTGCCACCTTCTCCACAAAAAAGGAGGCTAATTTATCACAGTGCGAATCTGTGCAAATCACCTCTGATGAGGATCTGTTTTTCATAAGGTGCTTCAGTACCTTGAAAATCAATTTTGAAGGATTGGGGCTGGTAGCAAATTCATGAACATAAAATGCAGCTCTTGCTCTGCAGATAGCTCTATGATAGAGCTTCAACTCAGTGAAATACCGAGTTTTCAGCGCAGGGTCATAGGAACGTCTCCATTCCCTCTCTGTTTTACGACAGGATTTTTTCAATTCTGCGAGAGACTCATTATACCAGGGGCTCGGTGTTTTTGTCCGGCCTTTCGACCACCGCAGAGGTATAAGAGAATCCAAGGCATCTGTGATCCAAGCGCAGAACTGTTGATATCCTTGATCCACATTAGTAAAGGTTCTCAGAGGTTTTCGCTCTAATAGGCCGTAGAATTCTTCCAACGTAAGCTTATGCCAAGGCCTTTTAAGAATAGGCCTGTCTGTGGGTATAAAAGGTTTATCAAGGACCGGACAGAAAGCTTCTACTAACAAGTGATCAGTCCACCCCATCAACCTCGGTTCTGACAGCCTTAACCCATCTAGTGTGGAAAAGAAGGGGTCAAGAATATGGCCTCCCGAGTGGGTTGGAAGGGTAACGAGCTGAATCAGTTGGAGAGCTTCCAAATCCGCCAACAAGGAACTCACGGTAGTGGAAGACCCTTTATCGAAATGGATGTTGAGGTCACCCAAAATATTAAAATTGGCACAGCCGAGTGCTATAGGACTGACCATATCGGCCAGCGCAGACCTAAAAACCGAGTCATTGCCGGGGGGACGGTATACAAGTAGGCCACTGAAAGTAAATTGATGGGAGAAGGCGACTTTAAAAATAGCGCTTTCACATGCGGGTAGTTCTGACGGCTTCCATTTCGCCGGAAAACAGGACTTGACTGCCATAGCAATACCACCACCTCTTGTGGTCCTATTAGAAGTGAAGATGGTATAGTTCTGGGGGAATGCAAGATTCAATATGGCGGAGTCGGAGTCCTGAAGCCAGGTTTCTGTCATTAAGAAAACATCGGGATCCTCTTTCTCTATCAGGTCGTAAATAGACAAATGATGCTTTACAAGTGATCTAACATTAAGGCACCAGATACGAAGATCTCGCGATGCAACATGTAATCGTGTGACTGGGGTGGTATTGTCCAAGGAGCGTATTTTAGTAGGGCTCATCAGAGACCAGCTTTTACAGGCGCAGCTGTATGGGCCAATTAAAGGGTCCACAGGCTTACACGCACCTCCTTTGGACATTTGCCCTATGGCCAGCAGCTCTGACCGTGTGTAGGACAACATACCTGCCAGGAGCGGCTAAACCACGATGTGTTGAAGTACAGAGCCTGCCCCGCCTCGCGCTGCCTCGACGCGGACGAGCGCAGACGGGCACGACGAGCGCAGACGGGCAGGACTCTGGCACGACTCCGGCTAAGCGACGGCGTCCCCACCTGCGCGTCCCGCTGCGCGGGAGAGGGGAGCTTTAAGTAGGCTCGCCAATTAAAGCGCGAGCACAAGGACGCTCCAAGATGGCGCCCAAAGCTATCTTCCCATTCCCTACCCAAAATGGCGCCCACAATGAGCCACCCCCGGGATCCAGACCCGCCAAAACGGCGGTGAGGGAGCCGAATTATGTGCGGTAAGAGGAGGGGGCCAAGACCCTGCTAAAATCAGGGAATAAGTGCAGAAAATAAAATTTAAACAATATACCAAACGAGGAGAGTTAAAAGCGTTAAAAGCGCAGCGAAGCGCCTGCAGCAGCGCCAGCAACAGCGTGTGCCCAGTCAAATGAGCATCTGTCAAGGCCTGCCCTGAAACTAGATTCGCCTTAAGTAGGCTCGCCAATTAAAGCGCGAGCACAAGGACGCTCCAAGATGGCGCCCAAAGCTATCTTCCCATTCCCTACCCAAAATGGCGCCCACAATGAGCCACCCCCGGGATCCAGACCCGCCAAAACGGCGGTGAGGGAGCCGAATTATGTGCGGTAAGAGGAGGGGGCCAAGACCCTGCTAAAATCAGGGAATAAGTGCAGAAAATAAAATTTAAACAATATACCAAACGAGGAGAGTTAAAAGCGTTAAAAGCGCAGCGAAGCGCCTGCAGCAGCGCCAGCAACAGCGTGTGCCCAGTCAAATGAGCATCTGTCAAGGCCTGCCCTGAAACTAGATTCGCCTTAAGTAGGCTCGCCAATTAAAGCGCGAGCACAAGGACGCTCCAAGATGGCGCCCAAAGCTATCTTCCCATTCCCTACCCAAAATGGCGCCCACAATGAGCCACCCCCGGGATCCAGACCCGCCAAAACGGCGGTGAGGGAGCCGAATTATGTGCGGTAAGAGGAGGGGGCCAAGACCCTGCTAAAATCAGGGAATAAGTGCAGAAAATAAAATTTAAACAATATACCAAACGAGGAGAGTTAAAAGCGTTAAAAGCGCAGCGAAGCGCCTGCAGCAGCGCCAGCAACAGCGTGTGCCCAGTCAAATGAGCATCTGTCAAGGCCTGCCCTGAAACTAGATTCGCCTTAAGTAGGCTCGCCAATTAAAGCGCGAGCACAAGGACGCTCCAAGATGGCGCCCAAAGCTATCTTCCCATTCCCTACCCAAAATGGCGCCCACAATGAGCCACCCCCGGGATCCAGACCCGCCAAAACGGCGGTGAGGGAGCCGAATTATGTGCGGTAAGAGGAGGGGGCCAAGACCCTGCTAAAATCAGGGAATAAGTGCAGAAAATAAAATTTAAACAATATACCAAACGAGGAGAGTTAAAAGCGTTAAAAGCGCAGCGAAGCGCCTGCAGCAGCGCCAGCAACAGCGTGTGCCCAGTCAAATGAGCATCTGTCAAGGCCTGCCCTGAAACTAGATTCGCCTTAAGTAGGCTCGCCAATTAAAGCGCGAGCACAAGGACGCTCCAAGATGGCGCCCAAAGCTATCTTCCCATTCCCTACCCAAAATGGCGCCCACAATGAGCCACCCCCGGGATCCAGACCCGCCAAAACGGCGGTGAGGGAGCCGAATTATGTGCGGTAAGAGGAGGGGGCCAAGACCCTGCTAAAATCAGGGAATAAGTGCAGAAAATAAAATTTAAACAATATACCAAACGAGGAGAGTTAAAAGCGTTAAAAGCGCAGCGAAGCGCCTGCAGCAGCGCCAGCAACAGGAAAGACTCTTTCTTTTTCCAGAAATAAATATATTAACACATATGAAGCAGTGGTAAGAGGTGCCATTTGTGCATACAAGTACATTTGTAATGTAAATGGCCATTTGGTAGAGGAAAATTGATTTGTGGAGGAATGTGTGTGTTAAGGCCATGCACACATAGATTTCCACAGGTGAGGAAGGAAAGGTGATTAACTGTCAGTACGAGAATGAAATTGATAGATAAATCTGTGCTCCAGAACAGACACCTGGAAATCCCTAAATATGACATTAAAGTGGTGCATTAGCTCTCTTTGAGGAATTGTTTAAACTTTAGTATGAAAATATATAACCGATTGATCCATGTCTGCAGTCAGGACTGTCGGCAAAACCTTAAGAGCAAGGGCAAAATTTATCAAAAAGTTGCATCACCCTTGAACCACACAGTGGGAGTCAAGAGTGACACAGCACTTAAGTAAGATTTATTCAGTCTTGCAAGGACACCCGGCATGGCTCTTGGTGGCTTGATAAATATAGGGTAATGCAACACAGCACAAATCATTGCTTTGCTCCACTCTGCCCCAGAGAGACGTTCCATGGGTGGATGCGTGGGTGTTCCTACGCATCCACCTGTGGGTGTTCCCACGCATCCACCCATGGTGCAGGGATGCCTGCTTAGGTGCTGGGCAGCACATTGCGCGCCAGGGCTGGCAAAAGCCAGGAATGCACCGTATCATGTTGGATACAGCGCATTCCTGCCATTTCCCTATCACGCAGCGCAGCAAAGCAAGGTGACTTGCTGCACTGTGTGATTTTTTCATAAATATTCTCTCCTAATGAATAAGTGCATCTGCTTAGATATTCATTATGGATACATGAGACTTGTATTGGAAACAACATTTGTTAGATATTTTTTCTGACGGCTGCAATATGTTTTTCTCTAAGTAACATTTTTTTTTGCTCTTCACTTATGCTATCTGTTATTTTATGTAATAGCTTTCTTGATTGCCGCTTCTGCTGTTGACTTGATTTATACCTCATTACTTTGTAGCAGAATGGGAAAGAGAGAAGAGAGCCATGACACTCGAACCATGAACACTCCCCAGCATTGAGACACTTATGTTCTGTTATCACTGAATGAGCCATTACCAGCAGTGCTTCCACCCTGCCCCCACTTTGGCAGTGATGTAGAACAGTCAGCAGCTGAAGTATACATTTTAGAAATCGGTTGCCATTTCCTCATTCATGAGCATCACCGACAAGTATCCTGGGCGAAAATGCACATGCCTACATCATTAACATCAGCTTGTGAAGAATCTCAATGAAGTGCTGGAATAGCAATGTGAAATGGGTTTTCTATTTTCAGAACACAAACATTATAGGAACAAACAGTTATATGCAACCATTCCGGTAAAAGGCTCTAAACATATTATTTTGATGTTTCTCATTTCAGATTTCAAATCAGATGGAAAGAGACTTTTATGTCTCTGCAGAATTACATTTTGTAATGCAGGGAGCCTCTTACAACTGGAAACTGTGAGCGGGGACATGACAATTTGAAGACTTTCCATAAAGGTAGCTGTGCTGCAGAAAACGTTTGGTAACATGGGATTTAGAAAATGCTAATGCCTAGAGGATCGGGACAAAGTGGCAAAAATACACAAAATCTGGCACTGCAGTATTTTTCCCCGTTCTGAAATATTTGGCATGAAGTGTGACAGTACAGAATATCTAATGAATCTGTTATGCTTGGTATGCACAATGCCAGAGATTACAATAATACAAGTCACATAATTGATATTTAATGCCCGATTTATATGTTGGCTGAAAGCATTCTCTATGGTCGCTGATGGATTGTACAAACAGAAAACTACAGTACATTTTTTAAGTAAGTGCTAATTGTGTACTGCATTTACCATAATGCCAAAGGGTGAACTGTGCTGAGATGTGAGGCAGGGTGCACCCAACCTCCCATCTCTTTAAAAGGCTTTCTTGAGCCAGCAACCGGGCAAGCTTGTAGACGTACCTGAGTGGTGGTACTGTGACCTATGAAGATTTTGGCAGCATTTCTAGCAACTCGAGAGGAAATTTTACTGCTCTCTACTAATGGACACAATCCAGAAACACATGTGTGTCTAGAGATGTACAGCACTATCTGCACTAACGTTTGGTGAAAAGCGACAGTTAATTTTGAACTAAACTCTAATTGTGTATTACATTTACCATGATGCAAAGGGGCGAACTGTGCTGCGAAGTAAGTCCAGGGCTGGACTGGCCGTAGCGGGCACCGGGTGTTTCTCCGGTGGGCTGCTAGGATGGGGGCAAGTTTTGTTACCGGGGGTCGACAATATCGGCCCCCTGTAACAAAATTGGCTGAAACCGGTCCTACCAAACAGCTTGGCCATACAACCCCCTCCCCACCAGGGGGGCTGGCAGAGCAGTTTGCCGGGGCCGGTGTCGGTTCCCAGTCTGGCCCTGTGTAAGCCAGGGTGATCCCAACCCCACTTCAGAAAAATGCTTTTACAGGAACCGCCGGGGACGGCGCTTCCTCCAAATGCATTATTAATGACCGCCAGCTCGGTGGTCTTTTATAAATGTGCTGCCATGGAGCCAATCCTACACGTTCTGCCGCTGCTATACCTGATAGATGACGGCGAAAACCGACATCGTCGTGGATGCAACTGATGGTAAGCCACACTCTTACCCATTTCCTTCAACTCCTCAGCAAATAGATGTCGCGCCAATGATGTGTCAAGGGGTATGGTGCCCCTGGGTCAAGCATATTTGTGGGCCCCTGTTGGGAATAGTTCTGAATGTACGATCCAATTACAGCTCTATGATGCCGTCTTTGGCCAGGTAACTGACACTGCACAGGCACACGCTAACAAAGTCGACATGTGTTTACATATATTAATCAGGGATAATGATGTGTGCATTAAATTGTCCATCACCACCTCCTTTTGTACCGCTTTGTTCGCCATAAGTTGGTAGGGTATGCTCAGACGTGAGTCCCTTGCTCACTTTGCCACTGGATTCAAGCAAGCCTGGCTGAAGACGGCTGAAATGCCAGAAACCGGTCCTAGGAAGCTTGTTTCCGGTCCAGGGAAGGCATGGCTTGGCAGTTCGGGCTGGACTGTTCCCATGAGGCACAGGGTCAGACTGATTTGCATATGGCCATGTCTGAACTGGGGTGGCAGAGTGGGCTAAAGAACGGTGATGGATCAAACCCAGATCTGTTGACTGGGTGTGAGTGTTTGATTGGTTCTGATGCTCCGTCCATCACCACCTCCTTTTGTACCGCTTTGTTCGCCATAAGTTGGCAGGGTATGCTCAGACGTGAGTCCCTTGCTCACTTTGCCACTGGATTCAAGCAAGCCTGGCTGAAGACGGCTGAAATGCCAGAAACCGGTCCTAGGAAGCTTGTTTCCGGTCCAGGGAAGGCATGGCTTGGCAGTTCGGGCTGGACTGTTCCCATGAGGCACAGGGTCAGACTGATTTGCATATGGCCATGTCTGAACTGGGGTGACAGAGTGGGCTAAAGAACGGTGATGGATCAAACCCAGATCTGTTGACTGGGTGTGAGTGTTTGATTGGTTCTGATGCTCCGTCCATCACCACCTCCTTTTGTACCGCTTTGTTCGCCATAAGTTGGCAGGGTATGCTCAGACGTGAGTCCCTTGCTCACTTTGCCACTGGATTCAAGCAAGCCTGGCTGAAGACGGCTGAAATGCCAGAAACCGGTCCTAGGAAGCTTGTTTCCGGTCCAGGGAAGGCATGGCTTGGCAGTTCGGGCTGGACTGTTCCCATGAGGCACAGGGTCAGACTGATTTGCATATGGCCATGTCTGAACTGGGGTGGCAGAGTGGGCTAAAGAACGGTGATGGATCAAACCCAGATCTGTGGACTGGGTGTGAGTGTTTGATTGGTTCTGATGCTCCGTCCATCACCACCTCCTTTTGTACCGCTTTGTTCGCCATAAGTTGGCAGGGTATGCTCAGACGTGAGTCCCTTGCTCACTTTGCCACTGGATTCAAGCAAGCCTGGCTGAAGACGGCTGAAATGCCAGAAACCGGTCCTAGGAAGCTTGTTTCCGGTCCAGGGAAGGCATGGCTTGGCAGTTCGGGCTGGACTGTTCCCATGAGGCACAGGGTCAGACTGATTTGCATATGGCCATGTCTGAACTGGGGTGGCAGAGTGGGCTAAAGAACGGTGATGGATCAAACCCAGATCTGTTGACTGGGTGTGAGTGTTTGATTGGTTCTGATGCTCCGTCCATCACCACCTCCTTTTGTACCGCTTTGTTCGCCATTAGTTGGCAGGGTATGCTCAGACGTGAGTCCCTTGCTCACTTTGCCACTGGATTCAAGCAAGCCTGGCTGAAGACAGCTGAAATGCCAGAAACCGGTCCTAGGAAGCTTGTTTCCGGTCCAGGGAAGGCATGGCTTGGCAGTTCGGGCTGGACTGTTCCCATGAGGCACAGGGTCAGACTGATATGCATATGGCCATGTCTGAACTGGGGTGGCAGAGTGGGCTAAAGAACGGTGATGGATCAAACCCAGATCTGTTGACTGGGTGTGAGTGTTTGATTGGTTCTGATGCTCCGTCCATCACCACCTCCTTTTGTACCGCTTTGTTCGCCATAAGTTGGCAGGGTATGCTCAGACGTGAGTCCCTTGCTCACTTTGCCACTGGATTCAAGCAAGCCTGGCTGAAGACGGCTGAAATGCCAGAAACCGGTCCTAGGAAGCTTGTTTCCGGTCCAGGGAAGGCATGGCTTGGCAGTTCGGGCTGGACTGTTCCCATGAGGCACAGGGTCAGACTGATTTGCATATGGCCATGTCTGAACTGGGGTGGCAGAGTGGGCTAAAGAACGGTGATGGATCAAACCCAGATCTGTGGACTGGGTGTGAGTGTTTGATTGGTTCTGATGCTCCGTCCATCACCACCTCCTTTTGTACCGCTTTGTTCGCCATAAGTTGGCAGGGTATGCTCAGACGTGAGTCCCTTGCTCACTTTGCCACTGGATTCAAGCAAGCCTGGCTGAAGATGGCTGAAATGTCAGAAACCGGTCCTAGGAAGCTTGTTTCCGGTCCAGGGAAGGCATGGCTTGGCAGTTCGGGCTGGACTGTTCCCATGAGGCACAGGCTCAGACTGATTTGCATATGGCCATGTCTGAACTGGGGTGGCAGAGTGGGCGAAAGAACGGTGATGGATCAAACCCAGATCTGTTGACTGGGTGTGAGTGTTTGATTGGTTCTGATGCTTCGTCCATCACCACCTCCCATTGTACCGCTTTGTTCGCCATAAGTTGGCAGGGTATGCTCAGACGTGAGTCCCTTGCTCACTTTGCCACTGGATTCAAGCAAGCCTGGCTGAAGACGGCTGAAATGCCAGAAACCGGTCCTAGGAAGCTTGTTTCCGGTCCAGGGAAGGCATGGCTTGGCAGTTCGGGCTGGACTGTTCCCATGAGGCACAGGGTCAGACTGATTTGCATATGGCCATGTCTGAACTGGGGTGGCAGAGTGGGCTAAAGAACGGTGATGGATCAAACCCAGATCTGTTGACTGGGTGTGAGTGTTTGATTGGTTCTGATGCTCCGTCCATCACCACCTCCTTTTGTACCGCGTTGTTCGCCATAAGTTGGCTGGGTATGCTCAGACGTGAGTCCCTTGCTCACTTTGCCACTGGATTCAAGCAAGCCTGGCTGAAGACGGCTGAAATGCCAGAAACCGGTCCTAGGAAGCTTGTTTCCGGTCCAGGGAAGGCATGGCTTGGCAGTTCGGGCTGGACTGTTCCCATGAGGCACAGGGTCAGACTGATTTGTATATGGCCATGTCGGAACTGGGGTGGCAGAGTGGGCTAAAGAACGGTGATGGATCAAACCCAGATCTGTTGACTGGGTGTGAGTGTTTGATTGGTTCTGATGCTCCGTCCATCACCACCTCCTTTTGTACTGCATTAAATTGTGTCGCACAACAGCATAACCCCCTCAATATGACAGCCTTTCAATTTCTGTGACACCCTCACATTGCTCACATGCTAGGTCCTGTTGCGATATCAAAGATACATCTGTACTGATGTGTGATGAAACTGAAACACACCTTCTCTGCTAAATCATAGTAACAGACCCTCACGCATCACCCACATTAAAAGGTAATGTCAGGTAAGTGGGGTTCAAAATAATCATTGTGAGAAGAATTCAAAGGGCACAATGTAAAGATTCTCTGCAGAAAAGGGTTGCCTCTACCAGGGGGACCACTGAAAGGCTGGAGACCTGGGCCACAGCCCACTTTGCACATACCTAAAAACCACTCGGTGCACAGAACCTGTGGCTTGAAGTATATCAGGGATAACCAATAGTATAACCAAGTGCCATGCTTATGTGGGAAATGTGTAAGTGCAAGTCATGAATGGAATCACATCAGTAACAGCATTTGCCTCACATTTAGATAAATTAGGTGTGAGGTACACACACAAAAATGGACACATGTCCATAAATATTTCGAAAAAGGTATGACAATTTAACACCCTCAATGTGTGGTTAAACAATTAACTAACTTGCACTCATCAAACATGTCTAACCTACATCACAGGGAGAAGTGCAAGCTAAATTATGTTGACATTGATCAAGCTAAGCTGAAATACTTACCATATGAAATACCACCCAATACAATGTCAGCCCCAATTGAAATTCATACCACATATCCATCCATTGATTATTTCCCCTTGTCCTGTGTGACTCCAGTACTGGTTCCAAGGTCAGATCATAATACCTACTTCAAATGGATCATCAATCAGCATGAAACTAACACAACTGTAGTCACACATCGCAACTATCCAATGATATAAAATAGTTAGAAAAGTAGTGACAGGACTAATGTGTTCTAAACCAAGCAAATCTTTTTACTTCTTCTAGAAAATAAACACTTGGGGGTGATTTACAAGCCCCTTGAGCCACCGGTGCATCACGTTGCGTGACGCACCCGCGGCTCAACCTGCTGAGTGATATTTACAAGCACAGGTAAAGCCACCCTGAGTGACTTTACCTGTGCTTGTAAATATCGCCCCTTTTCACGCTACACTTTGCGTGTTAGGGGCGGTACATGGGTGTTGCTGTAGGTGTTCCCATGCAACACCCATGTAACACCCATGTCCACTGATGCATTTCCAGATTTACGAGCAATTGTAAATCTGGAAATGAGTCAGAATGCTACGCCACATTTCTCCTCCTTTTCTCCTCTTTCAATGTGTGCTGCATTCTACAGCATGCATTGGAAGAGAAAATTACCTCAATTGATTGTTTTTGTGTAGGAAGGTGCCCCTCCTGCACAAAAACAATCTTCCCACGACACAGGCATCCGTGCACCATGGTGCAAGAGTGCCTGCACATGGCAGCAGTTTGTGTGCCAGTGCAGGGGAAAGCACAGAGATGCGCCATATTGTTGTAAATATGTTGTACATTGTGTGGTCCAGCAAACTGCTGTACCAGTAAACTCGCCCTTCATGATACTTTCAGGGGATTCACCCCAGGAAGTGGCATCTAGTGGGCAGTCCAGGCACCTCAATGATATTACTTGAGAGCGGTGCAGTCGTCTTGCGAGAGGTGGATTTGGTTTTGTTAGGGGTGGTCCTGACTTTGTGAGGGGTGTCTTTGCTTTTAGGAGGGGTTTTGGTCTTCTGCTCAGGAGTATAGCTGGACTTAGGGATGGTGGATCAGATTTATCAGGGGTGGATTGGGATGTGGAAGGGATGGGTTGGGTTCTTCTGGCTTTGGAAAGTAAGCTTTGACAGGGGTAAGGGCAAGGGCAAATAACACATTTTCATGGGGAAATGGGCAGGATGTTTGGGAGGGAGTAGGGTTTGGGAGATAGAGGGAGTGGAGGTCTCAGGTGTGGGTGTGTTTGTCGTTGTTTCAGGTGTCTGTTTGTCTGATTTATCTTCTTGGTGTTTTGTAGCTGTCTGTTGTGTGGGTGAGTGTGGGGATTTGCGTTTTTGCTGGTGTGTGATATGGACGTGCTGGGTATGTAGGGTGTAGTGGGTGGTTCCGTGTGTGCGGGTGTGGTGTCTGGAGGAATGCTGGGGTGTTGGATGGCTGTGTGGGTGGGGGTGGGGTTTCTGGGGGAATGTTGGGGTGGTGGATGGGTCTGTGTGTGTGTGGTGTCTGGGGAAATGCTGGGGTGGTGGATGGGTCTGAATGAGCAGGTGTGGTGTCTGGGGGAATGCTGCGTGTGTGTATGTGTGAGTGTGTTTGGGACAGGCATTGGAATAGGGAATTTGGATGGGGAAGAGGCAGGAGGTGGGGTGAAAGTTTGGGATGGGTGGAAGGCTGCCGTGACATAGTACTCTAGGTAGGCCACCATCTGTTGCAGATGGCTGCCTTGCCTCTGGATGGCATTCAGTAGTGCCATCTGCCCTACTGGGATCTGCCTCAGGAGTTTAATAGCCTCTTCAGTCAGGGCAGCGGGGATTACAGAGGCTGAGGTGCCTTGAGACAAGGAGATGGCTCCCCTCTTAGGGAAGTGGGCCCAGCCAACAGGATGGGGAGCAACAGGGAGGGTGGAGATGGAAGTGAGGGTGGTGGACAAGGATGGTGTGGGCACTGTCACTGTGTGTTCCAACACCACAAGGGGATGTCCATTGGTGGTTGACTCTGAAGGTGACGACGTTGAGACTGCATCCTCCGTGGCACTCCTCTTGATGTCTGTTGTGTTATGACCGGAGCCACTGTGGCTAGCTGCTTCCCCAACGATGTTGGCCCTGTCTCCTCCCCTTGCCAGGGATGATGCTAAAATGACATTTAAAACAGGTTTATTACATGTGCCAGAACACACTGGACCAATAATTTTGACCACAGAACATTACCAAAGTGCATAGAAGATTCCAGCTATAAGGTCCACTATAGTGGCTTCAAAATTAGCATGAGCACATGCATGCTTGCTACATGACCAGAAAACAGTTTCTCACAGTAAAGTCATAACTACATACAGCTCCAATCGTGTGAGTGAAGTTGTCTCAAATCCATCTTCATAAATCTAGTAGGATACTTGATCACCTTGCATACGTTGTCCCTTCTAGTATACATAGTGACCTAATGTCATAAAATAGGATGGCAATGACAAACACAACCCTACAGATTCAACACAAGGACCTATGATCAGAAAATGGTCAGATACCTAATACCACATCATGATGAAATGAAGGTCAAGTAATACAGATATGTTGCAGGAATATATGCAGTAGCAGGAAGAAAGTGACATGGAAATGCTCATTCACACTGTTGACACCTCCTAAAGGAAACTTACTCATATGTCCACTGTCAGAATATTCTCATGAAAGCTGTACTTAAGTATTTCCACTATGTATCACATGTAGCACAGTAAAGTATACTGGAGATAATCTGGCCAAAATATCTGGGAGATATGTCTACAAATATCCACAGCGTAATGCTTCACCTAGGCCTAGGGACATCTTCCAATCCGGCTTGGAACTGGTGACAATACCATTCTCACATTGCATACCCAAAAGCCAATAGACCATTAAAGGTTGTTGAGGCTCAAGGAATCTCCATTACACGGAGAGGTGGTTTCACTTTTGTTCTAATGGGAAAGCACATCACAGTACCTTTTTAGCTCGCAAACACAAATTCCATTGTAATGCTGAGTGTAGACAATCACACTAGATCCCTACATTTCTGCATGTCACTTCCTGATGCAGGACACAAGTCAGTAAATGAACCTTGCCAAATCGCCTGAGTACTCCCACATCTCTGCCATGGAAATTCCAGTAGTGACAAATTACTGTAAGTCTACCTGTCATGTCCTTAATTGCATCATCACTTGGTCCTAACCAATGACAATAAGTAATGTCTTAGGGTATGTGTCACCTACACACCAATGTGTACACAGTCCTGTCTGGGGTAACACATGAACTCTATACCTATCACCGACGACTATTTCCAAATATAGATCAGCCTACTCATGCACTTGCAATGGAATCAGGCATAAACGTATGAAAACATTTAGATCAGGTATGAGACACTAGTGCAGATTATACTACAACAGGGAAAGATACACATGCCAACATGTAGGGACTAATGGTGATGGCACCAGTGATGTTCGCACACTCATGTAACTGTTGTATCCCAACTTACCAAAGGGAATTGTTGTCCAGTCACTGCATATAAAGTGCACTGTATGCCATGTCACATGTAACAGGGCTACCATCACACGAGACACAGTAATGAGGTGCATCACTTCTGACATAATGAAGACAAGTGGTCTGTTTGGTACACTGTCACCCAGAACATCCAAGTACATGCAGTGATTGATTACTCTACTCAGCCATGTGTCTGCTTAAGACAGTAGATTGGTAGTGGACTGGACTCTGCTGCATTCCTGGTTTAAAGGAATATAGGCAAAGCACATAACCATACACCTACTACCAGACCTACACATTCAGCAGCTCTTTTAGTGCACTGGACATGAGTCACCCTCAATGTTGATGAGGAAATGGCTGCCTGTTACCAAAAAAGATGGCAATGTAATGTAGATTTCTGGTCAGAACTTACCCCCTTGTAGCAACTGTTGGGCCCTAAACTTCCATAGACCATCAAGGTCCACA
Organism: Triturus cristatus; assembly: GCF_964204655.1. Taxonomy (NCBI): domain Eukaryota; kingdom Metazoa; phylum Chordata; class Amphibia; order Caudata; family Salamandridae; genus Triturus; species Triturus cristatus. The sequence continues at coordinate 246,591,090 of NC_140582.1, forward strand.
CTTTCAGGGCGATGGCTTTCTAAATGGCCTGCTACTGATGGGTGTTGACCTGTATGGATACAAGAGATGAATAAACAAATTATCACTGCAGTGTTTTGGAAATCTCTTTTGTTGAGACACAATTTGTATACATCTAGCACAAGCATAAACAATAGTTAACACAAAATGTGTAGCCCTCACATGCTGAGCTCTACAAAGACATGAATGCACACTTTTCTAGTCATCTGCTGACTATCCCTATCCCTTGTCATGTACTACACTGACTAAGCCAGCCCGCTAACATCATGTAGCCCAGGGCCATCCTACATGAACTGTGATGTGATGTGGACTACTTAATGGGATATCATACTACGGCTGAATGAGTTTTTGTGGTATGTGCTGCCATCATAGGACACACACATTTAGCCATATGTGGTAATGTTACAGGGATGATATCAACATACCATTGTATTTCTTGTTTGATTAGTTGAATGTAACAAAGCTAGTGATTTATATATCAAAATGTCTTCTGATGTATCCAACTATATGCACTGTTAATGTGTCACGTGTGCAATAGGCATGCACAGTGCAAGCATGACTTATGGAAAAGTGACAACAGACCTGTGGCAGTAAGGGGCCTGACATAAGTAAATGAGACACAGTGACAATGTGGGTCAATGGAAAGAAGTATTCAGGCCTTCTCCCACTGAGTCCTGGATCCTCTCTAGCTGGGCTGGTGATTATAAACTCAGGATCCAGGACTGGGGGGCACATGATGGTAGTAACTGTGCTAGGTCCACAGGTTGGGGGGACAGAGGTTGCCTGAGGTGCTGCAGCTAGGGTAGGAGGTGGTGTGGGCACAGTGAGACTCACTGGTGCTGTCTGCCCAGGCTGGCCAGATGGACCAGCACCGTCCTCCACGTTCATATTTCCAGGAGTGTTGTCATCAATGAGGGCTTAATCTGGGTGTGGAGTAGGAGTCTCTTTGCTGGCCAAGCTCTGCCCAGGTGCTATGCCAGATCGACCTTTTGTGTAATACAGAACATTGTTATTGGTAGAGGTGTGGTATCCACATCCAAATGTTTTGTGACACGGTAACTAGAGACCTAACAAAAACAAAATAAGTAGAATTTAGTAGTGTGATATATTTCTGTGGTATTAAACTTGTTTGCAAGATATTTGGAGACATTCATTACATGTGCTTGATTTAGGCAGCTCATTGGTTTTCATGAGATGTTGCATTTTGGATTAAGGTATGAGTATTACACTGACCAAACATTTAAGGCAACACAGTGGAGAGGTAACATGTGCATTTGGCCCTTCCAAGGCCTAGTTGTGTATAAAACAGGAGATCACACAACATGGTTGCATATTTAGCATTGGTCATCATGTGAGCAGTGCAGAATCAATGGGTCACCTGCCGCTTCTAATCAGCTGAGTTGCTTTCATGCTTTACAAATATTTGAGCTACACACATGGGTGCCGATTCCGATCCTGTAAAACCCGGGTACGAACCGTCAGACGGAGCGTTTTCTCCGTCCGACTCGTACCCGGGAAAAACACCTTACAAACCCGCAAGTACGATTCGTACAGAAACACCATTTCCGTACGAATCGTAAAAAACACAGACCGGCAAAAAAATACATACAAATCGGATCCGGGACACCGCGGACGTGACGTCCGGACGGAGTCAGGCAGTGTTTCACGAACCAGCAAGTACGATCTGTGCCCACATCACTCCGCACAGATTATATTTTACGGCAGCCAAAAACTGCCGGGAAATCAGGACGACGCGCAGAAGGAGCACCTGTACACGACGGACAGCCATGGACCCCAACCTACTTGTCATCCCGGCCCTCATAGCAGTCCACCTGGTGCACAGGAACCAACGCAGACGCCGCAGAAGGTCAGAACAACACCCAGGGGCAAAGGGGGGGCAGGAAACATACCCCCCACCCAAGTTAAAATCATACATGCCCTGTACATACCTAACCCCCAGGGCCTGGTCACTTCGCGGGGCGGGGGTGTCTCCACCAAGGCCTGCGTCCGCCACAACGGAAGTCGACATGGACGCGAACCGGCAACACAACAATTGTGGTACGCACCGTACCCACGCCTTAAGAGCGTGGGTACGGGTCGTACCACGCCCACCCCTACGTCACCCCAACAATGGCGGTATGGCCCGTACCCATGCCTTTGGGACGTGGGTACGGGCTGTACCGCCATTGTTGGGGTGACATAGTGGTGGGCTCTTAAGGCGTGGGTATGGGCCGTACCCCTACGTCACCCCAACAATGGCGGTACAGCCCATACCCACGTCCCAAAGGCATGGGTACGGGCCGTACCACGCCCACCCCTACGTCACCCCAACAATGGCGGTACGGCCCGTACCCACGTCCCAAAGGCATGGGTACGGGTCGAACCATGCCCACCCCTACGTCACCCCAACAATGGCGGTACGGCCCGTACCATAGTAAACAACAAGAGGGTCCCTGATATACGAATATGAGAAGAGGGAAGCAGGGAAGGGAAACACAATATGAACAAAAACCTCTTCTCAAAAAATAATTAAGCTATGGGGAATATCTCCACAATCAATATACAGCAACAACCATGTACCACAGAAATGGATTTATAATTCACAGTTTTATTAATCAAAAAGTTTAAGCATTATTTGTATGTCATTATTTTTATGTTTACATTTTTCTCTTTATACATTTGCAAACACAAATTTGATCATGTGTTGATTTGTTAAAAAGGGGAATCAAAATTCAAGTGTGAGACACAAACTCAACATTTAAAGTGAGCACAAATTGCATATTACATAACAAAAAACAAAAACAATACAAAACATTCTATGCAACAAAGAGTCACTTACTAAAACATATAGTGATACATTCATAATATATACACATTAAAATAGAAATGTCGCCACAAAGGATGACAATTGGAGCAGAGAGAAGCGCCGACGCGCGTTTCGGAGAAGGATCAAAAGACCCACAGTTCCTTCGTCAGGGCGCAAAAATCCTTTGGAAGTTCGTGTCAATATAATTCCCAACTTATTCCAAGGTCTTGTTCAGACGGGAAACTTATTAAACAATTTCTTAACAGGTATGAATTAGTACTTGTTTAAACATTCTGTGGAAACAAGGAAAACATATTGTAAAATAGCCTAATATTTACAATGCACACAGCTAAATGTAATCTGTGAAGGAGCCTGCAGCACCAGAGGGAAACCAATACAACCAAAAGATAAAAAATAGTGAAAAAGGTACCACCACGTGAAGGGAAAGAATGCGTGCATGAACTTTAAAAGAATATTTTCTTAAAGGAAAACGATTATAAAAATGAAAAAGAAAGTATGTTAGTGAAAGAAAAGAAGGTCAAAGACCTGGACCTACTTCATAACAAGTATGATGGGCGCACCGCTTCCTCTAGAGAATAGGGCCAACAAATTACTTTGTAGAGTATAGCCTCACCACTACGGGCTGAAATAAGGAGAAACACAGAATATACTATCCAAACTTGATAGGAAGGGATTCATACAGAAACAAGTCCGGTAATGAAATAGAATAACTGAAGGTGGTTGCACAACTATGTACAATGGACTATGAGTCGAAAAAAATATTATTAAAATGTAAGGCAATAATGAAAAGTATCAGACTTCCAAGATCTGAATGAGGAAATAAAGCTATGAAAGGTACTATAAACACAGTACAAAACGGGGTGTCTAGATTGAACACCAGTAGAGACTGACAAGGAATGAGGGTAGTAAGGATAAGAGTGACAATAACTAACAAGTTAGCGCCCACTACGGGACCCCTACTTACTTAAGAGCGTTAGGATTACGCATGCCCGGTAAATTGCAATTATTTCAAGACGGTAAAATCCTCCGGCTAGAGGGTAGGTGTGACGGTAAGAATAGATAAACCCTGCAAGGAAAAAAAGTCTAAGAAACCAGGACCAATTTGAATATGAAAAGAGCCAAAATGTTCAGAGTCACTGATTAGGTCTTACCTATACGGCGCCAGATAGAATTTCAAACTGGATCTGGAAAAGCGGTGTCCAAGAGAGCGAAGTCCGTGTATGCGGACCTCCCACAAGTATAACCGACACAAGAGGTATATATAAGGAAAAACCCCCGGGAAAGATAGGCCGGAAATAAGGAACGCCAACAACTTGCAGCTGATGGTTTGGTCGAAAATAAAGTAAGGAGCAAAAGAAAAACGCGAGGTTACACAATGTGTAAAGTCCTCAGCGTCAGAGTGTGGCCGCCATATTGGATAGGTTAAAGACGGTAAAAAATAGAAATAAAGAAAGGAATAGAGCCGTATCATTGACGGTCTACCAGTAGGGAACGAAAATAAAACTAAGAATGTGAAGCGAAGAGCTACTAAAAAATAAAATAACAAAGCAATCAAAGTAACAAAAGGAAAAATAAGTAAAAATATGTAAGAATAAACTAAAAATCTAATAGAAGTGAAAAGCGCTATGTTGAGAAAAACCATGAAAAATGGTATAGAGACAAGATGGGTACGAAGTATGTATCAGCAATGAATAGCAAAGTTAAACACGGTGGAAAGAAAACAACTGCACTGTGTATGGATAAGACACATAGAAGTCAGTGGATGGAAGTGGAAAGTGACCAAAAACACTAATGGTCAATAAGTAAAAAACTAACAAAGTGAATTATGTAGTTAGTTTACAGAAGAGCATTTTCCCAAGGGATATGTTCATTAAGGCCAGAGACAGCTGTTTGGAGAGTAAACATCCAAAATACCTCTCTTTTTTTCCTCAATGGCTCAGTGTTCTTATCTCTTGGAATCAGTACTTTTTCTACAATGATCCATTTTATATCCTCAATTTTATGATTTTTATCAAGCCAATGTTCAACTAGAGGAGCCCCTCTGCGTTGATTGCTGATTGAGGATTTATGTTCACTCAATCTTGTTCTAAATTCCCTGCCTGTTTCTCCTACATAACCTTTATTGCAGGGGCAGAGAATAAGGTAGATAATGTTAGATGATCTACAATTGGTCATTTCTATGAGATGAAATATGGACTTACCCCATTCAAGTACACTGGATATAATGGCAGACTCACAGGCGTGGCAATTGCCGCACCTGTGGTTGCCTAATACCGGATTATTACCAGTGATAGATTTTTGTATCCATTTCTTGGTGTTATTAAAGTGGGATTTCACTAGAGAATTGCGTAAGTTCTTATTCCGGCGGAACGCAAAGATTGGTTTGGGCATATTGCAGTTAGGGTCCCCTGTGTTAAGAATATGCCATTGCGAGCCTATAATTTGACGCAATTTGTTATCAAAATTGGAGTGACGCGTAACACATACAAGTTTTTCTTCTTCAGTATTAGTCCTTTGTTGTAAAAGAGCCTCCCTGTTGTAATATTTGGCTCTTTTGTACGCATCTCTTATGACTCTATGTGGGTATCCTCTTTTGAGTAATTTACCTCTGAGATCATTGGCATGAACTTCAAAATTGGCCATGGTAGTGCAATTCCTACGCAATCTTAGGAATTGACTAAACGGTATATTGTCTTTTTGATTACGCGGGTGATAACTCTGATATTGTAGAATGGTGTTCCTTGCCGTAGGTTTGGTATACAGTGACACCTCAATTTTGCCTTCTATGTTTTGGATCCATAGATCTAGAAACTCAATTTGTTTCTTACTGATATTGGCGCAGAATTTAAGATGGCAATCACAGAGGTTGAGCCAAAGAATAAATTCTTGAAGTTGTTCCTCAGGGCCCCTCCAAATAAAAAAGATATCGTCAATAAATCTGTTCCAGTGTTGAATATTTTCAAAAAAAGGAGCAATTTCATTGAAGATACAGCGCTCTTCAAAGGACCCCATATAGGTGTTGGCAACATTTGGTGCACAGGCTGCTCCCATGCTTACACCATGGATCTGTTTATAAATGATATTGTCAAATTCGAAGTAGTTTTCATTGAGGACAATTGCAAGGCATTCTAGAATAAAAAGTATGTCTTCAGTATTACTGTTCTTTTCCAATGAACTTTTTACTGCCTCTAGGGCTCCTTTCTGTGGGATGTTTGTGTATAAGGCTTCTATGTCCATAGAAACCAAAAAATCTGTGTCGGGGTTAAACGACAGACCCTCAATTTTGTTTATGAGGTGGCCCGTGTCCTTGATATACCCTGGTAGGGTGCTGACCAAAGGGTTTAAAAATTTATCTACGTATTTAGATAGGGGTTCTGTGATGGAACCAATAGTAGATACAATTGGTCTATATGGGGGATTCACTGCATTTTTATGCATTTTTGGTACTCCATAAAGGACTGGAATATTGAAATACTGTTTATTAAGATAATCGAATTCTTGTTGACAGATGGAGCTTCTGTCCAGAGCTCTCTGCGTAATAACCAGTATTTCCTCTTGGATTCTCTTACTAGGGTAAGAATTGGTTTCATGATAATGTTCAGGGACTTGTAACATTTTAAGCATTTGTGTTTTATAGTCTGTACTATCCAAGAGAACAATTCCGCCTCCTTTATCACACGGTTTAATTGTGATTTGTTGGTTGGCCGATAAATCTTTCAAGGTCCTATATTCCTCATAGTTCAAATTGAATATAGGTTTAGGTACAAACTTGATGGAGTTTTGTATTTTGGTGTAAACACTCTTTTCAAAAATACTGACTTCTGGGCCAACTTGATCTAATGATGGAGTGAAACTAGAATCCGGTCGTAATCCCGTTCTGTTGTTGGTCTGTGCAGGGGTAATTTGAGAAAAGAACTTTTTAAGCCTAATTTTTCTAAAAAAAGCCTGTAGGTCTTGATTAAGTTCAAATTTATTCAATGTGGCAGTCGGAACAAAGGATAGACCTCGAGTTAACAGATTAAGAGCATGATGGTCAAGGTTGGATTGAGATAAATTGAAGATGGGTATGATTTCCATATTCTTAGAGTTTGTTATTGTCTCCAGTATTGGTTCTTTCTTGTTTGGAGATATTGTGGTTGGTTCTCCGAATATTGGTAATGTTGTTCTGGATATTGATACTGGCCCCTTCCTTGGCCTCTGTATCTGGATCTTGGGGTCCCCCTGCGGTTCCCCAAAAAACGACTACCTCTATTGGTGTTTTGAAAGGGTGTTCTCCTATTGCCTGTTTCTCCTGATGGGCCCGGGACACTTTCACCATCCGATTCCGATGTATCGGAGAACGTAAGTATCTTTTTATTAGACCAAAATTGATTGTCTACTTGTTGATGTTGTTCCCTTCCTGTGTTGTAATATTGGGCTCCCAAGTAAGGATAAACCCTTTCCTCTGAAAAGTAGTGTATATCCTTTTTAAGTTTTTCTGTTTTCTTTTTAACCAAATATTCACTGAAAGAGTTCAGTTCAAAGTTTACTTCCTCTAGTTTTTTCTTTGCATCTTCCACTGGGTTGTTTTTCTTAAGTAGTTCTTCTATTTCTGCTATTTCTTTAAATAGGGAATCTACTACTTCTCGAGCTGTTTCTATAATAAGAATCATAAGATCCCTTGAGCATCTATTAGCAATTAGTGACCATTTTTCAAGAAATTTCCTAATTTCTACAAATAAGCCTGGAATATTTCTTATTCTTAGGCCATTCGGTATCACTCCAGCTCTGAGATATTGAAGCATAAAATCTGCATGCGATTCCGTTCTTTTTGCTTTCTTTTTGAGATTCAATAATTTGAGCCATTCATCATTATTGGTTTTATTAAAGGTGAATGGACGATCAGAAGTGGTGTCTTGCCCTAGTAGTTTAGAGAAATCTTCATCACTAAATCCAAAAGTTTTGATGCTGTCCATGTGGAGGAGGAAGATACACAAGGGGACAGAGATCTTACTAAAGATAGAACACTGCCGATGGTGTGGCGGGAAAAGAGGTATGACTACCTGGAACTATAGTAGAATGTAGGGAATAGATATATAGTGGGTGGTAAAGCAAAAATAAGGATAGCAACGTGCAACAAATTATACTAAAACGAATAAGAAAAAGGTGCTCAGTAAGCTCCAAAGCAGAGAACAATATGACCTACGCTAATACCCTCACAGCAAAGTGCTGGGATACTATAGTAAACAACAAGAGGGTCCCTGATATACGAATATGAGAAGAGGGAAGCAGGGAAGGGAAACACAATATGAACAAAAACCTCTTCTCAAAAAATAATTAAGCTATGGGGAATATCTCCACAATCAATATACAGCAACAACCATGTACCACAGAAATGGATTTATAATTCACAGTTTTATTAATCAAAAAGTTTAAGCATTATTTGTATGTCATTATTTTTATGTTTATATTTTTCTCTTTATACATTTGCAAACACAAATTTGATCATGTGTTGATTTGTTAAAAAGGGGAATCAAAATTCAAGTGTGAGACACAAACTCAACATTTAAAGTGAGCACAAATTGCATATTACATAACAAAAAACACAAACAATACAAAACATTCTATGCAACAAAGAGTCACTTACTAAAACATATAGTGATACATTCATAATATATACACATTAAAATAGAAATGTCGCCACAAAGGATGACAATTGGAGCAGAGAGAAGCGCCGACGCGCGTTTCGGAGAAGGATCAAAAGACCCACAGTTCCTTCGTCAGGGCCCAAAAATCCTTTGGAAGTTCGTGTCAATATAATTCCCAACTTATTCCAAGGTCTTGTTCAGACGGGAAACTTATTAAACAATTTCTTAACAGCGCTGTATCTTCAATGAAATTGCTCCTTTTTTTGAAAATATTCAACACTGGAACAGATTTATTGACGATATCTTTTTTATTTGGAGGGGCCCTGAGGAACAACTTCAAGAATTTATTCTTTGGCTCAACCTCTGTGATTGCCATCTTAAATTCTGCGCCAATATCAGTAAGAAACAAATTGAGTTTCTAGATCTATGGATCCAAAACATAGAAGGCAAAATTGAGGTGTCACTGTATACCAAACCTACGGCAAGGAACACCATTCTACAATATCAGAGTTATCACCCGCGTAATCAAAAAGACAATATACCGTTTAGTCAATTCCTAAGATTGCGTAGGAATTGCACTACCATGGCCAATTTTGAAGTTCATGCCAATGATCTCAGAGGTAAATTACTCAAAAGAGGATACCCACATAGAGTCATAAGAGATGCGTACAAAAGAGCCAAATATTACAACAGGGAGGCTCTTTTACAACAAAGGACTAATACTGAAGAAGAAAAACTTGTATGTGTTACGCGTCACTCCAATTTTGATAACAAATTGCGTCAAATTATAGGCTCGCAATGGCATATTCTTAACACAGGGGACCCTAACTGCAATATGCCCAAACCAATCTTTGCGTTCCGCCGGAATAAGAACTTACGCAATTCTCTAGTGAAATCCCACTTTAATAACACCAAGAAATGGATACAAAAATCTATCACTGGTAATAATCCGGTATTAGGCAACCACAGGTGCGGCAATTGCCACGCCTGTGAGTCTGCCATTATATCCAGTGTACTTGAATGGGGTAAGTCCATATTTCATCTCATAGAAATGACCAATTGTAGATCATCTAACATTATCTACCTTATTCTCTGCCCCTGCAATAAAGGTTATGTAGGAGAAACAGGCAGGGAATTTAGAACAAGATTGAGTGAACATAAATCCTCAATCAGGAATCAACGCAGAGGGGCTCCTCTAGTTGAACATTGGCTTGATAAAAATCATAAAATTGAGGATATAAAATGGATCATTGTAGAAAAAGTACTGATTCCAAGAGATAAGAACACTGAGCCATTGAGGAAAAAAAGAGAGGTATTTTGGATGTTTACTCTCCAAACAGCTGTCTCTGGCCTTAATGAACATATCCCTTGGGAAAATGCTCTTCTGTAAACTAACTACATAATTCACTTTGTTAGTTTTTTACTTATTGACCATTAGTGTTTTTGGTCACTTTCCACTTCCATCCACTGACTTCTATGTGTCTTATCCATACACAGTGCAGTTGTTTTCTTTCCACCGTGTTTAACCCCTTCAGTGCCCGCCCCTTTCCCCGCCCAGTGCCGGCCGTTGCATTAGCGGGCGGGGTCTATGACGAGCTGGACTCGTCATGGGCACAGCGCCACCGCGGCCCATGACGAGTCCAGCTCGTCATGGGCACTGAAGGGGTTAACTTTGCTATTCATTGCTGATACATACTTCGTACCCATCTTGTCTCTATACCATTTTTCATGGTTTTTCTCAACATAGCGCTTTTCACTTCTATTAGATTTTTAGTTTATTCTTACATATTTTTACTTATTTTTCCTTTTGTTACTTTGATTGCTTTGTTATTTTATTTTTTAGTAGCTCTTCGCTTCACATTCTTAGTTTTATTTTCGTTCCCTACTGGTAGACCGTCAATGATACGGCTCTATTCCTTTCTTTATTTCTATTTTTTACCGTCTTTAACCTATCCAATATGGCGGCCACACTCTGACGCTGAGGACTTTACACATTGTGTAACCTCGCGTTTTTCTTTTGCTCCTTACTTTATTTTCGACCAAACCATCAGCTGCAAGTTGTTGGCGTTCCTTATTTCCGGCCTATCTTTCCCGGGGGTTTTTCCTTATATATACCTCTTGTGTCGGTTATACTTGTGGGAGGTCCGCATACACGGACTTCGCTCTCTTGGACACCGCTTTTCCAGATCCAGTTTGAAATTCTATCTGCCGCCGTATAGGTAAGACCTAATCAGTGACTCTGAACATTTTGGCTCTTTTCATATTCAAATTGGTCCTGGTTTCTTAGACTTTTTTTCCTTGCAGGGTTTATCTATTCTTACCGTCACACCTACCCTCTAGCCGGAGGATTTTACCGTCTTGAAATAATTGCAATTTACCGGGCATGCGTAATCCTAACGCTCTTAAGTAAGTAGGGGTCCCGTAGTGGGCGCTAACTTGTTAGTTATTGTCACTCTTATCCTTACTACCCTCATTCCTTGTCAGTCTCTACTGGTGTTCAATCTAGACACCCCGTTTTGTACTGTGTTTATAGTACCTTTCATAGCTTTATTTCCTCATTCAGATCTTGGAAGTCTGATACTTTTCATTATTGCCTTACATTTTAATAATATTTTTTTCGACTCATAGTCCATTGTACATAGTTATGCAACCACCTTCAGTTATTCTATTTCATTACCGGACTTGTTTCTGTATGAATCCCTTCCTATCAAGTTTGGATAGTATATTCTGTGTTTCTCCTTATTTCAGCCCGTAGTGGTGAGGCTATACTCTACAAAGTAATTTGTTGGCCCTATTCTCTAGAGGAAGCGGTGCGCCCATCATACTTGTTATGAAGTAGGTCCAGGTCTTTGACCTTCTTTTCTTTCACTAACATACTTTCTTTTTCATTTTTATAATCGTTTTCCTTTAAGAAAATATTCTTTTAAAGTTCATGCACGCATTCTTTCCCTTCACGTGGTGGTACCTTTTTCACTATTTTTTATCTTTTGGTTGTATTGGTTTCCCTCTGGTGCTGCAGGCTCCTTCACAGATTACATTTAGCTGTGTGCATTGTAAATATTAGGCTATTTTACAATATGTTTTCCTTGTTTCCACAGAATGTTTAAACAAGTACTAATTCATACCTGTTAAGAAATTGTTTAATAAGTTTCCCGTCTGAACAAGACCTTGGAATAAGTTGGGAATTATATTGACACAAACTTCCAAAGGTACGGCCCGTACCCACATCCCAAAGGCATGGGTACGGGCCGTACCGCCATTGTTGGGGTGACGTAGGGGTGGCCGTGGTACGACCCGTACCCACGCTTTTAAGGCGTGGGTACGGGCCGTACCCCTACGTCACCCCAACAATGGCGGTACGGCCCGTACCCACATCCCAAAGGCATGGGTACGGGTCGTACCACGCCTACCCCTACGTCACCCCAAAAATGGCGGTATGGCCCGTACCCACGTCCCAAAGGCATGGGTACGCGCTGTACCCCCAGCCCCCCATATGGACAGTGCGTACCCCCACCCCCGCAGGTATGCTGCGGACCCCCAGCGCTATGCGCTGGGGGCCCGCATCGTACATACAGGGATGGGGGTACGCTCCGTACCTACACGGGGTGGGGGTACACTCCATACCTACGGGGTGGGGGTATGCTCCGTACATACGGGGGGTAGTGGTACGCACAGTGCATACGGGGGGTGGTACGGCGCGTACAGGGGGGGCTGGGGGTACGGCGCGTACATGGGGGAGCTGGGGGTACGGCACATACTTGGGGGGGTGGGCTGGGGGGTGTTCGGCGCGTATGCGGGCACATGTTTGGACGTCTCCATGCTTGCCATGGGAGTTCGCTCCGTACAGTGTTTTTTCCATACGGTTGTGCATTCGGACAGACAGGACGGATCGTACTTGCGCGCTCGGACTTCAGTTTCCCGATTTATACGTAAAACTGTCCGGGGACGTGTCGGACACTTTTTACGACACGAGGACGTGTCAGGGAATTTTCCCAATGCGATTCGTATGGATTTTTTTACATACGGATCGTACTTGCCAGTTTGTACGGGACTTATACGTTTCGTACGTAAAAAAATCCGGATACGATTCGTACGGGGAATATTTTTGACAGATCGGAATCGGCACCTTGGTATGTTGTCACTTATGCCATCCATAGTTTCAGTTGAGGAGACCAGGATAACATGAAGCTAAGTAGGCAGAAATGTCTCTGGGTAGAGCATTGTATGTAAATTGCTCAGGTCATGAGGAATGAACATCATTTGTAACTTGTCAGACAAGTGAGAATGGGCAAAATCACAATTGCATCTTGTTTTCTGTTGCCTAAACAGGGCCTCTTGGTAGTTGTAGTCATTTCAATCTCTACTTCACAAAACTTGACAAATGGTTAACTATATGAAGAATGAACATCAGTTGTAGCATGTCAGATAAGTGAGAATGGGCAAAATCACAATTACATCTTGTTTTCTGTTATAGATACAGGGACTCATTGTAGTTGTGGTCATTTGAATCTCTATTTCACAACACTTGACAAATTGGATAGTCTTTTTACATACCTGTTACCAAAATGCAGCTGGGCTGGACCATACATTTACATATTGACACATATCATGGGTCCTGAGATGCTATTTGTATAACAATACACTTACAGACACCATTCCAACGTGTGGCATATTATGGAGATTTCTACATGATACTTATTTGCAACAATTAATGTTGACACAGACAAACCCACATCTCTGATACTTTGAGGATTGCATGTTAGGAAACTAGGTGCTCAACACAATGGCAAAAGCTGAGTTGAGAGCCGACAGGACATTGAAGTACTGAAACAGTCTGTGAGGTATAACTTACCAGACTCCACTCCCCCTGGTATTTCTGTTAAGCCCTCAGAATGTAGAATGGTCAGGATCTTCTCCTCCCAGGGAAACAAATATAGTGGGTCAATAAGAGAACCACCACTGGTCTTGTGGGCCTCCAGGTGTTGCGCGGAGTCTAAGGAATGCACTTCCCCCCTCAGGTTGTTCCACCTCTTCCTAGTTTCCTCCAGTGTGCACATGGTGGTACCTAAAGCATTCACTCTGTCGACTATATTGGACCACATTTCCCTTTCCATACTGAGAGGAATATGTTGGACTTGGGCTCCAAACAATTGTGTCTCTACTATTATTATTTCATCCACTATGACTGACAACTCAGCTGCTATAGAATGTTGATTTGTTTGGCATAACACAATTATAAATTAAAGTTAGTGACAGTGTGAAAAGAAACACCAAAAGATGTGAGGAAAAGTGCTATAAAAGTGATTGGAGATTGCTAAAAGGGATGGGGATAAATAGGGCTGCTTATCTCACCAAAAAAGTTTGGTCTCTGTCTTGCTGTGCACCAGTGGAGAGTCACAGGATCATGGACTGGAATGGGGTTTGTTTTATAGTGTGATTTCCAAGTGTGTCTACTTGGCCTATGGATGTCAGCTGTGTTGTTTTTGTATACATCCAATGCCCACTTGTCTGGTGCTTTGCTGAGAGTGTACTGTGGCCGCCTACCGGCGTCGGGGACAGTTCAGTGTGGATACATGTTTGAGAGAACTGAACCTTCTATTATATGTAGGCAAAAACATCGCTGTGGAAAGAGGGGCGTATTGTGCTGCAAAAATATTGAGATGCAGAAATATCTTTGTCAAGAATATTGTTTTTTTCAGGTAAGTAATATCGTTGTTAAGAATATCATTGTTAGTAATATCATTTTCAATATTATGGTTGTACATTTTTTATGTTTTTTGGTTTGTATATTTTAAGTGTTACTTTTGTTTATATGATTGTTCTTATTTTTTTTAAATATAGTTTGCAAATTTAAGTGAGTTAGAATTTTTAATTTAATTGCTAATAGTAATTTATAGTGTATATTTTGCATACCTGAAATATTTTACTTATATTTTAGGTGAGGGTTGCTACATTTGTAGGGGTACAGGATGGGAACTTAATTTGGCACTAAGTAATTGACAATTAATTTTGAATCCATTATTACATATTGAATTGATTATTAATTATATAAATTGTGTAATAATCATAATTTAGTTATATTTTAAGTGTGAGCTGCTGGGTGTGTAGGGGTAAAGGCTGGCACGTTAATTAAATAATAATTAATTGACAATCATTAATTTATCATTGATTATTAAATTAATTATTAAATATGTTTATTCTGTAATAATCACATATTTTAATTATATTGTAAATGTGGGCAGCTGGGTTTGTAGGTGTACACGGTGGGAAGGTCATTAAGTAATAATTAACAATCAATTATTCATCCATTATGAATTATTAGATTGATTATTAATTAAGTACAATATCTTTCACTGATTTATTTTAGGTATATTTAGATGTGGGGTGCTAGGTTTGTAGCGGTAATTGGTGGGAAGTTCATTAGGTAATAATTAATGGAAGATACATATTAATGTATAATTAGATATTTAATAGATTCACAATTATGTAAATTGTGTAATAATGATATGTTTTAGTTATATTTTAGGTGCGGGCTGCTGGGTTGGTAGGGTTGTAGGGTGGAAAGGTAATTAAGTAATAATAAATGTACAATAAATTATTAATTGTTAATTATGTAATTGATTATCAGTTATGCAACTTATGTTATATTTATTTACTTTAGTTATATTTTGGGTGTGAGTTCCTAGGTTTGCTGGGGGATAGGGTGGCAAGTTACGTAAGTAATAATTAGATACATTATTATTTAAAATTGAGAATTAATTATTAAACTGTTTATAAATTTTGTAAATTGGTAAATTTTTTTATACATATTTTATGTTTAGTAATTATGTTTATATTCAGAGTATTATATTTTTTCTAAATTAATCGGGTTATTCAAACATGTAATGTGTTTTAAGTGAAGTAGTTTCCCTACTGTTGCTTTGACTGGAGCTGGACTTCTAAATCTCACCTCTCAAAAGTCCAACGCTTTCCCTACTGTTGCACAGACCGAAGTGAGAGTATTAAATATTACCCCTCCAAAGTCCAACGCTTTTCCTTCTGTTGCACAGACTAGAGTGGGAACAATAAATGTATGCCCTTTGAAGTCTAATGCTTTCCCTACTGTTGCACAGACTGGAGTAGGAATAGTATATGTAAGCCTGCCAAAGTACAACGCTTTCCCCACTGTTGCATTGACTGGAGTTGGAATAGTAAATTGAACCCCTCTGAAGTCCAACACTTGCTCTACTGTTGCACTGTTTGGAGTGGGAATAATATATTTAACCCTTACAAAGTCCTACACTTAATCTATTGTTAAATAAACTGGAGTGGGAATAGTATATCTATTATTTCCAGACTCCAATAAATTTTTTAATATTGGTTAAATATATTTATTAATAATATTTGTTAAGAATTTTAATTTTAAAGTATGTATATATATTTATATTTGTTTTAAAATGTGTACGCTATTTTTGGTAAATGTCTTATTTTCAGTCATGTCAGACTCTTTTACTGAAATGGATTGATAAGATAATTTAGAACACAAAAACAAATGTGCCAACATTTTAGCTGTATAGAGCACTAACCCCAAATTCTACGACAATACACTCCATCTTCTTTTGTTCATTTTGAAAGAAAATTCTTCAAGTTATACAGCTTTTATTTCTTCAAGATAGATTCTGGCGTGTGACAGGTTTGTCATAAATACAGAATGAGAGTGCTCCAGTTCATTTGCACACTGTGGAAGGCTACACTATTACACACAGCAATCAACTGGCAAGTAGAGATGGGCGGCAAACTATGCTCCACCTGCAGAGATTGTGGAGTTTTCCAACTCTTGGAGAGCAGAGTTGACCAAAAACTCCACAACCGCAGGCGGAGTGGACTTTACTGACGCGCTCACCCTATTCTTGCAGGAGATGGTGTCTGTTTTGTCTACTGGTTGGAATTTATTGGTAGCTTCCGCTACCCCCCTGGCTCATGGGTTTTGGGACGCAGTAGAAGAATTGAGCGATCCTGCACAGGGCCTTCCGAACATCATGACCAATCGCCTTCACCACCCAGCAGTTTCAGTATGTAGGCATGGTGATAACCCAGCTGATTGAGCACCAAGCCATAGAGTTCTGTCAGGTGTTGGCTCCAAATCCTGTTGGGTGCAAATCAGTGTTTCATCCTTCCAAGCTCGATAAACTGAGTATCATATTGCTGATGGATGGCTTAGGATATATCAACAATACTTGTCTAGGAGTAGAGAGATGGGGAGCTGGTGGCTGGCACCCTTTGTCCTGATGTCTGTGCAGGGAGCCTCCTGGCTTGGTACCAGTTGTCAGAGTTCCCCTTGGACTCAAGGACCACCCCTTGTGTCTCTCCCTCCCCTCCGCCTGAAGGCAGCTGCTCCGGCTTGGCCCCTCCTTCTGCTGTTCCACTGGGCTGTATTGATAAAAGCAAAACCAAAGGATGCTTGTTTCCGGTCCAGGGAAGACATGGCTTGGCAGTTCGGGCTAGACTGTTCCCATGAGGCACAGGGTCAGACTGATTTGTATATGGCCATGTCTGAACTGGTGTGGTGGAGTGAGCTAAAGAATGATGATGGATTAAACCCTGATCAGTTGACTGGGGGTGAGTGTTTGATTTGCTCAAACGCTCCGTCCATCATCCCCTTTGGTATCGCTTTGTTCGCCCTAAGTTGGCAGGGTATTCCCAGACATGGGTCCCTTGCTCACTTTGCCACAGGATTCAAGATAGCCTGGCTGATGAGGGTTATGAACCCGAAACCGGTCCCAGGATGCTTGTTTCTGGCCCAGGGAAGACATGGCATGGCAGTTCGGGCTGGACTGTTCCCATGAGGCACAGGGTCAGACTGATTTGCATATGGCCATGTCTGAACTGGGGTGGTGGAGTGAGCTAAAGAATGATGATGGATTAAACCCAGATCAGTTGACTGGGTGTGAGTGTTTGATTTGCTCAAACGCTCCGTCCATCATCCCCTTTAGTATTGCTGTATTGCTAAAAGACAGTCATGCCACCAAAAGATGTGATGACATCTGAGCTGTCCAAAAGAATTTCCATCCAGGAAAAAATAACTGCTAACCCATTTTGTTATGTTAGCAAAGAAGCTCAGTGTGTACATGCCGCTGCTGCATGACTCTGTGAGTGAACAACATGTGCAAATTCCGGTGGGACAGGCTCCACTTTCCAGACATCTCTAATTTTTCCATTTTAAGTGCGACCCACGCAATCCTGTTTTTTGGGGGTTTTTGGGCTGTTCTTGTTTCCTTATCATGCAACACTTTGCAAGACTAAGTACTATTGGTAAAAGCACGGGAAAGGACTGGTATAATTAAGATGTGCAGACACACTGTACGCAGGCAGCCATCACTAAATGGCACAACTGTTCCATGTAAAGTTTTAAATGAAACTATCAAAGTGCTTTATCCATTCAATCAATCAATCAATCAATCAGGTGTTTGTTAAGCACGACTACTCACCCATAAGGGTCTCAATGCCCTGGTGGGTGGGGGGGTCGCAGATTCCAGTCCATCAAGGAGAGGGTCTGTCGAAGAGCCAGGTTTTGAGGTTTCTTGCAAAGATGGGGAGCGATGTTGTCTGTGAGCGTGGGTTTGCATCTTGAAGGTGACTCTAGCTTTGATGGGGAGCCAGTGGAGTGTGAACAGGTGTTGTGAGATGTGGCAGTGTCTTGGCAGGTTGAGGACCAGTCTTGCGGCGGCGTTTTGGATGTTCTGTAGCTTGCGGGTGAGGTTTTTGTTTATTCTGGCGTAGAGTGCGTTGCCATAGTCGAGCCTGCTGGTGACCAGGGCATGAGTGATGGTCTTCCTGTGTTCAAGGGGAATCCATTTGAAGGTCTTATGTAGGAGGCGGATGGTGTGAAAGCAGGAGGATGAGGCGGAGTTGATCTGGTGGTCCATTATGAGCTCAGAGTCCAGGATGAGTCCCAGGTTGCGTGCGTGGTCCTTGGGGGTGGGCAGGCTACCGAGGACGGGGGGCCACCAGGTGTCATTCCAGGTGTCGGGGTTTGGGCCCATGATGAGTACTTCCGCTTTGTTGGTGTTTAGTTGTAGGCAGCTGTTTTTCATCCATTGGGTGATGGCTTCCATGCCTTCTCGAAAGTTGTGTCTGGCGGTGTTGGGTTCATTGGATAGGGAGAGGATGAGCTGGGTGTCGTCTGTGTATGACACAATGTTGAGTCCGTAAGTTCAGACGATGGGAGCGAGCGGAGCTATGTAGAATTTGAAGAGCGTAGGGCTGAGAGAGGATCCCTGGGGGACTCTGCAGGTGGAAAGTGTAGGGTCCGAGAGGAACGGTGAGAGTCTGACCCCCTGCGTTCTGCCGGCAAGGAAGGAGCAGATCCAGTCGAGGGCCTTGTCTTGGATCCCTGCGTCATGGAGTCTGCGTATTAGGTTGCGGTGAGAGACTGTGTCGAACGCCGCTGAGAGGTCAAGGAGGATGAGGGCTGCTGTTTCTCCTTTGTCCAGTAAGGTGCGGATGTCGTCTGTTGCGGCGAGGAGGGCGGTTTCCTTACTGTGGTTTTTCTGAAGCTGGATTGGGAGGAGTCGAGGATGTTTGGCAGTTAGATCAATGTGGCGAGTTGGCTGTTGATGGCTTTCTCGATGACTTTAGCTGGGAACGGGAACAGGGAAATGGGTCTGTAGTTTTTGAGGTCGGTGGCGTCTGCCAAGGGTTTTTTCAGGTGGGGTTGATCTCAGCGTGTTTCCAGTCATCGGGGAATGAGGCGGTTGCCAGGGAGCGGTTGATGATGTGGCAAAGCATGGGTGGGGTGGTGTTGGCGGCTCTGTTGAAAATGTGGTGGGGGCAGTGGTCCGTGGGGGCCCCGGAGTGGATTGACTTCATCGTCTTCAGTGTGTCTTCGGTGGTGAGGGCTGTCCAGTTGTCGATCGCTGGCTTCAGGGTGTCGGGGTGGTTGTTGAGGGTTCAGTGTGTTGGTTATCTTTGTCGAAGTTGTCGTAGATACTCTTGATTTTGTGCTGAGTTTGTCGCAGAGGTCTTGTGAGGGAGGGATGTCAGTGGACTCGCTGGTGGGTTAGGGGAACTCCTTGGTGATGTTGAAGAGTTCTTTGCTGTTGTGTGCATGAGTGGAGATTCTGTCTTCATTCGCTTTATTACTCGTTTTTCTGATGAGTTGGTGGTGGGCATTGGAAGCAGCTCTGAAGTTGTTGTGGGCTTCTGTGGATTTGGTGTTCCTCCAGGCCTTTTTGAGGCAGCGGCAAGTGCATCTGGACTCTCGAAGTTCGGTGGTGAACCATCTAGCTTTCTTGGCATGGGTGTTGTTGTTTTTCTTGAGGGGGGCTATGGTGTTGGCGCTGTCGGAGATCCATCTGTGCAGGGTTTGAGCTGCGGTTTTGGGGTCATCGTTTTCCACGATGGTTGGGGTGGAGTTGCTGAGTGATGAGGTTAGATGGTTGTCGGTGATTCTGGTCCAGTTTCTTCGTGGGAGCAGGTGCTGGTGTCTGTGGATGGTGGTGTGGAAGTGGCTATCCATGCCACTTTACTTCTGAGTAAATATGCCCCTTAGCTCCTTTTGTCTGAAATTCCGTTCTTCAATATTTTAAAGCAAGTCCTTAGTTCTTTTCCATTCCCTGACTCTGCCAATCACAAACATGATTGCTTCTTGGTTGCAAAGGGGCGGTCTGGGGTTCACAAGGCTGTCATTCAGTCACACAGGCTGTAAGTTTTGGTTCTTATGGCTGAGAGCACATAGTTCTCTCTCTGACAGCTATAGCTAAGAGGTTCGGAGGAGGTTTTCTTCTGTCCTGCTGTGGTGGGCTGGGTCTGGCTACTCGACATTAGAAGCATGGACTGCATTGACAGGCTGTACCAGTGCGGGACACGCGCTCACTGCTCAGTAACTGATAGGGCAATGGGAGCACTGGGTAACCGGATGCGGCCTCCCCGTGCCCAGAAGCAGGAGGCTAATTGCCGGTATAGGAAGAGCAAGCAGAGGCTCGAGTTACAGTGTCCATGTGAGAGTGACCGCGAGGACACAGGGAGCTGCTTGACACGCTCCGGAGGTAAGCACACCATAGCGTGTGAGCTTCCACTATATTATCAATGCCTTTAGTGAAGTACAATTTAACTACTGGTCCACAAGAGAATTGACCATTACTGTCTTGCAGGATCAGAGCTCTGCCAACCAGAACTAGGGGACCGGGTGGCAGCATTCGATTGTACGCGGAGCTGTGCAGAATTTCACAGAGTTTTTAGATAAATCCGCGAGCTCTGCCCACCCCTACTGAGAAGCTGCTGTTGGAAGTACACATTTTGCTCAGAGTGACAGAGAGTGTTCTTGAGCACCTTCCATAATCTCAATGAGAAAATCATGAGATAAAATAGTTTTCTCTCAAACATGGTTCATCATCCCAGCAGAGGATCAGCATTTTTTACAAGGTAAAATCACATTAGATCACACCAAAATTCCTCAAATTAGTATGGTACCACCAACACATGATTTATAGTGCAAGTAAAATATATTATTATCTTTTATGTGTTCCCCTTTTGGTAACCCTCAGAAACAGGCTTTCTCTACCGTACATTTCAGAGTAGATCATGTCCTAGAATCCTGCAGTGGCTACCTGACACAACATATTTTCCATGTTGAGGAAAGCCAATAATGGAGGGTGTGGGGGATTCTTTGGGACCCTCTCCCCACAGGGACATGTGGGGAGAGTGTCAGTGTGTGTGCTCATTCTGCCCCTCTATATCCTTTTCTAAATGGATTTTCAGGACACTTTAAAACATCAGCACAGGTGCACCACACAATAGTTACAAAGACTCAGCGATCAAATATATAATTTGTATACTACACAAAAAGTGTTCCAGATTTTTTCTTTTATTCCAATTTTCTTATTGCTTTAAAACATGCTCACAAACATCAAATTTCAACGTGATACAGCCGACGCGTTTCGTCCTCCTAGAGGACTTCTTCTGGGCGATAATAACTTTGAAGAATTCAATCACAGCCAGATTGGTAGAGTCAAAAAAATATAGCCAGAGCAGCGATTCAATTGTCGTTCCTTATGTAAGCCACGGTTGATTGGAATATTCAAAATCAAGTGTTCAGGCAGCGTCCCTCCAACTCATAAATATGGAGAAGAGAGAGAGAACAAGAATGTTGAATAGGTCCAAAGAGGGGGCACCGTTACTTGCAAAAAATAAAGCGACCAGCATGAGATTATTCTACGAACAGTCAGTCCCGGGGTTAAGTATTACTCAGGGTGGTTGTTCCTTATACAAGGGACAAGATATCAGTGATTCAGATATGCCCCCAAGGCAAGAACGCACACTTAGTTCTGCAAGCCTACTTATATTCGCCCAAATGGCTCACATTAAAGCCATCTCATAAGTCCAACAACCGTATGCAGGACACCCCACCTATTCCAGTTAAAATATAAACTGTATATTCTAAAGCAGATGTCGACAGCCGGTATTAGGATATCAACAACACTCCAAAAAGCCAGGTATAACGACAGAAGGAACGGGATTTTCAGGACACACGCACCATGTCCCTCAGTCCTATAATGGCTGCCACAATATTTTGTTCACTTTGTGAGCAGCCAATCAGGATTGACTAGTCCCCTATAAATTTGCCAATCAGACTATATTGGGACACCAACAGTCCATATATACCTAACTTTTTAATCCCCTCATGACCATCCCATCTCTTTATATGCACATTTTTCAAAAATGGCTGAACAAATTTAGACCAAATCTCAAAAAGCATCATTTCAGAGTAAATTAAAACTTTTTTTTACCAAATGTGGTGTAATTCTGACCAACCATTTTTTCTGTATTACTTACCAAAATTTCCTAAAGGAATAACAATGGGAAATCAATGTTTTGTATACACCCCTCACTTTTTCTTTGTCCCCGCTTGATGCTTGACGGATTGGGGCAAAACATTACAGGATGGAGCTCAGGTGGATAGAGATTTGTTAAACAGCGGAAAAGTCAGTAGGGAAACATAAACAACGTTCTTCATGTGGAAACTCTGACCTAACTATAACTGCGATGTGGCAACAAAGAGAGAGAGATTGCTGTATGATATGTTCCTGCCAAACATCATGTGTCTTACATTCAGTTAAATAAAATTAGTGACAATTGTTTTAATCTTGCTTTCCTACTCTGCAATACGCAGGTGTTTTTTAAATTTTTTATTTCCATGTAACAAGGACATTTTATTTGAAGTTCCAGGTAATAAAGGCAAACCATGAGTGTATTGCTGCTGGCTAAAACAAGAAAATGGATGTCAGGTGCAGAGTTTGCCAGCTGTTTTCCTCTGAATATACACATAAAAGCAGGGCTTTAATTAAAAACTGGGAACAACAATGGGACGCCATTTGCGAATTGCAGGAAGTAACATTTGCCCTCCATATGGTTCACACAGACGAAGATTTTTTTATTATTATTTGAGCTGTTCTCAAGTTAAAACACTTTCTACAGTCTTTCTATTTGTGATACTGCTGAGCTTTTACGTAAGAAAAAATGCTGACTCTTTGAGAATATTTTTACAAACCAGACCCCAGGCTCCTCTTCGCTGTCTGTCTCCTATGAATAGCGTTGAGGTAGCTGCTGAAAACCAGCTGCAGAACCAACGTGTTCAGCTTTCACCTCGCCTGCCTTTCAAAAGTTATGTTGAAGAACAGTGGGGCATATTATCAAGACAGGCGATATAATTATTCCCGCTTTAGCGGCACAAAACTGCCGCTAAAACGGCGATAATGGGCTTGATAATATGCTCTATGGAATTCCAATTGAAGCAAAGGTTACATGTCCTTCACATCTACCATGGGTTTCAATTGGAACTCCATAGAGCATATTATCAAGCCCATTATCCCTGTTTTATCTGCAGTTTACTGCCGCTAAAGCGGCAATACTTTTATCGCCTGTCTTGATAATATGCTTTTTTTTACTGGATACCCATAACTAGAAAACTTACTTCGTTTGAAAGCAGAGGCGAGCTCAGCATGGTTTTTTTTCTGATCCAAAATGGAGATCAAATCTAAAAATGTACATTAAATTTAAAAAAAAAAACAAGTCTTTTTATTGATCAACATCATGACTTTCGGTCAAGCGTCTTTTAAGGAAAAAGAACACAGTTCAAACACACTACTGTTTAACATGTTTTTCAAAGCAATATCCAGAATCCAGCCATTGCTTTGCCTTGTGCAAGAACCTGATGGTTTGCTCCTTCTCACACATGGAAAATTGATTTCGAAATAAAACTATTCAACTAACTCTGCTGTTCTTAAGCCATACATGAGTTGAAACGTAGCTCCGTGCATGTGGTCGGAAAGGGGACTGTTCCATCTAGTAACAGAAGGGTGGTCCTTCATGACCCCACCTCAACATTACACTTCCAAATTATGCTGGCAGAGGCTTCACCTCCTCATTTGAGGGGGTGCAGATGCAAGTCTACACCTTGGTGTAAATCTCCAATCAAAAATGGCAAATAAAAAAGTGGACCGTTAGATCTAGATTTAAGAGATAATATATATGTATATATGTACCTTTGTTAATTGGGCCCGGCGTATCGCAGAGTTGTCTCACAAATAGCTTTGTGGCTACCAGAATCTTTCAAGATGGCTCCTTGCAATTTGCAACTTGAACTCTTTGTTCCACTTATAGGCTTGTGCCTAATTATAGATCAAGGGAGAATAATCTCTGTTAAAAAACACCAATTTGCCGTTTCTGAACAATCAACGGATTGTAAAAATGATGCTAATTAGCAGAAAAAGTAACATAATATACAATGTAAGTACATTCAGACCTCTCTCTATCTCTTTCTCTTGCTGTCTTTCTCTTACTCTCTCCCTCAGTTATATGTATGGGGGATGTACCTGTTACTCTGTCTCACCTATGAGAAACCGTTGCCTCTTTATTTAAGTTCTCTTTAATTTAGGAATTTTCTTTCTTATTTGTGATCACCTCACCCCTCCCAAGATGTCTCCTAAGTAAGTAATTCCCTGTTCTGGAGGAGGGCATGGAACTGGTTGGTTGATTCTTCGCTGTTTAATCCAACCTCTTTTATATTCAACATGGTGAAGCCACGAGTGAGTCAGACAATCTCATCAAATATATGTAGGAGTCTTCTATTCCTGACATTTCCTCTTGCCTGCCTCCTATCTTAGAGAGTCTGTCGATGTGCTGTTGGAAAGGGCACGACACAAAGCATTACATTTGTAGGGCAAGGTATTGGTGAGAGCTTTAGTTGGGACTCACATAATAAGGGGAGGCAGAAAGGTGGCAAATGAGACAGGGTAGGAGAACACAGCGGGGAATATTTCCCCAAAAATGTCGGAGGGGTGTTTTACGCTAAAGTAGGTAACACCACACTCTAACATTTTTTAAACGCAGGGATTCACCATATTTACAACAATATGGCACACCCCTGTGTTTCCCCTAGTGTTGGCACCAATAAAGCTGCCTTGTGCCAGATCAGGCACCCTTCCGCCATGTTGCAAGGGTGCCTGCGCTGTAGGGGCAATTGTTTATGTGCAAGAAGGGACACCTTTCTGCACATAAACAATCCTGAAAGGCGATTTGCTCTTTCTATGTTTTTCTGCAGAATGCCCTGGCCTTGGTTTTTGGCACTGCCCCAGCCTTGTAAATATGGGGAAGCGTCAAATAGCAATGGGTCTTGCGCCAGAACGCTCACTGCAACACCCATTGAACACCCCTTTTACGCTAAGTGAGGTGTGAGAAGGGGTCTTATTTACAAGTCGACGTTAAGACACATTAAGTGGCTTGACTCCACTTTATAAATAAGGAGAAGGGGACATCGTGACTGGAATGTCACTAAAAGTGATGTTCTGGTGGTGATATCCTCTCGTAAATAAGCCTCAGAGTCCTCTCACCTATCCCCTTTGTGAGTGGTCCATCCAGTTACCTCCCTGTTACTCTCCCCTGCACTGAATTTAACTGCTTTCTCCATTGATTTGTGGGTTTTATGCATGTTAGTGTTAACCATCCTAGACTACCATCTTTGCAGTATTATTTGTTACATTCTTCACACAAATGGTTAAATGAATTTGCTTCACCAGTATGCTGTGGAAGGTAGACATATTCCTTGTTAACTCAACCATCTTGTAATCTTGCATTTCTGGATGTTGGTTGGGCTAGGGGCCAACGTTTTAAAAATGAAAAAGGAGACCTGCCCTAGAAGGACCCAGAAGGTGAGGAAGAATGAGCAGGCAGTTGCAGTTACCCAGGATCGCCTAGACGAAAACATTAAGGATGTTCTAGACATTTAAAGTCAGAGATAGTAAACCTGCCCTGTTTTTCATGTTCTGTGTTGGTTTACTGCAGCTTGAAGGGTGATGCCAAAAGACATCTATTGTCTCATGGATTTATTGGCAGGCTATTCAGAATGTTCTCAAAAGAGTGCCTCACTGTGGGTGGTTTCCAACTGTTTATGGTTCTGTTGGACTTAAACCGCCTTGTGGATGGACTGAGGGGCATATTGTCAAGGACGGCGTTAAAATTATCACTGGTTTAGTGGCAGAAAACTGGTGCGTGGTAGTAGAATTAATCCAAGAATGCTAGGTGGTGGTTGTGGGAGACAATGGGGAACGTTACGGGAGCTGTCGCAGCGTGTGCTCCTCATCATAGGATCAGCCCGTCATCTTCCCTCCCTGCTCCAAGGGGATATCATGTTGAGGGAGATAGAAGCTGCTATTAGTCCTTTTCCCTCTGTGAAAGCTATGGGGGAGAATGCAATCCCTCCGGATGGAATTTTAGGGATATATTATAGCACCAGAATTTGCTGGTATGATCATCTACGTGGTTGGTGGAGAGGATACTCTTGTTTCTTGGAGAGTGAATAACATTGTTGTTTTTCCTAAAAAGGATAAGCCACCTGAGGAAAGAGGTTCATATGGAACTATTTCATTGCTAAAAGCAGATGCTAAGGTCTTTCTAAGATTTTGGCAACACATCTGACTCCCCTCATGCACAATTTGGTGTCAGATCAATAACATGGATTTGTCCCTGGCAGAGACACTATGGCTCATACCAACACCGCAATAGTGACGTTCAATGTTGTAGGGAAAACTAAAGATCAGATCGGTATGATAATGTTGGACGCCGAGAAGGCTTTTGACAAGGTAACTTCGGATGCACTTTGGCTGATAATGGAAGCATCTGGGCTTGAAATGAGGTTTATAGCACTAGTCCAGCCACAATATAGAACCATGTGGCTAAGGTTTAGCTGGGTGGTAACTCTTCTCCTCTATTTTCAATATATAGTGGCACATGCAAGGGGTGTCCCTTCTCCCTGCTATTATTTGCTCTCTACATAGAGCTATTTATAAAGCACGTACCGCAGAATAAGGATATACAGCCAGTTATATTAAATGGAATTAAGCTTAATATAACGGCCTATGTTGATGATATCGCAGTTTTTGCAGCCAATCCGCTGAATACTTTGGCACTCATATCGAAAGAGGCAGACCAATTAAGAGCTTTCTCTGGATACAAGCTGAATTTATCTAAAACACAGATAATTATTACTATTCAACCACTCTCCTCAGTATCAGGGGCAACTGTCACAGCTACATATCTAGGCATAAGGTTGAGTAGCTGTGTGGAAGATATTATTTCACTTAACTATGAGTCTCTACTGAAATCAGTAAGAGCTAAATTACGGCAATAGCATCGGCTATGTCTTAATATCCAGGGGCGATGTTATAATATTAAAATTAATGTATTTCCTAAATATCTTTATTTATTTCGATGTATTCAGCTCTGTGCTCCAGATTCTTTTTTCAAACGTTTAGAAGGTGTGATTAGCAGTTTCATCTGGGGCTAAATGAGAGCTAGGCGTGCCATACATTTTATCAAACTCACATATAAACAAGGGGGATTGAAGTTACCGATTTTCAATTAGATTATTGGGTATCGTTCACCTTACGCATTCAGAGTTGTCTTCACTCATATATCAGCTTGCATGTGGCCCTGATATTGGATATTTCATTCATAAGCTAACACCCCCTAAATACTTCAAGAGGGTTAGATTCAAGACAGTCAGGGATATAGTATGGATTTGACGTGAAATGTGTATTGTTTACTTACATTTCACATTTACACTCCAATATGGGGCAATCCAATTTTCCTGGACATATTCTACGATAAAGTTGGGAAAATGTGGGGACATTTGGGTATAAGTAACTTGGGACTTCTATTTGTCTATCAGGGGTTTCAGACCTTTGTCTCACTACAAGAAGCATATGGCCTCCCGCAACACTTTTTTGCAAAGTATTTACAGGTGAGGGGCTATCTACTGTATGGTCGTGAGTTGAATATTGACCTAGAAACACCTGAAATCCTGGTCAGTTTTTATCAGACCTTAGTTAAAATGTCTATCAGTTTATTCTATCAGATGTTTATTTTGCACGCACAAGAAGATAGCTCGCAAATTACATCAAGATGGAACCAGCTTCTTGCATTTGAAATTACAGCTATAGAATATGGCTCAGTGACTTTTGTTAGTCTCAAACTTCAACAATTTAAGACTATTTGGATCTCTACTATACACCAAAATGCATCTGAAAATGAGCAGTGTCCCGAGCCCCTGACAAATCATATTGTCCGAAATGCCACTGTTTTGCGGCAGACCTATGTCATACGTTCATGAATTGTCTTGCACATAAAACTTTTTGGGATAATTTATTTCAATTGCTAGCAGACTATTAAGGGTTTGAAATTCAATTTACCAATAAGGATATCTTGCTGGGGCATAAGTCGGGCTGTGATGGCTATCTTGTGGTATTGCTATCAATTATAATTGTCAGCTCTGGATTATGTATTGCCAGAGCAGGATTAATCATTTACCACTGAAACTGACAGAATGGTGGGCAATGCTGCAACAAATTTATGAATGTGATTTGGCATTGGCCAAGACTCGAGCCTTCGATCCATCAAGAAGGTAGAACAACAGATCAAACGTAAGCATTTGTGCTCTGTATCACGGCAGGGTGTATCAAAGCACGGTTCCACAGAGCTGATCTCATAGCCACACAACTTACATAGAAAGGGAAGTACATCTTGAAAGTTGTCATGCCCATAGCAAGATGCTAGAGTTGGCACGAGGGTGTGAAGTTATAAAGACAAGTAGACAATCCTGTGTGAGCCACGAGGAGCAGAGTGCCTGGCGCTGTCCAGGCGCGAATGGGCTCAGACGGGCTTGCCTTAGGCACACCTTTGGTGAGCCAGCAGTGCATCCACACTGCGGCCGCAATGAAATACCAGGGGGATCTCACAGGCCTCTCATAACCATTGATGGAGAACCAGCTAGGAAAACTTCAAACTCTTACCAACCAAAAATTCACACGAAATTTGCGTTCTTAAAACATCCAGGAGCAGCAATTTTCACAAACAATGGAAACCCAGATGGCCTATCAACTCCATTGGAGCCTGGGAAGATAAAATATCTACCATTACATGAACAAAATTAGAAAAAACGTCAAAAGTTACAGTAGTGGATATACACACCGCTAATAATCTTATGACATCAATTGAAAACAGCTTAACAACTAATAATGAAGAAGACGGAATACTATATTCATCAGTAGAGCGGAGCTCTATAGTCAATTAGACACCGACCTGATAAGCCCTCAAGGCATACAGACTCAGCTCAGGAGGATAAAAACAGAAAGCTCCCCAGACAAGGATATAACACTCAGTGGGTCAAGTATAGACAGAACATTAGATGTCTCCATTATTCTAGAACAACATGACCCACAGGACGGGGGAGATCAACAAACAGATCCGTCACGGCAAAAACCCCATGGTGAGCAGGTCGCCAGGACAGTAACATCATGACAAAATAGCAGCCTCTCACCGATGCCGGAGAGTACTATAGACGGCCCCCATACGGCCCCAAATGAGCAGAGCAACACGGGCCGCCCCAACACACCAAAAAATCGACAAAGGGAGAATCCATATACTATAGACAATGACATGTCTTTCCTTGCAACACAGGAGTGGCAAGATCTAGTGGCGGCATACAATCTAAAACCCACTATAACTCCAAGCACCAGGAGACCAGAGAGCGAGAGCAAAAGCACGTTCATTACCTTCTGGGCAAACCTATTAAATACAATACAATTATCAGCAGCAGCCTTACAATATCAATCAGAGAAACTAGAAATGCAGTTAACAGTAATGCAAACACTAGCTGAACTCACTTCAGGGATTGAGAAAAAACTAGGTGGCTTAAATGGCTTAATAAAAAGGGGTCAGGAAGCAGCAGAACTTTCTGCTATAGCAAGAACAGAATGCGACTGCTCCCCAATAATTAACAAACTATCGACACTACCAACCATGCTAGAGAACCTTCTGGTCAATCTGAAGCCAACCGTACCACCAGACTTGATAGATCCAGTCAAGGAGGGTACCGTCGTAAGGGACTCCCAACCACATGGAACAACAGAAATCACAGAAAAAGCAGAGAATGAGTTGCCCCAAAATAAGAAGACCTGCTCCTCTACTGCCAGACAATCACCAAAAAATGTACTCCCAAACCTTTCACCTCAAGAAACAGCTACAACAGAGGTGCCTACAAACTCACGAATTAGCCGGATACAAAAAAGGAAGGGCAGGAACAGGAAAATGACAGCCATTGCCCATGAACAGGAGGGGCACTTAGTGGAATCCCACTGTCAAGTGGAACAAGAAGAGATGGCGGGACTTGTAAATCAGGCCGAGCAGATCCCGCCCTTGGGAGAAAAACTGTCAACCACAAGGACCCCCATCAAACTTAAAATCCCAAGATCAACGGAACTATTAGAGACAGTAACAGAACATCCTGGGCACGAGGAAGTTACAAAGGTACCACGTTCACATCAGCAGGAAAGATTCGAAATAGAGTCTGACTCAAGCAGTACAGCAAGGAGCCACATCGATAGCTGGCCAAGGGTCATGCTACAAATTGTGAAACAGTCGGCCCTGGAGCAGGAATTGGAACAACCTATAACAAGGGCAACTTCAGCCACAGCTATTAACACCAATGGCCAAACCTTCACCGGGGCTAACCACCCTGACCAAACCGCAGCCCAAGTATCTAGAGACATTTCAATAAATAAGACAGATATACTAATATTCGCTCCTGAGTACAAATCTAGGGGCAGAATGGACACTTTGAATAGAGGAAACATAATTAAATTAATTACATCTATCAAAGGTCTGGAAGGCATCACCACAACCGATTTACTTCAAATTGAATTCCAACCCATACTCGACCAGTCCAAACCAGAAACGACAAAGACAACATGGGCGTCAAATGATCTGGTCGACCGGATTTTAGGAGAACTAAACAAATTCGCTCAATGGGGAATAAGGCTGGAACTAGGCAGAAGGCCAGCCTACCCAACACCGTTTTTAAAGGAGAGTGAAAAAGAACACACGCTCAAAGTTACATCAATTCTAAAAGGAGCCCTCAGCCAGTCACCAAGCCGCCGAAGAAGGTCCTTACATACCAAAATGGTAATAATGAAATCTACAGTTCCGAATCAGGATATAATACAGTGAACAATAACAAACAGAGGTGGGCAATGACAAGGATTCCCTGTGCAGCTCTCAATACACACATCATTGAATAATCTCAGAGTATGTATTTGGAATATCAATGGCTTGGCTGACAAATTGGACGACCATGAAACACTAAAATACTTAAGGACATTTGACTTGATACTACTTCAAGAGACCTGGGAAGAGGCTGAGATAGCCCTTGAAGGCTACATGACGCAAATCGTCCCAGCTACCAGGACCTCATCCTTTGGCCATAGCTCAGGCGGATTAATGATCTTTGCCTCAATCCTCACAATAAGATCAATGAAGGAAATAAAGATTAGAACTATAGCTCCCAACGTCATACACGCGATTGAGATAACAATCAACACCAGAAAGCCTGACTACCGCCTGGTAATAGTCAACTCGTATATACATCCGAAGCACAGACGGAAAGGTGCAAGAGAGCTGGTCAAAGAGACAGCAAGAATTATGGACGAGGGGGAAGTTGAAAATGTAATCTTGGCAGGAGACTTTAACCTCTTTCTTTTTGGAACCGCAACGGACGATGATTTGGTACACAAACTTAACGGAGCCTGGGGAATTCCAACCCAGGCACAACCATTTCCAACTAAACAAACCAACTGTTCGAACCAACTGTTAAAAGAATTAGAGCAATTAAACCTAAGGGTGCTGAACGGCCGGTATAAAGAAGATACTCCTCCAGCATCAACCTACCATTCGACAGCAATTTCCTCCTACCTAGACTATGCTTTTGCAACTCTCCCTCTATTTGACTTCATCAAATCATTTAAGCTGGGCGTTAGTGATCAAAGCGATCATTTGCCACAAGAAATCATTCTAAGGATAACCAGAGATAACCCTACGGAAGTTAGGTCATGCGCCAGATCCGAATATACATCAGATTTCAAACGCATAAGATATAAACAAAATAACATCGAAGAATTATCCTTAAACGTGAAGGAGCTTGCTCATCAGGGTAATTTGGTTGTAAACCCAATAGAGGCCTGGTAGTGGTACACAAAGACTCTGGGGACCAAATATGCAACAAAATCAAGGCCAGTCAAAGGCAAAACTCCTAAGTCTGCATTGAGCAAGACAAACACCCTGGAGATAAAAAAAATAAAACAGAACATAAAGCAAACTTTAAATCAACTCCGTATACAGCCTGAAAAAGGGCCCTTGCAAGACGCTCTACGCGGCTTTAAAGCAAGCGTAAGAAAGGCAACATGGGAAATCAAAAGACAGGCGAATGACGAACTCTGGGCAAAAATAAAGTACGATTCGAAATTAAAAAACAGTGCCAAATTTTGGCAAACAATTCAGAGCTGGCAGCGGCCAGGTCATCAAGGAATAAACTCTCACATATCAGAGGTAGCTTGGGCTGACTACCTGTACAATCACTTTAATCAAACCGATGAAGGTAATCCCATAGCCCCATCAACACAAGAATTAGATAATAATCAGAAGGTCAATGAAACAGAAAAGACTGAAAAAGGGTCTAGAAACCCCAAGGAAAGGACAATGGGAAAATACGACCAAAAGAAGACTGATGGGGCAAAGAACAACAGCACATTAACAAGCATCATAGAGACGAAAATCAACATAACAGCGGACAGGATAAAAATTCAAATAAAGAAGGGGAAAATGGAAGGAGCTCCAGGCCCAAATGGGATACCACCGATGATATTTAAGCAGGATATCGAATTCTGGAGCAACACACTAGTACCGCTCTTTGTGGGCATACAAGAATTAGAAACCTGCCCGGAATCCTGGCAAGGATCGACCATAAGCCCAATTCACAAGCAAGGAGACAGGAGTGATACTTGCAATTATCGGCTGATCGCTCTACTTGACATAGAAGCAAAGTATTACGCTGGCATTCTATTGGATGAATTGACATCTTGGGCAGCGTCAAACCACATAATCCCGGCAAATCAAACAGGGTTCTGCAGAGGACAAGGAACTACCACCAATGTTATGGCACTAACTCTGCTGACAGACGCGGCCAAAGTAGGAAAGAAATAGCTGTTTTTATGTTTTATCGACTACAGCTCAGCCTTCGACCATGTGGACCGGGGCAAACTTTGGCGAAAGCTCGACAAATGGGGGATAACGCAACCCCTCCTGAAGCAGCTAATCTTACTTCATACTAACACCTGGGTAAAGATTAAGCTGGGAGATGGGACGCACCTCTCCAGGCGAATCAACACCTCTAAAGGACTGAAGCAAGGGTGCGTCCTAGCCCCTACTTTATTTAATCTCTTCTTGGCAGAACTACCAGGGGAACTGGACAGCATTAAATCGCATGCCCCACGGTTGGGGGACATCACGCTGTCCAACCTCCTCTATGCCGATGACCTGGTTTTAATAAGCCGAACTCCAATCGGCCTTCAGCAACTTCTAAACACTACCAGCACATTTTCACAGCGAAATGGACTAAAAATCAACCTAAAGAAAACAAAAACTATGGCTGTGAATTACAAGAAGGCCAGGAAAAACTGCTGGTACCTGGACGGACATAAACTGGACCATGTAGCGTGTTACAAATACCTGGGAGTCCTAGTAGACAGCAGAGGCTCGTACAAACCGCAATTGGAGACGTTACAACGAAAAGGCATCATGAGCTGTCTTGCGATGATCCCCCTGAAGAAAATATTGACCCGCTTCTACAGGTACTGAGAGCTCGCCTTCAACCGATGCTAACATACGGGAGCGAATAAACTCTCAGAAAAGATGCTCTTACCCTTGATAGAGTGATCAGCAAAACTTACAGATCCATCTTTCGGCTACCCAATTATGTATCTCCTGCGCAAATCCGTTTGGAATTCGGGGTTCAAAAACAATGGAGAGAAGGGGCAGCTTCATAAAATGCTGGCATAAGATTAGAAATGCAGAGCAAGGCACTTTAAACACCCACCTTTGGATTGAACTGCAGCGACGAGAACGATCATACGCAAGGAAGTATCTGATGGAATCGTTAGAAGTACTCGAACTGTCTGACCTCTGGAATACCCCAGTAGATCACAAAAGTTTTAAAAAACTAGTAACAAAGGTTACAAAAATAACATCGCTACTAGAGGACAAGGAAACTCTAGCAAAAAGGGCACATGGATGGACAGTCCTAAATGACTATAAAACATTAAAACCTCAAGCATATATGGACCACGGATTCAAACAGACGACCAAAGAGAAATTTTTAAAACTGCGACTCGGTATACTACCAATTCTCCCTCACCTGGCTCCATGGAAAAGGAATCAGGAAGACAAAACTTGTCGTCTCTGCAGTACAGGACCTGAAGATCTAATCCATATAATATGTATCTGCCCAATCTTAATGGACAAAAGGAGATCCTTATTACGTGCAATATGGAAACAAAAGGGTGTTAGAACCTGTAGACACGCAGTCAAAGTATGTTTCAACCCGCAGGAGACCCAATTAAACTGCAGACTTACAAAATACTTTGACGTAGTGGCGGAGAGAATTAAGGAGACACAAAAGGAGGAACCTGAGTAACAGACAGATAGTGCCTCTGAGCATAAACTTATGGGCCACAGCTCTAACGAACAACAATAAAAATACAAACTATTAACATGAACTTCATAATTTTAACTCCTGGTAATTAATTTTTACTTTTGATATGTATCTCTTTTTAAGCTGTGTAAATTGTAAGTTTTAATTAACTGTGCAATAAATTTACTTCCATACACAGGCCTCTCCAGGGTCAGTTCCTGATTGGCCCAGGATCCACCAATCAAAGCAAGGTAGTGCCGGAAAAGAAGAATGAAAAGCCGGCAAAGTGCAACAAATTGTTTAAATTAAAAGCCTTTCAGAAGGCTGAAAGGGTTAAGTTTAAAACAGAAATGCCCCAAGTTTAAAAACACAGCTCACACAGTAACTTCAGAAGGACACAGCGTGTGGTTTACCATGTCTGCAAAGCAGCAAGAATTTCACGCTGCGAAACACCACCTTGTTACAGCATATGGTAACACTGCTCCTTGAAATTCAGTGAAGTTGTGAAACAGAACTCCTTAAAGGGAGGTCATTTAAAATCCGACAATCCTGCAGTATGTCACCTTGGAGCAACCTTTTCTAGTTTCCCCCTGTAATACTGAAATAGGAGCAGACGGTAAAACACTGCCTGGTAACAACTTGCCGAACTGCATCCCTGTACATTGGAGCAGCATAAAATTGCCTCTACCCTTATCATTATTGATGAGGCCGCAAGGCCTTATGTATTCATGAAATGTAATGTAATCCAGCAGAGAAAAGTGCTCTTAAAGCTATATACGAAGTGCACATGCTATGTAATCAGGACATGCTATATGCTTGTTCACTAATGCTTTATTTTTCAGTAACGAATTGCAGTTTATATGCATTTATATGAAAATGTTTTGATTTTGCTATATAATAGAACATATATTCATGAAATTGCATTTACTTTTACCACATGACTGTCCATGTGTTATCATTTATTCAGAAATAATGTGTATTGGAATTCTGATTTGCTTTGCTTGTGCAAAGGCCTTAAGCACTGGATTTTGTAATGTCTAACCTTTAACATGAATGTTTCTCTTGGATAGAGTGTTCTTCTTTCCTCTTCATCCTAATGGATGAAGAAGAGCTCTTTGTGTGTGAACAGATAAGGAAGCGTGAAGGAAGTCAAGGGCGAACTAAATTAAGGGCCAACAACGAGGTCTACTGTCCATGTGGAATGAAGGGGTGAACTCAAGGTTATATCCAAATATGTGGATCAAAGACATGAGTTATCTGTTTGCCAAAGAGAATGTTGTTTGAACAAAAGTTTTAATTGGGTCTTCGGTGCTGATTTAGGAGGGTATCTGAGGGTATAACTTGGTGTTGTTCTATGGCTCAAGGCAGATTCAGAGCAGATTTAGGAGTCACTCTAAAATAGATACAGATGCAGATTCAGATTCCTTCTGAGCTTCTTTAGTCTAGCAGTGGTTTAAACCTGTGCGCTCTATGGGGCTGATTCACAGAACTAATCTGAGACAAAATCCTAAACTTACTACTTTTGGTATTCACAGAAGGCATTTAGTAGTAGTAAAGTTCGGATTTTGTCTTAAGTTTTAATTAAGACAGTCTTAAGACAGACTTAAGACAAACTTAAGACAAACTTAAGACGGACTTAAGACAGACTTAAGACAGACTTAAGACAAAATCCTAACTTTACTACTACTAAATGCCTTCTGTGAATACCAAAAGTAGTACGTTTAGGATTTTGTCTCAGATGACTTCTGTGAATCGCGCCCCACGTTTTATTTCTATGTGTGGCTACATGCTATGCAACATTTTACTTTATAAAACTTCATCTGAAGTTTTCATGCTGACACCTTTCCTTACTTTATGGATGTGATTGGGATTTAGTCTAGTATTCTTTAGTTTAGGGATTTAGAAATCTTAATGCATCATAGACAGGAAGATCAGCATTTTCAATCTCCTCATCATGCCGCATTTCTGTTGATTTCTACTTTTGCAACTGAAGTTCTCATTGGTTACTTGCTATTGAAAATTAACTTTGTTCACGGATCGGAAGTTGGTTGATAAATCTTGTTTTGTTATGCGATGTTGTTGAGACTGATTTATATCACGCTGGCATTGGATTTGTAATAAATCTATACGCAACCTGATTTTCGAGCCAAATGGGTTGCACTGTAATTGTGAACTTGAACTGAAATGTAACTCTTTTATCCCTAAAGCTCCCTAAAAATATCAGTCCAGAGGGGGCAATGAAAAGGGCTGAAATACCCTCGGCTCCAGCAACATCCATTGATGATTATACTATCAATTCTGCATTTGCTAGGCTGAAGAATCGTCCAGTATACTCCCGCCAGTGGTTGCAGTGAATGAAAGAACAGTGGAACCATAACTTGGGGTGTTGAGTGGGTAGAGAAGAGGGGAGGGTGTAGAACAGCAAAAACACAATTTTTACTCAAAACCATAAATACTCAGGTAAAGGCACAGCACTACCTTATTTATTGATTTTTACATGTACCTTTTATTTGCTGTAGATGAGAAGTTGTCCACAAGTTAGTTGCATCAAATTAAGTAAGAAGGTAAAATGTATAGCACGTTTGAGGATTGGCTTCTTTTTTTTTAACCCTTTTCTTTTGAATTTCTAATGAATATTATCATAATACAGCTGTTACAAGCCTGAGGTGCTGACTTCATGGTAATACAATAATAATTCCAGGCTTAAAAACATCATCTGGCAAAGGCTTAAGGTACCAGTCCTTTTAAATTAAGTGATGTTGCCAGCCAGAGTTCCGCAAATAAAGGGCCTCTGGTACACAATCTTTTTATTAAAGCCACTGCAGAACTCTGGTTAGTTAGAGGACTATTATAACACACTCACGTAATACAGCATTGGTTGCAGGTTGATGAAGAACCACTAAGCAACAGCTAGTGGTACTCTGTGCCTCTTCATCCTTTGACGGTTATTCTATCTTCCTTTTCTAGGCTAAAGAATTGCCCAGGATGCTTCAGCCAGTGGTTGAAGTGAAAGTAATGAATCTGCTGACAAGTGACAAGGGCATTGGGAGGGCAGAGAACGGAGGGAAAGGTTAGTACAGCATAAGTATTATTTTTAAGCTTTTCATTCTCACCCCAGGTTAAAATAAAATAGAACTAGTTGTAAAATGGAGATTGGCAGACTCCGGGAAATGGGGCTCTTTCTTGAGTAACTTTATCAGCACCTGAGCGCTGTGTATATCTGAACGAAAAGATGGATAGAGGTGGGATCCTTTGAGGGATGGTTGAAATTTCACAATAATGGCATGTTTTTGTCTGTTAAACAAGTTCACTTTGTATGTGCTCATCTATTTAATGCTCCATGATACACCAGCATGATTATTAGGAGGGAATTTTATGTCTATTGTCCCAAAATATGAATGACATACAATTGCTTCAAGGTGTTGACCCGGCTTACAATGACTGGGTAAATGGAGCTGATCTAAAGCCCCTTTTCATATTTTTATCACATGCGCTCCAGCAGACAATTAAGGGGGTCTCTAGCTAAACCTACATGTGTTGCCATTATTTAAAACTGCTTCTTTTTTAAATTATATTGTCATTCCATGCTCTTTAGGGTGGGTTGTGACAGACTTAATATTAGAAAACAGTAAATATTACTAGCATAACTTTTTGACGTCCTTGAAGAATTAAAGGCTGAATTGGCCCTATCAATATCTGAACTTGTGAGCTGTGCCCAAAAGTGTCACTGATCAGCAATGGACAAATCCTCCTTTATCTAAACGTTTTACCATTTTGACTGCTCTTCACTCTGTGACTCCTGCATGGCATACAAATGCAAATCGGATTGATTTCCCACAGTGTAGTCAAAAAAGGCTATTTGTGTGTCAAGTACTACCAAGGTTTAAGAATAGTACTTACTATTGTGGACTCGGGTCATCGCAGAAGATCTGAATCCTGATTCGGAAACCATGCAGGTGCTGCTCCTTGTGCCTATGAAAGAGAAATGACTGCCAAGAACTTCTCTTCACAACAGTTTTATCAAGAGAATGAGTACAAAAGCTCTTCATCATCTCCTGCCATATTTTCCAGAAGCTCTGCATCATGTCCTGCATCTTCCTGGATTCCTCTCTTTTTTTTCTTATCTTTTATCTGATTCAATTCAAGTCAACAGTTATATTCGTTTTGCCCACCTATTCTTTGTCCATCCTGAAGATGGTTAGTATTTTCCATATGACTACTGCTGAAACATTGGAATGAGCCTTTCAAATACTCTGCAATACCCAACCAACATCTACTTGTGATTGTCATTCGAAACTCTGGTGTTCAGGATCACATTTAGAGTTGCATTATGAAGTATGCAGCCCTAGGCATTACTTAAAAAATTGGCTGATATCTTGGCCCAGTTTATCGATGTGAACCAAGATTATAACTACCATAATCAAGTGGGTTGATACCTTAAAGGAGAAGACTGGTTGCTGGTGGGAAAGAGGAGTCATCTGGTAATTTAAACTCTATCCACTACTATACTTATCTAACAGAGGTCCTTCTCACTACACGTCAAACATACCAATACTTGGTGTCCTGTTCTATGCCCCTGCAAAGTCAGCCCACCCCAAAAAACTCAGACCTTGCTTCATGCCCATATCCCTTCATCACTGTCCACAGACATGTCTTTCTGCTCCTAACACACAGGCTTGACATCTTACCTCCTCATCTCAGACAGAAAATATAATGAGTTGCATTGCCCCAATCCCTACTCTAACAAGGCTGCTATCCTTTCTATCAAGGAATCCCAAAATCAATCCCCATTATAGATGCTCTGACATCAAACCAAATAAAATCTAAAGCAGGGGTATGTCTCCCCACTCCGAAAACACACTCATCATTCGCACCTTTCCCCCAAATATCTGCTAACAAACATTGTGTATCCTCAATATTATTTACAAACATATTTGCCCATTGGAGCAAAAAAATTGGAATTCTACATCCAATTGAACAATATTTGTACAGTGGAAACTGTAAAACGACCCTCATGTCATACGAGAAAACTTCTTGGTGAAGGTGTCCTTTTTTTATTTTCAAAAACAAAACCTGGATTTGTGATTTTGCTTTTGTAAATAAATTAAATATATAAATAAAAGTTTGACAGATGTCAATGAAATTAAAGGAACCAAATTTGGTTGGGGGAGTATCCTCTCGATGGCAGGAGTAAGTACTCCACCATGCAGACAGTACTGAATCCAGCCGCCAAAGTCTAAATCAGGCCATAAGTTTGGTAATATATCAGAAATTATGCAAGAGCACACAAGCAAACTGTAGCCTCTTCTGCATATTTTGATATTGTAGAAGGGGTTGCATGCACTTGTGTGATATTCTTTGCTTGGTTAGAGATGTTGTGCCATTTAGTTCTCAAGGTAGAGTTCCCCCATGTCTAAGAGGACATCAGCCATGGAAATCAAGCCATCCCCTTTGTATGTGTGGATGCTTCCAATACATAAACATACAAAGATATGAAGATGCCTCGTGGACTCACGCTGAATGTGTAAAACTCAATTTAGATTTTGGAGGGAACATTCTGCTGTTTTTTCTGACTTTCCCATGGGTCCTTTTGGCAGTCTTTGAGAAGATAACATTCAAAGATTGAGCCTCTTGCTTAGGGCCCTATGGAGTCATTACAGTGTGTGGCTATATAAATCCTGGTTCCTGGAGGCTCAGGCCAATCAAGGGTTATAGGTCTTCATTGGTGACATTATCATTGTTTAGCCTTGGTGTTCCAGGCCCACAGTGCTATTGAACATACACTGAATTATAAAATAGTCTATCAAATACTTGCCTCTCAATGGTGAGAAGACAGAGCAGTCCAAGACTTAAATCTCTAATTATAAATTTGGTTTAATTGTATTGCATAGGTAATTAAAGATATAGAAAGTCAAGCAAGTCTATTGTAAATATGATCATTTAATTTTTGTTTTTTAATCACAGACATTTAAGAATACGCTGTTAATAAAAGCAGAAGGCAAAACATTTTGCTGCTGTGTTTTTAAAGGAGCACAATGCATAATAATTTATAAATTGGCTGGTATATCTTTAAAACCATTACAACGATAAACTAATGTAATGATGCCTGCAGCTGGCTGTTATTGGTGTTTGTTAATACAGTTAGGATTGTATACCGTGGGACTGACATGTGTTTAATAAATCCTGACAAGAGTCATTCATTATAGAAGCTAAACATCTTTTTTCCAGTTTTTATACACCTCACACTCAACCAAAGGTATTGGACCGCTCTACATAGGCAACAGTATTGTTACACAAGGACACATTTATTGCTTTTTGTAGGCAGAGGGAGATTAAGGGCCTCATGTATCGATATTTGAAATAGCGATTACCTAAATGCAAATTTCTACGAATCGCAATTAGGTAATCACTATTATAAATTAATGAAACTCCAAGAGTTTTATAAAGCGATTTTGTAGGGGTCGCAAATTGACTTACCTCATTACCATTAATGAGGTCGGTCACAATTTGAGACCCCCTAGGAAACGCTAAAATCACCGGGATGGTGGCCCTCTGGGTTCAGCAGACTACTATGTCTGTGATTTGTTTTAAATAAAGCAATCTTTTTTTTAATGCAGCCTGTATTCCCTAACGGAAAACAGGTTGTGTTCAGAAAAATAAAAAATGAAACGTTTTACTTTTCATTTTCTAAGAGTAGGTCGTTGTCCATGGGACCGCTGCCTGCTCTTAAAAAACGTTTTTGCATACATTCACAGAGGGGACGGGGTCCCTTGGGGACTACTTCCGTTTTGTGAATGGGTTACCACCTATTTGAAGTAGGTGGTAAAATGCACAAAACATTCCTACATACCAATGCGATTTGGTATTATGAATCGATGCCCTAAACATGGCCCTTCCCAATAGCAAATTGCTTTCTCACTATGCGATTCGGTAATAGGTTACTGAATTGCCAAATAGGGTTTGGTGCATTGGAAAAGCCTTTTTTCCAGTCGCAAACGGCCCGATTCTGCAAATCGGGCCATCTGCGATCTTAAAAAAGGTACATACATGTCACCTTAAGTCATTTGGTCAGAATCCATGATGTTGAGCGGACAGAGAGAAGCTAGCATGGTTCCACAATTCCAAAGTCGGCAGCTCTGGCTGTACCGCCACATCTTCTCGTTTGTACATCCTCTCTGCATGTTCTGAGTCCCAATTCTAAACATTAGGTTTTCAGCAGAATTTCTGACCAGTGTTCAGGACTGGGCTTATAGAAGGCTTATTCGCAGTCATAATGATTGTGTGCTCAGAACACAGTAAAAGATACCAATCCACATAACTGGATGTCCATTCCATGTTTTGCTTTATAGAAAAAAAACATTACTAAACTAAATACTGCACATAAAATAATGATAAGCTAAAAACAGAACTCTTTAGCTCCCACTTAGCCAGACATTTGACTTCAAACAGACTTGGGATGTGGCACTTATAAATGTGCTTTAGCACCTTATCTAGGCACATAGAATGAATTGAGCTGCAGAAAAGGCTCATTACAATTACAGGAAAGTTTTCAAAAAAGTCATCTTTGAAGACTATGTCTAAATCCAATCCGAGGTGCTTCAGAATGAAACTGCAAAGGTGGAGAATTCTATAACTTTGTAGGTTATAGGAGGAAAACCTGATCTGCTCCTCGAATCACTGACACATAATCGAAGTAAAAAATATCGATGTAAAAATATCGATAGTCAAAATATCAACATCCTCTCTTTAAAATGTAAATGACAAAAATATGGGGAAAAAATATAGATGTCAAAAATATCGATGTCCAAAATCTCGTTGTTTTAGTATATAAAAAACAATGCTAAAACAAATATATTATTAAATTAACTTAAAAAATTACTTTAATATAATTTACATTTAAAAAATATAATAAACAAATTTAATTTATAAAAACATACATATATACAATGTAATATATAAATGTATATTTACTGTAAAATTATTAGTAAACTAAAAAGTTTAATGTATTGTAAAATATTATAAATGTATCAAAATTAGCTATATATATATATATATATATATATATATATATATATGTTCGAAGATCCAATCCAACTGGAAGGATGAGGCGGCACACCGATTCAGTATCAGAAATG
Source organism: Triturus cristatus (assembly GCF_964204655.1). Classification (NCBI taxonomy): domain Eukaryota; kingdom Metazoa; phylum Chordata; class Amphibia; order Caudata; family Salamandridae; genus Triturus; species Triturus cristatus. The sequence goes on from NC_140582.1 coordinate 246,633,750, forward strand.
TATTCCAAGTGAATAAAACAAACTGAACAGCGCGTTTCAGCCGTTTTGGAAATTGAATGACTATATTTCCTCCTTTGTCCGCTGGTTTTATAATTAGTAGGGGATTATCTTTTAGGCTTATTATTGCTTGGTTTTCCTTTTTCGTGAGATTTTCATTCTTTTTGTTGTTCCGTATTTTTTCTATTCCTTCTAGGTCAATATTTAGATTTGTTCTTGAGTCCACTGCTCACATAATGTGATGTTTCCATTCCCAATTCATCCAGAACTTGATTTGCCGTGAAATCCTCTTCGTTCAGATTATGTGCTAAATCAAAAAGATTTTTTATATCTTGCATCTGTTCAATTGTTAACTCGGGACTTTGTGTCATTTCTCCCTCGCAAGATTTTTCAGTCTCTAGTTTTTTGATCTTTCCAGCATGTATCTTGTTAATTTTAATTTTCGTACATATTTATATATGTCGATTTTAGTATTGGTGTAATTCAAATGTCTTTCAGGGCAGAATGACAGTCCTTTGTTTAGTACTAAACATTCATCTTCAGATAGCACATAGTTTGAGAGGTTTACAATTAGATTCTTTTCTTCTCCTCTTTCATTTATTTCATCTATTTCTTGAATGTTCTGTTCCCCAGAGGATATTGCCTTTTTGCGTTTGGATCTTCTTGTTTTTCTGGTGCTGGGATAGACTTTGTATTGCCTCTTCCACGTCCTCTGCCTCTTCCTTGGCCCCGACTTCTTGGCAGGCTTTGATCTAAATTCACCAAACCCATCTCCTCTAAAAAATTGGTCTTTTTTATGACATCTGTGTTAGCGACTACTTCATTTTCGCTGATGTCTGATTCACTTGTAGTTTCTCCTGTCCTCTTCGGTAGATTTCTTTGATAATTTATTTTCAATGTGTCGAAGCGCTTGGCAAACGTTAAAATGTTGCCTTGTTTGTAATCATTTTCATCTCTGATGAACTTTCTATGTTTGCGCTCCTGTACCTCATCCTCATACTTTTCTAACCGTGTTTCCATTTCCTTTCTTAGCTTTGTTCTTTCATCTTTATTCAGTATTCCAATCTTATTTTCAACTTCTTTAATCATAGCATGTGCCTCTTCCAAATCGATTTCTGCATATTTTATGAGGATTTTTAACATGTTTTTCGAGTACTCCATGTTATTTTGACCCCACTCTTCCAGCATATCCGTTCTTGTATCTGGATGTGTTGGCAGTGTAAACATACGTAAACCTCTGGGAATTCTATCTATTTCAAGATATTTATTGAGGGCCATGATTTCCCAACTTTTACTAATTTCTTTTTTGTATTGTTTCTCAAGTTGAAAGAAAAGATGTTTCAGCGAAGGATTTTCATCTCGCTGTTTGTCGGCTGTTTCAATGCCTTCTGTGCATTTACCCGTTGCAGACTGAAACATTGTAGCGAGTTTTTGAGCCCGCTTTGCTTTTCGCGCTTCCATGTTTTCTTGTTATTTTGACCACAAATGCAAAGTTTCTTACAAGTGTTTTGAGGCTCTCAATTAAACTAAACACTAAGCATGAGAAGGATTGGTACTTTGGGGGAAATTCCGTATGCCAAGCTGTCGCTATGGTGTCGGTTTTGCTTTTGTCTCCCGCTCAAGTCGCTTAGTGCGAGGAAAAGAATGTAAACGCTTGGTAGATTCACTCACCTCTCGGGGAGATTTCTGTCCGGGTGGGGCTGTTCCGCTCCGACCGTCAGCGCTCAACCTGGTGAGTTTCCAGTTTTCTTCTGCGTGGATTCCACGTTCCCTCGATCGGGCGCCTCTGGCTGTATTTCAATTTCAACAGCAATGTGGTCAGATCGCCAGATCGCTCAGCAGCGGGTGCAGACTACAGGCTGGACCAAGGGCCAAAAGATCAATTTTTCTGCAAAGTTTAGTCGCACACACCAATCCTTCTTATCTATGTGTTTTTCATTTAAAAAACAGAGCCAGTCTGTCAACCGACGCGTTTCGGCCTGGCGGCCTTTGTCATGGTATGGAGACACTACTATCATCATCCGTTTTATAGTACTTCCTGTTTAAAAACAACCCCATTGCATTATGGGAGTTGTAGTGATTTTAACATTGTATCCCAATGACAGAAAACACTTTTTGTGTTATATTTCAACATTGATGTACCATTGCATTTTGAATATTCTATGTATAATGACATGGCAGGATCATTTGTATAGTACTCGGACCCAATAATAAACATGTTTATATTCCTACACATGTATGGAACATATAGTATGTGGTAGCATTTTCTTATTTGTTTTAGTGGCAAAAGATCTTCACTTTTCTTATGCATAATGCAGAGAGAATTGTTCTTGGAAATGCCTTACTGAGTTCTTATTTTTCGTCCAGTACATTCTTTTCTTTTCCATATATCAGTGGTTCCTTTCAACTACTAGTGTTAGATTAGTATCTATTTGCTCATGTCCAAGGAATATACAGATTGCCGAATATGCTCCATACTGTATATATCTCGAACTTGTATCCAGTGTGGAACTCAGTCTCTTATAAAGATATTGCTGAAATAGTGAGTGGCAGAGACCATCCAGAATATTGGATGGTCATTGGAGGTAAATCGAAATCACAGTGTCAAAAGGGAAATTAAAGACTGCCCCAACCCTTTAGTGTATTGCGGCATAACTAACAGAGTTCTCAATTCTTAAATTGGGTATGGGACTTATCTATCTTATCATATCATATGTGCTATTTTATAACCATGATATGGAGATGATATGCAAAGATATTGTGCAAAATAGGCTTGTGCAAAGACGCTTGTACCATAGATCACATCATAAATATACTCAAATTCAATTCTTCAATATAAATATAAATAAATATCCATCTGTAGAAATACATCATAAATATATAAACATTTACAGCTAAAATTGTGTAGGGCTGATGTGAAAAAATGGTGTGCATCATTAACCTGTCTCATATCTCATGGAGATCTAAGTTTAAAAATGAAAACAGCAAGTGTATAGGTCTTCGGTGATATATATATATATATCTTACCTACTGGCAGTCGCCAGTAGGTAGTTATAGTTCTAACCTGGTTTCCATAGGAAAAGCATTTTTTGATTTGCGAATAACTTTGGCGACATTTGACGAATCTTCGCGAAATTCTCCCAAATAAAAGTCTATCCAGGTCAGCTGAAAGTTTGGGGGTGATTCGTCAAACGGAGGCTGAGAAAAAAGGGGGGTTCAAAAACAGAAATTTTGCGACGAGCTACAGCCCGAACTGCTGAACGGAATTACCCCAAATTTGGCAGAAAGGTAGAGCTTGGTTCAAAAAGTGACCTTTTTTTTAAATGGTGTAAATCCTTTCAGTAGGTTTTGAGAAATTGAAAAAATAAGAGTGAAAAAATCAATTTCCCATAGGAAACTTTGTGCAAGGCTACAGCCGAAACTACTGAACGGAATTACCCCAAATATGGCAGAAAGGTAGAAAGCAATTTTTTTAAAAATGGTGTAAATCCGTTCAGTATTTGCTGAGAAAATTGAAAAATAAAAGTTTCGATATCTGGGCAGAGCCTAAGTTCCGTGCACAAGCTTCACTGTGATTGGCTGTCAATACTCCAAACCAGGAAGTGTTGGCACCCATCTTGTGACTCAGTAGAAGCGAGTCACCAGAAAATTGAGAAACAAATACATAAAACAAGAGAAGGGGGCAGGGTAGAAACACTCTGATGCCCTAGGCCTGCTTAGGTGGTCCCAGAAGGACCCCCAGGGCCAAAAAAGCATTAAAAAAAAATCGGCGCAATTCACGCTGGGGTCGCGGGTTCTCGCGTTTTATTTTAATGAGGCCTCTGGGTGGGCTAGGTACCGGGGGTATTTCTTAAAAAAATAAAAGTGGGGACTCGCTGGGGACTCCACAGTCCAGGTGCTTCACTTATGTTGGGAAGGGGGTTCAGTAGACTGTGGAAATTATATCGGGAAAACAACAATGCGCCGTATTGCGGCCTTCCTTTAATATAATGTGGAATAATGTTTACTTATTATGCAGTGTTCACTGTTATCACGGATAGAGTCACTTTGTTACAGGAAATTTATTAATATGTGGTAGGGAGTGTTCTCTCTCCAGGGGGCATTTCCTAAAATTTAATAGTGGGGGTATTTCTTAAAAAAAATAAAGTGGGGGCTCGCTGGGGCCCCCGCAGCCTCAGGGCTTCACTTATGTTGGGAGGAGGGTGCAGTAGGCTGTGGAAATTATATCAGGAAAACAACAATGCGCCATATTGCGGCCTTCCTTTAATATAATGCGGAATAATGTTTACTTATTATGAAGTGTTCCTTTTTATCACGGATAGAATCACTTTGTTACAGGAAATGTATTAATATGTGGGAGGGCGTGTTCTGTATCTGTGTGCGGAACAAAATTAATTTTTTATTGGCCGTGGTGTTCCAACAACAAGCTTAATGTTCATTGGCTGCGAACCATCAAAAGTAGAAGTGTTTCCTGCCATTCACTTCCCCTCCGCAGAGTAGCAAGGACATCTAATTGCCTCACATGTTGTAAGGAGGACCTTCCAGAGCTTAATGTTGATAGGTTGTGAACTATTGAAAGTAGAAGTGTTGCTAGGTATTCCCTTCTCCTCCGCAGAGTAGGAGGGACATCTGATTGGCTGACGTGTTCTAAGGAGGAGCTTCCAGAGCTTCATGTTGATTGGTTGCGAACTATTGAAAGTAGAAGTGTTGGCAGCCATTCACTTCCCCTTCACGGAGTAGGAGGGACATCTGATTGGCTGACGTGTTCCAAGGAGGAGGTTCCCAAGCTTAATGTTGATTGGCTGTAAACCATTGAAAGTAGAAGTGTTGTCAGCGATTCCTTACCCCTCCGCGGAGTATTAGGGACATCTCATTGGGTAACGTGTTCCAAGCGGGACCTTCCCAAGCTTAATGTTCATTGGCTGTGAAGCATTAAAAGGAGAAGTGTTGGCAGCCATTCCCTCCTCCTCTGCAGAACAACATTGAAATTTTATTGGCTAAAGTGTTCCGAGTACAAGTTTGCTTCTTATTGGGTGGGAACAGTTCACTGTTGTCAGCCATTTTGTGACGTACCTCCAAAGGAGTACGGCAAAACAAAGTAGTGGAGGGGAGGGTAGGAACACTATTAACTCTGTACAGTGGTTACAAGGTGGTGGAGAGGGATTGTAAAGGTAAAAATTGTTTTTTAGATATTTTAAGGACGATTTATATAATTGCCGTGGGGTGTGCAAATCATGGCGGAAAAATAACAGTGTGTGTTGCGATCTTCTTTTTATTAAGTTTGCGGGTGGGATTCTTCCCACGAGCACTATTTACTTATAATGTGGTGTTTACTTTTCTGATGGGGAAGTGTGGTTGCGCAGCAAAAAATTCAGTTTCCGTTTGAAACAGTTTTTATTTAGCAATTACAAATTAACTTTCTACAGATACTGACGCTGTATATATTAAAGGGGTGACAAATAAAAATGGAATTTCATAAAATATCACTTAAGCGTGGCCACACCCGCCTTTTTTCTGCTATAGTTTGTAAAAGTGTTCCCCATATTCTTGGTAATATAAGAGGGCATCAGTTACTTTTAGATAAAGTAGAAAAGAAGTGCTACAACAAACACTTCTCCACTACATCATCTGAGGTCAGAATAACAAGTAATAAACAGTTTATCACAAATGACTTAATATAACACAGAAATGTATGGATTATCATTTTTCAAGTTTGTATTTTGTGGATTTCAGGAACGTTCTGTCGTAGTGCTTAGAGGTCGCACACTGTTCCACTAACAAATCACATACTCATTTAAGAATATATAGGATAGTACTATTATAATACACAGTACTGGTCTTATATATTCTATAGAGAGAAGGTGAATAGGAACCGCAACTGAGAAAAAATTGAAATTAGAAAATAACATTCAGAAATGTAGGGTTTATCAAATGTTTAAAGTAAGAAGGTATGTATGAAAGCTATATTTTTTTAGACTGTAATTTCGTAAAATATGCTCACTGAAAAGATATCTGATCAAGTATGTTATAAAACTTAGTAAGCTGTATTTCAGATGGCACCAACAAATCTCGAATTCCTCTTCTGTAACAATAGGATAGTCTATTACAATATAACGAGTGACACCATTGTTACAGTAAAAAGAAAAGGAAATTAAAGTTATGAATACAACAGATAATCAATAATGAAATACTTTCGAGCTGTGAATATTTTCAGAGCTTCTTTTCTCTGGGACTTTGAAATGTTTGATCTTCATGGCGACGGGTCATAAACTCCTCTGAGATCATTATGACTGTGAAAATTATAATATACATATTCACAGTATATGATCAAAAGGGGGGAACAGACTCAAAACCGGTAGCTGGTGACGTTGCTTATATATCTTTACTCTTTGCGCCGACGGGTCATGAACTCCTCTGAGATCAACATGACTGTTCATATTATAATATACATATTGACAGTATATGATCCCCAGGGGAAAACAGACTAACAACTGGAAGCTGGTGACGTTCATTATAAATCTTTAGGGTTTGCGCCGACGGATCACCAACACCTCTGAAGTGAAGTACAGTGTCAATATTATAATACAGAAAGTCACAATATATAAGCTGAAAGGAGCCAGAAAAGGAGCAATGTTTGCTGTAATCTTTCTGTTTCTGAAAACAAGCTGCTGACGTTATAGAAAAAAAGGTAAAAACATGCAATAACACTTTTTTCTAGATATACATGTTTAAATATTGACACATAGCTACGTATTATAAATATCTACTATGCCATTATCAAACAACTTACAACTCCGGAATATGTTTTATTGCCGCAAAACAAGAATCCGACGCTAGAAAAGGGAACCTGCATCACAGAATGGACACGGATAAATAACTCACGCAAACTTAACTAATCTAACAACGGGTGTGGTTAATATACTTTTTGGTTATTGAGTAGTCTATGGAAGAAAGATGTGGCTCCGCGTATTTAGATGTCACGTTTTATAGTTTACACGTGCTCACGTTTTAACTGTTTAACTTGTGCAGGTGTTGGGAAAAGTTACTAAATGTGAAGCTGTAAAGTTTTCAAATTCCTTCATAACACGTATAAGGTCCTTAATATGTACATACATCGGAGAGTTTAAAAACTGTTACCCGGCAAACTGTGTCATTTGCATTCTCATGATTAAAAACATCTAAATAGACAACATAAAAAAAATATCGTTCACAATAGAAGAAAAAAAAATATGTGCTAATGTTTGTCATCACTATGCTCTTAAATTAAAAAAATGCCAGCATTTGTAAAGCGTACAGCTACCCCCGGTGTGCCGGCGCTCACGGGCATTGGGACGATTAAGCAAGGTGTTGCCCACAGTGAGATAGTGGTGGGCTAACATGCTGCTCGAGCCGGGAATCGAACTGTGAACACTGTTGTTCGAAGTCAGGTATTATAGGTGCTGCGTCACACTTTTACTACACTTATATGTTAATTACTGCTAATTAAGTTGTGAACATTGTTAAATTATACGTAGGGCTTGCTGTTTTCCGTTTTTACTGATTTTTACAGATAAATACAGACAGAAAACTATTTATTTTCTTCTCTGTATTTATTTTAAAATGTGGAGAAAAACGGGAATTGGGTTATTTTTTTAGCGATTCTCAATGCGTCAATCATGACTACCAGGCCAATAGGTCTGTCGTTCTAAAAGTAAAAGGGTTAAAACAATAAAATAATTTTAGTAAAGTGCCTTAAACATCAATATATATGCTCGTAAAAGAAAACATGCCCATTTTTATATCAAGGTTGTGCATATTTTATCATCTGAGAGTGTTTATATGACAGAAAGCGGTCAGTCCTTCAGGCATGAGTGCATATTTATCAGACAAATAATTGAGGAAATATACTCATTTCAGATTCATTTTTACACAAAACCCAAAATATATATGGGTAAATACAGATACAATTATTTAAAAAAAATATGGATAAATACAGACGGAATTGCCTAAAAAATAAATACCATAAAACCAGGAGCCATAATTATAAGTCATAAAAGACTACTGTTAAGTTAGTTTTCACTATAAAAAGTATACATGTCTTTTTAAAATTTACTTAAAAGACACTATAGGTTATAGGGACATTGTAGTTAGAAATAAGCATTTAAAAAACCTTTGAAATTCACTGAAACAAACATAGGTTTTACAGAAGTTATAGTTAGAAATTTGCATTTAAAAAACCTTAGAAATTCACTGAAAAAAACATAGGTTTCATCTCAAATGACATCACTGATGACATCACAGAAGACATCATCCACATGATAATCCGATGCACCTCCTCAAACCCTAATGGAACCTTTGATACACCCTTTCTACCACAGAGACACCACACCCACTCACTGATTCTTAGGTCTACACACAGATCCACTCATACACCCATACAATCACTTATACATGCAGTCACTCCTCAATACAACACTATCATATGAAGTCATACACCTATTCAAACAGTTACATACCACCACTCATCCATGAAGTTACTCACATACCTAGATAGTCATGTAAAGAATCAATCACACTCCCATTTACTCACCCATACAGTTATACACACATCACCTCACCAATTCATACAGATAGTAGTGCATACTTACTCTCTTATATAATCAGTGATAAAAGTACACACTCATCCATAAAGCCACTTTCGTAATTACTCACTGTCACATATAGTTATTTATATACACCATCACTCACATAAACAGCCTTTTACATATGTAGCTACTTACATGTACCACTGAGATCTCCATTCACTCACGAACACATCCATACACACACTCACCCAGTCACAGAGCTGTTTCCACATGCAGTCTTGAACCCATACACCCAGTGAATCAACTAGTCACACATCTATGCACAGAGTCATACACCTCCAACCCCCACACACAGACACTCAGGCACCACTACAAATACTCAGGCAAACAGTCAATAACCCATATAAACTGTCATGTAGCTACTGACTAACTCATGTACTAGCTTACACAACAACAGACACACTGATACAGACATTCACACAGTTTAGTCACTAGTGCATGCATTCAGTAAGACACGTTTAATCAGTCACTTATACAATCAGTCACACACCTCGTAAATTCTTCATCCAGACACTTATACACCCACTGATTCTTCAATACAGCTTGGCATATATATAAAACATATTTAAACTTTACAGAAACACACAGTCACTGGATGTTGTCGTCAGTGATGTCATCAGTGATGTCATTTAAGATGTCATCAGTGATGTCATCAGTGATGTCACTGACCATGCCATGAATGATGAAATATGTGATGTCATGAGCAGTGCATTGCGGGGGCGCAAGTTATAGTTAGCTGAACTAACTATAACGGTTGTATTTCTATGGTTTTGCACAAGTGAAATGTCCAGCTAACTATAATGCCTCTGAAACCTATGTTTTTTTCAGTGAATTTCATAGGTTCTTTAAATGCTAATTTGTAACTATAACGTCCCTGAAACCTATGTTTTTTTCGTGAATATATATCCGTATATATATACATACACCTATAACATAAAATATCATAATAAAAACATTATATTATAAAATAATATGCAAACATTTTTATACATTTTCAAACCTACATTTTGCACTCCATTGAGTGTAACAGTAGGAAAATTGTTGAATAGCATAAGGGTAAACATTTACTATTCCCACTGCAGTTACTGCAACAGTAGGGAAAGTGTTGGATTGTGTAGGGGTAAAAACTACTATTCACACTCCAGTGAGTGCAACAGTAGGGAAAGTGTTGGATAGCGTGGGGGTAAAAATTACTATTCCCACTCCAGTGAGTGCAACAGTAGGCAAAGCGTTGGATAGTGGAGGGGAAAAAATTACTATTCCCACTCCAATTAGTGCAACAGTGGGAAAGTGTTGGATAGCGGAGGGGCAAAAATTACAATTCCCACTCCAGCATGTGCAACAGTAGGGAACGTGTTGGGTAGTGGAGGGGAATGATTTACAATTCCCACTCCAATGAGTGCAACAGTAGGGAAAGTGTTGGATAGCGGATGGGAAAGAATTACTATTCCCACTCCAATGAGTGCAACAGCTGGGAAAGTGTTGGATAGCGTTGAAGTTAAAATTACTATTCCCACTTCAGAGAGTGCAACAGTAGGGAAAGTGTTGGATAGCGTAGAAGTCAAAATTACTATTCCCACTTCAGAGAGTGCAACAGTAGGGAAAGAGTTGGATAGCAGAGGGGTAAAAATTACTATTCCCACTCCAGTAAGTGTAATAGTAGGGAAAGTGCTGGATAGCGGAGGGGAATAATTTACTAGTCCCACTCCAGCAAGTGCAACAGTTGGGAAAGTGTTGGATAGCGGAGGGAAATAATTTACTATTCCCATTCCAGCAAGTGCAACAGTAGGGAAAGTTTTGGATAGCGGAGGGAATAATTTACTATTCCCACTCCAGCAAGTGCAATAGTAGGGAAAGTGTTGGATAGCCGAGGTGTAAAAATTACTATTCCCACTTCAGCAAGTGCAACAGTAGGGAAAATGTTGGATAGCGGACGGGAATAATTTACTATTCCCACTCCAACAAGTGCAACAGTAGGGAAAGTGTTGGATAGCGGAGATGAATTGTTCACTATTCCCATTCCAGCAAATTAATTAGCATTAATTAGCAAATTATTAATTTATTAAAAATAATTTACCTCACACCATATTCCCCTATAAATGACACCAGCAATGTCGTAAAACATGACACAATTTACATCATTAATTAACAATTAATTACTCAATTAATAACAACTAACAAGCAATTTATAAACAAATATTAATAAATTAATTCACACAATTAACACTATAAAACAATATTTAATACAAAATATTTAAAATGTATCACAATTAAATTACTTTTCACCCAACTCCCCTATCAACCCACAACCCGCTGCTAAAAAAGGACACAATTAGCACAATTAACAATAAATTAATACAAATTAATGACCAATTAATAACTAATTAATAATACAATATTTACCACAATTAACATTATAAAATATTAAATACATAAATATTAATTAATAGAAAACATGAATTCATTAATTATAATGTAATTACTTCCCACCCTATTCCCCTATAAATCCACAACCCACCCCAAAAAATATAACACAATTAACATAATTATCAATTAATTAATTAATAACCAATTAATAATTAATTAATAATACATATTTATAAATAACAATAATTAATTACCTTATTATAATCAAATTACTTCCCGCCCTACTTCCCTATAAACTCACAACCCACTCCCAAAAATATAACACAATTAACATAATTATCAATTAATTAATTAATAAGAATTAATAACCAAATAATGATTATTTTAATAATTATTTATAGATACTAATAAATAACAATTATTAATTAGCTTATTATAATTAAATTAGTTCCCACTTTATTCCCCTTTAATCCCACAACCCACTACGGAACTAAAACGCAAAAAAAGCAATACTTATGCAAAACAATTACATCAAATACTTTTATAATACATACTAAAATACATCACACTAATATAAAAATCGATATTATATAAAACGATATTTTTACTAACGATATTACTGACTTCGATATTAAAAAAAATATATTTCTTACCTTACTGTCGATATTCTGAATCACAATATTCTTACAGTCGTTATTCTTGCATCACGATATTTGCAACTCGATATTATAGTAGGTCGATATTTGCAAATCGATATTCTGTCTGTGCACCCTGCTCCTCCATAATCTAAGGACCCTTAAAAAGAGACCTCCGGATAAGCAAAGTGTTTGGTTGATATTTCAATATATGCTTTTTGATGAATTAGGTTGCTTCCCGATAAAAAGAATTGAATACCAGGCATGGCACCGTCAAATGAATTGTCAGCCAAATAAGTCTGTGCAGAGCAGGCACGACCTGCACACATTGTAGAAACTCTCTGATTAATTGAGCTGCAAAATTTGGTACAATCTAGAGTGTGTTGTTAATTAAAGTGAGAGGCTATTCCGATATCCGCAAATGGCCATGACAGTGCTTACATGTGAGAGAGTGTTTTTTTTTTATATTTCAATCTTAATCATTAAATTAACCCTGATGGTGTAGCCCTTTGTTCTCTGACAATGAGAAGTATAAAGGAGGATTCACCTACATTAAGGGCCAGATGTGCAGCAGTGAAAAATAGCGACTCGCAATTTTTGAGAAATAGTGCCTCGAAAATTACGAGTGATTGAATGGAATGTTCAACCAATTCTGTCCCTCACTTTGTGGCACAGAATTGAGTTGCATCGCAATTGCCGAACTCGCATTTAGCTAGTCTGTAGGTGTTTGCAATTTATGAGAGGGTAGCAAATTATTCACGAGTGAGTCGCAAATTAATTGTGAGAGGGTCGCAAATTGCAAGAGAGTCGCAATTTGTGACTGCGTCTTTAAAAGTGCCAGGTTACTTCCTGGAACAGCAGAAGGACCCCAAACCAGGTAGTGGTGTCCATTGTGATTCCTCTGCTGCTGCACCAGAAAGGACAGCCCCAGCTGCTCTGGTAGAAATCACACAGCCTTATGTGAGCCCCTGCTGCTGGTGGAATTTGAGGAGTTGTAGTTGTGCATTGAGAATCATTCATCAAATCTCTGGGACGCTCTTTTACTGCATCAGGGTTATGAGCTAGGGCCAGTGGACTCCACTTCCAAGGCTCCCTAGGCTCCCCCGCACTGCTGACAGATCTCTTCATGTCCGCCGGAGAGGTTTAAATTCAACTGAGAGCTCCCGCTGTGCGGAATGCTCTTTTGCTGCAGTGGGGTTGTGAGCCAGGGCCAGCGGGCTCCACTTCCCAGGCTCCTTAGGCTCCCCCGCACCGCTGACAGATCTCTTCGCACCCAGAGGTGCTTAAATTTAACTGAGAGCTCCCACTGCGCGGGATGCCCTTCTGCTGAAACTTAGTTAGAGCCAGGGCCAGCGGACTCCACTTCCCAGGCTCCCTAGGCTGTCCTGCACCACTGACAGATCTCTTCACGCCCGGAGGTGCTTAAATTCAACTGAGAGCTCCTGCTGCATGGGACATGTGTGGGCCACGCCTAGGCAAAGCCGGAGCCAAGGGTGGGCTGTAATTGCCAGGAAGAGGCAGGGCAGGGCCACCCCCTTGATTGTAGGCTCCCATTTGGTCCTGTGGACTGTTTCGTGAAACACTAAGCCACCACCGCGACTCTTGATCACTTGGTCCATCTGTCAGCAGTCGATGTGGATTGCCTGATCGTCCTTCCACTACCTCGTAGAACTACACGCTCAAAGGTACTGTTGCAACTACGTTATCCTTGTTGTTTGGTAACTGTCCCTCACACTAGTACTGCCTTGATTCTTCTACCTTCCTGCACTGACTGGAAAAACTTCATCTAATGGATCTATAAGGGAATTGGGGGATGAGGATACAAGATTTTTGTGGAGAAATTGAGATTCACTGCAGGCCACCGAGTGGAGGGGGCACACACAAGAAGCTTTTGTATAACCTGGTGCCCTACTAAGGGCTTATAGGGTCATGGGAAAAAGGAAAGGCCAAGATAAAGCCCAAGGTGCGCCCTGTTCGAAAATGAGGGGCACTGGTGCTATCTGCCACAAGTCAATAGACAGGATAGAGACCCTACTCTTTGAATGCCATGAGACAGCTAGTCTAGAAACCTCCTTGTCCCTAGCCCAACTAGAAAATTCCACCAGCTCTGAGCAAAACCCTGGTCCCATGCAGGTGCCCTTTCCCTTGCCCCCCCCAAGCAAAAAGTCTGAATATTCAAACCCCTCTATTTTTAAGAATTCTCAAAATGGGAAGAAGTCCAGAAGCTGTTCCTCTGGCCCTATGTCACATCTAAATACACTGACACAACCTAGAGATACTCAGGACTCCATTGAGGAGGTATATATAACCCAAATAGAGTGCCATAATAGATTTGAGGTCTTTACAGTAAGGGATAAACGAGAAATGGTGGGCGGAGTGGTTGACCAAGGCGATGGAAACATCGAGTTGGCTGGTCTGTTGCAGGCACTAACAACCACTATTGAGTCTTTGAGCGAAGAGGTAGCTCTCTTAAAGAAGGAGGTTAAAAACCTAACAAGGAGTGGCAAGATTGACAAACTAAACTCCAGGGAAACTAATACTGGTACTCTGCCCGCACTTTATAAAAACCCACCACTTGTAGACCAAGGGCCCTTAGAGGGGGGAAAAAGCAGGTCTACCCATCCTGGTCCTAATATGCTCTACTATGACCCCTGGAACAGGGCAATCCCAAATGTACCCATCTATCAGAAAAATGGTTTGGCTAGTAACGTGCATCTAAAGAGGATTTTGCCCCCCTTGTCTTTCCCAGGGTAAGGGGGAGGTGAGGGTGGCCATGGAGAGTACAATTCCATTATTAGAAAGACGAACCAGTATGTCCGGGGGTCCATATGGAAGGGTAAAATAGTGAACAGAACCTATATGGGATCCCAACAGGTCAACAATCGTGAAATATATTTAACTGAAGTACCCAGATTGCCAAAGGATGGATATGAAGACTGTGAATCACTCAAAAACAAGGTCATCTACTGGTTTAGGGAAATCTGGCACTGCTACTCAATTATAAGGGATGATATTAAAAGTGATAAACATGTAGAAGTTCCGGGGTCCACCAAGGATGTGAATATAGTCTCATTTTTCTCCTTGGCCCCTCTTGATGGCCTTATGTCAATTGCCTGACGCACTATCCCCACTGCTAATACCTCTATGAGGATCAGATGTAGGCTTCTGACAGAAATGGATTCAATGACTTGCGTGGCTGTACAGAGTGGGGAGCCCTGATATAAAAAAAAGTGGCCCGGGTGCACAGGTATGACTGCAGAAGAGGTGATTGCTGCACCTAGATAAAAGTATGATTCCCCCGGACGGAACACAGGAATGGCTGGCAGAATAAGTTGTAGGAAGAACGGGTGTGCCTGCTATTATAGAGGGAAGCAGCGTGCATTGGAATATGGGTGGAGGAGAAGGGGCCCCTCAATGTTGAGCCAGAGGAAACTGCAGAGAGCAACACCAACAGTATCACTAAAATTACTCAACCAAGCCAACTAAGAATTCTGCTTTGGAATGTGGCAGGGATTACTAAACTTTTAGCTGATCCTGATTGGGGTTCATGTGTAGACTCACATGATATAATACTCTTCCAAGAAACATGGAGCCAGCACACCCCCTATATGAATAGGTTCTCTGCTTACGGCCTAAATGCCACCAGGAAAGAGAAGGGGTGCCATCTGGAGGCTTGGCAATCTGGGTCAGAACCACTCTTTGTCTAAATAGAAAATTGGTTCACATAGATTCCCCTGATATACTGGCTATAGATCTTAAACCTTATGGTGATCTCAAAATCAGGATCTATAATGTTTACAACAGAGTTGATCGGGGCTCCAAAGATACCAATACTATTAAAATTTTAGACCATGTACTATCTGAATCCCCTAATGGTGTGAGGGTCCTGGTAGCAGGGGACCTAAATTGTACTTTTGAACCCTTAGCTATGACCCCTAGAGACCTGACTAAGAGAGGTAGTCAGGTGCTGGCCCTGTCGCTACAACATGACTTGAGAGCCACTAACAAAAACACAATCAGACCAAAACGGGGAGCTACCCTATAACAGACCTGGCCATGCCAGCAGGATTGATTACTGTCTGGATGCACTAGTCCATGACATGGTAGTGGTCAATCGCCTAGATAGCGATCATAAAGCCCTGACCCTGTCTTAACGAACCCGGGTGACAACTCTACAGAAATAGGCTTTTGTGGTAAGAAGGATCTGGGAGTACTCTCTATTACAAATAATATAAGAACGATTGGATGGGACTGGGTGGAGAAAAAATCCTGAGGCCCTAGAACCAGTGAAATGCATAGTATGTCAGAATGCGGATGAACTGTCCAAATGTCCCAAAGATAAGTTAATCAGGAAGTTGCCCATCAGGCATGAAACCATTTTAATGGAATTAGGGATCTATTGGTCAAACCATGCAGGGAGCAGAAACCGGAACACAGACAGACCCAGTCAGTATGGTGCAATCAGGACTGCAGAAAAGCCAAGGCCGATCTTGTACGGTCAGCAAAATCCAATGTCCACTCAGATCTACTGATATGCAGAAGAAATTACAAGAAAGCTCTAGAGTCAGCCAGGAAGAGATGGGAAGACTCCCTTTGGTCCACCCTCAAAAAAACATCTCTAGCCAAGGATTCTAAGTTGTTTTGGAAACAAGCTGCCTATTGGCTTAATGGTAGGGAACCAAAATTGGAATATACAGTTCAACCTGAAGAATGGGTGACCCATATTGGGGTGCTTTATGCATAAGGTGAATGCGAGTCAGAGGCTCCCCATGGCGTTTGGAGGGAAAACCAGGATGAAGTTGCAGAGGTCCTGGTGTTCTCCATGGAAGAAACCCGGGGGGCATTTTGTTCTTGTATTGCAGCCAGAGCCCCTGGCACTGATCGAATGACAAACGATTCGCAGAGAGAGGATTTAACTGTCTGGGTCCCCTACATCAAAATGATTACAAATACTATCACAAAACTCATGGATATCCCTCCATCATGGAATATAGCGGAGATTATCCCAATTTTTAAAATGGGTAACAGAGCAAATCCGGCCAGCTATAGGCCTATATGCTTAATAGACTCACTGCAGAAAATCTTCTGCAAGCAGTTGTTGCAACAAGTACAGGAATGGGTTTCTGAGCACCATATCCTGAGTGATCTTCAAGCAGGCTTCCGTGCGAACATTAGCATGTTGGATCCAGTTTTCCGCTACCTGTGTATTTACTGGAGGGAGGTTAGTAATAAAGGGGGCAAACTATATGTTGCATTTGTGGATTTACGTACCGCCTTTGATTTGGTACCTCGAGCAAAGCTGTTGAGAGTGTTTGCTGAATTAAGGCTGCCACGCAACTTATTAGAAATTTCAATTCGCCTGCATTCTTCAAACACTGCACAAGTTAGGTGGCAGGGATAACAACCAGCTCACAGAGCAACTCCCTGTCGACTGTGGTGTGAGACAATGGTGCGTCTTAGCTCCTATGTTATTCTCCCTTTTTTATTAATGGCGTGATTGATTATTTTGACATGGTAGGATGTGACGCCCCAAAGGTGGGTGAGCGAAGAGTACCAGCCCTACTCTTCGCGGATGATACATTATTAATCTCTAAATCCCCCCTTGGTTTGCAACAATTGCCGAATAAGCATGGTCTGGTACTAAATGAGGCAAAAACTAAATATATGATCTTCTCGAAGGAAAACTCCAAGCCATCCAAAAGGCAAAAGTATGTAGAGGTAGTCCCCTCAAGCAATTTTTGCATTTGATTATTTTCATCTAACCTCATACTTAAGCCGGGCACCACAAATAGAAAAAGCCCAAGTATCACTAATCGAATAAACTGTTCACCTAGGCAAGATACACAAAAATACAGTGCCCCATGTTTCTAGACCTGGGTCAAAAAACCTTATTGCCCTAGATGCGCCTCAACGAGCTAATGGTTTGACACTACCGGTGGTTGGGAAATGAGCTCACTCCATATAGAACAGAGACGATAGATATCTTAAAATGATCCCAGGTCAACTCTATCCAATCATTCAGTTGTTGGAAGAATTTATTGAAGAGTCTTGGAATGGAGGAATACTGGTACACCCCAGACAAACTGGGCCTCATCCCAAAATGTAGGGTCAAAAAGATATACTGGGACACTATTACGGAAAAGGAGGCAGCCAAACGGGTGGGTACCCTGACCCAAGATTTTACTAATTTTAAATTTATGAGGAAACTATTGATGAAACGTACCACTGCTGGCACAGAAATTAGTCATTCAATACCATTTTAAAACGTTGTCAACTAAAGTGTTGTGTAAAAAGTGGAGTAGTAATGCTTCCACAGATCTTCAGTGTCCTGCATGGAATGTTTTCCCAGAGTCAATTGTCCACTTCTTATTTTTCTGCCCTTACCATAAGAACTTACGGGCTAAGAGGATTTTGTCATTATGTAGATTGGTAGAACCTGTGCACTATTTGAAGGTCATGAGAATCTAAGCCACCGATACACGCAGGGTGGTGGAATTTGGACTGGCCCGATTCTGGCATACTTTATGGATCAATATACTACATAGCTTCCTAAATTTCTGTATGTAAACTGGAGCTATTTTTTACTGATTTATATCTTTGTACTGTTGTTTTTTTTTTAAACATCTTTTTATGAAACAGGCTCATGATATCTCATACATTGCATTACAAGCACACACAATTAACCGTTCTGATATATTGGTACCTATAACGTTTCATCAAAGCCAGCACAACGTTGTTAGTACAACCCAGCCCTGTCAGGTTATTGCATCATTAACATTGGTCTAATCAAACAACCTAAGACTGTAGATCTCCTTTTTTGACAAGTCTCTCCTGCTCCCTCGAACTCACATAATGGCGATACCTCCCTCTATGTTTCTGTATTTCTCCCAGGGGGACCATATTTTTCCACATTTCTTCTTGCATCCCCTGCTATCATATATAACCTTTTCCGCTTGGTAACACCAGTCAAGATCAGTCTCCCATTCAGTCACAGCTGGGGAGATGTGCGACCCCCACCTACGCGCTATGTTACCCGTTGCCACTCCGGTGGCGAGGGCAATCCAGGTTCTCGTATGCCTAGGCCAATCTTCCTCTCCCCTGATTATCAGTAGGAGACCCTTGGCATCCAGAGGTATCTCTACTCCCGTGACCCTGGACATTGTCGCCACCACTCCCTGCCAAAAGGGAACGACTATTTGGCATTCCCATATTATATGGAAAAGCGATCCCTCTGTTTGGCATCCTCTTTTGTAGTGTGCTGACTGTATTCTTCCCCATTTGTATAGTAGTATGAGCAATGCAGAATTCTAATCTGTATCAGTCTGAATCTAGACCTGATCGCTATTTCTCTAGGCCCCTGCATCGTATCGGTCCATTCTTCATCTTCAAGAGTGTCCAAGTCAGTCTCCCAAGCTGTGCGCATTGAAGTCAGGGGATCTGGCGTATTGTAGATACATTTCTTATATATTGTCGAACTCGCCTTGTCCAGTTTGGGATCTGCTAACAAACGGTCCTCAAGGGGGAATATTCAGGGATGGTCTCTCCTCATTTTATATGTCTATTTAATGCGTGCATGAGCCACACATAGGGAAAGGCCAGGGCAGGTGAAAGCTGAAATTCGGTTTTAAGGTCCTCAAAAGGTAGCACTGCTGTTCCCCTCCATATATCGCCCAGATGATCGATACCTATGATTCTCCACCTCTCAAAGCCCGGCTACTTCCCTCAGTTGGTCACCCACCCACAGTTGCGTCATTGCTGTCAGACGGAGATGCCGCCCTAAGTATTTATTAGCTGCAAACCAGCACTTTATTACCATTGCTGTATGGGCTGGAAGAGCCTGTGTGATATTTAAACCCTTCTTCCACCATCGGGGCTGCACAGTTCGACGGCAGCCTCGGAGGGAGTCTGGAGAGGGGCATAACAATAGACTTGGTCCAATTTATAACAAAGCCCGAGTAACTTCCAAACAGTTCGACGATGTGCAGCACCCGGGAGATGGAAAAATAGGGTCTCAATAAGTATATCATCGGCATAAAGAGATATGCACTCTTCCCACCCTCCTGGTGCCTCAATACCCCATATCATCGGGTCTCTTCTAATCCAGTGTGCCAGTGGCTCCAATGCCATCGGAAATAGTAGGGGTGATACGGGACAGCCCTGCCTAGTTCCCCTCCCCAGCGAGGTTTGTACTGTTCTTAACCATTACTGTATATTATATTTTGCATATTGCTTTTATTGCTTGTACTATTTTTTACACTGCATGGCACCTCAAAAATAAAGTATTTTATGATGATGATGATTCCCGCATAACAGTAGGAGCACACTGTGGAACAGAAGCAAACTCAAGACTGCATCCAGGCGCCATGCAAGCTATGCAATGGCCAACGGGCTGAGCGAGAAAGAAACAAAGGAGCGCAAGAGAAAATTCAAAATGAATGAAAGAGAATTGGGAATTCTCACACATGGTTGCTGCAAAATCCATGAACAGCTGTTGGGCCGGGCCTCCCAGACATTTCCAGAGTCAGAAAAATGCAAGGTCTGCAGGGAGATGCAGCAACAGATTAATGCCCTGGGAGTTGCAGAAAGTTCCATTGATGAACTCAATGGTTGTACGACCTGCGCTCTCAAGCAAAGACGTGGATAAAAGCATGACTAGGACAGTCCCAAGGTCCAGAGCGGGACCATCTAATGCTCCCCCTGTTCATCTGTGGAGCCACAACAGGATCCTGGACAGGATACAGGGGCAGAGTGTTACTCAGGGACCATCCACACCTCTGCAACTACCTCTGATAAGTGCAAAATACTAATTATTCCAACATACCGCCAAAACCCAGCACCCCATAGGCATGCAACATCGATCTCCCTAGACACTCCATTTCAGGCACCAAAAGTCACAGCTGTTGCATCATAGGATATATAGTCAGGTACACAAACAGTGGAGTAACTCTCTGACATGAGCTGAAGAACTTGGTCCAACCACTGAGATAGTGCCTCTCATGTGCACTTTTTTTTAACTGGTACCACATAGATGCACCTGTGCCAGTTCGGGACACACATGAGGAAGCAGGAGAAGAGCAGGATATTGACCTGATCAAGGCAGAGTTGGGTGTCCAGCAAGAGTTGCAGCCAGGTATATCAGACATCCAGGGCAACACATCCCAGCAGTCAACAGCATCAGCAACAACTCCTGTCACCAGGGTCCGACAGCTGCGTTCAGCACAACGCTTGCAGAGGCAGCAACAGGCAAGGCCTTATACCCAATTCCAGGCAGGCACAGGTGACCAGGTGGAAACCAGTTGCATCGAGCAGGCAATACTGCAAATTTAGCGGCTGCAACAAACACAGTTGAGAGTTGTCAACAGCAAGCTGGCCCAAGGATTCACAAACATATCCCTCCAATTGATGGACAACCAGGCCCGGCTGGTTGCCAAGATATATACACTGATGGGTGATGGGACAACTCTGCACCTAGCTGACAGAGGAGAGGAGGCAGCAGAAGCACAATGAGAGGAGCAGAGCAAGCTGGATGGGGGAATTGACCTGTGCGATAGGTAGCCTGACCGAGGCAACTCAAGGTGCCCACTGGCCTTGCAGATGGAAATGAGCCGCAATAGTGGAGATGTGGCTAGAGTTCTTCAGAGTATGACAACTGCTCTTGAGGCCGTACAGACGTCCAGTGTTATCACAGGAGTAATGAGGGATGCACCTGCCAGCGAAGTATCCAGCCACAACAGCGTCTCCAGTTCGGAGGCACAGATGCTGAGTAGTAGAAGCAGCAGACAGCTCACATCCCTACAGGGTAAAACCAAACAAGAAAACAGAAGAGGCAGGGAATGACCACACATTGCATGTGTATCATGCTATTTCTCCCATGTACCACTGTTGGTGGTGGAGTAACCTTCCTTTGTCAAACTGATTTTAACTATTTTGTCCATGAAGGACATGTCCTGCAGTTCCTTTCTGAATACCCTGATAATAAAGGTTTTTCCAGTTTATGAAATGTAATACTAGTCTTGCCTTTTGTAAGGGTGTAATATAAATGGATGCATCTTACAGTGAAATAAATTGTCTGGTAATGTTTTCCCTGTGTTGTCTCTCCTCTGCTGCTTTATTTTGCTCGGGTGGGTGTCGGGCAAGGGGGCCAGGGTCATCCTCCTCTGAGTCGGAATCAGACACCTCTATGAGTAGGCCCCTCCTGCAGGCAATACTGTGAAGAATTGCACATGTTGAAACTATTTTCCGAGCCGTTACAGACTCATACTGCAAGGCCTAACTGCTTTTATCAATCCAGCACAAGTGCCATTTAAGGATGCCAAAGGTGTGATCTATGATGCTCCTGGCGCATTTGTGTGCACGGTTGTGCCAACTCTTGTGTGGGTGTTTGGGATTCAGGTAGGGCATGAGGAACCATGGCTGTAGGGCATATGTACTGTCACCTAGTGAGGCCAATATGAGAATGAGACAACATGAAGAGGATAATGTTTGCACTGAGGCATTTAACCGTGTACATCACATTGCATTACCTAGTAGGTATCCTTCGGCAAATTCCCCTCTTTCTAATTGCTGGTGAATGCCACTGTGCTGAAAGATGTATCAGTCATGGGTGCTCCCTGGAAATTTTGTTACAATGTCTGTGATGATGTGATGTGCATTACAGACTACCTGAAAGTTTAATGAATGTATGCTCTTGTGGTTCCGGAATATGTATTCCAGGTGGGTTAGGGGACATACGACCACATGGGTCCCATCTATGCAGCATATTACCTGTGGAATTCTTGCTATCCTGTAAAATTGTGTTATTGTATTCTGAATTTCTGTGGCATCCCTGGGCAGGGAGATGTGTTTGTGGTGGATCATGTCGTCAAGGAATTCGCAAAAGAAATGTGAAAGTGCACTCTGCGACAGCCTTCCAGCCTCTGCAATGATATATTGGTAACTCCCAGTGGTCAATAGGGTGAGGGACCACACCACATGGACAGGGGTGGGGATTGCATTGCTGCGCTGGGATCTGCTTTCTAGTTGTGGCTTCCAGATGGCTATTAGCTCTAGAATAACATTGCTACTGAACCTGTACTGGTCATAAATCTCTTCCTCTGATTTGTCCAACATGGTTAGCTTGACTCTGAAAATCCTATTCTGTATTTGCCTCCTCTGTTCGGCAGCTAAAATCCAGATCCTCATCGCTATTACATTCTGGGCAGCCATTGTAGTAAGATTTGTGATACATTACAGGCCTGTTTTTATAGGTTGGTCCCTGTTACCACCTGGTTTTGATTCATGGTAAATTGCATGTGCAAACGGGTCATTTTGAGCTGAGTCGAAAATTGTACATGATGGTTAGTGAGTTGCTATTTGAGACACACAAATTCCGCCCACATTTTTTTGCGGCTCAGAAATCTGTTGCATCGCAATTTCTGATTTGCGACTGCCTTTCATACATCGCATATGGCTCATTTTGCATGCACAAATTGTTTTGTGACCGTTTTTCAAATCACAAAACAGTCGTACATCTGCCCCTTAATGCATAGTGAGTTTAAGAGTTTTATTTTCAATTATTTTACTTTTTTATTGTTCATTGAATAAGTATTCGTCTTTTAGATCTCGATGTTAACAGTTAATCTATTTCAATAATAGATATTTGATTACAAAATAGATTATAATATTTCTTATGATTACAGTTAATATTGTAATAGTACAATCAGTGTATCAAATAAAGAAAATCACTAATCTAAATTAAATTGGAATACAATAGAGAAAGGTGTAAATTCAGATACTCAATAAAGAGTTCTGATGAAAGCATCTGAGCATAAGCATGAAGCTTTTGCATATCATGCTGGAAATATTTTACAGCTATAAATCATCAGACATAAAAAACAGACTAACCAATCTCTCATTTAGAGAAGCATAAGAAACTCAAGGATGAGTCCTCAGTGGCTGAGCCAGGAAAAGAATCATGTTTCAACTCTAGGAACACACACCAATATAAACACACAAATTCTAGATGGCAACATTTTCTTCCTTCTCACCCATGACAGCCAAGGGGATTGCAGTAAGATCCTGGCAGTAGTTTAAATCACATTTTTCACACATTTGTGCAATGGTCTTCAGAGTTTTTGCCTTGAAAAGATACATCATCTAAATTCTGGGGACCAGACAGTTCTTTTCATGAGTCATCCTTCTTGTTGCCGTCACTCCTCCAGGTGAGAACCTTGCTATCAGTTGTCTAATACAAAAAGTGCCTATTCACTAGTTAACAGAAGACTTCTGGAAAGTTACAGCTTCTGCACCAATAGAGAAAATATTGTGTGCAAACGGTTATTCAACGTGAAAAACAGGCCTTTCAATATTAACATGAAACAACTGTTAATTTGGCATCAGAAGTTAGGCTAAGTTAAATCAGTACTTATGTAATTTACTTATAGGCGTATAACATTTAAGCGTGATTGCCTACTACAATTTTACGTTTATTATATGTGTTATGTATAACCCCGGGCGTAGTACTCCGCTTCGCCCACGGAGTGTACGTAGCGCTGCCTGCTTCGCGGTTTACGAAGTAGGCGTACCAGGCAGCGCTACGCACACGCCAGGGCAAAGCAGAGCTGCCTGCTGCTTGCTGCCCGCCGCCCGCCTCCCGTCCGCCCTCCTTTTAAAATAAGGTAAACTATGATAAAAAATAAGATAAAATGCCTTACCTGCAGTGCGACGTCCCGGGGCTCCCTCTTCCTCGTTGACGGCAACTTCTTTTCACAAATGCGCATGCGCGGACACCCGCTTATGCGCATTTCTCGCATTTGAGAGAAACTGAGTGCAGATGTTGTCTGTTTATCTGCATGGGACATTGAAGTTTGCCTTGTATATTAGCCTAATTGTGCATGTTATCGGCCTCATTTTCCTTTGCACAGGGTGCATCCTGTTACCACGAGCCCTGAGAGGGTCGAGAGTGTTGTGTTCTGGGATGCAAAGTCACCTGTTTCTCTAGTAAGGTTATGAGGGCAAGTGAGGCACTAAGGTAGTCGGACTCAGAACCATAGGTACTGAAGTGGTATGAAGTGGTCCCTACATACTGATGTTCTATGGTTCTAAGCATAGTTATGTTCTAAGGGCAAAAACCCTGCAACCCAAATGGAACTGCTTCGGACTAAGAAGGGCCATCCTCCTGTACATGACTGTGACATGTGAGACGGATAGTAATTGTGGTGATTTCTATAGACATTTTTACTATAAAATACAATTAAATTGTTTTTGAGGAATGCGCAGGTGCCAACTCATTCTGGCATCTCAAAGTGAAGGTAAGCCAGCAAGTTTGAAACGGATAAAATCATAAAAAGAAAATAAGCAAAGAGACAGATCTCTCAAGTTTTCCAAGTGCATGCATGAGTAGCTCAGAAATTTTCATTCAATTCTGGGACTTGTAGTCCTAGGTTTTATAATGGGTTAAACAGGACTTCAAATCCTAGCATGCAGTAAAAAAAAAAAAATATGGGCTTATTTATTTTCATGCACGGGGTAGGCACGATACCAGCCCATATTTACAAGGCCACATAAAGTCACCCTGCATGACTTTTATTCGCCTTGTAAATTATGGGCCCCTTTCACACATTACTGCATGAAAGGGGAATTCCATGAGTATTGCTGTGGGTGTTTCAGCGCAACGTCCCTGGAACCTGACACATTCCTTGATTTACAAAGTGTCATAAACCCGGCAATGCATCAGAATCCTACGCCTCCTGAGGGAGTCATAGAAGTGGCACAACAAGGAGATATACTTTTATTTCTCCTCATATTTTGCTCATTTGATGGGTGCTGTAAGGTGTCCCTTCCTGCACAACAACAATAATCCCTGCAACACAGGTGCCCTTGCAGCATGGTCCAAAGGTATCTGTGTTGTCGCACAGCAGCTGTTTATGTGCCCGGGTACGGGAGAATGACAGAAATGCGCCGTATCTTGTAGATATGTAACATTCCTGCCCTTTTATTTTGATGCATGGCAGCGCAGCAGGAAGGCTTTGCTGCAATACTGTGCATCGAAATATAGTAACTGAGATCCTCAGTAACTTGTGAGCTCCGAAGAAAATATGTGCCCCGGATGAAAAGATCTAACTGTTTTAAGGAGTGAATCATTAGAACAGCCCACCTTTGCTCCCTTGGCAACCATTTCACCTGATTGCCGAGTAGACTGACCTTTATAATATTATGTAATGTAGGAGGAATTAATCACTTCTGATTATAGGAGGCTGAACCAACAATTTAAAAGGGGGGGCTGAACCACACATGAGCCAAGGGTCTGGCCTGGCTCTAAAACCGTGTGCAAGAACCGAGCACTCAAATATTTGCATGTAAACGTCATTCAACAAACATCGTGTTAATATATGATGAAGTTATTTTAAAATGTTTATAAAGTGTATTCTTTAACACGCAGATGTGTTGTAGTACTTTCACATTATACCACTGCATTAAGATATATTTATTAAAAGCAAGGTTTTTTAAATATTAACATAAAAACAAACCTATGAATGCAACTCGCCGCTAACACTGCCTTGCTCAGACACAGTGACGAAGAGCGGACCCAGAAAAATCGTGCCAATCAAAGTGCTTTATTATTATCCATACCAGTTTCTAAGAAAGTGTGTTGTTTGTCATTAAACACACATGCATGATAATGAATATAGGCTGTTACGACATCGGGGTGAATTTATAAATATAGGATTTCTAAATAGAATTTCCCGAATTCATCGCATTATTTTTAGCCAGTGCTGAGTCAAATTATTACCAACAATGTTATAAATGATATAGTAATGCATATTCATCAATAATTCTCATTTTCAAATCCACAATAGTGCCCAAGTGGGACATTGTTTTAGCCAATATCCTCAAAATTGGACCTTAAAATATGACCACTTCAAAAATGATGTGCAAAACAGTGCAAAATCATTTTAAAATATAGGAAAAACTTATCACAATTTAAATAGTTCGAGGATATGCCAGATCTCAATTGATCATTTTAAAACCTACAATGGTATGTGGGATTTGTATTTGTTTATTATTCTTTATTATTATTTATTATTGCTTTTCTTCCTCTGTTTTCACTTCTCCCATCCATTACCATTTTATATACAAAGCTATCCTGTATCATATATCAGTCATAATGTAAGCCCACATTAATTGGAGTTTTAGAGGGCTACAAACAGGTAAAGAAATCTTCGCTAGCATTCAATCCAGCCGGATTTTTTGTATTGAGCTCTAAAATATAGCGAGTCTCCAAAAGGCGTAATTTTCCTTCACGATTACCACCACGTTTCTTTGGTGGGACTGTGTCTATCACAAAATAGTGGAGAAAATTGGGATTACTGTTGTGTGACTGCTCAAAATGCCTAGCGACAGGATACACCTGATCCTTACCTATAATAGCCCTGATGTGCTGGAGTATCCTCTTGTGGGCAGGTAACCTGGTACTACCAACATACCTCAGCCCACATGGACACTCCAGCACATACACAGCAAATTCCGTCTTACATGTCAATCTTTTCTAAAAACAAACCTGCACCCCCAGCACCCTCCTGGAAATGCCATCAGTGAACTAAGATGCAAGTTAGCTGTCACATATACCCTATAGATGTGGTGTAAATCTTTTTTTGCAGACGGACCAACGTAATGGTCTACAAAAAAACAATAGGTGTTTGTATGTGCACATGCTGAGGGCATGTACCTGGTGGCTTTCTCAAATGTGATAATGAAGAAAAGGGAGCCTTAGTGAAAAAAAATATTTGCCTAGGATCACACATTTCATCTAGCCGGAAAGGTGAGGTTTCTTGTTTTGCACTGTGCAATTCGACCACTAGATGGGTATCTGTTTCTCTCTGGCAGGTTTTACATCAATTGTATGTCACCAAACATTTTACTTTTGTTCTTGGAGCATAAAGCAAAAGCATGAGTAGCAGGCAGTATCTACTTGACTGCTTGGCTCATTTTGAGCTGAAGGAGTCAAGAAGACCTTGAACAGAGTCAGAGTCAGAGCCAGGCATGTGGCTCGGGTCTGGACTGAGCTTACCGTGGCTAGCCCACATCTGCTTCCGATTACAATGGCTTTTTGACGAGAGTTACTGAACCCTGTACTCCATTTTGGAATCAGTTTTAAATTCGAGACAAAGTAAAATTCTCAGGGGCAAATTTGTTGAACTTTTTACACAGCTGTGCTGCATGAAAAGGCAGGAATGTGCCATATTTAAGATAACCCGAGGCATCTTTTTAGTGTCCAGGCCCCATCGCAGGCACCCTTGGGTTGCAGACAGGATTCTTTTTGTGCCTGCACAAAAGCAATCCTCTGAGGCATTTTTCTCTTTTTCAGCACACAGGGCAAGAGGGAAAAAATGAGAAGAAATAAAGATATTTCTCCTTGATATGCCTCCTCTGGGGAGGCGTAGCATTACCACATTCCCAGGTTTAGCAGTGTTTATTAATCTGAGAATGAGTCAAAATCCACGGGTGGATTTGTAGGAACACCATCCTTCACCTACAAAACGCCTCCCTGATGCAGAACAATGCAACACTGAAATGTGCACTGCATTGAATATATCATCCATGGAGGACCACAAACGTACTTGCGTCGCTTGATAAATCCAACTTACGTTTTGCGTTGTTCTTGTGCCCCCTTGTGTTGCATAAGGGTGATGGAAAACCATCATACATATGCCCTTAACTCTCTGCGCTGCACTGTGTGAGAAGGAGAGAGGAGACGAGCACCATATTTACAGAAATATGGCACTCTCTCCCCTTTCCCTAGGGCTGGCACTGAAATTAGCTGCCGTGCACCACAGAGACACCTTTGTGCCATAGTGCAAGGGTGTCTCAGTGCTTCAAGCATAGGTTTTGTACTGGAAGGATACCCTTCCAGTAAAAAATACTATGCTTAGGCACATGTTAACCCTTTTCCCTCATTGCATGTGTGCAGTAAAGTGCAGCACACAAAGTCGGAACCGAAAGGAGAAATGAAAGCATTTCTGCTTCGTTGTGCCTATTTCAAATGGGCGCACTATTTTGACACTAAACACTGTCTACTTTATTTAGTAAATTTGGCTCTGTGTCAGAAACCTTGGATGGGTTCATGGTAATGCATAGCGCTGCGTTGTGTTACTTCCAAGTTTAGATCTGGAAAGTAAATCCGTAAAATAGATTTTGCACCGATTTGCATTACTTTTGGGAAGAAAACTTGGAGTAAAGTTTTATTAAATATACCCTTTAATGTTTTAGCTGTTTGGAAAATAGAATCTGTTGGCTAAACAGATGGCAAGTTATGAAACAAACAGGTGAAAATTATCCATTATGCAACTTTGAGGATGACTAGGCTATCCTGACATCACTGATTGTAAGCACAAAGGCTGTTCTTGTTATACCATAAGTTGACACTCGTTTTAACATTGTCCTGGTTACACTTTAATTTTCTCTTTTCCCAGATTATTGAGAGGGTTTACTTGTTTGTTTGGCGGGTTGGATGGCTGTATTATAAAGTGCTGATTGTCATCTTACAAAAACAAAGAGCTAGCATTTATAGAGAATACGTGTATTTGAATAGGAAAGCATCCTTCCACCATTATAGAACAATCAGGTGGGATGGTTCTCAACTTTTGAGTATGTTCAAACGCGGTTTCTGCAGCAGTCTTAGGCAAAAAGTTTGTGTTTTTAGCAGTTTTCTGAATCTGAGTTTGTTGGGTTATGGTCTGTGCTAGGAGTAGGGAACCTTACACTGGTTTTTGACCCAGCATTTCCATGCTTCTGGCAGTTGAAGGGGCGGTGAACAAAGGTTTCTAGTCAGAGTGATAAGTGATGGTGACAATCTATCATAGGCATGTGGTTCAATAGGACTCGTGAACAATTTAGTTACTTTCATTTTACCTAGCATCAACTAAAGGTTTTGGAGCATTTTCAGAACAGTGCTGGCGTTGTCTAATGTATTTAAATTCAAGTATTGCTTATCAGCTTTCTTTTGAGGTATCTACAGTTGCTCCATAATATTTCAATAGTGTAGCCACCTTAAAGCTAAATCTTAAACCAGTCAATGTGCTATTGTATAAAATGCCAATTTCTACGACCTGGATTGGCACACAGTCAGTTTCTGGTTGTCAGCCAGCCTCTACACCGCACACACTACAGCCTAAATGAAAAACAGCACATACAGCTGCTTGACCTGATGTGGCCGCAGTTTGGTGTCACTGTTTGGACCACAACCAGCTTTGCCTAAACCTGAATTATCTTCCGACTGTTTCAGCAGGTGGACGTTTGAAAGGAGGAGTTTTCTCTTATTTGTATGGTGTTGTGCTCCCTAGTTAGGTTATGGAATTGACATTGTCAAAGCACTTGTATGAGGTTAGAATTTCCCTGTGTGAAGTGCTTCAAATCCCTCATTGTGAGAAGGCTGTTTTTTATTACACCCAAAATGAACCTTTTGGAGGAAGCACAAGGATGTCAGAAATCACACAGGCCACCTTCTAGGAGGGGCGACTGTCAACTGTGACTTTCTACAGATTTCAAGGCGTGCATATGTACACACCCTCCCTGTGTGGCTAGGGCGACAGTGACAGGATGTCCATCTACATCATTCACTCATATTCTTTAGCATATTGAGCAGGAAGCTGTTGGCTCAATGCTTTAAAAATGTAATTTACGTATACATTGGTAAGTAGAGCATACTATAAAATTAAAAGACCCAAGAAGCTTCTGCAACTAAGATGTGGCCTCAAACAGAATTTTAGCACTCAAGCAGTAAGGTACTACAGGTCTAATCAAATTGGGGCCAATATACACGGTTATCCTGTGGCAGTTGGCATCTAAGTTCAGGAATCCTCAGTTCCTACCTTATTGTTTAAAACAAATTGACAGAGTGCTCTAATGCATGAAGTTGGTTCGGGTGCTTCAGCCCTTTGCATTAATTTGACATTGGCCCTGGGCTAGAGGATAGTGAGCTAAGGTGTTTTAAACCAAGCCTGATGCAAGTCTTCTGAATGTCCCAAAAAGTTCAAATACATTTTTCACCCTAAATGCTGCCACCTGTACCAATATATTCAATTTAACGTGCAAAATCACGTCTCATACATGTGTGAATATCTGGGTAATGAGTGTCTGATGGTCAGTGTTGGATGTACTGATCACCGTTCATTGAAGACCACTTACATTCCCAGTAGTCCGTACTTGTCTTTAGCATTCAATCTAACACTAACTTCAAAAAACTATATCTCTCAAAATTTGTCTTCAAATCACAATGTCTACGGAACATGCAGAGCCACAGATATTGCTTTAATGGTTCTGGGATAAGGGTGACTTGCCTCTGTGATTAAATGAAGTAAATATATCTGCCTCTCTCTGGTTTGACATGGGGTGACACAGTCTCCTGTAAATTCTACGTAAAGGGCCAATGAGATGGAAGTAGGCCGTTTGAGTCCCAAAGGACAAAAGCCTGACATAGCATTCATCACACAGACTACTTATGGGTCTTCTCTGGACCCGGGCGATGGAAGCAAGAAGGTGGAACCTAACACAAACACACACTTGCAAACACACCCCTACACACACGCACAGCACCACTGACCCACCCAGCAGCCACAAATAGCCCAGCTAGTTTTTTCCTGAAGTCGCATGAGATTTGGTAATCTTGGTGGCCCTCATGGGGTCTGTGCCTGTAAATAGCCTTGCCACATGCCATGCCTTGCTTGGCGGTTGCGCATCTGCAAGGAAGGTGGCAGCATCTCCATCCTTACATGCATTGGTGGCTTCCCAATTCCAGTGACTGTAATCTAGCATGCTAGCTTCTCCCGCAGCAGCATTTGTCCTGGACAGCCTTGACCAATGGCAACCAGCCACAAAAAGAAGGACAATTAAGCTAAGCACAAACCTCTGTAAAGTGTGCATGCACGAGTAACTAAGGCATAGCACTCATTCTGCATTCTTAACAAACTCTCTTAAGGCACAAGAGCTTTTAAAGACTTCTGGTACTCCAAACACCTGAAGACTTCCATGGAAGGATTTCCCTTGCTATTTCTACTAGTTGGGGTCACAAAATATTGAACACAGGGAGTGTTTGTATGAGGAGAGGCATTCAGTGAGCAAGGAGTAAGAGCAGCATAAAGCAGACATTTCTTGAAGTGTGATCCACACAACACTGAGCACAGTGCACTAGTATAAGGAGCGGTTGTGCAAGCAGTGTGAGTGAGTACATATGGAATGAATTAACAGCAAACGTTAGTGAGTGAGACTCAATTTTACAATACTATAGCATCCTCATTTACAGCCAGATTTCAACTCTCAGAATAAGAGTTTCTCTGCAACATTTTGCCCTCAAATCTGCCTAAGAGGACTTAAGCTTCCAGAACTAGACCGAATTACCAAAACCCTTGCTACAGCCACCACACATGAAGCACCACGTACAACAGTATGACACCCTAGGTAACATTCTCCAAGCAGCCAACCAGTGAGACGCAAATATTTGCTGAGCTAGTGGCAGTCTAATAATGATTGTTTCTCTTCTCTCAATAGTTCTTGAGTCATAGGGGTTCCAGAGCTCAATAACTCCCTTGGTCCAGACACAACACTTCGAATGATCATTTAGGAGAGGAGTCACTCACAGGCAGAACTGAAGCGATCACTCATTCAAATTCCATTCCCCTCTTTTTCTTGTTTTCTTACCCCTTCCCCTCTGTGCTTACTCTTGGTGAGTTAGGGATACGCTTATGCGGGTCAGCACAGTTGAGCATTGGCGGAGTACTCTTCTTGGACATCACTCCTGCTGGGCCCGACAAGCTAAGTTTAGTGCATCAATCATTTCCCGTTGAATTTGTGCTGAGAGTCCTGACACCTAGGCATATTAAGAAAACCTACACAAGATAAGATTTAAAGTCAAAATCGTGAATGTTTATTTAAAATTAATAATCCTTACAGAAGGCAATTGGTTAGATAATTCAGCAATTCATAATATGCATGAGAATAATGAAAGCTTTGTCTGGGCCCTAAAATAGCAAACACGTTTATACTACTATCACAAATCTACCATCACCTGAAGGGTTAAGCCCCGTTTTCCACAGTAAATCATTCTTCCTACTCTTGATGGATCTTGGAATGTTGTATTAGCAGTGAAGGAGCAAATCAGATGTCTCAAACTTAAATAGCATCAACAATTTTTCAAGTTCAGTCAATGATGAGAGTTGGGATAATTATCTAAAAGCTTTATTCTCATTAAGAGATTAGTAAAGTTATTTTGGTATTGACTCCAGTTAGTCCATTAATCAAGTAAGTTTACAGAAACCTCAAGGAAAGAATGGTTAGAACAAAGCATCAACCTCATTTTGCTTTAAGCGCATTCCATAAAGGAATAAATTCCCTATTCTAAAGATCAGGGTCAGAGTTTTAGATTTCACGAACCTATGAAGAGTTTGATCTCAACGTAAATAGTGAGATCAGAGGTGCATAAAGCTTCAAAGCCAAATTAGAGTAGCAGAACTTCTCATAACGAGTAATTTATAAGAGTCAGCCAAGTCTTAGAAATATCAAACTAAATCTGCATACAACTGCAGTAGCAGTCTGTAAATAATCAATTAGAACAGTGAGGCAAAAAGGTAAAACAGTAGCAACAGTAGCCACAACCGTCAGGGGTCTGACAATGGGGAAACGGAAACAGGATTGCCTCTACTGAGTTACATGCCCAAATATAAAAGTCAGGAAAACATGTTAAAACATTGTGTCAGGCTCCTTTTTTCATGGACCAATTAGATGGCAGCATTCTTTGGTAAGCAGGTTCAGCTTCTCCATTTTCATGAAAATGCCTGCAGCTTGTACACTTTATCACAAGTTTAGGTAGAGAGTAGTTAGATTTTGGAAATATTAGAGCTGGTTCCCATAAGCCTTTAAACATAGATCGACTTTCTACATCTCAATTTGTTTCACTGCGAGAACAATGAACTACTAACTAAAAGGCAAATCACTGTTAAGTAATGCATTCTTTTTACAATGAATCAAGCATTATTGTTTAAATTGTACATTATTCTATTCAAATGTTATATAAAACTGAAAATAGGAAGTTCCTGACATATAATTAGTAAAACTTTGCTTATAAAGTAATACATTTGTTAAACCGGAATATTCTGCAGTTATGACATTCATTGCAAAGCATGTCAATTTAGGGTCAAACTTCTAAATCATATTGTGCACCTTTCAGCAATATTAGGCTTGCTTGTAGTTGATGCGAAAATGTCTTCATAGCTTCTCTATGGCCTACACAGGTAATTATAACTGCCTATTGTAAATTAGCACATTTCAAATGATTGTCTTTTCCGCATTATGTTTTATATTTATAATTGCACTTTCAACTGCAAGATTAATTCATTTTTAATTCCTCTTGCTGATAGTTACCTTAACCATCACTGGTTAAGGTGCTTATGATGTTAAATGAGAGCAGACATAACAGTCTTTGGCTCCCATGGCATTGTTGTATTCCTGTACTAATCTAGAGTAAACGTTTGTTGAGTAATCCTTCCTATTGTAAGCGACAAATTAAGCTTTCAATTGGTTTCATCATTCAGATTTAGGTGTGTTTTTGTTGTGATTATATTTCTAAAATCTTTACCTGGTGTTAAATAAAATCACACTAGCACTATGGTAATTCTAATAACTGCTATTAAGAAGACTGTACACAAAATATATTTCCGTCTATTTCTAAGGCAACATGTTTTATCTGGAAGCAGATTAAATGTAGTTAATGTTAAAGTTCAAGAAGCAGATTTTGCAAATAGCTTCTTTAAATTATTAGTTTTCAGCAAAGCAATATTTAGACAATCCTTACCCAACTCTGTGTTCTGCAAATGTTATCTCTACTCTTCTACTGCAGTTTTGGGCCTAGGTTGATGTTCTGTAAAATAAAGAAATAGGAATTGATCAGTTTCAGTATCAGTCTCATGTTTGTCTTTCTTTTAAACTTTCCAAAATCTTTCTGCAAGTGCAGAGTTTGTTCTTTTATCACATATTCTCTATCCAGCAAGATTTATTGTGATGCTGTTATGGAGGTTTGAACAGTTCAGATATCACATCACATAGATCATCAATGGTGGCATTTAGTACTCTTTCCAACTAGTAAGACCACGCAGGTGCTGAATACCTCCAACACGGTACTCTCACTCTTTTTGATCTTCTCAGCTTTTTTTAAATTTAACCTGCATCACTTTTATCACTTTTCTCTATTTCTTCTGGTATTGTCCCTGGAATGTGATCAACTGATAAACTTTGGAGCATATTATCAAGAAACGGCGTTAAAATTATCTCCGCTTTAGCGGCAGAAAACTGCTGCTAAAACGGCGATAATGGGCTTGATAATATGCCCTTGAGAATTCCAGTAGAAGCCCATGTTCTGGTGTCAACATGGGCTTCTATTGGAATTCTCCAGGGCATATTATCAAGCCCATTATCGCCGCTTTAGTGGCAGTTTTCTGCCGCCAAAGAGGCGATGATTTTAACGCCGTGCTTGATAATATGCCCCAAAATTTCAGTCTTCTGAGGCCATCCAACTTAATGTGAGACTGTTCTCAGTCCAATACTTGCGCCTTCACCTGAATCTTCCTGCTGTGCTGATGCAGTTTTAGTCACATTTCCAAATTGAGGTTCAGTCTCTGCTTCTACTATGATAGAGACTTCAATGTGACTTGGTGAAACAATTGGTTAATTGAACTGGTGCTATTAATTTCCGTTCTTTACCCCTCTCTTCTTCATGCTGCTGGTGTCATCCCGGTACCACTGCCCCACGCGGTTTCAGAGCTTGTGGTTGTGCAATTACCAATGCACTTGGTTCAGGACAAAGAGCACAAATTCTTCTTCAGGATTTTCCACCTTATGAGTGTTTAATGCATGCACTCTGTTTGGAACTTTACCACACTTCACAGCAGTATTGGTCACTAGAATGACCTGTGTTAATTACATCATGGGGCACCTTATTATTACGATTTTTGTTTGTTTTAAAATATCACCTATGCGTTGTGAGTCAGTTGCACAAGGGGTAGGAGACTCACTACACCTACACTGTATGATATGTACTAATTAACAAATGTGTCAATTTCTCTCCTAACAGGTAGATCCTGTGCTATCAGGCAGATTCAACACTACCTGCTATTTCACGCAATTGGTATTTAGGGTGGACAATTGTGTTAGTTTTTGACCACATCACTACCCTAGGTGAAGATAGATTACATATTGTCTTTAGGTCCTGATGAATCGGCCCTAGATTTAGGATGAGGCGAGAAACATGTTGACCAGTCACACAAAAGAGCGCCCCATCTGAGACATTAATACCAGTGTTGCGCCTTTTGTATCGTTTGTATTCAGGGCAGGAGACCCACTCATTTAAAGTATCCGTGTTGGTACTCCTATCCCTGTTTTAATCCACTTTCCTTACACACACGTTTTTCGACATTCAATCACTAGGACCCTCACCCCCATGGCACCAAACGGCTATTGGAAAAAAGATCTCTGCCAAAGTGCCCCTCATTGGGAGCCCGTCAGGTATTGCAGCGCCGACCCGACAAGGAGCAGCCCGATGATTAAGCATGCCACCACTTTGGGTGGCTTGCTTGCCCTATATTCCAATAAGATGGATTCCCACCCTTCAACCAACTGCCACATTTTTTACCTACCAGGAACAGCATATTACTTGATTTCTCTGGTAGGGGCCTTCCCACCTTGGTTCTAAATAGTTCTTCCAAACGTGCTTCTTTATCATAACCCAATCACCAGGATTGAGGTGGTGGCACTAAATCTTGGTATGAATCTCAAGTGGCAGCTACAACCAGGTAAGAGACAGAATGCACCATATCAGCCAATCCT
Organism: Triturus cristatus; assembly: GCF_964204655.1. Taxonomy (NCBI): domain Eukaryota; kingdom Metazoa; phylum Chordata; class Amphibia; order Caudata; family Salamandridae; genus Triturus; species Triturus cristatus. The sequence continues at coordinate 246,670,222 of NC_140582.1, forward strand.
TTGCAGTAGTCGAGTATCATGTCATCTGTGATCTTCAATAAGGCATTTGCAGGTACGGCAGGCAACTTCATTTCCCATCCCATCAGTATTTCATGGGGCGAAAGACCAGTGTTTCTTTTAGGGACACTTTAAATACTCATCAGCGCCAATGGTAAAGGGTCAAGCTTTTACAATAATGTTGAGCAACAAACATTTGCTAAACAAGACTTGATAGTCTTATTCATCTGGTCAACTATGCCAAAAGCTACAGGTAGAAAGGTGCAATGTAGTCTTTGCTAAATGTGTAATGCTGTGCAAATCTCCTTCAGGACCTCATTATTGAGATAAAAGAGTTCCACTATCTGATTGCAAAGAGACCAACATGCCATACCTGGGTATCAATTCTCACAATAACAGTTTTGCTACCGTGAGACTGTCATTTCTTCTGGCTGAGTAGGCTTCCACCCATCTCAAGAAGACACATACTATGACTAGGATATATCTCAGCCCTTTACGAAGAAGCACCTCCAGACTCAGTGTGACGTGTGCCCTTCTGCCTGCATTCCTTTGTTGATATGTCATACATCTGTGACACACTTCTTCCACTAGCACCCTGAATCTGGGATTAAACCAGTTTTTTCAAAAAAGTATAATCATGGCAACCATACCTAAATGTGTGTATCCATGTAAATATCAAGTCATTTGGTTCTTGCATCGGTGCATACATAACATGGATTTACCACAGGTGGAAGAACAATCTGTCTCTGAGAAACTTGTGGTGGGGCAGCTGCAATATTTGAAGTGGTCTCTCAACTTGTGCCACTCTAGTTTCCATAGTAGCAGTCGCTCTTGTACTGCTTGCGGAGGCCCTACCTCCAGGACTATCAGCTGTTATTGTATAAGGCAGGGGCCGTGCAGCTAACATTTATTTTCATATGTCATCTCCTGTAACACTATCTGTCTCATTTTCATCCTCTTTTCCCTCCTTGTCTTTTTCTTTAGTATTTTTCTTCTTTCGTTTTTCTGGCATCTCGGCAGAAAGTACTGGATATGACTTAGTGCCTTTGACCATGGCTTTACTCCATCTGTTCATCATCTCATCGAGCAGCTTCATTGTTACACATTGCTCTCTATGTCCTTTTCTGTTTTGTTCTCCCTCTTTGTCTCTTGCAGTCTTTTCCCACATGGTTAAAGCTTCAAAGTTGGTGGGTCTAGGTGGTAGCTTCATCTCACAAAATTTTTTCCCCATAATTTATAAATAATTCTTATTTCAAAACTACCATATTTGGGAAACCTCAATGTACTCTCTTTCTCAGTAATGCTGCATGATGAAGCCACAACATGTATCTAATCCCACTTCAGTTAACATAAAATGTGCAGGCGTACACTCTTAAATCCTTTTAAAAATTCACGTTTTCATAAGATTCATAAAAATAAACAATTTATAGTTCAATGTTATGATTCTGTTCTGTAAACATGAAATGTTTCCCTTCCAATACTGTCTGAGTTGTTGTTTATCACAAATCCTGTTAACTAATCTCAATGTGGCATTCACAAAATTGCTCGCCTATCACAGCATGAAACCTTGAAGTCATCAACCAAACCCAGAGTGAAAACACACCAACTGACTAATCTGAGCACGATACAATATGACGTATGATCTCACTCCTTGCAGCAGTTCACCCTCCATCACAATTTCTCTTGTACTTACACGAACCGAACGAAAACATTTGACCAAACCAAAACATATATCAGTTGTTGTTTGTTTTTCTAAAGGAAAACAATAGCAATTCAACAACTAAAATATTAAGGATTTTGCACCTTCCAACTTTTTTAACATTCAACCAGAAATTCTCATTTGCATGTTAAATCTCAACCAGAGTGTAATCACCCTAATCAATGCAGCTTCCCCTGTCTGTGTAATTAGGTTCTGCTAACATCAATCACTGTTAGACAATCACAACAGATCATTAGTATTTTTATCTCAATTGTGTAGGTGATGGCACCTCACACTCCACACACAAAATCTTTGCAATCAAGAAATTCCATTTGACGAAGGCTTATTCAACTGTCTTCTACACTTGTCTCAATCTTTTATTATCCCAGGATCTTAGATCACGCTGAGTCTGAACTCATTACTCTCTTCACATAGAAACAATAAACATCTGCTTTCATCAAACCATTCACTCTCAACTCAATAATACAATGGTTAACACAACTAAAATAGATGTTGCATCTATTAATCCTCACACCTCCAAACAGCAACCGCCTTCAAAAATCGCATCCTTGTCAGCTACTCAAGCTCCGGGCATTGGATTCTATGATTTGGGTATTTTATTCTTTCTTGGGAAATTAGTTATTTATAGCTCCTTGCTCCAAACATTAAACCATTACTCAGCTACCAGAAAACTAATAGCACGGTCTGGGCCATAAAATAATAAACACATTTATAGTGCTATCACAAATCTACAATCACCTGAAGGGTTAACCCCGTTTTCAATGCTAAATCATTCTTCCTTCTCTTGATGAATCGTGAAATGTTGTATTGGGAGTCAAGGAGCAAATCAAACATCTCAAACTTATATAGCCTCAACTGTTTTAGTCCGTTCAGTCAATGATGAGAGTTGGGATAATTTTCTAAAACCTGTATTCTCATTAAGTGATTAGTAAAGTTATTTTTTTATTGATTTCAGTTAGTCCATAAATCAAGTAAGCTTACAGAAATCTTATCAAAAGAATGGATAAAACAAATCATCAACTATATTTTGCAATAAACACGTTCCATTAAGGAATAGATTCCCTATTCTAAAGATCATGGTCAGGGTTTTAGATTTCAAGAACCCCACAAAGAGTTCTGTCATTGGCACCAATAGCACAGACACCCACCAACCTGTGTTTTTTTAGACTTCTCCATTGTAGACACATATGTACCATTGGAGACACAAATTTTGTATATGTCGCCTTATTCCCTTGTTATCATGTCATAGACCTGGTGGCAATGAAAATGTATGTGTGCAAATAACATTTCATGTGATGGTAGGAATATAGAGACACATGTTTACAACCTTTGTCACTGTTTTTAGCAACAGTGCATGAGTCATTGGACTCGTCTGCATTAGGGGTGGGCGGAATTTGCGGAACCCACTTACGCAAATTATCACAAAAATGTTAAAAATTATCGCAAACACGCGGAAATATTGCGAAGATGCGGAAGTTTTTTTCCCGCATGTTCGCCAGATTTTCTGCATGGTTGCTCGCCAACTTACCCATGCGGCTGCTCGCGGGCGCGGCCATCTTGTTTTCAGTTGTCTCGCGGTGCATGATCGCGAGAAGAAAGACGTGATCGCGCGACGCATGACGTCACTGCAGGCGCGAACTGTCGCGAGACAGCGCAAATGGCTAAAAACAATACAACATCTCATGGAGAACGCGACCGGATCAAGAAAACTTGTCGGCGAACGCAGAGATTCAGGTAAGGCGATCGCGCGCGCACGAGAATGTATTATTTTACAGCGCGAGCAAGAACCAAATTATCGCAAAGCTGCGGAATGCGGCAATTTTGACATTTTCGCGCTTTCCGTGGAACGCGAAAATGTCAAATTATCGCAATTACCGCGAACGGAACGAAATTTTAGCCCAGGTCTAGTCTGCATGTACTATCTCTCTTTGAAGCAGACATGCAGTCATGTGCACATTCCTGCACGTGAACGCTCCCCTCCAGAAACAGAAGCAACATGCAGTAGCCGCTGATAATGTGCACCAACCGTTGAAATGGTACATGTATACTCAGCGACTGTGGCAGTGGGTATTTAAATCGCTGAGATTCAACACTCTGAGCTTAGTCTCATCTCATCATGGTTATACAAGATCACACTTACCTGGCTCCAGTTTGTTGGTGCTCCCTAGGACAGCTCTGCAGGATTCCTCCTCACGGCGTCTTCCTCAATGTTCCGGTCTGTCTTTCACCCGTCGGTGTCTACCACGGTACCTGTAAAAAAAGCATTGGCACTCAGAGTGTTGGTTTGACACATCGTGCAGCTCCTGCGCTCGTGGTTGGATTTAAGGTAAAACCTAACCTTTGTATTTAAAGACAAGAGCATTACGTACTTTCGAACAATTACAGTATTAACAGTAACATTACTATTTGCTCTAAACATTAGCTTTACGATCTTTATCCATCTGGCATATCATACGTTCAAGCAACCAATTGGTATTAATCAAATCACTTCAAAATTAGGTAACCGCCACAGGTGGTCACAACAATTGTTTCTCAAAAGAAGTAGCTGCTGCCTCGACCTGTAAGCTTGGCAACCTCCAACTAAAGTTCACCACAAGGAAACAGGCTAAAAACAACAACAGTTAACCTCAGACTGATCTCTGCTACTGATTAACACCATTCTACATGCATCAATGACTTGTTCTGTAGAATGCCATCTGGAACCCTCTGTGGCAGCAACATGCTGAACATCCTTGATCTGCCTAGAGGTTTTCTTACGATTTTTCCACCAATTTAATAAACTGATTGGCCAGTTGGTTCTATGATTTGCAGCAATTCAACTGTATAATCTTGCTGGACTGTGAACATGTACGCAGGTTAGAGTAACTCTGCTTCTGTTCTCACAATATGGCTACCTCAATTTTAGAAGGGACTTCTCACCAAGTGTATATTTTAATATATACATTTTATACTTTTTGCCTGTGATGGGAGCAGCGAAGTGTAAACTGTTCAATTACTACTTCCTAACTACTGTAATGACCTTACATATCAAACAATTGGTCATCAGCTGTTGCCTTTCTCTGAGCTCTGTTTCAACCACAATAGCACACTTGATATGTTGTCTTTTTTAACTTTTACTGTATGCTATGTGCTGGAGATCATGTACTGCTTACTTGCACATGGTTTTTATTACAAGTGGATACTTTTTTAATTTCAATCTACATATGCACTGTGATCTTTATCATTCCAAAAGGTTGTAAAACGCAGGTCGCAGTTTCCGGTATTTCTTTTTATTTTTTATATATGTAAGGTTAGTCTAGAAAACTGACACAAGAGAGAGACCCTGTATTGGGTAAGATTATTTGCACAAAGATCGTCTTTTCTGGTTGATTACTGTCTACTTTTAGCCAATTATGGCTAGTGCGACTGCTAATTTGAATTTTATGTAAAGGTTTAACCATGCAGCCATGTATACAATTAAATGTAACTATTTATTGTTGTTTTGATATGTATTGTATGCTGCTTTTCAGATCCCGGAGATCAAATAAAGCTGATTTTTATTACTATTTGTTTCAATGATGAACGAGGAGTTGTAATAGGAATGAAGTATTTCCTATAACAGAAGAGCACTCAAAAATCGAACAAGAGACTTCATCAGTGTATTTAAAAAGACTCCTAGCTCTTTGTTGAGTAATGTTTTCAGAGCCTTAAAGTGTTGTTTGTAAAACCTTAAGAACTTATAGCTCTTGTATGCACTGTGACATTTATACTGCAAAGTGACTTTGCAATTCATGAACCATTCTAACCCCATGCCTTATTGTATGCATACTGAATCCTTATGAAACAGTGTTTACAGAATCTTATCAGTATGTATGAAGTTGGCATATGCCTGTACACATTTGCGAATCCCTTGAGTAGTCTGTACTAATAATACTTCTTTGCTGAATAACACTGCATAGCTCATGCATGTTATATGACACAAGCAGCTCTCTAACCAGTGAACAGCATTGGTATGTGAACTAGATACGTACTGATTTTTTCTATCTATAACACAAAAAAAGGCCATGAATAATTAGTGTGTATTTATTTGCAGATAGGTAAACTGAAGAGCTACATCAAGTACGCAGAAGAATCATTTACAGATTCCGTATCCCAAAACCAACCCCAGCGTTTCTCTTTGTCTCACTCTTTCCCATTCTCCTTTCCCCATGAGAGTTGATGGAGGAGTACTGTGTACATTCAGTGTTGCTCCATTAAGTCTTTTTGGAACTGAGGATCTGTCGTTCCACCATCGGAAAAGCCTGGAGTTCAGTTGAGGGGCTCATGACAAGTTCGATTTTAACAAAAAGCATAGAGCTCGGCCCGGCCCGGAGGTGGGGATTCCAGCCCAGAGGTGGAGATTTCGGCCATGGCTAAATCTCCGCCACCAGCCGGAATCCCCACCTCCGGACCGGAAGTCCTACCTCCGGCCCGGAAGTCCCACCTCTGGGCCGGAATCTCCGCCTGCGGGACGGAATCTCCGGCCCGAGTGCGGACGTAAAGTTAGTAGTCATAAATCCATTCTGTGAATACCAAAAGTAGTAAGTGCATTCTGTGAATACCAAAAGTAGTACGTTTAGGATTTTGTCTTAAGGTAATTCTATGAATCGGGCCCCTAGTGTGTCCTTGAGTGGCTTGATAAATCCAGAGTACCGCACCGCAGCTCAAATCTCGGCATTGCGTACTCTGCACCAGGGAGGTGTACGCTGGGTGGACCGTGGGTGTTCCCACGCACCCACACATGGATTTTGGTACATTCCCATATTTAACATTAGTGATAGACCTGGGAATGCATCAAAAGGCAACACTTTACCAGGTGAGCCATAACAAGGAGAAATATCTTTATTTCTCCTCTTTACTTCCCTTTCCTATTTGTGCTTCATTCTGCAGCACACATAGAAATACTAAATGCTTCACAGGATTGTTTTTGTGCAGGAAGATGCTCCTTCCTGCACAAAAACCATCCTGCTTACAATGAAGGCTCCCTTTCTCCCACGTGCAAGTGTGCTTCCATTGGCACTAGGCAGCACATTGTGCACCAGCACTGGGAAATTGTAAGAATGCCTTGTATATTGTTAGGTATGGCACATTCCTGCCCTTTCCCTATCATGCAGCCCAGCTCAGTAAGGTATCTTGCTACGCTGTGTAATATCTTAATAAATATGCAAGTGAATCCTTTCCTTTTCCTGGATGCATCTTGGTGAATATTCAAGAAACAGTCTCATTTTGATAATTGCAGACACACTTTGCAAAACTGCCTACTGATGCAAAGTGAAAGAAATAAAAGCAAACATTTCATTTGACTCCACGGTTCTGAATAATGATAACCACACATTTTGAAAACTCGGCAGCTCAGATAAGCAGACAGTGAAGAAGCAACAAAGTCCTTCCTGCGTGACACAGGCGAGTTGTCATCAAGATGGATGGCTCAAACGCAGTGCAAGATGCATCAGTCTATAGATAAGGGAGTTTGAACCAAGCCTTTTAATTATTTGTATGGTGTTGTCAATTTTCTTCTTCTGGGACCCAGTAATCTTCTTCTGGAATAAGGTCAGTGATGCTGACACATTGTTTATCTTTTCTTTGAGAGGGAGAGATCAATGATATGTTGCTTCTAGGGGAACAGCTTTAAGGATTAAGCAACCCGTTTTTTTTCCACACTGCTTGAAAATGTATTGCAGACTAACACTGTCTTCTTATAAGTTATTTTGTTTCTGGTTGCTCCTGGGCCAGAAGGCGAAAAAGGACATAAATATTCTTGAAACCAATACAAATTACAAAAACCATGTTTTTCTTCTGTTGTATGGGTGCTCTGAGGCAATTTAGATCGTATGCATGGTGCTGGCCTACAATATTGGGACTAAAATTTCCTAGTGTGGATATATCATAAAAATATATACCCCCAAATTATCTTCAAGGAGGAGTTAACAGTAGCACTAAATCTACACCTCTACATTTCTCTTAATGACTCTTCTTTTCTAGGCAGAACTAAATTCATGATGCACTTGTAAATCAGTATTTCAACCACTTTAAAGTAATCTACAAGCATATGCATGGGGAACTGGAGGTGGTCCAGCCAGAATCAGGGTTTCAGGAACCATGCTTATTTCCAGCTATTCAGATGAACTAAATGTATATAAAATGGAACATATTTACATTAGCATTGCTTAATCTAAAAATCAGGCTTCAATCTATTCTTCTAGAACATTATTGAACACCCCTGGATGCAGTGCTTAATTTGTAAAATAGTATGTGCCAGGGCCCTGCCCAGGAGGCCAATGCAGCTTGCACCAACCATTGCCCCATCGTCGCTACCAATGACAGTACCAAAACAACCACTAACCATCTCTCTCACCTTAAAGTGAGACAGTTCAGATTATTCCAGGTTCCAAAAGCAAAAGGCATGGCTGGGGAGGCAGGTATTAGTATTTTTTATGTATATTGTACTTATAAACAACTGTTGTTCTGCTCATGTGGCAGAGTCATAAGTGTGGTGATGACAATTAAGTAAAACACACAAGATGATGGACGGAATGTTGCACATTGGCAAAACATTCACCCCCAGTCACAGATCTGGGTTTAATCCATCGTTATTTTGCTCACCACACCACCCCAGTTCAGACATGGCCATATGCACATCAGTCTTGACCCTGTGCCTCATGGGAACAGTCCAGCCCGAACTGCCAAGCCATGCCTTCCCTGGACCGGAATCAAGCATCCTAGGACCGGTTTCGAGGTTTCACCCCTCTTCAGCCAGAATAGCTTGACTCCAGTGGCGTAGTGAGCACGGGACCCACGTCTGGACATATCCTTCCCACATAGGGCAAACAGCAAGACACACAAGATGATAGACGGAATGTTGCACATTGGTAAAACATTCACCTCCAGTCACAGATCTGGGTTTAATCCATCGTTATTTTGCTCACCACGCCAACCCAGTGGGAACACCCACAGCAACAGCCATAGAACGCCCCTTCAACGCAAAGTGCTGCGTGTGAAGGGGCCGTATTTACAAGGAGAGGAAAAGTTACGCAGGGTGGCTTTTCCTGTCCTTGTAAATATGGAGGAGCCCCTTGCTCCATCAGTAGGTCACGAAAAGTGACCTACTGGTGGCCCAGGGGGCTTGTAAATCTGCCCCCTCATATCCAAGTTTACCTGCTCCTTCCTGGGCTGTTTAAAAAATAACTGTCATTCTGCAGCAAAACACTGCATGGAGATTACAGACATAATCTTGAAATGTAACCAAGATATCCTTATTTTGATAGCAACATGGCTCATACTTTCTCAAAGAATATTGTGGACCCCCTTCTCCACAGTAGTCCATTCTCTAATGAGACAGTGAAGGTAGAATTGGAGAGGGAATAACAGTTATTGATCACAACATGCTAAGCTGCCCTGATGATTTCAATCTGCATTGTGGTGATGAGAACAACAAACATACTAATGTGCTCTTTTCTTTTCTTCATGACAAAGGTCTATTACAACACTATAAGAAATACAGGTACTATAAAGGATCCATTTTGGAATCATCTGCAAGGACATACTTTTGACAGTGGAAGATCCCATCCCAGTTGAATTGTCTGATCACCTTCAAATTTCTTTTACATTAAGCTTTGTCCACCATAAAATCTCAGGTCAACCAAGAAATTAGAAGAAATGTGTCTGAAACACAAATAACATTGACATTATCATGATTGCCAACTAGGATCACTGAAACCTTTCACTCCAGCTTCTCTTCTTAGGAAGACACCAATGTCAAAACAGATCAGTATATTAACTGAATGGAAATCTCGCTCAAAGAATTTGCCCTATTAAAAAACAAGATGAAAAGACCAATACCTTTTCTGTTCAACCTTGCAAGACTTTCAGAGCTAAGTCATCACACATCAGATCCCTGGAGAACACTTCAAAGAACAGATCAACATTTGTGTTTGATGTGGTTAGACAGTTAGGCATCAGAAGCCCCTTGTGAAGTCTTTATGAATGTCTCTGGTGAAAAAGAAAAGTCTATTGCTCTATCCCTTCCTCCAATTTCTGACAACCCAGATGATTTCAGGCTGCTTTGAAAAGCTCTGTGGTCTTGGGTGTACATTGACACAGTCTTTGAGGAAGTGCTTCTAGGTAAGATAATCAAGCTTAAAACCTCTGACCACCTCTCTAATACAATACCTGGTTCCATCACCATATACCATGCCAAAGAACCACTAATGCACTGGACTAGCTTGTTAAATCTGTCACCTAAGCAAGATATATTCGCTGACAGTTTAGCAATTGTCAAGTGCCTCCCGTATTAAAAAGCCTCAGATGATCCTAATGATCTGAATAACTTCCATCTATCCATTCTCCCTGGAAATGAGGACTAATTTTATATCAGTGCAAAGGTGAGTTCCTTATATGAATGCTGAATAAAAAGTTTTATAAATTCAATCCATTTAACCAATCATCTGACACTACAATATCCTTCAGTTTGCACTTTAAAAAGCCTTGAATTCTATGGCACTTGGAAGTAAAGTTAATTCAGGCATAAATATACAGACGAATTAGATCTATTACCCATTTAATTCAAAATGGAGTCTGCAGAAACTACCTTGGCAAGTTTGCAAATATTCTTTAATTTTACAATTTCATATTTGGTCTGCACAGTTCATCATACAAACATTGCAGAATTCAAAGTGTGTGATGATCTGGAATGGCAGAACAGAAAGTGACGCAGGTAATGAAGTAGCGCCTGATTCAGGAAAAGGCGGTCATGGAAAATGCCTAAATCAGTGGAAGAAGTGATAAATCTTCTATGGAAAGACTGTCCTCTGATGATAATTCCTTCAGTGGAGTTATCACTGCCATCAGTATTGTATTGCAGAGCTTATTCCCTCCTAAGGATTCTTTATCCATGTGAAACATGTAGACTTCCTCCACTCACTAAGTGAGTCCTGTGCTCTCCATGCCACTGGAATCAAGCTATCCTGGCTTTAGGCCCAGATCTCTGTACTGGGGTGAATGTATGACATTGTTCTGCATTCTGTTCATCAATAGTTCTTTTTGCATTTGTCACCCCGAGTGGGACGGGTATGCTTAGACGTGAGTCCCGTGCTCTCCATGCCACTGGAATCAAGCTATCCTGGCTAAAGAGGGGTGAAACCCCAAAACCGGTCCTAGGATGCTTGTTTCCAGTCCAGGGAGGACCTGGCCTGGCAGTTCAGGCTGGACTGTTCCCATTGGGCACAGAGTCAAGACTGATTTGCATATGGCTAAGTCCAAACTGGAATGGCATGGTGAGCAAAAAAACGATGGATTTAGGCCCAGATCTCTGTATTGGGGTGAATGTATGACATTGTTTTGCATTCTGTCCATCAATAGTTCTTTTTGCAACTTTCTAAAGTGGCATTTTCAGACTAGCACCTCAAAATCCAACTTCACCATAAGTTCTGATTTTAAATTGTGATTTCAAAGACACCAAACTGGACAAGTCTACCTTTTCCTAATTTGAAATTACACTTATATAGTGTAATAAGGTAATCCCGATGTTAACCTATGGGAGAGATAGGACTTTGAAGTAATACAAAGGAAACAAGTTGAGCTGCAAAGTAAATTCTTTATTCTTTCAACCCTGAGCGTCGGCCAGGCACGAACAATAATCACCAGCATCAAGCATCTGGCACAACATTAAACAACACAGCAATACAAGGAGCACTCTAATTGTTCTCATTCTTAATTCATAAGAATCAGAACAATTCTAACAAGGAATACATTAAACCACATAAGAATGCAACCCCAATGCTGCACACTTTCATTCGTGAAAACCTAATTTAAGAGTTTTTCTCTACCTGGACATGTGAAACCTAAAAGTACATATCCAACTTTTTAAATACACTGCACCTTGCTCTTGGTGGTGTACAGGGGCTACCTGTGGGGTGACTTATATAAATGGAAAAGGAAAGTTTTGGTCTGGAAAGAGGGTTATCTTGCCAGGTTGACATGGCTAGTCAGCTGCAAATACCTCTCTGCAGTGGCAGCCCTGAGTCATGTTTAAAGGGCTACTTAGGTGGGTGGCACAATCAGCGCTACAGGCCCACTAGTGCCATTTCAGTTACAGATGCTTGGCACATGTAGTAAACTTTAATAGGGACTTATAAATAAATAAAAAATTGTGGTTACGCCACTGTTGCCATGTTTTAAGCAGAGAGCACATGCTCTGTAGCACTGGTTGGTTAGCACTGGTAAAGTGCCCAGAGTCCTAAAGCCAACAAAAACAAGGTTGGAAAAGGGGGGGGGGAGCCAAAATGTTTTTGGGTGACCCTGCAGAAAGGGCCATTTCCAACAACAGGCCAGTGTATAAGGGGAATGCTTCCTCCAAAACTAGATACTAACAGGAGGATATCTGCAAGTGATATTCACTTTAAGAACATAAGGCCCTGGCAAATAGTGGTGGGTATCCGAGGCCCCTCAAACACATGCCCTGGGAGCAGAAAGTATTGTCTATACTCTACATTGAAGGCATAATGGGAACTGCAGGTGGAGTGGAGACTAGTAGGTATAAACAATACCTCTCTCACAATAAATAATTCACCCTTTCCCCATTCTCACACTACTAATCCCGGACACAAATCTCTTCACCAATGACAGCCTAATCACATAATTAGGCTACACGATGTCTCTGTAGCAATGTTGCCAGTGTGCACTTGTCAGTTTAGGTGTTCAACTCGAGTTGATAAAGATAAACACGTTATAGTGTGCATCCAAGCCTGGTGCCTTGTCCGAAGGCTACCATTATTGAATAATATTTTACAAATCCCCAGCACACGTCAGACTATAACTTTCGGATAGAAATTAGTGCATAGCAGTAAGCATAAATTATTTTCAAACATATGGAAATTGTTTCTTGTTTTTTTTATTCTTGTATGTCTTCAGACTGAAAGACTTCTTCGGACAAACGCAGCCGACACGTGTTTCACCGCCAAAGGGACAATATCCCACAACTTTTTCAAGGCGGTAATGTACAAAACAAACCAAGGTATCTCCTTACAGAAACAGGAGAGCAAATCTTAAACTGGTTTGAGATAAAACGTAATTGCGTATGAGAGGCCAGCATGCACAAGATGCCAATAGATAGATATACATAGTGATTGCGGATTTTCCCAAAGGGGACCAACAACCTTGAGTAGAGATGGAGAGTAAGTGAAGAGAAAATCGAAAAAGTGTCTACACGTAACAAAGTAGGGAACGTGAATATATCATCCAAGCTGAGATACTCTATTCTGGATTACGAAAGTGGGCAAAACCAGAGAGGAAACGACATCCTAAGTTTAGACCGAAATCCCCGATCAGTGTGAATTGGTATTGCTACAAACTTTGTCATGTAACGGTGTTACTTTGCAATGGTCGAAATAAGCAAAGTGCAAAAGAACACCCTTAGTGACCCGGAGTGTCATAGACTAGTGAGAAGGGTGTAAATAATAAATACCTCTGTCCTTTCAGAATAAAGCTTCTGTAAAGAGAGTATATAAGATGAAACAATACTGAGTAATGACGGAAGATGAGCCATATTATCAATCAATGAATTCTAAGGAAAAGTCAAATACCTACATAGTTTGTGGTTTTACTTCCGTCCCACGAGGGAGTCTATGTTTTCCAAACCCTGACTGTAAGGGGTCCTATGGTCCAAATTAGCAAGTAGTAGTACGAAGTAAAATCTAGCAGAGAGGATATCAAAATCTAAATGACGATCACGTGTAGATTTCACATCCTTTTTCTAAAGACACAAAAGGCTATCTATGCGTGAGCTCCTAAAGTAATATTAAGCAAAGGAACTCACAATCTAACCGGTTAGCGTGCATTCAATCACACCAACGCTAGTGTCGGTTAAAACGTTAGCAGATAAACTTGATTATCTCAAAAGCGATTTCCGCAAGAATGGCCACAAATAAATATACCGTTACGGGAGCGTTTATCGTTCAGTGGGAACCAGGAGATTATAGTCAAATTCCTAGCTAGCAGTATCAATGTCAGCGCCTCAGTCACCAAACGGTCATCCGTAACTTGTAGCATTAACCAAGCATTAAGCCTACTGAAAGTGAGCAACTCCGGATATCCCGCTTACCTTTAGTTCGAGAATCCAAAATCGAGGATCCAAGGCGGTCTCTGTATAAAGCCGAGTACGGTACACGGAGTACTACTTACTTACCGGCGCTCATGTATTAAGCCCTCCCCTAACAATACGTCATAGCTCGGAGGTGAAATCACTAAACAGGAAGAAGGACTAATGTGTAAAGGAGAAAACTGGTGGCCATCTTGGGTAAGATTTGTGTAACGCGAGACAAGCTAGTGTCTATTATATTTATCCTTGCATAGTGCTTATATTGAGAAAACGGGGCACGCAAAAGAATTAGCGTGATCTGCCAAAGGCTGCTTGTATCGGTAACCTAATAGGTGCATTCCAGGTGTGTTATTGAATAATGTACAAGTCTGTGAGCTGAACACCTACTCACTGGCGGGAGCACGACATCAATAACAATGGGAATTATGTTCAAAACATTTATTCAAATGATAATCCAATGACTCCAATGTAATTCAACTCTTGTGAGAATTTCAAAAGAATGTATTCTCTGTTATTCATTCGTAAATGATGTAAATGATTAAATGTCTTCCATTCGATTAACAATTTTTCCTAATCGAATTCACAACCTAATATTTCGGGTCAATAACATGACCCTTCATCAGGGGTCATCACTCATGATTCTAGAAAACAAAAAGAACAAGAGTCTAAACACTATACAGTTCTATGGTATAATAAACCTCACCCAACAGAAAGTGATATAAAACAAAAACAAAATCAAATTAGTCCCAAACGATCTCATGCATGAATGTTTAAATCTCAAACCGCTATGAGCAATATGTAATGCAACATTTTCATTGCACTGTCTAGACGCTGTGCTCAAAAAGTAGTCATGTGGAAATAAATCAAAGCGTCGTGCATAAAAGACTAGCTCGGTGGCTTTGCAGGAAATCAAGATGAACGTGAGAAATATACGCACGATACAAGTGAAAACCGTATCGCTTTAGGCTCGGAGCTATAGTGGAAAATAGCGTTGGAACTAACAGTTCTTCATATATTAAACCAGAACTCTGAAATCATGCAAAGCAATTAGCTAAAAACAAGCTCCTGTGTGAAGTAAATATCTGCGTCCATGCAAACATGCGGTGATTCGTAAGTATATATTCTCAAGTGTCTAAGACGCTTACCGGAGTTCCTTCAGCCAAAAACGTGTGCCGTGGTAACGGTGTATCAAAAGGAAATAGCGTGCCGTGTTAAAAAGGAACCGCTCCTATTTTGTAGATTTAAAGTGATACATTGCGTCTTCAATACGCGCACTGAGAATCAAACGGCTTACAACGCAGTGGTTACTGCGCTGACTAATAAAGTTGTGATAGTGAAAAGATGAATAAAGTGCAAAATCGCTGACAACAGTGACCCCATAGTGAACACATCACCTTGTATTCTGGACGTGGGTCCTGGTCTCACTGTGCCACTGGAATCAAGCTATCCTGGCTGAAGAGGGGTGAAACCCCGAAACCGGCCCTAGGATGCTTGTTTCCGGTCCATGGAGGACCTGGCTTGGCAGTTCGGGCTTGACTGTTCCCATGAGGCACAGGGTCAAGACTGATTTGCATATGGCCAGTACTAAACTGGGGTGGCATGGTGAGCAAAAGAATGATGGATTTAACCCAGATCTCTTGACTGGCGGTGAATGTTTTGATTTTTTCTGCATTCCGTCCATCAATTGTGTGTGTCTTTTGCTTTCTCACCCTAAGTGCGCCAGGTATGCCCAGACGTGGGTCCTGGGCTCACTGTGCCACTGGAATCAAGCTATCCTGGCTGAAGAGGGTTAAAACCCCAAAACCGGTCCTAGGATGCTTGTTTCCGGTCCAGGGAGGACCTGGCTTGGCAGTTCGGGCTGGACTGTTCCCATGAAGCACAGGGTCAAGACTGATTTGCACATGGCCAGTTCCACTGGAATCAAGCTATCCTGGTTGAAGAGGGGTAAAACCCTGAAACTGGTCCTAGGATGGTTGTTTCCAGTCCAGGGAGGACCTGGCTTGGCAGTTCGGGCTGGATGTTCCTATGAATCACAGGGTCAAGACAGATTAGCATATGGCCAGGTCTAAACTGGGGTGGCATGGTGAGCAAAAGAATAATGGATTTAACCCAGATCTCTCGACTGGGGGTGAATGTTTTGATTTGTTGTGCATTCCATCCATCAATTGTGTGTGTCTTTTGCTTTGGCTACTGTAAGGCATATCTTTGCCTTGTCCTGAATGGTGTGTAACTGGTATAGCCGATCTTTTACTGCAGGGACAAGTGATGTGTCAATGGTATAGGTATAGCTCTAGGGTGATATTCAGTAAGAAAGTTAAATGGTGTACAATGTGTTGCTAAATGTATTTGTATTTGTATTTGTATTTTGTATTTTATTCTTGTAGAGCGCTACTGTCACCCAACGGGTATCCTGGCGCTAGACTGAGATGGTGAAAGAAACTTTAAACCGGACAGGTAGCCGCATGCAGCCTACAAGAGAGGCCGAGGACGGCCAAAAGATGCAGGATTAGAAGATCAGGAGATCAGGGGCTTCTCCCTAGGGAATAGCCAGGTTTTCAAGCGGTGCCTAAAGTTCATCAAAGAGTTGGCCTGTCTAATAATCAGCGGAAGATCATTCCAGTACCGTGCTGCCACTGTACTAAAGGCCCTGCCCCCCATCCTAGCTTTCTTGACCTTGCCAGAGGTTAGCAGAGAGGCATTTGAAGAGCGCAGCATCCTTTCAGGCTTTTACCAGGACACTTTCTCTTGCAGGGAGATCGGGCCGAGGCCGTGTGCCGCTTTATAGGCAATGCATAAGGCTTTGAAGCTAACCCTTTCCTTTATAGGAAGCCAGTGGAGCTCTTGTAGCGCCATTGTGGTTGAAGATCCGCGTTTCTTATTCAGCGCTAGTTTGGCTGCCAGAGACTGGACCCTCTGCAAGCTCTGAAAGATGTAAAGGGGAGCTCCTAGGTACAGAGAGTTGCAGTAGTCCAGCCTGCTCAAGATGATGCTACGTACCACCAAAGGTCTTTTCTCTGCTGGCAAAAGCGGTAGAATCTTTCGTAGGGCTTTCAAGAGAGCAAAGCAGACCCCCACAGTTTTTTTAGCTTGAGAGGCCATTTGAAGATTGTTGTCAAACATAACCCCCAGATTCCGCACCGTAGCCACAGGGAGAATGGGTTCCGCCTCTGGGGTCAGTCTGAGATCATAGGGCATGTCACGTACTCCAGCAGAGGAACAGTAGATCACCTCTGTCTTTCCTCCATTGAACTGCAGTGAGTTTGCCCTGAGCCATTCCGAGGTCTGGCGCATACATATCTGGAAGTCATCCATAGTCAGAGCACCCTTCCCCTCCAATGAAAACACCAATTGGGTGTCGTCTGCATAATTGACCACATCGACCCCATGTGACTTGATTATAGAGATCAGTGGCTGCAGGTAAATATTGAAGAGGATGGGGCTAATGGCCGACCCCTGAGGGACCCCATGCTCTACCAGGGTCTTGCTGGAGGTGAAGGGGGACAGGGTGACCACCTGTTGTCTCCCAGTAAGGTAGGAGTGCATCCACCTCATGGCACGTCCCTTAACTCCCAGAAGTTCCAGTCTGTTCAGCAGGATTCGGTGATTAACCGTGTCGAATGCGGCGGACATATCTAAGAGGACTAAGAGGACCAATACAGATGACAGGCCTCTGTCCGCCCGCATCCGCAGATTGTCTAGCACGGTGACCAAAGCCGTCTCCGTACCATGACCTTGCCGGAAGCCGAACTGACTCCTATCCAGAAGATGGAACTCTTCCAGATACCTTGAGAGAGACCTACTCACTACCTTTTCAAGAATTTGTGCATTATTATTATAAACAAATTCTGCTAGTGGCAAGACAAAGTCCCATTCACTGGTGGACGTAGCTAAGAGACAACAGAGGGTTTGTTCGAGAGTTTGACGAGAGTTTGATTGACTCTCTCCGGTTGACGGTCAGATTCTGGATGATAGGCAGAAGAATGAGCAACTTCAATACCAAGTTAATTACATGGTCCTTTTCAAAAACGTGACACAAATTGACTTTCACTATCAGAAATGACTTTAGATGGGAGGCCATATAAGCGTACAATATGTTGAATAAAAAGATTACTGAATTTACTGGCTGATGGTAACTTGCGTAAGGGAACAAAATGAGCCCTTTTGAATAAGAGATCAACAACTAATAGAATAGTGGTATAACCATGAGCCGGGGGTAAATCTATCACAAAATCTATACTTATTGCATGCCGTGGACTGGGTGGTATGGGTAATGCTCACAAAAGACCTGCCGGGGCTTGATGACTACCCTTTTGTCCAGCACAAAAGGGGCAGGTCAAAACATACTCAGTTATATCTTTAGACATTTGTTCCCACCAAAAATGCTTCTTGCTATTTGCCAAAGTCTATTGGACTC
The DNA here is from genome assembly GCF_964204655.1 of Triturus cristatus. NCBI lineage: Eukaryota > Metazoa > Chordata > Amphibia > Caudata > Salamandridae > Triturus > Triturus cristatus. The sequence goes on from NC_140582.1 coordinate 246,688,465, forward strand.
CTGAATGCCCAGCAAGAGGATAATCATGATTCCATATCAACACTAACTTCTTAGGGTATCAGTGGGAAAATATAATATGTTGTTATGAAAAAGAAAGCTATTTTGCAAACAATGTCCAGGTTTAGATAGCCAGTTTTTTGTTTCAGCTTACTTACACACAGTCTGAAGTTGAAAAAAATAATTCTTCAATATTAGTTGCAATAAGCTTCTCTACGGGAATGATGTTATGATTAGGCCTGGGCGGTAAATTCCGTTCCGCTCGCGGAATTTGCGGAATTTAGGTAATTTCGCGTTCCGCGGAGAACGCGAAATTGCTCTAAATTCTGCATTCCGCGACTTCGCGAAATTTTTTGCTTGTTTGCGTTCTAAAATGGCGTGTTCACGAGATATTTCTCCCCGAGCATGCAAACAGCAATTGTGAACAGGGAAAAAGCATCGCGAACAAGCAATTCCGCTTTTACCGTTTCGCGGAGATTTGCGTAACGCGATTACGCAAATGGTCATTGTGTTCTGCTGCATCAGAGACATGACCAAAGCGTAATACTACGTCCGATTGTATTTGTTTAGTGCCTGGACAAAGTTAAAACTGCTAAAAGAGTGTAACCATCTCATCTGATGTGGGGTAAGGGCCTTGATGGAACCACAGAACTGCAGATTTTTGTGATCAATAAAGATGGTCACTAAGTGGTTAGCCCTCATTAGGTGATGTCTCCATTCCTCGAATAATTGTAGTATTGCCAACAGTTCACATTCAACCACAGTGTAAATTGTTTCTGCCAGAAGCAATTTTGGGGAATGAAAGGCCACAGGGGGAAGTTGACCAGTAATGGGTTTTTTCTGGGACAAAACTCCTCCTGTTGCTACTTGGGAAGAGTCAGCCTCCACAAAGAAAGGCTGATCAGGATTTGAATGGTGTAAAATTGGTGCCCTAGTGAATTTATGCTTTAAATCTTTAAGAGCTTCTGCTGCAGCTTCTGTTCACAGTAATTTTTGTCACTTTTTAACAACAGAGTAATTGGGGCAACTATTTCTGAAAAGTTTACGAAAATCGTCTGTAAAAATTTGCAAACACTCGTTGAAGTTCTTTTACATTTGATGGTTCTGGCCAGGAGATTATTGTTTCTATATTTTTTAGGGTCCATAGTATGTCCTGCCGGAGATAAAATGTAACAGAGAAAATAAACTTTGCGGGTGTGAAAGACACATTCTTCTAGTTTAACATACAAGCTGATGTCACGTAAGCGTTACAAGACAGCCTGAACTTGTTGTATATGTTCTTCTTCATGTTTTGAGTAGATAAAATTATCATCAATATAGACAGTGACACAAATGTCCACGAAGTCTTGCAGGACTTCATTTATATAAAATGTAAATGCCACTGGAGCATTGCATAGTCCAAAGGGCATTACTGTACACTCAAACAGCTCGAATTTTGTGTGGAATTTTGTGTGGATTTTGTGTGTCCTGCTTTAACTCGGACAAGGTGGTATTCCCCGCAAGGGTCTAATTTTGTGTAGATGGTGAAGTTTCTTAGTTGAAAAAAAAAATAATCAAAGGAAGTGGTTATTTGTTCTTAATAGTGGCTTTATTTAACATGTGGTAATCGATGCAAGTCCTAAGACCCACATCCCATTTTGGGATGAGAAAGAGTGCAGAGGGTACTGGGGATGTGGAATGACCAATAAACCCAAGCTGAAGCCATTCATCTAGGTATTGGCAAAGGTATTTTGTTTCTGCCTCAGTGAGGGCATAAATTCTGCTACTGGGCAAAACAGCTCCAGGAATTAAGTCAATCCTACAATCAAATGATCTGTGAGGTGGTAAATGTGTAGCTTGAACTGGGTCAAAAACATCATGGTATGCATGAGAGATATTCAGCAAGGTGTGTAGATTTTCTGCTGTGGCAGCACAATGTAACTGAGCCACCCAATCAGGAGTGGCTTCCTGATAACACATCTGCCGGCAATAGGGAGAGTCCAAGGTTATAGTTCTGTGAACCCAATCAATCTTGGGATTATGGCAGGTCAACCAAGGAGCCCCCAGAATACCACAGAAAGTTGGGATGTCAATAAGGTCAAAGACCTTGTGTTCAGTATGACCATTGTCACAGACAAGGATTAATGGCTGTGTTTGGAAGGTGATGAGGCGGAAAGACAACTCAGACCCATCCACAGCACACTCTGCCTCTGGTTCTGTTTTTAACACTTTGAAAATTCCTAAATGTTTAGCTAAACTCCCTGATGCACCTGAATCAAGCAGAACAGGAAATGTGCGTTGTACCTGAAACCCTAAAATGATGGTAACATCAATAGTAAAATGTTGTGGAACACTTGAGACTGCGTTAACTAGAAAATGGGAGATCTGTGGGGTGTTTCTCAACACAGCAATCTCCTTACTAGTCGAGAGACTTAGTTTTCCTGTGGTTTGGTACCTTGTAACCCTGTTGTGGGTTTTTTGGTGGTACAGGACATTCTTTGGCAAAATGCCCAGCCTTACCACAATAGAGACACAATTGCATCCTACTCCATCGCACTTTTCCTGATGATGTGAGTGGGCCTCGAACCCCACCTATCTGCATTGGTTTAGTTTTTATAATCTTAGATTCAAACTTTTTCCAATCTTATTTTAATACAATTACTTTTGCATCAGATCTGGAACTTTCTCCTTTACGTTCCCCTAATTGATGAACTAATTTTACTACTAAATGGCCAAAGTCATTATATTCTCGTCTCAAAAATCAACAATGTGTGAAAGTGTGCTTTCAGATCGTCTTTCAACCCACGATAGAACAGAGAAGTCCTCTTTTCCTTAGGCCAACTTGTTTCAGCAAGGATACGATTAAAAGTAGTGATATACGACAACAAATCCTTTGTCCCTTGGCTCAGGTTAAGCAGCTTATTGTCACTTGACTGCACGAAAACATGTTTAGCCAATAATTTAGACATTGCTGCTTTAAAAGCAGGCCAATTATACAATATAGGATCATCATTGTCAATAAGTTGGATTGACCAGTTTGCTGCCACCCCTTCAAGATAGGAAAGAACAAATGAAACTTTGGAAGCTTCAGTGGGAAATGCGTGGGGCTTGCACAAAAAGTGCAACTGACATTGACTTACAAATATGGCGAACTTGGAGCTATCCCCAAACAAATGCTCTGGATTAGCCAAAGGTGCGGGCGTGGGTACTGCTAAGGTTAACTGCAGAGGGGTTGTATTCTCTGGATGTGAAGTGGCATGGGCCAAAGGGGCCCTTGTTTGGGAATTAAAGGCATAGAGTGTCTTAGACGTTCCACCAAAGTCTCCCCAGTGATTATCTCTGGGTCAAAACCGGACCAACCCATTCCATAATTCCTAATTTTCTCCTTTTAATCATAGCATTTCTACTTGCAAGGCTGGTACTACTTCTTCTAGACTATTCTTATCAGATGTGCCTTCATCAAGGGCTTGAGCCAAATCCTGGGTGTCAATGTGGGAACGATCCATGTCTCCCAAAAGGAAGTAATGTTTTTGTGGCTTTGCCTTCTGTTGCGTCAGCCACTCACCTGAATTCCAGGTTGTTCCTTTGTGGAGGGATGAGAGAACCCACACCACCTGCAACCTAATTCGACAACAATGTACAAGAAACCCTGGTGCCCAGAAAGGTCTCAAGGTGAGGGGAGAATTGGAGGTGAGAAACAAGAGAAAAACAACTGCACCGGATCAGTGAGTCTCAGGAATGAAGACCCGCACCTTCTCTGACTTTGCAGCTTGGGACAGGGTCAGACTTTACTCTGGATTTTTGCAGGTTGTGAATACTTCAACTTCTATTAGAGGGGACCAAAGAGTTACTAAAACGTACTGACAAACATAAGCTGACATCTGCAATCACCAGATACCTATTCATCAATAATCTCAATACAATACACAGATGTACATACTATAGCAACATATGGAGATATGGGAAGTCCCAGAGAAGGGTTAGAGGATGAAATGTCCTGCAACATACAGTGCAAACATATACAGGTATGTAAATTAAGTAAGTCACAATAAGGTATCAAAATAGCAACAGGATTGAAAAGAAAACATTACTGCTAGAAGATGTGACTGCTCCTTGCAGTACATACAAGTCTTCCTCAGCTGGGTAGATTGGAAAGGGTTAATGATGGTCTCTCTTGAGAGGATGAGTGAAACTGATATTGCTCCTTTATAGAGAGAAGGCACATAAAACAATGCAAATTAAATGAAAAAGTCACTAACATTCTTGAACCCCTTGAACCACGTTTTTTCTAAAGAAGCAGTTCTACGCCACACCAAAGAAAAAATGTACCTTTTGTTCTGTCGATAATATAAAAGAGGAGTTTTTGCCACGTTGTGAAAAAGCAATACAATAAAACTAAAATATACCTCTAGGTCAGAGTAGAATGTAAGAAGTGCTCTCTCTATCTTGTTTTATAGTTTTCTTCCTGTTTGTTTTGGTTTCCTAGGAGACAGCACGTTGGAGCTCCAACGCGAGGCTGCGAATCTGGATGAGCGGCAGCGCTAGACGATGAGGTGAAGCAGCTGAAGGAGATCCAAAGACGAAGTCGAGGGCAGAAGAATCTGGAGGAGGAGCACTGGAATCCTGGTAAGTGTTGCAGCAATGAGGCAATGCACGGGCTAGAGGACTTGGCTTCCTTATATGGGAGGCTGGAACTTGCTGGAAGCTTTGCATATGAGGATGGGTCTGCAGGGGCTTGCTACACGTTTTAATGTCAGATGCAAGGAAGATGAGTCACACGTAATGACAGGTGAATGGAAGATGAGTCACCCACATGTAAGCAGGGGAGCTGTTGACAATGAAGGGAAGGTGTGGTGCTACTCAGCAAGGGAGAGCTGTCAAAAAGGCTGAAGATGGGAGTGGCAATGATTTAGCAGGATAACGTGTAGTATTAAGAAGCAGAAAGACAAGTATATTGCACAAACATTATGTTTAGTAAAATAACAAAAATAGAACATAAAAAAAACGTGAACTAATAATCAATACTGACTTACTGTACGTGGATCTATGTGAACAGCCTGACATCAGAAAACACTTGCATTACACATTAGGAATGTGTGAGAACTTCCCACTTAGGAATAGAGATGTGCCATACTGTAGAGATGACGGTGGTTCATAACAACAATACCATAACGCCAGCATTGTCCCAAACTGGTGATGATGGGTAACCCCTTAGCCATTGCAATGTCATGTATCCCCAGGTGATGAAAAACACACGATTCCCCGAAAAATGCCTACTAGTGTTCAAAATGGACGTACAAGGCATCCTATAACAACTCAACCATATTGTGAAAGCCTAGCTACATATTTTCAAATGCATTTGGGGACTATTAACTTCTGGTCAAGGACTGTATCTGACTCTGATATGATACCCTTGAGTTAGAGGGATAGACTATCCAGCTGCTTTCATGGGACAGCACCTCAAACTAAATTTTAATGTTTGAAGTGTTTTAAGACTGTTGACAGTTGTAGTCGTATATCCTTTTCATTAAGATAATGATAGTGATAATTTCTTGCATGTTTCTTGCTACATTCATATTTGTATTTACCTCCACAGCTTGTGTGAAATTGCCAGACCAATACAGAACAGAACATTTAATTGCAGTTTAGTCTTCAGATAAAACACCTCAGCCATCACCTATACATCTGCCTCCTGCACTCTCATATTTTCTTTCACTTTGGAAATATGCTCACAGAGCATTCTATAACAATGCAGCAGCGCATACTAGATACCTTTCCAAAATTACTTTATACATGTAAGAAAGTGCATCTTTTTGCATGATCACCCCACAAATGTTTGGACCGATGCTTCTGTTTTTTTGTTTTTACTCTCAAGTGCACTAGACCCTGCATACTACGAGGCCACAGTGCATGTGCCCTGACCCCTTAAAGTGTGTGTGAAATTGGCTAATACCTGTTTGGCATAATTAACTTACCCATAAATCCCTAGTATATTGTACAAAGTGTAGTAGGTTAAATTTGAGTACTGGACTGTAGCACCTACTGTGCCACCATTACAGTGAGAAGGTGAAGACATGGCTCTAGGTTTGCCACTGCACCCTAGTCAATTTGAAAAAAATTGGTAAGGAGGAAAAAATAGAACAATATTTTTGAACAAGGACACCTTTAATTATCCTTTCATATGTGTATATATTCACATTTTCTTTTTGTCATTTTATCGCTGAGCATATAAAAACATGTATTTACAAAACAACACCTCTGAAATAATAACAAACTTAAGCTACTGTCCACCAAGAATCATTTCCCCTTGTGGAACCACCTTTCAATAGTGTGGACTACCCAGAAGGCACATACATTGCGTATGGAAAAGTCTATCTCCATAGGTTCAAAGGCAATGTATAATTGTTAAATCCACATGAAGTTCAGTTATTTTAAGGTCCCTCTGTGCAACAAAACTGTCGACGCGGTCGCGTTTCAGCCAATCAATTTCTTTTGGCCTCTTCAGGACAAGAAAAACAGCAGCACTCTACATGAAAAGAAACAAACTCTAATAACATATAAATTACATAAACACCACAATTGTACTTGCCGATATATACACAGGTCTCAGTCCCCGAACATAATCACCAGACCAAGAGACAAGAAGTCCCACCACCACGGAAGAACCACCGAATCCAGTGCAAAGAAAATTTCAAAGTGAACTTCAATTCTTAAGCTTTCCACAAGGGAATCTATGTGCGTCTCAACGCACTTGTTAATTCAGAAAATTAATTGGTGCTTCCGGTGATTCTGCCTGTCGGAATCATTTATGAGAGGGTTTCTAATATCAAGGATCTATCGTTAATCTCTCTTTTAATCCATCCCCACTAAGCTATATGCATCTCCACTGACCTTAACTAGATCACCTCGCTCAGCGTACCCCGCATGGAACCAACATGCTCATGAACGGTGGAGCGTCGGGGGTTCAACCCCTGTCCCAACTCTATAAAAGAATAATATTTCAATTGTAGCCCACTGTATAGAATAAAGAACCACTATGTCACACACGTTAACGAACTTCGTACCTTTTAGAGCGTTTTTTCACTTAGCGCCTAACTTGTGTTCCAATAAAGTGAAGTCCGTCCGCCGTGATATACACGCTAATTAGTAAGGGAAACAAAAAGCGCGGGGAAAGCAAGTATAAGCAAAGGTGTCTCAACTAAATCCAAGAAACAGAAGCTGACTGCCATCTACTCATACCTTATATCTCTCTCTTTTCTTGGAGGTCTGTTCCGCGTATGTCCGTGCTCGCTATCTTGCTCCGAACCAGGGTTCAAAGGCACAAACTCGGCACCTTATTTCCTGGTGTCGACAGTGACAAGGGACTAACACACCTCCACCCTAAGGAGTGTAATGAATCGGCCATTTTAGAATGTAGTATTTATACAGGCCAACTAGTTATTTTCGTTGCTCTCTCCCTTAATATAGACCCCCAATACAAATAATATTCTGAGAATCAAATAAAATTTTAAGTGAGAGTAAAAAATATGAAAATTGAACAAAAATAATAATTAAAATGAATAACTTTAACTCATTCAAGTGGATACTGATGCGAATGGTGAAAAGTATTAAAACTGAGACCAATCAAATCAAGAAAATAAAGTAGAATAAAACCACCAAAGTTATACCCCATGTGTGAAACAGCAGAGGTAGAGAACCTGTAAACATAAAGGCTCACATTCTAACAACACATATGAATATGAACATATATACATATATACATCTATACATAGTGTCTGCACATGTAGGGTATTCGCTGACCAAATCTAATGGCTTTGCTCTCCCTGATCGAAAAGCTAAGTCCTCATCTCGAAAGATCTTACTGTATCAAGGCCCATATTTCATCCCTATCGTTTAGACCATCAATTGCTGTACAATACTTCTCAATCAACCGTGCTTCTAGGCGATTCAGAGTATTTTGTAACATGGCTTTATTCATAGGGCGCATGACCGTTAAGACGGTCCACCTCAATTCATCTTCATCATGGCCTAGTTCCAAAAAATGCTGGACCAAAGGAGCACCCGGGGTTTTACACCGAATTCGTGATTTGTGTTGCTGAATGCGTAATTTAACAGCTTGAGTTGCTTGGCCAATATAAGTTTTTTTACATGGACATTCGATTGAGTAAATCACATTCTTTGAATTGCAGTTTGAAAAAGCCAGTTGAACATGTTTTTTATCACCAATAGTTGTAAATTTGTAATCATTTGTTTGGGGACACACCACACAGTTCTGACATCTGAAATGTCCCTGTACTGGTGGCAGTCCCATCATGGTTCTTACATCTTTTTTGGGTATTATTGGTCTAGAAGCTTTAACCAAATGTTCTCTCAAATTCTTTTCTTTCTGGAAAGCAAACAAAGGTGTACCTAATCCCAAATGCTCAACCAACCGCCAATTTCTTTGGAGGATCTGTCTCACTTTGTTAGCTTTAGGATTATATGTCAGCACACAAGTAAGAAGATCATTCTTTACCTTACTTCTTGGTACGAGTAGGGTTTCGCGAGGTGTGAACCAAGCTCGTTTGAGGGCATTCCTGACAAATTTCTTAGGGTACCCTCTATTACATAGTTTGGTCCTCAAGATGGCAGCATTGTCAAAATAGTCACTTTTGTTCGAACAATTGCGACGAATTCTAAGGAATTGCCCGTATGGCAAATTATCCTTAAGGTGTCGAGGATGTCCTGAACTATATGCCAATAGTGTATTTCTACACTATTGCCCCGAAAATGAAGCAATGCCAGACCAAAATATTTTGTTTGAAAATCAAATACTTAGGGAGGTAGATAGTCTCCACTCAAAAAGAACTTTCTTCAAACCTAACTTCTCTAGAGACGAACAAAAGGCACTCCTAAATTTAGCCAGTAATCCACTTGTGGTAGTGAAACCTGCCGATAAAGGCGGAGGAATTGTGTTATGGGATGCGGACAAGTATGACGAGGAAATCATTAAGCAACTTAATAATCAACTTCATTACCGACCCTTGGAAAGTAATCCCACAGTGCGGTTGAAAGCTGAAATACTGCACTTAACTAACAAAGCTCTTGAAAATGGGTTTCTCTGTAAAAAAGAATTTGAGTTCTTGAATATTACAACCCAAAAAGTCCCCACACTACGTTTTGCCCAAGATCCATAAAGATGCCACCAAACCACCATGGAGGCCGATTATTTCAGCCTGTGGCTCCATTTTGGAGCTTTGGCCAAATATGTTGATCATTTTCTAAAACCGTTTGTCCCAGAGACGAAAGCATATGTACGGGACACTATGGACTTTATTGCTAAGGTTGAGGGGTCGATGTTTGATGGTAACCAAAGTCTTTTGGTTACCTTCGACATCGAAAGCCTCTATACAAACATCCCCCAAGATGAGGCACTCTTGATCATGACGTTGGTATTAAATAGAAGACCTAGACCACACCAAGTTCCAACTGACTTTTTGATTTCCTTGGCCAAAATATGTCTTAAAAATAACTTTTTCAATTTCAAAGAAGACCTGTTCCTACAAGTAAAAGGCGTAGCCATGGGTTGTAGCTTCGCCCCGGAGATAGCCAATTAGGTTATGGATCATTTTGAGACTCTTTTTATCTTCGATGAGACTGGCCCATACTTTGCACACATTGCGAGATGGGTCAGATTCATCGATGATATATTTCTGATATGGAATGGAAATAAAGAAGATCTAGAATCATTCCATAATTGCCTAAATACACGGACACAAGACCTAAAATTCACCAAAAGTGTAAGTGACATCCAAGTCAGTTTTCTAGATGTTTGGGTTAAAAACAACGAAGGTGTTCTGGAAGTGAGTTTATTTACTAAACCCACTGACTATTTTGACAATGCTGCCATCTTGAGGACCAAACTATGTAATAGAGGGTACCCTAAGAAATTAGTCAGGAATGCCCTCAAACGAGCTTGGTTCACACCTCGCGAAACCCTACTCGTACCAAGAAGTAAGGTAAAGAATGATCTTCTAACTTGTGTGCTGACATATAATCCTAAAGCTAACAAAGTGAGACAGATCATCCAAAGAAATTGGCGGTTGGTTGAGCATTTGGGATTAGGTACACCTTTGTATGCTTTCCAGAAAGGAAAGAATTTGAGAGAACATTTGGTTGAAGCTTCTAGACCAATAATACCTAAAAAAGATGTAAGAACCATGATGGGACTGCCACCAGTACAGGAACATTTCAGATGTCAGAACTGTGTGGTGTGTCCCCAAACAAATGATTCCAAATTTACAACTATTGGTGATAAAAAACATGTTCAACTGGCTTTTTCAAGCTGCAATTCAAAGAATGTGATTTACTCATTCGAATGTCCATGTAAAAAAACGTATATTGGCCAAACAACTCAAGCTGTTAAATTACGCATTCAGCAACACAAATCACGAATTCGGTGTAAAACCCCGGGTGCCCCTTAGGTCCAGCATTTTTTGGAACTAGGCGATGATGATGATGAATTGAGGTGGACCGTCTTAACGGTCATGCGCCCTATGAATAAAGCCATGTTACAAAATACTCTGAATCGCCTAGAAGCACGGTTGATTGAGAAGTATCGTACAGCAATTGATGGTCTAAACCAGGGCTACTCATAGTACGGCCCGCGGGCCGCCAGAGGCCCGGCAAGCCTTTCTTGGCGGCCCGCGGACCTTGCAGACATTGTACCAGTGGTTTTTTTTTTAACAGTGACAGTGTCAGTGTCAAGCGATAGTCCGAGTGGAGCTGCTGGGGCGCTAAGAGGTGAAATACAACAAAGCCTCGTTATCATGCAAATGGTCTCTTAAAGACCTGTGAAGTACTCGGGTGGGGCTGTGTGTGTGCCCTGGAAGGGAAGCTGCCTCAGCTGCCACACAAGCGGAGGGGGGGGGAGAGGGAGAGGTGACAAAGAATGACAAGAGAACAGCAGGGTGTGAGAGTCGGGTAAGGGGACAGAGGGTGACAGAGGGCAGTAGGGAGAGACAGAAACAGACAGACAGATAGAGATAGAGACTAACAGACACAGGGACAGACAGAGACAGATATGCAGAGACAGGGACAGACAGATAGAGGCAGAGACAGACAGAGGCAAAGAGACAGACGGAGAGGGAGGGAGAGACAGAGGGAGAGAGAGGGAGGGAAAGAGACAGAGAGGGAGGGAGAGAGACAGAGAGGGAGGGAGAGAGAGAGGGAGGGAGACGGAGGGAGAGAGACGGAGGACAGAGGGGGTAGGAGGGAGACAGAGGAAGGAGGGAGGGAGACGGAGGAGGGAGAGAGGGAGAGAGGGAGAGAGCGAGGGGGAGAGGGAGGGAGACAGGGAGGGAAGGAGACAGGGAGGGAGATAGACAGCGAGGGAGGGAGACAGGGAGGGAGAGAGAGGGAGGGAGGGAGAGAGGGAGGGAGAGAGGGTGGGAGGGAGACAGGGAGAGGGAGGGAGGGAGAGAGGGAGACAGAGAGGGAGGGAGGGAGACGGAGGAGGGAGGGAGACAGAGGAGTGAGGGAGACGGAGGAGGGAGGGAGACGGAGGAGGGAGGGAGACGGAGGAGGGAGGGAGACGGAGGACGGAGGACGGAGGGAGACGGAGGACGGAGGGAGACGGAGAGGGAAGTAGAGGGAGAGAGGGAGGGAGGGAGACGGAGGAGGGAGGGAGACGGAGGAGGGAGAGAGGGAGAGAGAGAGGGAGAGAGAGAGGGGAGAGAGGGAGGGAGACAGGGAGGGAAGGAGATAGGGAGGGAGACAGAGAGGGAGGGAGACAGAGAGGGAGGGAGAGAGAGGAAGGGAGGGAGCGAGAGAGGGAGGGAGGGAGACGGAGGAGGGAGGGAGGGAGACGGAGGAGGGAGGGAGACTGAGGAGGGAGGGAGAGGGAGGGAGACGGAGGACGGAGGGAGACGGAGGACGGAGGGAGACGGAGGGAGAGGGAGAGAGACGGAGAGGGAAGGAGAGGGAGAGAGGGAGGGAGAGGGAGAGAGGGAGAAGGGGACAGAGAAGGAGGGAGACAGAGAGAGAGGGAGACAGATGTTTTGAAAGGGTTTTTTTTACTTTAGCTCCACCCCCCACTGATCCCGCCCCCACTGACTCCACCCCTACCAGTGCGGCCCTCGGCCACTAACCACACTGTAATTTTGGCCCCGACAGAAAGTTTGTGAGTACCCCTGGTCTAATCGATAGGGATGAAATATGGGCCTTGATACAGTAAGATCTTTAAAGATGAGGACTTAGCTTTTCGATCAGGGAGAGCAAAGCCATTAGATTTGGTCAGCGAATACCCTACATGTGCAGACACTATGTATAGATGTATAGATGTATATGTTCATATTCATATGTGTTGTTAGAATGTGAGCCTTTATGTTTACAGGTTCTCTACCTCTGCTGTTTCACACACGGGGTATAACTTTGGTGGTTTTATTCTACTTTATTTTCTTGATTTGATTGATCTCAGTTTTAATACTTTTCACCATTCGCATCAGTATCCACTTGAATGAGTTAAAGTTATTCATTTTTATTATTATTTTTGTTCAATTTTCATATTTTTTACTCTCACTTTGAATTTTATTGGATTCTCAGAATATTATTTGTATTGGGGGTCTATATTAAGGGAGAGAGCAACGAAAATAACTAGTTGGCCTGTATAAATACTACATTCTAAAATGGCCGATTCATTACACTCCTTGGGGTGGAGGTGTGTTAGTCCCTTGTCACTGTCGACACCAGGAAATAAGGTGCCGAGTTTGTGCCTTTGAACCCTGGTTCGGAGCAAGATAGCGAGCACGGACATACGCGGAACAGACCTCCAAGAAAAGAGAGAGATATAAGGTATGAGTAGATGGCAGTCAGCTTCTGTTTCTTGGATTTAGTTGAGACACCTATGCTTATACTTGCTTTCCCCGCGCTTTTTGTTTCCCTTACTAATTAGCGTGTATATCACGGCGGACGGACTTCACTTTATTGGAACACAAGTTAGGCGCTAAGTGAAAAAACGCTCTAAAAGGTACGAAGTTCGTTAACTTGTGTGACATAGTGGTTCTTTATTCTATACAGTGGGCTACAATTGAAATATTATTCTTTTATAGAGTTGGGACAGGGGTTGAACCCCCGACGCTCTACCGTTCATGAGCATGTTGGTTCCATGCGGGATACGCTGTGCGAGGTGATCTAGTTAAGGTCAGTGGAGATGCATATAGCTTAGTGAGGATAGATTAAAAGAGAGATTAACGATAGATCCTTGATATTAGAAACCCTCTCATACATGATTCCGACAGGCAGAATCACCGGAAGCACCAATTAATTTTCTGAATTAACAAGTGCGTTGAGACGCACATAGATTCCCTTGTGGAAAGCTTAAGAATTGAAGTTCACTTTGAAATTTTCTTTGCACTGGATTCGGTGGTTCTTCCGTGGTGGTGGGACTTCTTGTCTCTTGGTCTGGTGATTATGTTCGGGGACTGAGACCTGTGTATATATCGGCAAGTACAATTGTGGTGTTTATGTAATTTATATGTTATTAGAGTTTGTTTCTTTTCATGTAGAGTGCTGCTGTTTTTCTTGTCCTGAAGAGGCCAAAAGAAATTGATTGGCTGAAACGCGACAGCATCAACAGTTTTGTTGCACAGAGAGACCTTAAAATAACTGAACTTCATGTGGATTTAACAATTATACATTGCCTTTGAACCTATGGAGATAGACTTTTCCACACGCAATGTATGTGCCTTCTGGGTAGTCCACACTATTGAAAGGTGGTTCCACAAGGGGAAATGATTCTTGGTGGACAGTAGCTTAAGTTTGTTTTTATTTCAGAGGTGTTGTTTTGTAAATACATGTTTTTATATGCTCAGCGATAAAATGACAAAAAGAAAATGTGAATATATACACATATGAAAGGATAATTAAATGTGTCCTTGTTCAAAAATATTGTTCTATTTTTTCCTCCTTACCAATTTTTTTCAAATTGTGTTTTTGGTACCCAGGTAATAGGAGGGTAATTGATGGGTATACCCCTAGCTAACAGAATTACTGCACCCTAGTCAGGCAGCATTCCAACTCCAAACCCCAAATGGAAAAATAAACTATTTTGCCAGATCCAAATGGTCCTTTTTAAAATGTATGTCACCCCTAGGTAAGGCCACTGTAGCTTATAAGGCAAGTTACTAAATATTAAATAGAAGGACTTGTTTCATTTATAATTTACATGTCCTGACAGTGAAAACTCAAACTTGTTGTTTTTCATGCGGAGAGACTGGTAGCTCACTTAGCTAATGAGCTATGTCACTAGCCCACACTCTAAGTCACGGTTACTCATAGTACGGCACGCGGGCCGCCAGCGGCCCGGCAAACCTTCCTTGGCGGCCCGCGGACCTTGCAGACATCCAACCTGTGTTTTAAAAAAAAAAAATAGTGTTAGCAAACACTGCCGGGTGCAGCAGCCCGGACTCTGCTCTGTGGGGGCCAGGGGGGATTCCAATGATTGTCAAAGTGGAGATGCAGGGGCCTAAGAGGTGAAATACAACAAAGCTTTATTAACATGTAAATGGTCTTTTAAAGACCTGTGAAGTTCTCGGGTGCGGCTGTGTGTGCGTGTGCTGGGAAGCTGTCTCAGCCCGGGCAGAGGGCTGACACACACACACGGGGTGAGATGACAGAGGGTGATGGAGGGAGGGAGAGGTAGGGAGACAGAGGGTGACAGAGTGAGGGAGACAGAGAGGCGCAGTCTGGGGGAGACAGAGGGAGGGAGACAGAGGGAGAGGGAGGAAGGCAGAGGGAGGGAGAGGAAGGGAGACAGAGAGAGACAGAGAGAGGTAGACAGAGGGAGGGAGACGGAGGGTGACGGAGGGAGGGAGAGGGAGACAGAGGGAGAGAGACAGAGGGAGACAGAGGGAGGGAGGGAGAGAGACAGGGAGAGAGACAGGGAGGGAGACAGGGAGGGAGACAGGGAGGGAGGGAGACGGAGGGAGAGGGAGGGAGATAGAGGGAGGGAGGGAGATGGAGGGAGGGAGAGGGAGGAAGGGAGATGGAGGGAGAGGGAGGGAGACGGAGGGAGAGAGAAGGAGGGAGACAGGGAGGGAGACGGAGAGTGACAGAGGGAGGGAGGGAGAGGGAGACAGAGGGAGAGAGACAGAGGGAAAGGGAGGGAGACAGAGGGAGGGAGGGAGACAGGGAGAGATAGAGGGAGGGAGACAGAGAGAGACGGAGGGAGACAGAGGGAGGGAGACGGAGGGAGAGAGAGGGAGGGAGACGGAAGGAGACAGAGGGAGCGAGGGAGACAGAGGGAGAGAGACGAGGGAGAGGGAGGGAGACAGAGGGAGAGACAGAGGGAGAGAGACAGAGGGAGAGGGAGGGAGACAGAGGGAGAGAGACAGATGGAGAGGGAGGGAGACAGAGGGAGAGAGACAGAGGGAGAGGTAGGGAGACAGAGGGAGGGAGAGAGACAGGGAGAGAGACGGAGGGAGGGAGATGGAGGGAGACAGAGGGAGGGAGGGAGATGGAGGGAGACGGAGGGAGGGAGACGGAGGGAGACAGAGGGAGGGAGACAGAGGGAGAGAGAGAGGGAGGGAGACAGAGAGGGAGAGAGACAGAGGGAGAGGGAGGGAGAGAGACAAGGAGGGAGACGGAGACAGGGAGAGGGATGGAGGGAGAGGGAGAGAGAGACTGAGACGGAGACAGAGGGAGGGAGGGAGAGAGCCAGGGAGGGAGACAGAGGGAGGGAGAGAGACAGGGAGAGAGACAGAGAGGGAGACAGAGGGAGGGAGACAGAGGGAGGGAGACAGGGAGGGAGACAGAGAGGGAGACAGAGGGAGGAGGGCGACAGAGGGGGAGACAGAGAGGGAGGAGGGAGAAAGAGAGGGAGACAGAGAGAGGAGGGAGACCGAGGGAGGAGGGAGACAGAGGGAGGAGGGAGACAGAGGGAGGGCGAGACAGGGAAGGAGAGGGAGGGGGAGAGAGGGAGGGAGGAGGAGGGGGAGAGAGGGAGGGAGAGGGGGAAGGAGGGAAGGAGAGGGGGAGGGAGGGGGAGAGGGAGAGAGAAGGTTGTGTGTATGCCGGGTCTGGTGGCTCAGTGGACGAAGGCGTCTGCTGCAGGGACCTGTGTTCAACCTCATGGTCGCAATTCTTTTTTGCTTTAGCCCTGCCCCTTCCCCTCTGACCCTGCCCCCACCGGTGCAGCCCTCGGCCACAAACCACACTGTAAATTTGGCCCCCGAGAGAAAGTTTGTGAGTACCCATGCTCTAAGTGGTAACTTCCATTTCGGATCTAGATTATCAAATTCATCGTTGCATTAAAGGTCGGATTTTAAGCAACATTTAATACCAAGGTGTCTTTTGAAAGTCACCACTTTCTTGCCTAAGCTTCTTAATGCCACTTCCGATTAACTTCAGCAATTTTGCCCTGAGACAGTCTGTTGCCATCCTTTTAAGAGGTATGAAGTGCTCTGAGGACAGGGAACATATGGTCTGCTGGATAGAGGAGGTGTGTCCTCCTCCTGCGAGTATGGCTCAAGTGTTATTTGCCACAAATGGCCCTACCGTCTCTGTGAGGCAAATCGCTCCTTTGTGAAGGTAGACTGGCTGGCATCTTTTCCAGAGGGGGGAATCCTGTTGCAGACACGTTTAGCAGGAGGGTTGTCTCATTAAGCTGGACACACCTCAGGGGTGTGCCCAGGGCTCCGTCCAGGGGAAGAAGGGTCCTGTCAGGATCCCTAATGCGAGTTTCAAAGCGATGCGCGAGGGGTTAAACTCAAGTGGTGCTACAGGGTTGAACAGGCATCAATGGTCGAGTTGGTGGCATGTCCGCAATTCCAAGATGGCCGCTAAGGCGCTGGGGTCTGCGGTCTAGTTGTTTGCAAATCCGGAGAGGCTGATGTGACGCGCGCACGCCTGAAGTATTGCGCACTTCACTAAAGACTTTTCCTCAGAGAAGACTGTTTTGCGAGTGATCCCAGTTTGAAGTGTATTACCCTTGAGTACGAAGTTTTCAGAGAGCCACCCCTTCGTGACCTGTCTCTTAGTCATAGAACCGATACTTACTTGAAGAAAAAAGTAGACGCTTGGAGTTCGCGGTGAAAGACTTACCGGAGTAGAGATAGGAGTCGGCTCGTCTCTTCAGTTCCGAGTGAAGATTCAGCTACACGTGACAGAGAACAAGTAGAAAGCTAAGTGAATTACAGGAAAGGTTTTCAGGCATATAAATAATGTCAAGTAATGCCAAAAGACGCAATATCGCTGAAAGTAATTAAAACTTACCGTTGACTGCATTTATAGGTATACTGGGTCCTGTAAAAGAAAAAAGAGAACATTAACGATTTTTTGTGAAGAGAGTTAGAGTGGTGCAGAATCAGAGACAATTAAAAAACTGTAAACTAGGAGGGGAAAGAGATGTGAGGAGAAAGACTTACCAGAGTTATTCCAGCACAGCATAAACCTGAGGAGAGAAAGAGAACAGAGAAAAATGGGTTAAAAACTCAGGAAGAAATAATCTAGAAGACAAGAGTTATAGAATTTAAAGAACAGAAAAAGAAAAGACGACGTGATAAAAGAGAAAGTCCCCAGTAAACCAACTGCTGGTAAGTTATATATAAAAAAAAGTTATTAGATAAACGCTCAAGGAATAAATAAGTTATAATCAAAAAGTAACTGTTTTACAGATAATTAGAAGACATCCATAACAAGGAAAGAAGAAAACAGAGTTGGTCAGGAAGAGAGGCACGGAGTTCAGGATTTTGGGTAGGTAGCATATCTCAAGGGAAATGTAGAAAAGAGATAGGATAGTGTAGAGGAAGGGAAAAAATAAAATTGTTGTGTGTTTAGTTTTCCTTAGGAGTCTTCGGTAGGCAGTGCGAAAGCTGAAGAAGATATCCAGATAGAAAACCTGAAGGTCCAGAACCAGTCTCTTCTTAAAGTTTATTATTTTATCCACTTTCCCCCTTCCCCCTCACTGATCAGTTAGCGCCAAAGTATTACTTGGGGCTGAGTGGTTGGAAGTGGGAGTTGGGAAGCTAGCGACTTCTGTTCCTGTGCAAGACAACAGAAACCAGCAAGAAGCTGAAGGTGAGCCCTGACAGACTGAAGTGCCCACGTCCTAAATCTTGCACCCGAACAGAAAAGAAATGGTTGAGGGAATAATTTACAGACCTTAGGGTCGGTACTAGAGGCGATACAAAAGGAACTGGTAGGAGTTAAAGAAGAGAATCAAAGCCTAAGACAGGAGGTCATGAATTCTATGAAAGAGACGGCAGAATTAGCACAGAGAATAAGACAACCATATTCTGCTGGAAGGGAGGGTCCCACCACATCTATGGGAGACACAAAACAATTAACAACACAAGTAATACATTCCTTATCTCCAGTGATACCGTTGGCAGCGCCCGAGAGATTTAGGGCCTTATGTAGGTAGCCTAACATTTACCACTTCATAAATACCGAATTTTACCGATTCGGTATTTATGAAGTGGTAAATGCTATGTAGGTAATCAGTCGGTAACAATTACCGATTCGGAATTGGTCGGTAATTAAGAATCGGTATTTACCGATTCGGTAATGGTAACTGGCTTCCCATTGATTCCTATGGGCCAGAAGGCCCATAGGAATCAATGGGAAGCCAGTTACCATTACCGAATCGGTAAATACCGATTCGGTAATGGGGGGAGCTCAATCAAGGGTGGCAGGGTGTCACAGTGACACCCTGTTGCATCCCTGATTCCTGCATGTGTGCACATGTGGCACACATACATGCCCTAAGGGCATGTATGTCTGCCACATTGCACACTTCTAAGGGCCAAAAAATGCTTTTTCTAAGACATTCGTCATTTACCACCAACTTTTAGTTGGTGGTAAATAACAAATCCACACAACACCCACACACTCCCCCTACATCTCATTTCAGGATTCGGTATTTACCGAATCGGTAAAATTACCGATTCGTAATTTTACCGATTCGGTAAATTACCGAATCCTGAAATGTCCCCCCTACATACCAAAAGCCTGAACACCGGTCGGTAACGGCATTTTTACCGAAAAATGTCCAATACCGACCGGTATTAGGCTACCTACATATGGCCCCTAGTGAGGACCCACAAAAGGCGCAGGTGTTTATTACTCAATGCTCACTTCATTTCATGTGTCGCCCTTCTATCTTTCCTGATGCGCAATCTAAGGTAGCCTTCATTTTGTCACATTTAAGTGGAGATGCTGCGGCATGGTCAATGCCGATAGTTTCACGAGATGATCCATTATTGCAGAATTTTGACGAGTTCAAGAAAGAATTTCTGAGAATTTTTGACCGAAGACGGATCTCTCAAGCTGTAGATAACGAACTATTGGAGCTGAAGCAGGGAAATAGAGACTTGGTGGCTTACCTAGCCCAGTTCAACAAGCTTGTAATGGAAACTGATTGGCCGGAGAACAAGAGGACAGCAATATTCTATCGAGGCCTGCGAGATGAACTAAAAGATGGTTTGGCTCAAATACCGAACCGTCCAACTGAAATTTCCGCCCTAATAGATCTGGTTCTAGAATTGGATTTCCGGCAGGGAGAGCGAAGAGGAGAGAGAAGACGAGAATTCAGAAGTACGGTCCCACGTTTCGACAGAGCTAAGACTGAAACAGGAAAGGGCACAGAAGGTTTCTCAGGATCCGAACCTATGCAAATAGGAATAATTCGGGGACCGCTCACTAAAGAAGAAAAGGAAAAAAGGCGAGTCAGCAACTTATGTATGTATTGCGGGTCTAGTGGGCATTTCGTGCAATAATTGTCCAAAAAAGCCAAAGGGTTCATTTAAGCCGAAGGAAAACTTGCAGCACCACCTGTAGAAGGAGTTGTGCAGGTGGATGCGAATCTGAAATCAACTCCCCAGGAACATCGGTTGGTGAATACATTACAGTCGTCTTCACCCCATTTGATTCTATCTGTGACAATCCGATTCCGTCAAGAAACAATGAAAGGAGTAGCGGTGATGGTGGACTCAGGAGCCACAGGTAATTTCTGCGATCTGAAATTCGCGGCAAAAATTGGGCTGCAAGCAATCGCCAAGGCAAGAGGAGAACCAGTTAGAGCGATTGATGGTACCAACCTATCCTCAGGGCCTATCACGAGTCACACGGAATTGGTAGAGCTGATTCGAGAAGATGGGCATAGAGAAGCTATACACTTTAATTTAATTGATGCCCCTCAATTTCAACTTATATTGGGGCTTCCATGGCTCACGGAGCATAATCCCTCAATTAATTGGAATGACAGAACAATCGAAATGAACTCAGAATATTGTAGAGAGAACTGTTTTGGAGCTCCCAAGGAAACAAGTAAAC
The DNA here is from genome assembly GCF_964204655.1 of Triturus cristatus. Taxonomy (NCBI): domain Eukaryota; kingdom Metazoa; phylum Chordata; class Amphibia; order Caudata; family Salamandridae; genus Triturus; species Triturus cristatus. The sequence continues at coordinate 246,708,751 of NC_140582.1, forward strand.
TGAACCCAGCTCACGCCTTATGTTCGGCCGAAGTCTCCGTGTGCGAAATCAATATGCAATCAATACCACCAGAGTATCAAGATTTCGAGGACGTTTTCAACGAACAGGAAGCTGAACAACTTACCTTGCAGTTGGGTGTATGCCTTAACAGAACAAGAGAATCATCATCTGAGGGAATATATCGACAAGTACCTGGCCAATGGATTTATACGTCCTTCCCAATCTCCAGTGTCCTCGCCACTATTTTTTGTGCCTAAGAAGGAGCAGGGCGAGTTGAGAACATGTATTGATTATAGAGCCATAAATCGAATAACAAAGAAGAACAGGTATCCTCCTCCCCTTATCTCCGTCTTATTGGACCAGATCAAAGGAGCACAGATATTCACGAAGTTGGATTTAAGATGAGCTTACCACCTTATTCGAGTTAGAGAAGGAGACGAGTGGAAGACGGCTTTCAGGACACGCTTTGGGCTATTTGAATACCAGGTTATGCCCTATGGGTTGTGTAATGCGCCTTCAGCGTTCCAACACTTTATAAATGATGTACTCAGTGAATTCATTGATCAATGCGCAATTGTGTATATTGATGACATAATGATCTACTCAGAAGATACGCAGGAGCATCACACATAAGTTCGAGGAGTTTTACAAAAACTGCGAGAGAATAAATTATTTGTCAAGTTGGAGAAATGTGCTTTTGGAGTTTCACAGGTAGAATTATTGGGCTTTGTGATCTCGCCAACAGGAATTCATATGGACAGACGGAAAATTCAGGCTGTACTAGAATGGAAGTCACCCACCAGTGTCAAAGAAGTCCAAGCGTTTATTGGGTTTGCAAATTTCTATCGGAGGTTTATTGGAGAATTTTCTCGACGAATACTACCCTTGACGCGATTACTGAAGAAGGGGACACAATTTGAATGGTCAGAAGAAGCAGAGCTAGCCTTTAAGGATTTGAAGATTGAGTTCACCACTGCACCCATCCTCCTTCATGCCGATCCGATGGAGCCCTTTTATGTTGAGACAGATGCCTCTGACCTTGCGGTTGGAGGAGTTATTTCTCAAAGGAATAAGAAAACTGGCCAATTACACCCGGTGGCTTATCGATCTAGGAAGTTGACGCCAGCTGAAATTAACTATACAATTACGGAAAAAGAGTTGCTGGCTATAAAAGACGCTTTCAAGGAGTGGAGACATTATTTAATGGGCGCCCACCATGTGGTAACAGTTTACACGGACCATCGTAACTTAAAATTCCTGAAGTCAGCTAGAACTTTGACACCTCGCCAACTTCGTTGGTCATTGTATTTTGCTGATTATGATTTCGTGATAACCTATCGACCGGGTACACAGAACGGAAAGGCGAATGCCTTGTCGAGGATGGGAACTGGAGAAGAAAGGAACCCACTAAGTGCTCAAGTGATCATTCCAGATGCCAAGATCATCGGCGCCACAGATATCCTGAACTTCAAGGAAAAAGTAATCCAAGTTTTGACCCCAGAAGAAATGCAGAAGTGGGCGCAACTAGAGCCTGGAAGAGAAGTTCGAGATGAATTACCATTTAAAGAAGGTGCATTGTATTTGCCGACTACAGCGTTGCAGAAGCAAGCCTTGCAGGAATGTCACGACCATTTGTTGGCTGGGCACAAAGGAGAGTTCAAGACCGCAGATCTGATCAAAAGAAAATATTGGTGGCCACAGATGAGTAAAGATATAGAACAATATGTAAAAACTTGTGAGATATGCGCTCAGGGAAAATCAGAACGGCACGCTCCTCAGGGACTGTTGCAACCCCTGCCCATTCCTCCTCATCCTTGGCACACAATCACTCTAGAATTAATTACAGACTTACCATCCTGTCATGGGACAAATACAATCCTAGTAATAGTAGATGCATACACGAAAATTACACATTTCTTGGCCTTAAAGGGAATCCCTACAGCGAAACAGCTGGGAAGTCATTTTAGTACACAGATCGTAAGGTTGCACGGAATACCCAAGGTCATAATATCAGACCGGGGAACCCAATTTGTCTCACATTTCTGGAAGGCATTTATGAAAGGGTTAGGGGTAGAAACTCGTTTTTCCACCAGTTTCCATCCTGAGACGGATGGACAAACGGAAAGAGTGAACCAGGAATTGGAGCAATATTTGCGATTGTTCTCGTTGAAACAGGATGGGGAATGGCCGGACTACTTGTGGACAGCTGAATTCGCTCATAATAACGCGAAGAATGTGTCCACTGGGTACTCTCCGTTCTATTTAAACTATGGTAGACATCCAAATTCCGCAGTACAAGATGTGGAGCTCTCAGTCCCAGCAGTCAAGGATTTGGTGACTCATTTAAATTCTGTACATGAATTAGCATCAAAGAATCTAGAACAGGCTAAGGAAAAGTATAAGAAGTATGCAGATAAGAAAAGAAAGAAACCCCCCCCTTTGGAGATGAAGTCTGGTTGAATACAAAAAATTTAAGACTAAAAGGGAACCGAAAATTCCAGCCACGATTTATCGGTCCTTACCCTATTGTGGAGCAGATTAATCCAGCGACCTATAAATTGACCTTGCCCTCCAAATTCAAAATTCACCCAGTGTTTTACGTTTCTCTCTTGAAGAAGGCAGTTCCCAATTTGAGAAAAGAATCGATTCCAAACCCTATTCAGCTAGATACAGGAGTGGAGTTTGAGGTAAAAGAAATTCTGGACTCAAAATTAGTTAGAGGAAGACTGTATTTTCTGGTTGATAGGAAAGGTTATGGCCCAGAGGAGTGGTCCTGGGAATTAGATTCAGAGGTTCATGCTCCTAGGCTAATAAAACTTTTTTATCAGCGCAATCCAACCAAACCTAGAGTGGGAGGACCATCTTTGGTGGGGGGTACTGTCAGGATCCCTAATGCTAGTTTCAAAGCGATGCGCAAGGGGTTAAACTCAAGTGGTGCTACAGGGTTGAACAGGCATCAATGGTCGAGTTGGTGGCATGTCCCCAATTCCAAGATGGCCGCTAAGGCGCTGGGTCTGCGGTCTAGTTGTTTGCAAATCCAGAGAGGCTGATGTGACGCGCGCACGCCTGAAGTATTGCGCACTTCACTAAAGACTTTTCCTCAGAGAAGACTGTTTTGCGAGTGATCCCAGTTTGAAGTGTATTACCCTTGAGTACGAAGTTTTCAGAGAGCCACCCCTTCGTGACCTGTCTCTTAGTCATAGAACCGATACTTACTTGAAGAAAAAAGAAGACGCTTGGAGTTCGCGGTGAAAGACTTACCTGAGTAGAGATAGGAGTCGGCTCGTCTCTTCAGTTCCGCGTGAAGATTCAGCTACACCTGACAGAGAACAAGTAGAAAGCTAAGTGAATTACAGGAAAGGTTTTCAGGCATATAAATAATGTCAAGTAATGCCAAAAGACGCAATATCGCTGAAATTAATTAAAACTTACCATTGACTGCATTTATAAGTATACTGGGTCCTGTAAAAGAAAAAAGAGAACATTAACGATTTTTTGTGAAGAGAGTTAGAGTGGTGCAGAATCACAGACAATTAAAAAACTGTAAACTAGGAGGGGAAAGAGATGTGAGGAGAAAGACTTACCAGAGTTATTCCAGCACAGCATAAACCTGAGGAGAGAAAGAGAACAGAGAAAAAAGGGTTAAAAACTCAGGAAGAAATAATTTAGAAGACAAGAGTTATAGAATTTAAAGAACAGAAAAAGAAAAGACGACGTGATAAAAGAGAAAGTCCCCAGTAAACCAACTGCTGGTAGGTTATATATAAAAAAAGGTTATTAGATAAACGCTCAAGGAATAAATAGGTTATAATCAAAAAGTAACTGTTTTACAGATAATTAAAAGACATCCATAACAAGGAAAGAAGAAAACAGAGTTGGTCAGGAAGAGAGGCACGGAGTTCAGGATTTTGGGTAGGTAGCATATCTCAAGGGAAATGTAGAAAAGAGATAGGATAGTGTAGAGGAAGGGAAAAAATAAAATTGTTGTGTGTTTAGTTTTCCTTAGGAGTCTTCGGTAGGCAGTGCGAAAGCTGAAGAAGATATCCAGATAGAAAACCTGAAGGTCCAGAACCAGTCTCTTCTTAAAGTTTATTATTTTATCAACTTTCCCCCTTCCCCCTTACTTGGGGCTGAGTGGTTGGAAGTGTGAGTTGGGAAGCTAGCGACTTCTGTTCCTGTGCAAGACAACAGAAACCAGCAAGAATCTGAAGGTGAGCCCTGACAGGTCCCAACATTATGATTTGGGCAGAGAAATCCACTGTGAGATTGCTCATTGCCAAATCCCACTGGAAATGTTGTCAAAGTGGGTAGGGTTTCCTTGCTGGGATTGCAGCCTTATTGGCTAGTGAGTCCTCTCCATCCAAAAACTTAAAATTGGCATAAAAGTGGCACCCTTGGCCTCCAGCCTCAGAACACTGCTGGACTCTGGAAGAACAAAAGAAGGACTTGTTGCAGGGATTCTGCTTATGCACAGAACTATGCACAGGAAACCAGGACCTCAGTGAATTGTGGTGTACCAAAAACTCACCTCAGAACCCAGAACCTCTTATCCAACCAGCATCAGTGTCCCATTCGTTATCCGAGTTTTATCTCGGCCGTCCCAATGTATAGACAACCCAGAACAAGCGACTTAGGGATATTCTCAGGAATGGTGGGAATCAGAAATACCTGTTCGTAATTATTCTCATATCAGTCCACAACAGAATAAACAGAGACAGAGTAAAGTTTAAAGAGTTTATTTTATAAACCTCGTGTCCTAAGATGCAGTACTTTGGCTAACATAAGCAGACAAATGATTAAGATCAAAACCATCAGCATAGTTACAATACCATAGAAAATGAAAGGAGTAATCATACTAAAATGACAGTGGATATCAGCCACCTTCCTTTCCCTAGTAAACTAATATTATTGTTATTATTACTAATAAAAGGTCTCTAGGCTTGAATGGGGAACCCCATACCGTAAAGATCAGCTTAGTGGGATCACATCACAGGAGCAGCTAGGCTCTGCTCCTGGGAAAGCTCTTCTTCCGAATGTATAATGCAAAACATGAAACACGGCAATATTAAAAGCACCCGACTTTCAGGTATTTGCAGCTGCGTGCGTGTTATGGCTAGATAGTGGGCCGATCAACCTGAACCCAACAACATGCACCGTCTAGCGACCCAGACTGTTTCTTTACACGATGTGCAGACCAAGGTCGCTGCTCACTGTTTGGGATGTGAACAACAGACAGTTCTCATGTGAAGCAAAGCCGAGCAAGCATTTCTCAATTAATAACATGTAACTACAGTGTCGTGTGCAAAAGCAGCAAAAGCGGCAAGATGGCTTCCTAACATCTAACGCGGTTGTGCTAACTTAGCATTGTACGTATATAGATAGCAATCTTCACTACACCCCCCTTGATCGGACCACTAACCAGTAGGGGCGCACTTGCAAGAACGCAGAGTTCAAGTCTGATAGAACGGAACCAAGGGCATGAACTGGAAGTCCATATAAGGTAAGTGAAAAAAGTTCGAAGAGAAAAAACAAAGTAAAAAAAAGAAGAACTGAAAAAAAAAACATTGAAAGGATAAAAAAACATCATTGAAGGACTTATGACAAATTGAAGGTGCAAATAGTCAATCCATCAATGTATAAGCACAATAAGTTGCAACAGCTTCCAAGAGGAAATCATTGGAACGTTCTGCAAAATTATCTGCCATCCAGTTCACCACGGGTAAGGAACACACATGCTCCTCGACTACCGGAGCCTCCAGCACCATTCGAGGACAACTGTCGTGCTCTTCAAGATAACTTCTCGCTAAGATCTCATTTGCAGCCGTTCCGATGTCCCAATTCCCAAGGACTCCGTGTGCTGCTCCACAGGCCATAATCCTGACGCCAGAGCAGTCCAACTCATGAGCCACTAAGGGGCTCATTAGCCAATCATAATCCAGGGCAGGAGACACCGAGTTCGACAGGCACAAATCCAGAGCCCATTGGAATGGACAATCTAGGCAATGAAAGACGGGCTGGACAAAAGTAAAATAGGGAAACCGGAAGGACAATCCATAGGCTATGCTTAAGGTCGCCAGTGGTAAAGTGCCATAGTATTCAAGCATCCGGTTACGAAGATGGAGCAGCCGGGACATGCTGTCGTGTGACGCAAGTTGTGCATCCATAGCGTAGTATGCAGATCAACAAAAGCACCCCAGCTACGAGGGCGAGAAGCAAAGGGAGACCTCCGAAGACGCTGGAAAAAAAAGAATGAAAAAATGCCGGGATCACACCAAAAATAGTTTGAAAGGAGGTCACGAGGCCCGGAGCCCACAATTTAAAAAAAAATTAGCCAGGCCACTTGTTGACGAGGCATTAAAGATAGTCTGAATCAGGGTCCCAAAATGAAGTGGGAGATCAGTATTTAAAAGCGCTTGCACCTCTGTGCGCGTATTTGATACATGAAGGACAAATGTTTCCCTGGACGAAGTCAACGCGACTTCTTTTTGAGACAATAGAGCCCTTATTCTGCTCATCTTATTGAACTCTGCTTTCAAGGTTGGAATGGAAGGCCAGATGGATACATCGAGCCGTCCATGCTGTGGTGGGAAAAGGACGTTATTACAGCAAACTACTCTCTGTGATACAGTCACTATGTAGGGAATTCCCACTAGCATCCCACAGCAAGCTTCGTTATTTAACAGCAAATACCTACCATTAGCAAGCAGCGTAAAAGACGGGGTTATAACTGGCACCGGGATCCCTTTCAGGACGCAAGCTAAATTAGGAGCGTGCACATTACATGCACCATGCAATTGAATGTGCCTAAACATAACAGAGTGATCCGGAGTGGAAGTGCACTCTTCACCTTTTAAGTATACCTCTTTTCCATCTCTCACACATCTATACGTGAATGGGAGTGACCAAACTTCGTGCAGGAAGGCAGAACCAAGTTGTTCATATCTGCCAAGGGCATAATGTTTCATGCACGAACTGAACTTAAACAGAGGGAACGGTAATGTGATCAACCCGTGTATAAGCCACACAGCGGAATTTAATTCAGCAACAGAGAAAGGTAAAGGTTCTAACTTTTCAATGTGTAGCAACGAATAAGTCGCATCTTTCATGGACATGAACTGTTGTTTTGCGGTTAAATTAAAAGGAAGGAACAACGATGAAGTATTCATGTATCCCAAGGGACTTTCCCAGCCTTTAACATCTGCAATGTCCATGCAAACTGCATAATAGAACGCAATTGATTCTGACCATGATACAAAACAGACAAATCATCCTGCACAATGTCTACCACAGATGAAACAATATTATCTAAGGTATAAATTCTGGAAGACAGGGTGTTAATGCTATTATCTATGACAGCCAATACCTTTTCCATATTGGCTTGATCAATAGCACGTAATCTGGATGCAGCCTCAATTTGTGACAACTTCCAAACTTCGTTATAAACAGCATATACCCATCTTTTGGACCTGCCTACTGCAGGACCCTTAACAAAATCATTCAAATCTATTTTGTCGTTTAATCGTGCTAAATGAATTTTAACAGATGCCAAGGTGGAATGTTGCAGCCAGGATTGGCATAACTTCCCTACTGAGTAGGTAGTTACAGTGTGAGAAGACTCAAAACGGGGGTCTACACGAACTTGTGTATACCCCGGTGCCAAATCCAGAAACCGATGTTGACAGGAATCCAAACTCGTTTGCCACACCAACCACCCTTCCGGATTCAATTCAGAAATATTGAAGGATGTGTTGGAAATGTATGACTGCAACGTAGCAAGGGACAGATCCGTATGATTACCCCAATTTGGATAAGCACCCAGACCCGTAATGGAGGGAGAATTTAATTTTTTAGAAGTAGCCAATCCAAAACAGGTGGTCTGAAAAATGGACGAATTTAAAAATAACATGTGATTCGAGATAAGACAGGCATGATGCAAAGCTTCTGTTCCCTGTACCTGCCACGGTTTAGAACCCCAAATCGATAGTAGCTTTCCACAGATCATATCCTCCAATTGCCAACTCGTCCATAAAGGACTTGGAATACAACAATTTGGTGTGTGTCAGTCTAACTTTAGAAGCAGACTCAGGCGCAACCTTAAAATAAAAGGAGGCCGGATTTGACACACTGAAATCAGAAAAATATGTGAATTTGTCCACTAATGTGGCGGAGCTGCCCAGCCTAGGGGCGGGACAATGTTCCCATTGTGTAAAATTTACAAAATTTCTAAACGTATTTGATTTGTGTAGGAAATGCATGCCATAATGTTGATAACAGAATTGCTCATCATAATTAGCAGTATCTAAATACAAATCCTCAGCATCAAATGCAGCATAATATTTCAAATCAGAAAACAGTGCTTCTATTGCCTGAACATCCCAGTCATCCGGGTGGATGTTCTGCTTAACGACATCACCCATAGAAACACAAAATAGATTTGGCAAATTGATTACTTCAGTGGGGCCATGAATTTGAAATTTTACAGCATCTCAAGCGATTCCATCACGTACAGGCCAGGCAGTAATGTTCACAAAAGTCTGGTCCCTTTTCATGATATGTGATGAGGAGTGGGGGGCCAAAGTTCCAACAATTAGTCGAATTGTAGATCTTTCTTTCAGGTAATGTCCATTGATAAGTCTAAAAAACACCACCACAAAGCCAATGGACATAAACAAAAAAATACATATGAGCACCAGCCAAATGTAAATCCAAGGGGGAATCAAAAAATGTCTTTTGAACCAGGCCACAAAAATCGAAACTTTGGACGGGGCAATGGAAGTCATTGAATTAGAGTCAAAAGAGTATCGTGACTGGGTAACTATGGTGGATTGTAAAACAGGCAATGGAACATCCGCAGGATAAGCATACTCAATATCTTCAGGTAGACCACCAGGCGTCGGTGGCAATAAAGGACCAGTAACTGTATGCATCTCGACGGTAACATCAGGCACAGTGTTAGGAGCCTGAGCCACAACAGAATTTCTCAGCATCGAAGGGCAAGAAACTGCCGGTGTCATACTAAGAAGAATCGGCCACTCGCTGTAACTTGACATTGTCAATGGAGATGTACCTGTTATCTTTGCGACCAGGAAGTGGAGGTAAAATGACTGTTCTTGTACCCTGTACTCCAAGCACTGGAACTGGTGCACGATAAGAGGGGCCGAACTCCTTCCTGTTCTCCACCTTCTCACGGACCAGATCACCAACTCGAGGTAGCCAGCCGACTACCGGAATCTGAAGCGCAGCATCAGATGAGGAGGGTACGTGTTCCTTCGCTAGACTGTCTCTGGCTTCTTGAAGAGTCTGCAATACAGCACAGTGATCATCTACGTCAAAGGGTGCGGCCGACGCCGCCATGTCTAGACCATCAAGGTCCGGGACAAACATTCATATGCCAAAGAGCATCATGTATGGGGTCCGCCCACCCAGAGACCTTCTAGGGAGATTATTAAGTGCACGTTGCACGTCATATAAGTGGGCTAGCCAGTTCCAACCAGTACCTAAAACCCTGGCTGTCAAAGATTGCTTTAAGTCACGGTTCATTCGCTCCACGACACTATCACCCTCAGGTCGGTATGAAGATGAAAATTTGACTTGGACCCCCAAATTTCTCATGGCATCTTTGTACGCCTTAGAGGCGAACGCTGTGCCATGATCAGAATGAAAGGTACCACATGCAAAACTTCCAACAAAGACATGGAAATCCTTTATGACAGTACGGGCATCAGCACTCCTTTGGGGCCACACCCACAGAAAACGTGTGCACGAATCCACTGCAACCAAGATGTATTTGTACGCAGTATCAGAGGTAAATGGACCGCAATGATCCAAATAAACACGACCTAGTGGTTTATTGGATATGTACAACTGAGTTTGTGGTGGGCGCGCCGCAGTTGAAGGTTTTATCTGCTGGCAAATGTCACAATTAAGAACATAAGCTCGGGCTTGTTTATATAAACCGCACCACCAATAACGTTGTTGCAACAGAGATACAGTAGCTGCAACGCCGGCATGCGCGGACGCCATGCCCTCGTGAGCTGCTAATATCAAAGATGGTCTGCACTCCGCGTTGGGAATCAATCTGTCACCAACGTCATTAATCCTCACTAATGAGACGTTATCAGGACTTAAGCGATAATGGTAACGAGAAGGGAAACCTCTAGGAAATTTCGTTCCCTTCTCTGTAGCAGCAATAGCTGCCAAGATGTCATCATCGATCTTACTTTTGGATCTTGTAACTGCTGCTACTAAGTATGTTGCCACTGCTGTTTTTGCTGCCTCGTCAGCCAGGCTGTTGCCGACAGCATGGACACCAACCCGTTGGTGACCAAGAGTGTGAATAACATTCACGAGGGGCAGATGTTCTTTAAGTTCTGCCACTCGAACCCAAAGCGTTTTATGCTTAATCGTGCTACCTTTGGAATCATGGTAGACATTCTGAGACCAAAAATGTAGATTGTTGTTGTAAGTTTGGACACAATAAAATGAGTCACTCAATATAAGAGTAGTGACTCGGGCATCAGCAAACTCTAGTGCAAGCACCAGAGCACGAAACTCCGCCAACTGTGCGGTACAATCACCCAATGACTGCGTATGCACGACATCGGATTGGAATTCACCATTCACGAAAGTACCAACCACAATTGCGCAGGCCGCTGAATAGGCGTGCTTCGATCCAGTAGCCGGTTGCGCAGAACCGTCAGTGTAAATGACACAATGGTAATCCTCGAGCGGGCGCAAAGACAGAGGAGCTGGATGAACAAATTCATACTGTAAAAACTCCTGAGTCTGTAGAGCCGCGTCAAAGATATATGTGACGTCAGGTGATGTCAAGGAAGTGGCCCATTGTTTCCACCTTGGATGCAAAGCTTTAGAATTTGGTACACTTGCTTTTGTCACCGCCTCAAGGGCAGGATATGGTGTTACCACCAACATGCGTTTACCTTGCGATAGCGCTCGCTCTTTCAGAATCGCCATCTGTACTGCCGTCAGAACTTTCTCAACAGCGGAAAATCGCAGTTCAGCCGAAGTGTACAAGTGTGATTTGTAGGCAATGGGGACGGTGTCGCCCTCATTGAACGTTAAGTATGTGAAACCCACTGCGCCTGGCACAATTCGTATTACCAGGTTAGTGTGGTTATCACGCGTCAGTAAGTATTTTGAAGCAAGAAGGTCAGCTTGCAATGAGGCAATATAGCTGAATGCTCTGGCAGCCAACATGATTTGGAAAAAGTAGGTTGTATCAAGGCATAAAGCGGCTTGATACGCTGGGCATAATCTGGAATGTAAGTTCGACCGAAATTCAGAAAACCCAGCAGAGATTGTAATTTCTTCAGTGTCGTGGGAGCACGTAGGCATGCGCATTTCTCTAGGATGTGTGGAGCCAATCCTCGACCTTCATTGTTGAGTTCGTATCCCAAGAACAACACTGTATATTCCGCAAAGTGAGACTTCGCAAAGTTGAATTTGTAACCGAAGTATGCAAACAAAACAATAATGCGATCAACGTGACTGAGAGGCGGTTCCAACTCGTCATCTGTGAGATAAATATCATCCACATACGAGTACGCATCAGGGTCTATGCTCTCTGACAGAGAGACAACACGAGCGGCAAAGACCCCAGGGCTGTTTTTATAACACATCGGTAATCTTTTGAAATGTTTTTGTTTGCCACCCGAGGTAAATGCCGTCTACTCACTACTAAGAGAGGACAGGTTATGGCTGTCAAGTGTGGTTTTAAACCGTGTTCTCACGAGACTATCGACGAGAGCCAAACTGTGGGTATTTTGTACTGCGCATGTCCGGCAATGAGAGTTTAAATGCCGGTAATCCAAAACTAGGCGGTATGACCCGTCAGGCTCCGTCACAGTGAAAAAAGGATTATTTATTGGTGACGCACATGTTTCAATTACTCCTTGATATTCCAATTGTTCAAGGATAGGCGTGACGTGAGGTCTTGCTTCGCGACGAATGGGGTATTGGGGTTGTGGCTGGGGCGTGGATCGCAACGGAATCTCATGGCTGAGAGACAATTTATCCCAGCCAACCTGATTACGATATAACGCAGGTGCGAGCACCTGAGCCCACTCCTTGGCGTACTTTTTAGCTTGGTCCTTCGGCACTGTGTGCGCAAAGGACGGGAGGATCATCTCCTCCCCTCTAGGAGCATCTAAAACGAAAGCCGGGAGCCAATCTGCCTCCGCCAATAGAATATCATAGGAAGTGGTCAGATTATCCCAAAAACCCCTTGAATTGTACGTTGTATTTCACCCTCAATTAAAAGGACTATATTATACAGTCTATCAGGGGGAGCCACTCAAGTGTCAGCAGTTTCAATATTCACGAATGTATCAGTTGCTGTCGCCACCAGATATGGACGCAGTGCTCGTCGCACTACTATAACTTCCGCCGCGCTGTCAAGCAGCGTTAGTGCCCATGTCAGGTTCTGAAACTGCATCCGTACTATCTGTGGCATACCTCGCTGTTAGTGCAGCAACTTTCTTCTTCTGAAACGGGGGTCTTTGAAGTGCAGACTCGTCCTGTTTGCCTTTGCCGTCAGTCTGTCGGGGTTGCTCACGACCTTGGGCACCCCTTCCTTTCCCATGGTCTCTGCCACCGGATTGTGAAGCCGATGTTTCCTGTGAAGAACGAGGAGAGCATTGTTCAGAAACCTGAAATCTATCAGGTGACTTAATACGAGATCGATCGCGCAGATCATATGTGCGTTCACTGGACAACTGGATAGGTGAGGCAGGACGAGACCCCTGTTTCTGTTGCTGCTTCCCCTGTTTTTTGCTCTCCAACTTTGTTTAGGAAAATTGGGGCGTTCGTCTTTAGTAGACGAGCTCACCTTAGTTTGTTGTACTATATCAGGAATGATTACAGTTGGTTTTACACCCAAAGCACCACGGCCCACGGTCCTGTATGGTTTCGCAATTATTTTAGCGAACTCTTTGGGCTTGTCGAGTTCATCCACGCGGTCCATCATATTAGCAACTTGGAACTGCATGGCATCTCCTTTGAGGTTGCCCATTACCATGGAACATACCACATCGAAGCTTTCGACAAGCCTCATTCCCAATTCAATAGCAGCCTCCGCACCGTGATTGTCTTAAACCCGTTTGATGACGGAGGGTAGTACTGACATAGACGGAGTGCCATAGCACTTCGAATAGGTCGCGGCAAAGACCTTGCCCCAGTTAGTGCAATCGGCCATATCTGGGACCAGGTCTTTTGGCAAACTAATGGTGAGAATCCTGTGTTTCTCCACAGGAGTGGTATGCAGAAAAACCGCCTCCAGTTGGTCAAATTTCTCAGCAAGCCAGTAAGGAAATTCATCCTTACTCTGGGGGCGCTTGCCGACTACCGAATTAACCAAAACAGGACTAATAACCACTGCGTGGTGGTCCGTTGGTTGTCCCGCAACAGCAGGTGCCCCCACCTGCACGTTGCGTGACACGTACTGCACCAAAGCCCTATGAACTGTAAGCAGGGCTGTGTGCAACACCCGCAACTCAGCCTCCGCCACCGTGAGATAACGGGGATGAGGCGTAAAACTGGCCAGCACCGGCCATGTGGCCCCTGCAATAGACAACGGGCCCATTCTTGCCGGTGCAACCGAATGGGGAAGGGCACCATTAAACCAAATGGTATGCTGCCAGGCAGAGATTGGAATTTCTTGTGTCCTATACGGGGCATAGACCGCAGGTAGCTGTGAGGGAGTAAAGGAATGAAACGTATCATCGTCATCCACTGCTGGAAAAGTCACCCAAGAGTAAAACAACTCATACGGGTAAGACGCATCAGCGCTCACCACAAAAATAACAGCCATCCCATCATCCGGCACCCCATACGTCGTCAAATGACGGCGTAGAGCTGCACGACTATGCGCGGCTATCTCGACCGCCATTAGGACACAATAAAGAGTATCAACGATATCAACAGTAGCACTGGGGTTCAGTTAAAATAACCTTTTTAATGATCAAGCTTGAAAGAACCTATTAGTCGAAACACAGGTAGGTTAAACCGTCACTCCCGTCAACCGGAAACTAGAGTGAGGGTGTTGTGGACTAATATAAGCACTACTATGGCGTTTCAAATCAATAGACCAAACGTTAGGTGTGCCATGTTGCAGGGATTCTGCTTATGCACAGAACTATGCACAGGAAACCAGGACCTCAGTGAATTGTGGTGTACCAAAAACTCACCTCAGAACCCAGAACCCCTTATCCGACCAGCATCAGTGTCCCATTCGTTATCCGAGTTTTATCTCGGCGGTCCCAATGTATAAAAAATAAATATCACAATCTAGAAGAGACAAGGGATTAAGTCCTCTCTGACTCCCTTAACAGAACGTAAATCTCACACAACAGAGATAGACTTTATAATACAAATAGAGATCCTATACAGTCAAGACGGGAAAATCAAAAGATTTTTTAATACTGCCCTCACACACTTGGTAGTGTCATGCTTCATCATTGGGCCGCATCATACACCCAGGTGCAGACCAACACACTGGGTGGAGCGCAGTTTTTTTAGAGGAAATGAGATGAAGCGCAGTGGTGAAGGTAGGGTAAAGTAAAGAAAGACAAAGACACAACACAAAAAGTGTCAATCAAATTATACAGGAAAATACATTTTCTCCTAAAACGAAAAGGGACCAAGAGAAGTGCAGAAATACTTCTAAAACTACCTAGGGGTTAACCCGTATCTATTTATTCTGTGTCAACCTCTGGCAGGGTTAAAATTTTCAATCTGGGGAAATCGGGGAAGGTAACGACCCTTCTATCCCCACTGCAGTTACCAATATGTTTCTGCCAGCTTTTTATGCGCCCCACAAGGTCGCTCTGGCATTCGTCAGGGTGTTGGTCCCTATTTTTGCAGTCTGGACCCCTACTAGGGTGTTTTTTACCTTATTTACTCTGTAAACGTGGGCTTTTTCCCAACGTCTTTTTTCTCTGGAAATTATCGAGAGGAATCTCTATTCTAAAATGAGAGAGAGACAAAAACAGACAAAACCCAACCTTGATATTCATACTCATCATTGAATTTCATTGTCTTTCCTCACACCCAAATACCCGTGCATTATTAAAAAGAATTATATTTCAGCCAGTATACTTCAGCATACACCTAGCCCCTCACCATGGGTCCACCACACAATCCGTGTTCTTAATAATTTCCAACAAATCGTGGATAAAGGTGATCGGCTTCAAGTCTATATATGGATTCTATGGCTTAAAGAACCGAACCACCAATACCAGTGGATTAAAACCATGCACCACATCATCAACCTAATTCATAGATACTTACAAGAGTTTACGGATTAATATTCTTAACCCGGGACGGTAGGGGAGGTGCTCTTGTCGTCACACTCTGTCAGTGTGTGATTCATCAGGTATATCAAACGACATATAAAGGATAACAAAGGGGGGGCGGGGAAGAAAGACACCAGAATGCTAGCGTTACAAAAATGCTAAGCAAAGCAAAAAGTAAGTCCTTTTGTACCCCCACCTAATCAACCTCTGATGGCGCGTTTGCCCTTATTTCCTTAATTCTCCACCTTGCAAACACAAAAGAGAGCCAGAAATTGTAACAGAGAGTCTCTATTGGAAACCAACACTAGAGAGACCCAAGAAAGGAGTATATGTGTGACCACATATAACACAATTTCTAATCACTTGAAAAAAATTGTAGCGAAGAAATGGCGCATCCTGAATTCTAATGGATTGAATCAACCCACCCCCCTCTTTTCCTTTAAGAAGAGTGCGAGTATAAAAGATATGATTGTGAATACACGCCCAAGGCCATTAAGGGACCTAGATAACTCATCTAATCGCAATCAGTCCCTACTACCAGTTGTGGGACATTATTCTTGTGGATATTGTAGAGCGTGCCCAGGGTCTGTGAATGGAAAAAGTATAGACTTAGGACTAAGTCGACCATGGGAACTGCGACAACATTCCACGTGTAATACCGATAAGGTTATCTATCTGCTCATGTGCCCCTGTGGGCTGCAATATGTGGGCATGACGACTCGAAAAGTAAAAACCCGCATTTTGGAGCACATGAGTACGATACGGTGTGGAAAAACTAATACAAAGCTGACTGCTCACTTTTATGAATACAAACATAAGGAAAATGAGTTGAGATGGTTGGTGCTAGATAAACCCTTTGTCCCGCCAGGCACAGGCGATATTTCAAACTATTTGTTGGTGAGAGAACAAAGATGGGTTGATAGACTTGGAAGCAGCACAAAGGGGTTAAATGATGGCATAACCTGGTTCCAACTGTATGGTATAATGAAAAGATAAACCATATATGCAAGCACAAACGAAGTTGGGTAATGAAACATACCTTTTTCATGTCTGATCGAGTATATCAGGCCTTTTGAAGCTGATGACTATGACCGCCATTTATATAAGAAGAAAAAAAAGATGTGTCTCAAGGACAATCTAGCTCTAATATACACTGACCAGTATAGATGGCGGGTTGGCACTTCTAAAAGGAACGACGGTCCTGTGGGTCGGGTCGGGTAGCACTAGATTGATCCCACCCTTTATTTATTTATAGTGAATGACCTTTTCTGTTCTATTGTATTTGTATACATTTGGGAAGTGTAATCTCTATAATTAGAACGGATAAAACATATATATATATAAAAACCTTGCGAGTAGACCAGAAAGGTAATATATATGTAAATAGCTTTTCTTGTTGATAATACGACTTAAGATCGGTGCCTTATAAGAATAAGGTCTATGAACAATGGCCGCCACATTAGTCAGCCGCTGGTGAGGCTTTAGATGAAGGCTCGTATCCCGTCACTGGCGAGTTGCTAGGGCAACAGGGGAAATGACGTAGTGTACCAGGAAAGGAAGGTAGGACTTAGCCTTCCTGTCCCGTTATATGGAGATTCGAGTGCCCGATACAAGCGTCGACGGAGGACGCGTGAGGGGCTACCAGAGGCAGTGCTTCTTTGGAGTAGTGAGTTAATCTGCATCTGAGTGTGTGTTTGAATTAAGCAAGGCTTTGGGGGCGCTCTTAAAATATATCGACCTCGCTCCATGGAGAGACCCCACTGTGTGTGAAAACTTGTAAATCGGAGACAAGGTGGAGAATTAAGGAAATAAGGGTTGTTTTTTAAATCTGGACAAACGCGCCATCAGAGGTTGATTAGGTGGGGGTACAAAAGGACTTACTTTTTGCTTTGCTTAGCATTTTTGTAACACTAGCATTCTGGTGTCTTTCTTCCCCGCCCCCCCCTTTGTTATCCTTTATATGTCGTTTGATATACCTGATGAATCACACACTGACAGAGTGTGACGACAAGAGCACCTCCCCTACCGTCCCGGGTTAAGAATATTAATCCGTAAACTCTTGTAAGTATCTATGAATTAGGCTGATGATGTGGTGCATGGTTTTAATCCACTGGTATTGGTGGTTCAGTTCTTTAAGCCATAGAATCCATATATAGACTTGAAGCCGATCACCTTTATCCACGATTTGTTGGAAATTATTAAGAACACGGATTGTGTGGTGGACCCATGGTGAGGGGCTAGGTGTATGCTGAAGTATACTGGCTGAAATATAATTCTTTTAAATAATGCACGGGTATTTGGGTGTGAGGAAAGACAATGAAATTCAATGATGAGTATGAATATCAAGGTTGGGTTTTGTCTGTTTTTGTCTCTCATTTTAGAATAGAGATTCCTCTCGATAATTTCCAGAGAAAAAAGACGTTGGGAAAAAGCCCACGTTTACAGAGTAAATAAGGTAAAAAACACCCTAGTAGGGGTCCAGACCGCAAAAATAGGGACCAACACCCTGACGAATGCCAGAGCGACCTTGTGGGGTGCATAAAAAGCTGGCAGAAACATGTTGGTAACTGCAGTGGGGATAGAAGGGTCGTTACCTTCCCCGATTTCCCCAGATTGAAAATTTTAACCCTGCCAGAGGTTGACACAGAATAAATAGATACGGGTTAACCCCTAGGTAGTTTTAGAAGTATTTCTGCACCTTTCTTGGTCCCTTTTCGTTTTATTTTCCTGTATAATTTGATTGACACTTTTTGTGTTGTGTCTTTGTCTTTCTTTACTTTACCCTACCTTCACCACTGCGCTTCATCTCGGTCCCAATGTATAGACAACCCAGAACAAGCGACTTAGGGTATTCTCAGGAATGGTGGGAATCAGAAATACCTGTTCGTAATTATTCCACAACAGAATAAACAGAGACACAGTAAAGTTTAAAGAGTTTATTTTATAAACCTCGTGTCCTAAGATGCAGTACTTTGGCTAACATAAGCAGACAAATGATTAAGATCAAAACCATAGAAAATGAAAGGAGTAATCATACTAAAATGACAGTGGATATCAGCTTGAATGGGGAACCCCATACCGTAAAGATCAGCTTAGTGGGATCACATCACAGGATCAGCTAGGCTCTGCTCCTGTGAAAGCTCTTCTTCCAAATGTAATGCAAAACATGAAACACAGCAATATTAAAAGCACCCGACTTTCAGGTATTTGCAGCTGCGTGCGTGTTATGGCTAAATAGTGGGCCGATCAACCTGAACCCAAAAACATGCACCGTCTAGCGACCCAGACTGTTTCTTTACACGATATGCAGACCAAGGTCGCTGCTCACTGTTTGGGATGTGAACAACAGACAGTTCTCATGTGAAGCAAAGCAGAGCAAGCATTTCTCAATTAATAACATGTAACTACAGTGTCGTGTGCAAAAGCAGCAAAAATGGCAAGATGGCTTCCTAACATCTAACGCGGTTGCGCTAACTTAGCATTGTACGTATATAGATAGCAATCTTCACTACAGACTGAACCTGCTGAACCTGTGGATCCCAGAAGAATGGTTGCACCAAGAAGACTGTACCTGCTGCACCTAATTAACCAATACAATACTTTAGAAAGAGAAGGGCTGCTCCTGATACATTAGAGAGAGACCCCCAAGAGATGGACCTACTCTCACCTTTGTTAAGTACCAGTTAGTGGAATCCAAGGTTTAGTTGGCTAGCCACCTGTTAAGCTTCCCAGCTGACCAGTTTGCACTGGCCTCACCCTGGTATCTGCTGGTCTAACCCGAAAGATTGACTTCTAGCCCCCAAGAGGTCCTTCTCAGGTCGTGGACCCTTGGCTGGTGATGGAGTGTACTCTTTCTGACCACAGAACTGCAACTTGCCAACTTAAAGCAAAGGATAATGGATTTGGAGCACAGAGTCTGAGGCTCATAGACTGCTCCTACTTGCCAAATTGTAAGTAGCCTTGAACCCAACTGAAAACCAAGGACTTCACCAATTTGCCAATGTTGAATCCAATGCCAGAATCCAAATGCAAAGGACCCCACTGTCTGTGATCGAGAAAACAAACCAGAAATGATTAAATGGAAGGTAAAATCTTGACTGGGAGCAACCAGCCGTCGGGATTTAACCATGACTTCCATCGCTGTTGACCTAAAACATTGACTTTGCCCTGGACCCTCAATTAATCAACCAGGGTTGGTAAAGCACAACTACTCACCTGTGAGGGTGTCAATGCACTGGGTGGGGAAAGGGGGCAGCTCCATTATTTCCTTTGACTTATGCCTGACTGCTTTCTGCCACAGTTACCCAGGACTTAGCTAAAGTTTAAATTGAAGTAACCTAACTGGAACTGATAAAAAATAGTAACATTTTTATTTGGTGAAGCCTCACAGCCACCCCAACTAATAATCCACTTTTTGTGCAATATACTACGGGGCAAATTTACAAGCCCCTTGCACTTCAGGTGCGTCACTCTGTGTGATGTAGCGGTGGCACATTTTACTGCTCCATATTTACAAGGACAGGAAAAGCCACCCTGCATGACTTTTCCTGTCCTTGTAAATATGGCCCCTTTACACGCAGCACTTTGCGTGAAAGGGGCGTTCCATGGGTGTTGCGGGTGGTGTTCCCACGCAACACCCATGGACCCAGACACATTTCCAGATTTACGAGGAATCGTAAATCTGGAAATGTGTGTCAATGCTTTGTCTCCCCAGGAGAGGCGTAGGGAGGCGCAACGAGGAGAAATGTATTCATTTCTCCTTGGTTTTTTTCCTGTTTCTATGCGTACTGCATTCTGCAGCACACATAGAAAGAGGAAATCACCTCTAATGATTTTTTTTAGTTCAGGAAGTGTTCCCTTCCTGCATATAAACAAACATTGAAACAATGGAGTTTTTCAACTTCTACGTGTGCTAATGCAGCACACGCAGAAGTTGAAAAACGGCATTTCAGATTGTTTTTGTTCAGGAAGGGAACCCTTCCTGAACAAAAACAATCCCCCCAGGACGCAGGCATTCTTGCCCCATGGTGCAAGCGTGCCTGTGTCGGCGCATGGCAGCAGTTTTTGCGCCAGCGCAGGGGGAAGCACAGCGATGCGACATATTGTTGTAAATATATCACATCCCTGCGCTTTGAAAGTCACTCAGTGTGGAGCAGCCAAATGGCTTGTAGCACGCACTGCGTCACTTTCATTGTAAATCTGCCCCTACATTTCCATTAAGACACAATACTACAAACATCCCTGCTATACATATTATCAAAGACAATTTACTATACCTCCTCTCACGCTCCACACCACTTCTCTATTTCCTCCAGGAGTAACAATCATACTCAGACCACAATTACCATTCTGGATCACCACTACCCTATTCTGATTCCATATTCTGGAGCCCTCTGCCTTTTTTGCATTAGTGAAAAACTTGACCAACCTCATTGGTTCCAAGAACATAGAATGGACACCTGTACAGGACACTTTATTTTCACAATATCGCCAACTCACACTTCTGTGGATTTGGTCACCCTCCTTTCATCAAACCACCTTAACTTCTCTTCTACCTTGCTCCTTTCTTCTTATTCACACTCGGAACATCTGAGTCAACGTTCCCCACATGCCATTCACCCATGCTGGACTCAAGTGTGTGTTTGGCTCCATTCCCTAAATAACTCGAAAAGTACTGGTGTATAATGAGGTGGTTGACTGTACATTTTCCCTTTCATCATTAATTGCTCTCTTGAGTCCTTCCAGTGCTTCGTGGCAATCTACATGACCTCTTTCAACATTCTGTTTCTCATTCATAACATTGGCTTGAGGATAAAATAGTGAACAGTTTTTGGTGTGAGATACCCTTCTTTACGAGACATTCTTCCATTTTCCAGAACTGTTTGACAAAATATCAAAATAAAAAGTATGAACATGTTTATTTATATTTCTGGGAAGGACTTGTCCAATAAAAGCAACTTTTACCGCAAACAGAGGTAGAGAAAAAGTTTGTTCAAGATGACCGTTCTGCAAAACGAATTTTATTTTTTCAGCACTTATTGGTTTATGTTGCTAAAAAATAATTTTGAACACTAAGCAAAATGATTGCCCAATGTATCAGTGACAATATATAAACCCTTGAGTATCTATTTCAATAAATGACAAGACAATGGAAGGAATGGGGAATAGCTAGGCTGGACATCCAAATTCATTTCTTGGCAAAAAATATGAAGAAAAATACACATTTTATTAACTAGTAAATGCTGCGATGGGCAGAAACATCCTTTTTGAGATGCTATAATCAATCAGAAAGAACAACACGGCTGTATAAGCTGTTTTAACACCTGGCAATTTTTTTTTTTTTAAAGTTATCAACAAACTAATCATAACTTCAAGTACTCTCAAGTTCACAAAATAATAGGCCGCTTCAATACCTTTAGTTTACCTATGATGGGAGCAGGAAATAAAGGGGCAATGGGTTCCCGTTTTTATTTATGACAACGACCTGGAACATTTATTTTGGATTTGCTTTTTTGTTTTCAGCCCCAGTCAGAGGGGGAGGTTTAGGTTGTGGCCAAAATATACCTGGTTCTGGGCAGAAAACCAGACAATGTTCATATGCAGAAAAATTCCAATAAAACATCTTAGTGATGACTATACATAAGACAATGTCATCTACTTTTTTCTACATTTTCCTAAGAGGTTGTTCAAATGCATTCATTTCCTATCTATGCATCGTTTTCACCTGTACAGCACACATGTTTGATGACACACTCATTGCCGCCCACGTGGAGAAGGTCTTGTGGGTGGGTATAAGAGTGGTGGGGTTGATGCTGAAGGGTGGAACGATGACCGTCCAAGCGATGACCGCTGGTGGATGGTACTAGTGGTGAGAAGGAAGAGTAATACTAGGGGTGAAGGCAGGTATAGGCAGGAGGAGGGGGAACCCTTATGTCAAAAAAGGTTGGGGCAGGATAGGAGAGTAGGTTTGTGGCGGGGACCTACATCTGTGTAGTCAGGCAGTGGGGAAAGGGGAAGTCTCTAGTGTACTGTCGGAGTGAACTGAGAGAACGTGTGATGCATACGTGAGAGGCGAAGCTTGGGGTAGTAGGAAGGCTGAAGTGAAGTAGGAGTTGTGACAGTTGTGGCTGCTTAGTGGTGGAAATGGGTGAGATGCTGGTTGTAAGGGAACAGGTCTCATGGTGTTAGGTTCCAAAGTGCAGCCGGTAGGGGGAATTTGTGGGTTGGGCGAGGTAAGTGAAGAGACAGTGAGAGGCATGAGTAGAATAGAGAAGAGCCAGTTTAGAGGAAGAGGTGCTGATGCTAGGTGGAGTTAGAGATTATTTCTCTGAGCTGAGTGCCATGTAAAGCGAGAGGGCATGGTCAATTAGGTGGAACAGGAGTGTTAAATGGTAGCGGCAGTTGCAGTCGATAACCTTTCAAGTATTGCCCGGCGGTAATCGCCTCTTATACCATTCGAAAATTAACCAACAAAGAGGCAGGCGCCGGAGACTGGAAGGCAGGAAACAAAGTTTTATTCCGTCGGAGTAGAACACATCAGATCAGACAGCAAGGTATCGTCACGAGGTGCACTGCCCACATCGCTGAGGCCTGGCCTCTTATACACAGGTTTATTGCTTTATTACAGGTTTATCATACATGGCACATTCTTGAGATCGCTTTGATACATGAAAGAACATCCTCAGAATCCCGGCTCAGATCCGCTCCCACACATAGCTACAGTAGAAGTTCCCACCCCACCCACAGTAGGAGATGGCTATCACACAGCTGGACATTCCGCCAATTCCCGGGGGTGTGTGCGACTGGTCGGGTCTCAGGGGGTGGGGGGCCTTGATCTACCGTAATCCCTTTGATGTGGGGTGTTTCCCTTACAGTAGGGGCAATAAATTGCATCCGCAGGGCTAGATGATGGCCTGGGATCGGTTTGAACAATCGGGCGCAGAGGAAGGGGGTTATCAAAGGGATGTATGACTATGTATGGGATGAAAGAAGGTGTCGGTCAGGCGTGGGATGTGGTTCCATGGCAGGGTCGCGCAGAAGGAGAGGTTTTATGGCCCCTGTATGAGAGAGCGGGGGTGGCCAGCGCGCGGGGGGATGTTCGCAGCGCCTGAGGGACGCGCTGGTGATCGGCAATGAGCAGGGAGAGAGGCCATGGTGCCTAAAAAATGGCTGCTGTGTGTTTTTGCGTGCGGTGCTGGGGAAGAGGCAAGATGGCGCAGATAATGTTCAGTTATGAATTAAATTTCGACAGTCCTCCCTTTTAACATATCTCGCCAGCTTGTTAGTTCGGATCTATCCCCATAATATTACGTACTTCTACCTCATAGAGAGCTTTCATACGTTCAGCTTCAAAGTCCAGAGTCTTAGGGCAGATACAGTTTGCAAGAAGTGAACACAGAGGTGGCAAGCACTGAATCCCCAGACAGCACCCACACAGTATCACAATTGGTATCATAATAAATGTAAACAACCTCCACCCCCAACTTTTAATAGTGTCCCAAAACCAACTCCCAAGCGACCATCCTTCTTGCTCCTGATGAACCTCTGCGGAAAGTCTGTGGAGGTGTTCGATCGCCTTGTAGACTGAGGGAGAGTTATCCGGTACGTAGGTACAACAGCTGGACCCAATGATGCGGCATGCTCCTCCACGATCAGCCAGAACCACATCTAGAACGAGGCGGTTCTGAAGAGCCACCAGGCGGACGGCCTGAAGCTCAGCGGTGTTGTTGGTGAGGATGCCGGCTGTAATGTTCATTGTGGTTTCGACTGCCTGGGTTAGGTGCCGGATGACACGGCTGTTTGCCATTGGACCCCACAGTGGAACAAGTCCCTTTATTGCATCCATGAACTGTGCTCCAGTGGAGTCGGCTTGTACAATGTCCTTTGCACGTTGCTGTCGGTGATGGTTTGCCGGAGCCACATATGTTGGAGGAAGGATAAAAGCGATGTAGCAGGTGCCTCCCCAATTTTTCGGAAGCCAGGTGTAGGCCTTAGTACCACAGACGAAGTACATGTTTGGGGAGGTAACAAAGGAGGGTGGGTCAGCTGAGTCTAATGTTCGGGTGATGAGACAGGAACTGTGGCCTACCGGCTGTGTTCCTAGGCCTTCGAGGCACACCAGACCTGTGATGTTGACGACGGATAGGGCCACTGTTAGGGTGGCAGCCGTTCGTTTCCGGAGGTAAGAGAAGGTGGGTCTGGCTGGGTTGTTGAACACCTGCATTTCAACTCGTTCCTTGGCAGGGATGTCCAGATGGAAAGAGGTGTTTGATCTCAGAGGACAGAAGGGAGCAGAAGTTTTTCCAGTCTTGTTCAGCCAGAACCCATGGTAGAAGTGTGATACAGTTTTGCCGGAAGTGGCATTGTCCTTATAGCTTTCTTGCAGGAGGATTAGCCACGCGAGGCAGGAGCCATGGACAGAGAAAGGTGAAGGGATGAAAGGGATAGAATGTCCAGTGGCATGTGGTAGCAATCCACAGATCCAGCAGTTAGTGGCATTGGCGGCAAGGTTGTGTTGGTGGAGCAGTTGCACAAAAGAGTTATTCCAGAACTCCTTACGTCTTTCTCGGAGTTGGGGTGAAAGTGAAATCAGATGGTGTTCTTTCATGGTGGTGGGTTGGGCAGTGGTCAGCAATGTCTTATGAGCGGGTGCGTTTTCTTCCAGGATCCAGAAAGTGACCATGAGAAGGAGGCAAAGGAGAAGGGTAACAAAAAGTGCAATGGTCTTTGAACTGTGCATTTTGTCGGTCTTTGGATTTTCGTAGTGGATCTTCGGACGTCCGGTTGCTTCCATCATCTTCATGTCGGGTGCTTCCATCACCTTCAAGGGACTCGGTAGCGGGCAGAACCACAGACTTTGTTTAGTTTCTCTCCTGGAGGCCTTTGAGGTGACTAGGCAACCGCTCTGAGATTTCAACTTAGTTCGTGGTCTGCTTAGCCGAAGTTCCCTCCTTTCGTCGTAGGTTATACCCTTCTTTGGATGGCACAGTGGGATCGGGATATTCAGTCAATTCAAGTGTCTCTGTATTCGGGTAGCAGCTCAGGGATGGTCGGTCTTTGTCCAGAAGTTCCTCTTGGGCGGTGATGTTGTCGGTGGTCGTCAGGGTCGATGATACCTTCTTGCAGTGGTGTGCATGCAGCCAATTACGTTTCCCCTCCACTTGAAGAGCTGTTCGGGTGGTGATCCGGACTTGCAGGGGGCCCGTCCACCGGGGCTCCAGACTCTTGGTGCGCTGGAAGTTGCGCACTAGGACATAATCTCCGGGTTGGATATCGTGTCTGGGGCCCCTGGAAGCATCGGGAATGGCTTGCAGCACCTGCTGATGGATAACAGACAACGTTTTAGTTAGGTTGTACAGATAGTCAGACATGAGGACGTCCGGGACGTCGTGAATGGATGTTGGTTTTGGTGCGGTCCAAAGGTTCATGGGCCGCCCAAAGACGACCTCGTAGGGGGTTAAGTGGTGTTTGGTGGGGGTGGAACGCATTGATAGCAATGCTAGCGGGAGAGCGTCTGGCCATTTCAGTCCTGTGGTGGAAACTATTTTGGCTATTTTGAGCTTCAATGTGGCATTATGTCGCTCAACCAAGCCTGCAGATTGGGGATGGAAGACCGCATGGAACTTTTGTTTTACACCCAACCCCTTTAAGATGAGTTGGATAACTTCGGCTACAAAGTGGGGGCCGTTGTCGCTCCACAAAATTCGACAGAGGCCGTAACGGGGGAAGAATTCTTTCAGCAATACCTTTGCGGTAGTCATAGCAGTGTTGTCGCGGGTCGGGTAGGCTTCTACCCACTTGCTGAAAGCACACACAACGACAAGTACGTACTTCAAGCTTTGGCACCTTTCTAACTGGATGTAGTCCATCTGTAGGACCTCAAAGGGATGATTAGGAACCCCAAACCCTCCCCGGGGTACAGCAGTTCCTTTACCAGTGTTGTGTTGGAGGCATACCAGGCATTGTTGAACCAGACGTTTGGCTGAGTCTGGGATCTTGTCATTGTGCCAAACCTTGGAGATGAGTTCGATCATGGGGGCATGCCCTATGTGTGCGGGGGAGTGTGTCATGGTCAGCATAGGAATCAGGAATGAGTCAGGTAGCAACCATTTGTTCGTGTCTCTAGTTCGCCAGCAACCGTCATTGTCCTTCAATCCCACCCGTGCCCACTCAATCAATTTGTGCGGTGAGCTGGCTAATTGGATGTCCCTAATCGTTTCCCTAGCATCCTTCCATTTCTCGGTTTGTGACCTGGTCACGTACATGCGGGTCGTGGATCTATTCTCGGCTGTGGTTCGGGCAGTAATGTCAGCTAGAGCATTTCCCTGTCCTATAATGTCTGTTACCTTCTTGTGTGCCTGGCATTTGATCACAGCCAGCCGTGTGGGGAGGAGGACTGCTTCGGTCAAAGCGGAGACTAGATCTCCATGTAGGATGGGCGTGCCATGAGTGGTCAAGAATACCCTCTCCTTCCATAGGAGCCCAAAGTGGTGAACTACCCCGAAGGCGTACTGACTGTCTGTGTAAATGTTTGCAGTTGTCCCCGCTGCTAGGATGCATGCTCGTGTGAGAGCAATCAGTTCAGCCGCCTGTGCGGATCGCTGTGTGATGCGGGCTGTCTCAACAACTGTTCGGGCTGTGGTGACTGCATAGGCGGCTGAGGTGGTGCCATCGGGGAGCTTGATGCATGAGCCATCTACCCACAGTTCTCCGTCAGGGTCCGGGAAGGCAGAATCTCGGAGGTCAACCCTACTCTTAGTCTGTTCGTCAGTGAGGGTCACGCAGTCATGTATAGGGGACGCATTGGGGTCAGTGTCAGGGAGGGGTAGCAGGGTAGCTGGATTCAGAGTGGTGCATCGTTTCAATGTGATGTGGGGTGCAAGCAGAGTCAGTTCATAACCAGTCAGTCATGCGCTAGTCAGGTGTTGAGTCTTGGTCTGATTCAGGAGGGTGTCAACCGCATGGGGTACTAACACAGTGAGGGGGTTCGAGAGCACGATCCCCTCACTTTGCCGGATAGAGACAGCAGCGGCGGCTACTGCTCGAAGGCAGGCGGGCAAAGCTATGGCTACAGGGTCAAGAGTGGCTGAGAAGTAGGCGCAAGGGCGTTGCTTGGGACCTATGGACTGGGTTAGAACAGACAACGCGCATCCCTCCCTTTCGTGGGTGAAGAGGGAAAAAGGTTTAGTGTAGTCTGGGGTTCCTAGGACTGGTGCTGAGCAAAGGGCATCTCGTAATTCTTTGAATGAGGATTGGCATTCGGGTGTCCAGGGGAGGGGGAAGGGGACATCTTTAGCCAACAGGGAAAGCAGAGGTTTTACAATAAGACTGAAGTTTGGCAACCACTGTCGACAGAAGGAGGTGAGGCCTACCAGAGACCGCACTTGCTTCTGAGTTTTGGGAACAGGGGTTTCTAGAATGGTCTGAATTCGGTCAGGTGTAAGCTTCCTCCCATCTTTGGATAGGAGGTGGCCTAGGTATGTCACTTGGGGTTGGCAGAATTGCAACTTCTTCCTGGAGACCTTGTGACCGTTCTCCGCGAGGAAGTGGAGGAGGTGGATGGTGGCTGTGACCGCGAGTGGAGTGGTGTCGGCCGCCAGAAGAATGTCATCGACGTACTGTATTAACACCACTCCATCTGGTAGTTGGACTGCATCTAGTTGTCTCTTGAGGGCTTGGCTATAAATGCTGGGGCTTTCAGTGTAGCCTTGGGGTGCCCTACAGAATCTGTATGAACGGGCTTTTAAGGTGAAGCCGAACAGGTAGCGGCTGTCTGGGTGGATGGGGATGGAAAAGAATGCGTTCTTGAGATCAATAACGGTAAAGGTGGTGGCAGTGGACGGAATCAGGGTGAGGATGGTGGTAATGTCCGAGACCACGGGGTACTGAGGTATGACTACTTTGTTAACTTCTTGCAAGTCAACAATGAAACGGTATGCTTTCTCATCTCCCTCGCCTTGCTTCTTTACAATGGGTAGGATAGGGCTGTTGCAAACATTACTGACTACTTCTTCTACCACTCCTGCATCGACTAGGGACTGGATGATTTCCACCAATGCCTTCTCGCCCTCGGGCGATATCCGATACTGGGGAAGTTTTGGGAGCACCGCGTCCGGTCGGACAGTTATGTGTACGGGGTCGATCACCATGCGTCCTACGTCCGAGTCGGTTTTTGCCCACAGGTGTGAGGGTAACGTGTCGAGTAGGGACAAGTCAGCATTGGTTATGGAGAACATACGTCGTGTGAGACAAGACCTGAACAGATCCGGGTTATCGTGCAGGATGACTCGCACTCCGTCTGGGGAACATCTGATCGTAGCTCGGAAATGTTTTAGCAAATCAAGTCCCATAATAGCATCGGGGGTGTTGGAGGAGAGCAGGAATGTCGTGTCAGTGGTGTTATCTTCTAAGTCAAAGGAGATTGGTGCTGACAAGGGGTTAGTGGAGGGCGTTCCATCAAAGCCTATTGAGGTTACGTGTGAGCCAGACAAGGGTGCCCTAGGAATCAGTCGTTTAGATAACGCACTACGTGTCACCCCAGTATCTACCAGAAATGGAGACTTTGTGCCCAAGACCTTAGCAGTGACGTAAGGACCTTGCTGGTCAACACGGAGTTCGACTGGATCCCTCCCTTGCCCCTGGCGGTCCTATGCAAAGTCATGGGTGTTTTCGTAGTCGGACTGCTGGCACTGGTTCTGTCGGGGGCGATCAAAGGTGTTTGGTCTGCCTGGCCTGTCGTTGGTGGCGTCGTTCGTGTACCCTTGTCCCTGTCCTCTACTTCTGGGGTCATATGCTATGTCTCTGGTGTCTCTATTTTTGTTCATTTCCAGAAGGACCGGGCACTGGGATTTCCAGTGTCCGAACCCTCTACAGAACGCACATTGGTTCCCGTCTAA
Organism: Triturus cristatus; assembly: GCF_964204655.1. Classification (NCBI taxonomy): domain Eukaryota; kingdom Metazoa; phylum Chordata; class Amphibia; order Caudata; family Salamandridae; genus Triturus; species Triturus cristatus. The sequence goes on from NC_140582.1 coordinate 246,737,957, forward strand.
GTCTCTCCATCCAGTGTAGGGTGCAGGTGTATGGTCTCTAGGGGGTAGCTTTCTAGGGGCAGTTGGTTGGTAATTTCCTTTAGGGGGCTCCCTTCCTATGGTCACCCCTTGCAACTGTGCTATCATTACCCTCTCCTTCAGTTCCTTTTTCTTTCTCTCGGACGCCCTATCGTTCTCATTCTTTTGATGTTCGTAGTATTGGGCCATCTGGAGGATAGCTGCGGGTTTGGAGGCTGCCCAACTACTCTCGCTGGTCTGTAGCTTCTGGGAGACTTCTTGCGACAGACCCTTCACATAATTCTGGACAAAGAGGTGATGTCCGGTTGCAGTGGTCATGTCCTGACCACTATAATCGGAAAACACTGTCTCGAATCGAGAGAAGTATTCAGACACATCCTCCTGGGGTTTCTGGCGACAAGCCGTCACTATTGACCAGTCTATCTTTCTTTCTGGGATTAGAGCCTTCAATTTCTGTACAATCTTGTCTGGGAGTTCCAATATGGCTTTTAGGGGCTTTTGTCCAGGATCTCGCTGCTTATCTATGGTATCGAGTTGTACCCAGGTATATCCGAACGGCTCAGTGTGGTCGACTTTCTGGATTTGCTTCCACACATCAGCCGGCAGACATAACCCGAAGAACAAATCGATATCCGCTAAGGTCATTATGGTTGAACCTAAGGCCGTACCTAGTTCGGTGTAGAAGGCCGTCGGGTTCTTTCTTAAATCGGGTAGAGTTTTTCTAAAGGTCAAGAAGTCTTGTCGGTCCCATGGCTGGTAGACCCAGTTATATACAACCCTTCCCTTCGCATCTTGGTGGTTGATGTCATCGTGTGTTCCCTGACCTCGTGGGGGGACCCAGTAGGGAGCGGCTTCTTTGATAGGCATCATGGTATCAGCCTTTCCTGCCTGGGGTTCAGTCGCTATGGGGGTCTCTGCTTTGGTTGTCTGTCTGTGTTCTTTAAGATGCCGGAAGACTTCGAGTGTACGAGTGAAGAGGTCCGTCACATCGCCCTCTCCCTCCTCCCCAATGTCTACCTTCCTATACAAGGTCGCTAAGCCTTCGGGACCTCTATCTTGGTACCTATCCTCGTAGGCATTAAGGGTGTGATAACAAAGTCGTACGACAAAGTGTCGTCTGCGGTTGTCGGCATACGAGTTATACATGTCTGTTACATATTCCTCACTTTCTTCTCGTTCTACTAGTGTCCTTACTACCTTATCGATTCCGGCTCGTTCATCCTTTGTTAGTCGATTCATTCTGGCGGAATCTTTCTTTCTCATCTCAGGGTCATCTAACGTTATTGCTAACGTGGTGTTCAGTACAAGAGGCTCGGCCGGCGCGGAGGTCGTGAGGACCGAGGCCCTGGTACTGCTTTCACTTACGTTTGGGGGTTGCAGGTGTTGTACTACAGGTTGGGAGGGAGCGTATGGAGGGGGCATGTAGATGATCGGGGGACCTAATAGCAATTCGTCATTCGCTCGTTGCTTGGAAGGTAACTCAGGGTAGAGCATAGAGGAGGTCCTAACAGGGCACTGGCCTGATGTTTCAGACTCTTGTTTTAGTTTAGCTTCTTTTCTCTCCTTTATCTCTTCCTCTAACTTTTTAGCGGCAAGGTGAGCTGCCTTTCGTAGTTCTTTTTCTGCCTTTACTTCTTCTCTCTTTTTCCGTTGCGTTGCTTCTTTGCGCCACATGCCGATACTATCGAGCATAGTGGGTGTCGTTTTGTTGCTACGTAGAGCTATTTCTAGTGTTTCTATTTTATGGTCATCAAAGGATCCCATCAGTGGCCACTGACTTTCGGAGTCCTTCTTTGTATATTTATGCCATAGTTTGCTATAAGCTACAGCGACTAGTCCATATTTAGTAAACATGTCCTTATTAGGGGTGCCTTCCAGTGGAGCCGGATGATCCACCTCTAATAAGCGGTCCGGGCAGAACCAACTACCAATCAGTGGGGAGAAGATAGGCATGACGGGTTACAACGGGGACAAAAGTCTGCACTACCTATCTTTTCACTGCTTGCAAAGACTAGACAGAATATCTCTATTCCACGTTATTTGCAAGCAGAGAATACCTCCAAAGAACCAATATCGAACAACTAGTGTTCGGACAATCAATCAATCAATGGTGAGAAAGAGATAGGCACGACGGGTGACAATGGGGGACAAAAGTCTGCGTTACCTATCCTTCACTATATGCAAAGACTAGACAGAATATTTCTATTCTACGTTATTTGCAAACAGAGAATATCTCAAGAAGTACTATTCTTCAAAACAATCAATATTCGGACAATCAATCAGTGGGGAGGAAAATAGGCACGACAGATTACAATGGGGGACAAAAGTCCGCGTTACCTACCCTTCACTATCTGCAAAGGGAGAGAGAGTATTTCTACTCTTCCCCGTTTGTAGGCAGCGAAGACCTCAAAAAGAGCAATCAATGAGCAATACTAGTATTTTCAATCAATCAATCAATCAATCGTTTCGCAATTCGTCGTGTTACACGACCTTACCCGGACCGCATGGACAGTTTCTCGTCTTCCGCCTCCAGCGCCCGATCGTCCTCTACTCTCCGTATTTGCCACGGCACTCCTGATGGTCCCCAGTCAGGACCGTAGATCACTCGAGAGAGGTCTGCTCGAAACCAGTGAAGTTCGGATGATCGGCTGCCAGACGAGGGTCTATCAGGCAGGAGCTCTCCCGATCGCTGCAGTCGTTCACTCTGTCGTCGGAACCTCTCCCACTGGATCCACATGTCGCTGATGGGCCCCACGCTTGGGACGCCAATTGTTAAACGGTAGCGGCAGTTGCAGTCGATAACCTTTCAAGTATTGCCCGGCGGTAATCGCCTCTTATACCATTCGAAAATTAACCAACAAAGAGGCAGGCACCGGAGACTGGAAGGCAGGAAACAAAGTTTTATTCCGTCGGAGTAGAACACATCAAATCAGACAGCAAGGTATCGTCACGAGGTGCACTGCCCACATCGCTGAGGCCTGGCCTCTTATACACAGGTTTATTGCTTTATTACAGGTTTATCATACATGGCACATTCTTGAGATCGCTTTGATACATGAAAGAACATCCTCAGAATCCCGGCTCAGATTCGCTCCCACACATAGCTGCAGTAGAAGTTCCCACCCCACCCACAGTAGGAGATGGCTATCACACAGCTGGACATTCCGCCAATTCCCGGGGGTGTGTGCGACTGGTCGGGTCTCAGGGGGTGGGGGGCCTTGATCTACCGTAATCCCTTTGATGTGGGGTGTTTCCCTTACAGTAGGGGCAATAAACTGCATCCGCAGGGCTAGATGATGGCCTGGGATCGGTTTGAACAATCGGGCACAGAGGAAGGGGGTTATCAAAGGGATGTATGACTATGTATGGGATGAAAGAAGGTGTCGGTCAGGCGTGGGATATGGTTCCATGGCAGGGTCGCGCAGAAGGAGAGGTTTTATGGCCCCTGTATGAGAGAGCGGGGGTGGCCAGCACGCGGGGGGATGTTCGCAGCGCCTGAGGGACGCGCTGGTGATCGGCAATGAGCAGGGAGAGAGGCCATGGTGCCTAAAAAATGGCTGCCGTGTGTTTTTGCGTGCGGTGCTGGGGAAGAGGCAAGATGGCGTAGATAATGTTCAGTTATGAATTAAATTTCGACAGGAGGCTTTGAAATAAAGGGGCAAGTTGAGGAGGGCAACTGGAGCTGAAGTGGCTATCGAGGTAAACCAGTGGATGGATTTGTCGAGATTTTGGTTGGGTTTGTTGAGATATTGCAACAAAAAAAAATAGGAAAGTGGATGGAGTTAATGGGATTAGAGAGATTAGAAGAGATAGGAAAACGTGTGACTGACTAAGAAGGATAAATGAAATAGAAGAGAAGTCAGAAATTGAAGACTGGAGTTAGAATTAAAGGAAAGGCAGATGTGTGATGTGAGATGGGTTTCGTATTAAGGAAGTATTAGCAAAGAGGACTAAAAAGGAGAGATCGGAGATGAAAAGTGAGAAGCGATAGGTGTGAGGGGAAATGAGGGAAGAGGAGAGTAAAAAAGAGAGAGAAGGAAAGAGAAAGGAATATATGTGGCATGGGATCCTAGTTCAAGTTAGTTCAGTTCATAATCTTTATTTCGATCAACAAGATCATAAAAGAGCATTCGCGTAATATACATAAAACAGTTTCTTAAAAAGAAAGCACTAATTTCTGTCCATAAAACTAAGCGTTTGTACATATATACAATATGATGGGACTAGTCCAGGATCAGTGTTATTTGATACAAGTGTTAAAAAAAGATTAAACTGTGTCTTTGCGCAATTTTTAAGATTCATTTTTTTAATTAGAACGTGTCTAGTTTAAGGAATGTCATATTTCAGTCAGATAGATTGACTGATAATGGGTTATGATTTGTCCAATAAGGCGCAGAGTGGGCTACGTGGTGTAATTCTTACAAGTTGTTGGCTACCAAATAGCATGGATGCACGTTACTGTGCATATTATCTATGTACTTCCACATGTAATTATAAACGAATACTGGAGTGGTGTTAATCATTACTATGAACTAGTTTCAGTGTACGTGATAAAGAGGGGCTGTATGTTTAAGGTAAAAAGAAAAATATTTTTTTCTTTTTTATGAAGCCCTCACCCACCAACCTAGCTGGTGGCATGCTTCATCATCGGGCCCACCTGGTGACACCGAGTGTGTCCCTGGTGTGCTACAACGCCTGTTTACAGCGAAGCGGGCATTTTACTGAGTGTGCAGTGAGGTGGTGTGAAAGTGACATTTAAAAACTGTACAGTGGTCCCATTACCCAGAGGGATTTATTTTAATGTTTGGGCCACTGGCAGGATTAAAAGCAAGGCGGTGGATGTGGGTGGAGTCAAGATTACAAACTCCTGAAAGTGTGGGATCTAAACTTAAGTGTAGTATTAGACCAAGAAATGTGATGCACGCTCTAAGGTGCACTAAGTGTGTAAGAGGGGGATTCCCTCTCAGAGCATTCCTGTAAGGCAAAGACATAGAAGCGAGAACAAACAAAAACATACAGACGAACATACAGATATTTGCGAAATTTAGCATTGTGCTGAAAATCACGTACATAGTGATACTGCCACGGTGACCTGCAAGGATGCGGAAAAAACAGCAGTATAATGCCAAGGTGAAGGCAATAAGTGGCATTTACCGAGTTATGCGCTACTATGTTAACGGTTGAGCATCTCGCCGGGTAACTGTGCTGTAATTCTTACATTTGCGATTAGCAGGGAATGCCTAATGAGATCCCGGCAGGGGTTTCAGGCTGTTGGGTAAATCTGAAAACAGAAAAGGAAAAAAATGGGCGGCATGGTGGCTGTGGTGAGGCGCTGGAAGAGAAGGGCTTACCCGGGTAGCAACCTAGTAGGCTGCTGCGGGTCTCCGTCAGTAGTACAGCCATGTTTGATGCATCCTTAAATATGCCCCATGATTGGCCGGTATGACAGGTGTGCTCAATTCCCACTGGGTTCTGTGAACGAGAGGGGAGGGGGAGAAGGACATAGACGACAGACTATCAGGAGCCCTCGTGGTGAGTGCGGCCGTGTAAGATGACCTGGGGCGGATGCGCCCGGTCGACATGGAAACATAGTGAACTATTCTGAAGATGGGCGTGGACATGTTTCAAGGCCGTTCGACGTATTTCGCCTGGTCGGAGCATTTGTGTGTAACAAAGCCCTATATTGAGGGAGTGACTGAGAAAAAAGCATAGGGAAATAAAACCATAGGGAGAAGTATTTCTGGAGGCAGAGCGTTTGGCATTATGTGCGTGTCAATCATGCATATCGTCCGGTCAGGTTGACTGGGACTAAGGGTGTTATATGCCTCCTTGGGACAGGGGAACAAGGTGCGGTGCTGGGCGCACAGTGTCTGAAGGGGTAAATGCATCACACATTTAGTGGGGAATGGAATTTGGTGCCCCTGTGTCCAGTCAGGGTGGCTGGGACTCGGAAAGTGATATGCCCTCTTGGGACGGGGGAACAAGGTTCGATGCTGGACGTGCAGTGACTTAAGGAATCAATGCATCATACATTTAGTCGGGAATGGGTCTTGACGCCCCTGTGTCCAGTGTATATAGGGGGCCAAGTAGAGGTGGGCGATCTACCATGCTTGTTTAGGTAATTACTGGTCAATAGTTAAGGCTGTGCCAAGGGATGGAGTCGTTTAAACCATGTAGCTGGGTGGATAGGCGGTAAATCCACCGTTGTTCCTTGTTAAGTAGGAGCTTTTCATTGATAGTGTTGTTATAGTCAAAGTGTTCGATCACTGTCCAGGACATGTCATTTGTAGTGTGTCCCAGTTGTAAGTAGTGATCTGTTAAGCAACATCACCTTTTTAAGGACAGGGCCGCAGACCCCGCGGCCAGAGGAGGAGCAACCAACATGTACGATGGGCGGAAGAAGAAGATCCAGTAAGTGCCAACACCCGGAACAGAACACGGGAACAACAACCTGGACCGAGCGGACACCTATGAGGGAAGAGAATGAACCGCAACCAACACTGGTCTTCAACCTGTCAAGCACTCCACTGTCACAAAAAGAAGAAATGTACTCAAGAAGGATCTCTGATTCGTTCCTACTACCAAACTGGATAAATTCAAACTTCTTGCGGAACTAGCTGAGTTTTTTAGAAAGCTCAGGCTCAAAGCCTTTTTTGAGAAAGAAAAAACAAGTGATGACCAAAATGACATCAAGACCAATGAAACAGGCTTGAAACTAAAATCCACCTTCATGCCTCCACCTGCCAGCACCCCAACAGAAATCGCTACATTTGAAGAAGCTGTCTACCATGACATAGAAAACATGGAAAAAACTGAAACCTTCAACAACCTCTCCAAAGAAGACAGGGAGGTCATCCGTAAACTACAGGATAACCCCACATTGATCATAAAACCGTCAGACAAGGGCGGAGGCATTGTCCTACAAGATAAAACAGACTACGACAATGAATGCCACAGACTCCTGAGTGACACACGGAATTACAAACTTCTAAAGACGGACCCAACCAAGACTCTGCAATCAACCATCCAAGCCCTAGTCGAGCAAGCAGAATAGGACCGACAAATTTCAAAGGAGAAAGCGGATTACCTGTGCACCAAAAATGCGAAAGTGCCATACTTTTACACTGTACCAAAGATTCATAAGGCGGAAGACCCCCACCAGGGCGCCCAATTGTGTCAGGAATTGGCTCCCTTCTAGAGCCCCTGTCTAGATACTGTGATTTCTTCCTGAACCCCCTGGTGCAGAGGACAACCACATACATCAAAGACACTAAACATCTCCTGAACGTCAATGATCTGACCTTTGACCCCACTTCCCAACTACTAGTGGGGTTGGACATCGAAAGCCTCTATACAAGTCTGCCACAGGACGCCACCTTAGAGGTACTTGTGCACACACCCTGGGAATACCACACACCCAGAAAATGTATCCTCAACTGTGCAACTCTGGCCTTGAAGGAAAACTATTTTGAATATGAGGGGCGGTTCTACCTCCAAACCAATGGTACTTCCATGGGGAGCATTTTTGCCCCCAGCGTGGCAGGACTATACGTCCACCATTTTGAACGGACACACTTATCCACCTCCAGCAACCCTCACACTAGCAACATTCAAGTTTGGCGTTGTTACATTGACAATATCTTCATGATCTGGACAGGCACCCCAGCATCGTTGACTAGGCTCCTTGTGTGGCTTAATGAAAGGGACCCATACTTAAGATTCACGTGCTCATCAAGCCCCACTACCCTGGCATTTCTGGACCTTAATATAACAGCAGAAGATGGTGTTCTGAAAACCACCACACACTACAAACCGACGGCCAGGAACTCCCTTCTCCGGTTCGATAGCTTACACCCTCGAGCCCTCAGGGAGAACGTTTCCTTTGGCAAATTTTTGCGAATACGCAGAAATTACAGTCAAATAACGGATTACCATAAACAATCAATGGCACTAGTCTCCAAACTATACGACAGAGGCTACCCACGCAAGATTGTGCAAAAAATGAAAAAAAGAGCCTGCAACCAAAATCGAGAGGCCCTCTTAGAAGACACAACACTTGAAAAGCTCACCCAACCCATGACGAGTGTCACTACCTACAATGAGGCCTCCAACAAAGTGACAAACATCATCCACAAGCACTGGCGGATCCTTAACTCAGGCAGCAGAAACTGGGAATCTTCACTCTTTGCTTACAAGCGTGCCAGCAACCTCAAGGATCGACTAGTATCCACACGGTCCAGACCAACTCGAAAATCAACCGAAAACACTGTACCGAACAGTTGGGGTTTGTCCAATGTCACAGGACACTACCCATGCAACAATTGCAGCGTGTGCCATCTCACACGACCATCCAAGACACTCGATCTGGAACCTGGAGCCACCTTGAAGCAGTTACGAAACACCAACTGCAACTCTGCAAACGTGGTCTATCTGATTGAATGTCCATGCTGCCAACGCTATGTGGGCATGATGACACGCAAAATCGGGACTAGAATAGTAGAGCACCGCAGCACAATCCGGTGTAAGAAAAAAACTTTAGTCGCTTAACAGATCACTGCTTACAACTAGGACACACTACAAATGACATGTCCTGGACAGTGATCAAACACTTTGACTATAGCAACACTAACAATGAAAAGTTCCTACTCAACAAGGAACAACGGTAGATTTATCGCCTATCCACCCAGCTACATGGTTTAAACTACTCCATCCCTTCGCACAGCCATAACTATTGACCAGTAATTACCCAAACAAGGGGTGGCGAGTCGGGATCATTAAAAGCACGGTAGATCCCCCACCTCTACTTGGCCCCCTATATACACTGGACACAGGGGCATCAAGACCCATTCCTGACTAAATGTATGATGCATTGATTCCTTAAGACACTGCACGCCCAGCATCGAACCTTGTTCCCCCGTCCTAAGAGGGCATATCACTTTCCGAGTCCCAGTCACCCTGACTGGACACAGGAGCACCAAATTCCATTCCCCACTAAACGTATGATGAGTTTACCCCTTCAGACACTGTGCGCCCAGCACCACACCTTGTTCCCCTGTCCCAAGAAGGCATATATAACACCCTTAGTCCCAGTCAACATGACCGGACGATATGCATGACTGACACGCACATAATGCCAAACGCTCTGCCTCCAGAAATACTTCTCCCAATGGTTTTATTTCCCTATGCTTTTTTCTTAGTCACTCCCTCCATATAGGGCTTCGTTACACGAAATACGCCGAACGGCCTTGAAACAAGGCCACGCCCATCTTCAGAGTAGTTTACTACGTTTCCATGTCGACCGGGCACATCCGCCCCAGGTCATCTTACACGGCCGCACTTACCACGAGGGCTCCTGATAGTCTGTTGTCTATGTCCTTCTCCCCCTCCCCTCTCGTTCACAGAACCCAGTGGGAATTGAGCACACCTGCCATACTGTTGTGTGCAGATTTAGATTCCGTATATAGGTTTAACTATTTATGCCCTTATATAGGTACAATTCACATTGCCCTTATTTGGACATAGAAATCCGGCCCTTATTTAGACATTGTCCGTACAAACTAAATACAGGCATGGCCACCTACATCCGTCCATCCACGTCACAACGACTTCTTTGAAAACCAGACCCTTAAGTCTTTAGGAATTTCCCTCAGCTTGAATATTGATTTCTCCAAGAACTCATTAAGTATGCATGAACATCTATTCCTTAGGGGTTCAATCATGACGTTTCCTCTGCCCGACTTTTACGTCAATACTGGCATTCCTAGACACCTTCAAGGTATAAATATACCAGCACTTGCCCTGGCAAATTGCGGTTCCCGGAAGAGTCGATCCAACTCAGACTACGCGGTTCGCCACGGCAAGTTCGGCAGGAGATCAAGTTCCAGCCTGATGCACTGACCTGACGCTGCCATCCTCCTCACAGTGAATCCAGCTCCAGTGCTCTCTGACTTCCCATGTGGGGGGTGAGACTATCGAGTCCAGAAACGTGATTCCAACCTCTCTCATTCTCAGTTATGGAGCTGACTAGAACTTAGAGAAGCTTTTGGCAACTCTTGGCGAAACTAAAATATAGCTAGCTATACTTTAGAAATAGCACCTACTTCAAACCTTGTGCTGCACTTAGTTTAGGTACACTGGGGTATAACAATTTAGAAGCATCAGATGAGTATCACATTTCAGCATTATGTTATTTATGTATGTATTTTGATTAATAAATGTCATAGCTACAAACTAAGGGCCAGATTCACAGAACTAACTTAAGTCAAAATCCTAAACTTGCTGCTTTTGGTGTTCACAGAAGGCATTTAGTAGTAGTAAAGTTAGGATTTTGTCTTAAGTTTGACTTAAGACAAACTTAAGACAGACTTAAGACAGACTTAAGACAGACTTAAGACAAACTTAAAACAAACTTAAGACAAACTTAAGACAGACTTAAGACAAACTTAAGACAGACTTAAGTTAGGATATTTTCTTAGGTTTGTCTTAAGTTTGTCTAAAGTCTGTCTTAAGTCTGTCTTAAGTTTGTCTTAAGTCTGTCTTAAGTCTGTCTTAAGTCTATCTTAAGTCTGTCTTAAGTCTATCTTAAGTCTGTCTTAAGTCTGTCTTAAGTTTGTCTTAAGTTTGTCTTAAGTCAAACTTAAGACAAAATCCTAACTTTACTACTACTAAATGCCTTCTGTGAATACCAAAAGTAGTAAGTTTAGGATTTTGTCTTAAGTTAGTTCTGTGAATCGCCCCCCCCTGCTATTGCAGTATTATTTTATCTTACTGCTAATCTCGTACATATTGTACTTCGCAGTCTGTCTTACGATTCTAGCAATTCATATCCCTTGCATGAGAAATAAGACTGGTAAATAAACCCTTTTATTGAAACACCTGTCTCCCTATTTCTGTGCAACTCTGTAGAAACGAACCATGCACGATTGACTGAGAGAAACTGTTATCTATTGTTTCCACGATTCTGAGACTGTTCCGATTCTAAAGGGAAACAAAGTTGTCATGTTTATGCGGTTGTCAGATACTAATCCCTTCTTGTTTATTCGATAAGTTTCTAGTAACCTCTGAGTTAGCTGGCACAGACAAGTAATTAAGTTTAATATACTCGATAGAGACATACTGACCTTAGTCCTATGTCAAATCTATAGTGTATGTTTTTCCAATGCGCAGAGCCTATCAGGGATATAGGAACTACACTACATGGCACTCAACGGTTTGGTAAGGCACTCATTTAATGCTAGATACTGAAGTAACACAGTCGTGCTTTTCTCAGAGACCCTCTACTTATAAAACTCAATAGGACGTCTGGAGTGGGTAGGGATAATATCCGCCATAGCTGAGTAGGACGAAAGTCCTATGTATTAGCTGTTTGGTTTTGTTCAACGTTGAAAGGATACAGTGTTCCAAAATATTGTGCACCTTATCTTTGTTCCCTTGAAACTTGCTCTGCATTTTTTCATTTCAACATGTCCGAAAACGGCACAAACACCAATGCTGTTGGGGTTGTAGCCGACCAAGTCGCAGCAGCTTTTAATCGTACAGGTTTTCAAGAAACCGACGAGGATGCTATAGACATCCATCCAAATTTAAGGAGAGCCATCACTCTAAAACGTATAAAACATGGTCTAACACCAAGAGGTGGTAGAGCAGTTTTCGTGATAGAGGCACATGAATCTCACCAGACAGAGGTATTCTACTCATGGATAGTATTGCCAGAATCTAATCCAGTAACACACTTGTTTCACTTCTACAAAGAAGATGAACCACCTGAGGAATATATTCCTTTCGAGCATATTGAAATTCCACTCACATACCAGGAGCATGAGCTCTGGTTTAAAGGTGCCCTAAAACATTACAATCACATTACCGGGCTCGGTCCACTAGGTAGACCAGGAGCAACATGGCCCATTTTAGCAGGCTACACACCTCATTCTGACATTGAAGAAATGTCAGATGTGGATCTACTCGCTCAACTCAAGGAGCTAATCAAAATTTATAGACAATGGGTTCAATATGTCATGCAGACTTTCACAGTCCAACCACCATTAAGAATTCAAAATCCAGCCCCTCATCAGGGGAATACACTAAAAATTACTCCACAGACTTTACACGCATTCTGGATAGCTCAAAAAATTACTCAAATCGAAGCAGTATTTCCTAATACTAGCCCTTATGAGAAACACAGAATTCTAACAATCTGTTTACCAATGGGGATCACACCACATCTGGAAGACTGCACCTCTTGGGGCACAGTCTTTGTTGCTATCTACATAAAAACACATGGTGTTCCGTCAATGGCGGTAATACCAGATGTCCTGAAACAGATTCAAAACGAATACGGGGCAGAGACTGCTCTGAATTTAGGTATGAAGTTACTTAAAACTTTCGACCAGGTCTCAGCAATAATATTACCTAATATTAAAGGAGAAGCAGCATCAGTGGCGATCCGCCAGAAATTAAGGGAATTTGATGAAACAGAACAACCACAAGAACTAGCCAGTATAATTGAAAAATCCTATGAAGAATTAGGCAGAGACAGTTTGGGAGGGAAACCAGTTAAACCACAACTGTCTGAAAGTCCTGATAAGGTCTTTCCTAAAAACACTCCTACCTCTTCTAAAAAGAAGTGGGGAAATAGTAAACAGAATTCCAAAGAGAAGCGTTCTCATTCCCGAGGCAGGTCACCTCCACAGAAGGAGCCCTATGAAAGGAGGTACAACCTCAGGAATAGGGATAATTTGAGAAAACCTGACAGATATCAATATAATGATACACGTTCCTCTCGTACCTTTCAGATATCATTACAGACATCTGGAAGAAGAGGACGGTCAGAAAACAAGGAAGAATGCGTGAAGTCCAAAGACAATCAACACGTTCAGGAAAATAAAGCAAAACCTCAATTCTCCAAGAAAAAGGTAGCAGGTATGAAGATCAGACATGCCGAGAATACTGAGAACCCAACTCAGGAGCGGAGAGTGGGCCCAGACCATGCTGGACAGTGCAGCAGAAGTTACAATAGCTGGCCAGAACCTGAAGGGACTTCTGGAGACAGTGGACTTGAATGAAGACACACAAGTTGAGACTGTAGACACCAGGGTTAGTTCTCCACATAGGTTATATGAAATAACACTCCGGATGGAGGGAGAAATACCAAGAACAGTGAAAGGACTCTTTTGGGAGCATCTTTCAAAGGGTTATGATATACTTCTAGCAAAACAGGACTGGCCACCAGAGTTTGTCAGGGAGTGCCCACATGGCGAGGCCATAATTATGCCTGCCTTCTCCAACCATATTCCAGTACAGGATATGAGGATATGGCTGTGAATCTATCAGGCTGTTGCCCTTGTGCAGGATGGATTTCGGGACCCCGTATGCCAAGAAAGAGTAGCTGTGAATTGAGACGTGCATAGAGCATTATGCAGGGACTGCCAAACCCATACTGCCTCGTGCAGTGACCATGTATACCAGAGGGGGCCACATTTGAAGTAATTGTGTGACCAGCATGGCAGGATTTGTGAAAGCCTTAGTGTTGACCTGTTATACCAGGAAGGGAAGCTGTGGTGTGGACGATTGCACCAGAGAAGTCTGCATTTTATCCAAAGGTACCGAGGCAGACCTGTAAGCCAGGTGGGACTGCCAGTGTTAAGTTGGGAAAGAAGATGCGGATGTTGCCTAGGATAAGAATGAGACTGTGACCATGTCAGATCTGCCCCTGATCAAACCCCTGAGGACATTGAAGGATGCAAAGGAAGATGTTGCAACCTCACTGGGTTGCAGTCGGGAGCTAAAAGACCAAACCCCCAACCCAGTTTGGGAAGACTGACTTATTGTGTCTATGCAGACAGGGAATATCCCCGATCACTGGGAAAACCCGGCAGCGGCACTCTGGAGAGAGCCTGAGCCTGCCGAGTGCTGCCGTGTGTGCCATGAGAAGTCCAACATGCCGACCATGATCAGTGCTTGCAAGGGCCTGTGGTCAGATCCCCTGTTGACATGCTGAACGCTTCAATGCTGTAGGAGCGGGTAAGATCGGAATCAGGTCTGTGGGCCCAGGGGGATTCGCTGCTGAATGTGCTGCTGCAACTTAGATACTTTTGACTAATTCCTAAGAATTAAACGGGCCACATTTGATTACGGCCTACTAGTGAGCATTCCCAGGATGCGGCCACTGTTGAATGGAAAATAACCTCGACCACATTACAAGGAAGAGGGTGGGACAGGGATTCTCCTGACAAACATTAGATCTCAGACCTCTAGGGGGTTGCGCTGTTTCTTACAAATGTCATTATTTATTTGCCCGTATAAAACAAGGATAAAAAGAAGGATTTGACTGGACATTGCCTAATTCACAGCACCACGTGCACTTTGAGTTATGAGTTGTGTTCACTAATCTGTATCTACACTTCCCCCCTGAGGGAGCCTTTGATTGCTCATCCACAGCTACTACTGGGACACAAGTGCCCAAGGGTACTTGAACAAGTTACTCAGGATCCATAGTAGGTCAGGTACTGGAACCTCAGGAATAAAGTGCCACATGTATCAAAAATCCATTTTGCTTTCCCTAATTAGTGAATTCTAGGTAATCGCTTTTTAAGGAATGCAAAATGGTATGTAAAACAATAGAGATTGCCTAATAGCTATGCCTAAAGATCTGCAATTAGGTAATCACTATTAGGAAATACTAGTCCATTTGTTCCTATGGGCCTGAAGGTCCAGAGGTGGTAATGGTTATACATTACCTAATTTGCGATTACCTAATTGGTAATCGCAAATTAGGTAATGCAAACCCAAGGGTGCCTGGGGGCCTAAGGCCCCCCGAAGCACCCCAAAAAATGTGCACTTGTAAATCACACACATGCCCTAAGGCCATGTGTGCACTACATGGCACTTTAAAAAATGCATTTTTTGTGCATTTTCAAAAACTGCACATGGTTACCATTAACATGGAGTCCATGGTAATAGCATTTCCTAAAGGCCCAGTTTGCATTTGGGAAATGCTTGGTATATCTGCTTAGGGATTCCCTACTTGTAGTCACAATTTAAGGTAATCACAATTTTTTGTGATTACCTAAAATTGCAACTACAAAGCCTTTCATACATCTTGAAAGGCTATTTTGCATTCACAAATGGTCAAATCTAGCAATTTGCACCGTTTGCGAACGCAATATAGTTTTATACATGTGGCCCAAAAGCCTCAGGCACCACGGTTGTGCCCAGTAGCCCCTGTGTGCCTGTGGCCTTCTAAATGAGGTTCTGACTGGGGGCGGGGGGGTTGAAAAAAGTTGTGTTTTCCCATTTTTGATTCCATGGGAAATTTCGTCGCTGAAGACCTTGTGCAGCCAGTGCTTTCTTGGTTGCAGGGGATAACTAAAAGCCAGGTCCACCATTGCATATGGCCAATGGTCACAGAGTGAGCAAATAAAAAAGTGAATTATAAAAAATCTAGAAATTGACTGAAAAATAGTAACAAAATGAGTTATCATTCAGGCTAAAACAGGAGTTCCAGCTGTGTGGATACAGTGAGCAGAGATGAATCTCTGTTGTATCAGGGAAAAGCAGACATCAAAGGGAGAGCGAGGAAGAAAAGTGGTATGTCCTTATCCCCAAAAGACTAGTCAGACAATACAAGGGACGGACCCGCGAGGGGAATCCAAATTAATATTGCACAGTGCTGGGATAGGTAAAGCAAAAAACACACAATTCTGTTTTTAAAAAACAGAATTGTGTTTTTTTGCTTTACTCATCCCAGCACTCTGCAATAATATTTCGGATTCTCCTCGCGGTATCAGGGAAAAGCCCATATATGGGTGACAGGGGGATGTCCCAGGAAACGCAAGAGGATGTTGAGAAGCTGGCAACATTTTTAAGTTGGGGTATAAGACTGTTGTGTCTATGGAGGTCATTCTAATTCTTATTTGTTATGGTATTCCTGAAGTGCAGACAGTCCATTATCCCCTTGTGTGATAATGAATGATATGATGAGGTAGTTCATGGCTTTATTTTGTGTTTATTTTAAAACTCAATAAAAAGAAGATTTAAAAAAAAAAGTATTCTGTCGACATAGCCTCTGTTTGCTCAGTCGATGATATAGTTCCTTCAAAGTCCCGATGGAGTAGGGGTCATTGGAGGAAGTGCAATACATGAGTGTATACGGTATTAGAATGTTTGTATGCACATGCATTGATACGTGTAGGAATTTACAAGATAACTATGATCTATGTTTTCAGTTTACAGCAGTCAAATAGAAACGATGTTCACCTTCCATGAGAGAGACAGTGACTGTTACATCTGGCCTTTCAAGCCTGTCATGCCTTTTTAATTACCTTGCTTTCTGTTGTTGTTCAGCAGTTTTGGAGTCTTTTGGTTCAGTCTAATATGACATGCTTTCTGACTATTATCTTGGTCTCAGCTGGACAGCAAAGGTTAGCTTCAGTGTCAATTGTGTGTTGTACTCTGCTCCTCCATTGAGTGATGAGTCTTGACAATGTAGAAACCACATACTGAGTGCATTTCTGATGCCTGGTAGCTGGAGCACTGACTTATTGGGTTGCTCAACGTGAATTCTTGCTTTGCTGGCACACACTTGCATGTTTTGCAACCCACTTCTCTACTTGATTCTAGCTCTTGACTAATTCCAAAAATTAGATAGATGTCATGTTCCCGTTAACATTTTCCTTTGGGAAAGTTTCAATATTCTACATAGTCTTATATAGAAGATCCCAAAACAAGAGGGAGATCAAGTTCTTCCTGGAGATTACTTTTTGTCTCCTGTAATCTAGGGTATATAAGTGGCTCAGGGAGCTGCTTCAGTGCTTCGCAACTTAGTTTTCTAGTTCCTCCCTCAGAATGGGTCCTGTGCTACTGAAAGTTCTCCTGCTTCTTTTCCTGATCCTGCTTGGCCTTGATTTCTAGCTGGAATCAAGAGGTTTTTTTATCTGCAAGGATTCTTTCCTCCGGTTGTTACCAGCTAGCTTAACAGTTTGTTTTTACCACAGAGTTATTTAAATTCAGCCTAGAGTCTGAGCAGGTCGACTCTAGCCACAACCCTTACTAGATGATAATTAAAGATGCAACCTGATATCTACTAAAAGGCCAGCTCAAAAAGATTTGACAGTGAGATATCTTACTGGTAGGAAGTGTAACATAGAGAGAGGTGTATGTATATATGGATGGATGTACGCCTTTATGTTTTGCTTCCAGGGATTTTCAATATCTTGCAAAAGCATAGAGAGTAGGTTATACTGACATATTGCTGAGACATATCATTTGACAATTGAAGGTAATGTTCAGTGTTCCATTGACAGGTTGTTTAAGGTGTCTCTTTGTCTTGTAGATTTCCACTACAACCTGCAGTCTACCTTGATCCCAAAAGTGATGATTCAGAGTGTGGAATTCTTGTCTCTATTTTCTCTCTTATCCCATTCCCTTTCACCTGCATCTACCAACGGGTCTCATGTTCTAGTAAATGTGGTCACAGGTTGTTTCCAGATAGATTTTACACACAAGCGGCCCTATTCACAAAGGTAAATTTACATGTGAGTAAATCTATGTTAGACCTGAACCTTTGCCCGCTTGCCTCCAGTTTTGCTGTATTCTTTTTGCTGGCCTTAGTACACTGCACACTTTACCAATGCTAACCAGTGTTAAACTGCATGTGCTTCTCCCTTAAGACATAGTTTGAGTGATTTCTGCACAATTAGCACATTTCATTTACCTATAAGTCCCTAGTAGAGAGAGCTACATGTGCCCAGGGCATGTAAATTAAATGCTACTAGTGGGCCTGCCGCACTGATTGTGGCACTCACACAAGTAGCATTTTTAAATATGTCTCAAGCCTGACACAGCAGGGTCTGTGTGTGCAGTTTGGACTACTATGTTGACTAGGCATTTAAAACTCTTTCAAAATGTAGCGAGGGTGATAGAATGCACACCTTTGCTATCCTGATATATCTCATCCTTATCAACGATAACAAATCTGTCTGTGCGTGCTTACTGGACATACGCCTTGCCCCGGTGGCGTGCTGATTAAATTCAGAATAGTGGAGCGTAAATGCGCCCCATTCCCAGTCGCACAGCAAGAAGTGTTCAATGGTACTCCAATTCATAACAGTAATCCATATTACTCCAATTAGTCACATTTTATTCCACTTTTACAGTTTGAGTCCACATGTGAGGTTACATGCTTTTTCAAAGCTTCAAATGCTATTGATGAGCCCATCTTGGCCTCTTTTAAGAGCACGACGAAAACGCATAATTCATCATACATTGCATTTCGCATTCCAACCCAATGTATTTCGGGCTTATCGAGCACTTCATCAGGGGTAACTGCAAATTTGAATTTGAAAACTGCTGTTACTACTTTGTCCTTCTCAAACATAAAACAAACATTGTGCCCCCCTCATTACTTCCATTGTTAAAAACAAACCCCTGATCATAATGTTAAATTATAAACCACCCACCTTGTTTTAATGAACTCAAAATCACTCCCCTTTGTGCCAGACTCTTCTATGTATATCCCTTCAATATCCCATACTCCTTAAACCGTCCTGTGTCACCACCTACTCACATGCTCAAATCACACATCCCAAATCTCACAAAATGGCCCCTCCCTTCTCCAAGCTTCACACATTTTCTCCACAGTCACACTCCATCCACCCAAACTCAACCACACTCACAACTCACCCTGCGCTCCCCTCTCAAACTCCAGAACTCAAACCTCTTATTTCTCGAATCCCTCCATTCCTCTCTACTTCAATGCAACCACACTAACACAATACTCCCGTCAGCCCGAACCCAAATCATCACCGTACCTGCAAAACCAGCATCCCTCTTTGCGCTCAACATCCTCGTTCTAGCAAATGTGCCATCCCCCGTGTGTCCACTCCATTTTAAACCAGCAAACCAGAAACCAAACCACTCCCCCTCTTTGCATATAAATAAACCACCTGACCCTACCTACGCTGCCTCCTACCCAGACTCAAAAATACAACTCCCGTCACCCACTAATTTATCATAAACACAATATTGCCTATAATTGATAATTGTGCTCGTGCCGTTTCACTGATAAATACCATTTTGGGAAAAAATTATACATTACATATTATTAACCATTTGATATTAGACAATGTGTAAGATTGTACTACATGGTAATTTTCATAATCATGATAGTAACAACTTGCTCGTAGACGAGATGTTCCACCTAACATGTGGTAGTAATTTCAGTTTGTCAAGTTAGTCCACAGTTTTCCTTAGGGTGCAAACGATCCAAAA
The DNA here is from genome assembly GCF_964204655.1 of Triturus cristatus. Taxonomy (NCBI): domain Eukaryota; kingdom Metazoa; phylum Chordata; class Amphibia; order Caudata; family Salamandridae; genus Triturus; species Triturus cristatus. Next base: position 246,757,241 of record NC_140582.1, read on the forward strand.
AGGGAAACAATCAATTCAAAATGTAGCGAGGGTGATAGAATGCACACCTTTGTTATTCTGATATATCTCATCCTTATCAACAATAACGAATCCGTCTGCGCATGCTTACTGGGCATTTGCCTTGCCCCGGTGGTGCGCTCATCAAATTCAGAATAAATGAGAGTAAATGCACCCCATTCCCAGTCGCACATCAAGAAGTGTTCAATGGTACTCCAATTCATTAGAGTAATCCATATTACTCCGTTTAGTCACATTTTATTCCACTTTTACAGTTCGAGTCCACATGTGAGGTTACATGCTTTTTCAAAGCTTCATATGCTATTGATGTGCCCATCCAGGCCTCTTTCAAGAGCACGACGAAAATGCATAATTCATCATACATTGTATTTCGCATTCCAACCCAATGCATTTTGGGTTTATCTAACCCTTCTTCAGGGGTAACTGCAAATTTAAATTTGAAAACTACCGTTACTACTTTGTCCTTCATCAAACATAAAACAAACATTGTGCCTCCCTCATTACTTCCATTGTTAAAAACAAACCCCTGACCATAATGTTAAATTATAAACCACCCACCTTGTTTTAGTGAACTCAAAATCCCTCCCCTTGGTGCCAAACTCTTCAATGTACATCCCTTCAATATCCCATACTCCTTAAACCGTCCCGTGTCACCACCTTTCTGTTTTGTGTTTCATATTTATTTTTCAAATAGGCTGCACATGTTTTATTATTAGGTCTTCTGCTGGGATTCAGAAGGAACATTTCATACAAGGTCAAATAACACTGCGCTCTGTTTTTCCTGTGGTCATACATTAACACCTAGACATAATAGAATAATCCAGCTGTGGTTTCTAACAAGCAATTCTTATCATGTAAGATTGTACTTGTTGTTTTGGAAACAGAGAGGACACAATTTCGCGGAACAAAGGTCCCGAGGTGAGAGAGAGCTACGCTGCTTAAGATGGAGAACAACTACATATATTCCAGGTATGGGTCCCCCCACTAATCCCAGAGATTTATAACATAACACTGTGTTTCTATAGTGAGGGTAGGCTTTGGTAGATCAGTCTTTGGCTATGACAGGGCTTTTCATTGTTTACAGTCTATTGGTCATGATAATCACATTGTTTACCTGCATAAGTATTTGAATTGCGGCTCAGATATTACAATATAGAGCACTATAGTTTCAAAACATATTGTAAGGTTGCTTTGTGTCGCCTTTCAATTTATTGTGGATACGTATGAGTGAGAGAACGAAAGGTGATGACCTGCTACTGTGATCCCTTAGAGGGTCTAGAGTGTAGTGCTATGGGGTACCAATTTACTTGTTTGTCTGGAAAGGTTAAGAGAGCAAGTAAGGCACTATGAGCTAGTCTGGATGGTGTCTCAGTTCCTACACACTGATGTTCTGATGTCCCAAGCATAGTTCTGTTTCCAAGCAGAATCCCTGCAACATTGCACAGCAAACATTTGGTCTGGTACTGATTCACTGGTATCCTGAGCAGTGTGTGCGCATATCCACAATACCCTTACACCTACCACTGGAGACGTCCATGGTGTTTGGGGTTAATCTTCCACAGTTTTTAGGAGGTACCTTTTACTATTGATTTTTCAAGCTTGAAAGTTTCAAAGGATCATACCCATGTTTGTGTTGCACTTTGTATTCATTACTGTTTTGCTTATGGCTCTACCACAGCCTATTGTTATTCCTATAAATCGCAGACCTGATGTCCATGCACACCTTACACAACATTGACTTACTAATCAGGGTGGTGCTAATATATCTGCAGCAAAAGCAGGTCCTGCTTACCGTTTTGATGTTTTTTATTCTTCGTTTGATTTTCCTACTGTGGATGCTAATACTAACACATTGCATACATGCAGCATCAAATCTATATATAAACCTTATGCTCTCATGGAGATACCATTGTCTTACTAGGAACACCAAACTTGGTTCTGTGGCACCCTCCCACACGTAGCTACACCTGACCTGTACACATGGGTCCCCTCAATAATGATGGGGCAACATGGCCGTCTCTAGGTTGATACAAGCCTTATCCTAATATGGTGGTTCTTAAAAGTTTGCAAACATGGGCTTTTTACGAAGCTCTAGTTTTCTTATAGAGACATTTAACTCAATTTATTGTGTTAACCTTGCAAGCATAGCCAGCAAGGGTTGGCCTTCCAGAGCAAGCCCAGTTGCCTACTGTGCCTTCAAAAAGTCCTGTAATTGTTTATTCAGTTATGGGCACAATACCCACTAATTGTGAGGAAATTCTATTTTGAACTGCCAAAACAATAGACCAACTTTAAACTATGTTTCCCCTTAGGGGACTACAAGACAAAGACAAGGACAGAATTTTAACTCTGTGCTTACCCCACAGAATGGTTCCTGGTATGGGAGATTGTAACACCTGGGGAAATGTGTTCGCTGCTGTCTATAGGATCAGTCATGACACTCCCTCAATCTCTGTCTTACTAGGCATTTGAAAACAAATACAGAACGAACATGGGGCAGCTCCTGCCCTGGATTTGGGTATGAAACTAATGAGCAATTTCCCCGCAAAGTCCGCAATGATTATGTCAAACATTCAGTCAGTATTCAGTCAGTATTTGTAAAGCGCAATGCTTTCACCCCTAGGGTTATCTCGGCGCTGAGGGTGCCATGTCTTCATCAAAAAGCCAGGTCTTCACATTTAAGTGAAGCAGCATTTCCGGCTATAAGCCAGCAGCTAACAGCAGTTGCAGTAGCCAAACGTGAACGTGAGTTGCCTATAATTAATGCTGATGTGTATACACCCTCAGGACACAATAATTTGGGAACCAGACCTACTAAACCACCTCTTGGCTCTGTGTTTACTCCTTTATGTTAGCATAACTGCACATACTAGCCAGCATTTGCTTTGCACACATTACAAAAGAACATGTTTTTTTTGTGTTACATATTTATTTTTCAAATAGGCTGCACATGTTTTGTTAATTAGTTCTTCTGTTGGGATTCAGAAGGAACATTTCATACAAGGTCAAAAAACACTGCACTCTGTTGTCTTTGTGGTTGGACACTAACACCTAGACATAATAGAAAATTCCAGCTGCTGTTTTGAATAAGCAATTCTTATTATATAATGCTGGGACTTGTCATTTTGAAAACAGAGAGGGCACATTCTCATGAGACAAGGTCCCAAAGCGAGAGAGAGCTCCACTGCCTGAGGTGTAGAACAACTATCTATGTATGGCAGGTATGGGTCCCCTATTAATCTTGGAGATCTATAGTATAACGCTGTGTTTCTATAGTGAGGGTATGTTTAGGCAGATCCTTATTTCGATATGATAGGGCTTTTCATTGTGTATACAGTCTGTTGATTATGACAATCACATTTTAACCTGTATTTGTCTTTTAATTGCAGTGCAGTTATTACAGACCACGATAGTTTCAATACATATTGTAAGCTTTCTTGTGTCCCTTTTCTGTTTATTGAGGATACATATGAGTGAGAGAACAAAAGGTGATGACCTGCTACCTCGAATCCTGAGAGGGTCTAGAGTGTTGTGTTCTGGGTTGACAATTTACTTGTTTCTCTGGAAAGGTTAGAAGAGCAAGTAACACACTATGAGCTAGTCTGGATTTGGGCCATAGGTACTGATGTGGTCTGGTGACTCAGTTTCTACACATTGATGTTCTGTGGTCCCAGGCATAGTTCTGTTTCTAAGCAGAATCCTTGCAACAGTTGCATGAAGAAAATTGATGCATCACCTTGACTGTGGGATCAACACCAACGCATTGCTTGGCTATATCCCATACAGTGCTGTTGCGACCAGGATCAATGTGCTTTTGGTCAGCTGGCCTTGCATGGCTCATCTATATCCTGCCCACTCTTTATCATGGTCATCCTCAAATCTTGACTTTGCCCTGATCCTACATGGCCAGATAAACCGAAATGTGCTTATTGCTTCTAATCTCTAATATTCACTTTTAATCTTTAAAAACTCATATCTTGATTTCTACTCATTAAATGTTTTTCATTTTAGCCTTATTTATAAAATCCTAATCTATTTTTCTAAACTGATGTGGTGTCTTTTTATGGTGTTTTCACAGTGTTACTATTTAAAGTGTTTCATAAATACTTTACACATTTCCTCTTAAGTTAATCCTTCCTGCTCTGTGCCAAGCTACCAGAGGGTGAGCCACAGGTTGATTTGATGTGTGTATCTGACTTACCCTGACTAGGATTATGATGTATGCTTGGACAGGGTGCATACCACTGCCATCCAGAAATGAAATACTAACAATTTACAGAGGTGAATTTACTATGTTTTAGCTATTTACCATTTCCAAGTGCACTTTTACAACAAGAGTAGACTTGCATGTCTCTACCCCATGAAATGGTGGTGGTGCTAAATTTCTAAGCGTAAAGCTGCTAGTAGTATATTTTCAGTTATAGACAGAGTTTCCCAACATTGGGACTAAGATCTCTTTATGATAAAGTATAGGTAATAAGTAATTGTGAAACATTGGGTTGGTAGATGACTGCGGTGTGAGCCGTTGTCAAGCAACAGCCACAATCCCTTGCTAGGGGAACCACAAAAAATCACTAAATTAACCTGTCCTTAATCCTCAGTAGCTTGACACAAAACGCAGTCAGGCTTAACTTAGAGCTAATGAATACATTATTTAAGCAGCACACGAACTGTAATAAAGTGAAAACACAAAAAAAAATCCCACATCAATTTTAGAAAAATAGAGTACATTTAATACATTATTTTACACCATAAATTTTGCAGTAAAAACGAGTGCCTAAAAGATCAAAGCACCAACCGTGAACATCTATTCATGTGAAACTGGGTCGAATTCTAAAAAATATGGCCAACTGCTATGAAGGGCAGTTTGGATACAAGAAGTAGTTGTGGCTCAGTCAGTGCTTGCCATCTGACTTAGTGGAAATTTTAAGAAAAATATTCTGAGAAGGCAAAGTTCAGCGGGGCAAGGCTGCAGGCAATGTCCGAGGAAGGTGTGTCGTCTTCGGTGAGCCTTGGATCAAAGCTGCATTAAAGATTTCTATGTTGAGACTAAGGGGCTGGTTACGATGTCGGACAGAGTTGCCTCCGCCCGACATCACCTCGGTCGTGGGACAGACCAACACCTGGTCGCTGGTCCGGACTGGCCCAGTAGGATGCGACCGAACAGTATTCGGTTGCATTCCTACATTTTACAATGGGAGCATGCATTTCGACTGTAAACCGTCCGAAATGCATGCCCCCATTGTAAAATGGGAGGTACATTTCATCCCTGCACCACATGGCAGGCACCTCAAGGTGCTCCTTCGACCTCCAACCGGAGGCCTTGCACAGAAGGGGGCACTGGTGGGGGCCCCCAAATGTGAGTTCCAACAGTCTTTCTGTGTCCGAAAGGCCGGCACGGAAAGGCTTCCGAAACCGACATCATAATCCCCTGATCAGAAGAGCCGCCCTTGGGATTACAGGCAACATTGCAACTGCCTGATGGGCTCTCCAAGCCCGTCTGAAGCCAGCCAGAATGACTTGTCGAATTCAACACCCAAAAATTATAGAATCAAATATCATTCCAAAAATACCACAGGACTATAGTGAATGAAGCTTCACGTGATCAAAATAGATTCCACTTTATACAATCATCAAGATCCTGAACAAACTGACTACCAGTGAAATGGAAGAGCCCAACAGAGAAAAGAGTGAAAATGAATGAAAATAACACGAAAAACAATAAACCTGTACCGATATCGGGCCTCCATTTTTCCCTGCCTAGAAGAACTCCCATCCAGTTGCAGGGGGCCTTGTCTTTACACTATATATTTTATTCTCTTCTTTTTCCGTGCTATCAGTGGATTACTACTTCCCTTTTCGCACTCCAGTCAGGGAGGATTTAAAATTGTGGAGACGTCAGTTCAGATGTAATGAGTGACTTTAAGTCATTTTCCCTCTGATACTACAGGAATTGTTTTTATGGTGAGTGCTTACTGGACAATCCAGCACAGAGATATCAATGGGGTAGGGTGTTATCCTTGTGTACATACACATTCTAGTACTAATAGGTGTTTTTGTTTTCACTAGGGAACTGTGTCTTGAAGAAGGGTTCTTCAGAGTTATGCACTTGCTCTCTGTTTTGGTACCATTTAAAGAAACCCATCAGTCCACAGTGGACTTGCCTTATATCCTCCTTTCTCCCGGGTGTGTTTGTTAACACTTGTGCTTCCATCATGTGTCGGGCTTACCCTGAAGAGATTGGTAGGACCATCTTTGCTCCTGTGGACTTGGAAACTCAGATTCGTGGAAACTTGACAATGGGTAGACTACTACTCAATTCACAGGGTATATGCTTTTCCCCAGCCACCCCTTTTTGCTATGGGAGCCTGTGTACACGTTCAGTATAAGGCTCCCATAGAGGTCAATGGGAGTCCGAGCAAATCGAGTCCGTCACCATACAGGCGCATTGGAATTGGTCTCTGGACCTGCGGAGCGCAATTCGCTAGGAAAGCCCTGTGGATCTGAGTCGTATGAAGGGCTTTCTTAGCGAGATCGTAATCGCCCCTATGTTGTTATAAGGCCGGAAGAGCAACACACTGCTATTACTACCACTCAACTGTAGTGTTTCAAAATATCGAAGTTAGTAATATTGTTCTTCATATATATTGCCTCTTCAGTATCGGCTGCCACCTTACCGTCAATGCCAGGATACATAGGGAAGGGTAGATTTACTATTCCATTTCCACATCTACTTATCTTGATAACATGGTGGTAGTCAATATAGTGGAGTTGAAGTGAGGGCAGGTCAAACATTTACATTTTGATAATGTGGTTCTCCATGCAATCAACTCATAATTGTCTCACAGAACATTGGTAGGGCTTCTGGGATCACTAATATAGTGGACATCAGAGCAACAAAGCAGCAAGGAATTGGGACTCAGAGCAAGAGTGAGCCCCGCACCATACAAGGCCAACCACTGGTAGGGCAATACTTTCCCATAGAAAATGATGGAGGCAGATCATTCAAATACAATTCACAGGAAAATAATTTTAAAATAAATGTATTGAATTTTAATTTTTAAAACCACAAATGCATTTAATTTTAATAATAAATATATCAATAAAAAATAATAAAATATCTTAATAAACATTAGTAATTTAATAATAGATGTAGCTTAATGTTATTCAATATAATTAAATCATTGCAAGTTAATTCTATTAATAATTCTTTGCAATTTTTAATAGACAATAAATGAATATATATATGTTACTTTTGGGGAGGTTTTTAAAAAAGAAATCATGAACAACATATTTTTAAATGTATTTTAATATAACAAAACTATTTACATATTTTACTCAAAGTTTAATTGACAGTGGTATAACATTTGTTGTCCTACTTTTAAGTAAATATGCAAAGTTATTTAAAATCATATTTAACATAAAAATATTTTTACTATTCATTTTAGTTTATTAAATTACTGTTGGACCAGGCCTTCTGCATGTTCGACCCCAAACGTTTTGATTCTTATCTCCATTTTGTGCTGAAATTCATTTTTGTTTGCCTTAGGACTGTTGTGCACTTTACCAATGCTAACCAATACTAAAGTGCATGTGCTCACACCCCTAAACATGGTCTGATCGTCTTACACCTCATTAGAATATTTAATTTACTTGGAAGTCCCTTTTAGGGTGGTATGCCATATACTCCGGGCCTATACATTAAATGCTACTAGTGCCCCTGCAGCACTTATTGTGCCACCCACTTAAGTAGCACCTTCCAACGTGTCCCAGGCCTGCCATTGCAGGCTGAACACACTTTTAAACTGCTAATTCAACTTGGCAATATAACCCTCTTGCCAATACTTAAGTGCACCTTTTATTGCATACAGTCACCTCTATGGTAGCCCATAGGGTAGGGTGCTCTGTAATTAAAATGGTGGACTTGTACTTTGAAGCTTTATATGGCATGGTTGTAAAAACACTCTAAAATGTGTTTTTCACTACTGCGAGAGCTACCTGTTCAATAAGATAAAAATGTTAATTGGGACCAGGTATTCAGTTCATGTATGGTAACTTTGAAACTGTAATAAAAAAAATAATCTTTAATGGTAAAGTGGATATTTTATTACAATTTCGAAAAGGCCACTTTTGAAAAGTTGGCATTTTGCTGTCCTTAGCTCTTTTGTGCCTACAGCCTATCTTGGGTCCCATGACTGAGTGTAGCTGACAGTTAGACTTTGGTGAATTCCTCTCAGACAGCTACACAATATAGGGATTAGGTGTACCTGTATGGACCATCTGCTGGCAGTATATGAGCAGAGCTGAGCACAAGCCCCACTGGCAACTGATTAGGTGTGCCTTGCCTTCACACAAATCACCTATACCTTCCAAATTGTCACCACAGCCAGTTTGGAGCCTGGGCAGGGGAGTCAGCAAATTCCATGCATTTCAAAGAACCTGTCTAGAAGCTTCTCCAACGTTCCAGAGGAAGTGTACCAGAGTATACAAAATAGGACCATCAGACCCACTCTTCAGTTCCCTCCTGAATCTGCGGAAGTACTCTCAGAGGACTGCTTGCTGGTGTGACCGGATGTGCACTCTACAAGATTGTTTTGCTGCACCTGGAAAGACTGCTTTGCTGTCTGGAGCCTTCTTGAACCCCTGGAGGCCAGCCCTGCTGTTGAGCTCTGCATCTTCACCTGAACCCAGGACTACATGAGTAACTCCTGGGGCTAGTTTGCAGGCCTCCTGCTCAGAGCCTCAGGAACACAAAAGGCTCTGACCACCTTGAACCTGCACCTGGAGCCCAGCCTGAGTGAGGCCTAACCCCCAAGTGGTGTCCCACCAGACCTGGATGTTTGGTTGTCCTGCTAAAGGTGCACAGGTGGCAATATCCCACAATAAGGACTTTCGACAAAAACTGCTCTAAGACCCAGGAGGACACCGGGCCCAAACTGCTCACCTATCTGACCAAAGTTCTTCACTTCTGTTTCCTTTATCCCAGCAAACCCCTTTTCCTCCCTCCATTACTGCCTTGTTAGTTTTAGTAGCAGGCTGGAGAATTATAGCTCGGACATTGTGGTGCTGCAGATACCTCTTATCTGTGTATGCGCACACACACACACACACAAATTGTGATATAACTTTTTTCCATTAGGATAACACAATGCTGATACTAGCTCTGGAGTTCTGAGTTTATTAGTTATTTATGCTTATTTTAACAGAATGTAATTGCTGCAAAATTACAATTGTGTGCTTAGATGTTCATTTTCCTTCTGTAAAAATGTGAAATCACTGCATTCATGTCCTGCGGTGTCTGTTTATATTGGCAAATTAGATTCTTCATAAAGCTTTTTAAAGCTTTTTACAGCTTCTTTCCTGCAGACATTGTGGTTCCATGAATATGCATATAGGCACTGTAACAGCATACGCCGCATTTTAGTCAAGGCTGAATGTGTTCCTAGCTATGATTATGGCTGATGAACAGCATGCAATTTGCTGCAGTAGAACTCACAAATTCAAAGTTTCATTTTGCGAGGGGAATAATCTATATTGAGCAGCAGATGCTCCTATAAATGTAATTATTTAAGAAACAGATCATTAGAAATCCCTGAAGGTAGCATGACATTAGCGTATGTATTTTGTAGAGTAATTAATGTGATGTGACCAGCAGAAAAAGGTTGGTTGCGGGAATCTACCTTGGCACGAGATATTGATGGCGCTTAAACAGAAAGATGGTATGAAGTTATGCAACCTGGTTACTATGGGTATCAATCTGAGAAAGTGCCATATTTGCGATGTATATTTCAGTCAATGCACGGGAAGGTTTTCTGAGAGAACAAAGGGACATCTTATCTCTTCACCTGCACTGAACCTCCTCAGTCTTAGAAGCAGCAGCAAGAAGTGTTATAACTAAACAGAGCAAATCATAGGTGCCTGAAGGATGAACTTCTGGGCGCTAGCGAATCCACTCTTTGATATTCTACAGTTAACCTCTTGTGTTTTTAGGTCTGACTAAAGATAGCTTTAACTGTGTGCCAGAGCACATGCACATGCCTTCCCTAAAAAGAGTTCAAAAACCAGTATTGTGAGAGGAGCTATGGCTCCACCTATACGTTGATCATCTATACATGCATTTGTTCAGAAAGGAATTATTTCAAATATAAAGTAGTTTTGTGGCTTACAACTGATGCATACATTTTTTAACACAGCTTTGGTGTTAAATACAGCAGGATGGGGCTTTGCGTTGTGTTTTATCTCAGAAATGAACTAGGAAGTGGCCTAAACTGTGACTATTTTCACAAATACAAAAGGAAGGGGTTTTACATTGTGAACTTTATGACAAATGCTCTAGGCTGAGGTTTTGCAAAGGTCATATTTAGGGCTCCAGGTTTTAGGTATTTATTTTGTTAACATTTCTGTCTGTATTTATCCATATTTTATTTTGACAGTTTTATCTGTTTATATCCATATTTATTTTGTGTTTTGTTTATAAATGAAGTTGTAAAACTGTAGATTTCCATATTTATTTAACTGACAGACATGCACTCCTACTTCAATGTCTCTTGTGTTTTAGCTGATTGAGCTGCCAAATATTACACATATTGCTATACATCCACTGGTAAATACTAGCATTACACCACAAATGTGTATGTACAAATGCTGTTTTTTAAGGAAATGTCATCCTGGTTTTTTTTTTAAATATCTTTTTATTGGTAATATAAACCAAAAAATCGGTAAATCATGTTATTGAGCCACAACATTTCTTGTACATATGGCAGACACGTTGGGGCATCCACATCATCAAGGACACACTATAGATATTGGAATGGGCATCAAGGAGACACAGATTCATCGTTCATGGGGGCAGACGGGGCCACACATATATCCTCCAGTAGGTGTTCCAATTACTCCATACTAAAGACTATTTTTCAGGGCAACCCCTTGCCACATAAACCATTTGCTCCCGGAACATACACCAGTCTAGATTATTTTTCCACGTGGCAATCGTCGGGGACGACACGCCCCCCACAGCTGCGCTATATCTCGCTTAGCAACCATCGCTCCCAGTGTGGCCCAGAGTTTCTCTGCCACGGTTAAGTCAGTGGGTTCCCAAACGTTGAGTAGACACCGTTTAATCTCTGGTTGAATATCTTTGTGTAAGACTTCCCTCATGACTGCATGTATCCCCCTTCAGTACCCCTGGACCCGCTCGCACTCCCAAAGATTGTGTAGAAAGGTCCCTGTCTGACCACATTGCCTTCTGCAAGCGTCCCCCTTCCCATGTGAACCAGTTGGGGTCCGGTGATGGATATTGCCACCTCCCGGGTAAGGTGGCCACCGCTTCTCGACACTCCTCATCGTCAAGCACTAAGCCATCTTTCCCCCAAGTCTCCCATAATCTGTCAAGAGGGTCCGAAGTGTTGTTAATCAGTTTTTTATAAGTTAATGATATGGCCTTATGCGGGAGTAACCCATCCAGCAACCTATCTTCTTGTGGGGAGACTCCGGGAGGGAGGAGCCCCTCTTTAAGGTTGTTACCAGGGCGTGACAGACCTGCATGTAGCGGAAAAACTCTGTGTCCGTGAGTTCAAACTGTTGCTGTAGCTTATCAAACCCAATTATATCACCCTTCACCCAGAGGTCCCCTATCTGAGAGATACCAAAGAGGTCCCAATTATCAAATCCCTTAGAGGAGTGTAGACTGCCGAGTTGTTCCGAGCCTCAAAGGGGAGTCGCCAGCGTGAGCATCTGATCCCAACCCAGACTTCTATTCACCGCATCCCAAACCTGAACAGAATGCTTGGTCGGCCCAGTTATGGGGAGTTTCCTGGGATTCGCATACAGGGCTCTGTTATAGTTCCCATCCGGGAGTAGCCACCTGTCCATGGCACAGCCCGGAACCCCCGGTGTGCGATATGTACCTTGATTAATGGCAGCAAGGTGGACTGCCCAATAGTATTTCTTAATGTCAGGGAGATGTATACCAACATCGTACCAATTGAGGACTAGTTTGTTGAGTTATATTCGGGGCCTCCCATCCCATAACAACTCCCTCTGCAAACCTTCAATTTCCCTGAAGTATCTCACACGGACCGGGTCTGGATAATTTTGTAGGGAATAGAGGAAGCGGGGCAGGGACATCATTTTAAAAAGGGCTGCGTGGCCCAGTAACAAGAGTGGGAGTGCCTTCCAGCTAACGACATCCCGCCTTAGTCGCTGCAGGGGCAGGAGCAGGAGCAGGTTTCTTTCATAGCGGAGCCTGGGGTCTGTAGTGACAAAGATCCCTAGGTTGCGAAACCCATCCTTTACCACTTGTACCAGGCAGTACCTAGGGAGAGCCGCCGTGTCACCACCCAGGGCGTATAGGAGAGATTTGGTCCAACTGATAGAGTAGCCAGAAAATCTGCCAAAGGTTGTGAAGATGTCCAATACACATCTGAGAGACATTTTGGGAGAGGTCAAGTAGAGAAGTATATCATCCACGTAGAGCGAGATGCGGTCCTCCCACTCTGCCGACCACCGCAGCCCTCGTATGGCCGAGTTGTGACGGATCCAGTCCGCAAGTGGCTCCAGAGAGAGGGCGAAGAGCAGGGGTGACAGCGGACAACCCTGTCTGGTCCCCCGACTTAAACTGAAGGAGTCAGATCGTTTATTGTTAACTATCACCTCCGCCAGAGTCTCCAAATAGAGGAGCCTGACTGATATAAAGGCAGGCCCAAACCCCAACTTGGAGAGGACCGCAAAGAGGTAGGGCCATTCGATAGTATCAAATGCCATGGAGGCGTCTAGGGACAAGATCACGGCTGCCTCCCGGATGGTTTCCACCCTTCCCAGCACTCCATGCACTCATCGCAGATTCAAGGCCGTATTGCATTGGGTCATAAAGCCTGACTGATCTGGGTGCACTAGGTTACTAATTACCCGCGAAAGGCGAGTGGCCAACAATTTGGCAAGAATTTTCAGCTCAGCAGTGAGCAGGGAAATGGGTCGGTAGGAGGCGCATTGATTTCTGGGCTTGCCCTCCTTAGGGATGACCACTATCGATGCCAGATGCTGGTCTGGCTGGAGCGATCCCACTCTCCTACTCTCTTCAAACTTGGCTCACAGGTGTGGGGCAATTTTGTCCGGTCGTAGTTTGTAAAGTTCGATCAGCAGCCCATTGGGTCCTAGCACCTTTCCCGGTTGGAGATTCCTGATCGCCTGTGTGATTTCATCGTTGGTGATGTTACTGTCCAGAAAACTCCTAGCATCTTCAGAAAGGACTGGGAGTTGGATGTCTCGCAGAAGGTCGGCTGAGTCTGTCTCAAGGAGGGAAGATTGCATTAGTTATACCTCGCTGTCATGCGCAGCAAACTCATTAGCGATTTGGATGGGATCCGTGATCATTCCGCCCGTGCCGACCGTCGATTTGGGGACAAGTCTATTGGCCCTTTCCTTTTTGTCTAACCAGGCCAATAGCTTTCCAGCTTTGTCTCCCCATTCGTACACCTTCCCCCACGATTTGGCCCCGTCAGTGGCGATACCCTTCGTCTTTCTTCAATTTCAACAGGTGTAGTGTTTCTGGAGTTGCCCGCTCCCCAAGTTCTTCTTCCAGTCGAAGGATCTCCCCCTCCACCGTCTCAAGCTCTTTGTGTTTTTCTTTCTTGACCCCCGCTATAATGGAAAGGGCTGTCCCTCTGATAACTGTTTAAACGCCTCCCAGAGTGTTTGGGGGAAGTCAACGGAACCCTGGTTCTCCTGAAAGTAGTATTCAATCTCTTTCAAAAGCTCTTTGCGAACCACTGGGCTTCGTAAGTACCAAGGATTAATGGGCGCTATCGTGCAAACCTGTAGCTCTCCAAGGACCAACCTGGCCCACATGGGGAAGTGGTCGTAGATGCCACACGCCAGGTGGCAGACTTCTTGTAAATGAGTGAGTTGGGAGGTAGTCTATACATGAAGAACTATGGTGTGCACCCGAAACGAAAGTAAAGTGTACGTCTCTGAGGTGGAATGCCCTCCAAGTGTCCGAGAGGCTGAAAGCCTCCAGGAAACCAGGGAGCCAACGATTCAATGGGCCCACATCACGGGCGGGATTGGCGGTCCAATGAGCCGGAGGCCACGGCATTAAAATCACCTCCCACCGGCAGTAGGCCTTCCGGAAGTGAGATCAGTTGGGTACCCAGGTCCGTGAATGTTTGGCTTTGTAGCCTGGGTGGGACATAAACCGACACTAAGGTTAATGTGTTGCCTTCCCACTTTCCAGTGATTGCAATGTATCTCCCCCATTCATTGGAGCGCGAAGACTGGACTGAGAAGGGGAAGAAGCTTTTAACCATGATTTCCACGCCACTGGAACCAGAGGTGAAGCCAGAGAGGGCCAGAAGTCTGTACTCCCATCTATTCAAAGCTTTACACGTATCACCAACAAGATGTGATTCCTGAAGGAAGACCACGTCTGGAGAGTGCCATTTGAGATACTGCAGGACTAGAGTACGTTTCACCTTGTCCCCGAGCCCATTCACATTCCAACTTATTAAGGTAAAACTCTTATCCCAGTGCTTACCCATAACAGTGTGTCTTATGGGAGTCCTCCTCCCAGAGCCATATTAACCAGTGATGCTGATTGAACTATAATAAAAAAAAAAAAACCCAATCCCCTTCCTGAGACCCCCTCCCTGCACCCTGGGCTTGAACCTGCCCATGAGAATAACTTTGCAGAGTGCCCAATTAGAGAACTAATAGTAGCTACATGTGGCAAAAGAAGCTCCAACCCCCCGCCTGCCACCCATTTCCCAAAAGAAACAAATGTCAGTCCCCGACTGGGGCAGTCACCAGTGTCTTTGTAAAACAGGAGAAGTGGAGCGCTTCGCCCAATGTGTACAGTTCAGCCCAGTAACATCGCCATCCAGTTCTTGATCGCAACTCTTGGTGTGGGCAAATTCGAAGTCAGAGCTAGTCAGAGAATGAGCAGTCTTTCTGTGGAGTACCAGGCGGGGCACAAAATCAGCAGGGATTATGCTCCCCGGCATCTCTCTATCCCTAAAGCCAGTCCGCTACCGCATCCGGGTGCTCAAAAAACCGGGGCCTCATCCTGTTTTTTAATTTCCCATGCTGTCCATCTGCTCAGCTGTTGAGCTATAATTCATAAAAAACAGCACAGAGAGTCACTAAAAAGCAGCACACTTCTCTGTATTTATCCACTTCTAAAAATAAATGCAGACAAAAAACACATTGTTTTCTGTCTGTATTTATCTGTAAAAATCAGTAAAAACGGAAAACTGGGAGCCTTTGTCATATTATATTCACCTCTGTTTAGGAGCAGTTAAAGAAATGGTTTTATTGTGCACCTTTGTAGGTTTATGTTTAGCATGTGTTAATAAAAGTATGTTTTTCTTTTTTAACTTGAAAGCAAGTACATGACATTGATTTATCAAGTGTTATTGTGTGGTTTGCAAACCCACAAAACGTCCCTGTGTAATCTTTGGACCTTCCTTGCTACTGAGAGTGTCAAGCGCTACAGGTGTGTATGTGGGGCTCAGTTTCGGACCAATAGTAACGTGGCCCCAGGGCTTTGACTCTGTTCCTTATTTTATCTTCTTTATTGGCATTTATTTGGGCAACAGTTGTGTGAACCTGTATATGAAGTATTTGCCTGTGTCAAATATATTGGTGAGGCCCTTTGCATGGTGTAATCTCATGGCAAATGGAAAGGAAGGGTTTGTACATTGTGTGAAGTCAGGCAAATGCAATGCAGAAGAGGTATAAGGGGCCAGGCTGATGGACTAAGTGCATCCAATGAGGAACTAACTGATCCATTGATGGGCAGATCCATGTACACTTGTTTCTTGGAGGTGTTAGGTGAGAAGGGGATGCGAGATGGTGTTGAACTCAGCAGAGAGGTTGAGACGGATGAGTGTTGCCATGTCTCCTTTATCCATGGTGAGACAGATGTCTTAGGTGGTGGCAATTAGGGTGATATCAGTACTATGGCTGGGTCTCAATCCAGACTGTGGCAGGTCCTGGATGTGGTTGTTTTTGAGGTGGTCAGCTAGTGTTTTGCTGATGAGTTTCTTTGAGCTTTTGCCATAAAGGGTAGCAAAATTATCGGTCTGTTGTTGGCTACAGTCTTTGGGTCCACAGAAGTTTTCTTCAGTAGAGTTAGTTTGGTGCCATGTATCCAAGTGTCCTAGAAGGTGGCAGCGGAGAGGGAGTCTTTGAGTATCAGCATGAGAGGCTTGCAGATTGTGCTGAGTCCTTTGGTGAAGATGAAGTGTGAGCAGGTAACCGATGGGGCTCCTGATTGGATAGAGCACATGCTTTCAGACGTTTGCATGAATGTGCTGGTGGGCTGGCAGCTGAAAGTGGATTCTGGGGTGCTTGTCTCATAGGGTTGGAGGACGGTGATGGTGGATAGGTCAGGTTGGGGAGGGAAGTTGTATTTGGTGCCAATTGTGTTGCTGATGTGGTGGAAGAGCTGTGTGCAGAGATCCTATGATGCGGTGATGGTTGTGGAGCTGGCGGCAGGGGAGATGAATTTTAACCCACTGACGAATATTTCTTTAGAGTTGTTGAAGCTGTCATTGCAATCGGTCAGAGCAGTGTGCTTGATGTACTTCAGACACTGGTGGTAGAAACAGAGGACTGATCTATAGACATTTCTGTCAAAGTTTGTAATGGCATGATTCTTCTTTGTGGTAACTGGTTTGTGGTCTGGCCCGAGGGGTGGTTGTGATCTTACGCAGGGCCAGGGTGTCTACACAGGAGATGAAGAAAGGGATTGAATTTGATGATGGATAGGGAGAGGTGGTCTAGGTGCAGTGGTGGCAATTCTGGAGTTCTGGGGTCAAGGGTTCCACGGGGATCTGGGAAGGTCTTATACATTGTTTAACACTGAAAAACTTACTTACTGGACCTCTAGTACAGAAGTGGGTAGAGGTGTCTGGTTTTCATTGTGTGTATTTCTAATTGATATGTTTACTATTTCGTTATGTGTGTATTAAAGTGTTTTCATGTATAGTTAACAACAGGTTTATCTGTCTGTCTGAGCTTGTGTAATTATGACTGCTGAGACAAATGCAGCAATTCACTTGAGGTGAGGCAATTTTCTGCTATGGCCCAGCTGGGGAGCAGGTCCAGCGGCCAAGGAGGAGGAGGTCGGCCTGGAGGAAGCGGACACACAGCGTCTGCTACGGTGGACCAGTGCTCCAGTCAGTGCCCCGGTTTATTTTTTGTTTGTATGAGGGGCAGCAAACTCAGGGACTGCCCCCAGCAGCAAAAGATCTGACAACTCCACTGAGTAAATGCATGTCAAAAGTTGCCTCCAAAATAGGCTAAATATTAATTCGGGCCTCATTGAGAGTTAGAAAAACAAAACATTTATTTGAGATTTAACATGTTTAAGGGACCGACCCTAATACAGATATCAGTGAAAAACAGTGCAGCTGGTTATTTCTGTCTGCATATTAGATAGAATGTGAATAGAATGTGATCGATTTGCTAGTGTTTTAAAACAGGTCTGCAAAATGAAATGACTGTGTATGAATGGGAATGATGCACAATGTTTGTTCCAAAAGATCAGTTGAGGGTGACCGTAAACATAACTAAAGGGTAAGCAAATAACTATTTGGACACCTAGCCAATGAGATAAAGTGAATTGCCTCACAGGATATGGTCAACAGCTAGGCTTACCACCAACAAGAATATTTTTTATATAGGAATAAAATCAGATTTCCTGTTTCTAATTGACTAATGGATGTAACTCTTATTCAAGGATATACATATGAGATGGGATTTTCGTGCATGACCTCCAAGTCACACAGAAATGTCTGCGGACCCAGCCACCGTGCCATTTTTATTTGCCTGCATGGCACTCTTTCTTGTCTTCATTGGAAGAACACAAGTCCATCTCGCTCCATTTTACTATGTGGCGTCAACCTTTATTCTGCATACTACACCTTTGTCTCTGCTGCATGGACTTCACCCCCCTGAGCTATCACCTTTTCAATATCAAATTATTTCTTCTTATTCCAGTCATTTGAAATTGTAAGGGGTGAAGGTTACTCACTTTCAATTTTCAGTTTTGTCTATGTCAGAACATGGAGGGCAAACACAAAATATGGACTTAGTGAAGTACAAATGGCAGGAAATAATTCCTGCTGGGTCAGGCCACTAAAAGTAATTAAAAACGTAATGCAGACAAATATTTATCTATGGACCATAAAACAGCAAGCAGAGTTAAAAGTGTTGCTTAAAGACATTGTGCATATTGTCAAGACATGTCTGTTTTCAAAAGTAGGGCTGTTCTGCCTCAACCTTGGAAGACTATTAGAGCTCAGTTTCCATCTCATGATCTTCAGGTCCCAACACACTTCAGCAGTGAGCTTTAAACTGGCAAAGCATTTTTCTGGTTTGTGACAAGGGATACTTTCTGCCTTGTTCTGCTTCAGTAGCATAAGCGTCACACAGAATCAGAAACTTCAGGGGTGCAGAATGTAGAAAAAGATAAATGAAGCCTTTCAGTATTGTTTACCCTCCCAAACGACAGGGTGGATGGACCCTCTTGTACCGTAACATACACTATCCGTCCAGCCTATGTGCCTGGCAGGCAGAAGCCTTGTACAGTGATTTCGTAGCACAAACTTGCAAAATACTTTTGATGTCATGGTGAGTAAAAGTTAGTGTAAAAATATAATGTACTGTCCAACAGGACATAACTTTTCATTCTCATATGCTCCCACAAAGTTTTGGGGGAGTGCATGAACGTTAACACACACCAACAAAACATAAATACACATGTGCACACACACCATTTACACATTTATGCACAAAAACCACAAACACACAGCACAGACACCCAATAAATCTATACACCCAACAATGGGTAAACCTGGAATGTTTCTTTGTGCCGAACCAGACTTAAGGGCAGCCAGTAACCTGACTTCCAGTGCTGGAGTCTTGCAGCAGTGACGTGAATCCTCCTTCCACCGTTCCATTGACATTGAACCTCACACTATCGGGGATATGTAAAATAGAAGTGGCGGAGCGTGTCGTTAGCCTCCTGGGCTTAACGACACGCTCCGCCACTTCAGAAATGCAAGGCTGCACCATATTTACAAGAATGTGGTGCAGCCTTGCGTTTCCCCCTGCGATGGCGCTAAGTTTAACAATTTAGCACCAACGCAAGCACCCTTGCACCAGAGTGCAAGGGTGTCTGTGTGCAGGGGATGAGGAGAAGCATATTTGATATTGTGTTTTAACACAGTTACCAGAGTAATAAATACAATGACAGAACTACACTGTTGCAAAGTCATACTGTGCCCTGGGCACCCCCCAACTTTTTGCTGACTGATACTGGTGGTAACTGACTCTGACTGACCCTGGGCTCTGCCTAACCAGGCCCCGGGCCAGTGCTATTCTGAAAGAGACACATTAGAATACGGTTAAAACACATACATACACTAGCATACACAATGGTATGGTGGGGTACCCCTGTGATTGGCATGACCTACCCTATAAGCCCCTAGTATATAATAGGGCAGGGGGATTGAAACTATCTAGAAGTCCCTAGTACCCTAGGGCATGGCATTTTAGAGGCCAGCAGCTCTTTTTGCACCTGCATGTGTGCTCTGCTGAAGCCTGAGGTCAGTTTAAAAACAGCCCTGGGTGCCAGGACTGCTTTTAAAAAGTAAATTGTGCCCAAATTCGTCTTTGGGGATTGGGTCACTTAAGAACTGATAACCTACAATGTCTTGGCATATTAGGAACCCCCAGAATCTCCCCTAGGTGTCCCAGGGGTGGGGGATCAGATATTTATAAGGGATACCCTTATAAAATAAGTTTTATATGCCCTGGGGTAAGTGGAATTTCACATTTCACTCCCCCCATAGTGGTAGAGTGGTGCTCAAATTCGACTTTGATGCTAGGAGCACTGTGGAGGGAGGATCTGCAATATTTCTACAGATTCAGAACCCCTAAAGTCTCCCCTAGTTGTCCCATGGGGTGGGGGTCCTGTAGATATAAGCAAAGTACTTATAAAATATGTTTTTGTAAGTCCTGGTGCCGGAAAAATGGCCCAAGTCATTTTTACCATTGCAAATTCCCTGCTACATAGTTTAACATGGTACGAAGTTACTGATTAATAACTCTTGATAGGAGAGGGCTAAAAGTGCCATTCAAAGACTTCCCCGAATGGTATTAAAACATTCCACAATATGATATTGTTGAATTTCTTCTAAAGTGTACATACAAGAAGTTATAAGACTTTCTTGTTTGTTAAGTCCAGATTTAGCCTTCCAGTGGTCTGCCGTGATTGGTCAGAGTTAAGTGGATTAACCAGGCTGCCTTGAAGAGGTGATAAAGAGCCCCTGGGATCAACCGGCTCTGCTGGCAGGGCCGTGTGCTGTTCCATAGGAATGCCAGGCCAGGGGGAGGAGTTGTACACTATGTTCCTTAAAGAGGAGAGCAGAGAACAGTGTCATTTACAACTCTGAACTACCCACATTAGGCAGATGGTAGGATTAAGGAAGGTATGATCAGATGCAGGCGTAGAGTCTAAGTAAATTAGCCATCCTAGGGGTGTGTTTAGCCAGCTCTTACCTCCTTGCTGGAAAATCAGCCATTATGAATTTGGAAGATTTGATGCACTCTGGGAGAAAATAATGCCACACTCTACAGGATGTGGGCATATCTTTGAGGAGTTACCATCGGTCAGCAGTGACCTCCTGCTTAACCCAGAGAACTTAGAATATGTATCTGAGAGGGCGCAGAGCCTCTCAGATCTGCTGCTTGAAACTTACTGAAGCAAGATATTGCCAAGCTGAGAAGTTTTGCTGTGCAAAGATTTCTAAGGCCTGACCTCTGAAAACTGCACCATCCGAAACTACAGCCCCTGGGGTTATTTTGCTGAAAAAGAACTAAAGAGTGGACTCCCTGAAAGCTACAGGTTAAAAGAGCTCATCTGGAACATCACCAACTAAATCTGCACCTTGGAGAACCATCAGTTGATTTGTAAGGGTGTTGTACCAGTGGATTGTGGGAACTGAAGTCCTCAACTTTCAAGGACCATCTTGGAGCTTCCAGACCCTTGGAGTGAGTTTGAGACACTTTGGGACCCCTTGAGGAACTTTAGGAAGAAGTTCAAGAAATTTAGAAAACTTTGGAGCAACTTTGGAAAAAAGCTCCATAGAGGGACCGACTCAACCTGGTCAGCCAGGCTGCCTGCCTTCAACCACGAGCCGGCCAAGCCATCCAGGTTCCTCCCGCCAAAAGCTCAATGGGTCCAACTTCCAGAGTTTGGCCGGGACTAGAAGAAATCTGAAGCCGGCGAACCCACACCGGATCCGGCTACATGAAGAGCATAAAGAGACCCCATGAGAAAAAGCTCCAGAAAAGTTTCTAATTCCGCTTGTAGAAAAGGTGACCAAGAGCAACCGCGAAAGCCAAGCCGCCTGCCTTCCATCGTGTGTCGGCCTGGATTCCTGGGTTGCCCTGCTGAAGCGCTAAAGAAAAAGTTTCTAAGTCCGCTCCAGGGAAGTTGACTGGGAGCTCGTCGAAAGGCAATCCAGCGAACCCTCACCGGATCTGACCTGGCTGGGAGCTTTGAGGACCCTCGGGAAGAGAAGCTCCAGAAAAGTTTCTAAGCATGAAGGTAGAAACTAAGACCGGGACCTGCCGCAAGCTGTAGGCACCCAGGGCTCCATCGCGGTCGGCCTGAAACTTTGACTTTGTCCCGGTCTATCGCGAGCAGATATCACAATATGGTACTATAAACTTCTAAGTGCTATATTTTATTAAATCTTTGAAAATTCATATCTCCGGTTCCCTACGTTGGATGTTTGTCGTTTTGGTGTTATTTTAAAGATAAACATACTTCCTATTTTTATAAATTGGTGTTGGATTTTTATTATGTGTTTTGTCTTAATTATTTACTGAAATGGTGTTTTTAAATGCTTTACATACCTGTCTTTGAAGTTAAGCCTGCCTGCTCGCAGCCAAGCTACCAAGGGTTGGGCATAGGAATAATTTTCTAAGATCTATGCTGTGTCCTACCATTTGTTAGTAGCCATATTGCCAGTGGCAGACCTACATTTGCCCCTACCAATCATCCACTTTCCAACATACACAGATTATAATCAAGAACGCCATAGCATACTACTTAATAACGGACTGGAAGACACATGCCTCAATTTCTCTAAAATCATTTCCTGGACCCAGCATGACAAAGGAAGTTAAGCTTTCTGAAAAGGCCTACAGGAAATATAGAATGGTATCGGAACACAGACACTAGAGTCAAAGTGAAATCAAAAATGCCATGGCAGGAAGAAATATGTCACAATATATTAAAATATCCCCAGGAATATATTCTGTCAAATGGAAGTGAAGCCTACAGAAATAAACTTATAGAAAGCACAAAATATAATGGTCCACATAGAATTAGCATGTGGCTTGGAATGGATTTATGTAGATAATATGTAGTTGGAAAAGAATTTAAAAGTTTGAATCAATTGACAATTTAAAACAGATATGTGAATAAGTACTATGATTACTATAATGCTGTGGGGCTGGAACAGTCGATTGATTACACAAGTCTGTGAAACATAAATTGCACTTTTTCAAATGGTGCGAACAAACCAGACGAAGCCGAAGAAACACTTGAGAGGCTAAAGAAAAATGTTCACAAGTAAGTTGCATACATTAATGGAATCCAGGAGCATTAGGAATAACCGAAAGAACACCTGAACGAGGGCGCGGCGAAAAAAGAATAATGTGTAACTAATCACTAACACAAAGCGAGGCATTACAATTTTACAACACGGTAGTGGTGGTCTAGACAGTAGCACAACAATCCACCAATGAAACATTTTTCAAATTGGGTATTGTATAAGTTGCGGTGCCCCTCAAGGTAACAAAAGACAAAATCACCCCACTACCACGGATGTTAAGTTAACAAGTATTCAGAAGAAACATGTTATAGTATTCTTTTTTCAAAATATTGCACCTCTGCACACTAATAGTTTGCATATGCAGTTTCTAAAATAATTTGCAAAAATGTGGCCACATAAGAAAACACACTTTTTCATATATCAGTGTATAAATGCTCACAAGAATAAAATGTCCGATAAGCCTAAATCATATGAATCTATATGTTTTTAATCCAAAAGTCATAATAACATCACGTTAAACATAGAAATATTTTATATTCGTAATGTTATTATTGCTTGTTGGTACCAGGTATCTTGGTGTAAGAAAACATTATTTTCCAACACTACCCGTGTAAAATCCATGATCATCTCTGTGTGTACATAAAGAGTGACATCTCTCTGGGAAAGTATATCTGTCAAGGCTTGTAGGCCTTGTTCCCATGGAATGCTAGTGTATAAAGCACAAACATCCAGTGTGGCAAAGGAGAATTATTCTGTCCATTCTATATCCTCCAATTTGTTTAGGAGATCCCCAGTATCCCTGATGTGTGAGGGAAGATTTAGTAGTAAGGGTTGTAAAAAAAATCAATGTACTCTGATAGGCGTTCTGTGGGTGATCTGATGCCCGAGACTATTGGTCTTCCTGGGGGAAATAAGCCAGATTTGTGTATCTTTGGGAGGACATATATGCATGGTGCTTTTGGTGATGGTGTGTAAAGATATCTGAACTCCTTATCTGAGATGAGACCCTGTTGTTTCCACATGGTAAGTTTGGATTCCATGAGCATATTGTTTTTTTTGAGTGGATTGCTAGGAAGTTTGGTATAAGCCGAATAGTCACTCAATTATCTGTCAATCTCCCCTAGGTAATCATTCTCTTGCATTAGCACTATGTTCCCCCCTTATCTACTTCTTTTACAATTACATTTGGATTAGTTGAAAATGCTTTGAGGGCTAGATGTTCCTTCTTAGTAAGATGGTATCTGTACGTCTTGTGCGTACTCCTCAGTTTGTCCTCTAATATATGAAGATCTTCTGTGACAACCTTATAGAAGGCATCAATCATATTGTCCGAGGGGTGGGTGGGAACAAATATGGACTTCTCTTGAAGACCACTATCAGTGTTCGAATTTGGTGCAATATCTAAATCTCCTAATATGTCTGAAACAGTGACTGAACAATCATTCAATGACAAAAGTGCATGTAGATTTTGAATATCACTAATAGATGTATTGCACTGTGGCACATCCAAAACAGTATGAGCAAAAGGAAGGGGATTCTCTTAAAAAAAAAATTATTTTACTTTTCGTATGAATTTGAAAAGATCCACATGAATATTTACAAAATCTGGTTGAGCTGTTGGACAGAAACTAAGTCCCTTGGACAACACTCTTTTGTCGCATTGAGAAAGTTCATAGTTGGACAAATTTACAATATTAACATGATTATGAATGAATGAATGAAGCGGATTTGTATAGCGCAACTAAGCCCAATGGGCGTCAAGGCGCCTAACCAAACAGTACTGACTCGCAAATAAGCGGAACTTACTGGTAAGCCTTCATAAAATACCAGGTCTTAAGTGCTTTCCTGAAAAGGACCAAGGAGGGTTGGGACTTAATCTCTAAAGGGAGAGAATTCCAAAGTCGCGGAGCAACGATGGAAAACGCTCTACTATCCCATCTCACCTTCTTGCTTCGGGGGACTACCAATTGATTAGCCTCTGAAGAGCGGAGACATCTACTGGGAATATAACGTGTCAGAAGAGACCCCAGAGCATCCGAAGGGCCAGCAGAGAGGGCTCTGTATGTGAGACAAAGAAGTTTAAAAGAAATCCTGAAATGGATGGGGAGCCAATGTAAGTGCTTCCTAGCAGCTGTTGAGGAGGATTCTTTTGGGAGAGCCAGAACGAATTTAGCAGCAGCATTCTGCACCACCTGAAGGCGCTGGATGAGATGTTTATTGGTCTCCGCATAAAGTGCATTACAGTAATCCAACCTCGAGCCAACAAGAGCAGTCACAGTTTGCTTGCGTGCCAGTGGTGAGAGATAATGAAGAATTTTTTTCAGGGTCATAATGACTCCCCAACATGTGGATACCGTCCTGCTGACCTGGAGATTCATAGTCAATGAAGTGTCAAAGATGACTCCAAGGTTCCTAGCAGGCTTGACAGGGGAAGGGCAAGTTCCTAAGGATGTAGGCCACCAATCACTAGACCAAATATCCTGGTCTTTACCGAAGACAAGGACCTCAGTTTTGTCGGCATTCAGTTTTAAGGAGTTTAACACCATCCAATCCGCAACCAACTGCATACAGGACCTAAAACTGGACACCGAGACACTGACAGGGTGGGCTAGGGACACCATGATTTGTGTGTCGTCGGCATACGAGACTACCTCCATCCCCTGAGATCTTACTAACCTAGCAAGGGGGGCAACATAGAAGTTGAATAAAGTTGGGCTTAAAGCAGACCCTTGAGGCACCCCACATTGCAAAGATTTAACAGGGGAGAGGAAGTCTCCAAGCATGACTCTTTGCTCTCTCAGATGTAAAAAAGAGTCAAGGAGACCTAGAGCCGACCCAGCCACCCCTGCCTCCCTTAACCGAGAGGTTAAGATAGAGGGAGACAGGGTATCAAACGCTGCGGTAAGGTCCAAAAGAACTAAAATAGTTGTCTGACCCCCATCGAACTTGCAGCGAATGTTATTTACCACCATCGTCAGAGCAGATTCAGTGCTGTGGAGTTTCCTGAATCCATGCTGAGAACTATCAAGAAACTCAGAGGAGTCAAGAAAGGTGGATAGATGGGAATTGAGATGAGCTTCAAGCATCTTAGCAGGAGCAGGTAACAAAGAGATTGGTCTAAAATTCTTCAATACTCCAGGATCAAGGGAAGGCTTTTTAAGGAGAGGTTTAACTATAGCCTTTTTCCAAGCCGCGGGAAAGATACCCTGGACTAGGGCCTCATTCATAACTTCCAGCAGTGGAGGCAAAAAGATCTCCCTGAACTCCTTTAAAACTCTTAAAGGACAGGGATCAGCAGGAGAAGCAGACTTAGTCCTATCGAGTAGGACATTGAGACCCTCAAGGGAGAGCGGCGGAAAGAGGGTAAGGAATTTATTGGGGTCCTTCCTCCAGGACTCTGGATTAGAAGGGATTACAGCAGTAGTACTGGTGATGTTTAGTTCAGTGTGTGATGTCTGACTCAGTTCTTCAGATTGCGAGACAGGGATCTGGTGTTGGTCACCCCTTCCCTTCCGCTTATTGTGCTTGCCGCCCCTTCTAGTTTTTTTGCAGGGACCCGATTGTAGTTGTTCCTTGAACCCTTGCAAAAACGATTCATCTCCTCTAAAAAACAGGTCATTGTAGGATCTGATGTGGCGTTTGGGATGCTTATTTCTGGTTCTGTCACTATACTGCTCTCACTTTGAACACTGGAGAGAACAGATTCACTGGTGGATGCAGTGAATATCGGGGGATTAGTCATCTTATTCTGCACGTTCTGTCATGGTCTGTCTTCATTGAATTTTTTGGGCAAACGTTAAGACTCACCCATTTCTATAGTCGGTTTCGTCGCGTTTGAATTTTCTCATTTTCTTTTCTTTGATGTATAACTGGTAACCACCTAGAACTCCTTTCAATATTTTGTAGTTTTTCTCAGTGGGTTCTGGGATGTTAAGATTTTTAATTTCCAGTTCAAGCTGTTCTATGTCCTTAAGTAAATTGTTGCATTTACTTTCCACATGACGGATCAGGGAATATATGATGTTACTTAGCATGCGTTTAGTTCGCATGCCATTACTACGCGGTCGTTAGTACGACCGCGTTGTTAGTTCGCATACCTTTACTACGCAATTCGGAACAACGAATTGCAGTAGGGGGTGCTGGATGTTGGAATAGTATAATTTACTATTCCAACTCCAGTCTATGCGGACACTAGGGAAGGTGTTGGATTTTAAATCCAACACCTTCTCCCCCCTAACGTAAGTCGCTGTTCTGACTTGCGTAGTAAAGGTTTGCTAAGTAACAACGCGTGCGTACTAACGTCCGCGTTGTAATGGCATGCGAAGTATCGCATGCGTAGTAAACGCTGTTTACCCGGATCAGGCCATCCATCATTTTGTATGAGGAGGTTAAGATTAATCCCTCCCATTCTTTCAGTAAATACAGTTCTAAGTCTTCAAAAGAAGGAAAGATTATGACCCGTAAACCGCGAGGTATCTGTTGGATGTCTAAATATCTTTTTAAGGTGGTGGCATCCTACCACCTAGATAACTTTTGGTTTTAAGGTGTTCACGTTTGACAAATTTTTGTTTTAAGCCTTCCTGTTCACTATTCTTATGTTGTTTGGTTGTATTAACTTCAACTCCTGTGAGCAGTTCTGAAAAGATTTTGTCTTTCTCATCGTCAAAAGTGGCCATTTTGTATTAGATTATTTTTCACGTGTAATTAAACTAGTATTTAGTCCGCAATGCGAGGAACTGAGTGCTTACTACCAACTGAACTTTACAATTTTACAACACGGTAGTGGTGGTCTAGACAGTAGCACATCAATCCGCCAATGATACGATTTTCAAATTGGGTATTGCATAAGTTACGGTGCCCCTCAAGGTAACAAAATACAAAAACACCCCACTACCACGGATGTTAAGTTAACAAGTATTCAGAAGAAACTTGTTATAGTATTCTTTTTTCAAAATATTGCACCTCGGAACTCTAATAGTTTGAAAACCCACTTTTTCATATATCAGTGTATAAAAGCTCACAAGAATAAAATGTCTGATAAGCCTAAATCATATGAATCTGTATGTTTTTAATCCAAAAGTCATCATAACATCAGGTTAAATATAGAAATATTTTCTATTCGTAATATTATTATTGCTTGTTGGTACCAGGTATCTTGGTGTAAGAAAACATTATTTTCCAATATTACCTGTGTAAAATCCATGATCATCTCTGTGTGTTTATATAGAGTGGCATCTCTCTGGGAAAGTATATCTGTCAAGGCTTGTAGGCCTTGTTCCCATGGAATGCTAGTGTATAAAGCACAAACATCCAGTGTGGCAAAGGAGAGTTCTTCTGTCCATTCTATATCCTCCAATTTGTTTAGAAGATCCCCAGTATTCCTGATGTGTGAGGGAAGATTTAGTACCAAGGGTTGTAAAAACTATCAATGTACTCTGATAGGCGTTCTGTGGGTGATCTAATGCCCGAGACTATTGGTTTTCCTGGGGGAAATAAGCCAGATTTGTGTATCTTTGGGAGGACATATATGCATGGTGCTTTTGGTGATGGTGTGTACAGATATCTGAACTCCTTATCTGAGATGAGACCACATTGTTTCCACATGGTAAGTTTGGATTCAACGAGCATATTGATTTTTTTGAGTGGATTGCTAGGCAGTTTGGTATAAGCTGAATAGTCACTTAATTGTCTGTCAATCTCCCCTATGTAATCATTCTCTTGCATTACACTATGTTCCCCCCCTTATCTGCTTCTTTGACAATTACATTTGGATTAGTTGATAATGCTTTGAGGGCTAGAGGTTATATTAGGATCTGATGTGGCGTTTGGGACGCTTATTTCTGGTTCTGTCACTATACTGCTCTCACTTTCAACACTGGAGAGATCAGATTCACTGGTGGATGCAGTGACTATCGGGGGATCAGTCATCTTATTCTGCACGTTCCATGGGAACAAGGCCTACAATCCTTGACAGATATACTTTCCCAGAGAGATGCCACTCTATACGAACACACAGATATGATCATGGATTTTACACGGGTAGTATTGGAAAATAATGTTTTCTTACACCAAGATACCTGGTACCAACAAGCAATAATAATATTACGAATAGAAAATATTTCTATGTTTAACGTGATGTTATGATGACTTTTGGATTAAAAACATATAGATTCATATGATTTAGGCTTATCGGACATTTTATTCTTGTGAACATTTATACACTGATATATGAAAAAGTGTGTTTTCCTATGTTGCCACATTTTTGCAAATAATGTAGAAACTGCATATACAAACTTTTAGAGTGCCGAGGTGCAATATTTTGAAAAAACAAAGCGAGGCATGCAGTAAAATAGCCGCTTTTGAATTTCTCTTGTTAACAATGTACAAGAGTACAAACACCCACACAGAGACTACAAGTGTGTGGTAAATGCAAAAGGGAAACACTTTTTCGTAAAGATCCACGAGTGTTAATAATCAAGATAATGTTGCAAACTCGAAGGAGCAGCTTAACATTAGCATAAAGTTTTAATGCATTTAACAGCCGACCGCTGTATGTATTGCATAAAAAGGCTCCCATGAAACTAAATAACAATGTAGTAAGAACATCAACTGTCTGTTTAAACAAGTGGAAGTGAGAAAGTACTTCAGGGCAAAGCCTGTAAAGTAGCATTTAAACGCAAACAGCTATTCAAAGCACAAAACAGGGTTGATAAGTTCTAAATGGAAAAGCACAAATACTTACAAAGCGATACCACAGAAAATAAGAATAGTATAAAAACACCAGGCCAACAATTTTTATGATTATGTTCCACAGAAATATACAAGAAGGAAACAACCTTTCCTATCCTCTGCTCATAGAGATGAAAGAACTTAGGGGCCCATTATGATGTTGGTCTGACGAGCGTCCCACAGACATTGTAGTGGAAACGGGACCACCCGACAAGGAGTCGGCTGTCCTGCTTCCATGATTATGACGCGACTGCCTTCACAGTGGTCGCAAAGTGTATATTTTCTATTGCGGCTTGCTCTGTGGGCTGCAGCACAAGCTGCAATAGAAAAAATACACTTTTAAAACATTCATGCACCGTATGGCAGGCACCATGCAGTGCTTGCCCACGATGCAGGGATGTTTCCCCCTTTGTTACAGAGGAAGCCACAGGAGATGGGGGCCCCCAAGTCACTTTCAAGCAGCCTTTCCATGTCGGAAAGGCCAACAGGTAAAGGCTGTCAGAAATGGACATCATAATCCCGATGATGGTGCCTGAGCTGGCACCGCCATCATTTGGGGATTATCTGTCCGACCGACACCCCGACGGGATCTCCGATCCTTTCGGAGGTGTTGTTTTTACCCCCAGGCCGCAGCGGTCTGTCCAATGGCATCGTAATGCTGAGGTTCGACTGCTGAGTCCGATTGTTCAAGCGGATCGCCACCGATAGCTTGGCGGTGGCGATCCGCCCGTTATTGTATTGGGCCCCTAAGTGAAAATCGCTAACCTCAAAATACAGAGAACAAGTGCAAAGAGAGTTGAAAAGGTAATAAGTCTCCATTAATGATAAGATGTCACAGCCCGAAAAGCAAAATATAATAATCAGAAATTTAACATCCACTTTACTCATTACTTCACAGAATCAACAAGTCAGGGTCCTGATGAGAACCCAAAATTAATGTGAGGTTCGAGATGCGTCAATGAATACACTTGGGGAGTTATAACAGCAAATTTGAGCACACAATGTAGCAATCCTACAAGAGACATTGGCAGGGTATGTCAACTGAGTCTGCTTTTATAACCCCATGGAATAAGAAAATAAGAGGTCAAACATAGGACAATTAATTGTGACCTCAACACTTTTATGAACCATGAAACTGGTGTAAGATGTATTTTGAAAAGTGTAAAGACAGACAATGTTGGATATAAGTTTAGAACAGCAAATATGTTTGTCCTAAGCTTCCTTTACAATATTTGATTTTTAGTAAATGAAGAGTATATTCAGAAAGGGCTGTGAATAATGTGCCTAACATGGAAATGTCGTCTGAATGGTATGGTAAAGTGATTGTGAAATGTATACAAATATGAACAGTTATAAATCAATATCAGATGAAGCTAATAAGTTAATTGATCGTATTAAAATGTCTACTGAATAATTACAGACTGGGTACATATCAGTATTTTTAGTTTTACAGTGGCCCAACCCAGCTAATTAAGGGGCCCAACCTCTTTGTTTGAAACTTGCTTTCATTCAAAGCAGACCAGCACAGTTGTGCTGGCAGGCTCTCATTGAGCCCTGTCAGCCTGGCCTGGAAGGCCTTTATGACATAGGAACAGTGGGTACCGACTTTTGGTATCAACTGTTGCTATGTCATAACAGTGACTTATGATATTTGGAAACTGAAATACATAATTGAGGCTCTCTATGAGAGCCATACATAACACTACAGTTGTTTGCTGCATCTAATATATGGTTAGGCTTTTCATTATTAGGTTATATGCCCTTACAAAAATATGCGTGTTTTTACAAAACGCTCTTAGCAAATAGCACTTGCATCTTTTATGACGCAACAGACTCTTTAATGAACACAGTGCCATGTGGTTTGAATGTATATGGGTTCCTGCCATTAAATTGCCTCTGTCAGATGGTGAGATGGAGATCATAAATTGAGCCTGTGCTTTAAAGCTAAAGCTTTTTGATCATACTGGAAGAGAGATGTCTGATGCTATCTGAGATGCTGACACTGTATGTCACATATCTCAACAAGAGTTAGGGATCTGTAATAGCAGAGTATTAGATTATATTCCAGAGGATTGGCTTGTTACGTTCAAACAAAGGCTAGGCATCTTGGCCGGTTGTAGGAATTTTGTGGCTCTGGTCAGAAAGGGACTGTGAGAGGTCCCTCAAATTTGCATGTGATGTGACATCACAACAAGTGTCATTTTTTAGCTGTTAATCCACTGGCATCGTTGGGGTGTCTGTGCAAGAAGCAACTTTCCTGATGTATAAGTAAAGAAATAAAAACATAAATATTAGCCCCAAAAATAAGTCTATATAATTTACCTCCATTTTACACCATTTTAGTCACACTGGATATAGAGGCTTGGCTGAGGTTTTTACAAAATGTATATCTTTATTCCAATGTTAAACATTTTTCCCAAGTTAGTACTTTGTTATGGGGGTCACAAGAATTATGTGTCAGTAAGAAGCAAATTATGCAGCTAGAGAAGGCAAATTATGCAGAGCCATGTGATATGATTACCTCAGTAATTTTGCATTTTTAACCACGTTATTACTATCCGGGCTAAGGTGACACCTCATTAGTGCCAGTGTGACACCCAAATGCAGCACTAAGCAACTGAAAGGTGACCAGTCAACGTTTGGGAGTGGCCTAGTGGCTGCACTGCGGGCCATGCAACATGGATAATGAAACTTAAATCCAAGCCTTGGCACAGTAATACCAGCAATATCCTTTTGCTAAAATAGAAATGTGTTACATTGTCTGGTCTGTTGTGAGGGTTCTTATGTTCTTGTACAAAGTTTGTGCTATGAAATCCTTTCTAAAATAAAATGTGGATTTTGCCTGTCACCCACGCTCTAATGTAATCCTCCAGGAATTAAGGTTGAAGCATTAATATCTGATGTCAGAAAGAGATACTCTTCTAGTGGCTGAAATGCACAATGTGAAATTGGAAGGTCTGGAATCAATCCTGGTTTCCCTACTTGACCAAATTGTGTGAGGCTAGGCAAATAATATATTTCTCAAATCCTACTTTTATACATTTTCTCATATGAGAGCACCTAAAAATATGTGAGTCTTTTGTTTGATTTATTAAATTATTATTTTGTCATCCGGGCAGGGGGAGGAATATTGCTCAGTTCATGTTTAAAAACTATCTATTTTTTAAACTATTTCTCAATCCAAATTTTGGGAAGCAAAAGTCCTCTGTAAGGTAAGAGATATTTAACCCTGCCCTCAGTGCCCAACTGTACTGTTGGCTAGATCTTTAAGATCGTTTTTTTAAAAAAAATCATAGGCAATAATGAATCATGTGTCTGTGTGTCATGGCATAAGCCTGTCTTATGGAGTGCAGTTTTGATGGACCCAGGGGGTGCCATCATAGTGGTTGAAGGCCACCATCTTC
Organism: Triturus cristatus; assembly: GCF_964204655.1. Classification (NCBI taxonomy): domain Eukaryota; kingdom Metazoa; phylum Chordata; class Amphibia; order Caudata; family Salamandridae; genus Triturus; species Triturus cristatus. Next base: position 246,790,020 of record NC_140582.1, read on the forward strand.
ACCAAGAATTAAGCTACATAATTGCGGTGGTGGAAGTATTAAGTGAACAGATCCTACAGGCTCACTCATCTTTTTAAAATTCCAGTGTTGTGTACTTACCTCATCATTAACCTGCATTAGGTCAATGTTTAATGGTGCGTAGCGCAGGAGTAGTGACTCTGCACTGGATGTATGTGTCCCTGGGAAGGGTACAAAACAAAGGTAGTGCAGTACTGTGCTCTTTATGTGTGGTTAGCGCATGCACTGGGTTTATGTATGCCTGAGAGAATTAATTAGCTGCGAGATGTAGCACTGTGCAGTACATGTGCCATCAAAGCACGTCCTGGATGTATGAGTGCTATTGGGAAGTACAATACATAAAGGGTGAAGTATTGTGCAGCACACATATGGTGAGTGTGTGTGCCCTGGCAGTGTGTGTGTTTACAACTAGCACACCCACGTACAAGACAGAAAAGCTACAATACTGAGAAGTGCATGTAAACTGAATGTCTGTGCTAATTGTTTGTGTGTCTGTGGTGGTGCAATGCAGGGAAGTAACAGTACTGGAGAGTATGTATGCCATGAAAGTACACTGATTGCAAGTGTGCCTGCAATGGCAAGTTACATGGAGGACCTTGGTTTCCATTTTGGAAAGCCCATGCCTGCCTGGTGAAGACATAAGACTGATTTGTCCATTGTTGCATTCCTGTGAGGTTGGTGGGACACACACTGGAGGTAGGAGAAAGAGACTCCCCCTTTACACTTTAACATTTTGCTGTTTGATTCAGTGATAGATCACAAAGAAGGGCCCTAGACACACCTCAAAAGGAGATGGGGCTGGTAAGAGAAAAATAAAGAGTAAGGCTCAGAGCCCAGGATTAACCTTTTGATGAAGATATCACTGTGGCTGACATTCAGGTGAACTCTAGTCACTCCCATGTACTGTGTTATGGGTCTATAAACCTTCAAGTCTTTCCTACTGTAACAGACAGACTTTCAAGAGAGAAGAAGAGAAGGAAAAATGTACACTTAAAAAGAAGCAGAATCCTAACATAAAACTACGAAGACTCAGACCTTAAGTCACATTTGATGTCTGGAAAAGGACTATAAGAAAAGGATGTTGAGCCACCAAACTTTTTCATCTACCAAGCAGCCAGACGGCAGTAGCGGCTCCTGGAGGGAGTGCTGCGGGGCGGAGAGGCGGGGTGGGGGAGGGGCAGGTGGGGGTAGTAAACTCCAGCATATGGCCGAACTGAGGTAAGTAAATAAATAAATAAACGAATTACATTGCATGCGCTGCATCGCCATTTGGCGTTGCAGCGTGCACAATGTCATTCGTTTATATATTTATTTACTTACCTCCGTTCGGCGGTATGTCAGAGTTTACTACCCCCACCCTGCCCCTCCCCCGCCTCACCACCCCGCAGCACTCCATCCAGGAGCCGCTACTGTCTAGCAGGCTATGTGAGAGGGGAAGCTCTACAAGACTTCTTCCTGTGACCAGGACTGGGGCCAAGGCCAGCTAGTCTCCCGGTTAGGTGGTGTCTTTCTTTTTCTTCAGAACGCCTGAGCAGGACTTCAAAACAAGAGGACACAACATGAATACTCTTCAAAACAGGACTGTAAACACTTTAGAGTACCAATACACTACATAAACAAAAGCCCAATACTCATTTGATAAGTGAAGGGGAATATATATTGCAGTAAGTTCCCATATATCAAATGGAAATAATAATGCACAAGTAAAATAAGTGCACATAGTGAACGTATATACACAAAAATAAATGCATAGAAAGATGACTGCCAGCACACCAAAAAGATTTCTTAAAACTTGGGAGTCTTCACCGGCTATCTGTCTTGCATTAATCTGCCAGCATGACTGGGTAACTCATTGACAGTCTTAGCAGGAACTCTCCACCGGGAAAGGGCTCTAGGCAGTGCGTCCACTCCTTAAGACGTTCCTGTCAAAGACCCAAGTGGTCTCCGTCTTTATACTCGACTACCATGGAGAGGGACCTCTAGAAGCTCACCCTCCTTTCATCTGCACTATAGGTGCTGGCTACACTCTCTGCGTCGAGGTCACTCAACTGAGCTGGCCAGGCTCCAATGAGAGCTGAGGCAGAATTCTTCACATTCTTATCCTTGGACACTGTACACATCCCACACTGTCTGTTTTTATTTCTCTTGCTCGGTGAAGTGAAAAACATAAGTATTTTGTGTGTGTGCAAGTAACCTTGGCCTGCCTGCATTCACAGATGAAAGGCACGGTCAGACAGACATAAAATAAAATTGTGCTCACAAATGTATTTAAAGCAAAATGGAGACATTGGTCAATGCACAATCTCACAATATATAGCTGCCTGTAGCATTACATCACCCAGGGAAACCAAGACCACCTGCCACAAAGTTTGGAGCCCCAGTGCCTGTCTGCTTTCCGAGACCAGTCTGCTTTGTGTGAAAGGAGGAGCATTGGAGAGAGCAAGGTCCAGTGGGGTGCCGTACTGGAAGACTGGAAGACTTCCTGGTCATTTAACATTTGCAGGATTGTTTTCAGCAACCTCCATATGCCAGGAGCGGTCCACGTTTGACTCAGCCGTGCATCTAGAGTTATGGTGGGAGTGCCAAGCCCATACAGCTTTGTAGCAGTGAACTCATATGCCAAAGGGGTCCCCGGTTGAAATATCTGTATGACCAGCATGCCAGGACTCGAGAGCACCTTAGAGGTGAACCCATGTGAAAGGAGGGGCAGCTGTGGCATGGGAGATTGCAATGTATGAGTCTACATTGGGTAAAGAGGTACCCCAGCAACCCCCTGTTCCTGAAGGGGCTGCCAATACTGGTTTGCCAAAGATTGTGGACCATTGCCTGGGACTAGAAGTGAAGCTGTGGCCAGAGGGTCAAACCCACACAAAGAGATCTGTCCTGATTGGCTCCCAAGATTGTGGAGGATGCTGAGGAAGACATTGCACCCTTGCTGGGCTCTGGTGGGGAGCTGGAGGATTGCTTTCCCTCCTGCCGGGTAAGATTGACTTACTGCATCCTCACAAGCTGGGAGCTGCTCTAATCACTGGAGGGTTCCAGCAGTGCCGGATGGGTAAGGGAGCCTGCACCCGCTGGGTTCTGCCATCTGTACAATGAGCAGCCCAACTTCTCTGAACAGGATCAGAACTTATGATGCCCCGCACCTGGACACCAGTTGAATGCCTCCATGCTGCAGGAGCAGGGAAGACTCAAATTGGGCATGGGGACCCGGAGGGATTTGCTGCAGAAGGTGCTGCAGCACCATAGACACTTTTGACTAAGTTCTAAGAATCAAAAGGGTACTCATGAGTGTGACCTACAAGTAAGCATTCCTTGGATGTGGCGTCCAGTGAATGGGGAACAACCCAACTACATTACAAGGAAGAGGGTGAGGCAGACTCAAGGCTATTGTGTTATTGCTTATAAATGTCGTTATAGCTTTGAATGAGTAGAGTTAGAAATAAAATACCTATTTTTGTTACAAAAGCACATATTTGATTGGACATTGCTTTATTGACAGTACTATGTGCACTTTGAGTTAGGAGTCATATTCATTTACCTTTAGAGGAAGCCTTTGACAGCTATCACTGAGCATGAAGTACAAAAGGGGTACTTGGCCGAGTTGCTCAAGATCCATAGTAGGCCAGACCCAAGGACATTAGTAGTAAAACGCCTCAACTACTACAGTTGGGCCCAGTAGTCCCTGTGTGCCCTGTGGCTCTCTGAAAGAGGTTCTGACAATAGTGATTTAATCTGATGTGCTAAGGTAAAATTGTTCAGTGTGTTATAGAATTTTGAAGACATCTTATCATAACATGATGTTTTTTACATGGTGTACATGACAAATATTTGTAAGGCTTAGCTCATGCATGGGCTCTTAGAGCAAGAACCAATCCTTTGCTCACCTCTGGCTCAGCTTGCCCTGTTAATTGTGGCTTGGCTTGCCCAACTCTAGCACAAAGCAGTAGTAATGACATCTGTAGCAGGAAGCTGCAGCAACTGATATGACCTTTTTCTCAGGGCAGTGGTAGAGATGGGGGAGCCACTAAAGAATCGAGCCAGATGCCCAGTTCCTACTCAGCTTGAGGTCCTCTTGGACTCATCAATCTCTAAACGTGCTGAACTTACATGTCTTCCGTATGCCACCCATACTCTATCCTCAAACACCAAGATATTTTTTTTTTTAAACGTATCCTTTGTTGTAAAACAGAAGAGAGAAAGAAATTCACCTCTTGTGGCTGAACTGTAGTCAAAAATCTGAAAAACTGAGAACAATGCTGTGTAATCCAAAGCAAATATCTTCTTTCTTTATGCTGCCCGTTTCTTCATTATCCCATAGGAACACCTTGACAGTTGTGAGTTCAGAAAGTGCATGTTCAAAGTCCTCCTCTGCATGAGTAGTAAGAATCTAGGCCAAATATAAGGTCTATATGACAAGTGACATGCCTGTTAGTTCGCTAATAGCAGGGCAAGGGGGCATGATTGTTTGTAAGTACATGTTTAAAAACATTTTAATAAATGCTTTTCTGGGGTACTTAGGTGAAACACTTGTGTATGTTAAAGAAATTCACTTTTTGAATTTTGTATAGCATCTCTGCCCTCTTCTGTGTCTCGCAGCCATGGTGTGGCACTGTGAGGCTTAGGGGAAGGGACCCCTTGTTCACATCCATGGTCCAGTGCTGAAAGGTCTAGGGGAGGGGTGGCCCTCTCCTGGACCTTGCAGTCATGGAGCAGCACCCCACCCCTGGGCCTCACAACTATGATGTAGCCCAGGAGAGGGGCCTGTTCGTTTGGACTCACAGCACTGTATCATGTTTGTGAGACCCAGGACAGGGGATACCTCCCTTGGGCAGCACACCTATAGTAGCCAAAATAACAATATGAAAAACAGGAGAGAGAAAGCACTGCCCCAATCCTGACATTCTGATAAAGCACTACCCCCCACCCACCTGAAAAGCCACCACGCCCTAGGAAGTGTACGGTACTGAGAGATCCAAAAATCAACTAGATGGGGAACGGCAAAAAGAAGCATGCAGTGAGGCAGAGATAAATCAGAGAAGCTGTGGCCTGAGGCACGGGCCCCTGTTGGTTAGGTGAGCGCAGGGCCTGGGAACCTGCCCACACTGTCAGTACCTTGCACTGGCCTTGTCACATGTTAGCAATGTGGTGTTGAATGAGGAAGTAGCAGGTATAATTTTAATGAGAAGATGAAAATGTTTTACAATAAGCATTACAGAAAAACGAGGGGCCTCATTTACAAGGCCATTGCACTGCCGGTGCATCACTTTTTTAGATGTATCGGCAGTGCTGTGTGCCTGCCAGTATATTAACACGGCCACGTAAAGTCACACTGCTTGACTTTTCATGGCCTTGTAAATATGGGCCCCATTCACATATTACTGTGCGTGAAAGAAGCGTTCCATGGGTGTTACTATGGGTAATCCCACGCAAAATTAACCCTGGGCACAAAGTTGGCTCCGCTGGCAGAGTTTGTGGAATTTTGCATACTCCGCGTTCTGCGGAGAACGCGAAGTTCCTGCAGAACTTTCGACTCCGCAGCGGAGCGGAATTCAGCCCCAGACCCTCCCGCCTCTCACCCCCTGCAATAAATATTTTTTTAATTAAATTTACAATTAAAGTAAAATAAAAGCACACTTACCTTATTGCGGCGTCCCATGCTGCCCTCCTCCTCCTCGCCATGACATATGGGATTACGGCGAGGAGGAGGAGGGCAGCCCAGGATGCCGCTGTAAGGTAAGTGCGCTTTTATTTTACTTTAATTGTAAATTTTATTTAAAAAATATTTATTGTGGAGAGGTTGGAGCTCCACTGAGTTTTTGGTCATCTCCGTAGAGCTCCGCGCAGAGCAACTCCGCCTGCTCCGCCCAGGGTTACGCAATATCCATAGAATCTGACACATTCCCAGATTTACAAAGTGTCATAATGCCATTAATTTTTGTTTTTGTGCAGGAAGGTGTCCCTTCCTGCACAACAACAATCATCCCTGCAACACTGGCACTCTTGCACCATGGCACAAGGGTGTCGGTGTTGGCACACTGCGGCTCTTTGTGCGCCAATGCAGGGGAGATGGACAGGAATTTGCTGTATCTTGTGGATTCAGGGCGTTCCTGCCCTTTTACTTTGACACACAGCAGTGCAGTTGGAAGGCTTGCTGTGCTGCCGTGTGCCAAAGTATAGTAAAGTCCCTCGGAGTGAACTGATTTTCAAATCGAGCCATATCACGAACATTGGTGTCAAAACGGATTTATCACAACAAATTTGATAAATGCAGCTGCTAAACCAATCATCTCTTACCTTAAATTAATTTTCAGTATTAATCGTATCTAAGGCTTCTTGTAGTCAAGTAAAGTTTTTTGCAGCTGCAAGCTTGTGAAACAGGCTTTCTGACCCCAAACACTCTTTATAATGCAGAAAACTCCTTTTATAAGTCGGAAAAGTCTTTCCGAATTGCAACCAGGGGGCGGCATGAAAGAGGAATTAAGCTTACAGTTCAATGTATCAGAGGTTTGTGACCTCAATCGGAGTCCCAAATGATTAACGCATTGCAACTTCACACATTTATCGGGTAGATGCTTTGTGGAGGGAAAGCTGTTCCTATGGGACAGCTTCCCCTTTGCGTATTGTGTGGGATGGTGGTCTTGGGGAAGCAGGTAGTGGTCCTAGGGAACCATGCACACTACTCTCCGATTTAATTCAAAGCAAGAACAGTATTCTAAAAGCTGCAGGTTTTTCTGTAATTGACATGAGCTGTTTTTAAAATTAATTGTTCCCATTTGGGAATGCAAATGAAGAGATGGTAGTATGCTTCCTCTATCAGGCCATCCTTGTTGCATCCTCAGACATTCAGGAGGACTCACAAGATGCGAGCTGCCAAATTAATATTCATGAGGGGAGAGGAGTTGGCCTAACGACTAGGGCGGTTGACCTCGAGTCTGGGGAACTGGGTTCAAGTTTCGGCAATGACGCTGAACATCCTGTGATTCTGGGCAAATCACTTAGGGGCATATTAACAAGGAACAGGGAAAATTAACGCTAAGGGCACTTAGCGATAATTTTGTTAACGCCCGCTATCGCTGGATAATATCGGCTGGTTATCGCGTTACTAACAACGCTAACCGCCTAGGCGATAAAAAATCCAGCGATAGCGGCATTTTCGGAGGTTATCGCTGGTAATGCAGCGATAAAACTACAAGCATAGGGATATTCTTGTTGATAGCCCATGGTGGACTTAGCCATGTAATCCACCTCCAATTGGATTACATGGCTAAGTCTGAAAATTAGCAGACGTAAAAAAGCAGCGTTAACCGTGGTTAGCGCTGCTTTTTTTGTCTCTAACAGGGTTAGCGTGAAGACTGATAATAGGAGAAATGTCGTATTTTGCTCTGGAACGCCCACTTTACATCTCATTAGAGATGCAAAGGGAAGCGTAGTGAAAAAGGGTGCTAACATGCGATTTTGCATGTTAGCACCCTGTTTTTTTTATATTTGTATCTCCGCTTCTTTGGCTTTTAAAGCCAAAAAAGATAAAGCCCTTGTTAATATACCCCCAAATCTCCTCGTGCCTATACAAAAAAACAATTAAAAATAATTAATATGTCCTCATGTAATGAAATTGGTGCTATGTACAGCGCTTTGATACCCGATTCGGGTCAAGTTTGCGCTATATAAAACTGTAAAATATAAATAAAGAAATGAGGCAGGTAACTTTGCAACCAACTGTGAATAGGCAATTTGTGATGCCACCTATTAGTACACAAGACACATTTCACATTGCTTCACAATTTGCAAACCTGTTGGTGTGCAGAGTGCACATTCCTGGTTGGTGAACTGTGGTAAATAATTTAATTACCGGGACTTAATTTGATACAGAAACATAATAAATTAGCTCAGTAAATAAGAGGCAGAATCCGTGGTATTAGAGGTTCGGAATGGGCTTTATTCCAATGGTCGATTATAATCGGTTGCTCCAGGTTCCATCACCACGAAGGTTCAGGAAGTGAAGTACATACATTATTGATAATTATTCACTTTTATACAATAGGCATTACAGTGAAGCCAATGCAAGAGGCGTAACAATTGATAGCAAAGATAACATTTTACATGCGTAGCTGAAGGAGGCGTAATTGGGTGTAACAAGGAAACGTCATTGGTTGTGATGTCACATATGGGTGGACCTATGAAATAATTTCGCAATGTCAGCAGAAATACTTGGCAGAGATGCGCGCACAGCAGCATGACGTGTGATTGACGTGCAACTAGGGGGTGAAGGGGACTTGACATTTAGCTCTACATGTGGCGACAGAAGTCTGGAGGGTCAAGTCAACCTAATCCCAAATCATATCTAACATCCTATGTTTAAAGAACTATGTTTATCCAAAAGAGAGGTCTCTTAGAGTAGAATCTTATTCTATACTGACTATACTGACTGTTAGTGCGTGTACAAGCGTCTAAGTGTCTACACTAGATGCGAGGGCAGGAATCTTCCATAGTAACAGGGCTATGAATTACTTGCATGAAGACAGAGAAGCCGGGCCTTTGCTCGGTAGCTGGCAGAATGTTTACTTAAACTACTAGACAGGAATGCATTGGGCAGGGATCGGAGCAGATAATTTCGAAGGTGAAATACAGTTCTTGGCAGGCAGCAAGCTGATGTCAGGCATCGTGAGCCGCGCAGGGAATGAGACAAAGTTCATGGTCACAGATGCAGACTCAGACTGGAGCTTCAGAGGCAGAAAGAAGGAAAAGCTTGATGACAGAATCAGGGCCTACTTGCCTGGACTGAAAAATAGCATAAGTGAACCATATAAAGGCGGTGGCCTTTTGTACTTAGGAATGGAATATCCGGCCCATTCATGGCGGATCTGAAAGAGGACATGTTAACGGTGGACGCACATGTGTTTGCGTCTTCATAACTGGAACTGGAGGGAACATACATGTACTTGTAACATGCACATAGAACCGTTGGGGTCCAAGATAGGGGACATAACTGACCAGGAAAATCCATATTTCCACATTCCCTCCTTGTCCCCTACTTGCCCGTCAAGAGATATCAATCTTCATTAATCCATTGATCTGTTCATATAGCATCATTTGTTCTTCTTTCTTCTTCCGGGATCTTGAACGAAAATCTTGATGTGGAATACACGATGTGGCACACAGACCACAAATCGCTGGTCCACATTGCAGGCATAAGCAGCAACTGAATAGTATGAGAAGGCCGATACCTAGGAAGGATAGAACTCTCCATCCCCAGGCTGATAACACGCTCCAAAACCACCCGGACCAAGTCCAAGTGCCTGGATTCTGGTGTATCTGGCTCACAATCTTATGAAGGCGGGTTATAGCTTTATATACAGATGGCGAATTTTCTGGTATGAATACGCAGCAGCTTGATCCGATGACCCTACAAGCTCCGCCCCTATCGGCCAGGATGACGTCAAGGACAAGACGATTTTGAAGCACAACAATCCGCATAGCAGACTGCTCTTCTGTTAAGTTGCCTAAGGCGGAAATAGTTTCGTTCACTACTGCTTCAAGGGTTCTGGTTAATCTACGTATCAGCTTACTATTAGTAACTGTACCTATATAGGGAAAGAGACCTTTATTGAAATCTGTGTATTTTTCCCATGCTGTTTCAGTGTAATCGACTATTGGGAGATCTCTCCTTACTCTATTATATACTAAATGAGTATTTCTGTGATAATCAGGAGGAGCTAGGAAAACAGGTGGCAAAAGAAATCCAATGTAGCAGGTACCATCCCAATCTAGAGGCAAACGTACATAGGCCGTCTGACCACATATGAAATAGGAATGGCGGGAAGCTCTAAATGTAGACTTGCCTTGATCACTAAATTCTACTACAGTGGTGCATCTACTATGGCCCATATGTATGGAACCATTCTTTCTTACACATAATTCACCTTTTACTGGAAATATTGACATAGCGGGCAAAATTGGAGTAGCTTCGGATTCGACATTTAGGATCATAAGATTAAGCGTGAAATTACCTAATCCATATACTTCATTTTCTAGATCAGTTCCTGTTCTTTTGGGAAGTCCCTCCTTGTTGGGGTGGCAGACTTTAAGTAAAACTAAGTTCATATTTCCCCATACCCAGTTGTCTTGATAAACTGCAGAATTTGAATCTAAGGAATTAATTAAGCTAAACCATGCTCCACAGGAGCCGTTGTGTGTGAACGGATATGGAAAGAGAGGTAGAATTCCTTTATAATTCTGATAGGGAGGGAGTCGGCCACATATCCAACAATTTGTAGCATTGCTAACCTGATGGGAATGATGTAACATACTAATAAACGTGTTATTGCGCAGCGCAAATCTATAAGACAACTCAAGCGGAGGTAATTCACTAAAAGAATGTTCAGCAGTAACATTATAAACGTGTCTAAAAATAGGATAATATATATGCAACAATATACTTGCAGTAATTATTAAAAGACTTAAGGACAACAAAATTAATAACGTCACTGTACAATGACTACGCAGTGATTTACAGTACGCCTGTCGTTTCAGCATTTTTCGGGTGCATTCTCTATTCAGGTCCAAGGGATACATGTCAGGGACAATTCAACCGCTTCACCTCGGAGAGGACTTAAACAATCAAATTGCTTGACTGATTGGACCTGAGTTTTAGTTTATAAAGTTCGGAATTACTCTTTTCAACAAAAGGAAGTTTTGAGTCAATGGGTGAAGACACACGAGGTGTGGTATTCACATCCGCTGGTAGTCCATGGAATTTCTTGATATGACTTGAATGAATCCAGCCTTTCCTGCCCTCGATCTTCACGGCTGTCCTTGTGGTGAGCAAGACCAATTTCGGTGACTTCCACCTAGGATCCAGCTGAGTCTTTCGATCAAAGTTCCTCACTAAAACGAGATCCCCCGGAATTACGTCATGGGGTTTCACCTCAGTGTTGTCAGGAAAAGCTGCAGCTACCTGTGAACGACAAGATTGTAGTGCAGACATCAAGGAGGCCAAATAATCTGTCAGCATATTACAGTCAATATCAGTTATTTTGCGTGGTATAGGTGTCCCCCACATATTTGGTGGTCTGCCAAAGATCACCTCATACGGGGATAGCCCTGTTCGAGAGTGTGCTACCATTCTTGTGTAAAAGAGTGCAACTGGTAACGCTACTACCCAGTCAACACCTTTCTCTCTGCATATTTTAGACAATCTAATTTTCAGGGTCTGATTATGTCTTTCTACGAGATCTGCTGCTTCGGGGTGTCGGACACAGTGGAATTTCCACTGATAGCCTAACAAAAGTGAAACGTGTTTCATTAATTCGGATGAGAACGGCTGGCCGTTATCTGAGTGAACAACACGTGGTAAACCGTATCGTGGGAAGAATTCTCGAACTAACTGTTTGGCAGTAGTCGGGGCCGTGTAATCTGAAACCGGGTATGCCTCCGTCCAACGGGAAAGAGCACAAACAACTACGAGAACATATTTGAATCCTCGACATCGTTCCATCTGGATATAATCCATCTGGAGGACTTCAAAAGGGTGATCAGGAGGCTGAAATCCACCCTGTTCTACGGGAACGCTTTTTCCTGGGTTGAACTGACAACAGATCATACAGGTACGAACTTTTTGTTTGGCTGCTGCTCGTAAATGTTTATTGAACCAAATGTATTGAATGCTATCTAGCATAGCTTTTTCTCCTAGATGTGCTGGACTATGTACAGTGTTAATTATAACCTGGACCATTGAATCAGGAAGGAACCACACAGACTTTTCCTTCATCAACCATCCTTGATCCGTTTGGATCCCTCCTAATTCAATCCATTTCTTTATTTCGTCTGGTGTAGCATGTGTCTGTATATCAATTACGTCAAGAGTAGGATCTTTAACCGTCATACAATGTGTTGGCGTCGGGACTATTGTCTTTGTCATGTCGGATGTTTGAGTTTGAGCAGTCTGTTTAGCTGTTCTGTCAGCTAAATCATTGCCTTGAGAAATGATATCAGTAACTTTCGTATGTGCTTTGCATTTCATAATAGATATTGCAATGGGTAAATGTATTGCATCTAATAAGGCATGAATGAGGGGTCCGTGCTGAATGTGGGCACCGTGAGAAGTTAAATAACCTCTCTCTCGCCACAGCACGCCGAAGTCATGTACAACTCCGAATGCATAACGTGAATCAGTGTATATGTTGACTTTTTTATTTGTGGCTTGAATACAGGCTTGTGTCAGAGCGACGAGCTCTGCTGCTTGAGCGGACAAGGTATTTATGCAATTTGTTTCAATAATTTCAGTGTCTGTTGTGACTGCGTAAGCGGCTACTAACTCTCCTGTACTTGTTCTCATACATGAGCCATCTACATACAACGTCAGGTCTGGGTCTGACAATGGGACATCTGTCAAGTCTTGTCTGGGTTTCGTCGTGATTGTAATAACATCAATACAGTCATGGGCTAGTGGGTCTGTTCCGATTACAGGTAAAAGTGTGGCAGGATTCAATGTGTTACAACGTCTGATTTCTATATGTGGCTGAAACAATGTTAGTTCATACCCTGTAAGTCGTGCTATAGTCAAGTGTTGTGTTTGCGTTCGATTCACAAGAACCTCTACTGCATGTGGTACTTGAACTGTCAATGGATGTCCTAACACTATAGCATCGCTTTGTCTGATTGCTAAAGCTGTCGCTGCCACTGATTTCAGGCACGCAGGCAGAGCCTGAGCTACGGGATCTAATGTACTAGAAAAATAAGCACACGGTTTGTGTGATCCTGCTTGTTCCTGTGTGAGTACTGACAAGGCAGTACCTTCTCGTTCTGTAACAAAGAGTGTAAAATGTTTTCTGTAACATGGTGTTGCTAAAACCGGTGCTTGACATAAGGCTGTCTTTAAGCTTTCAAAAGCTTGTGTATGTTCCTGAGTCCAAGGGAGAACAGTCGATGTGGCTGCCTCCTGTGTTGTCAACTGAATGAGTGGTTTTGCTAGAAATGCATACTGAGGGATCCACTGTCTACAATATGAAGTGAGGCCTATGAAAGCCCGCACCTCCTTTTGTGTCTTGGGTATTGGCATGTTAGCTATTAACTGAATGCGGTCGTGTGTAAGCTGCCTTCCCTCCTTGGACAGCGAGTGACCAAGGTAAATAACTCGCTGGACACAGAATTGCAGCTTAGAAGGGGACACCTTGTGCCCCTTTTTGGCTAGAAATTGTAAAACTATCAGTGATGCTTTCTCACATTCGGGTTCGCTTCTAGCGGTGATCAGCAGATCATCGACATATTGAAGCAAGGCAGTGTTAACTGGCATGTGGATACTGTCGAGTTCTCGTTTCAGTGCTTGGCTATAGATGCTGGGGCTTTCTGTAAATCCTTGAGGTGCGCGTGAGAATTTGAAGCTACGTCCATTTAAACTAAATCCGAACAAATATTGGCTTTCCGGATCTATTGGGACGCTGAAAAAGGCATTTTTGAGATCAATTACAGTAAAGAATGTTGCTTCGGAATCAATAGCTGTCAGTAATGACGAGATATCTGGGACCACAGGGAATTGTGGCACAATGCATTTGTTCAATTCGCGCAAATCAATAACCAATCGATATACTGGCGGGGCCTTCGGATCTGTTCGTTTAAGAATCGGAATTATCGGTGAATTACATACATTGGAGTCTGTTTCTACAACCACTCCTTGGGCAATGAGCTCGTCAATGATTTGTAGTAAAGCCACTACAGCATCTGGTGGTAACTTGTATTGTCGCATTCGTGGTAGTACCACTCCTGCCTTCAGTGTAACTCGATATGGTGTAATATTCATGCAACCAACATCAGTAGGGCCTTGTGCCCATAGATGTGTAGGTAAAGTCTGCAGTCGGGGATCCATGTCTCGAGACACATAGTGACCTTTGAAATCACGTAAAAACAATCTTACTCCTTCCGGAGAACAACATATTATAGCTCCTAGAGCTTTCAGTGTTTTTATACCTAACAAGTTTTCTGGACATGATTTAGTAAGCAATAAATCTGTAGTTCTGGTCAAGGGTCCTATCGTAAGTGGAAGAGGCTGTGATACTTCATTAACAATAGGTTTTCCTGAAAAACCAAGGGAAATATTCTGTGAGCCTGAGAGGGGTGCCCCTGGAACTTCACTACGTTTTATGGTTGTTCGACTTGCCCCTGTATCGAGTAAAAATTTTCTGTCTTGACCTAATAATTCACTATGTACATAAGGTCCTTCTTGGTCTACAGGGACCTCGATAAGGGGTAAGTCAACTTCCCTCTCTAGGCTGGTTCATGCGTATCGTTGATAATCAGGGTAGTCATACTGTGCGGTCTGGTACAGCTGTCGTGTCGTGGTTTGTGTGGCAGCAGCAGGCAACGCTGGTGCGGCTGGCACAAACTGTATAGATTGTTGTGGAGCTGGCATGGCCTGTGCATGCTGCGGTGCTCCTTGTTCATTCTGATCCTGTCTAAGTGGCCGTGGTCTTTCTTTTGTAATACCTGTGGCGATATTACGCTTCAGAACTGGGCAATCGTGTATGTAATGTCCTGGCTGTTTACAATAGTTGCATGTCCCTTTTACAGGTCCTGCTGAATCACCGGAATGTGTCGTACCCTTTTTATGTCCTTCAGCTGGAACTGTCTGGGAGACTAGCATTTTCATTTTCGTGTCTTTCATGCGTCTTTGTTCATGATCTTGTTCCTCTCTAATTCTATTGTGATGATACTGTAACATTTGTAACATTTGTGATGGGGTGTTACCTTGCCAGGTACTCTCGAATTTTAATACTCTATTCTTCACTTGGGGCAAGGAATTTTCAACTAATTTTGTCACAAACAGATGTGGGTATGATTCGCTACTTGCTTTTATGCCACTATTTATACCAAAACATTTTTCAAATCGTGCATAGAAATCACTAGTGTCTTCATCTTGCTTTTGTTTACAGGCTGAAATTGCACCCCAGTCTTCCTTTTTCGTGGTTAATAAGCGTGGCAGTACCTGTACTAGTAAACCTGGTAGTGCTTTAGTTTTGTCCCCAAGCCCCGAACCTGGACCTCGGGCCTTTTCTTCATTTTCTAATGCTGTCCAATCTATCTTTTGGTCTCCCACCTCCCACTCTTTTTCCTTGAGTTTTTCATAAATGCCAGCAGGCATTAATACCTTTAATATTGTCATAATGTCGGGATAGGTATACTCTCCCATGAGTAACATGTCTTTAATTTCTCGGTGGAAACCCGCTGGGTCTTTGTCATGACTGGGTACCACTTTCTTCATTTCTAACAATTCTATTTTCGATATGGGCGTATATACATATACACGTTTAAACTCATTGTCCTCGCCTTTTATTGGGTGTACTTCTCGTAAGGGATTCTGTCTGTCCATGTAATACGTGGTTCTTTCCTTAATGGGCAGTGAGACATGTTCTGGGCATATAAAAAGAATGTACTGCTTTCTTGATTCTAGTATTTCTTTAATTAGCTTAGTACCTGAACCTCTCCATCTATTCGTGAGTAATTCAGTCAATATGTCAGGTAAGGGACCAGGATCTGAATGTTGGCTTTTATATAGTATAAGAAGTTGTTGAATCATATAAATCCCAGCTAAACGCTGTTCATCTGGGGTGAGATTCAAAAATGTGTGTGCTACTGTATCATCATCATACTTTCCGGGACTGTCAACCCAATGAACGGCTGACCTGGCTAATTCTTGTTCATCCATAGAATCGAGAAAATGATAACCCCTTCGTTCTCGCAGTAATTTGTCAGTGGTTTGGAACGAATGCTCGGGGGACCTTATATTTATTATAGGTGTTTGAAAATTCCTGTTATTTTCTAGACATATCGGACGTATCGGGTCAGTAAGACATCTAGTACTATTACAAGATCTTCCTCTACCTACATAGGCTATGGTTTCTGACTGTCCTGTGGGCAGTCCTGATCCTTCCTCCTCCTCATTTTGTTCAAACTGGTCTACCGCTAATCTTTCTTCGTGTAGACGTTCTATTTCTTTACGGATCTTTCTGCACATGGCTATTATACAGTTTTGCTTATCATGTCTCCCTTCTGATATATTCTGGCTCCATCTGGTAAGAATTTGCATTGCTTCCGGGTCTACCCCCGGTCGGTCTTGATTTCTGATCACACAATTTATAAGGAAACGTAACAGTTCCCCCTGTATCTCCACTTTCTGGTATTCCATAGCTCTGTTAATACATTCAGAATCTCGCCCTGTTTGGACAAAATGATATATATTATCTAGATGCATAGTCATTCCTGGTAACTTCCCTAAATACACCGCGGCTCGTCTGATACGTAATGATGCCAGGATCATTTCGTCCTCTTTGCCGGGCACAGGGTCATATCCACAATCTATAAGAAGTTCCTTAAGTGTGCGGGCATTTATGAGTTTGGGGGTACGTGAATGTGCAGATTCTTGAAAAGTAAGTTTATTTATTCTGGGTGGCGTAGAAAAAATATTGGTAGCACCTCCCGTAGCCCCATCTGGGGTATCGGGCGTGAAAGGATTCGTTGAACGCGATACAGCAACTATAGGTGTAGACACAGCTATAGAAGTAGCTGTAGGAACAGATGTAGAACCAGATGTGCTTGCCGGAACTTGTGTCGGAATTTGTTGCTGTAGAGATACAGATACTGGATCTCGGTGTTGAACCTCTCTGGCAGGTGGTCTATGTGGGGCGGAATTAGCGTACTCGGGAGCTGCGTCATCTAAATATGAGGAAAGAAAAACATCTTCTGCGGTTCTAGGATGCCCCTTAGGATGTACTTTTATTGGAAATAATGGGGGTGGCAAGTCTTTTGGTATCCCCGCAGTAGCCTTAGGTAATCCCTCGGCCAGAAGGGGATACATACCCTTCATAAGGGCATGTCTTTGTCTGTCTACTTGTTCTGATTTCACTCGTGCACCTTCTTCAATTAATAGATTTTCTCGGACTTCATTTGAATTCTCTTTACTCTTCTCTTCCTGTCTACGTGCTTTTTCTGTACGTCTATACGATTCTTTACGCCATAATTCAATGGCGTCTTTCTGTGATTGTCTAGCTTTCTTTTTCCATAATTCTTCCTCTACTTTCACGATGCACTCTGCATCCCAGGTCCCAGCTGCGGGCCACCTCTGACTTTCTGGTAATTCCTTAGTGTAGTCTACCCATAAATCAAGAAATAATATAGCGTCTAAGCCGTGTTTATGATACATGAAGTACCCTGGAGTGTCCCTAGGAGGAATAGGAACAGCTTCTTCGAGTACCCCTTTTCTAGTTGTGATCTGTCTTAATTTCGAAAAGAGCGGCATATTGAGAACTGATCTGATACTTGATCTTGAACAAACTTAATACAGTAATCACAATAATGAACAGTCATTCATACCACAATATGCAGAACGTACTAAAAACATTTAACATTTAACATTCCTGAGCAACAATGATGATACGATCTAAGGAAACTTAATTACTGAACATAATACTCGGCATTAACTGAATTATTCTGAATTTATATACTAGATATACTAGATGTACTGCTAAACAGTACAGATACACTGCTAAAACAGTGCAGACCGGATTTGTGTACCCAAACCCGTCTGGACCGGCACAACTTATGTGCACGCCAGAACGCCTCCCCAGTAATGGTACTCACCGGGTAGCTCGGAACGGAAGGCCTCGGAACGGAACTGAACTGAACTTGAACCGGACTGGACTCGACTCGAACACTTCGGAAACTGGACTCGACTCGGGACTTCGGAAACTGGTGGGCCTCTGTATACCTCGGATCTTGCTCTCTCAGCTAGGCTCTGGTCGGGATACTTCGCACTTCTCACCGCCTCGTCTGGGTGTTGATCGCAGCCTCAGTCGCCCCCGCTTGACCGGAGGGAGATACAGGAAATCCTGCTGGTACGCGTTGTTGTCCGTCCAGCTGTGGCAGGAGACCGGGCCTGCAACACACCACCGGCGCGTGAGATGAGAAAGTGTCCCTGTTCGGGCGCCATTCATGTGGTAAATAATTTAATTACCGGGACTTAATTTGATACAGAAACATAATAAATTAGCTCAGTAAATAAGAGGCAGAATCCGTGGTATTAGAGGTTCGGAATGGGCTTTATTCCAATGGTCGATTATAATCGGTTGCTCCAGGTTCCATCACCACGAAGGTTCAGGAAGTGAAGTACATACATTATTGATAATTATTCACTTTTATACAATAGGCATTACAGTGAAGCCAATGCAAGAGGCGTAACAATTGATAGCAAAGATAACATTTTACATGCGTAGCTGAAGGAGGCGTAATTGGGTGTAACAAGGAAACGTCATTGGTTGTGATGTCACATATGGGTGGACCTATGAAATAATTTCGCAATGTCAGCAGAAATACTTGGCAGAGATGCGCGCACAGCAGCATGACGTGTGATTGACGTGCAACTAGGGGGTGAAGGGGACTTGACATTTAGCTCTACATGTGGCGACAGAAGTCTGGAGGGTCAAGTCAACCTAATCCCAAATCATATCTAACATCCTATGTTTAAAGAACTATGTTTATCCAAAAGAGAGGTCTCTTAGAGTAGAATCTTATTCTATACTGACTATACTGACTGTTAGTGCGTGTACAAGCGTCTAAGTGTCTACACTAGATGCGAGGGCAGGAATCTTCCATAGTAACAGGGCTATGAATTACTTGCATGAAGACAGAGAAGCCGGGCCTTTGCTCGGTAGCTGGCAGAATGTTTACTTAAACTACTAGACAGGAATGCATTGGGCAGGGATCGGAGCAGATAATTTCGAAGGTGAAATACAGTTCTTGGCAGGCAGCAAGCTGATGTCAGGCATCGTGAGCCGCGCAGGGAATGAGACAAAGTTCATGGTCACAGATGCAGACTCAGACTGGAGCTTCAGAGGCAGAAAGAAGGAAAAGCTTGATGACAGAATCAGGGCCTACTTGCCTGGACTGAAAAATAGCATAAGTGAACCATATAAAGGCGGTGGCCTTTTGTACTTAGGAATGGAATATCCGGCCCATTCATGGCGGATCTGAAAGAGGACATGTTAACGGTGGACGCACATGTGTTTGCGTCTTCATAACTGGAACTGGAGGGAACATACATGTACTTGTAACATGCACATAGAACCGTTGGGGTCCAAGATAGGGGACATAACTGACCAGGAAAATCCATATTTCCACAGAACAGGGAAAATATATTAAGTTCTGTAAGTGCAATTTAAGCAACATTAAAGGGAAATTTCACACCTAGTCTATGCTGTAATAATTTTTGTAACCAGAAATTCCTAAGAATAGTTACAGAAATGTAAAGGCACGTTTCACTTACTTTTAGATTGTTATTCATGTCTTCAGCAAAATTCTTCACAATTTCACAGATTTGAAATGATGGAGTGGTAAAACATAATAGCATCGACTCTCTACTAGAGGTAATAACACAGCGAGATATAAATGTCGGCAGTAAAGTTTATTCCATGAATTCAAAAGAGCATGTCACAAACACATTAGATGTGATAGAAACTTTTCTATGTACTTGCAACATCGACAGCAATTACAATTAGAAGTCCAACATTTCCATAAATGCTCTACTCACTGTAAATTATAGGCTAAATATCAGGAATTGAACCTTGCACAGAGAGGGTGTTAAATACGTTTAAGGTTTCAGATTGTTAAGTACAGGGCTAGTTTGTAGCTCTGGTAGCGCCCAGTGCGACAATTTGTGTTGGCGCCCCCCGAAGTCAGCACCAGGCGGGGCTTCACTGGTCAAACCGCCCTAGAGCCGGCCCTGATTAAGCGAGACTCTATATGTGTCCAAAAAAACTTGATCCTCAATATATGTAATATATGTGAACGTTCTATTGATAATCTGTTTAAACAAGACAGAAGTCCCGTAGGCCCTAGGCAACCACTTGTTTTATAGGGTCCAAGGCTTCTTAGATAAATGAGGGAGTATTTTATACCTTGTTTAAAATGCTTTGCAGTGTTGGGGGCTCAACTCTTATAAAGTGAAACAGGCATTATCTGCAGTAGAGACAGCATTCTAGACCCAAAGGCTAGTCTAATGAGGGCTCACGGAATAAAGTTGGCTAAACTTAAGATAATTAAAAGGGCTTGACAATAGGCTTTGTCAAGGAAAGCATTTAGGGGTTCATTTATTGTTTGGTAGGCAGCCCACTAGAATGCTCATGTACCATCCAGTGATCTACACACAATAATTAAACACCCCTGCTGTATTGGTGGAAGCCATTTTGGCGCAAGTGGTCCAACAGACCTGGCTGGAACATTGTCTGTCATTACACCCCACTATGATTTTAACCCACATAGACGCATACATTGGAAGGGCCAGAAACTGTTCACAGAAAAAGCATGCCAACTCATAATAAGCAATAAAGCTACTCCAATATATGACTGAGAGATCTATATACTGAATCTCGTTCATAAACCATTATGTAAATCTATGCACATGAATTAAAAGGCCCAAAGTTATATGATGTCACAGGTTCTCCTATGTGCTGAGTTGTAGGCTGTCTTACTTGTTGTTTTGGAATGCCAGATGGGTGTCAGTTTCTTTCGGGCGAATTTTACTTTTGAGAAAGGTGATTACCTGATGATACTTTTTGATTACATCCTCCGACGGGGCACCTGTTTTAGCATCTCTGGGATATTCCTCACTAGGCCAATCCACAGTAATGTTACATTCTGTCCACAAATCTGCAGGTACTACAAGCTGTTTTAGCATCTCTGGGATATTCCTCACTAGGCCAATCCACAGTAATGTTACATTCTGTCCACAAATCTGCAGGTACTACTATCTGTTTTAGCATCTCTGGGATATTCCTCACTAGGCCAATCCACAGTAATTTTACATTCTGTCCACAAATCTGCAGGTACTACTATGTCAAACAAACCATCCAGATCATTCAATAAAACTTTTGAAGCTTTCACAATCGTCTCAACTTGTCTGTATCACTCTACTAAATCTGTTCTACAATGGTAATAGAACGAGTAGCGCTGACACAAGTCAATTCAGGTATAACATGCCTTTGTGTGTCTTAAATCTCCCATGCACCATACAAACAAAAACAGTCGATTTTCACGCATCTTTCAAGATGTTGAATAATGGTATATTGTCTACATATTGAAGACAGATCTATACTGCCAGGGTGATAGTCTCAAATTACTCTTACAAGTCTCAAGAATCATCTGCTGATGGTTATTCCTTCCCATCCCACATCTAAACTTACTATGAGTACCTTCTAATCAACAATTAAAATCATATTTATGTATAAAGTGTTATATAGCACGAACATGACTCTTGGGGAGCACTTTACAATGCTCAAGGCGACATCTATAAAAATAACAACATCATCTAGCAGGAACATGTGTGGGCACCTCTCCTGGAGAGCAAACCACAGAAATCAGATGGACAGAACTAGTAGAAAAGAGTAAGTATACCTAACAAAGGCCTCCATATGAGGCAGTGATTCATTTGAAAATTGCCTGCATGACACATACAGCCCTTAATTTCAAAACTCCGAGGTACCTTGCACAAAAACAAGAGCTCTCTGATTACTTCAGAGCATCTAGAAGCACTAGTTCCCTTCTGTTGTAACCACCAAAACGTAATAAAAAGTAAACTTATAACCAAACCTTCTCTGGTACAGCTCCCATAATCTGTAAAGCCATTCCCCCAGAAATCAGAATGCAGCTGCAGCTTCTCCACTAAGGCTTTAAAGCAGTGCAAAGGGAAAAAACAAGATACTAATAATGGAAAGTTATTATAATTTTATTTTTAGTATTGCAGTTGCCGCCAGGTTAGGGCAGGGTGGGGTTGGGCACCCATGACCCAGAGGGAGTAGGAGTGGTAGCTACTGCACCTAAATTGTGCATGACTGTTTGGCCAGCCGTCTCGGGCTGGCCAAACAGTCATGCACACTTTGCATGTTCTCCACCCAGGCAGCATTACAGTCTGGGTGGTGAAGATGCCCAGGCTCCCACTCCCTCACTGAGCGCCGAACCACGGCTCTCAGACCAATCACGTAGCTGCTATCAGCAGCTTAGTGATTGGCTAAGGGAGTCTGGAAGCCTGGGTGCTTCTTGTTCCTGATTGCTGCGGAGGATAGGTAGCTGATGGTGACAGCGACCAGCAGGTAAGTTTTCTTCATTATGTATTTCCTAACCCCCCCATCTCCCCTAGCCACCGTCCCCTACCACCGCCACTGTCAGAATGAATACCTCAACTCTCTCATTCAAGAATGAAGTCAAAAGGATACAGATGAACAAATCTATGCAGGTGAATGCATGAACTATGCACCAGAACTTGATCTATCCCTTGCCTTCACGCTTGCTTACTACTCGCAAACTATTTATTTATTTATAAAGTTTTATATAGAGTGAACATGACTCTTGCGTGTATCAGAGCAATTTACAATAATCAAAGTGACATGCATAAAAATAAAAACCACAACGAGGGATAGGGTATGGGAGAATCCCTTAGATAGAAAACAACAGGTTCCAGGCAGACAAGAGATAGAACATAGTCTGAGAGAAATAAGCATGCATGCAGGCTACTTCATAAATCATGTCCAGGAGTAAAATTCATGCGTTCTACGACATAAATTTGTTCATCAGTATCCTTTTTTTATCTTTGTTGTATGAAGCAGTTGTGGAATTAATTTTGATTTCAGGGGGAAGAGCATTCGAGATTCTCGGGCCATGCCAGAGAAGTGTCGGTTATACGTTTGTTTCTTAATATTTCTGTGGTTTTAGCTGAAGGGAGCTAGTGCCTTTAGCTGCTCTGCCCCACCAGATAGCTCTAGTTTATGTGTAAGTTATCTTGGAGTGTTGAAGAAGATGGCTTTATGGGTCATGCAGTCAATTTTCAAATGAATCCTTGCCTCATAAGGAAGCCATTTAAGGGATTTCAGGTCAGGATTGATGTGATTGTTCCTCTTTGAACCTCAAATGACCCTAGCAGCAGGGTTAAGAGAGGCCCTTAGTGGCGCCAGATGAGCTGCTGGGTAGGTGACAAATGGTTGCACTCCCATATTCCAACCCGGAAATCACTAGAGCTTGAACAATAGACTTGAGGTCATCCAGGGGTAGGAAGGATTTTTTTTTTAAGATGCTCATGTGGAAGTTTGCTCCTTTAGTGGCAGAGTGGATGTTGTCCTACATGTTCAGATTCTTGTCCAGCATTGTTATCAGAGCTCTTCTTGACTCTATAATGTGTGGGACACAATTCAGTGTTGTTAGTTGTTTCATCCATTTTTCAATGTCCAGCGAACGTTTGGGTGGGGCAATTAAAAGAAATTCAGTTTTGAGACCGTTTAGTTTGAGGTAGTTACCAGTCAGCTAGTTTTGTGTTTTTTGTAGAGTTGAGTTTATAGACCAAATATATTCGGGGGGAAGAGATTTTTGAGTACAGTTGGATCTCATCTGTGTACATGTGATAGTAGATGATAGATAAATTCAGCACATCAAGTGACCTGTGATGGGTTGGATAGGGACATATTGACCTTGATTCTTTGAGTTCTGTTCTGTAGAAAAGAGGCAAACCAGTTGAGAATGGTCCCCGATAGTCCAATCCTATGCTGAAGTAGGTCTTGGAAGTTGTTATGTTTGATGGTATCAAAGGCTGATGATAGGTCAAGGAGAATAAGGAAGCTGGATTCATTCTGATCCAACATTTTTAGCGCATCATGAAGAATGTGTGTGAGCATCGATTCAGTGCTGTGGCCATGGCGGTAGCCGGATTGGAATTAGTCTACGAGACTGAATTGGTCGATGTGGTTGCACAGTTGAACATGTACACATTTCTCGAGGAGTTTTGCTAATGTTGGAATCGTAGAGATTGGGAGGAAGTTAAGGTTTGAGAGTCCGCCGTTGCATTTTAGTCCAAAGTGAAGTAAGGACCTTTTCATCTCATTAAAGACGTCCGTTGGAAGAGGGTCGCTAAAGTAGTTTGCGGGTTTCATTGTTGTAAGGATTTTGAGGATGGCACTCTCATCAAAAGTTTTGAATATGCTCCAAGTAGCATTGTTTTGTTGATGTGTACTGGAAAACCTAGTGTCTCCTCAATCAGGGGTGTGGGGAGGCTACAAGGAGGTGTGAGAGTAAGTTGATTTGTCAGGTCATTTTCTGTCTTTCTTTTCTTTTCCATGACGAAGGCAGCAAAATCTTCACAATTTGGCTGTGGTTTAGAACTTGTGGGGAAAGCATGCATTGGGTTAGTTATTGGATAGTAACATGACCAGTTTTAACAGTTTTTGGGACAATTTCTAGCATTGTCTAATTGGCTTCTCAACAAGATCACTTTCGAGATGTTAATTTGTTTGTTGTAAATGCGCCACCGTGCTCTCAGGATTCTAAGGTTTTCAAGGGTCAGTGCGGTTATCCATGCTTGATCAGCTAGTCTCAGCCTATGTATTTTAGTATTAAGGCTGCCATTGAACCAAGGTTTGGAGTCTTTGGTAGACATTCGTTTTAAATTTAGGGGTGCTATTGAGTCCTAAATGTTCAACATGGAGTTGTTGCAAAGGTTTATTAGGTAATGGAGATCTGCCATACCCAAGGGAGGTGTCAGGATGTTGATGCTGATGGATGTCAGATCATTCCAGTTAATAATATGCATGCTCCTTTTACATTGTTTGAGTTTCTTTAGTCGACCCTTCTTAGTCTTGACTGATTCTGTAAATGAGAAAGGTGATCTGTCCAGTCACAAGGGATGATGGATTCAAGTTTGATGGTGTTGCTCTTGGCAATGATAAGGTCAGGGTCGGCTCTAGGGCGGTGCGATGGGTGCCACCGCACCAGGCGCTGACTTGGGGTGGGGGCATAATTTTTGCAACTACATTAACATTTGAAAAGCACCTGCTGCTGCGTTCCTGGCCTCCAGCAATTTTCAGGCATCAATTAAAATGTCAATATAACTCCCGTGATTAGTCGTCTTCCTGGAAATAGACCGGAGGTTTGTCTAGTAGAAGTTTTCACTCATCCTAAGGTAGCTCAGAGGGTTAAAATGCTTGCTGCTAAGAATGTGTACCATGCAGATTACAAAGTGTATATAATGTAAAGAGGTCATTGGGTTACTGCTTCTGTAAAATAGCTTTTTTTGTTACTTGTAGATTATAAGTCAAAATCCTAAAATAGAACATTGAGTTATTAAATCTCATCAAAGAGCTGCATGGAAACTGCAAGGTATATGTTAGAGCTATATGATTTTTTGCACAGTCTTTCATTAACCTAATCTTCCCAAAGGGTTCTATGGGTAGAAAACAATTCTTCTTATTAAAAAGAACCCCTAACAATGGTGTTATGTTTTAAATTCGGAATTTATAGAATAATAACTATATTATGGAATAGAATAAGGACTATATTGCCTACCAGTATCGATGACATGTCACTCCTACACTACACCTTGTAGTTCTGTCTGATGTAACATTTCCTATACAGTGATTTACACACATGATTGTCTTTGTGCAATGTGAGTGTGTGCTGTGAAGTGCTATGACACCTTATGCTGGTATGAGTGGTGCTATAAATCTAAATGAATCTGAGAGAAAGTGCTTATGGAGACTGGAGGGGCACTGTTGAAGGGTGCTAGTGAGGGAATCCACAGCCATTTGGGGGGCGCCAACATTCATTGTCGCACAGTCACCACCAGTGTCAAAGCCAGCTCTGGATAAGGTCCAGGGTCGTACCCAGGTTGTGGGTAAGACCGTCACAGAATTGTGTCAGATTGGGGTCAGCTATAAAGATTTTCAGGCTGCTGACTGCTTGGTCATTAGGGTAATTCCAGTGCAGATTGAAATCACAGAGAAAGATGTGGGTGCTGTGTTTTCCTGCGTTAGTTGAGATCATTTGTTCTATAAAAGTGTTGTTGTCACCTGGAGGGTGATAAATCCGGTGCATTTTGCACCATGGGTTGTTGCTCTAAATGTCAATGCATAGATTTTCGCATGAGGATATGTCTATTTTATGTCACTGTTTCACTGCAATATTGGTTCTGGGTGTGAATCAGCATTGGAGTAGGGTATTGTTTGGCAATTCAGGTGGGGGTATGGCAAGACCATAGAGATTCCCTTATATATGGGGTGTGAATCCAACCTAATGCGGTAATTAAAATCTAGGATGTGATTGAGCCTAATCCTCACAGGTGTAATGTTGTTTCTTCTGTTATTCACCGACTTTGAGGCGATACTTATGGTGCTTTTTAGATCTGCCTTAAGTAGTTGGAGGTCTTGTGCCATCCATCGAAGCCTGGCTTCTAAAGATGTGTGAGTACAGGCAGGTGATGATTGAGTAAAAATGCCCAGAGATGAGGGGGGGGCTCATGCCTGTAGTGTAAGTGTGCATCTGGCCTGGGTGCAACAATGGAATGGAGTTTGGGTTGTGGATAGCTTAGGGCTTGGGGCATTGAGGCGGAGAGCAAGTAAATTGGTTGGGTAGGAGCATTTGAGCCTTTTGGAGTAAAGTATTATTCATATTAGGACTTTCAGACCTTGCACAGGCACTTGTTTGGGTCCCGTGTAGTGTCTCAGGCATAGCCGCTGTATCCCCAGGAGTGTGTTTAGCCGACAAGGGGATATTAATGGTTGTTTTAATGGGCGGGTGTCTCTGCAGTCGTTCCTAAAGAGGGGTGTAAATGCTTATTCCAGATTGTTTATTCAAGGTTAGGGTCTCCAGTTCCCCATGTGTAGGCTGGGTGGTGAAGCAATGTGTGTTGTAGACCATATGGGAGACCTGTGTTGTAAGGATATCAGTAGAGACAAGAGATCCTTGGGCGTTCGCCTGATCATTACTATTCAAAGTGCTTTTGATGATGGAGAAGGTTTCATCAAAATTTCCTAAGTTGTTGTCTGAGGAATGTATGAGGATAATTCCATTAGCTAAAATATACTATACCTTTCCGGCTGAGAGGTGCTGCCAAGCTGAATGAACCACGGAGGATGTGGCAACATGCCTCTTTAAATTTGACCCACCCTCACTTGTTGATCTCAAAGCCATAGCTTCTAGTATTAAATCCGGCTCTCCTATAGGGGTGGGCGGAATTTGCGAAATTAACTTTCGCAAATTATCGCGAAAATGTTTAAATTATCGCAAACAAGCGGAAATATCGCAAAGATGCAGAAGTTTTTTTCCGGCATGTTTGCGAGATTTTCTGCATGGTTGTGGGTCACCAACTTACCCATTTGATTGCTTGCGGGCGCGGCCATCTTGTTTTGAGTTGTCTCGCGGTGCATGATCGCGAGAAGAAAGACGTGATCGCGCGACGCATGACGTCACTGCGGGCGCGAACTGTCGCGAGACAGCGCAAATGGCTAAAAACAATACATCATCTCATGGAGAACGCGACCGGATCAAGAAAACTTGTCGGCGAACGCAGGGATTCAGGTAAGGCGATCGCGAGCGCGCGAGAATGTATTATTTTACAGCGCGAGCAAGAAACAAATCATCACCAAGCTGCGGAAACCGGAATTTTTGACATTTTTGTGCTCTCCGCGGAACGCGAAAATGTCAAATTATCGTAATTTCCGCGAACGGAACGAAATTTTCGCCCAGGCCTACTCTCCTACTGATCCTACGTCACCTAAGATCATGAAAACAGGCCTGGAGAGCCTACTGCCATATGTACGAGAGCTCCTTGAGCTCTCCTTCCCCAAGGGCGTGGTCCCTAAATCTTGGAAACAGGCAACCATCCTCCCTCTACTGAAAAAGCCTGGAGCTGACCGCAGTCTGCCAGAAAACCCTCTAACGATTTCACTTCTGCCATACTTTTCTAAAATAGCAGAAAAAGTGGTGAACTTACAGCTAGTTGCTCACATGAACCTGCAAAACTGACTTCACCCCTCACAATCGGGTTTCAGAGCGACATACTCTACAGACTCAGCGTTACTCCTTGCCACCGAGTCCATAGGTAGGCACGCAGATGAGGGACAGACCATAGCCATAGTCCCGTTGGAACTAAGTGCGGCCTTCGATACGGTTTCCCACCATCTACTTTTACAATGTCTTAGAGTAGGAGGGTTGGATAATGTCACACTGAAATGGATGACTTCATTCCTGCAGGACAGGAGCTTCCAGGTGGCACAACATCCACACATTTCTAAAAGCATAGCTCTGCCTCAAGGGGTCCCTCAGGGCTCTATTCTGAGCCCCACACTTTTTAATCTATATGTTGCACCCCTGGTAGAGATTGTGGCATGGCATGGCATCACCATTGTGTCATACACAACTGATGGTGTCATTGTCCCACACCTCTGATGGAGCAGCCGCTAAGTTCTCCTCGTGCTTGAAGGACTTGGCCTCCTGGATGATAAACAACTGCCTTAAATTAAATGGCAGTAAAACGGAGACCCTAGTGGTGGGGAAAACCCTCTCCATTTGGTCTTCGGCATGGTGGCTGCAGACATTAGACCCCACATCTACTCTGAGTAAACAGGTTAAAAACCTGGGAATATGGTTAGAATCCAATCTATCGTTTGAGGCTCAGACCCTGTCGGTGGTGGGGAAGTGTACTCTATAAGGGCGGACGATATATTTTGCATCATGTTTATTTAATCCATTGGGATTGTGATACTACATACGATTTGTACTCTTTGAAGGAATCTCATTAATGCCAATACCTTTTGCGCGAGTATGGACATACAGGTGCAACTAATGTATTTATTCATACCACATGAAATTCTTTTGCTGAATGTGTATTTTGAAGTTCATTTGTGCAACACACATTCATTTTGTGTATTTTACACACATTGATGCAATGAGATTTGAGTCTGGGATCGATAAAGTTCGAGTTGAAACATTTATTACTCGTTTTGGCTACATACTAATGTGCAATACAGCTATTATGCTGATGTAAGGGCCGTTTTCATTATGATATTATTTACAAAGTAAATCAGCTTTTAAGATGCAGCATTATATTATATCTGCTATATCCACTTCATGTTTTTTGCCATTGCAAGATGTCCAACATGAAATTGTGTTTGGTCCTTCTTTACTTTCTGTATAACTGAATAAGTAGTCTTGTGATTGGGTGACAATTTCACGTGATCAAGGTTCTCCAAACCGAAACGCGTTGTGGAATAAATGGTGGATTAACTACTTTCACTGAGTTTTGCGGTTTTCTGAGAGCACGCTTACGAACATTTATTTTGTGGATATTGTGAGCCAGTGTGCTCCGCCGGCGTGCGCGCCACCCTCCGAGGGGCCCAGACAGTCCGGAAGGAGCAACTCAGGTGATATATATATATATATAGATATATATATATATATATATATATTCGTAAGAAAGTTTCTCCGCTAAACGCCGCACACCTGCACATTAGCGTGGGTGCCTGCCGTGGTAGCGGCAACCACCAATATGAGTACGATTCGATCCACAGGTAGGAAAGAGGCGGCACACCGTCCTGGTGTTTTAAGGTGTATTTAATCGCTCACAAAACAACAACGCGTTTCAGCCGTAAGACGGCCTTTGTCAAGTTGTCTGTTGGTTCCACACAGCCGATTTTAAAGCAAAATACGTCATCATAGACATAGAAGAAATGTATACATCGTAAATCTCATGTGTAATTATCCTGAGATACAATCAATCATGAATTTAAACATAAACATAAATTCTTGAGTTTGCAAAGAATATATATACATTTGGAGCAGAGTCAGTTAATACTGTTATCAATTGCTAGTGCATAAAAATAAAAGAAAGACTATATAGTCTGTCCAGAAAGCTACATAATCGTATGTGGATATCTGCTCAACAATTAAATTAATATATTATACCCAATCTAAAGCCATAACTAGTTTGGGAATACAATTAAGGCATTTCGACTTGAAAATAATGATTTCTCCATTCGAGAACGGCATTGCGGACACATAAAGTTTGTTGAAAAATAGAAAAAATATATATATGTGTAGTGCAACAAGGGAAAGAGAGGACTGATGTGTGGAGGGATGTGTTTGTTGTATAATGAATATATCCAAATCATATCTCATTGATAATCTGTGTGATGATCGGATCCATAGCCCTGAATAGGGGAGGAGTAAGGGAAAATACCCAAAAATAATGGACAAGTGCCCAATTTCACAAGGGTCAATACAGATCACAGTGAGCGTATTACAGAATAACTGGAATAATACAACCACAGAGCAATGTCTGTACCAACCCTACCATCAAAACAGTCACAGACTTGTGCATAATTATCCAAATCATACCAAATGTGAAAAGTAAATTGATATGCAATGGGTCAATGTATTTACAAGATACCATATATCTCAAAGTACCCATCCTGAATTACGTAATGGGCGTGATGAGAAAGTAAAACCACATATATACAAAGGGACATATCAAGGGTTGTGGAAGGTCTAGTTTGGATTAAAGGCCAATATGGGTGTTAAGTTCTTCTTCCCTGTTCAGACCATAAGGAGCCCTGGTGTTCAGATCGATTATGTATCTTGATTCTAAGATACGTAAATGTTTTTCTCTGTCTCCCCCACGTATGTGCTTCAAGACTTTGTCTATTCCACAAAATTTCAACAATGCATTGTTGCTGTTATGTGCCGTGTGGAAATGTCTCGCTACGGGATAATTAAAATCCAAATTGGTTATAGCCCTTAAGTGTTCAAGGATGCGTTTTTTTAGTTGGAGTTTGGTACTTCCAACATAACGCATATTGCAAGGACACTCCAGGAGGTATACCACATGATCTGAAGTGCACGTGATAAATTTCTTAATGGGTTTCTCCCTGCCTTCCTGCGTTTTGTAGCTTCTACAGCTTACGGTGTTCTTACACGCTTTGCAGGAGTTGCATTTATGGAAACCCTCCCTGGCATGTAGCCAAGATGGATTGGATTCCATGGGCTGATAACTGTTTACCAATTTGTCTCTAAGTGATGGTGGTCGTCTGTAGGTTATTGATGGAGTTTGTCCCACTTTGTCCCCAATAATAGGATCAGCTCTTATAAGACCCCAATGTTTGGTGAGCAGGGATTTTAATTTCCCGGATTTTACATTGTATGTAGTAATCATACGAGGACCAGAGGTGGGTTCCTCTTTGCTAGTTTGTTTGCTGCCAAAAAGAACCTCACTATGTGTGGTGGCTGCCAATTTGTCAACGGCTTGTGTCAGAATTTTCTCTTTGTACCCCCGTTGTCTGAATCTATTCATCATGGTGTTTTTCTCCATGTTAAAACCATCATCGGTATTACAGTTCCTACGAGCTCGTAGGATCTCCCCATAAGGGATACTTCGTACTCATATATATATTCAATGAAAAAACCAAAGGTTTCACACATGTTATAGTTAGCTGGACATTTCACTCGTAAAAAACCATTGAAATTCCCCCGTTATAGTTAGTTCAGCTAACTATAACTCGCGCGCCCGCAATGCACTACTGATGACGTCACATATTACATCACTCATGACATGGTCACTGACATCACTCATGACATCACTGATGACATCTCAAATGACATCACTGATGACATCATCCAGTGATTGTGTGTTTTTCTGAAAATTAAATATGTTTTATATTTATGTATATCTCAAGGTCAATGGAAGAATAAATGGGTATATAAGTGTCTAAATGGATGCTTTTTTTTTGACTTTTTTTTTGTGTAACTGACTGATTAAGTGTATCATAGTGAATACATGGCTTACTGAGTAATCTTTAAATATGAAAATATCTGTATCAGTTTCTTACTTTGTGTATAAGTGGCTGCATGGGTTGGTGAGTAGCTACATGAGTGTCTATATAGGTTATTAGTTGGTTTTTTATCAGTATGAGTGTCTGAGTTTCTGTATGGTTCGGTGGGGGGTATTACTTAGTGCATAGGTGCATGAATGAGTGACTCACTGTTTGTATGTGTTGAATACAGCATGTGTGCAGGACTGTATGGGTGGATGAGTGTGTGCATGGGTGTGGTAGTGAGTGAATGACTGTCTCTATAGTGTCTTTATGAGTAACTACATATGTTTTAAACTAGTATATGTGACTATTGGTGTATATAAGTGAGTATATGTGAGAGTGAGAGATTGGAAGAGTTCCTGTATGAATAAGTATGTGTTTCTATAAGTTATTGTTTAAAAGAGTAAGTATATGTAAGTTTCTGTAGAAGTAAGTGTGGTGGTGTGTGTATAACTGTATATGCAAGTAAATGGATGTTTGATTCATTATTAGCATGAGTGACTATGTGTGTGAGTAACTCTATGGATGAGTGGCGTTGTGTAACAGGATGTATAGGTGTATGAATACATATGATGAGTGAGTACATGTATGAGTGACTGTAGAGGACTGTTGGTGAATGACTGTATGTGTATGTGGTTCTTAGAATTACTGATTAGGTTGTTGTAACTGATATTGATATGTTCATTATTTTGAACATT
Source organism: Triturus cristatus (assembly GCF_964204655.1). NCBI lineage: Eukaryota > Metazoa > Chordata > Amphibia > Caudata > Salamandridae > Triturus > Triturus cristatus. Next base: position 246,822,403 of record NC_140582.1, read on the forward strand.
TTAGTTTCTATTTTTGAATGTGTGTTTCAATGGTTATATTAGGGGAAGAGGAGGTCTGCCACTCTATCACAAGGATGATGTCATCAGTGATGTCATCAGTGATGTCATTTGAGATGTCATCAGTGATGTCATGAGTGATGTCAGTGACCATGTCATGAGTGATGTAATATGTGACGTCATCAGTAGTGCATTGCGGGCGCGCGAGTTATAGTTAGCTGAACTAACTATAACGGGGGAATTTCAATGGTTTTTTACGAGTGAAATGTCCAGCTAACTATAACATGTGTGAAACCTTTGGTTTTTTCATTGAATTTCTAAGGTTTTTTAAATGCTAATTCCTAACTATAACGTGTGTGAAACCCATGGTTTTTTCAGTGAATTTGCAAGGTTTTTTAAATGCTAATTCCTAACTATAACGTGAGTGAAACCCATGGTTTTTTCAGTGAATTTGCAAGGTTTTTTAAATGCTAATTTTTTTTTTTTTTCTTTTTTTTTTTACATATTTTTATTTTAATTTTCTATCCTTTTTTAAAGACTATGGTTAAATTTTAAAAATTCTACAATATGTTTTTATTTTACCATTTTTTTAAAATAAACAGGTAAAATTTATTAGTATTACATATTTTTTTTTTTTTCCTTTTATTTTATTTTTTTATTTTTTTAACGTGCGCGTACGGTAAGCGCACGTCTTGCTTTAATTACGTTAGATTTCTACGCTGTTTGCGTTCATTTACGCAATTTGCGTAGACGCACGTCACGCGCGCACAGCGCGTAACGCGTACGCTGCACGCGCACGTTACGCGGAAGTGAAGGGGCGTGCCTGTTTTGCGCATGCGCGCGTGCGCGTGTCTTTTTTACGCGCATGCGTACTTTTGCCGTAAGCGTACCGTAAGCGCACCGTAAGCGTACGGTGGGTCATGTGATCATGAAACACAACTTTTGATTGGTTGAAACTACTTTCAGTTCTAGAACTCTCCTACACCACACCCATTCCCCTCATTTCTGCTTGTGATCCCTTAGGAGAAGGAGCTGGGTTGTCTTTGTGATACGATGGCAGAACAGCAGAGCCCTTCTGAGAGTGAGGCTAGCAGCACTACCTTGAGACAGAGAACGAGGAAACAAAAGACCTCTTTCATATGGGAGTATTTTTCTTTTCCAGAGGGCCAGCAAAAGGTAAATGCACCCTTAGTGACTTGTAAGCTGTGTAAGCGTGTACTTTCAAGAGGGAATCCCAACAAGAAGTATTCCTTCGGGAATCACACCATGTTGAGACACCTTAAGGATGTACACAGAAGGACACATGCTCGACATACTGAAGGTAACCCTTCAGTAAGTCAACCAAGCACATCCACAGCAGCTCAGCCTGGACCATCATCTGCAGGGCCGAGTCCTTCTTCTGTAGGTCAGGTGAGCCCTTCATCTGTGGTGGGAGCATCTCCTTTTTCTTCTCCTCAGGAAATTAACCCTCGGTTTCTGAGGGTTGAAATACGGTGCGCCACTTGTCATGATCTAATTTGTTATAGGGAGACCAGTATTTCCCTAGTGAACAATAAAATAGATCAGCACATTTGTCGTACCGTCTAATATTCCCATTCTTTCTTTCCTCTGTCCCTGCATGAACACAACGGCTCTTTTAAGAGCCAACCTTACCTTTCATCTATTTTTTATATATGTTTTTAAAACTTTTTTTTGATTTTTTTTTTACCGTACGCGTACGGTACGCGTAATTATTATTATTTTTTTTTAAAAACACTAAAAATCAATTATCACATTACAAGGTCCTTGAGAGACTACAATGAAAAACTGAAAATGTGATTGTGGAGAAGTGGAAAAAAGGGACCATGATATTTTTGACTTACCATACCCACTCAAAAAAATATTTATTCATTTAAATTTTTTTTTAATTGCTTTAAAAATGGTTCTAGTTTTCGAAAATTTTCTATCTCAATCTGAAAAAAAAGAAAAAAGTATTAATATTTAATAAAACATTTTATAATACAGTACACATTTTGCCTTTTTTTTGCTGTTTTCAGAATATATTGCATTTCACTATAAGTTGTGAAAGCAATTGCATTCATCGTTTAACAGCGGGCAAAAAAAAAATTAACAATCTCAAAGATTGTTTTAAAAAAGCCCACAATCTCTTTTTGCATAAACATAACTTTATAGAAATGCATAATATTCTTAAAAAATATCATCTTATATCAATACTTATTTCTTTAAAATACCGTCTGATATTTTTGTTTCAGAAGTATAATCACAAAAATATATCTCAAATAACTCCACAATACATCTGGTTCCATTTCCTTTAGGCCAAATAGTAATTTTTAAATTCTTTTTTGATTAAATTTCCAATGGTAATCCAATAAAAATCTAAAGTTTAAATTGTACAGATCTCACCGATTCTCTGTAACATTTTGGTTTCCGAAAGATTTATTAATAATTAAATAAGTCCACAATAGAATTGTTTACCTTTCCGCATGGCCAAATAGTAATTTTAAAAATCTTTTTTGAATAAATTTCCAATGGCAATCCAATAACATTCCAAAATTTAAATTATGCAGATGTTACCGATTTTTTCAAAATTTTTGGTTTTCCAAAGTTTCATTAAAAATTGAAAAAGTCCACATTACAATTGGTTACCTTTCCATTAGGCCAAATGATAATTTGTAAAATCATTTTTTTTGAAAATTCCAATGGTAATCCAATAAAATGGTAAAATTGTTTTGTCCAGATGTTGCCAAATCTCTCTAAAATTTAGGTTTCAGGAAGATTAGATAGGAATTTGCTAAATCAAAAGGCAAACGTTGCTTAAAAATCAATTGGGAATCATTACACAGTGTCCAGCCTTTTTCACATTTAAGATAAACTGTGTAATGACCAGAAGTTACAGTAGGTCCATCATGGAAAATTATTGCAACTGTTACAAAAGTTTTTCCTGAAATTGATAATTGCTGTCCTGTAAACTTCTTTATTAAAGTATCTAATTTTGAACCATCAGCTTTACAGCGTTGCATCATTAAAATTACATACTGTCCGTATTCCTTTAAAATTAACGTTGAAAACATGTCAGATTGACACTCACTGCATTCCATGCTATGATTAGCATCTTTAACTAATTTAGCAAAAGTGACTGTTTTACTTTCTGGCAATGTTAAATAAATAAACCTTTCAGAATCAACATTAGAGCCACATATATTATAACAGTTTTCACAACTATGTTCCCATTTATAAGAGAGACCAAATAAATTTTCAATGGGAACCCCTTCTTCTTCCAGTACCTGAAGAAAAAACATCAAGAATTCCTGTGCGTCTTGCTGTACATTTTGAGAAAACTGTGTTCGTCCTGAACATACATCTAAAAGTTTTCTAATTTCAGTAGCACTTTCTATTTGAGTTTTATCATTACTCAGCTTTTGAAAAAGAAGACTCAACTCAGAACAGAATCTTTTTCCCTGATTTACTATTATCTGCTCTTGCACACTTTCCAGATAAAATGCAACATTCAGCACTACATTAGCGTAGCAGTTGACACCAGAGCTATTTTCAAAATGACATCCTACAACCTGTTCTTCATTTTCCTTTTTCTTTTTGCTTGCAATTACATCACTCCTCTTTTTTTTCCTCCTCTCTACATCTTCATTACAGATATTCTCATTTCTCCTTTTACGAGAAACTACACGTTTCTCCAACACAGGATACTGACCTAAATGAGGAGCATAGCTTCTTCTTAATCTATTATACTCCTAATCACAATTTGCATCAGCACTAACTTTTGAGTCATCAAAGTCTATCATGAATAAACCTGATAATGTTTTCACTCGTGACAAAGCAACATATGCCATACCTTCTTTGAACACAGTTGAACCAATGTTCACAAATGCACAATCTACAGTCAATCCTTGAGACTTGTGAATAGTTACAGCATATGCTAGAGAAAACGGAAACTGCTTCCTACGTACATATAAGTCTTTCACAAGCATGAAACGAACTGAACAACGACAAATGTCTTTAACTTCTTCTATCTGATCAAATTTTATTTTTAAACATTCAATTCCATCTTTTTTCTGATAATTAATAAAACCCACAACTCTTCCCATAGCTCCATTAACTAAACCTTTTTCAACATCCAAATTTCTCCTTAAAAATACTCTACAGTTCATGCAAACATATAGATTTTTTTCTAATCCAGCTGTTTTGGAAATGTTCTTCTCTAGTGAATCCAATTTATTTTTCAGTGTGCCTGTTAATGTGACAGTAATTCTTCCATCCTCAATTTTGTCCACTGCTTCCAATTTCCTGATATCTTCCTTTTCCAATTTCAAAAGCTCCTCATTGAATATTGAGCATTCACGTAGAGTTGGCATTAAGCAGATGACACTTTTCTTTTCTGCAATGTTCTTGTATATGTTCTCTGCAACTATTTTTCCCTTTGGAAATAAATTATGTAGCAGCCGACTCTGTAATGCTTTCGTGCCAGCTTCAGTGAGTAGTCCAATTCTGATACCTTTCAGAATACTTCCATATTCTTCATCGTTTGCTTGCCTCATATTAGTAGTAAGTTCCTTGTACTCAAAGAAGGACCAAATATTTGCATTACCGATGCTTCCCAATGACTTCTTTGTGTCTTCATGTGTCACAGTATTAAACACTGGTTGTCCTTTAACTGGAGTAAGTTGCAAAAGATCCCCAAAAACTATGACGTGTTTTCCTCCAAATAACACGTCATAGTCTGTCTTCAGAATTTGCTGCATTCTTAAATGCACAAAGGCAAGCATTAAGTTTGATACCATGCTCACCTCATCAATAATGAGAACTTGCATCTTCTTCAATACTCTTGAAACTTCCAAGCATGCTTCTCCAGTTAGCTTGTTGTATTGTATTTTGTTCTCATGCTCCACTGGTAACATTAGCAAATGATGTAAAGTGATTCCTTTTATGTTATATGCTGCTAACCCAGTTGGAGCAGTAACCACACAAGACAAAGTAGAATCCGTTTTTTGCTGTATGTAGCTTCTGATGACTTTTATAAGGAAACTTTTTCCAGTTCCAGCTTGTCCGCTTACATACATCCTGATTGGATGAAATGATGTGCATGAGCACTCTTGTTTTTCATGTAGAAATCCGTGATCAATTTTGTTTCTGATCTCTTCATAAATTTGTTGCTGCTCTTCGTTCAGTTGTCTTTCCAAATTTTGTAAGTCTATAAATTCTTCTTGAGCTTGATTCATAGCCGTTTCCACTTCATTCATGGCTATTGATGCTTCATTTTCAACAATTGGTTGTCCTAGGGGATCTTGACTGAGTGTTCCTGAACTTTGGCTGCCCTGAGAACTGTCTCTAGCTATTTCTGCTGCAATTGTAGTTTCCTGTTCAATTTCTTCATTTAACATTTGCAGATAAGTTGAGAATGTACTGCATTGTATGCTGTCTTTGCAAGCATTAAAAGAATCTTCATAGCTTTGAAATTCTCTCAGTAGTTCATCCTCTGTACGCCATGGTTTAAACAGCTGTAAAAGAGCCAAGTAGTAAAATTCCTTTTTGTCAGTAGTGTCGCAACTCAGCTTCCTGTGATTTATCAAACTTCCTTTTGTTTGCTTCACCAAACATCCTTCCTCACCAATGACTTTATATTTTCCATTGTTGATGTCTTCTGTGGCTTTCTGTGAATAAATGTAGTTCTGCAGCACTTCATAGAGACACATGTTCTCCAGATGATGACTTCTCTTGGGATAATATGTGTCCAACATGTTTGATTTCAAAATATCTGTACTTTCTGGGTCATTGTCGGCCAAATATTCAATTTCTCCAACAGATTTCAGTACCCGATTTCTCATTGCTGCAAGACCTAAACTTGCCCAAATTATTCTTCTTGATTTCGAGTAGAGACTTGCAGAAGATAACCTATCTGAACATTCGTAGGATCCAATTTCTCGATGCGATAACATCTTCAAACTGAAACTGTACAGCTTCTTACTGACAGTCTTCTCGTGAGAAATCTCTTCCCACATTTCCTTCAATTCAGTTTTTTCTGATTTCGTAATGTAAGACGTTACATATCGAGCAACAGCAATGGAATTGTCAGCTACATACTGTATATCCATGTTAGCATTCCACATGGATAAAATGACTGGGTTGTAGTCATTTATATTTTTTGATTCTTCTTTTCTTTTAAGGTTGTAGGTATTCTTAGGTGATTTTCTTGTGATAGTATGTCTCACAGATGACATAAAACTGTTTACTCTTCCATTTGAAAGAACAGGTCTAGGAAATCCAAATCGACATTTAGTGTAGTATTTATCTTTGCTCTTGTATTTCCGTCGACAGTATTTTCCACACCGATGACTTTGGAAACGTAAAACTTGCTCCTTTAACTTTTTCTCTTCTGTGTTTTTTGGTATAGCACATGTTGCATATTCTTCAATGTAAGATAACACTGCTTCATCAGCATCTGTTCCAAACTTTGGGGCATCCTTGATCCACAACAGCATATGAATATGAGGAGCACCTCTTGCCTGGTACTCTTTTCTCCAAAAGAAATCCACTACTTCTCCTAGAGGTGGATTTTTTTTATTGCAGATGAACGACATCATAGCCTCAAATCTATGATTGAAATATCTGCAAACATTAACCGGATCCAATGAGCACAGTTCTCCTGCTGTCTTGTATTCGATGTTTTTAATGTTTGAATTTGCCTCTCGTAGAAAATCCAGTAAATCATCCCAAGCGTACTCAGCACAGCTTAGGGTAACGAACCATGTTGGTGTTCCTAAATTCCGTAACATGCATTTTAATTCACCATGGCGTCTGTACCAATATTCATTTGTCCCACGCTGACAAGCCATCAGATTGATCAGTTGTGTTTCCAAATGATCATCTCGGTGCTGCACTTTCTCCATAAAATCCTTAGCAGACACATTTTGTAAATGTACTCCACTTTTTAAAATGTGATTTACTGCATAAGACAGTGCAGACAAGTCGCTTTCAAATTAAAGATGGAACAAATAAGGAATACTTTGTCGAAATCTGGGATCTTCAGCATTTAGTCTTGTAGTCCGATACTCAGAAGCTGGAATCTGTTCCGGACGTTCATCGTATCGTCCTCCTTTTCCTTTAGGAAACAGCTGAGGAAAACATCGAGCTTCCAAGCTCTCCTCCCATACACTCACGGGAGTTCCTTTTGTTTTCTTCATCTGAAACAGATCAATATTGTCTCCCATAACTTCTTTTGAATGAAGAGGATGTATGCTAAAATGTTCATAAATTTCTTCTTCCTTTGACTTGTCCACTTTTTCAATTTGTCCAGTTGGTGTTTCTGTGTCTTCTTGTAAATCTTCTTCTTCTTCTTCTTCTTCTATATAAATTGATTCATACCATTTGTTATTCCTTTTCAAATACAAATTTGCTCTTTGTACTTTCCGTACATCTACCAGCTCCTGCCAAATCTTCTTATTCTTTGTAGGTACACCATTAACCAGAATAATTAATGGTTCAGTTTCCAAAGTATCCGCATCAATAGTTTCCATATTTTTTTTCAAATCGAAGGGCAAATTCACCACTCTACCTTTTAAACCTCTCAGTAAATCTGAAGGAGGTAATTTACCAGTTTTGGGCTCCATACGTACTATGGTCTGGAACGGATGAACACATTGAATGAGTATAGACTCATATGTATTTAATTCAGAAAGTTCAGCAGGAATAGCATCCAATTCTAAATTATTATGTACAGCTCTGGTCGGCATTCTATTTTCTTCTAACTTATTATAACAGTAGTTACAAATACGCTGAACTTCACCCAATTCAAAACAATTTTCAAGAAATATATATGTGGCAAAATCCTTCCACTTATAATTATCTTCATTTTCACTTTTTCTATAGAGATCAACATACCTGGTTTGTTTTCTATAATGAGTTCTGCGGCAACAAATACAAGTAATATTTGGTCTTTCATTAGAGATTTTTTCAAATTTTGTTATGTGATCATTAAATGTCTTACTTACAAATGGTTGTACATTCTCTTCCACTTCTTCCTCATTTACTGTGTCCTTTTCTGCACTGTTTTGTTCAGGACCAAAGTAACAAAACTGAATTTCTTCAACAACCTTCTCTACATCTGATACTGACCCACGGAACAGAGCCCTATTCAATTCATCTAACTTTATTGCTGGACTTTTAGCAAAATACAACCGTCTCACAAACTTTCTCATTTCAGTATGATGAACAGCCAGCATTCTAAAATGATGGAAAACACTAATACACACTTTTCTAGATAGACAAGCCAGAGAATGACTCTGCAAACCAGTATTCTCTCTCACTCTGCATGGATCTAGACTTTGAAGCACCTTAATCTTCTGTTTTACACTTTTTTTACTATATTCTCTTAGAAACTCAAGAAATTTATCAATGGATTCCTGACGCACAGTGCAAATACTACTACAATTCCAAGTGTACACTGGGGCTTTAGGACGTCTCCCCATAGCCTCATCCGCCATCACTTGTACCTCATCTCTTGGAACCATTATCTCCTTCTCCATTATGCAACCATTTTTCACTTCGTAAGCACGACCTCTGGTGTAAACTGCATGCAGCAAACTATTACTTTGAAAATAGCTCTCTTCATTAAAAAAAGGTTCACTGCTTGAACTATGCATCCATTTTCCTAAAAACACTTTACAAAAGTTTGTTCTGTTCACTACTCTTTTCATTTTGCTTTGTGATTTCAGTACATTAACCATTTTATCTAATGTACGCATCCTATTCAAAATTAAAATGAATAGTTTCCTTTTTAATTCTAATGCCTTTGCTGCAATGGCTTCAATTTCTTTTTTTCTCTTATAAAACTTAGCCTTTTGCTTATATTTCTTCACATCCTTTATCAAATTGGACATAACTCTTCTCTGAAACATTTTTCTACGTATCTCTTTAAACGCTTTTTTTCTGTTTAAGTTAATCTTTTTAGTTGCAGAAGGTATATTTGCATTAACTAAATGCTCAATTTTTTCCTCTCCTTTTCTATTGAAAACATTCTTTCCAGTACAGACATTTTGTACATTTTTCCTTTTTTTGAATATGTTCTTTAAAAAATCTTTTCTTTGCTTACCAGAAGATTTTTTCTTTTTCCCAACATGAGCATCTCCAACTAACTTAGGTCCTCCAGTTGTCTTCAAATATAGGTTTTTTTTGTGGTCTTTCTTTACTCTGGATTTTGTAGGCATCTTAAATTTTGTTCACTGCTCTTCAGCAATACCTGAAAAAAACAAAAAAAAAATTCCTTTATTTTATTTAAATATATTACTACATTTTTTATGTTCTTTAGAAATCTTAAAATACTATAAACCCCTTTCCTATAAATGAAAATCACAATAACACCTTCACAAATTAAATTTCTAAAAATAATTCCTGTGTGCACACAAAGTCATGCTTTGAAATTAGGCAGAAAACGAAATTTCTTTGCAAATTGCAAAGCATACTTTCTACTACTTTTTAGGCAAGTGAAAAGTACTTTTACAGACTGACACATTATGAATCCACTTTTCAGATTCTGATAAAAGCACATGTCCAAACAGCTTTTTCAGACCAGCACCATGTGTAACCTGGGTGACTGACTACACTCCAGCAAGGGCAACCAGCCTTAGTGATGCTGAATGTATTTCCATTACTGACTGAAACTTCAAACCCCACTCGCTTGTGAATACTGTGCATGATTCCACAGGGTAAGCAGCTGGGTGTGTGCTAAGAGTCTACTTCTGCACCAAAAAATGGCTCCCCCTTTCCATCTAATGCAAATGTAAAATCACCAGAGCAATACGCAATAAATCTCTGCCTGTAATTCCTATTTGCACACAGAGTCATGTTTTCATATTAGTCACAAAACGAAATTTCTTTGCCAATTTGAAAGCACACTTACTACTCTTTTTTTTGGCAAGTGATAAACACTTTTACAGTCTGTCACATTTTGAATCCACTTTTTAGATTCTTAAAAAAGCACATGTCCAAACTGCTTTTTCAGACCAGCACCATGTGTAACCTGGGTAACTGACTACACTCCAGCAAGGGCAACCAGCCTTAGTGATGCTGAATGTATTTGCATTACTGACTGAAACCTCAAACCCCACTCGCTTGTGAATACTGTGCATGATTCCACAGGGTAAGCAGCTGGGTGTGTGCTAAGAGTCTGCTTCTGCACCAAAAAATGGCTCCCCCTTTCCATCTAATACAACTGTGAAATCACCAGAGCAATACGCAATAAATCTCTGCCTGTAAGTCCTATATGCACACAGAGTCATGTTTTCACATTAGTCACAAAACGAAATTTCTTTGCCATTTTGAAAGCACACTTACTACTCTTTTTTTTGGCAAGTGATAAACACTTTTACAGTCTGTCACATTTTGAATCCACTTTTCAGATTCTTAAAAAAGCACATGTCCAAACTGCTTTTTCAGACCAGCACCATGTGTAACCTGGGTGACTGACTACACTCCAGCAAGGGCAAGCAGCCTTAGTGATGCTGAATGTATTTGCATTACTGACTGAAACCTCAAACCCCACTCGCTTGTGAATACTGTGCATGATTCCACAGGGTAAGCAGCTGGGTGTGTGCTAAGAGTCTGCTTCTGCACCAAAAAATGGCTCCCCCTTTCCATCTAATGCAACTGTGAAATCACCAGAGCAATACGCAATAAATCACTGCCTGTAATTCCTATATGCACACAGAGTCATGTTTTCACATTAGTCACAAAACGAAATTTCTTTGCCATTTTGAAAGCACACTTACTACTCTTTTTTTTGGCAAGTGATAAACACTTTTACAGTCTGTCACATTTTGAATCCACTTTTCAGATTCTTAAAAAAGCACATGTCCAAACTGCTTTTTCAGACCAGCACCATGTGTAACCTGGGTGACTGACTACACTCCAGCAAGGGCAACCAGCCTTAGTGATGCTGAATGTATTTGCATTACTGACTGAAACCTCAAACCCCACTCGCTTGTGAATACTGTGCATGATTCCACAGGGTAAGCAGCTGGGTGTGTGCTAAGAGTCTGCTTCTGCACCAAAAAATGGCTCCCCCTTTCCATCTAATGCAACTGTGAAATCACCAGAGCAATACGCAATAAATCTCTGCCTGTAATTCCTATATGCACACAGAGTCATGTTTTCACATTAGTCACAAAACTAAATTTCTTTGCCATTTGGAAGCACACTTACTACTCTTTTTTTTGGCAAGTGATAAACACTTTTACAGTCTGTCACATTTTGAATCCACTTTTCAGATTCTTAAAAAAGCACATGTCCAAACTGCTTTTTCAGACCAGCACCATGTGTAACCTGGGTGACTGACTACACTCCAGCAAGGGCAACCAGCCTTAGTGATGCTGAATGTATTTGCATTACTGACTGAAACCTCAAACCCCACTCACTTGTGAATACTGTGCATGATTCCACAGGGTAAGCAGCTGGGTGTGTGCTAAGAGTCTGCTTCTGCACCAAAAAATGGCTCCCCCTTTCCATCTAATGCAACTGTGAAATCACCAGAGCAATACGCAATAAATCTCTGCCTGTAATTCCTATATGCACACAGAGTCATGTTTTCACATTAGTCACAAAACGAAATTTCTTTGCCATTTTGAAAGCACACTTACTACTCTTTTTTTTGGCAAGTGATAAACACTTTTACAGTCTGTCACATTTTGAATCCACTTTTCAGATTCTTAAAAAAGCACATGTCCAAACTGCTTTTTCAGACCAGCACCATGTGTAACCTGGGTGACTGACTACACTCCAGCAAGGGCAACCAGCCTTAGTGATGCTGAATGTATTTGCATTACTGACTGAAACCTCAAACCCCACTCGCTTGTGAATACTGTGCATGATTCCACAGGGTAAGCAGCTGGGTGTGTGCTAAGAGTCTGCTTCTGCACCAAAAAATGGCTCCCCCTTTCCATCTAATGCAACTGTGAAATCACCAGAGCAATACGCAATAAATCTCTGCCTGTAATTCCTATTTGCACACAGAGTCATGTTTTCACATTAGTCACAAAACGAAATTTCTTTGCCAATTTGAAAGCACACTTACTACTCGTTTTTTTGGCAAGTGATAAACACTTTTACAGACTGACACATTATGAATCCACTTTTCAGATTCTTAAAAAAGCACATGTCCAAACTGCTTTTTCAGACCAGCACCATGTGTAACCTGGGTGACTGACTACACTCCAGCAAGGGCAACCAGCCTTAGTGATGCTGAATGTATTTCCATTACTGACTGAAACCTCAAACCCCACTCGCTTGTGAATACTGTGCATGATTCCACAGGGTAAGCAGCTGGGTGTGTGCTAAGAGTCTGCTTCTGCACCAAAAAATGGCTCCCCCTTTCCATCTAATGCAAATGTAAAATCACCAGAGCAATACGCAATAAATCTCTGCCTGTAATTCCTATTTGCACACAGAGTCATGTTTTCATATTAGTCACAAAACGAAATTTCTTTGCCAATTTGAAAGCACACTTACTACTCTTTTTTTTGGCAAGTGATAAACACTTTTACAGACTGACACATTATGAATCCACTTTTCAGATTCTTAAAAAAGCACATGTCCAAACTGCTTTTTCAGACCAGCACCATGTGTAACCTGGGTAACTGACTACACTCCAGCAAGGGCAACCAGCCTTAGTGATGCTGAATGTATTTGCATTACTGACTGAAACCTCAAACCCCACTCGCTTGTGAATACTGTGCATGATTCCACAGGGTAAGCAGCTGGGTGTGTGCTAAGAGTCTGCTTCTGCACCAAAAAATGGCTCCCCCTTTCCATCTAATGCAACTGTGAAATCACCAGAGCAATACGCAATAAATCTCTGCCTGTAATTCCTATATGCACACAGAGTCATGTTTTCACATTAGTCACAAAACTAAATTTCTTTGCCATTTTGAAAGCACACTTACTACTCTTTTTTTTGGCAAGTGATAAACACTTTTACAGTCTGTCACATTTTGAATCCACTTTTCAGATTCTTAAAAAAGCACATGTCCAAACTGCTTTTTCAGACCAGCACCATGTGTAACCTGGGTGACTGACTACACTCCAGCAAGGGCAACCAGCCTTAGTGATGCTGAATGTATTTGCATTACTGACTGAAACCTCAAACCCCACTCACTTGTGAATACTGTGCATGATTCCACAGGGTAAGCAGCTGGGTGTGTGCTAAGAGTCTGCTTCTGCACCAAAAAATGGCTCCCCCTTTCCATCTAATGCAACTGTGAAATCACCAGAGCAATACGCAATAAATCTCTGCCTGTAATTCCTATTTGCACACAGAGTTATGTTTTCACATTAGTCACAAAACGAAATTTCTTTTCCATTTTGAAAGCACACTTACTACTCTTTTTTTTGGCAAGTGATAAACACTTTTACAGTCTGTCACATTTTGAATCCACTTTTCAGATTCTTAAAAAAGCACATGTCCAAACTGCTTTTTCAGACCAGCACCATGTGTAACCTGGGTAACTGACTACACTCCAGCAAGGGCAACCAGCCTTAGTGATGCTGAATGTATTTGCATTACTGACTGAAACCTCAAACCCCACTCGCTTGTGAATACTGTGCATGATTCCATAGGGTAAGCAGCTGGGTGTGTGCTAAGAGTCTGCTTCTGCACCAAAAAATGGCTCCCCCTTTCCATCTAATGCAACTGTGAAATCACCAGAGCAATACGCAATAAATCTCTGCCTATAATTCCTATATGCACACAGAGTCATGTTTTCACATTAGTCACAAAATGAAATTTCTTTGCCATTTTGAAAGCACACTTACTACTCTTTTTTTTGGCAAGTGATAAACACTTTTACAGTCTGTCACATTTTGAATCCACTTTTCAGATTCCTAAAAAAGCACATGTCCAAACTGCTTTTTCAGACCAGCACCATGTGTAACCTGGGTGACTGACTACACTCCAGCAAGGGCAACCAGCCTTAGTGATGCTGAATGTATTTGCATTACTGACTGAAACCTCAAACCCCACTCGCTTGTGAATACTGTGCATGATTCCACAGGGTAAGCAGCTGGGTGTGTGCTAAGAGTCTGCTTCTGCACCAAAAAATGGCTCCCCCTTTCCATCTAATGCAACTGTGAAATCACCAGAGCAATACGCAATAAATCTCTGCCTGTAATTCCTATTTGCACACAGAGTCATGTTTTCACATTAGTCACAAAACGAAATTTCTTTGCCAATTTGAAAGCACACTTACTACTCTTTTTTTTGGCAAGTGATAAACACTTTTACAGACTGACACATTATGAATCCACTTTTCAGATTCTTAAAAAAGCACATGTCCAAACTGCTTTTTCAGACCAGCACCATGTGTAACCTGGGTGACTGCCTACACTCCAGCAAGGGCAACCAGCCTTACTGATGCTGTATGTATTTGCATTACTGAGTCCAACCTAAAACCCTTAAAGTATTCTTTATTTTTACCAGTACACCTTAATTTATCGTGAAAACATAGTCCATATTATTTTACATGTTCCTCACATTTAAATTTCTCCCAAAACAGAAAATAATAAACACAACTTCAACAAAAGGAATTCCATTTCTATTATTCATTTCTTAATTTACCATATACATCCCCTCTCAAACTCTAAACTCACCTTTAAAATTAGTTAGCTGTGAAAGAAATGTGGCACTCAAACAGCAGATTATCAGAGCCAGGATCTCTGTTCTTTACACCTCTCTCCTCTCAGCAGAACCAGATAATGGCAAACTTTCCCTCTCTTTTTCCACACATATACATGTTAATTTCAAATCTCAGTGCTTCCCCCTTTTTTTCAAATGTAATCACACATTTCTATTGGTTGAAAACCAACCCTTTTCCAAAAGTACCCTTCCCCCAACTTGACTTCTGCCTAGTACCCTTCCCCCAACTTGACTTCTGCCTGCTACCATAGCAACAGCTCATGGAACACTGCTGTGTGGAGTTAGGTCAGAAGTTCACCAAACAATGTTTCAATTCCACAGAGCAAGAGTGCTTGACTTTTCAAACCTAACAGCAAATCCATAGTACTGTTCTTTATTAACACATTTTTCTGTACCAATACAAAACATGCTTCTATTAATTTACACATACAGCCTAGTTTTTATTCTAGAATGGTATGAAACAGCCAATCAGTTCTTTTTTTTATGAAAAAAATATGTATGCCTCCATTTCCAAACTGTCTTTCATTTCTTTTTACCATTCTACTGAATTACACCTCCTGAGTGCATCCAGTTCTCCTTTGAAGATGTTCACAGTGTGGATTGTAGGGCGCAGCTATGTCTTCTGGAGTGAAAAGTGTGCAGAGAAAACAGATATGGTGAGAGACCTTGCTTTGCCAAATGTAGACATTAAATGGATTGGTCAGAGAGGGTTAAAGTGGCACCAATTGATGCCATTGGTGAAATCCTTCATGCAAATCCAACACCCTGACCTCATAATAGTGCACTGTGGTGGCAATGACCTAGGCACTGGGGTAGGTCTGGAAATGCTTATGAAGGACACCTTTGCACAACTGTTTTCACTTTTCCCTAAAACTGCCTTTGTGTTTTCTAACATATGCCAAAGGCAAAAATGGAACTGGTCCAATCATTTCTGTCCGCAGATTGACAAAGCAAGAAAGCACGTCAACAAATCTGTTTCTGCTTTCCTCCGTGACTATGGTATGGGTTCCATTTACCACAACAACTTGCGTTACGACATGCAAGACATTTATAGAGGAGATGGTGTGCACTTCAATGATGAAGGGAACAGCGTCTTCCTCTTGAACCTTAGACTCTGCATCGGTACTTACTTGTAGGTACCACTAAAAAATCACTTCATAAACACAACGGCTCTTTTTAGAGCCCCCTAATATCTACACTTTTAAATCTGCATTTCATTTCTTTTATTTTATTTTTTTTCTACCGTACGCGTACGTTGAGCTTACCGTACGCGTACCCCGCGATTTTTTTTAAAATCAATAAATGTTTTCTTTGTACTTTTCTGTCCTTCTTTGACCCCCTTACAAATGTTAGGGGGTCTGTAACTCTCCTCCTTGCCCCCTTTTCAAGATATCACTCTTTTTTTTCTGAGTGAAACACACGAAATGGCGGCCGCCGCTTCCTGGTTTCGACCGATTCGAATGTTTACTAAGATCTAAGAGCCAATCAGAATCGCGCTCGCGCACGTCACCGTACGCGTACGGTAAGCGCACCGTAAGCGCACCGTAAGCTGGCTCAGATATATATATTGATTTAAAGGCTATTTTCTCAGAATCTACTGAACAGATTTACACCAAACCTACAAAAGGCACTTCCTTGACCTGAGGACTACCTCTCTGCCAAATTTCTAGTAATTCTGTTCAGCCGTTCGGGCTGTAGCTGTGTCTAAAGGCCCTATGGAAAAATGCATGGGAAAAACGCGTTTTGAGACCCCCCTTTTATCTCAGCCCCCGCTTGACGAATCCCCCCGAGACTTTCAGGGTAGGAGCGGAGCGTAGCGCCCCACCTATTTTGAAATATTCGCGAGGATTCGTCGACCGGCGCCAAAGTTATTCAAAATAGAATGTTGCGGATTTCCTATGGAAACAGGGTCCTAACTATAACTACCTACTGGCGACCGCCAGTAGGTAATATATATATATATTTATCTTTGTTTTTTAATATATTTCTAACATTTTATAATTAATTAAAATTATTATTTATTAATTATTTTAAAGTAAATATATAGATATTACATTTTATATATGTATGTTTAATTTATTTTAAATTACATTTATTACTTATAATTTTTAACATTTACAAATAAATCTAAATATTATTTTTAAGTAAAATGTATTATTTAATTTATTTTACGTTATTTATAATACATATAAAAATGATATTTTGTAATTCAATATTTTTAACAAAATTATTTTTTTCCGATATTTTTGTATTTACCATTATGAAGATAGGAGGTCGATATTTTGGACAACGATGACCGAAGAAGCCGTGCTGAAACTAAGAAGAGGAGGATGCCCACTGACTTGGCCCCAGCCCTACTGGCCTGTCCCCACCTCGAACCTGCAACAGTGAAATACCGGTGTGTCCTGCAGTCAGCCACCTCAAGAACCAGAAGTATGTGCCCTGCCTTCCAAACCCAAGACTTTGTCTCCTGTGAGCACTGGATTTGCTCACAAAACAGACTCTGGCCCCAACCAAAACCCTTAGTCTGCCCCCGATGCCTGCGCCCGAGTTCAAGTGGCCCAACACCACGAGAAGGTATCCCCGGCAATCCTCGCCAGAGATCTGGTGATCTCTGACCAGAGGTGGATGGAAAACCCGAAGCCTGATGACACCCCTGCCCCCTGATGTCCTACGGCCTTGGGTGGCCCAAACGATGGTGTCCCAGCTTCCCCAGGAATCCCAACTTACCTCTTCAACCGGTGGACCCCTCCAGAAGATCTTCGTCCCCGAGCCTGCAGTCTTTGTTGCAACAGGAGATTCTCCACTGAAAACAACAGGGCACTCAAATCCAAAACACCACCCTACACCCAGCCACCCTGCGCTGCTGCCGGTGTACTTTGGGTGCTAACTCGGATCCCCCTTTTTTCTGAGGCTAACACCAGGAGCTTTGCTCCCACAACCCTGTGGCCTGTTCGTGAGCAGCCACCAACCAGAGGCTCCCTACCTCCCATTGGATAAGATTGGGTCTTAGCCCTCTGCACCCGGCCACCCTAGTGCCACTGAGGGTGTTCTGAAAGTGCCTCCTCAACCCTGAGGGAACCCTGGCTCTAACCCCAGAATACCAACTCCAAAAAACTTGTACTTACCTGCAAACCGTTAACTTCATTTCTCTCGATAGGAATACATTAACTGTTTTTCCTTGAAAATTGTTCTAAGTGTGGAGTTGGTTTGTATGAAAACTTGAAAAACTGCAACTGTACAAAAACTGATTTACCTTCCTTTTGTCTAGGAGATGTCTTGGCATACCACACTAATTAGCAAAAGTAACTTACAAAGTATTCTAAAAAGAAGTAACCTACAAAGTAATCTGAAAAGTAACTGAAAAGTTAATTTGACATACTGACTTACCTGTATTTCAACCAACTGCATTTGAACCTTCATTCAATTGTAAACCACTGCATAAGCGTTTTCAAAGCATTTATTTCATTTACCTGCACCAGGCTTGGCTTGGTTCCGGAAATTAAATAATTAAATAATATTTTTATACAAACCAAATTGGTCTGAGTTCAGTCTTTGAGTGTGTGACATCGTTTGCTGATTCAGTGTGTACAGAAAATGCTTATCACTACCCTTTGATAAAGCCTTACTGCTTGCCCACACTACCACAAATAGAGATAAGGTGCTATCTACTTTTACCCCTGCCTACCTTTGGGGCTCCACTGGACTCAGTGCACACTATACCTGAGTTTGGTATAGTATTTATAGAACCAGCTTCCTACACTGACCTGCTATTTTCGAATGAGGGGGCTAGTGGTTGTTCACAAAGCAGACCATTAGAGCACATGAACACAATGCTTTCATGAGTTCTAATAATATGAGATCAATTCCATTTTGATGCAAATTGAATTTCTCATCGTCTCTCCAAAATTGTAATCCAATTTCTGCTAACACGTATAAAACTCTAACATATTGAAGTACCCATCACTAATAATCGTTTTCTAATTTATTTTGCTCTTCTAACTTTGAATCCAGGGTAAATTAATCTTTTCTTCTTAAAAATTTGATAAAAGCGGTTATATGACATTCAGAATTTATTAGTGGAGCAAAGGAAATATTAAATGATTATAACTTTAAGTTATTATCATTTTATGTTTCCTTTGTGGATGGGCGGGTTAGAGGGGCTGCTCTGCTCTCTGAGTAGGGAAGGCAAGGAGTGGTTGAGAGTCAAACAAAGATGCTCAAAACCAATCGAAATGCTGCATTGCAGCATTGTGATTGGTCAGGGGAGCCTGGCTATTGTTCCTGGCTTCCCGTTCTTTGAGTCCCACGAGGAGAGCAGGAGCAGAAACGCGTGGTCCGGCGTAAGGTAAGTGTATATTTTATTTTGTTTATTTTTGTATTGTGCCACCCTGCGATTCCTCGCGACCCCCTCAATCCGCCCGCCACAACGTTCGCCCCCGCCCTACCACCTGCGAATCATGGCGGCCACCACTGGAATTGGTATGCCTTTGAATTACTTTAGGATTTCACAAGTAATTGAATCTATTGTACACTAGAGGGGATGAGGAAGTTCAGAAAAGTGTGCAAACAAAACAATAAACACAGCTATTTGTTTTGAAATATGCTAGCTCTTCTCAATTATATTTTTCATCATTAATTTTGCCAGTGTGAAAAAGAGGACAAAAGCATTCTCATTTGATCTTGAAATATTTTCTTGCATTTCTCAAAAAATCCTTCATTTAAGACATTCAGATTGCCCTTTTGGAAAACAAAATGATAAAAGTAGTACAGAACACAACATCAATAGATTTTCAATTTTTTTTTTGTATTGTTGCTGCTCTATTTTGTACTCAATATCGCAAAAACCTCTGGCTCTTGCCAGGTAATTAAAGCGTTCGCATAGCACAAAAAGAACAAGGAGCCTGTTTTTATTGCCTCCAGCTTCTTATCTTGGCTTCCTTTCACTGTCAGAATTTCACTTCTTTTCCAAGAAATAATGAGAAAGGCTGACTGTATATGCAGATGGGTGAGTGGTTTAAGGTTGCCAATTACACGGAATACTGCAAATTGGATTATCTACTTTTAGTCTACACGTTTTGTGATATCCTTCCGGAAACTGACGTTTGCTTTAGGCGCATCCGTGTTAAAACACATTTCTTTAATAATTGGGAACCTAGTGACGTATGCATATAAGAAATATCTCTACATCTTTGCATAGCGACATAAATAAAACGTGTTGTTCATCATTCCCATGACATTTGTGTTTTTCTCATATGCAGCATACACGTCTGATATTAGTGTCTTAAAAACCTATCATGAAGTTATTTAAAGTGCCTTGGGAAAACACGTGCACATAGCTGTCAAGTATCTATGAATTTTTTTGAAGGTAGCACATTCAGACAAGGTAATAAGTTGTCTTGTTCAGAACTTGGTTTGGAACTTTTCAAAAGTTACTTCCAAAACCTTAAAATTCCATGGGGCATATTATCTATGACGGCGTTGAATTCCAATAGAAGCCCATGTTCACACCAGAACATGGACTTCTATTGGAATTCTCAAGAGCATATTATCAAGCCCATTATCGCCGCTTTAGCGGCAGTTTTCTGCCGCTAAACAGGCGATAATTTTTAACGCTGCCCTTGATAATATTCCCCCATATTCTGTAGGTGGGTCTTTGATGTCTGAGGTGCTGTTTGGCCGCAACAGGATGAACATGTATTATCAAGACCGGCGATAACATTATCGCCGCTTTAGCGGCAGGAAACTGCCGCTAAAGCGGCGCTAAGGGACTTGATAATATGCCCTTGTAAATTCCCATAGAAGCCCAGGTTCACACCAGAACCTGGGCTTCTATGGGAATTCACAAGGGCATATTATCAAGCCATGTATCGCCGCTTTAGCGGCAGTTTCCTGCTGCTAAAGCAACAATAATGTTATTGCCAGTCTCGATAATATGGCTGTTTGTTTCGTATATGTATTTTTGCAGTAGTCCACTGAGATAAATGATGGCTCAGGATTGTCTAAACCAACGGTTAGCGGGAGCGTTCCTGTGTCTTGCAGGCTGATCTAAATGTATTGCTTGTCCCAAGGTGGTACAGAGAGGTCAGCTTTGAAGTATTTCCTCAAGTGTGGCGCGTGCAGGCGTTCAATTGATTGATGGAGAATGAGCACAACCTTTTGACACAATTCTCTTTGTGCTGCGCATTGATATGCGCCTAATTTGGAACAGTACGGTAATGACCAAAGGGGAAATGATACATTGATTGAGGAGTAGACCGCATGCCGCGGACAGAATATAGAAACAACTGGTATGCAACACCGCATATATTTTTTTTTTGTGTTCCTGAGGTAAATACGTTTTTTTTTAACAGTAATGTCATTGGGCTACACTCATTTCAGTGATGCCTTGTTACATTTCTATACAAACCATCCTAAAATGTAACATGTGCTGATAAAATGCTTGTAAATCTGATTGTTTCTGTCATCTTCATCATCACCACCATATTAATACTTTATTTGGTATTTTCCAACCATAAAAGTACAAGACAAATAAGCAGTTGAATATACAATCCACATAATTAATTGAAATAAGAAAGATAAAACAACTTTACTATCAACTAAATCACATATTAGAGGTTAAGCATAATAAAAAAATAGAAGATAAAAAGAGCCCCTCTCTCATAATTATGCTGGAATAGGAGGGCCATACTGGCAAATAAGCAAGTCATATAAAAATCACACCCCATACTAATCCATTTTACTAAAAATGAAGGCCCTCATTTAAGGATGCAAACTATATGACCGATAACCCAATATAAATCCACTATCTTAGGGAAAAGCGTGGAGTGTGGGGAAGTGCAAACGTTCAGGTATAAGATAATCATATAAAATCACACAGTATGTTGTGTAATAACATTTATAACATTTAAAAATACAGTCAATATAAACAATAAGACTATAAAAAATTTAGTTTCGGATCTGGAAGGCCTTGGCTGGTCAACACTCACATAAATGAACTTCATAAAATGCTTGGTAAGTACAGTCGCGGACGGTGCAGGTAAGAGCGGTGGGGCGGTGGGGTAGGGTGGGGGAATCGACAGAAGACGAGGGAAAGCAACATTTTTAAAAAAGAAAACCACTTACAATGCGCTTGCCGCATCGGCGATGCGGTGAGCGTAAGGTAAGTGGTTTTCTTTTTTTTTCTTTTCTTTTCCCTTGTCATCATCTGTCGACTCCCCCCGCACCGCACAGCCCCACCACTCTTACCAGCACCGACCGTGAATAGGTAAGTATGCAACAGTGAATTTTTTTTTCTGATGCTGTAATTGTACCGCACTCCTGGGGTTCATAGAGCTGGAAAAATACTTGTGTAAAGATGTGCAAAAGTGCAAAATCCAGTGGCGACTGGTGACATTTGAAAGTGGTGAGTGTAAAAGTTAGGAATAAATGGTGCATTGCAAGTGTGAGAAGTGTACCAGCCCGACCATCAGAAAGGGTGTTTGAGGGTTCTTCTCCAGAGAAATATAAAAAAAATTAACGGTGGTACATGGTGCATTTTAATGAAAATTTGAGAAAGGAAGTTTTATGAAGCAATTGTGACAGTGCAGTGTTGAAATATTAATAACCACTTCAAAAACGAACCCTTTTTTCACTGCATTAAATACATTCAACAGTTACTGTAGTGAGCCACTTGTGCAATTGAACATAAGTACTCTGAAACTATGGAAATGCAGAACATAAGCAATCTGAAGACTTGGCAGCTATAAATAAACAGGCCTACGGTCAGATTATAGCACACATTCTCCCATTCGGAGCAGATGTGCCCCTGCAAAGAATGATTAACAATTAGTTATTATGACCAGTCTCTTCATGTTATTGAGTCAAATGTGGAGCTGGGATGTAATCCTGCTGGATTGTGTAGAGTGAAAGTAAACATGTCCAATGCTATACAGCCCTGTAAAATGAAAATCTTGTCTTGATGTTTAGATGGAGACATTCATATTTGAAACAATTGAATGTGCCCTCTTTAGGTTTATAATTGTTTTCAGTTTGAAGTAGAATTTTATTGAAATAAATATACAATTACAATACAAGCAAAATACAGTGAAACAAAAAATTAATTAGATCTATTATCTCAACGATGTGATATTTGACAACATTCTAAGAAAGTATAAAAGCTATATAAACCCGTAAACATTTGTAAGTAAGATCAAAAAGCAAGATATGAAACAAATATATTATTGTTATTACTTTAAAACAGGTCATGGAGGTTTAGGTACTTCTTCAGTTCTAGGAGAGTGTGACTGTGAAATGCAGGTGGATTTGTTTAAAAAAGTAGTCATGGGTAGCCACAAATGATCTCTTTTAATAGCAAGAGTCATTGGATAAACGTGTGCTCTGTCAAGTCTGTGATTGTAACAATCTCCATACCACCAAGCTTGAAAAAACAACTGAGAAGTGTCCTTCCAGGATTTCGTAATTTGTTGAAAAGCAACAGCCAGAAGTAAATCTATTATATGAAAAGTTTCGGATTGGGAACTCCAATAGTCGGACCTATAAACCTATATACCTATAAAAACGCTAATAAAATTAAATAGGGCCTGTGTATTAAAAATAGTATTTATCTTGTGCCAAACTTTCAACCAAAATTCATAAATAAGAAGGCATACAAAGAGCATGGGCCCGATTCACAGAACTAATTTAAGACAAAATCCTAAACTTACTACCATTTTCGTATTCACAGAAGGCACTTACTCATTTTGGTATTCACAGAAGACACTTACTCACTTCGGTATTCACAGAAGTTAGGAGTCCTAACTTTAGGACTCCTAAATGCCTTCTGTGAATACCGAAAGTCTTAAAATTAGGATATTTTCTCAGTTTCGGAGTCCTAACGTTAGGACTCCTAACTTTACTACTACTAAACTGAGAAAAATCCTAATTTTAAGACTTTAGGTATTCACAGAAGGCATTTAGGAGTCCTAAAGTTAGGACTCCTAACTTCTGTGAATACCGAAATGAGTAAGTGCCTTCTGTGAATACCAAAATGAGTAAGTGCCTTCTGTGAATACCAAAATGGTAGTAAGTTTAGGATTTTGTCTTAAGTTAGTTCTGTGAATCGGGCCCCATGTGTTTAAGGTCCGCTGAAGGTTGAGAACAAGACCAACAATTGAGAGATACCGCAGAATCAATTTTGTGTAGCTTAGCAGGGGTGATCAAAAGGCATTGTAAATAAAGAATAAAGTTTGAATTGCATTAGCTGCTCTAGACGATTTTCATATTTTAACCTAGATTTTGCTCCAAACTGAACAAGAAAAGGTAGTCAGCAGATCAATTCACAGAGTCTCTACTTCAGACTTAGCCCTTTCCTCCGCAACAAGCGTAAGCCTTTTATGTACTTGAGATGCAGAAGGCAATACTTCCAATATGTTCTGTATAGGAGGAGGAGAGCAAGAGATTAATTGATCAGGAGGAAGTTTGTTATAAGACGATTAAGTTGCTGAAATAAGTACATGATATTTAATTGCATAAGAGTCTGGAAAGGAGAACAACGGCTGCACTACACTAAGGGGCCGATTCTGATCTCAGTCGGAAACCGTTCCGACCGACACGGACCGGGACTGTATTCCAACCCACACATACAAGCGCTGTACGACTGGCGTAGTACGATGCAATGCATGTGAAACACAACCGACTCGTACGGAGCACAGTATGTACGACCGACACGTAGGGAAACCAGTGATTCGGCCGTAAAAGAGCCCACCGCGACCGACTCGTACACAAACGCTGCAACATAGCATAACATGAGTGTGACAGACTCGGACAACCCCGCAAATGCTGAGAAAAGCATCGGTCCCGGTCAGCTGAACATCTCCGTCATGCTCAACGGGAGCCAACAGAAACAGACAGAAACAGACCAAACGAGCATTGTCAAAAACAAAAACAATTCTCAAGTCATGTAAGACAACCCACAACTCCATCTACATAAAGGGCCAACATCCTAACCATGATCCTTTGCAAATTCTACAGACCTGCCAGCAGAGAGCACCACCACAAAACCTTTACACCACAGCACCTCTCAAAGAGCACCCTCACAAACACCCAGCCAAACTTATATTCACCCACCCTCACTTTCACACACACCCACACATCCATCTCCACCACCCCCCATCACCATGCCACCAAAGAAGAATCCAAAGTTCACAGATATTGAGTTGGATGTCATGGTAGATGAAATTCTCAGAGTAGAGGCACAGTTTTTTGGCACATTGGTCCAACAGACCCCAATGTCTCAGAAATCCAAGATGTGGGAGAGGATTGTTAACAAGGTGAATGCTCAAGCACCTTGCCTGCGCACAATGGACGATATCAGGAACAGGTACTATGATGTGCGAAGGAGGGTCAAGAAGCCGATTGGCAGAGACAATGCCCTGAGCTAGCAGACCGGCGGTGGCCCTCCTGCAAAACATATGCACTTCACTTCCTGGGAGGAGAAGGTGCGGGCCATCCTTCTACCGGAGGGCATACATGGATTATCAGGAATACCAGAGCCTGGTGAGTACATACACAACTAGTCAAAATTGTGAGGCAATACACACCCACAGACATCACTGTTAGGGGGTCAGTGACACCATTCACTGTTAGCAAAGCCATATCAACCCAAAGCTAAATATCCTGTGATGTGTATGCCAGTTAGATAAACACAATACCTGCAATCTCAGAGTAACATGTAACTATGTCATGACATGTACAAACTTACTAACAAATACAGCAAGGCTTTGGCTCAAAACACCAACAAATACTGTCAGCCATCTTGCCAGCACAGTTCCACTTACTCCCAGGGAAGCTGAGTCACAGAAAGGAAGGTTGGGTTTGCTGGGAAGGTGGGTGTAGCCAAAAGCATGATGGGAGTCGTAGTCACAGTCAACAGTCCACCTCCCACATGGCCAAGGAATACCACCTTGCATCATGCTCACCTCACAGGGAGTGGAAAAGTGCTGCCAATATGGCTGACACTGGCCTCTGGTGTGTGGAGCACAAGGGCCTGTTGGGAATAGTGCTCAAACAAACACCAGGGCACCACTGTCAGACATCTTGCCAGCACTGCATCACTCACTAACAGGGAAGCTGAGTCACAGGAAGGAGAGTATGGTTTGCTGGGAAGGTGGGTATAGCCAAAAGCATGATGGGAATCATAGTCACAGTCAACAGTCCCCCTACCACATGGCCCAGGAATTCCACCGAGCACCATGCTTACCTCACAGGGAGTGGAAAAGCACTGCCAAGATGGCTGACACTGGCCTCTGGTTTAGGGAGCACAAGGCCCTGTTGGGAGTTGCGCAGAAACACACAGCAGGACACCACTGTCAGACATCTTGAGCGTAAACCTTGACTCCCTGTAATGGAAGCATTGTTCATGGGGGATTCTCTGGGCTCTGGGGGAGGAAGAGGTCTGCAATGACTCCAACTGCTAGCAAGACCTGCTCTACGCACACCTTCTCAGCCAGAACAAATTGCGCTATTGGGACCAGTCAGTCCATGACAGTGAAAGTAAATGCCCTGGCAAAATGGCTGACACATGGGGGTGATGTATGAATTGGCCACAAGTCACACCTAGGCACTGGAACTCTCACACATGTTCACACTCTCAGCCAACTTAACTGTACATTTCAATTCACTGTCTGGGAATGCTTTATCCCAGGGGTGCCCCCTGGTCTGGCTGTGAAGGTGTGTGGAGTACAGGACAAGTGGTGAGATGCAGACATAGCACACATCAATACACACACGGAACTACATATACATCATTGACAAGGGATACCTGACAGTGAATGCAATGGCCACAGAAAGATAGCGGACACTGTTGCATGATGTCATTCACACAAAGCACTGCCGTGAGCTGCTTTCAACTCCTACAACATGCAGCATTCTCAGCATCCATGCCACTACACTCCGCTCACTGTCATTTACACTTTCCACACAAGGAGTAATCTGGACAGGTTTGGAGGAGGCGTACAACTTACAGCACCATAACACAAACACACAAATCTCTGGACCTCACTGTAATCAGCATGGAAAAGCAGGAAAGCAGCCTTGCTTAACTCCTCTTTCCATGGAGGACATGGACAAGATAAATGACGTCATCACGTACAAACCTCAGCAGCAACCTCATTTTCAATGATAACACAATCACATGAGTGTAATGAGATGAGTATATCTCAATTCATCACATTCATACCGGACTGTGACTATGATGTGAGACACACCAATGTGATGGACAAAGACATGCACAAATGGCAGCACACATACAGAAATCTTGCCACACGTTGTAAGAGGAAGCGCGTGCATTGGGGAAGCGCAAATGTAGAAAAAAACAGCACAACTGTGTCTTGCCCAGTGTGGCACTTGAGTTACAATGGCTGTGTACAGTCAATAAATCAATACATAAGTTTCTCATGTACAAAGTTCTATGTCCTCATCAAAACGCTTCACGTTGTAATTACAATGTCTTTAACCAATATGGACCTCTGTCTGTGACAATTGAGGACAATGCAATGTACATACACTAATCATGAAGTACAATAGCAACTGTAATGTGTGTGATCCTTTGATGTGTGCAAAACCACAACATACATTGTGTGTTTCTCCTACACACAGGACCTGCTGGGGACACTGCAGGAACAGAACAAGAATCCCAGTCCCAGACTCTGGTTGACCCTGAGCCCTCCAGTGTGGATGTTTCTCAGTCCTCTTCAGACGACGATGAACGACCTGGTCCCTCCGGTGTGGATCGGCATGCAGCACCAGCAACTGTAACTCCAGCACACCCTGCAACCACTCCTGCTACATCTGCCAACAACCAGATGACCTCTACCAAAACGGACGGACCAAGGCAAGAAGACATCGATGGCACAGCTACACAGGGCACTCTGGATTTGGCGGACAACAACACCACTGTCAACAGTGAAGGAGGCTCAGTGTTGTCTGTGTCTGCAATGGCAGGGACTGCTCGTGTGGGTAGGGGAGGTGTGAGGGTGCGTGGGGTGAAGTCACGTCCTGAAAATGGTGCTGCTGCACAAGATGACCCACAGTTAGGACGCATCATAAATGCATACCAAGAATGCACCGGAGGCTTTGGCCAGGTAGTTGGGATACTCAAGGACATACAATATCAGCAAGCTGCCCATTTTTCCAAAATGGACTCCCACATGTCCAGGATGGACTCCCACATGTCCAGGATGGACTCCCACATGTCCAGAATGGACTCCTACATGTCCAGGGCGGAGACCCACATGTCCAGGATGGAGTCCAAAATGGATAAAATGGACGACCTCACTGCGGTGCAGAGGGACATACTTGCATGCCTCCGCCAGATTGCTGACAACATGACCACACCTCCCTGTGTGCCCACTGCCCATTACATCTGTTGCCACAACACCTGCAACTGCCACAGGGAGGAATGAGGACTCTGGCACAGAGTCCCCAGCACCGCTGTCGCCTGCATCTGAGGGTACCCCTGAAAAGAAGAAGAGGGGACATCCGTAGAAGGGCAATTGACAGACAGATGGCCATGCATACCCCCCAGAAAGTGAACACCTGCTCCTGGTATCCTCCATTGTGATCAAAGCGTTCACCTTATTGACTGACATGGAACTCTCCCACATGGGATGGAGGGTCTAAGTTGGAACAATGACTCAAATGACTGTGGACTTGGCTCTGAAAATTTCATCTACCAACACCAACAACTCCTCTGTGAACTTTGGATTTATATCACACTGTACAGCACTATCAATTTTGTGTACTATTTCACCCATGCTTATAAATTAAATCATGATCACACAATACTTGCCTCTGTGGTGAATTAAACTTGGTTTGTGACATAGAGATGATGACCTGCTAAACAAATATTGTGATTCATGGAGAACAAAACATTTCCAGTCCACACATACTCATTGCCTCCCCTATTGTGAACTGAAAAGACACTGAAATGCACATACACTAAACTCATTCAGCGAAAGCGGCAATCGCGCAACAGGTGCAGTATGCCAAGGAATGTTGGATGTGTGGGTACAGATGAGGCACACCCCAATGTGGAGTACAGGTTTATTACACAATAACACCATGTCGACTCAACAACAGATGCAAGGTAACCTCATCGTGACCATGCGCAGGGAGTAACCAAGAGGGTTAGAAATGTCAGCACTGGGATGTGTACACTCTGTAACAGCATTGAGTGTTCTGAAGGTCACATAACACCAGCCAACAGCCAATGGATCCTGTGAAGGACAGACAGAGAACAGTATTGAAATACCTAAATATCTACATACATCTCCAATAGACATTCCATACACAATTCTCAAGATTCCTCAAAACAGCCTGGGAATCATGTCAACACTGTTTGGGAGAACATACTAACTCAACGGACACATAACTGCAAGGATCATGTCAAGTAGCATGCAGGCACACGTATGCATCAACATTGCACTACATACACATATCAGGCAAAGAATAAAGGTAGACAACTCATCACTGTATACTCACAATCATGAGAAAAAGTTGTTGATGAGCTGTGTCCGAACATCCCCCTCAACCTCATCATCACTGGCAACATGACCCAGGGCAGGATCCTCTCCTGCTGGCAGCTCCTGGTTATCATCATCTTGGATGAGAGTCAACTCCTCCCTCACTGCCAGGTTGTGTAGCATGCAACACACAATGATGATCTTGCACACCTTCTGAAGCATATTGGAGGGCCCCTCCTGTCTGGTCCAGGCAGCGAAATCTGCTTTTCAGTAGTCCAAATGTCCGCTCTATCACTCGCCTGGTCCTCCCATATGCCTCATTATAACGTATGTCCGCAGGTGTAACAGGGTTCCTGAGTGGTGTCAGCAACCACGGTATGTTGGGGTATCCGGAGTCACCTACATACAAACAAACAAACATATCATGGGTCTGAAAAGAGGGTTAAATTCCCAGATACAAAAAACACACAAGGCAAACAGATATTACACACCGACAAGCCAGGCACGCTGGTTGTGCAGCTGTGACATCATCTGTGGGATCCTGCTATTCCTCATGATGTAAGCGTCAGGTGCCGAACCGGGGAAACGGGCACAGACATGTGATATATCGTCATGTTCGGCAGACATACCACCGGGGCATTGATGGAGTGAAAATGTTTTCTGTTCCTGTATGTCTGCTCATGTGCTTGTAGTGGTACCAAAGCCACATGTGTCCCAACTATGGAGCCAATGGCATGTGACATCCTTCCCAGTGCATAAAAGCCACTCTTTATGGCAGTAAATTGTCGAGGTTTCGGGAATTGGATGTACTGGTTCAGAAAATACAACATTGCCTCCAAAACATCGTGAAGCACATGGCTAAACATTGTCTGGGACATCCCACCAAGAAAAGCCACAGTGTACTGGAATGTTCCTGTGGCAAAGAAATGTAGGGGTGACATCACCTTCACCTTGGGGGTCAGCGCTGATAGATATGGCCATCCAGGTAGCAAATGTGGGGCCAACTCCTCAATTAGAGGTCTGGTGAAGTGGTAACGTCGGATGCAGTCACGTTCAGCCATGGTTGCAAGGTCTGGGAAGGATCTGTGGACAGCTGGTCTCCAGCTGTACATAGGTGATCAAAGAAAGATTGTCAGTTCCCCAACATGTGGCAATGACCATGCTAAATATCACATGCTACATCATAGCAAGACACAATTAAGTCATGTGTGTGCTGTTGAGCATAGACACATATGCCAGCTATGGGCCGCTCACCTAACATTTCTGCTCCAGATGGTTACACAACAAGTGCAATGCTGTGCTGTGAACACTCTATGGGGTCTGTCACTGTACATCTGAACAAATGTCACATACCAAACACACACCTCTGTGACTAGTGAGGATACATGTGTTGTCCAAATGACAGGTGTTTGTAAGTTCCACACACAGTGAACTTGTAATGCCACATGGACACTGTCATCCTGTAACGTCAGATGTACACGTACTATCACACCCATGAAACACACAATATGTGCTCACAGATTAGTTTGCATGGCAAACATGGATGTCTGTGACACACAGACACAACAGCAACTCACTTGCCATCATCAGATGGATGTTGGAAATGATTTACATCTACCACATACAAAAAGACACATGTGCGTAGCACAATACGCAAATACTCTGGATTAACCTCACAATGATAGCTCAGGAACACTTTCATGTGAAGCTATGTACCCAAACGTGTTGAAGCATGAAATGTTATTATCTATACTGTGTGACAGGCTTATTGGTTGTTGTACAGCACCTGAGGCTCAGGCCAAATATTGTGGATGGCACCCCTTGGCTGTTTTCTGTGATGGTGACAGATGCGGGTGACAATTCAAAAGATGCGGCATACACTCCAAGACCAAGCCGGCGCATACATTGGATATAGGCCTTATGTGGGACAGACATGGGTGATAATTCAAAAGACGTGGCGTACACTCCAAGACCAAGCCGGGAGCATACATTGGATACTGGTCGTCAAGGGGACAGAGGCGTTTTTGCAGAGTGTACATCAATTTGGTTGGGAAACAACCACAATGTATCCAAATCTATGGTGTCAAGATGCAGAATTTTGAAGGACGCGGTAGACGTGTCCGAAGCTTGCAATGTGATGGATTGGACAAATTCGGATAATGCAAACGTCTCTGACCTATCTCTTTGTACCAATGGAACAGAAACTGCCTCTGCAGCACAGATAAAAGGCTGTCTGTTCCCAAGAGACTTCACTTGCTTGCACTACAAGCTACTTGACTACATCACAACCTACCACTTCTGCTGTCTCTGCATCTCCTGGAGTCTGCAATGGCACTTACTGTGGAGAGGGCCCCAGCATTCACAGAGGAGGAAAACCAGGCCCTGTTGGACAGCCTCCTTCCACAGTACAGCAAGCTGTATGGGAAACCAGGGGAGCAGGTGAGTGTTGATTGCATTGACTTTGCAGTACACCATGTTCCCGTAACAGTCACTACTAGCATTCTGATCAACAAGGACTTGCATGCACACGCAGTCACTGTAATTCTCACAGTGTGTGGGATCATGTACTGGACAGGGACAGTGATGTCAAAGTGTACCCTGTGCTATTTCATCTCATGCACTGTACTTATGTTGTGATGGTAGGCGTACACACGAGACAACTGCCCCTGCTGATACTTGAACTTCCTTTATACATATTCTGCCCTACAACCAATGACCTATATGTCCACGTGTGTGAAGAACAAACATGTCACATGTGCAGTAATGGTGTGTCATCCTTACAGGTCGAAGCCCATAAGAAGCATGAGATTTGGTTGGCCATCGTCCGGGCTGTGAGATCTGTGGGGGTATTGAAATGCAGCATCTGCCACGGCCAGAAGAGGTGGCAGGATCTCCGTGGCTGGACCCGGAGGATTGCTAGAGTCTAGCTGAAGCTGTCACCTCCTCGCAAAAGGGGTGGATGACGGACCCTCACCCTCCACCCTCCACATGCTCCGGATACTCACGGTGGTCTTCCCTGACCTGGATGGGCAGTTGAAGGCCAGGCGGCAGCATGGAGGGAGTGAGTTTGAGTAAGTTGGCTGTACTTTGTCTGACATGCATGTTGCACTCCCTCAAGTTGGTAATACTATCAAATGTTGTGTGTCTGCTGAGACAACACTTGTGTTGCAAAATGCAAAGATGCCCCATTGTCATCTGATGCCCAGGTGTGTCCCTTTCCGTCTGTGACATGTGTCACTAGTCTCCTGTATATTAGCTGTAGTCCAAGGTCACTGTGTAGAGCACCATGTACGACATGTGCATTGAGCTGACCGTCATGAGTGATGTGCTTGTCTGACACATGTCAGCAACTTGACAGACATATGAGCTGCACTCTGTGTGGCACATACCTAAATGGACGGTGAGATACTTGGGGTAAACACAGGTTTGTGACATGAATACTGCACACAAGTGCAGCAGGTTAGGCCAAGTTGGTGTCTAGGAAATATGAACTGTATTAGCTTAAATAATGCATTGGGAGCAGCCACGTACTCCCAGTAATCCCATGTTTCACATGGACTGGGACAGGTATGCCAACTCAGGCCATCAGGGACAGTGTCATATCCAATTATTGAGTGTCAGGCGACACTGTAACCATTGCATAGGAAGATTCATGTGTCTGACTCTGTGTCAGTGTGTACAGGCCGAGCTCTTTTGATTGGACATGTGGGC
Source organism: Triturus cristatus (assembly GCF_964204655.1). NCBI lineage: Eukaryota > Metazoa > Chordata > Amphibia > Caudata > Salamandridae > Triturus > Triturus cristatus. Next base: position 246,855,307 of record NC_140582.1, read on the forward strand.
AATGTAACGGATATGGACAAACATCTCATTTATGTCAATTGGCTAAGATATACAGGGCAAATCCTGTGTGTGTCATCCCTTGAATGTGCATATTGCTTGACTAAACAGATATATGGATGCTGCATTACTTATATTTTTTGTGAGTATGTAAAATGCTCCTGTATTGAGATATCATGCTTCATATACTCAAAGGTATCAGGTAAACAACATGAGCTTTTAAAAGGGTTCGATTTCTATGTGGCACTTAGGGGACATATCTACTTGTGCAGTACAGTTGTTACTTGCACAGTGTGACCTGCTGCTGACTGGTGCATCTTGATTCACTGGCCCGGTAACAAAAGTCATTATGGACTGTTTAGGCAGACAGGTCTGTGGCATAGTGTGGCACATGAAAATGTTTCAAATGCTGTGTTGTACTTGGCAGTTGTCCTGCATGCAGACCTTTTTAGCATTGGGGTTCACAACATGATCCCATATTGATTACTGTGGATGGGAGTATGTTCATCATGTACACTTAGGTATTTGTCCACGCCAATTGTGTGCCCAACTCCAGACTCCCTTGCATGAGATGGGGCATGTTTGTGTTAAAGGCTGACCCACAGGGGCAACACAGATCAGACAAAAGGCAAGACAGTGCCCTGTTGGGCATGTACATTGTTTAAATTGAGATACATCTGAGAGATCTTTCCATTGCCAACAAGTGTTTGTTAACCATGAATCACAGGCAGACTGCCAGGTGACCTATCTACATATGTGTGAGCTAAAGGAATATTGGCTTTGAGATTGTGCTAGGCCTTGCTCTGTGATGTGTTGGGAATTGAAATCTAATGTCAAGTATATGCAGATTACTTATGTGAATCTGTTTACCCTCCATGTTCACAACATCATCACCAAGTGGAGGAGAGAGTTCCACGGACCAGGAGGAAGCAGCGAGCCAGACGGGGTCCACTGTGGAAGAAGATGAGGGACCCAGTGGCACAGAGGGTGAGGGGAGCCACACTCATGCACATCAGCATCAGCTGATGAACCATTCAGCTCCAGTGATGACTCCATTGGTGTGGTGGCTGTTACCAGAGCGGAGGCTGCACCCACAGAGTCTGTCCCTGCCACCACCACCACTTCCACCCTCCCAGCTGCTCCCATTTCAAAGATCCGTGGACACTCCAGTGTGAGGGAGCATGTCCCCTTTGGTCCAGGCACCGCACCCCCTGCATCTGTCACCCCTGCTGCCCTGAGTGTGGAGTCTGTGGACTTGCTGAAACAGTTGCATGTGGGGCGGACATCCATTTTGAGTGTTCTCCATGCACACACAAGTCTTTTGACCCAATTGGTGTCATTCATGGAGGGCATATCAAAAAACATGTCTTCCCTACATTGGACCAATCTGTCCATGGCCTCCTCACTGATGGCAGCAGTGTCCCTCCTATAACAGTCCCTCACCCCACCGACCTCTGCCCCGTCCACAGTCCACACTCACCTCCCTGCCCAAAGCACACTCAAACAGGCACATGCACACACACCAACAGACAAAGGCAGCACACGGCAAGCAAAGACAAAGTCCAAACAAACATGCACGCACACTCAGGGTACTGACATCACACACACACAGGGGTTAGGGAAGAACAACACACACAGCCATCCACAACCATGTGCCATTCCTCAACTACCTCTCCCTCCAAAAGCCCTACACTGGACACTCCTGCAACCCTCACTTCCCAGAGGGTCTTCCTCTGTGAACTAGGCCTCTTCCCCACTGACACATCACTTCCAACTCACAAGGGGAAGTCACCACGCACAGAGAGGAGATCCCTCACCACATGCACACTCTCCCCTAAGAGTGGGAACACAGAGGCCCCCACCTGTGTATCCCCCAGGAAGAAGAAGGGCAAACCCCCACCCCATCACACACTTCACCCCCAATGCAACATCTGCCCAACCCAAGACCACCCCAACCAAGGTTCACACACCAAAAGCCATCCCCAGATCACCCACACACCATTACACCATCCCCAAGATGATTAGGCCCCCACCCCCAACCACAGGCACTTCCACTCACACAACACCACACACTCTGTCACTTCCAGACACTGCAATGGAGACACTGGTCCCCCCATCTTTCCGGTCCACTGCAGTAGATCTCCCGCCCCGACAATCTGACATGGGCACTGCAGTGGATACCCCACCCCCATAATCTGACATGGCCACTGCAGTGGAGCCCCCAACCCCTCAGTCCAACATGTCCACTGCAGTTGCTACAGACCCTCCAGTTTCCACAAGTCCTCCTATTACCCACCCTGCTACACACTAATCCTGTCCCTGCGGTGTCTGGCCTGCCCCAAAAGATGCCCCTCCTTGGGGAGTTGTCCCCTAGTGATGTAAGTGCAGGCAAGCAATGTATTGGAACCCATCCCATGTAGACCCTGAAGGACTAATTTTCATGGACTGGCCATTGGCCTTGTTTATTTTCCAGATTCGTGATAGCATATTTAAATGCGGAATAAAGCAACATTATGTTCATTTGGCTACATTTTGGGTGTACATATTGTTGCTGAGGATTGTACTGCAAATGCTGTTTTAATATTATTTAAGTCCAAATCATGCACATTGGTGGCAGTGTTATCCCACAATGGCAATGGTTGTCTCCACATGGCAGGTATTTTAAAGTGGGGCCCAAATATGTGTGCCTCTACAGAGAAGAGTTTGTTTGGCAGACTACCACTATTCAGTCAATACATTGCTTGTGGTTTTAGGCCTCAGAGAGTCATACATGATTGTCTGCACATGCTGTGAGTCTAGACACCACACTCACCTTTTTGACACTGCACTGATGGAGGTGTTACACCCCTTGGCCTCTATGTGCTTGCCAACGCTGGGTGTTTTAATCCCACACTGATCTTTTGGTCACCTCACTGATGGGGGTTATACCCGGTCCCCCCTATATGCCTGACACTGCTGGGTGTTTGATCCCCATCACCTAATGGTCACAACACTGATGGGGGGGATACCCCATGTCCCCTATGTGCTTGGCTAAGTTAGGGGTTTGAACCCCATGCTCATCTTTTGGGCACAACACTGATGTTGAGGTGATACCCCATCTCCCCTATGTGCTTCTCAATGCTGGGGGTTTGTACCTCACACTCTGCTTTTGTTCACTGGAGTGATGAATGTAAGTGCATTTGTTTGCAGAATGTGTCACTAATTCTGGATGTTTGCACACAATACACAAACTTGGCATGGGAGTAGGGGTGGAGTGTTTGCCACCCACCTCCTCTGGGGTGGACTGTGCTGGGGGGTGGATATAGACCCCCTTCTGGTGTTGACTGTGCTGGGGGGTGGACATAGCCCCCTTCTGGGGTGGACTGTGTTGGGGTTGGACATGGACCCCCTTCTGGGGTGGACTCTGAAGGAGGGTGGACATAGACACCCTTCTCAGGTGGACTGTGCAGGGGGATGGGCATCCACCCTTCTGGGATGGACTGTGCTGGGGGTGGATGTAGACACCCTTCTGGGGTGGACTGTGCTAGGGGATGGGTATCCACCCTTCTGCGATGGGATCTGCTGGGGAGTGGACATGCACCCCTTCTGGGGTGGAGTGTGCTGGGGGGTGGACATGTAACCCCTTCTGGGGTGGAGGGTGCTGGGCGTGCACATGGACCCCCTTCTGGGGTGGACTGTGCTGGGGGTAGACATAGACCCCCTTCTGGGGTGGACTGTGCTGGGGTGGACATGCACCCCCTTCTGGGGTGGGCTGTGCTGGGGGGTGGACATAGACACCCTTCTGGGGTAGACACTCCTGGGGGATGGGCATCCACCCTTCTGGGCTGGACTGTGCAGGGGGATGGGCATCCACCCTTCGGGGATGGACTGTGCTGGGGGTGGATATAAACACCCTTCTGGGGTTGACTGTGCTGGAGGGGTTGACATGGACCTCCTTCTGTAGTGCACTGGGCTGGGGGTAGACATAGGCACCCTTCTGGTGTGGACTGTGCTGGGTGATGGGCATCCACCCTTCTGGGGTGGACTGTGCTGGGGGGTGGACATAGACCCTGTTCTGGGGTTGACTGTGCTGGGAGGTTTACATGGACCCCCTTCTGGGGTGGACTGTGCTGGGGGGTGGGCATCCACCCCCTATGTGTGTTTTGGCTTTTGCGGGATCATGACGTATTAGTGGGTGGTAGGTGTCTAACTTACTGTCTGCGAAGTATGCGTCGGTTCCGGTTGTTGATTCTGTCATAGGCGTACAGTACAGGGATGACATGCGTGATCAGATACATGGCAGCTTCGTCTCTTACGCGCTGTTTGTGTTGTGGCGCAAATGGGACCTGATATACAGCTCTTCCGGATGCTGTGACATGCTGGAGGTGGCGACCTGTTCGTACTTGCCTGGCCGGGAAATGTTATGGTAATGGTTCCGGGTGGGTCAGATCTGCCTTTACGGAGACTCCTCTTACAGGAAATCTTGCTCGATTCGGAGCGTACGTGTCGTTCAGGAATTGGACACCTTTGCGCATCATACTTCATCATTCGGACGGACTGGCTCCCGGAACTAGTCGGTCGGCAGGTAATGCTACGAACAGCTCTGGGAGGGTTGTCCGGGCGTGATCGGAATCGGCCCCTAAATGGTAGGCAGGTGCTGTGTTGAAAAAATTGGTGAGTCCATTTAAAACGTTTAGCATGCCAATCTTTCCAGAAAATAATTTTATTATTGTTTTTTATAGAGTTATTGAACCAAATCGATGAATGCAAAAACCGATCCTTAGGAGATTTATAAGAAATAAAGATGGGAGACAAAATTTTACTTGTGGTCTTATAAATTGGAAGAGATAAAAATGAAGGTCTAGAAGTAAAGGACAATCACTCCTTTAAGGAAAAAGGATGCCAAGAGGGTTTTTCAAGATCCGTCCACAAAGGACAAGTCATTTTCTTGTAACAAAAGCAACACTTGTTTAAGACAGAAGGCTAAATGATACTTATGGAAATCTGGAAAATCAACTCCACCCAGATGCTTTGTTTTTTCCAGTTTAAAAAGTGACATCCTAGGTTATTTTATTATTCCATAAAAAACGATATAAAACAGAATATATCTTTTTGAATTGAGACTATGGGATATTAATTGGCATATTTGAGATACAAAACTGTGTAATGGGTACTAACATCATTTTTATAGTATCAAGGCGGCCCCACCAGGATAAAAAAAAAAGGATTCCAAAGCGATGTGTGTGCAAGGAGAGTTGAATGAAGAGATTTCAAATTAAGGGCTACAATATTTTTAAGTGTATCCGAGAACCATAGACGTAGATATTTAATCTTATCTGGATTCCAATAGAAAGAAGATGAATTAAAATCAGCATGAAAACATAATTTATCCAGAGGAAGAATCTCACATTTATCCACATTTAAATTATAGCCCGAAACAGACGCAAAATGATCCACTTCTAATAAAAAGGCTGGTAAGGAAGTTTGTGGTTTTGAGATAAGAAGCAAAATATCATCAGCATAAACAGAGAGTTTGAAGTGAGTGTCACCATGCGAAAACCCTGTAATCAGAGAGTTAGAGTGAATCTTTATTAAAAATGGTCCCAAAGCCAGTATAAATTATAAAAGGTGAAAGCGGACAACCTTGACGGACACGTCAATGAAGTGGGAAAAAAGGAGACATAAGGCAATTAACCAAGATAGATGATGTAGGAGAAGAATACAACAAAGAAACATAATTAATACATTTAGGACCAAAACTGAACCAAGAAAGCAGAGAGAATATAAAAGACCAACCAACTCTATCAAACGCTTTTTCCATGTCTAAAGAGACAGCTGCCAGAGAAGATTTATAGGATTTTGATTTACTAAGCACATTAAAAAATAGGGGAGTATTATCTGACAGATGCCTACATTTGATAAACCGCATTGTTCTCTCTCTATTAACTGGGGTAATAGTTTATTTAAACAAAGAGCTAATATTTTTGCAAAACTTTTAAAATTTAGGTTAATAAGGGAAATAGGAAGATCATTTTCACACAATTTGAGGTCTTTATTATCTTTAGGAAGAAGACATATCAATGTCTCTTGAAAGGAGCCACCTGATGTCTGAGAAGAAATCAAATAAAGAAAGAGTTGGTGTAATTTGGGTAACAAAAATGAGGAGAAATTAGAATAAAATTCAATGGCAAAACCATCAGGCTTTGCCACGCCTAATGAGGCGAATAGCCTCAGAAATATCCTGGATTACAATATCCTTATCCAATACGGAAAAATCTATGTCCTGACGCGAAGGCAGGGAAATGGCGCATAAGTAAAGAAGAGGATCTTGGGGATTAGATTGAGGTTCCGGAGTGTATAGGGCTTGTAAAATGTCATAAATTATAGAGTATCTCCTTATTTTTGTGTACATGTTGATTAGTAGAGGTTAGAATAGATTCAATTTTTGTACGTTCTTTTTTGATTTTGAGATAATTGGCAAGAAGTTTCCCTGCTTTATTTTGACCCCCATAGTATTTTGCACTACACTTAAATAAATAAGAATTGGCACATTCTGTGGAAAGTGTTTAAACTCAAATTTAGCGGATACTAAATCGTTTAAGATTTGTTCTGAGAGAGAATTATAAAAAGAATGCTCCAATTGCTTAATACGCATGTTAAGTACTTTAAACTAAGTAGAGATAGATCTCCTTTTCTGGGAAACAAAATTAATAATAAAATCTCTAGAAGCGGCTTGTCCCGGATAACTTGAGGGGACCAACCCATTGCTTTTTCAGTTTAGCCACGTCTTTGTCTGAAGGATGGATTTCTTGTAATAAAACAATATCACCTTTTAAATTGGCAATGTATGACAAAACCCTTTGGCGTTTTATAGGAGAGCCTAACCCCTTTACATCCCATGAAATAAATCTTATAGCCATTTATAAAATGACAACAAATTTATAGAAAATATAACAGGTAGTAAAAATTACCTTTTTGTGAGAACCATGTAACCAAACAACAAAACATATTGCAGAATAAACCTGAGAATGTAACAACTTATCTAAATAAATTGCATAAAAGGTATAGCTTGAGATTAGAGAAAAAGAAAAAGAAAAGAGGGGATTAGAAGACAAGAAGATATAAAAAGAAGAGTGAATAAGTAGAGGAAAGATAAAAAGAGAACTAAGAATAAGCAAGAGTATGATAAAAGCTTTCCAAAACGTAAAAGTAGAGGCGAAGGATAAGAACATAAAGAAATAGAAGAGAGAAAGAAAACCAAAACCCTTACAAAAATGATAAAAACTAACATCCCAGAAAAGACACACAAACTTCGAGTGTGGTAGAGCCACATAAGGGAAATGGTACAAAAACTGGAGCTCTCTGAAACGGGCACACGAGGAAGGAGAAATATCATCAATAATGTAAGAGACGTCAACATGTAGATTCACGACAAAGGCGTTACCTGAAAAAAGGAAAAAGAAGAAAACGATTATACAAATACTAATGACGCAATATAAACAACACATAACACATATAAATAAGACTGTATGACAAAATAACAACAATCATTGAAGTAAACTGATACAGTAGGTCGAGAAACTTCCATATCTTACAGTCTGCAATTGCCCAAAAATTGTTGAAGAAGACAAGGGTCCTCATAGGTCGTGGTCTTGTTCTTATAGGTGACTTTAAACAAACAAGGATGGATAAGACTGAATCTGACATTAAGGTTTCTCAGTGTTGGCCTCATGTCCAAAAATGTCTTCTGTCGATCCACTGTTGCCTTGGCATAGTCCTACCCTTGACCTTGACTGCTTGCAGGACCGTCAGCAAGTCTGTATATTCTAAGAAATACAAAAGGACTCTTCGTGGTTTATTGGATGAAGATGCAGAATGTGACACATGACCTAAACGATGAGCTCTCTGAATATTTAATGGCAGAGATTCTGGAAGATCAAGAATTTTTTGAAGAAATGACTGAAAGAAAGAAATTGGATTAGGACCTACAAGACCTTTCACCAAGCCGTAAATGCATAGGTTGTTGAGTCGGTTGCGATTTTCAAGATTCTCAGTCTGTTTTTGAGGATACAAAATTTGGGATTGCATAGTAGGAACCTGAAGTGTAACCGAGTGAAAGGAGTACATTTTGTTTTCCAAGTCTACGGCCCTACTTTCCATATGCGACCATTTATCATCCAACTGTTGAAGTCGAGTATTGGTCTCTTCCATGTGCGGGTTAAGAGCCTGAATTTCCTCAAGCATAGTTTCCAAAGAGATTGAAGGAGGAGATATAGGGGGCATATCAGCAACAACCGGCGATATATCGCTAAGCGCACTTAGCGCTAGGATAATTATCGCCGGCTAGCGTGGATTTTTATCACTGAGATAGCGTGCTATTAGCAATGCTTATCTCAAAAGCGATAAAAATCCTCACGCTAACTGCCTAACGTGAGATTATCGCTGGAAACACAGCGATAATCTGACGCAATGCAGCGTTAGCTTGTTGATAGGGCCCCACAAACTTAGCCATGATATCCACCTTCCATAGGATATCATGGCTAAGTCAGTCCTGAAGCAGGCGAAAGGAAAGTAGCGATAACAGGGGTCATCGCTACTTTTCCTGCCACTATGCTTCATAGCATGGGGCTTGATGATAGGAGAAATGTCGCTTAGCGACATTTCTCCTGTCACGTCAGGTCAGGAACGCCCACTTTGCATCTCATTAGAGATGCAAAGCTGGACGTTAGGAATTCCTATGCTAACGCAAGTTTTCACGCGTTAGCGTGAGCTTGCTAATTAGGCGATAAAATAATCGCCGCTTTTCAGCCGAAAACGGCCGCAAAAGCGGCGATAATTCTATTGCCTCGCCTTGCTGATATGTCCCATAGTTGGCTAAGGTGGATCTTTTTTTAACTCTTTTTCCAGAAGAAAGGGCTAACAAACTCGGTAATTTGGACGCCATGATGAAGAAGTATTGGTAGAGCGATGAGTAGGTTTTGTTCTCCCCATGCACCAGATATCATAAAAGGAACACATAGTCTGAAAATTGAAAAAGGCTTGACATACTGGTACTTTATGCCAAAAAAGTATGGTCACCAAGAAGAGCAAATGAGGCAATGTTGTAGGATTAATTCACCAGAGCAAGTCCAACAATACAGAAATTATTTGAGGACCGCTGAAGAAATACAAGAAAGTAATTGCAGTGTAAATGCATCATTCTTGAATAATAAACGTAAGCAGGACACCCAACAATGAAGTCTTCATGGAAACTCATTAACAGTCAAGTCGGAAGAAACAGAGACATTTTTGAGGTGAAAAAAAAGATGGCGGCCGGATTCCTGAAGAGAATGCAACTTGAACGAAATGCCCAGAAGTTGTTTTTTTCTAAACGCTGGGGAACAACCAATGGCAAAACTCAGATATAGGCAGCTTCACATGGTGACACTTAACATTTGAAAGCTCACGGCAGGTTCCTGCCACGACACGAAACGAAAGTCCTCCGTGCCGTTACAGAGCTCACAGCGGAGCAGCCATCTCCATTGGCGTCCAAGCCACGCCCCAGGTTTATAATTGTTAATTAACAATTAAAAGCTCACGAAAAGCATATTCAAGAGCTTCAAATGCGAATGTCACCATCTAAAATTCAGACCAGCTTTCCCTTCCTCTTTATTTTCGGTCTACACAGGGAGGAACACAATCTAGCTCACAATTTATGACTTCCCAGAAATAAAACCAGTTAGTTACTGAGTTTTGATTGCCACAATCAAGGGTTCCCTGGTTTGGACAAATGCCAGGCACCTTCCAAGCATTCATACAAATGAAATCTCTTAGCTTCCCAATAATCTATAACTTGCAATATGTATTCTGGCGGAGTGTAATATGAAGAGCAGGGTTCTTTTATCTCATGCTCAAGACAGCACAGCCGTGTCAGATAAACACTATTTTGACATTGTAGAAATATCTCGGCACAATGAATCATTGATTAGTTCAAAGAAAGCAGCGTGTACGTCAGGCGCTGGGAAGCAGTCTGTGACAAGTGAGCGTGGTGCAAGCTTTTGCAGTGTTATCATACCTTCGTAGGCACGACATAGCAGCCTCTTGTAAAAAGCTCTCTGTAGTTAGAACCAAAAATGCGTTTCCACTTCTCACAACTCTCTGGTATAAACCACCAATCTGGTCTGCCATATAGTTATTGCTAGTTGAAAGCTTGATGGCTGGCTGTGTGACAGGCACATTTTACAGAAATATTCGTGGGTGTGCAGGCACGAGAATGTCTCGTGCCCGTGTTCCTATCCATTAAGGCAATAATGAAAGTATTACAGACACAAATCAAAAAATCTGTTTGTGCTGGCAACTTTTTTACTTCACATTTCCCATTTTTCGTAATGAGCGAAAAGAATGTCGAGGTACAGACTTACAGTGAAAATATGTACATGTAGCACACAAGGCGAACCGGAGGAGGGAAAGGAAAGGAAAATAGCACTTGGAGCTGCTCAGGTGTCAGGGCCGGCTCTAGTATATCCTGTGGTTCCAGCAAATTGCTTAACCTCCTGGTGCCTAACAATATCTGACTTCATGTAATCCGGGCAGTACCTTTGGCTCTATAAAAAACTTACATGTGAACAGAGACTGTGAAGCAATCCCTCAAAAGTGAAAGCATATGGCATGAGAGGAATGAAGAGAGAAGCGAGCTGCTCCCCTCCTACAGCCTGCCCCTCTCCTGTTGCCACACACTACCTCGTTCTCCCTCTCAGCCTTCCCCACCCCCTGCAATTGGAATGAATTGAGTTCAGTGAACTCCTCCCAGGGCCATTGTGTAAGTGCCCAAAAAGCAACCTTATCTGTGTCATTGTAAACTCTGCACACCCTCTGCCATGATGTCACTGCTGTAGCTTGTAATACACACAAAAGATAACCGTATGGTATACTAACTAGAATGTGAATATGGGTGTGAAAAATAAAAACGCAATTTCGCACCCATATTCACATTCTAGTTAGCCATCCGGTTATCTTTTGTGTGTATTATATTAGTGGAGTGGTACCGTGGATGGTAATAATTCCTCCCATTGAGACCTTTTTGTGAGATTATATTATACTGCTGTAGCTTGTACCTGCAGGTCAAAGAGCACCTCGCCCAGCAGGCACATGCGCAGCAGTAGCAGGACGTCTGCAAATGTTATCAGAGGTGCCCCATTAAAAATAACAGGGAAGCCAGCAAGTAGTATATTGTTTTCAGTTGCTTGACTTTTTTTAATTCTCTTTTTGCCTCTTTCCTCGGGGTGGAAGGGACCTGGCAAAGGCTACTCTTTCTAAAAGCAAGTATGTCCCAATTGGTGGGACTCCTTGAGGAACATGCACAGTTTTTATATGTGCTCAATGGTTAATCCCAAAAAATGTGCATTTTGTACTGGACAAATGCTTGTTATCATTACATTCTCCATGTATGCATGCGCACATATGCAGCATCAACACACATGGGAGATAAGCATAGATGACTCGCAGCACAGAAGACGCTGCACTTCATGAGCCCATGCAGGATTGTTTTGAGTATCTGGAATTTGGTTAATGAGACCTCACTCTGCTAGTGTATAAGGTGGCCTTACGTAAAAAAGTGACCCACTCTGAGGAGTCTATGAATACTTATTTTTCTCTCACTCTGATATTAGTTGACTGGTCACTCCATAAGGGATTTGTTAAGTATAGTTTCAACTAGAAGCCTTCAGCGTGAGTGCCAAATTTCATCATTACAACAGTGAAAATCACTGCTGAGACGTCATCAACAGAAGCGTTGCTTACCACCTCTGCAGAGAGCACAAAGTGAGGCAATGGTGGACGACAGTCTGCAATATCACCAGACTGTCTTCTTATGGGCCCTGCTCTACCAAGAGAGGGTGTGGGATAGGGCAGGCCCCGTTGAGTCCTCAAACTTCATTCCCATTGTCAGATGTGGGTCTGCAGAGACAGCAGCTGACAGGGAAATGCACACCATGCCCATGATCAGCTCTCACAGAACACTTTGTGTGAGGTGCCAGCTCAGCCTCTCCACTTCAGTTATGGACGGGGAGGGAAAGACCCAAGGAGTTGTGGAAGTGGGTGCAGAACATCAGAGGGCATATTTACAAGCAATTGGCTTAGGGCGGCGTCGCAAATCAATTTTTTGCGCTGCTCTATGGAAATCAATTTGCTGCACTGCCCTACACCAATTTGAAAGGACACAAATGCACTGTATTTACAAGTGCATTCTATTCTTTCAAGCAGCACAAATGCATCATTTTGCAGCCATGCACCAATGCAGGCATCCTTGCACCATGGTGCAAGGGTGCCTGGGTTGTTGACATGATCATTTTTGCGCAGGAAAGGGCACTTTCCTTGTTCTATTTGAGCTGCAGAATGCAGCACATGTAAAAAGAGGAAAAAACGAAGAGGAATGTAAGCATTTCTCCTCGATATGCTTGCTCTAGGGATGCGCAAGGTTTTGGGGCTGCCCCAGGTTTACCTGATGTTGTAAATATGGGGCAGTGTCAAATTCCATGGGTGTTGAGTTGGAACACCCACAGCAACACCCATGGAACACCTCTTTCATGCAGACTAAGATATCTACATGGCCATGAAAAGCCACACAGGGTGGCTTTTTGTGGCGTCATAGATATGGCTAATCCCTGTGCTCCACCACAATGTCACAAAAAGTGACATTCTGGCAACGCACAGGGTTTGTATATATGACTTCAGGTATTCTTTATGTTGGGTGTAAAGTGCTAGTTAGCAGGGTGTGGGTGGCAGAAGTGCTAGCATTTTCTTTTAATCTTTGGGCAGGGTAGGCGGCCATAATGCTGAGATGGGAGGGGAAGAGGGGTAGTATTTCAGGTAAGTTTTTATACTTACACTAGTTATGATAGAGGCAAACACAATTTTTATATCTTATTTGGAAAAGATGACAAGTGAGTGGAAATAGTGGGTGGCAGGGGATCATTAACATTTCTTACACAGCATATGCTTGGGAGCAGAGAGAGGTGTTGTGCATTGCTTCCCATTGCTTTTAGAACAATATGTTGCCAGTTAAGCAGAGGGCTTACTTAGACATTCTGAGTACATGATCTGAAGACAGCACAGCTCTGAAACAAGGAACAGTGGTTGCCTGTTCCTGTTTCCAAGATGTGCTGTCTTCCGCTTCTGCAGTAACTTGGAGGAGTTCCATGTTTAGTGTGTTTAAGGTGTATCAGGTGACCCTTGCAGGCCTTCCTAAAGTGAGTCTGGCTTCGCTTAAAGCCACCCTTAACGCGTTGGCCAGATTCATCACAGGTTCCTGAAAACATGACCATTTCACCCCGGACTTAATTCAGCTTAACTGGCTATCTATTGAAGCAAGGATTTGCTTCAAGATTGATTGCCTGGCGCACAAAGCTATTCACCACAACACCCCTGTCTACCTAACTAAAAAACTTAAGCTATCTGGCTCAAGTCGGAACTTAAAAAGCTCTAATACTCTACTTTTGAAACTACCCAAATTCAATAAGAAAAGAACTTACAACCGTGCCTTCTCCAGTCTTGCTCCTAGAATTTGGAATGCTCTTCCCCTCGAGATCAGATCCAACCCATCAACTACCTCTTTCACAAAAACGTCAAGTGGCTAATACTGAATGACCATATACTGCAATAGCCCTGATGCCATCTTTAAACTACGTTCATCGCGAGCTTGACAATCTTTTTTTCAGATTGCTGTAAATTTGTTATGTTTTCCCTGTACAAGTCCTTTTTGATGTATTACCTGCTGCAGCTTTTTAGTTAATTTGTGTTTTCTATTCCGTACCGCACCCTTGTTTTAAAACTCTTGCCTTGTACCCTCCTTTGTACAGAGCTCTGATACCCTTTTTTTGGTTATGTTTGCACTTTATAAAACTCTTCAGATAAATAAATAAATACATGTTTAGACAGTGCAATGTGATCAATTCAGGTGCATAACTTTACTCCGCACCATCACACATGTTAAGGGGACTCCCTATGATGATCTAAAGTAACTCAGTAGTGTATGCTGTTTTTGTTCAATAGGAAACTCTACTATAATAAATGATATTGACCTTTATTGTGATGCAATGCATTTCTTTACTCTTAGTATATCATTGCAATACATTTAATTATTTAGAGCATGATAGGTTCACAGTAAACCTCATCCATGAGCTTAAACGCTATTTGTAGTTTGGCGATTTCGAGATGTGTCTACTAGTTTGTGAATGATGTGGTAGTGAGTTTCAATGTAGGAGGATAGGTAGTTGGACTGATTGAAATTTGGAGCCAGCACAAGGTATTGTGAGTGAAGCTAGAAGAATGTGGTAAGTGGATCTTATGTTAAAAGTGGCTGCATATCAAAGTTAAATGTCCGACAAATATTTAGAGGCTAGATAAATTATAGATTTGTAAACAAATGTTAATAGCTTCTATATGGTCCTGTTCTTTTCAGTGAGCCAACTGACTTGGAAGCAGTATGCTTAAGTGGGGGATGTATTGGTCAGTGAGTAAAAACAATGCTTTCAAAATAAGATTAAAGAAGAAGGGGTCCTTCTAAAATTCTATTAAATATGGCCTATAGCCCCGCATTTTTCATAATTGTCAATTAAACCATTCATGGAACCCAACAAAGTATTCTCAGTTTTCATCCACTTTTCCAATTACATAGTATGTCTTTTACTCTCCTCAAAGCTCTAAAAGCCCTTGTATTCCTGCCTGGGTGTAGACCAGCAATGAAAAAATCACATGCATGTGAACCTAACACATTACAATTCCATACCAGGTTTACTCTGCCAACTATGTCATTCCACCAAATTTACAGGAACTGAGCTATGCAACAAATCCTCTTGACTAATTGTACATCTCCAGCAGTCATCAACCTCATATAATCCCAACCTCATGAGTTTCACAGGTGAGTTATGAAAGCTCTGAAAGATGTTTGCAGTACCAATCAAAACACAAATTCAGCTACAATGTTTTGTGAGATGAATTCATGACTACCCCACAAGGATGGTGACTCCCTCCCCTAATTTCTAATCTGTTAGCAGCAGTCTAATTTTTCCCAGTGTTGTAACCTGTAACATTTAACAACTCCTCATGTATAGCAAAACATTTAAATTGGTTCTGTCACAGATAATTTACGAATTGGAGAGATATGCATAAACTACATTTTGCAAACTTGGATCCAACAAGCTTGAATCTAACATGTTTCCTCACCAGATACTGTGTTACATATAATAAGTGAAATGCTTTATGAGATTAAATTGTCATTGTTTAATCAAATACATTTCAAGAATTAAAGTCTCAATTACACTAGATTTCTTTATTCAATCAATGGAGGCATTCTGACAGAGGTAATGCAGTGCTAACCTGATGGAGAATAGAGGTCTGGCAATTATTATTCTAGTTAAAGGAATTCAACCCCTTTCCTATGGATTAGGATTTGCAATTTTTTCAGTGAGCTTTAGTTTTCATATGTTGACACCAAACTAAAGAAAAACATAGATTACTATTGGGCTTGCACTTGGACATTTTATTGTGAAGTTACTGGTTTTAATTAAGTTTACTATCTGTAAGGATAATGTATTTTCTGGAATCAATGCAGTTGTTGGCCAGCGGCATAACCCCAATGTACCCAGAGATTTAAGTTTAAGAGAATCCTGTAAACCCTATAACTCTGGCCTAGTTATGACTTGCTCCATGCTTTACACGAAAAGTATTTTTAGATTGGGATATTGATCATGAACAAATTATATGAACGATTGTCAATTTCGATTGCAACTGACATTGTGGAGCAAACTAATTAATGCAAGAAATGATCATATAAGCTGGTAGGCATTACAATGCACCTGTATGGCCTGTGCGTTTGTCCTAACTAAGGATCAACTACAGTGCTTGGACTCGCTACACTTATATGTTGGAGCCTCAATTAGCATAAGATGAATATGTAAACTAATGGGTAGATGTTATTGAAAGACTGACTCGCTCAAACAGGATTTGAAGGCTTTTGGATATCAACTGGTTGGGACTACTTAACACACAATACCACCTGTCACTGCTCATTCCTCTAATTCTTCGTTAATTGTTGTGGACACAAAATTGTTGGAATTGAAGTCCACGTAACGTTTCAATAGGGTTGGATAATATTGTGATTGTGAGACAGATTTAGACCAGAAAGGAGGGTTAGGGCTATGAGTGAGTGAGACTGTGAGATAATGTTTTAATTTTTCCTAAATTGGTTGGTCAGCTGAGTGTAATAATGTCTTATTAAAGAATAAGAGGGGAAATGGGTTTAAAGTTATTCAGAATGTAAAGCATTATTCTCCTTACTTAGTTACTGGATGGCAGTAGTAAGTGTATTATTTTATCATAGAGGATCTGTTTGCCCAATTGAATTATTTGAATATCTCTGAAAGTAAATATTGCATATAATTGTGTTTTTTTAAAGATGCATTCTGCTGCCCATGAAATTGAAGTTCATAAATCCATATGACTTTATTTTGTTGATATTCTCCACCTGTCCTTGTCTGTGGATTTGGTAATGCAAAAATGGAAATGCTTGATTTGCATTATTGTGCAAAAAAGGCTGTACAAATGTATTTAAGAGATAAAATAAGTTAGTACTTTTTGCAGACTTCCCTTATTCCTTACACATTCCGCTAACATTTGATGAATAATAGCTAATATAGAATATTGAAATATTTATTTTAATCTTGATATGTACATTTGATCAGTGAACATGGCTTTGAAACATATTTGATTTAACATCAATAGCAAAAGAGAGCCGAATTACAAATAAGAAAAAATTCTCACATTTTTACGAACAAGAGAGCAGATATTGTTCTATTTCAAATAAATCATTTGGAGGATACAGAATCTTAGAAACTATAACGGAAAGGCTGTATTGGCCATGATGTATGCATCTCTACTGGTAGTACAACTAGAGGAATATGGATAGAACTTGTCAGAGCACCGTCTGTGAAAATGTTGTAAATCAAGAGAGATAACAGAGGCAGGTGACTTATTTCAGGTTGGTTTCTGAATAGAAATAGATGCATTTGGTAATGAATATCTCTCTAACAGTAACACCTCATTTATTTGCCGTAATATAGAACACTGGGGGCTCAACAAATTTGAGTATGGCTTTAAGGAGACCTCAATACCTCACTTTACCCTCTTGTCAATAAAAGTGAAATGAAGATAAAAAACGGCAGTTACAGAGCAGATGTGGAAAACCTGAAAAAGATATATGTAAACTAGTTAGCCCATCTGTACTAAAATACTGTTATAATTCATCTCCACATAGTTCAATCTCAAAGATTGACTTTTTGAATATTCAATAGTCTATTGATAAAAACTCAAGCTCCTTTAGTTGTATTTCAGTTTCTGACCATGCACCATCTGAGCTCACAATACATCTTGATGTAAAACCTAAAGGAGAAAAGCAATTAGATTAAGGGTTCTATTAGTAAACAATTCTGATGTGGAACTCAATAAATAGTATCTTGGGTTACATGACTAGGTGTAGCAAGCAGTTGGTCTTCGTGTATTACACTCAGAAATGGGCAAAAGGGGGCTAGGTTTTGTCAGGGTGGACCATCAGGACTTTCAGGATGAGGAGGAGGAGCTGTCATCTACAACCCCTGCACATCACTAAGGCTCTGCCTCAGCATATTCACAAAGGGTTTCACACTAATCAAGCTGGAATCAGGGCATGGAGACAGATAATTCTTGACACCACAGCAGGAGGAGGACTCTAGAATCTTCTCCCAATTCAATGTGGGCACCTGGTATAAATAGTGAACCCTCAGGCTAATCTCTTGAGATAACTACTGCACCTGTGGACTTTGCCAGAAAGAAGGAATGCCCAGCTGTGAAGTCTACCCTGTTTCTCAAGCTCTGCTTTACCGACCAAGGACTGCTCTGAAGCCCAAGGCCTGCTGTTCCTGTCCCAGGACTCTTCTACTGCTGGGAGATGTACTTCTGAATCCAGCCTACCTGTGTGAATCCAGAACACCCGAAATCTCCAAGGGTCGGTGGGGGAGCCACCTATTCACAGCCATGTGGACATAACAGGCTTCTTTAATATCAATACATCTCCTTGTACCTTGACGCATCGTTATGCAGCTCACCACAGCGTGATGTATCTCATCCTTGGCACTAACATATCACAGAGCAATGACCCACAAATCCAGGCAGCTTCTCCTCCGACGATTCAGCTCGATGCCAGTATCAGTCCAGCACAATGCATCTCATCCTCAAAGGCGATGCACTTCAGAGCAAGTCTTCAAAAGCCCCACTGGCTTCCTGACGATAACACATGACCTCACAGGACCTGACTATAACACAGGACCTCACATTGTAAGTTCCCGAGGATGACTCATCGACGGAGGCCCACGCAGTGTTATGTGAAGACTTCGCACCTCGATGGCCAGGTCACAAGCTACGTTTCAGCAGACTCAACTCAGTCCTGTATCCGACTCGTGCTTCATCACAGTCAGCCTGGTATTGTGACTTGGACACGGTCTATCACGACCAGAAAACTGTGATTGGAGATTTTTGCATCTTAACACTTGAATTTCATAATACCTTTAAAATTGCATTACTCTGGTTCTACTAATTTGATTTTTGTGTCATGTGATTTATTGAATTACATTGTATTAAATTATTTAATTGTATTCTATTTTTCAAAATTGGTGTGGAATTTTTCTTGTGTAGTGTCTTTATTTTTTCTGTTTGAAATGCTACATAAATAGATTACACAATCCCTCTAAATTAAGCTACTAATTTTGTGCCATCCTACCAGAGGATTAAGTGCGGATTAATTTGAGGTCTGCCTATGTTTCACCCTGTCAAAAATGTGGTTGTTGCTTGAGTAGGGTTTTACCTCCCTCAAACAGTAACCCAATGTCTCACAACAGTATTATGTCAAATACACAACACAAATATTGAAGGCAAAACATCTGAAACTGTGACTTTCTTTGTAATTCTAAAACAAAAAATAGTAATTAAATTGTGAGCAATATAGACCTATACCTTTGAGAAATGTGGGTCAAAAGTTCATAACAAAAATATGGAAAGTATGTTGGATCAAGTAGTGAAACGGCTGGTATGGGTAAGTAAGTTAGGTCAAGTGGTGAAATAGCTGGTAGACAAGAGCCAACCTTTTTTTGTCTCAAACATGTATGGGAAGAACAGTATTTG
The DNA here is from genome assembly GCF_964204655.1 of Triturus cristatus. Classification (NCBI taxonomy): domain Eukaryota; kingdom Metazoa; phylum Chordata; class Amphibia; order Caudata; family Salamandridae; genus Triturus; species Triturus cristatus. The sequence goes on from NC_140582.1 coordinate 246,874,471, forward strand.
TTGTATACTGGGAATTATGAATTTAACTAAAGGACTAAAGATGCTGTCCTGTTATAAGAGTGAATATGAGTATCTTTGTTTGTACTGCATGCTATAACTGTTGGAGAAGTCTTTAGAAAAGTGTAATCTTTTCTGCCTTGTGGGAAAAAAATAACAAAAATATACACAAATATTCTACTTTCAGATCCAATTCCTTTTTCTCAATATAGGAAATAAGGGTCCCATTTTCAGAGGTGTAGTTTATTTTCGGTCTGGAATAGTTAGCTATTGGTTTTAGGCATGAGGATAGACCAAAGGATGTAGCCATTAATGATCTAGAGATGTAGAATTTTGGTGTTGATTAATGATAAGTTATATGATTATTTTTTATTCAACTCTGCCATGATAAATGAGCCTAATGAGACAAATGAGTTTGATAATTTGTCCAGATATTGTGTTTATTGGGGAAATTATTGTGTGCTACCTGTATTCAAAAACTGTTATAGTAAACATCGGTCAGTGTGCTGGCTGAGCTAACTTAGAAAGCAAATATTTAAGAACTTGGATTTGAGGTTATGGCCAGCAAGATGGCGGTGAGGGCTTTATTTATCTGGTCTCTAATAGTCAGTCAGAATATGTCTCTTGCAGTGGCTTACGGTGTTACCAAGCTATCACTATGGAGAGGAAATAAAGGTCAAAGCACTGATCCAGCCAAGGCTAGCAACAGCAGCTGCTGAAACATAGGGGTCCCTCTCACTAACATATTGATCATGCATTGAGTATCTTGGGGGATCCGGAGTGTGACTGAGGTGGAAATCCAAACAGACCAAAATAACTTATGCTGCCATGGTCCGAATTTAAGCAGTTGAGGAAAGAGGTTCTGCTGCACTGCCTAGAGTGTCAGAGAACCTCAAGAGCAGTGCTTGGATCGAACATAGTATTTTGTGGATGTACCCAGTTGTGCAGAAGGAAAAGGCCACACCTCGGTAGGTTAACAAGTAGAAAGTCATGACAACCAACTGAGGTGGTGCAGGGCTAGCTGTCAGTCTTCACTGCTTGAAGGTAACGGATGAACTTGGCAGCAGTGACTGTAATACTGAGCATAGTGGTGCTCTGGTGGACCAGACAGACAGTGTCAATGTAACAGTTATGATGGGGAGTTTTCTTGCCTCACCTCCATCCTCGGTAGGAGGTACACAAACATGGTAACTTGGGGTTCAGAGTGCCCAGGGAGGCCTTGATTGGGTCTATGATTCTTTCTGGCTATGGGGAGATTACTTTGGGCAAGGTTCGCAGTGGTTGCTATCAGGCCCGGTTCTAGCGGGTGGGCCAGGTGGGCAAGGCCCACACAAACATGACCTTTGGCCCTCCCAGTCAGCAGAAGAGGCCATGAGGATGGCCAAACATTGTGATGCCTTTTCACTTTGTTTATATTAATTATCAATCTGGGATCGCCTTATCACCTTTCCAAAGGAAAATGACGGCTATTTGTGGTAGTTTTAAGAGTGTGCACAGGCATGGACATGACAATAAAAAGAACCATGAATACAATTGTATGTACACATTTGTACCATGACTTTTCCATCTGTTTTTACTATATTTAATAGTTCGGAATCTTTGCAGCTCTAGAATCCATTTAAAAAAAAATCCATTTATACTTGCTGTTTGAATAAACAGATAAGGGCTAAAAATTATTGCTTTAGGTGGTTTTGCTAATTTTTGTACCAGCTGGGACATTAAAATACCGGTTTTGCCAGTAAAAAATCGTCCAGGTAGCAACCCTAGTCAGATGTAATTAACCCCTTCGCTGCGGCGCGAATTCCGCCGCAGCGCTGGGGGGGTGAGAGGTGAGCACGGCGCCGCCATGCTCATGACGGAACCACGCCGTCATGAGTCACGGGCGAGGTGTGCTAATGACGGCGTGGTTCCGTCACGACTCTGCCCACTCTCTATTTCGCCCGCACAGGCGGGGAATTAGAGCTGCGTGGGAGGAGCGCCCGCCAACGGCCGCAGCATGACGGAACTACGCCGTCATGAGCACATGCCGCCCGTGGCTCATGACGGCGTGGTTCCGTCATGAGCGTACAAGGGGTTAAGGAACCAGTAAAACACATTTGAAAGTGCATTGTTTTTATAAATACTGTTTTAAGTATGCACTGTAAAGGGGAAAAATGCTGACTTTGGGCGATTTTTACACTGGTTGATACATTAAAATATTCATGTTCGAGGAGAACGGCATTGTGGTGACCGTACCTTATGTTGGAGGCAAGCTGCAGTAAGGTGGTGTGTATGGGGGAGTGGGGACAGGGTATTTCCTGCCTATGATACAGCAGGTGCAGCGGCACCAGAGCACAGACATGTTAGCGTCCTTTTGCACCTTAATTATCTAACATAACATGTGTATTTGTAAAATTCACGTTCACCCAAGGGTATCTTGGCACTGAATGACAGATGTTTATTGTTACCCAACTGAATGGTATTCATTTTATTGACTTCAGAAGGATGAAAGGCTGAGTGGGCCCGCAGGGACTTGAACCTGTGAATATGAGGTCGAACGCAGGACCCTACAGTGGACGTATTAGTCCAACATGTTTCTGTGTGTGGATTCTGAAAGTGTTTATGTATTTTAGTCTGTGTATGATACACATAGTAATATACTGTATGATGTGGCATACATTATAATATTCCCATAGTGACAGTGCATGCCTCATTGCATAAGCAGCCACAAGGGAATCATAAATGTCCGACCATTATTTAAGAAAAAATATGGAATTATCCTCTTCAGCTGAACACAATTTTTCATGTAAAACTAAGAAAAACGATTAATGATCTCCTTTCATATAACATCAAAACCCTAATACAAGTGGTATTAAAACAGACATTAGAATTACTCTTCCTAATAAAACTAAGCCTGTGCCTGCCCGGTGCAGTTTCTGGCTGCCTCTCCTTTCTTTCCACCTCGCAAAAGCGAGTGTCAGGATAGGTAGACAGGCACATTCCAGTAAGGCACATGCGCTAGTGCGCATGTGCTAACTCTTGCTTATTTTCAGAACTTCAGCAGGCCGGGCTGACCTACTGCCAGCCCTGGCTTGTAATTACTCAGAGTCTCATGAGACCACCCTCTAATGAATAGCAGCAGCGTCATATTTTGAAGTAGCCCCGGGTGTTTAGGGCATCAGCATTGTATGTCCCAGGGCTGCTTGTCAATCGCAGGCTGCAACAAGCACCCACCCTTTCCCAAGTCATCACCGGGTGCGGTAAGGTCAACAGGCAGAAGGTACCCCAGCCACTCTGTGAGGAGCTGGGAAAGAGTGGTGTTACCTGGGTTTCTAAAAACTCCAGCACTCTATCAGTTCCGAATACAAGCTTTAAAACAGGAATTTATCAGTGTGTAATTTTTTCAAATTACAACCTGTCTTTGTAGATACTTTTCCCCATCTCTTTTGCTCTTTTTGTCATTCAGCCTTTTGGTTTCCTGTTATGTCAGCCTCTATTATACAGTGAGGTTTCATTTCAAAAGATCCTCTACGCGCTCATTTACATTCATTTTGTCGCATTTAAATTACACTCGACATCCTTTTTAATCAAAGGTTTTCGCGAGGAAAAGGCTCCACAAATCACAGAAACACTCTTTCCGAGTAATAGATTAAAATTGTCCATGTGCTCTTTCTCCATCTTTGTATATTACTGCGCTTAGTGTCCCACTGTTATCCTAGTTTATGGAGCACTTCAGCAAGCGCTCTCATCATAGATTCAGATAAAGTGGTCTGCGCACTCCTCTGGCTCTCTTACTAACGACATGAATATTATTTACCTTTCCAAGACAGTAATGACAAATTTGAATGCGCTCATTGGTTTCTATTTTTAACATTGCTACATTTATATTCAACCGGTGTTGTTTTCACCTGAGCCCACCGCTGTGTATTTAAAATGCAAACTTCACAGACTAGCCAAGGAACACGCTCTTTTCTTTGAAAATGAAATGTTCATGGTGCTCTTTGCTGACCTTTTTATCTTGCAATGCTTAATATAGAGGTGAAAGCACACGTAAATGAGCATTTCAGTGAGTTTTTAAAAGTAAGTTTCACAGAACATTCTTTGCATTTTTCAAGTCAACATAATTAGTGAGTTACATTATTTTCAGGATTCCAACCAGAGCTCTTTTGTGTGTGTTGTTTCATTTATGTGGTACTGTTGCAGCGTGGAACATCAAATTCCCCCTTCGACACAGACCAAATACCTCAATAGTAAATTCACTCAAATACATTCATTGGTGGGGCCCATAACACCAACACTCACACTCCGTTGATCTGCTTCCCTAGAGGAATAGGCTTCCAAACGCTGACATGAAAGGAATATCTTTACCTAACTCTAAATGCGTTGACTCCAACCCTGAGATATTCCCCTCATTAGGAGATGAATCATTTAGTTGTTATTTATGGTTTTAGTGAACACAATCATTTATCTATACTTTACTCATTAATCTAGATTTTCTTCTTCAAATAATCGACACAACACATTTGTCAATTAATCAAATATCATTTATCTAAGAAAATTGCAAATTGTTAGAAATCATCACTAGAACCGCAAAACATCATATTTACCTAATCTGGCTAAAAGTTGTCCTCTAAGTCAGTCAAGTCGTGGAAAAACCTTTTAATTTCATCAAAGTCAGGCCGCAATTCCGTCTCCCAAAGATTCAGGATAACAGCTGTCCAGCAGTGTCACCGTCCTCTCCGTCAGCATAACGTCAGGAAATCGAGTTCGTCAAGGAAGAAGAGTTTATTTTTTTCAGTTCAATTCCCTACCTACTTTTATAATGAAAATAATGTCAAAAAGTATCAAGAGTGGGGTTTTAGAGAGTCCTCATTGGTGGACATGGGGTCAAGCGGTAAAGTTCTCACATAGTCGGCAAAATGAAGTCATCGCACTTGCTGGTTCCGGTTATAAGACAGTTCATTGTATTGTCGTTGGCAAAGTTCCCAGAGCAACCTTGACTAGGATATCAGCTCCTGGGGTCAGGACTAGGCCACTGTTGCTGGCGGTGACGCATGCTCACTTCACCCAGAACCTCGTGTTGTCAGGAGCAGTCACGTTCAACGTCTCGTTCAACCATTGTGAATAGGCCGAAATGGACAACTTAAGCAAAACAAACACAAAAATGTAATTAAAACATGGAAATGGCTAATAAAATGTTAATCCCTCGCTAATACCATTATGTGTAAGTAATTATCTAGAAGAGAGCAAAATCCAAAGCGTTTATACTCACTCAATAAAGCACAATTTACAATTACATCACAAAAGCAACATGTATCATGCAATATTCTACTTTTCTACTATTAGTATGCGTACATATGTTAGTATACAGTTAGTTTAGCCATGCAAAGTGCAATTCCCACGTGTAATTCTTTTGTTAATATGATTGATAAGTCTTTCACTGCACACAAATAAATAAGATTACTATTAGTTAATTATTTAAATTAATATAAACATGCAGAATGGGGGGGGGTATACAAATTTTTGTACTACCCGCTCCAGCAGTACACAGGACTATTTTTGGCGTCAATCTTTGCAATATCTTATAATTTAGATGGACATTTCTGCTAGTTTTAAGTTGTAACTGTAATATGTGATCAGATGCCTATCTTGTTTGTGATACGGGTAGACTAACAGTCAACATTAAAGCCGTGAGACAAGAACACAAGTTTGCAACATTGAGTAACATAGGGGCATATTATCAAGACAGGCGATAAAATTATCGCCGCTTTAGCGGCAGAAAACTGCCGCTAAAACGGCGATAATGGGCTTGATAATATGCTTTCTGGAATTCCAATTGAAGCTCAGGTTAGATGTCCTTCACATCTAACATGGGCTTCAATTGGAATTCCATAGAGCATATTATCAAGCCCCTTATCGACGTTTTAGCTGCAGTTTTCTGCCGCTGAAGTGGCGATAATTTTATCGCCTGTCTTGATAATATGCTCCATAGTACTTCCTTTTTTGTGCGGTGCGCATCCTAAGCTCACATATTTCAAGGCACTCTCACATGTGCTAATGAATTCAGTAGCACATTTGAGAGTGCCTTGAAATATGTGAGCTCAGGATGTGCACTATACAAACAAAGGAAGTAATGTGTTACTCCATGTCACCAAGTTGTCTTCCTTGTGCGCTGTATTAAATTGCCTTGGATGGCAAACCAGAAATTGGAATTGTGTTTTGTTCCATTTATCACAGGAGAGGTTCTGGAAATTATGTCAATATAAAGCAATTTTTACCCCCCGCCGAACCTCCATGAGAAACGTTGAGCTCACTTGTGTGGCTAAATTTATTTGGTCCTATGCCACACCACTTTAGAAATTTGACCAGCCGCCACTGAAGAGGCTACTTAAGATAACGCCTTACAATCCTATGTTATGTGGACATACAGGAAGATATACCAAATGTGAACCGTTTTGTTCATGCTGTCACACTTGAGGTACCTGGTGGAGGAATAGGAAGGTGACCAATAATTTAGGAAGGACACAATAAGCTGATAGTGCCTGCAATATGTGTGCAGCTTAAAGAATGAAGTCACAAGGTCTGCAGACTAGGGCTACAGACTGCAAATCGATAACTACAGCGCAGGGCCTCCTAGTCGAGGAGGAAAAACACTGGAAAACGCAATGCAAATACACCAGAGAGATGTATTGCTGAATATATACAAGATTCTGTAAGGTGTAGGAATACTGTTTACAGGGTCAAGGCTCAGAGACGGCAAAATAAAAAAGCATGCATCAAACCATACATATGGCAGAACTAGTACAGGAACAATGTAAGCCGGTGACTCCACAGCAGGAATCCTCAAGGCCCGCCTGACACAATGAGATGACTGAAGAAATACTTGATCATATCCTGATAGCATCACAGAAATCCAGATGTGCATTGGAAGCTAATAAACACCGTTTTTGATGAGGGGCTTCTCTATTTAGGTCAACCAAAAATAGCACTTAAAGTGTGTGTGACTGAACATACATTCTCAACTAGAGGTCACGGAAATAAATGTCAGACTTACATAAAAGGGTCCTGTACCATGAATACTAAGCTGAATATGGAGTAGAAAGATTCTGCAAAAGTAATATCAAAATAGTGGTACTGCCAAAACATTCAGAAGGTTCTGAGTTATTCTTCAAAGAATGACAGAGAGAAATATTTGTGCTCAAGGGACTCCCTAGATTCTTCTCCAGATAGTCCAGGTCCTTCCATCTCCTCTGGGATTCCATTTCAGGGCTGCAATTGCTAAGTTGCTGAACTAGCATTACTTTGGTATCGTTCTATTGAGAGCCCAATGGCATGACCACATTTGTTGTTTGAGAGGGACAAATGCTAGTATTCCAGGATTACACATCAACAGTACAGCAGGATGATGATAATGTATTGAAATCAAGAAGAAACTGTGTGATTTGAAGGTACAATATATGTTCTTATTTCTGGCAAATCATAAGAGAATGCTAAATAGGAAGACCTACTTCTCCACTGGGTCCTACGATGTCTTAGATTTTATGGAGAGATGTGGCTTCATGCTGTACACAGGAGGTATTTATTACCAAAAAGTGCCTCTATTTAAGCAATAACTTGAAATTAGCAGATATTCCCTCTGTACCTTCAGTTCTGAGAAGATTTTCAGGAATAATTCGTACTACACTTGCACATCTGTGTTTGGTTAAAAAAGAATCTAATTCATTAAAAACGGTTTCACAAATGATACTATGTTCTGGCATGAATCTCAATATTTAACATGATCTTACATTGAAGTTTCAGCACAGGATTTCTCTCAACAGTTCATCTTTGTTGAAACCCCCCAAAATAACAATCCATAAAACACCCCAATAATAATACACAATATTGAAAACAACTAATGATAAAATCAATCATTAATATATTTAACAGGAAGGTTGATGCAGAGTTTCGGCAGGTTTGAAGGTTCACCCTACCTTCTTTAGAACACATATAATGATCAAACTTGTTGCACTGTTAATAATAAAAAACTGAAAACACAGGTATGACTGTGCAGTGAAGAACCTCTCATTCTTTTCTTTTTTCTTACATAAGTATTGTTGGACCTGGCTCCTTCTGCAGGGTCAGCCAAAACGTTCTACCTTCCTCCTCTCCTTTTTGCTGAATGTGTTTTTGTTGGCTTTAGGACTCTGGGCACTTTAACACTGCTAACCAGTGCTAAAGTACATGTGCTGTGTGATAAAACATGGTAACATTGACTTATCCACACTGGCATATAGATTTACTTAAAATTGCCGTAGTAATATGCTCTACATGTGCCCAGGGCTTGGAAATTAAATGCTACTAGTGAACCAGTAGCACTGATTGTGCCACCCACCTAAGTAGCCCTTTAAACATGTCTCGGGCCTGCCATTGCCGTGCCTGTGTAGACTGGTTTAAACTGTTATGTCGAACTGGCAAGTTAGACCTCTTGCCACATATAAGTCACCCCTAAGGTAGGCCCTGGACAGCCCAAGAGCAAGGTGCACTGTATTTAAAAAGTTGGGCATGCACTTTTAGGTTTTACATGCCCTGGTAGAGAAAACCCCGTAAATTAGTTTTTCACTATCGCAAGGCCTATCTCTCCCAAAGGATAACATTGGGATTACCTTATTCAATTTTATGAGTGTAATTTCAAATTGGGAAGAGTCTAGACCTCCAAGAATGGTGTCTCTGGACTCACAATTTAAAAATCACAACTTATGGTAAAGTCAGATTTTAAACTGTAATTTTGAAAATGCCACTTTTAGAAAGTTCAAAAAACGAAATAGGAGGTAGCTGCGTTGATTCAAGTCACTTTACTCAAGAACAAAGATGAGTTACTCAATAAACTGGCCTTGTGTATTCATTTCACAATTCATTAAACCTGATTATTGCGTTTTTAACAAATCCTAAAAAGATAGAAGGTAACTCTGGCTTGAGGTCCCACACAAGTTGTTGAATTTAGGAAGGCTATAGATGACAGTTAACACAGTGTCAAGTATACTTTTTACAGATGGACTTGAAAAATAAAGAGCCCCAAGTTCTGATGAGAACCCCCAGCCACCTGTGGTTCAAAACAAGTCGTAGAGAACCATCAGGAATTCCATTTTCTTTGCATAAATATGGACAGTGAAAAGAGTGCGTAAAATAATCAACCCATCCATATCAGATGACCTTGGAACCCCAATGTAAATACCAAGAGGGTCATGATATCTAAGAGTAGTATTGATATAACCCTCTGGTCCAAAAATATTGGACTGGTTGAAACAATTGATTTCTAATGTGTATAAATACACCACTATTTCTTAACACCTATTTTGTTTAACCCAAATCAGGTTTTGCAGTATGTTGTTTGAACCAATGTTACCATACTTGTCCTTAAAGAAAAGACCCTGGGCCTGATTCTCAAAGGTAAACGTACACTTTTCTGTATGTTTATGACTGCTTGATATTCACAAAGGGATTTATTATTTGTATCTTTACGAGTGCAGAGTCTCGGTACTTAAAAAGTTAATTTATGAGCACAGACTCCGCATTCATAAATATACTACTCATAAATCCCTTAGTGAATAGCAAACAATCATAAACTTACACAAAAGTGTAAGTTTACCTTTGTGAATCAAGCCCTAAGTGTTAAGAAATCTGATGAAACACAACTTGCGTGCAACCAGGAATTATGGTAAAGTTGAGCGGGAAATGTACAGATCCCTGTTATCAAGCATTTAAATATAGCACTCATATGAGAATAATTTATACTCATGAAGACTCATTTTGAATCAAATTGATATTTCAATGTAGGGTCACTTAAGTGCAGAGTGCACAATTTACAATGAATTAGATCAGATCCCTGAATGATCATTAAGTGAAAGACCTGCCTAATTAAGAAGTGTTCAAAATCGTATCTAAAGTAGAGAGCAATATGGAAGTAAATAGGATATGTTTAATTAATTCACATAGTAAAATGGCTAGCATGTAGTGACATGTGTCTAATGTAATGAAGAACATCTACTTATGATTGTCAATATGTGGGTATATTATACTTTTAAAATTAGTATTTTGATTAATAATATTTGAAGAATTTGCATTTTGAACTAATTCTTATCTAAGAAAAAAAGAAACAAACCTGTGTTTTCAGTTTTTTTTATATCTAGCAGTGCAATACATTGTAACCATTATATATGTCTCAAAGAAGTTGGGGTGAACCTTGGAGCTCGTCAAAACACTGTGTTGACATTCCTGTTAAATATATTCATGATTGTTTTTTATAATTAGTTGTTTTCAATATTGTGTATGTTTTTATGAACTGTGATTTGGAGGTATCTCAAAATATGAACTGTTGAGAGAAATCTTATTCTAAAACTTCGATGTAAGATCATGTTAAAAGTTGAGATTCATGTCAGAATTCAGTGAAATTTGTGAAAAAGTTTTTAATAAATCAGATACTATTTTTGAACAAAACACAGGTGTGCAGGTGTAGTACATATTATTTCTGAAAATCCTCTGATAATTAAATGTTGATAGCAATGGGGTTTCTGGTTGGCTAGGATATGCCAGGGACAACCCACCACTCTTGTCAAGGCAGGGGAGCTACACACTGAAGATAACCTCTGCTCACCCCCTTGGTAGCTTGGCAGAGCAGTCAGGCATATCCCAGAGGCAATGTGTAAAGCGTTTGCGCAATACACCCACACAGCAGTGACACCATAGGCACACTACAAAAGATACTTCACAAAAGGTTATATAAAAATATCCTTTGTATTATCCATAAAAACAAATTAAATCACAAACACATATATATATCACTCTGTCATGATTTTAAAGGAATTTACATAAGCCACTTGGCCAATCGGGCCACCGTCATACACATCACATTTAGGGAACCAGTAACTACTGGTATCATTACACTTAGCACAACACATTATGCATAACTTAAACAGCAGTGCCCTTTAGTACACCCTTGCAAGCTGCACACCTTCTAGTGATAACTTTACTGGCAGCCTTACATCAGGGCACAAACCATTCACATTCCCCATTATGCAGGAATTCCCCACACAGCTTGGAGCACAGAATTCTTCGGGCCTCCGTTAAGTGAAATGAGGTACGGTCGTGGAGGTTCTTTCATCCTTCAGGACTCGGGGGCCTCCATCGATGTCCTGCCCCTTCCTGCTGCTGCCTATGAATGTAGGGAAGTGGGAATGGTGATGCAACACTGGCTTTCTCCTTTCCGGTACATCAAGTGCAACGGGGGTAACTCACCCACCAGCCTCATGCGGCACCAGCTCCCTCTACGTGGCAACACAGTCCGAAGTCATCCGTCATCGGCAAAAGTGTCTGGCAGGCCAAGGCCTTCCGCCCTGACTCCAGGACTCACAGCTCCGATTTGGAGATGAAAGGGGCAGGGCACGGAGCGAAGTCTCTGTTGGCCCACTGTCTTCGGCTTACTTTTGCAACGCAGTCCCGCTTGGCCCGGCACACAACCAGGCTCAGCCGCGCGGCTGTTCACTTCTGTCTGGCTTCTGGCAGCTGCAGGGGCTTCCTGCTTGATGGCCTTTCCTCACTGAGTGATTACTCTGTGCGGCAGCAATATTTGGAAGATTAAGCCCACTTCTTGGGCTCAGACAATAAATTTGAAAGCGCCCACCATGCGCTTCAGGTGTGTAGGCACAGCACTTCAGGAGCACAGCAGACATGAAGCTCTCCCCACACATTTACTGCAGCAGGAGCCTACACCGGGGGCTCAGGCAAGTTATGAACAGCGCACCCTCCAAGCTAATGTTCAGGGCCACAAGCACTAATGAATAAAGCACCCAAGTTTTGCAAGGAACAGGGGCGTAGCAGCACTCCTGGGAGAGCACTGGAGACACGTTAGCAGCGTGCAGCAGGGCAGGCCAGCACAATGCTTCAGGGCAGTGGCAGTCCCTATCTCAGCCCAATAGGCATTAGATCAGCCTCCCCACCACAATAGTTCAGTCCCAAGGCGGTTGCTCCTGGCAGTCCAGCAACTTGCTGGTCACACGTTCAATGCAGTGTCTTCTTTTCAGTTCACCAAACATGTGGTCAACACCCCTTTTACTTATAGTCCAAATGTCTTTGTTCTAGGGCACTTAAAAATATAATCACTAGTGCACAACACCCTCCATTCACAGTGTAAGCTTTGGCTCCAGACACACCACAGGGGGGGGGGCGGAGCTAGCATTGTGGAATGCAGGCACAGCCCTATTCAGGTGAAGGTGCTACTCCTCCCACCACTCCAAATGCAGACCAGGCATATTCAGGTGCAAGGGTCCTCCTGCTACTCTAAATTTAGTCAAGGTCTATTCAGCTTAGCGCTGAGTCACCCAGGCAGGGCAGGACATAATTCAACCCCCCCAGGGATTGGCTGAAGTGAATGCACATCCCCTCTGCCCTGTCAGTCAGAACCAGACCAGCAATGCACATCCAGGCAGGGAAAAAAGACACATAGCACACAGAAATGCCACCTTCTAAAAGTGGCATTTCTAAAATAGAAAAACTACATCTGCTTTCACCAATAAGCAGAATTTATCACTACTATTCCAAACATACCAAGCATGGTTGTGATACCCCTCTCATGTTAGGAATTACCTTTGAAGCACATACCAGGGAATCCCCAATGCATCCCCATGAGAGGGCAGCCTCACAGCAGGGAGAAACCAAATAGGCTGTGTGTCACTTCCAGGACATGACACACAGGCAAGGCCGATGTCCTACCTTTTACCTACACCTCATCCAGCCCATAGGGCTAGCTAGGGCCTACCTTAGGGGTGACTATTGTGTAGTAAAAGGGGAGTTGCAGATGTGGCAACCACTTTATGTGCCACGTCACAGCGGCAGTAAACTGCGCACGCAGGCCCTGCAGCGGCAAAGGCCTGAGACAGGTTTGAAATGTTACTTCGGTGGGTGGCGTAAGCAGCGCTGCAAACCCACCAATATCATATAATTTACTGGCCCTGGGTATATGGGATACCACTGTACAAGGGACTGATAGGTAAATTAAATATGCCAAAAAGGTGTAGACCAATATTACAATGATTACCAGAAAGAGCACATGCACTTTAGCATTGATCAACACTGATAAAGTGCCCAGAGTCATAAAACCACCAATAACAGATCAGAAAAAATACAGGAGGAAGGCAAAAAGTTCTGGGATGATCCTGCAAAAAGGAGCACATTTACCAAATGTACATCGAAAGTACCTGCTAATTGCAAGTTATTGCTTGAAGGAGAGCACTTTTTGGTATCAAATATCTCCTGTGTGCAGCCTGAAGCCACATCTCTCCAACAAGTCTAAGGCATTGTCAGACCCAGAGAAGAAATAGCCGGAAATAAGAACATATATTGTACCTTTAATTCACTCAGTTTCTTCTTGATTTCAACAAATATCACCATCCTGATTTACTCTGAAAACTGTGTTAATATTTGAGCACACAGGAGAAAAACCGAGCCTGATTGAGTTTTAAACAACAGGTAGAGGGACGGGACAATATCCTAGGGCCCACCGACCCTCTACATGACAGGTGAAAGCTGAGAAACATGCAGCCATGGGAGCAGTCACAACTTTCAGCAATATAGCAGAGAAAAGAGAGAAAAGCTCAGCGGATAGTACATTGGTGGATATGACCTTAACTTCCACCTGGAGAACAACAACGACTGCAACACCAGCACCCTGCTCGACAACCTCGCCAGTCTTGGACTCAAGCAGCTGGTATCCACCCCCACCCACCTCGCCGGACACACACCCGACGCCGTCTTCTCATCCTGCAAAGACATCGTCTTCAGCCACGCCACAGAGCTCCAATGGACGGACCACAGCTGCGTCCACTTCACCTTCAAGAGAACGACGACCCACCACCACCAGCAACAGGCCGCCCGCAGAAGCTGGAACAAGATCACAGCAGACCAGCTCGCCACCTCCCTGAGCCAGCACCCCCCTGCCAGCTCAGCGAACCCCAGCCAGGCCGCCAACAACCTCACACAGTGGATCAGCAACTGCGCGGACGAACTCGCCCCGCTGAGGACCCCGCCCAGCAGACCCGGCAGCAAGAAAGCCCCGTGGTTCACCGACAAACTCAAGAGCTCCAAGAAGAACTGCCGAGCCCTCGAGAAAGTCTGGAGAAGGGATCCCACACCGGACAACAGGACCACCTTCAAGCTGGCCACCCGGAAACACCACCAGCTGATCCGCGCCGCCAAGAAAACTGCTTTCAAGGACTGGCTGGACAACAACGCACACAACTGCAAGGAACTCTTCAACATCGTGAAAGAGCTCTCCAACCCCAGCGCAGAAAACAACGACATCACCCCATCGCAAGACCTCTGCAACTCCCTCGCCTCATACTTCCACAACAAGATCGCGGACATACACAACAGCTTCAGCAACCAACCAACGCACACCAAGACCGAACAACCACCCCTCACCACCACCCTCCAAGCCTGGACTCCGATCAGCACCGAAGACACCATCCGCACGATGAACTCCATCCACTCCGGATCACCGACCGACCCCTGCCCTCATCACGTCTTCAACAAGGCTGACGCTGTCATCGCACCCCACCTGCGAGACATCATCAACACATCCTTCGACACCGCCACCTTCCCTGAGAGCTGGAAGCACGCCGAACTCAGCGCGCTACTCAAGAAACCCACAGCGGACCCCACCGAACTCAAGAACTACCGCCCCATCTCGCTCCTCCCGTTTCCAGCCAAAGTCATCGAGAAGACCGTCAACAAGCAGATGGCCGCCTTCCTCGAAACGAATGGATCCCTCGACCCCTCACAGTCCGGCTTCCGAGCCAATCACAGCACCGAGACCGCCCTCATCGCCGCCACCGATGACATTCGAGCCCTGATGGACAACGGAGAAACAGCGGCCCTCATCCTCCTAGACCTCTCCGCAGCATTCGACACTGTCTGCCACCGCACCCTAGTACAGCGCCTCAGCAACGTCGGAATCCAGGACAAGGCGCTGGAATGGATCATCTCCTTCCTCGACGGAAGAACACAGAAAGTCCGTCTACCACCGTACAAGTCAGAGGCCACCGATGTCATCTGCGGCGTCCCTCAAGGATCCTCGCTGAGCCCCACCCTCTTCAACGTCTACATGAGCCCCCTCGCGGCCATCGCACGGCAACACCACCTCAACATAATCTCCTACGCCGACGACACCCAGCTGATCCTCTCCCTGACCAACGACCCCGCCGCCGCCAGAGCCAACCTACACGAAGGGATGAAGGACGTAGCCGAGTGGATGACGACCAGCCGCCTGAAGCTGAACTCGGACAAGACGGAGGTCCTCATCCTGGGCTCCTCACCCTCCGCCTGGGACGACTCCTGGTGGCCTCCCGCCCTGGGCACCGCACTCAAACCGACAGACCATGCACGCAACCTGGGCTTCATCCTGGACTCCTCCCTCTCCATGACCAGGCAAGTCAACGCCGTCTCCTCGGCGTGCTTCAACATCCTACGCATGCTACGGAAGATCTTCTGGTGGATCCCCACCGAGACCAGGAGGACCGTCACCCAGGCCCTCGTCACCAGCCGACTGGACTACGGCAACGCCCTCTACGCCGGTACCACCGCCAAGCTCCAGAAGAGACTCCAGCGGATCCAGAACGCCTCAGCCAGACTCATCCTCGACATCCCACGAACCAGCCACATCTCCAGACATCTGAGAGACCTTCACTGGCTCCCCGTCAACAAAAGAATCACCTTCCGCCTCCTCACCCACGCACACAAAGCGCTACACGACCAAGGCCCGAGCTACCTCAACAGCCGAGTCAACTTCTACGCTCCCAAACGCCACCTCCGATCAGCCAACCTCGCCCTCGCCGCCGTCCACCGCATCCGAAGAGCGACCACAGGAGGAAGGTCCTTCTCCTACCTGGCCGCCAAGACCTGGAACTCCCTCCCGACCGACCTGCGCCTGACCCAAGACCACCTCTCCTTCAGGAAGAAGCTGAAGACATGGCTGTTCGAGCAGTAGCGGCACCCCCCCACCCCCAGCGCCTTGAGACCCTACGGGTATGTAGTGCGCTCTATAAATGTCACTGATTGATTGATTGATTGATTGATTGACTGATACCGTCTCCTCTGCCAATTGCTACTCACAGTTTTATTTTTCCATATACATGGTATTTATATTTATAATATTCTAAAGAAATGATAAATCTTCTCATTTTACACTTCACTTGTTACTTCTGAATTTTTAGCTTGCTTTGAAGTAAATAACTCCTTTTCTACAGATTTTCACACAATCTTGGCTGGCATTTTGAAAGTCACATTTCTATAGTTAGCACTCTTCCTGTGACTGAGCATTATTTCTTCTAAGTGTGTCTCCATCGCAGGTAAGTGCCCACTAAATATGTTTTCACATTTGTTTGCAATGCCACATTCATCAAGGAACTGCCCTGACCAACTTCTACCCAATTTGTCAGCTAGTTTTTCGTTCATAATATTTAATTTTTTTTAAATAACCTAGTTGACTGTTCTTCCTAGAGGTTTGCAGGTAGAGTTCCTATACTTTGGTTGTGCAATGAATCCTACTATATGTATTTTGGCACTTTCTAATCAGTTCCATTCTTGCCTTACAATTTGAAGTTCTGCTGGGGAAAAGCATCTTTAATTACTCTTGTACTCTTACTATGTGTACTCTCTGCCACAGTTGGACCGCTCATCCATGCTGATTGCATGCCCTAATGTGCATATATAAAATAAATAAATGACCATTAGGCCATACATTCTCTAACTATACATCAAATGGGGTAGCACTGGTGATTTTCTTGTTTTTAAATTCCTCGGTTCTATACCTCATCAAGTCTCCTCACAGATTTTCATTGAAATGTATACAGAATATTGATATCCAGATACTCGATAAACTCACCTTATCATTATGACATATTTATATCTTAATACTTGAAATGTCACCAGTTGCTCTTATTCTACGTTTGTGTCCTGGTTTTGACTCAGAATGGTAACTCTTAAAAGTGTATCTAGCTTCGGTGTTTTTAAGATGACTGCATCCACTTGTTGACATATGCAGTTGAAATCTTGACTATTCAGTACCAACGGATTTTGAAATGTCCTATCAAAACATAATGCATCCCCTGACCCTCCTGGTAGGTCACTCCCCCTCCACGCAGCTCCGCCTGTGTGCCCCTGCTGCCGCTGCTAAGACGCACTGGTAAGTGTGCCCATCCTCTGTTTTCTTTGCTTCTGTGCCACTCGATTTTTTCCTCCTCCATTGTGACCTGTTTTTCTCTGCTTCCTGTGCCACTCGTTCTTCCCCCTCCTTAGTGCCCCGTTTTTTGCTCTGTGCCTCTGTTTTCCCCTCTTCTATGCCCCATTTTGCTTTCTGTGCCACTCGTTCTCCCCGCTGCTGTGCCCCCTGCAGCCCCACCCACTCGCTGCTCTGCCTCCCGCCTCCCAGCTGCTCCTCCCTCCCACCTCCTCATATATGCCAGACGCTGCGCGGTGAGGAGAGCGACCCCTGACCCTCCTGGTAGGTTGCTCCGCCTCCACGCAGCTCCACCTGTGTGCCCCGGCTGCCGCTGCTAAGACGCACTGGTAAGTGTGCCCATCCTCCGTTTTCTTTGCTTCTGTGCCACTCGTTTTATTCCTCCTCCATTTTGACCCGTTTTTCTCTGCTTCCTGTGCCACTCGTTCTTCCCCCTCCTTAGTGCCCCGTTTTTTGCTCTGTGTCTCTGTTTTCCCCTCTTCTGTGCCCCATTTTGCTTTCTGTACCACTCATTCTCCCTGCCGCTGTGCCCCCTGTGGCCCCACCACCCGCCCACTCGCTGCTCCCGCCTCCCGGCTGCTCCTCCCTCCCACCTCCCCATATATGCCGGACGCTGCGCAGCCTAAGGCAAACCTGTCTGCACCCGTCCGCGCCTGGACTGCGCCCAGCGCCAGAACCCCTGGCCCCCGCTAACGCCGCGACGCCAGACTCTGATACGACACCAGCACCCTCCACGCACTCAACGCCGACCAAGACCACAGCTGCTTCCAGGCCGCCCCGAAACGCACCCACGAACCTTTCTCCTGCTGCACCTACAGCTTCATCTGCGACAGAGCCACCAAACCACCAAGGACCGGACCCAACCACCTTCGCTGCATACTCCTAAACACATGCTCTGCACACAAACATGCCGTCGAGCTCTGGGACCTGCTCGACACCTCCACCCCAGACGTTGCCTTCCTGACCGAGACCTGGTGGAACGACTCCTCGGCTCCCGACACCGCCATAGCCGCCCCGGACGGCTACAAGATCGCCCGCAGAGACCGCACCAACAGAACTCTAGGAGGAATAGCCATCCTCCACAAGTCCAGCCTCAAGGTCTCCACTGACTCAGACGACACCCTCAGCACTGCCGAACACCTGCACTTCTGTATTCACACTGACCCCAACACCACCCTCAGAGGAACACTAGTCTACAGACCCCCAGGACCCCGACCACAGTTCAGCGACTCCATCGCTGACCTCATCAGCACCCACACACTCGCCTCCGTGGACTACATCCTCCTCGGGGACCTGAACTTCCACCTCGAGAACAACAACGACGCCAACTCTGCCAACCTGATCGACAACCTCGCCAACCTCGGCCTCAAACAACTCGTCACCACTTCCACCCACGATGCCGGCCACACTCTTGACACCATTTTCTCCACAAGCACCCACCTCTTCTTTGACCGCACCACCGAACTCCACTGGATGGATCACCGCTGAATCCATTTCACCTACAAGAAACCCACTACGCACCACCATACCCAACAGCTGCCCCGCCGCTGCTGGAACAAAATCACCGAAGACCAGCTGGCCACCACCCTCGCCCAGAACCCACCCACCGACCCCACCAACCCAGACACTGCCGTCCGCAACCTCAGACAGTGGATCAACGACTGCGCCAACACCCTCGCTCCGCTCAAGAAACCCTCCAACAGCCACACCAGCAAGAAAGCCACCTGGTTCACTGAAGAACTCCAGACTTCCAAACGAGTATGCCGGAAATTGGAGAAGAAATGGCTCCACGAACAAACACCGGACAGCCACGCAGCCCAAAAGGACGCCACCCGCAGACATCACCATCTCATCAGATTAGCCAAGAGATCCTCCTTCAAAACCCGCCTGGACAACAACGCACATGACAGCAAAGAGCTCTTCAGCATCGTGAAGGAACACTCCAACCCCAGCGCCAATGCCAACAACATCCCGTCCTCACAAGAACTGTGCGACTCGCTGGCTACCTTCTTTCACCGCAAGATCGCTGACATCCACGTCAGCTTCAACACCACCATGACCACCCTGATATTGTCAGACTCCACCCCTCCTACGAACACCACCCGTATCAACCGCCTGACCTCCTGGACCAACGTCAACAACGACGAAACACGCAAGATCATGAACTCCATCCACTCAGGATCACCGTCAGACCCCTGCCCACACCACATATTCAACAAAGCAGACGCAGCCATCGCACCCCAACTACGGAAAGTAATCAACATCTCCTTCGAGACAGCTACATTCCCGGAAAGCTGGAAGCATGCCGAAATCAACGCCCTTCTCATGAAGCCCAAGGCGGTCCTCAAGGACCTCAATAATTTCTGGCCCATCTCCCTGCTCCCGTTCCCGGCGAAGGTCATCGGGAAAATCGTCAACACGCAACTGACCCGCTACCTCGAGGACAACAACATCCTAGACCCATCCCAGTCCGGATTCCGAAAAAACCACAGCACCGAGACAGCCCTCATCGCTGCCACAGACGACATCAGGATCCAACTAGACAATGACGAAACATCAGCCCTCATCCTCCCGGACCTGTCAGTTGCCTTCGACACGGTCTGCCACCGCACACTAAAGACACGCCTCCAAGAAGCCATCATCCAAGAGAAGGCCCTGGACTGGACCACATCCTTCCTCTCCGGCAGAACCCAGAGCGTACGCCTCCCCCCTTCCACTCCGAAGCCACCAACATCACCTGCGGCGTTCCCCAGGGCTTATCCCTCTGCCCGACACTGTTCAACGTCTCCATGGCCCCCCTCACTCACGTCACCCGCCAGCATGACCTCAACATCATCTCCTACACCGACGACACCCAGATCATATTCACCCTCACCAAGGACCCGCACACCACCAAAACCAACCTCCACGAGGGAATGAAGGCCATTGCCGATTGGATGAGAGGCAGCTGACTGAAGCTGAACTCGGACAAGACGGAGGTCCTTATCCTCGGATCCACCCCCTCAGCCTGGGACGACTCCTGGTGGCTGACCACGTTGGGAACAGCACCGACACCCACCGACCACGCACGCAACCTAGTAATCATCCTCGACTCCTCCCTCTCCATGTCGAAACAGGTCAATGCCGTCTCCTCCTCCTGCTACAACACCCTCCGCATGCTCCGCAGGATCTACAAGTGGATCCCCACCGAGACCAGAAGAACGGTGACACAGGCCCTCGTCAGCAGCAGGTTGGACTACGGCAACGCACTCTACGCAGGAATCCCGGCCAAACACCTGCGACGACTGCAACGCTTCCAAAACGCCTCCGCCCGACTGATCCTCAACGTCCCCCATCGCAGCCACATCACCCCCCCACCTGAGAGACCTATACTGGCTCCCCATCGACAAGAGGATCACCTTCAAGATGCTCACCCATGCTCACAAAGCACTCCACAACACCTGACCAGCCTACCTCAACAGCAGACTCAGCTTCTACACCCCCACCTGCCAGCTCCGCTCCACCAGCCTGGCCCACACCGCCGTCCCCCGCATCCAACAAACAACCTCCAGCGGCAGATTCTTCTCCTTCCTCGCCGCCAAAACTTGGAACACCCTCCCTACCCACCTACAACAGACCCAAGACCTGCTCACCTTCAGAAGACTCCTCAAGACCTGGCTCTTCGAGCAGTAGCGGCACCCCCCCACCCTCAGTGCCTTGAGACCCTCAGGGGTAAGTAGCGCGCTTTATGAGTACAATGATTGATTGATTGATTGATTGTGTTAACAGCTACTATGTCTCACCTTTCAACAAATTATGTGCAGCGATTATCTGTAGTTAGACATTCATTGGTATCGGATTTGAACTTTATCGCTGGTCACCGTGCTGCCTGCATTAATTATTGCCTTGCATTATTAATTAATTTGTCTCTATTTTTTGGCCCATGGTAAATTGTGATATTGAGAAAGGTGTAACATAATGGATTAAAAAGATCTGAGATTTAATCAAGAATGTTAACTCATTAATTAAGACAGGCTTTTTTGTCCACTTATAAACTTAGTCACAATTGCTTTAAATTAATTTGCCATGTGGATCCTAATGTTGTACAGACAGCGAGGGGTCTACAATTGGGGAATATATAGAAGACGCTTTGGATGAGCGGGCCCCATATTTCCCCAGTGACCACAAACATCATTGTGTGAGGTGAGGAACCGCATGGTCTGGTTGTGACTGGAATCACCTTCTTTGTTCAGACTGTCATGTATTATCATCATAAAGTGCCAATTCTGGGTTTAGAAGCGTTCTATTAAGGTTGGGGACGGCATGTGGTGTATAGTCTTGATAGTCCAATAATATAGAGGGCAGGCAGGAAGTGAGTGGCACAATCCTACCCACTTGATATTAACATTTGTTATATTGTATGAACTTTGAGCGTAAAGGATTGAACACATGGCACCCTTGATGAGTTGTAGCTAGCTGGGAATATATTAAGGTTGCACGTCAACTTTACATTTTCCCTTTTAGTTGAATGTTATATTGTTGTGGCCTGGACAGTTTTTGAATTCAGTCGTGAGGAGGGCAATGTTATTGTTCAATATTAGGACTAAATACAAAAAATCCTAGAAATGGTGAGTGAGCATGGTTTTGTGACTACCCTATGAATATGATCACTTTCCTTGTTGATCTGGTGGGGAGGGAGTTTCCTGGAAGTGTAAGAGAGGGCTGTAGAGAACATCAATGATTCAGGTATGTTTTATAGGAAAGACAACATAGATAAGTGAAGTGACAGTGGAGTGGTTCCCCAAGATGACACGTTAGACACCCGACATAGATTTCCATACATAGATTATGTTCTTGTCCTGGAATTTTAGAAGAATGGCAGCAGTGACAAAATGGTCTGAAACAGTAGTGTGGTTGTAAAAAAGAAGCATACACACTGCATGTTTACATGAGATACGCCTACTGGAGTGTTCAAGTAAATCAAGAAGGAAATGAAACAGACTTGTCAAATTGGGTAGGGAATATTGAATTCCTATCCATAAACTTGTTATGCTATATTTCCCTACTTACATTGTGACCTTGGGTCAGACTGATCGTGATAATTCCTTCCCAGAGGCAGAAGGCAGAGACCGTAATTGATGCTACTTTTATGGACATTTATAAGAAAACTATAGCGCTCAACTTCTAAGAGAGCAAAGGTTCAGTAGTTGTACATGATATTGGGACGCTGTTGGAGGCCTTGAAAGTTGGGGTCAAGGGAATTTTCTTTAAGACAAAGAAGAGGGTGAGTGAGACTATAGTGCAGAACATTCTGAAACTGGAAATGGAAATGAGGAGCATAGACATGGAAAGTGTACATGACAAGATTCTGTACGAGTATCACAGTGAGGCCACAAAGTTGCTTGTGAAAACTAAGGAACACAAACAATGCCTTAACTAAAAGTCCTACATAACTGAGCAGCAATCTTAGGCAGACAAAGACAAGAGACTCTTAGCATATTTTAATAATGCTTAAGAATTTTTACTAAAATTGATAGCACCAAGAGTCCAGATAGGGATAAATGTACTCACTTAATAAGACATAAGTGACGAATTTCAAGATTATTTGCTGTTGTGTACACAATCTTCCTCAGCTCAAACCAACAAAATAATGAAGTTCTTAAAAGGGATTGAGATGGCCTCCTTTGCCCAGGTCACAGCAGATATTTTTGATTACCCACACCAAGGTGAAGTAAATAAAACAAGCCATAGGGGTGATGGGCAAAAATCAGTGTCCAGGATCTGATGAAGCTCTTCTGGAGTTTTATGTGATTTTTTGCTTTCTACTGAGCTACAGATTATTGATTCTTTATAACATGGCTAGGCAGAATGGAGTATTGCCCCCATTTATGAGGTAAGCCATGACAATTGTTTTACCCAAACCTGGAAAAAGAAACTAGACAGAGGGCCCATTAGATCTATTTCACAGCTCAATTTGTAATATAACATTTTAGAAGAATTGTAATGTTGACCCTAGTACACCCTGATCAAAATGTCTTTGAGACAAAGTGAAGTACAGTGCCTAACCGGCATAGGCTTTTCCATGTTTTGTCGCTGAGTGTAGTGAGTGCATCACTATCTGTAGTGATCTATTTGGATACTAAGGTGTTTGGTTCCTTGGGATGGCTTTTCTGCTCAATGTATTAGAAAAGTTGGACTTTGATTCAAGGGACCAGGCAGGCGTGTCCTCTGTTTCTGAATTAGTTCACCTTTGCCACAGATTCTTTGTCTTATACCTTCAGACAACATGGCTTGGATAGAGAACTGAGTATTACGGGGCATCAACATTTAATATCTCTCTATGCAGGCAATGTTTTAATATAATTCAGTCACTTGGATGCAGGTATCAAGTACTATGACGGTGGTAATTTATCTTAGAAGACTTTTGGGGTTGCAAAAGAACTGGTACAAAGTCATGTTCCTGTTGCATCAACTGACAGAGAGGGAACTTGGGATGATCGACACAGTCACACTACAGTGGACCACAAACACATTCAGACCCTGGGGACACAATTATACCACAAGGAAGCAGATTAAATAGAAGGTAACATTTGTGGGTTTTGGAGGGCATTAAGAATTCATTTAGGGTCTGGAAGGGCATGCCGGTGTCTATCATGGATAGAGTCGCTCCTTCAAAAATGGTGCTTCTCACTAGCGTAAGGAAGTAATTTGGAAGCCTTCTTGTGATTCTACCTCCATTATTGTTTAGGGAGCTTGGCTCTCTCCGGGGATGGAGTGGAGCAGTGGGAGGTAATGTACAGCTCTCAATAAGATCTATCTTCTCTTGACAAAGAGAAAGCAGGTTGTTGTACTCTATTTGAGCCATACTACATGAGCACCAGTTACATTACACAAAGACACATGCATTTTTTTTGTTAGGCACAGGGAGATTAGTGATTTGCCTGAAACCACAGGATGTTGCGTTGACACCAAGACTTGAATCTTGTTCCTCAGCTCCAGAGTCGGCAGCTCTGGTTGCTACGCCACATCCTCTCCCCCAAAAATGTAAAAATAAAGGGTAGAGGTTTATGTGACATGTTTCTGGGGAATACATCACATAACTATGGAAGGCCAAAGTAGAAAACAGTGGCAAGACCTGTCATTTGAATTAAATGAAAGGGTTAATGCCATATATGTCAGATCAGTCAGTCAGTCAAAAGGTCTTCATTCGATTTGCATCATAAAAGACATACTACACATGTTAGACAATTCGACTACAATACAATTCATATACAATACAAAACAGACTATAAAACCTTTAAAATAGTGGATAAAATAGTAGATTAAAAATAATCACGTCATATTAAAAAGATACAATAAAGTGCAAATAGGGACGTGCCATTTAGCCCAAGGACCAGAGTGGATGCTATAGTGTGGCAGCAAGGAACAAGGATTACGACTTCAATTTCTTAGCCCTAAGGGTCCATGCCCAACTGATGAATTTAGCAACACCAATTACTATAGGATTAGAAGTATCTGTTTTCAAAATTCTACTAGCGACCTGTGCAGAGCGGGTACTCATTAGTCTGCATGCAGGTCGAAGCCAGATACGTCTAGGAAGTTGATAAGTTGGGCAACAAAAAAGAAAGTGGTCCATAGTTTCAATCTTGTCTACACAAAAGGGGCATTTATCACTACCAAGAGGACTCCAGCTTTTGGTGAGTCCTCGCAGTGGTAGAGCGCCCACTCTGAACTGGTGATACAACTTACGATCAAGGAACTTCAAGATAGTATCCCAGTAACTTTCATAGACAGAGTCGTCCTTAAAAACTAGGGAGGTAACAGTCATCGAGGAGCCTGTAAGGGAAGCACATCTCCTGTTCTTAATATAATTCCAGTACGCATCCGTAAGTACCTTTTTTGCCGGGAAGACTTCTGTATCAGGGTTAACCCATAGGTCACGCATCCCGAGATCATACAACAGGGTTTTGATGCTAGACAACCAGGGAATCCTATGCGACCCCTCCAACCTTTAACAGAAGGGCTTTTGCATAGTTAGATAGTTCGGGGGTCGTCCACAAGCGACGCCAGAACTCCAGGGGTCTATACCTTGCCCAGTCCTCTATAGGCTGGATGCCCAGATCAAACAAAAGAGGGATGCGTAGGGTGGATTTAGGAAGCCCAATAGCTGACCGGAGGAATTTATTCTGGGCAGACATCAGTTTAGACAGGTTATTAAAACCCCAGATCTCAGCTCCATATAAAATTGCAGGTAAAATCTTGGAGCCGTAGATCTTCATGAGTGGAGCTATTGGTTTTGTTAGAGAGTGTTTGTGCTCTTTCAGCAAAGCTCCTCCCAGTTGGGCATGCTTAAGCGCGAGAAGATCCAGCTGGTGAGACCAGCTGCACGTCTCGCTAAAAGTGACCCCAAGATAAGTAAACACTGCCGTTTGGGATAAGTTGACACCACCCAGACACACCTCCGCCTTAACCCGCCGGGGGCCGCGAAAAACCATAAACTTGGTCTTCCCAACGTTTATTTCCAACTCATGCTCGCGGCAAAAGATCTCGAAACGAGACAGGGACAGCTGCAGACCCTGTCTCGTCCTCGAGATCAAAAGGGTGTCATCCGCGAACATGAGCAGGGGAATCTTCATTCCTGCCAAGGTGGGTGCATCAGTAGGGCTATTTAGGAAATAATTTACAACCCCATTGATAAATAATGAAAACAAGGTGGGAGCGAGTACGCACCCTTGTCGAACACCTTTGGATACTTTGAATCTATCAGTCAGCTCCCCGGGTTTTCCCCATCGGACACGGGCATACGTGTTTTCGTGGATGGTGACCAAGAAAGAAACCAGATCTTTTGGCATGCCCATATCCAAGAGAACTTTCCATAGCTTGTCCCTTGGCACAAGGTCAAACGCAGACCTTAGGTCTACGAAGGCTGCATACAGCTTGCCTCCCCCCAAAAAGAAAACCTTCCAATACAGAAGTACTACCCTGAATACTTGGTCCAGGGTCCCAGTATGTGAACAAAACCCTGCCTGAAGAGGAGACAACACATCAGAGTCAGACATCCAAATTTGGATTCGACCCAGTACAAGGCAGGCAATAATTTTTTGTACTGCGTCTATTAGACTAATGGGTCTGTAATTGCCCGGGGCAGAGCGATCGCCTTTCTTGTAGATCGGCAGTATCTCTGCCCCGAGCCACGAGTCAGGGACTACAGCACCACCCGCAAGGGCATTAGCCAGGAGGGTCAGGTATGGAATCCATACATCTTGCTCCTGAATAAATAAATCGGGAGGGATGCAGTCTGGTCCTGGGGCTATGCCACTCTTGATCGTTCGTAGGACTAACTTAAATTCACCAGGGGAGAATTTTAGTGTATTTTCAACGACTGGGGGACAAGGAAACTGCCTGTCCATCAAAGCACCAACCTTAAATTGTTCCTCAAAATACGCTACCCATTGTTGTGGTTCTACATGATTAGAGGGGCGAATATCCGAGGGGGAGTTACCCCATTTAAGGAGATGCCAGAATTGGACCATGTTGCGATCATGACAAGCCTGAAATAAATCCCTCCAGCGCTCTTCATCCCAGTTTTGCTTGGCCTTGTATTGGGCTTTATTGTAGACAAGTCTACATTTTTGGATGGAGGAAAGAGAGCCTGATTTAATGGCCTCTTTCAGGGCACGTTGGGCCACTCTGCAATCCTTGTTGTACCACGTACGTGGTCTCAACTCTTTACCCCTACCAATGGCGGGTTGGCGTTTCACAAAAAAGGATTTAAGCTCGGCGAAGAGTTTATTATGGGAATCCCGGATATTTTCCTTGATCAAGTTTTGGGATTCCATTTGATTAAGTGTGGCCAGGGTACTGTTGATTAATTCCCTGATGGCCACACGAGAGGATTCACAAGTGGCGATCTTCGGCCATCTCACCCTTCTGAGATCGTTAGTAACGATGACATCTATAGGGGAACTGCCATCTGGGTGGATAGGGGAGGCTGCAAAAATATTATCCTTGATACACAGTACAAGGGGGTTGTGGTCGCTCTCGACTCTACTTACTACCACCATGTCGTCTATGAGCGGCCACAAATCCAAGCTGGCTAATATGTAGTCAATTCGGCTCCCTGATCTACCATTGTCAAATGTCAACCTCCCCATCCTATCAGATTTAGTTCGCCCATTAACTGCTCTCATGCCCTGATTTAAACATAAACCCTTCATGAAAAGAGCAGCTTGAGACCATTTGCTTACTGGTTCCAGCTCCAGCATGGGAACACCCCAAGTTGAGTCTTCTTCCTCGGTGAAATCCCCACAATCAACCCCCAAGGGCTCAAAACAAACATTAAAATCTCCAGCCACAATCTTATACGTGAACATAGGAGCGGTCTCTAGAAAATTCTCCAGTAGAAGACAAGTGGGAGAGCATTTGCCTCCCGGGAGACCTCTTACATAGATGTTAATTATAAGAAAGTTGGGGCCGCTACGGGATTTGACCCTGATAATCAAGATATCAGAACTATCAATTGGAACCTCGGTCACGGTAACACCTTCACATTGACGGACCCAGGTGGTTAGACCCCCCATGGGTCTGCCTCTATGGCTCTTAACAGCAGGTTTGTGGAAATTCAAGAACCCTGTACGAAAGTGGGGAGACAGTGCCCAAGTCTCCTGAAATGCCCATATTTCAAACTCGTCAACGAAGTCAGCCCAATCAGGAATCTCAAGCCTTGACCCCAGCCCAGCAATATTCCAGGAGCCCATTTTTAATGTAGACTTCTCGACCCAGGTTCCAACTACTTGACCTGAGACAAGATGTGAGTCGATCGTTTCAACAGGTAGTATCAAGTTGTGACCAGGTGAAATGATCAAACGGGAACGATCTTTAGGGGGGGATGTCTTAATCATATTATCATGGCTCAGATGACAACTAGGACCCACCAGCCCTGGAGCAAGCACTGGAATATGTAGGGAGCCATCCATATGTCAATCATTATCCTCCAGTGTAGAAAGAATTTCAAAGCGATTAAAAGTCGCAAGGGGCATATCAGACCTGACGGGAAATGTTGGAAAATTACAATTATCCCGTATGGATTGCATAAAGCCTGGCCTGTAAAAGAAGCCCAACGGGCGAATCTTAATTGCGTTGGGGGAAGGGGGAAGGTGGTGGGCAGCATCCAGTATGTGTTTGACTAAAGCAGGAGACCTGAAGCTTAACACAACACAATCCCCAGAAAAAGACTTGTGGGACTGACCGATCCAATTAATACGCCTAACCATATTAAAGTCATCAAATAGTGCCTTACTAATTCCAATTTTGGAGCTCAAATAATGAAGGGATTTATTCTTGAGGTTGGACCAGTGTTCGTAAGATCCGTCCCGGAGTGGTGGAACATTTGCCAAGATGATCGTATAAGGGGTGGCTTGGGGAGGAAGATGTAGACTAGTGGGGGGTGAAGAGAGCCCTGCACCCACCCCTTCAGTACCAACCCTGCTAGCTTGAGAGGGGCATCTTTGCAGGTCATGACGAGTATTAATACCCCTGTCGGTAACAGCTTCATGGCCTGGGACGGTGTCATTCTCTTCCCCTATAGGTGGTAGCAAAGGCGTAATCCCCACTGGCCTTGATGGTCTAGAACTACCGGCCTCATTTGGCACCTCCACTGGTAACACCCCGTTCGATGGCATAGGGGGCCCTGGGACTAAGCTCTTATTACCTTGAAATCTAGCTTCCAACAGGTCCAACCTGTTCGCTACAAGATCCAGTTTTTGGTGTACAGGGACAAGGAGACATGATAGATGATCTTTGAGGCCGGCAAGAAGTAAATCCAAAAGAGGTTGTAACTGGGCCTGGCTAGAAGGATTAATGTTGAGGTCCAAAAAATGCCCTTCAACAGAGGGCCCACTAGGCTTAGAAGGAAGCGACTCAACAGTAGGTTTACTCTTTCCCTGACCTCTCGGATGTTTTTTAATAACTTCTTTTTTATTACCTTTAACTTTATGGGCCAACCTCCCTCTTGTTGTGACCCTGGAAGGACTCTGGGTGGAGACATGACCCTGAACAGAAACCAAAGTCTCCTGCACGGGGGGAGTGTGTGCAGGAGGAGAAGTGTTACCATCAATAGGGCTAGAATGAACAGAGGCAGGCGAGCCAGTCTGTATCTGGGCGCATGGAAGGGAAGAATTGGTGGGATCTAGGGAGAGTCTACGTTCCACCGCTAGAATCTCGAGGTTCAATGCTGACTCTGCTCTTATTAAATAATCGTCGAGTGTCCCCCCCGGCTTGTCACCAGCCCTCCTTTTAGACATACTACTGAGGCAAATAAGGCCACACTTGTCAGCGAGCACCCCGCCTTCCCTTGATATAGCACTGAAACCCAATATAGTGCACAACAAAACAATAGTGGCGTGTCACACTAGCAACTCACAGTTCTTGAAGTGAACTGGCCAGACGCCAACCCCTTACAGCAGCGACGAGGAGGCGCTAAGGCAGAGCAAGGTCCCACCACAAATATTAGGGGGTAGGCCCAGCCTTATCCGGGCTTCGCCCGGGCGCGGCCCGCGCGCGTCCCGCGCAGCGGCTCTTCCTCTGAGCCTTTAACCCTCCCCGGCGCAGCCTGATGACGCTGTAGGCAGGCGCCCGGGAGAGGGAATGCTGGGGGTGGTAGTTTTTGGAGGAACCGCCGTTCCCCTCACGGCACTGCAGCAGGCTGGGCGGAAGGTCCGGGTTGGAGAGCCGTTCCCCTCACGGCTGGCGTGGAATGTAGAGACTTCAAGAATGCCCAGAAAAGCCAAGGTAAGCGCGTCCCGCGCAGCGGCTCTTCCTCTGAGCCTTTAACCCTCCCCGGCGCAGCCTGATGACGCTGTAGGCAGGCGCCCGGGAGAGGGAATGCTGGGGGTGGTAGTTTTTGGAGGAACCGCCGTTCCCCTCACGGCACTGCAGCAGGCTGGGCGGAAGGTCCGGGTTGGAGAGCCGTTCCCCTCACGGCTGGCGTGGAATGTAGAGACTTCAAGAATGCCCAGAAATGCCAAGGTAAGCGCGTCCCCTTATGTCAGATCTCCCCATATGTCAGATCTCCATCTTTGGTTTTGTTGAGGTTTCAGAATGCAGAATTGTTTTCGTATACTCAGGTTAGGACAGATAAATTCTCTCATGATAGTTGATTACTTACACAAGTCAGGACAAATGTGTATTTACCATAAGTTTGTGGTTGCTAATGGGTTCTGTAAGGACACTCTTGACCAAAGGTATACTAACAAAAGCTGCCCGACTGATTTGTGAGCATGCCAGAATCTAAAACCAATAAAATATTGTCTGTATGGTTGATGTTAAATTTCTAGAGAACACTGATGGAAACAACCCATTCACATCTCTTGATTGTGTAGATGGACGACAGTTACAGGGTTGGGATAAGGAAATGCCACAAGGGGATAGCATTTCTAGAAACTATCATTTTAAAATGATTCCATTCAATTATTTGCATCAGGTTTTTCTGACTCTGGTCAAGCTATAGAAGGTATTTGGGGCAAATTCTGAAAAGTGTCCATACTGCCTGACCGTGAAGGTGAATGTTACACATTGCTTTTGGAATGGTTGAGGAATCAATATTGAAAGAGAGTGCTAGAGGCACTAGGGGCATCTGCTAGCTCTTCGCTGCTGCCATGCCAAGGCAAATGCTGAGTATATCTGGGCCTGGGTCTCTATATCACATAGCCAGGAGTTGCCCCTGACTAAAGTTGTTGCAAAATCATCTTGTGCCCTGGGCACCCCTATGTTTGTGCAGACTGGTACTGATGGTAACCAACTCTAAGTGACCCTGGGCTTTGCCTAACCAGGCCCGGGGCAAATGCTATGCTGAAAAGAATCTTAGAATACAGTGAAAACACCTACACTAGGGTGCACTATGGGTTAGGATACTTCTATGATTGGCATGAACTCCCCTATAAGGCCCTAGTACATATTAGGGCAAGGGGATTAAAACTGCCTTTAAGTCCCTAGTATATGATAGGGCATGGCAGTTTAGAGGCCAGTAGCCCTTTCTGCACTTGCATGTGTGCACTGCTAAAGCCTGATGTCGGTTTAAAAGCAGCCCTGTGTTGCAGGACTGCTTTTAAAATGCAAATTGTGTCCAAACTCGATGTTGGTGTTTCGGGCACTTAAGAATTATTAAACTACAATGTTTGGACATATTAGGTACCCCGAGGTCTTCCCTAGGAGTCCCAGGGGTAGGGAGTCAGGTACTTATAAGGAGGATCCTTATGAATTGGTTTTTGTATGCCCTGGGGTTAGTGAAATTGCACATTTAACTCCCCACATTGCAGTAGTGCTTCCCAAAATCGATTTTTGTGCTAATAAAAATAGGGAGGGCCCTTATAAAATATGTTGTATAGGCCCTGCTGTGAGAGAAATTGCCCAGTTCATTTTCCCCATTGCAGATCCCCAGCCACATAGGTTACCATGGCAAGAAGTTATTAAATAATAACTAACATCAAGGGTGTCATAAAAATATCATTAAATGACTTCCTAGAATGGTATTGATAAAATCAATAATAAGCTACTGTTGATTTTATCCTAAAATGTACATAAGCCAAAAGTCAGCCTTCCAGTGATCTGTCCTGATAGGTCAGAGTTATGTGGATAATCTAGGCTGCTTTGATGAGGTGATAAGTAGCCCCTGGGGTTGCAGAGCCATTCTGGGAGGGCAAGGTTCAGCTACATAGGAATGCCAGAGCAGGGGGAGAGGTAGTTAAAAATAACCTTCAACAGAATAGGGGGTCAGGCAGGCGAGGCCAGCTTCATTTACACCCCTACTGTTTAAACCCAGCCAGATGGCAGGATTAAGGAAGGAATGAGCAGATGAAAGGGGGAGGGAGACTGTGAAGATGAACCCGCCTGGAGGTGGGTTTAGCCAGCTCTTGTCTCTCTGCTGAAATATCAGCCATGTTCAATTTATGAGAAATGGTGCTACCTAGGAGACAATAGGGCCACACTTTGGAGGATATGGTCATAATACAGGGTGTTATCCTGCACCTCATTGGACAGGAGTGCCCTCCTGCTTGACTCAGAGATTTTTGAATAAGTATCTGAGAGGGGCAGAGCCTCTCAGATCTGCTATTTGAAACAAGAGGAAGGGTTCATGTTGAGAAGTTGGATTTGCACCCACCAGGCCCTGCACTCTGGAGACTGTGCCTGCACCACAATCTGGAACTACAGCCCTGTGGACCTAACTTGCTTCAAAAGGATTGAAGAGTGGAGTCCATGCAAGCTACAGGTTAACAGAGCTCACCTGGACCATCACCGCCAAGTATCCCCAGCCTGGAGTAGTGCCAGTGGATTTGTAAGGCTTTGGTCCTAGTGTATTATGTGAACTGAGATACCAAACTTTAAAGGACCATCTTGGAGCTTCCAGACACTTGGAGTAAGTTTTGGACACTTTGGGGCCCTCTGGGGATCTTCAGGAAAAAGTTCCAGAAGTTTTGCAGCAACTTTGAAAAAAGCTCCATAAGGGGACCGTCTCGACCTTGCCACTCTGGAGGTCCGACTTCCAGAATTTGACCGGGAGTTGGCTGAAACCCAAGATGGTTAACCCTCACGGAAGCCAGCCTGGTGAAGAGCAGCCAGCAGGGAAACTCCTGAAGAAAAAGCTCTGTAAAGGTTTCTAAGTCCGAACGTAGGAGAGGTAACCAGGACCAACCGCAGGAGGCAAGTCACCCACCCTAAACTGTGAGCCGGCCTGGAGCATCCAACTGGAAAGCTCCGGAGGTCTGACTTACATAAGTACGAATGGGAGCTTGTCACAAGGCAAGCCGGTGAACACTCACCGAATCAGGACTGGCTGAAAGCTTCGAGGGACCCTGGGAAGAAAAGCTCCAGAAACGTTTCTAAGTCAGAAGGTGAAAACTTTGACCAAGACCTACTGTGAGTGATAGCAATGCAGGGCTCCATCGCTGTAGGCCTGAAACTTTTACTTTGTCCCAGTCTAGCACGACCAGATGTCTCAATAGGCGCTATAGGTGTCTATGTACTATATAGGGCTAACTTTTTAAACATTTAAATCTTTGGTTCCCTAAACTGGATTTTTTTTGTTTTGGTGTCATTTTAAAGAAAAACATATTTCCTATTGTTATAAATTGCTGTTGGTTTTTTAGTGTGTGTTGTATCTTAATTATTTACTGAATTGGTGTTTTTAAATCTTTTACATACCTGTCTTTGAAGTTAAGTCTACCTGCTCGCAGCAAAGCTACCAAGGGTTGAGCATGGGAATATTTTTCTGAGACCTATTTTGAGCTCTAGACTTTTTTAGTGGCCTTAATGCCAGTGGAAGATGCATATTTTCCACTACTAACAATCCACTTTCCAACAGAAATGTATTGTACTACATGGGTCTTACTATAGTGGACCTCCACTAGACTGATACAGGAGCTGGGAATGTCACGGCACGTCTGCCAGTAGTTTCTATGGACGAGGATTAGTAATAGTTATACTGCCTATTAGGAGAGAAATGTGGTGGATGAAGAAGGATGCAAACTGGAACTCAGTGGTTAAGGATCTTCTTGTATCACTAAAAGAGGATCTGGCATGCTGACATCTGTCATAACTCGTTAATATGTATTGAAAATAAAAATGAATAAAGTTAATTTGGAAAAATGTTATCATTGAATCCGGGTCTCATTTTGTATCATTCAAAATGCGATTTTGGGAGACGGAATACGTTGAATTTAAGTATACTAAGGAAAATATCAATACAAATAAATGTACTGCTTACGTTTTTGTATACTAGGTGTTATTTTAGTAAAACGTAGGGGCATATTATCAACGGCCAGCGATAATTATCGCTGGCCGTGCTTAGCGGTAAATTTCTTATCGCAGGCTATCTCTGGAATGTATCG
The DNA here is from genome assembly GCF_964204655.1 of Triturus cristatus. NCBI lineage: Eukaryota > Metazoa > Chordata > Amphibia > Caudata > Salamandridae > Triturus > Triturus cristatus. Next base: position 246,908,578 of record NC_140582.1, read on the forward strand.
CCCTGGTAGCGCGTTATTAACAATGCGTTTCTCCAGGGCGATAAAAATTCCAGAGATAGCAAGGTTATCGCCGTTTTTGCAGAGAACATCGCTGGTTTTCCTTGTGGTCGTATCAGCAAAATCCACCCCCTATGTCAATGTTAGAAATGGGATTTCTGGTTGGCCGAGGCTTGCGCCAAAGCCAGGCAGAAACCACCACTCTAGTCAGGGCTGGGGAGTTACACGCCAAAGATAACCCCTGCTCACCCCCTTGGTAGCTTGGCACGAGCAGTCAGGCTTATCTCTGAGGCGATGTGTAAAGCGTTTGCGCGCGCACCCAGCAACAACACCCAAGGCCCACCACACAGGAAACTCCACAAGGTATTATATAAAAATAACCTTTGTATTATACACAACACATTAGATAAAAAAACACACTTTACAATGTGCCAACATGCACGGGCAGAATTTACAAGGGATTATATATACAGGGGACAGGGCCACATGGACCACTGTCAGGAATTAGCACTTTGTAGAAATAGCACTTAGAACGTAGGAATAATATTGGAGAACATAGCACATACAATCACTGTAGCACTAAAAATAGACCATGTAGCACACAACCAGTAACTACTGGTATCAGAAAGTACCACCTACGCAACCCTAACCACCTTAGGAAAATACTGCGCAGGGAATCAGGACCTCACCAGCACCACCTGTACTAGGAGAAAAACAACCACCTAAGTATCACTCTACCTGTAGGGGTCTAAGCACATAAACACAGGATGCATAAAATACATTTAGAGGTGTAAAGCACATGACGCATAAACACATTCAGAGGTGCAGGAAAGGAAACAAGAACTCACTAGTATAATTACTACTAGTAAAACAATCTCCAATGCATAAACACAGTTTAGGAAGGAGAATATCATAAAGACATTGCGCAGGCGCAAAAGTACATATATAAAAATCACCAGGTACCCTAGGGGAGGGCACAATACAGAAAAACTGTCCCCCAGGCCAACTGGCCTCTCAGGGGTGCAGAAATGACCAATCCAATAATGTCAGGGCGCGACTGCGCAGGCTGCGCAAGCCAGGCGCACCCTGCACAACCTAAACGTTGCAGCTGCCCACTAAGTGCTGGGCAGCTGTAGGGACTGGGGCCTGGGCACCTCGGGGCCCTTAGAACACTTATGGGAGTCGTTGGAGCCTGTCTGGGCTCTGAATCAATACTGTGCCCCTTGAGCCTCGCAGGCTCTAAATAATAATATGCCCCTTCGTTGGAGCCTCTGGGGCTCGAAATGGCCAACAGAAATGCCCCCTGGGAGCCTCCTAGGCTCCTGAAGAATGCGCCTGGTTGGAGCCTCGTGGGCTCTGAGAACGAGAATGCCCCGTAACGTTGGAGCCTTCTCGGGGCTCAGGGCAAACCAATGCAGGCCGTTGGAGCACACCAGTGCTCGAGAAAATAATGCGGGCCCCTTCGTTGGAGCGGCCCGCTGCCTTCCGGGGCCACTCTGACTGCAGGAGAAATGCCCCCGTAGTTGGAGCGCCACTCGCGCTCTGGCCTGCTACAGAATACTGCCCCCAGAAGGTTGGAGTCCCACTCTGGGACTCGAGCATAGACAGGCCCCCGCTGAGGCGGGAGCGAAATGCGGTCCGGACCCCCCCCCCCTCGGAGCCCTCACTCACCGGGATCGTCGGGGAAGGCTCTGTCCTCAGCCGGCAGCACGTCCCAGTGCGGGGTGGGCTCCCGCCTGGGTGGGGGTGCAGTACTTCTCCCCAGGGCCCCGGGGCGCAGGGTAGGTTCCTGCCGGCTCCGGGGCTTTCAAAATCAGCGCGAGTCCTCGGTGGGAGGCGGGGTAGGCTCCTGCCTTCCCACTTCCTGTTCCGGTTGTCCCGGAGGCCCGCCCCCGGCCCGCCTGACTTCCTGGTCGGGCGCCGGAGGGCGATTCACGGAGCAAATGCCGGGTGGGCACCGGCGCTTTTAGACTTCAATAAATCGAGGTGGGCACTCGATATTGCGGCAATGTCCCTGGTAGGGTGGGCACCTGCCAGGGGACCTCCGGATCAGTCAAGAACAGGGCAAATGCCGGGTGGGCACCGGCTTGCAGCAACAAAGCGCTCCTGAGCGCTGAAGGGAAATAAAAGCGCTTCCAGGCGCTTAGGGGCAAAATAAGGCGCTCCCAGCGCTTAAAGGACAAAAGAACCACAAAATCCAGCAAAGTCCTTCCCTGCATGCAGCAGGGCAGGGGTGGGGGGCAAGGCTGGACCCAGAGCCAGCTCACTGGGCCTCCAGGCAGGGAGGTAATCCAGGTGGCGGTCCTCTGGTCCAGCAGCAGCAGCAGCCCCCTCAGGTAAGATCCTGGCAGAGAACACTTTTTGTGGGGACACAGCCCCATTTTTATACAGCAAAACCCTTTGTTCTGGGTTCAGGGTGAGGGGGAAAACCAGTCGCAGCTGGTTGGGGAGCACCCTTGATGTGCTCAGCCCCTCACTCTATTCACTGGCAGGGCTAGGGTCGTCAGTCGCACCACAGGGGGCGGAGCCAGCATTGTGTGTGGAAAACCCTGTCCTATTCAGGACCCAGGTGTACTCCTCCCACCCATCTAGCTGCTGATCTCCCCATTCACCACTGGGTGACTCATCCTGACTCTGGGGAATCCCTAGCCTGTCACATGACATGACCAGCCAATCACGCGACAGACACACTGCACACAGAAGTGCCCACTTCTAGAAGTGGCACTTCCACACTAGGTACATGCACGCCGCACACATCATCGCGCAGCATTCACTCCCATGAGTCCGCACATACCAAACTCGGGCCTGCACACCCCACGCATCAGGAACTACTAGGGACACATACATTCCCCATGTATTCCTATGGGAGGGCAGGCCTATCTCACCACATGCACTCATAGCGCGCACGCACTTTACCCTGGGACACAGGGAAAGTGCGCAGAAACCAAAAAATCACCACACCAAGTCACCAGTAAAAAGCAAAAAAGTTCAGGGGTGCACCTGCCAGAAGGGCCAAGTCCAACAGTCAAACATAGGTAAGTCAGGATTTTAGCAGACGTTAGATTCTGGCGAAAATGGCAGTTTCTGCCAAAATCTAATGTCTGCTAAAAGCCTGTGGGCTGCCTTGTAAATATAGCGATGTGAACATCAGCGATATTTGCAAGGTAGTCCATCCGGAGTACACCCAGTGACGCCCACTTTGCATCTCATTAGAGATGCAAAGGGAGGCGCTGGGAAAAAGGGTGCTAACATGCGATTATGCATGTTTGCACCCTCTTGTACATAGGGCGATAGTTTTATCTCCGCTTTTTTGGCTTTTTAAGATAAAGCCCTTGTAAATATGCCCCGAAGATTGGAACAATGCAAGTTAACGCTGCCGGGGAGCCAAGATATCAAAATGTGATTCAACATTATGAACTATCATGACCTTCTTGTATAGTAATAGAAATCCCAGTTCTATGTGTATTAAACTGATGGGGCAAATGTGTTGACACTATTCACATACAGAAAACTGTCACTTAGAAGAGAAGTGATTGCAAACAACGTTGCAATACCCAGGTATGCCACTGTTATCAGGGGGCACGAAAATTAGATATGTGATTATTTGATGCTTCTCACCTGGATATGTTACCCAAACCATGCATTGTGAGTTCGATCTGTTACGTTCCCAAGGCCCTGCTACCCTTGCTTTGGCATCATTCCTATGGATTGTATTTTGAAGATTACAGTGGCCTTTCTTGGCTGTTTTAAAATTGTATTCAGGTCGCATTGGATTCATTTTATATTTTAATGTTAAACTTTATTTGCAGTTTAACAAATACCACATTTCAGGCTCTGTGCTTATCTAAATGTACATTACACAAATACTCACTACTTCTGGACCGTCCACCCTCGAATAAAGAGTCATGATGATGCCCAATAAATATTGATTACATTGAGAAATAAATTACCGATAAATGACGAAAGCAATTCCAAAAAGGAAATATTCAAACCTGTTTAGCCCATTCACAGTATCTGCGTTTGCCATCAAATGACTACGATGCTCAGGTTTCAAAACCACGGGGCATATCAGCAACAACCGGCGATAATTATCGCTAAGCGCACTTAGCGCTAGGATAATTATCGCCGGCTAACATGGATTTTTATCGCTGAGATAGCATGCTATTAGCAACGCTTATCTCAAAAGCGATACAAATCCTAGCGCTAACTGCCAAACGTGAGATTATCGCTGGAAACCCAGCGATATTCTCACGAAGTTTGGCGTTAGCTTGATGATAGGGCCTCACATAGGGGCATATTATCAACGGCCTGCGATGATTATCGCTGGACGTATATAGCGATAGAAATATTATTGCTGAGTATTATCGCCATGATAACGCTATATTTACAACGCATAGCGCTATGGCGATAATATTTCAGCGATAGTGGTATTTTCAATGGAACATCGCTGGTTTTCCAGCGATGTTCCATTGAAAACAGCGATAACATTGCTGATACGACCCTGTGGTCGTATCAGCATAATCCATCTCCCATTACAAGTATGCCTTAGTCAGGAATTTAACAGATGTTAATTTCCTGAGTTAAGGCTGAGGTAGCGCGATTTTTTTTATTGCTGCACCTCCTTGTTAATATCGTGAAGCTGCCTTCACAATATTAACATGTGTTTTTTCACAGCCACGCCTTCTTTGCATCTCATTAGCAATGCGAGGCGTGGCTGTAAAAAACGGCTCTACATCAAGGAAACACGCGCTAGCGTGTCCTTGATGATATTGCGATATAATTTTCGCCGCTTTTCGCCCAAAAACGGAAGCTAAAGTTGCGATAATTATATCGCCAGCCCTTGCTAATATGCCCCATACTTAGCCATGATATCCACCCTCCATAGGATATCATGGCTAAGTCAGTCCTGAAGCAGGCGTAAGGAAAGTAGCAATAACAGGGGTTATCGCTACTTTTCTTGCCACTATGCTTCATAGCGTGGGTCTTGATGTTAGGAGAAATGTCGCTTAGCGACATTTCTCCAGTCATGTCGGGTCAGGAACGCCCACTTTGCATCTCATTAGAGATGCAAAGCTGGGCGTTAAGAATATGGGCGCTAATGCAAGCTTTCACGCGATAGCGTGACCTTGCTAATTAGGCGATAATATTATCGCTGCTTTTCGCCGGAAAACGGACGCAAAAGCGGTGATAATTTTATATCGCCTCGTTGCTGATATGCCCCCAAGAGAGCCAGGGTGAACCATTTTATCTGAATTTCTGCAACACGATTCCCCTAAAAGAGAAATACATAGAGCTAAACCGGCATTCTCTTCAACACAAGAAAGCCTCTATTTGGACTATTTAGACTTACTATAGGTAGACAAGTGCGATGCTGCACAATACCATTTTTACCGCATCATCAAGGTGTACAATTACTGTAAAAAAAAATCACAAAATTTAAAACCGCCAATCACTTCATAATCACTTGTTAGTGACAGCTGAATGAATTATTGAGCAAGAAAGCGCCGTGAAATCCCAAATGGCATTAACTAATAGTACTTAGTAGAAAATGTGAGGGGAATTTGAGTGCTTGTCACACTCCCCTTAATCATCCATTTCTTGAGGTGTCAATTATGTCTCAGCCTGACAACTACACATGCTTCTAAAATTTGCTTTGAGAGGGATATTTAAAAACATGCAAGAATGTTAAAAAAAGGAAAAAATACGACACAAACCAAAATTCATATGTTCCTCAGCTGCGCGTTTCAACTTTCAAGGAAAAGCTATGCACAATCCTTGCACAAAGTCATACATGCATTGTACTGGATAAGCATACAATCAATGAGTGCTGGGAGAGGTAGCTGGTTTGTGCACTGTTAATGTATTGTGATGTAGTGCTCATTAAAGAGGTGCGTTTTCAACTCTTCCCTAAATTGGAGCACTAGTATGCCAGTGCTGACGGATACAGGAAATTTGTACCAGGTTCTGGTGCATAGATGAAAAGGGACTCCTGCCTGTTCTTGATTTTTTTTTTTACAAAGTCTTCAGTCTAATGTTGTCCTGACTGTTGGTGTGCTGAAGTCCATCATAGATGGTGGGCTTATCTAGAAGATAAGCTGAGTTTTAGTCATGACGGCTTTGTCAATAATGCAGCTGGCTTTGAAGATAGTGTGAGCTGGCAGGAGGAGCCAGTGGAGGTATATCGGGATGGGGGTGATGTGATGATATTTCTTCAGACCCTAGATGAAATGTGCTATAGCATGTAGGCTTCCCCCACCGGTGCCAGTGTTGAGTCTAGGAGACCACGAAGCAGGGCATCACAGCCCTCCAACTCACTGTTCCCTGTAAGGTGCGCGCGCACACCTATGTCACTCTGAGCACGCAGTGTCTTCTTTGAAGCCCGCACACACACAGCACAGCCCCCGAGAGACAAGTATTCATGTTAATCGCAGTGCCCTGTATAAGCATGACGGGTGCTGCGATCAACATGAATACTTTAAAAAAAGCAATCTGTATAGCCGCGCTCTATTAGCGAAAGGCATGCAGCAAGCCTAAAAGCAGCATGTGTGCTTTCAGAATCACTAACATATATTAGAGATTTTGAAAGCACATGTAGTGCCCTTCTATGTACATTACTCCACCTGCTTATCCAGGAAACCTTCTTCAGAGCTGATAAGTGAACTAATGATTATCATTTCTGAATAGTGGAGTGATCCTCCCTGGTAGAGCCAGCTCTGTTCCGCAGAGAGTCTTGGCCTGATGACCTTGAATAATTCTTAAACAGATTGTTGCAAATAGCATTTTCCTTTCATTTATTTTTTAATCACGGTAATGTGTGAGAGACTATTGCAGACATTTTACAACAAATGTGTTTTTGCTTCATGCAACATCCATAAAAAAATATCTATTTTAGATACAAACTGGATCTCAGATATGAGAAATAAGAACATGTCACAGTGATTATTTGCAGTAGTATCAGTGAGCTTCTACTATGTTAAAATATTCTAAAAATACCTCACTATCCCTAAATATTAACTATAAACACATTTTGAATTTGAACCAGTGTGTCTTTGTGATCTGGCCAAAGAGGACACAAGAGAGCTGAAACTGGATCATGAATTCAAAGCTGATCCGTAGATTGACCCCCAAAGTACATTTGCCCCAGGACCCTCAAAATCCTTAATATGTCCCTGAGCCACTGCTGTGTAGTTACTTTGGAAAGCAGAGGCTCACTGGTGCTGTGGAATGAGGCAGTTTGCCCCTGTTTCGAAATATATAGTAGTGTAGCTTTGTTGTGGTTACAGATCCTCCGCACCGCATCTGTTAATTTCCAACATGACACAACCAGTGTATGCCGGTCACCAACAATAAGGCCTTCCTCAGGGCTGGACAGACTGTTGCAGGCATCTAGCGTTTGCCCGGGAGAGTAGAAAGGTGAGGGGGCACTTTTGGAGCAGTGGGGGCAGTTTTGTGACTGGGGGACAGTTTTGCAGCGATGCTGCATTATCGGCCCCCAGTAACAAAAGCAGCAGTGCTGGGGACCAGTTTTGTTAAGCAGTAGTGCTTGACACTTGCCCCTGCTCCCTGGGAGTGGGGGCCGGTTCGACAAAATAGCCAGGGTTGCTTTAGGTTCCCAGTCCAGCCCTGCCTGCCCCATCAAGCAGGCCTCCTGTGTTCCAATACCTAGGTCAGTTATCTGCACAGTCAAGCAGAAACGCACATGTCTAAACCCCTGTTTCTGCACCCACACGGGCGGTCGGGTTCTTGGCGCACATATCCTTGGCTGCAGCGCACAGAGACCGTGCACTGCCGCATACAGAGGAAAAAAGTTTGAGGGAACGTTGATCCAAATGCAACAGTAGGTGGGCTTGAAGAGCAGTAATATAATTGCTTTCTGGAAGAAACAGTTTCACTTTCTTTAAAAGAGAGAGTTGGTACCAGGTTGTCTTTGTTTTTGATAATATGTTTATTGAGGGTGAGATTGGTGTCCAGAGTGAATCCCTGGAATTTGAAGCCATCAAGCATCATGTCATTGAGCTAGGTTTATGTTGGTTCTTGTTTGTTAGTTTTGACACATAACAAGAGTTCTGACTTCGTTGGTTTTGCTTCAAATGGGCGCTTGACATCCAGGTCTGGAGTAGGTGCAAGCAATGTTTGAGGTCTTTGATGTCTGAAGCAGAGGATCATTTCAGGTATATATGTTCAACAGTAAAAAATCTTTACAACGCAGTCATTACATCGCACTACCTTTACAACGCAGTCCTTACAACGCAACATCTTTACATCGCATGCCATTACAACACAGCTATTACATCGCATGTCACTACAACACATGTCATTACAACGCATGTCACTGCAACACATCTCATTACAACACAATATACGGTAAGTAATGGGGAATAGTAATTTGTACCCCTCCCATATCCAACACCAACCCTACTGTTGCACTTACTGGAGTGGGAATACTAATTTTTACCCCTACACTATCCAACACTTACCCTACTGTTGCCCTAAAAGTAATATGCGTTGTAATGGTATGCGTTGTAATGGTATGCGTTGTAATGGAATGCGTTGTAACTGTAGTTTCTAAAAATGCGTTGTGATGGCTTGCGATGTAAAACATGCATTGTAAAGGATGTTGCGATGTAAAAACTGCGTTGTAAAGGCATACGTTATAAATGTATGCGTTGTATCGTCATACACTCATGTTCAACATCAGCCTATTGGAAAATATTGGTGCCGATATCTGTTAGTAGAGCAGCAAGGGGCTTCATATACAGGTGGAAGATGATAGGGGACAGTATGGAACCCTGAGGAAGTCCAACAGTGATAGGGAACTTTTGGGACCTAGCAGTGCCCATGTGCTTAAACTGGTGTCAGTTGGAGAGGTAGGAGGAGAATCAGTGGAGCACAGTACCAGTGACGCCCATTAGGGAGAGGCCAAACTACTGAATATCCTCATAAACCATACCACAAAACCACAAAAAAATGCAATGGTGCATAGAGTTATTCAAAGATCTAACAACAACCTGAGCTATGCATTATATACTGGATGTGGAGGCCTCAACCACATTTTTTGTGGCTTGCTTCATCAGATGTACCACAAGGAATATTTATACAAATATTTTGGATCCTGCCATTCTCCAGTATTTCTTATTAAGAACTCCCATGTACTGAGGTTATGATAGAATAACTGTATGCACCGTTGGATTTTTGGGGCGTGTGTAGATGATGGTAGGCTGTTTCATAGTGTTGGGGGCAGCTGGGAAGTTCAGCAATTTCATCTTCAACTGTGGTCAGGAGGGCATTATCTACAATTTGCAAGGTAGTGGTCCCATACTACGGGTGGGATTAGAACCCGGGTTGCTAGTCATGAAGGAGATTGTTAGCATTAATGCGATCTTGGAACTGAGTATGCACAGAACATTCCAATGATTTTGCAGATGAATTGTAGATAAGAAATGGGCTGTGAGGTGATACAGTCTTTTTGTCTATTTTAGGATTCTTTAGGAGTGGAAAGATATGTCCTGTTTATTGACATTCTGAGAAGATACCTTGAGTTAAGGAAAGCACTGACAATGGTGGGTAGGGATAAGAGAGCTTCTCCAGAGAGAGGTTTATGAAGGATGAGGGGAAGATAGCATCTTCTTAATCAGTGGCTTTGAGAGAGTTGAGTATGTGAGCAAGAGTTCCCAGAGATATGTCTTTGAAGGATGACCATTATGGGATTCTACGGACAAGGTTGGGTGTAATAGGAGAAGCAGGGATGGTGTTGTTGATATGCTGTTGGATCTTTTGTATTTTTTCACAGAATACTACATTGATGACTGTGCCCTTGTCTATGGAGTGTGGAAGAGGTGCGTCCACAAAGTGGATGATACAGTGCTTTACTGTCTTGAAAAGCACTGAATTTACAGTCCAAAGAAAAATGAATAACACAGGCATGTGAATCACTCTTTGTATGGTTTTAACATTGCAAACTACAGTTTGTGGTAGTCAATATTAAATAGAAATTTCTTATCACACAGTTAGTACAACACTTATGATTCAGCAGAAATGTGAAATTACCTATAGGATTTATTGGATTTAGGAAGAGAATGGACAATGAACTGGCATATCAATTCAACATGATAAAATACAAGAAGTCTGAAAAGGTGAGATCATTGTTTTTTTCCCCAAAAATATATTGGGGTTACTTGTTAAAGAAAAATGAATTGAACTTGAATGGTTTGTTACCAACATAAAGAAGTCTCCATCACCAAGTTCAGCTTTTCAGAAGCGAGGCACATTTAACAGGGAAAAGCTAGGCAAGTGTGTTCTATTAGGAGTGTCTGGTGAGCCATTTTTGTACATAGAATGGATCTTTGCCTAAAGTGCTCTATGGACAAGCCATACAACATCAAATATATTCTAGTTTAATAGGGTACATGCTGAGTTTCCTTATAATAGGCGAAGTCTGGCAAACTATTTGTGTTTCCTACACCAATTTTGCCACACGATTTTGCACACCTGTAAATCTCAGAAACTAATTGATGCCGGGATGTGGATATTAGGACTAGTCTAGTTGTGATCTCACTATGATGACAGTAATACTAGCTGAACATATATTTACATTGTTCCGGCATTACCATAAGCAGACTTTTAATTTTGATCTTGCAACCGTATACCACTGCTATCTGTGCCTTCATTTAGAGTATCACATCATTCTTTTCAATCTTTACTCCCAGACATGGGAGACCCAGACAAAAAAGACAGCGGCAAAATGGCATTGGAGTAGCCACCCTAAATCACATCCTCTAAATGAGACCCATATTTCCAAGTAACACTGACTGTAATGGATCTCAGTTATACATATTTTTCAAATATGGCCACTCTTCTTGATTGATTTTGGCTCTATTAGGTTTAGTGAGTTGCTTGATGGCTTAATTGAATAAAAACAAGGGAAAGGGAAGGAAGATTGCATGCCTACTGTGAGAGATCTCTCCCATAACTGCTCCGGGACTGACATCCCGCCCTCCGGTTATGGTGGATTCTCCCCAGATCTAAAGTTTCTACAGTATCAAGCAGTTCCTAAAGGGCTATATGAGTATGTGTCTACCCTCATGTGGCGGTTTTGTACTAGGAGGCTCAGAGGTAGTCTCACCATCTTGTGGTGAATGCGGTGGCTGGCTTTCACCAGCAATTCCGGACTCTGCTCGATGAGCCCCTCCCGCATAATGGGGCCATCGCGGACAAGTGCTCTTAATCGGGGCCGGGAAGGTAGAGCAGCTGTTTGTGAGGTATCTGCAGGTGTCACAATGTTGGGAGGTTACGGATGGCCACCTTCGATCAATAGAGACAGGATCTAGCTCCCGGATCGGCTTGCCTATTCCGAAGTTTTTGCAATCAGACAGTGCAGCCGGCCTCCTTCAACTATGCATTGAGGAGCATGCCAGTCTTGACACATGAATGGTGAATATGTTCTCTGACGTAGTTCAGAATGCAGCTGCAAGGTCCGACTTGGCAGTCTCAGTGCCTCCTGGATTACCAGCATCTGCAGGGACTGGTAACAATGGTACAATGTCTTCTCCAGCTCAGGCGGCCCCACAACAAGGTAACTTTCCGGGCCAGCTGGTGATACCAGGCCTCGCAGGTGCCGGCAACAATGTTGCAATGTTTCCTCCAGCTCAGGAGGTCTCACACATTCAGATTTCTTCTGAGACTGAGCCAGGAGGAACTGCCTCTGATGGCAAGCAGGAAAATAATTGAAGTTTACACCTGGAGGTGGCAGATGTTGGGAAGGGCAAGGGCCAGTGTGTTTTGGGTTTGGGTTTACGGAGACAGAGGGCTTCTCTACAGTAGTGGGAGACTCTGTGGGAATGCCCTTCCAGAATAGCAACTCAGGGGTCCAGTGAGATCACTGGTTACCTCAGCAGCAGTAGAAGAGGAGTTCTTTGCTCGCTCTGAAGCAACAGCCACAAGTCGGGGAGCGATTGATATATTACCCAAATCTAACGCTGGCTCTGTTGACCTCTCAATGTAGGATAATGGGTCCCATTGCAAGAAACGAGGCAAACTTTAAGGAGCTGAAGAGATTCAAAGAAAAATATGGATTCCCAAGGGAGCAGTAGATATAACAATTCAGCTGCTGTACACCTAAGGGGGCATGAAAGGGAGCCCACCCAAGCACTCTCCTCAGTTTTGAATCTAGCATAGGTTAAGGGGGATTTCTTGACTCCTGTGGCAGCATTCCCTCTGGGTGTTCCATACCAGCTACTGGGACCAATACTTCTAAACTGGCAGATCTGGTTGATCTAAAGTAGCCATCTCTTTCCGCAATTCTACAGTTTTTGAAAGCACAAAGAACCGAAGCACAGGGACATTATACACAAGCTTGGGCAGACAGTTTTGCAGTACAGCAGTCTTTGTCTGAGGTAACCAGTAGGGTGGCGCTGGTCACCACGGAAATAGCAGAGCTCGAACAGCATGTTGCTGGGGATAAAGAAGTTGGTTCAGCGACAGTCAAGTCAATCAGAACCCATGAGAGCCAACTGCTCTTTGTTCAAAGCAAGGTCGAAAATTTGGATAATCATCAACGTCCAAACAATTTGAGGATGTTTGGAATACTTTAAGGGTGAGAGGGAGATGATCCTAAAATGTTTATTGTTAAAATTTTTGAGAAGACATTTCCGCAGCTTGCAGACTGGGACATAGACTCACAAATACTGCGGGCTCATCAGCTCCCCCTAACTTTAAAGCAGACAACTGCGCAAACAAAGTCTTTGTATCCTCATCCAATATTAATATGTGTGGGTAATTTTCTACAGGCAATATTTTTCAAAGCTCGCCCAGCATTGGCCGGATCAGTAGACTCCATGTCTATTTCAGTTCGGTCAGACCTTTGTAAAGTTACTACGGATTGATTTTGGAAGCTGCTTCAGATGATGGGTCCCTTGAAGGCAATTGGCACACAGGTCTTTTTGTAGGAACCTGCCCGACCTAAAGTTACTAAGGGTGGCTGGACACAATTCTTTTTTACAGAATTCAATGCAGAACAGGCTATCAGCCACTGGCAAGGGACATCTTCTCAAACTTAGGTAGGCCGTTACTGGTTGTTACTGGCTGGTGGCACTCTTCGGCCTTGCAATTTTTGTCAGAACAATAGTTACTTAAAGCTAGGATATGTTTGTCAGTATGTTCTCTTTTCTAAACTTAGGCTACAACAGCCAGTTGCATTCTTCTATCCACTTTAAGGAGCTTTTTGGACATAGGCCTTTTTTTATATGTTGGCTCCTTTTTTTTCCTTTTTTCAATTGTTTCTCTTTTTTGTCTCATATTTTTGGTACAAGGGGGATTGAGGTATTTTCACTGTTAGATTCAGGCCAGTGGGTATCAGAGGGGTAGTTTGAGGGGGTAAGGTCTCACATGGCTGTCACATCATTTGACAGCAGGGGGCTGGATGATTCCTTCCCTCAGAGACGGGGGTTGAAGGGGAACGTCAGGTGTGGCAGTGGAGGTGTTTCTCCGACTAATTTGATTTGTTTTGGTGTAGGGAGTGGGGTGGGGCAATTTAAAGAGTCAGAATGATTACTTTATGGATTATGAACATAGAGTAAAAACTGAGAGCTGGTGTTGTCATGGATTTGAAGTTAGGGAGGGATTAGCAGAGAGTAGACTGGTACAATGGATCAGCTGAAATATATGTGTTGGAATTTTGCTGGGCAGAATTGCCCTAAAAAGTGGCAATTAGTTTGGGAGGAAAAAATGATGTATAAACCATAAATCTTAGGAATAACTGAAACCCACTTAGTGTATAAAGATCGGCTAGTGTCAAGCCTTTTGGGATATGACACTCTTGTAAACACTTCATAAGCAGTCGCAATACAAGGGATGGCGATAATGAAATCTAAGAATTTGGAGATAAACGTACTTAAAACATTAGCAGATTCTAAGGGGAGATGGGCTAAAGCTCAGTTTGAAATTCAAGGTCAAAAGTGTACTATGTGTGTAGTTTATGGGCTGAGTTTGGATGAGCCTGATATGTTTGATTCATTAAGTCTGAAATTGTGGTATTGGTCAGGGAACTTAATTTTAATGGTTAATATTGATTGTGTCATGGACTATGGTATGGACTCTACTAATCGTTTAGCACTTATAAGGATGTTTAAAACTAAAACCTCTGTATTAGAATACCTGTGATTGCATGGGTTTGTTGATATGAGCACAATGGACCCCTTAAAACCGGAGTATACCTACTACTCCTCTCTACACAAGCAATATGAATGAATGAATGAATGAATGAATGAATGAATGAATGAATGAATGAATTGACATCTTATAAAGTGCAAACTTTGCCCGAGGGTGTCAAGGTGCTGAGACAGAACCAACGGTCAGGAAATGATGTGTGAGTCCGTTAAGTTATTAAAGGGCAAAAAGCCAGGTCTTTATGATCCGGCCGCAGCAAAGGCCCTTCCTCCCCACCTTGCCACCTAAACCTGGGCAGTACCAGCCAATTTTAGTTGGCCAACCACATCTGATTAGTAGGGATGTAATGTTTAACTCCTTCTGGACCAGAATTGTGAAGTGCCGTATGAACTATACAAAGGGTTTTAAACAGAATTTGTTTCTATAGTGGAAGTCAATGCAACGTACTAATGGCAGCGGAGATCAAGTGACATTTGGGAAGTTCCACAATGAGTCTTGCTGCGGCATTTTGAACAAGTTGCAGATTATGGATGAATCCTTTGTTAATGTTCAAGTATACAGCATTACAATAATCCAGCCTGGACAAAATCAAGGCAACAGCTGCTTGCTTTCACGAAGAGAGAGAAAGACATGGGAAGATCTTCCTCAAGACCCTAATAACCCAAAAACAGGATGATACAGTTTTATTGACCTTAGGATCTAAAGAAAGTGAGTTGTCAACTATGACACTGAGACTATTTATTTGCCGAGGCAGCACGGCAAGTGGATGGTCCAAGCATTTCTGGCCACCAAGAGTTGGTCTATATAGATTGTGGGCTGCCAAAGACCAGGACCTCGCTTTTGTCCCCCATTGAGTTGAAGATAGTTGTTTACTATCCAGGAGCCCATGGCCTGTATGCAGCTGTTAAAATTGACTGTGGAGGCCTCTAAATTCTTTGTGATTGACTCAATTATTTGTGTGTCATCAGCATAGGATAAGGCCTCCAGCCCAAAAGATCTAATCACCTTATCATATCCATGCACACATATGATCTTCACTAGGGGGCAGTTAATAGAGGGTACATATATGGAAGTATGCCCTAAGGTTACATAAAATCATAATCCAATAATTATGATAATTCAGATTACAATTGTTGGGAAGGGAAATTGTCCCCTGTTTTCATTTCCTCGTCATCTACTTGCTAATCCAGAATATTAGGTACATTTTGAGGGATTACTCAGAGAGTTTATATAAGTGAATAAAGGATCAGCCTCGGCAGAAGTTGTATGGAACTGTATGAAAGCATTAATCTGGGGTGTAACACTCCAGTTTGTTCTATATAAAACTTGATGCATGCAGAGGGATGTGAATCAACACCGACATGAGAGTTTGGAGTTAGAATTGGAGCATGCACAGGCAATATTAGTCAGAGACACGGGAGAGCAGTCTATACACATTAGGCTAATCGAGAACCGATCTGTGCTTGACCTGGATGAAGAGAAAAGGTAGCAGCTAGTTGCCAAAAGAATAAAATGCTCCAGTATGTAGATTGTGAAAAAGTGGGGTATATTCTTGCCCATCAGTTTTCTGACAAGAAGTCCAGAAGCTCTATTCAGCATATTAAGGGGGACAATGGAGTGGTATATACTCACCCTCAAGCTATTGCTGAGCAGTTTACAACTTTCTACCAGGGGGTCTAAAGTATTCCTTATAGGTATTATCATTCTGACATCTTGGGGTACTTACAAGGTTGTAGTCTGCCAGGGTTGGACCCCCATCAGGCATCAGGGGGTATTGCTATGGAAGAGATCAACGCTGCTATTAAGACTTTAACCACTGGGAAAGCAGCTGGAGAGGACACAATTCTGCTTGAATGTTAGAAAGTATTTATGGAGTTTCTACTACTGGAATGTTTTGATCGGGTACCACAGATAGGTGATGGAGGCAACATCCCTGCCTCTTGGACAATAACTAGCATTGTAGTCTTCCTGAAAAAGGATAAACCACCTGAAGATGTGAGCTCTTATCGTTTTATTTCATTGATAAACGCAGATGAAAAGGTCTTCTCTAAAATACTGGCAACACATTTGGCTCCCTATGTGCACACTTTAGTGTCACATCAACAGCATGGATTTGTGCAGGGTAGAGATACTACGAGTCATAACAACACTGCAATAGCAGCATTTGATGTGGCAGAGAAGACCAAAAACCAGATTGGCATGATCCTGTTGGATGCCAAGAAGGCTTTTGATCATTTCCTCTGGGAATCCTTATGGGCAAAAATGGGAATATTTGGTCTGGTGAGCAGATTCATTAAATTGGTTCAGAATTTATATAAGAATCCTATGGCTAAGTATTTACTGGGGGGGGAATTATTCTCCCTTATTTAAGATATATAGGGGTACATGTTAGTGGTGTCCGCTTCTCCCCTCCTCTTTGCTTTTTATATAGAGCCATATTTGTAGCATCTCTTGCTAAATGAAGGCATTCATCCAGTTAACTAAATGGTACTAAGCTGCAAATCACCGCCTATATGGAAGACATTGAGCCTCATTTACGAGAAGTGGTGCATTACTGCGTGATAGCAGCGATGCGCCATTTTTCAGTGTGCCCTCCTTGCGACACCATGAAGCGTCATATTTACAATATGACGCAGTATGTCGCAAGGAAGGACAGATACGTCAGTATAAGTGACGTATCTGTCAGCGCAAAAAAGTGTCGCATTGCTGGAGTTGTGCTGGAAGCCCGACGCAACTCCAGCAATGTTCCTTTCACATGGAAGGGCCTGCATCACCCTTACGCCTGCCATGAGGCAGGCGTAAGGTTGTAACGCATTGGCGTCCTAGAAGTGGCTCAGCAAAATCTCATAGATTTCGCTGCGCTACTTCTACGACCATTTCTTTCAGGGGAACGACAACCCTGCATACATTATACCTGACGCAGGTTTAATGTAGCGCAGGGGCTTACGAAGTGACGCATCTGACTAGATGCGTCACTTCGTAAATATGGCGCAACATGATGCATTATTTACGCCACCAAAAGTGATGCAACGGCGGGCCAAAACTGGTGCAAGAGGCTCATAAATAAGCCCCATAGTGTTTTTTCCCGCTAACCCGCTGGCTGCCCTTGTTCACATATCAAAAGAGGCGATCAATTTGGAGCCTTCTCAGGTACAAGTTGAACCCATCAAAAACACATATAATTCTTAATTACAAATTGGATAGCCCAGTTTCGGGAGTAACAGCCACAGCTACATATTTAGGAATCAATGTGAGCAGTCGAGTTGAGAATATATCGCCTTACTATGAGCCTCCTTTACAGGTAAAATCTGCTAAACTGCGGGCATGGCCTTGTCTCCCCCCTCTTAGTATTGTGGGCCAGTCTATTTTGATCTATACCACTTTGTGTTCCTGATTAATATTTTAAGCATTTGAAGGGTGTGATCAGCAGTTTTATTTGGGGATACAGGAGGGCCAGGCGGGCTATTAGTTTTTTTAAAACTCTCATATAAACAAGGCGGATTTAACCTTCAAGATTTTAAGTTATACTTCTGGGCAGGTTTTGCTGGTCGCATTCGGAATGTGTTGATTGGGCAGGAACTTGATATGTCTGTTTGGGGTACCAACTGGCTTTGAGCTCTGACACTAGGTTTTCTCTACATAAGCTGACAGACCAAAATTATTTCAAGAGGGTCAGTTTTAAGATTATCAGGGATATGGCAGGAAATCTGTTCTAAATATTCTTTAGCAGCACTGCATACATATAAACCCCTTTAGGGTAACCCAGTCTTCCCTGGAATATTTCATGATAAACTAGGGAAGGCATTGGAAAGATTGGGGGTGACCAATTTAGGACAATTTTATGATCTTCAAGCCTGTCATACATTTGCTTCATTATAGGCAGCATACAAGCTCCTTTCTTTAAACATCTGCAGGTGCAGGATTATTTCATGCTGGTTGAAAGGAAATTATTGATCATGAAACATCAGATATTTTATTTTATTTCTATAAGGTATCTGGTAAAGGTTCTATGGGCTTGCTATATCAGAAGTTCTCTTTGAAAAATATGGAGGACAGTTTATTATTTGCTTCCAAATGGAGCAGGTTGCTTGTCTCTGAGATTTCAACTGCAGACACACAGGGAGGCTTTTGAAGTCATAGAGCGGTCGGCTCTCTCGGTGAGTCTTAAATTGCAACAATTTAAAACAGGTTGCAGCTTTATAATACGCCTGATCATATCTCAAAAGGGCCTCTGGCTCAAAACCCTGATAAGCATGGTGTTCGAAATGGCTGCTGTTATGTGACCGATATAGTACATATGTTTGTAGGCTGCCTGGCACTTCAGAATTTCTGGAATAACATGTTGCAGCTGATAACTTCTTTTTATGGGTCATATTTCCAGCTGTCTACAAAGGAAGTTTTGTTGGAGTATTAACCGGGCTTCGTCTTCAGTACCAGGCCATTCGTTTCTATTATAATTTTTACAGCTCGTCTATGTATTGCTAGGTCTTGGATAAGTCCTTTACCAATAAAGGTGACTGAATGGTGGGCAATGTTAAGTCAAATATATGAATGTGAACATGAAGTGGCCAAGCTTGACGTCCTCAAGCTACAAGAAAGGTGGAAAAAATCTGGTGCAGCATCCACTGGGAATAGTTTATGAAGTTTCTGATTGTACTTTGGCTTAGTTTGGGTTATGGTTTGCTTCCCTTTCCCTCTCTTTACTACATTAATATGTTATTATATTTGTTGCTGAAATGTTATTGCGTATTTCTGAAATCGGTATGTTTTGCTCAGAACTCTTATGTTATTACTGGTGTTATGCTCTCTTTTGGTAATGTTTGCTGACTCTTGATAATAATAATTTAAAAAAAAAGGAATATATATATATATATATATATATATATATATATATATATATATATATATATATATATATATATATATATATATATATATATATATATATATATATTCACTTAAAAAGCCATAGGTTTCACACATGTTATAGTTAGGTGGATATTTCACTCGTAAAAAAACAATGAAATTCCCCCGTTATAGTTAGTTCAGATAACTATAACTCGCGCGCCCGCAATCCACTGCTCATGACGTCACATATTACATCACTCATGACATGGTCAGTGGCATCACTCATTACATCACTGATGACATCATCCTTGTGATAGAGTGGCGGTCGCGCGAGTTATAGTTATCTGAACTAACTATAACGGGGGAATTTCATTGTTTTTTTACGAGTGAAAGATCCACCTAACTATAACATGTGTGAAACCTATGGCTTTTTAAGTGAATTTGCAAGGTTTTTTAAATGCTAATTCCTAACTATAACGTGTGTGAAACCTATGGTTTTTTCAGTGAATTTGTACGGTTTTTTAAATGCTAGTGGACCGAGCTGCAGTCACCTGACAAGCAGTGTCAAGGGCAGGAAGGTTGTGGTGCAGCTTTTAAAATAGGCAGCCCAGAGTCAGAGGAATGATTTCCAGACCCACAGTGGTTTTATTTTTGAATATTCACATTTCAAGAGAGCAGCTCACTGAAGCAAAACGAACGAAACTACAAACACCAGCAGGCTCTGGGAGAGCCAACGCCCACTGGGGCAGGTGTTCAAGATTTAATTAATCAGTGCTCCGTGAAATGTTCACACAAGCCTCTGAAGAAATGCTCGAGAAGCATGAAACGCGTCAGGCTCATCATTGCTTTTGGACTTTGTTTCCCTCCACTGAGCTGACAAACTGCATAATAAACGAAGATTTCACCTACCTGCAAGCTGGCTCTTCTAAATGGGGTAACCTTGTTGTTGGATTTGTTTTACGGCCTGATCCCGGTCGGGGAAGAGCCCTGCCACATATAAGTGGACCGAGCTTCAGTCACCTGACAAGCAGTGTCAAGGGCAGGAAGGTCGTGGTGCAGCTTTTAAAATATGCAGCCCAGAGTCAGAGGAACGATTTCCAGACCCACAGTGGTTTTATTTTTGAATGTTCACATTTCAAGAGAGCAGCTCACTGAAGCAAAACGAACGAAACTACAAACACCAGCAGGCTCTGAGAGAGCCAACGCCCACTGGGGCAGGTGTTCAAGATTTAATTAATCAGTGCTCCGTGAAATGTTCACACAAGCCTCTGAAGAAATGCTCGAGAAGCATGAAACGCGTCAGGCTCATCATTGCTTTTGGACTTTGTTTCCCTCCACTGAGCTGACAAACTGCATAATAAACGAAGATTTCACCTACCTGCAAGCTGGCTCTTCTAAATGGGGTAACCTTGTTGTTGGATTTGTTTTACGGCCTGATCCCGGTCGGGGAAGAGCCCTGCCACATATAAGTGGACCGAGCTGCAGTCACCTGACAAGCAGTGTCAAGGGCAGGAAGGTCGTGGTGCAGCTTTTAAAATATGCAGCCCAGAGTCAGAGGAACGATTTCCAGACCCACAGTGGTTTTATTTTTGAATATTCACATTTCAAGAGAGCAGCTCACTGAAGCAAAACGAACGAAACTACAAACACCAGCAGGCTCTGGGAGAGCCAACGCCCACTGGGGCAGGTGTTCAAGATTTAATTAATCAGTGCTCCGTGAAATGTTCACACAAGCCTCTGAAGAAATGCTCGAGAAGCATGAAACGCGTCAGGCTCATCATTGCTTTTGGACTTTGTTTCCCTCCACTGAGCTGACAAACTGCATAATAACCGAAGATTTCACCTACCTGCAAGCTGGCGCTTCTAAATGGGGTAACCTTGTTGTTGGATTTGTTTTACGGCCTGATCCCGGTCGGGGAAGAGCCCTGCCACATATAAGTGGACCAAGCTGCAGTCACCTGACAAGCAATGTCAAGGGCAGGAAGGTCGTGGTGCAGCTTTTAAAATATGCAGCCCAGAGTCAGAGGAACGATTTCCAGACCCACAGTGGTTTTATTTTTGAATATTCACATTTCAAGAGAGCAGCTCACTGAAGCAAAACGAACGAAACTACAAACACCAGCAGGCTCTGGGAGAGCCAACGCCCACTGGGGCAGGTGTTCAAGATTTAATTAATCAGTGCTCCGTGAAATGTTCACACAAGCCTCTGAAGAAATGCTCGAGAAGCATGAAACGCGTCAGGCTCATCATTGCTTTTGGACTTTGTTTCCCTCCACTGAGCTGACAAACTGCATAATAAACGAAGATTTCACCTACCTGCAAGCTGGCTCTTCTAAATGGGGTAACCTTGTTGTTGGATTTGTTTTACGGCCTGATCCCGGTCGGGGAAGAGCCCTGCCACATATAAGTGGACCGAGCTGCAGTCACCTGACAAGCAGTGTCAAGGGCAGGAAGGTCGTGGTGCAGCTTTTAAAATATGCAGCCCAGAGTCAGAGGAACGATTTCCAGACCCACAGTGGTTTTATTTTTGAATATTCACATTTCAAGAGAGCAGCTCACTGAAGCAAAACGAACGAAACTACAAACACCAGCAGGCTCTGGGAGAGCCAACGCCCACTGGGGCAGGTGTTCAAGATTTAATTAATCAGTGCTCCGTGAAATGTTCACACAAGCCTCTGAAGAAATGCTCGAGAAGCATGAAACGCGTCAGGCTCATCATTGCTTTTGGACTTTGTTTCCCTCCACTGAGCTGACAAACTGCATAATAAACGAAGATTTCACCTACCTGCAAGCTGGCTCTTCTAAATGGGGTAACCTTGTTGTTGGATTTGTTTTACGGCCTGATCCCGGTCGGGGAAGAGCCCTGCCACATATAAGTGGACCGAGCTGCAGTCACCTGACAAGCAGTGTCAAGGGCAGGAAGGTCGTGGTGCAGCTTTTAAAATATGCAGCCCAGAGTCAGAGGAACGATTTCCAGACCCACAGTGGTTTTATTTTTGAATATTCACATTTCAAGAGAGCAGCTCACTGAAGCAAAACGAACGAAACTACAAACACCAGCAGGCTCTGGGAGAGCCAACGCCCACTGGGGCAGGTGTTCAAGATTTAATTAATCAGTGCTCCGTGAAATGTTCACACAAGCCTCTGAAGAAATGCTCGAGAAGCATGAAACGCGTCAGGCTCATCATTGCTTTTGGACTTTGTTTCCCTCCACTGAGCTGACAAACTGCATAATAAACGAAGATTTCACCTACCTGCAAGCTGGCTCTTCTAAATGGGGTAACCTTGTTGTTGGATTTGTTTTACGGCCTGATCCCGGTCGGGGAAGAGCCCTGCCACATATAAGTGGACCGAGCTGCAGTCACCTGACAAGCAGTGTCAAGGGCAGGAAGGTCGTGGTGCAGCTTTTAAAATATGCAGCCCAGAGTCAGAGGAACGATTTCCAGACCCACAGTGGTTTTATTTTTGAATATTCACATTTCAAGAGAGCAGCTCACTGAAGCAAAACGAACGAAACTACAAACACCAGCAGGCTCTGGGAGAGCCAACGCCCACTGGGGCAGGTGTTCAAGATTTAATTAATCAGTGCTCCGTGAAATGTTCACACAAGCCTCTGAAGAAATGCTCGAGAAGCATGAAACGCGTCAGGCTCATCATTGCTTTTGGACTTTGTTTCCCTCCACTGAGCTGACAAACTGCATAATAAACGAAGATTTCACCTACCTGCAAGCTGGCTCTTCTAAATGGGGTAACCTTGTTGTTGGATTTGTTTTACGGCCTGATCCCGGTCAGGGAAGAGCCCTGCCACATATAAGTGGACCGAGCTGCAGTCACCTGACAAGCAGTGTCAAGGGCAGGAAGGTCATGGTGCAGCTTTTAAAATATGCAGCCCAGAGTCAGAGGAACGATTTCCAGACCCACAGTGGTTTTATTTTTGAATATTCACATTTCAAGAGAGCAGCTCACTGAAGCAAAACGAACGAAACTACAAACACCAGCAGGCTCTGGGAGAGCCAACGCCCACTGGGGCAGGTGTTCAAGATTTAATTAATCAGTGCTCCGTGAAATGTTCACACAAGCCTCTGAAGAAATGCTCGAGAAGCATGAAACGCGTCAGGCTCATCATTGCTTTTGGACTTTGTTTCCCTCCACTGAGCTGACGAACTGCATAATAAACGAAGATTTCACCTACCTGCAAGCTGGCTCTTCTAAATGGGGTAACCTTGTTGTTGGATTTGTTTTACGGCCTGATCCCGGTCGGGGAAGAGCCCTGCCACATATAAGTGGACCGAGCTGCAGTCACCTGACAAGCAGTGTCAAGGGCAGGAAGGTCGTGGTGCATCTTTTAAAATATGCAGCCCAGAGTCAGAGGAACGATTTCCAGACCCACAGTGGTTTTATTTTTGAATATTCACATTTCAAGAGAGCAGCTCACTGAAGCAAAACGAACGAAACTACAAACACCAGCAGGCTCTGGGAGAGCCAACGCCCACTGGGGCAGGTGTTCAAGATTTAATTAATCAGTGCTCCGTGAAATGTTCACACAAGCCTCTGAAGAAATGCTCGAGAAGCATGAAACGCGTCAGGCTCATCATTGCTTTTGGACTTCGTTTCCCTCCACTGAGCTGACAAACTGCACAATAAACGAAGATTTCACCTACCTGCAAGCTGGCTCTTCTAAATGGGGTAACCTTGTTGTTGGATTTGTTTTACGGCCTGATCCCGGTCGGGGAAGAGCCCTGCCACATATAAGTGGACCGAGCTGCAGTCACCTGACAAGCAGTGTCAAGGGCAGGAAGGTCGTGGTGCAGCTTTTAAAATTTGCAGCCCAGAGTCAGAGGAACGATTTCCAGACCCACAGTGGTTTTATTTTTGAATATTCACATTTCAAGAGAGCAGCTCACTGAAGCAAAACGAACGAAACTACAAACACCAGCAGGCTCTGGGAGAGCCAACGCCCACTGGGGCAGGTGTTCAAGATTTAATTAATCAGTGCTCCGTGAAATGTTCACACAAGCCTCTGAAGAAATGCTCGAGAAGCATGAAACGCGTCAGGCTCATCATTGCTTTTGGACTTTGTTTCCCTCCACTGAGCTGACAAACTGCATAATAAACGAAGATTTCACCTACCTGCAAGCTGGCTCTTCTAAATGGGGTAACCTTGTTGTTGGATTTGTTTTACGGCCTGATCCCGGTCGGGGAAGAGCCCTGCCACATATAAGTGGACCGAGCTGCAGTCACCTGACAAGCAGTGTCAAGGGCATGAAGGTCGTGGTGCAGCTTTTAAAATATGCAGCCCAGAGTCAGAGGAACGATTTCCAGACCCACAGTGGTTTTATTTTTGAATATTCACATTTCAAGAGAGCAGCTCACTGAAGCAAAACGAACGAAACTACAAACACCAGCAGGCTCTGGGAGAGCCAACGCCCACTGGGGCAGGTGTTCAAGATTTAATTAATCAGTGCTCCGTGAAATGTTCACACAAGCCTCTGAAGAAATGCTCGAGAAGCATGAAACGCGTCAGGCTCATCATTGCTTTTGGACTTTGTTTCCCTCCACTGAGCTGACAAACTGCATAATAAACGAAGATTTCACCTACCTGCAAGCTGGCTCTTCTAAATGGGGTAACCTTGTTGTTGGATTTGTTTTACGGCCTGATCCCGGTCGGGGAAGAGCCCTGCCACATATAAGTGGACCGAGCTGCAGTCACCTGACAAGCAGTGTCAAGGGCATGAAGGTCGTGGTGCAGCTTTTAAAATATGCAGCCCAGAGTCAGAGGAACGATTTCCAGACCCACAGTGGTTTTATTTTTGAATATTCACATTTCAAGAGAGCAGCTCACTGAAGCAAAACGAACGAAACTACAAACACCAGCAGGCTCTGGGAGAGCCAACGCCCACTGGGGCAGGTGTTCAAGATTTAATTAATCAGTGCTCCGTGAAATGTTCACACAAGCCTCTGAAGAAATGCTCGAGAAGCATGAAACGCGTCAGGCTCATCATTGCTTTTGGACTTTGTTTCCCTCCACTGAGCTGACAAACTGCATAATAAACGAAGATTTCACCTACCTGCAAGCTGGCTCTTCTAAATGGGGTAACCTTGTTGTTGGATTTGTTTTACGGCCTGATCCCGGTCAGGGAAGAGCCCTGCCACATATAAGTGGACCGAGCTGCAGTCACCTGACAAGCAGTGTCAAGGGCAGGAAGGTCGTGGTGCAGCTTTTAAAATATGCAGCCCAGAGTCAGAGGAACGATTTCCAGACCCACAGTGGTTTTATTTTTGAATATTCACATTTCAAGAGAGCAGCTCACTGAAGCAAAACGAACGAAACTACAAACACCAGCAGGCTCTGGGAGAGCCAACGCCCACTGGGGCAGGTGTTCAAGATTTAATTAATCAGTGCTCCGTGAAATGTTCACACAAGCCTCTGAAGAAATGCTCGAGAAGCATGAAACGCGTCAGGCTCATCATTGCTTTTGGACTTTGTTTCCCTCCACTGAGCTGACAAACTGCATAATAAACGAAGATTTCACCTACCTGCAAGCTGGCTCTTCTAAATGGGGTAACCTTGTTGTTGGACATATATATATATATATATATATATATATATATATATATATATATTCACTTAAAAAGCCATAGGTTTCACACATGTTATAGTTAGGTGGATATTTCACTCGTAAAAAAACAATGAAATTCCCCCGTTATAGTTAGTTCAGATAACTATAACTCGCGCCCGCAATCCACTGCTCATGACGTCACATATTACATCACTCATGACATGGTCAGTGGCATCACTCATTACATCACTGATGACATCATCCTTGTGATAGAGTGGCGGTCGCGCGAGTTATAGTTATCTGAACTAACTATAACGGGGGAATTTCATTGTTTTTTTACGAGTGAAAGATCCACCTTACTATAACATGTGTGAAACCTATGGCTTTTTAAGTGAATTTGCAAGGTTTTTTAAATGCTAATTCCTAACTATAACGTGTGTGAAACCTATGGTTTTTTCAGTGAATTTGTACGGTTTTTTAAATGCTAATTTATTTATGTATTATTTTTTTTTAATGTATTTATTTTACAATAAACTACGTATTAAATTTTTTTTTAAATATTTTTTTTTTGGGGTATTTCACCATGCGCGCACGGTGCGCGCACCCTGTGATTTAAAAAAAAAGAAAAAATGTGTTCTGCCTTCGGGGTCCTTCAGGGACCCCCTGACAAAGGCTAGGGGGTCAGGAACTCTCTACCCTGCCCCCTTTTCACGTTCGCCACCTTCCTTTTTCACTCTCGCACTGAAAACAAACAAAATGGCGGCCGACACTTCCTGATTTCGACCGATTCGAACGTTGACTAACATGTAACCACCAATCAGAATTACGCTCGCACACGTTAGGGTGCTCGCACGGTGCGCACGGTGCGCGCACCCTGCGCGCGCATAGATATTGATATGCTTTTAAATGCTATTTTCTCAGGAAATACGGAACAGATTTACACCAGACCTGCAAAAGGCACTTCCTTGACCTTATGGCTACCTCTCTGCCAAATTTCAAGTAATTCTGTTCAGCCGTTCGGTCTGTAGCAGTTTCTAAATGTCCTATGGAAAAATGCATGGGGAAAACGCGTTTTGGGACCCCCCTTTTTTCTCGGCCCCCGCTTGACGAATCACCCCGAGACTTTCAGGGTAGGAGCTGAACGGAGCGCCCCATTAGTTTTGAGAATTTCGCGAGGATTCGTCAACCGGCGCCAAAGTTATTCAAAATAGAATTTTGAGATTTCCTATGGAAACACGGTCCTAACTATAACTATCTACTGGCGACCGCCAGTAGATAATATATATATACACATATGGGACGTCAGTTTGTAAACTACACACAATACATGCATGTAATTATAGTAATACATCAATTAATATGTGTTTCAATGTACAAAATAACTATTTTGATCAGTTTCAAAGAAGACCTAGAGCCCATGTTATACCTCAACTCATTGCATCGTTTAATATTTTTGAAAAGTGAAGTCTCTCTGCTGTGAATAGTAAATGTTAATACTCTAGCAGTGAAATAATCGTATGTCAACTATTTTAGCAAGCGACCACAGAAATCGTTCCAAATGTCTATGATGCTAAATGTTTTATTTCCTACATACATTCCGAAAATCACTCTCTGTTCTCCTTGTCCCAATTTAAGCCTGGTGAAATCATTTACCCAAGCATCCTCACTGATGCAGTGTCTTGTGACTGGCATGAAAAAGAACAATAAGCAATTTTAGAATTTATCTCTCACACATGCAACAAAAACACATCTGTTTCAGCATTCTTTGTGCAGGTGCTGTTTATTGCATATTATCTTGAGGAGCGCATTGTCTCTTTGTGGTAAGGCAATTTATTTTAGAAGCCCTGCTGCCTGCAACTAGAAGCTTTCTGTATCATTTATTATCAACTTTGAAGGAGAAAGGAAACTTAGAAAAACGAAAACAAAAAAGTGAGGGCAATAGAGAACTCATATATTTGTCACTAGCTTGTTTTTTGTCTTGCCTGTTTTGCTGAACTCTACCAGCATGATACATTCAATCACAATATCATTTTACTTTATATTAGCACCCCTTCCTCACTCTGGGGCATATTTACGATTGTTTCACTTGCTGCTCTGCGTGAATTGGAGAGAGCAGAAATGCTCTGTGTTACAAAGATATGGAACATTTCTGGTCTCCCGTCATGCTGTTGCACTGTGTGGTGCCTAGCGTCAACACAGGCATCCTTGCACCACAGTGCAAGGGTGTATAAGTTATTGGCAGGATTCTCTGTATGCAGGAAGGGACACCTTCCTGTACAGACACAATCCTTAGAGGCATTTTCCTCTTTCTATGTGTGATGCAAAGAGCTTCAGAGCAAGACTTGCTCTCTGTTTTTTCACCATCCGTTGTCTGCATTTCAGATCGTTTGGTAAACCTATGATTTGTGCTTTATGATGCACTGATCTGAAAGAGCCATGACTAGAGATTCAGTCAGCTCTACATTGTAGCTTGTTTGCAAAAGTTTAAAGGTTTTGCAAATCATAGATAACTGGAAATAGGTGCCCGTGACTATTTTGTTTTCTTGTGCTGTGTAGGTGAGCTGCATTTCATGCCCAGATTTCTGACTTTCTATTCTCCTTCCTAGAAACAAAAACATTTTGTAGTACGACTTAGACTCTACAAAATACAATTCACAAACCTATTTGGGGAAACTTCGCCTTCCTATAGTTTCCTTTCCTATCTTTTCCTTTCATTTACATGTAAGCCTCCATTTTCAGTAAATGTCTGAGGGACCAGGGGGAGTGGCAGGAAAATACTTCTAAAGGGTGGAATTTAGGGATGGGTATTTGGTTCTAGGGATGGGCATGCTACACAAATATTTATCTACAAGCTACACTTCTAAAGTTACAACTAAAAAGGTCCTGAAGCAGTAGCATATTGAAACTCAGCTCAGAAGTCAAGTAAGTTAAGTGCCAGAGATTGACACTCATAGGTACTGGAAACAGCATTAACAACAAGGTCAGAATAAGGCATGCCGTAAGAGCGCAAGCGTTACCACGCATATGCCTTTACCATGCATATTCCTTTACCACGCATGTCTTTACAACATTTTCCGTTGTAAAGGTGGTAAAGGCATATGCATGGTAAAGGGAGTCAGCACTCTAGACTTGGAGCAAATGGGCAGGAGGTGGGAGGTGTCGGAGACTCCCTGCCCGGACTTCCTGCTTCCTTCCTTCCTGCCTGCAGCTTGGTGAGGAGTTTTTTGGGCAGGGTTGGGGTCGAACGGAGGGTTGGGGTTGATTTTACAGCAGGGGGATGGTTTTAGGGCTCAGGGCAGGGGGCTGGGGTGTTTTTTAGGGATGGGGTTTGGGTAGTTTTTAGGGCAGGGGCTGGTTTTAGGGCTCAGGGCTGGGGTGTTTTAAGTGCTGGGGTCAGGAGGTTTAGAGGGCTGGAGGCTGAGTTTTAGGTCTCAGGGCGGGGGCTGGGATGTATCCTTTACCACTGATTTACCTTTACCATTCTGCCTATGAAATTTGTTGTAAAGCATGCATGGTAAAGGTAAGTGTGGTAAAGATGAAGTTGTGGTAAAGATCGCGTCATTAAGGCATGTGAAGTAATCCCATGCGTGGTTCCTTCATACAACCATAGGTACTGCAACTCAGTCCCACTGACCACTACAAACTCTCCCTCTGCTCCATTGTTCTTTTTATAAATGAAAGACTATTCTAGGGAAAGCAGATCATCCAAAATTATGATAAAGCCATTTCTGAACTAGGCTACTGTAGAATATAATTTAGAGCCCAGGCATTGGATATCTATGATGTTTTTGTTAATTGTGATGTGCACTGATCATCCCAAAATGAAGGGAACAGTTAATTTCTGCAGGGAGTGTTCCATCTAGCCTGTTTGCAGTTGACCTGGGATGATACATAGGCCTAAATTACTTAGATTTAATTTAATGCAGGAGAGCATCCAAATTTGCAGCACTGTGTTGAGCATAGGAAAAAACTGTTCAGAGCCATATCAACTAAGGATAGACTACTGCTGGTGTCATCTCCTCCACCAGTGTACAAATACACTGCTTTGCACCATGTACAGTCTCACCCATAACTCAGGCATGATTGCGTGCTGTCTAGTGTCGGATCTGTACTCAAAGCATACCGTTCTAGTACAAGTTCCTATGTATAGACGACCTCAGAATGGTATGATGCATTACATGTTTGCTGTCCACTGCAACACACATCTAATGAGTCGAAATCAATCTATTCTCCCTTCTTTGTTCCTGATTCTGCAACATGTTAATTTTTTAGCAATAACTAGCAAGTCTAGCTTAGTAAGTCAAGCTGTGCATTACAAAGTCTAGGTGTTTGTGGTGATACACCCCAGAAATGCCCCCTTAACACAAAGCAGCACGAATTGTACTTGGTGCTGTGAAAAAGTCATCCTTGAAAGGCACCTCTTGTGCTAGAAAGTAAATCCCTGCTGCCACTTTGTGCTGGCATGCAACATGCCCATGCATGTGCATATAATTTGTAAAACTGTGCCCCGAATCTCCAAATTTAGGATTAGTGCAAGGGATGTTCCCATTAATGATTCCAGTGTTGTGTTGGTATTTTTTGAGGCTCATCAGAATCAAAATTATGGGGCTCATTTATGAGGGCTTTCTATCATGCAAACATCACGCAACTTGGTACATGCATAACGCAAATCTCTCATTCATATTTATGAAGCCACGCAAAGCCACTTTGAATGGCTTTGAATGGCTTCACAAATATGGAGTAATGCAATGGAGATCAAATCGCTGCGTTGCCTTATTCTGCACCAGGAAGGCATTCCATACGTATTGCACTGTTCCCACGCAACCCCCATGGTTTTTGATGCATTCCCAGATTTACAAGGACTTGCAAACCTGGATATGCATCAAAATCTTATGACTCCCCATATGAGGCGTAATGAGGAGAAATATCTTATTTTTCCTAGTATTTTCCCTTTTCTATGTGTGCTGCATTATGCAGTACACATAGAAAGAAAGAGGTGAATGCCTCTATGGATTGGTTTTGTAGAGCAAGGTGCCTCTTCCTGTACAAAACCAATCCTGCCTGTATCGCAAGCACCCATGAACCGTGGTGCAAGTGTAGCACAGGGGGAAAGGAAAAAATATGGTGCATTCCTGCCCTTTTCCTGTGACGCAGGGTAGCACAGGAAGGTAACTTGCTGCT
The DNA here is from genome assembly GCF_964204655.1 of Triturus cristatus. Taxonomy (NCBI): domain Eukaryota; kingdom Metazoa; phylum Chordata; class Amphibia; order Caudata; family Salamandridae; genus Triturus; species Triturus cristatus. The sequence continues at coordinate 246,939,327 of NC_140582.1, forward strand.
CTGCCCTACACCACAATTCCAGAATATATGCCCCTATGTGTGTAAATGAATATATCCAAAATACTGAATTGGCTGACGTTTTGACAAATCTGGCTGAGTAAAAAACATGCAATAGCAGATTATTTTGCATCCCGTATTAATAAAAAAAACTTTACAAATCATAAAAATGAAACCTACAATGTATGGGTTTCTGAATTAGTTCTAAGCATCTGTGAATCAGTCCTAGTAACAGTGTATGAGTACAATAGCTTGATATGCTTTAGTTATTGATTGATGTTAATTTTCAGTGTTTTTTATTAGGTTCTACAAACTCAGCTGTACCATGAAAATTAGAGTCAGCCATATTATGTTCTGGAGTTAATATGTGAATATCCCTTCCCCGTATTATCTCTATTTAGTCAGGACAATGGATCTCGACAATCTTATCACTTTTGTATAACAGACTGAAAATATTAATTAATGTCTTACCCAGGAACAGGATTCCATTCGTTTAGTAGTGTGGTTTTTTAACATTCAGTGTTGTACAAATTAGCACAAATTAAAATAAACATTTTTAAGGAGAGGATATGTTTCATGTTGGGAAGAAGGCTGGAAAATGTATTTAGCATGAGAACTTCAGATTAATTTAGATTCCGATATTTCTGTCAGTTGCGTGAAAGCGATGATGGATGAGGAATGCTGCTCCAATGCTAATTTCTATGTGTAGCGCGCTCCTGCTAATTAGAAGGTGCTATCACATTCCTAATTACATTTTTTCTTAATTGATCCTTCACGTTTGTTTTCTATTTTGAACTAAGAAATCTCAGCTTTCATTTTAAAATATATCAAGATTTGAATGTTAATGATGGTAGGGGAGCTATTGGATGGCCTGCAACCAGACATGTATTGGCTTATTTATTACACACATTGGGTCTCATTTACAAGACCATTGCGCCGCCGGTGTGCTACTTTTTTTGATGCATCAGTGGTGCAATGTTCCTGCCCATATTCAAACGGCCACATAAAGTCACCCTGCATGACTTTTCATGGCCTTGTAAATATGGGCCCCTTTCACGCATTAGTGTGAAAGGGGTGTTCCACGGGTGTTGCTGTGGGTTTACCCACGCAACATCCATTCCCAGATTTTCAAAGTGTTGTACACCTGGGAATGCATCAGAATCCTACGGGGAGGCATAGGAGTGCTGCAACAAGGAAAAATACTTTTATTTTTCCTTGTTTTTTCCTCTTTCTATGTGTGAAGCAGTTTGTCATCAATGATTATTTTTGTGCAGGAAGGTGCCCCCTCCTGCACAAAAACAATCATCCCCGCAACACAGGCTCCCTTGGAAAATGAGGCAAGGGTGCCTGCGCATGCGAATGGCAGTCAATTGTGCGCAAGTGTAGGGGAAAGCAAACAGATGCATCTTATTGTTGTTAATACGATGCATTCCTGTGCATGTAAAATGACACAGCTCGGTGCAGCATAATGGCTTGCGATGCCCTCGCTGCGTCATTTTGTCATAAATGAGGATTATTGAAGCTAGGCAGCACAGCCTGGAGATGTCAACAGTCTAATGAAGCAGGCTATAGCAAAAAAGATGGGTAGTAATCAAAACATGCCTTATTCACATGACATTTTATTGGGCCTCTTCATGAACACATTTGCACACTTAAGTTCAACTTCAGTGGCAAAAGGCTAGATTAAGGAATGAAAACGTGGGTCCAGATTTACTAACATTTTGCGCTGGGTTTGCGGTACTTTGGTAACGCAAACCTGATGCAAAGTGTTATGTTTGAATTCACTATCCAATGCAAATCAGGCTTCAAAAAGCAAAGCAAATTTGCGCTATGCATTATTTTGCATTACTTTTTTGTCCGGAGTTAATTCCATGGGTGGTGCATGTGCGTTCCCATTCAGCCACCCATGGGTGTTGATGACAGTCTGTATCTACAAACAGTTGTAGACATGGTGTTGTGCTGGAGCAGAGTTTTCTGTTGAAAATTTATCGAGTTTTTAGCTCCAGTCTCGTCTATATGTTATGATTTTAAAACACTAATTAGTAATGATTAATCAATAGTTTGTTTTGTCTGAACTAATCAATATCACTAATGAGAGAAACTACACGTGGGATGCATAAATGTTGCTTAATAATAAATGTGCGGTTTATTCACAAATGCTATTTGTTTTGTGTTTTGTGCGTTTTAAATAACGTGTACTAATGCTTTATTGTGTTGAAGAGGGCTAGATAAGTACATACACATAAGGGTATTAGAGGGGTTTAACACTGTACAATCATTATGATGTGGTAACGTTGTTTTTGTCTCTTTTAATTAAGATGGTCCGTTTTGGCCTAGATAGTGAGTGAGACAATATGGGACAATGAGATGGGAAAGGAGTTGAGAAATGGAGCTAGTCCGACTTTGGCTTTAGATGCACCACAGAAGGGTAAACTATGCATTACCAGAAAGAAATCCCAATATGATACATATTTTGTTGGGACTAGTGAGTGTCATGATACATATTTTATTGCAACAGGATGGGGTTTTAAAGGTGGTGAAGATCCAGTTTTCCCAGGAGTGTATTATGTTTGTGGGAACAAGGCTTATTACAAGTTGCCTGACCATTGGTATGGCACATGTTATGTGGGCCTGGTCTTTCCAAAGATTTTTCATATAGATAGAATAGAAGATGTAGAACACATTAATTTACTAACACGTTTTAAGAGAGAAACTTGGCCAGAGATAGTGGGTGATATTTTTGGTGCTTTGATTCCAGCAGTGGGAATTTCTTTGAATGCATATGGGATTCGGAAACTGTCAACAGTGGTGGATCGTTTATCGACAAGTACCGCTGGAGGGTTTCTCTTGGTGAATACGGAAATGATTGCCGTACGAGCCATGTCTATGCAAAATCGACTTGCCCTTGATATTCTTTTGGCCAAAGAGGGTGGAGTTTGTGGAATGCTGAAAGTTCAACATTGTTGCACTTACATTCCTGACGAAAGCAGAGACCTAAAGGTCTATATCAAAAATATTACTGATTTGCATGAAGAATTAGTACCACTTGAAGCTGAAAGTGTCTGGACTAAAATAGCTAATAAGATAGTTGCTGTTAAGAGTTTTATTGCTAAAATAGGTAGTACCCTTATTGGTAAAATATTATTTCCTTTGACATGCATAATTGTTGCTTTGTTGATATTAAGATTGGGGTGTTTGTGTTGTAAAAACAGGGGAGGGAAAAAGAGAATAATTAGAAGCATTGCTGAAAAGAGACAAAAGAGGTCAAGGAGAGATCCACAAGAAATAGAATTAGAAGAGTTGAGGGAGAGTGTGTACTTGGAGTCAAGGAGGGATGATGTGAGAGAATCTGGTGTTTAATGTTGTGTCATAAAGACATTTCCAAGTTCTCCTAAATTTGGGACTAAATTTTCCTTTTTTGGGTGGTTTTTGTGGTGATAAGATATCACCAAAGGGGGGATTGCTGGAGCAGAGTTTTCTGTTGAAAATGTATAGAGTTTTTAGCTCCAGTCTCGTCTATATGTTATGATTTTAAAACACTAATTAGTAATGATTAAACGATAGTTTGTTTTGTCTGAACTAATCAATATCACTAATGAGAGAAACTACACGTGGGATGCATAAATGTTGCTTAATAATAAATGTGCGGTTTATTCACAAATGCTATTTGTTTTGTGTTTTGTGCGTTTTAAATAACGTGTACTAATGCTTTATTGTGTTGCAGAGGGCTAGATAAGTACATACACATAAGGGTATTAGAGGGGTTTAACACTGTACAATCATTATGATGTGGTAACGTGGTTTTTGTCTCTTTTAATTAAGATGGTCCGTTTTGGCCTAGATAAAGATGGCTGCCTTTTACAGCCTGTGCTCGAGTGATCGAATTTTGATGAGAGGCCTTGCTGAACATGGTCGAGAGTCACCTGACCACAGCCTTTGCCTGGTTTAAAAGTTTTCCGTGAGGACAGCAGCTCCGGGAACGGGTCCAATTGCCCTTGGACAAGGATAAAGTCACAATGAACAATGACAATGCTGCGGTGGCTCTGCTAAGATATCAAGGAAGAGCGTCTTCGAAAGAAACATTTGCAAACTTGAGTTTCCTTCTTCCGTCTTTTTATTTTTGTGATTTTTCCTGAGCAGAGATTTTCTAAATGTATCTAAAGACTTCCTTTCCTGCTCGCTCTGCTCAGTGGCTCAACGGATATCTAACATTTGTTTGTTACTTTTGTTCGCAACATATACTATAAGTATGTTAGACTAGAGAGGGTCCATGTTCGTTCGCTGGTTCATTCTTTCATCGCGTTTGGACGTTTCCTATGCTGAGGATGGCGGCTCAAGAGACTTTACCGAGAGACCTGTCCTGTCCCATTTAGCTAGAATAGGTAACTATGAGAATAACGATTTTGCTAATGATTGACTTTACTTTTGAATTAATTTTAGATAAACAAGCTTTTGTTTGAATTACGGTGTCGGGTGTTTATTCTTTGTCATTTATTGAGTTTCAAATGTATTTCTTATGTTCAAAATCATGACTCAAGGCAATGTCATTAAGGTCGCATTGACCTCATTGTAGATGCAGATTGGTCTAGGTTTTCTCTCCTATATTCAGTGAGGATAGAGTAATAGCATGAATTTAGTGATATGGGCCCTAGCGTATGATGTGTGACTGCGCGTGTGACTGTAGACTTGCTCTGTCCGTGGAAGCTGGGAGAATTTATATGCGCCGATCTGCAGCAGTTGCACCAAAATACTATGCTTCCTCGAGGCTCACTGTGCCAGTGGATTCAAGCTAGCCTGGCTGATGAGGGGTGAAACCCCGAAACTGGTCCTCGGATGCTTGTTGCCAGCCCAGGGAGGACCTGGCTTGGCAGTTCAGGCTGGACTGTTCCCATAAGGAACAGGGTCAAGACTGCTTTGGCAGGGTCTAATTTGGGGTGGCATGGTGAGCAAAAGAACGATGGATTTAACTGAGATCTCTTGACTGGGGGCAAATGTTTTGATTTGTTCCGCATTCCGTCCATCATTTGTGTGTCTTTTGCTTTCTTGCCCTAAGTGCGTCGGGTATGCCCAGATGTGGGTCCCCGGCTCACTCTGCCACTGGATCCAAGCTAGCCTGGCTGATGAGGGGTGAGACCCCGAAACCAGTTCTAGGATGCTTGTTTCCGGTCCAGGGAGGACTAGCTTGGCAGTTCGGGCTGGACTGTTCTCATAAGGAACAGGGTCAAGATTGATTTGCATATGTCTGGGTCTAAATTGGAGTGGCATGGTAAGCAAAAGAATGAAGGATTTAACTCAGATCACTTGACTGGGTGTGAATGTTTTGATTTGTTCTGCATTCCGTCCATCATTTGTGCGTCTTTTGCTTTCTCGCCCTAAGTGTGCCGTGTATGTCCAGACATTTATCCTAGGCTCACTGTGCCACTGGATTCAAGTTAGCCTGGCTAATTTATACAACTCCACTGTATGTCACCCGGTGCCACTCCACTGTATGACACTTAATGCCACTCCACTTTACCCTATGACACTTAAGTCCACTGATGCCACTCCAGGCTACAACACTGTACTCCACTTAATGGCACTCCACTCTACTTCACTCTATCACACTCCACTCTCCAACACTCCACTGAACGAAACTCCACTCTACTCTATGCCACTCCACTTTACGCCACTGTATTGTATGCCACTCCATTTTATTACCCACCACACCACTCCATTCCACGATACTCCTCTCCACTCTACTCGATGATACTCTGCTCCTCTGTCTGACACACCACTCTACTACTACTACTACTACTACTGCCTGAACCCCCATTCCACCCTATGATATACCATTCACTCTGTGCCATCCAATCTACGCCTCTCCACTCTAAGATACTTTATGATACACCCTCTATGACACACCACTCCACTCTACTGCAAGACACACCATTACACTATAAGCCACTTCACTCTAAAACACTCTTCTCCACCCTATGTCTTTCCACTATACATCACTCTGCTCCAGTCTATGTCATGCCACACCACTCCTCTGTATGACACGCCACTCGACTTTATGACATGCCACTCCACTATACAACACACCACTCCACTGTAAGACACTTCACTCCACTTTACGACACTCCATGCCACTCTGCTCTATGACACACCACTGCACTGCATGATATGCCACTACACTGTACCAAATGCTACTCCACTCTATCACATGCAACTCCACTGTACACCTCTCCACTCGATCACCTCCACTTTAAGACTCTACTGTACGACACTCTACACCTTTCTACGTCACTCAATTCTACAACAGTGTACTCGGCTATATGCCATTCTACTCCATTCTATAGCACTCTACGTCATGTCACTCCACTCTACAACATGACACTCCCCTTTACAATACTCCACTCCTCTCTACAACACTCCACACCAGCCCGCTTGATGACATGCCATTCCACTCTACAACACGCCACTCCAGTATACAACACTCCACTCCACTGTACGACATGCCACTATACTCTATGCCACCCTCAACTCTAAGACACTGTATGACATACCACTCTATGACACGATACTCCACTCTAATCTATGACATGCCACAAAACTCTATGACACTCCACTCTACTGTATGATGCGCCACACCACTCTATAACAATCCACTCTACACAACTCCACTCTATGCCACAACTCCACTCTATGACACTCTATGCTCCTCCAACCTACAACGATCTACTCAACTATATGACACTCTACTGCATTCTACTCCACTCTATGCCAGTCTAAGACATGCTACTCCACTCTACAACATTATTCACAACTCCCTCTATGCCACTCCACACCACACCACACTATTCCACTCTACTCCAAGGAACTATACTACTTTACTCTATGTCACTCTATGGCTCTCCACTGTACCGCACTCTATGCCACTCCACTGTACCACACTCTACGACACTCTGGTCCACAGTACGCAACTCCAATCGACAACAGTGCAACAATCTATGGCACTCCACTCTGCTACACTCTATGACATTCTATTCTACAACACTCCACTCTACAACATTCCACTGTACTGCACTCCACTCTATGACACTCTACTCTACACCACTGCACTCTGCACCATGGCACTCTACCACACTCTACAAGACTCTACTCCACTCAATGCCACTTCACTCTGCAAAACTCAACTCCACTCTATGCTACTCTACAACACTACCCTGTATTGCAATCCACTCTACAACACTCCACCCGATGACACTCCAGTCTATGACATTCCACTCTACATCATGCCACTCCACACTACTACAATCTTACCATCTAGTATGAAGCCACCATGAGGCATATATTTTACTTACCTTACACTTACCTTTTATATGTACTTTAATTCCAATGTTGTATTTCTGATATCTGAAAAAAAATATTGTTAATATTGGTACAAGCTCTTTATCTACCATGCACAGTGTTCTCATAAATAATGCAATTTTAGTCTTGTTATGAATGTTCTTATTAAATATGGAATAAGTAATGTGATATGAAAGGGTATTATCAGTGCATGGGAAAGTTATAGTTCACAACACAATATTAAGAGGGGTGGCAGGGAGCAGATTAGAAAGGAATAGGTCCAGTATCGATGCTCCCAAGGATATACGTTCAACTCGTGAGAGGTAGCTGTTCCCATAAGAAGGTGATAGTCAACCTAATATGGTCGGTTTGTGCAGTTGATGTGGTCTCCAGAAATAGACTAGGTTGTGTCTGAATGGGGATTGAGGAATTCCTCCTTTTGGAATTAGTGCCCTCATACACCCTTGTGAGTGTCTTTCTTTATCATCGGGCTTAGCTCCTCATGGGAGTGGCACTGCTGTCCCCCACGGGCCCCACGAGAGGGCTCTTTATCAGAGTTCTTTTGAAGGAGGTGCTGCAGTTGTGTGAGTGGGCATATCTAAGTTAATTGAGTGAATAAAATTATCTTCACAGTACCCAGAAACAAGTTTTAATCAAGAGTCCAGAAGATAAGGTTAAAAGACATGGGAAAGGAGGCTCTCCTTAAAGCAAATGTAGAGGAGGGACAGTATATTCCTGCTGCTCTCAATCCGTGAAAGTGAGTAGAAAGTGCGATTTGGTCAACATATTTTGCGCATTCTATGGGTCCCTAGTAGATCCTAGTGTGCTTCATCAGGACCATGAAGTGGAAGAAAAATATGGGAATCAGGGAATCACCCTATAGTCCCACCATACCTACACTGAGGTGTAATGCGTTTTTGGCGCTATGAGGAACGTCTTACTAGTGTTCCTTAATCCCAACCTGTTGAAGAAACAGAAAGGAGACACACAAAAAAACACAAGACAAGAGAATTGTAAAAACATCTCAAACAATTGCATATTCGCTCAAGGTAGTGTGCTTATATGGTATTTCACATACCTATGTATATTATAATGTGCCATGCTCAGTGTAGCAGGCCTTAGTAGTCATGCTTAAGCAATTGTATGCGTGACAGTAGACAACACGCATTTGTGGCCGGTGCAAATAAAATTCCCTCAGGCAGAGTGTCACCTACGGCTGACAACATTTTGGGTGACTTGTTTTTACATGCTTGTGTCAAAAGTGAATTACCCAGGATTTTGTACTTGAGATCTCAAGTATCAGATGGCTCTAGTGCCTATGTGCTTGTGGCAGTCCATTAGCCAAAACAACAACAGTGAAACTCTTGTATCTATTGAGTGAGTCTTTAAAGAATTGTCAGGCTGATAAGCCATTGTTTTTGCAGACTCAAATGTAAAAAAGTTCTCATCCGCCTACCCCTCTATTCAACGGTTGGCTCGCAACGGCAGACCCTGAGCCGTGAAGAGAGATTTCTGTAGGTGTGGTAGGGGACATTAACGATCGCTTTAGCTCTTGAGTGCCTGCTTCTAACGCACGTACCTGTGTCCACAATGGAGAGCAGCCAGGATAAACCTACATTCAGCCTCCTCACTCGCAGCCCGTAACCTGCCTGGCCATCAGAAGTTACCGGTGAAACTCGATAAGCCGGCATGCCTAGTTATCGCATGTAAGCTGCCGGGTTCCGGGGGGCGGGTGTGGGTGTGTTACATGACGTGACAGGACATTGTGGAGTCATGGTAGTGTGATAGTGGCCGCCATGCTGGAGGGGGTCTTACTGGTGATATTGACATAGACCACCTCAGAATGTAAGAAAAAAGTACCACCCTGGTGGTGAAGCGTCTCCTTCATTAATAGTGGTTGTATATGTTCATAAATGCTGTAAATATCTACAGCCATGGATTCATCCCCTTACATTTGAGGACTCACATGGCTGTGTTAAAATAGAAATAAATCAATTGTGGGTAAACAGCCCGGGGTGTTGTTTGTGTTAGAGCACTCCTTACTGAGACAGAAGATCACCATTAAACTGATGGCAAACCCTGTGGGCCAGCATCCAGATGGTCCTTAGGGCTTAGGAGTTTATTCGAAAAGTGGGGGACAAGAACACCGTTTTGCACACCAGTTTCATCATTACAAAGTGATGATGGTATTGCGCTTGGGCTGTAATGGTGTCCATCATGTATCCTCCCCAACTTATCGCAATCACACTTGTTAATGTGAGCCAATGAGTGTGGCGGTCCCAACCTATGTAATGTAGTGATACTGAATAGTAAAAATAGTAAAACCCGCCAATTTGGAATCTTATCATGTAAAGGCTAGTAATGGATAGTACTAAACTGGCCATGAGGTGAATACATTAATTGGAGGACAGCTCTGGAAAATGCTAGTTACTGCTGTTGTCCCATAATCAGTCATATCATTTAGGGAATCAGTTCTGTCCATGGTATGTCATCGTTCAGACCCCCTCTGTTGCTCTTTAATCAAAACACCCACCACTGTTCTTGTCTAAATAGTGTGTTGGTAGCCCAATGTGGGTAAGATTGTATGATTGTCCACCTTAGGCTGTCAGAGGGGTGGTTCTTCTCAATAAAATGATTTAATAGTCTAGTACTGTTTTTTTTTGCAACGTTAAGTGCTTTTGTGTTCCCCTATGCGAATCTTCACAGGCCTGGTAGTCATCCCCACATATCTCATCTTGCAGGGGCAGGTGATAAGATATATGCATATTTTGGTATTGCCGTTAGTGTGGCATTTCTGATGCCAAGATCTGGCCAGACCTAGGTCTATCTGTCTAGATGATGTTGTCAGGGGACACACGGAGCAGGTACCGCAGGGATAGTGTCCGTCTACGGGTGGTAAAGCCAATAGGGTCGGTTGTTTGGGGATGGTCGGTTTTGGTCGTGTGTGGACCAAAATGTCTTTTAAATTATGAGTGCGTCTGAGTGCAAATAGAGGGGGTGGGTCTGGGGTGAAACTCCCTGTTTCTAGGATCTTCCAGTTTTTTAAAATTACTTTTTGAATCCTATTCGAATTAGAAGTAAACGTTGTTACACAGGTCAATGCCTCTGTCTCTGATTTCTCTTTCACCTCCAAAAGTGCCTCCCTATGATTGTTTCTCACCCTTTTATGTGCCTGCCGAATAATCTGCTTGGGGTAATGTCGTGCAGCCAAGTTACCGGACATGATTTTGGATTGTTCCTCGAACTCACTGAGTGTGCTGCAATTTCTGCGGAGTTGCAAAAATTGGCCCACCGGTAGATTGTTCCTTAGTGCTTTGGGGTGGTGGCTCCCATACATAAGGAGACTGTTCGTGTCTGTAAATTTTTTGTAGTTCGTAGTCAGTAGTGCCACATCCTGGAAGGAGATGAGGAGGTCTAGGGTATTTATCCACTCACAGAAAGTATCGCACTGTACTACATCCCCTTTCCAGAAGAGAAGGATATCGTCGATGTAATGTCGCCACAGCAATATGTTGGTCTTGTGTGGATTGTTCTACCCTAGAATGAATTTTTCTTCAAAATTGGCCATGTATAGTGTTGCAATGTGTAGTTAATAAGTCAGTTTGTTAGAGTAAACCACTCTCCTGGACTTCAGAATTTCTATTTGTACATCCCTCTCCTGTTCCCCCCTATATCTTATGTTGGTATCTTCCTTCTGTCTCTGGGAGGCTACCTTAGAATGTTCAGGTGGTCAGTTGCTGCACAGTTGGTGGGGAGAGGAGACTGGCAATAAAGAGTTGAACCTACCTGATGAAGACTTCGTCTTTTTATCACTGGCGACGATCTGTGGAAGGGGACAGACGACACCGGCTCCTCCCCTTTTGATGTACTACTCCACCAGCTCTTGTTTAAGGTGCTGTCTTTCCTTTCTTGACAATGATACTTGGAAGCTCTTCGTGTGACCTGCATTGTCACGGCTCTAGACTGACCCGCTTGCTGGGAAAACTTCATCTTGTGGCACACCATTCCTGGAGGACTTTGCAGATTTCTCCGGACAATATACGGGTGCTGGGTACTTCCCTGAGGTGTTTCTGATTTTGCCTGGTGGTTGCCAGCATTCCTTATCAGTGACTGAGTGAATTAGCAAGTGCGGTCGTGGGAGCAACTCTTGACTTTGGAGCCTTTGCTGCTGTTCGTGTGGAGCGCTGAAGCAGTTGTCCTCCTTGTGCCTTCACCCTTCATCAGTCATTTGTCCACCGCCACATTCTTAGTCATTGGAGGGGCGCTGAAGCACTTGCCGTTTCCCCGCGCTTCCTCCGCCTTTTCTCATCGCCACAACCTTGTTGCTAAGTTACGGAGGGGTGCTGAGGCATTTGCCTTTCCTCACGCGCTCCCTCCTACTCTTCATCTCAGGCATCTAACCCAAGCTACACCGGATTTCAAGACTCCAGTAAAGCGCTGAAGCAGTTATTTATTTCCTCATGCGCTCCCTGCCTCCTGAGACCTCAACCGCTTCTGCCTTCAGTCTCCCTGGAGGCGTGGTGATCTGCTAGTGGGCGGCTCCGCAGTACAAGGCAGAGATTCCTTCCAGTCATCCACTGTGGGGGCGGTGGCAATCAGGAAAGGTTCCCTGTATATTCCCTCCTCATTATGGGCATTACGATGACACGCACACCTATAATGTCATCACGGCTCCGCAATCCAAGGCGGAGATTCCTTCTAGTCATCCACTGTGGGGGCAGTGGCAATCAGGAAAGGTTCCCTGTATATTCCTTCCTCATTGTGGGCATTACGGTGACACACACACCCATAATTGGTGTCATCACACCCTGTGGCATCTGCTATCCTTTCTTCAGCGTGTGTTTCATGGAGACACGCACTCCTTAGTGCAAGTTCCTCAACAGTGTCATCACACCCTGTGGCATCTGCTATCCTTTCTTCAGCGTGTGTTTCATGGAGACACTCACTCCTTAGTGCATGTTCCTCAGCATTACAGCATGTCAATCACAGTGACACGCACACCTTGGTGCCTTATCCTCACCATTGCAGTGTGTCATGCACACCTAAGCCACCTGCTCACATTTACGGCATATCTGTTTCATGGTGACACGCACACCTTGGGGCATCAGTGCATCACACGCACACCTCCGTGCAATTTCCACAGCAACCTGCGGCATCGGTTCTCGTCTCCTCAACATGTGCTTTCATGGGACATGCCCACCCTGGTGCAATTTTCCTCACCGTTACAGCTTGTCAATCACGGTGACACGCACACCCTGGTGCAATTACCACTGTGACTCCTCATTATTCAGCAATTTACTTATTCAGAGTGCTATTTTCCTATTTCCTCTTGATTCTTATGTTCGTTATTACGACTGCCACTTGCATGTCCCAACCTGCACCATTTTTTAATGAATTCGGAGAACTCAGCATCCCTTGGAAAGAACGGGAAAATATTTTTGAGTCGTATCTTATAGCAATTGGGGGAGAAAAATGTAGCACCTTAAGGAAACAGCACATCCTTTTACACAGTTTAGGTCCACATGGTAGAAAAATATTTGAATCATTACCAGAACCTGATACAGATACCGATAAAGAGGATGATGAGGATGTCTACAAAATTATCTTGTTGAAACCAAAAATCCACTTTGGTGACAAGGTAAACATAGTACTGGAAAGACGCACATTTTGTAGTCGCTGTCAAGGTAAATAAGAAAGTGTTTCCACTTATGTAGCAGTACCCAGAGACCTCGGTAAACTTTGTGAGTTCAATGACTTAAATGATTCACTAATCAGGGACCAACTAGTACGTTGTACTAACAATAATAAAATTCAGGAGAAGTTGGTACAAAAACAACCAAACCTTCAAGAGGCCATAGAAATAGCCAAAAGTTTGAAGGAAATGAAATCTTCAGACTCCAATGAAAAAGTGTCAGAAATGACTAATTTAGAGTAGGAACCGGAAATTTGCAAAATAAAAAAATTACAATTTGCGCACGCAAACAGGAGACACAGAAAATGTCAAATTGAAATGCTTCCGCTGAGGGAGTACCAACCATTTGGCCAATAATCCCAATTGCCAAGCCAAATCAGTTATATGCAGAAAATGCAACAAAAGGGGTCATTTGGATAGACTCTGCAAGTGTTTTCAAAGGAAAACTTGGGGGAATGTTACTCCGGAAGAGAAACCTCAAGTCAAGAAAATTATTTTACAAGTTAATGAATTAGATAAAGACAGCCATCAAAGATATCCTGAATGCAATGTGTCCATTGATGGCAAAGCGCTTAAAATGTTTGCTGACTCTTGTTCTCCATTCACTCTCATAAACTATTCAGACTTTAAATCCATTTTAGGGAAGGAACAACACAAATTAGCTACAGCAGACATATCACCCAGTGGATACAACAGGGACCCCATACCTATGAAGGGCATGAGTAAAATCCATAATATCCTTTAAAGATCATTCTACTGTAGGCAATGTCTACGTACTTGAAAATGACTCTAACTTACTAGGGTGGCAACATCAAAGAGAACTGGGCTTCAAGCTGGATCCCAGCAATCCATAACAATTTCTAGCTGTAAACACATCAAGCAACTGTGATTACATCACCAATTAATTTCCTGAAGTTTTTTCAGAAGATTTAGGCTTACTAAAAGATTTCCAGCACAAAATTAAATTGAAACAAGATGCCAAACCAGTGATACACAAAACCAGACCAATACCTCACCTTATGTGGGAACCCCTGAGAAAAGAGTTGTCTAGATTAGAAAATGTGGACATCATACAACCCATTATATGCTGAGTGGGTTGTTATTGCTAAAAAGAGTCACAGCCAAGATATTAGGGTGTGCATTGACCTACGCGACCTAAGCAATAACATCTGGGTAGAAAGACACCCATTACCTCGCATCCACGAGATGTTAAGCACAATGGGGGAAGCCACCTGTTTCAGCTTTCTAGATCTCTCCATGGCTTAACACCAGGTAGAGTTACACCCAGACTCCAGGCGCCTCACTGCATTCACCACGCCTATGGGTACATACATGTTCCACCGCATGCCTTTTGGGTTGGCCTCTGTGGCAGCAGTCTTTCAGAAAATTATGCAACATGTTTTAGAGGGTGTTCCCAAGACATTGTGTTTTCAAGATGATGTGTTGATCTATGGGGCTACCATTGAAGAACACAACAACATTTTGAGGGAAGTCCTTTCCAGATTCAAGAGTGCAGGACTCACACTAAAGAGAGAAAAATGTCAACTAGGCGTGGAAGCAGTAGAATTTCTGGGACACTGCATTTCAAAAGAAGGATTCAAACCAAAGTACTGTTTGCTAGAAGCAGTGAAAGATGCCCCCGCACCTGCAAACAAAGATGAACTCAAATCGTTCTTAGGACTTGCAGCATATTTGGCAAAATATGTAGATCATTTCGCAGACCTAACCTCTAGCCTGAGAGAACACACAAAGAACCACATACACTTCCAGTGGTCAGATGAACATAAAGTCTCATTCCATAAAATCAAAGATGCCATCCTTGCAGCTCCGTACTTATGCAATTTTGAACATAATCGCAAGACAATACTTACCACTGACGCTAGTAACAAGGGCTTAGGTGCTACCCTTTCCCAAGTAATTGATGGTAAGCAAACAATTTTCGCGTTGGCCTCACACACCCTCACTAAAGCTGAAGCAAACTACTCTGTAGTAGAAAGGGAAGCTCTAACATGTTTCTGGGCTGTAAAACATTTTAAATTTTTCCAATGGGGCATTCAATTCTGCATACACACTGACCACAAACCCCTAATCTTCATGTTCAATCCCAAAGGTACTTCTTGCAACACTCCCCGCATAGCTAAGTGGATCCTTGGGTTAGAGGTTTTCTACTTTAGAGTTGAATATGTTACTGGTGATCGGAATTCTGCAGCAGACTTTCTTTCAAGAAGCCCCTTAGATAAAATAGAGCAATTTGAGACTGCTGAATACCCCATCCTTCAACTCAATCACAACACCATCACTACCCAAGAATGGTCAGAATGCATGAACAAAGACACCACCATGACCCAACTTTTAACATACACTGTAGATGGTTGGCCCACTTCCTCGAAATCATTAAGTGAAGATATCAAGATATTTTGGGAAATTGACATGAGCTCAAGATTGATTAGGGCTTCCTACTGAGAAGTGACAAGATAATACCACCCGAATCTACAAAATCATCGATCTGGTATATGAGGGCCACCTTGGCAGAAGCCTAACTAAAAATAGACTACGCGAATGTTACTGGTTCCCTAACATGGACTCGATGGTAGAAGACAAGGTAAAAAACTGTGTAACTTGTGCCAATAGCAAGAAATCCAAAGTCACTCGGAAGGCTGCCATCTCTCCTGTTGCTGTACCTGACAAACCTTGGGAGAAGATTGCCCTTGACATAAGTGGCCCCTTAAATCTTAAAGAAGTGTTCAAAAGATTTACTTTGGTTTTAATAGACTATCATTCCCACTGGACAATAATGAAGATGGTCAACCAAATTACTACAGAATCTGTCATCCAATTTCTCAAAGACTCCTTCGTCATGGAAGGCATCCCTTCCACCATAATCACTGACAACGGGGTTCAATTTACTTAATACATCATGACAGAGTTCCTAAATAAATTGGATATAAATCACTTAATAATGCCCCTTTATTGTCCCAGGGCCAACGGCCTGGTAGAAAGAATGATCCGTATGATCAAAGGTTGTATGCAGTTAGCTAGTGCTAACCGAATTCCTGTGGAGCAGGCTGTACAAGAGATGTTATGGGCTTACCACACCACCCCTAACCAAGTCATGGGTGTCTCCCCTTTTTGTGCATTAAAAGGAAGGAAACCCTGCACAAAATTCTTCCCTAACTAGCTAGGAAGTGAGACCAGCGTTATGTGCGACATTCAGACCTCTAGAGATAGAATAAATGCACACCAAACCAAGTATAAATCTCACTACGATCTCAAACATGGAACCAAACTTCCACAATGGGTAGTAGGAGATTGGGTATGTGTCAAGATCCCTAGAGTAAGCAATTCAGACTCTAAGTTTTCCAAACCTTTGCAAATCACCGCGATCAGAAGTAACACAGCCACAATGAGTAATGGCCAAACGTGGAGCCTGGACAGATTGGTAACATCTCAACTATGCCTGGGCTAAAATTCCGTTCTGCTCGTGGAAATTGTGATAATTTGACACTTCCGCGGAGAGCGCGAAAATGTCAAAATTTCCGCAATCCGCATTTTACCGGAAATTTTTTGCTTACTCGCGCTGTAAAATAATACATTCTCGCATGCGCGCGATCGCCTTACCTGAATCCCCGCATTCGCCGACAAGTTTTCCCGATCCGGTCGCGTTCTTCATGAGATGTTGGATTGTTGGTAGCCATTTGCACGACAGTTTGCGCCCGCAGTAACGTCATTCGTCGCATGATCATGTCTTTCTTCTCGCGATCATGCACCGGGAGACAAGTGAAAACAAGATGGCCGCGCCTGCGAGCAACCGCATGGGTAAGTTGGCGAGCCGCGACCACGCAGAAAATACCGCGAAAGGGGGGGAAAAAACTTCCGCATCTTCACGATATTTTCGCGTGTTTGCCGAGATTTTTAACATTTTCGCGATAATTTGCAAAAGTGAATTTCGCAAATTCCGCCCACCCCCAATCTCAACCCATACATGGTGAAACATCTAATCACAGATCCACAATCGGACCCCACACTAAGGCTCCACACATTTGCCGGTGACTCAGAGAATCCGCAAAGCACCCACTTGGCAACAAGACTATGATATGTCAAAATGATTGTTCTTTTGCTTTGTTTGCCTTCTTCTCTCATTGTTTAGGGGGAAGATGTGTTACAATGTGTAGTTAATATGTCAGTTCATTAGAGTAAACCACTCTCCTGTACTTCAGAATTTATACTGTTCCACCCTATTTCTTATGTTGGTATCTTCCTTCTGTCTCTGGGAGGCTACCTTAGAATGTTCAGGTGTGTCAGTTGCTGCACAGCTGGTGGAGAGCGGAGACTGGTAATAAAGAGTTGAACTTACCTGATGAAGACTCCATCTTTTTATCATATAGGCAGGTTAGGCTCGGCGCGAAGGTGCTGCCCATGCTGGTGCCTTGTGTCTGGTGGTATAGTTGTGTGTGGAAGGCAAAATAGTTTACTTTTGAGGCTATGGAGGCACAGTCACAGATGAATGAGATGGGTGTCTCGTAGGGCCAAGGATTGATGTTCCGTAGTACTGTTTCCAATACTTCCAATGTAGCATCTTGGGGAATGTTTGTGTAGAGCGCCTCTATGTCTAAGGTCACTACGAAGTCGATTGTGTCTGGTTCCGGGATATTCACGATGAGATTTAAACCTCTGTGGTATCCCTGAGATAGGTAGGTGTCCTTGTTACTAGAGGACGGAGGAAGAAGTCGCAGTACTTGTTCAGTGGTTCCAGTAGCGAGTTGATGCCAGATACAGTGTGGCTTCCTGGAGGTGGGTTCGTCCCCTTATGGATCTTTGGTAATGTGTAGAAATGAGGAGAACAAGGGTCATCTTTGATAAAGAAGGAAGCTTCTTGCGGGGAAATCCATCCTTCAGCCTCTGCTTCAGCTATTAGGTTCTTGATCCTGGTCGTGACTCCTGAGGCGAGCCGTTGGATCTTCATCTATGGGCCGGTAGTGTTTCTGATCCGTCAGTCTGCGTAGGCATTCTGCATCATATGTGCCCATGTCCTGGATAACTATGGCACCGCCTTTGTCAGCTGGTTTGAGGATGATGGTGGGATCTTCGGTAATTGTTTCCAGTAAATTCCTTTCTTCTCTTGACATATTATCAAAAGGGCACTTGCTCGTGATATCCTGGACGTCCTTCAGGATGGCTTGCTAAAAGGTGAGTATCTCGTTAGGTGTCATGACGGCCATTGGTGTAAACTTGGATTTCTTCCTGAGACCCGTCCCTGTGGTGGGGTTCTCCGGTTTGTCTTGGAAAAAGGCCTTCAATCTCACCTTCCGGAAAAATTTGTGGAGTACCTGGTGGAGTCTAAAGGAGTCCTCAGAGGGGGTCGGGACAAAACCCAGGCCCTTCTCCAAGAGCCTGGATTCACCCTCGATTAGAGATCTGGAGGACAAATTCACCACTAGTGTTTCTGCCCTGATGTCTTGCTCCATATGGTCATTGGTTCCGGATCCTGCCAAAGGACGTTCTTGGGTCCTCCTCTTCTTCTGCCTCTTCCTCTGCCCCTCCCTCTGTTGAAAAAAGGGGGGTTCGGAAATTGTTGGTATTGGGGTGTCTGAAGAGGGTGTCCTGGTGGTATATTCCACATTGGGTGTGGCCCCATCCACTGTCCTGGGTACATTGGAGGTTGAAACGGATTTAATGGGAACTTTTGGAACAAAGGTGGCGGTTGTTGTCACTGACCACCTCTTGGTTGTGATGTATAATTCCTGCTTTCATAGCTGGAGTCGCTGCTTGTCGACCCTGACCTCTTGGAATGATTACTACCACCCTCATCTGATGTCGTCTCGTAATTCTGGAAGACGTAATCATCTTTCGTGTCTGTATAGATTTTCTCTTGATAAAAGTGTTTGACATCCTTCTGGAGTTTAGTGATCTTCTGTTTAGTTAAGAACTCCTTATGGTCATTCATTTCCTCATTTATCTCTGCCAATCGTGATTTAAATGCTGTGACAGAGATGCCAGCCTTTAGCCCATTTTCAGCTAAGGTTATCTGGATCAGAAGTTCATCCGATGGACGTTTGGCTGTGTTGATGATTAATACAAGCCAATCTTGTGTACACTTTCAGACTATTTTTAACCATTCCCTTCGGAAGGTCAGATCTTCTTAACATATTCTTGGTGTCAACGTAACCAGGAGGCCATTGGGTGCTATATTGGCCCTAAGTTACTTAGTCATGATTATCCTGTGTAGGGCTGACTTAATCTGCTGCTTTCTAAGGGCTTGTAGTGCTCACCAGTCATCAGTTTTACTGCTTGTTGCTGCACTACCATTCCCTGCTAGAAGTGAGGGTGCCCTCAGAATTTCCACCACAATTCTGTTGTCGAAGCTGAGGCCTGGGTTATCCATTCTTTCAAACAGGAATGTGCCTGGGTGGTACCCCCTAAAAAGGATGTAAGGGTATGGGTTTTTGTGGTCGAGACAAGGTAAAGGGGAAAATAGAGATAGATAATGTCCCATGGCAAGCTGCCGTACTGAGTCAAAACACAATATTAAGAGGGGCGACAGGGTGCAGATTAGAAAGGAATAGGTTCAGTACAGATGCTCCCAAGGATATACATTCAACTCACAGAGAGGTAGCTGTTCCTATAGGAAGGTGATAGTCAACCTATTATGGTTGGTTAGTGGTGTTGATGTTTTCTCTGGAAATAGACTAGGTTGGGTCTGAATGGGGATTGAGGAATTCCTTCTTTTGGAATTACGTCCCTCGCACACCATTGCTAGTGTCTTTGTTCATCATCAGGCTTAGCTCCTCATGGGGGTGGCACTGCTGTCCCCTACGGGCCCCACGAGAGGGCTCTTTGTCAGAGTTATTTGGAAGGAGGTGCCGCAGTAGGTGTGTGGGCATAAGTGAATGAGTGAATAAAATTATCTTCACGGTACCCAGAACAAGTTTTAATCAAGAGTCCGGAGATAAGGTTAAAAGACATCGGAAAGGAGGCTCTCCTTAAAGCAAATGTAGAGGAGGGACAGTATATTCCTGCTGCTCTCAATCCATGAAAGTGAGTAGAAAGTGCGATTTGGTCAACATGTTTTGCGCATTCTGTGGGTCCCTAGTGGATCATAGTGCACTTTGTGACTATAAAAATATGGGAAACAGGGAAAGACACCCTATAGTCCAACCATACCTACACTGAGGTGTAATGCGTTCTTGGCGCTATGAGGAATGTCTTACTAGTGTTCCTTAATCCCAACCTTTTGAAGAAACAGAAAGGAGACACACACAAAAAAAGAAGAGAACTGTAAAAACATCTCAAACAATTGCATATTCGCTCAAGGTAGGGTGCTTATATGGTATTTCACATACCTATATATATTATTATGTGGCATGCTCAGTGTACTTTCTACTCACTTTCACAGATTGAGAGCAGCAGGAATATACTGTCCCTCCTCTACATTTGCTTTAAGGAGAGCCTCCTTTCTGATGTCTTTTAACCTTATCTTCCGGACTCTTGATTAAAACTTGTTTCTGGGTACCATGAAGATAATTTTATTCACTCATTCACTTAGATAGGCCCACACACCCACATGTACAACTGCAGCACCTCCTTCAAAAGAACTCCGACAAAGAGCCCTCTCGTGGGGCCCGTGGGGGACAGCAGTGCTATCCCCATGAGGAGCGAAGCCCAATGATGAAGCAAGACACTCGCAAGGGTGTTTGAGGGCACTAATTCCAAAGGAGGAATTCCTCAATCCCCATTCAGACCCAACCTAGTCTATTTGCGGAGACCACATCAACAACACTAACCAACCATAATAAGTTGAATATTACCTTCTTATAGGAACAGCTACCTCTCAGTGAGTTGAAGTTATAGTTCAGTCAGACATGGTGGCAAGTTATAACTATAACTTAGTAATTTGTAAGGTTTGTGTGTTTAATTTGTTTTTCTATAGAAATAATACATTAAGTTTTTCTTTCTATAACTAATCCTAACCTTTGTTATTTAATTGGATATCTATATATATAAATTCACTGAAAAGACCAAAGGTTACATGTCATGACTGATGTAATATGTGGGGAAATTATCAGTGTATGGCGAGGGTACAAGTTATAGTAATCTTAGCCATGAGTTATAGCTACTTGAGATAACTATAACTGCTGAAGTTCGATTGTTTTGTGTGTGTAAAATGTGAACCCAACTATAACGTCCCTGTAACCTTTGTTTTTGTCAGTAGATTTCTAATATTCTTTAATGCTATTTCTTAACCATAACGTCCCTGCATACTTTGTTTTTTTAGTGAATTTTACAGTGTTTTTAAATATAAATTATACTACGATATGACCTTTAAGGTTAATTTACTCCATTTTCACAATTTTTTAAATACATTTTATTCACAATTTCATTCCTATGTATTTTAAATATAAAAATGTAAAAATTAAGGTAAGGTAACTTATCTAGTCTTTCTATAAATGCAATGGACTAGGTCTTTCTTTTTTTATATTCATTTAATGGATCCGTGGATCCATCATGAATACTCAGACAAATAAGGGGTCTGCCTGTTATATTGTACACAATCAATACTACAACAACAATACATTTAATACAAACATATGCTATTGCAATTTCTATAAGTGTATCACTGCCTATGTGTGGGTTTGTGAGTGACTGTGTAGGTGCGTGAATGGCTTTATGGGTGTGCAAGTGGGGGTATGAGTGGCTCCATGGGTATGTAAGTCGGTGTGGGTATGGCTGTGCGGGTTTGTGAGTAGGTGCATAAGTAGCTGTGTGAGTGGTTTTATGGGTCTGTGAGTGGTTGTGTGGGTTTGTGAGAGTAGTTGTATGGGTCTGTGTGTGGGTGTGCGAATGCCTGTGTGGGTCACTGACTGGTGTGTGAGTGGCTGTATGGGTGTCTGAGAAGGGGTGTTAGTGGTTTTGCTATACAGGTATGTCAGTGGGTGTTTCAGTGGCTGTGTGTGTGTCTGTGAGTGGATGTGTAAGTGGCTGTATAGGTGTGTACATGGCTATCTGAGTGGGTGACATGCTGAGCACCATGGTGGATCGGTGGATCATCAGGCACACAAATAAAAAATCCTGCAATTTCTTTCACAGGAGGGGTCTCTCACAGACCCTTGCATCAGTCCCATGGGTTCCATATACCTCTATCCTAACCCCTTATATCCTATTTCTACTTTATTTCCCCCCTGGGAAATGTGTCCCGATTGACAAAATGGTGGCTGCAGCTTTTCTCTCAGGTTGCGGGCAGAAAATCATGGCATTGCTGTTGGCACTTGGATCCGCGGATCCACCGCAGTGGATCTATGTTGGATCTGTGTCTCTAGATATACATATATATTTTTTCTTTAAAAAACTTCAAAGTTTCTGAACATATTTACATCAAATTACAAAAAACATTCTTTCTAGCCCAAGATTTAGCGTTATACCCAATTTTGGTGCAATTCTGTTAAGTGGTTCAGGCTGCAGTTGTGTATAAAATCCCTACAGGAAATTGCATGGAGAAAATGCATTTTGGGACCCCCTGTTTTTATAGGCCCGCAGTTGACGAATCACTCCAAAATTTCTGGACAGCAGTTTAAGTAAGTCGTTTTTAAAATTTCATGACGATTTGTTAAATGACAAAGTTATTAGCAAAACAAAAAACACTTCTTATATGGAAACTAGGTCCTAACTATAACTACCTACTGATAACATATATATATATATATGTGTGTGGGTGTGTGTGTGTGTATCTATATACACACATATAGTTTTAGTTTAATTTAGTTTTAGTTTATTTTAGTTTAGTTTATTTTCTATCGCTACATTGTATTGGTACTAGACCAGAGACAATATCTTTTGAGTTATACACACTTTCAGGCATATAGAATGTTTTTGTCCTCTGGCAGATATAAGAAGTACATCTTTGCTTCTATTAAATATTTGTGTATGAATATAATACATCATGATATAGATGAGGTACTATACCTAGATTCTGTGGAAAATAGAAGTAGTTATGTTAAATAATTTGAGCAAGTCCTTTCTCATTTAGTGCAATTATTTAAACTAAATAACAGCATGATTTAATACTCACCTTGAATCTGGATGGTGGTGAAATCCAGAGTCTTTTCTTTATTTTTGTTATTCCTAAGAAAGCACTTAAATCCTGTGTGACGGAACAGTGGTCATGTGACCAAGAGCTGGATAGCTCGAAACGCGTCTGTTTTTGTGCCCGTGAATAAATCTTCACAATCAAGAACTGGATCGGTGTGGCTCTTATTCTTTCATTTGGATTTGAAAGATTTCCTGTTTGATATATATATATATACACATATATGTATGTATACATATATATATACATTAATCCCAAGGAAATTAATCCCAAACTGGGTACAAAGTGGTGGCGATTCCTCAAGTTGGTCAGCGTTTATTGTTTACACATAACTCACCTGATTTTTGCAATGGCAGCTGACGTGCTATTAAAAAGGGAGCAGGCAATAGCAGCTATGTTCAGCGATGCAAGTGCACCCAACATGGACTCAGTTACCCACATTGCACCTAATTCCACAAAAAATGCCAGGATAAAAGAAAAGAGTAAATTATTGGAAAGGGCAATGCGAGCAGAGCAGAAAAAATGGTGGGCCAAGTCTCTGCAGCGCTATATCGATGTAGGTCAGGTACCAAGGGGGTGACGAATGTTACTGGCCCCCAGCTATGAAGCACCCGACCGTGATATGATGCGCGAGTGGGCTGAAACCAATTTAGATTCATCGCAGAAGCTTCTATTTATTCTAGTTAAGTATGCTGAAAAAGACTGCATTAGATTATCGGAAGAAATAGCGAAGTTAAAAAATGAACTTGATGACATGGGTCAATCAGAAGAATTGGAGAAAAAAAAAAGGAAATGAAAAAAAGATTGCAAAAAGAAGAGGACATCATAAGGGAACGCAAAGCGTTCAAATTCCACCGGGATAGCTGCGACTATGAATGTGGGAGGCTATTCACGTTTGCCCGCAAATATGAAACCCTAGAATCAGATAAATCCGGCATGAAACAACCCATAAAAAAAACCTTACAAATTACCATTATCAACATGCAACCTAATCTGACATCAGCATCAGATCCCAGTTCGGCAGCTGATAGTGAACCAGAATTGGATTCTCAAAAGAACTCTAAAAACCAAAGGGCTAGAAAATTCTCTTTAACAGAGGAGGTTGATTTTTTATGCCAGGAGCGCCTGCAATCTTTCGCGCTCATGAAAACAGCAGGGCAACCATGTGTCAACAGAAGCAGGAAACGGAGGGAGAGGCGCAAGGCAAGTAGACTCCGAAAACGACAACATACCGCCGAAGCGCCATCAGAAGAAATATTTGCGCAAGTAGAAATAGGGGCTACTTATATGGATTCTAAAACAGTCATCAATCTAACTGACATGGTACTAAATAAGGCAGAGGAACAACTCCTAGCATTGGGACTTTCATATTGCCCGGAAAAGCTCCTTTAACAACGCCACTACAAGAGTTGACATCTATAAAAGTGTGCGCAAATTAAAATTACAAAAATACTTTAAACAATCAAAATGGTCAAAACCTGTGGCCCCAGATAAAACTGATGATGACCCTAACAACCAGATACAAGAACAAGAGACGAACATGCACAATAATGAACCTGAGGGGCAATTGGTAACAGTATTACAAGATCTACTAAATGAGGGGGACACCTCCATCATAAGTCAAGGTACACCAAAATCACCAGTCAATATCCAACAAATAAGCCCAACACCATTCAAGCCGCCATCTACCTTCTACCCGTTGAGACACCATAGACAGTTTTCAGGAACAATATGCAAACAATTGGCATGAAACACACCCAACAGTGGAGCCCTCTATAGGCCAGCACCTAAACTGCTATCCCTTCCATATTTACGTCCCTATACAGTTACTAAGGGTTTGTGTGCACACTGAATCGCACCCACTGTTACAATGCAAGTCCCCAACAGGACCTAACAATTTCAAAAAACAAGCGCAGGTGTACCACACATCAAAGATTCGGGAAGAACAATAATGTAATTCATTCCCCACATCGAGGTTCTTCAAAAATAGTTCCTTTTTATTCCAGGATTATAATGATTCATTTTTTCTATTTAAAATACAAAATCATAAATACAATTTGATCTTGACAGCACAGCCGATGCGTTTCGTCCTTGAGGCGGACTTCTTCAGGGCTGTTCAAACACAAACACATAAATATACATATAAATACATATACAAACCGAAGACATTACATATTACAAATTCCATAGACACAATTACTTTTAATTATATTACATCAACATAATCATTTAAAAGGCTACATAGCCTCTTTATAAGAGATGAGCATATTCATTCAGTATAGCTCTTCTCCTTTACACTCAACATATGCAACGCCATATTGTTGCTCTTGACAATCATTGACATTTGTATCCCAAGGATAAAAATCTTACATAAAAAACTTTTACATAAAAAGAGGACGGGAGGGAAAAAGAAACGTGTTCAACATAACCTCAAGAGCTACCTGATTGGATCCCGCAGAACCAGTAAAAGCAAGAAGAAAGGGAAAATGAAAAGGAAGAGATAACAAGGATATAAGTCAAGCATGAAAAGTGAAGAGAAGGAGCTCAATCGAGCTTTATAGTCTAAATCAAACAACCAATTATATCTGGCTCAAAGACTTCTTCTCAATACTGCCTGTAACCATTACCTCATATAGGCAATGCAGCAACAATAGACTCAAAGTTGCCAAATGGCGTTTAGAATATCAGCCTCTCAACATCCCATGCTGTATGGGTGCATAAGTACATAAATATTCAATGATACCCACCATGTATAAGATGCAAGAACTAATCAATCCTATTCGGCATAAGTAGATACAAAGTCAGATCCGTAAAAACTGTAGAGGATTCCCCTTTTTCTGTAGAATGAGATTATCTGTGAGTCGAAAACAATAAGGGTAGTCAACATTTAAAATCACTCTATCGCCCGTGTGTGAAATCAATACACTGTAATATTTTACCAGTGAGTACCAGCCCTCAGGTTGGATACTTACATCAGAGCGTCGTATTCTCTAGGGTCACCATGTTATCAAAAATCTGACCAGGTCACGTCATTCCAACTATTTCCTTGTTGTATAATGCGAAAAATATCAGTCTTCACAGCCTAAGGCAAAAGGGAACAGATTTATATAATAATATGGCCTTAGGGGACAAATCTTACAACGAAACGATCCTGAGACATCCCTTAACGTAATCCTTTTAAAATTTAGCATCAACAGCTAATTGTTCCAAACATCACCATCTACAAGCACGTTACACAAAACACCTCGTTACTACTGCTGCCTGATAAGCCAGCCTCTTACTAGTATTATTACAAATGTAATAGAGATACCGCCTGCCACCAGGCTCTTGTCCCACAAGTATATATGACCCAAAGTTTGGGAGAAAGGGGACGAGTCGCATGCAAAGCACTTTAATTAGCATGGGACTGAGAGTGTCGTACTATCCGGGCAGTCTTTGGAAATACACCCCTAATGTGTAACTGAAAAAAATGAGCAGGGAGCAGAACTGATATCATCCTTTACCAAGCAAACAAAGTCAAGTTGTATTCTCGTTGTAACAAGTGTCCCGTGATTAACTTACCGATATGAGGCTGCATCGAGCGCCCGAGTGTTCCGGAGATAACGGCTAGCGGGCAGAGAAAAAATAACGAGCAAGCAACAACCAAAAGAGATTCAACGTTTAAATATACGTGGTAATTACCATTCACGAGGCACACCTGTAGACCTTCACAACATGATGCGTGGACGTCTCCGTAGAACACGAAAAAAAAATTCCAGCGACGCGGCCATCTTGAAATGGTATATTTAGATGGCCGGACTATTATTCTTTATAGACTGGCCTGAAAGGGCTATAGCGTTTAATTTGTTAAAGAACAAATACATTGTATTTTGTTCTTAACATCCATAACACTCTTTCTTTTTTAAGTTAAAAAAGAGGCACAGAGACCGGCCGCCTCCACAGGACAAGATAGCGTAAATGGCAGCCATCTTGTGTCAGGCAAATATTAATGAATGCAGTCAAACTGAGTTGACAACACAAAAAACGGCCGCCATAATAGGTCATGCCGATTTTAGCTTATAATGCGATTCAGATCGTGTCAGGCAATTTACTATTAAATGCTAACAGTCTTAGATTCAACTTTAAAATGTGCAAACACCATAATATGATTTATATTCATTTTATATATATCTAAACCTAATGAGGCTATTAGCGCATATATCATGCTTATGACTATGTGAAGAACAATGGTAAAAGGGGGGGTACCCCGAGCACCAAAAATCCATAACACTCTTTCTTTTTTATGTTAAAAAAGAGGCACAGAGACCGGCCGCCTCCACAGGACAAGATAGCGTAAATGGCGGCCATCTTGTGTCAGGCAAATGTTAATGAATGCAGTCAAACTGAGTTGACAACACAAAAAACGGCCGCCATAATAGGTCATGCCGATTTTAGCTTATAATGCGATTCAGATCGTATCAGGCAATTTACTATTAAATGCTAACTGTCTTAGATTCAACTTTAAAATGTGCAAACACCATAATATGATTTATATTCATTTTATATATATCTAAACCTAATGAGGCTATTAGCGCATATATCATGCTTATGACTATGTGAAGAACAATGGTAAAAGGGGGGGTACCCCGAGCACCAAAAATCAATTTTCAGAGTATAAATATGTCGCGCAAGCTTATGAACCAATAACAAAGTAGGACCCATAGTAAGGTAGTGCATTTAGATCTAAACACAAACATAAAACAGGCTTTCCAAAACAAGCTTAATAAATCAAAAGAAAGATAACCAAAGAATAGGGAAGTAAGGGGGATCCTGGGTCCATTAGGTACAAAGACAAAAGTTGACATGAGTAAACAACAAAAAAAAAAACACATTAGTGATGGGAGTCATTACAGATACAGCAATGGTAGAAAACTACATTCAGCCCACATTGTCCAGTGGCAAGGAATTCCTCAGGAAAATAATAACAAGTCCAGTATTCACATAATGGTAGCTAAACACCGCACATTGGCTACAGGAAGTAGTGCATCTCGTCACCGGCACAGTTTGTTACGTAAGTTTTGTCCTCTTCTGTATGTCACTTTTGGTTTACCAGAGAGTGTCCCTTGCAGGCTTGGAATGTCCGCCAACAGATGCCAATGTTTTCGCAGAACATTGTATATTCTGCTACTATTATTGTTAAATTGTGTGTTGAAGGAGATTGGTGTCTGTTTAACCCTTTTTGTTGGATTTGATGTAAGCGTATTGGCCCTAGGGACTTTCATAACTCTTTTGTGTGCTTTGTCAAGTATTTCCTTTGGATAACCTCTGTTCAGGAAACGCTGTTCCGTTTCCCTAATATTTTGGAGGAGGGTACTTTCCATACTGCAGTTGCGCCTCATCCGAATCATCTCCCCATAGGGGATATTATTAACAACATGATTTGGATGAGCGCTTAGAAAATGTAATGTGCTGTTACATGCAGTATTTTTCCTGTGAGTACGGCTCTGGATTTGATTGTCTTGGACAAAAAAGGTGACATCAAGGAAGTCAATAGCTTCCTTGCTGTAATCGATCGTGAACCTAACATTAAATGGGTTGTCATTTAGGTAGGCATAGTATTTCAGAAGTCCCGGGGCAAGCCCATCCCATAACATGATAACATCATCGATGTACCTGCCCCAGAAAATGACATGCTCCATCCACTTCGCAGCATGGCGCCCCCAGGCATGCCCCCGCTCGAACCAGCCCATGAAGAGCCCAGCATAAGCGGGAGCAAACCTGGAGCCCATTGCCGTCCCCTGGATCTGATGAAACCACTCTGAATCGTGCAAGAAGACATTTTTTGATAAGATGATGTCCGTCATCTCCAAGAGAACCTCGTTATGCAAAAAATTATCTGCTGTCCTTTGACCTAAAAAACATTGTAGTGCCTGGATCCCAAACTCCTTTTTAATACACGTATACAGACTAGTCACGTCAAGGGTAACAAACATGAGGTTCTCTGACCGAGTCAGACCCTCAAATTTGCCCAATATATCCTTCGTGTCCTTGATGTATGCAGGAAGATTTTGGACCAATGGTTGGATATAATGATCCACATACTCAGAGAGTCTTTCAGTGGGTGAATTAACCCCAGAAATGATAGGGCGGCCAGGTGGGAAGAGGCCTCCCTTATGTACTTTAGGCAATATATATATGCAGGGGGAAGTGGGTTTTTGTACCATTAGGTATCTGCACTCTTCCTTGCTTAGTAAACCATTATCTCTCCATTCCATTAGTCTCATGTTAATATGGATACTCAAAGTCTTGATGGGATTACCTGGTAATTTGATATAACATGAGGTGTCTGACAGCTGCCGTACAATCTCCCCCATATAGCTTGTTCTTTCCATAATGACAACATTCCCCCCCTTATCTGCTTCACGAATGACTATGGAGGTATCAGTTTTTAATCCCCTCAGTGCTTCATTTTCACCTGCCGTTAAATTATACATTCTTTGATTCAGGGGGGTGGGATGTTCCCAAAGTTTGTAAAAGCCCTGTGTGACTTTATCTCTGAACAAGTCTATATTGGGGTGTGTACCATTTGGGATGTACTTAGATTTTACTCTTAAACCGCTGTCTAATGACACATCTTCCGAAATTTCCAATTCATTTCTGATCAAATCTAGTTCAATTGGTGTTTCATACTAAACAGACATCATTATTTGCAAAACATTTATTTCATTTACAGTATGTGAAGGTGGAACATACTCCTCAGATGGTTTAATACATGTAGATGGATTGCGTGAGAAATGGTCCTTCAATTTTAACAATCCCCACCTCCGGCCCGGAAGCTCCGCCTCCAGCCCGGAAGCCCCGCCTCCGGGCCGGAAGCTCCGCCTCCAGGCCGGAAGGTCCGCCTCCGGCCCGGAAGCTTCGCCTCTGGGCCGGAATTTCCGGCCCAAGTGCGGACGTATAGTTAGTAGTCGTAAATCCATTCTGTGAATACCATAAGTAGTAAGTGCATTCTGTGAATACCAAAAGTAGTAAGTGCATTCTGTGAATACCACAAAGTAGTAAGTTTAGGATTTAGTCTTAAGTTAATTCTGTGAATCGGGCCCATGGTGTATAGCACATAAAACAACTCAAAAGTATTTAAACAACTGTTATGGCCGATAGCGTGTCATGTGATCAAGTACCCTGCAAGGGACGAAACGCGTCATGGCTGCTGCATTATTTGGAGAGTTTAAATAAAATACAGCTGACGAGCCACGGTGGTCCACGCTCTTCCTTTTACCCGAGGAAGACTGGCGGAACGGGAAGGAGTTAATTTGGATATATATACATATATATATATTCACTGAAAAAAACAAAGGTTACAGGGACGTTATAGTTCAGCTCAGGTTTCACTCACACAAAACCAGTGAAATTAAGCCATTATAGTTAGTGAGCTAACTATAACTTTCGCCCTGCAATGCACTGCTTATGATCTCACATATTACGTCACTGATGACATGGTCAGTGACATTACTGATGACATCACTCATGACATTTCAAATGTTATCACTGATGACATCACTGATGACATCATTCATTAACTGTGAGTGTTTTTAAAAAGTTTATGTGTGTTAAATATATATACACCAAGGTGCATTTGAGAATCAGTGGGTGTATGAGTACCTGTTTGGATGATTCAGTGGGTGCGTGACTGACTGTATAAGTCAGTGATTAGGTGTCTCAGTGAATGCATTGGTGAGTGACTAGGTGATGTCATTTGAGATGTCATCAGTGATGTCAATGACCATGTCATGAATGATGTAATATGTGAAGTCATCAGCAGTGCATTGCGAGGCGCTAGTTATAGTTAGCTCAACAAACTATCTTTCTCTGGTTTTATACGAGTGAAATGTCCAACTAACTTTTACGTCCCTAAAATCTGTGGTTTTTTAGTAAATTTCCAAGGTTTTTTAAATGCTAATTTCTAACTATAAAGTCTCTGAAACCTATTTTTTTTTCAGTGAATTTCTAAGGTTTTTTAAATGCTAATTTCTAAATATGCCTACAGGGGTAGGACATGTGCAGAAAGAGGAAGAAAGGAGCAGAAAGAAGCAAAAGAAATGCATACAGAGGCAACATAAGTCCAGAAAGAGGAGGAAAGGCGTACAAAGAAGCAAGAGATATGCAGAAAGAATCAACAGAGGTGCAGATCGAGGCCTTGTTGCAAAGTCAGACTGGTACTGGTGGTAGCTGATTCTGACTGACCCTGGGCTCTGCCTAACCAGGCCCGGAGCCAGTGCTATTCTGAAAGAAACTTAGAATACAGTATAAACACCTACATACACTAGGGTACACTATGGGTTGGGGTACCCCTATGATTGGCATGACCTCCCCGGTAAGGCCCTAGTACATAATAGGGCAGAGGGATTAAAACTACCTCTAAGTCCCTAGCATATAATAGGGCATGGCAGTTTAGTGGCCAGCAGCCCTTTTCTGCACTTGCATGTGTGCACTGCTGAGCCTGAGGTCAGTTTAAAAGTAGCCCTGTGTGTGTGCAGAAGGAGGCAAAAGAGGTACAGAAAGAGGCAAGAGAGATGCAGAGAGAGGGAAGAAGGGTGCAGAAAGAGGAAAGAGAGGAGCAGAAAGAGGTACGAGAGGTACACACAGAGGCACGAGGAGTGCAGAAATTTGCAAGAGAGGTGCAGAAAAAAGCAAGAGAAGTACAGAAAGAAGCAACAGGGGTGCAGAAAGAGGCAAGAGGGGTGCACAAAGAAGCAAGAGAAGTACAGAACTAAGGAACAGAGGTGGAGAACGACACAAGCGAGGTACAGAAACAAGCAAGAGAAGTGCAGAAAGAGGCAAGAGAATTGCTGAAAGAAGCAACAGAGGTGTAGAAAGAAGCAAGAGTAGTGCAGAAAGAGGCAAGTGAGGTGCAGAAAGAGGCAGAGAGGCGCAGAAAATGGCGAGGGACCTGCCGAAAGGGGCAAGAGGGATGCAAGAAAGGAAAGAAGGGTACAGAAAGAAGCAAGTGAAGTACAGAAAGAGGCAAACAAAGTGCAGAAAGAAGCAACAGATGTGCAGAAGGAGGCAAGAGAACTGCAGAAAGAGGGAAGAAGGTTGCAGAAACAGGCAAAAGAGGTGTAGAAAGAGGGAAGAGGGGTAGAGAAAGAGGCAAGAGGAATGCAGACATTTGCAAAAGAGGTGCAGAAAGAAGCAAGAGCAGTGTAGAAAGAACTAACAGAGGTACAACAACAGGCAAGAGGGGATGCAGAAAGAGGCAACAGAGGTGCAGAAGGAGGCAAGAGTACTTCACAAAGAGGCAAGAGAGTTGCAGAAACAGACAAAAGAGGTGCAGAAAGAGGGAACAGGGGTGCAGACAAAGGCAAGAGAATTGCAGAAG
This sequence comes from Triturus cristatus, assembly GCF_964204655.1. Lineage (NCBI taxonomy): Eukaryota > Metazoa > Chordata > Amphibia > Caudata > Salamandridae > Triturus > Triturus cristatus. Next base: position 246,971,784 of record NC_140582.1, read on the forward strand.
AGGGGTGCAGAAAGAGGCAAGAGAAATGCAGAAATAAGCAAGTACAGTGCAGAAAGAAGCAACAGAGGTGCAGAAAGAGGCAAGACGGGTGCAGAAAGATGAGAGAGAAGTGCAGAAAGAAGCAAAAGAGGTGCAGAAAGAGGCAAGAGGGGTGCAGCAAGAGCAGTGCAGAAAGTACCAAGAGATGTGCAGAAAGAGGCAAGAGAGGTGTAGAAAGAGGCAAAAGGTGTGCAGAAAAAGGGAAGAAGGGTGCAGAAAGAAGGAAGAGAAGTGCAAAAAGAGGCAAGTGAGGTGCAGAAGGAGGCAAGAGAACTGCAGAAAGAGGCAAGAGAGTTGCAGAAACAGGTAAAAGGGGTGCAGAAAGACAGAACAGCTATGCAGAAAGAGGCAAGAGATGTGCAGAAAAGGGGAAGAAGCGTGCAGAATGAAGCATGAGAAGTGCAGAAGAGGCATGTGAGGTATAGAAGGAGGCAAGAGAACTGCAAAAAGAGGCAAGAGAGTTGCAGAAACAGGCAAAAGGGGTACAGAAAAATGGTGTACAGACAGAGGCAAGAGAGGTGCAGAAAGAGGGGTACAGAAAGAGACAAGTGGGATGCAGAAATTTACAACAGAGGTGCAGAGAGAAGCAAGAGCAGTGGAGAAAGAACCAACAGAGGTGCAGAAAAAGGCAAGAGGGGTACAGAATGAGGCAAGAAAAGTACAGAAAGAAGCACAAGAGGTGCAGAAAGAGGCAAGAGAACTGTTAAAAAAGGCAGTGGGTGTGCAGAAAGAGGCAGGAGAGGTGCACAAAGAGGAAAAAGGGGAACAGAAAGAGGCAAGATGGGTGCAGAAAAAAGCAAGAAAATTGCAGAAAGAAGCAACAGAGGTGCTGAAAGAGGTAAGAGGGATACATACATTTGCAAGAGAGGTGCAGAAAGAAGCAAGAGCAGTGCAGAAAGAAGCAAGAGAAGTGTAGAAAGAAGCAGGAGGTGGAGAAATGGGGAAGAAGGGTATAGAAAGAGGCAAGAGGGATGCAGGACTTGGCAAAAGAGGTGCATAAATAAGCAAGAGCAGTGCAGAAAGAGGTAGGAGAGGTACGCAAAGAGGCAAGATTGGTACAGAAAGAGGCAGGAGGGGTGCAGAAAGAAGGAAGAGAAGTGTAGAAAGAAGCAACAGAGGTGCTAAAAGAGGCGCAAAGGGTACAGAAAGAGGCAAGAGAAGAACAGAAAGAAGCAACAGAGGTACAGAAAGAGGCAAGCGAGGTGCAGGAACAGGCAGGAAAGGTGCAGAAAAAGGGAACAGGAGTGCAGAAAGGAGCAACAGAGGTGCAGAAGGAGGCAGGAGAACTGCAGAAAGAGGGAACAGGGGTGCATAAAGAGGTAAGAGGGATATATACATTTGTACGAGATGTGCAGAAAGAAGCAAGAGCAGTGCAGAAAGAAGCAAAAGAAGTGCAAAGAGAAGCAGGAGAGGTGGAGAAATAGGGAAGAGGGGTATAGAAAGAGGCAAGAGGGATGCAGGACTTGACAAAAGAGGTGCAGAAATAAGCAAGAGCAGTGCAGAAAGAGGTAGGAGAGGTGCACAAAGAGGCAAGATTGGTACAGAAAGAGGCAGGAGGGGTGCAGAAAGAAGGAAGAGAAGTGTAGAAAGAAGCAACAGAGGTGCTGAAAGAGGTGCAAAGGGTGCAGAAAGAGGCAAGAGAAGAACAGAAAGAAGCAACAGAGGTACAGAAAGAGGCAAGCGAGGTGCAGGAACAAGCAGGAAAGGTGCAGAAAAAGGGAACAGGAGTGCAGAAACAGCCAACAGAAGTGCGGAAAGAGGCAAGAGGGGATAGAAAAAGGGAAGAGGGGTCTAGAGAGTTGCACAACGAGGGAAGAAGGGCGCAGAAAGTGGCAAGAGGGGTGAAGAATGAAGCAAAAGATGTGCAGAAAGAAGCAACAGAGGTGCAGAAAGAGGCAAGAGGAGTGCAAAAAAGGCAACAGAAGTGCAGAAAGAAGCAACAGAGGTATAGAAAGAGGCAAGATAAGTGCAGAAAGAGGCAAGAGAGGTGCAGAAACAGGCAGGAGAGGTGCAGAAAGAGGGAACAGGGGTACAGAAAGAGGCAAAAGTGGTGCAGAAAGAGGGAAGAAGGGTGCAGAAAGAGGCAAGAGGGGTACAGCAAGAAGCAAGTGAGGTGCAAAAAGAGGCAAGAGAGGTGCAGAAAGAGGCAAGAGAGGGACAGAAAGTTTAAGAGATGAGCAGAATGAGGCAAAAGAAGTACAGAAAAAGAAAGAAAGGTGCAGAAAAAAGCAACAGAAATGCAGAAAGAGGCAAGAGAGGCACAGAAAGAAGCAAGAGTGGTTTACACACCATTAGTACCAATTTAATATCCTCATTTACCAATAAGCAACAGGTGACCAATTTAAGGTTTGCAAAGGGCCTTTCACCACTCTGTAACACTTGTCACTGCATTTATGGTAAGGTTTGAGCCATTTGAGCTAGAAACAAGGCTTTTTTGTTCAAATTTGGAAATTATGCAGCAGATGATGGATTATGTGGCAAATGCGGAAAATGTATAATTGTGCAAAAGTCGGTGCAGCCAAACAGTCGCATAATTCCAGTGGTCCTGCTCATACCTCTGACTAGGTCCAGAAGTACTCCTCAATGGCTTCTTATTTTTTTGTCTCATTGAGTTTATAGTTTAGCTTCTAAGGAAATGAGGAAGACTAAACCTGAGGTTACAACTCCACAACACAGACTATCATAAAACACAATTACTCTCCATGACACATAATCCCACTCTGCATAATTCCTATACCACATAATTTGGTGTAATTCCGTTCAGCAGTTCGGGCTGTGCCGTGTCTAAAGTTCCTATGGAAATTAAAATAGGGAAAACGCATTTTGGATGAGTTCCGTTATTTTTATTCAGAAACGGTCTCTTGGCCAAACAGACGCATTTCAGTCGCCAGTATGTAGCTATAGTTGGGACTTCCTTTCTATTCAAAAAGCATTTTTTCTTATCCTAATAACTTTGGCGCCGGTTGACAAATCTTCACGAACTTTTCAAAACTAGTGGGGTGCTCTGATCAGCTCCTGTCTTGAAAGTGTCAGGGTGATTCGTCAAGTGGGGGCCGAGAAAAAAGGGGGGTCCCAAAACGTGTTTTCCCCATGTTCATTTCCATAGGAAACTTTAGATAAAGCTACAGCCCGAACTGCTGAACGGAATTACACCAGATTTGGCATAAAGGTAGCCCTTGGTTCAGAGAGAGACCTTTTTTTAAATGGTGTAAATCCGTTCAGTAGTTTCTGAGAAATTAGAAAAGAAAAAATGTATATATCTGTGGGCGCGGTGGGCTCGCGAATCCTCCCGAGCACGAGCTTCATTCTCATTGGCTGCCAACACTCCAAGCCAGGAACTGTTGGCAGCCATCTTGTGACTCGGCAGTGTTAAAAAATAATAGTGGGGGCCCACGGGGGCCCGTGCAGCCCCAGGGACCGCCACCCCCCGAGGCTATGCTGATTATGTGCAGGGGGCACGAGGCCCACCCTCAGCCCCAGGGACCGCCACCTCCCCGGGGCTTTAAAAAAAAATAATGTGTGGGGGTCCCACCCCCCACACTGCCCTGGGGACTGCCACCTTCCTGGGGCTTCATTAAATAAGGGTGCGGGGCCACGTGGGCCCCCCCCCAAGCCCCGGGTACCTCCATCTCCCCAGGGCTGTGATAATTAATGAGTTTGGGGGGACTCAAGCCCCCCACACTGCCCCGAGGACCACCACCTCCCTGGGGCTTAGCAAAAGTTGGGAGGGGGGCCGCGTGGCCCCCTCTTGGAGCCCTTGATGGCCCTTGGGACTGCCATCCCCCAGGTCTCCGGGGTGCCCACCCCCAGACACTGCTGTTTGCTATGGCAGTGTGGCTCCCGCCCTGCCATAGCAAACACTGCTTTGCTTCATTGGAGCGAGAGCAGGGAAACCTGCTCTTGCTTCAATCAAGCAAAGCGGATTGCATTTCCACAAGGGGCACTGCATGTCAGCAGCTCCCCTTGTGGAAAAGCAATGTCGGCTCCTGCAGGAGGTGGGAGCCGGCAGAGACCGTGGGGGCATTGGGGCTCCCCCCATGGTCCCCAACGGATAGGTCCAGCCCCTGGGGATGGGGTCCCTGGGGCCAGAAGTGATCCAGAAGGGGGGCCACACGGCCCACCTTTCTCAATAAAAAAAAAAAAATGTAAAGAAGAGACAGAGCCCTGTGGGATGGGGTCGCCGGGCCTAATAGAGGCCTCAGGATGGGGGCCACGCAGTCGAAATTGGCCTCGGGAGGGGGTGCCACGTGTCCCCTTTCCAGTTTATTATTATTTTTTTTTAAATAGGGGTCAGGCCATGGTAAAAGAAGAGGGGTCACACAGCCACCTACTAAAAAAAAAGCCGGAATCGTGCTGGAGGCCCCGCCCCCTCCCTGCAGCACTCTGCAAACGCACCCCCTGGCACGTTGTAAGTTGGAGAATTAATTCCCTTTGAATACTGAGGGTTGGTGGGGGCCAACTAGCCCACCAGGTACCTCCAGTATGCACCTGGGAGCTGTGTTGCAGAGAGGTGATCCAAGGCACCGCCCCCTTTTTCCACCACTCTGCAACACAGCTCTGTGGTGCTTACTGGAGGTACATGGTGGGCTAGTTGGCCCCCAGGGACCCTCAGGACTCAAGGGGACTTAAGCCCCCAATTTACAATGTGCCAGCGGGCACGTTTGCACAGTGTCGCAGGGGGGGGGCGGGCCTGATATTACAAGTGTGCAAATACACCCCCTGGCGCTTTGTAAATTGGGGGATTAAGTCCCCTTGAATCCTGAGGGTCCCTTGGGGCCAACTAGCCCACCAGGTACCTCCAGCAAGCGCCACAGAGCTGCGTTGCAGAGAGGTGGTCCGAGGCCACGCCCCTTTTACACCTCTCTGCAACACAGCTCTGTGGCGCTTACTGAAGGTACCTGGTGGGCTAGTTGTCCCCCAGGGACCCTCAGGATTCAAGGGAACTTAATCCCCCAACTTACAACGTGCCAGGGGGCGTGTTTGCACAGTGGTGCAGGGAGGGGGCAGGCCTGATATACCAAATTAGCAATCTTGCTGCGTGGGACTTACTGGAGGTAATAACGGGGTAGTTGGGCCCCAAGGTTGACATTGGGGGCTAACAACCCCTCCTGTTACCTCCAGTAAATCCCACACAGTGTTTGGAGGCCACACTTACCTTTCTCCACCACTCTGAAAACAAGTCTGCTATGTTATAGTATGACATCAGTGATGTCATCAGTGATGTCACTGACCATGTCATGAATGATGTAATATGTGACGCTTATCTCCATGATTCAATGTTGCCTGACCCTGAACTACTTCACCTTTGATGCCCAAATCTTTAGGCAAACTCTCGGTACTTCAATGGGGACTTGCTTTGCTCCGTCTCCGTCTCCGTCTCCGTCTCTGCGGGTCTCTATTTGGGGTACTGGGAGGAAATGGTGGTGAGAAAGCTAGATATTGTGAAAGACAAAATTGTAGTTTGGGCAAGGTATATTGATGACATTTTTGTTGTCTGGAATGGTAGTGAAGAGGAAGCGAACGATTTTATTGAATGCTTAAACATCAATACATTCAATCTTAAAATTACCCATCAGTTCTCTAAAGAGAGTATTGATTTTCTTGACCTTAGACTTGTAATCATGGGAGAGAGACTTGAAAGCAGTCTTTTTCGGAAAGAGACAGCAGGCAACAGTTTGCTCCATGCCCGTAGTTGCCATCCTAGTACTTTGATTCAAAGTATCCCTTTAGGGGATTTTTTACGTGCAAAAAGAAATTGCAGTACAAAAGAAAGTTTCAAGCCTGAAAAAGAGACAATGACGCAGAGATTTCTCGAACGTGGTTACAGCAAATCCATCAGCAAAAAAGCAAGTCTTGAAGTTGACAAAAGATCTAGATTGAGTCTAGTTGATAAGAATGAAGGTAAAATAAAAGAAGGTCAATCTAAATTAAGATTCATCACTACCTTCAATAGACTGGCGCAGAGAGTGAGAAAAGGTTTGGGAAAGTTCTGGCAAGTATTAAGCACTGACAAAGATATTGCCAGCGAAGTAGAACAGTTCCCACAAATAACCTTCAGAAAGGCCAAATCCCTCAAAGATACACTGTGTAGAACATTGGAATTAAAAATTTGAAATAAATCTCAGATCAGGGGATTCTTTACATGCCAAAAATGCAAAGCATGTAAAAACAGCAAAAATCGTAAAGAATACAAATTTTCTACCACAGTAAAACCTTATGAAATCAGAAAGCATGTCTCATGCAACACAGAATATGCTGTCTATGCTCTTAATTGTCTCTGTGATAAAACATACATCGGCAGCACATTGCACAAGGCAAAAAAATGGGTTTTAGAACATTTAAGAGCTATCAAAAATGGAGACAGACATTACCCTGTTGCTAGACACTTTCAAGAACGGCATAGTGTCTTAGATTCTATTGATTTAAGCATCAGAGGAGGCAATCAGATTCAGGAACTGAGACTCCTTGAATCAAGACTCATCATACAATATCAAACTATGGCCCCTGGGGGACACAATCGCGATGAAGAGCTGTCTGTCCATCTAGGCTGAGCATAGGTAGATGTCGACAATGCACTTTTGTTTAGGATATGTATAAAGAGAACACCAACGAAAATATAAAATATAAAAAACTTACAAAATATTGATTCAACAAAGATGTATATATTAGTGGTATTTGAAAGAACCAGGTTTGTTTCTCTTTTAAAGATTAATTATTGAGTAACTGCTGCAGCAACGTGATTTTATTTGTTTGTCTAGTGTTTTGTATGAAATTTTAATTATGGATTTTGATGTAAAATGGTGTTTGACATACTGATCTTTTCTCCTTATTTTCCCTTCTCCTTTAGAAAATCTGTAAAACTGCAATACGGAAGAAGAAGACCATTGAGCTAGAATATCTTTTCTTTTTACCATTTGTGTTGGTTATTTTCATTTGATGGGTTTTCAAGTATATATGTTGTTTACTAAACAATCTATGAAATTTAGAGTGCACTGGCACATGACCTTAACGTTTAAATAATTTTTTACAAACCCAAATAATTTGAATGTCATAATCATACGTAATTGAATCCTGGTGGATTTTATGAAATTTATATCCAATGATTTGGGAACCTCGGTTAACTGTGACAATATGATTGGTCTTGATTAAATCAAGAATTAAATGAGGTTTGATATAATAATGTGAGGAGCTTAACTGGATTACAGAAAAAGATCATGTTACAGAAATGTGTCTGTGATCGATAAAGTTTTATTGAAGCCATTGAGCTAAATACAAATGGTATTTTCTTCTTTTCCAGTTGGTTGCTCCATTTTATTCACATTTATTTTTGCCTATTTTCTTTATTCATTCTTCCAATATTGCAGTTAGATATATTAACAACAGTTGTTCAAAATGTTTTGAAATAACTGCTTGGCAAAAGAAATAATTCCTGATTACTTCAAGTGAATGTAACTTGAAAGTCTGTCAACGATATCCATTAGTCACATGATTGGAGTATTTAAATGAGAAAACAACACTGAAGACTTCACTCGTGATCAAGGGGATTGTCCCCGTAACGCGTGGAGTCTGGTAGAGCCACCGAGGTGAATAAACACTTTCAGTCCACAGTTTGCTGTTTTTTGGAGAAGTATTCGGCGTTGGATTGATATATATATTACCTACTGGCAGTCGCCAGTAGGTAGTTATAGTTAGGACCTATTTTCCATAGGAAATCCTCAACAGTCTATTTGGAATAACGTTGGCGCCGATTGACGAATCTTCGCGAAATTTTCCAAACTTTTGGCCAGCTTCGGTCCGCTCCTATCCTTAAAATTTCACGGTGATTCGTCAAGCGGGGGTCGATAAAAAAAGGGGGTCCCAAAACGTGTTTTCCCCATGCATTTTCCCATAGGACATGTTGACGCAGCTACAGCCTGATCCGCTGAACGGAATTACACCAAATTTGGCAAAGAGGTAGTCCTCAGTTCAGACTCGTGCCTTTTGCTTAAATGGTGTAAATCTGTTCAGTAGTTCCTGAGAAAATTAGAGTTAAAAAGATAGATATATCTGGGCGGAGCCTAACCACACATCTCATCGTGAGATCTGATTGGCTGTCAGTACTTCATCCAAGAAGTGTTGGTAGCCATCTTGGGACCAATATACAAGATAGCACCTCATTAAAAAGCATTGCAGTTAATAGAAGGTTTTTTCTCGGGCAAGAATACTAGTTAATGGAGCCTTAACGGACTGGGTCACAATCGCTAGAGGCACCCGGCAAGGGTGCCCCTTGTCACCCCTTTTATTTAATCTTTTTATTGAACCTTTTGTTTGTCAACTTAGGTCTGACCCACTGATTAAATCCTTCAAAATTGCAGATCTTGAGTTAAAACTTGCCTTGTATGCAGATGATCTGCTTATGTTTACATCTAATCCAGCTAAAGCCATTCCTAGATTAGTAGATCAGGCCGAAGCTTTTGGAGAGATCTCGGGATATAAAATAAACAAAGATAAGACCGAGATTATGGAATGGAATCAAGAAGTGGGGACACAAGGGGTCAAGCTCCGGATGAGATATTTGGGGATCCATCTGGCCCAGAAAGTCGGCGATATACCTAAAATCAATCTGGCTAAAGTCTCTAAGGATGTCTGCGGTCTGCTACAGCGATGGTCTAGCGTCCCTTTAAACATCTTTGGAAGGGTTAACCTGATAAAAATGATAATTCTACCAAAAATAACTTTCTTATTCAACTTAATCCCATTATCTTTTATGACATCAGACACTGCGAAGCTACAGGGAAAAATTGGGTCTTTTATATGGAATACTAAGTCTTCCAGAATTTCCTGGAAAAAGCTCCAGAGAAGCCTATACATGGGCGGTCTAGCTCTACCAGACCTATTTACTTACTGTCACTCATTTCATTTTAAAATTTTTAGAACAATGGCCAATAAGAGGGATGTTTCATCATTGGGTCTATTATTTCAGGCTCTGCTGCATGACTTCCCCCAGGGTCAAGAGTTTTTTCTTTTCTAAATTTGGGGATCCAAAGTTTTATAAAAAGGTTAGGCTTAAGATTCTGGGTGCTGCCTTGAGGAACTGGCTATATATCAGGAAAAACCTAAAAATCCCTTACTATGCACCCCAGGCCCCAATTTGGGATTCACCCGGTACCCCTGACTGCCTCAAAGACCAATTATCCCGTCCCTTAATAATGGCAAGCATATTTTGCTGGGGTGATCTGCAGAAGGACTCGCAGCTCCTGAGCTGGGAGTCCCTATCGGGGTTAACAGGAGGCACACTTACTAGATTCAAGAACTATCAGCTGTCAGGATGGTGGGCAGCAAAATCTTGGGACTTTGAACTAAACCTTAAATTCGATTCAGTCTCTAGGAGGGGGGCATGGAAACGGGAGGTTTCTTTTTCGTATTGGGCCATTTTAGAAACTGGAGGGGTGATCGAATCCGAACTCCAAAAACTCTGGGGCAATGACATCATTCTCAAATCCAATGAATTCAAGAGCATTTGGAGGGATTCTTTTACTATGCTACAGGCAGTTGTCAAACCCGCACCCGCAGCACGTAAAGAAATCATTTATATACTACATATAGGGTATATTTAACACCTAGAAAACTAGCTAAGGTCACCGGTCTAGAATACCACTGCCCTAGATGTAAGTATCCTGCTGCAGACGACCTCCATATGTTCATGGATTGCCCGCAGATTTCTAATTATTGGGTTGAGATACAGGAATTTTTGGAGGATGTGTTATCTCAACAAGTGGAGATCACCCCTGAGACTATCTTCTTTGGTCTTACGACAAACTATAATCCTAACAATCTAGTTTCTAAATTTATTTTCTATGTCATTATTCTGGCAAGGCATGAGGTATGAAGGGCATGGAAAAATGTAAACCCCCCAACTTTCATGGAATGTTTGAAATATATAATTATTACCAGTGAATCGGATATGGCCTGTGACAGTACAAGCTACAATAAGATCTGGGCTGCCTTGGTGGCATGGCGAAATAGGTAAATGGTAGTCCTATGATTTTGCCCGGGCACTGTTGGTCCTCAATCTCCTTAATAACACTGGGTTAAAACAGTAGTGTGAACTGGAGAGGACCGGGAAGACAGTATTAGCTTGTGGGTTTCGTTTCCCTCCCTACTCTCAGTACGGGCCTTTGAGATGGGGTTGGAACAGGCTGGCCGTTTAAGAGAGGGGGTAGGTATTCTGTTTCCCATCAAGAATGCCCTCCACGGTGTATGAGGACAAAAAAAATACAAAACAAATAGAATGTTTTAAGACTTTAGTTACATTATAAATCATTTGTTGATGGTACCATACTCATTTTAGGAATTGTGGTGTGTTCTAAGAGGATTTTACCATGTGAAAAAGCCTTCTGCTGTGATATCATGAATCATGTTTGAGAGAAAACTATTTTCTCATGCTTTTCCCACAGAGGTTTGGAAGGTGATGTATAAGCTAAACTGAGAGCATATTTTCTGTAAATTCACATTATCTTTCTCAGTCATGTGAGAATGAAGTCTGACATTCTCAGTAAAACATGTACATCCAACAAGGGCAGAGACTGTCAGTTGATTCCTTTGTGTTCTACTGCAGCTTCCCAGAGTGTTCTAAAGAACAACTAGAGCGCGAACAGTCCTACTTATGACAAACGTATTGCACACCTGAAGCCATCTTGATTGGAATAAAGTGGTAACTCTTAAAGCATTTAGTTTAAAAAGGAACAAAATAAGATGGTTCATTTTTCCATAGAAATTATGATTAGTGCTAAAGAAAGAAAAATTAGGGCACATTTTGAGTGACTTCTCAAATCCTCTTCTATTTCATTAAACAATTCTGATATGCAGAATGAAACATGCACTTTTAATACAAGCAGCAGACCTCTGTGGTGAGCAGTAGCTTTACTACAGTGATCTAATGAGCAACTAGAGTGCTAACATTCAGAATTTATGGCAAATGTGTGACATATTTGAATACCTTCTTGATGGAATCAAATTAAAAACTGAAAGCATTTCCTACTGAGGATACTGCAGTAAATGAGGAAATTAGGAAACTTCATAACAAATAAATCTCCCAAGATGGCCACCAGAGACAAAAGAGCCCAAATACAGCACAAATATCACCCAGATGTAGCCCACATGTAGCCCAATGACAGAAGTGTGCAAAACTCTTATTTTTTGTGAATTTGCAGTTTTATATGGTGCAGACTTGTCAGGTATTGGAGTGCTTTACATGAGCATTGGTTACATCACACAAGATCAAATTCATTTTGGTTGTAGACATGGGGAGATTAAGTGATTTGACCAGAATCACAGAATGTTGATCTGAAGCAGAAACTCCAACCTGGTTCCCCAGTTGCAATGTCTGCAGCTCTGGAAGTAACACCACATCCTCTCCCCTAAGTGCAACATTTAATCAAGTGGTCAACTGGATAAAAAAACATAAAGATTACAAATAATGTAAAAGTTCTTTGTCGCTATTTGAAAACTCAGAAACTATGTCCTCATTTTAGTTTTTTAGAGCACTAACCATAATTTTGATGCACATAAGACCCTCTCATATATGTAATTTCTAAAGGAAATGCTCTAGGTATTACAGATGACGTCAGGCGTTCCACACTTTTGTAATAAATATAGAATGTTAGCAATCTAGTTGTTCATTGGGATACTGTTGAGAGGCAGAGGCCAGGGGCACGGACTCTGAAAATTGAAGGCAGGTAGGAGAGTGCAGAGCAACAATTTGACCACACTGGACAGGCAGGAAGGGCAGTGGCAGCACAAGAGACTATGGACTATGGAGGGCAGTGGAAAGGGGGGCAGGGGCAACAATCCAACAATACAGGACTGGCAAGAGAGGCTGTGGCAATATAATAGACCATTCTGGGCAGAAGGAAAAGGCAGTGGTAGTACAACCATACACGCTAACAGACCTGTTTCAGCCAGGAAACGTCCAATGTTTTTAAGCTCAAATGGGCTTTGTTTGATTTGTCTCCTTTCTACAAACTCCTGTTTTTCAATGTAACTCAAAGGGGAAAATCAATAACCCAGTTTTTTTTCAAAATCTCCCTCTTACCAAGTTCAAAATGTTCGCGCGTATGGTACATTGGATCATGGTAGGCAGAAGGAATTGGGGTAGGGACATGGACTCGGATAACAGAGGACAGGAGGGACATGGAGAGGTGCACCAAACTGACCCTACAGGGCAGGCATCAGGGTTTGCAGCAGCACTATACACCACACAGGGCATGCGGGATGGGAGTGCAGCACAACAATCCATAGAAAGCAATTGGGAGGGGACTGGAGCATGCACATGGACAACAGAGAACAGAGGGGAAAGAGGCAATGGTAGCTAGCTGACTATAATGGACAGACAGGAGAAAAAGCTGCAGCATAACAGACCATAAAGGGCAGGAGGGACGGATCAGGGGCATTACAATGGAACAGACAAGCCAGGAGGGAGGGAATAGGGGTCTGCACATGGAAACAGAGGGCTGGTGGCAAGGGGGCAGGGCAGGAGCAGCAATATGGCCATGGAGGTCAGGCAGGATGGGCACTAGAAACAAGACACACCATGGAGAGCAACAGTGAGATTATGATGGCATACACACAGACCATGGAGGGAAGGTGGGAGGGGGTCAGGGGCAGCTAGCTGACCACACAGGGAAGGTGGGAGGGCCCATGGCAGCACAGAAGACCATGCATGGCAAGCAGGAGGGTTAGTGGCAGCTCAATGGTTATGATGGGCAAGAAGGAGGGTGCAGGGGCATGCACAAAGGACCATGGAGGATCAGGGCCTGGGCACAGACAGGAGAGTTCAGGGGAAGGTGCCTCACAACAGACCGCACATGGCAGGCAGGAGTAGCAGTTGCAGCACAACAGACCAGGGAGAGCAGAAGGGTGTGGCAGTAAAATGGACCATGGAGGACAGGAGGAAGGGGACAGGGGCATGGCATGTGGACAGGCAGGGTGGAGGTGGCAGGGACAGGTTACAGTCATCTGACAATGCTAGGCAGGTGGGAGGGGAGTGGCAGCTCAACAGAACACTCAGAGTAGAAAGGAGTGGCAGGTCCATGGAACATGGTGGGCAAAAAGGATGGAGCAGGGGCATGCACAAAGACATCGGAGGGCAGGGGAAAGGAGAATAGGGGCAGCAAGCTAAGCACAGAGGCTAAGCAGGAGGTCAATGATGGGCCATAGAATTGGGCAATGGAGGGCAGGAGGAGTGGACTGGTACATTTTGCTAAATGGAGGGCAGTGGCAGCACATCAGACCATGCATGGCAGGAGGGAGGAGGCTAGTCCATGGATTCAGACAACAGAGGATAGGGAGGAGGTGGATGGGGCAGCAAGCTAACTGTTCAGAGAAGGTGGGTATTAGAGACTTTATTGTTTTTAAAATGTGTGTCTGTGCGAACTGCTTAAAATATGAACAAGTATGCAGCATAATCTCACTTTTATTCAGAAAGAAGAGGACGTTTGTGACTGTGACTCCGGGCTCACTTGGCAGAAACACCCCCTGACCCTCCACCCCCCATCGCAAAATGTAATGCCCATGAAAAGAGTAGGTGGACGCAGTGTTATATCGAACATAGTCCTGAGAGCACGATTGAAAATGAAAACTAGATATAGTATATGGTATAAACTATGCACCAAAAAGTGTGAGATAAGACGAACCGGGGCATGAAATATAATATGCAATACATTGTACGCAATGACAGATTCATTGGAGAACGTGAGATAGCACAGGCACGAGCGCGTGCTATGCGATATGCGCCTTGGAGTGTAATATGCACAGGGCAGTGTTGTGTAACCTAACTAGTCTCTAAAGTTGTAATATAAAATATGTGTTGGGGAGTGTAACGTTGCATATGCACTGTGACAAAGATATGGATCCCAGATTGTAATATGTATGGCATAGCGCTGTGCGTTATAACATAGGCATCGAGGAAGTCACGTTAGAGTGAAGGCAAGTGTGGCATGACATATTCACGGGGTGGTGTTACAGTGCACATGGGCTAGAGAGTGTCATAGCATACGCACTAGCTGGTGGAATACAACGCAGAGGTGTGTGGCACTCGGTGGGCACTGGTGGGTGTAACACAGCATTGGGTTCAGCCAGGAGCACGCTGTGACTCTCAAGTGAGGTTCGTCTCCTTTCCAGAGAGTAAAATAAAAAGTATTACACATCCGAGGGGGGTTTCTTGCATAGTTTGGACTAATTTTTGTCGAATCCCCTTTGAATGGCTTGGTGTGCGTGTGTATTAAATGTGCCCGTCAATAGCTACCCATGTTTGTATAAATAAACGACAAGGGTGTCTACTTGGAGAGTGCCCACCGGCGGGGGCGCTGGGATTAGGCACGGTGGGTGTCAGACACGTCAGAGCTTCACTAGCGGTGTACATTCCACGTGGATTCATTGTATGCATAGTCGCCTTTTAATGAATATCACGCAAATCGTCATGATGATAGGTACATACGGTTTGTCCAGCATGTTCTAGGTGTTTATTTTTTTTTTATTTTTTTTTTATTCGTCATTGCAAAAGAAAATCAATTCATACATTTCATTAGGCAAATTCCATTTGGCCAGTTATACAAAAAACAGCAGAAAGAGCGGAGTGGCACATACATAGATAAACGGGATTAAAACATAATCGAATCTCTATATAGTAACTTTTATCCAGATTTGCCATTGTGGACGCATACAATTATTCATACATTATTTCAGTCGTTTTCAAGTCTATTTTTCCAATCGGAAATTGGAGTACATATCCGTTTCCCCATCTGCTGTGTCTTCCATCCTTTTTTGTCATACAATGCTTTTTCTAAAACATATATCGCTAATAGTCGTGCCATCCATTGTTGGAATGTTGGCGGGTTAGGGTCTTTCCACATCGCTGCCACACATAGTCTACATAGGATCATGGCTATATAAATGAACTCATGATGAGATGATTTTATACCATCCCTAGTTACTCCCAGGATCATAACTTCATTGGTTATACTTATTTTAATCCCGAGAGCATGATTCAAGAATTGCTCTATTGTTTTCTTAAATAGATCCAAGGCGGGACAAGCGGAAAACATGTGAGTGGTATCCGCCTGTGCGTCTCGGCATCTGGGACAAACCACTCCCGTTGTTCCCCCCCACTGAGCAATTCTATATGGTGTATAATATAGCTCATACAAGGTCTTGTATTGCTGAGTTTGCATAGTAGCAGCTCTTAGCACAGAGTTTGATAGTTTAATTGCTTTTTCAACCTCATTGCCAGTTAAGTTCAACTTGTTATTCCATTTATCAATTACTTTTCGACAATCATCCTCCTTATATCTAGTCAATTCTTCATAAACCTGTGAGATTGAGGAGCCTTTATTATCCCTAAGGACGTCGATAATTTCTACCCTGTTATAATTAGTATCCCCTCCCTGTTTCTTTGATAGGACCGATCTTATTTGTAAATATTTAAAAAAATCCCTGCGATCTAAATTATATAACTGGCATGATGGCGCCTGACTAAGCAACACCCGAGAACGCTCCCTATGCCGTGAGAAAGGAAATCGGTGTAATTGGAGACAGAGGTGATGTAACGGGGCTAAATACCTTATGGAGATCGAGACTGAGTCTTGCAGCAGCGATTTTGTCTTCATCGCCGAGGAGCTGGTTTGCCGGTTGTTAGCGACGGCGGCGGTAATCTTGGCGGAGTTACGAGATTGGGAGGTCAGACGGAGAGACGGCTTGAGCTCGAGCCTGGGAGACGCCGTCGATCGGACGCGCGTGGGAGGCAGAGCTCGCTACGCTAGCGAGGTATGCAATGGCAAGAAACAGAGTACTACCGTAACCAGAGCAGGAGGAAATCGGACGCCCGTGGGAGGCAGAGCCTGCTATGCTAGTGAAGTTTGCAGCATCAAGAAACAAAGTATCGCCGAAAGTTGCAGGGCTGTAAACGGAGCAGGAGGAGATCGGCAGAGCTGTTGGTGGAGTGTGTCATCGAGAGAGGGGCTCGCAGACGGATACATTGGGCAGGACGCTCTGTCTACTCCCACCTTGGATTTGCTTGAGCCAAGAGCTGTGACAAACAGTATACATAGGATGGCACCGAAAATAACGCGAGGAGGAAAGGGAAAAACTCCCGAGGCAGAGCTGATGCATATTAAACATCCCGCTTCCCAGAAGGACACTGAGAAAATTAAGGCTATGGAAGACGCCCAGAATATCTCAGGTGAGAGTGGGATTGTGGAAGCTATCATGGGGACTCGCAGCAATGTCAGGGGGAAGAAAACTAGAGCGCTAGGCCCAGAGATCCCGACAAGTGCTATTAATGTGGCCAATTATGGAGGAAATACAGGGGGGATTAAATCTATAACGGGGTATTTTTCCCCTGTCAGTCAAGACCCAGTGAATAAAAGATCGGAAGCAGTCAATCCAGAGAGTGCAACAGACAAAATGGTCAAAACAGTGCTGGGACGGGAGAAGAAGAAGGAAAAAAACGTCGTCGCCTGCAAGGAAAAGGGCAGCACACAGGAGAGTCCAAGTAGGGCTCCCGAGGTGCAGGATATTAACTTCAAGCCGCAAAGGGGGGAGACTATGAGGTCTGAGGTCGAGGTCGTCGAGGAACCTGAAGACGTTTGTGGTGAGGGGAGAACAGAGAATAGTCTTGCGACTCTTATAGACCAGTCAAAGGAGCAAAGCAGTCACTCAGAGGCTGAGGTCGTGGCAAATGGTTCAATAACAACTAGTCTGAAAAACATACCAGGGAATATGTGCCTTGATCCCATTCTAACTGTGGCTTTAACCCACGAGACTGCTATATGCAGTGACCCCTGTGGTATCGAGGAGAATCCAGATGTAACCGATAACTTCTTTTCCGTTGATGACGGGTCTGAGGATACTCCCTCTGAGGCAGAAGGGAGCGACGAAGAGATCTCCATAGATGCTAGCTCTGGTCTCAGTTCACCAAGTAGTAAAGATTCTCTTCTCAAGGAAAGAGACACAGCTATCAGAAGAAAGAGGCTGTCAAGACGACAGAGAGCCACACAGTCACAAGAAAAAACACTAGGTGCCCAAAGACGATGCAGTGGAGGCGATAGCGCAACTAATCTAAAATGGGACTATTCAGACACACAAGGGAATTACTCGGAACCGGGGAGGCAGACGGCTCTTGGAGAATCAGAAGCAGGAACGCCTCCTCTTCAGCTAATATTGAATTCGATAAAAGACCTCCAAGATGCAACAAAAACTGAGGGGAGGAAAAATCGACTCGTAACTAGGAACTTAGAAAAATCAATTAAAAAAATCGCTAAAGTCTGCACAGACACAAAGATGAGGGTATCACATTTAGAGGAGCGCACCAGCAACCTGGAGGATCAACAACTGAAAGAGATAACCAAGACAAAAGAACACGAGCATCGACTATCAGATATCCAATGGAAGCTGGAAGACTTAGAGAATCAACAGCGTCGGAACAATCTCAGAGTCCTGGGCATAGAAGAAGGAAAGGAAGGGGAAGATGTGAGAGCTTATGTAATAAAGTTGTTGAAAGGAGCTCTCCCAGAATTAAGCCACTGGGATTGGGAGAAAGAAGTTCAGAGAGTACATCGATTCCCGCTAATGATGAAAAAGAAAGAAAAACTGGGTCAGAATCAGGAAAAGGATCAAGGGGGACGTAAGCAGAGAATACAAAGACCCAGGGCCATATTGATATACTTTGGAAGCTTCTTATTAAGGGAAGAAGTGTATGCTAAAGCTCGCCCCAATTCTAAATGTCAGTTTGAAGGCCAGTCCTTCTTCACAACTCCAGACTATTGCCATATAACAGTGGAAAGGAGATGGAGATTAAGAGAGCTGATAGATCCTTGCCATCAGATGGGGTTGCAGGCTTACTTGATGAATCCAGCAAAATTGAAGATTATACATAAAGACACTGTTAGAGTGTTCACTTCCGAAATGCAGGCAAAAGCTCACCTGGAAATATTGAAAAAGGACAGTACCACTGTATGAACAACAGCCTGTGCCAAGTCTCTGTCTCTTTTTCTTTTTTGGGAACTGTCAATAAGTAGAGATAATTAGATGCTTATAGACACTGGCTACACGCATTGGTATTGGGATACGTGGGGCATAATAATTGAACGAGTGGATGCCATTATGATATGATATGAAATGATACACCAGTCCAAACAAAAAAAAAAAAAAATCGTATGCATAGGGAGGCTGAGGGTCAGACTCTATCACAGAGACCATTGGTCTACTTGCCTTAGTAGGGGGGGGATGGGAGGGGGGTGGGGGGGTTGGGGTTGGGGGAAGGACACTGGGGGGGGGGAAAACGTCATCATTGCAAAAGAAAACATACAGGAGGAAAGAGGAAGAAAAGGAAAGAGAAGGAATACAGCAGGAAGGTGGGGGGTAAAAAGAGGATACAATAAACTTTTATGCGGATAATTACAACTAATATATGTGGTTTGAACGATGCTTGAAAGCAGAGAGAGTTCACAGAGTATTTAAAGCTAACACAAGCTGATATTGTATGCATACAAGAGACCCATATTGAGGCATCTCGAAAACACCTGTTAGAACAGCTTGGTTATCAGCTTTTAACATATACAACACAAGGGTCTAGGACGTGGGGAGTGGCTGTGTTAGCACGGGGTGGCCTGGTGACAGTTAAAAAGCAGAAAGCAGACTCTTATGGCCGATGGATTATATTGGAATGTAGGGTGCGGGGTTTTGATTTTACGCTTTGCTCCATCTACGCTCCAATAATTGATGACTCAGAGGTTCTTAACCATATTAACGAACAATTAACAAACTGGCCCTTGCCCATCATAGTCTGTGGGGATCTAAATATAAATGGTTTAAACGGACTATGGAAACATGATCCAGTCAGGTTCACAGGCCGAAAGAAGAAGCTTCATAAAGCATTAATACAGATGATGCAGGATAACGGGCTGACTGATATATGGGAACAACAAAGGGATGGGGGAAGGGGAAGGGGGAGCACTTATTACTCTGCACCACACACATCCTTGGCTAGATTGGACAATTTTTTGGTATCTTCTGCACTGTTGTCAATTTCCAAGGTCAAAAAATGACCTCGGGTAGTGTCAGATCACAGCCCCTTGATACTTGATATAGATATTCCAAACCAACAAAAGGAGAGGACTAGCTGGACTTTCGAGAGAGCCTTGCTGTATGACCCTAAGTATATAACCTGGATGGATAGCTGGCTAAAAGATTACTTAAATATTAATAGAGGCTCTGCGCCCTCAAGAATTGTATGGGATGCTATGAAGGCTGGCATAAGGGGAGAGACAATTAGCTATTTGCTAAAACGAAACAAGATAGAGAAAGAGGAAAGGGAGAATAGGCAAAGTACAGTTGCCGCTATTGAAGAGGAATTTATAAAAATAATAGAAGCTAAACAAGAGACGGCAGAAGTATCACAACGGTTAGCTATGGCAAAGGCAGCCGTGGTTGAGTTATTAGCAAATAAAGCAGCAGGGAAATATATGGCATGGAAACTGGACCAATATGAATATAGCGAACAGATTGGGCGTATTTTAGCCATCAGGCCTTGACAGGCAGTCACAAAAGGGGATATCTCACAGATAAACTCTGCAATGGGAGTTGTCGCCACAACGCCAAAAGAGATCTGTGCTATCTTTCAAGAATTCTATCAAAACTTGTATAATCCAGAAAATGGTGCCGCAGGTGGTGAAATTGAGAGCTACTTAGAGACCGCGCAAGTAGAGAAACTAACAAATGCGGACAGAGCGATGACGGACTCCAACTTTTCATTAGAAGAACTAAGAGGGGCAATCAAAGATCTGCCAGCCGGGAAAGCGGTGGGTCCTGACTCTATACCTCTCGAATTCTATAAAAAATTTCTTCCCAGTATTGAAGAGGATCTTTATCGATTAATGGTCGAGACGCAAAGAGGGGGGACTCCTCCTGAGTCCTGGAGAGATGCAACCATGGTTGTATTTCTCAAAAAGAACAAAAATCCAACTGATCCCTGGTCATACAGGCCCATAAGCTTGATGAATAGCGATACTAAGATATATTCTAAGATGCTAGCCAATCGTCTAAGTGCTTTTATTGGCAAGATCATCTCCCCTCGCCAGCACGGGTTCATCCCCGGTAGGGGTACAGCGGATCATATTCGCAGAGTTTGTACTCTGTTTGATGGGACGGCAGCTTCACGAGACCCTATGGCTTTAATCTTATTAGACGCTGAAAAAGCATTCGCTAGGGTCTCGTGGGGCTTCCTCTGGGCTGCTCTAGGAAAGGTAAATATAGGGGATGTCTGTATCGGGGCACTGAGAGCTCTATATCTGAACCCTACGATAAGATTGCGGATCATGGGGGATCAGAGCGGGGTTATAAAAATCGGACGGGGTACCAGACAAGGATGCCCATGTTCTCCACTACTCTTCACATTTTATATAGACGGGTTTATAAGAAAGATAGAGGCAAATAGAAATATTATGCCGGTTGTCCTGAACGGACACGAAACGAAAATCTTAGGGTACGCTGACGACTTAGCTGTAACATCTGCGGATCCGGCGACAGCTTTACTAGAGATAGAACGAGAAGCAACAGCCTATGGGGCGCTCTCAGGGTATAAACTAAATGAGAGTAAAACTCAAATAGTAGTCAATAAAAAGGTAAGGTTGGTAGATAAAAGAATAACAGACTCAGCAACCTATTTAGGGATAATAATAACCGCCGACCTCTCAAAGATAGTGGAAATGAACTTGGGACCGGTAATAAAAAAGGCTAAGCGGGATCTAGATAGATTAAATAATCTATATTTAACAACAACAGGTCGATGTAATTTAATAAAAATGAACTTCTTGCCTAAAATATTATATTTGTTCCGCACGATTCCGCTGAAATTCAACAATAATTGGTTCAGCGAAATAGAGGGATTCACAAATCATTTTATATGGGCTAAAGGTAAAACACGGCAAGCACTGAAATTTCTGTCATTACCAAGAGAGCGAGGGGGTCTAGCGGCACCGGACTACAGGACATACTATTGGGCAACCGTCCTACAATACATCAAGGGGCTAGTGGGTGGAAACACAGAGGATCGATGGAGAGTGGGGGAGAGCATCCCTGATATATATGAGCTATTGATTAAGGATTCTAACAAATGGCTCCTTACATTCAACGAAGGCAATTATTATAAGAAAGTCAAGTTCAAGACTGTGGGCGCAGCGATGGCAGTATGGTCAATCATAAGGAAGAGAACACAAATTGGGAGGACGAATTATTATACTCCGTTATTTAATAATCAGTTGTTACCAATGGTATTCCATGATCCGGTTATGAAGCGCTGGGATATGAAGGGGATAAAAACAATAGTAGACTTGGTGGGAACAACGGGACTTATAACATGTTCTAGGTGTTTCTATAAATATATATATTTTTTTTAAATAATAAAAAACAAAGGCCGGCCCCGAGGATGGGGTCCCTGGGGCCATAAGTGGCCCGAGGAGGGGGGCAACGCATAGTGTTCCCTAGTGTATGTAGGTGTTTTCACTGTATTCTGAGTGTCTTTTAACATATCACTGGCTCTAGGACTGATTAGTCAGACTCAGTTACCACCAGTATCCGTCTGAAAAAGTTGAGGGTACAGGATGATTTTGCAACAAGGCTTCTTTCTGCTCTTCTGTTTGTTCTTGCTGCACGTTATCTTTCTTCCTGCACTTTTCTTCGTCTTTGAGGACTTCTGTTGCTTCTGTCTGCATTTCTTTTTTTTCTTTCCGTGCGTTTTTTCTTCTTTCTTCACATGTCCTATCTCTGTAGGCATAGTTAGAAATTAGCATTGAAAAACCCTTTGAAATTTACTGAAAAAACAATAAGTTTCAGGCACGTTATAGTTAGGAATTATCATTTAAAAAACCCTAGAAATTCACTGAAGAAACCATAGGTTTCAGGGGCGTTCTAGTTAGCTGGACTTTTCACTCGTACAAAACCATTGAAATTCCCCCGTTATAGTTAGTTCAGCTAACTATAACTTGCGCGCCCGCAATGCAATGTTGATGACGTCACATATTACATCACTCATGACATGGTCAGTGACATCACTCATGACATCACTGATGACATCTCAAATGACATCACTGATGACATCACTGATAACATCATCTTTGTGATAGAGTGGCAGACCTCCTCTCCCCCTAATATAACCTTTGATACACACATTCAAAAATAGAAACTAACATTTTCAAAACAATGGACATACCAATCCTAGTTACAACAACCTATTCAGTAATTCTAAGATCCACATACACATCCATTCATTCACCAACAGTCCTATACAGAAACTCATACATGTACTCACTCATACACCTATACATCCTGTTACACAACGCCACTCATCCATAGAGTTACTCACACACATAGTCACTCATGCTAATAAAGAATCAAACATCCATTTACTTGCATTTACAGTTATACACACACCACCACACTTACTTCTACAGAAACTTACACATACTTAGTCTTTTAAACAATCACTTATAGAAACACATACTTATTCATACAGTAACTCTTCCAATCTCTCACTCTCACATATACTCACTTATATACACCAATAGTCACATATACTAGTTTAAAACATATGTAGTTACTCATAAAGACACTATTGAGACAGTCATTCACTCACTAACACACCCATGCACACACTCATCCACCCATACAGTCCTGCACACATGCTGTCTTCACCACATACAAACAGTGAGTCACTCATTCATGCACCTATGCACTACGTAATACCCCCCACCGAACCATACAGACACTCAGACACTCATACTGATACTCAAAATACCAACTAATAACCTATATAGACACTCATGTAGCTACTCACCAACCCATGCAGCCACTTATACACAAAGTGAGAGACTGATACAGATATTTACATATTTAAACATTACTCACTAAGTCATGTATTCACTAAGATACACTTAATCAGTCAGTTATACAATCAATTTTTCAAAAACAAATCATACATTTAGACACTTATATACCCATTTATTCTTCCATCGACCTTGAGCTATACATATATAAGACATATGTAATTTTCAGAAAAACACACATTCACTGGATGATGTCATCAGTAATGTCATTTGAGATGTCATCAGTGATGTCATCAGTGATGTCACTGACCATGTCATGAGTGATGTAATATGTGACGTCATCAGCAGTGCATTGCGGGCGCGTGAGTTATAGTTAGCTGAACTAACTATAACAGGGGAATTTCAATGGTTTTGTACGAGTGAAAAGTCCAGCTAACTATAACGCCCCTGAAACCTATGGTTTCTTCAGTGAATATATATATATATATATATATAAATAAATATATATATATATATATATATATATTATCTACTGGCGGTCGCCAGTAGATAGTTATAGTTAGGACCCTCTTACCATAGGAAATCCGCAACATTCTATTTTTAATAACTTTGGCGCCGGTCGACGAATCCTCATGAAATTTTCAAAATAGGTGGGGCGTTGAGCTCTGCTCCTACCCTGAAAGTCTCGGGGGGATTCGTCAAGCGGGGGCTGAGATAAAAGGGGGGTCCCAAAACGCGTTTTTCCCATGCATTTTTCCATAGGACCTTTAGACAGAGCTACAGCCCGAACGGCTGAACAGAATTAAATCAAATTTGGAAGAGAGGTAGTCCTCAGGTCAAGGAAGTGCCTTTTGTAGGTTTGGTGTAAATCTGTTCAGTAGATTCTGAGAAAATAGCCTTTAAATCAATATATATATCTGAGCCAGCTTACGGTGCGCTTACCGTACGCGTAGGGTGACGTGCGCGAGCGCGATTCTGATTGGCTCTTAGATCTTAGTAAACATTCGAATCGGCCGAAACCAGGAAGCGGCGGCCGCCATTTTCTCTCTCGCACTCTGAGTGGGGCAGCATTAAAGAAGCCAAAAAATGTCTAAAGGGGCAGTATATTGAGATCATAACCACCCAGCAGTGATATACGGGTCCCCAAACAACCCCCAAGGCCCAAAAAAAATGTTGGTTTTTTTTCGAAAAATCGCCGATTACGCTTACCGTACGCGTACGGTAAAAATTTTTTACAAAGAAAAAAGTATCCACACTCTCCCCACCCCTTGTGCAAATGGTG
Organism: Triturus cristatus; assembly: GCF_964204655.1. Lineage (NCBI taxonomy): Eukaryota > Metazoa > Chordata > Amphibia > Caudata > Salamandridae > Triturus > Triturus cristatus. The sequence continues at coordinate 246,995,961 of NC_140582.1, forward strand.
CCCGAAGGGCACCATTTGTGCATGGCGTATCACACATATGAAAATAATAAAGAATACATTTGACAACGATGTGCATAATATGTCCCCCATGTGCGCACGGTGCGCGAAGCGCATCGTGCGTACATGGCCCATCCCACATAACGTGGTCACGCGGTGCGTGCAGCGCACCGCGTGACCACCGTGCGTGCACGGCACTAACTGCGTAAAGTGGGCGCGCGGTGCGCGAAGCGCACCGTGCGCGCACGGAACGAACTGCGTTAACTGGGCGCGCACGCCACGAATGGCGTAAAGTAACTTAGCATTTAAAAAACCGTACAAATTCACTGAAAAAACCATAGGGTTCACACACGTTATAGTTAGGAATTAGCATTTAAAAAACCTTGCAAATTCACTGAAAAAACCATAGGTTTCACACATGTTATAGTTAGCTGTACATTTCACTCGTAAAAAACCAATGAAATTCCCCTGTTATAGTTAGTGCAGGCAACTATAACTCACACGACCGCAATCTTCTGCTGACATATGTGTCTTTATGAAAAAAAAATATTTGTAATATATGTATAGCTAAAATTTAATGGAAGAAGACATGGGCAAATAAGTGTCTAAATACAGTATTAGCATCAGCAGAGGATTGCGGTCGCGTGAGTTATAGTTGCCTGCACTAACTATAACGGGGGAATTTCATTGGTTTTTTACGAGTGAAATGTACAGCTAACTATAACATGTGTGAAACCTATGGTTTTTTCAGTGAATTATATATATATATATATATATATATATATATATATATATATATATATATATATATATATATATATATATATGTATTCCTCCAATAACACTCTCCGAACCTCCACACTGGCGAACAGAGAGAAACTGACCCAGATAGTGATGGCAGGTAAGATGTTTATTTCCTCTCACTCCGAGACGCATTTCGAGCAACCAGTGCCCTTGTTCACACACAGAGAACATAATCCGCCAAAACATTTTTAAATGCTGGGTATACACCCCCCTTGTGTCACATGACAAATGCAATGGAAGAAACACTTCATATTAAAAGATACATCGCATAATACAGAATTGTTCTGTGTGGTTCCCCACAGAAGAAATTTCATGGATTTTTAGAATGACATTTTTAAATTTATAAATATGAGCTGCAAGGTGAAACCGGCAAATGCAATGAACTTGTGCATAGATATACATTCATAAATAAATAAAAACACATGAGCTTTTCATTTAGAAGGAATCAGAAGGACACATTGAGGTAGCCAGGAAAAGACGTTTATTGCAGTGTTGGCATGACGCGTTTCGGCGGGGGTATGCCTTTATCAAATGCCGATTTGCAAACACAGTCTAATCACCCTTCTGCATTGATATTACTGAGATAGTTCTCTGATTGGTAAAAAACCAGGTGGGCCGAGTTTGTAGTCCAATCAATACTGCAGCCCACGTCGGTAGACTACAATTCCCAGCAGGCAACAGTCCTGGCCTGCTAAGTGAGTATTTGGCATCAATCCCACGGCATCTCATAGTGAGTGTTGGATTTTCAAATTTTCAGGAACGTATTACCAAGCAGTTAAGGTGAGTGTCCAATGTTGCCACAGTAACAACTTTCCATCCCTGGCCCCTTGACGCCCAAGCCGCATTTGTCCAAATCCAGCATGCCTCTGGGACGAAGGTACAGTGCACTTGTCCCTCTCTGTAGTCACAGACTGCTTCTGCAGCGATGCTGTGCCTTCACAGGATGCGGCGGTCACAGAGTAATTCCAATCCCTTGGATGCTTTACACCGATGTTGCCCTTGTAAGTCCGGACACTTCGTTGGGCGGGTCCTTCTAGCGCGTCAGGGGCAAACGCACAACAAAGCGGAAGGGTGATTAGACTGTGTTTGCAAATCGGCATTTGATAAAGGCATACCCCTGCCGAAACGCGTCATGCCAGCACTGCAATAAGCGTCTCTTCCTGGCTCCCTCAATGTGTCCTTCTGATTCGTTCATTCATAAATAAATATGCACTAATGCATTTTAAAATACTGTATACAAAGATATGCTTAAAAATTAAAAACCATTCATGTATAAATTAATTTAATAAATACACATATAATTAGTCCAGCGAGTATCTAAAAAACAACACTGAATGGTGGCTTATGATTGAAATGCACGCCCTATGGGCCAGATGTAGGTAAGTTCGAAATACCGAGTCCTTAATGGCGATTGTTACCGAATCGCTATTAAGGACTCGGTATTTCCGATGTAGGTAAAAAATTGTTAAAATATACAGATTCTGCAATAATCACTAAAAATTCCCGATTTCCTACAAATCGGTAAAAAATTTTACCAATTCCACATTACCGATTCGGAAATACCGAATCGGTAATACCGAATCGGTAATTCAAAAAATCGGTAATTGTCGAATCTGCCAATCCTGTGCATCCACATGACCTCACAACCAGGAAGTGGCCACACCCACGCAGGTGCACTGAATCTGTAGCTGTTGGAGAGACAGGGAGTAGGAGCAAGAGCAGAGGAGCTGCACAGCCACAACCCAGATACCACATAGCAACTGCACCATGGCCTCACAAGAGAAGAGGAAAGATGCTGCCGGAAGGAAAAGGAAGCACAAGTTCAGTGAGGGGGAGTTGGAGGTCCTCGTTGAGGAAGTAGTCAAAGACCATGACCAGCTCTTTGGCAAGAGATCACTGAACGTCCCTAAGTCTCAGAAAAGGAGCATCAGGCTGGCAATCCAGGAGAAGATCAACGCTATAGGCGTCACGCCATCGCACAATTGAGGACTTGAAAAAGAAATGGTCCGGCCTGAGGGCACGTGCGAAGGAGAGGGTGGCTGACCGGCAGAAGCAAGCGGGGAAGACAGGCGGGGGAAGCTCCACTGCACCTGCACCAACTGCCCTAGACCAACTGGTAGAGTCCCCCCTCCTGCCAGAGAGCGTCAGTGGCATCGGGAACGTGGATAGCTCAGCAACAGCATCCAAGAGAAAAGGTAAGATGCATCAATCAATCAATCAAAGCATTTATATAGCGCACTACTCACCCGAGGGGTCTCAAGGCGCTAGAGGAGGGGGGGTCCGCTACTGCTCGAACAGCCAGGTCTTGAGCTGCTTCCTGAAGGCAAGGTGGTCCTGGGTCAGGCGGAGGTGGGTCGGGAGGGAGTTCCAGGTCTTGGTGGCCAGGTAGGAGAAGGACCTTCCTCCTGTTGTGGCTCTTCGGATGCGGGGGACGGCGGGGAGGGCGTGGCTGGTCGATCGAAGCTGGCGTGTGGGAGCGTAGAAGTTGAGGCGGCTGTTGAGGTATCCTGGGCCTTGGTTGTGTAGGGCTTTGTGTGCGTGGGTGAGGAGGCGGAAGGTGATTCTCTTGCTGACCGGGAGCCAGTGCAGATCTCTCAGGTGTCCGGAGATGTGTCTGCGACGGGGGATGTCCAGGATGAGTCGTGCTGAGGCGTTCTGAATCCGCTGGAGTCTCTTCTGGAGTTTGGCGGTGGTTCCGGCATAGAAGGAGTTGCCGTAGTCCAGACGGCTGGTGACGAGGGCCTGGGTGACCGTCTTCCTGGTTTCGGTGGGGATCCACCGGAAGATCCTACGTAGCATGCGCAGGATGTTGAAGCATGACGAGGAGACGGCGTTGACTTGTCTGGTCATGGAGAGGGAGGAGTCCAGGATGAAGCCCAGGTTGCGTGCGTGGTCTGTTGGTTTGGGTGCGCTGCCCAGGGCGGGGGGCCACCAGGAGTCGTCCCAGGCGGAGGGTGAAGATCCCAGGATGAGGACTTCCGTCTTGTCCGAGTTCAGTTTCAGGCGGCTGTTCATCATCCAATTGGCTACGTCTGTCATCCCTTCGTGTAGGTTGGCTCTGGCGGTGGCGGGGTCGTTGGTGAGGGAGAGGATCAGCTGGGTGTTGTCGGCGTAGGAGATGATGTTGAGGTTGTGTTGGTGTGCGATGGCTGCGAGGGGGCTCATGTAGACGTTGAAGAGGGTTGGGCTGAGCGAGGAGCCTTGAGGAACGCCACAGATGACTTTGGTGGCTTCTGATCTGAACGGGGGAGGCGGACTCTCTGTGTCCTTCCGGCAAGGAACGAGGTGATCCATTCCAGTGCCTTCTCCTGGAGTCCGATGCTGCTGAGGCGCCGCACTAGGGTACGGTGGCAGACAGTGTCGAAGGCCGTGGAGAGGTCTAGGAGGATGAGGGCCGCTGTTTTTCCGTTGTCGAGCAGGGCTCGGATGTCATCAGTGGCTGCGATCAGGGCGGTCTCGGTCCTGTGGTTGGCACGGAAGCCAGACTGCAAGAGGTCGAGGGATCCGTTCGTCTTGAGGAAGGCGGCCAGCTGCTTGTTGACGGTCTTCTCGATGACTTTTGCAGGAAACGGGAGCAGCGAGATGAGGTCGGTGGGGTCGGCTGATGGCTTCTTTAGTAGAGCGCTGAGTTCGGCGTGCTTCCAGCTCTCCGGGAAGGTAGCGGTGTCGAAGGAGGTGTTGATGATGTCCCGCAGGTGGGGTGCGATGACAGCGTCGGCCTTGTTGAAGATGTGGTGAGGGCAGGGGTCGGTCGGAGATCCGGAGTGGATGGAGTTCATCATGCGGATGGTGTCTTCGGTGCTGATCGGGGTCCAGGCGCGGAGGGTGGTGGTGGGGGGCGGTGGTTCAGTCGTGGCGTGCGTCGGTTGAGTGCTGAAGCTGTTGTGTATGTCTGTGATCTTGTTGTGGAAGTAGGAGGCGAGGGAGTTGCAGAGGTCTTGCGAAGGGGTGATGTCGTTGTTTCCGGCGTTGGGGTTGGAGAGCTCTTTAACGATGTTGAAGAGTTCCTTGTGGTTGTGTGCGTTGTTATTGTTATTGTTATAGTGGGTTTGTATAGCGCCTGGGTCACCTGCAGGTCTCAGGGCGCTTTGACCACAGAACATAACATCCGGGATATCGAAAAGGGGGAGTACTTAGGCTGAGCTGAGTGCTGTTCTGAACAAATTTGTCTTCAAGGCTTTCCTGAAACGGAGTAGATTTCCCTCCTTTCGGAGTGTCTCAGGCAGGGCGTTCCAGAGGTTCGGTAGTAAAACCGAAAAGGATCTCCCTCCCATTGTGGACAGTTTAAAACGAGGACATACAAGGAGATTGGCATCAGCGGACCTGAGATTTCTTTCCGGCCTATATATCTCGATCCGCTCCTTGATATAGGTCGGGGCCTTCCCATAGATGGCTTTGTGGGCTATACAAAGGCTTTTAAAAACGGACCTCTGTCCAATTGGCAGCCAATGTAGACTTTTTAGTAGTGGAGAGGCGTGCGTTCTCCGCGGAAGGTTAAAAATAAGTCTTGCGGCGTCATTTAGGACTACCTGAAGTCTGTTTGTCAGCATTTTTGGCAGGCCTAAGTAGAGCGCATTGCCATAGTCAAGTCTAGATACTATGGTAGCTGAGACCACAGTGCGTAGCATCGACTGGGAGAGGAGAGGGACTAATTTGCGCAACTGTCTTAGAAGACCTGTACAGGTGCCAACCACGGTAGAAACCTGGTTGGTCATTGAGAGGGCACTGTCCAATTTAATACCCAGACTTTTTACCGTGGCTGCTGGCTGTGGAGTTGGGCCCAGCTCCTGGGGCCAGTACACATCACTCCAGGAGGAGCACTTGGATGGTACTACCAGCACCTCTGTCTTTTCGGGGTTAATTTTAAGCTGGTTGGTGGACATCCAGTTGACCGTGTATCTAAGAATGTCCTGAGCGTGGGACTGGGCTTGTGCTGTGTCACCTATGCCCAGCAGCAACTGTGTGTCGTCGGCATAGTTGAACACCCGGCAGCCCATCCCCGCTAGTGTATGAATCAGGGGCTGTAGATATATGTTGAACAGGAGTGGGGATAGAGCTGAACCCTGGGGGACGCCGCAAGTCAGACTTCCCACTCCTGATACATTATCTCCCATCTGGATTCTCTGGGTTCTCCCAGATAGAAATGATTCCAGCCACCGGAGGGCTAAGTCCTGAATTCCAAACCCAGCTAGCCTATTCAACAGAATGGAATGGCTGACAGTATCGAACGCCGCTGATAGGTCTAACAAAATCAGGGCGCTCGGTCTTTTACTGTCAGCCATCCTTCTGAGATCGTCCAGCACCGAGAGCATGACCAACTCGGTGCTGTGATGTGCACGGAAGCCTGCCTGCCTCTCATGGAGTAGATGGTTAGACTCCAGATAGCTTGACATATATTTTAGTACATGTTGCTCAAGTACTTTAGACAGGAAGGGCAGCTGGGATATGGGTCGATAGTTTTTTAAGACATTGGGGTCTGCCCCCACCTTTTTCAGCAACGGTCTTACACGAGCTTCCTTGAAGCTAGTGGGGAGCCTGCCAGTGCTCAGCGATTTATTCAATGTAGTTAGGATATGGTCCTCTAGGATTGGACCTGCCAGGCAGAAAATACTTGGAGGGCATGGATCTGCTGGGGAGCCGGATTTTGTCTTTCTCATCAATGATTCGAGGGTTAGTGAATCTATGGGGGGAAATGATGATAGGCAGCTGGCAGTTGGATTTAGAGCGATATGCTGCTCAATTGGGCTGCACCCCATGCTTTTTATTTCGCACATGATAGTATCGACCTTATCCAGAAAATATTTCTGGAAAGTATCGCAGTCTATGCTACTTTCTGCATCCTGGGCTCTTTTTGTTAGTTCCTTCAGGATTTTAAATGTTTCCTTTTGAACATTGTTCGCCCTATTTATACGGACCTCATAGAATGCAGCTTTAGTTGTCCGAATAGATTTTTTGTAGCTACGAAACGCCGTCTTGTATTGTTCACAAGTAACTGTATCCTTATTCCTCCTCCAGTTTCTCTCTATATTACGCAGGGCCTTCCTTTGGTCCCTCAAGGCAGATGTGAACCAAGGGGCTCCCTTTTTCCCACTATTTTTTGTTTGAAGTTTCTCAGGGGCTATCTGATCAATGGCCTTTACCAGATAGTCCATCATGTTTTTACAATCCTGATCTACATCTTTATTAAGTATTATTGGCTGGACAGTACCTCTAAGTGATGTAGTCAGTGTATGTTGGTCTACATTTTTCCACTGCCGGGTCATTCTGGTTTTCGGTTCTGGGCGTGGGAGTATGGTACCTAGAGGGATATCACAGTAGATCAGGTGGTGATCTGACCACATACACGGGAGGATTCCAGCAAGTACCACCCTAGGATCTGTTGTCCATATTAGATCTAGGGTGTGGCCTTTTATATGGGTGGGAGCGTTTACAAGCTGCTTGAAACCTAGAGAGGACATGGTTGTCTCTAGGGTACTGGCCGCTGGCTGTTTCCTATCTTTGTCCCAGTGAAAGTTGAAATCTCCTGTAGCTATGACGTTTCTATATCTGGAACACATGTCAGAGACATAGGTCATTAAGGAGTCATTAAACCCTGAGGTGGCGTTGGGAGGGCGATAGACTGTGAGAACTGTAACACACATGTTATCAAACATGATTTTTATCGCCAGTAAGTCGGCCAAATCCGCCGACTCCGCCAGTATTTTAGTCACAGCTAGATGTTTTTTAAAAATTATAGCCACCCCTCCCCCTCGGGTGTTCCCTGTGCGATTCTGCCAGTGGATATCGTAATTTTCAGGGACAGCAGCAATAATGTCTGGTATGGAGTTATCCCCAATCCAGGTCTCGGACAAGGTCAGGATGTCAATGTCTTCACCCTGCAGTAGAGTGTAGATCTCGAGACTATGACAGCAAAGCGACCTGGTATTTAGGCTGACGAGCTTTAAAATATGCGGGGGGGCTCGGGACCTACCCATCTGCGGTGTCTGGATGGACAGTTCCTCGATGCGCGTGAGTGTAACCAGGTCTAGGGGTGTCGTGTCCCCGTTTAGATGACGGATTTCCTCACCAGAGTATACAATTCGTTTGGTGGGGGGCCCTGCCCCTGCGCCCCTCCGTGCGCGGACGGGCGCAGACGGGCAGGACTCTGGCACGACTCCGGCACAGGTCCGGCGCGTCCGCTGACCGCGTCTGCTGCGCGGAGACATGGCCGACCGTTTTTGTACTGGCAACTACAGCCCAACCAAAGATGGCCGCCACGTAATCCGGGACCCGGGGCTTCACCAGCCCTACCGAGCACCTTGGAATCGTGGGACGAGGGAAGTAGCAGTCCTCGCGCTATAGCGCCAGTTCCCCAATTAAAATTATGCCTTCAGTAAAACGGATGGTCCAAAGTGCAAATGTGCAAAGCAGCGAGGGGATATTTTAAAAAGGGGTCGGACACAAGGGATAATACAATTTAAAAGATTGGCACTGGTAGAACAAGCGATCCGCCCGAATCGGTCTCGGGGGTGTAATGCAATGAAAGTCTCTCGCGTTTTAGCTCCCGCCTCCCCTTTTATACTGGCAACTACAGCCCAACCAAAGATGGCCGCCACGTAATCCGGGACCCGGGGCTTCACCAGCCCTACCGAGCACCTTGGGATCGTGGGACGAGGGAAGTAGCAGTCCTCGCGCTATAGCGCCAGTTCCCCAATTAAAATTATGCCTTCAGTAAAACGGATGGTCCAAAGTGCAAATGTGCAAAGCAGCGAGGGGATATTTTAAAAAGGGGTCGGACACAAGGGATAATACAATTTAAAAGATTGGCACTGGTAGAACAAGCGATCCGCCCGAATCGGTCTCGGGGGTGTAATGCAATGAAAGTCTCTCGCGTTTTAGCTCCCGCCTCCCCTTTTATACTGGCAACTACAGCCCAACCAAAGATGGCCGCCACGTAATCCGGGACCCGGGGCTTCACCAGCCCTACCGAGCACCTTGGGATCGTGGGACGAGGGAAGTAGCAGTCCTCGCGCTATAGCGCCAGTTCCCCAATTAAAATTATGCCTTCAGTAAAACGGATGGTCCAAAGTGCAAATGTGCAAAGCAGCGAGGGGATATTTTAAAAAGGGGTCGGACACAAGGGATAATACAATTTAAAAGATTGGCACTGGTAGAACAAGCGATCCGCCCGAATCGGTCTCGGGGGTGTAATGCAATGAAAGTCTCTCGCGTTTTAGCTCCCGCCTCCCCTTTTATACTGGCAACTACAGCCCAACCAAAGATGGCCGCCACGTAATCCGGGACCCGGGGCTTCACCAGCCCTACCAAGCACCTTGGGATCGTGGGACGAGGGAAGTAGCAGTCCTCGCGCTATAGCGCCAGTTCCCCAATTAAAATTATGCCTTCAGTAAAACGGATGGTCCAAAGTGCAAATGTGCAAAGCAGCGAGGGGATATTTTAAAAAGGGGTCGGACACAAGGGATAATACAATTTAAAAGATTGGCACTGGTAGAACAAGCGATCCGCCCGAATCGGTCTCGGGGGTGTAATGCAATGAAAGTCTCTCGCGTTTTAGCTCCCGCCTCCCCTTTTATACTGGCAACTACAGCCCAACCAAAGATGGCCGCCACGTAATCCGGGACCCGGGGCTACACCAGCCCTACCGAGCACCTTGGGATCGTGGGACGAGGGAAGTAGCAGTCCTCGCGCTATAGCGCCAGTTCCCCAATTAAAATTATGCCTTCAGTAAAACGGATGGTCCAAAGTGCAAATGTGCAAAGCAGCGAGGGGATATTTTAAAAAGGGGTCGGACACAAGGGATAATACAATTTAAAAGATTGGCACTGGTAGAACAAGCGATCCGCCCGAATCGGTCTCGGGGGTGTAATGCAATGAAAGTCTCTGCTGTTGCTGTCCAGTCGTTCCTTGAACGCAGTTTTCTTGGTGGTGTGGATCAGTTGGTGGTGTTTTCGGGTGGCGAGCTTGAGGGCAGTCATGTTGTTCGGTGTTGGGTCTCTGCGCCAGGTTCTCTAGAGGGCTCGGCAGTTCTTCTTGGAGCTCTTGAGTTCGTCGGTGAACCATGGGGCTTTCTTGCTGCTGGGTCTGCTAGGCTGGGTCTTCAGAGGGGCGAGGTCGTCTGCGCAGTTGCTGATCCACTTCGCGAGGTTGGTGGAGGCCTGGCTTGGGTTCGGTGCGCTGGTGGGAGGGTTCATGCTCAGGGAAGTCGCGAGCTGGTCGGCTGTGATCTTGTTCCAGCTTCTGCGTGCAACCTGTTGCTGGTGGATCGTGGTCCTTCTGAAGCTGAAGTGGACGCAGCTGTGGTCCGTCCAGTGGAGTCCGGTGGCGTGGCTGAAGGCGATGTCCTTGCTGGATGAGAAGACGGGGTCGAGTGTGTTTCCGGCGTAGTGGGTGGGGGTGGTCACCAGCAGCATGCTGTCTCCCCTCCCTAGTCCCAATCCCCATGCAAAAAGTCCCACTCAGAACATGTTTTGTGTAAGATCAGCAATGCATCATGGGAAATGTAGTCCCTAACAACTGGTAGCAAATCAGCCAGCCCCCAATAAGCATAGGCATGTCACACACAACAATAGATGAGTTAGCGGAGGACAAACAGCTAGAATGTCAGTTGTGAAATTTATTTGCAGACAGATGCTGGGAGAAAAGTGAGTAATAGTACATTCTGTATCCACAGGCAGAACAGCGCCCCGGGCTGCAGAAGGGGAGACTGGCAAGGCCTCCAGGGAGGAACACACAATTGAGGAGGAAGCCATGTCACCTGCAGACAGTACACCGACAGCCCCACCACCACCACCTCCACCACCATCAAAGAGGTACACAGTGGCCACACTCCAGGAGATGGATGCCACAGAGGAGGCCAGGCAGGAAGCCCAACAGCCCTCACCGGGCGATGACACCCAGACATATGGGGCAGAGTCCCCCGTGGAGGCAACCACCACAGTCGCACGTAGAGAGTGACAGAGGGAACAGAGTCCTGACGCTGATGGACCCAGTGTCTTCTCTGGACTGGAGGCGCAGATGCTCAATGTGCAGCGCCTGCAGGGGAAGAATATGAGGGCCATTCAGCAACAAAAGGTGGCTAACAATAGGAAGGGTGACGCCATGAAGGAGGCCATCCACTGCCTCAACAATACTGTGGCAGAGGGATTGAAGGAAGTGTCGGAGGCAGTGAGGCAGTTATGTGGCAGGATGGATGGTGAGCGCGCTGCAAGGTGGAGAGACAGGCAGGTACTTGCAGGCTTCACCAAGTCTGTGAACAGGCTGTGCAATGCAACGCATGTGCTCAGTCGCAGATCTGTGGCCATGCAGCTTGAAATGGCTAAGTGCAGCCGTGAGGTTACTCAGGGCCTGGTGACAGTCACCAGTGCCGTGGAGGTGATGCAGACTCAACAAATTGCTGCCACTACTACAGGGGATGTGGATGACAGTGAGGAGGCAAGCAGTTGCAGCACTGTAACTCCCCCTTGCCAGAGAGCAGGAGGCGCAGTGTGAGGCATGGGTCTGCTGCAGGACACAGCGCTGGTGAGGACAGTGAGCATGCTGAACGCAGCACTGGTGTGCGGGGGCCAGGAGATAGGCACGGCACTCCACATCCATTCGGTTGCGGGTGACGTAACCCATTGGACACATAGCTGGTGTTACGGTGTGCTGGACAATTGCCTGCTGTAAGGTCTATTAAACACCGTGACACAAATGCATTAACAGGCTTTGTCTCATTACTTACTCAGAAATAATTTTGTGTGATCTCTGACCGTCTCAGTCTACCATCTGCTGCAGCAGCGCCGCCTGCTGCGCTGTACTGTGACTGTGGATGTGTACCTTCCTCATCCTCATACTCCTCTTCAGAATCACACATTTCCACAGGTATCCCCTTTTTAGTGGCAAGGTTATGCAGCATGGCACATACAGCTATGATTTTGCAGTAGACCAGGGGCTGTTACTGCCGTGCACCTCCACTTTTGTGCAGGCAGCGGAAACGGTTTTTGAGGAGTCCAAATGTTCACTCCACCACATTGTGTGTTGATCTGTGTGCAACATTGTATCGCCTTTCACTTGGGGTGGATGGGTGCTGGTACGGAGTCAGGATGAAAGAGCGAACCGCATAGGCACTGTCACCTGTGTGTGAGAAGTAAGTAAGTAATTCACAGTCAATAATCGCAGCAACAGGTGATTACTTGAGGGGGTGTCACATGTACTTACCTAGCAGGTAGCCTTCTCCAAATTCCCCTGCAAGGAGACGGGTATAGATCCCACTGTTTCTGAATATGTATGAACCATGGGTGCTCCCTGGGAATTTTGCAACTATGTCGGTGATATTGTATGACGCATCGCATATGACCTGGACATTAATTGAATGTGTGGATTTGCGATTGCGGTAAATGTACTCAGTCGCAGCAGGGGGGCAGAGGGGTATATGTGTCCCGTCAATGCAACCAATGACGTGTGGGAACTGGGCCTTCTGATAAAGGTCCAACTTGGTCTTCAGCAGTTCTGCCTGTGTGCTGGGGAATCTGATGTAGTGTGGCATCCTTTGCAACATGGGGTCCAGGAATTTCTTGAGAAAACGCGACAGGCAACTCTCTGAGACTCCACCTGCCACAGCTATTACCCCTTGGTAACTGCCAGATGCCAGGAGGTGCAGGCAACAGAGTACCTGTACATGAATGGGTATTGCATGCGCCCTTGGTGTCTGGTGATCTAGGAGTGGGTGCAGGTCCCGTATCAGGTCCAGGATGGTGTTTGGGTGTAGCCTGTACCTCTCATGGATCTCAGCCTCAGTCAGTTGGAACAGTGTAACGTGCACTCTGTACACATGCTCCTCCCGTCTCCAGGTCTTCAGTCCTGCTGCTCGCAAATGTAGACGCCTTGCCATCACGTAGAGGGCCACCATTGTGTTCACTGTGTTGCATTTTGGGGCTGTTCATATGCAGTGCACCTGCTTTGAGTCAGTGCTAATTACCGATTCTTAAATACCGATTGTCAGCAAATTCGGTATTACCGATTTTCAGTACATGGCATTTGCGATCTTTTACCGATTCCTTATTTTCCGATTCCTTATTTTTGTCTGCAAATCGGTAAATAAGGAATCGGTAACTGGTTTCCCTTATTATTACCGATTCCTTATTTTCCGAATCAGTATTTTTGTCTGCAAATCGATAAATAAGGAATCAGTAACTGGTTTCCCTTATTTTTACTGATTCCTTATTACCGATGGCGTTCAGTAATTCCTACATCTCACATGACTAAATACTGGTCGGTAACGCTGAAATTTACTGAATTTTTGGTGTTACCGACCAGTATTTAGCCACCTACAACTGGCCCTATATCCCTACAGCCTGATAAACTGTTTGAACTGATGGTGATATAATTATATATTAGCCCAATCCGCATATTTGTTGGTCGTCAATGTGTCACCCTCCGCCTCACATATTTCCTATGGTTTCAATATCATTTCATAACTGCGTAAATGCTGGTATTTTTTCTATCGGCATAAATGCTTGCAGAAACGGTGCTCAACCTTAAATCCAGAAAATATAGTTGTATTCTGTATATAACAATCTGCAGTATGGTAATACCTATTTCCTTTAAATTAACCTGCGTCTTGTATCTGAAAACGTAGTTAAAGTGCTTCTGTGCCTAGCAGCTCATTGTAATTTGTAAACATGTATTACTTATAAAGTGCCTAGTGCTACTTAAAGAACTACACATCTAAAGTGATAGCGGCTAAAAACAGTCATATAGACACTATAAGAGTGCCTCAAAAAAAGTGTAAAAAAGGTTTTAGTAAAAAGGATGTAAAAAATGATGTTTAGGGAAATGGTATAGGTTTAGCAAATTCATACAATTTTACATGGTTATTCCAGATTAGATAAAGATTTTTTTTTATTATTATCCTTGATGTTATAAGAAATTGTGTAAATATATATATATTCACTGAAAAAACCATAGGTTTCACACATGTTATAGTTAGCGGAAATTTTACTGATAAAAAACCAATGAAATTCCCCCGTTATAGTTAGTGCAGGCAACTATAACTCACGCGACCGCAATCTTCTGCTGATGCTAATACTGTATTTAGACACTTATTTGCCCATGTCTTCTTCCATACATTTTTAGCTATACATATATTACAAATATTTTTTTTTCATAAAGACACATATGTCATCAGCAGAAGATTGCGGTCGCGTGAGTTATAGTTGCCTGCACAACTATAACGGGGGAATTTCATTGTTTTTTTATCAGTAAAATTTCCGCTAACTATAACATGTGTGAAACCTATGGTTTTTTCAGTGAATTTGCAAGGTTTTTTAAATGCTAATTCCTAACTATAACATGTGTGAAACCTATGGTTTTTTCAGTGAATTTGTACGGTTTTTTAAATGCTAAGTTACTTTACGCCATTCGTGGCGTGCGCGCCCACTTAACGCAGTTTGTTCCATGCGCGCGCGGTGCGCTTCGCGCACCGCGCGCCCACTTTACGCAGTTAGTGCCGTGCACACACAGTGGGCACGCGGTGCGCTACGCGCACCGCGTGCCCACGTTACGCTAGATGGGCCATGTACGCACAATGCGCTTCGCGCACCGTGCGCACATGGAGGACATATGATGCACTTCGTTTTTAAAGGTAATATTTTAATTTTTCGCACGAGTTATAAGCCATGCACAAATGGTGCCCTTCGGGCACAATTTGCACACGGGGTGGAGAGAGTGTGGATAATTTTTTTTTTTTAATATTTTTTTTTTAATCTTTTCGTTTTTAACTTATGTGATAAGCTATGCACAATTGGTGACCTTCGGTCACCAATTGCACACGGGGTGGGGTTAGTGTGGATATTTTATTTTTTTTAAAAAATTTTTACCGTACGCGTACGGTAAGCGTAATCGGCGAAATTAGCGAAAAAAAAAAAATCCGTTTTTGGCCTTGGGGGATCTTTGGGGACTGCCTGTACATGGCTATGTGTGTGGGAGCTGTCAAAACAGCCCCTTTAAATGTTTTTGTGCTTTGTTTGTTAATCATCTCTCTCAGTGCGAGAGAGAAAATGGCGGCCGCCGCTTCCTGGTTTCGGCCGATTCGAATGTTTACTAAGATCTAAGAGCCAATCATAATCGCGCTCGCGCACGCCACCGTACGCGTACGGTAAGCGTACCGTAAGCGCACCGTAAGCTGGCTCAGATATATATATTGATTTAAAGGCTATTTTCTCAGAATATACTGAACAGATTTACACCAAACCTACAAAAGGCACTTCCTTGACCTGAGGACTACCTCTCTGCCAAATTTCTAGTAATTCTGTTCAGCCGTTCGGGCTGTAGCCCTGTCTAAAGGTCCTATGGAAAAATGCATGGGAAAAACGCGTTTTGGGACCCCCCTTTTATCTCAGCCCCCGCTTGACGAATCCCCCTGAGACTTTCAGGGTAGGAGCGGAGCATAGCGCCCCACCTATTTTGAAAAATTTGCGAGGATTCGTCGACCGGCGCCAAAGTTATTCAAAATAGAATGTTGCGGATTTCCTATGGAAACGTGGTCCTAACTATAACTACCTACTGGTGACCGCCAGTAGGTAATGTACTGGCCTTTTTTTATACACATGTAAATATATGTTGGACTTGGAACATCTTAGGGGGATTTCCCTACAACTTTGTTTGTCCTCCTGGTTTTTGCCAACTCTTAATTCCTCACCTTAGGACTCTGGGCACCTTCACACTGTATTGCAGCGGGAAAGCACATGTGTCCTTTCTGCACATGTCAGGTTAGGTTGCTTACTTGATTGGGTTAGGTGTCATACCTGTGAGTGCCCTGTAAAAAGATACATCACATATCCAGGGCGGGTGCGACACTGGCTAATAGGGGGATGCTGCACTGATTTTGCCACTCCCTTGAATATCCTCTCAAAAATGTTCCATACTCAGGTTGGCCGGTCTCACTCCATAGCCAACCCCGAGGGGGCCAATCACTACCACCAACCTGGGGAAGGTGTGTGGCCAAGTAGATACATTTGCCTGTGCACTGCTGGGTCGGGATGAACCCCCATGTGCATTTTCCCTACCAAGCGGGTCAGCTATCCCTATGAGATACTTCCTGGATGTGGCCAATTCTCAAGTTAAGGCCTTAGACCTGGGGCACTTTCTCCCTGTAAGTGCAGTGTAAAACTGTGCGTGCCTTTCCTACACATGTTAGGAAGTGGTGCTCACCTGAAGTTTCTAAAACGTCGGTCAGGTCTGCCATGGCCGGCCGTTGGGGGCACACTCACACCTATTATATTTTAGGACCTGGGTCCAGCCTGCCAGTTCAGGCCGGTGGGTGTACTGGCACCGATGGCATCTTTAAATGCATGCCCAGCCTGCCAGTACAGGCTGGTGTGCGCTAGCCGCAGAGGGTATGATAAGCATGGGTCTCACCTACCTTTGCAGGCTGGTGTGTGCACTCGCACCAATGGTGCTCATAAATAAGAGGCCAGCCTGCCATTGCAGGCTGGTATATGCTTTGCACCAATGGTGCTCCTAAATGCGTGTCCAGCCTGCCATGGCAGGCTGGAAGGCTCCCTCATTTCAAGGGTGCTTCTAAATAAGGGTCCAGCCTGCCAGTGCAGGCTGTTATGCACTTTGCACCGATGCTACTCCTAAATCAAAACAAATCCTGCCTACTGATCCTCCTTGACCTTTCCTCCGCTTTTGACACGGTCAATCATGACAACCTCTTATCCATTTTGCAAAACAGGATGGGTTTTGGTGATCAGGTGCTAAAGTGGTTCTCGTCTTTTCTCCACCACAGATCGCAAAGAGTCAAGGCAAATCACTCTCTCTCCCAGCTCTCTCCTGTTCTCATGGGGGTCCCCCAAGGATCTGCCTTATCTCCTATCCTCTTCAACCTTTTCCTGGAACCATTAGCTAACTCACTTAATTCCATGGGTATTCATTTCCACATGTATGCCGACGACACGCAACTCTATTTAAAAATATCATCCCCGGAGAACATCATCTCACTCAACACCACCCTGACATATACTCAAAACTGGTTAACCGAGAACCATCTCCTGCTCAACACCTCAAAAACAGAATTCCTGCTCGTCTCCCCTCAGAATCACACCCCCAATCTTGACCGCTGGCTGAGCCACCTCACTGCTTTCAACTGCACTCCGTTCATCGTAGATTCAGCCAAATCGCTAGGAGTCACCATGGACAAGAACCTGAATATGAAAAATCATATCAGCAATACATGTAAAGGAGCAAACCACTTGATAAGGACACTCAGAAATATCAAACCTTTCCTTCCACATAAGTATTTCAAGCAGGTGGTTCAAGCGCTTGTCCTACCGAGGCTAGATTACGGTAGTGCTACCCTCTGTGGCCTGCCCAAATACACCCTGGCTCCGCTAAGGGCTTCTCTGAATGCTGCTGCTAGACTAGTTACAGGCACCAAACGCAATGAGCGCATATCGCCAGTCCTAAAAACCTTAAATTGGCTCCCCTACGAAGCACGAATCCAGCTAAAAATTGCCACTATGACGCATAAAGCCATCCACTTCAATACGCCCAGATATCTGGCACAAAAAACTTGAACTATCCTGCGGTGTAAGAGCCTCTAGAAGCGCCACTACCTTACTCTTGAAACCACTTATCCTTAACAAAAAGAGATCCTGTCACAGAGCCTTCTCTGGCGCGGCTCCAAAGATATGGAACTCTCTTCCACCAGAAATACGCAGAATCTCCAGAACAACAGTGTTCAAACTGGAAGTCAAAAGATTCCTGATGAATAAACTCCTTCAATAATTGGGCTTGGCTTCTGGCCCGCTGTCATTGTTCCTACTGCCTTTGTTTCAACATTTACTATTACACTTTTTTTGTCATACTGTGTCCCACTTACGTTACCCTGTACTATTGTTTAAAAAACTTCCATCTGGAATCTTCATGTACCTTATGATCACTTGGGTTTCTAATTTGTTGTTATCTACATTATTGTCCTTCTAGTTCTAGTTCGATTGTAAAGTGCTCTTGATATCCTTTGGGATCTGGTTTGCGCTATATAAAACTTTATAAATAAATAAAAAAATAAAATGAATAAATAAATAAATATATGTCCGAACTGCCATTGCAGGCTGGCGTGTACACTCGCGCCGATGATGCTCCTAAAAATGTGTCCAGCCTACCATTGTAGGCTTGTATATGCCTTGCACAGATGGTGCTCCTAAATACGTGTCCGGCCTGCCATTGCAGGCTGGTGTGCGCTTTGCACCAATGGTGTTCTCAAATACCTGTCCAGCCTGGGTGATGCGTGCAATTGCGCATTTACTCCGACTGGCCTGTCTAAGTCACTAGCCATCCTGAGAGGACCTTTCACTTCCACCTGAGTACCCTGAGGGTAAGTCATAAGGGGTGACAGGAGTGGCAGAGAAACGGCAGGGCAGGTACACGTGTGCCCCCTAGTAGGTAGTGAGGGATGCCCATGTGTGTTTTCACTGCCTTTGAGATTTGCTCTTCTGAACATGGGGAAATGGTTGAGATAACTTCAGGCTGCAACAGAGGACTGCAGTGGAGCAGCCTCATGGTGTTTCCTATCATTGGATCCACAGCAACACCCTGTCCCAGTGGTAAAAGTGCCTTTGTCATAATTTGTGCAGAAATACCACCACTTAAAGTGGACATTTCTGTACACGAAACTCTTTGCGTGCTTTGGTGCCTGGCTCCAGTCAACACTGGATGTTGGGGAGCACATCTGGGCATTCCCCAGCAACAGCTCCAAAACACTGGGAAGCAACTGGAATGACAGACCACTACCATTAGCGGGTCGGTTGGAGAGAATGGTGAAAGAGTTTTTGACACTTGGCCTCTGGAGCCAGATCATGACCCCACTGAAGATAAAGATCTGCATTCTACTGCATATGTCAGATGGGACTGAAATTTAAGGGGGGTCATCTGTAGTACAAAGGAAGACCAAAACTTTGACTGCATGCTCATTGCGTGTGGTGTCCGAACCACAGGTTGCAACCCTGTGAGGTGGGGGCAGAACCGTAGTAGTGCCTCATTCTAACTCGTGAAACATTGATGAACTTACGCCTGTGTGTGTGACTGGAGCTGTATGGTGCGACCAATATCGATGTGCACTGGATGTTGTGCCTCATTTCCAGGGAGGTATGGAGTTTGCAACCCTTCATTGTGTGCGTGCCCAGAGCAGACTGGTGACTCCTGCTTCCAGGGACCCTGAATAAAAGTAACTTCAGCTGCTTGTGGGCTAGTGCTTGGGGGAAGGACAGAGTGTCTCCAAGCTGGGGGTGTAGGTTTAGTCAGGGTGAATTGGGGGGCAGAGGCATGCTTGGTGCCACGGGGTCTGCAGTGTGTAACCAATGTACCTACTGGGTATCAGTTGCACCACATTAGGGTGCTGAGTGCATATTTGTGCGAGCGCTTCCATACGGACTTGTCTG
Organism: Triturus cristatus; assembly: GCF_964204655.1. NCBI lineage: Eukaryota > Metazoa > Chordata > Amphibia > Caudata > Salamandridae > Triturus > Triturus cristatus. Next base: position 247,015,181 of record NC_140582.1, read on the forward strand.
ATATTTGTTGCACCGCGTTTCAGTGCGAAATGAGTGTGTGTGTGGGAGTGACAGCGGGAACCTACCCATGACTCAAGACACTCAACCACAATTTGCCTGATACTTTGATCTCTTGACAGAATAGCAATATGTTTGACATTAGTTTTACCCGCATGGACTGGGCCCACGGTGCTGCTAAAAAGTGTTATGATTTGTTGTATATACATATTTATGATATTGTTGTGACCCGAGGTACACCCTTTGTGGTATTGAATTTTAAAAATTGCTAGGATGGGCCTGGGGTGGACAATGTGTTGCACCGCATAAGGGTGCTGGGGGTATAGATTAGTATCTTTCTCAGTTATGCATAACACGAATGGAACTAGTACTGCTAGTAATAGTACTGAATGAGATTTATGTCCAGAAATACATGATGTTCATGTGTTGGTTATTATGTGTGTCGAATTCAAACATTATTTACATACAGGATCCAATTAAAATCTATGTGTATTGTGCACAAGACTTTGCACGGGACCGGGCCTGCCTACCTTAGTCAACATATCAAGCGCCATACTCCACAGTGAAGCCTTAGATCGTCATCGGCCTCGCTACTTGTAGTTCCTAGGGTAAAGACATTGAAATGGGGTGGCAGATGTTTTTTCCACCTGGCCCCTAAATTATGAAATTCGTTGCCCATCAGTCTTAGAAACGAAACCAATTTACTGTTGTTCAGGAAAGAATTAAAAACATGGCTATTCATCTCTAAACCATAGCCGCTTCTACCTCCCGTTGCATAAATCAATGACAGCTAGCACTAAGACGCCACGGCAAACACGCGTTTTACAAAAACCTTAATTTCATTTCTTTTCATTTACATTACATGTGAAGTCTCTTGTAGCGCTTTTTACCGTGAGTGAGTGCTGTGTCAATGCTTTACACATTGCCTCTGTGGTAAGCCTGACTGCTCAGTGCCAAGCTACGCAAGAGTGCGCCCAGGTCATACAGTGTGTGTGTAATCATCTGCCCCTGATGGGAGTGGTAGGTTCTGCTTGGCTGGGGTACTGCTTCAGTCAAGCAGAAAGTGCCAGTTCCAACAGTATATATCAGCTTAGTTATAGTTAGGAAAATGTATATCCCTATACAAAACAAGTTTAAACTACACAACATTTAACAATTCTAAAGTTATGGTTATAACTTTAATTTAAAATGTAGACCCCACATTCAAATTTGTTGTGACAAATAATCTCATTTGAGAAGTTATAAGTGTTATTATGAATGCTATGATTTCATATGTTATAAGTGATGTAGTATGCATGGGTGTAAACAGTAAATGGAAAAGGCATGAGTTATTGTTAAGTGAGGTGACAAGACTGTGTTTGGAGCTGCGCGACTTATAGTAATTTGAAGGTGGTGTGTAAAGTATGAATTTAAGTTCTAATTATAACTGTACAATTTTTAATATTTGTGTATTTTACATTGGGTTTGTATAGAAATAATACATAAGGTATTTCTAACTATAAATTATCCCTAAACTTTTTTTATTGTTTATTAATGGTCTTTATTCTTTAATAAAGATGGGTTTCAAATTGCAGTCTAGAGTGTCAATGATTGGAGCGTTGTAAAGTAGAGTGCAGTACAGTACAGTACAGCGAAGGAGAGTGTCATAAAGTCAGTTGTCGTAGAGTGGAAAACTAGAGTGGAATAGAGTGGAGTCGAGTAGAGTGGAATGACGTAGCATAGAGTGGAGTAAAGTATTATATAGTGGAGTGGCATGGTGTGTCGTACAGTGGAGCTGAGTGTTGTACAGTGTAGTGGTGTGTAGAACAGTAGAGCTGAGTGGAGTGGTGACGACTGGAGTATGAAGAATAGTGTGGTGGAGTGCCATCGATTAGAGTATCGTAGAGTGTAATAGAGTGTAGCAGAGTGTTGTAGAGTGTAGTAGCATAGAGTGAAGTTCAGTGGACTAGAGTGTCATAGAGTTCAGTGTTTTCGAATGTAATGTAGTGCAGAAGAGTGGTGGAGAGTGTACTGTTGTACAGTGGAGTATCATTACTTGTGAGAAAATAGTGAATGGTAGAGAAGTGAGTTTTAGATGTTTGGTTAGCGAGCTGAAAGGAGTGTGCAACGGGGTCCGCTAAGAATTTGAAGTTGATGGATGAATTGTAAATGAAAGTTCTAACTATAACTTTAGAATTATTAAAGTTTTGTAGTCTAAACTTAGTTTGTGGAGGTTTTCCTAACCATAACTAAGCTTAAAGCGTTGATTTTTTTCATTTAATTTCCATGCTTGTTAAAAACTTTTAATAAAAAATGTGTTTCAATTCGGAGAGTCCAGTATCGCAAGGGGAGAGTTGCTATGGGGAGTGCCATACAGTACAGTGGATGAGAGTGTTGTAAAGTCTATTGTCATGGACTGGAGAGTTGTAGATTGAAATGGAGTGGAGCAGAGTAGAGTTTAGTAGTGTATTATACAGTAAAGTGAAGTGTTGCATAGTGTAGTGGCATCAAAAGTTGCCATTAAGGACTACGTGTCCCAGGTACCCCAGGAGAGCTGCAATGAGTGACACAGAGCCCACAGGGAGGAGGCAGGGCTGGAACATTCTTGCATCATGCTATAAAGCGCTTGCTTGCTCCCCACTGCCCGGGCATTAAAGGCTACCAGCGGGAGCTATGTGTCCCAGGAACCTCGGGGAAAGGCACAAGGAGTGACACAAGCCCACAGGGAAGACCCGGGGCTGGAACATTCTCCACACAATAAAGTGCTTGCTCACTCCTCTGCACAGGATGTGCACATAGCACACTCGGGAGACTGCACGGGCAAAGACTAGGGCCAATGGCAGTCCCATCTGTGTCCATCCAGGCACAACTGAGATCGGACTGGGACCCCCTTGAACTCTTATTTGCTTTTCTTTTTTTTGCCTTGATGAGGTCATAATTATTCTTGATGGGGTAGTCCAAGAGAAATGTTACTTGGCAGAAAAATATTAATCCATCTAAATCCCAGAAGGGTAAATCCAGCATTTGATCTTTGTATCATCTGCTGTGGATGTTCTTACCAACGAAATTACAAATTCCGAAGAAGGGTGGTATCACACGGCCAGGCTTATTGTATCTCCTCCCCTTCTATGCAATGCATCCCTGCTGCCCAAGGCTCTACATCTGCTGCCACTATAGCACATTTATTTGCCTCTTCGCCTACAAGAATATGGGATGATGGAGGTAAAGCCAGCTCTGTGCAAGTTCAAGTGGTATTTACACATGTCAGCCTCAGAAACAGCTTTTTCACAGAAGGAGATTGCTAAAGAGTCTGTCATAGATTCTAATACATATCCTTGTCCACCTTTGCATAAGAGAAAAAAAGGGAGGTGCCCACATATAAAGCTAATTTTTGCTAGAAATTGCAGGAGCAACAAACCACTGCTGCAAATCTATCTGCTCATAATGTTCAGGACTGTGTTGACAATCGTGATCATAAATTAGAGTCTCTTATCAAGGGAATTTTTGAATCTTTTGACCATTGTCTTCACAGCATCGAGCAGTCCTTAGGCAAACTCAAAAAGGGATAATCTATGTTAGTCTGAGGTAGCTCCTAAAACCTTGAGATGCTTTTATTAACCTAGTGTGGGTACCTTTGCAGAGTAGGAAGGTTTCAAGAGTTTCTGCCATGAATAAAGTGAGTGACTCAGTACCTGAACCTAACCCACCAAGTAATAGATCGGCTGAAATGCGTCCTTACTCTCAATCATTGAACTTACAGGAGTTTGCTGTCAGGTTGGAGCATCCTTCTGAAAATTCCCATTCTCATATTGAATGAATGAATACACACTTACATAGCGCATGGCTACCCAAGGGCATCCTAGCGCTTAATGTGGCACCTCAGTCAACAAAGCACAGCTCAAGAGAAAAGGAAGGTTTTAAGCTGTTTCCTGAAACTAAAGTAGTTAGGTTCCAGGCGAATATGCTCAGGGATTCGGTTCCATAACTTGGCTGCGTTGTATGAGAACCGCCGGCCTCCTGTACGAACTCGCTTAATAATGGGCACTATGAGTAAGGCGTTTATGGTTAGATCTCAGCATCCTATTGGGGTGATAAAGTTGAACCATGGACTGGATCAATGGGGAGCCTTTTGCAGAGATGGCTTTGTGAACAATGCACATCACCTTAAAGCTAATTCAGGCCTGAATGGGAAGCCAGTGCAGGCTGGTTTGGCTGAACTGCGTTTAGGGATGTTCATTAATAGGCGGGCAGCACAGTTCTGAACAATTTGTAGTCTGTTGGTAGTTCCCTGGGCTGCTCCTAGATACACTGCGTTTGCATAGTCCAGTCACGAGAGTATCAGCGCTTGGACTAACACCTGTCTAGCATCAAAAGAAAGAAGAGGAAGGATCTTCCTTATCATCCTGATAAGTCCATAACAACTAGCTGAATCTTTACAAGCCTGTTCTTTTAAATCTAGCTTACAGTCGAGCCATATTCCCAGACTCTTAATCTGGTTTTTTGGTACAGGTGGGGGGCCCAGACAGCTGGGCCAGGGTGCATCAATACTGGCAGGGACAGTATGCCCAAGGAGCATAAGTTCTGTTTTGGCTCCGTGCAGTTTCAAAAAATGACATCCATCCATTTGGAGATCTTTCCCAAGCATGATGTGAGACCAGGCTCTGATTTGTCCTTCTGACTAAGGCATCCCACTAATTGCGTGTCGTCGGCGTAAGTGTGTCAAATAATGCCCAATCAGGCCCTCCAGTTTTTCTCCAAGCACCCCACATTTGTAATGCAGATCACATCATCCATCCTAAAATGGGAGTTGTTTTAGATCTACCCTGAAGCAACTCCGTATGTGGTGATCTTGAGTAATGTGGCAATAGTGAAAGGGTCCAAGTCTGAATTGTTTATGAACTCAAGAATAATTTTGTACATTGTCTAGGTATGCATTCTAGTTTTGGTCCTTATATATTTGAAAGCATTAACATGTTGAGAAGAGTCAGCTGGTTGGGTAGTGATTTGAAGAAGTTGGGAGGTGACTGTGTGATGATTAATTTTAATAGGCCAACTATAGCGACATGGGTATCGACCACCATAAGCTCACTATGAAATAGCAAACCTTCGCTAATTCAGGCTTTCCCACATAATTACTTTTATAAGCCTGAGGTGGCATGTTCTGCCTTTTGAAAACAAGTTCCTCAACAAACAAACCCATAGAACAGATGGCTTCCTGTGCTCCTTGATTTGAAGACCTCTAACAGATATGTCCCTTTGCGTTACCTGAACTCACCTGACTGACTTGTTCAATCTGCTCTTTCTTTTAACACTGATGTCCCTCCATCTGTATATCTCCCTGTTGGTATGCCTGGTTGTAACCCTCAAGATTTTTTGGTATTGTCATGGAATATTGCTGGACTCCTGTCTAAATTTAATGATTTAAACTGGCTTTGCTTTGTAAGGCAATACCAATGATTTGTCTAAGGAGAAACCTGGGAGGAGTCAAATCGTTTTTTCCTTGAAGGGTTCAAAGCATATTTTATTCCTGCAATGGCATCGGCGGTGGGGAGGGCGAAAGGTGTTTTAGTCACTTTTATTTCTTTATATGTTAGCTGGGAAACAAAGGAAATCAATCTAGGATGGCATATAAGGCAAGCTTTAAAATTAACTTTTCCTGGTTTTACCACAGTAGCCTTGGTCAACTTTTACAATGCTAAGCCTTGGTCACAGGTCTCTTCCAATCTTTTCACCTTAAGTTCTGTTATTGTCACACTGACAGACAAAATGCATGGTTTGGACAACATAATGCTAGCAGGAGATTTTAACAATCATTTGTGTCAGAGCCCTCTTCATTCAACCAACAATATCTTTACATGTACTGTGGTAAATGGATTATATATGGACCATACCAAGGAGGGTACAGAGTTAAATGCTATCCTAAATAACAATAATATTGTCTTTTCCCTAAATAAACTGGTCAATTCCACAACTTCACATATTTACCAACTTGTACAGGCAGGGGCTGTGCCTCAATACTTGATTTTATTTTTGTGTCGACCTCCCTCTTCATGCAGAGTTCTATTTTTGGTATACTTCTTAGTCCATTTAGTGACCACAATACGGTTTCCCTTTCTATAAGTGGTCTGAGTACTCGAATTAGGTGTATACCTGGCATATAGGAGGTGTGTGTTTTCCAGTCAATTAAGGTAGGTGACTAAGATGGTCACTTGTGGAGCCAAAGCATTTTAAACATTCCTTATTATTATATATCTGCATTTGTACTCTACTTATTAGGCAATCCAGCACTGACATTGATTTTAAATGGCAGCAGTTAGGAAGGCTCCATAATCTTCTTGGACTACCTCAGTAGTAGTACCAGTTTTCAAGAAAGATGACAAAAACAATCCACAATGCTACAGACTGACATCTTTGATTGACTCTTTCGTTAAGGTCATGCGGAGGGTGCTGTTGAATAGACTATCTTTGTGGGTAGATGAGAATAATATGATGTCTGAGTTGCAATATGGCTGCGGCTCAGGTAGATAAATACTTGACCATTGCCTGAATCTATATATGATCATCAATAAGTAGACAGTAGCCCATCCCGAATCAACTCATTTGGCCTTTATGGACCTTACGTATACTTTTGATAGGGTCAACCAAGATTAATTATGGTGTATACTTCTCTCTACGGGGGTGGACCATGACATGTTTTTTTTTCTTGTAAGATTTACACGCAAATACTACAGCTTCTGTCTGTTTTACTAAGGATTCTGCATGCATCCAATTCTTTAAAACTGGCAGGGTGGTTTGATGAGGGTGTATTATCGTCCCCTTTTTGTTCACTTTATACATAAATGGGCTAGAGCAAGCTTTATTGACTGTAAGTGCTCACTCTCCCAGGTAGATACGAGTTTGCTTCTGGTTCTGCTTCATGCAGATGATACGGTCCTGATGGTCAGGACCGCAGTTATTTTACAGTTGCTTTTGAATAAATGGGTAGTCTGGATCTTTCTATTCATCTTAGTAAATCTTTTGTTATGTGTTGGGCCCCTGTTCCACCAGATCAAAATATTTTAGGGCGTGTAATCAGACTTTGTTTAAAGTCATGGCTTTCTCTTATCTTGGGGTTCTATTTGACTCCAACGTGAATTGGAATCCCCTGATTGCTAGCAAGAAAGATAAGTTTTAAAGGGAATTGCAGCCATTTCTAGTTTTGTTTCTAGACTGTGTAATAGACCGCCCCAGGCTCTAAGAAAGATTTATCAGGCAAAGTGTATTTTCAGGGTTATATACAGCAGTGACATCTGGTGATATACGAGGGTTGGACACCTGCAGATTGTTCAAAATGTATTTTTGAGGTGCCTGTTAAGCATCCCCCAAAGTACCCCATCAGTTTGTGTGACTGAAGAATTGGGAGTAAAATTCCTTAGCGTTATAATTGCGCTAAGACCTCTACAATGTTGGATTAAGAGTCTGGTTGAGGGCAGAATCCCATTTGAATAGGTTTATTCTTAAGGATAGTCTATTCCTTGATCACGCATCCAAGATTCCATGGTTCACCTATATCAAGGAGGCATTTAAAAGTTTGGCGAGGGAGGAATTGATTCTCAGTCAGCAGACCAAGGCTACTGGTATTATAGCACCTCTACTCTGTAGTAACAGAATGTAGTTCTGTTATGTTTTATACATTCCTTTCCCACAGTTGGAAAATGTCTTTCATTTCTAACATCTTGCTGTAGACAATACCCCTAATAGGCCAAATAATGTCTCAGAAACACATAATTTATATGCATGTCAACACAATACCACATTTTGTTATACTAAATTGTCCTTAGAACTTCGGTTCTAGAAATAGCAGATATGAGTTTGGTAACTTTTTTAGGTAGTCTTGATTTGAATGTCATTTGTATGTCTGTGCACTCTGTCCATCCTCTTTGACATCTCAAATATATTGTGTAGTGTCCAGAGGTTATATTAACTCCTTCATGAAATATAATTGCTATAGTTGTGGAAGTTCTTTTTTAAATGGAAATGTGTTCAGCTACAACGTTTGTAATATCAGTTTCTAATTTAGTACCATCCACTCTGCATTGTTGTACCATGACTATGATATATTTTCCATACCTTTATAATAACAACGTATACCTAAGTTCAGATCTGCCATTTGGGCAGATGATTTCTTGATGGGCATTTTTGGTTACATTTTCAAAGGCCACAGCTTCACAATCTGGTAACGTCAAGTAGAGGAATCATTCCAAATTGATTTCAGTGATAGAGGTGGATTCACAATGTTCACAGTTATGGCTCCATTTATAAGTTACACCAAATAATTAATTGATATTCACACCCTCTTCCTCTAATAGTCCTAGCATTACCATTAAACATTCTTGAGCATCCTGCTGAACATTTTGAGAAAACACTGCTAATCCAGTACACTACTCTACCTTTTAGACCTTTCTGCAGCTCTGCTGCTGGTAACTTGCCTGTCTGTGGCTCCTTTTGGACTATAACCTGAAATGGATGTATACTTTAGATAAGAATATACTCATAATCATTTAAAACTTGAAGTGGTTCTGGAATGGGAACCAGTTCTAACTTGTTATGAACAGCTCTAGCAGGCATTTTATTATCCTCTAATGTATTGTAACAGTAGTCACATATTACTTGCGAAGTGGACAAGTCAAAGTGTTCCTCTACAAATAAGTGCACAACAAACTTTTGCCAGTTATCATTATTTTCAGTCCATGTTTCAATCGTATAGTGAGTGTCTTGACAGCATATACAAACATACTCTGGTTTTGCACACCACACTATGTTAAATTTTGTAATCTCTTCTTTAAAACTATCAACTATAATACTTGTGTCCTGTTCTGCAACTCCTCCTGTTATCAACTCTTTATTTTCCCTAGAGTCCTGTTCTGAACCAAAGAAATGAAACTGCACATCGTCACAAACCTTTTCAACCTTGGCTACAGCAGCATGCAAAAGTGGTCTATTCGTTTCTCCTAAACATCAAGCAGGAGTTTTCACATGGTACAGCCTCCTTACTAAAGTTTGCATTATTGAGTGGTGTACAGCTAACATCCTGAAATGATGGAAGGAGCTTTGGCACACTTTCTTTGATAAACAAGCTAGTGATCGCCCCTCCAAATTTGTATGCTTGTGCTCCGGCCCATTTTAATATCTCGCAATTATCTACTGGAACCCACTCTGGTCTGATGGAACTTTTTACTTGCCCAATAGCGTGGAGGGAAAAACACAATTATCAAAATTACTGTCCGCAATTTGCCATAATCAAGGACTCGAGACTTAATCTCTTGGCTCTCTGGTTTTTATTATCAGCATAAAGATTTGCAGATACAAAGTCCTCAATACGAGGCACAACAAGTACATAGGCACTAACACAAAAGCTACTCTACGAAGAATCCGCATACGGCTAAAAATAACTAAAAGTACAATCTCTAAAAGCATGAGGTAGAAAACCACCAAGCAAATGTCGATACTAGGGACACTGAACCATACCATCTCTGTCCCTACTCTGCACTAGGTGACATCCCTACTTAGCAATCCCTTGAGACCCTCATCGAGTAAAAGGTGTCAGAGTGAAACTTCATAAGAAGTCTTCACTTAGAGAGCTTGATCTAAGTTGCCCCCTCTATCTCTTCGCCTAGCCTTCCTCTGCTCTGGGCTGCTCTGAACTGCTTCCACCCTCGGGGCGCTGTCCCTAATACAGAACCCCAAATCCCAGAACACGCCCTTTGCACCTCCTCTTCTGCGGGGTCGTCTTTCAGTAAATTTCCACAGAGCGCTGTCCAGTTCCATCGTCCATCGCTTGGCCTTGAGTCCCAGACGCCATCCACACTAGGAGTTACGATTGGCACATTCCAATACACTCCCATGTCTGGCTTTTACTACATAAGTCAATTTGTGAACAAAGAGCTTCTCTACTAACGAGCAACTGTCCTTGCACCTGGGGTGAGATCATGCAAAGCAGACATTCTTCACATCTTTTAAGTTGCAATTTACTACAGCCTAAAACCTCTACTGGAATAAATCCTTTTTGGCCTATTGCCCTTGGCTAACATAAGAAAATACCAGGCCTTTCGCCTCAACGATATATGCGAATTCTGGCCACTACTTCGGTTACACAAGCAGGTTTAAATCACAGTATTGACATTTACGTCTTTCTTTCATGTGTGGTCAAACTAAACAGTCTACAGACACGAATTCTAATCTACACGTTTTAACATCACATTGTTCAAAAAAAGGACTAAGCTCTATGCATTGCTTCAATATATACATAAGATGCTTGTACATAGCTAATACTTCTATTAAAATCGATATAGATTATACAATTCGTAATACATTGCACACAAAATACCTGAGTACGCATTTGATTATATGCGGGTGCCGACTAACAGTGAATATAACGCACCCCTACAATTTTCAAACTTTTAAGCGCTACATCAGTTCCCCCCTTTGATGACATCCGTCATCACATCATTACAATTCTCTTCTTTAGAACTGACTTAGACCGCGCTAGTCATAACCTTGCCATGTCGAACTCCCTCCAGTCTCTTAAGACTCTCATATTGCTGTTCCTGGAGCTTCGCCATCCTTTTTTCGTTTGCCTTAAGAGCCCTTTCAACCTTGCCTCCTTGATACCACTTCCATGCCTTCACGCATCCCCACAAACAAATCACGCAAACCACAGCAATGATAATCGGCTTCAATACTGATCCCAGAAATCCTCTTCCCAGATTCGCAAACCAAGTTCCCACTCTTCCAAATCCTAATCCAATCTTCTCCCACACATTCTCCTCCGTCAAATCCATAATCTCCTTGTGAATAGTCGTGATGTTATCTATGTACTTCCCTATCTCCTTCGTGTTGTCCGGAATATATGTGCAGCATTCCTGAACCTTCAATAATTTACAGACTCCGCCTTCTTTGGCTAATAACACGTCTAAAGCAAGGCGATTCTGCATAACCATATTCCGTATCGACAACATCTCTCCAGCCACCAACAACAAAGATCTCGCCGTGTTCATAGACAACTCATCAACCACAGTCGCCAACCTCCTAATCTTCACATCATTCAATACCACACCCATACTAGGTATCATTGCTCCGTATATGTCCCCAATCACTGCACCGGCGTTTGTAGCCCTACGTTTCCTAGACTGTCGCTTCATCTCCAACAACTCCAAGTCCTCGGTGTGATAAATCTTCGGGAATATAATAGCCAAATAGCATATGCCATACCAATTCGCAGGTAGCCTGACATAAGCATTCTTCCCACATACATAATATACTGTCGGAATTACCTCTACTGGACCTACCATAAAATTCTTAGCAGAAGCTTCCACTGTGAAGGTCTGAGAACAAGTGCTATGTCCTACTGCGACCTTATCCGTATCGGATTGAGGCCGTCCAATACACAAATTCCCTCTCTGTACCTCATCTAACGCTATTGGTCCATAACTTCCCTTGGATCTGTGAGCCCTCTCCTCGTCTGTCCAATCTACTGGACTATCTCCGGTGTGTCGTGTCTGGGTCAACTTTCTGTATCTGTCCTCTACCTGATCTATGAATTTCTTCTCTATCTCAGATAACGCACATGTCAGGTTATTCCTGTGAGCATGCGCCGTATCCAACTTCATAGTCGGTCTAAAATACTTCAGGAGTCTGTCCTCTTTCTTGTTAGAATCATATTTGTTCAAATGCTTGATTGCTGGAACTTCAGGAAGTACCGTGTCAAAATTTGAAAAGAAATACTCGAACTGTCTCCTGTCATAAAATAAACTGAGCAATAAACTACAAGAAATCCCATATGTCAATGGGAGATGATGATACTTGATACCCTCATCCACTGAAGCAGGCAACTGCATGCACACATAGCAATCCTTCACATCCATCGCATCAACATACTCATACAGCAACTTTGCATAAGCATTAAACTTAAAATCACCCCTCGACAAATCCATGTGGAGTCTGCGATCATCCCTCAACTTTGATATTTCCTATTCTCTGATACTGACACCTCTCTGCCCTGGGGTATTAGGTGTGGGTGCTCCCTGAACCTTCCCCTCTTGCCTGTGAGCCACCATGTATGAACTTATCACTACCGCAAATATGGTGATTATCACAACTCCTACCAATGTGCCTATTATCAATTTAGCCCTACGGTGTGGGTTTGCAGGATCTGCCATCTTCGGAATATACTCAGTGTCCAATACAGTCTCTGAAAGGGTAAGTCTCTTTCTCATTAGTGTCTCTTTCGTGAACTTAGGCAAACCTCCCTAACTCTTCTTCGTTCTATAACGGAAAAATCCCTAATTTTGTTCTTCTTCCGCTCGGATCTAGGTTATCTTCTTCTCTGCTTGCAACCTTCTCAAATCAATCTAACATAAGCGCTGGTCCCAACAGCTCCAAGACTCCCTGCAAGATTTCGAGCTTAAGAATGATCAGTTCTTGTGGGTCTGGCACAGTCGTGAACGTCGGGAACTCTAAATTGTCCAAGATCATACCTCGAATGACACTCAGGAATGGCGGACTCGGAATATGAATCGTCAGAATTCCTTCGATCTCCAATCCCGGAACCTTCAGCAACACTTCCACCCTCTGGAGCGGGACACTGTTGACCAATGTCATTGACCTCAACCTTCCCGTGCTCGGTAACCCTGGCATCAGTCACTTGATATGCCCACTCTGGTGAAGCGTACTTCCGACTTGGCACTCGAGTTCTCTTGGACCTTCTCACACCACCTTGAGGATTCTCCTCGTCACCTGATTCTTCTTCTGGTTCCTCCGAAACTGGTGCAAGGTCTGTGTCCGGAGCCAACCTCAGGTTTACCCGGTTCTGTCTTGCGGGCCAAACCCTTTCTGCTTCGGTAGCACCTCCGGTCTTCTCTTCAGTACCCGGTGCACTGACCTCCTCTTCTTCGGCAGAACTTGATTCTGTACTACCCACTGCACCTCTTGCTCCTTCGCCGGTTTCTGGGTCAGTACTTCTTTCACGCTCTTCCCCAATCCGATTCAGTGCACCATCAGCCGCTTCAGCAACCCTTACAGCTTGACTGGCCCTCTCAGGAGGCTCAGTCGGCTCTCTGGGATCTTGGTTCTCGAGAGGGGCTGTATCTTCCATGGGTGCTGGAACTCTACGGGTATGAGAAGCATGCACCCAGTTCGGTAAACCTCCACACTTGACAGCCGTGTTCGTGACAAGGATCACTTGGAAAGGGCCGCGCCACCTAGCATCCAAACAACTCTTCCTCACGTGCTTTCGGACTAGGACCCAATCACCTGGGTCCAAGTCGTGGCACCGGTCACTCGCAGCTGGAACCGTTGCTGTCTGCACCTGCTGAGACACAGAACGGACCACGTCAGCAAGGCCTTTACAATAGTCCAGGATCATATCATCAGTGATATTTATCAGAGCAGTAGCAGGTATTGCAGGCAAACGCATCGCTCTTCCCATGAGGATTTCATGGGGTGACAACCCAGTCCTTCTATCAGGCACACTTCGGAGGCTCATAAGGACCAAAGGCAATGCGTCAGGCCATTTCAGAGACGTAGACGAACACACTTTCGCCATCCGAGCCTTCAGAGTTCCATTCACCTGCTCCACTATCCCTGAAGCTTCTGGTCTATAGCTACAGTGTAACTTCTGATCTATATTCAAAGCAGCACAAAGCAACTTCATAACTTCACTGTGGAAATGAGTTCCTCTGTCCGATTCAAAGGACGTTGGGAACCCGTACCTTGGAATGAGTTCTCTCAATAATAGTTTCGCTACTGTGAGTGTGTCACATCTGCGTGTAGGGTACGCCTCCACCCACCTGGAAAAGACACATACTATCACTAATATGTACCTCAACCCATTACACTTCGGCATTTCGACAAAATCCAACTGCATCCTATTGAAAGGTCCCCCTGACCTCCCTATGTGGCTCAACGTCACAGCGGTTCTTTTCCCCACATTCATCTGTTGACAAGTGGCACACCTCTGGCACACAGTTTCAGCCACTGCACGAAACTTCGGGTTGTACCAGGTCTGACGAAACACCCTCATCATGGCATCCCTACCCAGATGTACAGCACCATGTATCAACCTCGCCATGGGATTCAACAAACTTTCCGGCAACACCGCTCGTCCATCATTCGAAACCCATATATCCACATCTCCCTTCTCACATCCCGCTCGTATCCAGCTGTCACGTTCCTGATCCGAGACCCCTTCCTGAAGCTGTTTCAGTTCCTCCCATGAATCTGCCATTGCTAACATCTGACCATACACCCTCTCCTCCCCAGTTTCCTCCATGTAGGTCTCAGTGAAGTTGCATCCCTGTTCTGCACAAAATCGGGCTACTTCATCAGCATAGTTATTTCCCAACGAAACAAAATCATGTCCCTTTGTGTGTGCAGCACATTTAACAACAGCAATTTCATCTGGACCTTGCAATGCTTTTAACAGTTTCCGTACATGTTCACCATTTCTTATAGGAGAACCTGAAGACGTCAGAAACCCTCTCTGGGACCATAGCTGTCCGAAGTCATGAACCACACCAAACCCATACTGGCTGTCCGTGTAAATAGTTACACGGATCTTGTCGGCTGCCAAACAGGCACGAGTCAAGGCAATGAGCTCAGCCACCTGCGCGGAGTGTACTCCTTCTAAACAAGCGGCTTCAACCACACCCGTGATGGTGCATACAGCGAATGCTGCTCTCAATCGACCGACACTGTCTCTTAAACATGAACCGTCCACAAAGAAAATCTCATCTGAAACTGGGAGTGGTTCATCGACAATGTCAGGTCTCGGTTTGGTGCATAGTTCCTGTTGGACTTGGCCCTTCTGGCCGGTTCACCCCGAAACTTTTTTGCGTAATAGGGTGACTTGGTTTAGTGATTTTAGTGACTTCTGCGCACTTTACCGCTGTGTCCCAGGGTAAAGTGCGTGCGTGTTGTGAGGTTGGCCTGCCCTCCCATAGGAATGCATGGGGGAATGTATGTGTCCCGGTAGTTCCTGATGCGTGGGGTGTGCAGGCCCGTGTTTGGTATGTGCGGACTCGTGGGAGTGAATGCTGCGCGTTGATGTGTGCGGCGTGCATGTACCTGGTGTGGAAGTGCCACTTCTAGAAGTGGGCACTTCAGTGTGCAGTCTGAAATGTGTGGCTTGTCTGGCGATTGGCTGGTGAGGTCAGGTGACGGACTAGGGAATTCCCCAGAGTCAGGAGGAGTCACCCAGTGGTGAATGGGGAGTTAGCATGTTGATGGCTGGGGAGGAGTGTACCTGGGTCCTGAATAGGACAGGGCTTCCCCCACACAATGCTGGCGCCGGCCCCTGTGGTGCGTCTAATGACCCTAGCCCTGCCAGTGAATAGGGAGAGGGGCTGAGCAAAACAAAGTGCTCAGGAACCTGTTGGAACTGGTTCGCCCCTTCCCTGCACCTTAGACAAAGCCTTATACTGTATAAAAAGGGGCTGTGTCCCCTTACATTGTTGTTCTCTTGCAGGATCCACTTGAGGAGGGGCCTGCTGCTGCTGGGCGCCAGGAGAGACCGCCACTGGGGACTGCCTCCCTGCTGGAGGGCCCTGTGAGCTGGCTCTGGGCCCAGCCTTTGCCCCCTGCTCTCTGAGGGACCTTTTTTTGTGGCTGGACATTGCTTGTAGCGCCTGGGAGCGCTTCCTGGACTTGGGAGCGCTGTGCGCGCTGTTTCTCTGGGCTTTGCTATCTTCATAGCGCTGGGAGCGCTGTGTTGCTTTATAGCGCTGTGAGCGCTTGGGAATCTGATAGCGGGTGCCCACCCCGCGATTCTGCCGGTGGTTGCCAAGTTCGGCGGGTGCCCACCCCGCCGTTATACTCGTTGGCGAGGGAGCCTACCCCTCTCATTGCCGAGGAGATCACCGCCGCGGCCGGGCTTGCAGGAAGTCAGGCAGCGCTGACTGGGACGTGGGCGGGGCCTTAAGCCGGAAGGAGAGGCGGAGCTACGAGGAAGTCCGGGGCTCCCGTGAGCTGAGGGAGCCCCGCGCGGTTGCAGGGTGTCCGAAGGGCCGAAGATCCAGGCAGGAGCCCACCCCGCGCTGGACCTTGCAGAACGGTGCGGCCGGAGCTGGTGCGGAGGGGGCGCGAGGCACATTGTCGGTGCCTGCCCCTCCGCGGGACGAAGAATCCTCGGAGTCCTCCCTTCGGCCAGGACCAGGGAAAGAGAAGACGACGCGGGAGTCCCCGAGCAGCCCGGTGAGTGTTGAGAAGGGCTGGGGGACTCCGCGCATGTGCTGGGGGTGCGGGGGCAGGGATCGAGCCCCGTGAGGCTCCACAAGGTGGCCACAGCATTTCTCGAGCCCCGTGAGGCTCTAGGGGGCCTGAGCACCTCGAGCGTTGCCGCTCCAACGAACGGGGGCATTGTGGTGATTCGAGTCCCGGAGAGGGACTCCAACGAAGAGCGCAGTGAACGCTCCGACCTCGGGGGCATGTTGGTTCAGAGCCGTGAAGGCTCCCGGGGCATTGTGGGTTGAGCCCAGTGAGGCTCCAATGTTGTGCAGAGCCACGAGGGCTCTAGAGGGCATTTTTAATGGTCAGAGCCCAGAGAGGGCTCCAGAGGCACGCAGAGTGCCTAAAGTTCGTTTTCCAGCTGCCCAGCACTTAGTGGGCAGCTGCCACGTTTAGGTGGGGGACCATTCTTGTTCTAGTCTGCGCAGCTGGCGCAGCCTGACTTTGCTGAACGCAGGGCGTCCTAGCCCCTTCCAGGCCAGTTGGCCCAGGGACTGCCACAGGTGGTGGCATAGGAGTTTTGCGCAATTGTGTTCCTTCCTTGCACCTCTGAATGCGTGTTGATGCATCATGTGCCATTGCTTTTACACCTCTGAATGTTTTATGCATCATGTGTGTTCTTTACTTGTACCTCTGAATGTGTGTTGATGCATCATGTGCCATTGCTTTTACACCTCTGAATGTTTTTAGGCATCATGTGTTTTCCTTCCATACACCTCTGAATGTGATGCATCATGTGTAACGTTCTATTACCCCTACAGGTATTGTGATACGTAGGTGGTTGTTGCTTTCTCCTAGTACAGGTGGTGCTAGTGAGGTTCTAGTTCCCTGCGTGACAGTCTCCTAAAGTAGTTAGGGTTACGCAGGTGGTACTTCCCCGATACCAGTAAGTACTGGTTGTGTGCTATACAGTTTATTTTTGTGCTACAGTGATTTTATATATTTATGTGCTAAATATCTAAAAGTGCCAATTCCTGACAGTGGTCCAGGTGGCCCTGTCTTGTACATAATCCCTTGTAAATTCTGCCCGTGCCTGTTGGCACATTGTAAAGTGTGTGTTTTTATCTAATGTGTTGTGTATAATACAAAGGTTATTTTTATAGAATACCTTGTGTGGAGTTTCCTTTGTGGTGGGCCTTGGGTGTTGTCGCTGGGTGCGCGCGCAAACGCTTTACACATCGCCTCAGAGATAAGCCTGACTGCTCGTGCCAAGCTACCAAGGGGGTGAGCAGGGGTTATCTTTGGCGTGTAACTTCCTTGCCCTGACTAGAGTGGTGGTTTCTGCCTGACTTTGGCGCAAGCCTTAGCCAACCAGAAATCGCCAGGTCTAACATTGGTGATCAGCGGTGGGATTTGGACTTGCGTTTGCGCTGTACCGCAGCAGCGACTGGCCACACTGCAAAACTCTGCATTAGATAACCACATTTTAGGGATTATTGTTTTTGAAGTTCCTTTATTTCCCCTGAAGGTATCATTGTGTAATTGTGTCCAGCACATTTGTCCCCCGCCCTGCGCCCAGAGTTTGGTACCTGTGTCACGTGGTGGTCAGGTTGAGGGATCAGGGGTGGTAGAAACTGCCTTACCAGTCCGAGGGGAGGGTTGTGTGTGGATGGTGTGTGGGGCACTAGACAGTGAGTGTGAGTTCTCCAGGATAGAGAGCTCACTGAAACCTTTTGTGAATTGTGTACTCCTGTGTAGCTCCGACCCCCAGGTTCCTTGTGTTGAACTCTTCTCAGGAACGTCCGCCAAAATGGAGCCTGCTTTTAACTTCTGTGGTCTGTTTAGGTACAGTAGGTTGGAGCTGGTAAGGTTCTGTGAGGAGAGGGACATAGAGGTGGGTGAGTTAGATACCCAGTCCAAACTGAGGGACAACCTGATCACTTGGCAAAAGGTTGAGTGGGAGCGAGAGCGCAGCGAGGAAGATAGGGCCCGGGCCGCACGCCGAAAGGGTGGTGGGTCTGAGGAGAGCCCTGAGGAATCTGAGAAGGAGGAAGGTTACCTGACAGGGACGTCAGTAGAGAGTGGAGACCCCATAGATAGGGAGTCCCTTGCTGGGTCCAGTGTCAGGAGCAGCACCCCATCCCTTTCCCTGTCCCCAGAGGAGTGGGTGGATAGGAGGGAAGAGAGGGAGCATCAGCTGGCCATGGAGAAGCTCAGGTTAGAGCATGCCTGGGGGATGGCGCAGCTGACAATGGCAGAGAAAAAGCTGGAGACCGAGAGGGTCTTAGCGCAGGAGAGGATGGCGGAGGCTGAGAGGGCCTTCGCCAGGGAGAAATCAGTGCTGGAGAGTAGATTATCGCCTGCGCGCAGTCGTAGTTTTCTGGGCTCCCCAGGGAGGGTTGAGTCCAGTGGTGGCAGCGAAATAGAGTCCCGTGCGACAAGTCCCACTCCCAGTTTCCCCAGTCTGGTACCTGTTTCCCAAGAGGAGGAGTATAGGTTGAAGTTCAGGGGCAGTAGAAAACCGTCTCACCAGTCGTGGGGGTTGTTTGTGGATGACTGTCATGAGGCACTGTGGGACTGGCTGGAGGTCAACACAGAAGAGGATTTGGATATAGTGCTCAAAATGATTGTCAAAGAGCAGATGCTCAGTAGTTGTTCTCCAGGGTTGCGCCAGCACCTGGTGAGGTATGACTACTTTTGTCCTTGGGCGCTGGCAGAGGAAGCGGAGCGCTGGGAAAGCGCTAGAGGTTCTCTGGAGTCATTAGGGAGTGACTCAAGTAGTGGTTCAGGTATCTTCCAGCCCAGCGTGGTGGAAGAGGCTCCATGTAGCCCAGCTAGGTCCCAGGATAGCGAGGAGGGTGTAGGACCTTACGGCCTGGCTCAGTGGAGCGGGAGTAAGTGGGTGACCGAGGGTCCCCAGACGTACGAAACCCTGCCTCAGGACTTGGGTGGTTTCAGGAGGGAACACCAAGTTGGGGACCTAGGCTGTCCTGTTAGCCCATTTGAGGAGGATCACCTAGTGAGTAGAGGACCGGGAGCGCCTGTAAACAGGGCTCCTGTGGTTCTAGTGTCTGGCAGTACCGCTCCAGTAGGGAGGGTACAGAAGTCCAGCGGGAGGAGTGGCATGGGGCTGTGTTCCCCGGTGGAGGAGCCAGTGGGTCAGAGACCAGCCGGGAGGGCTGAGTCTCCTAGAAGTGACCATGGCGACTACACGTCTGGCCTGGGGGATCTTTGCGCACTGTCAGGTGGACAGGGGACGGGAGATCTGCGCCAGGCAGACGGTCATGCAACATATGAGGCATATGTTACTCTCGGGGGGATGGTGTGTAAATCCCCAGAAGTCCTGGAGTGCCAGGCAATTATTCCACCGAAGGTTTTAGACTGGAGGTTGGAAGGCCAGGTTCAGGAGCAGCCTGACCTGAAGGGTCTGACTACTGTAACCAGTGTCCTGACCGGTTCTTCTTCCAGAGGGGCCGCCCCCGTTGGTAGGGAGCAGGACTCTGGAAGGGGGTGCAGAGGGTGGGAGAGCCCACCTCTGACCCCGGTGCAACCTGAGGGGTTAAACCCTAGGTTGGTAGACCAGCTCTCAGGGAGGGGTCCTGAGCTGGTTGGTGAGGTATGTTACGAGGGTGCCTCTCAAAGGAGGAGAGGGCGGAACCCTAGGAGAAGAGGTAGGGGGAGGAGAGCCTCACCCGCGACTTCTGGTCAGCCTGAGGGTACAGACCCTAGGCTGGAAGATCGGTGGCAGTTCAGAACTGCCCTGATGAGGGGTAGAGTGGAGAATGGCTGCTATGTGCCAGGGGTTACTACCCCCCACTCTGTGGTTAGGCAAGGACCAGTGGCACCTGGGTGGCCTAGGGCCTGGTCTTGGCCGCGGACAGCTTGGGAGTACCAGTGGGGTAGCCCAGTTGGTCCGGAGAATGGTTTGAGAAGAAACCACATGGGTTCACCGTGGCGTAGAACAGGCGGGTGTCCCGGCAGTGGCGGGCCCGCGTCCGTGTTCTATCGCCCCAAGCAGGGAAGTCCATCACGGTGGTGATTGGTCTGCCCTGCGTTTTGGCTGGAAGGGGGTTGTGTTGGACTTGGCCCTTCTGGCCGGTTCACCCCGAAACTTTTTTGCGTAATAGGGTGACTTGGTTTAGTGATTTTAGTGACTTCTGCGCACTTTACCGCTGTGTCCCAGGGTAAAGTGCGTGCGTGTTGTGAGGTTGGCCTGCCCTCCCATAGGAATGCATGGGGGAATGTATGTGTCCCGGTAGTTCCTGATGCGTGGGGTGTGCAGGCCCGTGTTTGGTATGTGCGGACTCGTGGGAGTGAATGCTGCGCGTTGATGTGTGCGGCGTGCATGTACCTGGTGTGGAAGTGCCACTTCTAGAAGTGGGCACTTCAGTGTGCAGTCTGAAATGTGTGGCTTGTCTGGCGATTGGCTGGTGAGGTCAGGTGATGGACTAGGGAATTCCCCAGAGTCAGGAGGAGTCACCCAGTGGTGAATGGGGAGTTAGCATGTTGATGGCTGGGGAGGAGTGTACCTGGGTCCTGAATAGGACAGGGCTTCCCCCACACAATGCTGGCGCCGGCCCCTGTGGTGCGTCTAATGACCCTAGCCCTGCCAGTGAATAGGGAGAGGGGCTGAGCAAAACAAAGTGCTCAGGAACCTGTTGGAACTGGTTCGCCCCTTCCCTGCACCTTAGACAAAGCCTTATACTGTATAAAAAGGGGCTGTGTCCCCTTACATTGTTGTTCTCTTGCAGGATCCACTTGAGGGGGGGCCTGCTGCTGCTGGGCGCCAGGAGAGACCGCCACTGGGGACTGCCTCCCTGCTGGAGGGCCCTGTGAGCTGGCTCTGGGCCCAGCCTTTGCCCCCTGCTCTCTGAGGGACCTTTTTTTGTGGCTGGACATTGCTTGTAGCGCCTGGGAGCGCTTCCTGGACTTGGGAGCGCTGTGCGCGCTGTTTCTCTGGGCTTTGCTATCTTCATAGCGCTGGGAGCGCTGTGTTGCTTTATAGCGCTGTGAGCGCTTGGGAATCTGATAGCGGGTGCCCACCCCGCGATTCTGCCGGTGGTTGCCAAGTTCGGCGGGTGCCCACCCCGCCGTTATACTCGTTGGCGAGGGAGCCTACCCCTCTCATTGCCGAGGAGATCACCGCCGCGGCCGGGCTTGCAGGAAGTCAGGCAGCGCTGACTGGGACGTGGGCGGGGCCTTAAGCCGGAAGGAGAGGCGGAGTTACGAGGAAGTCCGGGGCTCCCGTGAGCTGAGGGAGCCCCGCGCGGTTGCAGGGTGTCCGAAGGGCCGAAGATCCAGGCAGGAGCCCACCCCGCGCTGGACCTTGCAGAACGGTGCGGCCGGAGCTGGTGCGGAGGGGGCACGAGGCACATTGTCGGTGCCTGCCCCTCCGCGGGACGAAGAATCCTCGGAGTCCTCCCTTCGGCCAGGACCAGGGAAAGAGAAGACGACGCGGGAGTCCCCGAGCAGCCCGGTGAGTGTTGAGAAGGGCTGGGGGACTCCGCGCATGTGCTGGGGGTGCGGGGGCAGGGATCGAGCCCCGTGAGGCTCCACAAGGTGGCCACAGCATTTCTCGAGCCCCGTGAGGCTCTAGGGGGCCTGAGCACCTCGAGCGTTGCCGCTCCAACGAACGGGGGCATTGTGGTGATTCGAGTCCCGGAGAGGGACTCCAACGAAGAGCGCAGTGAACGCTCCGACCTCGGGGGCATGTTGGTTCAGAGCCGTGAAGGCTCCCGGGGCATTGTGGGTTGAGCCCAGTGAGGCTCCAACGTTGTGCAGAGCCACGAGGGCTCTAGAGGGCATTTTTAATGGTCAGAGCCCAGAGAGGGCTCCAGAGGCACGCAGAGTGCCTAAAGTTCGTTTTCCAGCTGCCCAGCACTTAGTGGGCAGCTGCCACGTTTAGGTGGGGGACCATTCTTGTTCTAGTCTGCGCAGCTGGCGCAGCCTGACTTTGCTGAACGCAGGGCGTCCTAGCCCCTTCCAGGCCAGTTGGCCCAGGGACTGCCACAGGTGGTGGCATAGGAGTTTTGCGCAATTGTGTTCCTTCCTTGCACCTCTGAATGCGTGTTGATGCATCATGTGCCATTGCTTTTACACCTCTGAATGTTTTATGCATCATGTGTGTTCTTTACTTGCACCTCTGAATGTGTGTTGATGCATCATGTGCCATTGCTTTTACACCTCTGAATGTTTTTAGGCATCATGTGTTTTCCTTCCATACACCTCTGAATGTGATGCATCATGTGTAACGTTCTATTACCCCTACAGGTATTGTGATACGTAGGTGGTTGTTGCTTTCTCCTAGTACAGGTGGTGCTAGTGAGGTTCTAGTTCCCTGCGTGACAGTCTCCTAAAGTAGTTAGGGTTACGCAGGTGGTACTTCCCCGATACCAGTAAGTACTGGTTGTGTGCTATACAGTTTATTTTTGTGCTACAGTGATTTTATATATTTATGTGCTAAATATCTAAAAGTGCCAATTCCTGACAGTGGTCCAGGTGGCCCTGTCTTGTACATAATCCCTTGTAAATTCTGCCCGTGCCTGTTGGCACATTGTAAAGTGTGTGTTTTTATCTAATGTGTTGTGTATAATACAAAGGTTATTTTTATAGAATACCTTGTGTGGAGTTTCCTTTGTGGTGGGCCTTGGGTGTTGTCGCTGGGTGCGCGCGCAAACGCTTTACACATCGCCTCAGAGATAAGCCTGACTGCTCGTGCCAAGCTACCAAGGGGGTGAGCAGGGGTTATCTTTGGCGTGTAACTTCCTTGCCCTGACTAGAGTGGTGGTTTCTGCCTGACTTTGGCGCAAGCCTTAGCCAACCAGAAATCGCCAGGTCTAACAGTTCCGTGACGTCGAGACAATCATGGTCCTCACAATCTTCATTATCATCTATAATTGGAACAGGTAACAATGTAGCAGGATTTAAAACAGCACACCTCTTCAATGTCACATTATCGGCTGCAAGAATAACTTGCTCATAGCGAGTCAGCCTATTATTTGTGAGGTGCTGTGTTTTAGTCCTAGTCATCAACAGTTCAACAGAATGTGGCACATGTACAGTAAGAGGATGACCCATCACAATGCTCTCACACCTCTCGATGCTGACACCTGTTGCCGCAACGGATCTGAGACATCCGGGCAACGCAGAAGCTACTGGATCTAAAGTAGCTGAGAAATAGGCAACTGGTCTACGGACACCTCCATGATTCTGGGTTAACACTGCTAATGCGCAACCTTCTCTTTCGCAGCAGAACAATGCAAATGCCTTGTTGTAATCCGGCATTCCCAACGCAGGAGCGCTACATAAGGCTTCTCTCAGCCTCAGAAATGATTTCAAACAATCGTCTTCCCATGGTACCGGATCACTTACATCCTTTCGCGTCAGCCGCTGTAAAGGCTTCGCTTCAAAGGAAAAGTTTGGGATCCACTGGCGGCAATAACCCACCATTCCCAAAAACATTCTAACTTCCCTCTGCGTCGAGGGAACTGGCATTCTCAGAGTCGCGTCAATGCGATCTGGAGACACCTTCCTTTTACCCTTTTCAATTCTGTGCCCCAAATACTGTACCTCGGGTAAACAGTATTGCAGCTTGTTTGGAGACACCTTGTGACCGTTCTCTCCCAGGAAATTCAACAACGCAATTTTATCGACCCTGCAAGCGTCTTCTGTCTCTGACGCGACAAGCAGGTCGTCAATGTATTGCACCAAAACAGAGTTTTTCGGCAACACAAGATCTTCAAGATTCTTCTTTAAGAGCTGATTAAAAATTGACGGGCTCTCCGTATACCCCTGTGGGATACGACACCACGTTAATACACGATTCTCTAGCCTAAATGCAAAAAGAAATCTACTCTCTTCATGTAGGGGAATCGAAAAGAATGCCTGACACAAGTCAATCACTGTGAACCATCCAGCTTCGCATGGGATCTGAAACAGTATCACAGATGGATTCGGTACCACTGGACAACATGGAACAACTATGTCGTTTATTTTCCGCAGGTCTTGCACTATCCTGAACTTCCCACTTGGTTTCTGCAATCCCATAATGGGTGAGTTACACGGACTACCCATGATCTCCACCAGTATTCCCTGCCTAATCATAGACTCGATCACAGGTTTAATCCCTGCAATTGTCTCAGGCGACAATTTATACTGGGGTGTTCTCGGGAATTCCGCGTTCGGCTTAACCTGTATTTTCACTGGTTCCACTCCCCTGACTAAACCGATCTCCTCCCCGCTTAGATCCCACACATCGGTCGATACAGACTCCCTCAAATCCTGTGGAAGCTCCTCCACTGTCAAAGCCGGGTACATTTCCACGCACACCCGCTGATTTGCAACCTTAAAGGTCGCGTCATCATCTCTTGTCTGTACCTCTACTCCTTTCGGGGTACAGTAGATTGTGCAATTGAGCTTACACAACAAATCTCTTCCCAACAAACAAACAGGACTCGAGTCGCACACCACGAACTGATGTCGATCCCTAAAGTTCCCTATCCTAACTGGAATCGGTTCTGTCAAGGGGCTCACTAGCCTCTTGTTCGCCACTCCAACCACTTGTATGCTTTCCCCCGAAAGGGCTACCCCCGGAATTACTGCTGATCTTATAGTTGACCTGGTAGCCCCCGTATCTACCAAAAAGGTAGTAGGGTGTCCATCAAGTTCTGCTTCCACAAAGGGTCCTCTCTGATCTACCTCTAGAATGGCCCTAAGTATGCAATCATCATCCTGACCTAAACTCAACTGCGCCAGCAAATCTGCATCCCTCTCCTCTCCCACTTCGAACATGGGCATCTGCAAATAAGTCCGGGCTCCCTGCTGTATGTTCTGCATCCTGGGTGGCTGGGGAACCTGCACCTGCGAGACGCCGGTCCCCCCTTGCATCATTCTCGGTACAGTCACCGTCTGTACCTGTTCTGCCCCAGGGACCTGACCCATTCCTCCCTCCATCTGCGGCTGATTATAGGGGTTCAAGGGACACTCGCGCCTCCAATGTCCCACCTGGTGACACTGGTGACAAGCAGTCGTCTTCTTCAAGATCGCTACATCTATGCCTGTCCTAGGGTCAACGGGCCTCGGCCTTCCCTGACTCGGCATATTCTGATTCCCTGTCTGATAGTTTCCCTGTCTCCGCCCCACCGGACCCCCATTCGGCGGTCCCTGAGCAGCTTGCATCTGAATGAGCAATAGGTTATCCTTCATCTTCTTGTGCTTGGACTCAATCTCATCCGTGCAGTACCTGGCGTACCGCAAGATCTCATCCACAGGCTTATTCTGCCAACAGATCAAATGCTGCTGTATCATGAGACTGACCTCGGGCTTCAAACCCAGCACGAACTTAGACACAAACTGTCCCATGTCCTTTTTTTTCCAGCTCATCTAGGCCACTGTACTGCTTAAAAGCCTTCAAAAGCCTCTCATAAAATTCATGTACTGTCTCCTTTGGCTCCTGCACCGTCCTATCTATCTTCACCCAATCGACGTCTTGGGGTGAAACCTTCGATTTCAACCAGGTAATTACTTTATCGTACAGCCTCATCACTACGGGCGACGGACCATTTGTAATCATGTTCCTATCAGGCTCATAGTCCGGCCAATCAACAGCAATTTTACATGCGCTCCACAGATCCCCTGGAACCACGATATCGAATAAGGTGTTCAGGTCTATCCACAACACCTTCGAAATCTTAACAAAACGCTCAACTTGCTTGTACCACTCTGCAGGCTTCTCCCTGAGCCTGGGAAAATCATTCGTAAATGATGCCAAATCCCCCCTGCTCCATGGTACATGCACATATCCTCCATTCGCCACTTCCCTAAGGGGAAAGGTCTTCGCTAATAGCAACCCCTCTGCCGGAGTTCCTCCGTCCGCTCCCCTTGGGGTCTTTTTCTTTGACCATTTCTCTTCCCATTTATCAAGCGTCAACCATGGCTGCATGGCTAGGACCAGTTCTCTAGTATGTGACCTCAGTCCAACAACCCTCTTCTCCTCTAGCTCCCGCTCTGTATAATGCATCCTATGGCTTCCTTGCAACGCTCTAGTCTTGGACAGATCCACACCATATTCCTTCGCCAATCCCCTCAATTTCTCGTGTGCCATTCGTGCTTTCCGCGTCACATCTTTCGCCACGAAAAACAGGTCATCTGGACTGTAGGATACTATCCTCTCAAGAGGTAGACTTCCATATATAATTTCATCTGCCTCTGCCTTAAGCCTTACTACGTCTATCATCCCTGCCTTCAAGGCTCCTTTCAACACCTGACAACTTGCTCCACGTCCCTCATCATATTCACATTCTGGCTCCTTCTCCCTCCTCTCTTCTGGTGGTTCTATGGGAGCAGAAGGGCTCTGAAAGGCAACTGGAGTTGTCCCCGCTTTGCCCATATTCCAGGTCATTTGCTTCTTTGGCGGCACCCATGACCTTAAATCTGATCTCGACTCCATCAGAGTCCTCGGCCTCTCCGATCTCTGGTCTTCCTCGCCCCTAGATGTGTCTGATACCGCTGCTAATGGTGTACTCCATTGTACAGGGCTTGGAGGTCGGGCCGTTGCCCCTTCCAACTCACTTTCCCCGCTTTCTCTCCTCGTTCTTTCTGCCACTCGTTCTGACCTCTCTCTTTCCTCTGATTCCGGACTGTATATCGACACAATCGGTCCAATGGTGACCGGTACCCTCAAGGCATCCGGTAACCTCATCTCTCTTTCAATCCTCCCACTAGCCTCAGACTGACCCTGTGAACTCGCGGTTTCAAACGAAACCAACCCTTCCACTCGGGTCTCAGGCTGGATTGTTACCCTCCTAGTTTCTCCCCTCTCACCCCACCTATCATCCGCTTCATCTGGATTATAAGGGGGTGGTCTCTCGTCTAGCAATCTTTGCAGTACCCCATCATCGGAATCACTATCTTCCTCTTGTGCCTTCTCCTTTGCTTTCACATGGCGTATCCCCGTCGAATCTATTATCACGTGATACAGTTTCGCTTCCTCAATTGTCTGCACTCTCCATCTTTTCTCCGCTGCGTCCCACTTGGCATCCTGAAATGCCCTAATCGACTTCCTCATCCTCTCCTGACTTCTTCCCTTTTCCTTATCATGCGCTGCTCTAATCCACGCATGTAATGCTTCGAACTGTGCTGGTCTTGGCAAGGGTCTTAAGGACCCCATCACCGTCTTCAGTTGGTACAGCACCGCTAGTCTAAATGAGCCATACCTCGGGAAAGCTAGTTCCCCTTCGCCTTGTGTCATCTTGTGCCAATTCTCGATCCAAACTATAGTATGTAACCCCACATTCTGTGCCATGTAATGTGCCGGGGTATCCTCGGGAGGGGCTTCTTCTCCCCCACGAACAACCACATGCTTATCGCCTCTACACAACTCTCGCAAAGCCCTAAGGCACTTCATAATGAGCAAATTCGATCTCGCGCTCTATTTACTTCTTGTTCTCGAATCCTCCAATAACAGCGCGACTCACACCAACCGGCCTATCACAGCGCGACACTCTCTGACGTCACCTTCCTTCGTTCGCAGCAGTTCCCTTCTCCAAAACTCGTTTCACGCTTACTCACGTCCCATTCATACACTGAAATAACCAATTAAGTTACTTCTCTGGCTGTCCGTCCACAGCCTCTGACTGTTCGTCCACAGTCTCTCGACCTTGTTGACCTCGATTGGCGCCCGTCTGCCCCCGTCCGGCCAGACAGATCGCCTCTGATAGGCTACTAACACTCCGATCTGCACACCACAACCCACGACCAGCGTTAAGTTGCCATACACACACGCATTCGCTCCCCCTATCTCGGTCCAGGTGATCGATGGTACCTCACGATCTCCTTTGGGTGGTCAACAAAATCCATCTCAGGTGTCTTCTACACCACAATTCCCGGGCTGCGCGCGCTCACAGCCTGATCTCACAATCACACGACATACACAACAACTCCGCAAGACATCACACAACAAATCAACACCGCAATCTACAACATCTCATTATGTTCATACTCACTCCTGGAACTGCTGCTTTCTGCCGCGCTGCTACTCGCCGTTGATGCTCATCTGCTGCCGTCTGCTGCTCGCCATCTGATGATTCAGCATCACTTATCGTCTCTTGGGCCTCAAGGGTCACTTATCCTTATCTAATCTTCCCTCGCTATCAGAAAGAAACCATCCTCGTTTGCTACCAACTGCTCCGGCCCATTTTAATATCTCGCAATTATCTACTGGAACCCACTCTGGTCTGATGGAACTTTTTACTTGCCCAATAGCGTGGAGGGAAAAACACAATTATCAAAATTACTGTCCGCAATTTGCCATAATCAAGGACTCGAGACTTAATCTCTTGGCTCTCTGGTTTTTATTATCAGCATAAAGATTTGCAGATACAAAGTCCTCAATACGAGGCACAACAAGTACATAGGCACTAACACAAAAGCTACTCTACGAAGAATCCGCATACGGCTAAAAATAACTAAAAGTACAATCTCTAAAAGCATGAGGTAGAAAACCACCAAGCAAATGTCGATACTAGGGACACTGAACCATACCATCTCTGTCCCTACTCTGCACTAGGTGACATCCCTACTTAGCAATCCCTTGAGACCCTCATCGAGTAAAAGGTGTCAGAGTGAAACTTCATAAGAAGTCTTCACTTAGAGAGCTTGATCTAAGTTGCCCCCTCTATCTCTTCGCCTAGCCTTCCTCTGCTCTGGGCTGCTCTGAACTGCTTCCACCCTCGGGGCGCTGTCCCTAATACAGAACCCCAAATCCCAGAACACGCCCTTTGCACCTCCTCTTCTGCGGGGTCGTCTTTCAGTAAATTTCCACAGAGCGCTGTCCAGTTCCATCGTCCATCGCTTGGCCTTGAGTCCCAGACGCCATCCACACTAGGAGTTACGATTGGCACATTCCAATACACTCCCATGTCTGGCTTTTACTACATAAGTCAATTTGTGAACAAAGAGCTTCTCTACTAACGAGCAACTGTCCTTGCACCTGGGGTGAGATCATGCAAAGCAGACATTCTTCACATCTTTTAAGTTGCAATTTACTACAGCCTAAAACCTCTACTGGAATAAATCCTTTTTGGCCTATTGCCCTTGGCTAACATAAGAAAATAACAGGCCTTTCGCCTCAACGATATATGCGAATTCTGGCCACTACTTCGGTTACACAAGCAGGTTTAAATCACAGTATTGACATTTACGTCTTTCTTTCATGTGTGGTCAAACTAAACAGTCTACAGACACGAATTCTAATCTACACGTTTTAACATCACATTGTTCAAAAAAAGGACTAAGCTCTATGCATTGCTTCAATATATACATAAGATGCTTGTACATAGCTAATACTTCTATTAAAATCGATATAGATTATACAATTCGTAATACATTGCACACAAAATACCTGAGTACGCATTTGATTATATGCGGGTGCTGACTAACAGTGAATATAACGCACCCCTACAATTTTCAAACTTTTAAGCGCTACATCAGTTGCTAACCTTTGCGAGTATCCAATCCTTGTAAAGTACTTATTTTGTGTTCTAAACTTCGCCTTGGAAAGATATGTAAAAATGTTCTTAATGTATCAATGGATTGCTGTTGAATACGACAAACACTACTACCATTCCATTGTATACAAGGCCTGACTATGCCTTCCCTGTACCTCTTCTGCAATAACTTGTTCTACATTTCTAGGTACCATCACCTATTTCGTAATAGGATGCCATTCTTCATTTCATAACATCGTCCTCTTTAATCAATAGCATGAGCTAATGTGTTATCCTGGAGATAGCTTTCTTCATTAAAGAAAGCTTCTGTACCAGAAATATGTATTCATTCTCCACTAAAAACTGTACAAAAGTGTATTCTTTTCACTGATCTTTTCTTCTGGTTTGTTCTCCTCATATACAACACCATTTTGTTGAGAGTCTTCATTCTATTTATAATCAAAATGAAAAGCTTCCTCTTCAAAGCAAAGGCCTCAACAACTACTCCCTCAACTGATTCTTTCTGTTTTAGTGCCTCTCTCCTTCCTCCATACTTCATATTTCTGAGTAGATTTAAAACCACTCTACTACAAAACATCCTGGCTCTGATTTCCTTAAACTTATTCTGTCTCCTGGTTAAGGTGTGTCCATCATTCTTACATTCTTTCCTCAGTGACTTAACGAAACATGAGGAGGCCCCCCTGCAGGGTACATGGAGGGACCCCCTCCGGACTCAATCTGGAGCCCTCCGGCCGAAGTGCAGTGCTGAGAGGGGCCCCTGGAGGTGGGGGGCCCCCCGCACTGCAGGGGGCTGCGGGGACCTGTGTTGCACCCCTGTCTTTCCTGTTCTTGTAATATAGATTTTATCCACTCTTATTCTTTCTCATAGTTTGGTTTTTATTTTCATTATTTCGTAATCTTTGCAGGTGTCAGCATATATTTTTGAGAAATATCTTTATCCTCTTACCATTAGCTCTTTTTTCTTTCACCGCTTTTTCTGTGGTTGAGTACATCAATACTCCCTGGATGAGTGGATGAGTGCATAGGTTGTACCTGGATGATTCCCTGAGTATGTGGGAACTCTGTGGATAGTTCCATATCTGCAAAGTAACTACCTGCTTGTTTGTATGAGTATATCACTTCTATCTGGGTGTTTGGATGAGTGCATGAGTAGTGCCTAAATGATTAGATAAATACATGACTAATGCCTCAATAATTTAATACATGCATAGATAGTGCATGGATGATTAAAGGAGTGCAACTCTAGTGCCTGGATGATTACAGGAGTGCATGCATAGTATATAGGTCAATCAATCAATCAAT
The DNA here is from genome assembly GCF_964204655.1 of Triturus cristatus. NCBI lineage: Eukaryota > Metazoa > Chordata > Amphibia > Caudata > Salamandridae > Triturus > Triturus cristatus. Next base: position 247,046,164 of record NC_140582.1, read on the forward strand.
CATGGAACTTATAACGCGCGCTACTCACCCGGAAGGGTCTCAAGGCGCTTGGGGGAGGAGGTATGCTACTGCTCGAACAGCCAGGCCTTGAGCTGTTTCCTGAAGGCGAGGTGGTCCCGGGTCAGCCGCAGGTGGACGGGCGGGGAATTCCATGTCTTAGCCGCCAGGTATGAGAAGGATCTTCCTCCGGCGGTGGGTCTCTGGATGCGAGGGACGACGGCGAGGGTGAGGTTAGCGGATCGTAGCTGGCGGGCGTGTAGAAGGTCAGGCGGTCGTTGAAGTACCTTGGGCCCATGTCGTGGAGGGATTTGTGTGCGTGGGTGAGGAGTCTGAACGTGATCCTCTTGTTGACCGAGAGCCAGTGCAGGTCTCTCAGGTGGCTCGAGATGTGGCTGCGTCGGGGGACGTCAAGGATGAGTCGGGCGGAGGCGTTCTGGATACGCTGAAGTCTTTTTTGGAGCTTGGCTGTCGTGCCGGCGTAGAGGGTGTATCCGTAGTCAAGTCTGCTGGTGATGAGGGCCTGGGTGACCATCTTCCTGGTGTCGGCCGGGATCCATCGGAAGATCTTGCGGAGCATGCGGAGGGTGTGGAAGCAAGATGAGGAGACGGCGTTGACTTGTCTGGTCATCGATAGGGAGGAGTCCAGGATGAAGCCCAAGTTGCGTGCATGGTCTGTTGGCTTGTGTGCGGTGCCTAGGGCCGGGGGCCACCAGGAGTCGTCCCATGCGGAGGGCGATGGTCCCAGGATGAGGACTTCTGTCTTGTCCGTGCTCAATTTCAGGCGGCTGATGTTCATCCATTCGGCGACGTCTTTCATCCCTTCGTGTAGGCTGGCTTTGGCGGTGTTGGGGTCTTTGGTGAGGGAGAGGATCAGCTGGGTGTCATCGGCGTAAGAAATGATGTTGAGGTTGTGTTGGCGTGCGATGGCGGCGAGGGGTTTCATGTAGATGTTGAAGAGGGTGGGGCTGAGCGACGATCCCTGCGGGACGCCGCAGATGACTTTGGTGGCCTCAGAGCGAAACGGGGGGAGGCGTAATCTCTGTGTTCTGCCGGCGAGGTATGAGATGATCCATTCCAGAGCCTTCCCTTGGATGCTGGTGTCGTTGAGGCGTTGGACTAGGGTGCGGTGGCATACAGTGTTAAATGCCGCGGAGAGGTCTAGGAGGATGAGTGCCGCTGTTTCACCGTGGTCAAGCAGGGCTCGGATGTCATCAGTGGCTGCAATGAGGGCGGTCTCGGTGCTGTGGATGGCTCTGAATCCGGACTGCGATGGGTCGAGGGATCCGTTCGTCTTGAGGAAGGCTGACAGTTGCTTGTTGACGACCTTCTCGATGACCTTGGCAGGGAAAGGAAGGAGCGCGATGGGGCGGAAGTTCTTGAGGTCAGTTGGGTCCGCTGTTGGTTTCTTCAGCAGAGCGCTGAGCTCGGCGTGCTTCCAGCTTTCCGGGAAGGTGGCTGTGTCGAAGGAGGTGTTGATGATGTCTCGGAGGTGGAGTGTGATGGTGGAGGTTGCCTTGTTGAAGACATGGTGGGGGCATGGGTCGGTAGGAGATCCGGAGTGGATGGTGTTCATCATGCGGCTTGTGTCTTCGGGGGTTACCTCGGTCCATGTCTAAAGGGTGGTGGCAGGGAGCGTAGGTTCGGCCCATGAGTGCGGGGGTGGAGCGCCGAAACTGTTGTGGATGTCGGCGATCTTGCGGTGGAAGTACGAGGCGAGGGAATCGCAGAGGTCCTGTGATGGAGTGATGTCGTTATTGCAGGTGCTCGGGTTGGAGAACTCCTTGACGATGTTGAAGAGCTCCTTGCTGTCATGGGCGTTCTTGTCCAGTCGTTCATTCAGAGATTTCTTCTTGGTGGTGCGGATGAGCTGGTGATGTCTGCGGGTGGCGAGTTTGAGGGCGATCATGTTGTCGGCGGTCTTGTCGAGGAGCCAGGCCTTCTCGAGGGTGCGGCAGGCCTTCTTGGAGTCCTTGAGTTCGTCGGTGAACCAGGGGGCCTTCTTGCTTCTGGGCCTGGTGAGTGGGTTCTTCAGTGGGGCGAGGTCGTCGGCACAGGAGGTCAGCCACTGCGAGAAGTTGCGGGCTGCTGTGTTGGGGTACGTTGTGCTGACAGGTGGGTTCTGGCTGAGGGAGGTGGCGAGCTGGTCGGCGGTGATCTTGCTCCAGTTTCTGTGGGGAACCTGCTTCGGGTGGTGGTGGGCCGTGTTCTTTCTGAAGCTGAAGTGGACGCAGCTGTGGTCGGTCCAGTGAAGTCCTGTGGAGTGGCTGAAGGTGATGTGCTTGCTGGATGAGAAGACGGGGTCGAGCGTGTGGCCGGCGTAGTGGGTGGGGGTGTTGACCAGTTGCTTGAGTCCGAGGTTAGCGAGGTTGTCCAGCAGGGCGGTGGTGATTTATAGAGTACATGTATAGTGTGTACATGATTGTTTAAGTGCATGCATAGCACCTGGCAGATGGGATGAGTGCATGAGTAGTGCTTCAGTGATTCAATGTTTTGTTTGAGTGAACAGGTAGTGCCTGGGTGATTAGATAAGTACATGGGTAGTGCCTGGATAAATGAATGAGTGCATCAGTAGTGCCTAGCTGATTAGATGAGTGCATGACTAGTGTCTGAGTAATTGCATGAGTCCATTGTTAAAGCTTGAGTGATAGGATGAAAGCAAGTGTACTGCTGGGGTGATTGTATTAGTACAAAAGTATTGTCTCAGTAATTGAATGAGTGCTTATGTACTGGGTGGGTGATAGGTTCACTGCAATGGAACTCCCTGCCTAATTAGATGAATGCATGAGTAGTGCCTGAGTGTTTGGATGAGTGCATGGGTTGTGCCTTAGTATTTTGATGAGTGCATGGGTTGTAAGTGGGTGTTTAGATGAGTGCATGGGTTGTGCCTGGGTATTTCAATGACTGCATAGGTACAGCCTTGGTGATTGTATAAGTGAATGGTTAGTGATTGGTGAATATATAGTTAAATGAGTACATAATTAGTGCCTGCATGATTGGTAGAGTGCATGTACAGTGCCTGGGTGATTAAACAAATGCGTGGATAGTGCATGAGTGATTCAATGACTGCCTGAGTAGTGGCTGGGTGATTGGATGAGTGCCTGAGTAGCACCTGGGTGACTGTGAAAGTACATCCATTGCTGTTAGATATATAACAGTTGTCACTATATCTGTGACTCATTGTTTGAGTCCTTCTGTCAGTATCAAACTACCTGCTTTAGTGTATCTATCCTTTTCTACTGAGTATGTGTGAGTGAAGTCTAGATAGCACACTTGATATATAATTGGATACATAGCTTTCTAGCAGCATACTTTGGTCATTTACTCAGCCTGCAAAAGCATCAGTAAGGTTTTAAAACTGAAAATTATTCTCACTTTTTCAAAGCAAAAAACCTTTTCCTAATTGCATACCTATATCATTTCTCAAATATTTCTTGTGTGTATAAAACATATATTTAGAATTTCTCAAAGAAATGTTATACGCCAAGTGAAGCTAGCACAAGAACTCTGAAGAGACATTCTGCGCTATTAACCCTCCTCAATTTTAAACAGAGCATGATTAAAGAAGTACTCCACCCTCACCATGTATATGGAATTTACAACAGCCTTAAAGAACATAGATCCCCAGGTAAACATATATGTGATTTCATGATATATATACATCTTCAGGCCCTCTTTGCAAAAATATATAGGGCCTCATTTATGAGATTTTGTCATAGGGCAGGGCTGAGGCCTTCCTGCTGCGCTGCCCTACGGCAAAAGAAAAGGGCAGGAATGCACCATAACTATCAGTAATGGCAAATTCCTGTTCTTTTCCCCTTCACTGGCACACAATGGGCTGCCATGCGCCAACACAGGCACCTTTGCACCATGGTGCAAGGGTGCCTGAATTGTGGGGATGATTAATTTTGTGCAGGAAGGTAAACCTTCTTGCACAAAAACAATCACAAGAGGCTTTTTTCTCTTTCCATGTGTGCTGCAGACATATTTCCTTGTTGTGCCTCCCTTATGCCCCCCATGGAGGCGTACGTTTTTGGCACTGCCTCAGAGTTACAATTGCTCATAAATGTAGGGCAGTGTCAAAAAGCCATGGATGTTGCTGGGAACTCCCCAGAAACACCTAGTGCACACCCCTTTAATGCAGAAAACTGCGATACAGGGAACAATATATACATGGCAGCATTAATCCCAAAAAAGTGGCTTAGTGCTACCTAATAAATTTGGAGCAGGCTCCTGCGCCACTGGAGCATCACAAAAAGTGACACACCAGTGGCAAAAGGGACTCATAAAAAAGGCCTATAGTTCTCTGCATCTTTAAGTAAACTCAAGTATCTCTTTGTACTTATGACTATCTTCAACCACAAAATCACCATCTAAGCATATGCAAACCAGTCATATCATGATAGACACTTCCTAACACATACCTAACAATTATTACTACTATATATTTCATATACAGGCACAGCACATTTCATTATCTTTTATTTGTGACTACACTACTCCTGTTTAATAACATGGCTAAAAGTACTACAACTCCCAGAACACAAATAACATAGATGTATTTATTCTGCACATGATGCTTAGACATTTAAAACATGCTTAGCTTTAAATACATTCCTCAATGTAACTTTCAACAATACTATACTGTTGTTTTTCTATAAAATACACAATGGAATAAAGGGGCTTTAATTAATTTTCCTCTTACTTCCCAAAACATTCTGTACTAACATCTTAACCACATACCCTCTACCAGATACAGTTCATCTGATAGATTTTTTTCATATCACTGTGATACTCTTCTTTATCAAACACCCATATACATTTTAGTTTGTATTATATTTTTTTTAAATGATTGAAAAGTTATGTACACTCCAGTGAATTGAGTTCGTAGATTTTTGTTGTTTTAGCTCTTTTTGCATAGTTTTTACACTGTTAGGATTTGTAAAAACTAAGCACAACAATGGTACACCACTCTCATACAAAGCAGCCATAAAATGGCAACCTCCTCAACTTTACACTCTGTGATCATGAGAAAGGCAGAACATTAAATGATGTCTTTTGTTTTAGACTACTCTATTTCCACCTGTGAATGGTTAGTACCTGTTATCCCTTTCCCTCTCTTTCAAAAAGAGATTTCTGTCCATGTATGTTCGAGATTTTTTTGCGATCATCGTGGAGTAAACGCAAACAAAAAATGGGAGTCCAATCCTACATTTAGCTGCACAACAGTTTATTACATAGTCATGACTTGAAAATAAAGTTTAAATTGTGTCATAACTCTTATACTTAAAAAAAAAAGGTTCTGTCTCTTTAACACCCTTCCTCCCAAATACACACTTAGCTCAGTGTATGTAGCAACCCAGTGGAACCAGTAGGTCACAAGTTCACAGCCCATTCTAGAAAAAAACTATGATACTTCCAAATGAGGTGCAGCAGGTGTGGTTTACTCCACAGATTCAAAAGCATATCCATGTCTGTATTACATTTCTTTTTTTAAACAACAGCAAATAATGGGACTTCTTGCTAATGCATCCAACACACTACCTAATTGTATTCACTTACACGCTGACAGCATCCAATGAAATATATCTTTTTTTTTTTAAAGAAAACACATTAATTTTAACTGCTTTTCATTTGGAAAACTACCTCATTCAGCTCCAGCCTTTTCTGACTGCTATTGCTCCTTCACTTCAAAATGCTTAGAGTGTGGATTGTTGGACACAGTTATGTTTATTGGACTAAAGAGGCTTCACGAAAGAAAGGTATTGACAAGGATTTTGGTTTGCCAAATGTGGAGGTTACTGGTTTGGCCAGAGAGGGTAAAAGTGTCATCATCTGCTGGATTTGGTTAAAATCATTGTGACATGCTGAGCTCCTCACCTCATGATTGTGCACTGTGGTGAAAATGACCTAGGGTTGGAAATCCTGTTTTGGTGTACTCTAATATATGCCAAAGACAGAAATGGAAGTGGTTAAATCAATTCTTTCCACAGATTGACAAAGCCAAGAAACAGGTTAATAAAACTGTTTCTGCATTCCTCAGAGACCATAGTATGGGCTGTATCTATGCCAACAATCTGGAAGAATGGTATTTCTGTGCAACCTGAAGCTCTGCATTAAGACTTATCTGTAGCTGGAACATACTCAATATGAACCCAAAAGGCTCTTATCAGAGCAACCCTACTACTCCACATATAATATTTTTTCCCAACAGAAATCACGTTTTATTTTTAGTTTAAAGTTATTCGTGATTACATCGCGAATACGCAAAACAAAAGTAGTCATTCAACGGACATCAGCATATGCAAAAATTATAACTTAAAATAATCCATTCTAAACATTGCACTATACATATTACTATATACATGGTTCTTTTAAAATCACATTTTCCAGTTTTGCGGTTATTCAGGGCCTCGCGACGACCTCATTAACCGCGACGATCGCGCCTTTTTCATAAAGTGTAAAACAGATTTATGCACACATATTACAGTATTTTACACACTAGGGGTTTATTACTGTATTCTCTAAAGTTATATTTTTCTAGTCAGTTTCTATAGAAACCATCTCTGAAACCTATTTTCCGTTTTCATGGTTATTCAGGGCGTCGTGACGATGTCGTTAACTGTGACGATTGTACCTTTTCCTTAAAGTGTAAAACACATATATGAACACATATTACAGTATTTTAGACACTAGAGGTTTATAAGTTCATTCTCTAAAGTCATGTTTTTCTAGTGACTTTCTATAAAAACCATCTCTAAAACCTATTTTCCGTTTTCACAGTAATGCTGGGAGTCGCGATGACTTTGGTACCCGCGACGATCCCGGATACATCCTGAAAACGCAAAGAAACAGCAGGAATTCAATAGCCACCACCACATAAAAAAATTATAACTATATAATTCGTTATAACATCCCATAAGATAAAACACAATCTAGATAACACTATAAAAACATTTATCAGTCTCTCAATATCTCTATGCACAATTGGCAGACACACTGAAAAGTCTAAATTTAACATAAATGGTGTGCGCCCCTACTCATGTGGCAGGACGTATGCTAGATCTTATTTTCACTAATATCCCCATTTTGAAAGTAGAGACTCCATTACCGCTAACTTGGTCAGACCACTTATTAGTCCCTTTCGGCTTGATATGCGGATCTTCTGACTCTAATGTTAGCTCAATAGTCATCACAAGTAAAAATTGGTTGAAGGTCTCCAAGGAATCTTCAGGCACTGAGCTACTAAACAATACACCTTAACTGACGGGAGACCCTAGCAACGATGTCACTATTTTCAATCACTGGGTCACCCTCGCCCTTGACAGAATTGCTCCCCTTAGGACGGCTAAACCATCTAGGAAAAACCCCTCTGTCCCCTGGTTTACTATGGTACTTCAAGTTGAAAAAAGCCTGTGCAAGAAGCTCGAATGCACTTGGCGCAAATCATATAATCCCGAGGCCAAGTGCGCTTATAGAGCAGCGTTAAAAAAATGTCATGGGCTGAAGCGCAAAACCATTAGTGACTTCCTTCCGAATCAAATCAATTGCTCTGATAACTCAGCCAAAGAGGTCTTTAAGATCGTCAAAGGCTTTCTCAGGCCTAAGGCTCTGGACAGCACTATTGCCCCTTCACCGTCCTTGTGCGGGGATCTTTCAATCTTCTTCCTGGAGAAAATACAGCTTATTTACTCCTCTTTCACTCCGGTTGAGCTTCCTGCTCTATTAGAAACCCCTTCAGAGCCACGCAGCATCTGCGCCCAATTCTGCCCGCTCTGCCTGGTTGCCTCTCGGATAGAGCTTGACAAGTGTAAAACAGGTTCTCCGGGAGACCCCTGCCAGGCAAAACTTTTTAAAGCACTAGCCCCATGGTTGAACCCCTATCTAAACCTAATCTGGAATTCTTCCTTGACTACAGGTATCTCTCCCGCTGCCTGGAAATCGGCTCAGGTACTGCCCATCCTGAAGAAACCTGATGCTGATCCAGCTGAACTCAAGAATTTTCAGCAGATCTCCCTACTATCCGCCCCAGCCAAAATTATGGAGAAAAAGGGCCAGAGCAACTCTCCAACTTCTTGGAATCCAACAATTGCCTGCATGACTCCCAATCTGGCTTTATATCCGGATACAGCACAGAGACAGCAATATTGGAAGTTGCAGGCACAGTACGGATTGCATTAGACCAGGGAAACTTTGCAAAGCTCGTGCTGTTAGATTTATCCGCAGCTTTCGACACAGTGTCCCATCGGATTCTGCTGGAGAAACGTATGCAATTGGGAGTTAGGGGTACCACACAGGCCTGGTTACAGTCATTTTTGGAGGGCAGATCCCAGCAGGTCCTTCTTCGACCCTACGTCTCCTCAGCTAAACCCCTCGCATGTGGGGTTCCGCAAGGGTCTGCTCTGAGCCCGACGTTATTTAATGTCTATCTGGCCCTCCTTGTGAAGGTAGTTGAGCAATGGGGTGTCGAAATAGTATCCTACGCTGACGATACCCAACTGGTATTCTCCTTCAGAGAACAGTCGGAGGCAGCCTTTGTCAAGTTTAAGCTCTGCCTGACTAACATCGCAGCTTGGATGACAAAGAGCTGCTTGAAATTAAATGCCGACAAGATGGAGGTACTATTTTTCAACCAATTCACTCCCCTATCTTCTGAGATTTGGTGGCCGCCAAAGCTAAACCCTCCACCAATTCCTGTAGAGTCTGCCAGGAACTTGGGTGTCAAATTTGATACGACTTTGTCATTTAAAGTCCAGATCAGTCAAGTCTCCTGATTTTGGAAGCTGAGAGCCCTGCGGAGATTTCTTTATCTCCTACCCATGAAGTGCCATAAGACGGTGGTCCATGTGCTGATTACGTCTCAGCTTGACTACTCTAATAGTCTTTACATTGGTCTGCAGGCTTATTTAATCAATAGATTGCAGATCATTCAGAACGCGGCTGCAAGACTTATTAGGAAGGTTCCCTTCCGGCATCACATCTCCCCTCACCTGCTGAGCCTCCACTGGCTACCTGTTAGAAGGAGAATTGAGTTTAAGGTTCTGTCTATTGCCCTTAGAGCCATTAGAAATTGAGGCCCTGGCTACTTGAAACAGAGACTGCAGCACTGTCCCATTGACAGGGCGCTTAGATCCAATCATCAGAATCTGCTTAAGATTCCCCGGTTCTCTAAGGCTAGACTAGGTGGACGTGCTTTTTCAGTGTGAACCGCCGCTCTCTGGAACTCCATATCTCTCCATCTTCGCATGCTGGAGCCAGAGTCTACCTTCAGGAAGGTGCTGAAAACTTGGCTCTTTAGCCTCCCATGATCCGTCCTCTTCTCCCCGGTCTGTCAGTCTGCCTAGTGCCAGGACACCTCCGTTTGAGGTAGCTGTGCACTCTACAAATTCCTTATTATTATTATTATTATTATTATTATTATTATTATAAGAGTGAGTATAAATGATGCACTGGGTCATGTGAGTGGGTGGATAAGTATCTGAGTGGGTCGGTGGGTGGGTATATAAGTCTGGGAGTGGATATGTAAGTAGACTCATGAGTCTGTGAGCGGGTGCAAGAGAGTTTGAGTGGTTAAGTCAGTAGGGGTATGAGTGTCTGAGTGGGTAAGTGAATGGGTATATAAGTGACTGAGTGGGTATGTCAGTGACTACATGAGTGTGTGACTGGATCTATGACTGGGTGTTTAAGGGTCTGAGTGGGTCTGTGTGTGGGTGTATGAGTCTTTGACTAGGTCTGTCAGTGGATTCATAAGTCTGTGAGTGGGAGTGTGAATGGGTGCATGAGTGTTTGAGTGGGTCTGTGAGTGGATGTAATAGTCTCTGGGTGTGTCTGTAACTGGGTGCGTAAGTATCTGAGTGAGTATGTGAGTGGGTGCATCACTGTTTGAGAGGGTATACGAGTAAGTGCATGAGTCTCTGTATGGATATGCGAATGGGTCCATGAGTCTTTCAGTGGGTATGTACATGGGCGCATGAGTCTCTGAGTGAGTATCTCACTCGGTGTATAAGTCTTTAAGTACGTTTATGAGTAGGCACATGAGTCTCTGAGTGGGTGCAACAGTGTCTGAGTTGGTATGTGTGTGGGTGTATGACTGTCTGTGTGGGCATGTGGGAGGATATATCAGTTTGTGACTGGATCTAAGAGTGGGTACATAAGTGTTTGAGTTGGTCTGTGGCTGGGTGTATGAGCCTTTCACTGGGTCTCTGACTGGGTGTTTAACTCTCATTGTAACTCTCTCAGTGGGTGCATGAGTGCCTGAGTGGGTCTGTGACTAGGAGCATAAGTCTCTCAGTGGGTATGTGAGTGGGTGCATGAGTCTCTTAGTGGGTATGCGACTGATTGTATGAGTTTTTTGTGTGGGTTAGCGAGTCAGTGCTTGAGTCTTTGAGTGGATATATGAGTGGGCACATAAGTATCTGAGTGGGTCTTTGACTGGCTGCATGAGTCCTTCAGTAGGTCTCTAAGTGGGAGCATAAGTCTCTTAGTGGGCATATTACTTGGCGCATGAGTCTTTGAGTGAGGTTGTGAGTGGGTATATAAGTCTCTGACTGGGTATATGAGTGGGTGTGTCAGTGTCTGAGTGGGTTTGTCAAGGGGTGTATGAGTGTCTGAGTGGATATGTGAGTAAGTATATTAGTCTGTGACATAACTTGTGTCACTAACATGAGGTCAGAGTACCTCCGCCCTAATCCCTTATGTTAGCATTCACAGAAATGTTCAGCCCCAGGAACCGTTCCCGATCAGGTTGCGTCCAGCCAATCACAGCATTCTCGTTGGCACTCACATTCGTGATTAATCGCAAAATCGTTGTGAAATAACCGCGGCCAGCGATATCACTACAATTTTCATTACAATTTCTCAAGAACTACTGAACGGGTTTCCACCAAATAACAAAAAGCACAATATGCATAACATCATCTAACTTTCTGCCAAATTTGGTGTAATTCTGTCCAGTGGTTCAGGCTGTAGATTCAACAAAACCTTCCTATGGGAATTAAAATGGCAAAGCACACTTTTTTTAACCCTCCTTTTCTCAGCCCCCGCTTAATGGATCACCCCAAAACTTTCCATGCACAACAGAACTTACTTTGACACTTTTTTGGGCAAATTTCATGACATGTAAATACATATATACATATTACCTACAGGCGGTCGCCAGTAGATAGTTATAGTTAGGACCCAAGTTTCCGTAGAAAAAACTTTTTTTATTTTACCAATAACTTTAGCGATGCTTGATGAATCTCTACGGAATTTTCACAAAACTTCTCCTTTTTGGTTCAGCTGCTGTGTTAAAAGTTTTGGGGTGATCTATCAAGCGTGGGCCGAGAAAAAAAGGAGTCCCAAAAAGCATTTTCCCCTTGTTATGTCTATGGGGATTTTTTATTTTTTGAACATGACTACAACCTAAACTGCTAAACAGAATAATACCAAATTTGGCAGATTGCTAGATGTTGGTCTGTAAAGCGTGCTTTTTGTGATTTGGAGGAATTCTTCAGTAGTTTTTGAGCTATTTACCTTAAAAAAAAATTAGATATCTGAGGACGTGAGGTCTTGCAGTGGATTCACAGATCCTACTAAAATTTGATTGGCAGCCAACACTTCAACCAGGAAGTATTGGCTGCCATTTTGGATCTCGGCTTGAGGCTGAGTCCCACAAAAAAAGTAAAAAATAAAGAAAAGGGGATAGGGTATAATTACGCTGCCCCCCCAAAGATGCTCAGGGGGGTTAAAATGTTTTATTTTTATTTTGCCGTGGCAAATTAAAAAAAAAAGACTTGAAGGCTCCGGTGAGTCTTTTTTTTTAGCCCCCACGTGGGCCAAATCCTGATGACATGAAGGAGAGGAGCTTATGGGGTCTCCCATTAGGCTTATGAAAAGCTCCACCACCTCCCCAGTGCTGTAAACAATAGAAATATGGGGGGCCCGCTTGCCCCCTGCAGTCCCTGGGACCACCACCTCCTCAGGGCAATGAACACAGTAAATGTGGGGGGCCTACCCAGCTCCCCCACTGGTCCGGGGACTGCCACCTTCCCAGGGTACACTGTTTTTCCCGCTGCCCAGGCGACTGCCACCTCCCGGGGCACATACATTATTAAAAGAAAAAGCGGCGGAGGCCCTAAGGCATCCCCCACAGCCCTGGGGTCCACCACCTCCCCGAGGCGCATATAGGAATGCGGGGGGACCCCCGCAGCCCCAGGGAATGCCACCTTTCTGGGGCACAAACACAACAATGAAGGGGGTCCATTGCAGAACCCGGGACCAACATTGGAGGGGGGCGTGTAGCTCACTTCCTGGAGCCCTAGTTTGCCCTGGAGACTGCCACCCCTAGGGCTGAGTCCAGCAATGTCCTGCAGTGCCCAACCCTAGGGCTGAGCTGCTTGCTTTAGCTTGGCGGGAATTCACAGCTCGAGCCAAGCTTAAGGGAACACTCTGGTTCCAGCAGCGGGTGCTGTCAAAGTGCTCCAACCCGCTGGAAGCAGAGGTTTCATCTCTTTTCCTCCCTGCAGATATGCAGGCAGGGAAAGAGATGAAACAGATTGTTCTTGCACACAAGGCGCTGCATTTCCAGCAGCTCCCTTCATGCTAGAACTATGTTGGCTCCTGTAGAAGGTGGGGAGCCAGCTGGGACCCAGCTGGGACCGAGAGGGCCTTGAGGCTCCCCCAATGGTCCCAGTGGAAAAATAGCAGATAGAGGCAAAATAAATGTCAAAAACTAGTAGAAGGAGGCAGAATAAAGGTGAGAAACGAGCAGAAAGAGGCAAAATAAAAGTCAGCAATGAGCAGAAAGAGGAAAAATAAAGATCAGCAACAAGCAGAAAGAGGCAAACTAGAGGTGAGCACTGAGCAGAAAGAGGAAAAATTGAAGTAAAAAACCAGCACCAAGAGGCAAAATAAAGGTGAGAAATGAGCCGAAAGATGTAAAATAAAGGTCAGTAACGGGCAGAAAGTGGCAAAATAAAGGTCAGAAATGAGCAGAATGTGGCAAAATAAAGGTGAGAAATTAACAGAAAGAGGCAGAGTGATGGTCAGAAGGAAGCAGAAAGAGGCAGAATAAAGGTGAAAAACATGCAGCAAGAGGCAAAATAAAGGTCAGCAACAAGCTGGAAGAGGCAAAATAAAGGTCAGAAATTAAAATAAAGAGGTAAAATAAAGGTCAGAAACGAACAGAAAGAGGCAGAATAAATTCAGAAGGAAGCAGAAAGAGGCAGAATAAAGGTCAGAATGGAGCAAAAAGAGGTAGACTAGAGGTCAGAAACCTGCAGCAAAAGGCAGAATAAAGATAAAAAACTAGCAGAAAGGCATAATAAAGGTTAGGCGTGAGCAGAAAAAGGCAAAAAAATGGGAAGAATGAGCAGAAAGACGCAAAATAGAGGCCAGAAAAGAGTAGCAAGAGGCAGAGTAAAGGTCAGGAGCGAGTAGAAAGAGACAAAATAATGAGCAGAATGAGCAAAAAGAGGCAAAATAGAGGGCAGGATTGAGGAGAGAAGAGGCAGAAAAACCTAGCAGAAAACTAGCAGAGGAGGCACAAAACCAAAGGCAGCAGAGGATAGCAGACTGCAGGATAGTCAGACAGGAAGACCGTCAAAGGGGGAGCTAGTATAAGGGCCTGCTCCTGTGTTCCCCCTACTTTTTTTACCGTACACCCACTGACAGACCCACTCACACACTCATGCACCCACTCACTGACCCACTAACACACTCATGCACCCACTCATGGATCCATTCAAGCACTCATTCACCCACTCACAGACCCACTGAGAGACTCACACTCATACTCACAGACCCACTCAGGGACTCACTCACATACCCCCTCACACACTCATGCATCCATGCAGACACCTACCCACTCACAGAACCACTGAGATACTCACGCGTACACTTACAGATCCACTCAGATACTCACCCACTCACTCACAGACCCACTCAGAGACTCTAGCACACTCTCACAGCCACTCATCCACTCTCTCACTGACCCACTCACACTCGTTTTCCCCATACACAGATCCACTAAGAGACTCATGCACCGACTCTCAGGTCCACTCAGAGTCACGCACCCACTGACAGACCCACTAAGACACTCACTCACCAGCTCACAGACCACTCAGGGAATCACACAACTGCTCACAGACCCACTCATTCACTCACTCACTCACCCTGGCTGGGTCCTAACTGGGGTGGTGTGGTGAGCAAAAGAATGATGGATTTAATCCTGATCCTTGTGACTGGGGTGAATGTTTGCATTGTCCAGCATTCCGTCCATCAACTGTTTTTTTTACAAATGTCACCCTAAGTGGGAAGGGTATGCCCAGATGTGGGTCCCGTGCTCACTACACCATTGGATTCAAGCTAACCTGGCTGATGAAGGGAAATGCCCTGAAACCGGTCCCAGGATGCTTGTTTCCGCTCCAGGGAAGACCTGACTTGGCAATTCGGGCTGGACTGTTCCCACAAGGGTATAATCAAAAGGAGGACGTCAGAGCTTGTTGTTTATCGAGGTCCTGTTCCTGTGCTCCAAGGCATGTCTGTTAATATCAAAAAGGGGGAACAGTTCCTCTCTATGGGCCTACGTAGAGAGTTGCAATGACTTACTACACTAATGCGGATGGTATCTGGAGAGGGATCTGCAAATTCAGATCGTAATGCCCTCACACACCTGTTAGGGTGTCATGCTTCATCATTGGGCGCTCCTCGTCGGACCGGCGCTGCAATGTCCGACGGGCCTGGGGGCATCTTTGTCGGAGATCTTTTGATCTGAGAACGCCGTATAATGAGTGAGGTGTGTGGGGCTATAGGAGAAACACTGTCTTCTACAAGGTGCAAAGTGTGATTTAAAAAGGCCCCTGACCTTGTTGGTTCACTTTATTAATGCTCAAGGTTGGGACTTATTAAAAACAGTGAGGCTACGTGTAATAAGTGAGGGTATTTGGGTAGCCTTTTGCTGATTAGGTTGACATGTTTCGTGTCTCGTGCGAGTAAAGTAAAGCAACACTTCTTCAGGACCAAAATGACATGACCGCTGATTGTCAGCCAAGGGAGGGGGACTCCCTTTCTTTAATTCAAGATCCTTAGTCTAGGGTTCTTGATATGGCTTTCCACCTGGGTAGATAGGGCCAAAGAAGAAGGATACCATCAGATACTCGTATAGGTGGACTAGTCAACTAAATTAGAAACCAGTAAGACACCCTGTAGGGACCGGATAAAGCCGGTCTCGTATAGTAACAAAGTTTGTAAACTGAATGGTAATACATATATCTAAAGAGCTAACGCTGAGTGAGGATTAAAAACATGACATGGAATAGTTAATAGCATGACATGACTGGTGTTACACGATTCAAATGAGAGGTAACTCCACATACGAGGGAACGGTGACATATGTCAGGGGAAAAAAGGAACAACTCTTACCTTCTAAGGTTGGATGGAGAGCCTCATAGATGAGGGAAGGCGACCCGACCACTTGAACGGGTATACCTGAATAGGTAGCGAGCTCGTATGGGAACCTACTCGTCTTCGTCTCACCTGGGTGTTATCGTGGAAGGTTGAATCCCAGGTTATGAAGTTACGCTCAACCTCCAAGATCTCGTGAGATTGTGTCGGCCCGTCCGCCATTTTGTCCCAAAACAGGATGCCTGACACAGTTCTTACGTGAATAACAAGGGTTATTTCTCGAGCGATAATGGCTCTTAGATAATTAGTTGGAGCAGCTTCAATAGTGCACAAGGGTTGCAGAGTTCGCTTCATAAACTCGGAAGTGGGATTATTGACAGAGAGGTGTCCCGTCTCAATAATTGCCTTGGATAATATGTTAGTTGATTAAGGGCAAATGTTCAAATATGCATCATAAATGATATTAGGGTTCATCGTGTCGTTGTATTGTTAACTTCTGTCCATGGAATATCATCGTTAAGACCCAATCTCTGTGTAGAAAGGCAGAAAATCCACCTTTGTTCAGTTTCGAAGAGTTTGTGAAAGGACCAGGCAGGGTTACTTTCTAGTACTGTCCAGTGTAGTTCGTTCGGTCCATGTTGGTTGGCAATAAAGTGGGTACTCATTTTAGTGGTTGTTCTCCCACATCGTATATTGCTCCGATGCTCCATGATCCTTGTTTTAACTGGGCGTGAAGTCATGCCTATGTAACGTAGGTTGCAAGGGCACGTGATCATGTAAACACAATTTCTTGAGTTGCAGTTGGTGTGGTTTTTTTGAGTCCAAACTTTGCCTTCTTCTAGATCAAGTGTTTTAGTTGCCTTTGTCAAACTGCATACTCCGCAGTCTCCACAGGGATAATGCCCCCTCACTGGTGATAAACTCCAAAGGGTACCTTGGGCTGCCACTTTGGCAGTTTTCGGGCGTGTATGGACCAAGATGTCACTTAGGTTACTTGTGCGCTTGTTGGCAAACCTCGGTTTCGGTAAAGATAATGAACCTGTAGCCAGAATCTTCCAATTTTTTATGATGATTCTTTGTATTTTGTTGGATTCTGGTGTGTAGATGGTGACGCAAGTAATAATGTCATCCGTCTTCTTGACTCTTGGTTCTAACAATGCCTCTCTGTTGTTATTGAGAGCTCTTTTTTTGGATTTGTTGATGATGGTAGTGGGGTAGTGATGTGCTTTCAGGTGGTCACTTAGGGTGGATGCCTCCCTTTTGTAGTCACTAGTTGTGTCACAATTCCTGCGGAGATTTAGGAATTGGCCGAAGGGGAGATTGTCCCTGAGGGTTTTAGGGTGGTGACTTTCATACTGTAACAGACTATTCCGATCCGTAGGTTTTTTGTAAGTGTGGGTCGAAAGAGTGACATTTTGCAATGTGATAGTTAAATCCAAGAAGTGGATTTCAGTCGGGGAGATGGATCTGGTAAATTTTAAGTAGGGGTCCAGAGAGTTCACCCAAGTGAAGAAGTTGTCACATGTTTCAAGATCCCCTTTCCACAGAATCAGGATGTCGTCAATGTAGCGCTTCCAAAGAATAATGTTGTTGGTATAAACATTGGTATTCGCTACGTAGAGACGTTCAAACTCTGCGACATAAAGGCATGCCAAGCTCAGCGCAAAGGTGCTGCCCATGGAAGTTCCTTGGGTCTGGTGAAAATATTGATCTTTAAATTGGAAGTAGTTCTCACACATGGCTATGGTGGCACATTCCATTATGAAAGAGACCGGCGTGTCTGATGTCCATTCTTCTTTCAGAAGAAGCTCTTCTATGACCCTCAGTGTTTCGGTTTGGGGGATATTTGTGTAGAGAGCCTCTACATCCAGTGTCATCATAAGGTCGATCTCTCCACTTATTGTAGTGTCGGCCAGTAGATTCAGAGCGTCCCTAGTATCCTTCAGGTATGAAGGTATTCGTTGTACCAGTGGGCGGAGGAAATGGTCACAGAATTTGCTGAGGGGCTCCAGTACTGATCCTATACCAGAGACTATCGGGAGTCCGGGAGGTGGATTAGTTCCCTTGTGAATTTTTGGTAGGGTATAGAAAGCAGGAGTTCTGGGCTGAGTGTTCACCAGAAAAAGGGCTTCATTTTTGGAAATCCAACCTTGTGTTTCAGCTGAATCTACAATGGACCTGATCTTTGTCATCAGTCTTCCTGTCGGATCACCGTCATTCTTGGTATAGTACTTGACTTGTGAGAGTTGTCGTAGGCATTCTTGATCATAATCTGATGTATCCTGTCGTACTTTAGAATTTGGGACCGCGTAGGAGGCAGGGCCCTACCCCTGTCTATCCCGGTATTAGTGAACCGCGAATGGTTAATGCGGTATGTACAAGTGCTTTTTGTAACGTTTTAGCTATGAATGCACTGTGTATACGCTATTTCACATCACTACGTGGGTTCCATTTTGTATCGGTGGCCATCTTATGGTTGCCCTCACATAGGCTATACAGCATGAAGCGAATACGGGCCTTTTAGAGCACATGTGCCTTTCTTTGACTTTTCTGTGACCTGGGCAGCTTGGCTCCGCTGCCCCAGGTCAAACTGGTCTCACGAGTTCCCCGTCCTCTGGCCACCTGTGATTAGCATCAGGGCTTGACACACCATAAAGTCTTTTCATCTTACACGAGCCTCCAGCTAATCTCTTTCGCACCTGACTGTTCCTGCTTTATGGCTTGTTTCCCAAACAGGAGATGCTCATGTTTATTGGGGCCTATCGATATCTGATGTGGGATCTGAGCCTTGCTGTGTAAATAATTGCGGGCTGGCCTAACTGGAATGTGGGATGGTCATCATGACTCTGCCTTTTCGTTTGAAATGTATACATGTAATGGCCATATCGTAAATTAAGGAATGTATGCCTGAGGCAGGATATTCTGTATTTAAGAAGAAGCCCGTTTCTGTGATTTTCAGCAGTCTCCTGAGAACATACACGCTGTTGTACTTCTAGGACGCCTGTAATTGGTCTGCAGCCAATAAACTGATCTTTGACTTCACCCAGAAGACTCTGTGTTTCTGTAGGTCTGAAACAGGAAGAACCCCGAAGTCATAGGGTGTGTTCCCCTGCACCGCTGGGCTTAAAATACCCAGTACTTCAGTTGGCGCCCAACTCGTGACGATTTCAGCGGTACCGGTCCAAGACAGAGGTTCGTGAAGAGCTTTGTGTGGAAATTCTGGAGGAAGGCCGCCACTTCATCGACCCCTGCATGTCGACGTGGTCCGAAGGTCTTTTCTGCGAGGTTCTCCGCGTCCCGACGGCTACGAAGGACTGCTGCCCTGATTAATCGCCCTGTTTTGGACCCTTGACGATTTTGGTAGAGCGAAACAATCGAGAGAGTCTTCTGGTGACACCATTGATCATCGATATTCAGTTAAGTATAAGTGGAGCGTCTCCCAATTTGTTTGGTATCCTTCGGGATAATTTTGGTTTATTTGGAGTTTGCAAACCCCAAAGCCAGAGGACTCGTGTATTCACGAGACTATCGTAATCGATAATCCTTTGAAGTTTGGAACTAGACTAGTGAGCGAAGATGCCTGGTGCTGGTGTATTTGGTAATTGGTTTTGTTTGAGTTGTAGAAGGGATTTCCAGTTGGAGGATTCATGTCCGGTTCCTCCAATTGGAACTCCAACTTATGAGCTTTATGTAAAATATGGCGTGGGCCCCATTGCATAGAATGAAATATGGATCCGATAAACCAGAAAGGACGGTGTTTTAAAATGGCCCCAAAATGGTAGTTTCGATACAGATATCTTAGATAATTTGGAAGTTAAATTGTTTAAAAAGAAAGCCCGGCCGGCGATGTTTGATTCTTTCCGCCTATGGCGAAAGGAAGCCAAACAGAAGGAAATAAAGCTAGCGAAAAGGAATAAGAGAGAGAGAGGTATGTCAGTAATGCAAGCAGCTGTGCAATTTAAAGATAATGAGGAGGAACAAATGAATGAGCAATTGCACAGACAGCGCAAACTAGGGATTGATAAATGTTACCCTGTTTTGTCACCCCTTGTGCAAGATGAGACAAAAGAGAAAGAAAAAGATTCCCTAATGTCCCATTTGTTAAGTTCACCACCCCCGTATGCGCAAAATGCCACCGCACCTCCACAGCTTGTAAATGTGCAGCCTCCATTAAATATGCCGCAAGCCTTCCCGCAGCCGCCAGCTCCTCCTCAGCTGGCTCCTTTCCCTGCAGTGCAGCCCTCTCAAGGGCCGCCAGTTTTGTTACCTGTTACCCCCGCGCTTCCTGCGACTTTGCCTAGCACGCCAGCGGTTTCCCCTGGCGCTCCTTCTTACACTACTCAGGTACCTGTATCTGAATCTGTTTTTCTTCCCTCTGTCTATTCCCCCCGTTTTCGCCTCAACTTCTCCTTCAGCACGACAACGACTGGCTAATGTAGTTACTAGTTTAATGTTGCCTCTCTTTGGGTCATCTAGTGCGACTCCTGGTTTACAGCGTAAGCAATTGCGCAGTCAGCTACCTGGTCCCGAAGAGAAAGAGGTGTTAGATCATCTGGCGCGTAGGTGGATTGGTTTCCCTTCACTCTATGATGTGGAATCGGTTGTTAACGTTTTTCACCAATGGGATGCCCCAAAACAGAGGTATGTCTTTGATAAAATGTGTGAATTCCTCTGTGAGGAATTGGAGGATAAGGGTGCAAACCCAAACCCACAGGAAGGGTGTCGAGTGCGATTTGATTTCGAAACAGGTGTCATTGTGGGCCCCAAGGTAGATAAAGCAGTTGCGACTTTACTGTCCCTCAGAAATGGCGATTGTCTGCAATCATTGTTCGAACAGGAACTCCCTGTGGGGAAAAAGGTAAAAGCGCGCCAATATCCGATGCGTGAGGTTCCTCCAGTTTGGAGACCTGGTGATTTAGCTGCTAACCCACCTGTTCAGCCATATTTTCAGCGTGTTTGGGTGCATGTCCCATGGAAGAGATCTGAGGTGTTAGCACTTAAGCAGACATTGCCTGACCCCCGTAAAAACCCTACCGGTTATTATATGGAGTTATCACAAACTGCAGAATCATGTGTAATGAATTTGGCTGACATAGATATGTTGTTTGGGAATGTTGTTCCACAGCCTTTATGGGGATCCATTCGTAATGTAGATCACGCTGCAGAATTGGGTAACACATGGGCTAATATCATTGCTGCAGATGCTGGCCAAGTTGGTGGCGCGAAACCTGACCCTTTAGTAGCAGAACTCCCTGGTAGAATTATTACCTACATGAAAACTATAATGCCTGCGATGCGCGTAAATTGGGATAAACTATCCGCATGTAAGCAGAAGAAAGATGAGACAGTGTCTGATTTTTTTACCAGGTTTGAAGAAACGTTTATCGACCACAGTGGTCAAGACATGAGCACTGAAGGTGGCCAACGGTTATTTGTTGATAAGTTTGTGCAGAATCTACTTCCCAAGTTGTGTAAGAAATTAAAGGATTCAGAAAGTTCTTGGGCTGTTTCCTCTTCAGCGCAAATACTGGCTACTGCACAGTATTATGAGAACAGAGACAAAGATGAGAAGGATAGAACAGATAAGAATACGAAAGAACTGAAGACAAAGGTCCTTTTGCAGCAGGCCTATCCGCCATGTGGAGGACAGAATAATTATAGGCAAACACTAGGTATCTATCAGCAGCCCCAACAGTTTCAGAGTAATCAGCCAATGAACGGGTATTATCAACCACGAATACCTGTAGGTCCCAACCAATGTTCATATTGCAAAGAGGAAGGTCATTTTAAATATAGTTGCCCTAAATTAATGCAGCGTAACAGTAATGCATATGGCGCAAGAGGTAGAGGTGGTCAGCAAGCTCCTAGAGGCAGAGGGCGTGGAAATGTTCCCCAGAACGCGCGTCCTCTTCCGCCTCAAAATACCATAAATAGCTTTGATCAGCAAGCCAACGCGACTGGTAATACAGCTCAGTACTACAATAATGATTATTATGCAGAAGACGACAATGTAGAAGATAATGATTACTAGGACCGCCGTAGACAGAGAGAGGGAGTTGTTTCAGTGCCAGTGGATCAGAGTGGACCTTATGTTAAAGTAACTACAGCAAACGTAACGGAGCCCTTTCTGCTGGATACTGGTGCTGCAAAGAGTTCAATTATGCATTCAAAACTCCCTGGCACGCCTTTGTCTGGCGAAATGAATGTCTCAGTAGGTTTTTCTGGCGCCCCAGTTAGGAACCAGATTTCTAGTCCTATGTCACTTTCTGTTGGACCTTGTGAGCTAAAAGCACCCCTCATTCTAACAACAGGTTGTGGTGAAAATTTGCTAGGCTTAGATTTGCTAAAAGATTGCATGCAACGCTATATTGTTCTCCCTCAGGAGTACAACTTACATTAGGCAAGAAAGTGATTTCCCCGATGTATTTGTCTAAAAATGCAATGCCACCTGAATTGTCACCCCTTCCGGATGCCCTTTGGGCCACTGGTCCCAATGATGTGGGTCTCCTGGAAATACCGCCATATGTGGTCACTTTAAAAGCCAATGTCAGATTGCCACGCATTCCCCAGTACAAGATCTCCAATGAAGGTCAGAAAGCATTGTTAGCAATTGTCAGTGATTTGATTAAAAAGGGTGTAATTGAAGAGACAAGAGGCAACGTTTGCAATAGTCCTGTTTTACCTGTCTTAAAACGAACGGACCCTTCACAGCCACCTGTTTACAGATTCGTGATTGATCTTAGAGAGGTTAATAAGATTGTTGTGCCACAGTTTCCAGTTGTCCCTGATATAACTGCCTTGTTAACCATGATTCCAGCCTCGGCTGCATGGTTCTCAGTGATCGATCTTAAGAATGCTTTCTTTAGCATCCCAATTGCAGAGGAGAGCAGAGACATTTTTGGCTTTAGTTTAGGAGGTCGCAGCTTCTGCTTCAAACGCGCTCCCCAGGGCTACTGTGAGAGTCCATCAATATACAGTCAGGCTTTAAAAGCGCAGCTTGATGCACTGGTTTTACCCAGTGGCGCTATCCTCATTCAGTACGTTGACGATTTACTAATCGCCGCGGATACTGAAAAGATTTGCAAAGAAGCTACCTTGTCATTGTTGCGTCATTTGTCTGCCTTTCATCACAAAGTGTCTCTCTCAAAGCTGCAATATTGTCGACAAGAAGTGACCTACTTAGGTCATCTCTTATCGAAGGAGGGAAGGAGACTGACCCCAGAACGAATTCAAGCTATTGCACAGTTGAGTGTGCCAAGAACACAGAGAGAAGTGCGTGCTTTCTTGGGCATTACTTCATACTGTAGGCATTGGATTCCTAATTTTTCCTTGTTGGCAAAACCGTTGTTAGCATTAACATGTAAAGATATACCGAATCCTATCCCATGGTCTGAAGAGTGCCAGAAAAGTTTTTGGGAATTGCGTGATGCATTGTGTTCAGCTCCTGTGTTGGGTACCCCTGACTACAGCAAGCCTTTTACATTGTATGTTCATGAGAAAGATGGTTGCGCATTATCAGTGTTAACACAGCCTTTTGGCGACAGACCGCGTCCATGCGCATATTTTTCGTCAACCTTGGACCCGGTAGCGAGGGCATTGCCAAGTTGTCTGAGAGCCACAGCCGCTGCAGCTATGTCTATTCGACAGTCTGCTGGCCTAGTAATGGATAACACATTGATTGTTATGGTTCCACATGCTGTGGACACATTGTTAAACAGGACCAAGACACAGCACTTAACTAGTGCACGATTATCTGGTTATGAGCTGACACTGTTAGCAAATCATATACACATAAAGAGATGCAACACATTGAATCCAGCTACACTATTACCAATTCCAGCAGACCTAGATGAGATAGAGCAACATGATTGTCTGTTCAGAACAGAAGAAGAGACAAAAGGGAGAGTGGATCTTAAAGATACTCCCCTGACTGAGTGTGATGGTACTTTATGGGTGGATGGTTCGTGTTTCAAGCTTCCGAATGGTGATACGACTGCTGCATATGCTATCACGACTTTGCACACGATTGTGGAAACTGCGCGTGTGCCACAAAATTCGGCTCAAGCAGCAGAATTGATTGCCCTTACGAGAGCATGCGTGTTGTCTGAAGGAATGAAAGTGAACATATATACGGATAGCCAGTACGCCTTTGGCGTGGCTCATAGTTTTGGGCGATTGTGGAAGGAACGTGGGTTCCTGACTTCGCATGGAGCTAAGATTCAGAATGGCAAGTTGGTGAATGATCTCCTTGAGTCACTGACCCTACCGTTACAAGTTGCGATTATGAAATGCAGTGCGAACAAGAAAATCACTGATGATGTTGGTCGTGGTAATGCGTTTGTTGATGAAACCGCGAAAGAAACAGCAAAAGATGTGAAGACTCGAATGTATGTTGCAGGCCCGGCCAGATGGGTTGGTGATGTTGGAATGTGCGAAAACACAATAGAGAGTGTGAAGTCTCTTCAAGCTGAAGCCACAGAGAAAGAGTTAAGCAAGTGGAGAGAAAGTATGGGTAAGTTGGATGAGAATGGTTGTTGGATTGATTTATCAGAACATAGGCGATGGTTGTTACCTGATGCATATGTGCTTCCAGTAGTTACTATGGCACATGGAATGGCACATATCAGTATGAAAGGAATCTGTAAGTTGTTGGCTCCAGTATGGCAGAATGCTGGAATTCCTAAGTGTGCATAGAATGTGGTCAAGAATTGTATGGTATGCTTGAAGTACAACCCTGGTAGGGGAACCCCAACTCCAGCTGGTCATTTTGCGCCTCCATCATATCCATTTGAAGTTTTGCAGCTAGATTTTATCCACATGGAAAGGTGCAACAACCTGAAATATGTATTGGTGGTTGTTTGCGCTTTCTCAAAATGGATAGAGGCCTATCCTCTAAAAGATAATACTGCTCTATCCACAGCCAAAGCCCTTGTGAAGGAATTTTTCCCTAGGTTTGGAATGCCAAGAATGGTGTGGAGTGATAATGGGAGTGAGTTTGTGGGCCAAGTGATGAAGAATGTATGTGAGGGACTAGGTATAAGGCAGAAATTTCACGCTGCAAATCACCCCCAATCAGCTGGATTAGTAGAGCGCTACAATGGTGCTCTAAAACTCAAACTGGCCAAAATCCAAGCGAGCTCAGGTCTTAAATGGCCTGACGCTCTGCCTCTAGCACTCCTGTCCACAAGAATGACCGTGCATTCACGGGTGGGACTTAGTCCCTACGAGGTCATTTTTGGCCGCCCGGCCAATGTATGGGGTGTGCCAAGACCGACGAAATTCAGTGAAATCGAACACCCAGTACTGCTTGATTACTTGTATGATTTGACGGTTAAACTGCGTGTTTTACACCAACAGGTGCACGATACTCTCCCCCGGCCTCTGAGGCTCCAGGACACCCCATTGACCCTGGCACGTGGGTGCTCATCAAAAACTTCCAGCGGAAAACCAACGATGAGCCCCGCTGGATTGGCCCTCATCTCGTGCTACTGTCTACAAGATCAGCTGTTCGAGTAAAGGGGAAAAGGAACTGGATCCACTGCGCCCACGTAAAGAGGATCCCTTTGCCTCTGCCGTATGACCAGTGGGTCCAGGAGGGTATCGCTGATGCTGAAACAGACACTGTACCTCGTTTTGTGCCGTTCAGTGATGCACGCATAAAAGGCACAACTTCAGCACAGGAGAGTGACGATATTTTGCAAGAAGCTGTGCCACTTTCAATTCGATTGGACACCACAGAGCCTGAACTCTTGTTCCAAGATCAAACAGTATCTGGCCGTTTTCATTACAATCTAAGACCAAGGCCCATGGACAAATAAATATTCTTTTTCTTTTACCTTTTTATTTTTTGATAACCAGAGCTCTCCCATCTGAAGGACTTTCTTGATTTTTTGTTTTTCGAAACACCATCCGGGTTCAGCCGCAGGGTCGCGGTGCCAAGACTTTGGGGTACAGGCCGAAGACGTTAGGTCAACGGTTCTGGTTGGTCTAGGGCGTTCCCTGGACTGACAGGAGTACTCCTTAGCAGAAGATACTCACCCGCCGCGAGCGGCACGATTAGAGGATGGAGTTTTTCAAGATGGAGAGACCCGCTGAGGAAATGAACTTTAAAGCAAGAATATGTAAAATAATGAAAAGCAAACGTTTTGTGTTGTTATGCCTGTTTATACTATGTAGTATGGTAGTGTTTACTGTAGGATTTGTATTCTTCTCCTCCCAAGAGCCCATTGCACCCACTGTACAGCCTATACCTCCTCCTACTATCTCCTAACACTCTTTTCACCCTCTGCCTGAACATGAACAAGCTAGACGATCAGAGTTTGTGAATAACTCGTTTATTCAGCTCCTGCACCAGCACCAACTAGTCATGAATACAACAAATTGTTGGGTGTGCGGTTTAATGCCACATACCATTAATAAGGGTATTCCCTATCTAGTGCTGCCGTATAGTTACAATGGATCGTCATGGGCATTCCAGACCATGTTTCTCTATGCTCTAGATACCTACTCCCCGCGACAACCGCGTTCCATCAGACCTAGCACCAATAATAAAGCTTTAATGAAAGGAGTTGCCGATATGAGTAGAGATATCGATGCATACTCATCTATTCCCAAAGAAGAGTTGAGAGCTTATGTAGGGTGGAACGCGACGGGGTATAGTATTAGTCTAGGTGAAAGACAGCGGAAAATCTCATCCCCAATCTGGGTCGTACCCCACATAGGTCGGTTCTGTTTGCAAGGTAATGGTCAGAATCCTAGAGCTCAACTGGGAAGAAGTGACTGTACTGAAACGTACACTTTTCCGTCACAGTTTTCCCCTGCGTTTTTGGCTGCCAAGGGTACATATTTTATCTGCAATGATCGAGCATATACATGGTTGCCCCCTGACTTCTCGGGCACATGTTATATTGCAAATCTGCTACAGCCAACATTTACTGCCGCCTCAGACTATCACAAGACCAGAGTTGTGAGAGGCGTGATTAGTAAGGAGGATACTGCCGGTCAGGAAGCGGGAGATTTCTTTTTGGGTTTCCTGCTGTTTTGGGGACCTATGGTCAATAGTAGGAACCTGAGACAGCTGACTCGTGTGGTTGAATCCACTGTTAATGTTACGGCTGGTGCCCTTGGTAATTTGACAGCTGAGCTCCAAGCGGATCGCCTCATGACTTTGCAGAACCGCATGGTTCTAGACGTCATACTTGCAGACCGGTGGGGTGGTTCTGGGAACTGATATCTGCCTGGGGTTGGAAAGTTCTGATGGTCATTGGAATGATCTTAGCCATCCTTTTCCTGTTCTGTCTGTGCGTACAGTGTGCTCCTGCGATATGTGGCCTCTGTGCTACATTATGTGTAAGGAAACCTGTATCGAGGGACGAGCTAGGTAATAGGATGATGCTACAGCAACATCTCCATGACTTTGTGAATATTGACCTAGACTCGGATTGAAATGAGTATAGTTATTGCCTATGTAAGGGCAAAAGGAGGGTCTGTCGTACTTTAGAATTTGGGACCGCGTAGGAGGCAGGGCCCTACCCCTGTCTATCCCGGTATTAGTGAACCGCGAATGGTTAATGCGGTATGTACAAGTGCTTTTTGTAACGTTTTAGCTATGAATGCACTGTGTATACGCTATTTCACATCACTACGTGGGTTCCATTTTGTATCGGTGGCCATCTTATGGTTGCCCTCACATAGGCTATATAGCATGAAGCGAATACGGGCCTTTTAGAGCACATGTGCCTTTCTTTGACTTTTCTGTGACCTGGGCAGCTTGGCTCCGCTGCCCCAGGTCAAACTGGTCTCACGAGTTCCCCGTCCTCTGGCCACCTGTGATTAGCATCAGGGCTTGACACACCATAAAGTCTTTTCATCTTACACGAGCCTCCAGCTAATCTCTTTCGCACCTGACTGTTCCTGCTTTATGGCTTGTTTCCCAAACAGGAGATGCTCATGTTTATTGGGGCCTATCGATATCTGATGTGGGATCTGAGCCTTGCTGTGTAAATAATTGCGGGCTGGCCTAACTGGAATGTGGGATGGTCATCATGACTCTGCCTTTTCGTTTGAAATGTATACATGTAATGGCCATATCGTAAAGTAAGGAATGTATGCCTGAGGCAGGATATTCTGTATTTAAGAAGAAGCCCGTTTCTGTGATTTTCAGCAGTCTCCTGAGAACATACACGCTGTTGTACTTCTAGGACGCCTGTAATTGGTCTGCAGCCAATAAACTGATCTTTGACTTCACCCAGAAGACTCTGTGTTTCTGTAGGTTTGAAACAGGAAGAACCCCGAAGTCATAGGGTGTGTTCCCCTGCACCGCTCGGCTTAAAATACCCAGTACTTCAATCCATAATGACGATGGCTCCTCCCTTGTCCGCTGCTTTTATGGTAATGGTAGTGTCATCATTAAGGGCTTTTACTGCAGCCCTCTCGATTGCTGGTAAGTTGTTAAACTGTGTAGGTCTCGTGATGTTCTCCACTTCTTTAGTTACGGCTTGCTCGAAAGTCAATATTTCGTTCGGAGTGATGCCATCAAGTGGGGTAAACGTGGAGGGGGGACGCAGGCCAGTATCTGTGGTCTCTTCAGATGGCTTGTCCTGAAAGTAAGCTCTCAGTCGTACTTTCCGAAAGAAGTTATGAAGTTCCTTATGTAGGAGGAAACGATCCAGTTGTGGTGTGGGAACAAAACCCAGGCCTCTATCTAGTACTTTGTTTTCTGTCGGGGTGAGTACTCTAATGGATAAATTGACCACTCAGTTCCATCCGGTCTTGTTGTTGTGGGGCCGTTGGATCATGCCACTGAACTTGTTTGAATCCTCCGTCTCGTCTTCTGCGTCTTGCCCTGCCCCGGCCTCTTCCTAAAAAAGGCTGTTTATGTTGGTTATAATGGTACATTGGTGGAGGCATTTGATACATGGAATTCCAAGGTACTTGCTGACCATAGTAAGGATTCATGGGGAAACCAAGGAGAGGGGGTGGTGGTGGTCCCCAGTTCTTCTTGAAGCTTGACCTACTATCGTTACTGGAAGCACTGCTGTTCGAATAGGAGCGTGATCTACTATCCACTGAACTGCCATCGGATGATTCATCACCTGTTGGTATCTGATAGTCGTCCTTGGTGTAAGGATATACTTTTTCTTTATCAAATCTTTTGATGTCTTTTTGCAATTTCGTAATTTTTTGTCGCATCAAATGATTTTTATGGTCATCCATCTCTGTGTTGATTTCAGCAAGTCTGCTTTTGAATGCCGTGATGTTAATTGAAGCTTTTAGATTATTCTCAGCAGTTGTTATTTCGATCAGTAGTTTGTCAGCCAGACGTTTTGCTGTATTAATAATCAGTATAAGCCAGTCCCTGGTACATTTCCAAGCTACCAGGGACCACTTCTTTCTAAAGCCAATGTCCTCCAGAAAGATTCTAGGTGCATTTGTGACCAATAACAACAGAGAGGCATTGTTAGAACCAAGAGTCAAGAAGACGGATGACATTATTACTTGCGTCACCACGGAGGATTCAAACAAGTTCAGTGGCAAGATCCACCGGCCCCACAACAACAAGACCGGATGGAACTGAGGAGCAGGAAGAACAACAACAAGACCGGATGGAACTGAGGAGCAGGAAAAACAACAGGACCTAGTGGTCAATTTATCCACTAGAGTACTCACCCCGACAGAAAACAAAGTACTAAATAGAGGCCTGGGTTTTGTTCCCACACCACAACTGGATCGTTTCCTCCTACATAAGGAACTTCATAACTTCTTTCGGAAAGTACGACTGCGAGCATACTTCCAGGACAAGCCATCTGAAGAGACGACAGATACTGGCCTGCGTCCCCCCTCCACGTTTACCCCACTTGATGGCATCACTCCGAACGAAATATTGACTTTCGAGCAAGCCGTAACTAAAGGAGTGGAGAACATCACGAGACCTACACAGTTTAACAACTTACCAGCAATCGAGAGGGCTGCAGTAAAAGCCCTTAATGATGACACTACCATTACCATAAAAGCAGCGGACAAGGGAGGGGCCATCGTCATTATGGATACATCAGATTATGATCAAGAATGCCTACGACAACTCTTGCAAGTCAAGTTCTATACCAAGATTGACGGTGATCCGACAGGACGACTGATGACAAAGATCAGGTCCATTGTAGATTCAGCTGAAACACAAGGTTGGATTTCCAAAAATGAAGCCCTTTTTCTGGTGAACACTCAGCGCAGAACTCCTGCTTTCTATACCCTACCAAAAATTCACAAGGGAACTAATCCACCTCCCGGACGCCCAATAGTCTCTGGTATAGGATCAGTACTGGAGCCCCTCAGCAAATTCTGTGACCATTTCCTCCGCCCACTGGTACAACGAATACCTTCATACCTGAAGGATTCTAGGGACGCTCTGAATCTACTGGCCGACACTACAATAAGTGGAGAGATCGACCTTATGATGACACTGGATGTAGAGGCTCTCTACACAAATATCCTCCAAACCAAAACACTGAGGGTCATAGAAGAGCTTCTTCTGAAAGAAGAATGGACATCAGACACGCCGGTCTCTTTCATAATGGAATGTGCCACCATAGCCATGTGTGAGAACTACTTCCAATTTAAAGATCAATATTTCCACCAGACCCAAGGAACTTCCATGGGCAGCACCTTTGCGCCGAGCTTGGCATGCCTTTATGTCACAGAGTTTGAACGTCTCTACGTAGCGAATACCAATGTTTATACCAACAACATTATTCTTTGGAAGCGCTACATTGACGACATCCTGATTCTGTGGAAAGGGGATCTTGAAACATGTGACAACTTCTTCACTTGGGTGAACTCTCTGGACCCCTACTTAAAATTTACCGGATCCATCTCCCCGACTGAAATCCACTTCTTGTATTTAACTGTCACATTGCAAAATGGCACTCTTTCGACCCACACTTACAAAAAACCTACGGATCGGAATAGTCTGTTACAGTATGAAAGTCACCACCCTAAAACCCTCAGGGACAATCTCCCCTTCGGCCAATTCCTACATCTCCGCAGAAATTGTGACACGACTAGTGACTACAAAAGGGAGGCATCCACCCTAAGTGACCACCGGAAGGCACGTCACTACCCCACTACCATCATCAACAAATCCAAAAAAAGAGCTCTCAATAACAACAGAGAGGCATTGTTAGAACCAAGAGTCAAGAAGACGGATGACATTATTACTTGCGTCACCACCTACACACCAGAATCCAACAAAATACAAAGAATCATCACAAAAAATTGGAAGATTCTGGCTACAGGTTCATTATCTTTACCGAAACCGAGGTTTGCCAACAAGCGCACAAGTAACCTAAGTGACATCTTGGTCCATACACGCCCGAAAACTGCC
Organism: Triturus cristatus; assembly: GCF_964204655.1. Taxonomy (NCBI): domain Eukaryota; kingdom Metazoa; phylum Chordata; class Amphibia; order Caudata; family Salamandridae; genus Triturus; species Triturus cristatus. The sequence goes on from NC_140582.1 coordinate 247,076,921, forward strand.
AAAGTGGCAGCCCAAGGTACCCTTTGGAGTTTATCACCAGTGAGGGGGCATTATCCCTGTGGAGACTGCGGAGTATGCAGTTTGACAAAGGCAACTAAAACACTTGATCTAGAAGAAGGCAAAGTTTGGACTCAAAAAAACCACACCAACTGCAACTCAAGAAATTGTGTTTACATGATCACGTGCCCTTGCAACCTACGTTACATAGGCATGACTTCACGCCCAGTTAAAACAAGGATCATGGAGCATCGGAGCAATATACGATGTGGGAGAACAACCACTAAAATGAGTACCCACTTCATTGCAAACCAACATGGACCGAACGAACTACACTGGACAGTACTAGAAAGTAACCCTGCTTGGTCCTTTCACAAACTCTTCGAAACTGAACAAAGGTGGATTTTCCGCCTTTCTACACAGAGATTGGGTCTTAACGATGATATTCCATGGACAGAAGTTAACAATACAACGACACGATGAACCCTAATATCATTTATGATGCATATTTGAACAATTGCCCTTAATCAACTAACATAATATCCAATGCAATTATTGAGACGGGACACCTCTCTGTCAATAATCCCACTTCCGAGTTTATGAAGCGAACTCTGCAACCCTTGTGCACTATTAAAGCTGCTCCAACTAATTATCTAAGAGCCATTATCGTTCGAGAAATAACCCTTTTATTCACGTAAGAACTGGGTCAGGCATCCCGTTTTGGGACAAAATGGCAGACAGGCCGACACAATCTCACGAGATCTTGGAGGTTGAGCGTAACTTCATAACCTGGGATTCAACCATCCACGATATCACCCAGGTGAGACGAAGACGAGTAGGTTCCCATACGAGCTCGCTACCTATTCAGGTATACCCGTTCAAGTGGTCGGGTCGCCTTCCCTCATCTATGAGGCTCTCCATCCAACCTTAGGAGGTAAGAGTTGTTCCTTTTTTCCCCTGACATATGTCACCGTTCCCTCGTATGTGGAGTTACCTCTCATTTGAATCGTGTAACACCAGTCATGTCATGCTATTAACTATTCCATGTCATGTTTTTAATCCTCACTCAGCGTTAGCTCTTTAGATATATGTATTACCATTCAGTTTACAAACTTTGTTACTATACGAGACCGGCTTTATCCGGTCCCTACAGGGTGTCTTACTGGTTTCTAATTTAGTTGACTAGTACACCAATACGAGTATCTGATGGTATCCTTCTTCTTTGGCCCTATCTACCCAGGTGGAAAGCCATATCAAGAACCCTAGACTAATTAAAGAATTAAAGAAAGGGAGTCCCCCTCCCTTGGCTGACAATCAGCGATCATGTCATTTTGCTCCTGAAGAAGTGTCGCTTTACTCTAGAGCACAAGACACGAAACATGTCGACCTAATCAGCAAAAGGCTACCCAAATACCCTCACTTATTACACGTAGCCTCACTGTTTTTAATAAGTCCCAACCTTGAGCATTAATAAAGTGAACCAACAAGGTCAGGGGCCTTTTTAAATCACACTTTGCACCTTGTAGAAGACAGTGTTTCTCCTATAGCCCCACACACCTAACTCATTATACGGCGTTCTCAGATCAAAAGATCTCCGACAAAGATGCCCCCAGGCCCGTCGGACATTGCAGCGCCGGTCCGACGAGGAGCGCCCAATGATGAAGCATGACACCCTAACAGGTGTGTGAGGGCATTACGATCTGAATTTGCAGATCCCTCTCCAGATACCATCCACATTAGTGTAGTAAGTCATTGCAACTCTCTACGTAGGCCCATAGAGAGGAACTGTTCCCACAAGGAACAGGGTCAAGACTGATTTGCATATGGCTGGGTCCAAAATGGGGTGGTGTGGTGAGCAAAATAATGATGGATTTAATCCAGATCCTTGTAACTGGGGGTGAATGTTTGCATTGACCAGCATTCCGTCCATCAGCTGTTTCTTTTGCAAATGTCACCCTAAGTGGGAAGGGTATGCCCAGATGTGGGTCCCGTGCTCACTACACCACTGGATTCAAGCTAGCCTGGCTGATGAATGATGATGCCCTGAAGCCGGTCCCATGATGCTTGTTTCCGGTCCAGGGAGGACCTGGCTTGGCAATTCGGGCTGGATTGTTCCCACAAGGAACAGGGTCAAAACTGATTTGCATATGGCTGGGTCCAAACTGGGTTGGTGAGGTGAGCAAAATAATGATGGATTTAACCTAGATCCTTGTGACTGGGGGTGAATGTTTCCATTGTCCAGCATTCCGTCCATCAACTGTTTCTTTTGCATATGTCATTTGAGATGTCATCAGTGATGTCACTGACTATGTCATGAGTGATGTAATATGTGAGGTCATAAGCAGTGAGTTGTGAGGGCACGAGTTAGTTAGCTCAGCTAACTATAACTGCTGAATTTCATTGGTTTTTTATAAGTGAAACTTGAGCCTAACTATAACATCAATCAGTCAATCAGAACATTTGTAAAGCGTACTACTCACCCGTGGGGTCCTCAAGGCGCTGGGTGGGGGGCTGCTACTGCACAAAAACCCAGGTCTTGAGTAGTCTTCTGAAGGATAGCAGGTCCTGGGTCTGCCATGGGAGGATGGGGAGGGCGTTCCCGGTCTTGGCGGCGAGGTGGGAGAACGATCTGCCACCGGAGGTCAGTCTTCAGATGTGGGGGACGGTGGCGAGGGTGAGGTCGGCGGAGCAGAGCTGGCGGTTTGGGGTGTAGAAGGTGAGTCGTCTGTGGAGGTATGCCGGACCGGTGTTGTGGAGTGCCTTGTGTGCGTGGGTGAGGAGCTTGAAGATGATCCTCTTGTTGACGGGGAGCCAGTGCAGGTCTCTCAGGTGGGGTGTGATGTGGCTGCAGCAAGGGATGTCGAGGATCAGGCGTGCAGAGGCATTCTGAATGCGTTGCAGTCATTTCAGAAGTTTGGCCGAGGTTCCTCTGTAGAGGGGGTTTCCGTAGTCCAACCTGCTGCTGACGAGGGCCTGGGTGACCGTTTTTCTTGTTTCGGTGAGGATCCACCTGTAGATCTTGCAGAGCATGCAGAGGGTGTTGAAGCAGGAGGACGAGACGGCGTTGACCTGCTTTGTCATGGAGAGAGTAGAGTTGAGGATGAACCCCAGAATGCGTGCATGGCCGGTGGGTGTTGGTGCTGTTCCCAGTGCGGTTGGCCACTAGGAGTCGTCTCAGGCTGAGGGGGTGGAGCCGAGGATGAGGACTTCTGTCTTGTCCGAGTTTAGCTTCAGACGGCTGTTCTTCATCCACTCAGTGACGGATTTAATTCCTTCGCGGAGGTTGGTTTTGGAGGTGAGGGGGTCCTTGGTGAGGGATAGGATCAGCTGGGCGTCATCGGCGTAGGAGATGATGTTGAGGTTGTGTAGTTGGGCGACATGGGTGAGCGGTGCCATGTAGATGTTGAACAATGTCGGGCTGAGGGATGAGCCCTGAGGTATGCCGCAGATGATCTCGGTTGCTTCGGAGAAGAAAGGGGGGAGGCGGACGCTCTGGGTTCTGCCGGAGAGGAAGGAGGTGGTCCAGTCCAGAGACTTGTCTCGGATCCCAGCATTGTGGAGGCGTGTGCGTGGGGTGTGGTGGCAGACAGTGTCTAAGGCGGCTGACAGGTCCAGGAGGATGAGGGCCGCGGTATCGCCGTTGTCCAGCAGGGCCCTGATATCATCGGTGGGGGCGATGAGGGCAGTTTTGTTGCTATGGTTGCTGCGGAACCCGGACTGGGACAGGTCCAGGATGCTGTTCTCCTCGAGGTAGCGGTTTAATTGTCTGTTGACGTTATACTCGATGACCTTCACCGGGAACGGGAGCAGGGAGATGGGCCGGAAGTTCTTGAGGTCCTTAGGGTCGGTCTTGGGTTTTTTCAGTAAGGCATTGCTCTCAGCGTGCTTCCAGCTCTCCAGGAAGGTCGCTGTCTCAAAGGAGATGTTGATGACTTTCTGGAGATGGGGTGCGATGGTGGTGCTGGCTTTGTTGAAGATGTGGTGTGGGCATGGGTCTGATGGAGATCCGGAGTGGATAACATCCCTGTAACCATTGTTTTTTCAGTGAATTTCTAAGTTAAAAAAAAATTCCATTTCCTAACTATAATGTCCCTGTAACCTTTGTTTTTTAGTTAATTTCTAAGCATTTTAAATGCTTATTCCTAACTATTACATCCTTGTAAGCTTTGTATTTTTCAGTGAATTTCTATGGTTTTTCAAGTAGTAATGGTGTTTGCAGATTGGTGGAGAAAGGGGGAAGGCCTCTGTCCATTTCTCAGGAATCCCGCTGTGTAGGAGTTACAGAAAGTACTAGGAGGGCTTCTTGGCCCCAAGATCCCTTTGCATCCAAGAGGACTTCATTCCCCAACCAATAGTGCACCAGGAGATGCATTTGCAGGGTGGTGGAGAAAGGGGGCGTGGCCTCCGAAGACCTTTTAGCAATCCCTCTATGTGGGACTTACTGAAGGTAACAGGATGGGTTGTTCGCCCCCAAGGACCCTCAGCAGCCAAAGGGACTTCATCTACCAACTAGTTGTGCATCAGGAGGCATGTTTGCTGAGTGATAGAGAAAGGAGACTGCGCATCAAGACCTCTCAGCAATCCCTCAGTGTGGTACTTACTGAAGGTAACAGGAGGGGTAGTTGGCCCACAAGGACATCCTTGGGGCCAGCTGCTACTCCTCTTACCTCCAGTAAGTCCCACACAGTGTGATTGCTGAGAGGTCTTTGGAGGCCATGCCCCCTTTCTCCACCACTCTACAAACGCACGTCCTGGCCTCCAATTTTGGCCCCGGCGACCCCATCCCCCAGGGCCTGGCCTTTATTTATATATTTGTTTTCAAAAAGCGGAGGGGGCCATGTGGCCCCTCTCCCCAGGCTGATTTTGCCCTGAAAAACCCATCCCCCGGGGCCTGGCCTCTCTGTTGGGGACCAGGGATGGAGCCTCAAGGCCCAGCAGTCCCTGCCAGCTCCCCGCCTCCTGCAGGAGCCAGCATTGCTTTGAGACCGATGGAGCTGCTAACATGCAGCTCCCTGGACCTCAAAGCAATTTGTCTATTTCCATGCTTGCTTGAAAGTGGGCAGGGAAAAAGCCATGCTCTGCTTTCAGCAAGCAAGAGCATTTTCTGCTCTTGCTTTCTGAAAACAGAGATTAGTTTACTATGGTTTGGCGGGAGTGGTGCTCCCACCAAGCCACAGCAAACTGCAAGGCCCCCCTCCTTTTCTAAAAAAAAAAACAGAAAGCCCCAGGGAGGTGGCGGTCGCCGGGGCTTGGGGGCTCCGTAGGCCCCCCATTTCTTTGTATTTAGTCCCAGGGAGGTGGTGATCTCCGGGGCTTGGGGACGTCTGAGCGACCCCTGTGTTATTAAAATTAAGCCCCTGGGAGGTGGTGGTCCCCGGGCCATAATTAATCCCAAGGAGGGGGCATGTGCGCCCCTCCTTCTATTTAAAAAAGCCTGCATGCCCCTAGGTCCTGTCCCACCCGGGGGCTATAATTTAAACAAGCGCTGGAGGATGTGCTTTTTTAAATGTCCCCGCAGATTCAAGGCTCCATCGCATTTCTGCTGCAAAAAATTAATGAAAAAAGTGTTTTTTGGCCTTGTTGGGGTCTTTGGGAGACCCCAAGACCACAGTTAGGGGGTCAGGGTATTCCTACCCTGCCCCTTTTTCTTTTTTTAAATGTTTTTTGAGGGACTCGGCTGAAACCAAGTCCCAAGTTGGCTGCCAATACTTCCTGGTTGAAGCGTTGGAAGCCAATACGATTTCAACACAGGGACAGTCAGCTCCTCAGGGAATATGTGTCCCTATATATGCAATTTTTGTTTTTTATTATCTCCAAACCTACTGAACGGATTACACCAAATAACCAAAAGGGTTCTTTCTGGACCTAGAGCTACATTTCTGCCGAATTTGGTGTAACTCCGTCCAGCGGTTATGGCTGTAGTTGTTTCTAAAAATCTCTAAGGAAATTAACATTGGACACACACTAATTTTGACCCATCCCCCTTTTTCTCAATGCCCGCTTTAAGGATCACCCCATGCACAACAGAATAGGCAAGTCAAAAACGCTTTTCCTATGGAAACATGGTCGAAACTATAACTACCCATGGGCAATTGCCAGTAGGTAATGTTATAAATATATATATATTGTGTATGTGTGTATATACATTTGTTTGTGTGTGTGTGTATATATGTGTGTGTGTGCGTATGTGTGTGTGTATATACATATATATACATATATACACAGCCATACACATGTACCCAAGCTTACAATATTACCTACACTTGGATTAGTGTTTTCCTCTGGGATTGATTTGGTTTTCTATGTCAAATGTTCCTTTTCGTGGGTCATCTAGTAATGCTTGTTTGTTTGTTTGTTTGTGTATTATGCTGGTATTGCGAGACGAGGTGCCAACCTAGAGCGGAGGTTCCTGGTTTTGATATTTTTGGGGATTTTCTTCCAGATGAATACTGGGGGTTACCATTTAGTACCTTGTGGGTATCAGCTTCCAAGAGGATCTTCTCGTAACCAGTGGAAAGGCTTCAAGGCAGGGGAGATATGCGCTTGTTCATTTGCACCTAAGAGTAGTCTTGCATCCCAGTTCGGAATTCTTTGTAATCTTCTCATGGTTGACATGGTAAAGACCAATAGCATAGTCTAGTTTAGCTAGGAAGAGAGATATCCTAGCTTGAATCTTATGAAGGAATCCTAGAAGTGAGAAGATGTGTCACAATATTTTCATTTTAACAAAGGCTGATCTGCATAGTTTGTCTACTTGGGTATTTGTTGACAGTTTGAAGGCCATGGTGATTCCACGATCACGTACCTCCTTCATTATTTTTAGTGGTCTGTCTAGTTCATTTGGACCGGCACATAGTGGATCAGAGGTTTTCCAAGTGCCATAGATAAGTATTTCAGTTTTGGAGATGTTTAATTTGAGGTAGCTCCACTGGAACCACAGGTCAATAACCAAGTGGCAACTAAACAATCTTGTGCTTTGCATGTCCACGTGATTTCCAATTGAGTATTAGCTGTATAACTATATGGGAGTATGTAGGTATTAACGGGCATTATATACAATATACTTACAAACACAGCCTTTATGCTGCATCTAATATTTTCTGCCTATGTGTCCCATTCTGGGTGTAAAGAAATAGGAGACCTTCAGTAGAACAAGCTGCACTGTAACTCCAATTTTTAAAGAGGCAGGCAGCGGCTCAAGGAGCTTGTGGATCATGGGTACTGCTGGGACCCAAGATTCGGGTGAGTAGTCATGAGGAACTGGTAACATACATCCTAGAGACACAGATCACAATACCAATTCGCTTGGCACGAGCAACGCCAAAATTAATTGATAACCACATTTGGTTAGTGCATGCCCTGTGGAGTTATTGAGAACACTACAGCCTTCTAAAAAACAAAGATGATTGCAGTGTGCAAATTCTAGTGATGCATAATAGTATCTACCAGATTACATGCTGATTTAGGGACTATTTTCATGCAGCTTTAGGTTGTGGTAGGTTGCATCTTGGGTTTTTCATCTACTGAAGCTGCAGTAAGGTCTGTCTTCTCTTATTAGTGGTGGTTTCTTAATTACATGAGGCCCCACCCTTTCAGCTTCCTGCTTACACATCGGAGGAACGTGCATCCGATAATGTTACCTTCAGTGATCAAGACTGGACCCACATAGCCAGCAATACTACAAGAAGCTGGAACCAAGCTAACGTCTAACAAAGGTGGTCACTGCGACAAATATTACCATGTTCCAATTTGCTTGTTAGAATTGAGGACATAGACCTACTGGGTTTTTGGATTTCACAGGTTTGCAATGCCACGCTATAGCATTCATTTAGAAACTATGGAGCATTCAACATGCCATCACTGACAAAACAACTTGGGTGCATATTAACAATGCGGCAATAAAAAATGATCGCCACTTTTGCGGCCGTTTGTGGCCGAAAAGCGGCAATAATTTAATCGCCTTCTCAGCAAAGACACGCTATCGGGTGTTTTGCTGATTTTGCTCCCATTTCCAGCACGCCTAATTTTGCATCGTTAATGAGATGCAAAGTAGGTGTGTCTGTGGAAACAACATGGGTAAATATCGCGAAGGCAGCTTCGCGATATCTACAATGCGGGGAAGCGATTATTTTAACATCTGTTAAATTCCTGACTAAGGCATACCTAACATGGGAGGTGGATTCATGTGATGCGACCACAGGGTCATACCATCAAGCGTATCGCCATTTTACATGGAACATCGCTGGAAAACCAGCGATGTTCCATGGAAAAGGGCGCTATCGCTGGAATATGCATTGCCATGGCGCTAAGCATTGTTAATACAACGCTAGCCTGGCAAAATATTCCAGCTATAGAAAAAAATGCGGTATACAAGGTCAGCGATAATTATCACTGCCTGTTGCAAATATGCCCCCTTAGTTTTGGCTGCTGCTTGTGCTACTTTTGTGGTCATGTAAAGGAGAAAAGGGTCACATTAAATGGTAAATACAATGTATAAGTTAACTAATGTGGCTTCTGGCGGGATCAAAGGCCTCAAGGAGAGGTGCTGTTGCAGCCTTTGGAACTTTGCTCCTCTTCGCCATTTTAATTGAAAGCTGTAACTTTTCGATTTACTTTTATTGTTTTCTAAACAGGCTAAATAACTCTCTAAATTTTCCCTGACTGTATGAAAATGCAGCGAGTAAATGAGGACAGCGGGAACCTGCACGAGGGACCGGTCTCCAAAAAGCCGTCAGTGGCATCCCAGGCGTGCGATATGAATTTTAAGATTAAGAAGCTGTGCTGCTCACATATCCCACAGGGGAGTGCATTATGCACAATCTGAAGTCAATGCAATGGAATTTAGGTTATGCATAACATAAATGCAATCTCTACTGCATTGAGTTAATAGGGTTGCTGCCTCCATGAGGGATAGAGCGCGAGCTTGATTAGCAAGCGGGGGACCCAGTCTTGGTGCAGCTGCGATATTTCATCTCTGGAGTTAAGCGTGCTCTTGAGGAACAATGACATAGGCAGCCCAGGTAAAAATAAAAACAATTCTCCCCGGTGTTCTTCGTACAGTCTCTGCTGGGCACGTGAGCGGCGAGGGAAAGCTGATGGAAAGAGAGTTTTATGTGGAAACATCTTTTACGCCAGACTGTCCACATGTAGAATAACTCTCATGTAGGGCATTAAGTGGGATTTGCTGGATTGTTTTGATTTTTTTATTCTGATTCCGTTGGAAGTGGCACTGATATCAGCATAGTGGAAAGAATGAGTGAAATGTGACTCAACCGTATTCTAGGAAACAACTAACATTGGGCCAGATATATAAAAAGATTTAGCATTTTCTAGGGGACCGAAAAGCAATTACCATCGACCCCAAGTCGATGGTAACCATGCGCAATTTGAAAGAAGTCCCCCAAAATGCTTTTTTTTAAAGCGCCATAAATTGCACACTTGTTATTAGGGCATTTGTGCGCTTTACACGTGTAGCACTTTTTGTGAGGGTGCATTAAGGAGGGCCGTAGGCCTTTAGGCGCCCTGGGTTTTGTGTTTATAAATTGGCATTTTCCTAATAGCAATTCCTACAGGGTAGGAATCGCTAATAGGAAATCTCTATTTTAGTGCATTCCTTTTTATGTATCCTAATTAGCGATTTCTTAGGATTCGCTATTTAGGAAATGCCATAATTTATCACATGTTTTGCACAAATAGGTTGCTACGACACAAGAGATTGTGTTGTTTATGGCATACCATGTGACTATGTGCATAAGCACAGCAGGATGCATTACATTTTAGCTCTTCAAACTGTCTTGCTTTGAGCCCCCCACCAATAATGTTTGAAACCAGGGCCCTTCCAAACTTTATTTAAAGACTTAGGGGAGCTGTGTACCTGAGACCTGGGGGTTGGGGCTCATGAGAACCTTTCAGGGTACTTTTTCCATATCTCATAATGCACATAAAGGCTCAGATTTATCAACATTTGGCGCAACACAGCAAGAAAACATGCTGCGCTGCATCAAGTGGAGACAGCAGGAATTTACATATTTACCAACATATGGCACATTCCTGCTCTCTCTCAGGTGGAGAACCTGTGGCTGCAATGCGCCAATGCAGGCACCCTTACACCATGGTGCAAGGGTGCCCACTTACAGGCAAGATTATTTTTGTGCAGGAAGGGGCACCTTCCTGCACAAAAATATTCCTCAGAGGGATTTTCCTCTTTCTGTGTGTGTTGCAGAATGATACAGCACACAAAGAAGGAGGAAAGAAATAATGAGTGGAAATCAACATATTTCTCCTCATTATGCCTCACATGGTAAGGTGTAGCATTTTGACTCATTCCCAGGTATACTAGGAAATCTGGGGATGTACCAAAATCTATGGGTGGATGGATGAGAACACCTACTCTCCACCCATGGAACGCCTTCCCAACGCAATACTCCTAGGCCTGAGTCCCAAAGCCCCTTTGTGTCAAAAATGAGAAAAAACCTCACATCTCACCCATCTGTTACTTGGGACCAGTTCCATGCACAGGAAGGTTGATCTGGGCCCCAATGCTAACCACGAAAATGGCTCCCCTTGCCCCTATGTGCTAGTAATTGCCATTGTGCCAATACACCTGCTGCAATAATTGTAATGATGGCCCATTAAAAACATATAAGCCTGCATTTCTAAACACTTTCTTCAGTACAGCTCTCTGAGGAAATGGGGAAGCTTTATGAAAGAATTAGACCCCATGTAGCCCCCTTGGCAGGGTATGCTCAGATGTGAGTCCCTTGCTCACTTTGCCACTGGATTCAAGCAAGCCTGGCTGAAAACGGCTGAAATGCCAGAAACCGGTCCTAGGAAGCTTGTTTCCTGTCCAGGGAAGACACGGCTTGGCAGTTCGGGCTGGACTGTTCCCATGAGGCACAGGGTCAGACTGATTTGTATATGGCCATGTCTGAACTGGGGTGGCAGAGTGGGCTAAAGAACAGTGATGGATTAAACCCAGATCCGTTGACTGGGGGTGAGTGCTTGCAATGTTCAACACTCCGTCCATCATTTCCTTTGGTTTTTGCTTTGTTCGCCATAAGTTGGCAGGGTATGCTCAGACGTGAGTCCCTTGCTCACTTTGCCACTGGATTCAAGCAAGCCTGGCTGAAAACGGCTGAAATGCCAGAAACCGGTCCTAGGAAGCTTGTTTCCTGTCCAGGGAAGACACGGCTTGGCAGTTCGGGCTGGACTGTTCCCATGAGGCACAGGGTCAGACTGATTTGTATATGGCCATGTCTGAACTGGGGTGGCAGAGTGGGCTAAAGAACAGTGATGGATTAAACCCAGATCCGTTGACTGGGGGTGAGTGCTTGCAATGTTCAACACTCCGTCCATCATTTCCTTTGGTTTTTGCTTTGTTCGCTATAAGTTGGCAGGGTATGCTCAGACGTGAGTCCCTTGCTCACTTTGCCACTGGATTCAAGCAAGCCTGGCTGAAAACGGCTGAAATGCCAGAAACCGGTCCTAGGAAGCTTGTTTCCTGTCCAGGGAAGACACGGCTTGGCAGTTCGGGCTGGACTGTTCCCATGAGGCACAGGGTCAGACTGATTTGTATATGGCCATGTCTGAACTGGGGTGGCAGAGTGGGCTAAAGAACAGTGATGGATTAAACCCAGATCCGTTGACTGGGGGTGAGTGCTTGCAATGTTCAACACTCCGTCCATCATTTCCTTTGGTTTTTGCCCCCTTTTTTTGGACAATCTCTTTCCGGCTATTCGTGGATTTTGCACTTTTCCACTTTCTCCTTTACCATTACTCTGAGGTCCCAGGGATCCAGACTATCAGAGCTCTAAATATGACCCTTTTGGCCTCCTCCCTATCACCTCCTCAGTACACCTGAAAGGACATCTGAATGTAAACAGAGGTTGAAGTTAACTGGGTGTTTTGGGACCAAAGTGGCCATGTGCTTTTTAATTTCACCAATCAATTCTCATAGTTTTTGCTCAAAACAACCTTCCCTGAATTGTTAATAGGGATATGGAGGTAGCTCTGTGTTAAAGTGGAAGAGGGTTGGTCTAAAGCGCTTTAATAATTTGGAGTCACTTGATACATCATATTGACAAAGATGTATAATGTTTCAGAAGTGATATAAGGATGCTGAGTTTTAGAAACTGTCCATTTCAATGACTTATAAAAGTGTCTGCACTAGGTATAGTCCATTCAACTATTACTAATATGTATTATGTCAAAGCTCCTGTTTCTATCATATACACTAAATAATTGTGTGGCAGCTTATCTTTTACTTTATGTAATACAGGTTTTAATGACTTACACATTTACAGTGCTTTCTGTCATATGTTGGGACCTAAGAGCACTATAAATACACAAGTCACTTTTCTACACTGCGCCAACTAGGATTCAATTCTGTGACTCTCTGGTCTCATAAATCGCCATCTGCAGTGTTCACCTTAACCACCTGACTTTTCCAAGTGTAAAAAAGTGCATTTCCTACTAATTGGTTTTATTTTCTTTTATTTTTCACTTAAGGTGTATGCATTATTTATATGCAGTTGATGTGAAGGTAAAAAAAAAACAAAATACTTATAGAATATTTTATGTTTTTTACTCATATCTTTGGCACAAAATAACAGTTGCTATACTTTTGCATTTCAACCACTTTATGTATATGAAGGCAACCTGGAAACATTACAAATAAATAATGTTGAGCTTCACGGCCATCTTCTTTTTCAAGTATTTACTTAGTCATTTAAAGGCAACGCTGCCCCGGCCCCCCCTGGTGGGAGTGTCCCCAGTTAACACAGATCATGGCATCACAACGGTGACAGAGTATCCTTACTGCGAACGTAATGGTCCGACCAACCAAATTATATAGGTTGGTAGACCTGTGGTCTGACCACAGCGGAGACTACTACATCTAATTTAGATGGCGGGCATACAGGTCAGTTTTTGCTGCCTGTCACTGGCAAGGGGCAGTGGAAACTGTTGAATGCCCCACTTCCAACCGGAGTTAACTCCTATGGAGATAGGGGCATTGTTTTTTTCCCAAAAGAAAATCCAACTTCAGGTTCCTTTTGAAAATCAAAAAAATAAGTTTTACTGATGGTTCTGTAAGATTGGTGGAGTCATGCATCAAACTTAAAAATGTAGTGACACTAACAGCTATGACAGCAGCTCCTGTCAATGATTCAGAAATCAGCCCCGACTTGGTAGCAATTTCTAAATTTGGCGTGTGGGGACTGCATCAGGTTGACAAAGTAGCTTCCTCCATCACCCTGACAGATTTACCCACGCCTGCCAATTACACATGGAGGGACAATACAGGAACATGATGAGAGAGTTTGTAATGTGTTGAACAGATTATTAGAAGCTGAACTGACTCTTAGAGCTGATAAACCTAGGTTTATAATTGAAGAGATAAATGACTTAAGGCATTTGATTACAGGAAAAGGAGTATGTTCCAGGAAAGAAACGGTGACTCAAAAGTAAGAATGAATTGTAGTAATTTCTTTGAATGGTGGAGTATTATGGTGAATTCATTAAGGCTTACGCAGACAAAACATCAAACCTAAGGAGACTGATAGGGAAAAAGGTTACACCCCTTAAATCCTGTCTTTGGGTTTGGCTTTTCCTTCATTTGGTCTCCGTCAGCTTTTTCCTTAGCACTTGCATCTTTGATTACCTTAACATTACTTTCTTTTTTGGTTACTGGATTGACTCCTGCTTAAGTTGTCTGTTTCATTTCCATTTGTTTCATACATTAATCTGCCTTTTCCACTATCCTGGCTATCCCAATAACCTCCAGTAACATTTAACTCCTTCCTGCCCATAACTGCTCCTGCATCAGTTTGTTTAGTCATGTTGCCAAAATCGCATTTCAACACAATTCCCTCAATCAATTGACTCGTGCATCTTCTGAAGTTGCATATAAAATATGTGTCTCTGCATGACAATATTCATTTGCTTCTCAAAATAAATCTCTATCCTTTTTTTAGCTTCAAAGTATGGATGTTATATCTCTGCGTTGTCTGCATCAACTGTTACAGTAAAAACGTAATAATTATAATGCCCTTTTCCTGGACGCATGAAAATTCAAGCCATTCATGGCCTCCAAATAGTTCTCAAAGTTAATTATCCACTCTTCCCACTCAATTGGTGGAGACCCTGCTTTATCCAAGGACATTGTAGGCATTGCTACACCTCGTGCAAAGCGGATATCCATGTTAGCAAGTGGTATTACGAATGCTTACTCAAATACCACCAAATAAAAGGTTGAGATAACACAGCCAGCATATCTGCTATGATATGATATATGTGATTCAACAAAAAATGGTTAAGTGGTTGCACAAACGTCAAAGTTACAATTGTTAAGTTGGATTTCCAATTAAAAATGTCCACTGTCACCCCTGTGTTGGTTTTCTGAGATTGGGACTGAATTCTCCAATTCAAAACGGCTGCCACTTAATTGGTAAATCACATGTGATGAGTTCATCCTTCTTTGATTTCTGCTTTCTTCGCCTTCCCAATTCAAAATGGTCACCACTTCCCTGTCCAATTCCCTGCGAAATAGTGCTCCTACGATTTCTGCTTCCTTCGCCTCACCTAACTGGCAAGCGTTCACGAAGGGGAAAGAAGTGCCACCACTAGCACTCAGCAGTGGGAGTCTGCATGGTTTGTGGTCTGAAGTCAACACAGTGAGTTTTCCCCGTGGGAGGAATAATGAGCCGATGGTGTTGTGGGCCACGTCAGGTTAGCGCATGGCTGCTTCAGCAGGTAGCATGTGCACAGCCTGCATGGGCCGGTGCTGAGCTTGAGCTGCATCTCTGAACTCACTGATCGTTGTAGGTTCACGTGCTCCGCTCACGTGCATCACATAGAGCCACAAAATAAAATAATTCTTTAATAAAGCGCTCTGCCTTTCCAGTTGCTGGCTTCTGCTGGGAAATGCTGGCAAATGCAAACACTCTCCAATTAACTGGTGGCCTCCTATCACTGTACTGTTATAGCGAAATGTCAGTCTACCCGGGGTTCACGTTAGATTCACACAGCTGTATTTGGTATGGAGCACAGGTGCTCATTGCCACATTGAAGAAGACTCCCCAGCAGGAACTTGTACTTCAGTATGTTTATTCGCAGTCAGATACAACTTGAACCCCTTGCCTGTTCTCCATCAACTATCACCTTTCTCACCTACCCCAACATTTCATGATGTGGGCATTGTGACATCGCGGCCATCTGCACTATAACATACGCAGACAAAACAGCAAACCTAAGGAGACTGTTAGGGAAAAAGGTTACTTTCAGCTAGGCTGGGGATTGTCAGAAAAAATATCAAGCAGTCAAGGTGGAGTTGGCGAAAGCACCATGCTTGCAGGCATTTGTTCTAGCTGAATAGAACATAATCATGACTGATGCAAGTCCCTACTATTATGAGAAAAAGGAGCTGAACAACAAATTGTGTCTACTTTTTGGGCTGTTCACAGTACTGAACATGATTATTTTGTAATTGAAAGAGAGGAACTTGTTGTGTCCTGGGTGCTGGGCAGATTCAGTAACTTTGTGTGGGCCATAACATAAAAGGTCTAGATAGACCACAAACATAAACCACAAGCTGAAGTTTCAGATTCAGACAGAAGGTTTTAGACAATGCATCATCAAAAATAAGGACACGACTATCAATGCACAAGAACTTTCTTTATATACCAAGTATGAGGAATTTATCTGCAGAGGTTGGTGGGGGTCAACAACCTATAGAAAACGAAGTCTCTTTTGCTAATGAGGAAAATCTTGAGTGGGCAGAAGAGGATAAAAGCATTTGTGTAATCGCCCATGATGTGGTGTCAAAGAATGGAGAGAATAACTAAATAAGGATGAAACTCTTAAAGGGGTGATTCACATGATTACCAATGAGAATGAACAAAAATGTCTACAATAAATTGTGCAGCTCAAGGTGGATAATTAGTAGTGATTTCACTATAGATAAGGGGATGTTACAGCAAGGTAGTAGATTAGTTCCTCCTTAAGGAAACTTACTCATGAGGGACGCAAGGGAGCAGCTAAAACTAGAGTGATTTGGGGCCAGATGTACGAAAGCTTATTTCATTTCTTAACGGGCCGATTCGCAATTTCTACCCATTAAGAAATGCAAAACAGCCTTTTCATATGTACAAAGGACAAAAAACGGTTGCAATTTGCAATATCTACCCAGTAGAAATTTCAAATTGCGTCCGCGATTTAGAAAACGCAAATAGGGATTATCTATTTGCGATTCCTAAATCACATTACAAAGCATTTTCTAAATGCAAATTTGGCATTTAGGAAATGCTATTATCATCGACTCAAAGTCAATGGTAACCATGTCCACTATTAAAAAACGTATTTAAAAATATTTTTTTAATGTGACATGAAGTTCACATATGCCCCTAGGGCATATGTGCACGTACATGTGCACTGCGAATTTCGTGGTGCCTCCAGAAGGGACTTAGGGCCAGAGATACCCTGGGGTTTGGATTTCCTAAATTGCAATTTCCTACTACCAAATCACAATTTAGGGAATGCAAATCATTTCCTATTTGACACATAGGTGGGAAAGCAATAGCATTTCCCATTTGAGAAATCCAAATAGCGATTCACACTCATTAGGAATCACTAATAGGAAATCACAAAGTTTGTACATATCATTTTGCATTTCCTACGGAATCGCTATTTAGGAAATGCTGAGTAAGAATTTTGTACATCTGGTCCTTAGTGCAGCCTTTATTAGATTAGGAGAATGAGCAAATATTATCAGATGGTATTGAGTCCAATAATTGTGAGAAAGTTTTGAAAGTGAGATAATTGTCTTCAGTATGTTAAAAATCACCATCTAAAACTGGGAAGAAGTGGATGTAGACATTCTAGAGCCCAAGTAGGTAGCATGCCTACCATATTTGATTGTGATCATGGACCTATGTTACAGATGGGTGGAATTGTCATGTGTAAGAGGCATTGCATTTAATTTTGTCAGTAAATTCCCAGAAGACATAGGGCCTGATTTGGGTCTTGGTGGACAGGTTACTCCATCACAATGGTGATGGATATCCAGTACGCTGAAATATTTTGGAACATTCAAATTTCTGAGAATACCTTTTGGACTTATATCTGCTGCCTCAGTTTTTCAGAGGATGATGGAGAGTGTTCTGGAAGGTCTTGCTTGCATTAAGGTTTACCATGACGATATTCCTGTGTATAGGGCTGATCTAAAAGAGCATAATGAGAGATTGACGGTTGTTTTGGAAAAACATCTGGTTGCTGGTCCCGCTCTGAGTGTGGAGAAATGCAAATTTGATGTGGGAGAAATTGAATATTTGGGGCACTTGGTCTCTGGGTCGGTAATCAAGCCTAAACCATCTTTGGTGTATACCATCTCCAATCTGAACTATCCCAAGGATAAAGAAGAATTTGTGAAATTTTTGGGGATGGCGGAATTTTACTTTGCGCAAAAAATGAATGAATGCGCGATTTGTTAAAAACAGGATGTGAATTTGGGTGGGGTCAAGCATGCTGCGAGGAGTTTGATATAATTAAGAAATATTTGAATGGGGCTCCTTATCTAGCTAGTTTTGATCCTTCAAAGGATTCCTATGTGATGACTGATGCAAGTTCCAAGGGATTAGGTGCCATCTAATTGCAAAATGAGGAAGGTTCTCAGAGGACCATTTTGTTAATCTCCAGACCGTTGAGGGGTGCGGTATGCAATTACTCTGTGGTTGAGAAAGAGGCGCTTGGAGTTTACTGGGCAATACGTAAGCTAAAAAACTTCTTGTGGGGTAAGAGGTTTGAGGTGATTTCCGATCACAAGCCTCTGAAAGGAGTCTTTGGTGAAAAAAGATATCGATTTTGTCTCTCACAGGATAATGAAGTGGGTGGTTGCCTTACAAGAATTTGAATTCCATGTCTCATACTTATCCGGTTCTAAAAATATTTTGGCTGACTGTCCAGGCTGAGTGGAAATGAGAGTTATGATTTTTCAGAGAGTTGTGATTTTTTCGCAGGAGATGAATTTGATGAAGAGGTAAATGCCTGCATGATTAGTGATGGGCTAATCTTTGAAGCATTGTGGAATGAAAGTCTAGATAAGGACACTACGTTGAAACAAGTGATGGCTAAAGTGCAATGTGGATGGGGAGAAATATGAGTGTGAGGAGGATCTCAGAGGATTTTGGCATGTTAAAGATGATTTAGCTGTAATGAATGGTTTGCTGATGCATGGAAGTAAGTTGGTGGTTCCAGAGAGCTTACGGAGCAAACTGGTGGCTAATGCCCATGCAAATCTCATGGAAATTGCATGGAAGTTGCTAAGACCAAGGGGAGGATCAGAGAGGCATACTGATGGCCAGCTATGGATGTTTATCTAGAGAGAGTTGTACGTGATTGTCCTCATTGTGCTTGTAGTGACAAGGTTCTGAAGTGCACAACTCAATCAATGGTGAACAGAGAACAAACTAGTGGCCCGTGGATGGACACAGCAATAGACATTTTAGGCCCGGTCAAGTTGAAGTCTCAAGATCGCTATGTCTTGGTCTGTATGGACATGTTCTCAAGGTGGCCAGAGGTGAAGATTGTCAACTCTGTGGGTTCTGAAGTGGTAATTAGGTTTCTGGAGGATCTGTTTGAAAGGGAAGGCTTCCCTGCATCCATTTTATCAGACAGTGGGGTTCAGTTCACTTCTCGAGTAGTGGACGATTTTTTACAAGAAAGAGGCATCAAGCATAAGAAGACAGCTTTGTATCATCCCGAATGCAATGGTGTGGTGGAGAGGTTTGTGAAGGTTCTTAAGGAAGCTATGCAATCAGCGGTGGTCTGTGGTAATGACTGGGAACAGGCTGTAAAAAACAAAAGGTGCAAGAGTACAGGTTCACTCAACATTCCTCCATGGGTGTGGCTCCTTTTAGGTTGTTCAAAGGAAGAGCTGCCATCACAGAGGTTGTCCGTTGTGGGTCGTGTCTAGAAGGAAAGAGGTTGATAGTGGTGTGGATTGGACAGGTACATGGAAAGAGAGGGATTTGAGAAAGATGGAGAAGAGGAAAGAGTTGTTTGATGAGAGGAAAGCTGTGAAGAAGACGGTTGTGGGGGTTGGTGACTGGGTATGGGTCAGGTTACCAAAGAAGGGGCTGGGTAAGTCTGAGTTTGGAAAGCCCATGAAGATCTTTAAGCTGTTTGATAATGCAGTTAAAACCAATGACCATAGGATATGGAACCTTAATAGGATTGACAAATGCCAGCCACAAGAATCTATTGGTGCGGATGCTCCTGTAACACAAGAAGAAGAGGGGAGATCTCTTCGTACAAGGAGGATTCCTCTTCGCTTGCAAGATTGTGTCCACAAATTTGTTTGTTTCTAATAACGATTTGTTTTGTCTTTATTTCTCAAGTTTACTTTGTTTTGCCATTTTGTTCATTTGTTTTATTTTCTTATTTTGGAGTTATTGGGGGGGCGATGTGGTGTTCTGGAGACAACCTCTCCTTTAAGTTCTGTTGCCAGGAGTTGATGTAGTAATCTAGAATGTAAGCACTTGCAGGTAGAATGTTGTTTGGTGAAGTTTGACAGTTGATTGTTGGTTCTCTGTGGATGAGGTCTCTAATATGCTTGCTGTTCGATAAAGCTACCTTAAACCATCTGTTGAGGATTCACAGCCTGCTGATTTTTTTAAGGGCATCATCTCACCAGGCCATACTGGGCAGCATGTGCTGCAGTAAAGAGTATCATGATAGATGGTATATTTCAGACACAAAAACATATACAGAAACTTTAGGTGACTGTGCCGCTCTACTGACTGAATTGAAAGCTTTAGTTCTGGCTTTGCAGGATACGGATTCAAAATTCCCCACACTTATAGTGTGTGATTCCTGGTACTGTGTCCAGGTCTTTAATAATGAATATTGGCACTTGAATGCGTTCATTGATTCTAAGGGAAATGTTAGAAAGCATAAATTGCTCTGGGAAAAGTGGCAGCACTAAAGGATGCTTTGCCATGGACTTAGGTTATTCACAAATTGAATCATCAGTGTGTTGGTGTACAAGTTGTAGGAAACTCATTGGCTTATGAAGCTGCCAAGGCTGCTGTTCAGACTGTTTTTGTAGATAGGATTTCTCATTGACATATGAGCATTGATCGAAAAATATTGGGTGTAGTCACTGCTTTAGCTAGTGACAAACCCTTACCCAAGAGCTGTTCAGCAAAATACTCCTATTTAGTGAGTCCTCAAAATAATCCCTTTGCTCACATTCCCGGGCCGGGTGACCAGGTGATACCCAACCAGAATCACAGGTTAGAGTTAATAATAGCTGCTTATGAGGGATTAGAATCTGCTCATGCTGGTGTTGTGGCTACAGTTTCTTTACTACACAAATACTACTGGTGGTGGAGCCTTTATAAACAGACTAAAAGCGTTGTCCTTGGCTGTGACATATGTTAACCCCTTGCATGCTCATGACGAGCTGGGCTCGTCATGGCACACAGTCGTCGTGTGCTCATGACGACTCCAGCTCGTCATGACACCCACCCACGGGGGAAGCGCTGGTGCTCCCCCCGTGGGCGGTCGATGCGGGAGTTTTTACCGGGGAAGGCAGGGGAAGACCTTCCCCTGCCTCCCCCCCATCATCAATGACATCAGCGCGCGAGCCGCACTGACGTCATTGGAGGTTTCCCTTTGTTCTCCGACGCGCAAGAAGCCATTTGATTCCTGCACGGTGGAGAACAAACAGGTAAGTTTTGGGGCTGGGGAGGGGGGGATTTAAACGAAAGAGGCATCGGGGGAAAGGAAAGGGTTTTCCTTTCCCTCAATGCCTCTTTTGTGCATTCCTGCTGCACGATCGTGCAGCAGGAATGCCCACTAGACCCAGCGATTTTTGTTTTTTTTAAAGTACTAGTGACTTTCGTTGTTTGGGGGGAGCGGCCCCTTAGGCAAGGGTCACTCCCCCTTTGGGGGCCACACACATCTGGGTTTAATCCATCATCATTCTTTAGCTCATTCCACCACCCGAGTTCAGACATGGCCATATGCAAATCAGTCTGACCCTGTGCCTCATGGGAACAGTCCAGCCCGAACTGCCAAGCCATGTCTTCCCTGGACCGGAAACAGCCATCCTGGGACTGGTTTCTGGCTACTCAGCCGTCATCAGCCAGGCTAGCTTGAGTCCAGTGGCAAAGTGAGCAAGGGACCCACGTCTGGGCATACCCTGCCAACTTTGGGCGAACAAAGCGCACAGGGTCAGACTGATTTGCATATGGCCATGTCTGAACTGGGGTGGTGGAGTGAGCTAAAGAATGATGATTGTTTAAACCCAGATCAGTTGACTGCGGGTGAGTGTTTGATTTGCTCAAACGCTCCGTCCATCATCCCCTTTGGTATCACCCTGAGGGGCAGATCGCCTGATTTCTTTTTTTTTTGTAGGGCCACTAGGCCACCAGGGCTTTTTTTTTTAATGTTTGGGAGCGGCCGCTTGAACATGGGTCGCTCCCCTTTATGGGAAGATGATTGTGGCCATTTCTGCCCTCTGTGGGTGGCAGAATAGCAGTATTTTTTTAGGCCCATCTCAGAAGCCACTAGACACCAGGGTTTTTTAATTTTTGTGTTGCGGAGTGGCTGCAAGGGTTGCTCCCCTTTTACGGGGGTGAATATTTAATTTACACTCTTAGGTCCACCTACCCCTTATCTTGGCTGGTGGATTGTGTGTGGACTGGTGCATTATTGGCATGTGTGATTGTAATGTTTTTTTCACCTTTTTATTCTAGTGTAAAGCTTTTGATTCCTGTTTGTGGTTCCGACAGTGGTTGTTCTGCAGTTTTGCGTAGTTGCATTTTTTTGGTAAGAAAAACTTTTTTGTTGTATTTACTCCAAATGAGTAATATTGTAATGTATGAATGAATTTTTTTGTAAGTGGTGTCATAATGGCAGCATGTTTAATTAGTGTTTTGAGCATGAAATTCTTTGCGATGTGGTTTGCATGGTCTTATGTGAAATTTCTTTTCTCTTTTTTTTGTGGGATATTGTTGAGCCATACTGTGTCTGTGCAGAGTAGGTGGTGGTGAGTTTAGCTGCCTCTGGTAAGTGAGTGGTATCGTTTTGGAGTATATATGTGTTTTTGATAAAGGTGCTTTTTATTTATTTCTTATTTTACAAAGTGTTTGTTGTTGTTGACTTGTTTAACAAGCTAACTTTATTAGTAAGCATTATGGCTAGCCGTAGAATGACTGCTCAGCAGGTCGTTGGTATGCTTCTTAAATCTTCCTCTGAGCAGGATCATGAGACTGACAGTGCGTCTGAGGGAGAGGAGGGAGGGGAAGATTCTGGCAGTGAGTTTTCTCTCCAAATGGAATCATCGGATGATGAAGGTTCTCTCAGTGCAGAAGAAGGTACACTTGGTGTGGATGAAGCAACTCTCAGTGCGGATGAAGTGCCTGTTTTAGAGGAGGATATTGCTGTGCCGATGGTGCAAAAGGCATCTGGATTGCAGCCTGAGGCTGCTAGGCTTTCTACTGGAAGTGCTGGACTCTGGGTTGATCCAAACATGGTGCAGCCGGTGTTGCCTGCCTTTAGCGGTGATGCAGGGTGTAGAGTGGATTGTGAAAATTTTTTGCCTATACAGTTTTTTCAGTTGTTTATGGATGATGTATTTTTGGGTGAGATTGTTGAGCAGACTAATTTGTATGCTGAACAGTTTTTGAGGGACAACAGTGGCAAACTTAGGCCCCACTCTAGAGATACCCGGTGGACTCCCACAAATCTGGAAGAGATTAAGAAGTTTTTGGGTTTGACTCTATTGATGGGTTTGATAAGGAAGCAGTGCCTGGTTTCATATTAGTCTACCAGTCCCTTGATGGCAACAGCCATATTTCTTGCAGTTATGGCTGTGATCGGTATCTACTTTTGCTACGTATGCTGCATTTTGTTGATAATTCTTTGGTGTTGCCACGTATTCACCCTGACTGTGACCGTCTTTTTAAGATTCGGCCTGTTCTTGATCACTTTGTAGATCGATTTTCAGAGATCTATACTCCAGGGAAAGAAATATCTATTGATGAGTCTTTGGTCTTGTTCAAGGGCCATTTGGTTTTTAGGCAGTACATCCCCAGCAAGAGGGCATGCTATGGAATTAAGCTGTATATGTTGTCTGAGAGTAGGACAGGATATGTTTTTAATTTCCGTGTGTACACTGGTAGAGATTCCACTATTTACCCCCCTGGTTGTCCGTCCACTTTTGGAGTTTCAGAGAAAATTGTGTGGGATCTTGCTAGAAGACTGTTTAACAGAGGCCACCATTTGTACCTTGATAACTTCTACACTGCTGTGCAATTGTTTAAGGAATTGTTTAAAGTGGACACTTTTGCATGTGGCACAATCCGCTCTAACAGTAAAGGTTATCCCAAAGAGCTTGTTTGCAAAATATTTCAGAGGGGACAGTGTAGTTCCTTGCATAGTGATGAACTACGAGCTGTGAAATTTGTGGACAGGAGGGATGTGTACATGCTTACTACCATCCATGATGAGAGTACTTTAACCTGTGCCTGTTTGGGGTCAGGTTGCTGAAGTGTGCAAACCTGTGTGCATTCTAGACTACAATAAGCACATGGGTGGTATTGACAGAGTAGATCAGAGGTTGGAACCTTACACTGCTATTCGTAAGGCTTGTGTTTGGTATAAGAAGTTGGACATTCATCTCTTCAACTTAGCAACTTTCAATGCTTTGTGTTCAAGGAGTGTTCTACTGGGTCAAAGTTGACATTTGTTCAGTCTCAGCACTCTGTGATAGGCAGCCTTGTTGTTGTGGAACAGGCAAGTGTTCCCAGAGGTGGAGTGGTAGAGGATGTGGCTCGATTGAAAGATCGCCACTTTCCTGATTACATTCCTCCCACATCCTCAAAAGACTTTCCCACTCGGAGATGTAGAGTCTGTTGGCGAAGAGGTGTGCGGAAGGAGACTCGTCTTTTCTGCCCCGAGTGTCCTTCTAACCCTGGGCTGTGTGTGCCTGCTTGTTTTAGAGCGACCACATGCAAAATAATTTTTGGGAGCATCCATGAGTGGTAAAGTGAACTGCCTGGTCTGTATTGTTTAAAAAAAATTATTCTGTTTCAAGGTTGGCATTAGTGCAATGTATTTAGTTTCAGATTTTGTGTTAGTAGATTTGTATCTATTTGCAATTTGTGTTTTTTTTGTATGAAAAAAATCCTAAATGTGATGGGGGTCTGTGTAGGCTGGCATTTGGCTGATGTTGTGCGTAGACTGGTGCTTGGCTGGCGGTGTGCGTGGACTGGTGCTTGGCTGGCAGTGTGTGTTGACTGGTGTTTTGCTGGCGGCGTGCGTGGATTGGTGCTTGGCTGGCGGTGTGCGTGGATTGGCGCTTGCTGGCGTTGTACGTGGACTGGCGCTTGGCTTGCGATGTGCGTGGACTGATGCTTGGCTGGCGGTGTTCGTGGACTGGCGCTTGGCTGGCGGTGTGCGTGGACTGGCGCTTGGCTGGCGGTGTGTGTTGACTGGCGCTTGGCTGGCGGTGTGTGTTGACTGGTGCTTGGCTGGCAGTGTGCGTGGATTGGTGCTTGGCTGGTGGTGTGCGTGGACTGGCGCTTGGCTGGCGGTGTGTGTTGACTGGCGCTTGGCTGGCGGTGTGTGTTGACTGGTGCTTGGCTGGAAGTGTGCGTGGATTGGTGCTTGGCTGGTGGTGTGCATGGACTGGTGCTTGGCTGGCAGTGTGTGTTGACTCGCGCTTGGCTGGCGGTGTGTGTTGACTGGTGCTTGGCTTGCGGTGTGCGTGGACTGATGCTTGGCTGGCGGTGTGCGTGGAATGGTGCTTGGCTGGCGTTCTGCATGGACTGGCACTTGGCTGGTGGTGTGCGTGGACTGCCGCTTGGCTGGCGGTGTGCGTGGACTGACACTTGGCTGGCGGTGTGTGAGTAGTGACTTGCTGCTGGTCACTACACACACTGCTAGCTGAGCACCACTCCACGCAATCCATCAGCTTGTGTGGTTGCTGTGCCAGGAATGTGGGCATGTGAAAGTGATGGGCCCTTGAATGGCGCTGTCTGCTATTGTAAGTTTTGTAATGTGATGGGCCCACGGCTGGCAGTTTGAATGGTTTTGTATGTGTCACACGTATGAAAGGTGTATGAATGGCCTGTAAAGAGGTTGGTGCCTTGTCGTGGCTTTACAGCTCATGAGCTGCAAGTCAATGGTTCAGTTTCTCGTCCTTTCAATTATTAACAGTGCATTTCATTTTTGTAAAATCACTTGCTAATACAATTGTACATACTGAACCATCACTCAGCCTCGTGCCAAATCCAACCAGTATGTGTGTGTGCTTGAGGATTAGATGGCTGTGCAGTAATGTTTGTCTTTTTTGTCTTTCTGAAGCAGGGTGTGCCTGGTCCCTTTTTGTGAATGTTGTAATGTGTTGGTTTCGTGCCTTGTGGTGTGAATGGTCTTGTGTGTATCATGTATGAAAGGTGTGTGAATGACCTGTAAAGCAGTTGGTGCCTTGCCGTGGCTTTACAGCTCACGAGCTGCGAGTTACTGGTTCATTTTTTTGTCCATTTAATTATTGACAGTGCATTTCATTTTTGTGAAATCTCTTGTTAATAAAATCTTATATACTGAACCATCACTCGCCCTCGTGCCAAATCCAACCAGTATGTGTGTGTTTTTGAGGAGTAGATGGCTGTGCAGGAATCTTTTTCTTTTTAGTCTCTTTGCCAAGCTGCACATTCCATCTAAGATTAACCTACCAACTGTAGATATTGTTGCAAACCCATGGGAGTACATGGTGATGTATCTCTAGTGAATTCCAAAAAGTTATTTTACCCACAATGTCCTGCAAACCTCAAAATGTCTGTCACATTTTCCTTGCAATATTGTGCCAAAATTCTCACGCTTCTGAAATAAACAACTAATGATGTCAAAACGATTTGGTTTTGCAAGGGGGGTCACCTGGGTTTTTGGTCCCGTGCTCGGCGGCCATCTAGGGAAACCTATCAAATCCAAACATTTCTGAAAACTAGACACCCGGGGGTTTCCAGGGAGGTATGGCTTGTGGGAGTACAAACGCGAGCACGAAGGAACTGACAAAATCAGTACCTTCAGAACAGAAATAACCCCTAGTAACTTAGTGGCAAATCTCTCAAACAAGACCTTGACTAAAACTCATTACCAAATTCTGCATAAAGGCTTATCATTCTGTCCCACGGTAAGTTGGGATTTGGTACAGACAAAAATTGACCTGTTTAAATTCATAAGCAGGCTAAAACTCCATTCCTATTAATGCTGATGAAACCCAAAGAAGAAGACAAAAAAGTCACCCTGCAATTACAAGTCAGCTTTCGGCAAAAGATCTGGAGAATATTAACCTGCTGACACATCTGTCTACAGATGGCGCCACGGATGGTCTGGAATCTCTGATAACAACAGCAGAGGAATTGGATATAGACATCTTTCATTGCAAAACTACATCGCTTAAGAGAAAATCAAAATTTACACCAATATTACCTGCAGGAAATACAATACATACCTTCTTTTCTGCCGTAAATAAATACCTAGCATTTGAACACCATAAATATCTGTCTAAACAAAAATACCTTCCAAAAAACATCACGCAGAATGAAAAGCAAGTATTGTTGGAGCTAAGAAATGATCCGTCTTTAATCATAAAGGAGGCAGACAAAGGTGGAAATGTTGTCCTCCTGGATACAGTAGACTATCTCCAAGAAGCGGACCGTAAACTAAGGGACCACGCTTGCTATACAACACTCAATATCAATCCAACTAAGGAAATACAAGAGAAGCTGGACCACCTATTGAATAAATGGTATGAAAAGGTCTCTTGACATTAGACGAAAAACAACTCCTATCTATAGAGAGTCCAGTTACTCCAACCCTGTATCTTTTGCCAAAAGTTCACAAACCTGGTACACCCCCAAAAGGAAGACCACACAAACTACGTTTTGGGCCCTTGCCTGTCACGGATACTTTGGCCTCCCACACAAGTGAGGCACCATTTTATCGGGAGACCTGGGGGAATGCTGGGTGGTAGGAAATTTGTGTGAGCCCTGTGATGCCACACTTTCCCACACAAAAATATGTGAAAAAAGCTAAATTTTGATGTTTACAGGGGATTCTGGGTAAGGAAACGTTGGGGGCTCCACGTAAGCCAAACCTCCCTGGAAGCCCCCGGGTGTCTCCTTTTCAGAAATGTCTGGGTTTGGTAGGTTTCCCTAGGTGCCAGCCGAGCTAGGGTTAAAAAACTACAGCTAGGCACTTTGCCAAAAAAGAGTCATTTTTCACTGCAAAATTGAGGTGTGACCAGGTTGCGTTTTGCACCATTTCCTGTCGCGGGCACTAGGCCGACCCACACAAGTGAGGTACCATTTCTCTGGGAAGACTTTGGGGAACGCGGAGTGGGTGGAAATTTGAGGATCCACGCAGATTCCAGAACTTTCCACCACAGAAATATGGGGAAAATGTGTTTTTTGACAATTGTTTAGGTTTGCAAGGGATTCTGGGTAACAGAACCTGGTGGGAGGCAGTCAAGTCACCCCATCCTCGATTTCCCTGGGTGTCTAGTTTCAGAAATGTATAGGTTTGCTAGGTTTCCCTAGGTGCCGGCACAGCTAGGGTTCAAAAACTAAAGCTACACACTTTGCCAAAAAAGGGTAATTTTTCACTGCGAAATTGAGGTGTGACCACGTTGCATTTTGCGCCGTTTCCTGTCACGGGCACTAGGCCGACCCACACAAGTGAGGTACCATTTTTCTTGTAAGACTTTTGGGAACGCGGGGTGGGTGGACATTTGTGGATACACGCAAATTCCAGAACTTTCCACCACAGAAATGTGGTGAAAATGTGGGTTTTTTGACAAATTTTTAGGTTTGCAAGGGATTCTTTGTAACAGAACCTGGTGGGAGGCAGCTAAGTCACCCCATCCTGGATTCCCCTGGGTGTCTAGGTTTAAAAAATGTATAGGTTTGCTAGGTTTCCCTAGGTGCCGGCAGAGCTAGGGTTCAAAAACTAAAGCTAGGCAGTTTGCCAAGAAAGGGTCATTTTTCACTGCGAAATTGAGGTGTGACCACGTTGTGTTTTGCGCTGTTCCCTGTCGCGGGCACTAGGCCGACCCACACAAGTGAGGTACCCTTTTTCTGGGAAGACTTTGGGGAACGCGGGGTGGGTGGAAATTTGTTGATCCACGCAGATTCCAGAACTTTCCACCTCAAAAATATGGTGAAAATGTGTATTTTTTTACAATTGTTTAGGTTTACAAGGGATTCTGGGTAACAGAACTTGGTGGGAGGTAGTCAAGTCACCCCATCCTGCATTTCCATGGGTGTCTAGTTTTCAAAAATGTATAGGTTTGCTAGGTTTCCCTGGGTGCCGGCAGAGCTAGGGTTCCAAAACTACAGCTAGGCACTTTGCCAAAAAATTGTCATTTTTCACTGCTAAATTGAGGTATGACCACATTGCGTATTGTGCCATTTCCTGTCGCGGACACTAGGCTGACCCAGACAAGTGAGGTACCATTTTTCTCTGAAGACTTTGGGAAACGCAGGGGTGCGTGGGAATTTGTGGATCCATGCAGATTCCAGAACTTTCCACCACTGAAATGTAGGGAAAATGTGTTTTTTTTTATAATTCTTTAGGTTTGCAAGGGATTCTGGGTAACAGAACCTGGTGGAAGGCCATCAAGTCACCCCGTCCTGGATTCCCCTGGGTATCTAGTTTTCAAAAATGTATAGGTTTGCTAGGTTTCCCTAGGTGCTGGCAGAGCTAGGGTTCAAAAACTTCAGCTAGGCACTTTGCCAAAAAAGCGCCATTTTTCACTGCGAAATTGAGGAGTGACCACGTTGTGTTTTGCACTGTGTCCTGTCGCAGGCACTAGGCCGACCCACACAAGTGAGGTACCATTTTTCTCTGAAGACTTTGGGGAACGCGGGGTGTGTGGAAATTTGTGGATCCACACAGATTCCAGAACTTTCCACCACAGAAATGTTGGGAAAATTTGCTTTTTTTTAAACAATTTTTTAGGTTTGCACAGGATTCTGGGTAACAGAACCTGGTGGAAGGCAGCTAAGTCACCCCATCCTGGATTCCTCTGGGTGTCTAGTTTTCAAAAATGTATAGGTTTGCTAGGTTT
Source organism: Triturus cristatus (assembly GCF_964204655.1). NCBI lineage: Eukaryota > Metazoa > Chordata > Amphibia > Caudata > Salamandridae > Triturus > Triturus cristatus. The sequence continues at coordinate 247,106,052 of NC_140582.1, forward strand.
CCTTAGGTGCCGGCAGACCTAAGGTTCAAAATCGACAGCTAGGCACTTTTCAGAAAAAGGGTCATTGTTCACTGCGAAAGTGAGGTGTGTCCACGTTGCATTTTGCGCCGTTTCCTGTCACGGGCACTAGACCGACCCACACAAGTGAGGTACCATTTTTCTTGTAAGACTTTTGGGAACGCAGGGTGGGTGGACATTTGTGGATACACGTAAATTCCAGAACTTTCCACCACAGAAATGTGGTGAAAATTTGTTTTTTTGACAATTTGTTAGGTTTGCAAGGGATTCTGGGTAACAGAACGTGGTGTGAGGCAGTCAAGTCACCCCATCCTGGGTTCCCCTGGGTGTCTAGTTTTAAAAAATGTATAGGTTTGCTAGGTTTCCCTAGGTGCCGGCAGAGCTAGTGTTCAAAAACTACAGCTAGACACTTTGCAAAAAAAGGGTAAATTTTCCTTCTGAAAATGTGGTGTGTTCACATTGGGTTTTGAGCCATTTCCTGTTGTGGGCACTATGCCTACCCACACAAATGAGGTACCATTTTTATCAGGAGACTTAGGGTAATTCAGATGTGTAAAGCAACTGTTATTACCTATTGATTTTTGATGTTTTGATGTATTTCTGCCTTCCAAATGAAAGTCATTGTGTAAAAAAGAAGTCATTTTGAAAAATGACAGATAATTCTCATGCTAGTATGAGTATTCCCAATTTCGAAAATGTGCTAATATATACTGTTTCTAAACTCTATAATTTGTTCCCATTTCAGAAATACATAGGTGTCTTTCATTCCGATTTTTCCATGTATACATTTTCCCACAATTATTGCTATATACCCGGCACATAATAAAAAGCCATTGCAAATTGCTGCTCAGTTTTTGACTCTGGGTTCATCGAGTTCTTGGTGAACCTACAAGTCTTATATATCCCCACAACCAGGAAGGTCCAGTGGATGTAATGGTATATTGCTTTCAAAGAGCTGACATAATTAGAAGAAGTTACAAGTGAAAACATTGACACAAAGGCTGGTTTTTTCAACAATTTTTCAATTTTTAACTGTTAGTTTTTATAAAGAAACCTTGCTGGATCTACACAAATGACCCTGGGTGTCTAGGTTTAAAAAATGTATAGGTTTGCTAGGTTTCCCTAGGTGCCGGCAGAGCTAGGGTTCAAAAACTAAAGCTAGGCAGTTTGCCAAGAAAGGGTCATTTTTCACTGCGAAATTGAGGTGTGACCACGTTGTGTTTTGTGCTGTTCCCTGTCGCGAGCACTAGGCCGACCCACACAAGTGAGGTACCCTTTTTCTGGGAAGACTTTGGGGAACGCGGGGTGGGTGGAAATTTGTTGATCCACGCAGATTCCAGAACTTTCCACCACAAAAATATGGTGAAAATGTGTATTTTTTTACAATTGTTTAGGTTTACAAGGGATTCTGGGTAACAGAACTTGGTGGGAGGTAGTCAAGTCACCCCATCCTGCATTTCCATGGGTGTCTAGTTTTCAAAAATGTATAGGTTTGCTAGGTTTCCCTGGGTGCCGGCAGAGCTAGGGTTCCAAAACTACAGCTAGGCACTTTGCCAAAAAATGGTCATTTTTCACTGCTAAATTGAGGTATGACCACATTGCGTATTGCGCCATTTCCTGTCGCGGACACTAGGCTGACCCAGACAAGTGAGGTACCATTTTTCTCTGAAGACTTTGGGAAACGCAGGGGTGCGTGGGAATTTGTGGATCCATGCAGATTCCAGAACTTTCCACCACTGAAATGTAGGGAAAATGTGTTTTTTTTTATAATTCTTTAGGTTTGCAAGGGATTCTGGGTAACAGAACCTGGTGGAAGGCCATCAAGCCACCCCGTCCTGGATTCCCCTGGGTATCTAGTTTTAAAAAATGTATAGGTTTGCTAGGTTTCCCTAGGTGCTGGCAGAGCTAGGGTTCAAAAACTTCAGCTAGGCACTTTGCCAAAAAAGCGCCATTTTTCACTGCGAAATTGAGGAGTGACCACGTTGTGTTTTGCACTGTGTCCTGTCGCAGGCACTAGGCCGACCCACACAAGTGAGGTACCATTTTTCTCTGAAGACTTTGGGGAACGCGGGGTGTGTGGAAATTTGTGGATCCACACAGATTCCAGAACTTTCCACCACAGAAATGTTGGGACAATTTGCTTTTTTTTAACAATTTTTTAGGTTTGCACAGGATTCTGGGTAACAGAACCTGGTGGAAGGCAGCTAAGTCACCCCATCCTGGATTCCTCTGGGTGTCTAGTTTTCAAAAATGTATAGGTTTGCTAGGTTTCCTTAGGTGCCGGCAGACCTAAGGTTCAAAATCGACAGCTAGGCACTTTTCAGAAAAAGGGTAATTGTTCACTGCGAAAGTGAGGTGTGTCCACGTTGCATTTTGCGCCGTTTCCTGTCACGGGCACTAGACCGACCCACACAAGTGAGGTACCATTTTTCTTGTAAGACTTTTGGGAACGCAGGGTGGGTGGACATTTGTGGATACACGTAAATTCCAGAACTTTCCACCACAGAAATGTGGTGAAAATTTGTTTTTTTGACAATTTGTTAGGTTTGCAAGGGATTCTGGGTAACAGAACCTGGTGTGAGGCAGTCAAGTCACCCCATCCTGGGTTCCCCTGGGTGTCTAGTTTTAAAAAATGTATAGGTTTGCTAGGTTTCCCTAGGTGCCGGCAGAGCTAGTGTTCAAAAACTACAGCTAGACACTTTGCAAAAAAAGGGTAAATTTTCCTTCTGAAAATGTGGTGTGTTCACATTGGGTTTTGAGCCATTTCCTGTTGTGGGCACTATGCCTACCCACACAAATGAGGTACCATTTTTATCAGGAGACTTAGGGTAATTCAGATGTGTAAAGCAACTGTTATTACCTATTGATTTTTGATGTTTTGATGTATTTCTGCCTTCCAAATGAAAGTCATTGTGTAAAAAAGAAGTCATTTTGAAAAATGACAGATAATTCTCATGCTAGTATGAGTATTCCCAATTTCGAAAATGTGCTAATATGTACTGTTTCTAAACTCTATAATTTGTTCCCATTTCAGAAATACATAGGTGTCTTTCATTCCGATTTTTCCATGTATACATTTTCCCACAATTATTGCTATATACCCGGCACATAATAAAAAGCCATTGCAAATTGCTGCTCAGTTTTTGACTCTGGGTTCATCGAGTTCTTAGTGAACCTACAAGTCTTATATATCCCCACAACCAGGAAGGTCCAGTGGATGTAATGGTATATTGCTTTCAAAGAGCTGACATAATTAGAAGAAGTTACAAGTGAAAACATTGACACAAAGGCTGGTTTTTTCAACAATTTTTCAATTTTTAACTGTTAGTTTTTATAAAGAAACCTTGCTGGATCTACACCAATGACCCCTTGCTGAATTCAGAATTTTGTCTACTTTTCTAAAATGTATAGTTTTCTAGGATCCAGTATTGCTTTCACACCCATTTCTATCATTAACTGGAAGGAGGTTGAAAGCACAACATATAGTAAAAATAGGCTATGTCCCAGAAAAATGCCAAAACTGTGTAAAAAATGTTGGGTTTCTGACAAAAGTGTGTCATTCCCTACAAGCTGTGAAAGTGGTGATTTCAGCCCCACAAACCCTTTTTTTATAACATTTGCAGGGAAAACCCAGACGCTTTCATTTGCAGCCCGTTTTTCCAATTTTTTCAAAAAAACACAAAATGTTGCTGTATTTTGGCTAATTTCTGGGACCCCTCCAGGGGAATCCAAAAACTCTCGGTACCTTTAGAATCACCATGATGTTGGAAGAAAAGGACGCAAATGTGGCGTGGATACCTTATGTGGTCAAAAAGTTACAGTGGCCTAAGCGCGTACTACACCAAATAGCCCCAAAAAGGCTTAGCACAGGGGGGGAACGACCTAGCAGTGATGGGGTTAACTAATGAAAAGATCCACTATTGCACACCCAGCGCAGCACCTTTTTAGTTTCAAATAAGCCATTGTAATGTGTCTATTTATATAATGTGGACCACTCCATTTGTATTGTGCCTTTAAAGTTATCATCCAAAAGGGGCAGCCCTAATCCCCAGAACCTGGGGCTAATTAACAATATAACAGCTACAATAGTTCACAGAAGGAATTTGTTTAAAGAAAATATATCCAACCACCCTACAAAAAGTATATCATAACATTAATGTTATTCAATGCCACAACAGAAAAGACCAATAATTTATGGAAATGTGAAAGTGTGAACATAAAGAGGTACCCACAATAAATTATTCTCAAATAACTTTTTGTTATTGAAATTATTTTGTGTAATACATAAAAAATATCAAAACCAATACAAACATACAAATGGTGCTCATAAAGTTACACAAGACAAACATAGAATAATACAAATCATAGTGTAAACAGGTAACAAACACAATGGCAGAGGAAATTTTGTGTAATCTGTAGTAGGATTAATGATGCAATAAATGTGTCCTCTCAACTTGCCAGAGGGGATGTTGATGGCATTTCTACCATATCAATTTATTAGGTCATCATCAGGACAACAAGCAATAATTAGGAGCAACTATTAGATACAATTTGTGACACAGTCAATGGTCACGTCAAAGTTAGAATCGGAGTTCATTTAAGTGCCTGAACTTCACCGAGAGACTCTGAGGAACCATAATTCAATACCAAGAGTTTCTGCAACTACCTCAGTAACCGGGAACTGAATTCAGGGCCTGAATTGTCAATACTTGTGGGACCGCATCCAAAGTGCTAGTGATTCGCAATAGAAATTCACTAAGGAAGGAGTCATCTCCCTGGGTAGTATGCGGTACTCTTTGTCCATCTTAAATTAACTCTGATTCTAATTTTGATGTGACCATTGACCGTGTCACAAATTGTATCTGATAGTTGATCCCAAATATTGATATTGGGGATTTCTGGGTAGGTCCTTCACAACTCTCCCTACCCTGTATGAATTCTCTCTGCATGCAGTAAGCAGTCCATATCTTACCACATCCTGGCTAGGGATCTTCAGATGCTCTACTTTCAATCATACCAGTTAATGACGAGAACACAGGATGTGTTTCTATGTGAGTTTGCATTTTTCAACTGCTGCTCCTTGCAATGAAGTTCTATTCTATCAACCGCCTTAGAAGATACCTACCTGCTCTCTTTTGCCTGGTGAGGTCTCTGTTTTTACTCAGACTTTCTCTGTTTATTTTGTCAACATTTGTCAACATTGATAAATTTTCTTCAGACTCTTTGCATTCCTCCATACATGCTGAGTGTGCACTGTTTCTTTGGATGAAAAACACGTATCTAATTCCTCCATGGTCCTACTGTTGGATTCTTCTTTCACTACTTGTTCTCTTCATCTAGATTGGATTTATTACAGTTTTGAATGGACGCTAATTCCCAGAACGTACTTCACCAGACCTAGTAGCTGAGATGCTTGTACCCCATTCTTCATCACATAAGGTCCGAAGAGACTTGTACCTGGTGAACATTACTACAGTCCCTGTCAATGATGGTATTGTTTGGGATAAAGTTTCCTATGGCGTTTTTGGTCCAACAGTTGCTGCGGATGATGTTACTACCCAAGGTTCTAGTTCTGATGAATGACATGGGTTTGTATTTGAATTCTGCATATTATTACCACCTTTATTCACATCACTATTTACACAGAGCTAGTACTGTACATGCTATTTTTAATGATACACAGCGGGAACACTGCCTTACACCACCTGTAGGTAGTTCTAAATAATATTTAAAGCATTTCCCTTATGTTCCTAGTCATGTCCCTATAGATCCTGTTTCATATTTATATCGACTTACATCTTCTCCACAGAAGAAAAATATGCTCACACAAATAAAATTGATTCATTCCAATTCATTTATTTCACAACTAGCCCTAATGGGTTATGAATATTGGAAGCACAATATTGAGCATAAGTCTGTTATGGGGTACACAACACTGGCAGGTCCACGGCACTGATGCCTTATCTAGAGCTTGTCTGATCCCTAGACAAATGATCTTTTTAAACAAAACAGTACAGCATAGTACATGTCTTGGGCGACACAAAACATTTAAATGTGGCAAGCATTTGCTCTGTTGCCAGATTTGAAAATTGGCAGCACTATATTAGTTTTACAGAAGTACACCTCAATGTGATGGTTCCAAAAATTTTATTTAGGGTCGATGATTATTGTAGCCTGCTGATACCAATGGCTGCAATGCCCATTTTTGGAAATCTTCCAAGGGGTTTACAGCAAACTGGCCAGACCCCTGGTATATTCAGTCGCAACACTTGGGAATGGTTACTACCTAAAGCGTAAGAAAGATATCCCATCAATAGTTAGAGCATTCCACCTTGTCTAAAGTTAAAGACTACTTATCACCGCTTTCTTATAATATGAGGTACAAGATTTTTTATTAGGTCTCAGAGCTTCTCATTCTAAATGTTTTATTTCTGGCACATACAAAGAAATTTAGAAGCTTTCTAAACAATAAGCTGCTGAACGGCTAAGGCAAATTGATAAGGAACATTTAGAAAAAGCTTTGACAGTTGTTGATAATGGGATGACCACATTGTCTACACATAGTTATTTGTTGAATAATTTTGTTTCCTCTGCATATGATATAGTTCAAAATGAAATGTCTATGCATTAACAAGGTTAGACATTTTAGATCAAGCTTACAATTGAGTTGGACATTGCAGGTTTTTAAATCAATTGGAGTGCCATAGAAATATTTGAATGCAACTGAATTCTTTTCGCCTTACAATTCAACACTCTTGGCTAGGAAAGATGTGGCCTACACTATACTTAATATAGAAAGGTTAGAAGAATTGCCTTTTTCTGTAACTGAAACCCCATCAGCCACCTGGCTGATTCATGGTTTAATGTCTCTCCCTATTTCAAGGTTTAATTTCACTTCGTATCTTAGACACTTTTTGCAGATGTGAGAAAATAGGTGCATATTTTTTACATGAAGCTTGGTTTCTCCCTTTTGAACCCAGATGCATGCATGAGAACCAAAAGGTTTTTGCTATTCTGCATGAGTATGGTGCCTTTTTGAGTCACTCCATCGTTTGTAGAGAGATAACACTTCATGGTGTCTGTAATGCATCCATGGCTAACCTCGCATGTTTTTTGAAGGGTGTTCACGTTCCATTGATAAAGTCTGAAATTTTGTTAGTTTCAAATGGCGCTGCTTAATTTTAAATGATCCGAGTTGCTGCAGGATGAAACAAGGTGTCCCTTATGTAATCACTGTTTCCAAGATTGCGACTTGCTGTATGGAAATCTTATATCTCCCAACACATACTATGGGGGAAGTTACATTTTGGCCGAAGGTCCCTCTTTAACAAATTACCTTTGATCGGTTAAGCAGACTGAAGCTTTTGTTTCAAAAAGATGTTGCTTTAACATCTGCATGAGAAACTTTTGATCTCCAAGTAGCCCATTCCTCGGGTAAGATTCAATTGCCACTTTGGTGAGCTGAAACACTAACTTTTTGATGCTGCTGAAGTGGCGCACTTTTTCAAAGTGATTGGGGTCTGGATTTGTTTCAACTTTTCAGACTGTGCTTGGAGTTATCCCGTCCTTTATACATTTGTTGTTTTCCAGTGTTTTTGGAGGCATATCAATTGTGCTACTCTTTCTGGTTGCTATTTTGGACCTATTTTTGTTTCTCCTCAATGAATGACCCACAACAAGGCCTGGCGGTAATTGACCTACCAGCCAAACAAAAAAGTATCCCACCATGTTATTGTGTGTTGCATGGGGCACTACTCTCATTCAGGTGGTACACGTATCCCCCCAGCACCTCTTCCAATAAGTGGAAGAATCTCTACACCCTTCTGATTTGTATTAGGGGGGCCCTCTTCAGGTCAAGATTTATGGGTAATGGACCTACTACACTTCCTCCTGTGTCGTGAATGCATGATGCAATATTTTGAAGATTCCTTGTTATTGGATTTGTACGAGGACTGGTCTCTGTCCTTCAGAGTGTGCAGCATGTGTTTCACTGTCTATGTTGCTCTTTCAAGTGTGTTCTGGACTTGTGACTTGCTATGCAATTGTGCTAGTCTTCGGACATAAATCAGCTTGTGCGTCCTTCGAGGTTTCATCAGTTGTGTTCTCCTGTGTTTCTACTCCCTTTGCTGCAAGATTCCAATTAGACGCTGCCTTTGCCTATTCCGGATGCTCCTTCGATCTTCCGGCACCTCTTCCGAGGCTGCACTCTTGTCACTGTTGCCTTCAACTTCTGTTGTCTGGCCTGTAAATGACTCTCTTTGCCCCTTGGATCATGTTCTTCAGGTCTCTGTTCACATGTTGTCTGGTGATGCAGTTTCAATCCTGGGCCCGACAACATTTTGGATATGGATAGGTGGACATTTTGGACTTTCTGCCATTCCATTTGGATGTCTCCTAGACTCTTTAATTGGCTTTTTTTGGTTTTATGAAATTCTTTTCTTCATATTTTAATAATTTGCATGGGTTTTTTAATTTGGCATTTCTATAGCTTTTAGCATCTGTTTGTGTTGTTAAAGTGTTTAATGAAATGCAAGACTTTTTACATATATCATGCAAGGCTTTTTTTTATATATATTTACTGCTACTGCTTATTTTTCCGTAAGTCCTCTGTGTTCCGACATAGGGGAGAGTGTAATGTAGCTTACGTTTAGTCACCATTTTAGGTTTGTGTTTAAACTAAGCATCATTTTCTGATGCTGGTTTGCACATGTTTTCCCTATTGCAAGAATGTGCCATGCACACATTTATTTCTGATAGACCTTGTCGTCCTATAGTCTGCACATTTAGTTACAGGGTTACACAACTGAGAAAATGATGCCTCGTTTTATTTAATTTTTTGGGACAAAGGAGATTACTTTTTTGCTTTAAACTAATTACAGATGTTGTTATGCACCTTTGGCACAGTGTGATAAGCTTGCCATTTTATTATATAAACAGTGTTCATGCTGGAGTCAGGGAGAGCTTCAATTCCCACCAGAGTCATCAAGGAACGCTGCTATGAGCGGTGACTGAAATTCGAAGAAGTATGCAGGCTTGGACACTCAAGGCGAGTGCATATGTTAATGCACTAAGGCTGAATTCTTGACATATAGTACTATGGTATGGGGATAGGTTATTCCAATAGGTCTGGCAGATGGGATAATCTCTTCAGTATAGAGAAAATAGTGATAGAAAGAAGTAACTTTAGTAATATTATGAACAAATAACATGGTTGAATTGTTTGTGTTTTTCACCATTCTAATAATGCTTATAACAGTGAGATGTCTCATCTTTCTGATAAATGCAGTTACTGCTATACTTACAAAGATTAGAGCTTTCCAATAAACTTTTGAAAATGCATTATCGTAACTTTTCTTTGTGACTGGGCATGCACAAGTAACAATGAAAGGCTTAGATCCGTTTTCACAAATTCCTTGGGAATTTTAGAGTCATATTCAAGATTACCAACAACATCTATAACTCTGTAAGGTTAGGAGTTTAGGCATGTTCTAAATACATAGTTATACTAGATTCATAGGAACAGTAAACATCAGAAGTGCCAGGGAACTGCTGAACCATGATGCTCCCAGAGGTGAGACTGGAGAAAGGTCATTAACAACAGTGATGGTGAGCCATCCTATCTATGTGGGTGACACTTGGAGACATGACAGGAACATGAAGGCAAAGAAGACAGAGTCTCATTAGCCAGGGAAGCCACAGGTTAGAGAAGGATTCAGACCCTATGTAATTTGAAAGTACAAGGAATGACCATGAAAGTGCCCATGGACACAGGAGCATCAATGTATGTGATGATTCAAGATCGGTACAGCCACCTAAATCCATGCCCTAAGTTGGCACCAATGAATCTTCAGCCATAACACTGCCACATGCAGCAGAAATCCATTGTGATTGCAGTCGGAGGTGCCTTGATCAGCTGCACAATTGTGGAAGACCTAGAATTAATATTATTTTTCTGTGGTAGCCACTCTCAAGAAATCATTTGGATGTAGAGTGAGAATAAGCATCCCGTCCATGCTTTGGGTGTCTGAAAGCCCCGTTGTAACGCTACAAATAGACTCAACATTCAATTCTGCATCTCTCCGACACCAGAGAGTGCTCTCTACATCCGGCAGTGGTCGAGACTGAACTCGAGTCTGGCCCCTTGCCATGGGTGCCACTAATGGTAGTCATCAGGGAATCTAAACAGCCTGGTCCTCCCAGGGAGAGTGGATTCTCATTGAAATTGCCATCCACAGCCTAATGAAGATAAAGCAACAATATTTACAAATTTAAGAAATACTAGCCATTACGTACTGCACCCTCTTCCATTCATACATGTAGGGCTAACATCTTGCACTCCTTGGCGCTCCTTCTCGCATCTGGCAGCCAAGGCTTGGAATACACTCTACCTGCACCTCAGGACTGCACCGCTGCTTCAACTATTCAGAAGAGAACTAAAGACCTGGATGCTTGAATGTTCAAACCTTCATGCAGCAGCAAGCATTTCCAGCACCTCAATACCCTCACTGGTGATGTTCCATGCTCTATAAATGTTTCATTGATTGATTGATCTTGGACTGACACAGTCCACAGAGCTTTCTCTTTGTTGGCACGGTCATGCATCCCCCATCCTGACATGAAAATACAGTCTCTAGTTTCAAAAACACAAATTTTAGCTCACATACTACAACCCATCTGACTATCATAATACCTGTGCAGGTACACAACATAAGCATGTGCATGCAACAAGTGTGAAGTATCTCATTAACAAAGTCGTACAATTAGCATAACCAAAGGCAGTGTTGCTGAGTGAGAGTGATTGGAACACCAACAAAGATGAGTACCTGCAGAAGGCTAATAAAACCACAGCATGGAACCCATGGAAATTATACATGGCGGTCTCTCAAAACAGAGGTAAAACAAACATGTTCTATTACCACCCAATGTGGACAGTCCATAGTGAATGCAGTGCCACATAACGGGTCGTCCAACTTAAAAGTGATCTCATTGTGGAAGGCCAGTCTCCTGATCACTACCTGCTTCAGGTGGAGCATTAAGTGCAACTAGAAGCTACAAAGACATTTTGATTCCCAAGAATGGACACCCTGGTGAATCAGATGAGTGGGGAATGCCGTTGTTGCCATCCACCTGAACCCATAACCACTCAGCTCACATAATCACTTTTGAAGGGTGCACGGAGCTCTTTCACGATACCAGTGTGGACTTTGGCTCCCTTCTGAATACAAAACTTGTTAGTTGTGATGGGGCACACACAAAATTTCCAGACGTAGAAATTGTCAAATCAACTCATTTGAGCATGTACATCTGCAGCTCGTAAAGGTCCTAGAAACATTGAGACTCTCCACCATCATCTAAAAGGACAATGGCCCAACTTTTCAGGAGGAGTATTTTCAAAAACATGTTGAATTGGTGGATATATGCTACCTGAAGGTCAACCCCGGGTGGCTCCAAGGAAATAGAGAGTTAGAACAAATGATGTGGACACTGAACAAAACCATTACACTATGTCTGGAACAGGAAGGTGTTGGTCCGGTGCCCAATGGCTTTATTAATATTTGATAGGTAAGTGGTTGTTACTATTCCAGTATCTCTGAATTGGTCACCTGCAATCCATGACCTGGGTTTTTGTCATCAAAGGTGAAGGGGGAACAGTGATGCTGCCACCAGAGATGGGAAGGCAAAGCAGATGAACATACAGGTGGGGAAACACAGCACTGCTCAACATTGAGTGTAGTAACAAAAAGATACCATGATCACTGGCTGGAAAGAAGGATAAATGCTAACCAGAAATGTGCCCTTTAAAAAATAAAGACATCCAGATGGGTGCCTTGTAATAAAACCTGCTGTGGCACAAGACTTGGCGGTGAGGGAGTGGAACGCATGGTCCACCACATCCCCAGAAGTAAATTTCCCTATTCCAACTGCCATATCACAGCCACCTATTAAGCCTCCAGAACAAAGAAACAAGTCTTGAACCCACAGAGAAGCATGAACCACTATCATCTTTACTCAAACCCACAGCCATCCCAAATGCTGTTTGACTCTGCCTGGTGAAAACAGCCATCAGATGGGAGACATGGAGGACTATAGTTAATATTCATTGAAAACAAAATTCTATTTTGGGAAGGAATGTGGTGTGCTGTCTGGTGCAATTGTAATAAAATGCCTGTATGCATGTATTCATCCCAAGGCAGGGCCAATCCCTAGTGTCTACATAATGGACACCTGCTGCAATAGCTCAGATTCTGCACAGAATTCTGTGTATTTTTGTGCAGCATTGACACTACAAAAAAAACTTTTTAAAATGATTTATGAGTGATAACTTATGGGAGGGACGGCAAAACACACGAAAGAATGTGCGTGCAAATTACGAGTTTACAATGGTATACAACATTTATGTGTCTGTACTAAGGGCCTGATTACAAGTTCAGTGGTCCCACCTCTACCATCACATCGGTGTCTGATTCTCTGCCACCAACTAGGCAGTCTGCCCAACGTATTACGATGGTGTCGGATTGCTGTTCGAAAGACTGCCGGAGAACCCTCCGACTGCGACATCCATTCACCAACTGCCTCAACGGCAGTTGGAGGAAAGCAGCTGTCAAAAGGCAGTACAGAGAAGTTTCCTTGCGATCTGAATGATTAGTTGGCTTTCCGACACGCTGACCATGATGGTGGAACTGCCTGCATTGAGTCGGCGGAAACAAAGGAATTGTGGTGCTTACTCAACTATTCTCCCCCTCAAACTCACAGGTCTCCCCTTCACAATGCATCTTGACCCCAAAGAAAATGACCCTTTTGGCACCGGATTCCAGGTAAGTCAGTTTTGTACCATTTACCCATTGACTGGACAGGGCCCATATGCCCCATACTCCAGCAATGGGAAAGTATTGGCACTAGGGGGGATATTCTCAAGAACGTGTGATAATCATCGCAAAATTAGCTTAACGCAACTTTGCATATCGCAGTCTATCGTGGGAAAACAACGCTGTGTTAACGTAGTATTCTCAACCCGGTGACACCATGCAATAGTCACATGATAATGCATCAATTGATTGTGTTAAAATCAACGAAACGCCGCAAAAATGCGAAACACGGATGCAAAAAAAGTTGCGATGAGGCCAATGGCAATACAAATATCAGCGATAACCAGCGACAGGCCTGCAATTCCCACACGTCATGCAGGTAAATGCACTATAAAAGCAGAACAAGAAAAACACACCAAAAACAAAATAAACTGCGTAGCAACATGGATGCACCCGAACCGAGTGCCCAGGTCAATGCTAAGCCCACACGCCCTACAGACCACCAGCAAGGAACCTCAGGATCGGGGAAGGCCAAGGAGAAGAGGAAGAGGAAGACGGGGTACAGTCTGCATGACAACCGGATTGTCGTCACGGAGGTGACAGAACACTAACAACAACTGTCCATCACCTCCACCATGTCATTGGCAACACCGACGGAAAAATTGCATTCCATTGTGAATGCAGTCGGAGTATCGAGGAGGTCAAGATACGCTGGCATGATGTGAAAAGCCTAACCAAGCAGAAACCCACTGCCAACAGGAAGGCAGCAACGGCGAATGGAGGTGGGAGTCCTTTGCCACAGGAGGAGCTGGTGCAAATGGTGGCCACAGTCATCAGTGTGGAGATGGTGCAAGGAGTCAGGAGTCCGGACACTGCTCGACATGACCTGACACAACATCAACAGGGTGAGTAACGTACAGGGACTGGGGGAACGGGGAGATACAGGCACAATGGCACACATACACAATGACATGTAGCACACTGCACACCCACAATGACCCTGGGTCATGTCCCTGATCCCTGTGGCACACTGCAGCACACATACAAACATCAAGTAAGCCCGCGTCCACCATGTGCCCAAAGGGGTCCCCCCACACATCACCAATTCCACAACACACACATGCACCCATGCAAAACACAGCAAAGATGCGTATTTGTGAGCCACACCGACAATGTAAGTGACACCACATGACGAGCAGCATGGCTGGAGTACAATCACCATGACATTGTTCACGCCATGAGACTGAGGTGGCTGAGTGTGGACCACATCCGGAAAGGAGCAGGTCACACTCTGACACATCTACATGCACCTACAACCCATGACGTAAAAAACACATCTGCAGACAAACAATGCACAAGTGTAAAAACCGTACAAGAGCACCAATGATTCAAGTCGCCAACATCACAGCACCTTAAAAGCACAAAAGTCATAGGCACACTGCCTCCAAGGGATAAGGGGCAGCAAAATCACAGCTGCAGGTGCGACTCTCCCACAATGCAGCACACACACATTGCAATAACAGCACATCCACATGGACGACATGTAGTACACAGTGTAACACTTACACTGCAGAACAGAGGACAAAAATGGATCCGCTTGTGCGCAGAAAAGGGCCAATCACATCTGACGTGAGATGAAAATGTACGTGTACAAACTCACCTACGTCATGTAGTCCAAATGTCCACTGTCCCGCATCAAATAGTCCGCTCCTCCCAAACAGTCACAATGTACATTGCCATGCAGTCTGTATGTAAACTTGAACAATGTGTCAACATACATGCCAACACAATGTCAACAAGCATCTCCCCTTCACATTGCAGACGGACAAACAACACCTCCAGCAGAGCAGACCCGACAACTCTACAGTGATGCTGAAGAGGACTTCCACACTTCTGACACCGATGCCCTACAACAGTTTATGGACAACCTAGGCAATCGACCTCCAGGAGCAGGGCAGCCCAGCTGCATCGAGGACACCCAAGCCCCTGTACAGAGCACACAGCTGGACGCACCCACCACCACGGCTGGCTCCCAACAGCCCACCGAAGCACACATCGCATTCCAAGGCCAGGTGTCAGACTGCCAGAACGGGGTGGCCGAACAGGTGCAGTGGGGTTCTACCCCATGGAAGCAAACTAGATCACATACGTGGGTGTCTAAGTCCCATCAGGGACCACCTACACTCCCCAACAGAGACACACACTGCGACAGAGACACATGCCTTTGCACATTTCCAGAACTGAACCACACCCAGAGCCACGGGATAATCATCCACACCCCCACGCTGGACTGGTGTATGCCGGCCCAGTTCACTCCTCTTACGTATTGAGTGGGGGATGACAAAGCTACATGTGCAAGGTCTCACCCGCTGCCTGCGGTGACATGGCTGCGTCCGCTGTACACGGCACAATGTTATGTTGTAGGGCCCGGGGCCCTAATGCATACATCATGGGCACACAACACACTCGTTGAACTTCGTTGAACTGGCTACGGGCAGGTGCACTCAACACCTTTTATTGCCAGGGTCACATGTACAGTGACGCCTGTGCTGTATCTGTGTGGGGTGAGTGTAAGCCAGCCCTAATGGAGTTGTTGGTGCTGGCAACAACTTGAACAGTGATCACAAATAAAGCAGAAACAGAAAAAACCAGCATAACAGAAACAACTGTGAAGCATCATGGTTGTAGCTGGAGAAAGTACGGTGTGCACCCAATATGCAACCACAATGGTCCATGAGGTTTGGTGCACTGAGTTAGTGGCACCTGAAGAGCTGAGCAGGGTATCAAGCTGTGATGGCACCCACAACAGGTGTGAGCAACTCTGACAGTCTGGCAGTAAGACACCTCCGACTCTGGTACCTGTTGTTTGGAGTTGGTCCTGGTGGTGTGTGCATCCTGCGGTGATGCGACGTCCGGGAAGGTCAGGACTCGATTTGATGTATGAGCCCAGGTGGACCGCAGTTGAGGCCAGAGGAAGTGGACAGCGAAGGGCCACAGACACATGGCATTGATGTGCCCCAGGCCATCGACACAGAGGCCATCCAATATTCATTTAGAAAGGGTCCATGACTTGAGCTGCACAGAGTTAGTGGCTCCGGATGCACTGCGGCCGGCACAGGCACACCGCCACGGGACGATGATTTGCAGTGCAGTGAGAAAGGGCCACGCAAGCTGAGCAGGTCCTCGTCGATGTCCAAGGTGAATGTAGTGGAGGTTTGTGGGGGACAGTGGAAGGTGTCCTCCCTGGCTTGATGCAGAGGGCAGAAGCCGGCCGGAAGTGGCAAATGGAGGAGTGGAATGCTACAGCCTCATTTTTGCTACAAAGTCAGTATCACCGACATGATGATGATGACAACCCCAAGTCAATAGACTCAGTCTCCACCAAAGTTCAACCAGAAACTGTCCATGGATGTCGGGGAACAGACTTAGTGGCATTGGAGCTGAAAGGGGATGCAGTCTGCGATGAGGCCAGTACAATGATATAACCTCTGCCCTAAATAAGTCAAGGCTCAGATCCAAATGTTTCACCGACTGGACTGTAGTGTAGGCCGGAGGGAGTGGTCAGCATTAGGCCTGGGCGAAGCACTACGCTACGCTCGCGTAGTTTGCGAAGTTCGCGCTACTTCGCACTACGCGAACTGCACGTAGCACAGTGCGAACATGCGTAGCGTAGTGTTACGTAGTGCTGCGGTCATTTTTTGCTTGCTCGCGGTCCTCAACGTCAAGTTGGCGACCGCGAGCAAGCAAAATGACATCCCGGCGAGACTTTTTCCTTGTTCGCGATCGCGAGCATGGAAAATAAACCTCCCGGCGAGATTCCCAACGCGAGGAGGTCAGGTTTCTCATTGCGAGGGGTCGCGTATGCTCGCGACTGCTCGCGATGAGAAACTACCAGTTCGCGTTGAGAAAGCTGCCGCTCGAGTAAAAATCTACTCGAGCAGCAGAAAACTACAGCTCGCACTGTGCAAGATGCCATTTTCAATGATTGCACAGTGCCGGTTGCTTGTCCGCACTGTGCAATCATTGAAAACAACATCTTGCACAGTGCGAACATGTTACTACGCAGTTCGCGAAGTGCTACGCGTAGCTCGCGTAGTGCGAACTTCACTTTGCGTAGCTTCGCGAAGTGCTACTTCGCGAACTACGCCCACCCTTAGTCAGCATGGGACCACAGTCACGTGTCGGCTTGCGATGCACAGAGTTGGTGGCACCAGAGCAGATGTTGTTAGTGTTCGAACACTTCCGTAATGAGGATCCTTTTTTCCTCCGGACTGTACCACGTCTTCCTCTTACTCCTCTCCTTGTGTACAATGATATGAACTCTGCCATACACAAACCAAGACTCACTTCCAACTGTGTGACCTACTCAACCGCAGTGTAGGCCGATGGCAGTAGTCAACAAGGGACCACAGATAGGTGTCGTTCGGATCCTGGGCACGGAGTTGGTGGCACCACATTGAAGGGAGTACAGTGACATAAACTCTACCATAAAGTGTGTACTCTGCCATTGCATAATCAAGACTCAGTTCCACATGTGAGACCTACTTGACGCTGTGTAGGCTGAATGCAGCGGTCAGCGCAGGCCAACCAAGGTCCTCCTGGAACTCTGACACACGATGTTGAAATGGTATGTGGGGATGGGGATGACTTGGGGCCGGCGGAGGTAGAAGCAACAGAGCTGAGCGGGTGTTAAGCCAGCGACAATGCCGTGTTCTGCCTAGTACGGACTGAATTGGATTGGTGTGAGGCCTGCTGGACCGCATTGTAGGCCGAAGGCGTTGTCAGCAAGGGGCCACAGACACTTGTGGTTGGAATTCTATGCACATAGTGGGTGGCACCACATCGAAGGGAGTATAGTGATTTGAACTCTGCATTAAAATGTGTACTCTGCGATTGCACAATCAAGACTCAGTTCCAAATGTGTGACCTACTTGGCAGATGTGTAGGCCGGTGGAGTATGTCAGCGAGAAAGGAGTGCTGCGGGCCTCTGTCGCGGAGGCCCTGATGGTCTGAGGAGTCTGCCAAGTTCGCTGGCCTCGTCTTGGAGCTTGCTCCGGCACGTGGTGGGCCCTCTTTGACACACGCCGGTGTCAGCAGGTGAGCAGTGAGGCCTGGGTGTGCAGGGGGGGGCAAGACGGGTTCGGGGACCAGCAGCCCGGGGTGCAGCAGGCACACAGGATCGCAGGCAACACCGCTCACGGCATCGGCCTCATGGCGGACTGGGAGGCACCGCCCTGGCAGACACGTTGGGCATTCCAGAAGAGAGCCATGCCCAGAGATACGTGCTTTTTATTCACACCCCTGCGCTGGCCTGGCATACGCCGGGCCAGTCCACTCCGCACACGCTTACAGGGGGAACATCACAAGCTACATTTCCGGAATCTTCCCCACTGGCTGGGGTTACATAGCTGCATCCACTGTCCACTACTTTCCAAACACCAGCAGTGCATGTAGACATGGACATGTCTGTGGTCTGCATACTGCAGTCTGTCCAGCATATCTCCGCCACCCTTGGCATTGTGTACATTCTCATTCATGGGTCACTTGCCTCCTTTGAACATGCCTGGTTCCCACCTCTCCCCACATTCCGCTATTGTGTGGCTGGGGTGCTATGCCATTGATGGCTCATTTATATGGCTAGCCCAGGTTGCCACAGTAAGTTTTGCTGTCGAGTCTGGTGGGTAGGCATGTTGTTCGGCATGTTGAATGTGAGCCTGTGACATGTGCATTGCCAGAGTAGTGAGTTGCATGATTCTGGAGTTGAGGTGTGTGGTGTGTTCATTTGATACTTGCCAATGAGCAGTGCATTCCCATAGGTGCCATGCTGGAGGCGCTGGTTGGGGTTGGACTGTCGGAAGATGAAGGTATCATGCACACTGCCTGGGTAGTTGGCAATGACATTGGTGAAGAGTCCCCTTTGGTCCACTATTGCCTGCACATTGATGGAATGCGTGTGCTTTCTGTTGCGGTAATTGTGTGCAGTGTCGGCAGGGGGCACAAGTAGGACATGTGTGCAGTAGATTGCCCCCATTATGTGCGGGAATCCAGCTATGGCGTATAGTCCCTGCTTGGTCTCCAGCTGTTCCTGCGCATTGTGGGGGAAGTATAGGTACTGGGGTACATAGCTGATGATGGCATCCTGGACATGCGTGTGGAACTTGGATGGGGTTGGCTGTGAGCCTCCTCCTACTCTGGCGGTTGTTGATTGGGAGGTACCGGAGGCCAACAGGTGCAGCACAGCCAGCAGCTTTGTCTGAGGTGGGATGTTGGTTGTCTGCTGCGTTCATACCGGCAGCCTGTGGGCAATGATGGTCCGAATGCGGAGGATGGTTGTCCTTATGAGCCTGTAGTGGGCATTGACATTGTCTGGTGTTAGTTCTGTGAGGCTGGTGCATTTCCTGAAGGTCCGCTATCTTTGTCTGCGCTGCCTCTCTGGTGATCCGGGGGCAGGGCGAGAGGTTCCAGGGGAGGTGGTGTTCTCCTGGGGGTGGTGGCGGTGGGCGTTGTTGCCCTCTCGGGGCTCCGGGATGCATGGTCGGTGGCTCCATGGCATCTGTTGTTCTTCATGTGTGGCTCTGGGCTGGGCTCCGTGTGATGGTGCAGGTTGTCGTCCGACTTTGCACCAGGTCAGAGCAGGTGTTATTTTCCTGTTGCTCACGCGCCTTATTGCGTGTTTTGTGGTCTTATTGCCGATCTGGCTGGTCGTTGAGAATGTTGAGGTGTGGTGTCGCGGATATTTGATATACGCCTACTCTGCATCTCATTAGGTCATCTGTGGCGATGTTTTTTGCAGATGCTTTCGCAGGTAAACTGGTGATATCGGCTGTTAACACCAGCTTGAGGAATGTGGTAATAATTTTATCGTGACTTTGGCTGCGATAAAGTGCTGATAAATCGGCGATAGATCCTTGAGAATATGCCCCTAGGTATTTATTCATGTGTCTTGCATATGTGTACCCTACAGTAAAAAAAAACCACACCTGCGTCGAAATATCTGAAAATGTACACACCGCCGTTAGAAAGACCGCCTTGGGGCCAGTGGTCACATCACAAGACGGCAGGCAGGAGACCACTGCTGCGGCGGTCTTCTAGGGACCACTGCGGCAGTCTTATAGGGACCACCGCTGCTATGGTCGGGCGGTAAGAGAGCTAGACTCGTAATCAGGACTTAAAACATTTGATTCAACACATTGAAAGAAGTGCACATCAGAGTGAGCCAGTTGTGTCTCAGAAAAACCTACCTCTGACAAGGATCACACAAAAAATATTAGCAAGATCAGTGCAAATAAAAATAGCAGAGCTTCAAAGTCCAAACCGGAAAAAATATTAATATTCATATTTCCCAAAACTCCAGTTAAATATAAGAAAGGGGTTTAATAATAATAACTTCTTATATAGGATTTTATTACACATATATTCTAAATGCTGTAATAAGTGTCATTATTATTGACTTTAATTATACCAATGGAAAGTCTGCACATCTCCATGTATCTTTAAGTTCAAGTTTTCAAGTTTAAGTTTTATTATAACATTTGGAATTCATACGATTTCCCCAGAAAAGGTTTAAACAATTACTACACTGAATAAAAATTCATAAAACTCCTAAAATTTTGAACATTTTCAAACAATTTATTTCATTTTCTTGGAAGAAGAGTAGGCGTGCTTCGTTCATTGATCGAACATTAAAATGTCTAAAAAGAGGTTTTAAAAAACGATGATGAAATGTAGGCAACCTGGGGCATATAAAAACTACATGGTTTAAATCTTGGATACCATTATTGCACAATTTACAAGTTCTTTCTCCACGCCTCTTTTGCACACCTCAAATATCAAATATTCATCCTTAAAAGAAACAATGGTCGAATTTTATGTTCCATATTACAGGTCAAGTAAGGCTGCGGTCTTTTGAAAATGTAGGAAGAAGCTATTAGATAATTTTTTTCCTTTTTTAAGCAGGCAGTAATGTCAAGGTTTGTGCTAATTCTACACATTGGTTCTTTAAGAACCCTTTTTAGTTGTGACATTGACATCTCTTCAAGTACATCCTTATTATTTGAAACACCCTTAAGGCATACAGAAAGTTTCTATAAAAAATAAACCTTTCTCTGTTCCTGTCAAAAATTACATGGCCCATTAGTTTCCTTAATGTTTCGTCATCACTCTTAAGCAAATACGAACCCCAATGGAGTACTGCTGCTAGGGCCTGTACAAAAATGCCATTCAAACCGAGGCCCAGATTCACAAAGCTGTCATGCACACACCTTAGCACTATAGTGCTAGGGCGCGTGCCTGCGTCTATGGTCCCAGATTCACAAAGGTGTCAAGCAACGCAGTGCAGCAACCTAAGAGGCTGCGCTGCATTGCATGACAGTGTGAGAGCATCGGGTTAGAGTTACTTTTTTAACACACACCTGATGCTAAACCTGTTTGGGGGTTAACAAACCAGCGCAAATCGGTATTTGCATTGGTTTGTATGGATAAAGTAAGGTGAAGCATCGCGGAGCACTGCTTTGCATTACTATGCATCAAGGGGGTGTTAATGGGTGGTACATGGCCATTCCCATACAACCACCCATGCTTTTTGACTCAAAACCCTGTCTACTAACATTAGTAAAGAACAACCTGAGCTAGTCAAGTCAAAGGAACCTAACCTGGGGGAGTGGGAGGTGTCAGAAATCAACTCGAAAAAGGACATTACATACTTCTTAAAAAGCAACAATGTGCCTCATGGTCAACGGAGGGGGTGTGGCGATCTCGTACATCTAAGGGGAAATGTGAAAGAGGCCACTTTTTCACTTGCACTACACAGTCTGATTTCCAGTGCTCCTACGTAATTCGCAAGTCGCAGCACGCCTCAGTTCGTAGAGGACCCCAATGATGAAGCATGTCACCGTGGGGAAACCCTGGTGAGTGAGGGGACTCAAGAAAGAGATAATCTTTTCCTTTCTTTCAAATTGGTGAATTTCAGAATCGAGTTGATTTCTGACACCTCCCACTCCCCCAGGTTAGGTTCCTTTGACTTGACTAGCTCAGGTTGTTCTTTGATATATTTACTGCTGGAGGGTGAACCTAACCATTAACCTCTATTTTCCCCCCATTCTTTGATAACTACTAACATTAGTAGACAGGGTTTAGCGCCAAACATTAACACAGCTGAAAAGCAGGTGTTAAAAGGAGAAATGTTTTCATTTCGACTTGCTTTCCCCACTTTGCTTGTGTGCTGCACTGTACTGCACACTACAGAGTAGGAAAAGGTTTTAAACTTGTCTAGTCATGGGGCATATTATCAAGCCTGTGTCGCCACAACAACGTCACTTTTTGTGATGTTGTGGTGGTGATAGGGTCAGCTTCCTATAAGGCAGTGTTAAGCCACTTAAAACGTGGCTTAAAGCCATGTTAAGTGGCTTAACGCTGCCTTGATAATAGTGCCCCTTTCACGCTAAACTTAGCGTGAAAGGGGCATACAGTGGGTGTTGCCGTGGCCGTTCCACCGCAACACGCATTGAATTTGACGCTGCCACCTATTATCAAGGGTGGCGATAATAGGTGACAGCGCGAACTTAGGGCCAGAAAAATCCTGGTCTTATGAGGTCGAAAAGAGGAGAAATGCTTTATATCTCCTCTTTTTAGGTCTCGCCTGACCCAGCGCATGCGCTGGTCTGGCGAGACTTATTGAGAGGGCTCCAAAAAGTGCTACCAGGCAGCCTAGAGCTACAGTGCATGTGCGCGGGCGCGCGCACCACGCTTAACCGCGATTACTTTCACTTTTGCGGCCGCTTTGATGTTTGATCGCGATCACTTTCGCGGCCACACGGTCGCTTGGCATAGCCAATAGGTCTCGCTTTTGGGACCTTATAAGAATTTAGTTATGCAACTGTTGCATGGCTAAACACTTATAAGGTCCCAAAGGCGAGACCTATTGGCTATGCCAATGCTTGTTTGCTTTTTCCATGTGTGCTGCCTTGTGCAGCACACGTGGAAAAAGCAAAATGCCATGGTTTGTTTATGTACAGGAATGTATCCCTTCCTGTACATAAACAAACCTTTTTGAAAATGCCATTTTGTAACTTACATGTATGCTGCATGAAGCATCACACATGTAAGTTACAAACTGTCATTTTTGGTTTGTTTAGGTGCAGGAAGGGACACCTTCCTGTACATAAACACACCTCTCTGCTCAGAGACATCCTTGCACTCTGGTGCAAGGGTGCCTGGATTGGCGCTAAGTTGTAAAACCTAGCGCCATCGCAGGGGGAAACTCGAGGCTGCACCACATCCTTGATAATATGGTGCAGCCTCGCGGTTCCGGAGTGGTGGAGAGAGGCGTTAAGCCAAGAAGGCTAACGCCTCTCTCGGCCACTTCCTTGGTAATATGCCACATAGTATTTTGTACAGGAAGAGTACCCTTCAGACACAGGCATGCACCCTAGCACTATGGTACTAAGGTGAATGCTTGGCACACAGCAGCGCAAATCAGCGCCGGCGCTAGGGAGAGGGAAAGAGAGTGCCATATCTCTTTGGATATTGTGCTCTCCTGCTCTCTCCGTGTCATGCAATGCAACACAGCCTCTTTTGGGTGCTGCACTGCGCTGCAAGACACCTTTGTAAATCTGGGCCTTAGGATGTAGAGGAGGATAAGAGGGACTTTTAAGCGGTAGACCACTAGCAATGGACAAAATGTCAACGACCTAGGGTGTTATAAAAAGTTCATAGACCATTACCATGGGAGATTACATTAGCAGAAACATGTTGTATGTGATTTTTTTCATTTAAATTGCTAGGAAAGATTTTCCCCAGGTAAAGGTAAGATTTTTCAGTTTCTAATATTTCTTCATCTACCTTTTATTGATACTTTTTTTTTATCCTATGCCTTTTCCACTTAACGATCAGGACTTTACTTTTTGCTGTACTGCCTTTTAAAAAATGGCAGTGAGCATACTGTTCAAGACGTGTCAGACGTTTGTGCAAGCTCTTAGGAGTCAAGTCAAAATTGACAATATCGTCTACATACAATAAACATGTAATACTGCGATTTCCTATTTTTGGGGCACCTCCATTACAAAGATTTGGAGCCAAATGCAGGTCAAAAATGTACAGAGAGCACTGTAGGGGTGCCAGCAGTCAACCCTGTTTCAGGTCATTGTAAGTGGGAATCCTAACCGATAAACTTGAGTGAATAACCCCCTTGTAAAACCGGTCACCAGGTGGAAGAATGGAATGCAATGATTGATCTTAAAAGATTCACAGGAATTCTTAGATTCAGCAGTTTTTTTCCGTAGATGTTGTCTATTCACCCTATTGAACACTGTGATTAAGTCTATGAAAGCTGCGTAAACAGGTTGGCCTCGAGTGACAACATATTTCTCAATTATGAATTGCAAACTGACTAAATTGTCTAATGTCCATCAATTTTCTTACCCTTTTGCCACAGCCATCTGAGATAATTGGCCACCATTTTTCCATTTCAGTAGTTATCAGGCCTGGGCCAGTAGTTATCAGGCCTGGGCACAGTTGCTGGAAAACTCAGCGGAGTTCCGTGAATGGGCAGAGTAACTTTTCAAACCCATTTACCACCAGTGCCTACTTGTAAAATATTGTGTAGTACTGCCATTCTAGTCCACGAGATAGCAGCAACACCTTAAGTTTGCTGTGATGCTAGGATTCTATCTACAGAGGCTGCGCCTGCAGGGCACTATGATATGTTGGAGGATTACACTTGTGAAAAAATCTGCTTCATTTACGCACTAACAACAGTGCAAAACCTTTAGCTCACTCACCTTCTCTTCAGGTACTTGGCCTGGCCATGGCTTACGGGGTTGTCCGCAGAGGGAAAGTACTCAGAGGCCTGCACAGGGCATCCCTCAGCTCTGAGGCCCAAGAGTGAGGACAGGGTGTCCACCGCAGCTTACTCGCCTTCTCCTCTGGTGCTTGGCTCAGTAGCTGCTGAGGACTACACAGAGCATTCCTCAGCTCTGGGGCCCAGGGGTGTGAGAGTCCATTTCAGTGAGTGCAGCTCACAGTGCACACCCCTACTCAGAACAGTCCTTGTGGCACCGGGGACTCAACTTTCCCTTGCCCACCTCACCCCACTTTCTGAAAACTGTCAGTGCTCTCTTGTGCATCAGTCCTGGCTCCTCCTCAGATGCACCATCTGCCTCTGGCTCTTGTCAGATGTCTCTCCCCTGTGGGGTGCTGGCACTCAGCATGATGCTGGGGTAAGTAGTACCTGCCAGGGCTCGTAGTGCCTCCTATGGGCACACAACACATCTGGACCCTCACTGTGTCAGCCCCTCAAGACAGCATAATTAATGGACTCAGGTGGCCCTCATGAGGCTGACCCGAGCTCTAGTAGGCACTAGGCGCCATGCCGGTGACCGAGGAATTCCACCGACTCCAATCAACTCACGCAACATGAGAGTGAGAACTCAGTCAGAAGGAGGCTTAACCTACCAGACACATTACTGGTGCCACTGCACCCAACATTAGCGGTGCAAACGGGACTTGCAGCTCCCAAACTAAAACAAAAAACTGCCACCTGATGCGCAGGAGCATTTTGTAGTGGTGCCTGTTAATAAAGGCCTGAAATTTCCTCCTCTGCAAACATTACATGGATAGGCGTATCACCCTGGTTGTTGTAGTAAACAAAGAATGAGCACACACAGGTAAAATCCTTACTAAACTCCGCTCCGCAAGTGGGAGGTAGAGCTTTGCCTTATTTCACGCTCAAAATGGAGCACAGAGTTGACAAAACTCTGCACACTCCGCCAGTGGAGCGGAGTTTGTTACCCACCCTTAGTAGTTATCAATGCCTCACGCAATCGAATCCAGTTACATTTGGAAAGCTTCTTCTTCAGGGAAGCTCTTAATCTTGCCCTTGTGTGTTTGAAAAGATTAATTAAAGCATTAATCTTAGTGGGGTGGAGTAGAAGAGATACTGTCTTTCAACCAGAGTGTTAATCATCTTATTTGAGAAACAAATAGGGGAAGACAGTTTTCTCCACTGTCTGGTCAACAAGAGTCTGACTTACCCAAAAAGATCTTCATGTGGCAGTTGAATTGTGTCAGCGGATATTTAGGTAAATAGTGTGGATCAGATGTAATTTTGAATAGCCGATCTGTTAGATCGATTAGTTTCAGGGTATTCCAATGTGCCCTCTCATTTCTCCTATTAAAAATTATCATATCTCCCTTGGTATTCCAAGAACTCACTTCATTTAATTGAAAATCCAGATGGAATGAGAGTAATTTGTGATTACTGAAAGGATTATCTATTGTGTTCATACCAGACAGAAAATCAAAAATTGAGTGAGAAGTAATCACATAGTTTATGAGGGAACAACCTCTAGTCGATGGGTGAGTGTATTTTGCCAAAATATCGCTATCCACTCTTTCATTAACAATAAGATATTGCTTCTTTATTAATTGCTCTAGGAGTATACCACCTCGGCAGTCTGTTTTTTCTTTGTGTGGAAATATCTCATGGGGAATATTAAATGCTTCCCCTTTTCCACTCTTTGCGTGATTAGACACTTCTGCATTCAGAT
Source organism: Triturus cristatus (assembly GCF_964204655.1). NCBI lineage: Eukaryota > Metazoa > Chordata > Amphibia > Caudata > Salamandridae > Triturus > Triturus cristatus. Next base: position 247,132,420 of record NC_140582.1, read on the forward strand.
CTCCATCCAAAATTACATTTTTATAATTTTCTAATTCAGCAATTGCAAATATAAAGGAAAACAGTGATTTAATTAAATGTGTAAAAGGCTCAGCCTGGAGGATTATAAGAATTCACTGAAAGGAAAGAAAAGGGATCTTTCTCTTTGCCAGCACTCCAAGTCTTACCAAATTGAGCTAGGTTTGAGGAATGAGTGTAAGGCTGTAAGAAAAAACTGAATCGTTTGCCAATAAAATTGCCATCCCCGCTTTTGCATGGCCTCTCTTAGCGGGTGTTGCAGGACAGCTAAGCACAAAGTAATCATTGACTTGGAAGTCAATGGTGGACCATGATTCCTGGATACACATATCAGCGTTTAAATTACAGAGCAAATCATAATTTTTTGTGTCACGTGAATATCCAGCCATGTTATGGGAAATCACTCACAGACCTGTGTTAATTTCAATCATGTGGGCGATGACCCAGATAATGATTATAATTGAGGCCACCAGCAAGCCAATCCCATTGTTTGGAATTATCATCGTCACCCGTCATCTTCCTAGAAGTGTTCTGATTAAAGAGGGAAACTTCCCTTCCCCCTTTTCTTACTGATACTATCATATTTTCTACCTGCTCACAATGAACTTTATCTAAGGTGTCCCTCTCTTCTGTTCCTTCGTGGATTGCATAACCATTACGATTGGGCAGCAGACCATTAGAACTCCTACTTTGTGGAAAACGAGGCACGATCCTACTCCCTGACAAAGAAAATAATCACAATTTCGAAAGGTCATTGAGCAACAATTTTTAACGTAAATGTGACCCATGAGCTTATGCCAGAGGCTGAGTCTAATATTTAGACTATTTGAATACTGTTGCTTCAGGTCATATGCAACGCTTCAATCACAGAAAAACAGTTCAACAAGAATGATCTATTAATTGTCACAACCTGATTATCAAACAAGACAATAAAATCTAAAATAAACAACATAACTTTAGTTTTTGGGATTTTGACAATTTTAGCAGTTTTGTGCATAAACAAACTGGTAAGAATTTCAGTTCTAGGTGCATTGGAGAAAACCTTAGCATCAGGGTTAAGAGTTCTAAAAGAGAGCAGACTATTAGCGGATCTTGCAAAATTCAAGTTGACTGATCTCATTGGTAAGGATACGTCCTCTTGGTTCTCCCCCTCAAAATGAACAGTATGATTTGATTGCTGACGATCTATAACTAAATCCCTTACTTCTTCCACTTCCTGGATAGCACTTGATTCCTCAATTAGGGCGAAGTGCAATCTCTTCGCCTGCTTTTTGTTAATCCTTTGTCGCTTTTTTGATGGTCGCACTTTTGAAGATTTACTATTATTTTCCAGTACCATAGAGGGTTTTTTGTTCTGAAATTTCCTCTTTTCCCGAAAAATGGGATAGACACCAGTTTCTGGGGCAGAAGAGTTTACGAGAAGTATTTTTGATGGGGTTTAATTCAGTGGTCCTGTGAATACGTTTTCTTATGATACTATCACAGAATCCTCAGATTCTTGTTTTTTAATGTTTTGTTGATGATGTGGTACACCTGCCTGTGCCCTAAAATCTCTCAACTTCGAATATAATTTATGAAGATGCTCTTGCTCTGGAATTCCCTGTTTTACTGCCGGTTTGCGGAGGATTGCAAATAAAACGTTTAAGATATGGTTGCGTTGTTCGCTGATTTTTCAAGTAGATTTAAGATAGATAACATAATTTTCTCTAGGCAAAGCAAATATTCTGAATATCGCACAAAATTGCCCTGAGGATTGCCTGGGGAACAAAACTCTTTGTGTGAAGTACCAGGTGCTGCTGATTCTCCAAGGGATTATTCACTAGGTGTGCTGCAAAATAGTTTCATAGACATTTTCTACTGTGTTAATGAGATGGCATATGGCCATTCTTGGTTTTGAACGAATGTGCCCTTGTTATCAAAAACAACATCAATATCCGGGAGCACAGTCTTCCAGAATAATGACAAAGCGTCACCAACTAAAGCAGAGGGTGGCAGACCATTTGCTGTTGAGCTAACCACAGATTGAGAGGCTTGTGGTGGCTTGTTTGATGATGGCAGTATCAAATAGGCTCCAGAAGCCTCAACAGCTTTCAGGAAATAAGTTGGAAAAGGAGTGATCCCCTTTAGTGCATTTATGTGGGATGATTTGTTTCACAGCACCTTATTTATTATTTCTACATGATCTACTAGTTATTAGTCTACCCAAGGTAAGATATTTGACCGTCATTGTAGGTTCAGTTAAGTGCTTAGAGACTGACAGAGTGTTTGCCACAAAACGCCCCCTCAAGACAGGGTAGAACCCTATGAAAAATTCCTAATTTCTAGATGACTATACTGACAACTGAGAGTTTTGATGGAACACTCGATCTAACGGGAATGTTCAGCCATACCTGGTCTGTAATCAACGCTGACCTCTGCCTGTAATTGTCCAAATTATGTGGTTTTGTGGAAAACTACAAAAGCTGAGTTTAAGAAGTGGGATATTACAAGAAACAGTTCAGTTTACAAAAATATATGGTCTTATCTGTCCATAAGTGAGTCAGAAGTGTTCTAAAATGGTCCACATAACTCCACTCACTTGCTGCTGCCTCCACCCTCTGGCCTTGTAATACCCAAGAGTCCACGGGGCCGATTACGATGGCCGGCGAACTGTAGTCTGCCTGCCATCGTAGCAGGATCAGTACCGCCCGCCTGTAACGCGGCGGTCCCACACCCCTAATTATGATGCGACCGCCACCGCGGCGGTTGCATCTGGCAATTTAACATTGCGGCGGGTGCTGCTGGCTGCAGCACCTGCCGCAATGGTAAATGGCCATGTTATGCATTTCCCAGTGCACAACTGCCCCCCACCACAGAGGGGGCCTGTAATGAACGCCCCAAAGCCAGCCTCCGCCAGCTTTTCCATGGGGGTTCCACCGCCATGGAAAGGCTGGCTGACTCCAGCATTGTGATCGGGCGGGCGGTGCCTTTGAGGCCCCAAACCCATATCCCTGGCCGTATCCGCGCCGCCAGGCAATCATTATCATTGCCTGTGGCAGAAGCATGGCAGGCGCTCTTTGCTCTCGCCACACTTGTGGCACGATTCCCCCGCCATCCTAATGTGGCGGGGGGAAATGGGAGTCAGATGGCAGAGGGACCACCACTGCCGGGCCAGCGGTGGTGGTCTCTCCGCCATCATAATGAGCCCCCAAGTGTCAAGAGTCAAGTTAGCCCTGTCGATCTTGTTGAAACTGTTGAGGCAGCTGCTGCTGTGCCTAATTCACAGTTAACTGCAGTTGAAACTGTGATTTGACTCACCCCCACACCATGCTCTCCCCGACAGAATTTGCTTGGCAGGTGTCACCCACCCATCAGAGAGTCTGCTGAAGACACACCCTGGCCTTGACAGGTGGCAGGTGGCAGGAGGCAGGGAGGTAATGTGGCAAGCAACAACGGTTGTGGAGGCGCAGACATGAGCAAGGCCTGAGGGCGGAAATGAGCATGGCGTTACTGCACAAAGGATGTAATCTGCAAGAGGAGGAGACTACAGAATTACTCTTGAATTCCATGTGTCTTTGATATGTGTGCAAATCAGTTTCTAACGTCTCTATAGGGTCTGAATCACAAAGGTAAGCTTAGAATTTTGTGTAAGCTTACTCGTTTTTTGGGATTCCCAAACTACGGGAATAATTGACAAAGGTAAACTTAAACATTTAGCCTAAACTTAGGCCAAACATCTAAGTTTACGACTTTGGGAATTCGCAAATGGCATTTCCGAGAGCTATCTTTATGTCACCACTCAGGGAGACTAGTACTCTAAGTTTAGACCAAATGTCTAAGTTTACCTTGGTGAATCGGGCCCTACAAGCCTAATTTTACTAATAGTAACTTTATGAATGCGGAGACTTCATACTCATAGTGGAGACTGCACACAAAAATATTGCCCTGTCTTATCTTTTTATGTGCTGAATTCTCCACCCCAACTGCGCAGTCTCTGCAGTCATAAAACTTACTCAAAAGTGTACGCTCATCTTTGTGAATCAGGGCCTGTGTGTCAAGCCTAACTAAAATGCAATAATAATAAGGAATTGGGCAGATAAGCCTGACCTGTTTTTGGTTCTACCACCATCATGGGGAAATAAAGTTTATATTCTGTTGGTGGCTGGGAAACTTCCTCCCCTGGTAAACCCCAAGAATGTTCAGGTTCACCAATTCTGTAGCCCTCAAAAAGACACAGGAATGCTCCTTATACTTGTTGTTTTAGATAACACACAACTTGTGCTCAGCATAGCTGTTCACATTGTATTGATATCAGAAGAATGACACGTGGATATATCCATTCGGTGACTCAAGCTTTTGATCTCCCATGTCAGATTGTCATTGAGGCAGATGTTAAACATACTGAGATAACTTAATGCCGGGTCAAGTTTTGGAAAACAACACTTTATAATACATGAATATTAATAGTGCTTTTTTTTCTCACTGTTAGACCTGGCACCTTGGTGGGGGTCTCCCTTCCATTTTTTGCTGTTGCCTCATGTGTTTTTGCTGGTGTTAGATGCTTTGGGCACGGTGCCACTGCTATCCAGTGCCACAGTGCAAGTGCTCCCTATTGTAAATTGATGTATGGATTAGTGATTGCATGATTGGCTGGTTTGGTTTACCTGTCAGACCCTAGTACAGTGCACCAGGAGTGCCCACGGCTGGTAATCCAAATACTGCTAGTGGGCTTGTAGCACTGGTTGTGCCACCCACAGAAGCAGCCTGTAAAAGTGTGTCTAAGGCTTGCCATTGCAGAGCCTGTGTACAGTCTGGTACTGCCATGCTGACTGGGCAAGTGCACCCCCTTGCCAGTCCCTAAACCTTCCCTTTTCTTCACATCAGACACTCCTATGTTAGGACCACGGGCACAGTGCATTGCAAGTATAAGGTAGGACATGCCCTGGTGTGTGTTGCATGTCCTAATAGTGAATTACAGCCATTTTCGTTTTTCACTATTGCATGGCTACTTTCTCTCCATAGGCCAGAATTGGTAGTTTGATTATTACATCTTATAATCCTAACTGACTCAGGGAACATGGTAGACATTCGAGTTTAGTATGCCTGAACTCAGAATGATAACATACATCTTTTAGTGAAGTTGGTTTTAAAACTCTGTGTTTGAAAATACCACTTTTACAAAGTAGGTATTTTCTTGTCTAACCATCCAAGCCTGCCTCTGCTAGGTTGTGTATTCCTTGTCTGGAGTTCGAGGGACAGGGGCTGGGGGATTCCAGGAGACAGGGTGAGTCAGCACAGGACTGAATAGAGAGATCTGCATGCAGATGGGTGGGAGGAGTTGCACCTGGGACCTGAATAGGGATGTGCCTTCCCTCCACAATGCTGGCTCCACCTCCTGTGGTGCGTCTGATGTCTCTGCCCTGCACTCTGAAAGGAAAGAGGGAGTCATGTAAACAGAGTACTCCAGGACTGACCAGAACCGGTTTGGACTAGGCAAAGGCCTCTCTGCCTTCAGAGAACAAAGACACATTGAGTATAAATATTGGGACCCAAACCCAAGAACTTTAGATCACTTTGGGAAACAAGAAGAAACCTTTGCTGAGGAGAGGAACCAGAGATACTGAGGAGAGACTATCCCTAAGCATGAGGGATTGGCCTGCAGTGGTTGCCTGACTAGCAATGAGAGGAGAAAGGAACCTTGTGTATACTTTATTCAACTTGTGAAGGATCTCCAAGGGCTTGAGAAAAGAGCTTGCCTCCTGCTGAAGTCTCAGGGACAACAGACTTCACCCACCAGCTCCCCAAGAGTTCTTTGGAAGTGCCTGCTGTTTTGCAAGGCTTTCTGAGGGACTGCGTGTCACAAGGAGCTGAAAGCGCGAGTCACGAGCAAGAAGCGTGTCGTCGAACTGCCGCTGTCGCTTCATAACGAGAAAGCGCCTCGCATCGCCAGAGAAGAGGATCGATGTCGCAGCAGACACCGCCGCATCACCAGGAAGATTGTCGCAGGGCCTGTCACGGCCCAGAAAAACTGTTGAGTCATCGCAGGGTCCCTGAAGCATCTCGCTTCGCCAGAGAAGAGGATCGCCGTTGCATCAAACACCGCCGCATCACCAGGAAGCATGACTCAGGGCCTGTCGCGGCTCGCATCATTGCCGAAGCACCTCGCATTGCTGGAGAAGAGAATCGACGTCGCATCAAACGACGCCGCATCACCGGGACGCGTGTCGCAGGGCCTGTCGCAGCTCGCTTAGTTGCCGAAGCACCTCGCATCATTGGAGAAGGATCGACGTCGCAGCAGATGCCGCCGCATCACCGAGAAGCATGTCGCAGGGCCTGTCGCAGTCCGCATCGTGTCGCATCAAGAAAAGACGGCATCTTTGTTTCATTGCACCAGATCTTCATCGCATCACGGCGGTGCGTGCCGCATCGCCACGGAAGGGCAGTAAGAAACCGACGCATCACCTCCCCTCGCAGAGAAGAACCAACGCATCCCTTACACAGCAGTAGGGACCCGACGCATCACCGTTCTTGCATGTAAGGAACCGACACATCACCTTCCCAGTAACACTTTCATTGTATAGCGATACGCATCTTAAGGTACATTGAACTCAAAGTGTCGCAATTTAACATCTAAAGAGAACTATGCTAAGTCTACCATTTTAAGTACAGTATTGTGGATTTTTGGTTGTTTGTGGTCTTGTGATAAGTCTATAGAAAGAATACTTATTTTTAATATAAAACTTGTGTGGTTTCCATCTGTAGTGTTGTCACTTGATTACTGTATGTGTTCACAAATGCTTTACACACTACCGCTGAGATAAGCCTGTTTGCTCGTGCCAAGCTACCACGGGGGTGAGCAGGGGTTATTTTAGGAGTGTACCCCCTTACCCTGACTAGACGCAAGGGCCCCTGTTTGGACGAAGGTACCTACCTCTGCCAACTAGAGACCCCCAAATCTAGCATTCACTATTCTTTATTGGAATATTAAAACAAAGCAATGTATAGGGGAAGGAGGGACATGGAACATAAAGCACCATATGTGAAACAGCAATACTATATGAATAACCACAGTTTAAGATGAAACAAAGCGCTATTTAATTAGCAAGTGGGGTTCCCACGAGGCAGGAGCCCATGAAGGACAAGGAAGTGGGATATCATGGAGGACACACAGGTCCACACCTGTACACAAAATTGTCAGCGGCGTGAGGGGGTGGCAGAAATATGTAACATGACAAAAATAAACTAATAGAAGAAAAGCAAACAGGGAATCAATAATCGCACCCACACACCTATGGGTTGGGTGAGAGGGAGAAAGAGGAAGGGAGAAAAAAGATGAGAGGCAAACAATAAGAGAGATGTGAAAAAGGCGTGTGTGGGAGAGGAAAGTGGGGGAAGTAGGCACACACTCTCAAGGATCATGTCCAAGGGCAGTGTCAGTGTGATCTAATATCTGGTCAGCATTTTAGGGACAGGGGCATTCTCAATTAAGGGCTAGTGTGCTTCATCCCAGAGGAAAGATGCCCAGGTGAGGAGAAAGGTCTCTGTCTTATCCTGTAGATTATATATGGCAAGCTCATAGGAGGCTGTCCAGTACATCGTCGAGTGCCAATCATCATGTGAGGGGGTGTGGGGTAACATCAGTGGCGAACAATGCAGATCTTAGTCGTTACAAGAATCGTAGGCAGTAAATGGTGCTGAAGGCAGGAAAGGTCCAGAGATGGTTGTGAGATCATGTAGAAGGATCAGGAGGCAAGGCAGGGGTGACATGATTTGTAGGGTCTTGCTCAGTGTGATGCCGACTGCCTCCAAAAAAGGTTTTACAGATGGGCAATCACAGAGGATGTTTCTTAAGGTCAAATCAGTCATGGGAACAGCGCAAGCAAGTTGCTTGAGGTAACAAGCCCTCTGCCTGCAGTTTTGCGCGAGCTCAGTGCCAGTCATGCAGTGACTTAAAGAGACAGAACTTCAATTGTGCCTCCTGTGCTTTCTTCTTTTAAAACGCATACAACTGCCACTGGAGTTAACATGTTCATGTTATTTCTGTAGGGGTAGATTGCAGCCCTCTCCATTTTCTCTGTCATCAGTCTTCTTACCGTTGGAAATCACTTTGCAAAGGAGTCCGTCCTGTATATACATTTTATTCAGTTGGTCAGCAGATTTATTTAAAGGAGGTTGGAATGAAAGTGGAACAATGGCACTGATAGTTCTTTGAAAACATTGGGGCATGTTTTGTGAATAGTCATGTATAGAGGGCTAAGTAGTTTTAGGTGTACAAGAAGCCACTCATCCCCCTAAAGAAACCTACCTTGTCTTTTCACACCTTTACTGGATCTAGGTTTGGAAACAATGTTCCAAATTGCATCCTTCAACATTCACAACAGAGAAACACATCCCACATAGCAACATGCACATTCTTGCTGTGCACCTAATTTGCAATGGAACAAACCTATTTTGTTCCAGTTCAGTTTAAAAAAAGCATTCTCTGATTGTGGGACAGTTGCTTTCACAACAATTGTGACAACTCACTGGGTATCACATTCAGTGAGAAAGTTGTGCCCTAACACTGTGGCTGCCAAAAAAAAGTTCAAGCACCAGCACTAGCAAGCAAAGAGTGTATGGCCAAGACAGCCATTCCCTAGTGACACCTGGGGCAGTTAACACAGATATAGATTATTTGTTCTGTTCCCTCTTCCCAGCTGAAGAATAAAAGAAAATGCATCTCTTTAATGTCTTCAAACGCAGGTCCTAACACCAGAGCTCCTCACTAGCCTTTGTGGGTTTCTAGTAGGTTTTTGGGTATCTAAGTCATATTTACGACACAACCTATTCATCCACCTAGATAGATAGACCCTGTTTAAATTTTTTAACAAACAAGCCAGCAGTCATATAAAGTGAGGCAAACAAAGCATTCCTAATGCAAAATAGTCTACCATAGGTAGCCCCCACTAGACATATTGTATCCTTCCATTGCTACATTACAATGTTAATGCGCCAATTATTTTACGTGGATTGGACTCTCCAAAATTGTCTGCAAGCCTCCATTAATATACAGTACAGTCTAGCCTACAGCAGCACTGTCTATTTTTGGTGACAAGAGGTTGTTTTACTCTGAATGACTGCCTGTGTAAACTATGGGACTGCCACCTTTGCAGAGAATATTTGTTTTGTTGCATTTTTGCAATTGCTGCTAAGAGACACAATCTTTACTGTAATGGGGTGTTCTGTTTGAAGGTGAACATTTGGAGATTGCGATCTCTACTTCTATTATTATCTTTCCAAGAATAAAGTGTTCAAAAGCTACATACAGATGGGCTCTACTTAGGAAATACTACTATACCTGTGCTAAAATCATCAGTGTTGGTAAGTGGCGAAAAGCTTAATGCAAGCCAGTCACACAATACTTAACAGTCACTTCTTGGACAGTACACAGCCTAGTTCAACTTAAAACACACTAGGTGGCAGCTCTACTTTTCTCAGTTGATCTTACAACTCTTTTTATGCCCACAGAGTTCTCCTTAGGCAGCCCAATATACTGGGCAAATGCCTCTTCTCTTCTCTTATCCTGAAGCGTAAGGCAATAGCAGTTCACCTATACACAGCCCTTTTTCCATCCAAATTGCAGCCATTCCTAAAAGAACACATGCACCCAGAATAGCCTGGACCCATTGAGTCTGTGTCAGAAATTGGGCTTCTTGTTTGCAAAGACATGCACCCTGTCCAAGCAAAAACCACAATCCTAGTCATGTTATGCTAGATGCACACTAAAAGATAACCTGAGCTCACCCTCTGGTAGCTTGGCACAGTGCAGTCAGGCGTATCTAAAGAGGCAATGTGTAAAATATTTGTGCAACACACATACAGTAACATAATTAATACACCACAAAAAGACTCCACATAGGTTTATAAGGATAAATTTAAACAAGAATAAAATGACACAAATCATGTATAGAAGTTGAGATATCAAATTTTAAAAGCTTAGAAGCATGAAGTACTAAAAAGTGTACTTAAGGTCAGTCTGGACTGGAGCAAAGTCAAAGTTTGGGCTGGCCACAGGACCCGCGCAGCACGCGGTGAACAAAGTACCTTTCCTGGTTGCAGACAGCGAGATGCATTGATCTTCTCCACCCAGTGAAGCTGATGAGTCAGTTCCGTAGATAGATGCTGGAGTCGAGAGGCATCAAGCATTGCACCAGATTCTCGGCTGAGTCTTATGAACTACTCTTTATGGGGAGTTCTGCTACATTTATTTAGCTTTGAAGCTTTAAGCTTCTTTGATTTCACTCTTTTCCTTGAATTAGAACTCTACATGAATCTAAAGAAATGATACTGATCTATAGAATAGGGAATGCATTCCTATATGGAACACACATAATGCAATTCATATGTTGATGCTTTATTCTAACCATTTTTCTGTGATGAGGTTCCTGTAAACTTACTTGATTTATGGACTAACTAAAATAAAGACAAAAATAAAGGAAATAACTTTACCACTCTCTTAATGAGAAATAAAGTTTTGAGAAAACAATGTCTCACATTGACTGAACTTGAACTGTTAATGAAACTTAAGTTTGAGGTGTCTGTTTTGCTCCTTGACTCCTAATACAGCATTCCAAGGTCCATCTCTGAGAAGTAGAAGGGTTCACTATTGCCACTAAAAATATTTAGGGGCCCGTAGTGTACTATCAGTTTCAAGATACAAATATTGGGGAGGAAGTCTGTGTTTTTTCAACAATGTATTTCCACCCACCATCGTATATGCAGATGGTATTGAGAAGTGAGGGTCCAGCTGTGCCAACTAAATCTGGGAAGTGGATGATTTAAATCCTGCCTGAAAAGTTTGTTGTGGACACTTATTTGGTTTTGCTTACTGGCTTCTGTAAGTTGGTAAGCATTTGTAATTCTGCCAGGGCACTTTAATGTTCTATCTTTCAGCTGAGGTTTTATTGCCAGATATTCGCTTTGCTCGGTGGCCTGCGGCTCCATGGCATTCAGCATCAATGAGTTGAACACAATGACAAAATAACTGAAATAAGATGCTAATAGTTTGCAGCAGCACACTGTGCTGTAGACGTCTCTGGCCACAGCTAGCAAGGGGGAAAATGTTATCAAGCGGAGCAGGCCTCGGTAGACACGGGCTTCAATTTTTAAATTCAATGTGATGTGAATTCACAAGAAATGTATTATCCATATCAATTATGAAGGACTTCCAAGTAGACTTTCGCTGTTTGCTGGAGACGCAGGGCACCGTGAATTGAATTTCCCTGCAATTTAAAGAACTATTGCAACACTCGCTTCACATTTTCTGACACACGTTTAATCTTTTTTAACTGCTTCCGTGCACATTCAGCTAAACGATCAGGCACACCGATGTTTTTAATATAGAAAGATACAATGGAGGTAAATTATGCGTGGCTGGTGTGCGGGTCAGCATTTTTAGGCTACACAAATGCAGCTCTAAATCCGATCGGAAACAAAACAAAATATTTCATTTTCCAAGCAATTCAAAATTGCTGGTATATCAATGAATGAAAGATACATCATCTCTAGAGAGCTTTTAGGCCTATAAAACATGGCATTTTATCCTATTTGTACGTGCTCTGAATTTCCCATGTGGAGACCAAAAGCTCTTAGTATTTGCGCTTCAGCTCAAACAGCATCCTTTATTTATTTATTACAGCTGCTTGTAGAGGCCTATATGCACCTTTTTCTCTAATAAAGGATTGCATATAAAATCGATTTGATAACAAACTATTTCGAATTTCTGATGCATTGTACCATCCATAAATGTCCTAAGAACCACAGTCGTCGGCCAATATATATGGTCATGTCTTTTTCCCACCCATTCGATCCGGCATTAAGGGTAAACTTTATGTTGAAGCTTTTCCTGAAAATCGCCAGTGACAATGCTATGGGCCAGTTCACCTCTTCTTCATAGTGAAAAATGGAAATGAAGTACCGCTGTCGTTTAAGTGAAACTTAGGGGCAGATTTACAAGAAACTGGTGCATCTGTACAGATGTGTCAGTTTCCCTGCGCCTCCATACGTGAGTCCCATTCAAAAAGCCCTGCGTCATTCCTTACGCCTGGTCTGAGCAGGTGTAGGGATTTTTGACGCAGTGAAGGCATACAGTGATGCGGTGAAATGTTGTAAATTTCACTGCGTCAGTTCTACAGGGCTTTTTGCGTGGGAATGCCCACCCTGCATACATTGTACCTGACACAGGTATAATGTGGCGCAGGGCTTTTCAAGATGACGCATTTCCTTAGATGCATCACGTTGTAAATTGGCCGCAATGTGGCACATTGTTTACTCCGCTGCTGCGTCACAAAAAGTGACGCAGCGGCGGTGCAAAAGTGTCGCAAAGGGCTTGTGAATATGCCCCTCTTCTGTCTACAATTTAAGGAGAAAAGAATCCTGTTGCTGTTCTGGCGCATGAAGGAAACGAAAAAAATGCAAAGAGGGAGAAACTATTGCTGTATGGAACAGTCCAAAAATGGATGGTGAAATGATTACTGCTGTCATTGAATTTCGTTCATCTGAGAGGATGGTCAGTCTCCACAGCACACAGTCAGGGGCGTAGCTTGGTCATTAAGATTGAGGGGAGGGGGTGGTGAGATTCAGATTTTCCAACAATAACGCTGGCACATAATGTTAAAATACTTTACACGACAAGCAGGGCGCATTAGAGGGGCTTAAGGGGAAGAGGGAGAGGGAGAGGAATGCGGATTGATAGAGGCACTAAGTGAGAGAAAGCATAATATTTTGTAAAATAACATACATTTTGAACAATTTTAAAGCAGAGAGAGAGAGTGCGTGCGTTTTTGTCTGTGTGTACATACAGATCTGACAGACACCTTGCCATGCCTCAATGAAATCACCTGTACCCAACTATTTACCAGAAAATAAATTTATTAGGGCAGGGTAACACGCCAGCCAAACACCCATCCTGAAGCTATGACCTGCACACAGTATCCCCGGACTAGTTGCACAGGGTGTCATTATAGTACAATTGTGTATTTCAGGCCAGATATCAAGCTACCTGAGCTGCTTTGCAACAGGTTTTGAAGGCAAATGGTTGCAGAAAGACCATAAGCCAAAAGAATTAGTGAAGGGCGGGAAAAGGCAGAATAGGTACAACCTGGGGATGGTAGTGAGTGCACTGATACCAGCAGATTTAGCCCTGTGTGGAGGTAGATCCTTGCAAAAGCTTCTAGGAGTGGTTTTCAGTTCCGTCTATGTTCTTTACCCTTTCCAGAGATGCAACTGATTCTGATCAAGAGGGCTGAAGGCCAGGTGTATGTGCTTTTTAAGACACACTCCTCAGCGGTAGGTGAAGCAGACAGTGGGGATCTAACACTCCTCATCCTCTCAAACATTCAATGCTAGCAGGGTCTTCACAAAACCAAACAATTTTGCTTGTGTGGTGGCTGGCCACCACCAAACAAGGAATACTTTGGACAGGATTGCCAAGCAATTTTTGCTGTGGCAATTTCATGTCCTTGGTGGTAAGGCCGTGCTTGGTGCAAACACTTCTTACTACCATAATATGAAAGGAGGTTTGAAGAGGTGATTCTGTGTGACCAGAGTGTTTGTGCATGTTTGTTGGGGGGCATTTTGCTTTGATGGTGATGTGTTCTGTTATTTTTATGTCGATGTGCTTTGTGCTGCATTATTGCAATGTTATGCTGTGCGATAGTGTGCTTTCGATGATAAATTGTTTTTGCTGCTTTATTGTGCGTTACCTTAATATTTTTAGGTCTTGCATAGGCAGCTCATGCGCTGCCTCTACGAGGCATCAAGTAATCAGCATTACTACTGAAACTCCACCCATTGCATTTGTCTTTGTTTTGTCGCTTGCCATTGGAGGAATCTGGCATGGCTGTTCTTATGTTGCTCATTGTTGGCTTGCGATCCGATACATCACTTCCTTTTTCTTCAGTTTCTGAAGGAAACAGCATTGACCAACTACAGTTAACCTACGCTGCTGGCTATTATCTTTTTATTTAGGGACTACTTTTTTCTTTGCTGCTCGCATTTCTACATCTGCCAGCTTCCTGCACTTACCGGACCCCGTTTAATTATTTACATTTAATTTATTCATAATTAAATTTAAATCACGCAGCCCTCACCGAGGCTCTAACCCTGTTTTCCTGCTCCACAGTCAGCAGTGTTATTTGTTGAGCCACCATCTCACACCGTTTGATGAGCTTGGTTTCAGATGCTAAATGTGTTCAGTCTCAACTGTGTTTTTTTAAATTGTATCTGTCTCCCCCTCCATGTGTATTATTTTTTTAATTTGTCTCACTGGTAAATATTTCATTACCGGTACTATTTTTTATGCGGTAAAGTCTAGTAAGAATAACTCAGTCAATATAAGAGGCAGAATCCGTGGTATTAGAGGTTCTAAAAGGCTTTATTCCTATACAAAGGAATACAATTCGAATTGCAGGCTTCTATTCCATCACCACGAAAGTTCAGGAAGGAAGGGCATACATTATTGACAGATAATCAGTTTTATAGGAAATACATTACAGTGAAACAGATGCAAGAGGCGTAACAGCTGATAATACAGATAAAATGTGCATACGTAACTAATAGAGGCGGACATATAGGCGTAACTTAGTAAACGTCATTATACATGATGTCACAAGTGGGTGGATCCATAAAAGAATCCTGCAATGTCAGCAGAAATATTTGGCAGAGATGCGCGGGCAGCCGCATGACGTGTGATTGACATGCAACTAGAGGGTGAAGGGGACTTGACATTTAGCTCTACATGTGGAGACAGAAGTCTGGGGGGTCATGTCAACCTAATCCCAAATCATATCTAATATCCTATGTTTAAAGAACTGTGTTATCCAAAAGGAAAGGTCTCTAGGATAGAATCTATTCTATACTGACTGTTAGTGTGTGTACAAGCGTCTAAGTGTCTACATGAGATGCGAGGGGGTAGGAATATTCCATGGTAACGGGGCTATGAATTACTTGCATGAGGACAGCGAGGCCTGGCCCTTTGCACGGTAGCTGGAGGAATGTTTACCTAAACTACTAGACAGGAATGTATCGGATGAGGAGCGGAGCAGATAATCTTGAAGGTGAAATACAGTTTTTGGCAGGCAACAGGCTGGATCAGGCACCGTTAGCCGCGCAGGGAGTAGGACAAAGTTCATGGATACAGATGCAGGCTCAGACTGGAGCTTTCAGAGGCAGAAGGCAGGAAAAGGCTTGATGACAGAATTCTGGGCCTACTCGCCTGAATCTGTAAAATGTGGAAAGTGAACCACATAAAGTCGGTGGCCTTTCATACTTAGGAATGGAATATCTGACCCATTCATGGCGGATCTGAAAGAGGACATGTTGACGGTGGACGCACATGTATTTGCGTCTTCAAAACTGGAACTGGAGGGAACATACATGTACTTATAGCATGCACATGGAGCCGTTGGGGTCTACGATAGGGGACATAACTGATCACAAAATTCATATTTCCTCATTCCCTCCTTGTCCCCTACGGACCCTCAGGAGATATCGATCTTCATCAATCCATCGATCTGTTCATATAGCATCATTTGTTCTTCTTTCTTCTTCCGGGATCTTGAACGAAAACTTGGATGTGGGATACACGATGTGGCACACAGACCACAAATCGCTGGCCCACATTGTAGACATAAGCAGCAACTGAATAGTATGAGAAAGCCAATACCTAGGAAGGATAGGATTCTCCATCCCCAGGCTGACAACACGCTCCAAAACCAACCGGACCAAGTCCAGGTGCCTGGACTCTGGTGTATCTGGCTCACAATCTTATGAAGGCGAGTTATGGCTTTATATACTGACGGTGAATTTTCTGGTATGAAAACACAGCAACTTGATCCGATGACCCTACAAGCTCCGCCCCTATCGGCCAGGATGACGTCAAGGACAAGACGATTTTGAAGCACAACAATCCGCATAGCAGACTGTTCTTCTGTTAAATTGCCTAAGGCGGAAGTAGTCTCGTTCACTACTGCTTCAAGGGTTCTAGTTAATCTACGTATCAGCTTACTATTAGTGACTGTACCTATATAGGGAAAGAAACCTTTATTGAAATCTGTGTATTGCTCCCATGCTGTTTCAGTGTAATCGACAATTGGGAGATCTCTCTGCTGTCTATTGTGTACTAAATGGGTATTTCTATGATAATCAGGAGGAGCTAGGAAAACAGGTGGCAGAAGGAATGCTATGTAACAGGTACCATCCCAGTCTAGAGGTAGACGTATATATGCGGTCTGGCCACATATGAAGTAGGAATGACGGGAAGCTCTAAATGTAGACTTGCCTTGATCACTGAATTTTATTACAGTGGCGCATTTACTATGGCCCATGTGTATGGAACCATTCTTTCTTACACATAATTCCCCTTTGACTGGGAATACTGACAAGGCGGGCAAGATTGGTGTAGCTTCAGATTCAACGTTCAGGATCATGAGGTTAAGTGTAAAATTACCTAATCCATATACTTCATTTTCTAGATCAGTTCCTGTTCTTTTGGGAAGTCCCTCCTTGTTAGGGTAGCAGACTTTAAGCAAAACTAGGTTCAGGTTTCCCCATACCCAGTTGTCTTGATAAACTGCAGAATTTGAATCTAGGGAATTAATCAAACTAAACCATGCTCCACAGGAGCCATTGTGTGTGAACGGATATGGAAAGAGGGGCAAAACTCCCTTATAGTTCTGATAGGGAGGGAGTCGGCCACATATCCAACAATTTGTGGCATTGCTGGTCTGATGGGAATGATGTAACATACTAATGAATGTGTTGTTGCGCAGCGCAAATCTATAGGACAACTCATGCGGAGGTAATTCGCTAAAAGAATGTTCTGCAGTTACATTGTAAGCACGCTTAAGAATAGGGTAATACATGTGCAATAGTATGCTGGAAATGATGATCAGAAGACTTAGAAAAAACAAAATTAATAATGTTACTGTGCAGTGACTACGAAGTGATTTACAATACGCATGCTTTTTAAGCTGCATCTGTTGATTTCTTTCTCTATTCCGGTCTAGAGGATACATGTCAGAGACAAATTCAACCGATTCACCTTGGAGAGGACTTAAACAATCACATTGTCTGACTTACTAGACCTTAACTTCAGTTTATAAAGTTCAGTGTTTGTTGGTTCAACCAAGGGGAGTTTTGAGTCTGTCTGTGAGGGAATGCAGGGCTGAGCGTCCACACTAGATGGTAGTCCATAAAATTTCTTGATATGACTCGAGTGCAACCACCCTTTACGTCCCTCGATCTTCACGGCTGTCCTTGTGGTTAGTAGAACCAATTTTGGCGATTTCCACCTAGGCTCCAGTTGGGTCTTCCGGTCGAAATTCCGGACCAGAACCAGGTCGCCTGGAACCACGTCATGGGGCTTCACCTCAGTATTATCAGGAAAAGCTGCAGCTACCTGTGAACGACTAGATTGTAGTGCAGACATCAAGGAAGCCAGGTAATCTGTCAGCATATTACAGTCAACATCAGTGATTTTGCGAGGTATAGGCGTCCCCCACATATTTGGTGGTCTACCGAAGATCACCTCGTACGGGGATAGCCCTGTTCGAGAATGTGCTACCATTCTCATGTAAAAGAGCGCAACTGGTAAGGCTACTATCCAATCGACACCTTTTTCTCTACATATTTTGGACAATCTAATTTTCAGGGTTTGATTATGACGTTCCACGAGACCTGCTGCCTCGGGATGTCGGACACAGTGGAATTTCCATTGGTAGCCTAACAAAAGGGAAACGTGTTTCATTAGTTCGGATGAGAATGGCTGGCCGTTATCTGAGTAGACAACACGTGGTAAACCATACCGTGGGAAGAATTCTCGAACTAACTGTTTGGCAGTAGTCAGGGCAGTGTAATCTGAAACCGGGTAGGCTTCTGTCCAATGGGAAAGAGCACAGACAACTACGAGAACATATTTGAATCCTCGACATCGTTCCATCTGGATATAATCCATCTGAAGGGCTTCAAAAGCATGATCGGGAGGTTGAAATCCACCCTGCTCTACGGGGATGCTTTTACCTGGATTGAACTGACAACATATCATACAGGTACAAACTTTTTGTTTAGCTGCTGCTCGCAAGTGTTTGTTGAACCAAATGTGTTGAATGCTGTCTAGCATAGCTTTTTCTCCTAGGTGCGCTGGACTATGTATTGTGTTAATGATGACTTGAACCATGGAGTCGGGAAGAAACCATATAGATTTTTCCTTCGTCATCCATCCTTGATCCGTTTGGATCCCTCCTAATTCAGTCCATTTCTTTATTTCTTCTGGTGTAGCATGTGTCTGTATGTCAATTACATCAAGGGCGGGATCCTTAACTGTCATGCAATGTGTTGGTGTCGGAACTATTGTCTTTGTCGTGTCAGTTGTATGAGTCTGGTTCTGAGCAGTCTGTTTAGCTGTTCTGTCAGCTAGGTCATTACCCTGAGAAATGATATCGGTAACCTTTGTATGGGCTTTGCATTTCATAATCGATATTGCGGTAGGTAGATGAATCGCGTCTAATAGGGCTTGAATGAGGGGTCCGTGTTGGATGTGGGCACCGTGAGAAGTTAAATAACCTCTCTCTCGCCACAGTACGCCGAAGTCATGGACGACTCCTAATGCATAACGTGAATCTGTGTATATGTTGACTTTCTTATTTTTGGCTTGAATACAGGCTTGTGTCAGAGCGATGAGCTCTGCTGCTTGAGCTGACAAAGTGTTAATACAATTTGTTTCAATGACTTCAGTGTCTGTTGTGACTGCGTAAGCGGCCACTAACTCTCCTGTACTTGTTCTCATACATGACCCATCTACATACAATGTTAAGTCTGGATCTGACAAAGGGATGTCTGTCAAGTCTTGTCTGGGTTTCGTCGTGATAGTAATGACTTCGACACAATCATGTGCCAATGGATCTGTTCCGCCCACTGGTAACAGTGTGGCAGGATTTAACGTATTACAACGTCTGATTTCTATGTGTGGCTGAAACAATGTCAATTCGTAACCAGTGAGTCTCGCTATAGTCAAGTGTTGTGTTTGTGTGCGGTTCAAGAGAACCTCTACTGCGTGTGGTACTTGTACTGTCAATTGGTGTCCTAACACTATGGCATCGCTTTGTCTGATTGCTAAAGCTGTTGCTGCCACCAATTTCAGGCACGCAGGAAGAGCCTGAGCTACTGGATCTAATGTACTAGAGAAATAAGCACATGGTTTGTGTGATCCTGCTTGTTCCTGAGTGAGTACTGACAAGGCAGTACCGTCGCGTTCTGTAACAAAGAGTGTAAACTGTTTACTGTAACATGGTGTTGCTAAAACAGGTGCTTGGCATAAAGCTTTCTTTAAGCTTTCAAAGGCGTGTGTATGTTCTTGAGTCCAAGGGAGGACAGTCGATGTGGCTGCCTCCTGTGTTGTCAACTGGATGAGTGGTTTTGCTAGAAATGCATATTGTGGGATCCACTGCCTACAGTATGAAGTGAGACCTATAAAAGCCCGCACCTCCTTTTGTGTCTTGGGTGGTGGCATGTTAGCAATTAACTGGATGCGGTCGGGTGTAAGCTGCCTTCCCTCCTTGGACAGCGAGTGCCCAAGGTAAACAACTCGCTGGACACAGAATTGCAGCTTAGAAGGGGACACCTTGTGCCCCTTGTCGGCCAGAAATTTCAAAACCGTCAGTGACGCTGTTTCACATTCAGGTTCGCTTCGGGCGGTGATCAGCAGATCATCGACATATTGAAGCAAGGCAGTGTTAACTGGCATGTGGATACTGTCAAGTTCTCGTTTCAGTGCTTGGCTATAGATGCTGGGGCTTTCTGTAAATCCTTGAGGTGCGCGTATGAATTTAAAACTTCGTCCATTTAAACTGAATCCGAACAGATATTGACTCTCCGGATCTATTGGGACGCTAAAGAAAGCATTCTTGAGATCAATTACAGTGAAGAACGTTGCTTCCGAGTCAATAGCTGTTAGTAATGAAGAGATATCTGGGACCACAGGGTATTGTGGTACAATACATTTATTTAATTCGCGCAGATCAATAACTAATCGATATACTGGTGGTGCTTTTGGATCCGTTCTTTTAAGAATCGGAATTATCGGGGAATTACATACATTGGAGTCGGTTTCGACAACCACTCCTTGTGCAATGAGCTCGTCAATGATTTGCAGCAAAGCCACAACAGCATCTGGTGGTAACTTGTATTGTCGCATTCGTGGTAGTACTACTCCTGTTTTCAGTGTGACTCGATATGGTGTAATGTTCATGCAACCAACATCAGTGGGGCCTTGTGCCCATAAATGTGTAGGTAAATTCTGCAGCCGGTGATCCATGTCTCTAGACACGTAGTGACCTTTAAAGTCACGCAAAAATAATCGTACTCCTTCCGGAGAACAACATATTATAGCTCCTAGAGCTTTCAATGTTTTTATACCTAACAAGTTTTCTGGACATGATTTAGTAAGCAATAAATCTGTAGTACGTGTCAATGGACCAACCGTCAGTGGAAGAGGTTGTGTTACTTCATTAATGATAGGTTTTCCTGAGAATCCAAGGGAAATATTCTGTGAGCCTGAGAGGGGTGCCCCTGGAACTTCACTGCGTCTTATAGTTGTTCTGCTTGCCCCTGTATCAAGTAAAAACTTTCTGTCTTCCCCTAATAGTTCACTATGTACATAAGGTCCCTCTTGGTCTACAGGAACCTCAATAAGGGGTAAGCCAACTTCCCTCTCTAGGCTATTTCATGTATATCGCTGATAATCGGGATAATCTGCTTGTGCATACTGATACATCTGTTGTGTCGTTGCTTGTGTTGCAGCAATAGGCTGCGCTTGTGGTGGTGCCACGGTCTGTTGTGGAGCTGCCTGTTGCGGAGCTAGTTGTTGCGGAGCTAACCTAGGTTGTGCATGCTGAGGGATTTGTTGTTGATTCTGATCCTGTCTAGGTGGACGTGGTCTCTCCTGGGTTCTACCTGTGGCAATATTATGTTTCAGGACTGGACAATCGTGTATATAATGACCTTGTTGTTTACAATAGTTGCATGTCCCTTTCGTAGGACCTGCGGAATCACCCTTTTGATGACCATCAGCTGGAACTGACTGAGCAACAAGCATTTTCATTTTTGTATCTTTCATACATCTTTGTTCGTGTTCTTGTTCTTCTCTAATTCTATTGTGGTGATATTGTAACATCTGTAACATCTGTGACGGGGTATTACCTTGCCAGGTACTTTCGAATTTCAATACTCTATTCTTGACTTGTGGTAGGGAATTTTCAACTAATTTTGTCACAAACAGATGTGGATATGACTCGCTACTTGCTTTTATGCCACTATTTATACCAAAACATTTTTCAAATCGGGAATAGAAATCACTAGTGTCTTCATCTTGCTTTTGTTTACAGGCTGATATTGCACCCCAGTCTTCCTTCTTCGTAGTTAATAAACGTGGCAGTACCTGTACTAGTAATCCTGGTAATGCTGTAGTCTTTTCCCCAAGCCCTGCTCCTGCAGCTCGGGCCCTTTCTTCGTTTTCTAATGCTGTCCAATCTATCTTTTGGTCTCCCACCTCCCATTCCTTTTCTTTGAGTTTCTCGTAAACACCGGCGGGCAGTAGGACTTTTAATATTTTCATAATGTCGGGGTAGGTATACTCTCCCATGAGTAACATGTCTTTTATCTCACGGTGGAAACCTGCTGGGTCCTTGTCATGGCTGGGTACTACTTTCTTCATTTCTAATAATTCAATTTTAGTTATAGGCGTGTACACAAACACGCGTGTAAAGTTATTACCTTCACCTCTGATTGGGTGTACTTCGCGTAACGGATTCTGTCTATCTATGTGATACATTTTTCTTCCCATAATGGGAACTGGAACGTGTTCTGGGCATACGAAAGCTATATACTGGTTTCGAAATTCTAGAATTTCATTAATTAAATCAGTACCTGACCCTTTCCATTTATTCGTGAGTAGTTCTGTCAATATGTCAGGTAAGGGTCCTGGATCGGAGTGTTGGCTTTTATATAATATAAGGAGGTGTTGAATCATGTATATACTAGCTAAACGCTGTTCGTATGGGTCAAGATTCAGAAATGTGTGTGCTAGTGCATCATCATTGTATTCGCTGGGACTATCAGCCCATTGTACTGCTGACCTGGCTAATTCTTGTTCGTCCATGGAATCGAGCATGTGGTACCCCCTTCGATCTCGGAGTAATTTATCAGCGGCTTGGAATAGGTGTTCAGGGGATCTTGTATTTAACATAGGGGTTTGAAAATGTCTATTATATTCTGGACGTATCGGACGTATCGGGTCATTAAAGCCTCTAGTATTATTATGGGGTCTTCCTCTACCTACGTAAGCTATCGTTTCTAATTGTTCTGCTTTATGTATTCGTTCTACTTCCTTGCGGATCTTTCGATACATGGCGATTATACACGCCTGCCTATCATGTTTCTCTTCTGATATGTTCTGACCCCATTTGGCAAGTTTTTGCATGGTATC
Organism: Triturus cristatus; assembly: GCF_964204655.1. Classification (NCBI taxonomy): domain Eukaryota; kingdom Metazoa; phylum Chordata; class Amphibia; order Caudata; family Salamandridae; genus Triturus; species Triturus cristatus. Next base: position 247,154,935 of record NC_140582.1, read on the forward strand.
ATGATCTGCCCCAGGCCTGTCTTGGTTCCTAATCACGCAATTTATGAAGAAACGTAGTAGTTGTCTTTGTACATCCACTTTCTGGTATTCCATAGCTTCGTTAATACTTTCTGGACCTCGCCCTGTTTGGACAAAGCAATATATATTGTCTAGGTGTTCAACCATTCCTGGTATCGTCATTAAATACAATGTAGCTCGTCGTATACGTAGTGATGATATGAGCAATTTGTCCTGTCTACCTGGTACTGGGTCGTATCTACAATCCACAAGCTGTTCTTTAAACATGTCGGATGTCGCTAGTTGAGGTGTACGTTGGAGTGCTAAATCTCTAAGGGTCTGTTTATTTCGCGGCGGTGTGGCAAACATGTCTGTTGTACCTCCTGTAGCACCATCTGAGGTGCTAGGCACGAAAGGATTCGTTGGACGTAGGATAGAGATTGTAGATGCGGGAAAAACTGTAGAAACGGACGGACCTGTGGGAATGGGCGTAGAAGTCTGTTGTTGCGGGGATACAGACGGATGCTCTTGGTGTTGAACACCATCGGCAAGTGGTGTGTGTGGTATGGTATTAGCATACTCGGGAGCTACGTCATCTAAATAGGAGGAAAGGAAAACGTCCTTTGCTGTTTTGGGATGTGTTTTGGGATGTGCTTTTATCGGGAGCAATGGAGGAGTTAAGTCTTTTGGAATTTCCGGGGTAGCCTTAGGTAACCCTTCGGCCAAAAGAGGATACATACCATTCATAAGAGTGTTTCTTTGTCTATCTACTTGTTCTGATTTTACTCGGGTACCTTCCTCAATTAATAGATTTTCTCGGGTTTTATTTGAATTCTCTCTACCTTTCTCTTCCTGTCTGAGCGCTTTTTCTGTACGTCTATATGATTCTTTACGCCATAATTCAATGGCATCTTTCTGTGACTGTCTGGCTTTCTTTTTCCATAATTCTTCTTCTACTCTCATGATGCAATCTGCATCCCAGGTCCCCGCTGCGGGCCATCTCTGATTTTCTGGCAAATCCTTGGTGTAGTCCATCCATAAATCAAGAAATAATACGGCATCTAGGCCATGCTTATGATACATAAAGTACCCTGGAGTGTCCCTAGGTGGAATGGGAACGGCTTCTTCGAGTACCCCTTTTCTGGTTTTGATCTGTCTTAATTTCGAAAAGAGCGGCATTTTTAGACGGTTACTAGAACACACTTTATACAATGAACACAATAATGAACAGTCATTCACACCACAATATATAGAACGTATTAAATCATTTAACACTTAACAGTTTTACGAACGATGATAACTAATAGAAAACTAGTTACTGACATAATACTGACACTAGATAATACTTATTTATATGCAAGATATACTATATATACTGCTAAACAGTACAGATACACTGCTAAAACAGTGCAGACCGGATTTGTGTACCCAAACCCGTCTTGACCGGCACAGATTATGTGCACGTTAAATGCCTCCCCGGCAATGGTACTCACCGGGTAGCTCGGAACGGAAGGCCTCAGAACGGAACTGAAACTGGACCGGACTGGACTCGACTCGACTGGACTCGGAACTTCGGAACCTGGTGGGCCTCTGTATACCTCGGATCTTGCTCTCTCAGCTAGGCTCTGGTCGGGATACTTCGCACTTCTCACCGCCTCGTCTGGGTGTTGATCGCAGCCTCAGTCGCCCCCGCTTGGCCGGAGGGAGATACAGGAAATCCTGCAGGTACGCGTTTTTGTCCGTTCAGCTGTGGCAGGAGACCGGGCCTGCAACGCACCTCCGGCGCGTGAGATGAGAAAGTGTCCCTGTTCGGGCGCCAATTTATGTGGTAAATATTTCATTACCGGTACTATTTTTTATGCGGTAAAGTCTAGTAAGAATAACTCAGTCAATATAAGAGGCAGAATCCGTGGTATTAGAGGTTCTAAAAGGCTTTATTCCTATACAAAGGAATACAATTCGAATTGCAGGCTTCTATTCCATCACCACGAAAGTTCAGGAAGGAAGGGCATACATTATTGACAGATAATCAGTTTTATAGGAAATGCATTACAGTGAAACAGATGCAAGAGGCGTAACAGCTGATAATACAGATAAAATGTGCATACGTAACTAATAGAGGCGGACATATAGGCGTAACTTAGTAAACGTCATTATACATGATGTCACAAGTGGGTGGATCCATAAAAGAATCCTGCAATGTCAGCAGAAATATTTGGCAGAGATGCGCGCGCAGCAGCATGACGTGTGATTGACGTGCAACTAGAGGGTGAAGGGGACTTGACATTTAGCTCTACATGTGGAGACAGAAGTCTGGGGGGGTCATGTCAACCTAATCCCAAATCATATCTAATATCCTATGTTTAAAGAACTGTGTTATCCAAAAGGAAAGGTCTCTAGGATAGAATCTATTCTATACTGACTGTTAGTGTGTGTACAAGCGTCTAAGTGTCTACATGAGATGCGAGGGGGTAGGAATATTCCATGGTAACGGGGCTATGAATTACTTGCATGAGGACAGCGAGGCCTGGCCCTTTGCACGGTAGCTGGAGGAATGTTTACCTAAACTACTAGACAGGAATGTATCGGATGAGGAGCGGAGCAGATAATCTTGAAGGTGAAATACAGTTTTTGGCAGGCAACAGGCTGGATCAGGCACCGTTAGCCGCGCAGGGAGTAGGACAAAGTTCATGGATACAGATGCAGGCTCAGACTGGAGCTTTCAGAGGCAGAAGGCAGGAAAAGGCTTGATGACAGAATTCTGGGCCTACTCGCCTGAATCTGTAAAATGTGGAAAGTGAACCACATAAAGTCGGTGGCCTTTCATACTTAGGAATGGAATATCTGACCCATTCATGGCGGATCTGAAAGAGGACATGTTGACGGTGGACGCACATGTATTTGCGTCTTCAAAACTGGAACTGGAGGGAACATACATGTACTTATAGCATGCACATGGAGCCGTTGGGGTCTACGATAGGGGACATAACTGATCACAAAATTCATATTTCCTCACTGACTCCGAGATCGCTGTTAATTTTTTATTAATTAAATAATGCAGCCCGCGCCGAGGCTCAAACCCTCTTCTCCAGCTCCAGTCAGCAGCACGCGCAGTCTGCCATTTGTTTTGGGTCAGGTTACTGCTTTCACTTTCGCTGCTATTATTATAAAGAGCATAGCACTGTTTTTTTGTGACGCTGCTTTGTATGTTGTCATTTGAAAATTGCATATGATAAATAGTCACCTCACTATTTCCCATAGGACTTGTGGCCTGAATTAACTACAAAGGGAATTTAAGATGTGAATATTTCGTTTATATCAATTGTGCTTAATGTCTTATCTGGATAGATTCACTAAATGTGAGGTGTTGTAACACAGTAGTTTAGAACATGATTTATTTGAGATCGGGCTGCTTGGGTGTATCCTCCCCACCGCCGCTCTCGCCTCAACAACAGAGCACTGCTGAGGGCGAGCTTTGCTGTTTACAATCTGCCTGCCTGCGCCAGCACCGCTGCGTGACTTCTGCCCGTTTCTGCACTGATTTTTGTGACGCTTCTTCCTATGTTGTCATTTGCAAATTGCATATGATAAATAGTCACCTCACTATTTCCCATAGGACTTCTGACCTGAAAATAATACAAAGGGAATTTAAGATTTGAATATTTTGTTTATTTCAATTGTGCTTAATGTCTTATCTGGATAGATTCACTAAATGTGAGGTGTTGTATCACAGTAGTTTAGAACATGATTTATTTGAGAGCGGGCTGCTTGGGTGTATCCTCCCCCGCCGCCGCTCTCGCCTCAACAACAGAGTACTGCTGAGGGCGAGCTCTGCTGTTTATAATCTGCCGGCCTCGCTGTGGATCTGCGGCTATGCTCGCGGGAGGAGAGCGGCCACCGAGGGCGGTAAATACAGGTAGGTGGCGAGAGTTGTGCGGTCTCTGCGGGGCACAACAGACCTAGGGTGGGCACGGAACTGGGAGGGCCCAGCCCACGGGCAGTGTTGGAAGGTTCAAGCGCTCCGGTACCGCCCAGGCCAGCACTGCTCCTCTTCCTTAAATCCACGGATAATGTCCGCCTGGGGGCCACCGTTGTTCTTCAGGCTTGCCCTGCTACTGAGTTGCACCTGCTTAAGCTGGGCTCTCCATGGCGATACCCGGGAGCCAGGCACCATGCTCTAGCGGGGGGAGGCGGGGAAGTTTGAGTACCAAGCATGGGGTTCGAGCTCTTTCTGGCAGTAGGGACAGATCCAGGGGTCCGTGCAAACGTCCAACTCAACCCCGGCGAGAATATAGCATGACACTATGCGAATTAGCAGACGCTGTCACCATCCCTGAAATGGTTGTTTCTCGACCACTTTTGCTATTGAGTTATTTTGGTACCATAAACATGAGCGGGTGTAACCTGGACCATTGAGCGGGAGACTCATTTCTTTTGTCTAAAAGTGTCAAATACGTCATACAGTGTTGTTTTTAATATGTGATCTATTTCTGTTACATTATGCAGTGTTATGAGAGCTGCTAAAACCATACTGTCTATCACAATGAGATCCCCTATGGATTGTACTTGTTAAAACTCCTCTCAGTCCAGAGATGGAGTTCAGCGAGTTCGTGGTGCTACATGCTTCGGCGCTGTGTGCCGTGAGAATGCCCTCGCTGGACTGGGAGAGCCTGCACCACAAACTGGCGAGCGAGCTGGGTCAGAGTCACTGCGAAAAATACACAACATGGATGACAGTGCAGAAAGCAACACACAGGCTGTAAACAGGAGGATTTCAAATATTGTGTGCATAAGTGGGTGTAGCATAGTTTATGTTTATCTAGCGCAGCGTGCTAAATACATGGGTAAAGCACTTTGTTTTCAGTGGAATATATATTAGTAAGGTCTAGACATTATTTGTAGAGATCAGTTCTTAGTGACAGAAATGCACTTCCTGAACGCACACAAGACACGCACTTCATTTACATTAGAGTGAATAAGATTTGATATACATAGGAAACATGCAGATTTCATGAAGAGAAGACTCCTTTTATACACAGGAGATGCAGGTGATACACAAATGAGGAAATACTAAATTCATATTTGCGTCCTCCATGTTTAGAGCTACAGATCGCTTTTGACCTTGCATTTTTTTTGACCAGCACATGACCTTAAAATGGCTAATCTTTAACATTTCAATGTCTCATCACTCAGACTCCAAAATGTACTAAAACACACACACTCTTAGAAATTGGTCTAGTTGTTATAGTCCATGATGCGTCCTTCTATGCAACTCTCTATTCTACCGCCTCCTCAATCACATCCCATGTGTGTATCCAATGCTTCTTTCAGTTGTAGTGTCTTCTGCACACATCTCCAAACCCGTGCCTTTGAGTCATTTGCAAGAGTTTTACCTATTTGCATTGTAAATGACAATGCCTTTTATGTATGTGTTGTTTTTCTGAACAGATAAATAAAAGTCATTGTTATTTACAAAGCCAACAGCTTAAACACTCGCAAATGTGAGACCTGTTGCATTGTAAATGCTTGTTTAAATTGTTGTCATGTTGCTTTGAGTATGTTATTGTATTATGTTCTATTGAGATATCAACACATGCTAATATATTTCCTGCCAAAAGCAGCACATCTTTAAAATTCTCATAACAAGCAACCATTTATCACAGTCTGAGGTGGTAAATTAGTGCCACTATGGATCTTCTACTTTTTAAGAGTAGAGTCACCTGAAACTATGGCAGACAACATTTCTTAAATTAGCGCACTGAGTGATCACTTTAAGTGTTCCAGTCCTTGGCCTTCTTTTAAACAGGTAGACCCCTAATAGGCTTATATATACATTTTGTAAACTTACGAAGTGCATGATTATCAACATAGATGTCCTGGAGCTATACTGGAAACAGACAACAAATTACTAAAAGAAAATATGGTAAGCTAAGTTTTGATCTTTTTCCTAAAGGTAACATGATTGGTTGATTGTCATGCACAGATACAGAGAGAGCTTAAGTGGGAGAAGAAAGTTCAAATCTGCAAAGACAGAATCCTAGATCTTAGATGACACAAGAAAATCAGGTTTACTCATCTTCTACAAGTATAAAGGGCCTTTTCCAGGTATTCTCCGATGTGCCAGACAAAGGCACTTGGACATAATTCTTTTTGCCACTGGCATCCTTTGTAGTTTGGGTAAATGATGGGAGATGTGACCAACGTTGCGCATGCCTAAAAGAGATCAGCTGTGGTGTTCTGAATGATATGCAGGCGATTCAGAAGAAATTGAGACAGCTCGAGGTGTATTTAATAGATTCTCTTTTCCACTGCATTGGAGAAGTGGGGCTTCAGATCACTGTGCACTATTAAACAAAAGTTATGTACAACGTTCATGAATGGAAAAAATCTGCACCTTGAAAGTTAGGACCATGGCCATTCTGTTTGTGATTCACTTCCTTGCAGGAAAGCTCTCTGCATGAGAAACTTGATTAGTGCATCATGTCTCTGTATGACATATGGGATCATGCCTTCTTATGGTACCATATCTCTCCATCTCAGAAGAATATCATGCATCTGGTGCCTTATGTACTAAATGGTCTTAACCATACTGTGTTGCTTTATTGCCATTTAAAAGGTGGCGCACTGTCAGTTCGCATCCTGCAAACCGCCCTCTGCAGGGGGTAAAGGGGGTCCCATGGACCCCCCCCAGATATCCCCATGCAGGCGGGTGCAGTCACTGACTGCACCCACCTGCAAGGGGATCTCTAAACACCTTTAAAATTGCAGGCGGGTGTTGCCTACACAGTGAAAATATGGAGGGGCTGCTCTATGTTTTCATACGAATGCGCTGCCCTTGGGGCATAGTGAGTTCGCGGCTGACCTGGGGGAAGCGCATACATCATAATAGGGAGCATTGTGCTTGTTTGCGCCTGGCCCACCTTTAAGAGGTACGCCAGGTGCAAACAATTACAATGCATAATACGGCCCCTGAATGTCCTGAAGTTGTTATGCCTGAGGACGTAGAGTTACAATAAAGAAATCTGGAAATGAAATCTATTTGTACACGCCTGACTGAAGTAATTTGGAGGTTTTTTTGCTCACCTTTGATGGGAGTGTCTGGCATCCTGAAGCTAGACACGTGGGCTGTGCATGACGGCCGTATGCAGCATGTGATCAATGCTCAGTGTGGGTTTTAGAAAGGCTGAAATCTCCCTATGATATGGAGTGTGGGGAAGTCTTCTGCGGTATCAAAAGTACGTTGAGCCGCGAGCAGCGGTGCCTGTGCAAGTGTGACTGTGATTGCATGGGTGAGATGCTGTAACTGTATCTGATGACTCAGTGGACAAATGTACCACTACGTAATCCAGACATATGTGTTTAATCTCATGTTTGCAAGTTCAAATCTCATTGGTCCCACTCAGCTTTTTATTATTTCCAGGTAGATAAAACATGCACCAGTGAGTTGGGTAACCATGCTGCCATTTAACACCAAGATTCCACAAGGTTTGACTTTACACTTGGAAAAAGCACATACGCCATGTTATGAGGTGAGGACACCGTTGCTACTTCTCATTACCTTCTGTGATTCATGATGAGCTCACACACCTTTGGAAGTTAATCCCACCTAAGTCACTGTCTCAAGAACATGAGGTGGCTGCAACAAAACACCATTCCAATGGGATGTGGCACATCCTGAGATTATCCTGAAACAGATGCGGGTTCCCACAGATTATTTTGCTTAGAAGTAAAATCCCCACTTAGAGTGCTTTTGAGTTTAGAACCCCAAACTTTGCCTCAGAGGATGTCAGAACATCCCAGGCACTTGATCCATTCTAACCTTCTCCAGGACAATAGAATGACTCCTATTTGTGACCCTCGTACACCTACCTAAACCCTCTTTACCAGAGGGATTACATAAATAACCTTGTGATTGAGGACATTGACGCCCAAGTGGAGGAAAGTATGTTTCTTATTATATGCAGTACTGCATCAGCTGAGAAAGTTGTACCAGTTGTGAGTTCAATAAAGAATGTTGAGAGAAAGTTATAACTACCAACTCACAACCTTTCCTCAATTAATACAAGACCCAAAATACTAAAACACAAATGAAGGATGCAACATGAAATTATAAAATCCGATTTCATAACAAATTACACATGATGATCGTGAAACAACATGGACGCCCAAGCACACATTCCTCCTGTCCAAACCACAGTTGCATCTTCTGCCACCCTTTTGTTGAAACTCACTGCAGTCATCATTTTTTCATCACTTTCTTCTCAATTGTAAGCCCCTCTTCCATTTTAGTTGACAGCATCAATGTCTGCATATTTTAAAGATTATCCACCCTAACCTTATTGAAATTTCTCAGAATGGATTGCCTCCAAAACCATTGGTAGCTCATTCCTAGATCTAGGCTTATTCTAACCCAGCCACCCATATTCTCTGTCATTTTCATCTGCAAATTTCTAATTTTCTGATAACGCGTTGTAGGTGTGATCCACCCTTGTGAACAAACTCATCAAATAGCGGCCTCTCACCTGCACCGTTCTTCCCAGTAGGGTTCAAGATAGATCAGGGAGCCCAGGATGTAAGTGATAAAGGAAACGTACCTCCTCAATACAGCCTAAATTGCTCAAATTTGTTATGAATAAAGTCAAGTGTTTGTGGAACAATATTTAATGATAGGCAGCATCTTGAGACCCTCATGGGTGATATGACGCGCTTTATAAAGAATGAGTGATTGGTTGGTTGATTGATAAGCATTTAACAAGCACCTTGTTTCCGGGCACATTACCAGGCCTTGTGTATATTTAGCAGGAGTGCCCAGCAGAATGTGATGAGGGGACCTCGAGTCTCCCACATCTCATAGATAGTCATTAGCATTGGACTGAAATGGACCCCCCGAAGGGATGGGGGCCCCCTATGCTGCAGGGGCTGCAGGGTCCTGTGTTACACCAATCCCTCTTCAGAATTTTAACTAACCACGAGCTGCACCTTTTGTATTTTTAGTACTGCGTGGTTTTCTCAATATGATTGACTCTTTTACCACCCATAGATTCCCCTAAGGACTGCGCCTGACACCCAGGATGTGAGCAGCCTGGTCGGTTGTTAATAGCAGAGGCTCCATTTCAGCATATGGCAGCTTTCACCATACTTCATCCCCTGTACTAGAATCACTTGGATTCTGCTGTGGCTCTCCTCCCTCCCCCACACCATGCTGCAGTGACCACGTGCAGGTACTTTTGGCTGCTTCTGTCTCTTTGTAGCTCAAGGGGGGATGAGCAATGTGTAACACCACACATGTACTCGAAGATAGCAAGGACCCCCTGAGGTACTGCACTAACTCTGTTAACATCCTTTTTGGAGTCTCGAATCCAACAAGTACACTGGGAAGGTCTTCAATCTGACGAATTTTCCCTCCCAGGCGGGGTCCCTCAGGGTTCGGCATTGTAGCCCACCCTGTTTAACCTATATGTTACTCCCTTAGCTGCCTTGGTTCAATCTCATGACCTACAATTAGTGTCTTATGCCGACGACACTCAAATTATAGTGTCAGTATCCCACACCATTGATGCCACGGCAGAATGCTTTAAAAACTGCCTTCTGGATGTAAAAAACTGGATGAGCTGTAACTTCCTGAAACTAAATGCGGACAAAACCGAGATAATCGAATTTGGTCATAAACCATCTGTCTGGAGTAACCTCTGGTGGCCTCCTGAGGCAGGCGCCTGTCCTGTTGACAAGGTCAGAAATCTTGGCTTCTTGGTGGACTCCAGCATCTACCAATTGGAGCACAGGTAGATATATAATCAAAGAATAAACCCAAGATTGATATCTAGCTTTAAAGAAAGACTTAGAACCTATCGCTTCTCTTTCTATTCCTCATCTATTTCTCTTCCACAACTCTAAATAATTAAAATAATAAGTAAACGACTCTTCATTAAATGGTTATACATACTTATGTATGAGTTGTGCACTTCGCCCTCTATATCCTTTGTTCCCCCTTTATCTATTTAGCAATGTGCTGATTTGAAACAAAAGAAATTAATAGAGTGCTATAATGAAGGCATACCCTATATTAATTTAAGAATAAGTCCTAGTCAGACTCTCGATATGTCAATGTCAGAAAATGACAAATGTGTGATACATATAAAAAAGTAGTTATGAAATGTTGTTTAGACCTTTTCTTCTTTTTAAATTACAGGAATTGTGGCTTTTTTCCTGACGAAGGCGTTAATTACGCCGAAACGCGCGTCGAAAATTATACAATTGTGCCACAACTTTGTTTACTTCTCACTCCTGTGTAGACCACAATTTACTTTTAATCATTGTAATAATTTTAATACTTGTTTATGCATAATAAAATGTTTTTATTGATGGATGTACAAATTAATTAAATTAAAAAAAAATAACAATAATTTCCACACTTGTTTTACTGTTTTGAGTTGTTCTGACTACTGGATACAGAATTAGTTTGTATTATTATTCACATGAATTGCCTAAGTTGTTAATTTTCAAATACACCACACATGTGCCACTTCCTTCCCTATGTCAGGGTCGTGAGATTCAGCATCATCATTATGCATCATATATCGGAAGAGGAAATTGCCATACATGACTGTCTTTGTGCAGGAAGTTATCCCTTCCTGCCTCAAAACAATCCTGTCTGTAACTCAGGCAACCTTGCACCATGGTGCAAGGGTACCCGCATTGGCACTAGGCAGCTACAAGTGCACCAGGGAAGGGAGAGAACTGAAAAGCCACGTATCTTAGTAGATCTGACACTTGTAAGCTCTCTCCTTTTCACACAACGCATTGCAGCAACTTTGCTCACTGCTCTGCGTTACATGAACATTTCATACGTTTGCCCCTAAATGAAGTATGCAATGACACATGCCATGCTCACAGTATCCAAGTATGTTCATGGAATTTATATCAGCTTCATCCAGTTTGGGCTTTCTAACAAAAAGGAAAAGTCCTCCCATGTATCATGAAACATGCAGGTGTGGCCATGAATCATATCTCCCCTGAAGTAAGATGTAACAGCTGGTCTTGCACCATCATCATATAGTTTTTCTCAAGCAAGCAGAAAGGAGTGTAAAAAAGGCCAGTTCTCTCAATAAATACCAGTTCATAAATGAGAGAAAGATCACCTCTCAACTGAACTGTCTGAGAAAACAGACAGTGGTGTCTCTAGGGTGGAAAGACAGATGGAGCCCATGCCCCAGCTAAGTTCCTTCTGGCCCCCCATTGTGCCCCGCCACCACAGTTTGTGAATGTGCCATGAGGTGGCACAGAAAAAGATACTCTGCACCTTGCTACACATATTACTTTGCCCAAATACCCTGTACTACAAAGCAGTGTTGTTTGCTTAAGTTCTTTAAATCTATTTATCTCTCTCTCTCTCTCTCTCTATATATATATATATATATATATATATATATATATATATATATATATATATATATATCGGAAAGTTCAAATTCCTGCTACTTCCACTCAACGGCGGCGAAGAAGGAAACTCGGACCCCGCTGGACTTCAGGTAAGATGTTTTTATTGCAGATCACAACCCACACACGACGCTTTTCGGGCCTCAAGAGCCCTTGATCACATGCAAATTAACCCTTCACTTTCCACTTTTAAGTGTGTTTTGAGTGTACCACCCACTTCCCCTAGTTCCGTGTCACATGGTAATGAACAAGGTAGAAAGACTTACGATGGGCGCTAGTGTAAGCTAACTCCATTATAGGAATATGTTTACATGTAAGTCTTGATTCACGTATATGTTTTTTTATATTCTTTTACATATTTGTATCGTGCAATCAATACAATTACAGGATAAATCCATGGAATTATAAAATAGAGCAACAATATAAGATAAAAACGAACTCTTTAACTGGATAAATCCAGTACCATGGCAGACAAAGAAAGTGCATAAGTGCAATAGCAGCAAGATGGACAATATTAATGTGCAAAATGTGCAAAAAAGTGCAAGAAATGGTGCAAAATGCGCAAAAATATTTCATTATACAGTGCTTTAGGTAAAATACCTCATAAAATCAGTTACAGTTTAATAAATATGTAAACAATCATCTATATTATCTACTGGCGGTCGCCAGTATATAGTTATAGTTAGGACATATTTTCCATAGGAAATCCGCAACATTCTATTGGGAATATCTTTGGCGCCGATTGACGAATCTTCGCAAAATTTTCCACACTTTTGGCCAGCTCCGCTCCGCTCCTACCCTGAAAGTTTTGCGGTGATTCGTCAAGCGGGGGCCGAGAAAAAAGGGGGGTCCCAAAATGCGTTTTCCCCATGCAATTTCCCATAGGATCTGTTGTCGCAGCTACAGCCCGAACCGCTGAACGGAATGACACCAAATTTGGCAAAGAGGTTGTCCTCAGTTCGGACTCGTGCCTTTTGCATATATGGTGTGAATCTGTTCAGTAGTTCCTGAGAAAATTAGGGTAAAAAAGTTAGTGATATCTATGGCCGCGGAGGATCCGCGGACCATACACGCACCGTACGCACACCCTCCCCGAACCGAGCGCGCACCCTCCCGATCACGCGCTGAATGCTAATTGGCTGTCGAGTGTCTCTCTACATTCGAAACCAGGAACTGTTGGCGGCCATTTTCTGCCTCGGTAGAAGCGAGGCTGAAGAAGCAAGGGGGAAAAGTGTGTAAAACATATAAAGGGGGCAGAGTGGAAATACTCTGACCCTCTAGAGGTGCTTAGGGGGTCCTAGAAGGACCCCCTGGGGCCCCCCATTTTTTTTTTTTAAACGGCGAAATGCGCGCACGGTGTTCGCATCCTATCACGTTGGGTGCACGGATTCTCTCGCGTTGGGTGAGCGATTCCTAACGCGTTGGGTGCGCGGATCCAAAAAACATGGGAAAAAAATATAAAATTAAGTTTTGAACATATAGTTAAAAAAATATTTTGAAAAATATAAAAAAATATGTTTGAAAAACCCATTAAGTTCAAATAATATTTTTTAATTTTTAAAAGAATTAATTGAAAAAATAAGTTTAAAAAATGGTGATAAAAAAGTATTTAAAAAATATGTAATTAATGAAATTGACACACTGAATTTGAAAAATATAGAAATCAATCAAAATCATTAAACATGATACCTCCAGAGATAAGTTATAGATAGGAATTAGCATTAAAAAAACCTTTGAAATTCACTGAAAAAACCATAGGTTTCATGCACGTTATAGTTAGGAATTGGCATTTAAAAAACCTTTGAAATTCACTGAAAAAACCATAGGTTTCAGGCACGTTATAGTTAGGAATTAGCATTTAAAAAACCTTAGAAATTCACTGAAAAAAACATAGGTTTCAGGGGCGTTATAGTTAGCTGGACATTTCCCTCATACAAAACCCTAGAAATTCCCCTGTTATAGTTAGTTCAGCTAACTATAACTCGAGCCCCCGCAATGCACTGCTGATGACATCACATATTACATCACTCATGACATGGTCAGTGACAGCACTGATGACATCACTGATGACATCTCAAATTACATCACTGATGACATCACTGATGACATCAACCATGTGATAAATTAGTGCATCTTCTCACACCCTAATATAACCTTTGATAAACAGACTCAAAATTTCAAACAGCCATTTTGACAACCATAGATACTCCAATACCAATAACTACACACCAACTCATTGACTTTTAGGTCTACATACATGTCCACTCACTCACCTGTACAGTCACTCAAACTTACAGTCACTCTGTGCATTTATACACCTATAGAGACACTCACACACCGCCAATCATCCATTGAGGTACTGACACATCTAGTCAGTCATGCAAATAATTAATCACAGTCCAATTTACTCACCTATACAGTTAAACACACTCAAGTTCACCTACTCATAAAAACACTAATAAATGCTGTGTCTTCCTGCAGAAAAACAAACAGCACATGACACAGATATCCTTGCACTATGGCGCATACAGCCACTCCCAAAATCACACACTCTCACATATAGATAGTTATATACTCTTACACACATATACACTGCGTTTCACATATGTAGTTACTGACACATGTACAACTGAGATATACATTCAATCACTAACACACCCATACATACACTCACCCAACCATACAGTCCATCACAGATGCACTCTTAAAACCATGCACCCACTGAATCACCCACTCACACATCTAGTCACAGAGTCACACACACCCTACCCACACAAACACTCAGGCACCCATAAAGATACTCAGACAACCAATCAATAACCCACATAGACACTCATATAGCTATTCACAAAACCATGCAGCCACTTATACACCAACACACAGACACATGCAGACATTCACACAGTTTAGTCACTAGTCTGCAGTAAGATACATTTAATGACTCACTTATAGAGTCAGTTACGCAACTAGAAAATCATCCATTCACACACTTGTACACCCACTTATTTTTCAACAGGCCTTTCCCTATATATATTAAACATATTAAAACTGTTCAGAAACACATACTCAATGGATGATGTCAGTGATGTCATCAGTGATGTCATTTGAGATGTCATCAGTGATGTCATCAGTGATGTCACTGACCATGTCATGAGTGATGTAATATGTGACGTCATCAGCAGTGCATTGCGGGGGCTCGAGTTATAGTTAGCTGAAATAACTACAACAGGGGAATTTCTAGGGTTTTGTACGAGGGGAATGTCCAGCTAACTATAACGCCCCTGAAACCTATGTTTTTTTCAGTGAATATATATATATATATATATATATATATATATATATATATATATATATATATATATATATCTTTATATACGCAAAGTCAAAATGAAACATTGTAAGCAAACATGTATAAACACAAGTATATAGTAGGTGACTGCAGCATTTTTATCTGTGGCCAACTGTGTGACTGTGCCAACTGTGTGAACTGTATTGAAGACTGATACCCGTTACCGTCTGAGGTTATGGACAAATGATGCATATTCATAATTCGTATTGTCTTTTAAATCCTTAAGAGATAATCCCATCCAGATTCAGAGAAGAGAGGGGCTGGTGCAAGAAAATAAAAATAAGATGCTTGTGCTACCATACATGCTTCAACTCTCCTTCAAGCTCAGGGAAAATAGGTCATTGCTAATGCAGAGTTCTTGGATACAGGGTCGGCGCAGGTCAGACCTATGGCATTGGTAAAATGTGTATATATTTGCTTATATTATGGAACCAAAATGGCTTTTGTCTTAAAAAAGGCACAGATATGTGTAGAACGCATACTAAGGGATTAAACTCGATCTAAAATAAATTAAATCTTTTGATAGTCCCGTGCTCTTAAATTACCATGCAGATATTTGAGTCAAGACTGACAGCGTGGGGATACAAAATGGCTGCTGTCAGATTTCTTCCTTGGGATACTTGCAAAATTGAAAGCCAAGCAATGCTTCCTGAAGCTCCCTTCAAATATAGAGACAAAGGCATAAAGCCAGTGTGTGTACATTAATCAAGAAAAGACAATGATTTATGATTGCCTCAAGAGTGATGGGCAGCAAAGCAGAAACATTTCAGACAGCTGAAAAGCTTCATATTATAATGTGAAGGGAACCCTTAGTCCTATTTAATTGGTAGAAAGGTGGGAAATATTATGATGTCCTATTGTGTTGCCGTCATGTTGTTATTGTGATATTTTATTAGGTGTCTGGGAGTCATTTTATCATTTATAGAATTAGAAAAATGTATTTACGTCCATTATAGCCATTGGAATGACATAAATAACAGATTCTCTTCATAAGCAAAATACTGTGTGATTGTGCAAACAGGTTACCATTCACTCTTTTCTGTAAAAGAGTGACATCACAGAATATGAGTCCAAACGCCTTTAAAGTTGGTAGGTTGTAAAGGAGAACAGTATTAGTGGCACTGGTTCATAAAAATGTGTTAGGGAATATATTGACCTGTGCATACATATTGTGGGGCAGATTTACAAGCCCCTTGCCCTGCCAGCGCAATTTTCTGCCCCATATTTACAAGGACAGTAAAAGCCACCCTGTGTGGCTTTACCAGTCCCTGTACATACATCCCCTTTACATGCAGCCCTTTGTGGGAAAGGGGCGTTCCATGGGTGTTGCTGTGGGTGCGTCCACGCAACACCCATGGAACCAGACACATTTCCGGATTTACAAGAAATCGTTAATCTCGAAATGCTTCTGAATGCTTGCCTCCACAGAGGCGGTGTAGGGAGGTGCAACATTGAGAAATGTATTCATTTCTCCTCATTGTTTTCCTCTTTCTATGCATACTGCATTCTGCAGCACATGTAGAACGAGCCTGGGTGTAGTGGGTGTAGTGAGGCTACGTGAAGCATTACGTAGTGTGGGCAAATCTATGCCCACCCTCACACTTCACGTAGCCCCACTACGCACCGCCCACCTCCCACCCGCCCTCATTTTACAATTACTTAAAACCATACATATACAGAAAATTACTTACTTGAGCTGCCGCGTCTCGGGGCTCCATCTTCCTGCTTCCTGACTAGCTTCTTCCTCACGAATGCGCATGCACGGGCACCCACGCATGCGCATTTCTCGGGAGAAATGTGCATGCCCGGGCGCCCGCACATGCGCATTCGTGAGGAAGAAGCTAGCCAGGAAGTAGGAAGATGGAGCCCCAGGACACAGCAGCTCAGGTAAGTAATTTTCTTTATATGTAAGGTTCTAAGTAATTGTAAAATGAGGGCGGGAGGGAGGCGGGTGGCGGGCAACTCTGCTCCGCCGCAGCCTGTGTGTAGTCTGCCCCTGGTACGACAACTTTGCGAAGCGCGAAGTAGGCAGCACTTCGCACACTCCGTGGGCGGAGCGGAGCACTGCGCCCACCCTTAGAAATAACCTCTAATGATTGTTTATGTACAGGAAGGTATCCCTTCCTATACATAAATAATCCTTTAAATAAATGGCGTTTTACAAGTTCAATGTGTGCTAATGCAGCACACATAGAAGTAGGAAAACGCCATTTCTGATTGTTAATGTGCAGAAAGGGAACCCTTCCTGCACATAAACAATCATCATGTGACACATGCATCCTTTCGCCATGGTGCAAGGGTGCCTGCATCGGCGCATAGCAGCAGTTTGGCGCCATCACAGGGGGAAGCACAGAGATGCGACATAGTGTTGTAAATATGTTGCATCCCTGTGCTTCCAAACTAACGCAGAGCGGTGTAGCAAAATGACTTGCTGTACTGCGCTGTATTCGTTACTGTAAATCTGCTTCTGTATACTTTAATAAAAATTTAAAGGCGCGTCTAGAATACTGCAAGGGAGATAAAGACTTTTTCATTTCCCCGGTGTGTACTGCTTATTCCTAACTCCATGTTTGCAGGTTGCCACACCCTATTAACGGAGTCTGACGCAGGCTCCTAAACTTACTGGGCCAGATGTATAAAGCTAGCATTTTGTGATTCCCTAACTGCGAATTACAAGGATTCGCAATAAGGATATCGCAAAATGGAATGTATGAAGGTGTATAGTACACCTTTTGCGATTCCAAGGGGATCACAAATGACCTACCTCATGAATATTAAACAGGTAGGTCGCAATTTGCGACCCCCTGGGAATCGCAAAAATCACATGGATGGTGGCCTGCTGAGATCAGCAGACCATCATGTCCATGATTTCTTTTAAATAAAGCAACCTTTTTTTTTTTTGTAAAGAAACCCATTTTCCTTAAAGGAAAATGAGATGCTTTACAAAAAGAAAAATGAAAAGGTTTCTTTTCATTTTTTAAGAGAAAGCAGTGGTCTCACGGACCACTGCCTGCTCTTAAAAAAGGTTATACAATCACAAAGGGGAAGGGGTCTTATGACTGTACATCATGGCTGCTGACACATAGAAACGTTAAATTCAGTGACAGAGAATTGCAGGTGTTTGCTGCTCAGTTAATCAAAGAATAACCCAGCCCCATTGACCATGTCCTCAACAAAGGTATGCACAAAGATATGGCATGATATCACCCAAAACATTAATGCTGTATAATCTGGCTCCACACACTACAAAGGACAATAAAAAGAGATATCAGGATCTCAGTCTCAGTGTTTGCAACCACATTGGAGTTGGATCGCCTGCTGCACTTGACATGGCCCACTGATTAATTTGAGCCAATGATTGCAGCTGGAGCCTACTGGCACTCATTTTTGGGGACCATCACTTATTTTTGCTCAAGAGACTTTGATTCCGACCAAAAGAGAAAAAAACACAAAAGAAGGAATGAAAAGGAATAGATAGAATAACAGTGATAAAGCGAGTATGCAAAGACAAAAAAGAAACTGCAAGGGTGAGCTGAAGAGGCAGAAATTCTCTGGTGGTGGATGTAAAAGGCATGAGGTGGAATGAAAATTATGCAGCCTTAGTATTTGCTTCCCTGACCTTTAATAGCACTGGCCACAGCCTTCTGAGTAAAACGTTGGGCACCGGCACTTACTCTTCACAAATTAAATGCTGCCTGATGGGAGGAGGTGACGCAAAACATCAATAACATCATATTAAGATATCCAGTATTGATCAGGCTTAATGTGGCATGGAAGCCAAGGGCTTTGAAGAAACCTAGAAGGGATGTTTACATCAACCTTTGCAATTCCATTGCATCTGTAATAGGCAATCTTAAAGTAAAGATTGCACAAGATGACACCAACAGACTTTTCCTGCAGCAAGTGCACTGTATACATCATGTATATACCTCTGGAACCTCATTTTAGGTTTTCCATAATTTGTTGTGAGGATACTAGGAGTGCTGTAATCTCGAAACCTACATGGTATTCCCTCACCACATAACAGCAAACAGTGAAGGACCCCATAATGGAAAAATACATGTGGGACTAGTTTGACCACATCAATTTCTGTTTGTGATTTTTCCTTCAAGAACCAAGAAGGTGCCCCATTATAATCCATTTTACCCACTGCCTTTACTAGGTAGAAAATGGGATCAAGGTGACTGCTGTGTAGTGGGGAAAAGGGTGAGGTCTGGCTGAGTGGGGCAAGACTGAGGCATGGTGAGGCTACTGTCATCCCTCACAACAGACTTCATACATGCTTGACCGAAGACACTCAGCTTCCATAGGTGGCTCTCCATTAATAAGCAGATATCTCACAGCAAGATAGTAGGATTACCACTGCTGAGGTACGGTGGTCTTGCTGGGCCTCACACCAGGCCCAGGAGTCGCTCGTGTTGCACTGAGGGCCATAGTTTGCATATGTGAGGCTGAAGGCTTGAAGTTGATGTCCCTAATTGCCCGGAGACACTGCCCTTTCACCGCATTTAAAGAGGTGTCCTAATAAGTCAGTCCTGAGCATCGGGCACTCAGAGAGGAACGCTGTGAGTGGCTGTGGTTCTGCGATTTGGAGAGGAAGCCGACAGGCCACGCAGTAATTACCGTGGTAGTTGGCGGTGAGTACCCCTGGTTGTAGTCTCCACGGTCGCAATCCGAAAATGGCGACAAATAAGGGCAATTGAACTGTAAACCAGCAAAAGCCTGATAAGTTTGCCCTGCAAAAGACACATGAAGGGGGGCAGCCAGCTACTGGCGCAGAGCACAATCCTCAGCAGAATACGAATGAACAAGAACCACCCACGCCTAAGGATGTCTTGGCAACTATCAATGGAGTCCGCGCATCACTCGAAGGTCGTATAGACTCGGTTTCCACGGATATTTCCCTCCTTAGAGCAGACCTACGTAAAGTGGACTTGCGGATGAAAGAAGTGGAAGACGTCACACAAGAAACTGTAGCAAATGTGCCCACATTGAAAAAGTAAGTTTCTGCTCTTAAACAAAAGACCGAGTCCTTGGAGAACCAACTTGGCGATTATGAGGGGAGGTCGCAACGCAACAACGTTCACATCCTTGGGGTGCCAGAAAGGGCTAAAGGCCCAGCAGTAGACCTCTTCGTTGAAGACCTTGTACCCAAACATCTGCAGCCTAAACACCTCTCCAACTACTTCTTCATCGAGAGAGCCAATTGTATCCCAGTGGGTAGGCCCAAACCAGGGGCGCCCCCGCGACCTATCCTGGCTCGGGTGTTCAATTTTCGTGATCGAGACCATATCCTTCGGACAGCCCAAAGAGCCCCGCCTCTTAAATTTGAGAACAGCACTATCATCTTTTTCCCTGATTTTCCTGCTAAAGTCCAGAAACAACTACGTTCCTTTCTGGAGGTTAAAAAGCACTTAGGGAGAGGGAACTCAAATAAGCCATGCTGTTGCCTGCAAAGTTATGAGTGGAAGCAGAAAGTAAAAGCTGTTTTTTAACAGACCATGTGGAGTCGAGGGAGTGGCTGGATGGCTGGCGATGGGTAGGAGAGAAAGGACGGCAGGAACGGAAAGAATGATGAACACTGATGTGCAACAATAATAGATAGCCCGGACATGAGTGCAATGGTCTGTGGGGAATGGAATCCCCAGACTACACCTGTGTGGCCTGCACCCGGTTCCACCTCATTGACAATCATCTGGAGACTGCCTAAGGACTACATCACCGGAAGTGGGGCTGACCGAGGTGCAGGCTCGATATGGACCATATGACATAGTGATGCCTGGTGCGGCTCACCAGTCAGTTGAGATGGAGCTGTACCAGTCTGTAGACCTGAGAAGTCACTTTCTGAGACAGTGATGAATATATTTCATTGTACCAAAAAGATTTCCTGTGGCTTATAACTTTACATATGCCTAGTGGGATGGGAGGGACGGTTTGAGTCCACAATTCCCTTATTGCAGGGAGGGGGGAGGGTGCCAGGCACTCAGCACTGTTGGGGAAAGGCATCACCTGATTCTGTCATGCAGGGAGGCAGGGAGGGGGGAGGGGGGAGCTTTGGGCGGGAGGGGTGGTTGGTTAGTTGGTTGTTTTAGTTTCGCACAGCAAGGCAATGTACAGTTAAGGTTACAATTGATGCTTGAATTCAGATGCACTTATGTTTTATGTTCACACATTACAGTCTCTGGAATGTTTCTCCTTTTCAAGACCTGTTGCTACCCACATGTTAACTCATTGGTTAACGTGCTGCATGGACACTCATAATTCACAACACCATTATAGTTTTGATGAAATGGGTACCCGCTACTGGTGTGCATGGATTGCTCCCGTACCTCTGTCCATGGGTCCAAAAGCTGATCTTAGGTTCCTGGCGTGGAACGTTAATGGATTGGGAGACTAAACTGAAATGAGGCATAGTCATTCAATATCTAAAGAGACAGGCTCCTGATTTAGCCTTTTTGCAAGAAACCCACCTAATTGGTAATACGTGTAAGGCCCTCAGCAGATGGGGGTATCAGTTGATCGCACACTCAGGTTTCACTTCGGGTTCCCTTGGGGCAGGGGTGCTTCTACGAAAAAACTGCCTTTATATGGTGAAGAAAACATGGGTTGACGAGCACAGTAGGTTTGTAGCGGTGTCCCGCTCATGGGAGGGGAAGACATTTAATATACTCTCGGTCTATGACCCGCCCGCGTTGCAGCAATCTACTCTGCAAGACCTTAGAAAATGTATTCTCGACCTCCCAATTGGCATGCTGGTGATTGGGGGAGACTTTAATCTTGTGGCATTTCGGACTATTACCCTATTCTCACTAAAATAACGATAGGTCCACAAACTAGATGTACGACCTTGACTATAAACCCATGGGCACTTAAGATACCACATGTCAAGGCAACATTGATTAAGGACACCGACCTGTATTTCAAAGAAAATGTCGGCTCGGTCGCCTTGGCCCAGATCATTTGGGGTGCTTTTGTGGCTGTCTTGAAGGGAAGAGCCTTTGCCCTTATGGTAGGTCATAAAAGGAAATTTAGAAAGCATATAGACTAACTAGAGACAGATATCCTTCAGGGCGAAGCGGAACTGGCACAGTCCCCATGATATGGCTGCATTGCAGCTATTGGCGGCTAAAACACTGGACTTCAAACAAATTCTTATTGAAGCGGCGAAGGCAAAACAAAAAGCAATATATCATGAGGTCTATGAGCATGGGGAGAGGACGGGCAAGCTTGTGGCCTGGCTAGAAAAAAAAGAGCAATTATCAAGATGGGTACATCAATTACAAGAACCCAATGGCGAAGAAATCACCAATCCTCAACAGATAGCAGAAACATTTGCTACTTGCTTCCACTCGGTTTATACGTCTACTGCAACAATCTCAGCACCAGAGGCCCAGGAGTTTCTCTCGACCATCAACTTCCCTTATTTGTCGTCGAAAGACAGGGATTCTCTTGAAGGAGATCCCACTGACGCAGAAATCCAATTGGCCATTAGGGATATCCGTTCGGGTAAGGCTATGGGACCCAAAGGAATCCCAACCTAGTTTTTTTTTAATTGACAGCGTTCAAATTTTCTCCCCATCTATGCCAAATATTTTTAGAGAGTTATGAGAAAGGGGTTTTGCCAGAGGAGATCCGACTAGCTACAGTAGTGGGTATCCACAAACCAGGTAAACCACCTGCTGACTGCAAGGCATATATACCTATTTCTCTCCTCACTACTGAAGCTAAAATACTCACAAATTACCGGCAAGTAAACTTCTCCCCCTGCTCACCGGACTGATCCATCCGCATCAATAAGGCTTTATTCCATGCCAAAATACCGTTGTAAACCTCCGTCGCCTACAAAGAGTATAGCCCAGACAGCTGACAATTAGAGAAGATGTGTCCCTGCTGTCTCTGGACGCCCAAATGGCCTTTGATGCCATTAAATAGAATTATTTGATTGCGGTTTTAGAAAGAATGGGATTTGGCTCAATTATATCAATTGGATCAAGCTGCTGTATGCTGGTTCTACCACTCAAGTGGTGGTGAACCAACACACCTTCAGAAAGTTTCAACTGGGGTGAGAAACCCGGCAGGGATGCCCCCTATCGCCCTTAATATTGGTTTTGATGCTTGAGCATCTGGCGGTGATCCAGCGGTGTACCAACAACAGATACTCCACTACCATATACTCACCTTGGCCTATAAACTCACTTTTGAGTAAACCGCTGGTTGTCAAAGTTTATATATATTTTCACAATATTCAGGATTAGTTATTTGGTACCTCTGTTTATCTCAAACTAACCCTTCACTGATCAAGAAGTTCTGTCCTTTGGTCGATGGACCATTAGTTGAACTACTTGAAAGTGATAATTAACCAAATGCTAACTATTCATTTTATTATGAAGTAAATAATCATAGACTCAGGAAGGTTTACATCTTTATGTAAATTAAATGCATGTGAACCATTTCAAAATACAGTGCAGGCACCATCATTCATAGGAGAGAAAATTCAATTCATTAAATCCAACGAAAACATTTACCTAAGACTCATACAATAATCAATGCTCAGAAAGGGTGAGGACAGAGAGAAAAGAACATTTGCAAATAATGAGAAATTATATTTACCAAGAATGGTGTGAAAGACCAACCCCCTGGCCAAAGGGCTGGTAAGGGTCCCCCTGGAAAGGTCAGGAGACAAAGACTTCAGGACAGGATAGTTGACCTCTCTGGAATACCGATGATTGTGTTGCACCCCTCTCTTCATCAGCATCTCACAGCATGTCTCCCAGCAACAGCATCTCCCGCATCAAAGACAGCATCCAGCATAGCTAGCTAACTAACTAAGGCTATCTTAATTATACCTTTCGTTTCTTCATGTTCCACCCACTACAGTTTCAATATCATAAAAATACGAAATCTGATTGGTCAGGCAAAGGGGGAAGCTCCATCACACCATGTATACATGTCATTAAAATCAGTTTAACTATTGTTCGCAAACCCATCCCCATATTTTTAATTCATAAATTTGATTCCCACACGCTTTCTCAGTTCACTTTGAAACAATATATTAACATTATGAATACGAGTCTTCATCGTTGAACTCTGCACCATCTGTTCTCACGCTGAAACACTTGACATGCGCAGGCTTCATGTTACTCAGCTTAATTCAGTTATGAGTGAGAGACCCAAGTACGCACTAGTGATAAAGTCAGAAAGACAAATATTAATTTTACAAATAAAGTGGTTGCACTGTACACCACCCACCTCTACTCTATTCCCCTTTACTTATTAATACTTTTCCACATAAGCATTAGTAAAATAGCTTGTTTTCCTTTCGAGTAAGCAGATGCCATGCACGCGAGTCTTCAAGACTCCATTTTAGTGCCTTCTGCTCATGCGCCAGAATTTCCCTCCAAGCATTATCTCGACATACTACGTAGATGCAGTTGACGCACGTGCACAATAGTTTCCAGTTTAAAGTGGTATTAGTCCGTCTTCATTGTTATCTGCATTACTACACACATACACAAGCTTCACTAATCCGTGTGTTCATGTGGTGCGTATTCATTTTCATGAAACTTTATTGATAACATGCTAGTGAGTTAAACGAGTGGATTGCCTCCGAACCAGTCTCTTTCTTACGAGACCTTACCTCTCTGATGGCATTTTTGACCCATCACAAAATTACTCATCCTATCCCAAATGCCAACTTTAGCATATCTCAGTTTCTTTTTCTTGCATCTGATTTATGTCAGTTGCTCCTTTTCCCTTAAAATTTTTCATCTATTTATATAGCTTTCCTTTTATCTCTTCCAGCTGAATTTCTTCGTATTCCCTCTTTCATTTCTTTCCTTTCCCTTCTCTTTCTAAATGTATTCTTCTTTTTTCTTTGCTCATGCAACACTTACATGTAATCATTATTGTTAATACTATTGTCATTATCACAACTATTGGTAATATTATTTGACCTAGACAACTCTTCCCAAAATTAGTAAACAATTTCCCTATTGATGATGTACTCTTTGTTAATCTTCCCCATACACTGTTAACCTCCAGTTGGGTCAAATCTTCAGCATTCTTGTAATGTTTCCAATATACCCTTCAATTTCCTTACTTTTGTCCGGAATGTAAGTGCAGCAATGTTGAATTTTCAACATACCACAGACTCCGCCTTCTTTTGGCAATAAAATATCAAGAGCAAGACGATTTTGTAAAACCATAGACCTTATTGCAACCATTTCCGTACTAAGCATTAAGAATCCTCCGGCAGTATTTGCAGAAAGACGATCAACTATTGTTGACAGTTTGCAAATTTTACGTGAATTTAGAATGACTCCAGATGAGGGTATCAACGCACTAAATATATCACCTACTATTTCAGAGAAACTAGCTCTTCTTCTCCGTGTTAGTGCATTAGATATTTCATTGATTCCATTGATTCTGTCCACATGGTAGATCTTTGGAAAAAATATTCCAAAATAACAACTACCATACCATTTTGCAGGCAACCTATAATAAGCATTATTTCCACACACATAATAAACTCCTGGAAATACAGGATCAGTTCCCCCTTTTAGTCCACATCCCCCTAAAATTAGGAAGTTGTGTTCACATTCACTGGAACTAATGAAAATGTTATTGTAATCTGTCTTTAACCTATGGAGGCAGAATTTTCCCTTTTTCACAAAGTCTATGGACATTGCAGCATGAGCCTTGCCCTTTGCATAAATTCCCTCTTCCTCAGCCCATGGAGGTACATGGGATAAAATAGCTGAATATTTTGGGAGGTCGGATGCTTGCCCCCGGTGTGACCAGGACGGAGCGAATTTCCTCCACATGTTCTGGGACTGCCCTCGGGTGGGAGACTTTTGGCGGGAAGTGATGACTGCACTGCACTGCAGGCCATGACTGAGAGGGAACTGGAAACGTTAGCAGGGGTTTGCTTGCTACATTGATTCCTGCACACTGCTAGGACTAAGGTAACCAGCCGGTTCATTGACCTGGGGCTGGTCCTGTCTTTCAGAATCTATCACTCTAGATTCTTGGACTTCACAACTTTCAATTTCTGACGTCTCAGCTTGTTCAGTCAGTGGCTGCTCTTGTTGTTCAGATGGGCTCCGAACTCTTCTGGTATGACTAGCGTGAATCCAATTGGGTAAACCCGCACACTTCACTGCTGAGGTAGTGACTAGTATGACTTGACGTGGTATATCCCACCTGGGTGCTAAACACAATTTCCTCATGTGTTTCTTCACTAACACCCAATCTCCAGGATTCAAATCATGCGCCTGGTCTGGCTGCCTTGCAACTGCGTCTTCTACAACCTGATGAGAGACAGAACACACCATTTCAGCCAATCCTTTGCAATAGTCCAATACCAGATCATCAGTTATATTCATCAATTTATTTCCAGGAATAAATGCTTGTCTCATTGCCCTCCCCATGATCACTTCATGAGTACTCAATCCTGTTTTCCTGTCAGGAATACTTCCCCATCAATACAAGAGGCAACGCATCTGGCCATTATAGCATTGTGGATGCACACAACTTCCCTAATCTTGACTTGATTGTGCCGTTAAGCTGTTCAACTATTCCAGAAGCCTCTGGACAATAAGCACAGTGCAGTTTGTGTTCACTGTCAAATGAAGCACAGATTAATCGAATTATCACATTATTAAAATTAGGTCCTCTATCTGATTCCAAAGTAACTGGAAAACCAAAACGAGGTATCAACTCCCTCAATAGCAATTTGTCAACTGTGAGACTTTCATTTCTTCTAGTGGGGTATGCCCCTACCTATCTCGAGAACAGACATACTATGACAAGTACATACTTCAATCCATTGTACGGAGGCAACTTAATGAAGTCTTACTGCAGTCTGGTGAAGGGTCCTTCTGCCTTTCCAATCTTTCCCCAACTAACCACTGTCTTTCTGCCTGGGTTTTGCTGCTGACAGATCAAGCATCTTTGGCAAAGGCTTTCTGCAACTACCCTAAACTTTGGATTGTACCAACTTTGTCTGAATAGTCTGATCATTGAATCCCTGCCAATATGTGTTGTCCCACAGAAGAGTTCGGAGCCCATTTGAAAGAGTAAGCAATCTGGCATGACTGGTCTGCCATCTAAGTAAACCCATACTTCATCTTCTGTCCATTTTGTACAACCTGATTTTATCCAGATTTCCTTTTCCTCAACTTCTTCCTGCAACTGTCATGTTTCTGGAACTGAGAAAAACATAGGTTGGCAGCTAGTTTCACCTGTTTCCACTTTTCTGATAATTCACATTGTATTTCCCGCACAGTATTGAGCAATTTGGTCCGTGTACCTATTAACTGCCATCACATAGTCATTTCCTGACTGATGTGCAGCGCATTTAACAACCGCGATTTCTTTTGGCAATTACAATTCTCCCAACAAATCCTTTACATTTTTCCTATTTCTAATAGGAGATCCTGAAGAAGTCAGAAATCCCCTCTGCATCCAGAGCTGGCCAGAATCGTGCACAACCCCGAAACTATATTGACTACCTATAAATATGGTTATTCTCCAATTCTTCCCAATTTTGCATGCCTTTGTTTTAGGCCACCAATTCGGCTACTTGTGCAGATTTGACTCCCAGTAAACAGGATGCTTCAATGACTCCTGATATTTTGTATACAGCATATGTAGCACTTAGCCCTCCTTCTTCTGTTCTCAGACATGACCCATCCACGAACAATTCATGATCAGATTCCTTCAAGGGTTTTTCTTTTATATCTGTACGGGGCTTAGTACACAATTCAGTCACATCCAAACAATCATGATCAATTTCATCTTTCACTTCCTCACAACATGGATCTAGCAATAATGTGGCAGGATTCATTATTGTACATCTTATCACTGTCACATTTTCTGCTCCCAAAATCACTCTTTCATACTTAGTAAGCCGACTAGGAGTGAAATGTTGAGTTCATGTTCTTGTCAAAAGAATCTCAACTGAGTGTGGAATGTATATCTTTACAGGATGTCCCAGCACAATTGACTCACTTTGCTCCAGACTCATACAGGTAGCAGCTACTGCTTTTAAGCAGCCAGGTAAGGCTGAAGCCACTGCATCCAAGTGGCAGAGAAATATGCCACTTGATGTCAGCTCAATCCATGTCTCTGTGTTAAAACTGAAAGTGCACAAATTTTTCTCTCACAACAACACAGCAAAAATTCTTTTGAATATTCAGGCATGCCCAAAGCAGGGGCCTCACATATACAGTTTCGCAATTTTCCAAATACTTCCAAACATTCGTCGTTCCAATCAATTGGATCTTTCGCTCTTTTCCGAATCAATTGTATCAATAGTTTTGCTAGCACGGAGAAGCTATTTATCTGCTGCCTACAGTACCCAACCACTCCCAAAAACATTTTCATCTTCTTCCGTGTCTGAGGTAGTTGCATTTCTTTGATTATTTTATTCTTTCTGGTGCCACTTTTCTAACTCTTCTTTCTATTTTATGTCCTAAATATCTAACTTCTTGTTGACAAAACTGCAATTTTTCGGGAGAAACCTTGTGTCCTCCTTTGGCCAAATGGTTCAGTAATGCAATTGTGTCAGTGACACAATCTTCTTGTGTCTTTGATTCCACCAATAGGTCATCAATGCACTGAACCAAAACTGATTTCCCAGGCATGACTAATGACTCTAGACATTTTTTCGAGATTTGATTGAAAATTGAGGGGCTCTCTGTATACCCTTGAGGAACTCTGCACCATTCCAAAATAAAATCTTCAAACCGGAAGGCGAAAAGATACTGGCTGTCTGGGTGTAAAGGAATGGAAAAGAATGCTTGGCACAAATTAATTACTGCATGCCAACTTGCATTCCAGGGTATTTGATAAAGGATCACTGCTGGATTTGGCACCACTGGGCAACAAAGCACTACAATTTTGTTTATATTTGGCAAGTCCTGCATTATCCTGTACTTACCACTAGGCTTTTTGAGTCCCAAGATTGGCGAATTACAAGGACTACCCATTATTTATTTCAGAATTCCTTGTTTAACCATTTGATCAATTATTGGAGCAACTCCTGCTTTTACTTCTGGACTCATTTTGTACTGTCGTGTGTTTGGATAAACTGCACCTTCTTTTACCATGATTTTCACTGTATCTACATTTGCCATTAGCCCTATATTCTTTCCTGAAAAGTCCCACACCTCTGGATTTACTGTGGCTCTCAATTCTTCCGGTAATTCACTTTCAGTTACTAATGAAAACATTTCATCCACTTCTGTACCTTGCTTAGCTAACATCATCTTGTAAACAACATCCTCATCAGGTGTTTGGAGAGCAACACCATCAGGCGTATAGTAGATTGTACAATTCATTTTGCACAATAAGTCTCTCCCTAACAGATTTACTAGGCTTGAGTCACAAACTACAAACCGATGCATGTCTTTAAAGTTTCCAATATGCACTTCCATTGGTTCTGTAACTGGGGTTCTAATCTGTTTGTTTGACACTCTTACAACTTGGATAGTTTCTCCCGAGAGGGGTAGGTTTGGGATTTCTGCTGTTCTCAGAGTAGACCGGGTAGCACCAGTGTCCAGTAGAAAAGTGATGTCACTACCTTCAACTTTCCCATCAATAAATGGACCTGTCTGATCTACCGGCAAGGATGCGCCAAGCACACACTCCTCTTCCTCCCCCCTCAGGCACCGTCATTGCATATAGTCTGATTCGTCTTCATCATACTGCAAAAAATACTGTGAAACCACAAGGTTACTCTTACCACTTTCTCCGTGAAATCCGGTGTTTGCACTGTATTTTTGAATGTTCACATGGTTTGGCATAGGAGGTTGTGGCACCTGATACTGTGGAGTAACTATCTGCTGCTGCTGTTGCTGTTTCACAACCACTTCACTCTGCATCTGCGGATATAAATTTTGATTTGGCCCATTATTATCCTGGACATTTTTACACTAGTTCTTCCAATGTCCATACTTTCTGCACGCATGACAAGGAAATTTCTTCCTTGCTTCCTCTCTGCTCATTCGTCCTTGTCCTTTACCACCACTCAACACTTGTTCACTTTGATTCTGGTCTTTTATCTCATTATCAGTCTGGGAAATTAATTTTGCTTCCTGCTGCTCTGCCAATTTCACCTGTGTCCACATCATTTTCTCTTTTAGCTTTCTATGTTTTGCCTCAATGACGTCATCAAAATACTTTGCATATTTCAATATTTAATCTATGGTCTTGCTCTGCAAGCACAACATGTGCTGTTGAATCATCTGACTAATCTCTTGTTTCAGACCATACACAAACCGATATACAAAGTGTCCCATATCCTTATCTCCAATGTTCTCAAATCCACTATACTGCTTGAATACATGTGACAACCTTTCATAGTATGCGTGTACGGACTCTTTTGGCTCCTGAGTTGTTCTATCTATTTTTACCCCATCAGTCTCTTTAGGACGAATTTTCCTTTTCAAGAAAGTAATCACCTGATGATACTTCTTCATCACCTCCTCTGATGGCGCTCCTGTTTTGAAATCGCTTGGATATTCCTCATTTGGCCAATAAACTGTAATCTTACATTCTGTCCATAAATCAGCCGGTACCACAATATCAAATAAACCATCCAAATCCTTCAACAAAACCTTTGAAACTTTCACAAATCTTTCCACCTGTTTGTACCATTCAACTGTTTTTTCTCTCAACCTAGGGAAATCATTCGTAAATGACAAAATATCCTGTCTGCTCCAAGGAACATGTACATATCCACCACCAGGAACTTCTCTAATTGGACATATTCTCTCAACCCTATCTGATTCTCTCACTGGAAATGCAGATGACACTTCTCTCACTTGTACTTCCTCTTTTTTCTTGTACATCGAATTCTCCATTTGTCAATGTCTCCCCATTTTTGCAGAATGTTCATCAACTCTTTTATCTGTAGTCTCTTACAATTCACACTTGCTAAAACCTTTTAAGTAAACTCCACTCAATATGGTTTCTGCAATAGTTTCGATTTCCCTATATCTATTCCAATCTCTGAGGTAACTTCTGTTAATTTCTCATGAAATACTCTTGCTCTTCTGGTTATACTCTTACATAAGAATAACAACTCCTCATCATTGTAAACGTTCAATCTTTCTGTGCTCTCATTGCCAGCTATCATTTCTTCCAAATCTAGTTTCAATCTGCTGATATCTAAGATTTTTGGCTGTGAATTTAATTTCTCTATTCCCTGTGCCCATCTCTCTAAATCTTCAGGAGTAACTGCTGTTGAACCTCCAGTTCCTATAGGAATCAAAGAACTCTTTTATCTCAAATTTCCAGGTAGAACTCTCTTCTGAGTTTCGGCTAAATGTTCCACATTTGGGAGATCCATTAATGAAATAACTGATTCACTTTCACTGGCCTGATTATCAGGGATTGCCTAATGGAATTGTCACAGCTTGAGGTTTCTGGCAAACCTTTTTATCTCCATATAATGGGATAACGGGGACCAATAGTCACTGGTACTGTCAAAGCATCGGCATTTAAATGTAATTGGCTTTTTTTCTGAACTAATTCTTCCCTAGTTTTATTTAAGGCTTCTCTCTTATTAGCCTGCAACACCCTATTAACTGACACATCATGTAACATTTGTGGCATTAAAGGCATTCCTATCACCGGTGCACTTGGGGTGACCCCACTAGGTTCTTCTTGGTACTGTGTTTAAAAAAAAATCAAAATATGCTCCAATAGTTCATCATCTGATTCACCATATCCTATTGTATTCATGTTTTTCGTTTTTTCTTTACACTTGCCTCCTGACTGTTCTTCAGCCATTAATACTGGATATAAACCCTCTGTCACTACAGCTCTTCTCCAACGCTTCATTTGATCTCCACTTGACTTATACGGATATCTAGGCAAAAATCCTCTAAATCTCCAACCACTTCTGAATTTTTCACGATCAAATGCCTCAATTTCCCATTCTTCCAAAGCTTCATACTGTGTCATTCCTGGATTTGGTTCTAACATATTCATTCTATCGCTCAAATTCTGAAGTATCTTTACATTAATATTACCATGATCCGGATAAGCCAAAACACCATCAACTTTTGTCTACTCCATCCAATTCTCCAACCATACACATGTGTGATATCTTTCTCCATCATCATAAATGAAGCAGGCATTTTAGGTGGCGGAATAGGAATTCCCTATCTAGTCATCACTGGCTTGTCTTTCTTACAGAAATGTTTAATTTTCTTCATTAACGTAATTTTCTTTCATTCTCCAAACATTTCAGACGGACGTTATAGAAAAGAGTCTTCCATGTATCTTCTAGCTCTATTACCTACGTCGTGTCCTATGTCAGCACGACTCACACCCGCAGTCAAATTAGGGCTCAACATACAATTCTTTTTCGACCAATCCTAGCACGGCTTCTATCTATCAACCAATCAGACTCCAACTCGCGCTCTTGGTCTGACCAATGCCAGCGCGGCCTTTGTGACGTCAGTATTGCTCCTCAGTACTGACCCTCCCTTTACAATTTGCTTCCAGCTCACCCCCGCTGTTTCAACCAATCCAAGCGTGGCTCTTTGTGACGTCAGTATAACTCCTGCGACTGACCCTCCCTTCACAAGGTAATACGATAACTTATTTCTTTTACTTTTCTAAATAAAAATTCCCTTAGTTACAACATAAAAACAGCGCTACTCTGTCTGCTCCACTACATCAGGATAGATTACAACTTATTCCAGAATCGTTTTCACTATGAGTAAAAACCCCTGCTTGACCTTCAATGAAGCTTGGGAGAACCTGCTACTTCTTCAGTGTTACCGCTTTTGGGAAATAAGACCAAAGTTTCACCAGCAAACCCTCTGCTATGACTCGCACTCTACTTTTACAGGATATAGTCCCTAGTATAACACTGCCAGCCTTCCGTAGCTTCTCAGTATTATGATAACAGACGAGTAACCTTCTGCAGTGTGGCTTCTATCACCACCCGCTATTCAAATTCCTTTCACGGGATGCCCAGGTATGCTCGGGACCTGTGCTTCTAGACGACATGAAACAAGACACTAACTCTTTTGTTAAACATAAATCAATAATCAATAATCAATATTTATCACCAAACTAGTCAATAATAACCATAACTCTGCTACCAGAAAACGGATCCAGCAGTGTACCGACAACAGATACTCCACTACAATATACTCACCTGGGCCCATAAACTCACTTTTGAGTAAACCGCTGGTTGTCGAAGTTCATATATATTTTCACAATATTCAGGATTAGTTATTTGGCACCTCTGTTCATCTCAAACTAACCCTTCACTGATCAAGAAGCTCTTTCCTCTGGTCGATGGACCATTAGTTGAACTAGTTGATGGTGATAATTAACAAAATTCTAACTATTCATTTAATTATGAAGTAAATAATCACAGACTCAGGAAAGTTTAAATCTTTATCTAAATTAAATGCATGTGAACCATTTCAAAATATAGTGCAGTCACCATCATTCATAGGAGAGAAAATGCAATTCATTAAATCCAACAAAAACATTTACCTCAGACTCATACAATAATCAATGCTCAGAAAGGGAGAGGACAGAGAGAAAAGAACATTTGCAAATAACGAGAAATTATATTTACCAAGAATGATGTGAAAGACCAACCCCCTGGACAAAGGGCTGGTAAGGGTCCCACGGGATAGGTCAGGAGACAAAGACTTCAGGATTCAGGACAGGATAGTTGACCTCTCTAGAATACCGACAATTGCACCGCACCCCTCTCCGACACTCTATTCATCCTCAAGATTCTTCAGCGATCTTCTGATCTAACCCAATTAAATTAGGGTAGAATGTTCTGCTTCAGGTTCTGCATTTGGCTCTTCATCAGCATCTCACAGCATCTCTCCCAGCAACAGTATTTCCTGCAGCAAAGACAGCATTGAGCATAGCTAGCTAACTAACTAAGGCTATCTCAATTATACCTTTCGTTTCTTCATGTTACACCCACTAAAGTTTCAATATCATAAAAATACGAAATATGATTGGTCAGGCAAGGGGGAAAGCTCCATCACACCATGCTTACATGTAATTAAAATTAGTTCAACTATTGTTCGCAAACCCATCCCTTTAATTTGTATTCATAAATTTGATTCTCACCCTCTTTCTCAGTTCACTTTGAAACAAAATAATAACATTATGAATACGAGTCTTCATCGGGGAACTCTGCACCATCCGTTCTCACGCTGTAACACTTGTCCCTTGGCTCACATTCAATCTCTCAGTCATTGTTCCGGGTTTACTTTCAGTAGACATGCGCAGACTTCACGTTACTCAGCTTAATTCAATTATATGTTTGAGGCCCAAATACGCACTACCGATAAAGTCAGAAAAGCAAATATTAATTTCACAAATAAAGTGTTCGCACTGTATACCACCCACCTTAACTCTATTCCCCTTTACTTATTAATACTTTTCCAGCATTAGCATTAGTAAAATAGCTTGTTTTCGTTTTGAGTAAGCAGATGCCATGCACGCGAGTCTTCAAGACTTCATTTTAGTGTCTTCTGCTCATGCGCCAGAATTTCCCTCCAAGCATTATCTCATCATAAATGAAGCAGGCATTTTAGGTGGCGGAATAGGAATTCCCTATCTAGTCATCACAGGCTTGTCTTTCTTACAGAAATGTTTAATTTTCTTCATTAACGTCATTTTCTTTCGTTCTCCAAACATTTCAGACGGACGATATAGAAAAGAGTCTTCCATGTATCTTCTAGCTCTATTACCTACGTCGTGTCCTATGTCAGCACGACTCACACACGCAGTCAAATTAGGGCTCAACATACAATTCTTTTTCGACCAATCCTAGCACGGCTTCTATCTATCAACCAATCAGACTCCAACTCGCGCTCTTGGTCTGACCAATGCCAGCGCGGCCTTTATGACGTCAGTATTGCTCCTCAGTACTGACCCACCCTTTACAATTTGCTTCCAGCTCACCCCCGCTGTTTCAACCAATCCAAGCGTGGCTCTTTGTGACGTCAGTATAACTCCTGCGACTCACCCACACTTCACAAGGTAATACGATAACTTATTTCTTTTACTTTTCTAAATAAAAATTCCCTTAGTTACAACATAAAAACAGCGCTACTCTGTCTGCTCCACTACATCAGGATAGATTACAACTTATTCCAGAATCCTTTTCTCTATGAGTAAAAACCCCTGCTTGACCTTCAATCAAGCTTGGGAGAACCTGCTACTTCTTCAGTGTTACTGCTTTTGGGAAATAAGACCAAAGTTTCACCAGCGAACCCTCTGCTATGACTCGCACTCTACTTTTACAGGATATAGTCCCTAGTATAACACTGCCAGCTTTCCGTAGCTTCTCAGTATTATGATAACAGACGAGTAACCTTCTGCAGGGCTGGTAAGGGTCCCACGGGATAGGTCAGGAGACAGAGACTTCAGGATTCAGGACAGGATAGTTGACCTCTCTAGAATACCGACAATTGCGCCGCACCCCTCTCCGACACTCTATTCCTCCTCGAGATTCTTCCGCGATCTTCTGATCTAACCCAATTAAATTAGGATAGAATGTTCTGCTTCAGGTTCTGCATTTGGCTCTTCATCAGCATCTCACAGCATCTCTCCCAGCAACAGTATTTCCTGCAGCAAAGACAGCATTGAGCATAGCTAGCTAACTAACTAAGGCTATCTTAATTATACCTTTCGTTTCTTCATGTTCCACCCACTAAAGTTTCAATATCATAAAAATACGAAATATGATTGGTCAGGCAAGGGGGAAAGCCTTACATGTCATTAAAATCAGTTCAACTATTGTTCGCAAACCCATCCCCTTAATTTTTATTCATAAATTTGATTCTCACACTCTTTCTCAGTTCACTTTGAAACAAAAAAATAACATTATGAATACGAGTCTTCATCGGTGAACTATGCACCATCCGTTCTCACGCTGTAACAATTGTCTCTTGACTCGCATTCAATCTCTCAGTCATTGTTCCGGGTTTACTTACAGTAGACATGCGCAGACTTCACGTTACTCAGCTTAATTCAGTTATATGTTTGAGGCCCAAATACGCACTACTGATAAAGTCAGAAAGGCAAATATTAATTTCACAAATAAAGTGGTCGCACTGTATACCACCCACCTTAACTCTATTCCCCTTTACTTATTAATACTTTTCCAGCATTAGCATTAGTAAAATAGCTTGTTTTCGTTTTGAGTAAGCAGATGCCATGCACGCGAGTCTTCAAGACTCCATTTTAGTGTCTTCTGCTCATGCGCCAGAATTTCCCTCCAAGCATTATCTCATCATACTACGTAGATGCAGTTGACGCATGCGCACAACAGTTTCCCGTTGAAAGCGGTATTAATCCATCTTCATTGTTATCCGCATTAGTACATATCTACACAAGCTTCACTAACCCACGTGTTCATGTTGTGCGTATTAGTTTTCACAAAACTTTATTAACAACTTGTTAGTGAGTTAAATGAGTGGGTTGCTTCCGAGCAAGTCTCTTTCTTATGAGACCTTGCTCCATCAGCGGTCTGTGTGAGGGCTGACCCCCTGATTCATGGACTCAAATGGACCAATGGTCACGAGGACAGAATTTCATTATATGCGGATGATAAACTGTTATACATGGCCTCTCCGACATCCACCCTACATCGTATCCTCCACCTCTTTCGCATATTCGGCAATCACTCGGGCTACATAATAAACTGGTCTAAATCCCAATTATATCCACTATATGGTCCGTCACCAAGTATACCGATAGGTTACCAAATCCTGGTAGCACGGGTGGGCTTTCGCTACCTGGGCATTTATATTACAACTGATTCCTCCCGATTCCATGAAATGAACCTACAGGGCCCCTTGACGTGCTTCCTTGCCGATGTTAAGCACCGGCGCTCCCTTCCTCTTACTCTTCTTTATGTGTTACAGAACACCTCCAATAGGATCTCTGACTCGTATTTCTCCAATATAGACGGCGCCGTGCGCGCTTTGTAGTGGGATGGGCGGGCTCCACGCATAGCGATGCACAAGCTGTCGCGGGATGGTATGACGGGGCAATAGCGCTACCGGACCTACATCTGTTACCACGATTTCCTTGGGGGATCAGGGTTGTCATGTTCTGAGGTTACACACACATTTGTTACTCTGTAAAGTTAGTGGTGCAGATGCTGCACTGTAACCTAACAAGGAAACAGGCCAACATATCCTGAGGGTTTGCACGGAATCAGTCTGACACAATCCTGAAGTTTGTGTTGTCCAACAAACACATAGTGTTACTGTAGAGGTACAAGCCATACGACATCACAGACAGTGGAGTGTAATGCAGATCCTGTCAGAAGAACAAGCACAGTGACCTAAGAACAGATCTCACAGCAGCTATTGGCAATTTAGGTACATAGTGCTGCCATCATGGGAAACATCAGGGAATTCACGGTGGCAGGTTCTGGTGAGCATCAGAACACAGTCATTGACAACATATGAATTCGAGTCCAAGAACAGGAAACTAGGTCTGCTGTTATGCAATGGATATTAATGCTCAGTGTCCTGAGGTTGGCACAATGACAATGTACAGTGGACATGACTGAGGCATGAGCCAATTGGAGGGCCCTAGAAAGAGGGGAGTCACTTAGTGTTCCTAAATGTATAAACACCCAAAGAAGTCAGTGGATGTTCCCTCAACACTGTGGGACTGTGCAAATATGAGTGGGGCATATAACATTTATTGTGTCACTCATATTGAGCAACCCTAGGTTACAAAGACCCAGAGCTCCCTAGTAGCCTCAGCTATGATGCTGTTCTGAGAATCCGCTACCAGAGGTAAGCAATCTTAGAAAAGGTAATTTAGTATTTTTTATTTAGTTGGAGGATGATGACGGTTCTTGTAGGTCTGTTGACCTGGGCAGCAGATAGTAAGTGCTTTTCGCATTCCAGCTGCCACTTGGAAAATAGACACTGTACACACTTTCATATCTAACAGCAAAGTGCAAACTTCCAAAAATCCCATCCTCACCCTTGGCAAAAGATTGTACACGGCAGCAGGAGATGTAACTTACTTACACATGTATTGCTTGAGGTAAGACTATCACCACTCACACCACCATTTAACATCCTAAAGTTTCAGTAAAAAATGCATTTAGCAATGCTCCCGTATGGACAATAATGTAATGTTTGGAATAGTGTTTCAGGGATACTCCATGCTTCATCACATTCCACCACTTAGTGGTCATTAACAATGTGCTGAGATGTCTTGGTATTACAATCACCATTCACAAAACCAGTACCTTGCAGATATTCTCAGAAAAAACGCAAAATAATTTGGTATGTTTTTTAACTCATATGCCAGCTTATGATTCTTATTTATCATGGGGACATGCGTTAAGGAATACAACAAAATATCTCCTACGTAATCAACCTTTATCCATTGATCATCATGTTTATATGAACTATTAGCAGGGCCTCACTATTAAACAGAGCATGCAATACCACTTAAATAATTAAATAAGCCTGTTGGACCTTCTGTTGCATAGAACAAGTGTACATGGTATCCTTATAGTTAAAGTCATTTAATTAACCACATTTTCTGCAACAGCCCAATGATGAATTTACCATATTATGAACCTGTACCTCTCACATGTAATGTAGAAATATGATGAGGTCCATATGGATGTTGTCGTCATAAAAGTAGTTTATTTATTCAGTCTGTCACTAAAACAACGGGTAGTTCCTACGAGCTGGAAATCTGCTCTCGTAAAACATTTATGAAGGAGCCCACACTGTCAGCATTAAATACAAATAATTACCACCCACTTACATTGTTAAGTATCCTGGCTAAAATTCTGGAAAACTGGGTCTTAATCAGTTTCAGCTATTTGTAGTAAC
The DNA here is from genome assembly GCF_964204655.1 of Triturus cristatus. Classification (NCBI taxonomy): domain Eukaryota; kingdom Metazoa; phylum Chordata; class Amphibia; order Caudata; family Salamandridae; genus Triturus; species Triturus cristatus. Next base: position 247,193,599 of record NC_140582.1, read on the forward strand.
ACAAGCTATTCTACAGTCTCAGCAAGCAAGATGTATAACCAGGCACAGCACTGAGATAGTAATTATCTCAGTGGTAGACGATCTAAAAACGCAAAGCCGATAAGGGGGAGGCAGCAGTCCTCATGCTTCTTGATCAATCTGTTGCTTTTGATACCATAGAGCATGCTTTATTGTTATCCCATCTTCAGGAACTGGGATGTGTTCCTCAATCACTAAAGTAGTGTATGACCTTTCTGACAACCCAAACTCAAGGGATGGTAATGTCACCATTTGAATTCGAGACTAAAACCTTTAAAACCATGTTCCAGCTAGGCTCCATCTTATCTCCTTTGCTGTTTAATATTTGTTTGGCATCAATGGATTCTGCAGTAAGTAAAATAGCCACTAACTGTTTTTGGCACCTTACATTATTAAAAATCCTGTTGCCTTTTACGGATAAGGCCTGTCCTGCACCAGTTGTTACTATCTTTCTACTTGCACGGTTGGACTATGGAAATGCATACTCTCTGCGTCTTCCTGACAAATTGCTTAGTCATCTTCAGCTTGTCCAGAATGCTGCAGCATGTCTACTTTCAGGCATATCACACAGAGAACATATCTCCCTAATCCTTCATAGGCTACATTGGCAGCCTACAAAAATAAATAGAGTCTTGTTTAAATCCGTACCTTTGATTTACAGGACAATACAGGAAGTGGGACCAAGATTCTTGGAAAGTAAGACCCAATGCTATATTTAATCAAGATCACCAAGACCAAGGGCACAAATGTGCTTCTTGTTCCCAAGACAAAAACAACTATATTTAGGGAAAGGGCTTTTTGTATGATGGTAGTGAGAGAATGGAATAAGATGCCTGAAACCTAATGCAGTGTTTTAAACCTGTTACATTTTTGTAAATATTTAAATCATAGCTGTTCAATTGACACAAAATTGCATGCTGTTTTAAATCTCTGGTTTTAGCATCAAGAAGCTTTTGTGTGTGTGTTCCTTACAAATAAACTTAATACAAAAAACTATAACATCCTGAAGAATGATAGCTTGAGTTAGAGGGAGTAGAAAGCTCTTAGTGTATCTTCCCAAACATGTAATACAAAACACAAATTACTATGGCCAGTGAAGTGTAGAGGGGAATTTCCTACACCACCTTCTTTTTTTTTATTTGTTTTTATAAAGATAGACTGTATTCTGTAATTTTCCTCAAAAAAGGACACGCCATCCACACAAGGTGATTAGTAGTTGTTCATTTTTAGGCGGAGCTAACAGGAGAAATGGTCTGGTGCAAGCTGCCACCTGACGAGAGTCCCGGCACTTCGGCATTTTCACAAATGAATCACTGTGTAGTTTTGACCCTGTGTACAGGTGTGTGATTTTATTTTTATCTCAACCAGTGCTTGGACCGTGGTTTTATTCATTTCTGTATTTTTATGTTGTTTTCCAGCTTTTTCTTCAATTTCTAGACTTTCATGAGCTGTTCTCACCTGCTTTTCACGGAATATATTTTTAAGTGGTATTTTCAAATGGTTTTCAATGACCTCTCATGCTTGTAATTGACTTTTATTTAATACATGTGTTATTTTTTTACAAGTGGTAAATATTGCATGTGAAAAATAGCACATACGATAACTAACAGATGTTGACCATGTACTGCTGATACTTAGTGCATAGAATAGTTAATGCATTCGTATATTTTCTTAACTCTTGATCAGATGGGTCGATAAATTCCTTCCGTATATACCCTTGCATACAATATTTACCACTATGCCTAACTCATATTTGAGGCTTTAGTGCATCTTCTTTTCTCCCATGTGTTTGTTACTTTTTTCTCCAGTTACATTAGTCAGTCTTTCGGGTTTTCTCTCTCCAGGAGGCAGTCTCTATGAACCCCAATGCACCAAAATCCCGGGGGTAGCAGAGGTGACTTCACACACCAATTAACTTAAACTTTCACTCACACACACGTTATTCACTATTAGTGTAATAAATAATTAGCAGAATACAAGGAAATAGTAGGCCCAACCAATGTCCATTAAGAGGAGCTGCTTATGTATTTGTGGCACTGATTTCACCACCTCTGAGGCCAGGGGTCGCAAGGGGTGATCCAGTGGTCACAGTTCGACCCCTGGTGACCCCTAAATGTCATCGATGGCAGTCTCTTTACTATTTCCATTGTAGCATTAACACTGCTTTCCTTTTTGCACTGAGAGTAACCTCTGTCTGTGCCAGCTTGGTATACAGGATACAAATGTTTGGGGAGGAAGTTTGTGGTTTTTCTTTTTACAATGTTACCCACCACCATAAATGCAGACTGCATTGAGAGTGAGGGTCCAGCTGTGCCAACTGAACCTTGGAAATGGATGATTTAACTTGCACCTGAAAAAGTTTGCAGTGACACTTTTATTTGGTTTTGCTTACTGGCTTCTGTAAGTTGGTTACCTTTTGTAAATCTGCCAGTGCACTTTAATGTTCTATCTTTCAGCTGAAGTTTTATTGGCACATATTCGCTTTGCTCGGTGGCCTGCAGCTTTGTGGTAAATAAGTTGAACACAATGACAAAATAAATGAAATAAGATGCTAACAGTTTGCAGCAGCACACTGTGCTGTAGACCTCTCTAGCAAGAGGGAAATTGTTATCAAGCGGAGCAGGCCTCAGTAGACACGGCTTCAATTTTTAAATTCAATGTGATGTGAATTCACAAGAAATGTATTATCCATATCAATTATGAAGGACTTGCAAGTAGACTGTCACTGGGTGGAGAAGCAGGGCAGTGTGGGCTGAATTTCCCTGCAATTTGACTAACTATTGCAACACTTAGGGGGTTTATTTATGTCATTTTGGTAAAGAGCAGTGCAGTAAGGCACCTTGCTGTACTGCTCTACTCCAAAGTGAAAGGACAGGAATGTACCGTGTTTAAGCAATACAGTGCAATTCTGGCCTTTATGCCTGCGCTGGTGCTGTTTTGGCAGCCTGGTGCCAGCGTAGGCACCTGCAAGGGTACCTCCGTTGCAGGCAGCATTGTCTCCTAAGAGGAGTTTTTCCACTTTCCATGTGTGTTGCAGAATGCAGCACACATGGAAAGAGGAAAAAACACGGAGAAATGAAGTGATTTCTCCTCTTTACGCCTCACCTCAAGAGTAGTACAGATTTGGCGCTTTCCCAGGGCTCCATGTTTCTGAAAATCTGGGGCAGCGTCAAATTCCATGGGTGTTGCATGGGAAAACCTCCCACCACACCCATGGAACGGCGCTGAGGCAACTCAGTAATTTGTGCTGCTTCACCTTATTCATGAGTTTTGAGGCCACTCAAACCATGCAGGGGGGCTTTGCGTGACTTCAATAATCTTTATGAAAGCCCTCATGCATGTACCATTTTACGTGATGCAAAAGTGACGCAGATCTCTCATATGAATAAACCCCTTGCTTCACATTTTCTGACTCATCTTTTTCAACTACTTCCATGCATATTCAGCTAAACGCTTTGTGATAACACACACCAATGTTTTTATTATACAAAGATAACAATGGAGGTAAATTATTAGTGTCTGCTTTGTGGGTCAGAAATTTTAGGCTACACAAGTGCAGATCTAAATGCGATCGCAAACAAAAAACAATTTCATTTTACAAGCAATTTAGAATTGCCCCTATATCACTGAATGAAAGATACGTCATCTCTAGAAAACATTTAGGTCTATAAAATATGGAATTTTCTTCCAATGTTACTATGAATTGTCCAAAGTGCATACCAAAAGCTCTGGGTATTTGCACTGCAGCTTAAACAGTATTTCTTTTTTATTGGTTACAGCTGATTGTCGATGCAAATATGTACGCTATACTCTAATTATAAGATGATCATATAAAATGTATTTAATAATAAACTATTTCGAATTTTGGCACAATTGTACCATATATGGTCATGTCTTTTTAGGTCCAACCAATGCAATGGAAGTTAAAAAAGAATCATTTTTCTGTTCTGGCAGCATGAGGGGAAAAAAAGCGCACACACTGAGCTTTCTGCCTCCTTACCCTTCAGGGAACACCCACATGCATGTTGCTGACTGTCCCCTATATAATGAGGAAGAAATTATTACCATAGTCTTCCCGTCAAGGTGCTGTATGGAACAGTCCAAAAATAGATAGTGAAATGATTGCTGTCAATATCGCATTGACTTCACCTGAGCTGTCTCCAACGACATATGTTGTATCCTGTGACTAGTTGCATAGGCTGTCATTATAGGCTAATCGTGTAACTCAGGCCAGCTATAAAGCTACCGCAGCTGCAATGCAACAGTGGGTGATGGCAAGGGGCACCAGTTAGAGCAGAAGCCAAAAGAATTAGGGATCAGTGGGAAAAGGCAGAATAGGGCAACTTGGGGATGGTAGTGAGTGCACTGATGGCAGCAGAGGTAGCCCAGTGTGGAGGTAGGTACTTGCAAAAGCTTCTGGGAATGGTTTTTCCTCTTTGCTCCTTACCCTTTCCAACATGCAACTGCTGGACCTGGCTCTCTCTGCAGGGTCTCCCCCAAACGTTTTGCTTTTTTCCTCCACTTTGTACTGAATTCATTCTTGTTGGCTTTAGGACTCTGTGCACTTTACCACTGCTAGCCAGTGTTAAAGTTTTTGTGCTCACTCCCCTAAACATGGTTTGATTGGCATATACCCAATTGGCATAATACATTTACCTGTAAGTCACCTGTAGAGTAGTACACCCTATACCCAGGGCCTATAAAATAAAATGCTACTAGTGGTCCTGCAGCACTTATTGTGCCACCCACTCAAGTAGCCCTTCAAAACATGTCCCAGGTCTGCCATTGCAGCCTGGATGCAGTGTTAAACTGACATGTCTACTTGCCATCAAATCCTCCTTGCGAAGCTTAAACTCCTCTTTTATTACATACAAGCCACCTCTAAGGAAGGCCCTAGATAACCCATGGGGCAGGGTGCTGTGTAATTAAAAGGTTGGGCATTTACTTTTACATTATGGATACTCTGGTAGTGAAAAATGTGTTTTTCACTACGGTAAGGTCTGCCCCTTCCATAGCATAACATTTGGGATTCTTCATTACATTTAATAAGCTGTAATTTCTAACTGGGAGCAGGTACCCATGTCATGTTTGGTACCTATCAAAATGTAATGATAAACCCTGTTTAATGGTGAAGTCGGATTTTTCATTACAGTTTTGAAAATACCACCTTTAGAAGGTTGGCATTTTCCTACCCATAACCCTTTGTGCCTACAGCTGGTCTTGAGTCACATGGCTGAGTGTAGCTAACAGTTAGCTTTTGTGAATTTTTCTCAGACAGTCACACAGCAGAGGGGTTAGGTGTGTCCCAATGGGCCATCTGCTGACATGCTGTGGGCAAAGCGCGGCACAGCCCCACTTACACCTAAATAGCCTGTCATGTGCCTTCATACAAAGGGCCTAATGACTGTATATTTTTCACTGCAGCAAGTTTGGATCCAGGGAAGGAGAGTTATGAAATTACATGCACTTCAAATAACCTTTACAGAAGCTTCCCCCACATTCTAGAAGAAGGGCACCAGGGTATAAAAATAGGACCTTCAGACCGACTCTTCAGTTCACTACTGGACCTGCGGAAGGACTCTCAGAAGACTGTCTGCTGCTGTGACCGGCTGTACACTCTGCCAGACTGTCGCTGTACCTGGAAGGACTACTGTGCTGCCTGAAGCCTGCCTTGAACCCTCACAGGCCAGCCCTGCATCTTCACCTGCACCTAGGATTGCAAGAAGTGACTCCAAGGGCTAGTTTGCTGGCTTCCTGTTCAGAGCTACCTGAACATAACATGCTCCCACCATCTTGAACCCATACCTGGGCTCAATCCTGCACCCTTGGTTTTTGTGCTAAACGTGCCCAGATGGCCAATTTAAAAAAATGAGGACCAAAAAGTGCTCTAAGAACAAGGAGGAGACCAAGATAAACCTGCTTGCCTATCCTCCCGAGGTGCATCGCTAGTCATAATCATATTGTGGCTGCTTCTTCTACATTCTTCTCCACAACAGAAAATCTGTTTCAGCGGTCACTTGCCAAAGGGGTATCTGACCTTGTGGAACTGTCTTTGGCTACCTCTGCCTCGCCTCACTGGAGATTTTCGACTTCCATTTCGACAGCTATGTCTGAATGTAGAAAACTTCTTTGTGGCTTTGACCCAAGGTCATTCAACAAGGAAACTCTCACCTTGGACACTTCCTGCAACCACGCCCCACTGAACTTTACCTTCTCAAACATTTTTCTTCAAGAAAGTCCGAAGTTAAGCACTGAGAGGGCGAAATCCACTTCTTGTATTCGAACCGCTCTCCATTGTGGTCAGCCTTAACTTTAGTCTTTGACCCTGTCTCGCACAACTAGGTGTCGACAGTTGGCCCTTTGATCTTTTAGGCACTAGATTTCACTGAAACCTTTAGAAATTCTTAAATCCAGTTCTACTGATTGTATTTTTGTCATTTTGGTGTTAAATAATGTATTAAAATGTACTCTATTGTTCTAAATTGGTTTGGGATTTTTCTTGTATTGTGTTTTTATTTTATTAATGTTTGTGCACTGCTAAATATTTTACGCATTGCCTCTAAGTTATGCCTGACTGTTTTTTTTGTGCCAAGCTAACAAATGTTAAGCACAGGTTAATTTAGTAACTTTTTGTGGTTCACCCTGCAATGGATTGTGGCTGTTTCTTGACCAGGGCTCACACCCTCGTCAACCAACAGCCCAATTTCTCACAACAGATGACTATGATCAAGGCCAGATTGTATGTGCTGTTTGAGGCACACTACTCAGTGGTAGGTGAAGAAGCCATTGAGGACCTAACACTCCTCACCATCCCAAACATTCAATGCTAGCCAGGTCATGCACCACTGCTAACAACTTTGCTTGTGTGTGGGCTGGCCACTACCAAATATAGCATACTTGGAACGGGATTGCGAAACATTTCTTACTGGGGCTAGTTCATGTCCTTGGAGGTAAGACAGTGCTTGGTTTACTCACTCTTTACTACCATAATTTAAAAAGAGTTTTGAGGAGGAAATCATGTGTGGTCAGAGTGTTTGTGCATATTTGCTGAGGCACTTTGCTGTGATGGTGATGTGTTCTGTTATTTTCATGCTGGTATGCTTTATGCTGCATTATTGCAATGTTATGCTCTGTGGTACTGTGCTTTGTGTGTTGCATTCTCTTTGGATTGTGTTTGTTGTGCGGTGCAATATTATGTTTAATTTTTCTTGTTATTTTGCTTTGAGTATGTTACTGTATAATGTTCTATTCAGATGTCAACACATGCTGATATATTTACAGCCAAAACAACGTCTTTAAAATGTCCATGACAAGCAACGATTTACCACAGTCTGAGGTGGTAAAGTAGCGCTTCTATGAACTGTAACTATTAAAGAACAGACTTGGCTGAAACTGTGGCAAAATGAAATCGAATATTTGTAAAGCGCGAACAAGTACCCGAGGGTATTAAGGTGCTGGGGGCCGTCGGGAAGCTTAAGCGAGCTATTAGGCAGGGTTACATGGTGCTGGGCTAACCTGCCGCTGGCGAACGAACCTGAGCCCCCGTGTTACGGAGTCAGCCGCCCTGGCCTCTGCCCCACACCTCTTCCCTATGGCAGGGAATGTTTTTGAATTAGTGCTTTGAGTGGTCACTTTAAGTAGTCCATCCCTTGACCTTCTTATACACAGGTAGACCCCTTATATGTTTACATATTTATTTTGTGAACTTATGAAGTGCATGGTTATCAACATAGCTGTCTTGGTGCTAGACTGGAAATAGACTACAAATTGCTAAAAGAAAATATGTTAAGCTAAGTTTTGAGCTTTTTCTACGGGTATCATGATTCATTGTCATGCACCGACTTGAAGGGAACTTAGGTGGTAGAAGGAAGTTCCACGTCATCAAAGAAAGAAATTCGGGGGGATATTTACACGGAGTTGCAGCAGAACAGCATCCCCAATCATTTTGCTGCGCTGCCCTACGTCAATTCAAAAGGACATGAATGTACCGTATTTACAAGGTAAGGCGCATCCTGTCCTTTCAGCCAGTGTCGGCACACATTTTGCAGCTGTGGGCCAACGCAAACATCCTTGCACCACAGTACAAGAGTACAAGGATGTCTGTGTTGCTGGCACAAGAGGTGTAAACATTTCTCCTTGTTACGCCTGCTGTAGGGAGGCACAAGGTTTTTGCACTGTCCCAGGTTTACCTTGTGTAGTAACTGTGCAGCATCAAATTCCATGGATACTGAGTGGGAACACCCACAGCAACACCCATGGAACACCTCTTTCACGCAGAGTAAGGCAAGGCAGCGACTTGCGCTGTCTCTACTTACTCCATATCTAAAAGGCCATAAAAAGCCATGCAGGGAGACTTTACGTGGCATTGTAGATATGAATAAGCCCTGTGTGCTGTAGGAAACTCACAAAAAGTGACGTTCCAGCAGCACACAGGGCTTGTAAATATGCCCCGTAGATCCTATATGACAAAAGAAAATCAGATTTAACCTCTGATGTGCCAGACAAAGGCACTTGAAGATAGTTCTTTTTGTCACTGAAATCCTTTGTAGTTTGGGTAGATGATGGGAGACGTGGTCCACTTTGTGCATGCCTAAAAAGAGATGGGCTGCAGTATTCTGAAAGATATGCAGGGGATTCAAAAGAAATTGAGGGCACTCAAGGTGCTTTATTGGATTCTCTTTTCCATTGCATTTGAGTGGTGGGGCTTCAGATCAGTGTGCACTATCAATCAAAATTTGTGTGGAAAAAAATGTGCACCTTGAAAGATATAAGGCCATTCTGTTTGTGATTCACTTCCTTGCATGAAAGCTCTGTGCATGAGCAATCTTGATTAGCGCATCATGACTCTATATCACATATGATGAGATCATGCCTTCTTAGGTTTGCCATATCTTTCCATCTCAGAAGAATACCATGCATCTAAAGCCTGATGTATCAACTGGTTTTAACCATTCTGTGTCTATGGTAAACTTTGTTGATACAGAAGGGCCCTAGTTCGAAGAATTTCTTTTGAAAATTTTCTTCATCATATATGTTGCTTCAATAAAGGAAAACAACGTTAACAAACGCCTTAAATTCCTGATGTTGTTATGACTGAGGATGTACAGTTCTCATAAAGAAATTCGACGATGAAATCTGTTTGTACGAGCTGGAATAAAGTAATTTGGAGGGTTTGATGAATTGCCTTTGATGGGAGTGTCTGGTGTCCTGAAATTAGACATATGGGTTGTGCATGACGGGCTGGATGCAGCATGTGACCTATGCTTAGTACAATAGAGGGATAATGCAGGTTTTTGAATGGCTGCAATCTCCCTGTGATCAAGAGTGTGGGGAAGTCCTCTGGTGCATGAAAAGTGAGCTCAACCTGGAGCAGCAGTGCCTGTGCAAGGGTGACAGCAAGGGCATGGGTCAAATGCTGTAACTGTGTCTGGTGTCTCAGTGGACTAATGTATCTAATCTAGAGTGCAGTATATGACCTCACATGTGCAAATTCAAATCTCGTTGGTCCCACTTAGCCTTTTATTCTTTCCAGGTTGATAAAAAATGTGCCAGTGAGTTGGGTAACAATAACCATAAGTTTTGGCCCAATGCTTTACAAAAGAACATATGCTATGTAATGTGGTATCAATCAATCAATCAATCAGGGAATTGTAAGCGCGCTACTCACCCGTGAGGGTCTCAAGGCGCTGAGGGGGTCCGCAGATATGTGTAGCCGAAGAGCCAGGTCCAGAGGGTCTTCCTAAAGGTGTTCAGGGAGGAGGGGGTGTCTGATGTCTGCCGGTAGCTTGTTCCAGGTCATGGCTGCAATGTGAGAGAAGGATCTTCTGCCTGCTCTGGCTCTGTGGATGCGTGGGGTTTTGGCCAGTGCGAGGTTGGAAGATCAGAGGTTTATTTTGGGTATGTGGAGATTGATTCTGTCGTTGAGGTATTTGGGTCTGTTGTTGTGTAGGCATTTGTAGGCGTGAGTGAGGATTTGGAAAGTGACTCTTTTCTCCACAGGGAGCCAGTGGAGACTTCGTTGGTGTTGGCTGATGTGTTTGTGTGGGGTATGATGAGGACGAGTCTGGCAGCGGTGTTCTGTATTGTCTGGAGTTTGCAAAGTAGGGACGTGTTGATGCTGGCGTAGAGTGCGTTTCCATAGTCCATTCTGCTGGTGATGAATGCGTGGGTGACTGTCTTTCTTGACTCAGGGGGGATCCACTTGAAGGTCTTGCGAAGGATGCAGAGGGTGTTGAAGCAGCTGGAGGTGACGTTGTTGACCTGTCGGTTCATGGTGAGTGATGAGTCGAGTACGATGCCGAGGTTCTTGGCTTGGTCTGAGGGGGTAGGTGGGCTTCCGAGGGCAGTCAGCCACCAGGTGCTGTACCATGCAGAAGGGGTGATAACGAGGATGAGGACTTCTGTCTTCTTGGCGTTGAGCTTTAGGCAGCTGTTGGTCATCCAAATTGCGATGTCTTGCAGTCCTTTCTGGAAGTTGAGTTTGGTTGTGGTGGGGTCTTTGGGGAGGGAGAGGATGAGCTGGGTGTTGTCGGCGTAGGATACGATGTTGAGGCCGTGTTGTCAGACGATGGCTGCGAGGGGGGCCATGTAGATGTTGAAGAGGGTGGGGCTCAGTGATGAACCCTGTGGGACTCCGCAGGTGATTTTCGTGGGGTCAGAGAGGAAGGTTGGGAGTCTGATCCTTTGGCTTCTTCCAGTGAGAAAGGATCGGATCCAGTCCAGGGCTGTTTCTTGTATGCCTGCATCATGTAGTCTGGTGACTAGTGTGCGGTGGGAGACGGTGTCGAAGGCCAACAATAGGTCAAGTAGGATGAGGGCTGTGGAGTGGCCTTGGTCCAGGAGGGTGCGGATGTCGTCTGTGGCGGCGAGAAGGGCGGTCTCTGTGCCATGGTTGCTTCAAAATCCGGATTGGGACAGGTCGAGGATGGCGTTCTCTTCAATGAATCGTGTCAGTTTCCTGTTAACTGTTTTCTCTGCAACTTCGGCTGCGAAGGGGAGGAGCGAGATGGGCCGATAGTTCTTAAGGTCGGTGGGGTCAGCTGTGGTCTTCTTGCGCAGAGCTCTGAATACTGCACACTTCCAGTCGTCTGGGAAGTTGCCTGTTTTGAAGGTGGTGTTGATGGTGCATTGTAATTTGGGTGCGATGGCGGCTGTGGCTCTGCGGCAGGGGTCGGTGGGGGCCCCTGAGTGGATGCTTCTCATGGTCGAGGCGGTGTCTTTGGCCATGATCGGTGTCCAGTTGGAGATGGTGGGCTGGCTTCTGTTTCCTGTGGCACCTGGTGGATGGTCGATGAAGTTGTCCTAGAGGTTTTTGATCTTGAGGTGGAAATAGATTCCAAGCTTATCACGGAGGTCTTGGGATGGAGTGATGTTTGTGGCTTCGCTGCGTGGGTTGGTGAATTTTCGAATGACACTGAAAAGTTTCTTGGAGTTGGTGGAGTTGGCCAGGATTTTGTTGTGGATGAAGTTCCTATTGGTGGCTCTGATCTGGTTGTGGTAGTCTGTCATGTCATCCTTGTAGGTGGTGTGGTTTTCGGTTCGGTGTTTCTCCAGTTCTTCTCCAGGCTTCTGCAGGTGTGTCTGGCTTCTTGGAGAGAGGTGGTGAACCAGGCGGCTTTCCTGGGGCGTTGTCTGTCGGGTTTGCATAGCGGGGTGAGCTCGTCTGTGCTGTTGGGGATCCAGGTGTGGAGTTCTCTGTCTGCGTCGTTTGCTTCAAGTGCCCAGGTATGTTTGTCTCAGGTGAGGGTGGAGTTAAGTTGCTCGTCGAAAACCTTGCTCCAGTTCCTTCATGGTGGGCGGGGGGCTGGTTTGGGTGCCTTGGGTTTGTTGATGGTGAAGTGTATGTAGTGGTGGTCTGTCCATGGCGGCTGCGTTGTGTGGCTGAATTGGATACTATTTCCTGCTGCAAAGATGGGGTCGAGGGTGTGTCCTGCCCTGTAGGTCAGTGTGTTGACGAGTTGTTTAAGTCCGATGCTGGTGAGGTTGTCACAAAGGATAGTGGTGTTGGGGTTGCTGGTGTTGTCAAGGTGGAAGTTCAGGTCTCCAATGAGTTTGTTGAGGCCAATGCGTGGAGTGCGATGAAGTCAGTGATGGCGGTGGCAAAGGGTTCCTCAGAGTGTGGCTTTGGGGGTGGTCTGGATCTGGAGGTGCAAGTGTTCACCAGAGGGGAAGGGTTCACTGGAGGTGGTGAGGCAGAGGGTGCTTTTGTGGGCGATGGCAAGGCCTCCTCCTAGGTGGTTGGGGTGGTCTTTCCATCTGGGATGGCGTTGGTCCAGGTCTCTGTGAAGAAGGTGATGTCAGGCGAGAGAGAGTCGAGTAGGTTCCAGATTTCCATGGCGTGTTTGTGTACGGAGCGTACATTGAGGAGGATGCATTTTAGGGTGTCGCCGGCGCTGGCGTTGGCAGTGTTGGAGGCCGGAGTGGCGGCGAGGGTCTGGCGGCAGTGGAGGCAGGAGAACTGGCCATGGGTCGTGTGCATCGATTCCTGTTGGCATTCTCTAAGTCTTCCAGGGTTCAGTGCAAGGAGGATGGTGATGTCGTAGCGATGGGTAGTGGGCGGTCCAGGGTTCATGTCGTTGGCCGCAGTCGGGTCATGTCGGGCAGAGGTGGGTTTGCCTTTGACACGCCTTCGGCGCAGCAGCGGCTCACCCGCTGCGTGCATTCGCAGAGGGACCGCGCAACGGCTGCCATTAAGTAGAGGAGGTGGGAGGGAGTAAAGGCTAGGAGGCGGGAGCAGGAGAATTCCGGGGGGGAGGGGCCGCAGGGGCAGCAGCGGCGAAAGGCGAAAGGAAAAGGCAGGCACAAGAAAGTAAAAACAGTGGTGGAATTAGAGCAAGACACAATTGGGCACAATAACAGTGGCACAACAGGGAAAGATTAAGAAAAAAAATGGCTGAGAGAGGTTACTGTGGTTGCAGGCAGTCTGGTTCCAGTTGTTGCGGGCAGCAGGTGCAGGAGCGGTCAGCAGCCTCGAACCTCCAAAGGAGGAGGTCAGGGTCTGGAGGCAATAGACGGCACAGCGGAGCTGCGGGGAGAGAGTGGACCTAGACCGAGGTATTGAAACTGCCGATGCTGCTCATTACCTTCAATGATTCATGATGAGCTCACACACCTTTAAATTCCACCTCATTTACTGTTCCAAGGCCATGAGGTGGCCTGCAACCAAACAATATTCCAAGAGGATGTGGCACATCCTAAAATTATCCTGCCATAGACATGATACCCCCCTGACTCCCCAAAATCACCTTCCCTCACAGTGGTGACTTCCAGAATATTTTGCTTAGAAGTAAATTCCCACCTAGAGTGCTTTAGAGGTTACGACACCAAATATTACTCCAGAGGAGGTCAGAACACTCCAGGTATTAGACACTTTCTTATCTTCTGCAGGACAATGTGATGACGTCTATTTGCAACCTCCATACACATACATAGGAGTGACAAAAATAATCTTGTGAAGGATGAAATTGAAGCCCAATTGGAGGAAAGCATGGGCCACATGTATGAAGCTAATTTGCATTTGCAAACTTGCCGATTCCCCGAATCGACCTGTGTGAGAACGCAAAAAAAGGCTTTACCTATGTACCAAACCATGTTGTGTGATTTGGTATCCTATTACCGAATCGCAAAATGGGCTAGCAATTCGCTACTAGGAAGGGGCGTGTTTAGGGCTTCCCTTCTTAATACCGGATCGCAGCGGTATGTAAGAATGTTTTGTGACCGGAATGCAGACGCAAAACATTCACATTTTACAGCCAACTTCAATTTGGTGGTAACCCATTTGCAAATGATGGCGAAAACGTTTTTTAAGAGTATATAGGCAGGCAGTGGTCCCCTGGACTACTGCCTGCTCTCAAAAAATGAAAACAAAAGCTTTTAATTTTTTTCTTTTAAACGCAACCCATTTTCCTTTGAAAATATAGGGCTGCATTTAAAAAAGAAATATTGCTTTATTGAAAAGAAATCATGGGCATGGGGGTATGCTGACCTCAACAGGCCACCATCCCTGTGATTTTAGTGATTCCTAATGGGTCGCAAATTGCTACCTACCTCATTAATATTAATAAGGTAGGTCAATTTGTGACCCCCTATGAATCGCTAAATGAAACTCTTGGAGGAATGGCGATTAAGTAATTTTGCTTCATAGAAAATGGCAGTTAGGTAATCGCTATGTGGAAATTTAGCTTGCAAACTGAACATTATCTGCGCCATCTTGCCCCTCCCCAGCGCCACGCACAGCGAATGCACGGCCGCCATTTTAGGCACCCCACTCTCTCCCCACTCATTATCAATCGCCAGTGCGTTCCCCTGACGCTGCAAGCATCCCCCGCGCGCCGGCCACCCCCCCCCCGCTCTCTCATACAGGCCATAAACCCTCTCCTTCTGCGCGACCCTGCTACGGAACCACTTCCGACCGACAACCCATACATGGTCATGCCTCTCCTTTGATAACCCCCTTCCTCTGCGCCCCATTGTCTGAACTGGTCCCAGGCCATCACCTAGCCCTGCGGATGCAGTTTATTGCCCCTACTGTAAGGGAAACACCCCACATCAAAGGGATTACAGTAGATCAAAGCCCCTACTCCCTGAGACCCGACCGGTCACACACCCCCCAGGAATTGGCGGAATACCCTGCTGCGCAATAGCCATCTCCTACTGTGGATGGGGTGGGAACTTCTACTGTATCTATGTGTGGGATCGGATCTGAACCGGGGCTTCAGGGGATATTTCCCCCGCACATCAAGGGAATCTCAAGAATGTACTATGTATAATAAAGCAATAAACCAGTGTATAAGAGACCAGGTCTCAGAGATGCAGTTAGAGCACCTCGTGACGATACCTTGCTGTCTGATCTGATGTGTTCTGCTCCGACGGAATAAAACTTTGTTTCCTGCCTTCCAGTCTCCGGCGCCTGCCTCTTTCATTGGTAAATTATCGAGTGGTATAAGAGGGGATTACCGCCGGGCAAATACTTGAAAGGTTATCGACTGAAACTGCCGCTACAATTTAACAATTGGCGTCCCAAACGTGGGGCCCATCAGCGACACGTGGATCCAGTGGGAGAGGTCCCGACGACAGAGTGAACGACTGCAACGATCGGGAGAGCTCCTGCCCAATAGACCCTCGTCTGGCAGCCGATCATCCGAACTTCACTGGTTCCGAGCAGACCTCTCTCGAGTGATCTACGGTCCTGACTGGGAACCATCAGGAGTGCCGCGACAAATACGGAGAGTAGAGGACGATCGGGCGCTGGAGGCGGAAGACGAGAAACTGTCCACGCGGTCCGGGTAAGGTCGTGATACACGACAAATTGAGAAATAATTGATTGATTGTTTGACGCTTTGGAAATACTAGTATTGCTCATTGATTGTTCTTTTTGAGATATTCGCTGTCTACAAACGGGGAGGAGTAGAAATACTCTCTCTCTCTCCCTTTGCAGATAGTGAAGGGTAGGTAACGCAGACTTTTGTCCCCGTTGAAACCCGTCGTGCCTATCTTTATCTCCCCATTGATTGATTGTCCGAACATTGATTGTTTTGAAGAATAGTGCTTTTTGAGATATTCTCTGTTTGCAAATAACGTAGAATAGGAATATTCTGTCTAGTCTTTGCAAATAGTGAAGGGTAGGTAACGCAGACTTTTGTCCCCGTTGAACCCCGTCGTGCCTATCTTTATCTCCCCATTGATTGATTGATTGATTGTCCGAACACTAGTTGTTCGATATTGGTTCTTTGGAGGTATTCTCTGCTTACAAATAACGAAGAATAGAGATATTCTGTCTAGTCTTTGCAAGCAGTGAAAAGATAGGTAGTGCTGACTTTTGTCCCCGTTGAAACCCGTCATGCCTATCTTCTCCCCACTGATTGGTAGTTGGTTCTGCCCGGACCGCTTATTAGAGGTGAACCACCCGGCTCCACTGGAGGGCACCCCTAATAAGGACATGTTCACTAAATATGGACTAGTCGCCGTAGCTTATAGCAAGCTGTGGCATAAATATACCAAGAAGGACCCCGAAAGTCAGTGGCCACTGATGGGATCCTTCGACGACCATAAGATAGAAGCGCTAGAAATAGCTCTGCGTAGCAATAAGACGACGCCTACTATGCTTGACAGTATCGGCATGTGGCGCAAAGAAGCGACGCAACGGAAAAAGAGGGAAGAAGTAAAAGCAGAAAAGGAATTACGAAAGGCAGCTCACCTTGCCGCTAGAAAGTTAGAAGAAGACATAAAGGAGAGAAGGGAAACTAAACTAAGACAGGAGCCCGAAACCTCAGGTCAGTACGCTGTTAGGACCCCTTCTCTGCTCTACCCTGAGTTGTCCTCCAAGCAGCGAACGAATGACGAATTACTGTTAGGTCCCCCGATCATTTACATGCCCCCTCCGTATGCACCCTCCCAATCAATAGTGCAACACCCACAACCCCCGAACACGAGCGAAAGCGGTACAGGGGCCTCGGCCCTCACGGCCTCCGCGCCGGCTGAGCCTCTTGTGCCGAACCCAACGTCGACTACAACGCTAGACGACCATGAGATAGGAAAGAAAGAGTCCACCAGAATGAATCGATTAACTAAGGATGAACGAACAGGAATCGACAAGATAGTAAAGGCACTGGTAGGATCCTTTTTGACCTTACAAAAACTAAAATAACGCTAGGAGTTAGCCCTTTGTGGGACATATGAAACCAAGGGAAGGAGTCAAGCTCACGGTCGAGACGACCGCGAGGTAGCCCGACTCCATTACTCTCGCTACCTAAACATGTCTGCCCTACTGCCCACCCCGCCCAATAAGCATGACAAAATCCCGCACAAACGGAAGCCTGCTGACACCCACCATCGACGTCACCAAACTAGGGCTAGATCGCGCACAATTGGGCTATGTTATTTTTCCGATTGCACAGTAACCTCCTTGTGCTCGTCATCAGACTGCAAATATGTACAAACACTCCAACGAAGTAATGTAGTTATAACATTTTAATAACTTATAGGATATAACAAACACACCAACAGGGTAAACAGGTTAAAACACGTTTTAAAACAACTATTTACATGACAGTCTGCTGCAACCTCCATCCCAAAGCCTTAACGTCCACGTGACACCGTCCTCGCCTCTCCTTCCTCGAAATTGCAACATTGGCCTGTTTTGGGCGGTCCCTCTTAGTTGACTTTGGGCTATAAAAGCCATGCAAAAATCCCTTGACATCAGTGGCGGGCGATTGTGCGAATAGGCCGGAGGCTATACGAAGCGCCGAAGTTCTGGCAACACCAAGGCGGAGCCCGCCACGCTGTGCGGGCCTTTCCGCTTTCTCTTCTTCTTTCTTTAATGAGGGCTGGTGCCCTGGCGGGGGGAGGCGACGCGGACGGGCCTCCCCCACCTCCCCAGGTGGAGGCTCGCCGGGCACCCCAACCGTCTTTGACTCACCGGCCAGCTAAGCTGCACCCAACCGTCTTTAATTCGCCGACCAGCTAAGCTGCACCCAACCGTCTTTAATTCGCCGGCCAGCTAAGCTGCACCCAGCCATCTTTTTCATCGGCCTGCTGAATTTCACCCTGGCACGCTGTGCGGATCTTCCCAGTCACTTCTTCCTTCAATAACGGAGGGTGCCCTGGCGGGGGGAGGCGACGCGGACGGGCCTCCCCCACCTCCCCAGGTGGAGGCTCGCCAGCAGATGAGGGCACCCCAACCGCATCTTTCACACGTCAGCCAGCTGAGTTGCGCCCTGCCACTTCATTCGCCGTTCGGCTGAGCCGGCACCCCTGCACGCGGCCGCCAGGCAACCACCCAAGCACCGGGTTCACCAGGACTGCCGCTAGCACCCGACGTGAGGAGTGGGCCCCCGCAGCAAGGTAATCGGGGACCCACCCCGGTGGTGATACCATCCAAACTGCTGTCGTCACTGCTACTGGAATCACCCCGGTGGCAGTACCATCCGAACTGCCGCTGTTACTGCTGCTGGCTCCTCTCCGGTGACTGTACCGAAGAGCTGCTGCTACTGCTGCCCTTGAACTCCGGCGGTTGACCCCTCCGGTTCCAGGCCTGGCCCACCGTGAGACTATTCTGGACTCGAAAGCTTGTTTGCTAGGGCATGGGCCCCACCCTTGACAGAACGCTCCCCTCAGCCTTGCAGAATTGGTTGGAGTCATTTGACATTCGACTCCTGCGGACTTCCGGTAAGGACAAAACCACCACCATTGCTCTTTTTGCCCCCGGGCGGCAGCCACCTTGCCTCCGCTTGGTGCAGTGAGACAGTAAAGCGTCGGCGGAAGAACCCGCCTGCTGCCCCGCCCTAAGAACAAACCATGGCATTGCTACAAGGTTGCAGTGACGCCATGCTGACGCAAAGTTGACGCTAACGAAAGTTCTCGAACTACCGAAAGGAATTCTGGTTCAACAGCTAATTCATGGAAAGACTTAGACTGTGCACTGGCCCGACCCCGCCCCAAGATGGCGCTGATGTAGGAGTGGCCTACAACTCCTTGTGGCGTTCCAGCCACGTGACATTTGTGTTAAAAAGAGATATATAAATATATGTATGCGATGCTTTCACACATGATGGTGGGGGAGAGGGGGGAGCCGATTTTTATGTTAATCTAGTGTTGCTCATGTTGCTCGACGCCTCTCGCACCGTGGCCGGCCTATAGCGGCTGTAGGCCCGTATTTCTACACTGACATTGTTTTAAATAAAGGGCTTCTTAAAAAGGAATTACGGAATCAGTGTCATGACTAATCATCTGGGTTGTTGAAGGTTTCTCTTTTAAATAAAAGATTGTCACTCCTAAGCGAAAGCATACAGATAATACGGACTCAATTTGCCTAAAATATTTTTGTTTAACGGAATTTGTACCCATCACGCCTGCCCCCCTTTTTCCAAGAATTGTCAAATCAATAATGAACTATAACTTAAGGTATATGTCGCACGCAAGGTATGGTATCCTGCACCATAATACACGACCAATTGAGAAATACATGCACGACCAGGGAACCCGAATTTAGGAGATGAATGAACTAGAGCATCTTTGCCTCGAACTAAAGAATAATAGGTCCGTGGTATTACCCACCCCTGCGGCTAGCCTGCTACATGGTAGGTAGAACCTTTCGTGTCTGCGCGCGCTGGGGTATTTTGAATACTGCACCTCCCCTCCCCTCTTATTTTCCCCTCTATAGGTCACGACGAAGTTCCGACTGAAGAGTGGAGTGGACATGGACCTCACCAAGTTCAATATCAGGGAAAACATAGACAAACGTTGTGAGATAGTGCGTAAAATTACAGACCACCATTGGGAACATGAAAAACTGTATGATATGATTGTGCGTGTGTACTACGATTATACAATATGAATGTGTATGCATTTCATGTTCGGGTCACTTGAAGAGAGCGTCATTGTATGATTGAAGTGCTCGTCCACCGATCAAAGGGAGGAGAATAAAGGGTCAGACAACCCATAAGATAAACTACAAAATACTAAAGGTACGCAGCATGCATAGGAATAGAGGACAGGAAAGGAGAGGTCCCCGTGCTCGACGCAGCCCTGAGTCTCCGTCTTGATGCATGTACTGTCACACCCTATCCGGCATTTGTGTGTACGTGATCACCGAATTTATGTCTTTTCCCCGCTTGTGTTTTCTTACATGGAACAGACCCATGCTACTCCATGTTGTGTGTGCACCAAGTGGCCTATTATCTTACCCATCTCTCTCTCTCTCGTTTTGTGTCGTATGTATGCCAAAATAGCCTACTTGATGCACACGTCTCTCTCTCTCTCTCTCTCTCTCTCTCTCTCTCTCTCTCTCTCTCTCTCTCTCTCTCTCTCTCACTCTCTCTCCCCCTCCCTCGCAAAAGGCTCTTTCTTGCCCTCTTTTCTTCTTGAATAAATTAACGACATACACCTCTTTGGTAAGTGTATAATTGGCCTGAACACAGTGGTTTTCGAACAAATTGACAGAAACAAAAACGACCATACTTTACCACGTTACTACCTCTCCTTTTTAGAAACGTTAAGCCTAATCGGCTGAGAAGGAAAGGACAGGTAAGACGACTGATGTCTCCCAATCTGACCCTCAACACGGGGCCTATATGTCAGTGGTTTTTGTTCTTAAAGGACACCATCTCCACCGCCCAGAATTACCCCTGACCAATTAGCCCGAAATAGAATGTCTAAAGCACCCTGTTCTCCCAAAGATAACTCCAGCCCTATACTAGCCGTCTCAGAGTATCCCGAATGAAACAGCTGATGGCCCTGTTTTAAACTGATAAAGGGTCACCTACTGTATGAAAAGGATACTCGTGAACGCATGACCGTAGCACCTCGCACTTACGGGTATTACCAAACCTTGTATTATAGGGCGCAGAAACTGACACCTAGAAGGCCAGACGATGGACAAGGACACCCACAGAACCCTGCACCACAGCAGTAATTAATAGATTAGTAACACGCACCTTAACATCAGAGTTAATAGACACCAATCATATAGTAACAGATAAGAGCATTTCCGCAACTACTCAGTGGTTGGGAGAGAGAATGAAGTATGTAAATGTCTTCCCTGCCAAAATCCCTAAGACTTTCGTTTCTTATAACCTATTCAAGGATAACCTGCAGCCATCGGAAGAGAGGGGTTGGACGTGACGCACAGTCTGGCTGCGGATCATAAAGCATCTATGACATCGACCAAGGGGGAAGCGACGAAGCAAAAAGGGTGTGAGACGAGACACCATTATCAGAACGATAAGCGCGAAGGGCTACATCGAGGCCCCTGCTCACTGACCAGCGTGCCTGAAGTCTCAACCCGTCGGGCCCGATTGATGGGCCCAGTGCTGAAAGATTCTGCTCTCCTTGGTCCGCATTTTTGATCCGATCCCACGCCACCCCATTCTCTCTTCCTCTTTCATTTGGACTATGACTTTGACCTACTACCGAGGAACAAAAGGCCGGCACCCTGTCTCAAAGTACCTGTGGTGAACTGTGTTAAGGAACAGGACTGTGATCAAAGAACAGTGAGTGGTCACACCCTGCCACGTGAGAAATCGGATTTGAGCTGGACCTTAGCTCCACCGCCGGTGCTCAACAGTGCCAACGAAAGAAGAACAACAATGAGAGCTTACCAGTGATAGCTCTTTATAAAACAAGGACACTGGAAAGAAGAACCCATGTCAAAGTTGAAAATCCTCTCCCAACCACCTTATTATATTAACTATCTTCTTCATGATGTTGCATCAATCACTTCCGACTGTACACTGAGAAGTTAAGAAAATGTAACTTTGTATAGTAACATTCATACAACACCAGCCATGTACACGACTATACTGCAACTTTGAATGTACTTCCTCCTCGCCTACTTTATCAAACTGTATGAGACAATGTACAAATGTGTCAGATTACTCCTGCCTACCCTAAAGACTCTGTATCTTTAAATGTATGACGAACATTGACGATACTGTAACTGAAAGGCTAACAAAGGTGAATATTGGCCGGACAAGCTGGCGAGATATGTTAAAAGGGAGGACTGTGGAAATTTAGCTTGCAAACTGAACATTATCTGCGCCATCTTGCCCCTCCCCAGCGCCACGCACAGCGAATGCACGGCCGCCATTTTAGGCACCCCACTCTCTCCCCACTCATTGTCAATCGCCAGCGCGTTCCCCTGACGCTGCAAGCATCCCCCGCGCGCCGGCCACCCCCCCCGCTCTCTCATACAGGCCATAAACCCTCTCCTTCTGCGCGACCCTGCTACGGAACCACTTCCGACCGACAACCCATACATGGTCATGCCTCTCCTTTGATAACCCCCTTCCTCTGCGCCCCATTGTCTGAACTGGTCCCAGGCCATCACCTAGCCCTGCGGATGCAGTTTATTGCCCCTACTGTAAGGGAAACACCCCACATCAAAGGGATTACAGTAGATCAAAGCCCCTACTCCCTGAGACCCGACCGGTCACACACCCCCCAGGAATTGGCGGAATACCCTGCTGCGCAATAGCCATCTCCTACTGTGGATGGGGTGGGAACTTCTACTGTATCTATGTGTGGGATCGGATCTGAACCGGGGCTTCAGGGGATATTTCCCCCGCACATCAAGGGAATCTCAAGAATGTACTATGTATAATAAAGCAATAAACCAGTGTATAAGAGACCAGGTCTCAGAGATGCAGTTAGAGCACCTCGTGACGATACCTTGCTGTCTGATCTGATGTGTTCTGCTCCGACGGAATAAAACTTTGTTTCCTGCCTTCCAGTCTCCGGCGCCTGCCTCTTTCATTGGTAAATTATCGAGTGGTATAAGAGGCGATTACCGCCGGGCAAATACTTGAAAGGTTATCGACTGAAACTGCCGCTACCATTTAACAGCTATTCCTATTGTTGATACATTTGGCCCTATTTGTCTTATTAGATGCAGCACTGCATCAGCTGAGATCAACGTTGTACCAGTTGTGGGGTCAATAGAGAATGTTGAGACAGAGTTATAACTAACACACACACAACCTTTCCTCAATTAACACAGGACCCAAAATGCAAAAACAAACAAAGGATGCAACATGAAATTATAAAATGCGAATTGCATAACACATTAAACGTGATGCTTCTCAAACAGCAAAGAAGCCCAGGCACACATTCCTTCTGTCCTAACCAAAGTCACGTCTTCCGACACCCTTTACTTCAAAATCATTGCAATCATCATTTTTTTATCACTTTCTTCTCAAATGTAAGCACCATTTCCATCTTAGTCGACGGCATCAATGTCTGCATATTGAAAGCTCATCCACCCTAAACCTTAATGGAATTTCTCAAAATGATCTGCCTCCAAAACAATTGGCTGCCCATTACTCTTTTATGGAGCTAGTCCAATTCTCACCCACCCTCCCTTAAATTTCATTTGTAAATCTATCATTTTCTGATACTGCATTGTAGGTGTGCGCTACCCCTTGTGAGCAAACTCATAAAATAGCAGCCTCCAGCCTGCACTGTTCTTCCAAGTAGTACACAAGATAGAATAGGCCAGACACGATTTCAGGGGTCTGTCACTTAAATTGCCCTTAGACTGAAATCCACCCCAATCTGAATGTGCCCCTACTCCCATGTATCTCACCTGCATAAAGAACCTGGACATCAGGGATTGTCAGTGGTCCCAAGAAGAGATTTCTGGTTCAAAAATGAGAGAAAGTTCACCTCCTAACTGAACTGTGTGAGAAGATAGACACTGTCGACTCTGCGGTGGGAGTTCAGATGGGGCCCATGCCTCAGCTGCATTTGTCCTGCCCCACCTTGGACCCAGCCACGACAGTTTGTGAATGTGTCATGAGGTGGCACAGAAAAAAAAGATACTCAGCACCTTGCGCGCACATAACATTTGCCCAAATACACTATACTACAAAGCATTGAATTATTTCATTCTTTGTCTGTATGTGTATATACATCTATATATACATGTAAACATATATTACCTACTGGCGTTATAGTAAGGACCTAGTTTCCATTGGAAAAGTATTTTTTGATTTGCCAATATCTTTGGAGTCGTATGACACATCTTCGTTACATTTTCAAAACTAATGGGGCAGTCAGGTCAGCTACTGTTTTGGGGTGATTCGTCAAGCAGGGGCCAAAAAAAAGGAGGGTGCCAAAATGCATTTTCTTCATGTAAATTTCCATAGGCTACAGCCCGAACTGCTGAACGGAATTACACCAAATTTGGCAAAAAGGTAGCTCTTGGTTCAGAAAGCAATCTTTTCGTTAAATGGTGTGAACCCATTCAGTAGTTTCTTAGAAATGTAAACATTTCTCAGATATAAAACTGGGGACACGGAGGATCCGTGAACCCTCCCGATCTCGTGCCTTCAATCTGATTGGCTGACAACACCTTAAACCAGGAAGTGTTGACAGCTATCGTGTGACTCGGCTAAACACACTGAAGAAGGTTAACAAAAAAAAAAACAAGAAGGGAGGACAGGGTAGAAACACCCTGACCCCGAGGCCTGTTCAGAGGGTCCAACAGGGACCCCCAGGGCCAAAAAAAGCATTTTGTTAAAAAGAATTTGGCGGGATTCACAGTGGCTCATTTGAGATGTCATCAGTGATGTCATGAGTGATGTCACTGACCATGGCATGAGTGATGTAATATGTGATATCATCACCAGTGCATTACGGGGACATGAGTTATAGTTAGCTAAGCTAACTATAACCGCTGAATTTCACAGGTTTTTTTCAAGTGAAATGTCAGTCTATATATAACGTTCCTGTAACCTTGTGTTTTTTTCTGTGAATTTCTAAGTTTTTTAAATGCTAACTCCTAACTATAACGTCCATGAAACCTGTGTTTTTTTTGTGAATATATATTTATATACACAAAATCAAAATGAAACATTGTAAGCGAACATGTATACACGCAAGCATATAGTGGGTGACTCCAACATTTTTATCTATGACCAAGTGCGTGCCCCTCCTTAAAATTCATTTCTGGAGACGCCATTGAAAACTGATCCCCATTACTGCCTGAGGTAATGGACAAATTATGCATATTCATAAGTAGTTTTGTCGTTTAAATCCTTGGGAGAGAAGAGAATCAGTTACAGTCTCAGAGGAAAGAGGGGCTGGTGCAAGTAAACAAAAATCAGATGCTTATGCTAGCATCCATGCTTTGCAACTCTCCTTCGAACTCAGAGCATATAGGTCATTGCTAATGCCGAGTTCTTTGACACAGGGTCGGCGGAAGGTCAAACCTATTGCATTTGTAAATATGTGTATATATTTGCTTATCTTATGGAACCAAAATGACTTTTATGTTGAAAAGATACATGCAAACGGATTAAACTAGATCTAAAATTAATTACATCTATTTATAGTCCTGAGCTCTTAAATGACCATACAGCTATTTGGGTCAAGACTGACAGCGTGGAGATACAAAATAGCTGCTATCAGGTTTGTTGCATGTAATATCTGCAAAATTGAAAGCCAGGCAGTGTTTTCTAAAGGTCCCTTCAAATATAGAGACAGAGGCATAAAGCCAGTGTGTGTACATTTGTCACGAGAAAAACAATGATTTATGATTGCCTCAAGTGTGATGGGTAGCTAAGTAGAACCATTTTAGACAGCTGAAAGGTTTCATATAATAACATAAAGGCTACACTGGGTCTTATTTAATTGGCAGAAAGGTAGGAAATATTATCATATCCTAGTGTGTTGCCTTCATGTTGTTACTCTGATTTTTATTTCTTACATGCCTGGTGGACATTTATATCAATTATAGAATTTGAAAAAGGTTTTTATTCCAATCTTAACTGTTGGATCAACACAATGAACAGATCTTTTTATAATCAAATGACTGTGTGATTGTGCAAACAGGCTACCATCCACTCTTTTGTGTAACAGCATGACGTCACAGGATTTTAGTCCAAGCGCCTTTAAAGTTGGGAGGTTGTAAAGGAGAACAGTATTTGTGCCACTGGTTCATAAAAATGTGTCAAGAAATATATTAACCTATGCTTACATATTGTATACTTCTATAAAAACGTTAAAGGCGAGTCTAGAGTGCTGCAAGGAAGATAAAGACAATGGGCCCGATTCACAAAGGTAAACTGAGACAAAAGCCTAACTTTACGATTTTGGGTATTCACAAAGGCCATTTACTAGAAGTAAAGTTAGACTTTTGTCTCAGATATACTTAAGTTTTGTCTCAGTTAGACCTAGGACCAAAATTTAAGTTAAACTGAGACAAAAGTCTAACTTTACGACTTTAGGTATTTTTAAAGGGCATTTACTAGTAGTAAAGTTAGACTATTGTCTCAGATTTACTTAAGTTTCGTCTCAGTTAGACTTTATACCAAAATGTAAGTTAAACTGAGACAAAAGTCGAACTCTACTACTTGTAATTGCCCTTTGTGAATACCGAAAGTCATAAAGTTAGACTTTTGTCTCAGTTTAACTTAAATTTTGGTCTTAGGTCTAACTGAGACAAAACTTAAGTCTTTATGAATGCTGTACAGTGCAGCATGCAGGCTAAGTAGGAAAAACGAGGAGAAATGAAAACGTCTCCTTGTTATGCTGGCCTAGCGGAGGTGTAAGAGTTTGGCGCAAATCCCTGTCTACAAATTTTTGGGATAATGATTTGCATCAAAACCTATGGTTGGTTGCTTGGAAACGGCAATGTACCATCCCTGGAACGCCCCCTTATGCAAAGTAACACAAAACAGTGCATTGAGCAACTTTATGTTACTTTGGGAAGATAGCTAACGCAAATTCAGATCACGCTGGATAATAAATCCCAGCAATAACATTTTACATAGGATTTGCATTAAGAAAGCAACACAAACCTGATGCAAAGCGTTCAAACATCAAGACTTTCATGTTTCAGAGTTGTGTTGGAAGATGGGTTGATCTATAGCGTGGCCCCAGACCTGGATCCTAGAGCCAGTAAGAGGCTCCCCCTGAACTTTGGATGCCACTGGCACATGAAACTCAGGTCTCCATTATAAGCTGAACAGTATCTGTGCACAAATATACCCCAACCAGTGTTTCTTGTTCTGCTTGGAAATACAAGCATGTGCACTGGATTTGTTTTCTTGTCAGTCAGTAATGGAAACCTCTGAGTAATAGTTCTGTGCTTGACGTTTTTAGTTCAAATGTTTGTGAACAGCATTACTAGCTGGTAATACGAACAGGTGCAGAAGATACACATACACAGGATATCACATATTTAGAATAGAAAGTAAGTAATTTCTAGCTGCCAGCATCAGAGTTTGCTCTGGAGAAGTATACAGGAGAACTTTGATTTACCTGTAGCTACAAACCTGCCCTATTTTTACATGTTTCACGCTTGCTTGGGCAAAGGTTGTTCCTTTCATTCAATCTTTACAAGTGCCTTGCTGAACACCTACCAGAGACCCAGCAAAACTAGCCTTAAGGCTGTACATCATGGCTGCTGAAACAAATAAAAGTCAAATTTAGGGAGTGAGAATTGTAGGCATTTGCTGCTGAGGTAATTAGAGAATAATCCAGGCCCCTTGACCATGTCCTCAACAAAATTATGCACAAAGATATGGCATGATAAAACCCAAAACATCAATGCTGTATCATCTGGCTCTCATACTATAGAGGACAGAAAAAGAGATATTGGGATATCTCAGCCTCAATGTTTGTAACCACATTGGAGGAGGACCACATTCGGTACTTAACCTGGCCCTGTGCTTTATCTGAGCAGATGATTACAGGTGGGGCCCACTGGCACTCATCTTTTTGGGGACAAGCACTTATTTTTGCTCAAGAGACTTTCATCTAGAAAGCGGTGGAATGATCGGCTGAGGCGCTATCGCCGCGCCCTCTCACCACGTCAGACGCCAAAACACGGCATGCCGGTGATCGCGCTTGCCAGCCGATACTTGCTCTCCATGGCTGTGTGCATCCCCGAAATCCGCCGAGATTAGAGCAAAGCAGCAAGGCGAATTTCTGATCAAGGATCAGATTACAGCTCGTAGAGATAAAAGGGGTTAATCTCTCTGTAGACATGGCTCTGGAGGGCTGTATGGACTGAAGAGGAGTGAGAAGTGTGGAGCTACCTGGGAGCTACTTGGGAGCTGCTTGGATTACAGCATTGTGCAAGGCCTGTTTTCTGCCTGCACGGTTTTCTGGATATCAGGGGTGTTTACATCCAGAAGCAGAGAGGATCTCCACTCGTGATGGTCTCCAGTTTTTTTTTTTTTGGGCAGGATTGTAGTGCTACCTGACAGAGGGTCACAAGGGAAGGTCACAATAGTTACTATTCTGCCTTGTTCTGGAGACATTTGATATAGTTACAGGAGTGAATTTGCTAGAAGGGTTAAATATGGGATCCAAGAGAGTTTTTGGGGATTTGGGAGTATGACAAAAGGCAAAGACATTCTAAGGCGTCTGGCTGTGCAACAACAACACATTTTGAGATATCCGCCCCTAACTCAACGGGCTAAGAAAAAGGTGGGCCAAGCCACAGCACAAGCTATTCCCACCCCTTCAGCTCATAAGAATTATACTCTCTGCTACGAAGGTGCAATAGCTAGGATCAGCACCCCATGGAGGGGAGTGAGGAAATAATTTCTATGAGCTCTGGGCAGAACGGTAGCAGCACGGAATGTATATCAGTGACACCCACTCAGATCTCAATGCAAGAATCAGGAGAATCTATTTCAGAACCATACACTGCTCTCCTGAAACCCAAAGAAATTATTGAATACCCCCTGTTTATGAAGCTGAAATAAGGCCCCGGCGCAATTGTGGCTCCGGAGACTGATCAGTCCAAGAAGGCAGAGCTCCCGCATGTATACAGCCTCCACAGTCACCACAGCTACAGTCACAGGTATCTGCTTTTTCCTCTGAGGGCAAACTAAATGGTATTTCAAACCCTTGACAGTCTCTACTGTGCCAGCTATAGCCCTGGGGTCACCCACCCCTGAGCAGGAAGGCCCAGGATGTGACAAAGTGCAACATAATCCACCTCTTTCAAATAAAGAGACATGCCAGGACAGCTTTCTTTCCACAATACAAGGGGGCATCAAGATGATGCTAAATCTTATCCTGGAGGAAATAAGGGACTTAAAAGCCTCACAAACCATAGTGATTGCTGCCTTACATGCACATCTTACAAAAATTGAGGAGACTATGGCCCAGATTCTGGGGAGACTTAGAGAGGCAGAAGGTAGGATCTCTCAGCTAGAAGATCAAGTAGTCAGCCTACAGGAAACGACTGCCACCTTCCAGAAATGGAAAACCTTGATTTAATACAAGTTGGAGGAATTGGAAAATCACTCAAGGAACACACCATTGGGGTCCTGGAAGGACTGCAGGACCAGCAAATGCTGCAATGGGTAAATGCCCTAATTAAAAAATATGTCCTCCTGGAACATCCCGGGGAACTCACACTTACAAGAGCCCACCAAGTACCCATGCATTTGCCTCCAAATTCAAAATATCCTCGCATAAGTCAGGTTAATTTTGGTGATCACAGGGTGAAAGAGTTAGTGCTATCTAAAGCTCTCAAAGATAACAGTTTTGTACCCCTGAAATCCCTCTCTGTCATATCTTTTCTGACATATCCGCCTCCGCAGTGAGGAGGAAGAAAGAATTTGCAAAGATGCTTCATCATTTTAAAGCACAAGGAGCACAGGCAATCATCGCACAGCAGTCGAAGCTGAAGGTGCTAGTAAAGGGCCGGTTCCACATTTTTTGTAATGTTTCGGAGGCTCAAGAACTATTATAAAAAATATCAGGGAAGCCATAAGCAAGGAGTGTGTTAGCAGAAAAGTGGACTATGGGGTATTCCAAAATCAGGAACCAAAATAATAATATGTGACTCTCCCTTTCTCTAGGGACTGAATGTTGACTATCGGGCTCATGGTTTATTGGCCCATCTTTATACATTTTACTAAAAAGTTGATGAGCCTTATTTAGATAACTTTATAAGAGAGAGGGGAAGAGGGCCTGTGGTTTTGCAGCAAGGGTGTGTCTAAGTCTATGAGGGGGCCTCTACCCCTTTTCTCCCTCTTTGTCCTTCTATTTCTCTTTTCTTTTTTTCCCTTCTCCTTCCATTTTGCTTACGTGGTAGGGTGGTAAGGGTAGGCTGATTAATCTAGGAACAAGACCAGGGTGCCAGATTCTTGGGGGAGGGAAGCATGTTAGGTGTGAGTGGGATTGTGCTCCACTAACCACAGCTGAGGGGTAGGGGGATGATGGAGGAGGGGTTGGGGGGACACATCTTAGGTGGAGGAGAGGGGTGACAGGAATGTAAAATATGAATCCAGCCTGCAATTACTTAATTTGATCAGTAAGGAAGGTAGATTAGAATGTTAGGCTGGCTTGAGAGGAACTTCAATCAGCAGCAAGGGCCTCTTCATTTTTAGCAGGAGAAAGGAGGGGCAAAAATTGGGAATTGTATTCTCTCTCTCTGTGTGAAAGATGGCTAATTTCTGCCGTGCCTCGAACTAAGGGGGAGTAAGCCTATATAGGTTATACGCACCTTTGTCTAGAACATCGGTGTGAGTAATTCCCTGAAGGTAATATCCTTTAATGCAATTGGGCTCAACAATGTTAAGGAACTTCGGGCAATAAAAGGCTGAGTTTTAGCCCAGAATCCTGCAGTGATCTTGGTGCAGGAGACCCATATCCCGGCTGGCAAACTGTCAGGATTCTCGATTTTCACAAAATGTGCAAATTATAGAGGGTTTTCGTTTGCCCAAGCGACTCATCATGGTACGGCTATATCTTGTCAAAATGGGCAGGTGGAGAATTGGTTAACAGCGATAACAATACAGAGGGCCATTGGTGCTGGGTTGGTTGTTCAATAGGTTCAAAACCTTTTACATTTTCTAGCTTTTATACCCCAGTGGAAGACAACATTACTCCATATGTAAATTTATTCCAGTCACTTATCCAAAACACAGGGGATTGATAATCAGTGGAGATTTTAATTTGCTGCAGGATCTAAGACTGGATTCCTTGGTTAAGGCAAACAAACAGACACAACCAAAATCCTTGAAAATCACTAGGAACTTCAAGGATATTCTCGCTTTAACTGACCCTTGCCGGGCTGCGTGTCCAACAGAAATTGCATATACCGGCTTTTCGGGGAAGTTTCATACCTCTTGCATAGATTTTTTCTTACTCTCTCGCGCTCTTACTTATGAGTCTCAAACAACTATGCCTAATGGATTCTTGGATCATGCAATGATTAGCCGCAAGCTTGACCAAATCCCAGCTGGGCCCTAGATGATGGGTGTTAAATAAAAAATATCTGCAGGAGGAAGGGTGGGCACAAATTCTTAAAGATAAGATTAGGGAATGTTTGACGATTAATGATAAGACAGCATCAGAGGATATTGTTTGGGACTCTATGAAGGTATTTATTAGAGGGAGGATAATAAGTAAGGATGCAAGAATAGCCTAACAGCCAAAAAACAAAAACAGATGTTAGAAGAAAAGGTACAACAGAGCTATGTCAGGTTTCTGCAGAAGTCATCCAGGGCTAACAAAAAAGTATTCAACACTGCCAGACAGGCAATGAGGGAAACTTACAATGCTAGAGGTGCTGCACTTACCCGGTTTCAGTCACAAAAGGTTTATGAAGAAAGTAACTTCACTGGAAAATTTCTAGCATAGCAGGCACGGGAACAGGCAGCCAAGAATCGGATAAATGCCTTGAAATGTCCAACAACCGAAATAGTAGGTTGGGAATCAGAGAAGGTGAGAGAAAATGTATTAATTCATTATAGACAGGTTTATTCACAGAATCAGTCAATTGACACACTCTCTTTAGAAAGATTTTTAGTTGATTGTGACATTCCAGCCTTAACTAGAGAGGAGGAAGTCGATATGTCTCGACCCTTTTCAAGGGAGGAATTGATGGAGGTCATCATGAATCTGCCTAGAGGGAAAGTCTCTGGCCCTGAAGGATTCCCTAGGGAATTTTATTAAACTTTTTTATGCTGTTTTAGCTAATCCTCTTTTATCACTAGCTAATAGATTGTTACAGGAAGGTGACATACCATCTTCTTCTTTTAAGGGGAATGTGGGAAGCTTTCTGAAGAAAGATAAAGAGGTTGAAGATCCTAATTCGTTCCGCCCTATCACATTGTTAAACACAGATTGTATGATAGTTACAAAGTTGCTTGCAAATAGATTCTATCAAATAGCCGCAAGATTGATACACCCAGACCAGAATGGCTTTTTAGCAGGCAGGCAGCTAGGAGCAAACACTCATTATTTGGCAGAAGCTCTGGATTACTTTACTGTGAATATGATGCAAGCCTTGGTTTTCCTGCTAGATGCAGGAAAAGGTTTTGACCTTGTGGTCTGGGAAGCATTATTTAATATATTTTCCAGATTTGGCATTCCATCCTGAATCTTGAGGCTTATATATAATACGTATTGTAAAACTAAAGCAGGTATTATCATTAATTCAGTTGAAGTGGGGGCAAAATAAGGTATCACGGGGCACAAGACAGGGGTGTCCATTATCCCCTATTTTATTTGCCTTCTCTATTGAGCCTCTAGCTAGAGCAGTCTGAGCAAATAAATGTGTCCAGCCTCCACTCCCACAAATGGATAAGATAACATTATATGCTGATGATATCATGGTGATTTTAGAGGCACTGGGAGGGTATAGAATTAATAAGAGAAAGACAGAAATAATACTCTGTGGCTGTACTTCCGATGCTCTACTTCCAGATTTGGCTGGTTGTGCTAATTCTCAACCAAAGCGCTATTTGTGGCTAAGGTTTTCTTCTAAAATCGAGGATCTATAAAACCTTAATTTCTCTCCCCTTCTCATAAAGGTACAAAACCTATTCTCTCAATGGATTTCTCTTCCTTTGACTATTTTACGGAGAGTCTCCCTAGTCAAAATTTGCGGTTCTCCATTTATTTAATTTCTTTATTCTCAGCTATCCCGTGCGTGTTTTCTACCTCAGTTTTTAAAACTGTGGAGTCCATGCTCTCATCTTTTATCTGGCACAAAAATCACCCAGAATTGCACTAAGCACTCTATATGAATCACGTAACAGCAAACAGTGAATGACCCCAGAATGAGTAAACACATGTGGACCTAGTTTAACCACATCAATGGCTGTTTGTGATTTTTCCTTCCAAAGCCAAGAATGGGCCCCATTACAATCCCACTTACCAACTGCCATTCGTAGATAGCTAATGAGATCAGGGTGTTTGCTGTGTAGAGGGGAGATGGTCGTGGTCTGGCTGAGTGGGGCCTGGTGAGGCTGCTGTCATCTCTCACAATCAACATCAAACATGTTTGACAGAAGACACTCAGCTATCGTCGGCGGCCCTCCATTACCAAGTAGATATCTCACAGCAAGATAGTAGGATTACACACAGAGCTCTGATGTAGACAGACATCACTCGTACTATACTATCATTGCTGTATGACTCCTGTTGCCAGTGTCTTGTTATTAATCTAATGGATTTGCAGGTAATACTACAAAGGAGGACCCTGTCATGCCCTCTTCAACAAGTAGGGTAACTGTCACCCACCAGGATATCCTGTCTCAGAAGAGTCCTCCCATCGACTGCTATTACATCTTTGACTCCAGGACCTACCATCATCATCACTGCTTCATGCTCAGCTGATACAGCTGTGCCACCTGCCTGCCCGGTGATAATCTTAAGGTCACCTCCTTGCCATCCTACCACTGGTCCTGTTACAGCAGCTCCAGCACTCACAACTATTTGTGTCAGCAATATTCTGTCTCAAAACACCACTTCGATAACATGAGACACTTCTGCTGCTGCAGGGGCCAGACATACACCCACTCCAAACACCACCCTTGCCACTAGCACTGCCCCCAAGCCTCAGGATGCAACCGATGTCAGAATTTGGGGAGGAGCAAGAAGACAACAACAACATTTCATTTTCATAGCAAAGGCAGGGCTAACATTGAGCTATGGTTGGAAGATGAATACGCATAATCACTGTCACATGGTTAGGATAGGCCCTATTAGAAACACAATCATTTTACATGCTCATGTTTTTTAAGTTACCTTGTCTCTTACACAGTGACTTTTCCCAAACATTTGCTTGTGTGTCTGTGCGGGATAATATTCTCTGAAACTGCATTGCTTGCATTTCCACTTCGTAGGCACAGTATCACAACACCTTGAACATTCAGTACAAGGGATAAAGTTCACTTGAGCAAATGTTGCTGCACATTGTTGTCTGGTGGGCGACAAAGCTATCACAATAGGATAAAGAATAGGTTCATGACTGGGGCCTTGGCATTGTAGAAGGGTGTTATTATCATATATACAGTATTGCTTCTTTATTTTGACACTGCAAGGTTGCTGCATGACAGAATTCCAGTCCAGCTGATTTCTGTTTACGCTGCAAATAGTCTTGACCTTCTCACGACCAAGACGGGCACCCTGATGAAACACCCACAGATGATAGGAAGCTAGACCACCTGGCATGGATTTGGCAGATTACTCACCCTAGGGAAACTAGTTTAGGAATTGCTAAGTAGGAGTACACTATAATACAGTACTTATATGCCCGCATATATTCACTGTTATAGCACAATGGTGAAATTCACAACTTTTTGACTATTCTCATAATGCTAATTACTCTATTCTGTTTCATTCTACTGATTATTACAGCACACATATTCTATCCAAGAGTCACACTGCTTCAATACATATTGAAATTCCTTGCTGAGTGTTAATTTTGTATTTCATTGGGCATGCAGGAGTAACCAAACAAAAGGGTTCTAGATCTGTTACCACGATTTCCTTGCGGGTTCTGGGTTGTCATGTTCTGAGGTTGCACACACATTTGTTATCATGTAAGGTTAGGTGTGCAGAGAGTGCACTTTGATCTAGCAGGGATACAGGCCAACACATCCTGAGGTTGTGAATGGAATCTGTCTGGCACAATTCTGAAGTTTATGTTCTCCAACAAACGCATAGATTTACTGTAGAGGTACAAGCTGTACAACACCACAAACAGTGGAGCATCAAGCAACTCATGGCAGCAGAACAAGCACAGTGACCTAAGAACAGATCTTACAGCAGCTATTGGCAATTTAGGTACATAGTGCTGCCATCATGGGAAATGTCAGGGAATTCACAGTGGCAGTTGCAGTTGTTGGTGAGCATCCAAGCACAGTCATTGACAACAAAGGAATTTAAGTCCAGGAACTAGGTCTGCTGTTATGCACAGGATATTAATCCTCAGAGTCCTGATGTTGGCACAATGACAATGTACAGTGGACATAACTGAGGCATGAGCCAATAGGAGGGACCTGCAAAGAGGGGAGGTAGTTAGTGTTCCTAATTGTAGAAGCTTCCATGAAGTCAGAAGATGTTCCCTCAACACTATGGGAATGTGTAAAGATGAGTGGGGTGTATAACATCTATGGTGTGACTCATATTTAGCAACCATAGTTTACAAAGACCCAGTGTTCTCTAGTAGCCTCAGCTAGGATGCTGTTCTGAGGATCTCCTAACAGAGCGGAACAATCTTAGAATTCAGTATTATTTGTTCATTTGGAGGATGATGATGGTTCTTGTAGGTATTTTGTCCTGGCCAGCAGATAGTGAGTGTTTTTAGCATTCCAGCTGGCACTTGGAAAAAGAACACTGTACACACTTTCATATGTAACAACAAAGTTCAAACTTTCAAAAATCCCATCCTCCCCATTAGCAAATGTTAATTCAAGGCAGTAGGAGCTGTAACGTACTTGCACATACATTACTTTAGGAAACACTATCACCACTCATACCACCATTCAGCATCCTACAGTTTCAGTAAATAAAGACATTCAGTAATGCTTCCATATGGATATTAATACAATAAGTTTGGAATGCTGGTTCAGTGGTACTCCATGCCTCATCACATTCCACCACTTGGTGGTCATTAACAATGTACTGAGATGTCTTGGTATTATAATCACTATTCACAAAACCAGTGCCTTGCAAATATTCTCAGAAAAAAACATTATTTGGTATGTTTTTTAAATCATATGCCAGCTTATGATTCTTAACTGTAATGGTGACTTACCGTAATGCTTCCAACAAAATATCTCTTAGGTCATCACCCTTCATACATTGATCATAGAGTTTATGTGAACTATTAGCAGGGCCTCACTATTAAATAGTTAAATCAAACAAGAAATGCACCACTGACAAAACCTTTATACTCCATAGACAACATTTTTAGTTTTACAATTGGAGAACTGTTTATGTGACCAAAGAATGCCATTATAGGACATCACTTTACCTTCAAGACTGTGTGGGCAGCATACGCGCGTTCTACAGATATGGTGGCCTTCCGAAGGTGGTAAATCCCAGACATTACACAGATTGCTGTTGCTGGTCACCAAAGGAATGCAAGCTGAAGTCAATTGGCTTCCAATAGCCCATTCTTTTTTTAATGCAAACATCGCTTGCAACCACGACTTGTAGACATTTTCAATCAAATGCCAGTTTTGTCTAATGATTTTCTTGAACTGGTTGGTTTTAGTACAACAAGTGGATACGCAGATCATTCTTTCTTGTGTAATTTTTGCAGGATTTTTTTCCAATAGAGTTTCTCTGAGGATCCCCCATGCCCGCTTCATGGTGTTCTTCAACAGTTTTTTGGGTACCCTTGCTCCTTCAATTTGTCAACTAGAATTTTAGCATTAGAGGAATATTCATTTTTTTCTGATCAGTTGTGCCTGAACCTGAGAAATTGACCACCAGGCAAGTTTTCACATAAACTGCGTGGACGATGGCTTGTAAAATGCAAAGCATTGTTTCTGTCAGTGACTTTGGTAAACAAAGTCATTTTTAATTGTTCATCATCTTCAAACGCCACACGACCTAAAACCATGATACAAGATTTACTGCTCAAGACCCTGATGTTGATGTCATGTGAGAGTCCATTTAGCCATTGGATGAATCTATCCAAACTTTCCTCTAGTCCTTCCCAAACGCAGAAAACATTGTTAGTGAAACGAAACCCTTTGATGATTTGATGTAAAAACAGATTATTTCCATAAGTATATTTCTCTTCAAATGTAGCCATAAACAACACTGCCAACTCTGGAGTGAATGGACATCCCATGGCAGTCCCTTTCGTTTGGATGAAAATTTCTTCTCCAAATTTGAAATAGTTGCCACTTAATGCAAAATGAGCTAGTTGAACAATGAACTTTGTAGGGACTTGATGTGGTCAATTTTGGAGCCACCCGCGAAATATGTTGATGTTTTTCTAAAACCTTTAGTCCATACAGTACCATCATTTTTGCGAGATACCATGTCTTTTATTAATAAAATCGAGGACTATGGTTTTAATTCAGAAACCCAGTTACTAGTTACTTTGGACGTTATGTCTCTTTATATTCAAATATCCCAACACGAAGGAGTCCAAGCAATTAAAACATTTTTGGACAAAAGACCAGTTTCAGCCATTTGTAGCTATAAAAGCCATTCTACATTATGAACAAGCAAGATGTATAACCAGGCACAGCACAGAGATAGTAATCATCTCTGCTGTAGACGCTCTAAGAACGGAAAGCCGATAGGGGTGAGGCAGCAGTCCTCGTGCTTTTAGATCTATCTGTTGCTTTTGATACTATTGACCAAGCTTTATTGTTGTCCCATCTGGGCTGCATTCCTCAATCACTAAAGTGATTATGACCTGTCTGACAACCCTAACTCAAGCTATGGTAATGTCACTAATGTGACTAAAACCTTAAAAAACATGTTCCAGCAAGGCTTCATCTTCTCCCCTGTGCTGTTTAATATTTATTTGTCATAATTGGATAAATTGCATGAGGACATTGGGGTTAGCTTTTTTCTGTATGCAAATGAGACACAGATCATTTGTGAAAAGCATGAGTCTAGGTACTCAAGCTCTAACAGCTCTACATCTGATCCTTACCATTCACAAGTGGATGCCCAAAAACGTTCTAAATGTTAATGCCTCAAAGACGGAATACCAAATTATCAAAGATCCAGCAACTACACTTCCATGTTCCATCTGTCCAGATATAATGGATCCATGTAAACCTCCTGAAACTGCATTTCGCAACCTGGGAGTAACTAATGATGCTGAACTTAAAATGGATTCTGAAGTAACCAAAATAGTCACTAACTATTTTTGGCACGTTCATTTATTAAAAACCCTGTTGCCTTTGTTGATGGGGTTTGTCATGCACCAGTTGTTAAAGCCTTTATACTTGCACGGTTGATCTATGGAAATCTATACTATCATGGTCTTCCTGACAAATCACTTAGTCATCATCAGCTTGTCCAGAATGGTCAGCACGACTACTTACTGGCATATCACACAGAGAACCTATCTCCCCAGTCCTTCATAGGCTACATTGGCTGCTACAGGATGATACAGGAAGTAGAACTAAGTTTCTTGGAAAGTATTCACTCAAGATTCCCAAGACCAAAGGCACAGATGTGCTCCTTGCTCCCAAAACAAAAATAACTATATCTGGGGACAGGGCCTTTTCAGTGATGGTAGTAAGAGACTGGAGTAAGATGCCAGAAACCTAATGCAGCGTTTTAGACCTGTTACATTTTTGTAAACATTTAAATTCATACCTGTCTAATTGACACTACATTTTATACAGTTTTAAAACTCTGGGGCTTATTTATGAGCTCTTGCGTCAATTTTGCGCCGCTGTTGCGTCACTTTTTGTGACACACCAGCGACGTAAAAAATGTGCCATGTTGCGTCATATTTACAAAGTGTCGCATCTAGGTAGATGCGTCACTTTGTAAACCCCTGCGCCACATTATACCTGCACCAGGTATAATGTATGAAGGGCGGGCACTGACTGACTGACGCAGGCACATTCTAAATGGGACTTGCCCATGTGTAATGACCCATTACTAGAGTTGCGTCACTTTTGTGACACACTCCAGCAATGCATCTTTTTTGTGCCTACAGATACGTCAGAAATACTGACGTATCTGTATCTCCTTGCGACATGTTGCGTCATACAGTAAATATGACACATCATTGGGGTCGCAAGGAGGGTGCAATGAAAAGTGACGCATTGCTGTTTTCTCGCAGCAATGCGTCACTTTTCATAAATGAGGCCCTCTGAATTTAGCTCCAAAAGGTTTTGTGTACGTGTGCCTTACAAATAAACGTAATACAATAAAATATAACATCCTGAAGAATAATAGCCTGAGGGAGAGGGAGTAAAAAGCTATTAATATATTCTCCCAAACTTGGAACACAAAACACATATTACTAAGGCCAGTGAAGTGTAGAGGGGAATTTCCAACAACACCTTCTTATTTTTTCAATCTATTTATATAAAAATAGACTGTATTCTGTAATTTTCATCAAGAAAAGGACACAGACTTGTTTCCCACACAAGGTGTCATTCTTCATCATTGGTGTTGTTTCTCGCCACCATTTAATGTTGCAGGGTGGGCTCACCTTCAGTTTTTTTTCCAGTTCTTTTAAAGTATTTATTTGATGTATAACAATTATCTTCACATGGATTAGGTGTTAAAATTATGTGTTACACTGAAGATCTGTACATTTATTTAGTATATTTCTGCTGCCACACGGTTAAAATCCTACTTGATTGGGTTTAGTAGCCCCCTTCCTGCGTAATTGATCAATTCAGTTTTGCTATATTGGTCACCCTAAGAGTTGTAGGGATCCAAAAAGACCTTATTAGTCCCTATGTCTGTATCTTTCTCCCTAGTTCTCTTACTGTAAGTATGTGTAATCTTGGTGGATGATTACGTACAACAAGGCTTTTCTAACTTGGGATTCTACACTTGTCCTATTGCTGCAAAGAGAATTTTTAAAAATATTTTTTAAAGAACCGAAGTTTTCACCGGTATGAATGAATATCACATACTATCGTATTGGAGGTGTGCGGAACTCTGTGATTGTACCCTATAATGCTTCCTATCCACAGATATTCATACACCACATTTTAGTCTTGTAATTCACTATGCAGTGTATCTTAAAGTGTTCTGACCTCTGCTTACCTAATTTACAATTTTGTGTACACCCATAGGCTGGGGGCTGGGTCTATGGCAAAAGCAAAAGTAAAACTAGTAAGTCCTGTGAGAAAGTGGGTTTCTGTTGCAGTAACCCCCCCTTTTTTTTTGCCTAATAGCTGATGCACTTTTCCTTGTTGTGCCCTGGGCTCCTGCCAATCAGGTGCCCAGGGCCTATGTTCCTTCCTTAAAACACACAAACTCCCAATTGGCAAACCCTGGCCACATGTCAGCCCCTGGTAAATGGTACCCTAGGTACCCAGGGCCTTGTGACCAGGGAAGGCCTCTAAGGGCTGCAGCACTCATTGTGCCACCCTTAGAGGCCCTGTACCCTTACACACACACACTGCCTTTGCAGGCTGAGTGTCTGGGTGCAGGACAAAACAAAGAGTCGACATGGCACACATCTCTGTGTGCCATGCCCATTACCTATACTGCCAAGGCATATGTCAGCCACCCCTCTGGCTGGGTGCCTTATGCCTATGGTGTGGGCACAGGAGCAGGAGCCCTGTGCCCCTACAGTACCCAGGTCCATTCCTGGGCACTGTAAGTACAGTGCTGCCTTTTACAAGTACATGGTGCTGAGAGCTCGTCAAACACGAACTCCACAGCACCATAATGGTAACACTGAAGACTGGGAAGTTTGGTATCAAACTTCTCAGCACATTAAACCCACACTGATGCCAGTGTGGGATTTAATGTACTAAGCACCCCAGAGGGCATCTTAGAGATGCCCCCTTACAGCTAACCTACAATCCACGTCTGCTCTGAGGCTGCCCAGGCTGCCACACAGCAGACACGTTGCTGGACCCCTGGGTGGGAGAGCCCCTGCTCTCCCGGGCCTGCAACAATGCACATCCTGGGTGAGGTGAGAAATCTCCTCCCCCAGGATGAGCAAAGGGAAGCTTCAAAGGCATGCCGCCAGTTGGAGTTTCCCCAGGCCACTGCAACCCCCCACTCTGGCAGGAAGCTTGGCCGGAAACCCCATACAAGGACAGGGGATGTGCCAGCCTGCCCACCCCACCCCTCAGGTGGGGGAGGCGAGGTGAAGCACATCTCCGGGCTCTCGCCATCTTGAAGATGGGAGGCCCTACCCTATCAGGATTAGGCTACTGCCCTCCTCCCACAGGAGAGAGGCAGGATAGGGGGGTGTACCCACCCCAGGACAAGGACCCATTGGTCCCTGGCCTTCACCTACCTGTAACGCCCCTAAATCTCGTATTTAGGGGCCCCCTGAACCTTCCTTCCCCAGATTCCAGATAGAAACCTACAAGAAGAGCAAGAAGAAAAAAGACCTGCCCTGCAGCTGCTAAAAAGAGGAAGACACCAACTGCTTTGGCCCCAGCCCTACCGGCCTGTCGACCCTCGAACCTGCTCCTGCTCCAGCGCGGCATCTCTTGTGGCCAGCAACCTCAAAAACCCCGGAGGACCTGGCTACCTTTGAACTCTGATTCCCTGGGACTCCCATGAGTAGAGGCTCTACTCGAGAAACCTATTCCTAACTCCTGGCAGCAGCCCGGAACCGCGGACCCAACACACTCTGCACCAGCCAAGCCTGGCCAGTGCCGGAGTGGACAAAGACCCTGAGGACGACCCCACGGCGACTGTGACCCCGAGTCCGGCACCCAAGGACCCCCCTCGACATCCTGGACGAAGCCTGCAGCCTCAGAACCGAGTGCCACCCCAGCCGCGATCAACCAGAGGGTAAGATTCCCGACGTCAAAAGGCACCCCTGCACCCGGTGCCCTGCGGCCCCCTGTGCCCAATCCCGGGGTACCCACCTAACCTACAACTACCCAACTTACCCCTCGAAGTGGTGGTGGCACCGGAAACATCCTCGTCCCCGAGCCTGCAGCCTTTTTTCCAAACCGGAACATTCCCATTGATTTCCATTGAGCGCCCAAAGGCTCAAAAGCACCCTGCACCCAGCCGCCCGAGTGGCCCTGGCAGTGCACTCTCTACACTAACTTACTTCCCCACTTGCCCTGAGTAAGTGACCAGGAGCCC
Source organism: Triturus cristatus (assembly GCF_964204655.1). Lineage (NCBI taxonomy): Eukaryota > Metazoa > Chordata > Amphibia > Caudata > Salamandridae > Triturus > Triturus cristatus. Next base: position 247,235,104 of record NC_140582.1, read on the forward strand.
AGCTCCCACAGACGCGTGGCCTGCAGGCAGCAGCCACCAACTAAGGCCCCCCTATCCCTCATAGGATAACATTGGGCCTAACTCACTCTGCACCCGGCCGTCCTGAAACCGCTGAGGGTGAACCAACTGTACCTACCTGACACTGGGGGACCCCTGAGTCTATGCCCGGAATTTCAACTCTGCCAGTCGAGTACTTACCCTTAAACCGCTAACTTCATTTTCCTCATAGGGTAACATTGACTGGCTTTTTCTTCAAAAATCTTCTAAGTGTGAACTTTTCAAAACTGTAAAAATTCACCAAAAATCAGCCAAGTGACAAAAACGAATTTACTCACCTGTTCCTGGGTGAGCTCCCAGTGCTGGATCTTGGCGCCCAGCCCTGACCCTGAAAAGTACTCACAACTATACTTACCTCTAACTCATTTTTCTCCCATAGGAAACCATTGTCTGCTTTTCTGTGAAATTTCTTCTAAGTGTCTATTTTTGCAAATTTGAAATATTCTTTTAAAATCGTACCATTTCTGCAAACGAAATTACTTACCTGTTTTTGATAAGGACCCCAGTCCTGGGTCCAGGCACCCAGTCCTGGATTACTAAAGTAACGATAAAGTACTCTACCTGCAATGTGAATTTCTTGCCATAGAGATCCATTGAATGTTTTCTTTGAAATATTTTCTAAGTGCTAACTTTTGAAATAGCTAAATATTATTTAAAAATCATTACAGTTATTAAGTCGACTTTCATCACTTGATTCTGAATACTGACCCAAGGCTGGTTCTAGGAGCCAGACCTGGAATTCCAAAAGTAATCTGAAAAGTAATTTATTACAAATAACCTGAATGTACCATTGAGCTCAATGCATTGTGATGTTTAGGAAATAGGATTGTTTATTGCAACCAACTGTGACTGTTTACAAAAACTCATTGCTTAAGAGAAAAAGTATTTATATGCAACCTCTCATTCTGAGAAAGTATATTTTTATCCCCTTTGTGGTTCTAAAAATAAAACAAGCATATATTTTATATATATAAATCATTGGCCTAGAGTTCAGTTATTGAGTGTGTGAAACCATTTGCTGACTGAGTGTGTACAATAAATGCTTTACACTGTCCTCTGGTACTGCCTTACTGCTCGACCAAGCTACCACTTTTGAGAGTAAGGTCATACCTAACTTTGACCTCTATCAGCCTCTGGGGGACTGTGGACTCTGTACACCCTGTACCCATTAGGGAACAGTATATACAGAGCCACTTTCTCACATTGGTGGATCAGCGGTGGGATACAAACTTGCATTTGTTGGACTACTTGGTTACCATCTGATCACACGACAGAACTCTTAAAAATTGCCTTTAGAATTCTGATTGGTTTTTCCAAAATTACTAAAAGTCTTGCTAGGGCCTTGCTTAAGTCCCATTAGAATTTTAGAAAAATAAAAGTCACTATAGTCAGGGTAGAGGGTTAGAACTGTCAGGTTAGAATGTCTCAAACAAACCCAGCTATTAGTGATAATAATAACATGGACCTGGTGGAGGAGCTCGACCTCACACCTTACTTACACTTGTCTTTCAAGGAATTGAGGTCCTTATGTAAACTCAAAAATTTACAAATGGGTCAGCATCCAACCAAACAAGGGCTCCAGGAGCTCCTGGCTGAGTATGCTAAAGACCACCCATCTGAACATGGTGATGGCCAGTCAGATGAGGAAAGGGAAACAGGGGAGGAGGACAGCAACCTCCCCATACTATTCCCTAGGGAGGAGATGGCACCCATACCCTCCAACTCAAGACATAGCATCTGGGCACCTAGAGACCACACAGGTGGCTCTGGTCCCAGAGGCAACACTGGGGGTCCCCCCAGTGAAGAGGACAGCCTTATGAGGCTGGCCAAAAGAATAGATCTAGAGTCCAGGCTCCTGGCTCTAGAAAAGGAAAGGAGAGAGATGGGTTTAGCACCCATTAATGGTGGCAGCAATAATAAAAACAAGGATAGGGAGGAAACTTCTGGCCTTAAAATCCCCAAAGGGATTGTCCCTAAATTTGAGGAAGGTGATGATATCACCAAATGGTTCACAGCCTTTGAGAGGGCTTGTGATATCAGGAAAGTAAAGAAACCTCTCTGGGGGGCACTCCTGTGGGAACTGTTCTCTGGTAACTGCAGGGACAGGCTTCTGACTCTCTCTGGGCCAGAAGCAGGATCCTATGACCTCATGAAGAAAGCTCTGATTGAGGGATTTGGATTCACCACTGAGGAGTATAGAATTAGATTCAGGGGGGCTCACAAAACCCAGACCCAGTCCTGGATTGATTTTGTAGATTTCTCAGTGAAGACACTGGATGGTTGGTTAGCTGGACATGGTGTGCAGGATTTTACTGGATTGTACAATTTATTCATGAAGGACCATATTTTGAGTAACTGCACAAATGAAAAGTTGCATCAGCATTTGGTAGACCTAGGTCTAAAATCCCCCCAAGAATTGGGAAAAAGAGCAGACCACTGGGTCAAGACTAGGGTGACTAGGACGTTCACTGGGAGGGACCAGAACCAAGGGGTCCCAAAACCTCCCCAGAAGAAAGAGAGTGAACCCCTTTTGGATAAAAGAAAGGAGTCCCAGGTAGCCCCCCAAAAACCTGACCAGGAGGGTGGGCCCAAAGACACCTCACAAACTAAACCAGGGTACCAAGGTAAGAATTGGGATCCCAACAGAATATGGTGTTTCAACTGTCAGAAGGCTGGACACCACACCCAGGACTCTAGCTGTCCTAAAAATAAGGTTCCTAGTACAGCTCCAGGGGTGACTAGTGTAGCCCCAGGGGTTGCCAGTGTAGCTTGGGAGGGAGGGTCCTCAGATGAGGAAGTCCTCCTTGCTTTCAACTGGGGAATGGGCCCAAGAAGCAAGCTGGAGATCCCAGAAGGAAGTAGACACTTCCACCACCTACTGGTGAATGGAATCCCAGCCACTGCCCTGAGAGATACCTGTGCCAGTCACACTGTGGTACATGACAGGTTGGTATTCCCACACCAATATGTCTCAGGGGAAACAAGAAGGGTAAGAACTGTCCCAGGGGGAGTCACTGTTAGGCCTGTGGCTATAGTGCCCCTAGCCACAGCTGGGTCCCTTAGATGGAGGAAAGTGATAGTCAGTAAAAACCTCCCCCTTGATTGTCTCTTGGGGAATGATCACTTAGATGTGGAACTGAGCCAAAGAGAGGTGCTGGCCCAATGCCAGGCCTCGCCCAAAGAACCTGTGGGGGCTCAACCTGCAGTCAGTGCAGCTGAGTCCCAAAAGAGTGAGAAGAAACAGGGTAGGAAAGGTGGGCAACTGTTAGCCACAGTTCCAGAGAGCCAGGGAGATTCTATCCCAGTAAGGGAAAACTCCCACAATGGCACTGGTAAAGCCCCCCCTAGCCAACAGCAAGACCTGACTAGTCAGGCAACTGTCCAGCCTGAATTAGTGGCTCCTCAGGTGGCAGAACAAGGGGTGGAGGAGGGGTGTTCCCTACCAAGAGTAGGGACCCCCTATCGTCAAACAGACCAACAGCCAGGACCCAAAGAGAACTATAAAATAGCCCCCTCACTTGCCAGTCAGGAGCTAAAGGTATGGTACTGGGCACTGACAGCTGTCAGCAGCCTCTGCTGGGTGTTAGCCTTCATGGCAGCCCTATCCTTGGCATGGTGGCCTAACCCCCTGCCAAATAGCAAGTCAGGCCCCCTGACCTTATTGGTCATGGTGGGGTTGCTCAAGCTGTGGGTAGCCTCTGTGGGTAAGCTGGGCCTAGCCCTGGCTAAGTTAGAAACTACCGAGGTATACACCTCTAAACCCAAAATAGAAAGATGGGACCAGGACAGTAAAAGACAAGGAGAGGAGCCTTGGGAGTTAGGTCCTGAAACTAATAAGTCAGGCCAGCTCCCCAAAGGGACTGACCTAGGCAGAAGGATGTAAGGCAGAGTAGGCCCTGCAACTTTCAAACCACTTCCCCAACTCTTCCTCGCCTGAAAGACTAGGTAGACTCTCCCAGCTTTGGCAGAAGTCTCCTGGCCTTTGGGCTGGGGGGGGCTTGTGTGAGAAAGTGGGTTTCTGTTGCAGTAACCCCCCCTTTTTTTTTTGCCTAATAGCTGATGCACTTTTCCTTGTTGTGCCCTGGGCTCCTGCCAATCAGGTGCCCAGGGCCTATGTTCCCTCCTTAAAACACACAAACTCCCAATTGGCAAACCCTGGCCACATGTCAGCCCCTGGTAAATGGTACCCTAGGTACCCAGGGCCTTGTGACCAGGGAAGGCCTCTAAGGGCTGCAGCACTCATTGTGCCACCCTTAGAGGCCCTGTACCCTTACACACACACACTGCCTTTGCAGGCTGAGTGTCTGGGTGCAGGACAAAACAAAGTGTCGACATGGCACACATCTCTGTGTGCCATGCCCATTACCTATACTGCCAAGGCATATGTCAGCCACCCCTCTGGCTGGGTGCCTTATGCCTATGGTGTGGGCACAGGAGCAGGAGCCCTGTGCCCCTACAGTACCCAGGTCCATTCCTGGGCACTGTAAGTACAGTGCTGCCTTTTACAAGTACATGGTGCTGAGAGCTCGTCAAACACGAACTCCACAGCACCATAATGGTAACACTGAAGACTGGGAAGTTTGGTATCAAACTTCTCAGCACATTAAACCCACACTGATGCCAGTGTGGGATTTAATGTACTAAGCACCCCAGAGGGCATCTTAGAGATGCCCCCTTACAGCTAACCTACAATCCACGTCTGCTCTGAGGCTGCCCAGGCTGCCACACAGCAGACACGTTGCTGGACCCCTGGGTGGGAGAGCCCCTGCTCTCCCGGGCCTGCAACAATGCACATCCTGGGTGAGGTGAGAAATCTCCTCCCCCAGGATGAGCAAAGGGAAGCTTCAAAGGCATGCCGCCAGTTGGAGTTTCCCCAGGCCACTGCAACCCCCCACTCTGGCAGGAAGCTTGGCCGGAAACCCCATACAAGGACAGGGGATGTGCCAGCCTGCCCACCCCACCCCTCAGGTGGGGGAGGCGAGGTGAAGCACATCTCCGGGCTCTCGCCATCTTGAAGATGGGAGGCCCTACCCTATCAGGATTAGGCTACTGCCCTCCTCCCACAGGAGAGAGGCAGGATAGGGGGGTGTACCCACCCCAGGACAAGGACCCATTGGTCCCTGGCCTTCACCTACCTGTAACGCCCCTAAATCTCGTATTTAGGGGCCCCCTGAACCTTCCTTCCCCAGATTCCAGATAGAAACCTACAAGAAGAGCAAGAAGAAAAAAGACCTGCCCTGCAGCTGCTAAAAAGAGGAAGACACCAACTGCTTTGGCCCCAGCCCTACCGGCCTGTCGACCCTCGAACCTGCTCCTGCTCCAGCGCGGCATCTCTTGTGGCCAGCAACCTCAAAAACCCCGGAGGACCTGGCTACCTTTGAACTCTGATTCCCTGGGACTCCCATGAGTAGAGGCTCTACTCGAGAAACCTATTCCTAACTCCTGGCAGCAGCCCGGAACCGCGGACCCAACACACTCTGCACCAGCCAAGCCTGGCCAGCACCCAAGGACCCCCCTCGACATCCTGGACGAAGCCTGCAGCCTCAGAACCGAGTGCCACCCCAGCCGCGATCAACCAGAGGGTAAGATTCCCGACGTCAAAAGGCACCCCTGCACCCGGCGCCCTGCGCCCCCCTGTGCCCAATCCCGGGGTACCCACCTAACCTACAACTACCCAACTTACCCCTCGAAGTGGTGGTGGCACCGGAAACATCCTCGTCCCCGAGCCTGCAGCCTTTTTTCCAAACCGGAACATTCCCATTGATTTCCATTGAGCGCCCAAAGGCTCAAAAGCACCCTGCACCCAGCCGCCCGAGTGGCCCTGGCAGTGCACTCTCTACACTAACTTACTTCCCCACTTGCCCTGAGTAAGTGACCAGGAGCCCAGCTCCCACAGACGCGTGGCCTGCCAGACAGCAGCCACCAACTAAGGCCCCCCTATCCCTCATAGGATAACATTGGGCCTAACTCACTCTGCACCCGGCCGTCCTGAAACCGCTGAGGGTGAACCAACTGTACCTACCTGACACTGGGGGACCCCTGAGTCTATGCCCGGAATTTCAACTCTGCCAGTCGAGTACTTACCCTTAAACCGCTAACTTCATTTTCCTCATAGGGTAACATTGACTGGCTTTTTCTTCAAAAATCTTCTAAGTGTGAACTTTTCAAAACTGTAAAAATTCACCAAAAATCAGCCAAGTGACAAAAACGAATTTACTCACCTGTTCCTGGGTGAGCTCCCAGTGCTGGATCTTGGCGCCCAGCCCTGACCCTGAAAAGTACTCACAACTATACTTACCTCTAACTCATTTTTCTCCCATAGGAAACCATTGTCTGCTTTTCTGTGAAATTTCTTCTAAGTGTCTATTTTTGCAAATTTGAAATATTCTTTTAAAATCGTACCATTTCTGCAAACGAAATTACTTACCTGTTTTTGATAAGGACCCCAGTCCTGGGTCCAGGCACCCAGTCCTGGATTACTAAAGTAACGATAAAGTACTCTACCTGCAATGTGAATTTCTTGCCATAGAGATCCATTGAATGTTTTCTTTGAAATATTTTCTAAGTGCTAACTTTTGAAATAGCTAAATATTATTTAAAAATCATTACAGTTATTAAGTCGACTTTCATCACTTGATTCTGAATACTGACCCAAGGCTGGTTCTAGGAGCCAGACCTGGAATTCCAAAAGTAATCTGAAAAGTAATTTATTACAAATAACCTGAATGTACCATTGAGCTCAATGCATTGTGATGTTTAGGAAATAGGATTGTTTATTGCAACCAACTGTGACTGTTTACAAAAACTCATTGCTTAAGAGAAAAAGTATTTATATGCAACCTCTCATTCTGAGAAAGTATATTTTTATCCCCTTTGTGGTTCTAAAAATAAAACAAGCATATATTTTATATATATAAATCATTGGCCTAGAGTTCAGTTATTGAGTGTGTGAAACCATTTGCTGACTGAGTGTGTACAATAAATGCTTTACACTGTCCTCTGGTACTGCCTTACTGCTCGACCAAGCTACCACTTTTGAGAGTAAGGTCATACCTAACTTTGACCTCTATCAGCCTCTGGGGGACTGTGGACTCTGTACACCCTGTACCCATTAGGGAACAGTATATACAGAGCCACTTTCTCACAAGTCCCTCACGGGGAGGAAATGTGAGCTTTATCTGTGCATGACTGTTTATGTAGTTCTAGTGCTTAATTTGAGCCAGTGGTTTCCAATGTTCAGCATCAGCACTTAATCATCAACACCGGCGCTCTTCATGAGCACGATTGAAGGACACATTCATTTATGGTAGGCACCGGGAGATTATGTAGTTCTGATCCTGTGTACAGTTGTGTGTTTTTTTTTTTTTATTTCATCCAGTGCTTGTACTGTGTTTTTAGTCATTGCTGTATTCTTATGTGTTGGGGTTGTTTTCCTTTCTTTATCTTCGATCTCTAGACTGTCAAGAATTTGTCACCTGCATTTCACAGGATATATTTTTAGGTGGCATTTTCTATTGGTTTTCTATGACCTCTGATACTTGTAATTGAGTTTTATTTAATACATGCGTTATTTTTCACAAGTGGTAAAAATTGCATGTTTTAAATATCACTTACGATACCCAACGTTTGTCGACCATGGAAATGATGATACATAGTGCATTTGATAATTAATGCATGTTTTAGTTTTTTTGACTCTTGATCAAATGGGGCAATACATTCATGCTGTATGTACCCTGACATACAATATTTACCACTACGCCTAACTCATATTCAAGGCTTTATTCTGTCTTCTTTTCTTCCATAAATTCATCAGTTTTTTTCTCCAGTCCCATTATTCGGTCTTTCTGTTCTTCTCTCTCTAGAAGGAAGTCTCCATTAACAGCAATTCACCAAAATGCCTGGGTTAGCGGAAATGACATCACACGCCATTTGACTTTTGTTTTCACTCAAACACACATGCTTACATATACACAGACACACTTTCACACACAAACACCCACCCCTTCTCACATAAACACACTCTCACCTGCAAGCACGCACACAGCCTACATTTAAAAGCATTTTTAGTTACTTCAGCTGCCAGGGAGGGTCATATTCCAGCTGATTGTAAACCATTCTTTATTACTCACATAGTTAATAATGTCCATTATTCACTATTAGAGTAATACAAAATATATAGAAAACAAGCAAAAAAGAGCACCAACCAACTTCCACAGGGACGAGCTGCTTATGTATTTGTGGCAGTGATTTTACCACTTCTGAGGCCAGGGGTTGGTTGCAAGAAGAGGCCAGGAGTCACAGCTCGACCTCTGGTGACCCCTTAACGAAATCCATGATAATTTCTCTACTATTTCCATTGCAGCATGAACACTCCTCTCCTTTTTGCACTGAGAGAAACCCTAGTCAGGGATTGGTATCCGGTATCTTGGTATCAGGGATACAAATTTTGGGGATGAAGTCTGTGTTTTTTCTTTTTACAATGCACTTTCACCCACCATCATACATGCAGACATGGGGGCATATTATCAAGAAACGGTGTTAAAATTATCGCCGCTTTAGCGGCAGAAAACTGCTGCTAAAGCGGCGATAATGGTCTTGATAATATGCTGCAGAGAATTCCGATAGAAGCCCATGTTGACACCAGAACATGGGCTTCTATGGGAATTCTCAAGGGCATATTATCAAGCCCATTATCGCCAAAAACTGCTGCTAAAGCGGCGATAATTTTAACGGAATATGGGAAATGTATAATTTAACTTGTGTCTGAAAAAGGTTTGCTGTGACGCTTTTATTTGGTTTTGCTTCCTGGCTTCTGTAAGTTGGTTACCTTTTCTAAATCTGCCAGTGCACTTTAATGTTCTATCTTTCAGCTGAAGTTTTATGGCCATGTATTCGCATTGGGGCTCCATGGCATTCGGCATCAGTGAGTTAAACACAATGACAAAATAAATGAAATAAGATGCTAATAGTTTGCAGCAGCACACTGTGATGTAGACGTGTCTGGCCACAGCTAGCAAGGGGGAACATGTTATCAAGCGGAGCAGGCCTCAGTAGACATGGCTTCAATTTTTAAATTCAATGTGATTTGAATTTCACAAGAAAATTATTATCCATATCAGTTAGGAAAGACTTGTAAGTAGACTGTCGCAGTGTGCTGGAGAAGCAGGGTCGGGTGGACAAAATTTCCCTGCAAGTTAAACAACTATTGCAATACTTAGGGGTTCATTTATGGCATTTTGGTATAGGGCAGTGCAGCAAGGCACCTTTCTGTGCTGCCCTACGCCAAAGTGAAAGGGCAGGAGTGCACCATATTTAAGCAATATGGTGCATTCTTGTTCTTTCTTCTTGTGCTTCTGACGTTTCGACAGCCTAACTCCACCTGCAAGGGGGCCTCCGTTGCAGGTAGAATTGTGCAAAAACATTCCTAAGAGGCGTTTTTCTCTTTCTATGTGTGCTGTAGAATACGGCATACCTGGAAAGAGGAAAAAACAAGGAGAAATTAAGGTATTTCTCCTCAATACGCCTTACCTCAGGAGGAGTACACATTTGGCACTTCCCCAGGTTTATATGTTTTTGTAAATCTGAGGCAGCATCAAATTTCATGGGTGTTGCATTGGAAAACCCACAACAATGCGCATGGAATGCCTCCCGGGCACAGCGTAACGTGACGCAGGGATTGGTGCTGCGTTACCTTACTCATGATTTATGAGGCCACTCAAACTATGCAGGGTGGCTTTGCATGACTTCATAAATCTTTATGAGAGCCCTGTGTCACGCATGTTCCACTGTACGTGGTGCAAAAGTTATGCAGGGCCTCATAAATAAAGCCCTTAATTCACATTTTCTGATGCACATTTAATATTTTTCAACTACTTCTGTGCATAATCAGCTAAACGCTTCATGATCATGCACACCCGTGTTTTTAATATACAAAGACACAATGGAGGTAAATTATTTGTATATGCTTTGCTGGCAAGACAATTTTAGGCTACACAAATGCAGATCTAAATGCAATCGCAAACAAAAAACCTATTTCATTTTCCAAGCATTTCAGAATTGATCCTATATCAATGAATGAAAGATAGCTTTTAGGTCTATAAAACAAAGCATTTTCTCCCATTTGTACTGTGAAATTTCCAATGTGCATATCAAAAGCTCTGGGTATGTGCACTGCAGGTTAAACAGTTATTTCTTATTTATTGATTACAGCTGATTGTTGATGCAAATATGCACCTTATAAGACGATCATATAAAATGTATACAATAATAAATAATTTAGAATTTTTGCATAATTGTACCATATATGGTCATGTCTGTTTAGGTCCAACCGATGCAATGGACCCAGACTTGGACCCTTGGTGTTAGGTGCTAAAGGTGCCTAGAGGCCATTTTCTAATAGGAACATTTGTCAAAAGTGCTCTCAGAACCAGAAGGAACCCAGGATCAACCTGCTTGCCTATCCACCCGAGGTGCATCACCAGTCGTAATCACATTGCGGTTTCTTCCACTATGTTCTTCTCTGCAACAGCATATCCAATTCAGTAGTCCTTTGCTAAAGCGGTATCCAACCTTGTGAAACTGTCTTCGGCTACCTCTACCTTGTCCCACTGGAGATTTTTGACTTCCATTTCAACGGCTAAGTCTGAACGTGGAAATCTTCACCGCAGCCTTCAACAAAGGTCATCTGACGACGAAGCTCCCACCTTGAACAACTCCTGCAGCAATGCCCCGGTGAACTTTACCTTTTTAAACATTTTTCTTCTAGAATTTTTCCAAGTCCGAAGGTAAGCACTGACAGGGCCCAATGCACTTCTTGTACTCGAACTGCGCTCCATCGCGGTCAACCTTAACTTTCGAATTTGACCCGGTCTCATGCAACTAGGGTGCCGATTACGATCCTGTAAAAAATTTCCCCGTACGACTCGTATCCGGTCTTTTTACCGTACGAATCATACAAGTGCCGTACAAACTGCCAAGTACGAATCGCATTGGGAATAATTCCCCACACGTCCTCGGGTCGGAAAATGTGTCCGACACGTCCCCGGACGATTTACCGTACAAATGTGAAAATTGAAGTCCGACCGCGCAAGTACGATCCATCCCGTGCGTCCGATGTTACAACCGTCTGGAAAAAACACCGTCCGCACCGAACTCCCATAGCAACCATGGAGACATGTGCCCGCATACGCGCCCAACACTCCCCCCAGCCCTCCTATGTACGAGTCGAATCCCCACCCGTGTATGTACACCCGTGTATGTACGAGACGTACCCCCACCCGTGAATGTATGGAGCGTACCCCCACCCCAACAGTGTATGTACGACCCATACCCTCACCCGCGTATGCATGGAGCGTACCCCCACCCCAACCGTGTATGTACGACCTGTACCCTCACCCGCGTATGCATGGAGCGTACCCCCACCCCAACAGTGTATGTACGACCCGTACCCTCACCCGTGTATGTACGGACCATACCCCCACCCCAACCGTGTATGTACGACCTGTACCCTCACCCGCGTACGTATGGAGCGTACCCCCACCCCAACAGTGTATGTACGACCCGTACCCTCACCCGCGTACGTATGGAGCGTACCCCCACCCCGACTGTGTATGTACGACCCGTACCCCCACCCCAACCGTGTATTTACGACCCGTACCCTCACCCGCGTACGTATGGAGCGTATCCCCACCCCAACAGTGTATGTACGACCCGTACCCTCACCCGCGTACATATGGAGTGTACCCCCACCCCAACCGTGTATGTACGACCCGTACCCCCACCCCAACCGTGTATGTACGATCCGTACCCTCACCCGCGTATGCATGGAGCGTACCCCCACCACAACCGTGTATGTACGACCCATACCCTCACCCGCGTATGCATGGAGCATACCCCCACCCCAACCGTGTATGTACGGACCGTACCCCCACCCCAACCGTGTATGTACGGACTGTATCCCCCACCCCAACTGTGTATGTACGACCCGTACCCTCACCCGCGTACGTATGGAGCGTACCCCCACCCCAACAGTGTATGTACGACCTGTACCCCCACCCCAACCGTGTATGTACGACCCGTACCCTCACCCGCGTATGTATGGAGCGTACCCCCACCCCAACTGTGTATGTATGACCCGTACCCTCACCTGCGTACGTATGGAGCGTACCCCCACCCCAACATTCTAAGTACGGAGCGCACCCCAGGCCCCAACACCAGCACCTTCACCCAACATCGCGCATGTACGAGTCGTACCAAGCCAGACACAAGGACAGCACTGTACAACAAAATTCCCGAAGTACACACTGTACACACGCTAAAAACGCACGTACACAACCAGGACAAAGCAAAACAACACAAGAATACACCATTCGAATGGCACAAAGCCACAAAACATGTCCAACAAGCACAAAGACAACACATTCACTGACCTGCAACTGCCAAAATCCCAAACAGAGGCCCAAAACACAACCACTCCTTATAACACACCCACACAAAGTTCAAACACAGCCACACCCACCAATGGACCAATAAAAAGGGCCCACAGACACAAACCATGAGCCTTTGCAACAGACTCACTGCTGCCAGACCCCACAGACAACCTACAGCACCATACTTGAACCTTTACTACACCTTACACTTGCACACCTTCACACACCCACCTTCACAAACACCCCCTCATCACATTCACACACACACCTGCACAACCACACCCACACACCCACAACCATCCACACCCACACCCCCCACAACCATCCACACCCACACCCCTCACCATGCCCACTAACAAGAATCCAAAGTTCACTAGCCAAGAGTTGGAGGTCCTTGTCGACGAAATCCTCAGAGTCGAGCCACACCTCTTTGGAACATTGGTCAGACAGACCTGCATGTCCGAAAAAACAGCCATGTGGCAGAGGATTGTCGATGCTGTGAATGCTGTTGCGTCCACCAGAAGGACCAGGCATGAATGCCAAGCCAGGTGGTACGATCTGCGGAGGAGGGTCCGAGCCAAAATGACCGACGACCACAACCAGGCCAACGTCACTGGAGGAGGGCCGCCCCGCAGACCCGTACAATACCATCCCTGGGAGGAGAGGGTGATGGCCATACTGCCGGTGGTGTCAGTGGATGGAATAGAAGGACTCCGAGACCCGAGTGAGTACACAAACAACTCACCTCACATGGGGGGAACGTCATCCACAACCAAACTCACAATCAGGCACGCAACCACCCCAAGCTATCGCATGACTCAACCACACTCCATGAACACGCACATGCCACTGGTGCCACCATGCCCCATGCACCCAACTAGACAATGCAAAGTCACAGGCCACAGAAAACACCAACACAAGACACGGTAAGCCGGATGGCGGGAGTGTGGGCCCCAAAAATCACATAGTGCAACTCAGAAGCAGACAACAATGCCCTCTGCCTATATGGCCTAGGTCACAGCCAGACAAACAGTGTGTCCCCACACAGGAAAGACTTGCCAGCAAATGGCGGACGCCTTGCATTAAGACATGGGGGTGACGGCACGTTTTTGCACATGACAGCAGCTAATGAACAGCCAACACTGTGAAAGAGTGGCAGCACACACCACCACAGCAGCAGAGCAGACACAGACACTACACCCAATGAGTGCCTGGAGATCAGAAACAAACTCACATCAACAAGCCAAGGGCCATTCAAAAAACTGCAAAAAGTGTGTGCCTAGGAAGCTGGGTTGAGGTGACAGAGGGTGACACACAGAGGGAGGGAGAGGGGGACAGAGAGGGAGTGAGAAAGGGACACACAGGGAGACCAATTCAGCCTTGGGGGGTGTGGGAATGTCTGCTCGTCAGCAGGTGGACTGCGTGCATGTAGACAAGAGTGGCCAGTGCCTGAATCCCCCTCTCTTCTCCAAAACACTGGGCCATGTCTCAACCTGTGCACGAGCACAACGCCAGCTACCTGCATTATATAAGTGTGTGGAACAACTCCATGTGCCCACGTACAGTGCAACACGGAAGGCGCCAATGCATGGCTCGCCACACCTGCCCACTCTACTGCTGACTGCAGTCACAATTGACGCAGCAAGTAAGACTGTGCCACACATAGGTAAAGTCGCAAAAGCTGTGGCCAAGGGACATACCCATGCACAAGTGCACTGTGAGTGGAATGCAAGACATATCCAAATTCCCAGAGGAAATGTGCCAACTTAGAAACGAATGAAACATGGATGTTGCATGGAACAAAATTAACATTGTCTCTCTCACACACAGGTCAACGTCGTGGATCACCCCCCAGCACTGGGGGGGAAGACTCACAGGACCCGGCTCAGCGGGATGACGGACCCACCGGCAGCGACGACTCTCACCACTCTGTGGACGACCCCGACCAACCTGGCCCCTCTGGTGTCCAACCACCTGCAGCACCTGCGTCAGGTACAACTGGGCCAACCACTACCCCCACTCCTGCCACATCCCAGGAGACACCCAGGATCCCTGCCCCACCACCACAATGCAGCCAGGCTGGCCAGGAGGGACACGGTGTACCGGCCACCCAGGAGGAGGCAGGCGACAACGCCAATGCCACCCCTCAGGGGTCCCGGAGACCCGATATGCCCACAAGGGCAGGACAGGTGCAAGTGGGCAGGGGTGGTGGGAGTGGAGGACGGCGGAGGCGCGAGCCTGACCAGTTGGCTGCGGAACCGGTATATTCCCATGTCAGAAACATCCTGGAGACATACCGGCAGGACACCACGGGCATGGCCCAGGTTGTGTCCATCCTCGAGGAGATCAAGACCCAGCAGGCCCAGCAACATGCGGAGCAACATGCCTGTCTACTGCGACACCAAGGGCGGATGGAGGACAGACAGGCTGAGCTCGTGACGGTGCTTACGGGAATTAACCGTTCACTCCGTCGGATAGCCGACAACATGGGCAACCCTCCCTGTGCCACCAGGCGTAGAACATCACCACCCACAGGGAGGGATCAGGAGGAGGAGGAGACATCCGACGGAGCATCCCAAACATCGTCACGGCCTGCTTCTGAGGGTCCCCGCAGGAGGGCGGGTCATCCACGGAAAAGACCGTGAGGGTCAGCGCAACAGCACCATCTCCCAGGACACCTGGCCTGGCACCTGGCCCACTGGACCAACAGCAGCACAGCAGCAAAAGACATTTTTTGCCACATGGACTTGCTGGTCACTGTCTGACCAATGTTGACAAAGACTGTGGCATGGACTCTGATGATTTCCAATGGCAAGGACACCAACTCCCCTAGTGAACTTTGGATTCCACACACCCGGAAAGCACCTCATGTCATACCCCCCCCCCACGTACCCCAACCCAAAAAAAAAGTTACACGATAAAGAGATGATGCCTACATTTTGTATTATTACCTTACATGTGTCTTGTAAAGTCTAACCATGCCTGAGTTCTCATTTGACTTCAACCATCCACACCCTGGGGCCTGAGTCTGGCACAGGACACACATGGGTAACAATGTATTAGGCAAGACAGACATGGAGCACCATACACACCCGTGATGGGCCCAACCAGCTGAGAGGGTGGCCACACAACCGTGCCGACAGACATATTGAGTACAGCGACAGCCATGCGCAGAGGTCAGGGATCATGTGGAGTGTCCTGGGGGGTACCCAGGTATATGTGGACAGGTGGCAGAACCATGTCCTGCAAGCTTGAGTCAGGTGGATGCAGAGAATGGTGGCCTGGCCAACGTTGGATGCATGGGGATGGCACATGTCACAATACCCACACAGTCATGGACATCATGCACAATACAGTCTAATCCCACACAAACAGCTTGCATCTTGCTACTCGACACATAGACACATAGCCACTATCACGGAAAACCATGCCAGACATGCCGGATGCACCGTGGCAACACACCAGCATTGACTGAGAATAGGCACCTTGGAGGCATAGGGACACCTTTATTATTCATGTATTCCGGAATGCAGAGGCAACTCAGAGTACACATAAACAGGTCATGTGGAGTAACATGTGGGTCCAACACTGGAACCCCCCTTCTGCAGCACAAATGCGTGATAGCCATGGAACTGGCACACAAGTGTCGGCTAACAGCTAAACACCCCCTGCTGCTCACGGAGAGGCTGCCATACACCATTGATCCTCTGATGTGGAAGTCCCACACCATGTCAAGCCAATGCAAACCGTATGTGTCCGAGGGCAGTGTTACACACATTGATGCCATCATCACAATCCACTATCCCATCACAGATGACTGTCAACAAGTCTGACCATCTATTCAGGTGTACCCAGCTACATGTCATGTGTCCCATGGTGATGCGACATGTCTGCAGAGGAACCAAACATCGACAGGGGCAGTGTGCACACATCGTAAACAACTGCCACACCCAATACACCCCTGATGCATCCCTTACCCTAAGGAGACTTCCAAACTTGTCCGTGCATGTAACGCTGAGTCAGCACACGATGACGTGTCCATGAGGAATAGCAGTGCCACAACAATGCAACCAGCAGATGGCATGCGCAAGTACCTGGGGATGAGAGACACACAAGAAGTCAGCCACAAAAAGCACAGCCACTTGCATGTGCATGTACTCGACACATGTAAGGATGACAACATGCTAGGTCACAATTATGACTGGGGAAATACACTCATCACTGGCACCATCACTCGAGTGACACATACACACACACCTCTGACTCACGTGGCATACATGCAGATGGACACACACATCGCAACACATGCCACACGGGGACCAATGCGTGCACACACAGACACTGGTACTCACCACTAAGCAAAGAAGTCGAGTATGAGCCGACTCTGGATGTCCTCTTGCGGAACCACATCCTCCACATCACTAGCCCCATTGCCAAGCCCTTCGTCCTCCACGGGTGGATGGTCCTGATCATCTTGATCCAGGATGAGTGGCACAGCTTTCTCAACTGCCATGTTGTGCAGCATGCAGCAGACCATGAAGATTTTGCAGACCTTCGCCGGGGCATATGGGAGGGCGCCGCCGGTCTTGTGGAGGCATCTGAATCGGCTCTTCAGGAGGCCAAATGTCCTCTCTATCACTCGCCTTGTCCGGCCATGGGCGGTGTTGTAGCGGAGCTGGGCCGGCATGCTGGGGTTGCGGAGAGGTGTGATCAGCCATGGCATGTTGGGATAGCAAGCGTCCCCTACATGGAAACCACATGGACATAAGTAGGACAGGAGAAGCCGTCGTGCTGGAAGTCTACGCAAAATACAGGACAGACAGAGTGTACCCACCAACAACACATGCTCGTTCGTTGCGCAGCTGCGTCATCATTTCAGGCACCCTGCTATGCCTCATGATGTAGGCATTGTGTGCTGATCCTGGAAAACGAGCACAGACATGTGAAATCACCATGTTGGACAGACACACCACAAGGGCATTGATGGAGTGGTAGTGCTTGTGATTCCTGTACGCTACCTCCTGTGCCTGTGGTGGTACCAAAGCCACATGTGTCCCATCTATGGACCCAATGACATGGGGCATCCGTCCCAGGGCATAGAATCCATGCTTGACCCCAGTCAACAGTTCAGGAGTTGGGAAATGGATGAACTCATCCAGGTGAAGCAACATGGCCTCTAAGAAATCATGCAGCACACGGCTGAACATGCTCTGGGACATGCCACCAACATGAGCTATGGTATATTGAAAGGTACCCGTGGCAAGAAAATGTAGGGCTGCCATTACCTTCAGCTTGGGTGTCAGTGCCGTAGGATACCTGTGCAGCGGTTGCAGGTGTGGTGCCAGCCTTGCCGTCAACTCCTCAATCAACAATTGGGGGAAGCGGTAGCACCGTATACAGTTATTCTCCCGCATGTCAGCCAAGTCCGGAATTGGTCGGGGAAGAGGCGGCACTCTGCAGTAATTTGGAAGTGACAAGGAAGAGTGAGTGCACTACAACAACAATTTATTTGTACTGAGCACATGTTAATCTGTCAATACACATATGCTACATACAGAGTCAGGTATGTGCCACATGACCTGGACACGTATGGCTGCCAGGTGACACTCCTACCAAGACCCAGCTACACACGGAGATTGTGAACCTCCACATGCCATGGCATGGGATTAGCTGTGTCCCAGTGTAAGTGAACAGCCAGACGCAACACAGGAGTGACATACATCAACACATCAGCAGAAGTAGGATGTCGATTTCAGAGACAGGAAGCGGAACACTAGAGCCACAGGTCACATGACATTACACTAGGACAGCCCACACACCTTGCCAATAAGGTGTACATGTAATGACTCACTACACATTCATTAAGAGGATGCAGACATGTCAAAGGAGTTAAGGGCATGGCTGGCACACATTGCACAGTCACACATAACATCTGTACACATCTCATCATACATCTGTTGCCTTCTCGACTCAGGAGTAATGTGCCACATCACAGCCTTTCACACCTGTGCCCCACACATGTAGTACTGCCCAGACAATGCCTTGATGTCCATCCATGGACAAGTATGTCAGCTCTATTCCTTCCTGTGTGCTGCCTGTCACCACTGTGATATGTGAAAGGCACCGTACATTCGCTCAGAGGGCCTGTGTACGTTCCCTATCACTATGGGAGTGCTGCCGTATGCGTACCCATAGTGATAGTGAGCGTACGCACGCGTGTACGGTCCATATCACTATGGGTACGCATACGCGAGAACACCCATAGTGATAGTGAGCGTACAGGCATGTGTACGGTCCGTATCACTATGGGTACGCATACGCGAGCACACCCATAGTGATACGGACCGTACACACGCCTGTATGCTCACTATCACTATGGGTACGCATACGCGAGCACACCCATAGTGATACGGACCGTACACACGCCTGTACGCTCACTATCACTATGGGTGTGCTCGCGTATGCGTACCCATAGTGATACGGACTGTACACACGCCTGTACTGGCCGTTGCTATGCATTTGGGGTGCCCTAGGGCCCCGGTACGCACCGTACCTGTGTGTGAAACTCCAAATTACATAGGGGACACATGAGGGACAAGTATAAAGGCCTACATGCATGCTGGTTGTCATGGAGACCAAGTTTAAAGTTTGAAATTTTTCCGGAAGGTGCACAGCAGAGTCAGTTTGAATGAATCTACTTTGTTGCAATGTGGTTCTGGAGTTGACATCATGCTCAAGAAAAAAAACAATAAAAACCCACTGACTGTGCTAGGTTTGAAGGGATTGGAGGAAACATAGGATGCAAATGTGAGTGACCAATCACTCTGTACTCCTGTGCATGAAACAGGCCAGCAAGGCAGATATAAGGCAGCCAGGTCCCATGAGGGAGCACTTGCCTGCACATCTTTGGATTCTACGACCCAGCTGCTGCTCCTGATTCCCTGGAACCATGTCAAGGTCTGTGGAGAGGGCACAGCCTTTCACCCTGGAGGAGAACCTGGCATTGCTGGATGTGATCCTCCCACAGTACCCCCTGCTGTATGGGCGACCAGGGTATCAGGTGAGTGCAGAGTCTAATAGCACAGACTGTGTCCCTTTTTTGTGACTGTGACTTCTGGCATTGTGTCCAGGTGTGACACACATGCTATGTACTGTAGGGGGGGTCCCAGGGGGGGAATGCCTGATGTCTCCCAGCCAGAGCATGCTGTGGTGCATGTCTGCCGTCCTCACTTGCATTGTGTTTACTGTGACAATCACTGCATGGTGCATGCCACATTCTGCCTGTCTTGTCCTCCTGGGAATGTAGCCTCTACAGTCCTCATCTGATTATGTGGTCAGCCCAGTGTGACAGGTGACTGTACCCACAGATGTGTGTTAGTTCTGTGTACCTGTGCTGAGAGTGTCCACATGATGTGTTCGTACCCTGGACATGGGTGTGTGTGTAAGTCCCCTGTCATGTGGGTGGGTGCATATGTGGAGTGTAGTACCCGGGCTGCATGAGGGATGGATATACCCTGCCCATCTGATGTGAGCAGGGAGCAGTGCTGTGTGTCTGACGTGCAGAGCCAGCCCCACACCTGTGAGCCCCCCCCCGTCTAGTGGCACATGTGCAGAGTGAGGTTTGTTGCTGCATTTGGCAATGGCAGGTGAATGTCCTGTGCCTGTGTGTGTCTGTGTACTCTGCTGAGGTAGCGTCAGTGGCCTGTGGCATGTGACTGCTTAGAGGTGCTGCACATAATCCTGGTGTAGCTTGTGATGCACAGTGTGAGCCTGGATCATTGATTGTGTCGTTGCCCTCATTCCACCTGTGTACTTTCAATGGCACGTACTGCTTTTGCCCTTCCCCAGAGGATCATGTCCCTATGACAAAGGTGCAATGCGTTGGATGCATACTATGCCTTGTTGTAAACAGCAAAATTTGTTCTAATATGTGTCTCTGTGACATGTGCCAGGTGTATTGATGTAGTGTCACTTGTTCATCCTCACAGGTAGGCGCCTCGGCCAAGAAGCAGATCTGGATGAATGCTGTCAGTGCCGTGAGGAGGATGGAGGGTCGCAAGCGGCGCCTGGCCCAGGTGAGAATACGCTGGCAGGATATCTGGTGCTGGACGCGGATGATCGCATGGGTCCTGCTGGGGGACTCACCTGAGACCCATAAGAACCGCGGGCGCCGCCGTCTCACCCACATCCACAAGCGTGTGCTGGCGGTGGTCTTTCCAGACTTGGACAGGCACTTACAGGAGAAGCAGCAGCAGGAAGGGGGTAGGTACATGTGTGTTTGTTGTGTGTCACCAGCATTTGTAAGTGCACAGTTGCATGGATACACTGCCAGTGTTTAAAGGTGCTGTGCAGATCCTGTTACCCACAGTATAGCGGTGCTCTCCTGCCTCCCTTCCCCTCCTTGCAATGTGTTCCCTGGTCTGTGTGTAATCACTCCTTCACAAGGTTATCTAGGCTGGCACTTTATCCACGTGAACAATGCCTGTAGCATCATGTGTGGGGGTGGTTTGTAACAGGTTTTGGGACCTTGCCTGTGCTCTGTCCAGTTCAGTACTTGTGGGTTCCATATCAGTTGGCACTGATGCTGAGTCCAGACATGGGAGTTAGTCTCTCAAGTGTCATGTCTTACAGCACGCATGTCCTATGTTGTGGCCTGTGACATGACGTGCATGAGTGTGCGATACGCATGGTGCAGGGATGGTGGCGTGTGTTGCAGTCATTCCCATTCAGGACCATGGAGTTGTGTGGCCACTACTGTCCCCTGGGGCATATTTTCCTAGGTGTCATGTGTGTCATCACAAAATGTGGACACTCTCAGTGTCCACAGCATAGTTTGTGCTCTGTGCGATTGTCCCCTGGCACCATGTATATTGACGTAAAATGTAGTACAAGTGTCCACTGTACAGCCTGACCTGATTTTCCTTGTTCATGCTCACGGTGGCCAGTGCCTGTGTGTCTTGTTACAATCATCTGATGATGACCATTTGTACATGATTATTTGGACAGGCGCACCTTGGGTATTTGGTGTCCAATCTTGCATTTATGCAGCCCATGTGTATTTCACCCAGACTAAGAGATGTAAGTGCTTCCTGTGTCTCAACTAATTGTCTCATGTAGGCGGTGGTTGGTGCGGGCAAAGCCTACATGTCAAAACCTGATATCTCCTTGCTAGGTCTGGCCAGTGTGTGATGTTTGTCTGGACATACACTCAAGGTGCAGTGAGCCAGTCATGGTGGGCATGTTTTCAGTATTACCTATGCAGCATGTGCCTCAAGTTCATGGATATGGTCTCTGCACATCCCTATTTCCGGCGACGCTGTGTGTTGCAGATGCAGTGCTGGATTGTCCCCAGGGCCTGGCTCCTCTGTCAAAATCCATTTCATGTCATTTGCTATTGTGTCATGCTCTCCATAGTTTTTCAGTGGCATGGTGGGTCAACCAACTGTGTGTTGCATGCCCTACATATGTACCTTGTTTTGTAGATGTTACTCATCTTTCTTTTCAGGCTATGCACTGTAACCTATGTAGATTGGACTCATGTGACATATGTATACAGGTGTATGATTAATTGCTGTCTCTTCACCTTTCCCACAGCATCGTCGGGGGACACGGAGGGAGACATCAGCACAGACGGAGCGGAGGGACCGAGCACCAGTGCCAGAGGTGACATCGTGCCTGGCACATCAAGTGGAACTGAGGCGGAGGAGAGTGAGGCCGAGGACCTGTCCACTGCCACCACAGAATATGAAGCTGACGGGTCCGAGGATGATCTCTCCGAGTGGGCGGAGGCTGCACCAGCAGCTGACAGCGGCACAACATCTCTCCCCGCACCCTCCATTGCCATCAGCCGCCTCCCACTTGCTCGTGTCCCTTCCCAGCGTGCCCAGTCACCGCATGTCTCCTTCCTGCCAGGCACCGCACCCCCTGCCCCTGTCTCCACTGCTGCCGCCAATGCCGAGTCTGTGGACATCCAGCGGCAGTTGCAGGTTGGTCAGGCTGCGATGCTTAATGTCCTCCATGGCCACAGCCAAGTGCTGAACAACATGGAGGTATACTTGGAGGGCATTTTCTCATCGCAGGCTGACCAACGCAACTTGCTGAGGTCCATAGACTCGACACTGACTGCAGCAGTAGGTCTCCTGCAGCGCAGGGAAGGTCAAACGCACACCTCCTGGCACACACACACAGGGTGAAGTAGGCACACCCACTGGGTCGGGGGGCAAACGTAAGACCCGCAGCCAGAGTGGGAGTCCGCATTCCACCAAATCCATTCCCTCCAAATCCCCTCCCCTCAGCTCTCCTGGCCACATATCCGGCAAAGACTCCTTCATGGCCGCTCTGTCCCTGATCCCCACAGTGACACCACCCCGCAAGCGGTCAAGGGAGTCCCCGGTCAGGGTGGTTGAGTCCCCCCCCCTGTCCACACCCTCCCCCAGTGGCGCTGCGACCCATCCCTCTGACCCCCCCCCCTCCTTGGGGCCTGTGGTTCCTTCGGGTGCAGGGGAGTCGCTGGAGGACCTTGCTAAGGTGTGCAGCGCCATCCTGGCCTCCGCCTTTGGCCCTGCCCCACCCCCTGTGGTGGAGTCCTCCATCCCTGCACCCACGACGCCTACCCTTCGCCCTCATGTCCCTGCGGTGCCTGGTCCTTCCCCCCCACATGATGCCCTCCCCCCTCTGGAAGACGAAGGAGTCTGACTGTGCAGGCAAGCTAGGGGACACGCGTCCCACTGTGTCCCCCACCTGGATTTGAACTTTGGATTGCCCTATGGGCATTGTACATTTTGAACTTTCAAGGGACAAACAGATTTTTGGATGCTGAATAAAGCAATTTATTTTTCCTTAGTACACTACTGTCTGTCTGGTATTGCTGTTGGTGGACCGGCCCCATTATTTTGGGTGGTGATTATGTGTTGGGTGTGTGGGAATTGTAGTCTTGTGCTGGTCATAGGGTGGATCCTGGTATCTGTGTGCCATCACAAGCTGTTGGCTACATAACTTTGTTCATGTAAGCAGTTACTGCATGGTGACATCGTCCTAAGGTGTGTTCCTTCCTCTGTGTAACCTGACATCTTCCCTGCAGGGTCTTTCCAATATGTGGTGCTGAGCTGTGTCTACATTGGCTGGGTGTGTGACGGACTCGTTAGACTTGGGCCATGCATGCTGAGCGATGTCTCCACCTGCATCATTCGTTGCGTCCTTGGTGGTCACTGTACTTGTGTATGTAGACTGTTGTCATGACTTCATGTGGACATGTTTTCTTTTCGGCGCTATGCATGTGTATACTCCCAGCCTCGCACACATGTGGTACATGTACTGCAGGATCTTTGTGCACCTGACTGACATTTGTGGGCATTGGATCTGTGGGTACTCCACCCTTTTCTTTGCAGGGGCACTGCTGTGAGTGTTAGGCACCCACCCCTCCTGTGTCTGGGCACTGCTGGGAGGACTCTGCACCCACCCTCCTGTGTCTGGGCACTGCTGGGAGTGTTAGGCACCCACCCCTCCTGTGTCTGGGCACTGCTGGGAGGACTCTGCACCCACCCCTCCTGTGTCTGGGCACTGCTGGGAGGACTCTGCACCCACCCCTCCTGTGTCTGGGCACTGCTGGGAGTGTTAGGCACCCACCCCTCCTGTGTCTGGGCACTGCTGGGAGGACTCTGCACCCACCCTCCTGTGTCTGGGCACTGCTGGGAGGCCTCTGCACACACCCCTCCTGTGTCTGGGCACTGCTGGGAGGACTCTGCACACACCCCTCTTATGACTGGGCACTGCTGGGAGGACTCTGCACCCAACCCTCCTATTTCAGGATATGTACGCTTAGGACATACACGGGTGTGGGTTCGCTCCATGCATACGCGGGTGAGGGTACGGGTCGTACATACACGGTTGGGGTGGAGGTATGCTCCATGCATACACGGGTGATGGTACGGGTCGTACATACACGGGTGGGGTGGAGGTATGCTCCATGCATACACGGGTGAGGGTACGGGTCGTACATACACAGTAGGGGTGGGGGTACGCTCCATGCATACGGGGTGGGGGTACGGTCCGTACGTACACTGTTGGCATGGGGGGTACGCTCCATACGTACGCGGGTGAGGGTACGGGTCGTACATACACGGTTGGGGTGGGGGTACGGTCCGTACATACACGGTTGGGGTGGGGGTACGCTCCATACATACGCGGGTGAGGGTACGGGTCGTACATACACGGTTGGGGTGGGGGTACGCTCCATGCATACGCGGGTGAGGGTACGGGTCGTACATACACGGTTGGGGTGGGGGTACGCTCCATGCATACGCGGGTGAGGGTACGGGTCGTACATACACGGTTGGGGTGGAGGTACGCTCCATGCATACGCGGGTGAGGGTACGGGTCGTACATACATGGTTGGGGTGGGGGTACGCTCCATGCATACGGGGTGGGGGTACGGTCCGTACGTACACTGTTGGCATGGGGGGTACGCTCCATACATACGCGGGTGAGGGTACGGGTCGTACATACACGGTTGGGGTGGGGGTACGGTCTGTACATACACGGTTGGGGTGGGGGTACGCTCCATGCATACGCTGGTGAGGGTACGGGTCGTACATACACGGTTGGGGTGGAGGTACGCTCCATGCATACGCGGGTGAGGGTACAGGTCGTACATACACGGTTGGGGTGGGGTTACGCTCCATGCATACGGGGTGGGGGTACGGTCCGTACGTACACTGTTGGCATGGGGGGTACGGTCCATACGTACGCGGGTAGAGGGTACGGGTTGTACATACACGGTTGGGATGGGGGTACGGTCCGTACATACACGGTTGGGGTGGGGGTACGCTCCATACATACGCGGGTGAGGGTACGGGTCGTACATACACGGTTGGGGTGGGGGTATGCTCCATGCATACGCGGGTGAGGGTACGGGTCGTACTACATACACGGTTGGGGTGGGGGTACGGGTCGTACATACACGGTTGGGGTGGGGGTACGCTCCATACGTACGCGGGTGAGGGTACGGGTCATACATACACTGTTGGGGTATGCTCCATACATACACGGGTGAGGGTACGGGTCGTACATACACGCTTGGGGTGGAGGTACGGGTCGTACATACACGGTTGGGGTGGGGGTACAGGTCGTACATACACGGTTGGGGTGGGGGTACGCTCCATACGTACGCGGGTGAGGGTACGGGTCGTACATACACTGTTGGGGTGGGGGTACGCTCCATACGTACGCGGGTGAGGGTACGGGTCGTACATACTCTGTTGGGGTGGGGGTACGCTCCATACGTACACGGGTGAGGGTACGGGTCGTACATACACGGTTGGGATGGGGGTACGGGTCGTACATACATGGTTGGGGTGGGGGTACACTCCATACGTACGCGGGTGAGGGTACGGGTCGTACATACACAGTTGGGGTGGGGGTACGCTCCATGCATACGCGGGTGAGGGTACGGGTCGTACATACACGGTAGGGGTGGGGGTACGCTCCATACACACGCGGGTGAGGGTACGGGTCGTACATACACGGTCAGGGTGGGGGTACGCTCCATGCATACGCGGGTGAGGGTACGGGTCGTACATACACGGTAGGGGTGGGGGTACGCTCCATACATACGCGGGTGAGGGTATGAGTCGTACTTACACTGTTGGGGTGGGGGGTACGCTCCATGCATACGGGGGTGGGGGTACGGTCCGTACATATCCGTACCCACGCTGTGGAATGCTTGTGCAGGCCATACCCAGGCCTTTGCCACGTGGGTACAGCCGTCCCGCCATTGTTGGGGTGACGTAGGTGTGGGCGTGGTACGACTCGTACCCACGCTCTTAAGGCGTGGGTACGGGACGTACCTGTATTGTTGTGTTGCCGGTTCGCGTCGTCAACCACTTACGTTGTGGCGGACGCTGGCTTTGCTGGACACGCCCCCACCCCCTTGTAGTGACCAGGGCCTGGGGGTCAGGTATGTCCAGGGCATGTTTGCTGTGTGACTTTGGTGGGGGTTTTGTGGCCTGCCCCTGCTCCTGCCCCCCCCCTTTCACCCCTCCCTTTGTTGTTCTGACCTTCTGCGGCGTCTGCGTCGTAACCTGTAGAGGAGGTCGACTGCTATGAGGGCGGGGATGACACGTAGGTTCGGGTCCATGTCTGTCCGTCGCGTGCAGGTACTCCTTGTTTGCGTTGTCCTGATTTCCCGACAGTTTTTGGCTACCGGAAAATATTCTCTGTGCGGGATGACGTCGGTGCGAATCGTACTTCCTGGTTCGTGAATGGCAGGCTGCGTGCGTCCCGACGTCACGTCGGCGCTTTCCCGGATCACAATTGTATGTTTATTTTCGTCGGTCGGGGTTTTGTACGATTCGTACAGAAATAGTATTTCCGTGCGAATCGTACTTCCATGTTTGTATATTGTTACGACCGGGTACGCGTCGGACGGAGAATATGCTCCGTCCGACGGTTCGTACCCGGTTTTTACAGGATCGTAATCGGCACCTAGGTGTCCGCAGTTGGCCCTTTGATCTTTTAGGTGCTAGATTTCACTTAAAACTTTATAAATTCAGAACTCTGGTTCTACTAATTGCATTTTTGTCATTTTGGTGTCAATGTATTAAAATGTATTGTTCTAAATTGATTTGGGGTTTTTCTTGTGTTGTGTTTTCACTTTATTATTGTTTGCAAGCTGCATGAATACTTAACAACAATGATGCCTGACTTTTTTTGTGCGAAGCTAACTAGTGTTAAGCACATGTTAATATAGTCACTTTTGGTCACTTTTTGTGATTCACCTTGCAAGGGATTGTGGCTGTTGCTTGACCAGGGCTCACACCCCGGTGAACCAACAACCCAATTTCTCACAGGAACTGATTACAATCAAGGGTAATGGAGGCCAGGTTTTATGTGCTGTTATAGGCACACTCCTCAGTGGTAGGCGAAGCAGGCATTGGGGACCTAACACTACTCACCCTACTAAACATTCGATGGTATCAGGGTCACACCACAGCTAACAACCTTGCTTGTGTGTGTGCTGGTCACTACCAAACATAGCATCCTTGGGATGGGATGGGATTGAAATACAGTTTTTACTGGGGTATTTGGTGTCCTTGAGGGTAGGACAGTGCTTGGTGCAAACACTCTTCACTACCATAATATGAAAGGAGGTGTGAGGAGTTAATCATGTGTGGCCAGAGAGTGTGTGCTTATTTGCTGTGAAGCACTTTGCTGTGATGGTGATGTGTTCAGTTATTTTTATGCTGATATGCTTTATGCTGCATTATTACAATGTTCTGCTGTGTGGTACCGTGCTTTGTGTGTCGCATTCTGTTTCAACTGGTTTGCTGTGCGGTGCCGTATAATGTTTAATTTTTCTTGTTGTTTTGTTTTGCGTATGTTATTGTATAATGTTCTATTTAGATGTCAACACATGCTGATATATTTCCAGCCAAAGGCAGCATGTCTTTAAAATTCCCATGACAAGCAACGATTTACCACAGTCTGAGGTGGTAAAGTAGTGCTGCTATGGAGCTTTAACTATTTAAGAGTAGACTTAGCTGAAACTGTGGCACAGAATGTTTTTAAATTAGTGCTCTGAGTGGTCACTTTAAGTGGTCCAGCCCTTGACCTTCTTTTACACAGGTGACCCCTTATGTGCTTACATATTTATTTTGTGAACTTATGAAGCGCATGATTATCAACATAGGTGTCCTGGTGCTAGACTATAAGTAGACAAATTACTAAAAGAAAGTATGGTAAGGTATGTTTTGAGGTTTTTCCTACTAGTAGCATGTTTGATTGTCATGCATAGACTTAGAGGGAGCTTTAGTGGGAGAAGGAAGTTCCACATCAGCCAAGAAAGAAATCTGGGGGCATATTTACAAGGAATTGGTGTAGGGGAGCATCGCAAATTATTTTGCTGTGCTGCCCTATGTCAATTCAAGAGGACAGAAATGCACCGAATTTACAAGATACTGCGCATTCCTGACCTTTCAGCCAGCACCAGCACACATTTTGCAGCCGTGCGCCAATGCTGGCACCCTTGCACCATGGTGCAAGGGTTTCTGTGTTGTTGGCACAATTGTTTTTGTGAAGGAAGGGGCACCTTGCTGAATAAAAGTAATCATGAGAGGCGTTTTCCTCTTTCCATGTGTGATGCATAATGCAGCGCACATAGAAGGAGTAAGAAATGAGGAGAAATGCAAAAATGCAAAATTTCTCCTCGATATGCATGCTTTAGGGAGGAGCACGGTTTTGGCGCTGCCACAGGTTCAACTGATTTTATAAATCTGGGGTAGCGTCAAATTCCATGCATATTGAGTGGGAACAACGAACAGCAACACCCATGGAATGCCTCTTTCATGCACATCAAGGCAAGGAAGCAGCTTGCACTGCCTCACCTTACTCCATATCTACAACGCCATGAAAAGCCACACAAGGAGGCTTTAAGTGGCCTTGTAGATATGGCTAAGCCCTGTGTGCCATTAGAACATCACAAAAGTGACGTTCCGGTGGTGCACAAGGCTTGTAAATATGCCCCCTGGATCTTGGATGCCACAAGAAAATCAGGTTTATTCATCACCTAGAAGTACAAATGGTCTTTCCCAGTTAACCTCCGATGTGCCAGAAAAAGGCACATGAACATAATTCTTTTGCCACTGTCATCCTTCGTAGTTTGGGTAGTTGATGGGAGACATGATCCACTTTGTGCATGCCTAAATAGAGATTGGATGTGGTGCTCTGAATGATATGCAGGCAATTCAGAAGCAACTGAGAACGCTCAAGGTGTATTTAATAGACTATCTTTTCCACTGTGTTGTAGTGGTGAGTCTTCAGATCACTGTTCATTGTATCCAAAATGTAGGTGTAACTTACATGAATGCAAAAAATCTGCACCTTGACTGCAAGGACAATGGCCTTTCTGTTTGGGATTCACTTCCTTACAGGAAAGCTATGTGGATGAGAAACCTTGGGTTAGTGCATCATGCCGTTGTATGACACATATGAGATCATGCCTTCTTAGGGTTGCCATATCTCGCCATCTCAGAAGAATATCATGCAGTTTGGCCCTGATGTATTAAATGGTCTGAACCATTCTGAGGCTATGGGGACATTTGTTGATAAATAAAGAGCCTATTTCAAAGGTTTCCTTTCATGAATCCTCTTTATCTTATATGTTGCTTCAATTAAAGAAAACAAGGAGAACAAACCCCTTAAAGTCCTGAAGTTGTTATGACTGAAGACAAAGCTTTCTGATAAAGAAATCTGATAATGAAATCTGTTTGTATGAGCCTGATTGAAGTAATATGGGGGCCTGTTGCATTGCCTTTGATTGGAGTGTCTGGTGTTCAAATATTAGACACATGGGCAGTGCATGACAGGCCGGATGCAGCATGTGACCCATGCTCAGTAAAATAGAGGGGGCATGCAAGTTTTGGAACAGCTGCAATCTCCCTATGATCAAGAGTGCGGGGAGGTACTCTGGTGCATGAAAAGTGAGCCGAACCTAGAGCAGCAGTGCCTGTGCAAGAGAGGGCATGGGTGAGATGCCATAACTGTGCCTGGTGCCTAAGTGGACTAATGTATCTAATCCAGAGAGCTGTGTTTGATCTCACGTTTGCAAATTCAAACCTCGTTGGTCCCACTCAGCCTTTTATTATTTCCAGGTTGATAAAACATGTACCAGTGAGTTGGGTAACAATAAACATCTGTCTTTTAGCACCAAGATTCCACAAGTGTTGACCGTACGCTTTAAAAAAGCACATACGCTATATTATGAGGTAAGCACACCGCCAATACTTCTCATTGCCTTCTGTGATTCACGATGAGCTCACACAACTAGGAAATGTAATCCCACCTCAGTTTCTGTCACAAGGACATGAGGTGGCCTGCAACCAAACTCTATTCCAAGGGGATGTGCCACATCACAAGGTTATCCTGCCACAGATATGGGAACCATCCCCATAGAAATAAAATCCCCACTTAGAGTGCTTTTGAGGTTAGAACCCCAAACATAACCCCAGAGGAGGTCAGAACATCTGTAAATCTCTCATTTTCAGATAATGCATGGTCGGTGTGCTGCACTCCTTGTGAGCAAACTCATCAAATAGCGGCCTCTCGCGTGCACTCTTCTTCCAAGTAGGAAACAAGATACAACACGGAACCCTGGAAATTAGTGATAACAGAAATGTACCTCCTCAATCCAGTACAAACTGCTTAAACTAGTTGTAAGTAAAGTAAAATGTCCTGAGTGTTTGTGGAACAATATTTAATGACAAGTGTTTGAAAAGCACCTTACCTCCATTACCATTACCAGGTTTTGTGTATATTTGTCAGTGGTGCCCATCAGAACAATTATATTCATTTACATCCAGAAAACCAGTCCACCTGCGCATTCCACCTCTGGGTTTACACGAAAGGATCGCAGATTAAGGGTACTCTGTACTCTCAGCAAGTGGTTTAAGCAGTGCTATAGAACTCGTCCCTCAAGTGCCATAACACAAAATGATGTGGCCCACCGGCAAAACATGATGAGGGGACCTCGAGTCTCCCATATTTCATAGATATGCATTAGCCTTGGGCTGAATGGGACCCCCGGAAGACTTATTGCAACCTAAACTGCAGGGACCTGTGTTACGCCAATCCCTCTGCAGATGTTTAACTAACCATGAGCAGCACCTTATATATTTTTGATCCTGCGTGGTTTTTCAATATGGTTTTCCCCAAGATCTGCACCTGACACCAAGGGTGTGAGCAGTCTGGTCGGGTGTTGATAGCAGAGTCTCCATTTCAGCATATGTCAGCTTTCACATACCTGAAACCCTGCACTAGAATCACCTGGATCCTGCTGTGGCACCTCTCTGTCCCCCACTCCACGCTGCTGTGACCCTGGGCAGCTGATTTGGGCTCCTTCTGCTCTTTGCAACACAAGGGGGGGGGGGGGCTGAGCAGCACAGTCTATCTTGGTCATGGGAGCAGCATTCCCCCTTAGGCAGCCCTCACCTCAGTAGCTTTACCTGTACTTGTTCACACTTCTGTCCCTGATTTTGTCTTTCAAGTTGAACATCCTCCATTTGCCGCTTCATTCCCAATGTCAGAGTCATCATTCTGCAACATCCTCAGAACAATCCTGCCTGCTTTGGCGCTAGGCAACTGTTAAGTGCACCAGCACATGAAGAGAGCTGCAGAGCAGCGTATCTTAGAAGATATGGCACTTTTGAGCTCTATCCCGTTCACACAAAGCAGTCCAGTAATTTTGCTCGCTGACTGCATTACATGGATTTTTGATAAATATAATTCCCAATAAAGTATGTAGTTACACATACAATGCTCGTAGTAGCTGTTAGAACTGGGGGTCTCTAGTTGGCAGAGGTAGGTACCTTTGACCAAATAGGGACCCTTGCTTCTAGTGAGGGTAAGGGGGGTACACTCCTAAAATAACCCCTGCTCACCCCCTTGGTAGCTTGGCACGAGCAGACAGGCTTATCTCAGAGGCAGTGTGTAAAGCATTTGTGAACACATACAGTAACCCAGTGACAACACTACAGATGGACACCACAAAATTTGTAGTATAAAAATAATTCTTTTTATATAGACTTAACACAAGACCATAAACAACAAAAATCCACAATACGGTAATTTAAAAATGGTAGAAATAGCTTAATTCTCTCAAGATGGTAAATGCGACACTTTGGCGCCGATTCCGATGTTGGACGGACTCAGGTCCGTCCGACATCAGTCAGGAGCCATAACCGATTGACCTGCTGTCGTCGGTTATGGTCGCACTCGTATACAATACAATGCAAGCATGCATTCCGAGCGGAATGCATACTTGCATCGTGGAAAGCAGGGGTGCAGTTCATTCCTGCACCCTGTGGGCGGCACCCCAAGGTGCCTGCCACCGGGTGCAGGGATCCACAGAGGGGCACCATAGGTGTCGCCAGGCCGACCATACGGCAGCCTCGCACCCATGGGGGCCCTACTGGGGTCCCCAAAGACAGTTTCCGACTGCCTTTTCCTGCCAGAAAAACCAGCACGAAAAAGCAGTGAAAAATTGCCATCGTACTCGCAAAGAGGCGGCCGGGGGAGTACTGAGGGATTTCCGGACGGTGGATGGGCTATCCGAGCCTGTCGTTCGCAATCCGGAAATACGTGTCGGATTCCTTTCCAACCGAGCCCATCAGAATGGCTTGGTTGGAAAGGAATCCGGCCGACACGATCCGATTCGGTCGGAAGGGCTCTGACCGTCGGTCGGAGCCCTTCCGACGGAAATCGGAATCTGCACCTTTGAGTTCAATGCACCTTAGGATGCGTAACACTATACAATGAAAGTGTTGCAGGGACGGTGATGTGTCGGTTCCTTACACTCAAGAACGGTGATGCGTCGGGTCCCTACTGATGCATGGGGGATGCGTTGGTTCTTCTCTGCGAGGGAGGTGATGCATCGGTTTCTTACTGCGCTTTCATGGTGATGCAACCCGCAACGCTGTGATCCGATGAAGATCCGGTGCAATGCGACAAAGATGCCGTCTTTTTCTTAAAGCGACACGATGCGTGTGCGCCCAACGGCCGTGCGGCAACTCAACTATTCTTCTGAGCCGCGACAGGCCCTGCAACATGCTTCCTGGTGATGCAACGGCATCTGATGCGATGGCGACACTCTTCTCCGGCGATGCGAGGTGCTTTCGCGATGATGCGACAGCTGCAGCGGCGGCAACACGCTTCTCCGTTGATGCGGCGGCATCTGATGCGACGTCGATCCTCTTCTCTGGCGATGTGACGACAGCGGCTGCGGCAGCGACACGCTTCTTCTTCATAAGTCGTGCTTCCAGCTCCTTGTGACACGCAGTACCTCTTCCAAAAGACTCTTGGGGAGCTGGTTGGTGAAGTCTGTTGTCCCTGAGACTTCAGCAGGAGGCAAGCTCTATCTCAAGCCCTTGGAGATCCTTCACAAGTTGATGAAAGTACACACAACGTTCCTCTCTCCTTTCTTTGGCAGTCAGGCAACCACTGCAGGCCAATACCCCAAACAACACTCAGCTTAGGGATAGTCTCTTCCTCAGTTTCTCTGGTTCCTCTCCTCAGCAAAGGTTTCTTCTTGTTTCCCAAAAGTGATCTAAAGTTCTGGGGTCTGGGTCACACAGTTTCTCTTTGTTCTCTGAAGGCAGAGAGGCCTTTGCCTAGTCCAAACCAGTTCTGGTCAGTCCTGCAGCACTCTGTTTACATGACTCCTTCTTACCTTTCACAGTGCAGGGCAGGGACATCAGACGCACCACAGGAGGTGGATCCAGCATTGTGGAGGGAAGGCACAGCCCTATTCAGATCCCAGGTGCTACTCCTCCCACCCATCTACATGCAGATCTCTCTATTCAGCCCTGTGCTGACTCACCCTGTCTCCTGGAATCCCCCAGCCTCTGTCACTCAAACTCCAGACACGGAATACACAACCTAGCATAGGCAGGCTTGCATAGTTAGACAAAAAAATACCTACTTTTTAAAAGTGGCATTTCAAAACCAACTTCACTAAAAGATGTATTTTATCATTCTGAGTTCAGGCATACTAAACTCAAATTTCTACCTAGTTCCACGAGTCAGTTTGGATTATAAGATGTAATAATCAAACTGCCCATTCTGGCCTATGGGGAACAGAAAGCCTTGTAATAGTGAAAAACGAAAATGGCTGTAATTCACTATTAGGCCATGCCACACACATCAGGGCTTGTCCTGCTTTTACCTACAATGCACCCTGTCCTTGGGCCTATCATAGGGGTGACTAATATGCAGAAAAGGGAAGGTTTAGGGACTGGCAAGTGGGTGCACTTGCCCATTCAACATGGCAGTACCAGACTGCCCGCAGGCTCTGCAATAGCAGACCTGAGACACACTTTTACAGGCTGCTTCAGTGGGTGGCACAACCAGTGCTGCAAGCCCACCAGCAGCATTTAGTTTACAAGCCCTGGGCACACTCAGTGCACTGTGCTAGGTTCTGACAAGTAAGCCAAACCAACCGATCAGGGAATCACTAATCCAGATATCAATTTACCATAGGGAACACTTGCACTGTGGCACTGGACAGCAGTGGCACAGTGCCCAAAGCATCTATAACCAGCAAAAACACATGAGGCAACAGCAAAAAATGGAAGAGAGACCCACGCCAAGGTGCCAGGTCTAACAGTAGCCAAATATTTCCATTACATTTGCAGCATCTTCATTCACTTTGGGCTTTTTTAACAAACAGCACTTTGCATTTTGGGGACTGCAAGCCTGGAAATGTCATTTGAAAACGGAAACTGAAATCCCTAAAATGCAAGAATTTTTGGTAAAAAATACAAACACTTCTTGTTGTCACACATTGCAATGTGCCACTTTAAGGATCACTGACAGAATATTGAGGAGCAAAATATCGACCTGCCAAAATATCGATGACAAAATATAGAATGACAGAATATCGATTTCCTATCTACAAACAGGTAAGTACAAAAATATTGAATCCAATATATCGTTGTAAATAATACAGTTTGATAAAATATCGAATTTTTTAAATGTCTTAAAAGTAATGTAAAATAATGAAATAATAAATATAATTAAGTAAAACATACTTAAAAATACTTAAATAACCTTAAAATTAATAAATAATTAATGTAAATTAAAAAAAAAAACATACATTTTTATTTTTAAATACATATATATGTTAACTTAATATTTTTAAAAAAATATTCAATATTTTTAGTGTTGTAAAGCGGGAGGGTAAAATTTACTATTCCCACTCCAGTGAGTGAAACAGTAGGGAAAGCGTTGGATAGCGGGAGGGTAAAAATTACTATTCCCACTCCAGTGAGTGCAACAGTAGGGAAAGCATTGGATAGCGGGAGGGTAAAAATTACTATTCCCACGCCAGCGAGTGCAACAGTAAGGAAAGCGTTGGATAGCGGGAGGGTAAAAATTACTATTCCCACTCCAGTGAGTGCAACAGTAGGGAAAGCGTTGGACAGCGAGAGGGTAAAAATTACTATTCCCACTCCAGTGAGTGCAACAGCAGGGAAAGCGTTGGTTAGCGGGTAGGTAAAAATTAAGATTCCCACCCCGGTGAGTGCAACAGTAGGGAAAGCGTTGGATAGCATAGGGGTAAAAATTACAATTCCCACTCCAGTGAATGCAACAGTAGGGAAAGCGTTGGATAGCGTATGGGTAAAAATTACTAT
Organism: Triturus cristatus; assembly: GCF_964204655.1. NCBI lineage: Eukaryota > Metazoa > Chordata > Amphibia > Caudata > Salamandridae > Triturus > Triturus cristatus. The sequence continues at coordinate 247,270,769 of NC_140582.1, forward strand.
TCCCACTCCAGAGAGAGCAACAGTAGGGAAAGTGTTGGATAGCATAGGGGTAAAAATAACTATTCCCACTCCAGAGAGTGCAACAGTAGGGAAAGTGTTGGATAGCGGGAGGGTAAACATTACTATTCCCCTCCAGTGAGTGCAACAGTAGGGAAAGTAATGATTTAATAATTAAATATATATACATTAATTATCAATACCAATTACAATTTATTAAAAATTAATAACCAACAACAAATTATTTAATAATTAACTAACTATAAATACCAATAAATATCAAGTATTAAAAATTAATTACCTAATTATAATTAATTAACCACAAATTATTTTTCAATACCAAAAAATAATAAGTAATACAAATTGTTTACCAATTGATAATTAATTCACAGTAAATTAATTATCATACACAAAAATATTTTCAATAAATATTTAATTACAATTAAATTACTTCCCACCCTATTCCCCTATAAACACACAACCCGCTCCGAATAATAAAGTAATACAATTATTATAATTATCAATTAATCAATTATTAAAAATGAATTACCAATTAATACAAATTAATTACCAATTAATAATGAATGAACAATAAATTAATTATCAATACAATAAATAAAAAAAACAAATTACTTAATTACAATTACATTACTTCCCACCCTATTCCCCTATACACCCACAACCCGCTACAGAACTAAAACGCTAAATAAAATTAAAAATAATTATTAATTCCTAAAAATTAATATTTAATTTACTATAATTAAATTACTTCCCACCCTAGTCCCCTATAAACCCACAACCCGCTATGGAATTAAATTGCGCAAAAATTAAATAACATAAAATTCATTACTTTATAAAAATTAAAACATACATTACAAAAATAATACATACTTTTAACACATATACTAACACTTAAAACACTATAAAAAATTAGATATTTTGAACAACTATATTATGACTGTCGATATTACTAACTTCGATATTATGACAATTGATAGTTCTTACCTTGCTTTCGATATTCTGCACCACTATATTTTGGCAATTTGATATTAAAAATTCGATATTATGACTGTTCACCCCACTTTAAAATGTCAAAGATTTTCGGAGTGACTTCAAGAAGAAGAAAGAAGTCCTCCCATGAATCATGCAGATGTGACCATAGATCAAATCTCCCCGGAAGTAAGATGTGACAGCTGATCTTGCACCAGCAACATATGGAATGGTTGAGGAGTTGTTGTTGTTGAATAAAGCAGTTATGAAGTTGGTATTTGGCATTATTCATGATGTGGCATTATTTTTTCAGATTTTTTATGAGAATGTGGTTAGTGGTAAAAAGGTATGGATTATATGAAGTGTCGTCTCTACTCTGTGCAAAGATAGTTCCCACTTTAGGTTGGTTTGCTGGTTGGTTGATGGTGATGTTCCTGAGGTAATGGGCTGTAGGGAGACAGTTAAAAGCAGGAGGTGTCACAGGAGTTGTTTAAAAGGTGTGGCAGCTTGCAGTAAGCAATCAGTGCATTCTGGATGAAGACATGGCACTCTGCTGTTTGCTGTCTCTAGTTATCACTGTTCAATGATCTAAAGTTGTGTTTCTATCCATTGGCCCAGGCAGGGGTGAATGTTTGAGTTTTCAAAATGTACAATGCCCATTCCCAGTTGTTCTCATCTAAGCAGAAAGCAGTGTAAAAAAGGCCATGTCTCTCAATAAATTACGGTATCACTTGAATGGTATGGTGGTCACGTGGAGGCACTGTCTTATCAGAATATGGCAATTCCTTCGCTGGGAGAAATTAATGAAGGAAAGGTGAGTTTATTCCATACTCGGATGAGTCCAGTACCCTCATTTGTCTCATTTATCCAGAGACTGCTTTCAGCAGTTGTGCACTGACCAGACACGATTTCAGGAATCTTTCACTTATATTACCCTTAGACTAAAATCCCTCCAACTTTTGAATGTGCCGCTACTCCCATGCATCTCACCTGCATATAGAACCTGGATATCTGGGCTTGTCAGTGGTCCCAAGAAGAGACTTCAGGTTCACAAATGAGAGAAAGATCACCTCCAAAATGAACTGTCTGAGAAAACAGACACTGGGGTGTCTGGGGTGGGAGGACAGATAGGGCCCATGCCCCAGCTGCATATTTCCTGGCACTCCTTGTACCCTGCCACCACAGTTTGTGAATGTGCCATATGTGTATATATATATATATATATATATTCACTGAAAAAACCATAGGTTTCACACACGTTATAGTTAGGAAATAGCATTTAAAAAACCTTGCTAATTCACTGAAAAAACCATAGGTTTCACACATGTTATAGTTAGCTGGACATTTTACTGATAAAAAACCAATGAAATTCCCCCGTTATAGTTACTGTAGGCAACTATAACTCACGCGACCGCAATCCTCTGCTGATGCTAATACTGTATTTAGACACTTATTTGCCCATATCTTCTTCCATTAAATTTTAGCTATACATATATTACAAATATTTTTTTTTCATAAAGACACATATGTCATCAGCAGAGGATTACGGTCGCGTGAGTTATAGTTGCCTACAGTAACTATAACGGGGGAATTTCATTGGTTTTTTATCAGTAAAATGTCCAGCTAACTATAACATGTGTGAAACCTATGGTTTTTTCAGTGAATTAGCAAGGTTTTTTAAATGCTATTTCCTAACTATAACGTGTGTGAAACCTATGGTTTTTTCAGTGAATTTGTACGGTTTTTTAAATGCTAAGTTACTTTACGCCATTTGTGGCGTGTGCGCCCACTTAACGCAGTTCGTTCCGTGCACGGTTTTTATCAACTTTAATAAGCCCTGTACATTTGGTGGCCTTCGGCCACCAAAAGCACAGGGGGTGAGGTCAATGTGGATAGTGTTTTTTTTATTTCGATTTTATAATTTCATGTTGCCAAAATTACGTTTTTTTTCTCTATTAATAAGCCCTGCACATTTGGTGGCCTGCGGCCACCAAAAGCACAGGGGGTGGGGTAAGTGTGGATAGTGTTTTTTTTATTTTTATTTTTTTACCGTAAGCGTACGGTAAGCTTACGGTAAGCTTACGGTAAGCGTACGGTAAGCGTACGGTAAGCGTACCCCGCGAAATTGCCGAAAAAAAAATAAAACCGTTTTTGCTCTTGGGGGATGTTTGGGGACTCCCTCAACATGACTATGTGGGAGGGAGTTGTCAAAACAGCCCCGTAACATGTTTTTGGCCATCATGTTTGATAAACAACACTCAGTGCGAGAGACAAAATGGCGGACGCCGCTTCCTGGTTTCGGCCGATTCGAATGTTTACTAAGATCTAAGAGCCAATCAGAATCGCGCTCGCGCACGCCACCGTAAGCTTACGGTAAGCGTACGGTAAGCGTACGGTAAGCGTACCGTAAGCGGGCTCAGATATATATATTGATTTAAAGGCTATTTTCTCAGAATCTACTGAACAGATTTACACCAAACCTACAAAAGGCACTTCCTTGACCTAGGGACTACCTCTCTGCCAAATTTCTAGTAATTCTGTTCAGCCGTTCGGGCTGTAGCTCGTTCTAAAGGTCCTATGGAAAAATGCATGGGAAAAACGCGTTTTGGGACCCCCCTTTTATCTCAGCCCCCGCTTGACGAATCCCCCCGAGACTTTCAGGGTAGGAGCGGAGCGTAGCGCCCCACCTATTTTGAGAAATTCGCGAGGATTCGTCGACCGGCGCCAAAGTTATTCAAAATAGAATGTTGAGGTTTTCCTATGGAAACGTGGTCCTAACTATAACTACCTACTGGCGACCGCCAGTAGGTAATATATATATATATATATATATATATATTATCTACTGGCGGTCACCAGTAGATAGTTATAGTTAGGACCGTGTTTCCATAGGAAATCCGCAACATTCTATTTGGAATAACTTTGGCGCCGGTTGACGAATTATATATATATGTATATATATATATATATATGTATATATATATATATATATATTTATATATAGGATATGTATATATGTATATATATATATATATATATATATTCACCACAAATGACCCAGGTTCTTGAAATCCGTGTCCCATTGGCAGGTGGCGAGCAAAACCGAGCAGGTCTCCCGGTAAATATTTCACACACAGCGTCTTCTTCATAGAAGGACTCGCACTCGGAAGGAAAAACCAATTTTTTTTTATGAATTACTCGTCAGTAATCAAGTCAGTTTTACTGACGAAACGCGTAACGAGTATATATATATACATATATTACCTACTGGTAGGTACTTATAGTTAGGACCTAGTTTCCATAGAAAAAGTGTTTTTGATTTGCCAATATCTTTAGCGCTGGATGACCAATCTTGGAAAAAAACGAATGGCCCATTCCAGTCAGCTCCTGTCTTGATAGTTTCGGGGTGATTTGTCAAGCGGGGGCCGAGAAAAAAGGGGGGTCCCAAAACGCGTTCTCTCCATGTTAATTTCCATAGGACACTTTGGTCGCTGCTGCAGCCCGAACTGCTGAACGGAATAACATCAAATTTGGCAGAGAGGTAGCCCTTGGTCCAGAGTGCACTATTTGCTTAAATGGTGTAAATCCGTTCAGTAGTTCCTGAGAAATCCAAAAATAAAAAAATACATTGATATCTGGTGACTGCGGTGGATCCTCAAACCCTCCCGACCACGAGCTTCATTCTGATTGTCTGCCAACACTCCAAACCAAGAAGTGGGTTGGCAGCCATCTTGTGAGTCGGTTGAACCGAGTCACAAGAAACGTGGTCAAAAAATGATTAAAAAAGAAGATAAGGGGGCAGGGTAGAAACACCCTGACCCCCTAGGCCTGCTTAAGGGGTCTCACAGGGACCCCGAGGGCCCAAAAATGCAATAAAAAAAAATGGCGGGATTCATGCCTGGTTCGCGAATCCTGCTGAAACATTTTTTTTAAATGAATGTGGATACATGCTCTGGGGGCAATGTTATTAATATTTGCATGGGCCGCGTGGGCCCCTGCAGCCCCGGGGTTCACCACCTCCCCGGTGCATGAATAATAATGTGTGGGGGGCACGTGGCACCCCCACAGTCCCGGGGACCACTACTTCCCCTGGGCTCGATGTTCAAATGAGGGGGGGTTGCACATCCCCGCAGCCCTGGCTCCTGCCCCATACACTGCCCTGGGGACCACCACCTCCCCGGGGCACTAATTATGCTAATACGGGTGTCCGTTGCAGACCCCCGGGGACCACCACCTCCCCGGGGCTATGTAAATGTTGAGAAGTCCCCACGGCCCCTCCTCCTAGATTGCGCTAGGGACCACTACCCCCAAGGCCTGCTCCAGCACTGTTCTGGGGTGCCCACCCACGGGACATTACAGTTTGCAATGACAGGGCGGGAGCACAGCTCCCGCCCTGTCATAGCAAACACTTCTTTGCTTCACGGAAGCGAGAGCAGGAAACCTGCGCTCACTTCCACGAAACAAAGCAGATTGCTTTTGGACAAGGGGAGCTGAATGTCAGCAGCTCTACTTGTCCAAAAACAATGCTGGCTCCCGCAGGAGGCGTGGAGCTGGCAGGGTCCTTTGGGGGCATTGGGGCTCCTCCTGCAGTCCCCAACGTGAGGGCCGGCCCTGGGTGATAGCTCCAAATAAGAACAGAATGCCTTATGGGGACTGAACGCCTTATAAGGACGGATGCCTTTTAAGGACTAAACCTTTCACCCAGTTCTATGACGAGGGTGGGTTCTGCCTGACCGCTTTTGGTAAGACGTGATCCTTAGCACATATGAATAATTTATAAGTACACCCTCCAGGGGGGCATACTTCACCTCTCCTATCTATGCATAAAGGTTTAATCCCCAATGCCATCCTCATACTGAACAATGGGTAACATATGCACATAGACTGTATAAATACAGCACCTCTTGCTATCAGTAGGCAGGAGGGAACCGAGACTTCAAGGCCGACACACTGACCAAAGACGCTGCGGCTCTGGCATGCCATCGCTCCAGCTGACAGTGGTCTAACTATCCCTGACGGGGTGTCCAACTCAAAATATTTTAAAAATGAGGCCATGCCCCAGGGGATGGGGTCACCGGGGCCAAAATCGGCCTCGGAAAGGGGCCTGCGCGGCCCAGTTCCCGTTTTTTCTTTTTTTCTTACATGGGTCAGGGCCTGGGGGATGGGGTTCCCAGGGCCCACAAAATAATAAGATGAGGGGGGCTACACAGCCCCACTTCTAACACAAAAATGAAAAGCCGGCATGTCGACAGAAGACCCCTCCCTGCACCACTCTGCAAGCATGCCTCCTGGCATGCTCTAATTTAGGAGATTAAGTTCCCTTGAATCCTGAGGGTCCCTGGAGGCCAACTAGCCTACCAGGTACCTCCAGCAAGCCCCACACAATGGGATTGCTGGCAGGTGGTACCTCACTCTGCAAACACGATTCTTTGCGCATTGCTGGTGGGGTGAAGAGGTCCTCTTGTGTTCTGAAAACCTCAGGACTGAAGTGGACTTCATCACCCGGACAGCAGTGTGCCAGGAGGCGCGTTTGCAGAGTGTTGTAAAGAGGGAGTGTGGCCTCGGACCACTCTCAGCAATCCAGCTGTGTGGGGCTTACTGGAGGTACCTGGTGGGCTAGTTGGCCCCAGGGACCCTCAAGTTTCAAGGGGACTTAATCCCTCAACACAGAATGCACCAGGAGGCGCGTTTGCAGAGTGGTGGAGAAAGGGGGCATGGCCTTTGTACACTTGTCAGCAATCCCACTATCTGGGACATACTGTAGGTATCAGGTAGGCTAGTTGGCCCCTAAGGACTCCCAGCAGTGAAGGGGGACTTTAATCCCCATCCAAGAGCACACCAGGAAGTGGGTTTGCAGAGTGGTAGGGAAAGGGGACATGGCCTGCTATGAGAACTAAGCAATCCTGCTGTGTGGGACTTAATAGAGGTAATAGGAGGGGTAGTTGGCCACCAAGGTTGACCTTGGGGGCCAACTACCCCTCCTGTTACCTCCTGATAGTCCCACACAGTAGGATTGCTAAGAGGTCATCGGAGGCCATGCTCACCTTTCTTCACCACTCTGCAAATGCGCCTCCTGGCACAGTACTGGTTGGGAGATGAAGTCCACTTTACTCCTGAGGGACTTTGGCAGCCAACTAGCCCTCCTTGTACCTCCTGTAAGTACTACGCAGCGGAATTCCTGAGCGCTGGTCGGAGGCCCAGACCCCTTTCTGCACCACTTTGCAAACGGGACTACTACCTTTTAGTTAGAAATTAGCATTTAAAAAACTTTTGAAATTCACAGCAAAAACCATAGGTTTCATGGATTTTATAGTTAGAAATTAGCATTTAAAACACCTTGGGAATTCACTGAATAAACCACAGGTTTCAGGGACGTTATAGTTAGAAATTAGTATTTAAAAAACCTTTGATATTTACTGAAAAAACACAGGTTTCAGGGACGTTATAGTTAATTGGACATTTCTCTTAATTTCTCTTAATTTCCCCTCCAAAAACCAATCCCGAGCCGCAGATATGGATCAAGGCTATCACAGCCTTAGATTGCCCACCGACCATCGTGGACTCAGCAAAATCTCTGGGAATAACCCTTGACTGCAATTTGAACATGCGAGACCACATCAAATCGATGGCCAAATCAGCCAGATTCCACTTGAGCTACCTCTGGAAACTGAAACCCTTCCTTGACACTACCGACCTAAAAAGTGCAGTCCAAGTGCTAGTAATCCCCAGACTGGAATATGGCTGCTCCACCCTCTCAGGTTTACCTAAAATCTCCCTGGCACCCTTAAAAGCCTGCCTTAATGCTGCCGCCATACTTCTTACAGGCTCAAAAAAAATTGACCATATCATTCCCCACCTGAAAGCATTGAACTGGCTTCCCCTCAAGGCCAGAAACAACTCAAACTGGCTTGCATCACACACCAGGCCTTATACTCAAACTCCCCTGCTTATCTCGCACAGAAACTTGTGGTTTCCAGCGGAATCAGAAACTCCCAGTCCGCCAGAGACCTCTTACTCCAACCTGCACGGTTCCGGAAAAAAAAAAGCTTTCAACCGGGCTTTCTCTGGATCCGCTCCAAGACAATGGAATTCACTACCGCCCGCCATCAGAAGAATCCCCTCTCTGGCACGTTTCAAAAAGGAGGCCAAAACCTTCCTTATGGGTAAATTCCTCTCCTAAATGCTGCCTCCTACCAACACATAGACCTTGACCAACTACCGACTAGCGACTCCCTTCGGAATACCGAGCTACCTCATCAAGACATCTGGGGCCTTATCTAGAGTTACTTAAATGTAAACTGTATATACGTGTCCTCTACCCTTAATGTGATTCCTTGCCTAAAGTACACTGATATGATCCCCTGTAAAGCGCTCTGATACCCTAACGGGTCAGGTTTGCGCTCTATAAAACAATAAAACAAACAAACAAACATTTCACTCGTACAAAACAAAGAAATTTGCTCCTCTCACAGCAAACTGGGTGAGTGTCTCTTTCACTGCTCCATTTATCCCTTCCTGGGTCCTGGCTGAGAGCAGGAATGTGGTACAAATGCTCTGACTAAACACTGTAGCTAAAACAAAACACCTCACCTGGGCCCCCAAGACGCCACAACCATCATTTGAGATGTTATCATTGATGTCATCAGTGACGTCACTGACCATGTCATGAGTGATGTAATATGTGATGTCATCAGCAGTGCATTGCGGGTGCGCAAGTTATAGTTAGCTCAATTAACTATAACAGCTGAATTTCTCTGGTTTTGTACAAGTGAAATTTCCAACTAACTATAATGTCCCTGAAACCTGTGTTTTTTTCAGTGAATATCAAAGGTTTTTTAACCCCTTCCGTGCGGGTTTATTTCTCCCGGCCGTCGTGCGCACACACCCACCATAATGCACGATGGCCAGGAGACGCCGTGCGCACTGAAGGGGTTAAAAGCTAATTTATAACTATAACGTCCCTGAAACCGATGTTTTTTTCAGTGAATATATACATATGCAAATATATATATATCTATATATAATATATATATATATATATATATATATATATATATATATATATGTATATATATGTAGACAAAGTCCAAATTAAACATTGTAATCAAACATGTATACAAAAAAGCATGTAGTAGGTGACTAGCATTTTTATCTGCGGCCACGTGTGTGCCCCTCCTTAAAATTCATTTCTAAAGATCCATTGGAAACTGATCCCAGTTACCATCTGAGGTTATGGGCAAATGATGCATAGTCATACATCGTTTTGTCTTTAAAATCTTTGGGGGATAATCCATTACAGACTCAGAGAAGAGAGGAGCTTGTGCAAGTAAATAAAAATATGATGCTTATGTTAGCATAAATGCTTTGCCAAATCTCCTTCAAGCTCAGGGCGTATAGGTCATTGCTGATGCCTAGTTCTTGGACATAGGGTCGGCGCATGGTCAAACCAATAGCATTTGTAAATATGTGTATATATTTGCCTATATTATGGAACCAAAATGGCTTTTGTCTTGAAAAGGCACAGATATTTGTATAACACATATAAAGGGATTAAACTGGACCTAAAAAAAGTGACATCTATTGATAGTCCCATGCTCTTAAATTACCATGAGTCAAGACTGACAGAGTGGAGGAACAAAATGGCTGCTGTCAGGTTTGTTGCATGGGATATCTGCAAAATTGATAGCCTAGCAATGCTTCCTGAAGCTCCCTTCAAATATAGACAGAGGTATAAAGACAGTGTGTGTATATTTGTCATGAGAAAGACGATGACTTATGATTGCCTAAAGAGTGTTGGACAGCTGAGTAGAAACATTTCAAACAGCTGAAAAGCCTCATATAATAACATGAAGGCTACACTGGGTCCTATTTGATTGGCAGAAAGGTGGGAAATATTATGATTTGTTGCAGTCATGTTGTTACTCTGATGTTTTATTTCTTACGTGCCTGGTGGACATTTGATCAATTATATAATTAGAAAAAGGTTTTTATTTCTATCATAACTGTTGGAACGACATAAATAACAGATTCTTTTTATAATCAAAAGACTGTGTGATTGTGGAAATAGGCTACCATTCACTCTTTTCTGTAACAGCGTGACATCACAGGATAGGATTTGTTGGGAGGTCGTGAAGGAGAACAGTATTTGTGGCACTGGTTCATAAAAATGTGTTAAGAAGTATATTGACCTGGTCATAAACATTGTGGGGCAGATTTACAAGGAACTGACGCATCTGCATAGACGCGTCAGTTTCCTTGCGTCAGCACTGAATGTCCTTCCGCCACTATGGATGTGCTGTATTTACAATACAGTGCTTCATGGCTTAAGGATTAACAGATGCATCAGAAATTCTGATGCATATGTTGGCGTAAAAGTGACACATTGCTGGAGTTGCTCATGAAAGTGATGCAACTCCAGCAATGCGCCACAATAGGTGGGTGAGTCCGATTTAAAAAGCCATGAGTCATTCCTTACGCCTGGTCTCAGCAGGCGTGGGGATTTTGAGGCAGTGAGTGACACAGTGAAATCTTGTAGATTTCACTACGTCAGTTTTACATGGCTTTTTGCATGGTAACACAAGGGAAATAAAAAATTCTTAATTTCCCCTGTGTGTACCACTTATTTCTAATTCCATCCATGTTTCCTGATTGCCACACCCTATCAGGGGAGTCTGACACACTCTTAAACTTACTGTACCATTTTCACCATTTTATAGAAATATTTAAATTTAGAACACCAACGAATTTGAGGAAGCACATTTTCAACTTGTCTGAAAAGGAAAACGCACAAAACTGTAATTATGTGGTGTTGCAATGCCACCCACATTGTATTCTCTTGTGGACGCCCCACGGCTCTCCACATCCCATATATGCAACTAAGGGAAATCTGATGCCCCGATGGATTTTCTATTCTCCTGATATTAATGTCCAAAAATGCATGCAGGCAAGGAAAAGAAACAGGCGTGTAGATTTGCGAAAAATTTGTGCAACGTACCACAGCTACTAATATTGCTGGGCTGTGTTGCTTGAAAGGGAGAACAGAACAGCACCATATCCACTAAGATATGGTGCTGTTTCCCAGTCTCCCTGCACTGGAGCACAATAGACTGCCATGCTCCAATACACACAGCCTTGTGCCATAATTCAAGGGTGTGTGAGTTCTGTAAGGAATCTTTTTGTAATGGAAGGAAACACTTCATGTACAACAACTAAACTTTAACACTTTTCCTGCTTTGTATGTGTGCTGTACAGTGCAGCAAGCAGGCAAAGTAGGAAAAATTAGGCAAAATTAAAACGTCTCTTTGTGATGCTGGCCTAGAGGAGGCCTACGATTTTGTCACAAATCCCTGTCTACAAATGTTTCTAGATAAGGATTTGCATCAAAACCTATGGTAGTAGCATGGGAACGCCCATGTACTGCCATTGGCACACCCTCTTATTGAAAAGTAACACTAAACAGTGCATAGAGCAACTTTACGTTATGAAGCTATCCAATGCAAATTCAGTTGCGCTGGATAATAAATCGCACAACTGATGCAAAGCGTCAAACATCTAGACTGTCATGTTTTAAAGTTGTCTTGGAAGATGGGCTGATTTATAGTGAGGCCCCAGACCCGGAACATAGAGCCAGTAAGAGGCTCCCCCTGAACTTTGGATGCCACTGACACATGAAACGTAGGTCCCCATTATAATTTGAACAGTATCTGTGTACAAATATACCGCAACCAGTATTTCTGGTACTGCTTGGAAAATCCAAGCATCTTCGCTGGATTTCTTTACTTGTCAGTCAGTAATTAAAGAATAACCCAGGACCATTGACCATGTCCTTAAAAAAATTATGCACAAAGCTATGGCATGATTAAACCCAAAACCTCAACACTGTATCATCTGGATCTCATACCACAGGCGACAGTACAAAGAGATATCAGGATCTCAGACTCAGTGTTTTAACCACATTGGAGGAGGGCCACTTCTGGCACTTGACCAGGCCCAGTGCCTAATCTGAGCAGATGATTGCAGGTGGGGCCCACTGGGACTCATTCTTGGGGAGCAGCACTTATTTTTTCTCAAGAGACTTTAATCTAGACCAAAAGAGAGAAAAACACAAAAGGAGGAAAGAAAAAAGAATACATAGAATAGCAGTGATGAAGCGAGTAAGCAAAGACAAAAACGAAACTGCAAGACTGAGCTGAAGAGGCAGAGAGAGTCTCTGGTGGTAGATGTAACAGACATGAGGTGGAATAAAAATGATGCAGCCTTAGTATTTGGCAGTCTGACCTTTAATAGCGCAGGCCACGGCCTTTTGAGTAAAACTTTGAGTACCAGCACTTACTCTTCACAAATTAAATGCTGCCTGATCCCATGGGAGGAGGTGACATAAAACATCAATAACATCTCATTAACATATCGAGTATTGATCAGACAGAATGTGACACCGAAGCCAGAGGTGTTGAAGAAACCTATCAGGGATTTTTACATCTACATTTGCAATGCCATTGCATGTGTAATAGTCAATCCCAATGTGTACAATGCACAAGATAACACCAACAGAATGTGTCTGCTGCAAGAGTACTGTACGCATCATATATATACCTCTAGAACCTCATTTTAAGTTTTCCATAATTTGGTGTGAGGATACTGGGAGTGCTGTAATCTCTGATCCTAGATGGTATTCCCACACCACGTTACAGCAAACAGTGAAAGACCCCAGAATGGGAAAACACATGTGGACCTGGTTTAACCACATCAGTGTCTGTTTGTGACTTTTCCTTCCAAAGTCAAGAATGGGCCCCATTACCATCCCATTTTCCAACTGCCATTAGTAGATAGCAAATGTGATCAGGGTGACTGTTGTGTCGTGGGGAGAAGATCGTGGTCTGGCTGAGTGGGGCCTGGTGAGGCTGCTGTCATCTCTCACAATAGACATCAAACATGCTTGACAGAAGACACTCAGTTGCCATAGGTGGCTCTTCATTGCCAAGTAGATATCTCATAGCAAGATATTAGAATTACACATAGAGCTCTGATGTAGACAGACATCACTCGTACTATGCTATCATTATTGTATGATTCCTGTTGCCAGTGTCTTGTCGTTAATCTAATGGATTTGAAGGCGATAATACACAGGAGGACCCTGTCATGCCTTCTACATCAAACAGGGCACCTGCCACCACCCAGGAGATCCAGGCCCAGAAGAGTCCTCCCATCTACTGCTATGACTATCTCATCCTCGACTCCAGGACCCAGCACCATCATGACTCTGCTCGCTCAGCTATTACAGCTGTGCCACCTGCCTGCCTGATGATGATCTCCAGGTCACCTCCTTGCCCTCCTACCCCTGGTCCTGTTACAGCAGCTCTAGCACTCACAATGATTGTTGTTACCAATGTTCTGTCTCAGACTACCACTTCGATAGAATGCTGCTACAGGGATCAGACTTACACTCACTCCAAACACCACCATTGCCACTATACGGCCCCCAAATCTCAGGATGCAGCTGATGTCAGCATGTCATAATTAGGGGAGCAGCAAGAAGACAACAACAACATTTTCATAGCAAAGGCAGAGCAGACATTGAGATATGGTCTGAAGATGTGCAAGCATAACTACAGTCACGTGGTTATAATAGGCCTGGTTAGAAAAACCATCATTTTACATGCTCATGTTTCTTAAGTTGACTTCTTTCTACACAGGCACTTTTAACATGTATTTGTTTGCATGTCTGTGCAGGATAATATTCTCTGAAACTGCATTGCTTACATTTCCACTTCATAGGCACACTGTCATAACACCTTGAACATTCAGTACACGGGATAAAGTTCACTTGAGCAAATGTTGCTGCACATTGTTGCCTGGTAGGCGACAAAGCTATCACAATAGGATAAAGAATAGGTTCATGGCTGGGGCCTTGGCATTGTAGAAGGGTGTTATTATCATATATACAGCATTGCTTCCTTATTTTAGGGAGAGAAACATTTTGCCGACACTGCAAGGTTGCTGCATGACAGAATTGCAGCCCAGCTGATTTCTGTTTACCCTGCAACTAGTGTTGACCAGCTTACGACCAAGACAAGCACCCTGATGAAACTTACCCACAGATGCTTTGGCAGATCATTCACCCTAGGGAAACTCGGTTAGGAAGCGCTAAGTAGGAGTGCACTATAATACAGCACTCATATGCCTGCATACATTCACTGTTATAGCACAAGGGTGGAATTGTGCATCTTTTTTACTATTCCCATAATGCTAATTACTATATTCTGTTTCACTCTACTGATTATTGCAGCACGCATATTCTATATAACAATCACAATGCTTAAAAAAAAATTGAAATGCCTTGCAGAGTATTTCATTGGGTATGCATGAGTAACTAAATGAAGGGTTCTAGATCTGTTACCACGATTTCCTTCGGGAATCGGGGTTGTCATGTTCTGAAGGTGCACACACATTTGTTACTCTGTAAAGTTAGTGGTGCAGATGCTGCACTGTAAGCTAGCAGGGATACAGGCCAACATATCCTAAGGGTGTGCACAGAATCAGTCTAACACAATACTGAAGTTTATGTTGTCCAACAAATGCATAGTTTTACTGGAGAGGTACAAGCCGCACAGCTCCACAGACAGTGGAGTGTCATACAGCTCATGGCCTCAGAACAAGCCCAGTGACCTAAGAATAGATCTTTCACAGCTATTGGCAATTTAGGTACATAGTGCTGCCATCATGGGAAACATCAGGGAATTCACAGTGGCAGTTGCAGTTGTTGGTGAGCATCTGAGCACAGTCATTGACAACATAGGTAATTTAGTCCAAGAGCAGGAATCTAGGTCTGCTGTAAGCACTGGATATTAATGATCAGAGTCCTGAGGTTGGCACAATGACAATGTACAGTGGACATGACTGAGGCCTGAGCCAATAGGATGGCCCTGGAAAGAGGGGAGCCAGTTAGTGTTCCTAATTGTAGAAGCTCCCATGAAGTCAGAAGATGTTCCCTCAACACTATGGGAATGTGTAGCGATGAGTGGGGTGTATAACATCTATCGTGACACTCATATTTAGCAACCCTAGGTTACAAAGACCCAGTGCTCTCTAGTAGCCACAGCTAGGATGCTGTTCTGAGGATTTGCTAACAAAGGTAAGCAATCTTAGGGAATGTCATTTAGAATATTTTGTTTGGTTGGAGGACAATGGCGGTTCTTGTAGGTCTTTTATTCTGATAGTAAGTGCTTTTGGCAATCCAGCTGGAACTTAGAAAATGGACGCGGTAAACAAGTTCCTATCTAACAGCAAATTTCAAACTTCCAAAAATACCATTCTCCCTATTGGCAAATGTTGTACAAGGCAGTAGGAGAAGTAACTTGGTTGCACATACATTGCTTGAGGGAAGACTATCACCACTCACACCACCATTCAGCATCCTAAAGTGTCACTAAAAAAAGACATTTAGCAATGATTCCATATGGACATTTATATAATAAGTTTGGAATACTGGTTCGGGGATACTCCATGCCTCATCACGTTCCACCACTTGGTGGACATTAACATTTTACTGAGATGTCTTGGTATTACAATCACCATTTACAAAAGCAGTACCTTGCAGATATTCTCAGAAAAAAACAAAATCATTTGGTAAATATCTCTTAGGTAATCACGTTTTATCCATTGATCATAATGTTTATATGAACTAATAGCAGGGCCTCACTGTTATATACAGCATGCAATACCACTTAAATATTTAAATAAGCCGCGTGGACCTTCTGTTGCATAGAACAAGTGTACATGGTATCCTTCTAGTTAAAATTATTTAATTCACTGCATTTTCTGCAACAATGATGAATTTACCATATTATGAACCGGTACCTCTCGAATGTAGTGTAGAAATAAGGTACTGTCCATAAGGATGCTGTCATATCATGAACGTAGTTTGTTCAGTCTGTCACTAAAACAACGGGTAGATCCTACGAGCTGGAAATCTGCTCTCGAAAAGCATTTTTGAAACAGCCCAAACTACCAGCATTAGATCCAAATAATTACCACTCAATTACATTGTTACCTATCCTGGCTAAAATCCTGGAAAACTGAGGGGCATATCAGCAAGGCGATAAGATAAAATTATCGCTGCTTTAGCATCCGTTTTCGGACGAAAAGCGGCGATAATGTTATCGCCCTATCAGCATGGTCACTCTAACACGTGAATCCATGCTTTAGTGCCTGTTTCCTGAACGCCCAGCTTTACAACTCTAATGAGATGCAAAGTGGGCGTTCCTCCTCAAAATAACTGGAGAAATGTCGCTAACCGACATTTCTCCAATTATCAAGGTGTACGCTAACATGCAGAGCGATAAGAAAAGTAGCGCTAAACGCGATTATCGCTACTTCCCTTACGCCTGCTTTTATTCTGACTTAGCCATGTAGTCCAATGGGAGGTTGAGTACATGGCTAAATCCATCCTGCCCTATCGGCAAGGTATCGCCAGTCGCAGTGCGATTATAGCTGGATTTCCAGCAATAATCGCACTGTTTTGTGGCTAACGTATGGATTTCTATCGCTTGGGAGATAAGCTTTGCAGATAGCACGCTATCTCTGTGATAGAATCCAGCGTTAGCCTGCGATAATTATCCTCGCGCTAAGAGCGCTGAGCGATAATTATCGCAGGCCCTTGCTGATATGCCCCTGAGTCTTTAACCAGATTCAGCCATTTGTATCAATACAAGCTATTCAGCAGTCTCACCAAACAGGGTGTAGGACCAGGCACAGCAGAGAGATGGTAATCATCTCTGCGGTAGACGATCTAAAAACACAAAGCTGATGGGGGCGGGAGCAGTCCTCATTCTTCTAGGTGTATCTGTTGCTTTGATACCAATGACCATGCTTAATTGTTATTCATCTTAAGGAGCTGGGATGTGTTCCTCAATCACTAAAGTCTTTTATGACCTTTCTGACAACCCAAAATCAAGCTACGGTAATGTCAACATTTGAATTCGAGACTAACATTTAAAAATATGTTCCAGCAAGGCTCCATCTTATCTCCTGTGCTGTTTAATATTTATGTGCCATAACAGGATAAACTGCTTGAGTCCACTGGAGTTAAATTTGTTTACAAATGAGACATAGATCATTTGTGATCAGTATCAGTCTAGGTATTCAAGCTCTAATAGCTCTACATCTGTTTCAATGTGGACCTCTCTTTTCCTTATTATTCAAAAGAGAATGCCATACTCTTTCTAAATCTTAATTCCTCAAAACGGAATTCCTAATTATCAAAGATCCAGCGACTGTACTTCCATGCTCCATCTGACCAGATAGAATGGATCCATGTCCACCTCTTGAAACTGCATTTCACAACCTGGGAATAACTAGTGATGTTGAATTTAGGATGGATTCTAAAGTAACTAAAATAGTCACTGACTGTTTTTGGCACCTTAAATTATTAAAAATCCTGTTGCCTTTTAATAATAAGGCCTGTCCTGCACCAAGTTGGTAATATCCTTATACTTGCACTATTGGACTATGGAAATGCATGTTATCTGGGTCTTCAGAACAAATTGCTTACTCCTCTTCAGCTTCTCCAGAATGCTGCAGCACATCTACTTACAGACATATCAATCAAGATCGCCACGACCAAGGGCACAGATTTGCTTCTTGTTCCCAAAACAAAAACAACTATATTTGGGGACAGGGCCTTTTCACCGATGGTAGAAAGAGAACAGAATAAGATGCCTGAAACCTAATGCAGTGGTGTAGACCGGTTACATTTTTGTAAACATTTAAATTTAACCTGTTCAATTGACACTAAGTGGTCGATTCCGATCCCGGATTTTTTTTTCCCGTACGACTCGTATCCGTATTTTTTTACGTACGAATCGTACAAGGCCCGTACAAATGGCGAAGTACGATTCGTACGTGAAAAATACATACGAATCGCCTCGGGGAAAAATCTACGAGACGTCCCCGGACAGTTTTACTTACAACTCGTAAAACTGAAGTCTGAGCGCGCAAGTACGATCCGTACCACCCGTCCGAAAACAAAAGCGCATGGAAAAGGCCCTGTACGGAGTGAACTTTGTACGACCCCTACCCCGAGTACACTTGTGCCTGGGGTACGAGTCGTACGGCCCCCCCAGCCTCCCACCCCTCCTGCATACGTCCGCACCGTATCCCCCACCCCCATATGTACGGACTGTACCCCCCACCCCCGTATGTCCGCACCGTACCCCCGTATGTACGGACCGTACCCCCCACCCCCTGTATGTATGGACCATATCCCCCACCCCCATATGTCCGAACCGTACCCCAGGCGTACCACCCACCCGCGTATGCCCGCACCGTACCCCAGGCGTACACCCCACCCACGTATGTCCGCACCGTACCCCAGGCGTACCCCAATCCTCGCGTATGTACGGTCCGTACCCCAGGGGTACCCCAATCCTCGCTTATGTACAGACCGTACATACGCAAGGATTGGGTACGCCTGGGGTATGGTGCGGACATATGCGGGTGGGGGTACGCCTGGGGTACGGTGCGGACATACGTGGGCGGGTGGTACGCCTGGGGTACGGTGTGGACATACGCGGGTGGGGGGTACGGTCCGTACATACGGGGGTGGGGGGTACGGTCCGAACATACGGGGGGGTACGGTCCGTACATATGCAATGTTGGGGTATGCACTGTACATGATGACACGTACGATGTGGGTGATGGCATGTACGTCGCGTAGCGGGCCCCCTTTTCCTCGTGCATCGCAGCGTACTTAGCTTTTCCGGCACTTTTTGACTCCCGTAAAATTATAGCCGTGTGGAGTGTTGTGGGTACGAATAGTACTTGCTGGTCCGTAAAACGCTGCCTGACTCCGTGCGGACGTCGCGTACGTGCTGTCCAGGATCAGAATTGTATGTATATTTTAGCCGTACAGTGTTTTTTACGATTCGTACGGAAATGGTATTTCTGTACGAATCGTACTTGCTGGTTTGTACGGTGGAATTCCCGGGTACGAGTCGTACGGAGAAAACGCTCCATACGACCATTCGTACCCGGGTTTAACAGGATCGGAATCGGCACCTAAATGTATTCTGCTTTAAAGCTCTGATTTTAGCACCTAGAAGCTTTTGTGTATGTGTGCCTTAAACATAAACGTAATACAAAAAAATGTAACATCCTGAAGAATAATAGCTTGAGGGAGAGAGAGTAGAAAGCTCTCAGTACATCCTCCCAAACATGGAATACAAAACACAAATAACTAAGGCCAGTGAAGTGTAGAGCGGAATTTCCTAACCCACCACCTTCTTATTTTTTCGATTTTTTTACATAAAAATAGACTGCATTCTGTAATTTTTCTCAAAAAAGGACACAGATTTGTAACCCCGACAAGGTGGTATTCTTTATCATTTGTGTTGTTCCTCACCACCAATTAATTTTGCAGGGCGGGCTCACCTTGAGTTATTTTTTCAGTTCTTTTAAAGTATTTATGTGAGGTATACAAATTATCTTCATGGATTAGGTGTTAAAATTCTGTGTAACATTATAGATGTGTACATTTATTTAGTATTTGTTTCTAATGCCATAAAGTTAAAATCCTACTTGATTACTAGCTCCCTTCCTGCATAATTGATCAATACAGTTTTGCTAATTTGGGTCACCCTAATAGTTGTAGGGATCCGTCAAGACCTTATTAGTCCCTTAATCTGTACCTTTCTCCCTAGTTCTCTTACTTTGAATATGTGTAAGCTACAGGGGGTAAAGTAAAACAATATGTAACCTGATTTAGGACTCCACTCTTGTCCTATTCCTGCAAGTTTTTGTAAAGATCAGTAGTTTGCACCGGAATGAATGACTGTCACACACTATCGTATTGCGGCATTCATGCACCACATTTTGGTCTTGTCATACACCATGCAGTGTATCTTAAAGTGTTCTGACCTCTCCTTCCTAATTTACAATTTTGTGTACACCCATAGTCTTGGGACTGGGTCTATGGCAAAAACAAAAGTAAAACTAGTAAGTCCCCTTATGGAAGGGAAATGTGAGCTTCATCTGTGAATGACTGTTTATGTGGTTCCAGTGCTTAATTTGAACGGGTGGTTTCGGTGCTCAACACTGCCACTTAATCCTTAACACTGGTGCTTTTCATGAGCACCAGTTAAGGACACATTCATTTATGGTAGGCATGGGGAGATTAAGTGATTTGCCCAGAATCACAGGATGTTGGGTCGACACCGAGACTCGAAACTGGTTCCATAGGTCCAAAGTTGGCACCTCTGGCCAGTATGCCTCCCTTTCCCTGCTTTCATGGTTAGTAGTTGTTCTTTTTTAGGCAGATCAAACAGGAGAAATGGTCTGGTGCAAGCTGCCGCCTGCCGAGTGTCCTGGCAAGTAGGTTTTTTGCAAACTAATCACTGTGTGGTTCTGACCCTGTGTACAGTGTGTGATTTTATTTTATTTTTATCTCAACCAATGCTTGTACTGTGTTTTTATTCATTGCTGTATTCTTATGTTGTTGGTGCTATTTTCCAGCTTTTTCTTCGATCTCTAGTCTTTCATTAACTTTTGTCACCTGCTTTTCACTGGATATATTTTTAGGTGGTATTTTCCGTTGGTTTTCAACGACCTCTCGAACTGCTGATACATAGTGCATGCGATAATTAATGCATTTGTTTATTTTTCTAACTCTTGATCAGATGGGTCAATAAATTCATGATGCATGTACCCTGGCATACAATATTTACCACTATGCCTAGCTCATATTCAAGGCTTCAGACTGTTTTCTTTTCTCCCATGTGTTCATCTGTCTTTTTTTTTTCTATTTATATTCGTCGGTCTTTCTATTTTTCTCTCTCTAGGAGACAGTCTCCATGAACGTCAATTCACCAAAATGACAGGGTTAGCAGAAGGGGCATCACACAGCATTTGACTTTTATTTTCACTCAAACACATGCTTATATATACACAGACACGCATTTACACACACTCTCACATAAACACACTCCCAGCTGCAAGCACACACACAACCTACATTTGAAAGCATTTTTAATAATCTCAACTGCCAGGGAGGGTCATATTCAAGTTGTCTGTAATCCATTCTTTATTACTCGCATAGTGTATAATGTCCATTATTCTCGATTAGTATAATAACAACAGTATAGTAAGCAAGGAAAAAGCAGCCCCAACCAGCTTCCAAATGGACGATCTTCTTATGTATAAGTGGCACTGATTTTACCACTTGTGAGGCCTAGGGTCGCATGAAGCAAGCCAGGGGTCACAGTTCGAGCCCAAGGGACCCCTAAATGACATCCATGCCAGTCTCTCTACTATTTGCATTGTAGCATTAACACTCCTCTCCTTTTTGCACTGAGATACCCGTGTCTATCAGGGATGCAAAGGTTGTACTTTTCTTTGTACGATGTACTTCCACCCACCATCATATATGCAGATATTGAGAGTGAGGGTTCAGTTGTGGCAACTGAATCAGGGAAATGGATGATTTATCTTGCGACTGAAAAGGTTTGCTGTGACGCTTTTATTTGGATTTGCTTACTGGTTTCTGTAAGTCTGTAAGCATGTGTAAATCTGCCAGTGCACTTTAATGTTCTATCTTTCAGCTGAAGCTTTATTGCCACATATTCGCTTTGCTCGGTGGCCTGCGGCTCCATGGCATTGGCATCAATGAGTTGAATACAATGACAAAATAAATGAAATAAGATGCTAATAGTTTGCAGCAGCACACTGTGCTGTAGACGTCTCTGGCCACAGCTAGCAAGGGGGAAAATGTTATCAAGCGGAGCAGGCCTCGGTAGAAACGGATTTCAATTTTTTTATTCAATCTACGGTAAATTCACAAGAAATATATTATCCATTTCAATTGTAAAAGACTTGCAAGTAGACTGTCGCAGTTCGGAAGAAGCAGAGCTGTGTGGAATGAATTTCCCTGCAATTTAAATACCTATTGCAACACTTAGGGGCCGATTCCGATCCGGGTCAGAAAGCACTCCGACCAAGCCGGATCCGGAGTGTTTTCCGACCGAGCCGGAGTCCTGCAGTCCAACCGATCGAGTACGATGCGGCCGTATGCTGTCGGACTCGGTTCGGTCGGACTCCCATAGAAGTCAATGGGAGCCGGTCGTACGATGCTTACAATGGCTCCCATTGACTGAATGGGTATGTCGCGGACAAGTGCTCCCCCTCCAGTGGGTACGCGTCGGTGCCATCCGCACCGTGCATGCCTTTGTTGGGGAGACCCATGGGTCTCCCCCTGTGTCCGAGTCGTAGGGCTGCGGGTGTCAGGGGGTGCGACGCGAACCCCCAAAGGCAACCACCCGGACGTTTTGCGAGCCGGACACTCCGGCTCGCACAGGCTGTCCGACGCGTGCATCGTACTGGCTCGGTCGTAAATCACATCCATTGCACGCCACGGTTAGCTTCCGACCGAGACGTACGGAGCGGCTCGGACCCGGAAACAACTCGGTTGGTGAATTTCACATAGCTCGCATCATACTTGCTCACTCGTACAGCTGTACGAGTCGGGCGGAAAACACGCGTACGGCTCGTAGTTTTTCCGGCCGGATTGCATTCAGTGCTCTTCCAACTCGGATTGGAATCGGCCCCTTAGTGGTTCATTAATGGAATTTTGGTATAGGGCAGTGCAGCAAGGAACCATGCTGCTCTGCCTTACGCAAAAATGAAAGGGCAGAAATGCACCATATTTAAGCAATATGGTACATTCCTGTCTTTTCTTCCTATGCTAGCGATGTTTCTGCAGCCTAGCGCCAATGCAGGCACTCTTGCACCTGCACGGGTGCCTCTGATGCAGGTAGAATTGTTTTTGTGCAAAAACAATCCTAAGAGGTGCAAGTGCGCATGTCAGTTTGGCTGGCTCTCTTGAGCCGGCCAAAGTGACATGCGTACTATGCAGCTCTCCACTCATCTGTCTTAAACAGCTGGGTGTAGACCAAGCACAGGCCTAAAGGGCCTGGTGCTGCTCTCATGCTGGTGAGAGTAGTGCCAGGATTAGTTAGTGGAATTTCCTGGATCGCACAGAGCCGACAGAGGGGGGACCGAGGAGGAAGTCGGACGTGCAGCAGGCAAGGTAAGTAACTTTATTTTTTATTACTTGTCAAAAGCTTTGACTGAATGCATGCACCGACCCACCCACTGCTTAGTTGCCCACCAGCCTGCTCAACTGGTGCATATACGTGCCAGCCGGCTCTGTAACTAACGCACAGACACTCTTACCACAAATAATACAGGACCCAAAATGCTAAAGCACAAACGAAGGAAGTGACAAGAAATTATAAAATACAGATTGCATAACAAATTGCATGTGATGATCCTCAAACAATATGGAAGACCAGGCACACATTTCTCTTGTCCAAATCACTGCCACGTCTTCCGCCACCCTTTAGTTGAAACTCATTGCAGTCGTCATTTTTTGCATCACTTTCTTTTCAATTGTAAGCACCTCTTCCATGTTAGTCAACAGTATCAATGTCTTACATATAGAAAGCTCATCCACCCCAAACCTTAATGGAATTTCTCAAAATGATCTGCCCACAAAACAATTTGCAGCCCATTCCTCATTTCCAGAGCTAGCCTAATTCTAACCCAGCCACCCTTCACTTTCATCTGTTAATCTCTCATTTTCAGATAATGCATTGTCGGTGTGCTGCACCCCTTGTGAGCAAACTCATCAAATAGTGGCCTCCCGCCTGCACTGTTCTTCCAAGTAGGGCATAATATAGAACAGGGAACCCAGGATATTAGTGATATAACAGAAACGTATCTCCCCAATCCAGTACAAATTGCTCAAATTAGTTATAAATAAGGTAAAATGGCCTGAGTGTTTGTGGAACAATATTTAATGATAAGTGTTTGAAAAGCACCTTACCTCCAATACCATTACCAGGTTTTGGGTATATTTGTCGGTGGTGCCCATCAGTACAAGTATATTTATTTACATACAGAAAACCAGTCCACTTGTGCATTCTACCTCTGGGTTCACACCAAAGGTTCACAGGATAAGGATTCACTGTACTTTCACTAAGTGCCCTACACAGTGCTAGAGAATTCGTCCCTCAAGTGCCAGAACACAAAATGACGTGACCCACTTGCAGAACATGATGAGGGGACCTCGAATCTCACATATTTTATAGATATTCATTAGCCTTGGGCTGAATGGGACCCTCGGAGAAGTTACTGCACCCTAAACTGCAGGGACTGCAGTGACCTTTGTTACACCTATTCCTCTGCAGGTTTCTAACTAACCACGAGCAGCACATTATGTATTTTTGGTACTGTGTGGTTTTTCAATATGATTGACTTCTCTATCACCCATAGTTTCCCCTAAGGAAAGTACCTGACACCCAGGGTGTGAGCAGTCTGGTCGGGTGTTGATAGCAGAGGCTCCATTTCATCATATGTCAGCTTTTACATACCCGATCCCCTGTACTGGAATCACCTGGATCCTGCTATGGCTCCTCTCGGTCCCCCACTCCACGCTGCTGTGACCCTGGGCAGCTGCTTTGGGCTGCTTTGTCTATTTGTAGCTCAAGAGGAGACTGAGCACTGTGCATCTTGATCATGGGAGCACCATGCCCCCATAGGCAGCCCTCCCATCAGTAGCTTCACCTGTATTTTTTCACACTTCTCTCCCTGATGCTGTCTTTCAAATTGAACATCCTCGAGGTGCCGCTTCCTTCCCTATGCCATGGTTATGAGATTCAGCCTCATCCTTCTGCAACATATAAAGAAAGAGGAATTTACAATACAAGATTGTTTTTGTGCAGAAAGGTATCCCTTCCTCCCCCAAAACAATCCTGCCTGTAACTCAAGCACCCTTGAACCATGGTGTAAGGGTGCCTGCATTGGCGCTAGGCAGCTACAAGTGCACCAGGGCAGGGAGAGAGCTGAAGAGCAGCGTACCTTAGTAGATATGGCACTTTGGAGCTCTCTCCCATTCACATAACGCAGTCCAGCAACGTTGCTTGCTGCCCTGCATTACATTAACTTTTGATAACTATCCCCATCAATAAAGTATGAATTGACACATACAATGCTCGTAGTAGCCAAGTATTTCCATTACATTTCTAACATCTTCATTCAGTTTGGGCTTTTTTAACAAACAGCACTTTGTTTTAGGGATTGTAAGCATGGAAACTCAATTTGAAAATGGAAAACGAAAACCCTAAAATACAAGAACTTTTGGTAAAAATAGCAACACTTCTAGATGTAACACATTTCATTTTGCCACTTTAAAACATGGAAGATTCTTTGGATTGAGAAGCAGAAAGAAGTCCTCCCATGTATCATGCAGGTGTGCCCATATATTATATCTCCCCGGAAGTAAGATGTCACAGTTTATCTTGTACCAGCAACATATGGAATGCTTGAGGAGTTGTTGTTGATGGACAGCACAGCTATGAAGTCAATATTTGGCATTATGAATGTTGTGGTATTATATTTCAGTTTTTTATGAGAATGTGGTCAGTGATACAAAGGTATGGATTATGTGAATGTTGTCTGTACTCTGTGCAAAGATATCTCCCTCTTTACGTTTGTTTGCTGATTGGTTGATGGTGATATTCCTGGGGTAATAGGCTGTGGGAGACAGTTAAAAGCTGGAGAGGTCACAGGAGATATTTAGAAGGTGTGCCAGCTTAAAGTGAGCAATCAGTGCATCCTGGATGAAGACACGGCAGTCTGGTGTTTGCGGTCTCTATTTTGCACTTCTCAATGATCTCATGTGATGTTTCTATACATTGGCCCTGGCAGGGGTGAATGTGTGAGTTTTCATTTTTACAGATCCTCAACATCCCCCGTTTTTCTCAACTAAGCAGGAAGCAGTGTCAAAAAGGCCAGTTTTCCTAATAAATAACAGTATAATTTGTATGGTATAGTAGTCATGTGGAGGCACTCTCTTATCAGAATTTGCAACTCCTTCACTGGGAGAAATCAGCAAAGAAAAGGTGAGTTTATTCCATACTCTGATGAGTCTAGAACCCTCCTTTGCCTCTTTTACCAGAGACTGCTATGAGCAGTTGTGCACTGAACAGACACGATTTCAGGAATCTTTCACTTATATTGCCCTTAGACTGAAATCCACCCAAAGTTGAATGTACCCCTACTCCCATGCATCTCACCTACATATAGAACCTGGACTTTAGGGCTTGTCAGTGGTACCAAGAAGAGATGTCCAGTTCACAAGTGAGAGAAAGATCACTTCCCAACTGAACTCCCTGAGAAAACAGACATTGGCGTCTCTGGGGTGGGAGGTCAGATGTGGCCTATGCCCCAGCTAGCTAAGTTTGTCTTGGCCTGCCCTTGTGCCCCGCCACCACAGCTTGTGAATGTGCCATGAGGTGACACAGAAAAAGATACTCTGCACCTTTCTACACATATTACTTTCCCCAAGTACCCTGTACTACAAAGCAGTTTTGTTTGCTTAAAGTCTTAAAATCTATGTATGTATGTGTGTATATGTACATGTAAACTATATATAAACACACAAACATTTTTAACAAAATTGTATACACTCATATAGTAGGTGACTCCAGCATATTTATCTATGGCCATCTTTGTGCCTCCCCCCCCTCCCCCACGCTTTACAATTCACTTCTTGAAATGCGTTGAGAACTGATCCCCGTTTCCTTCTGAGGTTATGGACAAATGAATGATGCATATTCATAAGTCGTTTTGTCTTTCAAATCCTTGGAAGAGGATCGATTACAGACTCCGAGAAGAGAGGGGCTGGTGCAGTAAACAAAAATAAGATGCTTATGCTAGTATACATGCTTTGCTGACTCTTGTTCAAGCTCAGGTCTTATAGGTCATTGCAGACGCCGAGTTCTTGGACACAGGGTCAGCACAAGGTCAAACCTATTGCATTTGTAAATATGTGTATATATTTGCTTATCTTATGGAACCAAAGTGGCTTTTGCCTTACTAGAAAAGGCACAGACATGTAGAACACATACACATTGATTTAGCCGGATCTAAAATAAATTCAATTTATTGATAGTCCTGTGCTCTCAAATTACCATGCAGCTATTTGAGTCAAGACTGATTGCCTGGGTAGCTATACAAAACGGCTGCTGTCAGGTTTGTCGCATGAGATGCCCTCACAATTGAAAGCCAGGCAATGCTGCCTGAAGGTCCCTTCAAATATAGAGACGGAGGCATAAAGCCAGTGTGTGTACATTTGTCACGAGAAGGACGATGATTTATGATTGCCCCAAGAGTGATGCCAGCCGAGCAGAAACATTTCAGACAGCTGAAAAGCTTAATATTATAATACGAAGGGAACACTGGGTCTTATTTCATTGGCAGTAAGGTGGGAATTATTATTATGTCCTATTGTGTTGCTGGCATGTAGTTACTGTGAGGTTTTACTGCCTGCATGGGAGACATTTTAGCAATTATACAATTAGAAAAAGGTGTTGATTTCCATCTGTGAAGGTGTGAAAAGTAGCCATTATAGCCATGGGAACGACATAATTAACAGATTCTCTTTATAATCAAAAGACCGTGTGATTGTGCAGGCTACCATTCACTCTTTTCTGTAAAAGCGTGACACCACATGATTTTAGACCAAAGCCTTTCAAAGTTGGTCGATGGTAAAGGAGAGTTCAGCAAACATAATCCTGGAGCACACCCTCTTTTTTTTGCTCAGAATTCCTTTTGATTTTTTATCAGGTTTAGCGTGCATACACTCGTGTGTGCTCCCTTCCGTGTGCACACTGTACTTAAAGTTCATGAAGAATGATGGCCCGCACTTTGCAGGTCATCGCGAGTTGCACAGCTGAATGAACTTCAGTGTTCCAAATGATTCACTTTCACCAAAGTTATTCCCTAATGTTATCCATTTTATTTCCATATTTTATCCAAATTTCATTGTCATGCCAAAGCCACGAAATTCATTTGAACTTGTGCATTTAATTACTTCACGATTGCCTGTCCAGGCCTACACATGAGCATTATCTGAATCTCGAGTCCTCCAAATTATGCAAGAATTACATCACACCCAATGCATTTTGGTAACAACCTTCATCAGGGGTATCTATGATGTGAAATTATACATGTATCAGTCACTTTTAATTAACGTTCAGCATGATTCACAAGTACTATTAAATAATATACCCACATCAAATTTAACAAACCCACACAAGTGACAACTATTCTCTAGTCCCAATTTCAATTTACAAATTCTCAGTAGTGTTGTTCGATAACCTCCCTAGATTGAAAGTGTCACCTCAGTCGGTGCACGGAGGATCAAGTAGACACCTGGAACATGGTGTCCCTTTCATTGCGGAAAGCGAAGCTGAATCACCTACCCCCCCCCTCGCCGGCACAGGGAGGTTACTGAACAACACTACAGAGAATTTGACCCGTAGTGTTCACACGTGGTAGGTAGCAAGAAGCCCCACCACTAGGTGTTGATAGATTCACTGATGAGGTCCTGAAGAATTGCCACGAATCAAACTGATCATTAGGCATGAAAGATGTTGACCTGGAGAGATGAGCATAGCTTTAACTAAACCCTTGTGTCAGACAATCTGCCACTCTGTTTGTTTTACTGAGGTGGATAGCCAGCCAGAATAAAAGTTTTATTTGGACTATCTTACTTCTTTAAATTCACCTTTCCACAATATCTACACATTACAGGCCACACCCCCCCCACTTCATCATACGACAAGGAACAAAAGATCTCTGTTAAATAGCCCCTTTACGGGTGCCCGTTGGGTATTGCAGCGCCGACACAACGAGGAGCGGGTCCATATGATGAAGCATGACACCTAGCTTGCTGGGTGTGTGAGGACCCTAGTTCCGAAAGAAGAAATTCCTCCACTCTCCTTCTCACGTCAGACACGACCAAGCTTGTCATTATGAATGACGGGGGTTGGTCTACTGACTACTATTTTCTAGGCACCATTACAAAAGGAACAGCATACCTTTAGACAGTACACTCTGTGAGAGGACCTCTCAGTTTGATCAAGGAAGGCTGGGAGCAAGTTCTTCCCAAGAAACCACCTCAGCATGTAGTGAGCTACATGCTGGTGTTCCGCAACCAGACAGCCTGCTTCAGAAAACTCACGCAAGAGAACCTACAAGCTACAAAGGAGGACATGAAATGCTGGTACGACCAGAATACCACTCTGGATGAGTTCCAGCCTGGTAAAAAACTGTGGGTAGTGGTGCTGGGTCCTGCAAGACCATTGGTCTGGACCTTATGAGGTTGAGGAGCGAAATGGTGTTGTCACCTACTTGGAGGACCTCAAGACTCCCAGGAACCCTTTGAGGGTCCTGCATGTCAATTGCCTCAGTCCCCACATTGAAAGGTCTGAGACCACCATGCTCCTGGTTAGTGTTGATGGGATGGAAGAGGAGAGTGAACCTCCTATTTTACAAGGAGCAGGATGGGTTAGTGAAGGGTGTTCCCCTCTCCCCTACAATGACCCTAGATCAACAGAGAGACTGCCGCAAGTTGGTGGGGCGGTTTGCCTCTCTATTCTCCCCCACCCCAGGACTCATTACATGTTGTACCACAATATTGATACTGGCGACATCATACCTGTGAAGAGCAAAACGTACAGGTTGTCTGATGAGGTGAGAGACAACATTAAGAAAGAATCGAGTCCCCAAACAGCCCTTGTTCAGCCCAGTTGTGTTGGTCACCAAGGCTGCACAGCCAGGTGTCACACCTGAACTTAGGCTCTGTGTGGACTACAGTGGCCTCACTGCAGTCACTAGGACAGGCGCACAACCCATCCCCAGAGCTGTTGAGCTCATAGATTGACTTGGAGCTGCCAAGTTCCTCAGCACATTTGATTTAATGTCTTAGTACTGGCAGAGTACCTTGACCGAGGGGGCTAAAGAAAGGCCAGCATTCTCAACACCAGAAGGGTACTTCCAGATCTGGGTCATGCCTTTTGGGTTGAAGAACGCCACTGCCACCTTCCAGTACCCTGCACTCTAATCATGGCAAAACTGGCATAGCCACAGTTGGCATATTTAATTTACTTTTAGGTCCCTAGGAAAGTGCACTATGTGCGCCCAGGGCCTATACATGTAATGCTACTAGTGGGCCTGTAGCACTGATTGTGCCTTTCACTTCAGTAGCCCTTTAAACATGTCTCAGGCCTGCCACTGCAAAAACCGTCCTTTTTATTACATATAAGTCACCACTAAGCTAAGTCCTCAACAGGCCTGAGGGCAGGGTGCAGTGTATTTAAAAAGAAGGACATGTTCTTTTAAGTTTTATTTGTCCTGGTAGTGGAAAACAATGACATTTGTTTTTCACTACTGCAAAGCCCATTTCTCCTATAGGTTAGCATTTGGATTGCCTTGAGTAGTTTATCAGTTAATTTCATATTGGTAAAAGAGATAAATTCTGAATTTGGTGTCTCTGGGTTCACAATTTAAAAACACAACATATGGTGAAATCAGATTTTAAATTGTAAGTCTGAAAATGGCACTTTTAGAAAGTTGCCATATTCTTACTTTAACCATTCTGTGCCTCTGCCGGTCTCTGAATGCACATCTAAGGTGGGTGACAGCTGGCTTTGTGCACTCCATCTAGACAGTCACACACAAAGGGAGCTGGGGTGTGACACTCACATGTTGATGGCCCATCAACAGGCTGATGGGCCTTCCTGAGCTAGATTGGGAGAGAGGGGCTGACACTTGCACCTGAATAGGGCTTTAGCTCTCCCCGCACAAATAACTACATACCCCCCTGTAGTGAGTCTGGAGAAAGGGCAGGAAAGGCAAAGAGCTTGTATTCTTCAAGGGCCTCCTTGAAGTCTCCCCACTTTAAACGGACAACTGGGTATAAATACTGGACCCCTGACACTACCAACTCGGTACACTTCTGGATCTGAGGAAATTCTGCCGGTAAGAAGGACTGCTGTGCTGCCAGGAAGGACAGCCATCCCCTATACTAGATTTCTGTGTTAGTGCACTGCCTGCTTCTTATTGCCTGGGAGTGAGAAGGACTGGACCTGCATTTCTACATCCTTCGAGAACTGAAATGACTCCAAGGGCATTCTGGCTTGCCACCTGTTTTGAAGTCTAAGGGCCATCAAAGACTTCCCTCAATGCTGCTTCAGCTGCTGGACTTTACCAACTGTGAGTCCTGCCCTGCCAAGAGTTGCCAATTCAATCCTGGGCCTTGAAAATGGGTTCTGCACCCCATGCCACCGCCAGAGCTTCCTGCTCAATAATGGAATAATGTATCTTTATTTGTGTGAGTGAGCACAAAGCAACCGGTACTGTTTTCTCTTTCTTCCCCTGAATCTGTGAAAGCACCGACCCAATACCTATAGCTTTCACATCCATAGTGAGGACTGACTTAAGTTTTGTATCAAAGAGGCCAATATGCCTGCATTACTGATCTCACTCTTTATTATGTCAAAACAATTGTGTTATTCTTCCTCCAACAAAAATCTACCCTCTTTTCACAACAATTGTCTTAACCCATCAGTTTTGTCAAATACATTTTCCCCATATTTTGCATAATATTCAATGAGCCCTAAAAAAGGCTGCAACTGATCTTTATCAATTATGGAAGGTCCCTATTTGATGCCCCCCACTAGGCAGTGTTTTGGTTTGATCCCCCCTTCCCAAATGGTATACTACAAGTATCTGTTTGATCAGAAATGTGCATTTCTCCTGACTTAAGGTCAAGCCTGATTCTCCTAAAATTGTCAATACCTGCCTCAGGGCTGCATTATGTTGTTTGACAGTTACACCAAAGACCAATGTGTTATCATGATAGAACATGCTGTTTCCGACCCCTTCAAATATTCGAGCCATGATCGGCGAAAACCTGCTGATGGCTGAGTTTAAGCCGAATGGCATGAATGTGAAACGAAACAGGCCCTCCATTGTTATAAACGCAGTTAAGGATTTGGATTCTTCATGTAACCTTATCTGATGGTAAGCATTCCTCAGATCCAATTTTGAGAAACTTGAACTTGAGAAGTACTTACCACCTTTTAAGGAAGACACCAATTAATTTGTATTCGGAAGAATAAAGTTTCAACAGCAATATTGTGGCGCAATAATGTTAGATCTACACAAAATCTCAACCTGTCCATCTGACTTCTGTGTGATGACGACAGGTGAGACCAACGATGAAGCCTCGACTGACTCAATGACCTCTCCTTATAGCATCTCAATGATAATTCTTTTTTAACCCCTCCCTTCACCACCAATGGCACCTTTTTCACTTTATGTTGCAATGATATTGCATCTTTCTTTAACAATTTTGTATACATAACAAGTGAGGCAACCTATTTTCTCTTCAAACACCCTCCTTGCACCACTTAAGATATTTTTAACTGTAATTCTACTACCGCCATAACTTGGTTTAGCACTCTAGGATTAATCATGATAGTAAAATCAAATTGGTGATCCCTTCTAATATAGGAGGGCCATCCACATACAAATACACCTTCCCCTCAACCTGGCTGTTCTCGAACATTACTGTGCCCACATATATATAACAAATTGTCCATGGTTTCACCTTGGTGTCCACTGGTATATATATCTTTAGGTAAGAAAGTGACTTTCCGCCAATGTGCTCCGAAGTGCCACAGAGCACTGCACAGGTCGAGCACTGTAACGGTCACTGCTGTGCAACAGTAAGAGAAAATGCAAACAGTACCTTGATAAAGGCAGTCCCCCAAAAATTGTGTAACTATGCTCCTTTTGCACCACACACCTCTGCTTGCTCAGGTTCCCTAGCTCTCACCCTAACTGATCTGTACACCTCCAAATGGCTGCTTCACTCTCCTTGGATCACCTGGGTTGTTTGCCACCCTGACCTCTAAATTTGGTATCCCCTTCTCGCTGCCAACTTATGTTGTGAAGGGGGAAAGAAGACTAATGGAAAAGCACTGAGTTTAATGGAGTACACAACCAAGCGTGAACCTTCCTAGAATGTGAGGATGCAACTGACTATCCAGGAATTCTCAATACCCACTATTCTTGCATTATAATTGCAATGGCAAATACAGAACTATAGTGACATCATACATCGCCACAGGCAGTCGTGGGTCATGCAGCTCAAGGCAGCAGAACAAGCACAGTGACGTAGAAACATATCTTGCCGCAGCTATTGGCATTCTAGGCACATAGTGCTACCATCATGGGAAATGTCAGGGAATTTGCAGTTGCAGTTGTTGGTGAGCGTCTGAGCACAATCATTGACAAGATATCATTTCTAGCCAATTTCTAAGAACAGGAAGTCTGCTGTTATGAACTGTATATTAATGCTCAGAGACCTGAGGTTGGCACAGCAACACTGTACAGTGGACACAACTGAGGCATGAGCCAATAGGAGGGCCTCTGCCACATGACACAAGCCATGTTGCACATGATAAGTTGCTATTTTTGCTTTATATGGAGGCATATATAAATGCCCTTCAATCTCGCAATTTGAGACAGTTGCCTACTGTTAGATCTGGGGGTCTCTAGTTGGCAGGGTAGGTACCACTGTCCAAGTAGGGACCCTTGCTTCTAGTCAGGGAAAGGGAGATACACTGTTAAGATAACCCCTGCTCACCTTCTAGGTAGCTTGGCCTGAGCAGTCTAGGCTATCAAAGGCAATGTGTAAAGTATTTGTACCAACACTCACAGTAACACAGTGAAAACACCACAGATTTACTCTACACCAGTTTTAGAAAAATAAGGTATCTTTACTAAAAACTTCACAAGACCAAATACTACAGAAAAACCAACATACAATTAAAAAGGTTACTTTAAAGATAGTTCAAGAGTTTGTAGAAAGTACTCCAGGATGTGTCCTGCACAATGCAACTCTCAA
The DNA here is from genome assembly GCF_964204655.1 of Triturus cristatus. Classification (NCBI taxonomy): domain Eukaryota; kingdom Metazoa; phylum Chordata; class Amphibia; order Caudata; family Salamandridae; genus Triturus; species Triturus cristatus. The sequence goes on from NC_140582.1 coordinate 247,304,565, forward strand.
TGTACAAAATGCGACACTCTCGTGCCCAACAGTACCTGTAGTTGCGCTAAGGTTCCCAAAAGCTATAACAATGAAGATGGCAAAGGCGATGCGATACTCCTGAGACCTTGGGGAGGCTTTGCAGCAGCCCTGCTTCACGTAGCAGAGGTGAATGTGCTGGCTCCGATCTGTAGGGGGAGGATGCGATGACTTTGGCTTTCGTTGCGTAGGTTTCTTAGGGGGAAGCTTCACGCACAGGTAAGGTGTGACGCTCTTCGATGGGGCGAGATGCGCGGCGCGGCGCGGCGTTGACTTCTGGCGCTGCAACCCGCGATGCGCCACGGGATGGGACTCTGTGTCGACGCACGCAGCGACTGGATACTTTCACGCATCGGCAGTGGTGCAGCCTGCAAACTGGTTCTGCGACGACCTTCGCAGTGTCAGGAATCTTCACGCACCGGGACGATGCTCGACGCACTCAGCGATGCGGGGACTCCGGGTGATGCGATGACGCCGCTATGAAATTCTTCTCGCACTCTCGATCTTGCAACTCGCAACCGGATGATGCGACCCTCAAACGGATGATGCGTTGGGTACCAGTTACTCTTGTTCACGCTTTCTGCTTTCCAGCTCCCAAACACAGCAAAACGACCTCCTGAGGCCCCAAGACTAGGCGAGCACTCCAAGGCATGTCAGAACTCCCTCAGCAGAGTTCCAGGGGAGCTGGTGATGAAGTCCTTTTGTTCCTGGGACTTCTTAACAGGGAGCCAGCTCTCCTCAGGCCCTTGGAGATCAGAATTTAAAGAAGGGGACACAGCAGAGTCCTTCCCCTCTCCTTGGCAGCAAAGCAAAACAGCAAGCAGGCAGTCTTATCCTCTTCAGTTCCTTCCAGCTTTCTCCTTGGCAGAGGTTCCTTCCTAGTTCCACAGTGATCTAAAGTTTAGGTGTTTGGGGTCCTCTTCTTATACCCCTCCAAGTCTTTGTCTCTCTTTGTTTCAGTGGGGGGATTCCCCTGCTCAAACTGGTTCCTGGGTGTCCTCTGCCCTGGAGCACCTGGTTCCTTTCAGAGTGAGGGGCAGGGTCGTTAGACGCTCAGCAGGAGGTGGAGCCTTCTTTGTGCTGGCAGAGGCAGAGTCCTCAGCCTGGCCAGCAGGGGGTGGAGCCAGCATTGTGCTGGCAGAGGCAGCCCTACTCAAACCCAGGGGCTACTCCTCCCACCCATCTAGAGCAGATCTTCCTATTCACCCTGCTGCTGACTCATCCAGACTCCTGGAGCCACCTAGCCCATCACATGACACCAGTCAGCCAATCTGCACACAGGCACACAGGAAGGTTAAACAGGAGAATAGCTACTTTCTAAAAAGTGCTATTCTCACACAGTGAATTTAAAAACCATCTTTCTAAAGAGATGTATAATTAAATTCTGAACACAAAGATACCAAACTTGGATTTTCTATCTTTACTTTAGGGGAAGATAGGCATGTAAACAGCCTCCCCCATTCTGTCCTATGGGCAAGATAGCCTCTCAGCAGTGAAAAACGACAATGGCTGTAATTCACTACCAGGGCATGTTACACAACTCAGTACATGCCCTACCTTTCAGATACACTGCACCCAGCCCAGGGGGGTACCTAGGGCCACCATAGGGATGCCTTACATGTACAGAAAGGGAAGGATAAGGCCTGGTCAGTGGTGCACTGGCCAGGTCGACATGGCAGTCCTGGACTGCACATAGGCACTGCAAGCAGGCCTAAGACATCATTTTAATGCTACTCCTGTGGGTGGCACAATCAGTGCTGCAGCCCACTAGTAGCATTTGTACTACCAGCCCTCTCAGTGCACTTTACTAGGGCCTTGCAGGTAGAACAAATATGCCAAACATGTATAGCCAATTACATCACAATTTCCCTAGGGAGCACTTGCACTTTGACACAGATCAGCAGTGGCAAAGTGCCCAAAGCATCTATACCAGTAAAAACGACATCCAGCATAGCATAAAAAACTACAGGAGGTAGAGGCAAAAAGTCAGGGGTAACCACGCCAAAAGATGCCAGGTCTAACACCTACCTTACATATGTCTGCACTGACCAGCTCGCTCATCCTCACAGCCAGTATCTCCTATCATCACTCTCAATACTTCAGGAACCAGTAGGTGAACTTAGACAATGAACAGCCCACCGGTATCAAGCTCATTTGCATACATCATTAGAAATAAAAAAGACAACGCTAACGCTAGCATAGATTGGCCACGTTGGGCAAACGATTCAAATAACCATTATTTTGTGGCCCCACTGATTTAAAAGAAAATCGGAAGAAACACCGAAAATTACATAAAAAAGCAATAGGAAAAGCCTTGGCAAATCAGGCCAGTCACAACAAAGGCATAGCTCCGGTGTTTCTGATATTCAAACTGCCAGCAAATTGCAATAGATCGACAACAAAAAAGACTTTAGGGTATCACAATGCAGTCAACTAAAGGTCTCGAAAAATAAGGCTTGTCTGCCTCTCCAATAAATATACCTGAAATTTTGCTCTCAAATGCACTTACACCCAAAAAAAGTCAGGGATGTGGAATTCCTATAGCCGACGCCTGGGACATATTGTTTGGGGTCAAGGGAACAAGTTTTCATGTGTATTTTGTACTTGGGACAAGTAGGCCCAACCCTCACAGCAGGAACCCTTTGGATGCCAGTTTGCAGTACCACATTATTGACCAGGGAAGGATATTGTCTGCAGTTAAGGTAATATTTGTGTCCATGTGTTAATGCTGTTCAAACTTGTATTTATGGTTCATTAATTGCAAGCCTCTATTATTAGGGTGAGCGCTCTAAGTAAATGTAAGCTCCGACTGCACTATGGACAGTGGTTCCAGTATAAAAATGTGTACACGTTTCTAGTGTTTAGCAATGTGAGGCTATGTATACTGCTCCCCGAATGCTCTATAATTAGATGCACATTTTTGCAGAAGCTTGAAAGCAGGATTGATGACTTTGCTTTCAAAATAAAATGTTCACAAAAAAAAGCCAAAACATTTCGCTAAATTACTGAAAAACTTTAGGTACCATTTCTTTGCAGCATCATTTAGTAAAACGTGTTGATGTACACTAGCATTTCCCAAAAATGTTCGTATGGAAAATCAGTGTAACCAGTTTTAATAAGAATATGGAAGCATGAAAATAAACAAGCATTGATAACGCCAGTAGGTCTGAAATTGTTGGTCAGCCTATTGGATTTGTCAATGCATGGCTTGTTTTGGCATGGTTTTTGTAAAACTGTATTGGTGTGAGAGCTGCCGGGCCCTCACCATTATAACAAACATTGGCAAAAGCAAAAACTGTTTTGGTCTCAAAAAGCACGCATTACAGAGTAGTTCCTGGCACTGAGCAAAACAACTGTGTCGATATGCTCCTTGTGAAAGAACAGAATGCTGCCACTCACAGTGAAGCTAGTTGATAGACAGAGAGAGAGAGAGAGAGAGAGAGAGAGACACAATTTTAATAAACACAAAAGGTCATGGTTAACGCCAGACCTAATTAGGGGCACAATTATTACATAAAGTGCACCCATGTCTTTGGATTGAGTGCAGATATACGACTTTCGTGAATTCACAATACTTTACAGCAGTAGGCCAAGACATAGTACTCTTAGAAAATATTTGGAAGTGCATTTTAGCATGAGCAAATATGCAGGTGTAGATTTGCTCATGCAAACATCTGAGTGTTTTCAAGTTTACTTTCCCTCCAACCACTTTTTTCCTCAACCCTAGAAGAGGTATTGTATCTGCTATTGTCAGTAAAAAATATCCAACCTTTCTCGGTATGGGAAAAGATTAGAGAAGAGTTGGCGAGAACCCTTAAAATATGCAAGTTAGTAGGTTTGCACAGGCTCAAAAGGGCATTCCAACTCTGGAACTGTTGCTAACCATTACCTTCAGCCCCAGTATGAGGATCCGGGTAAACGTGGCAACATAAGGGAATTGCTAGTATTCAAACCCTACTATGGAAGGAGCCCTGGCATAATCAGAGAGGGTATTTCAGAGCTCTTATATAATGAGATTGCTGCCACAATTTGTCGCCGCATTACATGGCACAAAAGAGACAGGTGGATTGTGTTACAGGACAAGTAGTTTTAAGAAGCAACCTGCCCCATGGACAAGCAGATATATTATTAAATTCCACACCCCTGAAAGTATTCCAGGATATGTATATATGATAAAGAAACACACAATATTAAGGTCAGAGAAAGACTTGTTTTTACATAATGGGAGCTGCTCTTTTTACCAATCATTCATCATACACTTCATTGTTATCAGTGAATTCATTACTAGTTGAAGCCTCGTGTACCTGGTCGTGCTGAGGTTCTCAGATTCAATGAAGGCAGCCAGGAAGCAACAGAACCTGAGACTATCAATCACAAGTCTATCCCAACAGTTAGACATACAATTGAAGGGAAATATAATAAATTTTCAAGCTCAAGTTAAATGTGTATAAATGACTCATCCAATTATAGTAAACTGTTGCTTCTACCAATTTACACTTCAGAGGCCTTCTTTATAACCTTTTTCTCTCTTCTACGTCCTTCTTAGGCATCGGTTTCCAGCATATTTTCCACGTGGGATTCAGCCCCTATTTAGGTAACGAAGAAAAGGATTGTACACTTGTAACTTGGAAGCATTTCCAATATGCTGCATTCTATTGTATTGCTCCTTTTTAGATGTTGGGGAATTGTGCCACAAGACAGAGCATTAATGGTTCCCTGACTATTCAGCTTCCAAGCATAACAAAGTATTACAACCCCACTAGAAATGATATCAGCTTACTTTTAACATCTGCTTGGGGTGCCTTATCAGTATACCATTTTTGAAAAACCTGAACCATGGTCATTGAAATGATCCGAGTCCCGCGGAGGTGGGACTCTGAACCTGGCCCGGAAGTGACCCCACACAATGTATGACTCTCTGGCCAAGAAAGAGAGACATCCCTTGCCCACCAGGGGCAACAAGGGACTATGCGCATGAAGTCACGCATGAGAGAAATGGTATGGTTCCCTGGGCTAGAGACAGCCATAGACATCCTGGTCAGAAACTGTCGACCCTGCCAGCTCACTAGCAGCCAGGAATCCCTAGCTCCTGTGATAACCGAGGTGCCGGCCACCACACCCTGGTCGCAGGTCAGCCTCGACTTCAGGAGTTTTCCTGACAGAAGAGTAACAGCTATGATCATCGACAGCTATTCAAAGTATCCTATAGTAGAAGTGACCACGTTCACCGCCTTCACACATCTACAACCTGTTTTGGGAAAGACATTTGAACTTTTCAGCTTATCATACCTGATGCTGGCTAGATACCGTAGAGACACCATCCCTGTGGCCAAAGCCTGGTCCCCAAAGTCGTGTGAACCAAACGACACCCAGGTTCGTCGGAAGAAGAATAATGGCCACGCCAGTTGACGATGGAGAGCCAAGACTCGCATCATCATACCAGGGATCTCTGTGTTGGTTCTGAACCAACGCAGTGGAGGGAAGTTCAGGACAGCCTATGAACCAGGACTGTGGACTGTTCTAAAGGTGAACTGCACCACTGTCACTGCCCAAAGAGGTACAGACCTAATAACCAAGAACGTCTCCTGATTCAGGAAGGTGCCACAACCTGGTTGAGAAGAATGTGAGCCCAGGTATATTAGAAATAAAGAAGAGCCTGCTGGTGACATGTCATCCATCTCCACAGGAGATCAGAATACAACAAACTCCTCCCAACCATCAGCCATGAATACCAACCCAAGCACTGACATGGTCACACCATCACCACAAGGCCATCCCATGAGCTAGCGATCCAGCCAAGCGAGGTACAACCTGAGACCACATCCACCTCCTAGTCGGAGAATCTGAGACTTTATCTGTTAATCTCGCAATTGTGTTTGAACACTAACTTGGGGAGGGATATAACAACCCGAGTCCCGTGGAGGCGGGACACGGAACCTGGCCCACAAGCAAACCCCCACAATGTATTACTCTCTGGCCAGGCATGGCCAGAGGGCTTAAATGAATGGGCCCTGGTCGCTTGTAACTTCTGGCTCACAATGTGAATGTGAGTAGTGTGTGTCATGTACTGCAGCTAATTAGAGGCCTGCTGGTCGTGACTATAGTTCACCTGTAACAGTCATCATATATCCAGAAGTACGGGGCTTGGTGGCGCACATCCGGAATGGCCGCCACGTTGTGAGGCTCCCGCAGTCCAGGTCAGACATCCGATAATTATCCTGGTTCTGAGGCGGCGGTTGCTCGAGAAATAGAGCGCTTTGACCCCTGGACGACAGGGGCCCCTGGGGGAGTGCAGTGCAGTACCGGAGAGGCTCGCTGGCAAGCGAGGTGGAGCCGCGGCAGAGCGGTGAGCACAGCCGGCCGGCGATCGAGGTAGCAGAGAGGTGGGGCGAAGTACCAGAGAGACGCGGCTTCTGGGCGAGAGGCAGGCCATGCTGCGGGACGGACAGATTGGGGGGCCTTCTGGTGAGTCCTGGCATGCGCGGCGGCTCCCTGCTGTCGGCCACCGTGGGACGGAGGAGGGCTGCAGTGCAACTGAGAGCTCCCCGGCCCAGTGACACCCCCTCCGGTGTTGGAGATCAGCACGCGTGCCAGATTGCACGCATTTCGCGGGTGTAACGGCCCGAAGCACGACACGAGGCCTTAGGGCGGGCACCGGATCGTGACCCCGGCACCCGGGGTGCGCTACAAGCTGGCTGTTTGTGCCCAGGAGTCGGCGTTTGGAGAGGAGGGGAGCCCCTGCGGTGTGGGGGACGCCCGGATTTCTGGACCTGTGCTCTGCTGCTGGTTGGGACGGGCTCGGTGCATGGCCGGGGAGCAGCCGAGTGGGGGTGCCGACCCCACAGAGACTGTTGGTGTGGAGGACTTTGCGGCGTCTCTGGAGTTCGCCTGTAACTGAGATGGAAGGGTGAGGAGGCTGTTGACCTCGCCGGTGGATGCCTCTTGCCAACCGCGGTGATATATTGCTTGGCGCGCAGATTGAGGGGTGACGGCGTTGGGAGACGCCACGCGGTGGCCTACTAGAGCAGTGGGACGGAGGTTGATGGTCTCACCTCCCCTTGTGGACAGATATACGCGCTAAGAGAACTGCGTAGAGTGACCGGAGACTGGCAGTCCGGAGCAGTGCAGGGCGGACCTGCGCAGCAGTGTAACAAGGCGTGGATGGTAGTGGTGTCTGTTGCCTCCTTCACGCTGGTGCCGGACGCGGCGCTGGAAGTCGGGGTGTTCGGTGGTGAGGGAAGCGGTGGCGAGATGGGGAAGCCGGACACGCGTCAATCCCAACTGCAGTTGGAGAGCAAGAAGCCCGCAAAGAAGCAGTCGCCGGTACGGGAGAAGACGGTGGAGGACTCACAGTCAGATCCTAGGCCACAACCGGGAGTGGATCTTCACTCAATACTACTGGAAATGCGGCAGGGATTTGCGACCATTGCGGATAAGGTGGATACGATCAGCAACTGCATGGACGCGATAGCCCGCACGATAGAGGGGCATGAAACGCGCCTCAAGGAAGCAGAGCACCGCATTCCCGAAGTGGAAGACACCGTGACTCAGGTACAGAAAACGGCGGTGCAAATGGACAAGCTTCTTAAGGTCATAGCGGCTAAGAGTGAGGACATTGAAGCGCGCAGTAGGCGCAATAATATCCGCATTTTAAGTACGAATACCGGGAAGATGGAAGTCTACATTGAGAAGTTACTGACAGCAGTGGTGGGGCCTAATCTCCTGTCTACCCACTTCATAGTGGAAAGGGCTCATTGGTTGCTGGGCCCGAGACCGGCCCCTGACAATCCACCCAGACCCATAATTGCGCGCTTGCTGAACTATAGGGACAGAGATACGGCCTTGAGGGTGGCCAGAGAGAAGCAACAGCTGTCCTATGAAGGGGTATCTTTCACTATGTACCCGGACTTCACGCTCACTGTGCAGGAGGAACGCAGAAAGTTCATGGCGGTGAAGCAGAAGCTGCGGCAAGCCCAGATCGACTATGCATTATTGTATCCGGCTCGCCTGCACATTACGCATCAGGGAACTCAAACCTTCTTTACAAAGCCTCAGCAGGTGGAAGAGTTTCTAAAGCAGCTCCATAAGTCGCGACAACAGGCGGGGTCGCAGGAAGAGTCCCCCTAATCCTATTTGTGGTAGGTACAGTGCTCGTTGGCTCTGCATGCGCCTCGTTGCCATCTGATGTTGTCTCGAGGAAGGGCACCACGGCCCAGTTCGAGCTTAGACATGGTCATGCTGGGACGCTCACTGCACGGAGAAGCTGCTGGGGGTTTTTCAAGAACAGTTACACACGTCGCAGGAACTATTGAACTATGTTACAGCTGGACGCCCTCGAACTCTCTCCAGGGACGGGCTGATGGCTGTGTCCACTTGGACTGAGAGGAGGTCTCCGTGAGCCACCTGGACGCATCCCCCAATTGGGAGATCCCCTTTGTTGTTTTGTAGTTGGGTTTTGCTCCTTACGATTTGCATTTTGAGTGCTCACTGGGACACTTTAGAATGTGTGGTTATGGTGCAGGAGCAATGGGGGGTGGGGGGGGGCGGGAACTTATTGCTAACATGTTTGGGATGTTTCAGTGGGTGGGGGAAGGTTGGGAGGGGGAACGTATAGTTTGCGGAGAGTCAGAAATGTGGTTGCTTGGTGGTCCTATGTTTGAGCCATATGTGGGATTGCCACTGTACAGGTCTATACAATGTGTTAGGTGGATGGGGGGGCATGAGCGTGATGACACAGGAGGATAGAGATGTACTGAATGTGCTGTCGTGGAATGTCAGGGGCTTAGGGGATCCGAGAAAACGGAGACAGGTTCTGGCCTATCTGGACCGGCAGCATATACAAATAGATTTGCTGCAGGAAACTCATATTAATCCGCAAGCGGTTAATATCTTTGCTAGTAAATGGGCAGATTGCCGATTATTTTCATCATACTCCTCCTATGCTCGAGGCACTACCATTTTATTTAAAAAACAGACACCTTTTGAGATGTCGGGAGCGGAGGTGGATCCGCAGGGTCAGTTTGTTATCACATGGGGCAGGCTGGGGAGGGATGCTGTCACGATTGTGAACTGTTATGGGCCTAATACGGTTAGCCCTGAGTTTTTTTACTATACTATGGGGCAAGATACTGAATGCCGGCTCTACACATATCATCTGGGGTGGTGATTTTAATGTGGCTCTAAACCCGCTTTATGACAGATCAAATGCGGCCGCACACCATTACACACAGGCCCAGGAGGTGCTTGGTGGGATCATCGCTGAGGGCGAGCTCATAGATGGTTGGTGATATACTCATCCGCAGGGAAAAGCGGGTACGCATTTTACATCCTATAGAGGGACCTGGGCAAGGATAGACTACTGTCTGCTGTCTAGGGCACTGGGGCCGTCCATTTGCGGTGTGTCGCACTTAGCCAGGACGTTCTCGGACCACTGTCCGGTGAAATTAGGGATCATTCCGCCGGGGTATGGTAGGACTAGGCCGCGGTGGAGGTTGCAACCCACAGCATTGTTGGATATGGTATTCCAGACAGAATTGGGAGAGAAGATTCAGGATTTCTTCCTCCGGAACAAAGGATCAGTGGATAGTGTTGAGCTGATATGGGAAGCTTTTAAAGTGACAGTCAGGGGCTTCTGCATGTCAAAAAGCTTTGGGGTGCTACGGGACCTGCAGAATACGCTGCGTAAGCTGGAAGGGGAACTGCAAGAATTGGAGAGGCGGATGGGTAGAGGAGAAGCGGGTTCAGTACTGGCGCAATTTCGGGACAAACTGAATGATTATGAGGACGCGGCACTTAGAGAGTCTAAATTTAGAGGCAAGTACTGGACGGCTTGCAGATACGGGGAGGGGAGGGGAGGGGAAGAGCCCGGGCAGGGCACTGGCTGCAGTTACGAGGAGCCCGCGCTTCAATACCTACATCCAAGAAATACAAGGACCTGGGGAGCTGCTGCAGCGTGACACACCAGCCATTTTAGACACATTCATTGCACACTACAGAACTTTATACACATCTCAGCGGCAGGGAGTGCTGGAGCTGGATGACTTTGTGGGGGATATAGCGTTGGCTTGGCTGAGTGACGCACACAGAGAATTTTTTATGCACCCCCTGGGGTGGATGAAATTAGGGATGCCATTATGCAACTGCGGAACGGGAAGGCCCCGGGTTCTGATGGTCTACCAGCAGAATTTTATAAACAATATATTGATATCATGGCACCAGTGTTGAAAGAGGTTTATGACGAATCCTTGGAGGTGGGTGTCCTTCCCCCCTCGATGAGGGAAGCGATAGTTACGTCTCTGCTGAAACCTGGCAAGCCCCCTGAGTCCTGTGACTCTTACCGTCCTTTATCGTTATTAAACTGCGACACCAAAATCTTAGCGAAAACGCTAGCTAACCGAATGGCATTACTAATGGAGAAGTTGGTACTCCCGGACCAATCAGGGTTTGTGCCAAGGAGGAATACCTCCCATAACCTTAGGACTTTATTCTCCCTAATTCAGACGGTAGACCCGGAGTTTCCTCTGGCCGCCGTGTTTTTGGATGCTACCAAGGCTTTCGATTCTGTAGAGTGGGACTATTTATTTGGGGTCCTACAGAAAATGGGATTCCGGCTTGTTTACTTATCCTGGATCAAGTTACTATATACCTGCCCCACTGCCAAGATCTTAATTAATGGGCAGGTGTCCCAGCCAATTGCCATCTCGAGGGGCACTCGTCAGGGGTGCTCCCTCTCCCCCCTGTTGTTTGCCATAGCTGTGGAGCCGCTGGCCTCCAGATAACGCCAAGTTCATCAGGATATGGCATTTTGGTGCTGCATGCGGCAGCTACTAATTTCATTGTATGCGGAGGATATGACACTATATATCAGGGACCCAGAGCGGAATATGAACAATGTTTTACGTGAGTTCATCCGGTTTGGTAGACTTTCGGGCATCACTATCAATTGGGAAAAGTCGCAATTCTTTCCTCTCACACCGGCGGTGTCTAGATTTCCTTTAGATTTTCGTTGGACTGGTGCGATAGTGATTTGCGGTATCTGGGTATACAGGTCACCAGAGATAAAGAGGAAACAATACGGGCTAATTATGGTACGGCTATCACGCGACTGGCAGCCAGCGTTACACGCTGGATCTGGCTGCCGCTCTCGATAGCAGGGAGGGCTTCCCTCATTAAAATGATTGTATTACCGCAGTTACTTTACCTTTTCATCAACATACCGTATCACCCCGGGCAGCATTTCTTTAAAGAGTTGCGCTCTGAGTTGATTAGACTAGTGTGGGGAGGGAAGCAGCCACGACTTAAATGGGCGACTTTAATACATCCGTATGATCAGGGGGGCTTTGATGTCCCTGATTTCAAACTTTATTTCCTGAGTGCACAGGCGCACTATGCCTATTATTGGATATATCCCCCCAGATATATGCCGCAAATAGCGGTGGAAGACTGGTTGGCAGACCCGATACCGCTGAGTGGCTTGATACATGGGGCTGTGCGGTCCCGCGCGACGCCACCAACTACTGTCACAAGCACGGTATGCTTGGAATAAGATAGGGGATTTGTTAGATGCGCCGGTACTGTATTCCCCCCGACTGCTGCTGACATATCATCCCAAGTTGACCTTGCTGCAGGAGAAGGGGTTTTTGGAGTTATGTCGGCGAGTCCGGGTCTCCACATGGGGAGACCTGTTTCACGCTGGGGAATTTCGCACATTAGAGCACTTTTCGCAAGGGGTGCAGTGTACACCATTGGATGTGTTCCTGTATGTCCGCCTAAGACAGGGTATACGTTTGATTGTTCCGGACTTCCCGCGGGAGCCCCTAAGTCTGGTTCCGCTGCACAACCTGCTCGCCTCCAAAGATGGAAGACATCTAGTGTCTACTTTATACACTGCTATACGGTCTAACAGAGACAGGGACACCTGCTCGGCGCGAGTACAGTGGGGGGAGGAGCTTGGGGAGGAACTCACTGACGAACAGTGGCAATATTGCTGCTCGCAGACGGCGCGGATATCAGCGAGCTGTAGGCTGCGAGTCATACACTATAAATACCTGCACCGTCTTTATTACACACCACTTAAGAAGCACAAATTTAAATTAGCCGCAACTGACAGATGTGAGCGATGTCATCAATCGGCGGCAGGGTCCTGCACTTAGCGTGGGAATGCCCAAAAATACATGCGTACTGGGAAGTGCTAGTGGCCCTAGCACAGATGACGGTAGGGGAAATCGCGAAAAGTCCGCTGACGGCGCTGTTGGGATACACGGCGAAGGTACCTAGCGCCTACAGGAAATTTCTGGCAACGTCATCGCTGCTAGCTAAACGGAGGGTGGCATGTAAATGGGGTAGGGGCAGGGCCCCGAAATTTAAAGAGTGGTTGGCAGACCTAACATATTGTCAAGAACAGTCTGCTATCTATGCCGAGATGGTACCAACTGTCTCCAAACCCAGAGATATATGGCAACGGCTACGGGGATACCTGCTCCTGCACGACTCGGTAGATGGGAATGCTACTCCGCATGCAACGGCGTAGATACGGACAGGGCTGTTGTGCAGGAGGGTTCGCTGGGAAAGACCACAGCTTGATGGATCTGCGGGTCTGGATGGCCGAATATATTCTTGGATTCCTTGTCTCTGACTGCAATGTGCCTAGTAAACTACCCCTAGCCCATGTAGAATGTTATGACAGTACGATATGTGTGGTATATGCTTACTTTTTGTATTGGTATGGCTTAAAAGACTGACTAAATTGCGGCTGGCGCCGATGGGGTACCAAGCGACAGAAACCACTGGAATGTACTATGGCTCATCGCACAATGTAATGCTATACGCTGCTGTATGTTATGTTAAAATCATAAATAAATCTTTTTAAAAAAAATATATCCAGAAGTACTGTAATCGTGTTATATAGCACCTAATGTACCTGAAATCTATGGGCCAACATGCTTTGAATAATGGCTCAGATTGTTGGATGGAATTTACGCATACCTTGTCCAAAAGGAAGGCGACTCTGAGCTATACTTTTGTATCTGCCCAGATGTGTCATGCACTCAACAGGTTTGAAATCAAACACAGATTTGAAAGTGACCTTCACCTTTAATCATTTTTAATAGGCTTGCCAGGCACTGAACCACTACAAAAATGTAAGTTAGTTGTTTACAGTGACTATGTCCAGTTGGCTAGAATCAAATGGGATTATAGAGCCATTCCAGAGTCAGAGTAGTGGCTTTCTGCCACGACTGCCAACAAACGTAAACATTACTTGCTCAACAATATTGGTAAAGAATCTTTGCGAGCCATGGTGATTTACTTCAGATAGAAATATTCAAAGGAATAGTTTCAGCTGGTATAGCAAAACAGTAAAAAACAGAAAACATTCATGAGATTAAGACATTAAAGTGCAAATATAAAAAAGCATTGGCAAAGCCAATAGGCCATGCCTTTCACATAGCTATAGTACCACAAGTAATTACTAGATGCCCTTTTCTCATCAGAAACAACAGCCTGAAGTATTTAACATAGCTGCAGTCCTTCAAAATGCTACTAGATGCCCCTCTCAAGCCACAAACAACTGCTTAACAAGTCTATCACAAAACTGCACTAACTTAAGTTGATCCAAAAACTTCCTCTCAAGGCAAATGCACATGCTTCAAATGTCCTTTTATGGTGTGGCAGAATGCACATATACACTGTTGCTACTATAATGAGTTGTACTTATTGTCTATGGGCTAAAAATCCACTAATCCTGGTATACTATGATTAATCAATGCTGACACTTTAAATTAATGTCTTGATCACTATAGAACACTTGTGAAGTCCACCTAATATACATAAGCACTAGCTGTCACTGTAAAAAAATATAACGTGAACTATATCCGAAGGTATCAGAGTGCTTCACATGAACACCAATTGTGTTACAGATGGACACTTTCATTTTTGCTAGGCATGGGGAGATTAAGTGATTTGCCCTGAATTAAAGGATGTTGAGCATCCCTGCTGAGACTCAAACCTAGTTCCCCAGTTTCAAGTTTGACCACACTAGCCGTTAGGTCACATCCTTAATTTGGGTCCCTTCAAACTAATCAAAACGGTTTTTGAGTGCCACTATACTTCTGTGGCTTATTATAAAGCCCACTTCCTTGGGCTGTGGTAGGAAGAAAGAAAATGTTAATGTTGGTTAAGGAAAGGACTAAAGATATTTGATGAAATATTTGTTTATTAAAAAAATATATATGCATATACATATATCTATCTATCTATCTATCTATCTATCTATCTATCTATCTATCTATCTATCTATCTATCTATCTATCTATCTATCTATCTATCTATCTATCTATCTATCTATCTATCTATCTATCTATATATATATATATATATATATATATATATATATATATATATATATATATATATATATATATATATATATATATATATATTACCTACTGGCGGTCGCCAGTAGGTAGTTATAGTTAGGACCCTGTTTCCATAGGAAATCCGCAACATTCTATTTGGAATAACTTTGGCGCCGGTCGACGAATCCTCGCGAAATTTTCCAAATAGGTGGGGCGCTCCGCTCCGCTCCTACCCTGAAAGTCTCGGGGGGATTCGTCAAGCAGGGGCCGAGAAAAAAGGGGGGTCCCAAAACGCGTTTTCCCCATGCATTTTTCCATAGGACCTTTAGACACAGCTACAGCCCGAACGGCTGAACAGAATTACTTGAAATTTGGCAGAGAGGTAGCCATAAGGTCAAGGAAGTGCCTTTTGCAGGTCTGGTGTAAATCTGTTCAGTATTTCCTGAGAAAATAGCATTTAAAAGCATATATATATGTGGGCGGAGCCTAACCACACATCTCATCCTGAGATCTGATTGGCTGTCAGCACTTCATCCAAGAAGTGTTGGCAGCCATCTTGGGACCAATATACATGATAGCACCTCATTAAAAAGCATTGCAGTTAATAGAAGGTTTTAAGACTTTAGTTACATTATAAATCATTTGTTGATGGTACCATACTCATTTTAGGAATTGTGGTATGTTCTAAGGTGATTTCACCATGTGAAAAAGCCTTCTGCTGGGATATCATGATTGAGAGAAAAATCTTTTCTCATGCTTTTACCACAGAGGTTTGGAAGGTGATCTATAGGCTAAACTGAGAGCTTATTTTCTGTAAATTCACATTATCTTTCTCAGTCATGTGAGAATGAAGTCTGACATTCTCAGTAAAACATGTACATCCAACAAGGGCAGAGACTGTCAGTTGATTCCTTTGTGTTCTACTGCAGCTTCCCAGAGTGTTCCAAAGAACTACTAGAGCGCTAACAGTCCTACTTATGATAAACGTATGGCACACCTGAAGCCATCTTGCTTGGATTAAAGTGGTAACTCTTAAAACATTTAATTTAAAAAGGAACAAAATGAGGGGGTTCATTTTTCCATAAAAAGTATGATTAGTGCTGCAGAAAGAAAAATTAGGGCACATTTTGAGTGACTTCTCAAATCCTCTTCTATTTCATTAAAAAATTCTGACATGCAGACTGAAACATGCACTTTCAATACCAGCAGCAGTTTTCCCTGGTGAGCAGTAGCTTTACTACAGTGATCTAATGAGCAAAAAGAGTGCTAACATTCTGAATTTATGGCAAATGTGTGACACATCTGAATGCCTTCTTGATGGAATCAAAGTAAAAAACTGAAAGTATTTCCTACTGAGGAGACTGCAGTAAATGAGGAAATTAGGAAACTTCATAACAAATAAGTCTCCCAAGATGGCCACCAGAGACAAAAGAGCCCAAATGTAGCCCAAATATCACCCAGATGTAGCCCAAGTATAGCCCAATGACAGAATGTCCCAGAATGTTCTTAAAAACAACTAGAGCGCTTACTGTCTTCATTATGACAAAAGTATGGCACACCTGAAGCCATCTTGATTGGAATAAACTGGTAACACTTAAAACATTTAATTTAAAAAGGAACACAATGAGGAGGTTCATTTTGCCATAGAAATTATGATTAATGCTGAAGAAAGAAAATGAGGGCACATTTTGAGTGACTTCTCAAATCCTCTTCTATTTCATTAAAAAATTCTGACATGCAGACTGAAACATGCACTTTTAATACCAGGAGCAGACTTCCATGGTGCAGTAGTTTTACTACAGTGATCTAATGAGCAACTAGAGTGCTAACATTCAGAATTTATGGCAAATGTGTGACATATCTGAATACCTTCATGATGGAATCAAAGTAAAAAACTGAAAGCATTTCCTACTGAGGAGACTGCAGTACATGAGGAAATTAGGAAACTTCATAACAAATAAATCTCCCAAGATGGCCACCGGAGACAAAAGAGCCCAAATGTAGCCCAAAATCAACCAGATGTAGCCCACATATAGCCCAATGACAGAAGTGTGCAAAACACTTATTATTTTGTGTTTTTGCAGTGTTATATAGTACAGACTTGTCAGGTATTGGAGTGCTTTACATGAGCATTGGTTACATCACACAAGAACAAATTCATTTTGGTTGTAGACATGGGGAGACTAAGTGATTTGACCAGAATCACAGAATGTCGAGCTGAAGCAGAAACTTCCTCTCCCCTAAGCACATCCTCTCCCCTAAGTGCAACATTTAATCAAGTGGTCAACTGGATAAAAAAACATAAAGATAACAAATAATTTAAAAGTGCTTTGTCGCTATTTGAAAACTCAGAAAATATGTCCTTATTTTAGTCTTTTAGAGCACTAACCATAATTTTGATGCCAATAAGACCCTCTCATATATGTAATTTCTAAAGGAAATGCTCTAGGTATTACAGTTTTGATTACATCAAGATGATGTCAGGCGTTCCACACTTTTGTAATAAATATAGAATGTTAGCAATCTAGTTGTTCATTAGGATACTGTTGAGAGGCAGAGGCCAGGGGCACGGACTCTGAAAATTGAAGGCAGGTAGGAGGGTGCAAAGGCAACAATTTAACCACACTGAGCAGGCAGGAAGGGCCGTGGAAGCACAACAGACTATGGAGGGCAGTGGAAAGGGGGGCAGGGGCAACAAACCAACAATACAGGACTTGCAAGAGAGGCTGTTGGAGGGAAGATCTATTACGGGTCAAGGAAGCTAGGGGCGGTCCCCAGATCCCCGGGAGCCACCACAGAACTGAGCAGGAGAGTGAGTCAGGGACAACAGGGGCACCTTAATTTGAGCCGGGGTGCCTAGGAACGCTTGCTCCAAAAATGAAGAAAACAGACATATGAGACATGGAATTGGAGGCAGAATACAATGGCAGTTTAATGAGAAGATGCAACTTCAAAGAAACCGCAGAATAGAGACATAAAGTACAAAATTCAGAATCCAGATAATCATACAGCTGTCATAATATTCTCTGTATCTCAATTAATGTACTGACAGAGAGAGAGAGAAAACACATCTATAAATGCATCATGAGAAACAAGTTACACCAAGGAAAATGTTACCTAGGAACACTCGCGTTTACTCTTAGAGCAAGCATTCCTGCAATTACAATACAAAATCTTTTAAATGCAAAAGTAAAGAGAACAATGGTTAAACATAACATGACATTTCATATAGGTAAAATAGAATAAGATACTTCAAGCAAAGCAGAGCAAGACATTTTAAGCAAAGGAAGACAAGAGCTCCCAGCTCTTGGGGAACACCTGCACTGCCTGTTAACCTACATACAGACGGCGAGGTAGTCCGTCGATATCTGTGGGTGCTCCCTTTTTATATCATTTTGTGGGCTCCTTTGCACGCTACATCTACCTACGTATGCTACCCAAAAGCTTCGTCTGCAGATTTTACCAGACATTTCGTCATTTACCCACTTAATGCTGACAATGGACTGGGTGAAAAGGTCAGTCTCTCAGGCCAATCGCTTATCGTAAGTTCCATAGAGCAAGCAGAAAATAATGGGTATTGTACGGGAATTCAATATATTCATGTATAAAATCTCCTCAGTTCTCCTAACTTGACGCTCTGTGGTTGCCACTTCCTTAAAAGCGGGAAACCTGCCCAGGAAGCAAGTACCAGTCCAGGATGCAGCCTACTGTATGTCGACAGCTTCAGGGGGATGTTGAACTTTGATACCGAGCACGGAGCACTCGGGTAGGGTGGGGGCTACTAGTTTGGATCAGAAGGCCTCGCAGACCTGCCTTCAGACTGCTATACACTAAAATTGCAGAGCTATGGTCAATTTAACAAAGAGGCCTACATATTGAACAGAAGGGCCTACACAGGGGTTTTATGCTGGCTGAGTGGTAAGGATGTCTCAGGATAATTATATAGCAACACAGGACCCGCTGGTCAATTTAATACGGCCTACAAATGCAGCTGGCAGGGCAAGGACAAGGGTCTCATACTTCAGGTGTGGACAGAACGGGCCAGGGGCCCCCTGTGATACAAAATCTACCCTCCTTCAAGGCTGTGGCAATGTAATAGACCATTGTGGGCAGAAGGAAGAGGCAATGGTAGTACAACCATACATGCCAACAGACCCGATTCAGCCAGGAAACGTCCAATGTTTTTAAGCTCAAATGGGCTTTATTTGATCTGTCTCCTGTCTACAATATCCTCTTTTTCAATGTAACTCAAAGGGGAAAATCAATACCCCAGTTTTTTTTCAAAATCTCCCTCTTACCAAGTTCAAAATGTTCGCAAGTATGGTACATTGGATCATGGAAGGAAATGGGATAGGGACATGGACTTGGATAACAGAGGACAGGAGGGACATGGAGAGGTGCACCAAACTGACCCTGCAGGGCAGGCATCAGGGTTTGCAGCAGCACAATACACCACACAGGGCATGCAGGACGGGAGTGCAGCACAACAATCCATAGAAAGCAAGAGGGAGGGGACAGGACCATGCACATGGACAACAGAGAACAGAGGGGCAAGAGGCAATGGTAGCTAGCTGACCATAATGGACAGACAGGAGAGAAAGCTGCAGCATAACAGACCATAAAGGGCAGGAGGGACGGATCAGGGGCATTACAATGGAACAGACAAGCCAGGAGGGAGGGAGTAGGGCTGGGGGCAAGGGGGCAGGGCAGGAGCAGCAAGATAGCCATGGAGGTCAGGCAGGATGGGCACTAGAAGCAAGACACACCATGAAGAGCAACAGTGAGACTGTGATGGCATACACACAGACCATGGAGGGAAGGTGGGAGGGGGTCAGGGGCAGCTAACTGACCACACAGGGAAGGTGGGAGGGGCCATGGCAGCACAGAAGACCATGCATGGCAAGTGGGAGGGTTAGTGGCAGCACAATGGCTATGATGGGCAAGAAGGAGGGTGGAGGGGCATGCACAAAGGACAATGGAGGATAGAAGGGAGGGTCAGGACCTGTGCACAGACAAGAAAGTTCAGGGGAAGGGACCTCACAACAGACCACACGGGGCAGGCAGGAGAAGCAGTTGCAGCACAACAGACCAGGGAGGGCAGAAGGGTGTGGCAGTACAATGGACCATGTAGGACAGGAGGAAGAGGATAGGGGCATGGCATGTGGACAGGCAGGGTGGAGGTGGCAGGGACAGGTTACAGTCATCTGACAATGCTAGGCAGGTGGGAGGGGAGTGGAAGCTCAACAGAACACTCAGAGTAGATAGGAGTGGCAGGTCCATGGGACATGGTGGGCAAAAAGGATGGAGCAGGGGCATGCACAAAGACATCGGAGGGCAGGGGGAAGGAGAATAGGGGCAGCAAGCTAAGCACAGAGTTTAAGCAGGAGGTCAATGATGGGGCATAGAATTGGGCAATGGAGGGCAGGACGAGTGGACTGGTACATCATACTAAATTGAGGGCAGTGGCAGCACATCAGACCATGCATGGCAGGAGGGAGGAGGCTAGTCCATGGATTCACACAACAGAGGATAGGGAGGAAGGGGATGGGGCAGCAAGCTAACTGTTCAGAGAAGGCGGGAATTAGGAACTTTATTGTTTTTAAAACATTGTGTCTGTGCGAACTACTTAAAATATGAACAAGTATGCAGCATAATCTCACTTTTATTCAGGAAGAAGAGGACGTTTGTGACTGTGACTCCGGGCTCACTTGTCAGAAACACCCCCTGACCCTCCACCCCCTATCGCAAAATGTAATGCCCGTGAAAAGGGTAGGTGAACACAGTGTTATATAGAACATAGTCCTGAGAGCACGATTGAAAATGAAAACTAGATATAGTGTATGGTATGAACTATGCACCAAAAAGTGTGATATAAGATGAACCGGGCGTGAAATATAATATGCAATACATTGTGCGCAATGACAGATTCATTGGAGAGCGCGAGATAGCACAGGCACTAGCGCGTGCTAAGCGATATGCGCCTTGGAGTGTAATATGCACAGGGCAGTGTTGTGTAACCTAACTAGTCTCTAAAGTTGTAATATAAAATATGTGCTGGCGAGTGTAACGTTGCATATGCACTGTGACAAAGATATGGATCCCAGATTGTAATATGTATGGCATAGCACTGTGCGTTATAACATAGGCATCGAGAAAGGCACGTTAGATGGGGCAATATAACCCGTGCGAAGACAAGTGTGGCATGACATATTCACGGGGTGGTGTTACAGTGCACATGGGCTAGAGAGTGTCATAGCATATGCACTAGCTAGTGGAATACAACACAGAGGTGTGTGGCACTCGGCAGGCAATGGTGGGTGTAACACAGCATTGGGCTCTGTCAGGAGCACGCTGTGACTCTCAAGTGATGTTCGTCCCCTTTCCAGAGAGTAAAATAAAAAGTATTACACATCCGGCAGTGGATGTGGGTTTTATTAACCGTGAGGAGGGTTTCTTGCATAGTTTTGGTCGAATTTTTGTCGAATCCCCTTTGAATGGCTTGGTGTGCATGTGTATTAAATGTGCCCGTCAATAGCTACCCATGTTTGTATAAATAAACGACAAGGGTGTCTACCAGGATTAGGCACGGTAGGGCATCAGACATGTCAGAGCTTCACTAGTGGTGTAAATACATTCCACGTGGATTCATTGCATGCATAGTCGCCTTTTAATGAATATCACGCAAATCGTCATGGTGATAGGTACGTACGGTTTGTCCAGCATGTCCTAGGTGTGTCTATAAATATATATTTTTTTAAAATAATAAAAAACAGTGGCCGGCCCTGGGGATTGGGGTCAAAAAAATATAATTAGGAGACTGGCCCTGGGGGATGGGGTCATCAGGGCCAATAAATTAGAATAAGAAGGGGAACCAAACAGCCCCCCTTCTTAAAAAACTAAAATAAATAAAAGACTGGCATTGTGCCGGAGGCCATGCCCCCTCCGTGCAGCACTCTGGAAACGCGCCCCCAACAGGCATCTCCAGTATGCGCCAGGGAGCTGCGCTGCAGCCAGGTGTTCTGAGGCCAAGCCCCTTTTTACACCTCTCTGCAACGCAGCTCTGTGGCGCTTACTGGAGGTACCTAGTGGTCTAGTTTGACCCTAGGGACCCTTAGGATTCAGGGGGACTTAATCTCTCAACTTAGAACAGCCACAGGGCGTGTTTACACAGTGGTGAAGGGAGGGGACGGGGCCTGAGGTGATGTGTGCAAACACGCACTATGGCATGTTTTAAATTGGGGATATAATTTCCCTTCAATACTGAGGGCCCCTGGGGGCTAACTAGCCCACCAAGTGCTTCCAGTAAGCGCGTCTGAGCTGCATTGCAGAGAGGTGGTCCAGGCCGTGCCACTTTTTACACCTCTCTGCAACGCAGCTCTGTGGCACTTACTGGAGGTACCTAGTGGGCTAGTTGGACCCTAGGGACCCTCAGGATTCAAATGAACTTAATCTCCCAACTAAAAATGGACACAGGGCGTGTTTACACAGTGGTGAAGGGAGGGGACGGGGCCTGAGTTAACGTGTGCAAAAACGCCCTGTGGCCTGTTTTAAGAGGTAGTTTTAATCCCCATGCCCTATTATACACTAGGGGCTTACAGAGGAGGTCATGCTAATCACAGGGGGACCCCAACGCATAATGTTCCCTAGTGTATGTAGGTGTTTTCACTGTATTCTAAGTGTCTTTTAACATAGCACTGGCTCTAGGACTGGTTAGTCAGACTCAGTTACCACCAGTATCCGTCTGAAAAAGTTGAGGGTACAGGATGATTTTGCAACAAGGCTTCTTTCTGCTCTTCTTTTTGTTCTTTCTGCACGTTATCCTTCTTCCTGCACTTATCTTCGTATTTGAGGACTTCTGTTGCTTCTTTCTGCACTTCTTTTGTTTCTTTCTGTGCATTTTTTCTTCTTTCTTCACATGTCCTATCTCTGTAGGCATAGTTAGAAATTAGCATTTAAAAAACCTTTGAAATTCACAGAAAAAAACATAGGTTTCAGGCACGTTATAGTTAGGAATTAGCATTTAAAAAACCTCAGAAATTCACTGAAAAAACCATAGGTTTCAGGGGTGTTATAGTTAGCTGGACTTTTCACTTGTACAAAACCATTGAAATTCCCCCGTTATAGTTAGTTCAGCTAACTATAACTCGCGCGCCCGCAATGCACTGCTGATGACGTCACATATTACATCACTCATGACATGGTCAGTGACATCACTCATGACATCACTGATGACATCTCAAATGACATCACTGATGACATCACTGATGACATCATCCTTGTGATAGAGTGGCAGACCTCCTCTCACCCTAATATAACCTTTGATACACACATTCAAAAATAGAGACTAAAATTTTCAAAACAATGGACATACCAATACCAGTTACAACAACCTCTTCAGTAATTCTAAGATCCACATACACATCCACTCATTCACCAACAGTCCTATACAGTCACTCATACATGTACTCACTCATCATATGTACTCATACACCTATACATCCTGTTACACAATGCCACTCATCCATAGAGTTACTCACACACATAGTCACTCATGCTAATAAAGAATCAAACATACATTTACTTGCATATACAGTTATACACACACCTCCATACTTACTTCTACGGAAACTTACACATACTTAGTCTTTTAAACAATCACTTATAGAAACACATACTTATTCATACAGGAACTCTTTCAATCTCTCACTCTCACATATACTCACATATATACACCAATAGTCACATATACTAGTTTAAAACATATGTAGTTACTCATAAAGACACTATTGAGACAGTCATTCACTCACTAACACACCCATACACACACTCATCCACCCATACAGTCCTGCACACATGCTGTGTTCAACACATACAAACAGTGAGTCACTCATTCATGCACCTATGCACTACGTAATACCCCCCACCGAACCATGCAGACACTCAGACTGATACTCAAAAAACCAACTAATAACCTATATAGACACCCATGTAGCTACTCACCAACCCATGCAGCCACTTATACACAAAGTGAGAGACTGATACAGATATTTACATATTTAAACATTACTCACTAAGCCATGTATTCACTATGATACACTTAATCAGTCAGTTACACAATCAATTTTTCAAAAACAAATCATCCATTTAGACACTTATATACCCATTTATTCTTCCATCGACCTTGAGATATACATATATAAAACATATTTAATTTTCAGAAAAACACACATTCACTGGATGATGTCATCAGTGATGTCATCAGTGATGTCATTTGAGATGTCATCAGTGATGTCATGAGTGATGTCACTGACCATGTCATGAGTGATGTAATATGTGACGTCATCAGCAGTGCATTGCGGGCGCGCGAGTTATAGTTAGCTGAACTAACTATAACGGGGGAATTTCAATGGTTTTGTACAAGTGAAAAGTCCAGCTAACTATAACACCCCTGAAACCTATGGTTTTTTCAGTGAATATATATATATATGTATATAAATATATATATATATATATTCACTGAAAAAAACCATAGGTTTTAGGGAAAGTTATAGTTAGTTGGACATTTCACTCGTGCAAAACCATAGAAATTCCCCCGTAATAGTTGGTACAGCTAACTATAACTCGTGCCCCAGCAATGTACACTGCTGATGACGTCACACATTACATCACTCATGACATGGTCAGTGACATCACTGATGACATCACTGATTACATCTCAAATGACATCACTGATGACATCACTGATGACATCACTGATGGCATCATCCATGTCATAATTAGATGCATCTTCTCAAACCCTAATATAACCTTTGATACACCCACTCTAAATTACAGACTGCCATTCTCAAAACCATAGACACTCCATCACCAAACTACATACCCACTCACTGATTCTTAGGTTTACACACACATCCACTCACTCACCTGTACAGTCTCTCATACTTATGGTCACTCAGTACAGGACTATCATATGCACTCATACACCTATATAGACACTCACACATACTTATCCATAGAGGTACTCACACACCTAGTCAGTCATGCAAATAATTAATCACACTGCCATTTATTCACCTATACAGTTATACACACACCAGCTCAATTACTCATACAAATACATACACATTCTTGAGCTCTTATACAATCACTGATACAAGCACACACTCATCCGTACAGTCACTCTCGAAATCACACACTCTCACTTATAGCCATTTATATACTCCAACACACATATATACTGCCTTTCACATACGGTTACTCACACGTGTACCACCGAGATATACATTCACTCACCAACAAACCTATACACACACTCACCCACACATACAGTCCATCACAGATGCACTCTTGAAACCATGAACCCAGTGAATCACCCACTCACACATCTATGCACAGTCACATACGCCCCACCCACACAAACACTCAGGCAACCATACAGATACTCAGACAACCAATCAATAACCCATATAGACAGTCATGTAGCTATTCGCAAACCCATGCAGCCTCTTACACACCAACAGACAGACGAATAAAGACATTCACACAGTTTAGTCACTAACCCATGCATTCAGTAAGATACGTTTAACCACTCTCTTATAGAGTCATTCACACACCTCTAAATCATCCATTCAGACACTTATACACCCACTCATTCTTCAATACGCCTTTCCCTATATACATTAAACATATTTAAACTTTACAGAAACACACAGTCACAGGATGATGTCATCAGTGATGTTATTTGAGATGTCATGAGTGATGTCACTGACCATGTCATGAGCGATGTAATATGTGACGTCATCAGCAGTGCATTGCGGGGGCGCAAGTTATAGTTAGCTGTACTAACTATAACAGGGGAATTTCTATGGTTTTGTACGAGTGAAATGTCAAACTAGCTATAACTTTCCCTAAAACCTATGGTTTTTTCAGTGAATTTCTAAGGTTTTTTAAATGCTAATTTCTGACTATAACGTGCCTGAAACCTATGGTTTTTTCAGTGAATCTCAAAGGTTTTTCAAATGCTAGTTTCTAACTATGCCTACAGAGGTAGGACATGTGAAGAAAGAAGAAAAAACACACAGAAGAAACTAAAAGAAATGCAGAAAGAAGCAGCAGAAGTCCACAAAGACGAAAAAAATTGCAGGAAGAAGCAAGACATGTGCAGAAAGAACCAACAGAGGAGCAGAAAGAGGCCTTGTTCCAAAATCATCCTGTGCCCACAACTTTTTCAGACGGGTACTGGAGGTAACTGACTCTGACTAACCAGGCCTAGAGCCTGTGCAATGCTAAAAGACACTTAGAATACAGTGAAAACACCTACATACACTAGGGAACACTAAGCGTTGGGGAATCCCTGTGATTAGCATGACCTCCTCTGTAAGGCCCTAGTACATAATAGGGCAGGGGGATTAAAACTACCTCTTAAAACGCGCCACGGGGCGTTTGCACAGTGGTGAAGGGAGGGGGGACCTGAGGTGACATGTGTGCAAACAAGCCCTGTGACCGTTTTAAGTTGGGAGATTAAGTCCCCTTGACTCCTGACTGTCCCAGAGGTCCAAGTAGCCAATCAGGTACCTCCAGTAAGCGCCACAGAGCTGTGTTGCAGAGAGGTGTAAAAAGGGGTGTGGCCTGGCCCACTCTCTGCAACGCAGCGCAGTGGAGCTTACTGGAGTTACCTGGTGGGGTTGTTGGCCCCAGGGATCCTCAGGATTGAATAGGAATTAATTCCTCAACTTAAAACGCACCACAGGGCGTGTTTGCACACATGTCACTTCAGGCCCCGCCCCCTCTCTTCACCACTGTGCAAATGCACCCCGTGGTGCATTTTAAGTTGGGGGATTAAGTCCCCTTGAATCCTGAGGGTCCCTGGGGTCCAACTAGCCCACCAAGTACCTCCAGTAAGTGCCACAGAGCTGCGTTGCAGAGAGGTGTAAAAAGGGGCATGACCTGGACCACCTCTCTGCAACGCAGCGCAGTGGCACTTCCCGGAAGCACCTGGTGGGCTAGTTGGCCCCCAGGGGCCCTCAGGATTGAAAGGGAATAAATT
This sequence comes from Triturus cristatus, assembly GCF_964204655.1. NCBI lineage: Eukaryota > Metazoa > Chordata > Amphibia > Caudata > Salamandridae > Triturus > Triturus cristatus. The sequence continues at coordinate 247,330,983 of NC_140582.1, forward strand.
CCCCAACTTTAAACGCGCCCAGGGCGTGTTTGTACACACGGCACCTCAGGCCCCACCCCCTCCCTTCGCCACTGTGCAAACGTACCCCGTGGTGCGTTTTAAGTTGAGGGATAAAGTCCCCTTCAATCCTAAGGGCCCCTGGGGGCCAACTAGCCTACCAGGTACCTCCAGTAAGCGCCACAGAGCTATGTTGCAGAGAGGTGTAAAAAGGGGCGTGGCCTGGACCACCTCTCTGCAACGCAGCACAGTGGCACTTACTGGAAGCACCTGGTGGGCTAGTTGGCCCCCAGGGGCCCTCAGGATTGAAAGGGAATTAATACCCAACTTTAAATGCGCAACAGGGCGTGTTTGCAAACATGTCACCTCAGGCCCCGCCCCCTCCCTTCACCACTGTGCAAACGCGCCCCGTGGCACGTTTTAAGTTGGGAGATTAGGTCCCCTTGAATCCTGAGGGTCCTTGGCGTCCTACTATCCCACAAGGTACCTCCAGTAAGAACCACAGAGCTGCGTTGCAGAGAGGCGTAAAAAGCGGCATGGCCTCTGAGCACCTCACTGCAATGCAGCTCCCTGGCGCATACTGGAGGTACCTGGTGGGCCAGTTGGCCCCCAGGGACCCTCAGTATTCAAAGGGAATTAATTCCCCAATTCTAAAAAAACAAGCCCCAGGGGGTGGCGGTCCCCGGGGTTGCGGGGGGACCTTGTGCCCCCCGCAAATATTGCTACAAAGCCCCAGGGTTGGTGGTCCCCGGATCAGTGTGGGGGGATTAGGGCCCCCCCACATACTTTTTACTGCCCCGAGACCTGGCCCACCCGGGGGCTTCAATTAAACAAAGCGCGGGAGCCCGGTACAGCAGATTTAAAAAAGCAAACATCTTGTGGGACCCCCTGAGCAGGTCTAGGGGGTCAGGGTGTTTCTACCCTGCCCCCTTTTCTTGTTGTGCACCTTAGTTTTTCTGTTTTCTTGTTCCTCGGTTACCGAGGCACAAGATGGCTGCCAACACTTCCTCGTTTGGAGTGTTGACAGCCAATTAGCATGAAGCTCGTGATCGGGAGGGTGCGCGGATCCACCGCGGCCATGGATATCGAAACATTTATTTATTGAATTTCTCAGGAACTACTGAACAGATTTCCACCATTTTAAAAAAAGGGCGCTTTCTGAACCAAGCACTACCTTTTTGCCAAATGTGGTGTAATTTCGTTCAGCACTTTTGGCTGTAACCGTGTCTAAAGGTTCCTATGGGAATTTGATTTTTTGACCTCTATTTTTTTATTTTCTCCACAACTACTTAACGGATTTACACCATTTAAAAAAAAGGGCGCTTTCTGAACCAAGCACTACCTTTTTGCCAAACTTGATGTAATTCCGTTCAGCAGTTCAGGCTGTAGCTGTGTCTAAAGTTTCCTATGGGAATTAACATGGAGAAAACACGTTTTGGGACCTACTTTTTTTCTTGGCCCCCACTTGCCGAATCTCCCCAAAACTTTCAAGACAGGAGCTGACCGGAGCGTCCCACTAGTTTTGAAAATTTTGCGATGATTCGTCATCCGGCGCCAAAGTTATTGGGAAAACAAAAAACGTTTTTCCTATGGAAACTAGGTCCTAACTATAACAGTCGGTTATATACAAAATTTTCCCTGTTGATCCAAACTGTAATTGTTATTGGTACCCACTGTATCTCTTGCACCTATTCCCCCTTCTACCTTTCCACTATTGTTGACATAGGATACATGAATCTTCTCTTTGTAACAATTGGAAGAAGTCTTAGGATAGTACTAAGCCAAAATTACTATAATCCCTTGATAATTAATTGACATCACAATTGAACACTATCTCATACTTTATGAGAATCAATGATGAATATAGGAACACTTGAGTAAGTGGTCAAAAAATATTAGAAAATCACTATTCTCATAGACATTCATCATACAGCAGGGTCTTACCATTAATACTTGTTGGCTTACAATTAATTACTTATTGTTCAAGGTACTTCACCGTTATTTTGACTTATCCCTAATTCCAATTGTAAAACTTTGAATGAAATAATTGTTTAATTTTTCCATATTGTTATCACCCTCCATAGTGGACAATCCATCGTAGTTATTTGATCTAAATCATGCTTTACTTTAAAACGATATAAATTACCGATGCAATTATTGTCCAGTATGTTTTCACTTTCTATTTTGGTATTGTTTCTTTAAAAAGACACTCTGGACACTGAGACTCTATGGTCCAGTCGAAGGCCGAGTGCCGAAACGCGTCGACCGTCTCTTGTGCGTGTTAACTCATGTGTACTTGAAAATAAACACTAATCGAGTGTTCTCTGCGGTGCTGTGTTTTTCTTGATGCGACGAGCCCCTGGACTCGAGGGTGAAGCGAGAGAAAGTTTTGTTTCATATATATATATATATATATATGCAACACACTAGGACCTTCATCCGCTAGCAGCGTCGTGTACGCTGATTCAGCTTGACAAGGAGCCACGAACCACAAACTCCGGGCAGATTATAAATTTATTGCTGTTTTCCTCTGATGACACGTTTCGGGCACCACTTGCCCTTGTTCACATACACGGAGAAAATAAAACGCCTTATTTTTATGTGATGCAACACCCACGTGACAGAACACCATGAATAGACATAGAAGAAAAAAATATCTCCACATATCTCAAAGCATACAAAGTCTTTTTTCTGTTGAGTCCATCAGTACTGATAATATAAATCCTCATGGTTTCTTTGATCCAGGGATTGGAAGTAGGTTCAAATTGATTTCCTTAGCCGTTTCAATACAGATTTTCCATCAATATTTCCAATTTCATCTATAATGTCAAGGGGTATAAATATGATCTAAAACATAAAATATATAAATACATAAATATAATAAAAACAAATTGCTCAATTTATTATATTGTATTATGTGCAAAATACTGCCACTATGTCATATACTTCCCCTGAGTCTCTATATAAATATTGACAGACGAAATGAAAATTGATGGTCAGCATAAACTTTCTTCTTAATAAAAAATATCTTACTGTGTTATCTTTAGAAGACATATAATACCTGCTTAAATGCATTGTCAGTCTCAAATGTCAAATATATGTAACCTGCTGTGGTTCTTTTAACCAAAGTATGAGGAACACAACCGTATTGTCCATAAGACTATGCCAGATATCATAACCCATATATAAAGTGCTTATTAAATGTGCAAATTCGCAAAAAATGTGCAAGTGACAATACTAAAAGAGTTCTAATTAAACTCATTACTCATAATACTAAAAAATGTTCTAAAATATAGGCCTCTAGATATTCAGTCCACCCAAGGTTGAATAAAATCCAACCCTGACTGTATCTAAATACCGGAGGCCGCTGCTCTTATAGATGTCCATCAACAGCTGGAAATGATGGTATAATGGGTACAGGGGGGCCACCTCACAAATATTATACAAGATTATAGGAAGTTATCCAGGTCTTCCATATTATTCAGGCCAGATGGGAATTTAGTGTCAAGCTCCAAAATCAGTTTTGACTCCAACTGCCTAAGGGCTTTTTCGCGATCCCCACCCCGACGTAGTTTAGGAATGGCAGCTGCCACAAAACAACTCAAGCAACTGAGATCATTATTATGAGTTTGTTTAAAGTGGCGGGCCACTGGGTACGTGGGGTCGTTGTTTACAATGGCACCTGCAGCTTTGTGCTGCCCACATATCTTAGTACGCAGGTGCATGACAGGACATATACAGCAAACTAAGTCCTGCAGGAAAAATTGCCTTTAATTGCAATATCATTTTGGCTATAGCCAAGTTTTGGCCACTGCCAACTCTGGGCAAGTCTTTCCAATTTGTGCGCGCATGGAAATGCCCTTCCTGTAAGTTACAGTCGGTTGAGATGGTAATCTACCAGACAAAACCCTGTCTGTAAGGACTATTGGCCAATGACGTTTGACAATCGCGCGTACTTTTCTCTCCTGTTTGCTAAAGGCAGTGATCAACCTAGGGGCAGAGTTATCATCAGGTAGTTCCTCCACCTTATTAGTGAGTGAGGATTCTCTAGACCTCTCCTTGGTTTTATTCAGGGCCGTCTTGAGTGTTCTCTCACTATAGCCCCTTTGTTTGAATCTATGATAAGCCTCCTTAGTTCATCTGTTTAAATCTTCATTATTGTTACAGATCCTCTTTAGACGTGGGAATTCACCATAAGGAATATTATCAATCATATGCTTAGGATGGTCACTGCTGGAGTGTAAAATTGAGTTGCCAGCAGTTTCTTTCCTATATAAAGTAGTACCTAATTGCCCATTCCTTTGGTAAACCTTAACGTCCAAAAAATCAATGTTGTTTTTACTAATGTTAGATGTAAATTTAAGATTAGCCGCATTGATGTTAATCTCCTGGATGAATTCAGATGCTTTAGCTTCACTCCCTCTCCAAACAATAAAAACATCATCAATGTAGCGCATCCAATATAAAACATGTTCCTTAAAAATACAAGCATATAAGATTTTGAGGACTTGCTCCTCCCACCATCCAACATGCAAGCATGCGTAGCTGGGGGAAAAGCAAGCCCCCAAAGCTACTCCTTTTTTTTGTAAATAAATTTCATTGCCAAATAAAAAATAATGATTATGCAAGCACCATGAGATCAGACTTAAAAGCATCTTATTATGTTGATAAAATTCAATCGGTCTCAAATCTAAAAAATGCTTAATGGCCATCAGACCTGTAGAGTGTTCTATACTGGTGTACAAGGATTCAATATCCAATGTGATAAAAAGTAAATCCTCTGACTATGTGATACCTTGTACTTTTCCTAGAAAATCACCAGTATCCTTAAAATAACTCGCCAATTCCTTGACAAAATCTTGGAGAAAAAAAGTCAACATATTGAGTAACAGTTTCACCTACACTGTTAATTGCCAATATAATAGGTCTACCGGGAACTGGTGTGGTTTTTTTGTGAACTTTCGGGATGAAATAAAGTTTCGCCAAAACTGGATGTTCAATGTTCAAAAACTTGAATTCCTCCATAGATATCACCCCTTTCCTTTTCCGGGCCATTAATTCCTTCTTCAAAGTCTGTCTTGCTGCATTATATTGACTATAGGAAGTCTTTTCATAACATTCTACATTTTGTAAATGCCTGTTGGCTTCTAAAATATAATCTTTCTGGGGCCAGATGACCATATTGCCCCCCTTGTCCAATTTAGTCACTATGATCTCATGTGTGCTGCCCAATTTTTTGATCAGTTTGGCATATTCTACTTCCTTCTCACTCCTGTAACGCTTTTTATGCTTGGTACGGTTTAATGTCTTCAATGATGACTTCATGAAAAATGTCAATCGCGTCCTTCGGCATAATAGGTATGAATTTAGATTTTGCTTTAAATGGGCTGATGCCGGCTCCCAATTGTTTTATGTTTTCACTACGCAGGCCTTCCTGCGTGGAACACAAATCACTTTCCCTTCCAATCCCCATGTCAGCCTCTTTATTAAGATGTTGCAGATCTCGCAAAACAATTTCATCAGAGGCTTGCAATTCAATACTGAGCCTTCCTTCACTGATTTGACACACATCTTGGCTGGCCTCCATTTCTTTGAGCCCCTCCTTAATAGCGAAAAACTTTTAAAGTTGTAACTTTCTGATAAAACAAAAAACATCCACCCTAGTTTGAGAATAGTTAAAATCGCTTACCGGACAAAAAGATAGTCTAAGGCTCAGAAGCTGTTCCTCCGCTTGTGATAAGATGAGAGGAGAGTGGTTGATGATTGTGTTGTCTTTGATATTCACTCTCTGCGCTAATATGTTTTTTTCAATTGCGCATTTCGGCTTTTTGCGCCGTTCCCTTCTTCGGATGTTTTTCCTTGATCTAATTTCTTGTTGGTTTGGTTCCGAGGCCTTAGTGTTTGGCGCCGGTCGAAAGCTAAAAAATCAACCTCTTCTCCCAGATTTAAAATCTTCTTTTGGCCTCTGGTTCCCATGTTAGTTGTGCTTTCATTATCCGATGAGACTTCACTTGTGAGAGAATCACTGTCTAACATCATATTTACAGTTGGCCTAGTTGCTGTTGTCTCGGGAGATTTTGCACTGAGAGAACCCTTCTCAAATATTGCTTTTTTCACATTTTCATATTTTTGTGCGAAGGTAAAAATGCGCCCTTCTTCATAGTCGCATTTATCTCGTAAAAACTTCTGTGCCTTGCGATTTTTGATTTTCTCCTCCTATTTGTCCACTCTATCCTGGATGTCTCTTTTTGTTTTAGTGATGAAATCACTCGGTTCCAGCTTAGCCAGTAATTCCGCAATTTCAGTTATTTCCGCCATGAGCGCATGCCGGTCTATTTCAGCATATTTCACCAGAATGTGTACCAAGTTCATGGATGCCGCCAAATTACTCTCTCCCCATTCTCTTAACATACTGGGGTTAGGGTTCTCGAAACTTGGGGCAAAAAGAATACGTAAACCCCTTGGAATACGTCCAACTTCAATGTATTTCAGAAGGGATTTATGTTCCCACCATTTTGCAGTTTCTGCCCTCATGCATTTCTCTAACCTCTTTAGCAGGTTTCTCGCATCTGTTTCTTTACCGGTACCCGTGTTCACCGTACCTTCCTGCTCCATTGAATTAATGGGTATCTCCTTGAACAATTCCTCCGCAGCGGCCTCTCGTGTCCGGACCACCTCCGCTGACATCTTCGACGAAAACAGTACCAATATTTACAACACTTTCTGCGGCTCTGACCCGTTCCGCCTGCCGCTCACTGCCTCTTGTACCTCCCCACCTGTGCGTTTACTGCTGTGCTCACATCTGTGCCGGAACCAATGTCGAAACGGTACCGTGTCCGTGTTCCGATATGCCAACACGAGTCTTTGCAGTTGCTTAGGGGGTTGTCACCCAAAAATCCTTTCTCAGATCCACACTGTTGTTGGTTTAGGGCGGCAACCTCTCACCAGGGAGGGGGTTCATCACGGAGGCAACCGATGTTTATATATATATACTACAATATATGCACTAGCACTTTAATAGTGAAAAATTGATTATTTATTGCATGATTTTCTTTTCTCACTTCTCCTACTAGGGAAGTAGATTTTACTCCAAAGAAAATCTCTAGAAAGGCATAATCTGATAAATAATTCCTTGGTTCTTTCTTTCTTTCTTTTATCTAATGCAAACATATTAGTAATGTACCTTACAATTTTTATCATGTATTCTCATATTATACCACAATAGTAATGTACTTTACATTTTTTATCATGTATTCTCACACTATACCACCGTGGAAAATGATTTGATAATTCTATGGAACTGCATGGCGAAATCAAAACAAATTTGACAAGGACTTGTTTACGATGTTCTAAAACATACAACAAACTGAATTTTGTCCTAATACTCTTTTAAACAAACCCCCCCTTTTAAAAATAAAATATTGCTCCTTTGCACAATTATTGTATCCAGACAGAACTTAAATTGTTTGTAAATAATTTGTACTTTTTTAGTCATGATTGACGAAAGTCTAGTCTTTCTTCTAATAGAAAGTAATGTTGGTAACTTCACTGAGCACTTTAAATAAGACATTCTAGGCTCTGGGACTCTATGGTCCAGTTGAAGGCTGGGAGCCGAAACGCATAGACCGTCCTCTACCGTTTTGTTAATTTGCACTATGGTTTAACAGAAATTAAAAACACATTCTTGAATACCTTCTGTGCGTGGTGCTGTGATCCTTCGCCAAATCCGACTGGAATAGGGGAACGGAGGAATTTTAAGCATATGGGTGCATAGGCTGTGCTGCACATCACGAGCACCTGAGGAGTGAGGCGAGATGTCGTGGAAATCGCCAGCCGTTGGAAGCGCAAGCAGTTTTTGAAACCTGCCGACGCCCCTCCCTGCAAGCTGTGAGTGGAACCGCATCAGGAAACTCATAGTAATGTACACGGTGGCCGTCGAAAACATCAAAGGTGAGTAGGAAGGTGGGGTAAAGCGTGCGATTCCGTGATCTAAGATGCTGCGGAGGTGGTGTCAGAGCCACGGCACGCCGCCAAACCCAACTCCCAAAAGCCTGTGTATGCATAGCTGTGCCTGGACGGAAAAGGTTGGACAGCCCAAAAAGGGGAAAAAGGGCAGCTGAGTGAAACGCTGCGAGTTAAAAGCATTGTGATCCTTCTTGTATGTCTCTCCTCTTTTTCCCTTAAAGGGATTATTATATTATTATTATTATAGAGGCTTTTATAACGCGCTCTGCTACTAAATAGTATAGTATCCTGGCGCGAAGAGAAAAAAGAAGGGGACAGATCGCAGTAAATGCAAGGGAGGAGCAGCCTTTAGGCATTGGTGTTGAATAGGTAGGTTTTTAGGCCTTTCCTGAAAGCCATGATGGAAGGGGCTGTTCTCAATTGCAGAGGCAGGGTATTCCAAGCTCTCGCTGCTCTAACAGAAATGGATTGTCCGCCAAGCCTGCTATATTTGAACTTTGGTACAGTCATTTGATGGAGGTTGCTTGATCTGAGAGGGCGATTGGGGGCATAGAGAGAGAATCTTTTTCTCAAATAGGTTGGGCCTGTTAGGTGGAGTGCTCGGTATGCTAACACAAGAATCTTGAATAAGATCCTTTGTGCCACTGGAAGCCAGTGAAGGTCTCGGAGTGGTTGGCGAACGCTAGATCTTCTGGGAATGTTAAACAGCAGCCGGACCGCAGCATTTTGGATGACTTGGAGGCGATGGATCAGATAGGCTGGGAGTCCGCTGTAGAGAGCATTCGCATAATCCAGTCTGGATAATATCAGAGCGCGAATGACCGTCTCCTTAGCTGATCGCGGAAGCAAAGGAAGGAATCTGCGTAGAGTTTTAAGAGTGGAAAAGCAGATTCCGGTGAGTTTTTTCAGGTGATCTTCAAATCTGAGATTATTGCTGAACCAGATTCCTAGGTTTTTTGCAGGTCCACCTGTGTATTTAGGGCTGGGAAAATCGGTGGGCCAGAGAGAATCATAGAAATTATCTGGATACAGCACGAAAAAAATAAAGCAGGGAAACTAATTCCTGACAGGCATTTCCTCGGAATCAGGCTAAAGCAACACATTAGTCTGCATGTCGGAAGATTCCAAAAACAAAACAAAATATTACGGAAAATTACCATAGAAAGCAAAATGGAAAAAGTACAAATTCGATCCTGAATATAGAAATTTCACTATGGCTGAGAGGAGCAAAAACAGAAAAGAATGAGCAAGTGAATTGCCCAATGATGACGTGACACCATCTGCCAGTAATACCCTTGGGGAATCCCTGGGAGAAAAAAGAACAATAACCTGTGTTATCATAGAACTACAACAATATCGCATATTAGAAGTGAATAAATGATGGGAAAAAGAAACTCTAGAAAAGTATATTGAATTCAAGAGAATCCCACGAGGAATGCACATTCTCATCATGCCAACTTCAAATGACTTGGATGCAGACCTTATTAAACAGTGGCAAATAGATACCAATGAATGCTCTTTTAAATTGATGAACACCTTGATTTTGCACGCTGAAAGAAAGCTGGAAAAACTAGTCTCCTTGATTCAAGAACTGGAGGAAGAATGAAAGCAATACCTTGACAATGAAGAGCATAAAGCACTGATTGAAACCCTGGCGAAAAAGATTAACAAACACGAAGCGGATGTGGAAAAATGTAAAGCAAACAAGTTCAACAGAGATAGACTGGAATATGCCAATGGGCGCATACATACTTTCACACGAAACTATGACATGTATAGAAATCGGGTGGTAATGGACAAATGTGTCGAATTTGAGACAATCGACAGTTCTGACCTAAGCTCTGCAGACGAAGAACCAAGCACATCAAAACTTCTTTTTTTACGGGGGAGATGAGACTCATGCAAATGATAACGCCGCAGAGAGGAAGAGCAAGAGGAACAACGTGGGGAAGAGGTCATCCCAAAGTACAACCAGAAGAGGGGGAAAAAAGCAAAAGAGGAAGGACAAAGCCAAACTAAAGAAAAACCTCAAAAAAAACAACTTGGTAATAAATATTTACAGTAAAATTTTGACTGTAGCACAAACATCATTACTAAACAAGAAACTCACATTCTGCCCCAACAAAGATATATAAATACCCAATCTACGTATTAATCTCTATGAGTTCTGTCAGAAAATCTAATTGAAAAAATATTTTGAGGAAAAAACACCGACATTTAAACAGCCATCAACTACTGACCAGGTAATTTCACTCTTGAATCAAAAAGATATACCCACCCTGAGAGCACTAACACATCTACAAGATGGAGGAGAATTAACATCAGAGCAACAGCAATCCTCACTAGTGACTGATAAGGAGCTATGCCAAAGAAGGGGGATAGAAACAAACAAAGGGGGTAACAGTGGCTTAAAAACACAATTGACCTTCTCTCAGCAAATACCAGCAGGAAACAAAGTTGATCTGTGTAACGAAATTATGGTGGATGAAATTAACAAATTGGCACATAATCACCCCAGTAAAACCAATGACAACACAGAAAACAACAAGCAAAAATAAAAATAAAAAGAAGAACAAATCATGGAACCTATCACCTGGTGAATATCAAGCTCTGAAAGAATTTCGTGATGATACATCAATAATAATAAAAGCCTCAGACAAGGGTGGCAACATCGTGATTGAAAACCGAAAGGACTACATAGTTGAAGCTGAAAGACAACTGAACAATAAAAATCATTATGAGAATTTGACATCAAATCCAATAGAAAGATGGACTGAGGAAAATCACTGCATGCTACATAAATGGAAAGATAGAGATCTAATTGATTTGGAGGGATTCTTATATTTAAAAACTGAATACCCAGTTATGGCAACAATTTATTTCCTTCCAAAAGTTCATAAGTCACTCATAAACACACCTGGCAGACCGAAAGTCAGTTCCATTAGATCTCTGTTGGAGTCCACATCACGCTTCCTGGACATCTTCCTCATGAACTATGTTACTTCACTTCCGTCATATCTTAGAGATACGATGGACTTTTTAAATAAAATCAAAACAATCACATGGGGAGATGAATTCCTGATGGCAACAATTGACTTGACATCTCTCTATACATCTATTCTCCACTCTGATGATATAGCTGCTGTAAAACAAGATCGATCAGCTACTTAGAACATTCAGAAATGCTAATTGAAATTCTTGCATACTGTCTGACACATAACATCTTCTTGTTTCAAGGTGACATCTTTCTGCAAAAGCAGGGGACTGCCATGGGTACATCTTTTGCTCCAACCTACGCAAATTTACTCATGGCAGTCTGGGAAACGGAAGTATTGGAGACTCAGAAATTTCAGAACATCAAATTTTGGTCAAGATTCATCGATGACCTCTTTATAATCTAGAAAGGTGACCACATAGATCTCCAAAACTTCACTGATTCACTCAATACGAACAAATACAACCTATCATTCACATCGACTATAAGTTCTACAAATATCAGCTTCTTAGATGTGGAAGTGTTCATTCAAAACCATAGGATATGCACCAAAATGCATAGGAAACCCACCTCATGCAATAGTATTTTACACGCCAATAGTGGGCATCCAAAACATTTAAAATGGTCTATACCCTATGGAGAGATGCTCCGAGCGAAAAGAAACTGCTCTGAAATTGAAGACATCGACTCTCAAATAAATTAAATGAGTGACCGTTTCTCAGAATGAGGCTATCCTCAAGATGTGATCGAAACAGCAAAAACTAGAGTCGCCTTGAAAGCAAGGGCGGAGTTATTACAACAGAAACAGAAAATGACAGGAAGATGTAAAGATAAGACACAACCATTCAACTCATAATGGACTTCAACAACCAGAGTGGAGAGTTGGAGAAAATCATCCCAAAAAATTGGAGTATCTTGAGGTTGGATGGAACATTGCAACAGATACTGTCCCCGCATCCGAACATCACGTACAGAAAGACAGCATCTTTAGGGGACATCCTCACACAAAGTCACCTTGAATCTTTAAAACCATCATCATCATCTTGGCTGAACTCTCCAGGCTTCTGGAAATTCTATAAATGTAAAGCGTGCGAATATGGTCACAATGCATCATCATACCAATTGAAAAATCACCAAATCGAATACATCAGAGATCACATAACATGCTAATCAAAATTTGTAGTATACCTACTGGAATGCACCTGTAAGAAACAATATGTAGGAAGCACCATCGATACACTTAAACTGAGAGTCCTACAGCACCTACGTGCTATAAAAAATAGATTTCACCTACCCCATGGCCAAACACTTCAATGATTTTCATTCAAGTGACTGCCAACATTTGAAATACTATCGGATCAAAATTGTGAAATCCAAAGAAAGAGGTGGAAATCGAACATTGGATTTATGAAAAGCAGAATCCAGATTAATTCTAGCAATTGGCACTGAAAAACTGTTTGGCCATAATTTGGATGCAGAACTTAACATTCACCTGCAATAACAACACGGAATTATTCGAAATAAGTAAAATGACTAAGAAAACAGAAAAGTCCTCAAAAGAGTTGAAAAAATGTATCTACCTCAATCTTAAAGAACACCGCTTTCCACTTGCTTGATCGGACTCTCTACACTCGAACTGGAGTTATTATAAAGAACGGAAAACATATGAAAATCTGATGGGAAAAGAACTTAGGTAACTCTATGTGGCAGTTACATCATCGGGCACCACATGAAAAAAGGAAAAATGGAGAAGAGAGAAACACTTGGGATAATGTAAATTCTCCATTGGAACATTGAGTCATGATTGTCCCTATATACTAACTACAGAAATCACGTTTTCCCTTAAACAATGAATTTCAGAGCAATACATGAACTGAGATCCAAGATGACATAATGGACAGTGAGCAGAATGTACTTTACAACTTACTAACCATTAAGAGAATACTACAATATATGAACTAGCACTTTAATAGTGGAAAATGTATTATTTATTGCATGATTTTCTTTTCTCAATTCTCCTACTAGGGGAGAAGATTTTACTCCAAAGAAAATCTCTAGAAAGGCATAATCTGATAAATAATTCCTTGTTTTTTTCTTTCTTTCTTTTTTCTAATGCAATCATAATAGTAATGTACTTTACATTTGTTATCATGTATTCTCATATTATACCACAAAAGTGATGTACTTTACATTTTTTATCATGTATTCTCATACTATACCACCGTTGAAAATGATTTGATAATTCTATGGAACTGCATGGCGAAATCAAAACAAATTTGACAAGGACTTGTTTACGATGTTCTAAAACATACAGCAAACTGAATTTTGTCCTAATACTCTTTTAAACAAACACCCCACCTTGTTTAATAAAAATTGCTCCTTTGCACAATTATTGTATCCAGCCAGAATATAAATTGTTTGTAAATAATTTGCAAGTTTTTTAGTCAGCATTGAAGAAAGTCTAGTCTTTCTTCTAATAGAAAGTAATGAGGGCAACTGCACTGAGCACTTTAAATAAGACATTCTATGTTCTGGGACTCTATGGTCCAATAAAGGTTGGGAGCCGAAACGCATAGACCGACCTCTACCGTTTTGTTGATTTGCACTATGGTTTAACAGAAATTAAAAACACTTTCTTGAGTACCTTCTTTGCGTGGTGCTGTGATCTTTCACCGAATCCGACTGGAATAGAGGAACGGAGGAATTTTAAGCATATATAGCATATATATATATCACTTGGGGTTTTGGAAATGTATTACATTCTCAATCTAGACAGTAAATATCCACATGGATTGAATAGCTCGGAGGAGCTTCACGCTAGCCTGTAAACATGTACACCTAGTTATGTTAAAATCCTGATACACACATTTTTACATAAATAACTACAGTTCTTTGATGTTCCTCACTTTATTATGAATCTAAATTAATTTCAAGGTTTGAAAGAAGATCCCTTGTTGACCTGTATCTCACTTTATTTTCAAGCCCTAGTAACTAGTCACTATGCATACATCTATCAAAATTTAAGTGACCATAATGCTACTAATATCTTTATAAGCTGCTTGTTTCCTCTCTTGGGTCTCTTTTTTTATATATGATATTTTTATCATTATATACACATTTTTACTTATATTTAATTATCACTAGTCACTTTTTTAGAAATTTGTAATTTAAGCACTTTTTAGCACGTCAACACCAACATCTAAGTAGATACTAAAATAATAACAAAAAAACCAAAATAATTAGTGGAAAACTATAAAAACAATAACAATAATTATTCCTATGTGACGAAACATATCGGGGATAACTCTATAATGGGCAATCTAATTGGTCCTTCCTTTTATCTATTCCTTTTAGTCTTTCGAGTCAGTGATCATCTAACATAAAGAACCGTGGCTCCCAATATGCTAACCTAATCAGTTAACAGGGGCATGTTAGACAAAATGAACTGTAATACTGAATTTTAAATTTAGATGTATTTTACAATCTTACACTTGGAATTCTTTGTATTTACGTATTTATACTATATATTTATGCATATATTTATTTGTTTTTATATGTCTGAATGTCTATATATATGAGGTATCTATATAAGATTTTATCGTTACATGTTTACATATTTATATATATTTATATATTTATTCTGAAGATTTTATCTTTTTTTAAACATGACACGATGAACATGAGATCGCTCATTCCGATATTTAAATCGTTATTATAATCCCTTTATTAACTCGAAAGAAATGACACGTTAAGGACTTGGACAATGATGAATGTAACTGACAGTGAGTAAAGTTTCAAATGTTTCATTGGTGAAAAAAACTGTTGAAACTCATGTAGCCCTACCCCCTTTAAAAGTGCAATTCAACTGGTGGTTCAGCGTCATGTGATCAAGTCCCCGAGCAGGGACGAAACGCGTAATGGCTGCTACTAGGATGTAACCTAAGGACATTAAAAAACTTCGATCTTTAAGGATTGTGGTCCGTGCTCTTTTTCCGTGGCTGACGGCAGAATCGCGGAGTGTAAGAGTGCTTGCAAATATATATATATATATATATATATATATATATATATATATATATATATTCTACTGGCGGTCGCCAGTAGATAGTTATAGTTAGGACCGTGTTTCCATAGGAAATCCGCAACATTCTATTTGGAATAACTTTAGCGCCGGTTGACGAATCCTCGCGAAATTTTCAAAATAGGTGGGGCGCTCCGCTCCGCTCCTACCCTGAAAGTCTCGGGGGGATTCGTCAAGCGGGGGCTGAGAAAAAAGGGGGGTCCCAAAACACGTTTTCCCCATGCAATTTTCCATAGGGACCTTTAGTCCAAGGTACAGCCCGAACGGCTGAACAGAAGTACTTGAAATTTGGCAGAGAGGTAGTCCTCAGGTCAGGGATGCGCCTTTTGCAGGTCTGGTGTCAATCTGTTCAGTAGTTCCTGAGAAAATCAAAAGTAAAATCATATAGATATGTGGGCGGAGCCTACCCACACATCTGATCCTGAGATCTGATTGGCTGTCAGCACTTCATCCAAGAAGTGTTGGCAGCCATCTTGGGACCAATATACATGATAGCACCTCATTAAAAGCATTGCAGTTAATAGAAGGTTTTAAGACTTTACTTACATTATAAATCATTTGTTGATGGTACCATACTCATTTTAGGAATTGTGGTATGTTCTAAGGTGATTTCACCATGTGAAAAAGCCTTCTGCTGGGATATCATGATTGAGAGAAAAATATGTTCTCATGCTTTTCCCACAGAGGTTTGGAAGGTGATCTATAAGCTAAACTGAGAGCTTATTTTCTGTAAATTCACATTATCTTTCTCAGTCATGTGAGAATGAAGTCTGCCATTCTCAGTAAAACATGTACATCCAACAAGGGCAGAGACTGTCCGTTGACTCCTTTGTGTTCTACTGCAGCTTCCCAGAGTGTTCCAAAGAACAACTAGAGCACTAATAGTCCTACTTATGATAAACGTATGGCACACCTGAAGCCATCTTGCTTGGATTAAAGTGGTAACTCTTAAAACATTTAATTTAAAAAGGAACAAAATGAGGGGGTTCATTTTTCCATAAAAAGTATGATTAGTGCTGCAGAAAGAAAAATTAGGGCACATTTTGAGTGACTTCTCAAATCCTCTTCTATTTCATTAAAACATTCTGACATGCAGACTGAAACATGCACTTTCAATACCAGCAGCAGTTTTCCCTGGTGAGCAGTAGCTTTACTACAGTGATCTAATGAGCAAAAAGAGTGCTAACATTCTGAATTTATGGCAAATGTGTGACACATCTGAATGCCTTTGGAATCAAAGTAAAAAACTGAAAGTATTTCCTACTGAGGAGACTGCAGTAAATGAGGAAATTAGGAAACTTCATAACAAATAAGTCTGCCAAGATGGCCACCAGAGACAAAAGAGCCCAAATGTAGCCCAAATATCACCCAGATGTAGCCCAAGTATAGCCCGATGACAGAATGTCCCAGAGTGTTCTTAAAAACAACTAGAGCGCTTACTGTCTTCATTATGACAAAAGTATGGCACACCTGAAGCCATCTTGATTGGAATAAACTGGTAACACTTAAAACATTTAATTTAAAAAGCAACACAATGAGGGGGTTCATTTTGCCATAGAAATTATGATTACTGCTGAAGAAAGAAAATGAGGGCACATTTTGAGTGACTTCTCAAAATCCTCTTCTATTTCATTAAAAAATTCTGACATGCAGACTGAAACATGCACTTTTAATACCAGGAGCAAACTTCCATGGTGAACAGTAGTTTTATTACAGTGATCTAATGAGCAACTAGAGTGCTAACATTCAGAATTTATGGCAAATGTGTGACATATCTGAATACCTTCATGATGGAATCAATGTAAAAAACTGAAAGCATTTCCTACTGAGGAGACTGCAGTACATGAGGAAATTAGGAAACTTCATAACAAATAAATCTCCCAAGATGGCCACCGGAGACAAAAGAGCCCAAATGTAGCCCAAAATCACCCAGATGTAGCCCAAATATAGCCCAATGACAGAAGTGTGCAAAACACTTATTATTTTGTGTTTTTGCAGTGTTATATAGTGCAGACTTGTCATGAGCATTGGTTACATCACACAAGAACAAATTAATTTTGGTTGTAGACATGGGGAGACTAAGTGATTTGACCAGAATCACAGAATGTCGAGCTGAAGCAGAGACTCCAACCTGGTTCCCCAGTTGCAAAGTCTGCAGTTCTGGAAGAAACACCACATCCTCTCCCCTAAGTGCAACATTTAATCAAGTGGTCAACTGGATAAAAAAACATAACGGTAACAAATAATTTAAAAGTGCTTTCTCGCTATTTGAAAACTCAGAAAATATGTCCTTATTTTAGTCTTTTAGAGCACTAACCATAATTTTGATGCCAATAAGACCCTCTCATATATGTAATTTCTAAAGGAAATGCTCTAGGTATTACAGTTTTGATTACATCAAGATGACGTCAGGCGTTCCACACTTTTGTAATAAATATAGAATGTTAGCAATCTAGTTGTTCATTAGGATTCTGTTGAGAGGCAGAGGCCAGGGGCATGGACTCTGAAAATTGAAGGCAGGTAGGAGGGTGCAAAGACAACAATTTAACCACACTGAGCAGGCAGGAAGGGCCGTGGCAGCACAACAGACTATGGAGGGCAGTGGAAAGGGGGGCAGGGGCAACAAACCAACAATACAGGACTTGCAAGAGAGGCTGTGGCAATGTAATAGACCATTGTGGGCAGAAGGAAGAGGCAATGGTAGTACAACCATACATGCCAACAGACCCGATTCAGCCAGGAAACGTCCAATGTTTTTAAGCTCAAATGGGCTTTATTTTATCTGTCTCCTGTCTACAATCTCCTCTTTTTCAATTTAACTCAAAGGGGAAAATCAATACCCCAGTTTTTTTTCAAAATCTCCCTCTTACCAAGTTCAAAATGTTCGCAAGTATGGTACATTGGATCATGGAAGGAAATGGGGTAGGGACATGGACTTGGATAACAGAGGACAGGAGGGACATGGAGAGGTGCACCAAACTGACCCTGCAGGGCAGGCATCAGGGTTTGCAGCAGCACAATACACCACACAGGGCATGCGGGACGGGAGTGCAGCACAACAATCCATAGAATGCAAGAGGGAGGGGACAGGACCATGCACATGGACAACAGAGAACAGAGGGGCAAGAGGCAGGACCATAATGGACAGACAGGAGAGAAAGCTGCAGCATAACAGACCATAAAGGGCAGGAGAGATGGATCAGGGGCATTACAATGGAACAGACAAGCCAGGAGGGAGGGAGTAGGGGTCTGCACATGTAAACAGAGGGCTGGGGGCAAGGGCGCAGGGCAGGAGCAGCAAGATAGCCATGGAGGTCAGGCAGGATGGGCACTAGAAGCCAGACACACCATGAAGAGCAACAGTGAGACTGTGATGGCATACACACAGACCATGGAGGGAAGGTGGGAGGGGTTCAGGGGCAGCTAACTGACCACACTGGGAAGGTGGGAGGGGCCATGGCAGCACAGAAGACCATGCATGGCAAGTGGGAGGGTTAGTGGTAGCACAATGGCTATGATGGGCAAGAAGGAGGGTGCAGGGGCATGCACAAAGGACCATGGAGGATAGAAGGGAGGGTCAGGACCTGTGCACAGACAAGGAAGTTCAGGGGAAGGGGCCTCACAACAGACCTCACGGGGCAGGCAGGAGGAGCAGTTGCAGCACAACAGACCAGGGAGGGCAGAAGGGTGTGGCAGTACAATGGACCATGTAGGACAGGAGGAAGAGGATAGGGGCATGGCATGTGGACAGGCAGGGTGGAGGTGGCAGGGACAGGTTACAGTCATCTGACAATGCTAGGCAGGTGGGAGGGGAGTGGCAGCTCAACAGAACACTCAGAGTAGATAGGAGTGGCAGGTCCATGGAACATGGTGGGCAGAAAGGATGGAGCAGGGGCATACACAAAGACATCGGAGGGCAGGGGGAAGGAGAATAGGGGCAGCAAGCTAAGCACAGAGTTTAAGCAGGAGGTCAATGATGGGGCATAGAATTGGGCAATGGAGGGCAGGAGGAGTGGACTGGTACATCATACTAAATTGAGGGCAGTGGCAGCACATCAGACCATGCATGGCAGGAGGGAGGAGGCTAGTCCATGGATTCACACAACAGAGGATAGGGAGGAGGGGGATGGGGCAGCAAGCTAACTGTTCAGAGAAGGCGGGTATTAGGAACTTTATTGTTTTTAAAACGTGTGTCTGTGCGAACTACTTAAAATATGAACAAGTATGCAGCATAATCTCACTTTTATTCAGGAAGAAGAGGACGTTTGTGACTGTGACTCCGGGCTCACTTGGCAGAAACACCCCCTGACCCTCCACCCCCTATCGCAAAATGTAATGCCCGTGAAAAGGGTAGGTGAACACAGTGTTATATAGAACATAGTCCTGAGAGTACGATTGAAAATGAAAACTAGATATAGTGTATGGTATAAACTATGCACCAAAAAGTGTGTAATAAGATGAACCGGGCGTGAAATATAATATGCAATACATTGTGCGCAATGACAGATTCATTGGAGAGCGCGAGATAGCACAGGCACTAGCGCGTGCTATGCGATATGCTCCTTGGAGTGTAATATGCACAGGGCAGTGTTGTGTAACCTAACTAGTCTCTAAAGCTGTAATATAAAATATGTGCTAGGGAGTGTAACGTTGCATATGCACTGTGACAAAGATATGGATCCCAGATTGTAATATGTATGGCATAGCACTGTGCGTTATAACATAGGCATCGAGGAAGGCACGTTAGATGGGGCAATATAACCTGTGCGAAGACAAGTTTGGCATTCACGGGGTGGTGTTACAGTGAACATGGGCTAGAGAGTGTCATAGAATATGCACTAGCTAGTGGAATACAACACAGAGGTGTATGGCACTCAGCAGGCAATGGTGGGTGTAACACAGCATTGGACTCTGCCAGGAGCGCGCTGTGACTCTCAAGTGATGTTCGTCCCCTTTCCAGAGAGTAAAATAAAAAGTATTACACATCCGGCAGTGGATGTGTGTTTTATTAACCGTGAGGGGGGTTTCTTGCATAGTTTTGGTAGAATTTTTGGCGAATCCCCTTTGAATGGCTTGGTGTGCATGTGTATTAAATGTGCCCGTCAATAGCTACCCATGTTTGTATAAATAAACGACAAGGGTGTCTACCGGGATTAGGCACGGTAGGGCATCAGACATGTCAGAGCTTCACTAGTGGTGTAAATACATTCCACGTGGATTCATTGTATGCATAGTCGCCTTTTAATGAATATCACGCAAATCGTCATGGTGATAGGTACGTACGGTTTGTCCAGCATGTCCTAGATGTGTCTATAAATATATATTTTTTAAAAATAATAAAAAACAGTGGCCGGCCCTGGGGATTGGGGTCAAAAAAATATAATTAGGAGACAGGCCCTGGGGGATGGGGTCATCAGGGCCAATAAATTAGAATAAGAAGGGGAACCACACAGCCCCCATTCTTAAGAAATTAAAATAAATAAAAGACTGGCATCGTGCCGGAGGCCACGCCCCCTCCTTGCAGCACTCTGCAAACGCGCCCCCTGGTGAGTTGTAAATTGGGGAATTAATTCCTCTTCAATACTGAGGGTCCCTGAGGGCCAACTAGCCCAACAGGCATCTCCAGTATGCACCAGGGAGCTGCGCTGCAGAGAGGTGTTCTGAGGCCAAGCCCCTTTTTACACCTCTCTGCAACGCAGCTCTGTGGCGCTTACTGGAGGTACCTAGTGGTCTAGTTTGACCCTAGGGACCCTTAGGATTCAAGGGGACTTAATCTCTCAACTTAGAACAGCCACAGGGCGCGTTTACACAGTGGTGAAGGGAGGGGACGGGGCCTGAGGTGACGTGTGCAAACACGCACTATGGCGCGTTTTAAATTGGGGACATAATTTTCCTTCAATACTGAGGGCCCCTGGGGGCCAACTAGCCCACCAAGTGCTTCCAGTAAGCGCCACTGAGCTGCTTTGCAGAGAGGTGGTCCAGGCCGTGCCACTTTTTACACCTCTCTACAACGCAGCTCTGTGGCACTTACTGGAGGTACCTAGTGGGCTAGTTGGACCCTAAGGACCCTCAGGATTCAAATGAACTTAATCTCCCAACTAAAAACGGACACAGGGCGTGTTTACACAGTGGTGAAGGGAGGGGACGGGGCCTGAGTTAACGTGTGCAAAAGCGCCCTGTGGCCTGTTTTAAGAGGTAGTTTTAATCCCCCTGCCCTATTATATACTAGGGGCTTACAGAGGAGGTCATGCTAATCACAGGGGGACCCCAACGCATAATGTTCCCTAGTGTATGTAGGTGTTTTCACTGTATTCTAAGTGTCTTTTAACATAGCACTGGCTCTAGGACTGGTTAGTCAGACTCAGTTACCACCAGTATCCGTCTGAAAAAGTTGAGGGTACAGGATGATTTTGCAACAAGGCTTCTTTCTGCTCTTCTTTTTGTTCTTTCTGCACGTTATCCTTCTTCCTGCACTTTTCTTCGTCTTTGAGGACTTCTGTTGCTTCTTTCTGCACTTCTTTTTTTTCTTTCTGTGCATTTTTTCTTCTTTCTTCACATGTCCTATCTCTGTAGGCATAGTTAGAAATTAGCATTTATAAAACCTTTGAAATTCACAGAAAAAAACATAGGTTTCAGGCACGTTATAGTTAGGAATTAGCATTTAAAAAAACTCAGATATTCACTGAAAAAAACATAGGTTTCAGGGGTGTTATAGTTAGCTGGACTTTTTACTTGTACAAAACCATTGAAATTCCCCCGTTATAGTTAGTTCAGCTAACTATAACTCGCGCGTCCGCAATGCACTGCTGATGATGTTACATATTACATCACTTATGACATAGTCAGTGACATCACTCATGACATCACTGATAACATCTCAAATGACATCACTGATGACATCACTGATGACATCATCCTTGTGATAGAGTGGCAGACCTCCTCTCACCCTAATATAACCTTTGATACACACATTCAAAAATAGAGACTAAACTTTTCAAAACAATGGACATACCAATACCAGTTACAACAACCTCTTCAGTAATTCTAAGATCCACATACACATCCACTCATTCACCAACAGTCCTATACAGTCCCTCATATATGTATTCACTCATCATATGTACTCATACACCTATACATCCTGTTACACAACGCCACTCATCCATAGAATTACTCACACACATAGTCACTCATGCTAATAAAGAATCAAACATGCATTTATTTGCATATACAGTTATACACACACCACCACACTTACTTCTACGGAAACTTACACATACTTAGTCTTTTAAACAATCACTTATAGAAACACATACTTATTCATACAGGAACTCTTTCAATCTCTCACTCTCACATATACTCACTTATATACACCAATAGTCACATATACTAGTTTAAAACATATGTAGTTAGTCATAAAGACACTATTGAGACAGTCGTCCACTCACTAACACACCCATACACACACTCATCCACCCATACCAGTCCTGCACACATGCTGTCTTCAACACATACAAAGAGTGAGTCACTCATTCATGCACCTATGCACTACGTAATACCCCCCACCGAACCATGCAGACACTCAGACTGATACTCAAAAAACCAACTAATAATCTATATAGACACCCATGTAGCTACTCACCAACCCATGCAGCCACTTATACACAAAGTGAGAGACTGATACAGATATTTACATATTTAAACATTACTCACTAAGCCATGTATTCACTATGATACACTTAATCAGTCAGTTACACAATCAATTTTTCAAAAACAAATCATCTATTTAGACATTTATATACCCATTTATTCTTCAATCGACCCTGAGATATACATATATAAAACATATTTAATTTTCAGAAAAACACACATTCACTGGATGATGTCATCAGTGATGTCATTTGAGATGTCATCAGTGATGTCATGAGTGATGTCACTGACCATGTCATGAGTGATGTGATATGTGACGTCATCAGCAGTGCATTGTGGGCGCGCGAGTTATAGTTAGCTGAACTAACTATAACGGGGGAATTTCAATGGTTTTGTACAAGTGAAAAGTCCAGCTAACTATAACACCCTTGAAACCTATGGTTTTTTCAGTGAATTTTATATATATTTATATATATTCACTTAAAAAACCATAGGTTTCACACACGTTATAGTTAGGAATTAGCATTTAAAAAACCTTGCAAATTCACTTAAAAAACCATAGGTTTCACACATGTTATAGTTAGCTTGTCAATTCCCTCGTAAAAAACCAATGAGATTCCCCCGTTATAGTTAGTGCAGGCAACTATAACTCACGCGACCGCAATCCTCTGCTGATGATGTCAGATATTACATCACTGTATTTAGACACCTATTTACCCATGTCTTCTTCCATTAATCTTTACCTATACATATATTACAAATATTTATTTTTCAGAAAGACACATATGTAATCAGGTATGTAATATCTGACGTCATCAGCAGAGGATTGCGGTCGCGTGAGTTATAGTTGCCTGCACTAACTATAACGGGGGAATTTCATTGGTTTTTTACGAGGGGAAATGTCCAGCTAACTATAACATGTGTGACACCTATGGTTTTTTAAGTGAATATATATATATATATATTGCGCAGACAGGCAAGGAGAAAATACCAAGAAGTGTGGGCGTGGGAAGGGCAAATCACAAATAGAAGCAGGAACTGCGGACTCAGTTACCGGCAATACTAATGCCCAGGAGACGAATACTATTATCAATTTGGCTGGCATCCATCTCACTATTGCTGAACAGCAGCTCTTATTGCTTGGCTTATCATACTGTCCGGAGTCTAATTTCAATTATACCCAGACAAGAGGGGACATTTATAGATTCATCCGGAAACTAAAACTCAAAAAGTTCCATCATCAACGTAGTAAACATGGTGATCCAGATAGGATGGAAACATTGTTACAAGAACCTGGGATGTTAGGACTTTTAAATTCGGACTATGGTTTACTGCGGGACTTTCAGGTTTTAGAACAGGGGGATCTACTGGCATCTAATGTTAGTCAAAATGAGACAATCATCTCAAATTCGCAACAGTCTCAAATGCAAGGAACCGGTGTCAAACCCCATACTCCGTTCAAAACAAAAATCTAAATTTGTTCCTATTATGGCCAGAGACTCAATAGATGTTTTTAATGAGCAAGTAGTAGCGCAAATAAAGAAAATTAACATTACCATCAATAATGCCAGCATGAAATACACTAACCATGAGAGGAAATATCACCAACTTATAAACAAACTTAAGGACGACCACCAGGTCATCATACGCAATTCCGACAAGGGTGGGAATATAGTGTTGTGGCCCCTCAAATAATATTTAGAGGAAGCACATAAACAATTAAACAATGTTGAATGTTACAGAAAAATCTCTCCCACGAAATTCAAAGACAAACAGGAACTACTATTTTCACAATTACTAGCTTGGAAGAGCATGGACCTGTTGAGTTGGGAGGAGTTTAAATATCTCAAAAAGGAGTACCCAACTATCCCAGGGATTTACTTTATACGAAAAGTTCACAAAAATATCAGCAAACCACCGGGCTGACCCATTATAGCTGCCTGTGATGGCCTTTTGGAGAACCTGTCAAAGTACATTGATTTTTTCCTGCAGTACTTTGTAAAGGGTCTTAAATCATTTGTGCAGGAAACTTGTGATTTCTTGAGGAAGATTCAAAACATTGTATGGAAACCCACTTATTTATTGATTGCACTTGACGTTTCCTCCTTATACACATGCATCAAAAATAAGGATGGAATGAGGGCGGTTGAATATTTCCTGATGAATAGATCAATTGTTTTCTCTCAACGGTAAATAGACATAATATCGAAAAAATAATATCGAACAACAAGAATATCGAAGTTAAAATATCGAGATAACATTAATATCGAAGTGTAGAATATCGAGGTAAGTAATATCGTTTTTTTTGTGTTTAGTAAAATATCGAAGTATGAAATATCGATGTAGTAATATCGTTTGTAGATAATATCGATTGATTAGTTTTGTTAGAAATATCGAAATATAATATATATATTGTTTAAAATGTCTATTTAGTGTATATTGAATGAGTACATTGTTTAATTATATGTATAAATACTTTATTAATTTTTAAAATTTAATTAATAGTGTTAAGTAATTTATTGTATGATATGTTTTAGGAGCGGGATGTTGGGTTATTAGGGGATAAGGGTGGGGAGTGTTTTAAAAATATTAGTGTAAAATCAGATAATAATTTAAAAATATTAAATAATAAATAAATATTAATAGTAAATTGTAATGAAATTTGTAAATTAAATATTTATAAGTTTGAAAATAATAAAGAAATAATATATATTTTTTAGGAGCGGGATGTTGGGTTATTAGGGGAGAAGGGTGGGAAGTGTTTTAAAAATGTTATTGTAAAATCAGATAATAATGTAAAAATATAAAATATTTAAGAATTCGAAATTTCAAAATTTTATTGTAAATTCGAAATTATATAATTTAAAATTATAATGAAATTAGAATTTTGTTTTATGAGTGGGATGTATGGTTATTAGTGTATAAGGGTGGAGAGTGTATTAAAAATATTACTGTAAGATTTGATAATAAGTTATAAATATTAATATTAAAGAATTAGAAAGTTAATATCTTAAATTTAAATTTGAATTTAAAAAAAAAAAAAAATCAAATTAATTTCGAAATTATTTTTTGGTTTCATGGTTGGGAAGTTGGGTTAATAGGGTGTAAGTGTGTGGATTGTATTTTAATAATTATTACAAAATTATAGATTAATAACTAAATATATAATTGGGAATAATTTAAAATTGTGAATATTTAATGTAAAAATCTAATTATATACTTTTAATTGGAAATTATAATTTCAATATTTATGTTGTATTTATGGGTGGGATGTGGGTATATTAGGGGAGAAGGGTGGGGAGTAATGTAAAAAAATAATAGTGTAAAAATAGATTATAAAACTATTACATTTATTAGTAAATATTGTGAAATTTAAATTTTAAATTAAAAATTATAATTAAATAATTGTATATTGGCAAATTTTATGGAAAACATATTGTAAATTTTTTATATGGAATTAGGGTTAATATGGGATAGGGGTGGGTATTGTTGTAACTATAGTATTGTTAATTGTAATAGTTTTTAAATGATATCTCATAGTTAATAAATGTAGATTTTTAATATTTTAAGTGATGTTATAACCAGCACCTTCTCTCAGTTTTAACTTTCTGGAGCGGGAATATTACATTTTATTGGGTTAGTGTCCAGCACCTTCCCTGAGTTTATGTTAATTGGAGTGGGAATAGTAAATTATATAGGGTTACTGTCCAGCACCTTCATTGACTTTATTTTAACTGGAGTGGGAATAGTAAATTAGATAGGGTTACTGTCCAGCACCTTCTCTGAATTTATGTTAAGTGGAGTGGGAATAGTAAATTATATAGAGTTACTGTCCACCACCTTCTATGACTTTATGTTAACTGGAGTGGGAATAGTAAATTATATACGGTTAGTGTCCAGCATCTTCCCTGACTTTATGATAACTGGAGTGGGAATAGTAAATTATATAGGGTTAGTGTCCAGCACCTTTCCTGACTTTATGTTAACTGGAGTGGGAATAGTAAATTATATAGGGTTACTCTCCAGCACCTTCCTTGACTTTATGTTAACTGGAGTGGGAATAGTAAATTATATAGGGTTACTGTCCAGCACCTTCCTTGACTTTATGTTAACTGGAGTGGGAATAGTAAATTATATAGGGTTACTGTCCAGCACCTTCCTTGACTTTATGTTAACTGGAGTGGGAATAGTAAATTATATAGGGTTACTGGCCAGCACCTTTCCTGAGTTTATGTTAACTGGAGTGGGAATAGTAAATTATATAGGGTTACTGTCCAGCACCTTCTCTGAATTTATGTTAACTGAAGTGGGAATAGTAAATTATATAGGTTTACTGTCCAGCACCTTCCTTGACTTTATGTTAACTGAAGTGGGAATAGTAAATTATATAGGGTTACTGTCCAGCACCTTCTCTGAATTTCTGTTAACTGAAGTGGGAATAGTAAATTATATAGGTTTACTGTCCAGCACTGTCTGTGACTTTATGTTAACTGGAGTGGGAATAGTAAATTATATAGGGTTAGTGTCCAGCATCTTCTCTGACTTTATGTTAACTTGAGTGGGAATAGTAAATTAGATAGGGTTACTGGCCAGCACCTTCCTTGACTTTATGTTAACTGGAGTGGGAATAGTAAATTATATAGGGTTACTGTCCAGCACCTTCCTTGACTTTATGTTAACTGGAGTGGGAATAGTAAATTATATAGGGTTACTGTCCAGCACCTTCCTTGACTTTATGTTAACTGGAGTGGGAATAGTAAATTATATAGGGTTACTGGCCAGCACCTTTCCTGAGTTTATGTTAACTGGAGTGGGAATAGTAAATTATATAGGGTTACTGTCCAGCACCTTCTCTGAATTTATGTTAACTGAAGTGGGAATAGTAAATTATATAGGTTTACTGTCCAGCACCTTCCTTGACTTTATGTTAACTGGAGTGGGAATAGTAAATTATATAGGGTTAGTGTCCAGCATCTTCTCTGACTTTATGTTAACTTGAGTGGGAATAGTAAATTAGATAGGGTTACTGGCCAGCACCTTCCTTGACTTTATGTTAACTGGAGTGGGAATAGTAAATTAAATAGGGTTACTGTCCAGCATTTTCCCTGAGTTTATGTTAACTGGAGTGGGAATAGTAAATTATAAAGGGTTACTGTACAGCACCTTCCTTGACTTTATGTTAACTGGAGTGGGAATAGTAAATTATATAGGGTTACTGTCCAGCACCTTCCTTGACTTTATGTTAACTGGAGTGGGAATAGTAAATTAAATAGGGTTACTGTCCAGCATTTTCCCTGAGTTTATGTTAACTGGAGTGGGAATAGTAAATTATATAGGGTTACTGTCCAGCACCTTCCTTGACTTTATGTTAACTGGAGTGGGAATAGTAAATTATTTAGGGTTACTGTCCAGAACTTTCACTGACTTTATGTTAACTGGAGTGGGAATAGTAAATTATATAGGGTTAGTGTCCTGCACCTTTCCTGACTTTATGTTAACTGGAGTGGGAATAGTAAATTATATAGGGTTACTGTCCAGCACCTTTTCTGACTTTATGTTAACTGGAGTGGGAATAGTAAATTATATAGGGTTAGTGTCCAGCACTTTACCTGACTTTAATATAGGTGAAATGGGAATAGTAATTTGTATAGGGTTAGTGTGCAGAATGTATATGTATTGTGGTAATGAAGTATGTTTTTGGATTTAATGTTGGAAAAAATGTGATTATTTACATTTTTAAACAATTTAATTAGCTAAATTATATATGTGATAGTAATAAATTATGAAATCCAATGACACATTTTATATTTTTATATAAGCTTTATTTTTGTTGAAGAAAATAGAGAGATTATTGTTTTTTTTTATTTACAGAATGGAGTATACATTAGTAGAGATACAGCAAATATGCATACATTTGTGTATTTTTGCAATGTTTTAAGGAAAATACAATTTATTGTTATCATCACATTTTATAACAGAAGTATTGATAATTACAAAAAAACATACATAACATTTATTACTTTTTTACATTGTTTGCAAATAAACATATTCTTGCAGTATTCATATAATATTGTGTTTGTTGGCTATATACATAAAAAAAATCATTGCATATGTAATTTCTGAAGAATATTGTGTCATTTGTATTTTGTTGTTGTACATAATTAGTACATGACAAATAGTATATTTTTATGCTATGTATTTTTAATGATGATTAATAATATTATTGTAGGAAATGTTAATATTATTAATGTTTATATTTTATAATTATATGAAAAAACATTTTTTCAACATGTACGTTTTGTAAATAAAATTTAAATAATAACATACATTTTATTATAGTTTGTACAGTTGTGAAAAAAATATTACTGTATTATAATCATAATAATAATGTATTTTTAATTATTATGAATATAATTTTTAAAGGTATTGTTTATTAGAAAATCATTTTTAAGAATTTAGATAAATTTATGTTATTTTTATATATCATTATAAGGATGTTTTTTATTGTTTTAATATATTGACACTGATTTAAGTAGGGATTTTCATTTGAATGGGATTATTTTGTAACCGCTTCATGTTATTTTGGGTCATTTTGGACTGAGGAAGCTCGCGGTTGGAAGCTGCGTCGCGTTGAGCAAGGTAAGGGATGTTTTAAGTATTAAGTGTTATTATATACTTATGTTTAGGGTAGTTAGGATGTTTATAGTGTATTGATTGATAATGTTAAATGTTTTGGGTGTTTTTGAGGTGTTAGTAATGATGTAGTTACGTGTGGTTGTTTACTGGTTGTGACGTAGTTTTAGAAGTAAATATCTTCATTAAATATGTGTTGATTTAAATGATGTAATTGTATTTATTTCATGTATTTGGGTGTGATTGTCTGGGTGGGTATGTTTTGTTCTTTTTTCAGGTAAATGTTCATCGATGTTTTTTCGAAGACCAAGACGCGTTTTTTTTTTTAAAGTGTGTGTTACTTGATTTAAGTAATATTGTTAACACACTTTTTAACTTTTTACGGGATTTCATGGAGCGTTTTTTTTTATTTTTAACTTCTTTTCGGGTTTTTTAGGGTTTGGATATTATGATGGAAAGAGAGACGTTATTTTTTTTTTTTTTAAAGTGTGTTTTAGTTAATGAAACTAATAAAGTTATCACACTTTTAACCTGGATTTCCAGGATCGTTTGTTACTATTTTGACCTATTTTTCGGGTTCTGAGGATTTCACGTTTTTGGATTTGTCGAGGATGGATTTATATTGGATGTGTTCATTGTTTCATTTTTGGTGGGGCAAATTTTTTATTATTACTATGGATTGACATACAAATGGAAGGAGTCTTGCTTGGTGGAATTCATCTTGTATGGCTACATCAATGGTAAGTTATATTTTGTTATAATTTGGGTGGGAAATGTTATTATAGTTTATTGTTATATATATTATATTTACAGAAATAATATTTAATTGTACATATATATTTTCTATATGAAAATGAAATGTATCTGACAATTATATATTATTTAGGAAAATATAGTATTAATATATGATTGCAATTGTTTATTGTATTGACCAATTTCTTTGATTAGCTGTGTGTATGTTAATTATAAAATGCTTTTGGCTATTAGTGATAGGTAGTCTAGGCCACTTGTTGATGGGTATAGGTTTACTTGACTTTGTAGTAGATCAAACATTTGTTTGGTTTGTTTAGTTAATTTAGGACCTATTTGAGTAACAGATTGTTGCATCCGTAATTCTTGGTAGCTTTGTTCTTTTTGTAGAGATTCCAGGAGTTTTTGTAGGGTAGGTTTCCCTCTGCTTGTAGTTGCTTGGAAGGCATTATGCCATCCTTCAACACTATTGTTTGTTTTGGATTGTTTATTTAAGGTACTCAGGTATACATTCCACCAAGGAATGTGGAACTTTGGTTGTCTTCTATGTCCTGATCGATGTAATCTTCCCACCCAGGTGTCCTCAAAGTAGTCTAGGAGTTGGCTTAATTTGTCTTCGTTCTTTTTGTAATAGGGACTTTCTATTAGAATATTATAGTGTTCTGCTACATCTGTTACAGGTACGTATGCTAGTGCTATTAGTTTTTTAACCTGGTAGGCAAAAGTACTATCTGTAGCGTATTGTACACTTAGGGTGGACTTTTGCAGATGTCTCCATAGACTCTGGTTAAAATGATAATAGCAACCTTGGATTGCTGTGTGTGGATAATTTTTTAGTATTGAATTGATCATGGCTAATTCGAAATCGATAATTATTTTTTTAGGGAAATAATTATTGGTTTCTTCTTTAATTTTGGTTAAAATTTCTATGTATGTTGTTTGCTGTTTATTTGGTAAGAGGGCATAGATGAATGGAATGTTAGAATGCTGGTACAATCCATGCACTGTGTACAGTTGGTAGAATGGTTTTGGACAAACTTTAAAAGTTCCATCCATCATCCAAGTGTCACATTGTTGTAATTTCACTAAATTGTTTGCAGTAGCAAACATAATTATTCTTTTATCAGGAGATTTGTTATCAAAAAAAATAAATGGTTCATTAGTGTGAGTTATGCTTAATTCTGGGGGAATGATTACTGTCTCAAATGTTTTAGGGGTAGGTAGAGTTTTGGTAGTTAGTTTTTTTTGTCTAGCAATAGTTCTTTTTAAAAAATCAATTGGGGGTAATTGTGCTGATGCATGGTGTGGTATTTTTAATAATTGTTCTTTGAGTATTTGGGTGGTGGGTTTATCAGTGCTAGTACTTGCTTCTTTAATGTTTTCAAGAGCATTTCTAACTTCTATCTCTGTTATATTGGGGGGGTGATTATGTTCTTTTACAGAAAGAACAGTGGTTTCTTTTGTAATAGCTCTACCATAGCATTTGTTTGAGTAGTATTTGCTACATTTCCAAAACATTTTCAGACCACTTTGCTTTTCTTGTGTATATACATAACCCATATAACATAACAACATTTTATTTTTTTGAGACGTTATAAATTCTGCACCTTCAGTCATGTTGTTCTGTATTATGCTAGGAGAGATGAAAAATATTTTGTAAATATAAACAATGTTATAGATATTTTAAATATATTTAAATTTTAGTGAATATACTTACAATGTTTAATTTGATGTGTTGAAAGATGTTGATTTGAAGCTTTCAGTTGAATCTTGGAGATAGATTTTCTGTTGATAAGAGAAATAAATTAGTTAATAGTTGGATAAATTTTTTTGAATGTGATACTGTTTTAAGGGGAAAGTAACATTCTGGCTGCGTATTTTAGGCTGTTTAATGATTGAGGTTTATATACTTACTTATTTCTTTGGTCCAGTAGGTTATTGCGTAGAAGGTAGTTTTGGATGGTTCAGTGGTTTTCTGTAGAGGAGAGAAATAAGGAATAAATATGTTTTAGAATTATTTTTTTAATTAATACTTGTAGGTGGGAAGGAAACATTTAAAATATACTTACATTGATTAATATTAGAGTTGTGGGGATGTCCAAAATATTTCTGTTTGTTTAGAAGGTATCTATAGAGGAGATATGAATGTAATTAAATAAAGTGTAGTAAATTCATTTATAGAAATAGTTTCAGCTGTAGCATTCTAGATTTGTTGCTTTATCAATAGACTTTAACTTACTTTCTGTAGTTGTAAAAATTTCTTTTGGACTGTAAATCTTCTTTCAGGAAACAGTTGAGTAGAGTTTCATCTTATTTCTTCTTTTCAGTTTGTCTTGTGAAAGAGATGTTGAAATGTAGTGTTTTTATAGTGTGCAATTAATTAGTTGCTTCATTTCATTGGTTTAATTTGAAATGTGAACATGTCATTGGTCCACCTTGATTTTTTTTTTATTTTCTGGCTGTTTGTTTCCATGTAAGGGAAACGCTAATTAGCAACTTATTAGTAGTAAGTTATTGTTTATTTGTAGTATTAAATGCTTTAAAGATATTTGTAAATGTGGTTTAATGCATGTATAATAATTATAACATTATTTATGTAGTGAAATGTATTCATATTGTTTATGGAATGTTTATTTTTAAATGTATGTGTTTGAACGAAAATTTTAATGTTATTTAAGTGTTTTATTATGTATTACAATGTTAATGTATGTGTTGTGCTTAAAGTATATTTTCTTCATA
The DNA here is from genome assembly GCF_964204655.1 of Triturus cristatus. Lineage (NCBI taxonomy): Eukaryota > Metazoa > Chordata > Amphibia > Caudata > Salamandridae > Triturus > Triturus cristatus. Next base: position 247,363,793 of record NC_140582.1, read on the forward strand.
GTTTTTTAGATAGTCGATATTTTTGTCATTTACATAGTCATTTAAGAGTAGACGATAATTTTGTTCACGATATTTATAAGTTCGATATAATGATATACGATATTTTGTAAAGACGATATTGTGTACTCGATATTTTAGTATTTTCTTTAATAAGTATGGTGAGTCGATAATATTGTAGTCGATAATTTAGCAACGATATTTTAAGTAGTCGATATTTTGGTAATCGATATTATGTCAGTGATCCCTCTCAACATACTAATATGTTACTCAAGATGCTGTTGTTCTGTTTGGAAAATAATTTATTTTTGTTTGATGGCAAAATGTATCAGCAGATTCAGGGTGTTGCTATGGGGGCCAGCTTCTCTCCCAGTTATGCCTGTTTGTTTATGGGATGGTGGGAGGAGCTGTTCCTCATGCAACAACATGAGTACATATACAGCACAAATGTCGTAACTTGGTTACGTTACATTGACGATTTATTTATGGTATGGGATGGTGATGTGGATAGTGCTACTGCTTTTATTGAATGATAATGTAGTCAAATTACATTTCACATTTGACATCAGTAAAGATATGGTCTCATTTTTAGATGTGAGGATCCAGATAGTTAACAACAAATTGTCAACAACTCTTTTCAGGAAACCAACAGCTGGAAATACACTGCTGCATGCATCAAGTGCACATCCGCCACATCTCATTAAAAGTATTCCCTATGGGGAAATGTTGCGCATTAGGGGAATATGCAGTGAGGAAGACGATTGTAAACACAAACAGAGGGAAAGTCACAATAGGTTCCTGGCCAGAGGATACAGAACTGAGGTAATTGGTGCAGCAATTGCCAAGTCTAAAACCATGGCACAAGTAGATTTGTTGAAATACAAAAGAAAAACACAGGTAAGGATGTCACTGAGGAGCCCCGTAGATTAATTTTGTCTTTCTCACGACAAGAAAAACAGATTAGGGCAATTGTAAGACACAATTGGCCAGTTGTGAGAGACGATCCTGTGATTGGCATTACCTTCTAATCCAGCTGTTTCTTTTAGAAAGGCGAACAGCATGGGTATGCCACTCACAAGGAGTAATCTAGAAATGCAGGGTAAGGGTTCCTGGCTATCTGCACGAAAAGGATTCTATAAGTGTTCTGTTTGCAAGGCTTGTCAATATGGCGTCAATACTACTACATATACAATGGCATTTAACACTAGGATTTGCAGTATAGAACAGAATCTTACTTGCAAATCGGAATATGCCGTATATGTATTAACATGCAGTTGCAATCTTAAGTATATTGGTAGCACCAAACTAGCAGCACACAAGATGATCCTTCAGCACATTTGTGCTATCATCAACAATGATGAGAGTTATCCAGAGGCAAGGCATTTTAAGATCTGCCATAACAGTGACCCCAAACATTTGAAATATTTTGTTGTAGAGGCTGTAGCCCCTCAGAAAAGAGGAGGAGATAGGGAATCGAAATTAAGGAGGTTGGAAACAACTTACATATTACAATTCGATCCCAAACAACCTATGGGCCTTAATGCCAGTGAAGACGTATACACATTTATATGAGAACTACGGATTGACTGATGTATAAATAACTAGAGAAGATGGAATACTCTGACTTATAATATAGAAAATTACACACCCTCTCCAGTAACAATTTGAATTTACTCTTACTAAACATGATATTTGTACTTGCATTTTAGGATATTTATGTATTTATGATATTTATGGTTGGATTTTAGAAAACATATTTAGAAAGTATATTTTATGCTTCTATTTATTTAATGTGATTTTCTGAGGGATCAACTATTTATTATTATTTATTTTTTTTGTCCTCATCTGCCACACAGGTTTCAATATGCAATCTTATAGGTTTACACACATTGTGCTGCCTCAGTTACTATGACTGGTTGGGGCAGTAGTGGAACGGAGAACTCACCCCTCAGCAGTAATGTTTCAACCAGTAGTGATCGCTAATATAAAACCAAACAGGGGTTGCTAGAATCCAGCCAAGGAACTAATAATAGCACCTGGAAACGGCTATCCCCCAGAATGGGATTGATGGCTTAATCATTGGACATGGAAGGAAAAAAAATAAAAATAAAAAAAAACAGATACTCAATGGACCCAATTCAGAAGATGCCAAAAGGATCTTTTATCTGGATTATCGGTTCTAGCCAGGTCCAACTTAGAGACCAGCAGAGTAGAAGCATACCAGTCATTGATAGAAGGAGATGAAGAGTCCTTCCACTTCCTGCATATCTCCCTCCTGGCGAGCAGTATGGCATAAAAGATAAGCTTTTTTGCCAAGGAAGGGACCCCTTGATAGCAACCAAATATTACTGATGTAAGGTCCAGGGTAATGTTAACACCAACAGAAAGTGAAAGAGTCTTACTAATGGCTTCCCAGAATGAGGACAAATGCGGGCAAACCAAAGAACATATGAATGTCAGAAGCAGCCACCAAACCACATTTCGCACAAGCCACACTACTCCCCACAGGACATTTGGAGAGACTAAGGGGTGAATAGTGTGCTCGATGAATGGTGAAAAGATGGTTCCTGCGTAACCATGTAAGTTTGACAATGTCCCACAACAACGTACAAGACGAATTCCAAAGATGTTGTAGATCGGGGTTGGTGACATGCAAAGACCAAAGCTCCTCTGGCAATGAAAATATTCCATCCATTTCCTCCAGGATTTGATTGTACCACAGAGAATTGTCCTTCTTGGCAGGCAGTTTATCTGCCAAAAGCATTATAAGATAACTATACGCACCCAAGGGATATTTACCACCATGTGGAGGTTGAACAGAATATGCACGAGCCCAACTCGATATTTGAAGATACTTAAACCTGGAGAAGTTTGGGCCAATTTTAATGCAAAGATATTCCCAGGGTAATAAGTTCCCGTCAACAAATAGGTCACCCCACTCCTCCAGTCCAGCTTCTCTCATAGAAATAGCTAGTGCATCCCCTAACCAAGTTGGACCATCAGGGAGATCCCACAGCGGTGTCCTGCTTCCATAGTACCCGACTTTAATGGCTTTAGACATCTGAGCCCATATTCTAGCCATACCCCATAAAATTTTCAATTTAATTTTTTGGAAAAACTTGGGGTTTCCAAATTTGAAAAGAAAAGCTGACTGGCTTGCCCCTTCTACATCCAATAACATAGAATAAGTGGACCCCACTCCAAACCTACTGGACTCTTTAATAGGATCCTAGCGTGAGATAGCAGAAAGGCCCAGGCATAGGCCTGGAGGTCAGGGGCAGCGAGTCCACCTTTTTCCCTACGCCTCCTGATTTTTTTTCCAGGAGATTCTTGGAAGATGTTTATTCCAGATAAAGGTACTAATATCAGACTGCAATTTTCTGATAGAGGCGGGGTCAAAATATAAGGGTATCGTATTAAACAAAAAAGAAACTTTAGGCAAAATGGACATTTTAACAAGGCTGACCCTACCCAGTAGGGAGAGCAGAAGCTGGGCCCAGGTTTGGAGCAGCCTACGACATTCTTTTGTAACTTTTGAAAAGTTAATAATAGTGATCTGATCGAGGTCAGCTACAATATCCAAACCTAGATACTTCATCCTACTCCCTGGCCGGATTTCAGAATTAAAGGTTCTTTGGTCTATATTCCAGGTCATCATCTCGGACTTTAAAGCATTGATTTCATAGCCGGAGACCCTCCCGAACTCCGAAGCCAACTTAAATATTGCTGGGAGGGCCTCATGTGGTTCAGAGGTAAATATAAGAATATCGTCGGCATAAAGGGCCACCTTGCTCTCCCAACCCCTGTATGCGAATGCCTTGATCTTAACACTATAACTCAAAATCTGGGCAAAAGGTTCAGCGTACAGATCGAACAGGAGTGGGGAGAGAGGACAACCCTGTCTGGTGCCCCTCGAGATGTCAAATGGGTCGGATAAAATACCATTAACCAATACACGGGCACTAGGGTTCCGATAAAGAAGACCAATCGCCTGACGAAATCTACCCCCCACGCCGAACTTTGCCAAGGCCTCCAACAGATACAACCAATTGACTCTCTCGAAGGCCTTGGTGGCGTCCAGCATGAGAACCGCCAAGGGCAAATGCTTCAAACATGCCATATCTAGTGATCCAATCAGATCAAAAGTCAGTTCAAAAAGCTGTCGCCCCTTAATAAAACCTTTCTGATCAGTGTGTAAGATAGTGGGAGCGACTAGAGCCAATCTCTTTGCAAGAATGGAGGCAAAAATCTTATAGTCTCCATTCAAAATAGAGATTGGTTTATAAGAGCCACAGGCTGTTGGGGACTTCCCTGATTTCAAAATTACAGTTATAGATGCGTTATCCCATGACACGGGTGGTCGCACTCCATCCAGCAAAATCTGATTAAACAGTGTGGCCAGGAAGGGGACAAGTTCCTGCTCCAAAGTTCTATATATTTCAGCAGGCAGGCCATCAGGCCCAGACGCCTTTCCTTTCTTGGCATCCTGGATGGCTTTCCTTACCTCTTCTTCTGAGATTTTACTATCTAGCATTACTGACTGATCAGCCGAAAGACTTGGGAGATCTATTTTCCTAAGCCAATCATTGATAGTAGCAGTATCCAATTTCTTATCTTCATGGTAGATAGCTTGATAGTAGTCTCTAAATGCTGCTCTAATATCTGTATCTGAAGTAAGAGGGACGTTACTGACATTGATCTGGTTGATGGTATTACTGACCTGATCAGTTTTTGCTTTCCATGCCAATAACTTATCAGCACCCTCTCCATACTGGAAATGTGCGATTTTACTGGCCTCCCATCTTTCCTGAAGCCGCCGGTTGAGAATCGAGGTCAGTTGGCCCCTTAGAGTAAGTAATTTAGCCCGCAGAGATGTTAAGACATCATCTGTGGTCACTAAGTTGGCATCAATATCAGTCTGCGTTTTAGACAACTTCGCCTCCACAGAGGCAATGGCTTCTCTGTATTCCCTCCTTCTATATGACACCTTGTCCTTAATAAGGCCTCTCAAAAAGGCTTTAAGTGAGTCCCAGACCACACCGGGTCCCGCAGAACCCACATTTACCTCTAAGAAGGACCCCACCTCAGTTTTTAGAAAGGTGACATCTTCAGGATGAGAGAGTAAAGTGCGGTCAAAAGACCAAGACCTTACTACGGCAGAAGTAGGTACCATAAGTTCCAGGAATACAGCAGAGTGGTCGGATAAATGTAACGGGAGATATTGAATGTCCTTAACAGCGTCAATTAAGCTATGGTTGATTAATATAAAATCTATCCTGGACTGATGATTATATGTATAATTTCTAAAAGAGACCCCCTGCTGCTGCCCGGCCCTTAATCTCCAAATGTCCACATATCCGTACTGTTTCATTACATCCAACAGGAAGGATCTTGATTTCGAAGGGACACGAGATCTACTGTTATGAGATTTGTCCAGAATTGGATCTACAACGATGTTGAAATCACCAGCTAATATCACTGGTTCCGGGAAGGACAAAAGATGGAAAAAAATCACTTCCAAAGATGTAGGATCATCAAGATTGGGGCCGTAATAACCAACCACTGTGAAACGAGCACCCAAAATTGCCAGGGAGGCAATAACCCATCTCCCCGCAGGGTCAACCTTGAAGTCTAGTACCCTGGCCCTAAGATGTTTTTGAAAATCAATGACACACCTCGGGAGGTCATGGATTGAGAGGTCGATATTATGGAATCAATCCATTTGTTCCCTTTAACCAAGGTGTCGATTTCAGACTGGATCAAATGTGTCTCTTGGAGAATGATGACCTGGGCATCTGAATCCGGGAGGTACTGCATCAATGTTCTAGCCCTAGGTTTAGTACGGAGCCCATTGATGTTCCAATACATAATCTTTAAACTAGCCATCCCCACTGATCCAGAGCACAGCCAGCCTTGCCTTTATAGTACGACCAAATATAAACTGACCCACCTCCATGAGAGAATTTGCAGCACAATATGAAAACAGGACTAACAAAAATAGTAAAAAAATATAATAAAGTTGGCTGATGAGAAATTTTATACATTTTGCCCTTAAATCCCCCCCCACCCTTCCACCTTCCACCCCCCCCCGTGGAGAAACCGTGGTGTACCCAACCGGATCAAGTCCAGTAGATGGCACCCCTACCTCAGGCTCCCGAAGCTCCCCGCCCGAAACCCAAGACCTGGGAAATAGAATGAAGGAAGAAGCTATCCCACCTTAAGTGATATTATGTATATTATGTAGGTAACTAAAAAAAAAAAAAAAAACGAAAAAACCTCTATTATTTCTCTTTTTTTCTTTTTCTTGCAAAAATGACTACATTTGCTATCCTAAGTGTTTGTTGTTTTTTCTTTTTTTCCCATTCACCTTTTTATAAAGTCCTCTTTTTTTTTCCTTTTTCCTTCCTTCACCCTTTCCCCTTTTTTTTTCCTTCCATTCCTCTCTTTCTTTTTTTTCCCCTTCTTGCCTTCCCCTATTTTCATTTACTGGAATAATAGATTCTAGTATACTACAGTACCTACAAGCGACCACGACTGCTATAAGAGACTAAGGGCCTCATGTAGGTAGCCAAATACCGGTCGGTAACGGCCGATTTTCGGTAATTATACCGTTACCGACCGGTATTTTGGCTTTTGAGATGTAGGGGGAGAATTTCTGTATTCGGAATTTACCGATTCGGTAAAATTACCGATTCGGTAATTTTACCGATTCGGTAAATTCCGAATACAGAAATGAGATGTAGGGGGACTGTGTGGTGTGTGTGGGGATTTGTTATTTACCACCAACTAATAGTTGGTGGTAAATGACGAATATGTGTGTAAATGCAATATTTTGTCCGTAGATGTGTGCAATGTGGCAGACACACATGCCCTCAGGGCATGTATGTGTGCCACATGTGCACACATGGCCGAATCAGGGGTGCAACAGGGTGTCAATGTGACACCCTGCCACCCTTGCATGTGCTCCCCCATTACCGAATCGGTATTTACCGATTCGGTAATGAGGCATACCTTCCCATCAATGGGAAGGTATGCCTCATTACCGAATCGGTAATTACCGAATTTTTCCGAATCGCTAATATTTACCGACCAATTACCTACATAGCATTTACCACTTCATAAATACCGAATCGGTATGATTCGGTATTTATGAAGTGGTAAATGCCAGCCCACCTACATAAGGCCCTAAGAGAGTTAAATACTATTTACCAGATGACTTGTTACCTATGTCCAGAAGGAATTCATCGGCAACTTGGACTGACCTAATGTTTATCATCTTGTTATTATACATGACCCTCAGTGAAGCCGGGAACACCAATTGAGCTGAAGCACCCAGCTTCCTGAAGGCCTCCAGCCGCCTCCCGAACTCCCATTGATTCTCCAGCGTGACCCTAGATAGGTCAGACCTGATAAGGAAAGTGAACCCCTTACCAGGTAGGGACTTCTGTTTAAGAGCCACATTAAGGATCTGCTCTTTAAGGGTGTACGTATGAAAGTTAACAAGGATTTTGCGTGGTTTTGGCCTTTGGGGGTTCTGTCTAAAGGGTTCCCTATGAACCCTCTGAATATCGGTTGCAAGCTGCTCCAGAGATTGATCCAGGCTTAATGCTTCTTTCAGCAAGTGGACAACAAACTGCTTAACATCAGAGCCCTCAGATCCCTCTGGGACATTAAGGATACGAATGTTCCCTCTTCTTGCATTGTTTTCCAAAATCTCCATCCTGTCTAACAGGGCCTGGTCCTCTCTTTTAAGTTTGATAATGTCCTCTTCTGCTTTATCTAGATGTACCGACATTGTAGCTAGCTTTTCTTCCAAGACTCCTGTCCTTGTAGCCAGACCATCAATCTTGTTATCTAATAACTGGCAATAATCCCGGATCTCCGTCTGCATAGCTGAGGATTGCTTGAACACCCTTTTTATGTCCCGAGACAAAGTAGTGAACATCGCAAACAAAGAGGCTGCCGAGATAGTTGCCGATAAATCTTCTCTGTCACAAGATAAAGTAGAAGACACAGGCACAGGCACTTCCGTGGGTAACTCCATGGGTAACTCCAATACACAGGCCCCCCCAGAACCCTGGCCCGTGCGATCAGGACTGCGGGAAGCGGGGTGGCTAAGGGCCCCCTCCCTAGCTTCTGCTGTGTCGCTCCTCACATCAGGACTAACAGGTATTGCCCAGTCGCCACCCTCCTCACCGAGAGAGACTCCAATCGTAGATATACTTGTAAGTGGGGGGGCGACTGAAACTACGGAAGTAGCTGGAACTACTGGTGCTGGCTCTCCCACGGTCACGCCGGGATCCTCAAGAGCCAAAAGGGCGGGCAAAACATCTAAAGGAGGAGGGACTACAAGAGATGGGGTTAAGGTAGGAAAAGGCGCTGGAACAGAGTCTTTTGGTGCGGTCATTGCCTGTGATTTGACGAGGTGCAGAACCTGTGGGACAACTTTAAAATACGAGCGAAGAGATGGTGTAATTTTAGATGCAGCTTCAGCTCCTACAGTAAGATTACGTGTTGCTTTCCCTGTGGTTCCCTTAGATTTCACCACAGTAGATAGATAGGAAGAGGCTCTCTTACCTCTTTGGGGCGAAGTGGTGGCACTAAATGAGTTGGAACTAGGGACAAGCTCCCTCGTATGTAGTCTAGCCAGTGCCTTACCTCTTCTTTGGCCACTTTTCCCACCTCTCCCACCTCCCCTATTACCTCTGGGCACTTGATGGTATTGAAGGTGCAAACCTTCTGAGTCATTTGATACCCCACAGGGAGGTAGTTCTGAGACTGACTCCTGTGCCTCCTTGTCGCTGCCGCTACGCCCGTCCGTTTCCGTTGCGTCTTCCACTGTATTCACCACTGTATCCTGAGCAGTCACTCCCAAATGCTGAGTGATGGTATCCTCAGCACACACAGCACGGACCAAACTGCGTGCTCTCCTGCCGCGCCGCAGCTCCAGGGCGGCCGAAGACCACGACCACCGGACCAGTGGTTTGCCGGTGGAAACGAGAGAGCTGAGGCAAACAGCGATATCCACCGTGCTTCCAGGAATGCTGAGGACGCCACTGGCAGGAATACTGCTGCCGAAGGTGCATGTCATGAAAAGGGAGAACAGACCCAGGTCGAGGGGAGGAAAGAGTTCTCACCGCACGGGCGTCAGCCACCAACCTTACAACCCGCTGCATGTCGAGAGGCCGGAGAGGCTCCAAAAAGCGCCACAACGTCTAAATACCCCAAAAGAGAAAACTGAGGACTCAAGGCGCAAAGCAGAGGTAAAAAACCGCACTGGTGTCCGCCATCAGGGGCTCAGACGGGGCAAACAGGAGCCTGACTCACGGAGCACCACGGCAGCTCAGCCGTCTGCCGCCATGTTCTCCTCGCTAGGTCCTCAACTATTTATTATTCATGAAACAAACAAAATTTGCCCTTTGCACAAATGCACTTTAAAATTTGATGTTGTTTTGCACAATATTTTCCGTGTTCCTTGGGTCAACAAGTATGATACAAGAATATACTTTAGGAATCGGATGTTGGCAAATATGTTTACATTAGGGGTTCTTCGATTATGATGCTTCAGGGTTTTTGCTATGCTGGAACCTGAAACTAAGTGTTTTTATTTATATTCATTTAGGTTTTACACAAAGAAATTTGATTTTTTGCACTGAGGAAATATGCACTTTATAGGGTTTCATAAGTTGGACATGGCTTTATTTGTGGACGTGGTTCAGGCATTTTAAGCTGATATTAATATGTATTTTTAATATATATTTTGATATCTGTGAATCTGTCTCAATAGGATATTTATCAGCCACTTTACAACATTTATGTTCTTAATATGTGACTGATTTATATGTGAGAGAAAAGAGTATTTTTTCCATGTCTATGGGATTGTTAATTGCACTTGCACTTTATAAGGCGATGTCAAATGACAAGGAGATGCCATGTGATCAAGGGCGGGATCGCCCGAAACGTGTAATGGCAGAGCTGGCAATTAAATAAAATATTATTGCACAGATTCCTGGGTCCACGCTCGTTTTTCCTGGAAGAGGTGGAAGCTGAGAGCGAGTTGTGGAGTATATATATATATATATATATATGTGTATATATATATATATATATATATATATATATATATATATATATATATATATATATATATATATATATATATATATATATATATCTATTATAGTTAGGACCTATTATCCATAGGAAATCTGCAACATTTTATTTGGAATAACTTTGGCTCTGGTTGACGAATCTTCGTGAAATGTTCAAAACTCGTGGCCCGCTCTGGTCCGCTCCTATCCTGAAAGTCTCGGGGTGATTCGTTAAGCGGGGGCTGAGAAAAAAGGGGGTCCCGAAACGTATTTTCCCCAAGCAATTTTCCATAGGGACCATTTGTCGCAGCTACAGCCCGAACTGCTGAGCGGAATTACACCAAATTTGGCAGAAAGGTAGACCTTGGTTCAGAGTTGTGCCTTTTGCTTAAATGGTGTAAATATGTTCAGTAGTTCCAGAGCAGATCTGATTGGCTGTCAGCACTTCATCCAAGAAGTGTTGGTGGCCATCTTGGGAACAATATACATGATAGCACCTCATCAAAAAGCGTTGCAGTTAATAGAAGGTTTTAAGTCTTTAATTACATTATAAATCATTTGTTGATGGTAACATACTAATTTTTGGAATTGTGGTGTGTTTCAAGGTGATTTTACCATGTGAAAAAGCCTTCTGCTGGGATGTCATGAATAATGTTTGAGAGAAAACTATTTTCTTATGCTTTTCCCACAGAGGTTTGGAAGGTAATCCATAAGCTAAACTGAGAGCATATTTTCTGTAAATTCACATTATCTTTCTCAGTCATGTGAGAATGAAGTCTAACATTCTCAGTAAAACATGTACATCCAACCAGAGCAGAGGCTGTCAGTTGATTCCTTTGTGTTCTACTGCAGCTTTCCAGAGTTTTCTAAAGAACAACTAGAGCGCTAACAGTCCTACTTATGGCAAACATATGGCACACCTGAAGCCATCTTGATTGGAATAAAGTGGTAACTCTGAAAACATTTAATTTAAAAAGGAACAATAGAAAGTATGATAAGTGCTGCAGAAAGAAAAATTAGGGCACATTTTGACTTCTCAAATACTCTTCTATTTCATTAGAAAAATCTGACATGCAGACTGAAACATGCACTTTGAATACCAGCAGCAGACTTCCCTGGTGAGCAGTAGCTTTACTACAGTGATCTAATGAGCAACTAGAGTGCTAAAATTCAGAATTTATGGCAAATGTGTGACACATCTGAATGCCTTCTTGATGGAACCAAAGTAAACAAGCATTGAAAATGCAATAGGTCTCGCCCTCGTTTAAGTTAAAGCAATTCTGTTTGTAATTAGGTGGCTTTTTAGCTATGCTTTTATTAGTGTTTTTCAAACTTTCATGTACGTAACATGCATATGCATGCATATATGTATATGTATATGTCTTCATTTGTATTTATATAGATATGCACATTATATATATGTTTATATATATGTATGTATATATACACACATATAAATACATAAATGCATATGCATATATATGCATATATATATGTACACATGTGTGCGTGTAGAGAGAGGTAGAGAGGTAGAGGTTGAGAGGTAGAGGTAGAGAGGTAGAGAGGTAGAGAGTAGTAGAGAGAGAGGTAGAGAGAGGTAGAGAGTAGAGAGTGAGTAATAGAGAGTAGAGAGTGAGTAGTAGAGAGTAGTAGAGAGAGTAGCAGAGAGTGAGTAGAGAGAGAGTAGTAGAGAGTGAGTAGTAGAGAGTAGTAGAGAGTGAGTAGTAGAGAGAGAGTAGTAAAGAGTGAGTAGTAGAGAGTAGTAGAGAGTGAGTAGTAAGAGAGTGAGTAGTAGAGAGAGAGTAGTAGAGTAGTTGAGAGTGAGTAGTAGAGAGTGAGTAGTAGAGAGTAGTTGAGTAGTAGAGATTGAATAGTAGAGATTAGTAGAGAGTGAGTAGTAGAGAGTGAGTAGTAGAGTGAGTAGTAGAGAGTAGTAGAGAGCGAGTAGTGGAGAGCAAGTAGTAGAGAGTGTGTAGTAGAGAGTGAGTCGTAGAGAGCAGTAGAGAGTGAGTAGTAGAGAGAGTAGTAGAGAGTGAGAAGTAGAGAGAGTAGTAAAGAGTAGTAGAGTAGTAGAAAGTGAGTAGTAGAGTGAGTAGTTGAGAGCGAGTAGTAGAAAGTGAGTAGTGGAGAGTGAGCAGTAGAGAGTAGTAGAGAGCGAGTAGTAGAGAGAGAGTAGTAGTGAGTGAATAGTAGAGAGTAGTAGAGAGTGAGTAGTAGAGAGAGAGTAGTAGAGAGTGAATAGTAGAGAGTAGTAGAGTGAGTAGTAAAGAGTGAGTAGTAGAGAGTGAGTAGTAGAGAGAGAGTAGTAGAGAGTCAGTAGTAGAGTAGTAGAGAGTGAGTGGTAGAGTGTAGTAGAGGGTAATAGAGTGAGTAGTAGAGAGTAGTAGAGAGTGAGTAGTAGAGAGAGTAGTAGAGCAGTAGAGAGTGAGTAGTAGAGAGTGAGTAGTAGAGAGTGAGTAGTAGAGAGAGTAGTAGAGAGTAGTAGAGTAGTAGAGAGTGAGTAGTAGAGAGTGAATAGTAGAGAGTAGTATAGAGTGAGTAGTAGAGAGTGGGTAGTGGAGAATGAGTAGTAGAGAGTAGTAGAGAGTGAGTAGTAGAGAGTGAGTAGTAGAGAGTAGTAGAGAGTGAGTAGTAGAGAGTGGGTAGTGGAGAATGAGTAGTAGAGAGTAGTAGAGAGTGAGTAGTAGAAAGTGAGTAGTAGAGAGTGAATAGTAGAGAGTAGTAGAGAGTGAGTAGTAGAGAGTGAGTAGTAGAGAGTGAGTAGTAGAGAGTAGTAGAGAGTGAGTAGTAAGAGAATGAGTAGTAGAGAGAGAGTAGTAGAGTAGTAGAGAGTGAATAGTAGAGAGTGAGTAGTAGAGAGTAGTAGAGAGTGAGTAGTAGTAGAGAGTGAGTAGTAGAGAGTAGTAGAGAGTGAGTAGTAGAGAGTGAGTATTAGAGAGTAGTAGAGAGTGAGTAGTAGAGAGTGAGTAGTAGAGAGTGAATAGTAGAGAGTAGTAGAGAGTGAGTAGTAGAGAGAGAGTAGTAGAGAGTGAGTAGTAGAGAGTGAGTAGTAGAGAGTAGTAGAGAGTGAGTAGTAGAAAGTGAGTAGTAGAGAGTAGTAGAGTAGTAGAGTAGTAGAGAGTGAATAGTAGAGAGTAGTAGAGAGTGAGTAGTAGAGAGGGAGTAGTAGAGAGAGAGTAGTAGAGAGTGAGTAGTAGAGTAGTAGAGAGTAGTAAGTCAGTGTCAGTGTCAGTCAGTGTCAGTCAGTCAGTGTCAGTGTCAGTCAGTCAGTATCAGTCAGTCAGTGTCAGTGAGTCAGTCAGTGTCAGTCTGTCACTGTCAGTCAATCAGTGTCAGTCATTGTCAGTCAGTCAGTGTCAGTCAATCAGTGTCAGTCAGTGTCAGTGTCAGTCAATCAGTGTCAGTCAGTCAGTGTCAGTCAGTCAGTCAGTGTCAGTCAGTCAGTGTCAGCTAGAGCAGCTCTGCTGACCTGGTTCTCTGGCTCTAAAGCAGCTCTGCTGACCTGGTACTCTCCCTCTAAAGCAGCCTTGCTGACCTGGTTCTCTGCCTCTAGAGCAGCTCTGCTGACCTGGTTCTCTGGCTCTAAAGCAGCTCTGCTGACCTGCTTCTATGGCTCTGAGGCAGCTCTGCTGACCTGGTTCTCTGGTTCTAGAGTAGCTCTGCTGACCTGGTTCTCTGGCTCTAAAGCAGCTCTGCTGACCTCATTCTCTTCCTCCAAAGAGCTCTGCTGACCTGGTTCTCTGGCTCTAAAGCAGTTCTGCTGACCTGGTTCTCTGCCTCTAGAGCAGCTCTGCTGACCTGGTTCTCTCCTCTAAAGCAGCTCTACTGACCTGGTTTCTCTGGCTCTACAGCAGCTCTGCTGACCTGGTTCTCTGATTCTAAAGCAGCTCTGCTGACCTGGTTCTATGGCTCGAAAGCAGCTCTGATGACTTGGTTCTCTGGCTCTAGAGTAGCTCTGCTGACCTGGTTCTCTGACTCTAAAGCAGCTCTGCTGACCTGGTTCTCTGGCTCTAGAGTAGCTCTGCTGACCTGGTTCTCTGGCTGTAAAGCAGCTCTGCTGACCTCGTTCTCTCCCTCTAAAGAGCTCTGATGACTTGGTTCTCTGGCTATAGAGTAGCTCTGCTGACCTGGTTCTCTAGCTCTAAATCAGCTCTGCTGGCCTGGTTCTCTGGCTCTAGAGCAGCTCTGCTGACCTGGTTCTCTCCCTCTAAAGCAGCTCTGCTGACCTGGTTTCTCTGGCTCTACAGCAGCTCTGCTGACCTGGTTCTCTGGCTCTAAAGCAGCTCTGCTGACCCAGTTCTATGGCTCTAAAGCAGTTCTGCTGACCTGATTCTCTGGCTCTAGAGCGGCTCTGCTGACCTGGTCCCTTGGCTCTAATGCAGCTCTTCTGACCTGGTTCTCTCCCTCTAAAGCAGCTCTGCTGACCTGGTTCTCTCGCTCTAAAGCAGCTCTACTGACCGGTTTCTCTGGCTCTACAGCAGCTCTGCTGACCTGGTTCTCTGGCTCTAGAGCAGCTCTGCTGACCTGGTTTTTAGGCTCTAGAGCAGCTCTGCTGACCTGGTTCTCTGGCTCTAAAGCAGCTCTGCTGACCTGGTTCTATGGCTCTAAAGCAACTCTTCTGACCTGGTTCTCTGGCTCTAGAGCAGCTCTACTGACCTGGTTCTCTGACTCTAAAGCAGCCCTGCTGACGTGGTTCTCTCCCTCTAAATCAGCTCTGCTGACCTGGTTCTCTGCCTTTAGAGCAGCTCTGCTGACCTGGTTCCATGGCTCCAAAGCAGCTCTGCTGACCTGGTTCTCTAGCTCTAGAGAAGCTCTGCTGACCTGGTTCTCTAGCTCTAAAGCAGCGCTGCTGACCTGGTTCTCTGGCTCTAAAGCAGCACTGCTGAGCTGGTTCTCTCCCTCGAAAGAGCTCTGATGACCTGGTTCACTGGCTCTAAAGCAGTTCTGCTGACCTGGTTTTCTGCCTCTAGAGCAGCTCTGCTGACCTGGTTCTATGGCTCTCAAGCAGCTCTGCTGACCTGGTTCTCTGGCTCTAGAGCAGCTCTGCTGACCTGGTTGTCTGGCTCTAAAGCAGGTCTGCTGAGCTGGTTCTCTCGCTCTAAAGAGCTCTGCTGACCTGGTTCTATGGCTCTCAAGCAGCTCGGCTGTCCTGGTTCTCTGGCTCTAGAGCAGCTCTGCTGACCTGGTTGTCTGGCTCTAAAGCAGTTCTGCTAACCTGGTTCTCTCCCTCTAAAGCAGCTCTGCTGACGTGGTTCTCAGCCTCTAGAGCAGCTCTGCTGACCTGGGTCTCTGGCTCTAGAGCAGCTCTGCTGACCTGGGTCTCTGGTTCTAGAGCAGCTCTGCTGACCTGCTTCTTAGGCTCTAGAGCAGCTCTGCTGACCTGGTTCTCTGTCTCTACAACGGCTCTGCTGACCTAGTTTCTCTGGCTCTACAGCAGCTCTGCTGACCTGGTTCTCTGCACTCATGATGCACGCACCCGACTTGCCGAAAATATATTTAAAAATAATATAACTTTATTATAAGTACAAATATATTATTTTTATGAATATCTTAGAAAATCTCTTGCCCTAATATGTATATTAAAGACACATACATATCATTTTGGAACATTAAATATTTTTGCGGGAGTCGCGCACCCAGTGTGCCCCAGCACGCATATGACATCACGTGGGACCCGCCACCGCACAAGCATCTCGTACCGTAATGCGCATGTGTCACAAATGCACGGGAGCAGGAGTCACGGACTGGTCGCATACCAATAGCGCACATCACGTAATATTAACTGTATATGATGTAACTGAAAACACACAGCCGTCGCACACCGTACGCCGATCCTTCACGACTTTTCTAAAATGGCGGCTAGAATCCGCGCACCCACCATGATGTGTATGCTTTGAGTGCACGACTCCGAAAAAGAAAATAATATAAATATATTCAAATAAAAAATGAAAACAAAAAAAGTAATCAATATTTCAGTTTGAATGTAAACATTTTTTTTGTTGTTTCAATTTTCAGAAAAATATATAATGTTATTTAATGAATACAATATTTATAAGCAAACAGTTAAAAAAACTGTAGAAAATCAGCCCAAAAAAATAGGTATAGCTACTATCACACTTAAAAATTAGCATTTAAAAAACCTTTGAAATTCACCAAAAAAACCATAGGTTTCAGAGACGTTATAGTTACAAATTAGCATTTAAAAAAGATTTGAAGTTCACAGAAAAAAACATAGGTTTCAGAGACGTTATAGTTAGAAATTAGCATTTAAAAAAGCTTTGAAATTCACAGAAAAAACCATAGGTTTCAGGGGAGTTATAGTTAGCTGGCCATTTCACTCATACAAAACCATAGAGATTCTTCCGTTATAGTTAGTTCTGCTAACTATAACTCGCGTGCCCGCAATACACCACTGATGATGTCACATATTGCATCATTCATGACATGGTCAGTGACATCACTAATGACATCACTGATGACATCTCAAATGACATCACTGATGACATCATCCACATGACAATCTGATACACCTCATCATACACTAGTATAACCTTTCATCACTCTCTGTAAAATACAGAGTACCATATTTGAAACCATTGACACACCAATACCAGTTACAACATACCCACTCACTGATTCCTAAGTCTACACACACAACTACCCATTCAACAACAGAATCATTTATACATGCAGTCACTAATTAATAGAACACTATCAAATGCACTTATACACATATATCGACATTGACACATCAGCAGTTATCTTATTCGGTTATGCAGTCATCCTACTCACTCATGAAAAAAATTAATCACACTTACATTTACTCACTTACACAATTATCCAACAACACCTCATTTATTCAAACGCATAGTAACTCATAGTTAATGTGTAAAAAAATCACCATTACAATTATGCACTCATTCATATAGTTACTCTCACAATCACAGACTCTTACACATATTTATATACACCAACTCTCACATACAATGCCTTTTATTTTTTTACTTTGTTGAAGATGTACAACTAAAACATATATTCGCTCACCAACACACAAATAAATACACTCAGTCACCCAAACAACTGTTTCCCCATGCACTCTTAAACCTATACACCTAGTCAATCAACCATTCACACATCTAAGCATACACCCCATCCAACCAAAGACACACTCAGTGTCCCATACAAATAATCACCCAACCAATCAATAACTAATATACACACTCATGTAGCTAGTGACCAACTGATGCAGCATGTTATACAACTACAGAGACAGTGATGCACACATTCACATAGTTAGTAATCCATGTATTAAGTGAGACACTTTTATTTACTCACTTAAACAGACAGTCAGACAGCTAATAAATCCTCCATCTAGACAGTTATATATCCACTCAAACTTCAATACAGATTGGTATATATATAATACATATTTAAATGTCAAACTAAACCACATTCACTGGATGATGTCATCAGTGATGTTATTTGAGATGTCATCAGTGATGTCATCAGTGATGTCACTGGCCATGTCATGAATGATGCAATACGTGACATCATCAGCAGTGCATTGCGGGCGCGCGAGTTATAGTTATCAGAACTAACTATAACGGAGGAATTTCTATGGTTTTAGACGAGTGAAATGGCCAGCTAACTATAACACCCCTGATACCTATGGTTTTTTCTGTGAATATATATATATATATATATGTATATATATATATATATATATATATATATATATATATATATATATATATGTATATATATGTATATATATATATATATATTCACTGAAAAAAACATAGGTTTCAGGGGCGTTATAGTTAGCTGGACATTTCCCTCGTACAAAACCCTATAAATTCCCCTGTTATAGTTAGTTCAGCTAACTATAACTCGCGCCCCCGCAATGCACTGCTGATGACGTCACATATTACATCACTCATGACATGGTCAGTGACATCACTGATGACATCACTGATGACATCTCAAATGACATCACTGATGACATCACTGATGACATCATCCATGTGATAAATTAGTGCATCTTCTCACACCCTAATATAACCTTTGATACACCGACTCAAAATTTGAGACGGCCATTTTGACAACCATAGATACTCCAATACCAATAACTACTCACCCACTCATTGACTTTTAGGTCCACTCACTCACCTGTACAGTCACTCATACTTACAGTCACTCTGTGCATTTATACACCTATATAGACACTCACACACCGCCAATCATCCGTTGAGGTACTTTATTTTAGATATATATTTTTTTCAATGTTGTTGGATCCGCACACCCTATGCGCACCGTTCACGATCCGTCCGCGATAGCCTCCGCGCATGGTATGCATTGGGTACGTGTTTAGTGCGCGATTGCTATGCGACCAGTACGCGACTCCCAGCCTATACGCGACACGTTCGAAGTGCGTAACGCGACGTTTACGCGCTTCCGCGATGCGTCATATGCGTCCGTGACGCGATGGGTGCGCGGATCCCGCGAAGTATTTAACATTTAAAAACACATATTTATGTATTGCATGTGAATATTAATTGAAGACAAACTCTAAACTAGTCTTAAAACTAATATATTTTGACATCTAATCCTATATTTCTTTTTAATTCAATTTTGCGGATGCGCGCTGGGTGCGTGCTGCGTAAGCACACGGTGCGCGGATCCCATGCGCACCGTTCACGATCCGTCCGCGATAGCCTCCGCGCATGGTATGCATTGGGTACGTGTTTAGTGCGCGATTGCTATGCGACCAGTACGCGACTCCCAGCCTATACGCGACACGTTCGAAGTGCGTAACGCGACGTTTACGCGCTTCCGCGATGCGTCATATGCGTCCGTGACGCGATGGGTGCGCGGATCCCGCGAAGTATTTAACATTTAAAAACACATATTTATATACACCAACTCTCACATACAATGCCTTTTATTTTTTTACTTTGTTGAAGATGTACAACTAAAACATATATTCGCTCACCAACACACAAATAAATACACTCAGTCACCCAAACAACTGTTTCCCCATGCACTCTTAAACCTATACACCTAGTCAATCAACCATTCACACATCTAAGCATACACCCCATCCAACCAAAGACACACTCAGTGTCCCATACAAATAATCACCCAACCAATCAATAACTAATATACACACTCATGTAGCTAGTGACCAACTGATGCAGCATGTTATACAACTACAGAGACAGTGATGCACACATTCACATAGTTAGTAATCCATGTATTAAGTGAGACACTTTTATTTACTCACTTAAACAGACAGTCAGACAGCTAATAAATCCTCCATCTAGACAGTTATATATCCACTCAAACTTCAATACAGATTGGTATATATATAATACATATTTAAATGTCAAACTAAACCACATTCACTGGATGATGTCATCAGTGATGTTATTTGAGATGTCATCAGTGATGTCATCAGTGATGTCACTGGCCATGTCATGAATGATGCAATACGTGACATCATCAGCAGTGCATTGCGGGCGCGCGAGTTATAGTTATCAGAACTAACTATAACGGAGGAATTTCTATGGTTTTAGACGAGTGAAATGGCCAGCTAACTATAACACCCCTGATACCTATGGTTTTTTCTGTGAATATATATATATATATATATGTATATATATATATATATATATATATATATATATATATATATATATATATGTATATATATGTATATATATATATATATATTCACTGAAAAAAACATAGGTTTCAGGGGCGTTATAGTTAGCTGGACATTTCCCTCGTACAAAACCCTATAAATTCCCCTGTTATAGTTAGTTCAGCTAACTATAACTCGCGCCCCCGCAATGCACTGCTGATGACGTCACATATTACATCACTCATGACATGGTCAGTGACATCACTGATGACATCACTGATGACATCTCAAATGACATCACTGATGACATCACTGATGACATCATCCATGTGATAAATTAGTGCATCTTCTCACACCCTAATATAACCTTTGATACACCGACTCAAAATTTGAGACGGCCATTTTGACAACCATAGATACTCCAATACCAATAACTACTCACCCACTCATTGACTTTTAGGTCCACTCACTCACCTGTACAGTCACTCATACTTACAGTCACTCTGTGCATTTATACACCTATATAGACACTCACACACCGCCAATCATCCGTTGAGGTACTTTATTTTAGATATATATTTTTTTCAATGTTGTTGGATCCGCACACCCTATGCGCACCGTTCACGATCCGTCCGCGATAGCCTCCGCGCATGGTATGCATTGGGTACGTGTTTAGTGCGCGATTGCTATGCGACCAGTACGCGACTCCCAGCCTATACGCGACACGTTCGAAGTGCGTAACGCGACGTTTACGCGCTTCCGCGATGCGTCATATGCGTCCGTGACGCGATGGGTGCGCGGATCCCGCGAAGTATTTAACATTTAAAAACACATATTTATGTATTGCATGTGAATATTAATTGAAGACAAACTCTAAACTAGTCTTAAAACTAATATATTTTGACATCTAATCCTATATTTCTTTTTAATTCAATTTTGCGGATGCGCGCTGGGTGCGTGCTGCGTAAGCACACGGTGCGCGGATCCCATGCGCACCGTTCACGATCCGTCCGCGATAGCCTCCGCGCATGGTATGCATTGGGTACGTGTTTAGTGCGCGATTGCTATGCGACCAGTACGCGACTCCCAGCCTATACGCGACACGTTCGAAGTGCGTAACGCGACGTTTACGCGCTTCCGCGATGCGTCATATGCGTCCGTGACGCGATGGGTGCGCGGATCCCGCGAAGTATTTAACATTTAAAAACACATATTTATGTATTGCATGTGAATATTAATTGAAGACAAACTCTAAACTAGTCTTAAAACTAATATATTTTGACATCTAATCCTATATTTCTTTTTAATTCAATTTTGCGGATGCGCGCTGGGTGCGTGCTGCGTAAGCACACGGTGCGCGGATCCCATGTGACCTGCAAAAAAAAGAGATTTGATTGGTTCATTACACTTCCTGTTCTAACTACTGATAGACCCCACCCATTTCAATCATTCTTTTTTGAGCTTCTTTTGGAGAACCATCTCTTTGGACAGAAGAAGATTTTTTTAGACTAAGTATACACTTAGTTTGCAACCAAAAATGGCTTCAGGGCAGCAGGCATCACCTGCACACCTCAAACCTCTGAGGATGAATTTTTGCCGGAGGAACCACACAAAAAACGTTTTGCTTCAGTGGTGTGGAAATTTTTTACTTTTCCCGAAGGACAGAATAAGACCAATGCCACCTTGGTCACATGTAAGATTTGCAAGAGTCTTATCGAGAGGGGATCCCACCAAGAAATACTCTTTGTGCTATGGCGAGCAGTCAATCGACCTCATCTGCCGCCGGCAGGAAAGTCATATTTACTAGGTTTTTTTTTCTTTTCTTTTTACTGTTCCCTGAAGTTCATTGTTTGGTTTCTCCTGTTTTTTTTATTTTTTTCAGAAAACCAAAAAAAACACAAACTTGTTAAAAAAAACCCCAAAAAACATAAAAGAAGAAAGAAGAAAAAAAAAGTTCTTTTAAGAACTAACTTTCCTGGTTTAAAAAAAGAGCTAAATTTCTTTGTTAGTGTGTGAAAGTTTAGATGAATGTATGTGTAGTACGTAATTGACTGAATGAATGCATTAGTAGCGTATGGTGAATGTATAAGTGCAGAATTATAAGGAAGTGCTGCAGCATCACACAGTAACCTCTTTAACTGCTGTGTGCTGTAGTACTTCCGAAGCACAGGGATGCAACATATGTACATAAATATGTTGCAAATCTATGCTTCTCTCTGCACGGCTGCTTAAACTGCAGCCATGTGGTGACACAGGCACCCTTGCACAATAGTGCAAAGATATCTGTGTCATGTGCTGTTTGTTTTTCTACAGGAAGACACACCTTCCTGTACAAAAACAATGAGAAAATACATTTTTCTCCTTCAATGTATGCTGAACATTTCAGCATGCATTGAAGAAATAAAAATGTGGAGAAATTAAAACAATTCTCTTTGTTGTGCTTTCCTACAGCAATTGTAGAATGGTGCACCATTCACACACATATCGAGATTTACGATTTCTAATAAATCTAGACATGTGTCTTGTTCTATGAGTATAAAGTGCAATCATGCACAACAACACTTATAGAACACCCTTTCATCCGAAAGTGGTCTGCATGATGAAGTTATATTTTCATGGAGTATAAAAAGTGCACAGAGTGCCTTTTCCTCTCTTTAAAAATATGAAAGAATATCTTACACAATAACTATGCTACAAAAAGTGACATATTTGCGTTTTTAAATTTCCTTGCGAATGATAGAAGGTAAGCACAGAATTTTGACTGCAAAGATGTTCAAAGAAGAATGATTGAAATAATTGCGGTCCTTCAACAGCTAAAAAGATTAAATATTATGAACCCCTCAAATCTCTTTTTTTGCGGGTCACTTTATATCTGATTATGGTCAAATTTCAAAACTACATAAACAAAGTGTTTTAAGAAACATGTTTCAACTTTGTAGATTCTTGCAGGCCTCTTCATTCTCCATATTGAGACTTAGTTAAACTTACCTTCACAGTAATAGGAATAAAAAATGTTATTCATTTTTGCCTATTTTTCTTTCAAATATACATTCTTAAAAATTGTTCATTTTAAAATTTGGATCTGTGAAAAAAAATAAAATAAAAATTATAACATATAATAATACATTTTTTACAACACATAATTTCAACAAAGTAATTTGTTTGCCTTTTTTGCTGTTCTCAGAATATATTGAATTTCACTCGAAATAGTAATTTCAATGGTACTCATCACTTAACAGCGGGCAAAAAAAAAACAATCAGAAAGATTGTTAAAAAAAAAAAACATACTATTCTCAGTAAAATACCAGAAAATACAAATCATACACATATGAAATGCTTACAGATTACAAAATGTTATAACTTTAACTTATAAAAACTGTAAATGTTGCCACATTAAAATAATCACCGAATAAATGACCACCAAAAAGTCCATAATTCAAAAATATACCTTTCCTTGAGGCCAAATGGTATTTTTGCACTTCTTCTTTATGTAAACTGTCCAATGGTAGTTCTATTAAATTATAATAATAAATTCCTCAGAGAGTGAATTAGCTTCCTAAAACTTTGGCTTCAAAAATATTAGGTAGGAATTTTGTAATTCCCTAGGCAAAAGTTGTTTGAAAACCAACTGGGCATCATTACAAAGTGTCCAGCCGTTGTCACATTTTAGATAGGCAGTGTAATGTCCAGATGTGGTGGAAGGACCATCATGGAAAATTATTGCAATTGCTACAAAAGTCCTTCCTGATATTGATATTTGTGCTGCTACAAATTGTTTTATTAAAGTATCCAATTTTCTTCCATCAGCTGTACAACGTTGCATCATTAAAATTATGTATTTTCCATATTTTTTTAACAATAATGTGGATAACATTTCGGATTTACATTGGCTACACTCCATGTTTTGATTTGCACCTTTCACAAATTTATTGAAAGCCACTGATTTACAGTCTGGTAATGTTAAATACAGAAATCTCTCAGTGTCTACATTGGTGCTACATGTATACGTGCAATTTTCACAATGATGTTCCCATTTGTAAGAAAGGCCAAAAATATTTTCTATTTCTACACCTTCATTTTCAAAAATGGTAAGCATATACATTAAAAATTCCTGAGCATCATGTTGGATATTTTGTGTAAATTGTGTCGAACCAGAACACACATCCAAAAGACTACGAACATCTGAAACAAATTGTATTTTACTTCTATCTGTTGTCAATTTTTCATAAACAGAGTGCAACAGAGAACAAAATCTTTTTTGCCGATTCTCCATAATTTGCTCTTGCAAATCTTCAAGATAAAAAATAACATTGACCACTACATTAGCATAGCAGTTGACACCAGAACTATTTTCAAACTGATAACCAACAATCTCTCCAACAGTGTCCAATTTCTTTTTACCTGCAATCACAACATTATCTTGTTCTTTTCTTTTCTTGATACCTTCAGAACAGATATTCTCTTACCTTCTTTTTCGACCAACCACATGCTTTTCAAATACAGGATATTGACCTAAATTTGGAGCATACACCCTTCTTAACCTATTATACTCTTTTACACAGTTTGCATCTGCAGTAACCTTTGTCTCATCAAAATCAATCAAAAACAAACCAGATAATGTTCTGACTCGCGACAAAGCAACATATGCCATACCCTCTTTAAATACAGTAGATCCAATGTTCACCAATGCACTGTCTACACTTAATCCTTGAGATTTATGAATAGTCACTGCATATGCCAGACAAAATGGAAATTGTTTCCTACGGACATAAAAATCTTTAACAAGCAAAAAACGAACTGAACAACGACCAATTTCTTTAACTTCATCAATCTGATCAAATTTAATTTTTAAAAATTAATTTCCTTCTTTTTTCTGATAATTCACAAAATCCACCACTTTGCCCATTGCACCATTAACTAAACCTTTCTCTACATCCAAATTACTCCTTAAAATTACCTGACAGTTTACACACACATACAGTGTCTTTTCCAGACCAGCAGTTTTAGATATTTTTTTTCTAAACAATCTAGTTTTGATCTCAACTTACCCGTTAAAATAATAGTGATTCCTTCATGTAGTATTTTATCGATGGCTTCCATTTTGACAATTCCTACATTTTCCAATTTTAATAATTCTTCGTTGAATATTGAACACTCACGCAGTGTTGGCATTAAGCAAATCACTGACTTATTTTTAGCAATTTCCACGTAGACTTTTGCAGCAACTGCATTTTCATTTGGAAAGACATTGCAAAGTAATCGACTCTCCAAAGCTTCTTTCTCTTTTTTTGAAACAATTCCAATTCTTATATCTTGAAGAATACTTCCATATTCAGCATCATTTGCCTCTCGCATATTTGTTGTCAGTTCTTTGTATTCAAAATTACTCCAAATGTTCACATTACCAACACTGCCAAGAGACTTTCTGGTATCTTCATGGGCAAGTGTTTTAAATACCGGTTGTCCTTTTACCGGTGTCAGTTGCAGTAGATCTCCAAAAACTATGACGTGTTTTCCTCCAAATAACACGTCATACTCTGTTTTAAGTATTTGGTGCATTCTTAAATGCACAAAGGCAAGCATCAAGTTTGAAACCATGCTCACCTCATCAATAATGAGAAGTTTCATTTTCTTCAGGACTCTTGAAACTTCACAACAAGCTTCTCCAGATAGCTTGTGGTATTCCAATTTGTTCTCATGCTCTACTGGCAGCATTAGTAAACGATGTAGAGTAATTCCTTTAATGTAATGTGCTGCCAACCCAGTTGGAGCAGTAACAACACAAGACAAATGCGACTCAGTTTTTTTTAGCAGATAACTTGTAATTACTTTAATTAAGAAACTCTTTCCTGTTCCAGCTTGACCACTCACATACATTCGGATAGGTTGAAATGATGTACATGAGCAGTCTTTCTTTTCATGAAGTAATCCATGGTCAATCTGCTCTTTCACCTGTTGATATATTTGTTTCTGTTCAACATTTAGTTGCTCTTCCAAGTTTCCTAACTGTATTGCATCTTCTTGTGCTTGATACATTGCTGTTTCCACCTCATTCATGGCAATCGCTGCTTCATTTTCAACAATTAGTTGTCCAAGTGGATCTTGACTCAGTGCAGCAGAACTTTGACTATCTTGAGAACTGTCTCTAGCAATCTCAGCTGCAATTGTAGCTTCTTGATCAATTTCATCATTCAACATTTTCACATATTTTGCGAAAGCACTGCATTGTATGCTATCTTTACAAGCATTAAATGAATCTTCATAGCTGGGAAAATCTCCAAGTAATTCCAGTTCAGAACGCCATGGTTTAAACATTTGCAAAAGGGCTAAATAGTAAAATTCCCTTTTGTCAGCAGTGTCGCAACTCAGTTTTCTGTGATTAATTAAATTTCCTTTCCTTTGTTTCACCAGACATCCTTCAGAACCAATAACTCCATATTTTCCATCGTTGATGTTCTCTGTAATATTCCGTTTAAAAGTGTAGTTTTGCAACACTTCATAGAGACACATGTTCTCAAGATGATGACTTCTCTTTGGATAGTATGTGTCCAACATATTGGTTTTCAAAATATCTGTAGTTTCAGGGTCATTTTCTGCTAAATATTCAATTTCTTGAACAGATTTCAGTACCCGATTCCGCATTCCTGCAAGACCTAGACTTACCCAAATGATTCTTCTACTTTTGGAATATAGACTTGCAGATGATAACCGATCTGAACATTCATATGCTCCAATTTCACGATGCTATAACATTTTCAAACTGAAACTGTATAATTTCTTACTTAGACTCTTCTCGTGAGAAATCTCTTCCCACATTTCTTTCAATTCAGTCTTTTCTGATTTAGTAATGTAAGATATTACATATCGAGCAACAGCAATCGAATTGTCCGCAACATACTGAATATCCATGTTAGCGTTCCACATGGATAAAATAACTGGGTTGTAGTCATTTATGTATTACGATTCTTCGCTTCTTCTTAAGTTGTAGGTGTTTTTCGGAGACTTTCTTGTGATGGTATGTCGTACAGCTGACATGAAACTGTTCACTCTTCCTTTGGCTAATACAGGACGTGGAAATCCAAAATGACATTTGGTATAGAACTTATCCTTTGACTTGTACTTTCGTCGACAGTATTTTAAGTTTTTGTCTTCTCTGCTATTTGGTACAGCACATGTAGCATAATCTTCAATGAAAGACAAAACACTTTCATCTGAATCTGTTCCAAATTTGGGGGCATCCTTGACCCATAGCAACATATGTATGTGAGGAGCACCTCTTGCTTGATACTCCTTTCTCCAAAAGAAATCCACAACTTCTCCAAGAGGAGGATTCTTTTTATTGCAGATGAAAGACATCATAGCTTCAAATCTATGATTGAAATATCTGCATACATTGACAGGATCCAAAGAGCACAATTCTCCAGGTGTCTTGTATTCAATATTATTTATATTGGAATTTGCCTCTCGAAGAAATTCAAGTAAATCCTCCCAAGCATACTCAGCACAGCTTAGTGTAACAAACCATGTAGGAGTTCCCAAGTTCCGTAGCATGCATTTCAGTTCTCCATGTCGACGGGACCAATATTAATTATTCCCACGCTGACATGCCATCAGATTAATCAACTGAGATTCTAAATGATCATCTCTCTGATGCACTTTATCCATAAAATCCTTTGCAGTTACATTTTGCAGATGCATTCCAGTTTTCAAAATGTGATTTACTGCATCTGAAAGTCCAGACAAGTCACTTTCAAACAGAAGATGAAACATATAAGGGATACATTGTCAAAATCTTGGATCTTCTGCATATAATCTTGTTGTCCGATTTTCAGATGCAGGAATCTGCACAGGACATTCATCATAACGTCCACCTTTTCCTGTTGGAAACAACTGCGGGAAACAACGAGCTTCCAAACTCTCTTCCCATACACTCATGGGACTTCCTGTTGCTTTTTTCATTTGAAACAACTCAATTGTATTCCCCATCACCTCTTTGGAATGAAGTGGATGTACACTGCAATGTTCAGAGATCTCTTCACATCTGGACATGTCCACTTTTTCAATTTGTCCACTTAATGTTTCACTATCTTCTGCTAAATATATTTCTTCTTCTCCAACAAACACATTTCTATAGTCCTCATTATTTTTTATCAGATACAATGATGCCCTTTGCACTTTTCTAACATCCACTAACTCTTGCCAGATTTTCTTATTCTTAGTAGGAACACCATTAACTAGAATGACTAGTGGCTCATTTTCTGCATGATCTACACCAATAGTTTCAACATTTTTCCTTTTTCTTAAATCTAATGGTAAATACACAACTCTTCCTTTCAATCCTCTTACGTATTTAAATCTATCAGCTCTGGAGGAATAGCAACCAACTCTAGATTATTACGAACAGCTCTAGCAGGCATTTTATTCTCATCTAATTTATTATAACAATATTTGCAAATACGCTGCTCACATCCCAAATCAAAACAATCTTCTACCAACAAATAAGTTGCAAATTCCATCCACTTATCATTATTTTCTATTTCACTTTTAAAATACAGATTGACACCCCTAGTCTGATTTTTATAGTGACTTAGCCGACAACAAATACAAGAAACATTTGGTCTTTCACCTGAAATTACTTTAAACTTTGTCTTTTCATCCTCAAATTTTTATGTAATTATAGGTTCTACATTGTCTTCAACATTTTGTTCTACTAATGTGTCAGTTTCTTCACTCTCTTGCTGAGGCCCAAAGTAACAAAACTCAATATTCTCACAGACCTGATTCACATCTGAAACTGACCCACGCAAAAGAGGACTGTTCAACTCACTTAACTTTAGTGCTGGACTTTTTGCATAATACAACCTTCTCACTAACTTCCGCATTTGAGTATGATGTACTGCCAGCATTCTGAAATGGTGAAAAACACTTTCACAAACTTTCCTAGAAGGACAAGCCAGAGAATGACCTTGCAAACCAGTATGTTTTCTCACTCTGCAAGGGTCTAGTCCTTGCAACAGCTTAATCTTTTGTTTTACACTTTTTTTAGTATAGACTCGTAAAAAACTACGGAGTGGGAGAATGTTAATGAATAAAGAAGTTTGAAGATTCAAATGAAAATAAAAGGAAGAAGAGAAGCCCACATTAATGTGTATCTAGTTTTGTTACTGTAACAGGAGACGTTGATGGTTAATTTGCGTGTACTTCGACACGAGAAAATACGTGAATCAATCTTTGATTGTTGTTTTGGGGATTAGGGTGCCTATCCTCAAGTTGAAAGCACCGTACTAGGAAAGTTTTGGTTCAAAGTTACGAATTGTGTGAATTTTGCAGGTTGCGCGTTCTTTCCCTTGACACCCATTCTTTTGTTTTCGTAAAAAACTACATCATTTTTCAATAGATTCCTGTCGTACACTACAAACACTACTGCAATCCCAAGTGTACACAGGGATTTAGCACGTCTCCCTAAAACTTCATCAGCTATCACTTCTTCTGCATTTCTATCAACCATTTTCTCTTTCTCCATTGGACAACCATCACTAACCTCATAACCTCTACCACTGGTGTCAACTGCATACAATAATTTTTCACTTAGTGAATAACTCTCTTCATTCAAAAAAGGCTCTGAACTAGAACTGTGTTTCCATTTTCCCCCAAAAACATCACAATTTTTTTTTTTATTAATAACTCTGTTCCTCCTACTTCGTCCTGGGGAGCACATACCTGGCAGCAGCAAGTTTCAGCTTTTGCCCGGGAGACGCCAGGAGTAGCAGCGGCAGTGCGAGCAGCGGAGGCCCCGCCCCCTTGACCCCTGCACCTTCATCTGCACCTCGCGCCTCCCGCTTCGCGGGAGACGCTTCGTCCTGGGGAGCACATACCTGGCAGCAGCAAGTTTCAGCTTTTGCCCGGGAGACGCCAGGAGTAGCAGCGGCAGTGCGAGCAGCGGAGGCCCCGCCCCCTTGACCCCTGCACCTTCATCTGCACCTCGCGCCTCCCGCTTCGCGGGAGACGCTTCGTCCTGGGGAGCACATACCTGGCAGCAGCAAGTTTCAGCTTTTGCCCGGGAGACGCCAGGAGTAGCAGCGGCAGTGCGAGCAGCGGAGGCCCCGCCCCCTTGACCCCTGCACCTTCATCTGCACCTCGCGCCTCCCGCTTCGCGGGAGACGCTTCGTCCTGGGGAGCACATACCTGGCAGCAGCAAGTTTCAGCTTTTGCCCGGGAGACGCCAGGAGTAGCAGCGGCAGTGCGAGCAGCGGAGGCCCCGCCCCCTTGACCCCTGCACCTTCATCTGCATCTCGCGCCTCCCGCCTCGCGGGACGCGCGCGGGTGTGCGCCGGGCTAAGCCCGGGCAAAGGGCGGGCCGTCTAAGGCCGTCCGAGGTCGCTGGAGGTCGGGTTGGGCCACCCCTCCAAATTCGAGTGCACTGAGGATATCGTATTGACTGAGACCTGAGGTACTGTGCTACGTTAAAAGGCTTTTTACAGTTTTGGTGGGGGCTTGTGACATTTACGCTCCATTATTATTAAGACTTCCATAAACTAGTGTGTGTTTCCTCTGTTTTGTGGTAACTCCTCCGGCTGTGGATCGTGTACCATGGGTAAAAGGAAAGCTGTAGAAGGAGGATCCATGGCCAGTAGTAAAAAGGGTAAAAAACCGAAGAAAAGTATTCACTCTGCCATAAACTGCGTCCTGACAAGAATTGAGGGGATAGTTAATGATTGTGAGGATTCGCTAGCTGATGGGCAGGTGGAGGATCAGTTAACTAAAACACCTTCTAACTCAACTCGCACGATTCCATCTATGTTCCATATTCAGTGCTCGAATAAACAGCAAAGTATTATCCCACCCCCCGATACAATCACCTCTGACCCTCAAATATCACCTAAACAGACCGTGGGCACTATGAATGGCACAGAAGGAGACTCAGACACTCCTCATTGTGCCCCCCAATCCATCTTATGTTCTAACAGGTTTGCCCCCCTTGATCCTGATTTATTCCAAGTAACTAGCTCTGTCACAATACTTGCTGACGATTCCGAGGCCCCAGTTACACCTGATGCTTACTCCTTAGCGACTCTTTTGGAGAGAATTAAGAAATTAGAGGAGTTAGTGGGGGCCCTTACCAAGAGGGTCGAGAGTCTTAGTTTAGGTCAAGCACCCCCCACGATCTCTCCTCTACCTCTTCCATCTTCCGGAGCAGTTCCCTGCAGGATGAAGCCTGTTCCCCCAAAGCCAATTCCTGCCAAAACTAATGCCGGTCATGTACAGGTAGGGGCTCATAATGCGGATATTACATCCAGAATAAACGGCCAGATTGATTCATATGTGGACATGACAAGATGCCCTGACCCAGCAAGCACACCGAATGTTAAGACCTTTAACAGACGCCCCCCTCGTTTTTTTCCATCTCATAGACAGGGCAATAACAACCAACCACTCCATTCCCCAGCCAATTCGGCAAATTCCCAACCTGTGCACGCCAACCCCTCTGTCTTTATGACCTATGTTCCAAAATTGTCACCAAGGTCCACCTTCGAAAACAGTGTATCTCTTCATAACAAAGTCATACACTGGTTGAGACATGTTCGAGGGTGTAGATCAATCATTAGAGAGGACATCATAAGGGCAAAAAGGCTATCACGGGCGGATGCTTCTTCAGATTGTATCGAGATTGTGTTTGGGGACCCTGTCTTAGCAGAAAATTTATTACTCCTGGAGTTTAGGTCATCTCCTCCCGCTCCCTCTTCAATCCAGGTTCGTAGGCTCCCCGCATGGTCTGAACAGAGGGGGGGACAGGACTCAGGCTTAGGACAGGTGGATTGACTAACCAATCTCCACATGACTTCCCCTGCACATATTTCCACATCTCATTCCATTGGGGGGCTGGATTCGAACACTATCCTTATTTCCAACCTGTCCTCAAACGATTTGGGTGAAACAATTGATACTCTGGTAATCAATGAGGGATGCCAAGATAGTCAGGTGGTGGACTTGAGGACCCCCCTAACTCCTGCTCCCTCGAGCGTTATCAATTTTTTATCATGGAACATTGCGGGGCTCGGGAAGAATCTTGCAGATCCTGTTTGGAGCGATTTCATCGACAAGTTTGATGTTATCCTCTTCCAGGAAACCTGGAGTTTGGTACCCCTGCATAGATCAGGGTTCATCACTCATTTTGTCCCCGCAATTAGATCCATAAGAGGACGTCCATCGGGGGGTCTCCTAATTTGGATTAATATCAACTTGAACTGGGCAATCAAGAGGCACGTAATTATATCTCACGACCTCCTCCATTTATCCATCAACGGGGTGGACGACCAACCCCCGCTTGAAATATTCAACATCTATGCTAGGGGGACCCCTGGAGCACGGGAAAGCCCTGCTGTATCGGCTCTTGAGTCCGAATTAACAGCATTCACTTTCAAGGTGGATGTCGTCGTTGCCGGGGACTTTAATTGCACTTTTGAGCCCCTGAGCAGCGACGACATCCTGGGCATTGGAGATGCCGACTCTAAGCAGGGCATACCCCAACTTACTCTTCCGCCAATAAAGAAATGGTCTAAGAGGGCTCTGCAACTTAATGCGCTAACATTGGAGTTCAATCTGAGGGCCACAAATGGACGAACTCGCTCAGATGGCCAGGGAGCCCCTACTTTCACAAGGACTAGAGCTCCCTCGCGCATTGATTACATTCTGTTGGGCATCGAGCTTTGGCCAGATCTTATTGACATGGAAGTAATCAACAGGTGTGAGAGCGATCACAGCCCCCTGTTCATGAAGCTCAAGCGTGAGTCTGTTACTACTTCCATCGAGTATTCCAACAAACAGAGGCCTGGGGCAAGAGAGGCTGTCCAGACTAATTGTAATAGGCGTCTTAAGTGGCCAAGGGTGGTAAAACGCGAATTGGACCTGGGAAAAATAAAAAGGATAGTGGAAGAAGGTTCTATAGCCCTGGATACGCCCAGGGGCTGTCTTCCACAGGCCCCTTCTCCCCAATATTTCTTAGAGGTATATCATCAAACAGTGACAAGGGTGGGGAACTTTTTTGTGTTACAGGAAAAGGGGGATCATAAGTGCCCTCCCCCCAAATCAGAAAACCTTTGGTTCTCACGGGACTGCAGGGAAAAAAGACAGATTCTATCCGAAGCCATCAAACATAAGGTTCAACCGGCCATTGTTAAAGCCCGAAAAACTTATTACGAAACTATCAGGAAGGCAAAGAGACTGTGGGAGGAAAGCCATTGGCAGGATTTAAAGGCCGCAGCCTTACAAAAAGACTCAACTCCCTTCTGGAGTCTCATTAATGTCCGGTCCAAGGGAAGAGCTGACCCAATCCCCAATCATATAACGGGGAGTCAATGGCACCAGCACTTCTCTGATCTTTACTCTTTTGGGGAAAAAATGGCTCCAGAGAATCTGTCCCCGGTAATTGAGAACTTGGCACCCCTGGAGATAGAGGCCGCGTTTGGCCTAACAGAGGTCCTCTCTGCAATTAATATGATTGCCCCAGGAAAAGCAGCAGGACCTGATGGCCTCCCTGGCGATCTCTTGCTACATGACAAAGATCTATGGGCAGAATTCATTCTACGCATTTTAAATAACTTAGCTTTGGGATGCCCGGTTCCGGATTCTTGGAAGGGGGCGGAGGTGGTGGCCATTTATAAGAAAGGGGACAGGGGGGACCCTGCCAACTACAGACCGATTAGTTTAATCGATGTCCTACAAAAAGTGGTTGGCAGAGTCCTCCTCACTAGAATCAAGACCTGGATAGATGAGGAGGGTATCCTGAGCCATTTCCAAGCCGGTTTTAGGGAAGGGGTTGGCACCATTGACCAGGTCTTCAGATTCTGTACCATACATTGGAAATCTGTAATTATCGAAAAAGGCAGCCTGTATTTGGCTTTTATTGATTTAAAAACGGCCTTTGACCTGGTCCCACGATTACAGCTGTGGCAGGTCTTGTATGACTTGGGCATCCCCCCCCTAATCCTGGACCTCCTCAAACGCCTTCACGAAGGGAATTTCGCTAAAGTCCGTTGGGGGCATCAGGGACAGCTCACAGAGAGGATCACCGTCGAGAAAGGAGTACGCCAGGGCTGTGTTTTAGCCCCGACCCTGTTCTCTCTCTTTATAAATGGGGTGGCAGACCACTTGAGAGAGGACACGGTCGATGCACCAACCCTGTGCGGGGAAAAAACACCCACCCTGCTCTTTGCTGACGACACTCTGTTGATATCTAAAAGCCCTATGGGCCTACAAAGATTGCTCTCCCGCTTCTCCCATTTTTGTGACACCAGGGGCTTGAAAATAAACACTTCTAAAACCAAGTTAATGGCACTATCACCCTCTAGAAATTTTAGGAATAACATTAAGCTTAATGACACCACTCTTGAGCTAGTTCAGGCTTTTGATTACCTTGGAGTCAGGGTAAACAATAAGCTAAAATGGGCTCCCCATCTATCGAAAATGCTTCTTGCCCATAAGAGAGCCTCAGGGGCAATAGCGAAACACCAGAGACTCTCCTACACCAGGCCCATTGCCGCGGCAGTTAAGGTCTATGAGGGGAAGGCAATGCCAGCGGCCCTATACGGGGCAGAACTGTGGGGGTTCGATAATCTAACAGAGCTGCTTAGATCTGAGAATAAGTTCTTCAGAGACTTATTGTCGCTCCCTCTGTCTACCCCACTAGTTCCTCTCCGTTATGATCTTGGCAGACAAAACTTTAGCAATGTAGCCAGGCTGCGCCCATTACTATACTGGGCAAGGCTACGGAGAACCCCTGAACTCCTCCACTATGCATCTGCCCTCGACGAGCTATTAAAACTCGGAGCTGAGCGTAAGATCCCCTGGGTATCAAATTTGAAAAAGGAGCTCCAGAAGATAGGTCTGGAAGAGGCCTGGGTAACCCAGCTCCCCCCACCCAAACCTGTGATAAAGAAGGCTTACTGGGAATGGGTTATGATTAATACCCTAAGAAATCAGGGAGGTGAGCTAACTTTAAAATTCCTGGATGTGAAACCTGCACCTAGCATGGAACCCTTTCTGGACATTATTGAATCTCCTGAAGATAGGTCCCTTTATCTCAAGATGAGATATGGTACACTCCCACTCTTCGAGGTTCAATCTAGATGGAGCACGGCACCCGTAAGTTCGAAAGGCTGTCCCGGTTGTGCCTCGCCCTTGGAGTCTATTGGTCATTTTCTGTTTGCATGCAAAGCATACCGGCAACCAAGAGCGAGATGGTTGACACCGGTTTGTAAAAATATGGGGACCAGGTCCGCCAGGGTGGCATTGCGTATCTTGATCTATGACACATCAGTCCCTAGTGTCATCTGTGGGACTGCTAAATACCTGGGCTGGGCCTGGAGGATCAGACGCAAGCTCCTTAAGGTGCAATAAATTTAAGATATAAACTTATCCCTGTTGCCCATAAAGAATATCATTGCCAAAGGTACTGACAAATGGGGGTCTTTGTTTACACTGTACATGCATATTTATTGCCATTTTTACTGCTTTTAATTGTATAAGGTTTAAAGCATATAGTTGTAGTGGGTTTTTTAAAACTGTTTTTATATTTATTCTACCAAACTTTTATGATATGTTTTTAATATATCGAATAAAGTCACTACTACTATTAATAACTCTGTTCCTCCTACTTTTGGCCTTCATTACATATATTGATTTATCTAGTGATCAAATTCTGTTCAACACTAAAATAAACAGTTTCCTTTTTACTTCAAAAGCCTTTTCCACAATGCTTTCAATATGCTTCTTCTTTTTATAAAATAAAGCTCTCTTTTTATATTTCTTTACATCTTTCAGCAAATTATACACTACTCTCTTGTAAAATATTTTTTGGCGTAATTCCTTATACTGATTTTGTCTTCTTTTACCATACTTTATCTCCTTTGACTGAACATTTGCTTTTTTACTATTCCTCTTATGTAGATTTTTTTTCTTACTCAAAAATTTGAAGTTGCAGCCTTCTCTACATTCTGTTTGTTCCTACAAACATTTTTAATAAATTGCTTCCTGATCTTACCAGAAGATTTTTTTCCTTTTAGCCACATTATCTTTTTCATTCAATACTTGTGGTTGATGTTTCTTCAAATAATCCTCCTGTCTCTGTTCTTTTCATTTTCTTTTTTTTTCTGGCATACTTTCTCGATTTTAACGTTGAAAAACAGTATCTGCAAAAACGATTCACAAATAAATGTATATTAATAACTTTCAAATTTACAATATTCCATTACTGTACAAACACATTTTATATAAAAACATACTAAAAAACTATAGATCTGAACCACAAGTGTGACGATGATTAAAACACTACATACATAATGCATACTACTTTGAAGCAGTTCATGCCCTAAAGCCTACCTCACAAAAAGACTACATGCTATCTAACTGAATGATTACAGTACTAAAAAGAGACACACTGGGTGAGTAACAGGGTGTTTGCTAGAAGTGTATGAATACTAACTGGGGAATTGAAGCTGCGAAAGACAACTGTGTAGCTCATTAGAGAACTGAATGCATACTGGATAGGCATTTAAAGCAGTCCATGTGCTAAGGCCCGGCTCACTGCATGAGTACTTGGGTACTGACTGAATGATTAGACTACAGCAAGGAGACTGCCTGGATGAATTTATAACTGGTAGACTTTTCGCACAGGGAATGAATTAGTACTTGGTACTAAAAAGGTCACTAAAAGACTGCAAAGGGAGTGACAAGATGTTTTCTGGACTATATGGATATTGACTAGGGAATTGAAAGTATAAAAGAGAAATCTCTAGGTGGTTAAAAGACTGCATGCATAGTGCATAGGGGTTTGAAGCAGTCCATGTGCTAAGTCCTGGCTCAGTGCATGAATACTTAGACAGTAACTGAATCATTAGAGTACTGGAAAGAGAGTGTCTTGGTGAATTTATAAATGTTTGGGTTTTGGCACAGTGAATGAATTACTACATGATGCTGAATGGGTCACTAGAAGAGAGTGATAGGGTGTTTCCTGCAAGTGTATGTAAAATGTCTAGAGAATTGAAGGTGTGAAAAACAACTGTGTAGGTGGTTAGAGAACTACATGCATACTGCATGGACATTTGAAACAGTCTATTTGGTAATGAATGGTTCACAACATAAGTACTTAGAAACTGACTAAATCATCAGACTACTTCTAGGACAGTGCCTGGCTAAACATATTAAATTTTCAGTTCTGGGGCAGTAAAGACAATACTACATGGTACTGTACTTTAGTGTCAAAGCATGATTCATTTTATCAACGCATAAGCAAAGACTGGCTTCTAATGCTACTAAAACTTGACAACATGACAGGTTTCAAAACAGTACTCTGTCAGCAAATGCACGATGTTACCAAACGCTTCTCTGACAGTGGTTCCCAAATTCACACAGACTCACAGTGTGATTCTAGACAAGCACCACTATCCCTAGGAGTTTACCAAAACTCATTCACTACAGTGGAAGAGGTAATAGAACTGCACACAAACTACATATTTCACAACTACACTTTAGTGTCAATGCCTGACTTATTTAATCAACACATAAGCAAAGACTGGCTTCTAATGCTACTAAAACTTGACAACATGACAGGTTTCAAAACAGTTTTCTATCAGCAAATGCACGATGTTACCAAACGCTTCTCTGACAGTGGTTCCCAAA
This sequence comes from Triturus cristatus, assembly GCF_964204655.1. Classification (NCBI taxonomy): domain Eukaryota; kingdom Metazoa; phylum Chordata; class Amphibia; order Caudata; family Salamandridae; genus Triturus; species Triturus cristatus. Next base: position 247,401,200 of record NC_140582.1, read on the forward strand.
TTCACACAGACTCACAGTGTGATTCTAGACAAGCACCACTATCCCTAGGAGTTTACTAAAACTCATTCATTACAGTGGAAGAGGTAAGTGAACTGCACACAATCTACATATTTCACAACTGCACTTTAGTGTCAATGCCTGACTCATTTAATCAACACATAAGCAAAGACTAGATTCTAATGCTACTAAAACTTGACAACATGACAAGTTTTAAAACAGTTATCTGTCAGTAAATAAACGATGTTACCAAATGCTTCTCTCACAATCCTTACCCAAATGCAAACAGACTCACAGTGTGATTTTTGACAATCCACACTATCCTAGGACTTTACCAAAACTCATTCACTACTGTGGAAGGGGTAAGGGGACTGCACACAATCTACATATTTAAGTACAGCACATTAGTGTCAATGCATGACTCATTTAATCAACATATAGACAAAGACTGGCTTCTAATGCTACTAAAACTTCACAACATGACAGATTTCAAAACAGTTTTCTGTCAGCAAAAGCACGATGTTACCAAACGCTTCTCTGACAGTGGTTCCCAAATGCACACAGACTCACAGTGTGATTCTAGACAAGCACCACTATCCCTAGGAGTTTACCAAAACTCATTCACTACACTGGAACTGGTAAAGGAACTGCACACAATCTACATATTTCATGACTACACTTTAGTGTAATGCCTGACTCATTTAATCAACACATAAGCAAAGACTGGCTTCTAATGCTACTAAAACTTGACAAAATGACAGGTTTTAAAACAGTTATCTGTCAGTAAATAAATAATTTTACCAAATGCTTCTCTCACAATCCTTACCCAAATGCACACAGACTCACAGTGTGATTTTAGACAAGCAACACTATCCTAGGAGTTTACCAAAACTCATTCACTACTCTGGAAGAGTTAATGGTACTGCACACAATCTACTTATTTAAGTACACCACATCAGTGTAAAAGCATGACTCATTTAATCAACGCATAAGCAAAGACTGGATTCTAATGCTACTAAAACTTGACAACATGACAGGTTTTAAAACAGTTATCTGTCAGCAAATACATGATGCTACCAAACGCTTCTCTGACAGTGGTTCCCAAATGCACACAGACTCACAGTGTGATTCTAGACAAGCACCACTATCCCTAGGAGTTTACCAAAACTCACTCACTACAGTGGAAGAGGTAAGGGAACTGCACACAATCTATATATTTCACGACTGCACTTTAGTGTCAATGCCTCACTCATTTAATCAACACATAAGCAAAGACTGGCTTCTAATGCTACTAAAACTTGACAACATAACAAGTTTTAAAACAGTTTTCTGACAGCAAATACACGATGTTACCAAACGCTTCTTTCACAGTGGTTCCCAAATGCACAAAGACTCACAGTGTGATTCTAGACAAGCACCAGTATTCCTAGGAGTTTACCAAAACTCATTCACTACACTGGAAATGATAAGGGAACTGCACACAATCTACATATTTCACGACTGCTCTTTAGTGTCAATGCCTGACTCATTTAATCAACACATAAGCAAAGACTGGCTTCTAATGCTAGTAAAACTTGACAACATGACAGGTTTCAAAACAGTTTTCTGTCAGCAAATTCACGATGTTACCAAACGCTTCTCTGACAGTGGTTCCCAAATGTAAACAGACTCACAGTGTGATTCTAGACAAGCACCAGTATTCCTAGGAGTTTACCAAAACTCATTCACTACACTGGAAGTGGTAAGGGAACTGCACACAAGCTACATATTTCACGACTACACTTTACTGTCAATACCTAACTCATTTAATGAAAGCATAAGCCATAACTGTGTTCTAATGCTACTAAAACTTGACAACATGACAGGTTTCAAAACAGTTATCTTTCAGCAAATGCATGATGTTACCAAACGCTTCTCCACAGTGGTTCCCAAATGCACACAGGCTCTCTGTGTGATTCTAGACAAACAACACTATCCCTTACACTATACCAAAACACATTTCTTCATCTACAAGGGGTACTACATTTTACTGCAGAAACATAACTCATTTCACAAATTCATAAACCATGAGTGGTTTCTAAATCTACCAAAATATAAGAACTGCATAGTTATCTGTCTACAAACACATGAGAAAACACAAATCCTTATCACAAAATGGTTTCTACATGCACACACACTGTCAATAAGATTGTAGAGAAAAGTAAATACTCCCTACACTTTAGCAGAAAAAATACATTAGTCTGATTAAAATAAAAATAGTCTACATACTAGGGGTGGGCGGAATTTGCGTAATCGCGTTACGCAAATCTCCGCGAAACGGTAAAAAATCTCCGCGAACACGCAGAAATTCCGCGAACACGCGGAATTGCTTGTTCGCGATACTTTTTTCCTGTTCGCGATCGCTGTTTGCGTGCTCGGGGTTTAATATCTCGCGAACACGCATATTGAGAACGCGAACAAGCAAAAAATTTCGCGAAGTTGCGGAACGCAGATTTTTGGGCATTTTCGCGCTCTCCGTGGATCACGAAATTACCCAAATTCCGCAAATTCCGCGAACGGAACGGAATTTACCGCCCAGGCCTACTACATACATCCCCTCACAATGAAATAACTCACCTTTCAAGATGTTTTGTAGATTAAGAAGTATATCAGTCACACACCAGATATCAGTCACACACCAGATTTTCTTATAGAGAATCTCTGCACTGTGCACCTGTCAGCAAAACCAAAGAATGGCAAAGATTCCCTCTCATTTTCCACACATATACATGTAAACATCAAATCACATTCCTTCCCACATAAATTCAAAAGCAAACACACATTTCTATTGGTTAACCATTTCAACCCTTTCCAAATGACATAAACTTCAACCCTTCCCCCAATCTGCCTTCTGCCCGTTACCATAGAAACAGGTCATGGAACACTGTACTGAGCACACAGGTCACAAGTTCAGCACACACAATGTTGCGAATCAAAACACCAAGTGTGCTTGACTTCTCAACATATCAGCTTATCATATATAATGTTCCTTACAATCTGTTTTTGTTAACCAATAAGAATCAAACGTTTAAAAAACAGAAATATGCACCCTACCTTTCAGTGTAGAAGGTTGTCAAACAACCAATGATTTCTTGTCTTTTTTCAAAATTGCATCTTAGCCACCATTTTAGAAACATCTTACTTTCCAAACTGCCATTTCATTTACAGAGACCATCTGAGTGCATCCAGATCTCCTTACAAGATGCTTACAGCATGGATTGTGGAACACAGCTACATTTTCTGGAGCCAAAGGTATGCAGAAAACAAAGGCATTCACAAAGACCTAGGTTTGCCAAATGTAGACATTAAATGGATTGGACAGAGAGGGTTAAAGTGGCACCAATTGATGCCATTGGTGAAATCCTTCATGCAAATCCAACAGCCTGACCTCATAATAGTGCACTGTGGTGGCAATGACCTAGGCACTTTGACTGGGGTAAGTCTGGAAATGCTTATGAAGGACACCTTTGCACAACTGATTTCACTTTTCCCTAAAACTGCCTTTGTGTATTCTAACATATGCCAAAGGCAGAAATGGAACTGGTCCGATCATTTTTGCCACAGATTGAGAAAGCTAGGAAACATGTGAATAAATCTGTTTCTGCTTTTCTCCGAGACTGCAGAATGGGGTCCATTTACAATAACAATCTGCGCTTTCTTACGCAAGAGATGTATAGGAGAGATGGAGTACACTTTACTGATGAAGGAAACAGAGTCTTCCTCAACAACTTTAGACTCTGTATAGGTACTTACTTATAAGTACCAAAAACTCTCAATGAACACAACGGTTCTTTTTAGAGCCACTCAAGAACAAAACACTTAAGCTTAATCTTTATCTCCCAACAATTTCATTTTTTTTCCCTTGGATCCACGAACCCACCATGATAGGATGCGCGCACCGTGCGCACATTTCGCCGCTTTTTTTTTAAAAAGGGGGGCCCCAGGGGATCCTTCTGGGACCCCCTAAGCACCTCTAGAGGGTCAGAGTATTTCCACTCTGCCCCCTTTATATGTTTTACGCACTTATTCCCCTTGCTTCTTCAGCCTCGGCTCTACCGAGGCAGAAAATGGCTGCCAACAGTTCCTGGTTTCGAATGAAGAGAGACGCTTGACAGCCAATTAGCATTCAGCACGCGATCGGGAGGGTGCGTGCTCGGTTCGGGGGGGGTTCGCGTACGGTGCGGGTGCGGTCCGCGGATCCTCCGCGGCCATAGATATCACTAACCTTTTTACCCTAATTTTCTCAGGAACTACTGAACAGATTCACACCAAATATGCAAAAGGCACGAGTCCGAATTGAGGACTACCTCTTTGCCAAATTTGGTGTCATTCCGTTCAGCGGTTCGGGCTGTAACTGCGACAACAGATCCTATGGGAAATTGCATGAGGAAAATGCGTTTTGGGACCCCCCTTTTTTCTCGGCCCCCGCTTGACGAATCACCACGAAACTTTCAGGGTAGGAGCGGAGCGGAGCTGGCCAAAAGTTTGGAGAATTTCGCGAGGATTCATCAACCGGCGCCAAAGATATTCCCAATAGAATGTTGCGGATTTCCTATGGAAAATAGGTCCTAACTATAACTATCTACTGGCGACCGCCAGTAGATAAGTAGATAATATATATATATCTATATATATATTCACTGAAAAAACCAGAGGTTTCACACACGTTATAGTTAGCTGGTCATTTTACTCGCAAAAAACCAATGAAATTCCCCCGTTATAGTTAGTTCAGCTAACTATAACTCGCGCGCCCGCAATCCACTGCTGATGACGTCACATATTACATCACTCATGACATGGTCAGTGACATCACTCATGACATCACTGATGACATCTCAAATGACGTCACTGATGACATCACTGATGACATCATCCAGTGAGTATGTGTTTTTGAAAAATTTCAATATGTGTAATATATATAGGAAAAGGCCTGTTTAAGAATGAGTGGGTGTACAAGTGTGTAAATGGATGATTTTTAGGGGTGGGCGGAATTCGCGTAATCGCGTTACGCAAATCTCAGCGAAATGGTAAAAAATATCCGCAAATACGCGGAAATTCCGCGAACACGCGGAATTGCTTGCTCGCGATACTTTTTTCCTGTTCGCGTTTGCTGTTTGCGTGCTCGGGGTGAAATATCTCGCGAACACGCATATTGAGAACGCGTACACGCCAAAAATTTCGCGAAGTCGCGGAACGCAGATTTTTGGTCAATTTCGCGTTCTCCGCGGAACGCGAAATTACCCAAACTCCGCAAATTCCGCGAGCGGAACGGATTTTGCAGCCCAGGCCTAATGATTTTCTGTGGTGCATAACATGATTCTTTAAGTTAGTCATTAAATGTATCTTACTGCAGACTAGTGACTAAACTGTGTAAATGTGTGTATGTGTCTGTATGTTGGTGTATAAGTGGCTGCATGGTTTTGAGAACAGCTATATGAGTCTCTATATGGGTAATTGATTGGTTTTCTGAGTATCTGTATGGGTTCATGAGTGTTTGTGTGGGTAGGGTGTGTGTCACTCTATGCATAGATGTGTGAGTGGGTGATTCTATGGGTGAGACTGCATCTGTAATGGACTGTATGGTTGAGTGAGTGTTTGTTTGGGTGTGTTAGGGATTGAATGTATATCTCAGTAGTACATTTGTAACTTACTACATATGTGAATGGCAGTATATGTGCGTGTAAGAGAATATAAGTGAGTAGATATGAGAGTGTGTGATTGTGAAAGTGACTGTATGGATGAGAGTGTGCTTGTATCAATGATTCTATAAGAGTGTAAGAATGTGATACTAATTTTATGAGTAAGTGAACTTGAGTGTGTTTCACTGCATAGGTGAGAAAATGGGAGTGTGATTATTTGCATGACTGAGTAGGTGTAACAGTAGGTCTATGGATACTTGTTAGTGTGTGAGTTTCTATATAAGTGTTTAAATGTATATTATAGTTTTGTACGGAGTGACTGTAAGTATGAGTGACTGTACAGGTGAGCAAGTGGAGGTATATGAAGACCAAAGAGTTAATAAGTGGGTATGTAATGATTGCTATTGCAGTATATATGGTTTTGAGAATGGAACTCTCAAATTTTTAGTTAGTGTATTAATGGTTATATTAGGGTGTGTGAAGATGTGGTAATTTTTAACATGGATGACGTCATCAGTGATGTCATTTGAGATGTTATGAGTGATGTCATGAGTGATGTCACTGACCATGTCATGAGTGATGTAATATGTGACGTCATCAGCAGTGGATTGCGGGCGCGCGAGTTATAGTTAGCTGAACTAACTATAACGGGGGAATTTCATTGTTTTTTTGCGAGTAAAATGACCAGCTAACTATAACGTGTGTGAAACCTCTGGTTTTTTCAGTGAATTTGCAAGGTTTTTTAAATGCTAATTCCTTACTATAACGTGTGTGAAACCTATGGTTTTTTCAGTGAATTTGCAAGGTTTTTTAAATGCTAATTCCTAACTATAACGTGTGTGAAACCTATGGTTTTTTCATTGAATTTCAAAGGTTTTTTAAATGCTATTTTTTGTATTTTTTAATTATATTTTTTAAATATTTCTTTTTCAAAAATGTCCCTATGTATACATTTATATATTATCTGTATCCTTTGATTTGGTGTGGCTCATTTTTTTTTTTAAGTTTTAATTAGGATAAAGTTGAACAGCATAGTTAATATCTTCTATTAAGTTATGTCCACTTTTTTTTATATATATAAATTCCTAGGGTGCACGCTCAGAGCGCGCACCTAGTACGTTTGCGTACGTTTTTCACGAATTCCGGCGTACGTTATTTACGTACGCATACATACGTTTTAGTGCGCGCTCGGAGCGTGCACCCAGTACGCATGCGTACGTACGCATGCGTGCGTGCGTCGTACGTGCTCCACGGGGTACACTTCCGTATACGCGTAGAGTACGCGCGCTGATGTTCGCGCATAGTACGTATGCGCATGCGTGCGTACGCGTTCGCGCATGTGTAATTGCACCGTGCACGCTCGGAGCTTGCTCAGTGCGCGCACCTCGGGTTATGTGAAAAAGAAAACAACACTTTTAATTGGTTTTCATTACTTTCAGTTTCAGATTGTTTCAACACCACACCCAATCCCCTCATGGCAAGTCATGTGATCAAGAAAAATCACTTTTCATTGGTGCAAAGTACTTTTAGTTCCAGATTCTTCCAAAATCACACCCACCCTCCTCATTGTTAGTTCTGATTCCCTAGGAGAAGAAGCTAATCTGTTTTTGAGATACAATGGCAGAGCAGCAGCCATCTTCTGAGAGTGAACAGGACACTCTTGAGAGACAGAGGCAGAGGAAGCAGAAAGACTCCTTCATATGGCAGTTTTTCACTTTTCCAGAGGGACAAAAGAAGGTGAATGCACCAAAGGTCACCTGCAAACTGTGTCAGCGCGTCTTGTCACGTGAGAATGCTAACAAGAAGTACTCTTTTAGTATTCATACTATGATGAGACACGTTGAGGCAATGCATCCAGTGACTTTTCGTCGAGCTTCTGGAGCAAACCCTCCACCTGCTCAGCCGACGACATCTGCAGCAGCTCAGCCGAGCACATCTTCGGCAGCTCAGGCGAGCACTTCTTCTGCAATGGTGCCTTCACCTTCTTCCACACCTTTGGATATTCGTCCTTGTTTTGGGAGGATGAGTACACACTGCATGGATTGTGGTACTCTTATTACTTTGGGTGAGAGCAGTATTGATCTCATTCAAAGAAAATTTGAGGAGCATCCTTGCGAAAGGCCATAATTTTCTTAATTTTTTTTTTCGTTTTTCTCTTCCTCTGTCCCTACTTTAACTCAAGGGCTCTTTTTAGAGCCACCTAAAATCAAAACACAAAAACTTGTTTTTTAGAATCTATTTCTCTTTTTTTTTTAGGGTGCGCGCACTCAACGCGCACCCAATGGGTTTTTTTTAAAAAAATAATCATTTTTTTCACCTTTAGTAAACCTTCAGGGACTCCCTGACAAAGAGAGGGGAGTGGCAAAGTAATTAAGAAAGAGATGGTGTACATTTCACAGATGAAGGGAAGAGAGTCTTCCTATTAAACTTTAAACTCTGCATCAGTATTTATGTATAGGTACCCAAAAAAGATAATAGCTCATTTTAGTGCTGCATTAGAATTGCCTGTATTTACAAGGAGAGGAAAAGACACACAAAGAGGCTTATCCTCTCCTTGTAAATATGGAAAAGCACCCTGCGCCACTAGTTCGTCAAGAAAATTGACGTAGTGGTGGCGCAGGTGGCTTGTAAATGTGCCCCAGAGATGTTAAGGAAATTAAGGGTAAAACAGATAAACCAAGAGTGACAAATACAGACACAGAGAGCAAACAACTGAGAAGGAGTAAGGCAGTTAAAAAGACTAAGACATATGCATACAGAAAAAGAAACATGGATGAAAAAATAGTGATGGAGGTAGTAAAGGTAGGGGAGTAGTAGAGAAGGAGTGAGGGAGTTACATAAGAGTACTAAAGCAGGAAGAGAGAGTGAGAAGAGAAATGAGAAAAGTAGAGTAAGGAGAGGTGAAGAAAAGGAAGCATGAAACGAAACCAGTGACACATACAGATATGTTAAACTTACCTGACCATCAAAATAAGTAACATCTTCTAAATTTTCTTTCTAGTTCTGAAAAAAAGAAAAAAGTATTAATATTCAACAATACACTTTATTAAACAGTACATGTTTTTTCATATTTAGCAAAGCAATTTTTTGCCCTTTTTTTGCTGTTTTCAGAATGTTTTGATTTTCATTGAAAATAGTGAAATCAATTGTATTCATCATTTAACAGCGGGCAAAAAAAAAACCAAATGTATCCTCACTAAAACATACCTTAATAGAAATGTCAAAAATACCTTTTAAGAACAATAACAATTTTCAAGAAATAACGTCTGTAAACCTTGTTACAAAAGAACATTTTCCAAAATAATATCTGTCAAAGAAGTCCACAAATGTTTGTTTTACCTTTCCTTGAGGCCAAATGGTAAGTTTAAAATCTCTTTTGAGCGAAATATCCAATTTTAAGCCTTTTAAATTTTAATAATGCTTTCTTCCGATGATGATGTTAGTATTTAAAATTTGGGTTTCAGAAAAATTAGGTAACAATTGGGTAAATCATAAGGCAAACGTTGCTTGAAAATCAATTGAGAATCATTACACAGTGTCCATCCTTTTTCACATTTAAGATAAACTGTGTAATGACCAGAAGTTATAGAAGGACCATCATGAAAAATTATTGCAACTGCTACAAAAGTTTTTCCAGATATAGATACTTGGTTGCCAACAAACTTCTTTAGTAAAGTTTCCAATTTTGTTCCATCAGCTCTACAACGTTGTACCATTAAAATTACATGCTGTCCATATTTCTTTAAAAATAACGTTGACAACATTTCAGATTTACATTTAGAACATTCCATGTTGTGGTTAGCATCTTTAACTAATTTACTAAAAGTCACTGTTTTACTCTCTGGTAATGGTAAATATATGAACCTTTCAGAATCAACATTAGTATTGCTTGTGTTCATACAGTTATCACAACAATGTTCCCATTTATAAGAGACACCAAATAAATTTTCTACTTCTACCCCTTCATCTTCTAGTACCATCAGGATATACATCAAGAATTCCTGTGCATCTTGCTGGACATTTTGTGTAAACTGTGTACGTCCAGAACATACATCTAAAAGATTTCTAACATCAGAAGCACTTTCTATTTTAGTTTTATCATTACTCAGCTTCTCATAAAGGAGACTCAGCTAAGAACAGAATCTTTTTTCATGATTTAGTATTATCTGCTGTTGCAAAGTTTCAAGATAAAATACAGCATTCAGCACTACATTTGCGTAGAAGTTGACACCAGAGCTATTTTCAAAATGACAACCAACAACCTCTTCCACACTGTCCTTTTTCTTTTTGCTTGCAGTCACATCACTATCTTTTTGTTTTCTCTTCTGTACATCCTCATTACAGATATTCTCAAATCTCCTTTTCCGACAAACAACACGTTTTTCAAACACAGGATACTGACCTAAATGAGGAGCATAGCTTCTTCTTAATCTATTATACTCCTTTACACAGTTTGCATCAGCACTAACTTTTGAGTCATCAAAGTCAATCATGAATAACCCAGATATTTTTTTCACGCGTGACAAAGCAACATATGCCATACCTTCTTTAAACAAAGTAGATCCAATGTTTACAAAAGCACTATCAACAGTTAATCCTTGAGATTTGTGAATAGTTACAGCATATGCTAGAGAAAACGGAAACTGCTTCCTACGTACATATAAGTCTTTCACAAGCAAGAAACGAACTGAACAACGACAAATGTCTTTAACCTCTTGTATCTGATCAAATTTTATTTTTAAACATTCAATTCCAACTTTTTCTGGTAATTAACAAAACCCACAACTGTTCCCATAGCTCCATTCACTAAACCTTTTTCTACATCCAAATTGCGTCTTAAAATTACTCTACAGTTCATACACACATAAAGATTATTTTCCAAACCAGCTGTTTTTTAAATGTTTTTCTCCAGAGAATCCAATTTAGTACCCAATTTGCCTGTCAATATAATAGTTATTCGTTCATGTTCTATTTTATCCACAGCTTCCAGTTTTATGATCTCTTCATTTTCCAATTTCAAAAGTTCTTGATTGAATACAGAGCATTCATGTAGTGTTGTCATTAAGCAGATTACAGTATATTTTTCCGCAATTTTCTTGCATATATTCTCTGGAACTATTTGTTCTGTTGGAAACAAATTACATAGCAATCGACTCTGTAATGCTTTTCTGCCATGTTCTGTGAGTAGTCCAATTCTTATATCTTTCAGAATACTTGCATACTCCTCATCATTGGCTTGCCTCATATTGGTAATGAGTTCCTTATACTCAAAAATGTCCAAATATTTACATTGCCTATACTTCCTAATGACTTTTTCGTATCTTCATGTGTAAGAGTATGGAATACCGGTTGTCCTTTAACTGGAGTAAGTTGCAAAAGATCTCCAAAAACTATGACGTGTTTTCCTCCAAATAACACGTCAAAGTCTGTCTTCAGAATTTGCTGCATTCTTAAATGCACAAAGGCAAGCATTAAGTTTGATACCATGCTAACCTCATCAATAATGAGAACTTTCATTTTCTTCAATACTCTTGAAACTTCCAAGCATGCTTCTCCTGCTAGTTTGTGGTACTGTATTTTGTTCTCATGCTCTACTGGTAACATTAGCAAACGATGTAAGGTAACTCCTTTGATGTTATACGCTGCTAACCCAGTAAGAGCAGTAACAACACAAGACAAAATGGATTCCAATTTCTTCTGTAGGTAGCTTCTAATTACATTAATTAAGAAACTTTTTCCAGTTCCTGCTTGTCCACTTACATACATTCTCATTGGTTCAAAAGATGTGCATGAGCACTCTTTATTTTCATGTAGTAATCCGTGATCAATTTTTTGTCTGACTTCTTCATAAATTTGTTTTTGTTCTTCATTCAGTTGCTCCTCCAAATATGTTAAGTCTACTAAATCTTCCTGAGCTTGATTCATAGCTGTTTCCACTTCGTTCATAGCTATTGCTGCTTCATTTTCGATGATCGGTTGTCCTAGAGGATCTTGACTGAATGTCCCAGAACTTTGACTGTCTTGAGAACTGTCTCTAGCTACTTCAGCTGCAATTGTTGCTTCTTGTTCAATTTCTTCATTTAACATTTGAACATAAGTTGTGAAAGTACTGCATTCTATGCTGTCTTTGCTAGCATTGAAGGAATCTTCATAGCTCTGAAATTCTCCAAGTAGTTTGTCCTCTGAACGCCATGGTTTAAACAGCTGCAAAAGTGCCAAGTAGTAAAATTCCTTTTTATCAGGAGTGTGGCAACTCAGCTTCCGGTGATTTATCAAACTTCCTTTTGTTTGCTTCACCAAACATCCTTCCTCACCCATGACTTTATATTTTCCATTGTTGATATCTTCTGTGGCATTCCGTTTAAAAATAAAGTTCTGCAGCACTTCATAGAGACACATGTTCTCAAGGTGATGACTTCTTTGTGGATAATATGTGTCCAACATGTTTGTTCTTAAAATGTCTGTACTTTCTGGTTCGAACTCTGCTAAATATTCAATTTCTCGAATAGATTTCAGTACCCGATTTCGCATTCCTGCAAGACCTAAACTTGCCCAAATTATTCTTCTGGATTTTGAGTACAGACTTGCAGATGATAACCTATCTGAGCATTCGTAGGATCCAATTTCTCGATGCGATAACATCTTTAAACTGAAACTGTATAGCTTCTTACTGACAGTCTTCTCGTGAGAAATCTCTTCCCACATTTCCTTCAATTCCGTTTTCTCAGATTTAGTGATGTAAGATGTGACATAGCGAGTAACAGCAATAGAACTGTCAGCCACATACTGAATATCCATGTTAGCATTCCACATGGATAAAATGACTGGGTTGTAGTCATTTATATATTTTGACTCTTCTTTTCTTCTTAGATTGTAGGTATTTTTAGGTGATTTTCTTGTAATAGTATGTCGCACAGCTGACATAAAACTGTTTATTCTTCCTTTTGAAAGAACAGGTCGTGGAAATCCAAATCGACATTTTGTGTAGAATTTATCTTTACTCTTGTACTTTCGTCGACAGTATTTTCCACACCGATGACTTTGGAAACGTAAAACTTGCTCTTTTAAATTTTTCTCTTCAGTGCTTTTAGGTATAGCACATGTTGCATATCCTTCGATGAAACTTAAAACTGCATCATCAGAATCTGTTCCAAATTTTGGGGCATCCTTGATCCACAACAGCATATGAATATGAGGAGCACCTCTGGCTTGGTACTCTTTTCTCCAAAAGTAATCCACAACTTCTCCAAGAGGTGGATTTTTTTTATTGCAGATGAAGGACATCATAGCCTCAAATCTATGATTGAAATATCTGCAAACATTAACCGGATCCAATGAGCACAATTCTCCTGCTGTCTTGTATTGGATGTTTTCAATATTTGAATTTGCCTCTCAAAGAAAATCCAGAAGATCATCCCAAGCGTACTCAGCACAGCTTAGGGTAAGGAACCATGTAGGAGTTCCTAAATTCCGTAACATACACTTCAATTCTCCATGGCGTCGGTACCAATATTCATTAGTCCCGCGCTGACAAGCCATCAAATTGATCAATTGAGATTCCAAATGATCATCTCGCTGTTGCACTTTGTTGATAAAATCCATTGCAGTCACATTACATAGATGTACTCCAGTTTTCAAAATGTGATTTACTGCATAAGATAGTGCTGACAAGTCACTTTCAAATAAAAGATGGAACAAATAAGGAATACTTTGACGAAATCTAGGATCTTCTGCTTATAATCTTGAAGTCCGATACTCCGAAGCAGGAATCTGTACTGGACGTTCATCATATCGTCCTCCTTCTCCTGTAGGAAACAGCTGTGGAAAACAACGAGCTTCCAAGCTCTCTTCCCATACACTCACGGGAGTTCCTTGTGCTTTCTTCATCTGAAACAGATCAATAGCGTTTCCCATAACTTCTTTAGAATGAAGAGGATGTATGCTGAAATGTTCATAAATTTCTGCTTCTTTTGACTTATCCACTTTTTCAAGTTGCCCAGTTGGTATTCCTGTGTCTTCTAGTATTTCTTCTTCATCTTCATCCATATAAATGGCTTCATACCATTTATTATTTTTTTTCAAATACAAATTTGCTCTTTGTACTTTTCGTACATCCACCAGCTCCTGCCAAATTTTCTTATTCTTTGTAGGTACACCATTAACCAGAATAACTAATGGTTCAGTTTCCAAAGTATCTGCATCAATTGTTTCCATATTTTTTTTCAAATCCAATGGCAAATAGACAACTCTTCCTTTTAAACCTCTTTGTAAATCCGAAGGAGGTAATTTACCAGTTTTTGGCTCCATACGCACTATGGTCTGAAATGAATGGACACATTGAATGAGTATAGACTCATACGTATTTAAGTCAGAAAGTTCTGGAGGAATATCAACCAATTCTAAATTATTATGTACAGCTCTAGCTGGCATTCTATTTTCTTCTAACTTGTTATAACAGTATTTACAAATACGCTGATCTTCACCCAAATCAAAACAATTTTCCAGAAATATATATGTTGCAAAATCTTTCCACTTATAATTATCTACATTTTCACTTTTTTTATAGAGATCAAAATTCCTTGTTTGAATTTTATAATGGCTTCTCCGGCAACAAATACAAGTAATATTTGGTCTTTCATTAGAGATAATAGTAAATTTTGTCATTTCATCTTCAAAATTGTTACTAACAGTGAGTTCTACATTCTCTTCCACATTTTCATCAATCACTGTGTCATTTTCTACACTTTCTTGCTCTGGACCAAAGTAACAAAACTGAATTTCATCAGTAACCTTCACTACATCTGATACAGATCCACGGAACAGAGCATTATTCAACTCATTTAACTTTAGTGCTGGACTTTTAGCAAAATACAATGTTCTCACAAACTTTCTCATTTCAGTATGATGAACAGCCAGCATCCTAAAATGGTGAAAAACACTTTGACACACTTTCCTAGATAGACAAGCCAGAGAATGTCCTTGCAAACCAGTATTCTCTCTCACTCTGCATGGATCTAGTCTTTGAAGCACCTTAATCTTCTGTTTAACACTCTTTTTACTATATTCTCTTAGAAGGTCACGTAATTTATCAATAGATTCCTGACGCACAGTACAAATACTACTACAATTCCAAGTGTACACTGGGGCTTTAGGACGTCTCCCCATAACCTCATCAGCCATCACTTGTTCCTCATTTCTTGGAACCATTTTCTCCTTTTCCATTACACACCCATCCTTAACTTCATATGCTCTACCATTGGTGTCAACTGCATGCAACAAACTATTACTTTGAAGATAACTCTCTTCATTAAAAAATGGTACAGTACTTGAACTATGCTTCCATTCTCCTAAGAACATTTTACAAAAGTTTTTTTTTTTTACTTCTCTTTTCCTTTTGCTTTGCGACTTCATTGCATTGACTAATTTATCTATTCTACGCATCCTGTTCAAAATTAAAATGAATAGTTTTTTTTTTATTTCTAATGCCTTGGTAACAATACTTTCAATTAATTTATTTTTCTTATAAAATTTGTTTTTTTTCTTATATTTTTTCACATCCTTCAGCAAATTTAACATCACTCTTCTCTGAAACATTTTTCGACGAATGTTTTTAAACTCTTCCTAACTTCTGAGTCTATATTAGCATTTTGTTTTTGCTGTCGACTCTGTTGTAGTTTTGTACTTGAAACACTGTTTGAATTTATCTTTTTTTTTGGGAAGATATTTTTTAAAAATTCTTTAGTTTGCTTACCAGATGACTTTTTCTGTTTTCCAACACACGCTTCGCCTCCTATTTTTTTTTTACCAGTCGTCTTCAAATATAGTTGTTGTTTCTTTTCTTTTCTTTTTCTTGACTTTACAGGCATCTTTATATTTTTTCACTGTTGCTCAGCAATACCTGCAAAAAACTAAAAAAAATACCTTTATGTAATTTTAATTCATTTAATTTTTTTTTTTCAACTTTTCAAATCCTATCACATGAGCTGATCCTTTCCTACGAGTCCAAGTCTTACAAAATAGGAGAAACATGAATTAAATCTCCAAAACCGGAGGGTTTCGAAACGCGTCGGGTGTTGTTTGCCACAAACCTGATCGAATAAAGCACGCTGTTATCAACTAAATTGGGGCTCGGCGCAATCTTTTTCAAGCAAAGGATTGATTGACGGATTAATAAGGGTCGCGCCCTTGCCGGTAGCCCGCCACCAATCTGAGGCAGAGGATATCGCGAAACAAGGTTTGAATATATATATATATATATATATATATATATATATATATTCACTGAAAAAACCATAGGTTTCACACATGTTATAGTTAGCGGAAATTTTACTGATAAAAAAACCAATGAAATTCCCCCGTTATAGTTAGTGCAGGCAACTATAACTCACGCGACCGCAATCCTCTGCTGATGCTAATACTGTATTTAGACACTTATTTGCCCATGTCTTCTTCCATACATTTTTAGCTATACATATATTACAAATATTTTTTTTTCATAAAGACACATATGTCATCAGCAGAAGATTGCGGTCGCGTGAGTTATAGTTGCCTGCACTAACTATAACGGGGGAATTTCATTGGTTTTTTATCAGTAAAATTTCCGCTAACTATAACATGTGTGAAACCTATGGTTTTTTCAGTGAATTTGCAAGGTTTTTTAAATGCTAATTCCTAACTATAACGTGTGTGAAACCTATGGTTTTTTCAGTGAATTTGTACGGTTTTTTAAATGCTAAGTTACTTTACGCCATTCGTGGCGTGTGCGCCCACTCAACGCAGTTCGTTCCGTGCGCGCACGGTGCGCTTCGCGCACCGTGCGTGCACAGTAAGCACGCGTTGCGCTTCGCGCACCGCGCGCCCACTTTACGCAGTTAGTGCCGTGCACGCACGGTGGGCACGCGGTGCGCTACGCGCACCGCATGCCCACGTTACGCTAGATGGTCCATGTACGCACGATGCGCTTCGCGCACCGTGCGCACTTGGAGGACGTATGATGCACTTCGTTTTGAAAGGTAATATTTTAATTTTTCGTAATTTTTATAAGCCATGCACACATGGTGCCCTTCGGGCACCATTTACACACGGGGTGGACAGAGTGTGGATAATTTTTTTTTTTTGTTTTTTTTTTTTTAAATATTATAGTTTATCTCATCTGTTATAAGCCATGCACTATTGGTGGCCTTCGGCCACCAATTGCACATGGGGTGGAGAGAGTGTGGATAATTTTTTTTTATATATAATTTTTTACCGTACGCGTACGGTAAGCATAATCGGCGAAATTAGCGGAAAAAAAAAATCAGTTTTTGGCCTTGGGGGATCTTTGAGGACTCCCTCAACATGGCTATGTGTGTGGGAGCTGTCTAAACAGCCCCTTTACATGTTTTTGTGCTTTGTATTTTCATCATCACTCTCAGTGCAAGAGAGAAAATGGCGGCCGCCGCTTCCTGGTTTCGGCCGATTCGAATGTTTACTAAGATCTAAGAGCCAATCAGAATCGCGCTCGCGCACGCCACCGTACGCGTACTTTAAGCGTACCGTAAGTGCACCGTAAGCTGGCTCAGATATATATATTGATTTAAAGGCTATTTTCTCAGAATCTACTGAACAGATTTACACCAAACCTACAAAAGGCACTTCCTTGACCTGAGGACTACCTCTCTGCCAAATTTCAAGTAATTCTGTTCAGCCGTTCGGGCTGTAGCCCTGTCTAAAGTTCCTATGGAAAAATGCATGGGAAAAACGCGTTTTGGGACCCCCCTTTTATCTCAGCCCCCGCTTGACGAATCCCCCCGAGACTTTCAGGGTAGGAGCGGAGCGTAGCGCCCCACCTATTTTGAAAAATTCGCGAGGATTCGTCGACCGGCGCCAAAGTTATTCAAAATAGAATGTTGCGGATTTCCTATGGAAACGTGGTCCTAACTATAACTACCTACTGGCGACCGCCAGTAGGTAATATATATATTTATATCTATATTTATATATATATATTCACTGAAAAAACCATAGGTTTCCGGCATGTTATAGTTAGGAATTAGCATTTAAAACACCTTAGAAATTCACTGAAAAAACCATAGGTTTCAGGGGCGTTATAGTTAGCTGGACTTTTCACTCATACAAAACCATTGAAATTCCCCCGTGATAGTTAGTTCAGCTAACTATAACTCACGCGCCCGCAATGCACTGCTGATAATGTCACATATTACATCACTCATGACATGGTCAGTGACATCACTCATGACATCACTGATGACATCACTGATGACATCATCCAGTGAATGTGTGTTTTTCTGAAAATTGCATATGATTTATATATGTATATCTCAAGGTCGATGGAAGAATAAATGGGAATATAAGTGTCTAAATGGATGATTTGTTTTTGATAAATTGATTGTATAACTGACTGATTAAGTGTATCTTATTGAATACATGGCTTAGTGAGTAATGTTTAAATATGTAAATATCTGTACCAGTCTCTCACTTTGTGTATAAGTGGCTGCATGGGTTGGTGAGTAGCTACATGAGTGTCTATATAGGTTATTAGTTGTTTTTTTGAGTATCAGTATGAGTGTCCGAGTGTCTGTATGGTTCGGTGGGGGGTATTACGTAGGGCATAGGTGCATGAATGAGTGACTCTCTGTTTGTATGTGTTGAAGACAGCATGTGTGCAGGACTGTATAGGTGGATGAGTGTGTGAATGGGTGTGTTAGTGAGTGAATGACTGTCTCAATAGTGTCTTTATGAGTAACTGCATATGTTTTAAACTAGTATATGTGATTATTGGTGTATATAAGTGAGTATATGTGAGAGTGAGAGATTGGAAGAGTTCCTGTATGAATAGGTATGTGTTTCTATAAGTGATTGTTTAAAAGACTAAGTATGTGTATATTTCTGTAGAAGTAAGTGTGGTGGTGTGTGTATAACTGTACATGCAAGTAAATGGATGTTTGATTCTTTATTAGCATGAGTGACTATGTGTGTGAGTAACTCTATGGATGAGTGGCGTTGTGTAACAGGATGTATAGGTGTATGAGTACATATGATGAGTGAGTACATGTATGAGTGACTATATAGGACTGTTGGTGAATGAGTAGATGTGTATGTGGATCTTAGAATTACTGAATAGGTTGTTGTAACTGGTATTGGTGAGAGTGAGAGATTGGAAGAGTTCCTGTATGAATTGGTGTGTGTTTCTATAAGTGATTGTTTAAAAGACTAATTATGTGTAAATTTCTGTAGAAGTAAGTGTGGTGGTGTGTGTATAACTGTATATGCAAGTAAATAGATGTTTGATTCTTTATTAGCATGAGTGACTATGTGTGTGAGTAACTCTATGGATGAGTGGCGTTGTGTAACAGGATGTATAGGTGTATGAGTACATATGATGAGTGAGTACATGTATGAGTGACTATATAGGACTGTTAGTGAATGAGTAGATGTGTATGTGGATCTTAGAATTACTGAATAGGTTGTTGTAACTGGTATTGGTGTGTCCATTGTTTTGAAAATTTTAGTTTCTAATTTTGAATGTGTGTATCAAAGGTTATATTAGGGTGAGAGGAGGTCTGCCACTCTATCACAAGGATGAGGTAATCAGTGATGTCATTTGAGATGTCATCAGTGATGTCATGAGTGATGTCACTGACCATGTCATGAGTGATGGAATATGTGACATCATCACCAGTGCATTGCGGGCGCGCAAGTTATAGTTAGCTCAACTAACTATAATGGGCGAATTTCTCTGGTTTTATATGAGTCAAATGTCCAACTAACTATAACGTCCCTGAAACCTTTGGTTTTTTCAGTAAATTTCTAAGGTTTTTTAAATGCTAATTCCTAGCTATAACGTCTGTAAAACCTATGTTTTATTCAGTGAATTTCAAAGGTTTTTTAAATGCTAATTCCTAACTATAACGTCTGTAAAACCTATGGTTTTTTCAGTGAATTTCAAAGTTTTTTTAAATTTTAATTTCATATTTTAATATTTATAAAACCCATATTTTTTCTATTGTTTTTTTAATATTTTGGAACTCTATTATCCATTTTTTTAAATTTGAAAAATTAGGTAATTTTTTATATCTTCAAAAAAAGTATGTATATATGTTATTATTTTTTAGAAAACTAGACTCCCGTATCGGGAGTGTACCAACATCCATCACCACGCGAATCCTATCCGCCATATTGCGAAGCTCGTTAAGGATGCGCATTTCGTATCCGACGGCTACATGGCACCGTGTCCCGCCTAACATCATAAGGTCGTTGCCAGCTCCTAGTTTGGTATGCGATGGGTGCGCGGTACCAATACGCGTGTTACGTCATATACATATAGGGTTGCGCCAGCTACGGGTTCCGTATGCAACGAGTGCACACTGCCAGGCCATGTGTTACGTCATAGATGTATGGTATCACACCGGGTACGCCATTCCCTCATTTATTTTTTTATGTCTCAAAACTATATCTAAATAAGTTCAAAGTGTATATGAGAGCAAGCGATAACCTAAAATATTTTCCACATGTATATATTTCTAACTGTAATAAACGTATATTATGGCAAACATATTTTCTCAAAATCACGTCGGGTGCGGTTTCCCTGCACGCTCGGTGTGCGATTGCCATGTGACCTTAAAAAAAAGCTTTTGATTGGTTCATAACATTTCCCATTGTAACAGTTGGAGGACCCCACCCATTTTAGTCATTCTCTCTACACCGTTTGATGAGAGATACCTCTTCTGCTTACAGAGCTTTTTTGAAATGTTTTTTGCTGTGTACACATATCTTATAGTGCACACAACATGTAACGATCATCTTGATCAATAATCATGCTCTGTACAGTAGCCTTCCACGTGTGATAGCCATGCATCTGAAATGTTACATCAAAAAACAAATGTGTGTTACATGATGCCCCTGTTGTGTGTGTGTGCGCGCATTATTGTGCTGCCTTTCGGCCTGGGTATTGATGGCTTGAAGGGGTATCATCAGCCACGGGCAGAGTACCCATCCTAGATCACATGTGACAAATACTAAAGAGTAATGTGTAGATTTGTGTTGCAGTATGCTCTGTTGTCAGGCTTTACCATTATAGTTGTGTGTCATATGTGAGACTTTCAGCTTCACTTTGGACTGTAATGAGCGTTATCACTGTGTATGACGTAACCTCACTGCTGATCCTCCCTCCATCCAAGCACATTCACATGTGTGCGCTTCGCGATAGCAACACTTTCAATAATACCGCACATCATTGACATGCGTGTCTGCGCATATCCACCAGCTTGACAATGACATGTGATGTTGTCCATTCAGTGTTTTCGGACAGCATCTCATTAGCGATAGTTGCCACCCTCCCATTACATGCTACATTAATGTAATTTGCTGATTGTACGACGTCAAAACTGCAACAGTTACACACACATAAGTACACTTCCTGCCCAGGCAGGAACTGAACAACGCCCCGGTCCCCGGAATAATTATTCACACCCCTACGCTGCCCTGGTGTATGCAAGCCCAGCCCAATTTGCTTACGTATAAATAGGATAACAACGATGCCACATGTCCCAGTTCTTCCACACTGCTTCAGGTGATATGGCAGCATCCACCTCGCAGATCACAATGCGCAATAAAAAAAGGGATCCATGAGGTGTACATCATCCTGGATCATGGCAATGAAAACTACATCTGAATTGTGAACCCTGCTGGCCGTTGTGTTTGGACACACTCCAATGACAGCAGGTGAGCAGTGGTGCCTGTGTGCACAGGGGCTGCAATTGAGCGCGGCGGAAGGGATGGGGTGCATCATCCTGGGTGCACAGGTGCAAACAAACAATGTTGCCATGCGTAATGATGTGATCTCTGACCTCATTCAGTCACATCTCTTTCTCATTTTAAGGACCTGCTGGACTGTACTGTAGGCCTGAGCCAGCGGGCAGCGCTGCCCTACAGACGCGTGGTGTTGGCTTTTGGGCCACTGTAGTGAGCTGACTACTAAGTGTACATGCAGACAGGCTTGCACCACTGCATTGCACATGCACATTATGCTTCCAGCATGCGCTCTGTTCCTTTGTATGTGAACGTTGGCATAACACATTATTATTTACCCTTGTGTATTCTCGTGCACTCCAACTCCTCTTAGAACCATGATTACCACTAACAGTTGGTAGATCGTACTTCAAGAAGGAAGGATGCACTCAACTGGTGTTCTCTCTTAAGCTTGAAATAAACCTTCATTTACCTTAAGACGTTTCCACCATTATATTATTTCTCCTGTTAGTTACACGAAAAAGCATGCAGCAGGTGCTTAAACGGTGATGATGCTCTGGCCTTTCTGATGCCTTCCTTCATGGTATCAAGACACCGTCCCACTCCGGAGACCTGCTGTGCCACCCTGAGAGGCACCCCGGACTCGGAGCACGCACCGGCACGTCGTTGGACACACCGTTTGTGGCAGGTGAGCAGTGAAGCCTCGGTGCACAGGAGCTGCATTTGAGCACAGTGCAGGGGAAGGGGCTGGGGTGCAGCAGCCTGGGTGCACAGGTGCAGGCAAGCGATGTTGCCGTAGATAATAATATAATCTCTGGCCTCATTCATACCTATGTTTCATTTGAAAGACTTGCTGGACCGCACTGTTTCTCGCGGACCTCAACATCCCAGACACATGGGTGACTGGAGGTGAACAGTGAGGGCAGGGTGCAGTAGGCCGATGATCTATCTCCTCCTCCCTCTGTTCTTTGACTCTCCCTCCCCTTCTCCCTTCCACCCACTTGCTCTCTGTCCCATTCTCACTTTCTTCCTTTCACTCTGACTACCTTTCTTTTTCTCTTGGACATGGCGCACATACTTAGGTTTCTTTTTTGTCTTGCAGGTTTTGTACGCTGCTTCCAGAGGACTCCCACCCACTTCTTTCATGTTTTACTGTTGTTTGTTCAAATAAAGTTATGGTTCCATTTATTTGTGTTGTTTTAATAAAAGTTATTTTTTTTACCAATAAATAAGTGAGTGTATGGGTCTTCATTTTCTGACAACACTTGTCTGTAGTTTATTGTGAAAATCGGCAGTTGATAGGAGGTTATGAGGGAAAACATTTGTAATTTTACAGTGCACCTAACAAGTATAAACCAACAGACTATTACATAAATTAAGCCTGGGTAATTCTGCAACGGCAAGGGTTCTATGAGAGTATCACTTTTTAACACCATAAGTACTGCCCGTGTGATTACAGAACCAATAAGGCACTGCCTAGGGCCACCGAGGCTTCAAGGTCTGGCGAGGCCCACCCTGCATATTTAAGTAAAGCCCCGGAGGTTGCCGATCCCCGGTCTTGAGTTGGCCTCGAAGCCCCCCGAACAATTTATAAACAATACCCGAAGAGGTGTTGATCCCCTAGGCTGCAAAACGTCTCTGTGCCCTCCTGCGCCTAATTTTCATATGAGATTAAGGTCCCCAGTGCTGCAGAGACCCCGCAATATATTAATAGGATTGGCCCCGGAACATTACCCACCAGTGGGCTCATTTAAATGAACGGGTGAGACCCCGCTTCATTTCTTTTTCTCCATTTTTACCATCCGGATCTGCTTTATGGAAGCGATACGAGGTTTTCCTCCTCTCGCTTCAACGAGGCAAACAAGAATTTACTATCACAGGGTGGAAGCCATGCTCCCGCCCTGTAATAGCAAACATAAATGTCCCGCGGATACACTTCCCGGGACATTGTATGAGCTGCGCCTGGGAGGTGGCGCTCCATAGGGCCATTATGCATTGGTTACTGCATAACTACAGAATTAGTATAAACGCATACTAACACTACTTGCACACTTGTAGTACAGCAACCAGAGTGTAGTGAAGAGGCAGAGGAAGCCCAAAATCAAAAAATATAAATCCTACCAGAGGTAGGATCACATAGTTCGATGAGCCGACAACCCTGGGATGAGTGGAAGCAGCTTCACCAAAAAAACAGATCTTCAGCAGAACTCAAGCAAGCTCAAAATCTTGGTGAGTGCTGCCTTCTTTTTACCTTCTCCCGCTCGTCGCCAAATTTATGTAGTGAAGAGGAAGACAGCTGTAGATCCGATAAGTAGATTTGTAGCAGGAAAAGAAGACAGCTTAAACAGCCACCAACAGGAGCAGACAGCAAGTTAACTGTCTTCTCCAGCACCGTGTACAAACTCCCCAAGATTCCCCTCATGACAGCCCTACATTCTAACATTACATACTTACATTATAGTAGCCTTACATACTAACATTCTACTATGACTTACATTGGAATACTACACAGAGCACATGACTTTACAGCAATGAGCTCATGGTTTCATCCACGAGTCTTCAGACCAGTAGGGGTGAGTAGTTTGCTTCCCACTCCCTGTATAGTCTAAATGCTTACTAACACTACTTACACAGTTATACTACAGCGGCCAGTATGCTACAGTGCCCAGATCCCATCACTTTACAGCAATCAGCTCACTTTGATCCCAGAGTCTTCACACCGGTAGGCGTGAGTACTTCGCTTCCCACTTCCGGTATAGTATAAACGCACGGTAGAGGTCAGTAGTTCGCTTCCCACTCCCTGCATGGTATAAACGCCTACTAACACTACTTCCACAGGTATGCTACAAAGACCAGAGCACATCACTTTACAGCAATGACCTCACAGTTTAGGCTCTCGGTTTCATACCCGAGTGTAGCAGCATCTCATCTCAGCTGAGCAACACCGCACTTTCAGTCCAGTAGGAGGGACTACTTGGCTTTGCAGTCCCCCACAGAGGTTACAGTGCTCCTATCCTCCTGATTCCTACTCTTTTTGCCCTTTTTCCCCCTTACATGTTTCAATGGAATCACAAAATGGCTGCCAACACTTCCTAGTTGCAACAGCTCGCAACCAATAAGCATCAAGCTCGTACTCGTAATGCCTCAGCCAATCAGATGGCAGAATTCCCAAATATCGATATCTGCAAATTTTGATATTTCTCCAAAACTACTAAATGGATTTACACCAAATAAATAAAAGCCTACTTTCTAGACTAATACCCTTTTCCCTGCCAAATTTGGGGTAATTCCATTGACCCGTTCGACCAGTAGCCTGGTCTAAAGTTTCCTATGGAAATAAACATGGAGAAAACACGTTTTGGGACCCCCCTTTTTTCTCAGCCCCACCTTGACAAATCACCGCCAAACTTTTAATATAGGAGCTGCTATGAACAAAGAATTAGTTTGGAAAATTTCATGAAGATTCATCAAACGACGCCAAAGTTATAAGCAAAACAAAAGATGCTCTTCCTATGAAAACTTGTCCCTAACTATAACTACCTACTGACGACAGCCAGTAGGTTATATATATATATGAAGACACAATATATATACATCTTTTTTTTCTCAAAGGACCGGAAACCACCGCCGCTGCTCCTGCTTTTCCTGGGTGCTTACTCCTGTGGTGGTAAGCCGCATTCCATGCTACAACAAGGTACGCCCTCCCCGTACCCAAACAGAAAGCACACATAAGAGCAATTTTAGCAAATTACTTTATTTGTGCAGACCCCCCGCGCACTGACAGTGATAAAATTGCTCCCGTGAGTGCTTTCCATTTGGGTACGAGGAGGGTGTATTTATTTATTTATTTATTTATTTAATGCGTTTTTATATAGCACGGACTTTACCCGAAGGTGTCAGAGCGCTTCACAATAGGAGCAGAAATGATACATAAGGAGAAAAATTACAAGTGACATGTTACAAAATCAAACGTTACGGTCCATGAGGCAATAGTGACATTAGTGCAAGTATCAGGAGCAAACAACATACAAGAGGTAGCAAACGATACGTTACAAAAGAAAAAAAAAAGTGACGTGTGCAGGTTACAGGAGCATACAAAGTACACAGAGGTCAATAAATGGCAGACACTCAAAACACTAAAACAAAAGTTACGTTACATGAGGCAGTGGTGACCGTTGTGCAAGTATCAAAAGCAAGCCAAAATACAAGAGGTAGCAAACGATACGTTACAAAAGGAAAAGTGACGTCTGCATGTTATACAAGAGTGCAAAGTACAAGTAGAGGTATAATACTGCACTAAATGGCAGACACTCAACACACAAAAACACACTGGGAATGCACTTCTATAGGCATGGAGAACAGAATTTCCTAAAACGGAAGGACTTCCTTCAGAAGATAGAGGACGTAGATTAAATTTGGAAGTGTCTTTGAAGGAGGAGAGCTTTGAGGTCAGTTTTGAAGGCCTGGAAAGAGGTGGTGGTCCGGAGATGAGGCGGAAGCGAGTTCCAGATTCTCACCGCGTTGCCTGAAAAGGATTGGGCCATCGATCTTTCCTTCTTGAAAGTGGGAGGTTCAAGCAATACATTTTCTGCATTACGTGAAGGTCTGGAGCCTCCAGAGAGTTTCAGTTTATTCGCCAGGTAGCGAGGGGAGGAGGAGTGCAAGGCTTTGTGAGTGATACAGGCAGTCTTGTAGATAGATCTTGCCTCTATGGGAAGCCAACAGAGGGTGGATAAAATGGGTGTGATGTGGTCGCTTCTTTTGGCCCCATAAATGAAACGAGTTGTAGCATATGAAACTTGTTGTAGCATATATATATATATATTCACAGAAAAAACCATAGGTTTCAAGCGCGTTATAGTTAGGAATTAGCATTTAAAAAACCTCAGAAATTCACTGAAAAACCATAGGTTTCAGGGGTGTTATAGTTAGCTGGACTTTTCACTTGTACAAAACCATTGAAATTCCCCCGTTATAGTTAGTTCAGCTAACTATAACTCGCGTGCCCGCAATGCACTGCTGATGACGTCACATATTACATCACTCATGACATGGTCAGTGACATCACTCATGACATCACTGATGACATCTCAAATGACATCACTGATGACATCACTGATGACATCATCCAGTGAATGTCTGTTTTTCTGAAAATTAAATATGTTTTATATATGTATATCTCAAGGTCGATGGAAGAATAAATGGGTATATAAGTGTCTAAATAGATGATTTGTTTTTGAAAAATTGATTGTGTAACTGACTGATTAAGTGTATCATAGTGAATACATGGCTTAGTGAGTAATGTTTAAATATGTAAATATCTGTATCAGTCTCTCACTTTGTGTATAAGTGGCTGCATGGGTTGGTGAGTAGCTACATGGGTGTCTATATAGGTTATTAGTTGGTTTTTTGAGCATCAGTCTGAGTGGCTGCATGGTTCGGTGGGGGGTATTACATAGTGCATAGGTGCATGAATGAGTGACTCACTGTTTGTATGTGTTGAAGACAGCATGAGTGCAGGACTGTATAGGTGGATGAGTGTGTGTATGGGTGTGTTAGTGAGTGAATGACTGTCTCAATAGTGTCTTTATGAGTAACTACATATGTTTTAAACTAGTATATGTAACTATTGGTGTATATAAGTGAGTATATGTGAGAGTGAGAAATTGAAAGAGTTCCTGTATGAATAAGTATGTGTTTCTATAAGTGATTGTTTAAAAGACTAAGTATGTGTAAGTTTCCGTAGAAGTAAGTGTGGTGATGTGTGTATAACTGTATATGCAAGTAAATGTATGTTTGATTCTTTATTGCCATGAGTGACTATGTGTGTGAGTAACTCTATGGATGAGTGGCATTGTGTAACAGGATGTATAGGTGTATGAGTACATATGATGAGTGAGTACATGTATGAGTGACTGTATAGGACTGTTGGTGAATGAGTGGATGTGTATGTGGATCTTAGAATTACTGAAGAGGTTGTTGTAACTGGTATTGGTATGTCCATTGTTTTGAAAATTTAAGTCTCTATTTTTGAATGTGTGTATCAAAGGTTATATTAGGGTGAGAGGAGGTCTGCCACTCTATCACAAGGATGATGTCATCAGTGATGTCATCAGTGATGTCATTTGAGACGTCATCAGTGATGTCATCAGTGATGTCACTGACCATGTCATGAGTGATGTAATATGTGACTTCATCAGCAGTGCATTGCGGGCGCGCGAGTTATAGTTAGCTGAACTAACGATAACGGGGGAATTTCAATGGTTTTGTACAAGTGAAAAGTCCAGCTAACTATAACACCCCTGAAACCTATGGTTTTTCAGTGAATTTCTGAGGTTTTTTAAATGCTAATTCCTAACTATAACGTGCCTGAAACCTATGTTTTTTTCTGTGAATTTCAAAGGTTTTTTAAATGCTAATTTCTAACTATGCCTACAGAGATTGGACATGTGAAGAAAGAAGAAAAAATGCACAGAAAGAAAAAAAAGAAGTGCAGAAAGAAGCAACAGAAGTCCTCAAAGACGAAGAAAAGTGCAGGAAGAGGGATAACGTGCAGAAAGAACAAAAAGAAGAGCAGAAAGAATCCTTGTTGCAAAATCATCCTGTACCCTCAACTTTTTCAGACGGATACTGGTGGTAACTGAGTCTGACTAACCAGTCCTAGAGCCAGTGCTATGTTAAAAGACACTTAGAATACAGTGAAAACACCTATATACACTAGGGAACATTATGCGTTGGGGTCCCCCTGTGATTAGCATGACCTCCTCTGTAAACCCCTAGTATATAATAGGGCAGGGGGATTAAAACTACCTCTTAAAACAGGCCACAGGGCGTTTTTGCACACGTTAACTCAGGCCCCGTCCCCTCCCTTTACCACTGTGTAAACACGCCCTGTGTCCGTTTTTAGTTGGGAGATTAAGTTCATTTGAATCCTGAGGGTCCCTAGGGTCCAACTAGCCCACTAGGTACCTCCAGTAAGTGCCACAGAGCTGCGTTGCAGAGAGGTGTAAAAAGTGGCACAGCCTGGACCACCTCTCTGCAATGCAGCTCAGTGGCGCTTACTGGAAGCACTTGGTGGGCTAGTTAGCCCCCAGGGGCCCTCAGAGGGAAATTATATCCCCAATTTAAAACGTGCCATAGTGCGTGTTTGCACACGTCACCTCAGGCCCCGTCCCCTCCCTTCACCACTGTGTAAACGCGCCCTGTGGCTGTTCTAAGTTGAGAGATTAAGTCCCCTTGAATCCTAAGGGTCCCTAGAGTCAAACTAGACCACTAGGTACCTCCAGTAAGCGCCACAGAGATGCATTGCAGAGAGGTGTAAAAAGGGGCTTGGCCTCAGAACACCTGTCTGCAGCGCAGCTCCCTGGCGCATACTGGAGATGCCTGTTGGGCTAGTTGGCCCTCAGGGACCCTCAGTATTGAAGAGGAATTAATTCCCCAACTTACAACTCGCCAGGGGGCGCGTTTGCAGAGTGCTGCAAGGGGGGGGCGTGGCCTACGGCACGATGCCAGTCTTTTATTTATTTTAATTTTTTAAGAAGGGGGGCTGTGTGGTTCCCCTTCTTAATCTAATTTATTGGCCCTGATGACCCCATCCCCCAGGGCCTGTCTCCTAATTATATTTTTTTGACCCCAATCCCCAGGGCCGGCCACTGTTTTTTATTATTTTAAAAAAATATATATTTATAGACACACCTAGGACATGCTGGACAAACCGTACGTACCTATCACCATGACGATTTGAGTGATATTCATTAAAAGGCGACTATGCATACAATGAATCCACGTGGAATGTATTTACACCACTAGTGAAGCTCTGACATGTCTGATGTCCTACCGTGCCTAATCCCGGTAGACACCCTTGTCGTTTATTTATATAAACATGGGTAGCTATTGACGGGCACATTTAATACACATGCACACCAAGCCATTCAAAGGGGATTCGACAAAAATCCGACCAAAACTATGTAAGAAACCCCCCTCACGGTTAATATAACACACATCCACTGCCGGATGTGTAATACTTTTTATTTTACTCTCTGGAAAGGAGACGAACATCACTTGAGAGTCACAGCGTGCTCCTGGCAGAGCCCAATGCTGTGTTACACCCACCATTGCCTGCCGAGTGCCACACACCTCTGTGTTGTATTCCACCAGCTAGTGCATATGCTATGACACTCTCTAGCCCATGTGCACTGTGACACCACCCCGTGAATATGTCATGCCACACTTGTCTTCACACGGGTTATATTGCCCCATCTAACGTGCCTTCCTCGATGCCTATGTTATAACGCACAGTGCTATGCCATACATATTACAATCTGGGATCCATATCTTTGTCACAGTGCATATGGAACGTTACACTCCCCAGCACATATTTTATATTGGAACTTTAGAGACTAGTTAGGTTACACAACACTGCCCTGTGCATATTACACTCCAAGGCGCACATCGCATAGCACGCGCTAGTGCCTGTGCTATCTCGCGCTCTCCAATGAATCTGTCATTGCGCACAATGTATTGCATATTATATTTCATGCCTGGTTCATCTTATATCACACTTTTTGGTGCATAGTTTATACCATACACTATATCTAGTTTTCATTTTCAATCGTGCTCTCAGGACTATGTTCTATATAACACTGTGTTCACCTACCCTTTTACATTTTGCGATAGCCCGGAGTGACAGTCACAAACATCCTCTTCTTCCTGAATAAAAGTGAGATTATGCTGCATACTTGTTCATATTTTAAGTAGTTCGCACAGACACACGTTTTAAAAACAATAAAGTTCCTAATACCCGCCTTCTCTGAACAGTTAGCTTGCTGCCCCATCCCCCTCCTCCCTATCCTCTGTTGTGTGAATCCATGGACTAGCCTCCTCCCTCCTGAAATGCATGGTCTGATGTGCTGCCCCTGCCAGCCCCCTCCTCCTGCCCTCCATTGCCCAATTCTATGCCCCATCATTGACCTCCTGCTTAAACTCTGTGCTTAGCTTGCTGCCCCTATTCTCCTTCCCCCTGCCCTCCGATGTCTTTGTGCATGCCCCTGCTCCATCCTTTTTGCCCACCATGTTCCATGGACCTGCCACTCCTATCTACTTTGAGTGTTCTGTTGAGCTGCCACTCCCCTCCTACCTGCCTAGCATTGTCAGATGACTGTAACCTGTCCCTGCCACCTCCACCCTGCCTGTCCACATGCCATGCCCCTATCCTCTTCCTCCTGTCCTACATGGTCCATTGTACTGCCACACCCTTCTGCCCTCCCTAGTCTGTTGTGCTGCAACAACTCCTCCTGCCTGCCCCGTGCGGTCTGTTGTGAGGCCCCTTCCCCTGAACTTTCTTGTCTGTGCACAGGTCCTGACCCTCCCTTCTATCCTCCATCGTCCTTTGTGCATGCCCCTGCACCCTCCTTCTTGCCCATCATAGCCATTGTGCTGCCACTAACCCTCCCACTTGCCATGCATGGTCTTCTGTGCTGCCATGGCCCCTCCCACCTTCCCTCTGTGGTCAGTTAGCTGCCCCTGACCCCCTCCCACCTTCCCTCCATGGTCTGTGTGTATGCCATCACAGTCTCACTGTTGCTCTTCATGGTGTGTCTTGCTTCTAGTGCCCATCCTGCCTGACCTCCATGGCTATCTTGCTGCTCCTGCCCTGCCCCCTTGCCCCCAGCCCTCTGTTTACATGTGCAGACCCCTACTCCCTCCCTCCTGGCTTGTCTGTTCCATTGTAATGCCCCTGATCCGTCCCTCCTGCCCTTTATGGTCTGTTATGCTGCAGCTTTCTCTCCTGTCTGTCCATTATGGTCAGCTAGCTACCATTGCCTCTTGCCCCTCTGTTCTCTGTTGTCCATGTGCATGGTCCTGTCCCCTCCCTCTTGCTTTCTATGGATTGTTGTGCTGCACTCCCGTCCCGCATGCCCTGTGTGGTGTATTGTGCTGCTGCAAACCCTGATGCCTGCCCTGCAGGGTCAGTTTGGTGCACCTCTCCATGTCCCTCCTGTCCTCTGTTATCCAAGTCCATGTCCCTACCCCATTTCCTTCCATGATCCAATGTACCATACTTGCGAACATTTTGAACTTGGCAAGAGGGAGATTTTGAAAAAAAACTGGGGTATTGATTTTCCCCTTTGAGTTACATTGAAAAAGAGGAGATTGTAGACAGGAGACAGATCAAATAAAGCCCATTTGAGCTTAAAAACATTGGACGTTTCCTGGCTGAATCGGGTCTGTTGGCATGTATGGTTGTACTACCATTGCCTCTTCCTTCTGCCCACAATGGTCTATTACATTCCCACAGCCTCTCTTGCAAGTCCTGTATTGTTGGATAGTTGCCCCTGCCCCCCTTTCCACTGCCCTCCATAGTCTGTTGTGCTGCCACGGCCCTTCCTGCCTGCTCAGTGTGGTTAAATTGTTTCCTTTGCACCCTCCTACCTGCCTTCAATTTTCAGAGTCCGTGCCCCTGGCCTCTGCCTCTCAACAGTATCCTAATGAACAACTAGATTGCTAACATTCTATTTTTATTACAAAAGTGTGGAACGCCTGACGTCATCTTGATGTAATCAAAACTGTAATACCTAGAGCATTTCCTTTAGAAATTACATATATGAGAGGGTCTTATTGGCATCAAAATTATGGTTAGTGCTCTAAAAGACTAAAATAAGGACATATTTTCTAAGTTTTCAAATAGCGACAAAGCACTTTTAAATTATTTGTTATCTTTATGTTTTTTTATCCAGTTGACCACTTGATTAAATGTTGCACTTAGGGGAGAGGATGTGGTGTTACTTCCAGAACTGCAGACTTTGCAACTGGGGAACCAGGTTGGAGTTTCTGCTTCAGCTCGACATTCTGTGATTCTGGTCAAATCACTTAGTCTCCCCATGTCTACAACCAAAATGAATTTGTTCTTGTGTGATGTAACCAATGCTCATGTAAAGCACTCCATTACCTGACAAGTCTGCACTATATAACACTGCAAAAACACAAAATAATAAGTGTTTTGCACACTTCTGTCATTGGGCTATATTTGGGCTACATCTGGGTGATTTTGGGCTACATTTGGGCTATTTTGTCTCCGGTGGCCATCTTGGGAGATTTATTTGTTATGAAGTTTCCTAATTTCCTCATGTACTGCAGTCTCCTCAGTAGGAAATGCTTTCAGTTTTGTACTTTGATTCCATCATGAAGGTATTCAGATATGTCACACATTTGCCATCAATTCTGAAAGTTAGCACTCTAGTTGCTCATTAGATCACTGTAGTAAAACTACTGTTCACCATGGAAGTCTGCTCCTGGTATTAAAAGTGCATGTTTCAGTCTGCATGTCAGAATTTTTTAATGAAATAGAAGAGGATTTGAGAAGTCACTCAAAATGTGCCCTCATTTTCTTTCTTCGGCATTAATCATAATTTCTATGGCAAAATGAACCCCCTCATTGTGTTCCTTTTTAAATTAAATGTTTTAAGTGTTACCAGTTTATTCCAATCAAGATGGCTTCAGGTGTGCCATACTTTTGTCATAATGAAGACAGTAAGCGCTCTAGTTGTTTTTAAGAACACTCTGGGACATTCTGTCATTGGGCTATACTTGGGCTACATCTGGGTGATATTTGGGCTACATTTGGGCTCTTTTGTCTCTGGTGGCCATCTTGGGAGACTTATTTGTTATGAAGTTTCCTAATTTCCTCATTTACTGCAGTCTCCTCAGTCGGAAATACTTTCAGTTTTTTACTTTGATTCCATCAAGAAGGCATTCAGATGTGTCACACATTTGCCATAAATTCAGAACGTTAGCACTCTTTTTGCTCATTAGATCACTGTAGTAAAGCTACTGCTCACCAGGGAAAACTGCTGCTGGTATTGAAAGTGCATGTTTCAGTCTGCATGTCAGAATTTTTTAATGAAATAAAAGAGGATTTCAGAAGTCAAAATGTGCCCTAGTTTTTCTTTCTGCAGCACTAATGATACTTGTTATGGAAAAATGAACCCCCTCATTTTGTTCCTTTTTAAATTAAATGTTTTAAGAGTTACCACTTTAATCCAAGCAAGATGGCTTCAGGTGTGCCATACGTTTATCATAAGTAGGACTGTTAGCGCTCTAGGTGTTCTTTGGAACACTCTGGGAAGCTCCAGTAGAACACAAAGGAATCAACTGACAGTCTCTGCCCTTGTTGGATGTACATGTTTTACTGAGAATGTCAGACTTCATTCTCACATGACTGAGAAAGATAATGTGAATTTACAGAAAATAAGCTCTCAGTTTAGCTTATAGATCACCTTCCAAACCTCTGTGGGAAAAGCATGAGAAAATATTTTTCTCTCAATCATGATATCCCACCAGAAGGCTTTTTCACATGGTGAAATCACCTTAGAACATACTACAATTCCTAAAATGAGTATGGTACCATCAACAAATGATTTATAATGTAACTAAAGTCTTAAAACCTTCTATTAACTGCAATGCTTTTTAATGAGGTGCTATCATGTATATTGGTCCCAAGATGGCTGCCAACACTTCTTGGATGAAGTGCTGACAGCCAATGAGATCTCAGGATGAGATGTGTGGTTAGGCTCCGCCCACATATATATATGATTCTACTTTTGATTTTCTCAGGAACAACTGAACAGATTGACACCAGA
This sequence comes from Triturus cristatus, assembly GCF_964204655.1. NCBI lineage: Eukaryota > Metazoa > Chordata > Amphibia > Caudata > Salamandridae > Triturus > Triturus cristatus. The sequence goes on from NC_140582.1 coordinate 247,435,263, forward strand.
TCTGCAAAAGGCACTTCCCTGAGCTGAGGACTACCTCTCTGCCAAATTTCAAGTAATTCTGTTCAGCTGTTCGGGCTGTACCTTGGACTAAAGGTCCCTATGGAAAATTGCATGGGGAAAACGTGTTTTGGGACCCCCCTTTTTTGTCAGCCCCGCTTGACAAATCCCCCCGAGACTTTCTGGGTAGGAGCGGAGTGAAGCGCCCCACCTATTTTGAAAATTTCGCGAGGATTCGTCAACCGGCGCCAAAGTTATTCCAAATAGAATGTTGCGGATTTCCTATGGAAACACGGTCCTAACTATAACTATCTACTGACCACCAGTAGATAATATATATATATATATATATATATATATATATATATATATATATTACGGGATATTTCGTCAAAAGCGCTCCTGTGCACCAAAGATCCAAGGAAAACAGGAACAGACGAAGGCTGACCCAGGATGCGGGTGAGAGAATTAGTTTATTTTCATTGTAACAGCAATGCCTGCATCACGCGTTTCAGCCTACGAAAGGCCTTGATATATATATATATATATATATATATATGTATATTATCTACTGGCGGTCGCCAGTAGATAGTTATAGTTAGGACCGAGTTTCCATAGGAATTCTCAAAATTCTATTTTGAATAACTTTGGCGCCGATTGACGAATCTTCGCAAAATTTTCAAAACTAATGGGGCGCTCCGCTCCGCTCCTACCCTGAAAGTCTCGGGGTGATTCGTCAAGCGGGGGCCGAGAAAAAGGGGGGGTCCCAAAACACGTTTTCCCCATGGATTTTTCCATAGGGACTTTAGTCGCAGCTACAGCCCAAACGGCTGAACAGAATTACGTGAAATTTGGCAGAGAGGTAGCCATAAGGTCCGTTTGGTGCCTTTTGCAGGTTTGGTGTAAATCTGTTCAGTATTTTCTGAGAAAATAGCATTTAAATCAATATATATATCCATACGCGCGCAGCGTTCGCGCAGGGTGCGCGCACTCGGCCGTCCGCGAGCGCACTTCTGATTGGTTGTTACATCTTAGTAAACATTCGAATCGGTCGAAACCAGGAAGTGTCGGCCGCCATTTTCTCTCTCGCACTGAGAGGGGGGTGAAACACAAAGGAGAAAAACATGTAAAGGGGGCAAGCTGGACAATTCCTGAACCCCTAGCAGGGGTCATGGGGTCCCAGGAGGTCCCCCAAGGGCAAGTAAAAAAATTAAATTTTTTCGGTAAATCGGCGAGTGCGCGAAGCGTGCGCGTACTATAGAAATGAAAAAAATTCCGCGAGGTTTGTGCAGCGTGCACGCACGGTATCATCCCTTTAAAAAAAAATCGCAATTTCATTACCCTGTGTGCTTACCACACACCAGCAATTTTTGCCAAAACCCTTAACAACAAAGCGTATCATGTGTCCTCCTTGTGCGGACGGTGCGCGAAGCGCACCGTGCGTACATGGCCCATTAAGCATAACGTGGGCGCGCGGTGCGCGTAGCGCACTGCGTGCCCACCGTGCGTACACGGTGCGCAAAGTGCACCGTGCCTGCACGGCACTAACTGCGTAAAGTGGGCGCGCGGTGCGCAAAGCGCACCGCGTGCTCACCGTGCGTGTACGGAACAAACTGCGTGAAGTGGGCGCGCGGTGCGCAAAGCGCACCGCGTGCCCACCGTGCGCGAAGCGCACCATGCGCGCACGGCACGAACGGCGTAAAGTAACTTAGCATTTAAAAAAACGTACAAATTCACTGAAAAAACCATTGGTTTCACACACGTTATAGTTAGGAATTAGCATTTAAAAAACCTTGCAAATTCACTTAAAAAACCATAGGTTTCACACATGTTATAGTTAGCTGGGCATTTTCCTCATGAAAAACCAATGAAATTCCCCCGTTATAGTTAGTGCAGGCAACTATAACTCACGCGACCGTAATCCGCTGCTGATGACGTCAGATATTACATCACTGATGACATATGTGTCTTTCTGAAAAATAAAAATAAATATATGTATAGCTAAAAAAAAAAGGAAGAAGACATGGGTATATAAATGTGTAAATACAGTGATGTAATATCTGACGTCATCAGCAGCGGATTACGGTCGCGTGAGTTATAGTTGCCTGCACTAACTATAACGGGGGAATTTCATTGGTTTTTCATGAGGAAAATGCCCAGCTAACTATAACATGTGTGAAACCTATGTTTTTTTAAGTGAATATAGATATGTATATATTTTCCAAAAGTTTGCTTCAGAGACGAGTCCACACTCCCAGGCAAGGTAGGTAACAACCTGTATTTATTAAAGCAAGCAGCTTCCCATCCCGTTTCTTATGTCCTTTAGCCTTACGCGTTTCGGGAAATTCTTTCCCCTTCCTCTGAGGCTAGTGTGGGCAGCTTCGATTTCTGTTTACGTGCCAAGCCCCCTGCGTGCTATGTATATTTACAATTGGCCTCCAGTGTGCCGTTTTGCTCCCTGAGCCTTCCCAATGCACGCTGGGACTTGCAGTGATTTACATCGCACATCGCACCGCGCGCCCACTTTACGCAGTTAGTGCCGTGCACGCACGGTGGGCACGCGGTGCGCTACGCGCACCGCGTGCCCACGTTACGCTAGATGGGCCATGTACGCACATGGAGGACATATTATGCACTTCGTTGTGAAAGGTAATCTTTTATTTTTCCGGTTTTTATATATATGCCATGCACAAATGGTGCCCTTCGGGTACCATTTGCACACGGGGTGGGGAAAGTATGGATAATTTTTTTTTTTTTGTAATTTTTACCTTACGCGTACGGTAAGCGTAATCGGCGAAATTTTCAAAAAAATTAAAATTGCCTTTTTGGCCTTGGGGGATCTTTGGGGACTCCTTCATCATGGCTAGGTGCTTGGGAGCTGTCTAAACAGCCCCTTTACATGTTTTTGGCCTTTGTTTTTCAACCCCCCCTCAGAGTGCGAGAGAGAAAATGGCGGCCGCCGCTTCCTGGTTTCGACCGATTCGAATGTTTACTAAGATCTAACAGCCAATCAGATTCGCGCTCGCGCACGGCACCGTACGCGTACGGTAAGCTTACCGTAAGCGCACCGTAAGCGCACCGTAAGCTGCCACAGATATATATATTGATTTAAATGCTATTTTCTCAGGAACTACTGAACAGATTTACACCAGACCTACAAAAGGCACTTCCTTGACCTGAGGACTACCTCTCTGCCAAATTTCAAGTAACTCTGTTCAGCCGTTCGGGCTGTAGCTGTGTCTAAAGGTCCTATGGAAAAATGCATGGGAAAAACGCGTTTTGGGACCCCCCTTTTTTCTCAGCCCCCGCTTGACGCATCCCCCCGAGACTTTCAGGGTAGGAGCAGAGTGTAGCGCCCCACCTATTTTGAAAATTTCGCGAGGATTCGTCGACCGGCGCCAAAGTTATTCCAAATAGAATGTTGCGGTTTTCCTATGGAAACAGGGTCCTAACTATAACTACCTACTGGCGACCGCCAGTAGGTAATATATATATATATATATATATTCACTGAAAAAACCATAGGTTTCACACATGTTATAGTTAGCTGGACATTTTACTGATAAAAACCAATGAAATTCCCCCGTTATAGTTACTGTAGGCAACTATAACTCACGCGACCGCAATCCTCTGCTGATGCTAATACTGTATTTAGACACTTATTTGCCCATGTCTTCTTCCATTAAATTTTAGCTATACATATATAACAAATATTTTTTTTTCATAAAGACACATATGTCATCAGCAGAGGATTACGGTCGCGTGAGTTATAGTTGCCTACAGTAACTATAACGGGGGAATTTCATTGGTTTTTATCAGTAAAATGTCCAGCTAACTATAACATGTGTGAAACCTATGGTTTTTTCAGTGAATTTGTACGGTTTTTTAAATGCTAAGTTACTTTACGCCATTTGTGGCGTGCGCGCCCACTTAACGCATTTCGTTCCATGCGCGCACGGTGCGCTTCGCGCACCGTGCGCGCACAGTGAGCACGCGGTGCGCTTCGCGCACCGCGTGCCCACATTACGCTAGATGGGCCATGAACGCACGATGCGCTTCGCGCACCGTGCGCACATGGAGGACATATGAAGAGCAAACTCTTAAATCTGCTTTTCATTTTTTTTTTTTTATTTTTTTTACCGTACGCTTACCGTAAGCTTACGGTACGCGTACCCCGTGATTTTTTTTAAAATCAATAAATTTTTTTGTACTTTTCTGTCCTTCTTTGACCCCCTTACAAATGTTAGGGGGTCTGTAACTCTCCTCATTGCCCCCTTTCCTTGTTTTCTCTGTTTTTTTTCTGAGTGAAACACACAAAATGGCGGCCGCCGCTTCCTGGTTTCGGCCGATTCGAATGTTTACTAAGATCTATGGGCCAATCAGAATCTCCTTCGCGCACGCCATGTTTCTTCCGTACGCTTACCGTAAGCTTACCGTACGCGTACCCCGTGATTTTTTTTAAAAATCAATAAATGTTTGTTTTGTACTTTACAGTCCTTCTTTGACCCCCTCACAAATGTAAGGGGGTCTGTAACTCTCCTCTTTGCCCCCTTTTCTTGTTTTCACTCTTTTTTTTTCAGAGTGAAACACAGAAAATGGCGGCCGCCGCTTCCTGGTTTCGGCCGATTCGAATGTTTACTAAGATCTAAGAGCCAATCAGAATCGCGCTCGCGCACGCCACCGTACGCTTACCGTAAGCGTACGGTAAGCGTACCGTAAGCGGGCTCAGATATATATATTGATTTAAAGGCTATTTTCTCAGAATCTACTGAACAGATTTACACCAAACCTACAAAAGGCACTTCCTTGACCTAGGGACTACCTCTCTGCCAAATTTTGAGTAATTCTGTTCAGCCGTTCGGGCTGTAGCTCGTTCTAAAGGTCCTATGGAAAAATGCATGGGAAAAACGCGTTTTGGGACCCCCCTTTTATCTCAGCCCCCGCTTGACGGATCCCCCCGAGACTTTCAGGGTAGGAGCGGAGCGTAGCGCCCCACCTATTTTGAGAAATTCGCGAGGATTCGTCGACCGGCGCCAAAGTTATTCAAAATAGAATGTTGAGGTTTTCTTATGGAAACGTGGTCCTAACTATAACTACCTACTGGCGACCGCCAGTAGGTAATATATATATATATATATATATATATATATATATATATATATATATATTCACTTAAAAAAACATAGGTTTCACACATGTTATAGTTAGCTGGACATTTCCCTCGTAAAAAAACAATGAAATTCCCCCGTTATAGTTAGTAAAGGGAACTATAACTCACGCGACCGCAATCCACTGCTGATGACGTCAGATATTACATCACTGTATTTATTCACTTATTTACCCATTTTTCTTTCCTTTAACCTTTAGCTATACATATTTAATAAATATTTATTTTACAGAAAGACACATATGTCATCAGTGATGTAATATCTGACGTCATCAGCAGTGGATTGCGGTCGCGTGAGTTATAGTTGCCATTCGCGTAATTTTCACGTTTCTACCGTGCGCGCACGGTAAGCGCACTCCGGGATTTTTCGTAAAAATATTAAAAACATTTATGGCCCTTGGGGGTCCTTTGGGGACCCCCTGACAATGGCTAGGGGGTCAGGAACTGTCCACCCTGCCCCCTTTTCATGTTCTCCACCTTTATTTTTCACCTCCCTCGGACTGCGAGAGACAAAATGGCGGCCGACACTTCCTGGTTTCGACCGATTCGAATGTTTACTAAGATCTAACAACCAATCAGAATTGCGCTCGTGCACGGCAGGGTGCGCTTACCGTACGCGCACGGTGCGCGCCTATAGATATATATATGCTTTTAAATGCTATTTTCTCAGAAAATACTGAACAGATTTACACCATACCTGCAAAAGGCACATCCCTGACCTGAGGACTACCTCTCTGCCAAATTTCACGGTTTTCTGTTCAGCCATTCGGGCTATAGCGCGGACTAAATGTCCTATGGGAAAATGCATGGGAAAAACGCGTTTTGGGACCCCCCCTTTTTCTCAGCCCCCGCTTGACGAATCCCCCCGAGACTTTCAGGGAAGGAGCGGAGCGGAGCGCCCCACCTAGTTTGAAAATGTCGCGAGGATTCGTCAATCGACGCAAAAGTTATTCCAAATAGAATGTTGCGGATTTTCTATTATGGAAACACGGTCCTAACTATAACTATCTACTGGCGACCGCCAGTAGATTATATATATATATATATATATATATATATATATATATATATATATATATATATATATATATATATATTGCCACTGTCCATGAATGCCAGGTATATAATCGACCAGGTGGTGACTGTATGGCTATTTGCATATGATTAAGGCTCAGTGGAGCTGAAACGCGTAATGCTACTTTTTTCTGCCGGAATAAAAACTTTTCTTGGAATGAAGCACAGTGGTTGGGCCTGATTGCGCGCACCAGAAGGTGGAGTGCGCTTTGCTTTTGAATATTTAGAGTTCTGACACAACTCAAACAGGCCCCGATTCGAGAGGCTGGGCACTCCCAGTGTCGTCTTTTTTGCTTGGATTTATCATCAATGGGAAGCCCGCCGGCTGACAAAGAAGGATGACGGAATGAATTGAGCAGGGCCACAGTTGTGAGGCCCGCACTGAAAATTCTGAAAACTTTGGTGAGTCAGCCAGGATCTGGGAGGGAACTGATTCCCTGCACGCTGTACTTGTGTGGAGAAAACGGAGGCAGACTAGCTTCTTCCATCGAAGTTCGCCAGTACAAGCCACGACTTTGGATCAAAAGTATATTGTCGGAATCTTTGCCGCACATGGAACTTTTTCCTTTAAAGGCATGAAGGAGACCAGAAGTAATATACTGGAAGCCAGAGAATCGAAGGTATTGGAATTTTGTGGCAGTTGGGACACGGTATACATTTTGTCAAAATTGAAGCATTGTGGGAACTGTGGTTCTGTCAATATTCGAGAAAAAACAGTGGGCTGTAAAGACAAGAAAATACTTAGACCTTCTTTACATCGAGTCTAATGAACTAAAGCTACTGTTTTATGGAAGAAATAAATGTTAATTTTGAACTGACAGATGAACTGCAATTACACCTCGCAGCCACGGAGTTGCTGTTGGGAAATGTTTATTTTAGTCCCTTGCCACTGTCCATGAATGCCAGGTATATAATCGACCAGGTGGTGACTGTATGGCTATTTGCATATGATTAAGGCTCAGTGGAGCTGAAACGCGTAATGCTACTTTTTTCTGCCGGAATAAAAACTTTTCTTGGAATGAAGCACAGTGGTTGGGCCTGATTGCGCGCACCAGAAGGTGGAGTGCGCTTTGCTTTTGAATATATATATATATATATATATATTACCTACTGGCGGTCGCCAGTTGGTAGTTATAGTTAGGACCAAGATTCCATAGGAAGAGCATTTTTTGTTTTGCTTATAACATTGGCGTCGTTTGATGAGTCTTCATGAAATTTTCCAAACTAATTCTTTGTTCATATCAACTCCGATGTAGAAAGATTGGGGGTGATTCAAAAAGGGGGGACCGAGAAAAAAGGAGGGTCCCAAAACATGTTTTCTCCATGTTAATTTCCATGGGAAACTTTAGGCAAGGCTACAGGTCGAACGGGTAAACAAAATTACCCAAAATTTGACAGGGAGAAGGGTCTTGGTCTAGAAAGCACGCTTTTGTTTATTTGGTGTAAATCCGTTCAGTAGTTTTGGAGAAATATCGAAATTTACAGATATCGATATTTGAGATTTCTGCCTTCTGATTGGCTGAGGGGTTACGAGCACGAGCTTGCTGCTTATTGGCTGCGAGCGGTGCGAGCGGTTGCAACTAGGAAGTGTTGGCAGCCATTTTGTGATTCCTTTGAAGTGAGTAAGGGGAATAAAGGGCGAAAAGATTAGGAAAGAGGAGGGTAGGAGCGCTGTGAGGTCTGTGGGGTGGTTAGGGTGTGCTATACAGGGAGTGTGAAGCGAAGTATTCACCCCTAGCGGTGTGAAAGTGCTGTTTTGCCCAGAGTGAGATGGTGCTGCGGTGAGGTGCCAGTACACTCGAGGATGAAACCGTGAGCTGAGTGCTGTAAACTGATGTGCTCTGGGCGCTGTAGCATACTGGCCGTTGTAGCATAGCGGTGCAAGTGGTGTTAGTATGGGTTTAGACTATAGCGCTGGGAGCTCAGTGGGGTGGTTAGGGTGTGCTATACAGGGAGTGTGAAGCGAAGTATTCACCCCTAGCGGTGTGAAAGTGCTGTTTTGCCCAGAGTGAGATGGTGCTGAGGTGAGGTGCCGGTACACTCGGGGATGAAACCGTGAGCTGATTGCTGTAAACTGATGTGCTCTGGGCACTGTAGCATACTGGCCACTGTAGCATAGCTGTGCAAGTGGTGTTAGTATGGGTTTAGACTATAGTGGGAGTGGGAAGCAAACTACTCACCCCTACTGGTCTGAAGACTCAAATGGAGTGTTTTAGCAAGCAGGAATAAATAAATAATCGTGAAGAATATAATGCAGAATGTTGCAATGCCGCAGAAGACAAATTGTGAAATTAGGTGTGTTTAAGAAAGTGGTTGTGTGGGATAAAGCAATGGAGTCTGCAAGTTATATAAAAAGTGTCTTTATTTAAGTGCCATAAATGGAACCACTGGTGGAAGAGCTAAGGCATCCAGCTGAGGCAAACTCCAACCGCTTCTGCTGTATTCAGACCTAAGCTCCTGTATCAGTCAATTCCACATTATACGTTACAGTTCCATGTGACATAAACAATACCTATTAGACATGAATGACTGTAAATTGTAGAATGAAAATAAAGGTAGGATACGATTACCACACTGTGCCAACTAGTTCCTAAACAATGCCGTGTTTTTTGATCTTGATCGCCAGCTCGTGAGCAGAGGCTGAGGATGAGCTAATTTGTGTGAAAGGGCTTTGTGGATAACAGGCAGGCAGAGAGACGTGTGTACAAAGAATAGATATGATTTCAAAATGGATGTCGGGTTTAGGCTAATTTAGCACGTAAATAGCGTATTAGCATAGGCCATACACCATCCATCCCTGGTTAGTGTGGAAACGTAAGGGCCAATAATGAAAACACAGTTCAAATGCCTAACCATACTTAGAAAGTTATTATATGAAAATAGTTCAATTGAAGTGTATTAAAAAATTTAATAGGAAAAAGTCAAAAAAGTTGGAAAAAATCAACCCAAGAATAAACTGAATTCTTACAAGTCTTGGAGATTGCGGTCCTGAAGTTCTTCAGCGGCTTGAGATGCGTAATGTTCCAAGAGGCGATTGTTGCCATCATGCGAGAAAAGCAAAGCGATCCAATTCATATCCTCGAAGGGACAGTAATGTTTCTCGAATGTTGGAGTGGCAATTAGAATTGGCAGGCAATCTGCGATGTTGTCAAAGTTCACACGTTGCAGGAGATCTTCGCGGCTGCGCAGAAATCCCATTCTGCCAGGATTCCTTTTTGCGTTGCATCCGCCATAGCTCCACTGCCCGAACAATCAAGTTCATGGTTTTCAATATACTCCATTACCTGCTGGATATCGGGAGCATTTGCTGGGATGTTGGTAAGGCATAGATCCATTCCCCAGTCGATTGGGCAAGTTTTGCAGTAAAAAGATTGTTGCACGCAGATTGTATATGAGTAAATAAATGTCATGTTGTAGCTGGCTCCGATAATAGATAGAGGCAGGCAGCCAAAAAGTTGTTCCATTTTTTCACGGTATTGATGTAGCTTCGCGTAGAGGCGTATTCTGTAGGACATGCTTGTTACCACAGGGAGCGCAGCCATTTTTAACAAGCTAAAATAGTAGTAGGATGGCCGCAAACAGAGCGAGAATTATGGGCACTGTTGCTGTTATTCCAGAGATGATCGAATGAATGAATTCTGGCATTAGACTAAAAACAGTTTGAAAGCCTGTGGGAAGGCCGGAGGAGACAGTTTTAAAAAAGTGTACCAGACCTTAAATGTCAGATGTGTTGAAAATTGTGTAACAATTCACAAAGTGTAATGGGAGGTTTGTATTTAAAAGGGAGTGTATTTTACTTGAAGTTTGTGCTATCTGCAGTCGATAAATTACTTTTGGAGAAGTGAGGCACACTTCTGTTTGAAACAAAAGCGCTTTCAGTTTGCTCTGTTTAATAAAATATGTTTTCAAAGTAGGTATTGAAGGCCAAGTTGAACTTTGGGAGTTACTTTGTGTGGGTGGGAATAGAGATTGAAAAGATATGAAAGTATGCTGTTCCTAGAGAGAGCTATTGGTGAACAAAGAGATGTATGTGTCCCCGAGGTCAGGAGGAGAGTCCTCCTTTAGGAAAAAGACCCTCACACACCCGGCAGACTAGCTGTCATATGTCGTCAGCATGTGGCCCAGATGTTAAGTGTCATCATCGGGTCTGCTCCAAATCGGGGCGGCGCTGCAATCCCCGATCGGCGACCCCAGTGGCGCCTTTTTGTGGAGATCTTTATTCCATAGTTGCCGGTGGGTGAATGCAGGTGAGGGCCTTCAAGTGAGGAAGTGTGTGGTGAAAGGAGTGTATTAAAAATAAATAGTGGGGAACCTAAATAGTGTTTATTAAATGACGGGGGTCCCACTCTTATTCTAAAAACAATAGAGTGCGTAATATTACAGTTAAAATGACTGTTTTACGCTGTGGTCATAAATGGTCAACATGTTTCTTGCTTAAGTAAAGTAACCGCAATTCTTCAGGACCAGGTGATTCACACACTTATTGGTAGTGGTAGTGGCTACTGTGGCACTTACCACACATACAGCACCCTAATAAGTGGTGACTAGTGGAGGTGAGGTACAATGCCCTTAACTGCAGGGCTACGAGATCCAACGAGCTGGCGCTGGAGGCAGACACCGGATAGTACAGTGTCAGAAGTCCGTAGAACAGGACGCCTTCCCACCTACCCTTGATCCACGCCGACTCGGGGGACCAGAGATTGCCAGAGGAAGTTATCCGGTTTGAAACATTAAGGACATACGGTATGCCAGCTCACATTGTGTAACAGTCCATGTTATTAAGAAGCAGATAACTGCTGTTAGAAAGCTGTGTGAATGTTGGTCTGATTGTGGGAGTTGGCGTGCTTTTAAGAAAGCACACAAGATTGGGGGCTGTAAGCTTAGAAGCGTCGTGCAGTTGGACATTCTTGCATAGTAATGAATGACTGCCATTGTGGTCTCACTTTTCACCTGTGAGAAAAACTTCGGTATCCTCTTTAAGACAGCGATATGTAAATGGGAGAAACCACTGCTCGTAAATAAACGTGCTACCTTATATAATCACATACAACATGACAAACAACATGTACACCTAGCAGACACAATGACACTACGTACTGTGGGAACCGTGGCTAGCCATGTACACAAACCAAACATAGCACCTCTGCCACACAATGCAGAATGCAGGGAGAGATGGGAGCAAAGTATGTGCGAAGGTGGCGAGTGATTCTCGATTATAAAAGTATACAATGCAAAGTGTTCAGGGGATGTGCCGGAGAGACTTGAGTATGCAGAGCACAGACATGTACATGTCAACATACACTGATGGTCTATTGAGTGAAGTGGACAGTGGACGCAACCACTGTACAGAGTACAGTCAGTAGGGAAGATTATGAAAACATAGCCCGTAGCTGCCCCCTCCCCCCCAAATCTTTAGCGTAGTGGGCTGGCTCGGCGTACGCAAGGCTAGCGTGGGGGTATGAATAAAAGGCACTTTTCTCTGGGTGCGGTTCTCTTCTGGAATGGCAAACATGTCTGTCAGGTCTCCGCAGCTTACACCGCCACGAGGCTGCTGCCGTGAGCGAAGGAGACTGCGGGAATAATGCTCTCAGCCTGCTGGTACCCATAAACCGTCATGGCCGCTGCGACGCACATGTGCCCCACAATTCACCTTTCGACACCACGGTATGTGAAATAGAGAACATCACGTGCCGGAGGAAGCTTTTGGGCCGAGGTCTGCGAGCTGGGAAGGCTCCTGAGATCAATGCTGGCTACCGTGATACAGGCAGACAGCGCCCAGCCTGAGGCCCAGCACCGTGGAGTGCTCTGTATACTACTAACAGAGTAGTCCAACAGGTACCAACAGTGGAACGGTGTCTTGATCCCACAATGGACAATGTTAGAACGGCATCTGAGAGTGCAGATGAAGGTACTACTTTCGACCAGCTGTAACCAACTGTAGGTCCCAACAGTGGAACGGTGTCTTGATCCCACAATGGACGATGTTAGAACTACATCTGAGAGTGGAGATGAAGGTACTCCCTTCGACCAGGTACAAGCAACTCTAGGTCCCAACAGTGGAATGGTGTCTTGATCCCAGAATAGGCGATGTCCGATATTACCTGCTGCTTGGTTTTCACAGAACTCCCTCCATTGAGGTGCATCAGACTCTGTGCTTCCGTAGCTAAGTGCTGCACATGATCATTGGGCTTGGCTGACTGCAGTCGCGGGAGTACTCCGTGGTACAGCAGGTCCGAACAGTGGAACGGGGTCTTGATCCCAGAATGGACGATGTTAGAACTGCATCTGAGAGTGCAGATGAAGGTACTCCCTTCGACCAGTTGTAACCAACTCTACATCCCAACAGTGGAACGGTGTTTTGATCCCAAAATAGACGATGTACGATACTATGTGCGGCTTGGTTTTCACAGAACTCCCTCCGTTGAGGTGCATCAGACTCTGTGCTTCCGTAGCTAAGTGCTGCACATGATAATTGGGGTTGGCTAACTGCAGTCGGTGGAGTACACCGTGGTACAGCAGGTCTGAACAGTGAAACGGGGTCTTGATCCCACAATGGACGATGTTAGAACTGTATGTGAGAGTGGAGATGAAGGTAGTTCCTTCGACCAGGTGCAACCAACTCTAGGTCCCAACAGTGGAATGGTGTCTTGATCCCAAAATGCACGATGTCCGATATTACCTGCTGCTTGTTTTTCACAGAACTTCCTCTGTTGACGGGCATCAGACTCTGTGCTTCCGTAGCTAACTGCTGCACATGATTATTGGGCTTGGGTGACTGCAGTCGGTGGAGTACACCGCGGTACAGCAGGTCAGAACAGTGAAACTGGGTCTTGATTCTGTGATTGAGGATGTCAGAAGTTAAAATTTGTGATGATTTGTGTGCACCCCTTCTGATCAGGTGCAACCAACTCCGTGGTTCCGAATCCATTGACACGTGGCTGTGAGGCGTTAATGACCACTGCCACTGGCCTACACTGCGGTTAGCAGGGCTTACAATTCAGATCGAGTGGTGATTGTTAAATTACTGAATCCAGTAGGCAACTAACTACAACGTCTATTGAAATATACACAATAGCCTTTTAGTACACTTGCTTGAAGAAGTTTTTTAAGATGACTTATAGGTCTAGTACAATAACCAAATTCTTCTTGGTAGTGGTAAAGAACACTGAATAACAGTGTACACAGTATACAGCAGAGATCGCAATTCGAATTGTTTTGATTTATTTATTGCAGAGTTTTGTGTAATTTATATTGTTCTATTTTGTGAAGAGGAAGTGAGAAAAAGTACTCATGGAAGACTGTGCTCACTACAGCCTTCAATTTACACTGCATTCATTCATTCACTGCAGACAGCAGTGTTCACAATTCAGATCGAGTCGCTATTGTAGATGCCGCAGTCCTGTAGGCAAAAGACATTTCTCCAGTGCGCTCTGTCCGCACCACGCATATGCATCATCGCAGGTTCCGCACACGGTTTTTCTTGCTTCACGTATGACAAACTGGGCAGCTCAAGTCAACGCCACGTGGCTGTGGGCCCTTGCTGACCGCTCTCTGGCCTACACTGGCAGACAGCAGTGTTTACAATTCTTATTGAGTCGCTATTGCAGATGACGTAGTGTTGTAGGCAACAGACATTGCTCCTAGTATGGCCCGCCCACAGCACGCATCATCGCTGGCTGTGCACATGCTGAATGCTTTTGATGTGGCTATCTGAGTGCACTAGACCTAATGGACCCTTTATGATGCAATCTTTTTGTGTATTATTTCAGATCTACTGCCTGTATCTCAGTATACCACAAGTTATGTTTTTTTACTGTTATAGTTGATGCTAGCAGCAACCATTCCCTGAGGGCTGGTTTACACTCACCCCACATGCATTCAGCACAGACATCACTGAATATGTGACCCTGGTAATAAAAAGGAGTCAAACGCACATGCCCGTACCCACTTCCACTATCTATCTGTGTCCGTGTGTTCATTATCTATGCATGATACTGCCCCTGGGCTGTACCACATTACATTGTGCTGTGGACAGCGTATGCAACCATGTTACCTCTGGCAGTGGGAAAAGTTCTGTTATGTAGCTTTTAGATGCATGGCTATCACAGGTGGAAAGCTACTTTACAGAACATGAATATTGATGAAGATGATGGTTGCATGCTGTGTGTAGTGTCAGATATGTGTATACAGTAAAAAGTTTCAAAAAAGTTCTGTAAGCAGAAGAGGAGTCTCTCATCAAATGCTGTAGAGATAATGACTAAAATGGGTGGGGTCCTCCAACTGTTACAATGGGAAATGTTATGAACCAATGAAATGCTATTCTTTAAGGTCACATGGCAATCGCGCACCGTGCGCGCAAGAAGGCCGCACCCGACGCGATTTTGAGTTTATTACAGTTAGAAATATATAAATATTTTAGATTATCGCTTGTTCTCATATACACTTTAAACTTATTTAGATATAGTTTTGAGACAAAAAAAATGAAGGAATGGCGTTCCCGGCGCGACACCATAGGTCTATGACGTAACACAGGTCCTGGCAGCGTGCACTTGCTGCATACGCAATGCTCAGTGGGCGTGACCCCATACGTACATGACGTAAGGCGCAGCTTGGTACTGTGTACCCGTCGCATACCAAAGTAGCAGCTGGTGCGACCACATAAGTATATGATGTTACGTGGGACGCAGTGCCACAAACCCGTCGGATTCGCGTGTTGATGAAGCTAGGTACACTACCGGTACGGGACTTCAGTAAAAAAAAAACCGATATATATACTTTTTTTTAAAGATATAAAACATTACGTATTTTTCAAATTAAAAGAAAAGAATATTAGAGTTCAAAATATTTTTAAAAAATATAGGTTTTATAAATATTAAAATATGAAACTAACATTTAAAAAACCTTTGAAATTCACTGAAAAAAACACAGGTTTTACAGACGTTATAGTTAGGAATTAGCATTTAAAAACCTTAGAAATTCATTGAAAAAACCATAGGTTTCAGGGACGTAATAGTTAGTTGGACATTTGACTCATATAAAACCAGAGAAATTCGCCCGCTATAGTTAGTTGAGCTAACTATACCTCGCGCGCCCGCAATGCACTGGTGATGACGTCACATATTACATCACTCATGACATGGTCAGTGACATCACTCATGACATCACTGATGACATCTCAAATTACATTACTGATGACATCACTGATGACATCATCCAGGGAATGTGTGTTTCTGTAAAGTTTATATATTTTTCATATATATCTATGCCAAGGTAACTCCAGTAAGCGCCACTGTGCTGCGTTGCAGAGAGGTGGGCCAGGCCACACCCCTTTTTACACCTCTCTGCAACGCAGCTCTGTGGCGCTTACTGGAGGTACCTGATTGGCTACTTGGACCCCTGGGACCGCCAGGAGTCAAGGGGACTTAATCTCCCAACTTAAAACGTTCACAGGGTGTGTTTGCACACATGTCACCTCAGGCCCCCCTCCCTTCACCACTGTGCAAACACGCCCCGTAGCGCGTTTTAAGAGGTAGTTTTAATCCCCCTGCCCTATTATGTACTAGGGCCTTACAGAGGAGGTCATGCTAATCACAGGGGTACCCCAACGCTTAGTGTTCCCTAGTGTATGTAGGTGTTTTCACTGTATTCTAAGTGTCTTTTAGCATAGCACTGGCTCTAGGCCTGGTTAGTCAGAGTCAGTTACCACCAGTACCCGTCTGAAAAAGTTGTGGGCACAGGATGATTTTGGAACAAGGCCTCTTTCTGCTCCTCTGTTGGTTCTTTCTGCACATGTCTTGCTTCTTCCTGCAATTGTTTTCGTCTTTGTGGAATATGCTGCTTCTTTCTGCCTTTCTTTTGCTTCTTTCTGAGTATTTTTCTTCTTTCTTCACATGTCCTACCTCTGTAGGCATAGTTAGAAACTAGCATTTGAAAAACCTTTGAAATTCACTGAAAAAACCATAGGTTTCAGGTATGTTATAGTTAGAAATTAGCATTTAAAAAACCTTAGAAATTCACTGAAAAAACCATAGGTTTTAGGGAAAGTTATAGTTAGTTGTATATTTCATTCGTACAAAACCATAGAAATTCCCCTGTTATAGTTAGTACAGGTAACTATAACTCGCGCCCCTGCAATGCTCTGCTGATGACGTCACATATTACATCACTCATGACATGGTCAGAGACATCACTGATGATATCACTAATGACATCTAAAATGACATCACTGATGACATCACTGATGACATCATCCACCTGATAATCTGATGCACATACTGATGGCCTAATATAAACTTTGATTCACACACTCTAAAATACAGACTGCTATTTTTGAAACTATACAAAACAATGCCAAATACTACATACCACCCTCTATTTCCTAGGTCCACACTCACATCCACTCACTTATACATGAAGTTACTCATCAATACAGTACTATAATATGCACTCATACACCTATACATACAGTCACAGTCCGCCACTCATCCATAGAGTTACTCACACACCTAGTCAGTCAGACATGTATGCACAAGTCACACACACCCCCACACACCCACACAGACACTCAGGCACTCATACAGATACTCAGACTACAAATCGATAACCCATATAGACACTCATGCAGCTACTCACCAACCCATGGAGCCACTTATACAACAACTGAGACACTAATACAGACTTTCACACAGTTTAGTCACAAACCCATACATTCAGTAACACATGTTTAATCACTCACTTATACAGTCAGTCAGACATCTACTAAATAATCCATTTAGGGACTTCTATATTCACTCTTTCTTCAATAGACCTTGGCATAGATATGTATGAAAAATATTTAAACTTTACAGGGACACACATTCACTGGATGATGTAATCAGTGATGTCATTTGAGATGTCATCAGTGATGTCATTAGTGATGTCACTGACCATGTCATGAGTGATGTAATATGTGACATCATCACCAGTGCATTGTGGGCACGCGAGTTATAGTTAGCTCAACTAACTATAACGGGCACATTTCTCTGGTTTTATATGAGTCAAATGTCCAACTAACTATAACGTCCCTGAAGCCTATGGATTTTTCTGTGGAAAAAAAAAAAAACATATATATATATATATATATATATATATATATATATATATATATATTATCTACTGGCGGTCGCCAGTAGATAGTTATAGTTAGGACCTACTTTCCATAGGAAATCTGCAACATTCTATTGGGAATATCTTTGGCGCCGATTGACGAATCTTTGCGAAATTCTCCAAACTTTTGGCCAGCTCCGCTCCGCTCCTACCCTGAAAGTTCTGCGGTGGTCCATGAAGCGGGGGCCGAGAAAAAAGGGGGGACCCAAAACGCGTTTTCCCCATGCAATTTCCCATAGGATCTGTTGTCGCAGCTATAGCCCGAACCGCTGAACGGAATGACACCAAATTTGGCAAAGAGGTAGTCCTCAGTTCGGACTCATGCCTTTTGCATATTTGGTGTGAATCTGTTCAGTAGTTCCTGAGAAAATTAGGGTAAAATAGTTAGTGATATCTATGGCCGCGGAGGATCCGCGGACCGTACCCACACCGTAAGCGCACCCTCCCCAAACGGAGCGCGCACCCTCCCGATCGCGCGCTAAATGCTAATTGGCTGTCGAGCATCTCTCTACATTCGAAACCAGGAACTGTTGGTGGCCATTTTCTGCCTCGGTAGAAGCGAGGCTGAAGATGGAAGGGGAATAAGTGTGTAAAAGATATAAAGGGGGCAGAGTGGAAATACTCTGACCCTCTAGATCTGCTTAGGGGGTCCCAGAAGGACCCCCTGTGGCCCCCCCTTTTTTTTTTTTTAAAAGCGGCGAAATGCGCGCAGGGTGCGCTCATCCTATCGCGTTGGATGCACGGATTCTCTCGCGGTGGGTGTGCGGATCCACAGCAAAGTTTTTTGAAAAACAACAAGAAATCATTTGTTGTATAACAACTTTCTACACTGAAAGGTAGGGTGTATATTTTTGTTTTTTAAAGGTATGATTGTTATTGGTTAACAAAAACAGATTGTAAGGAACATTATATATGATAAGCTGATATGTTGAAAAGTCAAGCACACTTCCTGTCTTGTGTAGGAACATTGTGTGCTGAACTTGTGACCTGTGAGCTCAGTGCAGTGTTCCATGACCTGTTTCTATGGTAACAGGCAGAAGGCAGATTGGGGGAAGGGTTGAAATGTATTTCAGTTGGAAAGGGTTGAAATGTTTAACCAATAGAAATGTGTGTTTGCTTTTTGAGTTTACGTGCGAAGGATTGTGAATTGATGTTTACATGTATATGTGTGGGAAATGAAAGGGAAACTTTTCCATTCTTTGCTTTTGCTGAGAGGTGCACAGTGCAGAGATTCTGTAAAAGAAAATATGGTGAGTGATTGATATACTCCTTAATCTACAAACGAACTTGAAAGATGAGTTATTTAATTGTGAGGGGATGTATGTAGACTATTTTGATTTTAATCAGACTAATGTATTTTTCCTGCTAAAGTGTAGGGAGTACTTTTTTTCTCTACAATGTGTGTGCATGTAGAAACCATTCTGTGATAGGCATTTGTGTTTTTCATGTGTTTGTAGACAGATAACTGTGCAGTTTTTATATTTTGGTAGAATTAGAAACCAGTCATTGTTTATGAATTTGTGAAATGAGTTATGTTATGTTTCTATACTAAAATGTAGTACTACTTCTAGATGTGTTTTGATATAGTGCAAGGGATAGTGTTGTTTGTCTAGAATCACACAGTGAGTCTGTGTGCATTTGGGAACCACTGTGAGAGAAGCATTTGGTAATATTGTGTATTTGCTGACAGATAACTGTTTTAAAACCAGTCAGGTTGTCAAGTTTTAGTAGCATTAGAAGACAGTTATGGCTTATGCTTTCATTAAATGAGTGAGGCATTGACAGTAAATTGCAGTCGTGAAATATGTAGATTGTGTGCAGTTCCCTTACCACTTGCACTGTAGTGAATGAGTTTTGGTAAGCTCATAGGGATAGTGGTGCTTGTCTAGAATCACACTGTGAGTTAGTGTGTATTTGGGATCAGTGTGAGAGAATCATTTGGTAACATCACGTATTTGCTGACAGATAACTGTTTTAAAATCTGTCATGTTGTGAAGTTTTAGTAGCATTAGAATCCAGTCTTTGCTTATATGTTGATTAAATGAGTCATGCTTTGACACTGATGTGCTGTACTTAAATATGTAGATTGTGTGCAGTACCATTAACTCTTCTAGACTAGTGAATGAGTTTTGGTAAACTCCTAGGATAGTGTTGCTTGTCTAAAATCACACTGTGAGTCTGTGTGCATTTGGGTAAGGATTGTGAGAGAAGCATTTGGTAACATCGTGTATTTGCTGACAGATAACTGTTTTAAAACCTGTCATGTTGTCAAGTTTTAGTAGCATTAGAAGCCAGTCTTTGCTTATGTGTTGATTAAATGACTCAGGCATTGACACTAAAGAGCAGTCGTGAAATATGTAGATTGTGTGCAGTTCCCTTATCACTTCCAGTGTAGTGAATGAGTTTTGGTAAACTCCTAGGGATACTGGTGCTTGTCTAGAATCACACTGTGAGTCTTTGTGCATTTGGGAACCACTGTGAAAGAAGCGTTTGGTAACATTGTGTATTTGCTGACAGAAAACTGTTTTAAAAATTGTAATGTTGTCAAGTTTTAGTAGCATTAGAAGCCAGTCATTGCTTATGTGTTGATTAAATGAGTCAGGCATTGACACTAAAGTGCAGTCGTAAAATATGTAGATTGTGTGCAGTTCCCTTACCACTTCCACTGTAGTGAATGAGTTTTGGTAAGCTGCTAGGGATAGTGTTGTTTGTGAGTTAGTGTGTATTTGGGATCAGTGTGAGAGAATCATTTGGTAACATCACGTATTTGCTGACAGATAACTGTTTTAAAATCTGTCATGTTGTGAAGTTTTAGTAGCATTAGAATCCAGTCTTTGCTTATATGTTGATTAAATGAGTCATGCTTTGACACTGATGTGCTGTACTTAAATATGTAGATTGTGTGCAGTACCATTAACTCTTCCAGACTAGTGAATGAGTTTTGGTAAACTCCTAGGATAGTGTTGCTTGTCTAAAATCACACTGTGAGTCTGTGTGCATTTGGGTAAGGATTGTGAGAGAAGCATTTGGTAACATCGTGTATTTGCTGACAGATAACTGTTTTAAAACCTGTCATGTTGTCAAGTTTTAGTAGCATTAGAAGCCAGTCTTTGCTTATGTGTTGATTAAATGACTCAGGCATTGACACTAAAGAGCAGTCGTGAAATATGTAGATTGTGTGCAGTTCCCTTATCACTTCCAGTGTAGTGAATGAGTTTTGGTAAACTCCTAGGGATACTGGTGCTTGTCTAGAATCACACTGTGAGTCTTTGTGCATTTGGGAACCACTGTGAAAGAAGCGTTTGGTAACATTGTGTATTTGCTGACAGAAAACTGTTTTAAAAATTGTAATGTTGTCAAGTTTTAGTAGCATTAGAAGCCAGTCATTGCTTATGTGTTGATTAAATGAGTCAGGCATTGACACTAAAGTGCAGTCGTAAAATATGTAGATTGTGTGCAGTTCCCTTACCACTTCCACTGTAGTGAATGAGTTTTGGTAAGCTGCTAGGGATAGTGTTGTTTGTCGAGAATCACACTGTGAGTCTGTGTGTATTTGGGAACCACTGTGAGAGAAGTGTTTGGTAACATTGTGTATTTGCTGACAGATAAGTGTTGTAAAACATGTCATGTTGTCAAGTTTTAGTAGCATTAGAAGACAGTTATGGCTTATGCTTTCAATATTTGAGTCAGGCATTGACAGTAAATTGCAGTTGTGAAATATGTAGATTGTTTGCAGTTCCCTTACCACTTACACAGTAGTGAATGAGTTTTGGTAAACTCATAGGAATAGTGGTGCTTGTCTAGACTCACACTGTGAGTTAGTGTGTATTTGGGATCACTGTGAGAGAAGCATTTGGTAACATCATGTATTTGCTGACAGATAACTGTTTTAAAACCTGTCATGTTGTGAAGTTTTAGTAGGATTAGAATCCAGTCTTTGCTTATGCGTTGATTAAATGAGTCATGCTTTGACACTGATGTGGTGTACTTGAATATGTAGATTGTGTGCAGTACCATTAACTCTTCCAGAGTAGTGAATGAGTTTTGGTAAACTCCTAGGATAGTGTTGCTTGTCTAAAATCACACTGTGAGTCTGTGTGCATTTGGGTAAGGATTGTGAGAGAAGCATTTGGTAACATCGTGTATATGCTGACATATACCTGTTTGAAAACCGGTCATGTTGTGAAGTTTTAGTAGCATTAGAAGCCAGTCTTTGCTTATGCTTTGATTAAATGAGTCAGGCTTTGACACAAAAGTGAAGTCCTGAAATATGAAGATTGTGTGCAGTTCGCTTACCACTTCCACAGTAGTGAATGATTTTTGGTAAACTCCTAGGTATAGTGGTTGTTGTCTAGAATTACACTGTGAGTCTGTGTGCATTTGAGAACCACTGTGAGAGAAGCATTTGGTAACATCGTGTATTTGCTGACAGATAGCTAATTTAAAACCTTTCATGTTGTCAAGTTTTAGTAGCATTAGAAGCTAGTCTTTGCTTATGGATTGATAAAATGAGTCAGGGTTTGACACTAAGGTGCAGTACCATGTACTATTCTGTTCACTGTGGCAGAACTGAAAATTTAAAAGTTTTACCTAAGCACTGTCCTAGAAGTAGTCTGATTATTTAGTCAGTTTCTAAGTACCAAATAGATTGCTTCAAATAAAAGTGTTCTGACATACTCTTGTCTTTTACACCTTCAATTCCCTAGTCAGTATCCATACACTTCCAGGAAACATCCTGTCACTTCATTTGCAGTCCTCTAGAGACCCATTCAACAGCATGTACTAATCCATTGACTGTACCAAAACTCAAACACCTATAAATTCACCTAGACACTCTCTTTCCAGTACTCTAATGATTCAGTCACTGCCTAAGTATTCATGCACTGAGCCAGGTCTTAGCACATGGACTACGTCAAACCCATATCCACTATGCATGCAGTCCTCTAACCACCTACACACTTGTCTTTCACACCTTCAATTCACCAGTCAGTATCCGTTCACTTCCAGCAAACACCCTGTCACTGCCGTTGCACTCCTCTAGTGACCCATTCAGCATCATGTACTAATCCATTCACAGCGCCAAACACTTATAAATTCACCCAGGCAATCTCCTTGCAGTACTCTAATCATTCACTCAGAACCCAAGTACTCATCCAGTGACCCAGCCTTAGTATATGGACTGCTTCAAACCCTCATCCTCTATGTATGCAGTCCTCTAACCACCTACACAATTGTCTTTCACAACTTCAATTCCCTAGTCAGTATCCATACACTTCCAGGAAATACCCTGTCACTCTCTTTGCAGTCCTCTAGGGACCCATTCAGCACCATGTACTAATCCATTCACTGTGCTAAAACCCAAACACTTATAAATTCACCAAGATACTATATTTGCAGTACTCTAATCATTCAGTCAGTGCCTAAGTATTCATACACTGAGCCAGGCCTTAGCACATGGACTGCTTCAAACCCCTATGCACTATGCATGCAGTCTTCTAACCACCTAGACACTTGTCTTTCACACTTTCAATTTCCTAGTCAGTATCCATACAGTCCAGCACTTGTCACTGCCTTTGCACTCCTCTAGTGACCCATTCAGTACCAAGTACTAATCTATTCCCTGTGCGAAAAGCCTAGCACTTATATATTCACCAGGGCACTCTCCTTGCTATACAATAATCATTCAGTCAGTACCCAAGTAGTCATGCAGTGAGCCAGGCCTTAGCACATGGACTGCTTTAAATGCCTATGCAGTATGGATGCAGTCCTCTAATCACCTACACAGTTGTGTTTCACACCTTCTATTCCCTAGTTAGTATTCATACTCTTCTAGCAAACACCCTGTGAGTCACCCAGTGTGTCTCCTTATAGTACTGTAATCATTTAGTCAGTTAGCATGTAGTCTTTTAGTGAGGTAGGGGCCGATTCACAGAACTAACTTAAGACAAAATCCTAAACTTACTATTTTTGGTATTCACAGAAGTTAGGATTTTGTCTTAAGTTTGTCTTAAGACAAACTTAAGACAGACTTAAGACAGTCTTAAGACAGACTTAAGACAGTCTTAAGACAGACTTAAGACGAACTTAAGACAAAATCCTAACTTAAGTCTGTCTTAAGTCTGTCTTAAGTCTGTCTTAAGTCTGTCTTAAGTTTGTCTTAAGTCTGTCTTAAGACTGTCTTAAGACTGTCTTAAGTTTGTCTTAAGACAAACTTAAGACAAAATCCTAACTTCTGTGAATACCAAAAGTAGTAAGTTCAGGATTTTGTCTTAAGTTAGTTCTGTGAATCAGGCCCCTAGGCTTTAGGGCATGAACTGCTTCAAAGTAGTATGCACTATGCATGTAGTGTTTTAATGATCGTCACACTTGTGGTTCAGGGCTATAGTTTCATAGTCAGTTTTTATATAAAATATGTTTGTACAGTAATGGAATAGTATAAATTTGAAAGTTATTAATATACATTTATTTGTGATTCTTTTTTACAGATACAGAACAGGAGTGTTTCTCATCTGTTTGCACTCTTATCGTGCAAGATTGTTTGGATGAAGGGTCTTCATCATACTTGATGTGCCGCACGACAATTTTTTGTTAGGATCTCCTCGTAACAGAACTCTTTGGCAAATCTTGCGAGTGACGAAGGTGGCATTGGTCTTTGTTTGCTCCTTGGAAAAAGTACAAAATTTCCTCACCACTGAAGAAAAACGTTGTTGGTGTGGTGCCTTCTGCAAAACATTTTCTTCAGATTCGGTAAATATTTTAAAGCGGCAACATTTACAGTTTTTGTAAGTTAAACTTATAAAATTTTGTTAGCTGTATGCATTTTATATATCTGTGATTTGTTTCTTGTGGTATTTTGTTGAGAATACCATGTTTTTTTTTTTTAACAATCTTTCTTATTTTCCAGGTCTGTCGTCGACATCCATTGTCCCCACAGTAGTGTTCCACCTTGTTGTTTTTTATTATTGTTGTTACATTTTGTTTATTAGTTTATTGTTCATATATATGTTAATAAAAAAAGAAAGTTTGAAAATAGTTTTTCGTTTATATATTTATTATTATAAAAAATAAAGTTTGAAAAACAAATTTATAACGTTTTTGGTTGTTCTCTTAACTGCTTTGTGACTCTTTCTTGTTCTTATTACTGTTATTTGATGGAGTCCACAATGGTGTTAAATTTTGGGGCACTTATAGCTGGAATACTGGTGATATCTGCAGTTTGCACCAACTTCTGAATAGTGTGTTAGATTTATCTCAACTTTACTTCCGTTAAAGTGCTGATAATGAAATGGAGAGAAGCCGTTCCCGTGCAAAAAGACACGAGCTGCACCTTTCCGATTTATTCTAAATACTAAAATCCTGTATTGAATTGCACTGAGGTATTGGCTGCACTTACAGTGTACACACAAAATCTATTAGGAAATCTCATTGTATTTATATTGATTGGGAATAGTGCGTCAGGTGCTGGATCTTGATGAGATACACTGCTCAGTTCGTATATTGTTCTGCACATGGAAAAAATCACATCACAACTTTCACACCAATTGCAATGCGAAACAAATTCCGGCGATAAGACACGTTAGCACCAGGGATTTTACACCTGCTTTCTGCTGGTGTTAAGCAGGACAACTACCTGCACCATGAAAGGGAACACAGCCAAGAGCCACACCAGAACACCCACAGGTACCATATAGTCAATGAGCATGATACAGGGATACCCATGAGGGCCAGAAGACTCATCTCAACAACCCCAGGACCGCCAATGCCCCCCAAACCCACATCTTAGTAAGTGTGTCCCTGTGGTCATTGTCTTAGCATGATAGGCACGAGCCCTGCAACATCACAGTGTGATGTCACCTCAGCGTTGGCAGTGAGCCTGGATGTGTAGCTACACATGCATCCTCCTGCATGCACAACTTGCATGTGCTGGTCTGGGGTTCACAGGTCAGTGCAGGGGTGTGCCTATCCGGCAAGGGGAACGGGGTGTCTCGGACATGTCCTTGTACAGGATGTGCGGTAAGTGTGTCTCTGTGTTCTGCTGTGGCCTGCTACAAGAGCCGTAGCAGTTGATGTTGTAAACTGGCATGCACCACCTCCAAACGGCACTGTGATGTTGTAGTTGGAATGTAGCAGGACATGCGCAAATAGGCATTACAATGGTGTGCCGTACGCGTGCACGAGATACAACAGCGCACCGTACAAAAGTGTGGGGGCTCGTGGGAGGGAGGTGCAGCCGTTTGGCAACATAACACACAGTGAATTCGACCATGTGCCACATGCTGGGCATCTCATCCATGATGACCACGGTCGCAGACATCCCACAACACCAACGACTGGCCTTTGAACACATCCTGTATGAATGGTTTTCACTTCTATGCTCGTTCAGTGGTGTGATGTTGGCGGGTTGTGTGACTTGTGCTGCTTGTTGGTGTGTTTCATTTTGGCCATTGTTAGTCTATATGTGTGTTGTACTTAATTGTGCATGTGTGCCATTCTGCCCATCTCCCCCCTCCCCCCACTCCCTGCTTCTTCCACTTCCTAGTGCTGTTGTGTCTATAATTTTGTTGCTGCACACATAAATACATGCAAAGAATAAATTAGAATAGTTCCTTGATTCTTTTAGGTTTCAAAACTTCTCCATTGGTTTCTTTTTAATTTTCCATATGAACCGTTTTTTAAATATTCAACAACACATAGAAGTCAGGAGTGCAACGTATTCTATCAACACACTTTCTAGAACATTCTACAACACGTGCACATAGAAGTCAGAAGTGCAACGTATTCTATCAACACACTTTCTAGAACATTCTACAACACGTGCAGGTTAAAAGTTCATCAATTTTTTAAAATGTAACGATATTTTTTTGTAACATTTTCTTGAATATTTAACAACACGTGCAGGTTAAAAGTTGACAATTGTTTTAAGTTCGAACAGTGCCTTCCAAATGCAAGTAGCAGGTGTGGTTGATCTGAGCAAATTTTATCCTTTGATATGTACTCCACGTTGAAACTGCTTTTTCTTAACCAATCACAAATATGCTTTTCCACAAAACTAATGTGCACCCTACTTTTAAAAAAGAATGCTTTTCATGATATCTTCAGAGATAAGTTATAGATAGGAATTAGCATTTAAAAAACCTTTGAAATTCACTGAAAGAACCATAGTTTTCATGCACGTTATAGTTAGGAATTGGCATTTAAAAAACCTTTGAAATTCACTGAAAAAACGAAAGGTTTCAGGGGCGTTATAGTTAGGTATTGGCATTTAAAAAACGTAAGAAATTCACTGAAAAAAACATAGGTTTCAGGGGCGTTATAGTTAGCTGGACATTTCCCACGTACAAAACCCTAGAAATTCCCCTGTTATAGTTAGTTCAGCTAACTATAACTCGCGCCCCCGCAATTCACTGCTGATGACGTCACATATTACATCACTCATGACATGGTCAGTGACATCACTGATGACATCACTGATGACATCTCAAATGACATCCCTGATGACATCACTGATGACGTCATTTATGTGATAAATTAGTACACCTTCCCACACCCTAATATAACTTTTGATACACCAACTCAAAATTTCAGACAGCCATTTTGAAGACCATAGATACTCCAATACCAATAACTACATACCGACTCATTGACTCTTAGGTCTACATGCACCTCCACTCACTCACCTGTACAGTCACTAATACTTACAGTCACTCCGTACAAGACTATCATATGCATTTATACAGATATATAGACACTCACACACTGCCAATCATCCATTGAGGTACTGACACACCTAGTCAGTTGTGCAAATAATTAAACACAGTCCAATTGACTCACCTATACAGTTAAACACACTCAAGTTCACTTACTCATAAAAATACTAAAAAATGTTTACACTCTTATTCAATTACTAGTACAAGCACACACTCATCCATACAGCCAGTCCCGCAATCACACACTCTCACATATAGATAGTTATTTACTCTTATACACATATACACTGTGTTTCACATATGTGGTTACTGTCACATGTACAACTGAGATATACATTCAATCACTAACACACCCTTACATACACTCACCCAACCATACAGTACATCACAGTTGCACTCTTAAAACCATGCACCCATAGACTCACCCACTCACACATCTATGCACAGAGTCACACACACCCCACCCACACATACACTCAGGCACCCATACAGATACCCAGACAACCAATCAATAACCCATAGAGACACTCATATTGCTATTCACAAAACCATGCAGCCGTTTATACACCAACAGATAGACAGATACAGACATTCACACAGTTTAGTCACTAGTCTGCAGTAAGATACATTTAATGACTCACTTATAGAGTCAGTTACGCACCTAGAAAATCATCCATTCACACACTTGTACACCCAATCATTCTTCCACCGGCCTTTCCCTATATATATTAAACATATTAAAACTGTTCAGAAACACATACTCAATGGATGACGTCATCAGTGATGTCATCAGTGATGTCATTTTAGATGTCATCAGTGATGTCATCAGTGATGTCACTGACCATGTCATGAGTGATGTAATATGTGACGTCATCAGCAGTGCATTGCGGGGGCGTGAGTTATAGTTAGCTCGCGTAGTTTGCGAAGTTTGCGCTACTTCGCACTACGCGAATTGCACGTAGCACAGTGCAAACACGCGTAGCGTAGTGTTGCGTAGTGCAGCGGTCATTTTTTGCTTGTTGCAGTCCTCAACGTCAAGTTGGCGACCGCGAGCAAGCAAAATGACATCCCGGCGATACGTTTTCCTCGTTCGCGATCAGCAACATCAAGTTGGCGATCGCGAGCGTGGAAAATAAACCTCCCGGCGAGATTCTTAACGTGAGGAGGTCAGGTTTTTCATTGCGAGTGGTCGCGTATGCTCGCGACCGCTCGCGATGAGAAACTACCAGTCCGTGTTGAGAAAGCTGCCGCTCGAGTAAAAATCTACTCGAGTGGCAGAAAACTACAGCTTGCACTGTGCAAGATGCTGTTTTCAATGATTGCACTGTGCTGGTTGCTTGTCCGCACTGTGCAATCATTGAAAACAACATCTTGCACAGTGCGAACAGGGTACTACGCAGTTCGCTAAGTGCTACGCGTAGCTCGCGTAGTGCGAAGTGCACTTTGCGTAGCTTTGCGTAGCTTTGCGTAGCTTTGCGTAGTGCTACTTCGCGAACTACGCCCAGGGTTAGCTTCGAGTGCAACGCACTCTTGTTCACTGAGAATGGAAACTTCAGCTAGCGGCCATTTTACATTATTTCCCACATGATTTGACTAAACTACAATTTAAGTGCATAAGAAGAAAGACTTGTAGTTTTTCGTTATTTCATTACTTTAAGCACGCAGCGCGAGACATTAAACAAACGCTTTGGTTAATATTCACATTAATACTGAATAAAACACGCGTAGAGCAATACTGTATAAAATATACATATTTTAAATATTTTGTTTGATTCCTCATTTTAGCCCAAGTGGGCTGACTTTAGCAGGACTTTGCCTCTCTTTGCTGCGCATCGTTATTGCCCCAGTGGGCATACCACACTTACTAATGCAATTTAATTCATTCCACAAGTCTGAATTTATCATAGTTCCCAACTTTAAAAACGATAAAAACAAAATATCTCAATATTCAAACTAGATGAGTATAGAAATCTTCTTCTATGTTCAGGCCATCTGGTTGTTTAGAGTTCAACTCCACCATGTACCGTGACTCCAATTTTCTCAATCTTTTTTCACGATTCCCACCTCTTAGATTTTTTTCAATAGCATCAATCACAAAATAAGTTAACCCTTTCACATCTTTGTTATGGAATTTCTCAAAGTGTCTGGTGACCGGATATGTCCGGTCACCATTCTTTATAGCCCTGAGGTGCTGAAGAATTCGCTTATGCACCTCCAAGATTGTGCTGCCCACATACTGCAGGCCACAAGGGCACTGGAGCATGTAGACAGCATAATCTGTTTTACAGGTGAATTTGCCTCTAATTTTCTTCAGATTTTTGCTAAAACCTGGCTTGTACCTTTCTGTATTAACGCCATGTGTACAAACCTTACATTTAGGGCATGTCACAAACCCTTGGCGCCTTGTAAGCCAACTGGTCTTCTGCTGTGGCTTTCTCAAAGTGTTCTTCACCAGGGATTGTTTAAAGGATTTTACTCTGCGAAATGTGATCTGAGGCCTCCGGGGAATCGTTTTACCTAAAATTGGATCATTTTTTATCAGATGCCAGTGTTTATTACAAATGTTCCTTAATTTGTCATGCTGGATGCTATAGGATGTTGGTTTCTTTTACATTCTTTTTATTTACCACTTTTTTGCTGAATAAGATTTCTTCTCTTTTTCTTTTGTTAGTTCTGCGCATAGCGTCTTCAACCCAACTATCAGGATACCCTCTATCTTTGAACCTTTGTTCCAAGATCTTCATTTCTTTTTTAATTTCCTTTTCACTGCTACAATAACATTTAGTTCGTAAGCACTCCCCATAAAGGGTGCTTCTCTTTAAATTCACTGGGTGGAAGCTCTTAGCATGTAGAAGTGTATTGCTAGAGGTGGGTTTTCTGTATAGTTTGGTTTCAACTCTTCCATCTTCTATAAATACTGTTACATCTAAAAAATTAACACTGGTACGACTGATTTCACTAGTAAAACTCATATTGAGTTCATTCTTTTGAAGTCTATTGATAAAGGATTTTTCCTGATCTTCAGTGCCCTTCCATACTAGAAACAGGTCATCTATAAACCTGCTCCAGTGCATGATGTTCTCTTCCCATTCTTTGTGGTATTGTGACCGGACCACCTGCTCCTCCCACCAGCCCATATGCAAATTAGCATAACTGGGGGCGAAGCAGGTGCCCATCGCCGTGCCACATACTTGCTGGAAAAGCTCCCCATTAAAGAGGAAATAGTTTCTTGTCAAGCATTTTTCAACCATGCTTAAAATCATTTTTGTATGTGACCACAATGTTATTGGTCTCATCCCCAAAAAATGCCTGATAGCCATCAAGCCATCTTTATGTCGAATGCTAGTGTATAATGTTGACACATCAATAGTTATGAGTAGATAATCATCTTCCCACGGTAAATCGTAGATCCCTCTTAAAAAATCTCCAGTGTCTTGAATATAAGACTGTAATGATTGCACTAAGGGATTTAAAAAAGCATCGTCATATTTGGATGTATTTTCCAAAGAACTCCCCATTGCTGAGATGATTGGATGCCCGGGGGGATCTAAGATATTTTTGTGGACTTTTGGGATTAGATAAAAGACTGGTGTCACTGGTTGATCAATTGTGAGGAACTTATATTCATCATGGTTGAGTAATCCCTGTTCATACCAACTTTTTATCTTGGCATTGTAACTATTATTACTCTCTATCATGTCTCTTTCTACCACTCTTGCATAGCACTTTTTGTTATTTAACTGTTTGTAGGCTTCTATTAAATATTTTTGTTTGTCCCAGAGGACTATATTGCCTCCATTATCTGCATTCCTCACAATACAGTTATCATTTTCTGATAATTTTTTAATTAGAGCCTGATAGTTTTTGTGCTGAACAGTGCTGTATTTATTTTTCCCTCCACTTTCATTCAATTGTGTACTCAATTTTTTCAATTCATTCGTCACAATATCACAAAAAACATCTATCCCATCTCTGGCTGTCATGGGAATGAAACGTGAGGTTGGTCTAACTTTAGTAGGCGCTTCTTGTGCAATGGATAAGTTTTCTTCTTGCGCGATTTTTTCTGCTCTTATTTCATATGTTTCTATAGTATTGTCCATGTCCATGTCTTTGAGTTCCATCATTAGGTCAAAATCTCCCACTTGCAGTCCTTCTTCTTGGGGAATGCTTGTATTTGTACAAATAGCTTTTTGCACTGGATTGGACAAAAAGTGCTTCCTTAGTTTGAGTAGTCAAATGAACTTAAATAAATCGGTTCTGGTCTGAACACGTGTCCAGGGGTGGCTAACGCGACACTCATTTTCACTTTAAACTTTGGCATAGGCGTACTCGCCGACGCTACTTCATGGACCACAATGCTTTGGGGTAACACGCTGGTAGGACAAGCAGAGTGCGGCCAATCGGACTATAGTCTAGATTGGTTTCTGGGAAGAATGTTAGTCCCAATTTTAATATATCTTCTTCTTGGCTGGTGAGAGTAAGTTTTGCTAAATGTATTATTGTTACTTCACTGGATGCTGTCATTGCCGATTGTTTTTCGTCTTCTCCTGTCCTTGTTGTCCCCTTCCTGCGGGCTGCCCCTTTCCTCCTCTTTGTCCTCTGCTTTTTCCTCTTGGTGGTTTTGATGTCTGTATTTGTGGCCTTGGTCGCAGATTGAACCAGCGTTCTTCGCGTAAAAAATCGAATTCATCGATTACAGTTGGTGTCTGGCCCTGTATTTGTTGTTCTTCATCCTGATCTGTGTCTACCTCTGAGCTTTGTATAGTACTTTGCTCTGAGTGCATCTCTTGCATTGGTTTGCTTGACTTTCCCATTTTATTGCGTCTTATACTGTCGAATTTTTTTGCAAAGGTATAGATCTGGCCTCTGTCGTAGTCTTGTTTATCTCTAATGAATTTATGAGCTTTTCTCTCCTTTATAGAGGCTTCCAACTTTTGTATTCTGTCTTTCATTGCTATCTTAAATTCTTTGATTTGTTCTTGATCTTCTCCTTTACTTAAAATATCTGACAGTGTCTCTATTTCCGCATGAATTTTCTTTCGATGAATATCAGCATATTGGATCAGAATGGCTAACATCCTTCTTGAGGCATCGTTATTATTTGCAGCCCACTCTCGTAGCATATCTGGATTGAGCTCTTCATATGTAGGTGTCACCATTATGCGCAATCCTCTGGGCACTCGCTGTACTTCAAGGTACCACTGTAGGGACTTTGATTCCCACCATTTAGAAAGTTCCAGGCGGTGCAGTTTTTCTAAGCGTTTTAAAAGCAATTTCAAATCATTTGCTGCTCCACTTTTCTGAACCGCCCCCAAGCCTGTATCGGTTTCTGTGTATTCATCGTTGAATATTTGAGAAGCTGCCTCCTCGCGTTCTTTCATTTCCGTGG
This sequence comes from Triturus cristatus, assembly GCF_964204655.1. NCBI lineage: Eukaryota > Metazoa > Chordata > Amphibia > Caudata > Salamandridae > Triturus > Triturus cristatus. Next base: position 247,467,742 of record NC_140582.1, read on the forward strand.
CTGACATATTATTTTTTTTTACGGGATTTCCCTTTAGTAACCGCAACCGTTTGATGCTTCGTGAATCAAATGCACTGCATCTAAACTTTACTTCCTCCCGCTTCGCGCAATTAAAAGCCCACCCTTACCACAAAGTTCCAGCGTTGTCTTCACCTCTCCGGCGTTGGCTACGCGATACACTTCGGTGCTGGTATCTTGAGATTCAAAAGTTCTTGATCCTTTCACGGCGGGGGGCGGTAGTGTCGAAATGCGGAAGCGTCTTCTGTGTAAAAACTACCTCCTCCAAATCGGAAGTCGCTTCGTTACGAAAGGACCCCACAGAAGCAGGTCCTGTTAAATTCTGTCAAATTCTTCTTACATCTTAGAAGAAAAATGAAGCCTTGTGCGGTTCCTTATTTCTTTTATTCAGCCACTTTGCCAAACGCGTTTCGAGTGCAACGTACTCTTGTTCACTGACAATGGAAACTGTGGCGAGCGGCCATTTTACATTATTTCCCACGTGATTTGACTAAACTACAATTTAAGTGCATAAGAAAAAAGACTTGTAGTTTTTCGTTATTTCATTACTTTAAGCACACAGCGCGAGACATTAAACAAACGCTTTGGTTAATATTCATATTAATACTGAATAAAACATGCGTAGAGCAGTACTGTATAAAATATACATATTTTAAATATTTTGTTTGATTCGTCATTTTAGCCCAAGTGGGCTGACTCTAGCAGGACTTTGCCTCTCTTTGCTGCACATCGTTATTATATATATATATATATATATTACCTACTAGCAGTCGCCAAAAGGTAGTTATAGTTAGAACCTAGTTTCCATAGGAAAAGCATTTTTTGATTTGCTGATAACTTTGACGTCATTTGACGAATCTTAGCGAAATTCTCACCCAAAAAAGTCTATCCAGGTCAGCTCCTATCCTTAAAGTTTGGGGGTGATTCGTCACACGAGGGCTGAGATAAAAGGGGGTCCCAAAACACGTTTTCCACATGTTAATTTCCATAGGAAATTTTGAGATGGGTTACAGCCCGAACTGCTGAACGGAATTACCCCAAATTGGTCAAAGAGGTAGAGTTTGGATCAGAAAGCAACCTTTTTTAAATGGTGTAAATCCGGTCAGTAGTTGCAGAGAAATTAAAAAAATTAAAGTTTTGATATCTAGGGCAGTGGTGGAGTTGCGACCCCTCCCGACCAAGAGCTTCATTCTAAGTGGCTGCCACAACCACGAGCTTCATTCTAATTGGCTGTCAACACTCCAAACCAAGAAGTGTTGGCAGCCATCTTGTGACTCGGTAGAAGTGAGTCACCAGAAAACAGAGAAACAAAGATATAAAACAAGAGAAGGGGCAGAGTAGAAACTCGTTCTGGGGTCGCGAATTCCGCCGAAATTGTAAATGGTGTAAATCCATTCAGTAGTTGTTGAGAAATTAAAAAATAAAAGTTTTGATATCTAGGGCAGCGGTGGAGTCGCGACCCTTCCCAACCACGAGCTTCATGCTAATTGGCTGCAATGACCACAAGCTTCATTCTAATTGGCTATCAACACTCCAAACCAAGAAGTGTTGGCAGCCATCTTGTGACTCGGTAGAAGCGAGTCACCAGAAAACAGAGAAACAAAGATTTAAAACAAGAGGTAGAAATCCCCTGACTCCCTAGGCCTGCTCAGGGGGTCCCAGAAGGACCCCCAGGGCCACAAAAAGCATTTTTTTTAAAAAAATGGCGGCGCAATTCGTGCTGAGGTCGCGAATTCCACCGAAATTGTTCAAAAACGGGTTCCCACGTTTTATTTTAATGAAGCCCCTGGGTGGGCTAGGTCCCGGGGGCATTTTTAAAAAAATAACAGCGGGGGCCTGTGGGGGCCCCCGCAGCCCCGGGGAGCACCACCTCTTTCACTCATGTTGAAAGGGGGGCCGCGCAGCCCTCCTCCTGGAGCCAGTGAGGGCCCTGGAGACCGCCGCCCCCCAGGGCCGGCTTCTGCAGTGTCCTGGGGTGCCCACCCCCGGGACCCTGCTGTTTGCTATGACAGGGTGAGAGCCGCGTGGCTTCCGCTCTGTCATAGCAAACTTGTTTTGAATTTTGGAAGCGAGAGCTGGGGAACCTGCTCTTGCTTCCAAGATCCAAAACTGATTTCTTTTCCGCACGAGGAGGTGCATGTCAGCAGTTCCCCATGTGGAAAAGCAATGTCGGCTCCCGCAGGACGAGGAGAGCCAGCGGGACCGTGGGGGCATTAGGGCTCACCCCACAGTCCCCAACAGTGAGGCCAGGCCCCGGGAGATGGGGTCCTCGGGACCGGAATTGGCCACGGGAGGGGGGCAGACGCAGTCCTCTTCTCGTTTTATTTCTTGTTTTAAGTAATGAACATGTCAGCATGCTTCAGGGAATGGGGTCCCCGAGGCGAATGTAAATTAGTGAAAGTGGATGTTTTTTTTTTAGTTGCAACTCTAGTGCGGCTCTCAGCACTGCCCCCTGTGTGAAAGCGATGGGTGCGCGGCTCACACCATGGCACCCGAGTACTTCTTAAGTCTTTCAACCACGGGGTATATTCTCAAGGACACATCTCTGAGTTAACAGCACTTGATCGAAACCAAAATGGTGATAAATTTAACGCACTATTCACAAGCTGGAGCAAACAGCCCTGTTATGGTTTCCCATCCTGACCGGGCGATAAGGACCCCTCCAACATGGCAGACAATGGGCCCCAAACAGGAAGCGAACTGAGCGGTATAGACGCTCAATCCGTATCTCCAGGGCCGGAAGCGGCAAGTACCGAGGGAGGGACTAAAAACAGGGTAACGGTGCTGAATGGCGTCGCCGTCAAAGAAGTACGGGGAGGAGAAACAGCGGACAGCACGGATCCAGAATGCGCGGAGGGAAGCCCTGGACTCCAGTCCACAAAGGCGGAGGAAGCACTACGATGACAGGACCATCCCTGATCAAAGGAGAAGACCGAAGAGGATAACTGCTCTGGGAGCAGCGCCCTTGAGTCCGGTAATCCAGCAGGGGAAGCGGAGGCTGCGACTCCCCTCCCCACGGCCCAGGAGTGCCGTGGGTTCAGGCAAGTGCCGGGCTCATTTTTGTTTTGCGGTTGGTGGGTGGGAATACAGGGCACGACACGTTAGCTCACCCATCCCTTCCCTCACTTAGGCTCCACACAGTTAGGTACAGGTGGCGGCAGCACTACCCCTTGCAGCATTTAAAATCCCCTCCAGGAGAGAGACCTGACATTTCCTTTGCTCTTTTGTTATTTTTCCGGTTCCCCCACCCAAGGAGAGGGCCACCCTCACCCAGTTTACCAGCAATAGCAGCCTCAAAAAGCATAGTCACGGATGACCCCGGCAACTATTGCCAATGAGATGTAGAGTAGGCGTTTCCGTGCAAAAAGCAGCAAACACATCACTTCGGAAGTCTCTCGACTACCAGCAAGATCGTCAAAGAGATTACTGAACAGGTGATTTGGTGCGTTAGTAGGGAGCCCAGCCCAGAGCCACACCTGAACAACAACAGATGCAATGGAGCCAACGATCATGCAGCTCGGACACACAACACTGCTCTGACACCCCACGCCACCAGCCCCTTGTCTGCCATCCCCCCTCACTGCCCCCACAAACAAATGTGATAGCAACCTTAGGAAATCTGGAACGTAACAAATTGGCTGATGTTGCACAATTATAATTAAGAAGATGCATGTGAGGTTGGACAAATAAGAATCACAGTCATGTATGGATTTACATATAAAACATTTTATTTAAACAAAACAACTACAAATAAAACTAGTTACAGCTATGGTGTGTCATCTCTGGACCATTTGTGAATCACAGCCTGCAAAAAGCAAAATAATATTGTGCGTCATGCGTCCATCAAAGGAGAGAGTGAGAGAGAGAAAGAGAGGAAGAGTGAGAGAGAGAAAGAAAGAAAGAGAGAGAGAGGAAGACAGAGAAAGAGAGAAATAGTGAGATACAAGGAAGAGAGAGAGAAAGAGAAGAACAGTGTGAGAGAGAGGAAGAGAGAGAGAGAAAAAGAGTGAGACAGAGAGGAAGAGATAGAAGAAGAGAAAGAATGAGAGGAAGAGACAGAGAAAGAGTGTGTGAGAGAGAAAGGAAGAGATAGTGAGAGAGAGAGAAAGAGTGTGTGTGACAGAAAGGAAGAGATGGAGAGGGAGAGTGAGTGTTGACACTATGGAGAAAATCCTTACAGCTCACCTTTCTGCCACCAGTGTGTCTCCAACCATGTGCTGGGACATAGTGCAGCCCTCAAGTTTAGTCATCTGAAACATAGTATAGAATCAGTAATGGCAGAGTACATACCACTGCACATGCCTAATTCTGTTTTGCCCCTGTGCACCCAGACTGCTGCACCCCATCCACTCCCACTGCCCAGAGGTGACTGCCCACCGCTGCGTAAACAAGCCTCTCTGCTCACCTTCCACCACCGGTGTGTGTCTAAGAGGGTCCACCAAGTACCGAAGCAGCCTCCTCAGCCATTGCGCACACACGGTCAAGCCAAGCTCACAATTCAATATAGATGTTGATTGCCAGGATGGCCACGCATCATCACAGGCAGGCTAGACAAAAAGCAAGATAAGATTGTGAGTCATGCGTCCATCAAAGGAGAGAGAGAGAGAAAGAGTGAGAGAGAGGAAGAGAGAGAGAGAAAGAAAGAGTGAGAGGAAGACAGAGAGAAAGAGTGAGAGAGAGAGGAAGCGAGAGAGAAAGAGAGAAACGGTGTGAGAAAGAGGAAGAGAGAAACAGAGAAAGAGTGAGAGAGAGAGGAAGAGAGAGAGAGAAAGAGTTTGAGGGAGAGAAAGAAAGAGATGGAGAGGGACAGTGAGTGCCCACACTGTGGACAAAACCCTCACAGCTCATCTTTCCACCAGTGGTGTGTCTCCAACCACGTGCTGGGACATAGTGGAGCCCTCAAGCTCACTCATCTGAAACATAGTACAGAATCAGTAATGGCAGAGTACATACGACTGCGCATGCCTAAATTGCTGTCCTGCCTTTGTGCACCCAGGCTGCTGCACCCCATCCACTCCCTCTGCCCAGAAGTTTCTCCCCGCCCCGTGCACCCAGGCCTCACTGCTCACCTTTCCGCGGTCAGGGCACCCTCCACATCATGCAGCCCCACTCCGCAGGCCACCAGGTCTCACATTTTGTGCTGCATCTTGATTTTACCATGGCAGAGGACATACCAGGGCCCCCGCAATCATCACAGGTTGCACACACACTTAGCCCTTGCGGTGCCACTAACTCTGTGACCAGTGGGGCCACGCCACGTGATGGTAGGCCCCCGCTGGTCAATGGCTCAGGCCTACACTGCAGTCCAGCAAGGCACATGAAAGCTGACCTGTCCGGACCACCAGGACGGGACATCATCGCAGGCTGCACAACCGCTCAGCACTTACAGTGCCGCTACCTCAGTGCATCGAAAGTCACCCACCGTCCCGTGGCGGTGTGCCTGTGCTGGCCGCAGTGCATCCGGTGCACCAATTCTGAAATGGAAATGGCAGGAGCATGTGCGCCCGGTCCTTTTTATTGACAGGGTCAAGTGTCCTGTGATGCCTGTGCTTGATGGGTGTGGTGTGGGTGTAAAGCAGCCGTCAGGGAGTGACTATGGCGTACTGACAACTAGACCTAAGAGCAGCAGATCAATACAATGAAAATCTGGGCCATGTAGCGTTGTTGGATTGGGCTGGCCTGGCGTATGCCAGTCCTGAGTGAGGCAGTGAACAATGAATGAATGAATGAAATTACATTTATATAGAGCTTAGCTACCCTGAGGCCTCCTAGCACTTTGCGGAGCGGCGAGACTCTGGAGCTCTGGGCGTGGTTCCGTCCTGCACTGTATGAGCAATCAACTGATGCGGGTGTCCCTGTTGTAGTGCTGCCGGGCCGGAAGTGCCAATGTGTCACCCTGTGGCCCAAGTCCTAAAACATGGCCAACATGGAAGGTAGGGGGAATCACTGACCCTACATTCATTCATATATCCACACATGAAAGATCGCGCACATGACATATCTGTGTGGATATGAATGTTTATTGCACATTTAGTGGAGTGTTGCAGCTGTAGCAATACAGGGCCATGCAAAGCCTAAATTTACGTTTTTGGCATATGGATGGCAGCCAATTAGAGCTAAGCTCGTGCTCGGGGGTTAGGCTCCTCCAACATATGTACTTATCCAATCACTCCGCCAATTCCGAAGCACTTACAAATTCTCCGTGCAGTACTCTAATGATCCAGTCTCTACCTATGTACTTATACAATGACCGAGACAAAGTTACATAACCGAAGTTTTCCCCACTGCCAGAGGTAACATGGTTGAGAGAGCTGTCCACAGCAGAATGTAATGTTGTAGGGCCCAGGGGCAGCATCATGCATATATAATGAACACACGGACACAGTTAGATAGATAGTGGAACTGGGTTGGGGCACATGCGCTCGGCCCCTTTTTGTTACCAGGGTCACATGTCCAGTGACGTCTGTGCTGGATGCGTGTGGGGTGAGTGTAAGCCAGCCCTCAGGGAATGGTTGGTGCTGGCAACAAGTACAACAGTAATCATCGGATCACACACAGAGATTCAATCATAAAGGGCCCATGACTTGTGCTGCACTAAGTTAGGGGCACCAGACGTGAAATAATACACAAAAGATTCTACTGTAAAGGGTTCATGACATGTGGTACACTGAGGTAGGGGCAGCATATCGGAAATCATACACAAAAGATTCTATCATAAAGGGTCCATGAGTTGTGGTGCACTGAAGCATTCCGCATGTGCACAGCTAGCGATGATGCATGGTCCGGGAAGGCCGCACTGGTAGCAATGTCTGTTGACTACTGGACTGTGTCATCTGCAATCGCAACTCAATCTGAATTGTGAGCCCTGCTGTCCGCAATGTAGATGGAAGGCAGTAGTCAGCACAGACATCGAAGAATGCTTTTTCTCACTTCCTCTTGACAAAATCCGAGTACAATTCTGTCTGCAATTAATAAATCATGTCTCAATGTAAATTGTGAGCTCTGCTGACTGCAGTGTAGGTAACAAAAGATGAAATATGAATGGAATACATTGTCCAAATGTGTAGGTTTCGGGGACGTTATAGTTAGTTGCCTACTGAACTCTGAAATTAATGAATCAAGACTGAATTCGAACTGTGAGCTCTACTGGCCGCAGAGTGTTCCTTTGGACTTGCAAGATTAATTTGGTCATTGTACGAAAGCTATAATTGATATCAAAACAGTTCTTGAGGCAAGGATACTAAAAGGATAATGTGTAGGTTTCAGGGACGTTGTAGTTAGTTGCCCACTGGACTCTGTAATTAATGAATCAAGACTCAATTTTAATTGTGATCCATGCTGACCGCAGTGTAGGCCAGAGGCAGCGGTCAGCAAGGGCCCACATCCACGTGGCGTTGATTTGAGCTGCACAGTTAATACATCAGAAGTATTCAGCGTGTGCGGAGCCTGCGATGATGCGTGGTCTGGACTGGCCACACTGGTAGCAATGTCTTTTTTCTAATGAATTCTGCATTAATAAGGCTACGTGGCAATGACTTGTGGTGCAGTGAGTTAGTGACACCTAAAGCAACCAGCATGTGCGCACCCTTTGATGATGCGTGGTCCGGGCGGGCTGCACTGGTAGCAATGTCTTTTGTCTAATGAATTCTGCCTCAGTAAGATCATGTGGCGGTGACTTGTGGTGCACTGAGTTAGTGGCACTTGAAGCACTCAGCGTGTGCGCACCCTGCGATGATGCATGGTCCGGGCGGGCCGCACTGGTAGCAATGTCTTGTGTCTAATTAATTCTGCCTTAAGAAGGCCACGTGACATTGACTTGTGGTGCACTGACTTAGTGGTACCTCTGGCACTCAGTGTGTACGCAGCCTGCGATGATGCGTGGTCCGGACGGGCCACACTGGAAGCAATGTGCCTTACCTACTGGACTGCGTCATCTGCAATCGCGACTCCATCTGAATTGTGAGGCCTGCTGTCCACAGTGTAGATCGAAGGCACTAGTGTGTACAGACATAACTCTGCAGTGCTGTGCCGCAGTGTTTGCAGGGGGTCTGTGTTGAGGAGGCCTGCGGTCAAGGCGGCAGCCACGTGGCAGGGTGAGGGCCGCTGCTCTGGCAGACACGTTGGCCTTCACACAAGTGAACCACGCCCAGAGTCCCGGCCTATTTATTCACTTACAATGTCATGAGTGATGTAATATGTGACATCATTAGCAGTGCATTGCGGGGGCGCAAGTTATAGGTAGCTCTACTAACTATAACGTTCGATTTCTCTGGCTCTTGTACGTGTGAAATATCCAACCAACTATAACGTCCCTGAAACCTGTGGTTTTTTCAGTGTATGTCTAAGGTTTTTTAAATGCTAATTTCTAACTATAACGTCCCTGAAACCTATGGTTTTTTTCGTGAATGAATATATGTGTGTATATATATATATATATATATATATATATATATATATATATATATATATATATTACCTACTGGCGGTCGCCAGTAGGTAGTTATAGTTAGGACCCCTTTTCCATAGGAAATTCGCAACATTCTATTTTGAATAACTTTGGCGCCGGTCGACGAATCCTCACGAATTTCTCAAAATAGGTGGGGCGCTACGCTCCGCTCCTACCCTGAAAGTCTTGGGGGGATTCGTCAAGCGGGGGCTGAGATAAAAGGGGGGTCCCAAAACGCGTTTTTCCCATGCATTTTTCCATAGGACCTTTAGACAGGGCTACAGCCCGAACGGCTGAACAGAATTACTAGAAATTTGGCAGAGAGGTAGTCCCTAGGTCAAGGAAGTGCCTTTTGTAGGTTTGGTGTAAATCTGTTCAGTAGATTCTGAGAAAATAGCCTTTAAATCAATATATATATCTGAGCCAGCTTACGGTACGCTTACCGTAAGCTTACCGTACGCGTACGGTGGCGTGCGCGAGCGCGATTCTGATTGGCTGTTAGATCTTAGTAAACATTCGAATCGGCCGAAACCAGGAAGCGGCGGCCGCCATTTTGTGTGTTTCACTCAGAAAAAAAAGAGTGAAAACAAGAAAAGGGGGTAAGGAGGAGAGTTACAGACCCCCTTACATTTGTGAGGGGGTCAAAGAAGGACAGAAAAGTACAAAGAAAACATTTATTGATTTTTAAAAAAATCACGGGGTACGCGTACGGTAAGCTTACGGTAAGCGTACGGAAGAAAAAAAAAATTAAAAAAGAAATGAAATGCAGATTTAAGAGTTTAGATATTAGGGGGCTCTAAAAAGAGCCGTTGTGTTTATGAAGTGATTTTTTAAGTGGTACCTACAAGTAAGTACCGATGCAGAGTCTAAGGTTCAAGAGGAAGACTCTGTTCCCTTCATCATTGAAGTGCACACCATCTCCTCTATAAATGTCTTGCATGTCATAACGCAAGTTGTTGTGGTAAATGGCACCCATACCATAGTCACGGAGGAAAGCAGAAACAGATTTGTTGACGTGCTTTCTTGCTTTGTCAATTTGCGGACAGAAATGATTGGACCAGTTCCATTTTTGCCTTTGGCATATGTTGGAAAACACAAAGGCAGTTTTAGGGAAAAGTGAAAACAGTTGTGCAAAGGTGTCCTTCATAAGCATTTCCAGACCTACCCCAGTCAAAGTGCCTAGGTCATTGCCACCACAGTGCACTATTATGAGGTCAGGGTGTTGGATTTGCATGAAGGATTTCACCAATGGCATCAATTGGTGCCACTTTAACCCTCTCTGACCAATCCATTTAATGTCTACATTTGGCAAAGCAAGGTCTCTCACCATACCTGTTTTCTCTGCAAACTTTTCACTCCAGAAGACATAGCTGTGCCCTACAATCCACACTGTGAACATCTTCAAAGGAGAACTGGATGCACTCAGGAGGTGTCTTTCAGTAGAATGGCAATATGAAAAGAAAGACAGTTTGGAAATGGAGGCATACATATTTTTTTCAAAACAAAAAGAACTGATTGGCTGTTTCATACCATTCTAGAATAAAAACTAGGCTGTATGTGTAAATTAATAGAAGCATGTTTTGTATTGGTACAAAAAAATGTGTTACCAAAGAACAGTACTATGGAGTTGCTGTTAGGTTTGAAAAGTCAAGCACTCTTGCTCTGTGGAATTGAAACATTGTGTGGCGAACTTCTGACCTAACTCCACACAGCAGTGTTCCATGAGCTGTTGCTATGGTAGCAGGCAGAAGTCAAGTTGGGGGAAGGGTACTAGGCAGAAGTCAAGTTGGGGGCAGGGTACTTTTGGAAAAGGGTTGGTTTTCAACCAATAGAAATGTGTGATTACATTTGAAAAAAAGGGGGAAGCACTGAGATTTGAAACTTACATGTATATGTGTGGAAAAATAGAGGGAAAGTTTGCCATTATCTGGTTCTGCTGAGAGGAGAGAGGTGTAGAGAACAGAGATCCTGGCTCTGATAATCTGCTGTTTGAGTGCCACATTTCTTTCACAACTAACTAATTTTAAAGGTGAGTTTAGAGTTTGAGAGGGGATGTATATGGTAAATTAAGAAATGAATAATAGAATTGGAATTCCTTTTGTAGAAGTTGTGTTTATTATTTTCTGTTTTGGGAGAAATTTAAATGTGAGGAACATGTAAAATAATATGGACTATTTTTTCATGATAAATTAAGGTGTACTGGTAAAAATAAGGAATACTTTAAGGGTTTGAGGTTGCAGTCAGTAATGCAAATACATTCAGCATCACTAAGGCTGGTTGCCCTTGCTGGAGTGTAGGCAGTCACCGAGGATACACATGGTGGTGGTCTGAAAAAGCAGTCTGGACATGTGCAATTAAAAAAATCTAAAAAGTGGATTCATAATGTGTCAGTCTGTAAAAGTGATTTTCACTTGCCAAAAAAAAAGAGCAGTAAGTGTGCATTTAAATTGGCAAAGAAATTTCGTTTTGGGACTAATGTGAAAACATGACTCTGTGTGCAAATAGGAATTACAGGCAGAGATTTATTGCGTTTTGCTCTGGTGATTTCACAGTTGCATTAGTAGGAAAAAGGAGGAGCGATTTTTTGGGGGAAGAAGCAGACTCTTAGCACACACCCAGCTCCTTTCCATGTATAATCATGCACAGTATTTAGAAGCGAGTGGGGTTTTGAGGTTTCAGTCTGTAATGCAAATACATTCAGCATCACTAAGGCTGGTTGCCCTTGCTGGAGTGTAGGCAGTCACCGAGGATACACATGGTGGTGGTCTGAAAAAGCAGTCTGGACATGTGCAATTAAAAAAATCTAAAAAGTGGATTCATAATGTGTCAGTCTGTAAAAGTGATTTTCACTTGCCAAAAAAAAAGAGCAGTAAGTGTGCATTTAAATTGGCAAAGAAATTTCGTTTTGGGACTAATGTGAAAACATGACTCTGTGTGCAAATAGGAATTACAGGCAGAGATTTATTGCGTTTTGCTCTGGTGATTTCACAGTTGCATTAGTAGGAAAAAGGGGGAGCGATTTTTTGGGGGAAGAAGCAGACTCTTAGCACACACCCAGCTCCTTTCCATGTATAATCATGCACAGTATTTACAAGCGAGTGGGGTTTTGAGGTTTCAGTCTGTAATGCAAATACATTCAGCATCACTAAGGCTGGTTGCCCTTGCTGGAGTGTAGGCAGTCACCGAGGATACACATGGTGGTGGTCTGAAAAAGCAGTCTGGACATGGGCTTTTAAAAAAATCTGAAAAGTGGTTTCATAATGAGTCAGTCTGTAAAAGTGATTTTCACTTGCCAAAAAAAAAGAGCAGTAAGTGTGCATTCAAATTGGCAAAGAAATTTCGTTTTGGGACTAATGTGAAAACATGACTCTGTGTGCAAATAGGAATTACAGGCAGAGATTTATTGCGTTTTGCTCTGGTGATTTCACAGTTGCATTAGTAGGAAAAAGGGGGAGCGATTTTTTGGGGGAAGAAGGAGACTCTTAGCACACACCCAGCTGCTTGCCATGTGGAATCATGCACAGTATTTAGAAGCGAGTGGGGTTTTGAGGTTTCAGTCTGTAATGCAAATACATTCAGCATCACTAAGGCTGGTTGCCCTTGCTGGAGTGAAGGCAGTCACCGAGGATACACATGGTGGTGGTCTGAAAAAGCAGTCTGGACATGGGCTTTTTTAAAAAAATCTGAAAAGTGGTTTCATAATGTGTCAGTCTGTAAAAGTGATTTTCACTTGCCAAAAAAAAAGAGCAGTAAGTGTGCATTCAAATTGGCAAAGAAATTTCGTTTTGGGACTAATGTGAAAACATGACTCTGTGTGCAAATAGGAATTACAGGCAGAGATTTATTGCGTTTTGCTCTGGTGATTTCACAGTTGCATTAGTAGGAAAAAGGGGGAGCGATTGTTTGGGGGAAGAAGCAGACTCTTAGCACACACCCAGCTGCTTGCCATGTGGAATCATGCACAGTATTTAGAAGCGAGTGGGGTTTTGAGGTTTCAGTCTGTAATGCAAATACATTCAGCATCACTAAGGCTGGTTGCCCTTGCTGGAGTGAAGGCAGTCACCGAGGATACACATGGTGGTGGTCTGAAAAAGCAGTCTGGACATGGGCTTTTTAAAAAAAATCTGAAAAGTGGTTTCATATTGTGTCAGTCTGTAAAAGTGATTTTCACTTGCCAAAAAAAAAGAGTAGTAAGTGTGCATTTAAATTGGCAAAGAAATTGCGTTTTGGGACTAATGTGAAAACATGACTCTGTGTGCAAATAGGAATTACAGGCAGAGATTTATTGCGTTTTGCTCTGGTGATTTCACAGTTGCATTAGTAGGAAAAAGGGGGAGCGATTTTTTGGGGGAAGAAGCAGACTCTTAGCACACACTCAGCTGCTTACCATGTGGAATCATGCACAGTATTTAGAAGCGAGTGGGGTTTTGAGGTTTCAGTCTGTAATGCAAATACATTCAGCATCACTAAGGCTGGTTGCCCTTGCTGGAGTGTAGGCAGTCACCGAGGATACACATGGTGGTGGTCTGAAAAAGCAGTCTGGACATGGGCTTTTTAAAAAAATATAAAAAGTGGATTCATAATGTGTCAGTCTGTAAAAGTGATTTTCACTTGCCAAAAAAAAAGAGCAGTAAGTGTGCATTCAAATTGGCAAAGAAATTTCGTTTTGTGACTAATGTGAAAACATAACTCTATGTGCAAATAGGAATTACAGGCAGAGATTTATTGCGTTTTGCTCTGGTGATTTCACAGTTGCATTAGTAGGAAAAAGGGGGAGCGATTTTTTGGGGGAAGAAGCAGACTCTTAGCACACACCCAGCTGCTTACCATGTGGAATCATGCACAGTATTTAGAAGCGAGTGGGGTTTTGAGGTTTCAGTCTGTAATGCAAATACATTCAGCATCACTAAGGCTGGTTGCCCTTGCTGGAGTGTAGGCAGTCACCGAGGATACACATGGTGGTGGTCTGAAAAAGCAGTCTGGACATGGGCTTTTTAAAAAAACTGAAAAGTGGTTTCATAATGTGTCAGTCTGTAAAAGTGATTTTCACTTGCCAAAAAAAAAGAGCAGTAAGTGTGCATTCAAATTGGCAAAGAAATTTCGTTTTGTGACTAATGTGAAAACATGACTCTGTGTGCAAATAGGAATTACAGGCAGAGATTTATTGCGTTTTGCTCTGGTGATTTCACAGTTGCATTAGTAGGAAAAAGGGGGAGCGATTTTTTGGGGGAAGAAGCAGACTCTTAGCACACACCCAGCTCCTTTCCATGTATAATCATGCACAGTATTTACAAGCGAGTGGGGTTTTCAGGTTTCAGTCTGTAATGCAAATACATTCAGCATCACTAAGGCTGGTTGCCCTTGCTGGAGTGTAGGCAGTCACCGAGGATACACATGGTGGTGGTCTGAAAAAGCAGTCTGGACATGGGCTTTTTTAAAAAAATCTGAAAAGTGGTTTCATAATGTGTCAGTCTGTAACAGTGATTTTCACTTGCCAAAAAAAAGAGCAGTAAGTGTGCATTCAAATTGGCAAAGAAATTTCGTTTTGGGACTAATGTGAAAACATGACTCTGTGTGCAAAAAGGAATTACAGGCAGAGATTTATTGCGTTTTGCTCTGGTGATTTCACAGTTGCATTAGTAGGAAAAAGGGGGAGCGATTTTTTGGGGGAAGAAGCAGACTCTTAGCACACACCCAGCTCCTTTCCATGTATAATCATGCACAGTCTTTACAAGCGAGTGGGGTTTTCAGGTTTCAGTCTGTAATGCAAATACATTCAGCATCACTAAGGCTGGTTGCCCTTGCTGGAGTGTAGGCAGTCACCGAGGATACACATGGTGGTGGTCTGAAAAAGCAGTCTGGACATGGGCTTTTTAAAAAAACTGAAAAGTGGTTTCATAATGTGTCAGTCTGTAAAAGTGATTTTCACTTGCCCAAAAAAAAGAGCAGTAAGTGTGTTTTCAAATTGGCAAAGAAATTTCGTTTTGTGACTAATGTGAAAACATGACTCTGTGTGCAAATAGGATTTACAGGCAGAGATTTATTGCGTTTTGCTCTGGTGATTTCACAGTTGCATTAGTAGGAAAAAGGGGGAGCGATTTTTTGGGGGAAGAAGCAGACTCTTAGCACACACCCAGCTCCTTTCCATGTATAATCATGCACAGTATTTAGAAGCGAGTGGGGTTTTGAGGTTTCAGTCTGTAATGCAAATACATTCAGCATCACTAAGGCTGGTTGCCCTTGCTGGAGTGTAGGCAGTCACCGAGGATACACATGGTGGTGGTCTGAAAAAGCAGTCTGGACATGGGCTTTTTAAAAAAACTGAAAAGTGGTTTCATAATGTGTCAGTCTGTAAAAGTGATTTTCACTTGCCCAAAAAAAAGAGCAGTAAGTGTGCTTTCAAATTGGCAAAGAAATTTCGTTTTGGGACTAATGTGAAAACATGACTCTGTGTGGAAATAGGAATTACAGGCAGAGATTTATTGCGTTTTGCTCTGGTGATTTCACAGTTGCATTAGTAGGAAAAAGGGGGAGCGATTTTTTGGGGGAAGAAGCAGACTCTTAGCACACACCCAGCTCCTTTCCATGTATAATCATGCACAGTATTTAGAAGCGAGTGGGGTTTTGAGGTTTCAGTCTGTAATGCAAATACATTCAGCATCACTAAGGCTGGTTGCCCTTGCTGGAGTGTAGGCAGTCACCGAGGATACACATGGTGGTGGTCTGAAAAAGCAGTCTGGACATGGGCTTTTTAAAAAAACTGAAAAGTGGTTTCATAATGTGTCAGTCTGTAAAAGTGATTTTAACTTGCCAAAAAAAAAGAGCAGTAAGTGTGCATTCAAATTGGCAAAGAAATTACGTTTTGTGACTATTGTGAAAAGAAATGTAGTGATATATTTAAATAAAATAAAGGAATTTTTCTTTAGTTTTTTTCAGGTATTGCTGAAGAGCAGTGGACAAAATTTAAGATGCCTACAAAATCCAGAGTTCAAAAAACGCACAAAAAAAACCTATATTTGAAGACAACTAGAGGACCAAAGTTAGTAGAAGATGCTCATGTTGGGAAAAAGAAAAAATCTTCTGGTAAGCAGAAAAAACAATTTCTAAAAAATATATTCAAAAGAATGAAAAATGTACAAAATGTCTGTACTCGAAAGGATGTTTTGAAAAAAAAAGGAGAGGAAAAAATTGACAATTTAGTTAATGCAAATATACCTTCAGCAACTGAAAAGATTTATATAAATAGAAAAACAGCGTTTAAAGAGATACGTAGAAAAATGTTTCAGAGAAGAGTTATGTCCAATTTGATGAAGGATGTGAAGAAATATAAGAAAAAGACAAAGTTTTATAAAAGAAAAAAAGAAATAGAAGCCATTGCAGCAAAGGCATTAGAATTAAAAAGGAAACTATTCATTTTAATTTTGAATAGGATGCGTACATTAGACAAAACGGTTAATGTACTGAAATCACATAGCAAAAGGAAAAGAGTAGTGAACAGAACAAACTTTTGTAAAGTGTTTTTAGGAAAGTGGATGCATAGTTCAAGTAGTGAACCTTTTTTTAATGAAGAGAGCTATTTTCAAAGTAATAGTTTGCTGCATGCAGTTGACACCAGAGGTCGTTCTTACGAAGTAAAAAATGGTTGCATAATGGAGAAGGAGATAATGGTTCCAAGAGATGAGGTACAAGTGATGGCAGATGAGGCTATAGGGAGACGTCCTAAAGCCCCAGTGTACACTTGGAATTGTAGTAGTATTTGCACTGTGCGTCAGGAATCTATTGACAAATTTCGAGAGTTTCTAAGAGAATATAGTAAAAAAAGTATAAAACAGAAGATTAAGGTGCTTCAAAGTCTGGATCCATGCAGAGTGAGAGAGAATACTGGTTTGCAGGGTCATTCTCTGGCTTGTCTATCTAGAAAAGTGTGCAATAGTGTTTTCCATCATTTTAGGATGCTGGCTGTTCATCATACTGAAATGAGAAAGTTTGTGAGACGGTTGTATTTTGCCAAAAGTCCAGCAATAAAGTTAAATGAATTGAATAGGGCTCTGTTCCGAGGAACGGTATCAGATGTAGAGAAGGTTGTTGATGAAATTCAGTTTTGTTACTTTGGTCCTGAACAAAACAGTGCAGAGAAGGACACAGTAAATGAGGAAGAAGTGGAAGAGAATGTAGAACCCTCTGTAAGTAACACATTTAATGATCACATAACAAAATTTGCAATAGTCTCTAATGAAAGACCAAATTTTACTTGTATTTGTTGCCGCAGAACTCATTATAGAAAACAAACTAGGAATGTTGATCTCTACAGAAAGAGTGAAAATGAAGATAATTATAAGTGGAAGGATTTTGCCACATATATATTTCTAGAAAATTGTTTTGATTTGGGTGAAGATCAGCGTATTTGTAAATACTGTTACAACAAGTTAGAGGAAAATAGAATGCCGACCAGAGCTGTACATAATAATTTAGAATTGGATGCTATTCCTGCTGAACTTTCTGAATTAAATACATATGAGTCTATACTCATTCAATGTGTTCATCCGTTCCAGACCATAGTACGTATGGAGCCCAAAACTGGTAAATTACCTCCTTCTGATTTACTGAGAGGTTTAAAAGGAAGAGTGGTGTATTTGCCCTTGGATTTGAAAAAAAATATGGAAACTATTGATGCGGAAACTTTGGAAACTGAACCATTAGTTATTCTGGTTAATGGTGTACCTACAAAGAATAAGAAGATTTGGCAGGAGCTGGTAGATGTGCGGAAAGTACAAAGAGCAAATTTGTATTTGAAAAGGAATAACAAATGGTATGAATCAATTTATATAGAAGAAGAAGAAGAAGAAGAAGATTTACAAGAAGACACAGAAACACCAACTGGACAAATAGAAAAAGTGGACAAGTCAAAGGAAGAAGAAATTTATGAACATTTTAGCATACATCCTCTTCATTCAAAAGAAGTTATGGGAGATAATATTGATCTCTTTCAGATGAAGAAAGCAAAAGGAACTCCCGTGAGTATATGGGAGGAGAGCTTGGAAGCTCGATGTTTTCCCCAGCTGTTTCCTAAAGGAAAAGGAGGACGATACGATGAACGTCCAGAACAGATTCCAGCTTCTGAGTATCGGACTACAAGACTATATGCTGAAGATCCCAGATTTCGACAAAGTATTCCTTATTTGTTCCATCTTTTATTTGAAAGCGACTTGTCTGCACTGTCTTATGCAGTAAATCACATTTTAAAAAGTGGAGTACATTTACAAAATGTGTCTGCTAAGGATTTTATGGAGAAAGTGCAGCACCGAGATGATCATTTGGAAACACAACTGATCAATCTGATGGCTTGTCAGCAAGGGACAAATGAATATTGGTACCGACGCCATGGTGAATTAAAATGCATGTTACGGAATTTAGGAACACCAACATGGTTCGTTACCCTAAGCTGTGCGGAGTACGCTTGGGATGATTTACTGGATTTTCTACGAGAGGCAAATTCAAACATTAAAAACATCGAATACAAGACAGCAGGAGAACTGTGCTCATTGGATCCGGTTAATGTTTGCAGATATTTCAATCATAGATTTGAGGCTATGATGTCCTTCATCTGCAATAAAAAAAATCCACCTCTTGGAGAAGTAGTAGATTTCTTTTGGAGAAAAGAGTACCAGGCAAGAGGTGCTCCTCATATTCATATGCTGTTGTGGATCAAGGATGCCCCAAAGTTTGGAACAGATACTGATGAAGCAGTGTTATCTTTCATTGAAGAATATGCAACATGTGCTATACCAAAAAGCACAGAAGAGAAAAAGTTAAAGGAGCAAGTTTTACGTTTCCAAAGTCATCGGTGTGGAAAATACTGTCGACGGAAATACAAGAGCAAAGATAAATACTACACTAAATGTCGATTTGGATTTCCTAGACCTGTTCTTTCAAATGGAAGAGTCAACAGTTTTATGTCAGCTGTGAGACATACTATCACAAGAAAATCACCTAAGAATACCTACAACCTAAAAAGAAAAGAAGAATCAAAAAATATAAATGACTACAACCCAGTCATTTTATCCATGTGGAACGCTAACATGGATATACAGTATGTAGCTGACAATTCCATTGCTGTTGCTCGATATGTAACGTCTTACATTACGAAATCAGAAAAAACAGAATTGAAGGAAATGTGGGAAGAGATTTCTCACGAGAAGACTGTCAGTAAGAAGCTGTACAGTTTCAGTTTGAAGATGTTATCGCATCGAGAAATTGGATCCTACGAATATTCAGATAGGTTATCTTCTGCAAGTCTCTACTCGAAGTCAAGAAGAATAATTTGGGCAAGTTTAGGCCTTGCAGCAATGAGAAATCGGGTACTGAAATCTGTTGGAGAAATTGAATATTTGGCCGAGAATGACCCAGAAAGTACAGATATTATGAAATCAAACATGTTGGACACATATTATCCCAAGAGAAGTCAACATCTGGAGAACATGTGTCTCTATGAAGTGCTGCAGAACTACATTTATTCACGGAAAGCCGCAGAAGACATCAACAATGGAAAATATAAAGTCGTTGGTGAGGAAGGATGTTTGGTGAAGCAAACAAAAGGAAGTTTGATAAATCACAGGAAGCTGAGTTGCGACACTACTGACAAGAAGGAATTTTACTACTTGGCTCTTTTACAGTTGTTTAAACCATGGCGTACAGAGGATGAACTACTGGGAGAATTTCAAAGCTATGAAGATTCTTTTAATGCTTGCAAAGACAGCATACAATGCAGTACATTCTCAAGTTATCTGCAAATGTTAAATGAAGAAATTGAACAGGAAACTACAATTGCAGCAGAAATAGCTAGAGACAGTTCTCAGGACAGCCAAAGTTCAGGAACACTCAGTCAAGATCCCCTAGGACAACCAATCGTTGAAAATGAAGCATCAATAGCCATGAATGAAGTGGAAACGGCTATGAATCAAGCTCTAGAAGAATTTATAGACTTAGAAAATTTGGAAAGACAACTGAATCAAGAGCAGCAACAAATTTATGAAGAGATCAGAAACAAAATTGATCACGGATTTCTACATGAAAAAAAAAAGTGCTCATGCACATCATTTCATCCAATCAGGATGTATGTAAGCGGACAAGCTGGAACTGGAAAAATGTTCCTTATAAAAGTCATCAGAAGCTACCTACAGCAAAAAACAGATTCTACTTTGTCTTGTGTGGTTACTGCTCCAACTGGGTTAGCAGCATATAACATAAAAGGAATCACTTTACATCGTTTGCTAATGTTACCAGTGGAGCATGAGAACAAAATACAATACAACAAGCTAACTGGAGAAGCATCCTTGGAAGTTTCAAGAGTATTGAAGAAGATGCAAGTTCTCATTATTGATGAGGTGAGCATGGTATCAAACTTAATGCTTGCCTTTGTGCATTTAAGAATGCAGCAAATTTTGAAGACAGACTATGACATGTTATTTGGTGGAAAACACGTCATAGTTTTTGGAGATCTTTTGCAACTTACTCCAGTTAAAGGACAACCAGTGTTTAATACTGTCACACATGAAGACACGAAGAAGTCATTGGGAAGCATCGGAAATACAAATATTTGGTCCTTCTTTGAGTACAAGGAACTTACTACTAATATGAGGCAAGCAAGCGATGAAGAATATGGAAGTATTCTGAAAGATATCAGAATTGGACTACTCACAGAAGTTGGCAAAAAAGCATTACAGAGTCGGCTGCTACATAATTTATTTCCAAAGGAAGAAATAGTTGCAGAGAAAATATACAAGAACATTGCAGAAAACAAAAGTGTCATCTGCTTAATGCCAACTCTACGTGAATGCTCAATATTTAATGAGGAGCTTTTGAAATTGGAAAAGGAAGAGATCAGGAAATTGGAAGCAGTGGACAAAATTGAGGATGGAAGAATTACTGTCACAGTAACAGGCAAACTGAAAAATAAATTGGATTCACTAGAGAAGAACATCTCCAAAACAGCTGAATTAGAAAAAAATCTATATGTTTGCATGAACTGTAGAGTATTTTTAAGAAGAAATTTGGATGTTGAAAAAGGTTTAGTTAATGGAGCTATGGGAAGAGTTGTGGGTTTTATTAATTATCAGAAAAAAGATGGAATTGAATGTTTAAAAATAAAATTTGATCAGATAGAAGAAGTTAAAGATATTTGTCGTTGTACAGTTCGTTTCATGCTTGTGAAAGACTTATATGTACGTAGGAAGCAGTTTCCGTTTTCTCTAGCATATGCTGTAACTATTCACAAGTCTCAAGGATTGACTGTAGATTGTGCATTTGTGAACATTGGTTCAACTGTGTTCAAAGAAGGTATGGCATATGTTGCTTTGTCACGAGTGAAAACATTATCAGGTTTATTCATGATAGACTTTGATGATTCAAAAGTTAGTGCTGATACAAACTGTGTAAAGGAGTATAATAGATTAAGAAGAAGCTATGCTCCTCATTTAGGTCAGTATCCTGTGTTGGAGAAACGTGTAGTTTCTCGTAAAAGAAAAAATGAGAATATCTGTAATGAAGATGTAGAGAAGAGGAAAAAAAAGAGGAGTGATGTAATTGCAAGCAAAAAGAAAAAGGAAAATGAAGAACAGGTTGTAGGATGTCATTTTGAAAATATCTCTGGTGTCAACTGCTACGCAAATGTAGTGCTGAATGTTGCATTTTATCTGGAAAGTTTGCAAGAGCAGATAATAGTAAATCAGGGAAAAAGATTCTGTTCTGAGCTGAGTCTCCTTTTTCAAAAGCTGAGTAAAGATAAAACTCAAATAGAAAGTGCTACTGAAATTAGAAAACTTTTAGATATATGTTCAGGACGAACACAGTTTTCTCAAAATGAACAGCAAGATGCACACGAATTTTTGATGTATTTTCTTCAAGTACTGGAAGAAGAAGGGGTTCCCATTGAAAATGTATTTGGTCTCTCTTATAAATGGGAACATAGTTGTGAAAACTGTTATAATATATGTGGCTCTAATGTTGATAATGAAAGGTTTATTTATTTGACATTGCCAGAGAGTAAAACAGTCACTTTTGCAAAATTAGTTAAAGATGCTAATCATAGCATGAAATGCGGTGAGTGTAAATCTGACATGTTTTCAACATTAATTTTAAAGGAATACGGACAGTATGTAATTTTAATGATGCAACGATGTAGAGCTGATGGTTCAAAATTGGATACTTTAATAAAGAAGTTTACAGGACAGCAATTATCAATTTCAGGAAAAACTTTTGTAACTGTTGCAATAATTTTCCATGATGGACCTACTGTTACTTCTGGACATTACACAGTTTATCTTAAATGTGAAAAAGGCTGGACACTGTGTAATGATTCCCAATTGATTTTCAAACAACGTTTGCCTTTTGATTTAGCAAATTCCTATCTAATCTTCCTGAAACCTAAATTTTAGAGAGACTTGGCAAGATCTGGACAAAATAATTTTACCATTTTACTTGATTACCATTGGAATTTTCAAAAAAAAAGATTTTTTAAATTATCATTTGGCCTAATGGAAAGATAACCAATTGTAATGTGGACTTTTTTAATTTTTAATGAAACTTTCAAAAACCAATAACTTAGAGAAAATCGGTAACATCTGCACAATTTAAATTTTGGAATGTTATTGGAGTGCCATTGGAAATTTTTTCAAAAAAGATTTTAAAAATTACTATTTGGCCATGCGGAAAAGTAACCAATTCTACTGTGGACTTAATAAATTATTAAAAAAAAATTCGGGAACCAAAATGTTACAGAGAATCGGTGAGATCTGGACAAATTAAACTTTAGAATTTTATTGGATTACCATTGGAAATGTAATCCCAAAAAATTTTTAAAATTACTATTTGGCCTAAAGGAAATGGAATCAGATGTATTGTGGAGTTATTTGAGATATAATATTGTGATTATACTTCTGAAACAAAAATATCAGACGGTATTTTAAAGAAATAAGTATTGTTTTTTGATGATATTTTTTTAGAATATTATGCATTTCTGTAATGTTAAGTTTAAGTGAGAAGAGATTCTGGGCTTTTTTAATACAATCTTTGAGATTGTTATTTTTTTTTTGCCCGCTGTTTAATGATGAATGCAATTGCTTTCACAATTTAAAGTGAAATGCAATATATTCTGAAAACAGCAAAAATAAGGCAAAAATATTTTTTGGTAAATATGTAAATACGTGTACTGTATTTTAAAATGTTTAAAAAATATTAATACTTTTTTCTTTTTTTTCAGATTGATATAGAAAATTTTCGAAAACTAGGACCATTTTTAAAGCAATTTTTTTAAAAAAAAACAAATGAATAAATATTTTTTTGAGTGGGTATGGTAAGTCAATAATAATAATTGTAGTGTTTCAAAGTCCTTGTAATGTGATTATTGATTTTTAGTGTTTTTAAAAAAAAAAAAAATAAATTACGCGCAGCGTACGCGTACGGTAAAAAAAAAAAAAAAAGTTTTTAAAAACATCTATAAAAAAAGATGAAAGATAAGGTTGGCTCTTAAAAGAGCCGTTGTGTTCATGCAGGGAGAGAGGAAAGAAAGAATGGGAAAATTAGTCTCTGTGACAAGTGTGCTGATCTATTTTGAGGTTCACTAGGGAAACACTGGTCTCCCTATGACAAATTAGATCATGACAAGAGGCACATCGAATATCAACCCTCAGAGATCGAGGGTTAATTTCCAGAGGGCCAGCAAAAGGAGATGCTCCCCCCACAGATGAAGGGCTCACCTGACCTGCAGAAGAAGGAGTCAGCCCTGCAGATGATGGTCCAGGCTGAGCTGCTGTGGATGTGCTTGGTTGACTTTCTGAAGGGTTACCTTAAAAAAGTCGAGCATGTGTCCTTTTGTGTACATCCTTGAGGTGCCTCATCATGGTATGATTCCCAAAGGAATACTTCCTGTCAGGATTACCTCTTGAAAGTACACGCTGACACAGCTTGCAAGTCACTAAGGGTGCATTTACCTTTAGCTGGCCTTCAGGAAAAGTAAAATAATCCCATACATAAGAGGTCTTTTGTTTCCTCGCTCTCTGCCTCAAGGTAGTGCTGCTAGTGCTAGCCTCACTCTCAGAAGAGCTCTGCTGTTCTGCCATCGTATCACAAAGACAACCCAGCTCCTTCTCCTAAGGGATCACAAGCAGAAATGAGGGGAATGGGTGTGGTGTAGGAGAGTTCTAGAACTGAAAGTAGTTTCAACCAATCAAAAGTTGTGTTTCATGATCACATGACCTACCGTACGCTTACGGTACGCTTACGGTACGCTTACGGCAAAAGTGCGCATGCGCGTAAAAAAGACACGCGCTTGCGCGCATGCGCATAACAGTCACTGCCCGACACTTCCGCGTAACGTGCGCGTGTAGCGTACACGCGTACGCGTCCCACGCGGAGTACGCGCGGCTACGCAAATTGCGTAACTATACGCAAACAGCGTAGATAAATTACGGGCGTTGCGTAAACCATACGCTTACCGTAAGCTTACGGTACGCGTACTAAAAAAAAAGGAAAAAATGTACTGCAAAAAATTATAACATGTTTATTTTATGAAATATATTTAAAAAAACATATTAAAGAATTTTAAAAATTTAACCATAGTCTTTATAAAAGGTTAGAACATTAAATTAAAAATATGTTTAAAAAAATAGAAGAAAAAAAAAAATAGCATTTAAAAAACCTTGCAAATTCACTGAAAAAACCATGGGTTTCACACACGTTATAGTTAGGAATTAGCATTTAAAAAACCTTGCTAATTCAATGAAAAAACCATAGGTTTCACACACGTTATAGTTAGGAATTAGCATTTAAAAAACCTTAGAAATTCAATGAAAAAACCAAAGGTTTCACACACGTTATAGTTAGCTGGACATTTTACTCGTAAAAAACCATTGAAATTCCTGCGTTATAGTTAGTTAAGCTAACTATAACTCGCGCGCCCGCAATGCACTGCTGATGACGTCACATATTACATCACTCATGACATGGTCAGTGACATCACTGATGACATCACTGATGACATCATCCTTGTGATAGAGTGGCAGACCTCCTCTCACCCTAATATAACCTTTGATACACACATTTATAAATAGAGACTAAACTTTTCAAAACAATGGACATACCAATACCAGTTACAACAACCTCTTCAGTAATTCTAAGATCCATATACACATCCACTCATTCACCAACAGTCCTATACAGTCACTCATACATGTACTCACTCATCATATGTACTCATACACCTATACATCCTGTTACACAATGCCACTCATCCGTAGAGTTACTCACACACATAGTCACTCATGCTAATAAAGAATCAAACATCCATTTACTTGCATATAGTTATACACACACCACCACACTTACTTCTACAAAAACTTACACATACTTAGTCTTTTAAACAATCACTTATAGAAACACATACTTATTCATACAGGAACTCTTTCAATCTCTCACTCTCACATATACTCACTTATATACACCAATAGTCACATATACTAGTTTAAAACATATGTAGTTACTCATAAAGACACTGTAGAGACAGTCATTCACTCACTAACACACCCATACACACACTCATCCACCCATGCAGTCCTGCATACATACTATCTTCAACACATACAAACAGTGAGTCACTCATTCATGCACCTATGCACTACGTAATACCCCCCACCGAACCATACAGACACTCAGACTGATACTCAAAAAAACAACTAATAACCCATATAAACACTCATGTAGCTGCTCACCAACCCATGCAGCCACTTATACACAAAGTGAAAGACTGATACAGATATATACATATTTAAACATTACTCACTAAGCCATGTATTCACTATGATACACCTAATCAGTCAGTTACACAATCAATTTTTCAAAAACAAATCATCCATTTAGACACTTATATACCCATTTATTCTTCCATCGACCTTGAGATATACATATATAAAACATATTTAATTTTCAGAAAAACACACATTCACGGGATGATGTCATCAGTGATGTCATCAGTGATGTCATTTGAGATGTCATCAGTGATGTCATGAGTGATGTCACTGACCATGTCATGAGTGATGTAATATGTGACGTCATCAGCAGTGCATTGCGGGCGCGCGAGTTATAGTTAGCTTAACTAACTATAACGGGGGAATTTCAATGGTTTTTTACGAGTAAAATGTCCAGCTAACTATAACGTGTGTGAAACCTTTGGTTTTTTCATTGAATATATATATATATATATATATATATATATATATATATATGCAGTGTTTTCACCGGTCTCTCGTGCAATTATCCACGCTGAGACAGGAGCACGGACACTAATTTAAGTGCAAAGCTCCTTTATTTTTGCTTAGCAGCTATCGGCCAGTTTCCCTTCATTTGCTGGATACCGACACACGGACTCAGGTTCCAATTTAAAAGGCTCTCGATTTTATTCTTTCTGGTAACGCATTTCACCTGTCTATATAAAGAGTCTATGTACATATATATACATTTGTGTGTAAATATTTGTTTGACATTTTCTTCTAACATTCACCATAATTTGTGTAAGCAAATCCTTCAGTGTAGCTTATTCTTCCTTAACCGGAGTAAGAAGGCTTGGATACAAAGCATATATGTTGGACTTTCTTCGCTCCCGATCGTGGGTGTGCAAGGGATGGAGCAAGCCAGGAACAAAAGAGGCGGAGGAGATCGGAAGGTCGTTTTGCGTTCTAGTTGACGCATGTGTGTCTCCTGTCCTGCCTCTCTGCACTTACCTGTCTTCCTTCCAGGTGGCTCTGACGTCCTTTAGAGATCCTTCGCCAGAATACTGATACCTTTCTCCCTGAATTTGTCCAATGCCATGGGGGCCTTTAAACTCTTCTATACCACAGGGGCTCATCCGATGCTGCAGGGGCCTTCAAAGTCTTCCATATCATGGCTGCTCATCCGACGCTGAGGGAGCCTTCAAACTCTTCCATATTACAGCACTGTTTCCTGAAAAAACTAAACACATGAAATTGATCACATAGAATCCACGGTCTTATAGTGGTAAATTCTTTATTTTTACCTTGCATGAATTGTTAATGGTACTTATCTGAGTTAATCTCCTCAGTGTATGGCGATTCTGTTCCCTTGCTGACATTGCTTGATGGCTATAAAATAAGAATAATATATATTTAGTCTCCTGAAATTGAAGGGGCTGAATTATAGTTCTAGTGACAAGCCTTGCACATTTGTGTGTATATTTTGTGCTATTTATTATCCTTTCTGGGAAAATGTTTTTGGGCTTTCTCCTGGTTTATTTGGATATGAATACGTTGGGGACTCCTTAGATTCCACGCTGAACCTCTTTAGGTTAGTCTAATGTATACATTTTATTTTGGTTGGTGTATTATATTGTCCTAAGTAGTAGCTCATTCTTTTATATTTACTCCAAATAGATATTGACCATGCTTGCTATTACCGGTAGTATACCTAAGTAAAAGAGGGAATTCTACAGGTAGGTATCCCCTTGCATTATTTATTGGGCCTCAGTGTTGATTTTCTTTTACATGTTCATGGTAATACATAAAATTTTATCTGTACTATAGGAATCACATAAAGACCATCCAACAAGAATATCTATACCTGATGCATGTTGATGCCGTCTGTTCCCTTCTCCCTTTCCTTGTTTTGTATCTCTTCTACTCCAGATCCACCGTGCTAGCCCTTGACACTATTGGGCTGACATTGGCGGGTGTGGGAAGTTGAGACCTATCTTCAGATCTTGCATCTTGCTCCTGTGGAATCAACAGGTGAGAATTACATACATACATTTACAACAATATGTTTCATGGGTGCTGGTGGAAGCCTTCATTTTCTTAAATTATATTGGGAAGGGGGCATGTGACCCCATCTCTCAGATCTTTTAGGGCCCTGAGAAACCCAACACCAGGGTCTGTTTTCTTTAGATAAAGGGCGGGGGCACAGCCCCTCTCCCCAAACCTTCACGTGCCCCAGGGACCCCATTGCCCGGGGCAGTGCTAATAGTGGCCCTGGTGTCCTCATCCCCTAGGGTTTAAACATATATTTCAAGGAAGAGGGAGAGGGGGAACACAGTCCCCCTACCTGAGCAAAGTGTGGGCCCAGGAACCCCACCTCTGAGGCCTTTTATGTAAAGGGGGGAGCATGCAGCTCTGCCTCCTTGAGCCACTGGTTTCCTTGGGGAGCACCAGGGACCCTGTGGCCCCACTGGCTTCCACATGCACACAACCTGGGTGAATCAGGAGCTGGCTTTGCTTCCACCTCCAGCGAGCAGCTGTTTTTGCCTGCTCCCTCTAG
This sequence comes from Triturus cristatus, assembly GCF_964204655.1. NCBI lineage: Eukaryota > Metazoa > Chordata > Amphibia > Caudata > Salamandridae > Triturus > Triturus cristatus. The sequence continues at coordinate 247,495,523 of NC_140582.1, forward strand.
GTGGGAAAAAATGTAATTTCCTTGCCTGCAGGAGCACTGGCAGGGAAACATTTGTCTGCTCCCACCCAGTGGGAGCATCTTTAAAGCTCCCACTGGGTAAGAGCAGACATACCTTCCCTGACCATGCTCTGTAGGCAGGGAAACTCAAACTGCTCCCACCTGGAGCTGGAGCCCACCCACAAGGTCTGGTGTGGGCAGGGAATCCCTACCCTTCCCCCTTATGTCTACTTCAAACTTTTTAAAGAACTTTAGACTGAGTTCTGAGTCTTAGGTTAGCTGCCACCACACCGTTGTTGATGTGGTGGCAGACAATCAAATTTAATGTTGTTACCTGCCAGCTCTGTGGCATGAACTATACAAAGTTTTTGAGGCTAATTGCTCTAAAATTGCTTGATGGATTTAAACCATAGCACAAAAAGTATGCTTTCTGGTCTAAGATCTAGTTTTCTGCCAAAGTTGGTGTAAATCCATTCAGCCATTTGGGCTGTAGCTGGGTCTTAATTTCTAATGGAAAAATGGTTGATTGAAACTTGTATTAGAAACCACCCCCTTTTTTTGGTCCCCACTTGACGGATCACCCCAAACCTTTCCAGTATGGAGCTGAGGTGGAAGAACATTGTTTGTGGAAAGCTTTGTGAAGATTCAGCACTTTTACTGAAAAAATAAAGGCTCAAGTGATGTTATAGTTATGTGAAAATGTCAGTTAAAATGTGAATTCTCAAACCAAAAAAAGCACTGAAATTGACCAAGTCCCAATTCACCATTATAGTTAACTGAAGTAAATATAATTCTGGGCCCTCAAAATGCACAGTGTTTTCACCAATGGTGTAATTTCAGTTGTTATCAGTGATGTTAACAGTGATGACATAAAACATGTCATGAGTGATCTATATAACTGACATTTTCAACTAACTATAACATCACAGTAATTTATTGTTTATTAGTGACTTTCTGAATATTTTTTATGTAAAGTAAGATATTATTACAAGACCTAACCATAACATCACTTGAACCTTCAATTTTTCTGTGAATGTCTGAGGTTTGTTTTAAGGCAAAGTAACAATATAAAGAGATGTAGTTTTAAGTAAGGCAGACCACTGGCTTTGTCACAGGTTTAGAACACCAAAATAAAAAAGGCCAACCTATCGGGCTTGGCAAGGGCTCAGCACATCAACCTATATAAAGCAGATATTTTGGCTTTGTCAAAAACTGCCATAATCTTTCATCAAAATATATATTTCAGAGTAAATCAAGGCAATTGATAACAACAATTGTCAAAAATTTCTTTAAAATAAAACACCTTTATTCTAGCAACCATAAATATGTGTTTGAGTTTGTCTTTAACACTCTTCAGGTCCCACAATGCAACCATACAACGAACCACTAAGGTCCCTGAACTGCAGCAGAAAAGCATACAGCTCCAGCTTGGACTGATCTAAAATAATGGTAAGCTCTACTAGGATCATGCATTAAATAGCCCAGGAGACTTACAGTTTAAAAAAAAAAAACTTTCCTGCGGCACTGCTGTGCTCCTTCCAGTGCCACACAACACTTTTGGAAATTGTTGATGGTGTCACAGCTCTTCCTTTTTTTAAATTGTATTAAGTTATTGAAAGTACAAAAGACAAATACAAAGATAAGAAACCATTTCAAATACGTACCTCCCCCTGCCCTCCCTCAGCCCCCCACCCGACACGTAGGCATTGGGTGATGAGTGACAGGTATTCAAAGTCAACTGTTTCGAGAGTCAATAAAACAGTGGATAAAGGGAGAAAGACAGAGAAAGGGAAAAGAAAAGACAGGAAGAATAACGGATAAAAGTAAACATAACAGTGCAATATAACTTATAACATTAAAGCTTGTTTACGACGTCAACAGTAGGGAGATGAGGATGTCTCATCTAAGATTAAACAAGATCAGACATTATTGTGGGTGCCCTGAAGTTCCCTCAGCCAAGGCTTTCCTAGATATGGGTGTCGCCTTTATTTCTAATTTGAAGGGATAGAGCTATCCTACCTAAAAAAAAAAGAACAAGATCTATTACTAATATGGCTAAAGCTGCTGTTAAATCCATCTATCTTAGCCAAGCGGATAAAGGTTGCCAAATAGCAAGACCCTTTTTTTTTCCCCTGTTACCCATTCTGGAAAATATAGCCTTTTCCAAATTGCAAGTAGCGATCAATCGAGCTAGCCAATGAGAGAATAATGGAGGGTTGGGGTCCTTCCGTGAAGTTATACAGAGACGCAGAATAGACATAGCCACAAAGATAAGTGTGCCTCCGTTCTTTCTGCTGAACTTGTCTTGCGTGCCTAATAAGACAATCGGGGGGGTTAGTTAGAACTCCTGCGAAAGGACTTTACTAAAAAAGTCTTGAATCTGATCCAATAGAGGTGTAAGTTGGGGACAAGTAGCGAACATATGAATCGAGTCTGTGCAGAACTCTGCGCACCTGGGACAGAGCGTTCCTGCCCCCGTTCCCCATTTGCCCGGTGTAATATATAGGAAAAAGGCGGTTTTAAAAAATTGTGCCTGTAGTTTAGCTGATAGCAGATCGCTCCTGGCCGATTGCACAGCCTGGTTAAATGTGTTAAAAGAGATATTTAATTTCCTTTGCCACTTGTTGGCAGTGACAAGAATATCATCAGGCATCAAACTAACTAGTTTAGTATATATATATATATCCGATCCAGGGCAGGGTAGTGTTTTTTTATTTATCAATAAGGTCTATTCTAGAGAAGCATGCTGTCCCCCTGGTCTCACGGGTCAGAAAGTCTCTTATAGCCACATATTTAAAAGACTGATGTTCCCCCAAATGAAATTTAGTTTTTAGAGCACCAAAGGATTTAATACCATCAGTGGTTATCAATATACCTGCCTGATGCCATTCAGGTATATAGGACGCACTGAATATCGATGGTAGATTGGGGTTGTTATTAAGAGGGGTGTAGTAATTTAAGCTGCCCAGCCCAAACGTTTTTCTTATATTGGAGAAGATTTTATAGGCGCTCATTAAGGTTTTAAATCTTACCCGTTTGTAGTAGGCAAAGGAGAGCTGCCTCCAAAGGCATCCACGGGTCTCTTCCCCCTGAAGCAATCGGTAGGGTGATGGTAGGCCTGAATTTGGGGTGTGTAGGTGTTCTTGTAACACCTCTGCGCTATATTGCATAGCCGCAGCCCAGTAATAAAATCTCAAATTAGGTAGCGCCCAGCCGCCTCTCTCTCGGGGAAGAGAAAGCAGTTTAAAAGCTCGCCATGGCCGAGAATATGCCAAGATAAATTGGGAAAAAATGTGATCGAATTTCTGTAGCACTGCTTTGCTCATCTCCAAGGGGATGGCTCTGAAGAATTACAACAATTTAGGAAAATAAGTAATTTTAATGACATTGCATCTCCCTACAATGGTAAGATGCAATGGTAAGATGCAAGTTGTTTAGCCGTTTGTTAGAATTGGGGATCTCTGGTTGGCACAGGTAGGTACTTGTGACAAGCAGGGACCCTCTCCTCTAGTCAGGGTAAGGGGTTACACTCCTACAATAACCCCTGCTCCCCCTCTAGGTAGCTTGGTGCGAGCAGACAAGACTTATCTCAGAGCGTTATAGGTTAAGCATTTGTGACCATATACAGTAACACCACAAATGGACACCACACTAGATTTATATAAAAAAATAGTGATCTTTTATATAAAGGCTTAGCACAAGACCAAATAACGACAAAAATGACATACACAGTTCAAGAATATGATTTTAAAAAGAGTTCTTAGGTTAGCAACAAAATCATTCACCTTGGCGTCCGTTTTAACCCACAGTACCTTATGATGCGATAAAAAGTTCCTAGCGGCACTTCAGCGTTGAAAATCAAGGTGTAGCTTATCCTGTAGAAATTTACTCGCTAAGGCACAATGCGACAAAATTCGGCCAGCTAACGAGCGGGGCGACAACTTCACCAGCGGTTATCTTGGTTGAGTCTGCGACGATTTTCGCAGAGATAAAATTACTCACGCTAAAGAGCGGTGCGATGATCTTGGCTTCGTCTGCGATGATTCCACACAGCAGCGGCAGGCTCTGCGACGAAGTTCGCAGCGATAGTATTCTTTCCGCTAACAGGCGAAGCATGGATCTTGGCTGGTAGCGATTAAATTCAGTCCGCTAACGAGCAGGGCGATGATTTTTTCACCACTGATCTGGCTCAGCGGCAGCAGGAATTCCTAACAGTCGAAGATTGTTCCGGCGCTGTCGATTTTCTTCTTCCTCCATTTTCATCCTGACGTCTGCTAGACATGCTTCGTGAGAAGACCCATGACTCTTTCAGGTGGTTACCTCAGTTTCAAGACTCTCTGTGCGGCCTTCCACCATGCTAACCTGGTCGCAGATGTCCGTGCATATCTTGTTTAGTTTTCGCAGACCTCCTTGTAATTTTTTAGCTGCCCCCCTGGCAGCTCGGTTGTCGGAGCGAACCTCTTCTTGGAATCCTTTAATCGAGGCCAGGATTGCAGATAAGGAGGGTTCTGTCATGGGATCTATTGTCTTTGTTGAATTAGCATTTTCCCAGATAGATGTCTGTTTAGCTTCATCGCATGGAGGAAAGGACATTTGAGAGTCTGAATAGTCCCATTTTAGCTGGCTGCATCTTTTAGGAGGATTTCTAGTTTTTTTCTGGCGTTGTACCGTTCCTGTATTTTTAGAAAGATTAGTATTCAAATCTTCGCTGGAGATGGTTTGCTCTCCGTCAGAGGATGATAGAGAGCCATCTGAAACAGAGTAGAAGTGTTCCCCACTGATCTCTGGGGTCCAGGGGGCTCTAAGGCCGGGATTTGGCTCGGCTCTAAGTATGTAATCCATGATGCCTGTTACCAGATGTTTTGGTCCAATCGCACTTTTCCCCGGCAGCTTGGTGGAGCTTAAGTATGGGATGGTAGATGAGGCAGAATCCAAGAGAGACATTGAGCCTGAACCTAATGTATGTCTAGCAGCTTCTTCAAGAAGAGGAGTGGTAGTAGTCAGATTGCTAAATGAGCTTACTGAAGCAGCTAGTCCCTCTGTGCTACATTGAACTGCCGGCTGCTCGCTAGGTGGATGAGGATTCTCCTTTTCTGTAGCTGTGCCGCTTTCTTGGTGCCCACCCGGGTTAAGTTCAGATTCAGAGTTCAGACTCTCCCAGGACTCTCCAGGCAAGTGAGCTAGTTCTGGCACAGCTGAAGAGGTGAGGCTTGGAGTGCTACCCAGAGGAGTGTCAGGATTACAAGACAGTGCTTTTGGGCCAATAAGCATTTCTATAATAGTTGGTGGTGAGCCCTCCATCTCTCCCCCAGCGCCCCCTCCTCCGATTTTACCCATGGTATGTTTAAGATTATTGGACCCACATTTACCTCTGAGTGAGTTGTCCGGCATATCTGTTTCCCCTGGAGTGACGTTACTTAGCGTGGGCTGGGCAGCCTATGGCTTGTTGATTTTCCCAGTCCTTGAGTTCCTTGTCGACATCCTCAAATACAGGCACCGTTCTTGTGTACAAGGAAGAGGTCCCTGAGTGAACACGAGCACCAAGGGGTCAAAGTAGCACAGAAGCAAAAGGTAGGAGAGGAGACGAGGTGCTTTTCCTAGCGCGCTCCCCTGCGCGAATCACTTCCCACAGGTAGCGGCGATTTTCATATTTTCCAGGATTTGAGCGCAGAGGGATTGCCCCCGCGATCCGCACTCTCTTGGGCTCAGTGTCATCACCAGAAAGTCCAGAATACACACAAGCCCCACAGAAATATTGCAGTATACTATCCAAAGAAGGGCAAAGAAGCGTCTCCCTATTCCTCGCATAGTGTGTCTTTCGTCAGGGAGATTAACTCTCAGGCTTCTTCGAGGCTGGAGGCAAGGCAGCTGCACTCGTGTCCTGCTTCTGCTTCCATTAGATTTTATCACTGTCTTTAATGGTCCCAGAATCAGCGCTGAGGATACAATGTTGCACCCTGTCCTACAGAAGAAAGGAAAATGCAGCGCTCTGTCTGGCGCGGTACATTTCCGATCTGTTGTAATGTCTCCCCGGGTTTAAGAGTGGATCTGCTGCCCTTGCGTCCTGCTCTCTTGCAAATTCACCATCAGGTCAGGTCAGTCCACGTAGCCGATCATTGAAAAGTCTGGCGTGCGCGGCTGTGCGGCATGGATCACACTGACACCATCTTGCTTCCCCTTACAGGTCTTCTGTTTCCTTTGCTACTTGCTTCCTCTTCTCCCCCCTTCCTTGGGACAAGACAAGAATAATTTTAAAAACAAAAGGAATTATAGGGTGCTCCTGGGAGGGAGAAGTTAATTTTCTTTTTGAAACCTCACCATTTCAATAGTGAAAAAGCAAGGCCAAAACTGTTTATTTTTCTTTTCTTCGATTTTGGGTGTCCTGGTCATAGTTAGCATACCCACAGCCTATGTTTTTTTTTTTGAGTGGCACTACTGGGATCCCACTCATTTGCTGATATGCCATTTTTTTAAATAAGTATTTTTTCTTGTTGGGAAGGCCGGTCCCATCAGGGGCACCCTACGCCCCATACATCAGTGAGCTATGTGAGAGGCCCAAGGCTGCAGCCCCACTGCCTCCCCTGCCAGCAGCCATGCTGGATGCGAACAGAGATGGCAGTATTGGTTGACTCCCACCCACAGGTTACAGCTTTTGTTTCTCCCTCTGTTGAGCACGATCAAACCTATGTTTCCTGTGTGAGTGAGATTAGGCAGGAAGTTACATTTCTGTTCCTTGCTCATGTTCTTCCAGGCAGAGAACAACACAGTGTCCTCAGGAACGGGGTCTCTGGACATTGACACGGGGCCTCATGGGATGGGGTCCCTATGACCATTTTGTCAGGTAGGATCTAATGCCCCCTCCCAAATAAGACATCCGGTCCTGGGAGATGGGGTCCACAGGGCCATTATATGGCTGGAGGACAGAGGCCCTACACCCCCTCCCCAAATAAAAAAAATTCAGGCCCCAGGGGATGGGGTCCCTAGGGACATAAGATGGTTCAGGAAGAGGGGCAGCATGCCCCTCCCTAAAAAAAATATATATTTACAGAGGCCCCAGGGCAACTGAGCAAAGAACAATTTTATAGTTAAGAGAGTGGAGTCACACGCCCAGTCCCCTAAAAAAATATATATATATATACTGAGGCCCCTGGGGATGGGATCCCTGGGGATAGGAAAAGGCACTGGGAAGGGGGTGGCATGTTCACTTCCCCTGTTATAACAGATGCACTAATCCCCTGGGCATGGCCCACCCTGGGGAATTTAATTGAAAAGAACATGCCTGCAATGTTTTTTTTTATTTGTACCATGGTATCACAGAACAACCATTCTACTGTGGCACATAGGCTTTTTTTTACTATGGCCCAGAAGAGTCCCCTCCACAAGGCCTACTGAGTCAGGGTATATCTTCCCTCCCACCTGTATGTCTTTTTTAAAAGAACATTTTGGACATGGAGACTGAGTCCTCAAGTTCTAAAATGGCTGTTAAAGTGGGGATGAGCTTTTGTCACTGATTTAGTCGATAGTGTATCTGTCAGCTCACACAGGATGTGTTATACGTAACATTGTAGCTATTAAATTATATTTTATACCTGACACTGCATCTATTAATGATACCTGTATGTACCATGACTACCTGTCCTTTTTTTCTATCCCTTTTGTGTTGTATTCCCCTAATATTATTAATAAAAATTATTTGAAATAAAAAAAAATGGGAAGGAGCTGAGGAGGATGAACCTTTTATTATTAAAGTTTCATCAAGATTTGCCGAAAGATGCGAAAGTGAACAGTAAACTCAAACATCTACTTCCTATGGAAACCTGGGCCTAACTATAACTACACCGTTTATTTATTTTCAGTTTTATATAGGTCTAGCTGGACCCTAAGGTTTAAGAGCACTTTACATGTTATGTGAATTTGTTTACTTGAACTACAAGTGAGGATTCATTTGTGTCAAAAACCAAGAACAAAGGAGTACAAAATAATACAACATTAAGGTAGTCAAAACCGTCAAAAGTGTCTATAACATTACAGCATTATGGCAACAGCATTAGTGACAGAATGGAGATTGAGTGAGTCAGGTGACCACACTGAGGGATCCTGTTGATGGGGGTTGGATCTTTGGAAAACATAGCTCAGCTAAACAGCATTCTAAAGTAGTTGTGAAGCAGTAAAGATTTGAGATCTCATTTTAAGCAAGAAAAGGAGGGGTTGCAGAAGAGGTCCTTAGGTAGTGAGTTCCAAATCCTAGGAACATTTCCTGTGAAAGAGTGTGCCTGCGATGATTTCTTCTTCAGCTTTGGAGGAATGAGAGGAAGTGAGTTGGAGCTTCTCAGTGCACAACATCTCCCTGCTCTACATAGTTTGGCTTCTGGGTATTTGGGGTTCTTTGTATGAAGTGCTTCGTGAGTGATACAAGCTGTCTTGAAGTTGCATATTCCTTCAATGTGAAGCCAAGTGAGATTCTTGAGGTCAGGTAAGATGTGATCAAACTGTTCATTCCTGTGAGGAGTCTGTCAGCTGTACTGCAAAGAGCTCTTAGCGGTGTGAGGTGGCAATTCTTGGAGTTCCATTGATAATAATGCTGCCGTAGTCAGGTTTCGAGAGGACTATTGGTTGCACAACCATCTTAAGATCATCAGGGGGAATGTTTTAGTGTGAAGAGCGCTCCTATGGCTGAGTTGTTGATGTGTTCCTTTCAATCACATATTTTAGTCCAGGGTGGTACCAAAGAACTTTACAGGGTTAGAAAGTGAAAGAGAACAGTTTACTGCATCCAGATTATTCAGCCATCAATCAATCAAATAATCTTTATTCGGTTATTAAAAATAGCCATAAAAGATACATATTATACAATCGGGCCTTATAAAACACAGTATTCCATACATTAATAAATAATTCATATTAAAACAAGCAATTTAAAAAGCAGGCATACCCTGTCATCCTTAAGCGGGAGAGCTATACACTTAATCTCTGCTCCTTTCTTAATTTTTGCTCCTTTATTACTGCTCATTTATAGTGCCGTCGACCCCATTACTCCTCTCCCCTAGTTTTCCTCAGCTTAACTGCCATGCGCAAGAAATGTACCATACTAAACAATGTAAAAGGCTCAGCAGTGAGCTTAAGAAATAGGAGGGCCACTTTGGCCTGTTCAATATTTGCACGTTTAAGTAATGTTTTTAAAAACAATGAACGTGGATAAGAATAGTAGGGGCACAATAAAACAAAATGCAGGGTGTCTTGCGGAGATCTAAGATCGCAGCCGCAACACCCTTTTGTGCTTATGTCATGTGCAAAACCTGCCGGGACAGCCAAAATATGGTGTAACAAGTCTAATCTAAATCTAGACATTAAGTATCTATCATGTCTATTGTACATGTTTGCTAAATAAAATTCCATGCCCGGCTGGGTTTTGATGAGCTGGTGTGATCTTACTGTACTTTTAGACCCCTCTTTTACTTCTCTAGTCCTAGCCAGGTACTGCCTGCAGGCTTTCTTTATGCTGCCCTTATCATTTTTGGCCAGTGTGCTTGGCTCGTTAAAGAACTTTTCATAACCCAGCCTGGTCAGAACATCCCTAACATATCTTAACCATGGTATTTTAATCCACTTATCCCCTTTCATGCAGTCCTGTATAATTGATCTACTCAGGGTGGCCTCTGGATTAGTCCATATTTTTACCCAACAGGAAATAGGGTTAGAGGCAACATGATCCGTGAGGTGATCCATACCCAGTTCCTCATGGGCAACATACGAGGAGACGCTTATAGGGACCTGCAGAAGCCTTTTTAGGAATTTATCTTCTTCTTTTTGAATGTTCCCCATATCACGAAAGCCCCAAACCTCACTTCCATAGAGGATCTTTGAGCGACAAACAGAGCTGTATAACTGGGTGATTTCGTGCGGGGACCATCGACCAAGTCTTGTTGCGAAATTCATAATGGATCCCACAGCACTCGGAAACTGACTACATTTCAGGCTTGCTAGGGGTTTGAAGCTAAGTTCTTGGTCAAAGACAATCCCTAAGTAATTAAAAGTTTTTACTTTTTCCAATGTATGGGTGTCTATTGAGAGCTATAGTTCTTAACCGGTTTTTTGCCTACTTCCATAACATACGACTTGGATAAGTTGGGCACTAAATCTAGGTCCGCCATAAAGCTGACGAATCCATTTATAAGCAACTGCAGGCTCCTTCCTGTGCGGGCCAAAAGTACCGCATCATCTGCATAAAGGAGGACTGGTATGCTTCTCCTTCCTATACAAGGGCAGTCTGCTTCCAGCCCCCCCAGTGCTTTGTCTAGCCCATTTACATATAAAGTGAATAAAAAAGGGGCCAGGATGCAGCCTTGCCGCACCCCTCCCCGGCAGTGGAACTCCTCCGTCAAGTCGCCATCATCTGTAAATCTCACCTGTGCCGTAGTTTCAAAATGGAGTGATTGGAGTATTCGTAGTAAACCCTGATCTATGCCCATCTCAGCCAGCATCTCCCACAGCTTCCTTCTGCTAACGCAGTCAAAGGCTGCTGAGAGGTCCATAAACGCTAAGTACACAGTGCCTTCCCTTGCCAGAGTGTATTTGGCCACTAGATGGTAAAGGTTAAGGCACTGGTCTGATGTTGAACGCCCACTCCTGAACCCATACTGGAGATCTGTAATGATGTTATATTCTTTGGCCCAATCCAGAAGACGATTAAGGATGACTCTCCCCATGATTTTCGCCGTAACATCTATAAGGGATATTGGACGATAACATTGGGGGTCATTTCTATTCCCCTTTTTAAAAATTGGGACAATGACTGCCGTGGACCAAGATCTCGGCATGCCCTCCTGACAGTCAGCATTTAGTACCCTAACCAGTATTGGTGCCCACAATTCCACCTGGCTTTTGAACAGGTCTGGTGGGATCCCATCAGGTCCAGGCGCTTTTCTTAACGTCAGGCCTTCTATACCAAGTTTCACTTCTTCCACCGTAAATGGTATACACTCGCCCTCGGGTAATTCCAGAGTTTGAGATTGCAACGTCTCTGGATTACCCCGATTGTATAGTTTAGAGAAGTGTGCTACCCATTCTTCCGGTAGGATATGGGATACTACCTGGGGCTTATTTGAATCTTGGAAACAAGGATCATTTATTGTTTTCCAAAAGCTTGTCATGTCACGATGCTCCGCTGCTTCTTTTAGTGACTCCCAAGCTTGAGATTGAAGGCAATGCTTCCTTCTACTAATTGCCTTTTTATATTGGTTCCTGCATTCCATGATTGCGCCACTATCCCTTGGGGCTGTCTTGAGCGCCTGCTTCAGATTCCTATGTGCCTACGAGCATTCTTTATCGAACCATCTTGGGCAGGGGTCTGTCTGCTTATTCATCTTACGCCTTAAGAGGCTATCAATCTGTTGGGCAGTACCCTCAAATGCTGTAATCAGATCGCTCCCATCAATGTTACTATCTAGGCATTTCCACATATAACTGTCATTCTCTACCAGGAGCGCACTATGTAATGCCAGTCCGTCAATATTACACCATTTAATCCTCCTGCCCTGGTCCATTGCCTTGTATTGTCCCCCCGGAAGACGTTTAACTATTTTGGCACACTGATCTAGGGTCTCTATTATTAATTCAAGGGGATTATGGTCGCTAAAGATGCTAGGGACAATCCCAAAGTGGCTGACCCTGCCAGCTAGAGCATGGGAAACAAAGATATAGTCAATGATGGAATCGCAACCCCGCCCCTTAAATGATGGCGTCATTGAGACTGATGCACCATTCATGACTAAGTCCATTGTGTGTGTTAGTGCAAATTTACCTAAGATCATGCTTAGTGCCATACCTTCTCTAGAGTGCTCAACATGCCAACCTTTTATAGAAGGACAGGCGTCCCATGAACCTCCTTCCCATTTCAAATGTGGGCATGGGTGAGTATTAAAATCCCCCACTAAAATTATCCTGACGCGGGGATCTCCCGCATCATTCAGTCCAGAAATTCTCTGCTCTAATTCCGCCAAGTTGGACATTGATTGTCCTGCATTATAAAAGTTTATAAAAATAACCTTAAGGCCCTTTGCAATGTATCTTATGCCCTGGAGGCATTCAGAATCCCATCCTAGGTCTTGCCAACTCCCTTGCAGCGTCAATGCCGCATACAAAATTAGACCTCCCTTGGCTCGACCCATGGGTGATTTGCGTGCCGGAGTATAAAACAATTTATAGCCCTCCAAGAACAGGCCACTGCAATCCGTTTCCCAAGTTTCCTGTAGGAAAATAATATTATATCCCTTAATAAAACTTTGCCATTCCTGGTTTGCCACTTTGGATGCAAGCCCCGCAGTGTTCCAGGACAGCAACCTTAACTCACTGATTGTGCATGCCCTACCATCTATGTCGTCTCTGGTCAACCTTTGTATTATATTCATCTCCAGACTTATTTCTTGCGGGTCTATATCTTCCACCACCCTTGCCTGCCTGGAAAGTATATCAATGTTAGCATCCTGGTTATTATGTCCTATTTTACTTTTTTTTTCCCCTTCATTTCTTACTACATCATATACTCTCTCCCCCACTGGATTTCCAACGCTCCCCAGTCAGTCCTGTTCATCCAGGGCGGAATAATCAGTGAGGGCGGCGAATCTATTTGGGGCTAGATATATATTGTCCCATCTATTTTTCATAGGTGGTCTTGGCCCTTGCCGGGTCTGGCCAGGATCACGGGCACTGTCCCTATAGAAGTAATGCAAAGGGAGCATCCTTACACATGACCCTCTCTCACTTTCTCCGTGCCGATTATCTAGGAGTTCTCTTACTAATCCCGGCGATCTTAAGTTTACAATTATACAGTCACCGGGGAACTTTTTCTCTCCTCGGCCAATCCAGGCTATCCTCCTGGCCATGAGGATATGGTCATGTTGGAAACGAATAACTGGTATGTTATTTTTTAATTCAATGTGCTGCTTTATTTATCAAGGTGCTAGTCGATTCCTCAACTCCCTTACTCAGTCCCGGGACTCCTACTAGCACCACTGCATATGGACTGGAGGCTGGGGGTAGGTCTAATATAGGAAGCCCTGGGGTGGCCTGCATGCAATCTATGCGGTCTATCCCGCTATGCTTCGTGTGTTCCCTATGTTTCGGGCCAATAACTCTTGTCTCAGGTTGAGTATCTGAGTCATCCCGGGTTTCCCCATTCCAGTTCTTATTCCCCATGTTACCACTATTAACTCCCTGTGCTGCTTTACTACACCCTGCTTGTTCGCCTCCCCTTTTAGCTGGCTCCTTGTTTTTACTATTCAGCACTGTACTACCCTCCTCCCTCTCCTGCCCGGGGTCTCTAACCTGTTGTGGCTGAATTCGGGACGCAAGTTTGTTTATGGTCCCTTCCATATTTGTTATTTTTGCCATTACTGGGTCTAGCAAACGCTGTATGAGCAGTTCCATTTTATTTTCTAGCTCTATTAATTCAGCCATTTATGGATTGGATAAGGATTATTTTTTGAGGAGATGAGTAGCAGCTGAGTTATTTTTTGAGGAGATGAGTAGCAGCTGAGTATTGTTGGGGTTGAGCTTTAGGGGATTGTTGTTTAGCCAAGTTTGTATCTTAATTAGTGTAGTATTTAGATGACAGTTGTCACTTGGTGATGTTATTTTGAAGTCACTTTGTGTGTCATCAGCATATAGGTGATATTTGACCTCTGAAAGGTTCATTATAACTGTGAAGGGTTGCATGAATAGAATAAATGGGGCCAGAGAGAAGATTGGGCCTTGAGGTGCAACTTGTTGAACTGTAGCAGGCTTCGAGAGTCAACTGTTGATTATTATTTGTTGAGAATATTGTTGCAGATAGGACATGGAACATTTCAAGACAGTGCCATTATTACAGTGTGGTTCTTGAGTGTCTCAAGTAAAGCTTGATGATTTACCTTATCAATATGTGAACAATGAAAAGGATAAACAATTCCACTATTATGCTGAAGCCGTGTATAGATGTTGGCATATAAGTACTTTGTATAGTGTACTCCTACTATGTGCTCCCTAACCTAGTTGACTAGAGTGGGTGATCTACCAAAATCCCCTACTGGATGATCTGACCCCTATTACCGGTGGGTTAATGTGTTCAGGTCCCCTTCTTTGTAACAAGTTGGACATCCCTCCTCATAGAGGGATAACAAGAATCAGCTGGGCTGAGACTCAGGCAAACAGTGACCTCGCAGTGACAGCAGAGTGCTCCTCTGATTCGAACACGGAAATGCATGTATATATATATATATATTAACAGCATATATGCTTCTGTGCCACGGGATCAGTCAAGCTGACATCGTTTATCTTCTTGTGATAGCTGTGTCACCTAATGGACGAACAACAAGCTACAATATTTGCACAATGTCCATTTATGCCTTCTACTAAATGTTCAAGGTGTTGTGATAGTGGAACATGTAAGCAATGTGGTTTCAGAGAAACTAATCCTGCACTGCTTTTGTCTACTAATCATTGCAGTGCATATCTTTTACATAAGAATCACAATGTTTCAATAAAAAATGAAATACTTCTTTGTGTACTTCTTGTGTAACTCTCCAGATATGCACGAGCAACTGAGAGAAAAGGTTCTAGATGTGTTACCACAATTCCTTGGGGAGTCAGGATTGACATTTTCTGAGGTTGCCCATTCCTATTGTTACCTTATCAGGTTTGGGAGTACTTATGGTGGCACTGTGAGCTAGTAGGACTATAGACCCCGAGGGGTGCATAGAATGAGTCTGGCACAATCCCAACTTTTATGTTGTCCAACAAATACGTGGTTCATACTGAGAAATCGGAAGCCATATGACAGTATAGTGTCCGGATAGTGGTGTATTGAGCGGTGGTCTGGGCCATATGTACACTTGAGGGATTCTGTTTGCGCCTACGATTACTGTGATTCTGTATGGCGGCTTGAGATCCCCTTTAGGGGTTTTTGTGATGTATGGTATGGTAGGATCTGTGGGCCAGGTGGCACAAAAGAATGAAGGTTCTGCTGCTATGTCAGCACTCTCTTGGAGATTGTTTATAAAGTCTATTTCTCTGTTCTTGGAGAGGGGTTGTGTGTTAATGTTATAGATGATTGAAGCTAGAGAATCAGTTTTTAGTTCTATTTGGCTAAGAAACAGGGTAAGTAGGTCAGGGAAGATTCTTGTCCCAATTGAGGGTGGACAATTGGTGCGTCCCATGTCTACAACAGACGAGTGATCTACAATAGAGTATCCAAGGTTGGAAATGAAAGGGCTTGTTCCCCATTGGGAGTCAAGGATTTGTTTGAGAGGAGAACAGTGGTGGATGATCTTGGGATAGGGCTGGTGCAATCATGACCAACGTGTACCTCGAGGGGCTTTGTTTCGGTGATGCTGTAGGCTAGGGTGGTAGGACTGGTACTTTCCTGACTAAGGTGTGTGTCTGGGGGAAAGGAATGGTGCAATGTGTGGCAGTTGAGTCTTGGAGGTGAATAGGATCTTAGTTGACAGTCCGAGTAGAAGAGAGGGGGGGTGTGGGGATCAGGACCATCTTTGGGTAATAAGGCAAAAAGTGCTGAGAAGTGTCTGTCAAAGATAGTAAGTTGATGGTCTGTAGCTTGGATTAGTATGTTCCCCATCCTGAAGATGGACATGAAGATCTCCCCTCTAAAGCTTTGGGAGGGCGCATTGGTGAGTTTAGTTCCATAGGGGATTTTTATTGTTTTTGTAACTTGTATTTGGGGAAGGAAGATGTATCTCCATTTTGTAAGGCATTTTGAATAGTAAAATTAGTCAGTTTCCATGTTGCGGTTGCATGCACTGCTGTAGGTCTCAGCTATTAATTTCTTCAGAAGTTGTATGAGCAAGTTGTGCTTTAATTTTTGGGTGCATAATTTGAGGGTTTTTTTTTATACTTTGTGCTTCAGGAGTTGTGGCTGTATCTCTCAAGTGCGGCGTTGAGGGGTATACCATAGGAGAATGTCAATGTGACTGATCCTTTTAATCTAGCCCCTGCAGAGAAGGGGTGGAGTACCTAGTACTTCTGTGTATTGTAGGTAAGTGCCAGAGTAAGGGTCATTGTCCTAAGACAAAGAAGACCTCATAAGATCAAGCGGAGAGTTTGTTTTTCATTGGCTAGATAGTGTCTGGGGAGTCATATGTGTTTCCAATGTTCTGTCACAGTTATATTAGGAGTGGTGACTAGGTGGTGACTAGGTCTTTAGATATTGCTAAAATGTTAGGGTTTTGTGGGATATGGTTTGGAGTTTGATCTATAAATAAGGTTGCTAGAGATAAGCAAGACGACTTTTGGTGGATGGAGCAATTCCCTTTTCTAAATAAATGTTCGTATACAAGTTTGTTGTCCATCTGGCGTCTTTTAATCCATACAGCTGCTAAAGATTGTTTGGGGGAGGGTGGTATGTTCCCTGGAGGGAAAGGGCAAAAGCAATATCTATTACAAAACCTAGATGACTCTTTTATTATCCTTCAGGAGCCATTTTTTACTTTTCAAAGTTGTGATTGTGACGAAAGTCATGTCTCTCTTTTCATGCTCCCATTCCTGAAAACTGAATGTAGTCCTGTCTCCCTTTCCCTGATTTGTAATGGGGGTCAAGTCTATCTCCTTTGCCATGCCCCCCAAGTCCTCTCTATCTGTGCTTTCCTAGTTGAGACCTGGACCAGCAGTGGCGATGACTGTAGTAGTTGTGGGGTGAGAAGCTGGTAGAGTTTGTGGCTCCTAATTCAGAAGAGCCACCACTGGATGAATATGAGCAAGTATTGGGCATTAACATAAATACTCCCAGGCTGCTGAGTCTTGGGTTACATTAGACCTACCCTCAGTGCCATGGTCTGTATCCAGGGCGGTGCAGTGGCATCAGTGGTAATGGTGGTGATGGTTAAAGGATGGCTATTGCTTTCTTAGGATGGTTAGCCAACACAGAGAACTTGCTAACACCCACTCCAAAGTAGTCACCTCTAGCGTTTACTCCACCACCTCTCTCTGACAATATAACCCAACCAGTACAAATCACTAAACCGACAATGCTAGACCACTTGTAGTGCTTCAAAGCATCATGGTGACTCAAGTAGATATGGTTTTATAGCATTGATGTTTATGAAAAGTTGTATGCCACTTTGCTGTTAGTTGATTTAAGTGTTTGGGGTAATGAACATCAAATATTATCTTGGGTTAACTCGGGCATTCAAGAAGAAGGGGGGCGATAGATTTAAATAACATATCGGAAACGTCATTACTTATTGAGACCCAGGCAATGCCATTATATATCTGCTCAGTAGATTTGCACTAAGCTTCTGCCAGCATAAATCAATCAACCAGCATTTGTAAAGCATTTGTATAGCGCAGCACTGTCACCCATAGTGGTATCTGGGTGCTGTGGGTGCAACGCCTCAGTCAAAAAGCCAGGTCTCAAGTTTTTTCCTGAAGTCCGCTAGGGAGAGTGCTGTTCGAAGATTGAGGTGAAGGTCGTTCCAGGTCTTGGTGTCGATGTAGGAGAAGGAGTGGCCTCCACTGCTGTTGCAATGGATTTGTGGGGTGTGTGCACAGGCGATGAGGAGCAGTGCAGGTGTCTTACGGGTACATGTAAGTTCAGTCAATGGTTGATGTGGGCCGGTCCTTGAACATGCAGAGCTTCGTAGGCAAGTGTGAGGATCTTGAACTGGCATCTCTTCTGCATTGGTAGCCAGTAATTTCTGAAGTGGGGATGATGTGGGTTCATTTGGGGAGGTCAGGATGAGGTTGACTGCAGCATTCTGTATGCTCTGGAGTCTTCTGAGGAGTTGGGTGGAGATGCTGGCCTAGAGTGTTGCTGTGGTCGGGGTGGCTGGTGAAGAGAGCCTGAGTAACGGTTTTTCTGGTGTTGACTGGAATCCATATGAATTCTGTTGAGCATGTGAAGGGTGTGGAAGTAGGAGGAGGCGACTGAGTTCATGGACAGTTTGCTGTCGAGAGCGATGTATAGGTTGCGTGCATGGTCTGTAGGTGTGGGTGTTTGTTCGAGTTCTACTGGCCTCCAGCTGTGGTCTAATATGGAGGTGATCTTCATGAAGATCAGTACTTCTGTCTTGTTGTAATTGAGTTTGAGGTGCTTGCCTCTCATCCAGCTCGCTACATTGGTCATGGCATCGTAGAATTGGGTTCTGGTGGTGGAGAGGTCTTCAGTTTCGTCTGCATAGGAAATTATTTTGAGGCCGTGGGATCTGATGATGCTGTGAGGGGGTCGTGTAGGTGTTGAACAAGGTGAGGCTGAGAGATGATCCTTGGGGTACACCACATATGATGTTAGTGGGTTTAGAGGTGAAGGGAGGCAGCTAGATACTTTGTGTGCATCCTGTTAGGAAGGGGGCAATCCATTTGGGAGTATTTTGCTTAATGCCAATGTTGTGGAGTCTGTTGATGAGGGTGTGGTGGGGAACAGTGTCGAAATAAGCAGAAAGGTTAAGGAGGATCAAGGTTACAGTCTCTCTGTGGTTGAGAATGGTTCTGATGTCGTCTGTGGCAGTGATCAGCACTGTCTCAGTGCTGTAGTTGGCATGGAATCCTGGTTGGGAGGCATCAAGTAGGTGGTTTTTACCAGGTATTTGGTACCAAGGTGCAAGGATGCCTGCATCATGGGGAGATAGATTTTGTGCAGGAAGGGGCACCTTCATGCACGAAAACTATCACTACAGGCATTTTCCTCTTCAATGCGTGCTATAGAATGCAGCACGCATTGAAATAGGAAAAAACGAGGAGAAATTAAAACATTTCTCCTCATTGCCACTTGCTACACCACCACTAGAGTGGCGTAGCATACAGATGCATTTCCAGGTTTACGATTCCTCATAAATCTGGAAATGTGTCTGGTTTCATGTGTGTTGCGTGGGAACACCCACAGCAACGCCAATGGAACGCCCCTTTCACACAAAGTGCTGCGTGTAAAGGGCCATATTTTTCGAGAACAGGAAAAGCCACGCAGGGTGGCTTTGCCTGTCTTTGTAAATATGGGGCAGAGAAATGCGCTGCCAGTGCTTCACAAAAAGTAACGTACTGGCAACGCAAGGGGCTTGTAAATCTGCCCCACTGCTTCTATGCATGAGATATCATGAGAATATTGTTCCTTTTTCTGCAGCTTTGATGTTCCTGGTTTATTTGTCATTTTGTCAACATCAGAATAGCTAGACAAATAGCTAAACACCAGTGCCACAGACTGTGCGACTTTAATTTTTGGTTAATCAGAGAATATGCTGCATAAATTGTATTTGCTGCTGAAGATTTGTCTCGCCTCTGCTGCATTATTTAGGCAATCCTCCAGCATAATTTGTCCCTTTACAGCCATATTTATACATTTCGAAAGAAGGGCAGCCCAGATGTTCTACACACCGGCTCTCTATGGCTTTTGTGAAACAGTCCTTCAGTGTCCTTGAGTACAGAGTCATAAAATGCTTTAACTGTCACCGTTGTGCTTTTGGGTGGTGAAGGGGATGAGCTACCTGGCTCATACCACCGACTTCCTTACGCATTTCATGCATCAGACTTTTTGCTGAGCATTTCCGTCTGACCGTCTCTGCATTCTATTCGACTCAGTTTAATCACATGTGAGGTCCCTCCCTAGCGCGCGGCCTGTTCTTACATTCGTCACTTTCAATGCATTCTTGTGATATGTCATTTCTGGTTTCGCAGCGCTCAAGGAAGGGAACATTGCACTCCAGATAATACAAACAGCAACAACGTGTCATATTGCAACGTGCCATGCTGTGCCCCAGCAGCAAGATCTCTCGTTATGGGAGTGACGTTTGCGATAAAGCATCCGGCGTCCGCGTGGATTCCTTCTGCGCAGTACTGTCATTCCCCAATGTGGAGCTGCAGCCGCAGTCGAAAGCATTGATTGCATCTCACCAATGAATCAATTTCACCAGAAGTTTAAACACCACTCTAGGGACCAATCAGTTGATGTGTCATTAAAACAGGTTTCCCACGCATCAGCAGTTCTTGACACTTGCTGCACCTGCCCTTAGTGTAATTCGATGTTTTTGTTTACTGTGCAGTTTTCAGTGCAAGGTGTATTTTGCTTAAATGTCATGGCACACAAATAAACCCGACCACTACTATTACTACAAGTGCTATTACTAATACTACTACTCCTATGACTACTACTGATAATATTATTGCTACAACGTATAATATAATAGTATTATAAACCTGATATAAACACACAGGAGTTTATTTTATACTAATGTCATATTTTGCTAAATAAGCTGAAAGTTCACTTGTAATAATTAATTAGAAGTCAGTAGTGATGCCACACTACCACCAATTCGTGTCTGTGTCTCTTTCCCACCTGTGCAACATTCCCCTTGGCAGTAGGGACCTTTAAGCAGCGGAGACTCCATGGGGGCACCCACATTCCTCAACTCACACTGTCCCTTATCGTAAGTGGAGCCAGTGGCGTAGGAAGAGGGGTGCGGTGGGTGCGGGCCGCCCCGGGTGTCTTCACTGAGGGGGGTGACAAAAGGCAAAAACATGTGTTTTATACATATTTTTGCCATTTTGTCACTCCCTGGGTGTTTTGTCAAGCCGGGGGTGACAAGACATTTTCCGCACCGGGTACCACCTGACCTTGTTACGCCACTGAGTGGAGCCTAGGTGCTAATGTGTGTGAGGGCAGACCTCATCCCCATACAGTTACCATTGGAAAAAGAGGGTCCTTTCAGCTATACACTGCCGCAATGGAAAATCCAAGGTGTGAAAACCAAAGAGTGTCTGCCAGCATTCCAGTACCTCTTACTGGCAGTTTAACCGGAGTGTTGCTGTGTCTGAGGGCTCTACTTTACCCCCCTCCATGGCCTCGCCTTTCAGGAGGAGCAATGCATATGTATTTATTTATTTATCCATGCATATAACGCAACCAAACCTATCTGTATTACGGATGCTTTACATTGCACCAAAATTAACATGTTCAGATTACACTGAGATAAGGAGGTGGTTAGCAGTTTTAAACTTAGAACATGTACAATGCATTTATGCTGTGGAGTCAGCATTTATAATATAGCTTAGTCAAGGAATTGTCTGCAGAGGTGAGTGTCGAGCTGGCAGTTGGAAAGAAAACTTGCCTGCCTCCTAACACTGCTGCCATCAAGGCCTCCTCCACTTTTGCTGCAGTTTTTCGCCTCTGGGAGCAATGATGCCGGGACTTGCAAGAGAGAGTGCCCTTGGCTTCTTGCCAGAGGAAATGGATTTTCTGGAACAGAAGGTCTTCTGCCTGTATGGCCAGCTCTATGGCTCACATGAGGAACAAGTACATGTATGAAATGCATGTGGGAATCTGTCTAACTGTTATTTCTATTTACACAGGCTACCATGTCCCTGTGAATACCCCGAGTGAAGTGTAGTTTGTGATGTAAATTGACATATATTGTTCCTTACAGAGTACAATGATGCTGGGTATCTCTAAGCTCTTCATCATGTGTTTAAATCTCTAAAGTGGTGTGTATGGAGGGATATACCTATTTATATGTTTGATTGACATGTGCTATGTTCTAAACTCACATCATGGCATTTTGAGAACACATTATAGACTCTACAACAGTACACAAAATGTTTTCGGTACAAACTAAATAGAAATTATGTTAGCTAAGTGTATCATCCAACAACTTACTCAGCCTGTACCTAGCCTCTCAAAACAGTTGCATGGGAGCACCAGTAGCTCCCAATCCCTTCAGAGTAGCACACAGCCTTGAGGTCATTTATTACATAGGCACAAAGTCCTTTTTGCTTTCCAGAGATAAACGAAGCCTGTGTGGATGTCACATTAATATCATCAGAATGCAGATAACAAGCACTGTCAAGGAGCAGTGCTCAGTCAGAATTATGGGCCAGTCTGGGGCTGAGTCACAGGGACACACAACTGAAGACCTGAGGTATATCTGTCATAAACATATGTTCTTGTCAGGTCAAACTTTGAGGTGTGCCTAAAAATTATGCCCCTTGATGCTTTTACTAGGGCAACAGTTGAAAGGGAGAGCTAGTATTCATGTCACTGGACTCCCATTTCAAAGTGTGGCATGTCCAAACTGCAGGTCCCCTAATCTCAGTACTAGTATTCACTGTGCCATAAGTATTTATGTTTAGCCTTCAGTAGTTCACTATCTTATCAGGAACAGGTCACATCACAGAATATGTCCGAGCCTCCTGGGCTAGAGATGTCAGAGTCCTGGATTGTTGAGTGTGGACCATGACATGGGTTAAGGGTAGGCAACAGGTCAATATAAAATTGTGTATGGAGATATTGGCTTCGGTCAGCATTCGATAATGCCACCTGCATTTAACAAAATTAGCCCCAGGGAGGTGGTGGTCCCTGGGGCTGCGTGGTGGGGGCAGGATTCTCCCCATGCATTTATTTAAGAAACAAAGCCCCAGGGAGGTGGCGGTCCCCGGGGATGCAGGGGGCCTGTGGAGCCCCTCTGCATTTAATGAACATAGCCCGGGGAGGTGGTGGTCCCAGGGGCTGCGGGGGCTAGCATGGGCCCACGCATGTATTTTGATCAGTGCCCTAATTAAATGAAGCACAGGAGACAGCACCTCTAATTTTTTTTTCACATTTTTGTCGGATTCGCAGATCCAATGCATATCACCCTCAAATATTCTATTAAAATGTTTTTTTGGGCCCTGGGGGTCCCTTCAAGAACCCCTGAGCAGGCTTTGGGGGTCTGGGTGTTTCTACCCTGTCCCCTTTTATTCTTTGTTAACCTTTTTTTCTAGTGACTTGGTGCAACTGAGTCACAAGATGACTGCCAACACTTCCTGTTTTGACGTGTGGACAGCCAATCAGAAGTCAGCTCGCGATCGGGAGGGTTCTCGGATCCACCAAGGTCACCAGATACAATTTTTTTATATATATAACTTTCTCAGGAACTGCGGACTCTATCTACACCATTTAAAGCAAAGAGTGTACTCTGGACCAAGAGCTACTTCTCTGCCAAATTTTGTGTAATTCCGTTTAGCAGTTCGGGCTGTAGCTTCAAACCAGGAAGTGTTGGCAGCCATCTTGTAACTCGGTTGAACCGAGTCACAAGAAAAAAGGTGAGAAAAGAATAAAAGAGGGCAGGGTAGAAACACTCTGACCCCCAAGGGCTGCTCATGGGATCCCACAGGACCCTGAGGCCCCAAAAAAGCGTTTTTTTAGAAATTTTGGGTAGAATTTGTGTAGGGTCCGTGAATATGGCCGAAATATTTTTTTTTAAATGAAGTGCTGTCTCCCGCACTTCATTTTCTTGAAGCCCCTGGGTAGACCAGGTCCCGGGGGAATTGCAAAATTGTGATGCGGGCCCCTGCAGCCCAGGGGACAACCACCTCGCTGGGGCAATACTCATTTAAATACAGGGGGCACGGGGCTCCCCCACAGCCCCAGGGACCACCACCTCCCCGGGGCTTTATTTTAATAAAAAAAATGTGTGGGGGGCTCCTGCCCAATCAAACAGCCCCGGGAACCGCCACCTCTCCGGGGCTTAAATTATTACATGCTGGGGGCACGTGGCCCCCTGCAGCCCTGGGACCACAACCTCCAAGGGGCACTGCTTCTAAAAAATATGTAGTGTGGGGGCTCAAATCCCCCACATGCCCCGGGGACCACCACTTCCCCGGGCATACATAAATAATTAAGTGCCGGGGTCTGTTGTGGACCCCATGGCCCGGGGACCAGTACCTCCCTTGGGCTTTACATATGAATGGAGGGGGGCCTTCATGGCCCTGGGGACCGCCACCCCCCAGGGCCAGCGCCAGTAATGTCCTGGGGTGCCCGCTCTTGGGACATTGCAGTTTGCTACGGGAGGGCGGTAGCACCGCTGCCGCCTTCCCATAGCAAACAGTGTATTCGCTTTGAACAAGCGAGAGCACTTTGCTCTCGCTTGTTCAAAGCCAGTACACTTTGCTTTTTACCCCAAGGGAGCTGAATCTTAGTAGCTCCCTGGGGGTAAAAAACAATGCCGGCCCCCGCAGGAGGCAAAAGCCGGCCGGGGCCGTGGGGGCCTTCAAGCTCCCCTGCGGTCCCTTTGAACAAGGCCATGCCCCGGGGGAGGGGGTCCCCAAGGACGAAAATGACAGTTTTTTTATTGGCCCAGGCCCCAGGGAATGGGGTCCCTTGGGCCCAAAGGGGTCAGGGAAAGGGGGGCCACATAGCCCCCTTCCTAAATTAAAAAGAAAGCCCCACAACTCCCTAAAGCCCCACCCCCATTCACCAGTACTCTGCAAATGCATCTCCTAGCACATTCTATTTTGGGAGATGAAGTCCCCTTCCCTAATGAGGGTCCTTAGGGGCCAACAAGCCCACCTCTTACCTCCAGTTAGCCCCACACAGTGGTATTGCTGAGAGGTGGTTGGAGGAACCCCTTTTCCCACCAGTCTGCAAACTCGCCTCTTAGCGCTGGTGGGGCAATGAGGTCCCTTTGTGTCCTGAGGGCTTCAAGACTAAAGTGGACTTTATTGCCCAAGCAGAAGTGCGCCAGGAGGAGCAATTGCAGAGTGGTGGAAAAGGGGGCATGGCCTCTGACTACTTCTCAGCAATCCAGCTGTGTGGGGCTTACGGGAGGTAACAGGAGGGCTAGTTGGCCCCAAGGGACCCTCAAGCAGTAAGGGGACATCATCTGCCAACGCAGAGTGCACCAGGAGGAGTGTTTGCAGAGTGGTGGAGAAAGGGGGCCTGTGACCACTTCTCAACAATCCCACTGTGTGGGGCTTAGTGGAGATAACAGGTAGGCTAGTTGGTCCCTAAGGACTCCCAGCAGTGAAGGGGACTTCAATCCCCATCCAAGAGCACACCAGGGAGGGCGTTTTCAGAGTGGTGGGCAAAGGGGGCGTAGCCTGCTTTGAGAACTTAGCATTATTACTCTGTGGGACTTACTGGAGGTAATAGGAGGGGTAGTTGGCCCCCAAGGATGTCCTTGGGGCCAACTACCCCTCATGTTCCCTCCAGTAAGTACCACACAGTGGGATTGTTAAGAGGTCTTTAGAGGTCACGTCCCTCTTTCGTGATCAAAACGCGCCTCCTGGCACACTACTGATTGGGGGATGAAGTCCACTTTACTCCTGAGAGACTTTGGGGGGCCAAGATGGCCTCCTGGTACCTCCTGTAAGTCCTACATCACGGAATTCCTAAGCGCTGGTCGGAGGCCCAGCCCCTTTTCTCCAGCACTCTGTAAACGCGACTACTAGTTAAAGAAGCCTTTGCAATGCAATAGGTCTCGCATTTGCGAGAGTTAGAGCTATTGGCGTTGTAAGTATGAACGTTTTTTACTAATGTTTTTTTGAGTGGAGTGGATGTATGTTGTGTGGAGTGAAATTATAAGGTATGTTGTTGTTCTGCCTCTGTGTTGCCTCTTTCTGTACTTCTCTTGCATCTTTCTGCACTCCTTGTGAGAAGTTGGCCTGATATATGCTGTCCACTAGTTATAGTGGGCACCTTGTATCAGTCTAAACAACCCCTTATTGGTTATAGGTTAAAGACAACCTTTATTGAAAGCTATCCTAGTGGTAGCTATGGAGAGCAGTCTTCAGGCTGTCTTTAAGGAATGTAAAGCAGCTTGTTTTACCAGTCTATAATCTCTTGAGTCACTAAATGAAAGATATCCACACCAGATATATATAAAATATATGTATTTATTACTAAACACACCCTACTAGTCTCTTTATGAGACTATAGGCCAAAACACATAAGTTACACTTCAATAATCACAGTAAAATAGCACAAATACATGTCAGGCCCTAGGGGTGAGCCAAACCATATACTAAACTAGTTGTATAAGAACCATGACTTAACTAGACACAAGGCCTAGAGCCTGAAAAATCGCTGGGACCCCAAGGAACCACCCAAGGTAGTGACACAGGGGACCCACGGGGGCCGTGTGAAGTGTGTGAACACAGCCGCGAGCTCCCATTAGCTTCTATGGGGAAAGTCACGGTTAGATTTTTAAAGATTAGGGATACTTAGAAATGAGTCAGGACCAAACCCTTTTGGACTTAGGAAATTCTAGGGCTAGCACCCACAGGAGCACTGGAGTACTCGTGTTACCTCAGCCAGGGAAGCCGGGTGATTAGGTGTCTTTTGGTGTCGGGTCGAATCGTTGATTTCAATGGGAGCTGGCGAAAAAGTGCTGCTGCCGTGAAGATACGAAATGTCCGAAGAGATACAAGCCTGGATCAGAGATTAGAAGAACCTGAAAGCAGAGGGGACAGAGTCTGGGTCACTTGCCAGTGACCAGGAAGGCGATGAGCAGATGCCCACCGATGTTGGGTGATTTCAGTTGAAGGAGGTGAAGCTTGACTCTTCAGCCACGAGGACCAGGAGGTGTTGAGGACAACCAGGAGCTGGATTTGAGCTGTCCCACAAAGGATGTCGAGTGCTGCAGCATTGGTGCCCAGATTAGACACAACAAGCCTCGGCAACAGCAACCCCTGCGGAAATGAGAAAGATGCTTCAGTGCAGACCAGCAAGGTCTGTGGGACTCACCACTTGGTTGAGAGTCAGGGCACATCTGAAGCAACCAGGAAAGCCTAAGGAAATGCAAGGTTACCCCCTCAGGGACCCACCAGTTGATGAACCAGGGATCGCAAAGGGACCTCAAGATGAAACACAAAATGGCGGCCCACGGGTCACTCAGAATGACCAGGCTGACAATCTTCACTGGATTCAGTGATCGAGGTGGGGGCTACAAGTCAGCCCAAGCACAACTTGAAGAGACGTTGAGAAGTCAATGCACTTTCAGAAATGCATGGTGACCAGGAGTTCCAGTTCCACGCTACTCACAAGGGCTACAGGTCTCAGGTTTGCTGGGAACTTGGGTCGGCCTCTGAGATGTCTGGAAATACTCTTCCTGGGCTGCAAATACTTAAAAGTCCAGTGGGAGCTTCAATGATGCAGACTGGAAAATTGCTTCATTGGTGCCTGCCAAGCAGGGGAGTCCCCTTTTGACCCCAAGGGAGATTTCTTCAGTCATCTGATTTTGAGCAAAGCATCGAAGGTCCAAGTTTCAACATCAGAGTTTCGTCCAGGGTAATCTAAAGTCCTAAGGACAGGGGTCCCATACTTATACTAAGGTAGGGGGTTGGACATTCTCTGGGGACCCACCTATGGGAGGGTTTGGAAAGAGGGGTGGCTACACCCATTTTCTTTGTCCAGTTTCATGCCAGAGCAGGGTCTGGAAGCCCCTGAACCGGTTTGAGCTGGACTATGCACAGGGACACCAAATGTGCCCCCAGTATAGTACTTCAAAGCACTCAGAGAGTGCTCCCACCCAGCCCCAATACACATGTCTGTCTGGGAGGTGGTTACACCTCCCTGTGACAGGAAACCTATGATCCAGGCTTCCCCTGCCGGAGTTTCGGTCAGCAGCAGGAGGCCAGACCCGTGTCTGTGGCTGCAGCATCCATTTTGTGATGCCAGGGCTCTATTAGTTTTCTACCGGGTATAACAGTGCTGTCATGTCTCTCCCTCTAGAAGGGTGGGATCATACTCCCACACCAGTTACTGATGTGGGGGTATGATTCCAAGGTGTTTGACACCAAACATGACATGTTTCCATGCAGCCAGTCCAAAGTTAGCATTTACCGTTTAGTTATAATGCACTTAAGAGTATATGGTCAGGCTGCAGTACAAACAGCATCAGAGAAGGGTCTCCGAATGCTGCAGAGGGGCTCTGCTCATGCAGGGGTACCCTCTCACATAAAAACCAAGCACTTTGCCTTCAGGATTGATAAGGTCTGCCATAGGAGTGACTTATAGGTTTATATGTGTGTATATATATAATGATATAGGTAACCTATATCACAGTAAGGGGTGCATGCACCACCTTACCCAGGCTGCAGAAGCTGACCTGTGGTGTCATTTTGGGTGGCTTTCCAGGGGTGGCATAATACATGCTTCAGCCCCTGGTAGGCCTTTGGGATACCTATGCCCTGGGTACATAGTATAGGGGCTTACAAGGGCACCCCAGTTCCAATCTGAATTGTACCTAAAGGAGATGGAATCATTTTAGAGAGGAAGCAGCTAGGCTGGTGCCCTGATTAGCAGTGTCCCAGCCAGACTAAAGTCGAAAAATAGTGAAACACCAGCAAAAAAATGGAGGTAAACATGTGAAGCAGATCCTACTCTCCTATGCCCCTCTTCCCTCTTTCTGCACCTCTCTTGCCTCTTTCTGCACTTCTCTTTCCTCTACTGCACATCTGTTGCTTCTTTCTGCACTTCTCTTTACTCTCACTGCACACCTCTTGTATGTTTCTGCATCTCTGTTGCTTCTTTCTGCACTTCTCTTTTCTCTTTCTGCACCTCTTTGCTTGTTTCTGCACCTCTTTTGCCTGTTTCTGCAGTTCTCTTGCCTCTTTCTGAACTTCTCATGCCTCTTTTCGCACCCCTCTTGCTTCTTTCTGCACCCCTCTTGCCTCTTTCTACAGCCCTCTTCCCTCTTTCTGCACCCCTGTTCCTTCCTTCTGTACCTCTCTTTCCTGTTTCTGCACCTCTCTTTCCTCTTTCTGAACTTCTCATGACTCTTTTAGCACCTCTATTGCTTCTTTCTGCACTTCTCTTGCCTCTTTCGCCACCCCTCTTGCCTCTTTCTGCACCTCTGTTGATTCTATCTGCAGTTCTCTTGCTTCTTTCTGCACCTCTCTTGCTTCTTTCTACACTCCTCTTATCTCATTCTGTACCTCTCTTGCCACTTCCATCAACTCTCTTTCCTCTTTCTGCACTTTTCTTGCCTCTTTCTGCACCTCTCTTTTCTCTTTCTGCATTTCTGTTGCTTATTTCTGTACTTTTCTTGCCTCTTTCTACATTTCTGTTGCTTTTTTCTGTACTTCTCTGCCCTTTTTCTGCACCACTCTTACCTTTTTCTAGACCTCTGGTGCTTCTTTCTGCAATTCTCTTGCTTCTTTCTGGGCCTCTCTTGCTTCTTACTGCACCCCTGTTGCCTCTTGTAGCACTTCTCTTGCCTCTTTCTGCACTTATCTTGCTTCTTTCTGCACTTCTTTTGCCCTTTTCTGCACTAGTCTTGCCACTTTCTGCACCTATCTTGCCTCTTCCTGCACCCCTTTTCCCTCTTTCTGTAAAGCTCTTGCCTCTTTCTGTACTTCTCATGCCTCTTAGTACACCTCTGTTACTTCTCCCTGCACTTCTTTTGCCTCTTTCTGCACCTCACATGCTTCTTTCTGTACTTCTTGTGCCTCTTTATGCACTTCTCTTGCTTATTTCTGTACCTCTCTTTCCTCTTTCTGTACCTCACTTGCCTCTTTCTACACTCTCTTGCCTCTTTCTTCACTTCTTTTGCCTCTTCCTGTACCTCTCTTGCCTCTTTCTGCATCTCACTTACCTCTTTCTGCACTTCTCGTGCCTGTTTCTGCACTTCTCTTGACTCTTTCTGCACCTCTGTTGCCTCATTCCGCACATCCATTGTCTCTTTCTGCACTTATCTTGCCCCATTGTGAACCACACTCTCTTCTTTCTGCAACCCTCTTGCCTTTTTCTGTACTTCTGTTGCATCTTTCTTCCCTTCTTTCGCCTCTTTCTGCACCCCTCTTACCTCTTTCTGCACCTCTGTTGATTCTTTCTGCACTTCTCTTGCTTCTTTATGCACATCTCTTACTTATTTTTGCGCCCTCTTGCCTTTTTCTGTACTCCTCTTTCCTCTTTTTGAACTTTGTTTGCTTCTTTCCTTGCCTATTTCAGTACCCCTCTTACCTCTTTCTGCACCTCACTTCCCTCTTTCTGCCCTTCTCTTCCCTCTTTCTGCATCTCTGTTGCTTCTTTCTGCACATCTGTTGCTTCTTCCTGCACTTCTCTTGCTTCTTTCTGCACCCCTCTTGTCTTTTTCTGCACCCCTTCTATCTTTCTTCACCCCTGTTCCATCTCTCTGCACATCTCTTGCCTCTTTCTGCACTTCTCTTGCCTCATTCTGTACCTCTATTGCCTCTTTCTGTACCTCACTTGCCTCTTTCTGCGCTTCTCTTGCCTCTTTGTGCACCTCACTCTCATCTTTCTGCACCTATTTTGCCTCTTTCTGTACTTCTCTTTAATCTTTCTTCACTTCTCTTGCTTCTTTCTTCATAAATCTGGCCTCTTTCTTTACCTCTTACCTCTTTCTGCAAATCACTTGCCTCTTTCTGCACCTCTATTGCCTCTTTCCCCATTTCTCTTGCCTCTCTCTGCACTTCTCTTGCTTCTTTCTGCACTTCTCTTGCTTCCTTTGGGACTTCTCTCGACTCTTTGTGTACTTCTCTTGCTTCTGTCAGCACTTCTGTTGCTTCTTTATGCGCTTCTCTTGCTTCTTTATGCACGACTCTTGCCTCTTTCCACAATTTCCTGACTCTTTCTGCGCTTCTCTTGTCTGTTTATGCACTTCTCTTGCTTCGTTCACAATTCTCTTGTCCCTTTCTGTCCTTCTCTTCCCTCTTTCTGCACTTCTCTTGCTTCTTTCTTTGCTTCTCTTGCTTCTTACTGCACCTGTCTTGCCTCTTTTTGCACATATCTTGCCTCTTTCTGCACCTCATGTGCCTCTTTCTGTACTTCTCGTACCTCTTTCTGTATTTCTCTTGACTCTTTCTGTACCTCTCTCACCTTTTTTGTGCATTTTTCCCTAGTTTGGACTTCTCTTGCATCTTTTGCACTTCTCTTGATTCTTTCTGAGCTTCTCTTTGTTCTTTCAGCAATTCTTTTCCTCTTTGTGCACATCTCTTGCTTCTTTTAGCGCTTCTCTTGCTGCTTTCTGTGCTTCTCTTGCCTCTTTCTGTGCTTCTCTTGCTTCTTTCTGCACTTGTCTTGCCTCTTTTTGCACTTCTCTTGCTTCTTAATGCACTTCTCTCGCCCCTTTCTGTACTTCCCTTGCCTTTTTCTGCACTTTGCTTTCTGTGAGAAGTTGGCCTGGTATATGCTGTCCACTAGTTATAGTGGGCACCCTGTACCAGTCCAAACAACCCCTTATTGGTTATAGGTTAAAGACAACCTTTATTGAAAGCTATCCTAGTGGTAGCTATGGAGAGCAGCCTTCAGGCTAAGTCTTGAAGGAATGTAAAGCAGCTTGTTTTACCAGTCTATAATCTCTTGAGTGCCCAAATGAAAGATAACCACACCAGGTATATATATAAAAGACTAGGAGGGTGTGTTACTAAACACACCCTCCTAGTCTTTTGAGACTAGAGGTCAAAACACATAAGTTACACTTCAAATATTACAGTAAAATAGCATAAATACACGTCAGGCCCTAGGGGCGAGCCAAACCATATTCTAAAATAGTGGTATAAGAACCATGACTTAACTAGACACAAGGCCTAGAGCCTGTAGAATCGCTGGGACCCCAAGGAACCACCGAAGGTAGTGACACAGGGGACCCACGGGGGCCATGTGCAGTGTGTGAACACAGCTGCGAGCTCCCATTAGCTTCTATGGGGAAAGTCCCGGTTAGGTTTTTAAAGATTAGGGACAGTTAGAATTGAGTCAGGACTAAACCCTTTTGGACTTAGGAAGTTCTAGGGCTAACACCCATGGGAGCACTGGAGTACTCGTGTTACCTCACCCAGGGAAGTTGGGTGCATAGGTGTCTTTTGGTGTTGGGTCGTGTCGTCGATTTCAATGGGAGCTGGCGAAGAAGTGCTGCTGCCGGGAAGATGCGAAGTGTCCGAAGAGATCCAAACCTGGATCAAAGATGAGAAGAACCTGAAAGCAGAGGGGACAGAGTCTGGGTCACTAGCCAGTGACCAGGAAGGCGATGGGCATATGCCCACCGATGTCGGGTGTTTTCAGGTGAAGAAGGTGAAGCTTGACTCTTCAGCCACGAGGACCAGGAGGTGTCAAGGATAACCAGGAGCTAGATTCAAGCTGTCCTATAAAGGATGTCGAGTGCTGCAGTGTCAGTGCCCAGATTGGACACAGCAAGTCTTGGCAACAGCAACCCACGCAGAAACAAAAAAGGTGCTTCGGTGCAGACCAGCAAGGTTTGTGGGACTCACCACTTGGTAGGGTGTCAGGGTATGTCTGGAGCAATCAGGGAAGCCCAAGGAAATTCAAAGTTACCCCCTCAGGGACCCACCAGTTGACAGACCAGGGATCGCGAAGGGACCTCAAGATAAAACACAAAATTGCAGCCCACGGGTCACTCGGGGTGACTAGGCCAACAATTCCATGCTCAATGTCAGGGCTACAAGTCAACCCAAGCACGACTTCAGGAGATGTCGAGAAGTTAATGCACTTGCAAAAGTGTACGGTGACCAGGATTTCCAGTTCCACGCTACTCACGAGGGCTGTGGGTCTCAGCTTTGCTGGGAGCTCGGGTCGGCCTGTGAGATGTCTGGAAATCCTCTTCCTGGGCTGCAAATACTTTGGAGTCTGGCGGGAGCTTCGGAAATGCAAACCGGCAAATTACTTCATTGGTGCCTGCCAAGCAGGGGAGTCACTCCTTGACCCCAAGGGAGATTTCTTCAGTCCTCTAGTCTTGAGTAGAGCGTCGAAGTTCCAGGATTCAGCTTCAGAGTTTCGTCCAGGGATATCTAAAGTTCTGGTTACAGAGATTCCTTACTTATACCTAAGGAAGGGGTTGGACTAGCTCTGGGGACCCACCTATGGGAGGGTTTGGAAAGAGGGGTGGCTACACCCATTTCCTTTGTCCAGTTTTGTGCCAGAGCAGGGGCTGGAAGCCCCTGGACTGGTTTGAGCTGGACTATGTACAGGAACACCAAATGTGCCCCCAGTGCAGGACTTCAAAGCACTCAGAGTGGGCTCCCACCCAGCCCCAATACACATAAGCCTGTTGGGAGGTGGGTACACCTCCCTGTGACAGGAAACCTATTGTCCAGACCTCCCCTGCTGGAGTTTCTGTCAGCAGCAGGAGGCCAGACCCGTGTCTGTGGCTGCAACATCCGTTTTGTGATACCAGGGCTCAGTAAAGTTTCTACCGGGTATACCAGTGGGTACATGTCCCTCCCTCTAGAAGGGTGGAATTCTACCCCCACTGCCAGAACTGGCGGGGGTAGGATTCCAAAGTGTTTGACACCAAATACGACATGTTTCCATGCAGTCATCCAAAAGTTAGCATTAACAGCGAGGTTATAATGCACTTAAGAGTATATGGTCAGGCTACACTACAAACAGCATCAGAGAAGGGTCTCCAAATGCTGCAGAGGGGTTCTGCTCATGCAGGGGCACCCTCTCACATAAGAACCAAGCACTCTGCCTCCAGGATTGATAAGGCCTGCCTTAGGAGTGACTTATAGGTTTATATGTGTGTATATATATATATATATATATATAGTGATATAGGTAACCTATATGCAGTAGCAGACCTGTGGTGTCATTTTGGGTGGCTTCCCAGGGGTGGCATAATACATGCTTCAGCCCCTGGTAGGCCTCTGGGGTACCTATGCCCTGGGTACATAGTGTGCCATATACTAGGGACTCACAATGGTACCTCAGGATCCAATCTGTGGTGTACCTAAAGTACATGCAATCAATTTAGAGAGGACGCAGCTAGGCTGGGGCCCTGAATAGCAGGGTTCCAGCCAGACTAAAGTAAAAAAACAGTGAAACACCAGCAAGAAGTGGGGGTAAACATGTGAAGCAGATCCTACTCTCCTACACTTTCTGTGCTTCTCTTGCTTCTTACTGCCCCTGTCGTGCTTCTTTCTGCACCTCTCGTGCCTCTTTCTGTGCTTCTCTTGCCTCTTTCTATACTTCTCTTGCTTCTTTATGTACCTCTCTAGTCCCTTTCTGCACTTCTCTTGGTTCTTTCTGTGCTTCTCTTGCTTCCTACTGCACCTGTCTTGCTTCTTTCTGCACACCTCTTGCCTCTTTCTGCACTTCTCTTGCCTCTTTCTTTACCTCTCCTGCCTCTTTCTGCACCTCACTTGCCTCTTTCTATACTTCTCTTGCCTCTTTCTGCACTTCTCTTGCCTCTTCCTGTACCTCCCTTGCCTCTTTCTGCACCTCACTTGCCTCTTTTTGCACTTCTCGTGCTTGTTTCTGCACTTCTCTTGACTCTTTCTGTACCTCTGCTGCCTCATTATGTACCTCCATTGCCTCTTTCTGAACGTATCTTGCCCCTTTGTGAACCACACTCTCTTCTTTCTGTACCCCTCTTGTCTTTTTCTGTAATTCTGTTGCATCTTTCTTCACTTCTGCCTCTTTCTGCCCCTTTGTTGATTTTTTTCTGCACTTCTCTTGCTTCTTTCTGCACATCTCTTGGTTCTGTTTGTGCCTTCTTGCCTCTTTCTACACCCCTCTTTCCTCTTTCTACACTTCTATTGCTTCTTTCTGTACCCTTCTGGCCTCTTTCTGCATTCCTCTTGCCTCTTTCTACTCTTTTCTTTCCTCTTTTTGCACCTCTGTTGCTTCTTTCTGCACTTCTCTTGTTTCTTTCTGCGCCTCTCTTGTCTATTTCTGCACATCTCTTGCCTCTTTCTGCATTTGTCTTGCCACTTTCTGCACCTCTGTGGTATTTTTCTGTACTTCTCTCTCTTTCTGCACCTCTGTTGCCTCTTTCTGCACCCTAGTTCCCTATATCTGTATCTTTCTTGCCTGTTTCTGCACCTCTCTTGCCACTTTCTGCAATTCTCTTGCCTCTTTCTGTACCTATGTTGCTTCATTTTGCACTTCTCTTGCTTCTTTCTGGACTTCTCTTGCTTCTTTATAAACCTCTCTTGTGTCTTTCTGCACCTCTCTTGCCTTCTTCTACACCCCTCTTTCCTCTTTCTGCACCCCGTTCCTTCCTTCTGCATCTCTCATGCCTATTGCTGCTCCTCTCTTTCTTCTTTCTGCACCCCTCTTGTCTCTTTCTGCACACCACTTGCTTCTTTCTGTCCCCTCTTTCCTCTTTCTGCACCCCTCTAGCCTCTTTTTCACCCATTTTCCCTTTCTGCACTTCTCTTGCTTATTGTTGCACCCCTTTTACCTCTTTCTGCTCCTCACCTGCTTCTTTATGCACATCTCTTGCTTCATTCTGCACCTCTCTTGCTTCTTTCTGTACCCCTCTTTCCTCTTTCTACACCCCTATAGCCTCTTTCTGCACCTATTTTCCTTCTTATTTTATACAGCTCTCTTGCCTCTTTCAGTCCTTTTCTTGCCTCTTTCAGTACCCCTCTTACCTCTTTCTGTACCTCACTTTCCTCTTTATGCCCTTCTCTTGCCTCTTTGTGCACCTCACTCTCTAATTTCTGCACCTCTCTTGCCTCTTACTGTACTTCTCTTGCATCGTTCTGTACCTCTTTGACTTCTTTCTGCACTTCCCTTGATTCTTTCTGTACCGCTCTTGCCTCTTTCTGTACCTCTGTTGCTTCTTTCTGCACCTCTCTTGCCTCCTTCTACACTTCTCTTGCCTCTTGCTTCCTTCTTTCTGTACTTTCCTTGCTTCTTTCTGCACCTCTCTTTCTTCTTTCTGAACCCCTTTTGTCTCTTTCTGTACCTCTGTTGCTTCTTTCTGCACCTCTCTTGCCTCTTTCTTCACCCTCTTCCCTCTTTCTGCACCTCTCTTGCCTCTTTCTACACTTCTCTTGCTTCTTGCTTCCTTCTTTCTGTACTTTCATTGCTTCTTTCTGCACCTCTCTTTCTTCTTTCTGAACCCCTTTTGCCTCTTTCTGCACCTCTCTTGCTTCTTTCTTCAAATCAGATCAAATCAGGTGTAGGTTAGGTGCAACTACTCACCCGTAAGGGTCTCAAGGTGCTGGGGGTGTGGGAGGGTTTGCAGGTTTCAGTCCATCAAGGAAGGAGTCTGTCAAAGAGCCAGGCTTTGAGGTTCCTTGTGAAGATGGGGAGCGATGTTATCTATCTGAGGTGGAGCGGAAGGTCTTTCCAGGCTCTGGTCACGCGGAAGGAGAAGGAGCGGCCTCCCAATCTGGTCTTTCTGGTGCGGGGGACCACGGCGTAGGAGAGCTGGGCTGATCGTAGGGTCCTTTGGGGTGCGTGGAATTTGAGTCGGCTATTCAGGTATGCTGGTCCGGTGTTGTGGACGGCCCTGTGAGCGTGGGTTAGCATCTTGAAGGTGACTCTAGCTTCGATGGGGAGCCAGTGGAGTGTGTACAGGTGCTGGGAGATGTGGCAGTGTCTTGGCAGGTTGAGGACCAGTCTTGCCGCGACGTTTTGGATGTTCTGTAGCTTGCGGTGACATTTTTGTTTATTCTGGCATAGAGTGCTTTGCCGTAGTCGAGCCTGCTGGTGACCAGAGCGTGAGTGACGGTCTTTCTGTGTTCAAGGGGGATCCATTTGAAGGTCTTATGTAGGAGGCGGAGGGTGTGGAAGCAGGAGGACGCGACGGAGTTGATCTGGCGGTCCATTTTGAGCTCGGAGTCCAGGATGATACCAAGGTTGAGTGCATGGTCTGTGGGGGTGGGCGGGTTTCCGAGGGCGTAGAACAACCAGGTACCATTCCAGGTGTCTGGGTTTGGGCCCATGATAACTACTTCCGTTTTGTTGGTGTTTAGTTGTAGGCAGTTGTTTTTCATCCATTTGGCGACGGCTTCCATGCCTTCTCGAAAGTTGTGTCTGGCGGTGTTGGGTTCATTGGAAAGGGAGAGGATGAGTTGGGTGTCGTCTGTGTATGACACAATGTTGAGTCCGTAGGTTCTGACGATGGGGGAGAGCGGAGCCATGTAGACGTTGAAGAGTGTAGGGCTGAGGGAGGTCCCCTGGGGGACTTCGCAGGTGGTAGGTGTAGGGTCCGAGAGGGAAGGGGGAGTCTGACCCGCTGCGTTCTGCCGCAGAGGAAGGAGCGGATCCAGTCGAGGTCCTTGTCTTGGATTCCTGCATCATGGAGTCTGCATATTAGGGTGCGATGAGAGACTGTGTCGAACGCCGCTGAGAGGTCGAGGAGGATGAGAGCTGCTGTTTCTCCTTTGTCCAGTAAGGTACGGATGTCGTCT
Organism: Triturus cristatus; assembly: GCF_964204655.1. Lineage (NCBI taxonomy): Eukaryota > Metazoa > Chordata > Amphibia > Caudata > Salamandridae > Triturus > Triturus cristatus. Next base: position 247,532,372 of record NC_140582.1, read on the forward strand.
GTTGCGGCGAGGAGGGCGGTTTCTGTACTGTGGATTTTTCTGAAGCCGGATTGGGAGGAGTTAAGGATGTTGTGCTCTTCGATGAATGTGGTGAGTTGGTTGTTGATGGCTTTCTCAATGACTTTTGCTGGGAACGGGAGCAGGGAGATGGGTCTGTAGTTTTTGAGGTCGGTGGGGTCCGCCGAGGGTTTTTTGCAGGAGGGGGTTGATCTCAGCGTGTTTCCAGTCGTCAGGCAATGAGACGGTTGCCAGGGAGTGCTTGATGGTGCGGCAGAGCATGGGTGCGATGGTGTCGGTGGCTCTGTTGAAAATGTGGTGGGGGCAGGGTCCGTGGGGGCCCTGGAGTGGATTGACTTAATCATCTTCAGTGTGTCTTCGGTGGTGAGGGCTGTCCAGTTGTCGATCGCTGGCTTCAGGGTGTCGGGGGTGGTTGGTGAGGGTTTAGTGTGTTGGTTGTCTTCATCAAAGTTGTCGTAGATGCTCTTGATTTTGTGGTGGAAAAAGGTGCTGAGTTTGTCGCAGAGGTCTTGTGAGGGAGGGATGTTGGTGGACTCGCTAATGGGTTGGGCGAACTCCTTGATGATGTTTTAAAGTTCTTTGCTGTTGTGTACATGAGTGGAGATTCTGTCTTCAATCGCTTTTTTCCTCATTTTTCTGATGAGTTGGTGGGCATTGGTGGCGGCTCTGAAGTTGTTGTGGCTTCTGTGGATTTGGTGTTCCTCCAGGTCTTTTCGAGGCGGCGGCAAGTACGTCTGGACACTCAAAGTTCGGTGGTGAACCATCTAGCTTTCTTGGCGTGGGTATTGTTGTTTTTCTTGAGGGAGGTTATGGTGTTGGTGCTGTCGGAGATCCATCTGTGCATGGTTCGGGCTGCGGTGTTGGCGTCATTGTTTTCCGCGATGGTCTGGGTGGAGTTGCTGAGTGATGAGGTTAGCTGGTTGTCGGTGATTCTGGTCCAGTTTCTTCGTGGGAGCAGGTGCTGGTGTTTGTGGATGGTGGGTGTTCTGAAGGTGAAGTGGACACATCGATGGTCAGTACATGGGACTTCGGTGGTGTGGCTGAAGGTGATGTATTTTCCTGTTGTGAAGAGGGGATTGAGAGTGTGTCCTGCTGAGTGCGTGGGTTCGGTCACGATCTGGCGGAGTCCAATGTTGTTGAGGTTGTCCAGGAGGGATGTCGTGCTGGGGTCCAGTTGGTTGTCGAGGTGGAAGTTGAGGTCTCCCAGTAGGGTGTAGTTGGTGGACACGATGGCATGTGGGGAGATGATGTCCGTGATGGAGTTGGCAAAAAGTTCGCTGGGTCCAGGGGGTTGGTAGATGAGGGTGCCTCAGAGGGTAGAGGTAGGGCTGGCCAGTATCTTGAAGTGAAGGTGTACCATCAGGTCTGTGGGCTCGTCGGGGAGTGTGCTAAGGTGGAGAGTGGATTTGTGGATGATGGCGATTCCTCCTCCTGGGCGGGTGGGGTGGTCCTTCCTAGAGATCTTGTATCCTTGGGGAATGGCAATTGCGATATCCGGTCCCGAGGTGGTGTTGGTCCAGGTTTCAGTAAAGAATGCTACGTCCGGGGTAGTGCTGTCGAGGAGGTCCCAGATTTCAGTGGCGTGTTTGTGGAGGGATTGGACGTTGAAGAGGATGCATTGCAGGGTCTTCGGTTCGGTTGTGTTCTTGCGGGTGGATTGTGCTGGGTCAGTAGTCTTGGCGGTGCTGCAGGTGTGCCAACAGCGGTGACAGCTGAAGTGTCTGTGGGTGTTGGCTGGTGATGCTAGCTTGCAGTTGTTGTTGTGGCCTGGGTTGAGAGCATGGAGTGCCGCTGGGTCGCAGCGTTGAATTTGCAGAGATCCAGGGTTCCTGGCGCTGGTCGCAGTCGGTTCGCTTTCTTCACTTCTCTTGGTTCTTCCTGCACCCCTCTTGCCTCTTTCTGCACCCGTTTTCCCTTTCTGTACCTCTCTTTCTTCTTTTTGCACCCTTCTTGCCTCTTTCTGCACCTCACTTGCCTCTGTCTGTACTTCTTTTGCTTCTCTCTGCACCTCTCTTGCTTCTTTTTGTACCCCTCTTTCCTCTTTCTGCACCCCTCTAGTCTCTTTTGCACCCATTTTTCCTTTCAGTACCTCTCTTACCTCTTTCTTTACCTCACTTCCCTCTTTCTGCTCTTCTCTTTCCTCTTTCTGTACCCCACTCTGTTCTTTCTGTACCTCTCTTGCCTCTATACTACTCTTGCCTCTATTTGTACCTCTATTGCTTCTTTATTCACCCCTTCCTTCTTTCTTCACTCCTGTTCCATCTTTCTGTACCTCTATTGCCTCTTTTTGTACCTCACTTGCCTCTTTCTTCACTTCTCTTTCCCCTTTCTTTACTTCTCTTGCCTCTTTTTGTACTTCTCACCTGCTTTCTGCACCTCTGTTGCTTCTTCCTACACTACTCTTGCCTCTTACTGTACTTCTCTTTCATCTTTGTTCACTTCTCTTGCTTCTTTCTGTACTTCTCTTGACTCTTTCTTCACCACACTTGCCTCTTTCTGCAAATCACTTGCCCCTTTTTGTACCTGTCTTGCCTCTTTCTGCACTTCTCTTGCCTCTTTCTGCACATCTCTTGCTTCTTTCTGCACTTCTCTTGCTTCTTTCAGGACTTCTTTCGCCTCTTTGTGTATATTTATTGCTTCTTTCAGCGTTTCTCTTGCTTCTTTATGTGCTTCTCTTGCATCTTTCTGCACTTCTCTTGCCTCTTTCTGTACTTTCTTGCCTCTTTCTGTGCTTCTGTTGCCTCTTTATGCACTTCTCTTGCTTCTTTCTGCACTTCTCTTGCCCCTTTCTGCACTTCTCTTATCTCTGTCTGCACTTCTCTTGCTTCTTTCTGTGCTTCTCTTGCTTTTTACTGCACCTGTCTTCCCTCTTCAGCACATATCTAGTCTATCTCTGCACTTCTCTTGCCTCTTTCTGTACCTCTTCTGCCTCTTTCGGTACCTCACTTGCCTCTTTCTACACTTCTTCAGCCTTTATTTATTTTTATTTATTTATTTTTATTGTTTTATAAAGCGCAAACTTGACCCGATAGGGTATCAGAGCGCTTTACAGGGGATCATAGCAGTGTACAATAGGCAAGGAATCACATTAAGGGTAGAGGACACATATGTACAGTTTACATTTAAGTTACTCAGATAAGGTACCTTTGTGCCTCTTTCTGTACTCCTCATGCCTCTTTCTGTTCCTCTCTCACCTCTTTCTGTGCATCTCTTGCCTCTTTCTGCACTTCTCTTGCCTCTTTCTGCACTTCTCTTGCTTCTTTCTGAGCTTCTCTTACTTCTTTCAGCACTTCTTTTCTTCTTTGTGCACATCTCTTGCTTCTTTCAGCGCTTCTCTTGCTGCTTTCTACGCTTCTCTTGCCTTTTTCTGTGCTTCTCTTGCTTCTTTCTGTTCTTCTCTTGCCTTTTTCTGCACTTCTCTAGCTTCTTTATGCACTTCTCTTGCCCTTTTCTGCAATTCTCTTTCCTCCTTCTGCAGTTCTCTTGGTTCTTGTTGTGCTCTTCTTGCTTCTCACTGCACCCATCTTGCCTCTTTCTGCACATCTCTTGCCTCTTACTGCACTCCTTTTCCATTTTCTGTACCTCTCTTGCCTCTTTCTGTGCCTCACTTGCCTCTTTCTGTACTTCTCTTGCCTCTTCCTGTACCTCTCTTGCCTCTTTCTGCACCTCACTTGCCTCTTTCTCCACTACGTGTGCCTGTTTCTGCACTTCTCTTGACTCTTTCTGTACCTCTGTTGCCTCATTCTGTACCTCTCTTGCCCTTCTGCACATATCTTGCCTCTCCGTGAACCACACTCTCTTCTTTCTGCACCCTTATTGCCTCTTTCTGCACCCCTCTTACCTCTTTCTGCACCTCTCTTGATTCTTTCTTCACTTCTCTTGCTTCTTTGTGCACATCTCTTGCTTCTTTTTTCACCCTCTTGCATCTTTCTTTACCTCTCTTTCCTCTTTCTGCACTTCTCTTGCTTCTTGCTACACCCCACTGGCCTCTTTCTGCATCCATCTTGCCTCTTTTTGCACTTCTCTTTCATCTTTCCGCACCTCTGTTGCTTCTTTCTGCAATTCTCTTGCCTCTCACTGCACCCCTCTTGCCTCTTTCTGTACCTATGTTGCTTCTTTTTGCACTTCTCTTGTTTCTTTCTGCACATCTCTCGCCTATTTCTGCAAATCTCTCACCTCTTTCTGCATTTCTCCTGCCGCTTTTTGCACCTCTGTTGTATCTTTCTGCAATTCTGGTCCATCTTTCTGCACCACTGTTGCCTCTTTCTGCAATTCTCTTAACTCTTTCTGTGCCTCTGTTGCTTCTTTATGCAGTTATGTTGCTTCTTTCTGGACTTCGCTTGCTTCTTTCTGTACGTCTGTTGCTTCTTTCTGCATCCCTCTTGCCTCTTTCTGCACCTCACTTGTTTCTGTCAGCAATTCTCTTGCTACTTTCTGCATCTCTCTTGTTTCTTTCTGTACCCCTCTTTCCTCTTTCTGCACCCCTCTAGCCTCTTTCTTTACCCATTTTCCCTTTCTGTACCTCTCTTGCTTCTTTCTGCACTCCTCTTGCCTCTTTCTGTACTTTTGTTGCCTCTTTCAGTACCCCTCTATCCTCTTTTGGCCCCTCACTTCCCTCTTTCTGCCCTTCTCTTGCTTCTTTCTGTACCTCACTCTCTTCTTTCTGTACCTCTCATGCATCTATCTACAGTTCTCTTGCCTCTTTGTGCACCTCTCTCTCTACTTTCTGCACCTCTCTTGCCTCTATACTTTTCTTGCATCTTTCTTCACTTCTCTTGTTTCATCCTGTACTTCTCTTGCCTCTTTCTGTACCTCTCTTCTCTCTTTATGTACCACTTTTCCTCTTTCTCCACCTCGCTTGCCTCTTTCTGCACTTCTCCTGCATCGTTCTGCACCTCTCTTGCTTCTTTCTGTACCACACTTGCCTCTTTCTGTACCTCTGTTGCTTCTTTCTGCACTTCTCTTGCCTCTTTCTTCACGCTCTCCCCTCTTTCTGTACCTCTCTTGCCCTCTTTCTGCACCTATCTTGCCTCTTTCTACACTTCTCTTGCCTCTTTCTGCACCTTGCTTCTGTACTTCCTTTGCTTCTTTCTGTACCTCTCTTGCTACTTTCTGCACCTCTTTTACCTCTTTCTGCACCTCTGTTGGTTTTTGCTTCACTTCTCTTGCTTCTTTCCTAGACCTCTCTTGCTACTTTCTGTACCCCTCTTTCCTCTTTCTGTACCTTTCTTTCTGCACCTCTCTTGCCTCTTGCTGTAGTTCTCTTACGTCTTTCTGCACCTCTTTTGGTTCTTCCTGCACTACTCTTGCCTCTTTCTGCACATTTGTTACTCTTTCTGCACCTCTCTTGTTTTTTTCTGCACTTCTCTTGCTTCTTTCTGTACTTCTTTCGCATCTTGCTATTCTCAAATAGGAAGTCCGTATGCTCTCGTGACTGAGGTATATGTCTACTTGTAAATGTATTCTCACATGCGTTATGCATTTGAAGATGGTAGTTTAAAAAATGGGTAGCTTCTCCTATAGGTGGTTAAATGTTCTCAGTTCTGCTCTGTCATTCGGTTGCACCGGCAGACATGTCTTATGTATATAGGTGTTATAGAGCCCCTTAAAAATACTATTAAATACACCTCCGCCCTGTATTATGATCATAAACAAATACATACACCTTTTTGAACACCAACTGACAGAGTATGCTGTTTGAAACACAGATATTCAAGTATTTGTATGTTTCTGTTTATGTAACATGTCACTAGGTAAAAGCAAAGACACATGCATGCATACCTTCACAAACTTGGTCAGACGTACAACAGTGATATGGTTAGGATTGCTGTTTTACATTTGGTAGGCCTAACATTCTGAGCAGTCAATGAATAGTGAACCTTCAAGAGAAAAGTGAGGTTTAAGACATCTTGGGAGAAGGATTAGTGATTAGGCTACTTTGTATGAGTCTGTGGAAAGGTAAAGTCGAAGTAGGCCTCTTTCTGCACCTCTTTTGCTTCTTTTTGCACATGTCTTCCTCTTTCTGGACTTCTGTTGCCTCTTCTACATTTTTCTTGATGCTTTCTGTACCTTTCTTCCTCTTGTTGCACCTCTCTTGCATCTTTCTTTACTTCTCTTGCTTTTTTCTGCGCCTTTCTTCCTCTTTCTGTACATATCCTACCTATGTAGGCATAGTTAGAAATTAGCATTTAAAAAACCACTGGTTTTAGGAACGTTATAGTTAGTATTAGCATTTTAAAACCTTAGAAATTCACTGAAAAAAACCATAGGTTTCAGGGACGTTTCAGTTAGAAATTAGCATTTAAAAAACCTCAGATATTCACTGGAAAAAAACACAGGTTTCAGGCATGTTATAGTTGGGCTGACATTCCACTCATACCAAGCCAGAGAAATTCAGCCATTATAGTTAGCTGAGCTAACTATAACTCGCTCCCTGCAATGCACTGCTGATGATTGCACATATTACATAACTCATGACATGGTCAGTGACATCATTAATGACATCACTGATGACATCTCAAATTTGTTTTACCTTGATTACTGATAAATATGTACACATAAGCATTTCACAATGTAACATATTGTGCAAATGGAACTTGTTTACAATACAGGACTGGTGAGGGTTACAGCTTGTCTAGTGAAATTATTACATGATGTTGCATTGCACTTATCCCAATAATGTGTGATAGATATGTTTTGATTGTGACAATTGTTGTACGTTAATTCCACACACCTTTATAGTGAGTTTCACATTTTTGATTTGATATCCTTTTTTGTGCAAGTGTTCTTTAATGGTAAGGCAGCTGGCACCTAGTTTATGAACACAATGTGATTATACAGGTGTGTTGATTAACATTTCGTAACTCCTTGTATGCTCATGACGGCTCCCGGCCGTCATGCATCGCAGTGGGCGTGTGCGCACGACGTCCGGGAGCCGTCCGAATCCCTCCAACCGTTTATTTCTCCCACACAGTGCGGGAAACCCGCGCCCAAGGGGTTAAAAGTCAACATTAGAGACATATGCATTGAGCATTGGTATGCTATTGCGTGTGTGAGTAATTTAATAATGCACGAGTCCTGAGCATATGTGAACAGCCAGAAAACAGGTAACAGGTAATGGGGGAGGTTACCTTCAGTTCCGGCAGCAATGGTGTTGATTTGCATCATGATCAGCCAGCAGCAGCAGAGACAGGATGTGTGAGATAGGGTCCATGGAGGTACAGGAAGGGAAAAGGTGTGTAAAGGTGAGTTTGTGCCTTATATGCATTCCATTCTGCCAGATCAGGTGTGGAGGTGTCCCGCCACTGTTCTGTCGGCGGGAAGACATATTGTGATTGTCCCGGCAGAGAAACCGACAGCCGCTTTTGCCTATCCTGCCGCCATCATTGTGGTTGAGATTTCCTGGCAGTGATGGCGGGACTGCAGCGGTCCTTTGCCTATGATGTAGCAAACATCTAAATAGGGCTGCCAAGTCAGCAGATGGGAAGATTGCTGGGAGAAGTTGGCCTGGCATATCCTGGTCACTAGTTATAGTGGCCACCTTGTGAAGTACTGGGTTTTTCAGAACCAGCGGTGCCAGGGAGCACACCCTAAGACTTCGAGTTCTTCCTGTTTCAGAGTACAGAAACACAGAGTCTTCTTGGTGAAGTCAAAGATCGTGTTTATTGGCTGCAACCAGTAACAGGTATCCTAGAAGTACAACACGGTGTATATTCTCAGGAGACTGCTCAACCTTACAAAGCCAGCCTTCTCTTTTTATGCAAAATATTATGCTTTAGGCAAACATTCCTTATTTTACAGTTGACCATTCACATATTTTCACTACAAAGAAAAAGCAGAGTCATGATGACAAGCCCATATTTCAGTTTGTTTTGCCCTCAATTAATTACCCGGCGAGGCTCAGTACTTTCATCAGATATCGACGGACCCCCAATAAAAACGGGCACCTCCTCCTCGTAAAGCAAGTCATAAAGAAAGAAACAGGGACAGGTGTGTGTAAGATTAGGCATGGTTTGTGTGTGATGAAAGGTTTTATGATATGTTGTGCCTTGATGCTAATCTCATTCGGCCACTGGGAAAGGAACTGGCCGAACAGGTTTGGCTTCAGGCAGTGGAGTCAGCTTGCCCAGGTCACAGAGGAGTCAGCAAAGGTGTATGTGTCCTTCAGACTCGTTTTTGGCCTTAGTCATTGGCCTATGTGAGGGCAATCACAAAATGGCTGCCGTTCAATGGAAACCGAGGGTTCAAGACGGAAACTCTGATTTCAGGGTGATTTTGTCACCCGAATATGACGAAAATACTTGTGCATAGTATTCTAATCATTCTCGGTCTGCTGATACCAAAATCGTCATGATACAACGATGTTTATAACACGGGTCCAGAATTTAAAGTACCACAGACCCTCCTTTTGCCCTTACATAGGCAATAACCTATACTCACGTTAATCTGAGTCCAGGTCTATATTCATAAAGTCGTTGAGATGTTGCTGTAGCATCATCCTATTACTTAGCTCGTCTCTTGATACAGGTTTCCTTACACACGATGTCGCACAGAGGCCACATATTGCAGGAGCACACTGTACACACAGACAGAACAGGAAAAGAATGGCTAAGATCATCCCAATGACTATCAGGATCTTCCATCCCCACGCGGATATCAGTTCCCAGAACCACCCCATCAATGACCAATCTCCTTTATCCACGTGAATAGATTCGGAGATCTTATGCAGTTTGGAAATGGCCTGGTAGACTGTCGGAGCGTTATCTGGAATGAAAACACAGCAACTTGATTGGATCACTTTACATACCCCACCTCGGTCTGCAAGTATGACGTCTAATGCGACCCTGTTCTGAAGAGTCATAAGGCGATCCGACTGGAGCTCAGCTGTCAAATTACTAAGGGCACCAGCGGTTTCATCTACCGTGGATTCAACCACCCTTGTCAATTGCCTTATGTTTCTGCTGTTAACCATAGGCCCCCAAAACGGCAGAAAACCCTTTACGAAATCTCCAAGTTCTTGTCCTGCAGTGTCTTCTTTCCTGATGACACCTCTAACTATCCTTGTCTTATGGTAATCTGCCGCAGCCGTGTAGGTGGGAGGCAACAGGAACGAAACAAAACATGTGCCTGAGAAGTCAGGGGGCAACCATGTATAGGCTCTATTATGGCAGATGAAATAGGTACCCTTAGCTGCTAAGAACGAAGGGGAAGTCTGAGACGCAAAAACATATGTTTCAGTGCAGATACTTTTCCCTAACTGAGCTCTGGGATTCTTGCCATTACCTTGCAGACATAGGTGACCCTGATGGGGTACAATCCAAATCGGGGAGGATCTCTTTGCTCGCTGGTTCTCACTCAGAGTAACTCCATATCCTGTTATGTTCCATCCAATATATGCTAGTGTCTCATCTCTCGGGATAGTCTCATAGGAAATATCTTCCCTAATCATATCTACTATACCCTTAACTAGAGCACTATTCTTAGGATTATCTTTCACAGAACGTAGGGGGTTGGCTTCATGAGCGTATATGAACACCGTTCTATATGCCCACACAAAACCATTATGGCTGAAAGGCAGGACCAGATAAGGGATACCTTTATCAGTAGTATGAGGCATAAGACCACACACCCAACAGTTAGTTGTGTTAACTACTAATTGGTGTTGGTGTAGAAGCTGAATGAATGAATTATTGACAAATTCTAATCTTCTAGCAGACTCGTGTTCAGGCAGGGGGTGAAAAGAATGCGAGGGAACAGTAGAAAGAGGTAGTGGCAGTGTAGTGGGTGCAAATGTCACTTGAAAAGAGAATAAAACATATCCTATTAAAAACGTCATTACACTAAGCAACATGAAAATACATAATATCAAAAATCGTTTCTTTGTCATCATTATACACATTCTGGCTTTAAAGTTCATCTGTTTGGCAGGTCTCTCATTCTCAAAAAACTCCATCCTCTCTAATTGCTGCTCGTGGTGGTAGGGTGTTCTATGCTAGGGAATGCTTCTGTCAGTCCAGGGCAACTCCCTTAGACCGACCAGAACTGGCGACCTAACGTCTTCAGCTGCACTCCAAAGGCTTGGGCAACCACGACCCTACAGCTCAACCCGGATGGCGGTTCGAAAACCAAAAATAAGAAAGTTTCTCAGATGAGAGAGCTGCACTTTCAAAAATAGCAAAGAAAAAGAATTTTTATTTGTCCATAGTTCTCGGCCTCAAATTGTAACGGCTGTTTCCAGGTACTGTCTGGTTCTGAAACAAGAGTTCAGGCTCTGTAGTGTTCAATCGAATTGACGGTGGCACAGCTTCTTGCAAAATATTGTCACTTTCTTGTTCAGAAAGTGTTCCTTTTACACGTGCATCGCTAAAAGGCAGAAAACGAGGCACGGTCTCAGTCTCAGAGTCAGCGATCCCCTCCTGGACCCACCGGTCATACGGTAGAGGCAAAGGGACCCTCTTGCAGTGTACGCCGTGGATCCAGTTATTTTTCCCTTCCACTCGAACAGCTGATCTTGTTGAGAGAAGGACGAGATGGGGGCCGGTCCAGCGGGTAAATTGGATGAAAATGACCAGCTGGAGTTGGGGTTCCCCTACCAGGATTGTATTTCAGACACACCATGCAATTCTTGACCACATTCTCTGCACATTTAGGAATTCCAGCATTTTGCCTTTCTGGAGCCAACAACTTACAAATCCCTTTCACACTGATATGGGCCATTCCATGAGCCATTGTCACCACTGCAAGCACATACGCATCGGGTAACAACCATCGCTGATGTTGTGACAAGTCAACCCAACAACCATTTTCATCGAATTTACCCGCACTTTCTCTCCACACACTCAACTCTTTCTCTGTAGCTTCAGCTTGAAGAGACTTCACACTCTCTATCGTATCTTCACACATTCCAACGTCACCAACCCATCTTGCAGGGCCTGCAACATACATTCGATTCATCACATCTTTTGCTGTTTCTTTTGCGATTTTGTCAGCAAATGCATTACCACGACCAACATCATCAGTAACCTTCTTGTGTGCACTGCATTTCACAATCGCAACTTGTAACGGCAAGGTCAGTGACTCAAGAAGTTCATTCACCAACTGACCATGCTGAATCTTAGCTCCATGCGAAGTCAGGAACCCACGTTCTTTCCACAATCGTCCAAAACTATGAGCTACACCAAACGCATACTGGCTGTCGGTATATATGGTCACTTTCATTCCTTTCGGTAACACACACGCTCTCGTAAGTGCAATCAACTCTGCTGCTTGAGCTGAATTATGTGGTATACGTGCAGCTTCAACAATCGTATGCAAAGTCGTGATAGTATATGCTGCAGTCGTATCACCATTCGGAAGCTTGAAGCATGAACCATCCACCCATAAGGTACCATCACACTTTACAAGAGGAGTATCTTTAAGGTCTACTCTCCCTTTCGTTTCTTCTTCTGTCCTGAGAAAACAATCATGCTGTTCAACATCATCTGTCTCTACTGAAATTGGCAATAACGTGGCTGGATTCAACGTATTGCACCTCTTTATGTGCACATGACTCGCTAACAGTGTCAACTCGTAACCTGACAATCGAGCACTAGTTAAGTGCTGTGTCTTGGTCCTGTTTAACAACGTGTCCACTGCATGTGGAACCATCACAATCAACATATTATTCATCACTAACCCAGCAGACTGTCGAATAGAAACAGCTGCTGCCGCTGTGGCTCTCAAGCAACTCGGCAATGCTTTAGCTACCGGATCCAAAGTCGACGAAAAATACGCGCATGGACGCTGCTTGTCTCCAAAAGACTGTGTCAGCACTGACAATGCACAACCCTCTTTCTCATGGACATACAGTGTAAAGGGCTTACTGTAGTCGGGGGTACCCAACACAGGAGCCGAACACAGTGCATTACGCAATTCGGAAAAACTTTTCTGACAATCTTCAGACCATGGAACGGGATTCGGTGTATCTTTACAGGTCAAAGCTACCAAAGGTTTGGCCAGCAAAGAAAAATTCGGTATCCACTGTCTGCAGTATGATGTAATGCCCAAGAAAGCACGTACTTTTCTCTGTGTCCTTCGCACACTCAATTTTGCAATTGCCTGAATTCTTTCTGGGGTCAGTTTCCTTCCCTCCTTCGATAAGAGATGGCCTAAGTAGGTCACTTCTTGTCGACAATATTGCAGTTTTGAAAGAGACACTTTGTGATGTAAATCAGACAAATGACGCAACAACGACAAGGTAGCTCCTTTACAAATCTCCTCAGTATCTGCAGCGATTAGCAAGTCATCGACGTACTGAATAAGGGTAGCTCCATCAGGTAAAACAATTGCATCAAGCTGTGTTTTTAAAGCCTGACTATATATTGATGGACTTTCACAGTAGCCTTGAGGAGCGCGTTTGAAGCGGAAGCTTCGGCCTCCTAAACTGAAGCCAAAAATATCCCTGCTCTCCTCGGCAATCGGGATGCTGAAGAAAGCATTCTTCAAGTCAATCACCGAGAACCAAGTGGCGGAAGCTGGAATCATAGTCAATAGGGCAGTGATATCAGGAACAACTGGAAACTGTGGCACAACTATTTTATTGACCTCTCTAAGATCAATCACGAACCTGTAAACAGGTGGCTGAGATGGGTCAGTACGTTTCAAAACAGGCAGAACAGGACTATTACAAACGTTGCCTCTTGTCTCTTCAATTACATCTTTTTCAATCAAATCATAAATGATCGCTAGCAACGCCTTTTCACCTTCACTAGAGATCTTGTATTGGGGAATGCATGGCAATTTAACATTGGCTTTCAATGTCACAACATATGGCGGTATTTCCAAAAGACCCACATCATTAGGACCAGTAGCCCAAAGAATATCAGGAAGAAACGACAATTCGGTCGGAAGTTTATCCTTCGACAAATACATTGGAGAGATCACTTTCCTACCCAGTGTAAGTTGTACCCCCGAAGGAGAACAATATAATGTCGCATACAATCTTTTCAACAATACCAATCCTAACAAGTTTTCACCACAACCTGTCGTCAGAATAAGGGGTGCTTCCAATTCACAAGGTCCAACAGAAAGGGACATAGGACTAGAAATCGGGTTCCTAACCGGGGCACCAGAAAAACCTACTGAAACATTCATCTCGCCAGACAAAGGTGCGCCAGGGAGTTTTGAGTGCATAATAGAACTCTTTGTAGCACCAGTATCCAACAGAAAAGGCTCTGACACACCTAATGTAATCACCTTAACATATGGTCCACTCTGAGCTACTGGAACTGAAACAACTCCCTCTCTTTGTCTATGGCTGTCCTAGCAATCATTACCTTCCATATTCTCATCTTTTGCATAGTAGTCGTCAGTATAGTACTGAGCCGTCCTACCAGACGCGTTATTTTGCTGGTCAAAACTATTCATTGAATTCTGAGACGGCAAGGAACGCGTGTTCTGGGGGACACTTCCACGTCCTCTACCTCTAGGAGCTTGTTGAACACCTCGACCTCTTGCGCCAGAAGCACCATTCGTACGCTGTAACAAAATAGGACAACTATACTTGAAAGGACCCTCTTCTTTACAATATGAACACTGATTGGGACCTACAGGAACACGTGGTTGAGAGAACTCAAACCTTTGTGAGTTTCTCTGAAACTGTTGTGGTTGCTGATAGTTACTCTGACCACCACGTGGTGGATACGCCTGTTGTAAAAGAACCTTCGTCTTTAATTCTTTAGTTTTCTTGTCTGCTCTATCCTTCTCATCTTTATCCCTATTTTCGTAGTACTGTGCAGTAGCCAATATTTGTGCTGAAGAGGAAACGGCCCAAGAACTCTCTGAATCTTTCAATTTCGTACACAGCTCGGGAAGCAAATTGTGCCCAAACTTGTCAACGAACAACCGTTGACCATCTTCTGTACTCATATCTTGACCACTGTGGTCGATAAACGTTTCCTCAAACCTAGTGAAGAAATCAGACACTGTTTCATCTTTCTTCTGCTTACACGCAGACAATTTATCCCAATTCACACGCATCGCAGGCATTAAAGTTTTCATGTAAGTAATGATCCTAGCAGGAAGTTCTGCTACCAAAGGCTCAGGCTTGGCACCACCAACTTGTCTATCATTTGCAGTACTAATATTAGCCCATGAGTCACCTAACTCTTGCGCATGATCTGTATGGCGAATCAATCCCCACAAAGGCTGTGGAACAACATTCCCAAATAACATGTCTATGTCAGCTAAATTCATAATGCATGAGTCTGCAGTCTGTGATAATTCCTTATAATACCCTGCAGGGTTTTTACGGGGGTCAGGCAAAGTCTGCTTAAGGGCTAAAACTTCAGCTCGCTTCCAAGGAACATGTACCCAAACACGCTGAAAATGAGCTGGAGCAGCAGCAATGTTATTAACGGCATCAGCCGCAACGGCGTCCTTCCATACCGGAGGGACTTCTCTCATTGGGTACCGTCGCACTTTTTTCCTAACCGAGGAGTCATGTTCAAACAGTGACTGAGAAGGATCCTTATTCCTAAAGGACAACAACGTAGCAACTGCTTTCTCAACATCGGAACCCACAATCGTGCCCTTTGAAAACTCAAACCGTACACGGCACAACTCAGGCGGATTTGTTTCTAACTCATTATCCTCCAATTCCTCACAAAGGAAAGCACACATTTTCTCAAAAACGTATCTTTGTTTTGGCGCTTCCCATTGACGGAAGACATCCATAACAGACTCTACATCATATTTAAAAGGAAAAGTAACCCATTTACGCGCCATATGGTCAAACACTTCTCTCTCTCTCTCGAGAATCAGGCAGTTGACTACGCGACTGCTTACGTTCCGAATCAGGGGTCACACCAGATGACCCGAAAAGAGGAAATATAATGCTAGCAACAGTATCAGTAATTCTCTGTCGGATAGAAGGAGAAGTTGACAAAAGAACAGGAGGAAAAACAGAGGGAGGCAAGGCAGACGCAGATGCAGACACAGAGGCAGTATCAGGAGGAACACCAGAAGAGGCAGTCGATGTAGTAGACAAAGTCGTAGGAAGTACAGATGAAGCAGGTAGCAAAGTCGGCGGCCCTTGAGGAAGCTGCGCCATAGGAGTAGGAGCCAACTGAAGAGGAGCTGGCGGCTGTGGTAGAACCTGAGGCACAATATTTGGGGGTTGCACAACTAAAGGTTGCGGTGGTGCTGTAGCACTCTGCGCATAAGGGGGTGGCGAACTCAACAAGTGTGACAATAAAGGATCTTTCTCAATTTCTTTTGCTGCATCTTGCTGAAGAAGCGGCAAAACTGGATAACATTTATCGATCACCATTTTACGTTGCCTGTGCAACTGCTCACTCATCTGTTCTTCTTCATTATCTTTAAACTGCATAGCAGCTTGCATTATCGAGATACCCTTTTCTCTCTTATTTATCTTTGCTAATTTAATTTCCTTCTGTTTGGCTTCCTTACGCCATAGGCGGAAAGAGTCAAACATCGCTGGCCGGGCTTTCTTCTTAAAAAGTTTAACCTCCAGATTATCCAGAATCTCTGTGTCAAAACTACCATATTGGGGACAGTTTAAAGCACCATCTTTCCTGGTGTATCGGATCCATACTTCATTATATGTGATGGGGCCTACGCCATGTTTCACATATAGTTCATAGGTTGGAGTTCCAATCGGAGGAACTGGACACGAGTCCTCCAATCGGGAATCCCTATTACAACTAAGACAAAACAAATTTCCAAGTCTGCTAAGACCAGGCATCTTCGCTCTCTAGTCTAGCTTCAAACTTCAAAGGATTATCGAATACGATAGTCTCGTGAATACACGAGTCCCTCGGCTTTGGTACTTGCAAGTTCCAAATCAAAGATCCCAAGGGGATACCAAACTAAGAACCAAACTAAGGACTGGGAGAAGCTCCACTTATACTTAACTGAGGTATCGATGACGTCACCAGAAAACTCGTCTATCGTTTCGCTCTACCAATCATCAAGGGTCCAAAACAGGGCGATAGTCAGGGCAGCAGTCCTTCGTAGCCGTCGGGAAGCGGGGAACCTCGCAGCAAAGACTTTCGGACCACGTCGACATACAGGGGTCGATGAAGTGGCGGCCTTCCTCCCGAATTTTCACACGAAGCTCCTCACGAACCTCTGGCTTGGACCGGTACCGCTGAAATCGCCCAACGTTGGGCACCAACTGAAGTACTGGGTTTTTCAGAACCAGCGGTGCCAGGGAGCACACCCTAAGACTTCGAGTTCTTCCTGTTTCAGACTACAGAAACACAGAGTCTTCTTGGTGAAGTCAAAGATCGTGTTTATTGGCTGCAACCAGTAACAGGTATCCTAGAAGTACAACACGGTGTATATTCTCAGGAGACTGCTCAACCTTACAAAGCCAGCCTTCTCTTTTTATACAAAATATTATGCTTTAGGCAAACATTCCTTATTTTACAGTTGACCATTCACATATTTTCACTACAAAGAAAAAGCAGAGTCATGATGACAAGCCCATATTTCAGTTTGTCTTGCCCTCAATTAATTACCCGGCGAGGCTCAGTACTTTCATCAGATATCGACGGACCCCCAATAAAAACGGGCACCTCCTCCTCGTAAAGCAAGTCATAAAGAAAGAAACAGGGACAGGTGTGTGTAAGATTAGGCATGGTTTGTGTGTGATGAAAGGTTTTATGATATGTTGTGCCTTGATGCTAATCTCATTCGGCCACTGGGAAAGGAACTGGCCGAACAGGTTTGGCTTCAGGCAGTGGAGTCAGCTTGTCCAGGTCACAGAGGAGTCAGCAAAGGTGTATGTGTCCTTCAGACTCGTTTTTGGCCTTAGTCATTGGCCTATGTGAGGGCAATCACAAAATGGCTGCCGTTCAATGGAAACCGAGGGTTCAGGACGGAAACACTGATTTCAGGGTGATTTCGTCACCCGAATATGACGAAAATACTTGTGCATAGTATTCTGATCATTCTCGGTCTGCTGATACCAAAATCGTCATGATACGACGATGTTTATAACACGGGTCCAGAATTTAAAGTACCACACTTGCACCAGTCCAATTCGACTCTTATGGTAGATAGGTTTAAGACAACCTTTTAAAGAAAGCTATCCTAGTGGTAGCCGTGGAGAGCAGCCTTCAGGCTAAGTCTCAGAGGAATGTAAAGCAGCTTGTTTTACCTTATAATCTCTTGAATTACCAAATGAAAGGACACCACACAGGTAAATATATCAAATATATATGTATTTATTTCTAGACACACTCTACTAATCTCTTTATGAGATTAGAAGTCAGGAACACATGCAAATATCAACGTTTCATAATAAGTTAAGCACAAATATGGCTGGGACCCTAGGGGCGTACCAGACCATATACTAAAAAAGAGGTTTAGGAAAGTCGACTTGCAGAGGGACAAGGCCAAGGGCCTGTAGAATCACTGGGGCTTCAATAATCCACCCAAGGCAGGTAAGTAAAAGACCCATGGGAGACGCGTGCAGTGTGAGAACACAGCCGCGGGTGCCCTATTGATTTCAGTGGAGCAAGTCGCGGTTGGATTTTTAAAGTTTTAGGGTACTTCGAGAAAGTCTAAAAGCAAGCCACTTACAAGGTAAGTAATTTGAGGGCCAATACACACTAGGGCAACGTAGTGCACGAGTTACCTGACCCAGGGAAGCCGGGTGCATAGGTATCTTTTGGTGTTGGGTCGCGACTCGTGTCGCTGTTTTCTATGGAAGCCAAAGAAGATTTGCTGCTTGTGAAGACTGGACAAGTGTCCGGTGGAATCCAAGGCTGGATTCAAGATGAAGATGACCCGAAAGCAGAAGGGACAGTATTCACAGTCACTTGCCAGTGACCCGGAGCCAGGAAGATGGATGCCCACGGAAGTCGGGTGATCCCAGGTGCTGGATTCAGACTGTCCCAAAACGTCTGGCACTTACTGAGGTATTGGCAACCGGATTGGAGCCATCAAGCCTTGGCAACAGCAAGTCTTGTGGAAAGTGAAAAAAGTCAATGGTGCAGACCAGCAAGGTTTGAGGGACTCACCCAGCAAGGGTAAGTTAGGGCAGGCCGGGAGCAACCAGGGGAGCTCTTTGGTTTGATCACAAAGTCTTCAGGGGTCCCACAAGCCAATAGACAAGGGATTACAAAGACACCTTGTGAGGAAATGCTTTACAGGAGCCCACGGTCACTGGGGATGGGGTAGGCTTCTGATTTTCGGTGCACCACCAGCTGGAGGCCTGGGCCACAAATGGTCTAATGCACAAGTTCGTAGAACGTCGTGAAGGGGTTGCACTTGACAATAGTGCACGGTACAAGGGTATTGCTGTTCCTCGTCACTCGTGGGGTCCACTCACCTCAGCTCTGCTGAGGACTCACAATGGCGGTCAAGAAGTCAGGAAATCTATGTCTGGGGCTGCAGGGACTTCGGACTCCGGCGGGAGCGGGAAATTTTGTGACCATTGATTAGAGTTTTTGGTGCCTGCCAAGCAGGGGAGTCACTCCTTGACTCCAAGGGAGATTCTTCCTTCTTCCAAAGGTAGTGGAATGTCGAAGGGCCAGGATTCTTCTTGTAACGCGCCATTCAGGGATATCTAGTTTGCAATGGCAAGGGTTCCCTATCTTATACTTAAAGAAAGGGAGGGACTAGCTTTATGACCACTCCTCTGGGAGGGTCAGGGTAGGGGGTGGTTACACCCACTTCCCTTTGTCCAGTTTCATGCCAGAGCAGGGACAGGTAGCCCCTGAACCAGTTTGAGCTGGCATATGCACAGTGCAGGACTTCAAAACACTCTAGGAGTGCACCCACCCAGCCACAATACACTAAATCCTGTCTGGAAGGTGGTGACACCTCCCTGTGACAGGATGCCTATTGTTGGGCCTCCTCCACTGCGAGTTTCAGTCAGCAGCAGAAGGGCAGCCCAGTGTCTGTGCTGGTGGCATCCATTTTGTGATGCCAGGGCTCTTTCAGATTTCTACTGTTTTTCCACAGTGGGTACATGTCGTCCCCTCTAGAAGGGTATGATTCCAAGTTGTTTGACACCAAACACGACATGTTTTGATGCAGTCATTCCAAAGTTAGTATTTACCGTTGGGTTATAATGCGCTTAAGAGTATATGGTTTAACCGCATCTGCAAATAGCCACAGAGAATAGACTCTGCCAGCTGCAGAGGGTTTCTGCTCATGCAGAGGCACCCCCTCACATTGTAAACCAAGCACCCTGCCTTCAGGATTGATAGGGCCTGCCTTAGGGGTGAGTTATAGGTTTATATATGTGTGTATGGTGAGATATAGGAACCTATACCTCAGTGAGGAGTGCTAACACTACCTCACCCAGGCTGCAGTAGCAAGCCTGTGGTGTCATATTTAGTCTGCTTCCCAGGGGTGGCATAATACATGCTTCAGCTCCTGGTAGGCCTGTGAAGTACCTATGCCCTTGGTACCTAGGGTACCATATACTAGGGGCTCATAAGGTACCACAGTATCCAATCACTAGTGCATCTAGTATGCACTCCAAGTTGTTTAGAGAGAACAGAGAGATTGGGGCCCTGATTAGCAGGGACCTAGCCAGACTATAGCCAGAAACCAGTGTTAACATCAGAAAAAAAGTGGGGGCAACATAAGTGCAGATCCTACTCTCCTACACAACCCCCCCCCCCCCAAACGCAGGGACACTAAACTAACCTTGACCAGTTGAGTCTTCGTGTTCTAAGCGGAAATACCTTGAGAGTCCATCTGCATTGGCATGTTGGGTCCCAGGTCTATGTTCCACTGTATAGTCCATCCCCTGTAGGGGGATGGACCACCTTAGCAGTTTAGGATTTTCACCTTTCATCTGTTTGATTCATAGGAGGGGCTTGTGGTCAGTCTGAACTATGAAGTGAGTGCCAAACAAGTATGGCCTCAGCTTCTTCAGGGCCCACACCACAGCAAAGGCCTCCCTCTCTATAGCTGACCAACGTTTCTCTCTAGGGGTCAGCCTTCTGCTTATAAAAGCTACTGGCTGGTCTAGACCTTCATCATTCAGTTGAGACAGTACAGCTCCTACACCCAGCTCAGAAGCATCTGTTTGGACAATGAACTTTTTTGTGTAGTCTGGACTCTGTAAGAAGGGAGCAGTGCACATGGCCTGCTTTAGGTCATCAAATGCCTTTTGACAGCTAGCTGTCCACTGAACCTTTTTTGGCATTTTCTTAGAGGTAAGATCATTTAAGGGGGTCACTATAGATCCATATCCCTTAACAAACCTCCTATAGTACCCAGTCAGGCCTAAAAAGGCTCTTACCTGTGTCTGGGTTGTTGGAGCTACCCATTCCATTATGGTTTGGATTTTGCTCTGCAATGGTTGAACCTGGCCTCCACCTACAAGGTGGCTCAGGTACACAACCTGACTCTGCCCTATCTGGCACTTAGTGACCTTGATAGTGAGGCCTGCTTTTTGTAGGGCCTCCAAAACATTTCAGAGGTAGACCAGGTGATCCTGCTAGGTGGAACTAAACACAGCAATATCATCTAGATAGGCTGAGCAATAAGTTTCCATACCTGTCAGAACTTTGTTCATCAACCTCTGAAAAGTGGCAGGTGCATTTTTCAAACCAAAGGGCATCACCACAAAGTGGTAGTGTCCACCAGGGGTCGAAAATGCTGTTTTGGCCTTGGCATCCTCAGCTTACCTGATCTGCCAGTAGCCAGCTGTTAGGTCAAATGTACTTAGATACTTGGTTGAGGCCAAAGTATCAATCAGTCATCTGCCCTGGGAATTGGATAGGCATTAGTCCTGGTGACTGCATTGAGGCCTCTGTAGTCTACACAAAACCTAATTTCTTTCTTACCACTCTGGGTATGAGGTTTGGGTACTAGGACTACTGGACTAGTCCAAGGGCTATCTGAAGGCTCAATCACACCTAGTTCCAACATTTTCTGTACTTCAGTCCTGATACAGTCCCTGACATGGTCAGGTTGCCTGTAAATTTTACTCTTGACAGGCAGACTGTCTCCAGTGTCTACCTCATGGGTGCAGCAGGAAGTCTGACTAGGGGTCAGGCTAAACATATGTCTGAACTGCTGCAGAACTTGTCTGCACTCAGTTTGCTGATGGTCAGTGAGGCTGCTTGCCAAAGCAACACCATCTACTGACCCATCATCAGGGTTCTGTGAGAGCAGGTCGGGGAGAGGGTCACTCTCCTCTTCCTGTTCCTCATCAGTTGCCATGAGCAAGCCCATGTCAGCCCTGTCCACATATGGCTTTAATCTGTTGACTTGGAGCACCCTAAGGGGGCTCCTGGGGGTTCCAAGATCCACCAAGTGGGTTACTTCTCCCTTTTTCTCAACAATTGTATGGGGGGCACTCCACTTGTCTTAGAGAGCTGCTGGGGCCACAGGTTCCAACACCCACACTTTCTGTCCTGGCTGATAGACAGTCAGTACAGCCTTTTGGTCATGCCATGCTTTTTGTAGTTCTTGGCTAGTGTAGGAGAGTAGGGTCTGCTATCCTATGGTCACCCCAAATTTTTGATTTTTGCTTCACTGGTTTTTGACATATTGAGGCTGTGGGCCTGCCAATCAGACCCCCAGCCTGCTGTTCTCTCTACTAAATTTACACTATGCACCCTAGGTGCATAACCAATTGGAAGTGGATCACCCTGTGAGCCCCTGTACCAGTGTACACTAGGTACCCAGGGCATTGGTGTATCTAAGGCCTACCAGGGGCTGAAGCATATATTGTGCCACCCCTGGCCTGGCCTAACAAATTTGACACAACTGGCTGAACACTCAGCTGGGGTAAGTTGGTGTAACCACCTCTTACTTAGGTGTAGTATACCTATACCTAATCTTAAATGGAACACATGGTAACCTATCAGCCACTCCTATAGCAGGCCTTGACAATCCCGAAGGCAGAGTGCTTGGTTCCATGTGAGATGGTGCTCTGGCATGAGCTGAGCCTGTCTGCAGTGGTCGGAACCACTTCCTTCTACTGTTTCCAGATATCGTCATACCATATACTCTTAAGTGCATTATGAACCTCGCGGTTAAATGCTATCTTTGGTTTGGCTTTATCAAAACATGTCGAGTAAGGTGTCATACGAATTGGAATACTAACCCCTCGCCAATTCTGGCGATGGGGTTAGCATTCCACCCTTCTAGAGGGACACGACATGTACAGTACCAGAAACCCGGGTAAAATCAGACATAGCCTCAGCTCCACAAAATGGATGCTGCCACCACAGACACAAGTCTGCCCTCCTGCTGTTGGGAGTCCTTCCAGCTTGGGAGGTGTGGACAAAGGGTTTCCTGCCAGGGGAGGTGCGTGCACCACCCCAGACAGGATTTTGTGTATTGGTCAGGTAGGGCTTGAAAGAAACCAGACATGCCTGAGGCTCACAAGGAGCCTCGGTGCATATGCCAGTTCAAACCGGTCCTGGGGCACACCAGTCCCGGGCCTGGGGCGAACTGGACAAAGGATTGGGGGTTTAACCACCCCCCTTCCTGGTCCCACCCTTAGGGAGGGACCTAGCAGGTAGTCCGGCCCCTAGAATCCGAATAAAGGTAGGAGCTGTGTCCTAAGACTTTAGACATCTTGGAATCAACTTGAAACTAAGAAGAAGACGGGAACTTCGACGCTCTGCTGCACAGAGGACTGAAGGAAATCTCCCCTGTGGTCAGGGAGTGACCACCTTGCTAACGCAGCACCATCCAGCGAATCAACGTCTGCTTTGCCGCCACCTCCCGCCGGAGCCCGAGCCCAGAGACTGACAAGACCTGGACCTCCAGACCTCTCACCGCCCGATCCACAGTCCCTGAAAAGAAGGAACCCGTGGAGGCACCGAGACACGTGGAGCCAGCCATCTTGAAAAGACCACGACAAGCTGCAAGCGCAACAACCGAGGCTCCCTCCAAGTTGTGCTTTGGGTCCTGAGAAGCCCAACACCCGAGCAGCATCTGCACCAAAGGTGAGCCCTCCAGCATCTCCACGATCTGCGTGGGGCCCCTCTGCATTTTGCCACTCGACGCGCCTAACCGGTTGCTGGCCCGTTGGCTAGTGGCCATCTTGGCGATGAACTTCAAGAACTACACCGCTGGTCTGGTTGCTCCAGACTGGCCCTTGCTCCCTTCCAAAGGAGCAGTCCCTCTGACCTTGCTGGTCAGAACCATCAGCTTATTTCGTTTTCCACAACAATTGCTTTTGCCAAGGCTTGTTTGCTTCGATCAAGTTGCCGACACTGCCGACAGCGATAGCCTGCGTGGGACAGCTCGTGAACCGACTCCTGGACATCGTCGACCTTCAGGGACCACGTGGCTGCAGAGACAAGCTGCACCTTTCCTCCTGTTTGCACCTGACATCGCCTGGTACCCACCTGGTGCCACGCTGGTCACTGGCTAGTGACTGTGAACACTGTCCCCTCTGCTTACAGGTCTTCTACAACTCCGATCCACTCTTGGATCCACCGCATCTCTTCTGGACAGACCGCCTGCAGCATCTTTACCTTCAGGCTCCATTGAACAGATAGAAGAAACCCGACGCACTTCGAGGCCTATGCACCCGCTTCCTGTGGGTGAGGTAAAGCTGGCACTCCGGTGCCCAAGTGTAGAGTATCATCTCTAGTGTCTGTGTTTCCAATCTTGAGTTCATAGTCCATCCGGAAGATCCTTTTTGCAGTAACTTTGTAACTTTTACGCACCCATTGAAAACCTATGGGAGCCCGCGTGGGACTGTTTGCTCTGCACACGCAACCCGTGGACCTCCTGGTCACTAACTAAAGTTAGCTCCAGCGATTCTAGAGGCCCTAGGCCTTTCCCCTTTTCTGTTCGTGGTACTTATACCACTATTTTAGTATATGGTTCGAGTGGCCACCAGGGCCTATCCATATAAAGTGCAACTTCTGTGTATTCTAACGTATGCTTGTTTAACGATTTGTGCTCCTGTGCTCATAAAGAGTCTAGGGGATACTTTGAGAAATAAATACATATATATTTTCAATATATATCTGTGTGGTGTCCTTTCATTGGTATAAAGGGGGGTTACATTTGGTAAAACAGCCTGCTTAACACGCTTTAACGAGTTTAGCCTCAAAGACTGCTTAGCCTACCCTACCACTAGGGCAGCTAGTCCGAAAAGGTTGACTTACAACCACACCATAAGGGTTGCTTGCCATGGTACAAGGTGGTCACTTTAACTAGTGAACATCATATACCAGGCCAACTTCTCACATTGGTGAGCAGCGGTTGGATTTGAGCTTGCTGTGTTTTACCATTGTAATCTCTTGGTTACCAATTGAAAGATCACATAGGTACCTTTAGGTACATATAAAACAAGAATAGATATACTTAAGTTCTACTGAACTTAGTTGTTGTAGAGCAAAGGGAGTAGCACACCCTGACTACAACTACTAGATAGGGTTAGTAGGAAAATCCAAGTGTAGGTAGATTGCAACACATCCACCCACACTTAAGAGCAATGGCTGGGGCAGAGGGGTCCAATGTACCCATCTCTGTTGAGAGTGACCCCCAGAGGGCACCATCCATCTTTGCTACCCTAAACCAAAATGAGCTCAGGCAGTTGGCAAATATCAGGGGCCTTAAACAGCCCAAGAATCCTACTTCTGCTGAACTCAGAGAGCTTTTACAGGCTGATGAAGATCAGAAAGCTCTCAGGAAAGCCTCCCAGTTAGGCCCCTTAGGTACTGGAACAGGAGGCCCCCCTTCTGAAGATGCTACTGAGGTACCCCTTTCCAATAGTCACCCCTTAGATGAGATTCATACTACAGAGGATGAAAGTGAGAAGGGTACTGATACAGAAGGTAGTGAGGATGAAGGGAGAACTAGCCCAGTGCCAAGTGTTATACGTGGCCCAGCTAAACTTAAGGCTACTGGGGACTGACAATGGGATCACCCCATTGGATCTCCCTAGTGGACTTAACCAGGGGCTTGGAAGGCAAAGGAATCACTCAGGTGAATCTAATGCTTCTCATGCCTCTAGAGGCTCTCAAGGTCACTCCAGGAGAAGGATGACCACCCCTCAGAGGAGGGAGCATGAGGCCAGAATGCAGGAAGCTCAGCTGAGAATCAGGAAACAGGAGCTAGAAGTAGCTCTGATGGAAGAGAAACTGAGTAAGGCTAGGCGACCTAAAGAGAGTGGGTCTATACCCACTGGTGGCAGCATTGTCCCTAAGGACAAAGATAGGGTCTTTGATAATAGGAACCTGTCCAAGGTTGTGCCCCCCTACAAAAGTGGGGATGACATCCACAAATGGATGACTGCTCTTGAGAGAGCCTGCAAAGTGCAGCAGGTTCCTGAAGACCAGTGGGCAGCAATCTTATGGCTCTCCTTTGAAGGAAGAGGTAGAGATAGACTCCTCACTGTTAGAGAGGAGGATGTCAGAAATTACAGAGTCCTGAAGAGTGTCCTAGTTGATGGGTTAGGCTTAACCACTGAACAGTACAGGTTAATGTTCAGAGACACCCAGAAGACACAGACTCAGGACTGGTCTGAATACATTGAATGTGCCACTAAGGCTTTGGAGGGTTGGTTGCTGGTAAGTAAGGTATCTGATTATACAGGATTGTACAATTTGATGATGAGAGAACAGATTTTAAATAACTGTGCAAACCAGCAACTGCATCAAAACTTGGTTGACTCTGATCTGACCTCTCCCCAAGAATTGGGAAAGAAGGCAGACAAATGGGTCAGAACCAGGGTTAAGCAAAAGAACCAGAACCAGGGCCAAGGGGGTGATCAGAAGAAAAAAGACCAAAAGGGTGGAGATCAGAAATCTAAAGACCAGACGTCTTCAACAGGGCCCCAAACTAGTACTAATGGGGGTGGGTCCCAGCCTAAAGGGAAGAAGAAAGAAGGTCAAAAGAAACCCTGGTGCAACTCTTGCAAGAATACAACTCACTGGACTAGTGATTGTAAAAAGGGTGGAGCCCCCAACACTGTTGCCCCTAAGGCACCTGCTCCCAGTACTACTGTTAGCAGTGTTGGTCCCCAGACAAAGGGTGTAGTGGGAATCACTATGGGAACTGAAGGAGATTCTGACTTAGACAGAACCCTGACACAGGCAGTCCTGATCTGTGATGGGGACATAGATTTGTCCCTGACTGTGAGCCCCAGTAACCTGGGCAAGTACAGACAGACTCCTTTAATTAATGAAAAAGTAGCTCAAGCCTACAGGGACACATGTGCCAGTGTCACTATGGTGACACCAGGCTTTGTGGATCCTGGACAGTACATACCAGGTGAGAATTACCTGGTGACCAATGCCAGCAATGCCACTACTTCAGATAGTGTGGCAGTTGTTAACTTCTCATGGGGAGGGGTAACTGGCCTCAAAAGGGTTGTGGTTAGTGCAGACCTCCCAGTAGAATGTTTGTTGGGCAATGACCTAGAGAGTTCTCTATGGTCTGAAGTGGAGTACAGGACACATGCAGAGATGTTAGGTATATCACCACATGTCCTTGCTGTGACCAGGTCACAGGCCAAAAAGTGCCTTACTGAACCTCAGGTCTTGGATCCTGGAACAATGGACCAAGCACCTACCAAGAAGAAGAACAGGAGGGTCAAGGCTGTGCCTTCCCCCCTGCCTCAGAGTGATGATCAACCTTCCCAGGAAGCTGATCTAGAGGACCCTGAAGGAACTGTCCCTGAAGAGCTTGAACCTGATCAGGTTGAGTTTCTGGGGACAGGGGGACCTTCAAGGGCTGACTTGAGGCAGGCTCAGTTATCCTGTCCCTCTCTTGAACCCCTCAGACAGCTGGCTGCTGCTGAGGCTGCTGGGAATGCTCAAGGTACCCATAAAGTGTATTGGGATGAAGGGCTCCTTTATTCAGAGGCTAGAGACCCCAAGCCTGGTGCAACCAGGAGGTTGGTTATACCTCTGCAATTTATGGGCTTCCTTCTTACCTTGGCCCATGATATTCCTTTAGCAGGACACTTAGGCCAGAACAAGACTTGGGACAGGCTTGTCCCTCACTTTCACTGGCCTCACATGAATGAAGATACCAAGGAGTTTTGTCGCTCCTGTGTGACCTGCCAAGCCAGTGGCAAATCAGGTGGCACAACAAAGGCCCCCCTGATACCACTACCTGTGGTGGGGGTCCCCTTTGAAAGAGTGGGAATAGATATAGTGGGTCCCATGGATCCTCCCACTGCATCTGGGCACAGATTTATACTGGTGGTAGTGGATCATGCCACCAGGTATCCAGAGGCAATTCCCCTTAGGACCACTACAGCACCTGTTGTGGCCAGGGCCCTGCTGGGAGTATTCTCCAGAGTGGGGTTTCCTAAGGAGGTGGTTTCTGACAGAGGTACCAACTTCATATCAGGATACTTGACAGCTATGTGGAAGGAATGTGGTGTCAACTACAAGTTCACCACCCCTTATCACCCACAATGCAATGGGCTTGTTGAGAGATTCAACAAGACCCTAAAGGGTATGATCAAAGGATTACCTGAAAAGCTCAGGCGAAGATGGGACATCCTTCTACCCTGCCTTCTGTTTGCTTACAGAGAGGTCCCACAAAAAGGAGTTGGTTACAGCCCCTTTGTATTGTTGTTTGGGCACCCTGTAAGAGGCCCACTATGTTTGGTGAAGGAAGGATGGGAGTTACCTCTCAAAAAGCCTAAGCAAGACATAGTGGACTATGTACTTGGTCTCCGCTCCAGGATGGCTGAGTATATGGAGAAGGCATCCAAAAACCTTGAGGCAAGCCAGGCCTTACAGAAAGCTTGGCATGACCAAAAGGCTGTCTTGGTTGAGTTTCAGCCAGGACAGAAGGTATGGGTGTTGGAGCCAGTGGCCCCAGCAGAACTCCAAGACAAATGGTCTGGACCCCATGCAATCCTGGAAAAGAAGGGAGAGGTCACCTACTTGGTGGACCTAGGAACTCCCAGGAGTCCCCACAGGGTACTCCATGTTAACAGGTTAAAAGCATATGTTGACAGGGCAGACATGGGCTTGCTCATGGCTACAGATGAGGGACAGGAGGAAGAGAGTGACCCTCTCCCAGACCTGTTGTCTCAGAACCCTGAGGATGGTTCAGTTGAAGGAGTGACCCTTGGAGGCAACCTCACTGATCATCAGCAGACTGAATGTAGACAAGTTCTACAATCATTTCAACACATGTTTTCCTTGATACCTAGCCAAACTGACTGGTGTACCCATGTGGTGGACACTGGTGACAGTCTGCCTGTAAAGAACAAGCTTTACAGACAACCTGACCACGTCAGGGACTGTATAAAGGCTGAGGTACACAAAATGCTGGAATTAGGTGTCATTGAACCCTCAGAGAGCCCCTGGGCTAGCCCAGTGGTTCTGGTCCCCAAACCTCACACCAAAGATGGCAAGAGAGAGATGAGGTTCTGTGTGGATTACAGAGGACTCAATGCTGTCACTAGGACAGATGCACATCCTATTCCAAGGGCAGATGAGCTCATAGATAAACTGGCTTCTGCTAAGTTTTTGAGCACATTTGACTTGACAGCTGGCTATTGGCAAATCAGATTAGCTGAGGAGTCTAATACCAAAACAGCATTCTCAACCCCAGGTGGGCACTACCAATTTGTGGTGATGCCCTTTGGTCTGAAGAATACACCTGCCCCCTTCCAAAGGTTGGTGAATCAAGTCCTTACTGGGTTGGATGACTTT
This sequence comes from Triturus cristatus, assembly GCF_964204655.1. Classification (NCBI taxonomy): domain Eukaryota; kingdom Metazoa; phylum Chordata; class Amphibia; order Caudata; family Salamandridae; genus Triturus; species Triturus cristatus. The sequence continues at coordinate 247,561,015 of NC_140582.1, forward strand.
TGTGCAGCATATCTTGATGACATTGCTGTCTTTAGCTCCACCTGGGAGGATCACCTGATCCACCTGAAGAAGGCTCTTGAGGCTCTGCAAAGGGCAGGCCTCACTATCAAGGCTACTAAGTGCCAGATAGGGCAGAGTAAGGTTGTGTATTTGGGCCACCTTGTAGGTGGAGGCCAAGTTCAACCACTGGAGAGTAAGATACAATCCATCAAGGACTGGTCTCCTCCAACCACCCAGACTCAAGTTCGAGCTTTCTTGGGCTTGACTGGGTACTACAGGAAGTTTGTTAAGAACTATGGGTCCATTGTGACTCCTCTTAATGATCTGACATCCAAGAAGATGCCCAAAAAGGTTCAGTGGACAGTAAGCTGTCAAAAGGCATTTGATGACCTGAAGGAGGCCATGTGCTCTGCACCTATCCTGAAAAGTCCTGACTACTCCAAAGAGTTTATTGTCCAAACAGATGCTTCTGAGTTGGGTGTGGGAACTGTGCTGTCACAACTTAATGTAGATGGTCAAGACCAACCCATTGCTTTTATTAGCAGAAGGTTGACCCCCAGAGAGAAGAATTGGTCAGCTATTGAGAGGGAGGCCTTTGCTGTGGTGTGGGCCCTGAAGAAGCTGAGGCCATACTTGTTTGGCACTCACTTCAAGATTCAGACCGACCATAAGCCCCTCTTGTGGCTAAATCAGATGAAGGGTGAAAACCCCAAACTGCTTAGGTGGTCCATTTCCCTACAGGGGATGGACTTTACAGTGGAGCACCGGCCAGGTACAGACCATGGGAATGCAGATGGTCTCTCCAGGTACTTCCACTTAGGACATGAAGACGAGACTGGTAAAGGCTAGTTTAATGTCCCTGCGTTTGGGGGGGGTTGTGTAGGAGAGTAGGGTCTGCTATCCTATGGTCACCCCAAATTTTTGCTTTTTGCTTCACTGGTTTTTGACATATTGAGGCTGTGGGCCTCCCAATCAGACCCCCAGCCTGCTGTTCTCTCTACTAAATTTACACTATGCACCCTAGGTGCATAACCAATTGGAAGTGGATCACCCTGTGAGCCCCTGTACCAGTGTACACTAGGTACCCAGGGCATTGGTGTATTTAAGGCCTACCAGGGGCTGAAGCATATATTGTGCCACCCCTGGCCTGGCCTAACAAATTTGACACAACTGTCTGAACACTCAGCTGGGGTAATTTGGTGTAACCACCTCTTACTTAGGTGTAGTATACCTATACCTAATCTTAAATGGAACACATGGTAACCTATCAGCCACTCCTATAGCAGGCCTTGACAATCCTGAAGGCAGAGTGCTTGGTTCCATGTGAGATGGTGCTCTGGCATGAGCTGAGCCTGTCTGCAGTGGTCGGAACCACTTCCTTCTACTGTTTCCAGATATCGTCATACCATATACTCTTAAGTGCATTATGAACCTCGCGGTTAAATGCTATCTTTGGTTTGGCTTTATCAAAACATGTCGAGTAAGGTGTCATACGAATTGGAATACTAACCCCTCGCCAATTCTGGCGATGGGGTTAGCATTCCACCCTTCTAGAGGGACACGACATGTACAGTACCAGAAACCCGGGTAAAATCAGACATAGCCTCAGCTCCACAAAATGGATGCTGCCACCACAGACACAAGTCTGCCCTCCTGCTGTTGGGAGTCCTTCCAGCTTGGGAGGTGTGGACAAAGGGTTTCCTGCCAGGGGAGGTGCGTGCACCACCCCAGACAGGATTTTGTGTATTGGTCAGGTAGGGCTTGAAAGAAACCAGACATGCCTGAGGCTCACAAGGAGCCTCGGTGCATATGCCAGTTCAAACCGGTCCTGGGGCACACCAGTCCCGGGCCTGGGGCAAACTGGACAAAGGATTGGGGGTTTAACCACCCCCCTTCCTGGTCCCACCCTTAGGGAGGGACCTAGCAGGTAGTCCGGCCCCTAGAATCCGAATAAAGGTAGGAGCTGTGTCCTAAGACTTTAGACATCTTGGAATCAACTTGAAACTAAGAAGAAGACGGGAACTTCGACGCTCTGCTGCACAGAGGACTGAAGGAAATCTCCCCTGTGGTCAGGGAGTGACCACCTTGCTAACGCAGCACCATCCAGCGAATCAACGTCTGCTTTGCCGCCACCTCCCGCCGGAGCCCGAGCCCAGAGACTGACAAGACCTGGACCTCCAGACCTCTCACCGCCCGATCCACAGTCCCTGAAAAGAAGGAACCCGTGGAGGCACCGAGACACGTGGAGCCAGCCATCTTGAAAAGACCACGACAAGCTGCAAGCGCAACAACCGAGGCTCCCTCCAAGTTGTGCTTTGGGTCCTGAGAAGCCCAACACCCGAGCAGCATCTGCACCAAAGGTGAGCCCTCCAGCATCTCCACGATCTGCGTGGGGCCCCTCTGCATTTTGCCACTCGACGCGCCTAACCGGTTGCTGGCCCGTTGGCTAGTGGCCATCTTGGCGATGAACTTCAAGAACTACACCGCTGGTCTGGTTGCTCTAGACTGGCCCTTGCTCCCTTCCAAAGGAGCAGTCCCTCTGACCTTGCTGGTCAGAACCATCAGCTTATTTCGTTTTCCACAACAATTGCTTTTGCCAAGGCTTGTTTGCTTCGATCAAGTTGCCGACACCGCCGACAGCGATAGCCTGCATGGGACAGCTCGTGAACCGACTCCTGGACATCGTCGACCTTCAGGGACCACGTGGCTGCAGAGACAAGCTGCACCTTTCCTCCTGTTTGCACCCGACATCGCCTGGTACCCACCTGGTGCCACGCTGGTCACTGGCTAGTGACTGTGAACACTGTCCCCTCTGCTTACAGGTCTTCTACAACTCCGATCCACTCTTGGATCCACCGCATCTCTTCTGGACCGACCGCCTGCAGCATCTTTACCTTCAGGCTCCATTGAACAGATAGAAGAAACCCGACGCACTTCGAGGCCTATGCACCCGCTTCCTGTGGGTGAGGTAAAGCTGGCACTCTGGTGCCCAAGTGTAGAGTATCATCTCTAGTGTCTGTGTTTCCAATCTTGAGTTCATAGTCCATCCGGAAGATCCTTTTTGCAGTAACTTTGTAACTTTTACGCACCCATTGAAAACCTATGGGAGCCCGCGTGGGACTGTTTGCTCTGCACACGCAACCCGTGGACCTCCTGGTCACTAACTAAAGTTAGCTCCAGCGATTCTAGAGGCCCTAGGCCTTTCCCCTTTTCTGTTCGTGGTACTTATACCACTATTTTAGTATATGGTTCGAGTGGCCACCAGGGCCTATCCATATAAAGTGCAACTTCTGTGTATTCTAACGTATTCTTGTTTAACGATTTGTGCTCCTGTGCTCATAAAGAGTCTAGGGGATACTTTGAGAAATAAATACATATATATTTTCAATATATATCTGTGTGGTGTCCTTTCATTGGTATAAAGGGGGGTTACATTTGGTAAAACAGCCTGCTTAACACGCTTTAACGAGTTTAGCCTCAAAGACTGCTTAGCCTACCCTACCACTAGGGCAGCTAGTCCGAAAAGGTTGACTTACAACCACACCATAAGGGTTGCTTGCCATGGTACAAGGTGGTCACTTTAACTAGTGAACATCATATACCAGGCCAACTTCTCACATTGGTGAGCAGCGGTTGGATTTGAGCTTGCTGTGTTTTACCATTGTAATCTCTTGGTTACCAATTGAAAGATCACATAGGTACCTTTAGGTACATATAAAACAAGAATAGATATACTTAAGTTCTACTGAACTTAGTTGTTGTAGAGCAAAGGGAGTAGCACACCCTGACTACAACTACTAGATAGGGTTAGTAGGAAAATCCAAGTGTAGGTAGATTGCAACACATCCACCCACACTTAAGAGCAATGGCTGGGGCAGAGGGGTCCAATGTACCCATCTCTGTTGAGAGTGACCCCCAGAGGGCACCATCCATCTTTGCTACCCTAAACCAAAATGAGCTCAGGCAGTTGGCAAATATCAGGGGCCTTAAACAGCCCAAGAATCCTACTTCTGCTGAACTCAGAGAGCTTTTACAGGCTGATGAAGATCAGAAAGCTCTCAGGAAAGCCTCCCAGTTAGGCCCCTTAGGTACTGGAACAGGAGGCCCCCCTTCTGAAGATGCTACTGAGGTACCCCTTTCCAATAGTCACCCCTTAGATGAGATTCATACTACAGAGGATGAAAGTGAGAAGGGTACTGATACAGAAGGTAGTGAGGATGAAGGGAGAACTAGCCCAGTGCCAAGTGTTATACGTGGCCCAGCTAAACTTAAGGCTACTGGGGACTGACAATGGGATCACCCCATTGGATCTCCCTAGTGGACTTAACCAGGGGCTTGGAAGGCAAAGGAATCACTCAGGTGAATCTAATGCTTCTCATGCCTCTAGAGGCTCTCAAGGTCACTCCAGGAGAAGGATGACCACCCCTCAGAGGAGGGAGCATGAGGCCAGAATGCAGGAAGCTCAGCTGAGAATCAGGAAACAGGAGCTAGAAGTAGCTCTGATGGAAGAGAAACTGAGTAAGGCTAGGCGACCTAAAGATAGTGGGTCTATACCCACTGGTGGCAGCATTGTCCCTAAGAGATAGGGTCTTTGATAATAGGAACCTGTCCAAGGTTGTGCCCCCCTACAAAAGTGGGGATGACATCCACAAATGGATGACTGCTCTTGAGAGAGCCTGCAAAGTGCAGCAGGTTCCTGAAGACCAGTGGGCAGCAATCTTATGGCTCTCCTTTGAAGGAAGAGGTAGAGATAGACTCCTCACTGTTAGAGAGGAGGATGTCAGAAATTACAGAGTCCTGAAGAGTGTCCTAGTTGATGGGTTAGGCTTAACCACTGAACAGTACAGGTTAATGTTCAGAGACACCCAGAAGACACAGACTCAGGACTGGTCTGAATACATTGAATGTGCCACTAAGGCTTTGGAGGGTTGGTTGCTGGTAAGTAAGGTATCTGATTATACAGGATTGTACAATTTGATGATGAGAGAACAGATTTTAAATAACTGTCAAAACCAGCAACTGCATCAAAACTTGGTTGACTCTGATCTGACCTCTCCCCAAGAATTGGGAAAGAAGGCAGACAAATGGGTCAGAACCAGGGTTAAGCAAAAGAACCAGAACCAGGGCCAAGGGGGTGATCAGAAGAAAAAAGACCAAAAGGGTGGAGATCAGAAATCTAAAGACCAGACGTCTTCAACAGGGCCCCAAACTAGTACTAATGGGGGTGGGTCCCAGCCTAAAGGGAAGAAGAAAGAAGGTCAAAAGAAACCCTGGTGCAACTCTTGCAAGAATACAACTCACTGGACTAGTGATTGTAAAAAGGGTGGAGCCCCCAACACTGTTGCCCCTAAGGCACCTGCTCCCAGTACTACTGTTAGCAGTGTTGGTCCCCAGACAAAGGGTGTAGTGGGAATCACTATGGGAACTGAAGGAGATTCTGACTTAGACAGAACCCTGACACAGGCAGTCCTGATCTGTGATGGGGACATAGATTTGTCCCTGACTGTGAGCCCCAGTAACCTGGGCAAGTACAGACAGACTCCTTTAATTAATGAAAAAGTAGCTCAAGCCTACAGGGACACATGTGCCAGTGTCACTATGGTGACACCAGGCTTTGTGGATCCTGGACAGTACATACCAGGTGAGAATTACCTGGTGACCAATGCCAGCAATGCCACTACTTCAGATAGTGTGGCAGTTGTTAACTTCTCATGGGGAGGGGTAACTGGCCTCAAAAGGGTTGTGGTTAGTGCAGACCTCCCAGTAGAATGTTTGTTGGGCAATGACCTAGAGAGTTCTCTATGGTCTGAAGTGGAGTACAGGACACATGCAGAGATGTTAGGTATATCACCACATGTCCTTGCTGTGACCAGGTCACAGGCCAAAAAGTGCCTTACTGAACCTCAGGTCTTGGATCCTGGAACAATGGACCAAGCACCTACCAAGAAGAAGAACAGGAGGGTCAAGGCTGTGCCTTCCCCCCTGCCTCAGAGTGATGATCAACCTTCCCAGGAAGCTGATCTAGAGGACCCTGAAGGAACTGTCCCTGAAGAGCTTGAACCTGATCAGGTTGAGTTTCTGGGGACAGGGGGACCTTCAAGGGCTGACTTGAGGCAGGCTCAGTTATCCTGTCCCTCTCTTGAACCCCTCAGACAGCTGGCTGCTGCTGAGGCTGCTGGGAATGCTCAAGGTACCCATAAAGTGTATTGGGATGAAGGGCTCCTTTATTCAGAGGCTAGAGACCCCAAGCCTGGTGCAACCAGGAGGTTGGTTATACCTCTGCAATTTATGGGCTTCCTTCTTACCTTGGCCCATGATATTCCTTTAGCAGGACACTTAGGCCAGAACAAGACTTGGGACAGGCTTGTCCCTCACTTTCACTGGCCTCACATGAATGAAGATACCAAGGAGTTTTGTCGCTCCTGTGTGACCTGCCAAGCAAGTGGCAAATCAGGTGGCACAACAAAGGCCCCCCTGATACCACTACCTGTGGTGGGGGTCCCCTTTGAAAGAGTGGGAATAGATATAGTGGGTCCCATGGATCCTCCCACTGCATCTGGGCACAGATTTATACTGGTGGTAGTGGATCATGCCACCAGGTATCCAGAGGCAATTCCCCTTAGGACCACTACAGCACCTGTTGTGGCCAGGGCCCTGCTGGGAGTATTCTCCAGAGTGGGGTTTCCTAAGGAGGTGGTTTCTGACAGAGGTACCAACTTCATGTCAGGATACTTGACAGCTATGTGGAAGGAATGTGGTGTCAACTACAAGTTCACCACCCCTTATCACCCACAATGCAATGGGCTTGTTGAGAGATTCAACAAGACCCTAAAGGGTATGATCAAAGGATTACCTGAAAAGCTCAGGCGAAGATGGGACATCCTTCTACCCTGCCTTCTGTTTGCTTACAGAGAGGTCCCACAAAAAGGAGTTGGTTACAGCCCCTTTGTATTGTTGTTTGGGCACCCTGTAAGAGGCCCACTATGTTTGGTGAAGGAAGGATGGGAGTTACCTCTCAAAAAGCCTTAGCAAGACATTGTGGACTATGTACTTGGTCTCCGCTCCAGGATGGCTGAGTATATGGAGAAGGCATCCAAAAACCTTGAGGCAAGCCAGGCCTTACAGAAAGCTTGGCATGACCAAAAGGCTGTCTTGGTTGAGTTTCAGCCAGGACAGAAGGTATGGGTGTTGGAGCCAGTGGCCCCAGCAGAACTCCAAGACAAATGGTCTGGACCCCATGCAATCCTGGAAAAGAAGGGAGAGGTCACCTACTTGGTGGACCTAGGAACTCCCAGGAGTCCCCACAGGGTACTCCATGTTAACAGGTTAAAAGCATATGTTGACAGGGCAGACATGGGCTTGCTCATGGCTACAGATGAGGGACAGGAGGAAGAGAGTGACCCTCTCCCAGACCTGTTGTCTCAGAACCCTGAGGATGGTTCAGTTGAAGGAGTGACCCTTGGAGGCAACCTCACTGATCATCAGCAGACTGAATGTAGACAAGTTCTACAATCATTTCAACACATGTTTTCCTTGATACCTAGCCAAACTGACTGGTGTACCCATGTGGTGGACACTGGTGACAGTCTGCCTGTAAAGAACAAGCTTTACAGACAACCTGACCACGTCAGGGACTGTATAAAGGCTGAGGTACACAAAATGCTGGAATTAGGTGTCATTGAACCCTCAGAGAGCCCCTGGGCTAGCCCAGTGGTTCTGGTCCCCAAACCTCACACCAAAGATGGCAAGAGAGAGATGAGGTTCTGTGTGGATTACAGAGGACTCAATGCTGTCACTAGGACAGATGCACATCCTATTCCAAGGGCAGATGAGCTCATAGATAAACTGGCTTCTGCTAAGTTTTTGAGCACATTTGACTTGACAGCTGGCTATTGGCAAATCAGATTAGCTGAGGAGTCTAATACCAAAACAGCATTCTCAACCCCAGGTGGGCACTACCAATTTGTGGTGATGCCCTTTGGTCTGAAGAATACACCTGCCACCTTCCAAAGGTTGGTGAATCAAGTCCTTACTGGGTTGGATGACTTTTGTGCAGCATATCTTGATGACATTGCTGTCTTTAGCTCCACCTGGGAGGATCACCTGATCCACCTGAAGAAGGCTCTTGAGGCTCTGCAAAGGGCAGGCCTCACTATCAAGGCTACTAAGTGCCAGATAGGGCAGAGTAAGGTTGTGTATTTGGGCCACCTTGTAGGTGGAGGCCAAGTTCAACCACTGGAGAGTAAGATACAATCCATCAAGGACTGGTCTCCTCCAACCACCCAGACTCAAGTTCGAGCTTTCTTGGGCTTGACTGGGTACTACAGGAAGTTTGTTAAGAACTATGGGTCCATTGTGACTCCTCTTAATGATCTGACATCCAAGAAGATGCCCAAAAAGGTTCAGTGGACAGTAAGCTGTCAAAAGGCATTTGATGACCTGAAGGAGGCCATGTGCTCTGCACCTATCCTGAAAAGTCCTGACTACTCCAAAGAGTTTATTGTCCAAACAGATGCTTCTGAGTTGGGTGTGGGAGCTGTGCTGTCACAACTTAATGTAGATGGTCAAGACCAACCCATTGCTTTTATTAGCAGAAGGTTGACCCCCAGAGAGAAGAATTGGTCAGCTATTGAGAGGGAGGCCTTTGCTGTGGTGTGGGCCCTGAAGAAGCTGAGGCCATACTTGTTTGGCACTCACTTCAAGATTCAGACCGACCATAAGCCCCTCTTGTGGCTAAATCAGATGAAGGGTGAAAACCCCAAACTGCTTAGGTGGTCCATTTCCCTACAGGGGATGGACTTTACAGTGGAGCACCGGCCAGGTACAGACCATGGGAATGCAGATGGTCTCTCCAGGTACTTCCACTTAGGACATGAAGACGAGACTGGTAAAGGCTAGTTTAATGTCCCTGCATTTGGGGGGGGTTGTGTAGGAGAGTAGGGTCTGCTATCCTATGGTCACCCCAAATTTTTGCTTTTTGCTTCACTGGTTTTTGACATATTGAGGCTGTGGTCCTCCCAATCAGACCCCCAGCCTGCTGTTCTCTCTACTAAATTTACACTATGCACCCTAGGTGCATAACCAATTGGAAGTGGATCACCCTGTGAGCCCCTGTACCAGTGTACACTAGGTACCCAGGGCATTGGTGTATTTAAGGCCTACCAGGGGCTGAAGCATATATTGTGCCACCCATGGCCTGGCCTAACAAATTTGACACAACTGTCTGAACACTCAGCTGGGGTAATTTGGTGTAACCACCTCTTACTTAGGTGTAGTATACCTATACCTAATCTTAAATGGAACACATGGTAACCTATCAGCCACTCCTATAGCAGGCCTTGACAATCCTGAAGGCAGAGTGCTTGGTTCCATGTGAGATGGTGCTCTGGCATGAGCTGAGCCTGTCTGCAGTGGTCGGAACCACTTCCTTCTACTGTTTCCAGATATCGTCATACCATATACTCTTAAGTGCATTATGAACCTCGCGGTTAAATGCTATCTTTGGTTTGGCTTTATCAAAACATGTCGAGTAAGGTGTCATACGAATTGGAATACTAACCCCTCGCCAATTCTGGCGACGGGGTTAGCATTCCACCCTTCTAGAGGGACATGACATGTACAGTACCAGAAACCCGGGTAAAATCAGACATAGCCTCAGCTCCACAAAATGGATGCTGCCACCACAGACACAAGTCTGCCCTCCTGCTGCTGGGAGTCCTTCCAGCTTGGGAGTTGTGGACAAAGGGTTTCCTGCCAGGGGAGGTGCGTGCACCACCCCAGACAGGATTTTGTGTATTGGTCAGGTAGGGCTTGAAAGAAACCAGACATGCCTGAGGCTCACAAGGAGCCTCGGTGCATATGCCAGTTCAAACCAGTCCTGGGGCACACCAGTCCCGGGCCTGGGGCGAACTGGACAAAGGATTGGGGGTTTAACCACCCCCCTTCCTGGTCCCACCCTTAGGGAGGGACCTAGCAGGTAGTCCGGCCCCTAGAATCCGAATAAAGGTAGGAGCTGTGTCCTAAGACTTTAGACATCCTGGAATCAACTTGAAACTAAGAAGAAGACGGGAACTTCGACGCTCTGCTGCACAGAGGACTGAAGGAAATCTCCCCTGTGGTCAGGGAGTGACCACCTTGCTAACGCAAGCACCATCCAGCGAATCAAAGTCTGTTTTGCTGCCACCTCCCGCCAGAGCACGAGCCCAGAGACTGACAAGACCTGGACCTCCAGACCTCTCACCGCCCGATCCACAGTCCTTGAAAAGAAGGAACCCGTGGAGGCACCGAGACACGTGGAGCCAGCCATCTTGAAAAGACCACGACAAGCTGCAAGCGCGACAACCGAGGCTCCCTCCAAGTTGTGCTTTGGGTCCTGAGAAGCCCAACACCCGAGCAGCATCTGCACCAAAGGTGAGCCCTCCAGCATCTCCACGATCTGCGTGGGGCCCCTCTGCATTTTGCCACTCGACGCGCCTAACCGGTTGTTGGCCCATTGGCTAGTGGCCATCTTGGCGACGAACTTCAAGAACTACACTGCTGGTCTGATTGCTCCAGACTGGCCCTTTCTCCCCTCCAAAGGAGCAGTCCCTCTGACCTTGCTGGTCAGAAGCATCAGCTTATTTCGTTTTCCACAACAATTGCTTTTGCCAAGGCTTGTTTGCTTCGATCAAGTCGTCGACACCGCTGACAGCGAGAACCTGCATGGTGCAGCTCGTGAACCGACTCCTGGACGTCGTCGACCTTCAGGGACCACGTGGCTGCAGAGACAAGCTGCACCTTTCCTCCTGTTTGCACCCGACATCGCCTGGTACCCACCTGGTGCCACGCTGGTCACTGGCTAGTGACTGTGAACACTGTCCCCTCTGCTTACAGGTCTTCTACAACTCCGATCCACTCTTGGATCCACCGCATCTCTTCCGGACCGACCGCCTGCAGCATCTTTACCTTCAGGCTCCATTGAACAGATAGAAGAAACCCGACGCACTTCGAGGCCTATGCACCCGCTTCCTGTGGGTGAGGTAAAGCTGGCACTCCGGTGCCCAAGTGTAGAGTATCATCTCTAGTGTCTGTGTTTCCAATCTTGAGTTCATAGTCCATCCGGAAGATCCTTTTTGCAGTAACTTTGTAACTTTTACGCACCCATTGAAAACCTATGGGAGCCCGCGTGTGACTGTTTGCTCTGCACACGCAACCCGTGGACCTCCTGGTCACTAACTAAAGTTAGCTCCTTGTAGGCCCAGCGATTCTAGAGGCCCTAGGCCTTTCCCCTTTTCTGTTCGTGGTACTTATACCACTATTTTAGTATATGGTTTGAGTGGCCACCAGGGCCTATCCATATAAAGTTCAACTTCTGTGTATTCTAACGTATTCTTGTTTAACGATTTGTGCTCCTGTGCTCATAAAGAGTCTAGGGGATACTTTGAGAAATAAATACATATATATTTTCAATATATATCTGTGTGGTGTCCTTTCATTGGTATAAAGGGGGGTTACATTTGGTAAAACAGCCTGCTTAACACACTTTAACGAGTTTAGCCTCAAAGACTGCTTAGCCTACGCTACCACTAGGGCAGCTAGTCCGAAAAGGTTGACTTACAACCACACCATAAGGGTTGCTTGGCATGGTACAAGGTGGTCACTTTAACTAGTGAACATCATATACCAGGCCAACTTCTCACAGCTAGCCTCCAGGTTTTTGGTTGCCTTCTTCATGTATTCAGCCATCTGGGAGCGGAAACCAAGTACAGGGGTCCATCACATCCTGTTTGGGAGTTTTGAGAGGTAACTCCCAGCCCTCCTTCACCAAACACAATGGACCTCTTACAGGGTGCCCAAACAGAAGTTCAAAAGGGTTGTAGCCAACCCCCTTCTGTGGGACCTCCCTGTATGCAAACAGAAGGCAGGGAAGTAAAAGGTCCCATTTTCGCTTAAGCTTTTCTGGGAGGCCTTTAATCATTCCCTTTAGGGTTTTGTTGAACCTTGCAACTAACCCATTGCATTGTGGGTGATAGGGAGTTGTGAACTTGTAGTTTACACCACATTCCTTCCACATTGCTTTTAGATACTCTGACATGAAGTTGGTATCTCTGTCAGATATAACCTCCTTAGGGAAAACCACTCTGGCGAAAACTCCAATGAGGGCTCTTGCCACCACAGGGGCTGTGGTGGTCCTGAGGGGAATTGCTTCTGGATACCTGGTGGCATGATCCACTACCACCAGGATAAACCTGTGCCCAGATGCTGTTGGAGGGTCAAGGGGACCAACAATGTCAATCCCTACCCTTTCAAAGGGAGCCCCCACCACAGGTAGTGGTATCAGGGGGGCCTTTGTTGTGCCACCTGACTTGCCACTGGCTTGGCAAGTGATACAGGAGCGACAAAACTCCTTTGTGTCCTCTGACATGTGTGGCCAATGAAAATGTGGAACAAGCCTATCCCAGGTCTTGTTTTGGCCCAAGTGTCCTGCCAATGGGATATCATGTGCTAGGGTCAAGAGGAACCCCTAAACTTCTGAGGTATTACCAGCCTCCTGGTGGCTCCAGGGGTAGGATCTCTAGCCTCAGAATATAGGAGTCCCTCATCCCAATAAACTTTATGGGACCCACTAGCACTCCCAGCAGCCTCAGCAGCAGCCTGCTGTCTGAGGGGTTCAAGAGAGGGGCAGCACCGTTGCTCCTTACTCAGATCTTCCCTGGAAGGTCCTCTTGCCGCCAAGAACTCAACCCGATCAGGCTCAAGTCCCTCTTGGGCAGTTCCTTCTTCAGGATTTGCTTCTCATCCCTCAGGAGGGGAATCTGAGATCTGAGACAGAGGGGAGGCACTGCCTTAACCCTACTGCTCCTCCTCTTGGGTAGCATCTGGTTCATAGTTTCAGGATCCAGAGCTGGTTCAGCTTTATGCATTTTGGCCTGTGACCTGGTCACAGCAAATACCTCTACAGGTATGCCCAACATCTCAGCATGAGTCCATAACTCCTCTTCAGACCAGGCTGAAGTCTCTAGATCATTGCCCAATAGGGAGGTCTGCACTGACTACTACTTTCTTGAGGCCAGTTACCCCTCCCCAGGAGAAATTCACAACTGCCAGACTATGGCTGGTCCTGACATTGCTTGCATTGATAACCTGGTACATTTCACCCAGGATTTTCTGTGCAGGGTGCACTAGATCCTCTGCCACCATGGTGACACTAGCACCTGTGTTCCTGAATGTCAAAGCCTGTTTGCCATTTATTACAGGCTGCTGTTTGTATTTGCCCAGATTACTGGGGCTCACTAGGAAGGACATGTCAAGGTCTCCCTCACAAACCAGCAATGCACGAGTGGGCACTCTGACTAGGCCAGAGCCACATCAGAACCCAGGGTCAACCCTACTACATCCTTATTCTGATTACCACCTCCACCAGTAGCTGTACTAGGGGGAACAGTTGCCTTAGGGGCTTGAGTGGTGGTGGTTTGGTCTTTGGACTTGGTACAATCAGAAGTCCAGTGCCCTTTCTGTTTACAGAATTTGCACTAGGGCTTCTTTTGGCCTTTTCCCTTTGTAGACTGTGAACCCCCACCAGATGCAGATTTTTGGGGCCCTTGTGAAGACTTCTGGTCTTATGACTTATCCCCACCTTTCTCTGAGCCTTTAGTATCCTGCTTCTTATTGTCACCCCCTTGGTTCTGGGTTTTCTGCCTCACCCTGGTTCAGACCCATTTGATTGCCTTCTTTCCCAATTCTTGGGGAGAGGTCAGATCAGAGTCCACCAGGTACTGAAGCAACAACTGGTTTTGGCAATTATTAAGGATCTGTTCTCTCATCATAAGATAATACAATCCCTTAAAATCAGTAAATCTATTACCAACCAGCCAACCCTCCAGAGCCTTGGTTGCACAATCTACAAAGTCTGTCCAGTCCTGATTCTGTGCTTTTTGGGTGTCTCTGAACTTCAACCTGTACTGTTCAGCGGTTAAGCCAAACCCATCTATTAATGCACTTTTCAGGACATCATAGTCATCAGCATCCTCTTCTCTATCAGTGAGGAGCTTGTCTCTACCTTTATCTGAAAAGGAGAGCCACAAGATTGCTGCCCACTGTTTCTGGGCGACCTGTTGAACTTTACAGGCCCCCTCCATAGCAGTTATCCACTTGTGGATATCATCCCCACTCTGGGAGGGAGGAACAACCTTGTACAGGTTCCTATGTTCTGGGATATAATCTCTGATTCTAGGGACACTGTTGCTGCCACCAGGGGGTTCTAACCCCTCTTTCCTAGAAGCTCTCTGGAGCTCCAAGGCTTCTTTATCTAATGCCAACTGCTTGGCCTTAAGGGTAAACCTTGCTTCCTCATACTGTAACAGTTTGTACATTCTTTCAGTGGAGGTCTCTCTTCTATTAAAGTATGAGATCCTCTGATGAACAGATTCTCTTCCAGAGTGATATGAGTGGTCAGATTCCCTTGAAGGGGACCTAACCCTATCTTCTACTCTGTCAGTTCTCTTAGGGAGAATTCCTCTGTTCTGTTCAGATCCTTTTGGATCTGGTCCTTCAATCACAGAGTCCTGGTCATCATGATTTTCATCATCTGACCCAGATACTGTAGTTGGCCAACTCCCTGATTCAGATCTGTTAGCTCATAGAGCCAACCTCAGATCATCTGTTGCTAGCAGATCTATCAGGCCTAGTGTGGAGGGACTCTGTCCTAGCTGCAGGTGTCTTGCAACACACATGGCCTTCAGGTCAAAGAAGGTTATGTCCTTATACGGAGGCTCGGTGGGCCCACTGGCTCCATCTCTTGAGGACATTCTAGTGTTAGGCAGTGTTGCACTACCTACACCAGTTTGTGGCCTACTGATCCTAGCTTGAGCTGTAGCAAGGGTGTGCTATCCCTTCACAAACAGCTCTAAATTCAGTAGAACTTATTGATACTAAGCTTGACTTTTATATGTACCTCGAGTACCTTTAGTGGTTTTCAGTTAGTAATTCAAATAGAGATTTTCTGGTAAAACAATGGCAAGCTGGAATCCCACACGCTGCCCACCAATGTGAGAAGTTGGCATGGCATATGCTGGTCACTAGTTATAGTGGCCACCTTGCACCAGTCCAATTCGACTCTTATGGTAGATAGGTTTAAGACAACCTTTTAAAGAAAGCTATCCTAGTGGTAGCTGTGGAGATCAGCCTTCAGGGTAAGTCTCAGAGGAATGTAAAGCAGCTTGTTTTACCTTATAATCTCTTGAATTACCAAATGAAAGGACACCACACAAGTATATATATCAAATATATATGTATTTATTTCTAGACACACTCTACTAATCTCTTTATGAGATTAGAAGTCAGGAACACATGCAAATATCAATGTTTCACAATAAATTAACCACAAATATGGCTGGGGCCCTAGGGGCGTACCAGACCATATACTAAAAAAGAGGTTTAGGAAAGTCGACTTGCAGATGGGCAAGGCCTAGGGCCTGTAGAATCGCTGGGGCTTCACTAATCCACCCAAGGTTGGTAAGTAAAAGACCCACGGGAGACGCGTGCAGTGTGAGAACACAGCCGCGGGTTCCCTATTGATTTCAATGGAGCAAGTAGCGGTTGGATTTTTAAAGTTTTAGGGTACTTCGAGGAAGTCTACAAGCAAGCCACTTACAAGGTAAGTAATTGGAGGGCCAACACACACTAGGGCACCGGAGTGCACGAGTTACCTCACCCAGGGAAGCCGGGTGCATAGGTGTCTTTTGGTGACTGGTCGCGTTGCTGTTTTCTATGGAAGCCAAAGAAGATTTGCTGCTTGCGAAGACTGGAGAAGTGTCCGGTGGAATCCAAGGCTGGATTCAAGATGAAGATGCCCTGAAAGCAGAAGGGACAGTGTTCACAGTCACTTGCCAGTGACCAGGGGCCAGGAAGATGGATGCCCACGGAAGTCGGGTGATTTCAGGTGATCAAGGGTGTTTTGACACTTCGCCCACGAGGTTCAGGAGGCTTGCTTGCTTGCTTGCTTGATAACTTTATTTCGGTCAAAAGACCATAAAAGTACAAATAGACACTTCATCAGTTACATTAATACAAATGGAGCGATAAAACAATAAATAACATTTTAAAATTTAAAATCTTTAAAAAACAAGATTAAACTTTTACGTCATCAAGGTAAAGGTAGTTAGGTTAAAAAAGTTTTCCTCCAACGCCACATGCCGTAAAGATAGCGAGATACAGCAAAAACAATAAGTGGGTCAGTATCATAAGTTAAAGTCCTGCTGGCCTGTTTAAAATGGCGAAAGCCCAGATTCCTGCAAATGGGAATCAGCCAACTTTTCCTAATTAAATGATAGGCAGGACAAAAGAACAACACATGTTCAACAGACTCAGTTTTATAGTTGCAAGCAGGACAACTTTCCGAATTTCGTTCCTGCCACTTGCATGAAAAGGACCTAATCGGTAGGGTGCCATACCTTAGTTGGATATACAATTTACGGGCAAGTGGGGGTTCTATTTGATCCATGAATTCCTCTAGTTTGGATTCCTGTTTAACCAAGAGGAATTCTAGGGTCAATCTACCTATCGCTAAAGAGCTCAAATGTAGAGAAGAATTTTTCGAGGACACCAAAGAGAGGATGACCTTCTTTGGAATCCCAGGGCAACTTGCCTCCGGATTTACCCACATTTCCGGGAGTCCTAGTTGAAAGCAGACTGCTTTGATATGCAGAAGCCAAGGGATTTTTTTGAGTTTCAGTGCAGGCCACATCTCTGCAAATTCTAATTTATACGGGGACAGTTCAGGCACCGACCACAGCCTTTTCCAATACAAGATAGGCCTTGCACTAATAATCTCCTCGATTGGGACTAGCCCGAGATCGAACATAAAAGGGATCGATGGTGTGCTAGAGGGAAGGCCAAGAAGGGATCTTAAGAAAGATAACTCAGCCCTTGTAAAGGAAACAGACTGCTTGTGTCCCCAAAGTTCGGCTCCATAAATTGTGGCCACTCTTGCCTGTCTACAATAGATTTCAAGGGCAGGAGACACTGGTTGAAAACTTGATCTTTTAAAGACTTTTTTCAGACCCCCAGTCAATTGAACAAGCTTGAGTGTTGACTTAGACATCTGAGAATCCCAACTAAAGTTCTCCGTTAGGGTCACGCCTAAATAAACGAAAGTTTTGACTCTCTCAAGAGGAATATCAAATAAAACTGGGTTTGGACGCACCCATTTAGGAGGGTTAAAGATCATGTATTTAGTTTTCCCCAGATTTATTTCAAGTCCTCTAGACTCACAAAACTTAGCAAAACCGTTCAGAATATTTTGTATACCCGAAGACGTTCTAGACAATAACAAAGTATCGTCCGCGAACATCAGTCCGGGCACGCGTCCTGATACTAATTTAGGGGCATCATTATTTGGTATACAATTCAGGTAGTCAATAAGGCCATTCATGTAGAGACTAAACAACGTGGGGGCCAGGACACACCCTTATCGAACACCTTTTTGAACGGGAAAACGATCGGAAAGTTCCCCGTATTTCCCACATCTTACTTGGGCGTAATTGTTGGCATGGAGCCTAGATAAAACAGCCAATAAGTAAGAAGGGAGACCCATGTCTGCCAGGACTTGCCAAAGTTTAATACGGGGAACCAGATCAAAAGCTGCCCGCAGGTCCACAAACACCAGGTAGAGGCTGCCACCCTCGACCAGGGCTGTTTTCCAATACAGGACCTGCAGGCGGAAGATCTGATCTATGGTGGAAATACCAGTCCTGAAGCCACCCTGAAAGGTGGTCAAAATCCCATTCTCTTCGATCCAGCCCAGGACCCTGTCCAATAAAACCCTCCCCATTAGTTTTTGTGAGGTGTCTATGAGACTAATGGGTCTATAATTAGAGGGGGTTAGTGGACAGCCCTTTTTAAAGATGGGTACTATTTCGGCCCCAAGCCAAGTAAAGGGAATAACACCCCCCTGCAAGATGCTATTAAATAGGACAACCAAGTAGGGTGCCCAAATCTTTGGCTGGGCCCTAAATAGGTCCCCGGGTAGTTTATCCAAACCCGGAGCTTTGTTCGGGAGCATTTTCCCAATTGCTTTTTCCACCTCAATCATAGTGAAGAGCTCCGGGGAGGCATGGGGCACTGGAACTAGAGGGAGGTCAGGGTTAACAACAGACAGATTGTCAGAATCACTTGAACCATATAGGTCACAAAAGTGACTTTCCCAAGATGAGGCTGCAATATTTGAGACAGGTGCAGATGAATACCCACTCACTCCAGTTGCGACAATAGACCAGAATAACTTAGCGTCCTTGCAACTAAGCGCATTGCCCAACTGCTCCCAAAGTTCAACCTCCACTGTTTTCTTGGCGTCACTAATTGCCTTTTTATACAAGGAACGGTTCGTTCTAATAGCTACTCTGTCCCCGGTTTTTACTACCAACAGCAGGGCCTTTTTGGCCTCACGACAGGCTTTATTATACCACCCTACTGATTCATCCCTTGGCTGTGTAACCCTTTTTACAGGGTACAAAATATCCCTTAGTGCAGTGACCAGTTTGCAATGGATATCTGTAGGACTGCCCATAGACCCAGCTTCCCCCATCTCCTCAATAAATGGAGTTATTATCCCATACAGTTCCGCCAGTTTACTATCCGACGTTAAGAATTCTGGCCACTTTACTCTCCTTCTACAATTACAGATTTCCATTGGATCTGGCAAAGGGTTTTCACCTGGGACTGGATTTTTAAGCCCAAAACTTCCCAATTTAAGGGTCAGAGCTAGAGCATTGTGATCACTTTCCAACCTCTCGATGACCACAAATTCATGAAGTTTGTCCCAGTGTTTGGCTTCAATGAAGATGTAGTCAATTATTGAGGTATGGCTAGCTCTGTTAAACGTTGATTTCCCTGGTCTATCAGGCATCACCCTTCCATTGCATGCGCGCAATGATGAAGCTAAAGAGAGAGACTGCAATTGCAGGACTAGGGGAGTCCATACCTTAACTAAAGGGGTAAGTGGGTCCGGAATATTCCAAAGTGAATCCACTTCATCACAATCTCCCATATTTGGATCCAGTAAAGGCTCAAAATGGCAGTTAAAATCCCCGCCTATAATTGGTACAGTAGAGGGGTCCAGTGACTGTAATAGTTTGGACAATACAGTAATTGCCTCTGATTCAAGGCCCCTCTTAGTGGGTCTAGAGTAAACATTTATCAGAGCAATGGTCGGACCCTTCACTACATCCAGTAATACGAGTTGTACATCCCGCGAATCTGTAGTAATAGCCTTTGCCTTTACTCCCAAATGGGAGCCAACCCATAGAGACAACCCCCCTGAAGGCCTTCCCCTGCCACTTTTGCATGCCAGAACATCAAATATTGCGAAGCCCGGAGCCACACTCTCTTCAAGCATCCAGGTTTCTTGCAGCATACAAATGTCAAAGGAAGTAATAAATGATCTCCACTCCAAGATTGGGAGTTTATTTTTGAGTCCGGCCACATTCCATGAAATGATTTTAACACCTTCTACATTAGATGATTTCTTAGATGTTGGAAAGTCCGATAGACCAGCTAAGTTACCCAATAAAGGCGACCCAGCAACCGCCCCCTGGCTAAATGCACAGTTTGAAGGGGTGCATAAGATAGGAGAGAATACAATTTGTTCTGGACTAAGAGTCCCCTTTAATGGGCTTTGTAGTTCCGTTGAATCAGGATTAATCGGTAGGCCAGAGTGTGTTGAAGGGTCAGACTAGAATTCAACTAAAAGTGGTTGAGTAACTTGACTCATCTGTCAATCGCAACCGTCGAGGTTCGAAAGGGCCTCGTATCGGTTTGGGACATCCAAGGGCGTAAATGGGACAGGGCAGTCCAGCCTCCCAAAGTGATTTCCATACTTCCATGGGGGTACAGTATCCCAGTTTAGAACATTATCGTTGGTCATTAATTGATGATTAGTTTCAAAACATTTTATACTTATTTATGTAAAAAGCACTGGGTTTAATCGAAGGCATAGGCAAAGGGGGAGCCCTGAAATAACTGCCTCTACTCACTTGATTTCTAGGATAGAAAAAAGTTAGTTCCAAGGGAATAATGGAGCTCCCCAAAATCCCCGCAGGATGGTTAAGAATATGCCTCACTACTGCAGGGTCCCTGAAATTAACAATAACTAGATCCCCATTTATATCCTTTGTTCTGTTTCCCAGCCAGTCTAGCCGGCGTACATTCACATGGTAAGGGAGTGGACGATTTTGGCTTAGCCAATGTACAATCTTATTTTTAAGCTGGAAAAATCCCTCCCTCTTGCCATCTGGCAGTTTAGGAACTTTCGCCAGCACAACCACATAGGGGACCGCTTCTGGTGGTAATTCAACCCGGGGCTCCCTGTGGGTAGTGTCTCTGCTAATATTAGGACTCATACACTCTTCAGTGCCCATATTTGTTTCCTTACGTATGTCCCTGTTCTTTGGGGATTCATTTGGAGTTGGTAAGGCCAGCTGTCTTACGGGTCGAGGGACTAGTTTGACCAATTCATTAGGACCCGTAATCGTTTCTTTAGGGTCAATGATCTTCTTAAGAATACTAGCTGAACCATCATCCACAATGAGACACGAGGGTTGTTTAGTTACAGCAGAAGGACAATCCTTCGGCACTTTAGCTCGAGTTTGGCTCGCCATACTACTGACGGCCAATTCGATATTACCCAACCTTTCCTCGACCCTCTTAAGCCTCTCAACTATTGGTAATATGAAAGACCTTATAAGATGTTCAATACTTTCCAGGGGGTCAACTGAGTGTGTTTTCTTAAGGGAACTATATTGGGAAGTGCCTACTTCAGCTAGATTTGATGTAATATTGGAAATGGCCTTTGGAATTTGCACAGAGATCGCAAGATTTTTAGGAGAGGGGGCTGTTTGTTTAATAATCTTGTCGCTTTTCCCAAATTCGGTATAGCTAGTCCTGGTTCTACTTACAACTCCCCCCTTTTTTCTCCTTTTTTTAGGTGGTGGACCGGGAATCTTATGTACCAATAGATTTCTAGTCCTTTTTTTGGGAATATCCTTGTTTATCGTAGGAGAAGTTATTATCGCTTCTATTCCTAACGAAGAATCATTCAAACAGGAAGTAGTGATCGGGTGTAAAGATTCCAAGGAATTAGGTAACAAAGAAAAAGGGGAAATGTCCCGAAGGAGTACAGGGACATCATCTATGGATATAAGGTCATCACTAAGGGAATTTACAACAGGCAGGTTAGTTTGTTTGGATAGATCAATCAGTGGTCTTTTTTTCAAGCACTCAGTCGACTGGCGACGCTCAGCCCTTCGCTCGGCTAAAATGTCCTCCCGCTCTAGATCCATGGTAGCCTTACTGAAATAGTGGTCCAAAGTACCCTTAGCCAGGCCCCCATGCTTTACAGAAGACAAGGAGTCTTGACACTCAGCCATGAAATAATGAAGGAGCAACCAATCGCTATACAAATATGGAAAGGCGGGCGAATAGCCCCAGGCGACAAGTATCACAATGTGGGGAACCCAAAACAAAGTCACTGGCCCGCAATAGGCATAGTCTCCGAGCCAGAAGAAGAACGAATGTGGCCTATCAATCAAGGATGGGACACAATGACAAGCTCAATAGTTCCAGAATCACAGAATAGGTCAGTAGTAAAATGCACACACTATAGGACTCACAGTTCAGGAGCTCTGTAGCCGATAACAGATGTCAGAAGGGTGGCCCAGCCCGGCCTCGAACGGTCCTTGACGGGCAAGGACGGGCCCACCCTTGGCCCGGGCTTCGCCCGGGCGCTGCCCGCGCGCGTCCCGCGCTGCGGTGGCACCCGGCGGCTTTTCTGGTGTTCCGGCCGACCGAGGTGACGTCACCCGCTGCGCCGGGAGCGTGGCGCACTGGGAGATGTGGTTCCTCCTATGCCGTTCCCCTCACGGCGTCGGTGATGTCAGGTGGAGCGACCAGGATTCCCCCGAGGCAGAAGTTTCCCCTTTGCAGCAAGTCCAGGTAAGATTGTGTGTAGGCGCGCGTCCCGCGCTGCAGTGGCACCCGGCGGCTTTTCTGGTGTTCCGGCCGACCGAGGTGACGTCACCCGCTGCGCCAGGAGCGTGGTGCACTGGGAGATGTGGTTCCTCCTATGCCGTTCCCCTCACGGCGACGGTGATGTCAGGTGGAGCGACCAGGATTCCCCCGAGGCAGAAGTTTCCCCTTTGCAGCAAGTCCAGGTAAGATTGTGTGTAGGCGCGCGTCCCGCGCTGCGGTGGCACCCGGCGGCTTTTCTGGTGTTCCGGCCGACCGAGGTGACGTCACCCGCTGCGCCGGGAGCGTGGCGCACTGGGAGATGTGGTTCCTCCTATGCCGTTCCCCTCACGGCGTCGGTGATGTCAGGTGGAGCGACCAGGATTCCCCCGAGGCAGAAGTTTCCCCTTTGCAGCAAGTCCAGGTAAGATTGTGTGTAGGCGCGCGTCCCGCGCTGCGGTGGCACCCGGCGGCTTTTCTGGTGTTCCGGCCGACCGAGGTGACGTCACCCGCTGCGCCGGGAGCGTGGCGCACTGGGAGATGTGGTTCCTCCTATGCCGTTCCCCTCACGGCGTCAGTGATGTCAGGTGGAGCGACCAGGATTCCCCCGAGGCAGAAGTTTCCCCTTTGCAGCAAGTCCAGGTAAGATTGTGTGTAGGCGCGCGTCCCCAGGAGGCATCTATGATGACCAGCAGCTGGATTCGGAGTGTCCCACAACGTCTGCAGCTTACTGAGGTGTCGGCAACTGGATTGGAGCCAATAAGCCTTGGCAACAGCAAGTGTTGTGGAAAGTGAATAAAGTCAATGGTGCAGACCAGCAAAGTTTGAGGGACTCACCCAGCAACGGTAAGTGAGGGCTAGCCTAGAGCAATCAGGGGAGCCCTTTGATTTGATCAGAAAGTCTTCAGAGGACCCACAAGCCAATGGGCATGGGATCGCAACGACACCTTGTGAGGAAATGCTTTGCAGGAGCCCACGGTCACTCGGGATGGGTTAGGCCTCTGATTGCCGGTGCACCACCTGCTGGAGGCCTGGGCCACAAATGGTCCAATGCACAAGTTCGTAGAATGTTGTGAAGGGGTTGCACTTGACAATAGTGCACTGTACCCGGGTATTGCTGTTCCTCATCACTCGTGGGGTCCACTCGCCTCAGCTCTGCTGGGGACTCACAATGGCCATCGAGAAGTCAGGAAATCCACTTCCGGGGCTGCAGGGACTTCAGACTCCGCTGGGAGTGGGAAGGTTTGCAACCGTTTATTAGAGTTTTTGGTGCCTGCCAAGCAGGGGAATCACTCCTTGACTCCAAGGGAGATTCTTCCATCTTCCAAAGGTAGTGGAAAGTCGAAGGGCCAGGATTTTTCTTGTAAAGCATTGTCCAGGGATATCTAGTTTGCAATGGCAAGGGTTCCCTATCTTATACTAAAAGAAAGGGAGGGACTAGCTTTATGACCACTCCTTTGGGAGGGTCAGGGTAGGGGGTGGTTACACCCACTTCCCATTGTCCAGTTTCACGCCAGAGCAGGGACAGGTAGCCCCTGAACCGGTTTGAGCTGGCATATGCACAGAGGATCCTACTGCTCCCCCAGTGCAGGACTTCAAAGCACTCTAGGAGTGCACCCACCCAGCCCCAATATACTAAATCCTGTCTGGAAGGTGGTGACACCTCCTTGTGACAGGATGCCTATTGTTGGGCCTCCTCCACTGTCAGTTTCAGTCAGCAGCAGGAGGGCAGCCCAGTGTCTGTGCTGGTGGCATCCATTTTGTGATGCCAGGGCTCTTTCAGATTTCTACCATGTTTCCACAGTGGGTACATGTCATTCCCTCTAGAAGGGTGGGATCATACTCCCACACCAGTTACTGGTGTGGGGGTATGATTCCAAGTTGTTTGTCACCAAACACGACATGTTTTGATGCAGTCATTCCAAAGTTAGCATTTACCGTTGGGTTATAATGCACTTAAGAGTATAGCAGGGACCCAGCCAGACTATGGCCAGAAACCAGTGTTAACATCAGAAAAAAAGTGGGGGCAACATAAGTGCAGATTCTACTCTCCTACAATTGCTAAAAAAGCATTGGCGGGAACCAATCCTCCAAGATCTAAATCAGGCCCTAAGTCTTGGATCGTTATTTTACAATGCGGGCAAAGATTTTCTTCAAGATGTGAAGGTGAAAGATGGAAGATTTACCACATTGTCAATATGAGGAATTAATATGGAATTTGAATCAAACTGAAACCTGGAGATTTGGCCGAGGGATTTGGTGTAGGAAAAAAGCCCTTCAAGTTGGGAGATTGGCATCAAATCTGCTCTTGCAAGATGTTGAAATTAGGCTCTCTCTGTTCTGGGGATTTAGGCGATGAAACATATCTTGATTGCTGGAGCTGGCGTGCTTATGATAAACAGTTATGGTGTTTGATAAAAAGAATTGTTGAAATATGCAACATTTGTAATCAACATATGATTAGTTGCCTTACTGTAGTCGAGGTGTTCAATCACCCTCAATAAGAAAATGGCATCACTACTCTGCTGTAATATATTAGCATAGCTGAGTGATGATGGTACTGAAGAGATTATTACAATCTTAAAAGTTTTTCTTTCCAATATGTTTAGTAATTAGCTAATGGTGTTTTCATGGTCGATTTTTTTCAGTGCATTGTTGATTTTAGTGCAGGGAAGCAAGAATCGTGTACTAGGTTGCCAATCGTTTTGAAGAATAAAGCTGTCTTTTGACTTGTAACAGACTCTTTAATATATATATATATATATATATATATATATATATTACCTACTGGCGGTCGCCAGTAGGTAGTTATAGTTAGGACCACGTTTCCATAGGAAAACCTCAACATTCTATTTTGAATAACTTTGGCGCCGGTCGACGAATCCTCGCGAATTTCTCAAAATAGGTGGGGCGCTACGCTCCGCTCCTACCCTGAAAGTCTCGGGGGGATCCGTCAAGCGGGGGCTGAGATAAAAGGGGGGTCCCAAAACGCGTTTTTCCCATGCATTTTTCCATAGGACCTTTAGAACGAGCTACAGCCCGAACGGCTGAACAGAATTACTAGAAATTTGGCAGAGAGGTAGTCCCTAGGTCAAGGAAGTGCCTTTTGTAGGTTTGGTGTAAATCTGTTCAGTAGATTCTGAGAAAATAGCCTTTAAATCAATATATATATCTGAGCCAGCTTACGGTACGCTTACCGTACGCTTACGGTAAGCGTACGGTGGCGTGCGAGAGCGCGATTCTGATTGGCTCTTAGATCTTAGTAAACATTCGAATCGGCCGAAACCAGGAAGCGGCGGCCGCCATTTTGTGTATTTCACTCTGAAAAAAAAGAGTGAAAAGAAGGAAAGGGGGCAATGAGGAGAGTTACAGACCCCCTAACAATTGTAAGGGGGTCAAAGAAGGACAGAAAAGTACAAAAAAAACATTTATTGATTTTAAAAAAAATCACGGGGTACGCGTACGGTAAGCTTACGGTAAGCGTACGGTAAAAAAAAAATAATAAATAAATGAAAATCAGATTTAAGAGTTTAGAAATTAGGGAGCTCTAAAAAGAGCTGTTGTGTTTATGGAGTCATTTTTTTAGTGGTACCTACAAGTAAGTACCGATGCAGAGTCTAAGGTTCAAGAGGAAGACTCTGTTCCCTTCATCATTGAAGTGCACACCATCTCCTCTATAAATGTCTTGCATGTCGTAACGCAAGTTGTTGTGGTAAATGGCACCCATACCATAGTCACGGAGGAAAGCAGAAACAGATTTGTTGACGTGCTTTCTTGCTTTGTCAATCTGTGGACAGAAATGATTGGACCAGTTCCATTTTTGCCTTTGGCATATGTTGGAAAACACAAAGGCAGTTTTAGGGAAAAGTGTAAACAGTTGTGCAAAGGTGTCCTTCATAAGCATTTCCAGACCTACCCCAGTCAAAGTGCCTAGGTCATTGCCACCACAGTGCACTATTATGAGGTCAGGGTGTTGGATTTGCATGAAGGATTTCACCAATGGCATCAATTGGTGCCACTTTAACCCTCTCTGACCAATCCATTTAATGTCTACATTTGGCAAAGCAAGGTCTCTCACCATATCTGTTTTCTCTGCAAACTTTTCACTCCAGAAGACATAGCTGTGCCCTACAATCCACACTGTGAACATCTTCAAAGGAGAACTGGATGCACTCAGGAGGTGTCTTTCAGTAGAATGGCAATATGAAAAGAAAGACAGTTTGGAAATGGAGGCATACATATTTTTTACAAAACAAAAAGAACTGATTGGCTGTTTCATACCATTCTAGAAAAAAAACTAGGCTGTATGTGAAAATTAATAGAAGCATGTTTTGTATTGGTACAAAAAAATGTGTAACCAAAGAACAGTACTATGGATTTGCAGTTAGGATTGAAAAGTCAAGCACTCTTGCTCTGTGGAATTGAAACATTGTGTGTCGAACTTCTGACCTAACTGCACACAGCAGTGTTCCATGAGCTGTTGCTATGGTAGCAGGCAGAAGTCAAGTTGGGGGAAGGGTACTAGGCAGAAGTCAAGTTGGGGGCAGGGTACTTTTGGAAAAGGGTTGGTTTTCAACCAATAGAAATGTGTCATTACATTTGAAAAAAAGGGGGAAGCACTGAGATTTGAAACTTACATGTATATGTGTGGAAAAATAGAGGGAAAGTTTGCCATTATCTGGTTCTGCTGAGAGGAGAGAGGTGAACACAACAGAGATCCTGGCTCTGATAATCTGCTGTTTGAGTGACACATTTCTTTCACAACTAACTAATTTTAAAGGTGAGTTTACAGTTTGAGAGGGGATGTATGTGGTAACTTAAGAAATGAATAATAGAAATGGGAATTGTTTTTGTTGTAGTTACACATGGTGGATTCATAATGTGTCAGTCTGTAAAAGAGATTTTCACTTGGCCCGAAAAAAAAAGAGCAGTAAGTGTGCTTTCAAATTGGCAAAGAAATTTCGTTTTGGGACTAATGTGAAAACATGACTCTGTGTGCATAGAAGAATTATAGGCAGAAATTTATTGCGTCTTGCTCTGGTGATTTCACAGTTGCAGTAGATGGAAAAGAGGAGCGAATTTTTGGGGGAAGAAGCAGAGGCTTAGCACACACCCATGTGCTTGCCATGTATAGTCATGCACAGTAATTAGAAGCGAGTGGGGTTTTCAGGTTTAAGTCTGTAATGCAAATACATTCAGCATCACTAAGGCTGGTTGCCCCTGCTGGAGTGTAGGCAGTCACAGAGAATACACACGGTGGTGGTCTGAAAAAAAAACAGCTTGGACATGTGCATTTAAATAAATTTAAAAAAAAGGTTTCAGAATGTGTCAGTCTGTAAAAGTGATTTCAAAGTGTAAAAAGAGATTTTCACTTGGCCCAAAAAAAAAAGAGCAGTAAGTGTGCTTTCAAATTGGCAAAGAAATTTCGTTTTGGCACTAATGTGAAAACATGACTCTGTGTGCATAGAAGAATTATAGGCAGAAATTTATTGCGTCTTGCTCTGGTGATTTCACAGTTGCAGTAGATGGAAAAGAGGAGCGAATTTTTGGGGGAAGAAGCAGAGGCTTAGCACACACCCATGTGCTTGCCATGTATAGTCATGCACAGTAATTAGAAGCGAGTGGGGTTTTCAGGTTTAAGTCTGTAATGCAAATACATTCAGCATCACTAAGGCTGGTTGCCCCTGCTGGAGTGTAGGCAGTCACAGAGAATACACACGGTGGTGGTCTGAAAAAAAAACAGCTTGGACATGTGCATTTAAATAAATTTAAAAAAAAGGTTTCAGAATGTGTCAGTCTGTAAAAGTGATTTCAAAGTGTAAAAAGAGATTTTCACTTGGCCCAAAAAAAAAAGAGCAGTAAGTGTGCTTTCAAATTGGCAAAGAAATTTCGTTTTGGCACTAATGTGAAAACATGACTCTGTGTCCATAGAAGAATTATAGGCAGAAATTTATTGCGTCTTGCTCTGGTGATTTCACAGTTGCAGTAGATGGAAAAGAGGAGCGAATTTTTGGGGGAAGAAGCAGAGGCTTAGCACACACCCATGTGCTTGCCATGTATAGTCATGCACAGTAATTAGAAGCGAGTGGGGTTTTCAGGTTTAAGTCTGTAATGCAAATACATTCAGCATCACTAAGGCTGGTTGCTCCTGCTGGAGTGTAGGCAGTCACAGAGAATAAACACGGTGGTGGTCTGAAAAAAAAACAGCTTGGACATGTGCATTTAAATAAATAAAAAAAAAAGGTTTCAGAATGTGTCAGTCTGTAAAAGTGATTTCAAAGTGTAAAAAGAGATTTTCACTTGGCCCAAAAAAAAAAGAGCAGTAAGTGTGCTTTCAAATTGGCAAAGAAATTTCGTTTTGGCACTAAGGTGAAAACATGACTCTGTGTGCATAGAAGAATTATAGGCAGAAATTTATTGCGTCTTGCTCTGGTGATTTCACAGTTGCAGTAGATGGAAAAGAGGAGCGAATTTTTGGGGGAAGAAGCAGAGGCTTAGCACACACCCATGTGCTTGCCATGTATAGTCATGCACAGTAATTAGAAGCGAGTGGGGTTTTCAGGTTTAAGTCTGTAATGCAAATACATTCAGCATCACTAAGGCTGGTTGCCCCTGCTGGAGTGTAGGCAGTCACAGAGAATACACACGGTGGTGGTCTGAAAAAAAAACAGCTTGGACATGTGCATTTAAATAAATTTAAAAAAAAGGTTTCAGAATGTGTCAGTCTGTAAAAGTGATTTCAAAGTGTAAAAAGAGATTTTCACTTGGCCCAAAAAAAAAAGAGCAGTAAGTGTGCTTTCAAATTGGCAAAGAAATTTCGTTTTGGCACTAATGTGAAAACATGACTCTGTGTGCATAGAAGAATTATAGGCAGAAATTTATTGCGTCTTGCTCTGGTGATTTCACAGTTGCAGTAGATGGAAAAGAGGAGCGAATTTTTGGGGGAAGAAGCAGAGGCTTAGCACACACCCATGTGCTTGCCATGTATAGTCATGCACAGTAATTAGAAGCGAGTGGGGTTTTCAGGTTTAAGTCTGTAATGCAAATACATTCAGCATCACTAAGGCTGGTTGCCCCTGCTGGAGTGTAGGCAGTCACAGAGAATACACACGGTGGTGGTCTGAAAAAAAAACAGCTTGGACATGTGCATTTAAATAAATTTAAAAAAAAGGTTTCAGAATGTGTCAGTCTGTAAAAGTGATTTCAAAGTGTAAAAAGAGATTTTCACTTGGCCCAAAAAAAAAAGAGCAGTAAGTGTGCTTTCAAATTGGCAAAGAAATTTCGTTTTGGCACTAATGTGAAAACATGACTCTGTGTCCATAGAAGAATTATAGGCAGAAATTTATTGCGTCTTGCTCTGGTGATTTCACAGTTGCAGTAGATGGAAAAGAGGAGCGAATTTTTGGGGGAAGAAGCAGAGGCTTAGCACACACCCATGTGCTTGCCATGTATAGTCATGCACAGTAATTAGAAGCGAGTGGGGTTTTCAGGTTTAAGTCTGTAATGCAAATACATTCAGCATCACTAAGGCTGGTTGCTCCTGCTGGAGTGTAGGCAGTCACAGAGAATAAACACGGTGGTGGTCTGAAAAAAAAACAGCTTGGACATGTGCATTTAAATAAATTAAAAAAAAAGGTTTCAGAATGTGTCAGTCTGTAAAAGTGATTTCAAAGTGTAAAAAGAGATTTTCACTTGGCCCAAAAAAAAAAGAGCAGTAAGTGTGCTTTCAAATTGGCAAAGAAATTTCGTTTTGGCACTAAGGTGAAAACATGACTCTGTGTGCATAGAAGAATTATAGGCAGAAATTTATTGCGTCTTGCTCTGGTGATTTCACAGTTGCAGTAGATGGAAAAGAGGAGCGAATTTTTGGGGGAAGAAGCAGAGGCTTAGCACACACCCATGTGCTTGCCATGTATAGTCATGCACAGTAATTAGAAGCGAGTGGGGTTTTCAGGTTTAAGTCTGTAATGCAAATACATTCAGCATCACTAAGGCTGGTTGCCCCTGCTGGAGTGTAGGCAGTCACAGAGAATACACACGGTGGTGGTCTGAAAAAAAAACAGCTTGGACATGTGCATTTAAATAAATTTAAAAAAAAGGTTTCAGAATGTGTCAGTATGTAAAAGTGATTTCAAAGTGTAAAAAGAGATTTTCACTTGGCCCAAAAAAAAAAGAGCAGTAAGTGTGCTTTCAAATTGGCAAAGAAATTTCGTTTTGGCACTAATGTGAAAACATGACTCTGTGTGCATAGAAGAATTATAGGCAGAAATTTATTGCGTCTTGCTCTGGTGATTTCACAGTTGCAGTAGATGGAAAAGAGGAGCGAATTTTTGGGGGAAGAAGCAGAGGCTTAGCACACACCCATGTGCTTGCCATGTATAGTCATGCACAGTAATTAGAAGCGAGTGGGGTTTTCAGGTTTAAGTCTGTAATGCAAATACATTCAGCATCACTAAGGCTGGTTGCCCCTGCTGGAGTGTAGGCAGTCACAGAGAATACACACGGTGGTGGTCTGAAAAAAAAACAGCTTGGACATGTGCATTTAAATAAATTTAAAAAAAAGGTTTCAGAATGTGTCAGTCTGTAAAAGTGATTTCAAAGTGTAAAAAGAGATTTTCACTTGGCCCAAAAAAAAAAGAGCAGTAAGTGTGCTTTCAAATTGGCAAAGAAATTTCGTTTTGGCACTAATGTGAAAACATGACTCTGTGTGCATAGAAGAATTATAGGCAGAAATTTATTGCGTCTTGCTCTGGTGATTTCACAGTTGCAGTAGATGGAAAAGAGGAGCGAATTTTTGGGGGAAGAAGCAGAGGCTTAGCACACACCCATGTGCTTGCCATGTATAGTCATGCACAGTAATTAGAAGCGAGTGGGGTTTTCAGGTTTAAGTCTGTAATGCAAATACATTCAGCATCACTAAGGCTGGTTGCCCCTGCTGGAGTGTAGGCAGTCACAGAGAATACACACGGTGGTGGTCTGAAAAAAAAACAGCTTGGACATGTGCATTTAAATAAATTTAAAAAAAAGGTTTCAGAATGTGTCAGTCTGTAAAAGTGATTTCAAAGTGTAAAAAGAGATTTTCACTTGGCCCAAAAAAAAAAGAGCAGTAAGTGTGCTTTCAAATTGGCAAAGAAATTTCGTTTTGGCACTAATGTGAAAACATGACTCTGTGTCCATAGAAGAATTATAGGCAGAAATTTATTGCGTCTTGCTCTGGTGATTTCACAGTTGCAGTAGATGGAAAAGAGGAGCGAATTTTTGGGGGAAGAAGCAGAGGCTTAGCACACACCCATGTGCTTGCCATGTATAGTCATGCACAGTAATTAGAAGCGAGTGGGGTTTTCAGGTTTAAGTCTGTAATGCAAATACATTCAGCATCACTAAGGCTGGTTGCTCCTGCTGGAGTGTAGGCAGTCACAGAGAATAAACACGGTGGTGGTCTGAAAAAAAAACAGCTTGGACATGTGCATTTAAATAAATTAAAAAAAAAGGTTTCAGAATGTGTCAGTCTGTAAAAGTGATTTCAAAGTGTAAAAAGAGATTTTCACTTGGCCCAAAAAAAAAAGAGCAGTAAGTGTGCTTTCAAATTGGCAAAGAAATTTCGTTTTGGCACTAAGGTGAAAACATGACTCTGTGTGCATAGAAGAATTATAGGCAGAAATTTATTGCGTCTTGCTCTGGTGATTTCACAGTTGCAGTAGATGGAAAAGAGGAGCGAATTTTTGGGGGAAGAAGCAGAGGCTTAGCACACACCCATGTGCTTGCCATGTATAGTCATGCACAGTAATTAGAAGCGAGTGGGGTTTTCAGGTTTAAGTCTGTAATGCAAATACATTCAGCATCACTAAGGCTGGTTGCCCCTGCTGGAGTGTAGGCAGTCACAGAGAATACACACGGTGGTGGTCTGAAAAAAAAACAGCTTGGACATGTGCATTTAAATAAATTTTAAAAAAAGGTTTCAGAATGTGTCAGTCTGTAAAAGTGATTTCAAAGTGTAAAAAGAGATTTTCACTTGGCCCAAAAAAAAAAGAGCAGTAAGTGTGCTTTCAAATTGGCAAAGAAATTTCGTTTTGGCACTAATGTGAAAACATGACTCTGTGTGCATAGAAGAATTATAGGCAGAAATTTATTGCGTCTTGCTCTGGTGATTTCACAGTTGCAGTAGATGGAAAAGAGGAGCGAATTTTTGGGGGAAGAAGCAGAGGCTTAGCACACACCCATGTGCTTGCCATGTATAGTCATGCACAGTAATTAGAAGCGAGTGGGGTTTTCAGGTTTAAGTCTGTAATGCAAATACATTCAGCATCACTAAGGCTGGTTGCCCCTGCTGGAGTGTAGGCAGTCACAGAGAATACACACGGTGGTGGTCTGAAAAAAAAACAGCTTGGACATGTGCATTTAAATAAATTTAAAAAAAAGGTTTCAGAATGTGTCAGTCTGTAAAAGTGATTTCAAAGTGTAAAAAGAGATTTTCACTTGGCCCAAAAAAAAAAGAGCAGTAAGTGTGCTT
This sequence comes from Triturus cristatus, assembly GCF_964204655.1. NCBI lineage: Eukaryota > Metazoa > Chordata > Amphibia > Caudata > Salamandridae > Triturus > Triturus cristatus. Next base: position 247,593,503 of record NC_140582.1, read on the forward strand.
TCAAATTGGCAAAGAAATTTCGTTTTGGCACTAATGTGAAAACATGACTCTGTGTCCATAGAAGAATTATAGGCAGAAATTTATTGCGTCTTGCTCTGGTGATTTCACAGTTGCAGTAGATGGAAAAGAGGAGCGAATTTTTGGGGGAAGAAGCAGAGGCTTAGCACACACCCATGTGCTTGCCATGTATAGTCATGCACAGTAATTAGAAGCGAGTGGGGTTTTCAGGTTTAAGTCTGTAATGCAAATACATTCAGCATCACTAAGGCTGGTTGCTCCTGCTGGAGTGTAGGCAGTCACAGAGAATAAACACGGTGGTGGTCTGAAAAAAAAACAGCTTGGACATGTGCATTTAAATAAATTTAAAAAAAAGGTTTCAGAATGTGTCAGTCTGTAAAAGTGATTTCAAAGTGTAAAAAGAGATTTTCACTTGGCCCAAAAAAAAAAGAGCAGTAAGTGTGCTTTCAAATTGGCAAAGAAATTTCGTTTTGGCACTAAGGTGAAAACATGACTCTGTGTGCATAGAAGAATTATAGGCAGAAATTTATTGCGTCTTGCTCTGGTGATTTCACAGTTGCAGTAGATGGAAAAGAGGAGCGAATTTTTGGGGGAAGAAGCAGAGGCTTAGCACACACCCATGTGCTTGCCATGTATAGTCATGCACAGTAATTAGAAGCGAGTGGGGTTTTCAGGTTTAAGTCTGTAATGCAAATACATTCAGCATCACTAAGGCTGGTTGCCCCTGCTGGAGTGTAGGCAGTCACAGAGAATACACACGGTGGTGGTCTGAAAAAAAAACAGCTTGGACATGTGCATTTAAATAAATTTAAAAAAAAGGTTTCAGAATGTGTCAGTATGTAAAAGTGATTTCAAAGTGTAAAAAGAGATTTTCACTTGGCCCAAAAAAAAAAGAGCAGTAAGTGTGCTTTCAAATTGGCAAAGAAATTTCGTTTTGGCACTAATGTGAAAACATGACTCTGTGTGCATAGAAGAATTATAGGCAGAAATTTATTGCGTCTTGCTCTGGTGATTTCACAGTTGCAGTAGATGGAAAAGAGGAGCGAATTTTTGGGGGAAGAAGCAGAGGCTTAGCACACACCCATGTGCTTGCCATGTATAGTCATGCACAGTAATTAGAAGCGAGTGGGGTTTTCAGGTTTAAGTCTGTAATGCAAATACATTCAGCATCACTAAGGCTGGTTGCCCCTGCTGGAGTGTAGGCAGTCACAGAGAATACACACGGTGGTGGTCTGAAAAAAAAACAGCTTGGACATGTGCATTTAAATAAATTTAAAAAAAAGGTTTCAGAATGTGTCAGTCTGTAAAAGTGATTTCAAAGTGTAAAAAGAGATTTTCACTTGGCCCAAAAAAAAAAGAGCAGTAAGTGTGCTTTCAAATTGGCAAAGAAATTTCGTTTTGGCACTAATGTGAAAACATGACTCTGTGTGCATAGAAGAATTATAGGCAGAAATTTATTGCGTCTTGCTCTGGTGATTTCACAGTTGCAGTAGATGGAAAAGAGGAGCGAATTTTTGGGGGAAGAAGCAGAGGCTTAGCACACACCCATGTGCTTGCCATGTATAGTCATGCACAGTAATTAGAAGCGAGTGGGGTTTTCAGGTTTAAGTCTGTAATGCAAATACATTCAGCATCACTAAGGCTGGTTGCCCCTGCTGGAGTGTAGGCAGTCACAGAGAATACACACGGTGGTGGTCTGAAAAAAAAAAAACAGCTTGGACATGTGCATTTAAATAAATTTAAAAAAAAGGTTTCAGAATGTGTCAGTCTGTAAAAGTGATTTCAAAGTGTAAAAAGAGATTTTCACTTGGCCCGAAAAAAAAAGAGCAGTAAGTGTGCTTTCAAATTGGCAAAGAAATTTCGTTTTGGCACTAATGTGAAAACATGACTCTGTGTGCATAGAAGAATTATAGGCAGAAATTTATTGCGTCTTGCTCTGGTGATTTCACAGTTGCAGTAGATGGAAAAGAGGAGCGAATTTTTGGGGGAAGAAGCAGAGGCTTAGCACACACCTATGTGCTTGCCATGTATAGTCATGCACAGTAATTAGAAGCGAGTGGGGTTTTCAGGTTTAAGTCTGTAATGCAAATACATTCAGCATCACTAAGGCTGGTTGCCCCTGCTGGAGTGTAGGCAGTCACAGAGAATACACACGGTGGTGGTCTGAAAAAAAAACAGCTTGGACATGTGCATTTAAATAAATTTAAAAAAAAGGTTTCAGAATGTGTCAGTCTGTAAAAGTGATTTCAAAGTGTAAAAAGAGATTTTCACTTGGCCCAAAAAAAAAAGAGCAGTAAGTGTGCTTTCAAATTGGCAAAGAAATTTCGTTTTGGCACTAATGTGAAAATATGACTCTGTGTGCATAGAAGAATTATAGGCAGAAATTTATTGCGTCTTGCTCTGGTGATTTCACAGTTGCAGTAGATGGAAAAGAGGAGCGAATTTTTGGGGGAAGAAGCAGAGGCTTAGCACACACCTATGTGCTTGCCATGTATAGTCATGCACAGTAATTAGAAGCGAGTGGGGTTTTCAGGTTTAAGTCTGTAATGCAAATACATTCAGCATCACTAAGGCTGGTTGCCCCTGCTGGAGTGTAGGCAGTCACAGAGAATACACACGGTGGTGGTCTGAAAAAAAAACAGCTTGGACATGTGCATTTAAATAAATTTAAAAAAAAGGTTTCAGAATGTGTCAGTCTGTAAAAGTGATTTCAAAGTGTAAAAAGAGATTTTCACTTGGCCCAAAAAAAAAAGAGCAGTAAGTGTGCTTTCAAATTGGCAAAGAAATTTCGTTTTGGCACTAATGTGAAAATATGACTCTGTGTGCATAGAAGAATTATAGGCAGAAATTTATTGCATCTTGCTCTGGTGATTTCACAGTTGCAGTAGATGGAAAAGAGGAGCGAATTTTTGGGGGAAGAAGCAGAGGCTTAGCACACACCCATGTGCTTGCCATGTATAGTCATGCACAGTAATTAGAAGCGAGTGGGGTTTTCAGGTTTAAGTCTGTAATGCAAATACATTCAGCATCACTAAGGCTGGTTGCCCCTGCTGGAGTGTAGGCAGTCACAGAGAATACACACGGTGGTGGTCTGAAAAAAAACAACTTGGACATGTGCATTTAAATAAATTTAAAAAAAAGGTTTCAGAATGTGTCAGTCTGTAAAAGTGATTTCAAAGTGTAAAAAGAGATTTTCACTTGGCCCAAAAAAAAAAGAGCAGTAAGTGTGCTTTCAAATTGGCAAAGAAATTTCGTTTTGGCACTAATGTGAAAACATGACTCTGTGTGCATAGAAGAATTATAGGCAGAAATTTATTGCGTCTTGCTCTGGTGATTTCACAGTTGCAGTAGATGGAAAAGAGGAGCGAATTTTTTGGGGAAGAAGCAGAGGCTTAGCACACACCCATGTGCTTGCCATGTATAGTCATGCACAGTAATTAGAAGCGAGTGGGGTTTTCAGGTTTAAGTCTGTAATGCAAATACATTCAGCATCACTAAGGCTGGTTGCCCCTGCTGGAGTGTAGGCAGTCACAGAGAATACACACGGTGGTGGTCTGAAAAAAAAACAGCTTGGACATGTGCATTTAAATAAATTTAAAAAAAAGGTTTCAGAATGTGTCAGTCTGTAAAAGTGATTTCAAAGTGTAAAAAGAGATTTTCACTTGGCCCAAAAAAAAAAGAGCAGTAAGTGTGCTTTCAAATTGGCAAAGAAATTTCGTTTTGGCACTAAGGTGAAAACATGACTCTGTGTGCATAGAAGAATTATAGGCAGAAATTTATTGCGTCTTGCTCTGGTGATTTCACAGTTGCAGTAGATGGAAAAGAGGAGCGAATTTTTGGGGGAAGAAGCAGAGGCTTAGCACACACCCATGTGCTTGCCATGTATAGTCATGCACAGTAATTAGAAGCGAGTGGGGTTTTCAGGTTTAAGTCTGTAATGCAAATACATTCAGCATCACTAAGGCTGGTTGCCCCTGCTGGAGTGTAGGCAGTCACAGAGAATACACACGGTGGTGTCTGAAAAAAAAACAGCTTGGACATGTGCATTTAAATAAATTTAAAAAAAAGGTTTCAGAATGTGTCAGTCTGTAAAAGTGATTTCAAAGTGTAAAAAGAGATTTTCACTTGGCCCAAAAAAAAAAGAGCAGTAAGTGTGCTTTCAAATTGGCAAAGAAATTTCGTTTTGGCACTAATGTGAAAACATGACTCTGTGTGCATAGAAGAATTATAGGCAGAAATTTATTGCGTCTTGCTCTGGTGATTTCACAGTTGCAGTAGATGGAAAAGAGGAGCGAATTTTTGGGGGAAGAAGCAGAGGCTTAGCACACACCCATGTGCTTGCCATGTATAGTCATGCACAGTAATTAGAAGCGAGTGGGGTTTTCAGGTTTAAGTCTGTAATGCAAATACATTCAGCATCACTAAGGCTGGTTGCCCCTGCTGGAGTGTAGGCAGTCACAGAGAATACACACGGTGGTGGTCTGAAAAAAAAACAGCTTGGACATGTGCATTTAAATAAATTTAAAAAAAAGGTTTCAGAATGTGTCAGTCTGTAAAAGTGATTTCAAAGTGTAAAAAGAGATTTTCACTTGGCCCAAAAAAAAAAGAGCAGTAAGTGTGCTTTCAAATTGGCAAAGAAATTTCGTTTTGGCACTAATGTGAAAACATGACTCTGTGTCCATAGAAGAATTATAGGCAGAAATTTATTGCGTCTTGCTCTGGTGATTTCACAGTTGCAGTAGATGGAAAAGAGGAGCGAATTTTTGGGGGAAGAAGCAGAGGCTTAGCACACACCCATGTGCTTGCCATGTATAGTCATGCACAGTAATTAGAAGCGAGTGGGGTTTTCAGGTTTAAGTCTGTAATGCAAATACATTCAGCATCACTAAGGCTGGTTGCTCCTGCTGGAGTGTAGGCAGTCACAGAGAATAAACACGGTGGTGGTCTGAAAAAAAAACAGCTTGGACATGTGCATTTAAATAAATTTAAAAAAAAGGTTTCAGAATGTGTCAGTCTGTAAAAGTGATTTCAAAGTGTAAAAAGAGATTTTCACTTGGCCCAAAAAAAAAAGAGCAGTAAGTGTGCTTTCAAATTGGCAAAGAAATTTCGTTTTGGCACTAAGGTGAAAACATGACTCTGTGTGCATAGAAGAATTATAGGCAGAAATTTATTGCGTCTTGCTCTGGTGATTTCACAGTTGCAGTAGATGGAAAAGAGGAGCGAATTTTTGGGGGAAGAAGCAGAGGCTTAGCACACACCCATGTGCTTGCCATGTATAGTCATGCACAGTAATTAGAAGCGAGTGGGGTTTTCAGGTTTAAGTCTGTAATGCAAATACATTCAGCATCACTAAGGCTGGTTGCCCCTGCTGGAGTGTAGGCAGTCACAGAGAATACACACGGTGGTGGTCTGAAAAAAAAACAGCTTGGACATGTGCATTTAAATAAATTTAAAAAAAAGGTTTCAGAATGTGTCAGTATGTAAAAGTGATTTCAAAGTGTAAAAAGAGATTTTCACTTGGCCCAAAAAAAAAAGAGCAGTAAGTGTGCTTTCAAATTGGCAAAGAAATTTCGTTTTGGCACTAATGTGAAAACATGACTCTGTGTGCATAGAAGAATTATAGGCAGAAATTTATTGCGTCTTGCTCTGGTGATTTCACAGTTGCAGTAGATGGAAAAGAGGAGCGAATTTTTGGGGGAAGAAGCAGAGGCTTAGCACACACCCATGTGCTTGCCATGTATAGTCATGCACAGTAATTAGAAGCGAGTGGGGTTTTCAGGTTTAAGTCTGTAATGCAAATACATTCAGCATCACTAAGGCTGGTTGCCCCTGCTGGAGTGTAGGCAGTCACAGAGAATACACACGGTGGTGGTCTGAAAAAAAAACAGCTTGGACATGTGCATTTAAATAAATTTAAAAAAAAGGTTTCAGAATGTGTCAGTCTGTAAAAGTGATTTCAAAGTGTAAAAAGAGATTTTCACTTGGCCCAAAAAAAAAAGAGCAGTAAGTGTGCTTTCAAATTGGCAAAGAAATTTCGTTTTGGCACTAATGTGAAAACATGACTCTGTGTGCATAGAAGAATTATAGGCAGAAATTTATTGCGTCTTGCTCTGGTGATTTCACAGTTGCAGTAGATGGAAAAGAGGAGCGAATTTTTGGGGGAAGAAGCAGAGGCTTAGCACACACCCATGTGCTTGCCATGTATAGTCATGCACAGTAATTAGAAGCGAGTGGGGTTTTCAGGTTTAAGTCTGTAATGCAAATACATTCAGCATCACTAAGGCTGGTTGCCCCTGCTGGAGTGTAGGCAGTCACAGAGAATACACACGGTGGTGGTCTGAAAAAAAAACAGCTTGGACATGTGCATTTAAATAAATTTAAAAAAAAGGTTTCAGAATGTGTCAGTCTGTAAAAGTGATTTCAAAGTGTAAAAAGAGATTTTCACTTGGCCCAAAAAAAAAAGAGCAGTAAGTGTGCTTTCAAATTGGCAAAGAAATTTCGTTTTGGCACTAATGTGAAAATATGACTCTGTGTGCATAGAAGAATTATAGGCAGAAATTTATTGCGTCTTGCTCTGGTGATTTCACAGTTGCAGTAGATGGAAAAGAGGAGCGAATTTTTGGGGGAAGAAGCAGAGGCTTAGCACACACCCATGTGCTTGCCATGTATAGTCATGCACAGTAATTAGAAGCGAGTGGGGTTTTCAGGTTTAAGTCTGTAATGCAAATACATTCAGCATCACTAAGGCTGGTTGCCCCTGCTGGAGTGTAGGCAGTCACAGAGAATACACACGGTGGTGGTCTGAAAAAAAACAGCTTGGACATGTGCATTTAAATAAATTTAAAAAAAAGGTTTCAGAATGTGTCAGTCTGTAAAAGTGATTTCAAAGTGTAAAAAGAGATTTTCACTTGGCCCAAAAAAAAAAGAGCAGTAAGTGTGCTTTCAAATTGGCAAAGAAATTTCGTTTTGGCACTAATGTGAAAACATGACTCTGTGTGCATAGAAGAATTATAGGCAGAAATTTATTGCGTCTTGCTCTGGTGATTTCACAGTTGCAGTAGATGGAAAAGAGGAGCGAATTTTTGGGGGAAGAAGCAGAGGCTTAGCACACACCCATGTGCTTGCCATGTATAGTCATGCACAGTAATTAGAAGCGAGTGGGGTTTTCAGGTTTAAGTCTGTAATGCAAATACATTCAGCATCACTAAGGCTGGTTGCCCCTGCTGGAGTGTAGGCAGTCACAGAGAATACACACGGTGGTGGTCTGAAAAAAAAACAGCTTGGACATGTGCATTTAAATAAATTTAAAAAAAAGGTTTCAGAATGTGTCAGTCTGTAAAAGTGATTTCAAAGTGTAAAAAGAGATTTTCACTTGGCCCAAAAAAAAAAGAGCAGTAAGTGTGCTTTCAAATTGGCAAATAAATTTCGTTTTGGGACTAATGTGAAAACATGACTCTGTGTGCATAGAAGAATTATAGGCAGAAATTTATTGCGTCTTGCTCTGGTGATTTCACAGTTGCAGTAGATGGAAAAGAGGAGCGAATTTTTGGGGGAAGAAGCAGAGGCTTAGCACACACCCATGTGCTTGCCATGTATAGTCATGCACAGTAATTAGAAGCGAGTGGGGTTTTCAGGTTTAAGTCTGTAATGCAAATATATTCAGCATCACTAAGGCTGGTTGCCCCTGCTGGAGTGTAGGCAGTCACAGAGAATACACACGGTGGTGGAATGAAAAAAAAAAACAGGTTGGACATGTGCATTTAAATAAATTTAAAAAAAAGGTTTCAGAATGTGTCAGTCTGTAAAAGTGATTTCAAAGTGTAAAAAGAGATTTTCACTTGGCCCGAAAAAAAAAGAGCAGTAAGTGTGCTTTCAAATTGGCAAAGAAATTTCGTTTTGGCACTAATGTGAAAACATGACTCTGTGTGCATAGAAGAATTATAGGCAGAAATTTATTGCGTCTTGCTCTGGTGATTTCACAGTTGCAGTAGATGGAAAAGAGGAGCGAATTTTTGGGGGAAGAAGCAGAGGCTTAGCACACACCCATGTGCTTGCCATGTATAGTCATGCACAGTAATTAGAAGCGAGTGGGGTTTTCAGGTTTAAGTCTGTAATGCAAATACATTCAGCATCACTAAGGCTGGTGGCCCCTGCTGGAGTGTAGGCAGTCACAGAGAATACACACGGTGGTGGTCTGAAAAAAAATAAAAGCTTGGACATGTGCATTTAAATAAATTTAAAAAAAAGAGCAGTTTGTGTGCATTCAAAATGGCAAAGAAATTTCGTTTTGTGACTATTGTGAAAAGAAATGTAGTAATATATTTAAATACAATAAAGGATTTTTTTTTTAGTTTTTTTCAGGTATTGCTGAAGAACAGTGAACAAAATTTAAGATGCCTACAAAATCTCGAGTTCAAAAAACGCTAAAAAAAAAACTATATTTGAGGACAACTGGAGGACCAAAGTTAGTAGAAGATGCTGATGTTGGGAAAAAGAAAAAATCTTCTGGTAAGCAAAAAAAACAATTCCTAAACAAAATATTGAAAACAAACAAAAATGTACAAAATGTCTGTTCTCGGAAAAATGTAACAAAACCTACAGAACAGCAAAAAATTGAGGATTTAGTTAATGCAAATATACCTTCTGCAATTGAAAAGTTTAACATAAACAGAAAAACAGCATTTAAAGAGATACGTAGAAAAATGTTTCAGAGAAGAGTTATGTCCAATTTGATAAAGGATATAAAGAAATATAAGCAAAAGGCTAAATATTATAAGAGAAAAAAAGAAATTGAAGCCATTGCAGCAAAAGCATTAGAATTAAAAAGGAAACTATTCATATTAATTTTGAATAGGATGCGTACATTAGATAAAATGGTTAATGTACTGAAATCACAAAGCAAAAGCAAAAGAGTAGTGAACAGAACAAACTTTTGTAAAGTGTTTTTAGGAAAGTTGATGCATAGTTCAAGTAGTGAACCTTTTTTTAATGAAGAAAGCTATTTTCAAAGTAATAGTTTGCTGCATGCAGTTGACACCAGAGGTCGTTCATACGAAGTAAAAAATGGTTGCATAATGGAGAAGGAGATAATGGTTCCAAGAGATGAGGTACAAGTGATGGCAGATGAGGCAATGGGGAGACGTCCTAAAGCCCCAGTGTACACTTGGAATTGTAGTAGTATTTGCACTGTGCGTCAGGAATCTATTGACAGATTTCGAGAGTTTCTAAGAGAATATAGTAAAAAAAGTGTAAAACAAAAGATTAAGGTGCTTCAAAGTCTGGATCCATGCAGAGTGAGAGAGAATACTGGTTTGCAGGGTCATTCTCTTGCTTGTCTATCTAGAAAAGTGTGCAATAGTGTTTTCCATCATTTTAGGATGCTGGCTGTTCATCATACTGAAATGAGAAAGTTTGTGAGACGGTTGTATTTTGCCAAAAGTCCAGCAATAAAGTTAAATGAATTGAATAGGGCTCTGTTCCGAGGAACGGTATCAGATGTAGAGAAGGTTGTTGATGAAATTCAGTTTTGTTACTTTGGTCCTGAACAAAACAGTGCAGAGAAGGACACAGTAAATGAGGCAGAAGTGGAAGAGAATGTAGAACCCTCTGTAAGTAACACATTTAATGATCACATAACAAAATTTGCAATAGTCTCTAATGAAAGACCAAATGTTACTTGTATTTGTTGCCGCAGAACTCATTATAGAAAACAAACTAGGAATGTTGATCTCTACAGAAAGAGTGAAAATGAAGATAATTATAAGTGGATGGATTTTGCCACATATATATTTCTTGAAAATTGTTTTGAATTGGGTGAAGATCAGCGTATTTGTAAATACTGCTACAACAAGTTAGAGGAAAATAGAATGCCGACCAGAGCTGTACATAATAATTTAGAATTGGATGCTATTCCTGCTGAACTTTCTGAATTAAATACATATGAGTCTATACTCATTCAATGTGTTCATCCGTTCCAGACCATAGTACGTATGGAGCCCAAAACTGGTAAATTACCTCCTTCAGATTTACTGAGAGGTTTAAAAGGTAGAGTGGTGTATTTGCCCTTGGATTTGAAAAAAAATATGGAAACTATTGATGCAGATACTTTGGAAACTGAACCATTAATTATTCTGGTTAATGGTGTCCCTACAAAGAATAAGAAGATTTGGCAGGAGCTGGTAGATGTGCGGAAAGTACAAAGAGCAAATTTGTATTTGAAAAAAAATAACAAATGGTATGAATCAATTTATATAGAAGAAGAAGAAGAAGAAGAAGATTTACAAGGAGACACAGAAACACCAACTGGACAAATTGAAAAAGTGGACAAGTCAAAGGAAGAAGAAATTTATGAACATTTTAGCATACATCCTCTCCATTCGAAAGAAGTTATGGGAGACAATATTGATCTCTTTCAGATGAAGAAAGCAAAAGGAAATCCCGTGAGTGTATGGGAGGAGAGCTTGGAAGCTCGATGTTTTCCCCAGCTGTTTCCTAAAGGAAAAGGAGGACGATACGATGAACGTCCGGAACAGATTCCAGCTTCTGAGTATCGGACTACAAGACTATATGCTGAAGATCCCAGATTTCGACAAAGTATCCCTTATTTGTTCCATCTTTTATTTGAAAGCGACTTGTCTGCACTGTCTTATGCAGTAAATCACATTTTAAAAAGTGGAGTACATTTACAAAATGTGTCTGCTAAGGATTTTATGGAGAAAGTGCAGCACCGAGATGATCATTTGGAAACACAACTGATCAATCTGATGGCTTGTCAGCGTGGGACAAATGAATATTGGTACCGACGCCATGGTGAACTAAAATGCATGTTACGCAATTTAGGAACACCAACATGGTTCCTTACCCTAAGCTGCGCCGAGTACGCTTGGGATGATTTACTGGATTTTCTACGAGAGGCCAATTCAAACATTGAAAACATCGAATACAAGACAGCAGGAGAACTGTGCTCATTGGATCCGGTTAATGTTTGCAGATATTTCAATCATAGATTTGAGGCTATGATGTCCTTCATCTGCAATAAAAAAAATCCACCCCTTGGAGAAGTAGTGGATTTCTTTTGGAGAAAAGAGTACCAGGCAAGAGGTGCTCCTCATATTCATATGCTGCTGTGGATCAAGGATGCCCCAAAGTTTGGAACAGATACTGATGAAGCAGTGTTATCTTACATTGAAGAATATGCAACATGTGCTATACCTAAAAGCACAGAAGAGAACAAGTTAAAGGAGCAAGTTCTACGTTTCCAAAGTCATCGGTGTGGAAAATACTGTCGACGGAAATACAAGAGCAAAGAAAAATACTACACTAAATGTCGATTTGGATTTCCTAGACCTGTTCTTACAAATGGAAGAGTCAACAGTTTTATGTCAGCTGTGAGACATACTATCACAAGAAAATCACCTAAGAATACCTACAACCTTAAAAGAAAAGAAGAATCAAAAAATATAAATGACTACAACCCAGTCATTTTATCCATGTGGAACGCTAACATGGATATACAGTATGTTGCTGACAATTCCATTGCTGTTGCTCGATATGTAACGTCTTACATTACGAAATCAGAAAAAACAGAATTGAAGGAAATGTGGGAAGAGATTTCTCACGAGAAGACTGTCAGTAAGAAGCTGTACAGTTTCAGTTTGAAGATGTTATCGCATCGAGAAATTGGATCCTACGAATGTTCAGATAGGTTGTCTTCTGCAAGTCTCTACTCGAAGTCAAGAAGAATAATTTGGGCAAGTTTAGGCCTTGCAGCAATGAGAAATCGGGTACTGAAATCTGTTGGAGAAATTGAATATTTGGCTGAGAATGACCCAGAAAGTACAGACATATTGAAAACAAACATGTTGGACACATATTATCCCAAGAGAAGTCATCATCTGGAGAACATGTGTCTCTATGAAGTGCTGCAGAACTACATTTATTCACGGAAAGCTGCAGAAGACATCAACAGTGGAAAATATAAAGTTGTTGGTGAAGAAGGATGTTTGGTGAAGCAAACCAAAGGAAGTTTGATAAATCACCGGAAGCTGAGTTGCGACACTACCGACAAGAAAGAATTTTACTACTTGGCTCTTTTACAGTTGTTTAAACCATGGCGTACAGAGGATGAACTACTGGGAGAATTCCAGAGCTATGAAGATTCTTTTAATGCTTGCAAAGACAGCATACAATGCAGTACATTCTCAACTTATCTGCAAATGTTAAATGAAGAAATTGAACAGGAAACTACAATTGCAGCAGAAATAGCTAGAGACAGTTCTCAGGACAGCCAAAGTTCAGGAACATACAGTCAAGATCCCCTAGGACAACCAATCGTTGAAAATGAAGCATCAATAGCCATGAATGAAGTGGAAACGGCTATGAATCAAGCTCAAGAAGAATTTATAGACTTAGAAAATTTGGAAAGACAACTGAATCAAGAGCAGCAACAAATTTATGAAGAGATCAAAAACAAAATTGATCACGGATTTCTACATATCAAAAAAGAGTGCTCATGCACATCATTTCATCCAATCAGGATGTATGTAAGCGGACAAGCTGGCACTGGAAAAAGTTTCCTAATTAAAGTCATCAGAAGCTACCTAAAGCAAAAAACGGATTCTACTTTGTCTTGTGTGGTTACTGCTCCAACTGGGTTAGCAGCATATAACATAAAAGGAATCACCTTACATCGTTTGCTAATGTTACCAGTGGAGCATGAGAACAAAATACAATTCAACAAGCTAACTGGAGAAGCATCCTTGGAAGTGTCAAGAGTATTGAAGAAGATGCAAGTTCTCATTATTGATGAGGTGAGAATGGTATCAAACTTAATGCTTGCCTTTGTGCATTTAAGAATGCAGCAAATTTTGAAGACAGACTATGACGTGTTATTTGGTGGAAAACACGTCATAGTTTTTGGGGATCTTTTGCAACTTACTCCAGTTAAAGGACAACCAGTGTTTAATACTGTGACACATGAAGACACGAAGAAGTCATTGGGAAGCATTGGAAATACAAATATTTGGTCCTTCTTTGAGTACAAGGAACTTACAACTAATATGAGGCAAGCAAACGATGAAGAATATGGAAGTATTCTGAAAGATATCAGAATTGGACTACTCACAGAAGTTGGCAAAAAAGCATTACAGAGTCGGCTGTTACATAACTTATTTCCAAAGGAAGAAATAGTTGCAGAGAAAATATACAAGAATATTGCAGAAAACAAAAGTGTCATCTGCTTAATGCCAACTCTACGTGAATGCTCAATATTTAATGAGGAGCTTTTGAAATTGGAAAATGAAGACATCAGGAAATTGGAAGCAGTGGACAAAATTGAGGATGGAAGAATTACTGTCACAGTAACAGGCAAACTGAAAAATAAATTGGACTCACTAGAGAAGAATATCTCCAAAACAGCAGGATTAGAAAAAAATCTATATGTTTGCATGAACTGTAGAGTGTTTTTAAGGAGAAATTTGGATGTTGAAAAAGGCTTAGTGAATGGAGCGATGGGAAGAGTTGTGGGTTTTATTAATTATCAGAAAAAAGATGGAATTGAATGTTTAAAAATAAAATTTGATCAGATAGAGGAAGTTAAAGACATTTGTCGTTGTTCAGTTCGTTTCATGCTTGTGAAAGACTTATATGTACGTAGGAAGCAGTTTCCGTTTTCACTAGCATATGCTGTAACTATCCACAAGTCTCAAGGATTGACTGTAGATTGTGCATTTGTGAACATTGGTTCAACTGTGTTCAAAGAAGGTATGGCATATGTAGCTTTGTCACGAGTCAAAACATTATTAGGTTTATTCATGATTGACTTTGATGATTCAAAAGTTAGTGCTGATACAAACTGTGTAAAGGAGTATAATAGATTAAGAAGAAGCTATGCTCCTCATTTAGGTCAGTATCCTGTGTTGGAGAAACGTGTAGTTTCTCGTAAAAGGAGAAATGAGAATATCTGTAATGAAGATGTAGAGAAGAGGAAAAAAAAGAGGAGTGATGTAATTGCAAGCAAAAAGAATAAGGAAAATGAAGAACAGGTTGTAGGATGTCATTTTGAAAATAGCTCTGGTGTCAACTGCTACGCTAATGTAGTGCTGAATGTTGCATTTTATCTGGAAAGTTTGCAAGAGCAGATAATAGTAAATCAGGGAAAAAGATTCTGTTCAGAGCTCAGTCTCCTTTTTCAAAAGCTGAGTAAAGATAAAACTCAAATAGAAAGTGCTACTGACATTAGAAAACTTTTAGATGTATGTTCAGGACGAACACAGTTTTCTCAAAATGAACAGCAAGATGCACACAAATTTTTGATGTATTTTCTTCAGGTAGTGGAAGAAGAAGGAGTTCCCATTGACATTTTTTTTGGTCTCTCTTATAAATGGGAACATAGTTGTGAAAATTGTTATAATATATGTGGCTCTATTGTTGATAATGAAAGGTTTATTTATTTGACATTGCCAGAGAGTAAAACAGTCACTTTTGCAAAATTAGTTAAAGATGCTAATCATAGCATGAAATGTGGTGAGTGTAATTCTGACATGTTTTCAACATTAATTTTAAGGGAATACGGACAGTATGTAATTTTAATGATGCAACGATGTAGAGCTGATGGTTCAAAATTGGATACTTTAATAAAGAAGTTTACAGGACAGCAATTATCAATTTCAGGAAAAACTTTTGTAACTGTTGCAATAATTTTCCATGATGGACCTACTGTTACTTCTGGACATTACACAGTTTATCTTAAATGTGAAAAAGGCTGGACACTGTGTAATGATTCCCAATTGATTTTCAAACAACGTTTGCCTTTTGATTTAGCAAATTCCTATCTAATCTTTCTGAAACCTAAATTTTAGAGAGACTTGGCAAGATCTGGACAAAATAATTTTACCATTTTACTGGATTACCATTGCAATTTTGTAGAAAAAATATTTTTAAAAATTATCATTTGGCCTAAAGGAAAGATAACCAATTGTAATGTGGACTTTTTAAATTTTTAATGCAATTTTGAAAAACCAATAATTTAGAGATAATCGGTAACTTCTGCACATTTTAAATTTTGGAATGCTATTGGACTGCCATTGGAAATTTTTACAAAAATGATTTAAAAAATTACTATTTGGCCATGTGGAAAAGTAAGCAATTCTATTGTGGACTAAATAAATTATTCAAAAAATTTTCGTGAACCAAAATGTTACAGAGAATCGGTGAGATCTGGACAGATTAAACTTTAGAATTTTAATGGTTTTCCCTTGGAAATTTATTCCAGGGAAAAAAAAAAAATACTATTTGGCCTAAAGGAAATAAAATCAGATGTATTTTGGAGTTATTTGAGATATAATATTGTGATTATACTCCTGAAACAAAAATATCAGACGGTATTTTAAAGAAAAAAGTATTGTTTTTAGATGATATTTTTTTAGAATAATATGCATTTCTATAATGATAAGTTTAAGTGAGAAGAGATTCTGGGCTTTTTTAATACAATCTTTGAGATTGTTAATTTTTTTTGCCCGCTGTAAAATGATGAATGCAATTGCTTTCACAATTTATAGTGAAATGCAATATATTCTGAAAACAGCAAAAATAAGGCAAAAATATTTTTTGGTAAAAAATGTAAATATGTGTACTGTATTATAAAATGGTTTAAAAATATTAATACTTTTTTCTTTTTTTTCAGATCGATATAGAAAATTTTCGTAAACTACAACCATTTTAAAAACTATTTTTTAAAAAAACAAATGAATAAATATTTTTTTGAGTGAGTATGGTAAGTCAATAGTAATAATTGTAGTCTCTCAAGGACCTTGTAATGTGATAAATGATTTTTAGTGTTTTTTTTAAAAAATAAAAAAAAAGGTACGCTTACCGTACGCGTACGGTAAAAAAAAAAAAAAAAAGTTTTTAAAAAAAAATGTAAAAAAAAGATGAAAGATAAGGTTGGCTCTTAAAAGAACCGTTGTGTTCATGCAGGGACAGAGGAAAGGAACCATGGGAAAATCATTCAAAGCTACAAATGTGCTGATCTATTTTGTTGTTCACTAGGGAAACACTGGTCTCCCTATAACAAATTAGAGCTTTACAAAATGTGCAATGAATATCAACCTTCCGAAATCGAGGGTTCATTTCCAGAGGGCCAGCAAAAGGAGATTCTCCCCCCACAGATGAAGGGCTCACCTGAGCTGCAGAAGAAGGAGTAAGCTCTGCAGGTGATGGTCCAGGCTGAGCTGCTGTGGATGTACTGGCTCGTCTTTCTGAAGAGTTACCTCCAAAAAGATGAGCATGTGTCCTTTTGTGTACATCCTTGAGGTGCCTCATCATGGTGTGATTCCCAAAGGAATACTTCCTGTCAGGATTACCTCTAGAAAGTACACGCTGACACAGCTTGCAAGTAACTAAGGGTGCATTCACCTTTTGCTGGCCTTCTGGAAAAGTAAAATAATCCCAAACATAAGAAGGCTTTACTTTCCTCGCTCTCTGCCTCAAGACAGTGCTGCTGGTGCTAGCCTCACTCTCAGAAGAGCTCTGCTGTTCTGCCATCGTATCCCAAAGACAAACCAGCTCCTTCTCCCAAGGGATCACAAGCAGAAATGAGGGGAATGGGTGTGGTGTAGGAGAGTTCTAGAACTGAAAGTAGTTTCAACCAATCAAAAGTTGTGTTTCATGATCACATGACCAACCGTACGCTTACGGTACGCTTACGGTACGCTTACGGCAAAAAGTACGCGTGCGCGTAAAAAAGACACGCGCTTGCGCGCATGCGCATAACAGTCACTCCCCGGCACTTCCGCGTAACGTGCGCGTGTTGCGTAAGCGCGCACGCGTCCCACGCGCAGTACGCGCAGCTACGCAAAGTACGTAACTATACGCAAGCAGCGTAGATAGATTACGGACGTTGCGTAAACTGTACGCTTACCGTGAGCTTACGGTACGCGTACTGTAAAAAAAAAAAAAAAAAAAAAATCAGGTAATAAATTTTACATGTTTATTTTAAAAAATATATTAAAAAAAAATATTTAAGGATTTTAAAAATTTAAGCATAGTCTTTATAAAATGAAAGAAAAATACATTAAAAATATGTTTGAAAAAAATGAAGAATAAAAAAAAAAATTAGCATTTAAAAAACCTTGCAAATTCACTGAAAAAACCATGGGTTTCACACACGTTATAGTTAGGAATTAGCATTTAAAAAACCTTAGAAATTCACTGAAAAAACCATAGGTTTCACACACGTTATAGTTAGGAATTAGCATTTAAAAAACCTTAGAAATTCAGTGAAAAAACCATAGGTTTCACACATGTTATAGTTAGCTGGACATTTTACTCGTAAAAAACCAATGAAATTGCCCCGTTATAGTTAGTTCAGCTAACTATAACTCGCGCGCCCGCAATGCACTGCTGATGACGTCACATATTACATCACTCATGACATGGTCAGTGACATCACTCATGACATCACTGATGACATCTCAAATGACATCACTGATGACATCACTGTTGACATCATCCTTGTGATAGAGTGGCAGACCTCCTCTCACCTTAATATAAGCTTTGATACACACATTCAAAAATAGAGACTAAAAATTTCAAAACAATGGACATACCAATACCAGTTACAACAACCTCTTCAGTAATTCTAAGATCCACATACACATCCACTCATTCACCAACAGTCCTATACAGTCACTCATACATGTACTCACTCATCATATGTACTCATACATCTATACATCCTGTTACACAATGCCACTCATCCATAGAGTTACTCACACACATAGTCACTCATGCTAATAAGGAATCAAACATCCATTTACTTGCATATACAGTAATACACACACCACCATACTTACTTCTACGGAAACTTACACATACTTAGTCTTTTAAACAATCACTTATAGAAACACATACTTATTCATACAGGAACTCTTTCAATCTCTCCCTCTCACATATACTCACATATATACACCAATAGTCACATATACTAGTTTAAAACATATGTAGTTACTCCTGAAGACACTATTGAGACAGTCATTCACTCACTAACACACCCATACACACACTCATCCACCCATACAGTCCTGCACACATGCTGTCTTCAACACATACAAACAGTGAGTCACTCATTCATGCATCTATGCACTACGTAATACCCCCCACCGTACCATACAGACACTCAGACTGATACTCAAAAAAACAACTAATAACCTATATAGACACCCATGTAGCTACTCACCAACCCATGCAGCCACTTATACACAAAGTGAGAGATACACTTAATCAGTCAGTTACACAATCAATTTTTCAAAAACAAATCATCCATTTAGACACTTATATACCCATTTATTCTTCCATCGACCTTGAGATATACATATATAAAACATATTTAATTTTCAGAAAAACACACATTCACTGGATGATGTCATCAGTGATGTCATCAGTGATGTCATTTGAGATGTCATCAGTGATGTCATGAGTGATGTCACTGACCATGTCATGAGTGATGTAATATGTGACGTCATCAGCAGTGCATTGCGGGCGCGCGAGTTATAGTTAGCTGAACTAACTATAACGGGGCAATTTCATTGGTTTTTTACGAGTAAAATGTCCAGCTAACTATAACATGTGTGAAACCTATGGTTTTTTCACTGAATTTCTAAGGTTTTTTAAATGCTAATTCCTAACTATAACGTGTGTGAAACCTATGGTTTTTTCAGTGAATATATATATATATATATATATATATATATATATATATATTATTTGCAAAGTATCACAAGCTGCATATGGGTATGTTTATTCCACATGCTTTTTATGTACGGATGGAGCAAGTGACAATGTTTTGAAGGAGATTAATCGTGATTCAGTATTTATGTATTATAGAGTATAAAATACTCCCAGGACATGTAAAAACGATACTGCAAGAAACATTGGAGTTCCGTGACTTAAACAGGAATGCAGCCTCCTTCATACATATAGTCACAGAGCGCCACGGCCATTTCCAAAGTAGTTATATCGCACAGTAAGCATACATTTACATAAATATTAGTATTACTTTTATTATGATAGTCACATTATTATTGTTATGTTAATGAAGATGTTAGTTTAAATTCAGAGATATAACTGTACCATTATGGCAAGAGTGAGACCCGTATTGTCTGTTCAGGTAGGAGGGGAACTTACTGAAAAAGATATTTGAGAAATATGTCTATTGACTTGCTTGAGATCTAACACTTCTCTGTTGACATCCAAAATTGCTACCTTTACATAATTGTTGACCTTACCTGAATGTCTGTCATTCTGCACATTTACCTGAGTCGTGCTTGCATCCTGAAAAGAACAGCCATTTTCTACTCTAAAATGATAACTTGCCTTTCTTACTGAAAATTACTGGTCTTGTAGTAAGCTATGCTGACAGGCTGTAATCTAGCTCCATGCTTTATTCCTTTTTTGTGAAAAAATTCCCTGTCTTCGCATCCCCACCAAACGGAGTTAAGTTGCCATTCAAGTTGTGTCAAATGCGCATCACAGCTAGAGATTTTGGGGCAGATTTACAAGCCCCTTGCGCCACTTTTGCGTCACTTTCCCCATGTTAAAAGTGACGCAAAGTGGCGCAAGGGGCTTGTAAATCTGCCCCTTTGTATTCATGTAATTTGATTTTAATTATTCAACACAATGCCCCTATAATGAAAGTTTGTGTGTCCAAATGTACTACCCTGTCAGCTGAACATTTCAGTTCCATTTTAAGTTTATTAACGTTTGATGTGTTCCACGAATTGGCCATACATAACATGAGTAATTAACATTATGGGGCGGATTTACAAGCCCCATGTGCCACTTTTGCGCCGCCGTTGCGTCACTTTTGTGATGCAGCGGCGGCCCAAAGCTAGCGCCATGCTGCAACAGATTTACAACGTGATGCATCTAGGAAGATGCGTCACGTTGTAAAGCCCTGCGCCACATTAAACCCGCGTCAGGTTTAATGTATGCAGGGTGGGCGTTACGTCGGAAAAAGCCACGGAAAAGTGACGCAGTGAAATCTACAAGATTTCACGCAGTCACTTTTCCGACGATGGTGCGTCAAATCCTTACGCCTGCTTCAAGCAGGCGTAAGGCGTGACGCACCATGTTAGGGATAGCGCAGGTTGGAACAGTGCTGGAGTTGCGTCGCGCTTGCGACACAACTTCAGCACTGCGCCAACCTTACGCCGGTAGATGCGTCACGCATCTGCTTGTCCTTGCGCCATGATGCACCGCATTGTTAATGCGGCGCATCTGCGGTGGCGCAAGGGCAAACTTGCGTAACGCATCTTCCCTGGCGCATCCCTGCTGATTTGCAGGGATGCACCAGGGAACGTAAATCTGCCCCCTAATATTCTAAAACACTAAGGGGCAGATTTACAAGCCCCTTGCGTCTCTTTGCGCTGCCATTGCGTCACTTTTTTTGATGCAACGGCCCTATTTACAACGTGATGTATCTAGAGAGATGCGTCATGTTGTAAAGCCCTGCGTCAGGTATAATGTATGCAGGGGGGTGTTCCCACGCAGGAAAGCCTCGTAAAAGTGACGCAGTGAAATCTACAAGATTTCACTGCGTCACTTTTAGGATGCCACTGCGTCAAAACCTTACGCCTGCTTGAAGCAGGCATAAGGAGTGACGCAGTGTAGTGGGAATAGGCCACAAAATGCATTGCTGGAGTTGCATCGTGCTTGCGACACGACTCCAGCAATGCGTGACTTTTGCCCCAACAGATGCGTCAGAATTTCGGACGCATCTGTCAATCCTTCCGCCATGGTGCGCCGTATTATAAATACGGAGCATCCATGGTGGCGCAAGTATTTTTTAGGGTGGCGCAAGGAAAGTGACGCATCTCTATAGATGCGTCACTTTCTTGTAAATCTGCCCCTATACGGGCATTAGAATAGGCTATCCTCGCCTTATGGGGTGAATAAAGGAC
This sequence comes from Triturus cristatus, assembly GCF_964204655.1. NCBI lineage: Eukaryota > Metazoa > Chordata > Amphibia > Caudata > Salamandridae > Triturus > Triturus cristatus. The sequence goes on from NC_140582.1 coordinate 247,614,478, forward strand.
GTAGCTCTTTCCTAGAACACATCATAACTGAATTTCGGGACCTAACTTGCCCAGGAATCCTAGGGATATTGAAAATAATGCCACCACAAGTACCAAATTCAGCAAGGCTTCAAAACAGAAGGCACAACACTACTCTCACAGAGGAGGACAGAACCAGCGTGCTAGTCGTTCTCCCACCTCTCATTACTTAAGGAGAGGCTGACGCGATCGCGCCTCTGGCGTGCCTAAGGCGCGTCTATGGCAAGCCCGTCTGTGCCCATCCGCGCACGGCCTGCGCACAGCGCCAGCCCCACTGCCCATTTGGATGCAGGGTACTTTATGCTTCAATCCTATTCTAGCAGCATGCTGAATTGTCTAAACAATATCAATCTTAACCCTAACTGTATATGTATCCAACCCGGTTGTAGAAGAGTAGGATATGCTTCACAAGTTTACCCCCACTTTTTGCTGGCGTTTCACTGTTTTTCGACTTTAGTCTGGCTGGGACCCTGCTATTCAGGGCCCCAGCCTAGCGGCTTCCTCTCTAAAATGATTCTATGTACTTTAGGTACAGTTCAGATTGGATCTGAGGTGCCCTTATAAGTCCCTAGTATGTGGTACACTATGTACGTAGGGCATAGGTACCCCAGAGGCCTACCAGGGGCTGAAGCATGTATTATGCCACCCCTGGAAAGCCACCCAAAATGACACCACAGGTCTGCTATTGCAGCCTGGGTAAGGTGGTGCATGCACCCCTTACTGTGATATAGGTTACCTATATCACTATATATATATATACACACATATAAACCTATAAGTCACTCCTATGGCAGACCTTATCAATCCTGAAGGCAGAGTGCTTGGTTCTTATGTGAGAGGGTGCCCCTGAATGAGCAGAGCCCCTCTGCAGTGTTCGGAGACCTTTCTCTGATGCTGTTTGTATTGCAGCCTGACCATATACTTTTAAGTGCATTATAACCAAACGGTAAATGCTAACTTTGGACTGGCTGCACGGAAACATGTCGTGTTTGGTGTCAAACACCTTGGAATCATACCACCACACCAGTAAATGGTGTGGGAATATGATCCCACCCTTCTAGAGGGAGAGACATGAATGCAATGGTATACCCGGTAGACACTTAATAGAGCCCTGGCATCACAAAATGGATGCTGCAGCCACAGACACAGGTCTGGCCTCCTGCTGCTGACTGAAACTCCAGCAGGGGAGGCCTGGGCAATAGGTTTCCTGTTACAGAGAGGTGTAACCACCTCCCAGAACAGGCTTATGTGTATTGGGGCTGGGTGGGAGCACTCTCTGAGTGCTTTGAAGTGCTGCACTGGGGGCACATTTGGCGACCCTGTTCATAGTCCAGCTCAAACCGGTTCAGGGGCTTCCAGCCCCTGCTCTGGCATGAAACTGGACAAAGGAAATGGGTGTAGCCACCCCTCTTTCCAAACCCTCCCATAGGTGGGTCCCCAGAGTATGTCCAACCCCCTATCTTAGTATAAGTATGGGACCCCTGGCCTTAGGACTTTAGATTACCCTGGATGAAACTCTGAAGCTGAATCGTGGACCTTTGACGCTCTGCTCAAGATCAGAGGACTGAAGAAATCTCCCTTGGGGTCAAGGAGTGACTCCCCTGCTTGGCAGGCACCAACAAATCAATTTGCCAGTCTGCATCATCGAAGCTCCCGCCGGACTCCGAAGTATTTGCAGCCCAAGAGGAGGATTTCCAGACATCTCAGAGGCCGTCCCGAGTCCCCAGCAAAGCTGAGACCCACAGCCCTCGTGAATAGCGTGGAACCGGAACTCCAGGTCACCATGCATTTCTGCAAGTGCATTAACTTCTCGACGTCTCTTGAAGGTGTGTTTAGGCTGCCCTGTAGCTCTCACCTCAAGCACTGAATCCACCGAAGATTGTCAGCCTTGTCATACCGAGTGACCCGTGGGCCACCATTTTGTGTTTCGTCTTGAGGTTCCTTCGCAATCCCTGGTCCGTTGACTGGTGGGTCCCTGAGGGGGTAACTTTGTATTTCCTTGGGCTTTCCTGGTTGCCCAGACATACCCTGACTTCCTACCAAGTGGTGAGTCCCACAGACCTTGCTGGTCTGCACCGAAGCATCTTTCTCGTTTCTGCATGGGTTGCTGTTGCCAAGGCTTGTTGTGTCCAATACGGGCACCGACACTGCAGCACTCGACATCCTTTGTAGGACAGCTCGAATCCAGCTCCTGGTTGTCCTCAACACCTCCTGGTCCTCGTAGCTGAAGAGTCAAGCTTCACCTCTTTCACCTGAAATCACCCGACATCGGTGGGCATCTGCTCATTGCCATCCTGGTCACTGGCAAGTGACCCAGACTCTGTCCCCTCTGCTTTCAAGTTCTTCTCATCTTCGATCCAGGCTTGGATCTCTTCGGACACTTCGCATCTTCACAGCAGCAGCACTCCTTCGCCAGCTCCCATTGAAATCGATGACGCGACCCGACACCAAAAGACACCTATGCACCCGGCTTCTCTGGGTAAGGTAACACGAGTACTCCGGTGCTCCCATGGGTGCTAGCTCTAGAACTTCCTACGTCAAAAAGGGTTTGGTCCTGACTCATTTCTAAGTGTCCCTAATCTTTAAAAATCTAGCCGCTTCTTTCCCCATAGAAGCTAGCGAGAGCTCGCGGCTGTATTCACGCACTGCACACGGCCCCCGTGGGTCCCCTGTGTCACTACCTTGGGTGGTTCCTTGGGGTCCCAGCGATTCTACAGGCTCTAGGTCTTGTGTCTAGTTAAGTCATGGTTATTATACCACTATTTTAGTATAAGGTTTGGCTCGCCCCTAGGGCCTGACGTGTATTTGTGCTATTTTACTGTGATTATTGAAGTGTAACTTATGTGTTTTGACCTCTAGTCTCATAAAGAGACTAGGAGGGTGTGTTTAGTAATAAATACATATATTCTATATATATACCTGGTGTGGATATCTTTCATTTAGTGACTCAAAAGAGTATAGACTGGTAAAACAAGCTGCTTTACATTCCTTCAAGACTTAGCCTGAAGGCTGCTCTCCATAGCTACCACTAGGATAGCTTTCAATAAAGATTGTCTTTATTGAGTTGCATGCAGTCGGTGGCCGACTGGATGACCCTCAACTCCTTGAGGCTGAATGGCGACAAGACCGAGGTGCTGATTTTCGGAAAGGACAGGGACGCCTGGTCGAGTGACTGGTGGCCGCCATCACTGGGAACTTGTCCGATCCCTTCACAGTCGGCAAGAAACCTGGGGGTCATTTTTGACACTGAGCTGACCATGAACCTACAAATCAACAGAACGGTAGCTACCTGCTGGGGAGTTCTAAAAATCCTTTGCAAAATAGCTCACTACCTATCCCCACAGGCAAGAAAACAAACAGTCATAGCATTGGTCGGCTCTCGCCTAGACTATTGCAATGCACTATACACAGGGACTAACAAGGGATTGCTATGTCGCTTGCAAATAATTCAAAATGCAGCAGCGAGATTTGTTCTGGACCTTCCATGTTCTGCCTCTGCCACTTTAGCCAGGAAGAATCTCCATTGGCTACCCATTGAGCAACGCATCTCCTTTAAAATCCTTTGCCTAGTCTATAAGACTCTTATAGCAGGAGCGGCTGACGGACTGGGATCTCTGCTTTCTAATTATGTTCCCAGCAGATGCCTCAGATCTTCTCATCAGAACCTCCTTGTTATTCCCCTCTTTAAAAAAACAAGATGGGGAGGTAGAGCCTTTGCATCAGTGGCCCCTCGCCTATGGAATGCTCTCCCTTTCGAGCTTAAGGATTTACCATCCTTGCCCCTCTTTAAGAAAGCTCTTAAGACCTGGCTTTTTGGGAAAGCTTACTCTTAAGCACAGCACTGTGATTCACTGTATTAAGCTAGGCGCCTTGATGCCCACTGGGTTGAGTTTTGCGCGTTATAAATTTAACTTTCATTTCATTTCATTTCATTCAACCAATAACCAATAAGGGGTTGTTTGGACTGATACAAGGTGCCCACTATAACAAATGGACATAATATATCAGGCCAACTTCTCACTCCGGTACCGAGCTCTTGCATGGTGATATAATTTGCCCTGTCTGCAGCACTAAATTACCGGATTTCCTGTTCCAGCAGACTAAAGATATACACAACATACATAGAGCCAGGAAAGGACACGCAGATAAAAACGTTTGTAAATGTGTCCTTCTTAATGCAAGATCCTTAGTTAAACATAGTCGTGGACAGATGATGCTTCTGGTCCGGACTCGGTCAAAGCCACACCGCCAGGTTACCTTTGCCATACCTTAAATAGACCTGATAAGTGAGGAGGCGGTTTAGCAGTGATATATCAAAAATCACTAAATGCATCATTCAACTGCGCATCCACTACTGAATGCAAAGCTTTGTATTTTTGCTTTTACCTTTCACACCGCCACACCTTCAAAGGTACTCTCATTTACAGACCTCCTGGCCCTAGAAACAGGTTTACAATTCAAGCTGGTAGCATGTTGGAAAATGAGCTAAGTGCTTGCTCATACACGATATTAGGGGATTTTATTTTCCATTTGGAAGTTCACATGGATCCAGATACTTCTAGCTTGCTTGATCTAATGAATAGTGTGCGCTAAAGCAACTTGTCACCGGTGCCACACACAAGGCAGGTCATACATTGGATGGCATTTTCTCTAACACGCAGCTGGCTTTTACTGACATTCTCCCAGTGGTGTGGTCAGACCACAAAGCGGTGTTCTTTGAATTGACTTTGCCTGACCAATGCATTAGGAAATCAACAAATAAACAATTGGTCTGCAGAACTTGGAACAAGGTAAAGGATGATGAACTACAGGAACCAACCTCTACTTTGTTTGCCCTACCTCGTGATCTAGATGATGCCACATCCGCCTATACTAACTGGCTGGAAGCAGCAGGCAATAAGGTAGCTCCTAAAAAACTCATCTGCCTCAATAGGGCACGCCCCTCTGCGCCTTGGTACACCCAAGAGCTGAGAGACAAAAGACTAGTCTGCAAGCACATCGAAAGAATATGGAGGAGGGAGTGCAATGAGACAGCGAAAAATAAATACAAACTTAGCTTAGCTGCCAGACTACTCACCGGCATATCAAAACATGCTTCTATCTCGGCTGATATTAAAAAGCTCCACTGGTTACCCATCAAAAAATGTATTCTTTTTGAAACTCCATGTCTGGCCCAAAAATCCCTTCAAGGAAATGGACCCCTCCACCTAAAATGGCAGTTTCAGTGGTTCGTACCTAGAAGACCTCTGCGCTCCTCAGAAGCAAAATTGGTATCAGTGCGCTTTGTAAAGAAGGCCAACTGGGGAGGCAGAAGGTTTGTGGTCGGTGCAGCCAAGGCATGGAATGACCTTCCATTGCATCTCAGGTGCAAGACAAACCATCTGGACTTCAGGAAAACCCTGAAGACGAGGCTGTTTTCTGTCTAACTATTTCCCATTTCTAACCCTGTGTTCTCAGGCCTCAGTAGGATATCATGTTCAGCGCCAGGACACCCTTGGGTATCAGTTTGCGCTTTAGAAATATCGATAACATTAACATTAACCACATTCCGGGAATAGAACAAGGAATGGCCTACGTTAGGGAACATCCCAAAGGGAACATCCCGAAGGGAACATGGATTGATGGGAGTTGGTACATTTACAGCAGTTACCCAGGCTTTGATTTTGCACCCCACACTGGCATAGGGGTTATATGCATTGGTGGCTGGAATTTAAACTATTGCTGGGCGATATCTCATATTTGTTTCTTGAAATCTCATAAAATGTCATTAAAACCCTTGGAAATAAAGCTTTTATAGTGAAATGTGCTCTTCCAGTATCTCACTCCTTTTTTTTACTCCAAAGAGTATCTTGTTTTTTAAAAGATTTTTTTAGAAACGGTGATCACACAGAAACAATATAATTCCATATAATATCTGAGGACGCACATATCAAATAAATAGCTCTCCCTGGAGAAAATTATCCGTAACATCTTCTACACTGACTTTTTCCCATACATAAAACATGCTCCTATCTCCCCTTACCTCCTCCTAAAGTGACTAAGCAGACTTATCATGCCAGCTCCTAAAAGGAGACCTTCACCCAGATGACACCTACCAGATCAATACTAAAATTACTTGTGCCAACCCATTTACCTTCTATGCCCATGTTAGCCCTCCGCTCTCCCATACTTTACTAGCCCAGCACCTCCAATTTGCATGATGTGTAACATACCTATTAATCCTGGTATGCTACCAAGCTACTGATTGACTAACATTTTTCATATTTGCCACCAATTGCTCAAAGCTGGACTCTCCAGGATGCCTCCAGTGGGTAATAGTTAATGACTGTGCTATCAACATTGCATTAAAGATAAAATTCCCAGTGTTCAATGTTTTTTGGAAGTACCAATCCACCAGACCTAGGAAGTCCACTCTCAATGCAGGATAAATATTCTCTTGAATGGTCCAGATTACTGCATTGAATATCCCTTCCCCCCAAAAAAATTGAGGGAGTTATAGGACTAGAATATGTGTAGCCAAACTTCCTCAGAGCTACATTTTGGGCTTTTTTCCAGATACTGACAGAACCATTTTATTCAAAGCCCGTGGCATTGGGTAGAGCATCAGCCTGTTTGAGAAAGCTATATGCTGGAAATGTGCATCCATAAAACAGGTGAAATTCTGGTCACTAATATCAATCCAAACACAGGGTCGAGACTGCTTTGCATATAGCCATGTCTGAACTGGGGTGACAAAGTGAGCTAAAGAATGATGATGGATTCAACCCAGATCTGTGACTGGGGTGAGTGTCTGAAATGTTTCAACGATCCGTCCATCATGTCCATGTCTTTGCTTTGTTCACCTTAAGTTGGCAGGTTATGCCCAGGCGTGTGTACCTTGCTCGCTGTACCACTGGATTCAAACTAGTCTGGCTGATGAGGGGTGAAACCCCTAAACCAGTCCCAGGATTCTTATTTCTGGTCCAGGGAGGATCTGGCCTGGCAGTTCGGGCTTGACTGTTCCCATGAAGAGCAGGCTCAATATGATTTGCATATGGCGGGGTCCAAACTGGTGTGCAATAGTGAGCAAAAGAACAATGGATTAAAACCAGATCTGTGACTGGGGGTGAATGTTTGAAAAGTTTCAGCACTCCGTCCATCATCTTTTTGTGTTTACTTTCAGAAAGTGGGCATTTTCTTGCTTAACCATCCACAAAGCTGTCTCCACCTCCTTTAGAGAACCTGACCTGTGCCAGGCAGAACTGGTTTATGTGTGCTAGAGGAACATTGTTTGTACCGACTTCAAAGGAAAATGTGGTATAAATATTGGGTCCTGTCCCCAGAACTTTAGATTACTGCTGGACTAAGAGACCTGCCAGGAAGAAGAGCTAAAAGAGCTGCCAGAAGGAGTGCTGCCCCTTTGCTGTGGTTGCTTTGTTGGGTTGGCCTGAATTTCCTGCATCTGGGAAAGTGAAAGGACTGTACTGTCCTTTCTGCATACTAAGTATCTCCAAGGGCTTGATCCTGTTGGAAGTCTCAGGGAAATCAAAGACTTTACAGGCTTCTGGAACTCGATGTTTCAGTTGCCACAAAGGAAAAAGGCAACCTGATGTCAGCAATGATACTCCTACCAGCTGTGTGACCTGAAGGCACGGCACAGGGCATCGCCACACTTTGCACTGCAACCTTAGACTTACCAAAGCTGCCATTCACAGCCACCACAGAGCCGCTGCTTGCACCATGATTTGTGTGCACTGCACTCAGCACTGCTTCGCTTCACACCACTGAAGTGGTATCCCCGGTGATGACTCAATCCCATCACCGCCACCTGCACGTCACCTGTGGACTCCACTCGTGGAGAACACGGAGCACCGTCTCGCTTTGCACCACAGCCCTGGTCTCGCCGATGCTGCTGCTCCCAGCTGACATTGACGCAGCTGCCTGCACTGTGGTATGGGGGTACCGCCCCGTCTCACACCGCAGCCTTGGCCCAGCGACGCCGGCATCATTGACTCCAGTTCATCAACCAACGCCATTGCTTGCACTGCGACCTATGGTCCTCGCACACCACATTTCCCTGTCTCACACAGCATCCTTGGGACTACCGACAACAGCGCTTCAGCAACACAATGAGCACAGCCCTGCTTCACACCACAGTGGTGTCTCACCGACCCACTGGTCAACCGTCACTGCCTGCAACAAGACCTGAGGGTACTTCACATTGAACCGCTCCGCTTCACACCACAGCCCCAACGCCTGCTGATGCCGGCACTCCTGTTGTCAAGCTCACGAAGTTCGACCTGCAACGCGTGTGACTTCAAGGACCCAATGACGCTTGCACCTACATCCGGAACCGACGCCTGCCAACATCACTCCTCCAAAGTTCACCACAAAGTCTGACTCCCTGCATCTCCGAAGGTACTGTTTTACAGGTCTTCCCAACACTGTAGGTTGCCCGTGACACCGTGATGGGCTGGAACTGTCGTATTTGTTTGCTTACGATGCTGTGATAGCCCTGGACGGAGCTATCAACTTCAAGGAACTGTATATAAAGCCTATTTTTGAATTTCACATATTTAGATCACTGTATGTTGGATTTTTATCATTTTGGTCTTTTTTACACAGATGAATACTGGATATTATTCTGAAACTGGTGTGGTGTTCTTTTGTAGTGTTTTCACAGTAATACTGTTTGTTATGTGCAAATGCTTTACACACTGCCTCTGAGATAAACCTGACTGCTCGTGCCAAGCTACCAAGGGGGTGAGCAGGGGTTATTTTACAATTGTAACTCCCTTATCTTGACTAGGAAGAAGGGTTCCTACTTGAACAGGGTATCTACCTGCCGAATAGAGAGCCACATTTCAGACAAAAAGCAATAAAAAGCACAAAATAGCACAAAACAGCATAGTAGAAGGGCACATAGGATCCACAAAGTGCACACAAGCAAGGGGTGAGAGCGGAGGAACACAGAAAAGGAGGGGGAAAAGCAGTAAGGAGAGCTAAAGGATTGAGGCGGGAACATTGAGGACCAGTCCAGGTAAATGTGAGGATGGGCCTAGGCACCTTCAATAAAAAATATTTCTTCCATAAAATACACAACAATACACGTATTATTTTACTGAAATGTTGCATCTATCACATAGTTGACATCTAATTCATTACATCATCAAAAATTATATCTAAGGTGCTAACCTTTTACAAAGAACATACCGAGTCATTTAGAGTTTGGTGGCATGGATGCCTTGCTGTAAATGAGCAGTGTTCCAGGCCCAGCAAGCATGTGATTCCTCTGCTCTGTCTAGTGTCATGGTAAGTATGAGATTTACACTAGGGCAGCAAAAGCTGGCTCTGCTGGCATAAACCCTCAACCTAAAGGCTTGTCCACCACGCAGTCACCAGATCACAGCGGTGTTTGCCCCACCCCGTTTAGAGCTGGAAGACTGTCACGTTTCCTCTAACCAAGACCACTAAGCATGGCATAACATTTTATTGTTATGAAAATGCACAATGACCCTGTGCTATAAGGGGATTTATTTTTTGTTTGTGGAATTTTTGAGATTTGTTTCATACAGCAATATTTTTCAAGCTGGTGTGACAAACATGGTACTGCTTGGCAGAGTTCAGTAACTTCAGTGGAGCCCCTGCAAATGCAACTCTACTTAAGGGAAATAGATGCCACCCTCCTGACCACTACCTCAAAATTTATCAGCTTCATATTTTCCTCTGCCCATGGGATCTGAGGCCAAGGTATCAGCTTATCCTGGGGTCATCACATATATATTAAGAGACCAGGTTAGAAGTACACTGCACTCCTAGACCACAGTAGTGACTTACACTTTCCACTCTATTATCGCCCAGTTTTGAAACAAATGAAACATTTGCACTTCTTTCACTAAACACCAAGGGGCTTATTTACAAGAGCCTTGCACCCTTGTAGCATCACTTTTTTACGCTCCGGTGGCACAGGCCTCTCAATCATATCTATGAGGCGATGTAAAGTCACCCTGCATGGCTTTGTATGGTCTCTTAGGTATTGAGTAAGGCAGGGCAAAGAGCTGAGTTGCCTTACTCAACATCAAGAAGGCATTCCATGGGCATTGCAGTCAGTGTTCCCAGGCTACACCCATGGATTTTGATGCTGCCCTAAAGTTACAAAACAATGTAAACCTGGGGCGGCGCCACAACCTTCCACCACCACAAAGCAGGCATAAAGAGGAGAAATGTTTTAATTTCTCCTTGTTTTTTCCACTTTCCATGTTTACGGCATTCTGCAGCACACATAGAACGAGGAAAATTGCTACATGGATTCTTTTTGTGGAGGAAGGTGCCCCTTCCTGCACAAAAACAATCCTGCAAACAGTGCAGAAACCCTTGCACTATGGGCAAGGTTGCCTACACTGGCACTAGGCACGAAATAGTGCACCGAGGTTGGCTGAAAGAACAGAAATGCACCATCTCTGGTAATTACAGCGCATTCCTGCCCTTTCAAGTTGGTGTAGGGCAGCACAGTACTGTGATTTGAGGCTTTGGCTGTACGTCAATTTTTCGTACATTTGCCCCCAATACCATACATTTACTTGTGCCAAATCTTTAATTTGTTGCATTAGTTATACACATTACATTTATTTAGTGATATTTGGAGACCTTCAGTGTTTAAATCAAACACTAATGGCCCTGATGAAAAGGTAAACTTGCGCTTTGTTGTAAGTTTATGATATTGTGATATTCACAAAGGTATTTTTCTAGTAGTATCTTTACAACTGCAGAATCTCCACACATAAAAAGATAGGACAGTCCTTACTTTTTATGTGCGGTGATTCCGTATTTGTAAAGATAATTTTCGTAAAACACATTTGTGAATTTCAAACAATTGTAAACTTACATAAAAGTGTAAGTCTACAGTTGTGAATTAGGCCCTTAGCTTTAATTTTAGTAACAGCAATTTTACACCTGCAGAGATTTCTCACATAAGAACATAGGCCTCTCCCCAGTCGTAAAATGACTATTAGTAAAATTAAACAAGTAGTTTGAGGATTCCAAAAAATAGTAAACTTACACAAAAGTGTACGTTTACCTTTGTAATCAGGCCCATTGTGTCTTAAACATATGTGATGATATGGAACTGTTTTTGCTGTAAGTTAAGGATATAACATCTAGGTTGTCTTATTTCTGAAGGGGAATCCTCTCCAAATGTATATATAGAGAAGTGGAGAAAGGATGCATATTTGTGTCAGTGTATTCTGTCTATTCTGTGTCTTACGTTTCTCACAAATGGCTCCATTATGTTGTTTCTGTCTTAGGGTCTATGCGATTGAATTAATTATTGCTGATAATTCTTTTGAGACACTTTTTCATCTTTGTCCAAGGATCCTCTGTCTACGAGCACAGACATTTTAAGGCATGGCCAAAGTGCCCACTGGGAAAGTAAACTTTTCCTTAGTTTGACTTGTTTCTTGACTGTCTCTGCCTCTGACCTTCTCTGTACCCAGTGTCATCGAAAGTATTGTGGGGTCCCTTCAAGACATATTTCAGCCGTTTTTGTGTAAGCTGGTATTGTTTGGCATTGTGTGGGTTTGAATTAGTAGGACATTATATTAACATTCACATTTGTTTCGTACAGGTGCCCCCAAAATTAATCATAGACAGGCCCCCTTGATTCTTAAGATGACACTGTCTAGAAGATAAAAACCTGTGGACAAAATAGGCTATCTACAACTTAGAAGTTTTCTTCAAAGTATATTTTCAGCTAAGAGGCAATATGAGACACCCATCACTTGTAGAGTGGTTTCTTCTAAACCCAAACAGCTCCTTGGCAACATCAAGCATTCATCCACCCACTTTTTAAGAGCAGAGGTGCTGGAAAACCTTTTTGGGTTGGGGTGCTGTACCTAGCAGCAGGCCGTGAAAGGTTTAGGGGCATGAGAAATTTAAATATTTCTTTTAAACGGGAGTGCACAAAAGAGCATTTAAAAAAGACCGTTTTTACCTTCTATGCATAACATGAAACAAATATAATGTATTTTGGGTAGTTTGAACCCACTTAGGGGCATATTATCAAGCACGGCGTTAAATAATCGCCGCTTTAGCGGCAGAAAACTGCCGCTAAAGCGGCGATAATGGGCTTGATAATATGCCGCAGAGAATTCCAATAGAAGCCCATGTTGACACCAGAACATGGGCTTCAATTAGAATTCCATAGAGCATATTATCAAGCCCATTATCACCGCTTTAGCGGCAGTTTTCAGTCATCCAGTCCTGATTGTTTGTTCACCAGCACTTGGCATTTGGGACTTGTAGTTTTGTCTTTATTGTATTATGCATGCAAGTAAAGATAACAACATGAAAGCCTTAGTTTGATAAAAAAAACAAAGTCTAATTGATGGAATGTCACATTACATGATGTCTATTGGTAACGTTGCAGGCCTCCCTTTCACTTATGCGCATAGTATGTACATGTTTTGTGAGGGTGGCTTGAAGTGACGATTTGTCTCCTCCTTTACCTGTTTTCTGTGGTTTGAGGAAATATGAATTTTTATGGTCAATTGTGTCCCCTATCTAGACCCCAACGGCTCCATGCACATGCTACAAGTACATGTATGTTCCCTCCACTTCAAGCTATGAAGACGCAAATACAATTGTGTCCAACGTTAATATGTACTCTTTCATATCTGCCATGAATGGGCCAGATATTCCGTTCCTAAGTATGCCTTGCCACCGTCTTTATATGGTATACTTTTCACGTTTTCCAGCTCTGGCAAGGTAGGCCCTGAATTCTGCCATCGAGCTTTTTTCCTGCTTCTGCCTCTGAATGCTCCAGCCTGGACCTGCATCTGTATCCATGAACTTTGTCTTACTTCCTGCGCGGCTAACGGTGCCTAGCCCGGCCTGTTGCCTGCCAAAACTGTATTCAGCCTTCAAGTTATCTGTTCCGCTCCTCAAGAAAATGCATTCCTGTCTAAGTAGCTTAGGTAAACATCCCTCTAGCTGCAGAGCAAAGGGCCCGGCCTTACTGTCTCCGTGCAAGTAATTCATGACTCTCGTTACCATGGTAGGCCCATGCCCCCCTCGCATCTCATGTAGACACTTAGACGCTTGTACACGCACTAGCAGTCAGTATAGAATAGGATCTGTCCGAGAAGACCTTTCCTTCCAGATAATATAGTTCCTTAAACACAAGATATTAGATATGATTTAGGACTAGGTTGTCCTGACACCCCAGACTTCTGTCTCCTCATGTAGAGCTAAATGTCAAGTTCCCTTCACCCTCTAGTTACACGTCAATCACACGTCATGCGGCTGCGCGCGCATCTCTGCCATGTATTTTTGCTGACTTCGCAGGATTCTCTTATGGATCCACCCATTTGTGTCACCATCATAATGACGTTTTTAGTATACGCCTCTATGCACGCCTATTGTAACACCTTTTCTATTACGTATGTGTATTCTTATCAGCTGTTACGCCTCCTGCATCTGTCTTTACTGTAATGCATTTTAATATAAATATGACAACTTGTCAATAATGTATTGCTGATCCCTTCCTGAACCTTCGTGGTGACGGAACTCGATTGCCTGGTTCGAACCATCATCATTCCTTTGTAAGGAATAAATACCCTATTATACCCTCGAATACCACGGATTCTGCCTCTTATTTTTACTGAGTTATTCGTATTGTATTTTAACGCATAAATTAAGTCTAGGTAATTTGAATTTACCACATAATTGGCGCCCGAACAGGGACACCTCTCACACCCCACGCGCCGGAGGTGCGTTGCAGACCCGGTCTCCTGCCACAGCCGGACGGACAATTACGCGTACCCGCAGGATTTCCTGTATCTCCCTCAGGCCAACGGGGGCGACTGAGGCTGCGATCAACACCCAGACGAGGCGGTGAGGAGTGCGGAGAATCCCGACCAGAGCCTAGCTGAGAGAGCAAGATCCGAGGTATACAGAGGCCCACCAGATTCCGAAGTTCCGAAGTATCTAAGTCACGAGTCGAGTCCAGTCCAGTTTGGTCTAGTCCAGTCCAGACTTCCGAGGCCTTCCGTTTCGTGCTTCCCGGTGAGTACCGTTGCTGAGGACGCATCTAGACGTGCACATTAGTTTGTGCCGGTCAAGACGGGTCTGGGTACACAGACCTGGTCTGCACTGTTTTAGCAGTGTATCTGTACTGTTTAGCAGTACATACAGTATATTTAGTATTATGCAGTTAACTAGTTTTATTCTAATTATTATTGTTCGTTCTAAAATGTTTTAATATGTTTTAAATGTCGTGGTATGAGTGATTGTTCGATCTTCATTATTGTGTTTATTGTAATTATTGTGTTCAAAAACCGAGTAAGAATTAAGTAACAAGGTTCAAGATGCCGTTATTTTCAAAATTAAGACAGATAAAAGCAAGAAAAGGGATACTCGAGGAAGCTGTTCCTATCCCACCTAGGGACACTCCAGGGTACTTTATGTACCATAAACATGGCCTAGATGCCGTATTATATCTTGATCTATGGGTGGACTACACCAAGGATTTAGCAGAGAGTCAGAGATGGCCCGCTGCCGGAACATGGGATGCAGATTGCATCATGAGAATAGAAGAAGCGTTATGGAAAAAGAAAGCCAGACAGTCACAGAAAGATGCCATTGAACTATGGCGTAAAGAATCGCATAGGCGCACAGAGAAAGCGCTCAGAAAGGAAGAGAAAAGTAGGGAAGATTCAGAAAAGGCCCGAGAAAACACATTAATTGACGAAGGTACCCGAGTAAAATCAGAACAAGTAGACAGACAACGGAACACTCTTATGAATGGTATGTATCCTCTTCTGGCCGAGGGTTTGCCTAAGGCCACTTTGGAGGTACCAGAAGATCTGCCACCTCCGTTACTCCCGATTAAAGTACATCCCAAGACCGCAAAAGACATTTACCTTTCTTCCTATTTAGATGATGCAGCCCCCGAATATGCTAACGGTGTACAGCCACGCACACCACCCGTTAACGACACTCAACCCCAAAACCAGCTGCACTCACCTCTGCAGCAACAAACTCCTACTCAAGTTCTAACAATTCCATCTGTTTCTACAGTCCTTCCTGCACCGACACTCCCTACCATGCACCCAACAAATCCTTTTGGACTTGGCACGTCAGGGGGTGCGACAGGAGGTTTTTCCACGCCACCGCCAAACACTAGATTGACTTATAGAGATTTAGCATATCGACGTACACCCCAAAGAATATCAGACAGTATATTAAACGAGCCTCTTTCCGATTGTAGATATGATCCAGTGCCAGGAAAACACGACAGAATGTTGCTGTCTTCAGTACGTTTGCGACGAGCTGCAAACTATTTAATGACGTTACCAGGAATGGTTGAACATCTAGACAAAATATATCGCTTTATCCAATCAGGGCAAGGTCCTGAAAGTATTGCCGAAGCCATGGAATACCAGAAAGTAGACATACAAAAATTACTGTTACGCTTTTTTATAAACTGTTTGATCAGAAATAGAGACAGGCCTGAGGTAGATTCGGAGGAAATGCAAGCACTTCCCAAATGGGGTCAGAATATAACAGACGGAAAACATGATAAACAGAAGTGTATAGAAGCCATGTGCCGAAGGATCAGAAAAGAAGTAGAACGAATGCATGAAAACAGAGTAGAAGCAGATAAAACTGAATCAGAGGAAGAGGAGGAGGAACAGTCAGAAATGAACACAGGACAATTCGAATTACCAGCTAAACAAATGATAGCCTATGTAGGAAAAGGAAGATCTTTTAATAAAACAATACGTCCGATACATCCAGAATGTAACAGAATTTTTCAAACAGTTATTACAAATCCAAGGACCCCTGAACATTTATTCCAGGCTACTGATAAATCACTTCGAGAACGAAGGGGGTACCATGTGCTCGATTCTATGGATGAACAAGAATTAGCCAGGTCAGCAGTACAATGGGCTGACAGCTCTGAAAAATATAGTGATGATGCGCTAGCACACACGTTTCTGAATCTTGCCCCAGACGAACAGCGTTTAGCTAGTATATACATGATACAACATCTCCTTATATTATATAAAGGCCAACACTCCGATCCTGGTCCCCTACCTGATATATTGATAGAACTACTCATGAATAAATGGAGAGGTTTAGGTACCGATCTAATTAAAGTAATTCTAGAATACAGACATAGATATAGTGCCTTTTTGTGCCCAGAACATGATCCAGCTCCTTCCATGGAGAGAAACACGTATTACATAGACAGACAGAATCCCTTACGCGAAGTACACCCAGTTAGAAATGATGACAATACGTTTAGACGCGTGTTTGTGTACACGCCCATAACCAAAATAGAACTATTGGAAATTAAAAAATTAGTGCCCAGCCATGACAAAGATCCAGCAGGTTTCCACCGTGAACTAAAGGACATGTTACTAATGGGTGATTATACCTATCCTGACATTATGAAAATATTGAAAGTATTATTGCCTGCCGGTATTTATGAGAAACTCAAGGAAAAAGAATGGGAGGTGGGAGACCAAAAGATTGATTGGACCGCATTAGAAACTGAAGAAAATAACCGAACTGCAGGCGTAGGGCTTGGGGACAAAACAAAAGCATTGCCAGGTCTATTAGTGCAAGTATTGCCACGTTTGTTAACTACGAAAAAGGAAGATTGGGGAGCAATCTCAGCTTGTAAACAGAAACCCGATGAAGACACTAGTGATTTTTATTCCCGATTTGAAAAATGTTTTGGTATTAATAGCGGCCTGAAAGCAAATAGTGAGTCATATCCACACCTTTTTGTAACAAAACTAGTCGAGAATTCCCTGCCACAGGTTAAAAACAGAGTATTGAAAGTTGAGAGCACTTGGCAAGCTAACACTCCTTCACAAATGTTACAAATGTTGCAGTATCACCAGAATAGAATTAGAGAAGAACAAGAACACGAAACAAGGCGTATGAAAGACACGAAAATGAAAATGCTTGTCGCTCAGTCAGTTCCAGCTGACGGTCATAAAAAGGGTGCAACACAGTCCAGTAATTCAGCGGTTCCCGTTAAAGGGACATGCAACTATTGTAAACAGCCAGGTCATTATATAAACGACTGTGCAGTTCTGAAACATAATATCTCCACGGGTAAAACTAAGGAGAGACCGCGTCCGCCTAGACAGGATCAGATCCAACAACAAGTACCTCAGAATATACAGCCTATGCAAGCTGCACAACAGACCGTACCACAACAACAGCCACAGCCTATTGCTGCAACACAGAACACGACACAGCAGATGTACCAGTATGCACAAAATGACTATCCAGAGTATCAACGCTACACATGAAATAGCCTAGAGAGGGAAGTTGGCTTACCCCTTATTGAGGTTCCTGTAGATCAAGAGGGTCCTTATGTGCAGAGTCAAGTATTAGGGAAAGACAGAAAGTTTCTACTCGATACAGGGGCAAGCAGAACAACTATAAGTCACGATGAAGTTCCAGGGGCACCCCTCTCAGGCTCACAAAATATTTCCCTTGGTTTTTCAGGAAAGCCCACTATTAACGAAGTATCGCAACCACTTGCATTTACAGTCGGTCCATTGACACGGACCACAGATCTATTGCTTACGAAATCATGCCCAGAAAACTTGTTAGGTATAAAAACATTGAAAGCTCTAGGAGCTATAATATGCTGTTCTCCGGACGGAGTACGACTATTTTTGCGTGACTTTAAAGGTCACTACGTGTCTAGAGACATGGATCACCGGTTACAGAATCTACCTGCACATTTATGGGCGCAAGGCCCCACTGATGTAGGTTGTATGCACATTACACCATATCGAGTCACACTCAAAACAGGAGTGGTACTACCACGAATGCGACAATACAAGTTACCGCCAGATGCTGTAGTGGCTTTACTGCAAATCATTGACGAGCTCATTGCACAAGGAGTGGTTGTAGAAACCGACTCCAATGTATGTAATTCTCCGATTATTCCGATTCTTAAACGAACTGATCCAAAAGCGCCCCCAGTATATCGATTAGTTATTGATCTGCGAGAATTAAATAAATGCATTGTACCACAATACCCCGTGGTCCCAGATATCTCTTCATTACTGACAGCTATTGATTCAGAGGCAACGTTCTTTACTGTAATTGACCTCAAGAACGCCTTCTTCAGCGTCCCAATCGATCCGGAAAGCCAATATTTGTTCGGATTCAGTTTAAATGGACGAAGTTTTAAATTCGCACGCGCACCTCAAGGATTTACAGAAAGTCCTAGCATCTACAGCCAAGCACTGAAAAGACAACTTGACAGTATCCACATGCCTGTTAACACTGCACTGCTTCAGTATGTTGATGATCTGCTGATCACCGCCCGAAGCGAACCCGAATGTGAAAAAGCATCACTGACGGTTTTACATTTCTTAGCCGACAAGGGGCACAAGGTGTCCCCTTCAAAGCTGCAATTTTGTGCCCAGCAAGTTGTGTACCTAGGGCACTTGCTGTCCAAATGGGGGAGACAGCTCACACCTGATCGCATCCAGTTAATTGTAAACATGCCACCACCCAAGACACAAAAGGAGGTACGGGCCTTCATAGGCCTCACTTCGTACTGCAGGCAGTGGATTCCCCAATATGCATTTTTAGCAAAACCACTCATTCAATTGACAACCCAGGAGGCAGCGACATCGACTGTCCTCCCTTGGACTCCAGAACATACACAAGCTTTTGAAGACTTAAAGAAAGCTTTATGCCAAGCACCTGTTTTAGCGACACCATGTTACAGTAAGCCTTTTACACTCTTTGTTACAGAACGTGAAGGTACTGCCTTGTCAGTACTCACGCAGGAACAAGCAGGTTCACACAAGCCGTGTGCTTACTTTTCTAGCACGTTAGATCCCGTAGCTCAAGCTCTTCCTGCGTGCCTGAAATCAGTTGCAGCGACAGCTCTAGCGATTAGACAAAGCGATTCCATAGTATTAGGACATCAATTGACAGTACAAGTACCACACGCAGTAGAGGTTCTCTTGAACCGGACACAGACACAACACTTGACTATAGCACGATTGACTGGTTACGAACTCACATTGTTCCAGCCACACATAGAAATCAGACGTTGTAGTACATTAAATCCTGCCACACTTTTGCCATTAAGTGGAACAGACCCACTGGCACATGATTGTATTGAAGTCATTACTATTACGACGAAACCCAGACAAGATTTGACAGATGTCCCATTACCAGATCCGGACCTGACGCTTTATGTAGATGGTTCATGTATGAGAACAAGTACAGGAAAGTTAGTGGCCGCCTATGCAGTCACGACAGACACCGAAGTCATTGAAACAAATTGTATCGACACATTATCAGCTCAAGCAGCAGAGCTTATTGCTCTGACACAAGCCTGTATTCAAGCCAAGAATAGAAAAGTTAACATATACACAGATTCACGTTATGCTTTCGGAGTCGTACACGACTTCGGAGTCCTTTGGCGAGAGAGAGGTTATTTGACTTCTCACGGTGCCAACATTCAACACGGTCCCCTCATTCAAGCTCTATTAGATGCAATACATCTACCTACTTCAATATCTATCATGAAGTGCAAAGCCCATACAAAAGTCACCGATATTATTTCCCAGGGTAACGACCTAGCAGACCGAACAGCTAAACAAACAGCACAGAATCAGACTCATGCAACTGACTTGACAAAGACAATAGTTCCGACGCCGACACACTGCATGACAGTTAAGGATCCCGCTCTTGATGTAATTGACATACAGACACATGCTACACCAGAGGAAATAAAGAAATGGACTGAATTAGGAGGGATCCAAACCGATCAGGGATGGATGACGAAGGGAAAATCTATATGGTTTCTCCCCGACTCAATGGTTCAAGTTATCATTAACACAATACATAGTCCAGCACATCTAGGAGAAAAAGCCATGTTAGACAGTATTCAACACATTTGGTTCAACAAACACTTACGAGCTGCAGCCAAACAGAAAGTCCGAACTTGTATGATTTGTTGTCAGTTCAATCCAGGTAAAGGCGTACCTGTAGAGCAGGGTGGATTCCAACCTCCCGATCACCCTTTTGAAGTCCTCCAGATGGATTATATCCAGATGGAACGATGTCGAGGATTCAAATATGTCCTCGTAGTTGTATGCGCTCTTTCCCGTTGGACAGAGGCGTATCCCGTCTCAGATTACACTGCCCCGACTACTGCCAAACAATTAGTTCGTGAATTCTTCCCACGGTATGGTTTGCCCCGTATCGTGTACTCAGATAATGGCCAGCCGTTCTCATCCGAGCTAATGAAACACATTTCACTCTTGTTAGGCTATCAATGGAAATTCCACTGTGTCCGACATCCCGAGGCAGCAGGTCTCGTGGAACGCCATAATCAGACCCTGAAAATCCGACTGTCCAAAATCTGTAGAGAGAAAGGTGTCGACTGGATAGTAGCCTTACCGGTTGCACTATTTTACATGAGAATGGTAGCACATTCTCGCACAGGGCTATCCCCGTACGAGGTGGTCTTCGGTAGGCCACCAAATATGTGGGGACGCCTATACCTCGTAAAATAACTGATGTTGATTGTAATATGCTGACAGATTACCTGGCTTCCTTGATATCTGCACTACAATCTTGTCGTTCACAGGTAGCTGCAGCTTTTCCCGATAACACTGAGGTGAAGCCCCATGACGTGGTTCCAGGCGACCTAGTGCTTGTAAGAAACTTCGACAGGAGGAGCCCGCTGGAGCCTCGTTGGCAGTCACCCAAGCTCGTTCTTCTCACCACAAGGACAGCCGTGAAGATTGAGGGTCGCAAGGGGTGGTTACACTCGAGTCATATCAAGAAATTTCATGGACTACCATCGGATTTAAACGTTCAGCCCTGCATTCCCTCACCGACTGACTCAAAACTCCCCCTGGTTGAAAAGTCAGAAAAAGAGAACTATAAACTGAAACTAAGGTCTAGCAAGTCAGACAATTCGATTGTTTAAGTCCTCTCCAAGGTGAATCGGTTGAATTAAAGTCTTTGACATGTATCCTCTAGACCGAATAAGAGAGAGAAATAGACAGAAACAGCTCAAGAAACATGCATATTGTAAATCACTCCATAGTCACTGTATAGTGACATTGTTGATTATGTTTTTTATAAGTCTTTTTATTATTGTTGCAAGTATACTGTTACACATGTATTATCCTATTTTCAAGCGTGCTTACAATGTTACAGCCGAACATTCTTTTAGTGAACTACCTCCACATGAGTTGTCCTATAGATTTGCGCTGCGCAACAACACATTCATTAGTATGTTACATCATTCCCATCAGACCAGCAACGCTACAAATTGTTGGATATGTGGCCGACTCCCTCCCTATCAGAAATACAAAGGAGTTCTGCCTCTCTTTCCATATCCGTTCACACACAATGGTTCCTGTGGAGCATGGTTTAGTTTGATTAACTCTTTAGATTCAAACACCGTAGTTTACCAGAGCAACTGGGTATGGGGAAACCTGAACTTAGTTTTGCTTAAAGTCTGTTATCCTAACAAGGAGGGACTTCCCAAAAGAACAGGAACTGACCTAGAAAATGAAGTATATGGATTAGGTAATTTTACACTTAACCTCATGATTCTAAATGTTGAATCTGAAGCTACACTAGTCTTGCCTGCTATGTCCGTATTACCAGTCAAAGGTGAATTATGTGTAAGAAAGAATGGTTCAGTACACCTGGGTCATAGTAAATGTACTACTGTGATCGAATTCAGTGATAAAGGCAAGTCTACATTTAGAGCTTCCCGTCACTCCTACTTCATCTGTGGTCACACCGCATATATACGCCTACCCCTAGATTGGGATGGTACCTGTTACATTGCATTCCTTCTGCCACCTGTTTTCCTAGCCCCTCCTGATTATCATAGAAATACCAATCTAGTACACCATAGACCCCAGAGAGATACCCCGATTGTCGACTACACCGAAACAGCATGGGAACAATATACAGACTTCAATAAAGGTCTCTTTCCTTACATAGGTGTTGTCTCAAACAGTAAACTGATACGTAGATTAACTAGAACCCTTGAAGCAGTAGTGAATGAAACTACCTCTGCCCTAGGCAACTTAACAGAGGAGCAGTCTGCGATGCGGATTGTTGTTCTCCAAAACCGTCTTGTCCTTGACGTCATCCTAGCAGATAGGGGCGGAGCTTGTAGGGTCATCGGATCAAGTTGCTGTGTTTTCATCCCAGAAAACGCGCCATCCGTATATAAAGCCATAACTCGTCTTCACAAGATTGCAAACCAGATACATCAGAATGCAGGCACCTGGACATGGTCCGGTTGGTTCTGGAGCGTGTTGTCAGCCTGGGGATGGAAAGTCCTATCCTTCCTAGGTATTGGCCTTCTCATAGTATTCAGTTGCTGCCTATGTCTGCAATGTGGACCAGCGATTTGCGGCCTGTGTGCCACATCGTGTATTCCACGTTCAAGTTTTCATTCAAGATCCCGGAAGAAGAAAGAAGAGCAAATGATGTTACATGAACAAATTGATGGATTCCTGAAGATCGATATTTCATGAGGGTCCGTAGGGGACAAGGAGGGAATGAGGAAATATGAATTTTTATGGTCAATTGTGTCCCCTATCTAGACCCCAACGGCTCCATGTACATGCTACAAGTACATGTATGTTCCCTCCACTTCAAGCTATGAAGACGCAAATACAATTGTGTCCAACGTTAATATGTACTCTTTCATATCTGCCATGAATGGGCCAGATATTCCGTTCCTAAGTATGCCTTGCCACCGTCTTTATATGGTATACTTTTCACGTTTTCCAGCTCTGGCAAGGTAGGCCCTGAATTCTGCCATCGAGCTTTTTTCCTGCTTCTGCCTCTGAATGCTCCAGCCTGGACCTGCATCTGTATCCATGAACTTTGTCTTACTTCCTGCGCGGCTAACGGTGCCTAGCCCGGCCTGTTGCCTGCCAAAACTGTATTCAGCCTTCAAGTTATCTGTTCCGCTCCTCAAGAAAATGCATTCCTGTCTAAGTAGCTTAGGTAAACATCCCTCTAGCTGCAGAGCAAAGGGCCCGGCCTTACTGTCTCCGTGCAAGTAATTCATGACTCTCGTTACCATGGTAGGCCCATGCCCCCCTCGCATCTCATGTAGACACTTAGACGCTTGTACACGCACTAGCAGTCAGTATAGAATAGGATCTGTCCGAGAAGACCTTTCCTTCCAGATAATATAGTTCCTTAAACACAAGATATTAGATATGATTTAGGACTAGGTTGTCCTGACACCCCAGACTTCTGTCTCCTCATGTAGAGCTAAATGTCAAGTTCCCTTCAACCTCTAGTTACACGTCAATCACACGTCATGCGGCTGCGCGCGCATCTCTGCCATGTATTTTTGCTGACTTTGCAGGATTCTCCTATTTGTGTCACCCTCATAATGACGTTTTTAGTATACGCCTCTATGCACGCCTATTGTAACGCCTTTTCTATTACGTATGTGTATTCTTATCAGCTGTTACGCCTCCTGCATCTGTCTTTACTGTAATGCATTTTAATATAAATATGACAACTTGTCAATAATGTATTGCTGATCCCTTCCTGAACCTTCGTGGTGACGGAACTCGATTGCCTGGTTCGAACCATCATCATTCCTTTGTAAGGAATAAATACCCTATTATATCCTCGAATACCACGGATTCTGCCTCTTATTTTTACTGAGTTATTCGTATTGTATTTTACCGCATAAATAAAGTCTAGGTAATTTAAATTTACCACAGGTTGCTTAGCTGCTGTTCATATTGTGCCTGTATTCTGAGCGAGGCCTGCATACTGATTGACCTTGCTGCCATTCTTTTCTGTCTAGTTTGCTTTACTATGAGCTCCAAGTGCTGTATCTTTTTTGAAAGGGATGCATATTGTTCCATAGCTTCTGCTAACCCTGTGCCAAATTTGTCAATAAAACGTTCACTGCAACATCCTATAAGTGCGGGATGGAGGATTACTGCCAGCTCCTTCCAGTGTTGTGTGAGGGATGAGTTCAGATCGAATTCCT